>NC_133506.1:66440000-76440000 GCF_049354715.1 Callithrix jacchus | reverse complement strand
CTGGAAGGCAGGTTATGGGACCCATCATCAGGGAGAACAACATCTGCTTTCATGCGGCTTTTTAAAAATGTCGCTCCTGGGTGGGGCACGGTGGCTCAAGCCTGTAATCCCAGCACTTTTGGAGGCTGAGGCGGGTGGATCATGAGGTCAAGAGATCGAGACCATCTTGGTCAACATGGTGAAACCACGTCTCTACTAAAATTACAAAAAATTAGCTGGGCATGGTGGCACGTGTCTGTAATCTCAGCTATTTGGGAGGCTGAGGCAGGAGAATTGCCTGAACCCAGGGGGCGGAGGTTGCGGTGAGCCGAGATCGCGCCATTGCACTCCAGCCTGGGTAACAAGAGCGAAACTCCGTCTCAAAAAATAAAAAATAAAAAATAAAGTTGCTCCTCCAAGAAGCGTTCCCTGACCACTCAATTTAGAGCCTTCACCCAGTCACTTTACATCACAGCCGCCTGCTGTTTTAATGTCCCCAGAATCCTGTTCCTAGTTGGTCTTCACTCTCCCATGCTAGACTGTAAGCTCCCGGAGGGTGAGGGCTTTGTCTGTTTCTTTTGTGGAATCTTCAGTCTCCAGAGCCTGGCTTCTCTGTGTTGAGCTAATTCGCCAGTGTCTCCACCATCTTATGGTGTGTGAAGCATACTTTTTGGTTTTTGATTTGAGGAGTCAATCTGGCAGCAAAACATGAAAATCAAGGTTGTGGCTGGGGCTGGGAATTTAATCTTTAATGCCTTGGGCAGTGACATCCTCAGCTTCTGTGGAAGTGGGGTGAAAGGCTGTGTCAAGTTCTTGGAGCAAAAAGTAATCCCTGGTCTAAATAAATGGTTTACCTGAAGCAGCACAGGAAACCACAGGAAGGACTAAAGGTAATCACAAAACTCTGGAATACTGGATCCGAGAAGGGAGGCAGGGAACAGTGGGAGCGGCCAGACCCTCACCTTTCAGAGCAGGGATCTTTGGATGTCCTCTACCCTTGAGACCTGAAGACATGAACTTGCACATTCAGAGCATATTGCTTAGGCATATGACAGTAGCCAGCAGAAGAGCTCAAAACTGGAAATGATGGGAAAAATCTTACCTCTAGAAAATCAGCTGAGGTGTGGGAGAGGGGTATGAAGATGGGTGTTTCCTATCAAAAATTATTTTAGGCTTTCTAAAGCGTTTTATTTATATTTATATTATTACTTAAAAATTAAGACAGGAAGCCCCCTTGTGGGGGAGGGACATGGGGCAGCTCTGACTGATTTCCTAGGGAGACAGTGAGTGCTGCCTTCTCAGACCAAGTCCCCAGAAATGGGCCTGTTCAGCCCTTTCATGCTGTAGCTGCTGCGTGACAGCGGGCGGTTCTGAGCCCACCGCTTTCTCTTTCAATGTTGTTCTTGTGTTTTTTTAACAATCCAAATGCTGGTGGGAATGACGCAAGGTGCGTCCTCTTTCCTGGCTGGCTCCAGGACAGCCAGACACTAAAAAGGAAACCCAGCTGTCTTTTCCAGCCAGAGTGGTCTGTGAAGGAGGACAGGACCGGGATGCCGGCAGAGGGAGGCTTGGACGTGTAGAGACGGCAGGTGTGACTCACAGCTTGCCACGTGGGTGGGGCTGGTCGAGACTTGGCCTTTGAGTCATGGGGTCACTTCTCTAAAGCCTGCTCTCCTGGAACCATCCACAGGCAGCATCGTGTCCTCTCTGCTGTTGACGGGGACTGTCCTGCAGAAGCAGGGCTCACAGCAGCTGCCTCTGATCCCTGGTTTAGAGGCCTGGGTTCAACAGGCTCCCTTCTTTTCTTTACAAGCATATCAGGAGCCTCTCTGTGTCCAGCAATGCCCTGTGTGGGCTCGTAAAGGGAGCTGAGAAAGATAGGGAGATGGATGGAGAAGGTCAGATCTAGAAACCAGAATTGCCAGCATGGTCAAGGCTAGACTGAGTGTGTTGACAACTGCTGTCCCCCTCTGCCGTCCCACCCCCAGGGTGCCGGGGTAGTATTTCCTAAGGTGGAATCTTTGGAATCCCAGATCTATCAGTGCTCCATTAAGGAGGTTGAAGAAGGACAGGTGCATCTGAAGATGGCAGAGGCCTGAAATGAAGAGACCTATTTAACTCAGTGCTTTTGTGCTTTATTTCCAACATACCACATATGTGTTAAGCTTTCCTCCCTCTATTGGGAGATTTTGTCTACCAGAGGACATTTGACCCTGTCTGGAGATATTTTTGACTGCCGGCACCGGGGGGAGGCACTACAGGCATGGATAAGAGCCAGGGATGCTGCGGAACATCCCACAAAGCACAGGAAAGTCTTCACAACAAAGAATCACCCAGCCCTAAATACTGACTAGCACCGAGGTGGAGAAGCTCTGCTCTAGATTGACTCAGAGCTTCAGTTCGGCACTGTTCAAGGGTTCTTGCACCACGGCCCATGAAGCAAGCAGCAGCAGCTCCCTATGTCAGCATGAGGAGTCCTGTGTCACTGATTCTAAGACGTGCATTTTCCCCTGACATACTCATATCTTGGAAGTCAGGTGCATCTTACAATCAATAGTATATACTAGTTTGTTTGTTTGTGTTTAGAGACAGGTCTTGCTCTGTTGCCCAGGTTCGAATACAGTGTCATGATCATAGCTCACTGCAGCCGCCGCCTCCAGGGCTCAAGCAGTTCTCCTGCCTCAGCCTCCTGAGGAACTGGGACTACAGGCATGTGCCACCATACCCAGCTAACTTTCTTATTTATTTTATTTTTGTAGAGACAGTGTTTTGCCATATTGCTCAGACTGATTTTGAACTCCTGGGCTCAAGTGATCCTCCCAAAATTACCCGGATTACAGATATGAGCCTCTGCTGGCCTCAATCACTGGCATCCTAGATTTGTGAAATTATAATTTGTTAAACTGGGGCCTTCAGCACATTTCTTCTTGCCAGGCCTCACTTTGCCCATTCGTAAACCTGAGGGCCTGGCGGGAGATCACCCGAGGCCCTGCCCATCTAGCCATGCTTTTGGATTCTTTTGTTTGAGGTGGAGTCTTGCTCTGTCACCCAGGCTAGAGTACAGTGGTGTGATCATGGCTCACTGCAGCCTCCTCCTCCTGGGCTCAAGTGATCCTCCCACCTTAGCCTCCCGATTAGTTGGGACTATAGGCACATGCCACCTCGCCCAGCCAATTTTTAAAGGATCTTTCATAGAGATGAGGTCTCACTATATTGCCCAGGCTGGTTTCAAACTCCCAGACTCAAGTGACCCTCCAGCCTCAGCCTCCTAAAGTGCTGGGGTTATAGGTATGAGCCACTATGCCCAACCAGCTTTACTTTCGTGTTGTAGCTTTCTGAACTTCTAGAGAGAGTTTGAAGGGACACCCACAGACAGAGCTGGTTCATTCTTATTAGTGCAGGTTTGCTGGATGCTCGTAAGTACAGACAGTCAGGTTGCCAGCTGGGGAGAGCATTCTAGAAACATGCCCAGAGCTCTCTCCCCCCCCCCACTCCCCCGGATACAAACTAGACTCCACTCTTTGAATGCTGGGTGTCACTTAGGATCAGCCCTGGGCTGGGGACTTTTCCTGCATTATTTCCTTTAATATCACCAGAGTTATGGGAGCTGTGTTTATTCAGTAGCTTTCCTACAGGTGTTTAATGCCAGGCTTTCTGGGTGAGACCCACGTGAGTAAGAAGTAAAGCTTAAACCAAAACAGACCTCCTAAGACACCATTTGGCAACTGCTGCAAACATTAAAAGTCCTCTTTGGGCTGGGCTTAACATGCAGGGTGGAAATACTGATTTGTAGAGAGAAATAGTAACGGGCAAAGGGACAGAAAATGAGTGAAAAGTGAGATGCTGGGAGTTTCATGTATGAGTCACTGGGTAGAATGAAGACAGAAGGGCAGTGCTGTCCACTAGAACTCTCCGTGACAGGACAAGCATTCTTTCTCTGCGCCTTCCAATATGGTAGCCACTAGCCACGTGTGACTATTGAATTCATGGATGTGGTTGGTATGCCCAAGGGGATGAATTTTTCATTTAATGTAACTTAATAACTTTTTTAAAATTGGGGGAACAATTTTTAATTTACAGAAAAGCTATAAAGACAGTACAGTAAGTTTGTGTGCGTCCTTTACTCAGTGTTCCCAGTTGACATCTTACACAGCCACAGTAGGTTTTTCAAAACCATGAAATTGACATCATGCATTACAAGTAACTAAGTGTGAGACTTTATTCAGCTTTCCTGAGTTTTTCCATTCATGTCCTTTTTCGGTTGTAGGATCCGGTCCTGGAAATCACATTGCATTTAGATTTTATTTAAATTTGATTTGTTTGAATTCAAATAGGCACCTGTGGCTTTTAATGTCAACAGTGCACGTGTGGAAAGCCAATTCCTTTCTTAGCCTCCGGCCTGGGGTGTGCATTGAACTTCTGTGTTTTTCTGAAGGATAAAAGAAATCTATTATTTATTGAGGTTGACCTGGTGGGTGGTTCTGGGAGTGTTTCAGGAAGCATGGGTTTGGGATCTGGCTTTGCTCAGCCCTGGGGCTTGAGCCCACTGAGGGATCATCCTTAGGTCTCCAGTAGCCACAGGGAACCCAGATTAAAGGGGAGAGAGCTAGTGCTTTTGCAGAGGCTGAAGCGCAAGAAGGACCTTCCTTTGAGTCTGAGGAGCTGGCCAGGGGTATGTTTAGGGAGGCAGCTGTGCTTCCTCCGAGCAGCGACTCTCTGGAGAGGGGGCTCTGGAACCCAGAGCCTCACCTTCACCCACACCTCCTTCTCCAGATCAGGAAGCCCAGAACAGCTCTCCTATCTCCTGCAGGAGCAAAGGAAGACCCTCACTTCTTGAGGAGTTAGCCAGTCTTGGGTTCAGAGCAGCTTCCCCAGGGCTCTTGGATCTCACCACTGACTTTAGGGAAGGTTGTGACACCCTCTGTTGGAAGAAGTAAATGTTCCCTTAGAACCAGTGTTCTTGCTGGTCGAGGCTCCTGGGACCTTACAGAGGCCTGTTTAACCTCTGATGTCCTGGAAAACAGCCACAGATGTTTAACTGTTCACAACCATGTGGGAAAATCTTTGATCAGTTCTGTCTTTGGGAATGCAGTTGACATCTTAGACAACCAGGAGAGACAGTGAGGACCAGGTGGCCAGAGAGAAATTTCTGGAACAGAAAGCTATTTATGTAGAACTGCTCCTCTGAATGGATCGGGGTAGACACTGGATAGTCCTGAGAAGGCGAGCGTGGTGACTGAGGAACCAGCGAGGCCTTTCAGGGTGTGGTGGGAGGAAAAAGGCTGCGATTGTGTCCTGGGCCATCAGACCGGATGAGCACAGAACTGCCCGACTTCAAACCTTGCATTCCTATGGCCACGGCTGTGTATCCCAAAGTGGGTTTCACGGTAGTCCTGCTGTACTTCCCCAAATGGGTTCTATGTCATGTGCATGGAGGGATGCTGCATGCTGTTGCCTTGAGATTTCAAGCACCTATCAGCATATTCTAAAAGGCCTACTCTAAATAAACTTAATCGGAATAATGGGGTGTTTGTTCCTACTCAACCTTTACTATTACTGCATAACACTTACAATACACATCCTGGCAGAATTGCTGTCCCTTTCAATACACCTGGGGAAACATTAGGCTGTACCATATGCGATAGATGGGTAAGGAGGATGGGTGGAAGGAAGAAAAGGGGGTGAGAAAGAAGGAGGGAAGGACAATGGGTGGAAGGAGAAAAGATAGGAAGGGGGAAGGAAAGGGAGGGAGGCAAAAGGGAAAGAGGGGAGAGGAGGAGAGGGAAGCGAGAATTTCAAGAACCAAGGCCTCAGCACTCCCAGGTGTCTTGTTTGTTTTAGAGATAGAGTTTTGCTCTTGTCGCCCAGGCTGGAGTACAATGATGCGATCTCAGCTCACTGTAACCTCTGCCTCCCAGGTTCAAGCAATTCTCCTGCCTCAGCCTCCCAAGTAGCTGGGATTACAGGTGCACATCACCATGCCTGGCTAATATTTTAGTAGAGACCAGGTTTCACCATGTTAGGCTGGTCACAAACTCCTGACCTCAAGTGATCTGCCTGCCTCAGCCTCTCAAAGTGCTGGCATTACAGGCATGAGCCTTGAGGGCCGGCCACCAGGTTTCTTAACTTTGAGGAATGAAATTATGTTTATTCCAGAGATAGGAGAAATTAAGCCAGATCTACAGGAGGTATAATGAGGGGAGTGTTCATGGCTGATTTTCTTATATTCTTTTGGGTTCTTCAGGGCACAGGAAACTTTTGGATTCTTCAGGGAACAGGAGAATAGGGCTCCGAGGATGGGACTTGATCCATCAGGGATCCGGGCTGAGATGTGGAGGCCTGCTGGCCGGTGAGCCCTGGGTGGCAGAGCTGCAGGCTCTTCTTTGTTGCTTGGCCTTTCTCAATAACATCTCATATTCTCCTTTCTTCTCAGTTTCCATTTACTTCTCCCTACCCAGACCTCCCTCTCCTCTTTTCTACCCAAATATCTGTCCCCTCCTCTCACTAGACACCTCCTAAGCCCTATCAAGCTGCTTAACTGCCCATAAGGGAAATGAAGTACGTGGTTGCCTGTGTGTATTATTTATATTTGAGGCTGCTAAGGTTACTAGATAGAGCATTTAGTTCCCCTTTTAAAAATCTGAAAAACAGCTGAGTTTGGCATTTGCCTTTTTTCTTTCTTGTATCTCCAGACTGAATTATGTTCCCTTTATGAGTGATCCTTGACCAGGTTTATTTTTCCTCCCCCGGAGGCTGGAGGCCCCAGAAGCACCCACTTCTGGCCTCATTTGTTTTGTGGCTGATCCTGGGTGAGCCGGGAACCCTGAGGACAGGGAACACCAATGAAGAAAGCTCATGGGTGAGGTTGCCGGGAACTTGCGGGCTGTATCTGTCTAGATCTCCACTGAGACGTGTTCTGAATGTGCCCGGGAGTCTTCAAGTGACACGCAGCCAGACAGGGTGTCTGAGGAGAGCTGCAGCATGGGGAGAAAGGGTCAAATGGAAAATTATGTTTTCTTTCATAGTAATTGTTTTGACATGAGCAGTAATTAGCTATCAGCTGACAGACCAGAACTGAAGTGAGAACAAGGGATTGGATTGGGGCAAAATGTCTCCACTTTAGACGGTTCCTGGTGGTTGAGCGTGTGGGGAAAGGGGAGGGTGCGGAAACTGAGCATGCATTTGGAGGGTCTGGGGAGGGAGGGAGTCAGGGTCTTCCCCAGGAGCTGGGACAACCTTGGTTCACGGGGACTTAACCATCAAAGATAGAGATTTATTACCTACTCAGATAAAAACTTGTATTTTCTTGTCAGCAGATTAAACATGGTTCATTTGTGTGTGTGTTTGATTTTAAGATCAGGGTCATGCTGGCTTTGTAAAATAGATCTAAGCCTGCCACACATTTCTATGCAAGGGTATTTCTTTCTTGAGTGTGTGAATGAATTTGCCCATAAAACCATCTGAGTCCAGTGCCTTTTTGGGGGAGGTCATTTTCAAATGAAATGGCATCTCTTGAAACTCCTTTGATAATTTGAATCTTATGGGAGGTTTGGTGTTTAAGAGGTAGAATTATAAATCATACATTCTTGCATTAAAACATTTCTACTGTAGGCTGGGTGCGGTGGATCACACCTGTAATCCCAGAACTTTGGGAGGCTGAGGCTGGCGAATCACTTGAGGTCAGGAGTTCAAGACCAGCTTGGTCAACATGGTGAAACCCTGTCTCTACTAAAAATGCAAAAATTAGCTGGGCATGGTGGTGGGTGCCTGTAATCCCGGCTACGTGGGAGGCTGAGGCAGGAGAATCGCTTGAACCTGGGAGGTGGAGATTGCAGTGAGCCGAGATCACACCACTGCACTCCAGCCTGGGCAATGAAGCAAGACTCCATCTCACCCAAAAAAAAAAAAAGTTTCTACTCTATTTGTTTTGCTGTTTTCTTTGTGGTCCCTAATTCTGAGCATTTGTGTTCTCTTTCCCCCTCAAATTACCCTGGCTTATCTGCATTTTTTTATTGTTATCACACACACACACACGCACACACACACACACACGCACACACACACACACACAATCAGCAATGGTTTGCTAATGGCATCCTGTTTCCTGACTCATTAATTTCCGTTGCCACTTTCCTATTCCTTTATCCTGTTTTCTTTTGGCGTGTTTTATTAGCCTTTGAATTTTTTCCCCAAAATCTTAAGTTGAATGTTTAGTCCATTTATTTTTGTTCCTTTGCATTTGGTAATGAAATAATTAAGGCTGTGGATTTTCCTCCAAGTATAATTCAGACCTTATCCCACTTGTTTTGGTATCTCTTTCTTTATTATTTTCTAAATATTGTGTAATTACAATTTGACATTCCGTCTTGATCTGGCATTATTTAAGAGGGCAGTTTCTTGCATTTCCAAGTGTTTAGGAGTTGGGGATGGGGATCTTGTATATTTATTCTTTCATTATTAATATCTACTTTTATTGCTTTGCTGGTCAAAGAATGTGGCCTGTGTTTTTTATGCTTCTTGCCATTTATTCAGTTTATTTGTGGCTTAAATATGGCCAACTTTTTCAGTGTCGCAGTGTCCCAGGGCTTCCTGGCAGAAGATGTTATCTTTGTTTGTGGGATACGATGTTGTCTACATCTATTTCAATTAGCCTTTTAAATTAAATTATTCAGGTCTTCTTTATCCTCCTTGCTTTTGCCTGTTAATCAGTCCTAAACTGAAAGCAATGTCCTAGGTTTTCTGCTGTTGTTTTTAGGTTTTTCAGTATTTGTGTTTTACCCACTTTAGTTCTATGCTATTTGATAAAGAAAATGTCTCAACTATCTTGCCCTCATTGTGGGGTGTATTTATCATCCGGCTCATGTCTTTCCTGGCATAGCTTTATGACGGTCAAAGTGAATTCTCCTTGGCGCCCTCAGCATTCTCTCTGATGCTGTTGGAATTGTGGTCTCTGTCTCTTAAGCTGCCTTCCTAGCAGGTGGATGTTATCTGCACTTGGCCAACTGCCTAAGGGGCATGGGTGTGGCCCAGGCTTGTAGCTGGCCTGCAGGATGGATCTGTTTCTTGCTTCTCCAAGCTTCCACTGCGCTCGGGGCCTGCTGTGTATCAGTTTTCTATTTCCTTGATATGTGTGCAGCTACCTTCTTCCAGAATGGGAGGGCAAACCCTGTAGATCGGGAAGAAGCCCAGCGGCTCACAGGCACGTGGCTGTGTGTGGCCCTGCCTGGCGCTGGAGTTTTCACTGCAAGCGGTGGAAATGGTGTACTGCCCCAGCATGAGAAGGGTTCTCCGTGGAATGGCCTTCATCACCCCATTTCCCAACACTTACCTCCAGCCCTTGCCACCCCAAATTAGTAGGTGTTGGTAATTTTCAGCCATATTCTCCTGTGCTTCCTGCCACACTATAGCGTTTTCTCCAAAAGAACCATGAGTTGGACATAGATCTTCTTCCTCCAGTATGACCTGCACACTAAACTTGAAGCCTGGGTCACGGGGACGGTGTGTTGTCCTGATCTCTGGAGATCACGCAGGCTTGTGGTTCCTGGGGACTCAGTTCAGTAACAAAAGCAATGACCTTCCCCTTCTGCATGCCTCCCCTCCCCCACTTTTTGAGACAGGGTGTCACACACTGAAGTGTGGGCTGGAGTGCAGCAGTGTAATCATGGTTCAATGCAGCCTCTCCCTCCCAGGCCCAGGCTGTCCTCCCGCCTCAGCCTCCGGAGTTACTAGAACTACAGACATGAGCCACCATACCCAGCTAATTTAAAAAAAAAATTATTTTGTAGAGACAAGGTCTCACTGTGTTGTCCAGGCTGATCTTAAACTCCTGGGCTCAAGCAATCCTCCCTCTGCCTCCCAAAGTGCTGGGATGACAGGTGTGAGCCACTGCATCCGGCCATCCCACCCTTTTAAATTTTTTTCTGTTTTTAAAAATAGAGATGGGGTCTCACTATGTTGCCCAGGCTGGTCTGGAACTCCTGGACTCAAGCGATCCTCCTGCCTTGGTCTCAGAAAGTACTAGGATTACAGGGCCGGGCTACCGCGCCCCACCTTTCATCCTTCCTTGTTTTAAACAAAGTGCTTTATGAGTACTGATAACTTTTGCAATTATCACTTAGTTGGATTCTCACACCAGCAAAGGAGGTCAGGAGACTACCTAGAATTATCCCCATTGTACAGGTGTGTAAGCTAAGTGTCACTGAGGAGAAACTGCTCCTGTAAGCTTATGTAGTTATATTCCTATGAGAGCGGTACCACCTGGGAGCCGACACTACATGGGTTCCAGTGGGAATTCACGATGTCGGGAGCATGCAGCAGTGTTGAGGCTTGAAACCGTCCATAGTAGGAGTGGTTTTGGAACATAAATTAGCAGATACTGCATATCAGGGCTTCCCCTGTCCCTTGGAGAGCAGGTTTATCAGAACGCGTTGGGAGCATAGATGAGTGCCCCCCAAGAGACATAAAGTTTTAAGGGTAGAATTGTAGAACTTCAGATTATGAGTTTTGTTTGTTTGTTTTTTGAGACGGAGTTTCACTCTTGTTTCCCAGGCTGGAGTGCAGTGGTGTGATCTCAGCTCACTGCAACCTCCACCTCCTGGGTTCAAGCAATTCTCCTGCCTCAGCCTCCTGAGTAGCTGGGATTACAGGTACCTGCCACCATGCCCTGCTAATTTTTTTGTATTTTTAGTAGAGAGGGGGCTTCACCATTTTGGCCAGGCTGGTCTCAACTCCTGACCTCAGGTGATCCGCCTGCCTCAGCCTCCCAAAGTGCTGGGATTACAGGCGTGAGCTGCTGCACCCAGCCAGATTATGTATTTTTAATTCTAGGAGAACGGTGACTCAAGAATGAAGTGCAATATGCCCACCTTGGCTGTTAATTGACAGAGCCTAATTTCATGGTGACCAATTGATCCAGTCCTCTTTCCAGTCTGCTCACATCCTGCTGCTCTGAGTTTGAGGGTGGAGAAGTTACTAAGAAAGATGAGGGAAATTGTAGGAAGGTGGTGGAGGACCCCCTGCCCCAGCTCTGGGGGCTGCGATTGGCATCTGTAACTACATCTGATGTATTTGTAGCAATGGCAGCTGGACCATCTCAAGCTCACCTCCTGTTAGGCACATTCCTTTTTCAGTCGGGTTAAAGAAGAAACTCAGTCCCCTGAGAATTTGGTGATTTGGGTGCTGAGGATTAGAGAGATGTTTTCAACCCATTTCCAGCTCTGCAGATACAGATAAGTCCTGAGGGATGGTCTTTGCCACGCAAGACCTCTCAGAGGTGGGAAAAGGGGCTGCAGTGGACGAAAGGCGGGGGTGCCCGTCTATGGCCCACACAGCATCTGAGCCGTGTCTCTGTCCCTGCAGTGAATGGATACCACGCGTCAGGGACCCCAGCGCACCCTGCAGAGACTGCCCACATGAGTGTCCGAAAATCCACCGGTGATTCCCAGGTAAGGGGTCCTGTTAAGGGAGGTATAGAGGTCGCTGCCTTTGCAGGCCCAGGAAGGCTTCATTTAAGACAAGTCCATCATGGGAGTCCAGGTGGCTGCAGCCCAGTTCTGCTCCCTCAGGTAGAAAGTGGTTGCTTTATCTGGGTTATTTCAGTGTTCCCTGATGGAGAGAGGGTTGGATGGTTGTGGTTTGTTGGTTTTCTAGAAGTTGAGGGTGGTTTGGAGGAGGGGCTGATGGTGATGGGGTTGAAACCATTGGGACAGAGAGTTCCATTCTGTGGTCTGGATTCCCGATACATGCAGCCTATGTTTCCCATTCCTTTAAGAGTATGGATGTGCCAGACCATTTTCCTTGTCTCTACCCTACCCCTCCCACACCCGGACTACCCAGAATGGAATTTAGTAAAATTTGATCATCTCATTTGATAAACTAGCATAGAGACAGCTATGAGATGGAGGGAAATGGGGATATGTTTTAGGATTTCCAAACTGCTTTCTCAATCTCCATCCCACTTGATGCTTATGCAAACGTGTGAGTTAGGCGTCAGTAACATTCCCATGCTACGCGTGACGTCACCAGGGTCCAACCGGTTATATGACCTGCACAAGCTCACAAGATTACTCACTGGTCAGCCTGGACCTTGATGCCAACTCTTACGGCTCTTCTAGTTACATTAAGTTGTGCCTAAAAAACTGAGGACTCGCCTTATTTAGTCTACCCATGAATTATCAAGGTGTTCTTAATGAAGCTTCCAAACTCTAGCAACGTCTTCCAGGCATTAAAATGCCAGAACCCTGGGGGCGATAATGAAAATGATGACAATCATGATCACTGATGATGATCCTGATGCTGATATTGATGATGACGATGACAGCAGCTGCGTATGTAGTGGAATCTAGGTACCAGTCACTGAAAGAAGGAAATCTATACTTACCATAAGGAAGAATGGCTGGAAGAAAAATAAACTGGAGTATGGATGGTGGTTCTGTCTGCATCTGAGACCGTGGTTCTTAATCAGGGGACATTTGGCAACATCTGGGGTCCCGTGGGCTATTTAGTATAATCAGCTGAAATGTGACACTCAGTTCTAACATGGACAAGAGTGTTAATTTGGGGGAACATTATTAGGTTCTTCTCTTAGGAGGGCTGAATGCTGGGCTCCAATTCAGTGAACTCTGGAAAAGAATTTGAACCTCCATGTAGGTCAGAACGTATTAAGTTTTGATGGACTCAGAGTGAGCTGGTCCTCTTGTTGAAATGCAGATTCTGATCCAGGAGGTCCAAGGTGGGGCTTGAGGTTCTGGGATCCTGGCCAGCCCTGAGGTGATGCTGACACTGTAGGTGTGAGACCACTCCTGAGCAGTGGACTGGCAGTCAGTAGCACACAGCTGGCTTGTCAGTCCCCTTCTCTCCACTGCTCACATCACCCGTCATGAATCAACCTGGCTTTGTGTATTTGCTGCTAAGCTCCCAGCTTGCCTTCTCAATACAGATTCTGTCAACCTGTTTGAAGTGAAACTTACTTGTCTCCTTACTTGAGAGTCTTTCTGAAGACATCAGCCTTTATTCTGATGTGGTTCAGAAACAGTGACAGAAATCTGGTGCTGTCCTCAGCATCATCAGGAAGAATATTAGAAATAGCCCCTCACCCTCAAAATTTGAGGAAGAATCACTTTCATCCCTAATAGACCATAATCATCCCTGAAATACTATGAAGTTGTTACGCATCCATTTTAAAGGATGGACACTGGTCTAATCAGATATCTCAGAAGCTGACTTAACAGTGTGCATTGTAAGCCATCGACACAGGGGTTTCTCCTCCAGTGTCTGTTCTTGGGGTATCTTGAGAGGTTCTGATTTATGTGCAAGCTGTTCATTCAAGCATTATTTACAGCACCTTAACACTGGACCCAGCCTAACTGTCCCGCAACAGGGGATGGGTCAATGGGATTATGGTGCTGGAGGTTAGCCAGTGATGCTATGCAGCCATTGGGAAGCATGCTTCTAAAGAGAATGTAATGATTTGGGGAAGTACTCACAACATAATATAGAGTAGTAAAAGTAGGACACGCATTGCGTACATAGTCAATCTTATTTGGGAGAAGGAAATCTATACTTATGTGAGGAAAAAGGACTAGAAGAAAAATAAACTGGAGAATCGATGGCAGCTCTGTCTGCACCTGAGACCATGGCTATTGATCAGGGGACATTTGACAATGTCTGGAGACACTTGGATTGTCACACCTGGGGCGGGGGTGGTACTGGCAACAAGTGGGTAGACACCAGGGTTGATGCCAAGTCTCCCCCAGTGTGCTGGACACCACAGCAAAGAATTGCTCATCTTGAAAACATGAATTGTGCCAAAGTTGAGAAACTTTGGTCTAAGATCATGGGTAATTCTGTTTTCTTTACGCTTCTCTTGCTATTTTTAACATTTCCTAAAATGAACACATTTTGCTTGTGTAGAAGACAGATACAATTTTTTATTAAAAATAAATAAATAAAAGCTACAAAGTACGTACCGATATGGGGAATTCAGAAGAGGAGAGCCCTGGAGACTCGGGCCCGGGGCTGCCTAAAGACAGCAGATTGAGTCACACTGTTTTTTGAGGGTGACCTTGGGAGCTGAGGTGTCATCAAGGTAACAAAAATAAAGAATGCACTTACATGGAGAGGGTGAATGTGCACTGTTCACCAGTCCCAGGACTGGGAGGTAGAATGTTAGTCTTTTAGGCTGTGAAAGGGTAACATTTAGATATAAGAAGCTACTACTTTTTTTCAGTAAAAAAAAAACTTTAGGAAACAGGTTCTCCCTGTGCTGTTCATGCTGGAATGCACGGGCTATTCACAGAGGCGATCATAGCTCACTGTGGCCTCAGCTTGGAACTCCTGGGCTCAAGCAGTCCTCCCGCCTCAGCCTCCAGAGTAGCTGGGACTGCAGGCACAGGACACCATGCCCAGCTAGCTACTACTTGTTGTCCTGGTTTGTGAACCTGCAGGCTGGTTATCCAAACAAAAAGGTGCCAAGAGTTAAACATAGAAAGAGGTTAAGGAGATGTGGTGTTTACAGAGAGCACTACCCACAAAGGGTTCCCCAGGTATAGACCACACTCCAGCATGCAGACGAGTTGATTCACCGTCCCGGGCTGTCAGTTACCACTCGTAATAACTACACTTAAACATCAATGAATGAATGAATGAATGAATGAGCAAAGGAACCAGTGCCCACTTGAGTTGCGGGGAGTGGAGTGGATAAAGTGGCATGTTCAGGGTTACTGTGATGAAACCTAGACTGGAAAGCCCCAGATCTCAAAGCCCCATTGAGATCTCTTTCCACCCCCTGTGTAGCTGCCCCTCCTTGAGCAAACTGATCAGGAAGATTAGAATGTTGGGGGGAGGGGGAGGGCAGGCCCAGTTTCCACGGACACTAGTAGCGTGTCCCCACCGTGCTGTGTCGTGGGGAGGACTGATAGTGGGTGCCCCACAGTTCCTGAGGGTGCCTGTCCCGTTCCTTCACTTGACCCTGGGAGACCTGGGGGGATGGGCACAGGTGGTGGTGACCTGGTGCCACCCAGTGGAAGGTTTCAATTCTGCAGGCCTGGGGTCATCAGCTTGGGTGCTGGATAAATGGAGCCCAGAAGATTGCGGGGCAGAGGCAAAGTATCAGAAGCTAATTGTCTTTAAAAAAAAAAAAAAAAAAAAAAAAAAACTTGTTTTACTTTAAGTTCTGGGATACTTGTGCAGAACCTGCAGGTGTGTTATATAGGTATACTTGTGCCATGGTGGTTTACTGCACCTGTCAACCTGTCATCTAGGTTTTAAGCCCTGCATGCATTAGGTGTTTGTCCTAATGCTATCCCTCCCCGAGCCCCCCACCCCCGACAGGCCTCAGTGTGTGCTGTTCCCCTCACTATGTCCATATGTTCTCATTGTTCAGCTCCCACTTATGAGTGAGAATATGCGGTGTTTGGTTTTCTGTTCTTGTGTTTGCTGAGAATGATGGCTTCCAGCTTCATCCTACAAAGGATATAAACTCATTCTTTTTTATGGATGCATAGTATTCCATGGTGTATACTTGCCACATTTTCTTTATCCAGTCTATCACTGATGGGCATTTGGGTTGGTTCCAAGTCTTTGCTGTTGTAAGTAGTGCTGCAGTAAACACACGTGTGCACGTGTCTTTATAGTAGGATGGTTTATATTCCTTTTGGGTATACTCAGCAATGGGATTGCTGGATCAAATGGTATTTCTGGTTCTAGGTCAAAGCCTAATACTCTTGCTGCTTTTGCAAAATGACATCCTAGGGGGTCCCCTTCCTTCCTACCCACCTGTGCCTAGGCCTTTTTGTGATCCACCTTTCAATTGTTCTGGCTGCTCATGAACTTCCCAGGAAGACTCTCTAGACACAGGAGAGAGGAAAGAGAATGGCATGAAGGGCTTGGAAACTTAAGGGACCCACTGGAGCATGGAGTTCCAGTGGAGAAAGAGGTGAGATGCTCAATCTCCACCACCTCCTACCTACCTCGATAATTCAGTAACACACATGTTCTTACCGAGCAGTTTAGGTCTTTATCAGATACTGAAACTTAGTGGTTATCTCTAGCCCCTGCCTCGATGAAGGTTTATAGCTGGTGTGGGAAAAAAAGTAGATAAATGATGATGCAATTTCAGCAGTGATAAGGGCTGGAGGAAGTGGATGCTGTGAGGATCTAGCCTGGTGGTAGAAATGTCAGGAATGGACACCTTAAGAAAAGATACCTTCGCTTGGAAAAGAGGTGGGGAAAGAATAGCTTTCTAGGGGAGGGAGCAGCATCGTGGATGCCTGGAGGCAGGACAGGGGAACCGTGTTGTTAAAGAATCCATAGAGACCTAGTGTGGCTGTGGCTTACTAACTTAGCAGGCATAGGAGGTGGGAAATGAGGCTGGGGGAGTCTGCACAACCTACCACAAGGAACTCAGGTGGTATCCTAACTATACTAGGAAGCCATTGCAGGGTTTTGTATGGGATCCCACCTGCTGAAGGGATGGGACCCAGATTATTTACAGGGAGAGGAATGGGCTGAGAAGACGTTTGGAGTGGAAGGCTTGCTGAATCCCTTGCGAATGACCCACTCCAGTTTACCAAGCATTTGCTGTGTGGTATCACCCCCTGCCAGGCCTCAGGGTGATGCAGAGATGCCCAGGTGGGGTGTCCCAACCCCTGGGCAGGGCTTTAAAAAGTAGACAGAGGAGAAAAGTTCTCTAGAATCATAGGCAAAAGAAATTTAAAACAAATATTCTTATTACAGGCATTTGCAAACCTGTACAAAAGTAGAGGGAATGGATAATAAAGTACCACAGATCTATTAATTGAGCCCAATGATTATTGGCCTTTGGCCAATCTTGATTCATTTGTGCTCCCATCCCTTCCCCCTAATCCCCTTGCCCTCCACCATCCAGATTATTTTAAGGCAAATTCCTGACTTACTGTTTTAAATGCAAATATTTCAGAATGTATCTTCCAGGGGGAAGATATAATGATGATACCATTATCATATTTAAGAAAACATTAATTCAGTAATACCACCTGATATATACACTCCAGATTCCTCAATCATCTCAAAAAATGCCTTTTTTTTTTTTTTTTTAAGAGAAGATATTTCTTTGTCACTCAGGCTGCAGTACAGTGGCACCATTATAGCTCGTGCACCCTAAAACCCCTGGGCTCACGTGATCCTCCCACCTAAACCTCTCAAAGCGTGTGCCACCACACCTAGCCCCCAGGTCCCTTTTACAGCTGCTTTTCTCCCCAGTCCAGGATCTATTCAAGTTCACACACAGATACATTGGTTGCTGTGTCTCTTTAGTTTCTCCCTCTCTCTATTTAAAACTGCTTTACTGAGCCATAATTCATATTAACCATACAATTCATCCATTTAAAATGTATAATTCAGTGGTTTTTAGTATATTTACATCATCAAATAAATTTTAGAACATTTTCATTACCCCAAATAGAATCCCCTGAAGACTTAGGCAGCCCTTAATCTACTTTCTATCTCTATGGGTCTGCCTCTTCTGGACATTTCATGTAAATGGCATCATACTCTCTGTGGTCTTTTGCGTCTGGCCTCTTTCACCTAGAATTCTAAGGTTCATTCACATCACAGCATGGATCAGCATGCCGTTCCTTTTTGTGGCTGAGTAATATTCTGTTGTACAGATAGAACGTTTCATCCGAGTTGTTCCATCAGTCCCTTTGCATCTACACTCACTCTCTTATGCCTTTTTTATTTTGTTTTTCATCACCTTGACTATTTTTGAGGAGTCCAGATCAGTCGTCTTATAGAATAACCTACGTTCTTGATCTGACTGTTCTCTTATGCTTAGGTTCAGGTTCTGCAGTTTGGGCAAGAATTCTGGTCAGGGCACACGGAGTTCTTCTTACTGCATTCGAGGCTCAGCCACCCAGGTTAGCACTCTGCTCACGAGGCTCTGTTTGAACTCTTGGTTAAGGTGGTGACTGCCAGATTCCTCCTTTGCAGGGGAATTTGCATTTTCCCTTTCTAACTTGTCAGTCATCCCTGAGGTGCCAGTGTAAGACCCTGTGACTATCCTGTGCCCTGACAATCTTTCCATCCGATGCTTTGAGCATCCTTGAGGATCATGGCCTGAATCTTCTTGGACACTGGGGTTTGCAAATGGTGGTTGTCCAATTTCTTGTACATTTTTTATTGGCATTCTTCTGAAAGAAATGTTCTCTCCCATCCCTTTGGAGTTAGTTGTAGTCATTCCTTCCTAGTTGTGCTCAAATTGTCCCAGATTCGGCCTGTGGGAGCCCGTTTAAGCTGTTTATGTCCTTTTGTTATCTCTCCATTATTCTTTGAATACTTTCTTACTTCTCAGGACTAGAGGATATTCCAAATACCTTGCATTTGGAATTAGTACCAAGGAGCCTGTGGTAATATTTGGAAACCATTTTCTAGCTAGTAGGTGTTGTCACTGTGATGAGATGTCATTCCTTCTGGGCCTTTTCAGTGGAGCATTATGAGAGTATGTGTGTCACGTGTGTGTGTGTCACGTGTGTGTGTGTGTGATGCATGCATGTGATATGTATATGAAGTTGAAGTAGTAGGCACAGGTTATCAGCAGCACAGGCAGAGCCTGAGATTGCCTGTGACCTACCATGGTCCTCAGGGGTTAAAGTGAAGCACGCCTAATAGAGCAGAGACCAGAGAAGGTGTCGACACCCACACAGGGAACACCCACCCTCAATGCCATTACTTGTGTTCCTGTCCTAGCCAAGTTATAGGGAGGAGGTGTGACCTCTGTGCCCATCCTTATTCCGCAGAGATTTATACACAGTGGTCCCAAAATACATGTTTGTGGTTGATGGAAATCTTTTTTGCCCTCCTGCAAAGACATGGAAAACAAGATACTGTGTCGGGTCTCGAAGTGGAGAGATGGCGGAAGATAGAGGGAAGAGTTGTGCAGGCTTGGGTTCCAGTTTCCACTTCTCTGTTTACTAGCCTCATGACCTTGGACAGTTATGCTTCTGCAAGCCCCAATTTCATGATCTGTAAAATGGAATTGATGTCATTTCATTTGCTGGGGTTGTAAGGATGAAATGAGATTAAATATGTCAGACAGCTAACCTGGAGCCTGCCATCATGAGCAAGCACTCGCAGGCGGTAGCTCTTGCATTGCCTCTTCCCTCTTTTTTGTGTATGACAGAGTCTCGCTCTGTCGCCCAGGCTGGAGGGCAGTGGCACGATCTTGGCTCCCTGCAACCTCCATCTCCTGGGTTCAAGCGATTCTCCTGCCTCAGCCTCCTGTGTAGCTGGGACTACAGGTGCATGCCACCATGCCTGTCTAATTTTTGTATTTTTAGTAGAGACGGGTTTTCACCATGTTGGCCAGGATGGTCTTGATCTGCTGACCTCATGATCCCCCTGCCTCAGCCTCCCAAAGTGCTAGGATTATAGCAACTGCACCCAGCCACTTCTCCCTGCTTAGCTCCCCATCACCAATTTCATCAGCATCCATAGGTAGACTAGAGTGTTGCCAAGGCTGCTGGAGTGCTGCTATGTGGTAGGGGGCTGCATTGGGAGCATGGTGGTGATGGTGGTAATGTGTCCATGACAGGAAGACAGACTCCTGCAGATGGCAGAATCCATCCCAGAGGCTACTCTTCCCGCTTCCTGGCAGGTATTTGCTTGGCTGGTGTCAGTACATGAATGAACCTATGGAGAGAGAGACTCCCATTCCTGTCTCTTCTCCTTGGTGACCAGTACCTCCTCCCATGTAGCCTCTGCCTGCCTTCCTCCCTCAGCAGTTTTGTCAAGTTGCTGAAATTGGCAGAGCTGACACCTTGGGAAGGTATAGGCTGGGCCAGCTGGATGAGATGATGCATTAAAAATGTCTGTGGAAGCTTTAGTTGGCCATAGAGTTGACTCCAGCTGGGAGCCTGTTGGGGTCGATAGAGGAGTTGCCCTAAACAGAGGGACCTCAATGAACCACAGAGTAGATCACATCTGTGTGCCTCTGAGTGAGGTCCACAGATTCTGCAAATCAGAGATGCTGGTGCCACCTGGGACCTTCTGGATCAGGCCCAGCAGCTGGGACTCTATTTTGGATACTTTCCTCCTTTGATTCTGATGCACCTCAAAGCTTGAGAACCAGAGATAACCATCCATTTTACAGATGAAGAAATTGAGGCTCAAGGAAGTCAGATTCTTGGGCCAGGGTCTGAAGGCTGGTAATCGTTGTCTTGTCTGTGAAACTGATGCTCTGTAAGATTCCTTTTTTGCTAGGCATCCTAAGGATATCAGTTTTCCTGAGGTGACTTTAATTAGCAACCCAAGAATGACTGTATGGGAATAAGGTAATGAGACCTTAGCAGGACACAGTCAAGCTCCCTGGTTTGCCTAAATTACTGATGCATTTCTGAGGCAAAGGCTGGACCTCACCTGTAGATGGTCATTCAGCCAGGTGTCCAGGGTTGTGCTCGCCTGGGGGGCGGGGTGCCCTCCACCCCAAGCTATTGTTTCCCTCTTGTTTGAGAAGCCCCTTCATGCTTTCTCTGGCCTTTATCTATAAAGTGACAGCCACTTCCCTACATTCTACCAAGGAAAGAGTAAGGCCAGGCTGGCCACAGTGGCTCACACCTGTAATTCCAGCACTTTGGGAGGCTGGGTGGATCGTGTGAGGTCAAGAGTTTGAGACCGGCCTGGCCAATGTGATGAAACCCTGTCTCTACTAAAATTACAAAAATTAGCCTAGTGTACTGGCAGGCACCTGTCAGCCCAGCTACTCAAGTGGCTGAGGCAGGAGAATCGCTTGAACCTAGGAGGCAGAGGTTGCAGTGAGCTGAGATCATACCACTGTACTCCAGCCTGGGCGACAGTAAGATTCCACCTTAAAAAAAGAAAAAGAGTGGCCGGGCACGGTGGCTCAATCCTGTAATCCCAGCACTTTGGGAGGCCGAGGCAGGTGAATCACGAGGTCAAGAGATCGAGACCATCCTAGTCAACATGGTGAAACCCCATCTCTACTAAAAATGCAAAAAAAATTAGCTGGGCATGGTGGTGCATGCCTGTAATCCCAGCTACTCAGGAGGCTGAGGCAAGAGAATTGCCTGAACCCAGGAGGCAGAGGTTGCGGTGAGCCGAGATCGCACCATTGCACTCCAGCCTGGGTAACAAGAGCGTAACTCCGTCTCAAAAAAAAGAAAAAGAGTAAGGCTGTGCACAAGTCCTGGGGCCCATGTATGATGGCCTGCAGTGCCTGAGGGGGGAGCCTGCTTTCCAGATTGCTTTGTGGCTCAGGACAGAAGACACCCTAGGTCCTGCTTGGGGATCTCTGGTATTGAACCCCTAATGTAATTGCTAATAGAGCAATAGAGAACTGGAATCAAATATTCTCTTTAGAGTTGTAGGATATTAGGACACATGTGGCCTTTTCCGCTGGCAGTCCTTAATTTTCTCTACCAGAAAGATCCCAGGACTTTGGCAATTTACTGAGGACCCCAGGGCTCAGAGGTACTTACTTGGGACTCTGGTTTTCTTGCTGGTGATGGAAGATGTGAAAAGGCAATCTAAAGACTGGATGGAGCCTAACAGTCGGCTTGGCTGAGAAATCCCTCCTGGCTCTCGGGGTTGGGGGAGTGGTGAGTCGGGGAGGTAACCCAGCAGTGCCCCAGTGTACATCATGTGTATTTGGGTGTGATGTTTTGGACTCGGGGGGGTTCAGAATAAAATGTCGCGTGCTGAGTCTTTAGTGCCAGGAGGTGGTGGCCTTAACTCTCTTCTCCCCAGTGGATTCGTGGCTTCAGGCAGCAAGCGGCCCGCGGAACATTCACCAGCAGAGGGCGGCGGAAGGGTTAACTCCCCAAATCGCAGGCAGAGAAGAGGAGGGGAGACCTGCTTTGGAGCAGTTCTCTCAGAGCCTGTGCAGGAGGCTTCCTGAATTCGCCTTCAGCCTGAGAGCTGGGCGTGGGAACCGCATGGGGTCAGGGAGACCCCTGCCTGCCCTGGCCCAGAATATGGTGACTTAGGAGTTGGCAGCAGGCTGAGCATCCCTGAACTTCCCCAGTGCCTCCACTCTCAGGGAACCTGAATGGGGGGAAAAAATGTCCAATATGGAGAACAGCTTTGACGATGTTTCTTGCCTGTCTCCCCAGAACCTGGGATCCTCATCACCAAGCAAAAGGCAGAGCAAGGAAAACACCATCACAGTAAGTAGCTCCCAAGGGGCGCTCCTAGGATTGGGCTGTGGACTGGGGTGTGTGGCTGGGCTGTTGCCATGGTGATGTGGATCGCCAAGCAGAAGTGATGCCCAGCCTGGAAAGGGGGAAGTTCCAAAGCTGAGATTTCACTGAAGTTCCTCATCCATGCCCCCCTCCTACCTCCCCTTCTTCTGTCGATTTCACATTTCTCTTCTCTCCTGGTGAACAAGTGGAAGGAGGGTGGCTGGGATGATGCAGAAGCCATTTTTTCAGGGCAGGAGGGGCAGGTACGCATGCGGGAGTGGGTTGAAGGGGGTGGACTGCACTCAGTGCAAGTGATGTGACGTGTAAATTACAGCCGCGGCAGGGTTGCTTTTGTGCGGGGTAACTTCTGGAAGATGTCAAAGTTAAAAGCAAGAGAAAGTGCTCTAAGAATAGAGTTCTGAGGAATTCCTGATGAGAGCAGGCAGCTTCTGCCTAGAGTGGCCAGACTGCCTCCCAGGGCACTTCATGATGCCCACCAAGTCCCTATGTGGAGATGAGGGGGAGCCCCATGCCCCACCTCCACTCCTCCGCCCTGTGCTTGGGGCAGGTGGGGCTGGACATCATTGTGCCCTGATGGGCACAGACCTAAGAAGTGTGGTGCCAGGTTTGCTATTTTGACACAAGTGCAGGAGAGCAGGGAACAGGGGATTGCTCTCTTAGACTCCAACTCACACAGCTCTGAGCCACTCCAACCACCCCTGTAGAGACAAAACCAAGAATGGGTGCATTTCCCTGCTTCATCCAGGCTGCACATCCTGCTTTGGGAAAAAAAGTTTAGGTAAACAGTTAACAATAACAATTGCTGCTATGTTTGTGTGCATTTATTATGCACAAGTAGTGATTCAAGTGGCTCATTTAATTGTCTGTTAGCTATATGAAGTGTGAGTCATAGGATCAATATAGTATAGCGATGACGAATGTGGGCTCTGAAGCGGGAGAGTCAGTTATATGAATGACTGTGCAGCAGCCTGGGGTAAGTTTCTTGATTTCTTCCCATCTCAGTCAATATCTATCAAGTGGGGAAATGGAGGGTGGTCTGTGCTTTAGGGATGGTGTAGGGACTAAATAGGTCCATCCATGGAAAGCACTTAGAACACAGCCTGCACATAGTAAGTGCTCTGTACCCACTATCATCACCCTGTTTACAGGTGAGGAAACTGAGACACAGAGCAGCACCTTGCTCACGGTCACCTAGTGGGAAGCATCAGGATTTGAAATCTATGTCCTTACCCACCACAGTGCCCCTTCTGAATCTGGCTTGGGTACCTTGTATCATGAGCTCCTTTGGATGTCCTGTGTTGATGGAGGGTGCTTCCAAGAACTGGGCGGAATGGCTCAGCCTGCTTGGACTGGGGAGTAGCAGCAGCCTCCCTGTTACTGGTAGAGTTGATGGAGCTGGTGGGGAGGGGGTGTGGGCAGGCCCAGGTGCAGAGTTCCAGAGGGTACACAGTGCCCATCTTCAGATTGTCACAAAATGCCCCAGAATGCTGGGGCACAGCTGGAGCTCTCCAAAGTCTGAAATGCATAAAAAGGAGAGGGAGGAGCAAGATTGGGGTGGGAGTGGGAGACATATTTGATTCTAGAAGAAAAACAAAAATGCAAAATGAAAAGTGTAGTGTTATGTCATGGAGGGTTGCCTTAAAGGCACTTAGCGATGGTGCCCAGACTGCGGGGTGGAACACCTGCTGGGCTCCATCTCGCAGCCAGAGCTTCAGGTATGGTCAGAGTGGGCAGACAGGGACCCTTGTTGGGACCGCACACCTCGTCCATCCCTGCCTTCCCTGTTCCTTCCTGCTGACCTGTATCATTGCTTCTTATGAGGGAGTCTGCAACGTGTATTCTGAAGCCTCCAAGACCTTTGTTTAAAATGCAGTTTCCTGGATGGAACCCCAGACCGACAGTTGTTCTCTCTGGGGACAGACTAGAGAGTCTGCCTTTGAACCAGTGCCCCCAGAGGTTTTAAGTAAACACTCATGCCTTGGAGAATTTTTTGCCAAGGAAACTGAGCAAAGGAGGGACTGACTGAAGGTCATAAAACAAGATTAGAGTAGAGCCCAGGACTTGAACCCGTGTCTCTTAGCTGTCAGCCCAGGACATCTCCCAGTGTACCACCTGGCCTTGGCCCACATGTCTCCAGGCCTTGGTGCCCTTTCCCTTCCACACAGTATTGCTCTCCCACGCCCAGCCTCTTCCCCGGGGTTCTGATCCTCCAGAGTTCATCATTTCCCAAGAAAGAGACGCTCAGGGGAAAGGGATGGCTCAGGTCTCAGGAGGCTGGGACATGAACTTTCCTGTCCGTAATGTGCAGGGATGAGGCGAGCCACTTCCCATGCTCTGATCCACAGAGCAGAAATTTCCAGGCTTGGGCAGCAAAGGGTGGTGGGTCCAGAGCAAGAATGAAGCTGGATTCTGAAGCTCCTGCTTCTCCGCCCATAGCCTGGAGCTAGTTTTCAGGGGACAGATACATGGGCTCCCTGACAGCAGCAGGCAGGGGCTGGCAGCCTTGCTGGGTCTCATTTCCGCTGTCTCCATTGCGGGCTGGCAGGTGGAGCGTGCTGTTTGATTGGGAGTGACGGGCGCTCATGGCAGCTCACAGCCCTTGGCACAAGCATGAACGGCGTCTGAATCTAGACGGTTTCAGAAATGATGACAACAAAGCCAGCCGGCCATGCACACTCCTGGAAAGAGGAATTTGGGGACTCCTGCGATCCTCAGCTTCAGGGCTTCCCAGCATAGCCACAGAACCCTGGGTGGGAGCTAGGGGGCTAGAGGTGAACACTTGAGGTAGTGTCATTTCTGTTTCACAGAGCTCCAGGGCTGCCTTTTCCCTCTTTCATACTCTCCCAGATCAGCTTTCCTCTGGGAGAAAATTCAGAGCCTGTTTGCTTGAGCCCTGGGTTGTCAAACCCGGTCTTCCCTTCTCTGCTGCAGGCAATCTGGTCAAACAGGCCGTGTAAGGAGCTGTGGCCTCTGCTCCCCACAGGCTCCTGTGGGGCCAGGACTCAGGGGAGGGGGCGTGCCTTGGGAGCTCCCTACGTCAGACCCCTTGGGTGGGTCACGTGTGTCCAGCAGCTATCACACCATGGCCAGGTGGTTTCTGGCTTCCATGTCCTCCTGCACACCCCTCAGAGAGCTTCTGGGAGGCAGCTCTTGTGATTCTGGCTGCTCGTGTGCAGAAAAGCCCTGGCAGGGACCCCAGCTATACAGTGGACCCCAGCAGTTGGGGAGGGGTGGGAGTATTACTCTATTTCCCTGAGGGTTGGAGAAAACAGAGTTGGTGCAAGACTGAAGAGGCAGCCGGTTGAGGACGGTGGTCTCAGAGGAAGTGAGGGGGGGACTGCCTGCTGGAACTTGCCCTGAGCAGTACACATGGGGAGACATGCCCCCCACCAGGCTCCCTCTTGAGCACCCTTTTTGAGCCCCTGCCTTGGGTGGGGACCTGGCACATTTACACCTCAGTGTGTTGGAAAGGCTGAACGTGACAGAGACTAAGAGCCTAGACTAGAGCCAGCTTGCCTGGGTTCAGGCCCTGGGTCCACCATTCCGTGCACAAGCTGTGTGATCTAGCATAAGTGACTTAGCCTCTCTGTGCCTCAGTTTCCTCATCTGTAACATGAGGATGATCATAGCACCTGCCTTGTGGGGTTTTTATGAGGATTAAATGAGCTAATACGTGTAAAGCACTGAGAACTGTGGCTGCCACATTATTCACTTTTGTTGAACAAACAGAAAGTGGCAGTGAGGCTCCTGCTGTGCCTAGGCAGCCTTGGGAAGAGAGTGGGGTCTTTCCAGAGGTGTAGCTGGACCCTTGTATTAACCATCCAGAAAATGTCGCCCAGGGGAGGACAGGAATCCACATGCAGGAATGTCCTGTCCCACCTTCTCTTCCCACCTTGGGCTTTGGAGCACCACAGGACGGAGCTGTGTGGCCCTCCCTTCTGATCCAGGGACATAGGAGCCTTTACTTTGAGGTCTGGAGAAAAGTGGCGGTCCAGGAATTAGGACGCTGGTTCTAGAACCTGCTCTGCCACTTATAGCAAGCTAGAGAGTTAAACGCTCTGTGCCTCAGTTTCCTCATTCTCTGCATAAGCTTGCACTAGACCATTGCAGGTAAACATTGAGGCTCCAACTGCCTCCAGGACATCTGTGCACACACAGCTCTGACTGTGCCCCTCTGCTGCCACTGCCTCCCTCTCTCTGAAGGTACTGTTCCCCCATCTTCCATCCCAGTGAATGGAGACACGCTTATTCTCCACCCAGGCCAGTCGACTCAGGGTTTCTCAACCTCAGCACCATTGACATTTTGGGTTGGATGGCACTTTGCTGTGGCGGACTGTCCTGTGCATTACAGATATTTATCAGCTTCCCCGGCCCCTACCTATAAGAGGCCAGTAGCATCCACCCTGGGCCCCACCCAGCCATGACAACCAAAAATGTCTCCACATTGCTAGATGTTCCTGGGGTGGGGCAAAATTACCCCTGGATGGGCATCACAGAATTAACTTCACGGTGCTGCCAAGGCTCCCTGTAGAGAGCATCCCAGGTTCTTTTAATCCCCTCTTGACTGTGCTGCTCCCAGCTGCTATCATGACCCTCCCCCACCCCCCATCACTGCAGACTTCCCTGGTGGCCACAGTCACATTCTCCCTCCAGTGCATCCTCGGCGCTGCCATGGGAGTGCTCATCCCAAACAGCAACCTGATGAATCACTACTCTCCTGCAAGGCGCTTTCATAGTTCCCACTGTCCTGCTGCCTTCAGGACAGACCTTGGCACCCCAGCAAGGCCCCCTCTCACCTCGGGCTTGTCTACTCCCTGACTCTGAGCCCCAGCCAAACTGAGCAACACGGTCCCCACTTGTGGGGCATATCCTCACATCCCGGGTCCTTTTCCTTCCTGCAGTACCCTTCACCTTCCCACCCCTCTGTCTGCCTGAGCCCTACTATTACTACCTAAATCTCACCACCTCTAAGATTCCTCCCCTGAGTCCCTAGTCCTTCCAGTAACCTCAGCACCTCAGGCTTACTCTTTGGTAGATTTATCCCAAAGAATTACAGTGACTTATTTATGAAACTCTTGAGAGCAGATACTATGCCTTACCTCCCTAGCCTCCAGCCATTACACCAAGAAACATCTCCTGAGCACCCACTGTGTACCCAACACTGTACCAGTGAGGAGAGAAACTACAGGGAAAAGATGGTCCCCATCCCGTTGTAGAGCAGGCTGTCTGGCAAGGAGGAGAAACATTAAACCGTCACGAGAAATACCATTATAAATGTACACATGCAGATTGCTGGGAAGATCTGGCATAGCACGTGGCACTGAGCAGCCTTTCGACGGATGTTCGAATGGGAAGTGGACGAGCAAATAGCCCATCACATAGCTTCATGGTTGAGGCTTGAATTCTGCAGTCAGCTGATCTGGATTTGGACACTTAGCTTCTGTGATCCTTGGTGTTCTCATGTACGATGAGGCTGCTCTTCCTTCCTTGTGGAATTGCTGGAAAGAAGAAATGAGAATATATGCAAACCCCTAAGGATGGTGCCTGAGTCAGGCTCCCCTGTAGGAGTGAGGATTTGGAGAAATCCCAGTGGGCTTCCTAGGAGGGAGAAATCCCAAAACCAGAGAGGACAGAGATGGTGGCAGGCACCTTGGGGCTCCATCTGAGGCCTGGTGTCCTCAAGGAGTGGCAGAAGCAGCAGGGTGATGAGTCTTTAATGAGTCCCCACATCCTGCTGCCTTTACTCTTCAGCCCCAATCTGTTTTCTGTTCCTGCCTTAGTTTGCTAAGGATAATGGCCTCCAGCTGCATCCAAGCCCCTGCAAAGGACATGCTGTATATTCTCTGTAATGGCTGCATAGTATTCCATGCTGTCTATGTACCACATTTTCTTTATCCAGTCTATTGTTGATGAGCATTTAAGTTGATTCCATGTTGTTGCTACGGTGAATACTGCTGCAGGGAACATACATGTACATGTGTCTTTATGCAGAAAGATTTATATTCCTTTGGGCATATACCCAGTAATGGGATTGCTGGGTCAAATGATAGTTCTCTTTTTAGTTGAGGAGTCACCACATTGCTTTCCACATGGTCGAACTAATTTACACTCCCACCAACCATGTATAAGTGTTCCTTTGTCTCCACAACCTCGCCAGCACCTGTTATTTTTGACTTTTTAACTATAGCCATTCTGATTGGCATGCAGTGGTATCTCATTGTGGTTTCCATTTGCCTTTCTTCAATGATTAGCGGTGATGAGCATTTTTGCATATGCTTGTTGGCTATATATATGTTTTCTTTTGAAAAGTGTCTGGGCTGGGTGCCTGTAATCCCAACATTTTGGGAGCCTGAGTCAGGCGGATCACCTGAAGGTCAGGAGTTTGAGACCAGCCTGGCCAACATGGTGAAACCCCCATCTCTACTAAAAATATAAAAAATTAGCCAGGTATGGTGATGGGTGCCTGTAATCCCAGCTACTCAGGAGGCTGAGGCAGGAGAATCACTTGAATCTGGGAGACAGAGGTTGCACTGAGCTGAGTTTGCGCCATGGCACTCCAGCTTGTGTGACGAGAGCAAAACTTTGTCTCAAAAAAAAAGAAGAGAAAGTGTCTGTTCATGCCTTTGGCCACTTGCCATGTGGGATCTTAAGAGCAGGGCTCTGTGGCTTGTCTTCCACTGTGATGGGCACAAGGTCTTCCCCAGGGGCTGCCTCTGTCCCTGCTGAATGGGTCACAAATGCTGGTTCTCAAAGTGTTGGTCCCCAGATCTTCAGCATCACTTGAGAGCTCCAACCCCATGCAGAGCTCCTGAAGCAGACACTGGGGAAGGGGGACCCAGACACCCATGTCTTCTAGGTGACTCTGGGGCATGCTCATCCTCAACTCCAGGACAGGAAGGGAACTAAGTAGTACGTAGGCGGGTCTCAGCCGTCCTCAGTCTTCCACAGCCTTTTAGATGGTTGGCTTGGAGCCAGCCAGGATGCGTCATTGAAGGGGCTGTCCTTGGTACCATCTCCCCTTCTGGCTAGCAGGGTCTGTCTGAACAGGCCTCCTGGGGTGGGTGGTAGCATCTTTACTCTGAGGGTAGGTCACCTCGGGAAGATTCTGGGGAACAAGGCTGGGCAAGACCCGTTTCCCTTCCTGCCTGCCCACCTTTGGCCAAGCGTCTTCCTGACATAGGGAAGTTCTTTCTTTGTAGGGAAATGTTTCCCCAACAAGAGGTCAAGGCCAAGAGCAGTTTGGGTGAGAAAAGGGAAAACAGAGAGATACCTGCAGGGCAGCACATTCCGGAAGCATTCAGACCCGCCTCTGAGTACCAAAACATCTACTTATTCCTAATGCCCAGTTTACTTTAATGTCATAGTTAATTTGTCATTAAATTTGATTGAAATTTTCATGGACTGCATTATTAAGCAAAATAAAAGTGGACTATGATGACCATGATTTGCTGAAATAAGAATAATGGGAATACAAAATAAGGAATCTGTGCACTTTTGAAATCCGTCCCTTGTTTTTATGATTGCCTGCTTCTTAGCACTGGGTTGTGGAAGCCCGGGAAGGAAACTTGTCTCTGGACCCACCTTGGGGATGTAGCCTGAAACCAAGGCTTGGGGAGACAGTTTTCTGATGCTAGCCTTGAGAACCCGCCCTCCCTTCTCTCAGGCTGCTGAGGCCTGGGAGAAAACTCCCCAGCCCCAGCTGATCTTCATCTAGTCTTTGTTTTTTTAATCCATCACTGCTAATTTTTTCGAGTTCAGGAAGCTGTTTTTGTACAGGGTGCCTTAAAAAAAAAAAAAACTATCTTGGTTTTCCCCACTCATAATTACATTAAATATTTTTGACAGGATTTTTTTTTAACCCAGGCTGGAGTGTAGTGATATGATCATAACTCAACGCAGCCTCAACCTCCCAGGCTCAAGCAATCCTCCTGCTTCAGCCTCCAAAGTAGCTGGGACTATAGGCATGTGCCACCATACCTGGTTAGTTTTGTTTTTTTGTTTTTTGAAGAGACAAGGTCATGCCATGTTGCCCAGGCTGGTCTCGAACTCCTGAGCTCAAGCAATCTTCCCACCTTGGCTTCCCAAAGTTCTGGGATTACAGATGTGAACCACTATGCCCTGGCCAGGACTCTTAACATGGATAATGTATCCTTAGAAGTTACACATTTTGAAAAGGAGAAAGAGGCCTGTAATTCCATCACTTTGGGAGGCCAAGGTGGGCAGATCACTTGGAATCAGGAGTTTGAGACCAGTCTGGCCAACGTGGTAAAATCCCATCTCTACAAAAATACAAAATCTAGCCAGGGGTGGTGGCATGCACCTGTAATCCCAGCTACTCGAGAGGCTGAGGCAGGAGAATCACTTGAGCCAGGGAAACAGAGGTTGCGGTGAGCCAAGATTGCACCACTGCACTCCAGCCTGGTGATAGAGCAAGACTTCATCTCAAAAAAAGAAAAGGAGAAAGAGAAGAAGGGATTATCCTTGGGAGAATCTGGTGCACACCTGTCCTCTCCAGGGTCCTCTGCATCATTCCTGCCCCTGATCCCTCTGCTGAGTCATGTTTTCCTCAAGGGTGGTGGGGACCTCAGCCCTCGCCTTAATCACAGGTCAGACTCCTTCTTTTGCCAGGGACTTGTCCCCAGACTGTGACTGGGGTCTGTGCCCTGGCAGCCGGGGAAGGGGATATGTGCTAGATTTATTTCCAGCCACCTGGGAGCCCGCTGATCCAGAGGTCACGACTGGAGGTCAACGGGCCCGACTTTGCTGGCAGAAGAGTTTGTTGGGCCTACATGGGGTTATTGTTTTTATTATTATCATACTTAACCTTGAATTAATTGCCAGCACTGAAAAATGGAGACACTTGGCTGGGCGTGATGGCTCACCCCTGTAATCCCAGCACTTTGGGAGGCCAAGGTGGGCAGATCACCTGAGATTGGGAGTTTGAGACCAGCCTGGCCAACATGAAGAAATCCCATCTCTACTAAAAATACAAAATTAGCAGGGTGTGGTGGCACATGCCTGTAATCCCAGCTACTCGGGAGGCCGAGGCAGGAGAATAGCTTGAACTTGGAAGGTGGAGGTTGCAATGAGCCAAGATCGCACCACTGCACTGCAGCCTGGGCAACAAGAGCAAGACTCCATCTCAAAAAAAAAGAAGAAGAAGAAAAATAAAAAGAAAAGCAGACACCTTGCATGAAAATCTCCATTTTCAGCTTCCCTTGAGTTGTCATATAATCCAACCGCACCAGATTCCTCAGAAGGTCTTGACGACAGTTGGCAGGAGCTGAGCAGATTCTGCCACTTGGATGCATCTCCATAGCCTCTGACCCTTCCCCAAAGCAGAGGCTGTCTACCTTACCATCCCAGCTTCAGTTTCTGTCATACTTGGGCACCTCACTGGCTTGCACGCCCTGCCTAGCAGTGGAGTTTGTGTCCTGGGCCCAAAAACCTCAGGGCTGTGCCATTTTTTAACATGTGACATTTTCAACTTTGACGGGTGCTTGGGCTGCAAGAAGGGATTAAAAACTCATAAGGCTCAGGCCTTGTTCCCCCAGAGGAAGCAAATTAGCCCACTTCCTAGGAGAGGGGGGAGTCTGGGGCCTGAAACCACCTCCACACGGCAGGGAAAAGCCAGGGAGCATTGCAGGGCTGCTCAGTCAGAAAAGTTGGAGATGACCCGGAAATTTCTGTGCTTCACTCTCATTAGCTAGGGCCAGCCTTCCACGTGCAGCCCAGATAATAATTTTAAGCTGTATCTGTTCATATGATACACATCATGACATAAAATTTGCAAGGTAACCTCTCACTCTTGACCCTTACCCACACAGTTCCTTTCCTTGAGAACAAATGATGTTATCCGTTTCCAGAAGTAGTCTATGTGCAAATAACCAAATGCGTGTTATGCAGGTGACCTTTGAACAACATGGGGGCTAGGGATGCCCCCTCCCCATCCATAGTGCAAAATTGGCATATAACTTTGGGTTCTCCCAGAATTTAACTGCTAATAGCCTCTTGTTGACTGGAAGCCTTACTGATAATTTAATAATTTATCACATAATTTGCATGTTATGTGTATTATATGCTGTATTTTTACAGTAAAGTAAGCTAGAGAAAATGAAATGTTAAGATAATTATAAAGAAGAGAAATATGTTTGCTCATTTGTTTGTTTTTGAGATGGAGTCTTGCTCTATCTCCAGGCTGGAGTGCAGTGGCGCAATCTCGGCTCACTGCAACCTCCGCCTCCTGGGATCAAGCGATTCTTCTGTCTCAGCTTGCTGAGAAGCTGGGACTACAGGCATGCGCCACCATGCCCAGCCAATTTTTTGTGTAGTTTTAGTAGAGACAGGGTTTCACCATGTTGGCCAGGATGATCTTGATCTCTTAACCTCGTGATCTGCCTGCCTTGGCCTCCCAAAGTACTGGAATTACAGACGTGTGCCACCGCACCCAGCCAGAGAAGAGAAATATCTTTACTGTTCTTTAAGTGGAAGTGGATCGTCGTCAAGGTCTTCATTGTTACCATCTTCACATTGAATGGGCGGAGGAGGAGTAGGAAGAAAAGGGGCTTGTCTTGTCTCGGGTCACAGAGGCAGAAGAAAATATACGTATAAGTGAACCCCTGCAGTTCAAACCTGTGTTGTTCAAGGATCAACTGGGTATCTCTTTTTAAAAAGGAACTGTCATACTTTGTTTGCTTTTCTGGTTTTTTTTTTTTTTTTTTTTTTTTTGAGACGGAGTTTCGCTCTTGTTACCCAGGCTGGAGTGCAATGGCGCGATCTCAGCTCACGGCAACCTCTGCCTCCTGGGTTCAGGCAATTCTCCTGCCTCAGCCTCCCGAGTAGCTGGGATTACAGGCACGCACCACCATGCCCAGCTAATTTTTTGTATTTTTAGTAGAGACGTGCTTTCACCATGTTGACCAGGATGGTCTCAATCTGTTGACCTCATGATCCACCTGCCTCGGCCTCCCAAAGTGGTGGGATTACAGACTTGAGCCACCATGCCCGGCCTTCTGTTTATTTTTTGAGACAGCGTTTCACTCTTGTTGCCCAGACTGGAGTGCAATGGCACAGTCTCGGCTCACTGCAACCTCTGCCTCCCGGGCTCAAGTGATTTTTCTGTCTCGGCCTCCCAAGTAGCTGGGATTACAGGTACCCACCACCACACCCAGCTAATTTTTGTATTTTTAATAGAGACGGGATTTTGCCATGTTGGCCAGAGTGCTCTTGAACTCCTGACCTCAGGTGATCCACCTGCCTTGGCCTCCCAAAGTGCTGGGATTACAGGAGTGAGCCACCACACCTGGCATTTGTTTGCTTTTTTTTTTTTTTAACCTTCACCTAACCCTATACCCTGGCACACTTTCCTTATTAAATTTAAGAACTTTATCACCGTCTTCTTTGTGATTTCCATAGATGGCTGTCAGTCTCATACTTTGTTTAGCCATTCCTCTACTGATGGACATTGGAGTTGTTTTCTAGCCTTTAGCTGCCACAAACAGTGCTGTAGCGAAAAAGCGTATATGGACATCACTGCACCCATGCAACTGTATCTGTAAGGTAGACTCTTAATGCCATTGCTGGGTCAAAGGCACTGGATGATTGCAATTTTGATCCTATGGAACTGCCCTCTAGAGAGGTTGTAGTGGTTCACAGCCCCTCTGGAATGGGGATGAGCCCCTGTTGCCCCTCAGGTGAAATGCGGGCCCTGGGAGTATGGGAAGATCCCTGTGCATGTTCTGGCAATAGGGAGCCTGCTCTAGTGCCGTTAGTGCCATGTCCCCCAGGAGCAAAGCCTTCCTTGCTATTCCAGTCTCCAATAAAGTCATACTTTCTTGTTCTGTGCCCTCCAGATAAACTGTGTGACCTTCCCCCACCCGGACACAATGCCAGAACAGCAGCTGCTGAAACCAACGGAATGGAGCTACTGCGACTACTTCTGGGTAAGCAGTGCCTCGGTTTCCCCCACACCGTGACCCCGATGATGAGGAGTGGACACCCAGGGTGGGCAGAGGGACCTGGATCTCAGAGTGGAGGGGACTTTCTTGTGGAAGCCTGAAGGGCTGGCATTAGATTTTGTATCTGAGACAGGAACTTGGGACCCTCTTGGAGTCCAGATCATTCCATGCATCTCAGGGATTCAGCAGGACTTTGGTTCACATTAGAGACCCTTCACCCAGAATGTGGGTTAGCCAAGGTCCCACATTTTCTTTCATGCTCAGTGAAAGCAGAAGACTAGAATCCACCTCCATACATGAACGTGGGCTGCATACCTGCTTGCCACTTCCACCTGAGGGACCTTGGACAAGTACTTCACCTCCTTGGGCCTGACTATACTCATCAGAATTGTGAGGAGGTTGGGCACAGGATCTTCAGAGAGCTGCAGCTGGGATAATCCTGTAGTTTTAAACTTTTGCAGATTGCTTAGCGACCAGAGTTTGGGTTTTGCAAGATTGAAAAAAGTTCTTTGGGTGGATGGTGGTGATGGTAGCAGAACAATGTAAATGAATGTAATGCCACTGAACTGTGTACTTAAAAATGGCCAAAATGGTCAGTTGTATGCTAGGTGTATTTTTTTCACAATTCAAATAAATACATTTCTAGAAATGCGGAGTCCTGTGCCGCAGAACGTTCTGGGAATGTTCCTGAGCATTTGCATGTGAAAGTTACAGTGACTTTCAAGATTAGATCACCCCTTTCTGGAATCAGATAGTGGGGATGGTCACACAACCCTGGGAATGTGTTAAAAGCCACTCAATGGTAACACTTAAAAAGAAAAAAGTGTCCTAAGACCCCAAGGAACAATAACAAGTAAAAACTTGTTTTCATCACTGTGCAGAATAGATTATCTACATTTTTGTTTGTTTTTTGAGATGGAGTCTCACTCTGTCTCACCCAGGCTGGAGTGCATGGTGCGATCTTGGCTCACTGCAGCCTCTGCCTCCTGAGTTCAAGGGAGTCTCCTGTCTCAGCCTCCCGAGTAGCCGGGGCTATATGTGTGTGCCACCACACCCAGCTAATTTTTTTGATTTTGTTTGTTTGTTTTTGTTTTTTTCATTTAGAGACAGGGTTTCACCATGTTGGTCAGGCTGGCCTTGAACTTCTGACCTCAGGTCACCCACCCACCTTGGCCTCCCAAAGTGCTGGTGTTATAGGTGTGAGCCACCACCCATCCAGATTATCTACACTTTCTTAGATTTGCTAACCAAATACTAGACAAACGTTCTTTTTTCTTTCTACAAAATCACTTGTACCTTAGAAGACATACAGAGATCCCTGTTGCCTCCACCTCTCACCAAGGCACAATTTCTGTAGGTCCAGCTCTGCTGTGTCCAAGGTAGAGATCTGTGCACATGTTGAGGAAACAGTGTAAAGGGGCTTATCTTTGGCATCAGACAGACCCGGGCAGGTGAGCTCAGAGGCGTGGGGTGAGCAAGCATCAGAGTGTGCAAGAATTTCTCCGCCCCAGTAAGTGAGTTTTATTCTGCTTGCAGAAGGTGGATGATCTGATTCGCAGGCATTGTGCAGGCAGGGTGGGCAGTTGACAGGTGAGTGGAAGAGATCAGGAAAGGTGGTGGTGGTGGCCGAGCGGGAGAGATGTAGCTGGATTTGGAAACATCATCCCTCAAGATGGGTGCAGTAAATGGAGCGTTCAGGGAGAGTGGTTTGAGCCCCAGAAATGGGGGTATCCTGGGAGCTGGAGGGTCAGCGTGTGGGGTCTCAAGTCTTGGAAAGCCGGAAGGAATGTGGGATGCTGCCCACAGCATCTGGAGGGCAACACTTGTGAGTTCTTATCTTAACTCAAGCTCTCTGGGGACTCTGATTCTTTATCTGCAATCCACTTATCTCCCTGACCATCCAAGGCCTTTTCCACTAATAGAAATTTCTCTCTCCTGACACAGCCATTAAAGCCTGTTTCTTCTGGCTGGTTTTCCCGAGAGTGCATGGAGAGCTCAGTGTATTCATTCTAGAAGGGAGGCAGATTTGAGCTCAGTATTTGGGTAATTTTCCTTCTGCTTTTTCATCAAGGTGTAACATTCACAGAGTGAAGTGCAGCGATCTTCAGTGGACACTGCTTTTAAACTGCAAGAGCAGCCCCACTGTGACCCTGTGGGACGGTGATCTCCCTGTCATCAGGGATGTTAGCAGTGTGTCCAGAGGGGTTTGAGTTATGGTACCGGAGGGAGGTGTCCCACCCTGGGGGGGAATGGGAAGGGGTCCATAAAATTCTTCATCTACTTGATGATGGTAAAATGGGGGTTCCCTGCAGGCATCAGCCACCCCTTTTCTTTCTCCTAAGATGTCTGATCTGGATGGGACCTGGGAGGTACAGCCCACTCCTATTTCAAGGGGCTGATCTTAGGGATTAGACAGTCCTGGACTTGCCACACTGTGGCTGAGCAGACACAAGAACCTGGGTCCTACCAGATGCTGGGGCACTGTTCCCACCATTGCACCTCTCCCTCTGGGATATCAAAAACCTGTTCTGAACACCTTCCATTAAGTCCCAAAGTTTGACCCTGGGTTCCTGATAGGGAAAAGCTGTGAGGAGGAAGAGACTTTTAGGCATGGTGATGGCCAGTGCCTGGGATGGCCCTAGGTGCTGGTGCTCCAGCAGCCACAGCTGTGCAGGGCAATGTGTGGGTGAATCTCAGACAGGCGAGTGGCAGGAAAGGGGCATTCAGGGATGCTTGAAGAAATGCAGGTAAAACAAAATAAATCGTTTAATTTTGAAATTTTAAGAATATTTGCAAAATTAATTGGGTCCTAAGTATTTATTTAATTGACTTACACATCTTCCCCAAGTTCAGACCTTTTTTTAAAAGTAACTAATAATACATTTATTGATATGTGCTTACATGATATGTGCTTAGCCATGTATATACATAGATGGATGTCATTTACCCTGAAATGACCATTTGAGAGCAGGGCTGTTACTTCCTCAGTTTTGCAGATGAAGAAGCTTAGGCCTGGAGTGAGTGAAGAACTTGGCCAAGGTCACCCAGCCAGTATTTCAGGGCAACCTGTCCTGTTCTCTGCCCTGGCTTCCCTTCAGCCCACTTTCTCCCTGATTTTTACTTCTTTCCTGTGATCTGTTATGAATGTGTTGGTTAGAGGGTGTCACTGCCCTGCCAGTGTACGAAGCTGGTAGAAGACAGGGTGGCTTAAGGCTGAGTCCAGCTTGGAGTCAGAACATCAGGCGTCGCCGAGGGTCAAGCCAGTCTCTGCAGCCACCTGGTTGGAAGTCATAGGCTGTTAGGCATCACAGCTGCTGCTCTTGGACACTTGCCCTTCTTCCTCTTGGTTCCCAGGCTGGGACGGTTAAGGTGCTTGGATGTGGGGATGCAGCAACCATAAGAGCCTGAGCATGAGAAGGCGCTGTTGGGAGTAGGGGCACCAGGAGAGAGTTCCGAGTTAGGGCAGCAGAGACGGCTGCTCCCATCCCTCCGCTTATGCTGGGCTAGGGTTGTCAGGCATGTCTAGGCACTGTCCTCCCTCCAAGCCATTCTCTCTGGCTCCAGACTAAGACATGCCCTAAACGCTTGTGCTCTGCTTCCTTTGTAGGCTGATAAGAAGGACCCCCAAGGCAATGGCACTGTGGCTGGCTTTGAACTACTGCTCCAGAAACAGCTGAAGGGCAAACAGATGCAGAAGGAGATGTCAGAATTCATCCGGGAAAGGTGAAGCCTGGGCCTCTCTCAGCCCTGGGGCCTGGCACCAGTGTTCCCTTTGGCCAGGGGGTGACAGCAGCAGGACTCAGCCCTGCACATTCAGCATTGGGCTGGTTAGAGTCAGGTCACAAACCCATGGGCCCTGGGATAGATCTGGCCAGCAGATGTGTAGCTTTAGCTGATAGAGTGTTTTTAAAGATTTGAACCAACACTTAATTGGTAGATTTCATATTAAAATCTGGATATTTAGCACATCTCGAAAGAGCAGAAGTGTTGGCAGGATTGCCTCCACATCCCTCATTCTACAATTGGTTAGAGCTGAATAGCAGCTACTCTTGTAGAGGGGGTGTGTGTTTTCATTTTGCCACAGTCTCCACCGCTCCCAACTGTCTTCCTCTGCAGACTTCTTCACTCCTTTACTTACATACCTGGCCATTATCTGAAGCACTGCCCTTGACCATAACCAATGGGAATGTGACAGTTCAATTCATCTTTAGCTAAAACTGTGTCCAGGGCATGAGATGCAGAGCCCTCCTACTACCCCATCCCTACCTCAGGGATTAATCTACAGAGGCTGGGAACACAGATGAAGAAACAAGAAATTTAGCCCAATGGAAATGGAGAAATCTACAAAGAGAAAGAGAAGTTCCTTCTCTATCTCCTTATTCTTCTCCCTCCCACCCTACCCCCTCTCTGACTCTCTCTCTCCCACTCCCAGTTCTGAGGCTCTGTTAAGCACACACCCACGTACCCACATATCTGCACATACCCCCCATCACACATGTATGTGCACGCATACACACACGCACATGCACACCTTTCCATCTCAAGTTTTTAATGCATATTGGAAATATAGTGAATTGTAATATCTTCTAAAAATATTTCTTTTTTAATTATAACTGCAATAATCAGTAATAATGCTTTGGCTTTTTTTTTTTTTTTTTTCCTGAGACAAAGTCTTGCTTTTTTCACCCAGGCTGGAGTGCAGTGGCACGATCTCGGCTTACTGCAACCTCCGCCTCCTGGGTTCAAGCTGTTCTCCTGCCTCAGCCTCCTGAGTAACTGGGATTGCAGATGTCTGCCATCATGCCAGGCTAATTTTTGTATTTTTAGTGGAGGTGGGGTTTCACCACGTTGGCCAGGCTGGTCTCGAACTCCTGACCTCATGATCCACCTGCCTCGGCCTCCCAAAGTGCTGGGATTACAGGCGTGAGCCACTGTGCCTGGCAGCCTTGGCGTTTTAAAGCACCCCTTTCCTTTAGAGGGCCTATCATCAGATGAGATAGGACGTGTTCAGGGTGCAATGGCCATAGACAGAGGGCCTATTTTCAATTTGTATAATCATATCCTTATTTTATGACCCATTAAACTGGTGGGAAATTGAGAGGTTGCATAGCTCGGGTGTGAGGAAACTGGTATAAAACAGGCAGATAGGAAAATGGCCACAAGAGCCAAAGCTTGAACATGCTTCTGGTTTATATTTCCATAACAACGTCTTGTTAGCCAATAAATGGAAACTGCCATTTCAGGACGTTCTGGGCTTCCTAGGGAAAATGCACACACTTGTAACTTTTCTCGATCCACCTTGGGATCTTGCAGGGAAGGCCTTTTAGTGCCAGGAGAGGTGGGATCCGAGGCTCAGGATTGGTAGCTGGCCTGGCTCAAGGACAAGTGCTGGCTCGTCTGCTGGGGCCTTGGTTTCGGGAAGTGGGGCAGACATGGAGGTGACACATGCTTTGGGCCTGGAGGTGAGACACAGGAGGCAGACAGCGTATGTACCTCCCGTGTCTGTGTGCAGTCCGCACTGAGGAGCTGGGAAGGTGGCATGGATAGATGTACTTTCTAGAGATGCCTCTTGGCCACAGTCTGGAGGTGAAGGGAGGGGGAATGGAGAGGAAGTGACAGAGGTGGATCAGTCAGAATTAGACTCAGAGGACCTGGAGACCAGCAGAAGGTGAAGGTGAGAGGAAAGCAGTGCAAAAAGGAACAAGACTGTGAGTCTCTTGATGCCAAGTCATGCAATTATTATTACTCGGAATGCTGCTGCCAGGCTTTGTCAGCTGCCCTCTCTCCATCATTGCACCCTTTGGGTGTGGCTGCTTGAGCAGCTGAGAAGCAAAGGCTATGGTCCCAGCATCTCTGGAGCTTCTCTGTTCACCGTGTGATGGACCGGGGGCTCTCTGATGCCTAGGCTCTGGCCAGCTCTGGTTGGTATAAGCATAACTACTCTGTCTCCCACCGTGGCCCAGAGGACCACTTAGGTGGTAAACAATACCTCTGACTACGTGCTTAACATGGACCTGCCGCATAATACAGGACACTCCCTGGCAAGTTGCTTTGCAAATGTGTCAAGGGCCTGCCTGGAAGCTACATCCAAGGCAACTTTCCTCTCCAGGGAAATAGAATCTACCTGCTGCCCTGGGCATTGCCAGGTTTCCATGGAAATACTTGTACCCAGCGGGCTTGACAATCAGAGGCATTGAGGGGTGTGAGACAGTAGGGAGATCCTCTGTTCCTGCTGCCTCGAGGGTCTGAGACCACCTGGGAATTCTGGGGCTGGAAGCGAGAGGGAATAGCACTGGGTATTGCTGCTAGTCCATCATGAGTTGCAAGCATTCATTCCTTCCTTCATTCATTCATTTATTCATTCAGGGGTCTCTCATGTTTCCCACTCTGTGCTAGGAACTATGTAAATGGCAGTTCTCATCTTCACAGCCCTAGGAGACCGGAGAAAATATTGCAGATGAGGAGATGGAGGGCCAGAGAGTTTGGTTCATTCATTTATCCCACAAGTATTTATTAAGCACCGACTGCATGTCAGGTGGACAGGCAAGAGTCATGTCGTCTCAGAGCTTATGGCCTAGTGGGTTCCTTTCCATGGCTGAGGTGTGCAGGGCAGCAGGGAAGACCCACGATCTGACACTGGAGAGCTGATGTGTGTTGGGTTTTCTTTCTTTGCAGGATAAAGATTGAAGAAGACTATGCGAAGAACTTGGCAAAGCTCTCTCAGAACTCCTTGGCTTCACAGGAGGAAGGGTGAGTGGATAGGAGAGAAGTGGGAGTGGAGAGTATGGGGGGGGTCACTGAGGAAGAGGGGATCAGCCACTCATTGATCACTGGCATGGCCCCACTTTGGATGGGGAGATCTCCATAGGCCTGGCTCAAAGTGGGCACTCATGGCTCAATCGGTGCTCATGACTTAAGGTGTGTGCCCATTGCCCAAGCTGGGCACCTGTGACTCAAAGCATAGGCATCCACGCTCAAAGGGGCACTTCGGCCGGGTGCAGTGGCTCATGCCCATAATCCCAGCACTTTCGGAGGCCGAGGGGGTTGGATCACAAGGTCAGTTTGAGACCAGCCTGGCCAACATAGTGAAACCGCATCTCTACTGAAAATACAAAAATTCACTGGGCATGGTGGCAGGTGCCTATAGTCCCCGCTACTCTGGAGGCTGAGGCAGGAGAATAGCTTGAACCGGGAGGCGGAGGTTGCAGTGAGCTGAGACTGCACCATTGCACTCCAGCCTGGGTGACAGAGCAAGAGTCTGTCTCAAAAAAAAAAAAAAGGCACTTCCACATTGTCTTCTCTGTAGTGACCCAGGGCCACCTTCTAGAGGCTGGAGTATGTCAGAATTGTCTCTGGTCTGACCAGAGCTGGTAGCTGGGCAGCAGCCCCTAGATGGCCACTTCAGCTCCCCTTTCTCTAGGGCTAGGCTGGGAGGAAGCTGGGTCTGAGAGGGTGTTGTTTAGATCTCTCTCCTGTGGGCTTGAGGCATAGGCTCCCCTTCCCACTGATGCTGTGACTATCCGGACCTCCTTGAGTGGGACCTGGGCACTGCCAGGTTTCAATTTGTGTAACCAAATCCTTATTTTATGACCCATTAAACTGGGGTAATTGAAAGGTTGCATAGCTCGGTTGCAGACTTTTTAATGGTATAAAGAGAGAAGCCTGGAGAAGCTTAACGTGACCCTCCCAGCCACAGAAGGATTCCTAGTGGGTAAAAAGTCTGAGCGCTTGTGCACCCCTGTGGGGAATGGAAAACGGTACAGCCACTGTGGGAAATAGTCTGGTTGTTTCTCAAAAAGCTAAACATAGAATTACCATATGACCCAGCAATTCCATTCCTAGGTTGAAACCCAAAAGAATTGAGTGCAGGCACTCAAAGTAATACATTTATACACATGTACAGAGCAGCAACATTTATAATAGCCAAAATATGGAAACAACCCACATTCCACCCGGGGATGAGTGGATAAACAAATATTGGGGTATGCACAGTGGATATCCATGGATAGATGATGGAATATTATTCAGCCATGAAAAGGAATGGAATACTAACACATGCTACTGTGTGGATAAGCCTTGGAAACATTCTGCAAAGTGAAAAAAGTGATGCACTATAAGTGCATAATTACATTTACATGAAAAGTCCAGAACAGGCAAGCCCATGGAAACAGAAAGTAGACTGTCATTTGCTAGAGGCTGGGGGAGGAGGGAATGGGTTGTGACTGCTTGGTGGGTACTGGGTTTCCTTTTGGAGTGTGTATTCATCTGCTTGGGCAGCCACAACAAGATGTCCCAGACTGGGTGGCTGAAGCTACAGGAATTTATTTTTGTGTGACTCTGGAGGCTGGGAAGTCCAAGATCAAGGTGCCAGGCAGCAGGGTTGGTGTCTGGTAAGGAGTCTCCCACTGGGTTGCAGATGGCCACCTTCTCACTGTGTGTTCATGGAGCCTTTCCTTGGTGTGTGCTCAGAGAGGGCGAGAGCTCTGTGATGTCTGGTTTTTTTTGTTTGTTCGTTTGTTTTGTTTTGTTTTCTTGGGAGACAGAGTCTTGCTCTGTCACCCCGGCTGGAGTGCAATGACCTGATCTCGGCTCACTGCAACCTCCTCCTCCCAAGTAGCTAGGACTACAGATGTGTGCCACCCGGCTAATTTTTTTATATTTCTCGTAGAGACAGGGTTTCACCATGTTGGTCAGGCTGGTCTTGAACTCCTGACCTCAGGCAATCCAGCTGCCTCGGCCTCCCAAACTGCTGGAATTACAGGTGTGAGCCACTGCGCCCAGCTGATGTCTATTTTTATAAGGACACTAATCCTGTCAGATCAGGGCTGCATCCTGATGGCCTCATTTAATCTCAGTTACTTCCTTAAAGGCCCCGTTGCCAAATGCAGCCACATGGGTGGGGTTAGGGTTTCCACATAAGAATTTTGGCAGGACACAAACCTTCAGTCCATAATAGCATGATGAAAATGTTTTGGAACTAGACAGAGGTGGTAGTGGCATTCACAAAACAGGCGTTTGATTTGGTCTTGGCCTAAATGTGCCTAGATTTTTCACTTTTTAATGGTTAATTTTATGTTTTGTGAATTTGACCTCAATAAAAAAATATATAAAGACTCTCAGGAGGTTAGAGATGAAAAAGTCCCCAGAGGTCCTCTCCATTCCGACCCCCTCTGGTGCTGGTCTGTGTTTGAATTCCTCCTCCAAGGGGGAGTGAACCCCCGAGGAAGGAAGACCTTCTGTTGTGGGGTGGTTGTGGTTGTCAGTGAGCCGTGATGTTGAACCAGTCCAAATCTGCCTTTATGGCTTGAAATCCTTCAGGGAACCGAGATTTTGCCAACCCAAATGTGGCTTTGATTAAGCCCTCCACATGGGCTGGCTGTGCAGCCAGGCAGCCTCCTTTGAATAGTTCTCACCCTCCCCACCAACCACAGACCACAGGGTGGCCCAGCAAGGCCAGCGTCCCTTCCACAGATGTAAATGAGGTTCGTTCATTCCTGGCCTCCACCTGGTCTGTGCACGGGACCTGAGATAGGGGCAGGAAGGGGGCACGTAGAGGAGTGGCGATCGCTGCCTGGGAGGGAGCTTTCCTAAGTATCCCGCTGCCGCTGTGCCACTCCAGAGTCTTCTGGCTTCCACCTCTCCGGCCTGGGCTGCTGCCAAGGACACTGTGTCCTGGCCAACACACAGAGCATATGCTCCTCACCCGAGCAGTCCAGCTCTGTGAGTCAGGCCCATACTGCCATACTGTACACACATGCATAGACAAACAAAGAGGCAAACACAGCACAAGCTCACATACACGCTTCAGGGCCATTGCCCTGTATGTGTACACATTTCCCCTCACCCTGCACGCACACACAGCAGCGCGTGCACACACTCCTGCAGCAGGCAATGGAGCATGAACACATGAGCCCCCTCCATACAATGTGCAATGACACTGATTTACATTTACACACAGCTTTGGACATTTAACCCCATCTCCCTGAAGGCTTTCAAAGCAAAGCAGGAGCCTAGAAATTTGGAGCAGTTGAGGAAGATGCTGATCAGGGAGGCTTCAGTGGCTTTTGCAATTCAACTTGTGTCCAAATTAGATTTCACAGGGCATGGGCACACGGGTAAATAGACTGAGTTCAGTTGTTTATTCTGCCTTGAGTTTTTCTCTCCTGTGTGGAAAGGAAATAGGATTTTGGGTTTCCTAGTTGGCAGTCATGATGACAACACGCATTTAGATTTGGTGTGCTTCAAACTGTGTTTTGGAACAGAGACATATCTCAGGCTTTGTGCTGTTTTTCATTAACCATTTATCAGATGAAAAATCTCTTTTCAAATGAGAGAATTTGTAAGCAGCTTTTTAATAAATGGAGAAGTGACTCCAAAGAGCCTGGAAATTGGAGAGCAGGGAGGCCTTCACCAAGGATGTGCTGGCGTCTGCAGAGATGTCCTCCCAATTAGGAGTGCCGGGGATGGAGGTAGAACTGAGGACGTCGTGTCGGGTGGAAAACCATGGTTCTTCCTTTCCTCCCATTGCCCAGAGATGACATTCTCGGGTCACTATGGCTATCCCCGGACCAGTTACCTGCCATGTGCTCTGCTGACAGTAGACTGACAGCTCTGTAGAAAGATACACATGCTCACACAAAGTGTAGGCACTGCCCGGGGCCCGGGGCCTTTTTGGCTTCTGTGGCTCTTGTTCATCCCTCCCGCAGGCTGCTGTGTGTCGCTCAGCTACAGGGGGCAAACCCCTCTTACCTCACTTTAATCGAGTTCCCACTCCTCCCAGGACAGCTTCTGTAAGCTTCTTATAGTGTTGGCTTTTACCCTGGATCTAGGAGGCGTGTTGAGATCATTTGTGTGTATGGCATGAGGCAGGGCCAAGATTCCTTTTCCTCCTATAGATGTATGGCTGTCTCTGCACCATTTGTTAACAAGACCATCTCTTTCCCCCGTGGAAACACCTTGACCTCTGCTGCAGATCAGTCGGCCCTACCTGGGTGACTATTCTGTTCTGCTGATCTGTGTAATGGCCGAGACTGCTTCCATCACCCCTGGACCTCCTACCCACCTGTTGAATCAGGTGGGGCACCCAAGCCACCCAGAGGGCGTGGAGTGCCCCAGCACAGCTTCCTGGAGCTCAGGCCCTTCAGGCGAAGACTAAGGTCAACAGCTTAGATTGTCCCATTTCATACTCCAACACTTCTCTGGTGGCTTCCCTGCCGGGATCACTGAGGGGAACTGTCTTTGATGCTGGACTGCTAGATAAAATCAGGCAGTCATTTCCCATAAACACCCACCTCAGCCTGAGCCAGCACTACTACCACACAGGCCTGGCCAGCGATCAGAGGGATCTGCTGTGCTCTGCCGGGCAATTCCTCACTGCTGGCTGCTCTGCTCCAGACCCAGAAGCCTCAGCGCACGCTGTCTTTTAATCAGCTTTTGCCACTCGACTTTAATGAATTCTCTGGGGGAAGTGGCTTTTGGATGATATATTAAGTCAACTGAACAGTCAGCCTGAATTTACTGGCTGTGTTGAAGAGGTTGGGAGCAAGAAAGCAGGGGTGTCATTTGGAGGGGTCAGGGGGTTAAAGAGCTCCAAATCATGCAGAATGAGGCCTGCACTGACAAGTCTTAGGGACTTCAGGAGATCTCTTCTACACGAAGCCTCTCCGCAGAGTGGAGAAGTGATCCTGCTGAGAGGACCTGGCCCTTCTCTAGTGAGCTGTGGGCAGCATCGGGCTCACAGCTAGAGAAGTGGTGCTAGAGGGAACTGTGCTTCCGAGGATGGCAATGGGAGCCTTCTCTGCTCTGCAGCTGCATCCAGTTCACTAGACCCACACGGTCTATCTTTGCCCCTCCTGGAAGCCAAGCAGCCTGGGGTTTTGCCCATAAGCAGGGCTGTGAGGTACCTTCTGTTTGAAAAGAGCTTCTCCCTGGAATGGAACCTGTTTTCCTTCCTTGATTTATTAACAGATGCTTGCACCCCTCATCAGCAAACCAGGGAGGGGTGACGTGAAAGGCTCTGGGGCCAGTGACAGCCCAGGGGTCAAGGCCCTTACTGCAGCTGAGACTTTGGAACTTCCCCATACCTGCTTCCTGCACCTCCCCTGGTCTTTGCCAGCCTCTGGGTTTCTAGAAATCCCCACAGCCACTCGGCTCTGTGCCACAGTCCATTCACTTAGCTCTAGAGGTAAGGTGAGCTCACTCGGACCCTGTGAGTCGAAACATGATGCCTTTGTCTGGTTTCTGCCTGGCCTATGCCTCATCCACGTCCGCATTCTCAGTTGTCAAACCTCCCTAAGACCTGGGGTCGAGCCCCACTGTCCCACTCAGGAAGGGCTTTGGCTTCTGACCTGAGTCTGGTGGTCTTTGTGTTGCAGCTCCCTGGGAGAAGCATGGGCCCAGGTGAAGAAGAGCCTTGCAGACGAAGCAGAAGTTCATCTCAAGTTCTCTGCCAAGGTAATGTCTCCCTGCAGCCTCTCTCAGTTGGTCTTACACACTGGGGTGCTGAAAAACAGTTAATAACTATCCCTCCAACTTGCCGTGTTTGCCACTTTCCCTGGTGTAAACTTCAAGCTATTAACATGAAGTCACGGAATATGGAGTTGGGAGGAGATGCCCATAGCTCACCAGAGGTGGTGTTTTTATACAGATACGGTAGTACCCATAACCATCAATATCCAAGAGTGTGGAAAATAGTAGAGTGTAGTTAGGAAGTGGTAAGTGCTGACTGTGTATTTCCTTTTTTGTTGTTTTTTTAATTTTTTTTTTAAAGACAAAGTCTCACTCTGTTGCCCAGGCTGGAATGGAATGGAGTGATCATAGCTCACTGCAGCCTCTGCCTCCTGGGCTCAAATGATCCTCCCACCTCAGCCTCCCAAGTAGCTGGGACAACAGGTATATGCAACTACACCTGGGTAATTTTTTATTTCTTTGTAGAGATGAGATCTTGCTCTTTCTCCCAGGCTGGTCTCAAACTCCTGGCTTGAAGCACTCTTCCTGCCTCTGCCTCCCAAAATGCTGGGATCACAGACGTAAGCCACTATACCTGGCCTATTACCTTTGGTTTTACTATAATTTATTTAATTAAGTTTATATTATTTCCTTTTTAATAATGGCTGTGTTTAACAACCAGCAAACAGAATTCATGAAAATTTAATATTCAGATCTTGGGAGCCATTGGGAGCGGGTCTTAGCACCTCTCTCAGTTTCTCAGGGCAGTCTCTAAGTGAGGAAACCCTGTTCTCTTTTGCCCAGCTTTCACAGGAATGGCGTAGCATGTCCTGTCTTTTCCTAGGGTCAGGAAATACTAGGTTATGACAAAGGGAGAATTTGTTTTTAAACTTGTGGTGGTTGCAAAATTTCAGAACAAGTAAAGTAAAGCGTCCTTCTTTCATTTAGTTCTGAAGATACTAGCACCAGGACTTGGGGGCAGGGTGTTTCTGTCCTATCCCTATCCTCAGGGCTCAGGATGGTGCCTTGCACATCGTAGGTGCTCAGTAAATATTTTCTTATTGAGTCATGAATGAGTGGAGCCCTCTGACTGTCTCCTCCCCACCCCCAGTCTTTCCTGGTCTCCCTTCTCTCAAGATCTCTCCATGTTTCCAAGTGACTCTCTCCTCCGTGGCACATATCTCCAGGTTCTGTCTCTGACTCCCAGCTAATTTTTAGATGAAAAATAAACCAAATCTCTCAGTGAAATAATCCACTCTAAAGTATGCATGACTGATGGGGCTACCCATGAACAGGCTTGCCTTTTTAAAAAAGAGGGACCTTTCAGAGCGTCACCACCCCAGTGACCCTGGCCTCCGCTCTCTTCCCTTTGCCCTCCCACCATCACTAGTCAGACACAGCCGGGTCAAGTGCTTAAATTCTGAGTCTCCCTTCTTTAAACACGTCCTTAATCATTTGAAGGTCGCATCCCTCAAAGATGGTTGCTCCTCCCTGGGGCTTCCACATTCAGCACTTGCTGGTCTTGTCTTTGTCCTAATGCTGTTCCCACTGCAATTGCAATTCCCTGCTTTGGGATCTCATATGATGTAACCCATGATGGTACTCCGCACACAGAAGGCAGAATGAATGACTCAGATGGCTGACACACGTGAGAGGACTTTCGAAAGAGCTGGGTGGGAAGAGGGAACAGAGCTGCTATAGCTCCCCATGGCTTAGTGTACCCTAAGATTGAGTTGACACCCAGATGTGAGAATTCCCACCTAGTGAAGGCATATTAACTTTCCTTAAAAGGCAGGGTAGCCCTGTTCATGGGTAGCCCCACCAATCAGCACACTTTAGAGTGGATTATTTCACTGAGAGATTTCGTTTATTTTTCATCTGAAAAGTATCTGAGAGTTGGACAGAGAACCTGGAGATATGTGCCAGGGAGTGGGGAGGAGAGAGTCACTTGGAAACATGGAGAAATCTTGAGAGAAAGGAGACCAGGAAAGACTGGGGGTGGGGAGGAGATAGTCAGAGGGCTCCACTCATTCATAACTCAATAAGAAAATATTTACTGAGCACCTACTATGTGCAAGGCACCATCCTGAGCCCTGAGGACAGGGATAGGAGAGAAACACCCTGCCCCCAAGTCCTGGTGCTAGTATCTTCTGAACTAAATGAAAGAAGGATCCTTTACTTGTTCTGAGATTTTACAACAATCACAAATAAAAAACAGTTCTCCCTTTGTCATAACCTAGTATTTCCTGACACTAAGAAGAGACAGGACATGCTACGCCATTCCTGTGAAAGGCAGGCAAAGAGAACAGGGCTTCCTCACTCACGGACTGCCCTGAGAAACTGAGAGAGGTGCTAAGACCCGCTCCCAATGGCTCCCAAGAGCTAAATATTAAATTTTCAGGAATTCTGATGGTACTCTGCACACAGAAGGCAGAATGAGTGACTCAGATGGCTGAGACACGTGAGAGGACTTTCAAAAGAGCTGGGTGGGAAGAGGGAACAGAGCTGCTACATACAGTTCCCCAAGACTTAGTGTGCCCCAAGTTTGAATTGCCACCCAGATATGAGTGAGAATTCCTAGCTAGTGAAGGCACATTAACCTCATTACACCAAACACTTCATAAGAAAATTGCTACTCAAGTTCTGGCAGAGAAGGAAACTCCATGAATGCATCTTTTTCCTGCATAGCCTCCAAAGGAGCAAGTTATTTTTAAGCTGCAGACCATGAATGAGTAGCATTCCCCACAAGGCCCTTCTCCTGCTGGAGCCCCCAGCAGCTCCATTCTCTGCTGTGATGGAAACTTTCATTGACTGGCAAGATGCCTGGGCATGCTGCCATTGTGATGGGGTGGGGCTGGGAGCCAGAGCTTCCAGCTTTGCAAAGGTCACCTGCTGGGTCCCTGGGAGTCCTGGCGACATTTACTCTCCATCAGCAGGATCCCTGATTCTTGATTGTTTAGAGTATTCAACAGGTGGCAAAACCCTCTCCGACGTGGTAGTGGTGACATGAGTGGTGTGGATGGCCGCATTTAGGATAATAACTCATCGCCACCAGCCACCATGGGAGATGGTATCCCCATTTCACAGTGAGAAGGGATGAGGGATGAGATCACAGCCCATGGCAACACAGCCAGGTGGGCTCAGTCACAAAGGAAGCAAAGGAGAGGACTGAGCCCATGGTAAAGCAGGAAAGGCCACGAAACAAACTCTCAAACACCGAACTGGGAAGGAAGGGGTGATTTATTTGGCTGGGAGCAGAGCGGCATAGTTGCCTAATAGCCAAGCTCAGCTCACGAAGAAAGTCCCTGCCCTTGTAAAGGCTTACAGCTCTAGAAATTACATGTGAAAGGGTCTTGGGCTTACAGCTGTAGAAATTACATGTGAAAGGGTCTTGGGCTTACAGCTCTAGAAATTACATGTGAAAGGGTCTTGGGCTTACAACTCTAGAAATTATATGTGAAAAGGTCTTAGGCTTACAACTCTAGAAATTACACGTGAAAGGATCTTCACCCATGAAATAGGCATGGGGTGGGCGTTTGATCCTATTTAAGTAAAAGCAGTGTTTTCAGAGAGATTCCTCCATTCCATATCCATGATGTATAGATGGGATTGTGGTTAGCAGTAGGGGTCTTATCCTTAACCAGGCTGGCGGCACCAACCGGTCCCTTCTCTGGCTAACTTCTAACTTCTCCTTTTGAGATGCAATGTAGAAGGCTGAAGGTGATTAAGGGTCTCCTTCCTCAGTGGGAGATGTGGTCCCCAGAGCTTTTCTTCCAACAGCACCCCCTCTGGCAGACCAATGGCATTGAAAACACAGCCTTTTCTTGAGGATCCCTCTGCCCTTTCAGAGGTTGCCAATGGCCCCAGAAAATCAAATGCTCAGGACATTTTAAGTCAGCGTTCAAGACACAGGGCGGACCTCACCATTCAGCTGATGGGAGGCCCATGAAGACCCGTCACGTAAAACAGACGTTGCTACTGCTTCCGGCCTGTCGGTCAGTGTTGGTGGCCTCAGGCGATCATAGCAGCAGCCTAGTAGTTTTATGGAGATCCCTGGAGAATAAAGTGGCTCCAAGGACTTATTTGACTGCCATGAATAACATAGCTCCATAAGCTGAAAACCCTTTTTAAAGTCTGCTCTGAAAGGCTGATTGAAATTCTGCTCTGAATGCTCTGTGTCAGGGGTAAAAGCTCTTTAAGAAATGCAATTTTGTTACAGCAATTTTTCTGGTTTTTCTGGTCCACTAGTCAAGCCATTGCTAATAGCAACAGGTTGCTGATGAACTGAGTGTGTTATATACCAAGGAAGTTATACCTGGCGGCTGCTGAAGAAGGGAGGATAGCAGAATTCCTTCTGCTGGTAGAAAATCTCATGCGGTAGAGGCCGTGTGTTCTGTTGGAAGATTTAGGGGACAGGGGAGTCAGGAGACATGAGCTGGACTCAGTGCTGTCACTAAGAAGCTCTGTGACCTTGAGCAAGTCCTGTAGCTCTCCTGGGGTTTCATTTTTTCACATATGAAATAAAGAATTCAGATCAGTCTCTTTAAACTTATCTGACAGTGATTTACAAATGATACATTTTACATGAGCATTCAGAACACGTCTGTAGGTATCCACTCTGGTATCTGCACACAGACACTCACACACATCTGTAGCTGAAACAAATGTTCCATAAAACAGTATTTATCCTCCTACTTAAAATGTACTCTGGTATTTTCTGTTCAAGTCTGGTATTCTCACCAAAAAGCTGGTCCCTGGCCCATTAAATCGATTTCACAACTCCTGGCCACACACTGTCTGAAAAATATCAGACTAGACAGTCTCTGAAATTCCTACCAACTTAGAATTTCTCTTGTTCTCTTCTGATGTGTGAGATGAAAAGGAAGAAAAGAGAGCGAGGGTTTTGGAAAGAAAAAACTGAGGGGCCCACGACAGGCTGGCCTAAGTCTGTGAGAAACACGCTTCCAGGAAGGACTTCTGACTCCTGGTTCCACAAAGATGCTTAAAAGTTAAGAATGAGTACTAGTTGGGCATGGTAGCTCATGCCTGTAATCCCAGCAGTTTGGGAGGCTGAGGCGGGCACATCGAGACCATCCTGAAAGTCAGGAGATCCAAAGTCAGGAGATCCAGACCATCCTGAAACCCATCTCTACCAAAAATAACAAAAAATTAGCCGGGCGTGGTGGCGTGCACCTGTAGTCCCAGCTACTCAGGAGGCTGAGGCAGAAGAATCCCTTGAGCCCGGGAGGCAGAGGTTGTAGTGAGCCAAGATTGCGCCACTGCACCCAAGCCTGAGCAACAGAGGTAGACTCTGTCTAAAAAAAAAAGTACTAAAGATACCAGGCTAACCATTTTAAAGAAAAATTTGTGTCTTTAAATAGTACTTTATATCTGTAGAGAGAGGGAGGTTTTAGGCATCCTCACCTATGGAATCAAATCACTTCTGAGAGTTAGCAGCGTCATGTTTCCAGAATGTCATTTGAATTCGGGGAAAACTTGGCATATTGGCAGATTCATGGCCTTTTTGTCAGACCACAGAACCTGAGGCTGGGGTCCAGGAAACCTTAATGTTGAAAACTCTTCCTGTTCATTCCTGGGCATATTAAAGTCTGAAAGTCACTTACTTTCCACATCCTTAGAAAGAGACCCCAGAGTTTCTGAATTAGCAGGCTGAGCTAACTCTCCCAGATTCTTAATCCGGGAGCAGACTGGCCAGACAGATTCGCCATACAGCTCCTCCTACTCAGCAAATGCCGTATCTATGGTTATTCATTCTCATAAGCTCTCAAGATTTTTGTACCATCCTGCAAACTGCCACCAGATGGGGATGTTTTCCTATACAAGGAAGATTCCTGGGGCTCGAAAAAATAGGACACATTTAACACAAGGAGGAGGGGGTGTTTGGATGGCCAGTTCTCTGTTCATCTTTTGAAGGTCATCCAGTGACAAAGCTGTCTTCTTGTCACCTAGGGGATTGGGGCTCTGAAGAGTTTGTCATTCTCTCTACAAATACAGAAGGGGCATCCACCCTGCAGCAGCCCTGGCCAGACACTAGGCACAGCAGTGCTCAAACCCGATGGGGCCCCTACCTGCTTAGAGCTCCCAGTCCTGTGTAAGTCAGTTGCTTAGCATAGGTCCCTGGAGAAAAAGATATTGTACAGCAAAAAATGGGCAAGGAGGGAGAGAAGTCACAGAACCCTAGCTGGGATATCATTTGTCCCAGGGAAGTTGAGCTGTGCTCCCCAGAGGTATCTCTGAGACAGTTGGAGGTGGATTTGCGGTGGGGGTGGTGGGCATAGGTTGAAGAGGGTTGGTCTGAGGCCAATTCCAGGCAGTGGGGTTGGGGGGACACAGGGCTAGGGTGCCACCGGACTTTGACCACAGCAGGTCCATGTTGATCCCTTTTCCCCACAAAATAAATGTTGTGCTCACAACCAAAAAGAACAAATTTTAACGAAAAGTTCTTTTCAAGGGGGGTGGGGTGGGAAAGAGGGAAGGAATAAAAAAGAAGAAAAAAGCTGAAAACCCTGATGCCACCCAGCTCTTCTGACAGCGTATAAACCCTTTTCTTTGGCCCCTGGGATACGGGGGCGGTTCCCTTTGGTGGGGACGGAAAGTGTGCCTATTCCCCAGGGCAGCCGAGAAAGCCTCCAAGTGTGGTGCAGGAGAGCTGCCCTTGTCAGTTTCCAGTAGGCCTCGAGCAGGTCCCACCATCAGCTCCTCAAGGTCACCTTTGTATTCTCAGCACCTGGTGTGGAGTAGATGCTCGAGAAATAGGACTGAGCTGAGACTGGCTGACTGAATGGCATTCGTTTGACTGTTATTTACTGGAGCTACGTACTCCAGTCACTGTGCTAAGTGCTTGGGGACACAGACGCTGATGTGGTTTCTGTCCCCAAAAAGCTCTCTGTTGGGAAAATAAGGGAGAGAAACAATAACAAAGCCGTGCAAGATGCTGTAGAATAAAATAAGCATGTGAGGTCACAGATTATTATTTTTTTGAGACTGAGTCTCACTCTGTCACCCAGGCTGGAGTACAGTGGCATGATCTTGGCTTACTGCAGCCTCCGCCTCCCAGGTTCAAGTGATTCTCCTGCCTCAGCCTCCTGAGTAGCTGGGATTACAGGCACCTGCCACCATGCCCAGCTAATGTGTGTGTGTGTGTATTTTTAGTAGACATCGGGTTTTACCATGTTGGTCAGGGTGGTCTGAACTCCTGGCCTGGAACTCCTGGCCTCAGGTGATCCACCTGCCTCGGCCTCCCAAACTGCTGGGATTACAGGCATGAGCTACCACACCCAGCCCATTGATTATTAATTAACTTGATTTAGCCATTCCACAATGTATACATATTTCAAAACAGCATATTATAAACTATAAATATAGAGAGTAAAACATTCTAAAAATAAAATTTAAAAGCTGCAGAAGCTCTAGTTGCTAACCACTCATCCTGTAGACATGTGCGTTGGGGCCTCCTGGGCTAAGGTGACCTGTGTAAGCTGAGACCTGATAGGCAGCCACTTGTCAGGGGGTGTCTCACCTTCCTGCCAGGCCGCTGCCCCACACTCATCATCACCTGCCTGGGGAGGTGGGGGTGCCCCTCCCACCACTCCTCCCTGCCCTGGCTTATAGCTGACGCCCCAGGTCCTGAGTGTGCTGCTCCACTCTCCCAACAGCTTCACAGCGAGGTGGAGAAGCCCCTGATGAACTTCCGTGAGAACTTCAAGAAAGACATGAAGAAGTGCGACCACCACATTGCTGATCTTCGCAAGCAGCTTGCCAGCCGCTATGCCTCGGTGGAGAAGGTGAGGGACCCAGAACGCCGGGCCGGGGTATGCATGTCAGGGGCTGCCTGAGAGGGTGGACTGGGAAGCCAGCAGTGGCTGTGTGCGACAAGATGGCATCTTTGTCTCCAGGTAGGGGAATAGGGGGGATGTCCAAACCTCGTGCCCATGCCTGAGCACCCCCACCCATCCCAGGGCAGATAGGAGCTGCCTCCCTGTGCTGCTCAGATGACCACCCAGAGGGCCAGGGGTTCGACGAGAGGCAGCAGCCGCAGTGGGGGGTGAGTGGCTGTGGGTGACCAATTAAACCCCAAGCTTGGCGGTGCTGTGGCTGGTTCACAGGAGGCCCCATGTTTAAGCCTCACCTGGCAGAGTCCTCCTGACTCAGTCACCCCTTCCATGCTCTCCTTCCTGCTCAGGGATGAGGCAGAGTCCTGGGTGGTCTCACCTCAAGGAAGCTGCAGTTCAGCCCTCAAGGGAAGAGAGTGTTCCCCAGAGGCTGATTCCCAGCCTCCAGTGCCTTAGGGAGGAGAAGGGGGCTCATACTGTGGGACACCCTGGGCCCAGCCAGCTGCCTCCACCCAAGGGCTGCAGAGCTGCCAGTGGTAGCCCAGGGAGAAGCAGCAGAGTAATGGGAGGGAGAGGGTCGAGGAGTGTCCGGCTCTGGAATGGGAGGCCTGGTGCTACATCCTATTGAGTGCTGCAGGGAGTTGACGCACATGGCCTTTGAGGTCCCTTCCAAGCAGAGGGGATCTGATTTTAGGACTGCCTGGGTCCCCAGTCTGTATAGGCTCCATTGGGAAAAAGTCTGAGAGATTGATACAGGCTGAGTCTAGATGTCACTGGAAGAGGCAAGGATGAAAGCTGGGTTGTAGCCTCTAACTAGCTGGGTGATGCCACTCTGGCAGCTGGGCCCCTCTGAGCCACTGTGGCATCACCCATACAAACAGGGGCAAAAGGACTCCAGAGGGAAGCTGGGCTGCATGGCCCATGAGGCCCCCCCGCTCCAAGCTTTACCAGCAGCTTCTCCATGTCCTTGGACCCCAGGCCCGGAAAGCCCTCACAGAGCGGCAGAGAGATCTGGAGATGAAGACACAGCAGCTGGAGATCAAGCTGAGCAACAAGACAGAGGAGGATATCAAGAAGGCACGGAGGAAGTCCACACAGGCTGGTGAGTGCCGGCCACAGCTGGCCTGGTCACTGCGCACAGGAGATCACTGGGCTGGGAGATGGGTGACCGGGGAGCGGCCATCTCTCCCTTGCAAGACTGCAGGGGGGAAATTACTTCCCTTGTCTCCTAGGAGGTACCCCCTCTTCTCTTCTCTCTGACCCACACCCAGGGATCTCAAAGGAAGATACTCTGGGGGTTAGAGGAAGGAGACAGGCCAGGCTAGTGCCAGGCCATGGTAGAGGCTGGACTGCTTACTCTCTCCCTAGTGATGGACTTTTTTGCACAAGCCCCAGATCTCTGACCAGGAAGTACAGACTCCTTTATGTGCTGATTGCTCAGGGCATTGTCCCTGTTCAGAGCCCACAGGGGTGCACAGCACACGCAAGGGGCCCACCTCCTCAGGAAGCGATGCTCTGAAGGTTCACCTATGGCGATGGGCACCTGCCCTGGGAACAGAGGCTGACATTTTATTTAAAGAAATAACCAGATTTCAGTGTCTTAGAGTCTCCCAGTCAGTTGGTTTCTGCTTCCACCTAGTGGTAAAAGTTAGCTAATACACAAAAAAGGAAGAGAAGGCCTGGGAGAACCAGTGAAAACCTCCGTAACTAGATCTAAAGGTAGCCGAGTTGTACTATCCAACAGGACATGAGTGTTGACTCTGGAATGACCATGTGTGCTGTAGTATTAGAGTTTGGTCTGTAGGTCACTTTCACCTTAATTTCTGGTGAACCTGTTACAATTCATTTCATTATGGAAGAAAGCAACCACCTTACATTTGAAAATAAGGTAGGATAGAAATAAGTTAATAAAAAAACAATGTAATAGAAGGACAACATTTATTATACAGATCTATAATGCACAATCATAAGTTTCTGCATTCAGAAGTAGAAGCCGCGGTATATTTGTTGGTAGAGGGAAGGGGGACCCAGAAGGGGAAGAGATCTGTTTAACATTATTAAGTTATTTTTAAAAATAAATTATAGGCCAAGAGCAGTGGCTTACACCTGTAATCCCAGTGCTTTGAGAGGCTGAGGCAGGAGTATCAGTTGAACCCAGGAGTTCAAGACCAGCCTGGGAAGCATAGTGAGACTCTATCTCTACAAAAAAATTTGAAAAAATTAGCTAGGCATGGTGATACACACCTGTAGTCTCAGCTACTCAGGAGGCTACGGTGGAGGATGGCTTAAATCCGGGAGGCTGAGGCTGTAGTGAGCTATCATCACGCCACTGCACTCCAGCCTGGGTGACAGAGAAAGACTCTGCCTCAAAAAAAAATGTATTGCAAAAACAGTATGGATACATGGCAAAATATTTTAATCAGCACGCAAGAATAGAAAATGCTATTCACAAAAATAATCACCATCACTTCCTAGTGTTTTAATTTTTAAATATTTAAATTTATATAAATTGGATCATACGATTTATCTTCTGAACTTATTTAATCAATACGTACTGGAAATAGCTCTTTTTCATTCCTATAAATATTTTTACCCATCCATTCATGCATTCCAAACTTTTTAATGATTGGCCAGTGTCGAATTGTGTGATTGTACCCAAATTGATTTCATCATTCCCTTAATTGAGGTCTAGGAGTCACAGATTGTTTGAGTGCTTGCCAGCCAGTGGAGCTCTGTACCTGCATCATTGTGGGTGCCTAAGACCAGATCAGCATACAGAGAGAATATAGATGCTGAGTCAAAGGGCATTTATTATTCATCTTGATGCATACTTCCAAATTGCCTTCCAGAGAGAGCACCCGCCAACAGCATCTATTGGATAATGCCTGTTCTCTAAATGCTGGTCAACATTGTGTGTTTTCAAGATTTAAAATCATTAGTGTCTGGGGAAAAACAATATTTTGTTTTTAATTTGCTTTTCTCCATAAGCTGGGTTGAGCATGTAAAATATACATATAAATCATTTTGCACTTTGTGTGAACTGACTAACTCATATCCTTTCCCCATTGACCATGGATTCTTTATCTATCGGGGAGATGAACCATTTGTCATTTTAATTGCTTCCTAGATGGTCATTTGTCTTTTAGTTTTGTTCTTTGTAAATTTTTTTGCCTGTCGATTATTTTCTTGCTGCTTTTCTGTACAGCAGCATTTCCCATATGAAGTCTAGATTTTGGAGCTGACTTAGATTTTTTTTTTATTTTTTAATCACCTAGAGGTTTTTTTCTTACCTTTTTTGTTTGTTTGTTTCAGGTGTTTCTTTTTGTTTTTAAAACAGTAAAATCTTTAACCCAGCAGACATTTATTTTTCCTTACACTGCTGGTCTAACCATATTCCACAGGTTCTTATTTGTGCTGTTTTCATTTCTGCTATTTTTCAATATGTTTTGCTGTTTGGGTTTTCATTTAATCTTTAAGCCAAGGATTGGTTCAAAGAAAATCTTCACCTTTTTACAAACAAGGGTTTTGTTATTGTTGTTTTCTAATCTTGCTGTTTTTTTTTTTTACATAGTTTTACTGCATTGTCATCAGATAATACGGTCTCTCCTTCCTGTAGTTGGGAATTATTTCGTGATGAACGTGACAGTCCTTAGACCTAACTCTGTAAAACACCGCCTCTTGAGCATCACTGTGTGCCAGCCTCCATGCTTCACAGCATTGTCTCTTTTGATCAGTACAGTCCCCCTGCAGGGAGGTATTTTTATGCTCTTTACAAGTGAGAAGACTGATGGCAGAGAAAATCGGAAACTTCCATGAGGTCCACAGTGGTGCAGCGGCAAAGCCAGAATTCAGCCTCCTCTCATTCCAGAGACTCTGCTTGTCGTCGTTTTGCTGGATAGCCTGTTGCTCAGAAAATGCCACCTGTTCTTTCCTTTTGTTCCTTTCCTCCCTCTTCCTCATCTTTTCCAAGGCTGCTAGAAGGAAGGACATCAGATCCTCAGGGATCATCATCATCATCATCCTCACCACCATAGCCCATATTATTTGGCTCTCTATGCCCATCTCTACTCTAAGTGCTTTATATATATGGACTATTTATTCCTCATAACAACTTGGTGAAGGTACAATCATCATCCCCATTTGTACTTCATCCCCAGATGAAGAAACAGAGGCATGGGTAGATTAATTGACTTGTCTATGATTACACAGATAATAAGTAGTTGAGCTAGGGTGACAGCAAAGATATTCTCATCCACAGACCATGATCTTAGCTGATACTGTTCGGAAAGCTCCAATTTCTTTTTTGTTTGGGTTTTTCTTTTTTTTAGTTTTTTGAGAAGGAGTCTCGCTCTGTCACCAGGCTGAAGTGGAATGGCATAATCTCGGCTCACTACAACCTACACCTCCAGGGTTCAAGTGATTCTCTTCCTCAGCCTCCCGAGTAGCTGGAACTACAAGCGTGCACCACCACACCCAGCTAATTTTTGTACTTTTTTAGTGAAGAAGGCATTTCACCATGTTGGCCAGGATGGTCTCAATCTCTTGATCTCACGATCTGCCCGCCTCAGCCTCCCACAGTGCTGGGATTACAGGCATGCATCACCGTGTCTGGCCCAGAAACGTCCAATTTCAAGCTCTTGGGCTGCCCTAGAGAGAAGGCACAGCCTCCTTCACCTACTCTGTTTCCCAATGCTGTGGAAGTTACTGAAGCAGTTTCTCAAAATCAGGATTGGCACACAGGGCTCAGGGAGTTTCACAGTGTACATACATGGAGCAGCATGCCACTCTCCTCCTCGGCCAGCAGGAGCTCTTGGTGGAAATGCATCTGTAGACCAATATCCACTTTCTTCTCTCTGGTTCAGTGTCTCTTAGGACCAGGGTCCAGTTATTGGCCTTGAACCCAAAACAAAATGAATAAATTCCTTGGTATGGGCTCTGTTAGCCACGGCACAGTGCTTGCCTTTGGTGTGTGACGCAGCTTGTGGCTTGGTTTGCACCTAGGCCTTGGGTATGAAAGCATATCCTTCCTTGTTCTTTTTTTTTTTTTTTTTTCTTTTTGAGACAGAGTTTCGCTCTTGTTGCCCAGGATAGAGTGCAATGGCATGATCTCGGCTTATGGCAACCTCCACCTCCTGGATTCAAGCGATTATCCTGCCTCAGTCTCCCCAGTAGCTGGGATTACAGGCATGCACCACCATGCCTGGCTAATTTTTTGTATTTTTAGTAGAGACGGGGTTTACCATGTTGATTAGGCTGGTCTTGAACTCCTGACCTCGTGATCTGCCCACCTCAGCCTCCCAAAGTACTGGGATTACAGGTGTGAACCACCACGCCCAGCCCCTTCCCTGTTCTCTTTGACTTTCCTATCAGAATACCTATGAGCATCAGCGATGATGCTAGAGAAGTAACTTGGACTCTCCTCAAACTACGAAATTCCACTCTTATATTCTGCTTCTAGAATTACTAGAGAAAATCACTTTGGGATTCACTCATGAGCTTTTTCCATCATGAGCAAAGATCATGATGCCTTCCTCTTGCTGGAGCCCTGTGAAGATGAGGAAGCTACACTGAGACAGAGCTGTGCACAAGAGCTGTGCTTCTCTGCCTGCCATGTGCACATGCATCACCCAAGCTGCTCGTAAAAATGCAGTCTCTGATTCAGTAGGTCTCGGATCTACCCTGGGTTTCTGAATTTCTAGCCAACCCCAGGGGATACAGGTGCCCCTGGCCCGTAGACTGATTTGTGTAGCAAGGTTCCAAGGTGCTGGGACGCTTAGTCATGTTGGCAGTTATGTCGTGGTGCATTTTCTTTTGAATTACAAAATGCTCCAAACATGCATATGATAACAGAAAGTAATAGATTAGTCATAAAGATTTAATAGTTATGTTTGGCTCTTTCTGCTATGAAATAAAATGCAATAGAAGGAACCGATTCCTGCCCACTCACCCTTTCTCCGTTTCCCAAGGTGGCCACTTTCCCGAAGGTGGTGTGTGCAGCTCCAGTGTGTGTTATAGTCTGTGACTGCCCATGCATTCTTTTGTATTTCAGAAGGACATCTTGTGGTGTCTTCATGCACACACACACACAATCTGCAAACTTATCTTCTTCATACCAAATTGTGCGTGACATGTTTTAACCAATCTGGATTCCCCAGTGTAAAATAAAACTGTCATCTTTAGAAAAGGAAGCATTTCTTGGGCTCATGAAAGGATCGGGGGTCCTTGGAGTACCCTACACACACACACAGAACCACCATCCTGAATCCTTACAAAATGTTCGAAACATACATACGATAACAGAAAGTAATAGACTAGTCATAAAGATTTAATAGTTATGTTCACCTCAGATCTTTCTGTGATGAAATAAAATGTAATAGAAGGACACTGGGGTCAGGCTTCAGGTGGACACCTGAGCTGGTTTCCCGTGGGGCTGGGTTGCCTCTTCCTGCCCTGGCTCTGCTTTCTTCTTCCTACCGTCATCCCTTTTCCAACTTTCCAGTGGCCTCCATGACCCCAGGGGAAGGAGAAGTCTTGGCTGTGGGACACAGAGTAATGGCAAGGGTGGGATGGATCCTGATGGTGACTGTGGTCTTTTTCCAGGAGATGACCTCATGCGCTGTGTGGACCTCTACAACCAGGCCCAGTCCAAGTGGTTTGAAGAGATGGTGACCACCACACTGGTAAGTGGTCATGGATGCGTGGGCATGGCAGTGCAGGGGCTGATGCAGAGCAGCCCCTGGTGGTGGTTGGTGAGCACGGGGAGAAAGAGGTAGAGTGACCCTAGATATGGTTATCAAGTCTACTTCAGCATTGAGGTCGGAACCTCAGTCTGAGCCAGCTTACGTGGTTGCAGATCTCTGCTCCAGTGCTTCCTAGCTTTGTGGACGTGGGCACGGTTGGGTTGGGTATGGCTGCATCCTTCTCAGGCTGTCCCCTAAGAGGTCAGGGTCAACTGAGGACTCTTCCCCAACTAAGTAGATGATGGCCTCTTTAGGAAAAACAACCAAGCTATAGGAAGAGAGGATGCCCCCTCTGCCACACACATGCATCCATGCACACACAGGTCTTCAATAGGAGATCCTTGCAAGACGGCTGGATGGCTGAGATTGGAGCTACACAGGGGCATGGGGGAAGGCCTCTGACCGAGGGTAAACAACAGGTCGTAGGGCCGATGATGCTCTCCTGAGTATTTCTTGTAAAGGGGACAGCATCTCCTTATCGGTCAGCACCTGCCTGAGTGGACAGTGAAATGTGGCTGGTGCTTGGGCCAGATGGGCCAGGAGACATTATGCCCGGTGCTCATCGGATCAACCCACAGCCTAAAGCCACTGCCCATCCAGCACAGGACTAACCAGCTGCCTTCCCCAGGTGTCGGCCCACCAGAGCAGATTAGAGGCCTCCACCAGGGACAGTGACCTAGTTTTCCTCCTGGTTAATCTCCTAATTAAGCACCCTGCTTTACCCCCCTTTTCTGGTTAATCACCTGGGCAGTGACCTAGTTGTATACAGAATAACAGCCTGAGCCCCTAGATCCCAAAGACACAAAACCATCTAGAAACCAAAGGATAGGCCCCTTCCACTCTTCCCTTTGACAAAGGCTGCTCCTCATGGAGTCCTGTCTGCTTCCCTGGCCTGGCCTCTATTGTGGCCACAGCACTAGGCATGGGCAGAGGAAGGGAGACTGCTCCGCAGAGGCCCAGGGACAAGGTCCCCAGAATGTGTGGCATGGAGCTCCCACATGTGTCCCCTTGCTGCACCCCATCAGAGCACCAGGGCTAGGGCTGCCTGGGCACAGTGTCATGAGTAACAGCCCGGCGGACCCTGGTTTAAGTCCTGTCCCTCCCATAATTCTGTGCCACTTTGAGCGAGCTGTGGTGTTGTCTCTCTGGGTGTTAGCTCCCTTGCTTGGAGAATGGAGATAATGACAGAAATTCTCTCTTAAAACGGTAATGAGGACAATTAAGGAATACACATAAAGCCCTCAGCACTGTGCCTGGTGGAGCAGGCTTTTGGGACGTAAAACAGCAGCTGTGCTGTCATCATCTTCACCTTCACCCTGGACACGGGGCACGCTCTTCTTCAGACCCCAGAGACCCAGATGGGGCAGGATGTCCACAGCCAGTGTGGTCTTGGTGGGAAGACCCCAAAGTAGAGGGGACGTGCTCAGAGCTCTGTGGCCTTTGCTTTCTCGGCAGGAGCTAGAGCGGCTGGAGGTGGAGAGGGTGGAGATGATCCGGCAGCATCTGTGCCAGTACACACAGCTGCGGCACGAGACAGACATGTTCAACCAAAGCGTGAGTTTCCAGCCCTGCGGGGCTCCCAGCGGCATAGGGCCTGCAGAAAGCTGCCCGGCGCTAGGCTGTGGCAGGTGAAGTGGCCGCTGCAAGGAATCTGTCCTAAAGGTGGGCAGTGGGCAGGTGCTCTGGCCTAGGGGTGGCCTCTTGGGCTGGGCCTGTCCGGATTGTCCTGGACATCTGTGTGAATCTGCCCCTGGTATGTGAAGTGGATACATGTGAGCTGTTGACCTGAGAAGAAAGAAGCTCGTGATAATACCAGTAGCCGAAGACATTATTAAATTTCTTACAAAATAAAAACAACTTCCAGAAATCTTCAGAATACCTAAAGCCAGAGTTGTCTTTGCCCTGTTCTCTGGTGGTAAATGTGGGGTGAAATGGAGAAAGGGGTCGCAGACCTTGAGCCTTTAAGGCCCTTGTGGCCTCTCCTCCAGGCCTGGGGTCTGGCAGTGTGAGAAGCAGGGTCAGAATGTGTTCTGGGCTCCCCGTTCACAGCCTCTGCATGTTTGTCCCTCAGATGGGCTTCCCCTGGGACCCAGAGCCCTCTAGAGAGGCTGCTCTGAGAGACACAAAGGCGAGGACGGCATGTCTTCGAGGAGACCTCCCCAGCTTGGCCGCCATCTCTCACAATGTCACGTCTTCTCTGTCTCTTGCAGACAGTCGAGCCCGTGGATCAGCTGCTTCGAAAAGTGGACCCGGCCAAAGACAGGGAGCTCTGGGTCAGAGAGCACAAGACGGGCAACATCCGCCCTGTGGACATGGAGATCTAGACGGGCCTGTGCAGCTTTTGGGGGGCCTGCTGGGGAGAGGGGCTGGGCTCCCACCATGGGGCCTGTGCTGAGTGGATACCCCCCTCCCTCTCTCCTGGGCCACTGAGGAGAGGGGGGAGAGCTGGTGATTACAGATGGGTGACTCGGATGGCCCAGCTGGGGGCTCTCCCATATTCCCAGGCCCAGAAGACAGACCCACAGCCCTGCCCTTGTCTCTGAGGCTGAAGGCCCCGACTCCTGTGCTGTGCTTGCCGCTCTGAAACAAACAGGCTGGAACTTTGTGGTCCCTGCTGAGCTTTGTAGGGGTCACCGCCAAATGCTTGTGCCCTGGAAGCCCCAAGGCTCTTCCTTCAGCTGGCGCCCTTGTCTCCACGGTTTTGGAGAATCAGGGGAGGGACGTCTCTGTCTCTAAGCCAGGTGTCAGGATCAGAATCGTGGATAGCAGGTGCCATTCAGCTCCCAGCCGCACCCAGAATCCTTTGCAGCCCTCCTCCTTTATTTTTTTTTCCCATTGCATTCTGGGAGCCCACATCTGGCTTTCTCAGCCACCATTCATCATCAGGGGCTTTAGGAGGAAGGCTCGGCTCCTGTCTTCCCAGACCCACCCTGCCTGGAGAGGTCAGGATGGAACTACCTCATTCGGCAAATTAGCCCCAAATCGAGCGCTGAATCATGTCTCCTATGAGATCAGGCGCCATCTGTAAAGTCTTCTCTGGAAATGCCAGTCCACCCTTCCCTCAGCTGCTTCCTTGGGGAAGCCCCTGCTCCCACCCTGTCACCCCTTCCCAGTCTCATTAGAGGAAGTTTTCCAAAGTTCTCAGTTATTAAGACCTCATCCAGCTCGTCCAAAGGCTTCAGGGATAGACATGAACCAGCTCGTCTCAGAGGCCAGCAGGCTGGGACCTGTCCACCATGGTGCCCTCTGCACCTTTGGGCTGCCGTGGCCCCCACCCTCCCAGGCTGCCCACCACAGGCTTGTAATGGGGCTGGGTCAGTCCTACATGGGAGATGGGTCAGGCACGTCTCTGCCATCCCCCAGATGGCTGTGTCTTCTTGTGCGTGGCAGGGCTGAGACTGCTGTCCCTTGTATGGTTTTCTCTCACTGGTGGGCACTGGAAAGGCATCGCAGATGCTCCTATGGCCACACAAGGTTGCCACCTTCCAGGCAGTGTCCTGCCTCCTTGGCTTCTAGCTCCTTCTGCACATTCCAGAGCCCTGCACCAAACCCTCCTTTCCCTCTCTCCATCTTCCATTACCTGGAAGAGTCTGGTCCAAGTGTGACTTAGGAAGCTTTCAGTGCTGCCGTTGGGCCCAGCTCATTATATGTCTCCCATTCTCTGCCACAGCAAACACATTCTCTACCACATCAGTCTAGAGAGTCAGCCCGAGAGGCCGGGAGAAGCGCGAGTGAGGGCTGGATTCTAGTCGGAAACCCACTCCCTGGAAATCCATCTTTTTTCATCTTTCCCATTGACCACTTTGGGTTTGACCTGCACATCTGCAATGAGGGCAGAATTCAACAAGCACAATACTGGTCTTTCAGACTCACGTGCTGGAAACTGATGACTTATTAATCTCGAATCTTTTGGACCCTCTATCATCGAATGAGAATTGCTTTCTTGTAGTTCACATTAGAAAAATGCCCAATATACTAAAGTAAACCAAACGTTGTCATTTTTCTCTTGTTCTTGAAATGCTGCAACCAAAAAGTCCAACTCAAAGGCCTTCACCAACATGAAGACCGCTTGGTAGGACCTGACCATGGCATGGGGAACCACTCTGTCCAGATCTGGGGTTGGGTCATGACACCAGGTACCAATTTTAGAATATTATTTCTTGGTTTCTTTATGAAAAATGGGTGCTAGTGGTAATTGCTTTGTGGCTTAGTAAACTACTTTGTGGATGATTTCCAACATTCAAAACCAATAGCCTTGCTATTAACACAGATATTTTGAGTACGATATGGCTCATTGACTTTTCCATTTCCATCTGAGGATTCCAGAGTCCTCGGTTCCTCCCTGGGGTGGAGTGAGCTCTCTCGTGTCTTCCAGGGTAGCTCAAGTTGGCCCAGTTTGGGCCAGTCCATTTTTGGAGGTCACTCTTTCCCCGTCATCCCCTCATCTTCTCTTTAACCCCTTTGCGTACTTCCTTCCTTCCTTCCCTCTGTTGTTCATTCATCAAGCAAGTTAAAGCCATTGTGCTAAGTTCTAATCTGAGGACACCATATGGCCCTGTCATCAGGGAAGCCCATGATCTCTCGTTTTCAGGGTCCTTACAGGTCAGCAGCCTTGGCATTCACATACAGGTACTCTGCAGAATTTAGGTTTTCAGAGGTAAGTCTGTTGTGCTGATTAATATCCATTCATTTATTCAGCGAATGCTCAAGACAAGCCAGGCATGCTGAGAAGTGATGCTGTAGTTGCATGAAGAGGGGCGCTTTTCCCCTCTCCTCTGTTCTCCATGTGACGTAATAAGAACACTGTACCCTCCCCACACTTAACCCTCTGGGATTCTTTATTATGATATAAACTACGGCTGTGAGACAGTTACCTGTTGGATGAAAGGTAGACAGAAACAAGATCTTAATCACCTGGTCCCCAGACCCTCACAGCTCATATCCAGCTTGAATTTCAGAAATGTCTTTGTTTGCTGTGAATAACTCTTTACAAATGGGCAAGGGAAGCCCAGGGATAGCCAGTGAGGCTGTGAAATGGCCAGTGAATTGAGAGCAGGGCTGGAGTCGACAGTCCAGGCCCCCTACCCCTATGAACAGGGGCCCCTTACTGGTTGGAGTCAAGAGAAGGATGCAACTGAGAAGATAAAGAGACTGCACGTTGGAGGGGCAGGCACGCTGTCTGGGTAGTAGTGGTGGTTTTGTTTATGTCTTGGTGCTTAGGTGAGGACTTAGCGGGGTTTATTCAAAGTAGGCAGGTCTGGGCTGTTCTTAAGAACATCCATATTTCATTTCTGAGAACAAGTCACCCCCTCTACCTGCCTCCACCCAGGAGACTGGTGCACAAGATGTGTTTGTGAAAGCCTGATTTAAAATGAAGAGGAAGAAAAAATCCTGATGCCAATTGTATTCAAAGTGAGTTGGTTGCCATGACAATCTCCAGGAAGGGCCACTTGTTACCCTCTCTTCTTTCTAGTGCTTTCCATCAGTAGCAATGCATAGGCCACTTGAGCGACGGGGATGGCGGCCCTGAGGTTCTGTAACTGGGACCACCCTGGGCCTCCTATCTACCTCCACTCAGCACCCTGTTGGCCAAGGAGAATTTCTGCAGTGGGACAGTTGGTCAGGGTTGGTAATCAGCCAGGCACACCGAAAGTGTACCGACGAATTCACCCACCAGAAGTTTGTTTCTCTACCCTTTGTGAAAACCCAGCAATTACTAGATTAGTGGATGGATGCATAAAAATCTGGGCTGAGCCAAAGTCCCTTTTGGAAATACAAGCCGTAAAATTAAAAGGACATCAGAGCCCTTGGCTTGTTTAGGTGATTTTTACTTCCAGCTCCAGGCAGTCTTGGCAAGGAGCATTTAAACAGACAGCTACAGACACGCTCATTGTGTGGGGTGCAGATCAGCTGCCCGCCCGCATCGCCCGGACATCATCTCATCCCCATAATCCTTCCCACCTCTATGAGGCCCATCGCCATCATCTTTTCCCAGGTTTATTGAGGTATGATTGACATCCAGTACGATCCACCCTTTGGAAATAGACAGTTCTGTGAATTTTGACAAATTTCGTGTCTTGTGACCACCAACAGCAACCTGTTTTTATCACTCCAAAAAATTCCCTCTTCCTACCCACTTTCCCTGGCAACCCTGTTGGGTGATCTGATCCTATAATTTTGCCTCTTCTAGAATGTCATATAGGTGGAGTCACACCGATGTAGCCTTTTGAGTCCACCATCTTTCCCTCAGCTTCGCTTTTGAGTCTCTCATGCTGTGTGTGTGCAGTTTGTTCCTTCTCGTTGCCGGGAAGTGTTTCATTGCATGAGTGCACTACTCTGCTGCTTTAGCTTTACACTGAGCCGTTTGCCCTGGAAGTTCCTGGCCCAGGGTCTTCAACTTGTTTGCACGACCACTTCCAGCTCGCTGCTTCCTTCGGCTCCCCCAGGCTCCTCCTCTGCATGCCAGCTGTGCCCACAAACTGTTCTTAGGGCTCACGCTGCCTTTTTGGCTCATGGTGGGTTTTTGATAGAGCAGAAAGCAGCCAGGGATGGGAGGGGAAGGGATGGATGGGCCCTCAGTTGCTGCTCACGTCTGCTACAACCTGGAGTTAGCATCTCGGCCAGTAGATCCACTCCCTTCTGGGACCCACGCTTCAGTGTCACATGGTCCTTGGCATGTATTGAGCGTTGTAGGCTTTGAAAGATGAACAGAAGCAGCATGGACGAGAAGGCTGGGGCTGGCCCTAGGGCTCATCACGACGCTTTCCTAGAGCTGTTGCTTCCTCTGCAAGCTGAGGGTGTGTGTTCTAGATGAGTGTCTCAGGCGACTGCATGCACCTCCTCCCCTTTTCATTTCCAATGATGTGCCCTGTGCCTGTATGTGTTCATGCTGTGTCTAGCTCTCATCTGCACAGTCATGCATAGAATTGCCTCAAGTCCTGGTGAGAGAGCGAGAGATGTCTTGGCACTTTTCCATTTAGACTCAAATGGAGCTAAAATTAAGAGTTTTATGAGCTGTTAAGAATGAGGTAGTTTCTCCTAGGACCCCCAAAGAAAGTACAAGTAATGACCGTTTGGGTCTCATTCACCGGTCTTGGATGGTACATTCTGAAGTCTGCTCCCCAGAAGGCAGGACAGGCATGAAGATAGAGTCCTTGTCGCAGCTGGAGCATTTCTCAGCTGGTGGTCACACAGCCTGGCCTGTGCCTGCACTCCACTGGGTGGTGGTTCATGGTGACAGGGACAGGACCACACCCAGCTAAGGCCAGGCCAGGCTGAATGGGGCCCCCGAGGTAAACACTCCTCTAAGCTGTCTCTTGTTCATGCCCCCTGCTCAGTGAAAGGTGTGCCCCAAGGCCAGCTGGGTACCTCTCTATGCAAACCAGAGACATTTCTGGATCCAGGCCAGGTGAAGATTGGGGCTGAGAAGCCTAAGCTACCAGGGCCTCAAGGAAGGGAGCCAAGGATGCTGCTGGGACTCTGCTGGGTTGAATTTTGCCAGGGAGGATTCTTGTCTACCCCTCAGGAGTATTTCTGTTGAGGCTTTCCTGGAGGTGAAGAACCAATTCCTATAAAAAGTTTTCAGGAAGTTAAATCCCATCTCTCTTATTTTTTATTGTTTCAGCAGGTTAGAGTGAGAATCAGACAGAAAGCAAAAATCAATCTGCTTCTCCCAACTTTCTAAATGCTGGGGTATGGCTGTCAGGAGGCTCTGTTGGGAGGTGTCTGGGGGTGGGCTGGGGTTAGGGCGATGCCCTTTGGAGATTGCGTGTGGTGTTCAGGACTGTTTCTTGGGGTTTGAGGGAAACCTCTGGTGGGATTGCAGTGGAATGTAAAGAGGTCAGGGCACGTGGGTGCTCTCTTAGGGTGGGGTGACTCAGAGACCTACAGGGAAAGCCTGCTGTGCAGGGGAAGAGCAAGGACCCTGCTCTGCTGCCTCCTTTGTCTCATAACCTGAAGTTAAATCACATCCCCTGTTGGGACCTCTGTGCACTCATCTGTCAAGTGGGGACACTACCCTTCCAGCATCACCTGCAGCAGATGGGCTCTCGGGAGTCGTGGATTCCAGGCAGCCGTATGGACCTAGGGACAGACATTCAAAGGGATGTCAGCCATCCTTGGTGACAGGGGTCCCAACTTAGCATCCCTTCCCTTCCCTTAGGAAGGAGATGACTGGAGGCATCCCCTTCACAGACACAAGCACATTGGCAAACCCTATGAGAGTGGAATTTTCTAACAAAATAAACTTGCTTGTTTGATCTGTTTTCTGTAACTTTTGCTAAATACTTTATACATTTTTCATGTTAAAGAGCCGCGTCTCCCGCCAGCACACCTCACCCTGGTATGAATGTCTTCCCTCCACATTGTATATCCTACCACCCTCTGGCTGCCTAGATCAGTAAATAAAATTGATGTAATATAATTTATAAGTAACACTGTTGAAACCCTGATCCCCATGGAGGCTGTAGCCTACCCTCCCCTGCCCCGCCCCATTATCGCATTTGTGTGTATTAATGCTGAAGAATTAAATGTTTAAAGAGTTTAAATTTCGAAGGCGTTTGCTATATATAATTGTCCTGCATTATTATAAAGAGTTTTCAGGAAGTTAAATCCCATGTCATTTTTTTCTTCGGCTCTGTGTGTATACTTGAGATGCTTAGATTCATCCCATATAAAATAAACTGTCCAGAGGCACTGGGTTCCCCCGGGTGACCCTCCTTCCTCGAGGGTTGCCACATTCTCCATGTGACCTGTCTCAGCACTCCTCCCAGGCTCTCGAGATTGGTGGTGATTTCACCTCTGATGACTTAGTGAGAGACAAAGGGCACCTGGACACTGGCACCCAGATGGATGCTCTGCTCCTGGCCTCAGTCCCCTCCCCCTGGGGACTTCCTGTCTCTCTGGGTTCCAGCCCTCTGCCTCCCTCCCGTCTCTGGGGCTACTGGTTGTTTCTTTTCTCATCCCCGCCATCCGTTCATTTAGATAGATAGATAGATAGATAGATAGATAGATAGATAGATAGATAGATAGATTTTTTTTTTTTTGAGACAGAGTCTCTGTCGCTCAGGCTGGAGTGCAGTGGCACCATCTCGTCTCACTGCAACCTCTGCCTCCTGAGTTCAAGCGATTCTTTTGCCTCAGCCTCCTGAGTAGCTGAGATTACAGGCATGCACCACATTGCCCAGCTAATTTGTATATTTTTAGTAAAGACAGGATTTCACCATGTTGGCCAGGCTGGTCTCGAACTCCTGACCTCAGGTGATCCATCCTCCTCTGCCTGCCAAAGTGTTGGGATTACAGGTGTGAGCCACGGCATCCGGCCCCATCTGTTCATTTATTCGTTCAATAATTACTGAACATCCAGTGTATGCCGGACACTGCTTTAGGTCCTAGGAACACATCAGTGGGAGAAACAGAGTCCTGCTCTCAGGGAGCTTACATTCTAGCAGACAAAAACAGTAGACTCAGGAACTACGTTCTGTGGTATGGGTGTGGACGGTGTTAAGTGTCGTGGAAAAGAAAACCTGCAGAGTGAGGGTGAGTACATTGAGATATTCAATAGGGTCATTGGAGTGGCATCATTGAGACGGTGGCATTTGATCAAGGACAAGGAGACCCGGGAGGGAACCTGGAAGGTTACTGAAAACAAATGTTCCAAGCAGAGGAGATACCCTTGAGAAGGTGGCATTTGATCAGAGACAAAAAGACCTGGGAGGGACCCTGGAAAGTCACAAGAGAAATATCCCAAGCAGAGGGGAGATGCCTACATGTCTGTGGCCTGCCCAGCCTGGCTGGAGTGGAGAGAATGAGGAGGGTACAGCAGATGAGGACACTGGGCAACCCTCTTTCCTGGAGGGCTGCCACCTTCTTCATACAACCCGTCTCAGCATTCCTCCCAGGCTCTCAGGATTGGTGGTGATTTTACCTCTGATGACTTAGCAGAGAGACAAAGAGCACCTGCCCCGTTTCATCCCTCCTTGGCACCTGTGAGAAACGGTGGGATGAGGGCCAGTGCTGCCTGTTGCAGGCTTTTGACTTTGACTGGGGGAAGTGGGCAGCCATCTTGCGTGACCTGATTTCATGGCTATGGGGCTCATTGCGGGGCTGTGAGAGGACAAGAACAGAAGCAGGAGGAACTGTTAGGAGGCAGAGGAGGCCGGTGCAAGGGAGGCGGGAAGAACAGTCCGGTTCTGGATGCACCTTGAAGGTAGAGTCAAGATGATTTCTTGAGAGACTGGAGTGGGTTGTGACCAAAAGAGGAACACTATGGATGACACCAAGGGCCTCCATCCAAGTCATCAAGAAGACGGATTATCGTTTTCTGCAATGGGGACAGCTGAGGGAGGAGGGTCTTTCCCCATTCTCTTTCTCCCCTACCACCTTTTCCATACCCCCTTTTCCCTCTCAATGCAGACTTCCCTGTAGGTGCTGGCACCAGGCCAGAGGGCAGGAGGGTCGCCTTGGCCCTCAGCTCATACCCGGCAAGGTTGAGCAATGGGGAAGGGGTGGTGGCTGGGTCCCAGCTAATGGCCAAGATGAAGCTCCTGCTTGAGGGGACAGGGCCAGCTTCTGGGAAGCATCTTTCAGTCTAGGCAAAGTGAGGACGTGAACTGGAATCATCTGCCTGGAGAGGAAGCCTTCTCAAGAGCAGTCTTTGGGATTTGGGAGAGTTTATGGCCTCAGCTCAGACTTAACAAATCCACTCACAATACATCATCTCCAACAACTTGTTTGGCTAAGGAGCATAAGCTTTCCCTCTGATAGAAGATGTTTATGCAGGTTTTCAAACAAACCTCTAGGTCATGACCCCTCACTCTCAGCATCAACACAGCTGCCTGCGGTCTCCTGGGGCCCCTTCTGGGCACAGCAACCTGGGGAATGTGGACTGTACCAGGCTGCTGCCAACCTGGGTCCAGCTCCTTCCTCCTGTGCCCGGCTGGCCGGAGAGAACAGCAAAGACGCAGCCCCTGGCTGCCTTCTGCCTCACCCGGGACCTCTTTCATTGCCGTGGCAACCCCAGCTCCTCACCTCCTTGTCCTCCAGGCTCAGGCCTCCTGTGGTGTAGACAAAGGAAGCCTCAATAGTGTTGGACAGTGCAGGCCTAGACTCCTGCAGTCTTTATCACGCAATGTGAAAATGAAGAGTCAGGGAACGTCTGGGACCCATCCACTCCCCTACTCATTCATGTGCCTACAGCTTCTGATGTAAAGTCAAACAAGAAATGGCCAGTGTCACCAGGAAGCGTGCAGTTTCACGCCTTACCCTAAAAGGTGAGCTGGCAACCTAAAAGGAACTGGGATCTGTCAGTTTGTTCCGGGTCTCAAACTGAGGGCCGCAGGCTGTGTGTGCCATTTGATTTTGCCTGTCCTGTTTCTCAGACAACAATCTAGCCAGACAGTTGTCAGGCCTGGGCTTTCCTTCCTCCTGGCATCCCCATTTAGCAACATGTGACTCCGGACTGGCGACATGCCTTTAGGAGCATCCACGTCTCACCCATCACACTGGCCTGGCCATCTGCAGGCTTGATGCCGACAGGAGTGTGATCCAGGAAGCGCTTCCCTTGGCCTCCCACTTGCAGCTCAGAGCAAAGGGCCGAGGCCTCTGGCCTCACACTCCCTACATCCCCAGAGCTGCCTCAGGGCGGCAAGGAAGCTCTGGAAGTGAATGCGATTCCAAAGTGTGGCTTGGGCTCGCTTGGTTCATTTGTTTTTGAGATTGGTGACCGTCCTATTTCTAACTGCTCTTGAGAATAAATGCACACTGCAGGATGGTGAAAGCCTAGGAGAGAAAGGAGTCCTGTTAAGAAATTATATTTTCTCACAAAGTGATGGGAAACATTAGAAAGTACACACACACACACACACACACACACACCAACATTCAGGTTTCTTGAGAAACTTCTGAAATTGCAGTGAGCAGGGTGGCTGGGAGGGATGAGTCAGTCCCTCAGTGCCTGAATCTCTCATTCCTTCCTGAGCGACATCAGGTGGGCCTGGCAGGTGGCCTTCTCCCAGCAGCAAGGACCTACCTTCTGCTGCCACTAGCCTGTTAGGAAGTAGGCTAAAACCCACACATTACACCTTGAGATTCGAGGCAGGTGGATCATCTGATGTCAGGAGTTCGAGACCAGCCTGACCAATATGGTGAAACCCCGACTCTACTAAAAGAAAAAAAGAAAGAAAAAGAAAAAACTCAGCTGAGCATGGTGGCAGACATCTGTAGTCCCAGCTTCTCTGGGGGCTGATACAGGAGAATTGTTTGAATCCAGGAGGCAGAGGTTGCAGTGAACCAAGATTGTACCACTGCACTCCAGCCTAAACAATGGAGGTAGACTCGATCTAAAAAAAATACACTTTACCTGCCTGAAGACTGAAGGGTTTATTCTTCATGATTCTCACCCCAGGGCAAAAAGTGACAACTCTCCATCCACAGTGGCAAGGCTGGGGTTCTGAGTGTGTCCTGACCGCCCCCATTCCCTCACCCCCTGTGAAGCATTGCTCTCTGCTAAGCAAAGTGCACGCCCACACTCCCTTCCCTCTGGGTGATAAGAATCCAGGTGTGCAGCATCCTCACTGCTCAGTCGGTACTCCCCTGGGATGCGAAGCCTGCCCTCACACACCTCCCTCTCTTGGCCACTCAGGGATTTACCCATTCACTCAGCAAACACATTTTCCTGCCTGCTCACTCCCAGCGCTGTGCTCCGCTGCAGACGGGCATGGAGCCACAGATAGATTGTGTTTAGCCCACACCGTGTTTTTGAAAATTTCCAATCAATTGCCAAAGCTGAAAAGTGTGCAAACTGCATCTAAAACTCTGATTTTTTTATTTCTCTTAAATCATTTAAAAAAAAAAAAATCACGATCCCATGGGACCACATTTGCTGGCAGCCCCTTCTCAAGGCGACACAGGCCTGGCTGCTCCCTGCTGTCCCTCCCACCTGCTGGCCACCCGCCGACAGGGAGTTTACCTTCACTCTCTGTGACCGATGAACAGCAAGAAAACGAGTAAGTGTTTAGCATTAGCTGTGTGCCAGGTTCTATTCTAAGCGTGTCGCACGTATTGACTCACTTCAGCCCCACCATGATGGTGAGGTAGACGCTATGATGCCCATTTATTCAAGAAAGACTTACTGGGGGCCCAAGCTTGTCAGGCACTGTTCTGGCCATGGAAATGCATCTGGGAACAACACAGACAAAATCCCGTCTTTCAGGAGCTTTCATTCTGGTGAGGGGACATGGGGCATGCCAATGATGGTGTGCTGTTATAGATAGAGGGTCAGTATACATAGGCCTAGCCAGGAAGGTGACATTTAAGCAGAAACGTGACTGCAGTGAAGGATTAGAAGATTGTCCCAGGTGGAAAGAGGTTAAGAAACATGCCTGAGGTCACATAGCTAGTTAAGTAGCCAAGCTGGGATTTGAACCAATGTTGGCTCCAGAGCCTGTGCTCCTAACAACTGAATTCTAGGGCTCAGTGGGAGATGCCAGCCCTCCCTGAGACACTCAGAGTTAGTAAGGAAGAGAAACAGGGAACATGGTTGCCTTAGAGCTCTAGTGGTACAAGAGCTCTGAAGGTTCCAACCTCCTGTTTTGTTCTGGTATCCTTCCAGGAGGCCAAGATGAATTGCCTGCCTGCCCTGGGCTCTTTGCTTTAATCTCAATAGCGTTCTGGGAGCATCCCCCCACCGCCCTCCCCACCACCACCACCTCCACAAAGCTCCTGGGCCCCTCCTCCCTTCAAGGATTGGGAAGAACTGGTCTCAAATCCTCCTAAGCCACCAGCATCTCCGTCTTCAGCTCACAGCAGCCCTGAGCCCCAGCCTGCAGCCAGGGCACCACACACGTCCCACCCACCCAGCGACTCCCCAGCTGCTGCCCACTCTTCCTTACCCATGGGGAACAGCAAAAGTGGGGCCCTGTCCAAGGAGATCCTGGAGGAGCTGCAGCTGAACACCAAGTTCTCAGAGGAGGAGCTGTCCACCTGGTACCAGTCCTTCCTGAGAGACTGCCCCAGCGGCCGCATCACCCAGCAGCAGTTCCAGAACATCTACTCCAAGTTCTTCCCCGATGCTGACCCCAAGGCCTACGCCCAGCATGTGTTCCGCAGCTTCGATTCCAACCTCGACGGCACCCTGGACTTCAAGGAGTACATCATCGCCCTGCATATGACCACCGCGGGCAAGACCAACCAGAAGCTGGAGTGGGCCTTCTCCCTCTATGACGTGGATGGCAATGGGACCATCAGCAAGAATGAAGTGCTGGAGATCGTCCTAGTCAGTGTCCCTCTCCCCTTCTGGCTGGGTGGTGCTGGGGTCACTCAGGGCTGGGGAGTCCCCTGCTGCGGCTGCTGCAGTGGGAGTAGAGCTGTGGGTGGAGGGGGGATTCAGGCCACACTGGCTCTGAGAGAGTGGTGCTCCAAGATGCTGATATTGGTAAGAGGGGTGGGCACTTGCCCACAGCTTCATTTTCTTCCTGAAGAAGAATCTGAGTGTTTTCTAATACAGTCCTGTGACGCGTGGCTTAGCCATGTTCAGGTCAACAATAGACCATATATATCATTGTGGTCCCATGAAATCGTAATGGAGCTGAAAAATTCCTATTGTCTAGTGATGTCATAGCAAAGTTACTTGATTTTTCAAATGCATTTAGTGTAGCCTAAGTGTAGAGCATCTAGAAAGTCTGCAGTAGAGTACAGTAATGTCCTGGGTGTTCACATGCACTCCCCACTCACTCACTGACTCACCCAGAGCGACTCCCAATCCTGCAAGCTCCCCTCAAGGTAAGTGCCCTAGACAGGTCTTTATACTGTATTTTTACTGTATGATTTCTATATTTAAATACATTTAGATCCACAAATACTAACCATCATGTGATAACTGCCTGCAGCATTCAGGACAGCCACATGCTGCATGGGTTTGTAGCCTAGGAGCAAAAGGCTGGACCACCGAGTCAGGGGGTGTTGTAGGCTCCACTCTCTGGGTTTGTGTGAGGACGCTGTATGATGTCCCCACCTGGAAACTGCCTAATGATGTGTTTCTCAGAATGTATTCCTGTCTTTGAGTGACACGTGACTATATTTACATTTTTTTTCTCTCTCTCCATCCTTCGTTTCGTCCTTCCTTTATTAAAATGTCCTTTAGGCCAGGCAAGGTGGCTCACGCCTGTAATCCCAGCACTTTGGGAGGCCAAGGTGGGCAGATCACCTAAGGTCAGGAGTTTGAGACCAGCCTGACCAACATGGAAAGACCCCATCTCTACTAAAAATACAAGATTAGCCGTATGTGGTGGTGCATGCCTGTAATCTCAGCTACTCGGGAGGCTGAGGCAGGAGAATCGCTTGAACCCAAGAGGTGGAGGTTGTGGTGAGCTGAGATTGCGCCATTGCACTCCAGCCTGGGCAACAAGAACAAAACTCCATCTCAAACAAAGAAACAAACAAAAAAGTCCTTTAAAATTTTCAGCAGTACACATTCAAGTTGAATCAATGATTAATTCTAAACACACAATATGCTTCAAATATAAAGTCGAAAAAGGTCAAAGTTGAGTAAACTCTGAGTTCTAGTCTTAAGGTTCTCCCCAGCGCCAGGTGGGTCACCGCACCACCCGCACCACCCGCACCACGCATGAGCCCCCGCTTCCCACATGCGGCGGCTCCTTGGCAGGTTCCTTGGCTCCTGGCAGGTTCCCTGTGAGGCACACATGCTTCCACATGGTTCCCAGCACACCTTCTCCATCCATAGTGTCCTCATGTGAGATCCTTTGTTGTGAAAGCAATGGCAAAAACCACAATTACTTTGCACCAACCTAATAGGTGTCTTGAAAATGGTTTATCTGTTAGAAGTAACTGATGAAATTTAAAAGCATAGGCAAAAGAGACTAAAAACTGCCTCTAATTCCAACATCCAGGGAAAACTTTTCTTGCTGTATCAATAGGAACCTTTTCAGTCTTTTATCTATATAATTTTAAACAATGTTAAAGCTATGACATATTCACATATGATTTTTATCATACATTTTCTTTTATCATGAGTGCTTTCCATATCATTACATATTCTTCCAAAACACTTCTTTTTTCTTCAGACAGAGTTTTGCTCTTGTCGCCCAGGCTGGAGTGCAGTGGCATGATCTCAGCTCACTGCAGCCTCTGCCTCACAGGTTCAAGCAATTCTCCTGTCCTGCCTCAGCCTCCCAAGCAGCTGCGATTACTGGCACCTGGCACTACACCCAGCTAATTTCTGTATTTTCAGTAGAGATGGGTTTTTGCCATGTTGGCCAGGCTGGTGTTGAATGCCTGACCTCATATAATACACCCACCTCGGTCTCCCAAAGTGCTGTGATTATAGGCATAAGCCTCCGCACCCAACCTCTTCCAAAACACTTTTAATAGCTGTTTGGAGTTCTAGCTTACGGAAATGTGGAAATTATTTAACATTCCTATGTTTTTGGACATTAGGGTGTTTCCATTTCTTTCCTATTTTACCAGTTCTCATTTCCTTCATTTGATATTTTTTACTTGTTCTTTTTCAGTCCTGCTGCCCCTGCCATTGGTTTATTGTTCTAATTCCATTTCTGTTAGTAGACAGACTGTTTTGTGCATTTTTAATCATGCTTTCATTTGCATGACTGCAAATGCACGAAAATCTTCCACTTTTATTAGGAGAAACCATAAATAAAACAGCAAAGCATACGGCTTGTGGTCCATGGGTTTATGCTCAGTGCTCGGCTCGGGTCTCCTGTTCCGGCAGGTATGTGTCACCCTCATTGCTATCTCAGCACAGCCTGCAGAGGAGCTCCCCAGGATTGGTTGTGGGGTCTCTGGGTGGCCTGGGACAGGGACTAAGTCTTCAGAGATGCATAAAAAATGCGGGGCCTAGCAGAAGCCTACAAATGGATACTCCTTGAAGAAAAGGCGGATGGAGGGAAAGAGGCGGGATAGGAGTCAGGAAGGAAAGAGAGGGAAGCAAGGGGGAGGAAAGAAGGGAGGGAGGAGAAGGAAAGGAGGAGAGAAAAGAAGAAAGAAGAAAGGGAGGGAGGGAGAAGCCATCAGTGGCTGAGGCTGTGCAAGGTGACAGAAGGCTCTGCTATTCACCAGATTACAAGTTCATGGGCAGAGCACTCCGTGGGGGAGTCACAAGTGAAGGATTCTAGCCCCTGCTCTGATTCCAACTAGCTGTGTTGCTGTGGGAAAACCATATAACCTTCCTGGACCCAGGGTGAGGATTTGATTATTTTTGAAGCCTTTTCTAAGACCCTGAAGGTCTGTCCCTCCATGTTGGAAGTGGGGTGGGCAGGCAGTCACTCCCAGCTTCAGCTGGCACACCTGCACATGGTACCCCAGGCCCTGCACAGACCAAGATGAGTGTGGGAGGCACCTACTTGTGTCCACCTCAGGGCTCTGGGTGCTGCCAGCAAGGCTGCTGCCTTGGGCTGCTGCCTTTGGTCTCCCTGCTCCTTTTTCCAGCACCAGGGGGCTGAAGGAGAACTTCTCAAAGCCTTCCCTCAAGAATAATTTCATAGCCATTATTGCCCCTGCCTGACCTGCTCACAGGTGTCTCCAGGGAGACAAAAGGCTCTGGCCAGAGCCAGTAACCTCCCAACTCCCACCCAACATACCTGCCTGTCCTCAGCATCCAAGGACCTACTGCCTTGGGTGTCCCTTCTGGACCTGGCTGGCACTGGTGTTCCTGGGCCAGTGGAATCCTAGAAACTTGGAGCTGGAAGGGTGCTCCTTTGTCCCTGCATCTCACAGGTCTGGGGCACTTCATGCTTCCCCTATACTGCATACCCAGCTGCTTTATTAGGGGGGAGGGAGGTGAGAAGGATGGGATCCTTGATCCCAAAGCTAAGCCTTTCTCTGAATCCCTCCTTGAGCAGAAGGTTAAATGAGGGGCTTCCCGTGCCATAGGAAGACCTTTGAAACGTTCTTGTTGATGCCTTCCTCTCCCTCCCCCAGGCTTGCCCAATGCCCTCCAGGCCCTTCCAGTAATAAGGAGGTGAGTGGGCTATGGCATAACCCAGGGTGTACCAGTTCTAGAACTAAAATGCCTGGGTTCAAATCTCTGCCCTTCTACTTCTAGCTGGGTGACTTCCAGCAAGTTAGTTGTCTCAATTTCTTCTTCCATAAAATGGGACCGATAAAGCCTTCTTCATAAGGTTATTGTGAAGATGAGGTGTAAAAATCTTTAGAAAAGTGATAACTAGGCCAGGCATAGTGGCCCATGCCTATAATCCAAGCACTTTGGGAGGCCAAGGTGAAAGGATCTCTTGTGCTCAGGAGTTTGAGACCAGCCTGGGCAACACAGTGAGACCCCATCTCTACAAAAAAATTCAAAAAATTTGCTGAGCATGGTGGTGTGCACCCGTAGTCCCAGATACTCAGAACACTGAGGTGGGAGGATTGCTTGAGCCCAGCACATCAAGGCTGCAGTGAGCCATGATTGCACCACTGCACTCCAGCCTAGGCAACAAAAAAAACCCTCCCTGTCTCAAAAAAAAAAAAAAAAAAACCAACAAACAAAACAAAACAAAAAAGAAAGAAAAAAGAAAATGAAGAAGAAAAGAAACAAGAAAATAAAAGAGAGTAACACCTATTAAGCACTCAACAAATGTTAGCCGTTATTGCCATAAGCCAGTCCTACTGACTTATGAACCCAGAAGAAGAGGTTTACTATTCTAAAACCTCTGGGTAGTAGGGTCTGAGGTAGTGATTCCCAAACTCCAACCTCTAAAACATCAGTAATGTTTTTAGATACCTGCTGACCACTTGCACGTCTTCTTAAGAGGCTGCTATAACATTTTCATCGGGAAGCTTTTTCTTTCTTATTTTCATTTTTAAAAACAAGTGAAATTAATATGTCTACATGGCCAGAAAATCAAACAATACAGAAAGGTACAAAATAAGAAGTGAACGGCTTCTTTTCCTTTTCCCCAAATTCCCTGCCCCTTATGAGAACCTCAAAAATACAGATGCCCAGGTCCCGCCCCCAGGAATTTTGATTTAGTAAATCATGTGGGGGCCTGGATTATAACTGTATTATATCTGTATTATAACTGCTGTCTGCTCCTGCAGGCTGGCTGGTGGGGCACTGAGAGAGGGACAGCGTGATGGAGGTGACCCACAGTCCCTGATGTGTCTTTCATAATGGTTGTACTATTTTACATTCCCAGCAACAGTGGACCAGGGTTCCCTTGTCACCACATTCTTGCCAACACCTGTAATTTCTTGCCTTTTTTTTTATCACAGCCGTTCTAACAGGTGTGAGGTGATATCTCATTGTAGTATGGATTTATATTTCCCTGTTGATCAGTGATGTTTTTAGATACCTGCTGGCCACTTGCACATCTTCTTAAGAGAAATGTCTATTTGGGTCCTTTGCCCATTTTCTTTTTTTTTTTTTTCCAGACAGAGTTTTACTCTTGTCACCCAGGCTGGTGCAATGGTGTGATCTTGGCTCATTGCAACCTTCGCCTCCCGGGTTCAAGTGATTCTCCTGCCTCAGCCTCCTGAGTAGCTGGGACTACAGGCACACACCATCATACCTGGATAAATTTGTATCTTTAGTGGAGATGGGGTTTCACCATGTTGGCCAGGCTGGTCTTGAACTCCTGACCTCAGGTGATCCACCGTCTTGGCCTTCCAAAGTGCTGGGATACGGATGTGAGCCACCACACCTGGCATCCTTTGCCCATTTTTCAATTATGTTATTGGTTCTTTTGCTATTGAGTTGTAGGAGTTCCGTGTGTGTGTGTGTGTGTGTGTGTGTGTGTGTGTGTGTGTGTATATCTATATATATATAGATATATAGATAGAGAGAGATGGGGTCTTGCTCTGTCACCTAGGCTGAAGTGCAGAGGTGCAAAAATGGATCACTGCAGCCTAGACCTCCTGGGCTCAAGCGATCCTCAACTTCCCTTGTAGCTGGGACTGCAGACAGGTCCCACCGCCTCTGCCAATTAATTTTCTTTTGTAAAGTTGGAATCTCACTTTGTTGCCTAGACTGGTCTCAAATTTCTGGCCTCACGTGATCGACCTGCCTCGTCCTTCCAAAGTGCTGGGATTACAGGCATCAGCCACGCCACCTGGCCCCTTACATATTTTTTATATTAACCCAATATAAGATACATGGTTTGCAAATGTTTTCTCCCATTCCATAAGTTGCCTTTTGATTTTATTCATTGTTTCCTGTCACGTGGAGAAGCTCTTTAGTCTGATGTCATCTCGTTTGTTCCTTTTAGTTTATGTTATCTGCACTTTTGGTGTCATATCCAAAAATCACCATCAAGACTGGTGTCAAGAAGCTTTTCTCCTGTGTTTTCCTCTAGCAGTTTGACGGTCTGAGGTCTTATGTTTAAGTCCTTTATCCATTTTGAGTAGATTTTTGTGTATGGTGTAAGATGTGGATTTTCCAGGGTTGCCAGCCCCTTGGAGTCCTGCCTAACAAGTTCTTTATTTCGGTTTGGTACAGGCTATTTTCAAAATGATCTCTCCTGAGGATGTGAAGCTCCTTCCAGATGATGAAAACACACCAGAAAAACGAGCTGAGAAGATCTGGAAGTACTTCGGAAAGAATGATGATGGTGAGTTCCTTTTCCTTCATTGCCTTTGATTTTTCAACCATGGGCTGTTTCCTGGAAACCCCACAAGCTTTATTCTTCTGAGTCACAGTGCCCAGACAGGACGGGGGACACTCATTCAATTGTACATTTTCAGAACTGTCTGAAGGGTTAAATGGGGGAATGGCCTTAAGGGTGAGCAGGAGCCAAAAATGTTTTCTGTACCATTGGAACAAGAGCAAACTTCAACTCACCCTAGCTTTGAATTAATGTCAAGTTTCAAGTGAGTGGGACCTAAATCTATGTGGTTTTACTTTGGAAAGTTAGTTTGGGTCCTGTGAGAAACACCACCAAGACAGGATTAGATTTAAATGAGATTGCAAGAGATTTACGTGGGGAAGGCTGATGAAGGAAAACAGGGAGGGATCTAGAGGAGGCTGGGAAAACCATCCAAGGGCCATGCAGATCTGATTCCCGGCAGGGAGAGAGGGAAAGAAAGGTTAGGTAAGAAGTGCCTGAGACCTCGGTGCATTCTGGGAAAGTGTTGACAGAGTCGATGGGGTGTCCTCATTGCCCCTGTCAGTCTTGGTGCCCCTGCCCTGTCAGTCAGTGACTGGAAGCAGCCCTCAGGAAGCAGGGTCCTACATTGAGGGCAGTGATGGGTTCCAACCCTCAGCTGCTGAGGCTGGGCATCTATGATGCTCACAGCCAGCACAGGAAGGATGTGGTGGAGGAACTGGTGTTAGGCTGGAGTTGCAAATGCATATGGCTGGAGGGGTGGGAATGATGGAAATGAGTGATGTGGATAGTAACCTACAAGCAGTGGCAATTGGCAAACAGCAGAGGGTCCACCTCTGGTCTGATGGCTTTCACCATATTCCGCCTAAGAATATGGAACCTATCATGGTTGAGACATCATCTGATTTTTTGTTTTTTAAGAGAAGCCAGCCATGGAGATTTTTTAAATCCAGTGTGTCTCAATTGATAAAACACAGCATGGCCCAAACACATCCAAGGATCCTGTATTAACCCCTTTGGTGAACTCTAGAGTCAGTCAGGTTCAAGAAAAAAAAATCTGAGCAGGATGCTACATAAGAGCAGAGAGAAATGACCTTGCTCCTCCTAATCTGCCCACAAATGATGGAATCAGAGAAGCATGAAGGTCATTGAGGTAGGAGGGACATAAGACACAGAATTTAAGAAGGTGCTTATTCTCAGGGGTCAACAGTGCACTCACAGGACCTGAAAGTGAGTGCCTCCTTAAATTCCCACCTTGGTACTTTACCCACCTTTAGCTCATTGGCCCTGATTGGCACCTCTCCTTTGAGCACTTCCTCCTCCTTGCACAGACCCTGGCTGCCAAGATGCCTTCTTTTGGCACTTCACCCCACTGGCTCCTTAACTGCCTTCGTGACCTTCCCTCCCTGTGTTCTGCTATTTGCTCATCTGAAAGTTGCCCCCGCGGATGTCCCAGGAGGGAATGATGTCAGAGGGCCGACGGATCGCTCCTGTGGGTGATGTGTTATATGTGTTTCCACGTGGCCCGTCTGGAGACAATGCCTCACGGCAGATTCAGGCTTTGACGGTGGGAGTTTCAAGCTCTCTGTGAGTTCTCCATGGGGTGGCTCATTTGGGGATGTTAAAACCCAAAATTTACCACCCAGATTTATGCAGAGATCCTAACCCAGAAGGGATTAAGGGCATCCAAAAGGCCCAGAGGATAAGTCAAAAATCACATTCAGTTCATCAAAGCTCGTTGACACCAACTCTGTGCTAGGCTTTGTCAGCGTGCAACAGAAAGGAGCATCTGTTTCATGCTAGAGGTATTTCTGTGTGTGACTGCCTTCCCTGCCATATCAAGAGTTTCCCAGGGAGAGACTTCTCATTCTCTTCTATTGTACACCCACCTCTGCTCCCTGTGGTGGCCTTGGCTCCAAGCACTGTGGCATCTGGGCTCAGGACCATGCATTGCACTGGACTAATCTGAATACAGTAAGCCACCTGGAAAAACACCAGGAAACAGGCTGTGGCTGGAACAAGGCTGTCTCTCAGTCCTGATACCAAATAAGGAGTCAGATGAGATTGAGGGACACGGGGATGGATGCATAGGAAGGGATCTTGGTGGAACTGGCAGCCAGGAATCATGGGGTGCCTGTGTGCTGCAGGTGCCAAAGAGACCTCTCTGCAAGCCATGCTCCCCCTCGCATGATTTCATTGGACCCCTCACTTCTCACTCGTATTCTGGGGGGACATTGTTCCCTGCTTCTCAGCTGAGATTCTGGGTCTGACATCCAGATTGTTTTGCTTTGCTCCAACCCCCAGAAGCTCCCCCCGAACTTGATCCTTGAAACTTGAGCTAATATTGAAAATAGAATAACAATTGATAGTTATGACTAATTATTGAAGTACTTAATAACCAGTAAGGCAGGGGCACTGGCCAGTTGGCAGAGGCATATAGCACAAGATGGGCATCCCGGGGGCCCCTCCAGTGCCAGTCATTCACCTCTCTTTGCTGGTTCCCAGGGAGCTCCAAGGGTCTTGGGAAAGGAGGTGAGTATCCAAACTGGGGTGGGGGAATATGGAATACACAGGGCCACTGAGTATTTTCATAATAGATACATGCACACTGGGCATACTGGCTGGATGTCAGCCTCATCACAGCTTGCTTGGCTATCAGTCCTGACTGTTTTATATATGCATTTATTTTTCCCCAATGCACAGATAAACTTACAGAGAAAGAATTCATTGACGGAACCCTGGCCAATAATGAAATTCTGCGACTGATCCAGTTTGAGCCTCAAAAAGTGAAGGAAAAGAAAAAGAACCCCTGATGCCAACTGTTCAGCTATCCTCCCTCCACTCACCACTCACATGACACCCATAAGCACGTGCATGCACACATGCACACACGCACACACGCAAGCACACACACACGCAAGGACACACATGCACACACGCACATGCACGCAAGGACACACACATGCACACACGCACGTGCACGCATGCACACATACATGCACACACGCACACACACATGCACATGCATGCGCACATACCCACACATGCACACATCCACCCCAGGGCCAAGAGGGAGGCCTGCACACAAGCCCACAGCACAGCTCCCTGCCAAAATGAAGCATCTGTAGTGGCCCACTGGTTCCTTCTTCCTGGGTCTTCAGCATCCCTCCTATCATCCCCCACCCCACCCCTCCCTCTGCCCACCAGGCCATGGCCCTGTGCTAATCCCAGGATTAGGCCATAGGAGTCCTAAGTGTCACCCTGCTCTAAGCTCCTTTGTGGAGTGCTGGGTAAGCAGTTTCCAATAAACACAAGTGGAGCTGGGCACGCAGCTGCTGGTCATCCTTCAACTGGAAAAGGAAGTGATTTCTGTCAGCCACACCCCAAAGACAAGGCTGAGTGGCAGTGGCAGCTAGGCTGGGCTGCTCTGGTGCCGAATGAACCTGACTCGGTCCTGCTGTCATTGAACTCATGGTCCAGAGGGCACAGACAATGGACTTGGAAGGAGCCATGACCAATGGCCCAGGTTACCAAGGAGATGTGTAGAGCACCAGGGGAGGACACAGTGGAAGGGGCTGACTTGTCAGTGGGGGCCAGGGACCACATCCCTGATGAAGGGACATTTTGATTCAGATCCACTGCCCATGAGGTAGGGGACAGGGTTGGGATGGGGAAGTTTCAAACAGAAGGCGGCCAACACAGAGCCGATGAGGCACAAACAACTATCTCAAGTTCCAGGAGAAGGTCATGGTGTCTGGAGGGTAGAAAGAGGAGAGAGAGCAAAGTGTGAGCTGAACCTAAAAGGTGGGTGGGAACTGGACCGCCCAAGGCCTTCCCTGCAGCCCATGGTAAGCACTTGGAGTTTCACCATGGGTGTAGTGGTGCCACCGTGTAGTTGGAAGTAGGAGGGATTTATGTCTGTAAGAGAAGCCCCCAGCAGGCTAAAATAAATAGTGACTGGGGGCTTATTCAAGCCTGATGAATAAGCCTTTGCAGCCACCCAGGTGGTCTGGACCAGGGGAGAGGCAGAGGGATGGAGAGGACCAGACCCAGTGAGGACACATTCAGGAGGCACAGTCTACCTGGCTGGCTGAGGGGGCAGGAGGAGGAAGGGCAGGAGTGGCATCCAGGTCTGTATCTTGGGCAGTGGTTGAATAACAATGTCAACTATGGAGATGAGAAATACAGGGAGCATTTGGGGTTTCAGGGGACAATGATGAGTTCAGCTTCAATACAGTAAGTGGTGAAGGCAAAGCCATAGATGTCCCTAAAGCCCCTTGTTTTAGAGACAAGGAAAAGGAGGCCCAATGACAGGAAGCAGTCTTGCCCAGCGGTGGCCAGCTGATGAGAAGAGGTCAGGCCAGGGCTACCCACCGGCCCCCCTACTGCCTCCTTCAAGCTCCAGGGCCTGGGATACCCAGGAACTCCATCAGTGTGTTCTTCAAGATCCCTGGATTTGTTGCTTTGGAGGCCCATTTATTCTCCAGCCTCAAGTTCCAAGATAAGGTCAGAAAAATGCATGGATTCTTGACTGACCTGTATACCACCTCTTGAGGCTGGGGAGTCTCCAGTGGCTGGTGTTGTGATGATGCCTCCAGACCCCACTTTAGCCACAGAGATGACACAGTCACCACTGGCAGAGAGCACTCCTCTGTGTGGAGAGCAAACATGAGAATAAACACTTATGAGCCATGCATCATGCTAGACTCTCTGCCAGCGTTATTTCATTGATGGAGATGTTGTTATCTCCATAGCACAGACGAGGGTACTGAGACCAGGAAGTATGAGTAGAATTTGGTACTTAAACTGGAGTTCCTTTGATTACACTGGCTTCTCCAATAGTTTTGACCTGGGCACAGCAGGATAGAGAACTCTAGGATTGCACACCATCAGAGCTGGAAAGGGGAGGGAGGCAATAAGGCATGAGTCCAGAGGTTCTGGGAGGAGAATTATTAATAGAATCATCTGCTCAAGACACTTCTCCCATATAGACATAGTGGGCTACGCAGGAGCCAGTTCAGTGGGAGATAAAGGACCCTGAGGGTCTAGTCCAGAGTGTTCTAAGAATGTAACCAAAGGGCTCAAGGCCTTACTCCAGTGCTCTTTCCACCACACTCCATGAATGAATCTGGTTGCTTGGAGAATGAGGCTGAGGGCTTTTCACTTCTCTTTGAGGTCTGGTTATCATTGTCACTTAAGTCTAAAAAGACAGACACTGCATAATCAGGTACCTTGCTGGTTTGTGGTTCAATGAGAAACATAAAGTGGCCACTGGAGCTCTCAGTGACCAGTGGAGAACCAACGAGTGATAACCTAATTAGCACCTCTTTTTTCAGCTTAGCGTAGAAGCACCACTTTGGCTGGTATTCTGTACAGCTCTATGACACTCTGTGGGAAATAAAGCATGAGGTTCAACTTGGCCAAAGGGACGAGGAGGTAGAGCTAGTGATGAGATAAGTCATCAAGACTCTTCCAGATGCAAAAGGTAGATGACCTGGCACAAATTGTTGTGGCACAGATAGAAATTGATTGACTCTTAGAGCTAAAATTCCAGGAGTAGGGCTAATTTCAAGTATGGCTTAATCCAGGCACTTGAACAATGTCTCAGGGTTCACTTCTCCCTCTCCTGGTTCTGCTTTCTGCTGTCACCACCATTCTCAGACAGGTTCTTCCCATGCTGGCAAGATGGTCACCAGCAAATCCAGGCTGCTTTCTTTGTGGTTCCAATTTCAGCAGAAAAAAAAAATTAAAAATGCTTTCTATCAAGAGTCCCAGCCAAAGAGTCAGGATTGCTCCTCACTGCCTCTGGTTAGTTATATGCCCATGCCTGGCTCACTGCTGCCAGGAGGATATATAGCTCTGCTTGGCCAGCAGATTTTTATGCTCATCCTTGAACTGAGGATAGAGTCAGGACCACTCAAGTTCCATGGACTGAGAGTAGGAGGTGGGAGGTTTTTCCAAGAGGAAAATTGGGGTACTGTAAGAAGGGTGGATTCTAAAAATAGATGTCTACTATAGAGACCTTGGGGAAGTCATTTCACATCTCTGAATCCCTGACTCCTCAAGTACATGTAGATACAAGGGCAGAAATGGGTCTCATTAAGAACAATAATCCAAACTGCCCCAGCTTCCATTGTCACCTGCCCACATAAGATCCCAGTCCCTTGTGCAGTACCTCTTGGACATTTTTAGCATCTCCTGGGAGGGACACAGATTCACCAATAGGTCCCTTAGTGCCAGGTGCCACTGCTGCCGCCAAATTCCACATTCCTAACCACAGGCAAGGCCACAGTGCTCCTAATGTGCCCAAGCTGTGTGCTGATCTGCTGGGGGGTCTTCTAGGTTATGGTTCGTCAGAACAGCTCCATGGGAAGTAGCATGTGTCATGGAAACAGCTTTTGTCATTGCCTCCTGGAAACAGCTCTTCTAGCTTTTGTCTAGAACTTCTCTTCACTCATCAGATTCAGATTCTGACCATGGAGCCAGGTGGGGTCAGCCACCATACTGCTGTCCACCCACCCCCATTTCTGTCCTTTAATGGTTATATAAACTCATCAGACAAGCCCAGATATGTCTGTGTCTCAGGCTTTTAGGCTCCAGCTGGGATGACCACCCCTTATAAAACCATAAAACTGAGCCAACCATACCTACATTGTCTCTCACTTAAGAGTGTGAGAATCAGTTGAGTCTGCACTTGTGGAAGAATTTCTGAGCTCTAAATGCTACATGGGAGGAAGGCTCAGTTTATTTGGACTTCAGCAAGGTATTGTCAGTTTCCAGACAAGGGTTCACCTCCTTCCCCTCTGCCTCAGCCAATGTTGTCAACTTCGGTCCCATATTAAAGTCACGCAGGTGGTGTTGACACCAAAGCATGGGCAGAGAAAAAAAAAAATAGATACTTCATCAAAGTATTTAAAAAAAGAAAAAAATTAAACTTCATCAAAATTTAAAACTTTTGTACATAAAAGGGATCTATCAAGAGAGTGAAAGACAATCTACAGAACGAGAGAAAATATTTGCAAATAATATATCTGATAAGCTATCAATATCCAGAATGCAAAAAGAATTCCTACAACTGGGTCAGGTGTGGTGGCTCATGCCTGTGATCCCAGCACTTTGGGAGGCTGAGGTGGGCAGATCGCCTGAGGTCGCAAGTTCAAGACCAGCCTGACCAACATGGAGAAACCCCATCTCTACTAAAAATACAAAATAAGCTGGGCTTGGTGGCACATGACTGTAATCCCAGCTACTTGGGAGGCTGAGACAGGAGAATCACTTGAACCCAGGAGGCAGAGATTGTGGTGAGCCAAGATCGTGACACCACACTCCAGCCTGAGGAAAAGAGTGAAACTCCATCTCAAAAAAAAAAAAAAAAGGAATTCCTACAACTCAACAACAAAAACTAAACAATCCAATTGAAAACTGGGCTGAGAATTGAATAGATCTTTCTGTAAAGAAGACTTGCAAGAGACCAATCAGCAAGCACATAAAAAGATGCTTAACATCATTAGTCATTAAGGAAATGCAAATCAAAACCACAATGAGATACCATTTTACAGCCATTAGGAATGGTTATCATTAAAAAAATGGAAAATGAATGTTGGCAAGGCCAGGAAGAATTTGGAACCCTCATGCATTGCTGGTGGGAATAGAAAATGGCTGTTGGGAAAAATATAGAATCACCATATGATTCAGTAGTTCCACTTGTAGGTATACTCAGAAATTTAAAAGCAGAAACTAGATGTTTATACACTCCTACCAATAGCATTAGTCACAAGGCCAAAACATGGAAACAACCCAAGTGTCCCTCAATGGATGAACAGATAAACAAAATGTGGTATGCATGGAATATTATTCAGCATTTAAAAAAAGGAAATTCTGACACACACTACAAGGTGGATGATCCCTGAGGGCATTCTGGTGAGTGAAATAAGCCCGTCACAAAAGGATAAATACTATAAAATTCCACTTATAGCTGATACCTCTAGAATAGGCAAAATCACAGAGACAGAAAGAAGTTACCGGGAGCTCAAGGAGAGAAGAATGGGAGGTCATTGTCTAATGGATATAGAGTTTCAGTTCTGGAAGATGAAAAGAGTCCTGGAGATGAATGGTGGTGATGCCTGCACGACAGAAAGAATGTACTTAATGCCACTGAACTGTATATTTAAAATGGCTACAGTGGTTAATTTTATGTTACAGGCATTTTGCCACAATTTTAAAAAGATCACTCAGGAACTTATAAAAATACCATTGCACAATGGTCTCAATAGACCATTGGTCTTAATAGATAAAGCAATGGTCTATTGAGACCATTTTCAATCAGAATCTCTGGGGTCGGACCCTATCATCGGCCTTTTTAAAAAGCTCCCCAGGGGCCAGGTGAGGTGGTTCATGCTTGTAATCCCAGCACTTTGGAAGGCCAAGGCAGGCGGATCACCTGAGATCAGGAGTTCAAGACCAGCCTGGCCAACATGTTGAAACCTCATCTCTACCAAAAATACAAAAAAAATTAGCTGGGTATGGTGGCTCAGCTACTCGGGAGGCTGAGGCCTGAGACTTGTAGTCTCAGGTACTTGGGAGGCTGAGGCATGAGAATAGCTTTGACCAGGGAGGTAGAGGTTGCAGTGAGCTGAGATCATGCCACTGCACTCCAGCCTGGGCAACAGAGAGAGACTCAGTCTGAAAAAAACCAAATACATAAAAATAAATAAAAATCAAAAGCTTCCCAGGGGATTGTAATACCAGGATTGAGAACCACTAGGCTAGATCTTCAAAACAGCAGGCATGCTGAGTGACCCAGGGGTTGTCTATAAAAGGGGAGACAATCTCCTTCCATTCTTTTGACTTCTGACCTCTGCTTCTGGCCCCTACCCCTCTGTCCACTCCTCTGGTCCCTAAGGCCAAATTTAAGATATTGAAACACCCAGATCTCCGGCTAAACACCACAGCCATTTTCCTCACTTCTGGCCAGGAATCACATTCTTTGTGGGTGGGAGAGACCCTGAGCTCCAGGGAAAAACAAATGTTAAAAAAAACAACAAAATAAAAATCAAATTAAATAAACTTGTTTTAATCATGAGCAGAACAAGAGCAAGCAGTACATGTTAACCACCCCATTTGTGGAGTGAGGGGTGGAGGGAATATTTATAAATGCTTTGAAAAAAATTTCTCCTCTTAGTGGTGAGGTCCTGGAGCACTTACTCCTGGCAGCATCCGAGGCTCCCAAGAGCCACTGTGCCTTCTATTCGAGGAATGTGTGGGGAGCGCCTGCTCTGAGCCGGCTCTGTGCTGGGTACTTGCTGGGAATATGAGATGACCCCAGCTTTCTAGGAGCTGGTTCGCTGATGAGCCGAGGCAGGGACATTTGCAGAAAGGAGAAAAATAGACATATATTTTAGTGATTGAGCTATGGCTAATCTAAACACCAGAAAATAAATCTTTGCTTCATCGGGCACTTCCCTGATGCCTTTGCCTCCACCTCCATCCTGAAAACCAGGGCTGGACTACTGGTTACACACCTGAGGTTTCCACTTCAAGCACAAAATTTAAGGGGACCTCAAAATTCCCCATAGTCAATATAAATAATATTTTGATGCAATTGTTTAGAAATAAAAATTCACATTAAAAGTCCCTGATAAACAACTGTTTTGTTTTGTTTTGTTTTTTGAGATGGAGTCTTGCTCTGTCTCCCAGGCTGGATTGCAGTTGTGCGATCTCAGCTCACTGCAACCTCCGCCTCCTGGTTTCAAGTAATTATCCTGCCTCAGCCTTCCAAGTAGCTGGGACTACATGTGCCCACGACCACGACCAGCTAATTTTTGTATTTTTTTTTTTTTTTTAGTAGAGATGGGGTTTCACCATGTTGGCCAGGCTGGTCTCGAACTCCTGACCTCAGGTGATCTGTCCGCCTCGGTCTTCCGAAGTGCTGGGATTACAGGCGTGAGCCAACGCTCCCAGCTGATCAACAACATTTTATAGTCAGAACCAGAGCCTGCACTTCCTCTCTGGCCTCACCCTTATGCTGCCCCTGGTTCCAATTAAATTTCATTTCTATAGATGGCTCGTGGGCTGTAGTTTGTTAATTTGTTTTTTTTTTTTTTAGAATATTGCATTAAAATATGATTTATTTTGAGTTTTTTAGAGATGAATGCCTTGATTATATCGCCCTAGTCTCAGCCCTGCTACAGAGTATCCTTGAAAACAGAGTTGCCAGTAAAAGACAAGATGCATAATTAAATTCCAATCTCAGAGAAAATATGCCCCATGGGATATACTTATACAAGAAGATGATTTGTTTATCTGAAATTCAAATGTAATTGAGTATCATGTTTTTGTTTGCTAAATACGGCAGCCCTACTTGAGAAGCATCATATCAACTTCCCCAAAGATCAGGTGCTATTTAGTCCTACAGCAACATACCCCACCCACGTACACATGCCTTTTACATGCCATGAAACTGACAGTCCTGTGCGTTAACACACTGTTTCCAACAGATGTCCCTCTGTTGATCTTCTTACAGTCTCTTGCCTTATACTTTCAGTCATTGAGCCTGACCCCAATTGACTGAGCCCTTCTCAGCCTCCATGGGTCACAGTAGGCAGGAAAGGTCCCATGGCTGGTTGATGTGAAGTCCTGGGTCTCTCAGTGCCACCCTGGGCACGTCCAGATCCAGCCAGAGTCTTATTGCTTTACCTGGCCCTCCTGCTTTCAGTATTTATTCCCACTAGACAATAGAATTCTGATCAGCAGAGACTCTGACCATGGAGAGTCATAGGTCAACCTTCTGGGATAAAAGTTGTGATCATCAATGCCATCAATAGCAAACCAAAAATGGTGGGGGGCATTTGTTGGCCCAAGAGAAGAGTAGCATAAATCAGGCTGGTAGAAGCCAACCTCAGAAAGGGTCCCCAGGAGCTGGGGCCAATCCTCACAGGGAGGATCATGCAGACCCCTGCTGCCCAGGGACAGAGAATTGAGGCGAAGAGAGAGAGAGGCAAGACTCGGTAAGAGAGGAAGAGCAGAGAAGCAGGAGAGGAGCGGCACTCTGGTGGGTGACATGGGGTTACACGCTGGCCAAGGAAGGGCAGGCACACTCCAGCTGAGCTGGGAGAGCAGAACGTCTCCAGCTGCATCCTGCCATGGCCACATCAAGGGGGCTTCTAGCTCCCTCCCACCTTGCCCAAGGGTGGGCTTGCAGCTGAATTACCTGAGATGCTTAAACAGTTCCCTTTGCTGGCCATGGTCTCAGACTCACTGTCGGAATCTTAGCCACACGTCTAGGAGTCTGCATTTTAAAAGCTTCCTAGGAGGTTCTCATGCACCCTAAACCTAACCTCAGATGGAAACCATGCACCATGAGGGATAAAGGAAGAGATGCTGGCTGGCTTCTATGTCACAGGAGGCCTCTCTTCACAATGGGGCTTTGTTTGCTTGAATTTAGATTCAAGTGCTAGGGTCTGATGGACATTCTGGAAAGCACACTGGTGGGGGCTATTAAGATGAGAAGAGCAGGCAGAAGCTGTGAGCAGGACACTGCCTCTTTCAAACAGAGCTTGAAGAACCTTGTGATAGCCTTCATATCAAAGTGGCATGGTGAATGGAACAAGAATAATTCCGTGCCCAGAAACATGTGTCCTACTTTGCTTCCTCTTCCTGGCCCCCCTCAAGAGTCTCTGGAAGCAGAGCCAGGGTGGTGGTACTCCACTCTAGATCTCACTCTCTTCCAGAATCTCCTCCATGGTGTTGGCCAGGGTGACATCCCCCTCGCTGTACTCGGAGAGGCTGCTGCCCTGGCGCCAGCGTGCATGGTCCTGTTGGGGCCGGGTGCCCAGCTCCCCCAGACCTCGCATGGCTAGGTGTATGAGCCGCCCCCTGTTAAGTGAGGGCTGCAGCTGCCGAAGTTTCTCAGTGCCATCTCCCTCCGAGAGCTTCTTGGGACATTTTCCCAGGAGCCGGAAGTTCTTGCCCAGGACACAGGCTCTGCAGCCTGAGTGGCGGGCCAGCAAAAAGCGGATCCAGTATTTCCGCAGCTCAGCCTTCACCTGCCGGGTGAAGACAAGGGAGAGGTTACTGTCTTGGAGTCATTTAGCCATGTATCCATTTAGCAAATATTAATTGGGTAGCTATTCTGTGCTACCCTTGGAAAATTTACCTTTTACCTAGGGGAGACAAGGAGAAACAAAGATACATAAACATATCAGGTGGTAATCATACTATTAGAGCATTAAGCAGGACAATGTGGTAAAGACACAAAAACATAAGATACGGTGTTCAGGAAAGGACTCTGCCAGGGTGGCATGTGAGCTGATACCTGGTTGATGGGTAAGGAGCCCCCTGCGTGAAGATACAGAAGCAGCAGTGAGCAAAACAGAAGATGGTTTTGCTGTCAAGAAGCTTACATTCTAGTAGGAGAGGAGACAGAAATAAATATTTACACTTGTAGTAGTTGGAGAGGAAGTTGAAAGGGGGCTGGAAACTCTACCAACTCCTCAAGACAGGAGAAGACACCTGTTCTGGCCTCTGCCCTTCCCACTTTCAAACCTTTTCCCAGAGAAGCAGAGAGCTGGTTGGGCTATGAAATAATATGAATAGCTGAAAGTAATAATAGGCTGGGCTCCATGGCTCATGCCTATAATTCCAGTACTTTGGAAGGCTGAATAGGGTGGATCACTTGAGGTCAGGAGTTTGAGATCAGACTGGCTAACATGGCGAAACCCCATCTCCACTAAAAATATAAAAATTAGCTGAGTGTGGTATTGGGCATCTGTAATCCCAGCTACTCGGGAGGCTGAGGCATGAGAATCGCTTGAACCTGGCAGGTGGAGGTTGCAGTGAGCTGGTATCATGCCACTGCATTCCAGCCTGGGCAACAGAGCAAGACTCTGTCTCAAAAAAATAATAATAATTTTTTAAAAAGGTAATCATAGCTCCCAGCTCAGCGTGTGGGAGGATGATTGCTGCTCCCACATTACTGACGAGGAAAGTGAGTGAGGCTGAACCAAGTGCAGCGACCCAGCTAACTCACGGAGCTCTTAAGTGGGGAGCCAAGGCATGAATCCAGATTTTTGGACTCCGAGGTTCAAGCTTGTTTCCTCTGTCACACTTGAATACTGCTTGCATCTCCAGCAGGGCCAGTGCTGGGTTCTGAACTCTTTCATACCCACCCCAACACCTCTTTTCCATTTGTCTAAACTACCTCCTGCTGTCTGTACTGGAAGCTCACAAGACAAATTTGTCCCCACACGTGCTGGTCACTGCACATTCCCCCATAGCACCATCACATCCACAGAAACCTCCAGAGGTGGTAGGTCTCCAGCCTCAGCCTCATGTGAAGCTAGAATTGCAACGTGAAAATCATACCTCTCCATTGGCAAAACCATATTGCAAGGCCACCAGGAATCCCTGAAACAAAAGGAGGACATGGAATAAAATCTGACTCTGGAGAAGATATGTCTGAGAGTTACTGGCAACATCCAAAGGCCTATACAGGTCCTAGGCATCCCTAGGAAAGGCGTGAAACTGCATTGCTTACACTAACTCGAATTAGTCATACTGGTGACGTTAACGTGGATTTCCATGGCATCTGTTTTTACTTTGACATCCAGCCCCCCATATCAGCCTAGGTGTTTGCTTAGTGTTCACAGGTGCACATGGGTCAATGATGATTAAATTTCCAAGACCCTGTATCATTCATTCAATTATACAAATATTGGGCAAGGCCACTCTTGCATCTCTATTTGCTCATAGTGGGCACTGGCTAATTTTTTTTTTTTTTTGCCTGACTTGCATTTTTTCCTTTTGGCACCTGACCCTCCCTACTCCCTGAGCTTCTGGCAGGGCTATCAGTTATGTGGTTCCCATGTTCCAGGATGACCATCGCCACGATACTCAGCCCAAATGGGCTGGAATCAAAGATGCTCCAGTTAACGTTTGTTTCCATTGTTTTTCTCAGACTCCTACATACCCTGATTTGTCAGACAGTCACTGTGATCACCTACATGTCCTGGCTTTCCCTAATTGATGTGAGGGTCTGTGGAATTTGGGCAGTGCATGTGATATACTAGAGCTGGATATGTGCACAGGGCCCAAGAACTTGCATGTTTATAGAAAGACTCTTATAAAATGCCAGAACTCATTTCCAACTAAAGGCTGAAGGTCCCAATGGTAGGCTGACTCCTATTATATCTCTTGATAATAATGAAATGTGGCCCTGGGAAGGGCTTTTCTGCTCTTCCTTATGTAAGCCTTGTTCAGCATGTCCCTTCTGGAGCCAGACCAGGATCTCCACACTGGCAATCACGACATCAACCAAATGCTTGGATTCTGCCCATGAATGTGGAATTTCCCTTCTTTTATGCACCTGGATATTCCATGGCTGTAACTTCCATCACAGGGGCATAGTGTTACCAGCTGATCATTTTCAGACCTGCAGTCTGACCAGAGGTTCACAGCTGCCCTATGTTGTTGGTGGGGCAGATAATATTTGCCTTGGGGCCCATGATATCGGAGGAGCTGGCTTTCAGTGTGCCAGAATTCTCACAAACAAGTTGGCAAAAATAGGATTCCACATGACAAATGTGTCTTTTCACTTCCTCGGGTTCTTGTTTCACAGTTTTAGGAACATCCTAGGGTCTGGTTCTCATTCTAGTTTAAGCAAGTGTGAAGGGAGTGGGTCCCACAGAACACATGGTTCGGAATTTATATGCCACCTCTGTTTGGCAGTCTCTCCAAAGCTCCACTGATAAACGGAGGCTGGGGGAGCTCTCTAAGCAGCAAGCCTTTGGAAGAGTAAAGGACCCTCCAAAGCAGCAAGGAAAGGAAACCCTTAGGGCTGATGCCTATTCTTGCCAATTCCCATGGTGGAGTCTCTAAAATGATACACCAAATGTCGTTCCTCCAACATCTGCCCACCCATGCTCTTCCCTCTGCCTGGTAGGATGCAGGGAAACAAAGCAGAAGTATTCAGAAGGTGGGAGGCCTCTGCCCACACACAAGCCCTCTAAGTGTGCTTTCTGGCTCAGTCCTGGTGCAAAACATCCTGCAGTCACTTCGATTCCTCATGTTCCTCAGCAGTGCAGGGTGATGAGCAGAGCTCTAGCTGGCTTCAGGAATGAATATTCCATGCTGGTAGCTGGTCTCCAGAGATGGCCCCAATGTTTCCGCTTCTTTCTGTAGGCCCAGGCTGCTCTTCACATCAAATGGTGGACCTAGTTTTCTCTCCCCCTGATTCTAGGATGACCTTGTGACTCCTTTTACCGATACAATGTCATAAAAGTGACATTTTGGGACTTCTATGCCTATGTCTTAAGAGAGGGGTAGGTTTCTGCTTCCTGCCTCTTAGAACATTTGCTCTTGGGACGCTCTGAGAGTCCAGCCACCATGCTGTGAGATATCCAAGATACATGGAGAGGCCACATGGAGAACTGAGGCCTCCTAAGCTACGTAGTCTTAGCTGAGGTCCTGTCTAACAGCATCAATGTCTAGTTATGTGAATGAACCATCTTGGATGTGCCAGCCTAATTGGGCCTTCAGATGTTTGCAGCCCCAGCCAAAAATTACACGTATCAAAAGAACTATCCATGCTGAGCCCTAGTCTACTGAATCATTAAAAATAAGAAAATGGTTACTGCTTTAAACCAAGAAGTTTTGGTGTGGTTTATTACACAGAATTAGATGACCACAACACTCTCCCATGGCAGAAAGTCTGATAGGCTAGGATTCTTCCTCAGAAATGTGCCTCACATAGCTCCACATGAATGTCTCGTCTTTACCTGGCCTTGGGTGAGTGAGATCAGGTGATCAAGGGCTCACATTGTCCGACCATGCCCTCAGGAGAAAAAAAGGCCACCAAATATTACTACGTAACAGCTGCAGGGTTTTTTCCTTTAATTTAGGATTACTTTTAAAGAAGATTAAGGCCAAGGACCACAAAAACCTCAAATTACTAAACCTCATCTTTTGAAATTCCCTAAAAGATTGAAATAAATTAAACATGTTTTCATAATGAAAAAAAATTGCTTATGGAACCTCTGTCTTAGTTCAAAGCCACGAAGAATTCAACTCCAACAGGAGGGAAACAAAGTATTGTCCAACTGCTCATACCACACTGCAGGCTCTCTGGCTCCTTGGCCTCTGGGGAGCATGCACTTGGTGCGCACGTTTTCTTTGCTCTGTGTTCAAAATCTCAGCACTTGATCCTGTATGGTGGCAGTGGCTTTAAGATCAGTATAGGGAACTTGGTATCTCCTGGTTCTAATCCTCACAAGGAACCTGAGAGGCACTATGGCATAGTGACTACAGGCAGGGGCTTAACCTCTGAATGAAAACCTCATCTCTGATATGTGTTAGCATATGCAAGTCCTCTGAGCCTCAGTTCTTTCACCTTTAAAATACGTATAATAATTTCTCCTTCATAGGGATACTATGCGACTCCTATGAGGCTGAAAGTGTTTCTTGTTAAACAGATATTTTCCAGTGTACCATTTTAATTCCTTTGCTAGCATTTTTAACTACATTTTTAAAGTTATTTTCTTAGTGTTTATTCCAGGGATTACAACATGCATCTTAACACCATCTATTTCATATTAATACTAAGTTAATTCTGGTAAAATATAGAAATGTTCTCCTGCATACCTCTATTTACTCTGTCTTCTATTGTGATATTCTTGTCATAGATCTTTATATGTTATAAAGCCAATAATACAACTTATAGTTATTATTTTATATAATCTTGTATTTTTTAAAATCAGTTAAGGGAAAAAAATCTATATATAGCCTTTCAGATTTACCTATGCATCTGCCTTTTCCACTGTTTTTTATTTCTTCGTGTGGATTTGAGTTGCTGTCTGTTGTCATTTTCTTCCAGCCCAAAGGACTTCTTTTGATACTTCTTGAAAGGAGTGTTTACCAGTAATGAATTCTCTTAGTCTTTGTTTATATGAAAATGTCTTTATTTCACCTTTATCTTGAAACATACTTTTGCAGGATTTAGAATTCTTGATTGACAATTTTTTTTCTTTCAGCATTCTGAATATTTTATATTACTGCCTCCTGGCCTCCATTGTTCTCATGAGTAGTCAGCTGTTAATTGTATCATTGGTCCCTATAGGTAATGAATCATTTTTCTCCTGTTGCTTTAATGTTTTCTCTTTATTTCTGGCTTTCAACAGTTTGACTGTAATGTTTCTAGGCATGAATCTCTTTGTTTTATGTTTTTTGGAGTTCATTGAGCTTCCTGGATGTGTAGATTAACATTTTTTTTCAAATTTAGGAAGTTTTCAACCATTATTTATCCAAAAATGTATTCTACCGTTTCTATCTTAGCTTTCCTTCCTCACTGATAGAGCAGAAATATAGGAGTCTCGTATATGCACATTGATATGCTTGATGGCATTCCATAGATCTCTGAGGCTCTATTATTTTTCTTCATTCTATTTTCTTTCTGTTTCTCAGACTGGATAATCTCTTTGACCTATCTTCAAGTTCATGGATTATTTCTTCTCCCATCTTAAATCTAAGCCTTCCTAGTAAAGTTTTCATTTCAGTTATTGTACTTTTCAACTCCAGAATTTCCATTTGGTTCTTATTTTATAATTGTTCTCTAATGAATTGAGATAATTGAATTTCTTTAATTATTTCAACATCTTTTTCTTTAATTCTTTGAACATGTTTATAATAGCTTTTTGAAGTTTTTGTCTGATAAGTCCAACATCTGGACATCCCCTGCTCCACCCAGAGAGTTTCTAACAACTGCTTTTTTTTTTTTTTTTGTCTTGAGTATGGGTCATACTTTTCTGTTTCTTTGCAGATCTCATATTTTCTGTACAAAACTGGAAGTTTTAGATAATATATTATAAGAACTCAGAATTCTGATTCCCCAGTCCCCATCCCTGGAGTGGTGATAGTTGTTTGCTTAGAAAATCGTCTGGATGATTAGTTCTGTGGAATCTGTCTCTGCTGTGGTTATATAGCCAGTGATGTCTATGGTCATTTAAAAAATTGTGTCTTTTATTTTTAAGTCTGGTCTTCTGCTGCTGTTTACCATAGCTTAATAATCAACCAGTGATTGTTCAGAAGTTGTTAACAAACACTTCAAGCCCATAAGGCTTCCATGCCCTTTGCCAATGGATCCGTGTGTTACTTGGGGACACATTCAAAGTTCAGTTTAAAGCCTCCCTAGCTTTTACTTTCCACCAGACCCCCTCATGTTTCCTCTATATGTGTGCAGAAACTCATGCTTAGCCAGAAATGTGTGAATGTCATTTCTGGTCATTCTTGAGTGTGTATGCAAACTTATGCATGCACACAACTTTCCGGTCAACCTGAGAAATACGTGGGGGCTTGTCAAAGCCCACTGTGGTTGTCTCATTCCTCTCATTCTTGTTAGATTTCTGGCTAGCCCATCAGTATGTTTTTCCACCCAGATAGAATGATAACTTCAGGCTGTAACACTGTCCTTCCCAGTTCCTTTGTCACCAAGACTGCTACTGTTTCCAGCAATGCCCAAGGATGAGAGCTTCGTCTGCTCTTTGATCCAAGTCAACTCAGTCTCCCTCCTTAGCGAAGCTGCTAGTTTTCACTAGAACTTCCTCACTGATAGAGCAGGAATTAGAGAAGAAAAGCGGTCCCAGACAAAAGTAGCATAGACTCCCACTGCCATTACTGAGTTGCAGTAATTTGTCTTGAATGAATCCTTCTCATTTTTTTCTTTTTTTTTTAAGTTAACTTCTAGAGTCCCAAAATGGTTGTTATTGATAATTGTCCAATTTTATCATTGCTTTTTGGGGAGAAGATTTGCCAGATCCTCTCTTCTTCATCCCAGAAGTCCTGCCCCCACATCAACATTGAAAAATCATTCATTTTAAGATAACTACTCAATGAAGATCTTAGCTGTGTCTGTGGTGTTACTGGTCATCTGTTGCATTAGTGGCCTTCACTAATGAGCCACACCTCCCAGCATTCACGCCTTTGTGCAGCACTCCCACCCCCCTTCAATCTAGGCTGGGTCTGTGACTTGCTTTAAACAACAGAATGCAGCAGAAACATCGCTGTACCAGTCCCAGGCATAGGCATTTAAAAGGCCTGGCAGCTCCTGCTTTTATACTCTTGGGAGCCCTGAACTGCCCTACCCTAGGGAGAGACCACAAGGAGAAAACACATGGAACGCTTAAGGAATGTCATGGACACTAAGAAATGAGGCCTCGGAAATTTGACCCAAATAAAACTAGCCCCACTATTGGAGCTATCCAACTTAGGCACCAGTTATGTGAGTGAAGAAGACATCTTGGAAGTTCCAGCCCCAGCAGGTGTGACAGAAGTGGAGGGTAGCCATCCCTATTAGGTCCTACCTAGATTCCTAACTCCTGGAGTCATGAAAAATAATTTAAAATATGACTGCCATCTTAAGACACTAAGAAATAGATAATAATTTAAGCAATAGATGACCAGAATATTTCCAGGTCACAACCACAGCTGGCCTCTTGTTCCTAGTTTCAGCTCCCATATATCTGTCAAGGGTCAGTAGCCTCCTGGTCTGAACTTATTAGTCCCTACCCAATTTGTGTTGCATTCTGTGTACATGTTACCTGAAGCACAGACAATGTTCACTTTGCACAATGCTCTGCAGAGAACCCAGCAAAAATAGGCACTTAATAAAAGGCTTCACACTGACACTCATAGTTAATATGATCATGAGTCACACTAACTATTACCACCCAGGAAAGAAACCATTTTCCCCTTCTTAGTCCCTGAGTCACGCTGGCAGGATCAACGCAATACTTCCCCATCTGCCTGCCCTTCTAATGCCAAGAGCCCTCACTGATAAAGGCTGCTGATGCTAGGATTCTATTTTCATCCACAGCCTCCTCAATTCTGAGCCTGTTTGGGCCACATGCATTTTGCTTTCTCCAAAGTCAAGGCATCATAGTTCAGATTCCTACTTACATGAAAGGAGCTCAGTGTCAACTGAATGAAAAGTCGCACAAGTTTCGCAAATCCTTCAACTTGATCATCAGTGATGAAAGAGAAGAGGATCTCATGAACACCCAATAAAGGAATGAGGACCAGTGTTGATTTCGCTAATCTGTAAATGACAACCAAATAACAGTCATGAGGGCCGCATGGGGAACAAACAGGCAACATTTCCTGCTCTCCCATGGTGCCTTTGTTGTAGCTCTTAGTGTATTGATAGTTTTTTCCCGGTTGGTCTCCTTCACTACAACATATAATGCTTCAGGGCCATTGTGATCTTGTTTACTGTTGGGTTCCTACATTTGATGCATAGGGGATGCTCAGAAAACATGAACTGAATGAATGAGTTCATGAATTTCCCCATATAGATTATCACGTCTGTCTGATGGATAGATTTCCATGCAAGTGACTGCCACCTGGGATACTCCACCCCCACCAGGTTTGTTAAGTTTCCTATCGCCTGGCTAGCAGTTTCCTCTATCCCTTTCTCTACTCAGGACTTTCAACGTTAGTATTTCCAGTGTTACCATGAGAAGGAAGGGAAAATGAGTTGCCCAGGATACTAAGACAGGCACTAAGTAGCAAGTCCCAGGCTGGAAGTGGGGTATCTGACCTGCAGTTCTGACCTTCAGACTCCTTTCTGGACTGTGCCATCAGCCCTCATGTTGCCCCTTAACCCTGGTGATAGTGACGGCTGCAGGAAATGAAAAACTGATTCTCATAAAAAGCGCTGCGTGGAGGTTCTCTGTTGTATATAGTCTACATGAAAAAGACAAACATTCTTTGTGCCACCCACGTGTAAAGTGCATAGGTGGGGCCCAAATGCTCCATACTGGTGGTTCCCAAACATGACTGACTATTAAAATTCCTTACAGAGCTCTTCAAATACATGCATACAGTTTTGTGGGCCCCAGTGTCAACTCCCTGAATCCATACCTCTGGAGATTGGGTCCTAGGAAGTCAACTTTTTTTTAAGAGACAGAATCTCCCTCTGTCGCCCATGCTGGTGTACAGTGGCACGATTCTAGCTCACTGCAGCCTTGAACTCCTAGGCTCAAGTAATCCTCCTGCTTCAGACTCCAGAGTAGCTAGGACTAGAGGTGTGCACCATTGTGCCTGGTTAATTATTTTATTTTATCCCTTTTGTAGAGATGGGGTCTTATGTTGTTGCCCAGGCTGGTCTCAAACTCCTACCCTCAAGTGATACTCCTGCCTCAGTCTCCCAAAGTGTTGGGATTACAGGTGCAAGCCACTGCACCTGGCTGGATGTGGACTTTTAAAGGAACTCCCCATGGATCCTGAAAAATAGACAGGTTTGGAAATAACTACTCTTTACTGTTGAGCTACTTCTTGATTTAAAACTAACTATATTAGCAGAGATGACTCATATTCAGGGTACAAACAAAGCTACTGTCTTATCCACATTGGGAAAGTGGAGCATAATTGTAATGATTTTTCTTAGCTCAGGTCACTTCTTGTAAAGGGGCCAGACTAGGAGGAACTTCCCTTCAAATCCCATGGAATTAAAGGTGTAGAAAAACAGGGTGGCGTTAGCAGTTCATGGGGGAGTTTCTTAAAGAAGGTTTAACTCTGTCCAAGAGCAAGAGCTTATTGTGAGTCCTGTGTCTGCAAGGGCCATTCGAATGCAATGTTATCAATGAAACAAACAACCTCACCTTTGGGCCCCCACAGGATCTAAAGCCAGGAAGAGGGATGCAGGAGCCACCAGGACGGAGGGACTCCACCTAGCCATGTGGGTGGGTGTGTGGACCACAGCCTTGGCTGTCAGGAGAGGCTGATGAGCAGAGAGATGGAATCATGGGCCTTCGCTATGTGGTTCTCTTAAGCTGAGCTCAGATCAACTCCCACCTCAACACCTACCCCTATGGAAGTCACTTCACTAGGCAACATTAATATGCTCCCCACGAGAGAACATTTCCAAGGTTTTGTATTTCCAGGAGTTTTTAAAGCCCTCTGGCCCAGAGGTTACAAAGTGGTGAGAATGGATGGTAACTGACCTGCAGGCAGCTTTTGCTTAGGCCTGTTTCAGGGGAGAAGGCGGGAGCCCCAACCCTGCTTGTACTACTGAATTTGTAACATTTTTAGTTTTTGGTTGCTGATGGGGTTCAGAATATACTCCAAAATATGGCACCTTGATATACCAAGTATTTTAAGCTGAAGGAATTTTAGGAAACCACAGAAGCAGGAAGATCTCTCTGACTTGCTGCCCTTCTCCCCTGAAACAGGTCATAAGCAAATGGAGCAATTTTTGTTATTGGAGTCATCTTTAAAAAATAGCATTTCCAGTCAAAGTGTTCAGGTTTCTGGCTTCTTTTGATGAAGTAATCGGGCAACACTGGGCTCAAATTCTTGTTTGGCAATCGTTAGCTACAGCCGGGCAAGGGCTGTCCCTTTAGAGGAAACCTGTGACCTCCAGCCCCCTCCCGGCTTGTACTACTCAACTGTGTTACTTGCTTGCCCCTTGCAAGAGTCTGAATTGGTGACCCTTACTCCGGGTGGTCTGAGTTTTCATGACACAGACTTCTATGCCTACAAGCAGACCTTGCCATCAGCTTATTCTGATGCCATGTTATGGTGTTATGGTTTTTTAAAATAAACTTTTAATTTTGGAATAACTTTAGATTTACACAAAAGTAGCAAAGGTAGTACAGAGAGTTCCCATGTATCTTCACTCAGTTTCCCCTAACGTTAACATATTACATAACCACGCACATTTGTCAAAACTAAGAAGCCAACGCAGTATATTACCAGTAACTAAAGTTTAGAACTTATGTGGATTTCCCCCTAATGTCCTTTTCCTGTTCCCCCATCCCACATTTTACTTAGTATGGAATGATCTGTAAAGAATAACCATTTTTAATAGTTTTGGGCCACTTACCCTTCTGGATGGACACATGAAGGGATTCTCTACCCTTCACCTTATTCTAACTTCTCCTTAGACAAAGTATTATTTGTGTTCCTATTCAGATGAAAATCCATAAATAGCAATAGCAGTTTACTCTTACAGACTGTGTTTATGCTCATTTTCATCCATAACCATTTGTTTATTTAAATGGTTCCATTTATTGCAATCATTTAACTATCCAACAAATATTTATTGAGCATCTGCTTATGGCACATGAGTGAATATAGTGGGAAAGAAGGAGTTGTAGTCAAAGGCAGCAGGGCACAGGAAGTGTATCTGGCTGGGCCTGGGTTCAGATCCTGATGTTGCCAATTACTAGCACTATGACTGTGGGCAAATTATTTAACCTCTTGTCTGTCAGTTTCCTCATCTGGAAAAAGAGGATTATAAGAGTAACAGCATCTACCTGACAGGGCTGTCATAAGGATTAGAGAAATAATATGGGGTAAATCCTCGGAATAAATGGTATCTGACATATGGTAAATGGTCAATACATGTTATTACTATTTTTAAAGAAGCTATCCCTGTCCTTCAGTGGCTTATAACTTCACTTTTTAAAAATCAATTTTACTTGAATTTGGAACATTTTTAGTTTTTGGTTGCTGATGGGGTTCAGAACATAATCCAAAATATGGCACCTTGATATATTAAGTCTTTTAAGATGAAGGAATTTGAGGAAACCACAGAAGCAGGAAGATCTCTCTGACTTCCTGCCCTTCTCCCCTGAAACAGGTCATAAAACCCAGGAAGGATTTTCTGACCTTCTCCTGAAGTGGATCACAAGACCCTCATACAAGAGGTGGAGGAAAGAAATGTCCTTATTTCTGAAGACACAGTGACACAAGAATCTATACAAACAGGCCTTGCTAACTTTCCCCCAGTTTAATACCATTAGACCCCCTTCGTTCAATCCTACTTCCCCCATGCCTGTCCACTTTGCATCAAACATAGCATAAAAATACACAAGTTTGACTATTTCTTTGGGTCTTCCTTTCTTAATGAATTCTCCTGCGTCACATAAAACGTATGAAATAAACTTGCATGCTTTTTCTCCTGTTAATCTGCCTTTGTCTAACTTTCAGACCCAGGCAGGGACCCCAAGAGGGTTGAGGAAAAGCTTTTGTTTCCTACATTGCCTATCGGAAGGTCCTTTCAGAAAGAACTGGGGTTTAGCATGTTAAGAAATGCTTCTCCTTTATAAATGAATCAAGAGCTCTGCCCAGGTGCATCCCCTGGAGAGTTAAGGCCAGTTATCCCTAGGGGAAGAGAGCTGCCTCTGAACTGGGAACCGAAAAGAATAGAGAACTCCAGCTGAGCCGAGGGTCTCCTGAACTCTGTCCTTATTCCTAAAGCATTGCTTACCCAGTTTATAGCCCCAAAGTTCCTCCTTCACATTTGGCTCAGTTCTCTCTCTCCAAGGCAGACAGATGGACCATTTTTTACTTCGTTTGCTTGATGGTGGAAGCCCAGGGACAAGGGCTAAGACTACAGAAGGTTCTCCGGCTCCTAGCAACTTGCCTCTTTGGGAGGGCCTAAATGTGTTTAATTTAAACTTTCCTAAAATATAATCCTGGAGGGAGGCCAGATCAGGGTTACATTCTAAAAGTTCTCAAAATCTTCAAGAGTTGAAGGCAGCCTGTACCTGTAAGAGTTTGGATAAAATGTGCTGGGCCCCCTCCTACTTATCCCATCAGAGATCTTTAAGGGAAAACAAACATGGAAGGGAAAGAAGAAGAAGAACAGCTTTCCAACATGGAAGAGGGTGGTGTGAGCTCAAGAGCTAAGGGGTGCCAGTGCCCCACTGGGCTTATAGTAAAGAGCCCTCTCCCAGAATTTGGAAATGAGAGAATTAGCACTTCTTTCTGAGAGCACAATGGGCAAATGAGTTCATAGATGCTTCAGCATTTGCCAGCCCAGGGAGCAAAATAAGGTGGCTTAGGTGTGTCCTGAAAAATAGGTCCTTGTCTTTTGTGAATGAATATTAGCTAATCAACTGTATTGCACTCTACACAACGAACAAGTAAGTAACAGAAAGGCGGCCAGTCAAAATGGCGGGGAAAGCACAGAGGGATGACGTTTGCAATAACTATCCCACCCTAGTCTGAGAAGGGCACATCGGATCCGGGGAACGAGCCTCCTTCCCAACAGGTAGGTGGTGCTGTGGGCAGGTGGTGATTTTCCAGGCCACCCTCAGCATCCTTCAACAACAAGACTCTGCCTTGATGACGCGAACACCAGCAACATTCTGGTGACTCTGGATTCCTGGATCTTCTGGTGTTGCAATTAGGAAATTTAGGGAGGTACGTGGGCACTAGAAAGGAATGCTCTACCCCCACCCCCACCTTCCACAGACATTAAAAATGAACAAGGTTCTAGTTTATATACATTGTGAACTCAGCTGGGGTCAGCCTTCCAAAGTCTCAGCCACTTAGGAGTATAGACAGATTCCCTGTACCACACCAGGTGGTGGCAAGGCATTTTACCCTGGGAGGCCTTTGGGTAGACATACACCCAGGTACCTCTTTTATTTATTTATTTATGGAGACGGAGTTTCACTCTGTCACCCAGGCTGAAGAGCAATGGCCCGATCTTGGCTCACTGCACTCTTGGCCTCCCAGTTTCAAGCAATTCTCCTACTTCAGCCTCCAGAGTAGCTGGGATTACAGTCATGCACCACCACGCCCAGTTAATTTTGTATTTTTTCTTTTTTTTTTTTTCTAGTGGAGACAGGGTTTCACCACGTTGGCCAGGCTGGTCTCGAACTGCTGACCTCAGGCTATTCGCCCACCTTGGCCTCCCAAAGTGCTGGGATTACAGGCGTGAGACACCATGCCTGGCCTATTATTACTATTATAAAGGAAAAGGGTCTCACTCTGTGGCTCGAGCTGGTTTAGAACTCCTGGCTTCACGTGATCCCTTCCCCTTAGACTCCCAAAGTGCTGGGATTATAGGCATGAGCCACTGCACCCAGTCCCAGGTTCTTCTTTAGCTTTTCCTTTGAACAGCAGGGGAGAGAAAAAAAGAAATTTCCAGACAGACTGCATATGTCAGGCAGGGTTACTCTTTCTAGCCACAAAGCAGTCACCCTGGACCATCGCTCAGCCATGAGGTTCTCCCCAGTATCTTGATTTACCCTCTCCCAAACCAATGACTCTCAGTGGGTGTGCACACTGCAGGGCAATGCTAGGCAATCTATTTGATATTGGAAGAAAATACTATAATAGAGGATAATAAGAGTTGTATATGTATTAATTTTTTTCTATCTTCTTAAATTTTCTATTTGTTGGTGCATCTTATAATATACATATTAACTCATGAGACCATGCATACACATGGGGAGGGACATGATCAGAATTTCTTTACTGACAGAGATGCATGATCAAAAAAGTCTGGAAACCACTACCTTGGGTAACCCTAGAGGGGACTCTGGAAAAGAGAATATTGAGGCTGCATGACATTTTGTCATGGTCCTACCAGAATATTCCAAGTGTTCTTTCACTAGAACATCTGACCCAGTGGTCCTCCACGTGGCTGTGTATCAGAATCTCCTGGGAGACTCTGTAGCAGGGGTGTCCAACCTTTTGGCCTCCCTGGGCCACATTGGAAGAAGAAGAGTTGTCCTGGGTCCCCACATAAAATAAACTAACACTAACAATAGCTGATGAGCTAAAAAGGTCCATGCCTAACTTTTGTGATATCCACCACCACAGATAAGCAAAAAGTCCCTGCATTCAAATGGGTGGGCATTGCTGCTCTGTGGGGTTCTATTTGATATTTACTGAGCCAGAATACCCCGTGGTGGGGCTTGCAAGGCTGCACTTTTGACCAGCTCTCAGAGCATGCCGATGAGCAGCTACGATGGAAAGCTATTTAGGGGTTGCTATGGGTCTGGGGCACTGGGAAGGTGCCAGTGGCCCAGGGTAGGCTTTAGGGGCACAAAGCAGCCAGGGTGTCAGCTCTGAGTCCCTTGGGAGTCAACTCACCATTTCTGTCTCCTGGAAACACTAGCCTCTGGCCAGTTTCTGGGGCACCCTGGTTTTCCTGGCACCTGTTTATGGAGAGGACTCTCTCCTCCCTGAGTGCACCCAGCACGGTGGACTAGAGCAGGCCTTGAAGCTCCACCCTCAAAGAGTGGCGAGAGAGGCCAGGCCTTGGGAAGAAGGCCAAAGAGACGGCTCGGCCACTTGGAGCCTCGACTGGAGGCGCCAAGTGAGACAGCGTGGCTCCCTGGGGTCCAGGCCAGGCCAGCTCCCCAGGGGTATGGGTTTCTTGCAACATGTTTGGACCAACGCTTCAACTAGCAACTATCGTATATGTCTGCCCATTATTGAACCAGATATGTTTACCCTTCTAGACCTCCTGGAAGGAGGGTAGAGCGGGCCACCCATATTCATAAGCACATCTCAGCCTCCTTGAATCCTAATCACAAGCAGGAGATGAGTCTGCCATGACACTCCCATTTTACACGCCAGAAAGCAGGCCAAAGGGGCCAAGGCACGTGCCTGAGTCCAGTAGGCAAGTCTAGGGTCGTGGCCAGCTCCTTCCCTTCCACCTCCTGTTCCATGCCAGCATCCCAGTCCTTAGTGGAGTAGAATGCATGCTCCTGGAACGCAGGGTCCACATCATGTCCACAGTGTTTGTTTGTTTTAAGACAGAGTTTTGCTCTTGTTGTTCAGGCTACAGTGCAACAGCGCAATCTCAGCTCACTGCAATCTGTTTCCCAGATTCAAGCAATTCTCCTGCCTCAGCCTCCCAAGAAGCTGGGATTACAGGTGCACGCCATCACACTCGGCTAATTTTTGTATTGTTAGTAGAAACAGGGTTTCACCATGTTGGCCAGGATGGTCTTGAACTCCTGACCTTGGGTGATCCGCTCACCTCGGCCTCCCAAAGTGCTGGGATTACAGGCGTGACCCACTGAACCTGGCCCCATGTCCACCTTTTATTCCAAGCACAGTACCAGACAAATTGTAGGCATCTATTAAATATTTGTCAGATAAAAGGAAAAACTCCCTTCCCAGCACTTGGGTCAGGCCTTATAAAGGGGTGAGAAACAGGGCTAGGGCCATCTTCACTCATGCTCACCTTCTCTGGCCTCTTGTGCAGACTAGAATTTCCACTCTTAGAGCTACTTTGTGGGTTAAAACACGCCCATCCCAGAGCTCTGCTGAATGCACATGCCACATAGAAAGTAAAGAATAGGCTGGATGTAGTGGCTCAAGCCTGTAATCCCAGCACTTTGGGAGGCTGAGGCAGGCAGATCATGAGGTCAGAAGTTCGAGATCAGCCTGGCCAACATAGTGAAACTCCACTTCTACTAAAAATACAAAAATTAGCCGGGCATGGTGGCAGGCACCTGTAATGCCAGCTACTCAGGAGGCCGAGGCAGGAGAATCAAGTGAACTCAGGAGGAGGAGGTTGCAGCAAGCCGAGATTGTGCCATTGCACTCCAGCCTGGGCAACAAGTGCAGATCCCATCTCAAAAAAAAAAAAAAAAAAAGAAAAGAAAAGAAAAAGAAAGAAAGAAAGAATAATTAGGAAAAGAGGGAGGAAACCCTTTATCTCTCATCCATTCATTCATTTGTTCTTACAGCAATACCGATCTAATAAATACCTATGATCTGACTTACTATGAATGAGGACCGCTGTCATCACAGAAAGAGGAAGGTGAGATGCAGCAATGACAAGTCACAAATAAAGGATGCCTGTGGAAGGATGTCTTTCCTTAGACCCTAAAAGTCTGTCGTCTCATTTCTCAAGGTCTCCAAAACACTCAAATAATCTCTTCTCTTTAAATCCTTTCCCAAGGAAGGCAATTGCCAAACTTCTCTTCATAAAGACTGTCCTTTTCCCACAACCACCCATTCTTGGGATTTTTTTTTTTTTTTTTTGAGAGAGGGTCTCACTCTGTCACTGAGGCTGGAGTTCAGTGGCATGATCATGGCTAACTACAGCCTCGACCTCCTGGGCTCAAGCAATCCTCTTATTTTGGCCTGGGACTACGGGCATGAAGCACGCCCAGCTAATTTTTGAACTTTTGGTAGAGACGGGGTTTCACCATGTTGACCGGCCTGTTCTTGAACTTGTGGCCTCAAGTGATCCTCCTGCCCGAGCCTCCCAAAGTCCTGGGATTACTGGTCTAAGATATCGCTCCTGGCCTCTTAGGGACATTTTAACGGTTTTCTGCTGGGGAATGTGCCATGAACCACTCACCATTTACTTTATTGTCACAGAGTTAGAAGGTCCTCTTCATTGACAGAAGCCTCATGTGATCCCATAACACCTTTCCAGAAGTGCTCTTTCTGATACTCCGGCCTTAGGAGATAAATGTCCTTCCCAAGGCATTATGCAGAACAGCCAGAGGACTTACAATAACCTTGGACCACTGGGGGCCAACCTCAAGCCACTCACCTGTATTTATAATCTCTGAAGCACATTTGATGAGCTTTGAGCTTAGAAATGAGAAGCTTGAGAATTTTCAGGAAGATGAAGAAATTGACCTTGAAAAAGAAGCAGAGTTGGGTAAGTGATGAACTTCACACAGCTGTCAATTTCAAGGTCAGGCTGGGCTCAGCCATCAGTTCCATGTAAACCAGGGGCAATTTAGCAGTTAGCTGGTCAGGTACTAAATGCTTAGCTGTGACCTCCACTGTCCCAAAGGCCATCGGAATCTCCAAAGTCCCAAAGGTCAGCTGAACTGAAAGTTTGGAAGGAGTTTTGGAAAGTGAATTAATTATTCTGCCTTAGGGAGCCCCATCATTAAATCCATCTGAGAAAGGCAGGTGGGCATTCACTTTATTATTATTACTATTACTGTTACTATTATTAACTAGCATTTATTGAATACCTGGCATGCCAGGCTTTGGGCTAAGAACAGTCCAGGCATTATTTTATCTAATTTTTACAACACCCCACTGAGGTAGCCACAGTATTTTTATCCTCATAATACAATGAGAAAACAGGCACAGAAAAGTAAGTGTAATTCCCAGGTTGCACGGCTAGTCAGTGATTGAGCCTGTAATTAAGCCCAGATTTATCAGATTATAACCCTCCCTTCACTTAAACAGAATGCTACTCTACCTCTCTTCTGTAAAGAACTCCATCTCTATTGGTGTCTAACTTGAGATCCTACTGCTGCTGTGAAATTCGTGGACAGCATATGTTCCCTACTCCCTAGAACACATTCCATGACTGTCATGAACTGGGAAAATCCAGCCCTTCATTGTTAGCCTTTAACGAAATTTTAAAATATGCCCGCAAATTCCTTGGCACTTCTCCCTTCGAAAGGCAGAGGCTAATCCCCCTTATTCCCCTCTTGAGGTGAGCTAGATTTAGTCACTTGCACTTCATGAAACGAATATGGTGTAATAGAAGAGGTGCTATGTGACTTCTGAGCTAGGTCCTCAAAAGGATGGCTGGCGGCGTCCACCCAGTGCACTCTCTCTCTCTTGGGTTTCTCACTCCAGAGGAGGCCAGCCAGCATTTTGTGAGGATACTCAAGCAGCATATGGGGAGATGCACACAGGGTAACTGAGTTCTCAGGCCAAATACCAGCACCACCCACCAGCTACCTGTGTGCTCCACCTTGGGAGCTGATCCTCCAGCCCCAGCCAAGCCTTCAGATGGCTACAGTCCTGGCTGACGTCTTGGCTGCAACCTCAGGAGAGATCACGAGCCCCCTGGAAGTGGTGAAAAGCAAGTGGTTGGGTGTGGGTCGAGCTTGGAGAATGAGAACAGGGTTTGTGAGAAGTGAGACTGGAAAGGGAGGGAGAGTCGGTTTCTGCAGAGACTTTTACAGCTGTGCTAAGCAAGGAGTTTGGGTTTTCTTCTGAAAGCAGTGAAGAGCTGGTTATAGATTTTAAGCAGGCAAGTGACCTGATCAGATTTGTACTTCTGCATTTCAGGAAGATAATTTCAGTGGCACTGTGGAGAATGGATTGGATGAGAGTAAAGCTGGAGGAGGAGAGACCAGTTGGGAAGTAGTTTCAGAGTTTCTGGGGGAGAGGCAAAAAAAAAAAAAAAGTCCTGAAATGATGGCTGGTTTTCATCCAGCTCTCTCTCTCTCTCTCTCTCTCTCTCTCTCTCTCTCTCTCTGGCTCTCGCTCTTGCTCTCCCTCTCTCTTTTATTGGATGGAAAGGCAAACTCAGCAGCAGCCCTGGTACTTCAGTGATGGAGAAGGGACCAATTTGAAATGATTAAGAAATATGAGTGAAATGATCTCTCTTATTGATTGGATGTGAAGGCATGACTGACATTTTGTGGTAGATCGCAAATGTGTGGTACTGCCATTCGTCAATAAAGGGATCGTGTGGGGAAGGAAGAACACTGGGTGGGAGGTAGAGGGCGGATGAGGACTCCGGTAGTTCTGAACACAAAAGATGTTCCAAGGCAGTTAGATATTTATGTCTGAACCTCAGCAGAGAGGTCCCAGCCAGAGCATGAAGACACTGGAGTAAGCCAGATTGTCCAGGGAGACTGCGTAGCTGGGAGAGAAAGAGGGTTAAGAGAATCATCTTGTAGTGAAGGGAAGGACGGAGAAAGTGGAGACAGCAAAGGTGATGAAGAAAGAGTAGCTAGGGAGGTGAGAACAAACCACACAGAAGGGGCATCACAGAAGCCCCCGAAAGGATGAATTTTAAGAACTTAAGCAAAATAAGACTGCATTTTGCAGCAAGGAGCTCACTAAGAGAAGCTGATCAGGGTGGGCAGAGAACAACACACAGTGTTTGGCACCTGGTGGACATGCAGAGATGATGGTGCTGTGGCTAGGCAGGAAGACTTCTGCCTCCCTCTGGGATCTTGCTAACCCAGTGTTTGCTAATTTTCTGCCCTTTCCTTCTAGCTTCTTTGCAGATCCCATTCTCATACTCTATTATCTAAAGGAATTTTTGACTCTGGGTTGGCCATCCCTTTCCATACCCAATATTCTGGGCCACAATGATTAAAGGCCCTTCCTCCCTAAGGTCTCAGAGTGGCATCTGTGTCTTGATCCTAACCTGCATCACAACTTGGGGGTAATATTGATTGTGTGTTTTCCTCCTCTAAAAGAGGTTGCCTGGGTCTCTTCCTCCCTCCTGCAGATGGCGTTAGAATATAAGCCAATCACCTGCTATCCTGAGGTCCTCCATGCCTAAAGGCATAGGTATCCTCAGGGCCTGGCACACATCTCAGCCCTTCAACACAGGACCACAGAGCTGACTGCAGGTCTCTTTACATAGAACCAGATTGAAGGAGGCTTACAACGTAACTCCAAATTGAGGTCCTGAACCAGAACAAGAAACGTCTAACTTCTTATTGAGCAGAAAATGCTCACAGTTCATTTTCTCTCTCTCAAGGCATCAAGGAATCTGGAGGAGAGGAGTGGGGTGGGGGGTGTTCCTTACTGCTTCTGGACTCAGAGACAAAAAGGGTAAGTGGGATGGTCCTTACTGTTACACAGAGTAAAATGGGTCCTCGGATGATCCACCAGATTTTCTTATTCCCATTTGTTGTCCAGCACCTAAGGTCAGAGAAGACAGTAGAAGACTTAAAAACAAGAGGAGGTTGAAAGTCAAAGTCTCATGCCCTCTGGAAGAAGGACGCTTGCACTCAAGCCTTAATTTCCACCAATCATTCCTCTGAAGGGAGGGAGAGGCAGAGGAGAGAACAAAAATCCCTTCCTGTTAGTACTGGTACTGTTTACTTTCCTTACCATTAAATTGCTCCTCAGTGTTAGGAATCTAGTGTGTATATCTTTCCAAAATTTTCCTCCATGTTCATACAAGTACAAATTCCTAATTACATAGTTTTTTGTGCTATTTGGAGAAAAACGGGATCACACGATATACATTTTGGCTTAGGCTTAAAATATGCCTTGGAGAATCGATGCCTAAAAGCTCCCATAATAACTAACTTGTTTTTCTTAAAGTAGTCTCATAATATTCTGCAATATAGGTATGTCATAATTTTTTTAATGATTCCCATATTGATGAGCATTCAGGGTTTTTTTGTTTGTTTGGTTTTGTTAATTTTTTTCTCACTATGAACAATGCTGCAATATCCATTCCTGTATTTTTGTCCTTACATACCCAGGGCTGCAGTTAACTATATAGCATCTTTGAGCTAATTTGCATGTGTAACTAAATTAATAAACTAATTGCTATGAGATCTTTGATTATTTTATCTCCTATTCCTAAGTATATTCTAGATGGCCAAAATGAGAAGGGATGGATATTTTTTGTTGGTAAAATGATGTGATTATTTATATTTAGGCGTGTCTGGGAATTACTGGCTCATGAAAGAGTAAAACCTGGTGAATTACCTACCCTGTGTTCTCCAGGTGTGCACGGGCGAAACCCCAGGGTACAACGAACAGCACAGGGAAGGCTAGGGAGAAAACACAGGGAAATGTAGTTAGGAGTTGGTTGGCCAAACTGGCTTGTCTCCCACCACAGCTGATGGGACTAACCACAGGTGGTTAAAACATAAAAACCTAAACATCATGGAGTTGTAGACTGTGAGAGCTGGAGAGACCCAGGATGCACAGGGCCCAACCATTGTTTTACCGTCCAGGAAACCAGGACCCAGAGAGGGAAAGCAACTCGATACTTGTCACGAAGCAGCTGAGAATAAATCCAAGGATATTAACCCAAATCTCCTGAATTACTGGCCCCAGGTTATTTCCTCTGAATCCTGCGGCACCAAATTCTTGAAAGGATTTGTGGAGGTATCAGGTCCAAATCTAGATACTCTTGGTCATATTTTTTTAATCAGAAAACCTCTTCTTGAAGACCTGATATTATGGACAAAATATAGGTATCCTCCTAAAAGTTATATGTTGAAGCCCTACCCCTAATGTGATGGCATTTGGAGACAGGGTATTTGGTGGTAATTACTGGTAATTACTTAGGTTTAGCTGAGGTCACGAGGGTGGGGTCCTCATGACAGTGTTAGTGCCCTTATAAAAACAGACCAGAGAGCTTGCTTTCTCTCTCTCCTCACCATGTGAGAATACAGGAAGAAGGCAGCTGGCTATAAACCAGGAAGAGAGCCCTCACCAGAACCCAACCATGCTGAACTTCCCAGCCTCCAGAACCATAAGAAATCAATGTCTGTTGTTTAAACCACATGAGTATTTTGTTTTGACATTCCAAGCAGATTAATACAGTTGGAGACAGGGTAGGAGGAATAGCATCAGATTCCACCAAATTTCTCAGTTTTCAAATGTGTCCATTGGGCCTATAGCACCTGTGAATATACGCATATTTGTGCACGTGTGCACATACACACACATACACACACCCCTCTTCAAAACTTCCTGTCCTTGAGGACTGATATGTCCCAGAAGCAACCTCCAGCTAGCTTTCTAAGTCCAACTAAAGTCTCTATCAGGCTCCCATATTTTGATGGATCCCCAGAAGAGGAGACCAGAGGTCAGGTCACTCACCCCAACCCAACAGCAGGTATCTGGGCCACAGCCGTCTTTCGGGAAGCACTGTGGGCTCCAGCAACGTGTGGAGGTAGAGGCCTTCGACCAGCAACCATAAGTAATTGGCACCCACAAAGTAGTGCAAGAGAACCTGGACTGAGCGGCAGGAGGTGGACATCTGCAGAGGACAAAACGCCTGAAGGTGAGTCCAGGCTCCCCTGCATCTGACACTGAGTCTGGGGTAGAAGGCCTTCCAGGGACAACCCCTCCCTCCTTACTCTCGTCTCTCCCAGACCCTTGCTGACCGTCTCAGGGAGGTTGGCAATAATACCAGAATGTGAAAGAAGGAGGGCTTCATGTATGTTTTCAAAGCCAGCTTCTTCCTTACATTATAGATATTTTTAGATAAACAAAAATGTAGAAAATTCACCATCAGTAACTACCCTAACGGAAACACTGAAGAGTATATTCTCTAACCTCGGTTCCATTAAGCTAAAATCAATAATTTTAAAATGTTCATATAATTGGAAATTTAAAAATAGACTTCTAAGCAATCCATTGAACAAAGAAAAAAAATAAAACAGAAATTAGAAAGTATTTCTTAACTGAATGTAAGGAAAATACTGCATGAACTTACAGTATATGGCTAATACCAAACCTAGAATAAAACTTATAGCCTTAAGTGCATTTTTTAAAGAGATAAAGGCTGAGTATCAAGTATTTTAAAGATCATGTAAAAAAAAGTTAGAAAAAGAATAGCTAACTAAGCCCAAAGAAAGTACATGGGAGGAAATAATAAAAGCAGAAGTTAATGAAATAGAGAACATGCAATAAAGAGAACTCAACAATGCCAAAAGTTTATTCTTTGAAAAGTCGAATATAGTTGAGAAAGTTTTTGCCAAGATGATCAAAGGGTTGAAAAACAGAGCAAAGATACAAATAATCAATATCAGGAATGAAAATGAGAACACTCTTACAGATCCAATGGACTTGAAAAAGATCTGAAGAGAATATCACAAACAACATTAGCCAATAAATTTGAAGAGTTCAATGAAATAGACAAATTCCTGGAAAAACCCATTTACTTCAGCTGACAGAAGAAATAGAATCTGGATATAAGCTTCATAACTAATCCATAGTTTAAAACTTTCCAATAAAGTAACTCTGGGACCAAAATGCTTCATTAGCACAATCTATCAAATATTTAAGGAAGAAATAATAGTCATCTTTAATAAATTCTTCCAGAGAATAGTGAAAGAGGAAACAAGTTCTAACTTGTTTTAAGAGGTTAGCACCAACTTGATCCCCAAACTGACAAAGGCATTACAGGTTCCTCATGAATCTCAACAAGAAAACACTAAACAAAACACAGTACTAGCCACCCAAGGACAGCAACTTAGGAGAAAGAAAATAATATATCAAAACCTAGTTGGATTTATTCCAGGAACGCAAGGTTAGTTTAATAGGTTACTGCATCATTTAGCAGGGTAAAAGAAAAATCATCTCAATAGATGTAGATTTCAATGTGGAAAAACTTTGCTGCTTTAAGGAAATAGTACAACTGTCCCTCAGTATCCTCGGGAGATTGTTTCTGGGACCCGCTGTGGATACCAAAATCCTTATATAAAATGGCATAGTATTTGCCTGTAACCTACGCATATCCTCTCACATACTTTAAAGCATCACTAGGTTGCTCATAATACTTAAAACTGTATAAATGCTGTGAGAACAGCTGTTATACTGTATTGTTTAGAGAAGAATGACAAGGAAAGAGTCTGTGTATGTTCAGTTCAGACACAATCATCCTTTTTGTTCTCAAATATCTTCTATCCCAGTTGGTTAAATTCATGAATGCAGAATTCATGGATACAGAGGGCCAGCTATAATTGTAAAAAAAAAAAAAAATGTTGATCTGGTCCAATTCTTTTGGTTGTACATGAAGAAATTTTCGCCCAAGGACATACAGCAGCCACGGTGAACCCTTCTGCTTTTGGTCTCCTTCACCTGGCCTGCTCTTGGCAGCCGGTGGTTTTGTTACATCATGTACTAGCCAGAAAGTCTTGGAAACCCTTTTATCTCCTCCTCCCCCTCCCCAGTCCCACCTGCCTGCCTTCTGATTCCCAGTACTGACCCATCAGGTGGAGAGTTCAATTTAAACAGTGGGGAAGGGGGTTACCTCTGATAGGTAGGACATCCACCCATTCTCATTGTCAGGCCTCTTGGAGTAAGAGTTGTAGAAGACGACGTCCTTCACCAGTACAGCCAGGGTTCTCAGGATGAAAGAAGCAAACAAGTTCATGTGGATGTAGTTGCGTGTGCAGTGGAGTTTTCTGTGCGGGGAGAAAATCGAATGCCTTCCCTCAGAAGAGAACAGCTCTGACCAGCAAGCCTATGCCTTTTATGCCTGTGTATCTATCACTAAAGACAGAGGGTCATGGTATAGGCTGTAGAACAGGACTGCTGGATTATGTGACCTGATTTCTCTGTGCCTCATTTTCCTCATTTGTAAAATGGGAATAATAATAGTTATCACCTACAAAACACCTTCAACATGCCAGCCATGTTCCAAATCATTTACATACACTGCTATTTTGGGTATTCTTACTCCTTACCACCACTGGTGGACTATGCATCATTATTACCCTGATTTTATAAATGAAATAATTAAAGCAGAATGATTAAGTCATCTTTCCAAAGTCCCAGAGCAGTAAGGCGTAGAGCTGAGATTCAGACACAGAAATTCTCAGGACAAAGTATAGGTTTCTCAGGCTCTTCTGCCTCTGAGAACAAGAGCACTTACCTCCAGGGGTTGTGAGATGATTAAATCAGTTAATCTGTGCACAGAAATAAGTGTCCAGAAAAATGCCAGCTCTCATCACCTCTTCCTTATGCACCTGGAGTCTCCTGCAGGCTCTTTGTGTGTGATGTGACATTGTGCATCCTCGATGTCTCCAGCAAAAAGACCTCTTTCCACCACTGTGCTCTCTGGGCAGCATGTATCCTGTTCCATTTTGCTTTAGAGCTATTATTACATTTTCAAGTTCCAAAAAGGACTTGAGGCAGGTTCCTGTGTCTTGTGATTTACACATTCGTCTCTCTAACTAGATTGGGGGCTATTTGAGGGCAGCAACTGGGCCTCACTTTTCCCCAAGCCTTAGGCAAAACTGACACTTGATTGTCCCAGGCTTAGCTGAAGTGACTTCCTACAGGACTGGGCAGTTATTTTCTTCTGTCTTGGTCCTGGGACTTTGGAACAGGGCATGGAGGAAGGAGGTCACAGAAAATCAGTGGATGCAAGTTGTAGAGGTCTCCTGTAACTCAAGCATTGTTCTTCCGATATTGGGTAGATGGTCATGACTCCTCTACCCTAGAATCTTCAGAACATCTCAGGATTGAGGAATCACATGAGGCCCAACCCAGGGCTAGCAGAGCCCAGGTGGGCAGGAGCTCTGGAGCTGACACTCAGGTCTCCTACACCTATGTCAGATGCTCATTCTGCCATGTGATATCCACTTGTGCTCCTGAGACAGCTTTGGAGAGCTTTCTAGTGGGTCCATAAATGTTTCACTTGGGTAATTTCTACAAACATGATTAGTAAAAGGCACTCAGGCTTTGGAATGCTGAAAAACAGTTTAGGGAGTGAAAGTGCTCAGATCCTGGACTGCCTGGTTGTGATCCTGGCTGCATCACCCACCAGCTGGTGATCTTGGGCAAGTTACTTCCCCTCTCCATATTTCAACTAACTCACTTATCAAGTGGGGGTAATAATAATGCTAACCTCCTAGGACTAGAATTAATCCTAATTTGAATTAGGATAACATTTAAAAGGCTTAATGCATGCAACACTCTTAGGAGTAAGCACTTAAATTTGATAGCTAATTGGAGTCTGAGGACCCTTGATTAAAATCCCAGCTCTTCCACCAACTTGTTTACCTTGGGGAAGATTCTTAATCTCTGTAAAAAGAATGCCTCTGATTGAGGTGTGGTGGGAATGGGCTGTGGCGGCAATGGGTGTGATCAGGGATTTACACCGAGGCCAGACCGACAACAGGTGTCTAATCCAAAGGAGGTAGTGCTGTCAGGAGTCTTGGGCTCAAGTTCCAGCTGTGCAGCCAACTGGCTTTATGATCAGAGGCGACTCAATGCCTCTGACTGGGTCATTGCCATCCCTTCCTTCCCCTTCATCTGCAAAATGGGATGGATGGACCTCAGCCTCTCTCAGGTCATTTCCAGCTTTGATGATTCAGGACACATCCAGGCCAGTCTTCCACTGCCTTCCAGAGGTAGCCAATGAGCAAATTACACAATACCATAGTCCCCCATTATCCACAATCTTGCTTTCCACGGTTTAGTTACCTGTGGTCGATCATGGTCAGCTGCAGCTCAAAAATATTAAATGAAAAACTTCCAGAAATAAATAATTAAATAAATAGTTTGTGAATTTTAAATGATGTGCTATTCTGAGTAGCAATGAAATCTAACACTGACCAGCTCCATCCATTGACCATCACGAAAAGAATGCTGAACATAGTATGATAAAGTATTTTGAGAGGAAGAGAGGCCACATTCACATAACTCTTATTGTAGTACAGTGTTATAACTGTTCTATTTTATTATTGGTTGTTGTTGTGAATCTCTCACTGTGCCTAATTTATTAAACTTTTTCATAGGTATGCATGTCTAGGAAAAATCAAGGGGATAGAACGAAACATAGGGTTGGTTCAATCTTCCTGAACATATGTCTGCAGAAGTTCTACTCACCGAAGAAACAAGAGGAGGGTGAGAGCCAGGAAGAGGGAGATGAGAGAGAAGGAGTATCCCACGGTGTACATCAGCTGCAAGGTTGACAGCAAGGCATAATGATCCACCTGAACACAGAGGAAGAGCAGATATGACCACCAAGCCATGGAGCTATGGCTACAACCCCCAGCTCCATGCCCAGGGCCACCAAGGGTCTAGGCATGGACTCCCAACATGTTTTTAAACTTTTCCTTCATGATCCTTGTTGACACCCTAATAGGGCAGTTTAGACTGCTGTCTGGTACATCTCAGAGGCCAAGGGAACTTAACAAGTGAAGAACCCACAGTGGGTCTCACCCCTTTACTGGGCCCATAGCCCAGCACTGATACACCAAGAACCACAACAGCATAAAGGAATTGTGTTGAGAATGAGACCTTGGGAATGAGGACAGGCTCTTTGCCCTTGGGAGCACTGTCCCTAGAGTCTATGGATCTTTCCTCCTGGAGGACAGGACCAGATTTCTGCCTGAATGTTTCCTTTCCAAAGTAAGTCTTCATAGATGACCTCTTGGAATAAGACTCAATGAAACATCGCAATATTTTCTCTGAGTCCCAGGTAGCCTGATTGTGAACTGAGAACAATTTACTGGAAATTCTGTGTAATTAAATGTGCTTTTTGTTCTTTGTTCATGAGAGATTTTGGTCTGTAGGTTTATTTTCTTGGAATGTGTTTGCCTGGTCTTGGCATCTGTTTAACAATGGCCACATAGCTGAGTTGGGAAGTATTTCCTGCTTTTCAATTTTCTAGAGTTTGTGCAGAATTTGTGTTATTTTATCTTTATGTATTTGGTAGAATTCATCATTGGAGTTAAATAGGTCCAAAGTTTTCTCTGTAAGAAGGCTTTAACTACAAGGCAATTTTAATAATAGATATAGGGCTATTCTGGTTATCTATTCCTTCTTTAGTGAGCTTTCTGTAGTTTTTTTTTTGTTTGTTTAAAAAAATTTTCCATTGGCTCCAACATGTAGAAATTATTGGCAGAAAGGCATTCATAAAAATCTCTTATTATTCTTTTAATGTCTATAAAGTATCACTAGTGAGTCCCATCTCAATTCATGACCTCTCTCTCACTTTCTCTCATCTTTAATTCTTTCCCTTTTTAAAGTTCATCTTTCTAGAGGTTTACCAAATTTATTGATCTTCTTAAATAACCAAGTTTGGCTGATGTGATGCCATCCTGCACAGCTGTTCCCTGGAGCAGGGGTTATTTATCTCTGTCCACCTTCTTTCCCACCTAAGTACGTGCCACCACCCCCTGGAGGACTCAGTGGACATGGACACGAGCCCCCTGAGGCCCCACAACTATCTCCTCAGTTGTGAATTAAAGGCTGACAAAGATGATCCTTTTAAAGTGGATAATGATGAAAAGGAACATGACTTGTGTTTAAGAATGGTCAGATTAGGGGCTAATGCAAAAGATGACTGCACATTGTTGAAGTGGAGACAATGAATTACAAAGGCAGTTCAATTAAAGTAACACTGCCAACTTTGAAAATGCCTGTACAGCCAGTGGTTTCCCTTGGGGTCTTTGAAATAACACCATCCATGGTCTTACAGTTGAAGTGTGGTTCAGGGCCAATGCATATTAGTGGGCAGCACTTAGTAGCTGTGGAGGAAGATGCAGAGTCAGAAGATGAAAAGGAGGAGAATGTGAAACTCTTAACTATGTCTGGAAAGCAATCAGCACCTAGGGGTGGTAGCAAGGTTCCACAGAAAAAAATTAAAACTTGCTGCTGATGAAGATGAAGATGATGATGTTGAAGAAGACGATGATGATTTTGATGATGAGAAAACTGAAGAAAAAGTACCAGTGAAGAAATCTATGAGACACTCCAGCCAACAATGCACAAAAATCAAACCAGAATGGAAAAGACTCAAAACCAGCAACACCTAGATGAAATAACCAAATTTGGGTTTCATTTATTTTCCTATTATCTTTGTTTTCCATTTAATTAAATTATATTCTTACCTTTCTAATTATTTTCTTGTTACTTTGAGTTTAATTTGCTGGGGTTTTTCTCCTAGTTTCTTAAGGTGGAAGTTAGGCCACTGACTTGATATTTTTCCAATTTTCTAATATAAGAATGCTATAGACTGGATAAAGAAAATGTGGCACATATACACCAAGGAATACTATGCAGCCATAAAAAGGAACGAGTTCATGTCCTTTTCAGGGACATAGATGAAGCTGGAAGCCATCATTCTCAGCAAACTAACAGGAACAGAAAACCAAACACCACACGTTCTCACTCATTAGTGGGAGTTGAACACATGGACACAGGAAGGGGAACATCACAGACCAGGGTCTCTTGGAGGGTGGGAGGCAAGGAGAGGGAGAGTATTAGGACAAATACCTAATGCATGTGGGGCTTAAAACCTAGGTGACAGGTTGATAGGTACAGCAGACCACCACGACACATTATACCTATGTAACAAACCCGCACATTCAGCACATGTATCCCAGAACTTAAAGTTAAAAAAAAAAAAAGAATGCTATACATTTCTTTCCACGACTGCCTTGGTTGCATCAGAAAATTATTGATATATTGTTGCTTCATTTTTATTTAGTAAAATCTCTTTGCCAATTTCTCTTATACTTTGTTACTTGACTTATAGGTCATTTAGAAGCATGCTGTTATGTTTTAAACATTCGGGGATTTTTCTGTGCATCTTACTGTTATTGATTTCTAAAAATATTTACCTTCATATTTACTATTTCTAGTGTTCTTCATTCCTTTATGTAGATTACAATGTCCATGTGGTATGTTTTTTTCTTTTTCTGTTAACATCTTTTTGCTATGGTGGTCTGGAGGCAGAACTCTCAGTGTAGCTTTTGAGTTCTCCAGATCAATCCCAACCACATTTCTCAGTAGAATTATTCTCTATGGACCTCATCAAGATCACTATAATCTTGTCTGTCTCCAACTGCACTTGTTTGCCTCTCCTTGAAACTAAATATTTCCTTCTGAGACCAGCATAAAGCTATCCCTTGTAAGAAATCCTCCTCAGATGCCTCTCTGCTTATTGTCAACTCTTACTGTCAAAGTGCTTGTGGTCTGTTTCACAAATAGGGGCATCAATTGTGTGATTCATTAATGCTTTGCTTACATTCATCTTGTCTTTCCAGATAGACTATGAAACACCTTGAAAGTAGAGAAGTGTTTTTTGCTTCTGCATACAGAGTGGTGTAGTTTCTTTCAGTTGATTATTTCTGTGGCATATCAAGACATTACTGGGTCATTTAGCATGATTTATTTTATTGGAGATACAAGGCTAACACATTTAATTAAATAATTATTTGTTTCTAAATTATGATTTTTAAAATATATGTGTATGCTTTATGCTTTCTAGAAACAAATTAGGGGAAATGCTTGGATTTTTTTTTTTTTTTTGTCTGTGTCTTATTTTGGGTTTCCAAGAAGCAGATCCTGAGACAAAAATTGAAATGCAGGCAGGTTGCATAGAAAGTGAAAAAAATCAGCCTGATGCGGTGGCTCATGCTTGTAATCCCAGCACTTTGGGAGGCCGAGATGGACGGATCACCTGAGGTCAGGAATTCGAGACCAGCCTGGCCAACATGGCAAACTCCATCTCTACTAAAAATAGAAAAATTAGCTGGGCATGGTGGTGGGCACCTGTAGTCCCAGCTACTCTGGAGGTTGCGGCAGGAGAGGCAGAGGTTGCAGTGAGCCAAGATTGCACCATTGTACTCCAGCCTGGGTGACAGAGTGAGACTCCATCTCAAAAACAAAAACAAAACAAAACAAAAAAAGTGAAAAAATAATCAGTAGGGGAAGGGAGAAGGTAGAGCAAATAAAGGGTGCATTATCAAGGCAGCTACCATGGTAGAAATTTGGAGCTTTATCCCTCGGGGGAAACTCTGGAAGCCTTAGTGTCAATTACCCCCAAGACCGAGGGAGTTGGTATAGAAATATACCAAATCTTGCCAGTCATCGACTGAAAGTTACTTCCAAGGCACATTAATTCTGTGGCGCTTATGGCCTGCATATCAACAAAGTGCGTTTCAGGAACCAGAGAACCAGCAGAGAAATGCATGAACTTGTGGTAAGAAGTTAAGCAGCTCTGTACTGAATTGATCAGGGCAGGGGAATATGGGCAGGGCACCCAGAACCCCTGCTACAGTTGGTTTAATTGTGCTTCTTTAGAGGATTTTCTTCAACCGTCCTCTACATTAAGGTTTCTAACAAAACCTGGCTATTTTCCTAGAGGTTCCAAAATATCCGGTCTCCAGCTCACTCTTAGTACCAGCAGGTGACTCTTAAGTCACTTAAATACCTTTATGAAAAGCTTCCTAACCCATATGTGATACCCACCCAATGAGGAAACAGGTACTCTCATACAGAGCTGAAGGGAGGACAAATGCGTAACCCCTATGGCAATAGCTAACAAAATTATATATGCATCTGCCTTTAATCCAGTGATCCCATTTCTAGGAATCTTCCGAAAGATATACTGCCACAAATATGAGCCAACATAGAAACATAGACATATGAAGTGATTCACCGCGGTATTGCTAGGAATAAATGATTGGAAATAATCCGGATGGCCATAGGACAGTGGCTGAACAAACTATTGTGGACATACTAAGTGAAATACTATGCAACTGCAAAAGAGAAAGAAAAATATTTCTAGGGCAGAAAGGCTATAAAAATTTGGGAAAACAATTGGAAAAAATTTTTTAATTTAAAAAAATTTTAATATGGATGAAACAGATGATGTGATAAAAATCACTGTTAATTTTACTTGGTTGAAATAATGGTAATGTAATTGGGTAGAAGAAAGTCCTTAATCTTAGGAGGTATCTGATGAATTTAGGCATGAAATCTCATGACGTCTGCAAATTAGTTTTAAATATTTCAGAAGGAGAGAAACAGACAGAAAGTAAATGTGGCAAAATGTTGTTACATTTTGAATCTAAATAGTGGGTATATGAGTATCTGCTATAGCATTCTTTTAATTTTTTTATATGTTTGAATATTTCAAAATAAAGTGTTGGAGAAATTATATATAATCAATGGATATATTACAAATTATATTGAAAAATAAAATGTATTATTAAAATTATACACCATATATTAAAATTACATAAAGATATATCAATTGTTATGTATATATTAATTAAATTATATATTTAAGGATAGAAAGCACTTTTTAAAGGACAAAGTAAGTGAAAATAACAATTTTCATTCCATGAAACACAATTCCATACTAAGTCATCTAAACACACCTGTTAATGCTTATGCGTACACACACACACACAAACACACACACATACAGTCTCCTTTAAAAGTGCCACTGAACTTGCATAAGGACCCCCAGCATCTCATCAGTTGGAAGAACATAACATGTTTTGTTTGCCAAAACTCCGAAGGGCAAAGATTTACTAACATTGGCCTTTTTTGGGCAAAATTTCAACCCTCTATTAGAAACACAGGTAAACATGGCCAGAAGTTGTTTTTTTGCTAAGTATTTGAATTCTTGGAAATACGGCCATTTGCAGAGGGAGGCGGCAATGCCCTTGTCCTCACTTTCCCAAAGAGAGAAGGCTTTACTTCCTGTCTTGGAAAGTGCAGTTTTCAAATCTTGTTTAGTGCTCCCCATTGGCCGACTTGGGGATGGTGCCACTGTGTCTGCGCGCTCGTGGTTCTCAACCTTGACTGCATATTAGAATCATCTGGGGAACCTTAGAACTAGTATTGATGGCTAGGCCCCACCGCACACCAATGGACTCAGAATGTGTGAAGCCATTTGTGTAGTATTTATTAAGTGCCTACTGTATGCAAAGGCCACTGTGCACCCAGTCCTAGGTCAGAGGTTTGGGGGTGATATTCAAATATGACTGACGTTGTCATTGTTCTTAAACAGTTTACAGCTCAGGAGAAAAAAATAAATACACAATTTGCCTAATTCCAGGCATGCAATTAGCATGACCTTGGTGTGAAAAAAGTCAGACAAACTCTTGAGATAAACTGGATCTAATCCCACTACAGGTGTCCTTCCAATCCCTTTAAGAAGTATGACATCTCACACAGTAAAACTGGATCAGGACCACAGAATTCTGTTAACTCGACTAGGAAAGTTTAAAAGAGGCTAAAAATAATTCCCTGAGGATGTGGAGGATCCAGGTGAAGGTTGTTCATGCCAGATGAAAGATTAGACATGGGATCTTGCTGTGTTGCCCAGGCTGGTCTCAAACTCCTGGCCTCAAGCAGCCCTCCTGCCTTGGCCTCCCAAAGCCCTGGGATTAAAGTTATGAGCCACTGCACCTTGATGGAAGATTAGGATAGACTTAAGGGAGCAAAAAACATGCCAATGCCAACACCCACGAGGCGCTGAAGGAACAGGGCCCCAGCCAGGTGGCTCCCATTAGACCAAATAGCCAGATTATGAAATGTGTTGAACCTGAATGTGATCAGCCTCCTCTAATGAACATGAACTTGGGGCTCAACTTCTTGGCAAAAGTGAAAAAACACAATCACCCTGGTAGACCCATTGGTGTGGTCATCCTGGCTTATGAGAACCGGTGCGCAAATTTTCAGGGAACCAGTTGTAAAACACTTTTAACATTCTTAAAAATTAAACGATTTAAATTTACAGTGAATAAATTATATTCAGAATAAAAGTAATAAATGCTCAGAATTCATCTCTTCCCAATTATGTTTCTACATGTCTGTGTTCAGAGGTACTAGGGTTATTTTGGCTGTTAAAGCTGCGTAAGGGGAAACATTTCTAATGCTGTGCTACTGTGCGTACTCTGCAGTCACACCAGTAGCTTGAAATTGGCCATGGCGGGGAATTGATGCCACAGAAATTGGCAAATGTTAACAAATCACAGCCTTTCTTTCCTCAGGAGGGGAAGCAGGGAGCCTGTTGTTCACATTCACCAACACACCTACACCACTGGTATTAAAAATCTGAAAAACAAATCCTGGTCTATAGGCAACCAGGTCTCCTGAGATGGAAACTTCTACTTTCTTGGGCCAGTTTATCTCCTTAGTGTGAGAGTTTTTGTTTTGTGTCTTAATCTTGGCGAGGTTTGATCACACCATGACATTTATTGATGTTTTGTTTTAAATTCAGTTATAGAATTTTTTTCTTATTTTTCCTCAATATTTATTATGAAAAGTTTCAAACATACAGCAAAGTTAAATAAACTTCATAGAAAACATCTGTATATTCACCACCTAGATTCTAATATTAAACTATTCTTTCTTTCTTTCTTTCTTTTTTTTGAGACAGCATCTTGCTCTGTCACCCACACTGGAGTGTAGTGGCACAATCACAGCTCACCTCAGTCTCGACTTCCTGGGGCTTAAGCGATCCTCCCACCTCGGCCTCCCAAGTAGCTGAGACTACAGGTGCACGCCACTATACCCAGTGAATTTTTATATTTTATTTTAAAGATGAATTTTTGCCATGTTTCCCGGGCTGGTTGGTCTCAAAATCCTGGGCTCCAGCAATCCTCCCACTTCGGCTTCCCAAAGTGCTGGGATTACAGGTGTGAGCCACTGTGCACAGCCTCTAACTAATTAAACTGTACATTGTATTATCACATATCTACCCTTCTGTCTATCCCTCATGTAGAGGTTTTTTAAATTACTTGCACAATCTGCATGTAATTGATATTATTTAGAGAATATGACATATTAGAAGATCTAAGAGGTTAGTATTAAGATTCCAATATGAACTACATCAAAGAGTATTTGATTTTCAACTTTGACACCTTGATGAAAACAATATGACATATTTAGGGAAATTTAAGACTCACCATATAATCTTGATGTATTCAACGAACTAGAATTATTTAAAAATAAGAAAGATTTTCTTGTTATAACAATTACTTAAGATAGTTTACATTTCTAAAGTATATCAAATGTAATAATGCAGCTTAAAATGTAAAATAATATTTAAATAGTTTGTGTCAACAAAAATTAATCAGACATCTATGAAAGTAGATTAACTTACTAGATGTATAAATAGAATAATAAACTATAGAAAATAGAGTTGACCTTAATAACTTAACAAAAAGCTAGATTTTTTACTTTTGAAAGTCAAATGAAATATTACACACACACACACACACACACAAACTCAACCAAGTAGCCAGTGCAGAAAAGCTACCATCACAGACACCAAAAATCTCACAATGACATGTAAACTATGATTACATCCCTAGGACTGGACCGGAAAGGCCCAGGGAGGGAGAGAAGTTTCTGTAGGGTCCAGGGAAGCTATTCGGAAAAGAAAAGAAATGCAATAATCATAGCTATCAAACACCAACTGTGTGCCAGGAGACTGGTGAGTCACTCCACGTTCATTACCCTCTGAAGCCTCACAAGTAGGCCTGCAAAGCTGGTATTTTCCACCCCATCTGACAGATGCCCGTAGAGAGACTAGGTGACTCAAGTGACACGTAGTGTTTCTAAAACTGACTCCTTGCCTTCCCTGTCCCTAAACTTTAAACTATTGTATTAAAATATCTGTAATGATCAATGGGAGAATATTTAAATGACTTCAGAAAGCTAAAGAATTCCAACTAAATCATGAAATAAAGCCACAATTCAGCCTGGGCAACATGATGAAATTCACAATTTCATCTGCCTCTACAAAAAAAAGTGCCAGACGTGATGGCGTGCACCTATAGTCCCAGCTACTCAGGAGGCTGAGGTGGGAGGATCAGTTGACCCCAGAAGTTGGAGGCTGCAGTGAGCCATGATCGTGTCACTGCACTCCACCCTGGGGAACAGAGACAGACTCTATCTAAAAAAAAAAAGCCACAACTAGGGGTTGTGGGGGTGGCGGAGAGTGGGGGTGTTTTGCAGGTTCAAATTAGGGCACAGAATTAGGTAGCAAAATATTGAGAACCTAAAGAACAAGGACTCTCCCTGTATCCTTCTCAGGGAAGGGCATTTTCAAGACTCAAGGGTCCAAACCAGAAGGCTTTGGGCTCGTTATCCTTGACTCCACCCTCTCACAGCCTCCAGCACCAGGTCCTACTACCATTCTGCTCCTTGGTAAACCTGGGAGTCCACCCTCTGTCTTCTTCCACCCCCTTGGTGTTCCCTTCCTATCTGGGATGAGTTGCTCCCATGGCTCCTGGCTGTTCTCCCTGCCTTTGCCTCCAGCATGGCTCCAGTCTCCAATCTCCATAACAAGCTCATGTGTTGACAGGTTCACCCCTCTCCAATCTGCCAGGGTAAATCTGTCAACACAGGAGTTAGTTATGTCCCTCCCCTACTTCAACATGCTAAGTCCTAAGCCCTTCACCAGGCACAGGAGGCCTTAATCACCTACCTCTCCTGAGGCCTCCACCTCGACCTGTGTCCTTCTCAGGTCCTACCTCACCTTCCCAGCAGCACTTGAAGCGGCCCCCAAAGCCCCATGTCCTCTTTGGTGACCCTAGGTGTGTGTCTCCTTCTTGCTCTCTCTCCTCCTATGATCATCTCCTTCCCACCCTGCAGAGCTAGGCTTGAGCAGCCTTCCCCGCCCATTATCTGCATCAGTTTCCCACTCCTCTGTGACCATGGGCATCTGACACCTCCCTCCCAGCAGAGACCACACTGTCCATGAGCCTCATGAGGCTCTGAGCTCCCTGGGTGCAGTATCCGTGTGCTACCCTGTTTATTCCCAGCACCTGGTGCAAAAACCTAACCTATCGTAGATGGATCTTGACTGTCTGTGACCTGACCGTCTGAATGAAGGAAACCAAGGGGTGGTCCTAGATATCTGTCTGATTCCCAAATACCCGTTCCTCCGCTTTGTGCAGCCTCTTGCCCTTGAAGGAAAGTTAGCAGATTTTGGACAACCAGGAGGTCCTCAGGGAGAAAAGCAAGAGCCCAACAAAAAAGTACGGTGCAGAAGGATCCCAGAAAGAACACATGTGGAGAGAAGTCTGAAGCATGGATATGTTTGTTCATCCAAAGAACCTTTCCTGGGAAGCCATGGGGACTTGGAGAGCAGTTACTGTGATAGACCCTGGGGGTAGGCCAGGAAGGCCTACATTACACCATGCTGACTCGGTATCAGGTTTTCTCCTAAGAAACTGATGTCTGATGACCAAATCCTCACAATGTCACATGGAGCAACTATGATCCCTGTGGCATGAATGAGGAAGCAGAGGCCCAGGGAGATGAGGTGACTTGCACCAGGTTCACAGCCGGAAGTGCAGAGTCTGGATGCGCATACACAGACTGTTCCCCCGGGCATGCCACAGAGCTGTGGAAAATCCCAGGGATAAGGGATGCTTCATTTCCCCTTTTGAGGGCTCATTAACATTCTTACTGCTTATTTGGGATGGAAGTAGAGCCGTCTGACCCTTGACCCTGTGCTATGCCGCCCCCTCAAGGCACACAAGTCCCCCTGTCACCACCAGATCTACCTTCTGGCAAGACGGCTAGACAACAAATAAGCAATGTGTAAGAGTTGGGGGGTGGGGGCGGGCGGGGAGGGACAGGTGCCATAAAGGGATTAAAGTGGTGGTTGGGTGGGGATGTGGTAGGAAAGTGACCATGAAGGGCAGTCTCTGGATTAGGTGAGCCTGGAAGATCTCTCTTTTTTTTTTTCTGAGACGGAGTCTCGCTCTGTCACCAGGCTAGAGCACAGTGGTGCGATCTCGGCTCACTGCAATCTCCACCTCCTGTGTTCAAATGATTCTCCTACTTCAGCCTCCCCAGTAGCTGGGACCACAAGCTCGCATCACCATGCCCAGCTAATTTTTCTATTTTTAGTAGAGATGGGGTTCACCATGTTGGCCAGGATGGTCTCAATCTCCTGACCTCGTGATTCACCCGCCTCGTCCTCCCAAAGCGCTAGGATTACAGGCCTGTGCCACTGCTCCTGGCCAGAAGATCTCTCTTTGAAGGAGACATTTGGGCTGAAATCTGGAGGTTGAGAAGGAGCTGGTCACAGGGGAGCTGGGACAAATGCTCCAGACATGGGGAAGAGCAAGCGCAAATGCCAGGATCCACCCTGGAAGACTGATTTCTCTTAGGATTTTGCATATCAGCCTAGCAGTGGAAGAAATTCCACAGCCAACGTGAGAGTTGCTGCTTTACAGGACCTTGCATAGCTTCCCCGGGGAGACACGCTGGGAGAAAGCTCTTTGTGTGGCCCCTCAAGCCAGCCGACCACTGGGGTGTCTCGGATGAGGGTGGTTTGGACCCTGGATGCCTCCTCACTGAGCTGAGCAAACTCACGTTTTGCTTGAAGCTGTGGTTCTCGGAGCATTCGGAGTCATCCTGCCAAATATCCGTGGCGTTCTCTATCGTCTGCCAAGTCCCCTGAGCCAAGCAGTGTCTGTAGGCCCTTCCTGAGCTCTCTGAAAGTAAACAAAGCTCTGGAGGAAAGGTCAGAACACACAGCCCATTCCCCTGAGCATGCCACAGAGCTGTGGAAAGTCCCAGGGAAAAGGGATTTTCATTTCCCCTTTTGGGGGCTCATTAACATCCTCACTGTTTATTTGGGATGAAAAGAAAAACATGGAAGCCTCTCAGTTTTGTAACACACCATGGTCTGCTAATGTCTGCTGTGTTTACCCAAAGTCTCTGGAGTTAGAACAGCCCCTGGTGACTCAGAGATGTTATAAGCCCTCCAAGGTTCAGCCCAGCTGGGAGACGCCAATCTGGGCTCCTGAAGCTTGCTAGGTGGGCATCTCTTCTTGATGTCCATGCCATGAAGAAGAGAAAGACTGGGGCTGAAGCTGTATGTGCCATATGTGCATGAGTGTGTCCTGGGCCCGGCTCTCCTAACCTCTAAGCCTCCCTGTTTTTTCATCAGGAACTGGGAACAGTAATTGGCACCAACCCTCCATGATTTGGGAAAGAATTAAATGAAAGAGTGTGTGCAAATGATGAGAAAATCCCTCTGCTCATACAGACTGCCATTGCCACTGAGCCACATCTATCCCAGGAGACTCTCCCAGAGGTTCTTCCTACCTGGAGGATTAGGGGCTGGGCTTGCAAATGAGAAGTCAAAATTTGTTGGTCCTTCCTGGTCCTGGCCCTGCACGCCATGGGCCAATAGTAACTCTCTGCTGAATGTAATTAATGGACAGCCAAATAGTACTGTCCCCTGATCCCCTGACAGCTTTTCTAGGTAAGGTGTCTAATTGACATCAGACAACACACCCCAAACCAAACTCTTTTTATTCTTTTCAGAATCTGCTCCACCCATATATTTTACCACATCCGTGGATGGCAAACCCATCCTTCTAGTTCCCCAGCCCTAAACCTCAGAGTCACCCTTCCCTTCTCTGTCTCTCATAGCCCTCCTCTGGTCCTCTAGCTAATCTGTCATCCCTGCCTTCATCTATACCCAGAATCTGACTGCCAACTTCACCTGCTGCTTCTAGACAGTGGAGCCATCATCTCCCACCTGGATTATTGCAGACTCCTCTGACAGTCCTGCCCCTCACATCCATGGGTAACCCAGCAGTCAGAGCGAGCTGAATAAAATGTCAGACACATCACATCACGCTTCTCTCCAAATCTTCCAAGGGCTTTCTGAGAAAATGTCTTATGGCCTTTCATGAAGCCGCATTAAGACCCGGCCCATAACTCTCTGCCATTGCTTCTCTCCTCTCTTCACCATAGCCATGCCTGCCTCATTCTCTTCATGGAGCAGGCCAGGCATGGTCCCTGAGTAGAGCCATTGACCTGTTGTCTCCTTCCCTCCCCAACATCCTTCCTCTAAAACCTTTACCTTCTTTACATCTTCACCAAAATGTCACCTTGCCATTGAAGACTTCCTTGACTACCCAGTTTACAGCTGCAACTCATCACCCCACTCCAACACTCCCATCCCTTCCCTTCCCCATCTTTTCAAACATAGAGCACATTCAAACATAGTCTGAACTTATTTATGATGCTTATTGATAATTGTCTCCCTCTCCTGTGAGAATGTGAGCCCCACAGGAGAGAGATCTCACTCAGTTTTTGTCACTAATATATCCCAAGCATTCAAGAATAATGTGACCGGGTGCAATGGCTCACGCCGGTAATCCCGGCACTTTGGGAGGCTGAGGTTGGTGTGTCATGAGGTCAGGAGTTCAAGACCAGCCTGGCCAACATGGTGAAACCCTGTCTCTACTAAAAATACAAAAATTAGCCAGGTGTGCTAGTCAGCACCTGTAATCCCAGTTACTAGGAGGCTGAGGCAGGAGAACCGCTTGAACCTGGGAGGGAGGGGTTGCAGTGAGCAGAGATCGCACCACTGCACTCCAGCTTGGGTGGCAGAATGAGACTCTGCCTTAAAAAAAAAAAAAAAAGAATAAAATAGAGCATACAACAGGTGCTTAACAAATACTGGTTGAATGAGTGAATGGCAAGAATCTCACTCGGCACTTGAGTTGTCTGTGTTAGCCATAATGCTTTGTGCTAGGAATGCAGAGATGAATAGGGCTCACCTCTGCTTGGGGGAGTGCAAAGAAAAATTGTCATAAACGATTATAAATGCTAAGATTACAAATAATTATAAATGTCAAAAACGATTATAAAACGATTAAGATTATAAATGCACAGGTATAGAAGAGGCCTCAGAAAGGTAGAGGGCCTTTGTGCTTGAGGGGAGAGGTCCGAGAAATCTTCTAGAGGGAGGAAAGGATTGAGCTGAGAATTGCAGGGGCTTTAGAGGCTGAGAAATGTGGCCAGAGCCTGTGAGGAGGCCTCCTGGGCAGATGTGTGAGCCAAGGCACCAAGTGGCAACAGCTGGACTGGTGCAGAGCCCCGGAACTGATCATCAGGCTGGAGTGCAGGGAACCCGGGATGTCGGGGAGAGTGCTAACGAGGTCGTCGGCCGGGCCAGGCGACAGGGGTCTCGCATGCCATCTGTAGGGGTCATGATGGGGGCAGACAGAATATGACTGATATTTTAGAAAGCTTTTCCGAAGGTGCCTGGAGGGGGCCAGATCTGAGGCAGGGACTGGTGGGGAAATGGAGAAGCAACAGAGGGTGCTGGTGAGTCCACAGCGGTGAGGGACGGAGGGGAGGAAGAGCCAGAGGGCCTGGCTACCAGCTTGTTGAGACGTGGGCTTGGGTGGAGCCGGGTGGACCCTGAGACTATTCCTCAGATGGAAAAGAGAGCAGAAGAAGGAGGAAGAGGAGAAGGAGGAGGAGTTTGTTTTCCTCTCCTCCATTTTCTACTCCTCTCTGTCTCTATTTCAACTACAACTGATGACAAACCTTGACTATTCCACTTGCAACACTTTTCTTTAGTCTTTCTCCTTCTCTCCGCCCTCTCGCTCCTGCCCCAGACCCTGAATCCAGACTCAGAAAATGCTATTTTCTGGGACACTGTCCTGGGCCCGACAGCTACAGGCTATTAACATCATTCTCTCAAACTATAATGTGTGCTCCTTTTTTATGCCTTAACACCCTGTGGGGCTCCACATCGTCTTCCTCCACAGAAGAGATTGAAACCCTTAGTGACTAACACCCAGTTTCCTTCATCCTCAGCCCCCAGCTTCAGTTGTCAATCATGGCTTCTGTTTGCCTTCAAGCACTCCCTCTTCTCATATGACCATGCTCATTCCTCACGCTCATCTCACAGGGACTCTCCTCCACTCTGTGCATTTGCACATGTTCCTCTCTGTGCCCTTCCGTGTGGTCTCCACATTTTCCTTTCACGGCAGGGATCCATTTGGATTCTAAAAATTTAATGCACAGAATGGCAGGTGGAAGAGTGACTTCCCACTCCCTTCACATTCCAGAAGCCCAAAACCTATTTCCCTTTTTTCTCTTTCCTTCTTTCCTTTCTTTCTTTCTTCTTTCTTTTCTTAAAGAGCCTTTAACTCAACTTCTTTGTAAATGGGCCTTTTTGAACACTTTATTTTCTCTTCAAGTGGAATGGATCTGTATTTTTAGCTCTTGGAAAGGGGCAGGTAGACCAAGCAGAGAGGTAGATCAGCTCCACGTGCCACTGAGGAGTCCGGGTGTTTAAGTTCTTCAAAGCCTAAAGGAATCCAGGGGCTCCTCCCTGGATTCAGTTTCAGCTCCCACCACGCTGGCTCTGTGACACACCCTGTGAGTGCCTTCTCATTCACTCCTCAAAATGACCTTCAGAATTAGCGACTCTCCCTCCCTTCATAGATGAGGATGCGGCAGCTCAGAGGGCTGTGGGAATTTGCCCAAAGTCTCCAAGTGTAAAATGGAGGAACCGGATCTGACCTGGGGGCTCCTGACTCCACACCCAGTGCTTTTTCCCCTCCCTGAGCTGCTCCCAGGGGGACAGTGCCTGAATCATTCAGAGCCCTTGGTCCAGCGAGTTCTCTCTTCCACCCTCCCTAAAATCTCACATTCTCATGCTTGGGCTTATTCCAACTGGATTTCATCAGAGAACACTTCCATAAAATAGGTCACTAACTCTCCCACCCAGAAATATATCTTCCTTCTAAACACTCTCTCTCTCTCTTCTCTGGAGGGCTGAAAATATTTGAAACCAAGATTGCACAATGGAATGATTTATTGGGCTGAAATTAAATACAAAAGGCTATCATCTTACCCTCTCAGAAGCTGGTTCTCACCTTGTTTTGCCTGGAGCTTTGTAACCACTTCCTGAGAATAGTTTTAATTGTCCTTACATTTGCCAGGGGTCTGTGATCAAAGGCAACAGGAATCTAACCGGTAATCGCCTCTCTCCTTTTCCAGAATAAAATAACCAAGATGTCGAGTTCCTGGGGTCAGTAGGGGTGGAATATTATCCTGGGCATCTAAATAATGTTTATTTCCTTTAAACAGGATCAGGGCAAACTAAGTGGTTAAATTCTCCATCCAAGACCCATGGGAGTTAAAAGTACCAATTCACTGGCACCTCCCTTCGATGCTTATGCAAGGGTAGTTTTAAAATCCTTCCTCTCCATCTAACAAGCCAAAAATTGTGTAGAGGTTAGCATCCCAATCTTCCTCCCCCACCTCTTTCTCCTCTCCATGACAGTGGCCACTCTTACCCCCACTGCAGCCAAATTTAGCGGCTGTGGATCTGTACTCCAGAATCTTCAAAGTAAGAGAGATAATTCATAAGATCTAAAAATTGAAACAATTGAACTCATGGACATAGATCATAGAAGTGTGGTTGCCAGAGGCTGGGAAGGGTAGTAGGGGGCTGGGACAGTGGAGGTGTGGAGGGATAATAGGTACAAAAAATAGAAAGAATGACTAAGGCTACTATTTGGTATCACAACAGGTAACGCGATAGTCAATAATAAGTTAACCATACATTTTGAAATAAGGAGTATAATTGGATTGTTTGTGATTGAAAATACAAGTGCTTGAGGGGATGGATACCCCATTCTCCATGCCTATTCACATTGCATGCCTGTATCAAAACATCTCATGTACCCCATAAATATATACACCTACTACGTAACCACGAAAACAAATAAAAATATATATATATATACATAAAAATAAATGGAACATCCAAAAATAGAAGAATTACAGAAGACAAGAGGAGAAGGAAGATGTATGACTCAGAGCTTAGAAGGGGACTGGGGAAGCGAACTTGAGAAAAACGCTTGGTTGGGGAAAACTGATAAAAATAAGACTTATTACCTTCACTCCACCAAGGTAAGTATGAAGGGCAGGACACAGAGACATTTCCAGGAGGAGAATGAGGCCAACACACGAACTGATCAAACGTCCCATTACAAAATATGCCTACAGGGAGAAGAAGAGTCTGATGAACATCAGTGTTGCAGCACAGGGATGCCAGTGATGGAGGCAGAGGCACCACCAAAGCTCAAAGCCCACCTTCCGGGCACTGGAAGCAGGTGTAACCTGTGCAGAAACCAGCATGGGTGTCCCACTCTCTAGATGAGTCAAAGATAGGGAATGATTTGGGGAGTGCAGGAATGCTTACCACTGTCCCAAACAATGTGCATTTGTCTGCCCAACTTGACCTCCAGTCAATTGCGTCAATGTACACATCGTGCCAATTTGCTTTGTTTGACATGAACTAAACTTTCACGGAAATTTGGGGACAAGAGGAAACTCAGTGGCTCAGTCAGTGCCTTATGTCCCGCCATCAGCTAAATAATCATCAAACCTTCACCAGTTAGATCCCAGGACACCCTTACTTTGTGAATGTGCAAAATGACCAGTGGAATAAGGGGATCTACAAACTCATGGTCCTTGGTCACACATATCCAACACAAGTACGATACAGTCATCTCTCTCCATTCGCCTATCTCTCCATTTGAGCACTACTCATTCAATGATCATTATTATATTTGGACCATCTCTGGGGATTACCCTGGTGTTTGGCAATCGGAAGCAACAAGCTTAAAACTCCACCTTATGGGCCTCCCGGAATCAAATGGAAGTATCTCAGACTAGGTCCCAAACTTCTTTTTATTTTATTTTTTGATATAGTGTAGTAGAGTTTACTGGCGGATCTCAGCTCACTGCAGCTTCCACCTCCCAGGTTCCAGCAATTCTCCTGCCTCAGCCTCCCGATCAGCTGGGATTACAGGCACATGCCACCACGCCTGGCTAATTTTTGTATTTTCAGTAGAGACGGGGTTTCATCAAGTTGGCCAGGCTGGTCTCGAACTCTTGACCTCAGGTGATCCACCCACCTTGGCCTCCCAAATGCCTAAGTCACTGCACCCGGCTAGGTCCCAAACTTCCAACATTGCAAGCTCCTGACTCCTGGAAGTCGAGCATCATTCCCCACCCTCTGCTCCCTACTAGGCTAAAATGGCCACGTGCCTGGCATGGAAGCCATAGAAACACCATGGTGCTAGGTTATGATCTGGCTTAGGACGCTGTGTTGACCTGGCTGCCAGGTATCGGCACCTGGTCTGGGTAAGGCAGTGCTCACCTGAGCTGTACATGGCATGGCTCCGGATGAAGACCTGCCTTACCTGGACCTCAGAAAGCAGTGTTCTCCAAAGAGAAAGGTGATTCCTCTAGCTGATTGACTCAAGGCTTGACTACCACCTGCCTGGACCAATGAAGTCTTCAGAGGGAGCTGGGAAGGGCTTGAAGCCTGGGGCTGCCTTTGGGTCAAGAGAGAAAGGGAGAGTTCACAGTGTTCTGCCAATCTCAAGGCCTCTGAATAAAATGATCTGAAAGAAGCCAGAGACAGGGATTGTCCTCAGTGCTCAGAGGCAATGGGCCAACCTACTTTTCTTCTTTATTTCTTTCGGAGGTGGGCGGGGTACTTGTGGCTGCACCCAGAGTCAGCCTGCAGACAACTATTACATATTTGCTAGAATGTTCTGACCTTAAGGTAGGCTTGGATAAGAGAAATGTTACTATTCAGATTCAGTTAATGCCCTGGGAGATGGGGGACACCCCCACCATTCCTTTAACAGATTCCCAGGCTAATCTACAGCAGATAATCATGTCATGTGATCAGGTGATAAGTGTGCCATGGATGGCTTTTATCAAAGATGGCCACATTTACATACACCCTGTTTCATGCGTTCCATTACAATGGGGCATGGGGTCCATGTTTCTGCACCTTTAGCCTGGGTAGAGCTTTGTAGCTGTCTGACCAGTTGAACAGGGCAGAAGCGATGTTGTGTGACTTCCAAGGCCAAGTCATAAAAGGCAATCTGGCCTTTGGTCAGGCAGGCCCTAGGGATGCTACCATCATGCTGTATGGAAGCCATGGTCAAGTGGAGGAGCCATGGGAGTCTTCCAGCTAAACTCCAGATATTACAGAGCAGAAACAAGCCATCCCCAATGTGTCCTGTCTGAATTCCTCACCGAGAGAAACTGTGAGAGATCATAAATGACTGTTACTGTTTTGAGCTACTAAGCATTGGAACCCACCTCCCAGGTTCAAGCAATCCTCCCACCTCCACATCCCAAGTAGCTGGGATACAGGCACACTCCACTTTGCTCAGCTAATTTTTTTTTTTTGGTAGAGACAGGATTTCACCCTGTTCCCAAGGCTGGTCTCAAATTCCTGGGCTCAAACAATCCTCCTGCCTTGGCCTCTCAAAGTGCTCGGATTACAGGCATGAACCACCATTCCTGGTCTTCTTTTGATTTTGAGGCAATTTGTTACACAGCCACGGATAACTAATACACATGCTTACCAGGAGGTTCCTTGAGTAAGTCTCTCAGACACGCCTGTTTATACTGAGCCCACTTCCGAGTCGTTTCCTCAAGGAGAGATCCTGTAACCTGAGCAAAATAAAACATGATCGCCCCCAGTTAGCTGCAAACACAGATGCGACCTTGTCATTTCACATCATGATTCTCCAAACTAAAGTGCCCACAATGGCCCACAGCAAAGAAACAGCATTTCTTTGGCATCTTACCTTCTATCTTAAAAGAAAATGCAAATTTTACATTCACTCCATAATCTAATCATATTGGCTTTAATGTAAATATAAAAAATGTTAAAAAACTTTTGAGTGAAGTTGACATTTCAAGGGTATACAATATACTTATCCTAAACTTTTGCATCCTCCCACATGAATAGTTGCACACTCCTAAGACTATGTAGATCACAAAGAGAGAAGCATCACACTAAGACGCAACCATGTGACATATAAGGTCCAGAGCATTGCGGGAGCCTGCATCACCCAGGTATCTGCAGGTCCCAAGTCAGAAGCTCTGAGTAGACAGATGCTCTGCTCTGGAGGTGACCATGATTTTTTTCTGCTCAGGTTATAGGATCTATTCCTGAGAAGTCACCTCAGAAGTGGGTTTCAGTACAACGAGGAGTGCCTGAGAGACTTATACAAGCTACTGAGGACTTGGGATTTTTTTCTTTCTAATGTTCACTATTTCATGCCATTGAACCTTAGAAATACAGTATGCATTGGGCTTTCCAGATAACTGGGCTGTGTAACAGCTTCTAGTTGTATACTTGTACTATTTCTTTTGATTTTATTTATTTACTTTTTTGAGACAGGGTCTCCTCAGTCTATTGACCAGGCTGGAGTGTAGTGGCACAATCTCAGCTCACTGCAACCCCCGTCTCCCAGGTTCAAGTGATCCTCCTAACTCAGCATCTGGAGTAGCTGGGACTACAGGCGCACAACACTTTGCTCAGCTAATTTTTGTATTTTTTTTGTAGAGACAGGATTTTGCCATGTTCCCCCGGCTGGTCTCAAATTCCTGGGCTCAAATGATCCTCCTGCCATGGCCTCTCAAAGTGCTGGGATTACAGGCATGAGCCAGCAAGCTTGGCCTTCTTTTGATTTTAAAAGGGGCTTTCTCTTCTAGTTTTCATCAGGCACCTATTGTGGGCCAGTCTTTGTGTTAAGAAGGAATTAAAGAGGATATAAAGATGAGTGACATCAGGCGCAGTGGCTCACGCCTGCAATCCCAGCACTATGGGAGGCTAAGGCGGGTGAATCACGAGGTCAGGAGATCGAGACCATCCTGGCTAACACAGTGAAACCCCGTCTCTAGTAAAAATACAAAAAAATTAGCCAGGTTTGGTGGTACACACCTGTAATCCCAGCTACTCAGGAGGCAGAGGCAGGAGAATCACCTGAAGCTGGGAGGTGGAGGTTGCAGTGAGCCGAGATTTCACCACTGTACTCCTGCCTGGACAAGAGTGAGGCTCCATCTTGAAAGAAAAAAAGAAAGAAGGAAAGAAAGAAAAGAAAGAAAGAAGGAAAGAAAGAAAGAGAGAGGAAGGAAGGAGGGAGGGAGGGAGGGAGGGAGGGAAAAAAGAAGGAAGGAAGGAAGGAAGGAAGGAAGGAAGGAAGGAAGGAAGGAAGGAAGGAAGGAAGGAAGGAAGGAAGGAAGGGAGAAAGGAAGATGAGTGAGACACAGCCCCTTCACTAAAAAGGACTTAGGGTCTGCTACAGAGACGGCAGCTATGTAACCAGGTGGCATGCAAGGCCAAGGGCATTCTGGTCTGTGGTCCTTGGCTTCCCCACGGCTTCTGCCCTGTGTGGCTCAGTTCTCTCCGTCACACTCCCCAAACCAGGAGATGTCCGTGGCAACTACCTCCCCCTTGTCCAGATTCCATCCACCGTCCACACTGTGAAGGGAGAACAGAACAGAGCTGAGCACAGGGCTCTCCTGCCTAGTCCTCCACTTAAGGCCTGTTGCCTCAGGATTTAGCATCTCAGCCATCCTTGTCTCAAGTCATGCTCCTTCATGACTTCTCTTCCTTGCACTTCCCGCTGGCAATTGCTTCTGCCTTCATTTTCACCTGGTGAACTCCTATTTAACCTTCAAGGCCCAACTCAAGCCTAGTGAGCCTGGGCCATACTTAACCATCTGTCTCTGTGAGTCTTAAGCTTGTCACCCTTCCCCTGCACAACTGATCCCTATGGCCTATCACACTGCACTGTCATTGGACCACTTAACCATCTTCCTCCCTACCCCATAAGCTCCTTGAGGGCTATGATGTGTCTTTCCTGTCTGAATACAAGCTCCCAGCACAGGGCAGGAGTTACTGCTCTTGCTGTCCTTCATTTGCAGAGGCTCAGTTGTGGGATGGACGATGAGTAAATGAACACAGGATGGGTTCAATAAATTGTCTGGCCTAAGATCACCCAGTTAGTCAATTGGCTTTTCTCTCTTCTCACAAGGGGGAACAAGCTCAAATGCTTTCTAGAGCCAGGTAGATTTAGGGTTATCCCCCAGAAATGAGGTAGGACCTGGTACACCAGTAGGGAGTGCAGCAGCAATCACACAGCCAGTTTTTTGAAGATGAGTTAGTGTGGTCATGATTAGACCAGAAGTTCCCAAACTTACTGACTCAGTAATTTTTCCACAGCACTTCTAGGCCAAAAGATCTATCTAAAGCCCCATTTACTAAGTAGGTAAGTCCAAACAACTTAATAAATATTTATACCTTAACAACTTAGTGCCTGCTGTGCATTGCACAACTTCTCAAGATTTAGGATCAGATTGGATGCTACCACCTTTATTTCCGGTTCCACACTGATTTTTGTGCTATACTTGCTTTTTAATCACAGGACCTTTGGAAAACCCAGCTTTGCAAAGATACCACACCGTCAAAAGGGAGAAAGTGAGAGCTAATGTAAAAACCATGAATACTTTGAGCTAGTAGTTTGCAGTGTCTGGAAAATGCTACATATCACTGTACTTCCCTTGAAAAATTGAAATAACCTCACAGCACCCCTGTGAGTTCGCAGTGGTGCCCTGGGGTATACCAGCACATGGATTGAGAACCATGCAATTATCCAATAAGTAATAATAATGATACAATAATTTGCATTTATCCCTTAGTTTCAGTTTCCAATGGGTTTGGAATCTCTGTTGATATCGCTTTCTGAGTTATGAACCAAGAGGAAGCATGTAAGTTATTCACATATTGTTTAAAGAAGTAAACCTCTTTAATGGCACTATAACTGACTCTAGATCACTTTTGTAAATTCAGAAGATGAGTTGCTAACCAAAGAATAGGCTTCTAGAATCCTACAAGTCATCATGTAAGGCCCAGTGGTGGACAAAGTACTATTTATGGCCCCAGTAACCTCCCCAGGATGTGATTACTGAAGAGACAATAAAATCAGTGTCTGGACTCATGTCTCCCTGTCCTCCATTCTTTGCCATGGCTAACGACCATAGTCAAAAGCAGAAAAACGAACTAGAACTAAAAAGTTCTGAATTTTGTCAGTCGAGGGGAGCTGAACAAACTCAGACTATCTTCCCAGTCCTTGCCCTAAAGACACCAAAAACACAGGAAGCATCTCCAAGTTCAATCACAGCCAGATTCCCAAAGTCATGAGGAAGGAAGATATATGGGTGAATTTTTTTCCAACTGGAAAAGTCCTGCTTGACCTTCATTCCTCTTCCCTTGCATAGGCAACCAGCATCAGCAATGAACTTGGCCAAGAAAGGATTAAGAAAAAGAAAAGAAAAACCCTTGTATTTACTCTCTTTAAATCAATCCATTTTTCTTTGTTCGAGGAGGAATACACTTCACTGTAGATGAATCGAAATCACAGATATGCAAAAAGGGAAGAAGGTGGAATTATCATCTAATTACTCAGAAATTACTGTCCAACTCCAGATTCTTCTCTTTATACACATTCATTGTCTTTCTTTTCTTTTTATTGTAATTGCAAAGAAAATAATAGTTTCAAAGCCTTTTATGTTTCACTAGAAGACATATTGTGAATATATTTCCATGTCAAGAAATAAACAATAAATGAAGAATTCCTTTGACAGCTACATAGTATTCTATGAAAAAATGTGATATAATTTACTTTATAAATCCTTCAGCATTGAATGTCTATGTTGTTTTAAAATGTTTGCTGATATAAATGATGCTGTGATTAAAATCCTCCTAGTTGAACATTTGAGAGCACATCTTTCTTTTCTTTTTTCTTTTTTTGTTTTGAGAAGGAATCTTGCTCTGTCTCCTAGGATGAAGTGCAGTGGTTCATTCACAACTCACTGCAACCTCTGCCTCCGGGTTCAAGCGATTCTCCTGCCTCAGCCTCCTGAGTAGCTAGGACTATAGGTGCCCGCCACCACACCTGGCTAATTTTGTATTTTTGGTAGAGACGGGCTTTCACCATTTTGGCCAGGATGATCTCCATCTCTTGACCTCGTGATCCACCCACCTCATCCTCCCAAAGTGCTGGGATTACAGGCATGAGCCACCGCACCCAGCTGAGAGCACATCTTTATTTTCTTAGAAATTCTTTGAATTGGAATTTCTGGGTCACAGACTACACATAGTTTTAAAGGGTTTCGATTGCCAAACTGTCTACCCTGACAAAAAAAAGTTTAAAAATTTAAATATGCATCATTTTACCTTTCTGCCATCCATGTATAAAAGGGCCACAAATGTACTTCTCAAAAATTCTTTATGTTAGTTTATGTTTTGGATGCCAAAGCAACTGCTAAATAACTTAAATGAGTGTGGGAGAGGGTGGTCTGGGGATAATATTTCTTCCCTGCTTAAATTTAGAAACTAAACTATCCCTGAGAATTTCTCATTAAGTGGATTTTATGAAGACTTCCTGCCAGAAAACACACCACAGTCATTTATATTCCATGCAGGGAAAGAAGCTATGAGCAGAATTCATCATGAAAGTCTTCACAAAACCTTGTAATATAAACATCTAGAGAAGGAATATGTATGGGGTTAAGATGGAGAACCAAGAGTAAGGCCATCCGAATTACAGACATGCCCAGAGGACAGCCAGCCAGAAGGGCTCTAAAAATGCATACTGGGTGGCAGAGGGTGGAAGCAGACGCTGCCAGCGGGCACGTTATTGATTATGAAAATGCCAGAGTGAAAGAGCCAAGGTATGGCTTTCTCAGCCTGGTAAGCTGGCCTGAGGCTCTGTAGATTCTGCTGTTGTAACATACAAACATTCATATGTCAACAACTCCCAAGAGCACTACAGAAGAAAGAAAACAGGCTTTAAACACCCCGGGTAGGCACAACGGCTCCAGTGCTCAGGAGCTACAGCATTGAAGGCAAACTTTTAACTCCTCTGAAGCTTAATTTGCCTATCTGTAAAATGGGTTCAGTAACAACCCATTCTCAGAGGCTTGTGGTGAGGATTGAGATGATGTGTGAGGAAGTATTCTATGATAATATCCCAAATGCCATCTCAGGGGTTGGCATGTGGTCGGCAATCCACATTTGTGAACAAAACTATACGATAAGCTGGATACACTCACTCAGCGTTAAGGTGAGATATCCAGAGAGTGGAAGGAAGGATGAGTGCTCTGAGTCAACTCTCCCACCAATGGCCCTACCCCTAACAGACTGAAGGCCTCGGACCAGAAGCAGGCCAGCGCCGCCTGCCTTAAGGATGTTCTGGTCACTTGGGGAAAGGCTGCCGTGATGGCAAGGATTCCATGAAACCATTGATTGGGCTCACATTTACAATCCATGAAAGCCTGAAGGCAGCCTCTAGGGGAATCTGGATGTAGGAAATCTGGTAGGTTTTGTCTGCCTCTCTAGCTCCAGGCTTGCAGCAAAGAAAGCCTGAGCAGGTGAAACCCTCATAAGATCTGGTACCACAGCCTGCCCTACATGGGGGCTGAAGGGGCTTAGAATTCCAAGACCATGAACAGGGACTAACCCTGCCCATGGAACAAAGGAGGAAGAGAGCTGTTCCTTAAGCTACTTTCTTTACTCAGAAGAGTAGAACTGGGGTTCCTTCCCATCATCCTTTTACACTGCCCATAACCCAGTATCAAAATGGGAACTTGGAAAGAGGATGAAGGTCTAATCTTCTTGAATAGAATAAAGCAAGCTACCAGCATGTCCACCTATAGAGGATAGTTAAATACATTACAATAAATCCTTAAAGCCCTTAAATGTCATACCATGGAGCTACATTTACTGATATGGACAAATGTTGCTCAACTTATCTGAGACTCAGTTTACTCATCTGTAAAAGGGGATTAACAAGAGAACCTCCCTCTGCAGGGTTCTGATATAATATAAAAAACAGGGGTCACCTGGCACTCAATCCAGTGCATTGCAAGTGTTCCATAAAAATGTCAGCTGTTATTAGTGTATTTTGTTAAGAAGAAAGCAGACTAAAAATTATATTTATAATATGTGCCTGTGTTTGTTAAAAAAAAAAACTTTATATAGGCCTGACACAGTGGCTTATGTCTGTAATCGCAGCACTTTGGGAAGCTGAGGCAGGTGGATCACTTGTGGACAGGAGTTCGAGATCAGCCTGGTCAACATGGCAAAAAACCCCATTTCTACTAAAATACAAAAATTAGCCGGGTGTGGTGGCGCTCGCCTGTAATCCCAGTTACTCGGGAGGCTGAAGCAGGAGAATCACTTAAACCCAGGAGGCACAGGTTGCAGTGAGCCGAGATCGCACCACTGCACTCCAGCCTGGGCAACAGAGCGAAGCTCCATCTCAAAAATCAACCAACCAACCAAAAAACTGTGTGTAAATGGTAGAAAAATATCTGGAAGTGTAAGCCCCCAAATGTGAATGACGGTGATCTCTACCTGGTGGAAGTAGAGTGATTTGTAGTTTGCACTTCACTTCTTTGAGTTGTATAGGCCTTTGAAAAAAAACAATTAGCATTCTCTATTTTTGTAATGGAAAGGAAAAAGGAAAATGAACAGAAAGGAATGGTCCAGAAAAGAATGGAACGGAAAGGGAGGGAAGGGAAGGGAAAGAAGGAAAAGGAAAAGAAGGGAAAATGGATTTGCTTAACCTAAATACTCAAGCCTGGGAGAACACTGAAGACAAAACAGACGGGTATATACAGCAATTGTAAGTGCTATTTGCAGAATTCACGCTAATGCGGGGAAATGCTTATAATATGATGCCGGAGTGGGGGAAGCCAGGATACAACATGTTTTATGCTTCCTAATGTCAGTTGTTGTTAAAAAATGCCTAGAGAAAAGATTTGAGGACAATATGCCAAAATACGAACAGTGATTACCTTTGAATGCTAGGATTATGGTTGTTCATTATTTCCTTAATACTGTTTTCTCTTTTCTAAATTGCTTACATGAGGCCTCAATTGCTTCTTTTAAAACAATCAGAAAATATGAACAACTGATAATAAAAATAATAATGAACTGCTCTTACTTGCTTGATGGAAACCAGCAGGACCAGGGCAACGATGGGCCTCCCAGAGGCCCAGATACACTTTGTGTAGAGGGGGAAAGGGCTGGTCCCCCAGGGGGCACGGATGCCCATGGGCAGCTCGGGGATGCCAGGCAGGAGTCCCATGCTTCCTCTCCCAGGCCCTGCCCTGCTCGATCCCAGCTTCATCTTCCTCATGAACATTCACAAGTGGGGGCACATCTCCGTAGCCGTCCAAGATGCACCGCAGGCTGTCTCCTCTCGCATTCCTCTTGGTCCAGAGAGGAAATGTTTGCACAAATCCTCTCCACGCCGCCCAGAGAGAGTCTGAGGCAGTCCACAGCGATCTACAGAGTCTTCAGAGTTCCTCCTCAGCCCTGGCTTATCCCCCGCCCCTGCCCCCCTAAAAGCAGAGAGATTTTTCCCAGACCTTCCCTAAGTCAGCTGTGCTTTCTGGGACTTCTCAACAGGCCGAGGAGAAAGAACAAGGCAGTCAGCGGGCTCCTCCCTGAAGGTTCTGCTCAATGAACAAGGCTGGGCTGAGACAGGTTTGGGTTCGAGCTGCAGAAGAATAGCTGGCAGAAGGCTATGGGCCTCAAGCCAGTTTAGAGGCAGGTGTCTTTTTGAGGTGGGGTATTTCTTTCTAAGGCGTTAAGCTTGTCCAAGCTGCGCTGAGACTAACCACGAAGGCAGAATCTCCTCTGGGTCTTGTTTATGCAGAGATTACAGGAGAGACAGTTGCTCAGCTTAGGAGAGAACAGATCCCAACCCAGGCTGTGAAGCAAAAACCCAATCAGCGGCTTAGATTATGCCTACACAATAGCAAAACAATGTGTTGAAAAGTTCAGCATTCAGGTGTCTTGAATACCCACTTGTTCTGAGCACATGTGGCTCTGTCCACCTACAGACCCTTTCATAGAATTCATGATAGGTCACTTACTAACCGGTGCTGGAGTACTCTCTCCCCACAATGCGCCTTGACAAAATCTTTCAATCCACCATCTTATGTCACTCATCCTGACAATAACCCCATGGGGATACAATGAATTCTTCATCTGACAGCTGAGAAACATCGAAGCTCAGAGAGGTTGGCTGGCTTGCCCAAGGCCACACAGCAAGTAAACAGCAAAGCCAGGATAGGCAGATCTTCTGACCAGAAGTGGCTGAGCACAGCTACTGGGGAAGGTGCCCTGCCCCTGCCCTCTCCAGGTGAGTTTCTCCAAAAGGCTCTGCTTGGAACTTCTCAATCCACCTCTCTCAGGCCAGCTCCCAGTGTCCCCTGCAATGTCTCCCAACCTCGCAAACTGGAGGCCCAGGTGGAAGATGCCTTGATTGAATGGACAACAGGTCAGCAAGAGGCTAGAAGAACATGTTTTCACTTCGTTTTTGATTTGCTTTTTTTTTTTTGGTTCTGTTTCATTTTTTCCCCCTTCAAGTCAAAGCATAGGAACTCATCCTGGGTAACTTTTGAACTGAGTGAATTCTGAACAGTTGGGGAAAGCAGCTGTGCTTTTATAAATGGAAATCTTAAAAACTCATGGCCAGGCACAGGGCTCACGCTTATAATCCCAGCACTTTGGGAGCCCGAGGTGGGTGGATCGTGAGGCCAGGAGATTGAGACCATCCTTGCCTCCATGTAGCAAGATTTTAGACCTTAACCATGAAATGCTCAACTAGAACAAAGACCCTAGAAATGGACTCAGAGTGGTGTCACCTCTGGAATCGATGTGGTTGTCTCTTTGGGATGGCAGAGAGCAGGATGGAGTGACCCAGAGGGAGAGAGTGCCCGAGGGATGGGCTTTGGCCCTTTAATGTGGCTGCAACTCTGTTCTGTGACTTCATTAAAGATCATCTTCCAAGTTGTATGCTGGAAGATGATATGTCTTTAAAGAAAACACCTGCTTTGCAAGAATAGTCTGTCTCATCTCTTCCAACTTTTTCTGAAAAACCTTTATTTCTGAAGGGATGAAGATTAGGGCCACACACTTTTTCCCCACCCATTGGGCGGGTGCCCTCTAGCGATGAAACGTGGTAAAGCCTCTTCCCTCGAGACTGGGCAGCCACCAGGCCAGTGAGAGCACAGGACACGGTTGCTCAGACTTGGCCAGTGGCAAAGTACAGATGGAATGATATTAACCGACTATCACTGTCTAGCCCAGGCACATAGATTCGATTCTGTCTGGGGTATTCAGGAGGTGTCTAATATGTCATCAGGAGCCTGTAGGATGCTCTGTGGAAATTTCTCCTGCCCTCACTCCTTTACCAGTGTCCTCTGCCTGAGGAGCTCCTTTAAAATCTTCAGCATCAACTGGGCACAGTGGCTCACGTCTGTAATCCCAGCACTTTGGAAGGCTGAGGCAGGCAGATCACAAGGACAGGAGTTCGAGACCAGTCTGGCCAACATGGTGAAACCCCGTCTCTACTAAAAATACAAAAAAATTAGCCGGTGTGGTGGTGTGCTCCTCTAATGCCAGCTACTCAGGAGACTGAGGCAGCAGAATTACTTCAACCCAGGAGCAGAGGTTGCAGTGAGCTGAGATTGTGCCATTGCACTCCAGCCTGGGCAACAGAAAGAGACTCGATCTCAAAAAACAAAATAAAACAAAACAAAACTCGACCGCGTCACTGCCTCTGCCAGTGCTCCCTTCAGTGAGGACATGAGCGATGGTGCCCAGGCTTCTGTATTCCAGCATCTGAGGCCCCTGGCACCCAAATGGGATGCATGCCACCCTTCCCATTCTGGACAGCACCCTTGCCCTGAGGCAGCTTGCCTGTACCTCGCATCCCCCAGGGTCCCTGGAACAAGCATCTGTTTTCCGTAGTCCTTCTCTACATAGGGCTGGACAAGAATCAGGCCTATGAAGTCCTTGTGAGTCCCTGATTCCAGAATCTAGCACTGAGGACCCTGCCCCATGCAAAAGGCAAGGGTGAGGCTGTCTCACCAAGACTGTCCCCCAGACAGCCCCTGGTGTTCCATCAAAACCAGCGCCCTCCACAACAGTCAAAAAGTGGAAGAAACCCAGGTGTCTGAATAGATAAACAAAATGTGATCCAATAAAGACAGAAAATTTCTGCCTTGAAAAAGGAAGGACATTCTGGCACGACATGCGTGAAGCTTGAAGACATTATGCTAAATGAAGTAAGCCAGTCACAAAGGGACAAACGCTGTGAGTCCACTAACGGGAGGCACCTAGAGTAGGCAAATTCATAGAGACAGAGAGAAGAAGGTGGGCTGCCAGGACTGGGAGGAAAGGCATGGGGAATTGTGTGGCAGGTGTGGATAATGCAAGATGAAGAGCTCTGCAGGTGGATGGTGGTGATGGTCGCACAGCACTGTAAGCATAGTTATGCCACTGAACTGTGCACTTAAAAGTGGTTGAGATGGCTAGGCATGATGGCTCACGCCTATACTCCCAGCACTCTGAGAGGTCAAGGCGGGTGGATCACCTGAGGTCAGGCTTTTGAGACTAACCCAGTCAACATGATGAAACTCTGTCCCTACTAAAAATACAAAAATTAGCCTGGCATAGTGGCAGGTGCCTATCATCCCAGCTACTTGGAAGGCTGAGGCAGGAGAATTGCTTGAACCCAGGAGGTGGAGGTTGCAGTGAGTCAAGACCGTGCTGCTGCAACCCAGCCCGTCGACAGAGTGAAACTCTGTCTCAAAAAAAAAAGGGGGTTGAGATGGTTCATTTCACGTTATGTGTGTTTTACCACAATTAAAAAGCAATGCCCTCCTGCACACCTACCTCCTGGGGAGAATGGCAGGGCCAGCACCCTTGCTGGATGTGGTAGGGCAGTACATGCAGCTCCCCAGGGGGACATGAGAGGAGGCTGTGTGAGGATGCCAGATGGCAGGGACCATGACGAGGCAGGAGGAGGGGACCCCACAGCTCATCCTGCCCCACGCAGCTCACTCAGCCATGGACAGGGCCAGGCAGCAGCAGTTGCTGCTCCTCCTCCCCATCTGCCTCGCCCTCGCCTTCTCCCTCACCGCCGTGGTCAGCAGCCACTGGTGTGAGGGGATCCGGCGGGTGGTGAAGCCGCTGTGCAGGGACCAGCCTGGAGGACAGCACTGCATTCACTTCAAACAGGACAACAGCAGTGATGGCAGGATGGGCAACGACAGCCAGGCTGTCCTGTACATTTGGGAGCTGGGGGACGACAAGTTCATTCAGCGTGGGTTCCATGTGGGGCTCTGGCAGTCCTGCGAGGAGAGCCTCAGCGGTGAAGGTGAGCACAGCCTGTAGATTCTGGGGTTGATGAGTGCGGGATGGGGCAGGGGCTCTTGAGCCAGGCTGTCTGGGTTTGAATCCTGCATCTCCACTGACTGTCCAGGTATCCTTGAGCGAGTCCCTTCACCTCTCTGAGCCTGTCTTCTCATCTGTAAAATGGGAATGATAGCAGTACTTACCTCCTAGAGTGATCGTAAAGATGAAATGACCAGACTCACATAAAGTGCTTGCCGCAGGGCCTGACACATTGCAAGTGTTTACTAAAATTAGCTTTTCTCATTTGCTCTGGTCACCTGATCCCTGATAGTCAAAATCCTTTGGGAGTCAAAGGTGGCCCTAACCCAGCTCTAACGTGCAGCCCTGTTATTTCTCTAGTCGGAATGATCTTGGAGGGAATCTTTTAAAAAAAAGTGTTTTTAACCCCTCAAAGAATTGAGTGGGGAGGAATTTGACCCTTTCAAATTAGTCCATCTGGCTCCAAGCCCATGCTCAGGGACAGAGTACTTTCCCCTTTCTGCTTGGGAAGCAAAACCTCCAGGGTGGAAAAAGGAGGAGTCCTCCTCCCATTCCCATTTCTCTCCTGACCTCAGCTCATTTCAGCAAATTTCTTGTACAGCTTTTTACTTTTCCTGGAGTTTCGAATTGCCTTTTCTTTGTCCATTCTCATAGCATTTGTATTTTTTATTCCTGAGTCCTAAGTAAAAGGCAACAAGAATGAACCCCACTGAGGCCCAGCATGGTGGCTCATTCCTGTAATCCTAGCACTTTGGGAAGCTGAGACCGCTGAATTGCTTGAGACCAGGAGTTAGAGACCAGCCTGGGAAACACAGTGAGACCTCTCTTTACAAAAACTTGTTTTAAAAATTAGCTAGGCATGGTGGTGTGCCTGTGGTCCCAGCTACTCTAGGAGGATCACTTCAGGCTGGGAGGTTGAGGTTGCAGAGAGTCACGATTATGTGACTGCACTCCAGCCTGAGACCCTGTCTCAAATTTTAAAAAAAGAAAAAGAAAAAGAATGAACACTCTGAGATGCTGTATGTTCCTCCCCACTACCCTCCCTCCCAGTGGTGGCCACTGTGGGGCAGTGCCTAGCCTGACTGACCCTTGCATGTATCCCGACCAGTGCCTGTGTCTTGTGCTTTAAGTGTGGTGCAGACACTGCAATAGTGCCTGGAGCTAAGGCTACTTAGGGACCTCCCAGTTCCTCTCTTCTCAGGGAGCGCTTTCTTCCTGCAAATCTCTTCTCTACCTTCATGGACAGATGCAAAATTCTTAGGACCCTGCATCCTGGAGGGTTTCCAAGATAGTTCCAGAATTTGGGCTTGGAAACTGTATTCACGATACTTATAGGCATTGCTTGGGAAATTCCACTTCCTTTCCAAGTCTCATATGAGGACAGCCTATAGTACTTCTATTTCCACAGCTCTATATAGGTGTCACACCAGTTTTCAAATGTGTTGCCCAACGAGCTTGTAAAAAAAACAATCCAGGTGCCCAGTCCTGGAGGTTCTAATTTAAGAGGTCCAGGGTGGAGTCTGGACATCTGTATTCTTTATTTATTTTATTTATTTTGAGACAGAGTTTTGCTTTTGTTGCCCAGGCTGGATTGCAATGCACAATCTCAGCTCATGGCAAACTTCATCTCCAGGGTTCAAGCAATTCTCCTGCCTCAGCCTGCTGAGTAGCTGGGATTACAGGCGCCCACCACCATGCCCAACTAATTTTTCTGTTTTTAGTGGAGACAGAATTTCACCATGTTGGCCAGGCTGGTCTCGAACTTCTGACCTCAGGTGATCTGCCCACCTCAGCCTCCCAAAGTGTTGGGATTATAGATGTGAGCCACCACACCTGGCCAAAACTTTTTTTAAAAAAAAAGAATACAGACCAGGCGCCAGATTGCATCCCTGCGCTCCAGCCTGGGCAACAAGAGCAAAACTCCATCTCCAAAAAAAAAAAAAAAAAGAGTTTTAACCAAGGTGATATTTACTCATAGATAAGTAAGATGAACTCATTTTGAAATGCCTCTAAGAAAAATCAACAGTCTCTTGCCCCTTACTTTACTTAGTCCTACCCTTCAGAGGAAACCACATTTAACTTAATTGTCTCTTCTGGTATTTGCTTCCATGTGAGTGAGCCCCAGTGCTGAGGGAAAGGATCCAGTGGGAGAGACAGACCTAAGGTACAAACCAACAGGGAAAAACATGATAATGGTTATAACAAGGAAGCAACTATGATATGGAAATGGAAAGGGGGGTGATAGAGTTTGGAGAAAATGTAATCCCTGGCAGGGCGCGGTGGCTCACGCCTGCAATCCCAACACTTTAGGAGGCCGAGGTAGGCGGATCACAATGTCAAGAGATTGAGACCAGCCTGGCCAACATGGTGAAACCCCATCTTTACTAAAAGTACAAAAATTAGCTGGGCATGGTGGTGTGCACCTGTAGTCCCAGCTATCTGGGAGGCTGAGGCAGGAGAATCACTTGAACCCAGGAGGTGGAGGTTGCAGTGAGCTGAGTTAGCACCAATGCGCTCCATTCTGGGTGACAGAGTGAGACTCCGTCTCAAAAAACAAAAAAATGTAATCCTCGATGTTAGAGGTGTAGCCCGGTGGGAGGTGATTTGATCATGGAGGTGGATTTGCCATGAATAGTTTAGCCCTGTCCTTTCAGTGCTGTTCTCGAAATAGGGAATCATTTCTCATGGGATCTTGTTGTATGGAAAGTGTGTGCCACCTTCCCCTTCTCTCTCTTGCTCCCACTCTCACCGTGTGATTGGCTGACTCCCCCTTTGCCTTCTGCCATGACTGGAAGCTTCCCCAGGCCTCACCAGAAGCTGAGCAGATGCCGGCGCTATGCTTCCTGAACAGCCTGCAGAACTGTGAGCCAGTTAAAAGTCTTTTCTTTATAAGCTACCCAGCCTCAGGTATTCATTTATAGCAATGCAAACTGAGTAACACACAAGGAGAGGTTATTTATAGCTCTGGGCACAGGGAAGACCTCATAAAGGAGGTAGCCACTGTGCCAGGCCCATAAGGCTATGACTTTTTTTTTTTATACTTTGGGCTCTGGGGTACATGTGCACATCCTGCATCCTACAGGATTGTTGCATAGGTACATACATGCCATGATGGTTTGCTGTCTCTATCCCCGACGTCCCCCGCCCATTGCCTACATCAGGCATTTCTCCCCGTGTTATCCCTCCCCATCCTCCCCAACCCCTGCTGTCCTTCTCCTCCTTTCCCCTCCACCCCCACCCCCACCCCCCACCTACCAGTGAGTGTTGTTCCCTTCCCTGTGCCCAAGGCTATGATTTTAACAGACAGACATTGGGGATGAGAATGTTCCAGGCAGGCAGAACTGAGTCAGCCAAATGTCTGAGGCAGCATAACCCAGGTATTTGCAACAGAATACAAGGCAGAGAAGAGGGGGAATCCTTACATTCTTACAGAAGAACTTAGCTCACATGGCTCTTCCATGTCACCTGAGGCAGCTTCTCCTTCCCTGCAACATAAGGTCTCAGTCACCTGAACAGGAGGAACTGAGCAGGGCATTTCCTAAGTAGAAAAGACCTCACTGGGCCGGCCACGGTGGCTCACACCTGTAATCTCAGCACTTTGGGAGGCCAAGGCAGGCAGATTACTTGAGGTCAGGAATTTGAGAACAGCCTGGCTAACATAGTGAAACCCCATTTCTACTAAAAATACAAAACTTAGTCAGATGTGGTGGCAGGTGCCTGTAATCTCAGCTACTCAAGAGGCTGGGGCAGGAGAATCCCTTGAACCCAGGAGGTGGTGGTTGCAGTGAGCCGAGATCATGCCCCTGCAATCCAGCCTGGGCAACAGAGCAAGACTCTGTCTCAAAAAAAAAAAAAAAAAAAAAATGAATGAAAGAAAGAAAGAAAGAAAGAAAGAAAAGAAAAGGCCTCATTGGAGAGAATTGGAAGCTTGCTGGTCATAATGCCAGGAGGAGGTAGGGCCAGAGTAGAATCTAAACTTGAAGACGAGAGTTAGAAAATTAGACCTATGGGAGGGAGCTACGTTGTCAGTAGCCAGTCTTCATATTCTATAAGACTGGTTATTCAGTGGAACACGCTTTGGGAAAGGCTGGCCTAGAACAATAGAGCCATTTGACAGATGAGAAGACTGAATTCTAGAGATGTAAGTGATCTGTGGAAGAGTGCACGGGTAGGAACTAATGGAGCTGGGCATGGAACTCAAACTGCTTAACGCTGAGCCCTGACTTTGCCTCTTACCCCACAATGCACACACCTTAACTGAAAGGCAACAACTGCTATAATTATCCATGAATAATTTTGTGCCCATCAATTTAAAAAACAAAAAACAAAAAAACAAGCCAGGCGCAGTGGCTCATACCTGTAATCCCAGCACTTTGGGAGGCCAAGGTGGGTGGGTCACAAGGTCAAGAGATTGAGATCATCCTGGCCAACATGGTGAAACCCCGTCTCTACTAAAAATACAAAAATTAGCTGGGCGTGGTGGCAGGTGCCTGTAGTCCCAGCTAGTGGGGAGGCTGAGGCAGGAGAATCACTTGAACCCAGGCGGCGGAGGTTGCATTGAGCAGAGATTGCACCACTGCACTCCAGCCTGGCGAAAGAGCGAGACTCCATCTCAAAAAGGAAAAAAAAAACCTCTGCTCAATCACCAAGGCACACGTTTACCTGTGTAACAAACCTGCACATCCTGCATATGTATCCCGGAATTTAAAAGCTGAAGGAAAACAAACGAATAAACAAAACACCTCAGTTCACATTTTACATGTTTCTTAATATAATAAGGTCATTCAGGTCCACCTCGGTGTCTAAATGTTGTCATCACTTTATTAAGAAGGAAGAAAGGACATCTTCCCCCAATCACCTCCCCCCACCCCGCTGTGTTGCAGGATACCCCTAAAGCAAAATAGTTTAGAATTAACTAATAATTAATTATTTTTATTCAATAATAAATTGATTAATACAAAACATGCTAGAGGACAAAATGAAAGCTATACATCAAGGAGTCACACACTCAAATGCTTATAGAGGTCGTAACAAAAGTGGGTGGAGCTGGGCTAGCTGGGAATGCCGGTGACCTGGAACCACCATACCTCAGCTAAAGGAGCAGCCTCTTGCTCATCAGCTTCATGGCTGTGTGTACCTGTAAGCCCAGTATTTATTAGATGCTCTGATTCTTCAGGGGAGGTAAGATGTTTGGATTTCTTTGTCAAATTTCTCAGTGTTAAAATATCTTTAAAACATGGCATGAGCCAAAAAGATTATGTCTGCTGCAGAGGGTAGCTGGGGCTCCCCGTTGGAAATTGCACCACACAAGGCATCTGCCATTTAGTCTAATTTGTCGCAAGTACTTAGGAGATTTGGGGCATAAGAAGGAAAATGTTCAGATTGGAGAGAAACGGGATGGAGCCCAAACAGTCCTTTGGAGAGAGGGGGAGGAGGGGTGAGGAGAGGGAAGTAGAGCTGGCAGTGAGAGCTCCAGTCTTGGGAGGACGTGCCCAGGCCCTAAACAAGTCCAGAAAAGGAGCTTCTGGGCATCCGACTGCCCCAGCTCTGCTGCCCCATGGGGCCTCCATGCTTGTTTTCCTTCTGAAAGGGCTCCATGTCCCTAAAAGTTGACCTTCCCGGGAAACCCTTACCTGGAGGGCTATTTTAAGACATCCTTAGCCCAAGCCACCTTCAAGAACTCTATCCTTTCTCCCCAGTGCCTAGAATGTCTTTAAAGGGAATCCACACCTTTGATCCCACACTCTGAAATGAAAATTTGCACTGAACATTCCTGGTCAAGGCAGCACTTACATGAAATGTTCTTTTCCTTAGCTGAGTCTGTGAATCAACACAATGTGCTCAGTCTAGAATCTATGCTGCTCTGCTAAACTCAAAAAGTTCAGGGCAGAGGGACCCAGGCACCCCATAAAGGATGGGGATGGAGTGGGGGTTGGTGGACAGCAAACTGACAGGGGGTACCAGAGTCAGGAGGGATTGGATGCCACTTCCAGGGCTGGCTTGCTGTCCCGCTTGGCTGCTGAAACACTCAAGCTATGTAACACCCGCCTCCCTGGCTTCATGGGATTTATAAAGATTTTTTTTTTAATCCTGCTGGCTTTATTCAAAAGGAACACCACTTCTGAGAATTTGTATTTATCAAAAGGGTCACCAGCGTCTGACTCTGGGCCCAAGCTAAACTCAGCTGTCTAAGCTACTCTGAATTCCCTTAATCTCCTTGGCTGGCCCTGGCTCTGTGCTGGCCTCATCTCTATTCCTGGTGGGAAAGGCATTTCTTTTCAGAAGACAAGTTAGACCTTCACTCCTTGGTGCATTAGGTAGAGACCAAGAAGCAATGCAGAAAAGGCCTCTGAGTCTCAGGTGAGAAACCCAGGTTTTTCATTCTTGACACCACCAACTCGTGTGAGCGTGGTCTCCTCGAAATCCATAAAATCACAATCGTTGTACTTGCCTTTATTAATAATTCAACACTTGAACACACTCTTCTAAACTGTGTAGGGATGAACCAGAGGATTTCCCAGGCTGCTCCCACTCAACAGTCCCTAATTCTATTTTGGGCGACGTGTTAGTAGAGAGAGCGTGGGACACTCAGCTGGGACAGGACCTCAGAGGGTGACTTGCCATGGTCTCTATCCTCCATCAGTCACCCCCAAACCAGAATTTGGTTACATGTTCACATCAAGTGGGTATCCATGGGCTTAGCATTTTATTTTTATTTATTTATTTATTTATTTATTTATTTATTTATTTATTTATTTTTGAGATGGAGTTTCGCTCTCGTTACCCAGGCTGGAGTGCAATGGCGTGATCTCGGCTCACCGCAACCTCCGCCTCCTGGGTTCAGGCAATTCTCCTGCCTCAGCCTCCTGAGTAGCTGGGATTACAGGCATGTGCCACCATGCCCAACAAATTTTTTGTATTTTTAGTAGAGATGGGGTTTCACCATATTGACCAGGATGGTCTCGATCTCTTGACCTCGTGATCCACTCGCCTCGGCCTCCCAAAGTGCTGGGATTACAGGCGTGAGCCACTGTGCCCGGCCTAGCATTTTAAAGGGAACTGTGTATCTAAGGCTGTAGCTCAAGACATTTCACTTGATGTGTGCAACACGACAGATGACACTCATATACACAGCAGATCTGTGCCCCTGGAGCACATAAGTGAGTCTGGTGGTGGGTTCTTCCCGATACCTAGTATACACACAATGATTCCTCCCTTTCTTTCATAGTCAAGAAAGCACGATGGAATGCAAGCAACTGTGTGACTTGCATGCTAAGAATCTTACTAACAGACATGGTTCTGAATCTGCTCTCATTCATTTGAAAATAAATTGCAAACTTTGATAGTTTCCCTTAAACAAGAAGCCAGTTATTTCAGATTCATATCATAATGAATACTGTTTCCAAAACTGAGAACCCCTGGCCTAAGACTTGCAGTATTAGTCCAGATGGGCTAGGTTAGGCTGCAGTAACAACCCCCCAAATCGGTGGTTGAAACGGACACATTTATTTTTAGCTCATTCTGTATAGACTTCTCAGGTTGGCAAGGGGTCTGTCCTCATTGTAGCTATTTGGGCACCCAGGCTGAATGGAAACTCCCTCTTGACATGGGCTTCTGGGATCACGACAAGGGAACAAGAACCAGGGGGAAAGGCATTGGCTCTTAAAGCTGCTCAGATCCATCTCATTTTTGCTGTCAGTTGATTGGTCAAAGAGAGTTACATGGCCAAGCCACAGTTCAATAGGGTGGACTCTATCATGCTCCCACACAGAGGGGCACCATATGTCCCTGAGCAGAAAGCAGTCTGCACAGTCCCCATTTCTCATTCAGTTAAGGGGCTGGAAATACACCATTTGCCCCCTGATTTTGAAGTGTAATCCTACTTCTGAATCCATTCTCTTTATCTTTCAGATGAAAAGTGTAGGAGTTTCCAGAGTGTGGTGCCTGCTGAAGAACAAGGTAAATACCTTACCCTCTGCCCACAAACATTCCTATAGCTTGGACGGTTTTAACTGTTTTATTAGGATTAGGGGAAATAATGAGGGAGTCATTGATGATTTTCCATGAAGTCAAGTCCAAAAGCTAGAACCAGAGGCTCCCTTCCTGTGCCTTGTAGCCAGCAGTGTTCTGGCGAATGTTTAACAGCCAACTTCATAGGGTGGGTGGGAAGCCCTGATGATTGGCAGCATTGGCCATGTTCCGTGGTGTAAATATTCCCAATAGAGCCAATTTCAGCTACAAGACGAACGCAGAGCTGTGAGACATGCACACCACTGCCTAGAGCAGTTTTTCTTCTTTCTAAAGCTCCCTAACACTTAGCATCTTTGTAATTCCTCTCTTAGTGTCTGTTCTCCCAGCTGGAGTAGAGGTCTTGTGAAGACCTGTATGGATCACATTTATTCATTGCTGTGTCTCCAGCACCTAACACCTTAGAGTAGTCCTTTCACGAAGATCAATTTCCCTTTCTGTCCTCTTTCTCCATTGCCTTCCACTGCCAACAGAGTTCCTTGATGCCACAGGTGGGATCCTCTCGAAAAGGTAAACAGGTGGCTCCCACAGAAACAAATGAGGTTTTGGTAACTGCAGACAGGGCTCTTCAACTTGCAGAGCCTCACCCCCATGTTTAAGTTTGTGTATCTTTTTCTTTCAAAAGGCAAAGATGATATCTTCTGGTAAAATTAAGACATCATCATAGTTTTTGAGCTGGGGCATGGAGACCCCCTGCTGTGAGCATCACTCTTGTCCTCACAGCGGGGGTTTGCTTAGTTCCCTCTCACACACACACACACTATGGGCAATCCTTAGAAACGTCTCTTTCAGCCCTGAGGAATACCTTTCCATTGCCAGCTTTCTAAGATTCAGCAGAGGCATCTGTGATTTTTACTCCAATGTGTCTGTTTTTCATGTGTTGTTTAGAAGTGAACTAAATCAAAGGACTGACCATTTTTAATGCTTCTGAGTTAGAAATGCTCAGCATTTCCAACATCCCTTTCTTCTCTAGGTGTTTTGTGGCTGTCCATCGGGGGCGAGGTCCTGGATATCGTTCTGATACTGGCAAGCGCCATCCTCCTGGGCTCCAGAGTGAGTTGTTGCAGCCTTGGATTCGACTGGCTCAGGGTGGATGCCTTGGTAGCCATCTTCATGGTGCTGGCAGGTACTTTCCAATGGCATCCTTGGAACAGGCTGCCCCAGAAGGAAAGCAGAGCTTCAGCCTGGACATGCTCATTGCCAAAAGAACAGGCTGGCTCTTCACCGTCAGTGGCCATTTGAGCAGGGCAGGTGGTCTACTGGATAAGGCACCAATTAATCCCATTGGATGGATACAGTATTCTTAAGGTGACAGATGAAAAGGGGCTAGGCACAGATGGAAAGTGAAATTTATCAGTGTGTCTTTATCACAGCCATGGAAGAGGGTGCCCTGGCTCTGGCAGCTGACATGGCTTCACTGAAAACAGTGCTTAGGCGTGAGTCTCTGGAGGGATCCCGCACAGGTGCAGATGTCTCCCTAATGGTTGTACGACCCCAGGCAAGTTACATAACTTCTCTGAGACAGAATACTCTAAAACATCTCAAAACACTTCAGCGATGACTAAGTAAGAGTACACCTAGTGTAGAAGAAGTACTCAATAAATGGTAGTTTTTGAAAAAGTATCCACATTTGGTATAAATGTTCCATAAAAATAAAGAACTCCTTTTTTTAGTTCTACTTCTATGTTCTCCAAGCAACTTTTAAAGCAACTTAATTGGGTCTCCTAAGTGGGCCTTTCTTGGGAGAAAGAACCCTGAACAAATGACTTCCTTTAGTTCTCAAACTGGATACAAAAAGTTAGTCATGTTGTTAGTCGTGTAACAGCCCAATTTGTAGATCTCTTTTGTGCTTGATACGTGCAATGCATCTTTCCTAAGTCCTTTTTTTTTTTAAAGATGGGGTTTCACCATGATGGCCAGGCTGGTCTTGAACTCCTGAGCTCAGGTGATCCACCCACCTCAGCCTCCTAAAGTGCTATAATTACAGGCATGAGCCACTGCGCCCGGCCCCTAAGTCGTTTTTTTTTTTTTATTGTCCCTTTTAATTATTTTATTTTACTCACTTATTTTGAGATGAGGTCCCCGGAATCCTCCCTCCACAGTTTTCTGAGTACCTGGGATTACAGGTGCATGCCACCATGCCTAGCTCCTTCAAGTCTTATCCTCAGTGAATGGGATGATAAAATCCAATTTCTGACCTTCTTAGGAAGGAACCACGTTATGGAGACTCCTGCCCAGGTTCTGACAGGTCCTCCCCAGTTGTGTCTTCCAGGATGTCTCTTCAATATCAATTGTGGGAATGAGACGTCCAATGGAATGTTTAAGGATGAATACATGCAGATACATCAAAAGGGCTTTATGAATGCTAGAGAGCTCCCTACACCAACTCATGCAACATACAGGAGTTCTTCCATCATGTGTCTTCTTAACTGTGGCTCACAGACCTTTCCTTTGCAGGGCTCCTAGGCATGGTAGCCCACATGATGTACACAACCATTTTTCAAATCACTGTGAACCTTGGACCAGAAGATTGGAAGCCTCAGACTTGGGACTATGGCTGGTCATATTGGTAAGTTGCTTGATCATGGCACTCAAGTCCTGGAGGACCAGGAGAGATGCATGTAAGTTTTGTAGAATGACCAACCTTGTTCACAGAGCTGGCACCTGCCAGGATTGTGACTTTGGGTTAATTCTATGACCCATCTGTAGCCCAACTTCCTTATCTATAAAGTGAGGCTGCCTGCCTCAAATGTTTGTATAAGGATTTAAATAGATTATGTTTATAAAACTCTTGGCACATGGTAAAGTCCCCGAGAAACTGAGACACGGTTGATGTTCAATTCTTAAACACAGTGTGGGAGGAAGTGTCTTGATCTATAACTCCTAATAAATACTTCAACAGGGGGAGACCCAGCCCCTGTTTCTAATGCAAAGACAAGGTCATGACATGGAAATCCTGTCTCTAACTGACTCGACCACATTATGCAAGACCACAGGGGTTCCCTTTGATGTGGACCTCTGAAGCATATCGTATCTTAAAAATAGATGTGCATATATACTTACATTTTCATCTTATATAACAACCTCTTATGTTACTTTCCTCCTGGTAAAACACATAACACTTTCAGGGCTCACTGCCTCATCCTACTATTCTAGGATTCAGTGAATGCGCGTGTGTTACTGTGAGCCATATGCTGCGTGAGTTGTTAAGAGTCTGAACTTTTCTTAGTCTTCGTCTTCCCAGTCTGAAGATGTTAATTTTTACCAATGTTTCTCTGGGCACCTGTCCCTCCACTTGCTCGACACTTAGCTGCCCCCTTCTGAATTAGTGCCTTTGGTTCTGAGGAGCTATCACTGACACCTTACACAGTTGCGAGTGTAGTTGCAGCAGAGCTCAGGTGAATTGTGAGTGGATTCTCAACTGTGGCCAGTTTATGCTGCACTCCTTTTTCTATGGAGAGAAGCAAATTCCAGAGACTAAAGGAGCCTGAAGAACGGTCTGCTTGTTTCCAATATCATTTTGTTTTGTTTTTGTTTTCTATTACTTTCAATTGCATAATTTTTAGCCAAAGACGTGTATGCAAATGGTTGTTAAAAATCAAATAGTACTAAGAGTAACTATCTGTCAATTCTTTCCTCTCCCTGTGCCACCCTTCTGATTGATACCCACCAAGGTCATTCTGTTTGTGCTTAGTAAACGGTTATTGTGATGATGGGTCTTACAAAGGATTTATTCACAGGGCAGTCAGATAAACAGCGGGGAGAACAGCTCTCAAATCTGCCTCCCTGAAGATAAGGCTTGGGGATATTTATGGAGTAGAGAAGCAGGGTGGTCTAAGGCAGGAGGAAAGGTGATTGGCAGTGGGGAAAATGAAGTAACTGGTGATCTAAATAAACATAGTCAGGGTTCTTGGCTCTTCACAGGTTGCATGTTCAGAAAATGATAGCATTAGCATGTTCTGAGGGTAGAGTTTTTGGCCTTCTGACATCAGAAAGCCACTTCTCAGGCACTTGCACAGGATCAGCTGAAGGATCAGTGGTCCCAACCAGTTTGAACTGGATAGGAGCTGCCCCCAAGTTCCTGAAGAATAACCTAAGCAACCATCACCATGGTGACATATACATCAGAAATGTTCTCTATAAGGAAGCTAGTGAAGGTTAAGTTACAGAGTTTAGTGGTGTGGCTTTTAGCTCTATTGGGAGGGAAAAAAGCAAGCGACCAAATGCAAGCAGGGCAGGTTAAGTTTGGTGGACCTCATCAGATTAGCTTCTCAGCTTCCTTCCAACCCCCCAAAGCCCTCAGTTTTCCTGCTTTATTCCAGGCTGGTTGCTGTCTGGAGCTGTCATCATCAGACTTCCCTGTGCTACTTATGTTGGAGTGCTGTGTCTTAGGTCCCATTGCGCTGTCTTATTTAGTTTACATCTATCTCTTCTGGGAGTACATCCTCCAGTAGCTTCCTAAGAAAGGATCCAATGAGAGATAAGTTATTCTACTCCTTGCATGTCTGGAAATGTATTTATTCACGATTCTATACTTGATTGATCATTTGGCAAAGTGCAGAATTCTCTGTTGAAAATCATCTTCCCACAGAATTTTGATGGCACTACTCCATTTTCTTCCAGCATTCCTAGTTTCTGTCAAGAGTCCAACACCGTTCTGAATCGTATGCCTTTGTAGGTGGCCTGTTGTTTTCTTCTCTTTATGACCAGTGTTCTGAAATGTCATGATGACATCCTTTGGCCAGGATCCTCTTTTCTCCACATTCCTCCTTGATTCATGTGCTTGGGGGGCCCTTTAATCTGCATATTTATGCTCTGGAATTACAGTAATTTTTGTATTATTTCTTTGATCATTTCCTTTCCTCAGTTTTTTCGTTCTCCTTTTAGAAAACCCTTGTTAGTCAGATATCAGGTCTCTTGGGTTTATTATCCAAGGATCTTATTACTTTCTTTATATTTTGTTTATCTTTTTGTTACATTTTCTGAAACATTTTTTCCACTTGTCTTCCGGCCATTTTACGGAATTCCTATTTGGGACCCGTTTTGGTCTTCCGAGCTCTTCCCTGCTCACGAGCTGTTCCTTCCTCATCATACCCTCATCTTGCTTTACTGAGCACAGCATCTTCTCTTCCCATATTCCTCCGAGGATGCTAATGAAACGGTTTGGTTTTTGTTGCTGTTTTCTTTTGTTTCTTGTGTTATCTCTTTCCTTTAGAATTCTTTCCCCGCCCCACTTTGTCATTGGACCCTTCCCCCAAATGTTGGCCTCCTTGATTGTCAAGGATAATTGGAAGCTCTGGAGCAGGGTCGGCGCTTACCTACCCGTAGGCTCTTTTGTTGCTGTTGTTGGGCATGTGATTGGGTACAGCACCATCTGTTTTATCTTGGAATCCCACTCCACAAAACACACACACACACATATCATGTTGTAGAGGTTCTTTCTGCAACCTGTCAGTGTCTTCAGAAGGAAAGCATCCAATATCTGCAGGAAGTGGGGTAAGCTTGTATGCATGGCTGATCATTTCTGAGGTTAGGCATAGGAAAGGACTGAACAGCTTCCCACTCCTGTGCAGATTTCTGTACAATCCCATTTTCAGACCAGTCCCCTTCCTGCCTTCCACTGGGCCTGCTGTCTCTGAATCCAGAGACTTTCCTCCTGTCCACCTACCCCAGAGAATAAAACCTTACTCTCCTGGGGGAAAGGGAGGTGGGGGAGAGTGTTTGCAGTAAGAAGGAGGCTGAGGAAAGGGACAACCATGTGTCCCAGGGAAACACCAACTTGCTTTTCTTCTCTAGGTTGTTCTTTGTCCACCACACAGCCCTTCTCTTTATCTTACAATAATGCAAACATTTGAACACCCTTTGGTATAAAAAGTAGATGCTAATTACCATGTTCCCAACACAGTGTCAGATTCTATGAAGCATGAAAGGTGTAGACCATCATCTCAGTATGCAACAGGCTTACAGTCTGGATAGGGATATAAGAATAATGATGCTGGCCTCACACCTGTGATCCCAGTGCTTTGGGAGGCTGAGGCAGGTGGATCGCTTGAGGTCGGGAGTTAAAGACCACTCTGGTCAACATGGGAAAACCCCATCTCTACTGAAAATACAAAAATTAGGCAGGCATGGTGGCTCGTGCCTGTAATCCCGCCTACTCAGGAGGCTGAGGCAGGAGAATCACTTGAATTGGGAAGCAGAGGTTGCAATGAGCCAAGATCACACCACTGCACTCCAGCCTGGGCAACAGAGGGAGATTCAAAAAATAATAGTAATAATGATACCAATGCCACTGCCCTGGGTTAGAGTCAACAACAGCAACAATCAGTACACTTAAATGCAGCAGATACTATTAATATTTCTTACACATTCTCTCATTGAATTCCTCACAGCCACTCTGTATGGCGGCATTGATATTATTCCAGTTTTGCAGATGAGGAAACTGATTCAAAGAGCTAAAGCAACCAGCTGAAGGTCACACAGTTAGTACGAGGTGGGGCCACAGTGCAAAGCCAGCACAATGACTCCAGAATCCATTCTCTTAAACCTTGGGCTAAACAATACGTTGACTAGACTCTGGGATTAGTGATCCAAAATGCAGGTCCAAATTGGGTAGAACCAGGAGCTGTTTTTTCGCCAGATTGACCCCCAGCAGGAAGTCCCGGAATCACAGCCCTCAGCCCTCTCCTAACGGTGCCTTCTGTTGACAGCCTTGCCTGGGGTTCTTTCGCCCTCTGCCTGGCTGTGTCGGTTGCGGCCATGAGCAGATTCACTGCAGCTCGTCTGGAATTCACCGAGCAGCAGTGGGCACAGAACGGCAGTCAGCCCTCTCAACACAGCCTCCCGGAACCCGAGGCTTCAGAGAGCATTTGGAAAACAGGGGCTGCTCCTCGCCTTGCTGGCCATGCCTTCAGGAATGTTTCTGGGCACCTGCCACCAGGTGCCACAGGCAAGGTGTCCATATGCTAGCCAGTATCCATGGCTGCCACATCTGCACAGGCAAACAAGCCAGGCACGAGTGCTCACAATGTACACCCTGCCTCTGATTGGACTTCAGAAGACTGTCGTCCAGGAAAAGCTTCCATGCCCACCCCTCCACCTCTCACCTTTTACTAAACTCCTTTGGCTTCAGCCTTTGATTCCTGTTAAAATGCCAGTACCTTGAAGTGAGATAACGCTTACTGAAGATATCAACCACTGACACTCTAGCATAAAAGAGAGATTCTTAAGCTTTCCTGACAGTGAATTTGATAAGGATTCCTAAGAAAGAGGGAGCAAAACCAGTAGTAAGGGGAAGAGAAGTTGAAGAAAGGGGAAAGCAAGTCTTTTTAACTACAAGGGATGCAAAATGTGTTGTCCACATGGGTTTGTTGATGGAAAACTCCAGAAAATGTTTTCTCCTAATTGACACACACAGTAAAGTGTGTGTGGCTATCCCATACTTTCTTTTTCATTTGAATCAAGAAGACAGAAATTTCAAAATGTTTCCTGTTCTTTTTAAAATGTTTTTTCTTGGACATTTTGTGTTTCTACTTATAGTAAAATCCATTTGGAAGGACAGCCAAATGATAGAAGTGAAAACACAGTCAAATGGAATGACATCTTATCTTGGCTAAGTGGAACAAATGTTTGAATTGCCCTGCTTAAATTAAATCGCCAGCCACTTTGGCTTCTAAAAATAATCATTACCAAACATGCAGGTGTTGTTGGAGGTGGTGGTGGGCTGCAGATGTGGTCAGCTGCATTACTGTATCAATTCATACCATGTCTAGCTACCATGCTATTCAGGCCACAGGTTGTACAACACATAATTATTTTTTTCAACAAAAGAAAGGGGGCTGGGTGTGGTGGCTCATGCTTGTAATCCCAGCACTTTGTGGGGCCGAAGTGGGTAGATCACTTGAGGTCAGGAGTTCTAGACCAACCTAGCCAACATAGAAACACCCTGTCTCTACTTGAAAATACCAAATATAACTGGGCATGGTGGTGCATGTCTGCAATCCCAGCTACTTGGAAGACTGAGGCAAAAGAATCTCTTGAACCTGGGAGGCAGAGGTTGCAATGAGCTGAGATCACGCCACTGCACTCCAGCCTGGGCAACAGAGCGAGACTCCGTATGAAAAAAAGGAGAAGAAGAAAAGAAAAGAAAGAAAGGGACTGCAAACTCTAACAACCTTCAGTATGTCCTTGCTCAGATCCATTTTAAAAATTATATTCATGTGTTTTGTAAACATACCATTTCTGGAAAAAATCCAATAAAAACAATCTGTTTGTGCTGAACTGTAACACTTACACTCTCATAGAACAAACGTGAAAAATCCAGCTAACTTCATGTTTGGGGCTCAAGGTGGGCACCTCCTGACAAACGTTTGTTCTGTGGAATTTTGTGTTTCATTGCACCAAGCATATATGAAGAAATACACAATGGATTCTTGCTGGATAAGCCCAAACCAGAGAATGTATGCTGGGTTCCCTGGGCCATTTGCTCACCTAGAGGAGAGTTTGTACCCATAAGCCTCTGACCTTTGCAGTGTGCAGATTCTTTTATATGGTTTCTCATCCCTATGTATTCATGTAGGTAGGTCCTGTGTGACTGTCACGATATCAAGTCAAAGTTTCATCCTACGGGGAAGAAAATACACTGGAGAGAGGCTTCACTGAATTCTCTCTTGTGAAAAACACTTATGTGTGAACACTATGGCTGAGGATGCTAAGGAAGACAATTTTTAAAACTATCTGGATAAGTTTTTACTTTTATTTCTTTATTTTCTTTATCGACTTTTATTTTAGGTTCAGCGGGGGTGACATGTGCAGGTTTGTTACATGGGTAAAGAAAAAAATGTTTGGCCAGTGCAGTGACTCACACCTGTAATCCCAGAACTTTGGGAGGCCCAGGCAGGTAGATTTCCTGAGGTCAGGTGTTCAAGACGAGCCTGACCAACATGGTGAAACTCCATCTCTACTGAAAATACAAAAAATTAGCCAGGCATGGTGGAGAACGCCTGTAATTCCAGCTGCTCGGGAGGCTGAGGCAAGAGAATCACTCGAACCCGGGAGGTGGAGGTTGCAGTGAGCCAAGATCACACCACTGCACCCCAACCTGGGCAACAAAAGCAAAACTCTGTCTCCAAAAAAAAAAAAAAAAAAAAAGAATTTTGGAGCCACTTGGCCACTTGAGGGCAGTCAACATCATCAGATGATACACTTGGCCCCTGGAGAACAGAGCCAGTGGTCAGTCAGACACAGGGCAGGAGAGAAGGTAACTGGTCACTGAGGCAAGTCAAAAGCAATTCTGTGCTACATCTTCTGAGTTCACAAGGCACTTTGCTTCCTTGTAAATGTTTTAAATGTCAATTGTATCGAAGTATAAAACATGGAGAGGAAAGTATACAAATCACAAGTGTACAGCTTCATAAATGTTTAGAAAGTGAACACGCCCAGGTATCTATGTTCCATCTCAAGAAACAGAACCAAGGAGCCTCATTTCATCTATCTTTGCCGCAATACACACCCAGTTGGATTTTCATTTGGTGTAATGAAATAGTCTATTTTCATATCTCATCCTCATCATACATTCTACATGTTTCAATGCAAAAACTGTTCTCTGTACCCCCAGCATCTAGAACCATGGATGACAAATGGAAAATGTTATATTTGTATATACTCATATGTATATGTAAGCATATGAATATGCATGTGTATATACACACACACCCACTCACATAGACAATGTCAAATAGACTCCTTTTTAGCTTTTTATGGGAAGTAATACAGCTCATGATCGAGAGCATGGACTCTCGAGTCAGATACTCTGTATATACATCCTGGTTTCTCACTTTGACCTGGAGCAAGCCCCTTAATCTCTCTACACCTCAGTTTTGTTACTTGTAAAAACAATCCTCCATTTATTTATTTATTTAGAGGTGGAGTCTCGCTCTGTCACCCAGGCTGGAGTGCAGTAGATGATCTGAGCTCACCTCAACCTCCACCTACTGGGTTCAAGTGGTTGGTTCAAAGGAAGATGGCAGCTGACTCAAGGTAGTTGGACAGGAATGAACAAGGTCTTCGCAGATGAAGAACTGAGAATGCGGTAATCTGACCCCAGAAAGCCAACTATTTTCCCAGACTTTGTGAATTCAGCCCTAAACTTATTAGACTGGCTCAGAGTCTGTATGACATTGACAACTTAACTGCCTTTCTGGGAACCCCCCTGGAACCATCACCCACTTCTCTGGGCTGAGGGACTCCTCTAAAGACCAGGAATAGATCAGTAGGCCTACTTAATGAGATGGGAATTAAGTTTGCTCACCTAAATATTTTTGATTCATTCAACACCTCTGAAGAATATGTATGTATAAAGCATGGTGAAGGAGGCATGGGAGATACAGGCTCTGCCCTGCCCTCAAGGAGCCACTTATAGAAACAAGTTAGTGTTGTGTGGCAGGTGGGGTGAGGTGGGGGGTTGTGAGAAGATCGGAAAATTGTCAAATTATCTGAAGGTTGAAGAACACTTCAGTCATTTAGATGTTGACCAACATTGCCAGTCACTCGTGTTAAGTCTGCATTGCATCTGAAAGACAGAATTTAAAGCTAGGGCATGAGGAATTCAGATTTTTTTTCCAGTTGCCACATGAAGCAGGAGCGAAACATCATCTCACAATGAAAATTTGGGAGAAAAGAAAAAGAGCAATTTGGCCAACATGGTGAAATCCCATCTCGACTAAAAATACAAAAATTAGCTGGGCATGATGGCTAGCACTTTGGGAGGCTGAGGTGGATAGTCAGGAGCTCGAGACCAGCCTGGCCAACATGGTGAAATCCCGTGTCTGCAGAAAAAAAAAAAAAATGCCAGGCGCGGTGGTTTATGCCTGTAATCCCAGAACTTCGGGAAGCCAAAGTGGGCGGATTATGAGGTCAGAAGTTTGAGACCATCCTGGCCAGTATGGTGAAGCCCCATCTCTACTAAAAATACAAAAATTAGCCAGGCATGGTGGCTCATGGCTGTAGTCCCAGGTTTTTAGGAGGCTGAGGCAGGAGAATAGCTTGAACCCAGGAGGTGGAGGTCACAGTGAGCCCAGATCGCACCACTGCACTCCAGCATGGCAGCAGAACTCTCAAAAACAAAAACAAAAACAAAGGTTAACTGATCATGGTGGTGCATGCCTGTAATCCCAGCTACTCAGCAGGCCGAAGCACTTGAACCTGGGAGGCAGAAGTTGCAGTGAATCAAGATTACACCATTGTACTCCAGTCTGGGCCACAGAGTGAAACTCCATCTCAATAAAATAAAATAAATCATCAGCCAGGTTTGGTAGCATCCCTGTAGTCCTAGCTACTCTGGAGGCTGAGATGGGAGGATCACTTAAGCCCAGGAGGTTGAGGCTGCAGTGAACTATGATGGCACCACTGCACTCTAGCCTAGACACAGAGTGAGACCCTGTCTCTACAAGAAAAAAAAAGTATGTGCACATATTACCTTATTTCACTCTCACATCCTTTACTTACGAATTCCAGGAACATCACCACACCTTGAAGACCAGCAGGGGATGTCTTTTTCATGTTCCATAAGAGTAGCCTCCAAAACTGTTGACCAATCCTTACACCAAACTTGACCAGTGTCCTCAGGAGTGGAGCTTGACTTGCAACAAGGAAAGGCAATGAGGAGAACCAACACAGACTGGAAATAAAAGGGCCAGGAAGAAAGGAGAAACAGAAGCTATCAGTCCCAGCAACAAGCCAGGTCTATTCAAGGTGCTATATGCATCACGTGATACATTCTAATTCTATACAATGGTGCGAAGAGGTAATCATATGAGTATTCCCACTTCCATTCAATGGCCATCAGATTCAGAAGGTTTAAGTGCATGCCTGAGGCCACACACAAGTCAGAGCAGCACTGAGATTCAGACTCAGGACTGTCCAACTCCAGACTTTCAAAGCATAAAGTCTAGGGAGTTTGGGGGGGCGGGGGCGGGAGCCACTTTGAAGGGTTGGCTATGACAGAGCCACATTTGTCAGAGTGGGAGACAAATCCTTGCCTCCTCCCCTCCCTAGGTGAGGCTGTCACAGGGCAGGGGCCTGGAGCATTTTAGGGGGAGAAGAAAAGCTGGAAGGAACCCACGAAGGGAGCCCTTTTCTCTGATTCAGAGATGAGCAGGTGCTGAGGCTTCAAGAGCTGCAATTTGAAGCCAGGTGTGCTTCTGCTTGAGGCCAAGGAGATTAAAGATGCCTTAGAGGAGGTGGGCGGGGCTAACTCTGATCTAGAGTTTAGCTTTCATATCCCAGGGTTTCCAGAATGACCTCCAACTCCAAATATACATTCATCCTGGTCAGTCTTAGTTCTCAATTCTTGAATTAGAAAATATCATAATTTGGCTGGCTGCAGTGGCTCACCTGTAATCCCAGCATTTTGGGAGGCCAAGGCAGGTAGATCATGCGGTCAGGAGATCGAGACCATCCTCGCCAAGATTGTGAAACCCCATCTCTACTAAAAATGCAAAAATTAGCCAGGTACGGAGGCAGGCACCTGTAATCCCAGCTCTCAGGAGGCTGAGGCAGGAGAATCATTTGAACTCGGGAGGCAGAGGTTGCAGTGAGCAGAGATCACGCCATTGCACTCTAGCCTGGACAACAGAGCAAGACTCTATCTCAAAAAAGAAAAGAAAATACCATAATTTCAGAGTTAGGCAAAACTTCAGGATTCTTTCCTACACAGACTAATAAAGCAGACAGGTATTTGGAGAAAAAATCTCTTTGTGGACGGCCAAGTATGATTTTGGTTGGAATATTCCGTATCTGCCCTGTGGCAATTAAATTGGAAAAAAAAAAAAACTAAACTAAACTAAATCCCCATGCCCCCTAGTGGATCTGAGTTTTCATTAGGTCAACTAAAGCTCCCTGGGAACTTTGCCCAAATTGAAATAAAATTTCATGACAAAGAACCCTCTGTCCTGTCCTGCCTCTTCTCCATCATCAGGGACATGAGGCAAAATTGAAGGTGTTCAGTGTTATTCAACCAAGCTCTGAGGATCTATAGGCCAGTGGCTCAAAGAATCTTTTAGGCTTGTTGAGACCATCATCCAAATATCCAGGTAGGCAGAAAACTGCTTTCAAAGCATCAAGTCTAGGGAGTTTGAGTGAGTCAGGAACCATCTTGCAGAGCTGGCTCATGGCAGAGCCACTGACAGTAAGTCTGAAAGACAGCAGAAACTCCACCATAGCCTTCACACAGAGGCTCCCGTCAATGTCACCAATGACTCCACATCACTAAAGCTGACAGGCACTTCTCAGACCCTGTCTCACCTGACCAATCAGCAGCACTGAACTCAGATAATAATTTATTAAAAGAGAAACTCGACCAGGTGCATTGGCTTACACCTGTAATCCTAACACTTCGGGAGGCTGAGGCAGGCAGATCATGCGGTCAGGAGATCGAGACCATCCTGGCCAATATGGTGAAAGCCTGTCTACTAAAATACAAAAACTTGACTGGGCGTGGTTGCATACACCAATAGTCCCAGTTACTCAGGTGACAAAGGCAGGGAAATGGCTTGAACTAAGGAGGCAGGGGTTGCAGTGAGCCAAGATTGCGCCACTGCACTACAGCCTGGCAACAGAGCAAGACTATATCTCAAAAAAATAAATAAATAAAACTTTAGACAAGTTAAATTTAACAGACTTTGTTCGAGCAAAACAAAACAAAACAAAAACCACACATACAGGTAAAACTATATATGTGCTTTTAAAAGTGAGGAAATAGGCCGGGCGCTGTGGCTCACGCCTGTAATCCCAGCACTTTGGGAGGCTGAGGCAGGTGGATCACGAGGTCAAGAGATTGAGACCATCTTGGTCAACATGGTGAAACCCCGTCTCTACTAAAAATACAAAAAAATTAGCTGGGCACAATGGCGCGTGCCTGTAATCCCAGCTATTCAGGAGGCTGAGGCAGGAGAATTGCCTGAACCCAGGAGGCGGAGGTTGCGGTGAGCCGAGATTGCGCCATTGCACTCCAGCCTGGGTAACAAGAGCGAAACTCCGTCTCAAAAAAAAAAAAAAAAAAAATGAGGAAATAGCTACCCTTAGGGCTGGAAAGAGACATGATGGGGCGCGTCGGCAATGTTCTGTTTCTCAAGCTGCATGCTACTCACGTGGTATGTTCAGCCTATGAAGATTCGTTAAGTCATAAACTTAACGAATGCTTGTTTCTAATATGTATATTAAATGTCAATAAAATGCCGGGACTTTTACAATTTTCCTGGTTATTTCTAATTTCCAAGAAAGAAATACAGTTTCCTTATCCCCTGCAGACACACACACACACACACACACGCGCGCGCGCGCAAGCGCACAGCTCTTAGCCCCACTCCTGATTGGTCCAATGCTGTTTACACACAACTTAGGACCTGATTGTGATTGGCCTTTTTTTTTTTTTTTGGATGGCTCCAGCCCTTGAACTGAGTTTCTGTGTCTCCAGTTCTAATTCTACTGAGTTTCCTTATGTAATGAAAATATTTCACATTGGGGATAAATTCTCAGTATCCTTAATCACGAAAGATAACAACAGTTACCTTCGAATGGCCCAGGGTCTGTGCTAGGTTAACGCGATGCAGATCGTTTATCCTCTCAATGGTCCTGCCCATTTTATAGACAAGGAAGCTAAGGCTCAGAGGTGAGAAGCACTCCCCAAACTGTGCTCTTTCTGCTATTTCCTGTCACACCTCCAAGTGGTTCTTTCTGCAAAAGCCTTCATTCTGTAGAATAGTTTTGTATGCTTTGCATCTCGAACTAGAGAGCAAATGCCAGATGGCCCTTCTGCCACATCCATCCAAACCACCTGGAAGCTACCTGATTGCGAGGGTTACTGGAAGTGAAGGCAAGGATGTTTGTGCTGAACATCCCAGGGTCTGATCCCTCGTGCTCAGCCCCAAACCGCAGAGGAAACCTCTAATAGTCAGGCAAGCCAGGAGAGCTTTGGCAAGAGCCCTGAAATCAGACCCGGCCAGCATGTGTTCCTAAATATCAGAATAGACACTATATTTATTCTGAAAGCCTTTTAGTGCAACTGAAAGCTATAAATAACCATTAGGGCCCAAGCAAGTGGCCTTAACCCATGGATTTTCTTCCAAAAAATGCAGACAGATTTTAATTAAGTTTGCAATTAACCTTTGGGGAGGGCAGGTCCCCTGGATTCCATTTGCTTCTGGAGACACTGTGAGTAATTTCCTATTTGTTGAACATTTGGGGATTAGCATGCTTACCGGGTGTTCAGCTTGGAGGCTTGCACAGAGCCAAGCTCCTTGCAGCCTTGGCCTCCCCCAGCCCTGAGTGTCCCGATCAGTGTCTCTTTGCAAAGCCAATCCCCTTTTACTCCGTTGTCCCCCAGAACAAGATGGGAGTCATGGCTGTGCTGATGCTGCCCCTGCTGCTCCTGGGAATCAGCGGCCTCCTCTTCATTTATCAAGAGGTGTCCAGGCTGTGGTCAAAGTCAGCTGTGCCGAACAAAGTGGTGGTGATCACTGATGCCATCTCAGGACTGGGCAAGGGTAAGCTGGCTTTGCTCCCACCTATGCCCATTTCTGCCCCCAAGGACTGGCAGGGTGGCAGGATGGTGTGTGGGCAAACCTGCTAGGCAGGAGGGGATCAATCCTGTGCTTTCTCCCAGCTTCTATCATTAACCAGCAAGTTTCCTGTCTTTTGGAAGCTGCAGATTCCTGATAAATGAGGGGGGTGGAATATCTAGGGTTGCAAACTCACAGTCTAAGGGGTAAAATTGGTCTGCAGATGTGATTTGTATTGCCTTTGGGGAGTTTCCAGAAATTTTGAAAATGCAAAGCCTTTAGCTGGAGCAAGCAGTGTACTGGTTGTGAGCCCAGACTCAGGAGGAGATGGGTTCTGCTCCTGGCTCCAGCACTGACTAGCTGGCTACTTCACCTCTGTGCCCTAAACCTCCCATCTGTAAAGTGAGAATACCAGCAGTCTCTACCTCATGATGCCGTTGTGAGGAACGAATGAGTTCATAGATGGATAGCACTTAGAATAGCACCTGGAGCTCAGTGGGTATCACTCAAGGGTTAGTAATGATGATAATGAACACACGTAGGCAGAACGTGCACACTATAGTGGGCCACCTATCCCACCCATCCCTATTGCCTCACACTAGGCCTGATTCAATCATTGCACTCGCTGGCATGGAAGGCATTTGCATTTGCAGCCCCTGAATTATATAGTCTCAGAGGGGCCCTTCTGCTGGTGACATAGATGATATGAGGAGGTGTAATTGTCCTTAAGTTTGCAAGATTCTGACTCTATCTTTCCAGACACTTGTGGTACAACTTTATATGCTATATAATTACTGCAACCTTTGCTGTTGTTTTTATTTTTTAAGACAGAGTCTCACTCTGTCGCCCAGCCTGGAGTGCCATGGTGATCTTGGCTTACCACAACCTCCGCCTTCTGGGTTCAAGTGATTCTCCTGCCTCAGCCTCCTGAGTAGCTGGGACTGCAGGTGTGTGCTACCACGCCTGGCAATTTTTTTGTATTTTTAGTAGAGGCGGGGTTTCAACGTGTTGGCCAGGACGGTCTGGATGTCCTGACTTTGTGATCCGCCTGCCTTGGCCTCCCAAAGTGCTGGGGTTACAGGCATGAGCCACTGTGCCCTGTTGTTTTTAGTTTTTATTTTATCATTATTTTTTTTTTACAGGAAATTAAGGAACAGGTTGGACAATCTTAGAGATTGTTTAAATGGTTGTGACCAAAATGCTGACAAAAATATGGACATTGAAGGCCAGGCTTAGGAGGTCTCAGAGGAAAGGAGGAACTTTTTTTGGGGGGGGGAAGAGAAAAAGAAGGGGAAAAAAAGAAAAAGAGGGAAAAAGGAATATTACTTCATTCCTAAAATGGGTTTCAGTAATGGCCGATCAATATTTTGAGTGTTTAAAGTGGTTAATGCATATTTTATGTGTTTAAAATGGAGACCTCTATTGTGTTTATTTGTTCTGGCTCTGAGTTCAAGTCCTGGATATCATTATCAATTTTTTGTCTCGTTGAATCTAAATCTCATTATGTGTCTTATGTATCTGGGTGTTAAGATCTCTTATTGTTACATTAATCCTTTTACCCTTGCATCCTTGTAGCTTTGAGATCTATTTTATTAAGTGTGAGAATTGCAACTGCTGCTTTTTATTTATTTGTTTTTGCTCTCCATTTGGTTGGTGAGTTTTTTTCCATCCCCTTGTTTTGAGTCTTTGTATATCTTTAGATATATCGTTAGATTTTGTGGATAATGTGTATTTTGTGTGTTTAAAATGGAGAGCTCTATTGAGTTTATTTGTTCTGGATCTTAGTTCCAGTCCTGGATATCGTTATCAATTTTCTGTCTCTTTGAATCTAAATCTTATTATGGGTCTTATGTATCTGGGTGTTAAGATCTCTTATTATTACATTAATCCTTTTACCCTTGTATCCTTGTAGCTTTGAAATCTATTTTGTCAAATATGAAAATTGCAACTCCTGCTTTTTATTTATTTATTTTTGCTCTCCATTTGGTTGGTACGTTTTTTTTTTTTCCAACCCTTTATTTTGAGTCTATGTATATCTTTGGATATACGTTAGATTTTGTCTGTATCTTTTGATTGGGAGATTTGGTCGATTTAAATTTAGGGTTGCTGCCATTTGATATTAACTGGCTATTTTGTCCTTTCATTGATGAAAATTCTTCTTTATATTAATGCTCTTTACTTTTTGGTGTATTTTTAGAAAGGCTCATACTGGTTGTTCCTTTCTATGTATAATGCTTCTTTTAGAAGTTCTTGTAAAGCAGGCCCTGTGGTAATAAAATCTCTGCATACTTGCTTGTTCCTAAAAGATTTTATTTTTCCTTCAAATGTAAAGCTTAAATTGGCAGGATATGAAATTCTGGGCTGAAAGTTCTGTTGATTAAGTATATTGAATATTGGCCCCCACTCTCTTCTAGCTTGTAGGGTTTCCGTTGAGAGATCTGCTGTAAGCCTAATAGGCTTACCTTTATGGGTAACTTGATCTTTCCCTCTGGCTGCCCTTAATATTTTCTCCTTCGTTTCGATCTTGGTAAATCTAACGATTATGTGCCTTGGGGTTGGTCTTCTTGAGGAATATCTTTGTGGTGTTCTCTGTATTGCCTGGGGTTGAATAGTGTCCTGCTTTGCTAAATTAGGAAAATTTTACTGGATAATGTCCTGGAGAGTATTTTCCAGCTTGAATTCATTCTCTCCGTCACATTCAGGTACACCAATCAAGCGTATATTAGGTCTTTTCACATAGTCCCATATTGCTTGGAGACTTTGCTCATTCCTTTTTATCCTTTTTTCTCTATTCTTGTCTTGTCATTTTGTTTCATTAAGTTGGTCTTCGACCTCTGATACCCTTTCTTCTGCTTGATCCATTCAGCTGTTTAAGCTTGTACATATTTCACTAAGTTCTCGTGTTGTATTTTTCAACTCCATAAGTTCATTTGTATTCCTCTCTATATTGTCTATTCTTTTCAACATTTCATCGAACCTTTTTTCCAAGTTCTTAGTTTCTTTACATTGGGTTAGAACAAGTTCCTTTAACTCCCAGAAGTTTCTTATCATCCACCTTTTAAAGCCAACTTCAGATAATGGAACACAGTCCTTTTCCATCAGGGCTTGTTCCGTTGCTGATGCGTCCTTTTCCATCAGGGCTTGTTCCGTTGCTGATGGGTTCTGATTTTGAGTATACTCGGCCTTCTTAGGCTGTTTTTTTCCCTTCATTATAGATGAACCGCCTTTCTAATTAGGTTTCTGAGTCGACGTCAAACTTATTGATTCCCAGTGCTGGGATCCGAGCAACCCATTGTGGCAGCCTAAATAGCAGTGATAAGACTGATGGTGCTCTTCTGCCCGGGAATCTCTGGTCTGGCTTCCCTCTTGAGTCCACAACAAGCGGTTCTGATTTCCCAGAGCTCCAAACTCCGGTCAGTAGGGGAAGCAGTCCCATTGGCTCTGCATGAAGAGCTGCTGCCCCAAGACGCTGGCAAAACTGCTGCGGCGGCCTCAAGAGTTGCGCTGGCGACCCGTGGGGCTCCTCCACTGGGAATCGGCTGATCGGTGAAAATTTGTCTAAAGATGTGGCGTCGTCTCGTTCTCTGAGTTTTCACTGGGAGCTACAATCCCGAGCTGTTAGCAGTCGGCCATCTTGGATCGATCCGGAAACAGATTTATCGTTTTTATTATTTTTAATCAATTATAGAAGCCACACAGCCACACATTCATTAGTAACTCAACAAGTGTCCACTATGTCCTGAGCATTGCCCCTGAGCATCCCTCTCAGGGGCTGGCCACTTACTGCCATGGTGCTGCCATCGTGAAAATATTTGTAATGTTCCTGAGATTGCCTCAGAGCCTGCTGCTCATCCTCTTCGGCATCCCAATGGGAGCCAATCTGCACACTTTGAGGATGGCTTTGATTTCAGTGGGTGATCCACCTGGGTCCATCTTGTAAGATAAAAAACAAATAAAAAACAAAGCATAAGGCAGACAGACTAGGCTCTCTACGTGGCCCCAGATGAGTCCCACAAACAATTTCCAGAGAGGATATCCTGCATCAGAAGGGAGCGAGGTGTCTGGGCATGGTGGCTCACACCTGTAATCCCAGCACTTTGGGAGGCTGAGGCAGGAGAATTGCTTGAACCCGGGAGGCGGAGGTTTCAGTGAGCTGAGATCACGCCACCGCCCTTCAGCCTGGCACCTGGTGACGGAACAAGATTCTGTCTCAAAAAAAAAAAAAGGGGGGTGCGGGCAAGGTACACAAACTCAAACTCCTTCTTCTTCCAGGGCAAGCCAGAGCACACACATGCATCAATCAGACCAGACACTAGGCAACAGGGAGTGTGTTGCCCTGGAGAAGTGGAAAAGAGATACTCACCTAGAGCCTTTCAAAATGAAGGCTTTGGGGAAAGTTTGCTCTCCCAATGGTGCATCTTGTCTGGCATTGCACCAGGCTGCTCATATGCAACCCCTGACATGGCCTCTACCCTGGAGCCTTTCCTGACACCTTCATTGCTCCTTCCTGTTGAATGACCCTTGTGGGGTCAGCTTGTGACCTGGCCCCTCCTTTGGATAAGTGTGTTCTCGCACATGTGTTTGCTTTCCAGTTTGATTCCAACATGCTGGAGAATATACTCTGTATGATTTAAATTCTTTTGAATTTGTGGAGGTTTGTCTTAGGATCTATCTTGGTACGGGTTCTGCGAGTGCTGGAAAAAATGTGCATTCTGCCACTGCCCTACGAATGCGGATTCAATCCTGTTGGTTGGGGAGGTTGCTCAGTTCTTCTGCAGCCTTGCTAGTTTTGTGTCTTTTTAGTAGAAATACAGTTTCATTTATCGTTGAGAGACCTGTATTTGTTTTAATCATCTCATGCATTTTTAAAACATCTCATTCATTTGTAGTCACACATGACACCAATCAGGCACCCAGGAAATACATCTCATGAGGGAAACAGCCTTTACAGGAGGATCCCATGGCTGAGCTTGTCGTGTCTGCTGTCAGGGTTCTTTTTTTTACTCTCTCACATTGACCCACCCTGGAAAGAAATGCAAAGAAGAAGAAAATAAAGTCCCAGTACTTAGCAGTAACTTGAGATGCTGGGTGTGTGTGACTTTAAATAAATGCCTAGCTCCCCACACTGCTGACAACAGTGATTCCAGTTTCCAGCTGCTCCATGTCTTAAGTCCAGGGCACTGAGTGGACAACGCAGGCTGCACACAGTCACGGCACACCCTGATGCCACGGAACCTGCATGAACCCCGTGGGTGGTGCCGGGAGCAGCAGGGAGTGCCACGCCAAATTGTTAACTAGGGAAATCAAACAGACAAAGGTCAGACGTCTAGCCCTTGCTCCAACCCTCCAGAATTCAGCCAAGTCGGGGATCCTGTCACCTTGTACCCACCGTGTCTGCAGCAAGAGTGATGATCAAAATACCCAACCCCCACACTTGAGCTGCATCAGTGAGTACAATGGAGCATCAGCCCTGCCTGTGTGTTATCACCTCAAAGACGCAGCTTCTCTCCTTTAAACATTTCTGAAATCAGACTGATTGTCTTTCAATCAATAGCATCTTAATCCCCACAGGCCACCCTTTAAAAAGTCGCTGTGGGCCCCGCGCGGTGGCTCAAGCCTGTAATCCCAGCACTTTGGGAGGCCGAGGCGGGTGGATCACGAGGTCAACAGATCGAGACCATCCCGGTCAACATGGTGAAACCCCGTCTTTACTAAAAATACAAAAAAATTAGCTGGGCGTGGTGGCGCGTGCCTGTAATCCCAGCTACTCGGGAGGCTGAGGCAGAAGAATTGCCTGAACCCAGGAGGCGGAGGTTGCGGTGAGCCGAGATCGCGCCATTGCACTCCAGCCTGGGTAACAAGAGCGAAACTCTGTCTCAAAAAAAAAAAAAAAGTCGCTGTGGTTCACACTTGTAATCCCAGCACTTTGGGATCCTGAGGCACTTGAACTCAGGAGCTCGAGACCAGCCTGGGCAACATAGTGAGATCCCCATATCTGCAAAAAATGCAAAACTTAGTCAGGTATAGTGGCATGTGCCTGTATTCCCAGCTACTCAGGAGGCTGAGGTGGGAGGATTGCTTGAACCCCGGGGGCAGAGGTTGCAGCCAGCCGAAATTACACCACTGTACTCCAGTCTGGGCAACAGAGTGAGACCCTGTCTCAAAAAAAATTAAAAATAAAAGTCATTTATTATCTCTGAAATCAGGAGACAGCTCATCATCAATGGCATCTTAGATTGAAGAAATACTGAAAGAAGGGCTTGATTTATGTTTGTTGAATGAAAGAGAAAAAGCCTGGTACCAAAGTGCTTGAAAAGAGATACATGCTGAGCGGAGCTGATGAAAGAATAGAAATAAGGACACCTGGGTATACTGAAGGCTGGTTTCGGCAGAAATGACTGCTTTGGGAACAGGGCCTCTAGGCTTGGTTTCAGTAGCACTGAGGCACTGAGCATGCCACTGGGCTCCAGCCTCCTGGGCCCACCTGGGCAAGGCAAGGTGTTAGCAGAGAAGGAAAATGGCATGATGGGGAATAATGCTCCCAGCTGTTCTAAATAATGGCTAAGGCCAGAGGTTTGATCTGGCTCCTCTGGCCAGGTGCAGCGGCTCCCACCTGTAATCCCAGCACTTTCGGAGGTCGAGGCCGGTGGATGACCTGAGATCAAGAGTTTGAGACCATCCTGGCCAACATGGCGAAACCCGTCTCTACTTAAAATACAAAAAATTATCCGGGCATGGTGGCAGGTTCTTGTAATCCCAGATACTTCATTTCTATGAAGTGGGAGATGTGGGTTTTTTCTCCACTTGCTCAATCCCTCCTCATCTCCTGGTTCCCAGGAAGTCTACTCTCCACCAACCCTGTCCTTTGGAGTCCCACTGCCCCCCTGAGAGATCCTCTTGGGAAGAGTTGAGACGAGCTCTCAACCAACTCATGGCCTACTCTGCGATTGGTGGCTGTGACTGCCTTGGCTCTGCACCCTGATGGAGAGGTCCCAGCTTTCCTTTTCTCTGGCCTCAGGGCACTGTCTGGGTCTAGGATCTTGCCTATAAGATATCAGGCTGGGCTCCTGGCTGCAGGGAACCGTGCTGTTCAGTTTATTCTTCCTGTGCCCTTCTCTCTAGGATGGAGACAATGAAAATAGCCCCTACCTGAGCCCATGGGCAAAAACTCACCTAATGTTCTCCCCAGGAGAATCTTCCTTCAAAGTCCCCTCTATTCCTCCTCCTCTAATTCTTTTGTGTCCTCCTCCTCTAATTCTTTTGTGTCCTATTTGTGGGTAAAGGGAATTGAACTTCATAAACAGGTTTTTAAATTTTCCTTTTAAAATCAGAATCTTGAACTGGCATCTAACTTTGGAATTTTATATCTATTTGATCTCAGTGCCTCAGTTAAACTTCCAATTTAATCTGCTGTTACATATAGATATGTAGATTTACTATTCTGCTATATACATGAACACACACAGATACAACCCAGCCTTATGGCACTGTATTCAACACGCTGTTTTGAATATTTTTAAAAATTATTTTTAAACTTACTCTATTGTGAACTTCATTCCACGTCAATAGACCAGTTTCTGCAACCTCAATTGTAAGGGCTTCAAAACTGTCAGTGTAGATGTACTATAGTTTACTTAACCAATCCCTGTTACGTCGGACATTTACAATTATCTCCAACTCTTAAGTCTTATAACTGGTACTGAGATAAACAATATTATAACTATGTCTATACAGACATTCTTAATTATCTCCTTGGAATAAATGCCCATCCATGAAATCACTGAATCAAAGTCTTCGCTTATTTTAAGTATACTGTCAAGGTTTTCCTTCCAAAAGACTGCAGCAATTTATACTGCCACCAGCAGTGAGCGTGTGACCCTGACTATTTATTCATAGCAGCCAGTGTGGCCAAGACTATTTCCAATTTTTATTATTTTATTAAATAATATTTATTATTTTATTATCTGATAGATTAAAATCAATCCCATGTTTAAGTTTGTATTTCCTTATTACTGGTATTGACTCATCTTCTGTATCTTGATACTTTTTTTAATGAATTGCTTACTCATCTCCTTAACCAATTTCTTTATTAGCATATTTATCTTTTTTCTAATTGATTTCTAAGAGTTCTTCGTATATCAAATTAACTCTTTTCTGGCATATAGATTATAAACACTTTTTCTCTAAATTTGTGTTGTCCTTTATTTATGGGTGGATTTTTTCATTTTTTTATAAGAACTTTTTTTAAAAGGGTAAAATCTAGGCCGGGCATGGTGTCTCACACCTGTAATCCCAGCACTTTGGGAGGCTGAGGCGAGTGGATCACCTGAGGTCAGGAGTTCGAGATCAGCCTGACTAACATGGGGAAACCCCGTCCTACTAAAAAATACAAAAATTAGCTGGGTGTAGTGGCGGGTGCCTGTAATCCCAGCTATATGGGAGGCTAAGGCAGGAAAATTGCTTGAACATGGGAGGTGGGGGTTGCAGTGAGCTGAGATCACGCCATTGCACTCCAGCCTGAATGACAGACCGAGACTCCATCTCAAAAAAAAAAAAAAACGTAAAATCATTTCTGTTATAATTTTTTTCCTTCAATGGATGCTCAGGAGCCTCTCCCCAGTGTAAAGGTATATATTCTTCCCTACCTTCTCGTTCTGTTTTGGTTCTATTTTTATATTTTACTATTCAGTATATTGTGGTGTAATGCATCCAGCTTTTTTCTGTCCCAAATAGGTATTCAAATACCACTTTTTTTTTTAAGACAGTCTCACTCTTTTGCCCAGGCTGGAGTGCAGTGGCATGATCTCTGCTCACTGTAGCCTCCATCTCCTGGGTTCAAGCAATTAATCACACCCAAATAGCTGAGATAAAATTTTTCAATTTTTATCAGAGATGGTTTTTACCATGTTGGCCAGGCTAGTCTTGAACTCCTGACCTCAAGTGATCTGTTCACCTTGACCTCCCAAAGTGCTGAGATTACAGGCATGAGCCACTGCACTGAGCCCCCACTTTTTACATAATATATTCTCTTTCCATTGATTCAACATGCTAGCTTTATCATACAATAAATTCTCAATACATGGCTCTATTTATTATCAATATTTCTATCTAGACTCCAACTGCTCACTCTTTAATTTCTGTAGTTTTACAATATATTTTAACCACTGTTTTTCAAAATGTTCTTTGTTTTCCTTCATACTGAATATTCCAATTCAAATGTGCAAGATATGCCATATAAAGTGTAGAATCTGTCTGTCATTTCCCAAGACCCATTGAAATCCTGATTTACCCAATCAATTGAACTTGGAAACAAACTGGCATCCTTATTGAATTTTGTCATCCAGACTCATCATGGACAGCCTCTTTCTCAATAAAACACCTGAAATGAGAGGAATCTTCACTTCTCTGCAGCCTTAACAATTCAAGGTGACATTGTTAACCCAGCTACAATGTCTGGACTCAGGTTTCCCTCTGTCAGCAGACTGAGCCCTCCAGCGCCCTCCTCCCAGCTCTCTTGGGGATACCCAGTATACCTGTTTTCAGGCCTCATGGAGACCTCTCATCCCTACAACTCTCTGCTTGGCTCTTATCTCTACAAATCTATCTTGGCCTTTTCTGCCTTCAGTCCTGCTCCCACCTGATTTAGACTTCACAGTCCAGCACCTCAATTGCACCCTCTCTCCAATACCACAATCCCCCTGCCCTCCTGAGTAGCTGGGATTACAGGCATGGGCCACCATGCCCAGCTAATTTTGTATTTTTAGTAGAGACGAGGTTTCTCCATGCTGGTCAGGCTGGGCTTGAACTCCCAACCTCAGATGATCCTCCCACCTCGGCCTCCCAAAGTGCTGGGATTACAGATGTGAGCCACCGTGCCTGGCCAATAATAAGAACTTTCTAACAAAGGAAGAGTTGTCTCACTCCACCATGAGCTCCCTTTCATGAAGCAACTAAGTGGAGACTGGAAATGACAAAAATCCCAGCCCCAGGAGGGAGTCGAATGACATGACTCCTAAAGGACCTCATGGTGCTAAGACTTCTGAGGTTTTGAATTCATGAGTTCCCAAGAGAGGGGGTTCACTGTCCATGGCTCCATACACACAGTGTGCTCTGCCCTGTTTCCTTCGTCCCCACAGAGTGTGCTCGGGTGTTCCACACGGGTGGGGCAAGGCTGGTGCTATGTGGAAAGAACTGGGAGAGACTAGAGAACCTCTATGATGCCTTGATCAGCGTGGCTGACCCCAGCAAGGTAAGGTCTTCCAGCCATCGGCGTGGGTAACCCTGGGCACTCCCAGCCTCCATTGATCTTTCAGAACCAGCTTGTGGACCAAGTGGAGGAAACTTGGTGATTGCTTTGGGAAATGTGAGGCAATGAACCCAATGACCTTGACATAGGCAAGTTTACCATTCATAATGGGTTAACTTGTTTTGACCACCCACCATGACAAAATCGTGTTCTTTAGCCATGGCCCCTTGCCCTGACTCTATATAAGTCAAACTTAACAAGGATACAGAACACAGAGGATATTACAGGTACCAGCTGTGATTACAAACACAGCCATTTTTTTTTTAATACCTCAACTGGTATCTCCTTCAAAGAAACCAGATAAATGAGACCCCTTCCCAAGAAGTCTCCCAGGAAGTGAACACATTTCAATGAGGCTGCAGCTCCCTGGAGCACTGGTCAGGGAACTGTCTTTGGGGATCCCTTCAGGATATTTGTTTCTAATCTTTACCTTTGAGGTTGCATTTGGTGTTTAGAAACAGCTAAGTCAGGTGCAGTGGCTCATGCCTGTAATCCCAGCACTTTGGGAGGCTGAGGTGGGTGGATCACCTGAGGTCGGGAGTTTGAGACCAGTCGACCAACATGGAGAAGCACTGTCTCTAATAAAAATACAAAAATTAGCTGGGTGTGGTGGTGCATGCCTGTAATCCCAGCTACTCAGGAGGCTGAGGCAGGAGAATTGCTGGCACCCAGGAGGGGGAGGCTGCAGTGAGCTGAGATTGCACTATTGCACTCCAACCTGGGTAACAAGAGCAAAACTCTGACTCAAATTAAAAAAAAGAAAGAAAGAAACAGCTCAAAGTAATTCAGAGGTAAGTTTGGTATTTGAGGAGATGAATCAAACAGGGTAACACAGAATCTCCCAAAGTGTGTTTCTAGGGATGTGATTAGGCACTTGGTAAAAGGGTTTTCAGTCAGTTGAGTGAGAAACACTGAGTTCAGCTAAGCTTGTCCGGATTCTTCACTACGGAACTTTTCAGAGCCTTTGATATGCCGATGTTCACTGTGTATCTCCAAGAAGAACTTGGAGAACAGCCTGTGTTTCCCAGACAAATCTGACCACAGAACTCTCTCTTCAAGGGCATATCTAAGGAAATTGGGATTGCATTTCCCACTCGGTGTCATCAATTTTCCCATCTGTCCACCCTCCTACACATCCCTAGAGCAACACAGTCTTCATGCAGCAAGTGTCAGGCTGAACACAGTGCCTGGCACATAGATGCTCCAAAAATATTGTGTTGAGTGTATGATTTTAGGTTTTTTTTTTTTTTTTTTCTGAGATGAAGTCTCTCTCTGTTGTTCAGGCTGGAGTGGAATGGTGGGATCTCAACTCACTGCAACCTCCAACTCCCAAGTTCAAGTGATTCTCCTGCCTCAGCCTCCTGTGTAGCTGTGATTATAGTCACATGCCACCATGCCCAGATAATTTTTGTATTTTTAGTAAAGATGGGGTTTCACTATGTTGGTCAGGCTGGTCTCGAACTCCTGATCTCAGGTGACCCGCCAACCTCAGCCTTCCAAAGTGCTGAGATTACAGGCATAAACCACCTCACCTGGCCCAGCCCAATTTTAGTTTTTAAAAATGTGGCTATAAAGTATTGCGATGGCTTTCTTTTTTTTTTTTTTTTTTTTTTTTTTGCAACTTGCAAGCCAGGTTGAAAAGCGGTTTCTGCAAAGGAGCTCAGAAACGTTAAAAGTAATGATGTCACCACTGGAGTCAGTGCACAGCCCACAAAGGGGACCACTGTGAAGGGTGATATTCATTTATTGGTTCTGGAACCTTAGCCAAAAGCTTAGACTTATTGCTGCATATTCATATCTAGATTTGTTGTTGCTTTTGCCCTGGTCCCCAAGAATGACTTCTCTGGCAATATCCTTCATCCCAGAATGATTTCTGCTTCTTGTCTTTATTTTATTTATTTATTTATTGATTTGCAGCCATTTCATGATCTTTGAATTTCAAAATAGGTGGCTTTTAGATCGAGGGCTCCCAAGGTCTGCAAGAGGGAGGATATCTCACACATACCCTGACTCTCTCATTGGTTCAGCAGACGTTCACCCCAAAGCTGGTCCTGTTGGACCTCTCGGACATCAGCTGTGTCCCAGATGTGGCAAAAGAAGTCCTGGATTGCTATGGCTGTGTGGACATCCTTATCAACAATGCCAGTGTGAAGGTGAAGGGGCCTGCCCATAAGATTTCTCTGGAGCTAGACAAAAAGATCATGGATGCCAATTACTTTGGACCCATCACCTTGACAAAAGGTCTCGTGAGTTTGACTTTCCCGTGGGGATCTGGGCCGCCAGCTTCTACAGAGGGCTCTGTTAAATAGCCAGACAGTCATCCAATTCTGTATAGAATCCCCCAACTCCCTTGGAAAATTCCCTACCTATTGGGTGAAAGCTTTCAGCATTCCCATTGGAAATGTTTATGAAGGAAAAGGAACTCAGGAACCATGTGATTCGTATATTTCAACCACCCTCTCTGTGAATCCCTCTCCCCACCCAAGCCTGGTCTTTTTACTTCTCTTTCCTCATGTCCATGGTTTCCCTCCGATTCGACATCTCTGAACAATTGTCTCATCCTTGTGTACATTCTGCTGTATCAACCTTGCAGTTGATCTGCTCCTAACCATGACAGTTGATCAAAGGTAAAGATTCTGGCCGGGAGTGGTGGCTCATGCTTGTAATCCCAGCACTTTGGGAGGCTGAGCCAGGTGGATAACCTGAGGCCAGGAGTTTGAGACCAGTCTGGCCAACATGGTGAAACCCCATCTCTACTGTAAATACAAAATTAGCCGGGCGTGGTGATGGGTGCCTGTAACCCCAGCTATTCGGGAGGCTGAGGCAGGATAATTGCTTGAACCCAGAAGGCAGAGCTTGCAGTGAGCCAAGATTGTGCCATTGCACTACAGCCTGGGCAACAGAGCAAGACTGTTTGAAAAAAAAAAAAAAGATTCTGTCCTCAGAAATGAAGAAGAAGAAGGACTTATCACAAAACTACAAGAGACCCAGTATTTTGTCAACCCCTTCACAGAAACAGGGAAGGCAGGAGGATGTCTCCCTTTAATGAGTAAGATGGGTGATTCCTATGTGAACCTGTTAGATGGGCCGAGGAGACAGCCAGGTGCAGATTTCTCACCACTAGGTTCAAACATAGTTCTAAAGCCTGGAAAGTGGGGCTGGAAATGACCATAGGATGAAGAGTTGAAACCCCTGCCATCCAAAGAAATAAAAGTTTATCAAACAGAAGTTCAGGGGGAATGGAATGTGGAGAACACCTCCAATGAGGGAGTGGGGTGTCCTGGCAAAGGTTAAGATCTAGCATATCTTGGAACTACCTTCTCTACAACCAGCTCCCATGCTGGGTACCTCTAACGATAGGATTTCAAGTACTAAGACTAATGAAGAGAAAGAAACATTTGGGGCAGAAAGATGACTTCTCAGAGCTCCTAGAATAGTGTCCCATAGACAACAGTTTCCTCCATTCCAGTCCCTATGAACACACCAAACAGGCCAGCACAGGTGTGTCATCCATCAACCTTGAATAGAGACTGTTTGGTGGCATCCAAGCAAGGAATGAAGAAAGTGGAGTGGAGAAGGGCCAGAATGGGCTTCTCCTCCTGGTTAGTCCTTTAACTCACGAAGGACCCTGGGTCTACACCCTAGCTCTGGACCTCAATTTGTCTACCTTTAACATGAAGGGGCTGTTTCACAGATCATTCTGAAAGTTGACTCTGACCATAATCTTTTCATTTTTTGCCATATCCCCATTCCACCTGTACTATTATTAACTTAATACCTTTCTCTGAATTTTCTCCTTTTTAAATTGAATTCACTTTAGGAGGAAATCTTTATAAAACCAACATAGATTTAAAATCTCCTTCACTCTCAATAAACAAAGAGCAACCTGAAAATTAAACAAATTAGCTTCCTCCAAGATAGCCTGAGAACATCAGAATCTTCCCTCTCTTTGTTAAAAGATTAGCACATGACAGTCTGGCAATTCCTCAAGGATCTAGAACTGGAAATACCATTTGATGCAGCAATCCCATTACTGGGTATATACCCAAAGGAGTATAAATCATTCTAGTATAAAGACACATGCACACATGTTTACTGAGGCACTGTTCAGAATAGCAAAGACTTGGAACCAACCCAAATGTCCATCAATGATAGACTGGATAAAGACAATGTGGCACATGTACACCATGGAATACTATGCAGTCATAAAAATGGATGAGTTCATGTCCTTTGCAGGGACATGGATGAGGCTGGAAACCATCATTCTCAGCAAATTAACACAAGAACAGAAAACCAAACACCACATGTTCTCACTTATAAGTGGGAGTTGAACAATGAGAACACATGGACACAGGGAGGGGAACAACACACACTGGGGCCTGTCAGGAGGTGGGGGTCCAGGGGAGGGATAGCATTAGGAGAAATACGTAATGTAGATGACTGGATGATGGATGCAGCAAACCACCATAGCACGTGAATACCTTTGTAACAAACCTGCACATTCTGCACATGTACCCCAGCACTTAGAGTATAATAAATTTTTTTTTTAAAGATTAGCACATGGAAGAGAGGCGTCGAAGACATACTAGAGCCAATGTGAGACTTCCTTCTTCCTTCTTGAGGCCGCAGTAGGAGAACTGAAAAGGGAATGCCTTTCTTACTATTGAGATCAGTGTCTGTTCTATTGGGTACTGTACTCACTACCTGAGTGCAATATACCCATGTAACAAATCTGCACATGTTCCCCCCGCATCTAAAACAAAAGTTGAGAGGAAAATAAAATAAAATCGAAACAAATATGCATTTAAAAAATTAGTGTCACTGAATGCACATTGGTGGGAAAGTACCAATTTAAAATCACCCAGCAATTCACCAGCCCACGCTTTGGGAACACTGGATAAATGATGGCAGGGTCCATTCCATCCCTGCCGTGCTGCAATCTAATGACTGCGGAGGTAGCAGAGCCCTGTGATGAAGGGGGCCGGGGTGGGGGGTCTCCCTGCTGCTGCCTAAGGTGGTCTCTGAGTCGCATTGTCCTGTGTTTTCCAGCCCTGCTTCCCAACATGATCTCCCGGAGAACAGGCCAAATTGTGCTAGTGAATAACATCCAGGGGAAGTTTGGGATCCCATTCCGTACAGCATGTAAGTTGCTAAGATAAAAATATGCCATCTTCTCTTGTATGTCTTCTGGTATAAGGCAGGATCTGTTATGTCTACGACTAGGCAGATGGTCACAGGGGAAAGGGCCCAAGGATGACACCATCTGCTGGGTTTTCTTTCATCCCTATGGTTCCTATTTCTTGAGCGCCTACAGCCTACAAGTCGCTATGGGAGATGCTGAGACATTAAAGATAAGCTCCCTCTCTCCACAAAGCTCACCATCTCCCATATGGGTAGAACATGCACTAAGTGAACGTGACAAGGCCAGGTGAAGGTCATACTCCTGACAAAGATGCACAGTCACAGCTCCAATGCCCCTTCCTCCATAAAGATGCCCTTGAAGGAAAGATTTCCATTGGGAAAGAGAAGGATGGGTGCACATCACAAAATGGGATTGCACCTGTAATCCTAGGACTTTGGGAGGCCAAGGCAGGATGATCACTTGAGGTCAGGAGTTTGAGACCAGCCTGGCCAACATGATGACACCTGGTCTCTACTAAAAATATGAAAATTAGCTAGGCATGGTGGTGTGCACCTGTAATCCCAGTTACTCAGAAGGTTAAGGCAGGGGAATTGCTTGAGCCCAGGAGAAGGAGATTGCAGTGAGCTGAGATCTCGCCACTGTACGCCAGCCCGAATGACAGAGCAAGACTCTCTCAAAAATAAAAAACCACACCACATGGAAGTCACTTGCCCATGTGTCTACCTGACTGATGAACTGAAGATTCCATGAGGCCAGAGCCGCCTCTGTCCACCTCTGGGTCCCCAGCTCCTCACCTACTAGAGCAGGCGCTTCACTGCTGAATGGCTGAAGGAATCGAGGAGATGGTGGATGAATGAACAACAAGCTAATAGACCTTTTTTTTTTTTTTTTTGGTAACACTTGTATTGATGATGTAATTCACATGCCACACAATGCATCCACTTAAAGTGCCTAGTTCTGCCGGTGTGGTGGCTCACACCCGTAATCCCAGCACTTTGGGAAGCCGAGACAGGCAGATCACCTGAAGTCAGGAGTTCGAGACCCATGTGGCCAACATGGCAAAACCCCGTCTCTGCTAAAAATACAAAAATTAGCTGGGCGTGGTGGCTCATGCCTGTGATTCCAGCTACTCAGGAGGCTGAGGCAGGATAATCGCTTGAACCTGGGAGGGGGAGGTTACAGTGAGCCAAGATTGCGCCATTGCATTCAGCCTGAGAAACAGAGTGAGATTGTCTCAAAAAAAGAAAAAAAAATGTATGGTTCCACTATTTTTAGTATATTCATGGAGCTGTGTATTCATCACCATGATCAATTTTTGGACATTTTCACCAACCCAAAAAGTAAGTCCCCTGCCCTTAGCCATCACTCTCCAATCCCCCACCTCCCTGCACTATGCAACCCCTAATCTATTTTCTGTCTCTATACATTTGCCTATTCTGGACATTTCACATCAACAGAATCACATAATGTGCAGTCATTTTGTGCCTGATTTTCTTATTTAGCATAATATTTTCAAGGTTCAACTGTTTGTAACATGTATTAGTCGTGCTTTTTTTTTTTTTTTCTTTGAGACGGGGTCTCACTCTGTCACCCAGGTTGGAAGTAGTGCGATCTTGGCTCACTGTAACCTCCACCTCCAGAGTTCAGGTGATTCTCCTGCCTCAGCCTCCCGAGTAGCTGGGATTATAGGCGTGCACCATCATGCCTGGCTAATTTTTGTATTTTTAGTAGAGACAGGGTTTCGCCATGCTGGTCAGCTGGTCTCGATCTCCTGACCTCATGATCCACCCACCTCACCCTCCCAAAGTGCTGGGATTACAGGTTTGAGCCACTAATCCTGGCCTGCATTTCTTTTGTGGCCAAATAGTATTTCATTGTGTGCAGCTATTTTGTGTTTATCTATCAGTCAGTTGATGGGCATTTGTGTTGTTTCTGCTTTGGGCTGTTATGAATAACGCTGCCGTGAATGTTCATGTACAAGTTTCTTTGTGGACATGTGCTTTCATCTCTCTTGGGTATCTACCTAGGAGAGGAATTGCTGGGCCACGTGGTAACTCTATGTTTAACAGTTCAAGGAACAGCCAGGCTGTTTTCCAGCGCTTGCATCATTTTACATCCTCACCAGCAACGCACATAGATTCCATTTTCTCCACTCCTTGCCAATACCTTATCTCCATCTTCTTGATTCAAGCCATCTTAGTGTGTCATGTTGGCCAGGATGGTCTTGATCTCCTGATCTCATGATCCCTCTGCCTTGGTCTCCCAAAATGCTGGGATTACAGGCACAAGCCACCATGCCTGGCCCCAATCTCTCTTTTTAAAAAGAAAAGAGACCAGGTGCAGTGGCTTGCGCCTGTAATCCCAACACTTTGGGCAACAGAGCGAGACTCTGTCTCAATAAAAAAGAAACAACATTAAACCCCTACACAGTGCAGGGTTCAAATGTACGTGCCACTGTCTTGGGTTCCTTAGCCATGAATGAGGTGAGCCAAGCAAGAAGACCAGCCTGGCCAACATGGTGAAACCCTGTCTCTACTAAAAATACACAAATTCGCCAGGTGTGGTGGCACATGCCTGTAGTCCCAGCTACTTGGGAGGCTGAGGCAGGAGGATCGCTTGAAACCAGGAGGCAGAAGTTGCAGTGAGCAGGGATAGTGCTGCTGCACTCCAGCCTAGTGACAGAGCAAGACTCTGTCTCAAAAAAAGAGAGAGAGAGAGAGAGAAAGTTTTGTGGCAACTATGATAGAAGTAAATACCTCATATGACATAGTTTTCTATATGTTGAAATATTTCATAATTGAAAAGAGAAAATAAAATAGAGAAAGTTAGAAGCAGATGGATCCTAACATTCTTCTTAGTTACCATCCTCCCAAATTCTCTTATTTTCAATTGACTCTTTTTTTGGTGGGGGCAGGATGGAGTCTTGCTCTGGTCATCTAAGCTAGAGTGCAGTGGCTCAATCTTGGCCCACTGCAACCTCTACCTCCCAGGTTCATGAGATCCTTGTGCCTCAGCCTCCCAAGTAGCTGAGATTACAGATGTGCCCCACCACCCCCAGCTAATTTTTGTATTTTTACTAGAGATGGGTTTTCACCATGTTGGCCAGGCTGGTCTCGAACTCCCAGCCTGAGGGAATCTGCCTGCCTCAGCCTCCCAAAGTGCTGGGATTACAGGCATGAGCCACCGCACCCAGCCTGATTTGATGTTTTCTAAGGGCAGGAGGAAGCAGGCATGGAAGGAGAGGGACAGCCAGCTCCTCAGGCTCGGGGAACCAGGAGAGGGTTCTGGTTGAAGGCAGGAACCACAGCACATCCACCTTCTGCCTCTGACTGACACCCCTAAAATGTGAAGTTGGGGTGCATCACACCCCAAATGTGGTTCTAACTTCCCAAAGCTCTAAGCAATGTCCACTCCATCCTTTATGGAATTCCTGGAATGATCCTTTTTTGCCCAATCCATGGCATCTACTATTTGAACTGGATTTGGCAAGTGGATTACATAGACCGGCTCTCCAAGGAAAAGGGGAACGGGAAGGGAGAGGGGATATCTGTGCTTCAGGCTCATGCAGCCACCAACTGGCCCCGGACCTTGGACAAGTTTCTTAGGCATCGGCCTTCCCAGGAAGGAAGGGGAATTCATGCTGTGCCAGCATTCTATATTTTCTCATTTGATCATCACAGTAATTTGGCAAGGGAACTATGACCCCCGTTTTAAAGATAAGGAAACTGAGCCTCAGGGAGGCAAAGTGATTTGCCCAAGATCACGTCACACCGCCAGCAAGTGGCTAAGGTGGATTCAATTCCAGATCTTTTTCCACCACTCCTGAGGGCTCTCTGCCCTCATTCATAAAGCAAGGGGCAGATTCTTGAGGACCCACCCAGCTCTGCGCTTGTAGGAAGTGTGCCTGTCGGTCCTCCTGCCTCCAATGTACCCACCAGGAAGCAGGGCCGGGAGCATCCCAAGCCCACCTCTGGATGGTTTCTCCTGCAGATGCTGCCTCCAAGCACGCAGCCCTGGGCTTCTTTGACTGCCTCCGAGCGGAAGTGGAGGAATATGACGTCGTCATCAGCACCGTGAGCCCGACTTTCATCCGGTCATACCATGTTTATCCAGAGCAAGGAAACTGGGAAGCCTCCATTTGGAAATGTGAGACTTCAGAGGGAAGTTGGGGTTCCCTGGGTGGCCTCTGGAACTGTCCAGTGTCACTGGGGGTGGATGACCTTCAGATGGGTACTCCCGAAGCATGAGTCTGGGGGTCGGGGTGGAGGAGGCTCAGCAACCCCCCACAGCAGGGCAGGGGCCCCAAACCTTTAGGCCTGAGGCAGCTGGTAGACAGAATCCTAGTAGCCTACTGCCCCATGCATGCACTGAGCTCAGCCACTCAGCTTACTCTGCCACCTATGCAAGTGACTGCCTGTCTCTGGGCCTGTTTCCCAGATGTAATGGCCAGGATTTGGGCTGGAAGAAATTTCCTGCCCCCATCCCTTGCATAGAGTGAAGGCCGAGAGTCTAAAACCAGGCCACCCACACTGGAAGCCGGCCTCTGCCACACATTAGAGGGTTGGACATGAGCAAGTCCCTTCATCACTTCCTGCCTTCCTAAGAGGCAGGTATTGCTGTTACTGTTTTCAGTAACAGCAATACCTACCTCAAGAGAAATTTTAGAAAATGAGGGATAGGCCAGGCATGGTGGCTCATACCTGTAATCCCAGCACTTTGGGAGGCCAAGACAGGCGGATCACCTGAGGTTGGAAGTTCGAAATCAGCCTGACCAACATGGAGAAACCCCGTCTCTACTAAAAATGCAAAATTAACTGGGCATGGTGGTGGGTGCCTGTAATCCCAGTACTTGGGAGGACAAGGCAGGAGAATCACTTGAACCCAGGAGGTGGACGTTGCAGTGAGCCCAGATAGTGCCATTGCACTCCAGCCTGGGTGACAAGAGTGAGACTCTGTGAGAGAGAGACAGAGAGAAAGAGAAGAAAGAAAGAAAAGAAAGAAAGAAAGAAAGAGAGAGAAAGAAAGAAAGAATAGCAATACCTATCTCTCAGGGATCTCTAAAGGACTAGAGGTTCTGGAATAGCAACTAGCGGCTCTATCATTCAGTGCACCTTGTTAAGTTCACTATTCCGAGATACTCCAAGCACAGAGGTGCTACCTGCTACCCTTGCCCAAGGCTCTAGGTCCACCTTGAGGAACTAAGATGATCCAAGATCAGGGGTTACCGGGGGACAGAGCACGGGTTCCAGGACACTCCTGACAAGCACAGCTTCACAACAGTTACAGACAACAGCCCCTTAATCCACCTGGCACCTTCTCAGATCCTAACCTCTTTTGCATCCCTTTCCCCACACCTAACCGCCCTGCGAAATGACCAGAGTGGTTAACTAGGTCCACCTCACAGATGCAGAAGGAAACCCAGAGAGTAGAGCGTCTCCCGCTGGGCCCCGCGGCCCGTGGGTGGCGGAGGGGCCTGGAACCTGCAGGGTTCCACGCTTCCCAGGCCTTTGTGCACCTGCAGGGCTCTGACCAGCCGGCTCCCCACCGAGGCCGTCACCCTCGCCCCGCACTGGGGCCGTTCAGTCTTTTTCAGGAAGCTGACCTATGGCGTGCACCCCGTGGAGGTGGCGGAGGAGGTGATGCGCACCGTGCGGAGAAAGAAGCAGGAGGTGTTCATGGCCAACCCCATTCCCAAGGCCGCTGTGTACGTCCGCACCTTCTTCCCCGAGTTCTTTTTCGCCGTGGTGGCCTGTGGGGTGAAGGAGAAGCTCAATGTCCCGGAGGAGGGGTAACTGCAGGAGGCCAAATGGGTCACGCCTTGGAAATAAAGGTTTCTGGCAGGTGCTGGCCCTTCCATCCTGTGCTCGACACTGGGGTCCCACGCCCCCACACCCCTCCCCTGTCCGAGATCTCCCTGAGACAGTGATGACCGCCCGGAGTCAGTCCGGAAGCTTCAGGGCCTGGGGTTCTCCCACTCCACATTCCCAGGACACACTTCCAGAAGCTTCCCTGCTCTGTAGGGAAACAGGAGCTGCAATGGCTCCAACCCCACATCCCCACACCCACACTGTCCCTATGTGCTCAGGAGCTCACTCTGAAAACCGCCTCCACTGTATACAAGGGTGACCTGCTTGTCACCTCTACCCACCAGCGCAGGACTCGGCGACCGTTTAGGACAGTGCTGCAAGGATGGAAATATTCTATAATCTGCATTGTCCAACATGGCAGCACTGGCTGCATGTGGCTGCTGGGCATTTGAAAAGTGGCCCCGTGTGTCTGAGACACTAAATTTTTAATGCTATTTAATTATAATTAATTTAAAATTTAATAGCCATAGGTGGCTAACAGCTCCAGAGTTGGGGGTGTGTGAGAATCAGCCCCTCTTCCAGGCTGATTTCATTGGCCTCAGACCTCTCCCAACCCCACCCCAGCTCTCCCCTGCACCATCAACCCCACCATCCTCATCCACACAGCCAAGCTGGATTTTTAGCTTCCACATTGCTTCTAACAAATGCTGAGAACTTTTGCCCAGGTATCCACCCCATTCCAGCCTCTCCTTCCATTCTCAAAGCAAAAAGCATTTAAAACGCTATTCTGTCCTTTCACGTGGGCACTTGGTGTAGTCTCCTTTTTCTTATACAAAACAGTAAATGAGGCAGGGTGGGATGACCTGTAATCCCAGCACTTTGGGAGGCTGAGGTGGGTGGATCATCTGAGTTCAGGAGTTCAAGACCAGCATGGCCAACATGGCAAATCCCTGTCTCTACTAAAAATACAAAAATTAGCTGGGTGTGGGGATGCATGCCTGTAATCCCAGTTACTCAGGAGGCTGAGGCAGGTGTATCTCTTGAACCTGGGAGATGGAGGTTGCAGTGAGCCGAGATCATGCCACCACCACTGCACTGCAGCCCAGGGAACCAAGTAAGACTCCATCTCAAAAACAACAACAAACAAAAACAAACACAGTAAATGAATCTTGAGCAGTTGGAAAGTGTAGGGTACCTTTTTGCACTTATATTGTAACAACTCAAGCTTTTCTAGTATTTATAAATGAAAGGGCAAAATTCTCTTCCCTGAACCTAAATCATTTAGAAAACGAACACACAGAGGGTACACATATGCATGTATATAAATCTTAATTTAAAAAGCAAAATGCCCAGGATCACTGATCACTTGGAGCCCAGCCTACCCCAGGACCAGGCTGCTGATCCCCTCCAGCCACCACGGAGGCAGAATGTTGGTTCAGAACTTAGGGACCCACTGAAGCAGGCGGGCAAGGCAGGCCAGGAGCCTGCAAGGGAACTGTCTTTTTCGAGGTTACCTTTGTGGGTGGAGGGTGGAACATATTGGGGTGCTCAGGCCGGAGCCAACAGAGGGTGGGTAGGGACCACAAACCTGAGAGGAGAGGGCTGAAACTCGATTGGTGAGCAGAGAGTAGGGCTGGCAGCTTTGGGACAGGAGCAGCTGGAGCCAGAGTCACAGCGGCCAATCCTGGTACGCACCAAGGGTGGGCTGTCAGCAGAGACACGTGGCCACGACCCAGATCCAGGCTGTAGAATCCTAACATGTTCCCTTTAGGGCTCTGCCTGGTTGCAGATGAATTCCAGGACAAGAGCTCCCCAAGGGGATGGGGGACAGGAAGGGACTCATCCACACTGGCACATTCTGGGAGAGTGAGGATTCTGAGACGGGGTAACAGCAGACACCTGGGATTCCCCTAAAGAAGCCACGTGGAGGAAGAGACCACGAAGGACTCTCTGGTTTAAGTGGCTCTGCTCCACTGATCCCCTGCCAACTGGCGGAGCATGCCCTGGAGCAAGGGTCAGAGACTTGCAGGTGGACCTAGACAGCCTACCTGGTGGGCACCCTAAGCGCCCTGCAGTTAAATTTCCTGTCCATGGGCTTTGGCCTCCTTCTGACTAAATGCTCCCTAGTGCGTTCAGATTTCCCTGTGCCCACTCAGGCCCTGACGCTCGTTCAGGATGGGGTGTCTCACTAGCTTCTGAATGAAAACCCGCAATCCTTACCTTGAAACATAGTTGGGGGGAAAAAAGCCATGCAGTATGAAAAATAGCCAGCAGGGGGCACTGTGTCTCCAAACCAATTTTATAGCTCATCTCTCCATAAAACCCTGCAGCACAGCAGTAGTAACCCCCATAATTACATTCACAATCTCCAAAGGGCATCCCCTTCCAAGATTTCATTAGGTCTTCACATCAGCCTTAATTTATTGGAAGGGCTGACAAATCTATTTCACAGATGAGAAAGCTGAAGGTGATTATGTTCTGTGAGATACAGCTGCTCTGGGCAGAGCAAGAGCAGTTAGCTCCTGGGACCCAGAAGGAGTGGATTCTAGGCCCCAGTAATTGCCCCAGACCTTAAAGGGACTGCCCCAAGGCACTGCAAGACTTGAAACAGTCCTCACACTCCACGTAGAGAGAGATAGAGGTGGCTTTCTACTCCCACCCCCAACCACCCATGTCTACAAAATTTTTTAAATTGGAAAATGAAGAAAAGCCTAAAGAAGCAGAGAGACAAGGCAATCAGATGCCCTGGCAACCACTGTTAACATCCGAGCTATTCTCTGGGGAGACCGCCAGAATCTTTTGGTTTTATTTGATTTTATTTTTTTGAGACAGCGCTTCACTCTTATTGCCCAGGCTATAGTGCAGTGGCATGATCTTGGCTCACTGAAACCTCCACCTCCTGGGTTCAAACAATTGTCTTCCTCAGCCTCCCAAGTAGCTGGGATTACAGGTGCCTGAGACCAGAATCTTTACAGAGAGCACACTTTTTGGAGCCTCAGGGGCCACCCTAGGTGTGCCTGCAAGAAGACCACACAAATAAAGACACAGGGCTGGGCATAGCCACAGCTATGCCCAGTCCCAGTGTCTGGGGCAGTCCCTGCCCCTTCAGATGCTGTGAGCACTCCATCTCAGTGCTGGCACTTGTGGCCTGCTACAATAGGTGCCCTTGACTGTTGACTACTGACTAGGCTCAGCCATTGGGGACTGGCTGGCAGGGAGACTGAAGCTGCGGTGTTTAGTATCCCAGCTGTCTCCTGCCAGGCTGCAGTGGCTTGATTGCAACCTGCCACTGCAGGCCACAGCTCCACCCAGCAGGTGTCCCCACTGGTTACCCTCAGGAGCCACTCCTGCCCTTTGCCCCTTGGGGTCTAGGGGCATTCATGGCTCCTGGCCGCTGCTGGTCCCAGGTACTTCTTTGTCCTTTGTTGGAATCCTTTAATCCTGATCACACCTCTGTGATGCCCCTTCATTAAATGCTCCCTAATCACTTCATATTATAGGTTGAATTCTGTCTCTTCTATATAAAAAATAATAAGAAGAAGATTTTCGAACCCCCAGTACCTTAGAATGTGACCTTATCTGGAAATAGGGACTTTGCAGATGTAACTAGTTAATGTGGGGGATTAACTGGAGTAAGGTGCATTCCTATAAGAAGGTGGCCATGTAGAGACAAAGACACCCAGGGAGTGTGCCCATGATGATGGAGGCAGAGATGGGAGTGATGCAGAGATAATAGGAGTGACGAAGAGATAGGAGTGATAGGAGTGATTGATGCAGCTGCAAGCAGGAACACCAAAGCCTGCCGGAAAGACACCAGGCACTAGGAAGGGGCCAGGAAGTGATCTTCCTGCAGGTTCCAGAGGGAGCATGGCCCTCTGAGAGCCTTGTACCCTGAGGGAGAATAGTCTAATCAATGTGGTGGACCAGACCCATGCAGAAAGATGGACCCTGAACCCAGTGGCCCAGCACCAACTGCCCAGCTAAGAAACATCCCATCAACGCATGCCTGTAATCCTAGCTACCTGGGAGGCTGAGTCAGGACAATCGCTTGAACCTGGGAGGCGGAGGTTACAGTGAGCCAAGATCGTCCCACTGCACTTCACCCTGGGTGACAGAGTGAGACTCTGTCTCAAAAAAAAAATAAAGGAAGGGCCCACTAACCAGGAAGCCAAATGCTATATTGGCTATGACTTTGGATGTTACAGGCAACAGAAACCCAACTCAAGTATTTACTCACCCAAGTAACTGGAAATTCTTATTTCGGGCAGAGTCAGGCTCCAAATGGTGCCATGAGGATTCAGTCATTTTCTGCCGTCTCTCGGCAATATATTCCAACACATGGGCTTCATGCTCAGCAGATATCCCCATCATCATGGCAAGATGGACTCCATGGCACCAGGTGCATGTTCCAGCTACTTAGAAGCTATGTAGAAAGAGATTTCTCTTCCCCAATAGTTTATACTAATGTCCTGATACCTTTGGGTATGTGGCCCTTTTGAAACCACCACCACATGTCTAATTGCCCAGGCCTTGGCCAGCTGCTCCGCTTCTAGAGAAGGAGGGGTAGGGCAGCCATGTTTGAACAAGCACAGAGTGGAGAAGTGGTGGTTTCCCAAGAGAAAACGAAGATGCTCTTCCAAGAAGAAAAGGAGAGCATATATTTGGCAGGGAAAGCAACCTTTCTTTCAAAATGCATGTCCCTGAAGAAGGCAAGAACTAACATACATGGATATGTTACTAACATACATGGATTATGTCTGCTACCTTACTAGGATCTTGCACTCATTGCTTTATGCAGTGTTCCCAGCAAGCCTCCAAGATAAATATGAGTTCCATTTCCACCCATCAGAAACACACAGGCTAAGAAAGCTGAGTAGGCCATTTGGCCAAAGTGCATAGCTAGTCAGTCAGAGCTGAGGCTTGTGAGTGGAAATGACTGGGCCACCTGCAGACAGAGAAGATCTACAACCTGCCAGTCTTTTCCATGTGAGAACTGGGTGGGGTTTCCGAGTGCAGGGTCAGATCACGCATCCCCTTCCTGGTGTACCCTGGTCGACAGTGATCACTGGGGAAATTTTAGGTTGATCAAAGTTACATTAGTTGCAAAAACAAGTCAAGGAACTTCCATCAGGAAGGCTAAGCTGTGGTGGGCAAGTTTGGTCTGGACTAGATAGTGTTCTGTTGGCATCAAGGGGAACGCCCAGGTATATAAACAGAGGAATCTGCAAGACTTAGGTTTTGGTACCTGGTGCTGCAATCCCCTCTCTATCCGCAACGTCAGCTGCAGTGATGGTGGAAGGGAGGCTCCCCTGCATGCTGACAGCATGCTACCTCATCTCCCACTTTTCTGTCTTGGGGCTTTCTCTAAAGCCGGAGAATACCAGCAGCCTTTGCAGGTGCAATCCAACGTCGCAGAATAGTTAACATCCCCAGGAGCAATCTTCAACCAACAACGGACAGAAGTTGGTAGACAATGCCCAAAGTCCTGTATAGAAAAGTATAATACTGGGCTGAATGTGGTGGCTCATACCTGTAATCCCAGCGCTTTGGAAGGCTAAAGCAGATGGATCACTTGAGATCAGGAGTTCGAGACCAGCCTGGCCAACATGGTGAAACTCCATCTCTACTAAAAATACAAAAAATTAGCCTGACATGGTGGTGCACATGCCTGGAATCCCAGCTACTCAGGAGGCTGAGACAGGAGAATCGCTTGAACCCAGGAGGCAGAGGTTGCAGTGAGCCAAGATCATGCCATTGCACTCCAGCCTGGGCAACAGAAAGAGACTCTGTCTCAAAAAATAGAAGGAAAGAAAAATATAATACTGAAAACGAAATCTCAAGAACCCTCTACTACAATTCTGTTCTCTAGAAAAGCTATAAAAAAAAAAAAAAAAAGAAAATGCTGCCAAGTTCATTGGTATATAGCTTTCCAGTTATTTTTTTTTTTGTAGGCAGCATATGATATCATATTCTTCTACTGTACTCTTCTATAACTTGTCTTTCCTCCTAGGAGAACGTCTTGTTGCCCAGGCTGGAGTACAATGATGGAATCCGCCTCCTGGATTCAAGCAATTCTCCTGCCTCAGCCTCCCGAGTATCTGGGAATACAGGCATGCACCACCATGCCCAGCTAATTTTTGTATTTTTAGTAGAGACGGGGTTTCTTCATGTTGGTCAGGCTGGTCTCGAACTCCCGACCTCAGGGAGTAATTCCAGCTACTAGGGAGGCTGAAGCAGGAGAATGGCTTAACCTGGGAGGCATAGGTTGCAGGGAGCTGAGATCACATCACTGCACCCCAGCCTGGGTGACAGAGTGAGACTCGGTGTTAGAAATAAAGCTGGGTGTGGTGGCTCACACCTGTAATCCCAGCACTTTGGGAGGCCAAGGCGGGTGGATCACGAGGTCAAGAGATTGAGACTATCCTTGTCAACATGGTGAAACCCTGTCTCTACTAAAAATACAAAAAATTAGCTGAGCATGGTGGCGCGTGCCTATAATCCCAGCTACTCAGGAGGCTGAGGCAGGAGAATTGCCCGAACCCAGGAGGCAGAGGTTGCGGTGAGCCTAGATCGTGCCATTGCACTCCAGCCTGGGTAACAAGAGCAAAACTCCATCTCGAAAGGAAGAAAGAAAGAAAGAAAGAAAGAAAGAAAGAAAGAAAGAAAGAAAGAAAGAAAGAAAGAAAGAAAGAAAGAAAGAAAGAAAGAAAGAAAGAAAGAAAGAAAGAAAGAAAGAAAGAAAGAAAGAAAGAAAGAAAGAAAGAAAGAAAGAAAGAAAGAAAGAAAGAAAGAAAGAAAGGAAGAAAGGGAGGGAGGGAGGGAGGGAGGGAGGGGAGGGGAGGGGAGGGGAGGGGAGGGGAGGGGAGGGGAGGGGAGGGAAGGGAAGGGAAGGGAAGGGAAGGGAAGGGAAGGGAAGGGAAGGGAAGGGAAGGGAAGGGAAGGGAAGGGAAGGGAAGGGAAGGGAGGAAGGAAGGGAAAGCCTGGAGTGGTAAGAAAAAACGATCATTGAGACAAAGATTTTTTTAGCAAAGCAGATTTAATTCTGTGTAGAAGGGTGCCACTCTTAGGGCTGGTAGCCACGGGAGCACCCCAAACAAAGGAGAGTAGAAGCTTTTCTTTCTAATGTGACTTTTGCTCCTGTGTTCCTTCCCCATTGGCTGGGGTCAGACTGCACAATCTAAATAGACTTGATTGGTTAAACACTTAAACTTTTTTAGATAGGAGAGATGAGAAAGGGGTCATCTGTGGCGAACCAGAGAGCCAGTCCTTTTCTAAATAAGGAAAGGAATGTGAACTGGTGCTGTGGTGTGCCTGGGCGTGTAGTAGAAGAAAAGGAGAAGAAAGAGAAGGGGGGCAGGTATGTGGAATTAAAGAATAGAAGGTTGAGCAGGAGGTTTGAAGAGAAACCTTGCCATGTCTCACACTCGGTCTCAAAAAAAAAAAAAAAAAAAAAAAAGAGGTGGGGACTGAGGCTCAGCCCTGACATGAGTCCCAAGCCTTTCATCTGAGTTTTAGCCAACATCCTATGGCTAGAATTGTATGTCACGTCACTTGCTTTGTATTACAAACATAATTCAGAGATTATTTCTGTGCAAAGTAGTCATCATCTCTTATGTTGATAAAGAACCTTATTCTTTTACTTTTTTTTTTTTTGTGGTGGAGACTCGCTCTGTCCCCAGGCAGTAGTGCAGTGGCATGATCTCAACCTTACCCTGGGTTCAAACGATTCTCCTGCCTCAGCCTCCCGAGTAGCTGGGACTACCGGCATGCGCCACCACGCCCAGCTAATTTTTTATTTTTAGTAGAGATGAGATTTCACTATGTTGACAAGGAAGGTCTCGATCTCTTGACCTCGTGATTTTGGCCTCCCAAAGTGCTAGGATTACAGGCGTGAGCCACCGCACCTGGCCCTGAGAAACTTATTCATTTGGAAAGGTTTTACACAGACTGCGAGAAGACCAGAGGAGACTCTAGGAGATCATTTAATTCCTATTTCCTAGTCTGTCTTATGCCATAACAGGCTCCCTGACATAAATCATTCTGTGCTCTGGGCTGCAGTCTACCCATCTATCTGTGTGATAGCCCCTTTTATTCTCCCTTCACTTCTCCCATGTCCATCATTATTGCCACTTGGTTTGAAGAGGATTGAATCTGCGGAGAGCACGTAGATGAAAACCCAAACCACACAATATGACAATTGCTGTAGTGGGTATGGATCCCCTAACACAGGGGCACGGCTGACTCTATGTCAAGGTCTAGGAAGGCAAGCACTGAATGAATCCTTGAAGGATGAGCAAATACACTTCAAAGAGTACCAGATATCAAAATAACAGAGTGTTTGGTTCCATGTAGAATAAAAAAGTGGCTGCATGATTATATTCTCCACATTTGGACAGATTAGTCCAGTTTAGAGGGTGTCTCAAAGGAGAGCCTATTTTCACAGGAAATGAGAACACGAATAGTGAAAGAAAATAACTTGTTATATTGTAGAGAGATGACGTGTTTGACTTTTGACTTTTGAGTTTTATGGGTTTTAAAACTCATATTTGGAGATCGTTATAAAGAGGTATGGATGGCATATAAATAATTCTCAAATCATATGAAACTTGCTTAAGTAACTAATTTACAATACTGAGAAAGGCTTAGTCATCCACTTAAAAGAAAATAATTAAGTTAATCAGTGAGCACATACCCTGGACTCGGCAGGCCAAGGTTTGCTCAAAGGTAACTAATGGCACAGAGAGTGCCTCAAGACCATATGAGTACCAGCTGCAGGAGTACATTTAAGAGGTTGTTATGAGGCCAGGTATGGTGCATCAAGCCTGTAATCTCAACACTTTGGGAGGCCGAGGTGGGCGGAGCACCTGAGGTCAGGAGTTTGAGACCAGCCTGGCTAACATGGTGAAACCCATTTTTACTAAAAATACAAAAAAAAAAAAAAAATTAGCTGGGCATGGCAATGTGCATCTGTAGTCCCAGTTACTCAGAAGGCTGAGGCAGGAGAATTGCTTGAACTTGGGAGGTGGAGGTTGCAATGAGCTGAGATGGTGCCACCACTGCACTGCAGCCTGGGTGACGGCAAGAGACTCCATCTCAAAAAAAAAAAAAAAGAAAGTGAAGAGGTTTGGTAAGGAATACAACAATATATGAGCAAGATTCATAATTCCAATAATCACTCTTACTACCATAGCAGTGATGTCAGCTATACGCCTCTTCAGGAGAACTAATGGGAGTGACGTACCTGCAGGAATTTGCAGAGATGAGGCCCTTTCATGCAGGAAGAAGTGCGTGGGGGCAGCCATCAACAGGGCAGTCTTGCTCATAGGCACCTATGAGGTCTCTCCCTAGAGACCACCAGAAATATTTGAGAAGCACATGGCAGACATTTTCAGCATTGTGAGAGCCACTGGAATTTGGGTGGTTTTCATTGATGCTGCATTTGCGCCTACAGGTCAGTGAGGACTTGAGAAACTTGAATTACTCTATCAATTCATTTTTACTTCTATTACTGTGGCGCTATAGCATCCATGCCTTTAGTGTGTATTCTTCATTAAGAAACCATGTTGCTTCTCACATTTAAATCGAATTAAGAATTAAGGTTTACAATAAGCTATTCCAAATGTTCCCGAAATTCAAAAGAAACTCGTAGCGTTCCAGAAAAATTTCACCTCTTTAGTAGTTGCACAGTGACATTGCAGCTTATGTGGGGATTATGTTACATAATATGTATTATGTAACATAATTATGTATGCATAATATATGTGTATATGTTTTATGTATACATACATATACAAACATATATGTATATGTATTACATATTTTTGCCAATTATATATATAATTATATATTTTTGCCAATTCACTATAATTGATTTCTCATAAATTTGATGTATATGTGTGTATTATGTATTATGCATACATTATACATTATTCATATACATGTGTATGTCTACATAATACATAATATATATATAAATACATATATACATAATACATATATGTAATACATATATGTATATGTGTGCATAATATATATACATACGTATACACAATACATAATACATATATGCATAAAATTTATGATAAATCAATTATAGGAGATTGGCAAAAATATATAATAAAAGGATAAAACAACAGGTGGGTGTTGATAAAGCCTGTAGGAATATTTTGTGGAATATTTTAAGTTTTCCAACATGGAGAAAGATCAAAATACATTTTTCATGTGGCTGAACTCATAGGTAATACTAGCTAAAAAGATATCCTTACAGATGAATTGGAATTAAATAAGGGCTGTTGAGAAACACTGACAAAAGAAGACTTAGAAGAATGAATATAAGTATCTTAGTCCTGGATGGAACACGTTTAGCATTCCATCACAAAATAGGGTATCCTACCCTTCATGTATGATCTAAAGTCATTTCCAGGGCAATTTTGACTGGCTTGCAAACAGAATCCCCACATAAGATGCAATGCTACGTACAACTACTGAAGAGATGAAATTGTTCTGAAATGCTACAAATTCCTTTTGAATTTAGGGAATATTTGGAATATTCCATTGTAAACCTTAATTCTTAATTCAATTTATATGTGAGAAGCAACATGGTTTCTTAATGAAGAAAAAAGAGTACATGTAAACCTATTAGGAAACTTTTTTTTTTTTTTTGAGACAGAGTCTTGCCCTTTCCCCCAGGCTGGAGTGCAATGGCACAATCTCAGCTCACTGCAACCTCCGCCTCCCAGGTTCAAACAATTCTCCTCCCTCAGCCTCCCAGGTAGCTAGGATTACAGGCGCCCACCACCACGCCCAGCTAATTTTTGTATTTTCAGTAGAGATGGGGTTCCACCATGTTAGCCAGGCTGGTCTTGAACTCCTGATCTCGTGATCCACCCACCTTGGCCTCCCAAAGTGCTGAGGTTACAGGAGCAAGCCACCATGCCCAGCCAGGGCATTTTTTGAACCAGGATTCATGAAGTTCATTCCCCCGACTCATCAGTAGCTATTTTGGAGAAAAATGAACAGGTAAGTCCACCCTCCACTGAAAATCCTTAATTTTTGATAATATATTTGCATTTGGCTTATATGAATATAAATCATGAAGATGCCCCCAGAGCTCTGAATTTCTCATAGTAGCTGCACATTAAATATTTACTGGATACTCCTTTTCACTCATTACTATACCTTATTTCAAACTTATTTCAGCCAAAAGATAGAAATTTGACATTTAAGACAATATTTAGGAAAGAGTCTTCTTGTTGTTTTAGTGTGGGCTGGAATCTAGGAAGTTTCTGTTGTTGTAGTTCGGATGGAGTCTTACTCATTGCCCAGGCTGGAGTGCAGTGGTGCAATCTCAGTTCACTGCAACCTCCACCTCCTGGGTTCAAGCGATTCTCCTGCCTAAGCCTCCCAAGTAGTTGGGATTACAGACATGTGCCACCACACCCAGCTAATTTTTGTATTTTTAGTAGAGACTGGGTTTTACCATGCTGGCCAGGTTGATCTCAAACTCCTGACCTCAAGTGATCTACCCACTTTGGCCTTCATAAATGCTGGGATTACAGGCACAAGCCACCACACCCAGCCCAAAATCTAGGAATTTAAGACTAGTCTGGTACTCTCTTGAATAGTTTGAGAATGAGATATTGTAAAAGCTGGAGCTACCATAGCCAAATGAGAAAGCTGTGAATGCCTCTGTCAGCTCATTCATTCGAAAACGCTTATTTTCAGAGCAGGTACTATGGCCTGGAAACTCAGAGATCTGGCTGTCTCAGAGCTTACTCACAGTAAGTGAGTAAACAAGTGATTAAGATAAATTCAGAAGGTAATGAGTACTATTAGCAAAGATGTAAACAAAGGGAATGCTACTTTAGAGAAGGTGCTCAGGGAGGACTTCCTGGAAGGGATGCTGTGAAACCTTCCTCAATGATGAGAAAAAGACAGTACTGTGAAGAGTAGGAGAGATTCAGGCAGAAGAAAAATGGTCCATGTGGCCAGAGCCAAGGTAGGGGAGATGTGGTACAAGAAGGGAGCTGCCTATGTGTCCTTCTTAGTGGAAGGTACAAGGCAGGGGGAGTCATGAGACACTTTGCACATCTAAGAGCTTACCCTGGATGCTTTGTGAAGAAGGGGTTCTAAAAGAGCAAGAGTGCAGAGAGAGAGAGGTGAGACAGGAGGCTATGACTGTTGTCCAGGACAGAGTCAGGAGCATGTAGACTAGAGCAATGGTCATGCAGATGGAGAGAAGCAGTCAGATTCTGGATGTTCTGTGTCTCTTAGAACAGACACATGAGCTCTGGCTACACTTTACTTCCGATTACACTTGGCACTTGAACACGGTGCTCATTATGAATCTAATTAGCTTGTTGCTATGTGTCACACTGACACAGGACTTCTCATTTGAAAAGGTAGGTTGGTCTATTTTCACATTCACTTCTGATGGCATCAGGGAAAGGCAGAGAAGTCAAATATCAATCCCACCTAAAGAGGTTAAAAGTCACATGACTAGAAAATAGCTGACTCAAGAGCTCTATTTCTAATCTAGGCTCTCTTCTCCCCAATTACTACATTGTCTACATAGAAAATCCAATAAACATGCTTTTCATGGCACTGTGATAATTTAGCCCATGTTGAAAAGGAGCTTACAGTTCAAGGTTAAAACAAGTTAGGTAAACATCTCAATATATTTTAACTGTACAAGGCTGCATGCTGGATGTACCAGATATACATAGAAACCTAAATGTATAACAGTATGTAGGCTTTCACTGGATAAAAGGAAGTGATCATAAGGGGGCTTGTTTAGGTCATGGAAGAAGATCAGAAGGGATGGGAGAGATGGATGGGCCATTGGAGGATTCGGAGAACAGTAGAACTGGAAGGGAATGTAGTAAGAGGGCAGTTCTGTTTTATAGGTGAATAACTCAAGGGCTAAAGAGGAAAAAATGACACGCTGAGCTAAATCTGTCAAGTAGATGAAAGAGAGGTGGTTGGGCTGGAAAAAAGCAGGATGCAAGCTATCAGATGAATGGTTCCTCTAAACCTGCATGGGAAACAAGGAAGCCTAGAGAAAAAAATTAGTCCAGAAGTGAATCAGATAAGGGGGGATGGGTGGGAAAATGGCAGACTCACTGAGGGTAATGGGTTGCTGTATCTGTTGATGTCTGCCAGCAACTGTGTCCTTCAGCAGGGGTCAGGAGCATTCAGTGGACATCTGTTTCTGGATGTCACCTCTGGAACCAGAGTCTTCTCCTCTGCTCTCTGACAGTCCTGGTTTCTGCTTCCTGTTCACTCCTTTGATTGAGTTGTTTTTATCCTGACCCACATTAATGAGCCTGTGGCCTTGGATCTTTCCCTTGCATATCCTATCTTTATTGCTCGTCTTTCCTTCCTGCCTGATAATTCTGGAGGAGTAGAAATTTATACAAAGTATTTGAATTAGAGGCTCTTCATTGGTTGCCAAATAACATCCAAATGCCTTAGCCAAGGACTTGGCCATTGACTGGCCAAAATTCACCAGCTTCGTTCCACTCCACTGCCTAGTATGTGTTCTATACCCTTATCAACAGACATGATTTCCCCTAAACAATCCCACTTTTTCATAACTTCATGGCTTTACCCCACCCAGGATGTCCTCTGCTATATCCCCATTTGCTGGAATCCATGATTTTAGAGATAAGCATAAATAGTAGATATCTATCGTGTTTGCCTGCCTAGCATTCATTTTCCTCTGGTTTTTCTACAGGAAACACGTCTTTCATCCTCTTAGTCATATTATCTGCATGTCACTGATCCTACTCCTAAATCCAGCAGTGAATCTATCACTCAGACCTAGCATTTCAGCATATTACTCTTGGCCACAGTGTTGAAAAAAAAGGAGGGGGGCATGGAGGTCATAGGAATTGTGTCAGGCTCATCAATGACAACCTCAGGACTTCGACTAAAACTTTAAGAAAAATAACCACAACTGTTTTTCCTTTTGGGTGGCTGATTTGGCAGAAGTAGGTCAAAGCAAAAGGAGAAATTTAAATGTGTAACTAGGGCACTGGAGTTGTTTTTGACCTAAGGGTATCTGCTGATCCCAGGTCTTCAGTTTTGAGGGATACTGGAGTATGAGAAGCAGAAAACAAGCCCCAGAAACCCCCAAATAGGCAGACCCATTGTGGTAGACTAGACTACGCAGTCATATTGTGATAGACCAAATTATTGTTCACAAATATTAACTTTCTCCCTGTAGTAGGATTGGAAATCCATGCCTTTGCCATGGAACTTTGGAATGCCATCCAGTAAACGAAATGGGGTAAACAATTCTGTCTTTCTGATTTGAGGTTTGTCCAAATGATTTGCTTGGATCAATGCCCAGTGATGCCCTGCTCTAGTGGACCTGTAGATTTATGAACAAGAAATAAATGACAACTTCACAATCAAAAATAACTAAAGCCCACAATCAAAAATATAACAGGTCATGGTAAGTGAGAAATAATAGACAATAAAACCACAAATTAGAAAACAACTGTGCTTAGCATGTTTTAAAAAGTAAAAGACAGAGGATCCAAGATGGCTGAATAGGAACAGCTCTGGAGTGCAGTTCCCAGCAAGAACAATGTGGAGAGTGAGTTCCCACCGCATTTCCAAACAAATTTTCACTGCTGAGATTCCCGGGCCAAAAAGCGCCATGAGTTTTCAGCATGGCAGTTTCAGCCAGTGCTGGCTTGGTGCACAGAAGAAACGCACATATATCTAGGTGGCTGCTTTGACTGGTACCTGGAATGCCTGGGAGACAGAGCCGCCCATTCAGCTGAAAGGGAGGGGGCTGAAACAGGGAGTCAGATGATCTGGCTCGGTGGGTACTACCCTCACAAAACAAGCAATTTGAAATGCTCTGGATTGACAGTTTCGCAGCTGGACCCAGGATGGTCCAGCTCAGTGCAGGGAAGGGTGACCACCACTACCAAGGCAGTTCACACAGCAGCTGGGCGGAGCCTGCAGCAGCCCAGCAACACCTCTGCTGGCAGACTGTGACTTGACTACTTCGTGCAGGACAGGGTATGTATGAAAAAAGGCAGCAGCACAACAGGAACTTATAAATAAAGCCAACCTTCCTAGGACAGAGCACCTGGGAAAAGAAGTGGTTATGAGTTCTGCTGCAGTAGACTTAAAAGTACCTGCTCAGAAGCTCTGCATGGAAGAATGGAGCTCCCAGCACAGTACTTGAGCTCCTATAAGGGACAGACTGTCTCCTCAAGCAGCTCCCCAACCCCCATATACCCAGAGACACCTCATAAAGGAGAGCTCAGGTCGACATCTGGCAGGTACCCTTCTGGGACTAAGATAACAGAAGAAGAAACTGGCAGTAACCCTTACTGTTCTGCAGCCCCCTGTGGGTGATCCCCAGGCAAGCAGGACCTCCAGCAGTTCTGCAGCAGAGGGGACTGACTGTTAGAAGGAAAACTGAGAAACAGAAAGAAATAATTTTATCATCAACAAAAAGGACATCCACTCAGAGACCCTATCTGCAAGTCACCAACTACAAAGACCACAGGTAGATAAAGCCACTAAGATGGGAAGAAACCAGTGCAAAAAGGATGAAAACATCAAAAACCAGAACACCTCTCCTTCTCCAAAGGATCACACTCCTCACCAGCTAGGGATCAAAGATGGATGGAGAATGAATCTGATGAATTGACAGAAACAGGCTTCAGAAGGTGGGTAATAACAAACTTCTCAGAGCTAAAAGAACATGTGCTAACCCAATGCAAAGAAACTAAGGACCTAGAAAAAAGGTTAGATGAGATGCTAACTAGAATAAACAGCTTAGAGAAGAATATAAATGACTTGATGGAGCTGAAAAGCACAGCATGAGAACTTCACGGAGCATACACAAGTTTCAATAGCTGAATCGACCAAGCAGAAGAAAGGATATCAGAGATTGAAGATCAACTCAATGAAATAAAATGAGAATGCAAGAATAGAAAAAAAAAAGAGTGAAAAGAAATGAACAAAGCCTCCAAGAAATATGGGATTATGTGAAAAGACCTAATCTACATTTAATAGGTGTACCTGAATGTGACAGAGAGAATGAATCCAAGCTGTAAAACACTCTTCAGGATATTATCCAGGAGAACTTCCCCAACCTAGCAAGCCAGGCCACCATTCAAGTTCAGGAAATACAGAGAACACCACAAAGATATTCCTGAAAAAGAGCAACCCCAAGGCACATAATCATCAGATTCACAAGGATTGAAATTAAGGAAAAAATGCTGAGGGCAGCCACAGAGAAAGGTCGGGTTACCCACAAAGGGAAGCCCATCAGACTCACAGCAGATCTCTCAGCAGAAATCCTACAAGTCAGAAGAGAGTGGGGGCCGATATTCAACATCCTTAAGGAAAAGAACTTTCAACCTAGAATTTCATATCCAGCCAACCTAAGCTTCGTAAGCAAAGGAGAAAGAAAATCCTTTATGGACAAGCAATTACAAAGAGATTTTGTCACCAACAGGCCTGCCTTACAAGAGCTCCTGAAAGAAGCACTAAACACAGAAAAGAACAACCAGTACCAGCCACTCCAAAAACGTACCAAATGGTAAAGAGCATTGACACAATGAAAAAAATGCATCAACTAATGGGCAAAACATCCAGCTAGCATCAAAATAGCAGGATCAAATTCACACATAACAATATTAACCCTAAATGCCCCAATCAAAAGACACAGACTGGCAAATTGGATAAAAAGTCAAGACCCATCAGTGTACTGTATACAGGAAACTCACCTCACATGCAAGGACATATTTAGGCTAAAAATAAAGGGATGGAGGAAGATTTATCAAACAAATGGAGAGCACAAAAAAGCAGGAGTTGCAATCCTAGTCTCTGATAAAATGGACTTTAAACCAACAAAGATCAAAAGAGACAAAGAATGACATTACATAATGGTAAAAGGATCAGTCAAGAAGAGCTAACGATCCTAAATATATATGCACCCAATACAGGAGCATCCAAGTACATAAAGCAAGTTCTTAATGACCTACAAAGAGACTTAGACTCCCACATAATAATAGTGGGAGACTTTAACACTCCACTGTTAATATTAGACAGATCAATGAGACAGAAAATTAACAAGAATATCCAGGACTTGAACTCAGATCTGGATCAAGCTGACCTAGTAGACATCTACAGAAATTTCCACCCCAAATCCACAGAATATGTATTCTTCTCAGCACTGCATTGCACCTACTCTAAAATTGACCACATAAGTGGAAGTAAATCACTCCTCAGCAAATAAAAAAGAATGGAAATCATAACAGTCTCTCAGACCATAGGGCAATCAAATTGGAACTCAGAATTAAGAAACTAACTCAGAACCATACAGTTTCTTGGAAACTGAACAACTGGCTCCTGAATGTCGACTGGATAAACAATGAAATGAAGGCAGAAATAAAGATGTTCTTTGAAAGCAATGAGAATGAAGACACAAGGTACCAGAATCTCTGGGACACATTTAAACCAGAGTCTAGAGGGAAATTTACAGCAATAAATGACCACATGAGAAGCAAGGAAAGATCAAAAATCGACACTCTATCATCAAAATTGAAAGAGCTAGAGGAGCAAGATCAAAAAAACTCAAAAGCTAGCAGAAGACAAGAAATAACTAAGATCAGAGCAGAACTGAAGGAGATAGAGACACAAAAAACCCTTCAAAAAGTCAATAAATCCAGGAGCTGGTTTTTTGAAAAGATCAATGAAATAGACCACTAGCCAGATTAATAAAAAAGAAAAGGGAGGGAATTTCTGAGGAAGATGGCGCTGTAGGATCAACTCAGGATTGCAGCTCCCAGTCAATCCACAGAGGGTGAGTGGACTCTGCATTTCCATATGGATCTTTATTGTCCACAGACTAGGAGATTCCCAGGTGTAAGAGCCCCATGGGCCACGTGGCAGTTTGGGCTGGCGCAGCTGTTTGGGCCAAGGCCGCAGCGCAGTGGCACTCCGTACAAAATATGCTGGTTTGGTTGCCCTGTTAAACCGGCAATTGGAGATTTTGGAAGGCAGATTAGCACATTCATCTGATTAAACGGGACTTAAACAGAAACCCAGCCCAGGGGATTCCTGGGCAGCAACGTGGTTTGAGCCGGCACAGTGGGTTGCTACACAGGAAATCACACAGATCCTGGCGCCCTTGCAGCAGGCGACTGGAACACCTGGGAGAGAGTCAACCACTCAACTTAAAAAAAAAAAAAAAAAAAGGGCTCTGAGGCAGGGAGCCAGGTGATCAGGCTCAGCGGGTCCCACCCTCACAAAAACAAACAAAACAGCAATTGGAAACACTCGGGGTTGAGAGTTTCAAAGCAAACACAGGAGAACCCAAGACGGTGCAGCTCGGAGGGGGAGGGGCATCCACCATTACCGAGGCACTCGACCCCTACGGAGCTACAGTGCCATTGCTGACGCAGCCTGCCGTTGCCGAGGCAACCTGCAATAACAGAGAGAGTCCGCCACTACAGAGGCAAGCACACCCATATAAACAGGACTGCAGGGAATTACACACGGCAGCAGGGCAGAGCCCACAGCAACAAGGCGGAGCCCACAGCAACAGGGCAGAGCCCATGACAGCTCAGCATAGCCACTGCAGGCAAGCAGTGATTAGACTGCCCCCTTGCTGGGCAGGACAGTGCAACGGATAGTCATAAATGGAGCCCTAACTCCCCGGGACAGAGCACCTGAGGAAAAAAAAGGGGCTGTATGAGTTCTGCTGCAGCAGGCTTAAACATACCTGCCTAGCAGCCCTGAATGAACAATGGAGCTCGCAGCTCAGCACTTGAGCTCCTATAAAGTACAGACAGTCTCCTCAAGCAGCCCCCTGACCCGTGTATATCCAAAGAGTCACCTCACAAATGACTGATCAGACTGACATTTGGCAGGCATCATTCAGGGACAAAGATAGCAGAAGAAGAATCTGGTAGCAACCCTCACGGTTCTGCAGCTGCTACAGGAGTTCCCCAGGCAAGCAGGGCCTGGAGTGGACCTCAGCAGTCCTACAGCAGTGGGGCCAGACTGTTAGAAGGAAAACTAAGAAACAGAAATACTTCATCATCAACAATCTGGATGCCAACTCAGAGACCCAGTCGGAAAATCAGAACCACTCAGATGACAGGTGGATAAATCCACAAAGATGGGCAGAAACCAGTGAAAAAAGGAGGAAAACACCTGAAACAAGAACACCTCACTTCCTACAAAGGACCAAAACTCCTCACCAGCAAGGGAACAAAGCTGGATGGAGAATGAGTGTGACGAAATGACGGAATCAGACTTCAGAAGGTGGGTAATGAGAAACTTCCGTGAGCTAAAAGAACATGTTCTAAATCAATGCAAAGAAACTAAGAACCTTGAAAAAAGATTTGAGGAAATGATAACAAGAATGGACAACTTAGAGAGGAATATGAGTGAATTGAAGGAGCTGAAAAACACAACATGAGAACTTCCCGAAGCATGCACAAGTTTCAACAGCCGAATTGACCAAGCAGAAGAAAGGATATCAGAAGTCGAAGATCAACTCAATGAAACAAAATGAGAAGCCAAGATTAGAGAAAAAAAGCACAAAAAGGAATGAACAAAGTCTCCAAGAAATGTGGGACTATGTGAAGAGACCTAATCTACGTTTAATAGGTGTACCTGAATGTGACAGAGAGAATGAATCCAAGCTGGAAAATACTCTTCAGGATATTATCCAGGAAAACTTCCCCAACCTAGCAAGGCAGGCCAATATTCAAGTACAGGAAATACAGAGAACACCACAAAGATATTCTGCAAGAAGAGCAACCCCAAGGCACATAATCGTCAGATTCACCAGGGTTGAAATGAAGGAGAAAATGCTAAGGGCAGCCAGAGAGAAAGGCTGGGTGACCCACAAAGGGAAGCCCATCAGACTCACAGCAGATCTCTCGGCAGAAACCCTACAAGCCAGAAGAGAGTGGGGGCCAATATTCCACATCCTTAAAGAAAAGAACTTTCAACCCAGAATGTCATATCCAGCCAAACTGAGCTTCATAAGTGAAGGAAAAATAAAATCTTTTGTAAACAAGCAAGTACTCAGAGATTTTGTCAACACCAGGCCTGCTTTACAAGAGCTCCTGAAAGAGGCACTACACATAGAAAGGAACAACCAGTACCAGCCATTCCAAAAACACACCAAATGCTAAAGAGCATCAACAAAATGAAGAATCTGCATCAACTAACAGGCAAAACAGCCACTTAGCATCAAAATGGCAGTATCAAATTCCCACATAACAATATTAACCCTAAATGTAAATGGGCTAAATGCACCAATCAAAAGACACAGACTGGCAAATTGGATAAAAAGCCAAAACCCATCGGTGTGCTGTATCCAGGGAACCCATCTCACAGGCAAGGATACACAAAGGCTCAGAATAAAGGGATGGAGGCAGATTTACCAAGCAAATGGAGAGCAAAAAAAAAAAAGCAGGAGTTGCAATTCTCATCTCTGATAAAATAGACTTTAAAGCAACAATGATCAAAAGAGACAAAGAAGGACATTACATAATGGTAAAAGGATCGATACAACAAGAGCTAACGATCCTAAATATATATGGACCCAATACAGGAGCACCCAGATATATAAGGCAAGTTCTTAATGACTTACAAAGAGAGTTAGACTCCCACACAATAATAGTGGGAGACTTTAACATTCCACTGTCAATATTAGACAGATCAACCAGACAGAAAATCAACAAGGACATCCAGGGCTTGAACTCAGTCCTGGAACAAGCAAACCTGATAGACATTTACAGAACTCTCCACCCCAAATCCACAGAATATACATTCTTCGCAGCACCACATCACACCTACTCTGAAATTGACCACATAATTGGAAGTAAAGCACTCCTCAGCAAATGCAAAACAACTGAAATCATAACAAACAGCCTCTCAGACCATAGTGCAATCAAGTTAGAACTCAGAATTCAGAAACTAACTCAGAACCGCAGAGCTTCATGGAAACTGAACAACTGGCTCTTGAATGTTGATTGGATAAACAATGAAATGAAGGTAGAAATAAAGAAGTTCTTTGAAACCAACGAGAATGAAGACGCAACATACCAGAATCTCTGGGACTCATTTAAAGCAGTCTCTAGAGGAAAGTATATAGCAATAAGTGCCCACATGAAAAGAGTGGAGAGATCCAAAATTGACACCCTATCATCAAAATTGAAAGAGCTAGAGGAGCAAGATCAAACAAAACTCAAAACCTAGCAGAAGACAAGAAATAACTAACATCAGAGCAGAACTGAAGGAGACAGAGACACAAAAAACCCTTCAAAAAATCAATAAATCCAAGAGCTGGTTTTTTGAAAAGATCAACAAAATAGACAGACCACTAGTCAGACTGATAAAAAAGAAAAGAGAGAACAACCAAATAGATGCAATAAAAAACGATCAAGGGGAAATCACCACAGATTCCACAGAAATTCAAACCATCATCAGAGAATATTACAAACAACTCTATGGACATAAACTAGTAAACCTGGAAAAAATGGATAAATTCCTAGACACTTGTGTCCTCTCAAGCCTAAACCAGGAGGAAGCCGAAACTATGAACAGACCAATAACAAGGTCTCAAGTTGAGGCATCAATTAAGAGCCTACCACACAAAAAAAGCCCAGGTCCAGATGGGTTCGCAGCCGAATTCTACCAGACACACAAAGAGGAGCTGGTACCATTCCTTCTGAAACTATTCCAAATAATCCAAAAAGAGGTAATCCTTCCCAAATCATTTTATGAGACCAACATCATCCTGATACCAAAACCCGGCAGAGATCCAACAAGCAAAGAAAACTTCAGGCCAATATCTATGATGAACATAGATGCAAAAATCTTCAATAAAATACTGACAAGCCGATTGCAACAGCATATCAAAAACTTATCCATCGTGATCAAGTAGGATTCATCCCTGGGATGCAAAGCTGGTTCAACATACGCAAGTCTGTAAACGTAATTCACCACATAAACAGAATCAAAAACAAAAACCACATGATTATCTCAATTGACGCAGAGAAGGTCTTTGACAAAATTCAACAACCCTTTATGCTAAAAACCTTCAATAAACTCAGTATTGAGGGAACGTATCTCAAAATAATAAAAGCTATTTACAACAAACCAACAGCTAATATCATACTGAATGGGCAAAAACTGGAAGCATTCCCTTTGAAATCCGGCACTAGACAAGGATGTCCTCTCTCACCACTCCTATTCAATATAGTACTGGAAGTTCTAGCCAGAGCAATCAGGCAAGAAAAAGAAAGAAAGGGTATTCAAATAGGAAAGGAGGAAGCCAAATTGTCTCTATTTGCAGACGACATGATAGTATATCTAGAAGACCACATTGTCTCAGCCCAAAAACTCCTGAAACTGATAAGCAACTTCAGCAAAGTCTCAGGATATAATATCAATGTGCAAAAATCACAAGCATTCGTATACACCAATAACAGACTGAAAGAGAGCCAAATCAAGAATGAACTGCAATTCACAATTGCTACAAAAAGAATAAAATACCTAGGAATACAACTTACAAGGAACGTAAGGGACCTCTTCAAGGATAACTACAAACCACTGCTCAACAAAATAAGAGAGGACACTAACAGATGGAGAAACACTCCATGTTTATGGTTAGGAAGAATCAATATTGTGAAAATGGCCATACTGCCCAAAGTAATTTACAGACTCAACACTTTCCCCATTACGCTACCATTGACTTTCTTCACAGAACTGGAAAAAACCACCTTGAACTTCATATGGAACCAAAAGAGAGCCTGCATAGCCAAGTCAATTCTAAGTAAAAAGAACACAGTAGGAGGCATCACACTACCGGACTTCAAACTATACTACAAGGCTACAGTAATCAAAACAGCATGGTACTGGTACCAAAACAGATATAGATCAATGGAACAGAACAGAGGCATTGGAGTCAACACAACATATCTACAACCATACAATCTTTGATAAACCTGACAAAAACAAGCAATGGGGAAAGGACTCCCTATTTAATAAATGGTGTTGGGAAAACTGGCTAGCCATGTGCAGAAAGCAGAAACTGGACCCTTTCCTGACACCTTACACTAAAATTAACTCCAGATGGATTAAAGACTTAAACATAAGACCTGGCACCATAAAAACCCTAGAAGAAAATCTAGGCAAAACCATTCAGGACATAGGAGTAGGCAAGGACTTCATGACCAAAACACCAAAAGCATTGGCAACAAAAGCCAAAATAGACAAATGGGACCTAATCAAACTCCACAGCTTCTGCACGGCAAAAGAAACAGTCACTAGAGTGGATCAGCAACCAACAGAATGGGAAAAAATCTTTGCAGTTTACCCATCTGACAAAGGGCTGATATCCAGAATTTATAAAGAACTCAAACAGATTTACAAGAAAAAAACAAATAAGCCCATTCAAAAATGGGCAAAGGAAAGAAGACATACATGAGACATACATACATTTTTTCAAACATATGAAAAAATGCTCATCATCACTGGTCATCAGAGAGATGCAAATCAAAACCACATTGAGATACCACCTCATGCCAGTTAGAATGGTGATCATTAAAAAATCTGGAGACAACAGATGCTGGAGAGGATGTGGAGAAATAGAAACACTTCTACACTGATGGTGGGAGTGCAAATTAGTTCAACCATTGTGGAAGACAGTGTGGCGATTCCTCAAGGACCTAGAAATAGAAATTCCATTTGACCCAGCAATCCCATTGCTGGGTATATATCCAAAGGACTATAAATCGGTCTACTATAAGGATACATGTACACGAATGTTCATTGCAGCACTGTTTACAATAGCAAAGACCTGGAACCAACCCAAATGCCCATCAATGATAGACCGGTCTGGGAAAATGTGGCACATATACACCATGGAATATTATGCAGCAATCAAAAATGATGAGTTCATGTCCTTTGTGGGGACATGGATGAATCTGGAGAACATCATTCTCAGCAAACTGACACAAGAACAGAAAATGAAATACTGCATATTCTCACTCATAGGCGGGTGATGAACAATGAGAACACATGGACACAGGGAAGGGAGCACTACACACTGGGATCTATTGGGGGGAAAAGGGGAGGGACAGCGGGGCGGGGGGAGCTGGGAAGGGATAGCATGGGGAGAAATGCCAAATGTGGGTGAAGGGGAGAAAGGCAGCAAAACACACTGCCACGTGTGTACATATGCAACTATCTTGCATGTTCTGCACATGTACCCCCAAACCTAAAATGCAATTAAAAAAAAAAAAAAGAAAAGGGAGAAGAATCAAATAGATGCAATAAAAAATGAAACAGGGATATCACCACTGATTCCACGGAAATACAAACTACAATCAGAGATTACTACAAACAACTCTCTGCATACAAACCAGTAAACCTGGAAGAAATGGATAAATTCCTGGACACTTGCACTATCCCAAGCCTAAACCAGGAAGAAGTTGAAACCTTGAACAGAACAGTAACAAGAGCTGAAGTTGAGGCAGCAATTAATAGCCTACCAACCAAAAAAAGCCCAGGTCCAGACAGGTTCACAGCCAAATTCTACCAGACTTACAAAGAGGAGCTGTTACCATTCCTTTTGAAACTATTCCAAACAATACAAAGAGAGGTAATCCTTCCTAAATCATTTTATGAAGCCAACATCATCCTGATACCAAAACTCGGCAGAGACGCAACAAAAAAAGAAAACTTCAGGCTAATATCCATGATGAACATAGATGAAAAAATCTTCAATAAAATACTGGTAAACCGATTGTAATAGCACATCAAAAAGCTTATCCATCATGATCAAGTAGGCTTCATTCCAGGGATGCAAGACTGGTTAAACATACACAAGGCTATAAACGTAATCCACCACATAAACAGAACCAAAGACAAAAACTACATGATTATCTCAATAGATGCAGAGAAAGCCTTCGACAAAATTCAACAGCCCTTTATGCTAAAAACCCTCAATAAACTCGGTATCAAAGGAACGTATCTCAAAACAATAAAAGCTATTTATGGCAAACCTACAGCCAATATCATACTGAATGGGCAAAAACTGGAAGCATTGCCTTTGAAATCTGGCACTAGACAAGGATGCCCTCTCTCACCACTCCTATTTAATATAGTATTGGAAGTTCTAGCCAGAACAATCAGGCAAGAAAAAAAATGAAGGGTATTCAATTAGGAAAAGAGGAAGTCAAAATTGTCTCTATTTGCAGACAACATGATTGTATTTAGAAGACCCTATCATCTCAGCCCAAAATCTCCTTAAACTGATAAGCAACTTCAGCAAAATCTCAGGATACAAAATTAATGTGCAGAAATCACAAGCATTTCTATACACCAATAACAGACTAATAGAGAGCCAAATCATGAGCAAACTCCCATTCACAATGCTACAAAGAGAATAAAATACCTAGGAATACAACTAACAAAAGATGTAAAGGACCTCTTCAAGGAGAACTACAAACCGCTGCTCAAGGAAATAATAAAAGACACAAATAGATGGAGAAACATTCCATGCTCATGGTTAGGAAGAATCAATATTGTGAAAATGGCCATACTGCCCAAAGTAATTTATAGATTCAATGCTATCCCCATCAAGCTACTAATGACCTTCTTCATATAACTGGAAAAAACCACCTTAAACTTCATATGGAACCAAAAGAGAGCCTGCATAGACAAGACAATCCTAAGCAAAAAGAACAAAGCTGGAGGCATCAAGCTACCTGATTTCAAACTATACTACAAGGCTACAGTAATCAAAACAGCATGGTACTGGTACCAAAACAGAGATGTAGACCAATGGAACAGAACAGAGGCCCTGGAAGCAATGCCACACATTTACAACCATCTGATCTTTGACAAACCTGACAAAAACAAGCAATGGGGAAAGGATTCCCTGTTTAACTCCTGACCTCAAATGATTCACCCACCTCAGCCTCCCAAAGTACTGGGACTACAGGCATTTGCCACTGTGCCTGGCCCTCCCACATTCTTTAGAATTCTTTCATTATGAACCAATTCCTCAATACTCTGTTATAGTATTGTTATGCTGTAACATGTTGTAACTAATAAGGTATATTTCTTTATATTAAGCTTGTGGTTTTCCCATGTGTTCCACCCCACACCACTTCTCACATCCCCCAGTGTTTCAGCCTTGCCAGGAGTGACAGATAAAATTAAGTAAGCAAAGAGGTCCTTTAAAAGCACTTCATGGACTGGGCATGGTGGCTCACATCTGTAATCCCAGCACTTTGGAAGGCCAAGGTGGGTGGATTGCTTGAGCCCAGGAGTTCAAGACCAGCCTAGGCAACATGGGGAGACCCCATCTCTACAAAAATACAAAAAAGAAAAAATAGCTGGGCATGGTGGTATGTGCCTGTAGTCCCAGCTACTTGGGAGGTTGAAGTGGGCAGATGGCTTGAGCCCAGGAGGTTATGTTGCAGTGAGCTATGGTCGCACCACAGCACACTCCAGCCTGGGTGACAACGGAGCAAGACCTTGTCTCAAAAAAAAAAAAAACAGCACTTCATGTCTGTACTCAAGTTAAACAGGAATCCTGCTGGATAGGGGTGCTGTTCAAATGAGGGCCTTGATCTTGGGGGCAATAGGAGAAGCCCAAAGTGGTCAAGCCTAGATCATGGCAATTAGCCATTAGTGGTAAAGTGGACAGTCATGCAATCAGATCTCCAGGGATGGTACAACATGCAGAGTGTGCTGGCTGTGACTTGGTGCTCCAGGCGCTAAATCAACAGGCAGGCTACTCCATTCTTCATTATTTCCAACCAAACATGCGCACTATAGAAAACTAGATATGTCGCCTGCGTTGAAGAGTCTTAACTTTTCATCTAATTCCCTGATATGATTCAGTTCATGAATCCAGACTCTTTTTTTTAAGAACTCATCCATGTAGAATCCAGACTCTCTTAAATGACAGGATGGCGGGGTACTATTGAGGAAGAATCCTTCTATGACCCCACATCTGCCCCATAAAGTTTTTCCCAGCCATTCGCCTGGGTTGACACTAAGCCCCAGGAAGCCAGAGCACCACTGGGCTTTTTCAGTCTGAACAGGAGCTTATGGTGGCCAGGTGATAAACGGATTCCACTTGGCAGGCCCAGTGGAAACTGGCCTCTTTCTTAGGATATTTCAATATTCTGGGTGCTTAGTTGACGGGCCTCAGCAAGTAGCCGAATGCCCACACTGGCCTTCCCTGACCAAGTTGCATGTGATCCTGTTACATTTCATAATACTTGTAGTACCTAAAATTACTCTGCCTCTCTGTCTCAAAAAAAGAAAAGAAAAGAAAGAACTCAAGAAACTACTTTCTGATAGCAGCAGCAACAAGGCAAGCTTACTCAGCAGGGATGAAGCAAGGTCATTTGTAAGACGTGAAGAATTTAGACAGAAATGCAGGTTCCAGGGACGCGATTTTATTAAAATGATACATAGATTTCATACTTAAATTAAAAAATGATCATTTTTTTCTAGTATCAAAATAGTCATTTTTAAAATACCTTGAAAAACTTTAATACAACTTGTAATATATTAAATATCCACCTGAAATCTCAGTCATTTCTCTCTCATCTCTCTTTGCTAGAATCTTGCCTTACCATCACTATCATTCTGTTCACATTTTTAATTTTCTCTTTTTTGGCATCTTTAATGCTTATCCCAGAAAAGCATTAAAAACAAAATACTTTTTTCTAAATCCACAATTAAAAAAAAAAGAAAGAAAAAGGAGAAGCCAGTGACAACATTTGACATGACATTGAAGATTCTTATTAACCAGGCTCACCGTAGTTTGCCCACATCCAAATCTCTAGTAAATATCAGTTCTTGCCCTGAAACTGGAAATACTGACCCAATAGCATCCTCTAGTGGCCACAGTGTAGCAAAACATATAACCATAGAGGAAGGTTTTGGACCTTGGGTTATGTGGACATTAGGTGCTGAAAGTCTAGAAATGGAGACCAAAAAAAAAAAAAAAAAAAAAAAAAAAAACTTTTTTTCAGGGATTACAAGACAACTGGCTTCCTGGAAACCCACTCTCAACACAAGCTGCCTACAACTGCTCGGTAAAGTCGCATGAACGCCAGCGTCACACAATACTGACACGCTCCATCAAAAGCTGGACTCCGGTAAGGTTTTCTTTCGACCTAAGGAAAGAGTGTGGTATTTGACCCTCTGGAAGGTGCCATAAGAAGCCTGCTCCCCTGGAACAGTCCTTTGTGACGTGCCCAGCGCACTGCCTCTCGAAGCCCTGCTGACTTTGCGAGGGAGGCGGAGAGAGCTGGGGGCTGACCAGACATCCCTCTCCAGCCGGCCGCCCAGGCCCCTGGCCAGGCCCTCTGGGATCCTGAAGGTAGGAGGTGAGCCTGGAACCCGCCCACCCATGGCAGGACTCAGCCTGCCACTCGCCAGGGAGACAGGGGGCACCTGTGGGGAGACCTCCGCCCTGTCATTCCTCCTGTTCTCCTTCTTCCGAAACACGGACCTCAGAAGGGTGAGTGTCCCCTGCAGGGGTCTGTCTATCTCAGGGGTGCCTCTACGACTGTCTTTGCTGTTTCCAGAGAACCCCACATAGGGGGAGGGTGGGCTGCTCTTGCTTCCCATCTGGAAGCTCTCCTTCCAGCTCATGGCCTTCTGACCCTCTGGTCGGGCTGTTTTCTCATGTTCCACTGAAGGCATCACAGTGAGGGGAAGGTCAAACTTCCTAGGAAGCCTGATATCCTGCACTGCATTTTCCTTAGGTTTCCTTGCTATGTTTGGACCATCTGAGTTTCCAGGGGCCAGACAGTGGTTGGGTTGAGCCAAGGGACAGGCCACACCGCCTGGACCTCTTTCGACAGTTCGCCCACCATCTTCACTTTTAGCAGGAAGGACAATGTTTGACCTCGGCGATGCTAACCTCTCATCCTCACCCGTGGTGCCAGTCAATAGCGACACAATGGACTGGCTGGTGGACCGAGGCCTTCGTCTGGATTCCAAGTACTCCACTAACTCAACAGAGGCACCCGATGGCTTCTCCTTGGATCCAAAGGACCACCGCAGCGGCATGGTCTTGAAGGGCCCCTGCTTGGCTCGGGAAGTGGTGGGTGCCTTCATGCTAATGCTTCTGCCTTTCAGGCCCCGCACCAACTGCCTGGACTCCAACCCTCCTGAAAGAGACACGAAGACTGTCAGTGTGCAAGTCACCCTAGAGCCACCACACCAGTCATCTGATGATTACTGAACACCTCGGGTGTAGGAGGCACTGGGCTAGGTACTAGAGACACAGCAGTAAACAAGACAGGTGGGAGATTCCTGCCTTTGGGGGGTAGCAATGGCTTCACCCACTCTTCCTCAATCTCCACTTACACATTTGAAGCCACAGGGCGAGCCAGTGCCAAAGAAAGTATCTACACCCTGGGCAGCACAGACTTCTGGCAAAGCTCAGTCTCATGGACATCTGACCCTAAGACTGAACAAGTTTCCTCCATCTTTAAATATTCCCATGAAACGGACTGCTCAGCAAAAGTTCCTACCTTTCTAGGTCATATTACGTCCTTGTACCTTTCAAATGCAAGAATCTCAGATATCCTACCCTGGGCTAAAAAAGAAAAAAAGTGCTGTGTGTTTATCAGAGCTGCCACATATGTCTGTATTCTGTGCATCTTACAACATCTGTACATAGCTGGGAAGAAGTTTTCGAAATACACTGTTAAGTGAGAACAGAGTCTAAAAATTAGCATATTAGGTTGCAAAAGGAATTGCGGTTTTCGCCATTTAAAAACAAATGGCAGCTGGGTGCAGTGGCATCCCAGCACTTTGGGAGACCGAGGCAGGCAGATCACCTGAGGTTGGGAGTTTGAGACCAGCCTGACCAATGTGGAGAAACCCTGTCTCTACTAAAAATATGAAAATTAGCTGGGTGGTGGCATGTGCCTGTAATCCCAACTACTTGGGAGACTGAGGCAGGAGAATCACTTGAACCTGGTAGGCAGAGGTTGCAGTGAGCTGAGATCACACCACTGCACTCCAGCCTGGCAACAGAGCAAGACTCCATCTAAAAAAAAAAGGCCCCCAGTCAGTGCTGCAGCCAACACAATGGGTGACACAGAGAGAGGCCAGAGATGGTCAGGTGCATGGGTGAGAGCTCAGGGAGGGCAGAGGAACAAGTTGCAGGGGAGTGAAGCTGTAGGAATGCAGGGCGGGCAGGGTCTGCATCAAGCAAGCACCCCTGGGGAAATGGCTGGAGCAGGAAGAAGCAGAACGCATTCCAAGGAGTTGACTTTCTGGTTTTTTCATGGAGAATGTTTGACTGTTTTCTTCCTCAAAGCATTTCTTTACATCAGCCAGTCACAGATACAGTTTTACCCAAAACACTCTAATTTTGGTTTGGATTGACCTTGTTAAATTCCCAGCCTCTGTGGGGGAAGAAGCGTTCTGAGGTCTGAGATGTGTGTGAAGTTTCTTTTTTTTTTCTCTCCCCCAGCCCTGGGAAGGGCAGAAAGGGATGCTTTGTATGAATAGGACGAAGCTGTGACTTTTAGCCTTTCAAAATGAGAGCACATTGCCTGGAGCCCCGGCAGGTGGCGAGAGGAGTTGGCAACTGCCCGAAATAGCAGTTCTTCCTTTCTTCCTGGTAGGAAAGGGTCTGAGGCCAGGGCTGACATCAACGCCTGAGCTACATCTCATGGGAACCACAGATGCCCACAGAACTTGTGTCTCCTCTTTCTCAGGGCGGTAGTGAAAAAGTACCCCTGTTATTTTTATTCTCCTTCCATTTATTGGGCTATGATGACCGGATCTGAGACCGTGATGGCTTTAATAAAATGAGAGAGAAGCAGCATAAGAACAGAAGGGAAGGAGGGGCCCCCACGCTCACACCACGCTTCCTCTCTACTAAGTCACTTCTCATCCAGGGTGGGTGCCAGTCCTGGTACCCCTCTCCTGGGGAGATGGATGAACTTTCTGGGATGCTGAGAGACAGAGGTAGGGGTGGTGAGCAGAGACCCCTAGGCACTAACTCTGGTCCAACCCCCACCCCAAGAAGATTCTGTTTCCAGCCAGGCTGGCTTGAATGAAAACCAGGAAGAGCCTACAGCCTCACACCACATGAAAGGCACAGGCAGGCGGGTTCTTCCTGAAGGTTATCTAAACCCCACAGCATCATAAACGTGCTTCTTCAGCCCCACAAGAGCCCCCTCCACACAGATGGCACCAGTGCAGCCGATGGGCACAGTCCCCTGACACCCCCTCCACACTGCAGCTCTGGAGCCAGCAGATGTGCTTAGAGAACTGCCACATCTGTCCCTGTCCCTGTGTGGCCACCTTGATTTCTGCAAGACTTTTTCATTCTTGGCTAATGAAATATGCATCAATGCAAACTCATGTTTTGTGAACAGGGCGGGGGACGTCTTTGTGCCATGCTTGCCCCCCCTGCCACAGAACAAGACTTTTCCCAGTTGAGTACCTCCCGTCTCTTTGAGGGTTTCCACTGTGCTTCATACACCCACCTGCTTGCTCCTTCAAAACATATTTAATAAGCACCTACTGTGCTCAGTACTGTCTTCAATACAGTTGGCTGGGGGAATAACACGCTGCACCTGTCTTTATGAGGTTTGGCAAAAGTAAGAATACATGATACCATGTCATGTTTCTTTTCTTTGTTGTTGTTGTTGTTGTTTTAAAACAGAGTCTCATCTTGTCGCCCAGGCTGGAGTCCAATAGTGTGATCTCAGCTCACTGCAACCTCTGCCTCCCAGGTTCAAGCAATTCTCCTGACTCAGCCTCCTGAGTAGCGGGGATTACAGGCACCTGCCACCACACCCAGCTAATTTTTGCATTTTTAGGAGAGACGGAGTTTCACCATGTTGACCAGGCTGGTCTCGAACTCCTGACCTCAGGTGATCTACCCACCTTGGCCTCCCAGAGTGCTGGGATTACAGATGTGAGCCATTGCGCCCAGCCCCAAATGTTTCTTGAGCCGTGGACAATTACCTCACAGCCTGATGACCATTTCTGCATGGAGGTCAGAGTGCAACCTGGGTCAAGCCTACCCCCCAACTTTCCTCTTCTCCCCGTTAAGGTAAGAAAAAGTTACACCGATGAGCTGAAGCTTCACCACCTCCGAGACTGAACCAGCAGGATGACATGGGGAAGAAAAAGGCTGGCTGTCACACCACCAGCCCTTGGGAGCCAAAGCTACGACCCCTTTCGTCACTCCAATAACCGCAGCCATGTAAAAGAGGGTGAAGCAGAAAGGAAAAGAAAACAGCAACACATATGAGGGGATCTGGCGTCAGAGAAGAATAAACAGAACCGTCAGAGCAGGCCCCTGATGAAATAGAGCCACCAGAGGAAATGTGACAACTTAGGATGATCAATATACATGATCTCAGGGAAGAAACTGAAAAAACAGAGACTGAAAAATGTGACTGATCAAGAGATAGAAACCACAAGGGAAAAGGCAGGAGACTCAGAAGATAGATGCAGGAGACTCAACAGCAAATCACAAAAATGCCAGAAGCAGGAGAGACAACCATTAAACAAAAACATAAAGACATTTCTCTGAAGACAGGCCTGAGTCTGCAGAAAGAAAGGCACCCCCAAGTTCTAGGTAGGGTTGAGGAACAAAAACTCATACCTAGGCATATTCTGGGAGAACCTCTCATCTCCAAGGTCAGGGGGATCTTAAAAGCTTCCAACCAGAAAGAACAAGGGACTTCTCCCATCAACAAGAAAAGCCTGGGCTTCTCACCTGCAACCTGGGGCCTGGGAGGCCGTGGGAAGATGGCTGCAGATGCCCGAGAGAAATGGACTGCAACCCAAGAGGCTTGCCAGCAGCCAAGCTGCCGTCCACTCCAAAGGGAAAGAAAACAGTAGCGGCTGCGCAAAGATTTTGAGACCATGCCACACACACTTGAATGAATCAGACCCACACTCTCAAGATGGGGGGTGACAGGGAGGAGAAGTGATGCACAGTGGGCCCTGCAATCCACGTACTGTCCACCACCCTCCATGCCGGACAGGTGGCTCAGAGAAAAAATGTCACATAAAGCTAAGTGAGTGCTGCAAGAGGAATTCTGGTGACAGTCTGGAATAGAAAGTACTAGCTCCTGTCAGCAACATCTGAGAGTTCCCAGAAGAGACCAGACAGGGCACATGAAAGCTTTTAAAAGCTTTCATTGTGGGGGGAATGACAGGGAAAAGAGTGACAACAGATAGATTATGTATTTCTCATCTGATGGGGGAAAGGAATGATGAAATAAAACACCTTACAGGAAATAACGGGCTTCTAAATACCAGGACAGAGAAAGTAGCAATAACAAATTGGAACAGGCCAGGCACGGTGGCTCACTCCTATAATCCCAGCACTTTGTGGGGCCAAGGCAGGTGGATCACTTGAGGTCGAGTTCGAGACCAGCCTGGTCAACACAGTGAAACCCTGTCTCTATTAAAAATACAAAAAATTAGCTGGATGTGGTGGCACACACCTGTACTCCCGGCTACTTGGGAGGCTGAGGCAGGAGAATCACTTGAACCCAAGAGGTGGAGGTTGCAGTGAGCCGAGATTGCGCCACTGCACTCCAGCCTGGCGACAGAGCAAGACGCCATCTCAAAACACAAAAGCAAAACAAATTGGATCAGAGTGGCAGAACTTCCCAATGAACCAGGAAACAAAGAGCAACATGCTTGCATCAGCATCAGTAAGGAAAGGAAAGGGAGAAACAGCCATGAAAAATCTTTAAAAACGAAATGAGGCTGGGCGCGGTGGCTCAAGCCTGTAATCCCAGCACTTTGGGAGGCCGAGGCGGGCGGATCACAAGGTCGAGAGATCGAGACCATCCTGGTCAACATGGTGAAACCCTGTCTCTACTAAAAATACAAAAAATTAGCTGGGCAGGGTGGCACGTGCCTGTAATCCCAGCTACTCGGGAGGCTGAGGCAGGAGAATTGCCTGAACCCAGGAGGCGGAGGTTGCGGTGAGCCGGGATCACGCCATTGTACTCCAGCCTGGGTAACAAGAGCGAAACTCCGTCTCAAAGAAAAAGAAAAAAACGAAATGAACAAAATCAAGTTTTGCAGCTGTTACACTAAGTCAGCATGAACTGAAGGCTCCAATGCTAAGATGGGCTCTGAACTTTTGGCATTTAAAAAAAAACACAAAACCCAGCATCAGGCTGTTTACCAAAAACCACTTAAAACTAATTCAAAAAGAAAGGTTTCTAAAGCGCAAGAGAGGTGCAGAATGATAGCAGGCAAATGAGAAGGGGAGAAGGCAAAAAGAAGAAAAGGGTGGGATTATTAATCTTGGACAAAGTAGAATTTCAGGTTGAAAACATTAAGCAGGATAAACAGCCACATTATCATGATAAAAAGCACAATTTAGAAAAGAGATCTAATAGTCATAAACCCATAGACACCTAGAAACAAAGGAGCTATCAAGATAAAGCAAAAATTATTAAAATACAAGGATTACTTGATGAAAGATACAGCTAGACTGGGCACAGTAGCTCATGCCTGTAATTCGAGCACTTTGGGAGGTGGAGGCGGGTGGATTACCTCAGGTCAAGAGTTTGAAACCAGCCTAGCCAACAAGGTGAAATCCCATCTCTACTGAAAATACAGGAAAAAAAAAAAATTAGCCAGGTGTGGTGGCAGCCACCTGTAATCCCAACTACTCAGGAGGCTGAGGCAGAAGAATCACTTGAACCCGGGAGGCAGAGGTTGCAGTGAGCCAAGATCATGCCATTGCACTCCAGACTGGGCAACAAGAGCACAACTCTGTTTCAAAAAAAAAAAAAAAAAAAAAATACAGCTATACAGGAAGGTTTCAATATCTCCTTCCTTCCAGGAGTCCCAGAGAAGTACATTTAAAGACATAGGAGACTTGAATAAACAATCAACTCACCTAATTTAATAGTTATGATATAAAGCTCACATCCCTCAAATAAACAATATACATTAGTTTATATATGCACAGAGCATTTAAAAAACAGTAATCATGAACTTGACCACAAAGAGAGAATAATGTGTGACCTCATGGTGCAATGGTAGCGCGCCTGACTCCAAAAAGGGAATAATTTTTGAAAACCACATTCTTGGATCATTACCCCCAAAAATCAAATAAAGCTGACCAAAACAATCTGAAATAGTTAAAACTTCCAGATAACCTCTAGATCAAAGAAGAAATCAAAACTGAAATGAAATACCCTCTGGAGAGTGCTAAAAAAGAGAGAAACAAAACCTGTGATGCCCAACAAAAGCCAGAGAGGAAATTTATCATCAGAAGCTCCCGATGGAGAAGCTATGGAAGCTTAACTTTTGGGACCTTTTGTTACCAGGCGGCCTCTGAGACGGACTCCTAACAATTTTTTTTTTTTTAACATGGTCATGATTGTATAAAAATTGCCAAAGATGTTTTTACATTTTTTTCTTATAGAACCTTCCCCCACACCCACCTCAATTATATAAGTTGCAGTCTTCAAAAACCTTGGATCTGTTCATTTTGGTTTAAGATGGCTTCAGTGTTAACGATGTTCACCACCAGGGCTACCAGAAAAGTGGCATTCTCAGGCCGTCAGTATTTCTCTACAAAGAGCTGCTGGCGTTTTGCAGGGGTGATTTTTTTTACTGAGTGAAACTGCTTCTGGGCATTGCAGGATACTTAGTATCCTTGCTGACACCTGCCCTCCTGCCCCAGGGGGGACTAAATGCCAGTAGTCACCTCTGCAAATTCTGACAGTCAATACAACTTTCTCCCACGTATTTGCACACTCAGGAGGGTGGGAAGAAGTCGTACTAAGCAGTATTTGAAAACTGATATGCTATATTTTCATCTCGTCCAGGTTTAGTAATAACAAAACAAACAAACAAACAAAACGCTTGATTTTTCTTTTTCTTTTTTTAGAGTCTCATTCTGCCGCCCAGGCTGGAGTGCAGTGGTGCAATCTTGGCTCACTGCGATCTCCCCCTCACAGGTTTAAGTGATTCTCCTGCCTCAGCCTCCCAAGTAGCTGAGATTACAGGCATGCACCACCACGCCCAGCTAATTTTTAGTTTTTAATAGAGCGGGGTTTCACTACATTGGCCAGGCTGGTGAGAAACTCCTGACCTCAACTGATCCGCCTGCCTTGGTCTCCCAATCTTTTCTTTTTTTTGAGACAGGGTCTCACTGTGTCACCCAGGCTGGAGCACAGTGGGGTGATCTTGGCTCATTGCAACATCTACTTCCTGGGCTCAAGAGATTCTCCAGCCTCTGCCCTCTGAGTAGCTGGGATCACAGGCATGTGCCATCATGCCCAGCTAAGTTTTGTATTTTTAGTAGAGACGGGGTTTTGCAATGTTGGCCAGGCTGGTCCCAAACTTCTGGCCTCAAGTGATCCACCTGCCTCGGCCTCCCAAAGTGCTAGGATTACAAATGTGAGCCACCACCCCCAGAAATCACTGGATTTTTCAAACATCTCAGAAATTCCAAAACAGATTTTAAAATCTTCACCATTTTAGTCCAACCCCAAGAGGGAAAGCTCCCTGAGGAACCAAGGCACGGTCTCTCTTCATGCGAAAGAGACTCTAATCTGGAATGTATGTCTAAGGAGCCTGAAAGCCAGGATCTAGCACCCAGAGAGAACGGGTCTATTTTCAGCCCCACCACTTTCAAGGGTGAGCTTCATGACCAGATGTATGTGACTGGTTGCTTCACACCGAGGCTCAGATTTCCCCTGGGTAGGGCTATAAGGTCACTTCTCCCAAGGGTTTTGGGGACTGAATTAGATAATGTGAGTAAAATGCCTGCAAGGGTCTGCAGGCCAGTGATCGCCCCTCCCCCAGCCCTCTCAGGGGGCTCTCAGAGGTTTTTCTAGAGCTTTGCCTGACATCTGTCTGAATACCATGTAAAAAACTTGGACCATCCTTTGAAATCGCCTCCTCCTGGGAGGGTACCAAGCACATTTCTCCTTGGGAGAACTGAGAAATGGCCTGAGGTCCTTCGCCATTAAACAGAGCTGGGACAAATTCTTGAGCCTACCATAGGTAGTGCTGACAGGGATGAACCAGCTTGAGAAAGAACATCTTTTTTGTTGTAGACACTATTTTTTTTTTTTTGACACAGAATTTTGCTTTTGTTGCCTAGGCTGGAGTGCAATGGTGTGATCTCAGCTCACTGCAACCTCCACCTGCTGGGTTCAAGCGATTCTCCTGCCACAGCCTCCTAAGTAGCTGGGATTATAGGCATCAGCCACGTCACCCAGCTGTAGACACAATTTTAGATGTGCAATTGTGAAAATGCAAGGGGAAAACAAATGTCCAGACAGGACAAGTCAAAACACACTGCATGAAACAGTGTGCCTGCACAAAAACGTGTTCTAAGGAAATCAGACAACTCCAAGATGCACAGACACGCTGGGAGTGTCACGTCTACTCGTGAAATTCTAGCAGCCCAAATGCCACAAGCTGAGGAGTGAATGAACTGAACTCTGACACATAAATCACCGTAAACCAGAGGTGTGGACTCAATGAGAATCTAAAACCACTTGTAGCTTTAAGATTCTATCATCATCTCTATTCACTCATAAATATATAACCAGAGCCTGGTACACACCTAGTACAGTAAGTATTTGGAGCATCATTGTTAGGCTCTTAATAACTGGGACTGGAAACAAAACAACATCTAACGCAACCAATTTTCCCATAGACCAATTGATATAAACAATAGTTAAGCTCCTACAGCATAGTTCTGGTCTCAAAAGCATTGCCAAACTTCTACATAAAGACCAAATCACTTCTATTATTAAACACTGAAAGAAATGAGAGCTGTATATACATTTAAGAAAGAGTAGCAAGTAAGATAATTATTTGCCCACTTATTCCAGCTCAGGGTCATGAATGGCCGGAACCAGCCCTGGACAGGCCCCTCCCATTTGAGGGTGACTCACATTCACTCACACTGAGACTGTGCAGACAATCAGATTACCTAATGGTACCTAATGGTACTGGAGTACCCAGAGAAAACCTACACAGACATGGGGAGAATGAGCAAACTGCATTCTCCAGCAGTTCCCTCTGAGAATCAATTACTTTTTCTCATCAACGTTATAGTGAAATGACCGTTGAATGAAATGACATTATTTAAGGCCCTGCTGTACTGTGTTGGGTACTTGGACACCAGGGTAACATAAAGTATAAAGAAATAAGCAGGTGATGAACACACACACACACACACACACACACACACACACACACACAATGCCCAGGCAATTCCACTCCTGGGCATACACCCAACAGAAATGCAGACATGTGGACACCAAGGGCACGAACAAAAATGTTCACAGTAGGACTACTGGTAACGGCTGCAAACCAGAAACAACTCCAAAACCTAACCATAATATAAAATGTAAACTATTGTTACAATGTAAGAACCATTTTTTTTAAATTATTCTTTTCTCGAGAGGGAGTGTTGCTTTGTTGCCCAGGCTGGAGTGCAGTGGCACGATCTTGGCTCACTGCAAGCTTCACCTCCTGGATTAAAGTGATTCTCCTGCCTCAGCCTCCAGAGTAGCTGGGATTACAGGTGCCCGCCACCATGCCTCGCTAATTTTTCTATTTTAGTAGAGATGGGGTTTCATCATGTTGGTCAGGCTGGTCTCAAACTCCTGACCTCAAATGATCCACCTGCCTCAGCCTCCCAAAGTGCTGGGATTACAGGCATGAGCCACCACGCCTGACCCAATGTAAGAAATTTTAATAAGAGAAATGGTAAGATTCACCAAGTAGCAGACATTGCAGATAGCTTCACAGCAAAACTTGCATGGATTTTTGGAGAATCCATAAATAACTCAAATCTATAACAATGATAAATCTGTAACAACTCAGGAAGCTTCTCTTGATGACCAAGCCAGACTTCTCCAGGTCAGACCACGAGGTTAGCCTCTGCAACAGATTCCAGCCCATGGATGAACCTGCAGAAGAAAGGAGGTGGTTCTCCCACCTCACTCTGCACACCCTCTTCTCTAAACCAGTTTGTCTTTTTGACAATTGTCAACAGACAACAGTTTGTGTGCTCTCTCTCTCTCTCTCTCTCATAAGTAAATTTCTGTTCAGAGAACTATGTTATCTCCAAGCTGTTTTTTATTTAAAACAGTAATGATTGAGAGCGATACAAAGGGGCAGGGTAGTAGAACATTTTATTTTTTAATCTGATACCTGAAGATATTCATTTATGAAAATTTATCAGATGTATACTTAATATACTTTAAGTATTGAAGGATTAATATACTTTACTAACATATATATTTCATATATATAATTGTATGTAATATGTAAAGTATACTAATCACAAGTATATATAATATTTCTATATATAATAATTCTATATATTTAACATTTCTGTTAAGATGGTATTTTAAAAACTAACCTAAGACTAACAAGAAATAAGGAACTCAAAAAATAATTTGAACATGTTACCACTTTCTGGCTGAAGGAGCACAAAGGCTAAATAAAGATCTCACACACACACACACACACACACACACACACACACAGAGACACAGGCACACACACAGAGACACAGACACACAGACACACAGAAACACACACAGAGACATACAAGCACACACACAGACACAGACACACATACACAGAGACACACACAGACACAGACACACACACATACACACAGAGACACACACAGACACAAACACACACATATACACAGAGACACACACAGACATAAACACACAGAGACACAGAGATACACACACACAAAGATACACACACACACGCACACACACACAAACATACAGTTCTTACACTAGTTTTTCTGTTTGTTTTTTTGATTCAAGGTCTCGCTCTGTCACCCAGTCTGGAGTGCAATGGTATGCCCCCAGCTCACTGCAGCCGTAACTTCCCAAGCTCAAGAGATCCTTCCACCTCACCCTCTTGAGTAGCTGGGACAACAGGCACAGGCCACCCTGCCCGGCTAACTTTTTATAGAGATCAGGTCTCACTATGTTGCCCAGGCTAGTCTTGAACTCTTGGACTCAAGAGATCCTCCCATCTTGGCCTCCCAAATGTTAGGATTCCAGGTGTGATCTGACATGCTCGGGCTTGAGGACTTTGTTTCTGTGGTGATCCCCTTGTTCCCAGCACTGTCATCAATTTCTCCCTGTAGACCTGATCATCTGAATGCATCTCTACTATCTCCAACTTGTCAGCCCGCCTTCCTTCAGTCACCTTGCCTGGTGGAGTGTGTACAACTGCTGCTTCCTCAACCCCAGCCTCTGGTCCACCTGCTGCAGGCGGGCCTCCCTTCTCTCCAGCCATGGCAGATGCTCCTGGCAAGTCCCTGGTGGCCTTCCAGCCTGATGAAACCTACCCATCCTCACCTTACTCAGCCTCTCAGCAGCATTCAGCACAGTTGGCTGCTTCCTTAAGATTCTCTTTTTTGCATCTGTCAACCACACTCACTTGGTTTTCTTCCCCTCACTGGCTGCTCCTTTTCAGTTCCTCTGTTGGCCTCTCCACCTTTGCTCAACCCTTAGATGTTGGAGGGCCCCAGGTTTGGTCTCAGGTCTTCATTCTTTTCCATCTATACTATTTCCCCAGGAGAGCTCAGCCGGCACCTTGACTTTCCATTTCATCTATATGCTGACGACTCTCAAATATTTCTCTCCACTCCCCAGTTATCATGTTGATGTGATGCCAACCCCTGGGCTGTGGACCAGTACTGATCTGTGGCCTGTCTGGGACCAGGCTGCAAAACAAGAAGTGAGTGGTGGGCAAGTGAGCAAAGCTCCATCTGCATTGAAAGCTGCTAAAAACCGCCTGAGCTCCACCTCCAATCAGATCAGCAGGGGCATTAGAATCTCATAAGAACACAAAGACTATTGTGAACTGTGCATGCCAGGGATATAGGTTATGTGCTCCTTATGAAAATCTAATGCCTGATGATCTGAGGTGGAACAGTTTCATCCCATCCTCATCCCGAGTCTGTACAAAAATTGTCCTCCATGAAACTAGTCCCTGGTGCCAAAAAGGTTGGGGACTGCTGTCTTACAGGATTCTTAAAATTACTATATAAAAAGACGTGGGAATTCATTCAGGGTGGTGTGAACAATATTAAGGGAAAAACTATTAGAGGAAGTTATAGAATATAGTCTCAAACCCTTTTGGAAAGCCTAAGGGTTTTTTCTATAGTTCTTGGCTGAAGGCAGACAGAGTCTAGGAGCCAGAGAAATTAGGGTGCAAATACAAAGCAATGTTAGTAGTTTACCTAGCTAACTTGTTTACTTATGTGGTCTTAAAGCTAACCTTTGAGCCAGAATGGTCCTCTCAGAGGCAGGTTGACCAGGGAGATTACCCTCTAATGGTATTTGCTTTGAGCATCTGAACCTGGCATGTCTTTAATCTTTCTCTACAAATATGTTGACTTAAAGCCTCTGTTATTAAATCTATGATGAATAAATGAGAAGAGGGCAAACTAGTCAGGGTCACATAGCTGCTATCTCTTTTTCTGAGTAGCTCACAGCCCCTCGGCACAGTTAATGACTGGAAATTTGTGTCTGAGTGCATTTATTCATCCATCATGCAGCTGGGGTCTGTGGGACGGACCCCAGTAGAAAAAATTGACTTTCCTCCAAAACTGGCTGTTCCTACCCAACTTTCTCCCATCTCATGGACTGTGCAGCTCCTTCCCCTCGTTATTTAGACCCTAAGCAAGCAGTTAACCTTGACTATTCTCTTTCCTTCACACCGCACACCCCACATCAGCAAATCCTAGCAGCTCTAGCTTCAAAATACATCCAGTTGGACCATCTCTTACCTAACATGCTAGTTCAAGCCACCCCTGTCTCCCACCTGGATGTAACCATGTGAGTCTCCTAACTGGCCTTCCTACATCCCCACTCTTCCCCCTGTGATGTATTCTCTAAACACTAGCCAGAGTGGACACTCTAAAAACTATATATCAGATCAATCACATCCCTGCTCAAAACTCTCCAGTAAGCTAAAAAAGTTGATCTTATGGAGGTAGGGAGTAGAATGATGGTTGCCAGAGGCTGGGATGGGGAGTGGATGGAGAGAGCTAGGTTAATTGGTACAAATGTACCATTAGATAAAATAAGTTCTCATGTTTAATAGCACAGAAAGATGGCTACAGGTAATGACAATATAGTATATATTTCAAAACAGCTAGAAGAGATTTGAAATGTTCCTGGCACAAAGAAATGACAAATGTTTGAGGTGATGAATATTCTAAATACTATAGTTTGATGATTACACATTGTATGCATGTATCAAAATATCACACGTACCCATATATATATGTACAATTATATGTCAATTTTTAAAAAACAATGATTTAAATCAGAAGCATTAAAAATAAGTAAAAATTTTAAAAACACCTCTCCACTTGCTATCCACTACACTTAGAATAGAGCCCAAACTTTACACCTCAAGCTCAGGAAGGTAGGTTCCAATATGGTCCCTGTCCACTTCTGCTCTCTCTGCTCCTGGGTGTCTCTGCTCCAGCCACAGCTCTGGTTTCTTCCGCCTTTCACATATCCCATGCCCACTGCCCACCTTCACCCTGGATGGCTCCTCTCCTGGAACACACCCCTAGCTCCACACAAGTCACTCTCTCACTCAGGGCTCTGCTCACCCCTAGAAAGCTGTTCCCCACTAGCCCTATCTACCGGGCCCTGTGCACTTTTCCTCCCCCACCCTCAGCCTCGATGCCCTCTTCCCTGATTCTCTTTGTCACTCTCCCTTCTTTAAGTACCAGGTTCCCATGTTTACCTGTTTATGACAGCAAGCTACATGGGGGCAGAGAAAAGACACCTGTGGCTGGAGAGTAGAGGACGGGGAGAAGCGGGCAAGGGCAGGTCATAGAAGACCCCATTTAAGAGATTAACAAACCTCTCGAAATCATGGACTCCTTCCATTCAAGGCTATGTATGATGTGATAGCTCTTTCAATGCAGAGCAGTCACTACAGACATTACAGAAAATTAAAATAAAGCAAGCAATTAACCAACATACCCTTTTCCTGGTTGCAGAGGCTGTTGGTGAAGATGGGAGGGTCAGGAACCTGGGGCAGGGAGGGGCAGGGAGCAGAGCTCCAGGACAGCAGGCTTCCCCTCGTGCTGCCAGTGTTGCTCCCAAGCCGCAGGAGCCAATGATCAGACAGGGAGGAGCTGGTGGAGCCTGCAGAGTAAGCACAGAGAGGGAGGCTGCACCCAACCCCAGCCCTTCAGACTCCTTGGGGAGCATCTCACAGCCAGATGCCCATTTTGGCCCCATCCTTCAGCCCTGGAATGCAAAACCAGAGCAGAACTGCAGAAACCAGTCAATGACCAGAGGGGAAACCTGTGGGGGTTGGGTACCCATGTGACTAAGCTTAAAAGTTTAGGGAGAGGCATTTGAGCACAAAAAGGCAAGTATGGACCAGGTGCAGTGGCTCCTGCCTGTAATCCCAGCCCTTGGGGAGGCTGAGATGAGCAGATAACCTGAGGTCAGGAGTTTGAAACCAGCCTGGCCAACATGGTGAAACCCCGTCTATACTAAAAATATGAAAAATTAGCCAGGCGTGGTGGCAGGCACCCGTAATTGGGAGGCTGAGGCAGGATAATCACTTGAACTTCAGAGGTAGAGGTTGTAGTGAGCTGAGATCATAGCATTGCCCTGCAGCCTAGGCAACAAGAGCAAAACTCTGTCTCAAAAAATAAAAAACAAAGAAAAGTATGTTGACAAACATTGAAATGCTTTCCGTGAAATTCTTTGTTACCAGCTTTGGCATCCTAAATATGTTTTTTTGTTTGTTTCTTTTTCCAGAGCCAAAGGTCAGGAAAGGCTACTTACAGCTGTAGCCAGAGCCAGACTAACAGTGTTTTATCACCAGCACTAGGCCCCCAGGACACACAGCTGAACAGGTCATAAGCCACGTTATAGAAGTGTATCCCAAGTTTAGGGAAGCCAAATTTTTCACAATGGGCATTAAGGATGCCTACCCTTTGCTCCATAGGGAGACATTATTTTTATTATACTGGACAGTAAGAAAACCTTCCTTTCTCTAATATGACAGGTTTTTAATTGTTCTTTCAATATCTCCTTCTATAAATGGAAGCCAGACTTGCATTAGGATTGATTTAGACCTGCTGAGGACTCTTGGATTTATTCAGCCATTTTCTGATAACTGCTAGGAGAAAATCTGTTTTTTCTTTGTTGTTTTTTTTTTTTTTTTTTAACAATCTCTTGTCCCAAAGATAAGGATGGCTGGTTTGCAGCATCAAAGAAATCACACAAAGGGGTCAGCTTTGGCACTTTCTTTCTGCAGACTTCCAAGCAAGCTTGAGGCTGTCTAATAAATGAATTGCTGGAGTGTAGCAGTGTGTAAACAGATACGTTTCCTGGAAAGGACCTGCATCCTGTATAACTGTCCTCCCTTTCTAATAGGACTGACATCAGTTCATACCGCACACATCTAATAAAACCTAGTGCGACATGAGTCACACTAGGAATATGAAATTCCACCCTGCCAAGCGTCAACTGCCTTGAATACAAATAATGATTCTTTTCCCCTTTCCTGAATTATAATATACCCATCCTACATCCTGACATATGAGCAACGAGGCTGTGCTGCTCAGGTTTCCATAGCAGCAGCAGGGCTTCCTCTTCCTTGATGTTTAACTGAGCATCTTCCCTTTCCTTTTTTTCTCTCTTTGAGACGGAGTCCCACTCTGTCACCAGGCTGGAGTGAAGTGGTGCAATCTCAGCTCACTGCAACCTCCCCCTCTCAGGTTCAAGCGATTCTCCTGCCTCATCCTCCTGAGTAGTTGGGACTAGAAATACCCGCCAACACGCTGGGCTAATTTTCTGTATTTTAGTAGAGACGGGGTTTCACCATGTTGGCCAGAATGGTCTCGATTTCCTGACCTTGTGATCCACCCACCTCGGCCTCCCAAAGTGCTGGGATTACAGGCGTGAGCCCGTGCGCCCAGCCACATCTTCTCAGTTCTTAAGAGTGACTCCCCAAACCCTCCTCCTATAATGAGCAGCAGCACCTACCTCTCATGGAGCTGCTGGCTGACCAGGGAGGGATGCTGTTCCGCTTCTGATAGAAGAGAATGTAAGCCCCTCTGGTGTTGATCTCATCTTCTTGAAGTGGTTCCACTGTGCTGTCATCGTAACTGTACCACTGGCCATCCAGAGAGTTCCGGCAGTAGGCTGCAAAGGTCCCCACCCCAAGTCTCAGTTATTGGAACCCCAAAAGGCAGGAAGACTCTTCCCACTGGCATCGCTGAAGAAGTGACATGTTTAAACCAGAATGAGAAAACAACAGTCCATTTTTGGCCAGAAATGAATTTTTTTGGAATCAGAAAAGATCGATAAGTTATACCCTCTTACTGATAAAGAGCGCTGTTATTGTTTTCATTTTATTTATTTATTTATTTTTGAGACGGAGTTTCGCTCTTTTGCCCAGGCTAGAGTGAAGTGGCATGATCTCGGCTCATTGCTACCACCGCCCTCTGGGTTCAAGCAATTCTCCTGCCTCAGCCTCCTGACCTCGTGATCCACCCGCCTCGGCCCGCCACAAAGTGCTGGGATTATAGGCACCCGCCACCACACCTGGCTAATCTTGTATTTTTAGTAGAGATGGGGTTTTACCATGTTGGCCACGCTGGTCTCAAACTCCTGACCTCAGGTGAACCACCCGCCTTGGCCTCCCAAAGAACTAGGATTACAGGCGTGAGCCACTGTGCCCAGCCAAGAGCACTGTTATTTTAAGTTGAATATTCTAGCCCTTCCTCAGGCAAAATCTCTAATAAAAGGGAGCTCCCAAGTTAGGTAGCCACACAATAATGTCTGTTCACCCCATTTCTTCTCAGAAGCTTCAAAATGCACATCCCTGGTGAAGTATGCAATAAAAGTAAAAATGAGAATCACAATTGAGATTATGGCATACCTCTCTTCCTACCTAAGAACTAGTCAAATGTCTAAGGAAAGTTCATAAATATTCTCCCCACTTCTCAAACAACTACAAAATATCCTTTTCCTTGCCCTCCGCATCTCAGTCAATGACAGCATAACCCAGTAATCTGGAGGTTTGCAAACTTTTCCCCTAAGGGACCACATGACAATTATTTAGGTTTTGCAGAACATATGTTCTCTGTTGCATATTCTGCTTGTCTTTCTCCCACCTGTAAAACTGTAAAAACCATTTTTAACCCAGAGACTATTAATAAAAACAATAACAACACGAACAAAAAAAGCTGGCCCTAGACTGGATCCGGCTCTGGGCCACAGTTTGCTGACCTCAGCACTAATCCAAGCCAGCCACGTAGAAGCTCATCTTTGCTCTTGCTTTTCCCTTCCACCCCACACCTAGTCCAAAGGCCAGACCTACTGATGCTGCTTCCCAAATGTCTCGAATATCTTGATTGTCAATACCAACATCTCAGCCAATGGTGTGTCTCGCTAGAGCCCCTGAAACCTCCTCCTAACTGGAATGCCAACTTCCAATCTTCTTCCCTTCTCTGTAGAACAGAGCAAGTAGGTTGATTTGTACACTAGATTATGTCTTTACTCCTTTGCTTAAATAAAACCTTTAAATGGGCCAGGCGCGGTGCCTCACACCTGTAATCCTAGCACTTTGGGAGGCCGAGGTGGGCAGATCATGAGGTCAGGAAATTGAGACCATCCTGGCCAACATGGTGAAACCCCGTCTCTACTAAAATACAAAAAATTAGCCAGGCATGGTGGTGTGCACCTGCAGTCCCAGCTACTCAGGAGGCTGAGGCAAGGGAATCACTTGAACCCAGAGGTAGGGGTTGCAGTGAGCCAAGATGACGCCACTGCATTCCAGCCTGTCGACAGAGCAAGCCCTCATCTCAAAAAAACAAACAAAAAAACCTTTAAATGATTTATCACCCCTTTGGGAAAAATGAAAACTCCCATCCGTGGCCTCGAGTGTTCTGCCCACTTTTCCAGCCCTTCCTCACTCACCCCTGACCTGCTGCACTTCACACAGGCTCTCATCATGTCTTAAACACATCAAATGCTTTCTGCCCCAGGGCCTTTGCACATGCTAGGAGCTCTGCTCATAATGCAATTCCTCCCATTAGTCACATAGCTAGTTCTATCTCATCCTCAACACTGAGCCTACATGTGACATTCTCAGAAAGGCCTTATGTCTATCACAGACACAATCAAGCAATCAGTCAATCATTCACTACCTTCAGAATGTCACATAGTTAAAGTGCTAAAATGGTAAGCACCTTTTCATTGTCTGTCTCCAAAGTGAGACTGAAGTCCCATGAGGGCAGGCCTCGTATTGTCTTGTTCATCACTGAAGCTCCAGTACCTAGTGCAGGGTCTGGCATACAATGGGTACTTCACAGATATTTGTGCAATAAATTAATGACTAGAGATCCTGGATTTCTATATAGTTTGATGTCTTCCCAATTGCCAGCCATCAGCCCATCAGGGCACTGGTAATCATTGCACTTAAAAAATAAATAAATAATAAAATATTTTAAAAATTAAATAATATCTTATTCTGGAACAATGGACCGAGGTATATCACAGATAGTAAATGTAATTATCATCTCATGAAATTCTGTTTAGCCTGAATCCATGTATTTACACATAAACACACATATGCACATATGTAAATGGATATGCACACAGGTCATGATGGAACCCAGTATCTCCTTTAGCCATTTAGTCAAGTGCCTCATCCTAAGATTTTATTTCATTTAACAGCTTTTAAGTTTATTTTGATATGCAAAATGGCAAAAAAAAAATCTACTAAAAACAAAAAATACATCTATGGTACGATAACAATTAGGTCAAAGTAGACGGTAGCTTGAAAGCTCCCAATTGCTGGGGCATACAGTATGAGAAGCATCTTACATATGCTAGTTCTAGTCATAAAAATTCCTGGAAGTCAGGTGTCTTCATTCCCGCATTGCATGATGACTGCCTGTTACCAACACAGTCATGGACGTAAGTGTCAGGAGGACTCCATTCCTTCTGGAAGCTTTCAGGGAAAATTTGTTTTCTTGCCTTCTCCTGCCTCTTGAAGCCACCCACTGTCCTGGCTCCTTCCATCTTCAAAGCCAACAGTGATGAGTCGAGGTTGAGTCCTTCTCACTTGGCATCACTCTCTGACTCTTCTACCTCCCTCTTCCACACTTAAAGGGCTCTGTGATTCTATTTGGACCTCCTGGGCCATCCAGGGCCATCTATCTCTGTATCTTAAGGTCAGCAGATTAGCCACCTTGACTCTCCCTAGCCATGTGACATCACATCATCACGAGTTCTTAGGATTAGGATCGTGACATACGTGGGAGAGCATTATTCTGCCTACCATGGAGGGCAAAAGTTCACACACACAAAATAACACGATGCACAAACTTGTTCACAGAAGAATTATAATAAAAATTGGGAAATAACCTAAATGTCCATGAATAGGGGATGGGTGAAATAAACGGTAGATCACACATACCATGAAACACCAAGCAAACGTGAGAAAAAAAGAAAGAATGCTGTGGATCTCTATGTTCCAATACAGAAAGACTCTCAGATTAGCAAGTGCCAAAAGCCAGGTGTAGGACTACGAACATAGTATTTACCTTTGTGTTTGAAAGGGAGCAGAGGGGGTGAAGTTTGGGAATACCTCTATGTGTGTCTGCTTGTGTCTGCACACAGAGGCTCTGGAGGGCTCCACAGAAAGCTAATAAGGGGATTGGAGTGAATGGACAGGAAAAGTGGGTAGGGGCAAGGCTGTTCAGTGTGTACTTTTTTAAACATCACAGGAATGTATGATCTATCCAAAAATTAAATTTAGCCTTCTGCATCTGCAGACCCTGGGGGTTCCTCACCCACTGGGGATGTCAGGTCCCATCGCTATCACCACTGCTTTGCCACCCCATTTCCCTTAATAAAATGGTTTGACCCCCACTTCCACCCAAAAACCTAAATTGAGAAATGATCACAAAGAGGCTGGGCACGGTGGTTCACGCCTGTAATCCTGGCACTTTGGGAGGCTAAGGTGGGAGGATCACTTGAGGTCAGGAATTTGAGACCAGCCTGGCCAACATGGTGAAACCGTGTCTCTGTTAAAAATATAAAAATTACCTGGTGTGGTGGCAGGCGCCTGTAATCCCAGCTACTTGGGAGGCTGAGGCAGGAGAAGCACTTGAACCCAGGAGGCAGAGATTACAGTGAGCCGAGATCACACTACCGAACTCTAGCCTGGGTGACTCCATCTCAAAAAAAAAAAAAGCATAAAGATATTCCCAGACCTGAAGATCACATGTCTGCAGACACACAGGTCCGCTGAATGCCCAACATAAGCAATGAAAAAGACCCACAGGTAAGCACACTCCATGAAATCCCAGAGCACCTGTGATAAAGAACCTGAAAGCTTCGAGAGAAAAATATATCTAGACAAAGGAATAGAAATAAACTGGCCTGACCCATTCTCAACAGCAAAACCCCACTCCAGACCCATTCCACGTGGAACAACGTTGTTGATTTTATTTTTCTAATTTTTTGAGACAGGGTTTTGCTCTGATGCCCAGACAACCTCCACCTCCCAGGTTCAAGAGATTCTCCTGCCTGAGCCTCCTCAGTAGCTGGGACTACAGGCGCACACCATCACACCTGGCTAATTTTTGTATTTGTATTTTTAGTAGAGATGGGGTTTCACCATGTTGGTCATGATGGTCTCGATCTCCTTACTTTGTGATCTGCCTGCCTCAGTCTCCCAAAGTGCTGGGATTACAGGCGTGAGCCACTGCGCCCAGCCAACATTGTCAATTTTCAATCAAGAGCTTTATGTCCCACCAGGCTATCAATCAGGCGTGGGAATAAAGACACTTTCGGACATGTAAGCATCCACAGCTCAAGGTCTTCACCTAATGAGGGAGTTGTGCTTCACCTAATGAGGGAGTTGACCCTCATCTACAACACCCTACATGGCTTGGGGACTTTTCATATCACGAGTCACACTCATCTTGACAGGGCAGAAGCTACTGGCCCAGTAACCAGAGTGCCCAGGTCTGAAGTCCTGGCTGTGCCATTGAATAGGCAGTGCAGATTGTCTTGAGGGAAAAGATGGTGTATGTTGGTACAAATGAGAGCAAACGGCCCAGGTCTTACCCAGGGATGTGCTGGTTGCAGACAGTGCCCTGCCTCCCCCTCGCCAGTCCTCTCTTCCCCTTGGACTCCTCTGCCTTTGATTTTAGTATTAAGCAGGCTCTTTCCTGGCAGGTGGTGGCACAGTGTGTGTGCAAACACAGACCCAGGAGATCTCTGGAAGGGGAACCTCCCAGGAGCTGTGTCCCTTCTGCTGCCAAATCACCACTCCCAAATTGGGCATTCTACTCCTTAATGCTCACCCCAGGAGGGGTCTGGATCTTCCTTTTGTTAAGGCAGGGTTCACACTGCATGCACATGCCAACACTTCTCACTCCTGTACTACTTCTGACTCCCCGCTGGGATTTTACATGACTGCCCTTAATTTATGTTGGGGCCACTCTGTGAGTTTATAGATGGGGAGGCAGCACGTTCAGCCCGGGAAATGACCAGACCCAGGTTCCAGCTGTCCTTATTTTCACCACTCATGTGTGTACAGGGACTCATTCAGCCATTTAAAAAAAAAAAAATCTGAGTAACAGAGATGCCTCCCAAGATATATACGGGTGTCAAGGGATTCCTGCTGAGCTATTTTTGGCCCAGAGAAGTGAGACAGGGGAAGTGGCTAGACAAAATGGCCCCAATAATTACAAAGGTGGCAAGCCCTCATCTGGAGCAGGGCAGCTGTGGAAAAACAGGTTGGCACCGCACAGCAGCATGAGGCCACCACTGTGAGTGGCTTTGGTGGCCCCCATAACCCTCACTGTGACCAGCCCAGGCTGGCCCAGCATAACCCCACTGTCCAAAGCATCTCTGTCCACTCAGGTGGTCCCTAGCCTGTTACTGCATCCTCATTTATCTTACTTCAGGGAGGTCTGTTCCCTCCAACCTCTGATGGCGGACATGATGCCCTAAACCCCTTAGACTCCTAAGGCTCACCCAGGAGGGCCCCCACACTAACTGCACAGTGGAGACACTCAATTGCTGCAGCTACCAATGGGATTCCGGCTGTCACTAAGATGTCCTGGTGAGAGAGAAGCAAACAATGACATCATCGAGAAAAATGATCAGTCACAACACTCTCTGAGTGCACCCAAAGGGATGATTATGAGCAATTGAGAGAATCGTCTGGCCGTTTGTTTCTGCTCTTCCCTTCATCTGCTGCTCTGAAGTTCCCCAGAGGAATAAACATGAAAAGTACCCCATAGAATAAAAGGATGCCAGGTCTGAGAAGTAAGATCCCTTGAGTTGAATCGCAGATGAGAATGAACGTCACTCTCTCGGTTTCAGTAATGACCCACCCATATTTAATATGGTTGAAAATTCGGGCAGTAACTAACCTCTGTTTGTTGGTTTACTTGTTTTGGGGACAGGGTCTCACTCTGTTGCCCAGGCTGGAGTACAGTGGTACAATCATGGTTCACCACAGCCTCAGCCTCCTGGGCTCAAGAGATCCTCCCATCTCAGCTTCCTAAGTAGCTAAAACCACAGGTGTAAGCCACAATGTCTAGCTCATTCTTTCATTTTTTGTAAAGATGGGGTCTCGTTTTTTTGCCTAGGCTGTTCTCGAACTCCTGACTGCAAGTTATTCTTCTACCTCAGCCTCCCAAAGTGCTGAGATTATAGGCATGAGCTACTGCATCAGGCCTAATTTTGTATATTCCAATCTCCAACCTAGCACAGGGCTGGCACCTCGTAGCCGATCAATAAATACCAGCTGGACCAAACAATGTCCTTTCTTCAAGTAAGGCTGATGCCCTCAGTATTGCAGAGGTAGCCAAGTATGGTGATGAGGAGCATGGACTCCAGCCAGAGGATCTGAGTTCTAATCCCAGTTCTGCCAACGCACGAGCTCTGTGCCCTCAACGTCAACTCTATCGCTGGGGCAAGATCCTCTCTCCTCCTGCACATTCCCTGGTGTGTGATGGGTGAGGGGTCAGGTCTCACTAAGTGCCCCAGGGAACTCAGCATCCCAGCAGCACCTATTCTGGGGACATCTCGAGGCTGTGGCCATGGCTGCATGTGCAGAGAGGCAAGGCAAGGCTCACCTGTGTAATGCCCACCTTGCAGGTTGCCATGGTGGTTGCAGACAGCATATAGGTCGTATAGGAAGTCCAGCGGGTAACTGGTGGGCAGGCAGCCTGGCCGCTTCCAGGAAGGCCAGGGGTCCAGCCCTGCATCAGGGCTGGTGCTTCTCTGGGCCACGTGGGGAGCCATGTTGAGTCCAGAGAGCGGAAACTTCACCAGCGTGGAGAGCTTGTTTCTTCTCTCGCCGACCTGGCAGAACCTTTTCAGGTGGATGATGAGGATGTCAGGCAGCGTCCACAAACTCAGCTTCACCATCCCCTGCTGCAGGACTTGGCAGTGTGGACACTTCCAGGCATCGTCCTGGGCCAGCTGGAAAGGAAGCCACCCAGACTGTGAGACCCCCGTGGCACATGGCCAACCCACCAAAGGCAGCCAGCCCCCTTCCCGGCCGGGGCGTGGACCCCCAGGGCGGGACCTGCTCCTCCTTGGTGTAGAACTGAAAACATTCATCCAAGGTACAGCTGTGCTGCCGGTGTGCCTGCTGCTGCTGCCACACGCTGTCAGCATCCTGCGCCCGCTCCTCCTGGAGGTTCCCGAACAGGCTGCACGGAGAGGACACCCACGGCGTTCAGGACTTTCCCGCTCCAAGGCGGGTTCTGTCTACGTCTCTACTCACAACAAACCCGCCAGAAGGTATTGGCCAGGCGACGCTACCGTGCCCTGCCTATGGGTTTCTGGGGCTGCAGGCATCCTTCTGACTCAGCGCTATATTTTACTGGAATTCTCTCTCCCCCGCCAGCTCCTACAGGACCAGGTCCTTGGCTTATTCATCTTTGTTTTCCTCATCCTAGCACAGGGGCCGGTACCTAGTAGTTGATCAATAAATACTTGCCAGAGTGAACAGTGTCCTTTCCTAAAGTAAGGCTAATGCCCTCTGCATTACATAGATCTCCAAGGTGATGAGGAGCATGGACTCAAATCCCAGCTCTGCCAACATACAAGCTGTGTGCTCTCAAGCAATGGCTTAACCTCTTTGTGCCTCAGTTTCCACCTCTGAGAAATATGTATTACAGGAGTACCCACCCCAGACCACCCACACATAGGGTGTGATGAAGATTAAATAAATCCCATATACACACATAAAGTGTTTAGAGCAGTGACTGGCACGGGGTGAGCGGGCAGGTAACTAACTGTCTGCTGTGACTGCGGTTATGAATCCTGACAACACCCACCACTGCCACCACCACTCCATCCCTGTCACTGTTATTTACATACAGAAAATTCTCACTCAGGCATCTCAGAGGAACAGAGTCCACTGGCTTAAGGATATGTGCACCCTGCCTGCAGCCATGCCGGCGGACCCTGCGCCCAGGGACATGTGGGCACAGACAGGCCCTGTCTCAGCTCTGCAGGAGGCAAAGTCCCCTGAACTCACCGCTCCTTGACAGAGCCATCCCACTCCACTGCCAGCTTGACGTGCGGAGGGCCTCCTGGCCTCCTGAGATGCAAGGCCCTGAGAAGAGAACAAGGAAGCCCATCAGAAAACACGGGGCCTCCTTCCTACAGCTCTTCAGGGCTCTGCAGTCTCCCTGCAACCCAGGGGCTGATATTCCAAACAGAAGTTCCCAAAACTGCCTGTAAGCCAAAGTCAGCTCTCCTTGGGGGCTGCTAAGTCTACGGGAGGCTCCATCTCAGACCTACCTCATAGTGCCCTCCCCTTACTCCCATGAGAGCTTGTGAGCTCTATAGATTTTGGGCTACTTTGAGGAAATAGATCAGCTGGGCCACTGCAGCCCTGGCTACCTTCTCCATGTCTACGGGGCACTTCCACTTGACCATCCTACACTAATATCCAATACTGATGAAGCCCAAAGAGAACTAACTTTTCCCCCAAAGCAATGCAGGAGGAGCACCCTTAAGCCCACCTCCACAACCTAAGAAGTCTTCTCCTTCCAAACCCTCCAGTGCATAGAAAATCCCAGTGCCTGTCAACCTATAGCTCTTTCCAACTACTTGGGCCCAGCCCATTTCAAACAAGGTGAGTCAGCCTCAAAACAGAAGAGATGGGAAGAGAGCAAAGTGGAGGACATGAGGTTTTATCCTGAAATCAATAGGAACAGACACAAGTGATGGCAACAGCCACACCCAAAGGGGTGTTTCAAATGTGTTGCAAGAAAAGGAGCAGTGTCAGATGAGTCCCAAACTATCACTAAGATGATTTGATACAAGGTTTTGAGCCCATAGAAGGCACAAAGTCCTATGACTGAGCACGGACAGGTCTGAGCTGGAGTTGTGGCACCTTCCTACATGTCTGGCAGAAGTTATTCCAGCCTGGTGAGCCTTGATGGATTGGGACAAACACTGATTGCCCCCTCGTTTTCCTGTAGATGGAGAGAACCATGCTGTGAGGATGTTGCTGCCTCCTCATCCTCACTCCTCCCCAAAGGAGGAGAAGCACCTTATCTGGTTGGTGGGATTATAGAAGAAGATGGGATCTACCTGCTGTCATCAGCCCTACTTATGTCCTTCAAGCTAGCCACCTGCCATTCTCCCCCATCCACACCTTGCATTTCCTAGAAGCAGTGCTGCCTTGCAGGTGGAAGACTGAAAGTATGTGACAAATATTCCATTCTGAGGAGACAAACTGGGGACCCTTAGACCTAAACTTCTTTCTTTCGGTCTGCCAAGTTCTCCATTTCCACAATAAGGGAGAACTTTCACTGCAGGGGATCTGCCTTGGCAGGGGTCAGCAGGTGCATCATTTAATTCCTGGGGAACACATTTGAAAGTCCAAATTGGACTCACATCTAAGCTGCATCCTTAAATCAGTGTTACCAATAAACCTAAAATTTCCATCTATTTCTGCCTCAATCCACAGTCTAGTTTTCAACTGGAATTTAAACATGGAAGTGGAAAAGGAAAACCAGTATCTTCATGCTCCAAGTTTATTGTATGAAACTCCTCAGGTCACAGAAAAAAAGAGGTGGGCTATAGCCCACCTTCCATCTTTACATGGAAATCAGATTTTCACTAGAGGGTGAGATTGTCTCCCCTGACCACAGTTCTGATACAAACAGGAAAGAGGGCTTTATTCAATGTTTATGGAGTGAAGCTATCCCAAGAAATGTACATAACTAACAATCTCCACCCTGAGAGACTGATAGGCTAATGGGAGGGGCACACAGAGAGATCATTCTAATGCACCCAGGCATCTGGGGACTCAGAGGACACACACCCCAGACTTCTCTGGAGGATAGATGGGCAGGACTTGGCCAGAGGAATGACTAAGACCTCAAAAGCAAATGCAACATAAACAAACATTGAAAAATGGAACTTAATTAAACTAAAGAGGTCTGCACAGCAAAAGAAACTATCAACAGAATAAACAGGCAGCCTACAGAATGGGAGAAAATTTTTGCAAACTATGCATCTGACGGAAGACTAATATCCAGAATATATAGGGAACTTAAACAAGTCAACAAAAACAAATAACCCTATTAACAAGTGGGCAAAGAACATATTAAAAGTGGCCAAGAAACATATTAAAAACTGCTCAACATCACTCATGATCAAGGAAATGCAAATGAAAGCCACAATGAAATACCATCTCACATCAGTCACGTGGCTATTATTAAAAAGTCAAAAAAAACAGATATTGGCTAGGATGCAGAGAAAAGAGAATGCTTAGACACTATTGGTGAGAATGTAAATTCGTTCAACTCCTTTGGAAAAAAGTATGGTGATTTCTCAAAGAACTAATAACAGAACCACTATTCAACTCAATGATTCCACTCCTGGGTATCTACCCAAAGGAAAATAAATCATGTGTCAAAAAGACACCTGCATTCATATATTTATCACAGCACTAGTCATAATAGTAAGGCCATGGCATCAACCTGAGTATCCATCAATGGTGGATTGGATAAAGAAAATGTGGTACATGTAAGACACAGAATACCACACAGAAAAAAAAAAAAGAAAAGAAAAAGAAATCATTGTTTTTGTTTGTTTGTTTGCTTTTTTATAGAGATGGGGTTTCACCATATTGGCCAGGCTGGTCTTGAACTCCTGACCTCATGATCCACCTGCCTCAGCCTCCCAAAGTGCTGGGATTACAGGCGTGAGCCACCGTGCCCAGCCAAAATCATGTTTTTTGCAGAAACGTGAATGAAGATGGAGGCTATTATCCTCAGTGAATGAATGCAGAAACAGAAAATCAAGTACCACATGCTCTCACTTAAAAGCTAAACCATGGAGCTAAACCATGGTACACAAGGACATAAAGACAGGAACAATCAGACATTAAGCAGTGCAAAACAGGGGAGGGAAGAAGAGGGAGAAGGCTGAAAAACTACTTACTGAGTACTATGCTATTTCAGTGATGGATTCAATAGAAACCCAGCATTATATAACATACCCATATAAAAACCTGCACTTGTACCCATGAACCTTAAAAAAATAAAGTATATAAGTGAGAAGACAACGTTCACCCAAGAAAGACAGAGCAATAAAAAATAAATAAATAATAAACGAAAACTTAAGAAATTTTTATCTTCATTTTATTTTTTTGAGACTAAGTCTGGCTTTGTAGCCCAGGCTGGAGTGCAATGGAACAATCTTGGCTCACTGCAAGCTCTGCCTCCCGAGTTCAAGTGATTCTCCTGCCTCAGCCTCCCAAGTAGCTGGAATTACAGGCGTGTGCCACCACGTCTGGCCAATTTTTGTATTTTTAGTAGAGACAGAATTTCACCATGTTGGCCAGGCTGGTCCCAAACTTTTGGCCTCAAGTGATGCACTGTTTCGGCCTCTCAAAGTGCTGAGATCACAGGCATGAGCCACCACGTCAGGCCCAAAAATTTAATGAACTTTTTTAAAAAGTCAGACAGTGGAGGGGAAAGGGACACACAGGTGAGGGCTCAGCAGTAGAGGGCAGGGTGTGTGTTGGAAAAATCCCAGCACAGTGAGGAACAGGCCACATGGGAGAGAGAGGACTTTGCAGGCCACCCTCACAATGGTGGACTTTATCCCGTAGGCACTGGGAGGCCATCCGGTGGTTTATAACACGTAGGAGACTGGATGGATTTAGGTAAGTCAAACAGGAGGCTGCCAGAGCAATCCAGATAAGATGTGATTGGCCGGGCATGGTAGCTCACACCTGTAATACCAGTACTTTGGGTATTACAAAGTGCTCTGCCTTGGGAGGCCAAGGCAGGCAGGTCACGAGGTCAGGAAATCGAGACCAACCTGTCTAACATGGTGAAACCCTGTCTCTACTAAAAATACAAAAATATTAGCTGGGCATGGTGGCACACACCTGTAATCCCAGCTACTTAGGAGGGTGAGGCAGGAGAATCGCTTGAACCCAGGAGGTGGAGTCTGCAGTGAGCCGAGACTGAGCCATTGCACTCCAGCCTGAGTGACAGAATGAGACTCGGTCTCAGAAAAAGAAAGAAAGAAAAAAAAAGATGTGATCAGGGCCTAAACAATGGTGTCAATGTGGAAAGGAGTGGAGAGGAGTGGAGAGAGCTGAGGAAGTGCCAGGATAGGGAAATGACAAGACCTGATAATGGATTAAATGGAAGAAGAAAGCAGAAAGAAGGGATTAGGGGTGATGGCAGGTTCCTAGCTTGAGTTCCTGAGTAGATGGTGGTGTCACCATTTAGACACAAAGATGGGAAATGGATGCTTTAAGCAAGAGTTCAGACTGGCAAGTGTTTAGTTACCAGCATCTATGAGGCATTTCAGTAGGACAGGAAGGTCTGCAATCCAGAGAAAAATCTGGGCAGGAGATACAGATCTTTTGGCCTAAAGGTGGTAGACAGAACCAAGAGTAAGATCACTCAGGGATGGAAGCCAGAGGACCAGGAGTGGAATATTAACGCCCAGTAATATTTAAGCATCCCAGAGAGGTAGAGGAAGATTTCAAGCAGACAAGAAGAATTCTAGAGGATATATTTCTAGGTGGTGTATACATACAATAGAATATTACTCAGCCTTTAAAAGGAAGGAAATTCTAATTCATGCTAAAACACGGGTGAACCTTAAAAACATGGTGCTTAGTAAAATAAGCCAAACACAAAAGGATAAACACTACGATTCCTGTTACCTGAGGTATCTAGATTAGTAAATTTATAGTGACAGGTAATAGAGTGGTGGTTTCCAGAGACGGAAGAAGAGGAATGGGAGGGATGTTGTGTGATGGAAACAGTTTCCATTTTGCAAGATGAAAGAGTTTTGGAGATGGATAGTGGCAATGGATGTATAAGGAGGTGAATGTAACAATTCCATTGAACTGTACACTTTAAAGTGGTTAAAATATAACTTTCTGCCGGGTGTAGTGGCTCACACCTGTAATCCCAGCACTTCGGGAGGCCGAGGTGTGCGGATCACCTGAGGTTAGGAGATCGAGACCATCCTGGCTAACATGGCAAAACCCCAACTCTACTAAAAAAAAAAAATTAGCTGGGCATGGTGGCACATGCCTCTAGTCCCAGCTACTCGGGAGTCTGAGGCAGGAATATCACTTGAACCTGGGAAGTGGAGATTGCAGTGAGCTGAGATCACACCACTGCATGCCAGCCTCGCAACAGAGCAAGACTCCGTCTGAAAAACAAAAATGTAATTTTTATGATCTGTGGATTTTATCAAAAAAAAAAAGAAAAGAAAGAAAGAAAAGGAAAAGAATCCCTAGGAGAACAAGGAGATGTTGAGATAGGCATGAAATAGACAGGCCAAGGGCTAAATGGAGAGTTCTGTGAAAGAAGTAAAGTGACTGGGATTGTGGGTGGGGATGGGAGTGGGGTGAACAGGGGCCAAACTGCAGTGAGATGTCCAGTGAATGGAAGGTGTGGGCCAGGAGGCATGTGACCTTGACAGGACATCCTTTAGGAGGTCAGCTTGCTGTACAACTCTACTCAATTCTAGTGCTTCTCAAATTACCTATGGTAAAAGACCAGTTTGTTGATTTGTTTCCAAACCACTGCAGATCAATCATTTCTTTTTTGTTTGTTTGGCTTTTTTTTTTTTTTTTTTTTTTGGAGACAGTGTTTTTGAGAGAGTTTTGCTCTGATTTCCCAGGCAGGAGTAGTACAGTGGGGCAATCTTGGCTCTTGCAAACTCCGCCCCCGCACTCTGCCGCCCCCCCTCCCCTCCCCCCCCGCCGCACCCCCATTCAATCAATTATCTGCATCAGCCTCCCAAGTAGCTGGGATTACAAGTGCATGCCACCACACCTGGCTAATTTTTGTATTCTTAGTACAGATAGGGTTTCACCATCTCGGCCAGGTTGGTCTTGAACTAGAACAATACTTATATAAAAAGAAATAATAGGCCAGGTGCAGTGGCTCACACCTGTAATCCCATCACTTTGGGAGGCAGAGGCAGGTGGATCACTTGAGGTCCAGAGTTTGAGACCAGCCTGGGCAACATGGTGAAACCCTGTCTCTATTAAAAATACAAAAATTAGCTGGGAGTGGTGGCGCACACCTATAATCCCAGCCACTTGGGAGACTAAGGCAGGAGAATCGTTTGAACCTAGGAGGAGGAAGCTGAAATGAGCCAAGATTGAGCCACTGCACTCCAGCCTAGGAGACAAAGTGAGACTCCGCCTCAACAATAAATAAATAAATAATAAAGTAATGTGGGGTGAGGAAAGACATACAAGATGTAAGTTTCATTTTTAAAAGAAATTATCATATCTGTCATATGATACATTGCCCTGTCATATTGCTTTATCATTCATAAACGCTTCCTCTCAAGTTCTTTTCATGGGCCAGTGACAATCAGCTCATAGGCTGGCAGTCTACAGAATGACTTTGGGTGGCACAGTTCTTATCTCCAAGACTGAGTATGGGAAGGGGGTTCCTCTTCCTGGAGCTCCCTCTCCCTAAGAGACCCAAGCAAGCCCTTCATGACCCTTCTCCTGCCTCCCTAACTCTGTAAAGCAAAAGCATCTACCAGCCAAAGAGAATGCAGATGGAGTGTAGGTCATAGACTCTTCTGGCATATCCGCTACCCTGGTTCCTGGTCTCTTTAAAAGTATAGAGGCCCATCTCAGTCAGGTTGAATTTGGCTGACCAAGTCAGGAAATGAGCGGACCTTACTAAGAACCTTGGGTCTATGGGAAAATGAAGAGAAGTGCCAGACAATTCAATTATAGAGCAGAACTGCCCCACAGATGTTGTTTTGCAAGGCCACATGGACCAGAAGGCTTTCAAGGTAGCCACCAGAGACACGGCCACATTGGCTTTAACCTTTAGCCACAGTCCACAGTCTCTTACAGTTTAGGACCAATGAATCAGCTATAGAATCTTCACGTACCCTAAGGAGATATTCTTGTTGAATTCAGGAGCATGACCTAATTGAACGAATTTGGGTTTTAGTTAGATCAATCTGGGTTCAAATTTGGGCTTGCCTATTAACTAGTTCTTTATGTGTGATCAAGTTAACTAATCTCTGGGAACACTGGTGTCCCCCTGTCTTTGAAGTGAACATAATGGTGCCTCTCTAGACATAAGGGTTCAAAGCACAGCACATGCCCAATGATCTAATGCAGCAGCTGGTACTGGAGAGGTAAGTGATCAAGAATAACAAATGCTGTGAGCAATCTCATTGGTATAACCCTCAAAAAACTCTAGTGACATGAGAAAGGGTTCATTATCTTACTGAACCTGAACCTTCCCCTTACCTGTCAACTGCCCAGTGACAGAGAGGCCGACTGTCCTTTGGGGACAAATAGCTGCAGGCCACAGAAAGCCCCACAACACGGATGGAGAACAGAGACCCTAGGTTCTGCCAAGACAAAAACAGACATGGTTCATTATGTAGCATTATGTAGCCCCTCTATTGATTTAAATTAGACTCGAAAGTGTCACATACATTTAAAAATGTAACCATTATTTTCCAGAATGTATTTTGATTATTCCCTTAATAATTGGAATTCAAATTTAAGAGCTGAAAACTTCATTATGTTTAAAGATGCACACTATACCTTTAATGTAGTGTCTAATTAAACCTTGCCCCCAAAAACAAACACAGTATATTTAAATAACAAATGTTTAACTGGAGGAGATACTGGTACATTTAATGGAACATAAGTCAATCATATTAATTAATTTTTAATATGCAACTTAACCTACTTTATTAAGATGATTATCATCCCCACAATGAGGCAATTTTCTAAAAGCCAATTCACATATATTTTACAAAGTAAATACTTATACATTTTAAAATCAGCTATTTAAAGACATAGCACCTTAGTTACTATTCTAAGATATGTGTTTTTATATTGTAACTTTTCTGAAATTAAAATGAGGCTTACAATAATATGTTTAATGGAAGATGCTTCTTAAACATTCAATGGAATGAACAACTTAATTTAAAAAATGAGCAAACATTTGAGTAGATACTTCTCAAAAGATGTACCGATGGCCAAGAAGCCCATGAAAAGATCAGCAACATCATTAGTCATTAGGGAAATGCAAATCAAGACCATGAGGTACCACTTTACATCCATTGGGATGGCTATAATTAAACCTATTTTTTTTTTTTAGATGAAGTCTCACTCTGTCACCCAGGCTGGAGTGCAATGGCACAATTTCGGCTCACTGCAACTTCTACCTCCCGAGTTCAAGTGATTCTCCTGCCTCAGCCTCCCAAGTAGCTGGGATTACAGGCACCTGCCACCATGCCAAGCTAATTTTTGTATTTTTACTAGAGATGAAGTTTCACCATGTTGGTCAGGCTGGTCTCCAACACCTGACTTCAGGTGACACTCCCACCTTGGCCTCCAAAAGTCCTGGGATTAGAGGCATGAGCCACTGTGCCCAGCCTATAATTAAAATTTTCAATTTTTTTTTTTAAAAACAGAAAATAACAAGCATTGGCAAGCATATGGAGAAACCGGAACCCTTATGCATTGCTGGTGAGAATGTAAAATGGTACAGCTGCTGTAGAAAACAGTTCAGCAGTTTCTCAAAAGGTTAAATGTAGAACTACCACATAACCTTTAATTCTACTCTTAGGTGTATATCTAAGAGTCAAAAGGAAGGGCTTGAACAGATATTTATACACCAGTGTTCATGGTGGCATGATTCAAAACAAGTCAAAAGAAAGAAACAACCTAAGTGTCCACCAACAACGGATAAATAAACAAAATGTGGGATATATACACAATAGAATATTATTTAGCCTTAAAAATGAAGGCAGCCTGGTGTGGTGGCCCACACCTGTAATCCCAGCACTTTGGGAGGCTGAGGCAGGTGGATTCAGGAGTTTGAGAACAGTGTGACCAACATGGAGAAACCCCGTCTCTACTAAAAATACAAAAAAATTAGCCAGGTGTGGTGGTGCACGCCTGTAATCCCAGCTACTCAGGAGGCTGAGGCAGGGGAATCACTGGAACTGCGGAGATGGAAGTTGCAGTGAGCCAAGATCAAGCCATTGCACTCCAGCCTGGGTAACAAGACTGAAACACAGTCTCAAAAAAAGAAAAGAAAATTCTGAGATATGCTACAACATGGATAGCATAACATTAACATTTAGTGAAGTAAGTAAGATGTAAAAAGATATCATTTAATTCTAGTTATATGAGTATCTAAAACAGGAAATTTCATACAGATAGAAAGTAGAATGGTGGTTATAAGGAGCTAGGGAGAGGAGAATATGGGGGATTGATGTTTAGTAAGTATTAAGTTTTTATTGAGGAATTGTTTTCTAATAGGTATAAAGGTTTGTTTGTTTGTTTGTTTGTTTGTTTGTTTGTTTGTTTGTTTTGAGACAGAGTCTTGCTCTGTCACCCAGGCTGGAGTGCAGTGGTGTGATCTCGGCTCACTATAACCTCTACCTCCCAGGTTCAAGCAATTCTCCTACCTCAGCCTCCAGAGTAGCTGGGCTTACAGGCACACACCACCACACTTGGCTAATTTTTGTATTTTTAGTAGAGATGAGGTTTTACCATGTTGGCCAGGCTGGTCTTGAATACCTGACCTCAGGTGATCCGCCCACCTTGGCCTCCCAAAATGCTGGGAGTAGAGGCGTGAGCCACGGCACCCAGCCAAAGTTTTTGTTTTTTAATAGGTATAAAGTTTTTGTTGATGATGAAAACATTGGGAGTATACATAATAGTGATGATGACACAACACTGTAAATGTGATTAATATACACTTACGAGTGGTTAAAATAAATGTATATATATTTTACCAATAATTTTTTTAAAAAAATCAATGGGGTCTTCATTCAAAAGAAATATGGTTCTTAAATTGGTCACTGATGATCTTGACAACCAGAAATAAATAAAATTTTCTTCCAAACTCTGACAAGGTAAAAGGCAGACATATTTTCTTAAAAACCAGAGAGGAAATATAGGTTAGATTATGAAAGGAAAACAAGAGAAAAGCATCATAATTCCAGAAAAGAGGAACAACACATGGAAGGATGGAATGATCCAAAACAGACGCAGAGAGCTGTGAGCTGACTCCTTCGGCCGTGGGAGCTGATGTGTGCGGGGAGCCTAGGCCACAAGGCTCATGGGTAAACTGGAACTGGGCGGCAGGGGGTCTTGAGTGTGAAGGGCAGGGACCTTGTATGTCTAGCCAGACTCTCACCATATTCTAGCTCATCTATGGCTTCAACAAAGAGGAAATCAATGGCTAGAAGCAAGCTGACTTCAGGGATTTGACTGAGGGTTGGCCATGGAAGGGTGTTCTCCCTAAGGAGAATGTTAACTTAAATCTGGGGGAAGAAACTCTTTTTCTTCCACCCCCAATGGAGCCTTGCTGTTTGGACAGCATCATCACGGCACCAACATCTGCACAGAGGCAGCCTACTGCCTGCATGCAAAGAAATAGTGCCGGCCTCACACATTTCCGTTTACAAAATACCATTAAAGTGTTTGGGTAGGCAGGCATGGTGGCTTATGCCTGTAATCCCAGCACTTCAGGAGGCCAATGTGGGAGGACTGCTTGAGGCCAGGAGTTTGAGATCAACCTGGGCAAACAGTGAGACCCCATCTCTGCAAAAAAATTAAAATAATTAACCAGGCATGATGGCAGGTGCCTGTAGTAGTCCCAGCTAATTGGAAGGATAAGGTGGGAGGATCACTTGAGCCTAGGAGTTCAAGGCTGCAGTGAACTATAATCTCACCACCACATTCCAGTCTGGCCAACAGAGTAAGACTCTATCTCTTAAAAAAAAAAAAACCGCAATGATAGCTCTTATTTTTTTCATAATACATGCAAATTAATCCTATCCAGTACATTGGTCATTTTTGTAAGAAACTTTCCTGTTCTCTATACTTGGCTAGGGAGGTTCATGTTCAAACCTTCAATACACATATGTTTAATCTCTTCAGTTCACTATTGAGAATCCTAAATATATTCTCTTCAAATTACTATATTTGAATCAGTATTTAATATAGTATTGAAGAAATTATGGGATAAATGGACGGGCAAGCCTGGAAGCCTCACAACCATCTAGAACACATTACTCCTACAGAAAATCAAGTCTGACCATATATTTACCCATGAATCTGTGGGAAAGCATCTGTGGCTGAGTCAAAGGTGCCTGTATTAGGATTTTTGCTGGCTCCATTGATTGCTTGATCCATTTCTAAAATTGAAATTGGGCCGGACACAGTGGTTCACACCTGTAATCCCAACACTTTGGGAGGCTGAAGCAGATGGATCACCTGAGCCCAGGAGTTTAAGACCACCCTGGCAAAATGGTGAAACTCCATCTCTAACAAAAATATTTAAAAATTGGCTGGGCGTGGTGGCTCATGCCTATAATCTCAGCACTTTGAGAGGCTGAGGTGGGCAGATCACAATGTCAGAAATTCAAGATCAGCCTGGCCAAGATTGTGAAATCCTATCTCTACTAAAAATTCAAAAATTATCTGGGCAAGGTGGTGGGTGCCTATAATCCCAGCTACTCAGGAGGCTGAGGCAGAGAATTGCTTGAACCCAGGAGGCAGAGGTTGTAGTGAGCCAAGATCACACTATTACACTCCAGTCTGGGTGACAGACTGAGACTCTGTCTCAAAAAAAATAAAAACTAAAAATATTAGCTGGGTGCAGTGGTACACACCTGTAGTCCCAGCTACTCAGGAGGCAGAGACGGGAGGATGGCTTGAGTCTGGAAGGTTGAAGATGCAGTGAGCCATGACCATACCATTGCACTCCAGCTTGGGTGTTGGAGTGAAACCCTGTCTCAAAAATAAAATAAAGTTGAAATGACTGCAAAGGTGTGGAGGCAAAAGTACAGGTGTGTGAGCAGGTAAGAGTAAGGACAGCTGAGTTAAATGCTCACAGGAAGATGGTTTCATCCATTGCAATAGTTAGTAACTCAAGGTTTGGGAGAAGGCAAAAGCTATCACTGGATGTGCTGACCTACTTGTAGAGGAGTTTCTAATTTGGGCACTTTGGCAGATCTGCTCTACAGTACGTTGAACAAAATCCTTTAGAGATAAAAGTTGGTACAAATGTATTGAAGGTTTTTAACAAAATGTTATTTGGTATAAATCAAACATATGGTTTTCAGTGAGCAGGAAGGAACACAAATTATGAGGAATTATCTCTGAGGTAAGATCTGTGTGTGCCCCGAATAAAAAGCTTTTACTATGAGAATAGTTAGGGGAAAACAGGATATCTGATGCTACTGACCTGTCCCTAAACATTTCAACATCTTCTGTGTCAAGCAACCATCAGAATAGTTTCTAATATTATATGATCTAAAAATAAAATCAATAGTTTTTAAAAATGTTGTTTTTGTTTGGAAACTATCAATGTGAGAATAAATAAATAAATAAGGCAAATGTTTTCCTTTGAGTTATCTTAGTTTTTAAAAAACTGGACAAAATTAGTTTAACATCTAGATTTTCATATTTGGGCATAATCGTCCATTTTAATTTTCCACAGAAATTCTATCTCAAGTCCCTTGAAATTATTAATTTAAACATATAGTTATAATTTATTACAATATGCTATCTTCTAGGAAAAACTATACTACACCACAAATATACAAAATTGGGAATAATAACATAAATGCTTAGGGAGTGGTGGAAAATGTGAAAAAAAATTTTTTTTAAATGTACATGCTATTTTTTATCCCAATGGTATTTTGAAAGATTTAACAAGAAAAAGCTCTGTCCATGAAAGTTATTTTGGAATGGCACAAAAGTAAAACTCTACAGACTAGAAAATGGTCACTTCCTTGCACATAAATCTAAGTCATTTTGTAAAACAGTATGAGTACTTATTAACAGCAAATTCTCCTCGCCTGAACTACCCTAGATTCTACCCCTCCCAACACACACACACACACGTGTGCACACTCACACACACACACGCATGCCACACTGACCTGTACAGGGGCCTCACTCTTCATAAGATGGCAGACTTTGCTGAGGATAGACTGCTGGAGCTGGGCCCAGGAAATAGCTCTGTCTTCCCTTATCAGGAAGGGTGGCCCAAACCTGAAAATCCAAGGAAATCAGGTTATCCCAGCAAAGGAAAAACCACCAACATCCACCAGTCATGAGTGGTTGTTCTATCTCTGGCTTTCTCACAATAGGATAGGTGACCAGGTAAGAACCAAAGCCAAACACCCAACAGCAAAAAAAACACAAAGAATCTAACTTAAAAATGGGCAAAGGATCTGAACAGACATTTCTCAGAAAGACATACATAGTCAACAGGCATATGAAAAAATACTCAACATTACTAATTATCAGGGAAATGCAAGTCAAAACCCCAATAAGATATCATCATACCCCAGTTTTCTTATCTATTATCAAAAAGATAAGAAAAAACAAATGCTGGTGAGCATGTAGAGAAAAGAGAACTCTTACACACTGTTGGTGGAAATGGAGACACCATGGAGAACAGTATGGAGATTCTTTAAAAAACTAAAGCTAGAACTACCATATGACCCAGTCATCCCATTATTAGGTATTTATCCAAAGGAAAGATCATTATGTGAAAGAAATCTCTGCACACCTGTGTAAATTGCAGGGGTATTCACAATAGCCAAGATTCCAAATCGACCTAAGTGTACATCAGTGGATGAATGGGAAAGAAATGAAAAAGAAAATGTAGTCTATATACACAGTGGAATAGTATGCACCCATAAAAAGAATAAAATCCTGTTGTTTGCAGCAAGATGGATGAGGCTAGAGGACATTATGTTAAGTGAAATAAGTCAGGCACAGGAAGATAAATACTGCATGTTCTCTCTCATGTGGAATGTAAAATAGTTAATGTCAAAGAAGTAGAATAGAATAGTCATTCTACTAGAGGCTGGGAGGGACTGAGGAGGGGTCTAAGGTTAGGTAATGAATTAAAGATTATAGCTAGATAGGAGGAATGAGCTTTAATGTTCCATAGCAGTAAAGGTTGACTATTGTTAACAATCATTTATTGTATGTTTTCAATAGCTAGAAGATAGGATTTTGAATCTTCCCAACACAAAGAAATGATAAATGTCTGAGGTGATAGTTATGCCAATTACCCTGATTTGATCATTACACACTATATACATGTATCAAAATATCACTCTGTACTCCATAAATATGTACAATTATATGTCAATTAAAAGTAATGTAAATATTTTTAAAGCCAAACAATACAAAATTGCCAATCAGAGAGCCTCATAATGAATAGAAACATTGCAATGTAAACAGAGTCCCAGTGATACAAAGCCAGATAGATACTGCCATGTAAACAGATTACTCTAAATGACCAGCCAGCTGGCAAAGTCTCTTCCCTACAGCAGGGAGTAGAGTAAGAGAAACTTGGAGCCAGGGGAAGGCAAGGCAGAGACATAAATCCAGATGACACAATTGTTGGTTTGGAGTAACAGAAATATTCTCATCACTGGGGATGGTTTCCATATCCCAACCTAGTAAGCACACAGCAGTGAGCTAAGGGAGTACAGAATGCTGGGTGAGCCTGTGCCTGTGGGCCCTAACTCTGCCGTGGGTACTCCTGGACAAATCACTAGCCACGTGCTGCTTCCTGACCTCACTGCAGCCTGTGTGAAGACCCAATGAGGTAAGAATGTGAAACTGTTGAATAAAATTGGCCAAAGCAGAGCACGAGTATGAGGTGATCTGTCTGGACAGGCAAGGGCACTGTGCGTCCATTGTTGTATGGACAGATCAGTTTACTTAACTTATCCTGTACCATGAGCCATTCCAAGTTTTCATTTAAACAATGCTTGCTTATCGCAGGAACTACATGTAACCTTGGACATACCTGTGGGTGCACAATTATTCCCTTAGGGTGAAGTTCCAGAAATAGAAAGGCAAGACTAAAGCTCTTTCTTCCCAAACTGTCCACAAAAGTCATACCAATTTACCTGATTCCCTGGATTCTGGCCCAGAATGAGTATTATCAATTTCTAAAAATTATTTAATAATCTAAAAGGTTAAGAATAGTATCTTGCTGTCATAACCAGTATTTATTCTACTACAAATGATGCTGATTTTTTTTTTTTTTTTTGAGATGGACTTTCACTTTTGTTGACCAGGCTGGAGTGCATTGGTGCAATCTGGGCTCACTGCAACCTCCACCTACCGGTTCAAGTGATTCTCCTGCCTCAGCCTCCTGAGTAGCTGGGATTATAGGCATGTGCCACCACGCCTGGCTAATTTTATATATTTAATAAAGACAGGTTTCTTCATGTTGGTCAGGCTGGTCTCGAACCCGCAATCTCAGGTGATCCACCTGCCTCAGCCTCCCAAAGTGCTGGGATTACAGGTATGAGCCACTGCACCCGGCCGATGCTGAATATTTTAACCTATACCTGTATTTCTTCTGTGAACTAATGTTAATCTCTGGTTCATTTCACCAGGGGTATTTATCACCTTAATTTGAGTGAGCTGGGATTTATAGGATGGACATAAATCCTTTGCCTCTCACATGACATAAATATCTTTTCTAATTTGCCCTTTGCCTTTCAAATTTGCTTTTAGTTTAAATTTTTAAATATATTTAAAACATCAGCCTTTGCCTTTACAGACTCCTCCCTTTGGTGTCAAACTGGCCCCTACCCAAGGACATAAATATTCTTCCATGTCATCTTTTAAGCTTTTTTTCTCGTTTTTGTTTTTTGGGACAGAGTCTTGCTTTGTCTCCCAGGCTCAAGGACAGTGGTGCAATCTCAGCTCACTGCAACCTCCACCTCACAGGTTCAAGCGATTCTCCTGCCTCAGCCTCCCAAGTAGCTGGGACTATAGGCATGCACCACCACTCCCAGCTAATTTTTTATATTTTTAATAGAGACAGGGTTTCACCATGTTAGCCAGGATGGTCTGGAACTCCCGATCTTGTGATCTGCCTGCCTCAGCCATCTTTAAGTTACTTTATGGCTTCCTTTTCTATAGTTACATCTCTAGTCAACCTGAAATTTATACTTGTGAATTCACAGCAGGAGTAAAAAGTTGACTATTTAAAATAAAAAGAAACAAGGAAATCAATTAACCCAGCCTTAGTTTTGAATAATTCATTCACTCTGTAGTAATGTGAAATACACCATAATTCTGAAATTATTAAAATATTATAATACAGGCAGAATAATATACAATTAAATCAGTTGAATAGGCCAACTATCTATAAGTATTTGTTATATGATAAAAATGATGTATTTCATATTACTGGAGAGTTAATGAATTATTCAATAAGACTAGGCTAATTGATTTTTAAAAGCTAAGCTAATTAATATTATTTTAATTATTATTAGAATAATCTCTCTTTTTGTTTTTACCAGTTTATTATTTAAGATACAATTTAGAAACATTTTATTTATCTAAATATATCTTAATGTAATTCTGGCTTTTAAACACTTTGTTTGGGCTACGTAAGAAAGCTATCTGTTTTTGTATACTTGATATATAACCCACCAATTACCTGAACCCTTTCCTTACTCCCAATCACTTTCCAGTTCTTGGTTTCCTGGACAGACTAACAAATTATCACCTCTTTTCTTATAGCCAGTTTCTTTCAGCACTGTACTGCCCAGGTTTTATAATATAAAATAACAGTGGTGAGGGCCAATTAATAGAAAGGCCTCTGATATTTGATGGTTAGGAATGATGATGTTAGCCAAATGCTTAAGGCAGATATTTCTAATCCTCTTAATCAGAAAGTACCCTACTCCTGGCTCGTTTATTAACCTTGGGAATAAATATTTAATTTTACTCTAGACAGGCTCCCAAGTACAAGTCTACAAATCCCAGACACCACATGAAAAAAACTAAAGTGAAACATACCTGCTAGCCTGCTGCCCTGACCCCACCAAGTTACAGAAGAGGATTAGCACCTTGCTTTCACTGTGGAGGGAGAGGGAGAATCGCTGACTTTCACGGGCTGCCAAGCGTGGGGAGAGTGACAGACCCAGTGGATGAGCTGGAGGAGAGAGAATGACATTTGTTCATATTCTTAAAGGAACTGCGTTGCTGGGTCAGAACCTTAGCTTCTCTAGTCCCTCTTTCTCTTCAAGCACCATGAATAGGAGGCCACTAGAAGGCTTTAGGGGAGGAGATGCTAAGGCTCACGGCACTTGTGCCATCTGACACCTGGCATACATACATCAAAAATATGGCAGAGAATTTGCAATTGTGTTCATCCAATAGTTTTTTGTTTGTTTGTTTGAGACAGAGTCTTGCTCTGTCCCTCAGGCTGGAGGGCAGTGGCACCATCTCAGCTCACTGAAAACTCTGCCTTTCAGGTTCAAGTGATTCTCCTGTCACAGCCTCTCAAGTAGCCAGGATTGTGGATGTGCACCACCATACCCAGCTAATCTTTTTGCATTTTTAGTAGAGATGGGGTTTCATCATGTTGGCCAGGCTGATCTTGAACTCCTGACCTCAAGTGATCCTTCCGCCTTGGCCTCCCAAACTGTTGGGATTACAGGCATGAGCCACCGCACCTGGCCATCACCCTATAGTTTTAAAACAGGAACAAAAATTTATCTAATATTTTTCAAAGTACCTGAAAAATACTCCAAAATAATTCTGGCTGCTTTTATGACTTCATCACAGAGCCCCCAGGGTATCTATTCTCTTAGAAAGCCAATATAAGAAGTATACAGAGAAAGGGGAGAATATTTACCAATGAGGATGTAGAGGAATTTGGACTATCCTCCATTTCCAATCAGTTCTGAAATTTTGACTTTCAAGGAAAAGATGAGTCAACCATTATTGAATTTGAAAGGAGAACTTGTTTCACTGGGTTGTGACATAGCGAGTGTCCATTAATGTCCTGTTCTAGATTCCAGTGCCCAGCATCTCCCCGTCAACTCAGAGAACCGCAAACATCCAGTTCCCATGGCCAGCTACCCAGGCTGGCTAAGGACATGGGGCCAGGACATAGAAATCATCTGGGGTATAATGTAACACTGGCATAGGGTCCTTTAAATATGGGTCTTCTAGCCAGGCACAGTGGCTCACACCTGTAATCCCAGCACTTTTGGAGGCCGAGGTGGGTGGATCACCTGAAGTCAGGAGTTTGAGACCAGCCTGGCCAACATGGTGAAACCCCATCTCTACTAAAAATACAAAAATTAGCTGAGCGTGGTGGTGTGTGCCTGTAATCCCAGCTACTTGGCAGGCTGAGGCAAGAGAATCACTTGAACCCAGGAGGCAGAGGTTGCAATGAGCTGAGATCGCACCACTGCACTCCAGCCTGGGTGACAGAGCAAGAATGCATCTCAAAACATATATATATGGGCCTTCTTCACTAGCATCTGGACCAAAATGTATACTGACCAACAAATAAAAAGGACTGTTAGAAATCGACCATTTTAGCCAGTCTATGGAATAGGAAACACAAGCATAAGAAGTGGAACTATTTTGTTGCAAAGTCATTTAATAACCTCTTTAACAATGTACTGCTCAAATTTGTATACATTTTACTTCAAACAAAACCTTGACCCATACGAACCCTGACAACAAAGATGACCCCAGCATCTATACCAAAAAGTGGTTCAAAAGTGTCGTCCCTGGACCAGCAGCATCAGCATCACCTGGGAACTCGTTAGATATGCAAACTCTTAGGCCTCACTCCAGGCCACCTGAATAATAAACTCTGTGAGTAGGGTCCAGAAATCTGCTTTCACAAGCCCTCCAGGTGATTCTGATATTCACTAAGGTTTTGAGAATCCCTGTATTCACTGAATAATTTTTAATATCGACCATCTGCACACAATAAATACCAGGGATAATAAGTGTGATTGTTTCAAGTGCTAAAAGTGGATGTTTTATGCCTTAGCACCCAAAGAGTATCCTCTGAAACCTACAACTCATCATAGCCAAGTAAAATTTGCAAAGCATCTATTATACCTGAGAGAGTCCCCTGGCTGGGTGAGGGAGGAACTTGAAAGGCATACACATTATCTCCCTCTGCAATGGTATTCAGGTCCTCTTCATCAAAGAAAGACCGCTGGAATCCACTGGGATATAGTTCAACCAAGATCACCTGGAATGAGAAAGATCATTTTCCCTCTTGATTTCTGAAAGAGAAATTAACAGATAAATCTGAAAGTGACTGATAGTCAACACCCATTTTTCACCCTTTCCTTCCTTCTAGTTGGCTACTTATTTTTAGTGGTAAGGCACAGTAAATATAACAATTAGATAGTCCACGGCCAGGTGCGGTGGCTCACACCTATAATCCCAGCACTTTGGGAGACCGAGGCAGGTGGATCACAAGGTCAAGAGATCGAGACCATCCTGGTTAACATGGTGAAACCCTGTCTCTACTAAAAATACAAAAATTAGCTGGGCATGATGGCACACGCCTATAGTCCCAGCTACTTGGGAGGCTGAGGCAGGAGAATTGCTTGAACCCATGAGGTGGAGGTTGCAGTGAGCCGAGATCACGCCATTGCACTCCAGCCTGGGTAACAAGAGCGAAACTCCATCTCAAAATATAAAAATAAAAAAATAAAAAAAATAACAATTAGATGGCCCATAGACATCTCAAGTGCAACAAAAAAGAAACTGAAAAAAATCTAAAAGTTTCATACCTAGCTAAACAAGCACAGAAAAAATGAAAACAAAATAAAACCCTCTTCGTGTGAACAAAAAGCATTTACTACAGAAAGAACTTCTGAATAGGGTTATTAACCTTTTTCATATGATGTCATATATAAAAAAATATTTTTACCAAACAGAAGTAAATAGAAGATGGTTTTGTAGTACAGTAGAGGAGTGACTGCTATGGGGGTTCTGACTGCCTTAGACCCAACTTTGCTACCCCAAGGGCTGAAGAAATCAATATCTCAGCACACATAACCCATTCAACGTACACTGGCTAGGAAGTTCTCTTTAAGAATATGCATTTCAGGGCTGGGCACAATGGCTCATGCCTATAATCCCAACACTTTGGAAGGCTGAGGAGGGAGGGTCACTTGAGCCCAGAGGTTCGAGACCAGCCTGGGCAACATAGTGAGACCCCCATCTCTACAAAATTTTTTTAAAAAATTAGCCAGGCACAGTGGCATGAGCCTGTCGTCCCAGCTACTCAGGAGGCTGAGGTCGGAGGATCCCTTGAGCCCAGGAGTTCAAGGTTGCAGTGTGCTATAATCACACCTCTGCACTTCAGCCTGAGCAACAGAGGAAAACCCTGTCATTCATTCATTCATTTATTCATTTATAAATAATTATAAATAGATTTCAGGATTTAAAAGCCTGAATCAAAGAGAAAACTTGAGTTGTAGGAAGAAATGATGAGCCAAAGAAACTGGCAAACATTGGCAAAAGTAAATATTGTTGACTATATCAAGCTAAAATAATAACTATTACTACTGTTACAATTGGAGGTAGAGAAGGGATTAAAATACTGGACAACAATATCTAAATCAAAAAGGTATAAGGGAATTTAATGCATACCAGGATCCTTGTGTTACATAGGAAGATTAACATTACACTAGTAATTATGCATGTTGACATTTTAATAACCACTAAAAGAATAGAAATATAATGTATATGTACTTCATCCCAGAATAGATGAAATAAAAAAAAAACTGCTCTATCTAAAAGAATCATCTTCTAAAAGTAAAAGACTGCTCAATCTAAAAATTGGGGGGCGGGGGCTGGGGCACAAAATAGGAAAACAGGGTAAATAGCATCATACATAAATAAATCCAAATACATATATCCATGATTCTAGATAATATAAATGCAATACATTTGCCAGTTAAAGAAAACAAAACATCAAAACAGATGACTTTAAGTTTCAATATAAATCCCCATCCCCCACCAGCATTCCAAGTGATTCCCACCTCCCTGAACCAACACATCACACCTCTCAAATTCCTGCCAGAATTTTTCACACTCTTAATTATTCACAGACTTCTCCCTTTTGATCTTTTATTACCGCCATTTTCTCCCCAGGACTCTCACCCACTGTCCTCCTCTCTCTCCGTCTCTGTAAGTCCCCATAGTGCACTTCAGAGTTAACAAAGCAAGAGACACACATTTTCCCCACTGTTTGAGAGACTCATGAATATTCTATGAGGTGGAGATAGAGGTCAGAGAGATTGATTGGGCAGGGGCAGAAAGGAGCCCAGTGGGTTGATGGGGAGGCTCAGTAAGGCTGGAGGTTATAGGAATGCAGCTATGAATGTAGAGAAACCTGGCAAACCACATTTTTTTTTTTTTTGAGACAAGAGTCTCACTTTGTCACCCATGCGGGAGTGCAATGGCACGACTCGGCTCACTGAAACCTCCACCTTCCGGGTTCAAGCTATTCTCCTGCCTAAGCCTCCCGAGTAGCTGAGATTACAGGCATGCACCACCATGCCCGGCTAATTTGTTTGTATTTTTAGTTAGACATGGGGTTTCACCATGTTGGTCAGGCTGGTCTGAAACTCCTAATCTCAGGTGATCTGCCCACTTCAGCCTCCCAAAGTGCTGGGATTACAGGTGTGAACCACCACGCCTAGCCCACCACAACCTTAAGATATGTATACATTATTGTATATGTGGCATGCCTTACCAACAAGGTTAAAAATATTTTTTGATTTGAAAAAAATCCCATGAGGTAGTCAGGGAAGTGTCGATTTTCTATTTCACTGTTAAGGACACAGAGAAAATCACATGGTGTGTCCAGGGTCAGAAACCTAGGGAGCCACTGAATCACCCTTAGAGCCTCTCCCATCCTGCCACGTAGCTTGGTGCCACCATGGCCTCCTCCCTGTTTCTCATGAGGGCCCCTCCAGGCACCACGAATCCAATGCCTTCACCAAGACTCATTTGAAAAGAAAACAAATAGAACACAGCCAACCCAGCTTCCCCCGGATGTTCCCTCTCCTGTTCCACATCCTCGGTTCTCTCGGCAAGTCCCCCTGTTTCATTTACTGTTCCTTTAGTATCCTGGTTTATATCCCCAAGAGTGAAAATATGCAAGGGCGACTTGAGCTACAGAGTCAAACCATCAAAATCCAAATCCCGGCTCTGCCACTTACTAGCTAGTGATGTTAGGCAAGTCACCTAACCTCTCAGAACTTCTTTATTCCATTAGTAAAATGAGGACAATTGAAAAGTCTGCTTCACAGGATGCCTGTGATTGAATCACAGAATATAAGTTCACAGAATAGTGCCCCACACTCAGTAAGCACTACCTAGAGTCAGCTATTGTTGGGATTATTACGATCATAATCATCATCACCTTCCTTGAAGGCAAAGGTGTTCTTTTCTGGTCATTCTGTCTCAATGCAGGGAGAAGTCAAGGCCCAGTCATCCCAGACACCAGGCATTACTAATCAAACAGAAACCCATGAGTCATGCTGGAGTCACCTGGGAACCACAAATTGGCCTAAACAGCCCAGACAGCTGGCTCAGTTAGCATTCTATCATCCAATGACCAGGCCCCAGTGCAGTTCTATCACACCTCATCTACAGGGATGCCGCCTTCCTCTGCAACCATCTTCCTCAGGGCTGCCACTGTGCTGAGGATCGGCACGGCCAGGCCAACCCGCAGGAACCGCTGGCTCTTAGAGGGGAAGACCAAGGTGACACTCAAGAACCTGGAAAATAGGAAGGGGCGACACCCTTAAAAGACTGCCATGAACCGTGAATGACATTGTTGATAATGGATCAAGGCTGGGCGCAGTGGCTCACACCTGTAATCCTAGCACTTTGGGAGGCCAAGGCAGGTAGATCACCTGAGGTCAAGAGTTCAAGACCAGCCTGGCCAACATGGTGAAACCCTGTCTCTACTAAAAATACAAAAAAATTAGCCAGGCGTGGTGGCACACGTCTGTAATCCCAGATACTTGGGAGGCTGAGGCAGGAGAATCGCTTGAACCTGGGAGGTGGGAGTTGCAGTGAGCCAAGATTGCACCACTGCACTACAGCCTGAGCAAAAGAGCGAGACTCCATCTCAAAAAACAAACAAAAAACACAATGGATCAAGTTCAGCACATAGTTAATCTCCGCTTCCTGGTTGTGTCCCTGTACTTGGTACATTGTCACCAGGTGGCAGGGTAGAGCCAAATCTTCTAAACTGCTTTACCAGACAGTTGGGGAAAAAATATTTGATTACGAATCACCATAGAGATGTTCAATCTCAAGGCTCTATTTGTTAAATAGGTAAGCATAAACACAAACAAACTCTAAAGTTCGAAAATTAAAGCAGTCAAGTTTTTGGGTTTTTTTCAGTACAAATCAACACTACTGATGACATTCTCCTTAATGAGTCTCCTTTGGAAATCTCTGCTTCCCCATCCCACCAGCATATGAAGGTCCACTCTAGCACTATTTCCCTTGATCTGTACTCCACTAATTGTTCAAGTCACACATGTAATTAATAGAGCTGGGATTTGAACCTGGACTGTCTGGCTCCAGAGTCAATCATCTTAACCACTGTGCTGCACTGTGTCAGGCTGGAAGCCTTAGATCACATCTATAAGTTAACATTATCTGATGGTATCACTGATGATACACAGCATAAGCCACATTGTAGTATAAGCCAACAGTTATATTTGTAATGCAGAAGACCAGCAGCACAGGATTTTAGAGCACAAAGGGAGACTGAGTTGCCAAGGAAGGGCTTCTGAAGATGTCATGTCTTCAGCTGCATCCTAAAGGCAGGGATGTCAACAGGCAGAGGGTAAGAGAAATGGCACTTAAGGAGGTGGGGAACATAAAGAGGAATGCCTCTGTTCCAATGCCAGAAAAGACATCCCAATGGATGCTCACCTGCATGCCAGGACCCTGACATTGGCCATTTGCCTCAATGGTCACCGCTAAGATTTGGGCTTACTTTTATAGAATTCAGTCATGGCACCTGTCACCCAGCACTACCTCCGCTTTTCTTTTTTTCTCATCTTCCCCCAAACAACGCTTTCCCTCTTTCTTTGTTCCTTAAAGAAATCTTTTTCCTGCACCTTCCCAAAGAAGAAAATAAATTTTTGAAATTGAAATTGAAATAAAGCTGGGAAAAGCAGGTGGCCACAGGTTTTCCCTAGTTAGCCCCTGACTGACCAAGTGAGGCCAATGCCAGCTTCTGAATGGGCTACAGACCTAAGACTGTCAATAGTGCCAAACATTCATAATTTCCTCCTTAGCTAGAGAAGGGACACAGTAACCTTTTACTCTGTCAGTTTTAATAGTTGAATGTCATCCAGCTATAAGGCTGGTTTCCAAAGAAATGCTGGCTGAGAAGCAAAGGAGAGAAAATGGCAGGTGTGAGGGCAGAAGGTTCCCCATAATGAGTAAGGATGGAAGTCAAGTTCACTGGGCAAGCTGCAACACTCACATACCTCGTCTGGCGCAAGGGGATAGGTAGGGACACACACAGGAAAGGATCAAAGGTGTTGCTCTGTTTTAGGCAGTGGGGACAAGTCAAGGAAGACCTGTGAGGGTGAAGAACAGAGGCAAATGTTTAATCACATGTAAACAATTTGGCAGTAAAATTAAATACAGAATTACCATTGCATTTCCACTCCCAGCGATTCCACTCCTAGGTATATACCCAGAAGTACTGAGAATAGGTGTTCAAATACTTGGACACAAGTGTTCATAGCAGCTCTATTCACAATAGTTCAGGTGGGAACAACCCAACTGTCCATCAACAGATAAATGGGTAAAAAGAATGTGGTATATCCACATAGTAGAATACAGCTCAGTCCTAGAAAGGCATGAACCCCTGATTCATACTGCAATGTAGATGAACCTTGAAAACAGTACACTAAATGAAAGAAGCCAGACACGAAAGCCCACATATTGTATGATCCTGTTTATATGAAGTATCCAAAACAGGAAATGCCATAGACACAGAAAGCAACTTGGTGGTAGCCAGAAGCTGAGGGAAGGGAGGCTGAGGCTGACTGCTTACTGGGTACTAGGTTTTATTTTGGGGTGATGAAGATGTTTAGGAACTAGGTGGTGGTGGCTGCACAGCATTGTGAATGTACATGTCACTGAATTGCACGCTTTAGAATGCTTTATGTTACAGGACTTTCATCTCCACTTTTTTAAAAGGGAAAAGAAAGTTTGGTGGCACATATGAGTGCATTGAGTACCGAAAGAGAAGCTGTAACCTGCCCCTGCCATAGAAACCCAGCAAGCCAACTTCTAAGCTGAAGGGATCTCAGGGCCATCTCTGCCTCTGCTTCTTACCCTCACTGTGCCCCAAACCACAGGAAACTTTTTTTAAAATTCCTGTATCCAGGCCCCACTCCCAGAGACTCTGTTTCAAGGTGGGTAGAGAGGGGTCCAGGCATCAAAATTTTTCCAAAATGCTGAGAGCTTTTAAGCTCCACAAATGACTCTAGTGTTCACCCACAGTAGAGAACCACTGACATTGCCTACCCTCCTTATTGTACAGAAGAAACAATAAGAAATAGCTCCTTAAAGTAGTAGCTAACATTGAAATAGCATTTACTAAGAACCAAGCATCATTCTGAGCACTGAGAGTAGATGAACCCATTTATCACCCATAGCAACCAATGGTATACTCATTTTACAGAAGGGAAATCTGAAGCACAGAGAGGTTAAGAAATTTGCTGAAGAGCACCCTGCTCTTAAGAAAGCTAGACTCGGTTTCCAGATTCCACACTCATATCATTCCCATGTTCTTTAGTAGAAGTTGGTGAGATGTCAATTGGTTCAGGGTAGATATATGTGATGTTCATTTATATTCTTTCAACTCTTTTAGACTTAATACTCCCTTACTTTAAAATGGATCTCTGAAAGTGAAATGCAACTTTTATATTCCACATGTATGTGCCAATTTTCTTTCTCCAGGATAAAAGGGATTTCTGCATGCTAATTACTAATCCCAAAATCGATATCACTGAGACCACAGAACAAGACCTTCCTGACAGTCCTGCTCTGAAGTCCATTCTCTCAGCACTGGATGACATTACCGGGATAAGTCAGCAAGTAAGCCAAAGCTGGTATCGGAACGGGTTTCCCAAGTCCTTGTGGAAAGTGCCCATCTCATTTGATTGGTTTTCCGCTGAGCAGACGAATAGAAAAATCCAGGGACAAACAGGAACATAAACATTGCACCCAAGGCAATCCTGGGTGGTCTGCCGATTGTAAGTCAGTGTTCTTGGATACAACTTATCAGACTATCAACCTGATGGTAGAAAACAGGCCCCAGTACTGGACAAATCGCTTCTGCTGCCTCAGGTCATTTCCCTTTGGGAGACCCATGGTAGTGTTTTTGTTGAAAGCATTGTTAGCCAGGCACGGTGGCTCACACCTGTAATCCCAGCACTTTGGAAGGTCGAGGTGGGCAGATCACAAGGTCAGGAGATTGAGACCAGCCTGGCCAATATAGTGAAACCCCATCTCCACTAAAAATACAAAAATTAGCCAGGCGTGGTGGCACGCACCTGTAGTCCCAGCTACTTGGGAGGCTGAGGCAGGAGAATTGCTTGAACCCAGAGGCAGAATTCATGCCGAGATTGTGCCATTGCACCCCAGCCTAGGCAACAAGAGCAAAACTCCGTCTCAAAAAAAAAAAAAATGAGAGAAGAAAACACTCTATTAGACAGTGAGCACCAGCCAGCCAGAAACCCAACATTTCTGGGGTCTCCTCTGCCACGCCACCTCTCCTCCAATCCTTCTACCCTTCTGCCCATCACGTACCTAGGCAAAAAATTGGCCTAAAGGATATACTTTGGTGATTGGGAAATTCCCAAATTCCTATTTCACAAGTATATGAACCAACGAGAGAGAATGTTTTCCACTGATGTCTTCATGTTTTTCAGGCTACTAAAACTATGATGGGTTGCATTTTTCTTGAAGAATTGCAACATATTAAACTGGTTCAGGGGCCAGGCACAGTGGCTCATGCCTGTAATTCCAGCACTTTGGGAGGCCAAGGCGGGCAGATCACCTGAGGTTGGGAGTTAGACTAGCCTGACCAACATGGAGAAACCCCGTCTCTACTAAAAATAAAAAATTAGCCGGGCATGATAGCGCAGTCCTGTAATCTCAGCTACTCGGGAGGCTGAGGCCAGAGAATTGCTTGAACCTGGGATGTGGAGGATGCAGTGAGCCAAGATCATGCCACTGCACTCCAGCCTGGGCAACAAGAGTGAAACTCCATCTCAAAAAAAATAAATAAATAAACTGGTTCAGGAACATGACTTTTACATTGAGCTGCCAACTCCTATAAGGTATTAAGTGATGTGTGGTTTGTAGAAAAAAAGTAGAATGAGACAATTTTATATTTAAAGAATGAAAAAGTTGGCCAGCCATGGTGGCTCATGCCTGTAATTCCAGCACTTTGGGAGGCCAAGGCAGGTGGATCACCTGAGGTCAGGAGCTTGAGACCAACCTGGCCAACACGGTGAAACCCCATCTCTACTAAAACAAAAATTGGCCAGGCATGGTGGCAGGTGCCTATAATCTCAGCTATGTGGGAAGCTGAGGCAGGAGAATCACTTGAACCCAGGAGGCGGAAGCTGCAGCGAGCTGAGATCATGCCACTGTACTCCGGCCTGGGCAATGAGAACAAAACTCTGTCTCAAAAAAATAAAGAACGAAAAAATATAATGTTTTCATAATAAACCATAGAAAAGATATGAAATACATCTATGTATCAAAGGTTGAGAAATGAGGCCAGACTGATGTGACCAATAGATCTGGAAGAAGATGGAGAGGCAGCATCACTTTTACAAAAAGCTCTGGCTATGTCACCAGGTTAGAGCAATACCCCAATGTGGCCTGACAATGCCTTCATCCTCACCATTCCTCCAGGACATTAACAGTCCTGCCCTGTTGTCCCAAAAGCGCACTCACAGGGAAAAGGAACAGAAAATCACCCCACTCCCTTTCAGTGTTCACTGGCCCTTTTCCCTAAGGTATTCATTCTCCTTGTCAAATTGCTTCTGTTACAAAACTAAGCCCATCAGTGCTACTAAAACTCAGAGCTGTGGTTTGCTTTTCCACCTGCTACAGACACCCACAAATGAGCCCCAGGCTCTGCCCCTGCATTTCCTGTCACTCTGCCCTTTAACTGCTGCCAAATGCACACACATCTTTCACCTCAAACCCAGTCTACTTTTCCTGCTCATTGGACAGTGGATCTGATGTCTCTGCACCCAACAATAATTAAGCCAATACATAAGCAAGATCTCACCTTTCTGAGATCTGTTTTGAGGAAGCCTTCAAAAACATCCTTAGACTTGCTGTGAATAAAGCCTATGATGAACATGGAGAATCTGTGCGCTTGCACATGCATGCACGCACACACATGCACGCACACACATGCACGCACACACACACACACACTCCCTCCTCCAGCCAAAACTCCAACATAGCCACAACCGTTGGTTGTTAGACTTGCAGATATTTTTATACTATGATGATAATCACATAGAATAACTAATCATCTTTGCTACAGTCCAGGATCTTCCATGCTCTAGTACTGGAGGTTCTTCTTCTCCCCCAGCCAAAGTCAAAAACTCAGCCCCTTAAAAGGGGATTAAGGGGATATGCCTCTGAATTAACCCATGATAACACATCCATCTCTCGATTTTATCAAGAAGGCTGATGCTACCCCAGGCAAGCCCTCCACAGGGAGAGGAAGCCAGGAGAGAGTCATGGACAGCAGGAGCCACCAGCCAGGCACTGCCCCTTCTGACCATTGCAGAAAACCACCTCTCAGACCTCAAGGTATCCCTGATGACACTTTTTCTTTATCAGCAGGCACAAAGCAGGTATTTTTAGCCATCACCAGTTCATCTTTAGCATGAACACCTCGCCTCTTACTCACCATGCTATAGGAAAAATACCCAAAGGGCACTGATGGTCCTTAATATCCAATCAGCTCAAATGTCACTTCCTCAGAAGTTCTCCCCACCCCCGACTCATCCCACACCAAGTCAGGCATGTATTTCAAAGCACCCTCGATTTTTTCCTTCAAAGCATTTGCCAGTTATAATCATAGAAAAACCCAGGAGTCACCCTGGATTCTCATCTCTCCCTTAGTCCGTCTACCCCTCAACCCATTAGAAAGCCTGGGGTGAGTGGTGAGGGGTGGAGGGACCAATGGAAAGATGCTGACTCTCCAACCAAAAACATACTCCAAACGCCTCCACTTCTCTCCATCTCTACCGCCATCTCTGCAATTCCAGCCACCATCACTCTCCCCCTGGGACCACAGTGGCAACGCTCACTGTTGCTCCTGCCTCCTCTTGCCTCCCTGCATTGCTCATAAAAAGCAGTCACCTCTGGGCCAGGCGTGGTGGCTTACACCTGTAATCCCAGTACATTGGGAGGCCAAGGCAGGTGGATCACTTGAGGTCAAGAGTTCGAGACCAGCCTGGACAACATGGTGAAACCCTGTCTCTACTAAAAATATAAAAATTAGCCAGGCATGGTGGTGGATGCCTGTAGTCCCAGCTACCTGGGAGGCTGAGGCAGGAGAATGGTTTGAACCTGGAGGTTGAGGTGAGCCAAGATCATGCCATTGCACGCCAGGCAGGGCGACAGAATGAGATTCCATTTCCAAAAAAAAAAAAGCAGTCACCTCTGAAACTGATGACCACTCCCTCCTTTAACTCTGCAGTGGCTTCCTGTGCCCTTGAGACTAAAACCCGCATGCTTGGACTGAAAACCTGCCCTACCAGGTCCCCACCCACCTTTCCAGCCCATCTCCTACCTACTCACCCCTTGGCAGCTACCTTGGCCTTTCCATTCCTTGAACTTGCCAGGATTACTCTCACTTCTGGCCCTTTGCCTGTGCTGTGTCCTCTGCCTGGAATACTCTGACCCTAGCTATTAAAATGGTAGACTCCTTGTCATTCCATTTTTAGCTCCACTGTCCCTCTGAAAAGAAGCCTTCCCTGCCTGCCTTATGGAATGTTGGCCACCTCCCCGCCTCCCAAGTGACTCTATCTTTCTGCTGATGGCTATCACCGGTTGTTGTTTTCTTGTGCATTATCCAACATTCCCCCAGATAGAATGTGAGCTCCATGAGAACAGGGGCTGAGTCTTGTTCACAGCAGAGAACCCAGCATGCAGTAGGGCATGAATGAAATATCTACAGAATCGACAAGGATTTGGCCAGGAGTTCTACTCCTCATGGTAACTACTGGACCGAGCACAATAGTGGGCATTTGAATATTTGAAAGAAGGAAAAAAGGGTATGTGGACAAGAGGGGAAATGAACAGAAAAATAGGTGAATTAATTGTACAAGGACACAAATGAATGTGACCCGCCGGTGATGATCAGTGACCCCTCCCCACTCTCTCTAACATGCCCTCACCTTATACTCTCCTGTCCCTTGTCCTAGATGTTCTTCTTTCTCTTCCCCTATGCTTTTCCTCTGTCTCCTTATTTTCAGTTCTAGCACGCTGAAGACAAGACAGATGCCCTACCAGTGACTTTCATGGCCAGTAGCGTTCAAGGCTGGTGACCACAAAATCTAGGTTTCCTCTCTGCATACCTCCTGGAGGGTTACCACATCCAGGAAGTGAACAGGGCTTTCTTCAGGCACGGACAGTGAAATCTGGGCTCGCAGAGGTGAGATCCTCTTTACCCTGTGTGCTAAACAACTGCAAGCAGGAACCATAGCCCCAACAGTCTTTCCGGCTGTTTCTTCAGGGTCCCCCTCCCTGGGGAGGCAGAGAGTGAAAGAACATCTCAAGTGCTACAGATTTTTCTGCACCAGTGGAAAGCAGCTGAGTTTCAAAGACTATTTGGTCTTCCTAAATAAACAATCAACCTTTAAAGACAGTCATTATATCCCGTTTATCTTTTCAGTGGTTATTGAATATAATATGAATCCTAAAATCAGGATCGTTTCTGGGCAATTTTAAGTGACCTCCTGCTGTGAAAATACAAAGAATACAAATCCCCAAAAATGTATGGGAGTGAATGGCTGTTAAGTAAGGAAATTCTTGCAGACCGAATAATTATTTCCTTGTTTGAAGAAAAGTAAATAAGAAAAGAAAACCACCTGGAGACCTCCAAAAAACCACTGCAGAGCAATGCAAAGGGAATATTACCCAGATGACTGAGAGGAAAGTATGGCTTTGAAATGATTTACTGCAACATCCAGAAGAAAAACACAAAAACGTTTTTTGATATCCATAATAGAGAACCGAGTTTCTGTGCAACTGAAGGAGCAACAGAGAATCACAATGAGTATACAAGGTTAGCTGGAAAAACAACAGAAGAATCGTAAAGAAAGCAAAGGCAGGACTTGTCCTTTAAAGATATTTCAGAGGACGGCCGGGCACGGTGGCTCATGCCTGTAATCCTAGCACTTGGGGAGGCTGAGGTGGGTGGATCACCTGAGGCCAGGAGTTCAAGACCAGCCTGGCCATCATGGTGAAACCCCATCTTAAAAAAAAAAAAAAAAAAAAAAAAGAAAGAAAGATATTTCAGAGGACAAATCCTGGTTCTGCCACTTACCATGTATCCATAGAAAAAGCCCAACCTCCCAGATTTTAATACTCATCCTAAGACTTTTTGTAAGGCTTAAATATAATACAGACATATACACACATATAAACAAATACATGAATACATATATTGGCAACACACGGGCACACAAATGCACACACGAGTATACACACACACACACACACAAACACAGGCAAAGCATCTTACTTAGAGGAGGCTCTCTGTAACCAATGGCTGCCTCGTCTAAATCCTAACCACTGTGCTCTTTCCCACCTTTAAGCTCGCATTTGTTCTTGTTGAATATGTTCCCACCCATTCGTACTTCTATTCATCCTGCAGAGCCCAACAAAAGACACACTTCCTCTGAGAAGCCCATGGGGGTTTCTCTCCTCTGGCCTTTCAATGCTGTCAGTGCTTTCACTGAACATTATAATATTGAAAATAGTCTTCCTTGTATGAATCTCTGCACTTTTATATATGAGAGCTTAAGGAGAACACATACTTTCTGAAGTTAAAGGCTGTATATTTTTTTATTGTTTATTTATTTACCTTTTTTTTTTTTTTTTGAGATAGAATCTCACTCTATTGCCCAGGCTGGAGTACAATGTCACAATCACAGCTCACTGCAACCTCGACCTCCTGGGCCCAAGCAATCCTCCTATCTCAGCCTCCCAAGTAGCTGGGACCACGGACGTGCTACCACACCCAGCTAGGTTTTTAAATGGGGGCTCCCTATATTGCCCAGGCTGTATATATATTCTTATATCCTCCATAATGCTGGGAACTCTTGAGCTCAGAATCACTTGTAGAGTTGGGCTCTCTGGAGAAAGAATAAACAGAAAGGGTCTCTCCAACTTTAGAGTGACTGATTGCCAGTGAAATCCCAGCTCACATTTACCTTCTGTAGAATCACACTCTTATCACCCCTCCTTCAAGTAAGGTGGAGGGCCCAGCAGCCAAGAGGAAGGAAAAGAAGAAACAGTAAAGCTCACAGACAATGGGAGTGAGTGCTTAATCAGGATTTATCATGGGAGAGAGAAGGGTGTGTGGTTTTGTTGTTCTGAAGTCACAGTAAATCTGACGATGGGAGACTGGTTACCAGGATGAATTTGCTGAACCCCTGGGTGATACACTTAAACATATCCCCATCTTACCTATATTGTGCTTGAAAGTGGCTTTGCACGAAGCTTTGACCTAGAGAAAGCTGAGCTGATGGTGACAGGCAGTTCTCAGAGGTTTTATTGGCTTCAGGTGGAAGCTGCAAAGAAACAAGGAAAAGAAGCCAGATTAGATACACCTCCCGTCACTCAAATGCTTCCAGACCAAGTCCATGCTTCCTCCTGGGCCCATATCATCCCTTTCTGGGCCTCTGTAGAAGTCTCAACATTCAGCGCTGCCTTTACCATAACTCAATGCTCTTTCAATCCCCTGACCTCCCAAATTCTCTCGGACAAGAAGTGTGTGTGCATTAGAGCAAACCTGACCCTGAACCTTGGCGGATGCTTGCTCATTCTCACCATGCTCACCTATTCCCTCTGGATGGACAGCCCTGCGTGTTGTCTTTGTCCCACTCGGTTTCAATGTCTAGCTGCCTCTCATACATTTCTTTGGTTGGGCTTGCCATCACCTCAAACACATCCACACCAAATCTCTCCAACTGCCACCTGCCTGCTAAATCATTCCTGCCCACATTTTCCAGGGAGTCAGTTTTCACATAAGTACTATCTTTTGCAGGCAAATGGGGCTTTTAGTTTTTCTGTTTTTGTTTTGTTTTGTTTTTGAGACAAAGTCTCAAAGTCTTGCTCTGTCACCCAGGCTGCTGGAGTGCAGTGGCATGATCTCGGCTCACTGCAACCTCCGCCTTCCAGGTTCAAATGATTCTACTGTCTCAGCCCCCCAACTAGCTGGGATTACAGGCACCCTCCACCACATCTAGCTAATTTTTTGTATTTTTAGTAGAGATGGGGTCTCTCCATGTTGGCCAGGCTGGTCTCAAACTCTTGACCTCAAGTGACCCACCCACCTCAGCCTCCCAAAGTGCTGGATTACAGGCATGAGCCACCAAGCCTGACCAAGAAGCTTTTAGTTTTTCAATTTGGTGAACAAGCTTCCTTCACTCCATTTATCGGTCCCTGCGTCCTTTGCATTCCCCTGTGTTTCCTTGTTTCCTGTAGCTGCCATAGCAAATTATGACAAACAGGGGGCTGTAAACAATGTAGCTTATTCTCTCACTGCATTGAAATCAAGGTGTTAGCAGGGCTGCACTCCTCCCAGAGACTCTAGGGGAGAGTCTGTTCCTTGACTCTTCCAACTCTGGTGGCTACCAGAATTCCTTGGCTTGTGACCACATCACTCCAGTTTTCAAATATAGCATCTTCAACTCTCTCTCTGCTGTCTTCATGCATCTTTCTCCTGTGTGTGTCCCAAATCTCCCCCAGCCTCTCTTTTGGTAGTGCATTTAGAACTACCTGGATAGAACATTGGTAGTGCATTTAGAGCCCACCTGGATAATCCAGGTTAATGGACCCCATCTCAAGATTCTTAATCACATCTCCAAAGTCTTTACCATAGAAGGTAATGATATGATTTGGCTGTTTCCCCACCCAAATATCATCCTGAATTGTAATCCCCATAATCCCCCCATGTCTAGAGAAAGACCAGGTAGGAGGTGATTGGATCATGGGGGTGGTACCCCCAAGCTGTTCTCGCGTCAGTGAGTTCTCGTGAGATCTGATGGTTTTATGAGGGGTGCTTTCCCCTTTGCTGCTCACTCTTCTCCCTCCTGCTGCCTTGTGAAGATGGTGTCTGCTTCCCCTTCCACCATAATTGTAAGTTTCCTGAGGCCTCCCTAGCCATGTGGAAGTGTAAGTCGATTAAACCTCTTTCCTTTGTAAGTTACGCAGCCTCAGGTATTCCTTTATAGCAGTGTGAAAACAGACTAATACAAGTCACAGCTACAAGATCTCATATGAGATAGAATCTCATATCTTCGGGAGTCATTTTTTAGCCTATCTCACCCCAGGGCTTCTGTGTACCCTAATACCACCAAACTCCTCTGGACCCCTACCACTTCCAAAACGAGTGCTTCAACCTTTCTAGTTTCCCTAAATTTATTCTTTACCCCCTACCCATTCTCTACCACACACAGGACACATTTTCTTTATTAAGGCCCTGTTATGCCAAAATTTCTGTCCTGGAAGAGATCTGTCCCTACAGGCAATCCAGAATGAAAGCCATTCATAATATAAAGCCATTTGATAAAATATAAACTTACCTATATAAATGTCTATGTAAGGCCCCACATAAAATATACCCTAGAACAGCACCTCTCAACTTTTTCATCATCACGCCCCTCCTGGAGTCTTTTTAGACAATTTTTCCTAACATTGTCGCCATGAAACTTGAATACCATAGATACGCTGTGCATGTATCTATGTATACCTTTAGAAGAACAGGCAGGCAGGGAGTTGTATGTAAAGACCTGGGTGAAATTAGAGGTAAATGTTGAAAGATTTTAGGAAGGAGATGACAGAACCAGGCAAAAGGAACATATGTGAAGCATCTGGGCTAAGGTGTGCAATTTACTTCAAAGTGCATACAAAAAATAAGATGAGGGGAAAAAAACGTATGAGTAATGAGTGGATAGAGAGACAGATGGGTAAATGTGTGATAAAGCAAATTTAGTACAACATAAGTTGTAGAATCTAGGTGATGACGATGAGTGCTCACTGCATAATTAATTCAACTTTTCCATATGTTTGAAATTTCTCATAAAATATTGAGATGAATAAGTTATGAGTGCTCAAAATGGTCATTCTTATATGTCTCAATATTTTATGACACTCAATTTGCCTAGAATACAGGATGTGCAAAGGGAAATTGAAAACAGGGCTGGAGAGTAAGTCTGGTGACACAATGGGGGGACCTCTATGTCCTAAGGGAGACTACCTGACTTAGTGAACAGCATGGTACCAGGGTCAAGAATGTCCAAATCAGGCTGGGCACAGTGGCTCATGTCTGTAATCCCAGCATTTTGGGAGGCTGAGGAGGGTGGATCACCTAAGGTCAGGAGTTCGAGACTAGCCTGGGCAACATGGCAAAACCCCATCTCTACTACACACACACACACACACACACACACACACACACACACACACACAAATTAGCCAGGCATGGTGGCAGGCACCTGTAATCCCAGCTACTTGGGAGGCTGAGGTAGGAGAATCACTTGAACCCTGGAGGAGGAGGTTGCAGTGAGCCAAGATAGTGACATTACACTCCAGCCTGGGCCGCAAGAGTGAAACTCCCTCTCAAAAATACAAACAAACAAAAACAAACAAAAGAATGTCCAAATCCCCACACCGTCACTTGATTATAAGTTACTCAACTGCTCTGATCCAGCTAAAAAAATTACTTAATTTCTTTGCTCCATGATTTCCCAACTGTAATGAAGGGATAACGGAAACTGTCTGATGGGGATGCATTGAGTATTTAAAGAGTATATATATATAAAACACAAGGCCGGGGATGGTAGCTTATGTCTGTAATCCCAGGTTGAGGTGGGCGGATCACCTGAGGTCAGGAGTTTGAGATCAGCCTGGCCAACATGGTAAAACCCGTCTACTAAAAATACAAAAATTAGCCTGGTGTGGTGGCACATGCCTGTAGTCCCAGCTACTCAGGAAGCTGAAGCAGGAGAATTGTTTGAGCCCAGGAGGTAGAGGTTGCAATGAACCAAGACACAGCTCTGCACTCCAGCCTGGGTGACAGAGCGAGACTGTCTCAAATAATAATAATAATAATAATAGATCATATATATAAAACACTTAGAACCATGCCTGACACAAAGCACAGTGTAGGTGGCTGTTGTTGTCACACAAAGGGAAGTACCTGACGAGTTTTGAACTCAGGTGGTAGCAAGGTGCTGGGAGAGATGCTTTAACTTGACTGCTACTGACTTCCAGATGAAGAAGTGTAAGTTTGGAGGTTAGGACCCAGATTAGGATGCTCAAGGTTTCAGGAAACAACAGGATACAGTAGAGCAGGAAGCATGAAAATGAAAAGGAGGGATGGATTTAGGACACCTGTGGCCGTAGCTCACCACTCAGCCCCTGACTAGGGGAGCAGAAGAACGTGACCAACCCCAAGGATCCAGTCTAGTGACTGGAGAACACCCGTTCCATTCACAGAAAGGCAAAGTCAAAAGGAGATGTGGGTTTGGGAGGGGCATTCTGGGTTTGAGGTGACTCAACATCCAGGCGGAGACATTCATGACAAATAGGTGAAGGGCATTCAAGGAACTAACTTAGATGCATAATGGACCCGGGATATTTTGACTGCCCCATATCCACTACTCCTCCTTTGGTGATAGTAACCCCCATTTTGGAACCCTGAATCCAGTCCATACATGGGGAGGGCTCTATAATCAGGGGTCCTGCCCTCACCTGGCAGTGGATAGGCCTATGACCCAAGCAAGCCACACTGAGATGTTCCTACTCTGAATGCGAATCATGAACCCAGTGGCCAAAGGCTGCAAACATTTATGCAGGCTGTGCTGTCCAGGGAAGAGAATGGAGCAGTTGCTGCTGCTGAGATACCCTCAGAGCTATCTGATTCTTGACACTTCCAAGCTGGTCCTTCAGCCTTCCCTGTCATCCAGCGTGAGTCTCCTTGGCCTTCTCCTAAGTTCCTTCTTGTTTGAGTCAGCTCAAGTTGGTTGCTGTTGTTTGCAACCCAAGAATTCATAGTGACACAGGATCCTTCTGAACGGCATTAGGAGGGGCTGTAGGCAGGATCACCCGGGGAAGGGCATGGAGAAAGAAAATCCTGAAAGAGGCTGGAGTAAGGGCAGCAGGGGGTCATTTGCAAAGCCTGGATGATAAATCAAACATGCTGGCTCTGCTCTGTTAGGCGAATGACACGCAGCCTCTTTCTCTGAGCCTCATCGTCCATCTAACACATCAACTTCATGGAGCTGCCATTAAAGTCACAAGGGGTGACCCGGATGGTGGCTCATACCTGTAATCCCACCACTTTGGGAGGCCAGGGTGGGAGAATTGCTTGAATCCAGGAGTTTGAAACCAGCCCGGACAATATAGTGAGAACTTATCTCTACAAAAAAAAAAAAAAAAAAAATTAAGCAGGTGTGGTGTTGTATGCCTGTAGTCACAGCTACTCAGCGGGGCTGAGGCAAGAGGATCACTAGAGCCCAGGAGGTCAAGGCTGCAATGAGCTATGATCACTCCACTGCATTCAGCCTGGGCAACAGAGTGAGACCCTATCTCAAAAAATGAATAAGTAAAAATAAACAAAATCGCAAGAGATGACATGTATTGTGTATCTTCCCTGCACACAGTCAGCACTTAATACATGCCGGCTTCCTGCTCCTCTCCCCAGCCTCATCCCCTACTTAATTCTGCAAAAGTGGCATTTTCTGGAAAGCAAACTGGCAAAAAGATTGTGTTAGTGTTTCTAACAGGGTAATAAAAACGTGTCCTCTTAGCAGGATGAAAACATTTGAGAATCAGTACATTAACAAAAAAGAAAGCAGCCCTTATGGTTTTTATTCCAGCTTCAAACAAATCTCGCTACATGGCTTTCCTACATCTTGAAAACAGAAATAACCTCAAAGAGAAAAAATCAGAGTTGCACAGAGGACAGTAGCTTTCCTTCTAGGAAAGGAAAAATGGAGTTTCACGCCAGATAATCCCAACAGCTCTGTCTCTACCTTCAAGCGTACACAGCCAGGCCTCCGCGGGCGGAACAATTTTCTGAGAGCAAATTTCAGGGGAGGCTTTGACCCCAGAGAGAGAAAGAGATCTTTTCTGGTTTCAATCAGGTCAAACTCAGGGCGGGGTTGACCTCCTCTCTCTGGCCAACAGCCATACCCTGGTCTTGCCTGGCTGGTCTGCTCCTCACATACCTGGCCCCTTAAGGAACAGGAAGCAACTGGAGAGGTAGAGGCCAGGGAGTGAGGGGCGAAGGGGTCTGGAATCAGGCTGCGGGCTAGGCAGGCCTATTCAGGTTGGGCCCTGTCAGCTATGTAGGAGTCTGGATTTTGTTCTGTATGCTATTGGAAGCCAGTAAGGAAATTTAAGCAGAAGAGGGATGAGCTCTTATTTCCTTTTTATCTGGCTATAGTGTGGAGTATATTACAGTGGGACCTACTCAAAATTGGAAAACCAATTATGGCTGCTTTTACTTGTGTCTTGAAGTTGCTAAAAAGAATAATTGGTTGAGCGCAGTGGCTCACACCTATAATCCCAGGACTCTGAAAGCCGAGGTGGGCAGATCACAAGGTCAGGAGTTTGAGACCAGCCTGGCCAACATAGAGAAACCCTGTCACTACTAAAAATAATTAGCCAGCCATGGTACCATGTGCCTGTAGTCCCAGTTATTCAAGAGGTTAAGGCACAAGAATCACTTGAACTCAAGAGGCAGAGGTTGTGGTGAGCCAAGATTGAGCCACAGCAGAGGTTGTGGTGAGCTAAGATTGAGCCACAGCACTCCAGCCTGGGCAACAGAGTGAGACTCCATCTCAAAAAATATATACAAAAAGAATTCTTGCCAGGCTTTCTTGGCTTAAATAAACTCAATGTTATCTCCAAGAAAGGTCTGGGGGTGGTGCACCACAATTAGAAACAAAGGTTCTACGCTGGGTTTGGTGGTTCATGCCTGTAATCCCTGCGCTTTGGGAGGCCGAGGCAGGCAGATCATGAGGTCAGGAGTTTGAGACCAGCCTGACCAACACGATGAAACCCCGTCTGTACTAAAAATAAAAAAATTAGCCAGGCGTGGTGGCATGCACCTTTAATCCCAGCAACTCAGGAGGCTAAGGCAGGAGAATTGCTTGAACCCAGGAGGTGGAGGTTGCAGTGAGCCAAGATCATGCCACTGCACTCCAGCCTGGGCGACAAAGTGAGGATCCATCTCAAAAAAAAAATAGGAAAGAAAAGAAAAGAAAAGAAAAGAAAAAAACAAAGGTTCTAGAGCAGTGGCTCTCAACTTGGTTAGGGGGATGGTGATTCTGTCACCATCCGCATTCCCAAACCAGGGGATATTTGGCAATCTCTGAAGACATTTTTGGCTATCACAAAAGTCAAATGCCTAGTCTAGATGCCTACTAGACTGGCATCTAGTAGGTAGTGGGTGCTAGTCATGCTACTATGAACAGGACAGCCCTCCTCAGAAAAGAATGAGCTGGCCATAAACATCCAACAGTGTTGAAATTAGGGAGCCCTGTTACAGAGTTGAGCTTTCTAGATTTGGGTCCTAGCTCTCTCACTTACTAACTGTGTGACTGGGAACAAGTTACTTAACCTCTCTGTGATCTTCTCCACCCTTAAGCCCAATGCCTTCTCCTGCTCCCAAAGGATAGAAAAGGAAAATTGAAAAGCTTGTCTATCCCACCTACCTTATGAGGAGGAATGCCTGCCTGGTATAGCCAGGGAGAGAGGAAGGAAAAAAAACAGGCTAAGAGGCTTTTCCTATGCAGCCAGCAGGAAGAGGTACCACCTATCTCTAAGTCCCTCTCTCCCACCATGGGAAATTGAGAAAGCATGAGGAGTGCTTTAGGGAAAGGAATCCGGCATACTGGCTTTAGAATAGACAAATCCAGGTTTATTTCTATCTCTACAAGTAGAATTTGAGTGACCTTGAGCAACTTAACCTAAATTTCCATTGACTGCAAAATGTGAGTTATCTTTATAATCATAAAGCATGATAATTAATTTAGTCAATCACTTCAAGAGTTTATTGTCTACTCTGTGTCAGGTAGAGAAACAAATCATAAAAGCATCAAGTTAGATGCCTGGCACTAACAAACATTCAATAAACGGTATATATAAAAATATATATATCCTTCTGATTTCAAAATGTGTTCACTATAAACCTGAGGAATATACAGTATAGTAGACATATGTTTATCTGCTCAGCATTCCTTTCTTTGGGGAAGCAAACTGTTCCATTTCTATAAAAGCTCTCCTTGGCCCACGTTCACCCCCACAGGCATACAACCCAGCTGCACCCAATTAGAATATTCCATCCTTCTGGCCACATGCCCAGGAATGGACATGTGAACCAAGCTGAGACAATCAGACTCTTCCCTGGGCTTTTTCTGGAATCCCAAGCTCTAAAGACTACGTGAGCATTGCAGAAGGCCATCTTGTTACCATCTGGGCATAGCCAGTCTGAAAATGAAGCCAGAGACAAGGGATAGAGACACAGTCTGAAAATGAAGCCAGAGACAAGGGATAGAGACACAGTCAAAGACTTGTTGATGTTGTCTGAGTCCCTAGATCCAGCCCTACCTGAAGCTGGTTTGACCCTTGGACTTGCAAGTTATAAAAGTCAATAAATGCCCTTTCCTTAAGTAGGACCAAGGTAAATTTCTGTCACTTAGAACTAAAAGGGTCAGAATAAGATAAACAGAAAATCATGGTAAGTAAAAGAAATCACCCATAATCTCACAAACCAGAGAAACTACCATGACCGTTGAATGTGTGGTCCTCCCAGGTTTTACTGTGGTGATTATTTGCTTTGATTCATTTGTATGTTTTGGGAATGGCTAGGGTGATTATTTAAAATTAGAAAATAGGCTTTCAAACCCGTGGGCTTGAATCCCGACTCTGTCATTTACTTAGTTGTGTTGTCCTTTACTTAGCTGTGTTGTGATGTAAGTAACAATATATCAGAAGGTGACCTAACCTCTCCGATATACGGAACATATAACATATGGTTATGTTCTCCTTTTCTTGAAGTTGTAAGATGACATTTTAAAAGAGAAAGACAGACAGACAGGTAACAGCTGGAATACATAAAAGAAACAGACAAACAAGAAAAAAAGACTAAGCTTCCTGCACTGTTCATTCGTTATTACACTAGAATGATGGGCTCCAAGCAAATACTGAAGGAATGGGAAGGTGATGGTTGAAAGATCTAAGCACTTTCCAAGGGTTTTTTATTTGATTAATGAAAAGCATGAGAACATGTGTCCAGATTTAAAACAAAACCCAAAAAACTGGTCAAACAGTTCTCATGGCTACATCTGGATCAGCCATGTGATACATCAAAAGTTATGTTATTGATTAATTATCAAAGCTCATGAAACTTTTCCTCTATTACAGCAGATTATTCACAGATGTTGTTAAAATAACTTTGCTCACTCATTGATATGGTTTGGCTCTGCGTCCCCATCCAAATCTCAACTCAAATTGTAATCCCCACATGTCGAGGGAGGGCCTGATGGGAGGTGATTGGATTATGGAAAGGGTTTCCCCCATGCTGTTCTTTTGATTATGAGTGAGTTCTCACAAGATCTGATGGTTTTATAAGGGCTCTTCCCCCTTCACTCTCTCTTTCCTGACACCTTGGAAAGGAGGTACTTACTTCCCCTTCCACCATGATTGTAAGTTTCCTGAGGTCTCACCAGCCATGTGGAACTGTGAGTCAATTAAACCTCTTTATAAATTATCCAGTCTCAGGTATGTCTCATTTTTTTCTTTTCTTTTTATTTTTGAGACAGATGTTTGCTATATCACTCAGGCTGGAGTATATTGGCCAATCTCAGCTCACTCGGCCTCCCACATTCAAATGATTCTCCTGCCTCAGCCTCCTGAGTAGCTGAGATTACAGGAGCGTGCCACCGTGCCTGGCTAATATTTGTATTTTTAGTAGAGATGGGGTTTCACTATGTTGGCCAGGCTGGTCTTGAACTCTTGACCTAAAGTGATCCCCCTGCCTCAATCTCCCAAAGTGTTGAGATTACAGGTGTGAGCCACCACACCTGACCTCAGGTATTTCTTTATAGCAGCATGAGAATGGACAAATGCTTTCATAATATAATAACTTCATTCGCTTTTACTTTCTTAAGTGGAAGATAAAGGACTAGCATTACAGCATAAGCCATCAATGAGCAAAGTCCATAAAGACCATAACTCATTAGCTGTGCTCTTGACAAATTATTGTAGTGCTTTCCTCCTCTGAAAGGTCTGGGGTTTCATCAAAACCTGGGGATGCTAAATGCACATGTGTAAAAATCATCCACCCTGTGTCTTGAGAGAAAAAGTTAACAGTTGGTGCTTTGTAGAATACATTCCTGAGAAAGCAATGGTAGAATTAAAATGGTACTGTCTGCAAATAAGGAATGGTACTCATGGCCTTGGATGGCCACATTAATGTACGGAATACAGACCAAAGAAAAGACTTTTCATATTTTGAGCCAAAATGAAACTCTATTCATTCATATCACTGGAACAAAGAGAATGAGAAATACTAGAATGGGAGGAAATGCCTTGTCTGAAACAACACAGCTAAGAGAAAGGAGCAGGGAACAGACTGTGCATATAGTAGCCAGAATATATAGGAATCTAAGAATCTCAATTGCAAGATTCAGTTTTGAGGAGCTGAGTCGACATTTAAAAGAAAAGAAGAAAATCCAGTCCATTGTGTTGTTTTGAGAGTTACCGACCTTCTCCGACACCGACCCTCGGGATGAACCCTCCAGGTCCTCATGTACACGATCCAGCAACCAGAGCAGGAATTCCAGAGCATCGTGCTGGGAATTGCCTTGGAACTGAGAGCCATACTTGGAAACTGCATTCTGAAAGGAAAAAAGGAAATTCAGAGGTGAATTTGGCCCCTATACAACCAAATGAAGACTCTGTGAGCACCAGGTCTATCTATGTGGTCATTATTCATCCTGGCTGATGACAGCATGCAAACAGCCAGGATAGAAATGTTCTTTCTTGCCAAAGTCCACCCTTCTGGAGCAATGTCCCCAAACAGTATGAGAGTCTCTGTATATGAGGGAAGAAGTTTTCTTTCCAGAGGACTGCTGATGTATGTCCTATCCTTTGAAAACCCACAGGGTTGTCTCTGTTGAATATTTTGATACTGTTGACCATCTGACCCACTGAAGCTTTCTTCCTGTGACTGCTGCAATCCAATGCTCCATTAATCTTGCCCCCACTGGTGTATTCTCACTCTATCTCTTTCTGTTCACCTATATGGTGAACAGCCTTCTCTCCCTGCTTTCTCTTCCTCACTGATTTTATTCATTCTGATAGCTTCCACTCTTTCTTCTTTCAGACTATCCACATTTGCAGTGAAGTTGATTTCCTTAAATACCATGTATGTAGCTCCTCTACTGCCTCTTTCTAATATGTATGAAATTTAAGGATACAAACTTGTTTCTGTGGGTTAGATCATCAGATGGTTGAGCCAGCCCTTCACACCTTTGACAAATATGTATTGAGTGCCAACCGAATGCCAGGCACTATTCTAGGGACTGGGAATACAACAGTGAACAAAACAGATAAAGACTCACTGCCCTCGTGGTGTTTCCATTCCTGGTACCCCTTGCACTGTCCTTCTGTTAAACTGTGTAGCAATTTTGTCATTTTCTGCATACATGCCCATTCCAGTTTTTTAAAAGTTTATTTCAAGGCCGGGCGTGGTGGCTCACGCCTATAATCCCAGTGCTTTGGGAGGCCGAGGCGGATGGATCACGAGGTCAAGAGATCGAGACCATCCTGGTCAACAAGGTGAAACCCCGTCTCTACTAAAAATACAAAAATTAGCTGGGCATGGTGGTGCCCACCTGTAATCCCAGCTACTCGGGAGGCTGAGGCAGGAGAATTGCTTGAACCTAGGAGGCGGAGGTTGCGGTGAGCCGAGATCGTGCCATTGCACTACAGTCTGGGTAACAACAGCGAGACTCCGTCTCAAAAAAAAAAAAAAAGTTTATTTCAAAGACTAATATATGCACATCCTAAAAAACGATAATTCAGTTAAAAAAAAGGATGATAATAAACTCTTCTTTCTACCTGGCCTCCATTCCATGGTACCGCTTCTCAGGGGGCAGTCACTTTTACTAGTTCCTTAAACATCTTTCCAGGGACTTTTATTATACATGTGTAAGCATACCGGCATCTGGGTGGAAGCAAATCACTTGTCTGTGTGTGCACACATGCATATGCACACAGCACATTACGGATGTGGGCCCCACTCTTAGACTGTAGAGCCAAGCCTCCAGCCTCATCCCACACAACTGTGTTCTCTGTTCATGCCTGCCAAAGGGACTGGTCTTAGCAAGGCTGAGGACCAGGACAATCCTTAGTCATTCAAATCAAATGGTCTGGGCTTTTTTTTTTTTTTTTTTTCCTTTCTTTCTTTCTTTCTTTTAATTTTCCCTTGAGATTTAAAAGAGACTTTAGAGGCCGGGCACAGTGGCTCATGCCTGTAATCCCAACAGTTTGAGAGGCAAAGGCGGGTGGATCACTTGAGGTCAGGAGTTCGAGACCTGCCTGGCCAATATGGTGAAACCTCGTCTATACTAAAAATACAAAAATTAGTCGGGCATGGTGGCAAGTGCCTGTAGTCCCAGCTATTCAGGAGGCTGAGGTGGGAGGATCACTTGAGCCCAGGAGTTATAGGCTGTAATGTGCTATGCCAATCAGTGTCCGCACTAAGTTCGGTATCAATATGGTGACCTCCCAGGAGCAGGGGACCACCAAGTTGCCTAAGGAGAGGTGACCCAGCCCACGTTGGAAACGGAGCAGGTCAAAACTCCCGTGCTAATCAGTAGTGGGATTGCGCCTGTGAATAGCCACTGCACTCCAGCCTGGGCAACATAGCAAGACCTCATCTCTAAAAAATAAAATAAAATAAATACAAAAATTAGTTGTGCATGGTGGTACATGTCTGAAATCCCAGCTACTTGGGAGACTGAGGCAAGAGAATCACTTGAACCCAGGAAGTAGAGGTTGCAGTGAGCAGAAATCGCACCACTGTATTCCAGCCTGGGTGATATATTGAGACACTGTCTCAAAAAAAATAAAAATAAAGGAGACTTTAGGATGAGACAAAGCAAAAATGCAACATTTAATTAATTGAAATGCCGTCACTCTGTCTCTCTCTGTTCACCTATGTGGTGAACAGCCTTCTCTCCCTACTTTCCCTCACTGATTTTTTTTTTTTTTTAGACAGAGTTTCACTCCTGTTGCCCGGGCTGGGGTACAGTGTTGCAATCTCAGCACACTACAACTTCCTCCATCCGGGTTCAAGTGACTCTCCTGCCTCAGCCTCCCAAGTAGCTGGGATTACAGGCACCCACCACCACATCCAGTTAATTTTTTTATTTTTAGTAGAGATGGGGTTTCACCATGTTGGTCAGGCTGGTCTTGAACTCCTGACCTCAGGTGATCCGCCCACCTTGGCATCCTAAAGTATGTCTCTGAGTCTTTATGCCAATCACATTAGTTTGGATTCTCCCCCCAGGCTTCTCTGCATGTTGATTTCCAAGTAGGGTTACCATATTTAGCAAATAAAAATACAAGATGCCCAGTTAGATTTGAATTTCACATAAACAATGAATATATTTTTAGTAGAAATGTCTGTACCATGCAATATTTGGGATGTATTTACACTAAAAAGTTATTCATTTTTTAACTGCAATTAAAAGTCAGCTGGGCATGGTGTATTTTCATCTGGCAATCCTACCCTCAAACAACCCTCGAACCCATCTTCTTGGACCAACATTCTCTTCTGGGTGAGCAGCCGCCCCTTCCAAATGAAATCTTTAAAACCAGCTCATCCCTTTAATGTAGTGTCATCTTTCAGGTTCTCTTTCATATCAGTCAGCTGTCAAGGAGTCTGGATGCTGTTCCCAAATGTCTTCACCCTTCCCCTATAGAAAAGTCTCATGCCAACTGCTGAGTTCCACTTACAGCTGACCCAGACAACAATATCTACCTAGGTTCGCCCCTTACCAACCCACTAACTTCATAGCAGACCAGACCAATTTTCCTACAGCTCGGCTGGCTACTGTCATGCCCTGACTCTAAATCCTTCTTTACTCTCCCGCTTACTATCAAATAGTCCAAGCACCCACTCTTGTTCAGCCCCAAGCCATATCATTCCATGTTTCAAAGCTCCGGGTAAGTAATCCACCTAGCTGCCCCAAACATGCTTTCCTACCTCTGCAATCTAGACCTTTATTTATTTTTTTGGGGGGGCGGGGGTGGGGATCGGAGTTTTGCTCTTGTAGTCCAGGCTGGAGTACAATGGCATGATCTCAGCTCACTGCAACCTCCACCTCCTGGGTTTGAGCAATTCTCTTGCCTCAGCCTCCCGAGTAGCTGAGATTACAGGCGCCTGCCACCGTCCCTGGCCAACTTTTGTATTTTTAGTAAAGACGGGGTTTCATCACATTGCCCAAGCTGGTCTCAAACTCCTGACCTCAAGTGACCTGCTCACCTCAGCCTCCCAAAGTGCTGGGATTACAGGTATGAACCACTGTGCCTGGCCTAGATCTTTGCTTTTGTTCTTCCTTCCATGTGAAATCTATTCCTCTTCAGTTAATCACAATGATCCTTTAAGACAGACATTCTTGGCCGGGCGCGGTGGCTCACGCCTGTAATCCCAGCACTTTGGGAGGCCAAGGCGGGTGGATCACGAGGTCAAGAGATCAAGACCATCCTGGTCAACATGGTGAAACCCTGTCTCTACTAAAAATACAAAAAAATTAGCTGGGCATGGTGGCGCTTGCCTGTAATCCCAGCTACTCAGGAGGCTGAGGCAGAATTGCCTGATCCCAGGAGACGGAGGTTGCGGTGAGCCGAGATCGCGCCATTGCACTCCAGCCTGGGTAACAAGAGCGAAACTCCATCTCAAAAAAGAAAGACGGACACTCCTCATCTTAGCCTGGCTATAGTACCTGACCATCTTTCCAGAAAGGAAGTGACAACTTCAAGAAGCAAGACAAGATAGGGCCTTAAACATGTCCCTCTCCATAAACAGCAATTCCACTTTTGGAGATTTCACCTAAGGAAATGAGAGATACAAGCAGAGATGTTTTTATGTATCAAAGTTATCTGGGTGAAAACATGACACAATCATATTAGATGGCCTTCAAATTTATGACTGAGGAAATACAAATGATAAAGAAAATGATAATCTGGTCATAAGAAGAGAAAAAAGTGCAAAAATACATATTTGAGATTGTTCTATGTGTATATTTATAGATAGAAAAATAAAAGACCAGAAAATACATGGCAAAATAGTAGCAAATAGTTATCATAGAATAATGGAATCATGAGCAATTTTTTTCATTTTCATTTGAAAATGACAAAGTTTTTTTTAAAAGTGTTTAAAAGTTTTTTGTCTTTTTCCAATTATAAAGTATTTGGCAGGTATTTCTCAGATTTTTTTTAATAACTTATTCATGACTACAGAAGTCATTCCCATAGAAAGTCTATGGAAACATAACCAGAACCACATAAAGCAGTTCCCAGGCAGTAAACTAGCTTGGGAAGAATGAACTGCAGTATTTGGTTACTTATCTCACATCTTTTTTTTTTTTTAATTTATGTATTATACCTTAAGTTCTGGGGTACATGGGCAGATTGTGCAAGTTTGTTACACATGCCATGGTGGTTTGCTGCATCCATCACCCCGTCATCTACACTAGGTACTTCTCCTACTGCTATCACTCCCAATCCCACATCCCCTGGTATTCATTCCCTAGCCCCCCACCCACCTCTTTTTTTTTGAGCTGAGGTCTTGTTATGTTGACCAGGCTGGTCTTGAACTCCTGGCCTCAAGTGGTCCTCCCATCTCAGCCTCCCAAAGTGCTAGGATTATAGGCATGAGCCACCATGCCTAGCCCTATATTTGGTTATTTCTCTCTTTCAACATGGCGTAACTCTATCTGTGTGTATGTTTTCTTTACCAAACATCGACAATTTTTAACATTTCTTATTAAAATTATTTCTAGTTATTTTATATTTCTGGTTGTTTTATTAATAAAAATCTAATTTTATATGTTCTAAATGGTTATTCCTTTGACTTTCTACCTTCCATCTGATGTCATTAATGACAGTGATAAAGCTAAAATAAGGATTTATAAAATGTTTTAGAGATTTTCTTTGTGTAATATTTTTTACTCCATTTCCATCTTCCATCTTACTGCTTTGTCCAGAACTTTCAAAACATAAGAATGATGAAAAAGGTATCCTTATTTTTAAAAAGCAGTGTCTCCAGTATATCACTGTAGATCTAAAATTGATACTTAAGCACATAAGCTAATATAAATTCCAAATGGCTAAAATTTTTAATACAACCATAGAAAAGGTAGTACATAAAATCAAATATTTATCAAAAGGTATGATATACCATTTAACCCAGCAATGCTATTACTGGGTATATACCCAAAGGATTCTAAATCATTCTACTATAAAGACACATGCACACATATATTTATTGCAGCACTATTCACAATAGAAAAGACTTGGAACCAACTCAAATGCCGATCAATGAAAGACTGGATAAAGAAAATATGGCACATACAACCAACATATGAAAAAATGCTCATCATCACTGGTCATTAGAGAAATGCAGATCAAAACTACATTGAGATACCATCTCATGCCATGTAGAATGGCAAAAATCTGGAGACAAAAGATGCTGGAGAGGATGTGGAGGAATAGGAACACTTTTACACTGTTGCTGGGAGTGTAAATTAGTTCAACTATTGTGGAAGACAGGGTGGCGATTCCTCAAGGAACTAGAAATAAAAATTCCATTTGACCCAGCAATCCCATTACTGGGTATATATCCAAAGGACTATAAATGGTTCTATGATAAAGACATATGCACACAAATGTTCATTGCAGCACTGCTTACAATAGCAAAGACTTGGAACCAACCCAAATGCCCATCAACAATAGACTGGACAGGGAAAATGTGGCACATATACACCATGGAATACTATGCAGCCATAAAAAAGGATGAGTTCGTGTCCTTTGTAGGGACCTGGATTAACCTGGAAATCATCATTCTCAGTAAACTGACACAAGAACAGAAAATCAAACACCGCATGTTCTCACTCCTAGGTGGGTGTTGAACAATGAGAACACATGGACACAGGGAGAAGAGCATCATACACTGAGGTCTATCGGAGGGGGGACTAGGGGAGGGACAGTGGGGGGTAGGGAGCTGGGGAGGGATAACATGGGGAGTAATACCAGATATAGGTGATGGGGATGGAGGCAGCAAACCACATTGCCATGTACCTATGCAACAATCCTGCATGTTCTTCACATGTACCCCAGAACCTAAAGTGCAATCATATATACATATATATATATGTAAAGAAATATGACACATATACACCATGGAATACTATGCAGTCATAAAAAAGGATGAGTTCATGTCCTTTGCAGGGACATGGCTGAAGCTGGAAACCATCATTCTCAGCAAACTTACACAGGAACAGAAAACCAAACACCGCATGTTCTCACTCATAATGGGAGTTGAACAATGAGAACACATGGACACAGGGAGGGGAGCATCACACATGGGGGCCTGTCAGGGGGTGGGGGGCTGGGGGAGGGATAGCATTAGGACAAATACTTAATGTAGACGATGGATTGATGGGCGCAGCAAACCACCATGGCACGTGTATACCTGTGTAACAAACCTGCACGTTCTGCACATGTACCCCAGAACTTAAAGTATAATAAAAACAAATAAATAAATCTAAATCTTCCAATATTGGCATGGGGGAAGAAGGAGATGGTTTTGAGAAAATATTTGTAGCAAATATGACAAGTATTAAAGAACCTACGGAAACAAAAACATTGAGACCAAAGCGGAATAGATGCATAAGAACATTGAACATTACAAAAGAAGACATATATGAGGCCAAAAATCATATGAAAAAATGCTCATCGTCACTGGTCATCAGAGAGATGCAAATCAAAACCACATTGAGATACCATCTCACGCCAGTTAGAATGGCGATCATTAAAAAATCTGGAGACAACAGATGCTGGAGAGGATGTGGAGAAAAAGGAACACTTCTACACTGTTGGTGGGAGTGTAAATTAGTTCAACCATTGTGGAAGACAGTGTGGCGATTCCTCAAGGCCTTAGAAATAGAAATTCCATTTGACCCAGCAATCCCATTACTGGGTATATATCCAAAAGACTATAAATCGTTCTACTATAAGGACACATGTACACGAATGTTCATTGCAGCACTGTTTACAATAGCAAAGACCTGGAATCAACCCAAATGCCCATTGATAATAGACTGGATTGGAAAAATGTGGCACATATACACCATGGAATATTATGCAGCAATCAGAAATGATGAGTTTGTGTCGTTTGTAGGGACATGGATGAATCTGGAGAACATCATCCTCAGCAAACTGACACAAGAACAGAAAATGAAACACCGCATATTCTCACTCATAGGTGGGTGATGAAAAATGAGAACACATGGACACAGAAAGGGGAGTACTAAACACTGGGGTCTATTGGGGGGAAAAGGGGAGGGCCAGTGGGAGGGGGAGGGGGGGAGGGATAGCCTGGGGAGAAATGCCAAATGTGGGTGAAGGGGAGAAGAAAAGCAAAGCACACTGCCATGTGTGTACCTACGCAACTGTCTTGCATGCTCTGCTCATGTACCCCAAAACCTAAAATCCAATAAAAAATTAAAAAAAAAAAAAAAGAACATTGAACAGATGATTGCAAGAGCAGACTTACAACTAGTAAAGAAACATGAAAAAATCTTCCACCTCACTTCTCATCGAAGAAATAAAAATAAAAAACAAGATGCTATTTCTTCGGATACAAAGGCACAAGAACAAGATGATGAACTTCGGTGATTCAAGGGGAAGGGTAGGAGGCGGGTGAAGGATAAAAGACTGTACGTTGGTTCCAGGGTACACTTCTCGGGTGCTGGGTGCACCAAAATCTCAGAAATCACCACTAAAGAACTTATCCATGTAACCAAATGCTGCCTGTTCCCCAAAAGCCTATTAAAAATTTTTAAAAGATGCCATTTCTTTTTGTTCAATACATTAATAAGGGGTGAAGATTTATTATACAGCATGGTGATTATAGTTAATAATAATATATTATATACTTGAAAATTTCCAAGAAGTCAGGGCATGGTGGCTCATGCCTATAATCCCAGCACTTTGGGAGGCTGAGGCAGGCGGATCACCTGAGGTCAGGAGTTGAAGACCAGCCTGGCCAACATAGTGAAACCCCTACCTCTTAAACAATCCTGCATGATCTGCACATGTACCCCAGAACCGAAAGTACAATTAAAAAAGAAGAAGAAGAAGAAAGAAAATTGCTAAGGGAATAAATTGCAAATATTCTCACCACAAAAGGTAAGTATGTGAAGCGGTGGATATGTTAGCTTGATTTAATCATTTCACGATGTATATGTGTAGCAAAACACATATACAGCATTTGGTTACATGGATACACTATAAATACATACAATTTTTGTCAATTATACCTTAGTAAACCTGAGGGGAATTTTAATAAGACAGAAGTCTATCCAATGTCCAGAAAACTATGCATCACTAGTGCATCTGCAACTTTTAACTATTTTTTGGAAACAAATTTGTCAAGGTGGATGCTAAAATTAAATGTTAGATATTCCAAATCTAATAAGGGCGATTTAAACATTTTTTTAAAACTCAATATTTAAAATTGGAATGGTGATTACACAGGTACACAGGTACATACATTTGTTAAAACTTACTAAATTCATGCCGGGCGCAGTGGCTCTTGCCTGTAATCACAGTATTTTGGGAGGCCAAGGCAGGGGGATCACTTGAGGTCAGGAGTTCGAGACCAGCCTGGCCAACATGGCAAAACACCATCTCTACTAAAAATACAAAAAAATAACTGGGCATGGGGGTGCACATCTATAATCCCAGCTACTTGGGAGGCTGAGGCAGAGGTTGCAGTGAGCAGAAATAGTGCCACTGCACTCCAGCCTGGGCGACAGAGTGAGATTTTGTCTCAAGCAAAAAAAAAAAATCTCAATATTTAAAATCGAGATGCTGACTACACAGGTACACACGTGTTAAAACTTCCTAAATTGTATACTTATAATGGGTGCATTTCACTGTATATAATTTATACCTCAATAAGGTTGATTTAAAAAGTAAAAATAGAAGTCACACCTCTGCTTTGACTGTGTAATTCCACTTGTAAGAATTAAGCTTATGGAAATAATCACACCTGGCAATAATGACTTAAATACAAGAAACTTCAATACAGTATAATACTGGAAAATATATATATCATTGTCTCCATAAAGAATTGGTTCACTTAGGCCAGTGCATTGGCTCATGCCTATAATCCCAGCACTTTGGGAGGTCGAGGTGGGCAGATCACCTGAGGTCAGGAGATCAAGAGCAGCCTGGTCAACAGGGCAAAACCATGTCTCTACTAAAAATACAAAAATTAGCCAGGCGTGGTGGTGCTTGCCTGTAATCCCAGCTACTCGGGAGGCTGAAGCAAAAGAATCCCTTGAAGATTGGAGATTGCAGTGAGCCGAGATCACTCCACTGCACTCCAGCCTTGGCAACGAGAGTGAAACTCCATCTCAAAAAAAAAAAAAAAAAAAAAAAAAAAAGAATTGTTTCATTTAATAATATAATAATCATTAAGCAATTATTAATGATTGATGTGTATTATTAAGACTAAGAAAATGTCTTGTAACAGTGCTTAAATGAGAAAAGCAGGATATAAAACTAGAATTTTCAGTTGTTTGTATATACTTCAGAACCTATCAGTGTACTTACAATGGTTATCTCTAGAGGTTAAAATTACAGAATTTTTATATATTTTTTTATAATGTGCAATATTTAATACATCATTAAAAAAGCACAGAAAATCAAATATTGCATGTTCTCACTTATAAGCGGGAGCTAAATCTTGGTTTCACATGGACATAAGGAAGGGAACCATAAACACTGGGAACTCCAAAAGGAAGGAGGGAGGGAGGGAGGCAGGGGGACAAGGGTCCAAAAACTTCCTATTGGACACTGTTCACTATGTGGGTGACAGTGTCAAGAGAAGCCCAAATTTCAGCATCACACAATATATGCTTATAACAAACCTGCACATGCACCCACTGAATCTAAAAGTGAAACATAAATGATAGAAAGAAAGAAAGAAAAGAATCCTAGACAAAACCATACACAGGACTTTTATCTTTTTTTTTTTTTCCAGAGGGAGTCTTGCTCTGTTGCCCAGGCTGGAGAGCAGTGGGATGATCTTGGCTCACTGCAACCTCCATCTCCCAGGTCCAAACAATTCTCCTGCCTCAACCTCCTGAGTAGCTGGGATTACAGGCACCTGCCACCATGCCTGGCCTAATTTTGTATTTTCAGTAGAGACAGGGATTTCACCATATTCATCAGGTTGGTGTTAAACTCCTGACCTCAGGTGATCCACCTGCCCCAGACTCCCAAAGTGCTGGGATTACAGGCATGAGTCACCACACCCAGCCCATGGACAGGATTTTTAAACCGTACATATTCATTTGCTGTTAAATAGTGATCCTGCTGTCTGTAGGAGGTTGGGAAGTCTGAGCTCAGGAAGGAGGAACTTGGCAAACTCATGCCATTTGTGGGTCTGATATTGGGGTAACACTCCAGCATGCTGGTCTCCTCAGTTTCCTCCCTTCCTTGGTCTGAACCAAACTCCCCAGACTGGCATGGTGGCCCACGCCTGTAATCCCATACTTTGGGAGGCAAAGGTGAGAGGATTGCTTGAAACCAGGAGTTCAAGAACAGCCTGGACAACAAAGTGAGATGCTGTCTCTATAAAAATTAATTTTAAAAAATTAGCCAGGCATGGTAGCACGTGCCTGCACTCCTAGCTACTCAGGAGGCTGAGGTAGGAGGATGGCTTGAGCTCAGGAGTTGAAGACTGCAGAGAGCTATGATGGCATCACTATACTCCAGTCTGTATCACAGAGTGTGACCCTCTCTCTTAAGAGAGAAAGAGAGAGAGAGGAGAAAGAGAAACAGAAGGAAGGGAGGGAGGGAGGAAAAGAAAAAAGAGAGAAAAAAGAAAGAGGGAGAGCAGAAAGAAGGAAGGGAGGGAGGGAAAGAAAAAAAAAGAAAGTGGGAGGAAGGAAGGAAAGGAGGGAGTGGGAAGGGGAAGGGAGAAAGAAAGAAAGAAAGGAGAGAGAAAAAGAGAAGAGACAAGACTAGACTTCTTAACAAAACCTTATGTGGTATGTCTGCAACCAATTCTCCAGTCTTTCCTCCCCAGCCAAGGAGGCTTTTATTAATTCATTGAACAGAGGCCTCTCGGCCCCACCTCCTTCCCTGGTTGGCATTTCAGTTCCCAGGTCCTGGAATGCACTTTCCCATCTTCCCAAGCCCTTCATTGACAATGAATCCTTCAAAATTCAACTAGGTGGTTGGTTACCCCTCCAGGGCAGCCATCACATTTTCCTGCTGTAACTGTCATAGCTCCTTGTAAGTGTCCTTTCTAACATATTTCTGTTCCAATCATATGCCTGTGTGATTATTTCATTAACATCCATTTCTACCTCTAGACCATAAGCTCCTGGAGAGCAGCCCCAGAATCTGGGTTTGTACTCATCACTCAACAGGCATTCCATGCATTCCTAGTCTGGTCTCTGGACATTCAATAAATATTCATTGAACGAATGTTTCCCCATCTGTGAAATAAGAAGAGTTCACCTAGATTTCAAGCCATAATATTTAAAGCCTGGATTCTAGAACCCTCCCTTCCTCCCTCCAAAGCTCGTTACCCAAAAAAATCCCAGGAAATTCCAGATTGTATCTCCCTCATTAACATATTACAAACCTGATTATCTTTCAATTCCCTGCGGCTTACTGGGAGCTCCCAGGCCCTGGGGATTTGACAGCAGGAGAGAGATGGAAATCCTGATGAGTCACTGAGGCTAATTACTAATTTGGGAGTTTTTTCAAACTACTGCAGCCTTTCCCATTGCTGTGGTAACTGGATGGGAATTCATCTAGCAAGAGAAAATGTATGTAAAGATTACCTCCCTCCTCTAGGTTTCTGCAGGTGAGAAGATGTAATGATAGAATAACGAACATTTCCTTATTCATCCCCATTTCACAGTGGGGCTGGCACTGTGTTCTACATAGAACTCATTTAATACAACAACCCTGTAACAAAAGAGATACCATTATGGTTCTATGTTAAAGATAAAGTTACAGCACAGAGAGATTTAGTGACTTGCTCAAGATCACAAAACTCCAGAGACCCTGCTCTTAACCATTGTAATATACTGTCTTTTTTAACAAGTAAATGTCACCAAAAAGAGACATTTAGTGACAACCATTTGACCCACTGACTGCTGCAGAACAGTGCTTTACTAATGGAGGCAAGAGAGAAGGTGGTGGGGGTTGGCATCTCACGGGTCACATGGCAAATACTGCTTTCTCAGGCTGAAACTCAAGAGCGGTGATGCTTGTGGAATGAACACTGACAGGTTTCCCCCTCCCCCAAGAACAACAATCACTGGTCTGTAGGGAGCTTCAGCTCTCTGCCCAGAGCTGTGGGTTTCTTTTTTCCTTTTTCTTTCCTTTTTTTTTTTTTTTTTTTTTTTTTTTAAGCAGGAAGCAAGTCATGTGCATCAGTTATCAGGAACCCTTTAATCCAACTGGGAGCCCAAATAAACACCCTGCTTTAACCGGGTTGAAGTGATACAAACAATTTACGAAGCCTCATGACCCTGCAGCATCCCAAGTAAGTAGACCGTGATCTTGCGGACAATAAAATGCAAGCCCGTGCTAATGCATTGTAGGGGAGTGCGTGTGCCTTACACAAAAGGATGCTAGCTCCAAAATAGCACACTCACTGCCTTTGCTGGGCACTCGGCACGGTACCTGGCCTGCAGGTTCTCAGATTCCATTGGGTTTAGAATAAAATCCAAACTCTTTACCGTTGCCCGCTAGGTCTTACATGATCTGGCGAACCTCAACCGCCTCCTAAGCTCCAACGACACTGGTTTTCTTTCCGCGTCTCCCGTACTCAGTTCCTTTGGGTCTGTGGCAATTGTACTTGCTGTGCCTCCTGCCTGGATCAGTCCTAGATCTTTCACTGAATGCATCCTTCTCAACACTCAGCTCACAACGCAAGCATCTCCTCCTGCCTCTGAGGCCTTGGCCTTCAAAGTCCCATTCCTCACCCCACGTCATTCCAGACTGGGAGCTCTAGAGCTGGCTTTACAACACTGTCTGGCCCGCGAGCCTTCAACACTTCGACAATTGCTTGTTGAATGCAAAAACGCTTATCCCACTTCAGTCTGCCAGCTCACCCCACTGCCTCTCAAAACACCTAGGGGAATTCATTTCTAAAGAGAACAGAAGCAAGCTACAGCGTAACGCACCCACGCAAAACAAAGCCGGTAATCCGGGGCTGAACTGGTCAATGGCATCTAAAGAAGGCCCCAAGAAAACCCTTTCTGGATACTACACACTTTTCAAGGGGCGAAACCAGGGGGCCAGACGGCCGGCGGCGCAGCGCTGCCTACCTTGAACTCCGCAGAAAGTTGGGGTGTGTATTCGCGAGTCCAGAGCGCGCGCACCAGCGCCGCCAGCTGCTCGGTGACCTCGGCGCGGCCCGGCGCCGCCCGGTAGTGCCCCAGCGCCAGGAACTCGGCCAGCAGGTCGGTGTTGCTGAGACACTGCACCACTGCGTTCATGAAACAGGTGTTGCCGTGGTTCTTCAAGCCCTGGGCGCCCGGCGGCCGCGCCCCATCGCCGGCGGGGAGCTGGAGCTGGGGGTGCGGTCCGGGCGGGCGCTCCTCCCCGGGGCTCCCGGGGGCCTCTGGAGCCGGGCCCGCGGCGCAGGCGAAGCCCCCCTCACCGTCGCCGTCGCAGGGTCCAGGCTGGGGCCGGGGCGGCAAGTCCCCGGGGCGGGAGCGGCTTCCCAGCGCCAGCAGGAAGCGGCTGAACAGGCGGCGCAGGGAGCGGCGGCGGCGGGGCCGGGGAGCGGGCGGTCCCCCTCCTGCCGCGTCCTCGGGGCCCGGGTCCATGGCTGCCGCCGGCGCAGCTCCAGACGCGGAGCCCCCGGGCCCGAGGCGGACGAGCGGCCAGCAGGCCCTGCAGCTTTGCTAGGCGCCCGGCGCCGGCTACCTGCGGACCAGGTGTGCGGGGACGGGGCGGAGGCGGAGCCAAGGGCGGGGCAGCCCCGCCCCGCGCGGGAATCCGACCGCACGACCGGCCCCCTGCAGGGCCGCGCCGGGCCACCCCTACCCCTGCCTGGTGCCGCCCCCCGCGGCGCTGACTGGGAGTCGTCGCGGTCGGGTTCCCCACCCTTCCTTACCTCGTAAACCTACAGGCCGGGGTTTCGCCTCTGTTCCTGTTCCTTGAGCAGCCTTCAAGCAGTGGAAACGATGGAGGAATGAGCATTCTGAAGGCGCCTGGTAAATCGCAAAGGCCTGGCTACTGCTGAAAGGACAGGGCAAGGCAGGCATCTCCAGAGCACCAACTCGGGCGTGGTGAGAGGCGCGCGCTGGGTGCTGCGTGGGGGCGGGGAGCGCTTTTATGCAGGCTCAGGTGTGTGCGGACAGGTGTCGCCACCTCCTTCCAGACGGTCTGCCCTTTGCGGGAGGCAGAGCCTCTGTCTGCACCCGCCCACCCGGGACCTGAACTGGGAGCCACGTGTTGCCCTGTGGGGGGGAAAACACCCTAATGGTTGTGGTTTGCTTTTGTACACTACAGATTGGGTTAGAATGGTTTTCCAAAAGCTTGCAAGGCTTGATCATCCTTGCTTTAATTGGCAAAGAAGTGGGCTCAAAGAGGTTATCGCAACATAGGAAGGGCGCCCGACCCGTAAGCAGAGAAACCGGAACTCGACCTGAATCACTGGACTGCCAACTTCAGGCCATTTCCAGCCTCAGTATTTGCTTACCAGGAAGTTTTCACGCTCTCAGGTGCGCCCCCTACGCGGTTTCTAGTTCACTCCTTAACGCAAAATCCTCGCTGAATGATTGCCCAATCAGAATTAGTGTGACCTTGCCCCGCCCTTGATTCTCTGGGTAACCCTGGGGGCCCCCCCCTCACATTATCCCATGCAACTGTCAGGTTTATAATTAATCAGGCAAGGTCTTGCAAAATGAGTTTCTCGTCCATTTCTAGCTCAAAAAGAGATCAGCACCATGTGAGATGCAGCGTTCTAACAACGCCCTGAAATGTTACTTGTTAATAAGTGATCATCATTTATTAAATATTCTTGATCCTGGCTGGGTGAGGTGGCTCACAGCTGTAGTCCCAGCACTTTGGGAGCCTTAGGAGGCTGGATCACCTGAGGTTAGGAGTTCGAGACCAGCCTGGACAACATGGTGAAACCCCATCTCAGCTAAAGATACAAAATTAGCCAGGGATGGTGGTGCATGCCTGTAAAGCCAGCTACTCAGGAGGCTGAGGCAGGAGAATCACTTGATCACTTGATTCAGTGAGCCGAGACTGCGCCATTGCACTCCAGTCTGGGTGACAAGAGCTAAAATCCGTCTGAAAAAAAAAAAAAAATCTTGATCTTTTACACTGGGTTGCAGCAGTTACCTCTTGCAAAAAAAGCCCCAATTCTTAAAGGACAAATAACATGCAGCAGTTACCTCATGCAAAAGAGCAGCATTACTTAAAGGATAAATAAAACCTCAGACTGTACTGTGAATTGGAGACCTGTGTTCTGGAAAATGCCATTATTTACCCCTCTCTGGAAGAAGATACCCGGTTGGGTGATTAACACACAGGTCCATTTCATCACCCTTCTGGTGGAAAGCATAGAAGAAAGATGTAATGGCCAACTCCAAGAGAGCATCTCGTAAAATTTCATCTTTCTTTAGTAATTGCCCTGAGATCCCCAACACCACACATTTTCTCTGAGAAAGCATGCATATTTCACTCTCTGTCAGGAATTCTGTCGATGCTGTAGGACATTAGACACTTAATTCTCACAATAAGCTTTAAAGCAGGAGTTTATTCTTGCTTGACAAAAGAGAAAATCATGGCTCAGAGAATTTTTTATTTTTTAAGATGGAGTCTTGCTCTGTTGCCAGGCTGGAGTGCAGTGGTTCGATCTCAGCTCACTGCAACCTCTGCCTCCCGGGTTCAAGCAATTCTCCCCTGTCAGTCTCCCAAGTAGCTGGGATTACAGGCAGCCAACACCGCACCTGGCTAATTTTTCTGTATTTTAGGAGAGACGGGGTTTCACCGTGTTGGCCAGGATAGTCTCGATCTTCTGACCTCATGATTCACCTGCCTGGGCCTCCCAAAGTGCCGGAATTACAAGTATGAGCCACCGTGCCCAGCCAGCTCAGATAATTTTTTAAAAGCCTACCCAAGATCTGAATTTAAGTCTGAATCTAGCTTAACCAATGAAATGACAATTAAGAAGGAAATTCACTTCGCCTTAATTTTAGAGGATAATAGCAATGCTGTCTGTGCACAGATCATAAGGAAGGTCTGTGGGTTTTGCAGAGTTACAGAAAACAGATGATAACAGAAAACCAACAACTGAGAATTTATTCAAAATGTAAAAAGTTCTAATTAGAGTCTGCACAAGTTATTCCTGAACATATTTCAATTTTAATGTACAATTCAAGAATATAAGATGCATTCTATAAGGAAAAAGAAAAAAATATGACTCAAGAACAGAAACAGAGAAGCGAGAAATCAAGACAGTGTTGGAGTTATCTAAACTTGGTCTTCAACAGGATTGTGTGCAATGCCAAGGCTCAGAGTCACCTCACCAGCTTCAGGAGGTGTATGGGTACTTCCATCGCAAAATGGCTCCGTCGGCACTTACACTAACAATATATTGATTTCCTGGACTTATTCGGATGCGTGTGATGTTGCCGCTGTGTCCCACCCCGACGTGAGTCACTTCACCCTCATTATAATCCCAAACTTTGACCAGATGGTCATTTCCACCTGAAAAAGATAAACACTTATATGGCATTGCTGCAATAGAAGAGAGAGAAACGGCCCTCATTTCAAATAAATGGATCATTTTCAACATGGTCCCTATGTATCTATCACCTTTTTTTTTTTTTTTTTTTTTTTTTTGAGACAGAGTTTCACTCTTATTGCCTGGGCTGGAGTGCAGTGTCACCATCTTGGCTCACTGCAGCCTCTGCCTCCTGGGCTCAAGTGATTCTCTCGCCTCAGCCTCCCAAGTAGCTGGGATTATGGGCAAGCACCACCACACCAGGCTAATTTTTGTATTTTTAGTAGAGATGGGGTTTCTCCATGTTGGTCAGGTTGGTCTCAAACTCCCAACCTCAGGTGATCTGTCCATCTTGGCCTCCCAAAGAGCTGGGATTACAGGCATGAGCCACTGCACCCAGCCTATAATAACACTTTTACTTGATTATAAAAATCTGTCTGTTGCAGTAAATTTGAAGGTGAGGGGGAAATACAAAGAGGTAAAATCACCTTTCATCCCACTATCCAGAAATAACCACTAGTAATATCTTGGCTTAGTTCCTTCCAGTCTTTTCTCTGTAAGTATACTGGTATACATATATGTTGTATATATAATTGGGATCACACTGTGTCTAGTTTGATATCTTGTTTTATAGTCAATGTTTTGGTGAAACTTGATTCATTTAGTGCATTTATTTATTTATTTATTTTGAGACACAGTCTCTGTTGCCCAGGCTGGAGTGCAGTGTCACCATCTCAGCTCACTGCAGCCTCCGCCTCTTGGGCTCAGGTGATTCTCCCATCTCAGCCTCCCAAGTAGCTGAGATTATAGGCATGTACCACCACACCCGGCTAATTTTTGTATTTTTAGTAGAGATAGGGTTTCACCTTGTTGGCCAGGCTGGTCTCAAACTCCTGACCACACGTGATCCACCTGCGTTAGCCTCCCAAAGTGCTGGGATTACAGGCATAAACCACTGCGCCTGGCTGCATTTATTTGTTAATATCCAGATGAATCAAAGAGGTTGGCAGAAAATGATAAATGATATTCCAATCGGCATGTTGTGTAGTAAATGCCCCCTTTGAAATCGAATTCCTTTTTTTTTTTTTTTGGTGGGAAGCACATGACATCATGCAATAATAAAGTAGAATTAAAAGACTGGCATTTAAGACTTCAGAAGGATGCTGGACAGCCCAGGACATTTAAAGTCCCCATTTCGGCGGGGTGCGGTGGTTCATGCTTGTAATCCCAGCACTTTGGGAGGCCAAGATGGGCGGATCACCTGAGGTCAAGAGTTTGAGACCAACCTTGCCAACATGGAGAAACCACTTCTCCACTAAAAATACAAAAATTAGCCTGGTGAGGTGGTGGGTGCCTGTAATCCCAGCTACCTGGGAGGCTGAGGCAAGAGAATCACAGGAACCCAGAGGCATAGGATTTAGTTAGCTGAGATCTGGCCACTGCACTCCAGTCTTGTCTCAAAAACAGCAAGACTCTGTCTCAAAAATAAAGAAACAAATAAACAAACATAAAGGCTCCATTTCTATTATCAATGCCCAACCATGAAAAGCAAGCCTAGCAACTTTTATTTGTGCCCCTAAGGCTCTTGTGCAAATGTTTCCTCTCATTGAAATGTGACTTCTGGATTTTTCTTTGTCAGCCACACTGGCTGCAGTGTTGCTTGGAGTCTGAATCTAACCAAGTTGCCTTGAGACCCTTATGTGGTCTTTTCCAACTGCCTCCAGCCTGGGAGTTCCTTCCATGTCCTTATCTAAATAAACCAGGCTTGGCTTTTTCCGATCTCAGGACTAACCTGTGACAAAATGCGTTCCTTCCTGTGTGATATCCATGCCATTTATGGACCCGGACAGGGAACCTTCCAATTCTCTGATTACTGACCCATCAAATACTTCCCAGTAAGCAATCTGGAATTCAGGAAAGAAGCATTAGCCAGGATTCAGCTCAGGAGAATCATCCATGCACATGCTAACAAAAGCTGGTTCTACTTTATATAGAAGGTAGCAAAAATACACCACGGGATGATACTGGCTGAAATTATAAATAGGCTACAGCAGAGGGTGGCAAAACCATTTTAATATTTTTAGTATTGGTTTTAAATTTGCATTCTATTTAAAGAGATGTTGATGTGCTGATAAACCTGGATTATGACAGAAAGGGCTTTTGATAAGACTAAGCAGATTGAGCCCGAAGCAAGCTGTAAAAGAAAGAACAGCCTCTGCATCCAGGGCTAAGCTTCAGGCCTGGAGTAAGGAAAAGCATTTTCTTCCTTTTCACTAGGAAATGAGCACTCCCCGCTCCCCAGAGTTCTAGAGACTGGGCCTTACAGACACCCTCCTGCTGTGACTGCATCCTCCCTCTTCCTCACCCCACCCTTATTCCCAACTTTCCCTTCTGCCCCAAAGCACTGGAATACTCCACAGGGAGTAGTTTAAAGAGGAACTGGCAACCTTGGACCTGGGGAGCAGAACTACCTTAGGGTGGAGAGACAGGTGACTAAGGGAGGAGATTTTTTCCTGAATATACTGCCTTTGTACCTTGAACTTTGTGACTGCACAATCTATTCAAAATTTAAATTTCCTTCTAAGGAAAGAGTGCTTCTATTTACAATAGAGAAGGCATGGAATCAACCCAAATGCCCATCAATGCTAGACATAATCCCAGCACTTTGGGAAGCTGAGTTGGGCTGATTGCTTGAGGTCAGGAATTTGAGACCAGCCTGGGCACTATGGTGAAACCCCATCAGTACTAAAAATGCAAACAATAGCTGGATGTGGTGGCACACACCTGTAGTCCCAGCTACTTGGGGGCCTGAGGCATGAGAATCACTTGCACCCAGGAGGTGGAGGTTATAGGAGGTTGCAGTGAGCCAAGATTGTGCCACTGTACTCCAGTCTGGGCAACAAAGTGAGACTCTGTCTCCAAAAAAAAGAATAAGCTCAAGAAAATGGTAGATATATACCATGGAATACTATGCAGCCATAAAAAGGAACAAGATCATGACCTCGGCAGACAGGGGTGGAGCTGGAAGCCATTATCCTCAGCAAACTAACACAGCAACAGAAAACCAAACACATGTTCTCACTTACAAGTAGAAGCTGAACAATGAAAACACATGGACACATGGGGAAACAATACACTCTGGGCACCTGTAGGAGGTTGATGGGTTGGAGAAGGAAAAGCATCCGGAAGAATAGCTAGTGAACGCTGGGCTCAATATCTAGGTGATGGGATGACCTGTGCAGCAAACCACCATGGCACAAGTTTACCTATGTAACAAACCTTGCACATCCCCTGAACTTAAAGATAAAAAGCCAGGTACGGTGGCTCACGCTTGTAATCCTAGCACTTCGGGAGGCTGAGGTAGGCGGATCACGAGGTCAAGAGATCAAGACCATCCTGGCCAACATAGTGAAACCCCATCTCTACTAAAATACAAAAATGAGCTGGGTGTGGTGGTGCACACCTGTAGTCCTAGCTACTCAGGAGGCTGAGGCAGGAGAAATGCTTGAAGCTGGGAGGCAGAGGTTTAAGTGAGCCGAGATCACGCCACTGCACTCCACCCTGGTACCTGGTGAAAGAGTGAGACTCTGCCTCTAAATAAGTAAATAAATAAAATCCAGGGCATGGTGGCTCACAGCTATAGTCCCAGCCCTTTGGGAGGCTGAAGCGGGTGGATCACAAGGTCAGGAGTTCAAGATCAGCCTGGCCAAGATGGTGAAACCCCATCTCTACTAAAAATACAAAAATTAGTTGGGCGTGGTGGCAGGCACCTGTAATCCCAGCTACTCAGGAGTCTGAGGCAGAGAATTGCTTGAACCCAGGAAGCGGAGGTTGCAGCCAGCCAACATCACACCACTGCACTCCAACCTGGGCCGCAGAGCGAGGCTCTGTCTCAAAATAAAAAAGAGGAAGAAAGAAACAAACAAACAAAAATACTGCTTGACCAGACCAGGAATCAGGAGTGCAAACTTGGTGTGCATTTCATTCATTTCTCTTTGTTTCTTGTCGGAAACTTGCTGTCTTCTAATCACTATCCCAAGAATCTGTATTCCTCTGAATCTAGCCAGACATTGTGCATACTATTTAGTTTTTTTCTTTGGCTTTGTAATGTCAGTGGATGCTTGATCATGTTAACAAAAAAATTCTGATTTCCTAGTGAACACCTAAAGAGATATAAAACCATGCCAGAACCCATGTTTCTCAGGAATGACACCCACAGAAGTAGTTAGAACTTCACTGCCTGCCTTCCCAGGCAAAGAAGCCAAACTGACACTCTCCTGAGCAGCCCTAGTAGGGCTCCATCTTACCCAAGTGTCCTCTGCCAAGGATGCCCTTCCTTGAGGTCTAGGCCTTGGCTGGGTCCTTCTGTCCTTCAGGCCTCAGCTCAGATGCCACTCCTTATGGAGACCTTCACCCACTACACTAGTTGAAGGAGCTTCTCTCCGCCTGCCAGCATCATATCACCTGTTCTATCTCCTTTCTCAGTCTCTCACCATCTCATGTCTTGTTCACTTATTACTTGTTATCCATTCACAGATTGGCTCATGTATGTATTAGCCAATTCCATCCCCTCCTACCCAAAATAAATTAGGAAAATAAGGTTTGTGAGAGTAGGGACCCTTTAAGCTGGGAAATCTATACCATGTGTAGTTTTTGTTGTTGTTGTTGTTGTTTGTTTGTTTGTTTGTTTGTTTTTTAGACAGGGTCTCACTCTGTCACCCAGGCTGGAGTGCAGTGGCGCAATCTCGGCTCACTGCAACCTTCGCTTCCCAGGTTCAAATGATTCTCATGCCTCAGCCTCCCAAGTAGCTGTGATTAAAGGTGCCCACCACTGCCCGACTAATTTTTGTATTTTTAGTAGAGACGGGGGTTTCACCATGTTGGCTAAGCTGGTCTTGAACTCCTGGCCTCAGCCTCACAAAGTGCTGGAATTACAGGCGTGAGCCACTGCGTTCAGCTCCATGTGTAGATTTTTTTCTTTTTGAGATGGAGTTTCACTCTTATTACCCAGGCTGGAGTGCAATGGTGCGATCTCAGCTCACCGCAACCTCTGCCTCCTGGGTTCAGGCAATTCTCCTGCCTCAGCCTCCCACGTAGCTGGGATTATAGGCGTGCGCCACCATGCCCAGCTAATTTTTTGTATTTTTAGTAGAGACGGGGTTTCAGCATGGTGACCAGGATGGTCCCGATCTCTTGACCTTGTGATCCACCCCCCTCAGCCTCCCAAAGTGCTGGGATTACAGGCTTGAGCCACCGTGCCCGGCCCTACATGTGCAGATTTTTAATGTATTGATGAAGGACAGTGATGAGCAATGAGGAGCTCTATTGCCTTTCTGTTTGAATTTAGTCAAAGTGATAACAGGTTTGGCCACAGCAATGCTACTCTAGCCTCAGAAATTCCCTAATAATAAAAACCAATCTACTGAGTACCTACTGTGTGCCAGGCCTCCTGCTATAAGCACCATAGGTGAGCATGACTTTAATTCTCACTCTATGAGGTCGGTGGTACCATTTCCACTTAACAGACAGGGAATTGAAGACACTGGAAGGTGATATGGTCTTTCCAAGTTGACATGGCTGATTGATGACAGACCGCCATTTGAACCAAGGTGATTGACTCCAGAACCTGCCCGCTTCGCCACAATGCCTCACTGCACTTCTCTTGCACTGGAAAGATCTCAGCTCTCGCTGGGAGGACTCACCTTTCTGTCTGTCCCACTGGTGATGATCTGGAACTCCTCAGGGTGATAGCACACACACTGGAATAAGGTGTTGGCTAGGATCATCTGATTCCTCCTAAGCCGCCTGGGAAGTAGATGCAAAAGCTGTGAAAGTCAACTTTCTCTTCCCTAAAACATTTATTTACTATTCAAGTTGGATTTGGTACAAGCTGGGATTTGGGTTGGTTTATCTCTATGCCAAACATTTCATACTGCTCAGCACAGTGATGTTTGTATTTCTTCAAAACAGACTTTGGGTCGCCCTGTCCTCTCTACTTCTGTGTACTGCCGTTGGCCTATCAGCGACCACCAGAGGACAACGGGAAGTGCCCTTTGCTAAAGACAGAGCACAGAACTCAATGAGACCCCTTAAGTTGCAGCGAAAAAGAAACAGAAGAGGCTGAACTCAGAGCCAACCTGCTGCCTCCCGCACAATGTAATTGATTCTTGAGGCCGCCATTTGGAAGTGGAGCTCCCTACAGTCTGAACAGCAGAATGTGGGGAAGGGCATTTTATTTTATTTATGTTTTAACCATCAATGTATCTTTAATTCACAAATAAAAGCTGTAGCAAAATGTCATCTACATGTTTGTACACAGGTTCAGATATACCATATCATGCACAACCCTCAGAAAACATGAGCCTGTCATGTGGGGATTTTGCAAAAGCTGGCAGGCTCAACCCAGTCTGCATATGGTAAGGGCCCCCTACCCTGTCCAGGGTGCCCCCAAGAGGGAGCTGGCCTCCCACAGCTGAAAAGAGCCTGCCCTTGGAAGGGTATTTTAAAAATTGGTACTGGCCAGGTGTGATGGTTTATGCCTATAATCCCAGCACTTTGGGAGGCCGAGTCAGGTGGATCTCGAGGTCAGGAGTTTGAGACCAGCCTGATCAACATGGTGAAACCCTGTCTCTACTAAAAAAAAAATACAAAAAAATTAGCCAGGCATGGTGGTGCATGCCTGTAATCCCAGCTACTCAGGAGGTTGAGGCAGGAGAATCGCTTGAACCCGGGATGCAGAGGTTGCAGTCAGCTGAGATCGTGCCATTGCATTCCAGTCTGGGCGACAGAGCAAGACTGTCTCAAAGGGGGAAAAAAAGGGCATTATGGGCCTGGTGCAGTGGCTCACGCCAGCACTTTAAGAGGCCAAAGCGGACAGATGACTTGAGGTCAGGAGTTTGAGACCGGCCTGACTAACATGGTGAAACCCTTTCTCCACAAAAAGTACAAAAATTTAGCCAGGCATGGTGGCAGACCCTTGTAATCCCAGCTACTCAGGAGGCTGACACAGGAGAATCGCTTGAACCTGGGAGGCAGAGCCTGCAGTGAGCCAAGATCATGCCACCACACCATGCCGACCAACATTGCATTTTTAGCCAGCATTTCAGTTGAATTTTATGTGCATAATAGAACCCCTGCCTTAGATACTGTACCAAGAAATATGTAAATAGCGCTTCTCCTTCCATAGACAATGTAGTGGGTGGCCATCTCACAGGCCAGGCTTTCCTGGCTAAAAAATGCACCTTCTGCACAGTTTCTTCTCATTATGGAAGTTTTCAAATGTGGTATCTGAGCTGAGCATTTTAAAAAGATTTTGGCACCAGAATTCCTGCTACACAACAGAACAGCTTTAAGGATTTGAGGCAGTCACAAACCATCCATAGAAATAAGTTCAGACATGTCCTTCTGGTTCTGTATTTTCCCAGTAGGAAGGTCAGTATAGGCTAACACTTTCTACAAGTGTGGTCCTTGAACCAGCACTCCCAGCTGGGAGCTTCTTAGAAATGCAGAATCTCAGGTACCATGCTACATTTATTGAATCAAACTCTATGTTTTTAACAAGATCCCCAAGAGATACACAGGGCTAGAAGACAAAAGCTTGCTTTGGGTTTCATTGCTTTTTTGTTTTGTTTATTTGGTTTTGTTTTTGAGACAGAGTTTCACTCTGTCACCAGGCTAGAGTACGGTGGTGTGATCTCGGCTCACTGCAACCTCCACCTCCCAGGTTCAAGCAGTTCTCCTGCCTCAGTCTCCCAAGTAGCTGGGATTACAGGCACCCACCATCACGCCCAGCTAATTTTTGTATTTTTAGTAGAGATAGGGTTTCACCATGTTGGTCAGGCTGGTCTCAAACTCCTGACCTTGTAATCCTCCCACCTCGGCTTCCTAAAGTGCCAGGATTACAGGCATGAACTACAGCGCCCCAACCTGCTTTGTGTTCTTTAATGTATTAAGTACACAGTGAGTGCTCATTCCCATTAAGGGTTTCTCATATTCTTTTGTCATGCATGTCTCCTTCCTCCCATCTTTGCACTTATCCTCGTCTCTCTTATGCAGTGATATTAAGGCAGTGCCTCGTAGGAGTGGTTGAGGGGTGATAGGTAGGTGGCAAGAGGGATTGGAGAAATAGGGTCTGATTCTAAAATTAAAACACAGCAAAAGTGCTTATAGTCAAAAATCCAAAAAAGCCACTTTTCAAAAATCCTTTGAGTTACTCCTACAATAAAGTTCACATGCTTTGGTCTAGCTGGTTTGACGTTAGTCATTCTATGGGGGTGTGATATGCTCAGAGCATAAGAGGTCCCTGGGAATGTGTCCAATCGAGGGGAAAGGTAAACTTAGGTCCCACCAGCATCCCTCCCCTCCTTGGAGAGATCATTCTGGGCTTTACCTGACTAAGCAGAATGATAAAAAGCACTGCCTGCGTTAGTTCTTTTTCCTTTTCTTTCTTTCTCTCTCTGTCTCGATATCTCTCTCTCTCTCTCTCTCTCTTTGTTTTTTTTGAGACGAAGTTTCAGTCCAGGCCAGAGTGCAATGTCACAATCTCAGTTCACTGCAACCTCTGCCTCCTGGGTTCAAGCGATTTTTCTGCCTCAACCTCCCGAGTAGCGGGGATTCCAGGAGCCCACCACCACACCCAGCTAATGTTTGTATTTTTAGTAGAGAAGGGGTTTCACCACATTGGCCAGGCTGGTCTCGAACTCCTGACCTCAGGTGATCCATCCACCTCGGCCTCCCAAAGTGCTGGGATTACAGGCGTGAGTCACTGTGCCTGACCTCGCATTAGTTATTTTTCTTGCCCCCTTTCATTTCGGACACTTAGGGTTGAATTAATGTCAGTTAAATCATGCTTTGCTGTGTGGACCCAGAAAGCTATTTCCCTATCTGCCCAGAAACTTCTAACATCCAGTTCTCCCTGGAAACTGTACCCTTCCCACCAGCATCGATAAACCATGGACATTCATGAACAGCTTCTGATGAACATCTCTTTACCATGTTATGTTAAGTAAGATTTCTACCTTCTATTTGAATCCTCTCTCATGTTCAATAAACTGTTGGCACGATTGGATTTTGCAAGTATCATGGTATCCTCCCCATCACAGGTACCTACACAAGGTCCCAAATGATACAAGTGCCATCGGAGCTGGCGGTGACACACTCCTCATTGTTCCTCTTCACCCTAATGCAGGACACCAAGGATTTGTGCTCCTTCAGGGCCTCCTCCAGCTTCTGGGTCTGACAGCCTATCTGCCATACCCTCACCTGAAAGCCACAGAGCACAGGATCTTGATACACACTCAGGACTTCTGAAGGGAAAGGAAAAGATTCCAAGAGCTGTTTCACCTTCGCTATGCTTGGTTTGTGTTTTTTAATTCTCTGTCTTCATCGCACTTGGGTGGGGTGGGATGCTCAACTGAAGAGCAGGAATATTCATGTATAAGATGTGATCATCTTCAACAGAGCTTGAAAAATGCTACTAACAATCCTGTATCTGCTTGTACATACAGGCTGAGAAATTTAATGAGACACCTGCTATGAAAATCAATAATGCCAGGCCCAATGCTAAACCAAATGAAATAATGTCTATTCACTTTTACTGATCATTGCTATCAAATTTCTGGTACCATCAGGAAATTTTGTGGGCACCCAGAGCCGTATTGAAACTTTTAGAATCAGCTGTTTGATTTTAATCATTTAAGAACAAATGGTTCCCAACTTTACTGAATCCAATACCTATTTTATTTCACAAATATTTTTAAATGCCTGTTTATTATCCTGGAGTGAAATTCATAGGTAATACAACTACCTACACACAAAATTTAAAAGCATCAATATCATGCTTTAATAAAAAGAATAGATTAAAGGAAAGTTGTTTAGTTAGTATAGTATTTCTTTATTTTTTTTATTTTTTGAGACAGAGTCTTGCTCTGTCACCCAGGCTGGAGTGCAATGGCGTGATCTCAATTCACTGCAACCTTCGCCTCCTAGGTTCAAGCAATTCTTCTGTCTGAACCTCCCAAGTAGCTGGGGCTACAGGAGTGCACCACCAAACCTGGCTAATTTTTGTTTCTGTTTTTGAGACAGAGTCTTGCTCTGTCATCCAGGCTGGAGTGCAATGGCATGATCTCAGCTCACTGAAACCTCAGCCTCACTGTGCCCAGCTTGACTTTTGTATTTTTAGTAAAGACAGGGTTTTGCCATGTTGGCCAGGCTGGTCTCAAAACTCCTGACCTCAGGTGATCCACCCTCCTCAACCTCCCAAAGTGCTGAGGTTACAGGCATGAGCCACCATGCCTGGCCAGTATTCTTTTAATGGACAAAGGATCTGTCACAGCTGCCCCAGAAAACATAGTAGGCAGATGTTTATGTCTTCTGATAACGACTGTGTGGATTTATGAAAAATAAGACGAGCAGAAACTATTCTGTGCAAGTTGTACAAGACAACGGGATAACAATGATTGGAGCGAACATTATGTTCAAAACTAGTGTTATCATGCACACATATGTTCACTGTGGTGCTGTTTACGATAGCAAAGACCTGGAACCAACCCAAATGTCCATCAATGATAGACTGGACAGAGAAAATGTGGTACATATACACCATGAAATACTATGCAGCCATAAAAATGACGAGTTTGTGTCCTTTGCAGAGACATGTATGAATCTAGAAACCATCATTCTCAGCAAACTGACACAAGAACAGAAAACCAAATGCCACATGTTTTCACTCATAGGCTGGTGATGAACAAAGAGAATACTTGGGCACAGGGAAGAGAACAACACTCACTGGGCTAGGTGGGGGTGTTGGAGGGGTGGGGAGGGACAGCAGCGTGGGGGAGGATGGGGAGGGATAACACCGGGAGAAATGCCTGATGTAGGTAACGGGGGTGGGGGGATGATAGCGACAGCAAACCACCATGGCATGTACGTACTTATGCAACAATCCTGCAGGATGCAGGATGTGCACATGTACCCCAGAGCGCAAAGTACGATAAAAAAAAAAAAAAAAGAAAAAACCAGTGTCAGGACATGTAATAACAGACCGGACTTATTGGTACCTGATATGAGAAAAATAACATTCTAAGACATTGTCTACATTGTGGAAGGAGAAGTGAAGTAAAGAAAATGAGAAAGCACAAGTTTATCCCAAATGAGCGGGACTGTGTTCATTTCTATGGTGTCAAAATAATTCCCCCTGTTGTGACATGGGGTAGGTTAATGACCAGTGTCAAAGAAAAAGAATCTACCTTGAAATTTGACTACAGATGGATGCGCACATTTCATCTTTAGGTAGGATGATGTTGAAAATATCTAACTAGTATGGTGTGGGTACCAGCCGAACAGCCCCAGGCCTGGATCGAATGTCTTGGAAGGACTCTGGATGGATATGAACCCTGCAGTTGTGGAACTGTGGGGTATACTTGAGAGAAGGGGGCAGGGTAGTGGGGTTGGGATCTTCGCAGGTGGGGCATTTGGGCAATGACCATTTGCCATTGAGAATGAAAGTACTCGGCCGGGCATGGTGGCTCGCACCTGTAATCCCAGCACTTTGGGAGGCTAATGTGGGTGGATCACCTGAGGTCAGGAATTCGAGACCAGCCTGGTCAACATGGTGAAATCCCATCTCTATTAAAAATATTAAAAAATTAGCTGGGCATGGTGGTGCACACCTGTAATCCCAGTTACTTGGGAGGCTGAGGCAGGAGATTTGCTTGAACCTGAAAGGTGGAGGTTGCAGTGAGCTGAGATCATGCCATTGCACTCTAGCCTAGGCAAAAAGAACAAAACTCTGTCTCAAAAAAAAAAAAAAAAGAATGTGAAACATCTGATTAATGGTTAATGGGAGTGTTATCTTCACTTTGCACAGGAAACAGAAGCATGAAGAAATTAAAGAACATGTCCCAACTCATATAGCTGAAAAGTGGTAGAAAAGGGATTTGACCCAGCACTCATCTGCATTGCCTAAACACTCCTAAAGACTACCTGAAGATGTGTATCTTTCTTCTCCCTAATAAAGATGCTCTAACTAATAAAAAGGATGGATAAAAGGAAAGTTGTTTAGTGAGTATAGTATTCCTTTAATGGACAAAGGATCTGTCACAACCACACCGGAAAACACAGTAGTCAGATGCCTATACCTTCTTATAATGACTGTGTTGGGTTTATGAAAAATAAGGTGAGCACAAACTATTCTGTTCTTCCTATGACAGGGGATTAAGGAAAAGAAAGGAAAATGTCTCAAAGACAAAGGAAAGCCTTTGGGATAGGAAAGAATCTGGGGCACAGAGGAGGAGAGATCCAGAGATAAATGTGCAAGTGAAAGGTGTTACAGGCTCCTCACATTAGTGGAAAGAAAAGGTTGAGCTCATTTAAAAATAATGGTCCAAATGGCTGGGTTTATTAAAGAATTGATGCTAAAAACATTATCTGCTTTAAAAGATAAGATGAAGACCATTTATACAACTATGCTCCTTGGAGGAAAAGGCCAAGCAAGCCAAAGCACTGGCAAAACACTCGCCTGAATTCATTAACTCTAGTCCACATAGAACACTTTCATGTCTGTATTGTAAATGTCCCTTCTGTGCACAAATATACTTATATACATATATTTATAGGCTGGGCATGGTGGCTCACACCTGTAATCCCAGCACTTTGGGAACACCTGAGGTCAGGAGTTTGAGACCAGCCTGGCCAACATTGTAAAATCCCATTTCTACTAAAAAACAAAAATTAGCTGAGCATGGTGGCGTGCACCTGTAATCCCAGCTATTCAGGAGGCTGAAGCAGGAGAATCGCTTGAACCCGGGAGGTGGAGGTTGCAGTGAGCCAAGACTGTGCCACTGCACTCCAGCCTGGGTGACAGAGGGAGACTCCATCTCTCTCTCTCTCTCTCTCTCTCTCTCTCTCTCTCTCCATATATATGTATTTAAGCAAAACCAAATTAACATTTTGATGAGATCCGAAAATACATCATAAATAAAAGTTCTAATATCATAAATATATATTATTTTAAATATTCATTTATATTTAAATAATATAAATATATTTAAATATGCATGTGAATTTGAATATATTTAAATATATAATAAATTTTAATTTATTTAAATATATAATAAAATTAAATATATTTAAATATAATACATGTTTATTATATACTTTATAAAATATAAATGACTACTATGTGATTCTCCTGTGTCAGCCTCCTGAGTAGCTGGGATCACAGGCATGCCACCACTATGCCCAGCTAATTTTTGTAATTTTTTAAAAGTAGAGATGGGGTCTTGCCATGTTGGCCAGGCTGGTCTCCAACTCCTGTCCTCAAGTAATCTGCCCACATTGGCCTCCAAAGTGTGGGGATTACAGGACTAACTACTATGTTTTCTGGTGTAGTTGCGACAGATTCTTTGTCCATTAAAGGAATACTATACTAACTAAACAACTTTCCTTTTATCCATCCTTTTTATTAGAGATCTTTATTAGGGAAAAGAAAGATACACATCTTCAGGTAGCTTTTAGGAGAGTTTAAGCAATGCAGGTACGGGAGGATGGGGAGAAGAGAAAGGAGGGAGGCCCACTCCTGCCTCTCCCATGAGCTGCAAGACTTATACACTCAACTAGCTAGATAATATTGTGCCTGGGATATATAATTTAACATATATATAAACATATATATATAATATTAGATAATTATAATACATAATATTAGAACTTTTATTTATGACGTATTTTCAGATCTCATCAAAATATTAATTTGGTCCTGCTTGAATCCCAGCACAAGTATGTATTTTTAAAAGCAAATAGATGGCTTCCTATAAGGTGGTTGTTCTAAATAGAACATTATTTTTTCAGATTTCTGCTTTCAAAGCAATACCTCCCCTTCCCCACCGCCACTGATGACCCTTTTACAGTCACTGGTGGTGGCAATGGCGGTGACACCGATCCTGTGAGCGTTGTTAATGACATACATCAGTCGGCCTGTCTCTGGGGCGAAGGCTCGGATTTTACCATCGTTCCATGCTGGCATGAAAAGGAAACAAAAGGCAGCAGGATCAGTACATGTACCCTCTCTCCACAGGCTGCTGACCCCGCAGAGGAGGCGCAGGGCTGGTGAGCAGCGCTGATGCCAGAGGGAAGAGGCCAGCTCAGCTGAATGCCTGTGGGGCCCCTTTCCCCTCACGCCCCACACTGGCCACACCTGGCTGGGGGAAAGGAGTGGTTTGTCTTGGCTGAATCTGCCTACAGGTGCATCCCATGCCAGGTGCAGGAGGATGGGGAGAGGAGAAAGGAGGGAGGCCCACTCCCACCTCTCCCATGAGCTGCAAGACTTGTACACTCAACTAGCTAGATGATATTGTGCCTGGGATATATAAGCTAACATATTCAAATCATTGCTCTCATCCCATCTACCCCCACCTACCCCAATTTTTCAATGGAATGCTCCTCCTCCACCTTCCACTATCTTTCCCATCTCAGTAGAAGTTACCACCACCCATCCAGTTGCCCAAATCAAGAGCCTGAGTCTTCCTTGATTACTCTCAATTCCATCCACCCAACTCAATCCAACATCCAATCCATCAGCAAGTTCCACCAGCTCTACTGTTTAAAAAACATCCAAATCTGACCATCTCTCAACAGTTCCACTGGGACCTCCCTTGTCCAAGGCCCCACCATCTCTCTCCTGGATTATTATAACAGCTTGCGCTTGCTTTCACTCTTGCTTACAACCAGTTATTCATACAGGGGTCAGGGTGGCCTTTTAAAAACTATGTCACCTTCTTGATCAAGGACTCCTTTTTTATTTAAAAAAAAAAAAAGGCGGGGGGCTCACATTTATAATCCCAACACTTTGGGAGGCCAAAGGTGGGTGGATCACTTCAGTGTAGGCACTCAAGACCAGCCTGGAGAACACGGCAAGACCCCATCTCTACAAAAAAATTAAAAAATTAAAAAATTGCCACACATGTTGGCATGCACCTATAGTCCCAGCTACTCAGAAGGCTGAAGTGGGAGGATTCTTAAATCTGGGAGGTAGAGGTTGCAGTGAGCCAAGAGTGTTCCACCACAATCCAGCCTGGGCAATAGAGCGAGACCCTGTCTCAAAAAAAAAAAAAGAATAAAAAGTGGGGGCTGGGTGCAGCGGCTCATGCCTGTAATCCCAGCACTTTGGAAGGCCAAGGTAGGCAGATCACTTGAGGACAGGAGTTGGAGACCAGCCTGGCCAACATGGCAAGACTCCCTCTCTACTAAAAAAAAAAAAAAAATTACAAAAATTAGCTGGTTATGGTTGTGGCATGCCTATAATCCCAGCTCCTCAGGAGGCTGACGCAGGAGAATCACTTGAACCCAGAAGGCTGGAGGTTGCAGTGAATGGAGATCACACCACCTGCACTCCCAGCCTGAGCAACAGAGCAAGACTACATCTCAAAAAAAAAAAAAACCTTTTCCCACTGCACTTAGAATTAAAATCCAGTCCAAACTCCTTTATCCTCCACCATAACTAGTATTTGTACCCCCACCACCCACCTCTTTCAACTTCTTCCACTAGCACTCCCTGAACCCCTAACCCAACTGTACCCACTAAGCTCCAGGCACACTGGTCCTCTTGCTCTTTCTCAAATACACCAAGAGATCTCCCACCTCAGGGCCTTTGCGCTTTCTGTTCCCTCTGCCTGGAATGTTTTCCTCCCAGGTCTTCAGGTGGCTGGCACCCTCTCATAAGCTTTAATGTCACCTCTTGACCTTAGCAATTTAAAATAGAATGCTAATGGTAGATCCCATTTCAGCAAAGATTTGAGGAAGTGAGGGGATGAGGGGGTGAGCCTTAGGGGTATCTGGGGAAAGAATATTTCAGGCAGATATAAGAGTCAGGGCAAAGGCTCTGTCTATTCCCAGTGTGTTTGAGGAACAGCAAAAAGGAAGTGTGGCTAGAAGGGGTGAGTGGAAAGAGGAAGAGCTCCAGGTAAGAAGGGGAAGGGGAAGGTGAAGGAGGAGAGAAAGTCACATGGAGCCTTGTAGGTGATGGAGTGAATTTTGTCATTTACTCTTAGAGGGTAAAAGACCTTTGAGCCCTAAATATAGCATATTCTGACTTACATTTTTCTCTTAATTTGAGATGGATTCTGGCTCTGTTGCCCAGGCTAGAGTGCAGTGGTGTGATCTCAGCTTACTGCAACCTCCACCTCTTGGGTTCAAGCAATTCTCCTGTCTCAGCCTCCTGGGTAGCTGGGATTACAGATACCCACCACCACATCTGGTGAATTTTTGTATTTTTAGTAGAGATGGGGTTTCACCATATTGGTCAGGCTGTTCTCAAACTCCTGACCTCGGGCAAAACTTCATCTTTACTCAAGAAAAAAATTACAAAAATTAGCTGGGCATGTGGCACATGCCTGTAACCCCAGCTAGGTAAGTCAGGGCCAGGTATGGTGGCTCATGCCTCGGCCTCTCAAAGTACTGGGATTACAGGCATAAGCCACCACACCAGGCCCTGACTTAATTTTAAAACAGACTTCTGTGTTGAGAACAGACTGTGGGAAAGTATGCTGGGTCAGAAGAGAAGACGGAGACCTGGTAGGAAGTTTCTAGAGCGATCTGGGGAGAGATGATGGTGGCTAGGATAAGGGTAGAGATAATGAGAAGAGATGGACCTTGGATGTACTTTGAAATGTACATCCACATCAGGGGATGTGGATATGAGCATAAGAGAAAAAGGCGAGGCAGTGATGACTCCAAAATTTCTGACCTGAGCTGTGTTCGCTCTGGGTGTAAGGTAGGCCCAGAGCTCCTGGCAGTACCATGTGGAGATGACATGCACAGGGTCAGGTGGGGACGCTAACAAGGAAGAGTCGGGGCCAAGAAAAGAAAGGTGAAGGCCAGGCATGATGGCTCACACCTGTAATCCCAGCCCTTTGGGAGGCTGAGGCAGGAGGATCACCTGAGGTCAGGAATTCGAGACCAGCCTGGCCAACATGGTGAAACCCCATTTCTACTAAAAATACAAAAAAAATTAGCCAGGCCTGGTGGCAGGTGCCTGTAATCCCAGCTACTCGGGAGGCTGAAGCAAAAGAATCGCTTGAACCCAAGAGGCGGAGGTTGCAGTGAGCTGAGATCATGCCACTGCACTCCAGCTTGGGCAACAAGAGCAAAACTCCATCTCAGAAAGAAAGAAAAAAAGGGGGGTGAGATGGGTTCCTGGTGTCACCATTTTAATAGCTGTCCCTAAAGAGCCACTGAACTTTTCATTGATGTGAACCAGTATAGGTACTTCCTGAGCACTGGGGAGATTAGCAAATATATTAGGCATAAGACAGCACTAAGAAATTACTGTTTTAAAGGAAAATATTTTTAGAGATACATACTGAAGACTTTAGAGGTGGAATATCATGCTGCCTATAATTTATGCTAAATTACTTTGGCATAAAATAATAAATGGAGTTAAAAATACATTCCCTTTGAGGCATCACTTCATTTGAGTCAGGTTTTTATCTCTTACACAACGAAAAGGGTTCTCACATGAGGGTCCTGTCCTCACTGAGACCACAAAATCCTTTTCAAAATTGAATTTCTAAATTTTCCTACTAGAGAGAAAGATACATGCTATATGCAGCAATGTGGGAGAGCAGAAATTGCTATTTGGTCCTTCCTAGCACAGAAAGTCTCCCAGCTGGAAGGAAACTCCAAAGAGAGGCTAGATTAGAAGCAAGGAGGGGGTGGACAGTGGGAGGCTGTTCTAGGTTATCCACGCGTAGAGACTAGTATAAAAGGAGAGTGACAAGAATCAAAACCACAGCTAGAGCCCCAAGCCAGACCTTGACATGTGGATGTTACCTGAAATGATGCTCTTGCCGTCCTTCATGAAGTCGATGCCGTGGCACGTCATGTTGGGCACGGTGATCCGCAGCAGCTCCCTGTTGGACGACGTGTGCCACACCCTGATGTCTTTCTTGGCACAGGTTGCAAATAGCTCAGCGGTGCCACTGCAAGGAAGCCATCAAGAGAAGGAGATGCAACCATCAAAGATGCAGTTTCCCAGACAGGTATTTGACACCAAAATGTGTTTCACAAGAATATAGGAAAGGGCCGGGCACGGTGGCTCACACCTGTAATCCCAGCACCTTGGGAGGCCGAGGCAGGCAGATCACCTGAGGTCAGGAGTTCGATACCAGACTGACCAACATAGTGAAACCCCGTCTCTACTAAAAATACAAAAATTAGCTGGGAGTGATGGTGTGCGCCTGTAGTCCTAGCTACTCAGGAGGCTGAGGCAGGAGAATCGCTTGAACCTGGGAGGCGGAGATTGCAGTGAGCCAAGATGGCACCACTGCACTCCAGCCTGGGGACAGAGCAAGACTCTTGTCTCTAAACAACAAAAACAAAACAAACAACAACAGCAAAAGAATATAAGGAAGGACGCCTCTTATCATCTGAAGGCTTGATGATTATCTGACAGACCATTTGCTACATCCTGTGTAAAATAGCATTTAATGCCTCAGATCATCTGTGGACCATCTTTTGTAGTCATTTCTCTTTAGGAAGGGTTGGGACAAAGTTGCTCAAAAAGAGTAAGTCAATTTAAAAATTCTTTCAAAGTCTTCGTAGACTAGAGGATAGTAAGTAACATTTCTCTTTTCTATAAAACCACTTTATTGAGACCGAATGTGGTGGCTCACACCTATAATCCCAGCACTTTGGGAGGCCACAGAGGGAGGATCACTTGAGACTAGGAGTTCAAGACCAGCCTGGGCAGCATAATGAGACCCTGCCTCCACAAAAAATAAAAATATATAAAAATTAGCTGGGCATGGTGATGCATGCCTGTGGTCCTACTTACTTGGGAGGCTGAAGAAGGAAGATCTCTTAAGCCCAGGGTTTGGAGACTACACTGAGCTATGATTGTGCCACTGCACTCCAGCCTCGATGACAGACTAAGACAAGAGAACTTGTCTTTAAAAACAAAACGAAGTAAGATAAAAACACTTTATTGAGGTATGACTGACAAACACAAAGCTGTACATATTTAATGTGTGTTACTTGACTTTGGAGATCAGTCGACACCTGTAACATTTCTTGAGATAAATACACCCTTGGAGTACTTGTATTAAAAGAGAATAAACAAACTCTTTCTTGTAAAGTAGACAATTTTTTTCTAAATTTTTATTTCTTTTTTTATTTTTGAGGTGGAGTCTCGCTCTGTGGCCCAGACTGGAGCGCAATGGTCTGAACTCGGCTCACTGCAACCTCTATCTCCAGTGTTCAAGTGATTCTCCTGCTTCAGCCTTCCAAGTAGCTGGGACTACAGGCATGCACCACCGCACCCAGCTTATTTTTTGTATTTTTAGTAGAGACAGGGTTTCACCATGTTGGCCGGACTAGTCTCAAACTCCTGACCTCAGGTGATCCCACCTTAGCCTCCCAAAGTGCTGAGATTACAGGCATGAGCTACCATGCCCAGCCAAGTAGACAATCTTATTAAAATTTTTAAAAAGAAAAAGACAGTGGTATCAGAATTCATGTTTGCAGATAACCCAAAACCCTTTTTTGGTCTGTCAGGCTAAAAAAAAAGGCAACCTGTAAATACAATGTAAATTACCAATATGTCAAAAGATTACAGATTATTCCAATTTCAATAAGAAGGAGTAATCCTTGGGTCCAATAAGAACCATTGGTTTATAAGTATAAATTTCCAGCTTGTTTCTGTGGAGACTGAAGCTAATTTTTAGATTTCGGTACATCTCAAGCGATGTCTACATTTTTTCATAAACACATTTCAAAAAAAAAAAAAAGTCCTTTTCTCTTATTTAAGACCTACTCCCAAAATTAAAAGAGAAAAATAAGTGGATCCCTTCCACACATTTAATGTTGGGGCTCAGTGTTAAGATCATGAGGATGGACTAGTTAGTTAGAAGGAGTAAGTGCTGGAATGAGACAGCAGATGTCATGGGGCTTCTTGCCAGACAGTCTTGATTAACATAAATCAAACCAAGTCAACATTAGAATGTGAATATTTATTTAAAATTAGAGATTTTTACATTAGATAATGCCTTCAGTGAATGAGCTCCTCCTCTGAGGGAAGTAAGCATTTAAACAGGTGTACTCATGAACCATTCTTGAAAATCAAATATCATGAAATGAATGCCACCTAAAGAACTTTCTAGGCCAGCCAAGGTGGTTCACACCTGTAATCCCAGCATTTTGGGAGGGCCAAGGTAAGCGGATCACCTGAGGTCAGAAGTTTGAGACCAGTCTGGCCAACATGGCAAAACCCTGTCTCTACTAAAAATATAAAAATTAGCTAGGCATGGTAGTGTGTGCCTGTAGTCCCAGCTACTTGGGAGGCTGAGGCAGGAGGATCACTTGAACCCAGGAGGCAGAGGTTGCATTGAGCCAAGATCATGCCATTTCACTCCAGGAACAAAACTCCATCTCAAAAAAGAAAGAAAGAGAGAGAGAGAGAGAGAAGAAGAAGAAGGGAGGGAGAGAGGGAGGGAGGGAGGGAGGGAGGGAGGGAGGGAGGGAGGAAGGAAGGAAGGAAAGAAAGAAAGAAAAGAAAGAGAAAGATCGAACCAACTTTCTTCGAAACTCTCTACCCTTGATGGCCTATCCACTTCCTTGACATTAAGCCTAGTTAAAAATGAACCATTCAAGTGGTAGACTGTTCTTAGTTTGGGGTCTAAGCAGTTAAGTTCTAGAAAGAACCCAATTGATTGGATCATGATGAGGTACCAGGCCCATGTGCTCTCTCCCACCTAAAATCTCATGAAATGAAGATATTTATAGATAGAGATATAACTATAGATGTACATAATTTCCCCCTTAACAGTACAAGAAAGCAGCAAGGAGTATCATCACATAAGCCAGAAACATTGAGGATACATAGAAATCAGCCAGATAAGACCTGTAGAGATAAACTGAGCTAAAAAGCATAAGCAGAGTACAACTTACAAGGCTGGAACACTGAACTGGTTACACAAATTTTCTCACAAATAACAATTAGAAAAACTGGATGAATTAACAATAATCACAAAAATCCTAATGACACTAAAAACCTCTCAAAGTAGATAGAAATCAAAAAGAGTTTGCTTTTCTAGAATGCCTCTGCAAAGGGTTAAGAATTGTTAGCATGTGGCTTTCTCACATGTGGGAGCCTCCAACTCCCACAGCTATGGTGGCTGTAGAAAAAGGTGGCAGAAGAATCACAGCCTTACCAGCTAACAATGCTAGAGAAAATGAGTTAAGGGCTAGATAATCAGTTGGAATTTAAAGGGGGAATATCCTAGTGGCAAGGGAACCACAAGAATAAGATGTAAATTCTGATTATAAACACTGCCCGAATCTCTGCTGAAAAGCTAAATTATACATGTATAGGGGAATACCAAGAGGAAGAACAAGTAGGCAGAGGCCAGGGAGGATTCTACTGTTGTTTTTTTTTTTAATTGATTTTTTTTTTAAGGATTCTACTTTTAAAGACAGCTACACAGGGTCAATCTGAGAGGTTTTTTGATTGTTTTTTGCTAGTCTGCTTTTTTAACTGAATATATTCCCCAACTGAGCTCAGCTTGGATGGCAGGAAGCTGAACCTTGCAGGCTTCAAGTGTCAGAGCTTTGGGTTAGCACAATATTTGGAAAATAGGGAGAAGTCACTAAAATAAAGAAAATCATGGAAAGATAAGCTTTATCTCTGCATAAATCCTTGGGTGACTACCAAATAATACAAGCCCACAAACCCACAGAATAACCTAAGGCCAGGCTAAAAAAGCAGCAGTGGGAAGTCATGAGAATATCAGCTAATGCATACTATGGGAAGGCAAAATTTGCAGTTTGAGTCCATGCCAACAATCCTCAGAGAACAGAGTTGCTATAGTGTATTCTATATAATACTGAGTTTTCAATGAAAAATTATCAAACATGAAAAGAAGTAGGAAAATGCAACTCAGAAAAAAGACAGTTAGAAGCAACAGACTCCAAGTAGACCCAGGTATTAGATTAGCAGACAAAAACTTTAAAGCAGCTATTTAAAAATGCATTCAAAATATTAAAGGAAACTATCATATCAATAAGTGAACAGATAGGTAATCTGAACAGAGAACTAAAAACTATATATGTGATATTATAATTACATACCTTAGAAATTATATATTTTTCTACAGGTAAGAAGTACAGTAACAAAAATAAATTTACTAGGTAGGCTCAATGACAAATTGGCAATGGTAAAAAATCTGTAAATTGGAAGGTAGATTTAATAGAGATTATATAATTTTAAAAAAGAGAAAGAAAAAAAGATTGAAGAAAAATGAACAGCCTAAAGGTCTGTGGGAAAATCTCAAATTACTAAACACAGATAATTTGAATCTCAGGAGAACAGAAATGAGAAAAGGTGAAAATTCTTAAGGAACAATGGCTGAAAAACCTCTCAATTTGGTGGAAAATATCAGCTTATAGATTCAAAAAGTTTAACAAACCTTAAGAAGGATAAACAAAAAGAGAAAAACAGATCACAGTCAAACCGATGAAAGACAAAAGCAAAGAAAAAAATCTTGAAAAGTAAACATAAAAATGACATATTACAAAGAGGAAAATAAGAATACAGAATGACTTCTCATTAGAAAGTCTTGAATGATGTATTCAAACTAATGAACAAATAGAAAACAATCAGGCAAGAATTCTATAACCAGTGAAACTTTCTTCACAAATAAAGGCTAAAGAAAGTTTCCAGATAAAAAAAAACTGAGATAATTCTTCACCAGAGGCTTATACTCTTAAAAAGATGTTAAATGAGCCAGGCAAAATGGCATGCACCTGTAGTCCCAGCTCTTCAGGAGGAAGGAGGATCACTTGAGACCAGGAGTGTAGGCTGCAGTGTGCCATGATCATGCCTGTGAATAGCCACTCCACTCCATCCTGGGTAACAGAGTGAAACCCTGTCTCAAAAAAAAAAAAAAAAAAAAAAAAGGCTGAACAAAGTTCTTTAGGTTGGAGGAAAAAGATAACAGATGGCAACTTAGCTATATAAGAAAGAATGAAGACCATCAGAAATAATCAAATATGTAAGTAAGCACAGAGACATTTAAAAATGTTTCTTCTCTTAATTTCTTGAAAATGTTTATGATTCTTTAAAGCAAAAATTATAATATTGCATTGATGGAGTTTATATAAAGATTTAATACAAAGATATGAAATATTACATTAAATGTAAATAAATTAAATATTCCAAATAAAAGTAGAGATTTTCAGAATGAATAGAAAAGTAAAAACCAAGTATATGATATTTCAAGAGATGTAGTTCTTATTTTATTTATTTGTTTGTTTGTTTGTTTGTTTTGAGATGGAGTTTCACTCTTGTTGCCCAAGCTGGAGTGCAATGGCGCAATCTGGCCCACTGTAACCTCCACCTCCCAGGTTCAAGTGATTCTCCTGCCTCAGCCTCCTGAGTAGCTGGGACTACAGGCACTCACCACCATGCCTGGCTAATTTTATATTTATAGTAGAGACAGGGTTTCACCACTTGGCTAGGCTGGTCTTGAACTCCTGACCTCAGGTGATCCACCCACCTTGGCATCCCAAAGTGCTGGGATTATAGGCATGAGCGTGCCCAGCGAGATGTTCTTTAAATATAAAGACACGTGGAAAAATAAAAGGGTTTAAAAAAATACATCATGCTAAGGGTAAGCCTAAGAAAGCTGTAATGAGTACATTAAAATTATACAAAAACAATTCAAATCAAAGAGAATTACTAGAGACAAAGAGGAACACTTTAATAAAAATGTCAATAGAGCAGAATAATATAACAAATAATTAACAATACCTAATAATAGAGCTTTAAGATATACAAAACAAAAACTGTGAGAAATAAAGGTGGAACTCTACATTCATTGCCTGAGACTTTAATATTTCTCTGAGTAACTGATAATACAAGTGGGCTAAAAATCAATAAGGAGATCTGTATGACACCAACTACACTAAAAGCTTCTACAAGCCAGAGAAATCAGGCAAGAAAAAGAAATAAAGGGCATTCAACTAAGAAAGGAGGAAGTCAAATAGTCTCTATTTGCAGACGACATGATTTTATATCTAGAAGACCCCATCATCTCAGCCCAAAATCTCCTGAAACTGTTAAGCAACTTCAGCAAAGTCTCAGGATACAAAATCAATGTGCAAAAATCACAAGCATTCCTATACACCAATAACAGACTTAAAGAGAGCCAAATCAAGAATGAACTGCCATTCACAATTGCTACAAAGAGAACAAAATACCTGGGAATAAAACTAACAAAGTATGTAAAGGACCTCTTCAAGGAGAACTACAAACCACTGCTCAACGAATAAGAGAGGACACAAACAGATGGAGAAACATTCCATGTTCATGGTTAGGAAGACTCAATATCATGAGATTGGCCATACTGCCCAAAGTAATTTACAGATTCAACACTATTCCCATAAAACTACCAATGACCTTCTTCACAGGAAAAAACCACCTTGAACTGCATATGGAACCAAAAAGGCCCACATAGCCAAGTCAATTCTAAGCAAAAAAAAACAAAGCGGGAGGCATCACACTACTGGACTTCAAACTATACTACAAGGCTACGGTAATCAAAACAGCATGGTACTGGTACCAAAAAAGAGATATAGACCAATGGAACAGAACAGAGGTCTTGGAGGCAACACCACACATCTACAAACATATGATCTTTGACAAACCTGACAAAAACAAGCAATGGGGAAAGGAGTCTCTGTTTAATAAATGGTGTTGAGAAAACTGGCCAGCCATGTGCAGAAAGCAGAAACCAGACCCCTTCCTGACACCTTACACCAAAATTAACTCCAGATGGATTAAAGACTTAAACATAAGACCTAACACCATAAAAACGCTAGATGAGAATCTAGGCAAAACCATTCAGGACATAGGCGTAGGCAAGGACTTCATGACAAAAACACCAAAAGCATTAGCAAGAAAAGCCAAAATAGACAAATGGGACCTAATCAAATTCCACAGCTTCTGCACAGCAAAAGAAAAAGTCGTTAGAGTGAATCAGCAACCAACAGCATGGGAAAAAAATTTTGCAATCTACCAATCTGACAAAGGGCTGGTATCCAGAATCTACAAACAACTAAAACAGATTTACAAGAAAAAAACAAACAAGCTCATTCAAAAGTGGGCAAAGGACATGAACAGACACATTACAAAAGAAGACATACATGAGGCCAACAAACATATGAAAAAATGCTCATCATCACTGGTCATTAGAGAAATGCAAATCAAAACTACATTGAGATACCACCTCATGCCAGTTGGAATGGCGATCATTAAAAAATCTGGAGACAACAGATGCTGGAGAGGATGTGGAGAAATAGGAACACTTTTACACTGTTGGTGGGAGTGTAAATTAGTTCAACCATTGTGGAAGACAGTGTCCTCAAGGACCTAGACATAGAAATTCCATTTGACCCAGCAATCCCATTACTGGGTATATATCCAAATGATTATACATCGTTCTACTATAAGAACACATGCACATGAATGTTCATTGCAGCACTGTTTACAATAGCAAATATATGGTCTAAAAAGAACAAAGATCTGGAACCAATCCAAATGCCCATCAATGATAGACTGGACAGGGAAAATGTGGCACATATACACCATGGAATATTATGCAGCCATCAAAAACGATGAGTTTGTGTCCTTTGTAGGGACATGGATGAACCTGGAAACCATCATTCTCAGCAAACTGACACAAGAACAGAAAATCAAACACCACATGTTCTCACTCATGGGTAGGTGTTGAACAATGAGAACACAGAGACACAGGGAGGGGAGCATCACACACTGGGGTCTGTAGGGGGGAATAGGGGAGGGACAGCAGGGGGTGGGGAGTTGGGGAGAGATCGCATGGGGAGAAATGCCAGATATAGGTGATGGGGAGGAAGGCAGTACATCACACTGCCATGTGTGTACCTATGCAACAATCTTGCATGTTCTTCACATGTACCCCAGAACCTAAAATGCAATAAAAAATATTTTTAACATTGGAAAATAAAAAAAGCTTCCACAGAGAAGAAAAAAGATCTCCAAAGTACGTATTGAAATATTCTATTTACATGAAGTTCAAAAGCAGGTAAAACTAATCTATGAGGCTAGAAGTTCAGGTAGTGATTATCTTTAAGTAGGAAGATGAGGGTAGTGATTGGAAGGGGTGTTTGGGGGACGATAAAAATGTTCTATCCAGGGTGGTAGTCATATAGGTGTGATAAGTCATTGAGGTGCTTAATTATGATTTATGTATTTTCCATATATGTTATACTTCAATAAAAACTCCATTAAAATTATTTAAAAAGTTTTTTTAATGCACCAAACTATTATTCAAGTCTGAGGGTAAAACAAATGTATTTTCAGATAAGCAGGGACAAGATTTTCTTTTTTTAATTTCTTCTTCTCCTTCTTTTTTTTTTTAAATAGAAACAGGGTCTCACTTTGTCACCCAGGCTGGTGTGCACTGGCGTGGTTGTAGCCTCAAATCTCCTCCCAGTTTAGCCTCCCAAGTTGCTGGAACTAGAGGCAGTGCCACCAACATGTCCAGTTTATTTATTTATTTTTGTAGAGATGGGGAGGGAGTGTCTCATCATCTTGCCAAGGCTAGTCTCAAACTTCTGGGCTTAAGCTATCCTCCCACATCAGTCTCCAAAAGTACTGTGATTACAGGCATGAGCCACTGCACCTGGATGACCAACTTTTCTATACATAGATTGTTTCTGAAAGAATTTCAAAAAACAAACAAACAAACAAACAAAAATCCAAAAGGATTGATATGTTTTTAAAAAAAGAATGTAAAAAGCAAAGATCTATAATTCCAAATAATTTCAACATGGGACATGGTGGAAGAAAGGTGAAAATAAAAATATGCTGAAACTCTTGCCTTTTTGACAGATAGGATATAAATGTTGGTTAATTGTAGCCTTTGATGAAAAAATATATAAATATGTATATTAACAATTTAGAGGTTGACTGTAGTGGCTCATGCCTATGATCTGAGAAGCCTGTGCTCTGGGAGGCTGAGATAGGAGGATTGCTTGAGGATGGCAGTTGGAAACTGGCTTGGGCAACATAGTGAAACAGTTTCTACAAAAAAAAAAAAAATTAAATTAGCTGGGCATGGTGGTACATGCTGGCAGTCCCACCTACTCCAGAGGTTTAAGGCAGGATGATTGCTTAACCCCAGGAGTTTAAGTTTGCTGTGAGCTATGATTGCACCACTGTACTTTAGCCCAGGGGACAGAGCAAGACCTTATCTCCAGAAAAAAATTCAAGGGTAACCACTAAATGAATACAGATAAAGTAGATAGTTTCCAAGTGGTATGCAGCAAAGGTTAAAATGGAACCAAATAAAACATGACGACTACAACAAAAGACAAGAAAAGAAAAAAGTAAACATCTTAAATAATAATTTAAGATAATTACAAAATAATGCTTTGGTATATAAAGTAACAGCAGCCAAAAACAAAGAACATTAACACAACTAAATTAGCAAGGAAAGGAAGAATGCAGGACCATGTATTTATTCTATATTCTTCCTCTTAGCTCGGAGCATCTCCACAACTCAGCAGCCTCAAGTCTTCTTAAACCTCCTTTTAGAAAATGACCCTTACTTATTAAAAGGTGAAGTCCTATGTTGACTGCAGGATTTCTTTACTTATTAGGAATTTAATAAACCCTTTCTAACTGTGCTAATATTTTATTAAAATTGTGACTGGTTTACGAAATTGCATTAGTTTTAAGCGGTTTGGCCTAACCCCAGTGATTCTCAGCTAGGGGTAATTTTGCCACCAGGGGAAGTTTGGCAATATCTAGGGATGTTTTTTTGGCTGTAATAATTGCAGGGACGGAGCCGCTAATGGCATCTGATGGGTAGAGGCCAGGGATGCTGACAAACATCCTTTAACGTACAGAATATCATCCACAATATCAAGTTATCTAATTCAAAATGTCAACAGTGCTGAGGTTGAGAAATCCTGGCCTAATTCAATTTTTCCCAGGAGCCTTTTTTTTTTTTTTTTTTTTTTTGTATATGAACTTTAGGTTTTCCAATGAAAATTTATTACATTATAGCAAACATATCTAATTAGTGAATGTTATTTTAAAGGAATGAAGACGTGGTGATCTTAATATCAGACTAAGTAAAATTAGTGCCAAGAGAAATATTTTGAGAGGCTGGGTGTGGTGGGTCACGCCTGTAATCCCAGCACTTTGGGAGGCTGAAGTGGGTAGATCATAAGTTCAGGAGCTCAAGACCAGCCTGGCCAGTATGGTGAAACCCCATCTCTACTAAAAATTCAAAAATTAGCTGGGTGTGGTGGCACATGCCTGTAGTTCCAGTTACTCAGGTGGCTGAGGAAGGAAAATCACTTGAGCCTGGGAGGCGAAGGTTGCAGTGAGCTGAGACTGCACCACTGCACTCCAGCCAGCCTGGGTGACAGAGTGAGACTCCATATCAAAAAAAAAAAAAAAGACCCAGAAAATATCTTAAGTCAAAAATGCATTTAAGACACCTAACCTACTGAACATCCTAACTTAGCCCAGCCTACCTGAAATATACCCAGAACACTTACATTTGCCTATAGCTGGGCAAAATCATCTAACACAAAGCCTATTTTATAATAGTGTTGAATATCTTATATAATTTATTGAATACCATACTGAAAGGGAAAAACAAAATAGTCATATGGGTACTTGAAGTATAGTTTCTATTATAAAAGAATGCATTTTTCTTTTATACCATCATAAAATTAAAAATTATAAGTCAGGGACTGTCTGTACTAAGCTTTTTCCAGTTGGCACTAGGAAAACAGAAAAGTTTTGTCAGGTACTTATTGTTTCCATGAGGGAAAAGTCAATATTCTAAAGAACTCAAATTTGAATTGGAAAACTAATGTAATTGCATGGTGAAGACAATGGGAGATCTATGAAAATAATTCATTACAGTAGAAAAATTTAAGGAGAAAATTCATAACTATGTTAATAGATACTGAAATGCATTAATAAAATCAAATGCCCCTGCAAACTGCGTCAAACCTCCACGTTCTTATTTTCCTCTTCTACTCACAATGGAAAGACAATATCCTCAACAGCATCGAAGTGACAAGTCGCTATGAGAGTCTCTTTGAAATCAGTGAAGTTGACACGATAAATGTGTGATTCTTCTGTTCCTACAAAAAACTGGTGTCCTTCTCCTCGAAGCGTGATAGAAGTGATGCCACCTTGCAACTGAATCTTCCTTTAGTGAGAAGCAAAAAGGTAAAGTAGATTCACTCAACCAGGAAGTATTTACGAATCACCTGAAGCACGGCAGAGGATATAAACTGGGCATGTAATTTTGGACCTACCCTCACAGAAGTGACACAGTTGAAAAGGCAGGAGTTACTCACAAGTTTGTGTACCCATGATCAGCTGAGAGACAGGTCAGCATAGGTTAAAGCAATCAGGGAAGATTCTTCAGTGAGATAACATTCTGACATGGGCTGTGCAACACAGGCAGGATTTGGGTGGAGGGAACAGTCCAGGAGTGCATATGGGTACAAAGGAACATAACAACTAACTCCGTTATTCATTCCACTTCTGAAAGATAATCCAAAAGTCAGGGGGGAAATGCTTTATGTCAAAGGATGCTATGAAAACCTTATCTAAATGAGAAAAATGTTGGAAACAACCTAAATACACTATTGGAATGGAATAAATGATCTATGGAACATCAGCTTCATAGAATATTTGCCTAAAAAAAGTTTAAAAGATTATGTTCTGCTTCATTTAGTCTCTATGACTAAATAACTATTGACTGGTTGGCTGTTATGTCAATTCAATATACATAAGCAGATAGATCATTATACACACTTGAACACAGAGAGCCTCAAAGGAGGGATTTCAGACCCAAAACTCAAACAAATCATTGTGTACTAATTCCCTCCTGGGATTACTTTCGGTGTCTTTTTCACCTTTTCTTTCATACTGATTCTGTTGTTGCATTTTCTTAGCACTTTCTTGGGCAATTTGACATAATAAAAAGATTATACTATAATATGGAAAATGTTTATGATGCTTACCTGAAGTAAAAAATTAGAATAAAAAGTTTTATTTATAAGTAAAATCATTTCAAACTTGTGCAGTGGCTCATGCTTATAATCCCAGCACTTTGGGAGGCCTAGGCAAGGAGGACCATGTGAAGCCAGGAGTTTGAGACTAGCCTGGGTAACATGGCAAAACCCTGTCTCTAAAAATAAAAAAAAAAATAAATTAGCCAGGTTTGGTGGTGCGCACCTGTAGTCCCAGCTACTTGGGAGTCTGAGGAAGAAGGGTCACTTAAGCCTAGGAATTGGAGGCTACAGTGAGCTACAATCCCATCACTGCCCTCCGTCCTGGGCAGCAGAGTGAGACTCTGTCTCAAAAAAAGGGGAAAAAAATGAAGGAAGGGAGGGAAGGAAGGGAGAGAGGGGAATGAAAGAAAGAAAAAAGGAAAGAAAGAGAGAGAAAGGGAAGGAGGGAGAGAGAGAAGGAAGGAAGGGAGGGGAAAGAAAGAAAGGAAAGAAAGAAAGAAAAAGGAAGGAAGGAAGGAAGGAAGGAAGGAAGGAAGGAAGGAAGGAAGGAAGGAAGGAAGGAAGGAAGGAAGCAAAGACAGGGGTTGTCTTTGCCAGAATTTTTAGGAGTTGGTTTCTCCTCTTCTACATTTCAGATTTCTTCCTCTTCCCTGTATAAATCTAAAAAGAAAGCAACCAGGTTCAGTGGCTCATGCCTGTAATCCCAACACTTTGGGAGGCTGAGGAGGGTGGATCACCTGAAGTCGGGAGTTCAAGACCAGCCTGACCAACATGCAGAAACCTCGTCTCTACTAAAAATACAAAATTAGATGGGCATGGTGGCCCACACCTGTAATCTCAGCTACTCGGGAGGCTGAGGCAGAAGTGCTTAAACCCAGGAGGTGGAGACTGCAGTGAGCCAAGGTTGCGCCATTGTACTCCAGGCTGGGCAACAAGAAAAAACTCTGTCTCAAAAAAAAAAAAAAAAAAAAAAAAAAAGGCATATAAATGAATGAGGCCCTAGGAATACAACCTCTCTCTGTAACTAATTTAGTTTGGACAATAAAGAATTCAATGCCGGTTCTTGTGCAGGGAGCCAGCATGGGAAATGCAGCATTTTCAAGGTTGGTTTGTTGGTGGGACACAGAACAGTTAATGAAGAAAGGAAGACAAGTCAAATCCCAGTCCCTGCACTAACTAGAGGTCTGTGACTCTGGACAAGTTGCCAGAAACCTCTGGCCTCAGTTTACTCAACCACAGAATAATTCCTCCTTTACAGGGTTGCACTGAAGGTAAGATACACTAACCCACAGATGACAACCAAGAAATACTGGCTATTGGCATCTGGAACCTTCAGAACACAAAGCGAAGTCTAGGGATAAAAGGGGAAGGAAGGAGCTTGGCACTGGAGCCCTTTTGATCATATGTCTTCCCTTGCTAGTCCCCATGACTTCTCACGGGAGCTGCATGTTATTTATGAATAAAACTTTGTATGAGAATACAAAGTTTTTTGTTTATTTTGCATATTATTTGTTGCCTTTGTATGAGAATACAAAGCTTTTTGTTCATTTTGTTTATTATTTATTGCCTTTGTATTAGAATACAAAGTTTTATTTATAAGTAAAGTCATTTCGAAGCTTGTGTAGTGGCTCATGCCTGTAATCCCAGCACTTTGGGAGGCCTAGGCAAGGAGGACCACGTGAAGTGGAATCTACAAAAAGCCCAGGAGGTGGAAATCACCACTTCGAAGTCTGCACTGTCACAAGTGTAATTTGGGAAATGAGGATAGCACAAACCTTGCAATAATTGCTTTGAGTTTATTTTCATCATAATGGGAACATATGCACATTAAAAAAAAAAAAAACAAAGGGGATCACTTCTCGGCCTTTTGGCTAAGATCAAGTGTAGAAAAAATGAAGGGTTACAAAATTAGTGGTTTAATTGACTATATTCACTTCATACATCCAAACACAATCCAACATAGCCTTTGTTTTTACTTGATTTTATTTCTTACAGCTTGTGTTATTGATAATACTTGGATGTTATTTCTTTCCTCTCCTAATTTTTGCTATCTTAAGGTTAAGTTTCTCATCATTTCTCTTCCCCACCTCATCTGTATTAGGTAGGACTCAGGTTTGGTTGTAAATTAAGAGAGGAGTTTCTCTCTCTCTCTCTCTCTCTCTCTCTCTCTCTCTCTCTCTCTCTCTCTCTCTCTCTCTCTTCAGAAATCAGATTCCAGGTTTTATAAGTGTCTATTCCATGAGGTTGTCCAGGCACCCGGCTCCTGATGAAACGCTGCTCCCAGCATTCTCTGGGGTTGTGGCTTCCAAACTTGAGCATGTATAATAACCTAGAAGGCTTCCAATGTCATTCTAAAGTCTCCTCCCTCCCTCATTCTCCTTCATACAGGCATGAAACTGGTTCAAAACATTCTCAATAAGCCCCATCTTGACCAGTGAACTTAAAATGGCAACGCATACACTGCTTTTGTTGCTGTTGTTGTTAATTGAGACAAGGTCTTGCTCTGTCGCCCAGGCTGAGTGCAGTGATGCGATCATGGCTCACTGCAGCCTCAACCTTGAGATTGATTGATCAACTTCAATCAATCCTCCGGCTTCAGCCTCCTGAGTAGCTGGGACTAGAGGTGTGTGCCACCATATCTGACTAATTTTTGTATTTTTCATAGAGATGAGGTTTCACTGTGTTGCCCAGGCTGGTCTGGAACTTCTGGGATCAAGCAATCCACTTGCCTCAGCCTCCTAAAGTGCTGAGATTACAGGCGTGAGCCACTGCACCTGGACTCCCTGTTTATATTTTTTAATATTTAATTTTTATTTTTATTGATTGATTTTTTTGAAATGAAGTCTCACTCTGTCTCCCAGGCTGGAGTGCAGCAGCGGGATCACAGCTCACTGCAACCTCTGCCTCCCGAGTTCAAGCAATTCTCCTGCCTTAGCCTCCTGAGTGGCTGGGATCACAGGCATACACCAACACGCCCAGCTAATTTTTGTATTTTTAGTAGAGACAGGGTTTCACCACGTTGGCCAGGCTGGTCTTGAACTCCTGACCTCAGGCGATCAGCTGACCTCCGCCTCCTAAAGTGCTAGGATTACAGGCATGAGCCACCATGCCCTGGTCTCCCTGCTTCTATTCAGACAGTAATCCCCTTACTCTCCATCCAACTTCATTTTTCTGCATTGTACTTTTCACCATCTAATACTAGGTACTTTCCTTGTTTATTTTGTTTATTATTTATTGTCTTTTCCTTTCTGCTAGAATGTAAGCTCCATGAGGGCAGGGATTTTTTTTTTCATCTTTTTGTTTTATTCACTGAGATATCCTAAGCACCTAGAATGGTGCCTGGTACATTGTGAATGTTCAACACAGATTTCTTTAAATGAAGACAGCTGATGCTCATTTCTATAATGTGTGTGCAACTACCCCCAGCTTCCTGGGAGGTAGCAGAGACCATACAAAGCACATGTGGGGTACCTGGCTTTTGTTGAAGCCCACCCCTCTATGAACTGTCTTCCCTGATCCCTGGACTACTTTGGTTTGATTCAATATAAGCTTCTGTTTTTTCATTGGCAAAGTAGCCACTATTGATTGTGATTCCAACTACTCATTCTAACAGCAAGATAAAATTTTTTAACCAAATATCACTTTGCCAATATCATCGAGTTGCTGGCTTTAACCAAACCCCCCCTTAGTGGATCTCTACTACCCATCCCCACTCCATGAGGCCCATAACTTACTTGATGGGTTTGTAGCTAGGGCTTTTACAGAAGACCAGCAGTCCAGCTCCAGAGCCCACCAACAAACCCCCCATCTTCAGGCACCTGATAGTTGACACTCCCTAGGGGGAGAAACAGTGTTAAGGAAAAGGCACCAAAATCTCACAAATCACCCCTAAAGAACTTACTCATGTAACCAAATACACCTGTTCCTCAAAAACCTATGGAAATAAACAAATTTTAAATGTTAATTTAAAAAAAGAAAAAGGGGGGGACTCAAGATGGCGCTGTGAGAACAACCCAGGATTGGAGCCCGCGTTGAATTCACAAACGGTGAGTCAGTGCTGCATTTCCAGACTGATCTTTGTTGCCCACAGAACGGGGAAACTCCCAAGTATAAAAAGACACGGGACGCCAGGCAGTAGGTCTGCCTGGCGAAGCCGGCAGCCGGGGCGGCGGCGGCCGGCCCTACCCAGCAATCCCCACAGGGCGCGCTTGTCCGGGTGCCTTGTTGAACCGGCAACCTGAGACTTGAGAGGGCTGGACTTGAGACTGAACGAGACTTGCACAGTAGCCCAGCCCAGGGGATTGCAGGGACAGATCGGTTGGGATACCCAGTGGGACGAACAAAACCGCGATTTCAAACTATCCCGGGCAGACGGTCCGAGACGCTCTGTGGGGGAGGGGCGTCCACCACTACGGAGGCAACCTACCACAACTGATATAAACGCCCACTGCTGAGGCAGCCAGCCGTTGCCGAGGCAACCCGCCCCAACTGAGATACACGCCCACTGCTGACGCAGCCAGCCGTTGCCGAGGCAACCCGTCCCTACTGAGATACACGCCCACTGCTGACGCAGCCTGCCGTTGCTGAGGCAACACGCTACAACGAAGAGACTCCGCCGCAGGGCGTGGCGGAGACCACAGCAGAGCCGGCAGGAACAGCGCGAATCACACAACAGCAGGGCGGAGCCTCGGCAGCCAAACAGGGGCCAGTCTGCCTTTGAGCTGGGCAGGACACCTGATCGGACATCCAAAAATAAAGCCCAAACCCCTCAACACAGAGCATTTGAGAAAAAAAAAAGGGTTGTTTAATGAGCTGTGTTGCAGCAGAATCAAACATAGCAGCCTAACAGCCCTGAATGAACAACAGAGTGCACAGCTCAGCAATTAAACTCCTATAAAGTACAAATGTCTCCTCAAGCAGCTCCCTGACCCCTATATATCCAAAAGACTGTCATTAGGCAGGCATCATCCTGGGACAAAGAGAGCAGAAAAAGAAACTGGTAGCATCCCTCGCTGTGCCACGGCTACTAGAGGTGCACCCCAGACAAGCAGGGTCTGGAGCGGACCTCAACAGTCGTACAGCGAAGGGGCTAGACTGGTAGAAGGAAAACCAAGCAACAGAAATACTTCATCATCAACATTCTGGGTGTCCACTCAGAGACCCAAACGAAAAGTCAGCAACTACGCAGACGACCAGCGGACAAATCCACAAAGATGGGAAGAAACCAGCGCAAAAAGGAGGAAAACACCCGAAACCAGAACACATCGCCTCCTAGAAAGGACCAAAACTCCTCACCAGCAAGGGAACAAAGCTGGACGGAGAATGACTGTGATGAAATGACGGAATTAGACTTCAGAAGATGGATAATGAGAAACTTTTGTGAGCTAAAAGATCATGTATTAAATCAATGCAAAGAAACTAAGAACCTTGAAAAAAGATTTGAAAAAAGATTCGAGGAAATGATAACAAGAATGGATACCTTAGAGAGGAATATGAATGAATTAAAGGAGCTGAAAAACACAATACGAGAACTTCGCGAAGCAAATGCAAGTTTCAATAGCCGAATTGACCAAGCAGAAGAAAGAATATCTGAAGTCGAAGACCAACTCAATGAAATAAAACGAGAAACCAAGATCAGAGAAAAAAGCGCAAAAAGGAATGAACAAAGTCTCCAAGAAATGTGGGACTATGTGAAAAGACCTAACCTACGTTTGATAGGTGTACCAGAAGGGGATGAAGAGAATGAATCCAAGCTGGAAAATACTCTTCAGGACATCATCCAGGAAAATTTCCCCCACCTAGCAAGACAAGCCAACACTCAATTGCAGGAAATACAGAGAACACCACAAAGATATTCCGCAAGAAGAGCAACCCCAAGGCACATAATCGTCAGATTCAACAGGGTTGAAATAAAGGAGAGAATACTAAGGGCAGCCAGAGAGAAAGGTCGGGTCACCCACAAAGGGAAGCCCATCAGACTCACAGCAGATCTCTCGGCAGAAACACTACAAGCCAGAAGAGAGTGGGGGCCAATATTCAACATTCTTAAAGAAAAGAACTTTCAACCCAGAATTTCATATCCAGCCAAACTGAGCTTCAGAAGTGAAGGAAGAATAAAATCCTTTGCGAACAAGCAAGTACTCAGAGATTTTGTCACCACCAGGCCTGCTTTACAAGAGCTCCTAAAAGAGGCACTACACATAGAAAGGATCAATCAGTACCAGCCATTCCAAAATCACACCGAATGCTAAAGAGCTTCAACATAATGAAGAATCTACAACAACTAACAGGCAAAACAGCCACTTAGAATCAAAATGGCAGTATCAAATTCACACATAACAATATTAACCCTAAATGTAAATGGACTAAATGCACCAATCAAAAGACACAGACTGGCAAATTGGATAAAAATCCAAAACCCATCAGTGTGCTGTATCCAGGAAACCCATCTCACATGCAAGGATACACAAAGGCTCAAAATAAAGGGATGGAGGAAGATTTACCAAGCTAATGGAAAGCAAAAAAAAGCAGGAGTTGCAATTCTCATCTCTGATAAAATAGACTTTAAAGCAACAAAGATCAAAAGAGACAAAGAAGGCCATTACATAATGGTAAAAGGATCGATACAACAAGAAGAGCTAACGATCCTAAACATATATGGACCCAACACAGGAGCACCCAGATACATAAGGCAAGTTCTTAATGACTTACAGAAGGACTTAGACTCCCACACAATAATAGTGGGAGACTTTAACACTCCACTGTCAATACTAGACAGATCAACCAGACAGAAAATCAACAAGGATACCCAGGGCTTGAACTCAGACCTGGAGCAAGCAAACCTGGTGGACATTTACAGAACTCTCCACCCCAAATCCACAGAATACACATTCTTCTCAGCACCACATCACACCTACTCTAAAATTGACCACATAATTGGAAGTAAAGCACTGCTCAACAAATGCAAAACAACTGAAATCATAACAAACAGCCTCTCAGACCATAGTGCAATCAAGTTAGAACTCAGAATTCAGAAACCGACCCAGAACCGCACAGCTTCATGGAAACTGAACAACTGGCTCTTGAATGTTGACTGGGTAAACAACGAAATGAAGGCAGAAATAAAGAAGTTCTTCGAAACCAATGAGAATGAAGACACAACATGCCAGAACCTCTGGGACACATTTAAAGCAGTCTCTAGAGGAAAGTATATAGCAATAAGTGCCCATATGAGGAGAATGGAGAGATCCAAAATTGACACCCTATCGTCAAAATTGAAAGAGCTAGAGGAGCAAGATCAACAAAACTCAAAACCCAGCAGAAGACAAGAAATTACTAAGATCAGAGCTGAGCTGAAGGAGATTGAGACACGAAAAACCCTTCAAAAAATCAATAAATCCAAGAGCTGGTTTTTTGAAAAGATCAACAAAATAGACAGACCACTAGCCAGATTGATTAAAAATAAAAGAGAGAACAACCAAATAGATGCAATAAAAAATGATAAAGGGGTAATCACCACAGATTCCACAGAAATTCAAACCATCATCAGAGAATATTACAAACAACTCTATGCACATAAACTAGTAAACCTGGAAGAAATGGATAAATTCCTGGACTCCTGTGTCCTCCCAAGCCTAAACCAGGAGGAAGCTGAAACTATGAATAGACCAATAACAAGGTCTGAAGTTGAGGCAGCAATTAAGAGCCTACCTCACAAAAAAAGCCCAGGTCCAGATGGGTTCACAGCCGAATTCTACCAGACACACAAGGAGGAGCTGGTACCATTCCTTCTAAAACTATTTCAAACAATCCAAAAAGAGGGAATCCTTCCCAAATCATTTTATGAGACCAACATCATCCTGATACCAAAACCCGGCAGAGACCCAACGAGAAAAGAAAACTTCAGGCCAATATCCATGATGAACATAGATGCAAAAATCTTCAATAAAATATTGGCAAGCCGATTGCAACAGCAAATCAAAAAACTTATTCATCATGATCAAGTAGGATTCATCCCAGGGATGCAAGGCTGGTTCAACATACGCAAGTCTATCAACGTAATTCACCACATAAACAGAACCAAAAACAAAAACCACATGATTATCTCAATTGACGCAGAGAAGGCATTTGACAAAATTCAACAGCCCTTTATGCTAAAAACCCTCAATAAACTCGGTATCGATGGAACGTATCTCAAAGTAATAAAAGCTATTTATGACAAACCAACAGCCAATATCATACTGAATGGGCAAAAACTGGAAGCATTCCCTTTGAAATCTGGTACTAGACAAGGATGCCCTCTCTCACCACTCCTATTCAATATAGTACTGGAAGTTCTAGCCAGAGCAATCAGGCAAGAAAAAAAAATAAAGGGTATTCAAATAGGAAAGGTGGAAGCCAAATTGTCTCTATTTGCAGACGACATGATAGTATACCTAGAAGACCCCATCGCCTCAGCCCAAAAACTCCTGAAACTGATAAACAACTTCAGCAAAGTCTCAGGATATAAAATCAATGTGCAAAAATCACAAGCATTCGTCTACACCAATAACAGACTTAAAGAAAGCCAAATCAAGAGCGAACTGCCATTCGCAATCGCTACAAAAAGAATAAAATACCTTGGAATACAACTCACAAGGAACGTAAGGGACCTCTTCAAGGAGAACTACAAACCACTGCTCAACGAAATCAGAGAGGACACAAACAGATGGAGAAACATTCTGTGTTCATGGTTAGGAAGAATTAATATCGTGAAAATGGCTATACTGCCCAAAGTAATTTACAGAATCAACGCTATCCCCATCAAGCTACCATTGACTTTCTTCACAGAACTGGAAAAAACCACCATGAACTTCATATGGAACCAAAAGAGAGCCCGCATAGCCAAGTCAATTCTAAGCAAAAAGAACACAGCGGGGGGCATCACACTACCGGATTTCAAACTATACTACAAGGCTACAGTAATCAAAACAGCATGGTACTGGTACCAAAACAGAGATATAGACCAATGGAACAAAACAGAGGCACCGGAGGCAACACAACATACATACAACTATACAATCTTTGACAAACCTGACAAAAACAAGCAATGGGGCAAGGACTCCATGTTTAACAAATGGTGTTGGGAAAACTGGCTAGCCATGTGCAGAAAGCAGAAACTGGACCCCTTCCTGACACCTTACACTAAAATTAACTCCAGATGGATTCAAGACTTAAACATAAGACCTGGCACCATAAAAACCCTAGAAGGAAATCTAGGCAAAACTATCCAGGACATAGGAGTAGGCAAGGACTTCATGAACAAAACACCAAGAGCATTGGCAACAAAAGCCAAAATAGACAAATGGGACCTAATGAAACTCCACAGCTTCTGCACGGCAAAAGAAACAGTCACTAGAGTGGATCGGCAACCAACAGAATGGGAAAAAATTTTCGCAGTCTACCCATCTGACAAAGGGCTGATATCCAGAATTTACAAACAACTCAAGCAGATTTACAGGAAAAAAACAAACAAGCCCATTCAAAAGTGGGCAAAGGATATGAACAGATACTTTACGAAAGAAGACATATATGAGGCCAACAATCATATGAAAAAATGCTCATCGTCACTGGTCATCAGAGAGATGCAAATCAAAACCACATTGAGATACCATCTCACGCCAGTTAGAATGGCGATCATTAAAAAATCTGGAGACAACAGATGCTGGAGAGGATGTGGAGAAAAAGGAACACTTTTACACTGTTGGTGGGAGTGTAAATTAGTTCAACCATTGTGGAAGACAGTGTGGCGATTCCTCAAGGCCTTAGAAATAGAAATTCCATTTGACCCAGCAATCCCATTACTGGGTATATATCCAAAAGACTATAAATCGTTCTACTATAAGGACACATGTACACGAATGTTCATTGCAGCACTGTTTACAATAGCAAAGACCTGGAATCAACCCAAATGCCCATTGATAATAGACTGGATTGGAAAAATGTGGCACATATACACCATGGAATATTATGCAGCAATCAGAAATGAGGAGTTCGTGTCGTTTGTAGGGACATGGATGAATCTGGAAAACATCATCCTCAGCAAACTGACACAAGAACAGAAAATGAAACACCGCATATTCTCATTCATAGGTGGGTGATGAAAAATGAGAACACATGGACACAGAAAGGGGAGTACTAAACACTGGGGTCTATTGGGGGGAAAAGGGGAGGGCCAGTGGGAGGGGGAGGTGGGGAGGGATAGCCTGGGGAGAAATGCCAAATGTGGGTGAAGGGGAGAAGAAAAGCAAAGCACACTGCCATGTGTGTACCTACGCAACTGTCTTGCATGCTCTGCTCATGTACCCCAAAACCTATAATCCAATAAAAAATTTAAAAAAAAAAAAAAAAAAAAGAAAAAGGCTGAATGAAAGGTGAATTAAAGATAGCCAAAGTCATGCCATAGCTGCACACGTTGCTTGGAGGACGTTCATGAAGGTTCTGCTCAAGATGCACCTGAGGCTGACCAAGGGGACTCAATATCAACAACAAGCTCATTTGCCAGGAAGTAACTCTCCTGGGCCTGCAAGATGCAAACAGGCTTTACCATCTTCCCTCCCTAAAACCACTGGTGCATTTTAAATACTTTAAAAATTAACACTTTTGACTGGGCGCGGTGGCTCACGCTTATAATCTCAGCACTTTGGGAGGCCGAGGCGGGTGGATCACAGAGTCAGGAGTTCGAGACCAGCCTGGTGAAACTCGTCTCTACTAAAAATATAAAAATTACCCAGGCATGGTAACAGGTGCCTGTAGTCCCAGCTACTCAGGAGGCTGAAGCAGGAGAATCGCTGGAACCTGGGAGGTAGAGGTTGCATTGAGCCGAGATTGTGCCACTGCACACCAGCCTGGGCAACAGAGCTAGACTCTATCTCAAAAAAAAAAACAAAAAAACACTTTTACATCTGCTCAAATGCAGTCAAGAGTAGAAGGTATAAGCACAGCCTTAGCAATGTTAGTTCCTCAGCTGCTGCTGTTTTCACCAGAACTTAATTCTTATAAATGCAGAGAGAACATATTTAACACCCCAAGAAAGCACAAAAGACTGCTTATGATTTGGTGACTGTATCATCTGAACTATAACATGTAGTACATAATCTTACCAATAGTGGAATTATATTTAAAATTTAAAGTACTCTTCAAGGGTTGGGGTGCCCCCCACCACTCACCCCAAAGGAAAAAAATATTTGATGATGTATGATGGTTGTTTTGTAGTATCCACTATGAAGTTCTAATTTTAAAATGTGCATAGCAACTTTTTATTTTATTTTATTTATTATTTTTTTTTGACACAGAGTCTCTCTCTCTCTCTGTGTCACTCAGGCTGGAACGTAGTGGCATGATCTTGGTTCACTGTAACCTTCACTTCCCAGGTTCAAGCAATTCTTATGCCTCAGTCATCCAAGTAGCTGGGATTACAGGCATGCCCCATCATGCCCAGCTAATTTTTGTGTGTTCAGTAGAGATAAGGTTTCACCAGGTTGGCCAGACTGGTCTCGAACTCCTCACCTGAAGTGATCCTCCTGCCTCAGCCTCCCAAAGTGCTGGGATTACAGGCGTGAGCCACCATGCCCGGCCACAACATTCGATTTTAAAACATTCAATATAGCTAGTGATTGCAAAGGTTTGTGCCTTAATGCATTTTGAATATTATAAAACAAATACCATGTCCTTTCAAATTACTTTACATTGAATTTAGCCTGTTCTAGCTCAAAAGACATTTCGTGATTGAGAAGAGAAGCCAGGGCTTAAGAATGTGAACTCAAACTGCTGACCTCAGGTGATCCATCCGCCTCGGCCTCCCAAAGTGCTGGGATTACAGGTGTGAGCCACCGCACCTGCCCAAGCGGCAATCTTTTTATTGTCTCCATAATTTTGCCTTTTCCAGAATGTCATATAGTTAGAATCAAATGACACGTAGTCTTTTCAGACTGGCATCTTGCACTCAGTGATACGTGTTTAAGTTTCCTTCTTTTCCTGTAAAACCTCTTCCTGACTTTACAGCTAATTTCTTTTTAGTACTGATTAACATTCCATTGTTTGGATGTATCACAGTTTATGTATCCCTTTACTTAACTGAAGGACATCTTGGTTGCTTCCAAGTTTTCGCAATGATGAATAAAGCTTCTAGAAACATCTGTGTGCAGGTTCTTTGTGTGAACGTAAGCTTTCAGCTCCTTTGGTTAAATACCAAGGAGTACAATTGCTGGATTACCTGGTTAAGAGTATGTTTAATTTTGTAAGAAACCACCCAACCATCTTCCAAAGTGGCCATACTATTTTGCATCCCATCAGCAATGAATAATAGCACTTATTGCTCTTCATCCCTGTCAATATTAGGTGTTGTTAGTGTTCTAGATTTTGGCCATTCGAAAAGGAAGGTAGTGGTGTCTCATTGCTGTTTTAATTGCATTTCTCGCAATGAGAAGTATAAGACATATAAGATGCAGAGTATTTTTTCATGTGCTTACCTGCCATCTGTATATATATATATTTTTTAATCTTTAGACAGGGTCTCCCTCTGTTGCCCAGGTTGGAGTGCAGTGGCGTGATCTCAGCTACAGCAGCCTCCACCACCCAGGTTGAAGCAATTCTTGTGCGTCAGCCTTCTGATTACCTGGGATTACAGGCACCCACCACCATGCCCGGCCAATTTTTTTTTTTTTTTTTTTTTTGGTAGAGATGGGGTTTCACCATGTTGGCCAGGCTGGTCTGGAACTCCTGACCTCAGGTGATCCACCCACCTCAGCCTCCTAAAGTGCTAGGATTCAGGTGTGAGCTGCCGTGTCTGTCCGCGTACGAATATTTTTAAGGCCCTTGATACTGTGAACCCAAAGTATGTGAGACAGGTCTCAATGGATGTAGAAAGCTTATTTTGCTAAGGTTAAGGATGCATCCAAGACACAACCTCAGGAGGTCCTGAAGACATGTGCCCAAGGTGGTTGGGGAACAGCTTGCCTTTATACGATTTAGGGAGAACAATACATGAATTAATACATGTAAGATTTATGATGGCTCGATCCAGAAGGGCAGGATACCTCAAAGGGGGTTGGGGGGCTTCCAGGTCGTAAGTAGATTTAAAAATGTTCTGATTGGCAATTGGTTATTACTAATAGAAAGGAATGTCTGGGTTATCAAAAGGGGTTGTGGTGACCAAGGTTTTATCAGGCAAATGAAGCCTCTGGGTAGCAGGCTTTAGGGAGAATAGATTGTAAATGTTTCTTATCAGACTTAAGGTCTGTATTGACCTAGAGCTGTCCCCCAGGCGTCTCTGAGGCCAGTTTCTTCACCTTGCCTCAGTGTCACCTGATTCTAAATAGCAGCTCCTCATCACTCTCTGTCCCTTTGTCCTGCTGCATTTTTTTTCTTAGCACCTACTAACACCTCACAAAATGCTGAGATTACAGGCGTGAGCTATCACACCTGGGCAATAGGTCAATTTTAAACCATTCCAATTCTTTAACTTTCTAACCATAGTGTAAAAAAAATTTTTTTTTTTTTTTTTGAGACAGGGTTTCACTCTGTCCCATAGGCTAGGGTGCAGTGGGTTAGTCTCAGCTCACTGCATCCTCTGCCCCAGCTTCCAGAGTAGCTGGGACTACAGGCATGCTTCGCCACGCCCAGCTAATTTTCATATTTTTTGTAGAGATGGGGTTTCATCAGGTCACCCAGGCTGGACTTGAACTCCTGGGCTCAAGCAATCTGCCCACTTCAACCTCCCAGAGTGCTGGGATTACAGGTGTGAGCCACCGCACCTGGCCTGAAGAAATACTTAAGTAGAGTTTCAGAGTGGGTAAGATCACTTGGTATCGTAAACCAAACATCTTCAATGACACCTCCTATCCCTTCATCCTGCAGTAATTATTTTCTTTTCATGCATGTAAAAGGTGTTTTGGAATCATTGCCTTGTTAAATGGACCATTAGACCTGAATGGTTAAGAATTTAAGTATCTGCAGGTGACTTAAGTGCCAAAGGTTTGAGGAAACTTAAGAGAGCCAGCATCTTTGCTGGAGAGATATTTAGTTCCCAAGTGCTAGGAAAACAAACCAAAAAATCCAGTAGTTTTCAGGTAGTGTTATAGGGAGCCCTTCGGAGGCATCTCAGGAGTTGGCACTGGCAGGGCTCTAAGAGTTGCTCTCCTTAACTTGATGTGCTTTGTCTTTATTAGTTTAATATATTAGAACTCCTGTCCTGTATGAACAGACACGTCTCAAAAGAAGACATTTATGTGGCCAACAAACATGAAAAAAAGCTCATCATCATTGGTCATTAGAGAAATACACATCAAAACCACACTGAGATACCATCTTACACCACTTAGAAAGGTGATCATTAAAAATGCAGGAAACAACAGATGCTGAGGAGGCTGGGGAGAAATAGGAATGCTTTTACACTGTTGGTGGGAGTGTAAATTAGTTCAACCATTGTGGAAGACAGTGTGGCAATTCCTCAAAGATCTATAGCCAGAAATACCAGTTGACCCAGCAATCCCATTACTGAGTATATACCCAAAGGATTATAAACCATTCTACTATAAAGATACATGCAGACGTATGTTTATTGCAGCTCTATTCCCGTTAGCAAAGACTTAGAACCAACCCAAATGCCCATCAATGGCAGATTAGATAAAGAAAATGTGGCACATATACACCATGGAATACTATGCGGCCATAAACGGATGCGTTCATGACTTTTGCAGGAACATGGATGAAGCTGGAAACCATCATTCTCAGCAAACTAACACAAGAACAGAAAACCAAATATCACATGTTCTCACTCATAAATGGGAGTTGAACAATAAGAACACATGGACACAGGGAGGGGAACATCACCAGGGCCTGTCAAGGGGCAGGAGGTAAGGGGATAAGGGGTAAGCATTAGGAGAAATATCTAATGTAGATGATGAGTTGATGGGTGCAGCAAACCACCATGGCACATGTATATCTGTGTAACAAACCTGCATGTTCTGCCCATGTGACCCAGAATTTAAAGTATAGCAACAACAAAAAGAGAATTCCGATCCTAAAAAGAATTAGAAAAACCACACATGAAAAGCTACACTTAAATCTCTTGTAGAATTATTTCTTACTTTTTTTTTTTTTTTTTTTTTGAGACAGAGTCTTGCACTGTTGCCTAGGCTCGAATGCAATGGTGCGATCTCGGCTCACTGCAACCTCCACCTCCCAGGTTCAAACAATTTTCCTGCCTCAACCTCCCAAGTAGCTGGGACTACAGGTGCATGCCACCATTCCAGCTAATTTTTGTTTTTTTTTTTAATAGAGGCGGGGTTTCACCATGTTGGCTAGGATGGTCTTGATCTCTTGACCTCATGATCCGCCTGCCTTGGCCTCCCAAAGTGCTGGGATTACAGGCATGAGCTATCGCGCCTAGCCGTATAATTTTTTCTAAACTCTTCTCTACTTATACTATAGTTTTTCCCCTCTTTTTATGCAGCTCCTTGAACACTGGAATATTAAATGATTGTATGACTAAGAAAACTCTGACATTTTTCCCAGGAACACGGTGCAATATTTCAAAGTTTTTGAGAATATCTAAGTATCTGAAGTATCTAAGCTTAGTTAGAACCATCTGTTGTGTTATCAGAAATGAGATAGGCAGGTGGAGAACCTAGCACAAGCTTTCAAATTCAAACTTTAGTAGAAACAGCCCTAGTAAGTTTCTGGGGTGTTGGAAATAGCAGCAGCTATTATATAAAATTATCCTTTGATGGTAGCTTTTTATTTTGGTGTAAATATCAAAGTCTCCAACTCCTTTTAACTAGAATTGTTAGGAATTCTGTAAATATAAACAGTTGACTATTTCTAGGTCTTGTTCATGACTTTTAGTTGAAGCTAAAATCTAAGATCTAGTTAGTAGAATAGACAAAAATTCTATAGATATAGTTTTATAGATCAAAAAGTACACTTCTCTTATGTATGGCAACCGGGCTGGAACCAATGTGGTTTAAAATCACAAAGCAGGCCAGGCGTGGTGGCTCATGCCTGTAATCCAAGCAGTTTTGGAGGCCGAGGCAGGCAGATCACCTGAGGTCAGGAGTTCAAGACCAGCCTGGGCAACATGGTGAAACCCTGTCTCTACTAAAAAATAACAAAAATTAGGCATGGTAGCACACCCCTGTAGTCCCAGCTACTTGAGAGGCTGAGGCGGGACAATTGCTTGAACTGGGGAGGTGGAGGTTGCAGCGAGCAGAGATCACACCACTGCACTCCAGCCTGAGCCACGGAGCAGGAATCCATCTCAAAAAGAAAAAAGAAAGTACATGCTGCCAGTGGAGGGAGAAAAATGGCAGTGCAGACCCTGATGATCTCTACTCACCAAACTGAATTTGTCCTTTGCAGGCCCAGCATCTGTCAGCAGTCTAGTCCTGGGGTTCATTTTTAGAATATCTCCAGTTGTGGTACCAAGGTAGAAAAAGCTATCATCGTCAGCCATCTGGGGAAGAGAGAAAAAGAAACCTGAAGACCTGGATGTCAGAGATGGCCATGAACCACTGGTCAGGAATGGGATGAAGTTCCTCTGGCACCCTATGAAGATTTGCAGAGATGCTCAGGGCTGCTTCTATTTCTCCAGGCTCAAAGATGGGTCAGAACAGTTCTGAGGGGAGCAGGGTTAGGGCTTCACATAGACTGGAGGGAAATCTTAGACTCCAATTAGCCTGTGCATTTCACTTGAAGTCTCTTTGGGTCTGATGTTAATAGGCATACTCTGCCAGTTCAGACTTTTGAGTTATCTTTTAAGGGCTCCTAGGATGAAGGTATGCTTCTCCAAAGAGGATATATATTTGCTTTATCTCATATTTTCCAAAGTCTATATCCATAAAATAACCATGCATTAAACAAGAGGAATAAGTCCACGGAGAATGAAGTTATACAGGTTGAGTATCCTTAATCCAAAAATCTAAAATCTGAAATGCTCCAAAATTGGAAATTTTTGAGTGCTGATGTGACACTCAAAGGAAACGCTCATTGGCACATCTCAAATTCTGAATTTTCAGATTAGAGGAGTTGAACTGGGAAATATAATGCAAATACTCCCAAATCTGAAAAAAAATTCAAAATCCAAAACACTTCTGGTTATAAAAATGTCAGATAAGGAATACACAACTTGAATATATAAATCTGCAGTTAAAATCTATTAATAATTTCCCTTTATGGAAGAGATTCCATTTCAACAATGGGTTTCATGGTCAGAAACTTTATTTGCAGTAGCAGAAGTAACATCAGTGGAATAGGAATGTGGTGTGGGCCCTGAGAGCCACAGGCTACATTGCTTTCCTCCAGGTGAGGCAGGCTCTGGGTGTTTGATGACAGCCTAGATTCCAGTAAAACAAGGTTTACTTGCACTGTGTCTAAGTGACTCTTCCGTGACTTCTGAAGGGAGCTTCTTTTTTGTGTGTGAAACAGAGTCTCACTGTTGCCCAAGCTGGAGTGCAGTGGCATGATCTCAGCTCACCGCAACTTCTGCCTCCCGGGTTCAAGCAATTCTCCTGCCTTAACCTCCTGAAAAGCTGAGATTACTGGTGCCTGCCACCATGTCTGGCTAAGTTCTTGTACTTTTAGTAGAGATGGGGTTTCGCCATGTTGCCCAGGCTGGTCTCGAACTCCTGACCTCAAGTGATCCACCTACCCTGGCCTCCCAAAGTACTGGGATTACAGGTGTGAGGCACAGCGCCTGGCCAAGGTGGGCTTCTTCAATCAACATCCCCTATGTCTATGCCTCACCTTCCTATCCCCAGCCCCATGTACATACACACACAAACACCTTGGTCAGTACTACTAACAGGAATGTGTGCTAATTGTTACTTAATACTTCAACGAATACTTACTCCAGTACTCATGACAATCCTTTTCATCTGTCCTGTTTGGCACTCAGTTGGCCAGATTTTTCTGTTTGGAAGATCCAGTTCCCATACTCGAATTGTCCCACTATATATAAAAATAATTACAATCAAATGACACTGATTTAATAATCACCTCATCCCTGAAACTGAGGGGAAGAAATCCAAACATTTTTGAGGCCTTGTTACGGCCTAGTACACTATGAAAAATCTTTTATTTGATCCTCATAACAACACCATGAGGCAAGTTTTATGATTCCTCTGTTGAAAATAGATGCTCGGTGCCACAAATTAAAAATCAGCACTGAGACAAAGGATCTTTCAGCAACGCAATTTTTACTTCCTGGACTGCAGGGAGGGTACTCTCATGGCAAGATGGCTAGTGGAGCACCCTTCCTGCAGTCCAGGAGTAAAACTTGCATTGCTGAAAGATTTTTTGTCTCAGTTCTGATATTTCTTTGCAGCACTGATCATCTATTTCCAAGATCCCCTCCCAAATGAGAAAGTGCAGAGCTTGAAGACAACAGAGCAAGGATTCACACCCAGCTCCCTCCTACTCTGAAGTGCATGCTACCCACTCTGCTGAAAACAGACAGACACATAAGCATGGGAACAAGTGCAGAGTAAATCAGAGCTTATTCAATTTCTTCCTCTTTTTTCTTTTCTTTCTTTCTGACAAGCAAAAATGATATATATTCATAGTGTACATCACGATGCTTATATACATATACACATTATAGAAGAGCAAAATCAAGCTATTGAATTGTGCATTACCTCATATACTTACCATTTTTTTTTGGTGGTGAGAAACTTGAAAGTCTTTGAGCAATTTTCAAGTATACAATATATTATGAACTATACTGACCATGATCTTCACAACCTAAGTGTCCATCAGAAGATGAACTGACTTTGGGAGGCCAAGGTGGGTGGATCACCTGAGGTTAGGAGCTTGAGACTAGCCTTGCTAACATGGTGAAACCCAGTCTTTACTAAAAAAGTACAAAAATTAGCCAGGAGTGGTGATACATGCTCATAACCCCAGCTACTGGGATTATCCCAGCTACTGACTGAGGCAGGAGAATCGCTTGAACCCAGAAGGTGGAGGTTGATGTGAGTCTAGATAGCGCCATTGCACCCCAGCCTGGGTAACAGAGTGAGATTCCATAAAAAAAAAAAAATGGACTTTTAAAATGTGGCATATGTACACAACAGAAAGAAATTTTGACATTTATGACAACATGGGCAAACCTGATGGACATTATAAGCCAAGTTAAGTGAAATAAGCCAAGCACAGAAAAACAAACACTGAATGCCTTCATTCAGCTGTGGAGTGTAAAAAAGCCAAACTTATTTGACAGAGAGTAGAATGGTAGCTATCAGAGGCTGGGGGTGGGAGAGTAGGGAGATGTTGGTCAGAGGACACCAAATTTCAGTTCAACAGGAGGAAGAGTAAGTTTAAATGTGTTTTTTTTCCCCACCCCCCAAGGAAAATTTTTAAAGGGAAGACCTGTGGTGTAGAGTCTTGTCTTCAAGGAAAGAGAAATTAGACCAAGCAACTAAAAGCTAAACAAAATTAACACCTAACACAGTACTTGATATATGGTCAGTATTTACTCATTATATGTTGAATTAAACTGAATTAATAATTGTATAAAAATACCAAGTTCAATATCATAGTCAAAGACATCAGCTAATATCTTTCATCAGAAAAGAGTAATCTAAAACTGTATCAGGTTTTTCTTTTTTCTTTCTAGCTCCCAGAGTCATACATATAGTAAGTACTCAGATATATTTTAAACATACTTAACTTTTTTTTTTTTTGAGACGGAGTCTCGTTCTGTTGCCCAGGTCGGAGTGCAATGGTGCAATCTCGGCTCACTGCAACCTCTGCCTCCCAGGATCAAGCAATTCTCTTGCCTCAGCTTCCGGAGTAGCTGGGACTACAGGCACACCCCACCAAGTCTGGCTAATTTTTGTATTCTTAGTAGAGATGAGGTTTCACCAAGTTAGCCAGGATGGCCTTGATCTCCTGACCTGGTGATCCACCGGCTTTGGCCTCCCAAAGTGCTGGGATTACAGGTGTGAGCCACCGCGTCCGGCCAACTTTTTTTTTTAAACAAAGAGCTTTTCATGGTCATCCTGGTAAATGTTATTTGGAATCTGAAATACTGAAATTTGCAGGACATCTCACGGGGACAATATAGTGGAATACATGACATTGGGACCAAGGTAGAGAACCCAGCACATATAGGTGCCATGTCAGAAATTTTACTTAAGAATGATAACTTTCTCAGTTCTCAGTGTCACATGAAATCAAACCAGATAGAGAATGCAGATTGTCCTAAAAAAACACTTTTTCATGTAAAATTCAGGTTTTGAGTGCTGAAGAAACATCGTTCACGGACATCAGAATGGACCAATGCCTGCTGCTTCAGGGGCTGCCAGGGAGCAGACAGAACCCCATTAAACCCTGGCTTAGTCAAATCACTCTGCAAACCTGAAAAAGTTGAAGAGCGTCACCACAGCCTGTGGTCAGTTGCTTTGGATTGCTTGATAGGGGCTGGCTTTCATGTCAGCCAATTAGCTTCATGGCTTTCGAATGGATCATTCCTCATAATTAGCCATGGAACAAATGTCAGTTATGCATCATAAAGCGGGGATGGAAAACAATATAGATACAGAGCTGCACAAATTCTCTTCTCTGGCTGGAAAAGTAACTAACAATGTGTGCCTTTCCCAGATGGGGAGGCCACAGATGGGTTGAAAAAAAATAGTTCTACTGAACACATACTTGAACTCTGTATAGTTAAAATATTTCCAGCAAAAATAACTTGTAATGACTACAAAATCACAAAAACTATGATGTAAGGTATTTTCCAGGACTAAAGACATGTTCCCCAGATCACAATGACCATGTTTTCTGTGCAAGAAAATATAGCAATTTATAAGTCCTGAAAACTCCGAGTGCCAACACCTACTTTCCAGCAGTCACAAACATCTCATCCTGGCACCTGGAGAAGATCACGTGGGTGGCATTCCCAACATTGAGGCCGGCCGCAGGGCTACCGCAGATGGCATCTCTCTTGGCTATGCTCCACACCACCACACTGCCAAAATAAGAGGGACAAAAAAAAAAAAAAACAAAGTCAAAGAGAAAACAGGCTTTCTAAAATAAGACACAACCATCTTAGTGCTTCTAGAAAGGAAAACAAAACAAAACAATTTACTTATGCATGTAGTCCCAGCTACTTAGGAGGCTGAGGCAGGAGAATCGCTTGAGCCTCGGAGGTGAAGGTTGCAGTGAGCTGAGATTGTGCCACCACACTCCAGCGTGGCGATAGAGCAAGACTCCATCTCAAAAAAAAAAAAACAAAAAACAGAAACAACGAAATCACACCACCCCTGACATCTCCTCAACCACACTGGGTATTAGAAGACATGTGGGTGACACTTAAAAAGCTTTAAAGGAAATGATAAAGCTAGAAGCCAGTGAGCCCATCCATCAAGTCCGATGCTAAATTAAAGACCTTTTCAGACATGCAAGGCTTTAAAGTCCACCACCCATTTATCTGATATAAAAAATTTCCTTGGGGAAGTATTCCAGTTGAAAATAAAAAGGAATGCAATGAAGAAGATGACAAAAGGCAGTGTTTTCAACCTTGGACATGCATCTGAATCAACATCAGAATTATTATTACTATTATTTTTTGAAACAGAGTTTTGCTCTGTTACCAGGCTGGAGTACAGCGGGCGTGATCTCGGCTCACTGAAACCTCCACCTCCCTGGTTCAAGTGATTCTCCTGCCTCAGCCTCTGAGTAGCTGGGACTACAGGCACACACCACCACGCCCGGCTAAGCAGACAAGCACCGTGAAGAGCGTCTCCAGGCCAAGAAGGAGAAGATCAAGACTGTGTCTAAGGAGAAAGAGACAAGAAATAGGAGTTCCCCTTTCTTGTCTGTAGATAGCAGTCTCGGTGATGACATAGATTGGTCATTAAAATAAAACAAGGGAGGGTGGGGAGGGATAATATGGGGAGAAATGCTGGATATAGTATACACCTAAAGTAAAATTTAAAAAATAATTTCGATAGGTAGAAAATAAAACTCCATATATAAAACACAAATAAATAAATAAATTAATTAAATAAAAATAAAAAACAAGCCTTTTTCTGCTTGCCCTCCTCAAAAAAGAAAAAAAAAGTTGAGCTAAGAAGGTTAACAGGGAATTTCTGGATACATTACTTATCAGAAACACTCAAGGTAGAAAATAAAACTCAACATACAAAACACACAAAAATAAATAAATAAATAAAAATAAAAAACAAGCCTTTTTCTGCTTGCCCTCCTCAAAAAAAAAAAAAAAAAGTTGAACTAAGAAGGTTAACAGGGAATTTCTGGATACATTACTTATCAGAAACACTCAAGTGGTAACGGCCCAGGGAAGGTGTGACCGCTTATGAATGACAAGAAAAGGAGATCTCATGAATATTTTGTTGACTTGCTATATAGTAAGAGAAGAGCTGTCATTATATAACTATACACAAATATACATTTCCTTTGTAATAAACCTATGAAGCTCAAATAAGAAAATATATGTAAAAGTGTACTGAAAGTATTCAATCCCACAGAAACCTCAGGTGTTATTATTTTTCTTCCACAGACAGTGTTCCTTTGACATTTACATAGGAATATGCTCTACACTTATGGTTCTTCCTGATACATTTTGTTTACGTATTTATTTATTTTTAGTTAGAGTCTTGCTCTGTCGCCCAGACTGGAATGCAGTGGCGCAATCTTGGCTCACTGCAAGATCCACCTCCCACCTTCAAGCCCTTCTACTGCCTCAGCCTCCTGAGTAGCTGGGATTACAGGCCTCAGCACTACGCCCGGCTAATTTTTGTATTTTTTGTAGAGACAATGATTCACCAGGTTGGCCAGGCTGGTCTTGAACTCCTGACCTCAGGTGATCCACCCACTTCAGCTTCCCAAAGTGCTGGGATTACAGAAGTGAGCCACCACGCCCAACCAGTTCTTGCTAATGTATTTTAAATATGCTTTTTTTTCTTCAATTTCCTTTGTGTTCTCTGCCTACCAACTTGACTGTGAGTTAACTCAAGGGCAAGGATCATAACTTGTCTTGGCAATGCAAGTTAAAGGTGCAGCCTCTGGAGTCATGCTGCTAGGGTGGGTTTGTCTTCCAGGTCTGTCACTTACCAGTGGGCTCCTTACTTGTCACCTGCCACCAATAGCTTCCACTTCTTGAAATTAATGTGGGACTTAATTTAGACAATGCAATAAAAATGTTCAGCTCATTCCTGCCACATATTAAGTGCTTTAAAATTGTAGCTGTTGTCAGCCAGGCATGGTGGCTCACGCCTGTAATCCCAGCACTTTGGGAGGCCAATGCGGGTAGATCAGGAGGTCAAGAGATTGAGACCATCCTGGCCAACATAGTGAAACCCCGTCTCTACTAAAAATGTAAAAATTAGCTGGGTGTGGTGGTGCGTGCATGTAATCCCAGCTACTTGGGAGGCTGAGGCAGGAGAATCACTTAAACCCAGGAGGTGGAGATCGCACCACTGCACTCCAGCCTGGTGACAGAGTAAGGCTCCATCTCAAAAAAAAAAAATGTAGCTGTTGTCTTTCATGACAATGATGATGATGATGGTGGTGTCCTTCTTTTCAGCAATGGATCTCATATTTAACTGCACATCAGAGTCACCTGGGACACATTTTTATAGAAATATCTAGCTGTATGTATTTGTGGGGTACAGTGATGTTTTGATACCTGTATACAATGTGTAATGATCATATCAAAGTAACTGGGATTTCCATCACCTCAAACATTTATCTTTGTGTTGAGAATATTACAATGCTTCTAGTTATTTTGAAATATTCACTAAATCATTAACCATAACTTTCCGGCTATGTGATTGAATACTAGAACATATTCTATGTAAGTGTATTTTTGTACCCATTAACCAACTACTCTTATCCCCCTACCTCCTTCTTTTCCCAGCCTCTGCAAACCACTCTCTCCCTCCATGAGAGCTACTTTTTTTGAGTGAGAAGATGAGATATTTGTTTCTGTGCCTGGCTTATTCCATTTAACATAATGACTTCCAGTTACATTAAAGTTGCTGCAATGACAACAGCTCATTCTTTTTTAAAAAAAAAATTATTTTCTATGGCTAAATAATATTCTATCGGGCATGGAAGGAGCATACCTCAACATGTTAAAGACCATATATGACAAACCCACAGCTAACATCACACTGAATGGGGTGAAATTGAAAGTCTTTCCACTAAGATCTGAAACAAGATGAGGATGCTGTCACATCCCGGGGTCCAGGTCCAGCCCATGCTGAAGTCCGAGGGGGGTGAGTGGATGAGCAGAAGGAACACTCGGGGGCTGTAGGCAGGTGGAAGATGATTTTATTCAGCAGCAGCTCTCATCAACAACTTTCTCACACTGTCCATCCTGTCTCGGCTGCTTGAGCCAGCAGCTCCCACATACAGCTGCGTGGCTGGCTCTACCCTGCCTTCAGGATCAGCAGCTTAACTCTCTCTCTCTGGGAATGAGCAGGCTGAGCTGTGCCCTGGCTCCTTTTTGTCCATCTGCAAAGATGGACAGCTCTGGCTTGCTATTTATTTATTTATTTATTTGAGACGGAGTTTTGCTTTTCTTGCCCAGGCTGGGGTGCAATGGCACAATCTCGACTCACCACAACCTATGCCTCTTAGGTTCAAGCAATTCTCCTGTCTCAGCCTCCCAAGTAGCTGAGATTACAGTCATGTACCACCACACCTGGCTAATTTTGTATTTTTAGTAGAGATGGGGTTTCTGCATGTTCGTCAGGCTGGCCTCAAACTTCCAACCTCAGGTGATCTGCCTGCCTTAGCCTCCCAAAGTGTTGGGATTACAGGCATGAGCTACCTCACCCCACCCTCTCTCTCTCTTTCTCCGGGCACCAGGGCACCTGCACAATGTCAAAAGGGCAATTATACTTTTTACAGACAATAGTGGTGTAGAGCCAAGTGATGGCCTTCCCATGTTATGGCTACATGGCTGTGTTAGCGGTGGAATTATATGCCTGCACTCTAAACCCATTGAGTCACACAGGATGTAAACATTCTGCCTCAGCCTATCCTTGACCAAAGCATAGCCATGTTCCTTACAGATGTTCACTCTCACCACTTTTACTCAATGCAGTACTGGGAAGCTTGTATAACTCCTAGAGCTCAGGCCAATCAAATCAAACTCTCTGAAGATACACCCAGGCACCAGTGATTCCCTAAAGCTGCCCGGGTGATGTCAACATGCAGCCAAGTTTGAAACCCACTCTTTTATGGTATTTTTCTCAGAGGCTTTTCACACAATGAACACTCAAACATAAGACGGGCCAAGAGAGAATATGAGAGGGGGCAGGGCCCTTGTCACTTCTGGAAATATATCTAGCAGAAAATAAGCAAATATTACAAACTCTGCATCTGACAAAGTATCTAGCATCTATAAGGAACTTAAATAAATGTACAAGGAAAAAAACACCAAAAAGTGAGCAAAGGACATGAACACTTTCCAAAAGAAGATATACATGCAGCCAATAAACGTGAAAGAAGGCTCAATATCTCCTGTCATTAGAGAAATGCAAAGCAAAACCACAATGAGATACCATCTCATATCAGTCAGAATGACTATTATTAAAAAGTCAAAAAATAACAGATGCTAGTGAGGTTGCAAAGAAAAGGGAATGCTGATGTACTGTTGGTGGGAATGTAGATTAGTTGAACCATATGGAAAGCAGTATGGCGATTCCCCAAAGAGCTAAAAAGAAAACAACCATTCAACCCAGCAGTCCTATTACTGGCTATATACTCAAAAGAATATATATTGTTCTACCATAAAGACACATGCGATCGTATGTGCATCACAGCACTATTCACAATAGCAAAGACATGGAATCAACCTAAATGCCCATCAATGGTAGACTGGATAAAGAAAATGTGATACATACACATCATGGAATACTACACAGCCATAAAAAAGAATGAGATCATGTTTTTTATAAGAACGTGGATGGAGCTGGAGGCCATTATCCTTAGCAACCTAACACAGAAATAGAAAACTAAATACTACATGTTCTTACTTACAAATGGGAGCTAAATGATGAGAACACATGGACACATAGAAGGGAACACAGATACTGGGGACTGCTTGAGGGTGAGGGGTGGGAGGAGGGAAAGGATCAGAAAAAAATAACTGCTAGGCTGAGCACCTGGTTGATTAAATCATCTGTACATCAAACCCCTGTGGAGACATAAGTTTACTTATATAACAAACAGTGGAAACATAAGTTTACCTACATAGCAAACATGGACATTTACCTCTGAACCTAAAATAAAAGTTACCAAAAAAAAAAAAAAAAGAATAGAAGTAAATATGTTTAGTACATTACCTTCCATCATCTGGGCCTCCTAGTGATACCAAGTACAAATCATTTGGAGAAAAGGCCAGAGCTTCAATTTTGCCCTTGTGTAGGGACAGCCGAGCAAGCAGCTTTCTTATCTTATAATCCCACAAAATGATGTCTGCCTGGGGGCAAGAACACACCATCAGATCATAGGGAGACATTCAAAGCATCTGAGCAGACAGCCACCCTTCTTGATGAAAAACTATTAGTACTGTCACTTTTCTTTTCTCTTTCTTTCTTTTTTTTTTCTTAAGACGGAATTTCGCTCTTTTTTGCCCAGGCTGTAGTGTGATGCCGTGATCTTGGCTCACTGCAAACTCCACCTCCCGGGTTCAAGCAATTCTCCTGCCTCGACCTCCCAATGTCCTGGGATTACAGGCATGAGCCACCACGCCTGGCCCATACTATCACTTTTCTAGACATCAGATCAGGTTCTACAAACGTGACAGCAACACAAAGGAAAGAGCTTTCAGCAGGAATTTTTGTTTGTGAGCAGTATCAGTCACAAGCTGCAACTTCGGGTATAAAATCATGAGAGTACTTCACTCCCAGTCTGATGGAATGAAAATGAGTTAAAAGAGAAGTCAAGAGGAAGAAGAAGGAAGAACAAAGCACATTGCTGCACAGAACTAACAACTTCAAGTGGAGCAGTTCTTCTGAGGCACCTCTGGATAAATTCACAATGAGTGGTTTTCACGGTATTCACCTTGAACCCCATGAATGTGACTTGTCCAGAGGCGATGTACTCTCCTGACTTGGAGATGGCCAAACAGGAGACATTGTTGTTATGACCCTGTAGGAAATTCTGCCCTTGAGTATTTATTGCCTGAATGAGGACTGTGCAACCCAGAGGATAAATCAGATGCTCCTGGTCAGGATGGCATTTCAGACCAGCAGGCACATGTCCTAAAAGAGAAAGATGAACAGTAATAATAATCAGGTGCAGAAGTGGCTGGGCATTTTCTACTTGAGTACAAAAGACAACACTTTTTTTTCTTTGAGACATAGTCTTGCTCTGTTGCTCAGGCTGGAGTGCAGTGCTGCGGTCTTGGCTCACTGCAACTTCTGCCTCCTGGGTTCAAGCAATTCTCCTGGCTTAGCCTCCTGAGTAGCGGGATTATAGGTGCCCGCCACCATGCCAGGTGATTTTCTTTTGTGTGTGTGTACTTTTAGTAGAGATGGGATTTCACCATGTTGGCCAGGCTGGTTGCGAACTCCTGACCTTGTGATTCACCCGCCTCTGCCTTCCAAAGTGCTGGGATTACAGGCATGAGCCATCGCCCCTGGCCAACACTTTAAAAATAACCCTTAGTTTAGCTAAAATAAGTTGGGGGAAATAGGTAATTTTATTTTACTGACAAAAAGTCTAGTAATCACTTCTAGCAATCACTTGGTCTAATAATCACTTCCTAAACTTTGATGTTTACATAATTCCTAAGGGATCCTGTTAAAATGCAGATTTCTGTTTCAGGCCTGATGTGGGGTTGAGATTCTGCATTTCTCATAAGCTCCTAAGTGATGCTGATACTGGTCCAGCAAGGCCTATGTCCAATTCTTGTAATCCTAAAGAGTGTGAGTGCATGGAGCATGAGCAGCCTGCTTGGGTGAGCGCACAGGCATAGGGAGAATGCAAATCAACCACCTTAGGCAAAGGTTTGGGAAAGATAAAAACTTGGCCTATTTTACTTAACAAACCATAATATTCTCCAGGTTCATCCATGTCTTTACCAATGGCATGACTTCCTTCTTTTGTTTTTTTTTTTGACAGAGTCTCACTCTGTTGCCCAGGCTGGAGTGCAGTGGTGCAATCTTGGCTCACTGCAATCTCTGCTGCCCAGGTTCAAGCGATTCTTCTGCCTCAGCCTCCCAAGTAGCTGGGATTACAGGCACACACCACCATGCCCAGTTAATTTTTTTATTTTTAGTAGAGACGGAGTTTCACCATGTTGGCCAGGCTGGTCTTGAACTCCTGACCTGGTGAGCCACCCACCTCAGCCTCCCAAAGGGCTTGGATTACAGGCATGAACCACAGTGCCAGGCCTCCAATTTCCTTCTTTTTAAAGGCTGAGTAATATGACATCATGATCATGTGTGCACATGTGTATATGTATGACATTTTCTTTCTTTTTTTTTTTTTTTTGAGACACAGTCTCACTCTGTCACTCAGGCTGGAGTGCAGTGGTGACATCTCAGCTCACCGCAACATCTGCTGCCCACGTTCAAGTAGCCTCCTGCCCACGTTCCTGCCTTAGCCTCCCAAGTAGCTGGGATTACAGGCACCTGCCAGTGTGCTTGGGTGATTTTTGTAGTTTTAGTAGAGATGGGGTTTCACCATCTTGGCCAGGCTGGTCTTGAACTCCTACCTTGTGATCCACCCGCATTTGCCTCCCAAAGTGTTGGGATTACAGGCATGAGCAACATGCCCGATCAACATTGTCTTTATCCATTCATCTGTTGACGGACACTTAGGTTGTTGCAAACAGTGCTGAATATAGCGCTGAATAGAACATAGAGGTGCAAATATTTCTTCCATATACTGATTTCATTTCCTTTGGAAATATACCCAGAAGTAGGATTGCTGGATCATATGGTAGTTTTCTTGTTGAGTTTTTGAGGAAACTCTGTACTGTTTTCCATAATGGCTGTTCCAATTTACATTCCCACCAACAGTGGACAGGGGTTCCCTTTCTGCACATTCTCGCCAGCTTGTTATCTTTTGTCTGTGTGTCAATAGCCATTCTAACAGATGTGAGGTGGTATCTCGTTTGGGCTTTGATTTGCATTTCCCTGATGACTAGTGATGTTGAGTACCTTTTTATATACCTGTTGCCCATTTGTGTGTCTTCTTTTGAGGAATACCTATTCAGGTCCTTAATCTATTTTTTTTAAAGGAACTTGGAGGACATTATGCTAAGTGAAATAAGCTGGATGCAGAAAGACAAATACTGCATAGTGATCTCACTTATATGTGGAACCTGAAAAAGCCAAATGTATAAAAAGCAGAGAGTAGAATGGTGGTTGCTAGGGGTGAAGGGAATGAAGAGATGTTGGTCAAAGGGTACAAAGGTTCAGTTATGCAGGATAAAGAAGTTCTGGAGACCTAATGTACAGCATGGTGACTGTAGTTAATAATATTGCATTGTGGCCGGATGCTGTGGCTCACACCTGTAATCCCAGCACTTTGGGAGGCCAAGGCCGGTGGATCACAAGGTCAAGAGATCAAGACCATCCTGGCCAACATGGTGAAACCCCATCTCTACTAAAAATACAAAAATTAGATGGGCGTGTTGGTGAGTCCCTGTAGTCCCAGTTACTTGGGAGGCTGAGGCAGGAGAATTTTTTTCATAAAGACCTCACACATTTCTTATTACATTTATTCTTGGGTTTTAAAAAATATTTTTGTTGCTATCTCCTTCTCCATCAAGAGTCATAAATATTTATTAATATAACCTTCTGGTTCTTAAATGAATGCTTCTTTTTTACATTTAACTCCCTCTGAAATTTGTTTTGGTGCTTTATGTGATTCTTTTTGCTAAATGGTTATTTTTGCTCAAATGGCCAAATGTAATTATTGAATAAATGATTCTTTTCATTTTAACAAAGTGTTTCTTTTTTATGCAGTATGATCTTATAATACCAAGGTTTGTGTCTTTGGGGTGATCTATTCCTACTAAAAATATTTTTATTTTTTTCTAATTGCAGGTTCTTTATAAACAATCATATGGCTATCCACATGAAAAATTAAAATTAGATTCATAATTCACACCTTACACAAACAATATCTTCTAGGTAGATCAAAGACCTAAATGAGAAAAACAAGATAATATATACAAAAGGTATAAGAAATGACTTTCTAACTATGACACAAAAAGAGCAAATCATAAAAGAAAAGGCTGATATATTTACCCATTTATGTTAAAAATGAAAAATATCCAGACTGGGCAGGGCAACAGATGCCTGTAATCCCAGCACTTTTGGAGGCCAAGGCAGGCAGATTACTTCAGGCCAGGAGTTTGAGACCAGCCTGATCAACATGATGAAACCCTGTGTCTACTAAAAATACAAAAAGTAGCCAGGTGTGGTGGTGGGTACCTGTAAGCTCAGCTACTCGAGAGGCTGAGGAAGGAGAATCGCTTGGATCTGGGAGGTAGAGGTTGCAGTGAACCGAGATTGTGCCACTGCACTCCAGCCTGGGCGACAGAGTGAGACTGTCTCTAAAAAAAAAAAATGTAATGACAAAAGACATTAAGGATGAAGAGAAAAATACAAACAAGGAGATCTTTGCAATGTATACAGTGGACAAAGGATCATCTGCATAATATCCAAGAAACTCCTACAAAGCAATAAGGAAAACATACGCTTCTCAACAGAAAAATGAGCAAAGGATATGGATTGCTAGTTTATCATGAAGGAAATTCAAAACCCAATAAACATACAGAAGGAGATGCAACCTCATAAGTAACCAGAAAAATGTAAATTATATCCAAAATGAGATACCGTGTCATAGCCACCAAAATGGCTAAAATTAAGATGGCTGAGAGTACCAGGCATTGGTGTTGATGTAGAGCAAAGGGAATACTCACAAAATGCTTAGTGGGAAAGTAAATTGGTCTAATTCCTTTGGGAAACAATGTATATTTATTGATGATGCTTGAATGCACACATGCCCCAGGACCCAGCTACTCTACTCTAAGGTATAAAATCTGCCCAGAGATAACCTTGTAACATGCAGGTGTGTATTTCTTCAGATTTATTTATGCTTTTGCATTTAATAATTATGGTTCTTGGTTGCAAACTAGAAGAGTCAACTCTGGCTAAATATAGCAGAAAAAGAATTTTATGGAAGGAATACATATTGCTGACACAACTGGCAGGAAATTTGGATCACACTTGAAAAATGGGCAGGACTGATAGCAAGTCGAGACCAAGTGACATGAACTAAAGAGTTCTCATTGCCACACTGCTCAACGCTCAGTGAAGTGTTTGACTCCCAGCATGCTCTGCTCCTTTGCATCACTCTTATAAGAATGGAACTGCTGAGTAGGAAAGTCTGATTGGTTGAGCCAATTATGTTACAACCTGCCAAGGAGTTAGGAGAGAAACTATGTGCCCCTTTAGGCTCTCACTAAAGCAATAGAACCAGCTCCTACCTATCTTGGAATTCTTCTCAAATAGAATAGTATTCATATATGGAGTAATCAAAACTACGCATGTCCACTGCAATGAATGCTCCTTGCTCTCTTCTCCTGACATACACACACTCCATTTTCTGTCTCTGTCTCCTCCTCTCCTTCCCTCTTTTTCTCCCTCTGTCCCTCCCCCTCTCTCCTCTCTATCCCTTCTTTCTCTCTCTCAAACATACATACACTTTAAACTATAATAGGCTCATATAATACACACTGTATGGCAAATTACATTTTATACTTAACACATCTTTGACATCTTTCCTGGTTATTTACATCTATCCCCTTTTTCTTAAGGATTATATGGTATTTAATTGCACAAAAGGAATATAATTTTTAAAAAATTATTGGAGTGAGATTCACATAACATAAAATTAACCATTTTAACGTGAACAATTCAGTGGCATTTAGCACATTCACAATGCTGAGCGACCACCACCTCTGTCTTGTTCAAAAACATTTCTGGAGCATAATTTTTTCAAACTTCTTACCAATGGACATTTGGGTCATTTCTTCCAATATTTCAGCTATTATAGACAATATCACAGTGAACTTCATTGTACATACATTTTTTGAAAACTTGAATAAGTGATTCGTGTTCTTAAAAGCTCAAAGATATGGCTGGGCACAGCGGCCTGCCTGTAATCCCAGCACTTTGGGAGGCCGAGATGGGTAGATCACCAGGTCAGGTGTTCCAGACCAGCCTGGCTAACACAGTGAAACACTGTCTCTACTGAAAATAAAAAAAACTAGCTGGGCATGGTGATGGGTGCCTATAATCCCAGCTACTTGGGAGGCTGAGGCAGAAGAATTGCTTGAACCTGGGAGGCGGAGGTTGCAGTGAGCCGAGATCATGCCACCTCACCCCAGCTCGGGTAACAGTGCAAGACTTTGTCTCAAAATAAAAAAAGCTCAAAGATTATTCTTGTTAAAAATTGTAAAAGATACTATAAAACTGGCCTTCAAAAGGTTGTAAAATTAATACTGGCAATAGTAATTGAGAACCATTTCTTTTTCTTACCTTACTATATTACTATATTATCCATATATATACATACATATATATATATATACACTTGCCTTCCCCAGTTTGAGAAGCAAAAAACATCATTACTTTAATAGCATTATTTTTTTTTTTGAGACAAGGTCTCACTCTGTTGCCCAGGCTAGAGTGCAGTGGTACAGTGATGGCTCACTGCAGCCTCTACCTCCTGGGCTCAGGTGAGCCTCCCACCTCAGCCTCCCAAATAGCAGGACCACAGGCATGCATTGCCATGCCTGGATAATTTTTTGTATTTTTTTTTTATAGAGATGGGGTTTCACCATGTTTCCCAGGCTGGTCTTGAACTCCTGGCCTCAAGGAACCTTCCTGCCTCAGCCTTCCAAAGTGCTGGGATTACAGGTGTGAGCCACCACACATGACCTTGAATAGCATTTTTTAGCTTTTTGTGTGAATAGCCATTTATATTTCTTTGCCCATTATCTATTTACAAGGTCTGGCCTTTTTTTTTTTTTTTTTTTTTTTTCCAGGAAACAAACAAACAAAGGTCCAGGTAGTAAATATTTTAGGCTTTGTGGGCAATATGTTCTCTTGAAACTACTCATATCTGCTAGTGTGGTATAAAAGTAGCAATAAAGCCAGACAAGGCAGCTCACGCCTGTAATCTCAGCATTCTGGGAGGCTGAGAGGAGCAGATTATGAGGTCAGGAGTTCAAGACCAGGCTGACCAACATGGTGAAAACCAGTCTCTACTAAAAATACAAAAATTAGCTGGGTGTGGTGGCATATGCCTACAATCCCAGCTACTCAGGAGGCTGAGGCAGGAGAATCACCAGAACCCAGGAGGTAGAGGTTGCAGTGAGCCAAGATTGTGCCACTGCACTCCAACCTGGGTGACAGAGCAACACTCTGTCTCAAAAAAAAGAAGCCAGCAGCCATAGATGATACATAAACAAATGGGCATAGCTACATTCCAATAAAACTTTATTTACAAAAACAGACAGTGGGCCAACTCCTGATCTATTTTGTTGTTGTTGCTGTTTTATAAGAACTCTTTGTATACTGTAACAGGAAAATCATGGGCTATCTACTCCAGTCAATGGATGAATGTGGCCAAACTCTTAACTGCAACTTCATTAAGTGTTTTAAACACAGCTATATTTGGTTTGCTTAAATAATAAATTCCTGTCAAAACACAATACCTCTAACTGTCAACTACAATTACATACTGACACCATAAAGTTAAAATTCAAGTTTAAGGCTGGGCATGGTGGCTCATGCCTGTAATCTAGCACTTTGGGAGACTGAGGCAGGCAGATCACCTGAGGTCAGGAGGTCAGGAGATCAGGAGTTCAAGACCAGCCTGGCCAACATGCTGAAACCCCTCTCTTCTAAGAATACAAAAATTAGCCAGGCATGGTGACGGATGCCTATAATCCCAGTTAATCAGGAGGCTGAGGCAGGAGAATCTCTTGAACCTGGGAGGTAGAGGGTACTGTGAGCTGAGATTGTACCACTGCATTCCAGCCAGGCAACAGAGGGAGACTCTGTCTCAAAAAATAATTCAAGTGTAATATGTAACACTACAGTGAGTTTCAGTGTTGCAATGATAAAAGGGGCCTTGCTTTTGTTTCTAATTTGTTTCCATCTGAAATCTAAACTCAATCACTTGGCATTTAAGGCCTCTGAAATCTGACTCCAAGTTCTCTTTCCTGTGTTATCCTGCCAGTCCCTGATACTGAAGCCACACCATGTGATTTGCCCTTCTGCAACCGGGCCCCACGCTCTCCACTTTTTCTCCTTTGCCCCCATATTCCTGTTACCTGAAATGTTCTGCCTTCAATCTTTACCCCCTTACTCCTAGTCAAAATCTTTTCTCCCAAGCCTTATGAAAGTTCTGCCTTCTCTCTCTTTTTTTAAGAGCTAGTGTAGAAGTTGGCCTGAGGCACACTTCTCAGCCTGCAGGATGGCCACCTTGCAGGATGTAACCCTTTAAAAGAAATAAGTCGGCCAGGCACGGTGGCTCACACCTGCAGTCCCAGCATTTTGGGAGGCCGAGGTAGGCGATCACCTGAGCTCAGAAGTTCATGTTGGCCAGGTTGGTGACAAACTTCCGAGCTCAGGTGAGGCAGGGTCTCTACTAAATACAAAAAAATTAGCTGGGCATGGTGCACATGCCTGTAATCCCAGCTACTCAGGAGGCTGAGGCAGGGGAGAATTGCTTGAACCTGGGAGGCAGAGATTGCAGTGAGCTGAGATAGCACCACTGTACTCCAGCCTAGGGGACAGAGTAAGACTCCATCTCGAAAGAAAGAGAGAGAGAGAGCAGGAAAGAGGGAGGGAAGGAGGGAGGGAGGGAAGAAAGGAATAAAGAAGTCTCTTCTCCTTTTCTAAATTTGTAGATCTTGTGATTTTTTTGTTTTAAAGTACAGCCCAGGTCAAGAATTAGAACATGAGCACACCCAGAGGCCTCCCACGTTCCTTCACCCAGTCTACGTCTCCTGAAAGGTTGTCACCGTTCTGACTTTTATTCCCTTAGATTCAATACCCTCCTTTTAGAACTTTATAGGATGGAACAATACAATTTGTACTCTTTTGTGTCTGGCTTTTTGGTTAACATTATCTGTTTGTGAGATCCATCCATAGTGTTGTATATAGCAGTAGTTCATTCTTTTTAATTCCTGCAGAGGAATTAAATTGTATGAATATGGTGCACTACAATTGATTTGTCCTTTCAACTTTTGACGAAGATTTTGATTGTTTCTAATGTTTAACTATGAGAAATATGCAGCCAGGCATGGTGGCTCACACCTGTAATCCCAGCACTTTGGGAGGCCAAGCAGGCAGATTGCCTGAGGCCAGGAGTTTGAGACCAGCCTGGCCAACATGGTGAAATCCCATCTCTACTAAAAGTACAAAAATTAGCCAGGTGTGTGTTGGTGGGTACCTGTAATCCCAGCTACTTGGGAGGTTGAGGCAGGAGAATTGCTTGAACCCAGGAAGTGGAAGTTGCAGTGAGCTGGAATCAAGCCACTGCATTCCAACCTGGGTGACAGGGTGAGACCCTATCTCAAAAAAAAAAAAAAGTGCTATTAGAAATATTCCTATATATGTTTCTGTTGTGTATAGGATATAGCATTGGAGGATACATCAAAAGTCTTTAGGATATAACCAGGTCAGTGTACTAGCAAGCCTGTAGTCCCAGCTACTTGAGAGTCTGAGGTGGGAGGATTGCTTGAGCCCAGGAGTTTGAGGTCAGCCTGCCCAATATAGTGAGATCCCATCTCTAAAATTTAAGAAAACAAAAATTTAAAAAGTCTTTAGACTTTTTTAGGTATTTAGATTTTAGACATTCTAAATGTATCCCTAATTTATTTTAAGAAAAAAGTTAAAAAGCGAAAACACTTAGCTCTGCAGATGTTCTTAGTTGCATTTTAAAATAAATGCAAAAATGCAAATTATACTAAAGTCTCAATAACAGGCAGTTACTTAAATAAATTATGACATAAAATATTATGTTAATATTATGTTTAAATTATGGCATGGAGTATATTATTTATTTTATTGTATTTATTGCTAAGGAAAGATTTACATGGCATACTAGTAGATGAGAAAAAAGTCTGGGTATAAGAGAATATATACAGTTGGCCAGGCGTAGTGGCTCATGCCTATAATCCCAACACTTTGGGAGGCTCAGGTGGGTGGATCACAAGGTCAGAAGATTGAGACCAGCCTGGTCAACACGGTGAAATCTTGTCTCTACTAAACACACAAAAAGTTAGCTGGATGTGGTGGCACATGCCTGTAATACCAGCTACTCAGGAGGCTGAGGCAGGAGAATTGCTTGTACCCAGGAGGTGGAGGTTGCAATGAGCCGAGATCACACCACTGCACTCCAGCCTAGGTGCCAGGGCAAGACTCTGTCTCAAAAAAAAAAAAAAAAAGAAAAAAAAAAAAGAAAAAGAAAGAGAGAGAGAGAGAGAGAGAGAGAGAGAGAGAACATATACAGCTTGAGGGCACTTTTATTTAAAAAAAAAACTATTTGTATGTAAATGTATATTCAAGCGGGTCACACCAAAAATTTACAGTGATATGTTTGAAAAATGTAATGATGGCTGATTTTTCTTTCAGTTTTACTGTATGTTTCCAGTTTTCTAAACTCTTCCTCATAAGCATGGCTATGGAATTATCCCTGTATTCTTAGTCCATAAGGTATTACTTTGCATAGAGGTTATACACACATGTATAGATTTGACTGTGTGAAAGAATATACATTAATATAAAGCCACCAAGGTAACAACAATTTGATCATATGGGGTCATTCTAAAAGGCAAAGATAATTAGTAATTGCCATGGAAGACATTGGCATATAATTTACCCTGTATTTGCACTTAGAACTCTGCAACCACAGCATGAATTCAGTTGCAGAGTTCTCTGTGTGTGTGGTCCTACATTGACTCAATAAGTGATGCTCAATTCTTTCTCAATGATCTTGTAATCGGCTCTCAGGATATCTGATATCCGAAATGTATAAAGCGCTCTTTCTTTCTTTCTTTCTTTCTTTCTTTCTTTCTTTCTTTCTTTCTTTCTTTCTTTCTTTCTTTCTTTCTCTTTTTCTCTCTCTCTCTTTCTCTCTTTCTTTCTTTCAGCTGAGCCTCGCTGGCCTAGGCTGGAGTGCAGTGGCCCAATCTCGGCTCACTGCAACCTCTGCCTACCAGATTCAAGTGATTCTCCTGTCTCAGCCTTCCAACTAGCTGGAATTACAGGCACGTGCCACAAGGCCGAGCTAATTTTTGTATTTCCAGTAGAGATGGGATTTCACCATGTTGGTCAGGCTGGTCTCAAACTCCTGACCTCGTGATCTGCCCGCTCCCAAAGTGCTGGGATTACAGGCGTTAAGTCACCGTGCCCGGTAAAGCGCTCACTTTCTATCGGAGACGGTTAAAGTAAAACCGATTCAAGAGCTAAGTCCTAGAGTATGCTTAAAACTTTAGACAGTGATTGTTCTGCATCCACATTCTTAACGCTTTCAGGCATCACAACGCACATTTTAAAAAAAGTTTTGCTTCTCCTAAAATCTCATTCATTGTTTTCTCATCCCTCAGAAAACCAAAACCTCTCAAAACTAGCAACAAAACCCCACAGCAGCTTTTTCTTCCCTGAATGTTCAAAACAACAGGCAGTCACAAATAAGATTTCAGCAGAGCGACCTAGACCCTTCGTCTCTTCCCCTTCAGCTCCCCCTGGCGTCCCCTTCCCTTGCTGTCCTGGTCTGAAATCCTCACCATTTAGAAACCTTCCTTAAGATTTTAGAGAACCTAGATCATCCCCTTAGGGGGTTGCTCAAACACCCAGCGCTTTCTTGCTGGTACGCCCTCCGGGATTTTAGCAGATTTCCTAGCTAGTCCCAGGGGCCGACACAGACAGCATCTTTCTGTAGGGGGGCCTAGGGCTTTGAGAGCAGCGTGGGGCTCAGAGCCAGGAATGGCAGACCTAGCGGGAGAAGGGTTCCAACCACCCTTACTCATCCGTCCCTCCTGGGGAGGAGGCATGAGGTCCCTTTTAGGTGCCTGCGCTTGTCCGAGCTGGTAAAAACCACCCCACACTCCCTGAGGCTCGGAGCGAGGAAGTGACTCTCCAAGGCCTTGGGGCGGGGCGGGCTGTGTGGGTCCTCCTGTGCTTGTCCCTGTCCAGGGCTCCTGCCGTTGTCCCACACTGCTTTTCAGATGTCCTCGTTGTCTCACTGTTCCTGCTTGCACTATGCGTCCTCCGAGTTCCTAAACCAGCCAGCCTAGAGATGCTGGAAGCCTCACCATTGAAGCCGATCACGGCGTCAAGTTCCAGCTCCGCCACTTGAGCCTCCGGCGAAATTTTGTTATCCATCTCTGGGAGGTTCTGCTTATTTTGCTCTCCGACCGGATAAGTGTAGCGTCTCCTGGTCGTTATGGTAACGGGCGAGCGCATGCGCGCCAGTTCCACGCCCGCGCAGTAACCCACCCTGCCGAGTTTGAGTTCATTAGCATTCTTGGAAATAAGGGGTATTGGGGCTGGGAGGAGGGATGGGGTTGAGATGATTCTTCTTCTTTTCTGTGTGTGCTATTTCTCTGGAAATTTAGGGGATGGCACTGACTGCACAGAACTAATTCCTCCATCCCCTCGTGCAAAGAGTCTGTGACTTCCTGGTAACTCTAAAATCAAGCACCAAATGAATGGCATTTAAAAAATAAGTAATCAAGCGTAAAGGACTGATGGGATGGCTGCTATAAAATAATATGTAATTGATACTTCTTTGGGCCCCTGTTTGAAGCTGCGTGAAAAAAATGTTAAAGATTTTTAAAAAAGCGTTATTGAGGTATAATGTACAGATCAGAAAGTTAAGGTAGGTTGTAATAAGTTTATATAGGGTGCAAGTCTCACCGCAATCTAGTTTTTTGTTTGTTGTTTTGTTTTGGAAGCAGGATGAATTTTTAAGTAACTGTTAAGAGAGAGAGGTCTTACAGCGCTCCCACCTTCCTGGGAAAATGCTTAGTTTCTGTTCACAATTTTAACTGAGCTCAGCAGTTCGCATCTCTTGGTGTGATTAGATTGCTCCAACCTGCTGTCCCCAGGGAAGCACTTCCCTTTCTCTGATCGTGGTTCTAAGGCCCTAGTTATTCACTTGGCAAACTCCGGGCTCCGGTCGCGTACGGGACGAACTGCGGGGAGTGAGCCGCGCGGGCCGCCGTAGTCAGCTGCTAAGAGCAGGAAGAATCCGAGCGGCGGGCGGAGTCTGCATTATGGCACCGGACCCCTGGTGAGCCCCGGGTGAAGGCGGCGGTGCGCTGAGGGACCTTCGGGGAGGCCGGGCTTCCGGGGAGCAGGCGATCACTTCGCGCGCCCGTTGGAGGGATTTCGGGTGAAGGGAGAGGCAACGAGACCCTTCCTCTACTGAGGGGGCTCAGCCACTTCCCGCCACCCTTGGTCCTTGCCAGGGTGGCCCGGGAAGGAGAACGGGTGGTCCGCTGGAGAGCTGAGGACTTGAGCCAAATCTCTAAATATTCCTCTAGCTTTTCTGGGCTGCATCTCGCCGCGGGGATTTCCCGCCCATCTTGGTTGTGGAGCTGGCCGGTTCAGGCTTCCCTGGACTCCTATAAAAGTGAAGTCAAAATAACCTTTTTGTAGCGTGCCCGTCCATCCGGTGAACCCCCTTATTTCGCAGGTGGAGAAACCGAGGTTCGGAGTCCATGGTCACCAGCCAATTAGTAACCAGTTGGGACTAAGACCTAGATCTTGGGGGCCCTTCCAGATACTTACAGGAATCTGGGAGGGAAATCGTGCACTTGTTTATAAGGCATTTTACACTTTCTTGAGTTAATACCCTGAAGAATTTTCTTTTAGCAGTAGCGTCTGCAGTAAAATAGTAGGTGATAGGGTCATTTATTTAGCAATTAATCGCAAGGACTGCATGATGAAAGATGCAAGTTTTGATCCCAAGGAACATCCCGTTATAGCATAATAGACTTGACCTTTCTGCTTAATAATTAAAAACATATTACAGCTCCATAACGCTCTTGTTGGAATATATGTCTTATATTGTTATTTCTAATATAGTTGATAATTTAAGTTGCCGACAGCCTCGGTATTAGAAGAATGGATTCCAAGAACAAAGCTGAGTTACCTGGAATCTAGGTTATTTGGGCCATTTATTTAACATTGATTTTTTGAACCTAATTTTAACAGTTATATACACCACTTGATAGAGAGTATTCAATTTACAGAATATTGAAAATTTGCAAAGAGGAAAATAAATAGCATCTTTAACTCTATAATTTGGAAATAGCCATTATTGATTTTTTTTTTTTTTTTAAAGTAGAGAAGGGGTTTCACCATGTTAGCCAGGATGGTCTTGATCTCCTGACCTTCTGATCCAACCGTCTTGGCCTCCCAAAGTGCTGGGATTACAGGCATGAGCCACCGTGCCCAGCCATATCCTTTTTTATTTTATTTTATTATTTTTTGAGACGAAGTCTTGCTGTCACCCAGACTGGAGTGCAGTGGCACAGTCTTGCCTCACTGCAACCTCTGCCTCTCAGGTTCAAGCGTTTCTCCTATCCCAACTTCCCGAGTAGCTGGGACTACAGGTGTGAACTACCATGTTGTCTAATTTTTGCATTTTTAGTAGAGACAGGTTTCAAAATGTTGGCCTGGCTGTTCTCAAACTCCTGACCTCGTGATCCACCCAACTCAGCCTCTCTTAGTGCTGGGATTACAGGCGTGAGCCACAACACCTGGCCCATTACTGATTTTTTTTAAACAATGAACTTGTTACTTTAATTTGTATTATATGTGTGTGTGTGTATATTTGTATATATATATATATATAAAATACAACAGCATTTCTCTATGTAATTGAACATTCTTTGAAAACATAATTTTTTTTTTTTGAGACAGAGTTTTGCTCATGTTACCCAGGCTGGAGTGCAATGGCGCGATCTCGGCTCACCGCAACCTCTGCCTCCTGGGTTCAGGCAATTCTCCTGCCTCAGCCTCCTGAGTAGCTGGGATTACAGGCACGCACCACCATGCCCGGCTAATTTTTTGTACTTTTAGTAGAGATGGGGTTTCACCATGTTGACCAGGATGGTCTTGATCTCTTGACCTCGTGATCCACCCGCCTCGGCCTCCCAAAGTGCTGGGATTACAGGTGTAAGCTACCGCGCCCGGCGAAAACATAATTTTTTTATGTTGTATAATAGTGCATCACATGAATGACCATTATTTATTTTTCTCCTAGTATTAGTTTTGTTTTTTTGATGTTTTGTTTTTTTTTTTTCATCTCAAAGGCAGTCCCTTTGTTCCATCTCTTATTTCCTTGGGCTCCTTGCCTCGAAGAAGGAATTAGAACTGTTGAAAGTGAAAGCATTTATCCTTTTTTTGTTATTCTCAATTAGTTTGACTAACTGGATTTCTCATTACACCGTTGAAAGTGAAATAGAACTATTGGGTTCAAGGGTATGAACTTTTTTTGAGAGAAAAAAATTCTGTTGCCAAGAGTTTTGCTCTTGTTGCCCAGGCTGAAGTGCAATGGCGTGATCTCTGCTCCCTGCAACCTCCACCTCCCAGGTTGAGGCGATTCTTGCTTCAGCTTCCCAAGTAGCTGCGATTACAGGTGCTCACCACCAAACCCAGCTAATATTTATATTTTTAGTAGAGACGGGGTTTCACCATGTTGGCCAGGCTGATCTCAAACTCCTGACCTCAGGTGATGCACCCACCTTGGCCTCCTAAAGTGCTGGGATTACAGGTGTGAACCACTGCACCTGGGGGTTATGAACATTTTTAAGACCCTTGCAAAGTATCTGAGACAGGTCTCAATCAATTTAGAAAGTTTATTTTGTCAAGGTTAAGGATGCACTGGAGACACAACCTCAGGAGGTCCTGAAGACATGTGCCCAAGGTGGTTGGGGCTTGCTTTTATACAATTTAGGGAGAATAATACATGAATTAATACATGTAAGATTTATGATGGCTCGATCCAGAAGGGCAGGATACCTCAAAGGGGGTTAGGGGGCTTCCAGGTCGTAAGTAGATTTAAAAATGTTCTGATTGGCAATTGGTTGAGTTATTACTAATAGAAAGGAATGTCTGGGTTATCAGAAGGGGTTGTGGAGACCAAGGTTTTATTATGCAAATGAAGCCTCTGGGTAGCAGGCTTTAGGGAGAATAGATTGTAAATGTTTCTTATCAGACTTAAGGTCTGTATTGACCTAGAGCTGTCCCCCAGGCGTCTCTGAGGCCAGTTTCTTCACCTTGCCTCAGTGTTACCTGATTCTAAATAGCTCCTCATCACTCTCTGTCCCTTTGTCCTGCTGCATTTTTCTTCTTAGCACCTGTCAACACCTGTCATAGTATTTGTTTTATGAGTTTCTTTCCCCAAAATATGAGCTCGGTGAAAGCAGGGACTGTGTTCATTCTGTTCACTGCTCTCTTCTCCACTGCCCAGTACAGCAGAGGCCCCCAAATGCTTTATCATTGGCAGAATGACAGTTGTTAAGAGCCCCAGCTCTGGGGTCAGACAGCCTTGGTTTGCAGCGGGTAGTACCACTTGGGCAAGTCACTCTGCCTCTGTGCCTCATTTTCTCCTGTATGAGATGGAGATAGTAATGGCACCCACTTCGTAGTGTTCCTGTTTAGGTTAAGTGAGTTATTACTAATGAAGCCTTCAGAATAGTGCCTGGCACATAGTAAATACCACTCAGTCCATGTTGCTTTTACTGGTAATGCTATTGTTCTCCCCTTTTGTTTGTAGACAATGCAAAAATTTCTTTTAAAGAATCTTAAATAGACCAGCCTGACCAATATGGTGAAACCACGTCTCTACTAAAAATACAAAAATTAGCCAGGCATGGTGGCTCATGCCTGCAGTCCCAGCTACTCAAGAAGTTGAGGCAGGAGAATCACTTGAACCCAGGAGATGGAGGTTGCAGTGAGCCAAGATTGCGCCACTGCACTCCAGCCTGGGCCACAGAGCCACACTCCTTATGAAAACAAAAAGAAAAACAAAAAAATAACCTTAAACATTTTCTCTTTTTGTGACTTTGGTGCAGGTTCTCCACATATGATTCTACTTGTCAAATTGCCCAAGAAATTGCTGAGAAAATTCAACAACGGAATCAGTATGAAAGAAAAGGTGAAAAGACACCAAAGGTAATGCCAGGAGGGAATTAGTAAACAATGATTTGTTTGAGTTTTGAGATCTGAAAACTCAAACAACCCTCCTATCTTTCTTTGAGGCTCTCCGTGCACATGTGTGTATAATGATCTATCTGCTTACATGTGTTGAATGGACATAACAGCCAACCAGTTAATAGTTATGTAATCATTGAGACTAAATGAAACATAACATATTTAAGTTCTCCTGTTTTACCGTAAACATTTCTTTTTTTTTTTTTGAGACTTGCACTGTTGCCCAGGCTGGAGTGCAATGGTGCAATCTCAGCTCACTGCAACCTCTGCCTCCTAGGTTCAAGCGATTCTCCTGCCTCAGCCTCTCAAATAGCTGGGATTACAGGTGCCTGCCACCACACCTGGCTAATTTTTTGTATTTTTAGTAGAGATGAGGTTTCACTATTTTGGTCAGCCTGGTCTTGAATTCCTGACTTCAGGTGATCTGCCTGCCTTGGCCTCCTGAAGTGCTGGGATTACAGGTGTGGGCCACTGCGTCCGGCCAAACATTTCTATTTTATAGTCTAGTTCAAGGGTTAGTAAACTTCCTCTACATAATCAATCTTTTAGTCTTTGCAGGCCAAGAGACAATGTCTTCAAGTCTTTGAGTTTCTATTATCACCACAAGGAAAGTTATAAGTTTACATTTTACATTAAAAATGTAAAAACAGATGGGGTGTGGTGGCTCACTCCTGTAATCCCAACACTTTGGGAAACTGAGGTGGGTAGATCACTTGAGGTCAGGAATTCGAGACGAGCCTGGACAACATGGTGAAACCCTGTCTCTACTAAAAATACAAAACTTAGCTTTTTTTACAGGGTGCCCTTTTTTTACAGGGCGTGGTGGCACACACCTATAATCCCAGCTACTCAGGAGGCTGAGGCATGAGAATCACTTGAACCCAGAAGATGGAGGCTGCAGTGAGCTGAGGTCACACCACAACACTCCAGCCTGGGCAACAGAGCAACACCCTGTCTCAAAAAAAAAAAAAAAATGTAAAAACCATCTTTAGTTATGGGCTATATAAAAACAGTGGTGGGATTTGGCTAGGAAATAGATTTTTGTGAAATCACAAGTTTATACTTGTGATTATGATTAAAAATATAAGCCTCTGATTCAAATCTAACACCACACCTTTCTTCCTTATTTTCCCCATTCCCAGTTTATATTTTCTTTCTCTCACAGTGAGAATCTTAGTTTCCAAAAGCATCAGTATGTTTTTACTTGTTTGGTCTATTTTACAGTTTACAGAAAATAGTTTCAGAATTAGTATAAAGTACCACGACAAACACCAAGTTCAAAATTTGAATTTGTTAACGTTTAGACAAGTCTAAGATTACTGAGGTTATTATGTTCCAAATTTATTAGAATTATTTTTTTAAGAGTTTAACTTTCAAGTTCAGGAGTATATATGTGGGTTTGTCATATATAGTTAATTGAGGGTTTTTAACATGAAGCGGTGATGAATTTTATCGAAAGCCTTTTCTGCATCTATCGAGATAATCATGTAGCTTTTGTCTTGTTTCTGTTTATGTCGTGAATCACATGTTTTGATTTGCATATGTTGAACCAACCTTGCATCCCAGGGATAAGGCCTACTTGATTGTGGCAGATAAGCTTTTTGATCTGCTGCTGGATTCGGTTTGCCAGTATTTTGTTGAGGATTTTTGCAATAATTGATTTTTGTTTTCTGTCTTATGTTATCCTTTGTTTCTCTTTTTATTCACTTACAGGAGTTGCTTTTTCCAGCTTTTTTGATTTAATTTTAAATAAGTAAAACATTTACATTGTTCAGAAGTCAAAATTATATAAAAGTGACACTCCAAGTCTTGTTCTCATTCCTCTCTTTTCTACCTCTTCTAAACCTACTTCTTCTGAGTAACCATTTTCATTAATTTCTGGTTTGTTCTTCCTGTGTTCACTTTTTGCAGAAATAAGCCTCTCTGCGTGTATATGTATGTCAGTATGTGTGTGTCTGTGTGTATGTTCTTTTTATATAAAGGATACTCTTTTGGGCTGGGTGTGGTGGCTCATGCCTGTAATCCCAGCACTTTGGGAGGCTGAGGCAGGAGGATCACCTGAGGTCAGGAGTTCGAGACCAGCCTGGCCAACATAGTGAAACCCCGTCTGTAATAAAAACACAAACAACTAGCTGGGCGTGGTGGTGGACACCTGTAATCCCAGCTACTCAGGGGGCTGAGGCAGCAGAATCATTTGAACCCAGGAGGCAGAGTTTTGCAGTGAGCTGAAGTTGTGCCATTGCACTCCAGCTTGGTCAGTGTCTCTCTCTCTCTCTCTCTCTCCACACGTGCGTGCGTGCACACACACAGACACACACACACACATCGATATATATGATATATATGTATTTATATACATATATTTGAGACACACTCTTTTGTATCTTGATCTTTTCCACTTAATATATTACAGAAATCTTTCCATTTTATTTCATATTCCTTGTTCTTCTTCTTCTTTTTTTTTTTTGAGACGGAGTTTCATTGTTGTTACCCAGACTGGAGTGCAATGGCACCATCTCGGCTCATCGCAACCTCTGCCCTCTGGGATCAGGCAATTCTCCCACCTCAGCCTCCCGAGTAGCTGGGACTACAGGCGCGCGCCACCACGCCCAGCTAATTTTTGTATTTTTAGTAGAGACGGGGTTTCACCCCGTTGACCAGGATGGTCTCGATCTCCTGACCTCGTGATCCACCCACCTCGGCCTCCCAAAGTGCTGGGATTATAGGCGTGAGCCACCGTGCCCGGCCCCTTGTTCTTCTTTAGGGTAGACATAACATTCTTCATTTAACCTGTCTCCCAAGGAAGTGCAATTAGATTGCTTCCAGTCTTGTGCTGTTGTGATTAATGCTGCAGTAAATAAACTTGCCCTTTAAAAAAATTATGTGTGTAGATGTCTTTTAAAGGTGAGTTCCCAAACCAGGGCATCTGTAATTATGTTTTTTATTTTTTATTTTATTTTATTTTTTTGAGATGGAGTTTCGCTCTTGTTACCCAGGCTGGAGTGCAGTGGCATCTCGGCTGACTGCGACCTCCGCCTCCTGGGTTCAGGCAATTCTCCTGCCTCAGCCTCCAGAGTAGCTGGGATTACAGGCGCACGCCACCATGCCCAGCTAATTTTTTTTTTGTATTTTTAGAAGAGACCGGGTTTCACCATGTTGACCAGGATGGTCTCGATCTGTTGACCTCGTGATCCACCCACCTCGGCCTCCCAAAGTGCTGGGATTACAGGCTTGAGCAACCGCGTCTGGCCAATTTTTTTAAACCTGTTGTGAAATCCCCCTTCAAAGGGGTTGTCACCTTTGGCACCCCACCAGCAATGTGTGAGCGCTTCCCAGCCTGGCCAACAGAGGGTGCTGTGAATCTTCTGAATTTTTGTTAATCTCCTAAGTGAGAAATGGTATTTCAGTGTCATTTTAAATGTGTATTTCTCATATAATGAGTCAAGTGGAGTATGCTTTCATATGCTTAAAGACCATTTATATATATATTTTCTGTGAACCATCTTTTGCCCATTTTCTACTGGATTATTAGCCTTTTAGTCTTGATCTTTTAAGAGCTCCTCACATATTACGGAGATGAGCTCCTCGTGATAAATTACGGTTATTTCTTTTCCTTTATCATTTGACATTTGACTTTGCTGGTGGTAGTTTTCTCATGTGAAAGTTTTGTGAGTGTGTTTTTTTTTTAACGCAATTGGCTGTCAATCTTTAATTGCTTCTGTATATTTAGTCATATCTAAGTTTTTGCTATTTCCAGGTTATAAAAAATTTATTCCTGCTTTCTTCTAGTAAATATATGGTTTCATCTTTCACATGAAGGGCTTTTATCTATTTAACTGGTGTCATTTTCTTTGATAGTTAGATTCTTTCTAATTATAAATGATTTTCAAGTCTAGCCAAATTCTTGCCCATGTTAAAATAAATTCTTCAATGTAGACTTTCTGGATTTGGGTTGTATAACATTTTAAGCCTTTTGAACACGTATATTACAGAATTACATTTTTACAATTTCTACACCAATTTTGATTATCTTTTTAAAAATCTCTATTAGGTAAAAATACTATATTACAGTAGTTTAATATGCATTTTTTATTATGTCTGGAACATCTTTTCTTTCTTCTTTTTTTTTTTTTCTGTAGAGATGGAATTTCACTCTTGTTGCCCAGGCTGGAGTGCAGTGGCACAATCTAGGCTCATGCAACCTCTGAGCCTCCCAGGTTCAAGTGTTTCCCCTGCCTCAGCCTCCCAAGTAGCTGGGATTACTGGCACCCGCCACCATGCCTGGTTAATTTTCGTATTTTTATTAGAGACAGGGTTCACCATGTTGGCCAGGCTGGTCTGGAATTCCTGACATTAGGTGATCCACCTGCCTCAGCCTTCCAAAGTGCTGGGATTACAGGCATGAGCCAACGTGCCTAGCTATCTTGAACATCTTTTCATATATTTATTGAGTATTTGTGTTTCTTTCTTTATGAATTGCCTGTATAATGTCCTTAACCTAATCTTTTTGTTTCTTAATTCCTTTTTCTTTCTTTCTTTTCTTTTTTTTTTTTTTTTTGAGACAGAGTCTTATCTGTCACCCAGGCTAGAGAGCAGTGGCTTGATCTTGGCTCACTGCGACCTCCACCTTCCAGGTTCGAGTGATTCTGGTGCCTCAGCCTCCTAAGTAGCTACGATTATGGCCATATGCCTCCATGCCTGGCTAATGTTTGTATTTTTAGTAGTGACGGGATTTTGCCATGTCAGCCAGGCTGGTGTCAAACTCCTGGCCTCAAGAGATCCTCCTGCCTCAGCCTCCCAAAGTGCTGGGATTACAAGCATGACCCACTGTGCCCGGCCTTGTTTCTTAATTTAAAAGTTTTCTTTATATATATGTTAACTATATTAAGCTTTGATCTGGCATGTTTAGTGTACATATTTTCTCTATTAACTTGATTTTGTGACATTTTAAAACTTGTATTCGTTTTTAAATTTGATTTGAAATTATCAGCATTTTTATTGGTGATCTTTTCTAACGGGAGGAGAAGATACCATGCTCAGAAAGGCCTTTTACATGCAGAGGTTATATAAATACTTAATTATCTAAATTTTCCTTAACCTTTTTTCCTGTTACTTTCTTTTGTTTGTGCATGTAAATCTTTGACATATCTGGTGTTTACTTTGGTGTGCTGTAGGTATCTAATTTTATTTTTTCCCCATTTGCTAAATTATTAATTTCCTTCTCTCATATGAAATAGTTCATATTTCATTCACTGGATTTTTAATACAGCCACATTGTTTCTGGGCTGTCTGTTCTCTTGCACTATTGAAGCTGTTGGTAATTGCCAGCTTCAACTCTTGTAGTTTTTATAATCACTTTATATCTGATTAAGGCCCATGTGAATATTATACATATTCATAGCCTTTATTTGCCTTCATTTATCCTTCTGTCAGAGTAATTTTGTAAAACTTCATTTAAAAAAAGAAAAAAACCAAACTGCTGTGCCTTAATTTCCACCTCTTCTGCAATAAAAGAATTCCAAATGGGATTTCAAATAGACATGTATGTTTATAGATTAAATTGGGGAAAACTTTATATATTTTTGAGAAGTGAAACTCCTTCTCAAAAGAAAAATTTATATATATATAATTTATTTTGTGTGTGTGTGTGAGAAGGAGTTTCACTGTGTCACCCAGGCTGGAGTGCAATGGCGTGGTCTCAGCTCATTGCAACCTCTGCCTCTCAGGTTGGAGCGATTCTCCTGCCTCAGCCTTCTGAGTAGCTGGGACTACAGGCAGGTCACACCACACCTGGCTAATTTTTCTATTTTTAGTAGAGATGGGGTTTCACTATGTTGGCTAGGCTGGTCTCAAACTCCTGACCTCGTGATCCACCTACCTCAGCCTCCCAAAGTGCTGGGATTACAGGCCTAAGCCATCTTACCCAGCGAAAACGTGTGTGTGTGTGTGTGTGTGTGTGTATTTTTTTTTTTTTTAGATGAAGTCTTGCTCTGTCACCAGGCTGGAGTGCAGTGGCACAATCTCGGCTCCCTGCAACCTCTGCCTCCTAGTTTCAAGCGATTCTTCCACCTCAGCTTCCTGAATAGCTGGGACCACAGGTGCGTGCCACCACGCCTGGCTAATTTTTTTGTATTTTTAGTAGAGACGGGGTTTCACCATGTTGGCCAGGATGTCCTTGCTCTCTTGACCTCGTGATCTTCCTGCCTTGGCCTCCCAAAGTGCTGGGATTACAGGCGTGAGCCACTGCGCCTGGCGAAAACTTACATTTTTACTATATTGAGTGTTTCCTTTTGTTTCTTCAGTCGTATTTACTGCACATTTTCTATGTGCCAGGCACTGTGCTGTATTTTTTAGATTTTGTTGATATTGTTAGTGAAGTTTCAAAATAATAATGTAAAAACTCTCCCTAGGCATTACTTAAATTTAGGAATATCCTTGATTCTTTTTCACTTTATGACTAATCACCATACTGAATTCTTCTGCTGTTTTTGTTTTGTTTTTAATTTTTTTCTTTTTACTATTTTTCTTCTACTGTTTTTAATAATCTTTCAGTCTGGGCACGGTGGCTCATGCCTGTAATCCCAGCACTTTGGGAGGCCAAGATGGGTGGATCACCTGAGGTCAGGAGTTTGAGACCAGCCTGATCCATATGGTGAAACTCCATCTCTACTAAAAATACAAAAATTAGCTGGGCGTGGTGGTGGGTGCCTGTAGTCCCAGCTATTTGGGAGGCTGAGGCAGGAGAATCACTTGAACCTGAGAGGTTCAACCTGAGAGGTTGCAGTGAGCTGAGATCATGCCATTGCACTCCAGCCTGGGGAACAGAGCAAGAGTCTGTCTCAAAATAATAATAATAATAATAAATATAAAATAATAAATAATAATCTTTCAGTTGATTCTCAACTTTTCTAAGTAGACTATTAGTCTGCAAATAATCTCATCTTTTGCTTGTATATTTCTTTAATTTTTTCTTATTCTGTCAGTTGGAACTTCTTGAGGAAAGTTAAATAATATTGCAATTAAGGCAGTAGTGTTCTATTTTTAGTTTTTCTTTTTTTGTGTTTCTTTTTTAAAATTTCCCTTATACTGGACTAATCATATGTCTATTCTGTTTTTAATCATTAACACCGTGAGCTTTATTATTAGATTTTTCTAACATTAAAGTGTTCTTAAATTACTGGAATAGTTGCTACTTGTTGATGGTATATGGTCCTAATGTAATTCTGAATTTGCTTTGCTAATGTTTTTGAAAAGATTTTTACATTTATAATTCTTAAGTGAGATTGACACGTGGTTATATCTGTCAGTGCTTGTTACCAAGGTTATGTTAGCTTAAAACATGAATTAGGCTTCCTGTCTTTTTTTTGTGCTCTAGAAAGTGCCTGTTTAATTAAGATAATGGCACTTTTTTCCTGATTATAAAAGTAATCATTTTCTTATAAAATGTTAGAATGTCCCACTACTTAGATAGAACTGTGGTGTTTTGATGTGTCTGTATTTGGTTCCTGGGTTGTTTTTTCTCTGTTTGGGTGATATTTTATGGCTTGATTTTTCCTTTTAATAAGTTGTGATGGATATCTTCCTGTGTGAACAAATTGAGATGTGAGCCATAATTTGTAATGGCTGCGTACGCAGTCTTTCATCTCCTGAATGCGTTGATTTGCGGACTCCTCTTCGTGGGCCTGGTGCGTGGGGCACTTTTTTGTTTGCTTGTTTTGCTCTTTTGTCTTTGAACGTAGAGAGATCTGCCTGCCTTGGTGTTTCCCCACAAGCATTGTAAGTGGTCCTTCTTTGGTTCCCAGGGGTATGGGAGTAGTTCAGGTTAGACTTTTCTTGGCTGCAGGTGCCTCGGAGGGTTGCTGGATGTGTGCAGCCCTGGGCCAGCCTCTGGTGCCCTGGCTGCTTTTCCTTGGTGTGATTTTGCAGATCCAAGGAGGGAGCCCACTTGAGTTGTTTAATTGCTGCTTTTGACAAAGTAGCAAGGAAAACCTGCAGCATTCTGTCTTTTTGACTTATCTCTGATTTCTTCTATGGTTGAATATGTCTTAACCTACGCAGGTGGTTTTTTCACCTTTCCAATCATCTCCATCCTTTAACATAACAGGTTAGAGTCACAGACAAAAATGTCCTCTAGGATTCTAGGATGACTGGAGAAAATTCACATATTCCTAGAAAAAGAGTCATGTGTGGTTAACATTCCTCTTGTATAAAAAGAACACATTGCTATAAAACGTTTCATTGGGTTGTAAATTTTACCAGTTGTTTAGAGAGACCGGTGGGGATGGTAATGGGACTCCACGCTTTGTCAGTGAAGCCCGGTTGGGAGAACTGAGGGTTTTTGCTGTTGAATGAAGACTTGGGGAACACGATTTCCTGCATGGCTCCAAGGCAGATAAATAGGATCAATGGGCAGACTCTCAGGCAACAGGATTCAGCTGATTGTGAGGGCGCACTGACAATTTCCAGTCAGCATCAGTTCCAGTCTGGCTTGGCACACCACTTGGCCAGGTTGTGGAGCTGGTAAACACGCTGTAGGTGGGCAACTGGGCCAGGACACCACTCAGTCTCCTTCCAGCCCTGAGTTTGTCGTGAGGGGCTGAGTATCTCTTCCAGCACTTGCTTGGTTGAATCAGAGCCTGTGAAGTGGTGTTGACGTGATGTAATTTCGTGGATTCTATACCTCTGGACTGGAATACTTAGGATGTATTCTTTTCTTTTCAGCTTACCGTGACAATCAGAGCTTTGTTGCAGAACCTGAAGGAAAAGATCGCCCTTTTGAAGGACTTATTGCTAAGAGCTGTGTCAACACATCAGATGTATCCATGTAAACATTTCCACCTCTTTTCTAGAGTGGGAGGAAAAGCAATCTTATTTTAAGAAAGGAAGGAATCTGGGCCACCCAGATTTTTCCACAGCTTGAGGAAGACCTGGTTTCCAAAATATTGCCTGTAAACTTGATTTCTATTTTAAGTGTCTGTTACATGTTTTACAGTGAATATGCTGGCAAAGCAAGACCCACCGAAGGAACTGACTTATTTGGGTGTAACCTGTGCAGTTCAGGAGGCTAATGCTTTCCGTCAGTGCTGTATTTACAGAGCCCCGCACTGCTCCCTGTCTAGACTGCTTTGACCATGGCTAGCTACTGCTCCGACAGGAAAACTTCCATGATCATCCTAAGCTGTGATTCCACTTCTGGGAGTTTCCAGAGTTTTTAATGATCCATTTCTTTTCGGAGTGGCCAATACCAGCAAAAATCATACATCTCTCCCCTCCCCACCCACCCCCATGTTTACATAGATGATTGAGATGTGACTTGTTTGCCTTGTTTTCCCTCCAGAGGCACAGACACTGCCTCTAGTATGGGAGTTTGAGGGGAAGGGGTGGGGTGGGACTTCCTTGACGCAAGTGATGCCATCATCTTAACCTCCTACCAAGTGTTAAACTATATATGTATGTATTTTTTAGGTATTTGTAATCTGGGCTAGGTGTGGTTGCTCATGCCTGTAATTCCAGCACTTTAGGAGGCCAAGGCGGGTGGATCACTTGAGGCCAGGAGTTCACGACCAGCCTGGCCAACATGGTGAAACCCCGTCTCTACTGAAAATATAAAAATAAGCCAGGCATGGTGGTACACACCTGTGGTCCCAGCTACTTGGGAAGTTGAGGCAGGAGAATCACTTGAACCTGGGAGGCGAAGGTTGCAGTGAGCTGAGATCACACCACTGCACTCCAGCCTGTGTAACAGAGTAAGACCCTGTGTTAAAGAAAAAAAAAAAGAAAGAAAAGAAATTAATAATCTGATCAATTTAGGAAAACATATGTGACTTATTCCCTACACTAACCCTTTACACCTGAGTTCATATTGGTTTGAAAACCTACTTCAAATTGGTCTTCTCCCATCCTTTCTCTAGATTGTCAATAGTTCATGCCAAAGACCCAGTTTTTGGTATTTCAGGGAATGGATACTGCCAGATTTTAAATATGGGGAAATATAGGAATACAGCTTCTTAGATAAAACAATGGAAAGTGTTCTAAAAAATATTTTCCCCCATTTAACCCCTTTATGTCACCAGGAAAGTTGGTTTAGTTGCACGATTTTCTAGATATTCAATTATTAATCCACTAAGCTTTCAAATAAAAATTTAATTTCAAATTTGGGGCCTTCTTTTTAGCACAGTTGGAATATTCTGAGACACTTTACCTTCCATCTGGTATGATTTGTTACAGCACAGTTGATCTATCATATAAAGGGTTTTTCTTTTACCCAAATCAACAAGTTCTAATATACAGACCTCACCGGGCCTCTGTGCCTGGCTAATTTTTGTAGTTTTAGTAGTTGATGGGCAGGAATATTTCCTCTGCTTTCAGTAGTAAGCACTGGGAAGTCTACACACGGGGTCAAGGTGTGTAAATTCATGTTAGTGTTACCTAAAGCACATATATTAGAAAGATAACTACATATTGTTTCCTGATTTAATGTAACTATACATTTGTTTCCATTAGGGTAGCATTATTAGTCACCTTAATTATGTGCTAAACCTATAGGGCAAGAAAAAGCTACAAATTAAGAGCTTTTGCTTTTTTTCTATTAATAATAATTTCTGCTAGTTATTACAGAGTACAGAGTAAGCATACCACAGTTATAATTGACTGTTTTCTCCTAAATGCTTACAGTCTGACCATCTGTTGAAATCTCACAGATTTTTGGTCTTATGGTGATCTCAGAATTATTTCCCAAATTATTGAATTAAGTAGTAAGCATCAGAAACACTGAACAAGTGTTATTTACAACATTACAAAAATATTTAGGGCCTTATGTGGGTAATGTAGAATTTACTAGGAGATATCAAAAATTCAACTGGAACACAACAACTTTCTTTAAAATTCTATTTATTTTTTCAAATAATTGATCTATTTCTACTGTAACAACTGCAACTAGTAATAGGGATGGCATTTAGCTAATCTACCTCATGGGGGCACTCATAAACCTATGTATTTTCAGGGAGGCCACTTTTTTTTTTTTTTTATACAGTCTTGCTCTGTCGCCCATGCTGGAGTGCAGTGGTGTGATTTTGGCTCACTGCAACCTTTGCCTCCCAGGTTCAAGCAATTTTCCTGCCTCAACCACCTGAGTAGCTGGGATTACAGGCATGTGCCACTGGGCCCTGCTAATTTTTGTATTTTTAGTAGAGACGGGGTTTCACCATGTTGGCCAGCCTGGTCTCAAACTCCTGTCCCTTAGATGATCAGTCCACTTTGGCCTCCCAAGGCGCTGGGATTATAGGCGTGAGCCACTGCGCCCGCACACGGAGGCCACTTTTAATATAAGGGAAAGGAGTTAGCTTATATATTATGAAGGCCTCTTTTTAATTCTACTTCTGTTCCTCCCATCTTCCGTTCCCCTAATATACTTCCCCTTCCCAAACATTTAACATATCCTCCAGATTTAAGATAGATAGCAATCTGTGAGTCCTAATAATCTCATATTATTAGATTTTTTTGTTTTTCGGTGTTTCCTTCTCTTTTTACAAAAAAGATACCGAGGCCAAGTCAAACTTTGCACTGCAAGTCACTGATGAATTTGGTTCCAAGAGGTAACCAAGCATTCCAGCAGAGGAGTTTTGTTTTTTTTTTTTTTGAGACAGAGTCTCACTCTGTCACCCAGGCTGGAGTGCACTGGCGCTATCTCAGCTCACTGCAACCTCTGCTTCTCAAGTTCAAACGATTCTGCTGCCTCAGCCTCCCCAGTAACTGGGATTACAGGCATGTGCCACCCGACTAATTTTTGTATTCTTGGCAGAGGCAGGGTTTCACCATGTTGTCCAGACTGGTCTTGAACTCCGGACCTCATGATCTGCCCACCTTGGCCTCCCAAAGTGCTGGGATTACAGGGGTGAGCCACCTATAATCCTGGCCCTGGCAGAGGAGTTTTTTAAACTGAGGAGAGGATTCTTGGAGAGCTTTAGTCATTACCCAGGACCCCACAACTAGGAAATGGAAGAACCAGGTTCAAACACAGGGCTGTGTGGCCCCCAATGTGAGTTGTTTAAAAGCTGAATTATACTTTGGTAGAAATAATACAGTCAGCTGTCACCTGGCATGTCTTCAAGTAGAATTCTCTGTTAATTGTTGTGTTGCTGGACTGCCAAGACAAATCTTGTTTGTAATACAAATCTTCAAGAACCTTCTTAACCGTCAGAAGATTAAACAGTGTTCATTGTGGTTTATTAGGTATACTTTATGATGTCGAGAAAAATGTTTGTTCATAAATCACCAATGAAGTGACTTTTTAATCCTTTTTTTGAGGCATAATTAATGTTTGGTGACTTTTTTAATGTGAATATTTGAATACCATATTTCTTTACTGCACTGGCTAGTTGAGAGTTTATGATACTTAATAAATTTATGCCTTTCTACATTTGTGAACTTGTCCAAAGAACACGAGGAGTTGCCAGAAAGATAAGTCCTATGAAAATGCTTTCTAAACAATTAAATTCATGGAATTAAGGCATGACATGTTATGCTCTCTCCTGAAAAAGTATTTTTTCTCCTGGCAAGAATAAAAGTCAAGTTAAAATGAAAGTTCTGCGCTTTTGAATCCTTTAGTATGCAATTAATAAACTTAAGTCTTGCAGTCAGAGAGTTTAAATTGCTGAAAGACATTAACATCTGTTCACAGTGCTTCTTTGAAATAGGAACTGTAATTGCCTCACCAGCCGAGAAAAGATGTATGCTATGGGAGGCTGCATGTGAAATTTCAGATAGTACTAAAGATACTTAGTACCATCTTCTTAGAGTTGGTTTCACATGAAATATATCCTTTTGTTGGCATTTCAAAGGAGGCAGCACCTTTATTTGTTTTAAAGAGAAGAAAGAAAATCTCAGGCCGGGCACAATGGCTCATGCCTGTAATCCCAGCACTTTGGGAGGGCAAGGCAGGCAGATCACAAGGTCAGGAGTTCGAGACTAGCCTGGCCAACATAGTGAAACCTTGTCTTTACTAAAAATACACAAAATTAGCCAGGCATGGCGGTGGGCACCTGTAATCCCAGCTACTCGGGAGGCTGAGGCAGGAGAATCGCTTGAACCCAGGAGGCAGGGGTTGCAGTGAGCTAAGATTGTGCCATTGCACTCTAGCCCAGTTAACACGGCAAGACTACATCTCAAAAAAAAAAAAAGAAAAGAAAAGAAAAGAAAAAATCTCTTTACAAAAGGGTTTGATATCAAAAAGTACTTTGGTGTCTTGGGAGAAAGCCTTTGGAAATAATTTTTTTAAATCTATAAGTTTCTCAACTCTGTATTTTTTTGTGGAAAAAAAAAGATGGGTAAGTAGATAGATCGGTGCATGGTACGTGGTAGTTACTATATAACAAACCTCAGTGAATGCAGTTGTGGAGAGGCTGACCGAACAGATTTTACAGGAATGCCCTGGTAGCTCCAGTGCAGGTGAAGTGGTTTCACACACTGCCTGTCCGTCCATTTTCACTGATACTGATAACGTGAGAAAAATAAGGAGAAGATGGTGTTTATGTAGTTGAATTTTTTTTTATTTATAAGAATTTTTTCCTGACTTTTTAAAGACAGGATCTCACTGTGTTGCCTAGGCTGGAAGGCAGTGGAAATCATAGCTCACTGCAGCCTCAAACTCCTGGGCTCAAGTGATCCTCCTGCCTCAGCCTTCCAAGTAGCTAGGATTCCACGTGTATGCCACCATGCTCAGCTAATTTTTTGTAGAGATGAGGTCTTGCTGTGTTTCCCAGGCTGGTCTCAAACTTCTAGTCCCTCTGCCTTGGCCTGCCAAAGTGTTGAGATTACTGGCGTGAGCCAACATGGCAAGTCTGTTTTCTGACTTATACATGGTTCTTTCTGGTTTTCGGTGTCAAAATCTCCTTGGTCTTTCACCATGATAGTAAAAGTAGGTAGTTTTGTTTCTTGTTTTCTTCAACATCCATACCTAGCAAAATGTGTAATTGGTAATTCTATATAAGTTAAACCCCACTAGTTTTGTTTTTTTGTTTTGTTATTTTTTGAGATGGGGTCTCACTCTGTTGCCAGGCTGGAGTGTGGTGGAGCGATCTCAGCTCCACTGCAACCTCCATCTCCTGGGTTTGAAGGATTCTCCTGCCTCAGCCTCTCAAGTAGCTGGGACTACAGGGGCGCCACCACTCCCAGCTAATTTTTCTTTTTTGTATTTTTGGTAGAGACTGTGTTTCACCATGTTGGTCAGGATGGTCTTGCTCTCTTGACCTTGTGATCCGCCCACATCAGACTCCCAGAGTGCTGGAATTACAGACGTGAGCCACCGGATCCAGCCACATCTCACTAGTTTTTTTTTGATATCTTACTGGTCCCTGAAGCCTGAAGGTGCCATTGGTATAGTGGGAACAACATTGGCTTTGAAAGCAGACAGAACTGAGATTGAAGACCAATTCTGCCACTTACCAAGGCCAAACAGCAGTTTAGCTTTTCTGGATCTTAGTTTCATGATCTATAATGTAGGAATAATCATACTTTGCCAGGTTATTGTGCAAGTTGAAGAAAATCTTTTTAAAGCCCTTCACAGGACACCCCCCCCTCCCCCACCCCCCCCACCCCCGCATAATGGTGGGTGTTGAATGAAAGGAGGTTACCAACACTTACTTACCCTTGGGCAAGTTAACTTAGCCTCTTTGTGCCTCATTTGTGGAATGGGATGCTAGAAGTCCATCTGGCAGAAAGGATTGTTGTAAGGATGAGATTATATGCATACAAAGTACTTCACATATACTAAGTCCTCCTTGAGGATTAGCTGCTATTGATTATTTTATCAATATTATAAAGATTTCAGCTACCATTGAGAATTTACAGGTAGTCCTTTCTTTTTGGAGGGGTTTTTGTTTTTTTTTTTTTTGAGACGGAGCCTTGCTCTGTTGCTCAGGCTGGAGTGTGGTGGTGCAATCTCGGCTCACTGCAACCTCCGCCTCCTGGGTTCAAGTAATTCTCCTGTCTCAGCCTCCTGAGTAGCTGGGACTACAGGTGTGCACCATCACACCAGGCTAATTTTTTTGTATTTTTAGTAGAGACAGGGTTTCACCATATTGGCCAGGATGGTCTCGATCTCCTGACCTCGTGATCCACCCACCTTGGCCTCTCAATGTGCTGGGATTACAGGCATGAGCCACCTCACTCAGCCCTCTTTGGGGAGTTTTTAATCAGGCATGGTGATTGTATCAAAACATACAAACAATGATGGTATTAAAATAGTCCTTGCAAAATGTTATCAGTGCTTTGAGGAAGGTAAGGACTTGGCCTGGTACATCATAAATATTTATTAGAGTTTGTTGACTTAAAAAAAGAAAGCCAGAAAAGTCTTTTGACCTCTAAAACCTTAAACTGTTCCCTTGCAGTTCAGCTTTTTTTGGCATGGAGAAGTAATTATCTGCAAACTTCTTCCTTCTCCAGAGCAGCTCCTTTGCAAAATAAGACTTACCTAAATTCTATTTTTTTTTTCCGAGATGGAGTTTCACTCTTGTTGCCTAGGCTGGAGTGCAATGGCGCAATCTCAGCTCACTGCAACCTCCGCCTCCTGAGTTCAAGCAATTCTCCTGCCTCAGCCTCCCAAGTAGCTGGGATTACAGGTGCCCACCACCACACCCAGCTAATTTTTTGTATTTTTAGTAGAGATGGGGTTTCACTCTGTTGGCCAGGCTAGTCTCAAACTCCTGACCTCAGGTGATCCACCCATAATGGCCTCCCAAAGTGCTGGCATTACAGGCGTGAGCCACCATACCTGGCCTAAATTCTTAAGCCTTCTATCAAATATAAGAGAAAATCCAAGAAGTGAAGTGGGATTGGGTGTCCTATGGATCCAGTTGCATATTTACCCTCCTCCATCTGTGGTTCAAATGCTTACCAGGTTACAGCAGAGAAGCTGAGCTTATGCATGCTGGTAGTAGGTATCAATAATATGAAATCGGGATCCAGTTTTATTTACAACCTTACACATCCATGAATTGGCCATAATTACATGTACAATCAGCATAGCCAATGACAAGGTACTATGATAGTTAGCTCTTTTCCTTTATCTGTTCTCTGACCTTCTACCTTGGCTATTCATCAGGTTGGTGGAAGAGGGAGTCCCCAGCACTGGCCACTGATTGTGTGCCCTACCTTCTACTTGTTCTTAGCATCACTCAGGCACACCCTTTCCCCACTACCCTGCTTCACACAACTGCTACATATCTGTTCACATACATGCTGTATAGATTGTTTCCTTTGATCTCTTAACAACAACCCTTAAGTAGCAAGGATGCTATGCAGATGGTCCATTCATTAATTTATTCTCATTCCATCTTCCTTCTCCCCATCTCCTTATGCTGTCTTCTCTCCATAGATTAAAATAAAACATAAAACAAAGAGACGGAGTATTCCTCATTGGATTGTTTTCCAGATTTACAGAGTCTCTGGGAATATTCCGAATTCATACTCACAGTATTGTTTTTATCAGGATCCTAAGAAGTGGCAAAGTTAAGTCAGCACCTCTGAGTGGAGGAGTCCCCAGAATGTTTGGTGGAAAAGCCCTGACCTAGGATAGAAAGAGCTGAGCTCTAGCTTAGCATTTCTCTTAACCCAGCCAAGTGACTTAGCCATGCTGGCCCTTAATTTTCTGGTCAGCAAAACAAGAGAATTGGGATCTTTAAGGCCTCTTCTAGCATCAACTGTGTGGGATTCTGTTCTTTAGTTACTCATCTACAAAACATCAAGTTTTACTGTTTTTAAACTGATGTTCTTTGTTAGCTCATTCTTAACATAAGTTTAAATCTGTAACTAGTATCTGCTGATTTAAAAATGTACCTTTATTGTTTTTTTGTTGTTTTTTTTTTTGAGACTGAGTTTCACTCTTGTTACCCAGGCTGGAGTGCAATGGCGCGATCTCGGTTCACCGCAACCTCCGCCTCCTGGGTTCAGGCAATTCTCCTGCCTCAGCCTCCCGAGTAGCTGGGATTACAGGCACGCACCACCATGCCCAGCTAATTTTTTGTATCTTTAGTAGAGACGGGGTTTCACCATTTCGACCAGGATGGTCTTGATCTCTTGACCTCGTGATCCACCCGCCTCGGCCTCCCAAAGTGCTGGGATTATAGGCGTGAGCCATCGCGCCCGGCCCCTTTATTGTTTTTATTAAAAAAAGTATTATACTTTCTACCTATACGTTTCTCATTAGTTGTTACCAATGACTCCTCTTTCTCTTCCTTATTCTATCCTCTCTCATCTCATTCTTCATAGTTGAAGTGTTGATGGCATTAGCTAGTTGATGGATAGCTAGTATCTCAGACTTCCCTAGGCTTGAAATATACGTATATGTAAACATAATATTCTTTTGACTATAAAGGGATTATATACATATGGTTCTGAAGCTTGCGTTTTTATTAGTGAATGATAGAGATGAACATAAGGAAACAATATTCAGTGAAACCTAAGTCTCCCTCATACTCTTAATTCCCAGTTCTCCTTCCTTAGAGGCAATGTTTATGTATCAGAAATTTTCTGTGTCTATGTACACACTTAGAGAGATGTGATTTTTTTTTAACAGAGTGAGAGCATACTATTCACTGTTTAGCTTTTTGCTGCTGCTGCTGCTTTTTGTTTTTGTTTTCCTCTTTTGGCTTAATGTTGTATTTTGGAGATGATTCCATGTCAAATAATTCATGTAAACAGTAAGTGCTCAAAAATGTTAATTACCATCAGGCCTCTAAACAGCTTTCCTATCATTTGTTTAAGGCTACAAAACATTCCATTGTGCAGGTACACTACTTCCTTATTGATATTTCCAATGTGGCTATTATAAATAATGGTTCAATGTACATCCTTGCTTCTAAGTATTTGTATCACTGTATCTGCAGAGAAATGTCTGTTGAAAGACTGTACCTTTTATATTTTGTTAGATATTTATTTAGAAGGCAGTCTGGCAGTTGGCTGAACCTGTTTGCATTCCTCTCAAGAATATATGAGGCGGCTGGGCGCGTTGGTTCATGCCTGTAATTCCAGCACGTTGGGAGGTTGAGGTGGGCAGATCACAAGGTCAGGAGTTCGAGACCAGTCTGACTAACATGGTGAAACCCCATCTCTACTAAAAATACAAAAATTAGCCAGGGACGATGTCATGTGCCTGTAGTCCCAGCTACTTGGGAGGCTGAGGCAGGAGAATCACATGGACCCAGGAAGCGGAGGTTGCAGTGAGCTGAGATCATACCGCTGCACTCCTCCAGCCTGGGTAACAGAGTGAGACTCCATCTCAAAAAAAAAATTGAGTTGAGGTGGCTTATTTTTGTGCTCAGTTTTCATGTCTGTGTCAGATATATCTTTATATATATATATATATGTATGTATTTGACATGGGGTCTTGCTCTGTCACCCATGCTAGAGTGCAGTGGCTCAATCTCTGCTCACTGCAGCCTTTGCCTTCTGGGTTCAAGCAGTTCTCCTGCCTCAGCCTCCCGAATAGCTGGGATTACTGGGGCACACCACCAAGCCCTGCTAATTTTTGTACTTTTAGTAGAGACGGGGTTTCACCATGTTAACCAGGCTTGTCTTGAACTCCTGACTTCACGTGATCCATCTGCCTTGGCCTCCCAGAGTGCTGGGATTACAGGCATCAGCCACCACGCCTAGCCAGATAGATTTAAAAAGTGTTTGTTAGCTTTCTCCACTCATTCTTTTTATGGCAGAAGTTGTCTCCAACATTTCCTTTACAGTGTTTCTTAACACACACACACACACACACACACACACACACAGATACAACCAGTTCAGCCTGAAAAAAAACAACTCGTGTAGTTTGCATCAAGAAAGCCAGTCTGTAAAACTTTGTATTTAGTCCAAGGGAAGCGGCGAGGTTTGTTGATAGACGCCACTTCCCTTTTTTGCGTCATGTGTGCCTATGCGTATGCGCCACACTCCCATCCACCTATTGATGAATTGTGAGTTTCTTTCCAAAGACTACATTTCCTAGAAGGATGGTTATTTTTTTAAACCCTCACTTACAAATTGTTATGGAAAAGGGGTTAGAGGTTACCTGGTGTTACATATAAAGAAACAGAGATCCAAAAAGGTGAATTAAGTGGTTCAGGATCATGGTGGTGAAAACAGGGCTACAACTCTGCCTTTGGGGCTCCTAGTCTAGCCTGTTTGCCAGAGTCACACGTTAAAATGATTCTCTTTGTGATTTTCTTTATAGATCATGCAATGTATTTAAATAGTGAACTGATGGTAACAATTTATAGAGCAAATCTGTTTCATAAAGTAGCACTTTATAAAATATATTCTAGGTGTGTTAATAGATATTAACATGGAAGAAAGCAATATAGAGAACTTCTCTCCCCCAACACCCTCACTTTTTTAAACAGAGCATCTTAGGGTATTGATACTGAGTTGTATGTGTCAGTGTTCCATGGTGGAACATAATTCCACCATGGAACACTGACACATACAACTCAAAACCTAAGGAATCACTGAGCTAGATTGCACCATTGGCAGGAAAAGTCTTTTAAATTTGGTCACTAGGGCTGGGCGTGGTGGCTCATGCCTGTAATCCCAGCACTGTGGGAGGCCAAGGTGGGTAGATCACCTGAGGTCATGAGTTTGAGACCAGCCTAGCCAACATGGCAAAACCCCATCTCTACTAAAAATACAAAAGTTAGGCAGGTGTGGTGGTGTGCGCCTGTAACCCCAGCTACTTGGGAGCCTGTGGTGGGAGAATTCCTTGAACCAGGGAGGCAGAGGTTGCCGTGAGTCAATATCATGCCATTGCACTCCAGCCAGGGCAACAGAGCGAGACTCTGTCTCAAAAATAAATAAATAAATAAATAAATAAATAAATAAATAAATAAATAAATAAATAAATATTGTCACTGGGAGGAAAGTATTCTTTACCTAGTATGTTTCTCAATGAAAGAACTTGTGTCGTGATCTGTGTCCGTGTAAGTCCCTCTCCAATGGTACTGTCAAGGTCCTTTATCTGATGGCCTGGTGAAGGTGAAGGTCAGAGCAGGAAGAACACAAGAGTGGCTCGCGTCTCTTCTGGGTGGTAGTGATTGAGTCTGTAAGAGCCACAGCTGACTTGAAGAGCTAACTTAATAATGTGATAGTTAAAACGAGGTAATTTATTCACCATTGGACCTTAACAAGATGTCTGCAGAACACAGCTTGAAGGGGATCGAAGACAGAACCTCTTGGATGGTCTTGTAACTCGAGAGAGACTACTTCTGGCATCCTTTAAGAATGAGGGTGCTGAACCAGATCTAATCAGGTAGGATGTTTTCATTTACAGGGATTACTTGGTGGGTGAAGACGTCTTTGCAGATATTACAGCTGTTTCCTGAATGGCTTAATTTAGGAATCAGATCAATTAAGATATATTCTGTTAATTGATGGCATTTGACTATAATTTTCTACTCAGTTTTTGTTAATTTTCTAGATTTAGTAAACCAGGTATGTTCAGCTGAATCCCATTTTGGGTGGAGCATATTAAGGTAGACTGCAGGTGAAGTCAGAAAATTTCTTTGGCATTCTTTGGTTGAGTTTTCTGCTTTGTTAACTGCCTTATAAACTCCTGAAGTCACTACTTATCTGTGTGGGCAAAGGAGTTTTGTTTTTTTTAATTGGCCTCTTGAAAAAGATGAGTCCTAATAAGACTTGGTCCGGGGCTCACAGAGGCAAAGGAGTTGCGCAGTTGAATCCTTCTCCCCATTCTTCGCCAGTGAGTGAGTCACACTTCAAAGAGCTGACAGCTGCCCTGAACCCAGCTCTGCTGGAAGACCCGGAGAACGGGTCTGGCTTTCCAAGGCTGAGGTTGATGAACCGTAAATTGTTACATCTTTAGAATTGGCCTCCCACTGCTTCCAGAGCTCCCTTAGCTTCATTCTGGGAACCATCACAGAAGGCAATGAGCCTGGGTGGAAACCCACCTCTTCTCATAGTCCATGCAGGGATGATGCATTTACTGTGGAGAGGAGCTTGTTTCTACTTAGTTCCCAGATAGGAATAGTATGGCTTCCCAAGGGCAGTAGTTTTGGACCCTAGTCATTCATTACCAGACTCCGCCTCAGACAAGTAAACCAGAGTGGGATTGGGGTGGAGACACATAGGGTCAGGGAGGTCCCAGGTGTTTCTAATATACAACAGGGATTGCAAACCACTACCTAGGACAAGCTGAAGAAAATGAAACTGATTTTCCTTGGGTCCCAGTCTTCTCAGGAGCAGTGATCCAAGGTTTCATAAACTATGAAATAGAGGAAGGTAGATTAAATGCTAAGTTGCTTCTGTGAAGAAATGAACCTAACAAGGCAGCGAGGGAGGAGCGATACTCTGTTGGCAGTCTCCTGGGCAGGGTTTAAATGAAGACAGAAGCCTGTGGTGGGCCAGTCTACTGTGGATCCCAATTATTTCCCTGGCAAATGCAGTCCCAGGGTGCTGGGGTGAAGTAAGTGGATGAAGGTGGTGGTCCAGGTTGGTTAAAGAGAACAAGTGAGTGAAGGAATCCAAGGTGAATGGAAAGTACTGTCTTTCAGAAGGGGCTTTACACTGAAGGCGGAGTCTCTTTAGTGGAGAAAAGAATAAGGGCATAGTTAGGACAGGGAGCTGGTTTCGTGGAGGAATAGGGGTCATGTAGAGACATGATGGTCAGAAGGGGGACAAAGCATTCAGACTGTTCTGCTTGATAGTGATGAGGCAGTCGTGATATATAGTCATAGTTCACATTTGAGAAGAGTCTGGTTTGCACCAGACTCTGCTCTTTGCTTGTCACTAATTGTGTCACTTAATGATGCTGAAGAGGCCAACCTATGAATTTAGGCCAAGGACCTCTTAAGTCCTCCCACTATTTCCTTGTGGTTTTTGTTTTGTTAGTTTTTGGTCCCCGCTTGCCTGTCATTATCACCCCTGTTCTCTGATCATCTCTGTGTTCTTTAATGTGCTACCTGCTGATAAGCAGCGTCAGCATCAATCGCCTGCTAGTATATTACAAATTCAGCTTTCCCAGCTCCAAACTGTGGAATCAAACCTTGCATTTTAACAAGATCATCAAGTGATTTGAATGCATATTACAATTTGAGAAATACGGCTTTGTATGATTTATTTTTTTTTTTTTTTGAGATGGGGTGTTGCTCTGTTGCCCAGGCTGGAGTGCAGTGGCACAATCTCTGCTCACTGCAACCTCTGCCTCCTGGGTTCAAGTGATCCTTCTGCCTCAACCTCCTAAGTAGCTGGGATTACAGGCATGCGCCACCACGCCCAGCTAATTTTGTATTTTTAGTAGAGATGAGATTTCACCATGTTGGCCAGGCTGGTCTTGAACTCCTGACCTCAGGTGATCTGCCCACCTTGGCCTCCCAAATTGGTGGGATTACAGGCATGAGCCACTGTGCCCAGCCTGTATCATTTATTCTTAATCGTGGCACTTTGCATCAGAATCACCCAAAAGAGAATGGAAAAAAAAAAAAAAAGAAATACAAATGTCTGGGCCATATACTTGCAGATTTGTAGTCTTGGGTGAGGCTTGGGCAGCAGTAAGGCTGATTTGTAGTCTTGGGTGAGGCCTGGGCAGCAGTAAGGCTGGAGAGACTGCCAGGTGGTTTTAGTAGGTGGCAGGGTTAGAATGACTGCTCTATGTCACAATATACTAGTCATGAGACCAGTAGCTTATGTCTTCTACTTGTTTTTGATAGGGTAGGCACTGTGCTAAGGTCTTTCTGTGCATTTGCTCAGGAGCTCTTTATAATATCTGAGGCTCAAAGGGTTCAAGACTCTAAAACTAATCAGTCATAGAGCTTGGATTTTAGCCCTGAATTCTTAACCACTGCACCAGCTGAGCGAGTTGCTGGAAGGACCCAGTTCTGTAGCTTGCTAGTCCCTCAGTCATCTGGGCTTCAAAATCATTGACCTTCAACTGGGGATACATGTGCTGCCTATTTTTCATTAGGAACCAGATGAAGTGATTCCTATGAGATGGGCTTTGTAAACTCTAAGATCTTTATAAATACAAGATGTTATTACTAGACCATTATGTCTCCATCAGGTTAGGAGGAAGCTCATGCTGCTTCCTTGCTTCGAAGACCTTCTGTCCCTCCTGTCATGCCCCTGAGTGCTCTAGAGGGACCTGGTCTGTTTGACCCCCTCCTCTGCTGCACCTGGTCCTTTACCCTCCATTCTCCCCTTCCAAATCTCATTTGTTCTGTGTCTGCTTCCCTCCATGCCAATCTTGCTACCTGTTGTCTTTTAGTGAACAATGTCATGTTAATTCTAGCAGTGGAATTGATGGCTTGCGGTGACTTGTCTTCTGGAGGTATTTTAAACGAAACCTCCTTAAACCCTAGGATTTAAACCAAAGTAAATTCGTTGATGGGAATGTTTAGGGAGTTTAGCAGGTTAGTGTCCAGTGATTTTTTTGGATGGAGGCCTTCTGAGGACCTCTCAGGTCCTGCTGCTGGAACTGCCTTATGCTCTTCAGGCATGTAAGGCTGATCCATGTGGTTGACTAAAGCTGTTGCTTGTTGGTTTCTTGGGGAATGGCTGGGGTGACATGAGGACAGAGACCATACTGGAGAGACACTGTAAAGCAAAGGTAACTGAAGCCCTGAGGGTTGAAATAAAGTAACTGGCCAGATTTATTTCCATGCTCTCTAGATGAAACCAAGGGCAACATAGATATTGATATCAACTGGGCATGGTGGCTCATGCCTGTAATCCCAGCTCTTTGGGAGGCCAAGGTGGGTGGATCACCTGAGGTCAGGAGTTCAAGACCAGCCTGACCAACATAGTGAACCCCGTCTCTACTAAAAATACAAAAAAATTAGCTGTAATCCCAGCTACTTGGGAGGCTGAGACAGGAGAATGGCTTGAACCCCGAAGGTGGAGGTTGCAGTGAGTCAGGGTTGCACCATTGTACTCCAGCCTGGGCAACAAGAGTGAGACTCCGTCTCAAAAAAAAAAAAAAAAAGATATTGGTGTATCTTTTCTGTTCAGGACCAGAAGTGTAGGATACGCTTCTAGAGAATTCTGTTTAAAAAGAATGTAAGCACTGTAAAGGAGAAATGGCTCCTGAGGAGTGGAGAAGGTAGAGGTGGACAGCGATGGTCTGATCCAGATGACATGGAGTCTGGCCAAGAGTGAGAAACGAACATGGTGACTGGATATTGAGTGCTGTGAAGAAAGAAAATCATTGCAGTTCAAAGAGGAAGGAGAACAATGAACATGGACTGGAAAGTCAATTTCCCATTCACTTCCATTGGTGAATCCTTGTTGGGCTAGGATTGCTTTAGTCCCAACACCCTAACAGGAAGGTGTCCACATACACTTGTCCAAAAAGTGCGAGTCCTATAGACATTCCAGAGGTGTCTGATCAATAAGAAAATTCATACTAGACAAAACCACTCTCAAAAGCTGTGTAGAAAAGTCCCTGGGAAATCTGTTCAAGGGCCGTAAGAACAAATAACCCACTAGCGTTGCTCCAAATAGTCAGGGAGGATGGCACTATGTGGACTTGCTGAGGACCAGCAATAAGTGTATGGATGTGTGAATGCTAAAGCCAGAGTAGACTCCGAGGTAGATTTTCTTAGATTTAAGGTCAGAGTTGCTGGTCTTTGATTTCCTTCCCCTGCCTATGTAAGAGTATTATTTTTGCCTTCTTTACTCCTGATCCCCACCCCTGAGACCTCCCCTTCTGTCCCCAACCTCTCATACCTAATAGTTCTCTTGCTTGGACCTAGTCCTCCGAGGACCTTGGTTCCGTTGTAAACATGACATGTGTCCATTCATAGATTGTGTCCCCTTCCCTCCTGATTATCAGTTGGTCAGTCATTTCTAATACCAACTGTTACGGAACGCTCAGCTCTATCTTTGGAGGAACTCATTCCTTTCTCTGCCAGTTGGTTTCTGTAGTATCTCCCATGACTAACAGATTTCCTCAGTCCTCTGCACAGTTAATTCCTAGTTCTGGGCTCCTCCAATATTTTCATTTGCTTCTCTAATCTCTGGATTCCTCCAACATTTTTCTTTGCTTCTGTAGTTCTTGGTTTTGGGAGGGTCATTGGGTTACTTTGTCACTTTGTGGGTGGAGGATTGGTGTCTTTCCCTTAATTCATGACTTCCAGAAGCACAGTGGCCAGAAAGTCATGTCAGAACTTCGAAATGTTATAGACATGCTCACTATGGCACATTTTGTCATTAATGCTAGACCATGACCACAACACATTTACTGTGAGAGAACTGGGGTTAATCTGCTAACCAACATTTCCCTAGCAACTGACAGCAATGCCACAAGATCAGTTTACCTTACCAGGACTTGCTTGGAATCTGGTGAGCCTTGCTTCCTAGAGCCCCTACCTCTGTTTCCCTCTTTGTTTACTTTGTGCAACCCTCTTTTCCTCTCTTTCTTCCCCATCCCTCATTCCCTTCACTCTTTCCATCCCTCTTTCCCCTCCTCTTTTCTCTTCCTCCTCATATGTGGCCTTATTAAGGAGAGTCAAGTACTGTCAAACTTCAGTTTGGATTAGCATTTCCTTTAAACAGACATTAACGTGGCAATCACCTAATGGAATGTGTAGCTGTCATGTGACAGAATCTTAGTTTTGCCTTACGGATTACTGGTCATTATTCTAAAGCAGTAAACCTTGGTCTAAATAAGCAATGGTTGACTAATTTAGGGTATTTGGAAACTTGTTAAAGAAGTCTCTGTGCTACAGTGTCTCTTGGAAGAAGATAAGCCGTGTCTCATAAAGCAATGAGCCCTGTCTCATAAAACAGCCTCAGATAAAACCTCCCCGCCCTTTATATTCCAGAGCATTGCTAAATCTCACAATTAGTTAAATCTTTGTCTGTAAAAAGAAAAAGAAGAAAACATTGCATACTCCACTGCTCTGTGACCTTCTCAAAGATTATGTGATTAACTCAGCTGCAGTGGGTGGCTAATTGGCTAAGCTTTAATCTTCACACCACCAACTATGTAGAGGATTGTAGAGAAAAGGAAGTTGTTTAGAGTTTGAGGTGGTAGTTCTGTGTCAAGAAGGATATAATGACAAGCAGACCAATTGCTAAAATCAAAAGAAGATAATAATGAAATGTCCACATTCCCTTAGCACGCAGATTTTTAAATTTAATTTTAGAGATATGCTTTTCTCTTGCACTACTGACAAAGCATGATATTTTCAATGTCTATTTCGTATCACTGGATTGGCAGCCAGGATGGGCAAAAGAAAAATTTACATTAAATGTTAGCATGAAAAATGCTCCTCCTCATTTTAAACCATTGAATGTTTTATTTCAATTTAAATCTTGGCTTGTAAGAAGGATGATTTATGTCTCATAATACTCAGATTTCCTGAAGAATCGATTTATACTTCACATTGCTTGATGTTATTAGCATGTGACCAACCTACTCTTCTAGAAGAAGGAAGCTGCTAAGGAATATACATCCATATCGTAAGCCCCCTCATATGAGGCAATAGAGAAGCCATACATGTTTATCTCTTTTATTTTAAAGTTTTTGAAATTTTAAAAACTTTTTGAGGTGAGGTCTTGCTCTGTCACCCAGGCTGGAGTGCAATGGCATGATCTTGGCTCATTGCAACCTCTGCCTCCTGGGTTCAAGCGATTCTCCTGCCTCAGTCTCCTGAGTAGTTGGGATTACAGGCATACACCACCATGCCTGGCTAATGTTTTGTATTTTTAGTAGAGCAGGGTTTCACCATGGTGGCCAGGCTGGTCTCGGACTCCTAGCCCCTGGTGATCCACCCACCTCGGCCTTCCAAAGTGCTGGGATTACAGACGTGAGCCACCGCACCTGGCCTCTCTCTTTTCTTTATGCCCCTGAAATACAGTGACTTCCTAGCTTTTCTGACATGCAAGGGTGTGCTGAAGTCAGTACAGATTTGCTTTGTCCTAAGCGAGTGTAGTGATAGTCAAACCCCAAGGAGTTATTAAGTAGAGTTAATAATATGACAGTTTCCTGCTAGTTTAATGAAAAGTAGGTAAGGAAGCAAAAATGTGGTGAAGCAAACCTTCCTTCATTAAGTAGGTCTTTATTGACTGCCTACTATATGCTATACACATGTACTGGAAATGTAATGGTTAAAAAAAAAAAACGAAAACACCTACTTTTTGCAGTTGAGCCATGTACAGTCCAGGGAGAGAGACACACATGAAATAAAGAATCATACAATCAGAAAAATAAATTCAAAAAAATATATTGTGTTTTGAGAACATATTAGTGGGAAGCTGATTTAGCTAGGGAGACCATATGGTTAATACTTAACTATTTTTCTTTTATTCTTTTTTGCAAGTATATATTTTGTCTCATGATTTAGATATTAAATACCTCAAGGACAAGACCAAAGCCTAGCACAATTTTTAATAAATAATGCTCAGTGAATGAGCATCTTCACACATTCTTCTGTGTCTTCCTTACCATTCAGCCCAGAGTTGGGTAGACAGCAGGTGTGTTTCTAATTCAGCACATTTCTGTTGACAGAAAGGTTGACTGAGCCAGGATGTGATAGACTGTGTTCTGTTAACAAACCTGAGCGTGTCACACTTTTTTTCTTTTTTCTATTTTTTTCAAGACAGAGTCTTGCTCTGTCACCAGGATGGAGTGTAGTGGCACGATCTCGGCTCACTGCAACCTCTGCCTCCTGGGTTCAAGCGATTCTCCTGCCTTAGCCTCCCGAGTAGCTGGGACTACAGGTGCATGCCACCACGCCCAGCTACTTTTTGTATTTTTAGTAGAGATGGGGTTTCACCATGCTGGCCAAGATGGTCTCAATCTCTTGACCTCATGATCTACTCACCTCGGCCTCTCAAAGTGCTAGAATTACAGGCGTGACCCCCTGTGCCCCGCCGAGAATGTCACACTTTTAATACGTGGAAGCTTTTTTTGCCTTCCTCATGTAAAGTCTGTCATGTAAAGGTGACTCCAAGATTCAGGTTGCTTCCTTCTTAGGGTTGTACTCTCCTGACACAAGGCCTCTGTGTTCCCCATGACTGGAGAAGAATGAGGGTGTGGAGAACTCACATCCATCTTCTATGCTTTGGTCTGCAAGTTTCACACACTCAGCCCCTTGGCCATAACTAGTTATGTGGCTCCAATCTAGCTGTGAGGGCGACTGGGGAATGTCATCTTTCTGTATACTCAAGAAGAAGGCCTGGTAAAGCATAGAGCTTTGTCTCTGCCTCCCTGATTATTTTGGGTAGTCTGATGGAAGGACAAATAGCTTTGGTACATAGTCTTGCTGCTTTCTTCTTTGGCAAAGATTAGAATCAGAAGTTACTGAAGCCACACAAGGTGGACTGAGAGGTGCCCATGGGGGGATTCGTTCATCATTTATAATGCCCATTCTTTTAGAGTTCAGTTCCCTGGGCAATATAAATGTCAGGGAACTGAACTCTGCAAGAATGGGCATTATAAACGACAAACGAAATGTACACAAAAGGGGATCACAGCACAGTGAAATTAGTGCAAATGGGTGTGTAGAAGTGTGATGAAGACGGGAAGGGAAGATTGTTTCTTCAGCAGTTAGGGGAGGAGGACAAAGGAGTCTGGAAAAGAAGGTCGTGCTTATTGTCCTGACCCACTGTGACGAACGTCTGTTAAGGGGGTGCCTGGGTTTAGCTGTCTAGACTAGTGTAGCAGCTGGATGCCCTCAACCAACCACATGTAACAGATGACCCTACTCAAAATGGCATCAATAGGGAAAAACGTTCCATGAAATAAGTTGCAAGTTAGAGAAGTGAGAGGGTTGATTGACAGCCCAATGTTGCAATCAAGGCTTCTGGTTCTTGCTGTCTCTTCATTTTCCCTTCACTTCCTAGTGTTGGCTTTCCCTTCAGAGTGACTCCTCTCATGGTCTCAGAAAAGCTACAGCAGTTCCTAGCCACACTCCAGGCATAACAATAGAAGAGAAAGGAGAATGTGTTTTGCATAAGTCATGTAATTCATATGGCTAAGAAATCTACAAAGCATTTAACAGGATTCAGTGAAAATCTTTCCACTACATCTCCTCCTCCTCTGCATAAGTAATCGCTCTCGATAATTTTTGGCATATCCTTCCAGGGTTCTCTTAAGTGCATACCAGCAAATATGAATATATTATTTCCCTCCATCTTTTACGCAAATGGTAACATATACATAGCATTCTACAATGTTCTTGTGTCACCTGATCAAATATCTTGGAGATTTTCCCAGTTGTGACATAAGGTTTTGTCATTAGTTTTTGTAGCCTTATAATATTTCATTGTATGCATTAACTGTCATTTATTTAACTAGTCTCATATATATGAATATTGTTTTCGGTCTTTTTCTATTACAAAAATATAGTAGTGAGTGATTTCACATATGTGAAAGTGTATTTCTGGGTAAGTTCTTAGGAGTAGGATGGCTGGGTGAAAAGGTATGTGCATTTGTAATTTTGATAGCATTTCACAAGTTATTTTCTAGTGGGGTAGAGCCAGTCTATGCTTGTGCCAGCAATTTATGAGAGTACCTGTTTCCCAACAGTCTTTCCCAAAGAACACTGTTAAACTTTTGTATTGTACTCCAAACTAACATATAAAGAGAGTTGTATGTAGTAATATCTTAGTAGAGTATTATGTAATTATTATATATAACTGTAGTGAATCAAGGTTATAAAGAAATTCGCCTGTGGTTTTTTTCTGGTACTTTTGTGGTTTTACAACTGTTAAATCTTTGATCCATTTGGAATTTAATTGGTGAAGAGTATGAATCCTACTTTTTTCCCACTTGGCTCTATCCTATTTTTGTGACTATTTTTTACTCAGTAGTTCATCTTCTCATCTTCAGATGTAAGATGCTGCATTATCATAGAATAGATTCCCATATGTATTTTGATCTATTTCTGGACTTTGTAATATGTTCCATTGGTCCTTCTGTCTACTTATGTGCTGGTACCACATTTTCTAAAATATGGAGGCTTTAAGTTTTAATACATGATAGGACGAACCTGCCATTACACTTCTTTTTTTTTTTTTTTTGAGACGCAGTTTCGCTCTTGTTGCCCAGGCTGGAGTGCAATGGCGCAATCTTGGCTCACCACAACCTCCGCCTCCTGGGTTCAGGCAATTCTCCTGCCTCAGCCTCCTGAATAGCTGGGATTACAGGCATGCGCCACCATGCCCAGCTAAGTTTTTTGTATTTTTAGTAGAGACGGGGTTTCACCATGTTGACCGGGATGGTCTCGATCTCTTGACCTCGTGATCCATCCGCCTCAGCCTCCCAAAGTGCTGGGATTACAGGTGTGAGACACTGCGCCCGGCTACACTTCTTTTTAAGAGTTTTGCTTTTTTTTTTTTCTTTTGATGGGGGAATGGAGTCTCGCTTTGTGGCCAGGCTGTACAGTCGTGTGATCTCATCTCACTGCAACCCCTGCCTCCTAGGGTCAAGCGATTCTCCTGCCTCAGCCTCCCAGGTAGCTTGGAACTACAGGTGTGCACCACTACACCCAGCTACTTTTTGTATTTTTAGTAGAGACAGGGTTTCACTGTGTTGGCCAGGCTGGTCTCGATCTCTTGACCTCGTGATCCACCTGCCTCGGCCTCCCAAAGTGCTGGGATTACAGGAGTGAGCTACCACACCCAGCCAAGTTTTGCTTATTTTTTAAACATGAATCCTGGAATCAGCTAATGTAATTCCAAAAGAGATAGCAACTTTTTTTGTGTGTGTGTGTTTTTTAAATGGGATTCTGTTAAATCTTGAAATCCTTTACAATGTTGAATTTTCTCATCCAAAATCATGGGACTTTTTTTTTGTTTCTCTAAAGCAGTTTTCAGGTCTTTGAGTAATGTTTTCTCCAAAAAAGTGTAACATGTTTGGTTAAATTTATTTGTTTTTAAAAATCTTTTTGGTTGCTGTTTTAAATTTGGGTTTTTTTAAGTGTACTTTTCTATTGTTGTTTATAGAAAACTGTTGATAATGGATGTCTGCTATTAATATTAAAGCCACTTTCTTAATTCTCTAATAGCTTTCAGGATTTTTTTTCTCTTGATTTGTTTTGTATTTTTCAGTTACTTGTTTTTAAAGCTTCCTGGAAGCTTCCTAATTGACTTTGATTCAAAATAGAAATAGATTACTGTACCACATGACCATGTTATACCAGAAACTATGGGAGACTGGGGTTGCTGTGATTGGCTTGGTTTGTTCAGGAGGGAGAGTTTCTTGAGCTGAGGGTGAGAATAAAGTCATCATCTCTGAGCAGTGGAGCCCTGAAGAAAGTTGAGGTTCTGATAACAAGGAAGATGAGGCATAATGATGTGGGGTAGGCAAGTTGTAGTGTGTGTTTCAACTCTTCTCTGCACCTCCCTAAGTTACAATCACTCTCTTCTTAAAGTTTCTTGAAGAACCAGAGACTCAAGGTTCAATTCTTTGACCTCATTAAGAACCTTCATTTCTTATTACTTCTTCTTTTATTGAAATCCCAGAGAGGTAGTAACTAACTGGCCTTTTTTTGAGGGGTCATTTTATTTAGGTTCAAGTGAACCTAAGTCATTACTTGAAATCTCCAATTCACTTTTTTAAGAAGCTGGGATATTTACACCTACCACTAGTCTTCCTGAAGAGGTTTAAGAGAAGTACTTTTGAAGTGCAAGGAGTTTTTGTTTTTGTTTTGAGATGGAGTCTTGCTCTGTCACCCAGGCTGGAGTGCAGCGGTGCTATCTTGGCTTACTGCAGCCTCTGCCTCCGAGGTTCCAACAATTCTCCTGCTTCAATTTCCCGAGTAGCTGGGATTACAGGCACATACTACCATGCCCGGGTAATTTTGTATTTTTAGTAGAGACGGAGTTTCACCATGTTGGTCAGGCTGGTCTGGAACTCCTGACCTCAGATGATCTGCCCACCTTAGCCTTCCAAAGTGCTGGGATTACAAGGTGGAAGCCACTGCACCTGGCCTGCAAGCAGTTTTAACATGACATATTTATACAGTTTCATAGAGCTGGTTTCTTCTACAGACAGATAATCTTGTATTTTTTTTTGTTAATTCTTGTTTAATTCTATTTTGAGAAGTAATAGTTTTTGACTTTGTGTACACATTCTGGAGGAATGTTAATAGATAATTTGGTACAAGGACTGATAATATAACATAGGGAGTATTTGAAATAGGAACTGATGAGAGAAATTTGGAATGTATGTTGCTGCCTTGGCACATTTCTTGCACTCTTAATGGCACATCATCTTCTTTGCTTCACAGTATATCTTGAAGATGATGAAGCAGAATGCTTAGGTTGATACTTTTAACTAGTGGTCTGATACCAGCCATATAATGTATACAGTGACCATGTTTTCTTGGAGAGAAAAACTAGATATGTCATATGATGAAGTGTTTTTTTGTGACCCTTCTTGGTGGAAGAGGCAGTTTGGTTGATAGTGTCAGGCCAAAATGTTGACCATTCCAGTGGTTTATGGGAATGAATATTTGTTTTTGAAGAATTCTTAAAAATATGAGTTTATTTTTAAAGTAAAGTGTTATATTGTTTAACTGCACAAAAGCATAATCAATGAATATTCGGGCTCCCTCTACTTCTCACATGCAATTTCCTTCCCCAGAAGCAGCCACTTTTAATAGGTTTCTGTGTGTGTGTCCTTCCAGAGGGATTCTACACATATCCAAGGATATGTGTAGAGGACATGCACGGGCACATATCTCCATTCTCTAGTCCAACTGTGTGTGTTTGTGTGTGTGTGTGTGTGTGTTTTAAACAGGAATTATAATGTAATATACATTCTTTACTACACATCTTCTCTTCTGCTTAACAGTGTATCTTAGAGATGACGGAGTAGAAGCCTTAAAGTCATACTCTTAAGTATCTTGAAACTACCTTAGAACTTGACTGTGTAGTTATTTGAAGTTTCTAGGTTATGTATGTACTGATAAGGCAGATTATCACCAGAAGAGATCTCTGTAGCCACTTAGTTCGGATTTCTTTTCCCCCCACCATGGGATAGAAAGGAAGCTCTATTAGCAGCCTGAGTTCCAAATAGAGATTAAATTTAAAGAAAGATTGTCTGTGTGGATGACTGATCTAGCAAATAAAACCAGAGACCTTGAGATCTGAACAAATGGTCATTGCAACTCCACATCATTGATCAAGTCAAGAAAGGTATCCAGCTCTTACTGTGTAAAATAGAAAGAAGCATAGCATGACCACACACGGTTAGCAGCAGCAACCTGATGGTTTCTCTCCTCAGTAGGTTTTCAAAGCTAGGCAACGAAGAAAAATCAAATGAAAAAAAATTTCGGGATACTATCATAGTAGTTTTTAAAAAAATGTGAACTCTGTAGAAATAAATAAAATGAAAGATGTATGTGAGATCTGTAGAAATAAGTGAAATGAAAGCTGTATGAGACTTTACACTGAAAACTATAACATTATTTAGGGAAATTAAGTAAAGCTAAATATAGAGTACTCCCCTGCTTAAGTGCAGGGGGCATATTCCAAGATCCTCAGTGGATTCCTGAAAGCTTGGGTAGTACTGAACCCTATATATGCTGTGTTTTTACCTGTAAATACATACCCATGGTAAAGTTTAATTTATAAATTAGAAACAGTAAGAGATTACCATCAATAACTAATAGTAAAATAGAGCAGTTATAACAGTATACTATAATGGAAGTTATGAGAATGTGGTCTCTCATTCTCTCAAAATACCGTATTTTCTGTAATATTTTTGGAGTATAGGTAACAAACTGGAAAGTGAACCTTTGAATAAGTCGGAGTGGAGTCTTAAGATGGTCAGATCTCTTCAGTCTCTGTGCCTAGTTCAGAGATTGGAGACTCAGTATTGTAAAGTTGCCAGTTCCCTCAAGATTGATTTATAGATTTAGAGCAAACCCACTTACAGCTCCCAGCCAGTTTTTTGTTTCTGTTTTGTCACTTGAGAAGCTGATTGCAGCCACTGTTTATGTGGCAATGCAAAGAGGCAAGAAGAGCTGAGACAATTTTGAAGAATACAAAGGCGGGAGAACTCACATGACCAATTATTCAGACTCACCATAAAGTTGTAGTGTGGTGTCGTCTCAAGGATAGGCAAATAAACCAGATATTTGGAACAAAATAGAGAGTTCAGAAGCAGTCTCACACACATATTGTCATCTGATTGTGTGCCTGACGTAGTCTTTTCATAAATGGCATTGTGTCAACAACTGGATATCCACATGGAACAAATGAACCTTGGCTTCTGCTATCACGCTACATAAGAAATCGATTCTAAAAGGATTGTAGATCTAAATGTGAAGGGTTGAACCAGAAAGCTTCTGCAAGAAAACAGGAGAACATTTTTATGATCTTGGGATAAGCAAAGATTTCTTAAACAGGCCACAAAAAGCACTAACCATAAAGGAAACAAGTGATAAGTTGGATTTCATTAAAATGGAAAATTACTTTTATCAAAAGATATCACAGAGATTGAAAGATAACCCACAGAATGAAAACCTGTGTTTGCAGGGCATATATTAATATTTGACATAGGAAATGTATCTTGGATATATGAAAAACCCCTATAAATCAAGAAAAAGGCAATCAATCTGTTAGAAAAACATAAGCAAAAAACTTGAATTTCACAAAAGAGAATATTCAGTGGCTGATGAACATATGAAAAGGTGTTCAGCTTCACTAGTCATCAGGTAATTGCAGACTAAAGTCATGATGTCATACCATTATACTACAAGAATGGCTAAAATTAAAATGATGGGCATATCGAGTGTTACTAGGATGCGGAGCAGCTGGAGTTGTCATATACTACCGCTGGGACTGTGAATTGTACAACCTCTTTGGAAAACCATATTTTCTGAAATAGAACTATACAAAAGACATGTACAAGAATGTTTATAGCAGTGCTATTATTTTTTTCTGTTTTTTTTTCTTTTTTTAGAGACAGGGTCTTGCTATGTTGCCCAGGCTGGAGTACAGTGGCTATTCACAGATGCAATCATAGTGCACTGTAGACTTAAGCTCCTGGGCTCATGCGATTCTCTTACTTTAGCCTCCAGAGTAGTCAGGACTATAGGTGTCTCTGTTTACAGTGCTTTTCTTAGCAGTCCCACTTGGAAATAACCCAGTGAACATCTACAGTATAATGAATAAATACATTATGACATGTTCATACAATGATGTCACATAGCAAATGAGAATTAACAGTCTACAACTATGCACCGCACTGTGGATAGATCTCAAACATCATGTGGACTAAGCCAGACAGAAGAGTTCATACAATTCATACTGCGCGGTGCCATTCCTATAAAGGTGAGACTTACAGTGTCAGAAATCATGAAAGTGGTTCCCTTTGGGGGAAGCAGTGACTAGAAGGGTGTATGACAGGGCTCCTGGGGTTCTGGTCATACTCTGTTTCTTGCTGTGGGTAGTGGTTAACTGCGGGTATTCACTTTGTGAATCATCTTTGAGCGGTACACTTGGGATTTTTCTTTTGTATGTTCTACTTGAATTAAAGAATATGTAAGTACAAATACATACATTTATATACATGTATTACACTTGTGAGTGTATATGGTTATATTTGTCTGCATACATATATACATTTATGTGCATGCATACTGATACACACACACACACACACACACACACACACACACACAGACAGAGCTATGTCATGAATGGACCACAAGATGGAGATGTAAGTCAACAGAAAGACAAACAGCCCATCCCAGCTGTTAGATTTTGAAAAGTTAGGGTTTTTCTCCCTTTAAAGTTAAGACAGAATGTTAAGAGTGCTTATATTAATCCTTTTCAACTTCAGGAAATGAATTGTATCACCTTCCAGTTCTTTCTGTAAGCTTTTCCCACTTCCCTCTTGTAACTGTAAGCCTGTTTGTCATTTTTGTACTTCACCCTTAATGACTCTGTAGACTCAGCTCGATCCCCACTTTGTTTGTTCTTGTTTCTTTCTCTGTCTTTCACCTTCTTTTCTTACCTTTTTCTTTCATATTTTCCCTTGTATTGCACTTTCCCTCTGGAAAAATATGCTTGATTTTGACTTTTCTTGATTTTAGTTTTTATTTCCTATTCTTAATTTTTTTTTTTTAAAGAAGAGGGATGCTTTTAATACCTCTCTCTAATAGTTGCTACTTAAGTTGTCATTTACTTTTGTAGATCTTTGTTTTCGTATTATCTTCCCTTTCTGTATTCCCTCCCTGCTTCCATCATGGGGAAATGACCCTTTCATTGGGTTTAAAATAGGTAATCCACATGATATATGCTCATTATAACAGGTCAAAACATACCAATGTGTAACTCAAAAGTTCATACTCTCTCTCCCTTTCTCCCCTCCAGTGCCTTTCTCTTAAAGTAACCAGGATTGGCTGTTTGGAATTTCCCTTCCTCACTTTTATCTGTGCTTTTACAAATATAAATTTACAAACATATATACATAAAAATGAGTTTTACTTTTCTATTTTTAAAGAAAACAGCTGTACTATACATATTCCTCTGTAATTTTACTTTTTCACTTAAGGAATTTTTTCACCTAAAAATTCATCTAACAAATTCATCAGTTATATTCCACAATATAAATATGCAGGCATTTTTCCAGCCACTCCCCATTTGATGGATGCTGGGTTGTTTAGTTTTTTTGCCATTACAAAGAGTGCTGCAGTAAATATTCATAAGAACTGTGGCTTCTATTTCTTTAGAAACAGAGTCTTCAAAGTGGGGTTACTGTGACAAAAGGTATGAGTGTTAAAGATGTTAATAGGTACCACTATGTCTTTTTCATTTTTTTTTTTCTTTTCTTTTTTGAGACAGAGTCTTGCTCTGTCGCCAGGCTGGAGTGCAATGGTGCGATCTCAGCTCACTGCAACTTCTACCTACTGGGTTCGAGCAATTCTCCTGCCTCAGCCTCCTGAGTCACTGGGACTACAGGTGCATGCCACCATGCCCAGCTAATTTTTGTATTTTTAGTAAAGATGGGATTTCACCATGTTGGCCAAGCAGGTCTTGATCTCTTGACCTCATGATCCGCCTGCCTCGGCCTCCCAAAGCGCTGGGGTTACAAGTATGAGCCACCGTGCCCAGCCACCATGTCTTTTTCTGAAAAGTTGTGGTGCTTACATTCCATTCAGCTATCTGTGTGAGGGCCCCTTTCCTTAAACCTTAGCTGTCAGTGGGCGTTAGGATTTGATGGATTTTGTTGCTCTGATGAGTAAAAAGTGGTATCTTCTTTTAACTATAGCCGTTAACTACTGGTATAGTTGTGACTTTGGGTATGGAAAATAAAAAGATTCCTTGCCCCTGTATGTATTAATTCTGAATCATAAAAAAAATCCTTTGAGAATTGAAAAAGAAGGAAAATTCCAGTTGCTGAATAAGCAGGAAGAAGAAAGAATTACCTAATCACATTATATTTTAGTTCATTATGTTAATTTTAGTTTTTATTTTTTTGAGACAGGGTCTTGCTCTGTCACCCAGACCAGAGTACAGTGGTGAGATCATGGCTTACTGCAGCCTGGAACTCCTGGGCTCAAGTGATCCTCCCACCTCAGCCTCTCAAGTAGCTGGGATCACAGGCACATGCCACCATACCTGGCTGATTTATTTTTATTTTGTAGAGACAGGGTCTCTCTCTGTTGCCCAGATTGGTTTCTAACTCCTGTGGTCAAATGATCCTCCTGCCTCAGCCTCCTGAAGTGCTGGGATTACAGATGTGAACTATGTTCTGCCTCATTATGTTAATTTAAAAAAATATTTCCAACTTGTGTTTTCTCTAAGCAAAAGTTTTTAAGAAATTAAAAAACTTGTTCTTGTGTGTTGAAAATGAAAGAGTTATTTATTCCTCTTTCTCTTCTCTACTTACCAAGCAATTTTTAATATATGACAGTCATCACTAAGCATACGTGAGTGTGGGTTCCAGGACATGCATGTCGGATGCATGTGGAGTGGGGCATTCTTAGACCCCAACATCCCCACATGTGTATTACTTCTTTCTTTCTGATATGGTGTTATAACTCAAGGGATTACTTTTTTGGTTTACAAATGATGAGACTGAATCTTGGAGAAGTCATTGTGCCCAAGGGGAATCAATGGAAGAGAGAGAACTAGAACTCAAATCTTCCTGTCCTTTACCCGTGGTTTTATCTCCTGGGCTTTGTCTCTCGTGCTTTTGAAATCTTACCCTGATTGCCTTTTAGGGGCCCTCATGTATTTCTTTCCCACTGGCTTTGAGTACTTTGTCTTTCACACTTGCGGGGACAGTATCATCTTGTTCGTAGGGACAGTATTCCACCAGGTGTTCAAGTGGCATATTGCTAAGTTTGCCTTGTGTGATTCTGTGGAAGAAGCAAAGGATTTGGTATTAGACAACCAGGGTTTGAGTTGTAATTGCAGATCATTTGCAGTAAAATGAAGGTAGCCATGACTCCTCAAACTGTTGTGAAGTTCAAATGAGATAAATCTATGTGGAGGCCCTTTGTAAACTGGAAAGTGTTCTATAGACATTAATGAACGATTGCAGTCACCATCTTAGCAGAAGGGAGTACAGAGATAGCATGCCATTTGGGAATGTCTTTCTATTTTTAACAAAACAACAATACATGATAGTGTATAGTAAAATGCTCCATTGTGTGGTATGAGCCATAAATGATCTGGGAGATTAGAAAATGGAGAAATCAGTGTGGGGAGGGGAGGCTGAGAAGACCATGTATTTATACCACATATTTTCTGTCTTGTGTACTTTCTTGAATCCTGCTCTTCCAAGGGTGGTGGTAGTTTCTAGACCAGTCTACACATCGGTGCCCAGCTGACTGCACAAAAGTCACCTGAGGGAGCTTATACGTTCTGGGGCCTTGCTCACAGAAGGAAAGGATGGCATGGTTAAAAGCATGGGTGTTAGCCAGGCACAGTGGCTCACACTTGTAATCCCAGTACTTTAGGAGACCGAGGCAGGTGGATCACTTGGGGTCAGGAGTTCGAAACCAGCTCAGGCAACATAGTGAAACCGGTGTGTACCCAAAATACAAAAATTAGCCAAATACGGTGGCACATGCCTGTAGTCCTGGCTACTAGGGAGGCTGAGGTGTGAGAATGGCTTAAGCCCAGGAGGCTGAGGTTGCAGTGAGCCAAGATTATGCCACTGCACTCCAGCCTGGGTGAGAGAGTGAGACCCCATCTGAAAAAAAAAAAGCCTGGGTATCCATCAATAATTTGCCATTTTAGATGTGAAGTAGTTTAATTGGTATAATAAATAGCAAGGTTATTGAGGTGAAAATTATGGCTCTGTAGGTAGTCCTAGACTTTTGTGTGTCTTGAATGGTATGCATTATTCATTGACACCCTTTGCGGTGGTCTGAATATTAGTGTCCCCCCAAGATTCCTATGTTAGAACTTAATACTCAAAGTGATAATATTAAGAGGTGGGGGCTTTGGGGAAGTAAGTCATGAGGGCTCTGCCCTCAAGAATGGGATTAGTGCTCTTATTAAAAAAAATATTGAAGGGAGCTTCCTTGCTCCTTTGGACATGTGAGACCATGTAGAAGGCACCACCCATGGAGCAGAGAAAAAGTCCTCACCAGATACTGTATCTGCTTATGCCTTGGTCTTGAACTTCCCAGCCTCTAGAACTGTGAGCAGTAAATTTCTGTTGTTTATAAATTGCCCAGTCTGAGATATTTGGTTATAGCAGCCTAAAAGGACTGAGACGGAAATATGTACCACAAGTGGGAACAAATTTATACATCATGTGTTTTTTTTTCCCATTGTGTACCTTCTTGAATCCTGTCTTTTTAAAACATAATTTCCATATCAGTCTGTGCATTGGCACCCAGCTGGTTGCATAAAAGTTGCCCAAAGGAGCTTACACGTTCCTGGGCCGTGCCCTGAAGAGGAAAAAGATGCCAAGACTGAAAGTGTGGGTGGACACACTACTCAAAGTTTTGTGTTTTTAGACATGAGTTAGATGAATTAGTATAATAAAAAGCAAGGTCACCAAGGTGAAAAATGATGACGACGTAGGTGGTACTTGGCCTTTGTTCATCTTGAATGCTACATAAGCATTATTCGTTGACATGCTTCAATGGCCTTTTAATACCTAATTTGGATTTTTGTACATCAGCTGACAAACACACATTTCTATTAATATGATTGATGGTGGCGCTGCCTGTCAGCTGATAACTTTGTTTCACTAGACTCGCATCTTTGTTCATAGAACAGTGTTAAGTTGCACGATTAATTGAATATCTTATTGCTTTTACCTTTATAAAATGAGTGAGAATGGAAACAGGTACACTAAAGTGAAAGCAGTAATGTTGAAAGGAAGATGAGAATCATTAGGCATGCCAAATGCCTAAAGCAAAATGCAGAGAATTCATCTTGACTGGACACTCATCGAATTTATCATAACTGTTTGGTTTTGAAGAACCAACTGGAAGAAAATGCAGAGTTTTTATTGCTGATGGTGTCAAAAAGGCCTGGCTCTAGGAACAGCGATTCCATCATACTACATAAGCTTTGTTAACTTTTGGGCAACTGTTTCTCTTTAAATATATATATATATTTAATTGATACATAATTGTATATATTTATGGGGTACAGTGTGATATTTTGATACATATATATAACAGGTAATGATCAAATCAGGGTAATTAGCATACCCATGACCTCAAACCTTTTTCATTTCTTTGTGTTGACAACATTCGTAATCCTCTCTTCTAGCCATTCAAAAACACCATAAATTGTCATTTGCTATATTCACCTTAGCATGCCACAGAACACTAGAATTCACTTCTCCCATCTAGCTGTACTCCTGTATCCCTTAACCAACCTTTCCTTCCCCGACCCCCTGCCCTTCCCTGCCTCTGATAACCACTATCCTACTCACTGCTTATATGAGATCAACTTGTTTTAGCTTCCTGATAGCAGTAAGAACATATGCGTTGTGTTTGTAAACGTGTTTTCGAGCATGCATTGCATAATAGGGAAGCTGCTTGCAGTAGGCCCTCCTGGATTGCTGCAGCTGAACTGTAACCAGCAGATGGCTCTCAGTCACCATAAGTTTGCTAAAGCAGCTCATTCATCTTTTACTTGGAATTCTTATTTTTTGTATATCACCCCTTTCTGCCCCTCTTCTACTTTTAAGGTACCATGACCTGCAAACATTTAAGGAACAGAAGTGTTCCTTTTGATTTTGTTTTTTGCTTGATTTAAGATGGGCTATATGACTCTCTGGAGCAATGCTCTGGGGTTTCTGAAATTTGAGTTGGAGGCCCCCAAAAAATGACTTCCATTGGCCACATTGCACATGTCTGTTCTTCTGTAAACTGTTTCATTAAGGTTTTCATTTAATGTTAAAACATTTTATTGATAAATTTGGCAAGCAATGAATAGGAAAAAAAAATAGATTTGCCTTTAAATTAGAACGATATTTGACTGTAGTAGATTTAAAAGGCGCTATAGTGAAATTTCTTTGGGTAATACGTAAGGAAGATATTTTCCTTGTTCTAGTTGTTATTTGTTCTGGACTCGTACTCAATGGAGATTATTTATTCAATTTGAACAAAAAATATTTTGCGTATCGGCTTCGCAGTAGTCACAATGCTAGGTATTTATTGTCATTGAGTATTAGTGCCCTGAGGTCAGGTATTTACATCTGTCTTGTTCACTTACAAGTCACTATATTAGTGCCTGATACATAGAAGATCGTCAGTATTTGTCAGATGGATGGATGGATGGGATACAGAAAAGAGTAGGACAAGTATTGGACTGAAAGCCATTAACCATTTAGTAAATGTGGCTACAATTATTCCTACATAATCATGGTCTTGAAAGACCAGTTTTACTTTGGGGTTGTTGTTAGGTGCCGTGTTGAAGATTGAAAGGTAATGAAAAATTTCCCTTCCCAGAAGTTACATCAGTTTCTCCAAGTCACCCAGGTTTGGCAATCTTTATTCCCTACATCCAGACTATTCGCCAATACTTGTGGAGTTTTCCTTGAGCCACTATGTTAATTGTCCCTTTCTCTCTGTTCCCTCTTGTTACTTCCCTTGTCCAGACCCCTGCTACCTCCCACCTAAATTACCGCACCGGCCTTTTGGCCCTCCTCTCTGACTGCAGCCTCTCTTCCGTGTAATCCCATCTGCATATTGTTGCCAGACTTTGCCTCCGAAGAATTTCTATCAAAGAATCTATTTCTAATTGAAATTTGAGCCTCTGTGCATCTTTATATTCACAGAAAGAAACTACCAAAAAAAAGTTCTGAAAAAGGAGTTACCCTTTTATATCATAGGGGCATTTTCAAATCTATAGGCAAGTCTAGTTATGAAGCTCTGTAGACTCAGTTCACTGACACCCTAGAAATCTCTTCTGTAGTCCTAACTGCAAACCTCCCTGTGGTCTGTGAATGCTCAAACACTGATATTTTTTCCAGACAAAACAAACATTTTATAAAGTCACTTTGACATCTTTTGAAACGCTAAGAAAGGCTAAAGAAAGCTACTTCTTGGAATTCACTGCTTTTTCAATTCTGTATTCAGTTGATAAGAACGCCCTTCCTGTGAACTCTAACAAGCTTCAACTGCATTTGTCTGTAGAAAGACATGGATTGTCTGTGTACCCCCCACCGATATTATCATAATTTAAATAATGTACATCATTTTCTTTTGGGGATAAAAATGAAATCATTTTATGTCTTTAGAAGTGATCATGAAACTTTTTGGTTAAATCTTGGTAAGACAAGATATCGAACGTATTTACTAATGTGGTGGTAATTTGATAAGTGCCATTTGTTTGAAAGTTCCATCTTGATATAATATGGATAGAAATAACTTATTTAAAAAAAATTCGAGTCTACTCTAAACTCAGAAGCATAGTATTTAGCATTTCCTTTCTTTAATTTCCTTTGCAGAGGAAAAATGCCTCTTACTTGTCATTCCAACAGTGAGGCTGAGCTACAAGGTGTTTTACTGACAGAATTTCCTTTCAAGTAATTCTCTCCATCTGCGCGAACAGTATCAGTCTTTGCTGCTGAAGTCTTGAAGGCTGGTAGCACTTGATTAAGTTTTACTTTGCTTGATGATTTAAAAAAAAATTCAAGATAAAAATGTTAAATGCTTCTCTCATTTTGCTTTTCAGCAAGAGAGTTTAGGAACCTCAATGGTTTTCCTAGTTCTGGTTCATAAACATTTACTGAATGCTTACACTCTGGCATATTCCAAGGCTCTGTGTTTTGGTCCTGGGGATATAAACATAACTGTCATGTGGCCTCTTCCCTCACAGAGCTCATAATTTAGAAAGGGAGACAGATGAGTAAATAACTAACTACAATCCTGCTTGATAAATGCCACGTTAGAGGTTGTGAACGAAGCACCATGGGAGTACCAGCGAGTGATTGATTCAGGGGAAAGGGGATGGGGCTAGGGATCAGGAAAGCCGAAGCAGCAGAATTGACATTTGAGTTGAACCTTAGGGGAATGAATAGAATTTTGCCAGATGGACAAAGCGGGTGGGGGTGGGGACACTCCAGACTCATGCAAAAACATGAGAGTGTGGAAGTTTGTGCCTTTGTCTGAGCAGTGGGGAGCCGTCTGTAGGGCTGAAGAAGTAGGGTATGGAAGGGGGATGTTGAGAAGATGATGTTGCAGAGATCACTGGGGCCATATTGCAGCTTCTGGGGAGTCAGGACAGTTTTTGAACAGGGAAGCGATAGGGCAAGATCTTGTTTTAAGAACATAATTCTTGCAGCAGAGAATGAGGGTGACTGGGGACGAGGAGACCAGTCAGAAGGCTGTAGCTGTTTTCTACCTGAGAGGTGATGAACGTCTGAGCTAAGGCAGTACCAATGGGGAGGGCAGTCAGGGCTTGGATGTGAGAACCATCTCTGGGGGAGGCCTTGTTCGTTGATGAGATGTGGTTAGAGGGAGACCAAAAAAAAAAAAAATGTCTTGGTTGACTAGGGGATACAGTGATACTGCTCACCAAAATAGAGTATATGAGAAGAAACAGCTTATGGGGTGAGAATAATGAATTTGATGTTGGATATGTTGAGTTTGGTGAGGAATACCCTGCTGGAGATTTTTAAATGAAAAGTCACAAATGCAGATAAGGGACCTGTAAGGAAATATTATGAGTAGAGACAAATTTGTGAGTCTCTTCAGCATCATGATTTTCAATCAGGGTAAGGGGTGGGAGGACATGCCTTGCCTGAATGTTTTTATATGTGAGTTTTTTTTTTTTTAACTGTTTGTGTGCTACTGCCCCAAACCCTCCAGATTCTGTGATTGTCCTGCTAGGGAGGAGAGCGTGTTCCTCCCCACCCCTAGTTCAGAATCCACTACCATAATGACTCAAGGGAATGTGTCTAATTTCATTTACACTGGGCATAGAATGTCTTTAAGCATTGCTAGTGTCTGTTCTTGCAGTCTGAAGCCCCTAGCACAGATAGACTCACCCAGAGAAAGACAATACAGTGAGAGGGGCAGATCTAAATCGAATTCCCAAGGAACAAACATTTCAGGAGCAGTTGGGGGGAGAGGTACCTGCAAATTATAGAGAAGGAACTGTCAGTGGGAGAGAGTGGTGTGGAGGAAGCCAAGAGAGGAGAGGTTTCGTGGAAAAGGAAATCATAAGCTTAGCTCTGACAAGTGAGGCCTGGAAGAGGAGTCTGGTAAGACCCGGGAAGAGTATTTGGTGGTGAGGAGGTTGTGAGTGAGAAGATTTTAGTAGTGAAGGGGTGGAAGTTGGCTTGCAGTGGGTTGAGGAGTGAACGGGGGTCAGGAAGTGGAGTTAGTGAGCATAGTTTATTCTTCATGGAAGTTTGGCTGTGAATAGGAGAGGAAGTCATTGCTTGAGGATTTATAGGATGGAGAAGAACCAGTAGAAAGCTAAAATTATGAGATCCTGGGAGAGTAGGAGGATGAAAAATATTAGAACAAGTGGAGGCTCACTGTAGCTACCTACCTCGGAATTAATTCTAAGTCCAGCCCCCCCAAACTTTGCTCACTCTCCACTCTTTTTTTTAATTTATTTTTATTTATTTTATTATTTTTTTGGTGGGAGAAGAAGGGAGGAAGGCAGGAAGGGAGGGAAGGAGGAAGGGAGGAAGGCAGGAAGGGAGGGAAGGAGGAAGGGAGGAAGGCAGGAAGGGAGGGAAGGAGGAAGGGAGGGAGCAAGGAAGGGATGAAGGAAGGAAGGAAGAGAGGAAGGAGGGAGAGAGGGAGGGAGGGAGGGAGGGAAGGGAAGGAAGGAAATCAAGCAATAAGAGAGACATTGCCGACCTGGATCTAGAGGTTTACAAGTTGATTTCTTTTTTTTTTTTTTTCTTTTTTTTGACAGAAGGAAAGAAAAAAAATGACTAAAGGAGAGGAAGAAAAAGGAAGAGAAAGAGGGAGGGTGAACGGAAATATTGCTTTATTCTGAAAAAAAATGGGTATTAATAATGGCCAATCAATGTTTCATTTAAACCTGTGAGTAGGTGTGATGTGGTACTGACAAGAATGTATATTTTGTGTATTTGAAGTGGAGAGCTCTATAAATATTTATTAAGTTTACTTGTTCCAGATCTGAGTTCGAGTCCTTAATATCCTTATTAATTTTCTGTCTCATTGAATCTAAGTCTCTATGTATCTGGGTGTTAGGATGGTTAGCTCTTGTTGTTGTATTGATCCTTTTACCACTATATCTTTGTTGCTTTAAAATCTATTTTATCCGATATGAGAATTGCAACTCCTGCTTTTTATTTATTTATTTATTTATTTTTGCTCTCCATTTGGTTGGTAAATCTTTCTCTATCCCTTTGTTTTGAGTCTTTGTGTATCCTTGCATGTGAAACAGGTCTGGATGTAACATGCCATTGGGTTTTGGCTGTGTCTTTTGATTGGGGGATTTAGTCGATTTAAATTTATGGTTACTGCCATTTGATGTTAACTGGCTGTTTTATCCATTCGTTGGTGTAAATTCTTCTTTATGTTGGTGCTCTTTACTTTTTGGTATATTTTTAGAAAGGCTAATACTGGTTGTTTCTTTCTGTGTGTAATGCTTCTTTCAGAAGCTCTTGTAAAGCAGGCCTGGTGGTAATAAAATCTCTGAGTTCTTGCTTGTTCATAAAAGATTTTATTTTTCCTTCAGTTATGAAGCTTAGTTTGGCTGGATATGAAATTCTGCGCTGAAAGTTCTGTTCTTTGAGGATGTTGAATATTGGCCCCCACTCTCTTCTGGCTTGTAGAGTTTCTGCTGAGAGATCTGCTGTAAGTCTGATAGGCTTGCCTTTGTGGGTAACCTGGCCTTTCTCTCTGGCTGCCCTTAGTATTTTCTCCTTCATTTCAACCCTGGTGAATCTAACGATTATGTGCCTTGGGGTTGCTCTTCTTGAGGAATATCTTTGTGGTGGTCTCTGTATTACCTGGGGTTGAATATTGACCTGCTTTGCTAGTTTAGGAAAATTTTCCTGAATAATATCCTGAAGGGTATTTTTCAGCTTGGATTCATTCTCTCTGTCACATTCAGGTACACCTATCAAATGTAAATTTGGTCTTTTCACATAGTCCCACATTTCTTGGAGACTTTGCTCATTCCTTTTTATCCTTTTTTCTCTAATCTTGTCTTCTTGTTTTATTTCATTAAGTTGGACTTTGACCTCTGATATCCTTTCTTCTGCTTGAACAATTCGAGTGTTTAAATCTGTGCATACTTCTCGGAGTTCCTGTATTGTATCCTTCAGTTCCATTAATTCACTTATGTTCCTCTCTAAGTTGTCTATTCTCAATAGGATTTCATCAAACCTTTTTTCAAAGTTCTCAGTTTCTTTATGTTGGGCTACTACATGTTCTTTTAACTCACAGAAGTTTCTTATTATCCGTTCCCTGAAGCGTGATTCTGTTATTGGGATGAGCTCGTTCTCCATCAAGCCTTGTTCCATTGTTGATGTGGAACTGTGATCATCTTTAGAGGGAGAGACATTCTGATTTTGAGTAGTCTCAGCCTTTTTACACGGTTTCTTCCCATCATTGTAAATTTATCCTCCTGTCGTCTTTGAAATTACCAACTTTCAGATTAGGTCTCTTGAGTGGACGTCCAAGTTGTTAGTTCCCAGGGCCAGAACAGCGGCATTAAGACTGATGGTGCTTTTCTGCCCAGGATTCTCCTGTCTGGTTTCCTTCTTGTGTCTGTACTAGGTGACTCTGCCTTCCCCGGGCTCCAAACCTCGGTCAGAAGGGGAATTAGTCTTGTTCACTCTGCGCCGAGAGCTGCCCGCCGAGGTGCTGGCGAAACCGCTGCACCGGCCACCAGAGTCACGCTTGCGACCCATGTGATTCCTCCACTGGGGATCTTCTGCTCCGTGAGTGACCAGAATTTGTCTGAAAGTGTGGTGTCCTCTAGTTATCTGCGCTTTCACTGAGAGCTGCAATCCCGAGATGTTAGTGATTGGCCATCTTGGATCGTTCTCCCACTCTCCACTCTTATATCACGCATGTTTACATGGCACACATTCCCGGCCCTGGAGACTCATTCATGTTTTTGCCTTTTCTTGGAATGCCTTACCATTGCTTCCTTTCTTTTCTAAATCTCATGCATTCTTCAAGGCTGCCTTAGTCTCCTTGCCTTTTTTTCTTTTTAATAGAGAGAGGTCTCACTCTGTTGCTCAGGCTGGTCTTGAACTCTTGGGCTCAAGCAGTCCTCCTGCCTTGAGCCTTCCAAAGTGCTGGGATTATAGGCATGAGCCACTGTGCCCGACCTCCTTACCTTTATGAAACCTCTGAAGTGGTACAAGGGAAATGCCTTGGATTAAGAATCAGAAGATGTGGGCTGAACCCTTAGCTCTGCCACTAGGTGGATGACCCTGAGGAAATCACCAGATGTCTCTTTGCCTTTGTTTTCTTGTTGGTGATACCTGTGCTGACTTACACACAGGGCTGTGCATGATTCACATGACATGATGTTTGTGAAATGCCTTTGAAATCACAAATTATATTATAGCACCAATGTGTGATACTGTAACTTCCTGACAACACTCCTTATTGATTTCATTCATCTATTTATGGTTTTTGCTGAAAAAATTATTCATTCCATGTTTCTCTTTCAGTGTCCATTATGCCAGGCATAATGTGCCCTCCCCTCCCCTCCCCTCCCCTCCCCTCCCCTCCCCTCCCCTCCCCTCCCCTCCCCTCCCCTCCCCTTCCTTCCTTGCTTTCTTTCTTTTCTTTCTTTCTTTCGGAGTCTTGCTTTGTCGCCAGGCTGGAGTATAGTGGCACGATCTCGGCTCACTGCAACCTCTGCCTCTCAGCTTCAAGTGATTCCCCTGCCTCAGCCTCCTGAGTAGCTGGGACTACAGGCACCCGCCACCACACCTGGCTAATTTTTTATATTTTAGTAGAGACAGGTTTTCCATGTTGGCCAGGATGATCTTGATCTTCTGACCTTGTGATCTACCCACCTCAGCCTCCCAAAGTGCTGAGATTACAGGCATGAGTCACTGTGCCCGGCCCTTCTCTCGCTGTTTTTAGAATTCTTTCTTTGTCTTTGACTTTTGACAATTTGACTCTTATGTGCCTGAGAGAGGTCCTGTTTGAATGGAATCTATTTGGGCTTTTTTTTTTTTTAACTTCCTGGATCTGGATATCCATTTTGCTACCAAAAAGACTTGGGAAGTTTTCAGCTACTACTTCATTTGATGTTTTCTGTACCTCTCCCCTTCTCTTCTCTTTCTGGAACACCTACCATGTGAATATTTGTTCACTTAATGGTGTCCCATGAATCCTGTAGGCTTTCTTCATTCCATTTTATTTTATATCTTTCTGTGGTACTTCAAAAGATCTGTCATCAAGTTCAAAAATTTGGTCAGGCATGGTGACTCATGCCTGTAATCCCAGCACTTTGGGAGGCCAAGGAGGGTGGATCACTGGATGTTAGGAGTTTGATACCAACCTGACTAACATGGTGAAACCTCATCTCTACTGAAAGATGTAAAAATTAGCTGGGTATGGTGGCATGCCCCTGTAGTCCCAGCTACTCAGGAGGGCTGAGGTGGGAGAATCACTTGAACCCAGGAGGTGGAGGTTGCAGTGAGCTGAGAAAATGCCACTGCGCTCCAGCCTGAGTGACAGAGTAAGACCCTGTCTCCAGAAAAATAAAATAAAATTCTACTGCTTGGTCTAGTCTTTTGGTAAAGCTCTAGCTTGTATTATTTATTTACTCATTGAATTCTTCAGCTCTAGGATATCTGGTGTTTTTTTTTAATGGTATGTATCTTCTTGTTGAATTTCTTGTTCGAGTCATGAATTATTTTCCTGATGTCATCCAATTGTCTAGCATTATCTTGTAACTCACTGTTTTTTCTTGAGTACGATTTTGAATTCTTTTTCTGTCACTTTGTATATTTCTCTATGATTGAGATCTATTACACAGGAATTATTGTATGTCTTTGGAGATGTCATGTTTCCTTGCTTTTTCATGTTTGATGTATCCCTGTGTTGATTTCCATGTATCAAATCGAATGAATTTTTTGATTTGATGAATATTCACTTTAGACCTCTCATCAGAAATAGTCATATGAATGGATCTTGGGGTGTTGGTTCAGTGGGGTGCATTGACTTTGGTGGGCATAGTAGTGTAGTTTTTGTGTAGTTTCTTCAACAATAATCCATGCTAATGACATTTGTGAGTGTCTCAATGGCCTCAGCTGAGAGGCTTTGTGGTGGTGGTGGCATGACTTTGCCAGGGGTTTGCTCACTGGGCTATTAATCAGGTTGGCAATGCATGCATTCACATGGTGGGTTGTCCAACTTGGGGTCTCCCTTGATGGGGTTGGGGTTGATGCCCTTACTCTGGCTGAGGGCACAGGTGCTTGGTTGCTTGGCCAGTCTTGCTTGCCACCTGCCAGAGGGGCCTGTTGGGCTGTTTCTCAGGTTCAGGACATGGGCACACTGCTGCTCAGCTCTCCTGGGGGCGGGGGCATGTCTGCTGGGGGCAGCCCACAGGGCTGTTTCTCAGACATGAGAGGTGGGCATAGGCTGCTTAAAGACCTGGGGGCGTGTCTGCCAGGAGTGGCCTTATGAGTTGCTTCTCAGACCTGGGATGTGAACACAAGGCTGCTTGGCGGGCCTAGGGGAGTTGCTGCTGGGGGTGACCCATGGGCTGTTTTTCAGGCCTGAGACGTGGACACATGGCTACTTCACTGGCCTGGGGCAGTGAAGGGTTGTTTCTCAGGCCCCAATTGAGGTGTGAGGCCTTCGGGTGGGCCAGGGTCATGTCTGCAGGGGGCTACCCTGACTGACTAGTTCACAGATCCTGGATACAGGACTGTAGTCACTCTGCTAGCCTGTCAGTTGCTCAGGGCCTTCTACTTGCAGGAAGGTATGCAGCAGTTTGGTTGGCTCAAGAGTGGGTTTGCCCTGAGTGGGACTGTTTCTGTGGCTGAAGTGCAGAGGGTGGTTTCCCTTCAGCGCAGGAGTCACAGCCATTCCTGAGCCCTGGGGTGTAGAGTTAGCCATCTGTGTAGGTTCGGTGGCATGCAGATGGAGTCCCAGTGCTGGAAAGATGTAGTGGCTGCTGGCCCCAGGAGGAAGGCACACTCCAGAGGGAGCTGGGGTCCGGAGATAGCACCATGCTGTAGTAACTTGGCTCATGGGGTGGGTGGGGAGTAGGGTGTGCTCCTAATCTGTGGCAGTACAACTGTACCAATTCCCAGCAGCTCTTCAAACTGGGCTCAGAACTTGCAGGGACTGGGGGATTCTCCTGTAATAAGGACTATAGGTATTTGCAGTGGCAGTGAGGGCCGGTGGGAATCTTCTGCTTACCTTTTCTTCATAGGGAGTCCTGTGTCCAGGCCTACCCAATCCTGGTGGAAGAGATGGGGCCGCAGAGGCTGGGGGCCTTCATGCTTCCCTCCTAGATTTTCAATCACCACAGGGGCCTCTCCACTTCCCCACTGCAGTCCAGCGCTTTCCCACACTGGAGTCAAACTTAGCTGTTCATTCATTGCCTGGAGTCTTTTCATAAGAAAGGCGGGGTGAGGGGGCGGGTGAACACCAGGTGCCTCTAAGCCAGCTTGCTGATGTCCCACCCACTATTTACTCTATGATTTTTCATGACTGATGACTGCTCTAAGTGAAAGTTCATCTCTTCATTGAAGTAGTCAGAAGGTGGTATCCGGAACAAGATGATCTCAGCTTGGACAGAATGTGGACAGGCAGGGAGAGGAGAGGAGCTACTTGAGGGAAGGAGAATCCTAAAAACATGGTGACTGAGGCGGAAATCATGTGCTTCCTGTTCCTTAGACAGCGAGACCAACTGATCTGGTGCAGAAGGGGCACATGGATTATTAGAGGGAGTAAAGATTAAGATTGACAAATCAGAATGTGTTTATTCTGTTATGAATGCTACATTATAGTCACAAAATTGGTTTTGAAACCCTGAATGTGTTTCTGTCTGTGAGCAACCAAAGGTCCTTTTTCTTTTCTTTATTTGAGACAGAGTCTCGCTCTGGTACCCAGGCTGTAGTGCAGTGGTGCAATCTCGGCTCACTGCAACCTCCACCTCCCAGGTTCAAGCAAATCTCCTACCTCAGCCTCCTTAGTAGCTGGGATTACAGACGCCCGCCACCAAGTCCAGTTAATTTTTGTATTGTTTTTAGAAACATGGTTTAATCATCACATTGGCCAGGCTGGTCTGGAACTCCTGACTTGAGGTGATCCTCCTGCCTCAGCCTTCCAAAGTGCTGGGATTACAGGCATGACTCACCATGCCTGGCTCCAAATACTCTTTAATGGGAAATTATATGGCCTTTATATTTTTTCAACATTGTACTCTGTAGTCACAATGTTGTAATCTGTAGTCGCAGCATTGTATCTGCTTCAGAAATAATATTTGTACCTTTGGAGTCATCGAGCCTTTGAGACAAACTTTGTCCTAATAAAAAGGCCACTGTTCGGGCTTGTGTTTTGGAAATTTAAGAACCTTGTTTATTACCAACATATTTTAGGATAATTAACTTAAATATCTCTTGGAGCATTAGTACAAGTATTATGTTCTACCATCATCTCTATAAGAGGCTGTACCTGTAATCCCAGCACTTTGGGAGGCCGAGGCGGGTGGATCACGAGGTCAAGAGATCGAGACCCTCCCGGTCAACATGGTGAAACCCCGTCTCTACTAAAAATACAAAAAATTAACTGGGAATGGTGGTGCGTGCCTGTAGTCCCAGCTACTCAGGAGGCTGAGGCAGGAGAATTGCCTGAACCCAGGAGGCGGAGCTTGCGGTGAGCCGAGATTGCGCCATTGCACTCCAGCCTGGGTAACAAGAGCGAAACTCGATCTCAAAAAAAAAAGAGGCTGTAATTCTGAGGACCAAGGTTGTGACTTATTCATCCTTGTATCTCTTTCAGCACTGAATGCAGTTCCTGGCATAAACTGAGAATGCAATAAATTGTGTTTCAGTTGAATTTTCAAAGCATTCAAGGCTGGCCACCTCTGCACTTGTGGGAGTAATTGGCATTTGAGCTGCATGTTTTGAGATATATCATGCATTTAATATTGTTCTTTAGGTCCAGCCTGATGAGGGAAGAGGCTAAGCGAGAAGTACCCAACCCTTGGCTCTTTGAGGAGCCCGAGGAGACCAGAGGCTTGGGTTTTGATGAAATCCGACAACAGCAGCAGAAAATTATCCAAGGTACCAAATATTCTGAGGAGTGTGGGCTTAGAAACCTTGACAGATTCTTTACTGGCACCTTGATTGTTCCTCATCCCCATTGAAAATCGGAGTGAAAACTGTTGGTCCTTTAAAGTTTTTGACGTGTGCCTCAGGATACTGGAGGGATAGGCAGTTGCTGTCAGTCATCTCGGTGGCCCATGGAAATGGTGATTTTCCGTTGGGCAGGAGCAGAGACAGCAGATCGGAATCTAAGTCCAAGTGAATTTGATGCCTATGCCTTTTGCTTTAGCTTTACAACTGGGAATTAGTCTCCAAATATAAGACTCCATCTTTTATTTGTTGTTATAAAATATGTCAGTTTGGCCTCCCAAACTTTCATCTTCTGCCCTGTGCCTTTTTAACTTTTTTTTTTTAAACTTTCTTTTATTTTAAAAATTTCAGAAGTAGTGCATGATTGTTATACAAAGTTTAAACAGTATAGGGATGTATAAAATGAAAGCCTTCCATATTGTTTCTCCAATCTCAAACTGGAAATGGATTAATATGTATTTCCTTAGACCTTTTGTATACATTCACATATATATATTCAATATACATATACTCATTTTACATAACTAGGATCATGAGATACTTAACTCTCTCCATCTATATGTAATTCTACACCTTTTTAAAACTTAGTATGTGTCATGGACTTTTTCTTAATGTTAGTATGTACAGATACATTATTCTTTCTAATTCTGCTTTTTAAAATCAGCTTTATTGCCAGGCCTGGTGGTGCATGCCTATAATCCTGGCACTTTGGGAGGCCAAGGCAAGGAAGATGGCTTGAGTGTAGGAGTCTGAGATGAGCCTAGGCAGCATAGTAAAATCCCGTCTTTAAAAAAAAAATGAAAAGAAGCAAAAGAAGGAGAAGAAAAATCTAAAATCAGCTTTATTGAGATATAGTTGACATTATCGTAAATGGCACATGTTTGAAGTATATGATTTGATAAGCTTTGACATGTGTATATGCCTGTGAAACCATCACTACAATAAAAATAATGAACTTCATTGTTACTCCCAAAAGTTTTCTTCATGTGTCTTTGTAGTGTCCTCTACTCTCTGCTTCTCTGGGTTCATCTTTTTCAGATTCCACATATAAGTGAGATCATGTGGTATTTGCCTGGCTTTCTTTGCCTGCAAATGCCAGCAGTGGGATTGCTGAGATCTTTTTATTTTAATTAATTAATTTATTTTTGAAACAGAGCCTCACTCTGTCGCCCAGGCTGGAGTACAGTGGCACGATCTGTACTCACCGCAACCTCTGCCACCCGGGTTCAAGCAATTTTCTAGCCTCAGCCTTCCGAATAGCTGGGATCACAGGCACCCGCCACCCTGCCCAGCTAATTTTTCTATTTTTAATAGAGATGGGGCTTTACTATCATGGTCAGGCTAGTCTTGAATTCCTGACCTTGTGATCCACCCACCTCAGCCTCCCACATTATATAATAATATATATTAGGATTATATGCCTATAATTGTGTCCAGCCCATTTTTAATTTTTTGAAAAACCTCCATACTGTTTTCCATAATGGGCTGCACTAAATGACATCCCCACCAACAGTGTTCAGGGATTCCCTTTTCTCCACATTCTAGCCAACACTTGTTATTATTTACTTATTTTTTTAGTATAGCCATTCTGACAGGTGTGATGTGATAGCTCATTGTGTTGTTGCTGTTGTTTGAGACTCTGTTGCCCAGGCTGGAGTGCAGTAGCATGATCCCAGCTCACTGCAACCTACGTCTCCCAGGTTCAAGTGATTCTCATGCCTCAGCCTCCTGAGTAGCTGGGATTTCAGGCGAGTACCACCACACCTGCCTAATTTTTGTAGTTTTAGTAGAGACAAGGTTTCTCCATGTTGGCCAGGCTGGTTTCAAACTCCTCACCTCAGCCTCCCAAAGTGCTAGGATTACAGGTGTGAGCCAACATGCCTGACCTCTCATTGTGGTTTTAATTGGCGTTTCCTGAGCCCAGGACTCTCAGCACTCAGGAGGCTGAGGGAGGAGGATTGCTTGAGGCCAGGATTCAAGACCAGTCTAGGGAACATAGTGAGACAGGCCTCCAAAAAATGTGTTTTAATTAGCAGAGCACAGTGACATGCACCTTTGATCCTCGCTACTTGGGAGGCTGCAGTGGGAGGATCCCTTGAGCCCAGGAGGTTGAGGCTTCAGTGAGCTATGATTGTACCACTGCACTCTGCCCTGGGAGATAGAATGAGACCCTGTGTCTAAAAACTAAAAATGAAAAAATAATGATAATTTGCATTTCCCCAATAGTGATCTTGAGCATTTTTTTTTTTTTTTTTTTTTTAAGATGGAGTCTCACTCTGCTGCTAGGCTAAAGGGCAATGGTGTGATCTCAGCTCACTGCAACCTCCACCTCCCAGGTTCAAGCAATTCTCCTGCCTCATCTTCCCTACTAGCTGGAATTACAGGCATGTGCCATCACACCTGGCTAATTTTTGTAGTTTTAGTAGAGACAGGGTTTCAATTTGTTGGCCAGGCTGGTCTCAAACTCCTAACCTCGTGATCTGCCCACCTTGGCCTCCCAAAGTGCTGGGATTGTGAACATTTTTTAATATACTTATTGGCCATTTGTCTCTTTTTTTGAGAAATATCTGTTCAGGTCCTTTGACCAGCTTTTAATCAGATTATTTATTTTTTGCTGTTGTTTGATGTGTACGTGTAACTTTTAAAGAAACCAAAAAACTAGTTTCAAAAGTGGTTGTACCATTTTACATTCCTACTAGAAGCATGTATGTTTTCTAGTTGTTTCATATCTTTACACAACATAGTATGGTCAAATTTTGTTATTGTAGTCATTTAAATGAATGTGCAGTTACACTGTGGTTTAATGGTATGCATTTCCCTCATAACCTGCATATATTTATTTTCCACCTGCATATTTTCTTTGGTGAAATGTCTGTTCAGATTGTTTACCCATCTCCAGTTGGGCAGTTTGTTCATTATTATTAAATCGTAAGAACTTTTAAATATTTTTTATATCATCTGTCAGACATGTTTTACAAATATTTTCTCCCAGCGGTTTATGTTTTTCATTCTGTTAACAGTATCTTTCAAAGAGCAGAAGTTCTTAATTTGATGAAGTGCAGTTAATCAATTTTTTTCTTATATGGTTTGTGGTTTGGTTATATCTAAGAAATTATGACTAATCTGGCTGGGTGTGGAGGTTCATGCCTGTAATCCCAACACTTTGGGAGGCCAAGGTGGGCGGATCACCTGAGGTCAGGAGTTCAAGACCAGCCTGGCCAACATGGTGGCCAACCCCATCTCTACAAAAAATACAAAAGAAAAATTAGCCAGTCGTGGTGGCTGGCACCTGTAATCCCAGCTACTTAGGGGGCTGAGGCAAGAGAATTGCTTGAACCTGGGATGCAGAGGTTACAGTGAGCCAAGATCACACCACTGCACTCCAGCCTGGGCAGCAAGAGCGAGACTCTATCCAAACAAAACAAAACAAACAAAAAAACAAAACACGAAAGAGAGAGAGAGAAATTATGACTAACTTGAAACCACAAGATTCACTGCTTTGTTTTTTCCTAGAAATTTTATGGTTTTAGGTTTTACATGAGGTTTATGAACTACCTTGAGTTAATCTTTTATATAGTGAAGTATGGATAGAAATTCAGTTTTTTAAAAGAGATATCTATTTGGTCTAACACCATTTAAAAAATACTATTCTTTCTCTACTGAATTTCTCTACATTTGGGTAAAATCAACTGACTATATGTATGAGCCTATTTCTTTTTTTGAGACAGAGTTTTGCTCGTCACCCAGGCTGGAATGCCTTGAGATCTTGGCTTACTGCAACCTCCGCCTCCCAGGTTCAAGTGATTCTCCTGCCTCAGACTCCTGGTAGCTGAGATTACAGGTGCCTGCTACCATGCCTGGCTAATTTTTTGTATTTTAGTAGAGATGGGGTTTTGCCATGTTGGGCAGGCTGGTCTCTAACTCCTGACCTCAGGCGATCCGCTTGCCTCAGTCTCCCAAAGTACTGGGATTGCAGGCATGAGCCGCCGCACTTATGGGCCTGTTTCTGTTGTAACCTCTGTTCTTTTCTGTTGGTCTATTTGTTCATCTCTATGCCAATGCCACACTGTGTTGATTATTTTACCTTTATGATGAGTCATTAAGTAAGATTATACAGGTCACTTAACTTTATTTTCACAATTTTATTGGCTATTCTAGGTCTTTTGCATTTCCATGTGAATTTTAGAATCTGTTTTTACTTTTTTTTTTTTTTTTTTTTTTGAGACAGAGTTTCGCTCTTGTTTCCCAGGCTGGAATGCAATGGCGCGATCTCGGCTCACCGCAACCTCTGCCTCCTGGGTTCAGGCAATTCTCCTGCCTCAGCCTCCCGAGTAGCTGGGATTACAGGCACGCGCCACCGTGCCCAGCTAATTTTTTGTATCTTTAGTAGAGACGGGGTTTCACCATGTTGACCAGGATGGTCTCGATCTCCTGACCTCGCGATCCACCCGCCTCGGCCTCCCAAAGTGCTGGGATTACAGGCTTGAGCCACCGCGCCCGGCCTGTTTTTACTTTTACAAAAGAAAACTTCCTGGACATTTGATTGGGATCACACCGAATTTTTAGGTCAATTAGGGGAGAATAGGTATTTTAATGCTATTGATTCTCACATTATCTCAGCGACGCTTTTTGGTTTTCGCTATACATGTCTTGCATATCTTTTATCATATTTATCCCTAAGTAATTCATATCTTTTATTCTAAGTAGCATTTTAAAAATGTCAATTTCTAATTTTTGCTTGTATATCAAAATACAGTTGGTCTTTGTGTATTGATCTTGGATCATGCAACCTTGCCAAACTAACTAGTTTCTGAATGACACTCAGCTTGATACTCAAAGTGGTCCTGTGCAGATCTGGACATCTATAGATCTTCAGTCCTCACCTCTCTGGTACTGTACCCTACATACTCTATCCGCTATGGCTTCTTTGGACTTTTCTCAACTTGAGGGAAGTGCCGGGCTCCACCTGGGTTTCCCCATCCCCACACCATGGCTCGGGAACTCTTGTGAGACAGTAATCCAGGGCAGTCTTAGAGCTCACCTCTATGAGTTACCCATCTCTCAGGGATCACTGCCCTTCATTTCCTGGTATCCATGACCATTGTTTTGTATATTTACCCAGTTTTCTTTTGTTTTTCCAGTTGTTTCTGGCCAGTAGGAAGTCTGGTGCCTGTCAGTCCATCTTGGGCAGAAGCAGAAATCTCATTCTATTTTGAATTCCCTTTCACAATGAAATTATCTAGTCAGTGAAACACTGTGGCCTTCTTACATCTTCAGTTTTATGTCCTTCACCCATTACCATATTTGAAGGAAAGTGAGAAAATGAAAAGCAACACAGCTTTACATGGAGTGCAGCACAGCCATTCACTCTTCAGGATTCACAGCTTCTAAATGGAGTGCATTATAGCTAACACTTACAGCTAATGCATTTTCTGGCATTGTTGCATTTTGACAAGAAAAGCTGTTTTCAGTTGGGAAGAGTCCCCTTACCTGGAGAAGGTGCTCCTTTCAGGGGTTGCTGTGGGTCAATATGAGAGGATGCTCCTCAAAGCATTTGTTATAATCTTCAGAACAGAGCTTCACCCTTGGAAAGCCTGCTGGCCTGTGGGGCGTGGGGGGCTTTGGCAGGAGTAGCAGCACACGTGTTTGGCTCCACTGCTCTTACCTTTGTGTTTAGAAATAGCATATTCCTCTCTGCTAGTGAGCTGTTTTTCAAGGACAAATACAGAAACAGTAGTCATCTTCACACAGAACTCTTATTAGCCTTTTCTCTGCCTCCAGGATCGTGATGATGTTGCTGAGGTGGCTATGACTTTGTTTGCTTCATTGCCAGGTCCTGCAATGAAGCAAATGAAAATAAAGAGCCACAAAAGGTCGTTTCTAACTTCCTCTAGCCCATGGAATCCCTTAGCCATTCTGCATTCCAGCTGACCCTTAGAAACTTTGAAAATCATCCCAATATAACAGTTTACTGCTTCCTTGCAGAACCTAGAAGCGAGGCCTCATTGTAACGAATTAGCCAGTTTGGCTTCTGTGCCTCCTAAGCTGTAATTAGAAGCATGAAATGGGCATTAGGCAGAAGATGGGTGGGGTGATGACAATCACTTACTTGCCTCGAGGGTCCCTGAGATAAAAGAAATGAAGATACCTTTTGGGTTCTTATAGACCCTTGCCCCTGAGTCGGATACCAGGCCTTGGAGAAATATGAAGTGTTATTCCACCTTTACTCAGGAGGTCTCTGTTTATGGGGTTTCTTCATTAGCTCCGTCTAGTCTCATGATTCTTCCTATAGATGTTCTTTCCAGACTCTTCCAGGAATTGTTGTATTTGTTCTAGATTTCTGCCTTCTTAGGTCTCTCCGTGTTTGCATGGGAAATGGGGGTGCGGAAGGTGGCTAGCCAGACTCCATTTCACTCTGGGAGAGTGAACTCACTCAGTAGCTAACCTTTGAACCTTTGCCATCACAGCTTCACAGACAACTTTCTTTGAAGGTGCCTTTTCTTGTAGCTGTCACCTAGACTAGAAGGATTCCTTTCCTAAAATCTTAAAACAAAAATAAAAACATCTGTTCTTAGAACTTGCTCTGAGTCTTCTAACATAGTGATTAACTTTTTGATCTAGCGTGACCTCACTTTTTTCTCCTTCATTCCTACCTCCCTTTATTGAGGGAGAGGTCCTTCTCTATGCGAAATGTGCAAGGTTCATTGCTTCTCTGTGGGCACTGGACAACACAACATCAACTACTTTTTGGACGATGTAAACTCAGAGGACTCACTACTGTTGACCAGAAGCCTTTCTGTCTAGCAGAGACTGTATTCCTTTCTTTTGTAAACCGAGAAGGCCCTCTGTGGTCATTCACTGATTTAAACAGCAAGTGTTGCACAATGTAGTACTTGATTTAAATATGTTGGTGCTCCATGCCACTAGCTGGGCTCAGATCTGGGGCAAAGACATAGGAAAATCAGAAGTCTCGTGTATGTCAAATATATAGGCAATGAAGACAGGCCCAGAAAAGAAGACAGCCCTTGGGGTCTGGATCTTGTACTCTATCCAGGGACTGTGGTTGCAGCCCTTAGGAATGTCCCTCTGCTGCATTGTTAAAATATTGTAACTGGCCGAGCGCAGTGGCTCACGCCTGTAATCCCAACACTTTGGAAGGCTGAAGTGGGCGGATCACAAGGTCAGGAGTTTGAGACCAGCCTGACCAACATGGTGAAACTCATCTCTACTAAAAATATAAAACTTAGCCGGATGTGGTGGCACATGCCTATAATTCCGGCTACTCAGGAGGCTGAGGCAGGAGAATTGCTTGAACCTGGGGAGGTAGAGGTTGCAGGGAACCAAGATCCTGCCACTGCACTCCACTCTGGGTGACAGAGTGAGACTCATTATCAAAAAAAGAGAAATATTAATTTTGCTATGGAAAATTTCAAACATGTAATAGAGAATATCAGATGGTAACTTTGTTTTACTCATCCTCAAGCCTCAGTGACGGTCAACTCACAGCCAATCTGCTTACACATTTATGCCATCTAGTAACCTATTCATCCTACCTAGCCCCTAGGTTATTTTGGGAGCAAATCCCAGACATCATATCATTTCCTCAGTGGATATTCAAGAATATATATCTAAAATATGTGTGTAAAACATAAATACTGCTTTGGAAAACTGCAGTCACAGGCCATTATCACCCTTAAGAAGTTAACGGTAATTCCTGAATCTAATCAGGTATTCAGTGTTCAGGTTTCCCTGTTTGTTGTGATGTTTTCTCTTTCTTTTCTTTTCTGTCCCTCCCTCCCTCCTTCTCTCTTGCTCTCTCTTTCTTTCTTTTCTTTCTCTTTCTCTTTTTCCTTCCTTCCTTCTTTCCTTTTCTCTTTTCTTTTCTTTCTGTCTCATTCTGTTGCCCAGGCTGGAATGCAGTGGCATAAAACGGGCTCACTGCAACCTCCACCTCCTGGGTTCAAGTGATTCTCCTGCCTTAGCCTCCCAAAATGCTGGGAGTACAGGCATGAGCCACTGCACAAGCCAATGTTTTTTTTAGATAGTTCAATTCAGTATCTAAATATGGCCCATAAATTGCAACTAGTTATGTCTCCTAGGTTTCTTTAATATACACGTTCTTTTTCCAACTCTTCTTTTTTCAATGAAAAAACTGCATTTGCCCTTTAGTTTCCCACCATCCAGATCTTGCATTTCTGAATGTCTAAAGATAGGAAGTATCCAAACACCTGATGGTTTCAACGGGATTTTAAAAAAATGATTGTATTAGTTTTCTATTGCTGCTTTAATAAATTAGCACAAACTTAGCGACTTAAAATACATTTATGATCTTACAGTTCTGCAGGTGAGAAGTCCAGTGCAAGTCCCGCAGGGCTTAGATCAAGCCGTTAGTAGGGCTGCATTCCTTTCTGGAGGCTCATTCTGGAGAATTTGCTCCCTTACTTTTTCCAGCTTCTGAAGGCCACCCAAATCCCTTTCCTTCTTCCATCTTAAAGCCAGCAAGTTAATATCTCTCTGACCCTTCTTCATACTCTCTCTGAATGGCAGCTCGGAAAGTTCTCTGCTTTTCAGGACTCACATGATTATACTGGGTCCACCTGGATAATCCAGAATCCAGGCTAATCTCCCATCTCTGACTCTTTGACCTTAATCCATCTGCAAAGTCCCTTTTGCCATGTAAGGGAATCATATTCATAGGTTTCTGGGATTAGGATGTAGATATCTTAGACATGGGGGATATTATTCTATCTACGGTAATGGTCCATCCATTTTTCAAAATTCAAATCATTGTAAAATAGAAGAATGACTAATAGTGTGTTACCACTAATAGTATGTTACAATTGCCCTCTTGTGATATCATAATGAAATGACTTGGGTTATGGGAAAGAGTAGGAGAGATTTTACCACTTATGATATGATGGTAGTTTCCTTGGTAAGAAACTACATGGTGTCTGGGCGTGGTGGCTCACATCTGTAATCCAAACACTTTTGGAGGCCCAGGCGGGTGGATCACCTGAGGTCAGGAGTTTGAGACCAGCCTGGCCAACATGGCAAAACCTCGTCTCTCCTAAAAATACAAAAATTAGCTGGGCATGGTGACTCACACCTGTAATCCCAGCACTTTGGGAGGCAGAGGTGGGCAGATCATGAGGTCAAGAAATTGAGACCATCCTGATCAACATGGTAAAACCTTGTCTCTACTAAAAATACAAAAATTAGCTGAGTGTCTGAGTGTCTCTACTAAAAATACAAAAATTAGCACATGCCTGTAGTCCCAGCTACTCGGGAGGCTGAAGCAGGAGAATTGCTTGAACCCAGGAGGTGGAGGCTGCAATGAGCTGAGATCATACCATTACACTCTAGCCTCAGTGACAAGAGTGAAACTGTCTCAAAAACAAAAATAAATAAATAAATAAAAGAAATGCCTCAGGACTTCAGGACTTGGGGAAGCCCAGGTTATGTGAATGTGATTATTATTACCTCCATAGCATCTTGATTATCTGAATCTTCCTTGTCTTTGGATTGTGAAATGAAAATTTATTGCAGCACTTAAAGATGTGGAAAAAATTGCTAAGATTAAAAACATTATTAAAGTGGAGCAGAACTCTTAGCTGTCTTTCTCTTGTGCATTGGATGATCTTCAGGTTGCTAAATCAGAGAATTAGTCAAGTTTGGGAATAAAGAGTATAATTAGTGTATTTTCATTCATACTCTCTGTCTCTATTAGATAAAGTAATTTTACGAGTTTACTGACTCTTTTCCTAATGGAAACTGTGGAGGAATCTCCTTTCCTCTTTTTAAATGGTTTTATCTTTTAATCCACATTGACACTTGACTCTCAGTCCTGTATGTATAGATTATTCATCAGATGCATTTAGAATTTTACTATAACATCAGTCATCCTATAGGAGCACTTGGTTGAATATGGATTTATCTTGGAGGCCATCCAAGAGGTTGTTATTGAAGACCAAGAGGACCTCATTATAAAGTGATTTTACTATAAAATGGTCCTTTCGAATGATCCCTAAAGACTGCAGGTCATTTTTATAGTTTAAAAAAAAAGTACAGAGTGTCAAACAATATCACAAAGGGGTTCTTACCTCACACTGTTAGTTTAAATAAATTCCAGATGAATTAAAGAGCTAAGTTTAATGGTTTAATTCCATTAAAAGACCTGGAAAAAATATAAGTAAATGTTAATGCGACCTCAAGTAAGACCTTTGTGATCTCTGCTTTTGTAGATATGCCTTTATGTGAAACAGTCATTTCAAAAACCCTGTAGACAAATGAAGCTGTGAGGGGTATAATGTTACCTTCATGTGGTGTGTCGTGTGGTGAACAAGAGTCATTTCACTCAACTTCACAGTGTTCTCAAAGCAGAGAACAAAAGTAGAGGAAGAAGTTTTGACAAACAGATGACTGAGACTGTCTCGTTTAAAAAATACATATTAAATTTTAAAGAAAGAATCTTGAGTAACTTGAGTTTAACTTACTTTTTTCTCTAAATTTCCAAAAACTTACTTTGCTTTTGACATTTGCAAAAAAGTTTCAAAGTAATACATTTTCATTTTTAAACAAAAGCTGTTTTACTATACTTTGTTTTGTATCCTGCCTTTTTTTTGAGACAGGATCTCACTCTGTGCTGTTACTCAGGATGGAGTGCAGTGGCGGCATCTTGGCTCACTGTAACCTCTGCCTCCCAGGCTCAAATGATCCATCCACCTCTGAGTAGCTGGGACTACAGGCATGCACCCCCACACCCAGATAATTTTTGTTTTTTTAGTAGAGACAGGGTTTTGCCATGTTGCCCAGTCTGGTCTCGAACTCCTGGGCTCAAGTGATCTGCCCGCTTCATCGTCCCAAAGTGCAGGGATTACAGGCATGAGCCACTGCACCCAGCCTCTGACTTTTTAACTTAAGAACATATCATGAACTTCTTTCAACAATAAATATACACAAACAATGTGATTGAGTGGCTATATAGTGTTTTACTCTATGGATATACTATAAATTTTTAAACAAATCTCTATGTTTGGGCATTTAGGTACGTTCTAATTTTTCACTATTACAAATATATCACTCTGGGTCTGATCAGGAGACAGAAATTTGACAGGGAAAGTTGAATATAAATTATTAACTATAAAAGGGATTAGAGTAATGAGGGATTAGCTGACAAGATGTAAAAAGAACTCTCAACAGAAATAAGGCTAGGCGCAGTGGCTTGCTCATAACTGTAATCCCAGCACTTTGGGAGGTCAAAGTGGGCGGATCATGAGGTCATGAGATCGAGACCATCCTTGCCAACTTGGTGAAATCCCGTCTCTACTAAAATACAAAAAATTTGCCAAGCGTGGTGGTGCATACCTGTAGTCCCAGGTACTCTAGAGACTGAAGCAGGGGAATCACTTGAACTCAGGAGACAGAGGCTGCAATGAGCCAAGATCATGCCACTAAGGTGCAATCTCTAAGTCTCAGGCTGAGATAGAGTGTCTAGGGAGGAGTCCCCTGTCCCCAGGGCTGAGAGAGGGCTCAGCTGAGATTCCCCAAATTTCCGAGAAGCCCCTGTGGTGCCCTTGGTCAAAACCTGCTGGAGATCTGCCCTCTGGAATGCTGGGGGAAACTGTTCATGGGGAAGAACCTCCTGGGCAGCACTCTTGTTATTAACCTCTCCAAGGAGCGGGTGTTGGGAGAGGCTGCCGGTTCTGGGTGCTGCTGGCCACTGTGCCCTGAAGGGGCCAGGCACTGAAGGAACTGCATGTGCTAAAGGATCCTGCCAAGAGAGCAGGCTGGAGCCAGTAAGCAAAAACCCTGGCAAAGGAAAAAATATTCAAGGGACCTTGGTTCATTTTCTTTCTTTCTTTTCTTTTTTTTTTTGAGATGGAGTCTCGCTCTCTCGCCCAGGCTGGAGTGCAGTGGCGCGATCTTGGCTCACTGCAACCTCCACCTCCTGGGTTCATGCGATTCTTCTGCCTCAGCCTCCTGAGTAGCTGGGAATACAGGTACATGCTGCCATGCCTGGCTAATTTTTTATATTTTTAGTAAATATGGGGTTTCACCGTGTTAGCCAGGCTGGTCTCTATCTCTTGACCTCGTGATCTACCCGCCTCAGCCTCCCAAAGTGCTGAGATTACAGGCATGAGCCACTGTACCTAGCTGGTTTATTTTTTTAACAATTTTTTTAAAATTATTTTTATTTTTTATTTAGAGACGGAGTCTCTCTGTATTACCCAGGCTAGGGTGCAGTGGCATGATCATGGCTCACTGCAGCCTCGACCTCCTGGATGATCAACTGATCCTCTCACCTTAACCTCCCAAGTAGCTGGCACTATAGGTGCATGCCACCATGCCTGGCTAATTGTTTTAAGAAAATTTTCTAGAGGAGAGATCTTGCTTTTTTACTCAGGATGGTTTTGAACGCCTGGCTTCAGGTGAACTTCCACCTTGCTTCCCAAAGTGGCTGGGATTACAGGCATGAACCACTGTACCCAGCTGGTTCATTTTCATAGAACAGCCAAAAACAGTGAATTTAGAACTGAGAGGCACTAAATTGATACCTGGCACACACACAAAAAAAATGTTTCAGGGAATATCCTTATATATCCATCATTGCATGCTGTCTGAGTGTTTTCTTACATACATTCCTAGACTTAGGATTGGCAGGTAAAAAGTTGGGCACTTGAGAAATATTGCCATCAGTAAAGCTTATTCTTCTATTACATAGTACTTGGGAGCTTCTAGATCTTCACAATTTAACTAACCTTAGATACTGTCATTCTTTTTAATCCTTATAAATCTGATAAACCAAAAAAAGTAGTTTTTTATTTGTATTTTTAAAAAATTAGTAGTGATGTCAAAACTTTTTTTTCTTTTTTATTGTGAAGTTCTTGCCTGTATCCTCTGCTGATTTAAAAAAATGGGATATTCAGTCTTTTTCATATTGATTTGTACATGCTCTTTATATATTAAGTATCAGAAAGTTTAAATGTTTATGTTTCCAAATCTTATTTTATTTTTCATACTTAAAATCTTAATTCTTTTGGAAATCATTTTAGTTTAAGGTGTGAGGTAGGTGTTTAATTTTTAAATTTTGTTCCAATAATGTTAACTACTTTCTTTTTTCCTGACTGATTTAAAATGTTGCTTTTGTCTTTTATTAAGTTGTGTTACATGCCTGGGTATGCTTGTGGACTTTAAGTTGTTTTCTTCTAGTTTCTAGTTAATTGTTTTTCTTTTTTCTTTCAGAACAGGACGCAGGCCTTGATGCCCTTTCCTCTATTATAAGTCGCCAAAAGCAAATGGGGCAGGAAATTGGGAATGAATTGGATGAACAAAATGGTAAGAATAACTCTGGGATTGACTAGATTTGCCATTGTCATAAATACTAAAGGTTTGAGTATTTGTCGAATGACTTCAATGTTATACAACAGGTAAAGTGGTTTAATGTCAATGATTGATACAGTTTAATGCATTGGAGGAGGGTTGTGGGAGATTTAGATTGTAGTTATTGAATACCATGCAAAGAAAATTGGTTAGAAATTTTTCAGTTCTCAGTAGCTACTTTGAACAATACTGCGTTGTATGATCTATTAATCCCAAGAGCTCTTGTTCTCTGTGGCAGTGATATGAAATTGCTCAACACTTTCTACACTGAGGCTGTGTAAGTCTTGTGTCATCTCCACACCCGGTGGAGTTTGCTGTTCTTCGATCCTATGTACCAGGCTTCAGGGCAAAAAAGTGTTTGAAGATCTTTGTTCAGGGTTTAACGTGACAAGTCTGGTTGGAAAAAGATGAATTTGCCAACTACAAGCAGGATGGATGGGAGAGAGTTTAAAATGTGGAGGCATCTGCAAGGTTTTTGTGCCTGAGGAGGGCCTGGATGGGTTATAGGAGAAGGAATGGGGAAGAAATATGGGTGCACAGGATTGCCAGTGATTTTACTGCTAAGGGCAAAGTCAGGGAAATTGAGAGGAGACACTGGTTTGGGAGTGAGATGGTAAGTTCAGTTTGCATTTGTCTAGTTAGAGATGCCACTGAACTGAGTGGAAGTGTCCAGTTGACAGTAGGAGACATGGTACCGGAGCTCAGGGAGAGGGCAGAGCCAAAGAGAAGAGACGGGAGCAGCTGCAGAGTATAGGTGATGCCTGACAGTGTGGAGTCATTCAGTGGCAGTGAAGCTGGCATTTATGGAAAGCCTCCTCTATGTGCTAAGCCATTTCATCTATGTGATTTCATTTAATCTCCACACAACATCACTAAGGTGGCCCCCTCCTCGTATGTGAGAGGCAAAACTTAGAGTAGTGGCTCTGAGGCCCCCTGAGGCCACATCATTTATGAGTGACAGAGCTAAATCCAAGCTCAGGTCTTCTGATTCTAATGTGACTGTTTTTGCTGCTAAACAAGCTTCCTCTCTAAAGAAGACAAAGTAGGAAGAGAAAAAGAAAATGTAAAAGATTCTAAGACAGTACCATGATGGAATGGCTTTCAAGAAAAGTTATTGGCCGGGCGTGGTGACTCATGCCAGCACTTTAGGAGGCTGAGATGGGCGGATCACAAGGTCGGGAGTTTGAGACCAGCCTGGTCAACATGATGAAACCCCATCTCTACTAAAAATACAAAAAATTAGCCAGGCGTGGTGGCACATGTCTGTAATCCCAGCTACTCGAGAGGCTGAGGCAGGAGAATTGCTAGAACCCAGGTGGTGGATGTTTCGGGGAGCAGAAATGGTACCGTTGCACTCCAGCCTGGGTGACAGAGCAACACTCCATCTTGAAAGAAAAGTAATCATCATGTATGAGCAAGCATCAAAGCCCTGGCGATGGATGAACACCCACTCTGAAGAGAGGGCTGTACTTGTCAGAATCCTGCAGCTGGCACTTCTGTTTTCCATCCCTGGGAAGAATGAGTTAATTTGTTCCCACAGTGCTGTTCCATTTATCTGTCATAGATCAATTCCATCTGTTTATCATCTATCATAAATAAATAAATTACTAAACCCAAGGGAGAGGCCTTCTCTCTTTACAATTCTAATAGTTTCAGCACAGAGAGGACAAGTTAGTTCTTTTCCTGATGGTACCAACATGCACAGGCCAATTTATATATTTGCATATGATTCAGTTATTGGTCAGTTCCTTCCTTAAGCGATAATATTGGTAAGAAAGTAAGCTTTATAGAAAATCCGCCTGTCTGGTATATAATTGTTCTTCATCCAAGGAAATTTACCCTATTCAATGGGTCATACTAGAAAGGACTCTAGCCACAAAATTCATTATCATGTACTGTGTTATATATGGAGGTAAGCCGCAGTGTCTGTGGGTGGATGGCTAAGAAGTGATGGTACAGGCTGGGCACAGTAGCTTACTTCTGTAATCCCAGCACTTTGGGAGGCCAAGGCGGGGGGATCACGAGGTCAGGAGATTGAGACCTGCCTGGCCAGCATGGTGAAACCTCGTCTCTACTAAAAAAATACAAAAAATTAGCTGGGCTTGGTGGCACGTGCCTGTAATCCCAGCTACTCAGGAGGCTGAAACAGGAGAATTGCTTGAACCCAGGAGGCGGAGGTTGCAGTGAGCCGAGATCGTGCCATTGCACTCCAGCCTGGGTAACAAGAGCAAAACTCCGTCTCAAAAGAAAAGAAAAGAACAGGGGATGGTGCATAATTTGGTGGGATGACTTATTAACTTCCCAGATGAAATCACCATTTCTAAAATCACCGTTTCTTTGTTCAGCATAAGGCAGTCACAACTGCATGTCTTTATCTTGTCTTTCCTCTGGTTTAGTGGTTATCATACTTTGCTGCATATTAGAATCACATGGTGCTTTGAAACTCCCAGAGCCCATGCCATACCTGCATTAGTTTTCTTTTTTGTTGTTGTTTTCATTTCTTGAATTTGATTTTTAAGATTACCTTCCTCAGGCTGAAGTGTGTTTCTTTTCTATTGCTGTTGTAACAAATTGCCACCAACTTAGTGGCTTAAAACAGCACAAGGCTGGGTGCAGTGGCTCACGCCTGTAATTCCAGCACTTCAGGAGGCCGAGGTGGGTGGATCATTTGAGATCAGGGGTTCGAGACCAGCCTGGCCAATATGGTGAAACTCCACCTCTAGCTGGGCATGGTGGCAGGTGCCTGTAGTTCCAGCTACTTGGGAGGCTGAGGCGGAAGAATCACTTGAACCCAGGAGGTAGATGTTGCAGTGAGCTAAGATTGTCCCACTGTACTCCAGCCTGAGCGACAGAGCTAGACTCTGTCTCAGAACACACGTTCTCTCTCTATCTCTCTCTATCTCTCTCTCTCTCTCTCTCTCTCTCTCTCTCTCTCTCTCTCTCTCTCAATGTCTTACAGTTCTGTGGGCCAGAAGTTTGATGTGAGTCACACTGGGTTAAGACTAAGGCAGGGTGGGAGGGTGGGTGTTCCTTCTGGAAGCTCTAGAGGAGAATTCATATCTTTGGTTTTCCTGCTTTGAGAGGCCTAGCCACATTCCTTGGCACATGACCTCTTCCTCCGTCTTCAAAGACAGCAGCCATAGGTTGAGTCCTTCTCATATGGCATCACCTCTATCTCTTATGGCTCCTCCTTCTTCTACTTTGAGGGACCCTTGTGATGACATTGGGTCCACCCAGATAATCCAGAATCACTTCCCCATTTTAAGGTCAGCTGATAAGCAACCCCAATTCCACCTACAAGCTTAATGGCTCCTTTGCCATTTAACCTAACATATTCACAGACTCCAGGGACTGCAATCTGGTCATTGTTCCATCTACCACAGTAATTTTTTTTTTTGGAGTTTTGCTCTTGTTGCCCAGGCTGGAGTGCAGTGGCGCCATCTTGGCTCACTACAACCTCCACCTCCCAAGTTGAAGCAGTTTTGCCTCAGCCTCCCAAGTAGCTGGGATACAGGTGTGCACCACCATGCCTAGCTAACTCTGTATTTTTAGTAGAGATGGGGTTTCACCCTGTTGGTCAGGCTGGTTTCAAACTCCTGACCTCAGGTGATCCACCTGCCTCCGAATCTCAAAGTGCTGGGATTACAGGCATGAGCCACTGCGCCCGGCCTACTGCAGTAGTTTGTACCAAGTAAAATCACAACCTCCAGGGGTGGGGTCCAAGCATCAGTAGTGTTTGAAGCTCCCCAGATGATTTCAGGGTGCTGCCAAATTTGAGAAGCAGTGCTCTTGTTGACTATGCGGAGAACGTATTTAGTGTTGTACTTTGTACTTTGTATTGGTTCTCCTACACTCTCATTACAGATCTAAACCCCCCACGTGCACGGAGGCACATCTACATGGTGACATGTGTATACACAAAGCATCACAGTCACAGACAGAGATCCTTCTTCTCACACATTTTGCCCCATCCCTTTTGCTGCTTCCTCCACGCCTCCCCTGTCCTCATCTCCATTTCATACCCGGATGGCTACATGTGTACATCCACAAATAGGAGGTATTTTTCCATTCATTGCCAATCCAAACTTGGTTTTCTCTGTGGTGGCCTCCCGGAGAGAAGGCAGCTATGCTGGTGGTTTTCTAATGTGCACATTTGCTCCTTGGAGATAGGGCAGAGTCAGCCATTTTCTATCACAGGAACAGAGACTCTCTGAGGATAAAAAATTATATCCCTGCCAAGACCATGATCAGCTTTTATTCCTTTTGTTAAAGAGAAATAAGGCCATTATAGCTGTAGATATTAAGGATGGGGTTGCAGCCCCATCTGGATTTTTACTGTCATCTGAGTGATAGGGAGTAAGGGGTCTGGAAAAGGGTAGCACATTTGCTGCAAATGCCTGCTGAATTATTCTTTTGGTTTTCATTAAATGAGGAAAACAATAGGCTCGGTTGTTTTGGAATCAAGTATCAAAATCTTACTAACAAAATACATTGTACTTAGAACATAACCACAAAGCTGCAAGGTTGAATTATCTTCAGTTTTGGAACTCAGTTTCTAATCTTCTGGTAGATAATTAAAAAGGGCCTGACCCACCCCAGTAATTACCCTGTTTCTATGCCAGTGACCAAGTCAGGCGAGGAAAGGGATCAGCAGTTAAGTGAAAATCCCAGTGATGACAGACCTAAATGTCCACTGACTGAAGGGAGGGGTAGCGAGTGGAGCACTGAGTGGGTGACGTCCCCTCATGCAGCCACAAATTTTAGTGCCCTTCAGTTCCAGGTGGCCTCTATGGGTGGATGGGCATGAAGGGCTCATGGCAGACCACCCAGCACTGCTCAGGAACCCAGAGTTGTGGTTCTGATCTCACTCTGTTGCCCATGCTGGAGTGCAATGGCACAGTCACAACTCACTGCATCCTTCATCTCCCAGGCTCAAGTCAACCTCACCCCTCAGCTTCCTGAGTATCTAGAACTACAGGCCTGCACCACAGTACCTGGCTAATTTTAATTAATTTATTTTTTTTGTGGAGATGGGGGTCCTCCTGTGTTGCCAGGGGTGCTCTTGAACTCCTGAGCTCAAGCAATCCTCCCACCTCAGCCTCCCACATTCCACCTCAGAAAAAAAAGAAAAAAAAAAAGACATCTCTTCAAGAGTTCAGGGGAGGTATAGACATACGAATGACTTATAAACATTTCTTAGCAACAGGCTGGTTAACCCGAATTCAATAACAATCCACAAAAAGACACAGTGATTACTTCTGTTAGCTTCCTGTTACTACTCTAACAAGTTATCACACACTGAGTAGATCGGAACAATAGGCATTTACGCCCTTCAGTTCTAGAGATCAGAATCTGACATGAGTTTCACTAGAATGAAATTGAGGTGGCCCCCCAGAAGCTCTCAGGAATAATCCATTTCCTGGCTTTTTCCAGTTCTAGAGCTTCATTTTTTGTACCCTTAGCTCATGGCTCTGTCCTCCCCAGGGATCAGGACTAGAATATCTTAGGGGGTCATTATTCAGCCTACCACACTGTTTTTCCAAACTTTTAACATGAAAATTCATTTGAGCAGTTCTAACAGCCCCTTACCATGGTAGTTCACTGATGCGTATGTGAAATCTTGATCTGATTCTTTTTTGGAGGAGCACATTCATATTTTCTAGCATGTTCAAAGGATACACTGGTCTCCTCAATTCCAGGACTGATGCTGTCAAGACACAGGTGGTTTTCCTGTCACTCTGGTTCCCAGTGTGGTGCACGAAGTAGAGAGGAGCTGCCTGCCTAGCCTGTTGTGCCCACACTGTAAGATTTCAATAATTCAGCATCTTGGGCACAAGCAGAGTGGGAATGGTGAGTACTTTTAGGCAAAAGAGACTGGCCCCCTTTGGTGAGATGTCTCCATATATCTGCCAGCTTTTACAGTGGGGCTGAATTGCTATTTCATGAACAATAGACTTATCTTCGTAAATGCCAAACAAACAAAGTGTTCTCTTTCAATTTAGCAACCACATAGTAAACACTTTCTACATGTTCACTTCAGGTAGCTATAGTGATCCTGATTTCTGGAAAAAACATGTAAAACAACAGTTTCTGAAGCCTTATTCATATTCATGGATATAACAAATATCATCAATCACTCTTTGCCATGTGAGTTACCATTAGTGATACAAGGAATAGAATAGAGTACCTCCCTTCAAGGCGCTTCCAGCACAGTGGAGAATACAGACAAGTAAATGTTAGTCAGCGAGGAATGCTGTGCCCAGGGAAATACAGGGCTCTAAGGGAACACGTAATAAGGGAAGACTTTTCTTTTTTTTTTTGAAACAAAGTCTTGTACTGTTGCCCAGGCTAGAGTGCAATGGCACCATCTTGGCTCACTGCAACCTCTGCCTCCCGGGTTCAAGCGATTCTCCTGCCTCAGCCTCCCAACTAGCTAGGATTACAGGCGCCTACCACCACACCCAGCTAATTTTTTTGTATTTTTAGTATAGACAGGATTTCACTATGTTGGCCAGGTTGGTCTCAAACTCCTGACCTCGTGATCCACCCTCCTCTGCCTCCCAAAGTGCTGGGATTATAGGTGTGAGCCACCGCGTGTGGCCAAGAAGGGAAGACTTTTTAGAGAAAATGATGCCCAACCTGAGATTAAAAAAAAAGAAAAAAGATGAGTCAGCAGTGGCTAAAGCAAGATGTATACTGAGGTGGGGGTTGAAGGAGTGGGCAGAGAGGGAGGAATAGTAATTGGCAGGAGGGGGAAGGTGTTCTAGGCAATGGGAAAAGCTTAATGAAAGTGTCAGAGGCCAGGCCCAGCATTTTGATGCAACTGATGAACTTGAAGGGGGTCAATATGGTCAGGGTGTATAGTTCCAGTGACAGGGAATGCAATGACTAGATCGTTGAGAACCAGTTTGGACTTTATCAGGCATTGGGAGAGCCACTTCCCCAATAATGAATAATGTAGCCGGCCAAAGCGATTTCTTTAAAGCAGACTTTACAGAAAGACGTTTTCATCGCTGGTGCACAAGTCACTCTCTGGAGCCTCTCAAACTGTTTAGCACTTTGGTAATGGAGTTAATCATGTACTGGTGAAATGTGAGGAAAGTTTGGTGAAGGAATTTCTTCATGTATTATCTGATATCAGAATGTCCCAAAGTATGCTAGGCAAATTTATTTTAGGTAATATACAGAGAAACATCTTATAATTTAATGGTTCTTTATTTCATTATGTGATGAAAATAAAAATGGCTAGCATCTGAAAACGGATTTCTTGGCAATATAAAATTTCTTTATTCATTTAACTTCTTTAAGCAAGAAAAATAATAGTACAGGTGAAATATGAACAAGGCAAAAAAATTCTGAAGGTGGTATTTGAAATGCTGAAGTTTGAGAAACATTGCTCTAAGCAGATTAAAAAAAAAAAAATGGAGGCCAGACACAGTCACTCACACCTGTAATCCCAGCACTTTGGGAGGCTGAGGCGGACAGATCACCCGAGGTCGGGAGTTTGAGACCAGCCTGACCAACATGGAGAAACCCCGTCTCTGCTAAAAATACAAAATTAGCCAAGTGTGGTGGGCTGAGGCAGAAGAATCGCTTGAACTCAGGAGGCAGAGGTTGTGGTGTGCCAAGATCGCACCATTGCACTCTGGTCTGGGCAACAAGAGTGAAACTCTGTCTCAAAAAAAAAAAAAAAAATAGGGACAGGGACTTGCTATGTTGCTCAGGCTAGAGTGCCACGTGTTTTCACAAGCATGATCATGGTACACTGTGGCCTGGAGCTCCTGGGAAGAAGCAATCCTCCTGCCTGAGCCTCCCAAGTAGCTGGGACTACAGATATGCACCACCATGCCTGGCTTAGAAAATTCTTTTTGTTAAAGTCTGGGTTGCTGTAGAACAACGGTCCACAACCTTTTTGGCACCAGAAACCAGTTTCATGGAAGACAATTTTTCCATGGACCAGGGTGGGGGTGGTTTCAGGATGAAATTGTCCTACCTCAGATCATCAGGCATTAGATTGTTGTAAGGAGTGTGCAGATCCCTCACATGCACAGTTCATGATAGGGTTCATGCTCCTATGAGATTCTAATGCTGCTGTTTATCCAATAGGAGGTGGAGCTCAGGCAGTAATGCTCTGGTGCCTGCTGCTCACCTGCTGTGTGGCCCCGTTCCTAACAGGCGGACTGGTACTGGTCTGTGGCTTGGGGTTGGGGACCTCTGCTCCAGCATACTTCATTTTTGGTTCCTTCCTAGTGTGATGCCATGTGGTTTAATATGTGACCCATTCCCACTTGACCCTCCTGGTGGTGGTGAGAGCACATATTAGACCAGGGGAGGGGTTGGAAGATCTACTGAAACAATGCCTTCTAGCCTGTGAGCTCCTAACTGTGTAAGGTAGTGGCTGTGGCAGGAGTGATGTTGTCTAATGCTGTACCCCTGGAACTTAAGTATGTTTGCCTTTTGAAGGAAGCAAGACAGTTAGAAACTGCTTTCCTTCAAAGGAAATATGGAATGATTTGAAGTAGAGGGAGTTGCCGTTACTGCTTGGCAGGTGGAACGTGAGCAGGGAGACACCCTCGTCCACAGCCCAGAGCTGTATCTCAGAAGAGCTATCCTGAGGACTTTAAGTGCATTTCATGGTAGCATGAAGCACTTTATGGGTCAAGGAGGCTTTTAGAAATTGGCATAGCCACCTAACACCTGCTCCTCCAAATGTGGATTATAGACAGACATCAATGTCAGGTGAGGAAGTGGTTTTCTCTACCCGGCTGTGTTGGTCTGAATTCAGGTTTTCTTTTTTTTTTTTTTTTTTTCGAGACAGAGTCTTGCTCTGTCGCCAGGCTGGAAGTGCAGTGGTGTGATCTTGGCTCACTGCAACTTCCACCTCCTGGTTTCAAGCAATTTCCCTGCCTCAGCCTCCTGAGTAAGTGGAACTACAGGCTCAGGCCACCGGCTAATTTTTTGTATTTTAATAGAGATGGTGTTTCACCGTGTTGGTCAGGATGGTCTCAAACTCCTGATCTCATGGTCTGCCCACCTCGGCCTCCCAAAGTGCTGGGATTACAGGTGTGAGCCACTGCGCCTGGCCTGAATTTAGGTTTTCTTTATTGAGATTTCATTCAGTGGGCTTTGGATGGCTGCTAGAATTCACAGAGTGGCTTCTTAAATCTGCATTTCATTCATAAGTAAACTTGCAAGTTGCTTCATCTCAGAGAATTTTGGACTGGAATGAGTTTATGAGGTCATCCTTCTCCCCTACCCCATGCCGTCTTTCCACGTTTTGAAAGAACTTCCATTTACTGATCTTGGACCTGGAGTCACCTGCGCTTTCTTCTGAGATCTTCCCGGAAGTTGATGTGCAAAATCAGCAGCAGTGGCAGCAACTCCCCTTTCTCCTGTCCACACTTATACACAAATGTTTGAACATTTCACTGAGTAGCTCTGAAACTATCCTTCATCTAGATTAAATAATCTTTTATTTCCCTAATAAGAAAAAGCTTTATTAAACACAGTAAGGTATTTTTCCTAAATCAAAAATAATGTTTCCTTCCTCAGCACATTCTCCAAATTGTTTAGTCATTAAACAAATATTGAATGCCTACTGAGTACTAAGCACTGTGCCAGAATCCATGTATACAGCCATAACAACAGATATGGCTACTTCCACTCCCAGAAGTGTGTTTGTTTGTTTTGTTTTTTGAGACAGTCTTGTTCTGTCACCCAGCTTGGAGTGTGTTGGTGTGATCTCAGCTCACTGTAACCTCTGCTTCCTGGGTTCAAGTGATTCTCCTGCCTCAGCCTCCTCAGTAGCTGGGACTACAGGCACCTGTCACCATGCCTGACTAATTTTTGTATTTTTTTAGTAGAGATGGGGTTTCACCATATTGGCCAGGCTGGTCTCGAACTCTTGACCTTGTAATCCTCCCACCTCTGCCTCCCAAAGTGCTGGAATTACAGGCGTGAGCCACCGGGCCCAGTCCTCCTGGAACTTTTGTTCTCATTAAGGAGGCAGCTGCTAGACAGATATGACACAGATCCACACAGACGGTGGTAACACAGGGGCCTATCTGAATGTGGAACAGGAGAACTGGCATGGTTTGAGGGTTAGGAAAGCCTTTCTTGGGAAAATGATATTTGAACCAATTGAAAAGGATAGGAGTTACCTGTAAAAGCGAACAGAAAATTGTCTTCCACGAAACTGGTCCCTGGTGCCAAAAAGATTGGGGACTGCTATTCTACAGCAACCTAGACTTTAACAAAAAGAATCTTGTAAGCCAGGCATGGTGGCGCATGCCTGTAGTCCCAGCTACTTGGGAGGCTCTAGCGGGAGGATCCCTTCTTCCCAGGAGCTCCATGCCACAGTGCACCATGATCATTCCTGAGAATAGACACTGCACTCCAGCCTGGGCAATGCAGCAAGACCCTGTCCCTATTTTTAAAAATCTTCTTATAGCAATGTTTCTCAAACTTCAGCATTTCAAACAGAGGGAGGGGCATATGCGAAGGCCCTTTATGCAGAGGAGCATAACATGGTAGAGAAACTAGAGAGAAGGCCAGTCTGTCAGTGTACTCAGAGCCCAGAGAGCGTGGGCAGGAGAGGGGCCAGGAGAACTGGCAGGAAGTGGGGGTTAGGGCTTGTGGTCCTCATGACCCTCATCCTATGCTATAAAGTAGAGTCAGTGGTTTCAACGTAAAATTACTTAATTTGCTATTTATGGATTCTGTAATTTTGTCTATGTAATTTACTTAAAATCAGGGAGACATAAAATTCGCCCATGCATATAATTTATATATGTTATATATAATTTATAAAATATATCTCTACATAAATTTAAAATGTCTATAAACTTAATATATATTTATATATATAAAATACATGTGTATTATATAGACTTTGTCTATAACGTATATTCCCAGGCTGGAATGCAGTAGCATGATCTCGGCTCACTGCAACCTCTGCCTCCTGGGTTCAAGTGATTCTCCTGCCTCAGCCACCCAAGTAGCTGGGATCACAGACATGTGCCACCACACCCAACTAATTTTTTTATTTTTGGTAGAGACGAGGTTTTGCCATATTGGCCAGGCTGGTGTTGAACTCCTGACCTCAGGTGATCCACTCACCTCGGTCTCCCAAAGGACTAGGATTACAGGTGTGAGCCACCGCACCTGGCCTATATGTAGTATATTATATATTAAGTATATATATTTTTTATTGTCCCACAGCAGTTAGCATATCTAAACTTGAGAGAGTTTAGCCACTTTTGGGGAGAAGAAATAGCCACATTGGCAAGGGGGCGTTTATCCATTCAACAGGTGTTTACCAAGTAGCAGCTGCATGTGCGGATGGCCCTTTATATGGTGAAAAACGGCAATAACAGCTGAAACTCCCTTCCTTTATCGTCCCTGCACTCTACTGTGGGGAGAGAGACATTGAACACAGACATCTCAAAATAAGGCATTTTATCAGATTTTGATAAGTACCGTCAAGGAAAAGGACAGGAGGCCATGGAAGAGATAGTGAGGAGGAAACAGCTGCGGCTTCAGGAATGGGCCAAAGGGAGCTGATGAACAAGGGGCCAGTGAAGTGTCGCAGGGAGCAAGGGATATCTTCAGTGAGATCTCAGAGGCGACAGAGAACTGTGCAAGCTGGAGAAATTAAAAGGCTTTATCTATCTATACATAGATTTGTAATGTGACTGGAATACAGCAAGGGGTAAGGATCATGGACCCAGATGAAGCTGTAGATGGGTCATGAGCCAGGGCGTGGAGGGCTTCACAGTGTGAAAACCTTACAGGCCCTGAAAACTATCAGGGATTTATATTTTTCTAAGAATGACTCTGTGTTTTTAGTCACAATCAAGTCTCAGTCAGGACACATTTATGCTAATAGTAATTTAACACAGCACGAGGGTACCATGCTAATTTATATGGTTTCTCCTTTGAATGTATACAAAAGACTGTAAATCAGCCTTCAGTTAGCACATCTGGGCCAGGTACAGTGGCCAGAGCCTGTAATCCCAGGGCTTTGGGAGGCCAAGGAGGGCGATCATCTGAGGTCAGGAGTTTGAGACCAGACTGGCCAGCATGGCGAAATGCTGTCTCTACTAAAAATACAAAAATTAGCTGGGTGTGATGGCGTGCACCTGTAATCCCAGCTACTTGAGAGGCTGAGGTAGGAGAATTGCTTGAACCTGGGAGTCAGAGGTTGCAGTGAGCCGAGATTATGCCACTGCACTCCAGCCTGGGAGACAGAGTGAGACTCCATCTCAAAAACAAAACAAAAACCACTTCTACATTCCACAAATATCAATATTTGGTGCTTTTATTATCATTAACTTCCTCATATTTTATAATTGCATTGATTTTTCTTTTTAATTCATTCTAAATTTCCACATACATGCATTTTAAACCATCTTCTTGTGGATTTTTCTTATAATTGCATGGGGATGGGAGAATTATGTTCTGCATGATAACCAGTTCTTTTGAACTTGTTAAGGTCTTCTCTGAGGCTGAGAAACAGCTCCAAGTTTGTAGCTACTCACTGTAGGCTGAAGAGAATGTGTGTCTCTAGTCTGGAGGAGACAGGTTTTATATACATTTATTAGGTTAGCCTTGTTATCTTGTTTACATCTTGCATGTCTTTTTTTTGTTTTGAGATGGAGTCTCTCTCTGTTGCCCAGGCTGGAGTGCAGTGGTGTGATCTCAGCTCAGTGCAACCTCTGCCTCCTGGGTTTAAGTGATTCTCCTACTTCAACCTCCTGAGAAGCTGGGATTACAGGTGTGTGCTACCACACCCAGCTAATTTTTGAATTTTTAGTAGAGATGGGGTTTCACTAGGTTGGTCAGGCTGGTCTCAAACTCCTGACCTTGTGATCTGCCTGCCTTGGCCTCCCAAAGATCTGGCAGGTGTGAACCATCACACCCAGCCCTTACATCTTGCATATCTTTACTACCTCTGTGCTTTCTCTATCAGTTTCTGAAAGAGATATGATAAAAATCTCCTTCAGTTTGTGAATTTAGCAATTTTTCCATGTAATTGGGTCAATTTATTTTTTATAACATACAAGGAAAAGTTACTAGGTACATATATGTCCACAATTATTTTATTTTTGGTGGTTATATATATTTTTAACACCCTGGAAATATCTACCTCTGATTCATTTCACCTTTAGGCCTATTGATCTGATATTAATTTTACAACATAAGCTTTCATTTGGTTATTCTTTTTTTTTTTTTTTTTTTTTTTGAGATGGAGTCTTGCCCTGTCACCCAGGCTGGAGTGCAATGGTGCAATGGCGTGATCTCAGCTCACTGCAACCTCCACTTCCTGGTTTCAAGGGATTTTCCTGCCTCTCCCTCCTGAGTAGCTAGAATTACAGGGGCATGCCATCACGCCCAGCTAATTTTTTGTGTCTTTAGTAGATAGAGATGGGGTTTTACCATGTTAGCCAGGCTGGTCTCAAACTCCTGACCTCATGATCCATCCACCTTGGCCTCCCAAAGTGCTGGGATTACAGGTGTGAGCCACCACACCCAGCCTCACTTGGTTACTCTTTGCCTAACAATTCTCAAACTTTGTGGTCTAGGCCTTTTATATTCTTTTTTTTTTCTTTTTAATTTTGATAGAGTCTCACTCTGTCACCCAAGCTGGAGTGCAGTGGCACGATCTCAGCTCATTGCAACCTCCACCCCCTGGGTTCAAGCGATTCTCATGCCTTGGCCTCCCAAGTAGCTGGTATTACAGTTGTGCACCTCCATGTCTGGCTAATTTTTGCATTTTTAGTGGAGATGGGGTTTGGCCATGTTGGCCAGGCTGGTCTTGAACTCCTGGCCTCAAGTGGTCTGCCCACCTTGGCCTCCCAAAGTGCTGGGATTATAAGCATGACCCACTGTGCCTGGCAGGCCCTTTATATTCTTAAAAATTATGGAATTCCTAAGAGCTTTTGTTTATGTGGGTTATATCTATTGATATAATGGCTCTAGAAATTAAAAGAGACATTCAAAAGTATTTACTGTCAAATAGCAGTAAATAATCCATTACCATGTTAATCTAATTTTTATGAAAAATAGCAATATTTTCCAAAATAAAAAAATCAGAAGAGTCATATCATGTTATATTTTTACAAGCATCTTTAATGTCTGGTTTTATGAAATAACTAGATTCTCGTATCTGCTTCTGTATTCTATCTGTTACAATATTGTTGTTTTGGTTGATGTATAAGAAATACATGTTACACACAAATGTAGTTGAAAATAGTGGGAGTATTTTAATAACCTTTCTGGATATTGTAGATATTCTTCTTTGATATACACCAGAATTTGACAAGTAGTAATTTCTTAAAGGTTAGTTGCAATGTGGAATCTGAAACCACACCAGTTTGTGTTTTGTGCTCTTCAGTTACAGGCTATTGGTCTGTGTTGCACTTCAAATGAATCTTTTACCCATGTGTGATTTTGTAACATCATGCATTGATCATTTGGAAAATATTGGTTTACTGAGTTAAGCAGATCTTCCAAATGTTGACACATTTCATTACATGATAATAGAAAAAAATTACACTAATCTCATCAGGAAAGTCTTTCAGTATTAAGAAGCTTCAAGCTTTTGGTGGCAGATACAAGGTTCTCGTGATTCTAATTTCTATTTGAAAACTCAAATTTTATTAGCAGCAACTGACACTGTTGATTGTTTTCTTCAAAGGGACAGGCTTTCATTCATTTACAAGAAAATGTCAGCCAAATATCTAAGCTTTTTAGCTTCCAATTTTATTACTCATCTCTTCCATCTTTTTTGACTTTTATGTCTTTAAAACAAAACCTCTATGCTATCATTTTCAGGGACTTTTCGGGAAAGAACAGAGGCCAGTGAATGAGCGTATTCAGAGTTGGATCTTTAACCAGAAGTGTATTTGAAGTGTACTGTCAAAATCATTTATTCTTATTCAATAATGCCCTTTTCTCGTCTTACTGATTCCATTCCTTTCTTGATCTTATTGAGAATTTTTAGCATTTAAAAACTCTTTTCTGATTGTGCTATTATTAGAAAGTTATTTGAGATGGACTTTTCCTTCATTGTTTTTGCTTACGTCTCTCTCTCATGGTGATTATCATCTACTTGGTAATTTTTCCGTCTGTGAGCTATCTTTCTGTATTATTATAGGCATTTTATCTCCTGCATTATTTTCTGTAGAGGGTCCTACAGTGGATGCCGGATCATAGAATCACTCATGTGGCACGGTTTTGTGGTTTCTACTGCTAGCATCTTAGGGGGACCATTGGTTACAGAACAGTTGTAATATTAGTTTCGTTTCTTTGATGAAAATTTGGTTCATTAGCTTCAGAGAGCACTGGCTATGACATATGGTTTCCTCTGGATAGCACTACTGGTTTGGAAGTTATATATTCTGTTTTTCTTCTTTTAGTGAACTCTTCCCCCTTTTCCATTTAATAAAGTACTTGAAAGACTATATTCATCAGGATGTTAGGTTATTCTGTGGCAACAAATAGCCTGCAATTATAAATGGCTTAAAGCAACTGATATTAAAAAAAAAATCTTTAAATATAGATCCATTGTGGTTCAGTGGTGGCCATGATTACTTAAGATTCCTGGTGATAGAGCAGCCACCATTTCAAACATTGCTGGCTACTATGCCAGAGAGTCAACGAACTCTGGGGGTCCTGTCCCTGCAATTAAATGCCCTGGCCCAGAAGTGACATGTTAATTTCACTATCAACTCATTGACCAGAACTAATCATGTGCCTTCATCCAACCACTAAGGGGTGCAATCCTATCAATATGTTTGGTTGAGGGAGGAGGGGGACTGGAAATGTTGGCTGAATGGCACCAATGAACATCACAGTGATAGTATTTAGTAATCAAGAGCCGGACCACCTCTGATACTTTCTAGCTGTTTAACCTTCAGCAGGTTACTTTATTTTTCTCTATCCTTTCTTGTCTCTAAGACAGGGATTCATAGTACAGATTGAGTATCCTAATCTGAAAATGTGAAATCCCAAATGCTTCAAAATCAGGAAACTTTTGAGCATTGATGTGAGACACCAGAAGTGAAAAATGTCATACATAAGTACTTAACACAGACTTTGTTTCATTCATGCACAAAATTATTACAAATTTGTACCTTCAGCCTGGGTATATAAGGTATGTATGAAACATAAATGAATTTCATGTTTAGACTTGAGTCCCAGCCCCAAGATAGTTTGTTATGTATAGCAAATGTTCCAAAATCCATGATCTCAAGCATTTCAGATAAGGGACACTCAACCTGTACCCATGTTGCAGTGTTATGAAGATAGAAGAAATTAATATGTGTGAATCTCTTAGAATAGTGCCTCACACATTCTAAGCACTGTAAAGGTGTTTTTCATCATTAACTCTGTTCACAATAGAGACTTTTTTGGCTAAAATGATAGACTGAGCTGATCGATGAGCCTCCCAACTCCTTTTTCCCTTTCCATGGAAATGTTAGATAAAGCTTTTTAAAAAACTGTTTTAAAATTCTTAGCTGAACTTGAAAACAACAAAGCAGAGTTCTCTAGATGCCAGAAAGGAAGACACCCACACCGGTGAGTGAGTGAGGCCTCTTGGCCCTCAGGGATAACTGAACCCGATAAATAGCTCAGGGGTCTGCATTTCTACACCCACGAGGAGATGGGAGTTGAGGTTATGGGGCCTCTGCATTGCAAGCAGCTGAACGTGGGCTTTCCAAATAAAGCCAGAAGCTGGGAAATGACAGCTTTATGGGAAAACTAGTTTCCCCCTTCCCCACCCAGGAATGGAAGACTCAGGCCACCCACCTTGGGCCACAGCCACTCCAACATATTTAACATGCATACCTAAGTTTACATTTTTCTAACAAAGTCTGAAGCAAATAAATTTCTATGAATAAATCAAATTTAGAATTCTTATACTTCCCTTTCAACTCTTCATCTGCTGTTTTGTTTTCAGCTGAAGCCCCTTTTTTTCTGTAGTCAGTATTTTATTTACATTTACCAATATGTTTTACTGACTTCTGTTGTAATTACTGTATCCATTTTATTACTCGGCTCTTCCCACTGATTTTTAAAGTTTTGAGAATGATAGTTTTAAGTACCAACAAGTTTGAACGTTCATGATTGTTTTTATTTTTATACAAATGTGTTAATAAGGTTGTAAATTTTTTAATCCTTTGAATGGTACTGGTTAGAACTTTTTAAAATGATGGTTTTTTTTTCTCCTTTTGTTATTTCTATTTCCTCTCTAGGGACCTTTTGGTTTGTTTATCTTAGGCTTTCTCTTTTCTGCTGCTATGGGCTGCATTGTACGTCACCCCCAAAATTCAAATGTTGAAGTCCTAACCCTCTACTACTTCAGAATGTGACTTTATTTAGAGATAGGGTCTTTAGAGATAATTAGGTTAAATTGGGGTCACTGTGGTTTGCCTTAATCCAGTATGCCTAGTGTCCTTTTAAGAAAAGGAACCCAACCGGTGCGGTGGCTCACTTCTGTAATCTCAGCACTTTGGGAGGCTGAGGCGGGCAGATCACCTGAGGTCAGGAATTCGAGACCAGACTAACCAACATGGAGAAAACCCATCTCTACTAAAAATATATAATTAGCTGGGTGTGGTAGTGCATGCCTGTAATCCCAGCTACTTGGGAGGCTAAGGCAGGAGAATCACTTGAACCTGGGAGGTGGAGGCTGCAGTGAGCCGAGATGGTGCCATTACACTCCAGCCTGGGCAACAAGAGTAAAGCTTCATCTAAAAAGAAAAGAAAAAAGAAGAGAAACCTAAAGCCAGGCATGGTGCCTTACACCTGTAATCCCAGCTCTTTGGGAGACCAAGGAAGGTGGATTGCTTAAGCCCAGGAATTTGAGACCAGCCTGGAAAATATAGGGAGACTCCATCTCTACAAGAAATTTAAAAACAAAAAAAAAAAAACAGCTGGGTGTGATGGTGTGCGCCTATAGTATCAGCTACTCAGGAGGCTGAGATGGGAAGATCCTTTGAGCCCAGGAGGTCAACATTGCAGTGAACCATGATTGGACCACTGCACTCCAGCCTGGGCAACAGAGTGAGACCCTGTCTCACAAAAAAAAAAAAAAAAAAAAAAAAAAGAAAGGATAAAAAAGAGGTACATGGGACACATCTGAGAACATGGAGAAGACAAGCAAGGAAAGAGGCCTCAAAAGAAATGATGTCTGGCCGGGCATGGTGGCTCACACCTATAATCCCAGCACTTTGGGAGGCCAAGGCAGGTGGATCACCTGAGGTCAGGAGTTCAAGACCAGCCTGGCCAGCATGGCAAAACCCCATCTCTACTAAAAAATACAAAAATTAGCCGGGCTTGGTGGCAGGTACGTCGGGAGGGTAAGGCAGGAGAATCACTTGAACCTGGGAGGCAGAGGTTGCAGTGAGCTGAGATCAAGCCACTGCACTCTAGCCTGGGTGACTGAGTGAGACTCTCTCTCAAAAAAAGAAAAGAAGAAATGACCTCTGCTGACCTCTATACCTTGGACTTCTAGCTTTGAGAATTGTGAAAGTTAATGTTGAAGCTCCTTATCTCTAGTACTTTGTTATGGCAACCTTTATAAACTAACACACATGCTATGGGCTTTTTCTCACATCTGCTAATTCTTCATTGATTCTTCATATTTATATTTATGAATATAGGACCATGTCGATTTGTATAGATAGCTGTAATAGGCTTTCTTTTCATATAGGTAGCTGTAATAGGCTTTCTTTGTATTTGGGCAGGTTTATTTACCCAAAAGGCTTCTTTCTTGAATGGAAAGACAGGCTCTGCACTCTGTATAAATGGGCAAGGTATGCCAGTAGGCTGGTTTTTTTTTTAGAATATACGGTTAGGTCAAAGAGGGCACCACAAAGATTCAGGACCATTTACCATAACAAAACTAATAAGATAAGGAGAACTCCAACCTTGGGGTGACATTATATTTGTTTTATTTCTTTTTACCCCTGTTTCTATCCTAGAGGCTCTTCTTTGACTCATTCTCTAGTTCAGACACCGACATCATGGGCACTCCCCAGGCAAACCTTCCTCTCCAGAGAAGGCTGTTCTGGGGGCTCCAGCTGGGAGCAAGTTCCGCAGACCGCAGTCTACACAGGGCAGGGCTGTGGGCAGACTGGCTCAGCTGTTTTGTAGACAGCTCTCCACTCAGATGCCCTGATTCCTGCCTTATAACCACTTCTTTGTAGGCCATTCTGTGGCTGCCAATAGCCATTGACTGTAAGCTTGGAGCTTCTCCAGGGTTCTGTCAAAAAGAAAGAGCTTCTTATCTGCAGCCTGATGTATTTCCAGTTGTATTTCACCCATTCCCCACCCCCAGTTTTGGTTTATTGGTCAATACAGTCCCAACTCTTTTCTTTCGGAGAGTCTCCAAAATGATGTCTTCATTGGTAATGCTTCTTCATGTTTTCAATGCCACCATGGATTTATTCTTTCAAAGATATCTTGACTGCCATTTCACTGTGCTCTTTGGGATGAAGGAGGCAACCATGTATGCTTTCTCTACTGTTTTGAGCTCAAAGTCTCTCTCTTTTGCGTTTTATTACCAGGTCACAGTATCTACAGAAATGGTTTTGCTGAAACAGCTGGTGTTCTAGGGGCTTCATTTTTTTTTGATACAAAGTCTTACTCTGTCACCCAGGCTGGAGTGCAGTGGCACAGTCTCAGCTCACTGCAACCTCCTCCTCCCACGTTCAAGCAATTCTCCTGCCTCAGCTTCCTGAGTAGCTGGGATTATAGGCACATGCCACTACACCCAGCTGATTTTTGTACTTTTAGTAGAGATGAGGTTTCACCATGTTGGCAGGCTGGTCTCAAACTCCTGACCTCATGATCTGCCCGCCTCAGCCTCCCCAAGGGATTATAGGCATGAGCCACTGTGCTCAGCCACAATTTTTTTATAGTCTATGAGAGTTGTTTTCTAGGGCTTCTGTGATTTGAGTGCTATCTCCACATTATTATCTGATGTGTTCACAGATTAATTTCTCTAGTGATAAGACAGTATAATTAGAGATACAAAAGTTGATTATTTTTCATTCACTTATGGCATTAAATACTTGGGGTGTTTTTTGGGGACATTCATTATTCATCTGTAGGAAGGGGCTACATTATAGTAACAGGGGCTGGTGGGAGAGAGAGAAAGAGAGTGAGTGTGTTGTTCCACCAATTGTTCAACATCAACTGGGTATCTAACAATTCAGTTCTGACATTACACAGAGTCAGCATCAGACTCTACAAGTCTAAGGGCTTGATCCCACAAGACTGTTCCAACTTCAGATACCAGCCATTAGTCCTGGATCTCCTGAGGCACTTTTGTCCATGGGGTTCCCATGACTCCCTCCCACCCTTCAGGATTTGATAACCTACTGAAATGGCGCACAGAACTCAGGAAAGCACTGTACTTACTATTATAGTTTTATTAAAAGGTTCCAACTCAGGGACAGTCAACTGGAAAAGGCACAGTATATAGGGAAGGTATAGAGGTTAGGGGTGGTAGTACAGAGCTTCCGTGCCCTGCACTACCACCCCTCCTTCCTGATAGTAAAGAGCTTCTGTGCCCTGTACTGCCCTCTCCTGTCCCAGCACACTGATGTGTTCACCAACCCAGAAGCTCCCTGAACCTTGTTGAAGGGTTTTTATGGAGACTCCTTTACTTGCATGATTGATTAAATCATTGGCCACTTGACTGACCTCCATCTCTAGCCTCCCTCCCCTCCCTGGGGATTGGGAGTTGGCCTGAAAGTTCCAGCCCTCTAGCCAGTGGTATGGTTAGCCCTTTCTTTGAAATTGTCTAAAAGCCAACCATGAGTTATTATCTGATGTGTTCATAGATGAATTTCCCCCAAAAAAAGTAGCAGGAGTCCAAAAAGACTCATATGAATAACAAAAGACACTTCTATCACTCAGGAAATTCCAAAGGTTTTTGAAGCTGTGTGCCAGGAACCTGGGGTGAAGACCAAACATATGTATATACTTGGCCCTCTATATCTGTGTTTCTACATCTATGAATTCAACCAACTGAGAATCAAAAAATTTTTTTAAATGGATGGTTGCATCTGTACTGAACGTGTACAGACTCTTTTCTTATCATGATTCTCTAAACAGTACAGCATAACATCTATTACATAGCATTTGCATTGTATTAGGGATTATAAGTACTCTAGAAATGATTTAAAGTTACATGGGAGGATGTGTGTAGGTTGTCTGTAAATGCCACACCATTTTATATATGGGACTTGAGCATCCATGGATTTTGTATATGCAAAGAGGTTAGTCCTAGAACCAATCCCCCAAGATACCAAGGGATAAATATATATATATAGATAGATAGATAGATATAGTTATTGTTTGTTTGTTTTTTTGAGATGGAGTTTCACCCTTGTTGCCCAGGCTGGAGTGCAATGAAGTGATCTCGGCTCACTGAAACCTCCACCTCCTGGGTTCAAGTGATTCTCCTGCCTCAGCCTCCTGAATAGCTGGGATTACAGGCACACGCCACCACGCCCGGCTAATTTTTTATTTTTAGTAGAGACAGGGTTTCTCCATGTTGGTCCGGATGGTCTCTAACTCCCGACCTCAGGTGATACGCCCACCTCAGCCTCCCAAAGTGCTGGGATTACAGGCATGAGCCACCACACCTGGCCAGATGAGTATATTTGTATTATATTACAGCAAGGAAACCAGAGTCTGTGAATCTGCTAACTGTACAGAAAAGATCCTGAGACATGGCCAGGCGCTGTGGCTCATGCCTGTAATTCCAGCACTTTGGGGGGCTGAGATGGGCAGATCACTGGAATTCAGGAGTTCAAGACCAGACTGGCCAACATGGTGAAACCCCATCTCTACTAAAACAAAAAACAAAAATTAGCCCGACATGTTGGTGCGTGCCTGTAATCTCAGCCACTTGGAAGGTTGAGGCAGGAGAATCACTTGAACCTGGGAGGTGGAGGTTGCAGTGAGCTGAGATTGCACCACTGCACTCCAGTCTGGGCAACAAAAGTGAAACTCCGTCTCAACAAAAAAAAAAAAAAAAGATCCTGAGACACATGCATGGGGTTGGTCCTATGACTTTGCTAATAGCTTTAGCTCTGATGATGAGCCAGGTTTGGCCAGCTTTGCGTCATAAGGACTTCTTTTGCCCCTTCTGCCCTAATTCTCCTTGACTTCTTTCTCCTAGGCCCGTATATTGATCTTGACCCTGGCCACATAGCCAGGCTGAGAAGCCATCTAACTAGAAAGGGACAAGGGTTTTCCAAAGGAAAAGCTGTGCAAACACTTGTCAAGGAAAAGACCATCACTCCTCAGGCCCTGGGACAGCTGGCCTGGGTGACTCACCAGTCTTCCCTTCCCCTGAACTCCATTCACTGCTGTTCCTATTTGACCTCCAAGAGGGAGGCTACCACAGGCCCATCCAACTGTAGCAGCTGAATTGGAGAAGGGACTTCAAAAAAGCAAGCCAAAAAGAGAGGCCAAAGAGAACCTCAAAGGGACAGCCAAAGTAATCACAGATGCAAAGGGCAGGTCACTCTGGAAGCTCTGGAAGCTCCACCTCCTGCCGCTTTGGCCCCAGTCATATTGTTTCTCCTCCTCAGTGCCTTTGCAGGAAGAGGGAACTTGGTCTCTCCTTGGAAGCTATGATGGGGGTCCACAAGACAACCTCCAGGTTTACTGATTTACTAGGAGGACTCATAAGATTCAGCTTATACTCACTTACCCACTAAAATGCACTTATAACCCCCAAGTCAATCCTAGCAGTACGCTCGCATTTATTCATGGACGTGGATAAAGTGGCAAAAGGTTTGACTCACCCCACAAGCACATTTGCAGCTGAGGTTGAACAAGGTGATGCTCTGTCTTTTGTTTCAGCCTCAGAGAGGGATGACCAGAGGATGGACCCTGGCTCTGGGGCCAGACAGACAGGCTTCAATCCCAACTCTGCCTCTTCTTAGTGGGGCAGCCTCAGGCAAGTTACTTAACACTTCAGAACCTTGTCTTCTCTTTTGCAAAATAAGGAAAATCAAATCTACCAGGATGAGTTGTTTTTAGGATTTAATTTTATAATCTCTGTGGGTTATATGTAGATAGATGTACGGATTTCCCTCAGGAACATCGGTTGAGTGTTTGCTAATCCAGTCTTCATGGTGACTTTCTGGAACATAACTACTGTGAATAGTGGGAATTGACTGTAGTTATCCTCGTGATTATGATTTATCATAGCAAAAGGATACAAAGCAAAATCAGCAAAGGGAAAAGGCTCTTGGGTGAAGTCCTGGGGAAACCAGGTGCAAGCTTCCAAGCATCCTCTCCCAGTGGAATCCCGCAGCATTCACAGAATTACCCCAATAATGAGTTGTGACAACATGTGTGACATATGACCAACCAGAAAGGCTCATTAGTGACTCATGCCCAGAGTTTATGACAGTGTTGGGTCTGTGGGGTCTTCTTATTGAAGACCTTTAGCTGAGCATCAGCACTGTCTGTCTGGCATGTACCCAAATTCCAGACTCCCAGAAGGAAAGCAGGTATTCAGCATGAAACATAGCATTGATACAGTGTAGGCACAGCTTGACACTCCTATCAGTTAATAGTGGGACCCCCTCCCCCCCGCAAAATCCAAGCTCCTGGATGCCAGCTAGGGAAGGGCCAACCTTGGTAGTAGTGCCTTGTTAGGAAAAGCAGTTAGGGGCCAGGCACAGTGATTCACACCTGTAATCCCAGCACTCTGGGAGGCCGAGGTGGGCAGATCACAAGGTCAGCAGATTGAGACCATCCTGGCTAACACGGTGAAACCCCGTCTCTACTAAAAATACAAAAAATTAGCCGGGCATGATGGCACGTGCTTGTATTCCCAGCTATTCCAGAGGCTGAGGCAGGAGAATCACTTGAACCTGGGAAGCAGAGGTTGCAGTGAGCCGAAATCACGCTACTGCACTCCAGCCTGGGTGATAGAGCGAAACTCCATCTCAAAAAAAAAAAAAAAAAAGGCAGTTAGGCCTGCTATGTTAGCTTTTTCTGCACAGAGGCCTACACCAAATATGACTTATTTATTATGTAACTTTTCCTGTGTTTGGAGATTCAATGAAAGAATAAGAATGGTGATTCCTGAGAAAAGTAGATGCATGCTCTTCAGAAAGAAAGGGATACAGAAAGAAAGGGAAAGCTGCTTAAGACAAATTGTAGCTCTTCACAGTTTCATTCATTATTGAAGACCTTTAGCTGAGTTTGGCTCCTCCTCAGAGTTCTCTGAGAATGTGCGTCTCAAAGTGGAAGTTGTTTAGCATATGGGGTGGTGAAAAGGACTGAAGAACTTTGGTAATAAAAACCAAAGCAGCAGGAAGGAAGTGGTCTGATTAGAACCAAGTGCTTGAGCAGGGAAAGACAGCATAAGAAAGGGACTGAAGCTGCTGAGCAGTCGTTTCAAGTGATTTCAAATCCTTGAAGGAGCTTGAGCCGGAAGGTAATGTGGTCTCGACAGTTTACTTTGGGAAGGGACATGACATTTTCTTTCCATATAGACAGTCCTGCCAGGAGGGTGAAATCTTTGAGAAAACATTTTGAATGCAGCAATGAGGACTCTTTATTATTGTTGTTGTTGTTGTTCTTATTTTAACCCTTTCTTTCTTTCTCTTTGTTATTTTTGAGATGGAGTCTCACTGTCACCAGGACTGGAGTGCAGTGGCGCGATCTCCGCTCACTGCAACCTCCACTTCCCGGGTTCAAGCGATTCTCCTGCCTCAGTCTCCTGAGTAGCTAGGACTACAGGTGCCCACCACTACGTCCAGCTAATCTTTATATTTTTAGTAGAGATGGTGTTTCACCATGTTGGCCAGGCTGATCTCGAATTCCTGACTTCATGATTCTCCCACCTCAGCCTCCCAAAGTGCTGGGAGTACAGATGGTGAGCCACTGCTCCCAGCCTGTTTTAACCATTTCAAGTAGTAGTCGGGGAACTGCATTGACATCAAAGGTAAAACAGTTCTGTCAGCCAGTTTGGTTAGATTGAAATCCATAAGCACAATCACAAAAAAATTATTATGTACTGAAGAATTAACAACTAGTTGTTTAAAGGATGTTTCGGTGATAAGCGTTCTGTATCTATGAATAAGTGAATTTAGGAGACCCTCCAATGTGTTTCTGTACTCCCTTGGGTCATTTGAACAGGATAATTTGAGGTCCTGTGTCCAAGAGTGACCCTCCCCTCGACTTCTGGATTCACCCTCAGCTTGTGTAGGATTCATACTGCTAAACTCATTCCAAACTCGAGTATCTCTAGGGGTGATGATACATTTTGCCATTTTCTTTTGTCAGCCAAAGAGCCCAAGAGTAGCCATTTTTGTTTTGTTTTGTTTTATAAACAGTATTTTCTCCGGTATTTTTTTCTTGCTAGAAATGGACAGAGAGGCTTGGGAAGAAGTAGTGGTTGTGTTTCTGGGAGATATATTTAGGATGAGCTTATGGAGAGTTTGGCCTTGAAGCAGTGGCTTGGGATGCACATTAATAAGGTGATCCTATTTCTTTTTCATCTTTTACCACCTATGAACATGTAACCTGACTAATACCACTGTAATTAGGCCTTAGTTTTCCATGGACGGGAAGAGAAAAAGACATGTCACATCTTTAGGGGTAGGTGAGCATGTGTCTGTGTGTGTGAGAGTGTGTGTGTGTGTGTGTGTATGAGAGAGATATGAAACAGACAGATGAGAGACAGACATGAACTTAGATTTGAATGGGAATATATCGAATGACTTAGCTTTAAAGTGGGTCAGGACAGCACTTACCTTGCTCAAGGGAGATTGGAGGCTGACGACATAGCTCAGTGTGCCTTACTGAGAGTTCTACTGTGTTCCTTCATCTGATTGGAACCACACAAATGACCACCTCAGCTTCAGTTTTAACTATCTGTTGGAGTGTAGCTCATGTAGAGGAGGAAAATTCCCAAGGTAACTTATGAAAGCTTTTTTTCTAACCATGTGGTTTAACCTGTACCCCTTGAAAGTTGAATTTCTTTTTCTTAGCCATAGGGGCATTGAGGCACAGGTTGGATTCTCTGGGGAGCAGCCTTGGAAGGGCTTTTGTGGAGGGGCTTTTGTATGCAGGATGCATATGAGGGGTACCTCCTGTGGGAGGGAGCTGGGCAGCAGGATTGGCAGAGGGAGTGGCTTGGCCTTGATGACAGCCCCCTGGGAAGCTCAGGAAGCGAAATAGCCTTCAGAATTGTCCCAGGTTGAATTCACATTGCTGGGCTTACATGCCCCAGCCTTGATCAGTCATTGGATGGGAAACACCCTGGGAAGGCCATGTACTTGGGTAGGGCAGCTCTGTGCCCTTGGGAGGCTGACAGTGGAAGGCCATCTGCCAAGAGCACTCCCAGCAGCTGGGGCAAAAAGGCCTTCCTTGAAAGAAGAACTGTGTAATACATCTCCGTGCCTACCACACGTGGGACATTTATCTGCCAGTTTTAAGCATTTGAAAATTGTTAGGTATAAAGTATAAAATCAGCTGGGTTGGATGGGGACTGGGTTAACTAGAATACAAGTCTCTGGAGGTTATCACCTCATTCCTAACATTTTCATAAGATGTTTATAAATCCTTGAGATAAAACCACTATATTGCCAGGCACAGTGGCTCACACCTATAATCCCAGCACTTTGGGAGGCCGAGGCGGGTGGATCACCTGAGGTCAGTAGTTTGAGACCAGCCTGGCCAACATGGTAAAACCCCATCTCTACTAAAAATATAAAAATTAGCCTGGCATGGTGGCGTGCACACACACACACACATGTAATCTCAGCTACTTGGGAGCCTAAGGCAGGAGAATCGCTTGAACCTGGGAGGCAGAGGTTGCAGTGAGCCGAGATTGCGCCACTACACTCCAGCCTGGCAACAAGAACAATACCGTCTCAAACAACAACCACCACCACAAAACCCCCCAAAACCCTGCTATATTGTTTCTACCCTATTTCTAATCATAGCCATGTTAGTTACATTTAAAATAGATAATATTGTGTCTTTTCCCCTTTGCCTTTTAGAGTTACATGTGTATTATGGGAGCTATATATTTTACAACTTTTTATATTTAAAAACTGTTACTCAGTTACAGCTTGTTTGAAAACAACTGAAATCTGTCCTATACATTTGTAAAAATAGTGAGAGATGGTATCCGCTGTGCTGGATGGAAGTAAAAATAGTGAGAGATGGTAGCCGCTGTGCTGGATGGAAGGCCCTTGACATGGGTGGGAGTGGTGGCTCACTCTTGTCATCCCAGCACTTTGGGAGGCGGAGACGGGCAGATCACCTGAGGCTAGGAGTTTGAGACTGGCCTGGCCAGCATGACAAAAATCAGCTGGGCGTGGTGGTGCCTGTCTGTAATTTCAGCTACTTGGGAGGCTAAAGCAGGAGAACTGCTCGGTCAGGGGAGGTGGAGGGTGCAGTGAGCCGAGATTGTGTCGCCATTGTACTCCAGCCTGGGCAACAAGAGCGAAACTCCATCTCAAAAAAAAAAAGGCCCTTTACATGACCGGAACAACTGGGAGGGTCAGAGTAGGCAAACCCGGTCCCTGCCTGCTGGAGTTGCTCCTGCACTTTGGTGAAGCAAGGGTGTGTATTGTTCTTTTCTTCCCCCTTTCCTCTTCCTTCTCGAACATGAGTCTTTCTCCAGGATGCTCTTCTCTCGATTAACCAAGCATGTTTCCCACTCCTTAACCAGAAGAGAGAGGTCTTCCTAGCTGGTTTCCTCCAGTCATGGTGTTGTCAAGGAGGGGGAGGGTATGAATATTCATTCTCTTCCTTAATCCCAGGGAGAGTGGAGCCTCTGTCACACTGTTGCGGAGTCCTGAAGCTACTCACTGCTTTCACCCTCCAGACCCTACAGCATAGCCTTACTGATTAAGGCAGAGAGCTCTGGAAGCCTTTAGGGTTTGGCAAATTGCTTAACTTCTTTACAACTCAGTTATCTCATTTATAAAGTAGGGAAAATAATAGTACCCACCTCACAGCGTTCGCTGTGAGGATGAAATCAGTTAAAAAGTATGTAAAGGGCTGGGCATGGTGGCTCATGCCTATAATCCCAGCACTTTGGGAGGCCAAGGCAGGTGGATCACGAGGTCAGGAGATCAAGGCCATCCTGGCCAACATGGTGAAACCCTGTCCCTACTAAAATATAAAAAATTAACTAGGTGTGGTGGCATGTGCCTGTAGTCCCAGCTACTCAGGCTGAGGCAGGGGAGTCACTTGAACCAGGGAGGCGAAGTTTGCAGTGATCCCAGATCACGCCACTGTACTCCAGCCTGGTGACAGAGCAAGACTCTGTCTCAAAAAAAAAAAAAAAGCATGTAAAGGACTTAGCATACCACTTAGCATATAGTAAGGGCTCAATAAGTGTTCATTATTATTGTCATCAGAATGCCTCATGCTTCAGAGGTGGTTAGTGAAGGTTCGTTGAATTGAGATTCCCCTGGTCCTCATGGAGCTGCCTGGCCACACCACTGTCCTGGTAACACTGCCAGGCCAAGTTTGATGAGAAGAGGGCATATTGGACACAGGCCTGTGTCACCTTTGATATTGGAAATGAATTTGGGGATTTAATATCACTGTACCTTTTAAGATGAAACTGGCTAGAAATCTCTAGTACTCTTCTTAAATTTTTGCTATTTGTATAGATTCTTAAGAGCTAGCATATGCCTCTCCAATGCTTATTTCCATGACTGTGTGAAAATGTATAAATGTTGGGCCTCCTCAAGAGCCAAAAATATGTTTCGTCTTGGAAGTAGTACTTATCTCCCAATGTGATTAATTAATTTAGTCCACTCTTTGGAAACAGTCTGCCATGTTTTCCAAGGCATCTTACACAGCCAATACCTATTTATGTTTTAATGTTTCTTCCATCTAATTTCCCAGCTTTTTACCTTTCCTATGAATATCAGGGCATGAGAAAGAGGGAAAGAATACAAAATAGTATGGTGGTTAAAAGCAAGGACTTGGCCAGGCATGGTGGCTCACACCTGTAATCCCAGCACTTTGGGAAGCCGAGGCGGGTGGATCACAAATTCAGGAGATCAAGACCAGCCTGGCCAACATGGTGGAACCCTGCCTCTACTAAAAATACAAAAAAAAAAAAAAAAAAATTAGCTGGGCGTGGTGGTGGGTGCCTGTAATTCCAGCTACTCAGGAGGCTGAGGCAGGAAAATCACTTGAACCCGGGAGGTGGAGGTTGCAGTGAGCTGAGACCACGCCATTGTACTCCAGCCTGGGTGACAGAGCAAGATAATGTCTCAAAAAAAAAAAAAAAAAAAAAAGCAAGGGCTTTGCAATTAGAGATACCCACTTCCTTCATTTTCTTGGTGTGCAAGCCAGAGCAATTCACTTAACCTTCCCAAACCTCATTCCTTGTATGTAGACCAGAGGTGATTGTACCTACCTTCTGGTTTGTGAGGATTAAACTAAATGCGATCACCTATATGCAGGGCTCAGTGCAGTGGCTGCCCCAGCTTCAGTCCCGAAAATCCTCCCTGAAGGCAGCTATTGTTGTTGTTGTTGTTAGAGTGATCAGATACTGCATAGCGCTATTCAGTTTTTCATACTCTGTGATGACAGGCGTGCTGCTTGAAGAAATGTTTGAACTCGCCTTTTCTAAAGTTCAGTCTCTCCAGGTGATCGTGCACACCTGTGATACGGCTGATCTCAGGGTATAAATTTCTCCAGCACACAAAATTTCCTTTTCACCACGCACAATTCATCCCTGATATTAGTCACTGAACTTGGAACCGTCTGGTTTTGATTGGCTAGTCAGGGTTCACTGAGGCAAATTCTTTCCTGAGATTGCTCCATATGTTCAGGAAAGGGAGTGTTTGTGAGCTGCACAGGCAGTAACGTAGACACGAAGCCAGAGACAGCAGCATGTTGCCATTTTCAGCTACTCCCAGTGGGCAGCTGGGCAGGATGATTAATATTTTAGCATCTTTGTTCTTTCTGTTTAGTTATAACACTAGAGCTGTTTAAATCACTCTGAAAAGAACAGCCTGACATTTCTTCAGTTAAAAAAGAAAGCAACTTCAAGTAATAATCCTCTGCCTATTACTGAGGAAGTGTTATTGGTGAGAAAGAAGGGAAAATTAGATGACTTAGGGGAGAAGGATAATTCTGAATAGCTTCATGGTGGAGAATACATTAAAACCTAAAAAGCTCAAAGGCATGACCTGAAGTGTCATGGGTAAGAGGATGAGGCCAGGCACAGTGGCTCACGCCTGTAATCCCAGCACTTTGGGAGGCCAAGATGGGCAGATCACTTTAGGTCAGGAGTTCGAGACCAGCCTAGCCAACATGGTGAATCCCTGTCTCTACTGAAAATACAAAAATTAGCTGGGCATGATGGTGCGCCTGTGGTCCCGGCTACTCAGGAGGCTGAGGTAGGAGAATAGCTTGAACCTGGGGGGCGGGAGTTACAGTGAGCTGAGATCACGCCATTGCACTCCAGCCTGGGCAGTAGAGGCAATAGAGCGAGACTCCGTCTCAACAACAACAAAAAAAAAAAAGGGGGGGGGGGATAAGATTGGTATCAGAGGCCACACTGTATGTTCAGAGCTAGTCCCTGCATCTAAGTCCCTCCCTCACTGGTTTTGAACATTTATGATCTTCTCACTTCTGACACTCTTCACTTTTGACACACTCTTTAAATACTTGCGATTTTTCAGCACATAGGGCCCTGCAAAAATCTCATTGTTGTACCTTATAAGCACTAGAGACCCGTGGTCATGGTTGGCTCTCCTGTTTCAGTACTTTTCTTCCCTTCTTGTGCTATTTTGCTAAAATTGCTCAGCAATCATTTATTCAGCCTACTCTGTATAAGGTGTGGAGCTAATTTTGAGACTTTAAGGATTATACCGAGCAGTAGATTTGTGATATAGGTGTAAACATTTGCCTGGTATCGTAGCTACATTTCTAAGATAATTGCACATCATAATTGAAAGATCACAATTGCAGATCATAATTTACATCACTCACCACACCTTTCTATTTCTAGAAGTGCCTGAGAACACCTTTTTTTCTAAAGCAACTACGCTTTATGATAATTGCCTCTTTCAGCTGCTGATGTTTAAGAATCAGATTTAAGAAAGGTGGGGAGCATATATGGTAATTGTCTCAAAGCAGAGTATTTCAATCTTATGATAAATATTTGACTTTTTTTTTTTTTTTGAGACACAGTCTTGATCTGTTGCTTAGGCTGGAGTGCAGTAGTGCAATCTTGGCTCACTGCAACCTCTGCCTCCCAGGTTCAAGCAATTCTCTTGCCTCAGCCTCCTGAGTAGCTGGAACTATAGGCACGGACCATGATACCAGCTAAATTTTGTATTTTTAGTAGAGATGAGATTTCACCATGTTGGCCAGGCTGGTTTCGAACTTCTGACCTCAGGTGATCCGCCCACCTCGGCCTCCCAAAGTGCTGGGATTATAGGCATGAGCCACTGCGCCCATTCTCCTGATGGAAATTTTTGAAAGAGAAAAGAACTCAGGGTTGAAATGAGATTCTCTTATCAGGCTAGTCACAAATGATCTCTGCCTTCTTTTGCTTAAAACTTATAAAGCCACAAGGTGAGTTTGTCTTCATTGGATGATTCTAGGGGCTCCTTTCTGCCTTCTCTGTCAGCCTCAAGTTTCCCTAGGTGAAGTTTCCCTGTGTGTGACTTAGCAAGAGACGTACTTGTACATCTCCTCTGGTAGAACCAACCACCGTCGTGTTTATTCCCCTGATTCTCTAACCAGGGGTCCCCAGTTCCCAGGCCATGGCCCAGTATCAGCACAAGGCCTGCTAGGAACCAGGTTGCAGAGCAGGTAGTGAGCGGGGACAACTGACTGCAGCTTCATCTGTATCTACAGCCGCTCCCCAGTGTTCTTATGACCACCTGAGCTCTTCCTCCTATCAGATCAGCTGCAGCATTAGATTCTCAATAGGTTCTGCAAACCCTCTTGTGAATGGCACCTACAAGGGATCTAGGTTGCACACTCCTTAACGCCTCATGATCTATCACTGTCTCCCATCACCCCCAGATGGGATCATTTAGATGCAGGACAAGCTCAGGGCTACTACGGATTCTACATCATGGTGAGCTGTAGAATTATTTCATTAGCCAGGCGTGGTGGCTCATGCCTGTAATCCCAGCACTTTGCGAGGCCAAGGTGGGTGGATCACAAGGTCAGGAGTTCAAGACCAGCCTGGCCAAGATGGTGAAACCCTGTCTCTCCTAAAAATACAAAAATTAGCTGGGTGTGGTGGCATGTACCTATAATCCCAGCTACTCGGGAGGCTGAGGCAGAGAATTGCTTGAACCCGGGAGGCAGAGGTTGCAGTGAGTGGAGATCGCACCACTGCACTCCAGCCTGGGTGACAGAGCAAGACTCCATCTCAAACAAAAAAAGAATTATTTCATTATATGTTTTAATAGTAGTAGAAAGAAAGTACACGATAAATGTAATGTGCTTGAATCATCTCGAAATAATCCCCCACCCACTAGTCCATGTAAAAATTGTCTTCCATGAAACTGGTCCCTGGTGCCAAAAAGGCTGGGGATCGCTGCTCTGACTCCTCACAGGCACGAGCTTTCTCTGTGCAAATTCACACTTTCTTCTTGCAGCTAAGCCTGGAGAGTTTAGTCACCCTTTGGGCTTACTGCGAATCCACACTTCCTGGAAAGTCAAGACTATCTCTTCTTTACTTTATGTTGGCTTCTGTCTCTATCTCTAGCACCCAAAGGATCCATGTGTTCATAATTTTCTATGGAAGCTGAGCCAGAATCTAGAGTAGTGGAAGGTGGAGGGAGTGTGCCCTTGGAAAAAGGTAACTCTGATGCCCACACTCTCACCATTCTACCTTCCACTGAAAATCACTCCTCTCCATGTTGACCTCCTGGATTGCCTCCATCCCCTCCCACTGTGGGATTCTGTGTATCTGCTTGTGTTTTGGTTCATTGTTTGGATCTGTCAAAGAAGATAACCTTTTTTTCAGGAGCTGTGTATGTGGTAAAAAAAATACACAGTTCTAGTTGTAAGGAGCTCTCACTTTAGTTGGGAAGATTATTATTTAAAAACTTATACATTGAGCTCAGTGCTGTCACAGAAGTAAGAATACTGTGGAAAGGCTATAAACATTTTTCCCAAAAGCAGGGATTGGAAACATTTTTTTCTTTCCTAGGCTGTTGAGACTTACAGGAAAAAAAAAAAAGCAGTTGATGGCTGACTTAAGTTTTATGGTGGTAATTAATTTAATCTTCCCAGCCACCTTATGAGGTTAGTACTATTATCATTCCCATATAACAGCTGGGGAAAGCGAGGCTGAGGCAATTTAAGTAACTTGGTCAAAGGCACACAGCTACCAAGTGTCAAAGCCAACATTTGAACCCAGATCGGTCTGATGAACGTATTTAACCACCATATACGTATTTACTGCCTTTCTACATGATAAAGATAAGTAGTTCTGAATTTGGTAATTTTTAAAAAGATATTTGAAATACAAATACAAATATGACTATGCTTGTCTACTTCCTTCCCCCAGAAAGGAATGGGAGTGATAGTAACATCCAAGAATTACTAGTGAATATTATGATATGACTGTAGAGTGAATATCGTGAACGTACAGTGAATGCTGGTGAATATTGTGATATGACTGTAGAGTGAATATCGTGAATGTAGAATGAATGCTGGTGAATATTGTGATGTGACTATAGAGTGAATATCGTGATTGTAGAGTGAATATCATGAACGTATAGTGAATACTGGTGAATGTTATGATAATGACTGTAGAGTGAATATCGTGAATGTAGAGTGAATGTTGGTGAATATTGTGATATGACTGTAGAGTGAATATCGTGAATATAGAGTGAATGCTGCTGAATATTGTGATAATGACTGTAGAGTGAATATCGTGAACATAGAGTGAATACTGGTGAATATTGTGATATGACTGTAGAGTGAGTATTGTGACTGTAGAGTGAATACTGGTGAATATTGTGATACGACTGTAGAGAGAGTATTGTGAATGTAGAGTGAATACTGGTGAATATTGTGATATGACTGTAGAGTGAATATTGTGAATATAGAGTGAATACTGGTGAATTTTGTGATATGATTGTAGACTGAGGGAGCAGTTGCAGTCCCGAAAGCTAAATAAGCGTATCCGAACTATGAAAGTTCTTTTTAACCCTTTCATACACTCTGAAGCCCATTAATCTCCTTTATCATTCCCAAAGATATAAACTCAACTGTGAAATAAGGAGACCTTGCCACTGGCATCACAGGATAGTTACATGTGCCCTTTATTAAACCATGTCTCTCAACCTCAAACACGGCCTTCTGTGCTCTCCTGTGTGATGCTGGAGCCAGGCCTCTCTTCAAGCCACATTTCTGCTTTGCCAACTGGCCCTGTATTTCTCTCTGCCAGTAGTGAGTACTAGAAGGATGCTCCAAAGTTGGAGGACGAGGAAGTGATGTGCACTTCCCATTTGCTTCCTGTGAGCTTCCTATCTGTGCACACAAAATACACCACTCCACCCTGGCAGCAGCAGTTCTTTCCCCGAGGCAGCAGCTGGCTGGATTCAGTTCACAGTTTTTTCAACACTCACATGATTAGCCTCTTCAGGAACCCTGGAGACACTTGCTTCACCTGAGCAGCCCCTCCGCCTCAGAAGTTTGAGCTCACCTCCATGGGGGCCCTCCCCCAGGCTCTTATTTGAATAATTCTCACCTCTTTCTTTTATCTCTTCTGCTCCCATGGTACCTTAGAGTTCTGCTTTTACCCTCTCACCTAGTTAACAACCTTATGTCTTGTTAATGGCTCTCTCTGTGTTAAATTCTTGCTGTTACAATAACTGGAGTGATTCCTGTCGGCTGGTCAGACCCTGGCTGATACACTTATATAATTCAGGCCTCTGGTGCTTGGCTTCAACTTTGTTCATTGTAGGACATTGTCATCTGGAAGGGCAATCCTCCAATCATCTGGAAGTCAGTCCTCCAAGCAGCCTCTGAGGTATGCTTATATTGCATTGGGAATGCTGGATTTCTTTGAGGAGCAAGAGCATGAGTGCAAACTCGTTAGAACCTCTTGTATATTTTCTAGCAAGCCATACAGTGGTCTTCTCAAAGTCATGACTACTTTTGAATTATTTTAAAAGCTTATTTCATGTATTTTTGAAGAATGTGGTAGAAAACAACAGATTTCAACTCAGCTCTCCTGTGCTTAAGGGCCAGCATGTTTACTGCTCCATATATAGTAGTATCTGCAGAGGTAACCATAACTAGAATACATAGTAAAATTCAAATATGTTTTCTCGAGCTTTGGTTTTCTTGGCAAGATGAATTTAATACCTACCTCTCAGGATTGATGTGAGGTTAACGGAGATGTCATGTGAAACATCTGACAGAGTACTGGACCTTTAGTTATAAGTATTCTGTAAATAGTAACTTTCTGCCCTTCTTGGTATTTGCTGCATTATAATGAATATGATTGCTGACTCTCCAACATCCATCCCGAATTCTTAGCCTACGCCAGTCACAGTGAACCTATTCTCCTTGTCAAAAGTTGAATTGATAACGGGCAGTGACCCATCTCAGCCAATTAAACATGAAGGAAAATCTGCTCCAGGGCTCTGGCAAAAGTTTTCTCCCTAGAAAGAAAGAGGCCAGAAAGAGATGGCTCACCTTTTTCTTCCTCTAGAAAGTTGTCTGGATGTGGCACTGGAAACTTCTCTAAGTAGTACCTTATGATCATGAGAGGAGCCAGCCTGAGGGCAAAACCCTCACTGAGGCTGGAAGAGCACAGAGATTATGATAGGCAGAATTACAGCCCCCCTAGAGATATCCCTGTCCTAGTCCCTGTAACCTGAAGATGTGTAACTTTACGTGGCAAGAGACTTTGCAGATGTGACTAGGGGTATGTCCTTGAGATGGGGAGAGAGTTTTGGATTATCTGATGGGCCCAGTGTGTCCACCGGAGTTCTTAAACATGGTAGAGGGAGCAAGAGAGTCAGTGTCAGAGTGATGTGATGTGAGAGAGACTCATGCAGTCATTGCTGGCTTAGAAGATGGAAGGGGCCACTAGCCAGGGAGTGTGGACACCCTCTAGAAGCTGAAAAGGCAAGGAAATAGATTCTCCTGGAGCCTCCAGAATGAAAGGTAGCCTTTCTGACACATTGATTTTAACCCAAGGAGATCCGCATCAGACATCTGACCTTTGGACCTATAAGATAATAACTTTGCATTATTTTAAGATGTGTGGGAATCTGTTATAGCAGCGGCAGGAAACTAGTGATGAGATGGAAAGAATGACAGGTTCTTGATCACTTTGCTGAAACTCAGCATCAGCCAACACTAGAGCTACTCCTGCATTTCTTACCTTGCCAGACACATTTCTGTGTTATTAATTCAGTTCAAGTCTCATTTTCTGCTACTTGCAGCCAAAGCTGTCCTAAGCAAGAGGCATACATGCTTAGCAGAGTTCCATGACTAAGGTGGACTCTAAATGAATCTTTGCTGAATAGTGAAAAAAATGCAGGAGGAAAAAAACCCAGAATCCATATCTAAAGCAGGGTTGTTTTCTGATTCATACTAAGTGTAATAACTTAGAACATTTTTTAAACAAAATAAGACACAAAAGAAGTTTGGAAAGATGGATAAATTATTTGAATACTGAGATGGCCTACAACTCCAGCAGGTGCACTTTCAAATTGCCAGATTCATTTCCTATGGTGACCTCCAGGCATTCAAAGTCTCTTTTCTGAAATAACATTTCAGCAGACTCTGTGAACATGCCAAGAAGTGATTATTTTTACAAATCCAGATGATTTCCTAATTTAGGATAGCTCAGGCAGGGGAAGAAATGAAGGAAAACATAGACTCTTTTTTCCATGTCTGCAGAGTAGGAGCAACCCTGGTACTGGCTTGAAGCAAATGTTGCTGACAGCTATGAAAGCGGTTATCACCGGACAGCTGTTCAGTGGCCTCAGTGAACTCAGCTGGAGGCCCAGCCCAGTTTCAGATCAGAGAGGCCAAAGATCAAATGGTATTTCATTTGGTTTCCATGCCTTTTCTTCACTACCTCTGGGTTTAAAATTAGTTTTTGTAATTTCTGTTCCAAAGACCGTCCTGAGACTCACAAGACTTGCTTCATCTGCCACTGCCCCCCACCCCAATACACTTGCTTAGCCTCACTTCCTCCCTCTCCTCCCTTTCACCAGCAAATGGGTTTTTTTTTTTTAAAGTAATTCATTTCCATGGGAAAATAGGAATTCTGTTATCATGACGCCCAGCCCCTGCCCATCTGGTGAGGGCCTTCTCTGATGGTTGCATATTTAAAAACTTAACAGCTTTGGTAGTTAGGATCCCTCCCATGATCTGAATCCTGTGTGAAACACAGTTTCATTATTGAGGTAGGGGAGGACGGTGTGCTGGGAGAGTAAATTGTACCCCCAGATCCCAGATGAGGATGAACTGTACCCAGCAGATGGGTTAGTTGATATACTTTTGCATATGAGAAATGGTCAGAATCCTAATTAGACTTACAGGTTGCGTATCTCCACCTTAACAATAGTAAGTTGTAAAGTTTGTTTGTTTGTTTTTCTTTTTTTTGATGGAATTTTGCTCTTGTTGCCCAGGCTGGAGTGCAATGGTGCAATCTCGGTTCACCTCAACCTGCACCTTCCAGGTTCAAGTGATTCTCCTGCCTCAGCCTCCCAAGTATCTGGGATTACAGGCATGTACCACCACGCCTGGCTAATTTTATATTTTTAGTAGAGACGGGGTTTCTCCATATCAGTCAGGCTGGTCTCGAACTCCCGACCTCAGGTGATCTGCCCACCTCGGCCTCCCAAAATTCTGGAATTACAGACTTGAGCAACCATGTCTGGCCAAGTTGTAAAGTTTTGTAAATAATTTTGAGAGACTCCTGGCTAGAAGACCGTTACAGAGTTAGCCCACCTTATGAATACTATTGTATGTACTTTCTGCAGAGGACATTGACTATTGCTGAAGTGTCTGTATTCCTGTCTATATTTTAGGTTTTTCTTTTCTTCCCTTCTTGATACCATAGTCAAAAACTTACTGTTTTTATTCAGTTTTCAAAAAATTACTTAATTGCATTGTAATATTTTCATTTGTGCTTTTTTTTTTCTACACTAAGATACCAAAATATTTTCCTTGATGTGCCTTTTCTTATATCCTCCAAAGCCTTCACTATTTTTTGTTCTGTTCTGTTAAGAGGCAGGGTCTTGCTCTGTCGCCCAGGCTGGAGTGCAGTGGTGCCATCGTGGCTTTCTGCAACTTCAAGTGATTCTCCCACCTGAGCCTTCCAAGTAGCTGGGACTACAAGTGCACACCACCACACCTGGCTAATTTTTCAATGTTTTATTGAGACAGGGTTTTGCTGTGTTGCCCAGGCTGGTCTCAAACTCCTGGCCTCAAATGATCCTCCTGCCTTGGCCTTCCAAACTACTGGGATTACAGGCATGAGCCACTGTACCCACCTTAAACTATTTAATCTACTGTTGTAAAAAAAAAAAAAATAGCTGAGGCTGGGCATGGAGGCTCAAGCCTGCAATCCCAACACTGTGGGAGACTGAGGCAGGGGGATCATGACATCAACAGATTGAGACCATCCTAGCCAACATGGTGAAACCCCGTTTCTACTAAAAATACAAAAATTAGCTGGGTGTGGTGGCGCTTGCCTATAGTCCCAGCTACTTGGGAGGCTGAGACAGGAGAATTGCTTGAATGAGGGAGACAGAGGCTGCAATGAGCCAAGATCACACCACTGCACTCCAGCCTGGGAAGCAAGAGCGAAACTCCATCTCAAACAAACAAACAAAAAACATGTAGCTGTATATATTCCTGAGCGTAAGATAATTTTTTTGTTTCCAAAGAGATGATCCATCTCCTGCCCCTAGAAAAGTTTCTTTCCCAATACAGTAGCTCCCCCTTATCTGCAGTATCACTTTCTACGGTTTCAGTTACCCGTGGTCCTCTGAAGTCCAAAAATATTAAATGGAAAATAGGAAAAACAATTCGTAAGTTTTAAATTACGCCCTGTTCTGAGGAGCATGATGAAATCTCGTGCTATCCTGCTCTGTTCCACCTGGGACATGAATCATCCCTTTGTCCAGCATCTTCATGCTGTACATGCTCCTGGCCTATGAGGCATTTGGTAGCCCTCTTGGTTATCAGATTGAGAAAGGGTTTGGTACTATCTGAGGTTTCAGGCATCCACTGGGGACCTTGGGATGTATCCCTGAGGAGAAGGGGGGACTACTATATATACTTTTAGGGCTGTGGTTGAAATAATCAAATATGATTTCAATTTATTTAATGATGTATATATAATAATGTAGACAATATATTTAGAATATAGTCATTCCACTTTAACTGTGTGACATAGTTTCTTTTTTTTTTTCTGAGACGGAGTTTCGCTCTTATTGCCCAGGCTGGAGTGCAATGGTGCCATCTCAGCTCACCGCAACTTCCGCCTCCCAGGTTCAAGCAATTCTCCTGCCTCAGCCTCCCAAATAGCTGGGTTTATACGTACACACCACCATGCACACTAACTTTGTATTTTTAGTAGAGATGGGGTTTCTCCATGTTGGTCAGGCTGGTCTCGAACTCCCAACCTCGGGTGATCTGCCTGCCTTGGCCTCCCAAAGTGCTGGGATTACAGGTGTGAGCCACCACGCCTGGCCTGACATAGTTTCTTATAAACCCCTCCTTTGCACCAGTGTTTGAAACCACATGAGAGCAGCATCCCACAGCCTCGCCTTCCCTCTTCTTCAGTTGCCATCCATGGTTCCCTGTCCAGACCAGAGACTTTTACAGAGTCTTACCCATAAGTCCCCTCAGGAAAGCAAGAGACTCATGGTACATTTTATTTATTAACTCAACAAATATTTATCTCTATTAGAAAGTTGAGTAGCTGGGCCCAGTGGCTCATACATGTAATCCCAGCACTTTGGGAGGCCGAGGTGGGTAGATCACCTGAGGTCAGGAGTTTGAGACCAGCTTGGCCAGCATAGTGAAACCCCACCTCTACTAAAAATATAAAAATTAGCCAGGCGTGATGGTACATGTCTGTAGTCCCAGCTACTTGGGAAGCTGAGGCAGGAGGATCACTTGAACCCCGGAGGCCAAGATTGCACCACTGCACTCCTGCCTGGGTGACAGAGCGAGACCCTGTCTCAAAAAAAAAAGAGTGGTGACAGGAGGTATAAAGTGCTCTCGAAGGTTCTGCCTTCCTGTCTAGTTCAGATCTGAATATGGTGGGTATTCTTTATCATCTGTCCCACAATTAGATTATAAATCAGTGTTAATAACAATAGTATTTTCTCCATGGGGTAAACATAGTGATGGTGAGATTACTGTCGCAGTAGCAACTGAGCTGATTCGTAATGGTCTTTCTTGATTTTCCTGGAGTTTTGCAGTGTATTGGATGAACCCACCCTGTAAACCAGGGTCAGTGAGTTTCCAGTCATAGGAAATTAACCTTTCCGGTCCCCACACCGTTTTGTAGCTGTATTGAATATTAAAGATGAGAAGTGTCTAAAAGAAGGCCCATCCTCTTGGGACACTTTGTTATCTGATTTCCCAAGTGGATTTTTAGTCTTAAAATCATCAACAACTGAAGCGGTATGGAAGTTTATACATTGAGAACACCCATCATGTGACAACCTTTCAAGGGTTTCAGGTGCTCGCCTACACCCGAGAACCCCTACTTTTTCTGCTTTTTCACACAGAGAACCAAAGTCACTGGCAGGCTAGGAGGCATCTGCCCCATGTGTTCATTTGGCTTCTCCTGCATAAGGATTAGCCCCATCCCCAAAGCTGGGCACTTCCTACCACCTACCTGAACCTTTCAGAGTGGCAGTGTGTTTTAGAGGACTGAGTCCTTCTCACGGGCTCTATCGTATTTAACGTTTAGAAACACGTATTTAACTTCGGGTTGAGCAAAGATTTTTTTTTTTCTATTTTTGGTAACTAATTTCATTAAAGATAGAAGACATTTTTTTCTCTCATCCTGCCTTTCTCAACATCAGTTTTCTTTCTCATAAGCACTCTTGTGTTTGAAAAGCTGGGAAAATAAAGCTAATCATTTCAGGTATTTTTAGATAAGACATGGGCTCCACCAAGAAGCTCTCAAGTACTTGGAGTGTCCAGGGTGAAAACTTGATCAGAAATAAAATGTCAAAGAAGTTACTAGTTTAAGTTATGGTTACTAAGTAATTAGAGTTTGAGTCATATCTCAGCCAGGTCATAATGGAGGAATTGCTATTGGAATGTATCTTATAGTTACACATTATTATTTGACTCCAATAGAACAATTCATGCACTTTATATTAAGAAAGATTTTAATAAATGCTTCTATGTTTTAACTCAAATCATCAAGGTAATTTAATTGGATTAAGCGAAAAACATAAATGAGATGCAGCTTGAATAAAACCAAATAAGAAAGAGGAAGCAAAATCTCAAACTCAGAATTTCTAAGCAATGAAACTTGTGTTCAGCTTTCTAAGAATTCATGGTGTCCATCTCTCTCTGCATGTGTACGTATGTATATTTATGTATCTGCATGTATACTTACATTTAAATTGCACATTTGTTTCTTATGAAGTATTAAATAATCATTTTTGGAAAAAACCAGCAACTTGGGTATTTTTCCATTCTTCTTTAAATATTTATTTTTATTGAAAGGAAAACTTAGAGATGGGTTCATTTATAAAATTATAAAAATAATTTGGACATTTGGATCATAGGAATTAAGTTACATCTCTTGGAATAAGGACTTTTGCTGATTGCAAAGTATATGATATTTTTACTTTTATAAGTCATTAGACACCTTGAACCCTAGCAGGGGGTCATACCTACATCAGAGGTATCATTTTTTTTAGAAAAAGTTTTAAAACTATGGTACCCAAAGGGAATTAGTGCTTACTCTGGAACGTTACATTAAACATTGAGATGATGCCTTGTGTAAGTTCTCCAACTGAGATGTCTGTCGCCATAGATCACACACTTAGTAATGAAGTGTGAGATGGAAAGATGAGACAAAATAGCATTGACTTTTGGGACTCTGTTTTTTCTCCACAGAGAGTTACGTATATGTGGAATCAAGTTCTGACCACTCCAAGTCTAGCTTGAAGAAGTTAATGGGATTATGATGTGGATTAGATCTGGAAAGAGTGAATAATTCCCAAGATAAACACTGGAAAGGAGGGACAGTATAAACACAGGAGAGAATTTTAAAATATAAGCCAGAAGGCTTGAGGGCTTCAGTTTGTATAGGCACCATTGCTTTAAGATAGAGTAAGGATGTAATCCCAGCACTTTGGGAGGCCAAGGCGGGTGGATCATCTGAGGTCAGGAGTTTGAGACCAGCCTGGCCAACATGATAAAACCCTGTCTCTACTAAAAATACAAAAAATTAGCTGGGCATGGTGGCAAGTGCCTGTAATTCCCAGCTACTGGAGAGGCTGAGGCAGGAGAATCACTTGAACCTGGGAGGTGGAGGCTGTAGTGAGCCAATCGTGCCATTGCACTCCAGTCTGGGTAACAAGAGCAAAACTCTGTCTAAAAAAAAAGTGAGGAAGTGATGATGTAAATAAGGCTGTCTTATTCATTTTTGTGTTCCTGGTATAGAGCACAGGGCCCAGAACACAGACCATGCTTGGCAAACATTTGTTGTGTTATTGGAAGAAGAGAGAAGATAGGACCTCTTGAGGAGGGCCACAAAAGAGGCTTTGTTTCAAGATGTCAGTTGGACTTCCTCCATTGCTGGTGCAGAGCAGATATGTCTACAAAATATTGAGAATACCACCGAGAAATAAAATTCCTTTGTAAGAAATACTGCTGTGTGAATGGGAAAAAAGGGCTGACTTGAAATTGATCCATGGGTCCTACCTTGCCAGATTATCATGCTGGTCTTTGCTGGGATGACAGAATGAATCAGATTTTTATAAAATAAAACAAATCATCAATTTATGTTATAGCTAGATAAAAATGTGGCTATGAACATCGGTAAAAATTAGAGGAAGTCAGTCACAGTTGCATGCTTCCTAGCTACTAGGGAGGCTGAGGCTGGAGGATTGGTTGAGGCCAGTCTGAGTAACATAGAGAGATCCCATCTCTAACACACACACATCCTAATATATATAGGTGGGGGAGAATTTGAAGGAATGTCTATCACTAAAGCATTATTATTTTTTACTACCTTTTTTGGTGTTAGGTTTATTGAGTTAAATTTACATGTAAGGCAGGTGGATCACTTGACATCAGGAGTTCGAGACCAGCCTGACCAACATGGTGAAACCCTGTCTCTAGTAAAAATATAAAAATTAGCTGGGCATGGTGGCACATGCCTGTAATCCCAGCTACTAGGGAGCCTGAGGCAGGTGAATTGCTTGAGCCCAGGAGGCAGAGGTTGTAGTGAGCCAGGATTGCACCACTGTACTCCAGCCTGGACAACGGAGCAAGACTCCACCTCAAAACGAACAAACAAACAAAAATTACTTACATGTCGTAAATTTCATCTTTTTTTGTGAACGATTTCATGAGTTTCAATAAACATGTATAATCAAGATATAGAACAAGTCCATCACCTTAAAAGATTCTTTCATTCCCCCTCTTTTTTTAAAAATTAATTTTTGAGATGGAGTCTTACTATGTTTTGCAGGCTGGCCTCAAACTCCTGGGTTTGAGAGATTCTCCAGCCTCAGCCTCCCAAGTTACTGGGACTACAGGCCTGTGCCACCTGTGCTTGGCTCATTCAACCCCTTTACAGTCAAACCCTCTTCTCACTCCCAGCCCTGGGGCATCACTGATTTGTTTTCTATCCCTCAAATTTTGTCTTTTCCAAAATGGAATGTAAATAGACTCTTGAAGCTTGTAGCTTTTTGTATCTGGCTGCTTTCACTAAGCATAATACATTTGAGATTTATTCACGATGCTGCATGTGTCCGTAGTTTGTGCTTTTTTTTTTTGAGACGAAGTTTTGCTCTTGTTGCCCAGGCTGGAGTACAATGGCGCGATCTCGGCTCACCAAAACCTCTGCCTTCCAGATTCAAAGGATTCTCCTGCCTCAGCCTCCTGAGTAGCTGGGATTACAGGCGTGTACCACCACACCCAGCTAATTTTTGTATTTTTTAGTAAAGACAGGGTTTCTCCATGTTGGTCAGGCTGGTCTCAAACTCCTGACCTCAGGTTATCTGCCTGCCTCAGCCTCTCAAAGTGCTGGGAGCCACTGTGCCTGGCCAGTTCATGCCTTTTTCTTGTGGTGGGATAGTTTATTGTCTAGCTGTACCACAATTTGTTTATTTGTTTACCAGTTGAAGGACACTGAGTTGTTTCCAGTTTCTGGCAGTTTTAACTAAAGCCATTACAAACGTTTATGTTTGGATTTTTGTGTGAACAATTGTTTTTATTTCTCTTGGGTAAGCCTACCTAGGAGTAGGATTGCTGGTCTATATAAACATGTTTAGTTTTCTAAGAAACTGATCAACTGTTTCCAAAGTGGCTGGGCCATTTGCATTTCCATCAGTGGTGTATGTGAGTTTCAGTAGCACCTTATTCTTGGCAGCACTTGGTATTGTCATTCTCTTTTTAGATGGAGTCTCACTATGTCACCAGGCTGGAGTGCAGTGGTGCCATCTTGGCTCACTCCAACCTCTGCCTCCCAGATTCACACAATTCTCCTGCCTCAGCCTCCCGAGTAGCTGGGACTACAGGTGTGCACAACCACACCCAGCTAATTTTTTGTATTTTTAGTAGAGATGGGGTTTCACCATGTTGGCCAGAATGGTCTCAATCTCTTGACCTTGTGATCCACCCCCCTCAGCCTCCCAAAGTCCTGGGATTGCAAGTGTGAGCCACCATGCCTGGTGGTATTGTTGTTTTTTAAAGAATTTTTATCCATTCTTAGTATCTTTTAATAAAATGATTGTATTACTATATAGATATATTTAAATAATGTAGAGAGTTCACCCTTACTTTTCAAAAGCAAAATCTGTCTTTATCTGAGAAGTGAAAGTTCTGTATTAAGGTCATTTCTGAAAATAATTAGAGTCAGTCCTCATTAATTTGTGGTGCCCCTGTTCTGTAAAGTCACTGTGAACACTGAATTAGTGCATACTGAACCTCTGTTCCTAGGGGAAATACATGGTTAGGTTCCCTCAAGCTCACAACATTTTCATCAGCCAATTAATGTAACCCTGCTTCTAAGTGTTTCTGCTAAGGACATATTATTTTATATAGATAGATAGATATAGATAGATAGATAGATGATTGGTTTATTAGCATTGAACTCCTGGGCAACAGCTTGAATAAAACTTATTTAAAACATGTATTTTCTCCATAAGGCACATTACAGCCTTCTTGTGCTCAGGAGCACCAAACAGCACTTCAGCACTACGCTTAGGGGCCATTTTAAACAGCAAAATCACCAACAGGCAACAAGAGAAATGTTAAAGACTTAGAACCACACAGACTGCTGAAAGGACACTCGTTTGCAGTATGTGAGCTGAGACAAGAAGGCAGGGCGTTGCCTTGCTCAGCCTCAGTCAGGAGTGTGCGGTGTGCGGCTTGGGTGACTCAGACTTTCTGCAGCTCTGTGCATCTTCTTGAATGACTCTGAATGTTCCTCAAATATGGTCTTGGGGGTTACAAATAAGTTTTTGCAAGTAGGCAAATTCATAAATTTGTAATCCATGAATAACGAGGATCAACCGTATTATATTTTAGAAAGTGCTTAAACTTAGTTCCGTTTAAATGATCTGTAATGATTTGGTTTAGTGCCAAACATCATTCAATTTTTTTATTCCAATAAATTGATAAGAACATTAATTTCCCAAACCAGGGCCATTTAGTATAAAGATTGCTTTAGAAACTTCTCAAGGCCAGGCGTGGTGGCTCATGCCTGTAATCTCAACACTTTGGGAGGCTGAGGTAGGTGGGTCACTTGAGGTCAGGAGTTCCAGACCAACCTGGCCATCATGATGAAACCTTGTCTCTACTAAAAATACAGAAATTAGCTGGGCATGGTCATGGACACCTGTAATCCTAGCTACTTAGGAGGCTGAGGCAGGAAGAGTGCTTGAACCCAAGAGGCGGAGGTTGCAGTGAGCCGAGATCACATCACGGCACTCCAGCCTGGACGACAGAGCAAGATTCTATCTCAAAAAAACAAAAAACTCCTCAAAATCTTCCCAAGATTTTATCCCCAGGCAAGTGCAAAGACATGCTCTTGATTTTATGTTAGAAGCTCTTATGCATCATTTAAACATATCGTGCACACGCTTCATTCTTATAAAGGTAATTTAAAAGGTGAAATTTTGTCATAGTAATAGCTAAAGGGTATTTAAATTCAGAAACAGACTAACACACTTACCAAACCTCCATTGCCTAAAAGCAATTATAAGTTTTCTAGATTGACTGCCAATACAATATAGGCCCCAAAGAAATCACCCCCTTTACTGAGACAGAACAATAAATTGGTTTTCCTGAATACGGTGGGTAAAGAATCCAAGTTCTTGACCTTGCATATTTCACTAGTAGTGTTCTGTGCAGTAGGGAACAATCAGGATGACATTTGCTGAAATGTTTGAGATTTATAACATAATAGCTTGAGCATATGTGCCAAAAAATAGAAATCTTAAATCCTATCAAATCAAGATTAATTACCTATTAAAATACTAACAAATAGTATAGTACAGGTGGTATAACAAGCTGTCTTTCTTCATATATTGTTACAAAACAAACTGTTTGGGCGGTGACATGAAACATCATGTATCTTCTCTCTCACTCTCAGTGGGAAAACGGAAAAAAACTGCTACTCAGTCATTCTTGGTGTGGATTTTGGCATTTTATTAGGAAGTGCTATCTCAAACCTTTTCACTGAAAAGCACATGCAACTCTCTGGAAACTGCTAAATTTCCTGGCTTTGTACTACTGCCAAAAAAACTGTTGCTTCTCCTCGTCATTAACTACTATGTATTATTCCTCTCTCTCTTTGTGGATGGTAACCTGTATAGCACTCCCGTAAAAAGGAAAACAGTAGTTTGCTTCCTCCTCCTCACCAGCCTCGAAGAAATTAATCCCCTGGGCTAAATTTCTTCTTTATATTCAGCTTTCACTTAACACTAATAGTTTCAACTGTGGACCCGGTGGTAATAGCAGAAATGGTGCAATTATGTTTGTGTTTCTTCATTAAAATGATTTTTGAAAGTGGTGGGAAAATGTTCATGAAATTTTATTATTAATTCTACTGCACTGGAATAATAAAGCACCGTGTTGCTAAGTTGGCTTCCAATGAATAGTCAGTCAGCAAATATTTAGTGAGGATCTACTATGTGCCAGGCATTTTTCTGGGCTTTAGTGACACCATGGTGAATAAAACAGTCCCTGACCCCCATGTAATTATTCTGTTTTCTTGTTTTAACTGTCTTTGTTTAAAATATTCTTTAATGAAAAGTGATAGAAAAGATGTACAAAAAACTACCACTGAAATAGTAGTGTGCTTAAAGTATCTTCGTGGTTTAAAAAGTGGGTCGTAGTTTTGAAGTGACTCTTTTATGGTTTAAAAAGCACGCAAATCTTGGAAAATGTAATGACTCAAACTTACAAAACATGGTAGCTGATTGATCTATTATTCAAATTTACAACTTAGGTACCAATTTTCTTAAACAAGTAAATATGCCTTCCCTGCTTGTTGGAGTTTTAAAGCTCTTCATTCTGTGAGCCCTCACCCTCCACCCTTCAAATTCTAAAAGAAACCCAGTGGCATGCCATTTTTTTTTCTGAGGCCCTGGGCTGTCTACCTCTGAGTGGCATAACAAGCTGTACCTTTTCATTTGTTTTTACAAAACAGACTCTTTAGCAGTGACATGAAATATCATGTCTCTTCTTTCTCAATCGCAGTGGGAAAAGGAAAAAAAAATGCTCCTTGGTCATTCTCTTTGTGGATTTCGGCATTTCATTGGAAAGTGCCAATAGATATTCATTTTTTATGTTGCTCTGGAAAACTGTAAGCAGCCTTCTAAGACACAAAGCAAACTCAGTCTTTAACGATTCTCCATAGTCAGGTCAGAAAGGTGGGGAACTTTATTTTTCTAGGCAGAGAGTGCATGAATAATACACTTGCAACCTGCTTAGCTTCCCTAAGTTCTTCCTAGCCAGCTTCTTCACTCAAACAACTACACATCAATCTGTCACCGGTGGTCAGCAGTGCAGCAGAGAGCCAGTGTTATTGTGAACCTACGGTGGAATGACTTGCTTCCCAGCTGGTGATCAATCTGTGTTAGACGGCAACATGTTTGCCTCTACAAATGAGCTGGACCCCTCTGTAACATATCTCTGCCAACTTTTGAAAGAAAGTGTCTGTTTCAATTCTTTTCAGGGGTAAAGACAAAAACGTCTGTCTCCCTTTGCACAACAGCTATTGAAGAATCCATGCAAATATTTACAGCCAGTATCCTAAGGAAATTGTTTTCAGAGGTCAGGAAGTTGCACAAAAAAAAGGAAGAAAAAAATATGTGTGCATAGGTAGAAGGTAAATATATTTTGCTTTTCTTTAGTAAAAGTGGTGTGCTGCTCATGGTTGCACTATCTCTGGAGACTTCTCACATATGTAAAGAGATCTTGAGGTTTAGGATTTTAGCTGACTTCTCCAAGCTCAAGGTGAGGTTAACATTGTGTTACTGCTGTAGAAAATGCTACACAACTTTAATTGAGGGTCATTATTAATTAAGGAATGACCAGATCTAAACTGGAAATAATTCCACCAAATCAGTGATAGTTAGAACACACATGATTTGTCTTACTAATTGTGAACTTTTAAGGGAGACCTTTCTTGAGATTCACTAAGGCAGAGAGGGGCAGGATAATCCAGAAACCATGGCCTAGAAGCTGGGCTTTCCATTGATAAAGCTGAGGAAGTAATTAAGAGAACAGGCAGGAAGGGGTGCCTCATGCCCATAATCTCAATGCTTTGGGAGACCAAAGTGGGAGGAGACCTTGTGGCAGGAGTTTGAGACCAGCCTGGACAACATAGCAAGATTCTGTCTACAAAAGAGGCAGAAGAATGTGCGAAAGGTTGTGTGAATGAAGAATGGGATGACGACTGGTGGACAGGAAATAGAAGTGTAAGGGAAGTCTTTGTGTCAAACTAGGTAGGATAGAGTGCTATGGTGTGTTCTGTATAGGTATGAATGAACACATGATGACGGAAGTGATTCATCATGTTCCATGATGGCACAGGAAGTTATTCATGAATAGCAAGGCAAAGTGGAAAACTTTAAAGAAGAGTCAAAAAGGCAGCGTGTATATTTGGTATTTGGTAATAAGAGCTGTTGGTCTGCCCTGTGATCATGTCAGCCCACCAGACAAACAGATTCTGTTTAGTTGTCATTTAGTAGAGAAATACAAAGGCACACTAGAATTTTTTGCACCTATGATAGGTGGGGTTCCTCATTTCTCCTGAGAGTGTAGGGATTGCAGACCCATAGAGGAGTCAATAGAAATAATACAAATGGCCGGGTGCAGTGGCTCATGCCTGTAATCCTAGCACTTCAGGAGGCTGAGGCAGGCAAATTACTAAGGTTAGGAGTTCAAGACCAATCTCACTAACATGGCAAAACCCCATCTCTACTAAAAATACAAAAATTAGCCAGGTGTGGTGGTGCATGCCTGTAATCCCAGCTACTTGGGAGGCTGAGAAAGGAGAATCGCCTGAACCCAGGAGGTGGAGGTTGCAGTGAGCAGAGATCGCGCCACTGTACTCTAGCTTGCACAATGGGAGTGACACTTCATCTCAAAAACAAAACAAAACAAGAAATAATATAAATGAATTAGGAAGAAGAGAACTCTGGAAAAAGAGGGTTGGAAATTACCTTAGCCTCAGATTATTGCACAGTCAGACAACACTGTGGTTCTATGGCTGAAGGGAATGGCTCTGTTTGTCTCTGTGGCTCAACGGGGAGTCCTATAAGGGATTTCTTTGTTAAGAAGCAGTTATTAGATGAGCTTGGTGGTACCCTCCAATATCATACCACATGATTGCTGAATTTAAGTTTCCTTTAGGATGGGGACTGTGTGATCTATCCTTCTGCTCTCCATTGCATATAGTAGGTACATGGTAGATGCTTGATGAATGAGTGACTCTATCTCTAGTTCTGTTCTGGGAAAGAGAAGAGTTGAAGGCCCTATAGCTGCTTTCAGTAATTGATTTAATCATTTGGCTCCAAACGTGAATATTACCAACTCATAAGAATGGTGGTGGTGATCTGGCACACACGGCTCATGCCTGTATTCCCAGCATTTTGGGAAGTTAAGGCAGGCAGGTTGCCTGAGCTCAGGAGTTCACAGCCAGCCTGGGCAACACGGTAAAACCCCGTCTCTACTACAATACAAAAAAATTAGCCAGGTGTGGTAGCATGCACCTGTAGTCCCAGCTACTGGGGAGGCTGAGGCAGGAGAACTACTTGAACCCGGGAGTCAGAGGTTGCAGTGAGCTGAGATGGAGCCACTGCACTCCAGCTTCAGCGACCAAGCAAGACTCCATCTCAAAAAAACAAATGAATAGTGGTGGTTGCCCTTTTGGATATATGATCCTCCCCATTCCCAAGCCTGTTTCTGAAGGTAGTTGCAAGGCTGACACATTCCAGAAAGCCATGATCGTCTGCTCTGATGTTAACTGCCATGATTACTGGTATCTTCCAAACATCTGAGCAACTTTTCATAGCACCCTATAGCCCTTTTATCTATGACATTATCTTAGTTCAATTTATAACTAGAATGTCTCATTTCATCAGCTTTTCACTATAAATGCATTACATTGACATTAATGCCCACTGAGGCTATATTATCATTATCATCCATACCTCACTGACTCCCCTCTCTAAATGTTTTAGTGAATCCCAAGAGGATATCTCATATGTTCTTAGGAGTTTGGCTGCACCATTGCTGCTCATCTATACCACCTGAAGACAATGCTTGCCCCCATCTGCTGTAACTTGGCACCTCCACTATTCACCTCTTTTGCTTCAAGATGACCACTTCGGTTTCAATAAAGAAAATATGGGCCAGGTGCAGTGGCTCACACCTGTAATCCCAGCACTTTGGGAGGCCAAGCTGGGCAGATCACCTAAGGTCAGGAGTTTGAGACCAGTCTGGCCAATATGGTAAAACCCTGTCTTAACTAAAAATACAAAAAATTAGCTGGGCATGGTGGCGCACACCTGTAATCCCAGCTACTTGAGAGGCTGAGGCAGGAGAATCACTTGAACCTGGAAGGCAGAGGTTGCAGTGAGCCAAGAGTGCACCACTGCACTACAGCCTGGGTGACAGAACAAGACTCTGTCTAAAAAAAAAGAGGCCGGACACAGTAGCTCAGGCCTATAATCCCAGCACTTTGGGAGGCTGAGGTGGGCGGATCATGAGGTCAGGAGATCGAGACCATCCTGGCTAACATGGTGAAACCCTGTCTCTAGTTAAAAAAAAAAAATACAAAAAATTAGCCAGGTGTGGTGGCTCATACCCATAATCCCAGCTACTTGAAAGGCTGAGGCTAGAGAATCACTTGAACTCAAGAGGTGGAAGTTGCAGTGAGCCAAGATCATGCCACTGCACTCCAGCCTGGGCCACAGAGTGAGACTTCATCAAAAAAAAAAAAAAGCAAAGAAAAGAAAATATGACTTTGGAGTAATATGGATGATGGATAGAAGAGGTCGGGATGACAGGCAGGGAAACCAAGCAGGAGGTGGTTTGAGATAGTTCAGTCATAGCATGGTGTTGGCCTAGACTGGAGTGGTTAGGGTGAGAAGATAGGGAGAGAAGTGGGTGGACTGAGGTGGGGTACAAGTCGTAGGACCAGTGATTGATTGGGTTCTGCCTGGTGCCGCTGCATAGATGACAATGCCCTTGACTGACAGAGGGCACACAGGAAGAAGAACTTGTACATAGCAGGAAAGTGAGAAGACACTGACTTCAAAGATGCCTAGGATGCTCTCAGTTTAGGTGTGTCAGAAATAGTATGCTGCTCTTGAATCTGGAGCTCAGGGGAGAGCTATACACTGGAAATTTAGATCTGAGAGTCAGCATGTGGATGATAATCAAAGCCATCTATGTTCAGCACTTAGATGGAGAAGAGCCAAGGGCCTTAGGGCAGTGCTCTGGGGAGCACTGTTATTTACAGGAAGGGTGTTGTGAAGTAGCAGTCAGAAAGGAATGAGGAAAATCAGGAGAGTGTGATGAACGAGGTCAAATGATATTTGACTAAATTTCTAAAGATCCTGTCCCATTTTAATCTTTTTTTATTCTGTTGTGTTCATCTTAGCATTAGACCACTCATATTCAGGATTAGTCTTTTTTTTTTTTTTTTTTAGACAGAGTTTTGCTCTGTTGCCAGGCTGGAATGCAGTGGCGTGATCTTGGCTCACTGCAACCTCCGCCTCCTGGGTTCAAGTGATTCTCCTGCCTCAGCCTCCTGAGTAGCTGGGACTATAAGTGCGTACCACCACACCCAGCCAATTTTTGTATGTTTAGTAGAGATGGGATGTCACCATATTGTCCAGGCTGGTCTTGAACTACTGACCTCATGATCTGCCAGCCTTGGCCTCCCAAGTGCTGGGATTACAGACGTGATCCACCATGCCCAGCCAGGATTAGTAATTATTTGAGTACATCTTCATGCCTCTTATTTGGCCTGAGTTTGAAATGTTAAGTCCAATTTGGTGGTGATAAGGGAAGGGTGTGAGAAAGGTTGAGGCACAGGAGTTGAATTAGCTCCTGGGAGCTAGAGAAAGAGAAGAGGCCAGCCATTGTTAAGGGAAGGGGGAGTGGGTGATAGCTTTGGGAAAACTTAAACACATATAGGATATGGAATCACCATTTGAAGATTGGAGATTACTGAGGACTGTTTAGAATAACAATAAGTGTGGTTAAACAAAAATTGGCCTGGTGCGGTGGTTCACACCTGTAATCCCAGCTCTTTGGGAGGCCAAGGAGGGCAGATCACCTGAGGTTGGAAGTTTGAGACCACCTTGACCAACATGGAGAAACCCCACCTCTACTAAAAATATACGGTTAGCCGGGTGTGGTGGCACAGTCCTGTAATGCCAGCTACTAAGAAGGCTGAAGCAGGAGAATCACTTGAACTCGGGAGGCGGAGGTTATGGTGAGCCGAGATTGCGCCATTGCAATCCAGCCTGGGCAACAAGAGTGAAACTCTGTCTCAGGGGAAAAAAAAAAAAAAAAAAAAAAAAATCAGTGGTTCATTATGATTGAATTGGGCAATGATGTGAAATATCATAGATGTCACTGACCAATGGAGATGACTGCAGTAAATTGGGGGTGAAGCATTAACTAAGATGGTAACAATGAGAATGATAAGCAGGGGACACATTTGAGAGGGATTATAAAGGAGGAATCAGCAGGTTTGGGGGATGGATCTGAAGGGAAATGCAAGGGGAAGGAATGAATCAGAGATGACTCCCAGCCTTTGAGCAAATATAACTAGATAAGTAATGGTACCAATGACAAATCTCCAAATTGTAGAGTTAGGAAATATCTTTCAAATCATCCAATTCCATGTTTCCCAAATAGGCTGTAAGGGAGTACCCAGATTGGAAACCATTAGATTGTAGAAATGATTCTCAACTCTTCTGATTTCTCTTCTTCCTGCCCTTTTCCCAGTGATATTTTCCATGGTTCTGGAAATGACCTATTTTATGCCACCACTATATTTAGGCTGCAGCTTTCCTCTATCCATCCTGACCAAGATTTGAAAAATCCCATGTGGAGAGGAACTTAATTACAAAATACCCTTTGCCATGTGTCTTTTTATTTTCCCTGTGTGCTGGGGGTACTTTTGGGTGAGAATTGAAAAAAGAAAAACGGTAATGTGTGGGAGTGGATTCAGCCCACTTCTTCCTCACACCACCAGGAAGCAATATTTATTGATGGTGCTTTCCTGATGAAACATTGTAAAATTTGGTCGGGCGTGGTAGTTCATGCCTGTAATCTCAGCACTTTGGGAGGCTGAGATGGGCAGATCACGAGGTCAGAGGATCTGGACCATCCTTGCCAACATGGTGAAACCCTATCTCTAAAATAAAAAATAAAAATAAAAAAATAGCTGGATATGGTGGAATGTGCCTAGTCCCAGCTAGTTGGGAGGCTGAGGCAGGAGAATCACTTGTACCCAGGAGGTGGAAGTTGTAGTGAGCCAAGATTGCACCACTGCACTTCAGCCTGGTGATAGGGTGAGACTTCGTCAAAAAAAAAAATTTCAAAATTTCTATGGCAGAAAGTACAGTAGTGATCATAACAATTAGTTATTATAGTGCAGAGAAGAAATGACTATTAGAGGTATAAGTTCATTTTGCAAACTGATACCAATTTTTTAATTGTTTGCAATGTCCAGCTGCATTATATGCTGCTACATTAAATTAAGTGTTTTTTTACACATTGGTCTTCGCCAGAACAAATGCTGTGTTCATATCATGAGAAATAATGGTCTTGCTCTGCTTGGTACTGTTGAAAAGTCATCTGTTTTATTTGATTGTTATGCATGTCCCACATTAATGAACTAGAATACCTTATCTAGACTTGGGACCAGGCCCAGGTGAAATCAGCAAATGATACCATGTGAAGTACCAGAGTATAGAGCTAGGATTAGCAAACTATGGCTTATCCCCTGTTTTGGTACAGCTCACGAGCTAAGAATGGCATTTATATTTTTAAATGGTTAAAAAAAATCAAAAGAATGCTATTTCATGGCACATGAAAATTATATGAAATCCAAACCTTAGTGTTCATAAAAGTTTTTGTAAAAAAAAAAAAAAACCCAGTCATGTTTGTGTGACTGTATTTTCATCACAACAGCAGTTTTGAGTAGCTGCAACAGAGACTTATGGCCTATAAAACCTAAAATATTTACCACCTGGCCCGTTGCAGAAAATGTTTACCAACCACTGGACTAAAGCGGTGTTTTCCAAATCTTGATGTGCCAATGAATTACCTGGGGATCTTGTTAAAAGACAGATACTGGTTCAGGAGGGCCAAGGTAGGACCTGAGAGTCAGCATTTCTGACCAGCTCTCGGATGATGTCCAAGTTGCTGGTCCTTGGCACACACTTGTGTTTATAAGGTATTTGAGAGATGGGTGAGTAGGAGGGAGTTAGTGTGCTGTAGAGGAGAGATGATAAAAATTTTAAAAGTAGACGAACGATCCAAGATGGCTGATCGCTAACATCTCGGGATTGCAGCTCCCAGTGAAAGCACAGAGAACGAGAGGACGCCACACTTTCAGACGAATTTTTGTCGCTCACGGAGCAGAAGATTCCCAATGAAGGAGCCGCATGGGTCGCCAGCGTGACTCTTGTGGCCGGCACAGCAGTTTTGCTGGCACCTAGGTGCGGCAGCTTTTGGTGCAGAGTAAACGAGACCGGTTCCCCTTCTGACCAACGTTTGGAGCTCTGGAAAGGCAGAGTCACCTATTACGGACTCAAGAAGGAAGCCAGACTTGAGATTCCCAGGCAGAAAAGCACCATCAGTCTTAACGCCGCTGTTTTGGCTGGCGCAGTGGGTTGCTCATATTTCGGCCCTGGGAATTAACAACTTGGATGTCCACTCAGAGACCTAATTTGAAAGTTAGTAATTACAAAGATGACAGGTGGATACATTTACAATGATGGGAAGAAACCAGCGTAAAAAGGCTGAGACTACTCAAAATCAGAATGCCTCTCCCTCTAAAGAGGATCACAGTTCCTCATCAACAAGGGAACAAGACTTGATGGAGAACGAGCACATCCCATGAACAGAATCAGGCTTCCAATGATGGATAATAAGAAACTTCTGTGAGTTAAAAGAACATGCTGCAGCCCAATGTAAAGAAACTAAGAACTTTGAAAAAAGGTTTGACGAAATCCTAATGAGAATAGACAACTTAGAGAGGAATATAAGTGAATTAATGGAACTGAAGAATACAATACGGGAACTCCGAGAAGTATGCACAGGTTTAAACACTTGAATTGATCAAGCAGAAGAAAGGATATCAGAGGTCGAAGTCCAACTTAATGAAATAAAATGAGAAGACAAGATTAGAGAAAAAAGCATAAAAAGGAATGAGCAAAGTCTCCAAGAAATGTGGGATTATGTGAAAAGACCAAATTTACATTTGATAGGTGCACCTGAATGCGACAGAGAGAATGAATCCAAGCTGGAAAATATTCTTCAGGATATTATTCAGGAAAATTTTCCTAAACTAGCAAAGCAGGACAATATTCAACCCCAGGTAATACAGAGAACACCACAAAGATATTCCTCAAGAAGAGCAACCCCAAGGCACATAATTGTTAGATTCACCAGGGTTGAAACAAAGGAGAAAATACTAAGGGCAACCAGAGAGAAAGGTCAGGTTACCCACAAAGGCAAGCCTATCAGACTTACAGCAGATCTCTCAGCAGAAACCCTACAAGCCAGAAGAGAGTGGGGGCCAATATTCAACATCCTTAAAGAACAGAACTTTCAGCCCAGAATTTCATAACCAGCCAAACTAAGCTTCACAACTGAAGGAAAAATAAAATCTTTTATGAACAAGCAAGTACTTAGAGATTTTATTACCACCAGGCCTGCTTTACAAGAGCTTCTGAAAGAAGCATTACACACAAAAGGAAACAACCAGTATTAGCCTTTCTAAAAATATACCAAAAAGTAAAGAGGATCAACATAAAGAAGAAATTACATCAATGAATGGATAAAACAGCCAGTTAACATCAAATGGCAGTAATCCTAAATTTAAATTGACTAAATCCCCCAATCAAAAGATATATGCTACATCCAGACCTGCTTCACATGCAAGGATAGACAAAGACTCAAAACAAAAGGATGGAGAAAGATTTACCAACCAAATGGAGAGCAAAAATAAATAAATAAATAAATAAATAAAAAGCAGGAGTTGCAATTCTCGTATCTGATAAAATAGATTTTAAAGCAACAAAGATATAGTGGTAAAAGGATCAATGCAACAATAAGAGCTAACGATCCTAACACCCAGATACATAGTGACTTAGACTCCATGCGACAGAAAATTAATAAGGATATCCAGGACTTGAACTCAGATCTGGAACAAGTAAACTTAATAAATATTTATAGAGCTCTCCACTTTAAATACACAAAATATACATTCTTGTCAATACCACATCACACCTACTCATAGGTTTAAATGAAATATTGATTGGCCATTATTAATACCCATTTTTTTTAGAATAAAGCAACATTTCTGTTCTCTCTCCCTCTTTTTCTTCCTCTTGCTTCCTCTCCTTCACTCCTTTTTTTTTTCTTTCCTTCTCTCAAAAAAAAAGAAAAGAAAAGAAAAGAAATCAACTTGTTAACCTCTAGATCCAGGTCGGCAATGTCTCTCTCTCTCACTGCCTGATTTCCTTCCTTGCCTTCTCTCCCTCCCTCCCTTCCTTCCTCCCTCCCTCCCTTCCTCCCTTCCTCCCTTCCTCCCTTCCTCCCTTCCTCCCTTCCTCCCTTCCTCCCTTCCTGCCTTCCTCCCTTTCTACAAAAAAAAAATTTTTTTTTTTTTAAGTAGAAGTGGGCTTTTTATACCTTCTTTCAAAGGCCAGAATAAGGACCAGTTGGTGCCAGCTCTGATTTTTACCTTAGGAAAAACTTTCTAATGATTTAAATTCATCATAGAATCTTTGCAGTGGCTGCAAACAGGCGAGTCTACGAGACTGGGAAAGTGGCCGGCCTGGTGAGATCTCCAGCTTAGTTTCTTTGACTGACTATGAAAAGGCAAAGTGAGAGTATGAGTTAGCAAGCCAGACCCTGAATTGCTTATAGATACAAGGCCTTGCCTAGCAGGGACAGCATTTAATTGAGTTTAATCTCTCTTAAATGGCACAACTGCTGGTTTACCTTTGTAAGAGGAATAAGGAACTATTGAGACCAACATTAAATAAACTCATAAAGAATAAACTTTTAGCTGGGGTTTATAATTTAATTTGTACTTACTGAAAAAGCTGCAGTTGTCCGACTTCTACAGTGTCATTTTTTCACTTATGAGCCGGTTAAAAGATAATCCCTTCCCTCGTTGCTCTTCACTCTGTTCATTTCATGTACATCCCCTCCCTGAAAGCTGTTGTATCCACCTTATGAATGGATGTATATTTGTCGTTGGATCTTCCAGCTGCAAGTCATTTTAGCCCTGACGAGTGAATCCCCTTATTAATGGCTCCTTTAAGAAGTACTTTTGCTGGGGAAAGAAAAGAGAGAAATTAACCAGCCATTTTTGAGCAAGCCGATAAATGTTGGAGGCCATAGCGCATTTAGACAGATGAGTGAGTAATGGAATATTGAAGCAACCTGATATTTGCTATCGATGAATACTTCCAAGACCATAAAACTCATTAAATTAATAGTACAACTGCCTGCTCGGAATTCAGTGAGTGCCTTTAGTCTTGGTTTCCTTGTATTTCTCTACTTTGAACGCTTTTCATTTCAGCTTGTCACGGGCCTTTAAAGACATGATTTATGCTTCCTAATACCCCAAGGAGGTTAAGTATTTTCGTATTTATTGCACAGAAGAGTATTCTGTGATTGCTTGCCTGTCCTAAAAGCAGTTTGGCTGGAAAAGGACCTAAGAATTCTGACCTCAGCTCTATATCCAAACCAGGAGTCAGCGTTTGAAAAATGTGAGTCAGTATCTTGCCCAGAGAGTTTGTCTCATTCCACTAACCTGGGGCAAGAACAGATGGTGGGAGGCAGCATACAAACAATGCTGCTTTTTCTTTTGTAAATCCACCTAGATCCCCACATCCCAGAGCTGGGCCACATTGATATCGGCCAAACATCTTTCAGCTCTTTCAGATGTTTTCAGGCGCCTCTTCATCATCCGCCATGTTATGTTGATCACAGTCATCATTGAAAACCTGAGTAGGTCAAAGAGTCCATGTCTATCCTAAGCATGGTGGCAATCTTACCCTCAACAGTATTTTCGTGTATTGATATTTTTCAAAAATCAAAATTATTTTAGATGCCTGGAGACCCTTGTGTGCTTTCCACATTCACCGTGCCCACTTCTGACTTGACTTTCATGCAGGCTTTATTATGGTTAGCTCTCTTTTGACAAGTCAAAGGTGGGCTGCATTTTAAGAAAAACAATTTAGGACCCACATATGTTGTTTCATTCACTTAACTGGATGGATTATATGCCTTTCATCTCTAGCTTGCCTGAGGACCAGTGGCTTGATTCCCACAGTCAGCTCCTAATGGGTGCCTTCCCTGCAGAGTCTATTTTTCCTCCATCCCCCCATACCACTCTCTCTTTTTAAATTGTTTTTAAAAATTTTTTTAAGTTGACAATAAAAATTGTATATTATTAGGTACAATATGTTGTTTTGAAATATGTATACATTATAGAATGAATACATGGAGATAGTTAACATATATATTACCTCATTTACCTAAACCTTTGAAAATACTGTTCTTGGCCCCCACGGTGGCTCGCACTTGTAATCCCAGCACTTTGGGAGGCTGAGGCGGGTGGATCACGAGGTCAGGAGATCGAGACCATCCTGGCCAACATGATGAAACCCAGTCTCTACTAAAACTACAAAAATTAGCCAGGCGTGGTGGTGTGTGCCTGTAGTCCCAGCTATTCAGGAGGCTGAGGCAGGAGAACGGCTTGAACCCGGGAGGAACAGGTTGCCGTGAGACTCTGTCTCAAAAAATTAAAAATAAAAAACTGTTCTTGTTGCATGATTTGATGCTCAAAAAACTGGTTGTTTTCTTTCTTTCTTTCTTTTTTTTTTTTTTTTTTTGAGAGGAGTTTCACTCTTGTTGCCCAGGCTAGAGTGCAGTGGCACCATCTCGACTCACCATAACTTCTGCCTCCCGGGTTCAAGTGATTCCCAAGTAGCTGGGATTACAGGCATGCACCACCACACCCAGCTAATTTTGTATTTTTAGTAGAGATGGGGTTTCTCCATGTTGGTCAGGCTGGTCTTGAACTCCTGACCTCAGGTGATCAACCCATCTCAGCCTCCCAAAGTGTGGGATTACAGGCATGAGCCACTGTGCCTGGCTGTTTTCTTATTATCTAAAGGTTGAAGTTAAAATTTCTTAGGCTATTACTTAAAGCACTCTTTAAATCCACCCCTAGTTTTCTTCTACTCTATGTAAGCTTCCTCTGTTTCAATTCCACATATGTCTTCTACTTACCTATTATGATTCTAGGTGCTCCTTAAGCAGTGCATATAAAGCCTTAGGTTTTTAATTTGTTTGGGGAAACAGGGCATGTTTTCACAATCCAGGTAAGTAATGATGTAAGGCAGTATGCATATCTTTAAGCATCACTTAAAGTGATGGTGAACATCACTTAAATCCTGGTCTCTTCGGGACTCTGTCATTGGGTTTCTCTTATTCTGCATGCTCTTATTGGGGTCCTCTCTTGTTCCTACTAGCTAATGCATATCCTAATGCACTCCTATGCTCCAACCTTGTTTAGGTGTTGATAACATTTCATTCTGTGCTCTTCTACATTCTTAGATTCATATTTCCAACTTTACTCAGCATCTTCACTTGGAACGGTCCTTCAAATGCAATATATCTAAAACACAGCTCAATATCTCTCCCCACAAACTTGTTCCATTCCTTATGTTCTTCATCTTGATTATTAGTGTCACCCCCCAACTTATGTTCAAGGTCACAGAGGTAGGAGATCAGCAGGACTTGTTTTCTGAGCACCAGTCACAACCCACTGATTTGAGAAAGATGTAGTCAAAGCTGGGATGGGGGAGGGGTGCAGTAAAGAAGCTGGCTGAAACCAGCAAATGGTGATGAAAGTGACCCCCAGTTTCCCTCACTGTTCATTAACATAAAGACACCCCCACCAGTGCCATGGCAGTTTATAAATGCCGGGACAACATGCCATAGCAATGACCTGAAAGTTATCTTTATATGCTTCTGGAAATGCCCCATCCCTTTTCCAGAAGGTCTAAATAACCCCCCTCTTAATTTGCATGCAATTAAAAGTAGATATCAATATAGCTAGCCAACAGCCCATACGCTGCTACTCTGGACACACTGCCTATGGGTTAGCCCAGCTCTGCAAGGAACCTACTTCTACTGCACACTACCACTCACCACTGGCTCACCCTTGAATTCTTCCCTGGGTGAAGCCAAGAACCTTCCCAAGCTAAGCCCACCTGCCCTGCATCAGTTAGAAATCTGTAGCCAGTCACTGAATTCAGTTGATTTCACCTCTGAAACTGTCTCTCACATTTTTCTTCCCATTTTTCTTTCTACTTTAATCCGAGACCCTGTCTTCTCCCTCTGGGAATTATGGCTGTGCCTAGCTGGGTTTCTTGCTACAAGTCCTTTAGTGCTCCACTCTAGGAGTCTTCCCCTCTGCTAACACAATTAGTGTCTTAAAAACAAACTGGATTGTGTTGTTTTCATGCTAAAATCCTCTAGTGGCTGCTTATCACATTGAGGATAAAATAATAACTTTAGGGCCAGGCACGGTGGCTCACGCCTGTAATCCCAGCACTTTGGGAGGCTGAGGTGGGCGGATCCCAAGGTCAGGAGATTGAGACCATCCTGGCTAACATAGTGAAACCCTGTCTTTACTAAAAATACAAAAAGTTAGCCAGGCATGGTGGCATGCACCTGTAGTCCCAGCTACTCAGGAGGCTGAACTTGACCCCAGGAGGCAGAGGTTGCAGTGAGCCGAGGTTGTGCCACCATACTCCAGCCTGGTGACAGAGTGAGAACGCTGTCAAAAAAAAAAAAAAAAAAAAATCTGATTATGTTGTTTTCATGCAAAAATCCTCTGGTGGCTTTTTGTCACATTGAGGATAAAATAGCAACTTTAAGATGCTGATATATGAAAGCCCATTTCCCCCACAGGCAGCATCATCTGCTCTGTAGCCACAGTGACTACAAAAATCCATCTCACCACTCCTTACCTTCTTCCATGTTGCTCCCCCTGCTTATGATGCTCAACAAGAGCGTCTTTCTTACCTAAAAGACACACACAGCCATAGTTCCAGTGTCCTCTTCCCCATTAAACCCTTCCTTACTTTCCTAGGAAGAGTTGGCTCCGTTCATGGGTCCTCACAATATTCTGTGGAGCAGCTAAAGTTTTCACTATTTTGGAGTCGCACACTCCCTTCCCCCGTTTTAGTATCTGTGACCCCCTAAAGTACTTGGTGTATTCCTTAAGAGAAGAGGGTAATTTTTTTTCATTCTTTTTTCCCCCATATACAAAAAAGCTGTACATATTTAATGCATACAATGTGATGAGTTTGGAGATAGGTATACACACTTGAAACCATCAGCACAGTATATGGAGAAGGAACTGATAGGCAGTTTTTGACTGAGTGAAATAATGAATGAATGCTTCATGAGTGACACTGTGGGCTGAAGAGCTTGAGAAAGGCTTAGTGATGAAGGATCTTTGATTTCATCCCAAACCACTAATTGGGCATCTGTGCAATGCAAGTGCTCACGACACAGCTATGAAGTGGAAATTATTATTTCCGTTTTGCTGATTTTGAAACTAAAGACTTGGGTTATTCGGTTAAGACTGTATAGCTAATAAGCAAAGGAGTTGTGATTTGAACTCACACTGGCCTGGGGTCCAGCCTTATGCCTCGTCTTCCACATCAAAACACTAGTGTCAAAGAATAAATCTTAGGCGTGTATTATGAGGATAGTAATTTCGAGATTATAAAGCACTGGGGAGCTCACAAAGGAAGCCTGTGGTTTTGTAGAGGACGAGAACTATTTTCACAACTGGTTTCCCTGACTGTGTCCATATCTGTGTGGCCTTAATATTGTTTGACTCACAAAGGAAACCTGTTGATCCAGAGTGAACCAGTTCAAACTTTCTTCTCCTTAATCTCAAGAGTATTGCATAGAGGAAAACGTTTTAAACTGCACCTGAGCTATAAACAATTTATTCTGAAGGTAACAGTGTTAGTATTCCAGTACGTAAACTGTTAGCTAATAAAAATCAAAGTAGCCTAATTTGGAAAGTACACAGAAGGTTAGAGGGAAAGCTTGTAAATGTTTCAAAGACTCTGTATTTAATTCTATCACCAGCTAGCAAAATAAATAGTCCAGCTGCTAGCTCTGAAACAGACACGTGTTGGAAATGAAACGTTAATAGTTGAAATGCATTGGTCATTCGAAATCAAAAGGAACATGAAGTACACTTTCTAGTTTATGAAAGACAAGGTGAAAGTTCCCAAAACACATTTGTGGTAACTGCATTTAAAATTGCTTCCTTGTCTTTTATTTTAGTGGCTCATATTTAGTGTGCATATGTGTGACTATGAGGGCATTTTTTTCTTCCAATTTAGATGCAAGGTTTGGAAATAAATGGAGAATGGAAATCGGGAGATGTTAAATTCCTCTTTTCCATGTGTCTAAGTTGTTTGCTGTAGTTTGTAAGCTGTATGCCAGACTTTTCTGAGGAATGGGAGGTTACTTTCAATAATGTGCTAAGATTGACCTGTGATATTTAGCCAGCACATCTGCTTGCAAGCCCTGGCCTTCTGTGAGGAGGTTATACTGGAATTAATTAACTCTGTTTTGTATTCTGAAATGTTTGCTTCACATCTTGTTTTACCATAACAAAACTTGACTAAATCAATTGAAACTTTTTAAATTTTTCCTTAAGAACTTAAAAAAAAAAAAGCCAGATGAAAAAGAGAATCTGAAAAGCAGTTGTTTTCCTGCTTGAAGCAAACTTTCAAGTTCAAGCATTAGATTTAGAATTTATTTCTTCAAATATTTCTTTTTAACTTAAAATTTTGGTGACGTTTTCTTTCCTCTATTACATTAATGCCATTTTTGAAATGTTGGGTTTTATTAGAAAATAAGGAGATTGAATTGAGAGGAGTATCCTGTATGCTGTGATATCACAGCATTACAAAATGTTTTGTGAACCAAAATGTTGTCCTAGGAACACTGACTTCAGAAAGGAAAAGGAAGGGAGGTTTCTGGGAAAGTTCTGCAAACATAGCCTTGACCCGTATTTGGGGACAGTACAGCACTCATGGCCTTAACACCACGCCATTAATGCCAGAAAGTTTGGCACTATTGTTGTTGCTAACCTACTATTCTTTTTTTTTTTTTTTTTTTTCCCAAGATGGAATCTCGTTCTGTTGCCCAGGCTGGAGTACAGTGGCGTGATCTTAGCTCACTGCAACTTCCACCTCCTGGTTGTTCAAGCTATTCTCCTGCCTCAGCCTCCTGAGTAGCTGGGATTACAGACACGTGCCACCACGCCCGGCTAATTTTTGTATTCTTAGAAGAGATGGGGTTTCACCATATTGGTCAGGCTGGTCTTGAACTCCTGATCTCAGGTGATCTCCCCACCTCGGCCTCCCAAAGTGCTGGGCTTATAGGCCTTAGCCACGACACCCGGCCCAACCTACTATTCTTAAACAAACCAGCCTTACCTTATTACTTTTCTCAGTTAGTAAAATTGGGAAGAGGACTACCTTCTATAACTCAGCCACAGCATTGGTCTCATGACTGTGTTCTCTCTTTCTTAAAACCTGCTACCCAATGAAATGCTTAGCAACTCATGATTTATTAAAAAACCAGCAAAAACCACTGAGCCCAAGTGTCCATCAACAGATGAATGTGTAAACAAGATGTAGTATGTACTTAAAGTGGTTTATTATTCAGCAATAAAAAGAATGAAGTTTTGATACATACTATCACATATATGAACCTTGAAGACATAATGCTAAGTGAAATAAGCCAGACAAAAAAAGAAAAATATTATATGATTTCACTTATATGGAATATCTAGAATAGGCAAATTCATAGAGAAAGAAAGTAGATTAGAGGTTACCAGAGGCCAGGGGCAGGGGGAAATGGGGAATTATTACGTTGCTGTTTGAGATTTTAGAGTTTTGGAAATAAATAGTGTTGATGGTTATACCACACTGTTAGTGTAATTAATGCCACTGAATTATACACTTAAAAATGGTAAAATGGCAAATTTTGTTTTATACATATAGAATCTTAAAACAATTAAAATTAATAGTATAACATTCCAAAAGCCATGTAATTATACAATTTAAATGGGTAAATTTGTGGTTTGTGAATTATGTCTCAATAAAGCTGTTTTAAAAACCCCACTGAGTATAGTAAGGGAGTGGGATGTTCTGATTAACTGAATGTTCTGGGTAATTAAGGATTAATATGTTTGCACTGAAACTGACCAGATAAATGGTACCCTTTCATCAAATATGAGGCTATGAACTTCAAAAACATGTATTGTGCCTCGTTGGTTGCATATCCTTTGAATTATGTGTCTTTAGAAATAATGACACTTTGCTATCAACAGAGCCTCTGAATAGACCCGTGCTGTCTATTCAGCTACTATAGTAGCCACAGGCTGCTTGTGGCTATTAGGCACTTATAATGTGACAAGTCTGAATTAAGATGTACTATAAATACAAAGTAACACTGAACTTGGAAGATATGGTACCAGAAAAAAGGATTCAAAATAGCTTGCCAATAATTTCTATTTTGATTACGTATTTAATGATAATATATAGATATATTGGGTTGATTCAAAATATCTTGCCAATAATTTATGTGTTGATTATGTATCGAAATGAAAATACGTGGGTATATTGGATTGATTCAAAATATCTTGCCAATAATTTCTATATTGATTGCATATTGAGGTGATATTTGGATATATTGGGTTAAAATATGCTATTGTTCCTTTTTACTTTTTCAAAGTTACAGACATGGTTCACATTACATTTTTATCAGACAGGACTTGTCTAGAAATCAGACTGATCCACTCAGGGTTAGCATACCTCAAGAGGTATTAAGAATCATTTCTGGTGACTAAGTAGAGTACAAAAGAATTGCCCCCTACTTACTGATTCAGAGGTTTTAGAAATGGGAGGAGACTTGGGAAAGGGCCTTCTCTAACCAGGTAAGAACTCTGAGGAGTCAACAGTCACTGGTCCTAGGAGGACAGTTTTATGTGCTACAACACTTGATTCTGTAGCCTGAGTTAGCTCAACTGAAAAGCAGAGGAATGATGTCAGTATATCCTGGAGGTTAGATTGATCCAGAGGCAGTTTGTCTTTGGCCAGAGGAGTGGGAATAGCAGGAATACAGCCTTCAGTGAGAAAGGAAAGAGCCTCACAGGCAGCAGAAACGCTTTTCAACTCTGTTTTAAGAAAATTAAAAATGAGCGCCTGCACCCAGGGCTTTCTCTCCAGGGCAGGCACCCTCCAGCCTCCTAGGACTCTGGGCTCCCGGCAGGGGTCTTCCCTCTGTGTCCACTTTAACATAGCTCCTGGCTCAGAACTTCACTGTGCCTGTGAGCCAGGAGTTGCCACTCTGTCATTATTTGTGTGTTTAATATCCCTTAAGGCAGCTGCAGCCACAGCCAAGCTGCTTGCCTAGGCTGTCCAAGTCATCCCCCTAGGTATTAATTATTCTTTTGGTTAGTGCTCTGGTTACAGAGTTACCTAGGGATTGAGTGTTCTCCCCTAACAGTGTTTTCCACCCCGTTATTTTTCAAGTGCAATTTTGTAGGATGTGAGATTTTTCAGGAATGTACATATCACATTATGGCAGAAATACCAACACGGATTTCGTCCTGCTCCTTCAGCAGGTAAGTCTCAAGATGCCCAGGTGACTGCCCGCCACACTGGGGATGTGTGTTCCTGGTGTCACACAGTATACTTGGGTTCAGACTGTTGTGCATGGTGATCAGGTGTGGTTGGATCAGGACTGCTACTCCTGTGATATGGTATGATAGATTTGCGGGCTGCCTGGGAATGGGCCTGCCATATATACAACATCATTTCTATGGGAACATGTATTTGGGCGTTCTTGAGTTCTAAACAACTAAGCCAGGAATATACTTTTGGAATTTATTCTCTCTGCAAATTGGCGAATACCCAGAAGCCTCTAGATGACAATGCTCTTACTTCCACCTGAGCAAATAGGAAATCTGAACTTTGGGAAGCTGAGAGTAGTTCTAAAAATCATAGAAATTCAAAGGTAATTAGTAGTAAGATGAAAATTTCAGACTACCTTTCTGTCTCCTAACTAGTAAGAGATATACTGGTAATACTAGATGTATCTCTTACTAGATATAACTTATATTGAAATAGTTTGTTTGCTCAGTGTAAAAACCTCTGAAAATCTTCAAAGAATAAATTTTACTACCCCTATTCTTTATTTTACTTTATTTTTTGAGACAGCCTAGCACAGTAACCCAGGCTGGAGTGCAGTGGCACGATCATAAATTCATTTTAGCCTCTATCTCCCAGGCTCAAGTGATCCTCCAGCCTCAGCCTCCTGAGTAGCTAAGACCACAGACACGTGTCACCATGCCTGGGTAATGTTTTAAATTTTTACTAGAGACAAGGTCTCACTATGTTGCCCAGGCAGGTCTTTATTTTTAATTTTAATTTATTTTGAGATGGAGTCTCTGATACCCAGGCTGGAGTGCAGTGGCATGATCTTGGCTCACTGCAACCTCTGCCTCTTGGCTTCAAGCAGTTCTCCTGTTACAGCCTCCTAAGTAGCTGGGACTACAGGCACCTGCCACCGAGCCCAGCTAATTTTTATATTTTTAGTAGAGACAGGGTTTTGGCATATTGGTTAGGCTGGTCTCAAACTCTTGACCTCAGGTGATCCACCCACCTTGGTCAAAGTGCTGGAATTATAGGCATGAACCATCTCACCTGGCCTCTGTCAGGTCTTGAGCTCTTGAACTTAAGCAGTCCTCCTGCTTCAGTTTCCCAAAGTGCTGAGATTACAGGTGTGAGCCACCATGCTTGGCCCCCAGTTCTTTAATAGCATAGAAGGAATCCTTCAAAATGTTAATTTAGCATTTTGGGGCTACTTGGGCATTGTATCAGATAAAAGATCATTTAGGTTCTAACAGGGTGCTTTTTGGTGGTTGGCTGATCCTGCTTGAGAAGAGAGATACAGTTATTATAAGATAAAGGATGAGACTTTGGAGCCATATTTCAGCTGAGAGAGAGAGAGAGAGAGAGAGAGAGAGGAGAGAGAGCACGCGCACGCATGCACATGCTCAAATACATGCGTGCAAGAGAGAGAATAGATTGAGACTGGTTCATCTGTAGACGTTCAAGCCTCTAGATGTGTGTACTGAGCTTTTTTCTGGCCTTCGCTGAAGGTCCTAACTCCAATATATGGTAGGGATCTGAGCTTGGAGGGACATTAGTGGACTATTTTAGATTGTCTTCCATGCTTAGTAGAAGCTGTACAGTTTGACTGTCACTTAACTGGAAGAAAGAACTAAATGCTGTACCACAATTATTTTGCAACTATTACTGAAGGTAACATCTTAGCACATTGATGGAGTGTAATGAATATTTTTTACATGGTTTGCTTTTCACTGTGAAAACCTTTTGAGTGATAATGTTTAAAGTCCATATCATGCTTAGTAGCTCAATGGCTGGTAGCCATTATCATTAAGTACAATTATTATTATTATTTTTATTATTATTATTGAGATGGAGTTCTGTTGTTGCCCAGGCTGGAATGCAATTGCACATCTCAGCTCACTGCAACCAACCTCCGCCTCCTGGGTTCAAGCGATTTGCCTCAGCCTCCGAAGTAGCTGAGATTACAGGCACACACCACCACACCCAGCTAATTTTATATTTTTAGTAGAGATGGGGTTCCTCCATGTTGGTCAGGCTGGTCTCGAACTACTGACCTCAGGTGATCCACCTGCCTCAGCTTTCCAAAGTGCTAGGATTATAGGCATGAGCCACCATGCCTGGCCATTAAGTGCAATTATCAAGTGGAGTGCCCCCACCTTGCTTCAAGTGCACATCTTTATTTTAATGACAGAGGAATCATGTTATTTACCATTCAGATATTAAATATATATATATATATATATATATATATATATATATATATATATGTTGGGTTTTTTTTTTGAGACAGTCTCACTCTGTCGCCAGGCTGGAGTGCAGTGGCCTGATCTCGCCTCACTGCAACCTCCAACTCCCTGGTTCAAGCTATTCTTCTGCCTCAGCTTCCCGAGTAGCTAGGATTACAGGCACATGCCACCACACTCACCTAATTTTTTTGTATTTTTAGTAGAGATGGGTTTTTACCATGTTGGCCAGGATGGTCTCGATCTCCTGATCTTGTTATCTACCCACCTCGGCCTCCCAAAGTGCTGGGATTACAAGCGTGAGCCACTGCACCTAGCCAGTTTACATAATTTATAAATATAAATAAATTTTCATGTATTAGATGATTAAAATGAATGAACCTGGACAGGAGCATATGTTATAAATGAAGTTATTGAGATTTTTGTAAATCTAAAGTATTGAGATTTTTGTGACATTACTGAGATTTTGTTGAATTATGACTACCTAAAAGACATATTCTTTCTCTGTACAGTGTTGGATAATATAAGTAGTGTTTCAGACAAAAAGTCAGCTGATTAGAAAGAACATATTGACAAGAGGCCAGATTTGCTTATAATACATAAGATTTGAAAAAGATGCTTTCTCATAGTCAGAAACTATGGCCTGCATCCCACCCCATAAAAATCCTGGTCATTCATCAGTATCAGCCACAGGTGCTGCCTCATTCATGAATCTTTTCCTGTGCTTCCCCAATTGGAGATGATCTCTTCATCCTGTATACTCTGGCACTTTTAACCTCTCTTGCGTTATGTGGTATTCTTTGCTTTGGATGATTTATAGTATTTTTTTTCTGAATTCTACTAAATTCCAAAGTCCTTAAGGGAAGGGGACTGTCGAATCTTTGCATCCTCGGAAGATAGACAAAGTGCTTTGTACCTAGGCAGCACCAAGAAAGATGATATTCTCCATTATTGATTTATTCCTCAGTTAAATTTGTTTGTAACTTTCTCTGTTTTTTGGAGACAGAGTTTCGCTCTTGTTGCCCAGGCTGGAGTGCAATGATGCGAGCTCAGCTCACTGCAACCTCCATCTCCTGGGTCCAAACGATTCTCCTGCCTCAGCCTCCTGAGTAGCTGGGATTACAAGTACCCACCACCACACCCGGCTAATTTTTGTAGTTTTTTTTAGTAGAGATGGGGATTCACCACGTTGGCCAGGCTGGTCTTGAACTCCTGACCTCTGGTGATTTGCCCTCCTTAGCCTCCCAAAGTGCTGGGATTATAGGCATCAGCCACTGTGCCCAATCTGTTTGTAACTTTTTCAAGAAAAGGCACTACAAGTATCTACAATGCCCCAGTGACCTGTCCAGAATGCTTCTATGAGAAAGCTGATACTGTAACTAGAGCTTGATCAAGAATGGACCAGGCATGACCTAGAGGGAAGAGGAATAAGGATCTGGAAACCAGAGTGTCACAGTAGAAGAAGAAGGGGTCAAGGAGAATGGAGGCAGAAGGAGGAAGGCCAGGCACTGCATGTCAGGCAGGTCTGACACGAGGCCCCAGGCCTAGAGGAAGTGTGAGTGGGTGTCTGTAGTGGGTTGATCCTCTGCCTGTTGACCGGGAGCTTCCGCAGCAAGTTCTGGGGACTGAGGAAGAAGGTTGAAGGATAAACTGGTTGAGAAGTAGGCAAGGCCCAAATCTTGCAGGGACCCAAAAAAAGCAAAAGCTTAGACCCTAGGGAAAGAGGAATGTGTATGTTTTGCAATGGGCAAATGCAAAAGTTCCCTGCTGCGGGGCTGCCCTGCTAGTATTCTCTTGTCAAGTCTCAGGACCGATGGCCAACCCAGCTTCATAACTTAGGGGGTCTCCCAGCCAGGGAGTCCAAGGTATTGCTAGAGTTGAGGGATGGGGAAAATATGGTCTTGGAGCAATTCTTTCACGGCCTGTGGTAGGTGGCAGTTTTATGAGGTCAACACATCTGGAAAACATTTAGGGACCATCAGGATGCGTAGATAAACCCTACAAACCAACCTATCATGGCTGATTTGTGTGCTGAAGCCTAAGTCACTGCCATAGCAAGCTCTGTGGCAGAAGATTTGCAGTGTCCTGTGGCTGACAGATGTGGTATGCTTCTCGGTAATAATCAGTGGAAAACAAGGATCACAACTCAGCCCATGACTGACATGGATGGCATCTTAAAAGATGGTCTGGTGCAGTGTCTAGCTTCCTGGCAGAAAAACAATCTAACCTGTGGCACAGTGTTTTTCTTTTATCTTTGGAGGATCACTGACCTGCAAGGGTAAAAAAAGAAGTGAAAGCTCATAAAAATACATAACTCATGTCAGGTTTTAACACAGCATTTTGCTTTGAATTTCCTTCCTTAAAAACATAACATCTATTAGATTGCTTCTTTATTATTACTTCTAAAAACAGACTTATAAAGAAGAAAACTGAACAGACCATAGTTTCCTCATTTAGTTAACACCTATTGACAGTGCTGATAAGGAAGTGCATATATAAGGTTAGGAATTACAGATCGTGCAGAAAGGTACAAAAAGAAAAGTGAAAGTTTCTTGTGATTCTGGGGAAAGTTTTACCTAGATATTTATATATGCACTTATTTATGGGTTATTTTTTAAGGAGGAAGGAATATATACTATATGCATTGTATGGTTTTGCTTTTTTAGCCTAATTAATTCCAGAGATGCTTCTTTTTTTTTTTTTTTTTTGCTGTGACTAGACTTTTTCCTTATTATTGAGATAATCTGTCAGCATTTATCTTTTATTTTTTATTTTATTTTTTTGAAAAGAGAGAAGGAAAGAAAAAGGGGTGAAGGAGAGGAAGAAAGAGGAAGAAAAAGAGGGAGAGAGAACAGGAATGTTGCTTTATTCTAAAAATGGGTATTAATAATGGCCGATCAATATTTCATTTAAACCTATGAGTAGGTGTGATGTGGTATTGACAAGAATGTATATTTTGTGTATTTAAAGTGGAGAGCTCTATAAATATTTATTAAGTTTACTTGTTCTGGATCTGAGTTTGAGTCCTGGATATCCTTATTAATTTTCTGTCTCATTGAGTCTAAGTCTCTATGTATCCGGGTGTTAGGGTCATTAGCTCTTGTTGTTGCATTGATCCTCTTACCACTATATCTTTGTTGCTTTAAAATCTATTTTATCAGATACGAGAATTGCAACTCCTGCTTTTTGATTGATTGATTGATTGATTGATTGATTTATGCTCTCCATTTAGTTGGTTAATCTTTCTCCATCCCTTTGTTTTGAGTCTTTGTGTATCTTTGGATGGGATGTGAAATGGGTCTGGATGTAGCATACCAGTGGGTTTTGGCTGTATCTTTTGATTGGGGGATTTAGTCAATTTAAATTTAGGATTACTGCCATTTGATGTTAACTGGCTGTTGTATCCATTCATTGATGTAATTTCTTCTTTATGTTGATGCTCTTTACTTTTTGGTATATTTTTAGAAAGCCTAATACTGGTTGTTCCTTTCTATGTGTAATGCTTCTTTCAGAAGCTCTTGTAAAGCAGGCCTGGTGGTAATAAAATCTCTAAGTACTTGCTTGTTCATAAAAGATTTTATTTTTCCTTCAGTTGTGAAGCTTAGTTTGGCTGGATATGAAATTCTGGGCTGAAAGTTCTGTTCTTTAAGGATGTTGAATATTGGCCCCCACTCTCTTCTGGCTTGTAGGGTTTCTGCTGAGAGATCTGCTGTAAGTCTGACAGGCTTCCCTTTGTGGGTAACCTGACCTTTCTCTCTGGCTGCCGTTAGTATTTGCTCCTTTGTTTCAACCCTGGTGAATCTACCGATTATGTGCCTTGGGGTTGCTCTTCTTGAGGAATATCTTTGTGGTGTTCTCTGTATTACCTGGGGTTGAATATTGTCCTTCTTTGCTAGGTTGGGTCCAGACATGCTTCCTTATCAACACATACAGATTTACCTGATTCTTCTGATGAGTTGCATGGTATTATATAGTATGCGTTTGCCATCATTTCACCAGTCCTTTAATGATAAGACATTTTATTTGCAGTATTTTTCTTCTGTAAACAGTACTTCAGTGACCAGTATTACAAGCTGATTTGGAAAATCACCACTTCTGAAGGTAGATGGTGTAAACTAGGGGTCAGCAAAGGGCCAGATAGTAAGCTTTGTGAGCAAGGCCATGGGATCTCTGTTGCAGCTGTTCACCATTGCAGTTATAGTGCAAAAGTGGCCATCGCTGCAGAAACAGAATGTGGCATATTCATGCAATGGAATATTATTCAGCCATAAATAGGAATGAATACTGACACATGCAACAACATGGATGAAGCTTGAAAACATTATCTAAGTGAAAGAAGCTGAACACAAAAGGCCACATATTATACGATTCCATTTATATGAAATATCTAGAGTAGGCGGATCCATGGAGACATAACTCAGACTGGTGATGCCAAGAGCTAGGGAAAGGCAGTGTATTAGTCCATTCTCCCATTGCTGTAAAGAACTACCTGAGACTGGGTAAATTATAAAGAAAAGGGGTTTGATTGGCTCATGGTTCCACAGGCTGTACAGGAACCATGGCTGAGGGAAACTTACAATCATGGCAGAAGGCAAAGAGGAAGCTGGCACGTCCTACATGGCTGTAGCAGGAGGAAGATAGAACAAAGGGGGAGGTGCTATACTTTCAAACAACCAGATCTTGTGAGAACTCTTATCAGAAGAGATGGGGGAAGTCCACCCCCATGACTCAGTCACCTCTCAACAGGCCCCTCCTTCAATATGTGAGGATTACCATTCTACATGAGATTTGGGTGAGGACACAGGGCCAAACCATATCAGGGGGCCATGGGGAGCAGCTGCTTCATGGGTATGGGTTTCATTTTGAAGTGAGGAAAGAAGAGTTTGAAACTAGATGGGGGGCGGGAGGTGATTGTTCAATGTTGTGGATGTACCAAATGCCACTGACTTGTTCAGTTTAAAATGGCTGATTTCATGTTATGTGAGTTTCACCTCAATAAAAAAACACATAGTTGACACCCAGGAGCAGGGGAAGGGATAAAGCAGCCATGGTAAATGCATAAGCATGGCTGTATTCTGGTACATTGTATTATAAACCTTATTTACAGCAAGAGAAGGCATGCCAGCTCTGGCCCGTATAATCTGCAAAATAAAAATTTATAGTAATATGAAGGTTGGATTAGGGATAGGTATAGGATTGAGATGTAAGACTCGAGTCAGAAAAACGAATTAGGAGGCTATTATAGGAGTCCAGTTGTGTTTCTTCATTTTGGGGGAGGTCATAGAGCCCTCTGAGAAACTGCGGAACAATGGGACTTGTCTCCATTTCCACCCCCAATGTACTTGTGCACATGCACGTAAATGTTGCTTATGAATAATGGCTGTTCACAATTATAAGTTGAGAGAGTCTATTCTGGTTGGATGAAATGAGAGTGCACATTCTCACCAATAGAATGAAGACTGAAAATAAGCCACTGGAATGTTCAATTAGGTCATTGATTACCTCGGCAGGAACACTGTCCCCAGAATAATCACTCCTCAGCTCAGTTGTAGTGACTCGTGAGTGTATGAGGGTTCAAGTTGTGGGGACAGAATTGTAGACTAACCTCTCAAGAGTGTTGGCATTGAAAGGAAGACGGAAGTTTTGTAAGCATGATCTTGAGGGCTGGTTTTAATAGAAGGGAGTGATTTGAGCATGTCTGTAGTCTGAGAAACGGGCCAGAACTGAGAAAGTGAAGATGCAGGAAAGGGCTGCAGGTGGGCCACAGTGGCAGCAGATAGGTGGAGGGTCCTCCCTGGAGGAGAAGAGGAGACTTTAAAAATGGAATTGATAGGTACCTATAGGTAAGGTTACCGGTGGAAAGAAGAGAACTAACTTGGCAGAGTCTTGCCCTTTAGGAAATAATTGATGAGAACACCTGCTAAGAAGAAGGGAAGTGGCTGTGGGGTCACGGGCTTAAGAGAACTGCAGAGGTTCAGGGCAGCTGCTGTGGGCAAGGATTTCTGAGTCCCTGGTGGCTGATGTTGAATATAATTGATGAGTTTCTAGGACTCCTTCAGTCAGTGAATATTTCCTGAGTATGGTGGTCACTGTGCCGTGGGCTTACCCATCTAAGAATACATGTTGAGCTCATGCCTTTCTAATTTTTCACCAAGAATGTTGTAAGAGAGACTGTGAGAAGTGTGAGTAATTCATCCCAACAGCCCAACACTATTATTACAGAATGGGTTTAAGTGGGTTTAGCAGATTGATTCTTGATAGTTTAATGCCACTGCGCAATACCACAGTAGTTTAGTCCAATGGACAATGAGGGTAGCCTTTATATGATTCCTGGAAAGTGAGCCTATGTCAAGCGAAAAGGTTTCTGCACAGATGATTTCCCATTTCCTTTGAAGTTTAGTGAATCTTATGGGATTTTGTAGTATGTGTTTCTGCTCACCCTCCTCACCACCTGTTTTGTTTAAGTAAAAATCAGGTCCATAAGAGCAAAATAGAGCTCCATGAGCTCAGAAAACACAGTCTTCTCAGTGGAGGTGTAAGTTTGAGGCCTCATCCTGAGGTCGTGACTGTTTATGGACCCAGTGACCATGTAAAAAACTAACAGAAAGGTTTTCACTGTGCAATGTAAAAAGCTGTTGGAATTCTTAGAGAGAGCATTCTTGATACTTAATCTCTGTCTCCCATTTGTTGTCCTTTTTGCTGTTGAAATTCAACTTCCACCCTTCTCCTGTGAATGATTCTAGCTGGTTCCATGTATTTTCTGGGATGTGTAGTTAACTCCTCAACATACACCTTGTTAAAAAAGTGATTGGGCCAGGCGCGGTGGCTCCCGCCTGTAATTCCAGCACTTTGGGAGGCTGAGGCAGGCAGATCACAAGGCCAAGAGTTCAAGACCAGCCTGGCCAACATGGTGAAACCCCGTCTCTACTAAAAATACAAACATTAGCTGTGATTGGTGGTGGGTGCCTGTAATCCCAGCTATTCGGGAGGCTGAGGCAGAGGAATTGCTTGAACCTGGGAGGCGGAGGTTGCAGTGAGCTGAGATGGTGCCACTGCACTCCAGCCTCAGTGGAAGAACAAGACTCCAACTCAGAAAAAAAAAAAGTGATTGATTTTTATGAGGTTCTTATTAGGTAAATTAGGAACCATTAATTCTAAATTAAAGTAATTAACGGTGGTACATGCCTATAGAATCCCAGCTTACTTAGGAGGCTGAGGTGGGAGGATCACCTGAGGCCTGGAGTTTGAGATCAGCTTGGGCATTATGGTGAGACCCTGTCTCTAAAAAATAATAATAATAATAAAATAATGAACTGGGCATGGTGGTACACACCTGTACTCCCAGGAGGAAGACTGAGGCAGGAGGATCGCTTGGGGCCAAGAGTTCCAGACCAGCACGAACAACATAGTGAGACCCCTATTTCTACAAAACAATTTAAAAAAAAATTAGGTATGGGGGGAGGTGGGGAGGGATTGCCAGGGGAGAAATACCAAATGTGGGTGAAGGGGAGAAAGCAAACAAAACACACTGCCCTGTGTGTACCGATGCAACTGTATTGCATGCTCTGCACATGTACCCCAAAACCTAAAATGCAATAAAAAAACAAAGAAGGAAAAAAAAAAATTAGGTATGATGGCACAGGTCTGCAGGCCCAGCTACTAAGGAGGCTGAAGTGGGAGGATTGTTTGAGCCCAGGAGGTTGAGGCTGCAGTGGACTATGATGGTGACATTGTACCCCAGCCTGGGTGACAGGGAGAGAGCCCATCTCTTTAAATAAAAAAATTTTAAAAAGATGAAAGCATTCATTCTCAAAATGTACCCCCCACACACCAACTTTTTCTTTTAGAAAAATGGAAAGAACATGGTAAAAGCCCATTCTCTGAAGAGAAAGTAGTCCATTGCCATCAGTTTCTTGAATAAATCCTTAGATGATCTCTGCTGGCACACTGTTAGAACCATCTCCTAATGGGGATGTATCCCATACTTACTGTTAGTTCTCAGCTTTCACTGCATGTTAGAATCACCTTGAGAGGTTTTTGGGTTTTTTTTTGTCTTTTTATTTCACCTTGACAATTTTTAAAATTCTGATGTCTGGGCTACATCATATACCAACGAGAGGTTTTTTCCTCCTGAAACCAAATATAGGGTGACCTTTTCAAGACCAGTTCTCTGATTCCTTGCCATCACTTGGGTGTGCTACAATTCAGTTCACTTCTGGCTCTATGGTCCTGGAGCCAGACCATGACCATAGAGGGCTGCCCTCACTTCAGATACCAGTTGCAGCTTTTCATGCCAAAAGCACTCACACAAACATGGTGAACATTCCTAAAACCCACCGGACTTTCTGTAGGAAGTGTGTCAAGCACCAACCCCACAAAGTGACACAGTACAAGAAGGGCAGGGATTCTCTGTATGCCCAGGGAAAGTGGCATTAAGACAGGAGGCAGAGTGGCTATGGTGGGCAAACTAAGCTGATTTTCTGGGAAAAGGCTAAAACTACAAAGAAGACTGTGCTAAGGCTTGAGTGCGTTGAGCCCAACTGCAGATCTAAGAGAATACCGGCTATTAAAAGATGCAAGCATTTTGAACTGAGAGGAGATAAGAAGAGAAAGAAGGGGTCCAGTTCTAAGTGTCATCTTTTCTTTTGTTATGAAGACAATACAATATTGAGTTTATGTTTAAAAAAAAAGAAAAGATACCAGTTGCAAGCATTGAGTCTCCACTTTACCCATACCTCTGTCCAAATTGGCTACACATTGGAGGTTCCCACAACTTTCTACCAAGTTTGATAATTTGTTAGAGCAACTCACTGAACTCAGGAAAATGCTATACTATTTTGTTATCGGGGATACAAGGAACAGCCTGATGAAGAGGCACTTAGGGCAAGGTCCAGAAGGGTCCCGAGCACAGAAGCTCCTGTCCCCATGGAGTCAGCATGCGACCTCCTTCTGGCACAGGTATGCATTTGCCTACCCAGAAGCTCTCTGAGTCCCAACATTTAGGGCTGTTTATGGAGGTTCCATTGTATAGGCATGATTGATTAAATTGTGGACCATTTGTGATTGATATCAGTCTCCCGTTTGTCTCACCTCCCTAGAGGTTGGGTTTTGGGGCTGAAAGTTACAACCCTCTAATCACATGGGTGGTTCCTTCTGGAGAGCAGTCCCTATCCTGAAGAAGCTACCAAGGCCCCACTGAGGGTCACCTCATTAGCATAAACTCAGGTATGTTTATGTTAGGGGCTTAACAAGGGGTTTGTTATGAATAACAGAAGACACTCCTATCAGTAAGACAATTCCAAGAGTTTTAGGATCTTTGTGCCAGCAACTGGGGACATAGACAAATAGATTTTTTATTATACACCAGCTAACTAGATTAGAATTTCTGGGAATAGGAAACAAGCATCTGTAATTTTAAAGCTCCTTTACCTGATTCCAGTATGCATCTAATTTTAGAAGCATTGTCCTTGGCTATGGTTTTATAGGCATAGCATTAAAGGGAAAAAAAAATACTAAAGTTTTGGCCCTACCTCTGTAATCACCCAATGCACTCTTTTTGCCCACTACACAGACAAAACCAATTCACTGAGACAGTGTTATTGCAGTAGAGAAAGAGTTTAATTAATGCAGAGCTAACCAAGCAGAGGGACCAAAGTGTATTACTCAAATCAACTTCCCAAAGAAAGCTTGAGTTTTCGAGGATAGTTTGCTGGGCTGGGGGGGGGGCTTGTTAATGGGTGCTACTTATTGGCTGGAGAGGAACACGTAGGGGTGTGGAAAACAGTTCTTGTGCTCTGAGTCAACCTCTGGGTAGGGGGCCACAGGACCAGTTGAATCATGAGTCACAGGTGTGGGTTGAGACAGTTGGTTGCCAGAATGCGAAAGTCTGAAAAACATCTCAAAATATCAATCTTGAGTTCCACAATAGTGATGGTATCTACAGGAGCAATTAGGGTAGTCAAATCTTGTGTCCTCCAAACCAATGGCTGGTTATCCTCTAACTTTGCCTACATTTTAGCAGAATTCAAGCACCTCCCATAATCCTAATCTCATGGACTTTCATTAGTGTTTTCAAAGGTGGTTTCAGTCCCTGAGCAAGGAGGGAGTTTGTTTTAGGGAACAATTATTATCATCCTGGCTTAAAAATTAAACTACAAACTAAATTCCTCCCATAGTTAGTTTGGCCTATGTCCAGGACTGAGCAAGGACAGGCAGCCTGTGAGGCTAGAAGCAAGATGGAGTCAGCCAGACTTCTCTCAATGTCATCATCTTTGCAAGGCAGTTTCGCCCCAGTCCAATTAAATCAGGATCTCTGTAAATGAAGCCTAGGTAAGGTCTGACTTAAAAGAGCCCACATGCTTTTAATGTGCAAACAGGGCTGAGAAGCAGGTGTAAGACATCATGAAACGTTCCTATCAGCACAGCTCCGGAGACACACAGATGGGGAACGAGAGCTCAAGGGAAACGACTGCCTGGAGTTGCCCAAGTGGGGTTCATTATAAAGTTGTAAATAAATCCAGGAGAACTCATTACTGTTACAAGCAAGAGGGGCCAGGACAAAGACTTGAGAAAACTCCAAAAGAAGAAAGAGTGCCAGCATAGAAGCTAGAAATGGGTTATATGATATCTTGGGATTCGTAAATGAGAGTTTCAAAGGCTGGGCAAACAGCCCATTTCAAAAGCCATGAAGAAGCTAGATAAGATGATCCAGAAGAAATGCCATTGCTTTTGTAATATCACGTCCCAGGGTCATGGATGGGTTTCACAGGAGTATGGAGAGTAGTAGAAGCCAGGCTCTAGGACCTTATTTGAGGCTACGGATACCAGGAACTTGTTAATGAAAAAGAAAGGTGCAAACTAACACAGGAGAAAAGGAGGGAGTGTGTCAACCTCAAGTGAAGGATCTTGAGGTTTTGTTGTTTTGTTTTTGTTTTTGTTTTTTTCAGACAGAGTCTCTCTCTGTCACCAGGCTGGGGAGCAGTGGCGCGATCTTGGCTCACTGCAAACTCCGCCTTCTGGGTTCAAGTGACTCCCCTGCCTCAGCCTCCTGAGTAGCTGGGACTACAGGCATGCACCACCACACCTGGCTAATTTTTTGTGTTTTAGTACAGACGAGGTTTCACCTTAGCCAGGGTGGTCTTAATCTCCTGACCTCATGATCTGCCCACCTCGGCCTCCCAAAGTGCTGGGATTATAGGCATGAACCACCGTGCCCGACCTCATTTTATAATTAGGTTATGACACAAGGAGAGGAAACCAGGCTGGTGTTTTTAAAGGCAGAAGGAAAGGTGCTTGGAGAAAGGGAAAGAGGATTGAAGATGCTAGAAAAAGAGGCTATCATCCAACCTTGTCACAACTGTGTATTGAGGGCTGTTGTCCTTCTTCAGGCTGTGGGGGTAGAATGCAGACTCAGGCATCAGTTTCCAAACAAAGCAAGTATCAAAAGCTGTGTTTTGTGACTGGGTAAGAAAGATGACCAAATACAGACACAAACAGATTTGTGCCTGACTGGTTCTCGTGGTTGACTCTGATTAGAGCAGTCTCACCCTGTGACACCTCTAGTGTCAGCTCTAGTTCTAATTGAGGACCTCAGACAGTTTACTCTGTCACCTCGGCTTCACACAAGTCCCCTAGCCCAAAACGTGATTATGAGACAAGTGCCTGTCCTTGAGCTGTTTGTTACCAGTTTGCAATGAGGTAAGTACAATACTGAGAGTAAGAATTCAGACTTTTATAACACTTGGCATTGTCATGACATCTAATTATACTGTGTGTGGGCTTGCATTAAAAAATTTAATTTTCTAAACAAATTTAATTTTCCTAGTAAATCATTTTTGTTGTATTTTGCAAAAGCTTTGGTCTGTGACAGATTGAAAATGATAAAAAGAAAATGTTCTGCACCACAGAGAGTTTGAGAAGCAGTGTTCCAGCCCCTTCCCTCCAGTTTGACTGATACTGTGTGCCTTTCTTATGCAAATTCTGTAGCTACCACTTATCTTCACTTGGGAGTCTGTGCTGGATTCTCACCACTTCTTGGATGCTGGCATTTGCTTTCATCTATGGATGGATGGATGGATGGATGGATGGATGGACAGATGGGTAGGCAGGTGGATGGATGATTGGCTGGATACATGGGTGGATGGTTGAGTGGATAGGTGGGTGGGCAGGTGGGTAGATGGGCAGATAAGTGGATTGATAGATGAATGTGTGGATGGATGGATGGATGGATACATACATACATACACACATGCATACATACATCTATTTATGGCTGTCCCTGCACATTCTTTCTGATCGTAGCCCTCCATGTGTGTTGGTAGTCTGCTTCTCACAGTTACACTTGGCCCCACCTTCACTCAGACACCCTTGCTCTCTGGCATGTTTGTACTCATCTATTTATTCTGTGGGTGTTGTGAACTGAACGTGAGCCTGGGAATCTCGTCCAGCGAGAGGGTCCCAAACCTGGAAGAGAGCGTGTGCCAGAAAAAAGGAAAAGAGCGAGGTCTGGAGGGCTACATGAGCTATGCCCATGCAGCAATTTTGTTTTTGCAGTAGGTTCCATTATATAGTTTTCTGCTTAATGTTGTTTACGTCAGATCAAAATACTTAAGTCACAAGGTAAGCAAGTTAAGCCCACTAAGTTACGCCCAGTATGTAGGTTAACAAGTGTAAATACTTAAGTCACAAGGTAAGTAAGTTACGCCCAGTAAGTAAGTTACGCCCAGTAAATACTTAAGTTAATATTTTACAATGAATGTATCAAGGATCCAAAATGAACACAATGAAGCAATAAACCATAAGGAGCTGAAAGTGGACACAATGCCTCCCAAGTCCTCATATCTGTAAAGTAATGTCTGTTAATTATTTTGAATAACATAGTCCCTCTCGGATCCTGCTTTCCCTCAGCTCGACTCCCCCAACCGGGGATCTGTGACCAGGCTCAAGCTCACCGTATGGCGAGGCCCATTTCCTAGGGGCCTCACACGGGAGCGATCCCCACAGATCGTGGGTATACGTGGTGTTGGGGTAGTTGAAACACTGGAAACTTGGCAGTAGTTTTTCAAAGACTGAGGCTTGTTTCTTTAGATCTGAGGTAGATACGAGTAGAGGGGGGATAAAACAATGGAGAATAAAGGCTACCTTTGAAAATTCCTTAGCTCCTGCCTATGGAATTACAATCTGATATTCAGGAAGCCCTTTTCTGGGTGCACAGATATAAGTAACCTACAAGTCTTGAGAAACAGGTCTCCTTTATGTTCACAGCTGTGTTCCTAAGAATTCCCGAGAATCACGACTCCATGTCCCCCAGCTATCAGCCTAGGGCGTTAGCCTCTCTGTCCTCATTTTACCTTTGGGCAGTGCTTGCTAGTTGATGTGCAGTAACAGAGTAGGGGGGTTGATCTGCCATTCTGTCTGTCTCCAGTGAAAAGACCCACTTAGCCCTGGTCAGTCTGCCTGTGAACAAAGAATCTCCTACTCATAACAGCTTGTGTGAGCTCTGCTCCCTGGTGTTGCTCCTATCTGATCTTCCACCACTGGCCTGGTTCAGCTCCCTGTTACATCTTAGTGCTATTGTTGCAGAATTTCAGAGACTGGAGAGACCATTGAGGTTGCAAAAGGAGTTTATTTTAGGAGTACGCTGGCCCAACTCTGAAACAAAGTAGCTGAGCCTTTAACAAAGACAGGGCTTGACTCTTTTTTTTTTTTTTTTTTTTGACATGAGGTTTTGCTCTTGTTGCCCAGGCTGGAGTGCAATGGCGCAATCTCGGCTCACCCCAACCTCCTGGGTTCAAGTGATTCTCCTGCCTCATCCTCTCGAGTAGCTGGGATTACAGGCATGTACCACTAAGCCCGGCTAATTTTGTATTTTTAGTAGAGATGGGGTTTCTCCATGTTAACTCCCAACCTCAGATGATCTGTCCCCCTCAGCCTCCCAAAGTGCTGGGATTACAGGTGTGAGCCACCACGCCCAGCCTTGACTTTTTATACATGAAGTATATAGTGGCACTAAAACAAGTTTGCAGGTGTAGAACAAAGGCAACTCATTAGGAATGACAAGTACCCGACTTGGGCTTACATATAACTGTCGCTATGCAAACCAGATGTTCGCTATCTGCAGAGCTCAAGGATTCTAGCACGGGCCTTATCTATTGCCTTCTGCTACAGTGCCCAGAAGGCTGAAGTCCTGCCTGCTTGGGCATTTCTTATGACCTTCACTGTGTTACAGAAACTTACAGTTATCAGCTATAGAGAACAAAATACAAGAATTTATAAACTTATAAAACTTGCAAAGCAGGATACAATTCCACAGGAGGGGGAAGGACTCAGGGAAGTTTGCTTATAAAAGAAAATTTTAATTTTTGCTTATCTTTCCTGCATTATTAATTTTTCCTCTTCACTATTGCACAGGCTCCTCTCATATATTTTTCTCTAGTAAACTTCTTGAAAGTTGGGGTTGTATCTCCATCAGTCACTCTTACACATCTAGGACTTAGCCCAATGTCTGACGCATCGTGTCCAGTTACTATTAAATAGGCACCCTTTGTCCTATTGCAACTTTTTTTCCTAAAGCAAACCTCTAATCATGTTCTGAAATCCTCATGGTTTTTTTTTTCTTTCATTATGCCCTTTCTCTACTTCCTCTACACCCTTCAATCTACATTCAGCAGTTCTCAAACTATTTTTATCATCTTCTGTCAGAACTCCAGAGACAAATTATATTTACATGCAAAGAACACTCTATGAACAAATATGTATTTTGACAGGAGCTCTCAAATGCTGAAGGGAGTGGGGGCTCTGAGATAACGTCGGATGGCCCCTGTTGAGGACATATCAGTTGTTGTGATCTGTGATATAGAACAGAGAGCCTAGGTGTGGAGGAATGCATGTGAGTAACTGTTCCCTTTTCGGATAACTTCCACTCTGCTTTATTTAAAGTAATAAAATTGGTTTTTCTTTGTAATCATTTGATTTTAAATGATTACAAAAAAAAATTATCAAAATTTGCTGCTGTGAGGCCAGGCGAGGTGGCTCATGCCTGTAATCCCAGCATTTTGGGAGGCCGAGGAGGGCAGATCACCTGAGGTCGGTGTTTGAGACCAGCTTGACCAACATGGAGAAACCTGTCTCTACAAAAAATGCAAAATTAGCCGCATGTGGTGGTGCATGCCTGTAATACCAGCTACTCCCAGAGACTGAGGCAGGAGAATCGCTTGAACCTGGGAGGTGGAGGTTGCAGTGAGCCGAGATCGTGCCATTGCACTCCAGCTTGGGCAACAATAGTAAAACTTCATCTCAACAAACAAACAAAATTCGCTGCTGTGATGAGTTATAAGTCACGTTAAGTGTTTATTTGGAACCAATGTTAGATTCATAGAACAGTCACAAAAATAATGCAAAGAAGAGCTTTCTTATCACCCTCACCCCAGTTTCCTTAATATTAGCATCTTATCGCTGTCTGCCTTGTACTATGTGTGTTTTTTAATCCTTCCTCATTCAAGTTGCCTGAATGCTCACTTTTTACCATTAAGACTTTAACATTTTCTTGAATAATGACAAAGATATTTAACTTTTTAGACTTGCGCGTTCCATATACTTGGATTCTTTTATAGATTGCCTATACCACTTTTAAAACAATCACTTCCAACATTTTTAGATCATGCATCCCATTAGTAGAAATTATAAGCAACCCTCTCAAATATTTTTATAGTTGTATTTGGAAAATTAAATATACTACAGTTCTATATATTATGTTGCTTCTAAGAAAGCTGAGAGCTTAAGAAGTAAATGCAGCATATTAATAGAAATTTTAGTATTTTCTTTCCACATTCCAATGAATCATCTTGTACACCCAAGTTTGCAGATCATTGGCTTGAATTACTATCTTGGCTTAAAATTCTCTCTCCTTTTCTGACAGAAATAGAACCTAGTGAGGAAATGATGCCATTTTGTATATTGTTTTAACATTGATTATCCTGGCCTGTATAACAGGGATTTTCTGATGTGCAATTTGGAAGCAGCTGAACTGCTTTTGAGAATTTTACAAACCAAGTTTACTTGAAAACTTTGTGATTAATAAGGTAAAACAGTTTCTCTTAAAGCAGAGCTATGGATTGTGTTTTTTCCAGTGTTGAGAACATTCGTTTTATAGCCAGGGATTTAGTGTCTTCATGCTACAACAAAGGCTTTTTTCAGATCTGGGCACACAGTATGAAAAATAAGACGCTTTGCAAGGTGCTTGGGAAAGTTCTAAGTAGCTCCCAAGTGGGGAAGCCTTTGTTCTGGAGGAAGAGACCTGACTTCAAGGGTTAATCAGAGAGACATTGGGAACATCATTCACTGCTAGTATAGGTCAGAGAGAAAAGTTCACATCTGGGTGTTACTGACCACCAAGCCCTTTCTTGTGGTCCTTTCAGAAGTGATATATTGTTAAGCATCCCAAGAGTATAAACCTCTAGGGTAGATTTATTGGAGGAAAATGCTCCTTGTCCACATGATAAAGTATATATTTGTTTGCCTTGAAACTCAGGTAGGTAAGAATTATGGACTTTGTGGCGGTTGTTATTTGAGCAAATAATGCTAACAAGTAATACTTGCTAAGTGTTCAAATTAGCACCTAACACAGTGCATGGCATATTGTAAATGTTTTCTGATTGCCCATTGAGTAAATGAGTTTAGATTTTGAGTGACTGATTGGTTTTGCTTTGTAATCATTTGTTAAGCTGTACAGGTAAGTTCTGCTCTTCTCTTTGCATGTTACATTTCATGATAATATTTTTAAACATTTTAGGGAAAAATATAATAAAGTTAACACATAGAGTTTGTTTCCTTTAGAGGTTTATGGATAATATGCTTAAATTTCTTTTGTCAAGTTGAAGCATAAACATCAGACTGTTTGCTTGTCAACACATGGAATTTGGTAATTAATTTACATTTGGGAAACCCATTCCAGTTTTGAATATTTTAGAGAACAAGGTTTCCAAGTTTATCTTGCTAACAGCCAAGAACAGCTGCATAATGCATAGTTTTTCAGATGGCTTCTCCGTGACATCTGTGAAAATAGACAACTCCAGCAACTGAGCATGCCTGATTGCATGGCACGTTACAGCATTTTATGACGTATGGCAGCCAGTCTCCACTGTAATGGAACAGAACCGCTGATTTGTCCAAAAACACTTATTTGACTTAAATTTAAACTCTATTTGATCGTGAATGGTAAGCAAGGAAACTTAAATTTTAGCAAAAAGTATAAAATTCGCCATTTAACTTTTACTTATACATGCTTAGAGAATAAGCATGATTCTGTAGCAACAGATTTAATTTGAAATGCAAATTAACAAATCCATCATAAGCAATGATGACTTATCTGGCAGTGATGTTATGACCATTATTAGAAATACAAGAGAAATTCAGAATCTGTGCCATTCATGCAAGCATGAGACAGAATGGAAGATATTTGGGTGGGATGAAGGTGAAGGGGCCAACACCTGCACACCCATCGATTTTGTCTGTTCTCTTGCCAAAGTGGTTTTTGGATTTCTTTCACGTGCATTCCAGTTCTCCCTCCCCTACCCCGAAACCTTTCATACTTATGATTCATAGGAAAAGACAAGATCAATCTTTTAAAAATCAGCTGGCTAATTAGAGGTGACCGTGGGGCAGTTTCTAAGTTTATAGATGTTGCGATGATTAACTGTGGCAAAGGAGATTTCTTTTACTCTTGTGCAGACTGTTTGAGTTTTTACTAATAAAAGCATTCACGAGGGAGGAACCACTGACCTGGCTTTTTTTCCCCCAGTGCTTCCAATTAGGGATCTATTATCTCATTCCAGATAATTGGAAAAGGATATTCAAAATACGACTTCGTGTAAATATGGTTTTTGCCTGCATTATATTACTAGGAGTTCTGAACACATCTGGAGTGAAGGCGGCCCCAGGGACATTAAAGTGTGCTGTTTTGGTTGGCACAGTGACATAATAGTATATGCCAATTTGTAATGGCTTTTGGAAACAGGCAGTTTTAAACTCTCCCTGAACTATTCCCCGGAGAAATTATTCAATTAAGTGCAACTAAAATTAATGTTTAGCATTTTTTGTTTAAATAAAATAGGCAGCTGTAAAGGGAAATCCTTAATTCATGCTATGTTCTTATTTAACTCCAAAAATCAAGCTCCTGAGACATAACTTCAGTGTCCTGGAATCAGTACCTTTTCTCGAAGATACATAGTTGCCAGATTCTCCTTAGCACTTTCATAGTATGCAAATGATTGTTACTATCTAGACAGCTTTAAACACCAGGTGTTTGCCTAGTTTCTAAGCCTCCAGGCACCATGGGAGAAGGCAGAAACCAGAAAGACTCCTTTCTCCTAAATTGGTGCTTCCCAAACATAATGGGCATAGATATCACCCACAGGTGATATCTTGTTAAAATGAAGATTTTGATTTGTTAGACCTGAGGTGTGGAGCTTTAGATTCTGTGTGTCTACCCAGCTCTGGGGGTGGGGATGGTGGGCAGTGGCAGCTGCTGCTGGCTGAGTACCACACTTGGAATAGCAAGGTTCTGAGCAATAGTGGGGATAAGAGGAGCCTGGGTTTAACTTTGATTTCCAGTTTGTGGCTTGGCCCAAGTGCATTCCAGCAGTTACGATTCTTTCTTCTGTTCCTAGTGCATGTCTTTCCTTATTTCTCAGAATCGCCAGTTCTCCTGGACCTGCATGGGACCCTCAAGTAGACTTTTCTGGAAGAGGATGTTTCTGATTCATTAATCACAGGAGTAATGGCTTCCATTCTTTTGTCACATGTCTTCCTGAAATCCAGATACATTGTCTACCTCATTTTCTCTGTTCCATCATTTCCTAGCTGTGTTATAAAGAAAAAAGTTAACCTAACATTCCTTAGTCTATTTCTAAACACGTAGGCCAGAGCCCTGGTGAGTGAAAGGATGTGTGAGTAAGTGTGGCTTTGCGGTTTTTGTCCAAGCATCATTACTTCCAAGGTTTGGCTTCTCAACTCTTAGGTCCAGAACTTTGATGGTCATTGTATTCAAGGGTGGTCGGATTGAGACATGGCTAAAATCCACACTAGGCGAAAGCTCTTGAAAGACTGATTAATAATCCAGGGTGGTTTTTATCTGTATATGAGATAGTGTTCTACAAGAAAGACTATGATATTTATAACTACTTCACTGGCTATCCCTTTCCTGGGGATAACTAATTCATAGTCAGAGAATTACTAGATGAATAAAGATTGAGACATCCTTCTAGTGATCATCACTTTCACCTTTCTGATCTTCCCACCACAAATGAAGTCCAGAGTGCTGTTTCCTTAGTTCAGCATGGTGTTCGCCAGACATTTGAGGACTAAACTCTGATTTTTTTATCTTGCCCAAATTCCTATATAAGGGATCTGGGGAGTCATGCCCCATAAATCATAAATTCTCATCAGATGGACTTTATTTAACCTTATATATTGTGACTTTCTTTCCAACCTGACTCTGGCATAACATTACACGACAAGGAAGAAAATCAAAATATTTTACTCCAAAACATGTTTCTTTGCCATATTTTGAAACGGCTGTGCAAAACTGTTCTTTGTGGGGGGAACATTTGCATCTGTAAAGAATGTCTATTAACATAGCTAGATGTTTTTCTTCCACACCCTCCCAATCCCAAAGGGATTAACTAAGATCTGAATAGGACATATCTGTCATCATCTCTTGTTTCTAAGGGCAGCTACTGTAAGACTTCAAAAGAACTTTGGTCTCCACAATCTTTATCTTTTTTTTTTTGAGACAGTCTCACTCTGTTACCAGGCTGGAGTACAGTGGTGTGATCTCGGCTCACTGCAACCTCCAACTCCCTGGTTCAAGTGACTCTCTTGCCTCAGCCTCCTGAGTAACTGGGATTACAGGCATGCGATGAGCTACCACGCCCAACTAATTTTTGTATTTTTAGTAGAGACAGGATTTCATCTTGTTGGCCAGGATTGTCTGGATCTCCTGACCTCGTGATCTGCCCACCTTGGCCTCCTGAAGTGCTGGGATTACAGGCATGAGCCACTGCTCCCAGCCCACAATTTATCTTAACCTGAACATTCCCTGTCTATCAATCCCAGGTCTTTAGACCAACTCAACCAGTTGTCAACTAGAAAATTTACCTGTAGACTGAAAGCTGCTTCCCCGGCACTCTATCCACTGCTTTGAGTTGTCCCACCTTTCTGGACCAAACCAATGTATTTCTTAAATGTATTTGATTGATGTCTCATGCCTCTCTGAAATGTGTAAAACCAAGCTATGCCCCGACCATCTTGGACACGTGTTCTCAGGACCTTCTCAGGTCTGTATCATTGGCCATGGTCACTCATATTTGCCTCATAATAACTTCTTCAAATATTTTACAGAGTTCAATTCTTTTCGTCGACACATTTCTGTTGTTTGGTTGTGGTTTCTGTTGCTTTTACTTCAAGCTCTCCTTTCTGTCTATGCTTTTTCTATCTCCTTCGTATTCTTTATAAAAAATAAAGTTCTGGGGCCAGGTAGGTTGGCTAATCCCTTTAATCCCAGCACTTTGGGAAGCTAAGGTGGGAGGATCACTTGAGGTTAGGAGTTCAACACCAGCTTGGGCAACATAGCAAGACCATGTTTTGTTTTGTTTTGTTTTGTTTTTTGAGACAGAGTTTCGCTCTTGTTGCCGAAGCTGGAGTGCAGTGGCGTGATCTTGGCTCACTGCAACCTCCACCTCCCAGGTTCAAGTGATTCTTCTGCCTCAGCCTCCCAAGTAGCTAGGATTACAGGCATATGCCACACACTGGCTAATTTTTTGTGTTTTCAGTAGAAACAGAGTTGGCCATGTTGGCCATGCTGGTCTCGAACTCCTGACCTCAGGTTATCCTCCTGCCTTGGCCTCCTGAAGTGCTGGGATTACAGGAGTGAGCCACTACACCCAGCCGACCCTGTCTCTACTTTAAAAATTATATATATTAAAAAATGTAGTTCTGATCATGGGATTTGCTTGCTAAAATCTTTCAGTGCTTCTTCATTGCCTAAGCAGTGCTTTTAAGGCCTTCATGGTTTTTGTCATATTGACCTGTTTATCACTCATTTAACATTTTTCTTTGGACTGAATATTTTAAAATTTAATTTTTACCTTTATCAAAATAATACTTCTATATAGTATGAAAAAGTCAGAATTAGGCAGGTTAGGAGAAGCAGTTCTCCTCATCATCCCTCCTTGCCACAGAGTCTTACCCCCAAATCTTTTAGTGTTTTATAGTTCAGTGTCTAGAGTCCAATAGACACTCGACCTGGGAACTATGTAGCTCCATTTATACATGAATCTTTTTCAATAAACATATTGGAAAATTTTCTGGAGAGTTTTGATAATTTGAAAAAACTCTCAGATGAATTGTATAGTCTAGAAATGTTGAAAAAAAGTAAGACAAAGTTAGATGGGTAATAAATGCTTAAAATATATGCAGATGCTAGTCTATTTTATCATTCACTACCATAAAATATACAGAAATCTACTTACAAAGTTAAAATTTATCAAAACAGATGCACACAAACACTTTTGGATCATGTATGGCACTGCTCACAGTGGAGACAAATATAAACAAGTGGAAAGATGCAGTATTAAATCATGCTGCACAAAATTAACTGTAGTACATACTGTGATAGTGTAATGATTCCATAGTCACCTTCTGTTGCTATTAAGGCGAGCTCAGATGTTGTGAGCATCCACTTAAAATGCTGCTGTGTGATGTTAATCATCTCTGCCTGAGAAGTTCTCTCTCCAGTAAATTGCATGCCACAGTAAAAGGTGACCTCTTGAAGTTCTCTGTTATTTTTTGTGTTTAGCATAATAATACAAACACTGAACAACACCATGGGATGCATGCAATGTGATGCTAGTGATTCACACTGGAAATGCTCCCAAGAAGTAAAGTTATAAAACTACAAGAAAAAAGTTGACTTGCTTGATAGGTACTGTAGACTAAGGTCTGCAGCTACAATTGCTTGAAATTCCAAGATAAATAAATCCAGCATAAGGATCATCCTAAGGAAAAAAAAAAAAAAGGAAATACATGAAGCCATCACTGCAGCTATGCCAGCAGGTGCAGAAACCTTGCACTTCTAACTTTTTATCTCATATTGAAAATGCAGCTATTCTGTGATGCAGGATTGTTATAAGAAAGACATGCATATATACTTTAATATGATTTGAGAAGAAGAAAAGTCATTATATGACAAAGCAAAAGGAAAGTGAAAGATTTAAAGCTGGGGAATTTAATGTCAGCAAAGGATGGTTTGATAATTTCAGAAAGAGGTTAGGTTTGTTTTGAAACATGTCAAGATAGTAGATGAAGCAACTTGCGTCAACCAAGAGGCAGCAGACAAGTTCCCAGATGTCATTAAGAAAATTATTGAGGAGAAAAGATATCCTCCTGAACAGATTTTCATTGCCGGTGAAAGTGACCTATCTAGGTGGGGGAGGGGGTGGAAAAGCCGTACATGACATTTATTAGTAAGGAAGAGAATCAAGCAGCAGAATTTAAGGGAGGAAAGGTTAAGCTAACGCTACTGTTTTATGCAAATGTATTTGGATTTATGATCAGGACTGCCCTTATCTCTAAAGCTGCTAACCCCCAAGCCTCGAAGCAAAAAAGTTGCTCATCTTTTGGTTGTACAAGAAGGGCTAGACAACAAGAGCCCCTTTTCCAGATCAGTTTCATTGATGCTTTGTCACTTAAGTCAGGAAGTACCTTGCCAGTAAGGGACTGCCTTTTAAAGTTCTTTTGATATTGGACAATGCCCATGGCCACTCAGAAACCTGAAAGTTCAACACTGAAGGCATCAACGTGGTCTACTTGCTTCCAAACCCAAGGTCTCTGTTTCAGACTCTAGATCTGAGGGTCATAAGGACCTTTAAGTCTCATTACACATGGTACTCTACAGAGAGAACCACTCATGCTATGGAAGAGAACCCTGATAGAACATCTAGAAGGATTACACCATTGAAGATACTATTGTTATTATAGAAAAACCTATGGAAGCCATCAAGCTTGAAACAATAATTTCCTGCTGGAGAAAACTATGTCCAGATGTTGTACATGACTTCACAAGATTTACAACAGAGCCAAACAAAGAACTCATGAGAGAGATTGTGGAAGTGGCAAAGAAAAAAAAAAAAAGATTGGGAGGGATGGGGATTGAAGGGTTTCAAGAAGGATCTTGGAGAAAATCAAGAGCTAATAGACACCGTCCAGAGGAATTAACATAAGTTGACTTGATGAAGATGTCTGCTTCAAGACCAGTGCCAAACGATGAAGAAGCAGACATACAAGTAGCAGTGCCAGAAAACAAACTGACTAGACAATCTGGCAGAAGGCTTCCGGGGATTCAAGACTGCCGAAACCAAAGCGAACAGTGGAAGGAGGACTGGGATTATATAGAAACATTTTTAGAGAAATGAAAAAGCAAAAAAGGCAGGCAAATTACAATGTATTTCCATAAAATCACACCAAGTGTGCCTCTCCTGCCTCCCCTTCTACTTCCTTCACATCTTCCATCTCTACCACCCTGAGACAGCAAGAGCAACCCCTTTTCTTCCTCCTTCTTAGCTTACTCAATGTGAAGATAACAAGGATGAAGACTTATTATAATCCACTTCTGCTTAATAAATTGGAAATATATTTTCTCTTATGATTTTCTGAATATTTTCTTTTCTCTAGCTTACTTTATTGTAAGAATATAATGTATAATACATATGACATACAAAATATGTATTAATTGACTGTATGTTATCAGTAAGGCTTTCAGTTAACAGTAAACTGTTATTTAAATTTTGGGGAAGTCAAAAGTATTGTATGTGGATTTTCAACTGTTCAGGGTGTTGGTACTCCTAACCTCCAAGTTGTTTAAGGGTCAGCTTAGTTGAATGTCTCTATTTCTAAATAATATGCTGCTATGTCTTAATGTTTTCAGTCTTCAACATCTGTTGACTTCCTCCTAAGGAAGATGTTAATCTAACTTGAAATAGGCCTGCACATACACACTTCCCACTTACCCCATCACACACACGTCAGTGTTTTCAGTGTTGAATTAGTGTTTATTGTTCTGTGACTATGTAAATACCATTCGCAACTGAGCCACAGTGTGTTCTGTGATTAGATTTTATTTCTTTATGCCCTTTTCTCTAAAGTCAGTAATTGCTGCTTTTTAAAAATTTGCTTAGTTGACTTTATTGATTCTTTCACCACCAGTCCCCCGTCCCTCTGATAGAATTTTGAAATTCCTTATTGATACAGTGTTTGTACGTAGTCTTTTGATTGGAGACTCCTCCCTTCTTTAAGTCCTTTATCTCCCTGGTCCAGTCTGGAGAGACTCATCTGGAGTGTCCCTGTACCACCAAATCCCCTTGTCCCTGCAATGCCCTTTGTCTCTTTTAGATGTCTATTCCCTAGATGATGGGTGTGTGATGTTCATGTCAGGAGGGCCGTGGCGAGGTGGTCACCAGACTGGGGCTGTGAGTTCATGAGGCTCTGCTCATTGTCTGCTCTGAGCTCACAGTTGGAAGGGAGCACCCTTGGGTATTCTCCATGTCCACAGTCACAGATATAGCCTCACATTAGCAGGAAGAAAAAAAAACACAAGCACCCCGGATTCTGGAGCAACCCTTTGCTCTTGCATTTTCCCTCTATTGCCCTCTGCTGCTAACATTTAGCATCAGTCTCCCTGCAAAGAAGGAATGCTTAGCGTTCAGCAAGTTAGTACAGACTGGTACTGAAGGGTGAATTTGGAGCTGAGAGGCAATTAATTGTTAACTGACATAGAGGAACACAATACAATACAAAGTGTCGGTCTCTTGATACATTTTATAAAACTTCGACTTTTCAAGCCAGTAGTTATTTAATTAGTGGGACGCCTCTACCTCATTTTAGTTGCACTGTATTTCATGTAGAGCTTTGCATTTGGATTTCTTTTCTGTGCTTGGAGAGAAATGCAAGAAGCACTGTTGGAATAAAATGAGATATATTAATAAAATATTTGAGAATACATAAAAAACAAAACACAAGGGCTTTGAAAACATATGTATAATCAGAAAATCAAAGATACAGGGGCCAACTGTGGCTGTAAGAAACCTTCCTGTATCTGCCTGCTCTGGAAAGAGCTGATTCAGAGCGCTTCCCTTCATATCCCCCTTTTAGAAGGGAGAAACACACCTAAAAATACATCGGAGGTGTGACGACTAGGTGGAAAATGGTAGATAACCTTTCTACAAAGGAGGAATGTTCCCCTCTAAAGTAGAGAAATGTTTCTTCTTCACGTTGTTTTTTTTAAAACAGGACTACGTGGTTAAGTTCAGCTTTCTAACTGACAGATGTCATGGTACTGAATCTCTCAGCATCTCGGTCTTACTCAACTTGGCTTCATCAGAGATCTTCTGTAAGAAAGGGAAATAGGGAGAAACCAAGGTGATGTTCCTATGGAATGGGAAAAATGCAGACTATGTTTAGTCTGGAGTTAGACCTGAAATTTGAGACATGAAAGGCATGAGCTTCTGAGTAAAGCATTCGGCTTGAAATCCAGAGACCCGTCTTCTCCTGCCCTAGCACTTATTAGTGGGGTAACTTGGACAAGTTACATAATCTGTGTGGGCCTGTTTTGACATCTAGAAAATACTCTAACGGCTCCCTGTGTATTTTTTCAGGATTGACAGGAGGATCAGATGAGACAATAAATGGTTTGTGAAATGGTTAGAGTGCTTTAAAATTGTTTTACCATCATCATAAGTATTTTTAAAACTGTTCATTTATATGAAATTGAATGAAAACAGAGTATAAGACCTAACTTAGAAATAACAGTTTCATGAATTTCATAAAAAGCTAGTCTGTTTTGTTGAGATATAAGAGGAAGAACCCAGAAATCTCTAATTGTTTTTAGTTTTAAATATTTTGTTCTAACTATAAGAATTTGAAATTACAATTTGCTCTAAATATTCAGTATCAGGGGCAGATAGGGCAATGTAAGGCTGTGATCCTGTTAGGATTTCTGAGTCCGGAAGGAAAGGACATTTCTCAGGCTGACAGGTCCTATTGGACTTGAAACGTAGGCTATTTTTTAAAGAGAGCAGAGTTCTGTTAGTTTGGGTCTAGATATTTCATGAGAGACTCTAGAAGATTGAATGATAAAATACAGACATAAAAATTGTACAGGGTTTTCTATAATTGTGAGGGGGGAAATGTTAGCAAATGACCTTGGCTCACAGTTGGAGGGTAGTATTCTGATCCAATACATGAAGTTAAATAATCATGATTATAACCAATAAGATACAAAAGAGCAAAAGTAACCACTGTACATTTTTATAACAATTGAAATAAGATATTTTTACCTTAATAGCATTTAAATAATTCCACTGACTATGCAAAAGTCCCCAAGGTTGGTTGGTTGGTTTGTTTGAGGCGGAGCCTTGCTCTGTTACCAGGCTGGAGTGCAGTGGCATGATCTCGGCTCACTGCAACCTCCACCTGGGTTCAAGTGATTCTCCTGCCTCAGCCTCCGGAGTAGCTTGGACTACAGGTGCATGCTACCACGCCCAGCTCATTTTTTGTATTTTTAGTAGAGACAGGGTTTTATCATGTTGGCCAGGATGGTCTCGATCTCTTGACCTCATGATCGGCCCACTCAGCCTCCCAAAGTGTTGAGATATGGGCTTGAGCCACTGTGCCCGGCCAAGTCCCCAAATTGTTATAAAATGTATACACAGCATACAGACACACTCAGCTGGATCATACATTTGGCCTAATAAGCTAACATGTTCATTTTAGTAACTATTAATTAAATATTTACTTAATATTTTGGAAGACACTTAATGGGGGGAACTTGAGTGATCTCATCTTTCAAACAAAGCAAAACAAAACAGAACAAACAAGGCAGGCTTGGGATGTGTGAGCTGATGTCCTCTTTTTCTTTCTTCAAGATTTCTTTCTGAACGTTACAAGAAAGCTGCTGGAATCTGACAGGTTGCACTTCAGACCCAGCTTTGCCACTCCTCAGCTGTGTCCCTTTGGGCAAACCACTTAATCTTGTTGCACTTCACCTTTAGTAACACTTGCCTCACGTGCCAGCCTAAGAATGAATGGAAATAGTACCTTGCTCATAGGAGCCTCTCGGGAATTTTTATGATCCCTTAGTATGTTCTCACTCTTGCATGTAAATAGGCATGCTATGAGAATGGAAGAAATGGGCCTGCTGAGATTTTTTTCTGGAACCCGAGGTTCCTCTGGATATATTTAGTGGAAAATCAGTGATACGCATATATATATTGCTGCACTCTTTTCTGTTTCCGTTATCTTCTCTATCCTTATGTTAATACTATACTGTCTTGATTACTATAGCTTTTTTTGAGCTGGAGTCTTGCTCTGTCACCCAGGCTATAGTACAGTGGTGCCATCTTGGCTCACTGCAACCTCCACCTCCTAGGTTCAAGAGATTCTTGTGTTTCGGTCTCCCAAGTAGCTGGGATTACAGGTGCATGCCACCATGCCTAATATTTGTACTTTTAGTGGAGAAAGAGTTTCACCATGTAGGCCAGGCTGGTCTGGAACCCCTGATCTTTTTTTTTTTTTGAGACAGAGTTTCACTCTTGTTACCTAGGCTGGAGTGCAATGGCTCGATCCTGGCTCACCGCAACCTCCGCCTCCTGGGTTCAGGCAATTCTCCTGCCTCAGCCTCCTGAGTAGCTGGGAATACAGGCACGTGCCACCATGCCCAGCTAATTTTTTGTACTTTTAGTAGAGACAGTGTTTCACCATGTTGACCAGGATGGTCTCGATGTCTTGACCTCGTGATCCATCTGCCTCAGCCTCCCAAAGTGCTGGGATTACAGGCTTGAGCCACTGCGCCCAGCCTCAAACTCCTGATCTTAAGTGATCCACCCACCTCAGCCTCCCAAAGTACTGCGGGGTTCCTTAAGTGAGCCACTACACCCAGCCAGATTACTGTAGCTTTATAGAAAGTCTGAAATCAGAGGGTCTGACTTTATTCTTTAGAATGGTTTTAGATTTACAGAGAAATTAAATAGATAGTATGGAGGGTTCCTGTATACCCCACACCCATTTTCCCCGGCAGTTAATGTCTTACGTTAGCATGATATATTTGTGCAATTAATGAACCATTATTGATATATAATTAGCTAAAGTAAATTGATTAATATTTTCTTAATTTTGACCCAATGTTCTTTTCCTTTTCTAGGATATGGCATTATATTTAGTGGCTGTGTCTCCTTAAGTTCCTCTGAGCTGTGGCGGTGTCTCAGACTTCCCTTGTTTTTGATGTGGACGGTTTTGGGGGATACTGCTCAGGCATTTTGTAGGATACTACACAGCTAGAATTTGCCTGATGTTTTTCTTACGATAACACTGGGGTTATGAGTTGTCGGGTGGAAGACCACAGATAAAGTGCCATTTTCATCATATTGTATCAAGAGTACATACTGTCAATGTGATTTGTAACTAATGTTGACATCGATCACCTGGCTAACGTAGTGTTCATTAGGCTTCTCCACTGTGAAGTTACTCCTTCCCCATTTCTTTGAAAGGAGTCACTACATGCAGCCTACACCTAAGAAGTAGAGAGTTATCCTCCTTCCTTGACAGTGGAGTATTTACATAAATTAGCTGGAGATTGTCTCTTCACTCGCCCTCATGTATTATTCAATCATGTCTTGTTTTGTTTGTTTGTTTGTTTTGTTTTGGAGACAGAGTCTCGCTCTATCACCTAGGCTGGAGTGCAATGACATGATCTCAGCTCACTGCAACCTCTGCCTCCTGGGTCCAAGCGATTCTCTTGCCTTAGCCTCTCAAGTAGCTGGGATTACAGGTGTGTGCCACGAAGCCCAGCTAATTTTTTTGCACTTTTAGTAGAAAAGAGGTTATACCATGTTGGCCAGGCTGGTCTTGAACTCCTGACCTTGTGATCTGCCCGCCCCAGCCTCCCAAAGCGCTGGAATTACAGGCATGAGCCACCACACCTAGCCCATGTCCTTAATTGTTTAGTGCCAGTGTATATGTACAGCAGCGTCAGAATTGTTAACCGGTACCCCTGTGGGAATCAACTTTACCAACTAGAATTCAGTGCTTATGTACAAGTGCTTTTGCTTTTAGTCTTATAAATAACACTAGTTTCCAAAGCTACTTAGATCAGTACCTTGTCGTCCTGCCTCTTTCAGTGATGTTGTTGCATACATTTGTAATGCAGTCTGATGCCCTTATCATAGTCTGCACTTATTTCTGGAATCTCCGGTCTCCTAAATGATTTTTTTAATGTGTATGCATTAAGGTTCACTGTATTGTGCAGTTCTGCAGGTTTTGATACATGCATAATGTCACCTGTCTACCTTTACAGTATCATATAGAGTATGTTTACTGTCTCCCCTCCCCTCAATTCCTAATGTTTCCTCCTAGTCATCACTCCCTGCTTCCTCCCAAATTCCTGGCAACCACTGATTATTTTACTTTCTCTGTAGTTTTGCCTTTCCAGAGTGTCATATAATTGGAATCATATGAATATATTGTACCTTTTTATGCACACAGGTTGCTAAGAAACACATGTTGATAATCTGTAAATTATTTCATTCAGAGCTGAGCACATTATCATCAGGATTCCAGTCTTCTAAAACAATGGAAAGTGTTAATTTTTTTTCTCTCGGCTCTTATTGTTGTTACCTTACTTAGCAAAGGTTTTGATGTGGCTTATATTTTTTTTAATTAAACTTTTCATTGAGGAGCTAGGAAAACTGATGAGGTCTTTATTTATTGTAGCTATTGTAGAGTTAATTCCTAAATAATATATACAAGGCTTTTTGAATCACATCCTCAAATTAGAGCTGCTCTAAATTTTTTGTTTTTATGCTGATTATAACATTTTAAAATTAAAAGAAAATTCTGGGTCATCTGGAGGACTACTGCATTGTGTGTTGCTATAGTTTTACCTTTCCAGCCCGCATTTGAACTTGTGTGTATAATTGTCTTGGATCCTAGTCATTCTTGGCTGTGAGAAAAGAAGATATACTTAACATGTAATGAAGTATTTGCTTCCAAGAGAAGGCCGAAGCCTGTCACTATGCACTGTATAAAGGATGTCATCACAGCTGAAATAAAGAACAGCAGGACAGGGCCAGGCACGGTGGCTCATGCCTATAATCCTAGCACTTTGGGAGGCTGAGGAAGATGGATCACCTGAGGTTGGGAGTTGGAGACCAGCCTGACCAACATGGAGAAACCCCGTCTCTACTAAAAATATGTAATTAGCCAGGCATGATGGTGCATGCCTGTAATCCTAGCTGCTTTGGAGGCCGAGGCAGGAGAATCCTTGAACCCCAGAGGCGGAGGTTGCAGTGAGCAGAGATAATGCCATTACACTCCAGCCTGGGAAACGAAAGTGAAACTCCATCTTAAAACAAAAACAAAAACAAAAGCAAAAAAACAGCAGAACAAACCTAAAGGACCTTAGTTTGTACCGTATTTATGGAGTTTTTTGTTTCGTTCTGTTGCCCAGGCTGGAGTGCAGTGGTGTGATCTCAGCTCACTGCAACCTCTGGCTCTCAGGTTCAAGCAATTCTCATGCTGCAGGCTTCCGAGTAACTGGGATTACAGGTACCCAGCTCATTTTGTTATTTTTACTCTGTTGGCCAGGCTGCTCTCGAACTCCTTACTTCAAGTGGGTGACCTGCCCTCCTCGGTATCCCAAAGTGCTGGGATTACAGGCATGAGCCATTGTGCCCAGCTGCCATATTCATGTTTTAAGTACAATTTAAGATTCACAAAACACATGTTGTCTGTCAACATTAAATTATTGTGGTTAAATAGAATTTGGGTTTTGTAGTTTTCATTTTTATATGAATATTTGTTTTAGCACTATAAAGAGCCATAAACATAATGAATATATACTTACACTTATGTTTAATCAAATAAATATAGTAACATCAATACTGAGAGGTGTGGAAGAATTTTTTTTAAACTTTAACTATAACTGTTTGTGTCTCCAGATTGAGAAACAATGGCTTAGCACATGGCAAGTTTTTACTAAATATTGGCAGTTGTTGTTATGGTTTTAAATAATATGAGCTTTTGGGCCTGGCATGGTGGCTTACACCTGTAATCCTAATACTTTGGGAGGCCAAGATGGGCTAATAATCACTTGAGGACAGGAGTTCAAGACCAGCCTGGCAAACATGGTGAAACCCCATCTCTACTAAAAATGAAAAATTAGCTGGGCATGGTGCCGGGCACCTGTAATCCAGCTAATTTGGGAGGCTGAACCAGGAGAATCACTTGCCTCAGGAAGCAGAGGTTGTGCTGAGCCAAGATCGTGTCACTGCACTCCAGCTTGGGCAATAGAGTGAGACTCAGTTTCAAAAAATAAATAAAATAAATAAATAAATAAATAAATAAAATGTGCTTTTGGTAATATACTAGTCCAGACTTGGTTGTCTTCCCATTCCCACACTGGCATGCATACATTCCTGCATTTCACACACTTTTCTCTCTTTCCCCGTCCCTCCCACATCCACAGCAGCACTTAGCATGGTTGACACTGACCGCCCAGTTGCCTATCCTGCAGACATGGCAGATTCCACACTTTCTTCCTTGTGGTACTGCCTTCGGTAACAACAGTGTGGATTTGTTGTTGTTGCTACTTGCTTTGCTTCTATTGTTTCTGCTCCCCTTGTTCTTTACATACTATGTTCTCTGAGATTCTGCCTTTACCCATATCTCTCTTGGTTATACATATTTTAAATTTTAATTCTTAAATTAACACACCACAAAATCGACTGTGTATATTTGTTGTTCTGTGAATTTTGACACATGTATAGGTTTGTTTAACCGCTACCCAAGTGGGATACAGAACCATTCCATTGCTTCAGAATCTTTCTTGTGTATCTTTTGTAAATTGTACTCGCACCTATTCCTAACTCCTGACAACCACTGACTGACCTATTCTCTGTCATTAAACTTTTGTCTTTGGGATAATGTTATGTAAATTGCATTATACATATGAACTTCTTTAGTATTCCATTTCTATTTTTCTATTTTGTTACTTACTGTAGCTTTTTGTATAGTTTGTTTTCGTGTTAACTAGGATGACAATATACATATTATAAAATTTTGCAGTCTATTTAAAATCAATATTTAACCTCTTCACATTGACTGTATCAACCTTATCACTGTATAGGCCATTTGCCTGCCCTGCTTAAAGATATATAGTTTTCTTATGTATTATACTTATGTGCATTGTAGATCAGACTGTATGAGTTTTGTCTTCATCCATCAAACATATTAAAGAAGTCAGGTAGAGAATATTTATCAAAATATTTACCATTTCTGTTGTTCTTCCTTCATTTCTGATATCTCAGGTTTCCTACTGGTATCGTTTTTCTTCTGTCTGAAAAACTTTCTTTAGCTGTTCTTTTAGAGTATATCTGTCGACAACAGATATTCTTAGTACTTCTTTCTCGAGAGTATCTTTATTTCACCTCGGTGCTGAAGGATATTTTTGCTGGTTATAGAATTCTGTGTTGATAGCTCTTTTCTTTCAGCACTTCAAAGTGTTGTTATACTTCCTTCTGGCCTCTGTGATTTTTGATGAGGAATCCAGTCTTTGAAAGCTTTGCTCCCCTATAAAGCAATGTGTTGTTTTTCTTTGGTTGTGTTCAGTATTTTTTTCTTTGTCTTTAGTGTTCAGCAGTTTGGATGTGCAGTGTTGCGGTCTGGACTTCTTTGTGTTTATCTTGTTTGGGGTTTGCTGAGCTTCAGATATGTAGGTGTCTGGTTTTTGCCAAATGTAGAAATTTTCAGCCATTATTTTTTCATGTATTTTTTGGATACATGAAGAGTGGGCCCACACTCTTCTTCCTTTCTTCTGAGACTCCTGTGGCATGAATGTTTGACCTTTTCCCATTGTCCCATAGGTCCCCGAGGCTCTATTCATTTTTATTTGAACTATCTTCTAGTTCACTACCTCTTTCCCATGTCATATCCATTCATCCAGTCAAATTTGGTTATTGTATTTTTCAGTTTCAAAATTTGCATTTGGTTCTTCTCTGTATTTTCTGTTTCTTGCTGAGACTGTATTTCAAGAGTGCTCACCTTTTCTTGTTGGAGTGTTTTTATTTTTATTTATTTTTTATTTTTGAAAGAGGGTCTCACTCTATCACTTAGGCTGAAGTGCGATGGTGCACTGCAGCCTCAGCCTTCTGGGCTCAAGTGATTCTCCTTCTTTAGCCTCCTGAGAAGCTGAAACTACAGATTCTTGCCTCCATGCCTAGCTAATTTTTTATTTTTTGTAGAGGCAGTTTCTCCCAGACTGGTCTTGAACTCCTGGGCTCAAACCGTCTTCCCGCTTGAGCTTCCAAAAGTGCCTGGCCCAGCATTTTTATTATAGCTGCTTTAAAGTCTGTCAGATAATTCCAACAACTCTGCTTCTTAGCAATGGCATCTTGTCTTTTCCCAAGTTTCTTATGCAACTTGAAATTTTCTGGATGTTCATATGCTGCACAATTTTGGGTTGGATCCTGGACATTTTGATTATTTTGTTATGAGACTCTGGCTGTTGGTTAAAATCCTACAGGGATGTTGATTTTTTTATTTAGTAGGCAGTTTCCCTGGTTGAGTTCAGGGCACAGGTTCCAACTGCTTTTGAAGAAGTTTTCAGAGCCTTTGCAGTACTGTCTGGGTCTGTCCCACATGTGCAGTAGCCAGTGGCCAGGCTGGGATGTTGGGTGGTTTTCTGTCCTGTAGTTCAGTTCTCAATGTCTGTGTATACTATTTGGGGTCAGATCCATACATGCACTTCTCAAAGGAGAATTCAGGACTTCATGAACAACTTTAAGGGGTTGCTTTTCTTTTCTTTCTTTCTTTTTTTTTTTTTTTTTTGAGACAGAGCAAGACACTACTAGCTCAGCCAAGAGTGTAGTAGTGTAATCTTGGCTCACTGCTTCTCTGCCTCCTGGGTTCCAGCAATTCTCCTGGCTCAGCCTCCTGAGTAGCTGGGACTACAGGAGTGCACCACCACACTCAGCTAATTTTTGTATTTTTAGTAGAGACGGGGTTTCACTATGTTGGCCAGGATGGTCTCAATCTCTTGACCGTGTGATCCTCCCACCTAAGGGGTTGCTTTTCTAAGCTCCTCCCAGTCTGTGGTCTTTCTGGTGAATTATGGACTGTGAGTCTCCCTTTTTATTTCTCCAGCCTGAATCTAGGACATTAGTTACCCTACTCTGCCATATACTTCCCATCTATATAGCAATATGGTTTCTTTTCTTTCTTTCTTTCTTTCTTTTTTTTCTGTAACCCAATCTAAGTTTGTGGCTTTATTTTTTCTCATCCTTTTATTTTAAAGGTTTTTCTAAAGCTATAGAAAAGTTGACAGTATATTCCCCAGTATATAAAAGTTGGTCACCCTTTATTTACTAGATTTACCAATTGTTAACATGTAACCACATACCATGTTTGTTTTGCTTTTTTGTTTCTCTCTCTCTCTCTCTCTGTGTATTTATATAACTTTTCCTCCAGGAACAAATTATTATTTTATACACACACACACACATATTTTTTTTGAGATGGAGTCTCACTGCAACATCCAGGCTGAAGTGCAGTGGCAGTATTTCAGCTCACTGCAAACTCTGCTTCCTGGGTTCAAGCAATTCTCCAGCTTTAGCCTCCCAGGTAACTGGGACTACAGGCATGCGCCACCACACCCAACTAATTTTTGTATTTTTAGTAGAGATGAGGTTTCACTGTTTTGGTCAGGCTGGTCTCCAACTCCTGTCCTCAAGTGATCCACCCACCTTGGCCTCCAAAAGTGCTGAGATTATAGGCGGGAGCTACCACACTGGCCTGCGAATTGTTTAAAGTAAGGTAAGGGTGTCTCCTAAATGCCTCTATATACTTTGGTATCTGTCTCCTAATCTATCTCCTAATATTCTTCTGTGTTGGATGTTTTCCTATATACAACTACTATGTCATTAGCATATCCAAGAAACTTAACTTCGATATGGTGATATGGACTAATATGGAGTTTCTGTTTAAATTGCTCCCATTGCCCCAATAAATTCCTTTGTCACTCTTTTTTGAGAGGGTGCTCCAGCAATCAGAGATTACAGATTGCATTTAATTGTAATACCTCTTTATGTCTTTTAATTTAAAATACCTCCCCCACTTTTCTTTCCTTTTTTTTTTTTTTTTTTTTTTTTTTTTTGAGACAGAGTCTCTTGGCCAGTCTAGAATGCAATGGTTCTATCTCTGTTCACTGCAACCTCTGCCTCCCAGGTTCAAGTGATTCTCCTGCCTCAGCCTCCTGAGTAGCTGGGATTACAGGCTCCCATCAGCATGCCAAGTTAATTTTTATGTTTTTAGTAGAAATAGGGTTTTGCCATGTTGGCCAGGCTGGTCTCGAATTCCTGACCTCAGGTGATCCACCTGCCTTGGCCTCCCAAAGTGCTAGAATTACAGGTGTGAGCCACCCCAGCTGGCTGGTTTCTTCTTTTCTTGAAGGAATTTTATTTTCTAAGGCAGAAGGTGAAAGGAAAAGAGAGCATTCTTTTCAACACTCCTCAAATGTTCCTTCATTTCGAGCTCTTTCTTTATACCTGTGACCTGTTTGTTCATTTTCACACACAGTGATCTGTGTCTGTCTGTTATTAGAAGTCAGGAAGGATTCTGTCTTTGTCCAGGCCTCTGTTACACGTTTTTAAGCCTAGATGAAAGACCTTGGTTTATGGTCAGGAGGTGGTAGGAAAGGAGCATGTTTTTTGCATAACCTGGCCCACCTGGCTGTGTATCAGGTGTGAGCAAGAGTGGCCAAGGGGAATTTCTCCCAGGCAAGAAAGCTTTCCCTGTGACCTCAAAGCCTGGGGGATTCCCAGAGGCTCCACTTTGGTCTGCTGGAGTTCCTCGCAGCTCCCTGCCATAGGGCACCATAGGCAAGGCATTACTTTTCCTTTGCCAAGTCACAGAATGGTTTTTCCCTTGTGTTCCTGTTTTCTGGAATGTATTTGACATCTTTTCCTAGTGTACAGTATTATCAGAGGTCTCCCCCACATTTTTGGTTTCCATTGATAAATTTGAGAATGATATCAATTATAGGAAACAGAAGGAGTTAAATTAATACCCTCAAGAAAAACCTTTTTGGCCGGGCATGGTGACTTACACCTGTAATTCCAGCACTTTGGGAGGTCGAGGCGGGTGGATTGCCTGATGTCAGGAGTTTGAGACCAGTCTGGCCAACATGGTGAAACCCTGTCTCTACTAAAAATACAAAACAAAACAAACAAAAAATAGCCAGGTGTGGTGGCATGCATCTTGCAATCCCAGCTACTGGAAAGGCTGAGGTAGAAGAATTGCTTGAACCAGGGAGGTGGGGGTTGCAGTGAGCTGAGATTATGCCACTGCATTCCAGCCTGGGTGAAAGAGCAAGACTCCATCTCAAAAAAAAAAAAAGGAAAGAAAAGAAAAAGTCTTCACTATAGTTTTTTCTTTTTTTAAACATTTGTCTTCAAATATTAACAATCTAAGCAAAAGGTATAATAACATAATGACTTTACTACTGCCATTATGAGTCCATTATGAATATAAAAAGGCACCAAATGCATCTGAAAATATATAGCAAACTCTCTCCCTTTATATAGAATGTATTGAGGCTGTCATTGAGAGTAGAAAAATTATGAAGTATTATTGGAGTCGGATATTTTGACATCATATAATTTTTCTTAATCCTTGTGGTTCTGTCAGTTTTGTGTTATACTTTACCTTGTTCCATTTTGTCCATTCTGTGTTGGAATGGCACTCGATATCTCAAATTAACATGTGATTGAAATATAAGCTCCTTCATGAAACCAAATGCAAGTACTTACCAGGAAGCAAGATATCAGTTTCTCTTTGGATGCTCTATTGTCAGGAATCTGAGCTAGTCAGCTGGTGGTTTCACAACCTGTACTCTGAAACCTGTATTTAATTTGCTCTTAATAAACTGTGGTTAGGGGAATTCCCACCTTGGTAGTGCAGAGCAGGAATTCCCCGAGGCTCTCTGGCCTAGGAAATCTTCTGAGGTCATAGTAACTGACAACTGGAATGAATTCCATCAGACAAACAGTGGCAGTATAAGTCTATTAAAAAATAATTTGGCAATCTGTTTCAAAGTTTATGAGGCAGTTATAATCACACTTTGTTAAGGAAATGATACAAAAGAATACAATGATAATGGAGGAAAGAATTTATAGACTCATTATGTAGAAATATAGCAACATTGTAAGTATCCAACAATGGGCTATTACTTAATAAATGTCTATTTTATGGAATGACTATTTTGTAACCATTAGAAATTATAACTGGGCCAGGTGCGGTGGCTCATGCCTATGATCTCAGCACTTTGGGAGACAGAGGTGGGCAGATCACCAGGTCAACAGTTCGAGACCAGCCTGACCAACATGGTGAAACTCCATCTCTACTAAAAATAAAAAATTTGCTGGGCATGGTAGAACGTGCCTGTAATCCCAGCTACTTGGGAGGTTGAGGCAGGAGAATCGCTTGAACCCAGGAGGTAGAGGTTGCAGTGAGCTGAGATCGTGCCATTGTACTCCAGCCTGGGTGATAGAGTAAGACTCCGACTCAAGAAAAGAAAGAAAAAAATAAGAAATTATAACTGCATATTGTGTAGCTACATGAAAAAATACAAATGATATAATTTGTGGGGGGAAGTTTATATATTATGATCATATGAAAATGTATATATTTATGTCAAATTTTAGTGAACACATAGGAGGAATTACAGCTGTTGTTATATTGGGGTATTTGGATAATGTTTACTTTTTCCCTTCTCATTATAAATTACTATTAAATAATTTGTATAACTTAAAAAATAGAGTTATTTAGGCCAGGCACGGTGGCTCACACATGTAATCCCAGCACTTTGGGAGGCCAAGGTGAGTAGATCACTTGAGGTCATGAGTTCATGACCAGCCTGGCCAACATGGTAAAACCCTGTCTCTATTAAAAATACAGAAACTTAACTGAGCTACTCCCAGCTACTCGGGAGGCTGAGGCAGGAGAATCACTTGAACCCAGGAAGTGGAGGTTGCAGTGAGCCCAGATCACGCCATTGCACTCCAGCCTGGGTGACAGGAGTGAAGCTCTGTCTGGAAAAAAAGAAAGAAAAAAAAAAGAGAGAAAGAAAAGAAAAAGAAATACCTAAGGTAGGTAGGTATTTGAGAAGAAGTAGAGAGCAGGCAGAATTTTAGCTCAGTTTAAAGGACTTTATTAGAGTCACCCTCTAACTCAGCCATGGAACTGATTTTCTCACGAGTTTCCATGTTACCAGTCTCTGGGAGTGTTTAGTGAAAGATTAACAGTCCTGTTGCCAGGGATGTTATAAGAGGAGAAGGAACTACAAGGTGATTGCATGATTCTTGCAGGTCTAAAATTTTGTTATTCTAAGGCATTTGTTTTGTCTTGCCTGTCTGCCTGCCTCCTTCCCTCCCTCCGTTTCCCTCCCTCCTTACTTCCCTTCCTCCCTTCTGTGTGTTTTGACAGCTGTACCCATTTGCGTGAATTTGTATGACCTTTAGAACATTTCCATCATCCCAGAAAGTTTCCTCATGTCCTTTTCTAGTCAAGCACCCCAGAGGCAACTGCTCTCTGAGGTCTATCCTGTAGGCTAGGTTTATCCTTATATTTCCTATAAATGGAATCATAAAGCGTATAATGATTGTTGTTTTCTTATTTTAGCCAGCCAAAATTCTTTTGAGATTTAGACAGTTGTGACATGCATGAGTAGCTCATTCTTTCTATTGCTGAATAGTAGTCCATTGAACAGATATGCCCCAATTTGCTTTTCCATTCTCTTACTGTTAGATACTTGGGTTGTTCCTAGTTTGGGGCCCTCATGAATAAGGTTGTTATGTATATTTTTACAGGTTTTTTTTTTTTTTGAGAAATAGGCTTTTATTTCTGTTTGGTAAATACCCAGGAGTGGGCTGGGCATGGTGGCTCACACCTGTAATCCCACCACTCTGGGAGGCCAAGGCAGGGGATCACCTAAAGTTAAGAGTTCAGGACCAGCCTGGCCAATGTGGTGAAACTCTATCTCTACTAAAAATACAAAAATTAGCCAAGCACAGTGGTATGTACCTGTAATCCCAGCTACTCAGGAGGCTGAGGCAAGAGAATCACTTGAACTCACAGGTGGAGGTTGTGGTGAGCCAAGATCGTGCCACTGCACTCCAGCTCTGGGGTGATAGAGCAAGACTCCACCTCAAAAAGAAAACCCAAAAACCTATGAGTGAAGTTTCTGGGTAAAATGGTAGCAATATGGTTAACTTGATTATAATTGATGAACACTTGTACAGAGCCCTTTGTGCCATATTTTCCCCTGACAATTAGTATTGTCAGTCTTTAGCTTTCACCTTGTAGTGGATCTGAAGCAGTACCTTATTGTGGTTGAAATTTGCATTCCCCTAATGGCTAACAATATTTGAACTGTTTTTCAAGTGTTTATTGGCCATTTGTATATCTTCTTCTATAAAACATCTGTTCAGATCTTTTGCCTATTTTTAAATTAGGTTTTTTGAATTGTTAATATGTAGGAGATCTTTATTTATTCTAGATACAAATACTATGTCAGATATATGTTATATATATATATATATGTAATTTTACCAGTCTGTGGCTTATTTATTAATTGTCGTAATAGTGTCTTTGGATGTGCAGAAAATTTCTATTTTAATGACATCAAATTGGCCAATTTCTTTTCTTTTGTAGATCATCTGTCCAAGAAATTTTTGCCTAACTACTCCAGGCTATGACATTTTTCTCTAATTTTTTTTTCTTTTAGAAGCTTTAAGAGTTCTAGGTTTTACAGTTAGGTCTATGAATCAAAAGCAATTTTTTTTGGTATGGAGAGAAAAAAAGCTTGAGGGTTTATTTCCTCATATATCCAGTTTTTCCAGCGACATTTGTTGAAAAGACTTTTCTTTCACTATTTGGTTGACTGTGTTGTTGATACCTTTGGTGAGAGTTGAGCACGTGCACATGCGTGTGTGTGTGTGCACACGCACGCACACACACACACACCTCTATCTGGACTGTTTTGTTCCATCGATCTGTTTTTCCTTATTTCAATATCAGACTGTCTTGATTACTATATATTTATTGTAAATTGTGAATTTTTGTAACATAGTACCTCCAACTTTGTTTTTCTTTGTCAGGATTATTCTGACTATTCTAAATAATTTTCTCTGTGAATTTTAGGATTGGCTTGCAGGTTTCATTTTAAAAGACTGCTAGAATTTTGATTAGGATTGCAGTCAATCTATAAAATTCTATACAATATCTGTCAATTGAAATAAATGAACCAATTTAAAATATTGTGTTCTCTCATATAAATGGCCAACCAATTTATGAAAAAATGCTCAACATCAGTAATCATCAAATAAAAACCATAATGAGATATTATTTCACCCCAGTTAGGATGGCTAATACCAAAACAAACAAACAGAAAACAAACAAACAAAAAAAAATGAGGATGAGGATATGTGGAGAAAAAAAGGAACTCTTACATACTGTTAGTGGGAATGTGAACTCGTACAGCTACTGTGGAGAACAACGTGGAAGTTCCTCAGAAAACTACAGATAGAACTACCATATTAGGCCAGGTGTGGTGGCTCACGCCTGTAATCCTATCACTTTGGGAGTCCAAGACAGATGAATCACCTGAGGTCAGGAGTTTGAGACCAGCCTGGTCAACATGATGAAACTCTGTCTCTACTACAAATACAAAAATTAGCCAGGCATGGTGGTGGGTGCTTATAATCTCGGCTACTTGGGAGGCTGAGGCAAGAGAATTTCTTGAACCTGGAAGATGGATGTTGCAGTGAGCTGACATCGTGCCACTGCACTCCAGCCTGGAAGACAGAGCAAGCCTCCGTCTCAGAAAAAAAAAAGAACTACCATATGATCCAATGAATCCTGCCCCACTGGGCATTGATCAAAAGGAAAGAAAATGAGTATAACAAAGAGACACCTGCACCCCCATGTTTATTGCAGCACTATTTACAGTAGTCAAAATATGGAATCAACGTAGGTGTTCAAGAACAGTTGAATGGATAAAAAAAAGATGGTGTACATACACCATGAAATACTCTCAGCCATAAAGAGAATGAAATCCTGTCATTCATGGCAACATGGATGGAACTGGAGGGCATTAAGTGAAATAAGCCAGGAACAGAAAGTTAAACACCATGTGTTCTTTTGCAGTTTGGAAGCTAAAAAAGTTGATGTCATAGAAGTAAAAAGTAAAGCAGAGGATACAAGAGACTGGGTTGGATAGGGGAGAAGGGAGGGATGGGGACAGATTTGTTAAAGGATACAGAATCACAGCTAGATAGGAGGAATAAGTTCTGGAGTTCTGTACCACCACAGGTTGACTATAGTTAACAATAATGTGTTCTATAGTTTCAATAGCTAGAAGGAGGATATTGAATGTTCCCAGTACAAAGAAATGAGAAATGTTTGAGATGATGGATATGCTAATTACTCTGCTCTTATCACTCTACAGTATATGATTGGAAACATCACTATTCCTAAAACACTGGGTTTGTAAAAAAAAAAAGAAAGAAAGAAAAGAAAAGAAAAAGAAAAATTATTGAATAGCTACAATTATTATTTGTCAATTAAAAATGTAAAAATATTGAACTTTTCAATCCATGAATATAATATAGCTCTCCATCTATTTAGGCCTTCTTTCATTTCTCCCAAAAATGTTTTATAGTTTTTACTGTAGAGCTCTTACATATCTCCAGTTAGATTTATGTCTAAGTATGTAATATGGCTTTTGATGCCATTATAATGGATTTTTTTACTTTTATTTTTCTCCATGTTTATCCCTGCTATATAGAAATAGATTACATTTTACTATTGACTTTATATATGTAAATTTATTAGATTTATTTCCTAGTTCTTGTAGTTATTAAATAGACTTTATAGTTTTATGTGTGTACAATCATGTCATCTGCAAGTAGAGCTTTACAGCTTCCTTTCTTACCTTTTTACTCCCCCCACCTCCCCATCTTATTGAAAAATGTGGGACTTCTAATAAAATGTTCAACAGATGTTGTCAGAGCAGATATCCTTGCCTCGTTCCTGATCTTAGAGAAAAAGCATTCCGTGTTTCACCTTTAAGTATGATGTTAGCTCTGAGTGTGTGTTTTTGTTTGTTTTTGAGACAGAGTCTCTCTCTGTTGTGAGGGTGGAATGCAGTGGTGTGATCTCAGCTCACTGCAACCTCTGCCTCCCGGTTTCAAGTGATTCTTCTGTCTCAGCCTCCTGAGTAGCGCCCGGCTAATTTTTGTATTTTTAGTAGAGACAGGATTTCACCATGTTGGCCAGGATGGTCTTGATCTCTTGACCTCACGATCCACCCACCTCGGCCTCCCAGAGTGCTGTGATTACAGGCATGAGCCATCACACCTGGCCGAGCTCTGAGTGTTTTTTAAATAGATGTCCTTTCTCAGGCTGAAGAAATTCTCTTTCATTTCTATTTTGCTGAGAATTTGTATTATGAATGGACACAGAATTTTGTCATATCCTTTTTCTGCATTTGAGATGATCATACTATTATCTCCTTGAGTCTGCTCTTTGATTTTGCATTTTTCTTCTTTACTAATAACTGCATTTAGAACAATCAAATTCTTCCTAAGTACTGCTTTAGTAGCATCCCCAAAACTTTTATGCTACATTGTTGTCTTGTTCTATTCAAGCTGCTATAATAAAATGCCATCAACTGGGTGGCTTATAAATAACAGAAATTCTCACAGTTACGGAGGCTGAGACATCAAGATCAAGGACTCCAGGTCTGGTGTCTGGTGAGGGTCTGTTTCCTAGTTCATAGACAGGTGTCTTCGCTGTAACTTCACATGGTAGAAGAAATGAGACAGCACTCTAGGAAATTTTTTATAAGGTCATAAACCTCATTCATGGAACGGAATTCATTCATTCCTATGGGCTTTACTCTCATCACCATTCACCACTGCAAGGCTCCACATCCAAATATCATCTGGTGATTAGACTTCAACATAATATCGAAGGCACACAAACATCCTGTCTATCACAGCTGTCATTCTTAACTCATCTCAGTATATTTTCTGCTTTCTCTTGTGATTTCATCTTTGCCCCTTGGGGAAATTGGAGGTGTTTTCCTTAATTTTCAAATATTACAGAATTTCCCCTTTTTGACATGTGTCCTTTCATCATGATGAAAAGTTTCTTTTTATATCTAATAATCCTCCTTTGCTAGAAGTCTTTCTGGTCTGATACTAATATGGCTTTGTCAACTTTCTTATGCAAACACAGTACTTTATAGTGAGTTTCATATCGAAATATATAGTTGTGTCATCTTTTTTTAAAGTCTTGCTTGATATCCTTTGTCTTTTAATTGAAAAGTTCAGTCTGTTTACATTAACGTGACTGTTGACATAGTTGAATTTAAGCATGCCAGATAGTTATTGTATTTCTATTCTTTTTGTCTGTCTTTAGTTCCTCTTTACCTCTTTTCTTGAATCTTACATTTTTAGTATTTAATTTTATTTCTTCTGTTAATTTTTATTTTAAAACTATACCTCTTGGTAGGGTGTGTGTGTGTGTGTGTGTGTGTGTGTGTGTCTCTCTCTTCTTGGTTTCTTTTTTAATATATTGCTTTAGAGCTGAGTTGTTAGATACGTGTGGCTATTTAAATTTTAATTCATTGAAATATGAGAGAATTCAAATATGTTTTGATTATTGTGTGGAAAATGAATTAAAATGAATCAGGACTAGAAACAAAGATAAGTTAGGATATTGTTGTTGTTTTTTTGTTTGTTTGTTTCCAAGATGGAGTCTTGGTCTGTCACCCAGGCTGGAGTACAGTGGCACAATGTTAGCTCACTGCAACCTCCACCTACCTGATGTAAGCAATTCTCCTTCCTCAGCCTCCCGAGTAGCTGGGATTACAGGTACCCACCACCATGCCTAGCTAATTTTTGTATTTTTAGTAGGAATGGGGTTTCACCAGGTTGCCCAGGCTGGTCTTGAACTTCTGACCTCGTGATCTGCCCCTCTTGGCCTCCCAAAGTGCTGGGATTACAGGTGTGAGCCACCACATCTGGCTCAGACATGATTTTTAAAACACTGACAAATTAGTAACAGAGTTTAAGAGAAATTATAGAATTGAGAGATATTGCGGAGGCAGAATCAATAAGAGGTGGCTAACAAATGGAACATCAGATAAAGAACAGTGAGGGAGAAGTCCAAGTGACTCTTAAGATCTCTAGCTTGGGCAAGCAAATGAATGATGATACCATTAATTGACAGGGAATATAGGTGGGAAGTCAAATTAGGAGAAAAATAAAGAATTTAATTTTAGAAATCTTGAGGTCATATGTTGGTATTTTAAGGTAGCAATTGGTAATAGGCAGCTGGGTCAAGAATTTTGGAAAGCTATCTAGAGCAGACATGTTTCATATTTTTAATTTAAATATTGATGAAGCAAAAGGTAGAAGGTACATAAAATCACCATGGTAATATTATCGAGTAACAATGCAAAACTTGAGTATCGCCTGCATTTAAGAGAAAACTCTAGATGGAGCTTCTGGATAAATTAGAGGAAAATTGGGAGACACTATGTTATTGAATACAAGGGACTAGAAAGTACTGAATGAATCATTAAATGACAATTTATTGCAAAAAATTTTGTAGGCAGGTGTTACATAGATAATATTTGACAAATTTGGCTTAGATCCACTTTTCTAAGAAGCAGCATGATACTGTGAAAATTATACAGTGCTTTTATGTTGTAGGCTCCATTCATTCATTGCCCTTTTTTTTGGGATGGAGTCTCGCTTTGTCCCCTAGGCTGGAGTGCAGTAACACGATCCCAGCTCACTGTAATTTCTGCCTCCTGGGTTCAAGTTATTCTCCTGCCTTACCATCCTGAATAGCTGGGACTATAGGCGCCCACCACCATGACTGGCTCATTTTTGTATTTTTAGTAGAGATGGAGTTTCACCATGTTGGCCAGGCTAGTCTCAAACTCCTGACCTCAGCTGATCCACCCCCCTCAGCCTCCCAAAATGCTGGGATTGCAGGTGTGAGCCACTGCGCCCAGCCCATGCATTGTCTTTATCTTTTCATATTGATTTTATCTTGCTGTATACAAGGCATTCTCCTAGGAGTGGGAGAAAGAAGGAAGAATAAAAATTAGTTTATATCATAATCTTCCTGTTAAAGGCATGTAAACAAATCAATAAAATATAACTATAGGGTCTATAAGTAAGAGGTTTGTAGGAAGTGCTGCAGAAGGCAAGAAGCAGGAATGCCCAACTCTTCTGTGCCTTTCAGATATGATTCTTTTTACATGGGTTGCCTTTTTCCTGCTTTTTAACCCACACAGGCTTTGGAACTCAGCTCACACATCATTCTGGAAACTTTATTTGATTTCCTTGTTTGCTTTACTTAATGCTTTAAGAAAAATGGTTACTCGTATTGAACAACACATCTCCAAATCCGTCACTATAAAATAGGGAAGGAGAGAGAAGGGAGGGAAAAAAACCAAAATGAAAAATATCATAATTATGCATCCCTTGACAGGGATACATTCTGAGAAATGTGTCATTAGGTAATTTTATCATTGTGTGATCATCATGGAGTATACTTACACAAGCCTAGATGGTAAAGCCTGCTACGCACCTAGGCTGCATATATGGTATAGCCTATTCCTCCTAGGCTGAAAACCTGTACAGCATGTTATTGCATATAAGCAGTTGTAACAAGATGATAAATATGGCTGGGTATAGTGGCACGCCTGTAATTCCAGCCCTTTGGAAGACCAAAGCAGGTGGATCATTTGAGGTCAGGAGTTCGAGACCAGTCCAGTCAATGTGGTGAAACCCCGTCTCTACTAAAAATACAAAAATTAGCCAGGCGGTAGTAGCATGCACCTGTAATCCCAGCTACTTGGGAGGCTGAGGCAGGAGAATCCCTTAAACTCGAGAGGAGGAGATTGTGGTGAGTCACTATTACACCACTGCACTCCAGCCTGGGCAACAAGAGGGAGACTCCAGCTAAAAAAAAAAAGAAAAGAGAAAAAAGGCCAAGTGCAGTGGCTCACGCCTGTAATCCCAGCACTTTGAAAGGCCAAGGCGGGCAGATCACCTGAGGTTAGGAGTTCAAGACCAGCCTGACCAACATGGAGAAACCCCATGTCAAAATTAGCCGGGTGGGTGGCAGGTGCCTGTAATCCCAGCTACTTGGGAGGCTGAAGCAAGAGAATCCCTTAAAGTCAAGAGGAGGAGGTTGTGGTGAGCCGCTATCACACACCACTGCACTCCAGCCTGGGCAACAAGAGTGAGACTCCATCTCAAAAAAATATATATGGTAAATATTTCTGTATCCAAACATAGAAAAGGTACAGTAAAAATATAGTATTGTAACTTATAATACTGTATACTTATGGTACCACTGTTGCATATGTAGTCAGTCATTGACTAGAATGTCATATTGTGGCATATGATTATATATGCTCACTAAGAAATTCGGGCCGGGCGCAGTGGCTCATGGCTATAATCCTAACAGTTTGAGAGGCTGAGGCAGGAGGATCTCTTGAGGTAAGAAATTTGAGACCAGCCTGGGTGACAGAGCAGGGACTTATCTCTACAAAAAAATCAAACAATTCCCTGGGAGTGGTGGCACATGCCTGTAGTGTCAGGTACTCAGGAGGTTGAGATGGGAGGATTGCTATAGCCTAGTGATTGAAAACTGCAGTGAGCTATCACAGTCCCCTGTATCCAGCCTGGGTGACAGAGCAAGACCCTGTCTCTGAAAAAAAGCAGAAAGAAAGAAATTCAAACAATATAGAAAAATGCAAGGAAGAAGGCAGCAGTCACACAGGATCTCATCATCTAGCAATAATGATTAGCATTAGATTAACATTATCCACATATATCCCTATAGGTTTGTAGATATTAAAAGATGGATACAAATAATTTCACATAGTTAAGGTCATACTATATATGCAATTTTAAGTGTTGTAAAGGGCTCAATTTCACTTTTAAAAAATTAGAGTTAAAAAAGAGGACTGGGAGCAGTGGAGATGGAGTTTCACCATGTTGGACAAGGGTTCAAGTGATTCTCCTGCCTCACCCTCCCGAATAGCTGGGACTGTAGGTGGCCACCTACAGATTACATCTGTAATCCCAACACTTTGGGAGGATGAGACGGGTGGATCACCTGAGGTCAGGAGTTTGAGACCAGCCTGACCAACATGGAGAAACCCTGTCTCTACTAAAAATACAAAATTAGTCAGGCATGGTGTCTCCTGCCTGTAATCCCAGTTACTCAGGAGGCTGAGGCAGGAGAATCTCTTGAACCTGGGAGGCAGAGGTTGCTGTGAGCTGAGATAGCACCATTGCACTACAGCCTGGGCAACAAGAGTGAAACTCCGTCTCAAAAAAAAAAAAAAAAGTGGGGGAGAGAGAGATGAATTTCACATCAAGGATTCTTTACAAAAGATAGTAATTACTAATAGATCCCTCAAGCTTAACAAAAAACACTGAAGTTTTGGTGATTTTAAAAAGCTGCAGATGTCTAGATGATTAACTTTTCAACTGCTCGATATGCTTTGCTATGAGAGATGAAGAAATTAGTACTTTCAAATTCTTTTCACCTTCCTTCCCTACTCCCAACCACTGACTAATTTTTCAGTTGGGATTACAGTATTACTGTCGTGACATTTCTATACTTTTGTGTTATCTAATCCATGTATTTTTTTTAGTCTTAGTTCAGTATTTAAATGGATTCAGTTCTCTCCATTATCTCTTCATTTATGTCTTGATTGGCTGATTTATTCATCATGTAGCTTTCTCAAAAAGGACGCACGTAGTCCCTAATGTCTACTGTATTGTCTGGTGTTTTTGTTTTGTTTTTGAGACAGAGTCTCACTGTGTCACCCAGACTGGAATGTAGTGGCGCAATCTCGGCTCACTGTAAACTCTGCCTCCCAGGGTCAATCGATTCTCCTGCCTCAGCCTTCTGAGTAGCTGGGATTACAAGTGCCCACCCCGACACCCAGTGAATGCTTGTATTTTTAGTAGAGACAGGGTTTTGCTATGTTGGCCAGGCTGGTCTTAAACTCCTGACCTCAGGCAATCCACCCACCTTGGCCTCCCAAAGTGCTGGGATTACAGGCATGAGCCACCTCACTTGGCCTGTCTGTTCCTTGATACCTGAATGACAGCTTGGCTAGGCATACATTTGGTGGGTCATGCTTTCTTTCCTCTGAACATGGCATTTCTCCTGTCTCCTGGAATTGTGTTCAATCAGTTTTCGTCTTTACTGCTTTTTTTTTTCCTTTTAGAATCGGAATTGCAGTTTTCAAAGAATCGACATGAGTTCTGTACCTTTTCCATTACTGGACGTGAGATAATTATTGCTAGGAAGAACAACCGCAGCTGTGATACTGTGATGTGAGCCAGGGTATTTTAGGAATATTAATTATGTATCTTTCCTTTCTAGAGATAATTGACGACCTTGCCAACCTAGTGGAGAACACAGATGAGAAACTTCACACTGAAACCAGGCGTGTAAACATGGTGGACCGGAAGTCAGCCTCTTGTGGTACGTTAGTCAACAGGTTATCAAAAGACAACCTCTTGATAGCTATGTTATGGCTCTGTTTCTGCCACAGCTTGTGGATTTACTCTGCTCTGAGTTTCCCGTGTTTGTCTAATTACTGCAGGGATTTCGTTGCTCTTCTGATATAGGCAGTGCCATTTGATGAAGCACTGAAAGTGCTAAAAGATGGTTCAATCTTGTCAAAATGAAATGAATGGTGTGGAGCTCAGAGGGCGTATCATTCATTGTAAATTTTTTTTTTTTATTTAAAAGAAAGAGCACTTTCTATGTATTTACAGAGATTAATGGTTTGGGAAATTGTATGACATTATACTGGTTGGTGGGTTTCAAAGGGGATCTCACTTGCTTTTGTGCCATCTTAAAATAACCACAAGCTTCACTGAGTTCAAATCCTATGTTTTGCGATGGCATCGTTGTCAGCTCACTTTACCTCATGATACCTTCTATGTAAAATGGGGATTCATATGCCAAGATGAGAATGTCATGAAGAACTTGCTTAAAATACTGATTCTGAGGCCCTCCCCTAGGGATTCTGATTGAGTAGGTCTAGGGTGGAGTTCAAGAATGTTCGTTATTTAACAAGTATACTAAGCAGTTCTGCTACAGGTACTTGTTCTGCAGAAATTCTGATGCAGACTTTTGTGAGGTTTAAATGGTGTATTGCCTGTGCACAGTGCCTTGCCCAAAGGTAAGTGGTGATAAGTGATGGTAACAGCGGTAGTAATCACAGTGATGGTGTTTTGGTCTTCGTCTCACAAAGGTGCACCAAGTTTATAAAGCTGACATACCTATGACAAATAGAATTCCAGGCCACATGCAGGGGCTCAGAAGTTTGAGACCAGCCTGGGCAATGTAGCAAGACCTCTGTCTCTATAAAAAATTTAAAAATCAGCAGCCTGGGCAACATGGCAAGACCCTGTCTCTACTAAAGATACAAAGAAATAGCCAGATGTTATGGCATCACCTGTAGTCCCAGCTACTTAGGACACTAAGGAAAGAAGATCTCTTGAGCCCTGGGGGTGGAGGTTGCAATGAGCTGAGATCATGCCACTGTACTCCAGTCTGGGTGACAAAGCGAGACCCTGTCTCAAAATTAATTAATTCAAAAAATTAGCCAGGCATGGTGGTATGTGCCTGTACTCCTTGCTACTCAGGAGGCTGAGACAGGAGGATCACTTGAGACCAGGAGGTTGAGGTTGCAGTGAGCCATGATTGTGCTACTGTGCTCAGGTGTCCATACTAGGTTTGGCATCAAATGGTGACCTCCCAGGAGCAGGGGACCGCCAGGTTGCCTAAGGAGGGGTGAACCGGCCCAGGTCAGAAACGGAGCAGGTCAAAACTCCTGTGCTGATCAGAGCCTGTGAATATCCACTACACTCTAGCCTGGGCAACATAGTGAGACCTGTCTCTAAAAAAAAAAAAGAAAAGAAAAAAAGAAAGAAGGCTGGAACAATGGGATAATAAAGGGTCAGGCACACAGAGACTCTGGAAACTCGAAGGAAGTGGAACCCTAGGGGACCCACTTGAGACCCTTTATCACCACTGTCCAGCCGGAGTGCCAGACCATCCCACCCTGTGCTTCTGCTCCTCGATTTTGCTTTAACAGTCTTCTCGAATAACTGCTGGCCACAGGGACTTTGTTATCTATGCTAGATCCTGAAATGTTAAAGATGAGAGATATGAGTTCGCTCCCACCTCAGTTTCCTCATGATAAGAAAGTGGATAACTTGGTTGTCAAAATTCAGTTGTATGGACGATATAAAGTGTGTAGTGCTGGTCATCTTCCCCAGCTTTCCATATGTATTTGAGAGGTGCCAGAGCATATGTCATGAGAGTGGGCTCTGGAGCCTGGCCTCACACCCAGGCTTCCCCTCTCACTAGCTGCATGACCTCGGGAAAACGTCCAGACTCCCCTTTGCCTCATTTTCCCATCTTTGAATTGGGGATAATAAAGATATAGACCTCAAAGGATTGTTATGAGAAATAAATGAGTGTGTGTATATAATATATATATGTGTGTGTATGTGCATATATAATATATATATGTATGTATATGTGGTTATATGTGTATATATTAGGTTGGTGCAAAAGTTATTGTGGTTTTTGTCATTACTGCAATGACTTTTGTACCAACCTAATACATATATCACTTAGAACCATGTTGGGTACATTGCATAAGGTGAGCAATTAATGGTATTAGCTCTTGTTATTATATGTCTAAAGCAGGAAGACAAATAATGTTATATATGTTTTTGTTGTCCTCAGCAATCATGTTGCTAGTTTGGAATGAATATATTCATAGACATGTTGGTATGTTTTGTGTTTGCAACATGGTAACTCCACACGTGTCACTCATGACGTCATAATGAATGCAAAACGTTTCTTATACTGTTGCCAATTTTTCATTTTATGTTATTATCTGGTATGTAGTATTTTTACCCAGAAGTATCATAATGCCTTCTGAGCTGGACTCTTAAGTGTTTTTTTGAAAATAGAAAAAACAATTGCCAGGTGTGGTGGCTCATGCCTGAAATCCCAGCACTTTGGGAGGCCAAGGCAGGTGGATCACAAGGTCAGGAGATTGAGACAGTCCTGGCCAACATGGCAAAACCCCATCTGTACTAAAATACAAAAGTTAGATGGGCGTGGTGGCACATGCCTGTAATTCCAGCTACTTGAAAGACTGAGGCACAATAATTGCTTGAACTGGGGGAGGCAGAGGTTGCAGTGAGCCAAGATTGTGCCACTGCACTCCATGCTGGTAATAGAGTAAGACTCTGTCTCAAAAAAAGAAAAAAGAAAAAAATTTAGGGACTCCCAGAAGTACTAAAATACGTTTTGAAAACTTGTGTCTATATTTTAAAATAAGTTAACTATACATTTATCTCATGCCTCATTTTGTTTAATTATATGTGTACGTATTATCTGTCACAGAATTATATGTAATGATTCAGAAGGGAGAATTTCATCAGTATAGCAAGCAGTGTTAAGTAGATACTGAAGAAAGAAATTCTTCATTCTTCTTTTTTTTTTTTTTGAGACAGAATCTCACTCTGTCACCTAGGCTGGAGTGCCTTCCAGGTTCAAGTGATTCCCCTGCCTCAGCCTCCTGAGTAGCTGGGATTAAGGCGTATGCTACCACACTCAGCTAATTTTTGTATTTTTAGTAGAGATGGAGTTTCACCATGTTGGTCAGGCTAGTCTCGATCTCCTGACGTCAGGTGTTCCTCCTGCCTTAGCCTCCCAAAGTTCTGGGATTATAGGCATGAGCCACTGCACCCAACCTCTTTATTCTTTGAATGGAAATAATTTAGAGATCATTATTTCTCTTATTTTTTAATTCTTTTTGTAATATTTACTTAATAATTTTATCAGTATTATGGATCAACAACCAAATAGCATACTTATTTCGATGCTTGATACCTTTCCAGGACAAGTTTTTGCATGTTTGTTTATATACGCATTTGTTGACATGCAATGCTAGTTTTGCATATTGATGAAGGTTCAGCATGTGGTCTCTAAAGCAGTGCAAGGGTCAGACTAACATTTAAGCCTCTCAGCAATTTCCTTTTAAGCCTTTAACCAATATTATGCCTATGAAGACAAATCATGTTGTGGAATTTACTGAGTAGATCTAGTAACTCTTGGCAAAATTAACCTGACTTGTTTAAAAAAATGTTTTAATTGTGGTAAAATATATATAGCATAAAATTTACCATTTTAACTATATTTAAATGTACAGTTCAGTGGCATTAAGTACATTTCCATTGTTGTGTAAATATCACTACCATCCATCTTCAGAACTCTTTTTTTTTTTTTGAGACAAAGTCTTGCTGTGTCTCCCAGACTAGAGTGCAGTGGCAGGATCTCAGGTCACTGCAACCTCTGCCTCCTGGGTTCAAGCAATTCTCCTGCCTCAGCCTCCTGAGTAGCTGGGATTATAGGCGCCCACCACCACGCCGGCTAATTTTTGTATTTTTAGTAGAGACGGAGTTTCACTAACTTGGACAGGCTGGTCTTGAACTCCTGTCCTCGTAATCCACCCGCCTCGGCCTCCCAAAGTGCTGGGATTACAGGTGGGAGCCAATGTGCCCAGCTTTTTGTTTTTGAGACAGGGTTTTACTTTGTCTCCCAGGTTGGCATGCCGTGGCATAATCATAGCTCATTGCAACCTTGAATTTCTGGACTCAAGGGATATTCCTTCCTCAGTCCCCCAAGAAGCTGTAACTATAGGTGCATACCACCACACCTGGCTAATTAAAAAAAAAAAAAATCTAGAGGTAGAGCCTTACTTCATTACTGAGGCTGTTCAGAACTTTTTTTTAACATCCCAGACTGAAATTTATCCTAGACAATAACTTTCTATTCCTCCCTCCTTCAGCCCATGGTAACTACTTTTCTACCTTCTGTCTCTGTGAACATGATTATTCTAGGTACCTACTATAAGTGAGATCATGTGTGTACTTTGGTATCTCACTTATTTAGGGTAATGTCTTCAAGATTCATCCATGTTGTAGCATGTATCAGAATTTCATTCCTTTTTAAGGCTATTCCATTTATGTAGATATCACATTTTGTTAACCCATTTGTCAGTAGACACAGGTTATTTCACCGTTTGGCTATTGTGAATAATGCCACCATAAATGTTGCTGTACAAATATCTATTCAAGTCCTACCTTTTCTGTGTATATAGCCAGAAGGGGAATTGCTGGGTAAAATGGTAAATCAGTGTTTAAATGTTTTAGGAACCTTCGTACTGGCCTGGTTTTGTTTTGCTTTCAGCCTCTAAACTCTTAGGTACTTTCCAGTATTTTCTTAAAAAAATTTTTTTTTAAAGATGGAATCTCACTCTGTCCCTGGAGTCTCACTCCTCAGGCAGGAGCGCAGTGGCTTGATCTTGGCTCACTGGCACCTCCACTTACCGCTGTAACCTTCACTTCCTGGGTTCAAGCAATTCTCTTGCCTCAGCCTACTGAGTAGTTGGAAAATCACAGGTGCCTGCCACCACACCTGGCTAATTTTTGTATTTTCAGTAGAGACAGGGTTTCACCATGTTGGTCAGGCTGGTCTCAAACTCCTGACCTTGTGATACGCCTGCCTTGGCCTCCCAAAGTGCTGGGATTACAGGTGTGAGCCACCACCACGCCCAGCTGGAAATTAAGTCCCTGGGCACCCACTCCAGTTAGAAAATGTAATGGGAGACCCTTCCCACACTAAACTGGGACCCCAAAGAGCTATACCCTCAGAGTAAAAGTGAACCAGAACTAAACTTGCTCTGGGAGGTTGTGGAAAAGACAGCATGGCACTGAGCAGAATAGGAGAAGAAAAAGAAAGGGGAAAAAATACAGTTATTGACAACTTGTGGTCACAGAAAGGCCCTCATGTGAATCTACCCCCTCAACATACAAACTCAGAGTGAACCAGAAACATCATACCATGAATTTGTTTTGAGGCAGACTCACTTGTTATAGCTTCAGGTGCCTGGCAAAAACAAATGAACTGCCTCTCCAGAGGAAATCGTATTTATTCTAGGATGCTAGGAGTCAACTAAAAGTAAATTTCTAAAGGCAATGAATTATCAGATGTTGATTATAAACTCAATTCTGCTTTTTTAAATATAATAAAATAAATGGCAAGCTTGAAAGCATTTTAAGAAAACAGGCTGGGCGAGGTGGCTCACGCTCACACCTGTAATCCCAACACTTTGGGAGGCCAAGGTGAGCAGATTACGAGGTCAGGAGATCAAGACCAGCCTGGCCAACAAGGTGAAACCCTGCCTCTACTAAAATACAAAAAATTAGCCAGGCATGATGGCGTTCGCCTATAGTTCCAGCTACTCGGGAGGCTGAGGCAGGGGAATCCCTTGAACCCAGGAGGTGGAGGTTGCAGTGAGCCGAGATCACACCACTGCACTCCAGCCTGGTGGCAGAGCGAGACTCCGTGTCAAAAAAAAGAAAGAAAGAAAGAAAAGAAAAAGAAAACTATAATAAGCAACACTGAAATTTTGAAAAGGGACCAGATAGCACTTCTAGAAATAACAGGTAACTGGAAAGAAAACAAAAAACCCGACCCAGTGAACCATATTTGGTACCAGCAGAAGAGAGAATCAACCAGAAGACAAAAAAAAAAAAAGTATATTCCATTTAACAAATGTTAGCATCTTGAAGAGAATATCCAAATGCTGGGCAGTTAAATGATGATCTTAAAAAGAAAGGCATTTGAGGGGCAGAAGGCTGGTGCAAGAGCTTCGAGATACAGCAAAGGGTTAACCACCTGCTCTTCTCAAGGGCAAGCCCACATTGGTCATTTTATGTATGAACATATACACATGCATAACGAAACTGCAAGCAAGGTGTACTTTAACTATGGGGGGTGGGAATTAAGCAGCCCAGTCGAGTGTAACTCAATCACCGTTCACAGGGCATTCTATTACTGTTTCAGAGGACTTGCGTGCGGTGAGGATAGCAGCCAGCACATCATCGTTTTACACAAAGGAGTGCAAAAATAGGTTGCAAATAATGAAATGGCCTTTTGTTCTGCTACCCTTGGCATATCTTCCTTGATGGTTCGATATATCAGTCATAGATGCTTGAGCAGTGAGAGAATTTCTAGTTATGAATACAGGCTGAGCTGCAAGGGGCCACACGGGAGAAAAGCCCAATGATGAATTTGTTTGTTCAGTTCTTAACAAGGGATTCAAGTACCTCTTTGTGAACCTTTCACTCAGGAGCACAGGCTTTAAAATTTTTACAGAGATCTTTATGTGGATTTTCCTCCCTTTTCTTCTCCCCAGCCCCACCCCAATGATAGCATCAAACAGAAAACAATACTGTTTTTTTTTTTCTAGCTTCTAAATGCAAATTAAACTGATATTTTCTGCTGGTACCTCTATGTATTTTCAGATCTGTTACTTCCATTAAGGACATTTACATAAAAGTAGGATCTTTGTAATTGCAGTTTAAATATTCAGTGTGCCTGGTCCTCATTAGAATTCAAAATAGAGCCTTGTCTGAGTCTGACAGAGGGTGCCAATTGTGAAAGACCAGACTAAGAATTCTGAATGACTCGGGTGGATGGACAGTCTTGCTTCTCAGCATATTGACTATTACGTAATGTTGTCTAAGCACATGTATTGTGATTTTAGTAGCGTTTTCAGTGATGTGGTTCGAAATCAACCCAGCTAACATTGTATTAATATTATCTCAATCGATGACCATTGGATCTACCTTCAGCTCATCAGACTGTGATCTTCTTAGGGAGGTAGGGCAGGACCCTGGTTAAGAGTAGTACCTTGCAGCATGGGTGTGGCATCCGACAGTCCTGGGGCACAGTTTGGGATCTGCCACTTAAGGCCTGGGTGACTTAGAGACCGGCTTGCCCTCTCTAAGTCTCAGTTTCCTTCACTATGAAAGGAGAATAGCAATTACTAGTACATGTGGTTGTTCTGTAGACTAAGTGAGAACAGGTAGGTGGCACAGTGACTACTACTACCTCTATGAACGCCAGCTATGTTAAGATATGGGGTTTAATTCTTTTTTTGTTTTTTGAGATGGGAGTCTTGATCTTTTGCCCTGGCTGGAGTGCAATGGCGTGATCTCGGCTCACTGCAACCTCCGCTGAGTCTCCTTCCTCAGCCTCCCAAGTAGCCAGGAATACAAGTGTGCATCACCACGCCTGGCTAATTTTTGTAGAGATGGGATTTCACCATGTTGCTTAGGCTGGTCTCAAACCCCTAGTCTCAAGTGATCACCTGCCTCAGCCTCCCAAAGTGCTGGGATTACAGGTATAAGCCACTGCACCTTGCTTGCTTTTTTTACCCCCTTTTCTTTCCTTTTCCTTTCTTCTTCTTTTTTTGGATCTCTCTGGTCTGTCACCCAGGCTGGAGTGCAGTGGCATGATCTCAGCTCACTGCAAACTCCACCTCTCAGGATTAAATGAGCCTCCCACCTGAGCCTCCCGAGTACCTGGGACTACAGGCGCTCGCCACCATGCCTGGCTACTTTTTATTTTATTTTTTATAGACAGGATTTCACCATGTTGCCCAGGCTTGTCTCAAACTCTTGGACTCAAGTGATCTGACTGCCTCAGCCTCCCAAAGTGCTGGGATTACAGATATATGACACTGAGCCTGACCAGCATGCTTTTTCTCATATTAGCACTTTTGAACCTTATAAAACATAGGTGAGAAACTGAGTTCTAAGTAGTCTAGTTTATTTAACAGAACTTAGAGCTACTTTTGTCTCTCAGAATTATTTTTTTTTAACATTTTACAACAAGCATAAGCAATTAATCTGGGAGCAAATAAATAACTATGCCAGTTCCTTTATTTGTCATACTGTTTATCAGGAATATTTCTGACTGGGCACAGTGGCTCACGCCTGTAATCCCAGCACATTAGGAGGCCGAGGCGGGCAGATCACCTGAGGTCAGTAGTTTGAGACCAGTCTTGTTAACGTGGTGAAACCCTGTCTCTACTAAAAATACAAAAATTAGTTGGGTGTGGTGGCACATGTCTGTAATCCCAGCCACTCCAGAGGATGAGGCAGGAGAATCGCTTGAACCCGGGAGGCAGAGGTTGCAGTGACCCGAGATCGGACCATTGCGCTCTAGCTTGGGCAAGACAAGGGAAAGTCCATCCCTCCACACAAAAAAAGAATATTTCTATTTGGCTGTTGTTTTTACTTTTTCTTCTTTCCCTTATCACGGTTCATTGAGGTCAGCTAGTTAAATATCTCTGCCCCCTTTTCTTTACATTCTTATGTGTCTGTCTCTGTACCTGCTTTGCCATCCTTAATTCAGCATCAATGGAGAAATACCTGTCCCTCACCAGTGCCTATCTGACTTCAAAGCCATCTTGTCCTCAGGTTTTCCCATTCATTTGTTCTCTTCTTCATCCATGCCAGCACAGTTAATGAGTATCTTTGGTGTGCCAGGTACCAGGCTAGGAACTGGAGCTAAAATGTAGGTAGGACTGGGCACAGTAGTCCCTGCTACTTGGGAGGCTGGGATGGGAGGATCCCTTGAACCTGGGAGTTGAAGGCTGCATTGAGCTATGATTGTGCCACTGCACTTCAGCCTGGCAGCAATGACACCCTGTTTCTTTTAAAAACAAACAAACGAAAGGCTGGGCATGGTGGCTCATGCCTGTAATCCCAGCACTTTGGGAGGCCAAGGCAGGTGGATCACCTGAGATCAGGTGTTTGAGACTAGCCTGGCCAACATGGTGAAACCTCCTTTCTACTAAAAATACAAAATTAAAATTAGCCAGGTGTGTTGGCCACCTGTAATCCCAGCTACTTGGGAGGCTGAGGCAGGAGAATCGCCCGAACCCAGGAGGTGGAGGTTGCAATGAGCTGAGATTGCACCATTGTATTCCAGCCTGGAAACAAGAGTGAAACTCTGTCTCAAAAAAAAAAAAAAAAAAAAAAGTAGATAGGACTTAGCATGTAGGAGAGTGAGGGACACATGCTGTAAATCACTAATGATTGCAGGTAGTACAGATGGGTCTGAGGCAGCCAAGGGCTCAGAGGTTTCCAAGAGGCTGTGACACGGGAGCAGAGGTCTGAAGAATTAGTAAGACAAGCTGCTTCTGAGTTTGGTAAATTAAAATCCAAACCAAAATAAGCAGGGAGTATTCAATAAATGATAACAGAAAAAAGGAAGGGAAGGAATGAGCAACCCATGTGGCCGGATACATCTTGACATAATACTGGGTCACAGAAACTAAGGAAGAAGAGCTATTTCTGCCAGAGAGAACCACCTCAAATACTAGAATCTATTCCAGCAGAATGAATATACTATGTACTATGGTCCTATTTAAGGAAAGAGAGGGAGGGAGAGAGGGAGGGAGGAAAGAAAAGAAGGAGAGAGAGACCCGCATAAACAGTGTGGGTTAGAGTCTGAAGAGAGGTGTGGAGGGGCGGGGATGCTGTCACAATTGGTGATGTGGGAATGGTGAGCATGGGCAAGGCATGGAACTGGGTGTTGGGATCATCAGTGTTTTATCTGATCCAAAGTCCTGTATCTTCAGAATGTGTTTCAGTAAGCCTGTATTACTTTTGTAATTTAAAAGTTAAGTAGAATTTTTAAGGAAAAATACTTCTTTGCCTAATATTTTGTTACTCCTAGTCATCTTTTATGCAAGTAATTTTTTTTACAAGTTTATGATAATACTGTGGTTTTAAATGCTTCTTTTGGCTGGGCCTGGTGGCTCATGCCTGTAATCCCAGCTCTTTGGGAGGCCAAGGCAGGTGGATCACCTGAGGTCAGGAGTTCGAGACCAACATGGCAAAACCCCGTGTCTACTAAAAATACAAAAATTAGCCACTCATGATGGCAGGTGGCTGTAATCCCAGCTACTAGGGAGGCTGAGGCAGAAGAATTGCTTGAACCCAGAAGGTGGAGGTTATAGAGCCGAGATTGCAGTCACTGTACTCCAGCCTGGGTGATAGAATGAGATTCTGTCCCCCACCCCCACCCCCCACAAAAAAAATAAAAAGAATCTTGTAGCTTTGGCATCCTCAATGGAAAGTGAGGACCTGGCCCCTACCAAGAGGTCATGTGACAGGAACATCTTCAAAACAGAAACACAGCTTGGATCTGGACAGGGAAAAAAAGGCAAAACCAACCAAAAAAACCCCACATGGTCAATTACAGATGTATATCCTGAGTAGATTTATTCAGACTCAGGGTGTGAACAGTGTTAAGCCTTTTGATATATATTTCCAAATTATTTTGCAATGATGTGTCAGAAACCATCCCTCACCCCAACCTTAGCAGTAAATCCAGTGCCTCGTCAGCCTTCATTCTCCTGGAATAGCTTTTATTATTTGAGGTGGTTCTCTCTGGCAAAAATAGCTCCTCCTCTTCCTTGGTTTCTGTGACCCAACATTATGTCAAGATTTATCCAGCCACCTTGATTGCTCATAACTTCCCTTCTTTTATCATTTATTGAACACCACTGAGGATTAAATGAAGAAGTCCTGGTCCCTGACCTCATGGAGAGCTCAACCAAATGGGAAGGCAGCAAACTCAGGGCAGTGTGATAAAGGCTTCACTAGAGGTACAGGAGATGCTATGAGGGGCAACTCTTGGGCTCATTTTTTGCCTTTTAAAAATATTTTTTATTTGTATATAGTTACGGAGTACAAGTATACACTTATTACATGTGTATATAGCATAGTGATGAAGCCTGGGCCTGAGGTCATTTGAGAAAGGTGAATAGAAATGTAATGCAGGCCAGGAGCAGTGGCTCACACCTGTAATCCCAGCACTTCAGTAGGCCGAGGTGGGCAGATCACTTGAGGTCAGGAGTTCAAGGCCAGCCTGGCCAGTATGGTAAAACCTCGTCTCTACTAATAATACACAAATTAGCCTGGCGTGGTGGCTCATGCCTGTAATCCCAGCTACTCAGGAGGCTGAGGCAGGAGAATCGCTATGAACCTGGGAGGTGGAGGTTGCAGTGAGCTGGGGTAACGCCATTGCACTCCAGTCTAGGGGACAAAGCAAGACTCCATCTCAAAAAACAAAAAAAAAAAGTAATACAGGCAGGAGAAAATAGCATTTCAGGCAGCAGGAAATAGATTTGAAGAAGGCATTGACAACACCGGGTTTCTCTAATGAGACGTAGCCTGGGCGTCTGGGATCAAGGCTGCTTGCCTGAGAGGCATGGAAGATGAAGCTAGACCAGCTGGGACCAGATCATGGAACCTGTGGTGCTCGTTTAGTTTTCCATGGCCTCTCATTTTTTTCCCCTCTTCTTCTCTCTTTTGAGGACAATACTTAATGCTCAGTCCTCTGCTCTCTTTTCCTTGATACTTTTTTTTTTGAGACAATCTCGCTCTGTTGCCAGGCTGGAATGCAGTGGCGCAGTCTCAGTTCACTGCAGCTGCCACCTCCTGGTTCAAGTGATTCTTCTGCCCCAGCCTCCCAAGTAGCTGAGATTAAAGGTGCCTGCCACCACACCTGGCTAATTTTTGTATTTTTAGTAGAGACAGAGTTTCACTATATTGGCCAGGCTGGTCTTGAACTCCCGACCTCAGGTGATCTTCCTGCCTTGACCTCCCAAAGTGCTGGGATTACAGGTGTGAGCCACCACACCTGGTCAATACTTTTCAGTCAGCCACTTCATCTGCTTTCTCGTTTAGCTTCATGGGTAACTCACAGTTCTACATCTCAGACCCAGACTTCACTTGAATCTCCAGTCTGTGTCTCCATTAGCTTCCAGATAGTTTCTCTTGATTGCCTGCAATGACCTTTCCATCTCTACATATTTTTTTAAATCCCAAAATAAGATTCCTCTTCCACGCTTCCTAGTTTTTCCCAAACTTCCTTCATCTCTTCACATGCCTTCAGGGCCAGACAGAGAAGCCTTCATGCATTCAGTGGGCAATTGATCATCTCCAGTGGCAAACTGGAGCCATCAACAGCAGATTTTTACCAAGTGGGAATGCAAGCTGAGAGTTCCTACATTATCTGTTTATTTGTTTTAAGAGAAGCCTGAAATCTGGATCTCTAAGTGAAATGTCCCAATATTTTAATGTTGACAATAAATTCACATTAAAAAAAATACCATGTGGGCCAAATAAAACATGTCACAGTGTACTAGTTTGGGGCATCTCATATCTATCTAGGCAGCCACCAGTCCTGTTTGTTGTAACTCTGAACTCTTCTCTCTTCCTTACTTTCTCTTCCCACCCTATTTCTGGTTCTTTGTCACAATTATGTAGTCATTTAAAATAATAATGAAGTCTATTTATTAGTACAGAAAAATGTGTAAGACTGTAACTTTGACCATATTTATATAAACTGAAGCCCCCACAGGGTTATAGTATAATAATATATAAAATATCAGCTGGGCATGGTAGCTCATGCCTGTAATCCCAGCTCTTTAGGAAGCCAAGGTGGGTGAATCACCTGAGGTCAAGAGTTTGAGACCAGCCTGGCCAACATGGTGAAACCCCATCTCTACTAAAAATACAAAAAAATTTAGCCGGGTGCGGTGGCAGGCACTTGCAATCCCAGCTACTCAGAGTCTGAGGCAGGAAAATCGCTTGAACCTGGGAGGCAGAGGTTGCAGTAAGCCGAGATCATGCCATTGCACTACAGCTTGGGCAAGAAGTATGAAACTCCATCTCAAAAAAATATATAAATAATAATATAGCAAATACCTATCTAGCTATCATTATTACAAAGATAAATAATGTGGGTTCCTCTTAAGTTGCTCTTATTTATTTATTTTGAGATGGAGTCTCGCTCTGTCGCTCAGGCTGGAATGCAGTGGCACAATCTTGGCCCACTGTAACCTCTGCCTCCCAGGTTCAAGCAATTCTTCTGCCTCAGCCTCCTGAGTAGGTGGGACTATACACCCGTGCCACTATGCCCAGCTAATTTTTGTATTTTCAGTAGAGACAGGGTTTCACCATGTTGGCCAGGTTGGTCTTGAACTCCTGACCTCATGATTCACCCACCTCGGCCTCCCAAAGTGCTGTGATTACAGGCATGAGCCACCACACCTGGCCTTTTTTTTTTTTTTTAATGGATAAGAGGTTTCTCGGTTGCCCAGGCTGGCTTCAAATGCCTGGCCTCACCTCTTCATGTGCCAGGACAACAGGCCTCAGCCACTTTGGCTCCCAGGTTGCTCTTATTTTTTAAACATGTCTTCTTCAATCAGTTTAAACTCTTCTCTTCCTCAGACATATCTGGAGTATTTTTGATAAATGACTTCTCCATCATGAAGGTAATATATACTAAGTAGTGAAATGGTATCATATAAAACTCTTAGTAGACCTACTTCTGTAATCTAAGAGAATACTATGGCACTTTGATGAGTATGTTAGAATTGCTCGATACTCATTTCAAGAGTAAAAGGTGTGACTCACTGACCATTCTTTCTCTTGGCTCCCTGAAATATTCACTCCATCCTGTGCCCTGCGATGGGCTCGTGAAGTTTAGAAGGTCTCATAGTTAGAATGTCTTTTATATGTGAGCACATCACTGTTGTCTGCTTTGATTTTGCGTTCCTACTGTGGAAAAGCCTGTTTTTCTGCTAACAGCATTTATCTGGGGAGAGGGAATAGGAGCAGTAAGTTCAGATGTCGATCCTTCAGCTTAATCCGGGCAAACTGAAGCCTTTGAGAGAAGTGCAAAATTGGATAACCTTCATTTATAATAGAAGGTGATGGATAGGGGCTGACAGCCTCAGAGCTATCACCGTGACCACCTCGGAGACCTCCACGCTCTTTATAATCTGTTAGGAGGCAGTGATTTTTGCTATCATCACGGGGTCAGAAATGATCACAGAGTAGAATCTTTCTTTTTGATTATTGTTTTTGCTTGGTGTGGTTTGGAAAGATAAGGTATGATTTCTAATAGTGGTTTGTGTTCTTATTGAATAATAATTACACTGTGTGGCCCTTAATTGATAATATTACGGATGTATGCATTTGTGTGTGTTTTCTGTTGGTGTTTGCTTACCAATTAATTCATCTGCTTTCACCCACCTGCTGGGACCAGCATATGAGGGCTGGGTTTAGGAGTATAGTCAGTTCTCCTGGGACAGACTTAGTTTTGCATACTCAAACTATGCTTTCCCGACACTATTTGTCTACCTACTTATGGGAGAAAGAAAATCCCAGTACCTGCTCAATACATTTTATGAAGCCAGCCTAACTCTTCAGTTTTCATTACAGTCAAGTGCTCACCAGTTATATATAGATTTTTATGTTTGTAAATTGAAACGAAATGAAGAATTGGATTCCAGTTGGGGCTGAATTTACCAAAGCTGGCTAAGCCTGGGTGGGGAGAGAAGAGGCAGAATCACTTTCTGCCTTTTTATGCGTAAAATCAATGGTCTCTGGCCTCAGACGGTTAATTTTATATTATATGTATTTTATCACTGAATGGTCTTTGAGGCTCCATCCAACTCTGCCATCCTCTTTCCATACTTCCCTGAAGAGAATTAAACACCACCCTGTACACACATGTGCACACACACTAAATCATTTATGAACTAGGGTTATAGGCAAGACCTTTGCTACCCTCTCTTATCATACAGGGTAGCCGGCACCAAGTTAAATACATGCAGATTTAAATCATACCTGAATAGGAACTTTACCTTCAGTGTGTTTTGTATTATTGTAGTGTTTGAATTTTTTTTTTTTTCTGGAAACATATAGTTTTTTTCAGTGGAACAAAACTAGAAAAAAAAATTTTTTTTTTTGAGATGGAGTCTCACTCTGTTGCCCAGCCTGGAGTGCAGTGGCACAATCTTGGCTCACTGCAGCCTCTACCTCCAGGGTTCAAGTGTTTCTCCAGCCTCAGCCTCCCGAGTAGCTGGGATTACAAGTGGGTGCCACCACACCCAGCTAATTTTTGTATTTTTAGTAGAGACAGGGTTTCACCATGTTGGCCAGGATGGTTTTGATCCCTTGACCTCGTGATCTACCTGCCTTGGCCTCCCAAAGTGCTGAGATTATAGGGGTGAGCCACCACACCCAGCTGAAAGAGAGAATTTTTAATGGAAAATAAGGAGAAGATACGGGTTTTAGTATGTATTAGGACATGAAAATAAAGGAATAGAGTTACGGAGACTCTCTACTTCTGGGTTCTGTGTTCAAAAGTAATTGATAGATAGAGATTCCTTATGTTTTTCTCCCAAGTGGCCTTATAGCTCTAGGGCTGTTTGTAGTTACATGTTTGTTTGTTTTTTGAGACAGAGTCTCACGCTGTCACACAGATTACAGTAATGCAATCTCAGCTCACTACAATCTCCACTTCCCTGGTTCAAGCAATACTCATGCTTCAGCCTCCTAAGAAGATGGGATTACAGGCGTGTGCCACCACACCCAGCTAATTTTTGTATTTTTAGTAGAGGCTGGGTTTTGCCATGTTGGCCAGGCTGATCTCAAATTCCTGACCTCAAGCGATCTGCCTGCTTCGGCCTCCTAAGGTGCTGGGATTACAACCATGAGCCACTGCGGCCAGCCTAGTTTCATGTTTGAAAGTGTTTAGAGACACTATTTATTTATTTATTTAGAGACAGATTTTCACTATGTTGGCCAGGCTGGTATGGAACACCTGACCTAGTGATCCACCCACTAGGCCTCCCAAAGTGATGGGAATTACAGGCGTGAGCCACCTCGCCCAGCCTAGTAGATACTTTCAATTTTTTGAATAAGTTCCCTAAAATTTATGTTTTGAGTACCAATTTTATGCTTTTCCTTCCTAAAATTGTGACTATAAAATGAATCAAATGGAGGTATGAGTAGTTTCTGGGCTTACTAAAGTTACAGTTAATCACAGGTGGATTATCTTCTTTGCATATTGTCTAAATAGAAATTCAAATGTCAGATTACCTTCCTGACTTTCTAATGCTTGCCACTCTGTTTAAGAGGCACCCAGCTCCTGCCAGTTACTGGTGCGTTCTCAGAGAATGAGACACAGTTTTACTTTAATGTTAGTTGAGACATCTAACATTGCTTACAAGAAACAATCACTGCTAAAAGTTGAATGGAAGTAAACAGAATTAAAGATGGAATTGTAATATTTTAGAAATTATAATAATAACTGGCCGGGCACGGTGGCTCACACCTGTAATCCCAGCACTTTGGGAGGCTGAGGCGTTCGGATCACAAGGTCAGGAGTTCAAGACCAGCCTGGCCAACATGGTGAAACCCTGTCTCTACTAAAAATACAAATATTAGCTGGGTGTGGTGGTACATGCCTGTAGTCCCAGCTACTTGGGAGGCTGAGACAGGAGAATCTCTTGACCCCTAGAGGCGGAGGTTGCAGTGAGCCAAGATCTTGCCATTGCACTCCAACCTGGGTGACAGAGGGAGACTCCATCTCAAAAAAATAATAATAATAATTAATACCTGGCTGGATTAATTTGTAACTCTATACCAAGCATCTCTACTGCCCACATTTATTGTTCTGCCGATGAGTAAATCCCTGCTTCTGTGGCTCTTTCACCATGGAGCATACTTCACGGTGGTCCCATGTGAAAGGCAACTCAATTGCAAAGCAAGGCCTTCGGTCCAGAGAATCTGCCCTCATGACTTATTTAATCTAATGAAGTAGACGCTCACTTTAAGCTGCATGTATGTGAATGAAGTAGGAGGGGCTGGATAATTTAAAGGAATCTGTGGTATTTAGAAAATAAATAGAAAATTCTCCTTTGCCAAGTCCCTTGGAAATTTGGTGGCATAAGCCCTGGTATTAGCTTTTAAATAACTTGACTCCAGATGTTGCATTAATAAAGATTTTTTTTTTTTTTTTATCATCTCTAGAGATCCATTAATTGACTCCAACAGAACCTTGCCAATGACTCAGTATTTATTTTTGGCTCACCTTTCTTTTCTATTTCAGAGCCAGGCAATGACAATTTTCAGTCATTGAACCAGCGTTAAATTTCTTAGAATAATTGATTTAGGGTTCATTTTTAAATCACTGTTGGCTTTTTCTGCCTGTGAGTCTGAACACAAAGGTCAGTTTCTCTGGATTAGCAGCAAATTGATCTTTGTATTGAAGTTGGGTATCAGCTGTCGGGGACCCATTGCAGGCACTACAGGTCTCATTGTATCTCACTTTCTGCAGCTCTGGAACTGACGGCCGAGAGCTGGGTGCGCAGACATGACTCAGTCAGGCATGCATCTCAGTTGTCCTTGAGAGAGGTACATTACCGAGCAGCCTCCAAATGTTCTGCAACACTTTGACTCAGGCTCAAAACAGCCTGTACCTCTTGTTTTGACGCTTAAAAGAGTCATTGCTTTCAAAATGACTTTTAAATTTCTACAGTCTTATTTTTTTTACAATAATAAATATCGTTTTTCTTGAAGGTATGGAATCTGATTTTTTTACCGTTTTGTTGATATTTTGGTGGGTATAAACTACTTATCTGAAAGGAAAACCAGAAAGGGTTTTTTAAAAAGTGAGTAAATATAGTAGAGATGTTAGCTCAACACTGTAATTCCAGCACTTGGGGGGACCAAGGAAGGTGGATCACCTGAGGTCAGGAGTTCAAGACCATCCTGGTCAACATGGTGAAACCCTGTCTCTACTAAAAATATAAAAATTAGCCAGGCGTGGTGGCATGCACCTGTAATCTCAGCTACTTGGAAGGGTGAGACAGGAGAATCACTTGAACTGGGAGGTAGAGGTTGCATTGAACTGAGATTGCATCACAGCACTTCAGCCTGGGTGGCAGAGTTAGACTCTGTCTGAAAAAAAGTGGTTAATTTTACATTGTATGTATTTTGCCACAATAAAAAGTTTTTAATTTAAAAAAATGAATAAGTACTTGGTGTTCCCCCTTTCCATTATATTATGGCAAGGTTAAAATAATGTAATTTCCAAAATTCCCTAGTATCTTCAAAATATCATGCCATCCTGTTCCATATGTCAGGCTCGGGAAACAATACCTCAAAATATGGCCCTTTAACATGCGGAACAAAAGACACCTCAGGGGCTCTTTGACCTTCCTCCCACTGCTGTCCCTCTATCCTCTGTCCCTACCAAAGCACAGAATGAGCCTGTTCTGTGAAGCTCCCATATCAACCTGGAAACAGTACCTGCCAAAGAGAAATAAAATTGCTTTTGATCCTTTCCCTGAGATTTTATTAACCAGAGTCACAGCCAGGCATGGTGTCTCACACCTGTAATCCCAGTGCTTTGGGAGACAGAGGCAGGCAGATCACAAGGTCAGGAGTTGACCAGCCTGACCAACATGGTGAAACGCTGTCTCTATTAAAAATACAAAAATTAGCCAGGTGTGGTGGTGCATGCATGTAACCCCAGCTACTCAGAAAACTGAGGCAGGAGAATCGCTTGAACCTGGGAGGCGGAGGTTGCAGTGAGCCGAGATTGCACCACTGTGTTCCAGCCTGGGCAGCGTGAGACTGTCTCAAAACAACAGCAACAACAACAACAACAACAAAAACCTCCTATCACAGAGGAAGAGACCAAAAACTAAACTCCACACCTAGAGCCCAGGCAAAGATTGTTCCAAACCACTCTTTGTTCCCAGGCCACATTCAATTCTCAAAAACAATTACTTACCATTGAGAGTCTGCTTCTCTTATTTTTTGTTTATGTTTTATTTATTTATTGAGAATGTCAGTCCACCTTTATTGGAGGAAACTGCACTGTAACTGTTTTAAGTAATGCATGCCCTGCCTCATCCCAGTGCCCCGTGGGCTCAGACAATCATCTCCAGCTGCTGAGCATACTCGATGACCTGTTTGGCCTGGGCAACAGAACAAGACTCCATCTCAAAACAAAACAAAACAAAACAAAAAAGCCTTAGTTCCAGCAAGAGGATGCTGGAAATAATCCCACCCAGGTTTCCATGTAGTGTTGTTGGCCCCCAGGGGGCTGGGACTATTACATGTAAGCCAGTCAAATAGAACCATGATGTTCCCATCCTTAAATCCCATCTCCCCCTCTGGGGTGTTGAGCGCTTTCTGGAGTTCCCTGTACTCTTCCTCACTTCTCTCTTTGTTATCTTTTCCCCAGTCTCCTTTCCTGTTTCCTTTCAGTTCTAGTCTTCCTCCCTTAATTGCCATCATCTCTATTCGTCATCTTGGTCAAGAGTAAGCCTTTTAAAGGCCTCATGCCCGAGCTGCACCCAGCCCTTCAGCCAGCATTCATAGCACCCTGCCATCCTGCGGTTTTCTTGGTGTGGCCTAGCCAGCCACTTTCTCTCCTCATGTGTCACCAAACACGGGGTCATCTGGAAGTGTGTTATAGAAGATAACAGAGTGTAGGAATAGTCCCAAGAAGTGCATCTTAAAACTATTATTGTATAATATCTTTATGATCTACTCTGCCACAGTCTCTTGAAAAAAATACCTTTTGTATCTGTTCTCTTGCCATTTCCATTATGCCTATTAAAGTGTTTAAAAGACAGTGAATTAACAACTGAGTGGTGTAGCATGGCTGCCCTTTTGCAAAATTGAAGACTTTTTTTTCTTCTTTTTAGAGACAGGGTCTCGCTCAATTGCCCCGGCTGGAGTGCAGTGGCACAGTGATACTTCTCTGCTAAGCTATCAGGAGAAGTGCTTGAGTCTTGGAGATCCTCCCCCATAGCTGGGACTATAGGCGCGCACCACGATGCCCAGCTAATTTTTATTTTTTAGATTTTGGATAGAGATGAAGTCTTGCTTTCTTACCTAGGCTTGACTTGAACAACCAGTTTCAAGAGATCTACCTGCCTCAGCCTCCCAAAGTGCTGGGATTTACGGGTGTGAGCCACTGCGCCTGAAAATTGAAGACCAAAGCAACCTTCTCCCAAGTCCATTTCACCTCCTTATTAAAAGATGTTTTTGGCCGGGCGTGGTGGCTCACGCCTATAATTCCAGCACTTTGGGAGGCTGAGGCGGGTGGATCATGAGGTCAAGAGATAGAGACCACCCTGGTCAACATGGTGAAACCCTGTCTCTACTAAAAATACAAAAATTAGCTGGGCACGGTGGTGCACGCCTGTAGTCCCAGCTACTCGGGAGGCTAAGGCAGGAGAATTGCTTGAACCCAGGAGGTGGAGTTGCGGTGAGCTGAGATCACGCCATTGCACTCCAGCCTGGATAACAAGAGCGAAACTCCATCTCAAAAAAAAAAAAAGAAAAGAAAAATGAAAAATACTAAAGATGTTTTTATGTTTGGTCATCTTAGCAGCATGCAAACCGATTTTTTTTTTTTTGGAGACAGTCTCACTATGTCACCAGGCTGGAGTGCAGTGGCGCAATCTTAGCTCACTGCAACCTCTTCCTCCCAGGTTCAAGCGATTCTCCTGCCCCAGCCTACTGAGTAGCTGAGATTACAGGCACTCACCACCAGGCCCAGCTAATTTTGTGTTTTTAGTGGAGACAGGGTTTCACCATGTTGGCCAAGATGGTCTCGATCTGCCTGCCTAGGGCTCCCAAAGTGCTGGGATTACAGCTGTGAGCCACAATACCCAACCTACAAAACAGTTTTCTTATTTTTGTATCAGTCAAACTTTACAGAGAGAGGGCTGTTATGCACTTAGCTACTTATTCTGGAAACTGATGGAAATCCTCTTGAATTCAGAACTTCACATTAGAGGAACTGTCATCTTCTAGAGATGTATGACTTTATAGATAAAACAATTGAAATCAGTTTGTACTTTTGCAATCATAACCATACATGAGGCATTGCGCCCTTCCCTCTTTCTAAAAATGATGAAGACTTCTGGAGTAAATTTTTTTTTTTTTTTGAGACAGAATGTCACTCTTTTGCCTAGGCTGGAGTGCAATGACATGATCACAGCTCCCTGCAGCCTCAGTCTCCCGAGCACAGGAAATCCTCCACCTTCAACTGCCCCCCGCCACCCAAGTAGCTGGGACTACAGGTGTGCACCACCACACCCAGCTACTTTTTGTATTTTTTGTCGAGATGGGGTTTTCTACAGAACAGCAGGCCAGGCTGGTCTGTAACTCGTGAGCTCAGGCAATCCACCCACCTTGATTTCCCACAGTGCTGGGATTACAGGCGTGAGCCACCATGCCTGGCCAGTCTTTTTCTTCTTTTTTAAACACTCAGAGAGGTTCTGTTAGCTGGGACCCAATCAGGAAAAAGAGTAACCATACTAGCTATTTCACTCAGAGGAGAATGAATGCTAACAACTTGTAAGAATACTGTTAGAAGGGCCGGGTGCAGTGGTTCACGCCTGTAATCCCATCACTTGGGGAGGCCAAGGTGGGTGAATCGCCTGAGATCAGGAGTTTGAGACCAGCCTGGCCAACATGGCAAAACCTCGTCTCTACTAAAAATACAAAAATTAGCTGGGTGTGGTGGCACATGCCTTAATCCCAGCTACTCAGGAAGCTGAGGCAGGAGAATCACTTGAACCTAGGAGGTGGAGGTTGCAGTGAGCCGATACTGTGCCACTGCATGCCAGTCTGGGCAACAGAGCAGGACTTTATCTCCAAAAAAAAATACTGTTAAAAGGACGGAGAAACTGAAAAGGGGAAGGTGTGGCAATCTAGAAATTAGCCACTGAGTGAAGCAGCTGCCACCCTTAAGCCAAGGAGAACAAAGCTGCAAAAGTGCTGCTACATGCCACAGCACTCCTGGGATGACTGCTCGGCCGCTTCTGGAAATGCCTAGGACCTGGCCCCTGGGCTGCAGCAGAAGCAGTGCTGCCTTGCTGGTTCTGGAACTGCCAAAGAAGGGCTGCCACTGCCATGGGGAACACTCAGGTTACAATACAGACACTGCCAGAAGCAGATGGGGAAAGAGAGAGGAGGAAGAACAGCTATCACCCCTCTTTTTGCTTTCTGAACTCCTGTCTGTGCCTGATTTTGGCAGAACATAACAGGAAGCCAGTTGGCAGAGGAGCCTGGGTAGAGTAGTTCATAGACTCCAAGCCCCAGCATGACTGAGCAGAGACGGGCAGGTGTGGAGCTGGGAGACACCAGGTAACACCTGGCATCTAGGCTGCTTACATGGGCACCACCAAGATGTGCTACAGATATTTCACTGACAACCATCTGAGATGTTTTTCCAACCTTTGATGTCTCTTTCAGCATTATTAGGTTCTTCATGGATCTGTTGAACTGAAAAAGGTTTTTATGTATTCTAAAGGACTGTTTTGTTAGAGCCGTTCTTTGAGTCATGCCAAACAGTGTGAATTTCTGCAAACCCCAAAATGCAGACATTGTTTTAATAGAAGAAACAGTATTATCACACTGAGCTACTGGAAGGAACAATGCTATTTCTACTACTTGACAAATGGACCTACCACCTACATATTAAGTAATTTTAGATGTGAACAAATGTAGAACAACTGAACTTAATGTCTTCTAGTTAAGTTGGCTTTCATCCCTCAGCTACTTCCTTTCTTTCTCTCTGTAAAAGAAAGAACTGAGAGCTGGCCTGTGAGAAAAGCAATGAACAGACCGGGCGGGGTGGCTCATGCCAGCACTTTGGGAGGCCAAGGTGGTCGAATCACCTGAGGTCCGGAGTTTGAGACCAGCCTGATCAATGTGGTGAAACCCAATTGCAAGATTGTCAATCAATGCCGAAACTACTAGGTGAAAAGATACAGGAGGCAAGATAATCACAGTCTGGAAGTATCACCACACAGATTATTTATTAATTATTAAGGAGGAAATATACTTGAAAAAACTGCTCAATTTAGCATGACCAGTAGTATGACAGTCTGAATTATGAAGCTCCAAGGTTTTTTTTATTTTTTTTATTATTTTATTATTTTGTTATTTTTTAGAGAGGGTGTCACTCTGTCACCCAGGCTGGAGTGCAGTGGCATAATCATGGCTCACTGAAGCCTTCATCTCCCGGGCTCAAAAGATCCTCCTGCTTCAGCCACCCAAGTAGCTGGGACTACAGGCACACACCACCATGCCCAGCTAATTTTATATATATTATATATTTTATAATGCAATCTTTATTTAAAAATCTAATCTATCAGCTTAGTGTTTTCCACCAAGTCAGGGAACTGAAACTTTGAGGGGCTTCACAATCTTTTGCTTAGGTGCTGCCTCTGTAGGTGGCTTAGCAGCAGCCACTGGAGTCTTTGTAGATGCTCTCTTAGCCTTTTTTGCTTCCTTAGCAGCCCTGATCGCTTGTTCTCACTGAGCCTTTCTAACTTCAGGTTTCTGATTCCTCTTGGCAATTAGAGCAGCAAGAGATGCACCAGTAATGGCCATCTGGAATTTGACTGCTTGGCGTGTTCTTTTCTTTTGAATGTCTTCCAGCTGTCTGTTTCTGTGCTTCCTTCTGTAGAAGACAGTCCAGTTTATCTGCCAAGGATTCCTCTTGGAAAGGAATGCCGACTCGCATTTTGCATTAAGAAACTGGAAAACCTTCATGTCGGTCCTGGTGTAGCGCCTCCCGTGTCCAGGGTGGATCTTGTACTTGCTGAAACTGCACAGCTCAATCTTCATGGCAGCAGCTCCATGGGAGGAGAAAAGATGGCAAAGAGAGAGCTTCTTCATATTTTTTGTAGAGATGGGGTCTTACCATGTTGCCCAGGCTGGTCTTGAAATCCTGGTCTCAAGTGATTCCTCCTAAGTTGGCCTCCCAAAGTGCTGAGATTACAGGGCAAGGTATACTGCTCCAAGTTTGATGCAGGGAAATTAACACACCATAACCTACTGTATTTATACCAAAAATGTTACCTTGAATGAAATCAATAGACACAATAAGAGTAGTTCAGATTGATGGATGATCTGTGAGACAAGGAAAATGTCAGTGTCGTGAAGGAAAGAAAAAGAATGGAGAAATTGTAGACTAAAGGAAACTAAAGAGACATGACAAGTAAATACAGTTTTTTGTTTTGACTGGATTCCAGATCTTAAAAACACACAACTAGAAGGACAATATTGAATAAATGAGGGACATTTGAATATGGACTGTGTGTTAGATAATGTTGTATCAGTGTTAAAATTCTTCAGATTAACAATAATATGATTTTGTGGCCAGGCACAGTGGCTCACACCTGTAATCCTAGCACTTTGGGAGGCCAAGACAGGTGGATAATGAGGTCAAAAGATTGAGACCATCCTGGCCAACATGGTGAAAACCCATCTCCACTAAAAATACAAAAATTAGCTGGGTGTGGTGGTGCACGCCTGTAGTCCCAGATGCTCTGGAGGCTGAGGCAGGAGAATCGCTTGCACCAGGGAGGCAGAGGTTGCAGTGAGCCAAGATTGTGCCACTGCACTCCAGCCTGGGTGAGAGAGCGAGACTCCATCTTAAAAAAAAGATGATTTTGTTGGAGAATATTCTTGTTCTTAAGAAATGCATGTTTAAGTTTTTATAAATGAAGTATTAGGTTGGTACAAAAGTAAGGTGCGGTTTTTGCCATTACTTTTAAGTGCCAAAAACTGCAATTACTTTGCACCAACTAATCATATGTTTGCAGCATACTTTTCATAGTTTCAGCAAAACACACACACATTAATATATAGAGAAAATAAATACATTATGTTATTATTAAATATAACCGCATTAAAAACATTCATTCACCATTCGACGTTGGTCTGTTTAGGTGTTCATTATATTATCTTTTCTATCAGTTGGAAATCTTTCAAGATAAAGAGCCGGAGAGTAAAAAGGGTGGAAAGTATAGGCAGTGAAGTTGCCCATAGGTTAGTGCCTTAGTTCACATTTTAATGTGTTTAATATGTCTAAGCAGTGAAAGAATAACTGATGAAATTTCTTTCTAGGTCTGCCACTAATCAACTCTTCTATATCTCATCTAGAACAATAGGAAGATTTTAAAAGATAAAAACATTTTAGACTGGGCATGGTGGCTCACGCCTGTAATCCCAGCACTTTGGGAGGCTGAGGTGGGTGGATCAGCCAAGGTCAGGCATTCAAGACCAGCCTGGCCAACATGATGAAGCCCCATCTCTACTATAAATACCAAAATTAGCCAGACATGGTGGCAGGCATCTGTAATCCCAGCTACTCAGGAGGCTGAGCCAGGAGAATTGCTTAAACTTGGGAGATGGAGGTTGCAGTGAGCCGAGATCATGCCACCATACTCCAGTATGGGCAACAGAGTGAGACTCTGTCTCAAAAAAACAAAACAAAATTAAAAAAACACTTTAGTGTGAGCAAGATGTTGCCTTAGGCAAATATGATATATGCTAACTTCTAGGGTCAATCATAAGAGCCCAGATACTCAGGAAAGCATTACCAACTGGTCTCATTACAGTAGTTCCCCCTTACCCATGGTATTGCTTTCCATAGTTTCAGTTACCTGTGGTCTACCACAGTCAGTCCAAAAATATTAAATGGAAAATTCCAGAAATAAACAATTCATAAGTTTTAAATTGCATGCTGTTCTGAGAAGTGTGATGAAATCTCATGCTATCCCACTCCATCCCACCCTGGACATGAATCATCCCCTTGTCCAGCATATCCATGGGGTATACACAGCCCGATCATTAGTCATCACCGTGATCTGCCCCTCACATCCAGCTATGGCCATCATCATGGCTCAGGATTCAGGATCACTCCAAGCAGATGATCTTGCTTCTGACATATCGCCAGAAGGTCAACAGTCACCTAATGCAATGTCACACTGCCCACATCATTCACCTCACTTCATCTCATCCCATAGGCATTTTACCCTCTCACATTATCACAAGAAGAAGGGTGAGTACAGTCCAGTCAGATCTTTTGAGAGAGAGACCACATTCACATAACTTTTATTACAGTATATTGTGATAACTGTTCTATTTTATTATGTTATGATTGTTACTATCTCTCTGTGCCTAACTTGGAAATTAACTTTATCAGCCCGGTGTGGTGGCTCACACCTGTAATCCTAGCACTTTGGGAGGCCAAGGTGGGAGGATCGCCTGAGGTCAGGAGTTTGAGACCAGCCTGGCCAACATGATGAAACCCCATCTCTACTAAAAATACAAAAAATTAGCTGGGCCTGGTGGTGGTCACTTGTAATTTCAGCTACTCAGGAGGCTGAGGCAGGAAAATCTCTTAAACCTAGGAGGCAGAGGTTGCAGTGAGCTGAGATCACCCCACTGTACTCCAGCCTGGGCTACAAGAGCAAACAAAATACCATCTCAAAAAAAAAAAAAGAAATAAATTTATTGGCTGGGCATGGTGTCTTACCTTACGTCTGTAATTTCAGCACTTTGGGAGGCCAAGACGGGCAGATCACCCGAGGTCAGGAGTTCAAGACCAGCCTGGACAACGTGGTGAAAACCCATCCCTACTAAAAATACAAAAATTAGCTGTGTATACAGCATGGATATGCTGGACAAGGGGATGATTCATGTCCAGGGTGGGATGGAGTGGGATAGCATGAGATTTCGTCACAGTTCTCAGAACAGCATGCAATTTAAAACTTATGAATGGTAGTGGACACTTGTAATCCCAGCCACTCAGGAGGCTGAGGCAGGAGAATCACTTGAACCCAGGTACAGAGGTTATAGTGAGCTGAGATCGCAATAAGAACAAAACTTAGTCTCAAAAAATTAACTTTATCATAGGTATGTATGTATAGGAGAAAACTTAGTATTTGCAGAGCCATTCCTATCCCTGATTTCAGGCATGCATTAGGGGTGTTGGAACACGTCCTCCACAGATAAGAGAGGACTAACATATAAGCTTTTCTCTAAAGACCTTGGCCACATCATTCAAGGTAAGAAGCCAAACCAAAGCATTTCTGACCCATATATTAAGCTTGCGTAAGTTCCCTGAGCTGGAAAACTTTGTGAACTTGAGTGCTTATGGTTTAGATTTACATCCTGAGAGTTGTCACAGTGTGGTGAAATTGTTTGGATGTTTATCTTCTCGCTAGACCTTGAGATTCTTGAGTACAGGGACTCTATCTTGTAATTCTGATTCCCAGCAACTAGCAAATGAGTGCCTGTGAATTGGATTTATTTTAAAGGCAATTGAAATGATATGGGTGAGGATTTTCTGAGCCTTCAGATTTTTTAAAAGTGCTTCTTAGTCTGCAAAGATGAAATTTCAATAGGGATAGAAAGTTTGTTAGATTATGAATGGTTTGGATTGGCTATACTTGGATTGGTTCCCATATTCTGCAAGGTTCATATGCCTAGGACCATTAAAAAGAAACCCCGGCCGGATGCAGTGGCACACACCTGTAATCCCAGCACTTTGGGAGGCTGAGGCAGGTGGATGACCTGAAATCAGGAGTTCGAGACCAGCCTGGCTAACATGGTGAAACCACATTTTTACTAAAAATACAAAAGATTAGATGGGCATGGTGGTGTGTGCCTGTAATCCCAGCTACTCTGGAGACTGAGGAGAATCACTTGAATCCGGGAAGCAGAGGTTGCAGTGAGCTGAGATGGCACCATTACACTCCAGCTTGGGCACCAAGAGTAAATCTCTGTCTAAAAAAAAAAGAAAAGAAAAGAAAGAAATGCTGCCTATCGCACAGGATACATTTCTTCAGTCTAGTAATTTTGCAGTTACATACTATCCAGCCACCATTATTTATTTCACAAAAGCCTCCACACACACCATGCAATGGAGTATTACTCAACCCGGAAAAAGGAATGAAGTAGTGATACATGCTAAAGTACAATCTTTGGGAAGCTGAGGCAGGCAGATCACATGGTCAGGAGTTCAAGACCTGCCTGACCAACACAGCGAAACCCCATCTCTACTAAAAATACAAAAAAACATTAGCCAAGCGTGGCGCACCTATAATGTCAGCTACTCAGGAGGCTGAGGCAAGAGAATCGATCGAACCCAGGAGGCAGTAGTTGCAGTGAGCTGAGATCACACCACTGAACTTCAGCCTGGGTGACAAAGTGAGACTCTGTAACAAAAAAAAAAAAAAAGGTAAAGTATAAATGAACCTTGAAACATTATGCCAAGTGAAAGAAGCCAGATACAAAAAGCTATATATCGCATTATTTAATTTATATGAAATGTCCAGAGTGGGCAAATCTGTAGAGACAGAAAGCTGATTCATGATTGCCTGGAGCTGGGGAGTTGGAAGAAATGGAGAGAGACCGTTTAACGGGTATGAGGTTTCCTTCTGGGGTGATGAAAAGTTCTGGGATAAGAAGTAGCGATGTAGTGATAGTTGCACAACATCGTGAGTGTATTTTGCCAGTGAATTTATACTTTCAAATTGTTAAGATGATAATTTTTGTTATGTATTTTGCAGTTTATTTTTACAAAGGAGAAAAGTTTCCATATATAATTACTACGTTATAAACAAGTACTGCTTTTCATAAAGAGCCATTTCTCTAGGAGCTTTATGGTATGGAGCAGCCCAGGCAATTTGGGAAGGCCAAGGGCTTCCGGGCGTAAAAGATTCAAAACAGTTTTGTTTTTTGTTTTTTTTTTAATTGAGACAGAGTTTCGCTCTTTTTACCCAGGCTGGAGCGCAATGGCGCGATCTCTGCTCACCACAACCTCCGCCTCCTGGGTTCAGGCAATTCTCCTGCCTCAGCCTCCTGAGTAGCTGGGATTACAGGCACACACCACCATGCCCAGCTAATTTTTTGTATTTTTAGTAGAGATGGGGTTTCACCATGTTGACCAGGATGTTCTCGATCTCTTGACCTCGTGATCCACCCACCTCGGCCTCCCAAAGTGCAGGGAATTACAGGCGTGAGCCACCACGCCCAGCCTCAAAACAGTTTTATGTGGAATGGCAATGGGTTATTAAGTAAACTAGGAGATGTTGGGGGTACATTTGACTTCTGAAGGTGCTGACAAGGAGTGGCATTTCTTTTTTGTTTGTTTTTTTGAGACGGAATTTCTCTCTTGTTGCCCAGGCTGGAGTGTAATTGTGTGATCTTGGCTCACCACAACCTCCGCCTCCTGGGTTCAAGCAATTCTCATGCCTCAGCCTCTTAAGTAGTTGGGATTACAGGCACGTACCACCACGCCTGGCTAATTTTTTTAGTTTTAGTAGAGACAGGGTTTCTCCATGTTGGTCAGGTTGGTCTTGAACTTTCAACCTCAAGTGATCTGCCCACCTGGGCCTCCCAAAGTGCTAGGATTATAGGCATGAGCCCCCAGGCCAGGCTAGGAGAGGCATTTCTTTGAGTACATCTCTTCATGTCACTGTCATGAAACTGGCACGACCATAAAAGTGGCAAAAACATTGGACCTGATTCAATGTGGCCATCCCTATGGTGTCACTGTGGCCAGTCAGCAAGTTAGAAGCTCTAGGGAGTCTCTTTGCTTCCTGGCCTCCTGGCTTCTGAGTTTGTTTTCTTTTTCCTAAAATAGTTTATTTGGATGCATGTGAAATCAACCCTCAGACCTGCATAAGCTAGCGGGGGCCCCCCATTGAGTGTTGGATAAAGCTTTTGAGTTTTGTCAAGAACAGTGACCAGATGTGGCCAGGGTTAGTGGTTTGTGGTCGTCGCTTGCTAAACTTTTGCTTTCCGTAGTACTTCTCAAACGTTCTTAATTTTCCATGACACACCAGAGTGCTGAGGATGAGGTTCAGTGGGATGGACAGGCAGAGTGCTGTAAGATGTGTGCTCCTGTGGTAATATTTGGTTCAGTGCAGGGGAGAGAAATGAGGAGGGATAGACAGAGACATGAAAGAGAGGAAATTTAAAAGATGAGAGAGGAAGAAAAGGAGCCAAGAGTAATACTGAAAGGCAAAGAAGAGATATCCCCTGTCGAGAATGCCATCTGTGTTACTGTATGGGATCTGCTTTCCTGTACTACGATTACTCTTCCTGATATTATTATTATTATTATTATTATCTTGAGATGGAGTTTCGCTCTTGTTACCCAGGCTGGAGTGCAATGGTGCAATCTCGGCTCACTGCAACCTCTGCCTCCTGGGTTCAAGCAATTCTCCTGCCTTAGCCTCCTGAGTAGCTGGGATTACAGGCACGTGCCACCATGCCCAGCTAATTTTTTGTATTTTTAGTAGAGACAGGGTTTCACCATGTTGACCAGGATGGTCTCGATCTCTTGACCTCGTGATCCATCCGCCTCGGCCTCCCAAAGTGCTGGGATTACAGGCGTGAGCCACGGCGCCCGGCCTTCCTGGTCTTAATAGTCAGGAACCGGCTGGGCACGGTGGCTCACGCCTATAATCCCACCACTTTGGGAGGCCCAGGCAGGTGGATCACCTGAGGTCCAGAGTTCAAAACCAGTCTGGCCAACATGGTGAAACCCAGTCTCTTAAAAAAATACAAAAATTAGCTGGGCATGATGGCAGGCATGTAGACCCCAGCTACTCTGGAGGCTGAGGCAGGAGAATCACTTGAACCCAGGAGGCAGAGGTTGCAGTGAGCTGAGACCATGCCACTGCACTCCAGCCTGGGCAACGAGAGCAAAACTTCATCTCAAAAAAAAAAAAAAAAAAAAAAGAAAGAAAGAGAGAAAAGAAAAAGAAAAAAAAAAGAATGCATAATCAGGAGGTATAATGCAAATATTCCAATATTCAAATTTCAAAACATTTCTGGTCCCAAGCATTTCAGATAAGGGATATTCAGTTGTATTTTCAAAATAGCTAAAAGAAAAGATTTTAAATATTCTCATGACCAAAAAAATGATAAGTATGTGAGATAAGGGATATGTTAATTAGCTTGGTATAATCATTCCACAATGTGTATAGATATCAAAACATTACCTTGTACCCCAGACCTGGCGCAGTGGCTCATGCCTATAATCCCACTATTTTGGGAGGCCAGGCAGGCGGATCACCTGAGGTCAGGAGTTTGAGACCAGCCTAGCCAATATAGCAAAACCCCATCCTTACTAAAAGTACAAATATTAGCCGGGCATGGTGGCACACACTTGTAATCCCAGCTACTTGGGAGGCTGAGGCAGAAGAATGGCATGAACCCAGGAACAAATATTTCAGTGAGCTGAGATTGTGCTGTTGCACTCCAACCTGGGTGACAAGAACAAAACTCAATGTCAAAAAAAAAAAAAGAGAGAGATACAGACCAAGTATATGACAGTCAGGAGTGGCAGGTGCCCCTGTGAACTAGCGCCCACAGGGAGCTTGCTCTTCAGCCCCTCATCTGCTATCCCATGAAACTTTGGCCCCAGGATGGCAGATTATCTGCCGAGAGAGAGAAAGATGATTTTATGCAAACTTTGCAGATTTCTTTCTTTCTTTTTTTTTTTTTTGAGATGGAGTTTTGCTCTTGTTGCCCAGCCTAGAGTGCAATGGTGCAATCTCGGCTCACTGCAACCTCCACCTCCCAGGTTCAAGTGATTATCCTGCCTCAGCCTCCCAAGTAGCTGGGATTACAGGCATGCGCCACCATGCCCGGCTAATTTTGTATTTTTAGTAGAGATGGGGTTTTTCAATGTTGATCAGGCTGGTCTTGAACCCCCGACCTCAGGTGATCTGCCTGCCTCAGCCTCCCAAAGTGCTGGGACTACAGGTGTGAGCCACTGTGCCAACTTTGCCAATTTTTAAAACACTAACCAGGCATGGCAAGGTGGCTTACTCCTATAATCCTGGCACTTTGGGAAGCTGAGGCAGGCAGATCACAAGGTCAGGAGAGCGAGACCATCCTGGCCAACATGGTGAAACCCTGTCTCTACTAAAATACAGCAAATTAGCTGGGCATAGTGGTGCCCACCTGTAGTCCCAGCTATTGGGGAGTCTGAGGAAGGGTAATCACTTGAACCCAGGAGGCAGAGATTTCAGTGAGCCGAGATCATGCCACTGCACTCCAGCCTGGTGACACAGCAAGACTCCATCTCAAAAAACAAACAAACAAAAAACACTGACCGGGTCGAAACATAACTGCAAATCGAACTTGGCTCCCTGGCCGCCAAGTTATGACCAAGGGTTTAAGCCAACAAAATCACTAATCCAGATACAAAGCTGGGTGTGTTGTGTGTGAGATAGTAGGAAGTCAAAGAGTTGGTTATTCACCTTTCAGAGTAACTTAACTTGATTTTAAAAAATACCACCAAGAATTCATCCATAGTAAGGAAACTGGAGCTTTGATGGGAAAGTGATGTTATGATCTGAGTTGGGGTGTGGGTGAGGCAGGCAAGCAGGCCTACATGAGGTGGCACTGTGCATCCTGGCAGGCCATAGACAGCAGCGTGGGTCTCAGGGTGCCTGGCCACTGAGCAGAGGAGGGCTGGCTGGTGGAAAGAGAGCAAAGAAAGAAAAAAGTTTAGTATCAAAGGCAGCCTGCCCACCTGCAGCATTTTACCTGGAGCCTCTGTAGGCTTGACCCCTTCTTCCTTCTCAAATCAAATGAAAAACATCTCCTTAGCCTAAAAGGTGAAATTTGCAGGTACATGCAAGGAAGCATCGTGTACTTAAGCAGTAAAAGTCCTGGGCTGATGAGCAAACTAGATTAACTTTGCTTTAAATGGTTGCTTTTGGCGGGGCACAGTGGCTCACGCCTGTATCCCAGCACTTTGGGAGGCTGAGGTGGGTGGATCACAAGGTCAAGAGATTGAGACCATCCTGGCCAACAAGGTGAAACCCCGTCTCTACTAAAAATACAAAAATTAGCTGGGTGTGGTGGCTCGCACCTGTAGTCCCAGCTGCTCGAGAGGCTGAGGCAGGAGATTCACTTGAACCTGGGAGGTGGCGGTTGCAGTGAGCCGAGACCACACCACTGCACTCCAGCCTGGGCAACACAGTTAAACTCTGTCTCCAAAAAAAAAAAAAAAAAAGTGGTTGCTTTGTGCCACTAATCAATCCTGGTACTTGGGCCTCCCCATGTAACCTGTTTACTCTTTTTATACCGAAAGGAAAATTTTTTTTAAGTGAAGGGAACCTGTTTGAAAATCAACTTGATTTTTTAAAAATTAGACCAATCTTGTATTTTTTAATGTCAGTATTAACCTGGAATCAACACTTCTCACCAAAAAACGCAAACCAAGACGCTATGGGAATGGAAGCTTTGCAGCAGAAGGGAAGCCCTGTTCAGCAGATGGGGAGGGCCAAGGGAGCAGGAGGAAGGGGCGGGCTGGCTGAGTCGGTAACAGGAGCTGTCTGTGAGAAGTCTGCTGGCTTATCTGTTCCCAGTAGGGAACTGCTCTTCACTTTCCCCATCACAGGTTTGACATCCATCACCACCATGCCTGCCTCCCTGATCTGATGGCAGGATTTATATAGTGAGCTTCTGAAAAAGTGGAAAGGGAGGTGCATGGGAACCAGTTGTAAAACGATAAATCAAGACCTCTTTAAGGTCCAGGATTATTTTGGCATCTTTCACATGAGAGGCTTTAAGAAGCAGGAATATGGCTAAAAGCATGGGGTTTATTTTAAGAGAGAAAACAGTTACAATGATCAATTTGGCTGTTTAAATAGATGTAGCTTCATCATGGCTCCAATGTGACTGTTTTGCACCTAGCAGTAGAGAGAAGAGCTCTAAATTAACCCCTTTCATCTGATTTTACTGTCTCTGGGTAAACTGAGCCCCATCCATCATTCCAAAGGCTCCATAAAAACTTGGAGTTGTTGGGAGTACCCAGGGCAACAGTGTGGTTTGGTCTCTAAGGCTACTTGTGGAAGAATCACGTCTCCACTGTTTCTTGAACTGGAGCAGAAGCATTCCTGGGTTTTGTGGTCCGGATCATTTTGGGGCATTCTGCTTTTCTTAGAAACCTTCTCCATCTCCCAGCTCCAGCTCTCCTTACCACTCAGTGCATCCCCACAGTTGCACCTTTTTTTTTTTTTTTTGAGATGGAGTCTTGCTCTGTCACCCAGGCTGCAGTAGAGTGGCGCGATCTTGGGACATTGCAACCTCTGCCTCCTGGATTCAAGCAATTCTCCTGAGTAGCTGGGACTACAGGCGTGTACCATCACACTCAGCTAATTTTTGTATTTTTAGTAGAGATGGGGTTAAACCATATTGCTCAGGCTGGTCTTGAACTCCTGACCTCATGATCCACCTGCCTTGGCCTCCCAAAGTGCTGGATTACAGGCATGAGCCACCTCGACCAGCCATTTTCACCTTTTACCTGCACATCTGTCGCTTGTCATTTTCTGGCACTCAAAAGGCTTAAACCAAATTCATCATTTGCAACCCCTCACCCCACCATCATAAACACACATGCCCAAACAAGAAGCCAGCCCACTCCAGTATTTGTGTTTTGGGCACCATTGTTCTCCCATGGCTCTAGCTGAACCATTCCTTTCCTTTGTGAGCTCTTTCTTCTCCGCCAGTGCCCTCTACCCCTCAGGACATAGCATTTCTTGCACACTTAGGACTCTCCCTTTGCATTTTCTCTGTCAGCATTCTCTGGACAGCTGGATTGCTGCAACTGTACCTTCCCAAGGGGGCTTCCTTTCCCCTGGTCTCACTTCAGTCCAGTGCATCCTCGATGCAGCTACCCACTTGATCAACCTGAAACACTACTCTTATCTTGCCAGGTAATAAAGGGACCTTTGGTAGTAAACCTTGGAGAGCTCCAACCTGCCCTGATCAGGGGGTTCCCAAACGCTGTTAGAAACTGGGCGGCACAGCAGGTGATTGAGAGGGCATGACCACCTGAGCTCCGCCCCCGTCAGATCAGTGGCGGCATTAGATTCTCATAGGAGTTCGAACTCTATTGTGAACTGCATATTCAAGGGATCTAGGTTGTGTGCTCCTTATGAGACTCTAATGCCTGATGATCTGAGATGGAACTGTTTCATCCCGAAACCATCTCCCCCTCCCCCAAGTCCGTGGAAGAATTGTCTTCCATGAAACTGGTCTCTCGTGCCAAAAAGGCTGGGGACCACTGCCCTAGAGTACACAGCCCACAGTCTTTGGCTCTGGATCTAAGGCTCGCCATGGTCTCTCTACATGGTCTCGTCTGCCACTTTGTTCCTCTATCCGTATGGAAACTTCCCACTATAGCCAAACTCGTTCTTTCTCCTGCCTCAATCCTAGCTTTTCTGTTTCTGCTTCTTAGCATTTGCTCACATAGTGGGCTTCCCTCAGTTGCTGTTCTACTTTAAATCTTGCTTCACCTGCACTTAAGAGTCATGTCAGCCAGGCACAGTGGCTCACGCCTGTAATCCTAGCACTTTGGGAGGACAAGGCAGGCAGATCACTTGAGGTTGGGAGTTTAAGACCAGCCTGACCAACATGGAGAAACCACGTCTCTACTAAAAATACAAAAAATTAGCTGAGCATGGTGTCTCATGCCTGTAATCCCAGCTACTCAGGAGGCTGAGGCAGGAGAATCGCTTGAACCTGGGAGGTAGAGGTTGCAGTGAGCCAAGATTACACCATTGCACTCCAGCCTGGGTGACAAGAGTGAAACTCCGTCTCAAAAAAAAAGAGTCATTTCTTGTGACCACTACTCTATTTTTCCTCTATGCACATCTTATATTTTTACTCTTTCGTTTATTAGAGATACATGAATATACGTATCTTTGGAAGAGAAGCCATGCCTCCTTCTCTTTATTCACTGTGGAAGCCAGACAGGTACAGAAAGGAGTCAGACTGCAGTAGAGAAGCAAAACCAGAAAGCTTCCCTCTTAAGAGGTCAGCCCCAGGTGACTGTTGCCAGGTAGCAGTGGGCCCAGTATTGCCCAAAATTCTTCAGATTTTTCAAAGAAAGCCAGAACCTCCATTTCCATGTGAAATTGCTTAATTTCAATTTTTAACATGATGCTTAAAGATTACGTATCTACTAGAGAAAAGAGTCCCTTAAAATTACAATTTAAAAACCATTTCAAGTGCAGCATTGATCTGAAACAGCAATATATTCACTGAACAAATACAAAACAGTAAAAAGCCTGCCTTTCAAGATGACTTTGAGTAGATTTTCTGGAAAATCAGGAGTTAAATGTTCCATCCTGTGAATTTAGGATTTAGAATCCTATGCTAGTGTTTATCATTTTTTCCTTTTGCAGATGAATTTCAGTACTATAAATCCTCCTTAACATAGCCAGATGCCTTTAATATCTTTTTATTTTCATTTTATGAAAATGTTCAATGAAACAAATTTTTATATTGCATTTTCCCACATTGACATTAGCAGACAAGCCTGTTTGGGAGGGCTACTAATCGCGCAGAGAGTCTGCAGGTTGGGGAAAAATCACAGCCCTTTCCAGCTTCGATAAATGAGAGTGGGTCACAGGAGGGAAAGAAGCAGCTGCCCTCTTTGATAGGCTGAGAAAACAGGAGTTACTGGCCCCGGCAGGTGTTCGGAGAATTCCCACACAGGTGCAGATTCCAAATGAACTATTATTTATTACACTTGGGCTTCTGTGACACAGTCATCTTTCATCCATTCATCACATTTTTATTGAGTCCCTTCACCGAGGCCATGCTATGGGGGAATCCTGTGGTGCATCAGCCTTAAAGTTCCTGCCTTCAAGTTGCTTAAAGTCCAGCAGGAGAGAGACAGAAACATCACAATCACACTCATACGAGACAGAATCTAATCAGTGTCTCTTAGTTCCTAAATGACCAATTTGAAGCATTCATAATAGTAGTAAGAGTAAGCAGTATCCATGGTGCTTTCAAAGGCACATAACGTCTTTCCTGGGTCATAGAGAAAAAGCCCTTTCTGAGCATAGGCCAATAGACTGAGCACACAGCAGGAATGAAGAGTCCGTTGTTGTTGTTTAGACAGTTTCGCTCTTGTTGCCCAGGCTGAAGTGCAATGGCAGGATCTTGGCTTACTGCAACCTCTGCCTCCTCGGTTCAGGTGATTCTCCTGCCTCAGCCTCCTGAGTAGCTGGGATTAGTCAGCGACATCACACCTGGCTAATTTTGTGTTTTTAGTAGAGATGAAGTTTCTCCATGTTGGTCAGGCTGGTCTCAAACCTCTGACCTCAGGTGATCTGTCCACCTCGGCCTCTCAAAGTGCTGAGATTACAGGCATGAGCCACCTCACCTGGTACGAGGAGTCCTTTTACACTGGAATTAAGTTCCTAGAAGTTTTCTTGATTGGTTGGGTTGGTTTTTGGAAGCACCTTGATTAGTTACATAATCAAGGATGAGTAGAGAGAGGAATTTAAAACACTTCATTTACTCGTCTACCTGAGCAGCCTCATGCCAAGGTCGTAGATAGAGGTGCAGTGTCCAATTCTAGGATTTATGGGATGGCTGTGGGTCTCAGGAGTCTGTAGTCTTGTACTGTGATTCCTTGGCTTTGATATTCAAGAGCCTCACCTGCAATGCTTTTAAAAATTCAAACATCTGGGCCCCTCACACAGAGATACCAATTCAGGGGGCCTTGAGCCTTGGAATCTGATTTTATCAAGTACCCCTAGATGATTCTGAAATAGGTGGTCCTTGGAAACTGTTCTTTGAAAAGCTGTGCTCTAGCAGTAGAAGAGAGTGGGCAAACATCTTACTGCAGAAATGGCGTGGCCATGACAGAGATGTGTGCGTGGCCCATCTGCAGTGCTGCAGGAGTTGAGGGTTGAGAAACAGCTCCATTCCAGCCACCCTGACTGGAAGTCACTTGAGTTAGCACAGACAAAATGAGTGGATTTGGTAGTTTGAAATGAGTAAAGAATTATTCGGAGTGCAATGAACTGGCGCACCAAGGCAGGGGAGAGCAGTGTGCCTTCAGGGGATCTGATCAACTCACTCTCCCGCTTAGAAACCCCTCAGAGGCGCCCCAGGCCCTCAGAATAAGGTCCAAGCTCCTTAGCACTAGTTCCCACAGCCTAGTAGGATCTAGTCTCAGGCCGAACCTTCCTTCACTCCCTCACCCTTGGCTACCCTGCACCCTTGCTTCTCAATACACACATTCTTTTTCTCTCCCATGGACTAGGATCCAGCCACCCTGAACAGTTGGCATCCCTGGCCTTCCTTTATTTTGGTGGCTTTGTACACATTCCTGCCTCTACCTGGAATAGCTGCCCTCCTTTCTATCCCTGATTTCCCTTCCCTAACTTTTCAGCCCTTCAGGGTTGATTTGGTGTGGCACATCCTCCAGAGCAGCTCAGTCGTAGTATCTGGGGATCTTGTTAACATGCAGGTTCTGGCCAGGCGCGATAGCTCACGTCTGTAATCCCAGCACTTTGGGAGGCTGAGGTGGGCAGATCACCTGAGGTCAGGAATTTGAGACCAGCCTGGCAAACATGGTGAAACCCTGTCTCTACTAAAAATACAAAAATGAGCCCCGTGTGGTGGCACATGCCTGTAATCCCAGCTACTTGGGATGCTGAGGCAGGAGAATTGCTTGAACCTGAGAGACGGAGGTTGCAGTGAGCCGATCATGCCACTGCACTTCAGCCTGGGCAACAGAATTAGACTCAGTTTCAAAAGAAAAGAGAGAGAGAGAGAGAGAGAGAAGAGGAGAGGAGAGTAAGTGGTCCCTAGGATTTTGAGGAGTAAGCTTGGCTCATCCTCTGTCGTAGTGTGGACACTGAAATAAGTTATCAACCTCCTTTGAAATACTAATGAGCTCTTTTTTCTTCCACAACTTAAGCAGTGTTTGGTGTTCTGAGAGACAGCCTTTTATTTTTGTGCTTCAAAGTTTCTTTTTAAAGTGGATGTATATTTTCCTATGGAATTCTCAAGATACTTTTTCATGTGTATTTGTAGGGGTGACATGTTTTAGAAATTTCTTTCCAATCCTCTTAGGCATTGTCCAAGAGTTTTCTGATATGTAAAGCTCTCAGTTCCCTTTAATTGTTTCTGAGCGGTTAGGACTCCCTCATTCCATTTTACATTAAAGTTAACAATTTCCAGGGAATGATTTTAATTGAAATAGGCATTCATTCAAATGTTCAGAACTTCATTTCTCCCACACCCATTTCTGGCTGTGGCCTTGTAGGAACAAGCATGTAAACTAACAAAAAGTGTTAATAAAAGGGATAAACCAGGCTTGGTGTGGTGGCTCAAGCCTGTAATCCCAGCACTTTGGGAGGTTGAAGTGGACAAATCACGAAGTCAGGAGTTCGAGACCAGCCTGGCCAACATGGTGAAACCCCGTCTCTACTAAAATACAAAAAATTAGATGGGTGTAGTGGTGGGCCCATGAGGCTGAGGCAGGAGAATCGCTTAAACCCGAGAGGCGGAGGTTGCAGAGATCGTGCTGCTACACTCCAGTCCAGGTGACCAAAAAAAGAAAGAAAGAAAGAAAAAACCTTGATGAGTAGATATCAAACATACAATTTCACCCTGAAGGTTTTTTTCCCTAGGTATATTTACTACCCCTCTAAATACAAAATTATAAATCTAAAGTAGGCCCAGCACAGTGGCTCATGCCTGTAATTCCAGCACTTTGGGAGGCCAAAGTGGGTAGATCACGTGAGGTCAGGAGTTCGAGACCAGCCTGGCCAACATGGTGAAACCCTACCTCTTCTAAAAACACAAAAATTAGCTGGGCATGGTGGTGTGCATCTGTAATCCTAGCTACTTGGGAGGTTGAGGCAGGAGAATTGCTTGAACCCAGGAGATGGAGGTTGCAATGAGCCCAGATTGGGCCATTGCACTCTAGCCTGGGTGACAGAGGGGGAATCCATCTCCAAATCAATCAGTCTATCAATCAGTCAATCTAAAGTAGTCTCTATTTTCCTAATTCCTGGCGTGGTAATTTTGCACCTGTCAACCTGTGAGTTGTTCTTGGCAGCTGGATCTCTATCATTCCTTTAGGCTCTACTTCCTAGCAGAAAGGGTTTTCACCCTGGTTTGCATTCAGCATTTGCTTTTCTACAAGGTGCTGAATCCTCATACAGATGAAGTTGGTAAGTCCCATTAGAAGGGGTTTGAAATGCTAATTCATAGCTGTTGACAGGTATGAATTCCCATCAGTCTGGAATGTTTCGCCTATTCAAAGTAATGGAGCATCCTTGAATATAATCTCTTTTAAAACCCAGAAATGTGATACCTGGTTGCCGCAAGCTAAAAAAGAGAAAACTTCCCTGAGATGCCCAGAGCAATTTTGTCTCAAGAAATAAATAAATAAACAAATAGCCAGATAACCCTCCAGAAATGCTCCTATGGAGCTTTATGTATAGCTTTAGGTATTTATGTTCATGCGAGTATATTTACGTGTGTGTGTGTGTGTGTGTGTGTGTGAGAGAGAGAGAGAGAGAGACCACCTTGAGTGCCTGTGGTTGTATTAGTATAACTATAACTTATTTTTCAAAATTCTTGAGGTAAAGATCTAGCTCATCTACTAATTTATTATCTTTTTAAAAAAAACGTATTGAGGCCGGGTGCAGTAGCTTATGACTGTAATTCCAGCATTTTGGGAGACTGAGGCAGGCGGATCATGAGGTCAGGAGTTTGAGACCAGCCTGGCCAACATGGTGAAACCCTGTCTCTACTAAAAAAATACAAAAATTAGCTGATTGTGGTGGTGGGCACCTGTAATCCCAGCTACTTGGAAGGCTGAGGCAGGAGAATTGCTTGAACCTGGGAGGTGGAGGTTGCAATGAGCCAAGACCTTGACATTGTGCTCTAGCCTGGGCAACAGAGCGAGACTCTGTCTCAAAAAATTAAAAATAAGGCTGGGCACGGTGGCTCATGCCTGTAATCCCAGCACTTTTGCAGATGGAGGTGGGCAGATCATGAGGTCAGGAGATCGAGACCATCCTGGCTAATGGTGAAACCCTGTCTCTACTAGATGTCCGACCTACCCTCTGCGGGAAGACTGGGCTCATTGGGAAAGAAACCGGACCACAGGCTAGAGGAAATTCCTTAAGTTCAGGCTTTATTGAGAGGAAAGAGCCTCCGGGCGGGCCAGCCGGGACGAAAAGGAAAAATGGCTGCGCCGCTCAGAGGGGCAGGGTTGTTTTATAGGGGGCTGAAGGGCTGGGGGGTGGGGAAGCCAAAAGCCGAGGTGGTGGGCAACTGTTGGTCAGTTTGAACTGCTGGGCGGGAAGCTGGGCGGCAGGAAGCTAGGGCCGGTATGTAAAGTGAGAGATAAGGGAGCCTCTTTGTGGGGGAGGGAAAGAGAGAGAGAGAGCTTTTGCGGTAGGGGCAGAGTTTTCCAAACATTCCCGACTCCTTAAAGAAAAGAAAAAGAGGGGGTCAGGGGCGTCGGTTGTCTCTCTGGCTACTTCCTGCTGACAAGGGTCGACGGGGGGTTCTGAAGAGGTCTCTTTTCTTAAGGAGCCTGGATGTTCGGGGAGAGGTCTGTTTCTTGCACTCGTTCAGGGTAGGGTTGGAGCAGCATCTGGTGGATGGTGACTCGAGTCAGTTCTTGAAAGCGCCGCTGTAGGAACCAGGATTGGCGGAGCTCAAGCATGAGCTTGGTCAGATGCTCCTTTATTAGGCCATTGGCCTGTTCTACCTTACCAGAGGACTGGGGATGGTAGGCAGCATGTAGCTTCTACTGAATTCCTAGAGAGGTAGAAACGGCATTAGTGACTTTGGAGATAAAGGCTGGGCCGTTGTCTGACTGTATGGTAGCCGGGAGTCCAAAGTGTGGGATGATGTCTTGAATGAGGTAAGTGGCTACTGTCCCGGCAGACTCAGAGGCTGTGGGGTAAGCTTCAATCCAGCCTGAAAAAGTGTCAACAATGGTTAGCAGATACCGGTACTGTTTGTGCTTTGGCATATGGGTGAAATCAATTTGCCAGTCTTGGCCAGGTAGGAACCCGCGTAGCTGATGAAGCTGGCGTCGAGGATGACAGGAACCCTGGGAATTAGTTTTCGCGCAGACAGTACATGAGGACTGGACTTCCTGTATGGTACTGAGGAGATGGTGAGGGTGAAAAAGTGGGTTGAGGAATCGGTATAAGGCTTTAGGCCCAATGTGGAGTGAATTATGGATGTCTTGGATTATCTGGTACCTTTGCTTTTCAGGGAGGATGAGGAGGTTATGCTTGAAGGCCCAGTCATCCTTGAACCATACCCCGGGGGTAGACTGGAGGGCCTGGAGTTCCGAGGCAGAGTATTGAGGGCTAGGAGAAAAAGGCTGGGTGGGCTGGCGGTAGGGAAGGTTATGAAGGCCTTCAGCTTTGAAAGGATGTCTCGCCCCAGAAGGGGAACTGGGCAGGTGGGGATTACTAAAAAGAGTGGGTAAATGGAGTGGAGTTATATGAGCACATGAGTGGTGGGGTTTGGTAGGGGATACTCGGGGTCCTGTCGATTCCCATGACCGAGACCTGGGAAGGAGTGAGATGGCCAGAATAGGAAGGAAGTGCGGAGTAGGTAGCCCCCATGTCTTGTGACCCTAGGCTCGGCGAGGGTAACCGGAGTCGGAAAGCCAGGGCCCCGCTAGTCGTCTAACAGCCCTAGTAGACTGGGGAACGGAGCTCCCTCGGAGGTCGGCTCCTGGCAAGCAGGCTCCTCCCTACTGAGGGTGACTGCCGGCTGCGTAACGCCAGTGTGTCTGTTTTGAGGAACCGGCACCCTGGGGAAGCTGGGGCAGTCTGACTTCCAGTGTCCCGGGAGCTGACAGATAGGGCAAGGCTTAGTTGGTGGCCGCGGTTGTGGACAGGCTCGGGACCAGTGTCCTTCCTTTCCACATTTGAAACATGCCCCTGGAGGGGCATGGGTTTCGGCCTTGGGCTTCTGGTTCCCTGCCGGCCTTAGAGCCGCCACTAGGGCTTGGGTCTGGAGAGCAGCCTTCTGCTTCATGCGAGTTTGGCGGGCAGCCTCAGCTGCATCTTCCCTGGCATTGAATACTTTAAAGGCCATTTTTACTAGGTCTTGGATGGGAGTCTCTGGCCCCTCTTCTGCTTTCTTTAGTTTCTTTCTTATGTCGGGTGCTGATTGGGAGATAAAGTGGGAGGCTAATACAGTGGCCCCATTTTGGGAGGCTGGATCCAGTCGAGTGTACCGGACTAGGGCTTCTTATGTTTGAGTGAGGTATTGGAATTCTTTAATATAGGTGGACGGGTTGGCTGAGAAGGATCCTAAACGTTTCTCAATTTGGGACAGGTCTTGGAGTGAGAAAGGAACACGGACCCTGATTAAACCTTCTGCGCCTGCTACTTCTCGGAGTGGGGCCAGGATAGCTGGCTGGTGGGAGCGGGTGTGGGCCGCCACCGGAGAGGCAAGAGGAAGTGCAGCCTCTGAGGGAGGGGGCTCGGAGGGAGTAGGGGGCTCGGAGGGAGTAGAGGAAGAGCGAGGCATGGCCTCTGAGGTAGGAGGTGCAGAGGGAGTGGGGGAAGGGCGTGCCGTTGATGGCGACTGGTTGCTGAGATTGGCAGGAGAGGACAGATGTTCAGGGAGATCCTCCAGTGAGGAGTAGGGAGGGGGAGAGGTAGTGGAGGAAGATTTATGAGGGGTTCGAGATAAGAGGATTTAGTAGGTTGAGCAGGAAGAACATAGGTCGGGGTGGGTACGGAGGTCCCAAAAAGCCTGGACGTAAGGAATTTCATTGTCCTTGCCCGCGTGGTGACAAAAATCGTCGAGATCTCGGAGGGTGTTGAAATCAAAAGTGCCAGTCGGGGGCCAATGTGACTGGTTACTGAGTTTGTATTGGGGCCAAGCCACCTGGGACAGGAAAATAAGCTTTTTCTTTCTGAGGGTTTGGGAATATCCCAATTTGGTAAAATTTCGCAGCAAGCACCCGAGGGGGGTGCTCAGAGGTATTTTGGACTCCGAATTTCCCATGGCAGGTGCAGCTACAGACTCTCCGGCGCGGATGGGCAGATGCAACGAAAAGGCGTCCCCGTTCATTGCAAATTCCCCGGAGTACAATTAAGTACGGAAAGGGAAGCGGTCAGAGGGGCGTCCCCCGTCTGGCAGCTGTCCCTCGGAAGGCTCCTGGAGTCGGAATGGAAGACTACCTTGGCTCGGCCGAGACTAGGCAAGGAGTCTGTGTGGAACGCCGGAGAGGGAGCAACTGCACCGTGCCGTAGGAAGAGGAGACGGGAAGCGGGGGAAGGCAAAGCAAGAAAAACTATGCTTACCTTAATCAGAACGTGGAGGTGGCAGGGCCAGTGTTGGGTAGGTCGGGGAGGGGGGCCACGGCTGGGCCAACGGCCCCAGCTCCCGGGTTTCCGGCACCATTTGTCTGACCTACCCTCTGCGGGAAGACTGGGCTCATTGGGAAAGAAACCGGACCACAGGCTAGAGGAAATTCCTTAAGTTCAGGCTTTATTGAGAGGAAAGAGCCTCCGGGCGGGCCAGCCGGGACGAAAAGGAAAAATGGCTGCGCCGCTCAGAGGGGCAGGGTTGTTTTATAGGGGGCTGAAGGGCTGGGGGGTGGGGAAGCCAAAAGCCGAGGTGGTGGGCAACTGTTGGTCAGTTTGAACTGCTGGGTGGGAAGCTGGGCGGCGGGAAGCTAGGGCCGGTATGTAAAGTGAGAGATAAGGGAGCCTCTTTGTGGGGGAGGGAAAGAGAGAGAGCTTTTGCGGTAGGGGCAGAGCTTTCCAAACACTAGAAATACAAAAAAGTTAGCTGGGTATGGTGGCAGGTGGCTGTAGTCCCAGCTACTTGGGAGGATTAGGCAAGAGAATCACTTGAACCCGGAAGGCAGAGGTTGCAGTGAACTGAGATCGCACCACTGCACTCCAGCCTGGCAACAAAGCGAGACTCCATCTCAAAAATAAATAAATAAATAAATAAAATAAAAATTCACTTCCTACAAATAATGACTATTAACTGTTTGGGTGTATCTTTCCAGTCTCTTTTCTATGCATGCATATAGTAATCTACATGTGCTATGGTTTGAATGTCTCCGCCAAAACTCACATTGAAATTTGATTGCCATTATGACAGTATTAAGAGGTAAGACGAGGTGATTAGATCATGAGGGCCCTGCCCTCATCAATGGCTTAATGTTATTATCACAGGAGTGGGTTACTTATCAAGGGAATTCAGCCCCCTTTTCCTCTCTGTCTTGTATGCCCACTAATGCCTTCCACCCGTGCTGGTTTCACTCTCATCAGAGGGCCATGTTCTTGGACTTCCCAGGCTTCAGAACCATGAGCCAAATCAATTCTTTCCTGGATAGATTGCCTAGTCTGTGATATTCCGTTATAGCAGCAACAAACCTAAGCAAACGTATATTGTCTTTTTTATTCCTTTCAACCATTTTGCGATCATATCCTGCATACTTTGAGAGTTACTTTTCTCACTTCCTGGAGTTGAAACCACCTTTGCAAAATTATGACTAAGACAGTGAAAGAGGTCCAACTTAAACGACTCTATCTTGCCTCTAATTTCCACACTGTCCTTGTTCATTCCTGGGCGTCGGCTGAACTAACTGTGGGAGGAACTTAGTTCATAGTTTAAAACAAAGATGATGGTAGCCCTTTCCCAGAAAAAAAAAAAAAAAAAAAAAAAACAACCTCCTTGCCTGGGAACTAGACTACTAACATTAGCCACAAGATTAGAAATTATGCTTTAGGAGTCACATAGCTGGAGACTACAAGATTCTGATCCTATTCAAACTGCACCTAAGATCAGTACTTGAGATGGTTTGCAGAATCCCATCTACCCTTGATGGATTAACCGGCACCACCTGATCTTGTGACCCCCCAGCCCCAGGAACTGACTCAGTGCCAGAAGACAGGGACACCCTGTGTTCGACCCAACCAGTCAGCACTCCCAACTCACTGCTTCTCCCCTCCACCAAATTGTCTTTAAAATTTTTGATCCCCAAATGTTCAGGGAAACTGGTTTGAGTAATAATAAAACTCTGGTTTCCCACTCGGCCAGTTCTTTGTTAATTACTCTTTCTCTATTGTGAATCCCCTGTCTAGAGAAATCGGCTCTGTCTAGGTAGTGGGTACGGTGATCCCACTGGGTGGTTACAAATTGGTTAAGGTGGCTGGGCTCAGTGGCTCATGCCTGTAATCCCAGCACTTTGGGAGGCCAAGGAGGGCAAATCATGAGGTCAGGAGTTCGAGAGCCATGGTGAAACGCTGTCTCTACTAAAAATACAAAAATTAGCCAGGTGTGGTGGCATGCACCTGAAATCCCAGCTACTCAGGAGGCTGAGGCAGGAAAATCGCTTGAACCTGACAGGGGAGGCTGCAGTGAGCCAAAATCGCACCGCTGCACTCCAGCCTGGGTGTCAGAGTGATACTCAGTCTAAAAACAAAAACAAACAAACAAAAAAAACACCACCAACAACAACAAAAAAACAAATTGAGTAAGGTAAACCCATTGGGCAGTTACACAGTCTCAAAAATTTCTATGTCTCCATGTTTTCCAACAAAATGACTGTATAACTTTTTTTACATGTGTGTGTGTTATATCGATTTACATGAACTCTTGCTTGAAGCAAGTGTTTTTAAGCATTTATTATAAGTTGTTTTAATTTGAAAGCTGGAGGAACAGAAAACCAAATGCCATGTGTTCTCATTTATAAGTAGGAGATACACACGTTGGGTACACATGGACATACAGATAGGGACAATAGACATCAGGGAGTATTAGAAGGGAGAGAGGGAGGGGAGCAAGGGCTGGAAAACCACCTGTTGGGTATTGTGCTCTCTACCTGGCTGAGGACATCATTCGTACCTTAAAACTCAATGTCACACAGTATACCCATGTAACAAATGTGTACATGTACCTCCTGAATCTAAAAATTGAAACTATTTTTTTAATTCCAAAATAAAGCACAGTTTAAAAAAGAATTGAAAGGTAGAAACCACAGGAAACTCAGACACATTATCTTCATTGTCAGTAGGGAAATACTCTGCTTTAAGAAGTATTGGGGCTTATTCTCATCTTGAAGACCTTGGGCATGGCAGCTGAAAGCCTTTTTTTGTTGTTGTTAGTCTCCTCTCTCAGCCTCCTGAGTAGTTGGGATTACAAGTGCACACTACCACGCCCAGCTAATTTTTGCATTTTTAGTAGAGACAGGGTTTCAGTATGTTGGTGAGGCTGGTCTCGAACTCCTGACCTTGTGATCCGCCCGCTTCGGCCTCCCAAAGTGCTGGGATTACAGGCGTGAGCCACCGTGCCCAGCAGGCAGCTGAAAGCTTTGAAAGATGTGATGCATTTCCCCAAAGGTAGCCAAAAATGTCATCACCTCCCTAGGCAAATATATCTTGGGTTCTAGGTGCTGTGTTGGGTAAGGCAGGATACAGTGGTGGTCCCTGCCCTCAGGGAGCTTATATTGCAGTTGTGGGAGGGAATTGAGACAGGAAACAGACATACATAAATGTAATAATTACCAATTGTGATACAGTCTAGACAGCCAGAAGGCCCTCTGGATGTAAAGACTCTGAAAAAGGATCCAGTTCTGCATTACTGATTTTATTAACATCATTAAGATTGTCACTAGAGAATGGCTTGGATAACGTAAGAATGTTTAAGTACTTATGACAGATGAATGAAACACAGCACCAATAGCTCCATTTGGATGCATTATAAAATAGTCTCCAGTTACTTGTAAACTTGGGAGAAGTGAAATGTCACTGCAGATCTAGATCTCTAGAGGAAGAAAGCCACTATTTTGTCCATTCCGTCTGTGAATCTTTTATTCCTTACTTGGTGGATGATGTTGGTTAAGTTAACCAAAGGGAGCATGTCGATCTGATGATTTGTTACCTCTGTCTGATTTGTTCATTGGTGTTTTGGATGAGGGAAAAAATGATGAGATCTCTGCCTCTTAGTCATTCTCCCTAACTCCAACTCAACCCTTGTTCCAATTCACCCATTTCCCATTATGGAGCAGAAAAGACTGCTTAAGGCCTGGTTTATTTACCTAATAAACTGGCTCTTGTATTGCCTGGGAAATGCTAAAATTTTTCAGCCAAGAAATCCTAGTAACAAGCAAACAGAGGTCCAGCAGTCAGGTCTGAAGAAACAACAAAATGAAGGTCAGCTAATATCGTCATTATTCTCCTTCCTGGTGGCCATGACAGCGCCGGGGTTTATTTGAAGATCCCAGACTTCGAATCATTGCTCGCATTGTTTGTTAGCCGCCCAAGTATTTTAGGCTGTGCCAACAGTTTCAGATATTAATGTATTCTAGAGATCAGTGAATGAAGAATTCCTCTGCACTTTTTTCCTTTTTAATTTTTTTTTCTTCTCCTTTCCATACACTTTGTTTGCAGTGTCTTTGTCTGCCAGAGGTTGCTGGGCATTTCTAATGAGAAAGCAAAGAATTGCAGAAGGAAAAAGGCAGAGAGGGGGGAGGGAGAGAGAGAGAACAGGCGGAGGAAAAACAGGGCGTGTTTAGCACTTTAACAGTAAGGTGACATTTTTACAAGCTAGTCAGGTGCACAGGACTCATTGGGGAAAGCAGCATTGTCGATGCAAATTGAGAGCGGAAAGCACAGTTTTTGGAAACGTCCAATTCATCGATTAGCTTCTCCCAACAAAAACGCACTTTTATTTTTGAACATCATTTTCGCCGCAGGACACCCAGCCTCCATCCCGCTTTAGTATTCATCCCAGCTTCATTACCGCAGCCACCTCGCAACCCACCCTGGGCAGCTGCTAAAAGGGGGGAAAAAATTAAAGCAATTCATACTCCTGGTGACTTACTGCTGCAGAATAATTGGTTTCTGTTTGCAAAGAACATTATCACAGCAAAGCCCAGAAAACAGAAAGGTCTGTCTGAGAGAGGGTTTCTGGGGCTGGGGGGAGGGGGAGGGGAGGGGGGGGATGTGAAAAATGACGTTTCTGAAAAGGCAATTAGCTAATAATTAATTTTTTAATATCGTTCCGTACCAGGATGTATCCTTATGTGATATATGTACATAGGCTGGTTTCGTAGCGTCGCCTTTGATACCTCATGGAAATGTTAATGAGACTAAACCAGTTAAAGAGCTCTTTAGACAGCGCAGCGCTTTGGGGAAGGCCGGAATGAAATGCAGACCCTCTGAGGGCTTCTCCGACACACAAGAAGTCCCTTTGTTTCCTGTTTTATAAACCAGAGGCATGTCTAAAATTGCAGGGAAAGTGAGAGGGGGTTGAAGAGTTGGCGCCGGAGGCCTGGCTTTCTATATTTAAAAAGAGAAAAAATGGTTAGCTAGTTCTTCGTGCCTGGATTTGATAGGCAGTCTAGGGTGTTTTTGAAGTTCTGAAGGAAGGTTCTCTGAAGATGTAAGCGGGATCTGTCTTTCACTTAGACTTAATTAAGAAACTTGCTGGCTTTGTCTGTAGGGGGCCCATTACGCGCAAGCTGCAGCCCCCTCTGAATAGGGTCTCAGCCTGGAAAGTGTATACAAGCCATACCGCCTTTGTGTCGTGTTGCCAAACTGGAGGCAGGAGCGAGTGCGAACGCGGCTCTGCCAGGGGCCATCCCTTGTTGTCCGTAAACGTGAACCCACGTCCCAAACAGAAAGCCGCAGCCAGTGCGCGGCCATTCCCGAGGGACGTAGAACGAATAAACCTTTTAGAACATGACGATCGTCAACAGAAACGTGGTAGGGGGCAGAAGAGAGTGTCTCTCGTTCCCCAGAGCCCTGTTCCTACCTCTCAAGGATGGACCCACACCAGGGTAACCCGCGTCCTCGGAGGCTTTGGGGGAGGGGGTGGGGGGTTGCTTGGAGCCTGGCTCTAGGCACAAGCTCACTCCCGGCTTGATTCCACCCAGGCCAGGGCCTAATTTTGCCTTGGTCGCTGTTCCTGTAACCTTGAGAATAATTTCCCCCTGGTGGGCTACTGTGGCCTACCCTATTTAGAACAAAGTTGCTGAATGCTGGAGAATAAAGAACAGTTGGAAGGCTGTGAGCAGTGGTTAATCAGCTAATTCGCATTTCAAAAGACACTAATAAGAGGTGATAAATTCAAATAAAGCCCTGGGTATGAGTACTTTACTCACTCGGGAAAGTCTACAGAGGGGCTCTCCCTCCTGTTTCTCTCTCCCAGCCCATCCTCTCCCTTTCCCTTTGAAGCCGCGGGACCTCCCAGGGTATCGCACCTCTGCCTTCTGCTTCCCTCTGGGCAGAGGCCTACACACCTTCACCTTCCTCAACCGTACCCTCTGCCTCAGGATCAGCACTCTTTGGGGTCCACTGCTCCCAGTCACCCTGACCCTGGGCCCACTGAGCCCTCTCCTTCCCCTCTGTTGCCCTTATAGGATCCAACCTCTTCCCTCCCAAGTAAATGACAGCTGCCTTGTTCCCTCATCTCTGCCTCTCCCCCTGCTCTGTCAGGTCTGGCAGCCCTTGGCCAACTCTGTCCAGTCGCCATTTGCGTGGCTGTGACGGGCCCCTACTGCTCACTCTGGCATTACGTTGCCACAGGCAGGCAGCTCCAACTGCAAGGGCATGTGAGTGGTCTGATGGGACTTGAAGTGGCTCCACATCCTCCCAATTTGGCACTGAAGCTTTTCTGCCTCTGCTCACATGCCTGCCATTCAGACCCAGATGGGTGGGCTACATCATGGGCTTTCCAGGGGGTTCTTTGTCATTGGTTCTGTCTGCTCTTAACCGGCTCATGGCCCTATCCTGGATCCAGTGTCCCTCACCCAGGGACTGGAAAATTACCCAGGCAGCCAAGTGGCACTGTAGAACTAGCCGTGATGCCAGAGAGCAAGCAATTTAGTTTCAACCAGGAGTTCAAGTGCTGGAAAATGAGCTGCTCCGAACTCTCTTTTCTCCTCCTCCTTCAGCCCCTTAGCAAAACGTAGAATATTGTTGCCACTGATAGAACATGCCTGTAAAAGGAACTGAAAGTAATTTCCTGGAGCATCTTGGATCCAGATGTTTGGCACTTCTGGTTGTTTTTGTTTTCCGTGTTTTGTTTTCCCTTGGCCATCATATTTGTATGGGATCTTTTCTAGGTGGTCTCTAGATGTCAGAATCCTGGGGCGCCTTCATTCCATCATGCTCTGGAAATTCATTAGGGACTCGGCCACCATCTTAGTGGCATGCCCTGAAGGAATGACATTTTATATTTGGCCACGAGTGAGGTGGATTTCCCTGAACTTCAGCCTTGACAATTTGATGACAGTTAGAGATATCTTCACAGCCCTAAGAGGGCCATTGACTCTGAACAGTATAACTGGGAGCTGGCCAACCTCAGGGTTTGTCACCTGTGATAAAGTCTTTTTGCTTAGCACACACTCTGGTTTTCAGTAGCATCATTTGTTGAATGTTATTCAGATCCTGAATTATTCTTTTTTTTTTTTTTTGAGACAGAGTCTTGCTCTGTTGCCCACACTGGAGTGCAGTGGCACTATATCAATTCACTACAAACTCTGCCCCCCCAGGGTTCAAGCAATTCTCCTGCCTCAGCATCATGAGTAGCTGGGATTATAGGCGTGCGCCACCATGCCTGGCTAATTTTTTTTTTTTTTTTGAGGTGGAGTCTCGTTCATTTCGCCCAGGCTGGAGTGCAATGGCATGATCTTGGCTCACTGCAACCTCTGCCTCCCAGTTTCAAGCAATTCTCCTGCCTTAGCCTCCTGAGTAGCTGGGATTACAGGCATGTGCTACCATACCCAGCTAATTTTTTGTATTTTTAAGTAGAGACGGGATTTTGCCATATTGGTCAGGCTGGCCTTGAACTCCTGACCTCAGGTGATCTGCCTGCCTTGGCCTCCCAAAGTGCTGGGATTACAGGTGTGAGCCACCACAACCAGCCTTTTTTTTTTGTATTTTTAGTAGAGACGAGGTTTCATCTTATTGGCCAGGCTGATCTCCAACTCCTGACCTCATCATCTGCCTTCCTTGGCCTCCCAAAGTGCTGAGATTACAGGCATGAGCCACCAAGCCGGGCCCAGATCCTGAATTATTCTTAAAGGATTGCCACATTCAGGATTGTTGACCAGATGACCTTCTTGGGGCTCAGAAAATGATGCCCCAGGCCAAGCACTGTGATTCGTGCCCATAATCCCAGCTACTCAGGAGGCTGAGGCAGGAGAATCACTTGAACCTGGGAGGGGGAGGTTGCAGTGAGCCGAGATCGCACCACTGTACTCTGGCCTGGGTGACAGAGTGAGATTCTGTCTCAAAAAAAAAAAAAAGTGGTGCCCCAAAGTCTGGCACTTTGGCATGCTGAATACTTTGAACTGAAGGACTTTGGAAGGGCCTCAGAGGCTTGTCTGACCTTCTCCTGCTCTTCTTTTTCTTCCTTCCCTCTTTCCCCCAAGACAAGCCACAGAAAGTAGACTCTTCCTCAAGGCAGGCCATAGAAACTAGAACCTGTCTTCCCCAACACCAGCCACAAAACCTAGATATATGACTCTAACCTATCCCCACTTTTCTCTGTAAGAGCTGGTTATAAATGAATTCTCTGGAGGTGGAGGATCAGTTGAGGCCAGGAGTTTAAGATCAGCCTGGGCAACGTAGTGAGATCTGTCTCTACAAAAAAGAAAGGGGGTGGCAAGGGGGAAGAGAGAGAGAGACAGAGAGAGAGAAAGGGAGAAAGAATGAGAGAGAGAGAGAAGGAAAGAGAGAAAAACAGAGAGAAAGAAAAGAGGAATGAAGGAAAAGAGGGAAGGAAGGAAAGGAAGGAAGGGGAGAGGGAGAAAAGTCGCTGGGTGTGGTAGTTCGAGTATTCAGGAGGCTGAGGCAGGAGGATTACTTGAGCCCAGGAGGTGGTGGAGGCTGCAATGAGCCATGATTGCCCCACTGCCCTGCAGCTTGGGCGACACGGTAAGACTCCATGAGAAAGAAAGAAAGAGAGAGAGAGAAGAAAGGCTCCCACACCCCTTCTATGTTGGAATGTGTGAGCACTAGTGTCTCATCACCAGGGATGTGTGGAGGACAAGTTCTGCCTCAGGACATAGGACCCATTTGCTGCCTGTCAGCCAAAGGGTGATCAAGGTAGTAACTCCTCCAGAGTCCAACTTTATATCAGGAAAAGCTCTTAGCTATAATCAACAGAAACCATCTCTGACCACATACGTGCAAAAAGAATTTATTGAAAGAACTCTGAGTAGTTTGAAAAGCAAATTGCCAAGAAGACTAGATGATTAGACTAGAAAATAGGGAAGGAGGCTGGGCACGGGGCTCATACCTGTAATCCTGGCACTTCGGGAGGCCGAGGTAAGCAGATCACTTGAGCCCAGGAATTTGAGACTAGCATGAGCAACATGGCGACACCCTGTCCCTACAAAAATTATCTAGGCGTGGTGACAGGCGCCTGTAGTCCTAGCTACTCGAGAGGCTGAGGTGGGAGGATCACCTGAGCCTGGGAGGTCAAGGCTGCAGTGAGCCATGATTGTGTTTCTGCACTCTAGCCTGGATATCAGAGTGAGACCCTGTCAAAAAAGAAAGAAAGAAAAAGAAAAGAAAAAAAGGCTGGGCGCAGTGGCTCACACCTGTAATCCCAGCCCTTTGGGAGGCTGAGGCAGGCAGATCACGAAGTCAAGAGATAGAGACCATCCTGGCCAACATGGTAAAACCCTGTCTCTACTAAAAGTACAAAAATTAGCTGGGTGTGGTGGCATGGGCCTGTAGTCCCAGCTATTTGAGAGGCTGAGGCAGGAGAATCGCTTGAACCTGGAAGTCGGAGGTTGCAGTGAGCCAAGATCACGCCACTGTACTCCAGCCTGGTGACAGAGCAAGACTTCGTCTCAAAAAAAGAAAAAGGAAATAGGGAGGAACCAAAGGTGACTACAACCCCATCAGTGACCCATCTAGTTGAGGAAGTCATTGACACACTGCTGGATGCCGCCCCACCCCCAGCCTTTTCCCACTAGCTAGCATGGCTAACACTGAACACCAGAGACCATAGCTGAGGGCTGCCACTGTTGGCCCTGGAGAATTGCTGCTGCTGCCACCATCATCAAAATGAATTCTGCACTCTCTTTCCTTACTTTAAGCATTGCACACTCCAGAGTCACTGCACCTGGCTGGTCACGCTGTAGCTAGTAGGAAGGCTGGGGAATGCCAGCATCTGGCCCATGCGGCCCTGCTTCTTGCCAAGACCCATAGAGTGAAGCATTCCTCAAATGTAAGAGATGGGGCCGGGCGCGGTGGCTCAAGCCTGTAATCCCAGCACTTTGGGAGGCCGAGACGGGTGGATCACAAGGTCAACAGATCGAGACCATCCTGGTCAACACAGTGAAACCCCATCTCTACTAAAAATACAAAAAATTAGCTGGGCATGGTGGCGCGTGTCTGTAATCCCAGCTACTTGGGAGGCTGAGACAGGAGAATTGCCTGAACCCAGGAGGTGGAGATTGTGGTGAGCCTAGATCGTGCCATTGCACTCCAGCCTGGGTAACAAGAGCAAAACTTTGTCTCAAAAAAAAAAAAAAAAAAAATGTCAAGATGGCAACAGGAGAGCATTGAATCAAGCATGGGCTCCCTTTTAACAGAGAACCCTGTGTCATTGCCAAGGTCACCACCCATAAAACTGGCCATAGCTTTACCTTAACAGGGTCATAAGTCCATAGATGGGTCTTGGAGCCTTTATAAGCCTTTATGAATAGTTTGGTATCACTATAGGAATACTATAGGAATAATAAACTAGAGTCGGTTTATTCCTTTTTTGTTGAGACGGAGTTTCGCTCTTGTTACCCAGGCTGGAGCGCAATGGCGCGATCTCGGCTCACTGCCACCTCCGCCTCCTGGGTTCAAGCAATTCTCCTGCCTCAGCCCCCTGAGTAGCTGGGACTACAGGCATGCGCCACCATGCCCAGCTAATTTTTGTACTTTTAGTAGAGACGGGGTTTCACCATGTTGACCAGGATGGTCTCGATCCCTTGACCTTGTGATTCACCCGCCTCGGCCTCCCAAAGTGCTGGGATTACAAGCTTGAGCCACCGCGCCCGGTCTGAGTCGGTTTATTCCTATTCACAACTTGAAATGTAACTATAATTACAGATGCTTCTTGACTTATGAGGGGGTTACATTCTAATAAACCCATCTTAAGTTGAAGATATCATAGGTTGAAAATGTATTTGGCCGGACACAGGGGCTCATGCCTATAATCCCAGCACTTTGGGAGTCCGAGGTGGGCAGATCACCTGAGGTCAGGAGTTCGAGACTAGCCTGGCCAACATGGTGAAACCCCATCTATATTAAAAATACAAACATTAGCTGGGTGTGGTGGCAGGCGCCTGTAATCCTGGCTACCCGGAGGCTGAGACAGGAGAATCACTGGAACCTGGTAGGCAGAGGCTGCAGTGAGCCAAGATTACTGCACTGCCAGCCTGGGCGACAGAGCAAGATTCTGTCTCCAAAAAAAAGAAAAGAAAATGCATTTAATATACCTAATCTACTGAACATCGTAGCTCAGGCAAGCCTATCTTCAAGGTGCTCAGAATACTTGCATTAGCCTACAGTAGGGCAGAATCATCTGACAACACAATACGTCATAGAGTTCAATACTGGTTGTTTACTCCCATGATCACGTAACTGGCTGTGAGTGCACTTGCTGTTGCTGCCTGGCATCGTAAGAGAGTACTGTCCCACATATCACTAGCCCAAGAAAATGGCAAAATTCAAAATTCATTTTCTACGGAATACATACTGCTTTTGCATCATCGTAAAGTCAAAAATTCGTAAGTCAAGCCATCATCAGGGACCATTTGTATCCCTATGCTACAGTTAGAGCAACTGAGGAGTTAAATAAGAGGAGCTGTGATGCCAACCCAACTTTTCTGACTTTTTTTTTTTGAGACAGAATTTTGCTCTTCTTGCCCAGGCTGAAACGCGATGGCGCAATCTCGGCTCACTGCAACCTCTGCCTCCCGGGTTCAAGTGATTCTCCTGTCTCAGCCTCCCAAATAGCTGGGACCAGAGATGGCCGCCACTGCACCCCACTAATTTTTTGTGGTTTTAGTAGAGATAGGGTTTCACCGTGTTGGCCAGGTTGGTCTCAAACTTCTGACCTCAGGTGATCTGCCCACCTCAACCTCCCGAAGGGCAGAGATTACAGGCATGAGCCATTGCACCTGGCCTATTCTGACTTTTGTGCTTATCTTTCTTTATACCATATCACACTGTGCACCAGGAGCTTACAGAGTGGAGAACTGTCAGCATTCCCTGGAATGTGAACCACATTCTCTAAGCATCACCCTCCAGATTTGTAAATGTGGAAAAAAGACCACTCACTCAATTTCAAATGGGACTTTGCTTTTCAATTCCAAGAGCTGCACTGCAGGCAGGAAGAGCAGTGCCCATGAGCTGGTACCTGGATGAACACCACACTCTAGTTCCTTAATTAAAAACAAAGCACCGACTTCCTTGTACATACATGTACAATGTGTGTGAGGGTGTGTGTGTGTGTGTGTGTGTACGCCTTGAGCAAGTCATTTACTGAAATTCCCAGTGCTTCAGTTTTCTCATCTGTTAAAATCCTTGGCCATAATAATGTCAGATCCACAGATAGGACTGATGCCTCTCTGCCCCACTGCGCCTGGTTCCTCTTGCAGGCACCACCTCATTCTTGAAATCAGAACTCACCTCCACAACTGCATGCATTCCCATTCTTCTGCTTCCCTTTCTGCCATCTGCTCTGGCCCTCAGTGTTCCCTTGGGTCTAACTCCTTGAATGCCCAGCATGTGGACTCTGCCAATTCCTGCTAATCCCCGCTTCTATCAGCAAAACGCTCAGTACAGGCTTCCTCTCTTCATAGTCTTGTCTAGAGCCTTCACAATCTCTCTTCCCTTCTCTCTTCTCTTCGTTTTTCTCCAGTGGTGTGTATATGTCCTTTTGTCTTTCTGGTACCCTGAGAGTCTACCACAGTGCCTTATACAGAGAGGCATTCAGCGATCTCACCGCTCTTATTGATTGCCTTCTGCAGGGTGTGTCTCTGTCTCCTTTTCTGTTTTTCTACCCTTTCTCACTTCCCTTTGCCAGGATACAATATGAATTAAAGACATATTTTTAAGAACATTTGTGGTATTTATAAAATACAGGGTTATTTGACGTGTTTTTAATTTAAAAATCATAGCTCTCGAAGAAAATATAGCTCTCTTTAAAAAGCTATAATGAATTTAATTGTTTTTTGTTGCTATGTAGTCTTTAATTGATTTTTCCCCCCTAAGGTTTTCTTTTTTCTATTTTCAACCCAAGGAAGGAGAAATTTCCAAGGGTTATTAGTTCATTAGCTGTTAGAAAGAATAATTGATCTGTCAACTCAAAGGATTTATAAGGATTTAGCTCATAGAATTCATGAAAGCATTGGCATATGTTTAAGTTCTGCCTCAAAAGAAAACATTTCTGAAGGGGCTTCCCTTTACTTTTTGCAAGATAAAAATTAGCATCTCTCTAGTGATGAAAAGGCCCTCTATTTTTTTAAGATCTTCCCAGTCTTAAAGAGCTACAGTGTTTGTACCTATACCTGAAAAATCGGATACACATTTTGACCACCAAAAGAATGGATCATAAATATTATAAAGCTTTTGGTTTCTTCTAGTGTTTTTTTCCCCTCATAAAAGAAATGGAATACAACTAACATTTCTTCAACCTTAAATGAGGTTTTTGCCTTTTTTTTTTTCTTTAGCAAATGCACCCAAATTGGGTTTGGTTCACAAAGGAAAGACTGACTGCAGGGCTAACAGACCCATCATTAGCCATCCCTGCCCTCTTAAATGGCCTGTCCATTCCACTGCTCACAATATAAGACTAAGGCCGTAAACAAGGGATCCAAGAGAACTCTGGACAAGAAGCATACAATGGAGTGGGATAAATTTCTTTAGCATAAATAGCAGTCTCCAAGGGTGACTGGTGTGAATGGATCCCTGCTGTGAGGGTCTCTGTGCCTACAGAGGAGATCTGTGGCTTTAAGAGCTCTGGTCCCACCCCCTGGGCTGTGGAAGTGCTCAGCCTCCCCTGCTGGGCTTGGTCCTCAGGCCCCCTGTGGGCCTCCTCTTTCCTTTCAAGCTGTGAGTCCTAAGGAACTCAGTGACAGCTCCTCTTTCATTCTGCTGTGCAAATCCTTGAGCTGTTCCTAGTGCTTTCAAAAGGAAAATATCAGACATTTTACTTATTCTGTCCAGCAGGACCATGGAAGTCTAGTAAGACCCAGGGTTATTCCGGCATGAAGCCCAGGGGAGATCTTCCTCTTTGTAATGACTTAGAGTAGAAATTCTCTGAGATGACCGGTGACCTGCCGTTTATACTTCCTCTATCCTTTCCATCATGCCCTATGGGATGCCATCTGGGTACTGTTCTGTCGAGGACTTGTGTATTGCTGGCCAGGGTCTGGATGGCCCTGGGACAGAATGTATACTCATAGAAATAAGTGAATCCAATGGTACATGTCAAAGGTTAATTTCTTAGCAGTCATGAGCCAAAAAGTTCAGGTTCCAGAGTACATATTTGCCTGTAAAAATCTTTTAACAGACTTAAATAATACATGTACACAGTTAAAAAAAAAAAATCAACTGGACCCTCCCCCATCTCTTCTTATCCTCTGTCCTGATCTCCAGATGAATCACTTTGAACCATTTTTGCTTTTCCTATTTTTAGTGAGTATTTGCATATTAATAAATAGTATCTTTATATATACTATTTTTGATATTTATTTTTCTTTTTATTTTTTATTTTTGAGACAGACTCTCACCTTGTTACTCAGGCTGGAGTGCAGTGGTGCAATCTTGGCTCACTGCAACCTCCACCTGCTGGGTTGAAGCAATTCTCCTGCCTCAGCCTCCCGAGTAGCTGGGATTGCAGGTGCTTGCCACCACACCCAACTAATTTTTGTATTTTTAGTAGAGATGGGGTTTCACCATGTTGGCCAGGCTGGTCTTGAACTCTTGACCTCAGGTGATCTGCCCACTCTGGCCTCCCAAAGTGCTGAGATTACAGGCATGAGCTACCGCATCTGGTCTATTTTTTATTTTTCAACTTTAGATGTTACCTAATGATTTCCTTATATAGATAGGTTTCATTCATACACTATACATACCTCTCCCCTTTCCCATGTCACTATTTTTCTTCCTCTATGTATTGCTCTTGTAACTTTAAGTAATACATTTAAAGCTCTTTTTCCTGTGCATTGATTATAGACAGTATGCTATCTCACCTTTCTTCACCTGTTTTCTCATCTTTCTGCCCTTCATTTCTATCAGCTGTTGATAATATTTGCATTCCAATTTAACCACAGTTAAGTTATTTTTGGAGGCCTCACTAGGATCATGATTAAGATTTCTTTCTTCTAATTTTTTTTTGGAAAAGAGTCTTGGTCTGTCCCAACCTGGAGTACAGTGGCAGGATCTCAGCTCACTGCAACCTCTGCCTCCTGGGTTCAAGTGTTTCACCTGCCTCAGCCTCTTGAGTAGCTGGGACTACAGGTGCACACCATCATACTGGGCTAATTTTTTTTCTTTTAAATTAGAGATGGGGTTTCACCATGTTGGTCAGGCTAGTCTTGAACTCCTGACCTCAGGTGATCCACCCACCTTGGCCTCCCAAAGTGCCAGGATTACAGGTGTGCGCCAACATGCCCTGCTACAATGAAGATTTCTATACTGTAACTTTAACTTGGCTCCAGAAGTTAAAAGCCCAGTAAATACCTTTCATATTATAATGTCTATATGAATATTGTACACAGTAAAACGAAGAAATTAGCTATGGTTGATGATATTCCCTCTCTGTCATTTCCAAATCATAATCCTTGTGGTAATCAAAGGAGAATGTTCACATTTATTGTCTTTTCTTCCCATCATTGGTTGCAAACCATGCCATGTTTTAATTTGCTAAATTTTTTTTATAACCCTGCCTTTAGTTATTCCTGGACTTTCCAATTTGCTTTTATTTTATTTAAAACTTTTTTTTTTTTTTTTTTTTTGAGATGGAATCTTGCTCTGTTGCCCAAGCTGGACTGCAAAGTGGCTCATTGCAACCTCTGCCTCTCGGGTTCAAGCAGTTCTCCTGCCTCCGCCTCCCACATAGCTGGAATTACAGGCATGTGCCAACATGCCTGGCTAAGTTTTGTATTTGTAGTAGAGATGGGGGTTCACGATGTTGGCTAGGCTGGTCTCGAACTCTTGGCCTCAGGTGATCTACCCACCTTGGCCTCCCAAAGTGCTGGGATTATAGGTGTGAGCCACCATGCCCGGCCCTATTTTGAAATTTTTTCTGAACCGAATATTCCTTTTCTCCTGGAGACCAAGATCCTCAAACCCTGTGGCTTCTTGTTCCAATCTGGAAGGGATATGAATGTAAATCTTGTTTGCTGTTGAATCAAGTGATGTGCTGCTGTTGCATTTTCTATGTTGTGTAACTTAAATTTTCCAGGTATTGATAATGCAATTTTTTATTTTCTTTAGTTTTTAATGCACTTGTGAGTAATTTTTTTCTAAATATATCAGTATCTCTCAAAATGTGTCACAATACTAATTTCCACATGGGAAAATTCATTAGATAATCTCTAGGGGAATGTATTAATTCATTTATTTATTCATTCTTTGGTTTTTTGCTAGTTTTTCATTTACTGTTTATTGATTTTCCTGGTGAGCTCCCTTGTACATGCTATCTTCTGCCCCAATCCAAACTGGCTCTCCACCCCCATTTTGAGAACTACTTGTCATTCTGGTATTTCTATTTATTGTTATCCTGTGTGATTATTCTGTTTCTCTGATCTCATTTCTTCCCTTGTTTCACAATTTTTCACATTTTGTTGAACTGTATTCTCAACCTTCTAAAACAGGGGACAAGAGTGGTATGCCTTATGAATTCTCACAGGTGAAAAAATGCTTTATTTCATCCTCATGCTTGATTGGGAGTTTACCTGGTTATTGAATTCTAAATTAACTGTTTTTCTTTGGAGCTTTAATATCTGATCACATCCAATACTGACGACAACTCTGACACCAGTCCAATTAGTTTGTGACCTGTTATAATTTATCTCGTTACTGTCTTGTTACTTGTTTTTCACTCTGGAAGCTTTTAGGGCCTTTCTTTTGTTTCTGTTCCAGAATGTCAAAACGTGGTTAAGGTGTGAGTCATTTGCTTTTTCAAGAGCTCTTTCTTGTTCCTTCTCTACTGGATCCTGTCATTGTTTTTATGGGTACAATATTTTTTTCAAGTTTCTTTGAGAATACTAACAAGAGTCTTTCACATGTCGTGTTTTGTTTTCAAGTTCTCTTCTGTTATCAGAATTATTTCTGTGTCCTCTAGAGTCAGTTTTTCTATTTGTTTACTCTGTGCCTTCTATGCCATGCCACAGACTTTGCTCAAACGCATGATGAATCTTTGGGGCAAGTTCGTATGTAAGAATCTGGAAGTGGAAAGGCTAATGGGAAGCTCTATATAAATGTGGATGGAGCTGGTTGACTGATGGGCCTCACACACAGGTTTCTGGGGAAACCCCCTGCCCCAACCCTGACATGATTCAGAAAGCAGAGAACTGTGTTCTAGGACAGCAACACCCACCTACACTAGTAGTTCCAAACTCCCAGAGATAGTTTGCTTGATTTGTATAGAAGAAACAGCTCCGCTTTTTGCGGACAGATAAGACACTTGGCTGCCTGGCAGTTTTATCACTTGGTAAGTGAGAGGGTCTGTATAAAGATCTTCATCAAATCTTGTTTTCAGCCCCATTTCTCACTCTTACTTGCCATCTCTACATCTCAAGGGCGTGCTTGGGATTTGGTGCCCTCTTGAGTGCAGGCTCCTCCTCAGGTGTTTTCTAGGCCACAGCTACTTTCTTTGAGTAGTCAGCCCTATCCCATTTACCTTCTGCCTTCCAGAAGGGTGTAGAGCTCTTTTTTTTCACCACTGGTTCTTTTTCAGTTCCCTTCACTGTTACAGAGCTATGGCTCTTGTCCTCTCTTAAATCCTATCTTTTCAAGACTAAATCCCATCTAATGTCCATTATTCCTTTCATCTGCTCAAATATATCATACAGAAATTTTATAGACACCCTTAGTGTGTGAGATAGGAGAAAAGAAACAACCGACTGTCTCCTACTCTACTCTTCCCCACTCATAATGCTTCACTTCTGACACCAGGTGTAAATGATTTTCCCTGCTCATCAGTTCTCTGGTGGACAACAACTAGATGTCCTGTAGCTTAATTCAATTGACACTATCTACCTGTAATTAGAGTTAAATCTCACAAGGCCCCCTAAGACTGTCGCCTACTTCAGATGTCAGTCACAAGTCCAAGTGTCCAGAATTTCTCACTGACCAACTGTAAATTGGGGGTTCCCATGACCCCTTCCTTGGGTTTGATTATTTGCTTAAAATGGGTCACAGAACTCAGAGAAACACTTTACTTACTTTACTCATTTATTGTAAAAGGCTGTAATGAACAGGTAGATGGAAATGATGCATAAGGTAAGGTATAGGGAGGGGTGCAGAGCCTCCAGGCAGTCTCCGGGCCTGCCATCCTCACGGTACCGCCATGTGTTCAGCAACCTGGAGGCTCTCCAAACCCTGGACTTTTGGGTTTTTGTGGAGGCTTCATTACATAAACATGATAGATTAAATTACTGACCATTGGTGATCAACTCAACCTTCAGCTGCTTTACTCTTTCTGGGGGTCATGGGATGTGGCTGAAAGTTCAAACCTTCTAATCATGTTGTTGCTTCCTCTGTTCCCTCATCCTGATGCTATCCAGGAGCCCCCAATAAGCAATCATCTCATTAGCATTCAAAAAAGACACTTATCACTTTAGAGATTCCAAAGGTTTTAGGATTTGCTGCCAGGAAGTTAAACAAGGCCAAATATGTATTTCTTATTATAAATTACAGTATCATACTTAGACAAAGTCACACATCTCAGATAACATCTGAACTTAGACAAGTCATCATGTGTCCTTTCCTACCATAGACATTATAGGGGTGTCAACTGATGAATCACAAGGTATGTATATTTAGAAAGGAGAATGTTAGAAGCAAATTTTCAGTGCCACAAAAGAAATAGCACTCAAACATAAATTTTCTCAGCAAGACAATTTTTACTTGTATAGAATGGTACATCTCACAGATGGAGCAGAGAGCACACCTGAACAAGGGAGGGGAAGGGATTTTTATCCCTGCTGCAGGTAGCTCCGCCTGCTATATTGTTCCCTTATTGGCTGGGGTTGGACCGCACAGTCTAAGCTAATTCTGATTGGCTATTTTAAAGAAAGCAGGGTATGAGCCAGAGTGGTGGGGTGAGCAGTTTCAGCAGGAATGACAGTTATGGAACAGGTGACTAAAGGTGACTCATGTCAGAGCAGGTGACCAGAGGTGACTCAGGCTGGAGCAAGTGACCGGGAGAACAGATAAAACTACTGATTAGGGCTGACTGGAAGGTTGTTTACTGAAACTAGAGGCAAAGAGAGGAAGAGAACAAGGAAGTTAAACTTTAAAATGGAGAACAAAGAACACAGAAACCGAACATATTGCCATACTGATTCTTTGAAGAGAACTCACTGTATTCAACAAGAGCTTTATTTTTATTTTTAGTTTTATTTTTTTGGAGACAGAGTCTCACTCTGTCACCCAGGATGGAGTGAAGTGGTGCAATCTTGGCTCACTGCAACCTCTCTGCCTCCCAGGTTCAAGCAATTCTTCTCCTCAGCCTCCCGAGTACCTGGGAATACAGGTGCATGCCGCCATACCTGGCTACTTTTTTTGTATTTTAGTAGAGACAGGGTTTCACCATGTTGCCCAGGCTGGTCTCAAACTCCTGAGCTCAAGCAAGCCGTCCACCTCAGTCTCCCAAAGTGCTAGGATTATAGGCATTAGCCAAAACACCCAGCAGGTTTATTTCTTCTAAAGGGTTGCAGCCTATAGGCTAGCCATCTGCAAGCTGGGAAGCATAGCCTTCCATAGAAACCAAAAATAGATATTTGAGAGAGGGCAGCATGAGACAGGAATTTATGCTAAACGGGTTGGCTAAATATACATATTCCACATGTTATAGGAGGAGTTATGAACATTTATGAAAAGGGGTGTACATGTGTAGTAAACAAATGCATGTGACATGCATCCCATGTTCACTCTGTGGGAGAGACAACATTTAAATGCATTAGAATTGGGCTCTCTACATCAAAGGGTGAGAATTGGGCTCTTTACATCAAAGAGTGAGATGGAAAATTGAGAAACATCCTATGCGTGTTTTTTTTTTTTCTTTAGAGACGGGTTTCACTGTCTTGCCAGCATTGTCTGGATCTCCTGACATCGTTATCTGCCCACCTCCACCTCCCAAAGTGTTGGGATTACAGGCGTGAGCCACTGCACCCGGCCCTGGTTTTTTTTTGTTTTGTTTTTTGAGATGGAGTCTTGCTCTGAGTGCAATGGCGCGATCTTGGCTCATTGCAACCTCCGCCTCTTGGGTTCAAGCAATTCTCCTGCCTCAGCCTCTGAGTAGTTGGGATTACATGTCACCACACCTGGATAACTTTTGTATTTTTAGTAGAGACAGGGTTTCACCTTGTTATCCAGGATGGTCTCGATCTCCTGACCTCATGATCTGCCCGCCTTGGCCTCCTAAAGTGCTGGGATTACAGGCGCGAGCCACCACGCCTGGCCCCTGTGTCCAGCCTCTGTAAACCTGCCAGAACCAGTCCATGGTCCCTGGTCTCTTATCAGGAAGAAATGCTTGTCAGTTGTGTAAATCATCAATGCAGCATGTCTCTCAAAAGGGTTGTTTTGGGCTGGGCGTGGTGGATCACACCTGTAATCCCAGCACTTTCGGAGGCTAAGGAGGGTGGATCACCTGAGGTCTGGAGGTTGTGACCAGCCTGACCAACATGGAGAAACCCCATCTAAAATAGAAAAATACAAAATTAGCCAGGCGTGGTGGCACATGCCTGTAGTCCCAGCTACTTGGGAGGCTAAGACAGGACAATCACTGCCTGACCAACAAGGAGAAACCTTGTCTCTACTAAAAATACAAAATAAGCTGGGCATGGTGGCACATGCTTGCAGTTACAGCTACTCGGGAACCTGAAGCAGGAGAATCACTTGAACCTGGGAGGCGGAAGTTGATTGTTCTCCAGCCTGGGCAACAGTGTGAGACTCCATCTCAAAAAAGAAAAAAAGAAAAAGTAAAGGGAGAGATTATTTCTTGCAAGTATATATAGAGTAAAGGAAATTAAAACAGGCTCACTGAAAAATGGTTCATTGAAGGAGAGGATTTGGACAAGTGGAGGCAAAGGTGAGGAGAGAGTTACTCGGATGAGTCCAGACCACAGAGAGAAATTCAACTTGACTGGAGCCAGAATTTTTCTGATGCTCATAATATGTCCTGATGAAGTAATGCCATTTTCCTAGAACACCACTTCTAGCCCTGGCTTAATTGAAGCGTCCTCTGACAGCACCCTGCTCATTTGAGACTTTCTCTTTCACGACCTTAGTATCTCAGAAGCAAAGAAATGCCAGCTCCCTGCCTGCTTTCCCAGCACCCCATTCTTCTGCTGTCCCCTGCAGGAATTCCATGCCATGCAGGGTCAACATCTTCCCATCCTCCTCATTGCCATCTCTGGCAGATAGCTCTGATTGGCTCCCTCCCTGCTCACACCAACTCCCTCCTGGCTTTCCTTCCTGAATGTCAAAGGTTAGGAAGTTAAAAGTTACTTTTCTCAAGCTCCTTCCCACAAGGATCCCACAGGTAGCCTGGCTCCTACCTTGTAAGACTTAGAGATAGAAGTGACCATTATGGTGTGTTAGCTGTGTACAGGGGATCAGATTTTGTGTTGGGCATGGCAGCTGGGGGTGTTTGGTTCTTTATGGGGAGTTCAGCAGATTCTAGCACCTAGTTCCTACTGTTCTCTGTAATCCTTGGCAGGCAGCTACAGCAGCGGAGTTTCTGTAGGAACTGACCTGTTGGATTATTGGATATATTGGTGCTGATTGTGAATCTTCTAAACTTGGTTGGGTTTTCTGCTTGTCCTGAAGGATTTATTTATTTATTTAGAGACGGGGTTACCCTCTTGTTACCCAGGCTGGAGTGCAGTGGTGCGATCTTGGCTCACTGCAACCTCCGCCCTCCAGTTCCAAGTGATTCTCTTGCCGCAGCCTCCCAAGTAGCTGGCATTACAGGCATGCACCATGACGCCCAGCTAATTTTTGTATTTTTTAGGAGAGATGCGGTTCCACCATGTTGGCCAGGCTGATCTGGAACTCCTGATTTAAGGTGATCCACCCACCTCAGCCTCCCAAAGTGCTGGGATTACAGGCGTGAGCCACCACACCCAGCCTGTCCTGAAGGTTTTATAAGCTCCTAATTCCGTTTTTAAAAAGTCCTCTTTTGCTAAACCAGCTATAGTGGATGTCGGCATCTTCAACTAAAACCCCTCGCTGATATAATATGTTTTGACATTCTAATCACCCACCCATGTTCCTTGAGGATTTTGACACTCAGTTCACAGTGACCTCTTTAACCCATTTGAGATGGAATCTCGTTCCGGAGCCATGCTAGGGGACCCAAGATTCTACCTTGACGATCTATCCAATACTCTAGGTCATAATTTCTCTATCTGCATGACTGTAGCATAGAGTTAGTATATCTGCAACTGTTCTACTTCTAACTCTAAAAAATTCCTCTCTGTGATGTGACATCCTGTCATTCCACTTTCTAACTCCACTCAGACCTGCTCTCTAACCTGAGTCACCTTCTGTCTCATAATCATTCCCTGTTCTCCTAACAAATCAGTCCAGCTTATGTGATTTCTGCATAAGCTTCAACCCATTGTGTATTCATTTCAACAACATTCCCACCAGTGAGTGAATATCCTCACTCTCTTGACCTACCTGTGCATATTCCATCTTTTATGACATCCCTTAAAATGTCTCATGCTTATATAAGCTTTTCCTGTATTTAATAAGAATTTAGGGCCAGGCACGGTGGCTTATGTTTGTAATCCCAGCACTTTGGGAGGCTGAAGTGGGCAGATCACGAGGTCAGGAGTTTGAGACCAGTCTGACCAACATGGTGAAACCCCATCTCTACTAAAAATGAGCCGGGGGTAGTGGTATGTGCCTGTAATCCCAGCTACTCAGGAGGCCGAGGCAGAAGAATCCCTTGAACCTAGGAGGCAGAGGTTGCAGTGAGCCGAGATTGCACCATTGCACTCCAGCCTAGGTGCCTAGGTGACAGAGTGAGACTCCGTCTCAAAAAAAAAAAAAAGCTTATAAAGTGCAGCAGACACTGTTCCAAGTACTTTAATGGATTAACTCATTGAATCCTCACAACCATCCAATGAGATAGGGACATGTAATATCCACTTTTGCAGATGAAGAAACTGAAGCACAGAAAGATTCAGTGATTTGCCCAAGGCCACATAGCTAGTAAGTGGATCAACTGGGCTTCAAACTAACTGTGTTCTCAATAACTAGACTATTTATAGTCCGTCTGTTTTTTTTTTTCTTGAGATGGTATCTCGCTCTGTCACCTAGGCTGGAGTGCAGTGGTGCGATCTTGGCCCATTGCAAGCTCTGCTTCCGGGTTCAAGCGATTCTCCTGTCTCAGCCTCCTGAGTAGCTGGGATTACAGGCATGCACCACCATGCCTGGCTAATTTTTGTATTTTTAGTAGAGACAGGGTTTCACTGTGTTGGTCAGGCTGGTCTCAAACTCCTGACCTCGTGATCCGCCTGCCTCAGCCTCCCAAAATGCCGGGATTGCAGGTGTAAGCCACGATGTCTAGCTTCTGTCAGTCCACTTTAATCACAATTCAAATAGGAATGCCAAGATATATGTGCCTCATTTCATGGATATTAAAAACACTTCTTCCTATTTAACGATAAATGTGATTATTATCTCACTGTTAATATTATATATTGCAGATCTTTTCTTTTCTTTTTTTTAAATATAGTCTCGCTCTGTCACCCAGGCCGGACTGCAGTGACTTGATCTCAGCTCACTGTAACATCTGCCTCCCGGGTTCAAGTGGTTCTCCTGCCTCAGCCTCCTGAGTAGCTAGGATTACAGGCACACAGCTAATTTTTGTACTTTTTAATAGAGATGAGGTTTCATCATGTTGGTCAGGCTGGTCTCAAACTCCTGACTTCACGATCTGCCCGCTTTAGCCTCCCAAAGTGTTGGGATTACAGGCGTGAGCCACTGTGCCCAGCATATATTGCAGTTTCTAAAAGCAATTCTTCATTAATATATACACCAAGTTTTTTTTAGTGAAAATTGTTTCTTTCTCTCTTCCCATATTACTTTCTTATTGTGCATTCTGATTTGAATCTCAATTCTGATGTGAAATATGTGTCATTCCATTGCAGATAAATGTTTCAGGCAGCTGTGAATAGCTAGGAGGATGGGTTTTCTGTATTACCCCACTGACTCCTCTTCTCTCAAAAATCTCAATTCTGTCACATCCAGGAATGTCTACTCCCACAAGTGAAGCATAGCAATTTGAGATATCAACTAGGATTATTTCCTCTACTGTCTTCCAAGATAAATCTAGTATAGTGTTTAGACTTTGGGTTCCAAAACCAGTGTAGATTTGAATCCCAGCTCTGGCATTGAAACCTTGGGTAAGTTACTTAACCTCTCTAAGCTTCAGGTATTTCATTTATAAAAATGAGGATAGCTGTACTATAAATTAAATGTAAATGGATTACCATGGACCACTCCTCTTCCTCCCTACAAGATTCATCTGAGCCCATCCTGTCCCACTTTCTTCCCAAAACAGGCACATACTCTGCTCACACACACAAGCAACTCTAAGAATTTTGATAAATTATAGCCTTTACTGAAGGTTTTATATTAAGACAGAAGAGCAGGTTACAATGTATCCCACAAAGCAGATCTTCTCTTAAAAAAAAAAAAAAAGAAAGAAGGAAATCACTGCCTTTCATCCACTGCTCTTCCCCCAGCATCCGCTTTCTTTGGTCCTTACCCTCCTGGCCCACCCCGACTCACACTATTCTCTCTCCAGTTCCTCTGCTTTATCAGACAGGTGGTGGGGGGAGACTGAATTCCTCCAGGTAGTGAATAGTCTATTTATAAGGAAGAAGCAGATGTGTTTTATTCTATCAAAAAGGCTCATCTTTACTTAGAGAGTTAGCAATTCCCACATATTTTCAAGAGCGATTTTGAGTGAGTGTACTGCTGTATTTTGGAATGCCTGAGGTTGTGACTGTGCTTCTCACAGTGAAATGTCATGCTTGTTGTTCATACCAGCTGTCTGCAATTCAGTAGCCGCGGGTAGAAAGTCAACGTTGATACTAACAGTCTCTCCCACGAAGTTTTCTTATGAGGATTTTGGTTATCAGGGTGCCTGGTTTGTTGTTTTTTTTTTTTTCATGCTTGTATATTTTCTTTTCCGCCACCTCTTGCCAGAAAAATGAGAGCTCATTTCTGTCTCCAGCTCATGGTTACATTCATTTAAGTTACTTTGCTAAACTTTGTCTTTCTGAACCATCATTTCAGGCTGTTTGTCAACTTGACTTATAAGAGTCACTTGACCTTGACTTTTGACCAATATTTGCTATGAAAAAATACTTCTTACAAAGAAATATATTTTGTCATAATATATTTGAACATGGCCGTTAACCAAATATGAAATGGTTTCTGTTGATAAGGAGTTTATGAAGTTAAAACAAGGAGGTCAGTAAGACCCCATTTTCCTAGAATTACATTATTGGTTTTAGCATTTGTGCTTTTCCTATTTTAGCAAAACAGTCAAATTTTTAAAAATCTTACAGGTCTCATGACCCCCTCCCTTTCCTTTAATTTGCTTCATAGGTGATGAATCTCACTCATCAAAACTGAAGAACTTAGTGTTTAAAGTTAAGTGAAAATTCAGCGGAGTGGGAGTATTTATTGCTTCTAAAGGAGGTTCTTCATTGCACATTACCCAGGATCCAGTAATGAATGTGTACTATCAGGGGCCAGGGATTTAGGGGGATGAATTTCCCAGGGTTTAATCATTTCATAAGGCCTCTGAGTGTGACTTTTTCCCCAATAATCTACTTATCTCAGTAATTTACCCCTCCCACTGCATTGCAAGGAAAATGAGTCTCCCAGGTTGTTTGCATGATAAGTAGCTGGGAATTGTGTGAGCCTTTCAAGAAGAAGCCCTGAGTTAATTGTAGCAGCCTGAGCTAATGGTTTCCCATGTTAGTTGGCAGGTTAAGTGAAGAAGAGGGCTTGAAAACACCCTTTATCACAAGTACCCTGAGTTTGAAAGCTGAAATCTCAAAAATGTTTGCTTCATGTAAGATATTTTCCCCTACAATATAAATGGGTGGGAAAAATGTCCTTCTGGGGATAGGACTAACAGTTTTGCAAATAGCTCTGGATATTGGCTTGGAAGAATTGGGAAGGTGGTTGTTTTCTTTTTTTCAAAGGATCCCGCTAATTTGCCGCCCTTCACTCCCTTATTAGTCAAGTCAGAATTTAAAGAATAAGCTGCTTATTGGAAGCAAACAACTAGAAAAATCACTTTTGAAAAAAAAAAATAGGCTTCCTGAAAATTTCTGGTTGTATATTTTTAGGTTCCTTTTATATTTATCCTTAGAGTTTTTAACCCCCTGTCAACTGTGTTGGGGCTTTGCAAACTATACCCCAACATAAGGTGCTTTGGCATCCTGTGGACTTTGAACTGCAGGACGTTGGAAGGGCTTCAGAGGCAAAGTCTGTTTCTGACCTTCTCGTGCTTCTCTTTCTCCCCAAAGCAGGCCATAGAAACTAGAGTTCTTTTTCACCAAGGTGAGTCATAGGAACTAGAACCTTTCTTCCCCAGAGCCAGCCATAAAACCTAGAAATATTACTCTAACTTTACCCTGCCTTTCTGTGTAGGAGCTGGCCATAAAGAAATTCTCTCACGTACCTTGTCTGAAAGCATATGATAGGACCTTCATTCCAAAGGGGTCCTGCCCTATGCCTGGGAAGAAGGAATGCCACACAGAGAGGCCAAGAAGAATCTGAGCAGACAGGCCCTGCTGAGTTTCCCCACTCAGTCCATTACTATTAGCTCACGCCCTTTTTGTCTGATCATATTTTTACATGGCTGTCCACTCTTCACTGAATCTAAGCATAAAAATGGACATTTTCTCTTTGGGTCCTTGGGTCTTCATTGCTGAAGGCCCCATGTCACATACAACTTTGATTAAATACATCTGTTATGCTTTTCTCTCACTAACCTCTCTCTTCTTGGTCTCTCTGTGTAGCTTTCCTTCCTCCCAGGTATGGGGCATAACCTCTTTGGAATGAGGGTCTTCAAGGGAGAAGGGAGAGGGTGACCTTTCTAGGTTTTATAGCTTGCTTTGGGAGAGAAGAGTTCTAGCTTCTAAGATCAGCTTCTGGGAAGAGGAATTCTGGCTTCTGTGACTTATTTCAGAGGACAAAGACAGGCAGGAAACAGGAGCAGGGGAGAAGGTCAGAAAGGCCTTGCTTTCCTGATGCCTGCTAGTCTCCTTCAGTTCAAAGTACTCAGAGTGCCAAAGTGCCATACTCTGGGGTATTGCATTCTGATCTTTCTGTTGTGTGAGCATCACCTAGTGTACTGGCACAAAGCTAGATGGCATAGCCTAATCCACACTTAGACTGTATGGTATGGCCTGTGGCTCCTTGGCTACCAACCTGAACAGTGTATTACTATACTGAATATTGTAGACAGTTGCAACACAAAGATACATATTTGTGTATCTAAATATATAAATAGTATGGTAAAAGTACAATATAAAAAGGTATGTTTAAGGTATACTTAACATACCTTAAACATATAAAGAATTTTAAAATGGTGTACCTGTGGCTGGGCGTGGTGGCTCATGCCTGTAATCCCAGCACTTTGGGAGGCCGAGGCGGGTGGATCACGAGGTCAGGAGTTTGAGACCAACCTGACCAACATGGTGAAAACCCATCTCTGCTAAAAATACAAAAATTAGCCAGGTGTGATGGTGTGCGCCTGTAATCCCAGCTACTCTCCTGGAGGAGAATCGCTTTAATCCAGGAGGGAGAGATTGCAGTGAGCCAAGATCATGCCTTTGCACTCTAAAAAAAAAAAAAAAAAAAAAAAGGTGCACCTGTGCACCTGTATAGGGTAATCTTAAGAGACCACCATCATATAGTCCATTGTTGACCAGAACATTACTATGCATACGTGACCCTACAAGCAAATCTGAATCCATATAGAGGTGCTTCTCAACTTACAATGCATTACATGCCAATAAATCCATCATGGGTTGAAAATACCATAAAATGAAAATGCATTGAATACACTTATCCAACACCCCAACTTAGCCTACCCTACCTTAAACATACTCAGGACACTGACATTAGCCTACAATTGGGCAAAATCATCTAACACAGATCTTTTTTATAATATTTAATATCTCAGGTAATTTATTGAATACTAGCCTGAAAGTGAAAAACAGAATGGTTCTATGAGTACTCACTGTATACAGCTGAAAGCACCATACTAAAGTCAAAAAACTGTTATGTCAAACCACCATAAGTCAGGAGTTGTCTATATATATCAGCATTGCCCCCCATATATGAAAGACAGCATATTGTGAACACTCGTCTGTACCTAGCACATACATTATTTTATATGTGTAGAGATATAGCTAAAGGATGAGTTCCCAGAGTGGAAATGGTGATCAGTTTTACCAGATTGCCCTCCAAAGTGGCTTTATACTACCAAAAGCATTGCATATAAGACTATCATCTCACAGCCTTGTTGAAAGACTATGACACTCAGCTTTTGGAATTTTGCCAATCTGATAGAAGAAAAAATATTATTTCATTGATTTAAGTTGAACTACATGAAATTACCATTTCTGTAGGTCAGAAGTCGTAGATTATTGGTAATTTATATGATTAAGCTTAAGAGCTTTATTTTGTATTTTCCTTTTTTTTTTTTTTGAGATGGAGTCTTGCTCTGTAGTCCAGGCTGGAGTGCAGTGGCGTGATCTTGGCTCACTGCAACCTCCGGCTCCTGGCTCCCAGTTCAAGCAGTTCTCCTGCCTCAGCCTCCTGACTAACTGGGATTACAGGAATGTACCACCATGCCCAGCTAATTTCTGTATTTTTAATACAGACAGGGTTTCATCATGTTGGTCAGGCTGGTCTTGAACTCCTGACCTCATGAACTACCTGCCTCAGCCTCCCAAAGAACTAGGATTACAGGCATGAGCCTATGCTCCCAGCTATTTTGTATTTTTCTTAGGAATGAAACCTTTGGATTTATCTTAATGACCATCTGAATGGTCATTAAATAGTCATTAAATAATAGTCATCAAATAATGACTATTTCCTTTTTTTTCTCTCAACACTCTGTTGATGTTCTTAGTGCTGGTTTTCTCTGGATTGCTGATCTTTTTCTTAACAAGTTAAGGGACCATTTTATAAATTTGGAAGATGTATTCTGTGTGATGATGAATCTCTTGACCTCGTGATCCACCTGCCTCGGCCTCCCAAAGTGCTGGGATTACAGGCGTGAGCCACTGCGCCCAGCCCAATTTCAAATATGTTTTTCCTAATTTGTTATTTGCTCTTTGACTTTGCTTAGTATGAATTTTTTTTGTCATGAAAAGTTTCTAATTTTTATATAGTTGTCATTATCAATCTGTTCTTTTATGACATCCAGATTTAAAGTTATAGCTAGACAGGATATCTCCACTCCAATAACATCAAGGAATTATTTCATGAATTTTTTTCTAGACCTTTAATGGTTTTTTTGTTTGCTGCATTTAAGTTTTTGATCCATTTGGGGTTTATCCTGGTGTGAAGTATATGTTTTTCCAAATAGCTACTCAGTTGTCCCAAAACATTTATTTTAAAACTTCATCCCTGTTTCTACTGATTTTGAAAGCCGCCTTAATCATGTGCTCATTTTAAAGATTCATTTTAAGCCCTGGTAATTTAACTTTTTGGCTGGAAATATATCCAAAATATGCAACATTTCATATGTTTTCTTTTATATGTGGCAAAATCACATTTCCTGAAGAAAATGTAAATGAACCAAACTTAGAAAATGTATAACTCCAGTTCTACTGTTTACGAGTGTTAATACTTTTGTGTGTGATATACACAAACACACACACTAGGGTAAAGGTATTACAACAAAGAGACCCACCCGTATCATAACAATGTAGTGGCTTATAGAATGTAGAACTATTTCATGTAAACACTCTGGAGTGAGCAGTCTAGGTTGGAGGGAGAAGTCTCTTTTTCCTGGGGTTATTCTTCTTTTGTTGTTGTTTTGAGACAGAGTCTTGCTGTGTCACCCAGGCTGGAGTACAGTGGCACGATCTCGGCTCACTTCAACCTCCGCCTCCTGGGTTCAAGCGATTCTTCTGTTTCAGCCTCCTGAGTAGCTGGGACTACAGGCATGCACCACTACACCTGGCTAATTTTTGTATTTTTAGTAGAAACAGTGTTTCACCATGTTGTCCAGGCTGGTCTCAAACTCCTGACCTCATGATCCGCCTTCCCCGACCTCCCAAAGTGATGGGATTACAGGTGTAAGCCACCGTGCCTGACTCTTTCTTCTTTCTTTCTTTCTTTTTTTTTTTTTTAAGTATATTAGGTCTAATTCACATATAATAAAATGCACCATTTTTAGGTGACCAATTCCATGAGTTTTGAGAAACATAGTTTTACAACCACTATCACAATCAAACTACTGAATCTTTCCAGCACCCCAAATATGAGTTCCCTCATGCTCCTTTGTGGCCAGCACCTTCTCCCCATCTCCCTGACCCCCAGACCCTGGAAACCACTGATCTGACTTCTATCCCTATGGTTTTGCCTTGATTTCATGGAGTCATTCTCGGGACACTTTCTCTCTGTCTTGTCTCCACCCAGTGCTCTATGGCTCCTCATCTCCTTGGTCAAAGCTAGGTCATGGGCACATCGTGGCTATGCCTGAGAAGCGGAAAAGAGCATGAAGTATGCACTGTTCATGTTTCCATGTCTGGAAGTGCTCCACACCACTTCTGCTCACTTTTAGAGCTTTTAGAGCAGGATGGCCATTTACGCACAGTTATGAATTCAAACCATCCAGGGAATAGAAAAATATAAATGGAAAAAATAAGAGTAGATAACTTAAGGATACAGTTTAGGGCTTTAGATAAAGCCAACTGAAGGAATACAGGACAAAAAAAGAGGTCAGTGCATTTGAAAGCATATAAACAGTCGGTTTATTAACAAATATAAAAGCTACTTGAAAAGCAGTTTAAATAGGCAAATGTGTGCCAAGTACTAGGGCAAAAAAGGAAAAACAGGCCGGGTGCGGTGGTTTACGCCTGTAATCCCAGCACTTTGGGAGGTTGGGGCAGGTGGAACCTGAGGTCAGGAGTTTGAGACCAGCCTGGCCAACATGATAAAACACCATCTCTACTAAAAATATAAAAATTAGCTGGGTGTGTTTTTTTAATATTTTGGGATTACAGGTGCATGCCTGTAATCCCAGCTATTTGGCAGGTTGAGGCAGGAGAATCACTTGAACCCAGGAGGCGGAGGGTGTAGTGAGCCGAGATCACACCATCGCTCTCCAGCCTGAGCAAAAAAGAGTGAAACTCCATCTCAAGGAAATAAAAGAAAGAGAAAGAAAGAAAAAACAAAGGCACCATATTAAGGATGAGAAGGGGGATATAAACACAGATGCTGAGTTAAAAATTAGAGAATACTATTTATAAATTTATACTAATTAACAGTTCAGTGATCTTCTAGAAAACTTCAAGTTCCCAAAATAGTTTAAAGAATAATTAAAGAAGTTAAATGAAACAGTAACTGAGGACGAAGCAGGAGAAGTATACAAAGAGTAATTCTCCCCAAAATACTCTGAGAGTAGGCAGTTTTATGGGCAAATCATTTCAAACTTGCCAGGAAAAATAACTTCTATGTTATATAAACGATTTCAGAATACAGAAAAGAAGAACGGCTTCCTGTTTCACTGTATGAAGTTAGAATAACTCTAATAACAAACCCAACAAAGATAACACATACATACAAATCTGTATGCCAGTCTCACTTAGAATATAGTTATCCTAAAATGCCCTAAATAAAACAATAGCAAAATAAATCTAGTTTTCTATTTAGAACTGGGCCCAAGCCAAATAAATCTCAAGAGTACAAAGAGAGGTTAATATTAGGAACTATATTAACACAATTCATCACATCAATAAATGGAGAAAAGCTTTATAATCACCTTAATATATACTAAAAAGGCATTTAATAGAACTCAGTATCTGTTCTTAGTGTTTTTTAAAATTCTATTCTTTAGAAACTAGGAATTAAAGGATACTATATTATCACGCTAAATAATAACTATTGTAAACTAAATGTTGCTTATCATTTTGCCTAATGATGAAAAAGTGGTAGGCAAAATGATAAGTAATATTTAGTTTGCGATAGAGGATCAGATCAAGGACAAAATAAGAATGTCCCATCTCATGACTAATATATATCTTTAATTTGGAAGGCATAGCCTCTGCAATATGCTAAATAAATAAATAAAAGAATAAAAGCCAAAACTAACATATTACTTTACAGTTGTCTACCTGGAAATTTCAAGAGAATCAACAGAAAACTAAGAATGCCAAGTCCTTTGCCAAATATAAAATGAATATACAAAAATTGTTTTCTTGTATTAGCACTCATAACCAGTTAGAAAATGTCACAGAGAACAGATTGCATTCACGATAGCTACAAAAACTCACCGAGAAATAGATCTGGGAAAAAAACTATAAAACATTTCTAAGGTTCAAAACCCAACTCAAACTAGTCAAAGCGAAATAAAAGGAGGAGGGGAGTTTGTCATAGTTGAGATTGGAGGAGGTCATGACTCACAGGTTTTTTAAATAATTGGTGAATTTTCTTTTTTTCTTTTATTTGAGATGGAGTTTCACTCTTGTTGCCCACGTTGGAGTGCAGTGGCACAATCTCGGCTCACCACAACCTCCGCCTCCTGGGTTCAAGTGATTCTCCTGCCTCAGCCTCCTGAGTAGCTGGGACTACAGGCACGCGCCACCACGCGCATATTTTTGTATTTTTAGTAGAGATGGGGTTTCACTCTGTTGGTCAGGCTGGTCTAGAACTACTGACCTCAAGTGATCTGCCCACCTTAGCCTCCCAAAGCGCTGGGATTATAGGCGTGAGCCACCGCACCCAGCCTAATTGGGGAATTTTCAACCCCAGAAATTTATAAAAATTGGTGAAATAAATGTTTATCTTGCATAATTTATGTTCATTCCATGGCTAGTTTCCAAGATCTCGACTAGATAACCACTTAAAGTCCTCTACATCTCCAAGTGTTGGCAAAGTTAGTTGATTGAAGCAAACCCAAACTGAAAGGAAAGGAGTTTACATTACATTTAGAGTAACTAAGAGCCTGAAGTGGGAGCTTATAGACACAGCAGTAACTCTGCTCCACTGAGTGGAAGCAGGAAATGGCATGACCAGTATTCAGTAGTGGAAGAATGAAGACAGACCCAGGTAATCAATCCCCTCTTTCCCTTTCAAGTTGTCGGGTTTTATAGCAGAAATTCACTTTCTCGGTTTGCTTGGGAAATGGCATGCAGACACAGTAAATAAGTTTCATCATTCTGTATAGCCTATGTTCAGAATTAATCATGTGACCACATTTGCACCAGTGGAAGTTGGAGTTCACAAAAGTGTGGAAACCTATGATGAGATATGCATCCAAGAGAAAATGTCAATGTGCCAGTGTGTGTTGGAGAAGGCTTGTGTTGGTCACCAGTGGCATCTGAAGTCCAAGAGCGGATATGAACCCAAAATGGCTTCAGACTGAGAACTCCTAGGCCAAAGGAAAATGACCTGCAACCAACAGAAAGTAAATGAACCTGAGAGAGGACTCTCGAAACACCGACAAAAGAAAAACCAGGTGGGAAGGTGAGCACATCTGGCTAATTGGTCACAGACTGTAAATTCCCCCCAAGCATCTTGTTTTAAGCCACATCTGCCACTGCTACTTGGAAGAACCTGGATCTTCTGAGGAGTTGCAGAGGAATGCTTGCAAGGACGAATGCTACTCAGGTTTTTGTTTTTGGGGGGTTTTTTAAGACAGAGTCTCGCTCTGTTGCCAGGCTGGAGTGCAGTGGTGTGATCTTGGCTCACTGCAGCCTCTGCCTCCTGGGTTCAAGCGTCTCCTGCCTCAGCCTCCTGAGTAGCTGGGACTACAGGTGGTGTCACCACACCCAGCTAATTTTTGTAGTTTTAGGAGAGATGGGGTTCCACCATGTTGGCCAGGCTGGTCTCGAACTCCTGACTTAAGGTGATCCACCCGCCTTGGCCGCCCAAAGTGCTGGGATTACAGGCTTGAGCCACAACACCTGGTTGGCTTTTTGGTCTGAAGTGGATCAACAGAAGTACATTTGCTCACAGAGAGTTACTTGGAAGAGGAAAAGACAAAGCAGTAGTGCAGCAGTGGAACGAAGATGCTGGAAGGGCACTTAGGAAAACCTGAACCAATTTCCCCATCAGCCTTTCCATTGCCAGGAACTCTGCTGTGCCTGTGGGTGCCAGGGCTGGGCTGGCAAAAGTACAGAGGTCAGAAAGTTTCACCTTCACCAACTCACGCTCCACATGCACCCACCTCCATGCTTCCCTCAGTCACTGGCACTTCTATTCCCCATCTTCTTCTCAAGAGGAAAGGACTCCCATCAGTTCATCCATGCTCCCATGACAGAAACAGAATGTGCTTTCCCAGACAGTGACATTTCCATTTTATTTATTTATTTGAGATGGTGTCTCACTGTGTCACCCAGGTTGGAGTGCAGTGGTGCGATCTCAGCTCACTGCAACCTCTGCCTCCTGGGTTCAAGCAACACCTCAGCCTCCTGAGTAGCTGGGGCTGCAGGTGTTTGCCACCATGCCTGGCTATTTTTGCATTTTTAGTAGATATGAGGTTTCACTGTATTGGTCAGGCTAGTCTTGAACTCCTGACCTTGTGATTTGCCTGCCTCAGCTTCCCAATTTGCTGGAATTACAGGTGTGAGCCACCATGCCCAGCTGACATTTCTATTTTAAATGGAAACAGAGGAAGAGGCTGATCAGGACAAATAGGAATCCAGCAGCAGTGGAATTTCAGGTATCCTGCGGCTGTTTTGGGAAGACACTTGGGAAAAGAAAGGACTTCTTTTTACTCATCAGGCCATCTCTCTTTAGGTAACCACTTGGTCCACCCTTGCTAGGTACATGGAGTAGCTTTGTTTATAGGAACACCGCTTAAGATATAGTGGGGTCCCAAATTGTCCTTCCTTCAGAAAATGCTTCTTTTGCATTCCCAGCTAACAAACATTCATTTATTAAGAGATAGGCACTCACTATATCACCCAGGCTGGTCTTGAACTCCTGGGCTCAAGTGATCCTCCTGCCTTAGCCTCCCAGCTAGCTGCGACTACAGGTGTGTGCCACCTTGCCTGGCTAATTTTACTGTTTTCTCTTTTTTTTCTTTTTGAGATGGAGTTTCACTCTTGTTGCCCAGGCTGGAGTGCAATGGTGCGATCTTAGCTTACCGCAACCACCACCCCTAGGTTCAAGTGATTCTCCTCCTCAGCCTCCTGAGTAGTTGGGATTATAGGCATGAGCCACCACACCCAGCTAATTTTGTATTTTTAGTAGAGATAGGGTTTCTCCATGTTGGTCAGGCTGGTCTCAAACTGCCAATCTCAGGTGATCCACCTGCCTGGCCTCCCAAAGTGCTGGGATTCCAGGTGTGAGCCACCAAGCCCAACCTATTTTTATTTCTTTAGAGATAGGGTCTTGCTCTGTTGCCCAGGCTGGTCTTGAACTCTTGGCCTCAAGTAGTTCTCCTGCCTCAGCCTCCCAGGTCGTGGAAACCGTAGGCATGAGCTGCTGTATCTGGCTAACAAACATTTATTGAGTACTTGCTGTCGCCTAGCCCTGGAATGGTGACCTATACTCAGACTGCATGAGAAGTCACAGATGCTGAAATACAAAATGTCTTTCTCTCTTTCATGTACCAAGCATGGAAGCGTTTCCACATCCATTCTGTTGCCATCTCTAGCTCTGCTATGACTTTAAGCTTCATTGGCATTTTAAGTAGATGAAGAATCATTCCATTAAGTGGGCGTGGCAGGAAGGGTGACAGTGATGAGATTCTCGTACTCAGTTCTAAAGATGAGTTTCTATACTCACTAAACTGCATTGGGAGCAGGATTCACTTTTTTTTTTGTTTTGTAAACTCTGGGTGTATACTATCAGACTATGCAAAATGTATACAAGGTTTAGACATCTATGTGTCAAGGTAGGATTGCAGTTTGATGAGGTAAACATGAATGAGAGCTGACATTTTTGGAGGTTCGCTGTGCATTGAACACCGTGCCAAATGCTTCAAAAGCATCATGTCATGAAACCCTCACACCTGCCCTATGTGACAGATGCTGTTATTTTCCCCATTTACAAGATAAGGCAACTAGTAAATTCATCGAGCTCATCTCTTGGCAGCTTACGTAATTTTCTGTATATGTAATATGCTCGAGTAAGGTTTATGTTGAAAAAAAAAAAAATGAGGCTTAGAGAAGTTTAGTAACTTGTCTAAAATCACCCAACTGGTATTAGAGGCAGGAGGCAGCCACCATCTTTGTCTCACTTTGGAGCTCACACAGCCCCTACTCTGTACAGCTAGCTGTTCTTTACATTTAATTATAAATTAAAGTCATGCTGCATGGTAAGCAGTTATTACAAATAATGCTTTATAGGTACTTACGCAACTAATCCTTCATTTTGTCATGTCTTCACTATCTAGAAATGCCTTTGGTTTTTGTCGTTTTTCTTTTTTTTTTTTTTTCAGTTTGCCCTTTCAGCAATTTACTTCTTTTTTTTTCTAGTTTATTGTTGAATAAAGGAATTAATAAATCATCTCATAATACTTATATTTACACTAATACACTTTTTTTTTGAGACAGTTTCACTCTTGTTGCCCAGGCTGGAGTGCAGTGGTGCGATCTTGACTCACTGCAACCTCCACCTCCTGGGTTCAAGTGATTCTCTTGCCTCAGTCTCCTGAGTAGCTGGGATTACAGGTGCCCACCACCAGGCCCAGCTAATTTTTTGTATTTTTAGTAGAAATGGGGTTTTACCATGTTGGCCAGGCTGGTCTCGAACTCCTGACCTCAGGTGATCCACCCACCTCAGCCTCCCAAAGTGCTGGGATTATGGGCATGAGCCACCGTACCTAGTCTACATTTTTAAGATAATATTCTAGATTTGTTTATTTCTTCAATTTGTCCATAAACAATTATTAAATGTCTGCTGCGTGCTAGGGACCAGGACTATAAAGTTGACTAAGGTGGTCTCTTCTTTCAAGGGGCTCAGAGTGTAATAGGAACAGTTATGCTTGTTTTTAAAAAACTAAGTCAGGCCGGGCGCAGTGGCTCATGCCTGTATCCAGCACTTTGGAAGGCCAAGGTGGGTGGATCACCTGAGGTCAGGAGTTCAAGACCAGCCTGGCCAACATGCTGAAACCTCATCTCAACTAAAAATCAAAAAAATTAGCTGGGTGTGGTGTTGGGCACCTGTAATCCCAACTACTTGAGGAGAATCCCTTGAACCCAGGAGGCAAAGGTCGCAGTGAGCTGAGATTGCGCCATTGCACTCCAGCCTTGTCATGTTTTGTTCCATTTACTGTCAGGTTACTTTAATCTGTCTTGAAAATAATCTCCAGAGTTGCCTGCTGGTTGGATGTAAGGCCGTGCATTTGGAGAGAAGGTCGGGGGACATGAGGTCTGAGTAGCTAATGGCATCTGAGGACTTGGGGCACCAGAACTGGGGAGCACGTTCTGAAAAATGGCCTGACAGCATTCAGCAAGGGGAAGACTTGTTGGCTCAAGAGGAAATTCTGCCACTTCCAAACCAGCTTGGTGAAGCGAGATGATTCTGCAAGCCCTGGTAAGCCAGAGCCAGGACTGCAAGCTGCACTGGGGAAGGGATTCAATGCCAAAGTAAAGAAAGGGAATTCTTTTTAGTTGGAGGCGAAAGGCGGAAGCTTCTTCTTGTAGGCCTCAGAATAAAGCATGCTCAAAGTTAGCCATGAGCAGGTAGATGGAGAAATATGAGCACCTCCTCTTTATTTTGTCTGCTGTAAAGTGATCTTTCTGAAGTCTGTGCTGTGTTATGAAAGAGAGAAGTTTAGTAAATAGATTCTATTTTTGTTCAAGCTGTGGCTTGGAAACGCATCCTGAATCTCTGAACCGGGAACCCACTTGTTTCCATGTGCCTGTCACTCTCCCTTCCACCACACGGTGGTGACACACCTAAGTTGCAGGTCTCCCACACCAGCCAACGCTGAAGCCCCACGGACAGGCACCACGGTGGAGACTGTGTCACTGCCTTCCAGGATGCCTTCGCTCTACCCTTCCATGGTTCATATGTTTAGTGCCCATTTATTTGTCTGAGGTTCTTCTTTGACTGTGTAAAGGAATTGCCTAGTGGGCAGGGACAATGTCCGTCCACCTCTGGGCCAGTCCTGTACCTCCTGGATTCGCAGTGCCTGTGCCCCAGCTCCAGCGGCTTCTTACCGAGCACTAGTCCTGGTCTGGTTATCGGGCAGCACCACATCCAACGCTCCGGAACACATCAACAGAGGAGAAAAACAATCCCACTTCTCCTTAGTTCAATTAAGGCAAGGGCGGAGGATTTCAAAGAGAACTTTTCCTTGGAAACAACAGCAAAATATACACAAAAGTCTAAATAAATGAGTAAGTTCACAGTTTAGCCTACGGCTCCAGACTTAAGATAAAGCAGCAAGCACTAAAGACTGGCTAGCAGGGCCTGTGGACTGTGCAAAGCCCAGTTTCTTCCCCAACTTCAGTCTCTAGGAATCTTTTGGGACAAAGTTTAACAAAGATGGCTTAAATCCTATCCCAAGATAGATTATATTTATAATTTGTGACCTATATATTCCAAAGAGGACATGGGGTGGTTTACAATAAAAGATGTATGTATATATAAAATCTCAAAGCTGTTAAAGAATAGAAAATGTTTACATGTAGAAGAGAACGTAAATAGAATATGTCAGATTCCTAAACTAATACCATATTTGAGCATTAAATTTAGTGCTGAGAATAGAATCTTGGAAAACCAACACAGAAAAGGAAATATGATGTGTCCTGCAATGGTAGTATTTAATAGGAAAGAAAATAAACAAACTTTTTTTTTTGGAGGCAGGGTCTCACTCCCATCACCCATGCTGGAGTGCAGTGGCGTGATCATGGGTCACTGCAGCCTCAGATTCCCAGGCTTAGTGATCCTGGACTGGTTGGCAACATTTGCACTTCCCCTTTTCCAAATAGGAGCTTTGGGTAGCATCATCAGGCTTTCATCTACAGGTGTATATCAGCTATATTGGAAATAACGAACTTATTTGGTTATAATATGGAGAACTACATATGAACTGGATTGAGAAGATGCCTATCAACCAGAGATTTGAGACTTGTACAACAGAGACTTCTCTTTCCATCTCCAAACAGTAGCAAGATGTGATTTCTTCCCTTTGGGAAGAAAGTGAATACAGTTTTTGTTGTGCTTGGGAGAATTGTATTTTGATAACTGTACTGTTAGCTTGATATTTTGTATACCTAGCCGGGCGTGGTGGCTCAAGCCTGTAATCCCAGCACTTCGGGAGGCTGAGACGGGTGGATCACGAGGTCAGGAGATCGAGACAATCTTGGCTAAATGGTGAAACCCCATCTCTACCATCATACAAAATATGAGCCGGGCATGGTGGCAGGCGCCTGTAGTCCCAGCTACTTGGGAGGCTGAGGCAGGAGAATTGTTTAAACCCGGGAGGTGGACGTTGCAGTGAGCCAAGATTGCACCACTGCACTCCAGCCTGGGCGACAGAGTGAGATCTTGTCTCAAAAAGGGCAACAGAGTGAGACTCTGTCTCAAAAAAAAAAAGAAAGTTTATATACTTGTGAGTGTATTTGTGCGTATGTGCACACATGTGCTTGCTGGGCAGCCAGGAGGAGAGTGTAATGAATGCATGTTCTCTTCTCTCTCTAGCACCCGATACCTGTGTGTTCCATAGTGTTCAGATGCAGGTGGTACTCATCCGCATTCTGCTCTCCACCTGCCCTCAGTCCACATGCCAAGGCACAGTGGCATGCATTTGACATAGACTTCCGCCTGGTGATGAGTCAAAATAATGACATAATCTAAAAAGATAAATAGTACTTCAGGGTATATTTCAAAAGAGGAAACAGAAAGCAAGAGTTACCTGTTCCACCTTCCTTCCCTACACCCCACTCTCCAAAGGAAAGGACTTTCAACTATTTCACACTCTCTTCTGGGTTTTGCTTCCTTATTTCTAAATAAGGTACTTGTACTGACATGACTTGATTTGCTTGCAATTCTAGAAGCTGTCTCTTCCTACTGTAGGAAATGATTAGTTCTCTCATTGCCCGCCCACACACGATCAGGCACTCACACTTCTTTCTCTGTGGTACCAATAGAGTTAAACTATCATTTTTAGTTAAGTCATCACTCATTGTTTTCGTTCTGACCATATCAATATCATTAACAGAGCTATGTAGTTTATTATAATTAGATTTCCTTTCTCATTCAATATTTTGGGTTTTTTTTTGAACTTACTGTCATTTTTCCCTTTTTTAAAATTATAACTCCTGCCCTAAATTACTAAACTAAAAAAAATTTCTTACTGCGTACAGTGGCTCACATCTGTAATCCCAGCACTTTGGGAGGCTGAGGTGGGCAGATCACCTGAGGTTGGAAGTTCGAGACTAGCGTGATCAACATGGAGAGACCCCGTCTCTAATAAAAATACAAAAATTAGCTGGGTATGGTGGCGCATGCCTGTAATCCTAGCTACTCGGGAGACTGAGGTAGGAGAATTGCTTGAACCCGGGAGGCAGAGATTGTGGTGAGCCGAGATCACACCATTGCACTCTAGCCTTGGCAACAAGAGCAAGATTCTGTCTCAAAAAATAAAAAAATAAAAAATTCAGTGAGTATCGTCAAATGCACATCAGATAATCTATCTTTTTTTTTTTTTTTTGAGTTGGAGTTTTGCTCTTGTTACCCAGGCTAAAGTGCAATGGCGCGATCTTGGCTCACCACAACCTCCGCCTCCTGGGTTCAGGCAATTCTCCTGTCTCAGCCTCCTGAGTAGCTGGGATTACAGGCACACGCCACGATGCCCAGCTAATTTTTTGTATTTTTAGTAGAAATGGGGTTTCACCATGTTGACCAGGATGGTCTCAATCTCTTGACCTCGTGATCCACCCGCCTCAGCCTCCCAAAGTGCTGGGATTACAGGCTTGAACCACCTCACCTGGCAGATTATCTTTTTTATATTTTCCTCCGGAGTCAGCTCTCCTGGAGTCCTCGTCCTTCTAATGCAATACAAACTGGTAGCTCTCTAGGACAGCACACCTCTGCTAGGACTTCTCAACATCTTCTTGAGACTTCCCATCAACTCTTTCTTCTTTTGGAGCCCTTCTTTCCTGGAACTCATTTCCTTCCTTGGTTTACCCCCTCAAGCTTCCCCTAGCTTTCCAAGAAAGAGTACCTGGTAAATACATTTTCTTGGGATAGTACACGTCCAAAACTATCTTTATTCTCTCCTTTGTCGTTGATTGATTGACTGCATGTAAAATTTTAAGCCAGAAACAGTTTGCACTCCAAATTTTGGAGGCATTTTGTCTTGACTGCTAGCTTCCGGTATTGTCACAGAGAAGTCCAGAGCCTGTCTGATTCTGGAACCTTGTCGTACATCCTGTTTTGCTTTTAAGAGCAATTCTTTAGTCCCAGTGTTCTAAATTTCACACAGAAGGCCTTAGAGTAACTTCCCCGCTTACTTCTGTTATTGTGTTGGGTATTTTGTGAACCCTTCACTTTGAAAATTCAGTTTGAATATTCATGAAAATATTTCCTTAGAGCTTTCATGATGACCTCCTCTATTTTCTCTTTTCTTTCCTTCTGCTCCACCCCTTAATTGGATATTGGGTTTCCTGGTTTAATCCTTGAATTTCCATATTATTTTCTCTTCTGTCTTTCATTTTTTGGTTGTTTTGTTCATCTCTTCAACTGAGTCTTAGAATTCTTCCAGCACATTTCTTTATAGCTGTTGTCTTCTCTTTTCACTCCAAGGCTTTCTGATTTTTAGATTTATTCTGTTCTAATTTCATAGATAGTCCATATTTTATTTACATGAGATATTATTATTTCTTTCGCATTTTGTTCTGTTCTTTGCATTGTATCTTGTCATTGGATTCCTTTTTCTGTTTTGTTTTTTAGGGGGAAGGTAGGGGGATTTTTTTTTGGCCTTTTTTCCCCCTTCTTGTCACATGTCTAGTGATGCTTGACTACCCTTTAATGTTAAAGCACATAAAAAGACAGGAAAGTTCTATAGGCATGGGTGGGGTCTATTGAGCTGTAGATTTCACAGAAGCATTATCAGACAGGGGAGGATCTAGTCATTTGATTGGGGATCCCAAATAGGATCATCTGCATTTCTTTTTTTTTTTTTTTTTTTGACAGATTTTCACTCGTTTCCCAAGCTGGTGTGCAATGGGGTGCGATCTTGGCTCACTGCAACCTCTGCCTCCTGGGTTCAAGTGCTTCTCCTGCCTCAGCCTCTCAAGTAGCTGAGATTACAGGTGCACCCCACCACACCCAGCTGATTTTTGTATTTTTAGTACAGACGGGGTTTCACCATGCTGGCCAGGCTGGTCTTAAACTCCTGACCTCAGGTGATCTTCGCCCCTCAGCCCCTGAAAGTGCTGGGATTACAGGCATGAGCCACTGCACCAGGCCTGCTTTTTCTCTTTGTTTAGTCCATCGCTGCTGAGAGGAGCTCTGTATTCTCCCCTAATGAGTGGAAACTTGACTGTTAAGTGTCTGGGAGCCCAATAGGAGGAGAGGCAGCCAGCTCATCATGCCCTATGAAAACCGGGATTTCATCTCCCTATTTCCAACCTCTCGTCATATCCCTTCCTTCTTCTTCTGTGCCTGTTGCCCAATGTTTCAAGCTCTCCAGTCCAGTTTCACCTGTGAACCTCTCTCCTGACAGGTAGGGGAGAGGTAGTTTGCCTGGTCATGTGTGGTGGTGGCAGGGACCTGGGGTGGATCTGGCCCTCATATAGGCTTTAGTCCCCGTTTTTAGCCTCACTTCCAAAGTACCTGATGGAACAAGCCCCACCCCAAATCTGCTGTTTAGGTTACATCATCATCTACTGTAAAACACTGATGACTCACGCATCTGCTTTCCATCTTCTAACATTTTGTTGCTGTATCTGATTGGATGTCATTTCTCTTCTGTTCTTTCAGTTTATATATTTATACCATTCCCTACTAGTAGAGTCTGAGGAGCAGGGAGAGAGAATCAAGGGCATTCAGTTTGCCCACATGAAATCAGCACATGACATGCATCATCCTTCCAGGCCTCATAACAGCCCCATGAGATAGGTAATATAATTTCCCATATTGCAGACAAGAGGCGAGGACCCTGAGAGGTGAGGGCCAGTGCTCAAGGTCACATAGCTGGTCAATGGCAGACCCTCACCTCCAACCCACGTTCACCCCTCTGAAGCCCACTCTTTCTATCACATCACCCTTTTTTTGATTCTCTGGGATTTTCGCAGGGATTCCTTTACCACACTGAACAATATTAATCAGGAATATACACCACACACCGTCCCACGGGGCCACGTAGTTCAGCTAACAGGGCTTTTTTTTTTTTTTTTTTTTTGCTTTCCTTTGTTCCCTGAAGCAATTATTTCTTTATTTCATTTAAAGACTCAGCATCTGCAGCTGCTGTGGACAGCTTAGAGTTGTCTGAAGGTTGAAGACAAGAACCAAAGCCATGAGCTTACAAGCTATCAAACTTGAAAGATGTATTGAGGTGAAATGCCACTGCAAAGCCTCCCCACCAAACCTTTTTTAAGTGATTTTTCTCTCCAAAATGAAAAAGAACTGCTTGTACTATACATGCATAAAGTCATCAGCTCTCGCAGTATTCAAAACAATATCGTTTTGTAACTGCCCACCCCAACAGAAGAGACAGGGTAGTCTCTCAAAGCCAAAATAATTGTATGCATTTGTGCTCTGATATTTAGAAGTCAAAGATTGGGGTATGTGTGTGGGCCAAGACATGTGCCTCTCCTACTCTCTTGTGGAGAAAAAGCCTGTGCTAACAGTTAAATAACTTTGTTTTCATACTGAATATTTAAGTTGCAGATTTGAGCCATGTGGGCAGGGTTTTGAAACTGGACTGCTGAGGTGCTTTTGGAGTTCAACCATTTGGATCAAACGTAGACTGACTTCATGGGGAAGCATTCAAGTCGAGTTTTGCATCCCATCTATGATCTTGCCTTATTTTTTTTTTTAAAGCCTTACCAAGTCTGATATTTCCCTTGGCATTTCCAAAGCGTTCCGTATAGTTATTGGCAAGTGTGAGGTGCCGTAGTATGGGGATTCCAGAAGACGTTCATTACAATTTTTCAGAAGTATTGAGTCAGTTAGTCACTTTTGAAGGGAAAATGTGAAGGTATTGTTTGTCTTTAAAGTATTTGTTTTCCTAAGCACAAGTGCCTTAGCAACTGTATGTGAAGACAGGTTTATTTCAGCAGAATTTGTAGTAAACAATGTGTTCATTTATGACCAGGCGCTGGTACATGGACTAGTCTCATTTGCGATTTTCAGGCATGATATAACCAGAACACAACCGTTCCAAAAGACGTTTGGCCTTTTTGTATTTATTTAACCACGGTGATCACTGTTCGGACTACCAGGCTTGTATCCATAGGCACCCCTGATCTGCACCATGGAGGAACAGATGGGCATCTCATTGTCCGTAACGTTCTGGACTTAACCCTGGTTTCTGGAGGCAGGCCCTAGAGAAAAGGTCCATCTAGGTCAGACCAGGAAATGCAGCATTGAAGACAGTCAGAAGCCCGGGGCCTCAGGTAGATGGAGATGTCCCAGATATCTTTCCTTTTTTTTTTCAGTCAGTACTTTGGACCTCTACTCTGGTTTCTGCTGATTCTGGTTGTTTTATATCCAACACCTGCAGAAAAGTGTTTGATGGCTCAACACCAAAGGCAGTGTTTCTGTCCACCAGATGTTGCCTGAGGTGTTTGTTAGAAATGCAGGTTCCTGGGTCCAAGCCCAGGCTTCTTGAAGCTGATTCCCTGAGACTTGGGGCCTGGGAATCTGTTTTTTTCTCTAAGTCCCACCCACAACCTGTGATTCATGGGCAAATCATTATTATCCATAGCGTCCAGATTTTCTCGATGATATGAATCACATATGATGCGATTTATATTTTCTTACTTAAAAAATGCAAATTCCTGGGCCCTATCCTGGAACCACTGAATCAGAATCTCCAGGGGGTGGGGCCCGGGAAGCTGGGAGAATGGAACCCAGTATTCCAGAAAACTAAAGATCCTAAGGCCAAGGTTCCCTGCTGGAGACCAACAGAGGAAATAAACCAAGCCCCACCTGTGACTCTGAAAAACTTGGCATCTGTTAATTAAAACATAAGGGGAGAGACCGAGAAGGACCTTGGGTGTTTGGACCCCAGGAAAGTCAACTCAGAAACTTTTCGAGGTTAATTTTTCCCATTTACCTGTGATAGATCTAGGACGTTTGAAGTTTTCTAATTCTGCTAAGTTGAAGTCTAAATATAAAGTCAGTCCTTATTATTCTGCTGATTAAAAGATCTAGAGGCAACTTTAATCTTATTTTTTCCCCTAATTATTTCAGAAAATATGTTTCATTTGCCTTGGCTTTTCAAAAGCAAGAGTAGCTTTATATGCTTTTAAAAAAAAAAATTTTTTTTTCTTGAAACAGAGTCCCACTCTGTCACCCAGGCTGGAGTGCAATGGCATGATCTCGGCTCACTGCAACCTCCACCACTTGAGTTCAGGTGATTCTCCTGCCTCAGCCTCCCAAGTAGCTGGGACAGGTATGCGCCACCATGCCTGGCTATTTTTTATATTTTTAGTAGAGACGGGGTTTCACCATGTTGGCCAGGATGGTCTTGATCCCTTAATCTTGTGATACCCCCGCGCTGGCCTCCCAAAGTGCTGGGATTACAGGCGTGAGCCATCATGCCTGGCCAAGAAAAAAAAAAATTTTAACAACTATCATTGCTTATGTCTTCTGAGCTTTTCTACTTTATCCATATGTAAACTGTGAGCTTCTGAGGTCCAAAAACACATGTATTATTTATCACTGTATCTCCAGCGTGCAGACCATTGCCTTAAATGAATGCTGCATGAATTGAGAAGAAAATATTTTATTTTCTCTGCAGGTTTATTTTCTTTAGCTAAGACGAACAGAGTTAAACCTAACCTTTTTGGTTTATTTGTTTTGTTGAGCCGTCTTGTGGTTGATTATTGGTTTATTAATTTGAAGATTTATACAAGGCAAAATGCTGATTTTTTTTTTTAAAAGTAAAACTTAGAGGACAAACCATACAGTTGTACATACCTGAAAAGAGCTGTCCAGATCCCCTGTATCCTGCTGAGGAAATTTCATTGCATAAATGGGTTACTATTAGTTGATGGAAAAATTAAGTTAACTGGAATCCCCAGTTCACTGACCGTGCCAGTTAACTGAGGTATTAGTGTCCTGTTTAAACTCTCAGAGCTATTAAATTAAATGGTCATGACATGAAACCTCAGAAAAGTCTTATTGTTGTCTAGAAAGATTGTGTACAGGTGTTCTAGCCTACTTTAGAATAAAAAAGGCTTCAGTATTCTCAAAAATCATTTCCTCTCCTGAGGAAATGCACCACAGTAAAACAGCCTTTTCCAGTACTGTAATTGCTGCCTTTCTGCTTCAAAAGAAAATCCTCAAATATTATTCGGCTTACAGTTTCCATCAGACTTTTCTGAGTAGACTATAATAATTTTGTGTTTGATTAGTAATTCCAGAAATGAAAAGAACTAGAATTTAATCCATAGAGGCTGAGGTTGTTGGAAACACATCATTGTTGAAAGCGTTGCTTTTAATTTTGAAAGATGCATACAGTTTAGCCTTATTAAATCAAAGAATGTCTATCTATTGCAAGAGCTCCATGTTCCAAGTTCTCATGGTACCTTTCTTGAGTTTATACTTTAACCCCAGTGACATGAAAACTCTGAGAATTCTACTTTTTTATTTGTTTGAGATGGAGTCTCGCTCTATTGCCCAGCTCATGGCTTCCTGCAACCTCCACCTCACGGGTTCAAGCGATTCTCCTGCCTCAGCCTCCTGGGTAACTGGGATTACAGATGTGTGCCACCACACCTGGCTAATTTTTGTTTTTTAGTAGAGACAGGATTTCACCATGTTGGCCAGTCTAGTCAGGAACTCCTGACCTCATGATCTGCCCACCTCAGCCACCCAAAGTGCTGGGATTATAGGTGTGAGCCACTGCTCCTGGCCTGAAATTCTATTTCAGACACAGAAGATTGAATATTTATAGAAAGGAAAAAACCCTTTCATTTAAGAAAAGTAATTTCTAATTGTTCACAGCTTTTTGTCAGAGTAAAGGTATTATTTGGGCTGGGATCACTCACTGTCTATAACTGTGAGTGCTCTGTTTTTCCTATCAAGAGTACCTGTCAGGTGTCCCGGGCTCTCTTGTTTCCTGAAATCCCTATCTAGGTTCGACAGCAAATATGTAAACGCTTGCTTTATGACTTTCTACCCAACTGATGCTGGTGTCTTTAAGTATCTAAAAATGCAAAAATTGCTAGAGGACATATATGTGTGGTTCTTCAGTTCTGGTAAAGAAAAAAAAAGATTCATTTCTATAAAGACTGTCTCATTTCAAGTATTCAAATTTGCAAGGTTAGCTCTTGCCTGGATATTTTCTCTTGGAAATTTTCTTAAGCTGTGTATGCGGCCACCGGCTGAGCAGGAGAATCTCAATTCTGCCCTTTGTGGCCATATAGGTTGGCCAGAGGAGTGTCTCATAGGGAAGAAGGCTTATTTTCCATTGGCTGACTTTTTCTTTCCACTGTGATGAATGGCTAAGTCTGAGTTATAAGATGATGCCAGCTGTGGTAAATGAGGGAGATACCTGGAGACACTAACATTTCATTAATAAAAAGCTTCCAATTGCACCAATCGCATACCTTTCTTTTGAATGCTTTCTTAAAATACTTTCAAACAATGTACTATTGGAAGGAATCGATGATGAATGAAGGAATGTACTTTACCAAGTAAAAGAGGAGGGATTATAGTAAGAATACGGGCACAGTGGCTCATGCCTGTAATCCCGGCACTTTGGGAGGCTGAGGCGGGTGGATCACAAGGTCAGGAGATAGAGATCATCCTAGCCAACATGGTGAAACCCCATCTCTACTAAAAATACAAAAAAAAAAAAAATTAGCGGACAGGCATGGTGGCACATGCCTGTAGTCCCAGCTACTCAGGAGGCTGAGGCAGGGAAATGGCTTGAACCAGGTGTCAGAGTTGCAGTGAGCAGAGATCGTACCACAGCACTACAACCTGGCAACAGAGTAAGACTCCATTTCAAATAAAAAGAAAACGTCATCAGTTCATCAGTACCAACCAAAACTTTGTCAAATGTACAAAAATATAGAATGTTGATCTGGGAATCTCGGATAGAGGGGAGAAAATGGAGAAGTGGCATCTGATGGGGCATCTCCAACAGGAGAGTGGGGAGAAGGTCCGAGGAGGGTCTTGTTGGAGAGGGCTCCGCCAGCTATTGATGCTAGACCCATACTTGACCTCTTTTAATATATACATACATATATGTGTATATATATATATATATATATTTTTTTTTTAGATGGAATTTCGCTCTTGTTGCCCAGGCTAGAGTACAATGGGATGATCTTGGCTCACCACAACCTCCACCTCCTGGGTTCATGCGATTCTCCTGCCTCAGCCTCCCGAGTAGCTGGGATTACAGGCACGCACCACCATGTCTGACTAATTTTTTGTATTTTTAGTAGAGACAGGGTTTCTCCATGTTGGTCAGGCAGGTGATCCACCCACCTTGGCCTCCCAAAGTGCTGGGATGACAGTTGTGAGCCACTGTGCCCGGCCCTCTTTAAATATTTTTATAGTCACTCCAAGGGACTGTATCTGCTTCACAGTTAGGATACTCACAGTAGAAGTGGGTCTGCACCCAGTCCCCCACCAAAATAGCGAAATTTTCTCCCCTGGCTTGCTACCCAGAAGACAAGTGGAAGAAAATTCCAGTGGAAGAAAAGCAAATATTGTGCTGTGAAAACTTGCTCACAGCAATTTGAAGATATCCAAAACTAGACTCGTGAGCTTCCCCAGACCTGCTTTTCTTCTGTTTTCTATTTTGATGAGCAAGACCACCAACTACTCTTTTCCTCAAGCCACATGCCCAGGAATCATCCTTGCTTCTGCTCAGCCCCCACATCTCGTCTGATGCCAGTTTTCAGCAATTTCTCCTCCTGAGTGTCTATGGAATCCACACACTGCTTTTCCTTCCCACAGCCTCACCCTGACTTCAGCCTCTGTCGTCTTCAGGAACACTCCTGTCATTTCCTGCCTCACCTCCCTGTTCCAGTTCTGCTCCCTCCAGCCCATAATCCACAATGAGCTGGGAGGAGCTTTGGAGAATGCACATTTGCACTGTGAACCCTCCCTCTCCACCATCATGTCTTCCCGCAGCCTCTCTGTTGCCCAAATTCCTTGTGACACACCTAGGGCCCCGCAGGACCCACTCTCATCATCTCTGTCCCCCACACACAGACACACAACTCTGTATCCAACATTTTTGTAATTGTTACTGAGTTGTGCCTTACTGTGCCTACACACCAATTTTCTTAGAACAGATCCTGCTTCCTTTTTTTTTTTTTTTTTGAGATGGAGTCTCGTCTCGCTCTGTTGCCAGGCTGGAGTACAATGGCGCAATCTTGGCTCACTGCAACCTCTTCCTCCCGAGTTCAAGTGATTCTCCTGCCTCAGCCTTCCAAGTAGCTGGAACTACAGGCACGTACCACCATGCCCGGCTAATTTTTTGTCTTTTTAATAAAGACGGGGTTTCACCATGTTAGCCAGTCTCGATCTCCTGACCTTGTGATTCAGCCACCTCGGCCTCCCAAAATGCTGGGATTACAGGCGTGAGCCACCTTGCCCAGTCCATTCTGCTTTCTTAACCTGTCTAAGCCTTAGTTTCCTTGTCTGCAGAATGAGAATAGTCCTAGTTGCCTTACAGTAATTTGGCAGGTTACTGAAAGATTCTGTTACTATTTGAGTTAAATGTTTATATTAATGTGGAGAGAATTAACAGGCACACAGCACCGAGTCTTCCCATCTAGAAATATGGATGGATCTGTCTTTGTTCATATTTTCCTTTGTGTTCCTCAGGAAACTTGTGGAATTTTCAAAAAGTAATTCTGTCCATTTTTGTTAATGCCTTTGTTCTCTGTTCATTAGTTCTTAAAATTTTGTTTCTTTTTTGAGATGGAGTTTGCTCTTGTTATCCCAGCTAGAGTGCAATGGTGTAATCTCAGCTCACTGCAACCTCCGCCTCCCGGGTTCAAGCGATTCTTCTGTCTCAGCCTCCCGAGTAGCTGAGATTATAGGTGCCCACCAACCACGCCCGTCTAATTTTATAGTTTCAGCAGAGATGGGGTTTCACCATGTTGCTCGTCTCGAACTTATAAGCCTTATAAGGCTAGTCTCGAACTTCTGATCTTAAGTGATGCACCTGCCTCAGACTCCCAAAGTGCTGGGATTATAGGCGTGAGCCACTGTGCCCAGCTGCTCATTAGTTATTAATGGGCTTTTTTCATTGTTTGTTCATTCTTTTCTTTTATTTTCTTTTCCTTTCTTTTCTTTTTTTGAGACAGGATCTCACTCACTGTGTCACCTAGGCTGGAGTGCATGGCATGATCTCAACTCACTGCAGCCTCGACTGGCCAAGCTCAAGCAACCCTCCTACCCCTGCCTCTACAGTAGCTGGGACTAGAGGCATGCGCCACTACACCTGGCTAATTTTTGTATTTTTTGTAGAGACGAGGTTTCGCTGTGTTACCCAGGCTGGTCTCAAACTCCTGGGCTCAAGTGATCTACCACCTCTACCTCCCAAAGAGCTGGGATTACAGATGTAAACCATCAACTCCATTCTGTTTTCTGCCCCATCTCCCTCCCCTGCTCTGCGCCACCCATGAGCTTTCCTCTCTCTGCTCTTCTTTGGCCTCTCAACCTGTCACCATCACTGCCACTGCCCAAGGTCTCTTTTCTGAGCTCCGTTATGCTGCATATCCAAGAACTTTTTGATATGTCAGCTTAAATCCCCCTGCAGCATATCCAGAACGCCCCCTGTGCCTAGTTTTCTGTCTCAATAAATAGCACGCTATTGACCCAGTTATTCAAGGTAGAAATTGTGTTTCCTCCTCTCCTCTCACCATAGCCCCACTTGCTTATCCAAAAAGAAGCTCTGGTGTTCTAAAGTATATTTCAATCCCTCCATCTCCACTGCCACCACCCCATTTCATGTCACTCTCTTACCCAGATGCTGGGATCGTTCTCTTAAAGAGGCCTTGTTGGCTTTACTTGTACCTGGACACTTGTACCCTCCAGTCCGGTCTCCACGCAGTGACATAAATGACTGTCTAAAGGAGATATTGCCACTCCCTGCTTAAACCCTTCACCGGCTTCCCTTGTACTTACGATAAAGTCCACCTCCTTACCATCACTTCCAGGGACCTGCAGGACATAGCCCTGACACTCTCACCAAACTTACAGTCAAGTAATGATTATTTTGTTGGTTTCTGTGACTTAGGGACATTATAAAGAAATTGTTGTATTTTTGAAGTCTTTGTTTAAACAAATGAGAATATCACTCATGAATTTGGATTTTTTAAGACTTTTTTTTTTAACTAGAGGAAGTTATTGACAAAGCCAAGCTGATTACCAAATCCCTTCCAGAACGGTGATTGAGATCTAACCTCCACCCAAGCCAGCAAGCAGGTAACAGATCTGGGCAGGAGGGTATTAGCTGTACAATAAGAAGACCAGTGAGGTCAACATGCAGAGTGGTGGGATGGCAAAGCTAGAGTAGTGGCAAATTTGACACTTTTCATAAGAAAATTTCTTTCTTTCTTTATTTTTTTTTCGAGACGGAGTTTCACTCTTGTTGCCCAGGCAGGTGTGCAATGACACAATCTCGGCTCACTGCAACCTCTGCCTCCTGGGTTCAAGCGATTCTCCTGCCTCAGCCTCCCAAGTAGCTGGGATTACAGGCTCATGTCACCACACCCGACTAATTTTGTATTTTTAGTAGACGGGGTTTCTCCATATTGGTCAGGCTGGTCTCGAACTCCTGACCTCAAGTGATCTGCCCGCCTCAGCCTCCCAAAGTGCTGAGATTACAGGTGTGAGCCACCACGCCTGACCAAAAATTACTTTCTTGTCTGACTTTTTGGTAGAAAATTTTCATGAGTAAGTACCAGTTATGGTCATTTCCCCAGAGCCAACTTGAGACTATAGTGATTAAAATATGAATTATGATTCAGTTCTCTAATCTTACATTCAATACCATTCAACGAGACTGAAAAAGAAGTAACCCTTCACATCCAGAAAACTGTCAGAAGGAACCACTGAGGGCAGACCACAGAGCATGTTAGACTAGACAGCCACAGAGACGCCACATTGGGGTTGGCCACATAAACACACGCCTGCTCCCTGCATGACCAAACAGCCTGGATTCTGGATTTCCAGTGCAAGACGGGAATGGGTGGGAAATCGCCAAGGCAGAAAGGCCTCAAGCCAATTCTGCAATTAGCCCATAGCCTGTGCTGGCCTCCACATTCATTTAGATAAATTTTGAAGTCATCAGCAAACCGTGGAGCCAGATGCTTCCTTTGCGAGGAGAAAGTCAGGCAGTATAAACCCACATAGAGCCATGAGGTAAGGATGTGACAAGCTCGGCTTCCCACCCCCTGCAGGAACAAAATCGTTCTGCAGGGAGACCCCTGGCTGTGTGTGGCCTGGCGTGGTCCTCGCTGGCAGTGGGGAGAGGGGTCCCTGCTGGGGGTGGTGACTGGAGCCAGGACCTAGCAGCCCTGCCTGGAGGCCCTACTTCCAGGCTCACCCCCACCTTATTTAAACCTGCAGAGGGGATGTTAATTAGCAAAGACTAGCTCTCAGGGAGTGGGGGGGCAGGGATGGGCTCTTAGCCCTCTCCCTTCCAAGAAAGATGACCTTTTGAACCCAAAAAAGGAAAATTGGGCTCCAGTTGCCTTCATTCGAGGCACTCAGAGTGCTTCCCACGTATCTCATTTATCCTCATGACACCCCAGAGAGGTAAGTTTGTTTGAGATTTATACAAAGTTATGATTATGCCTATAGATTCAAGTTCCTGCCTCTATGTCATTCTAAACCTCGAGTCTCATCCCCATCTCACTTTTCCTAACATAACTAAACCCTTCGGGGAATGAAACGTCTCAGGCTTTCACCTCGCCAAAGGGTGGTTTTCCCCCTTCCTTCTTTGTTGTTGTTAAGTTTGATTTATTGCTTCGCATTCTAGCCAGGCCCGATGGATGTTCGGAATATTATAAATAATGTGGATTGAAAAGATTGTGCTGAAATGTTTATTGCGTTCTTAGAAAGAGAACAAGGAATGGCGCGGAGAGGGTGGCAGCGGGGAAGGAGGGGCGCGAGGAAGGTGGGAAGGCGAATCCTGCTCCTAGGATATTTTAGTGTGTCAATAAAAGACAGTGCTCAGAAGGGAAAGAACTTATATTGCAATCATGCTATCGAGAATGCAGAAGTGTTCCAGCGGGCGCAAAGAATATCCTTGAAGAATGTAAGGACCATAAGGAACTAATCATTAGACATTCTCTCATTTCCTCACTCACAGTGCTCAAAGAAGGCCAGCAATGGAGAAGGGAGGTTGCCTGTGCTTTAAAACTAGCTCGCCAGCATGCTAGCTCCACAGTACCCTCTGGGATGGCAGACAGCTGTGGCTAGCTGTGTGTGAGTGAGAAGGCACCTCCTCGTGACTTATTTAGCACCTTACAATCTGGAATCTTTATTCTTCAAGTGCTCTAGAAATGTAAATGTTATCCAACATTGGGACCCCTGATGTGGGGAAATAAATGTCACGCTGGCTCATGGGCAGCCAGAGATTACGTTTCAAGCTGAAATCCTACCACCTTCTCCCTGCTGGGTGGTTCTCTGGTCCTTTTCCTTCTCAGGGCCTTTCCTCAGGGTTCTATGAGGAACAAGGCAGTGTCCTTAGCAGCCAAGGCCATCTGTGTCAGCCTGACGCGACACAGCAAAGCCTGGCAATCTGGTGGAGGTCCTTCTTTGAATCCCTCTCTATTCTAAGCCAGAGCAGTCTTTTGGCCACTCCAGCTGCTGCTGCGGGTCCTGCATACCCACTCAGAACAGAACTATCTTTGTCAAGAGGAAATGAGGCTGAGGGATGTAGGCGTGGGGGTGGATTAGGATAGCAATAGAGTTTTGTGTCAAACACATCCCAGGCTGCTCTACTTCTCAGGGTGCGTAAGCAGCAGGGACAGTCACTGGTACCTGCTTTGCCCCCAGGACAGTGGCGTTTCTACCAGGCAGGGAGCCCTGGCCCATTATGCTTATTTATGGTAGCCAGAGAAAGCCACAGTTCCTTCTATTATGGTAGCAGATGATACTTTATTGTATGGTGTGAAGAATTTCTTCAGTACCAGAGGAGTCACATGGAGGGCTTGTTAAAACAGATTTCTGGGTGGGACCCTCGAAGTTGAATTTCTTTCTTTTTTGAGACAGGGTCTCACTGTGTCACCCAGGCTGGAGTGCAATGGCACATCTCAGCTCACTGCAACCTCTGCTTTCCCGGTTCAAGTGATTCTCATCCCTCAACCTCCTGAGTAATTGGGATTACAGGCATATGCCATCACGCCCAGCTAATTTTTGTATTTTTATTTATTTATTTTTGAGACGGAGTTTGACTTTTGTTGCCCAGACTGGAGTGCAATGGCATGATCTTGGCTCACTGCAACCTCCACCTCCCAGGCTCAAATAATTCTCCTGCCTCGGCCTCCCAAGTAGCTGGGATTATGGGCATGTACCACCACCCCCAGCTATTTTTTGTATTTATTATTATTTTTTTAAAGTAGAGATAGGGTTTTACCATGTTGACTAGGTTGGTCTCAAACTCCTGACCTCAGGTGATCTGCCCACCTTGGCCTCCCAAAGTGCTGGGATTACAGATGTGAGCCACTGCACCTGGCCTAATTTTTGTATTTTTAGTAGAGATGAGGTTTCACCATGTTGGCCAGCATAGTCTCGAACTCATGACCTCAAGTGATCCACCTGCTTCAGCCTCCCAGAGTTTTGGGATTACACGCATGAGCTACTGCGCCTGACCTGAAGTTGCATTTCTAAGAAGCTCTTCAGTGATCTGTGCTCCTGGTCGCAGGTCACGCTGTGAGTTGCAATGCTGTAAACATAAACATTTCTGTCGTTAGGTGATTTTTGGTAACTTCTTGAGAATGTCTCCTAATAGAGGGTGACAAAAAGTTACAAGGAATGGATGAAATGTGAACTGAGGCTATTTGATTCGGTACAAAATGGACCCACTTGGCTGAAACTCTGAGTCTAAATCACCTCTGATAGAAACTCATGAGCATCTGGGTAGAATCCCAACATTTCACTACAATGTAACTCTGTTCATTTATTTGCAAAGTAAGTACAGAACATATCCTCCTAGAATTGTACATTCAGATGACTAATGGAGGATGTATTGTGAATTTAGCAATACCAACTGTACTTACTTTACTTGCACTCTTTATCATTCTTTAAAACCACGACTCCTTGATTACCTATTCTATTGATAGTTTATATACTTTCATTCATTCATTTACTCGTTCATTCACTTATTTGACACTTAGGTACTGAGCAGCTACTATGTACCAAGTACTGTTCTAGCTGCTGGAATGCTCCCATGTTAACTACCATCAAAGTAAGAAAGTCCTTTAAAATTCCTACTGCTGACTGCTTATATTCCAGGTGTTACAGTATTTGTGTCTAAGCTATGCTGCTGTCCAATCAACAAAAACACAAATACATGCTGCATATATATCATGTGACCTCTGTGCTAGGCACAAGAGGGGACACAGACATGGAAACACATGCCCTGTTATTTAATCCCAAAGAATTTATGGGCCATCGGGGAAGGTAAATAATGAACCCAATTAATTGTTAGTTTAAGCAAATAACATGTTAATTTCTGTAGTGCATGTGTTTAGTATACAGAAGTAGCATAGAAAAGCAGTCCTATGAATGCCCTGGGCATGAGGGAGGAAGTGTTCCTGAGGAGGGGGTGTTTTCAAGCTGAGGCCTAAAGCCAGTGCCGGTGTACTGGGTGCAGAGAAGCTGGCAGAGGGCCCTGAGGCAGTGTGAGCGATCCCTGCCAAGGCACAGAGGTGTGAGAGAGTGTGGCATGCTTGGAGTGGGAGGCCAAGGTGGGAAAACTGGATCGTTGCATTAGGAATGTGTCATAATTCAACTTTTTAATGTTGCTTTGAAATGACTTTTGAAATCTCTAACAGACCGTGTTTAATATAAGCCAGCAAATATTGCAAAGCCAAATTTGACCTTTTGGGTTGTCTATCCTACTTTTTTCCAGAAGAGTGGATAAGCAGAAGGTGATGACATCATTTCAACATTATCCTCAAACACCTCTTATTATTTGCACTAACAGCAGACATTGGAAGGGCAGGTATTTTGTGTTCTTTGCATGTATGTGAGAGACACATCCCTGGTAGGGGCTCGAATATGCTAATATGTAACCTCTGACACTCAGCTGTGGCCATCAATCTGCCTCTTTCCAGGACTGTGTCTTCAGGGTCTGTTTAAGCCCTTACACTAGAGCGCCTTAAAGGAAAAGGAGAGGAGAAGGACTTGTACCTCAGTTGCCTTATCCTCAGAAGTGATGCTCCAGATGCAGCCATTTTTCAGTCTTTCTGCTCCACCACAGTAACTCTTTGGGCCTCAAATACTACTCTTTTCTTTTTTTTTTTTGAGATGGAGTCTTGCTCTTTCACCAGGCTGGAGTGCAGTGGTGTGATCTCTGCTCACTGCAACCTCCACCTCCCAGGTTCAAGCAATTCTCCTGCCTCAGCCTTTCAAGTTGCTGGGACTACAGTTGCACACCACCATGCCTGGCTAATTTTTTGTAAGTTTAGTAGAGATGAGGTTTCACCATGTTAGCCAGGATGGTCTCAGTCTCCTGACCTCGTGACCACCCCCCGCCTCCCAAAGTGCTGGGATTACAGGTGTGAGCCATCGTACCCAGCCTAGCCTCAAATAATTCTTTTTTTTTTTTTTTTTTGAAATGTAGTCTTGCTCTGTAGCCCAGGCTGGAGTGCAGTGAGGTGATCTCAGCTTGCTGCAACCTCTGCTTCCTGGGTCCCAGTTCAAGCAATCCTCCCACCTCAGCCATCCAAGTTGCTGGGATTACAGGCACGAGTAACCATGCCCAGCTGATTTTTGTGTTTTTTAGTAGAGACAGGGTTTCACCATGTTGGCCAGTCTGATTTTGAACTCCTGACCTCGTGATCCTCCCACCTCAGCCTCCCAAAGTGTTGGAATTACAGGCATGAGCCACCACGCCCGGCTGCCTCAAATACTTCTATTGATCTTTCTTGCTGACAGAATCGCACAGCAGCTTCTCCACCAGCCATGTTCTAGCATTGATGGGTTGGGATCTTGTCCACTTGTTTTCAGTAGGCTCAGTGGTGGCATTGTTGAGTCTGCCCACATTGCCAGCAGGTCTGTGTCTCAGAGCTGAGTAGGGGTTGGAGGACATCAGTTCTGGCTCTGGTTTTCACTTAGGAACACCAACTGTTTGCTGCCACAGTAATGGCCAACTCTGAAAATGGCAGCCTCTCTATGGGAAGGACCAGTTTTAGGGATCCTCAGATAATCTGTTGTTCACAGGAGGACGTCCTTAGGATAGAGAATTGTTTGAGGATAGTACTGAATGGGGGGCCGTCACTGCAGCCTCATCCCCCATGAGGAAGGACAGGCTCCTACACTGCAGAGTGTGAATACGCCTGAATTCATACCATGTGCTCGGTGTCAGAGCTCTGCAGCCTGACTGCCCCTGTTGCTCCTGTGTATTTCCTAGATTGAACTCTAAACCCTGATGCCTCTTTTGATAAGAGGCCCCTTTTCCATGATCCAGTGTAGAGCAGCTTCAAAATCTCTTTTTATTGTTGTTGTCCTTACTCCACCAATCTTCGTGGTGCCCACAGGGCTCACGACTGAGGCTCTCATGCTGCTGCTGGTGGAAGGTTAGCAGTTGGCCAGGGTGCAGGGTCACTTGCACCCTACTTCTGCCATTAAGCATTTCACAGCAGCATCCTTACATTAAGGTTCCAAGGCCTAGAGAGGAGAGCATACAGGAGACTCTGGGTAGAAGATGCACATCCTTTCTGTGAGAACAAATCTGAATGGCCTTTTATTGAAATGCTCTTAATTTAAGCTTTTTTTTTTTTTTTTTTTTGAGACAGAGTTTCACTCTTGTTGCCCAGACTGGAGTGCAATGGTGCAATCTCAGCTCACTGCAACCCCTGCCTCCTGGGTCCAAATGATTCTCCTGCCTCAGCCTCCCAAGTAGCTGAGATTACAGGTGGCCACCACCACACCCAGCTAATTTTTAATATTTTTAGTAGAAACAGGGTTTAGCCATGTTGGCCAGGCTGGTCTTGAACTCCTTGACCTCAGATGATCCACCTGCCTCTGCCTCCCAAAGTGCTGGGAATACAGGCATGAGCCACTGTGCCTGGACAATGTAAGCATTTTTATGCATATAGGTTTACAGGCTGTTGGAGAATTTTGTGAGTGCATAAATCTCAAAGTCTACTTTCATGATCAAGGTAGAGAAGGTTTTCAAGAGGAGCCTGGAAGCCATGTTTGATTGCACTGAGAGTAGTCACACCTGATGGTGGCGCCTGCTGCATTCAGCTCCAAGGTCCCACTGGTGCTGTGATGTCCCACAACAGGGAGGACATGGGTAGCATTGGACACTCAAGGCCATCACACAATGGGGAAGGGTCACAGCTTCTTCTCTCCAAAGATGAGACATTGGGAATGCCACGTTGGTAGCAAGAACAATTTCCAGCAGGTGAGACTGGTAGCTAATCTTAGTTGAAAAGGTACCATGAGCCTGGTAGTACTCTCAGCACTCAGCATTTTCTCTCTTTTTGTTCATGACAGCTCTGAGAGTGGAGGGTTATTATTTATTCTCCCAATTTTCATCCTAGAGAATTGGCTCCCTTACTCGAATGACAGTGCCGTGATTTGAACACGTGCAGTCTGCCCACTCAGCCCACAGTGGTTCAACTGTTGCGCCATACAGCTTCCGAAGAGGGAAACCCTGTACTCATGTGTGCATTCACCCTTTCGTGCCCCTTCTCATTTTGCCACACTCATGGGAAGTGACACACAGGGCTGGAAGTTAGTGGGTCAGGGAGCCTAAGACAGCTGAATGTTGGCCACTTGAAAGCAGAGATGACCTTGTGAACAGAGGAGAGCCCATTTTTCTGCCTCAAAAAAGGGGTCAGGCTTCAGAGACACACTGAATAATTATGACAGATGTTTTGGTTACTTGGGAAAAGACTTAGCTCTAAGTGAAAGGCCCACGTCTGGCCGCGCTCTCGCCAGCCCTTATTTTTCTTTTCTCCCACAGCCCTCAACAGTCATCTTTCTTCTGCCCTCCCCATCATGGCCCTTGGTTATATATAGTCCATGTCACCTTGGAGGCCAAAGGAATGTGGAGTTGAGGTGGGGGCCGAAGTGGCCTCCAGGATGACAGAGTGGCTCTCTACCCAGAGCACAGCACCAGAAGCGACACAAGTGATCCTACCTCACTGGAAATGCATTTACCCGAATTCTTCTACACTCTTGGTGACATCGTGTGTCTACCATTTCACCCTATTTCACCACCATCACCTGGCTTCCTCTCGATTTCAACCACCAGCTGGGGGCCAGCCCTTTGCAGCTATAAGCCAGCACTGCGCCGAAGTGCAACGGCTGCTAATAAAGGCAAGCGCCGTCAGTTTCAGAAGCACACGGTTCATCTGGGCATAGAATGGTCCAGAAGGGCCATCTGAGGGAGAGCTGCTGTCCAGGAAGTGGCTCACTGCTTCTCACCTCAGAAAGGACCCCGTGTCCTCACAGACCAAGCAGGCTCCAGTTCGCTGGCCAGGGCACCCCCTCTTCTGGAAAGTGCTGGCACCCAATGCCAACTTCTTCCTCTCCAACTCTCCTTTTTCTACACTCCATAATAACACCCCTCTCTGTTTCCAGTTGTCATTACATCACCCTTCATTCCAGCAAACTTTCGTAATGTGTTATTTCTAAGCCTACATCTTATTAATGTTTAGGTATGGCAGTTTCCTGATGCTGTGTAGGAAGGCACCCTAGTCTTACCCGCAGTATTTCCAAATCCCACTCTAGGATGTCTGGTTTCTGGACTGTATCAGCACTCCCTCCCTTGTACCCCTAGGACTCAAAGGAAAGGGGGTGTGCGCCTTTCAGCTACCCTGCGTGATGGGCAGTGAAGGGGAGCTGGATTTTGTAACACTTACCACCTTCTAGTCTACTATATTAGTTACTGATCTAGGTTTTTGTTTGTCTTCACACACTGGAGCCCCCCTCCAACGCCCCCAACAAACACACACTAGGATGTCAATTCAAGTAAATCTTTTTTTTTTTTGGGGATGGAGTCTTGCTCAGTTGCCCAGGCTGGAGTGCAGTGGCGTGATCTCGGCTCACTGCAACATCTACCTCCTGGGTTCAAGTGATTCTCGTGCCTCAGCCTCCTGAGTAGCCAAGATTACAGGCACTCACCACTATACCTGGCTAATTTTTGTATTTTAGTAGAGACAGGGTTTCACCATATTGGTCAGGCTGGTCTTGAACTCTTGACCTCATAATCTGCCTACCTCAGCCTCCCAAAGCGTTGGGATCACAGGCATGAGCCATTGTGTCCAGCCTCAATTCAGTGAGGGCAGAACTTTTTGTCTGTTTGGTTCATTGCTATGGCCCTGGTGCCTAGAACAGTATCCAGTAGGTGCTCAGTCAACATTTGTTCAATCAAAAGCCACATAGAGATGCAAGACACAGAGGATACCAGTGTGAATTCTTCTTTCCCCAGCAAATCAGGAGTGAGGACCTTCTGTTTCATTTGAGTAAACATGTATTGAGCTGCTCAGTGTGTAATGTATATAATGTATACAAAGTGGATAGAACATGCCTAATGTCAGTAATGGTGCTGGGCATGGCTCTTGTTAGAAGCACCGTGGTAGCAGAGGCAACATAAGTGTATTTCCCCAGGACCTGCCTGAACCAGGCCCCCAGTGGGCCCATACGCAGTATGCTCAGGGAAGGAGGGATCCCCAGTGGGAAGGCTCTACGCAACTAGCGTGCCCCATCCAGAGTTTCAGAAGCACGCGGTTCATCTGGGCATAGAATGGTCCAGAAGGGCCATCTGAGGGAGAGCTGCTGTCCAGGAAATGGCTCACTGCTTCTCACCTCAGAAAGGACCCCGTGTCCTCACCGACCAAGCAGGCTCCAGTTCATTGGCTTTGTTTCAAGAGGGTGAGCTCCCCTGCCCCGATCTGAACCCCAGATACCTCGACCCAGAACTGGAGCCCATCTCGTATTCACTTTGACTCTTTAAGACAATAGTATTAACAGTATTAATCAAAGATTGCTTGTAAAATAATAGGGTATGTGACTATGAAAAAGAAGAGTTAGGAATTTGGGGAGATGACAACTTTTTCTTTTTTCCCTTTTCAGACAGGGTCTTGCTCTCTCATCCAGGCTGGAATGCAGTGGCACAATCATGGCTCACTGTAGCCTCCACCTCCTGAGCTCAAGCAATCCTCCCACCTCAGCCTCCTGAGTACGCAGGACCACAGGTGTATGCCACCCCACCTAGCTAATTTTATTCTTATTTTTTGTAGAGACGACATCTCCCTATGTAGCCCAAGCTGGTCTTAAACTCCTGGGCCCAAGCGATCCTCCCACCTTAGCCTCTCAAAGTGCTGGGATTATAGGCACAAGCCACTGCACCTGGCCTTTCTTTTTTAATCTTCTTTATTTTCCAAAATTACTACATGTGTGCATATCATTTTATATACTATTTCTAATTTAAAATTTAAAACCATGTGAAGCATACTAGTTCACTAGACATGCTCAGAAAAGAACTAGCCTTCTTGCTCTTATATTTCTGCTGAGAATTGTTGTTTGAAATTTGGCAGAACCTGTCCATTCTGGTTATCTATTGCTGTGTTTAAAAAATCAGGCTGGGTGCAGTGGAACACAGGGAGACCCCACCTCTACAAAAAATTTAAAACTTTGCCAAGTATGGTGGTATGTACCTGTGGTCTCAGCTACTCAGGAGACTGAGGTGGGAAGATAACTTGAGCTCTGGAGGTGGAGGCTACAGTGAGCAGTGACCATGCCATTGCACTCCAGCCTGGGCGACAGAGTAAGACCCTGTCTCAAAAAAAGTAAAAGATTGGCCTGTTGCAGTGGCTCAGGCTTGTAATCCCAGCACTTTGGGAGCCTGAGGCATGTGGATCATCAGGTCAGGAGTTCAAGACCAGCCTGACCAACATAATGAAACCTCATCTCTAGTAAAAATCCAAAAATTAGCCAGCGTGATGGCTCACACCTGTAATTCCAGCTACTCAGGAGTCTGAGGCAGGAGAATTGCTTGAACCTGGGAGGCAGAGGTTGCAGTGAGCCAAGATTGTGCCATTGCACTCCAGCCAGGGCAACAGAGTGAGACTCTGTCTAATAAATAAATAAATAAAAGATCACCCCCAAATTTGGCAAGGTAAAACAATTGTTTTGCAGCACTTCACAATTCTGTGGGTTAGGAATTTGAAAAGGGCTCTGCTGGCTGGCTCTGGCTCAGGATTTTCATGCAGTTGTAATATAGTCAGTATAATGGTGAAGCTAGAACCCAGTGGGGCTGGCTGGGCATCTCTTGACTCTATCTTCTTATGATCTCAGGGTCCTTCCATGTGGTCTCTCCATTTGGACTAATTTGGGCTTCCTTGCAACGTTGCAGCCTTATGGCAGTTGAACTACTCACATGGTGACTGTGCTGAACAAGCAAGGTGGAAGGGTGTGTCATCTTTATGACCTCGCGTTGAAAGTCACAGAGTCACTTCTGCCATACCGTATTGGTGCGGTAGTCACAGAGGGCTTATCAGGTTCACGGGAAGAGGACTCAGATACTACCTTCTGATGAGAGGAATGTCAAAGTCACATTGTATGAAGAGTATGTGGCTTGGGAGAGATCATTGCTGGAAAATAACATCAGCGACACTATCAAAATAAAAAATGCACATACTCTTTGTCCCAGGATTCCATATATAGGAATCTGTCCTACAGAAATTCATTATACATACACAAAGGTTTATGCTCAAAGATGTTTACTGCAGCATTTCTTTTTATAGCAAAAATTTTGAAATAGCCTCAAAGTCTAGTATCAGGGTATCTTCTGATTGAAGGTAGGTCTGTATGAAAGATGTTGAAGACAAGTTAAGTGAAAAAAGCAAGTCATGAGACACTTCTTATATTGGAATTCCATATTTTCCTTATTTGCTTATTTTTTAGAGACAGGATCTCCCTCTGTTGCCCAGGCTGGAGTGCAGTCAACAGGTATTTCTAAGAGGACTTTAGCCTCTTCAGAGTAAAGAGATGGAGCCCAGACTGGGTGTCCTCAGGGGCAACTTCTTGGGACTGCCCTTTCAAGACTAAAGTAGTAAAGCAAAAGCATGCTAAGGTCACGCTTACAGTTTTCCAATTAACTAGACACAAATAGTGATTTTTGCTGATTTCTCTGCTAAAAGATCTTGGTTACAAATAAGCAGAAACGACTTTGGCTCTTTAGGTTAAAAAACATGTCCTTTATTTGAGTGATGTTGAGGTATTTGTGGGAACCCAGGGATGATGGAGCCAACCAAGTCTAAGGACAAGTCTGAGCAAAGGCCGAGCTTGGGACCTTCTGGGCTAAGTTTGTGGCCCACCCCTCGAGCATTACCATTCCTATGACTGAGCCCCAACTGTGCTCAGTTCAAAACCCAAAATTGGTGGAGAAGAGAACCTTGTTGGCCTCACCTGAGGTCCATCACGTCAGCTGTGTATATGGAGGCAGGATTAAGTTGAACAGACACGCTACTGGGCCACCCCAGGAATATGTTGTTTTGAGGCATGGAACTCAGGAACTCAATGCAGATCTACCCCATAGTCTTTGCATCTTAGTCAAATGATTTCCTTTTTTTTTAAGAGACAGAGTCTCACTCTTTTACCCAGGCTGGAGTGCAGTGGCGAGATCTCGGCTCACTGCAACCTCTACCTCCCAGGTTCTAGCAATTCTCCTGCCTCAGACTCCTGAGTAGCTGGGAATACAGGCACATGCTGCCACGCCCAACTAATTTTTTGTATTTTAGTAAAGATGGGGTTTCATTGTGTTGGCCAGGCTGGTCTCGAACTCCTGAATTCAGGCAATCCACTTGGCTCAGCCTCCCAAAGTGCTAGGATTACAGGCGTGAGCCACTGCACCCGGCATGATTTCCTTTTAACAAATCAGATAAGCATTTGATGTATTGACAAAGCCAATTGTAGCAGCGATGTCTCTCTGCCCTGCCTTTGTAGAACTTTGGTAGCAGTGCCCTGGTGTTGCCCTGCCAGCTTTCCCTAATTGGTACCAGGTAAAGTACCTAAATAAGACAAATGGAGGGGTTTGTAATGCTGAATCCATAGTCTGACTGGAACCTTGCAGGAATCTTCTGACAGCCAAGAGGGAATTGTCAAAACAAGATATCCGTAACAGAGTTTCTGACTGTCTTTTCAAAGACACTTGAATTTCTGCCAGACTCCAGACAGATTCACATTCCCAGGGGTAACACACAGCACAATGAAGGGATATTTCTTAGCAAATATTGACGTGCCAGAGAATTGGCATTAAATTATTGGCTTGACAACTCCTAATCTGCTGCTCTTGGTGGCTGATAGGAAGGATTATCTGTTTACAATTGAATTCTGCCCTTGACTTCTGGCGATTATAGAGCTAAGCAAATTTCAGGGAAGGGAAACGAATAACACCTTAAAAACACAGATGGAACCTAGAAACTATTCAGCACTTTCTGTGCAGGAAGCGACAATAATGGCGGAGTTTTGACACACTCCCTCTAAGGAGCAGCTGTCATCTGCAGAGTTCCCTGTTTGTGTTGGGCGTAGGTAGAGATGGGGTTGGTTTTCTGCATCTCTCATCAGACCCACAGACCTGTGAAGAACCAGGTGTGTATCTTTGCGTCAATTGGGCCTGACACACAGCAGTTGCTCAACAGATACCTGTTCAGTCTGGTTCTAGTATGGGTAAGCCTAAGTCTCTTGGGTAAATCTTACTGGGGCAGTGCTGCTATTCAGCACTGGGACAGCTTCACCAGTCAGTCTGACCTGACTCACCCTGGCTGGGCCGTGGGTTCTCACACGAAGTCTCCATTGACCAAGTGGCAGCCTCACCAGAGCCCTGTGGCTGTGACTGCTGCTGCACGGCCACCTGACACCCGGCCAGGTGCTCATGCCTGGATCCCAGACCCCAGATCCCAGGGACCTGCCTTTGACTCGGCTGCCATCCAGCTCGTCTGCCCCATCACCTGCAGTCTTAATTTCTTTTAATTTCCTGTTTCTAGGCCAGTCCTTTTTCCCTTCATTTCAACCCCCACCCCTTCCAAGTCACCTTCCCCTGATTCTCTTGCTCCCTCTGGCCCCCAGATGTCTCTCTTCACACCGTTCTCTTTTCCGACAGTTGCTGCCTTCTTTCCAGCTGATTCTTTCCACGTTTTTGTGTTCCCGCAGAGCAGTGCCTAATCAGCATGGTGCTGGGCACCAGCTCCGGCTGGGAGTGAATTCTCTCTAGGTCGGGGCTTGGCCTTCCGCGGAAAGGACTGAGTTGCCAGGGTGAGGAGGGTGCCTCTCTTCCCAGTGTCGCCTTAGCACAAACCCACCCAAGCACATGAGGGACACATGAAGGGCACTGGCCTGGCTGCTCTAAAGAGCCACCCCACAAAAGACCACAGATCTTTTTTTTTTTTTTCAAGATGGAGTCTTGCTCTGTTGCCCAGGCTGGAGTGCAGTGATGTGATCTCGGCTCACTGCACCCTCCGCCTCCCTGGTTCAAGTGATTCTCCTGCCTCAGCCTCCCAGGTAGCTGGGATTAGACTCACACAACCATGCCTGGCTAATTTTTATATTTTTAGTAGAGATGGGGTTTCACCATGTTAGCCAGGCTGGTCTTGAACTCCTGACCTCAGGTGATCCACCCACCTCCGCCTCCCAAAGTGCTGGGATTACAGTTGTGAGCCACCACGCACGGCCTAAAAGACCACAGTTCTGACCTTCAGGAAACTGGTACTTTTCAGAAGAATTTAGCCAGCCTACGTTTAGCCATCACTGGCCATGTACCAGGCCCTGGGCCATTACATCATGCCATCCTCCCGCAGCTTTAGGAAATGTGTGCATTGTCCCACATGGTACTTGAGGAAGCCCGAAAGCAGAGGTGTTGGATAACTTGCTCACAGAAACCAGAAAGCTCGGGCTGGACCCTGCGGGCCCTTTCTCAGCCCACTGTCCTGTGTTCCTCGACTGCAATCTTGTCTAAAGGCTCAGACTGTTACATTCAGTCAGCATGACACAAAACTAAGATCCAGCTAAGATTCTGTCTGGGAGCTGTTTTGCCCAGTAGCCTGTTTCTTTGAGGAGTCACAGGCACATGTCACAGTCTGTGGCTCGCTACCTTCATCTTACAGGACGTCCACGGCCCACCCAGGTCGCCGCCTCCCATCCTGACCTCCCAGCTCTCCGAGTCAGGCCAAGCTCCCTGATGCTCCCTCCCGGAGAACATGGCTGTTCACCCAGTGCCAGTCGGGTCGGGTCGCCGGCCTCTGCCTTCCTGGGCTCTCTGGAGGGAGTGTGGGATGGTCAAGCCTTAGGGGTCTCAGCTCTTCTTTTCATGCTTAGCTTTAGAGTCCCTATTTTCTTACTTACAGATTGGGGAAAATTGTTGCCCTGCTAGCCTCATTGTCTGATGGTGAAAATAATATGGGACTTGAGTCCTGAAAACTTTCTGAGCGCATGTACCTAATGGCATAACAGCACGTTAATCTTGACTTCTTTGTTTGTTTCTTTTTTAAGACAGAGTCTCGCTCTTTCACCCAGGCTGGAGTGCAGTGGAGGGAGCTCAGCTCACTGCAACCTCCACTTCCTGGGTTCAAGCGATTCTCCTGCCTCAGCCTCCCGAGTAGCTGGGACTACAGGCACACACCACCACGCCCAGCTAATTTTTGTATTTTTAGTAGTGACAGGGTTTCACGATGTTGGCCAGGATGATCTCAAACTCCTGACCTCAGATGATCCACCTGTCTTGACCTACCAAAGTTCTAGGATTACAGGCATGAGCCACCATGCCCGGCCTTCTTGACTTTTAAGAGACAGGTTCTCACTCTGTCACTCAGGCTGAGGTGCAGTGGTGCAATCAGAGCTCACTGCAGCCTTGAACTCCTGGGCTCCAGCAATCCTCCCCACCTCAGCCTCCGAGTAGCTGGGATTATAGCCATGCATCACCACAGCCAGCTAATTTTAAAATATTTTTTGTAGAGGTGGGATCTCGCATTGTTGCCTAGGCTTTATTCTCGACTTCTGTTCTTGTTACACTACTACTAATATTACTTTCGTTTTTTAAATTTAAATTAGAGACAGGGTTCCACCATGTCACCCAGGCTAGTCTTGAACTCTTGTGCTCAAGTGATCCATCCGCCTTGGCCTCCCAAAGTGCTGGGATTACAGGCGTCAACCACCGTGTCTGGCCACTACAACTTTTATTTATTTATTTACTTATATATTGATTGATTGATGGATGGATGGAATCTTACTCTGTCACCAGGCTGGAGTGCAATGGTGCAATCTCAGCTCACTGCAACCTTCACCTCCAGGTTCAAGTGATTCTCCTGCCTCAGCCTCCTGAGTAGCTGGGACTATAGGCACGCACCACCATGCCCAGCTAGTTTTTGTATTTTTAGTAGAGACGGGGTTTCACCATGTTGGCCAGGATGATCTCGATCTCTTGCCCTCGTGATCTGCCCACCTCGGCCTCCCAAAGTGCTGGGATTACACATGTGAGCCACCGCGCCCGGCCACTACAGCTGTTATTTTCATTGTCATTATTGTTACTTATGCAGCATGCCCAGATGCCCAGCTCCCCTGCCCCTGGGTTCCTCTGTACCACTTCTCCGCATTGCTGAACGTGTTATAAAGCCGGGTGCATCTTGTGGTTTGCTTTAACCTTCTCTTCCTGCCTGTGACCCCGTCCTGTGACCCCCCTGCCCTGACCTCCACTTCCTCACAGGCTTTCACATCTGGGCCTTTCACAGCTCCCCTCACCTGGTGTCCACTTGGCTGTGCTCTGCCTGCCTGCTGACCGCCGCCTGTGTCCTGCCCAGCACAGCTGCCCTTCCTGTAGCTAATAACGGACACGGAGGCTGCCAGACATTCCACCCTGAACTTCCAATCTTTCCCGGATGCCTGCATCACCTCAGCAAGATTTGCTCCCTCTGTTTTTACACTCAATGCCACCCAGGTCTTCCCCTTGTTTTTGTGACTTTTCCTTCTTTTCGAGAGAGTGACTGATTTCTGAGAGACCAGCTCTGTTGTGGACATTGATGGAGTACCTGCCACTACTGGGCACCCGTTTCAGGCAGGGGCTCCACAAGGAACAATAATTATTGTTGGGAGAGTTGCTGTTTACTGAGGGCCAGCTATGTTCTAGAAATTTCATGTGCTATATCTTCCCAAATCCTCACAACAAGCCTGTGAAGTCAGGATTTTCCAGTCTTGTTTCAAAGATGGTAGAACCAAGCTCCAGAGAATTCTACCTTTCCCAATGTGTCATAGGTCACCAGTGGCAGATTAGAAGTCAGGTCTTCCTGACTGTAAGATCGGTGCCCCTTCCACCGCATCAGACTGCATTGATCTCTGATTTTGGAGATTCTATGGCCTAAGGAAGGCAGTATTAATAATAAAAGAACCTGGTCGGGTGCGGTGGCTCATGCCTGTAGTCCTGGCACCTTGGGAGGCTGAGATCGGCAGATCACCTGAGGTCAGGAATTGGAGCCCAGCCTGGCCAACATGGTGAAAACTGGACTCTACTAAAAATACAAGAATTAGCTGGACGTGGTGGTGGGTGCCTGTAATCTCAGCTAGCTGGGAGGCTGAGGCAGGAGAATCCCTTGAACCTAGGAGGAGGCAGATGTTGCAATGAGCTGAGATCATGCCACTGCACTCAAGCTTGCACAACAGAGGGAGACTCTGTCTCAAAAAATAAAAATAAAATAAAATAATAAAAATAAATTTAAAAGATCCTAAAAGGTAGAAGGCAGTCATTTAAGAGCAATGTCCTTGCTGTAGATGGCCTCGGATTCCAGGGCAGTCTGGCTGTGTATGGGCTGAGCAGTCTTCTTGGAGATAGGAAATATGGAGGACAAGCAGTCAAGGCTTCAGCCCTGCCCTGGGGTGGGCGGAAAATGGCTTGAGGCTGCACTCAGAGGCGAGCGGGCAGAGACTCCAGTGATGAGTCAGAGGCAACCCCCTGGAGCTGCAGAGTAAGGTGAACCCACACAACAGAGACAGGAAAACTTGCAGGGATGACTTGGATGCCAGGCTAAGAACAAAACAAACTCAGAAAACCAGAGAAGACTTTTGCCCAGTGTTTTAATGAAAGCATTATTCGGGGGAAATTCAAATGTAGAACTGTGGGGTAAGATAGATTCAAGAGGGGTGAGAACAGAAGCAGGTAGTTCCTCCTCTCCACACCTTCAGTGCCTGGTTTCCCCAAGCACAGCTAAGCAGCAACTGCAGGAAGGCTGCTAGTGCCACACCCTGGGTCCCCCAGCAGAGCACTCACAGCCCTGGAGTGGGCAGGTCTGGGCAGAGACTTCAAACATAGCTGCCATTCTCCAGCCACTCATTCTGGAAATCAGAATGTAAATATGCTCACCTTCTCTGCATGGTTTCTACTCTTTTCTTAGTGTATTTGCCCAGTCATGGGATTAAAGGGAACATTTACATGAACTTTTGAAGATAAATATTCCAGTTTTGTCTCTTCTCCTGCTTATTCCCCACCTCAGCTCACGAGTCTGCTGTGAAAAGTCTGTTTGATCAGTGAGAATCAACTGGTTAATACATAAGCAAATGTCACCTCTATTGACAGGCACAACTGCCAAAAAAAAAAAAAAAAAAAAAACCACCACCAAACTACAGGAGTTGTCCCTAAGTATCTTCTATTCATCTTTAGACGTTATTAGTGACATGGGGGGTTGCCAGTTGGCCTAACTCTTCTGGTGTGAAAGGTGAGGCAAACAAAAAGAATATGCATTTCATTGCTGTTGGTTTTTGTTTTTTTGTTTTGAGATGAAATCTTGCTCTATCACCCAGGCTGGAGCACAGTGGCACGATCTCAGTGGCGCGATCTCAGCTCACTGCAACCTCCGCCTCCTGGGTTCAAGTGATTCTCCAGCCTCAGCCTCCCAAGAAGCTGGTATTACAAGTGCCTGCCACCACACCCAGCTAATTTTTGCATTGTTTAGTAGAGACTAGGTTTTGCCGTGTTGGCCAGGCTGCAGGGCAGTGACGCAATCTCAGCTCACTGCAACCTCCACCTCCTGGGTTCAAGCGATTCTCCTGCCTCAGCCTCCTGAGTAGCTGGGATTACAGGTACCTGTCACCACCCCTGGCTACTTTTTGCATTTTTCAGTAGAGATGGGGTTTTGCCATGTTGGCCAGGCTGGTCTCGAACTCCTGACCTCAGGTGATCCAACCGCCTCAGCCTCCCAAAGTGCTGGGATCACAGGTGTGAGCCACTGCACCTGGCCAGAATAAGCATATTGGTTCAAGACAACCAACAGTAGTGAGCAGCTAAGGCAGCTTTCCTTGCAGCAAAACCAGAAAAAGACTCCCCCTGGATAAAGTGTCCTTCACCCCTCCCTCCCTCCTCCTTTCCCATCAGCCTACCTGCCACGTTCCCCTGCAACTACAGGGCAGAAGTGGCCATGATGGAGATCTGCGCTCTCTCTCTCTCTCTCTCTCTCTCTCTCCCCCTCCCTCCCCCTCTCGTAAAGTCAGCCTCCAGATTTCTTTCCCCTCCTTCTCCTCCTCTCCTCCTCCATGTCAGTGGGCACTGAGAGCTGTGACCTACACCCAACTGTGGCAGGGGTGCTGGCAGCACAAGCTCCATATTTTGCTGGTCTCCAGTGTTTCACTGGAAAAAAGTCCATGGCTCCAGATGAACAATCTTCAGAAAACACAACACCGTTCCTGAGAGACTGTGTTTAATATCCTCTCCCAGTTTGAAAAGGAGTTTGTTTTCTTACATCTTTTTTTAATTGCCATGAGCTGGACTTGTAAATATTGTAAGTGGTTGAGTAATACTCATCTGGTAAACTGACCAAAGGAAATGGACATTTTTTTCCACTCCTGTAACCCTGGCATCCCCTGCCTGCCCCTGAAAGGGACTCTTGAGGATTGAAAGGGAAAATCTGCCTCGCCAGGTGCCAGCGGGCCCAGGGCAGGAGCTGAGTGAAACGCGGAGGAAACAGTCCTGAAGTCAGGAGCTGCACCAGGTGTTCTGTGCTCGCGTTGGGGGCAGAGAGCATTCATTGTTTAAGAAGTTGGCAGCCTCCCAGAAGTTCGACTATCTTTCCTTGTTCTGAAATGTCAAACATTTCCTTCGCTGGGGGAATGGATGAGTAGACCCCATGAGGTTTAAGAACTATTCTGAGGCAGAAGTACTAAGTTCTGTCTTTCACACGTGACTGAGTATGATGCGGGTTCCCATGACCCTCCGGCAGGAGGGTCTGCTGCGTCCTCGAGACTGGAGCCACCTTCCTAGATTAGAAGAGTCCCCAGCTCTCCCCTGCCTCCACGTTTAGGAACCATCAGACCCTCTGTGGTTATGTCGCAGGGAGTGTGTGTGTCTTTTTTTAATGGTGCCTTTTAGTGATACTTACTGAAATATTTGTAGATGACCTATGTCTGGAATTCGCTTCAAAATAATACATGAGATAGGGAGCAGGTGAGGGTTTGCATGAAGCCAGACTGGCCGTGAATGGATCCTTGTTAAAGCTGATGGATGGGCTCATCCCCGTCCCGCATGCCCTTCGGTCTGCTTTTGTGTATGTTTAAAATTTTCCATCATAAAAAGTTAAGGAATGGAAGGAGGGAGGGAGCAAGAAAGAAAAGAGGATGGAAAGAGAAGAAACTCTTTACCCCAGTGTTTCAACTCTGGGGAGTCTGGGCCTCTCTCCCTGACGGACCCTACACTTTGTCTCAGGGCAAGATGCCTCCACACAGGCTCCATTGGTGCAGAGAAGGGTTAGAGTGTGGGCAGAGGGTCCTACCCACCTGGATTCCAATTCGAGTTCTTCCTCTTACCAGCCAGAGGGCCTTAGGTAGGAGGGTTAACCTTCCAGAACCTCAGCTTCCTCATATATACAATGGAGATGAAGGTTACTTATTGTGGAGAATTAAGCCAAGCAATATCCCCATAGCACTTAGCACCAGACTTGGCCCGTATGACTATTTCATGAACGGTGTGGCTCAGCTTTCCCTGGCTTCTAAAAGATCCTTGCCTATTCATTCTGAAACATCCTTCAGAGGAGAGACACTCCATTCAGAAAGGTGCCAGAGCTGGGATCACATTCCAAGAAAGCCAAACTTCTCAAAGAAAAATGATTGCAGTGATAAGGTAGATAACACCTTCCCTTTGACCCAAAGAATCCAAAAGGCAGCAGTTGGCCTTTGCGTATCGCTGTCACCTGCCATCTTAAAACGACCTCCTCAGTTGACCCCAATATACACCAGTTTACTTAAGCCTGTTGAAAGTCTCCTCCTGTTTGCTCTGAAAGGGCTTAAAATATAAAAGCCTTATTTGTCATTGCTCTTAAAACCCCCCTTTTCATTTTTGGACAAGAACGCAGTTTATCACATCTTATCAACTTACTGTCCAAGATGGCCGTCGCTGATACTGAGTGCCCCATCCTGCCTTTACTGGGACACAATTTGTCTAATTCACAGTATCTGCGGTAGAAAAATTAGCAGCTTTAAAGGCACCACTGTAATAATAATAGTTCCAATAGACCCACCCACCATGTGCTCAAACTGCTAGGGAAGGTCTCTGCAGCCCAGGAGCTTTCTTCTGTCTTCTTCCCTCTCCAGGACTATGGGTTGGCCTTGACCACTTTTTGAATTTTCTTGCTCATTGGCCTTCGTGCCACATTTTCTCAGCTTCGCCGTCTCCGTTGATCATTCCTTCTGTGCCTCTTGTGTCTCTTCTTATCCCTTCCAAAAATTCAGTACATGTATTCATTTGTTTTACACACACACACACACACACACACACACACACGTGTGTGTGTGTGCCTCTTTCTTTCCTGTGCCTCTTTCCTGTGTCAGGTTCTTTTCTAGGTACTGGGGATATGGGGTTGAATGAGAAACCACAGTCCCTGTTGTAGACGTTCATGTGCCCAGGAGAGACAGTAACTGAGTACCTAAATAATGATTTAAGGCAGGTGCAGTGGGTCACACTTGTAATCCCAGCACTTTGGGAGGCCAAGGAGGGTGAATCACTTGAGGTCAGGCGTTCGAGACCAGCCTGGGCAACATAGTGAAACCCCATCTCTACTAAAAATACAAAAGTTAGCCAGGTGTCATGGTGGGCACCTGTAGTCCCAGCTACTCGGGATGCTGAGGTAGGAGAATCACTTGAACTCAGGAGGCAGAGGCTGCGGTGAGCCGAGATCACACCTTTTGCACTCAAGCCTGGGCTACAGAGCAAGACTCCATCTCAAAAAAAAAAAAAAAAGATTTAAAAAGGGTTACCATGGAGACTTAGGGGAGCAAAGAGGGCACAGGTAACTGGAGGACAACAAAGAGTTCCTTGGGAAAGTGCCACTGACACTGAGTTTGGGGGATTTACTAGACCAAGGGTGGGGAGCTCTTGGATGGAAAGGATAGCACATGTAGAAGCTGGGAGGCAGGGCCCTTGCCTTCTGCATCGGCCTGTCGCAGGCAGTGAAGACACTCAGGGTAGCTGGAGCACAGCACGCAGAGTGTGCCTGCAGGGTTGCAGGGCCAGGCTGTGCAAGGCCAAGTCCGCAAAGTTTGGATCTTGATTTCAGCCATTGGAGGGTTTAAGCAAGGAGGTCACCTGACCTGCTTTACATTCTAAAAAGCTTGCTGTAGCTCCGTCTCGGAGCACGGACAGACCCCTCACCACTGGGCTCCGAATCAGGGATGGTAGCGGCTGCGGGTGCCTCAGGGCCTCTTCCCTGGGACTTCAAGCTCGGGGTGTAGAAGCTAAAACCAGATGTGTGCTTTCCTCTTCCCCATCAGTTGCTGTTGTTGCTGTTGTTTTCCTTGTCCAGTCAGTCATCGATGGGCACTTGGGTTGGCAGTTGTTCTTGATTTCTCTGTTCTTGTCACTTGTTCTGCTGTTCTCATAATCACCCCAGTTTGACAATTCATGGTCACTGTACCGGCCTCTGCTCTGGGCCATCAGAGCCTCAGTGTGGAGCCTGCCTTGCTGCACAGAGAGCTTCTAGGCCCACGTGTCCTCCCAGCTGTGATCTTGCTGGAGCCTCAGGAGCACTACCTCTTCCTCAAACACCTCTCATCCTCTCCCGTATCTCCTCAGCTGTCAGCCCCTCCCTCTCAACTTAAGGTAAGCCCAGGCCCTGGAGTGCCAGGGATTGCCCTCTCACCCCACCCCAGCCTGTGCTTGCCTCCTCATTCCCATCATCTTCTCCTGATGTTGCCTAGCAGAAGCCTTCACCCAGCCAGGAACAAATCTTCAACCAAACACCATATAGGCACGAGAATAACCAAGAACTTGTGATGCTCCTGCCCAGGGGAGCTTTTGGCCAACCTGGAGATGTTTCTGGAGGCAGAAATCAGTGAAAAGATTTGTTCTTCTGCCGGGAGCGGTGGCTCATGCCTGTAATCCCGGAACTTTGGGAGGCCGATCACCTGAGGTCAGGAGTTCAAGACCAGCCTGGCCAACATGGTGAAACACCATCTCTACTAAAAGTGCAAAAAATTAGCCAGGCATGTGGCAGATGCCTGTAATCCCAGCTGCTCAGGAAGCTGAGGCAAGAGAATTGTTTGAATTCGGGAGACGGAGGTTGCAGTGAGCCGACATCACACTCCATCCTGGGGGGCTAGAGTGAGACTTTGTCTCAAGGGAAAAAAAAAAGAAAAAAAGATTTGTTCTTCTGCTTCTGGCAAGAAGATGGACTAATATAGTCACACACACACACACACACACACACACACACACACACACACACATCCCTACCCCTACCTTCTTGCTGCAAGCATCTTGAAATGTTAGGTAAAATAGTGTAAACCCATCCACAAATGTTAATGCATAGCTAAATTTACAAGGAAGAAAGGAAATCCCTAGATGAAAAGACATGAAGAGAGCATTGAAAGCCAGCACCTAAGTGGATGAACTGCTGCAGCTGGGTCATTATCAGTCACTGTGATGGAGAGCAGGAGCTAGCAAGTCCCTGGAAAAAGCCAGGTCGTAAATGGTTTAGGCTGTGCAGACCATAGACGGTGTCACATCTCCTTTTACTTTTTTGATGACCCTCTACAAATATAAAAAACTATTGTTAGCTCATGGGTTGTACAAAAACAGAGCACAGCCAGATTTGGCCCATAAACCAAAGTTGGCAGAGCCTTAAGGATAGACTAGGCTTGAGGTTTTCACCTACAAGAACACGGAGAGAAACCTTGGGTCCCCAAGAGAAGCATCTCTCAAAATTGGATCATCAGAGAAAGAGCCAGTATTAGAAAAATTCACCCACAATCACAGGTAGATGACAGAGAAGCTTGCCATACTTTTTGTATGAGATGGAGTTTTGCTGTTGTTGTACAGGCTGGAGAAGTGCTGTGGTGCAATCTCGGCTTACTGCACACTCCCAGGTTAAGTGATTCTCCTGCCTCAGCCTCCCTGGTAGCTGAGATTACAGGTGCCCACCACCACACCAGGCTAACTTTTTTTTGGTATTTTTTACGGGGTTTCACCATGTTGGCCAAGCTGGTCTCGAACTCCTGACCTCAGATGATCCACCCACTTTGGCCTCCCAAAGTGCTGGGATTGCAGGTGTGAGCCACCACGCCCACCCACTTGCCACACATTTTTAAGTCTTCTCAATATTCAACACCATGGTGCCATGCCCACATGGGTTGAGCTTAAGATTTACACTACCTGATCCACATTGAACCCTGAGGATCTGTGGAGGGGATTCAGGAAGTCTGTGAACTTGGAAGAAAAAGCAAATTTCCCTCTTTTTTGAGATGGAGTCTTGCTCTGCCTGTCACCAGGCTTGAGTGCAGTGGAACGATCTTGGCACACTGCAACCTCCACCTCTTGGGTTCAAGTGATTCCCCTGCCTCAGTCTCCCAAGTAGCTGGGACTACAAGTGTGCACCACCACGCCTGGCTAGTTTTGTTTGTTTGTTTGTATTTTAGTAGAGACAGGTTTTCACCATGTTGGCCAGGATGGCCTCAATCTTCTGACCTTGTGATCCACCCACCTCAGCCTCCCAAAGTGCTGAGCCACTGCACCCAGATGTGAGCCACTGCACCCAGATGTGAGCCACTGCACGTGGCCGCAGATTGCACTTGTATTTTCACAAATGTCTGAATGAAATTTAGCATTTTCTTTGCTGACGAACTTAGGCCACAGACTACAGTAGGATTGAGCAGTCCTGATGGCCATGTGACCATGTGACTCTGCACGTGTGGCTCTCCCTGTTACTTTCTGAAGCATTTTCATGGACCTCTCCTCTTCTGCTCCCCACCTCCCTCCTGGAGCCTTGGCAGCTCAAGGACTCTTGAGTGAGCAAACCTTTCTTGAGTGCTTACTTGGCACTAGGCACGCCACACCTATGCTATGCTACACCTTGTTGCCACTGGTACCTGGCGTGTGGCAACCACTCATTGGTAACTACTGGGCAAATGAACATGGGTGACAGTCAGCTCATTGCCTTGAGGGAGGGCTGCGTTCTTTGGGGCCCACTTCGTCAGCATCAGGTGGAGAAACAGGCTATGGTCAGTCCAGATGCACGACCCGGAGGAGGCAGGGCAGGGTTGGCAGGCAGAGCTGGACCCAGCGTGGTGCTGGCTGGGAAGGCCCGTGCTCTCCAGCCAGAAATGTCAGGAAATGAAACCAGAAACTACTCGCAGAAAAAGTATATATTAAAACGAGCACCTCTGTTCATGAATGTTTTTACACATGGGTGACATAAGGATCTTGGACTCAAGAAGACAAAGTAAAGCCCTTTGGAGAATGGAGAACTGGGTTCTAGAATGCAGCTCCTAAGCCCTTTGCTTTATCAATGCTTCATCAATGCATAATCTGATTGGGTAGTGAGGGTGGCTGCTGTCAGCAGCTTCCACCCTCCCCTGTGGTCCAGGGTATGCACAGATGCTAGAGTCAGGGGCATAGCAGGCACCTCCGCCTGGCCTGAGTGTAGCCTGGAGAGGCCTGACCACACCAGGCCCCTCCTTCTGCACTCACCATCCTGCAAAGCCAGAGCTGGGCAGCAGCCTTGCCCCAGGTTGCTGACCACCCCTCTCCGCCTCAGAGTACAAGGCTCAGAGGGAGCTACATCCCTCTGATGCTCTGCAGACACTCAGAATGTGTGAAGCGCCTCTGGTAGGAATCATTAAAAGAGGTATTTTCTGCTCCTCTTTTTCAGGAATGATCATGGTGATTTTACTGCTGCTTGTGGCTATTGTGGTCGTCGCAGTCTGGCCAACCAACTGATGGCGGTAAAGAGACCATCAGCCGTGACACCTGCCAATGACAGATGAAAAGCTAGCACCCTTTTGGTATGCAAAGCCTGCCCTCAATAAATTCCCCCAAAGCTCCGAACTCTTGTGCATTGCTTCTGTAAAGACTCAAAGCTCTGGAAAGCCGCCTAGTGCACCGGGCTCAATATGGCCCTTTGGGTTTTGACTTTGGTCATTTCGGTGCTAGCCAGGGGTCCCTCAAGGTCCCTGCTTCATGGCTGCCAGTGGATTGTGGCCATCTGGCAGTACTCTGGGCATCCTGGGGACACCAGATAAAGAGGCAGTTTGAAGCCTTGATGTCTGGCGTGCTTGTGGAAGCCACGTGTCTGTGTAGGAAATGGGTGTATATTCAGGGCCCCGTGTGTCCAGGTAATGGGGAAGGAGGTAGGTGACAGGTGTGCAGAGGAGCCACCGAGACCTGTGTCTGAGTGTGTAACTGCCACCCCGCCAAGCTCAGCACTCCTCCTCGTGGAGCCAGCTGCCACTTCACAAAAGTATTTCTGGACTCTACTTTGGGAACTGCCATCAGCCCTAGAAGCACATTCTTTTTCATTTCCTTGGTGACAGTTGACTCTCATCTTTCAAGGCTGACATATCTTTATAAGCAAGTGGGGCAGGAGGTGGTCTGGCTGGAGAGCACTGTAGAGGGTTCAGAGGGGGGAGATTACAAAGTCAGGAGAACACGCTGTTATTTGGCACCTCACCTGGCTCTGACCGCCCTGTGTGAGAGTGTGCACAGTCTGTGTGTCTCAGAAAGGGCAGACAGATGGGGAAGGCCTGCGGAGGATGCCAGGTCCAGGGATGGCTGAGTTCATGTTAGCAGGGGCCAGGGGGCCAGGCACCATGTGCTCTCTCTTAACCACATGAAAAGCAGGCTGGGCCAGCTGACCTTGTTCTCCCCTCCTTGAGAAAAGTGGAAAGAATTAGGGTTGATGATGGGTGATTTCCAAAGCACAAGATTTCACTGAGAAGAAGGTAGGGGATTCACAGGCAGGTGAGTTTCTTGCAGATTAGCTCATGACCTAAGCCACACGGTGGCTCACATCTGTAATCTTAGCACTTCGGGAGTTCAAGGTGGGCAGATCACAAATTCAAGAGTTCAAGACCAGCCTGGCCAACGTGGTAAAACCCCATCTCTACTAAAAATACAAAAATAAGCTGGGCATGGTGGCGTGTGCCTGTAATTCCAGCTACTTGGGAGGCTGAGCTAGGAGAATTGCTTGAACCAAGACCTGGGAGGTGGAGGTTGCAGTGAGCCAAGATCACACCATTGCACTCCATCCTGGGCTACACAGCAAGACTCCATCTCAGAAAAAAAAAAAAAGGGCATTACCTGAAACCCCCTGTGGACAGAGACACCAGAGAAAGAGCCATGTGTCCCATTTCCTAGGGACTGAGGGCTCCAGGGGTGCGAGGAAGACCTGGGGTCTGGGAGTCCAGACTGCTGCCCAGCTCTGACCCAGGCTGATGGGAAAGCCACTGTGGTCTCTCTGGCAAAGGATAAGGGAACTCTGGAAGCACTCACCCCAGCAGTGAAATGTGCAGCCCAGAAGCAAACCCATCACCTTCTGCTCACGGCTCACTGTCCACACCTCTGCTCATACCTCACTTGGCCAGAACTCATCACCTGGCCTGCTCAACCACAAGAGGACCAGGATGTGTCCAGACGGCCAAAGCCTGAAATATGCAGTGAATGGCCCTAATGAGAACCACACCACTTACCAGCTCATGAGCATGGGCAGGTCTCCTTCCTCTGCCTCTGTTTCCTTGTCTAGGACATGGAGGTGAGGTTTCCTTCCTATTCGCAGAGTTGCTGTGAGGACAGCGTCAGTTGGCACACACAAACACAGAGCGCCCTGCTTGGCTCCACTAAAAAGTTTCTTCCCCAATCCAAGTCTGAGCCCAGTGGGCCAGACACCTCCAGGTCCACAGCTCAGGGTCCTATCACCTGTTTCCACCTAGTGCAATAGGACAGACTGTTGTGAGGATGTGAGCATGAAGCAGGGCCCTGGAAAACGCTCTCCTGTCTCTTTTGAGCCTGATTCCTGCTTCCAGGAGCTGCCAACACAGGCAGACCCAGGCTAGCCTTGGGATGTCGAGGCCGTCGAAACAGTTAGCAGAATGAAACGGGCGGTGTCCAGACAGGAGGTGCAAAGGGCTGAGAGGGTGGAGAGCAGGGGAAGCACTGAGGATGAGCCCTGCTGCCAAGGACCCGGATTGTCACCGGAAGGAGAGGGAAGGGAAGCAGGTTAGTGGTAGGTGTGTGTGTTCCTGAAGGAGAGGGGCCACGCTGGACAGGGGCCCAGGGCTTTTGGCTGGTAAGGGTCCCTGGGACGTACCTCCTCGTCAGGGTGGGGTGGTTGCTAATGGATCATCCAACGGAAGATCAAGAATCTGCAGAGCCTCATCTTCCAGTCTTGTGCGAAACCCCAAATCTCTACAAATAGCGTCTCCTTGGAGGGAGCCCCCACTTTGGGGCTCAGGGGAGGCAGCATTGACAGTCTGTTTGACTTTCTCACCTCCTCTTGACTTGCACAGCACGGAGCTGGGGCATCTTTGAACCAGAGCCATGGAGTCCTGGCTCAGTCAGACTGAAAGACCTTTTCAAGCAAAACACTGAGCTGATGTCTGCACACAGCAGTTTCTGTTCTTTTGGCTGAATGGGCTCTAGGCCCGACCCCAGCACTGCTAGCTAAGTGACCCTGGGCAAGTTACTTCACTTCTCTGGACCCACAAGCAGGGCTGACCCAGGAGGTCAGAATGCAAGGACCTGCCATCCAGCTTTTGGGCTAAGCAGGACACACAGGGTGAGGATGGGCAGGTAGGAAAACCCTGGCTCCCCCTAGTCTTCCTCATGGGGTGGGTGTCATGTGAGACCCCCACCCCAGCCAGGCCAGAAGTGGCAAGCATACTCAAGTGGCCGGGATGTGTCCCTCTGAGTAATCGGTTGCCTCAAGAGCCACCCTAGAGAGCATGGCTGATGTAAAGGTGGCATTTTCCTCCGTGGTTTGTGAGACTTGGCATTTCCCCCCTTAAAGCTGCCAGGACCACAGTCCCTGGTGACCTGCAGTGAATGCTTTGGAGTTGGCTAGGCAAGGCTTAAGCCCTCACCCCCCAGCACAGAGAAGAGAGGCAAGGCCAGGCGTGGTAGCTCACGCCTGTAATCCCTGCACTTCAGGAGGCTGAGGCGGGTGGATCACCTGAGGTCGGGAGTTCAAGACCAGCCTGACCTATCTCTACTAAAAATACAAAAATTAGCCGGGCGTGGTGGCACATGCCTGTAATCTCAGCTACTCAGGAGGCTGAGGCAGGAGAATCGCTTGAACCCAGGAGGCAGAGGTTGTGGTGAGCCGAGATCTTGCCACTGCACTCCAGCCTGGACAACAAAAGCGAAACTCAGCTTCAAAAAAGAGAGGCAAGGCAAAGCCTTAACAGCCACCACCTAGGGTGCCTTTTCAATGAAAATAAATGTGATTAAAATAACAGTATAAGTCCTGTTTAACTTAACCGATTATTAATTATAAGCATTTTAACTCCAGATACCATATAAAGAAATCCAGATACGTGGGTACAGCTGGTATTTTTGTTCCATTTAAACTTCATTTTTATTAGTAACTGTAACTAGACCTTAGCTGTCATGAGCCCCAAGACAATCAGCTCCTTTCAAAACCCACAGGGCCCCCACCTGGACACGGCTTCCACCAGTCATTTGTAGTTTTGATAGAGAAAATCCTTTCTCTGCTGCCCACAGCCTTCCACCTGGCTGGGACTGGGCTTTCTCTGTGAGCTAGATCCCTGAAACTCCTCTTCTACAATGCTGATGGAGGTTCCCATGGTCCCTCTTCAAATACTGCCAGGCTCCCTCTGCCTAGTCAGAGAAAACTGCTGGCTGGCCAAACAGCCACATTTTTCCTCCTAGTCGGGAAAGAGCACCTTAGCCTCTTAGAATCCTATCCCCTGCTTCTTGAGGTTCACAGTGACACCTATATCTTAAACAGGGACTAGTTAAGGATCATGTCTTAGCTAGTTGGATTTTCTAACCCAGCGCTGATGAAGCTAAGTGGGTTTTTGCCCCTTATTTGACCAAGACCTACCTTTCCTCTGATTGCTTCCTACAGTTTCACAGACTTCTTCCCAACTACATGCCAATGACAAAAGACATTGACCTCTTTCCAGAAATGACTCGTCGCCCCGCTGAGGCTTGTCTGATAAAGCAGCAGTGTAATCCGTCCATGGCCTCTGTTTCTTACTGGCTTCGTTATTCTTTTCATTCCCCATTTTTCTTGGCCTATTTCTTGTATGTCTTTATTTGATTTTAAGAAGAGCAGAGAAAGAGATGTCTGTTCAACAACATCTGAAACCTCCAGGTTTGTCTGCCACAAGTGGGCATCCCATGCCAGGGTGCTGTCTCTGGGAGGTGGAGGGGAACATGCAGGGAGAGCCTTATGAATGACTGAGCCTCCCTAATGGCAGCTTCAATGGCCGGGAGGCCCCATGAAGCTCTGACACAGGGTCCCTGCCCACACACCATCAGGCATTTCTGACTGGGTGGCACTGGCTTCTGGGTCCCTGGTGGTGATCACCCAGCTTCCTTGTGACTCAGTATTCCAGTCTCTAAAATGGGCTTTTCCCGTTACTTGGGCCAGTCTTAGTAGCAACCCAGCTTATTTCCTGCATTGAGTTTGGCAGATGCCCTCTCTCCCCAACTTGAGCACAGGGCCCTGGGAGGCAGAGGGGCTGTTGACAGTAAACGTCCCGATGTGTCACTGAGCAATGGTGGGTTTCCTTCAGGCCTCGCGCTGCAGCCACCCTCACAGGGCCTGACTGTGGTGGTGACAGCCTGAGTCTGTCACCCAGGCTGGAGTGCAGTGGTGTGATCTTGGCTCACTACAACCTCCGCCTTCCGCGTTCAAGCAGTTCTCTGCCTCAGCCTCCCATATACGTGGGACTGCAGGTACCCACCATCATTCCTGACTGATTTTTGTATTTTTAGTGAAGATGGGGTTTCACCATCTTGGCCAGGCCAGTCTTGAACTCCTGACCTAGTGATCGACCCACCTCGGCCTCCCTGAACCACTGTACCTGGCCAGACTTTTTTTTTTTAATGGACAGAAAAAAGCCACATCATGAAAGTCCTTGAGAACTGGACCCTTAACCTAAAATGACCAAAGCAGAGAATGAAATTGCCACAAGTGTGTCATAGACTTCTTAGCCCAGTCTCTTGGTGGGTCTTAAATCCTACCAAAAGCCCCACTGGCCCTGGGGAGCACCTGAGACCCCAGAAAAGGCTTGCTTGCTCCTTAGCCTGTCTGGCCAACTGAGACCTGGATCTCATCACTGCCCACCCACCACCCCCAGGCATTGTCATTCCAGCAGGGACTTAAACCTGAGACTGATTGGGACACCCAGAGACCACTCACGTATCCACTTGCCCTGGCTAGCTCCCGTCCCCAGAGCCAGACCCCCGCCAGGCGGCAGGGCTGGCCCTATTTCTTCCTGAGCAGAAGCTAATGGCATCTCTAGTCAGCTCTACACATGGCAGGGAAGGGGCTTCCCATGCTTCGAAGGAAGGGCCTGTTGAGCCTGCGTTGCTGAGGGGCTAGACCAGGCCCATTGCTGAGGCTTGCCTTCAAAATAGCTGGGTGCAGAAATTATAGCTTCCTGGTGACGATCTGTCCCACTCTGCATGGCAACACAACATGTTCCTAATGACTGAATTGTTTATTTAATAAAGAAATCACAACCATTTGGAGGTTTAAATATAGCCTCTCAGAAACCAAGTGAGCTCAGCTCTTGGTGGCTGCGTGGTGCTGGCACTGGCCCAGTCTCTGCACCGCACAAAGCCTTTAGCAATCACTTGAAAAAAAAATAATTTGCAAGCTCTCTTGAGTTTCACTAACCCTGCTGTAGTTTCTTGAGTCTCTACTTGGCTTAAAACGCAGAAACTACCTGCAGCTTCTGAATCAAATGGCAAAGGTCAAAGGTGGCTCTCTGCCCAGGGGTTGTAGGTAGGACAAATGGGAGGGGACCCCCTTTCTGGTGACCCTTGGGGTCCCCCTCTGTCCTAGAACTCCAGGGAATGGCAAGGATGGGTCCCTGGAGTGGTTTCCTGCAGACTGCAATACAGACAGACTGTCCATTCGATAGCATTTTAGCTCCAAACAGCATTCACAGCCAGCAAGCCCCTAAGACATTCCAAGCAAAACTGATCTTTTCCTGCCTTTTTGGGGGAGTCAGGGCTCTGTCTCTGAGGCTTTGTGAAAAACCTGGGCTCTGTCTTGCAGGGGAGTTCTTCAGCCTGAAACCATATTCCTCAAATTGACCAAAAACTCCATCCTCCCCCTGCTTCCCCACACACCCGTCACCCGCAGCCCAGGCCACCAATCAACACTGGGAGACAGCACAGTGTACAAGAGTTTATTTAATGATATCTGAATTTAGTTCTATCATATGGGGCCCACGTTACAAGTTCCATCTGGGTCCATGACAACTCTAACCACCCCCCCAGAAAAGCAAAGAAACTTTAAAAAAAGAAAATCCACAACTTTTTCCATGTCATTAAATATATTCATATATAATAACCATAATATATTAGTATGCATTGGAAAGGGACATTGACCCAAACAATACGTCATGGTCACAACTAAACATTTACAAGTCTGAGTGAACAGAAATCCAAAACACAGGAGGGGGCCAAGGGAGGAGGGGAGTGCATTTGGAAGTAGGGAAGGGGAAGAAATGTCCAATGGCAGGAGTGGGACTGACTTGGCTTTTGGCAGGGGTGAGGCCCCACAAGTACACATTTTGATCCCCCCGGTGTGCCGTGGCTGTGGCCCACAGGGATGGCTTGTCCACGGACTATGGCCCAATGGCCCATCAATGAGTCTAGGCTGGCCGCTCTCTGGGCTTCAAGGGGGCTTCCTTTAAGTGTTCACAGCCTAAGCGTCTTTCGCTTTCCTGGAGGCAGGAACCATTCACCAGTCCCTTAGGGTCTCTTCTTGAGTTCAGTCTCATTCAAACCTGGGGTGCACCCTGTCCAGTGTGCCGCCACTGAGGCAGAGTTCCAGGAAGTCACTAAGGGCCTTGGAGCAGCTCCCAGCCTCCCTGGGCTGTGACCCAGGTGTCCCTCCCTCCCTGGGCTGTGACCCCAGGTGTCCCTCCCTCCCTCCCACATAGATGCCTCTGGGGATGCTGCCTCCTGCCCTGCTTTCCATGGACAGAAGCAGTGGGCAGACCACAGCCTGCAGTGAGTCCTGGGGGCAGCCCCATGTCCTCCACACCCCGCAAATCTTGGGCATTACTGCGTGTCCGTAAAGCAGGCACTCAGCTGTCAGGGGCACTGGACCACCCAGCTGGCAAGAAAAAGGACAACTGGGGAACCTGTTGCAAAAACAAAGACTAATCTGGTATGTTTTTCTTCAAACACCTACATAGCACAATTCTGGTTAATACACTCTTCAAAATCAAAATCTAGTTCCGTTTTACATCCCTTTCTAACTGTACAAACTGGAACACCTCAATTCCCATTTCCCTCTGCTCCCTGGAGTGGGGCACAGGAGTGGAGGAGGGGTGCTTTCCCAAGGATGGTGCTCACTGAAGAGGCTGGGTGGAGGGGGGGCTGCAGTCAGGAGTGACGGGCTGCGTTCTGGCTGGGTGTGCGGATAGGGAAGGCAGCCCGTGATGATCATGCAATCTCAACAGTGATCTAGCCCCTAGCCTGGTGGATCTGGTCACCCTGATGCATTCCCCAAGGGCCAGGCCACTGGGTGGGAAGCCTGTGCCCTTGGGGTGCTGAGCCCGAGGAAGGGCAGGAGAGTGGCTGAATTTTCTGCAAGATGCCTTGTTGCTTGGTGTGATGTTGGCTCTGTTGCTAAGGAGCCCTCAGAGACCACAAGTGCAAGCCCCTCACAGAACACCAGTGACACCCAGACCCAGGGTGGGATGTTGTGGAGCTGCCACAGCCCTTCTGGGGAGGGTGAAGAAAACACACTGGCATAGACAGAAACAGGACAACTGCCCCAGCTGCATAGTGCTTTGTGATGCTGATGGCACCCAGCGGGCCACACTGGGCATCCGAGGGGCACTGACAGCTTGGAGAGGGGCCCTGTCTTCTAGCCTTGGGCTGGATTCAGGGAAGCCAAATCCCCTTCCCAGGGCAGGTCTGTCTGCTCCCTGCCCCTGAGGCACCTCTGCCAGTCTCTCCTGGAGTCTCTCCAACCACCCCCAGGCAGCCAAACCACTCTCTACCACCTCTTCAGAGAAGGCAAGGCCTGCCTTCTTGGAACCCGGAGTTGCTGTCTGGCGAGTCCGTCCCCGTGTCCCCACCACTTTGCTGCCTCTTCTGAAGATGTGATTGTTTGTGCCCATGTCCTACCCTATCCTGGGCTCCTGTTCTCCAGGCCAAATGCCAGTGTCCTCAAGAGGCAGTAACCAGGGCCAGGGGCTCAGTGGCCACTCCCCCAAGAGCACCCTCACAGCCTGCACAGGGGTTGAGTGGGCGGGCTACAGAGCAGGAGTGCAGTGAGGGCCAGCATGGCCTGTGTTCATAAAGTCAGGCTCTGGAGTCTGAGCCCCAGTCCTGCCACCAATTTGAGGCATGACCTTGGGCATGCGTACTCCAGTTTCCTTGCTGGTGATAGCGGGTCCCTGTCCCACAGAGGTGTCATGAGCACAAGCTGGGAGCATGTGGGTAAAGTGCCTGACACACAGCAGGTGCTCAATAAATGGCAGCCATGATGTAGGCAGCAGTGGGGAAGGCAGAGGGAAGCCAGACCACCGAGCTTCATACTTGGTATGACCCTTCTGAGCAGTCAAACTCTGGCTGGGAAAGTGAAACCAATTTCCTGACCGTGAGGGATGCCAGGCCTCTAATTCAGTGTGCCAGGTGTGAGGACGTGGGCCAGAGGCCCAGGCTGTGCAGAGAACCCAGGAAGGCGGGGAGCCAGGAGGCCCCAGGGCACAGGAATGGACCCTGTGTGAGGCAGGCAGAAGAAAAGGGGCTGCCTGCTTGAGGACAGTGTCTCTAGGAGATCTTCGAAGGAGGGCTGGGGCACAGTGGAGGGCATGGGCAGATGCCACAAAAAGACTGTCTGGAAAGGCATAGGCAAGGTGTGGCCCAGGCCAGACCAAGACAGCTGCAGGGGGCAGGCCCGACAGACTCTGTGCCTTTTCTTGGGGAAGCCAGCATGGCCTGGTCATTTCTACGCCCCTGCCCACCCATGGCTCAGGCACTCTGGTACTTCGCTGAACCAGCAAACCCTGTCCCAGCTCAAGCAAGCCCCCCGCCCAAGCCAGGCCCAAGTGCCTTTGCAACCTGCAGACTCCATGCTGGTTCAGGTTCTTTCCAGCTGTTGACATTGCTGAGGGGCCTTGTGGGAGCTGATGTCATTACATAAATAGTGTCACTGCCGTAAACCCAGCCAGTGCCCCTTCCCCCTCCCTGGAAAATGTCATAAAAGGGGCTGTTTCCAAGTTTCCAAAAGGAAACACTCTGGGAGGTTTTGCCTTTGCGATGCCTCCTCCAACAGGCAGCTCCAGCATCAGGCGGTGACCACCCGGTTAGGGCTTCTCAGGGGTGTCCCTGAGTCCACTGCCCTCCGGATGGGCGAGAATCCTGTACCAGCCCCACACTGGGCAAGCGCAGAAGCAGGAAGCAGCAGAGGCCTCCTCTCCCCTCTCCACAGGTGAACCCCCCCACCCCACCCCAAGACCCCACCCAGGAGGACCCACTCAGCAGGTGGCAGTGGAGACAGAGGCTGGCTAGACAGGCGGCTGTCCGCTCCCCAAATGCTGCCAGGCCCCTTCAGATGGAGCCCAGGCTCTGACAGCCCGGAGGTCGTGGGGAATGCTAGACGGAAGGGGCCGGGGAGAAAGGGAGGATTTCGTCCGCTGTATGTGGGGTGGTGGTTTGGTCGGTGCTCGGCGCCCCGCCCAGGACGCGGGCCTGAGAATTCACAGTTCTCCTCCCATCCTCCTCTCCGCGCCATCCACGTCCCGCGCCTGGGACCCCAGCTGTGCGGTTCTGCGCCCGCCCCCGGGGCCCCAGGGCAGGCCGCCCCCAGCCCCTCCACGGCGGCTGCGCCCAGCCCCAGGGAAGCGCGTCTCTGCTCTGAAGGAGCCCCGTGAGGTAGCTACGTCTCGTCCTCATTTCTCCAGGGCCCGGCCGGCCGCGCACCCCGCCCCGCGCGCACCCGGCTCCCGCCCGGGGCGCGCAGGATGGGGCCGGGGGTGGGGCCGCCGAGGGCCCCGCCCCCCGCGCCGTGCGGCCCCGCCCCCTCCCTCCCCCCACCTGGGAAAGCCCTCGCGGGCCAAGTCCGCGGCGGTCCGGCGAAGGCGCCCGCTCTAGCTCGGCCCGGCCCTGGCGCCCGCCCGCCTGCCCGCCTGCTGCCTCCGCGCTAGGCCTTCTTGCACTTGCCCTTCTTCTCGCGCTGCTGGAACTTGCGCAGCCGCCGCGCCCACGTGTCCCGCCACTGGATCACCAGGCTGCTCTTGTCCGCCACGATGCCGCTCTGGTCCGGAGAGTCCTCGGCGTTGCCCAGCAGCAGGTACTTCTTGAGGGGCTTGATTTTGGGACATTTGCAGGCGATGTCCCGCGAGCGGATCCACAGGCTCTGGTCGCCACGGCGGATGCGGCTCGTGCCCTGCTTGTACACGGAGATGATGTTCACCGTGAACTTCCACCAGTCCCCCGCCTTGTCCGCCTTGAGGATGTGGATCTGGACGGCTGCAAGGAAGCACAGGCAAGCGGGTGGGCCCACAGCTGCTGCGGCTAGGTCCACCCTGCTTGAGCCTGGGGAGAAGGGAAAGGAGACCCAGCACCAGGAAGTGACTGCAGAGGGTGTCCCACGGGGGAGCGTGTGGGTGGTGGCAAGCTGACCGTAAACCCCCACCTGCTAACACCAGGGCCAAGGCCGCTGCTCGAAGAAGCCTTGCTTCCCACGCTTTGAGGGTGCCACCCAGCACTGCCATGGGGACAAGCCATCTGCTGGCCTTGTGAAGGCCCACTTTGTCCCAGAAGCCTACAGGTGCTGCCCATGCTCCCAGCACTCTGGGCAAGCTCTGTCTGCCCAGGAGCAGTACTGGGGAGGACTGGGAGGCTCCTCAGGAGTTCACTTCTCCAAAGGCCCGGGTTACTTGACACCAGGCCTCATGGCACTCCACACACACAGCCTGGACCACCACCCAGTCTCAGAAAACCATAATGGGTCCTCCATGCTCAGGGCAGACGATGAGAACCCACCCTTCGGGGTGGCCATAGTGCCTTTTCCAGAGCCCCGGGGCCCTTGGACTCCCCGCTTCCCATGCCTAAGCCATCCCTGCCAGGTGGCCTCCCCTCCTCTGTGCTGCCCAAGGTCCCCAGACCATTCCTCTTCCTCCCAATTATCTACCAGTATTTTCCCTAGTACATGGCTTCCCAAGCTGGAACATGCATCAGAATCCCCTGGTGGGCTTGTGAAAATACACACTGCTAGGCCCTGCCCAGAGCTTCAGATTCAACAGATCTGGGTGAGGCCCCAGAATATGCATTTCTCACAAATTCCCAGGTGGTGCTGATACGGTTGACTCAGGGGCAAATGTTACCAGATGTTATTTCTGCAAGATAGTAAAAGAGATTTCAAAATTAAGAGATGCTTAAAAAATAAAAGAGAAACTTTGCTCTAGTAAGTTTGTGAAATATTAGGTTAAACAAAGTCAAGAGGTTCCTTACTGCAGGACTTCTCAGAGCCTTTAACCTAAGAATCCTGTATATGTGTGTTGGTTTCTCTAACAACCCTAACTGCAGAACCTTTTAGTTGGTGCATCTCAGGTCACCAGAGCCTTATGGGACCTTCTTGGGGACCTCCTGGGGGAGGGGGTGGACACATGATCATTGCCCCCAGGCCAGAGGATACCTGGAGAGGCCCCTACTGTACTCATCTCTGTTCAAGAGAAATGGCCATCCTCTCACTCCCCTCCCCCAACCCTGCACTGTCAGAGCAGGGTCCTTTCCCCTCACTGAGCCCAACCTCACACCCTGTATCCTTCACTGGGAAGAGCACCTTTATTCCCCAGGCTAGGCCATGGAGTAGACTTGAGCCTTCCTGAGAAAGGAGCAGCAGCTTGAAGAAACCAAGACACAGGAAAGCCCCAGGGAATGCCCAGCGGTGAACACCTCCCCACTTACCACTCCAGACAATGGACCCACCCCCAGCTCAGCCTGCCGACCCCATTGGCCAGCTTCTGTCAATGTCTCTGGGGGCCACTCTGATCCTTCACTCCCAGGGCACCTCCCTGTCCCCTTTCTGAACCCACACATGGCCCAGGGGATGAGGAGGGACAGGGACAGCCAGGCGCAGGGGAGCACTGAATGCCAACAGACTCATCCTTCCAGGGTGAGGGAAGCGGACTTTTCCATATATTCATTTCAGCTGTTCCTGGGCATCCTGAACTTTGCACTCCAGTCTGAGGGCTCCAAAGAATGGCTGCCATGGCAACCGTTTCCATGTTTTGTCACCAAGGGACTCAACACTCAGTGTGAACTCTGGGTGGGGGGAGCCCTCCAGCCCAGAGAAGTGGCTGGGCCGAGTGTATTTGACTGTGCAGACAGAGGTCACCGTGGCAACTGAGTGCCCCTTAGCTAAGCGATGGGGGAGCCACCCCTGGCATCCCTGAGAGCCCCACTTTCCTCTCCCCAGGACTGAGCTGAATACAAATGAGCTGGGATACAGCTGATTCTGCTGTGCTCAACACCACGGACCCCTTGCACAGCTGCTGTGTCCCCAGCCAGCATGGGCTAGAGGGGCCCAACAAGGATGCTGCAGAAGGCACCCTGGGCTGGGGCTCAGGGAGAGCACAGCTTTGATCCCAGGCTCAGAGCATCTGGTGCTGTGTGCTGAATTTGCCCCAACACATTCCTCTGTTGAAACCCTATCCCCCTGTACTTCACAGAGTGCCTTTACTTGGACATAGAGTCTTTAAAGTATAATTATGTTCCTGTTAAAATTTAACAAAATGTGCCGACCGGGCACGGTGGCTCATGCCTATAATCCCAGTACTTTGGGAGGCTGAGGTGGGCCGGTCACGAGGTCAAGAGATCAAGACCATCCTGGCCAACATGGTGAAACCCCGTCTCTACTAAAAATACAAAAATTAGCTGGGCATGGTGGTGGGTGCCTGCAGTCCCCACTACTCGGGAGTCTGAGGCAGGAGAATCGCTTGAACCCAGGAGGCAGAGGTTGCAGTAAGCCGAGATCGCGCCACTGCACTCCAGCCTGGAGACAGAGCAAGACTCCTCAAAAAAAAAAAAAAAAAAGTTAGCAAAATGTAAGTATAATTAAGATGGGGTCATTAGGGTAGGCCCTCTGACCCATGTCCTTATAAGAGGAGATGAGGACACAGACACACAGAGGGAAGACCCTGTAAGGACACGAGAAGGTGGCCATTTACAAGTCAGGAGAGGACTCTGAAGAAAGCAACCCTGCTGACACCTTGGTCTTGGACTTCCAGCCTCCAGAGCTGTGAGAAATAAATTTCTGTTGTTTAAGCCATTCAGTCTGTGATACTTTGTTCTGGCAGCCCTAGAAGCTAATACAATTAATCTTAAAGATCCTGGGGATCTTGGGCTTCTGCTCAGGGCCAGATCTGGCAGAGTCTCAAGTTTGCTGAGAAGAGGCTAGACAAAAAGCTGGCTGGAGAAGGTCTAGCCTTAGATTCCTCCAGAGGCCTCCCATGGGATCTTCTCATTCCCTGGAGTCCTGCAAGAGCGTGGTCCTGCAAAGCAGAAGGGCTGATGAGCCCTGCCCAACCCTCTCTGGTCTCTGAGCTTCCCCCCTCAGTGAATGTTCTGGAAACCAGGCCTGGCATCCAAAGCAGCCCCTGTGCACAGCCACAGAGGCGTGAAGGGGACCTGCTTAACTGCCTAACACCAAGGGCAAAGCCCTGAAGGGTACCCTCCCCTGGACACCTTGCTGTCAGGAGTCCAGAGGGACAGAGCAATGGACACTGGTCATTCAGGATGACGCAACTGGCCCTTGTCCTTCCACCTCCAGCAGATCCCAACAACTCCATAGGTGGGAGCTGTCCTGGCCACAGTGGGCAGGGGCAGGAGCAGGAGCAGGAGCAGGAGCACAGAATGGTAGGACTCGTGATTATGCTGGAAAAAGGCCACATTTCCACTACCCTTGGCAACACCTCTACACATTACACGGCCCACGAAGTATGAGCTACACACAGGGCACAGGCCAAGCCCCTGCCATTCACATACAGCCGAAAATATTCAAACTGCACCTGGCAGCAGTGACCTCAAACAGACCTGCCCTGCACCCTCTGGAAGCACGAGCATCAGCAGCCACACGTCACTCACTGAGGCTGCGGTCACCTCTGACCAACCTCCAGTTTGAAGCAAGGAATGATGGGGATCTCTGGGCTACACGGAGTCTGGGGCCCCTTCCAACCCAGATGTACCTGAGATGTCACCCAACCAGGGGGCTTGGCACAATGGGCTATGGGCAGCTCTGCCCATCCCAAGACCATGGCCTCTAGGATGGGCTCCTATGCTTTTAATGTTAGTGTTCCCTCACAAATTCATATGTTGTAACTTGATATCCAGTGTGAGACTATCAAGCAGGATCTTTGGGACATGACTAAATCATGAGGATTTCACCTTGTGGATGGGATCAGAGCCCTTTTAAGAAGAGGCTGCAGCTAGTTCCCTTGCCCTTTCCATGGTGGGAATACAGCAAGAAGGCAGCATTTCAGAAGCAGAGAGCAAGCCCTCACCAGGCTCTGAGTCTGCTGGTGCTTGATCTTGGACTTGCCAGTCTCCAGAACTATGAGCAATCAGTTCTGTTGTTTATTAATCACTCCATCTAAGGGATTTTGTTGCAGCAGCCCAGAACTAAGACACACCCACATAATGAAACTCACCCCAAGCTAATTAGCCTCGGCCCTTAGCATGCCTGAACTCCCACTGTCCTTGCACTGATGTCCCAAACTTGTCTTCAACAAAACTGGAACAGAGCCGGGGAAGGCTCTGCTAAGGATCCCCCATCTTGTGTTCAGAAAGGAGACAGATATCTGAGATTGCCCTGAGAAAGGCAGACTGTGAGGTCAGACCAGAGAGATGGGAGGTGTGCTGAGCCCTCAAAGGAGGGACTGCTGACCGGGTGCGGTGGCTCACACCTGTAATCCCAGCACTTTGGGAGGCCAAGGCAGGTGGATCACCTGAGGTCGGGAGTTTGAGACCAGCCTAGACAACATGGTGAAACGCTGTCTCTAGTAAAAATAGAAAAACTTAGCTGGGCGTGGTGGTGGGCACCTGTAATCCCAGGTACTGGGAGGCTGAGGCAGGAGAATCGCTTGAACCTGGGAGATGGAGGTTGTAGTGAGCCAAGATAATGCCACTGCACTCTAGTCTGGGCAGCAAGAGTGAAACTCTGTCTCAAAAAAAAAAAAATTAGGGACTGCTGGTGTACAGAAAGAGGTTGCCTTCTTAAGCCAGAATGGCCATTCTCTGAAGCGGAGACAAAGAAGTCAATGAGGCAGATGCTAGCAGAGCCCCTCAGCCCTGCCTGGGAGGGAGCCTGGCCTCAGCCTGCTGGTGCTTCTGGCCTTACCGTAAGTGCTCAATGGCTGCATCACAGGCTCTACAGTTGAACTTCATCCTCCCTTCCTCTGAGCTCTTGCTGCCCCCAGAGCTGAGCAACTGCTGCAAGTGAGGGGGCTCTGCCCAGGGCAGGGCTCTGCTGTCAGTGCAGACAAAACCAGGGCTGGGATGTGGGAACTGGAACCCTCCAGGCTGAATGGGTTAGGCTGACTACAAGCCCAACGGAGCCCTGATGAGCCCTGGTGCACCACAGGGAGAAGGTACATCTGCAAATAGAGCAGATGCCCATGGGAAAGGAGGAGAGAGTGCAGTTCAGGGGGGCCAGGAGTTGGCCTCCGCTGTCCAGGTCCTCAGCCCCTGGCTGAGCTTTGTCTCCTGGCCTTGCTGCCCGTGAGCCACCCGGCATCTGTGCAATAAACCCTCCTTTCCTGCATCCAGATACAGAGTTCCGTGAACAAGGCTGTGGGAGGCAGGGGATAGTAAGCAGCCATCCCTACCAGCGATTCTGGGGTCTTTCATGTCAAGAACTCTCTCAACCAGCAGTGCAGCATGAGCCAAGAGGACTGACTTCCCTTGCCCTAACCCACACCTGCTGCCCAGCTAGAGGGGCATGCTCCTTACTCTGCCCCCGCAGCAGATGCCCACATGGGGCTCTGGAGGGCTGGCTGGGGCTCTGAGGAGGCGACAGGGGGGCTGAGGGCTAGATCCACGAGGGCCAGAGTCAACAAGGGCAGCCTGGAGCAATGTGTAGTTGGTTCTGGCTGAGGGGTGGGGGGCTAGGAGGAAGCCCAAGGGCAGGTTGGGTGCCTTGAGCACTTGCCTTGGGCAAGAAGGGCAGAAGTCAACCTGCCGAGCCCTGTGTGTCTTTTCAGCTGCTGCTTCCCACCTCCCTGTCTGTAGTGCAAGGCATGGCAGGCATGTCTTCTCCAGAGGAGTGAGCATCTGGTCTTCCTTCCTGGGGTATCTCAACCTCCCCAGAGTCCCAATGCTGGCGGCATTTCCAAGCCATCAAAGGCAACCCGAAAAGTAAGAAGCTCCAGGTCATAGCCCGTGCTTGGATTCCTCCAGAGGGGGACTTGCCCTGTCCTCTGTCCAGACCCCAGTCTCTCCAAAGCCTCCCTTCCAGCTCTAGCCCGGGTCCAGGAGCCACCATAGCCTGTGAGCTGTGGGCCTTCTGAGGACCCTGCACTGTCACCACCCCAGAAAGTCAGGGGCAGAAGTAGATGGGAGCTGATGGATGCCCCTCCTTGCAGATTTGGGGGACCTCCTGCTGGAATCAAAGCTCCCTGCCGCAGGGCCAGGTTGTAGGAAAGCTGTCTGGCCAGTGCAGAAGTTACAGATGCCGGTCATTCATCTCCCTGTGGGGAACTGACACACCACGATGCAGGAAAGGCCCAGCCCAGAATCAACAACCCACAGGCTGGGTCCTGGGGGAGTGGCCGAGGCACAGACTCTGGGGACTGCTGGCCCTTCTCCTTTCCCTGGCAAGGCCTGAGTGCCTGAGCATGTGGGACACCTCAGCGAGGAGGCTTTCTGCCTCCTGGAAGTCCCCTAGATTTATAGGCTACTCCAGGTGGCCCCCAGTGGCTCCCCTGCAGTTTCCTCTCCCAAGGAGGTTGGGGTGGTCAGCCCCTCCCCTCCCCCACCCATCCATACCTTCCTGTTGGGCCGGTCCAGCTAGGGAAGGCTTGTCACCCATCTGCCTCGGAAACAGCGGCCAGGACAAATGGGGGGGAGGAGAACAGGAACCCCATAGAAACCATGAAAGCTGTGCAGCCCCATAAATCTCCTGCTGTGGAAAGCGTGTCACGAGCTGCAGCTGCTTTCCTGAAATGCAGCTCTGAGCACATGCTTCCCAGGCCCTGCAAAGGGAGGAAGGGCTGCCAGAGGCAAGGCTTGCTCTCAGCGATGCTCCTCTGTCCAGAGAAATGCCAACTCTCTGCTGGTGAGTGCAGGAGAGGAGGCCACCACGCCTGAGACTGGGAATCACAGCAGCCCCTGCCCGGTTTACATCAAACGAGGCAGAGGGCTGGAGGCTCACTGTGACCAGACCTGGCAACTGGCCCTGCTGCCCTCGGGAGCCCTCAGGAATCCTGACTGCCATCTCCTGCCATGTGCCTCCCACTGGGACCCTGCCTCAGGACTCAGACAAGATGAGGACATCCAACTCACAGCTGGCTGAAGGTTCCCCTCAACCAAAGACAGAACAGGATAACCCTTTCTCTCAGAACTGAAAGCGGTGTGGATGCTGCCTCAGTTTCCCCTGCTAGGTCCTGGTGCTTGGGCTCTGTTCTGGGGAAGGGAGGGGGGGTTAGGTGTCTAAGACCATTTGGTGGCCTGGGGGTCCCCAGAGGAGAGGACATTAAGAGGTCTTAGAATTAGAGAGCCAGACCCTGGGAAGGAGACCAGCCCTGTCCCCTGGGAGGTGGGCACAGTCAGGCCTGGCCTGTCCAGCTCTGCACCCTGAGGCTCAGCAGTGAGAAGAGATCATGGACTGCATCCTTCTTTGCAAGAGGCTTAAGTATGGGGGTGGACACGGGCCCTTCCCTGCCCCAGCTGGGGCACCCTCAGCATGGGGGCTGCTGCCTCCTGCAGGGCAGACTGGGGAGAGCCTACTGCCCAGGGACGAGCTGCAGCTGCCTCCCTCTCCTGTTAGGAGGAACTGAAGCAGCCTGGCTGCCTCCGAATTCCACGCTTGTCCCTCCCATTCTTTAAGGGGCAGGGCCCAGCAGAGGCAGGGACAAGGCTGTCAGAGTCATCCTGGAGGGTGGACATTGCTCCCCTCCCACCTCTGACTCGGCCCCAGTGCCCCCAGGCTGACTGGGGCAGCCAACCAGCTCCCTGCACAACGAGGGCATCAGTGAGGGCAGGGCCAGTCGAATGTGCCATCAGGACCCACCGAGTAGGAAGGTGGAGCAGTGAGCATCCCCCCATCCCCCACCCCAGGTTGGCACCCTCAGCAGCAATGGGGGCCCACCCTCTAGAGAAGGGAAAGCTGGAAGAGACCAGCCTCCCCTGACATGGGCTCAGTCCAGTCCCCCTTCGCCTTCAGCTGGAAGGCTTGGTGTGGAGGGAGTTTTGGCCAGAGGCCCACCAGGGCTGCAGATGTATATTAACACCACACCACAGAGCGGGAGTGGCCTGGCTCAGAACCCCTCAAACACTGCCCACTTCCCCAAGGTACCACCTCCAGCAAACCCCTCTGCCTCACAGCCAAGAAAATCCCCTCCCTGCAAGCCAGGCTGGCATTTCCAGGCCACTCCCAGGGCACCCTGGCATGGAGCCCTGTCCCATATGGGGTGAGCATCCATGCACCCTCTACACATGGGACTTGGCTCGGAACAGCTGTCAGCTCCTAAAAGTCAAGACACCTTCAAAATCTGCTTCCCCAAGGAGACCTGAAGGCAATAGCTGAGACCTGGGAGCCGCAGTGGGGTAGGGGCAGCTGGGCCACTGTGTAGTTGAGTGCTGCTGGATGGATCAACTCAGGGGTAGAGGCTTGCAAAGGTGCCTCCCAAAGCTTCTATAGGCTACATGGGAAGCTGGGGTACACCTCTGGTATCTCAGAGGCCTGAGCCCAGCACAGGCAGAGCTGAGCTGGCAGGTTTGTGAAGACTTCGGGACAGGTCTCGGGGAGGAAGCCCAGGAACAATGACAGGGGTGCTGAGGTCCTCAGTGCCAAAGGCACTCAGCTCAGGGGAGGGTCACCTGGCATGCCTCACCAAATGCCCACCTGAGCCCTACATTGGTGGGAAAAGTGCTCTGTGGTCACAGAGACACAGGGCCTGGCTGAGCCAGGAGAAGACTAGTGTTTCCTGCCTGGTGTCCTCAGCCCCGCACTCTGGACACCTTGGACAGATCCCCACCCCACCCCCCACTCTGAGCTTTGGTGTCCCTATCTGTAACAGGGCAGGAGATCCCATTGATCAGATGCCTCTGGCACCCCTTAGAGCCGTCCCTCCCCACCCCTTCTTCCTAAAATCAGGATGCTCAGAAGAGGAAAACAGCATAGGAAGAGGTAAGAGGAAGCTCCAGGGAGGGGGCAGATGAGGGCTGGGAAGCTGCCCAGATCCCAGTGAGGGCCCCTCTGGACCCACCTCCCCGCTCTGGGCTCCTGCTCTGAGGGTGGCAAGTCACTGTGCTGGGAAAGGCTGCATCCTCCCAGAGCTGCCAGGAGGCCCCAGCATCATAGCACCCTGCCCCCACCCAGCTCTCACTGGAGGGAGCTTCCTGTGGGTGCAGGGGCTTTTCTGACGAGCTGTCATGGGGACTGACTGACCCTCCCTGGCCAACCTGGTGGTCACCCGCATTCCACGACCTCAGGCTGACTCACAAGGACCCAGCTCCACATCTGGTCTCCATATGGGTCTGGCACTCTACTGGGGGAGGTCACATGTGGTGGGGGAAATCAGAGGATTCCCCAGAGGCCGGTGACCCCAGGGAAGGGTCAGCAAGCCTCTGAAACACCATGCCACGTGCTGCCGGCTGGTCTACGTCCTGTTCCCTGGATGGGGTGGGGGGAAGGCAATGCTCAGGGGAGGTGGCCTTTTGCAGGCGTCATACCAGCTGCCTCTGGGCCCACAGTAGGGGCCCTGACCTTGGGGGACAGCTCCCAGGGTGCTCCTTTAACATCTGTGCCCACATTGAAGACACAGTAACTTCATCCCTACAAAGGGGCTGATAACCTGCCCAGCTCTCTGCACTTGAAGGGATTGAGCCCGATCAGGAATTGCCATTGACTCCAAGGCCAAGAAAAGGAGAGAGGGTGCTACTGAGGGGAAGAGTCCATCATTGGCTGAGAGGCCCCGTGTCCTCGACGCTAGCTAGAGACAAGAGGTAGGAATGCTGAGATCCTCCTCACCCTGGCTCAACAGATTCCCAGCCTGAGTGACTGGACAAGGGCTGAGCAGGACGGGGCCCCACCCACCAGCACCTCTGGCAGCCCCAATCACCACCACCCACCATGCTCTGACCCACAGCAGCTCCATGGTGAGCCAGTCACTTCTGCCACTGCCTCTTCTCCATGCCCGCCTCCATTGCCAGTGCCAGCTAGGTCTCCCCACTCACCATCAGGGGTCTTCCTCAAAGCTTCCTCTACCACACGGCCATGCCCATCACCAATCCCACCTCTGCTACCGCCACCCACTACCACTGACATCCCTGACATTATGCCAGTGTTCCATCATCTCGGATATCCCAGTATCACGGTGCCCTCTCCTGCCTGTTTGCCCATAAAGATGTCTCCATGGCCTCTCCTCAGAGGCTCATCTGGAGCCAAGGGCCCCGTCGAGGTCCCAGTTCTTGAGTGTTCTAAAGGATGGCCGCACCTACCCCTGCTGCCGAAGCCTTGCCTCCCTGGTTTGGGAGAGAACAAAGTCTTAGCCATGGAGTACTTAATCCTGTGCATGGTATTTTATCTTATTGAGTCTCAGTGTCCCATTGACAAGAATAAAAATCCCTCCCTTGAAAGGTGTCTGTGTGTGGAGATTAAATAAGAATGAGCGCCAAGCTGTGATGTGCCTGGTCCAGGGCCCGGCAGCGGGAGGGAACAGTCATTGGCTGGGCAAGCCCTCTCCTTGGCTTCCACTGCCCCTGGAGGTTCCGGGCACACAGAGGGCACAGTGATGCAAATCAGAGTTCTGCTCAGGTCCCCAGGCCCGCCACTTCCAGGGACCCCCAAGAGAGCACACAAGCACTTGTACATGTGTGCGCACACACACACAAAGTCACACACACACAGTCACACACATAGAGTCACATAGTCACATACACAGTCACACACACACAGTCACACACATAGAGTCACACAGTCACAGTCACATACACAGTCACACACACAGAGTCACACACAGAGTCACACAGTCACAGTCACACACAGACTCAGAGTCACACAGTCACACACACAGTTACAGTCACAGTCTCACAAACACATTCACACACACAGTCACATACACACACAGTCACAGTCACATAGTCACAGTCACATACAGTCACACAGTCACACATACAGTCACATACACAGTCACAAACACGGTCACATGCAGCCACACACAGTCACACACACACAGCCGAACAGACTGGCTTCTCCCCACAGATGCCAACATAACTTCCCCCTTGAGTTGTAGCCTCAGAAATCATCCTTGTGGGATGTCAGGAGGAATACTTGAGGCAAATCATCCTGTGAGAAGCATTTTGATTTTTCCATCTGGTGGTGCCAAAATGTCTTTCAACAAAAGGGGTGACTAATAAACATTTCTGGGAACGAATAGCTTTTCCAAGAACTGGCAGAAGTGAGATGATCTCACCTTTCAGAATGTGAGCTGTCTGTCTCCCCCTCATTCTCAGTCCCAGGGAGTAGGAAGAGGCCAGCGGCAGCACCCAGGCCACCTGAGGCAGGGGCTCCAGGCGGGGTGGGAGCCCCTACATGTCCATGTGAGCTGGAGGGGTCAGAGTGGCTTCTGCACATGGATGCAACTGATGAGGCCCACACCAGCCTCTCTCGATCCTCCCTGGGCCCCACACTGCACCGAATGCCCCACCCTTACTCTTCTCCCAGTTCCCTGTGCTATGCCTAGCTTCTTGTTTGGAGACATTCCTCCCTCCACCTGGGAGCCCTGCTTTGCCCACAGAGCATCAGCTACTCAGGTTCCCTCCTCCAGGAAGCCTTCCAGCCCTTGCCCTCTCTAGAGGATGGGCCATACTCTGTATGTGCCCACCTCAGGCTGCAACTCGGCCACACCCCCTCCTTCTGTGGCTCTCATCTGTGCGTCCTCTCTCCTCCTAGATTGTAAGCTCCCTGAGGGTCTAGACTGCACCTAACGCAGATCTGCAAGCTCATCACCCAGGGCAGGATTGGGCCCACAGCCGGCGCTCAATGAATGAGTGTGGAGGGGCAGCTGGGGGTGGAAACCGGTATGCAAGGGGTTAGGACTTCTCAGGATGTGCATTGCTGTGACGGTGTGTAATGTGTGCATGTGTGTGATGGTGTGTGAATGTGATGTGTTTGTGTGATGGTATGTAGTGATAGTGTGTATTTGTATGATGGTGTGTAGTGATGGTATGTATGTGTGATGGTGTGTGCATGTGTGATAATGTGTGTGGCATGTAATGTGTGATAGTGTATGCACATGTGTGATGTGTGTGGGGTGTGTAATGATGTGATTGCATGCGTGTGTGATGGTATGTGGTGCCTGTGTGATAAAGTTCGCATGTGTCTATGTGGGATGGTGTGTGCGTGCTCATGTGTGGTGTGTATGTGATGGTATATGTGTTTGATGATATGTGTGGTGTGTGTGATGGTGTGTGTGTGTGCATGTGTGTGTGGTTTGTGTGCCTATGTGACAGTCTGTGTCTGTGTGTGATGACATATCTGTTTGATGTGTGTGTGATGCTGTGTGTGCATGTGTGTGTGGTATGTGTGCCTGTATGATAGTGTGTGTGATGTGGTGTGTGTGTGCCTGTGTGATAAAGTGTGAGATGGTGTATCTGTGTTTGATGTGTGTGGTATGTATGTGCATGTGTGTGTGGTATGTGTGCCTGTGTGTGTTGTATCTGTGTTTGATGTATGTGGTGTGTGTTCATGAGTGTGGTATGTGTGCCTGTGTGACAAAGTGTGTGGTGTGTGATGGTGTGTGTGTATGATATGTGTGGTGTGTGTACATGCATGTGTGGTATGTGTGCTTATGTGATAAAGTGTATATGTGTGATACATGTGATGGTCTGTGTATCTGATGTGTGTGTGTGAATGCATCTGTGGTATATGTGCTTATGTGATAAAGTATGTGTGATATGTGTGATGGTCTGTGTACCTGTGTTTGTGTGTGGTTTGTGTTGTGTGTGTCCATGCATGTGTAGTATGTGTGCTTGTGTGATAAAGTATGTGTGTGATGGTGTATGTGATGTGTGGTGTGTGTGTAATGGTGTGTGTGTATGTGTGTGGTATGTGTGCTTGTGTGATAAAGTGTGTGTGATGGTGTATGTGATGTGTGTGTAATGGTGTGTGTGTGTGTGATGTTATGTGTGCTTGTGTAATAAAGTCTATGTGTCTGCGTGTGATGGTTTCTGTGTTTGATGTGTGTGGTGTGTGATGTGTGTGCATGCATGTGTGGTATGTGTGCTTGTGTGATAGTGTGACTGTGATGGTGTATGTTTTTGATGTGTGGTGTGTGTGTCATGTGTGTGTGTCTGAGTGTGATGGTTTCTGTGTTTGATGTGTGGTGTGTGTGATGGTGTGTATATGTGGGTGTGTGGTATGCATGCCTGTGAGTGGTATGAAGGTGAGCACAGCAGTCGTGTGAGACTTGGGATGCAGCACAGATGGGAGGAGGTGAGTGAGGCTGGAACAGTGGAGCTTCTCGAGGAGCCCGGGGACGGGATTGGAGGAAGGGGTCAGAAGGGAGAGGGGAACAGGAGCACAGGATGCAGAGGGGTTCCGCCAAGGAAGCCTCTTGGCTTGGTGGGGTGTGAGGAGGGGCCTCGTGGGCGGGACTGGGACCCTGCAGTCCCCTGGTGGTAGTTTCCGGGACTGTGTTTTCAGATGTGTGCTGTGTGACCGAAGGGTGGTGGCTCCAGCAGGGCCGTGCTCCTCTCGTATCTGAGCTGCCCTATGGGAAGCCAGCTATGTGGTGAACACACCACACTCACACACACACCACTCGCTTGCAGCCTCCTTGCAGACGAGGATCCCTCCAAGGCTGCGCTTTCCTGAGAAGCTGGCAGGAATTTTGAATATACTTGAAAATAATAAAACCTGTCTTTTGGGAAAAACCGATCCCCACTCGGCCTCTCTGGCAGCTCTCCTTCAAGCATTTGCAAGAAGAGCCGGATCCCCTAGAGGGCAACAGCGGACACAGTGCCCCAGGGGAGGGTGGCCAGGTGACCTGAGACAGCCTCCCCCAGAAAGCCTCCCCCTGAGACAGCCTCCCTCCGAGACAGCCTCCCCCAAGACAGCCTCCCCCCAGACAGCCTAGACAGTGTCCCCATGAGACAGCCTCCCACTGGACAGCCTTCCTCAAGACAGTCTCCCCATGGCCCCACACCTTAGGCATGGTGCCTGCTGTGGGCGGTGGGTGGGGGGGCACAGCCAGGGTCTCACTTAGAAGGCTATCATGTGCTCTGAACTATACCTCCATGTGACAGATGAGGACACCGAGACCCCAGCAGCCAAGCTCCCTATCCACAGTCACTCGGCAAATTAGGAACCTGTGTCTCCAGAGCTCCCTTCAATCACGTGGTCCCTCCGATCCCTCAGGTGTGAGTAGCATGGCAGGGCCTTGGCACCGAAGCCCTCCCACCCCAAATCCCTTGCCATGGTTCGTGCCCCCAGGCCCACCAGAGCTGGGCTCTGGATCACTGTTAATTGTGTGCCCAAGAGAACACGGGGCAGGGCCGGCACCCTGAGCCCACAGGCCCCTTCTCATCGGCCTTCCACCCGCAGGCCGCTGCCCAGGTCTGTGGAGCCCCAGACCCGCACTCTTCAGCCACACAAGGGCAAGGCCCGCAAGGCCTGGAGGAGGAAGGGGGTCCAGGGCTGCTGGCAGCCAGGCCTGCTCTTCACCCAGCAGGGGCAGCAAACCCAAGGTTCTAATTAGCAGCTTCTGGAACAACCAAGTGCCCTGGATGAAGGAAATGTGTTTCCTAATTGGCCCCCTGCCGGGTGTCAGTCAGAGAACGGGATTACACAGCCCCTGCCCTGGCCCGCCCAGCCTGGCGGCCTCCCCTGCTCTTTCAGCCCCAGGCCAGCTCCCTCCTGCCCTCCCACTGCTGGTCACCTTCTCCCTGGGCTGGCACAGGTCTGTGTGGGAGGGACACCCCCTTAAACACCTCCTCGGGGGCGGGGGCCAGGGGCCCAACATAAGACACATGGGAGATTCTTCAAAGACTCCAGCAGAGCCCACCCAGAGGCCTCGCCAGGTATTGTCCTCAGGACCCCCGCCAGCCCCTGTGGGGCCACTCACTCCTCTCTGACCAAAGACATTCCCTGAGGCCCCCGCCCCCGCCCCCCCCCGCAGGGTTCCACTGAGCCCTCGGCAGAAGCCCTAGGGCAATCCCATTCCAGACACTTTTCTTGGCCTGCTCTTGCCTGAACACACAGGCTGAGCTGGGGGTGAGGACACCCCAACTTTTAAGTGACCACAAGAATCCCAGGAACAGTCCTAGATCCAGAAACATCCCGTCACCACCAGGGCTGAGGAACGACAGGGACAACGTCAGTCCTGGTTGCGGGGCCACAGGCTTGGAGCATGGTGAGAAGAGCATGAAAGCTGGGGTGCCAGAGCCCCAGCCCCTCTCAGCTCCCTGGGGGATCTCACTGCACCCCCACGGTTCCTTCAGCCTTGTCTTGCGGCAGAAATGTGGACAGCTGGGTGAGGCGCCTGTGCCGTGGGCGTGGGGGGAGGAGCCGTGTAACCACCACGAGGTCTTGAAATGTGGGTACATGGGGCTGGCCCACAGGTCTCTGGACTAATTGTGATGGGAAGGAAAAGCTCAGGAAGGAGTGGGAGGCTGGGCCACTGCCTGGCTGGGTGACTGGGCAAGTCCCCTCACCCAGTCAGGTCCGTGTCACTGCCTATGACATGAGCAAACTAAAGCCCACTGTCCCTGCCACCTGCTTTGCTAATAACCCATGGGGGAGTCAAGTGTGGGGCAAAGGGAAAGCTGAGTCAGGGAACAGAGGGTCCGATGGCACCCTGAGGCTGTGCCCCACCCTGCCCCACCCCAAGAGAGATGCCCCCCATTGCCCAGGGCGGCCACAACAGGGCAGAGCGCAGGGAAGGCCTAAGGGGCTCCTTCGAGTCTATGAAAGTAGGGTGTCAGGTTCAGCAGACAGAGAGGAACTGCCAGAAGAAAAGGGGTGAGGGGCCAAGAGGGCTCTGAGGGGTCAAGGTGCCCCCTGGAATATTGCTGGGGAGGGAGAATTCACTGGAAGGAACAAAGGCACCAGACCAGAAAACCAGATTGAGTAAACAGAATCCAGTGGAACCGCTTTGTGCACTTTCCGAGTCCCATTTTCATTACTTCACTTAAAGAACAGAGCAGAGGCTGCGGGTGGGTGCCTTCCTCCCTGCTCCTAGCTGCCTCTCCACCATGTAGCTGCTTAAAGGGTCCTTTAAAACTAAAACCAAGCCAAACAGGCGATGCAAACAATCCATCCCCTAAGCAAGCCCACCTATTCCTCTCCCCTTCCCTCCTAACTCCTTGCCGAGGTTACCCCTAGGCTTTGTGCAGGGAAGGATGGGGAGGATAGGCACAGGGCTTTCCCTCTGCGACCCATAAATCCTCTGAACCCGCTGCTTTGCCAGGAAGGCAGTGCTGTGGTGCCCATGTCCAAAGCCTAGGAAAGCAGCAAAACCCTCGGGCCCTCCTGCCCAAGTTCTCATCCCACGGTAGCGCAAGGGGAGTTGGGAGGGGCCCACCACTCCTGACACCTGCTTCACTGATAGCCCATGGAAGTCAGGTGTGGGACAAAGGGAAGGCTGAGTCAGAGAACAGAGGGTCCGATGCACCCTGAGGCAGTACCCCACCCTTCCCCGCCCCAAGAGAGATGCTTCCAATTGCCTGGGGCAGCCACAACCAGGCAAGGCTTCCCAAGGCTGGGAAGACTTGTCCCAGATCCCCTGAGAGGCGTATGATCAGGACAGCTTTGGGAAGCTGAACAGAACAGAGAGGTTGAGCTGACTTCCCAGAGGAGGCCAGGAGCTGCTGCGGCCAGCAGGGCCACTGACAGGCCGTCTTGTAGTCCCTAGTGAACACTGAAGACCAGGGCTGGGAGGATGCAGTCTTTGTAGCTCAGGGTCATAATGAGCTCCTTTCTGTTTTTTTTGAGATGGAGTCTCACTCTGTCACCCAGGCCAGGCTGGAGTGCAATGGTGCAATCTCGGCTCACTGCAACCACCGCTTCCCAGGTTCAAGGGGGATTCTCCTGCCTCAGCCTCCTGAGTAGCTAGGATTACAGGTGGGCGCCCCCATGTCTGGCTAATTTTTGTACTTTTAGTAGAGACGAGGTTTCATCATGTTGACCAGGCTGGTCTCAAACACCGACCCACAGGTGATCTGCCCACCTCAGCCTCCCGAAGTGCCGGGATTACAGGCATGAGCGACCGTGCCCGGCCCTGAGCTCCTTTCGAAACAACCCAGGGTCCCTCTTTCCTGGCTTGGAGACAGCACTTCCTTTATCTTAAAGTAACTTGAAGTTTAATTTCAAAATCCAGGTTTATTTTCTCCTGGGAGTTGGAAGTTTCTGCACTGCCCTGGGATGAATACAGCTTAAAACAGCTTTTAGGAATTGACTGTGGACCCCAGAAGGGCCTTGAACATTGATGCCCATGGCCTGGCAGCTTCTGAATTGACGCATGATGCCTGCCAGCTCCTCCTCTTCACCCTGCAGGAGGCCAGGAGGCCTGTGGGGAGTGGCGCTGGATTACTGGGGTCTTGGTGTATGTGGGGAGTGTGTGTATGAACTCTCTCTCACTCACATACACACACACAATGAAAGAGAACATTTTAGAAGTTCTCCAAATTCCTTTGGATACCTTTAGGCCTTGTCATTCATTTCACTATGTAAAAGGTTCTGACTACTGTCCTTACTATGCAAGAAAACCTCAGGTCTTGTTTGAGCAGCTGGCCCAGTTAGGATCTCCAGGAGGCCAGGGCCCCAGGGCAGGACTGCTAGACCCCCTTGGGGTCAGGGAAGGGATGGTGCTCAGATTCTGGGCAGTGAGGCCCCCTCCACAGGTGGCCTTTGCTTCTCACCCCACTTCCTCCACCGCCATTTCCTCCTTCCTCCCCTTTCCCCACTAGCTTCCTTCGGATACAGAGGTCACTCTTTGCTGGGAGCCTGTTAGGCATGGGTGCTGTGTCCTCCCCCTATACACTCAGCAGGTGGCATCATCTCCATCTTACGGATGAGGAAACCAAGGCTCAGGTAAACAATGGGACTCGTCCCAGATCCCCTGAGAGGCGTACGATCAGGACAGCCTTGGGAAGCTGAACAGAGCAGAGAGGTCGAGCTGACTTCCCAGAGGAGGCCAGGAGCTACTGGGACCAGCAGGGCCACTGGGGGGATGGAGGATGCACCTTCTGGGGCCAGTTGGAGATGGAACAGGAATGACGGGCCCGGTCCAGATGGCGTGGGAAAGAGGACAGAGGGAGGCGGGCAGACGTGGACTGTCATGGGCCCAGAAGACGGGGGCCAGCCCCAGGATCAATTCCTGGCCCACCAGCTCAAGAAGAAGCCCCATGATACAAAGAACCAGGCCTGGATTCAGGACCCCTGGGCCTGGGGCTCCTTCCTGGCCTATGATGGGAACCTCAGCCACCTGCACGGATGCCCTGGCTGCATACAGGGTCCTTGCCAGTGGCCAGCTGGACAATGCTTTCGGGGTTTCTGTTTGCGCCTCCCATTCTGAAGAGCCCCTGTGATTAGCCCCAGCTCTTCACTGGCCCACTGGCCACTGCGGGGCCCTCCTCCTGCAGGCTCCCAGACTGCCTCCACCCTCCACAGCCACTGTGAGAGCGAGGGGACAGGACACACCCTTCTCGGGAAGGGAGCCAGAGGTCACAGACGACAGGCAACCTCTGCAGATGGCCCCCGGGACTGTCTGCCCCAAAGGTCCAGCACTGGATCTTCCAGTGCCTGGGAATGAGTGGTGAGCCGTTTACAGCACAGACTCCCAGCCCCGAGACAGCCTGGTGGAACGTCGAAATGCACCAGGGAGCTCCCGGCCCTTGTCGGATGCCCAGAGGGCTTCCCTTTGAGCAATGTGAACTCAGGTCAAATCCCCGTGGTATGACACAGACACAGAAGACCACCAAGGTCAAGCCGTTGGCCTGTGGCCTCGCAGCCCATCAGGGGCAGAGTCAAGGCCAGATGCCAGTCTGGGTGTGCCAGCCTCAGGGTGAGGGAAGGGGAGAAACCAGGCTACTGTGTTGCTCTCACCCCTTGTCTCTGAGGGCCAAGGAGGAAAAGATGAGAAATTCCCCGGCATGGGATCCGTCCAGCTAGTTCCCATAGTTGACAGAAGCGCCACGACCAACACCCTCCAGGGGCCACCTGCACCCCAGTCCCAGCATCTCGCTGGTCACACGGCCCCTTCCCGTCCTCCCCAGCAGACAAGGGGACTCTCACTCACCATAGTCCTTCTTGCAGTACTTTTTCATGTTAATCTTCAGCTTCCCCTTGGAGGCCTTGCAGTAGGAATCACAGTCTGCAGGGGAGTGGGGGGAGCACAGACAAAAACTAATTAGGCTGGCAATGAATAGGCTGGCGGGCAGAGGAGGAGGCCACCTCCCTAAATACCCAGAGGCCTGTGATACCCATGGGCCAGGCTGGGCGGGCAGGCGGCCATTCAGGGCAGGCCCGGCCTTCTAAAGAGGCCTGAGGGACAAAGGCCTCCCATCTGACCCACACACCCCCTCCCTGGCCTGACAAATCCTTTAGCCACCGCCTGCAGCCGTGCTGGCCTCTGTGAGAGTCTCAGGGGGTTCCATATTGTGCCACCCAGGGCTTCTGAGCACCACACAGATTCTCCCTGTTCTTAAGATGCAACTGGAGCCTGATTAAAGCCGATAGAGGCCTCATTGTCACCCTGAGCCCCGGGTCTGTGTCAGGCGCTGGCTTTCATGGCGCGGAGCCTCTGGCTGGGGTCAGACCTCAACAAAAGAGGTCACAGGGGAAATTAGCAGCCCATGAAGCATTAGAAAACCCCTTTGGTGTCCACTCTACTGGAGTGTGCAAATAAAATGCCCCACGAAGACGAGTTCAGTTCTAATGGGCCGTACTGCTGAGAGGCAGGGCTGCTGGGCCGCCTCCACTGGGCATCACTGGGGGATGCCAGGGCCTAACCGAGAGCCAGGCAGGATGTGCAGGGCACCAGGGCCTGCCAGCCTGTGGGCCTGCGTCAACCCCCAAATGCAGCTGCCCACTGCAGCCCAAACATGGCCTTTCCCTGCCAGCAATCGCTGTTCTTTGAACATGGAGACACAATTCCTTCACTAAGTCTGTGTGTGACAGCTTCACGTGATGGCATAGCCCATCCCAGAGGCCCAGCCAATCTCCCCCAGTCTGCTCTGCCCCCACCACTCAGCAGGCAGGATCTCATTCCATTCTCACAACCCTTCTTTGAGGTGTGGGTATCATTCTCATTCTATAGACAAGAAAATGGAGGCTCCAGGAGGGTAAGCCGCCTGCCCAGTATACTCTGGGTAGCTATTGCCAAGGCTGGCCTGAGATGCCAAGATCCCTGCACCCTTGGTGAGGTGATGTTCTGACAGAGTCCCTCTCAGTGGGAGCAGAGGGGAGCTCAGAGCCAGGGGTAAGGGAATGCCCTGGATTTTAGCGGTTCCCAGACTGCCTGGGGAACCAGCCAGGCTGGCCATGTGTATGTGGGGCTTGTTGGGGAGGTTTGCAGGGGCCCAGCCTGTTCTAAAAGCAGTGGTAGCATGGGTTGGTGGAAGTTGGCTGGATGTGTGTGTCCCGGTGAGGGATTAGGAAAAGGGGACCAGGAGGGGAAAGATGCGACAGACATGTGCATGCACACGGGCGGCTGCTCTGGGGGCAGGTGGCAGCCCCCTATTCCACAGAGGGGAAAACTGAGGTCAAGGTAGGGGAGGAGTGATTTGTGTGGGAGCACAGGGAGAATCCCGGGCAGGAAAGCAGGTGTCCAAGTGCCGCCTGCACCCCAAGCCAGGGCGCAGAGCTGCAGGGAGTATCCAGAGAGACTTCACCAGAGCTGGCCTCTGGGCTGTGAAGGCCACTGCCTCCTTCAAGGTCTTGTCCTGGGATGCATTGACTGGCGCCTCAATGAAAACTGACACAACTCCATCCCACTGCCTTGGTAGCCTCCCACTGCTTCCTGTGCTAGTGTCTTGGGGCCCCCAGTTAGGAACCAGTCTCAGGAAATGGGAGAAAAACAGCCCTGCTTCCTGCTCCCTGTGACCTGAGCCCTCAGAGCCCCTTCATGATGGCCCTGTTCCACGGCACTGGTGGCCACAGTACCCATCCCTCCTGCCATCTGGATGGCTGCTTGGTGACTGGAGTAGGGATTTCTTGGAGTACAGGGACTGGGCTGTTCAGAGACAGTGGCCCTCACTCTACTGTGGCCCAGCTGGAGAGGCTGGGATGAGAGTGATGGCAGCCCCCAAGCTGGAGAGGCTGGGATGAGAGTGATGGCAGCCCAAACACACAAGTCTACGGCGCCATCACCACCGTCAGCATTGTGGCCACACCTCCCCAAGGGCAACAGCTGCTCTGGGCCATATCTTTGCCAGCTCAGGGACAGATGACGCTCCCAGTTAAGCCACTGCTGGGGCTGAACCCAGGGCATGCGTAAGTCCTGGCGGTTCCGCAGGAGCTGGCTGAAATCCCTTTCTGCTTTCTCCACTTAGGGAAGCGAACTGGAATGCAAGTGGTGCCAAATGGCATTCTTGTAGGGGCGGCCTGGAATCCACTCTCCTTGCCTTCTTATTATCATTATGATTTTTTGTTTTTTTTACAAAAGCCATCATCCCACACCATCATTTCTGATCAGGAGGAAATCCCTTTCACCTGCCTCCTCACCATGGACCAAGGCACATTCCCTCCATGTCAGCCTTGAGGTAGACAGCACTGGCTGGGGCAGAGAGGGTGCCTTTGAGCACGTCAGCTCTTCTGAGCCTCACGGGATGCTTTGAGGGAGGAACTGCCTTGCCTAGCTTAGAACTGAGGGCTCAGAAAGGTTCTAGAACAGCTTGCCCAAGGTAAGGCCCACCCCAGGTGGGCATGAGGGAGGCAGATGAGTCCTGGGACAGCCTGCCCCGTCCCTCCCTGCAGCATCATTGTCCCAGCCTAGAAACCTCCACAGCTCTCCTCTCCAGAGCCACATGTCTACCTGGGACAGAGACTGCCCTAGAATGTGTGGCATCCATCGCTGCCTAATTAGGTCATACTCCCAGGCCCTGCTTGACAAATCACCGTCATCACCATGAATATCGAGTCTGTACCTCACTAATGGCAGCTACTCCCACGATACTAATGAGGCACTGGGCACTGTTCTCACGGTTGATGAACTCTACTAGGCCCTTCAATCAGGCCCCATTTTATAGATGAGAATTGAAGGCACAGAGACATTGGTGACTCACCAGCTCAAGGTCATGTGCCCAATGAGGCAGTCTGGCTGCTGAACCTCTGCTCTTAACCTCCTGGTCCCAGTCCTGGCTATGCAGTGGGATTGCAATGCCTGGGTCCTATTCCCAGGACATTCTGATTTCCTTGGTTTAGGGAGTGGCTTAAGTGTCTGAATTTTTAATGCTCCCCAGATGGTTCTAAAGTACAGCCAGAGTCAGAAAACACAATCTGAACCAACTGTGAGAGATGGGGACAGTCTCTGCACCCATGACTTGTACAGAGCAGCCAGTGTGGCAGAAGAAAGATCCAGATAGGTGGCTGTTGGCTCAAACTGGAGAATGCTCACAGAGAGAACCTCAGGCTGCTTGTCCTTACAGAAAATGACATCAGCCTTTGAGCATTCGAAGTTGTTTGCTTTTTTTTTTTTTTTGGTGTCTTTCCTTTCTGTTGGCTGGAAATTCTTGTCGGGTCAGTGTGCTTGTTGCAAAATGTCCCCTATGCCCTTTGGGTTTGTTAGGAAAACACAGACCAAGCTTGCTAGAATTGTATGTGAAATACAGGTAACTAGGCTTGGAAGGAGAGGCTGAAATGTTCTCCCTTGGGTAAAGGGAATAACCTTCTGGACACTGTGACAGCTATTTGGCTGCTTGTGGACTCTTTGTTTAGGTTGTATTCCAGATAGCTGAGGTCACCGGACAAGTGGCCCCCGAATAAGGAAAATGGTACTGTATGTTCTCTCTTTATGGTACACACAAAGCTACGGAGAGTGCTTCAAGATGGACAAACCACAGCTTTAAGATAAAGCTTTGACTCCTTCAAACTGGCATCTACTTGGCAGCCTCTCGTGTGGCTTCTCCTTGTTTTGTTCCAAAATAGCCATAAAGACAATGAGAAAACCTGAAAATTCATACTAGTGCCAAAAACAAAGTGATGATGACCCAATGATGGGATCTGGGAGCAATCTCTATTAATTAAAGGCAGATGGTGGTGGAATAAGCAAAACCTGTTTAGGTTTTACCTCAGGACACAGCTCTTTGTCTAAGGAGCAAAAAGGTCCTGAAAAAAGGGAGGGGGACAGAGAGACAAGGACCAGGAAACAAATGAGCAGGAAGTGAGTGGGGGCAGAGGGGATGATCCCTTCTCCAGGAAGGGAAGTTTCAGGAACAGTAAGGACCAGAAGGACAATGGTACAGCAGAGATCTCACCTTGTATTTCTATCTCAACCATTGCAGAGAATCAGAAAATTGGGCAATGCAGAGATAGGAAGGGCACTACCTCCACAGAGCAGAAGGAAATCCGTGGAAAGGCTGGTAGGAACCAGGAGCTACAGACGGAGCTGTGTACCTTCCCTGGCCATTCTCCTTAAATCTGAGATGAGAATCCAGCCATTGCACCAGTACACGGATCTGCAATTTTTTTCTTCAAAGAACCAAACAGCGAATACTTTAGGCATGGAGGACCATAAAGTTGCTGTCGCAAATATTCATCTTTGTCACTGTAGCTTAAAAACAGTCATAGACAATAGGTGACCAAATGGGCGTGGCAGAATAAAAAGATTAAAATAACAGCCCGTATAAACTAGGAGAAGAAAGCCAGTAAGGGAGATGAAGCTGAGCGGAAACAAAAAGGGTGATGCATAAAAGAAAGAGTTGGAAAAACAAGGAGGAAAACTCTGTAGCGCAATTGAAATCCTCCTTGGAAGGGCTGGGTGTGGCGGTTCACACCTGTAATCCCAGCACTTGGGAGGCCAAGGCAGGAAAGTCGCTTGAGCTTGAGGCTAGGAGTTCAAGATCAGCCTTGACAACACTGCAAAACTGCATCTCTTAAAAAAAAAAAGTGAAATAAAACAAACAAAAAAAAAACTGGAGCCAGGCATGATGGCTACTCAGGAGGATGAAGTGGGAGTATGACTTGAGCCCAGGAGTTTGAGGTTATAGTGCACTGTGACTGAGCCACTGCACTCTAGCCTGGGTGACAGAGCAAACCCCTGTCTCTAAAAATAAATAAGTAAATCATTTAGAAAGCAGCAAAGATTCACAATACTGTAGAAAACGGATTCAGAAACATGTATAATAAATTGGAGAGGAAATTCACAAAATTTAGAGGAAAAAGATAACCTACATATTTAGAAGGAAAGGGCTCAGTGAAGTTTTCCAAAAATCAACAAAAGGAGACCAACATCCAGACACATCTTTGCAAAACATATGAAATACCAGGATAAGAAAAATATATACACAGATTAAAAACAACAACAAGCCAGTGACGTAATCATGGAGTAATGTCTATAAGGTCTTAAGGGGAAAAATTTGTGATCTAAGAATTTTATACGTAGCTAGACTGTCATATATATATATGTAGGCCACAATAAACAAAAGACATTCTCAAATGTGCTCAGAAAATGTTCCCATTATGTATCCTTTTTGAATGTTCCAATTATGTATCCTTTTGAATACCTGAGACTGTTTTCCAACCAACTATGAAATGAATTAAAAGTAAGAGTTTACAGGGAAAAATGGTGGCATAAACCCAAGGTGATGTGATTGACATCTCTATGTTTACTGGGGATGAACACTGAAACCCGTAAACATAGAGATGCCATATTTGGTTCTAAAACATGATGCAAATATCAAAATAGTTTTTAAGTATTTGAAAGAGAACATCAGTGTCTCCCTCTTCTTCTCCATCCCCGTGTGTATCTATGTACATATAAAATATTTAAATTTAGTTTGAAACTTCAGATCATATTAAAAACTGTGAAGTAGAATGAGGTGGGGAATAAAACCCTTTGTCTTAAATAGAGAGAATGTAAAAGATGCGATTTCATGCTCGATTCTGACAAGAGCTATTCGATCAAATAATGCTTCTGAAAAACCCAAAGATAATCACAGAACTCTGGAGAAAATAGGATATAAACGATAGTTAATATGCCAAAAGATAAAACAGAAAAAAATAAAAAACATAAAAAGCAATTATGATAAATTAAGATCACAGAAGAGCAACCACCTAAAGACAATAAAGGTCAATGGATCCAACTACTCTATTGAAAACCTGAATTTAAAACATTAGAGTACTCTTTAAGGGTAACATAACCAAATAAATCGATTTCTTTTTCTTTCTTTCTTTCTTCTTTTTTTTTTGAGATTGAGTCTCATTCTGTTGCCCAGGCTAAAGTGCAGTAGCACGATCTTGGTTCACTGAAGCCTCCACCTTCCAGGTAAGTGATTCTCCTGCCTCAATCTCCAGAGTGGCTGGGACCACAGGCGCGTGCCACTGAAACCAGCTGTTTTTTGTATTTTTAGTAGAGATGGGGTTTCACTGTGTTAGCCAGGATGGTCTCGATCTCCTGACCTCGTGATCTGCCCACCTCAGCCTCCCAAAGGATTACAGGTGTGAGCCACTGCTCTCAGCCTAAATTGATTTTATAAGAGCTCACAACTTAAGCAGTGGCAAAGGTGTATCAGCAAATGAAAACAAAAAATGAACCAAGAATGAAATGCTAATATCAGAAAAGGAGATTTCAAGGCAAATATGTTTATAGTGGAAAAAAAACCCTAGTAATTGATATTTTGGCATAGAATAGCATCTCAATGAAATATATTAAGTAAAAATCAATAGTAATACAAAAAGAAATAGACAGAAATGCTTAAGTAGTGAAAAAATGCTAAAGTAATTCCAAGAAGCTAAAACTATGCAAGCCACATTTCCTGACCACAATGATATTATTTGTTATTAAAGAAGAAATACTGAAATTAAATGAAATGAATTCAATTCTAGAAGTTAGAAAATGAGCAAAACAAAACCCAAAGAAAGCAAAAGGAAAGAATACCAGTAGAAGTAGAAATTAATATAGTAGAATACAGAAAAAATATATAAATACATTCAAGAACTGATTCTTTGAAAAGCTCAAATACAAGCTAAAAAAAAAGACAAAACTAATGAAAGAAACAAAACAGAACATTATAAGTAACAAGAAATAAATTATAAGGCTACTATCAACAACTTTAGGTTAAAAATCTTGGAAATCTGAATGAAATGCAGAATTTTAGGAAAACATAAAAGACCAAGTTAAACTGAGTAAGAGACATGGAATCTGAATAGATAAACAGACATAAGAGATGTCTGGATAGAGATGCTTTCAGAGGTAGGTCCATGTAAACATTTAAAGGACACATCAATTTCAATTCATACTATTTGATCTGTTCAGAAACACAGAAAAAGATGGAAAGCTATTAAGACAAAACGTATGACAGTGCTAACAACTGACCATTTTGCAACTTTAAAAAAGCAGTTTTATATGATTCGGCCTTAGTGTAAAAGCTGGCATAACGATATACACGCAGACTCTATGGGCCGATTGATTGGCCTCATTTACCAGGAGACCCAACATTTTATGCCCCCCAGTTTCCCATTCTACCCCCACCCAGTGGCTGGGACCGCATCCATCCTGCCAGGACACGTTTACTCCATGCAGGAGTAACAAGGAAAGAGTGGGCAGGATTCCCCACTGCCCCACTCTCAGGGGAGGCTTTGGAGCTGGGATTGAAGACACAGGTAAGTACTAGCAGCTCTGCAGGAGGTCTGGCTACATGGCTGCCCTTCTATCTCACTCTACTCCCCAAAAAGAGACAGAAGCTGCCAGGGCTGGACACAAGCACTGCCTGGCCGCCTACTCGAACGTGCTCTGTCCAAGGGAGAGCCGCTGAGACCTGGAGGCCACCATCTGCCCGGCTCGCAGCAGGCCCATCCTGGCTGGCTGGCATCCTGGCTCCTCCTGGGAGCAGCCTACCCTCCCTTTTATTCCTCCCACCTGCTCCCCTGACCGACCCACAGCCAAGAGCCAAGAGGTGGCCTGCAGGCCCAATCCCAGTGGCCAAGACCCTCCCGCATCTTCCTCCACCTTGTGTAGCTGGCCCCTCTGGTCTGCCTCCTGTGCCCCAGGTGCCAGAATCCTGCTGGGCCGGCCTGCTCACCGGATCGAGGCTCATCTCTGAGCATATGGCAGGCAGAGCCCAGCGGCCATGGTTAAAGCCAGGGGCACCGCATCTGGCACCTCCCCTTGGAGCAGGGCGGGGAGCTGGCAAAGGTCTCGCTCTCAGCAGCCCTGGCCCACTCTACTGCAACACCTCTGCCACTCTGCTTCTGGGCTGTCGGGCTTGGGAAGGTGGGGCAGGGATGTAATGAGTGTGGGACACCCAGCCAATGTGGTCTGTCCTCCCAGGGCAGAGAAACCTGGAGGGTTGGGTGAGTTGCCAATGCCATGGGCTGGGCATAGGGGAGGAGCCCCTGGTTCTCCCTGGCCCAGGGTGAAAGAGTTTAAGGGAAGAGGAGCTGGGGCTAACAGGGGCACCCAGCTGGCTCTGTCCACTTCGGCTGGGCCATTCTGCTCACCAGTAGGTAACAAAAGGCAAATGAGGCTAGTCTGCCCAGAAGGTATGCTTGGTGCTGCCTGACCTGGAACCAGAAAGCTGCATGGAATCCCCACAGCCAGAGAGTCCAGTTTTCCATGTGGTCAGTTTTCAAGCTGCTGCAGATGTCTGTGGGTTTCATAAGGGCCACCATAGGCGAGGCATGATGAGAATGAAGGACGCACTCCCCAGGAAGCTGGCTCTTACCTCTTGGTCCCAGGCTGCAGATGACTTCGTGACTCACCACACCCTGCCCCAGGCAAGACCACTTTCCTACCACCCCTCATTAACAGCACCTCGTCCAGGGGTAAAGCCACCTGTCAGGGACAGCAAGGGCCCACAGGCAGATCGCTAGCCCCCACCCATCTCCCTAAGCCTGTACTAGTCTCACCTACACAATCTATCACCCTCAAGCCCCACTTGCCTCAAAAGCAAAATGCCCATTTGACTTTGAGCCTCTGGGGCAGAAATGCTAAGGATGCCCCAAATGAAGCATCTTCTAGCAATGGGCTGGCTGAGGGCTTGGCAACCTATGGAAGTAAGTGCCTAGAAGAAAGCCCAAAATGTTTGTAACACAGAAAGCCAAGGATTGGTGTCTTTCACATACAAAGAACTCTTCCGAATCAATAAGTAAGACAGCAACCTAAAATTCAAAGGAAAGAAACAGGCCGTTCAAAGAAGAGAAAATAAAAAGGGTTCAAGGAGATGTGCCCATGTTCAATCTCAAATTATCAAAGAAACAAAACATAAACCAATGGGAATATAGCGCTTCCACCAAGCAAACTGGCAAAGGCAAGCATACACACACTTACACGATGTGTCTGGGGCACAGATTAAAATATGAACTTTCCCGAGCATGGCTGACATTGAATGTCAAAACCCTGAGAATACACACACACACCCTGATGCAGCAACCCCATTTCTAGGAATTTAACATCCATTCATTTGAATGTTTGACTAGGCACTTCCCACATGAATGGCTCTGGGAAGCACTGGGTGTTCCCTGAGGCTAATCTAGCAGTGAGTGAGCTGGAGGGAGAGGCCAACAGGATGAATGTCATCACTCCCATCCCTGACAAGGACACCCAGGAAATGACAGCAGTGAGCAGAGCACACTGTGAGAGAATGCGCGGGGGCAGGAGGCATAGGTGGAGACCTACTTAGACCCATCCAAGGACATGACACTCAGATGACAGGGCATCAGCCCTGGGAAGTGTAGGGAGGAGCATCCCAGCTCTTGACAGGTGCAAAGACCCCAGGGTAGGAAAGTGTGAGGAACCAAAAGGAGGGGACACTGGAGCTGGCAAAAGCTAGGGGTTGCCCAGCCAGAGATGAGGCTCACAGTTTGCAGAGCGTCCCTAGGATCTTTTCAAGGATGGCAGGGGTCTGGATTTTATTCTAGAAGAATAGCATGTGCACAGAAATGTTGGGTGGTGGGCCTGTGATTGGTTTTCATACTCTTGCTTTGCTGTTTTAACTGTATTTTAAAATTTACTGCAATGAGGATATAATTCTTGTGTTAGAAAGAAAGAAACTCTAAAAATAGTCTGAGGTGATGCTCTTTTTTTTTTTTTTTTTTTTTTTTTGAGATGGAGTCTTGCTCTATAGCCCAGGCTGGTGTGCAGTGGCACAATCTTGGCTCACTGCAACCTCCGCCTCCCAGGTTCAAGTGATTCTCCCACCTCAGCCTCCTGAGTAGCTGGGATTACAGGCACCTACCATCAAGCCTGGCTAATCTTTGTATTTTAGTAGAGATGGTGTTGCACCATGTTGGCCAAACTGGTCTTGAACTCCTGACCTCAGGTGATCTGCTCACCTCAGCCTCCCAAAGTGTTGGGATTACAGGTGTGAGCCACAGCGACTGGCCGGGTGGCTCTTCTTAGTGAGGATGAGGATCGTTTACTACAAGGGGTAGGAATCCTATGGTAAAAGACATCTGTATTCAACAACATGACATTTCTATTCCCAGTCCATGCGGCTTCTGCTGAGAAAAAGTGCTACCCCCTCCCCAGGAGATGGCAGAAGAGAGTGTGTGTGTGTGTGTGTGTGTGTGGTTTCATCCTCTCCTTGAACACCAACTGTGTGCATGGTAAGGTAGCCAGGAGTGAGGACAGTGCCCTACCCAAGGCAGCTGAGGACAGCTCCCTGAGGTGTCCATCAGATGAGAATGGAGGACGCACCCCCCCAAGATGGGTCCATGAGTGAGACCTAAACAGTGCAAAGGAGGTAGAGCAAGAAGGTCTGAGGGAAGAGGGTTCCAGGCAGGAGGAACAGCTTGTGCAAAGGCCCTAGGGCAGGAACAAGCCCAGCATGGTCCAGGGACTGGATGAACACTGGAGTGCCTTACACGGACTAAAGGAGAGGGGCAGCAGAGAGATGAGTCCCAGAGCCTCAGTGGCTCTGTAGGCTGGATAGGGTGTGACTTTTTCTTTCTTTTTTTTTTTTTAAAAAGAGTTTTGCTCTGTCGCCAGGTGCCAGGCTGGAATGCAGTGGGCGATCTCTGCTCACTACAACCTCCACCTCCCGGGTTCAAGCAATTCTCCTGCCTCAGCCTCCTGAGTAGCTGGGACTATGGGCACATGCCACCACGCCCAGCTAATTTTTGTATTTTTAGTAAAAACGGGGTTTCACCATGTCACAGGATGGTCTCGATCCCTTGACCTCGTAGTTCACCCGCCTCAGCCTCCCAAAGTGCTGGGATTACAGGGGTGAGCCACCACACCTGGCTTGACTTCTTTTTTAAATGTCATGCAAAGCCACCCAAGGAGTCTAGCCTGGCTCAAGTCACCCAGGGCTGCCGGGTTCCATTACATAGGTCAGAGGCTGGCTTTCACTTTCTCCCTCTCAGGGACAGTGCCCTGACTGCCCAGGCCCCACCTCATGCTGAAGGTTACCAGAACGTGCTCTCCATTCCACACCATGGTTACAAAGAGTCGGGGTCAGGCTCTCAGGAATCTAGACTGTCATTCTGCTGCCTAAGCCACATTCTTTCTCAGGGACTGCAAATACGTATCCGGGTGACAAAGCATGAATGCAGGTTCTTTATACTGGCAAGCTCAAGCACTGGGTCTTCTCCCAGCACTAAGCTGGGGTCCTCAGGGCTCCACTGGTCAGCGGGGGCCCTGGTACCCTGGCCCCGCCAAGTGCTGCCCAGGGAAGCCTTGCCCTTTCTTTCTGCTGCTTCCCTAGTTGTGGCCACCTTCGCAGATGGTTCCCTTTGCTGCACCAACAGGGGTGGAGGCAGGCTCCTGGAGATGCGCGCAGCTGTGCAATGCACACCCAGGGCCAGGGCCTTCCTTTCTGTATACACTCCCCAAGAGAGCCACCCACTGTGGCAGCCTCAGATACCAGGCCTGGGTCTGACAGATCTGAGATGGCATCTGCAATATCTATTTTCCTTTCTCCTTCAGCAGCAAACCCTCATGTCTCCAATCTAGAATACTCTTCTTCAGGCTCCCTTGCAGCTCACCATGGCCATGAATCTACTTCTGGCCCCGGGATGTAAGTGGAAATCTACTGAGCAGCGCTCCAGGGAAAGGGTTCGCATCACCCAACCTACAATCTGGGGCCATTCACCACCCTTCCAGGCCTCAGGGGTTCCCCATCAGTAAAACAGGGTAGTGATGATAGCCATAATTGCTACCCGCTGACAGGATTTAGGAGGAAATGACTATGGTGCCGTGAGATGGGTAAGGGGAGGTCAGAGATGGTCTCAGCTGTGTCCTGAAGGAAGCAAAGGTGCTGCCAGCTTCGTGTGATGGGCTCCAGGTGGCCTCCGACTCCGCAGCTTAGAGTGCAGGGTGAATGATGGCAGGCCAGTAGGAAAGGTGTGGCCAGATCCCGGGGCCTTGTGAAGCCAGGAGGAGAGCTGGGATCTGAGACGCAGTGCCCTGGGCCCAGTCCTCAGCAGACACAGGAGAATGGGTGATGGAGCCCTGTCTCTGGACAGAAGCAAGGTCCCTTTCTTGGCTGTGCCACAGGCCTAGACCCAGGCAGGGCTGGGGATGAAGAGCATATCAGGCCCAGGGGGGCGTCTACTCCACTGGAGTGTATGGTGGTGGAATCCTATTATTTGCAGAATAGTATTTGGAAAGAACAGGACCTAAGCCCTTGCGTATTAGGAGAAGCCGGAGGCCATGAATGCCTTTCCCCTTGGCAAACTTGCTTGGAATCCATTCCTGGGTCACTTCCCTGTGTGTGTCACTAGGCTTCCTCTTAGCCCCAAGCACAGGTGGGAAACCTCCAGGTTCTTAGTGCCCATCTCCTGTTCTGGGATTTTCTGTCTGCCTCCTCTCCTGGCAGATCAGACCTTGGTGTCTCAGCACCTACCGCAGTGCAGGTCACCCCTGACTGCTCAGCAAACCCATCGGCACATACACTCTGGACAATAACCTAACTGTGGTTGCCTCTGTGAGATATCAAGGCTTCCTGGACACACAAACCCACAAACACGGGCTCCCCAAACAAAAGACGTCAGTCAGCACCCTTTGCAGTGACTCTGATGACACCCTTGAGACAGCCTGGATCAAAGGGCTTAGGCAACTTTCAAACCTGCTAAGCTCTCTGACAACAAAGAGGGCAGGAGTCGGGCTGGAGAGGGTTTGAGTGGCGCCAGAAATCAGAAGGCCATGACACCTTGACAGATGCACAGCTAATATCTGCAGAACAGGACCCTCGAGCTCTGAATCAGAAGGCTTTTCCACAGGCGTCAGCCCACTGTCTTTGGGGTGTGGGGTGTCAGTTGGACAGAATATCTCTTCCTGGACCCCAGGACACAATCATGGCACCAGTGGCAATGGTCTCAGAACACTGATAAGCCTCAGGGCTGCAGGATGCTGGGAAGCAGGAGGATCCAGCAAGACAGAGCAGGTGGCAGACAAGCAACTCAGGAACTCAAAATGCTGGCTCTGTGACTTCCAAAGCTGTTTGTCCTTGGGTACGCTGCTGCACTTCTCTGAACAACTGATTCCTCATTTATTAAGTGGGGGTGAGTGTTTGTAACAATCTTTTTTTTTTTTTTTTTTGCGATGAGCCTTGCTGTGTTGCCCAGGCTGGAGTGCAGTGGCACAATCTTGGCTCACCACAGATTCTGCCCCTTGGGTTCCAGCGATTCACCTGCCTTGGCCTTCCAAAGTTCTGGGATTACAGGTGTGAGCCACAGTGCCCGGCTGCATTTGTAACAATCTTTTAAAGTTCCAGTGAGATGAAGCCCGAGATGGGCACTAAAAAATGTTGGCTCTCATGATCATTAGTTTAGGAGCCATGGCAGAAAACCAATTTCATTGTATTACTGGCACATCCAATTACTTTAAACCCAAAGATATTTCTCACTCAAGTATGTCGTTGATTCACTGAATAATGGTTGACCTCTGGCTGTTCTGAAAAGCAACTCCATCTGTAGCGGATGTGGCTCCTTCGCACTACTTGTCACCGTGTGCAGTGATACATTTTTCAGTTCGTTTTGTTTATTGTCTCTCTTCCTCCCTGAAGTGAAGTCTTCACTGCTCTATCCCTGGGGCCCGGGACACATAACAAGCCCTCAATAAATATTTGTTGAACAAGTTCAATAAAAACAGGGCCCGGCTGCCACCACTGTGCGGCAGGCAAAGTGACCCTCAGGCCCAGCAATTCCTCCACTCCCCTATTCCAAGGGTGGAAGTCGCCAGGCTGCATGAAGGAACCCGCACGAAGGAGCGAGTCTCTGTAAACAGCAGAGAAGTAAAGGCTCCAAGCAGGATTCGGAAGGGCGGAAAAAGGAAATTTTGGAAAACGGTGCAGAACGTAAAAAGCAAAGCTTGGACAGCATGGCTCCGTGCCTGGGGAGGAGAGCAGGAGCCGATAAATCTTCCCTCTCCAGGGAGGTTTGAAGGGCTTTGGTGTTTTGTTTGGACTATAGTAACACAGATCCTAAATCCACTGCCTTATTATGAAAATATATTTGCAGATTTAAAAATACAGGGCCTTGGATTCGGAGGGCAGCTCTCACAGGATGAGCCAGGAAGGTTCCGAGGCTGGGTGAACCCCTGAGGATGAAATCCCCTCTTAGCCTGCCGGGCCTGGAAGCCCATCCTGTGTCATTCTTGCCTAGTGCACCGGGACCCACAAAGGGAAGGCACAGAGAAGCACGCTGGGGTGGGCTTCCGGGAGGGAGACAAGACTGTCAGGCTTTCTCTCCCTGAGCTGCCCCAGCCCCCTCCCTGCCGGGCAGGGCGGTCTGCAGCCTGGCTCAGGGGTGGGGTGGCCGGGCTGGGTGAGGTCGGGGGCTACACTGACCATGTGAGGTGGGAGCTCAACCCCTCTTCTCCACTTGGAACAAGAGGGTGCAAATGAGTCCCCAGCAGGCTCTTTCTTTTTGCTGAACAAGATGGATTGGAAAACAAATTGGCTCAAATAAAGCATGTAATTAGATTAAAGCCTCTTGCCCAGCGACATTGGGGCTGCAAAAAGCCCTCCTGACTGGAGGCAGGAGACCTCAGCTAGCTGAAACAGCTCTTGGACATCCAGAATTTTCTCTTGACCCTCAGCTGCCCAGCCCCGGTCCTCCCCAGCTGGTGTCCACTCTGCTGGGGAAATTGATTCCACTGCAAAGTCACCCCAGACCCTGCTCTGCCACCAGTCCTAGACCTGGGGGTCACCCTGTTCCCAGCCTGCAGACGCTGCCTTAGCCTCAGAGGGTGGCTGTGCCCCATCCACATGCCCCAGCTGGAGCTCAGCCCATCAGCAGCAGGAGCAAGTGGGATGGTGATGAGTCTACACCTGCATAGCCCTCACCAAAGCACTTTCCACCCAGTGTCCTGTGTGAGCCACACAGCCACCTTGGAGGAGACAGTTCAGGCAGGATTAGGACTGCCACTGCCACTACACACAGGAGAAAACAGAGGTGCAAGTGTTTAGCATCCAAAGTCACCGGCTGGTGGTGGCCCATTCCCTAACAACAGCTGCCCTCCACTCCAGCACAGGACAGAGGGGTCTCTTTCCATGCACAGAGCCATGGGCAACCTGATGGCTAGTGAGTGCTGACCCTTAACCTACCCCGTCCCAGTGCAGGGGCTGCCCCTTCTCTCTCTCTCTCTCTTTCTGAGACAGGGTCTCACTCTGTCACCCCAGCTAGAGTGCAGAGGTACAATCATAGTTCACTGCAGCCTTGAACACCTGGGCCCCAATGATTCTCCTGCCTTAGCCTCCCACGCAGCTAGGACTACAGGTGGCCATGACCAAAGACACCTAATTTTTTATTTTTTGTAAAGATGAGGTCTCACTCTGTTTCCCAGGTTGGTCTCGAAGTCTTAGGCTTAAGTGATCCTCCTGCTCTGGTTGCCCAAAGCGCTGGAATTACAGGCATGAGCTGCTGCACCTGGCTGCCCCTTCTCAAGGGACCATCCTTTGGACTTCTCAGCCCTCAGGCAGAACCTCTGTGTAGCTTCCTCTACCCCCATCTATCCTTGCCACCATACCCTTCCCCAAATAGTGCCCTGTGCCCATGATGTTCCCTGCCCCCCACCACCAGCCAAGCCTTTAAGAGATAAAATGATGTTCACAGCCTTCCAGGGGAAGCGGGCCACATTCAAGAAGTTGCTGCACTAACAGAGCAAATTTCTCTTCCGGCACCTGTTTCTGAAGTTCTCCGTCCAAGTGGTAGATGAGTTCTGGCTCTTAATGGTAATGAAAGCTCAGGCAGGGAAAAAGAGAAAGACGAAGAAAGTATAAAACTTAGAGTTCCTATTTTGAAAGGCCTGATAATGAGCAATATATCTCCAGAACAGAAACATGATGGTTGATGGAGGAAGTACTGACTGAGAGCAACTGAATAAGCAGCATACAGACCACAGGTTTCTCTACCCAACCTCACGGCAGGCATCACGAATCAACCATGACATCCTAAGGGGGCCCAGAACTCAGTAAGGTACTCCTTATTGGCGTCCTTCAACTTCTAAGTTCTGCACCCTATAGTGGCTGTTTGGGAGAGCAGTTGTGTCCCTGCCTGGTATGTGAAGGGAAGGGAGTTGCTTAGTGGGGAAGCTGACACATCCTTGCTATCCCTGATTCACTGTCATTTGCCACCACCTAATAGACGGGACAGAGGCCACAGAGCCCATGCCCTTGGAATTGAAAAGGTTGTTTGACTCACTCCTTATAATTCCAGCACTTTGAAAGGATGAGGTGGGCAGATCACTTGAGGCCAGGAGTTCGAGACTGGCCTGGCCAACGTGGTGAAACCCTGTCTCTACTAGAAAGACAACAATTAGCCGGGTGTGGTGGTGGGTGCCTGTAGTCCCAGCTACTCAGGAGGCTGAGGCAGGGGAATCACTTGAACCTGGGAGGCAGAGGTTGTGGTGAGCCAAGGTCACGCCATTGCACTCCAGCTTGGGCAACAGAGCAAGATTCTGTCTCAAAAAAAAAAAAGAAAAAGAAAAGAAAAGGGTTGCTAGGGTGATCCATCCTTGTACTACCGTTACCATTCCCGTTCTCTCAATCTCCCTCATCACTGATCCTAGGACTGGACAAGACTGCCATCAGCTGAGCCTCACCTGACTCTTTTACCCCAAAGATGGCCTTACTTCCACCTTCTGGCACAGCCAGCACAGGCCTTCCATCTGTCTCACCCTCAGAACAACCCTCAAGACTTTGAAAGAAGAAGCCCCTCCCCTTCTAAGGCTTCCTGATTTCTTCAAACTTAGAGGGCACAGTTTGTAGAAAATCCATTATGTTGGCTCCTCTTCCTAGCCTCTCTGGTCCTCCGTTCTCTTTCTTTTTTCTTTGAGAAGGAGTCTCGCTCTGTTGCCCAGGCTGGAGTGCAGTGGCACGATCTCAGTTCACTGCAACCTCCACCTCCCAGGTTCAAGCAATTCTCCTGCCTCAGTCTCCCAAATAGGTGGGATTACAGGCATATGCCACCATGCCCACCTAATTTTCATTTTTAATTTTTGAGATGGAGTCTCACTTTGTCACCCAGGCTGGAGTATAGTGGCACAATCTCAGCTCACTGCAACCTCCACCTCCCAAGTTTAAGATATTCTCCTGTCTCATCCTCCCGAGTAGCTGGGATTATACGTGTCCACCACCACACCCAGCTAATTTTTTTGTATTTTTAATAGAGATGAGGTTTCACCACGTTGGCCAGACTGGTCTCAAACTCCTGACCTCAAGTGATCTGCCCGCCGTGGCATCCCAAAATGCTGGGATTACAGACGTGAGCCACCGTGCCCAGCCGGTCCTCAGTTCTTGATGTGAGAATTGAAGAGACCAATCCCATTTCCTCCCTACTTCACAGACATCTATGCTGAGTCTGAAAGTGCTTCGGATTCTTTGGAAGGTATGATAGAAACCTCAGAGTGTTGCTCATGACTGTAAAATCTGCTTAAACTGGAAGCCACTTATCTGTTTATCTTCATTCTCTGGAATACGGGTGAGAACTCGGCAGTAAGAGGTTTAACAGCCAGACTACTATCACAAAGCAATCGACACATTGGCAGGAAGAGGGAACAGCCGGCAAACAGAGGGCAAAGAAGAGGTGGAAAACTATGAAACTGTGAAACACAGATTCACTGCAACCTCTGCCTCCCAGGTTCAAGCAGTTCTCCTGCCTCAGCCTCCCAAGTAGGTGGGATTACAGGCACATGCCACCATGTCCAGCGAATTTTTTTTCTAGAATAATGCAACATCATTTTGAACAGAGGCAAAAAGTCTCAACACAGTTGAAAAGGATTTGAAACTATGACTGTTATGACACCATGATTCCTTCTGCCGTGGCTGAATCATCCTGAAAAGTAAAATTATGTTTGTTGTACATTGCTTAATAAGGCAAAAAAGTTGGTGATACATTTGGAAAAGATTTCCACTCCAAATGTTTTTTAAGTTTTGTGGCATCTCAATGAATAATCTCAGGTCTCTGGGCATCCCATTTATGGGGAGCCACTCAACCCACAACAATGTCACACCATGGTAGACACGGAAGTCCCCCCACTGGCAAGACCGAACTCTGCTACCTTCTCATGTGGAGACTAAAAATATTTGGTTTGCTTTAGGAAAGGAATGAATTCTCAAAACACTCTGGGTACCCACAGACTCAAATGATTGTTCGAGGAAGGTGTTAGCAGACACACAGGCAGAGACACAGCTACCCTTGCAAAGAGCCACTGCGGAGTGTGGCGCCTAGAGGCTGAGGGATGTCAAGAGGCCAGTGGATACCCTGGACATCATCCCTGCTCTGCCCATCTCAGCGGGACATGTCTCCGGCTTTAACAAGATGCCAAGTTTTTCTTTTACGCCAGTCTTTTGTTCCTTAACCATCCCTTCTCTCTCCAAGAACTCCCCAGACACAGGATTTCTATCTGCTGCTCTGTATTTGCTTCCCAGTTTTAGAGGGCATCCTCCGAGTCTGTTTCCCAGACTTCTTGTCATCCACAGACCCATGGGAGCTAGAGTGACAGAATGGCAGCCCAGGAGTTCAGGCATGACAGTGGATCCCACAGATCCCCAAGTACTGTGTCCGATCTGCTGCTAGGAAGCTTACCTATAGGCCTCTCAGAGAGACTTCCAAAACAATTCTGGTTGACAAAGGACTAACCAGCTTTCACTTACAAGGGAGGCCATATATGTAAGAGGCACTATTGAGCTCTATTCCTGGAAGCTAGCATGCACCAGTTCCTGTTAGGGCTGCGAACAGTGGCCTGAGGCCCCTTGGGACAAGTTAACAGGTTTAACTCAGAGCCCTCTGGTCTCAAGTTCTTCCTCCCTTGGAAGTCAGGCTGTAAGGTAGCCCTGAGGTCCAAATCACTCGCTCTGTGCTCTTCCTCATGGTAACATGCTCACCAAAACCTTGAGTCACAGAACAAGTTCAGAAGTCTTGCAGCAGAGATGAGCTTTGTAAACCCAGAAGGAGGGCAAAGAGATTTCTGCCTGCTGAAACGAGCAGAAATCTCTGGATGAGGGGTGTCTGACTGGGGGAGTTCTCATCTCTACGAGGGAAAGACGTAGAGACCAAATCTGCATCTGAACCTGCCAGCGGCCTCATAAGTCTTCTTTAAGATGCAAATTCTGCCTTGTAAGACAAATTTTCTAGAGTTTTTGCTTGAGAAACTCAAATTTCCAGCTATGCCACTGGTTCTAAGTATCATCTTCTATTATCTACCATCTGTGCCATTAAAAAAACAGCAGCCCATCCAGACGGATGACAAGCCACCTTGGACTTGAGGCTTCATTCACCTGGGCTGCAAAAGACCTAGCAAGCTCTTAGTGACGCCTGCCACTGGCTCAGGCCCACAGAAGTTTATGTTGGTATCTGCTGACATGCGTGGACTTAGTTAACAATTCACAATCTTGGCAGGGCACGGTGGCTCACGCCTGTAATCCCAGTACTTTGGGAGGCCAGGGTGGGCGGATCACGAGGTCAGGAGATCAAGACCATCCTGGCCAACATGGTGAAACCCCGTCTCTATTAAAAATAAAAAAATTTGCTGGGTGGGGTGGCGAGTGCCTGTAATCCCAGCTACTTGGGAGGCTGAGGCAGGAGAATTGCTTGAACTAGGGAGTCGGAGGTTGCAGTGAGCTGAGATCAACCCACTGCACTCTAGCCTGGCAACAGAGGGAAACTCCATCTCAAAAAAAAAAAAATTGACAATCTGAATTAGAACATTCTGTTTCTGTGTCTTTCTCACACAGTACACCAGTCCCTTGAGGACAAAACTCTGTGTTCTACTCAGCTCTGTAACCCCAGCGCCTAGCACAGGCTCTTGGTAAATGTGTGATTGATGAATGAATGAAGAGAAAATGAATAAATGGACACATGCAGAAATCCTCTGATCAAAATTCCCAAGGAATTTTGGGAGTTGGGGGGTGGGGAGAAGGGAAAATACTAAAAGCCACTCTCAAGCCTGGCTGAACAAGAAATCCCCCATTTTCAGCCTGTAGCCCAGATGAGGTCAAGGGAAGGATTTATAGAGCACAGGATCAGTATTTCATAAACCCTTCCAAATTGCAGAAAAGCCTGCACCTGCCTCCATCCGTCTGCAGCCGCTAATCCGCTGTAACAGCTCTGTGGCTTCCATTCTATCTCCCACTCGGTGGGCAGAGTTATCCTGTGTATTCGCCTTTAATAAGCTGAAGCCATTCGGGCGCTGCATTCACTGGTATCTGCTCCCACCAGGCCAGCCCCATGGGGGTCCCCTTGTCAGCTCTCCCAGTAAACAGGGGATTTTGTGTTCAGCAGGGAAAACAAAGCTGTCCCAATAGTGAACCAGTTGGCTCTCTATAGACCTCTCCAGCAAGAGCCAACAGTGGACACAGACTGGAGCTGCTGTCAACACTAAAGGGTGATTCAGCTGAGCTAAGCAGGGCTCCCTGGGAAGGTCATGAAAGAAGGATGCTTGTAGTCCCATAGCATCCACCCGGCTGGTTGGCTAGCCGGTTAGCTTGGCTGGTTAAGCTAGTGCCAATGAGGTCATGCCTTGGAACCCAGTGTCGCCTTTGCTTAGCTTGCCTATGCCCCAAAATACCTAGGCAGCTGTCGGGCAGAATGTACACCCCAGGGGCTGAGACTGGGCTAAACTACTTCCTACAAACACACACAAAGCCCCTCAAAGCTCACCACCACTTCCTAATGCCAAAATGGCAGCACCATGATGACAGGTGGCCACAGATGTCTCTGAAGTCAGCAGAGCGATCAAAAAAGATCTACAGTGAAGACTGTATGTGGTTACCAAACACTCCATTCCCCCACCACCAGGCATATAGACTACATTACCCAGCACTCGCCTTGCAGTTGGGGTGGTCATGTGACTGAGTCTTGGCCAATGGGACACTTGTATAAGTGATCCTGAACACTTTCAGGCCCAGCCCATTGGTCTCCCATGAGCTCCCAATGTTCTCTTTCCCTAACTGTGGCTGGATGCAGAGAAACCCCACAATGACAGTCCCTAGAAGATGGCAGAGCCATGTGATGAAAGGGGCCTGGGCTCCTGGCCCACCGCTTGGAAGGGAGCCACCCATCCAGGGCTGTGATGGATTTCTTGCTGTGGTATAAGCAAGAAATAGCTGGGCTGGGCAAGGTGGCTCACGCCTGTAATCCCAGCACTTTAGGAGGCTAAGGAGGGTGGATCACTTGAGGTCAAGAGTTCGAGACCAGCCTGGCCAACATATTGAAACCCTGTCTCTACTAAAAATACAAAAATTAGCCAGGCATGATGGTGGGTACCTGAACCCCAGTTACTCGGGAGGCTGAGGTAGGAGAATCACTTGAACGCAGGAGGCAGAGGTTGTGGTGGGCCAAGATCGTGCCACTGCACTACAGCCTGGGTGACAAGAGCAAAACACTGTTTCAAAACAAAAAAAAATAGCTGGACTGTACTATCTGGGCTGTTTGTTACAGCACATAACCTTCCCTGACCAATACGGGGTTGTGAGAGGTAGAGAAAGAGTCTGAATTAGGGCAACAGTGGGTCTAGCAGCAGTATGCCTGGAATCTTGTCCCAAAGGGCCCAGGTCGCTGTTTCCCAGCTGCTAACAGGAGCTGGTATTTGTAGGTACCAGGAATAGAGCTCAATGGTACCGCCCACACATATGGCCTCCCTCGGAGGTGAAAGCTAATTAGTCCTTAGTCTGTCAGAATCGTTTTGAAAGACCCTCTGGGAGGTCTACATGTGACCTTCCCAGCAAAAGGTCAGATGCAGTACTTGGAGATCTGAAGGATCTACAGCCATGCCTGAACTCCTGGGCTGTGATCCTCTCTCTCCAGTTCCCCTTGGAAGATCCGAGGATCTTCTAGAGAAGAGATGTGAGAGATATCCGTAAGACTGTCGTGACTGAGACCAGCTGGACACAGGAGAGAGAACACGGGACCTCAGAGAATAACCACCAGGTTTTTCTACAGTATTGGGCTCTTGGAGACCAGACAAAACAGAAATCCACAGATGGTCCCCAGATCCCAATAAAACTTCCCTTCCCACCAAATCACTTACCAAGTAGAGCATAGGTATCTGGTGCCCTGCCCAGAGCCCGAGCCCCTTGACTAGGCCAGCATAGCAGTCCCCAGCTGCACACAGCTCACAACTACACGCTTTTCTGAAGGTTTGCCCTTGACAGATGGACAATGCTACACTGCTTTGCCTGGAGATATCTAGAAGGTTACACATGCCTTTCCCAGGGCACATTCCATAGCCAACGGCTGACTGACTTGGACAGGGATCACTACCCAGCTCTTTTGCCTTTTTTTTTGGCAGGGGGGATGTAGTTTTGTTCTTGTCGCCCAGGCTGGAGTGCAGTGGCACAATCTCAGCTCACTGCAACCTCCACCTCCTGGGTTCAAGCAATTCTCCTGCCCCAACCTCCCGAGTAGCTAGGATTACAGGTGCCCACCACCACGCCCAGCTAATTTTTATATTTTTGGCAGAGACAAGGTTTCATCATGTTGGCCAGCCTGGTCTCGAAATCCTGACCTCAGGTAATCCACCCACCTTGGCCTCCCCAAGTGCTGGAATTACAGGCAAGAGCCACAGCACCTGGCCCCTTTTGCCTTTAAGTACAATAGCTTCTTGGGTATGATTCTCTCTCCCGAGCTCTCTTGGGATCAGGCTGAGACTAGACTTCCACTGTGGACTCGTGTTTTCCCAGCTTTTTCCCCTGCACCCTCCTGCTTCCCTTACTGGTTTCTCCTGAAAGCACCCCCTCAATAAATTAGCCACACAAGAATCCCTGTCTTGGGCCACTGACATCTTTCTCTCTCTTTCTTTCTGCTTTCTTTCTCTCTTTCTCTTTCTCACTTTCTTTCTTTCTGACACAGTCTTGCTCTGTCTCCCAGACTGGAGTGCTGGCGTGATCTCAGCTCACTGCAACCTCCGCCTCCCAGGTTTAAGCGATTCTCCTGACTCGGCCTCCCAAGATAGCTGGGATTATAGGTGCCCGCCACCATACCCAGTTAATTTTTTATATTTTCAGTAGAGATGGGGTTTTGCCATGTGGGCCAGGTTGGTCTCGAACTCCTGACCTCAGGTGATCCACCCACCTCAGTCTTCCAAAGTGCTGGGATTACAGGCATGAGCCACCACGCCTGGTCTAAGCCACGAATTTCTAATTCCTTTTCAGGAGGAGGAAGCTTTTCTAAGCCTCTGTGTCACTCCATAGCGCCCCACTTGAAAGGATGGTTAGCTTGAGGGACTGCGGTAAAGTGGAAACCCTGGTTCTGCCCATCAACTCACAGCATGACCTAAGACAAATCACTGTCTTTCGCTGGGCCTCAGTCTCCCTGTCTGTCAGAGGTGCAGGCCCGATGTGATGACCGATCTCCAGGTTCATTCTGGTATTGAGATCCTGAATTTCACTCTCTGGATGCCTTTTGGACAATGCTATGCTGAGGAATGTCTAACAACTGGCTCTCAGGGGAACTAAAAAAAAAAAGCCTTGATTTTACCATTTGTCAGCTTCCGAAGTGTAAATATTCCCACCATGGCCAATTGCAAACTCCCAGCAGGAAGCCCTGAATGCGGAATTGGAAAGAGATGCACCGCCCTTGTGAGGCGAGCAGGTGTGAACGGGTGTGAGCCGGCTCCACACACCACCCAGCTTCACATGCCTCTCTGTGCAAAATAAATTCTTTTCAGACCCCTGCTTCATTCCTGATCTCTGCAAACAGAAGGCTTTCTCCTTTCCTTAATCCTACAATACACTGTACTCTTGAGCAGAGACACCACAGAACTGTGCAAATGACACTTGTCACAATCTTCCGTAGAAAGACACCGACCTCTCTGGAGGAGGAAATGGGGAGGGGCAATGCCCCACTGGCTGCCTCCCTCCTAGACAACAATCCACCGCTCCTACTAATGCTGAAGCCCTGCCCTGGATGGCAAAGACAAGGTCCATGAAGCATGCCCCAGGGCAGAGGCAGGAGACTTGTATCATGTGGCCACACAAACAGCTTTAGGAGCAGAGGAAGAGAGCTGCTGAGAGGAAGGTCCTGCTCAGCAGGACGGGGAGCTGGCAACACTCTGAGCGTCATCACGCCAGCCACAGGAGGAGGCAGCTGGAAGCCTCCCTGCTGCAACATCACCATGCTGGTCCTTCCAACTCCAAAGGTTTGTGTCCACAAAAGCAAGGCTGCCTGGTAACTGGGTAAACAATGTCGCCACCAATCCATTCTCCTCTCTTCCTTCCTTCCCCCTAGAGTTGAGCACCCTCCTTGGTCCAAATTCCCCACAATATCTTTAACACAGCGCTGAAAAGACCCCCAGTCACCCCCCACTGCCCAGGTACTGTCCCTGAGAACAGCAGGCTGGCTCTGTAAACCAGGCCCTGCCCAGCTGCTGGCAGCAAAACAGGGGAGCACAGTGAATGGGGTCTGGGGGCCAGAGTGGCCTCCAAACCAGTCCTTCCCAGTCCCTAGTGATTTTGAGCTGGGAAGAGGCCAAATTTATCTTTGAGCCCAACTCCTTCCTTTCACTGAGAAGACTGGGTCCAGAACTACCAAATGGCCTGCAGAATGCTTGCACTAGAGTGGGGTGAAATACTCAACACCCATGATCTCCAGTAAAGGAGCAGTGATGGTTGTTATGGTTTCTTTAAGTCTGGAGTGGTTTTAGATCTGGCAGGGTATTTAAGTCATTAGAGGGACCACTGTGGGTCCTGCCCAACCCCCTGCCTCTGGGGCTGAAAGGGGGCTTTATTCACCCCAGTTCAGTGGCTGCAGAGGTTCTACAAGGCAAACCTAGTGCAATAAGAACAGGAGGGACTGTGCACTGAGGATCTCAGGCCAGGTGTGGGCCAGCTGCTACACATCCCCCCCCCCACCCCAGCCCAGGACCTCTACAGGAAGCTGCAAGGGGTTTCAGGCCAAGCGCTGAGCCTGGGCCACCTGGTGGGGGTTGGGGGTTATCTCTGCATTCAGCCCTGCCTCAGCCTAGCTCTGCAGCCTGCACTGCCCCACCCCGGCCAGCCTCTGCCCCAAGGCCGCTGTGACAGCTGTATGACATGGAGGTGGGTCCCAATAACTCCCATCCTCTCTCTCCCTGACATCTGTCACTTGTCCCGTTCCCATCAGCCATGCGCCTTGTCCCCCAGTGGGAAGAGCTCCCAAGAAGGGCTAAGTATTCCACCCCCACTTGCTTCTCTGGCCTTCCAGCTCATCCCTTTATCCTCCTCCAGGCTGGTGGCAACTCCACCTGCAAAGACCCAGAGACAGGGGAACAATGGGGGACCTGAAACCCACCATGCAAATGGCTTCTTTGTGCTCCTTGGGGTGACGGAGGCCCAGGGCGGACGGGTGGGAGGGTGGAGGGGTGGCGGGGGCGGGAGAGCTAGCCTGGCCCTGCTCACCCCCAGCCTGACCTCTGCCCCGGCCCTTTGTGTAGGTCGAAAAAAAGGAGAAAGAGAGGAAAGGGACAGGGGGAGGAAGCCAGGGAAAGTGAAGAATGAGGAAGGTGGGGGTGGGGGTGTGGTTATAGAAGAGAGGGAGACAGAGAAAGACAGACAGACAGACAGCAAGAAAGAAGAGAGGAAACTGACTTGCGCAGGCCACTCAGAAGCAGGTTCTCCTGGCCAAGGGGAAGTAAATGTTAAGCTGAACCCTAGGAAATTGCCATTTTTGTGGGTCACAAATGCTTATATACAGCAGCAATTCTGCATGGTTTGACCTAATACATACAGATGTCTGATCTGAAGCGGGGGCAGTGAACAGATCCCCGTACTAGAAGAGTCCCATGGCCCCTCGGCTTGGGCTCTGGATTTCTTTCCTGGACCAGAGTTCTGGCAACCTGGGCCGATGTCAGAAAATCTGGTTTTTATCCAGTGGTTCTTAACCAGAGGCTCTTCTGTCCCCCGGGGATACTTAATTATCACGACTGGCCAGAAGGCAGGTGCTGGCATCTAGTGGGTAGAGAGGCCGGGGATGCTGCTTCACATCTGAAGGTGCACAGGATAGCTACCACCTCAAAGAGATCCCCAGCTCCCACGTCAACAGTGCTGAGATTGAGAATCCCACAGTTTAAACACCTTCAATAACTGTTGAATGTCTTCCAGTTTCCACACCCTCTCACTCCACTGCTCACACCCCACAAAGCCACCAAGCTGACATGGCACTGACTCTTCTTTAAGGGTAAGTGGAGTTAACCTTGATACACGGTGAACACTTTCCACCTTACATGCCGCTTCACATCCTTGCAAGCAGCCCAGGACTGGGGCCAAGATGCATTTCTAAATAGAGTGCTTCCAGCCGGGCACGGTGGCTCAAGCCTGTAATCCCAGCACTTTGGGAGGCCGAGGCGGGTGGATCATGAGGTCAACAGATCGAGACCATCCTGGTCAACACGGTGAAACCCCGTCTGTACTAAAAGTACAAAAAATTAGCTGGGCACGGTGGCGCGTGCCTATAATCCCAGCTACTCAGGAGGCTGAGGCAGGAGAATTGCCTGAACCCAGGGGGCAGAGGTTGCGGTGAGCCGAGATCGCGCCATTGCACTCCAGCCTGGGTAACAAGAGCGAAATAAAAAAAAAAAGATAGAGTGCTTCCTATATCACAACACTGCATAATGTTTTCTTGTTTTGTGTGTGTGTGTGTTTTTTTTGGACAGAATCTTGCTCTATTGCCCAGGCTGGAGTGCAGCGGCGTGATCTCAGCTCACTGCAACCTCCAACTCCCTGGGTTCATGCATTTCTCAATAGAGTGCTTCCTATATCACAACACTGCATAATGTTCTCTTGTTTTGTGTGTGTGTGTTTTTTTTTTAAGACAGAATCTTGTCAAGACAGAACTCCCTGGGTTCAAGCCATTCTCCTGCCTCAGCCTTTCAAGTAGCTAGGATTACAGGTGCCTGCCACCATGCCCAGATAATTTTTTGTATTTTCACTATGTTGGCCAGGCTGGTCTCAAATTCCTAACCTCCAATGATCTGCTCACCTCGGCCTCCCAAAGTGCTGGGATTACAGGCATGAGCCACTGCACCCGGCCTATATAATGTTTTAATAATTAAACCAGTGAGCAAAACAGCTTCAAGGAGGCATTTAGGGGAGAACCAAAAAATGCTGAATATAAACTATGTATCAAGTGATATTAAGAAATGCATTGTTAATTGTGTTAGGTATAATAATGGCATCAAGATGTTCTCAGTTTTTGGAAGTACATTCTAAAATATTTAGGGCTGAAATGTTTTAACATCCAAGCTTCTTTAACAATATTTTAGCAAAGAAGATAATTGAAATGAATACTGCAAAATGTGAATTGTTAAATCTAGGTGTCCCCATGCTTTTCTCCCTACTTCTCAAGATTTTTCAAAATAAAAAGCTTAATAATGAGTTGAATCACATTAATTCAGAATAAGGTATAGCACTACTTGGAATTTGGGGTACACTTCATTTTAGGTTGCACTAAGTTTTACAATGGAAAAAGGACCGGGCATACAAAAGCTCAGTCCTTTTTTTTTTTTTAGATGGACTCTTGCTCTGCAGCCAGGTTGGAGTGCACTGGCGCGATCTCGGCTCACTCCAACCTCTGCCTCCCAGGTTTAAGTGATTCTCCTGCCCCAGCCTCCTGAGTAGCTGGGATTACAGGCACCCACCACCACACCTGGTTAATTTCTGTACTTTTTTTTTTTTTTTTAAAGCAGAGAAGAGGTTTTGCCATATTGGCCATGCTGGTCTCTAACTCATGACCTCAGGTGATCTGCCCACCTCTGCCTTCAAAAGTGCTGGGATTACAGGTGTGAACCACTGTGCTTGGCAAACACGTGGGTTTTATTCTGTATAACAGGAGTTCTCAGCCTTGGCACCAACACCATTTGGGGCCATGTACTTCTCTGTTGCGCGGGCTGTCCTGCGTGACACAAGATATTTGACAGCATCCCTGGCCTCTACCCGCTAGATGCCAGCGGCATCCTTCCAGCCCGAAATACCTCCAGACGTACAATAGCCCCTGATTGAGAACCACTGAAATATATAAACCAAATGAAACTAGTTGAAATGTGCCTGCAGTGCAGTCTTTTCACCAATAAGGCTGATTCTTCAGGTGTCATCTGTTGTGTTACTTGTTTTTGTTCACCTGCCACTACGTTTTATCTTTTCTATTTAGATATTCTCCCTACATCCTTATATGGCTATCCCATTGCTGAGTAACTCAAACTCTACTCAAAGGCATAAAGGTTGTGTCTCTCTTTTGTTATCATAAGCAATGCTGTAGTATTCATCTCTGTAGCTAAATTTTGGCACACATCGCTATTTCCTTTGGCTAAATTCCTAGAACTTAACTGATAGGGTCACAGATAACTTTTGATACACAATGATAAATTACCCTTCATAAAAGTGGTACCAGGTTACCCTCCTACCACCAGAGCAGGTGAGTGCCTGTTCCCCCAACCCTTTTCAACACAGAGAATTACTTTTTATTTTCCAGTCTCACTCTAATCTCTAATACCTTTTTTTTTGAGACAGGGTCTTGCTCTGTCACCCAGGCTGCAGTGCAGTGGCATGATATCTAGGACTACAGGCATGTGCCATCACCCCTGGCTAATTTTTTTTTTTTTTTAAGTATTAGTAAGGTCTCATTATGTTGCCAACCCTGGCTCAAGTGATCCTCCCACCTTGGCCTCCCAAAGTGCTGGGATGATAGGTATGAACCACCATACCCCATCCCTAACAAGCTTTGAAAAGAGTATTCTTGTTAATGTTATTTTTTGTTACTAGTAAGTTTAATCCTTCATATGCTTGTTGCCATTTGTACAAATTCTCTAAATTTCTAGTTCACCTTTGCAGCCCAATTTCATATTAGGATCTCTCTCTCATTGAATTGTAAAGGTTTTTTATTATTGAGGACATTAATCTTTGGTCAACCACGTCACAAATATTTTTCCCAGGTTTTAGTTTGCCTTTTATTTTGCTTATAGAGATTTCTGAGATACAAAAGTTTTCCACTTCTTTATTCAAAATCTTTCTTTTTATGTTTTTCAACTTTTGTATCACGTCTAAAAAACCTTCCTCACATCAGCACTACATTGATATTCACATATATTTTATTCTAGAACATTTAAGGACTTTTATATTGAGGGTATAGAAATCTTTAGTCCATTGGTGACATACAGCATATTTTGTTATTATTTTAAAAGAGCTAGCCAGTTTTCCCAGCACCGTTTACTGACTGATTCACAATCACAGCTTTACCATATGCTAAGCTCTTATGTTTACATTTTAATATGCTTCTAGACTTTTTTTCTCCCTTTTTTCTTTTACAGACACAGTCTTGCTCTGTTCCCCAGGCTGGAGTGCAGTGGCGGATCTCAGCTCACTGCAACCTCCACTTCCCAGGTTCAAGAGATCCTCATGCCCCAGCCTCCCAAATACTGGGACTACAGGTGCGCATCACCATGCCCAGCTCATTTTTCTATCTTCATATAGATGCGGTTTCACCATTTTGGCCAGGCTGGTCTCCAACTCCTGGCCTCCCAAAGTGCTGGGATTACAGACGTGAGCCACTGTGCCTGGTCTGTTTCTAGACTTTCTACTCAGCATTAATGACGTCTCTATTCCTACACTAGTTCCACACTCATTTAAATAATCCTGTTACCATGTCTTTAACTATCTAGTAGGGCAAATCACCCTCCATTAATCTTCTTTTTAAAAAATTGCTGGCAATTCTCACACATTTATTTTTCTGGCTGAATTTAGGAATTGTCTTTCATGTAACTGGGATTTTGACGAGAATTATGCTAATATACAGATTACTTCTGGAAGAACTGACAGCTTTACAATTTTGGGTCTTGCCCTCCCAGAACGTGGCAAGATCCTCCTTTTCTTCTGTTCTTTAGCGTTCCTTGGAAAAGTCTTCTTCTTTTCTTTACATACATTCTGTACTTCATTGCTACATTTATTTCTGTGTGTTTCATAGTTTTACTGGTATTCTCTTGAGATTTTGTTTCCATTATCATAAAATGGATATGCCTTCACTGAGTACTAATGGCCCCTTGCAGAGTCTAACACTCTTTAGCTGATTCTTTGCCGGTGAGGGTTTTGGGTTTCTCTATGCCCACTCATTCTGGGATTAGCTGATTTGCCTGTCCTGTCTCACCCCAGCCACCCTGTGAATGAAGGGTCTGAGCCCTGCTAACTGTTTTCTAGTGCTCAGCACCTATGGTCCTGGTCATGCCAGCTACATGCACCCACCAACCAAGCACACTCACCAGAACCCCTTTAACTGGCACCTCCAAAAAGCAGTGGCTTTTGACTCGCTGCCCCTCCATGTCTCTGGTTTCAGGTCACCCCTCAGTGGATACTCAAGTTTGTCTTCTTTCCTAGTAGGCTGTTATGACATAAAGTGAGGATTTTTTTTTTTTTTTTAGACAGAGTCTCGCTCTGTTGCCCAGGCTGGAGTGCAATGGCACGATCTTGGCTCACTGCAACCTCCACCTCCCGAGTTCAAGCGACACTCCTGCCTCAGCCTCCCAAGTAGCTGGGACTACAGGCGCACACCACCATGCTCAGCTAATTTTTATATATTTTTAGTAGAGATGGGGTTTCAATATGTTGGCCAGGTTAGCCTTGAACTCCTGACCTCAGGTGATCTGCCCATTCAGCCTCCCAGAGTGTTGGGATTACAGGTGTGAGGCACTGTGCCCGGCCAGGAATTTTCTTTTTTTTAATTATCTTCAGTTGACCGAACAACATAACTTATGTGAGAATGGCATGGTGGTCAACAGCATTCACAGACTCTGCACCCAGGCGACTGCAGCCAGAAGCCCAGTGACGATGCTTGCTAGGGCTCACCAAATCTCACTGTGCCTCAGTTTCCTCCTCTGTAAAATGAGGGTGATGACAGTACGTAGCTACATGAGCGGAAGAGATGATGAAATGGTTAATAATGTAGAGCATTTGGAACAGTGCCTAGCACAGAGCAAGTATCTTATTTATATAAATGCTGTCTCCTCCTTCGCTGAGTCAGAATCCATTTATCTTTTATTCTGGATCTGGTCTAATCTTCTCTGGGGATAATACTAATCTGATGGTGTGTTAATGACTTCACTGGTCATTTACCTAAATGGCTAATCCGGGACAGCCTGACATGCCGTTTCATACCACCCTTTGAAATCCAGTGCCTTGGTCAATTACTGGGCCTCTTTACCAGTGGCATGGGCTATCTGCACGGTCAGCAACCCCACCTCCCACCCTGTGGACCTCACAGCTCCTTTTCTCCTATACCAAGAGCATTGAAGCCTCCCTACCTGGGGCTCAAGGAACCAGATCCTTCTCAGGCGACTCCAAAAAGAAAGAGAGGCTCAGGCTGTGCAATCAGAACTCCAAGCCATATACCCACAGCTAACAGGCAGGAAGACAACAGAGGACGTCCACCATCCCCTCCGAAGGTTCCCAGGGAGGTGACAGGAAGAGAAGCATGTCCCCCATTGCTCCCTGTGCTTCCGTGCCTTGTCTCCAGGATACTCACTCCAGCCCCAGACAAATCAGTCTCACTTAACCCTGACTCTGACCCAAAGTGCTTGACCATTTTTTTTTTAGTTGTGGCAATATATACATAAGATTTAGCATTTTTAAGTGTACAATTCAATGGGATTAAGTCCATTCACAATGTTGCACAACTCATCACTACTATCAAGTTCCAGAACTTTTCCATCACCCAAAAAGGAAGACCTGTATCCATTAAACATCTACTTTCAAGCCCCTGGCAACCCCTAATCTGCTTTCTGTCTCTGGATTTGCTTATGCTGGACATATCAGATAAGTACAATCATGACATGCAGCCTTTGGGTCTTGAGTCTTTTCACTCAGCATAATGTTTTTCAAGATTCTTCCATGTTGTAGCACATAACTTATTTTCTTTCCCTCCCTCCCTCCTGCCCTCTCTCCCTCCCCTCTTTTCTTTTCTTCTTTTCTTTCCCATGGTCTGGATCTGTCACCCAGGCTGGAGTGCAGTGGTGCAATCACGGCTCACTGCAGCCTCAACCTACTGGGCTTAGGTTATCCTCCCCCTCAGCCTCCTGAGTAGCTGTGACTATAGGCATGCGTCACCATGCCTGGCCAAATTTTTTTTTGCGGGGGAAGAGACGAGGTCTCACTATGTTGCCCAGGCTGGTCTCAAACTCAAACTCCTGGACTCAAGCAATCCATCCGCCTCAGCCTCCCAAAGTGGTAGGATTATGGGCATGAGCCACCACACCTGGCCATTCATTTCTTTTTACGGCTAAATAATACTCTCTGTATAGATATGCCACATTCTGTGTATCACACTCATGTCCATCCAGTGATGGACATGAGTGGGCTATTTCCCCCTTTTGGCTATCATGAAGTCATGCTCTTGACCTTTAACTGATTCCTAGTCTTTACCTCTCTGCTTGGTTCAGGCTCTACCATGAGCTGCCGGGAGGCTGTGACAAGGCCACCACACAGTTCCCTCAGCCGCTGCCTGCCTTGGACAGTCCAATTTGTGACTTCCCAAAAGCCCAGTCAAGCTGACTCTCCACACCTGTCCTCACGCCAGCAACTCCCACCCCAATCCTGCCTTTCTGGATGTAGAAGCTGTCTCTACCCCTCATTATACCATGGTATTTGTATTTTTCACATCAATTTATTGCTTTTACATTAAGCGCTTTCAACAGGTCCACCACTGAGTCACAGGCTTTACTGGGATCATCCCATTTAACCCTCACAACAGCCCTAGAGGCAGGGTTGCGATTACCCTCACAGACAAGAATCTGAGACAGAGATCAAGCAGCACTCAGGTCTCAGCCTCCTCCTTTTAGTGCCCTTTTCTCACTCTTTTCCATCCCCACAACCCCTTGCCAATACCACATTCAAGTCCCATCAAGTCACTTTCCTGTATTCACCCAACCTATTCCCCCATCTTGGTAAACAAAAGTCTAAAGAGAATAACCCATGCTTATCCAGGTTGCAGGTCTACATAAACCCAATTTCCTTCCATGGAAAAATGGAGGTGCCGAGAGGCCACCAGATGTGACTTCTCTAAGGTCACCTCACCACACAGGCCTGGTGGCACCTCAGTACAGAGCTTCTCAGAGAGGTTTGGCTGAAAGGCTCTGGGGAGTTTTCCCTTCAGACTACCCTCAAGGAAGTGTGCAAGGGTGCCCTTGGCAGCCATGCTCGCCACAGGTTGGAGCTACTGGGGCAATTAGCCAAAGGCACCAGGTAAGGCCCCGATGGAATGAGAAGAAGACAGGGTAGGAAGAGAGCATCCGGGATCCCTGTTGGGAGGTGGAGAGAGCCCAGAAGTTGGCTGGCTCCGCTCCTGTACCCTCAGAGCCCTGGGTCCAGCTCCCACTCAAAGGCAGCTGTGATCCCTCAAACCAAGGAGGCCAGCAAAGGCCATCCTTCCAGCCTCTGGACCTCTTTGTTTCTGCTGGAAGGCCCATGGGCAGTCGTGGGGTGGAATCGGCTGGCATGGGCTCCGATGGCCAGTCATACACCTCTCCAAACTTTACATTCAATGACATCTCATGAGGTAGCCCGAAACCAGCTAGGGAGGGAGTATTTACACCAAGGGAAGTGGCAGATGTTATACATCAGCCCCTCCCCTGCCCCAGCCAATTGCTAAGTATTTACCAGCACCTCCACCCACAGGCCTCTGCCCGGGATGCAGGAGAAGTGGATCCTCAGGGGTGGTTGGAGAATGAGCAGGTGCTTCCAAAGAGGAATCCCCAGCAGGAGGAGGTCACTCCTCCCACAGACAGCCAGGGAGGGAAGGGCCTATGGAGCCACTGGGTCCACTACTTCATTCTTCCAGAAGGCAAAAAGGAGACACCATGGCATTGTCCAAGTCCTCAGAGTCAGTGAAGGGCAAACCCCAGTTCTCCTGGCTCCACACCAGCTTCCTCCCACCAAACCAAGCGGCCTCCACGAAACCAAACAATTTACAAATCAAGAACACCCCTGGGCTGGATGCAGTGGCTCACCCCTGTAATCCCAGCACTTTGGGAGGCCGGGGCAGGCAGATCACAAGGTCAAGTGATCAAGACAATCCTGGCCAACATGGTGAAACCCTGTCTCTACTAAAAATACAAAAATTAGCCAGGCGTGTTGGCGCATGCCTGTAGTCCCAGCTACTCAGGAGGCTAAGGCAAGAGAATCACTTGAACCTGGGAGGTGGAGGTTGCAGTGAGCAGAGATCACGCCACTGCATTCCAGTCTGGGAGACTGAGGGAGATCCCGTCTTAAAAAAAAAAAAAAGAATTCCCCTTGAGTTGATAGGTAGTGGCGGGGAAGGGAAGGCAGGTGTCTCTCTTTTATCCTTGAATGCTGAGGTCTCTACAACCAGTAAGTAGGTGTGTGCTGGGGGAGCCTTGGGCACAATGCCCGTTTTTGAGTGGGTGGTCCCTCTCTCCCTTCCTGCTTGTTTCCCTTCTGGCCCCCCTAGGCCCTAGACCCACAACGGGCACCAGGTTCGTTGCCTCCCTGCCCCATGACAGCTTACCAGCTAGCTCTGTGAGAGGTGAAGAACATTCCCAGAGCAAGCTGGCCCTTCAAAGGAATGAGTTCAGGGGAAGGTTATGTCCATCAGTTTTCATAACAAATTCTCAGCTTATTAATTCTCCTCTGGTACGCAGGCAAAAGTAAACAAGTTTTTCTCAGGCAGCCTCACACAGAGGCCTCCCCTATTTAAACACGGCAAGAGTGGACAGGTTTGGGAGCCCTGAGCTCCCAGACCCTGCTTCCCAGGAGGCTGTCCTGGCCTCCTGCCTGCAATGTCTCAGCCTTGGAGACAAGGCAGGCCCAGCCTCTCTGTGGTGGGAGGCCCCACAGTCCAGCACTTGGGTCTCAGGGATGGCTCTGGTTCTCTGGGGAGAGCATCAGACACCCATCTGGGCATCTGAGCCCCCCCAGAGCAGGGCAGGGCAGGGCAGGGCAGGGCAGCGCAGGGCAGCACGGGTCTGGTCAAAGCTACAAACGTTGCTACAGGCTTCCAACCTACTCACTCAGCCTGTCTTTGAGGAAGATATTTCATAAGGGTGTTAATTTACTGCTCGCTTCAGTTTAAACCATACTTTTAAAGGTTCAGAATGAGAAAAGGAAATAAACAGTAATGAAATCAAAAGCAGTCAGAAACATTAAATAACCCAAAGAAGACATTTCAAAAGAGGAGGTGCAAGTGTTTCTAAGCAGTTGCTCAGGAATCTTTTGTCTGGTGGAGCCAAGAACCTTGTAAGTGTTACAACCGCTTCCTGTAGCCTGTGTAGAAACCTCATGAGATCCCCGCTCCACATTGTTTCCACATTTGCCCATTTCTGATCTGGACAGGAGAAACTCAAAGTCAAAGCTTGTGGGTTTTTGAGAAACACAAAGTCAAGCTACAAGGACTAGAGAAATGGGAGGAGTCAGAGACAGAGACAGAGACAGACAGAGATAGGGAGAGAGATCATTAAGGTCCGTCTTGCTCTTGCGTGAGCCTCTACTTGGAAGCTCAGCCCCCCACGGCGTGCACAGCCTTCAGATCTCGTCCAGGTGAGTCTCAGTTAGGCAAGGACAAATGCCACATCAAGGAGAGCAAGAATCAAGTTCCACTTAAGTGTCTTCTACTTTTAACACAGCTCTCCCCTAGAGCCGAACTCATTTAGAGTGCTCCTTAGAATTGCGCGGTGACAGACAGAGCTTCCTCATCTCCCACCTTAGCTCTGTTCTCCAGCCTCCCAGGGACCCTGGCATACTGCTTCCTTCAATCCCTCCTCTTCCCCGTTTCCCCTGAGTGTGGCTCAATCAAAGGTCCCTGAAGGCTCTGCAAACAAGGTAAGCCTGAACTGTCTCTGGCTTTCCCAGTGTGGCCTCCAGCGCTCCCTGAAATGCATTGCTGTCCTTTCCCATTTGCTGGCTGCTTGTTTTTGTTTTTTTGTGGCACAATCTCGGATCACTGCAACCTCTACCTCCCGGGTTCAAGCGATTCTCCCACCTTAGCCTAGTGAGTAGCTGGTACTACAGGCACGTGCTACCATGTCCAGCTAATTTTTGTATTTTTAGTAGAGACAGGGTTTCACCATGTTGGCCAGGATGGTCTTGATCTCTTGACCTTGTGATCCACCACCTTGGCCTCCCAAAGTGCTGGGATTACAGACGTGAGCCACCATGCCCGGCCTTGCTGGCTGTTTGTGGACCATGCCTGTGCAAGTGCTGAATCTGTCTTCTCTCAAGTTTCCCAGGCATTGCAAATACTCTCCAAAATCCAGTCCATATCCTAAAATATTCAGGTGGCCACAAGGGTTTGCGAGCTCCCCATACCTCCCTACAGTCCTTTCTGGGGAGAGAAAGGGTCCCCAGCGCCAACATGAATATCCATGCTGGGGTCCCCCCATCACTTCCTGCCATCTTCAACCCCAAGTACCAGTACACAAAAGCCCTCTGTGATCCCAGGATCAGGACTCTGGGTGCAGGCCTGGGCCGCTCTCAGCAGGGCACCCCATCCAGCAGGCCTCTGTGCCCTTGAGTGCCCAAAGCCAGAGCTATGCAATCTTTCTTGGACTGGTGAGGCCTGTGGACCCTTCCTCAGAATAACATTTCTCCATGCTAAAATAGAAATACACAGGACTACAGAAGAAACAAATAACACAGAAGAGCCACTGCCCAAATATCTTTAAAGACCCAGACTGACGGTATGGTGATGCTACGTGAGTGCCCCTTTATTAACGATTACAAATCAGGATCTAGCAGCAGGTCTAGTAACTCCTACCGTTTTGAGAAGCAATAACCAGCATGAATAATATCTATGATATCTGCATCAGCTAGAATGTGATGTGAAAACCGCTGTGACTTCTGCCAGCAACCACGGTGCAGGCTCAGCCACATGCTGTGGTTTGTAGCCTCTCTTTGCCATGGAGGAAATGCTAAATTTTCAGTTAAAGGTGAGTGAAAGTAAAGATGTGATTCTCCCCCCACCCTCCAGCTCCCAGGCCCCCCGCATTCAGCTTATGCATCCCTGTGCCCAAGCCTCCTCCTGCATCCCAAGCGCCTGGCTCCTTCCTTCTCTGCAGCCCCAGAAAGGAGTGACAAGCCTTCAGCTTGGAAGGTGCTGGGCTGGCGAGCAGCTGGTGAACAAGTAGAAGGGGCTGAGTAATCATTTAACCATAAGTAACACAGATCTGCCCGGGCCATCTCTTCCCACAGGTTCCAGGCTTGGGACAGAGGCACCATTAAAATCTCCTCCATTTGATTCTCAGAGGGGAGGTCACAAATTAGTGTCCTGTAGCTCCAGCCTCTTTAATGCAACCGAGGGGTGCCACTTGCACAGAGCAGAGCCTGGACAGCAGTTAGAGGAGTCAGGGTCTTCGAATGCCCCTTCCCCATTAACCCACCCCCTGTCCCACCACACAGCAAAAGTGGGACATGGGAAGCTAAGGGGGTGTTTTACCTTCAGGCTCCTCCACGCTGCTGGCTGCAGTTGTCGGCGGGGCTACGGGGATCTCTTCGTGAGGTTCAAGACAGGGGTGTTGGAGAGAAAACAAGGTAAGAAGATGTGATTTTTTGACCTTAGAATGAATGAGCCCAGCACAGACCCCTCCCAACTTCCTGGGACCCTCCCCTCTGTTTCCCACTTCCTGGCTCAAGAGAAAAGTCAGAGGAGCAGAAGCCGGCAATGGCATCCTGGGCACGTGGCGTTGCTCCACTTTGGAAGCTGTCCCTTCGCCTGGCAGCGGGGCGTGGGGAGCAGGTGGGACTCAGGCGGCAGCACAGAGCCTGGCCTTGCCCTACTCCCGGGCCCGGCACGTGCTTCTCACTAGGGCTCTGTTGTGTGTGCGTCATCAACTCAGCTCCACCTCTGGGGGACGGAGAGGCACTTCCCCAGGCCACACTGCCCATCACGATGTGGCTACCTGGGCCCTGCTCACCTCTGAGCTCAACTCACAGGTGGAGAAGGATCCATGGCAGGATGGCAAGCGAGGGGCTGGGAACCTGTCCAAAGGGAAAGGTTTCTCCCATGTGCAGAGAAGTGTCAGCAGCACGGCCCAGGTTCCTACAGGCTCACATCTCAGCTGCCAAGGCATTTGCTTAGTGGGCAGAATGGGACTGAGAGTGCAGATCCAAGGGCCTCATAAAAGCATGTGCTTCATTTTCATTATTCTGTGTCTAATAGAGCAATTTGACCAGGTGCAGTGGCTCACGTCTGTCATCCCAACATGTTAGGGGGCCAAGGTGGGAGGATGGCTTGAGGCCAGGAGTTTGCAACCACCCTGACCAATAAAGCAAGACCTTCCCTCTACAAAAAAAATGAAACAAATTAGCCAGGCGGGGTGGTGTGCACCTGTAGTCCCAGCCACTCGGGAGGCTGAGGCAGGAGGATTCCTCAAGCCCAGGAGTTTCCGATTGCAGTGAGCCATGAAGGCACCACTGCACTCCACTATGGGCCACAGAGCGACATCCTGTCTCAAAAAGTAAATGTATATAATAAAAATGCACACTTTGGGAGGCCAAAGTGGGCGGATCACGAGGTCAGGAGTTCGAGACCAGCTGGCCAACATGGTGATACCCTGTCTCTACTAAAACTACAAAAATTAGCTGGGCATGGTAGCCCACCCCTGTAGTCCCAGCTAGTTGGAAGGTTGAGGTGGAAGAATCACTTGAACCCAGGAGGCGGAGGTTGCAGTGAGCTGAGATCAAACCACTACACTCCAGCCTGGGCGACAGAGCGAGACTCCGTCTCAAAAAAAAAAAAAAAAAAAAAGTAAAAAGCAATTTGTTCCTACAACTTCCCAGACCCCACTGTGTGCTCAAGAAAGGAGAGGCAGTTCAGCCCGTCCACACTGTTTATCGGTTCAGCAGCCTGGCCCTGAAGCTCAGGCTTCCTCTTTCTGGACAAGGCCAAACCATAGACCAGAAGTCCCTAAGAGGAAGGGACTCATGAACCCCACTGACTCTAGCCACCGTCTGACACTTTGCAGAATCTGACTCTCAGATTCTAGATCAGCTAGAACTTGAGGCTTAGTGGATGGAGATGGATTACTCAGGCTGGGGGGCAAACCTGAGAGGCACCAGAGGCATCCTCTGCACTTTTAGGAAGGACAATGGGGGACACAGCCCTCAATGTGGGGCCAAATCTTGCTCCCAGGTGACTGTATCAGCAACAACTACCCATTGGTGCCCTGTCACAATGGGTTATTAGGAAGCTATACCTAAACAGCCAGCTGGTCCCAGCAAAAACACCCTGGAGGCAACATCTGAATGGTCCGATATAATCCTCCAAGTCTACAAGTGGAATGGAAGCCAATGGCCACAGAGCCACTGTGACCACCCAATCTTGGTGCCTGAGGTTGGCCTGGCTCTGGGGTGCACACGCAGGGCCTATGGCTGCCCAGCCTGTGACTAAACAGGGCACGAGTGCCCTGGGCGCAGTCTGTACATCTGTAGCTCTCCCCTCAGGAAGAGCACTTGAAAATTCCAGGATGGAGCCCCAAGTTGTCCGAGGAGGGGGCGATGCTCCTGCCAGGCATCAGCCTGCCCTTTGTGAGAGGATGGGCCGAGGCACAGGCTGGAAAAAGAGAGTTCCCAAGGGTTCAGCCTCTGATTCAGAAATACCAGCTCTCACGTCTAGGCTTGATCTTTCCACCTGGGAATTTGAAATGTTGGTTCCAAGCATTTCTGAGCAACCTGAGAACTCCTAACTCCCTTAGGCAGGGAGACCTCAGTACCTCCCAACATGATTTCAGAACCCCAGGATAGACAGCCTCAGACTGGCTGGCTCTGCTGAGCCCCCAGTGGCATCTGCAAGAACTCTTTGGCTTATGGGAGTCTCCCACATAAACTCACTAAGTATGAGGCCTTGAATGCAGAAATGTACATTGACGACAGAAACCACTAAACAGGCCAGGTGCTGCGGCTGATGCCAGTAATCCCAGTGCTTTGGGGGCCAACGTGGGAGAATCACCTGACGTCAGGAGTTCAAGACCAGCCTTGCCAACATGGCGAAACCCATCTCCATTAAAAAGACAATTTAATTGGCCAGATGTGGAGGCATGTGCCTTTAATCACAGCTACTTGGGAGGCTGAGGCAGGAGAATCACTTGAACCTGGGAGGCGGAGGCTGCAGTGAGCCAAGATTGCACCACTGCACTCCAGCCTGGTGACAGAGTGAGACTCCATCTCAAAAAAAAACCCACTGAACATCAGTGAGCAGCATCCTCAAAACCATACCCCCAAACCCGGAGACTTGGAAAGCAGGTGCCCACACATACTTATGCAGGGTGCGATGGGAGAGCGGCTCTGCTGGTAGCCTTTGGCACAGCGGTTGCAGGTGATACCCGTCACGCCGTCCTTGCAGGGACACTGGCCGGTGGTTTGGTTGCAGGTTTTGCCAGCAGCACCCACGGGGTGGCAATCACAGGCTGCAGAGAATACAAAATGGGAGGGTTAGACAAGGGGGAAGGGGCCAGTGCATCCCTACCCAGGGGTGCCTCCATGGACCCCGCCCTGGAGGAAGAGCAGTAACGCAGAGCAGACACAGCCCAGCCCAGACGCACTCCAGAAGCTCTGACGCTGCCCACCCGCCTACCTGGAAACGGGAATAAAAACCAAAATGGACCCCCTTGAAAGGACTGCTTTGGCTGCAGGAAAGGGAAGTGGGGGAGCCCATCTAAAGCCCAGGAGGAAGGTTTTAGAATCCCTTCTCCAGAATGCAGAGCCCGCAGCCCTATCACGCCTAGGTGGAGGAGTCAGGATTTGGGGGTACACCTTCCCTTGACTGGGTCCGCCTATGCGCTTTCACTCTGTCCTCAACCAGCTCCCAGCCCCCATGTTTTCCTGCTAATCCAGGGGGTGGAAGGAGTGGGGTTTGAGGCCTGATGAAGCTCTGGGGTTTGCCAGGTTAGAAGGAGTCACAGGGAAGGAAGCTCCCCCAGCTGCTGCCCCACACCCCGACCCTGCTTTGCAGTCGGGCAGCCAAGGCAAAGCCTTCTGAATCAAAAAACCCATAAACTGTAGCACTAGAAAGGGTCACGGTGATCGTGTAGTTTAAAGCCCTGATTAAATGTGCAAACAAAGACGGAAGAGGTAAAGGAAAGTCCCAGAGCCTCGCAGGAAGGGAATGGCCAAGCCAGGAGGTGAAGCAAGGTCAGGATTCTCAGGCCAGCAGCTATGGCTCCACAGAGCAGGTCCCAGCCCTCCTCCTGGCCTTGAAAGGGTGGGGAGGTGGGGTTGCCCACCCTGTCATGCTTCACTGAGGCTCCATCACTGTGTCCTAAGGAGCCAATTCCAGTAACAGAGTAGCCACAGGACATCGGGAGGACATCCTGCCAACACAGATGCTCTGGGCACAAACAGCTCTACCTACAGGCGCAGGACACCAGCGCTGCCTGCTAAGTCTGGCCTCCCTGAACCTAGGCAGTGGCCTCAGAGCGTGGTGGAGAAGGGGAAGACCGAAGGAAGGAGCAAATGTCCTGCCCACACCCTGCCCATGACGTGGGAGGAGGTGGGGAATCGTCTGCAGCAATGTGTCCTGCAGCAATTTCGGGTGGCGCCTGGTGGCTGCTAATGAGGACCAAAAAACCCAAAACCACAAGTGAAAGCAGAGACTCTGAAGGAGCCAGATTAGAACTTCCCAGCGAGCATAGAACTTCCCAGTGAGCACGTGGCTTGGCTTGAGTGCCGGAGTCTGCGGCTCAAAACACGGCCTCTCCGACGGGGCATGGTGGCTCACGCCTGCAATTCCAGCACTTTGGGAGGCCAAGGTGGGTGGATCACGAGGTCAAGAGATGGAGACCAGCCTGGCCAATATGGAGAAACCCCGTCTCCACTAAAACTACAAAAATTAGCTGGGTGTGGTGGTGAGTGCCTGTAATCCCAGCTATTTGGGAGGCTGAGGCAGGAGAATCATTGTACCCAGGAGGCAGAGGTTGTAGTGAGTAGAGATTGCACCACTGCACTCCAGCCTGGGCGACAGAGCAAGACTTCATCTCAAAACAAAACAAAACAAAAAACACGGACTCTCCCAGCCCAGCTGGCCTCAGACCCAGGAGTGGCCAATGAGGAGAATTAGGAGGAGAAGGGAGGGAGGAAGGAGGACAGGAGAAGAATGTGAGGAATTGTTTGTTGAAGTTGTGTCTGGACATGCAAAAGCTCTTGGGAACACTGGGAGTGAGGGTTCAGGGCTGCGGGTGCCCCAGTTAGGTGGGAGGAGGGTGGACGCACAGGCCCTGGCTCCGGGGGCAGCCTGTAGGCTCCCTGCCTGTGAGGCAGATGGAACTGCTCCAGTCTTGCCATTACTTCTTATACATCGAAGTAACGCTTTTTTTTTTTTTTTTTTTTGAGACAGAGTTTTACTCTTGTTGCCCAGGCTGGAGTGCAATGATGCAATCTCGGCTCACTGCAACCTCCGACTCCCAGGTTCAAGCAATTCTCCTGCCTCAGCCTCCTGAGTAGCTGAGATTACAGATGCACCCCACCACAGCCGGCTAATTTTTTTTATTTTTAGTAGAGATGGGGTTTTACCATGTTGGCCAGGCTGGTCTTGAACTCCTGACCACAGGTGATCTGCCCACCCCGGCCTCCCAAAGTGCTGGCATTACAGGCATGAGCTGCCGCTCCTGGCCAGAAGTAATGCCTTTTGTTAGGAAGTTGTCTTCTTAAATGTACCCTAAATTCAAGTTCATTCTCTATAGTTTGTCTTCTTCGCTCAAGACAAGATCCAGCCTTGACGGCCCATGGAGGCATACCGAGGAGGAGGAGGGGAGGAAGGGAGACTGGAGAGGCCACTGACCTTCCCCTAGGGCCTCTTAAATTCATCCCATGGTAAGAAGGGAGAGGGAGCATGGGCAGTGCCTCTAAGTCGGCCATGCAAACACAGAGGACCACAGCACAGGCTCCTACTGTCCCAAGCCGTGATGTAAGTGTGAGCATCAGAGGCTCAGGGTGGGGACTCCAGGGGCTCAGACCAGCTGACCTCCCTTAGCCAGCTAGTAATCCTAAGATTTGTGCCAAGTTCTCCCCTCGGTGCTGATGGAACACAGCTGTGCACCAGTCACTTCTGGATCCTCGGACTCGGCTGAAGGGAGCTCACCAAAGTTTGCTCGGTCACTGCAGCCGAGTCACAGGTGGACACCACCACTGGCCCAGGTTGTCTTTATCTTGGCAGCGGCAGACCCAGAGCAAACTCTGGGTGGAGTCAGGATGGTGCACTGTTCTTTCCCACGGCCCCTCACAGCGGTGACCTGCTTAGCTGCCTGGGCTGGCGGCGGCTGAGGTGTGCCGGAGTGAGGGCTGCCCTCGGGAACAGCAGGGTCACCGCGTCTGCTGTGTGCAGGAGGCACTTCCTAAGGGCCCAGCCTTTGGTTCAGCATGAGCTAACACTTGTTGCTGGGTTTCCAAATCTTTCTCCTAAGATTCTGCAAGCATCTGACCTATCAGTCTGGTTGATGGACACAGCAGACTGACTTGTGTTTTCACACCAGCAGATCATTGTTCTAGGAAGGGAGGCAATCAGAGTCCCAAAGGGTCTGCCTAAGGCAGAGTATTCTTCAGCAGGAGCCGCCCCGTGCAACTCCTGCAAACTCCTTAGCACATCCACACTCTCTAGTATGCGTCAAATCCCTTGGTCCTTGCAACAGCCCTGTGAAATGTGCAAGACAGAGGAGACCACGGACCAGCAAAGAAAACTGCAGAAGGCTGGGGCCTGTGCAGAGAGGGGCAAGGGCCTGGACCTCTGAGGGAACCATGCTTTCTAGATGGCCCCCTTTGTCATTCTCGTTCTGCAAGGAGAAGTAAGCTTGTAACACGAAGCGGGTTTTCCATTACCTGTACCCAATGCAGTCCTAACAGACTTGCATGGAATTCATTCTCAATCCCCAGCCAAAGAACCCCAAAGTAAAAACTTTCCCTAAAAATTCACAGAGATGGCCCACATTAAACCCTCTGTGCAAAGGCTATGTTTCAAGGTGTAGGGAGAGTTGACAGATGACAATGCCATAGTGGGTTCCTCTATGGCCTGGAAAGGAGAATCAGGCCAGCAGTGCCAAAGGAAGAGACGCTTGACGAAGAGAAAGTCAAAGGCATCCGCTGCAGTCCCATGACCCTGAAATACACACACACACACACACACACACACACGGACACACCAAAGTTCCTACTAACACACAGAAACACACACATATTCCCAGAAACACACAGACACAAGCAAACTCCTACTAATTCTCTCTCCCTCCCTCTCATATACACACACTGACTCACAAACACACAGATTCTTATGTATAAACTCACTTACACACAGACATATACTCAGATCCACAAAGACACAAACAGACACAGGCATACAGGGTCCCAGTGGGGAAGGGAGGTGAGGTGTGGAGTGAGCCGGGGAGAAGGTGGAAGTTAGGTGAGTGGAGGGGGGTTCTGGTGAGGGGGACAAAGAGAGAGCCTCCCTAATTCCTCTGAGAACGTTGTCTGGGTCAGAGTGTCTTCTGCCACAGGAAGCCGCTGGGTGGCCCCCATGTTCCTGGAAGTAAGCCACTTTTTTCAGAGGGAAGTCAATCCCTTCCACGCAGGTCACCCTGTGTGCGCAGAGTAGGCGGTACCTGGCCATGGGAAACAAACTACCCAAGGTTTTTTTCCATAAAGAGAAAGGTGAGGCCAGGCGGAAGCCCAGGTTCCTGAGAACATGGCAGGATCAGGTTTCCCATGAACACAGCAGGCTGGAGAGCCTCCCAGTGAAGCAGAGAACTCCGGCGGTCCTTGCTCTGGGTCATGTGACAGGGACAGACAGCTCAGGTGATCCATGTGCTTTCAGATGGGTGAGAGGAGACCCAGGTCTGGCCCCCACCCTCCCTGTGACCCTGGACCAGTGCCTTTCTCTCTCTGATGGCTCTTCTGTAAGGACAAGGGTCTCCCTCTGAAGTCCCACCAAAGTAACTTACAACTTACCAGGCTAAGATTTTTGTCTCCCTGCTGGATCCAAAGGATGCAGGGTGGCAGCCCCCACCCTCTGACCATCGCCCACTCTGCTGCTATCCCTCACAGTGTCTTGCCAAGATGCCGGGGGAAAGGGTTCCTGTCACAGGGCACACCAGGGCACTCCAGCCCAGGTGACAGTGGAAGACTCCATCTCAAAAAAAAAAAAAAAAAAAAAAAAAAAGGATCTGAAGGCTCCCCAGGTCCCCATATCTCTTGTGGGTGTCAGGCCTCTTGGGGGAAGCCTGGAGGAACCCCTACTAGAGGTGATATTGGAGAGAAGAGGATGTCAGGCACAAAGAGGTGTCCAAGCACCCATTTCTTCCCCACTCCCCAAAACAGGGGTGAAGGATCAGCAACCAAGAAAAGAAATGTGGGAAGGCCAGCAGGGCATTCTTGGAATGGAGGGAACCTAATGTCAGGTGGCAGGGAAGACACAGGATAGGCAGAGCTTTTCAGAGTTGGGGCAGACAGAGAGGCCAGGGGTGGGAAGGTGATACTGACCCACGGAGGCTGGTCTCTAAGTGAGTTCAGAGCCTCGAGGTATGTGAGATGGAGAACAAGGAGGCCCAAAGACGCAGCGTCAGAGCCTAGAGAAGAAGTTTCTTCTTACTGCTATTATTTAATTAGCATAGAGTAAAATTCACTTTTTTTGGTGTCGTTTTATGGTTTTTTTTCATGTGCATAGATTCTTATAACCATCACCATGACCAGGATACAAAACAATCCAGCACTCTCAAGAACCTCCTCCGAGGCTGGACGCAGTGGCTCACGCTGTAATCCCAGCACTTTGGGAGGCCAAGGTGGGCAGAACACTTGAAGTCGGGAGTTCGTGAGCAGCCTAACCAACATGGAGAAACTGAAAATGCAAAATTAGCTGGGCATCGTGGCACATGCCTGTAATCCCAGCTACTCGGGAGGTTGAGACAGGAGAATTGCTTGAACCAGGGAGGTGGAGGTTGTGGTGAGCTGAGATCATGCCATTAAAGAAAAGAACCCCTCCTGCTCCTTCTTTGTAGGCAGCCTTCCCCCTGCTCTAAGCAACCGCTGACGTGCTGTCCTGTCCCTATAGTTCGTCTTTTTCAGAATGTCTTATTCCGAGATTGTCTGTATACGCATTGTGTGTACAGGATGTGCAAATGAAATTGTATGAATTCTATGGTATGTCATCTTTTGCGACTATTCCTTTTCACTTAGCAAGATACATTTGAGATCCATTGATGTTGCGTGAATCAACAGGCCATGCCTTTTCATTGCTATATGGCATCCCTTCGCATAAATGTGCCAAAGCTTGCTTATCCACTCACCCACAGAAGCACATCCAGGCTGTTTCCAGTTCTGGGCAATTAAGAATGATGCTGTTAGAAACATCTGTGTACAGACTTTTATGTAAACATAAATTTTCATTTATCTAGGAAAAATACCTGGGAGGGAGACTGCTGAGTATTACCGAAGGGCTATGTCTAACTTTCTAAACAGCTGCCCAGCTGTTTTCCAGAACTATGGTGCCATTCTGAATTCTCTCCAGCAGCGCATGAGAGTTCCAGCTGTTCCTCGTCCTCACCAGCACTTGGAATTGTCTAACAGGGGTACAGTGGTATCTCATCGTGTTTTTTTTTTTTTTTTGAGATGGGGTTTCACTCTTGTTGCCCAGGCTGGAGTGCAATGGCACAATCTCGGCTCACTGGATCCACCTCCTGGGTTCAAGTGATTCTCCTGCCTCAGCCTCCCGGGGAGCTGGGATTACAGGCACATGCCACCATGTCCAGCTAATTTTTTTCATATTTTTAGTGGAGACAGGGTTTCACCATATTGGCCAGACTGGTCTCGAACTCCTGACCTCAGGTGATCCACTTGCCTCAGCCTCCCAAAGTGCTGGGATTACAGGCATGAGCCACCACACCGAGCCCTCATCGCGGGTTTAAGTTGCGGCATTCCATGTGTTTATTTGTGATCTGTCCATCTTTGAAGATACTTTCGGTAAAGTATTTTGCCCATGTTTAGTTGGGTTGTTTGTTTTCTTGTCATTGAATTTTGAATGTTATTATATATTTGGGATCCAAGTCCTCCATCAGATGTGGGATGTGCAAGTGTCTTCTCCTCATCTGTGACAGAAGGAGGTTCTTTTTTTTTTTTTTTTTTTTTTTTCAGAAGGAGGTTCTTAAAAGGTGAGCCCAACACAACACTCAGGTCACTCTTCTTCCAGCCTTCCAGTGCTCACAGAATGGGACCCACCCCCTCTCTGACACCAAGGAGCTAACTCTACCCACTTCTTCCTCCCTTTCTTCCCTTCTGACCAAGGCCCACCAAGCCCTTTCCTGCTTCTAGACTTTGGTTCTTCCTAGAATGCTCTTCCCTCAACTTCCTTGTGGCTGTTTTCTCCCCATACCCCAGGTCTCATCTCAAAAGTCCTGTCTGCAGGAAGCCCCGCCAGGGCCACTGCGTAGTGCAGCTTCCGGTTACTCTCTCCTTCCACCCTGCTGCTTTCCTCCACGGAACCCACCACTATCAGCCATTATCTTCCTTTTTCTTGCTTATTGTCAACCTCCCATCAAAAAGCAACCTCCAAGGGACCATGTCTAGCATGCAGTACAAACATGTGCTGAATCAAATGAACAATCTTGTCACCAGTCTGGATGTAACTCAGGCCAATCTGCCGTCCTTTCCTGGTGGGGAGGGGGCGCGTTTTGCTTCCCCTGCACATCTGGAGGAAAGAATGAGGAGGCAGGCAGAGTGACAGTCCCCTCCCATCCCAGGTCCTCTGCAGTCCAGTGCCGCTGCACTCTCTACTCTTAAATTCTCTGTGTTAACGAGGGAGGGAGGATCGCTGAAATCTGAAGATAATCCCCAAACGTCATTTCAGCTGTCTGTGTCAACCTCCTCTGAAACTACGCTTTCCTTTCCCCTAGCAGTTGCTAACTAGGCACAAAAGAATAAATGTTTCAAGTTGCACAGCCTCTCCTTTCTCTGCCACTTTCGGATCAAGGTGCAGCAGCAGGAAGTGGAGGGGGGAGGGGAGCCCCATAATCCCAAACTGGGTTATTTGACACTCCGTGATCTAGTTAACTATCGTCTTCCTGCACCTGTTTTACAGCCAAGGAGAAAAGCACAGGTCTTGCAAATGGTTCTGTGTGTGTGTGTGCGTGTGTGTGTGTGTGTGTGTGTGTGTGTGTGTGTCAGGAGCTTGGGACAGGAGGGCAGGGCTGTATGACACAGTGAGGGGCAGGAAGCTGAGCCCTGGGCCTGTGCCGCAAGTGAGGCAGCTCAGGCCAGCTCAGGCCTCCCATCAGCCCTAAGTCCCTCCAATCAAGGAGTCCCTCAGAGGCTGCCTGCTCTTCCTTGGCACTTCCAGAACCAGATCTGGATGTGCATGGCCTGTCCCCTCCTCCCTGTGCTGTGTCTCCACAAGCAGCTGCCGGGCACATCTCTGCCCTTCGACCTGTCATCTTTGCTCCCAAAGCATGGAAATTCTTTATTGAGAGTGTACACAGCATTAGGGCCAATCCCCGGGGCCCTGTCCAGTCCTGGGGGAATTGGCTGCAAAGCCCACACCTCATGGAAAGAACTAAAGCCCAAAGGCCACCACTCACAGAAAGAACAAGCAACAGGAGAGCCAAGGAAGCACCTCTGCTTTGCATGTGTGCTGACAATGGCGGAGGCTCTAGCTTTTCTGTTTTCCCTGACTTGCACAAATAATCATAATAGCTACCGCATATGGAATGCATGCTCCAATATGCCAGCACGTCCTCCACATCATCTCATGTAATCTGCACCATAGCCCTAGGAGGAAGAGGAGGGAGGAGGGACTACAATCCCCATTTGCAGGTAAGAAAACTGAGGCTCCCTAGAATAAATAAATGTCTTGCCCCCAGAGGTGGAACCTGAACTGTGGTGTGAATAACTCCAAGTTCCATGCTTTTCAAAGCTGTGCATCCCAAACCTGTTTACTACCCCCATGCCACCCACCCACGACCCCACAAGTGCTCTGCTGGCAGCAAAAGCCCAAAAGACACTATTTCCCCAGGTAAAATGCCTTAACGCTCTGGCCAAACCCAGAACTTCCATTACCCTGGGGAGCTCAATGATCAGGAGTCTTTTCTGCTCAAGCACAGAAACCCCTGGAGATCCTCCAGGAATTTATTTTCTTTCTTTCTGTGTGTGTATGTGTATGTGAGACAGAGTTTTACTCTTGTTCCCAGGCTGGAGTGCAATGGCACAATCTGAGCTCACTGCAACCTTCGCCTCCTGGCCTCAGCAATTCTCTTGCTTCAACCTCCTGAGTAGCTGGGATTACAGGCATGTGCCACTGCACCTGGCTAATTTTTGTATTTTTACTAGAGACGGGGTTTCACCATGTTGCCCAGGCTGGTCTCCAACTCCTGACCTCAGGTGATCTACTCGCCTTGGCCTCCCAAAGTGCAGGGATTACAGGTGTGAGCCACTGCGCCTGGCTGATCCTCCAGGAATCTCTATGTGGCAATTGGGGATGAGAGCGGGCCTGAGAGAGGAGGGGACTCATATCCAGGGAGGTGAAAACACAGACTGGCCAAGGACGCCTGGGGAATGAGAACAGCTGGACCAAGAAGATCCCATTTGGCACAGGGCGCCACATGGGTGGAGTCACAAGATCAGGGGCTCTTTTCATCTGTAAAGACTTAGGAATAAAACCACCTCCACTTAATTTCCTGGCTCTACCAGCTTTTCTGAGTCACCAAATCACAAACTGCACTGCTACTGCTACAAAGAATTGACCTATTGTATCAGGTTGTCCTAAGACGTTGACTATTTGAGAAGCATGTGGAATGTGGAATGTCAAAGCTGGAAGGGATTCAGGGGCCAGAAACCTGAATATAATCCCACAGAGGAGGAGACAGGTTCAGAAAGGTCACCAGGCTTATCTGATACCCCATAGACTATGAACATGGAGCCAAATCTCTAGGTAGGGATGCTGGTGTCCCCCAAGTGAAAAGATGCATCCACCCAGATCACAGTTGGGGTGAAGCTCTTCCACTGGGAATTCTCTCTCCCGACTGTAGCATCTAAGGTGTCAGTCTCTCCCAGTAGGTACTAACGTTACCTGGCCATCATGAAGGCCACTCCTTGGGTTGGGGTCTCTGTCCTCAAAGCTGGAGCTGCTCCAGCCACTAAGTACTTTCCTGCCTCAGATGATCAACCCTTTTCCCTGCACCCCCCAAAAAACACGAAAATGGAAATACAGGTAATGGAAATGTGACAAGGGACCCACATATTGAAAGGGTGCCCCTAAGGCTTTTGTAGGGTAGGTGGATAATGTCTTAGAGTCAGAAAGGCCAAGAAGGGCAGGGGCCCAGGAACTTTGCTGTGCTGTGAATAAATCCACAAATGATCAGATCTAAATATACATATTCACGCACGCACTATCTATCTGGCACTGATGACTGTCTGATCTTGTGCCTTGATCAGGCTGCACTAGCTATGCTCCCAGCCTTGCCCAGTAAGATTTTCAAATCTAAAAAATTTAGGGTCCGGGTGCGGTGGCTCACGCCTGTATTCCCAGCACTTTGGGAGGCCAAGGCAGGTGGATCATGAGGTCAGGAGATTGAGACCATCCCGGCCAACATGGTGAATCCCCGTCTCTACTAAAAATACAAAAATTAGCTGGACATGGTGGTGCATTCAGGAGTCTGAGGCAGGAGAATCGCTTGCACTAGGGAGTGGAGGGTTGCAGTGAGCTGAGATCGTGCCACTGCACTCCAGCCTGGTGACAGAGTAAGACAATGTTTCAAAAAAAAAAAAAAAGAAAAGAAATTTAAATGTCCACTGGCTCAGTTTTCATCAAGAGAATCATAAAAAACATTTAAATTCATTGATTATCAATCTCTCTCCTCAAAAGAATAAACCTGGGGTTTAGGCTACCTACACGTCTTCCCCTTAATACCACCAAGAGCAACTCACCATCCTCATTTCTTATTCTCTGTGGTTCTCAGTGTTGGTTAAACATTAGAATCACTTGGGGAGCTTTTCCAATTCCCAATGCCCAGATCTCATCTGGACCCATTAATTAAACCAGAATTTCTGGGAGTGGGATCCAGGTGGCAGTATTTTTAAATCTCCCCAAGTGGTTCCAATGCATGGCCAAGGGTGAGACTCACAGCGTAAGTTATAGACAAATAATGGTGAATGACGTCATAAAGTGAAGGCAGAGAGTCACCAATGAGAAAGTCATGGGGAGGCCCCCAACACACAGTGGCCGGGAAACAGAGCAGGCAAGACTGTGGTGTTCATTTCCCCTTGGCTGAGCTGCCGGAAGAAATACAGTGTGGACAGAAGTCGCAAGAACGTCCTAGCAAAGCTGTGAGGATGGTTGCATGCTTGCCCTGGCTAATTATCACATCTTCCTGCGACTCGAGCACCTTCTTAGCCTTCATTCAGCCACACGAACTGTGGGCTTGAAGGGGGAAGGGACAATGAGAGAAGCACACAGGCAGCTCAGTGACATGGAATGCAAGCCCTTTGTATGGGGATGCTGGATGCAGTGGTTAATTTCTTAATTCTCATCACAATTCGGTTCACGGGAGAGTCCTGGAATGTCTTTATCCATCACAGATGGTTTGGGAAAATGATAAATTAATATTGTTATCAATGGGGGCATGGCTGAAATGGTTAAATAGCAACGTCGTCTTTGCCCGCTCTAAAGAGAAAGAGCCCCCAAAGTCCATAAAGAAGACAAATGGTAAACAAAACCTCCTAGCTTTTGACAGATTCCAAGACGAGTATCATTCACAAACCATTCGGCGGAGAAAAGGGAGAAATTTATCTCATCTGACTTTGTATAGGACAACAGCTTGCACCATAATGAGGCCGTCCCAGTGCTGTGAAATCGCACTGAATAGTTGGAGAGTGCAGCCGCCTGTTCCCTGGGCATGTTTATTACAGTCCTTTGTATGCACCAACCCTGCCAGCCCTGGTTTACTTACTTCTAAATCAGGGGAGGGTAGAAAGGACCCAACAAATTTGTTGTTTCAAAACTTCCCAAATGGGGCAACTACATAGTAACGTTTGGAATCTGATGCCCTTATGCCAGGCTGTTCTTGTCTGGGTCACCCCTGCCCTATACTGGACAAGGTCCTGAGTCAGCCAATCACCAGCAATATATGGGTGGCCTCGGCCCCCTGCCCAGGCCCTGAGAAGTGGGGGGTAAAAGAGACCCCAGAGGCCATTCCCAAGCCAATTTAGGAGTCAAGAACCCCTGCCCTTTGTCCCTGTTCCCCTGTGAAATTAGTCTGAAACAAAGAAGTGCAGCCCTCACCTGAAGGCCTATGGTGGGGCTCCCGGAAGTCAATCTCAAAAGCTGGGGCCTAACAGCCAGGCACGGTGGCTCACGCCTGTAATCCCAGCACTCTGGGAGGCTGAGGTGGGCAGATCACCTATGAGCAGGAGTTCGAGACCAGCCTGGGCAACATGGTGAAACCCCGTCTCCACTAAAAATACAAAAATTAGCCAGGCATGGTGGCACACACCTGTAATCCCAGCTACTCAGGAGGCTGAGGCAGGAGAATTGCTTGAACCCGGGAGGCAGAGGTTGCAGTGAGCCGAGATCACCCCACTGCACTCCAGCCTGGGCAACAGAGCGAGAGACTCTGTCTAAATAACAACAAAAAAGCCAGGGTCTGGGGGCAGCACCAAACCTACAAAATTTCAGAAGCCTCTGAGAGCAAACTGTCAAAGATCAAATACTGGAGTCAAAGTGCTTCCACCCAAGAAACCATTTCCTTGAACCATCTGGCCCTGGCAACACAAGGCAGGAGACGCTTGTGGTGGTGGTGGTGGTAGGGGGTTGACTACAAGACCCCTGTGTGAAAATCTCAAGGGTACACATCCCGCCAGCATCTGAACTTCTCCTAAAGATGGTTCATGCCAAGTTCTCAGGGCCTCTTTTTCAGTGTCCCATACCCCCTAAGAGCATGACAGCCCAAGAGCTGAGAGGAAAGATCTGGACTTTCCAGAGACGTCTTTCCTCACCAATCAGATGGCTGGGCCTTTTGGGTCAAATTTTTGCTCATCAATCAGAGAGCAGATATTTTCTTGCCAATCATGAAGCAGAGCCCTTCAGGCAATGCTTTTTCTCATGAATAAGAAAAGCAGAAACCTCAAAGCACTGCCTTTCCTCACCAATTAGGTGGCAATTATTTTTAAGTGTAGTTTCCGTCACCAATTAGGTGACAAGTTCCTTGAAGCACTGTCTTACCTCACCAATCAGATGGCAGTTTCCTTGAAATACTCTTTCCTCCCCAGTCAAGAGGCACTAAGAGTCCCATCCTTTCCTGCCATATTTCAGGAATATGAATTTGCCTGAGTCTTTCTGAGCAGATGCCATTTTTAGGTTTTCCCCTACTATAAGTCATTGTCCCAGAGTTCCCACCAAGGCAGGGGCAGCTGCTGTCCAGGGCTGGGAAGGAAGACACAGCTGCCTAGGCTGGCCACAGTATTGGAAATCGTAAAACAAGAATATACCCTCATCTGTTTACATCTGACCCTCCTAGAAACTAGTAAAGGAAAGTGGACAATATCAGACCTCAGCCAGAGTGGCAGAGCCCTGGAGAAACACCTGCAGGTTTGAGGGACCCTGTGGCTTCCTGACATCTCTCAGTCTGAGTGGTAAGAGGCTGCATATGGCTCTTTTCCCTGCCCACACCAACAGGGGTTAAGTGGACCAGGCCCTGCTCTTTCTTACCTCCCTGGGAAACACACATTTCTGCTTGGGCAGCAGAAACTGACATGACAGGAAGGGACCACTGCCGCTCCTCACCCAGACCCTCTCACTCGCAGGCATAGGACTGCCTACCTGAGTGGCCACTCTTGAGTAAAATTTCTTGGCTGAACTCCCAAGAAATTTATGTGCAAGCCAGCTGTTTACAAGACCCCTGGCCTCAATTTCTTCTGTAAAAGAGACACAACAAACACTCTGGGCACAGGCAAAGGAGCTGGATATCTTCCAACTGTGTTCTCTGAAAGCCCAAAGCCATCTCTCCCGGGGCTTGTCCTGCTCACACATTTCCAGCATTGCAGATGTTTCTCGGGTCCCTATGCCTGGGCCACCTTCCCATTCATTCTCTGCTCAGTCTTCTGGGGGATTCCCACCTGAAATCATGATTTTTTTAAAAAACGTGAAAACAGCCCAGCTACCTTTCTGCTCGTGTTTCTCTTGGCAACCACCAGAGGCAGCCGTAAGTCTACAGACACAGAAGGACATCTTGCATCTTGGGAGCTACTCTACCCATGCCTGTGCAGCGGAATCAAGGGATTTCTCCTGGAGGAAACAGATTGGGAAGCTGTTTATTTTATTCTATTTTATTTTATTTTGAGAAAAGTATTCCTCATAAGCAGGGCTGGGCTGGGCTGGATTCATGGGCCCCATGCTCAGAAAGGCACCAGCTTGGTTGAAACTCTGTTGTCCTTGTTTCAAAATTCTTAATAGCTTTGGAATTAAAAGCCCCCTATTTTCTTTCTCTTTTTTTTCTGAGATAGAGTCTCACTCTGTCACCCAGGCTGGAGTGCAGTGGTGCAATCTTGGCTCAATGCAACCTCCACCTCCCGGGTTCAAGCGATTCTCCTGCCTCAGTCTCCCGAGTAGCTGGGATTATAGGCACGCACCACCACACCCAGCTAATTTTTGTATTTTTAGTAGAGGCAAGGTTTCACCATGTTGGCCAGGCTGGTATCGAACTCCTGACCTCAGGTGATCTGTCCGCCTCGGCCTTCCAAAGTGCTGGAAGCCCCTATTTTCATTTTGCACTGGGCCCTGCAAATTATCTAGCCAGTCCTGCACACAAATGCCCCACATCTGGTGGACTTCCTGTTAAGGAGATGACACTTTTGCTTCATCCACATGCTAAGTGGTGGCCACAGAAAGGTTTCTCTCCTGCAGACAGACCTGGGCCTGTCTTCCATGGCTTGGGACCCTGCCAAGCCAGGGTCTACACAAGTATCCAGGTCAGGACCCCACCCATGCTGAGGTGCTGCCCACGAGCCCTCAGAGGTAAATCCCTTCTTGGGAAGCCATGTTCACTGCAGGTCCTGGTCCTAGGCCACAAGTTTTGAGCGGGAAAACCCTGGTTCCTGGAATTCCCAAAAGCTATTGTAGGGTGGGGGGCCCCACTTCTCACCCTCCAGTATCACTAAATTCCCTGGCATTCATCAGCTTCTCTGAATCATCTGACCATTGCTTCATTTTTGTTGGTAGGAGAAAAACAGCAGAAAGTTAAAACATTAGGACTTGCTTCAGTGGACGAAAATAGAGTCGCCCATCTTTTTTTTGGCCTGAGAAGCAAAGCTATTTGCAGATGGATTCAATGTTCCTTCTGAGACCCTGCCCCTGAAACTGCTGACCTTGCTATGACTGTGTGTGTGTGTGTGTGTGTGTGTGTGTGTGTGTGTGTGTATGTGTGTGTGTGTGTCAGGGGGTGGGTAGTGAGGAATGGCGCTCACATATCCAAAGAAGTGCGTCTGCGTGCATTTGGTAAAAGAGAGTCCTTTGTCCCGAGACAGTAAGACCGGCGAACATGACTCGCGGCCCTCTGGTATGCAGCACACCTGTGCGGAGGAGAAGCCCTGGGGGGGAGGAGAGGGGGAGGTGTTGGTGACGGCAGCCCTGCACCCTTGGAGGGGATCACACCTTTTCCCTTCTCCTCCTTTCAAGCCATGTCTCCATCGCCCCTTTGTTATGGCTTACACCTCCAAATACCAGGGAGGCCTTGTGAGAGAGAGAGAGCGAGAGAGAGAGAGCGAGACAGAGAGAGAGAGAGAGAGAGAGAGACAGAGACAGAGACAGAGACAGAGACAGAGACAGAGACAGAGACAGAGACAGAAACAGAGAGAGTGTAAGAGAGACAGAGAGAGAGATGACCTCAGTCAACGCCAATTTGTACGCAGACTGTAAGAAAACAGAAAAGGAGGCGAGAAAGGAGCAGGAGGACTGAGGTTCCCAGGGTCTCCCCAGTCCCCTGCCCCGCCGCATGTACCCACCTTTGCAGGCCTTCCGGTGGGTGATGGGCTTGCCCATGTCTCGGTAGTAGCCCTCCTTGCAGTAGTGGCAGTGGCGGCCGGCCGTGTTGTGGCGACAGTTGAGGCAGACACCTCCGCTCTTGCGCCCCGAGAGCTTATAGAGTTCCATGTTGAAGCGGCAGCGCCGGGCATGCAGGTTGCAGTTGCAGGCTGCAGGGGAAGACAGGGAGAGGTGTCAGCCGTAGGGGTGCGGGGAGGACGGGCACCCACGGGTGCCAAGAGAAATCCCACCCCCAACGCCTCCCTTCTCCACTGGCAGAGCCAGGCAGTCAGACTCGTGCTTCAGGAGCCCCTCCTTGGCTCCTCCTGTTGGCACCCATAAGCATTTATTAGGCACTCAACAGTACCATGGCTGAGGTTCTCCCAAAATTCATATGTTGAAGCCATAACTCCCAGTACCTCAGAATGTGACTGTATTTTGAGACCGAGTCTTAAAGCCCTTAGAGTAGGCTCTACACCAGTATGACTGTGTCTTTTTTTTTGAGACCGAGTCTGGCTCTGTCACCCAGGCTGGAGTGCAGCGATCTTGGCTCTCTGCAACCTCCGCCTCCTGGGTTCAAGCCATTCTCCTGCCTCAGCCTCCTGAGTAGCTGGGACTACAGGCGAATGCCACCATGCCCAACTAATTTTTTGTATTTTTTGTAGAAACATGGTTTCATCATGTTGCCCAGGCTGGTCTCAAACTCTGCCCGTTTCAGACTCCCAGAGTGCTGGGATTATAGGCATGAGCCATCTCACCCAGCCTAAGAAATATATATTTAATTCATGCACTGGAAAAACAAAAGCGGGAAGAGAAAGGAAAAAGAAAGAACACTTGCTCAGTTGTGGAGATATTTAATTCTTTCCTACAAAAATACATCATGCTTGTATACATCTAGTTTTGTGGGTGTTCCTTTGCATAATAATCAACATTTTCTCATGTCAAATACGATGTTTAAAAGTTGTCTGGGCTAGACATGGTGACTCACACCTGTAATCCCAGCACTTTGGCAGGCGGAGGCGGGCAGATCACTTGCAGCCAGGAGTTCAAGGCCAGCCTGGCCAATATGGTAAAACCTTGTCTCTACTAAAAAACATAAAACTTAGCTGGGCATGGTGGTTTGCACCTATAATCCCAGCTGCTCCAGAGGTTGAGGCAGGAGAACCACTTGAACCTGGGAGGTGGAGGATGCAGTGAGCCGAGACGGCACCACTGTACTCCAGCCTGAGCCATAGAGTAAAACCCTATCGCAAAAAAATGAAAAAATAAGAGTCGCCTGGCACTGCGTTGTATAGCTATGCATAGTGGGCCCCGTGGAGTCAGAAGTGGAGGCATTTAAAAGATGTTCCTCAGCCAGGCACAGTGGCTCATGCCTGTAATCCCAGCAATTTCAGAGGGAGGCATATCACAAAGTCAGGAGATCGAGACCATCCTGGCTAACATGGTGAAACTCCATCTCCACTAAAAATACAAAAAATTAGCTGGGCATGATGGCACGCACCTGTAGTCCCAGCTACTCGGGAGGCCGAGGCAGGAGAATGGCTTGAACCCAGGAGGCGGAGGTTGCAGTGAGCTGAGATCGTGCCACTGCACTCCAGCCTAAGCAACAAAGACTCCATCTCAAAAAAAAGAAAAAAAAATGAAGGCCCTCCCAGGGTTGGGAAGCTAGGTTGCTTTCCATTTTTCACTATTATAAATGTTAACTACCTTTGAACACCTTATTCAAGGTAACCACCTTGAACCACCTTTGAACATATATATTTGTGCTCTGCTCTGGTTACAACTGTAGCACAAATTTCTCAACATGGAATTACTAGGTTGAATTTTGAATCTACGTGTTTTTAACATTGGCTCCAAACTGCCCTCAAGGAAGGTTGTACTGGCTTATACACCCACCAGCAGGATATGAGAGCTCCTATTTCACCACATGCTTGAAAAGAGTAATATGCATTTGGTCTCAGCCTTCTTTTAAAAAAATCTTTGCCAATCTGTCTGAGAGAGAACACACACACATGATTTTAATTTGCAGGTCTTTGATTACTAGGAAGGTTGGACATTTCTCCATGTGTTGTTTTTCTATTTGTATTTCCTTTTTGTGCATTGCCTGTTCATGCCATTTGCCCAGTTTTTAAATAAGGTGGACTTTTTTCATGCTGTGTAGCGATCTTATGTGTAGGATGGATGAAAATCATTTGTCTTTTCTGCCATATAAGCTGTAAATATTTTTAACAGTTTCTTATTCACATGTTACTTTAATTTGTGATCCTTAGAAAAACATTTGCCTCTTTAATTTTTCTCTCTGATGTTAAGACAAGCTTCTTTAAGTGCTCTTCCTAGAGTCACTGCCAAGTCACTCACCCATTAGTCACTTCATTTACAAATAGAGGTAGACAGGGGCTCTAGAGAAAGCAGTGTGGGATGCAGCAAAAAAGACAGCTTCTGCCCTGAAGTCTGAAAGCATCCGGAAGCCAAATTGAACTCCCAAAGCCTTGCTAAGTATCCTCCAGCAAATGTCCCCAGGGCTGAGTTCAACCAGGTGCAAAGAAAGAGGCTGCAGCTGCACCTTCCCTCCCGCAGAGGACTGTCACACCTGCGCACATTCACTTTTTGGACACACTCTGCCAGACAAGAGTGACAGGGGCCTGCTCAGAGGGGTGCAACGGCCAACCAGCCCAGGACCACAGAGACAGGGGGACCCAGGAGGGGAACCCGAGCCTTCTGGCTCCTGGTCCACTGGCTCAGAGGAAAGGACCCATATCACTGAAGTAACAGCTGGTTTAGACTACAGCCAGGATCTACATCTTCCTACAAACACAGGACCTGTCACATCTGCCTGGGAACAGGGATCTAGAAGGAACACCCAGGTCTCACTTCCTCAGACCTCCCTTGTACCAGGAAAGGCCAGGCAACAGCATCGTCCCATCCTTCTTGGAGGCAAATGTCCTCCTCTGTAAAGGCAGCTGTCCTGCATTTCCCAGAGGGGCCTGCCATAGCCTCTGAGCCCCTTCTGGGAGCTCAGCCCCCACCTTTCCCACTCCAAGAGGAAGCTGAGGGCTGGTAGCTCTCTTCCATATGCACCTTATGCCAACAAAAGGTTCTTCCTAAACAACTGGTCACACAAAAAAAACCTCTGAGGCAAACATCAAAAGGCAGGGCTCCCCTCCCTCCCCTGCTTCTTGGAGCTGTCAGGAGACATCAAGTGGCAAATGCCCACGCTCGGACTTCTGCAAAGCATTTTACAGCTTGTTTTCTTTTCTCTTTGTTTTATTTTCTCTGCACAAATGGAAAAATGCATTGGGCAAAGCAGCTCACATCTGGATCCCTTGGCTTCACACAGAGGCGTCACCCAACTCCCCGCCTGTCCCTAGCCCCTTCCTCAGAGAGACACCTTAATCCTTCGTGCCTTCCTGTTTATCTCCTGCATCTCTTGGAGGCAAAAATATTGGGTATTAGTTTCATTATCAGATTTCAAGGCAGGGAGGAAAGGGCAGCTTTGTGAGAATAGAGAGGTCAGCCTGGAGAAAAGGGGGTTGGGGGCAACAGAGACACTCTGAGGAAGCAGCAGGGGCAAGAACAGAAGCCCTGCCCAGGACAGTGAGGCTCTGCCTCTTATCCAGGGGTACACCAGCCAGATTTGTGCCCCTCTTTCGCTGTCATGTGGGGATCACTGAGGATGCATCAGATGTGGCTGCATTTCAGACCCAGGGCATAACAAGGGAAAGGAAGGTAGGAGGGCGAGAGGCCCCACATTCCAACCAGAAACCCAATGGGGAGAGAGGCCCAAGAGATGGGTTCCTATTTTCTTTCCCCATCAAAAAGTCCTCTAAGTCCTATTTCAATACATGCCTGTGGCCACTTCTTACCTCTCAACATTCCTGCTTTTCTGCCCCTCTCCCTCTCCCACCAGCCTGGAACTGCCCAATCCCTTTCCACTCCCCAGGTCGGGTCAATTCAGTGCATACACAGTGCTTGAGCTATGCGCCCAGCTCTGTGTTACAGGCTGTGTGAGATACAGAGATGGACAATGCACTCTCAACTGTCCATGGGTTCCCCATCTAATGGAGAGAACAAACTCATGTCAGCAAACTCTCTGATCAAGTGTGACTAATCTCTCATTAACTGTGTTGTTTTGTTGAGGATAGGGACAGTATTTGCTCTTATATCCTCCAGCCCACAGAAGGCCTTCATACATTTTTGTTGTGTAAATGAGAGAGACAGAGAAAGCAAACAAGAGAGAAGATGGATGGATGGATGGATGGATGGATGGATGGATGGATGGACAGATGGATGAATGAGGTTGATAGGTGAGTGGATGGATGGATGGTATGAGAGAAAGGATGAATGGATGGATGGAATGGATAGAGAGATGCATAGATGGATGGATGGATGAATGAATGGATGCATGCATGAATGGGTGCATAGATGGATGGATAAGTAGGTGGGTAGGTAGACAGGCAAGCAGATATGTAAAGAGACAGTTAGATAGTTAGACAGGTAGGGCAGATAGAGGATTTACTGCCTGAACCACTTCCTGACAAGGCATGGCCTTGTGATGTCTCTTTTATTGTTGCTTTCAACTACTTTAACTCATCAATTTAACTTCTGTCTGCTCAAGTAGACTGCTGTGCTTTAGAGAGAAAATTCCACATCTAAGTGCCCTGGACTCTTCCTGGAACTCTGAATAGGGCCCTTGCATACAGAGACTGAATCTGCATCCATTGCTTTTCATGAATTTACCACACCATAGGTGTTGGCCCGCCCCAAAAGACACTCACAAACTCACCCTCAATCCCATCAAGACTACCCCAGGCCCAGAGAGCATCCAGCAGGCATGGTGAGCAGTATCCAGACCCTGTCTCTCAGGAACTCTGGTCCTGGCTCCCTCAGACTTCACATGGCCAAGGGGCTTCTCACTGGAGCAAGAAGGCCATTTGGTGATGGAGCTCCTCAGAGGCTCTGGTCTGGGCCCAGAACCCCGCTGCAGCCCTCTAACACACAAGATCACCATCTCTTCTCCCTTCCAGAGTGGTTCTTTTGAGAAGACTGACCATATTATCTCTGTAGCATAACGGCTGAATTGTCCAAAAAAAAAACAAAACAAAATTCACATAGGCACCATCGAAGGCTGGAGGCCTTTGTACACAAGGTCCCCAGCCCTTGGCTGCCTGCGCACTGGGACAAGCACTGCTCTTGGATGTGCAATGATTGCTGACACATTTCCACATGTCCAGGCCACATGGGCAGGCTGGGGCGTGGCAGAAACTTGGAGGGCTGGGGGTGGGCGCTGCTTCCCTCGCCAGCTACTCTGCTAGGTAAGTCCACAGCTGCTGGGTAAGGACCAGGAGACCTACTCACCAAGCACAACTCACAACTGCCCTGGGGGACAGCTGTTCTCAACCAGTGGCAATTTTTCCCCTAGTGGATATTTGGCAATGTCTACAGACATTTTTGGTTATCATGACCGGGGAGGGAGGGGCTGTTTGCATCCAGTGGATAGAAACCACAGAGGCTGCTAAACTCCCTACCATGCACAGGACAGTCTCCACAAATGGAGCTTGCCAAGTGTCCATAGTGCTGAGTTTGAGAAATCCTGAATTAGGGAGATCATGACGCCCGCTGCTTCTGAGGTATGTAAATGTTTATTCCCCTCTGCCTAAGATGCTATTCTTTAAGGGCAAACTCTGCTCCAGGAGGTGACTGTCGTTAACTCCTTCAACAAAGCCTTGGCTGAAGCCTTTAAAAGAATCAGGTGGTTGGCCGGGCATGGTGGCTCATGCCTATAATCCCAGCACTTTGGGAGGCCGAGACGGGCAGATCATTTGAGGGCAGGAGTTCGACACTGGCTTGACCTACATAGTGAAATCCCATCTCTATTTAAAAAAAAAAAAAAAAAATTAGCCGGTTGTGGTGGCGGGCACCTGTAATCCCAGCTACTTGGGAGGCTGAGGCAGGAGAATCGCTTGAACCCAAGAGGTGGAGGTTGCAGTGAGCCAAGATCGCACTACTGCACTTCAGCCTGGGCAACAGAGCAAGACTCCCTCTCAATCAATCAATAAATGATAAAAGAACCAGGTGCTGTGGTGACAGCAGCAGGCAAGATGGAGTCCTATCCCCAGGGTGCTTCCTGTCTCAGGTGGAGATGGACAATTATCTAGTAACTGCACTGTTTTCGATGATGACCAAAGCTGTCAAGACCTACAATCAGGGAGCCATTCTTCTGGGCCTCTCAGGGACAAGGTGGAGAAGACAGGGCCTGAGAAGAGCATCAGCACAAATGGGATATTCCACCAGCACTGCCCCAACTATAGCGTGAATACGGTCACCTGAGGATTCTGCACAAATGCAGGCTCTGTGGGGAGGGATGGAACTGGAACTCAATGGAAAAGGAACCAATTGGGAAATGACCCACTGTGTGGACAAAAAGCCCTGCAGAAAGGTCAAGGGAGGTTTTACCTCAGGGAGTCTGTGATGGGGCAGTGGGCAGAGGTCTGATTTCAAAAGAAACTTCTCTGAGGCCAACAATCATATGAAAAAATGCTCATCGTCACTGGTCATCAGAGAGATGCAAATCAAAACCACATTGAGATACCATCTCACGCCAGTTAGAATGGCGATCATTAAAAAATCTGGAGACAACAGATGCTGGAGAGGATGTGGAGAAAAAGGAACACTTTTACACTGTTGGTGGGAGTGTAAATTAGTTCAACCATTGTGGAAGACAGTGTGGCAATTCCTCAAGGCCTTAGAAATAGAAATTCCATTTGACCCAGCAATCCCATTACTGGGTATATATCCAAAAGACTATAAATCGTTTTACTACAAGGACACATGTACACGAATGTTCATTGCAGCACTGCTTACAATAGCAAAGACCTGGAATCAACCCAAATGCCCATTGATAATAGACTGGATTGGAAAAATGTGGCACATATACACCATGGAATATTATGCAGCAATCAGAAATGATGAGTTTGTGTCGTTTGTAGGGACATGGATGAATCTGGAAAACATCATCCTCAGCAAACTGACACAAGAACAGAAAATGAAACACCGCATATTCTCACTCATAGGTGGGTGATGAAAAATGAGAACACATGGACACAGAAAGGGGAGTACTAAACACTGGGGTCTATTGGGGGGAAAAGGGGAGGGCCAGTGGGAGGGGGAGGTGGGGAGGGATAGCCTGGGGAGAAATGCCAAATGTGGGTGAAGGGGAGAAGAAAAGCAAAGCACACTGCCATGTGTGTACCTACGCAACTGTCTTGCATGCTCTGCTCATGTACCCCAAAACCTATAATCCAATAAAAAATTAAAAAAAAAAAAAAAAAAAAGAAACTTCTCTTGACCTCACACGATGGCTCACACCTGTAATCCCAGCACGTTGGGAGGCCAAGGCGGGTGGATCATGAGGTCAGGAGTTCAAGATCAGCCTGGCCAACAGGGTGAAACCACATCTCTACTAAAAATAAAAAACTTAGCCGGGTGTGGTGGTGGGTGCCTGTAATCCCAGCTACTCAGGAGGCTGAGGCAGGAGAATTGCTCAAACCCAGGAGGCAGAGGTTGCAGTGAGCTGAGATTGCGCCACTGCATTCCAGCCTGGACGACAGAGCAAGACTCTGTCAGAAAGAAAGAGAGAGAAAAGAAAGAAAAAAGAAAAGAAAAGAAAGAAAAGAAAGAAAGAAAGAAAGAAAGAAAGAAAGAAAGAAAGAAAGAAAGAAAGAAAGAAAGAAAGAAAGAAAGAAAAAGAAACTTCTCCTTAAATGACTGGTTCTGAATCATAAAAATACTTGAGAGTTGTTTTTAAGAGTTTGAGGTAGTCTGTATTTCCTTTATTGCTTTGCTACTCTATTTGGTATGCTATTTATTTAGAGTGTTCAACTCCTGTTTATAAATCTTAGGTATTCTGCCCCCAGTGTGTTTTTCTGAGCCCTATTTTCCGCAGCTCCTGAAATGGCTGGGTTGAGCAACAGCGGCTGCCCGCACACCTGACTCCTACCCACACGTGGGGATTATTCTGAGCCAGCTTCTCGAAGGGCTCCTTTTGGGAAAGGGGCCGAGGCAGGACTGGCCCAAGCATTTCTGGGACTCACAGCCCTTTGGAACTACAGGTGAGCTGGGCACAAAAGAAATGATCATAAATGTACATCAATTTCTAAAACAATCCAAGCCCAGACTTAGGTTTCATTTCACTATTGGCAAATTTGGTAGGGCATGAATTTATTGAATAACTCAACAAGTATTTACTGAGTCCCTAGTTGGTGCATTCTGGGCACCATGCAAGGTGCTGGGGCGTCACAGTGAGCAGGACAGCCATGGTCCCTGCCCTGGCAGGGTCGGTGGAGATACCCAGATGTGCTCAAGTCGGGTTAATGCTGCTGCCGCTGTTGTCTGCCTCCAAGATCCACCACTATCTCCCAAACACAGGCTTCAAGCTCATCACTGGAGATATCAGCCAGCCAGATACAACGCAGCAGTGACCAGCCAGAGGGAGCCACGAGACTGGACGACCCCTATGAGGACTGCAAGGACTTCACGTGGAGTAGTTGGTTCCACTCAAGGCTCTAGGGTTTGCACCCATTTGAGGGTGCCTCGTTTCAACCATTTTAAAAACCATCGACAAACATCTCCTAGACATGGCCAGGAGAACGGGACAACTCACTTGTCTGAAAGAAAAGTCAACGGCCGGCCGGGCACAGTGGCTCACACCTGTAATCCCATCACTTTGGGAGGAGGAGGCGATTGGATCACGAGGTCCAGAGTTCGAGACCATCCTGGCTAACACAATGAAACCCCCGTCTCTACTAAAAATACAAAACAATTAGCTAGGCGTGGTGGCACGTGCTTGTAGTCCCAGCTATTTGGGAGGCTGAGGCAGGAGAATCTCTTGAACCCGGGAGGTGGAGGGTGCAGTGGGCCGAGATCGTGCCACTGCATTCCAGCCTGGGCAACAGAGCAAGACTCCATCTCAAAAAAAAAAAAAAAAAAAGTCAAATGAGCAGAGTTAGTCCACCCACACTGGTCATGAGAGCCAGGCAAGGTAAGGATGTCCCATGGGACTCTCTGGAGGCCCAGAGAACATGTGAGGAAAGATATAGCACTTCAAGATGCCTCAATGACACCCAAACAGGACCTGCTTCTGCCTGACTGCTCGTTCACTGTTTCATTCAACAAACATGAATGGAAGCCTTGGAAGTGCCGGGCTCTGAGAGGGAAGCACAGCTGCCATAGGACTGATATTGCTGTATTTTGCTCTCTCAACAGACCTCGGTCCCCTCTTTCTTCTCTTGAGCTGTGGTTTTCAATTCAAGTAGTTACCAAACCACTCTCAAGGTCCCAACCTGTGATGGTTTTGCAGCCTGAGTGCACAGATTCACCAGCATTGCCTCCTACGGCACAGGGAGCTGAGACACCCCGCAGAGTCTCTCTCTTTTTTTTTTTTTTGAGACCAAATCTTGCTCTGTCGCCCAGGCTGGAGTGCAGTGGAGCGATCTCAGCTCACTGCAACCTCCACCTCCTGCGTTCAAGTGATTCTCCTGCCTCAGCCTCCCGAGTAGCTGGGATTACAGGTGCCCACCACCACGCCTGGCTAATTCTTGTATTTTCAGTAAAGATGAGGTTTCAGGTGGCCTTAGTGCCCTTTCCACAGCCTAAGGTTTCACCATGTTGGCCAGGCTGGTCTCTAACTCCTGACCTCAGGTGACCCCGCTTAGGCCTTCCAAAGTGCTTGGATTACAGGCATGAGCCGCCACGCCCAGCCACCCCCAGAGTGTCCGATTCAGGATGTACGTGGGGCATGAGAACGTGTACCTCACAAGTTGCCAGATGGTACTGATGCTGCCCATGTAAGGGCCACACTTTGAGAACCACTAGTCTAGATCACACAGAGGAGAAAGCAAGCTATCGAAGACTAGAAGCTTGGAGCTCACAGTGCAGAGAGGCAGGGCATAGGTGAGTGTAACTACTACTAACTAAAATCAAACATCACACAGTGGCCATAAACTCACATGCAAGTGAGAAGAAAGAGAGCTGGAGCCGACGTGGGAAGCTTGGGCTGTAGTTCCAGCTCCAAGACTCTCCCAGGGATGACCCTGGAAAGCCCACTTGGCCCCTCTGAGCCCATTCTGCCATCTGAAAAATGAAGACATTTGGGTCTGATGATTTCTAAGCTCTTTTCTGGCCCAAAAAATCTGTAACTCAGGACACCCAAACTCCAGCAGAGTAGGGGACAGATTAGCAGACTCACATCCGCATGGAGGCCTTTGTGAGTTCAGAAGTCGGGTGCTCCAGGCCAGGTGATGATGCTGTGAAGAAGCCTCAGTGTGGGACTGGATCAAGCAGGTGACAGGGCTGTGGAAAGGGCACTAAGGCCACCTGCAGGCCATGGGTGGATCCCAGCTGGGACTCGCCATGGCCCTGGGGTGGTGGTAGGAGGACCCTGCAGGCTTCTGCCTTGATGAAAGTAGAGGTATGGGAGACTTGCCAGGGAAACCATCAGAGGGGCGTGGCCAAGAGGACTGGTGACCACGTGGGTCTTCCAGAGAGAATGGGTGTGCAGTATCCTCTCCGGGGAACTGGGTAGAGGAAACCATTTTGGGGGAGAAGAAAGGAGTCTATCTTTAGGCATGTAGTGGGCATAGCAGGGGGATTTAATGGTGGGCAGTGAGAAACAGGGGCCCTCCCTGGTCAGCCTGGGAGAATTCTGAAGCGAGTTCTCTCAGAGAGGAGCCCACGCACCTCTCTTAAGCCTCTCTTTCGGAAAGAGGAGGCCTATAGGGCCACGACATTGAGTTTTTCAGCTCCAATTTGAAAGCATTTCTGTCCACCCTCCCTTCCCGCTCCCCACCACCACCTGTGCCTCATCTCTGATAACCAGAAAGAAACACAGTGGATCAAGGTGGTAGGAAAAATGAAAGAAAGTGGGAAGGGTATTAGAACCTCCATGCCAGGAGTCACAGTCAGAGCAGGACCGGAGGCTGGAGTTCCCTGCCTGCCAAAGACAGGCTTTAGATGGTTTCTGATAAAGTCCCCAGAGGTAAGTGGCCTGTGTTTGTCGAGGGCTTAGGGAGCTTTAGCCAAGTCTGAACACAAAGGGGCCCTCTGTCAACAGTCCTTCAGGCCACTAATAGGGCTGAATAAACACTACAGTAACAAGTTCTTCACACCTGTGGGGCTTGGGAAAGGCCCCAGCCCCTTTGTCAAGATGTCAGACAAAAGGGCTGCTAGGAGTTTGCCTCCCACCCCCCAGCCAGACCCTCTTGAGCTTCTAGGGGAAGGGACTGGGGTGGGGGGCAGATAAGTCTGAAGTCCGGTGAGTCCTGCCTCCTTCTTCAAGCAGAAATGTTCAGGGAGATGGAGTGATGGACACGGTCTGGGCAAACAGGCTGGCGGCAAACAGACCAGAGGGGGCATTTTGTGGGGTTTAGGATCAGGGCCACAGGCAGGATTATGGATACCAAGGTCAGAGGCTCGGCTCTCCGAGAAGCATAGCCCAGGCCCTATGGCTCTTTCTCCCACTGTGCTGGGCACCCGGCCCCTCCCCAGTGGACGGCGGGGGCCATCCCCCAAATCTGCTTGACCTTGCCATCATTTTTTCCACTGACTTTTTTTTTTTCTCTGTAAACATCTTAGCCTTTTCTCTCCCCTGCCCTTTTTTGGCTGCCATGCCTCCCCCTGAGGCTCTGAAACAATCCCCTCCTAAGGAACATCTCCCAGGCCCTTGCTGCAAAGGAATCACTCAGGGTTTCGGCTGTACAAACATTCCCCTCTGCCTGCCCGGCAGGCCGGCCCCTCTCCGTGGAGGAAATGCCAAGGAGGCTTCGGTAAGCCCCGAGGAGTCATCAGTTCTTTGTCTGCTGCGTTCCTCAGATCCTCCCTCCACGTTGCCATCCAGGGCCTCTGCCCCGGGCAGAGGGTGGGTGCTCTCCCTGCCACCTCCTTTGGGGATTTCAGCCCTAGCCCTCTCTGTGCCATGCACAACTTTAGATCTTCTCCCCCTCCAATCAGCCCTCCACCCCAAATCCCTGTTCAGACATTCCTCTCATTTGTCACTGCCCTGTTCTGGAACTTTCCATGGCTGCCCACTGTCTACAAGATGCAAACTTCCTTGCCTTTCAGGGCAAAAACAGTTTCACTTTGGAGGTCCAGAGACTGGAGGTCTTGCTCCTTCCTTATTTATTTACGTATTTTTTTGAGATGGGGTTTCACTCTTGTCGCCGAGGCTTGTATGCAGTGGTGCGACCTCAGCTCACTGCAACCTCTTTCTACCTCCCGAGTTCAAGCAATACTCTGGCCTCAGCCTCCCGAGTAGCTGGGATTACAGGTGCATACCACCATGCCCAGCTAATTTTTGTATTTTTAGTAGAGACGGGGTTTCACCATGTTGACCTAGGCTGGTCTTAAACTCCTGACCTCAAGCAATCCACCCTCCTCAGCCTCCCAAAGTGCTGGGATTACAGGCGTGCACCATCACGCCCGGCTAATTTTTGTATTTTTAGTAGAGATGAGGTTTCAACATGTTGGCCAGACTGGTTGTCGAACTCCTACCTCAAGTGATCCACCCTCCTCAGCCTCCCAAAATGCTGGGATTACAGCCATGTGCCACCGGGGGCCCGGCCCTGCTCCTTCCTTATAATAAGACCCTGCATGTATCCTCGCCCCATCCTACTCCTCTCCAAGCTCCAGATCTATCAGCAAAAGAAGGAAGGGGGACATTGTTCTCAAGGGTCTCAAGGGCAAATCTAGGGTCTTGGGGCTGGTGCAGGCTTCCAGGGTTTCCTAGTTCACCCTCTTCCAGAAGAGATGAGAAAAACAAAGACCCAAGAGGCCAAGAGATGTTTTGAGAAACCTGGCAATAGTTAGTGGTGACTAACTCTTCACCAAACGAATTCAGAGCTCTTTCCAGACCCCCAGCAGCAGGGTGAGGGTGACATGGTCTCGGGCAGAAAGATGCCCGAGTGGCTGCTGGAATTCATTCCTGAAGGCAGAGAATTTTCAAGCTGGAAGAGGCTGTCTGAGCAAAGTTCTCTGAGAAGGTTTTGTTGCCACAAGATTCTCTTTGCTCTGTGACTTGCCCGCCTTGCCCAGATGTCTGGTTAGCAGCTTGGGGGGTGGCGGGGTAGGGGGGTGGCAGGGTAGGGCTCCTTCCAATCTCTTTTCCCCAGAGGTAGTATACATGCTCCCTGTGCTTTATGAAATGGACATATGAGGGCTGACTTGCCAGCCAAGTCGGCCAAGCCTGGCTCCTGACTCCCTGGAGTCATTTCCCATCTGTAATGGCTCCCGTCACTCAGCCTGGCAAGTGCCAGGCTGGAGATTCAGGGCGGGACTCCAGGGCAGTGGGAGAGGCTGGCACAAGGGAGGCTTAATGACTTGCAGTTGATGCTGTTCTCCTGACACCAGGCAAGAAAACATGCAATTCCCAGGACACTTTCCCCAGCCCTTGGTTCCCCACCACCCCCACGGCCTGCAGGCTGCCCTGCTTGGCCTTTATTTAATTCATCTCTTGAGTTAACTTTGACTTGGGTTGTAAGCTCCAGAGACCAGCCAAGACTGCACCTGAAACCACTGTAGGTTTCATTACTGGACACTGGACTCCTGTGTGCCCAACAGATCAAGGTTCCTGCTCGTGGACAGGGACAGTGAAAGCAGTGTCCCAATGGGCCCCTCCAGGACAACACCAACACGCCTTCTCATTTTCCTAATTCACGCTCCAACTAAACTCGGGGTGCCAGATTTAGCAAATAAAAAATACAGAGCATCCAGTTAAATTTGAATTCCATAAATAATTTTTAGTAAAAGTATGCTGGAAGAATGGTAGATCAGCGCAACCTCCAGCACACACCAGACCCCCTATCCAGCTTGTGCTGTGCCTAAGACGTACGATTTCATGCAGCAGTTTTGTTTTGCTTTTATCAATGGCCACTCTAATTTCCCCAGTCTCCACAAGTCCCAGAAGAGGCTAAAAGGGTCCCTCAACAGGCCCAGGTGGAAAGAATCCTGTTTGGGTTTTTCAAAAGGTTGAAAAAGAACTCAAAAGGTTGTCTGATTCTCCAGTTCCTGTTTGCTTAGCACCAGCTTGTCCCTCCCTTATCATTTCTCTCTCTCCATCTGCTAAACAAGACAGAGATCCTGTGCCGGGGACCACAATGGAGGTCCAGAGACCAGAGGTCTTGCTCCTTCTTATTTATTTATTTATGTATTTTTTTGAGATGGGGTTTCATTCTTGTCACCCAGGCTGGAGTGCAGTGGCGTGATCTCAGCTCACTGCAACCTCCGCCTCCCAAGATGCTCAAGAAGGGAAAAATCCGTGTCCATCGGATGACCCAAAACCTGCTTTTCAGCTGCAGGGCCATCAATGCCAAGCAGACAGACCACAGCCCGCTGCCCCTACCCAGGCTCTCAAGAGGCCCCATCACCTGCTAGCATGTTCCCCCCCACTTCACATACAAAGATCCCCATGTGGAATCAATCACACTCCAGTTTCAGGAGCAATAGGGAAGAAGGCAAGTATGGTCAGAGTGGCCCCAAATCTCTACCGAAAGAAAGCCATTTTCCTTGTGATATGCTTCATGGTGAGAATGATCAAAATCTGAACCCCAATTCTGAATCCAGTTATTTTAATCAAACCACCAGGTACAATTTATTTAGAGCTTAGTAAAGTGTTCCTGAGATTATAAGGAAAGACTTTAGGTGGCCTATCATCAAACAGAGGATAAGACAGGGGATGGCAGATTCCAGCTGACCAAAGGAGCTAGAATAGGCCATCCCTGGAGACATTCCAGTAGAGGAATAAGGTACAGAAGACTCCTGCTCTGGGGAGGAGGTGGAATCTGATCAAGTCCCTTCCAACTTAGAGAGCCTTAGAAGAGACACTTTGCTGCCTCTGGGATGTCAGATCCTTACAGGTTTGAGGCTAGCACTGGCCTTGCTAATATTCTTACACGAGCTAGTGGAAGAGGTGTCCAGTCTGCAAATGACCCTGAGTCCTCTGGGGTAGGGGCTGTGCATGTCGGAAGGGACGGCAGCAGAACTTCCCCGTGGGCAAATGCGGGAAGAATCCAAATGGTCCTTCTGGAGTGAAGTCCTGGTTATCCTGCCAGGGAAAACAGCCTGGAGGCAACTATAAGCTCTTCCCTGTGGAGAGATGGTGGCTCTGCAGCTGAACATCTTCTGAACAGGCTTTTGGGGTTTCAAAGGCTTTAGAGCAAACTGATCTTCCACAGAGAGGTACCAAGGCAGTCTTCTATGGCCAGCATCTCCATACTGATGCCAGGGTACTACCCTGAAGCACCAGCGATTGACTATTTTGGACATCTCCTCCACATATGGGGACAGTAAGCAACCCCACTGGCTTGCTGGCTCTGAAACTCCCAGGCAAGAATCCAACAAGGAACTCACCAGAAAAGGAGAGTCCTGTGGAGTTAGCCCCTCACGTTCCTCTTCCAAATTGTTTTGAGAGCCAACAGCATGGGCCAAATCCCTAGCTCACTAGCAATCAGAGACACTGTGTTACCCTCTGTCCCCCCCAGAGGGCACAGCTGCTAGGAGCCGCCGGGCACATCTAAAGACCCGTAGGTCCTCCAGCCCTGCTAACCAGCAGAATGTGATGGGAGCAGCAGCACACTTGCTGCTTGTTTCAGGACAAAGGATCAGGGTATGCATAAGAAGATGGTCCCCTCCTTGAGGCCTCACCCCCAAATTGGGCAGGAACTCTGTGCCCAGAAGGAGTGAGAGGCTTCTGGGAGCTCAAAGAAAGAAAATGCACGCTGGTCATAGTGGCTCATGACTGTAATCCCAGCACTTTGGGAGGCTGAGGCGGGCGAATCAAGAGGTCAAGAAATTGAGACCATCCTGGCCAACACCACCTCTACTGAAACCCCACCTCTACTAAAAATACAAAAATTAGCTGGGCGTGGTGGTACGCACCTGTAGTCCCAGCTACTTGGGAAGCTGAGGCAAGAGAATCGCTTGAACCTAGGAGGCGGAGGTTGCAGTGAGCCAAGGTTGCCCCACTGCACTCCAGCCTGGCGACAGAGCAAGGCTTCGTCTTAGAAAGAAAGAAAAATAAAGAAAGAAAGAAAGGGAGGGAGAGAGGGAGGGAGGGAGGGAGGGAGGGAGGGACGGACAGAGGGTAACGCAGAGCACAATGAGATGAGCAGAGGGCAGGAGGTGGGAGGTGAGGGCAGCCTTCAAAGCTGGGGCAGTTCATGCATGCCACTTCCACTCAGCCACTGTCACCGTGACATGTGACTCACCTGGAGCAGTCTCTGTGCACCGGGCACCCCTGGGTCATTACGCTTCAAACCTCCTCATGAGTCCTGGATCCTAGGGTCCCCTCCCTGCACCTTACTCAGCTCTTTCCCTCATGTCTCCGTCCACACATGCCTACACCACCCCTAAAGGTAATCCTGAAGGTAATTGAGGGATGTGTTTGAAAGGGCACGAGGACCTCGCAGGGGTCTTCCAAGCCCTAGACAGCTCAAGTTGCCCAACTTGTGACTTCAGAAACAGTCTCCTGATCTTCTTCCAGCCCACAGAGGCTTGGATGAAAAACAAGTACAAACACATCTGTTTTTCTAAACCCCCTACACTTTACAACTTTATTTTCATCTCATTAAGGAAGCCAGAAAATAAAGAAAGACGGAGACACTGAGAGCCAAGCAGACACTGGGTGAGGAAGGCACTCTCACCTCACTTCACAGATGAGGATGTTGAGGCCCTCGCTGGGCTCACCCAGCTCACAGGAGTGACAGGGACTGGACCCCTGGCCCACTCTGCTCAGAAGCCCGGCCCTTTCTTCTTCCCTAGCTCCAAATGGGGTGGTGATTGGGAGGGGTGTTAGTCCTCCCCAGACCTCCACCCTGTGACTTGGTTGGTTTTGTGACCAGAATAGAACTATTTGAGGCACGGTGATGTTTTATGACACTAGTTCCCCTCAGGTAGTCTTTGAACATGTTTTTTCTTACCCTAAAATTAGGAAGTTTGGGAACCAGACAGGTTCCTAGTACAAGCCAGGGTGAGGGGAACCCGCATGTGAAGGCCGCACATTTCCTGGTCCTGCTGCTCCTGGCTGCTGTGGATGCGGCTAATTCCCCGGGCGTCCTCTGTAATTCCACAGTAATGTGGATTTAATTGTCCCCAAAGCAAGCCATTCTTCCTTTATTGTGCAGTAAATTTCCCTCCAGAGTTCAGATTTCATGCGCCTGCCTCAGCTGGGGAGCCGGCCAGCCTCAGGGAGAGAGGCACACTGTCCTCGCTGCCCCGCCCTGGTCCTGGTCAGCCTGCATTCCCCCGCTCCTCCCTCTGGCCCTCCCCGGGCCTGGAGTTTGAGACGGCTATGGGGCACAGAGCACAGACCAGTGTGTCTGCCTCCTCAAGTGTGCCTCTCCAGGGGGTCCCGGGGTCCCTCCCACCCTGGAGGAGGCAGGGACACTGGTCTGTGGTTCTGTCTGGAAAGCAAATTAACTTGACAAATGCAAACAGGCTGAAACCACAGGATTCATTAGGCAGGAGCTGAACCGAATTTCCTCCATGTGCTCGCTTGTTTTGTCGGCAAACCCCACTGAGGCAGGGAGGCAGGGGAGCCAGGCACTGAGAGGGGGCCTGTTCCAGCCTTCCATCCACCTGTGCGGCCTGCACCAGTCACCGGATCGCTCCCTGTCCCCTTTGCTAGTCAGTGAAAGAAAAGTAATTACAAGCACTCTCTTATCAGATGAGATAAGGCCCATAAAACACTTAACCCAGGGCCCACACCCTCTGGGAGCCTCAGCCTCCGCTTAGGTACAACTTGGAGGTGACAAAGGGGAGCCAAGCTCCGATCAAATGCAGGAGTTCAAATCCTGTGTGTCACAGGCTAGTACTGTGCACTTGACCTTGGGTGTGCTGGGTAACCTCTATGCCTCAGCTTCCTTATCTAGGAATGAGGACAATACTGATGCCCAGCATCAACAGCGGCTGACCCATGGCAAGGGCAGCTGAATTCATGAGGCCACTCCTCACAGCAGGTCCAGGCAGCTGCAGAAGACCTACTAGAAGCTGGACACATGGGGCTCCAGAAGGGTCTGCACACTGGATGAATTCATTACAGGGAGATGGATATAAAAGCAGGTGACAGTGTATTTAGGATTCCGTACCAGGGGAACATCGCAAACGTGGTGACCCAGGGGAGACTCTTGGCCTCTGCAGACCTCGGTCCCTGAGGCAGTACAGCTAGCTCATCGCAAAGGGATCTCCCAGCTAAGACAGACTGTTCTAGCATTGGCGTGACGTGGTCGTGCCCATACCCACAATTTTAAGAGAGTCTCATTGTGATAACCTCTCCTTTCCAGAACTGAAAGAACCTAGAATACAGTCAAGGACAAGACAGAAGGAAGAACATCTCCTCTGCGGGGCCGAAACAGTTGTCACCAGAAGAGTCCCATCCCTAGATCATCTTTGCTCTCCATTTACACAAAATTCAGAAGACAGAGCCACAGTTTGACAATGAGGTAGAAGACAGAGCAGGCAATGGAAAAATCAAAAAGAACAGAGCAAGGTGAGGCTGCCGAGGAAGGGGCAGGCTGTCTGGCTTACCTCCATATGCCCCTGCTGTAGGCAAATAAAATGGACGGTAAGTATGAAATGGGGGGGGTGATGGAGTCCTTAGAGATGATGGCATGTAGCCCTCACATTACAGCCCAGCAAACTGCACCCCCGTGAGCTCCCAAGGGATCCCTTTCCCCACCCAGGGGTCAAGCTGGTCTTCCTCCTCCCAGGCTCCTGCCTCCCAGCTCCCTGGCCATTCTGCTTTCTCTCCCCTCCTGCCCCTGCTGCCATCCAACAGCATCCACTTCAACAAGCAAGGCCCCAGGCTCTGGAGTCTGTGGCCCTTTATCCCCACCTTCTTCTCCTCCTCGACTCCCATCCAGACTGACAGCCCTTCTGGACAAAGCTACACAGGGCAGATGGGCACTTCCAGAAAACCGTGACCACCCACCTCCCAAGACCGCCACCCTTCATCCCTCATTGCCTCCAACTCTCAGCTCAGTTGTCACTTCCCAGCAAGGCCTGCCCTGACCACACCACTTAAAACACCAAACCCTGGACAGGTGTGGTGGCTTAAGCCTGTAGTCTCAGCACTTTGGGAGGCTGAGGCAGATGGATCGCCTGAGGTATCGAGTTTAAGACCAGCCTGACCAACATGGAGAAACCCTGTCTCTACTCAAAACATAAAATCAGCTGGGTGTGTTGGTGTGTGCCTGTACTCCCAGCTACTCGAGATGCTGAGGTGGGAGAATCACTTGAACCCAGAAGGTGGAGGTTGCATTGCACTCCAAGAGTGAAACTCTGTCTGAAAAAAACAAAACAAAACAAAAACACCAACCCCACGCCCTCCTCTGCTTCCCTTTTCTTCACTGCACATATCCTCTTAGAGTGTACGTACTTCACTTTTCCCTTTCTGTCTTTTTCTTCTTTCCTTCCTTCCTTCCCTTCCTCCTTCCTTCCTTCTTTCCTTCTTTCTTTTTGACAGAATTTCACTCTTGTTGTCCAGGCTGGAGTGCAATGGCACAATCTCAGCTCACCACAACCTCCACCTTCCAAGTTCAAGCGATTCTCCTGCCTCAGCCTCCCGTGTAGCTGGGATTACAGGCATGCACCACCGCCTAATTTTGTATTTTTTGGTAGAGACATGTTGCTCAGGCTGACCTCAAACTCCTGACCTCAGGTGATCTGCCTGCCTCAGCCTCCCAAATTGCTGGGATTACAGGCATGAGCCACTGTGCCTGTTGAGTGTATATACTTTAAATATTGATTATATTATGTCATCTAACAGCAGACAGGAAATTTATGTATTGATTTCATTACATCAGCTTACAGCATCTACATACTTTACATATTGATTTTGTTGGTTATATTCATACGCTAATTTATTCACTGCGCTTCTCTCCTCTAGTATGTAAGCTCCATAAGGGCAGACTTTTTTGGTGGGTTGGTTGCTTGGTTGGTTCACAGATTAGCCTCAGGGCCTAGAGCAGTGCCTGGCACATAGTAGGTACACGGTAATGTCTGTTAAGTTCATGAATGAATAAATTGGTCCTTAAGATCTGTCACTTTCACCCACCTCCCTATTTCAAGCCTTCCCCACCCTCTTCAAGGCTTCACCCACCTCCTATCATCTTCCTCCTCCAGGTCCATACTCCACAGGTGTGTCCCTACCTTCCTTTTCTGAAGAAAAAGAAGCTGCCAGGCAAGAACCCCTGCAGGCTGCTGCTGGCTGAGCCTGAGCCTCCTGACGAAGGCGTGGACAGCAGCAGCTTGCACGCCCCCGCTGTGTGAGATGTGCAGCAGGTTGTATGTCTTGTCTGGCAGCACACCTTTCTTCCCCCATTTAGGCCCATTCCCCCAACTGTTTGCTTGTTTTTTCTTTTTTTTGAGACAAAGTCTCACTCTGTGGCCCAGGCTGGAGTGCAATGACAAGATCTCAGCTCACTGCAACCTCCACCTCCCAGGTTCCAGCGATTCTCCCACCTCAGCCTTCCGGGTAGCTAGGATTACAGGTGCCTGCTAATATGCCCAGCTAATTTTTCTAGTTTTAGTAGAGACAGGGTTTCATCATGTTGGCCAGGCTGGTCTTGAACTCCTGACCTAAAGTGATCTGCCCGCCTTGGCTTCCCAAAGTGCTGGGATTACAGGCCACTGTGCCTGGCCCCAATTATGTTTTGGATCCAACACCCTCTTGCCTCTTCGGGAAACATAAACCATCACCTCTCCCTTCTCTTACACACACAGCCTCTTCCCCTTGTCCCTTTTTATCCCAACTCCTATCCTAGTTAACACGCTTAGTCTGCCCTCTTCTCCGTAAGCCGAAAGTCATGATATTCCCTCTCAAATCCAGTTGTCTTCCAGGAAATGATGCTTTCATCTACCCACACATGCAAGCTGGAAATCCAGTCACCACTGTCACCGCCCACTCCCCTGACCCTATTACCTAATCAATCCATCACCAAGTGCTACCTACTTTTAATCCCCAAATCGCTCCTAAATCTCGATTCCTCTTTCCCTAGTCCAAGTCACCATCATCTTCGACTGGCACAGGGGTGACAAATGTAGGCTTTCAGCCTGCCTGAGATCTGGCTGGTGGTAACGAATTCTAGGGAAAGAGCACCTTTTCCCTCCTATGCAGGACAAAGGTCAGAACGCAGTGGTCTCCTCATTCTCCCCTCATACATGACAGGTTCATTTCTCACTGGCCCTTACATGGAGAGTGTAGTCCCAGAGGCCGGGCTCAGTGGCTCATACCTGTAATCCCAGCACTTTGGGAGGCCAAGGCAGATGGATCATGAAGTCAGGAGCTCAAGACCAGCCTGGCCAACAGGGTGGAAACCATCTCTCCTAAAAATACAAAATTATCCAGGTGTGGTGGCACATGCCTGTAGTCCCAGCTACTCAGGAGGCTGAAGCAGGAGAATTGCTTGAACCCGGGAGGCAGAGGTTGCAATGAGCCGAGATCACCCCACTGCACTCCAGCCTGGGTGACAAGAGCGAAACTCTGTCTCAAAAGGGAAAAAAAGCGTAGTCCCTTAGGGTTTACATTTTGCATGGCCAACTCCTGTTGGTCTTCCCACTGGGGCTGGAGGATGCCATGCCTTTATGTCTGGCCACCTGAGTCCCATAAGCTGTCAAAGAGAGGCTCACTGTCCTAGGGGTCTGACCTACACCCACACATGCGCATCTGGCTCTGGTACTTGTTCACCTCCATGAACTCTGCTTTCTCTTTGGGGAACTCAACAGATGCCAGTCAGGGGTGCATTTTTTATTTCAGTTTATGTTTTTGTTTATTTTTAAAATATTTCAGCATGTGCTTTGCTTCTATTATCTTCAGAGGCAAAGCATCCATCGTGCCACACCACTAGGACTGAGGGTGCAGGTAACACCATTCTCACTTCAGAGCTCCTGCTGTGCGCTACGGTCCTCATAATGACCTCTGCATTTCCAGGTGACCCAGAGCACACACGGCTCACACCACCCAACAGAGTCTTTCAGGAGCACACAGCTCTCCGAGGCAACCTGACAACTGGTGTACATATGCTGGCTTCAACTCTCCAGTGTGGCCACCACTTAATAAACTGCAGCTAACGACTCATTAGCAGGTCAGAGACCAGTTTAGTCAATCGTGGACAGCATTAAAAAAAAATAGAAGCAAGCTGAAAGTGTAAGAGTGGACCACAGAGTAAGGGTTGATTAGACTTTTAGTTTGGAATGATGGATGTATGAATGGATGAGTGGATGATGGATGGATGATTGAATGGATAGATGAATGAATGAATAAATGGTGGATGGATATATGGATAGATGGCTGAATAAATGACTGGATGAATGAATGGATGATGGATAAATGAATGAATAAATGATGGATGGATTGATGGCTAAATGAATGGATGGATAAAGGTATGGATGGATGGATGGATGATGGATGAATGAATGAATGAATGAATGAACAGACAGCTAGATGGCTGAATGAATGGATGGATGGATGAATAGAAAATGGATGGATGGAGAGATGTAGATGGATAAATGAGTAGGTAAGTAGATAGATAGATGGATACACTAGATAATAATTTCTAATAGTAAATATACTTTTACTGTGTCACAAAAATGTTTGGATGGGTGGATGGATGACTAGATGCTGGATGGATGGATAGATGTAAATGAGTAGGCATGTAGGTAGATGGATATACTAGATAATTCATGATGGTAAATATACTTTTATTGTGAGTCACAAAAATGAATGAATGGATGGATGGATGGATGGATGAATAGATGGATAGATGTAGATGGATAAATGAGTAGGTAGGTAGGTAGATGAATATACTAGATAATAATTCATAATGGTAAATACACTTTTACTGTGAGTCACAGTCCAAAAATATTTAATCTAAATTCCACTGCATGTAGTTATGTCCCTGAGGCTGAGAGCCATGTCTTCTTTCTCTCCTAGTCTCTCACTGAACTTAGAAGCAAGCTGGGCTCATAGGAGGCTCTCAATAAACACTGAAAGGCATTAGATTGACTGAGTTTCTGGAGATGATAAGGAAATCATTGGAAAACTGGTGCCTGAGAGGGCAGCATGGACTCCTTCTCTTGGAACTGAAACCCGTGGGTCCCAGCAAACTCTGTGCCTAGACCATCCCAGGGTTCAGTGAAATATGGTTTTGCTTGGTTCACTGCCTCAGAAGGAGCTGATGAAGGTGCCAGGTATGACTTCCTGTTAGGGTCTCCCTCTGCCGTCATCCTGCCCACTCTACACCCCCATGGTGTCAGGCCTGGCCCTGCCCCAACTCCTTCCTCCTGCACCTGCTCCATAGCCCCATCAACAGGCCGAAAGCACCTCGCTTATTGTCTGATCAGAAAGCTGCCCCAGCTCCACAGAGTCTAAAGGATGTGACTAGATTCCTAAGCTCAGCATTGAAGGCCCCCGCACCCTTCCCAATCCCTTGATTGACATCACCCCCATGAGCCCTTCTAGGAAAGACTGTGCTCAGGCCTTGCCTACTTAGTCCCTTTCCCCCGAAGAGCTTTTAACTAAATCCCCTCCTCCATGGTGTCCACAGACTTGCTCCAGGATGGCCTTCCCAACTTCCACCACACGCCGCACTGGAAAATGGTCATATGTGAATAGCATGTTCAGGGATGCCTGAGGGGCCTTGAGCCCTGGATGCATCTGCTCACTGCCCCAGCCACCCAAGCCCGCCCTGGCAGCCGGAGGACCAAGGGGACTGGTGACCCTGAGCCACCTCGTGGAAAAGTCAGCCCTAGAGGGGTCCTGACCAACCACCAAGACCCTCTTCAAGCCCCCAGTTTCAGCCCACAGGTCCCAGATTCACCAATCCCCCATTCCCCTGCTCTGACAGCCCCACCCCACCCCTCCCTGGTACCTAACACAGCTGCCTGGCCTTATCTCCACCAGCCTTTTGCTCCTGTCTGCCCCACCCCTGCCTCATTGGGGCACCTGGCACACAGCTGTCAGCATGCTCAATAAGTAGGTGCAGACGGATTGACTGACGAGGAGATGCCAGAGCACAGGTGGGACCGAGGGTCTGTCTGGCTTCCATCTCCCATCCACGCAGGGCACTTGGTGACAGCGTGCGGAGAGTCGGGGGACAGGCTGAGGTCAGGGAGAGGTGACGTCTGGTGTCCCGCCACCAAGCCCCTCGGGACACCAGCCCCCTGGAAGGAGCACATTTTTGTCCTCCTTCCGAGCCCGCTCCTGCTGGGGATGAAGCCTGAGAACATCGCAGACGCGGGATCTGGCGAGACGGAGCCCCCACCGCTTGTCTCTGCTGCCCCATTACGAGCTCTGTTTGAGCTTCCTAGGCCTGGGCCTGTATCTCACCACTAAAATTTATGCAAATGAAATAATGAGCAATTTGGGGAAAGGAATGAAATGCTGAGCAGTGATCCAAACCACCCCAGACACCCGCCCAGAGGGGTTTTCAAGTTGAGCAATCATTCTAAAGAGAACTTAAAGTCACTTGCTGGAAAAAAGACACGCTGAGGATTCCTGCAAACCAGCAGGCCCCGTGGCTTCAGAGGGTGGCTCTCACCTCGTGGTGGGACAGGGGAGGCTGGGCTGGGGAGGAGGCGGAGCGCATCTGGTTGCCGACAGCGCTCCAGGACTGGACTGGCGGGACTTCGGTAGAGCCTGCCCTGAGCTCACCGCAGGCACGTGGCCCCTGCTCCGGGCATCCCGAAACATCTAACTCATTCCCAAAATCAGACACAGGGAAAGCACCAAGTCCAGCAGGGAAGGCTGGAAATGCCAGAAGTGCCCGTCAACTCTCAATTGTAGAGACATGCCCGCCCTAGGATAGGGCACTCTGTGCATTTGTCCATTTGTTCATTCGTTCACGCCACAATCTTCACTGAGTGTTCATCCCATGCCAGTTCTGTTCTAGGTACCAGGGACACCGCAGGAACAAATACTCGCTCAGCAGACATTCACTGCCCACCAGCTTCGAATCATAACTGGCATGGGAGTGGGGTGGGGGTGGGAATACAGAATGAGCAGGAGACATGGTCGCTAGTCCCCAGGAGTCCGCACAGAGCAGGGGCTGATGCATGAACAAAGCTCAAATTCCAGGTACTTGACAGACAATGTGGGACAAAACGCAGAGACCATTTCTAACCAAGACATCAGAGAGGTCTTCATGGAGGAGATGTCATTTGAGCCAGGTCTTAAAGCATAGATAGGAGCAGGGTATGTGCAGGAGGGGAGAAAATGAAATTCCAGGCCAAGAAAATGGTATAGCAAAAATGAAGACCACCACTAGGAATCCTGGGTGAGGAGTTGCCTATGTATTTTTCTCAATGATCCACGCACACCCCTTTTTGAGCAATAAAGTGGATGGGGGCTGACTGTGAAGGTCCTCCCTCTTTCTGCCACAAGGGAGGAGCTGGGCAGGAGTGAGGAAGGGTAGAGAAGGGAGGATGGGCCAGGAACATCAGGAGTTGGGGGACAATGTGCCTTACTGGGATGGAATGTGCCTCAGTGTGGATGGAAACAACAGTGTCGGGTACCATGCTTGGAGAATTGGGTCTGGGTATGGATGTTGGAGGTGTCAGGTTGCATGATGATGGAGGTGTCCATTTAGAAGGCACCCTGGGTCTGGAACTCAGTGATAGGACTCCCCAAACAAGACCACTGAGTTCTGGAATAAGTTTTCTCACCATTCTCACGACCCAGAACCAAAGGAGAGGCAGGAGGGAGATGCTTTATTGGAAGTCCTGGTAGTTTCATTTCAGGTCTGCAAATACCTGGAAAGCAACAGCCGTGGAAAAGACCCCAGGCCCGAGGCTTAAACTCGACGGGCTCTGTGATGCAGCGACTGTCTCTGCACATTCACCTCGCACCTGGAAGGGCCCCACAGGGCCATGACAAGCCAGCATCTGTGCCCTGAACATTTGGAACCCCTGAAAGCTCAGGACTGCCCAGAGCAGAAAGAGCGTCTATTCTCATGGTTCTCCACTCTGGCTGCATGTTGGACTCACTAGGAAAGCTTTTTAAAAAGTGAGGCCCCACCCCAGAGACTGTGATTCATTAGTCTGGAGAGAGGCCCTGACATGAGTAGTTTTTTTTTAAGTTCCAGGTGATTCTAACATACAAGGACCGTGTCCCCAATCTAGTCAATCACTGATTTTCCAGTGAGATCCAGAGAGAGGCAGCTGCAACCCCAGCTGTTCACAGACATGAAAGGAAGTGCTCTGGGAGAGAGAGGGTGAGGACCCAGTTATCACTAAGACGGGTTGGCAAGAAATCAGTCTTCTGGGGGAAAGAGGAGAGCTATTGGCCAGGCGAGGTGGCTCACACCTGTAATCTCAGCACTTTGGGAGGCTGAGGCGGGTAGATCACAAGGTCAGGAGATGGAGACCATCCTGGCTAACACAGTGAAACCCTGCCTCTACTAAACTTACTAAAAAATTAGCTGGATGTGGTGGCACATGCCTGTAGTCCCAGCTAAGTGGGAGGCTAAGGCAGGAAAATTGCTTGAACCAGGGAGGCAGAGGTTGCAGTGAGCCGAGATTGTGCCACTGCACTCCAGCCCGGGCAACAGAGTAAGACTCCGTCTCAAAAAAAAAAAGAAGAGAGCTAATATCAACCCCAGGCACAAAGGGGTCCTGGCAAATGTATTCTAAGGGAATCCCATTTATGAGATGAATGGGGCTTTTAAATGTTCAACGAGAAGGTCCCTGCACAGAATGCAAGACCATGGCCCTCTTGCTTCCCAGCCAGGACAAGAATTAGGCATGGGCCCTGGCTACCAGCCCTGCAGGGTCGCTACAGGTGTAGATACAACCTGCTGAGTAGACCTAAAGCCGGAGCTCAAACACAGCAAGTTGCCTGGGAGCAAGGAGGAGAGATGGCCGGTCCTTCCTTGGCAAGCCCCTAGGCGAGCATCTGACTCCTGGTCGTGCCACATGTCCCATGAGTGAGAACCACAACCAAACCACCTCTCCAGAAGCCTGCAGCTGCCTTCCCTGAAGCTCCAGTGGATTCTTAACAGGCCAATGCAGTGAGGGGCACCCCTCAGACTCCTCTAGGGGCAGCAGTGTCAGAGATCCCTGACAGGGAAAGAGGAGGACTAGAAAGCTGCCCAGTGCTTGGAAGAGGCTGGCATGGCTCTCAGTGGCTCGCACTGGGTGAAGGTGTGGTCAGCCATTAAGGTGGAGGGAATGAGGCCTCATCTCAGGCTGTGAGCTGCTATAATCCGGGCAAGGTTTTGTCCAGAAAGCTTTCCCAACAGCATTTCAAATACTCTGGGAGTCAAGCTGGGCCACGCTCAGCCCATTCTGACCCTCAGTAAGGGAGTTTTATATTATCAGTGCAGAGTTGCCATTCTTTTTTCTTTTTTTGAGATGGAGTCTTGCTCTGTTGCCCAGACTGGAGTGCTATGGTGCTATCTGGGCTCACTGCAACCTCCACCTCCCAGGTTCAAGCAATTCTCCTGCCCTCAGCCTCCTGAGTAGCTGGGATTACAGGCACACATTGCCACGCCCAGCTAATTTTTGTATTTTTAGTAGACACAGGGTTTCACCATGTTGGTCAGGCTGGTCTTGAACTCCTGACCTCATGATCTGCCTGCCTCGGCCTCCCAGAGTACTGGGATTACAGGCATGAGCCACCGAGCCTGGCCTCTTTTTTTTTTTTAGAAGGAGTTTCACTCTTGTTGCCCAAGCTGGAGTGCAGTGGTGTAATCTCGGCTCACTGCAACCTCCGCTTCCTGAGTTCAAGCAATTCTCCTGCCTCAACCTCCTGAATAGCTGGGATTACAGGTGCACACCTCCATGCCCAACTAATTGTTCGTATTTTTAGTAGAGACAGGGTTTCACCATGTTAGCCAAGATGGTTTTGATCTCCTGACCTCATGATCCACCCGCCTCTGCCTCCCAAAGTACTGGGATTCAGGCGTGAGCCACCGCGCCTGGCCGGTGGTTTCTATAGGGTGGTCACAGAGGCCTTGTTGAGTCAGTGACATGAAAGTAAAGAACTTAAAGAAGGTAAGATATGAGCCATGTAGATACAGGGAGGAGGAGCATGTCAGGAGAGGAACTGGCCAGTGCAAAGGCTGTGAGGTAAGCATATGCCTGGCAGAGAGGAGAAACTGCAAGGAGGCCATCATTGGAATCAGGGAAAGTGTGGAGGGGGGCTGTGCACAACCCAGCCTCAGGCAGAGCGGCAACAGAGCAAAATTCGTGGTGGAGGAGAGTCTGGCCTCAGTAGTAACCTAAGAATCAAGTACTCAAGACGCTAAGAGAATCAAGATAGAATGCATGTGATAGGTCAGGACAGCCACCATGCCACAAGGTTTTGCAAGGTGGGGAGATGGTGTGGAGCTTGGGAGACCATTCAGGTGTGGGCTGAGGACCTGAGTCTGCGTAGGGCAATGAGAGAGGAGGAAGAAAGCACTGGAGGGTGCCTGGGCAGACCTGGAGCTGAATGCCAGCATGTGAGGAAGACAAAGCATCTGGGGGATCCTGGGTCTTTAGAGTGCCCAGGAGATGTCAAGGACTGAGGAAGAAACCCACAGTGGGGGCGGGTCTGGAAGAACAGACAGATTTGGCCCTGAGTGAAGGAGTTAAGGGGCACCCAGGGAAGGCTGCCCAGGAGGTAGCTGGCCACCCCAGCTAGGGCTTTGGAAAACAAAGAGGTCTCCAAAGAAGACTGTGAACTCCTGCGGGACAGGCACTGAGCCTCTCACACCTGATCTTCAATCACCTCCCCCAGCACTTAGGAAAGGGAGGGAAGGGGAGCACCATTCCCTGAGCCATTATCACCTGCGAGCAAAGCACAGACTCCTGCCACCTCCCCTAGTCCTCAGGATTATTTCCACCTGACAGCAGAGAGGCAGGGACACAGGGAGCTGGCCTGAGGGACCCACAGTGCGGGGATGCAGCCCACACAGGCCTCCTGCAAAGGCCCTGCCCTGCTCACCGCACCATCTGCCTCGGGAAAGTGAGAAAGCCACACCTATGAGCTGACTGCCATCAACAGGCAGAGAACAGGGAGACAGCCATTGACCACCCTGACCCAGGTGTCACCAGCCTCCCCTGCACGTGTCCCGGTAAGCCCTCAATGGCTTTCAGGCACCAAGACACAACTTCACAGGGTCCCTGATCACCAACAGGCCAAGAAGCCACTCACAGATAAGGCCCCTTTCTCCAGATCCGATGCCTGTGTGGCTGGGTGGCTGGAAGAGGCCTAGACGCCATCACCGGCATGGTGAAGTCACGGCTTTCAGACTCTGTTGGGCTGAGATTTTCCATATTTCATTAATCCCGAGTTGCACACGTTGCCATACCTTGCCGGGTCTGGGGTCACCAGACAGGTAGGGTGGCTAAGGAGTCACTGGCTGTACACGCATGCCCAGACCTGCAGAGCGGAAGACGGCAGCCAGAAGGTCCAGAGAGAGCGTGCAACTCTCTTAGCATGCTGCATTATCCACATCCCAAATGTGGAAAGCAGAAAAGTTCCTTTTTAAAGTTTCCTTTCTTGTTAAATAACAAGTATGTTAATAACTTTGTTAAGCCCTATCCTATGCAGCTGTTAGACATGCCATGCTTACAGGCATGTACATTCTATGTCCTTGCACTTTAACCAAGATATCTGTGCTGGACATGCTCACAGGTGTGTCCCAGCTCTCCATCGCTTTTACCTGTTTAGAAAAGTTTTAAGTTAATAACCAATTGGGTTTTAGTTTAGATTGTGAGGTCTGGCTCCTGCCAACGGAGATCACACACAGCAGTAAGGATGAACCCAAATGTGTAAGGGATAAATTTGTGTGTTTTCCTTAGTTCGCTGTACTCGTGGCAAGATGGCTAGTGAGAGTACCCTTCCTGCAGTTCAGGAAGTAAAAATTGCATTGCTGAAAGATCCTTTGTCTCAGTGCTGATTTTCCTTTGCAGTACTGGGCGTCTATTTCCAACACCGAATGGCACGAAGGCGACAGTATGGAAAACACAGGCATCCATAACTAAGAAGCAAACAGAGATTCAGGGGAGGCAGACGCCGAGGGTGACATGCTTTTCGGGGGGGTTCCTGATTTCATTTATACTTTCCTTATGACATATGCAGAAGCCTTAGCCTGAACAGAACACTAGATGGGATGAAACTCAGTCTGTCACTCAGAATGCTGGGGCTCAAAAGGACCATTTCCTCCCCAAGAGGAAATGTAATTAGGCAAATGAGAAGGACCAGTGAGCAGAGGCACTCAGATCAGAAGCCAGACTGGAAACCCACAATTCAGCAGCTCGGCTGCTCCACCGTCACCACTTCCCCTCAGCTGTTCCCTCCGTGTGGACCTGGGCTCTGGGGCCTTCCAGGTAAAGTGCCTTTTAATGAGGCCAGAGGAGGCCCAGCCTCCCCAGCCACTCAGGAGCCTTGGAAAGAGCGATTCCCTGAATGGCATCTCTAACGGACCCCCTGTAAACCTAGTCCCACGCTGGCTTGGGTGTTTTTCAATTTCCTAAGGTCTGAGTTCTGCAAAGACGTAATAGAGGGTGTTAATCTCGCCCTCTCTTTTTGCTGGCCGAGGCAATGAAAGTGAGCGCTGCCTTGGATAGTGTTACGGCGGAGAGGGATTCGGGGATCAGAGTCAAGTCTCAATTCTGCAAGCAAAAAAACGCAGGCTCAGCCTTGGGTTACACAGGGCAGCATGGGGGAAAGAGCTGCAGGCCCCTTGGTTCATTTAAAAATGTTCTTTTTTCTGTTCCACAGCACTTGAGATAAACAGCAAATGGGCCTTTTTGCTTCACTCCAGGGACCATTTCCTTCTGTTCTCTCGGTGCATGGAATTTCTAGGGAGATTCTGATTTTTGCCATACTCTGCACTTGGGTTGGGTGAACACTGGGCAGGCAGCCCTGAGAACAGAGTCAGGAGGGAGGATTCCAGAGGGACCCCTCAGAATGGGCAAGGGGCCTCCCTTTGCACACCACAGGGACCCGGTGTGCCAAGGATCCTGGACTTATCCCCCTCCCCTGATTTGAATCCAGGGAAAACCACTAGGTGCAGCCTTCAGTTTAGACAGAAAAAATTAGTCCAAAAATAGTAATCCGAAGCAAGGGGATACGGAGGAGGAAATGTCACTGCTTTGTACCAGGACAAAGAGAAGTGCATGGGCCACACACAGCTGTGGGCTAAGGAAGCCCCCATCTCTGTCCTGCCAGCTGGCTCCCCTTGGCCAAGGGTTGGCTGCCAGAAGCATCATCATCATCGCCATCACCCACCTCTCAACACCCTACCTGTTTCACAGGTGGAACACAGGAACAGCAGAGGTTGGGGCAGACTGGGATACTTTTTTTTTTTTTTTTTTTGGAGACAGAGTCTCACTCTGTCTCCCAGGCTGGAATGCAGTGGCACAATTTCAGCTCACTGCAACCTCCACCTCCCAGGTTCAAGTGATTTTCCTGCCTCAGCTTCTCCAGTAGCTGGGATTACAGGTTCGCACCACCACGCCTGGCTCATTTTTGTATTTTTAGTAGAGAAGGGGTTTCCCCATGTTGGCCAGGCTGGTCTTGAACTCCTGATCTCAGGTGATCTGCTCGCCTTGGCCTCCCAAAGTGTTGGGATTACAGGCACGAGCCATCACGCCCGACCAGCCTAGGGTACTTTTAGAGAAACTTGAGTTCTTTAGGAAGTACAAAAGTTCCTTGTCAAAGTTTCCTTTCTTGTTAAATAATAATAATAATAAATGTTAGAAATAATAGTCTCTTTTAAAGACTACCTTTCTTCAAAGTCTTTTTACTAGTAACTCTTTGTTAAGGCATATCCTATGTAGTTGTTAGAACATGCTCACAGGCAGGCATGTAGTACATTCTATGTCCTTGTACTTTAACCAAGATATCTGTGCTGGAGAGCACCCTTTCTGCAGAAAGTAAAGACTTGTTAGAAGATGCCTTGCTAAAAAATCCTTTGTTTCAGTGCTAATTTTTCTTTGCAGCACTGAGCATCTGTTTACAACAAATTCTCTCTTCCTGGGTCCCAGAATTAGCTCTAACCCAAGCCACTCATGTCTGGTCCATCAGTAGAATAACTGGTGGTGGCACATGTTTTCTCAGAGGACTTTCTAGTTCCCTCAACTGAGCTACAGGAAGCCTGGGGTACCTGGTAACTTGCCTCTCCAGCCCCCTGTGCCTACATGGCTTTTAAGACCAAGCATGGCCAGAGGACGCTGAGTGTGCCCAGGGGTCCCCAGCAGCAGAACTGGGAGCCAGTTCTGGACTGCCCCAACTGAAGTCCCTCACTGCAGCCTGCCCCACACTCCCCAGTGCCACAAAGAGGGACCAGGCAGCCATCGTGCTCACCTTCGTCACAGGACCTGTTTCCTCTAATGGGTGGAACCAAGCTCCTCTGTCACACAAACCCTTGGGAAGGACTCATCGGTCATCGCTTTCCTTCTTTTTGCTCCCACGAACAACCCACCTAATTGTGGTGACACTGCCTTCCACACGGATCCCACAGGTGGCCACTTCTCACCATCACTCTTCCCCCAGCCAAGCCCCCGTCATCTCCCACCTGAAAATTTCCAAGGCCTCCTGGCCATTCCCATTGTCTATCCCTGCCTCCTACAGAGTGGCCAGGGCAATCTTATTAAAACACAGTAGGTGCCAGGCATGGTGGCTCATGCCTGTAATCCCAGCATTTTGGGAGGCCGAGGTGGGCAGATCATGAAGTCAAGAGACAGAGACCATCCTGGCCAACATGGTGAAACCCCATCTCTACTAAAAACACAAAAATTAGCTGGGCATGGTGGTGCGCACCAGTAGTTCCAGCTACTTGGGAGGCTGAAGCAGAATTGTTTGAACCCGGGAGGCGGAGGTTGCAGTGAGCCAAGATTGTGCCATTGCACTCCAGCCTGGTGACGGAGCAAAACTCTAACTCAAAATACACACACACATGCGCACACACACACAATAGGTTCATCCACCACCTAGCTCAACACACACACCCTTAGCTTCCCTTTACATCTGGAATAAACTCCTAACTCCCTGTCCTGCCCCCGACAATCTCACTCCTGCCCACTGCTCTGATCCCATGTCCCCGGGGCCTCCCTCGGCCACCCTGCTCCATGCATGGCTGCCCTCTCTCAGGCCTTCTCCAGGACATGAATGAGACACACGATAGCCTGCTAACAGCCTCCCTTCTCCCCTTAAAGTGGAAATGAGCCCATGAGTCCTTCACTCAAACATCGTTCTGGCTCCCCATTGCCAATTCAGCCAAATATACTTAAGAGCTAATATCTGCAGCTCTCCACAGTGGGATGCTCTCAAGCCCACCATCCCCAATACACCTGTTTGTTCCCCCATCTGTGCTTGACTCCACTGGTTCCCACCTGTTCCTGGCTAGCCACAGCCCTCCTACCCATCATCAGAGCTGAACTCCAAGCCCTGATTTTTCCAGAACCTTTCCCCAACAGCTGCCAGCCACACCGAGACAGGGCAAACCGGCAAGGCAGGAGGGGCAGACGGGCAAGGCAGGAGCGCCAGCCTGGGGAGACCAAATGCAGTGGTTCAAGCCCCTTCGAAGAGCTTAGCACTTGCTACACCCTCTATCTCCCTTTTTATTTCCTTAGCATGCCAAATGATAATGAGGTAGGTCCCTGTCACCCACTGCTCAGGATCCTATTTAATTCACTAAGTGCTATGTTGTTCTCTAATTCTTTCGTAAGCATTTCTCTTGTCTCCACCCCATGCTCATCCTCCATTCATCCATCCTGACTCTGCTTCTGCAATCAGGCTGGCTGGGGATGATGCCTACCCCTTGTCAGCTAGACAGCCTCTGAAAAGTCCCTTAGGCTCCCTCAGCTTCAGGTTTCTCATCTGTAAAACAGACAAAACATTTAATGTGAAGATTAAATCAGATAACATGATAAAGAGTCCAGCACAGTAAGTGATGGGAATAACCTGCGTTCATATCATCACTTAATGCACATTTGTGGAGCATCCACGCTACAGAAGGTTGTGTGATCATGAATATAAAAAAGGATGAAAGAGCCAGGCATGGTGGCTCATGACTGTAATCCACCTTGGGAAGCTGAGGTGAAGGGATTGCTTGAGCCCAGGAGTTTGAAGCTGTGGTGAGCTATGACTGCACCATTGCACTACAGCCTGGGTGACAGAGGTAGACCCCATCTCTAAGAAAACAAAAAAAAAAGACAGAACCCTCAAATAGGTTCCAGCTTGGGCAACATGGTAAGATCCTGTATCTACTAAAAGTTTTAAAAATTAGCCAAACATGGTGGCAGGCACCTGTAGTCCCAGCTACTGAGGAGACTGAGGTGGGAGGACTGCTTGAGCCCACGTGGTTGAGGCTGCAGTGAGCCATGATTGTGCCACTGCGCTCCGGCCTGGGTGACAGAGTGAGACTCTGTCTCAAAAAAAAAAAAAAAAAAGTGGATAAGAGGCCCTCCTGGAGCTCCCAGTGTGCTAGAAGTATACAAAACAAACAGACATACACAATAACAACAACAAAGAGTAACTGCTGACACGTAGCATGTGCCAGCCTCTATAAAATGCACACACATGCCAACTCATTTAATCCTCACATCAACCCTGTGAAGCATTATCCCCATATTACAGATGAGAAAACTGAGGTACACAGAAGTTAAGCAATCCATCCAAGTGTCATAGCAGAGGCAGACGGGGGTAAACTGATGCCATCAGGTCCCAGGGTTTTGGGAGCTCACTCCCTTGGCTCTGCCACTGTGGCTGACCAGGCAAGGACAAGCACTGCAAAAACAGGTTCCTTCTGACCCCCACAGCATCTGTCATCCTCTGTGACATGGCATGAAGTAGGTAGGTGCTCAGTAAATTAAACTGTGAGTTCTCACTAGGAGGCCCATGCAGTATTTCCAGTTCACCATCAGAGCCCCCCGTCCTCATTGCTGTCATCATCGTCATCACTGTCGGAAAGGAAAGCACAGCTGAGTGTGGTCTGAGTGCGGCCCAAGCCCATATTAGGCCCTGCACAAGGTGTGGCCAAGCATCTCTTGGAAGTCTGGGCAGACCACCCAGCCGGCTTCCCACCCACAGGCCCGCTCAGAGTTCAGGAAGTGGAATCCGGAGAGAAGCCGGAGGGAGGAGGGCACACCACGACATGTCTGTCCAACCGACTGTCATAGCAACAGCCCAGGGACAGAGCAAGGAAGCCCCACGTCCTCCGCCACATTTCCACCCTGAATTCCCCACCTCGGGAAGGAAAAAACAAGGATTGGTGCCCAGCACACCCAATTATGGAAGAAAAGCATCTAGGAGTCAGAGAACATGAGTCAGCAGAGTGAGGCTGCTGAATTTTAAGAAAAATGGATGTGATTGTGAGATGCAGTCATGGAACTGAGGGACCCGGTGACGCAGACCCAGCCTTTCCTAAGGCACTGCATGATGTTTGGGTCAGTGGACAGGCCAAAGGTTGCAAAGAAGACCTGAGAATTTGCTGGTTCAAAAGACAACACTGCTGTACTCATGATCCCTGAAGAAAAGCTCTGAAAAAATACAGGTGACTCTCTCACCAGGGAGGACAGTCAGCGCTCCCAGTGTTTTCAAAGAGTTGGTACAACACGAATAATCCTTCACATTTTTCATGGAGTTTTACCACTCACAAAGCCTCCAGACATCCTAAAATGTATCATGAGATTACAAGAATCAGAACTGTGACAGGAACCAAGAGAAAACTTAATCAGGCCAGGCACAGTGTCTCACCCCTGTAATCCCAGCACTTTTCGAGGCTGAGGCGGGTGGATCACTTGAGGTCAGGAGTTCGAGACCAGCCTGACGAACACAGTGAAAACCAGTCTCTACTAAAAATACAAAAATTAGCCTGGCGTGGTGGCACACACCTGTAATCCCAGCTCCTCAGGAGGCTGAGGAGGGAGAATCACTTGAACCTGGGAGGCAGAGGTTGTAGTAAGCTAAGATTGCACCACTGCAGGCCAGCCTGGGCAACAAAGCAAGACTCTATCTCAAAAAAAAAGAAAGAAAAGAAAATTTAATCAGACAGAAAGTCCAAAACAAGACCCCCCCAAAATGGGGAACAGGGAAATCAATGTTGTTGCAGCAACTGGCTAACCATCCAAGAAGAACGATAGTTAGACTTGACTTTCATAGCATGTACCGAGATATTTACATGTAGAAAGTGAAACTGTAAAGATTAATGGAAGAACATGTAAGTAAAAACCTTTGTAATCTTAGGATCAAGAAGGCCTTCCTGAAGCACGATACCAAAAGCAAACACTGTGAAATATGTATCTGATATACGACGACCTCAAATTTTATATGCCAAAAAGCACCACAAAATTTTTAAAGTCCAGTACAACCTGGGAGAAATATCTGTAGGACAAAAGATGGACTAAAAGTTACAATCTTTCACGTGTAAGGAGTTCATCTTTTTGTAAAACTTGTTAATGCCCCCATATGTGATTCACAAAATATACACTTGTGAAAACTGTTCAGGCTTTCTTATTAATTACCAAAGACTAATCAATCAAAACAATCAAATATCACTTTTTGTCTTCCAAGTTGGCCAACTGTTTTTTCAAAGTAATTAATATGCAGTATACCTGAGGAAATAAGGAAAATGTTGACACTCTATAAACTGGCATGATTTTGGGGAGAGCAAGATACAACACGCATCAAGAGCCTTAAACATGTGCTGGTTCCTTGACCTTGCAGTTTCACATCAAGGGAATTTATCCTAAAGGGAAACCGAGAGTGGCCCAAAGATCAACTTAAAAGGACACTCAGCCCAACAAAGCTTAGAGTGGAAAAAATGTGAAAACAGCAAAATGTCCAAATTTAAATGCCCAATTAACTGAGTCATGGTACACCCACAAAATGCCATACTATGCAGCCACGTAAAACTACAAAGCCAACTATTTAGTAAAGTGGAAAGATGGCAGCAGTGTATCCAGTATGGCTGATATATGAATACACTGCATGGAGTATGACTGCATCCAGTAGAAACATACACAAATAGAAAAGGTTTACCTGGAGGGCGTTACCATCCTCACTGGCTGGTGGGAGAAACCGTTACTTGCATTTTTTTTCTTTTTTTCCTAATCTATATCTTATTATTATTCTACACCAAATAGATATTGCCTTTGTAACATGAAAAATACAGTAATAACATAGTTTAAGCAGAAACAAAAACACAAGATGAGGGGCTGGGGTCACGCCTTAACAGCCCACCCACTCTTTGGTGTTTAATCCTTCCGGAGACCCCTCCACTAGGTCAAACTTCACAGTACTCCTGTAGTCTAGTCAAGAGTAGCTCTAGAAGGCCAGGTGCATGGCTCATGCCTGTAATCCCAGCACTTTGGGAGGCCGAGGTGGGTGGATCACGAGGTCAGGGGTTCGAGACCAGCCTGACCAATACGGTGAAATCCCATCTCTACTAAAAATGCAAAAAAAATTAGCTGGGTGTGGTGGCACATGCCTGTAATCCCAGCTACTCAAGAGGCTGAGGCAGGGGAATTGCTTGAACCAGGGAGGTGGAGGTTGCAGTGAGCCAAGATCAATCACTGCACTCCAGCCTGGGTGACAGAGTGAGACTCCATCTCAAAATAAAACAAAAAATAAAAACGGTAGCACTGGGAAATAAAGACACTGCCCCAATCCCAAAGCCTCTGATTCAAGTCACCATTTGCTAGTGAACCAACCTGCAGCGGTTTCTAGGGTTAGGGGAGTGTCACTGCTTTCAGAAAATGTAATTCAGAAACTAACACCCTAGAACCCCAAATAAACACAGAGAAAGATAATATCCCCTCTGCACTCACCAGGTCATATTCCAGCTTTCCCGTATCAAGAAGGGCACTGGCAAATTGGAGAGTATTAGGGGAGGTGGCTGAGACAATGAGAGGTCTGAAAAGGTCACAGGAAGATTGATTTGAGGAAGTAGGTGTGAGATTGCCTGGGGAAGAAAAAGGGGTGCAGCGGGGGAGGCTCTGTTTTGGAAGTGGGAGGGCAGCTGCGACATCCAAGGAGTCAGTTCAGCTCCACTCAGGGACAAACATGTTATTGACCACAGCTGCCACCCCTGGGCTGGGGCCTTAGTGCAGCTGACCAGCTGACAAGGTGGGGTACGCTGCAGGCCACATTCCTACGGGGTGGGGTATGGATGGCTGCATGGCTCACAGGCACAAAAACAATACAGGAAGAGGCAGTGGGGCCTCTGCAGAGGGCATGTGAGTGAGCACCAATTATCACAGTGCCAGAATAATCATCACCCTAGGTATGCGCAGAACTGCCAAGAGGCCACAGAGAGAAAAGGAGCGCCGGCGCTGAGTGGGAGCATCCAGGAAGCACGCAGTGAGCAGGCACAGATGAACAGAGAAGATTGGGGAGGAGAGTCAAAATAGGATGAGGTGCAATTGCCAGATAGTATACTGCGGAAGGGAAAAGTAGCTATCCCTGCACATCAAGGGGTGGGAGTGGCCGGGGACATGATCGTTCATGGGGAAAAGAAGTGGAAGTCACAGGGAACTTGAACCTGAATGTACACAGCCTCTAGGAAAAGAAGGAGAAAAGTATCCTTTGGGAAGAAATGGAAGTTCCATCACCAGTGGGGGGTTTCATGAACAAGTGGCTGCAGGGATTTTTAATTCAGACATTCAACTCTTCACCTGAGGTGTCCATCCACTTCCTGCTTTTTCCTTGCACCACGCAGCCCTGTATTAAGACAGGGGCAGCCCTCCATCCTGGTCCCATCACTTGGGATAACGTTCACCCTGAGACTTAATCCTTGAGGTCTCTGATGGTTTCCTCTCTCCAAGAGAGCCAAAGATGTACTGGAAATGCTGAGGTCAAATCAGAGCTGAGTTCAATCATCAACGACTGAAAGGACTCTTGGGAAAACCTGAGTATTTTGTTGTGGTTGTTGTTGAGACAGATTCTCGCTTTGTCACCCAGGTTGGAGTACGGTGGCACAATCTTGGCTCACTGCAACCTCTGTTTCCCAGGTTCAAGCAATTCTCTGCCTCAGCCTCCCAAGTAGCTAAAATTACAGGTGGCCACCACCATATCCGGCTAAATTTGTATTTTTAGTAGAGACAGGGTTTCACCATCTTGGCCAGGCTGAGCTTGAACTCCTGACCTCTTGATCCACCCTCCTCAGCCTCCCAAAGTGCTGGGATTACAGGCGTGAGCCACCATGCGCATCCCAAACCTGAGTATTTTTAAGTAAAAGGAAAATGAAAAGGAAAGCTTAACATGGAGCCGAGCGGCCACCTGAGCAGCAAGCAGCTTCCTGCCATATAAAAACAACATGGGGATGATGTAAGTACCAGACCATGTCACTATGATGCTGGGAAGGGGCTGGGGAGTCTCGCTGGGACCCCCACCAGCTCTGGCCACATTGACCCACACTGCCACCAGCAGCCTCTTGTGGGCGCTTGCAGATGAACAGAATCCAGATACTAAGCAGCACTAAAGTCATCACCAAGGGCAGCCAGATGTGGGCAGCAGGTGTACCCCACCAGAGGGACTTGGGGGAGATCCAGTGGGAAAAGGTCAGATGGGGTGCGACCTGTGGGGTGGGGCAACCATTCCAGCCTCTCCCCAAGTAGGGGACTATTTGAAGGAAACTAAAGAAAATGTGAAGTCACCATGTTCCTTCATGCTTGGACATTGATGCAGGGCCCCCCAAATCTGTAATATGGAGGAGAGAAGGCCAACATGCCAAGTCTTGGGTACGCTCCCTAATGACAGCTTGCACAGCATTTCCCTCGTGCAAGACACTCCTTCCAAGCACTTCTAAGAACTAACTTGTCAATTAAAACTGGGCAAAAGGTCTGTATAGATATGTCTCCAGAGAACACACATAAATGGCCAGGAAGCCTGTGAAAAGATGCTCAACATCATTAGCCATCAGGGAAATGCAAACCAAAACCACGATGGGACCCCACATCACATTCACTAGGATGGCTAAAATCAAAAAAGGCAAGGCCAGGCACAGTGGCTCGTGCCTGTAATCCCAGCACTTTAGGAGACCAGGGCAGGAAGATTGCTTGAAGCCAGGAGTTCAAGACCATCCTGGGTAGTCTGAGCTACTTGAGAGGCTGAGGCAGGAAGATTACTTATGCCCAGGAGTTTGCAGCTGCAGTGAGCCGTGATCACACCGCTGCACTCTAGCCTGGGTGTTAAGAGGCCTTGTCTCAAAAAAAGAAAAAAAAAAAAGACAAATAATAGCAAGTGTTGGCAAGGATGTGGAGAAACCAGAACTTGCATGCATTGGTCATGGGAACGTAAGATGATACAGCTACTTTGAAAAACAGTCCAGCCGGGCACAGCGGCTCACGCCTGTAATCCCAGCACGTTGGTAAGCCGAGGAGGGTGGATCATGAGGTCAGGAGATCGAAACCATCCTGGCTTAACACGGTGAAACCCCATCTCTACTAAAAATACAAAAAAATTAGCCGGGCATGATGGCACAAGCCTGTAGTCCCAGCTACTCAGGAGACTGAGGCAGGAGAATCACTTGAATCTGGGAGGTAGAGGTTGCAGTGAGCCTAGATCGCAACACTGCACTCCAGCTTGGGTAACGGAGTGCGACTTTGTCTCAAAAAAACACAAAAATAAAAATAAAGACAAAAAGAAAAACAGTAGGTGCTCAGAAAGTTAAACAGAGTTATGTATGACCCAGCAATTCCACTTCTAGGCATATACCCAAGAGAAATGAAAACACATGTTTGCACAGAACCTTGCACACAAATACTCATAGCAATAATTATTCTTAGTGGCCAAGAAATGGAAATAACCAGAATGTCCCTCACCTGATGAATGAATACACAAAATGCAATATATCTCTACAATGGAATATACTCAGCAATAAAAAGCAATAAAGCACTGATACATGCTACAACCTTGAGACTAGATAAACCTTGAGAATAGTATGTCACGGGAAAGATGCTGCACATAAAAGATCACATATTATATGATTTCATTTATGTGAAATGCCTAAAATAAGCATATCCAGGCAGACCGAAAGTAGAGGAGTGGTTGTCCAGCGCTGGGAAAGGGAGTGGGTGGGAGAAAACAGGGAGTGACTGCTGACAGGTGCAGGGTTTGTTTTGGGGAGATAAAATCTATTGTGGTGATGGTTGCACAACTCTGAAAATACTAAAAACACTGAATTGTACATTTTATTTTATCTATTCATTTATTTTTATTTTTATGTATTTTTATTTTTATTTTTTTTGAGACAGAGTTTTGCTCGTTACCCAGGCTGGAGTGCAATGGTGCATTCTCGGCTCACCGCAACCTCTGCCTTCTAGGTTCAGGCAATTCTCCTGCCTCAGCCTCCCGAGTAGCTGGGATTACAGGCACACACCACCATGCCTAGCTAATTTTTGTATTTTTAGTAGAGACGGGGTTTCACCATGTTAACCAGGATGGTCTCGATCTGTTGACCTCGCATGATCCACCCGCCTCGGCCTCCCAAAGTGCTGGGATGACAGGTGTGAGCCACCGCGCCTGACTATTTTTATTTTTTACCTTTTTTTTTTTTTTTGAGACAGAGTCTCACTCTGTCTCCCAGGCTGGAGTGTAGTAGCAGGATCTCGGCTCACCGCAACCTCTGCCTCACAGGTTCAAGTGATTCTCCTTCCTCAGTCTCCTGAGTAGCTAGGATTATGCCTAGCTAATTTTTGTATCTTTAGTAGACATGGGGTTTCACCATATTGTTCAGGCTGGTCTCAAACTCCTGACCTCTGGTGATTCACCCATCTCAGCCTCCCAAAGTGCTGGGATTACAGGCGTGAGCCCAGCCAAATTGCACATTTTAAATGGGGGAGTTATGTGGCATGTGGATTATTATCTCAATAAAGCTGTTTAAAAAATACACACTTAATCCTCACGTAGCTTTGAGGTAGACATTGACATTTTCCCCCCTTTACAGGTGGGGAAACTGAAGCACAGAGGGAGTCAGTAACCTGCCCAAGGTCACGCATACCTGGAAAATGGCAGAGCCTGGATTTGAGGCCAGGTGGCATGGCCCTATGAGCCACTCTCTGGAGCCCTTCTAGAAATTGCTTACAGTCCTGAAATAGGGCACCTGGTCCCTTTCACTTCCAACATGAAGGTGACAAAAAGGTGGTAGATGGTATCTCTCAGCCCTTTCCAACAGGCAGACTCTTTTTCTACTGTGCACTCTGTCCTCCACCCAACAACTGGGTGGTGGAGGCAGGGGATGACACGCTGTGCTGGAAGCTTCTGGAGGCAACGCTTTACTTGGTCCAGGTGCAGACCCAGGGCCAGTGACCCTGCGAATCGCCTGTCCTCGTGCTTCTGAAGAGCATAAGCCCAACTACTGGCATCACCAGCCACTCCACAGGTCTCCACCCCCAGGCTGGATCCTTCCTCGGGAAGCAGAGTGTCCTCTGCCATCCTCCCACCAGAATGTGGCCCCTCACCAAGCATCTTGGCAGCCAGGAGGCTGCCAATGCCAATCTGCTTTATGTCTTCTCTGCCTCCCTGCCCCTTCTCTCAGCTTTCTCTCTATTCACGCGCTGTTTCCTTAGACGCTGCATTTTTTCCTATAACATCATGTCTGATCCAGACTTTCCTAAAAGCACCCTTTCACACCTCCCAGCTTCCCCGGGCACCCCTCCCCGACCAGCGGGGCCATCCCAGCCCTCTCCCACCCCTCATTCAGGGAGCCACAATGAACATTTTCATATCAAAAGCCACCCCTTGTACCTCAGCCACAAATCCTTCCCAAAAGCAGACAAGATATCCGAAATTGACTGTTACTAGGATGTGCCCCATGCTTAAAAACTTTTACATCCCGTGCTCGTACTTTCTAGAGTGGAATATGCCTCCACCTTTCTACTTCCTGACTGCCTTCTAAATAATCCCTTTCTCATCACCCTTTCTGGAGAAGAGGTATTTTCCCACAAGTTCTATGAAAGGACAGTCAGTCCCCAAGCAACACAAACGAGCTCTGTACTGAGTGGCAATTGGAAGCTGACCTTCTGGGGCCTTCCTAGGTGACAATGAGAACGTGATGGATGGCAGTGTTTCTGGGGCCGGTTTTCAAGCCGAGGCAAGCACCATCTTCCACAGCCCCGCTATCTACAGAAAGGCCTGGGATTCAAGCTTTGTCAGTGAAATAAGGGGACATCAGAGAGATCTGGGAAGAGAGAGAGGGCAGGGAGAGAATGGGCCCTCCACCATCACAGCTGCCCCTCCCCGAGTCACAGAAGCAAACAGCTAGTAGAGACCCCAGAAGTCACCCAGTTTGACATCTAGAGCAAACGATAAGGAGGCTCTATCATTTAGAGCCTCCTTCTAAATTAGTTAGTGGGATTAGTGGCTCACGCCTGTAATCCCAGCACTTTGGGAGGCCAAGGTGAGTGGATCACCTGAGGTCAGGAGTTCAAGACCAGCCTGGTCAACATGGTGATACCCCATCTCTACTAAATATGCAAAAAATTAGCTGGACCTGGTGGCACATGCCTGTAATCTCAGCTACTCAGGAGGCTGAGGTAGGAGAATCGCTTGAACCTAGGAGGGAGAGGTTGCAGTGAGCCGAGTTCGTGCCATTGTGCTCCAGCCTGGACAACAAGAGCAAAACTTAGTCTCAAAAAACAAACGATGAGGGGAGGCTAAGGCCCAGGGATAAGGACATGACGAAGGCCACACAGCTAGCTGATGGGTGGGTGGGTGGGAAGCTCAAAACTCCATGGCTGTTTCCTGACCCTCCTGGGGGCTCTGCCCACCCCACCACGCTGCCTGCCCACCCCAGGAGGCACCTGTTCTGTGCCCCCCGGGGAGTGCTCTGCAGAGCCACTCGCCTCTGAGGACAAGGGTCGAAGTGGCCCACAGCTGCTCCTCCAGGAGCAACAGAGCCCTGGCCAGGAACGAGAGGCGATGTGCTTGGTTAACCAAACAAGATGACAAGACCCATAGGCAGCTTTCTGGGGCTCTAAGAAGCTGCCACAATCTGCCCCCGAAGAAACAAATGCAGAGAGGTTGAAGGAAAGGGCCACCCAGACTGCCCCTGGAGCCTCCGCCCCTTCGGCTCATGTTTGTTTTGTTTATGAGAGGAAAATTCTCCAACTGTTCGTAGAGGGAGAAACATGAAGTCCCTTCCTCCACGGCCCGGGAGACAGCGAGTGCTCAGCTGCTGTGGCCTCTCCTGTTCTCCTCCATCAGTTGCAGCCAGCCAAGAGCAGCAAGCCCCGTCCAAGGCTGCCCTGGCGCCTCCAGAGACCCTGCCATGGCCCGTCCGTTCGTTTTCTCTGGGGGCTACGGCCCTGGGAAATGTCAGAGCCTTTTGTCCCTCCCCGGGTGGAAGGATGAGTCAGGGCACAGACCTCGGCTCTTGCCTGCCCTCTGCTTTCCTTCTGAGGCCTCTGAGTGTGTTTGTGAAGCTGGTTTTTAAATTAACTCCAGTGCACACAGTGGGAAGGTTCAGAGCATTTATCAAATCCCTCTCCAGGTTTTAGTCAGGATCTGTCCAGCTCCAAGAAACTCACATGGATGAGGATGCTGGTCCAGCCAGGACCGCGGCTTTCTCTTCCTGACAATGAAGTCTGAGAAGGAAAGCCTTCAGCTGGTCGGCAGGATGCCTGCATCCCCTGGAGACCCCAGGGAACACATGTGGGTCTTTGGTGAACACCTCAAAACCACCTCCATTGCCTACTCACCCACCCCAAAGAGTTGAACATCCTTGAGATCAAAAGTCTTTCTCAAAGGCTTGAACTTAACTGAATCGGTAACACGGTGCTGTCTGGCCCACCCAAATGAATGAGCTCAAGTTCACCAGTTTTTCATTCACCCACTTTCACAGTCCTTTCCCTCAAGAAGCTAAGGCAGAAGGAGAGGGAGCTATCACAGAAGAACTGACGAACAGGAGTTTGCACAGGGCAGAACTTTCTGCCACACGCCAGGTCTGGTGCCCAGGTTCCCTCCCCCATCTTCCAAGCCTACCACTCATCTACCCCAAGAAAAATGCAGGTAGCATCTCACACAAGCCTCCCACCGTGTCAGGTTCTAGAAATACAGACTGCCCTCAGGTGGTTCACAATCCAAAGACGTAGATGAACAGACAGATGGGAACAGCAGTTTCATAAACTCGGCAGGTCAGCAGAGACCAAGCTAGGAGAGAAAAGAGGAAGAAGTGGTATGCAACAGTTCACCCTGCTGACATCTCTCATCCCATGTGTATGTATTTATTTATTTATTATTTTTTGAGACAGACTCTCACTCTGTCGCCCAGGCGTGATCTTGGCTCATTGCAACCTTCGCCTCCCGGGTTCAAGCGATTCTCCTTCCCCTAGCCTCCTGAGTAGCTGGAATTATAGGCGTGCACAATCACACCCAGCTAATTTTTGTATTTTTGGTAGAGACAGGGTTTTACCATGTTGGCCAGGATGGTCTCCACCTCTTGACCTCACGATCCTCACCCCTCAGCCTCTCAAAGTGCTGGGATTACAGGCGTGAGCCACCATGCCCAGCCACTTTTTTTTTTTTAACTCAAGTAAACATGTTTACAAAATTCAAACACTCAGAAGTAGATGCATTTTATAATTAAAAGTAACTTTTATATACCATATACACCCTCAATACCTTAACAGAATCATGCAGAGCTTTTTCTATAAGCATATACACAGTTTTTTAAAAAGTATCAGACTGGTCATACTTACACATGAATCCTACTTTTTTCCCTCACTCCGTTTAAGTCAGTAAATAAGTCACTGCAATCTCTGCCAGCAGGGTTCAAGCGATTCTCCTGCCTCAGCCTCCTGAGTAGCTGGGATTACAGGCACTTACCACCACATCCAGCTAATTTTTGCATTTTAGTAGAGATGGGGTTTCGCCATGTTGGCCAGGCTGGTCTCGAGCTTCTGACCTCAAGTGATCTGCCCGCTTCAGCCTCCCAAAGCTCTGGGATTACAGGCATGAGCCACCACACCTGGCTAAATCATATATGTTTCATTTTATGTCTACGTTAGACTTTATTTAACTCATCTCCCATTGTTGGACGTCTATTTTGGCTGTTACAAATAATGCTGCGGCAAACATCCCTGAACAAAATCTGCCTCTTACTCTGTGCTATATGGATTTTTGATTCTGCAGTTAGCTTTTTAGTCCTCGTATACTCTTTCCCAATATGACATCTCTATTTCCATCTCACTCTGCTGCCTTCTAGTCTCAGACTGTCCTCTCCTGAGCAAAATTTGCTTAGATTGCACAAAGAAAGTGTCTTCCTACAACCAGAGGGTGCCCATCTCCTGACATCTTCTGGAGCTCGCTGTATAATAATTTTCAGAAGTGGGCTTGTTGAGACACAGTTGATGCTCATTAGTTGTGGTATTTACATTCTATCAAATAGCTGTGAATACTCAGCAAATAATGAACCACTGCTCCCAGGGGAAATACAGGGATAAGTTCCTGTGAGCCTTTAGTCACAACATTTTCGCAAACTGATCAGTATGCATCCTTGTTTTATGTGTGTTTCTACTTTTTAAAAAACCGTATACAGGCCGGGCGCGGTGGCTCATGCCTGTCATCCCAGTACTTTGGGAGGCCGAGGCAGGTGGATCACAAAGTCAAGAGTTCAAGACCAGCCTAGCCAAGATGGTGAAACCCAGTCTCTGCTAAAAATACAAAAATTAGCCAGGTGGTAGCAGGCACCTGTAATCCCAGCTACTCAGGAGGCTGAGGCAGAGAACTGCTTGAACCAGGGAGGTGGAGGTTGCAGTGAGCTGAGATTGCGCCACTGCACTCCAGCCTAGGCGACAGAGCAAGACTCCATCTCAAAAAAAAAAAAACCCACAAATGCCGTATACAAAACATATTGCTGATTCATCAGCACTGAACTCACAGCCAAAAGTACTGTAATTTCTTACCTGAACAAAGCGTATCTAACACATGTTTTCCCTGTAAAGCACATCACAGCTTTCTTGAGCTTGGGATGCTAGACAGCACTTCAGTACTATGTTGGTGGGGGGAGGCATTTTAAACCGCAAAATCACCAAAAATAAGCATCAAAGGGTGAAAACTGTGGCACCAAGCAGACAATGAGCACCGAGCAGACAATGAAAAGACGCTTGTCTATAGTATGAGAGCTGAAATAACCTCGGCTGGGAACATGTGCACCAGGTAACTCACATGTGTCACCTCTCTGTGCACATTGTGAATGGCCACGAAAGGGCCCTAAGTATTTATTTTGGGGTTACACAAATTCTAACAAACAGGTGAAGGAAAGGAATAGTACCGCTGAACCTAATTATTTGTGGATTCCATAAGTGTAGAAAGGGTTCTCTTTACTTATCTTCACAAAAGGCAGGATCTGCGGCAGCTGTTCAGAGTATCCTGTCTTTGGCCCCACTGAGGCTCCCTTGCAGGGAGTACGGCCACAGGCGCAGCGGCACAGCCGTGGGACAGATTGACAGGCCCAGTAAGATTTTGCCTGACTTGGACTGGCTCACCTAAGAGGCATCTACCTTGAACCCTCATTGCCTGTTTCCTGGGGACTCTAAATAGACAAAAAATGTGAAAAACTACAATCCCCATTGACCACTGAATTTTAGTTCAATGGTCAATTAAAATGTTCAGTTAACCACTGAACAACATGGATTTGAACTGTGCGGGTCCACTTACAGGCACCTCTGCCATCCCTGAGACAGCAACACCAACCCCTCTTCTTCCTCCTCCTCCTCAGCCTATTCAACATGGTAGCAATGAGGACGAAGACCTTCATGACGATCCACTTCCACTTAATGAATAGGAAATATATTTTCTTTCCTTTACGATTTTCTCAATAACATTTTCTTTTCTCTAGTTTACTTTATTGTAAGAATACAGTATATAATACATATCATATGCAAAATATGTGTTAATTGACTGTCGATGTTATCAGTAACACTTCCGGTCAAGAGGCCATTAGTAGTTGAGTTTTGGGGAAGTCAAAAATATCCAGATTTTTGACCCCAGGGGGGTAGTCAGTGCCTGTAAACTCCCTAAATTGTTTAAGAGTCAGCTGTAGCCTGGTCCGGTGGTTCATGCCTATAATCCCAGCACTTTGGGAGGCCAAGACAGGTGAATTATTAGGTCAAAAGTTTGAGACCAGCCTGATAAACATGGTAAAACCCCGTCTCTACTAAAAATACAAAAATTAGCCTGGTGTGGTGGCGTGCACCTGTAATCCCAGCTACTTGGGAGGCTGAGGCAGGAAAATCACTTGATCCCGGGAGGCAGAGGTTGCAGTGAGCCAAGGTGGTGCCACTGCACTCCAGCCTAGGTGACAGAAGGAGACTCTGTCTCCAGAAGAAAAAAAGAAGAAGAGGAAGGAGGTAGGGGAAGGAGAAGAAATTCTGCTTATCCCACCTTCCCAGATAGCACCTCAAGGGATGTCAAGTTTTCTCACAGATTCACGCCCTGGGTTCTGGGTCAGGTTGTACCTGATGCGGAGGCATCATTCTGCATTCATTTAAGTATTTGATGAAGCAAAAATCAGGTCAGAGGGTACAAAGGACAGCAACAGACTGGGGGAAAATAGTGGTCCCACATACAACAAAAGATTTGTATCCACAATATACAAAGAACTCCAATGAATAAATAAGAAAAAGATAACCCAACAGAAAAGACACACACTAGCTATGAATATGCATGTCACAGCAAAGGAAACCTAAATAGCAAATAAACATATGAAAAGATGCTTAACCTCACCAATAATCAGGCATATGCAAATTAAATCAACAATGCAAATGCAAATTTAAACTACACACCATCAGAATGGCAAAAATATACAAGTCTGACAATACCAAGTATTAGCCAGAATATGGGGAAATGAAAACTTCCATGTAGAGCTGGTGGGAATTGCTGCAATCACCTCAGAAAGCAATTTGACAGTATCTAGTAAAGCTGGAAATGACCAATTATGTCTCTAACCTTGAAAAATCTCATTCATGACCCCAGGAAACATGGATAAGGCTGCTTATTGCAACAATGTTTGTAATAAGAAAAAACTAAGGAAAAGCTGACTGGCCATCAATAGAAAATGGATTGTAGCTTGTTTATACAATGGCAACCAAATATTGCTTATAATGAATGAATCGGAGCTCTACGTAGTAACGTGTATCTATCTAAAAGCACAGCAAGTCAGGGACTGAAACACCTGGTAAAATATCACTTAGATAAAGTAACTCACAGACAACACTCTGTACTGTACATGGCTGCATACATGTAATAAAAGTGAAAAAATAGAGAATGATAACAAATTGACTCTATTATTTGTTTCTGGGAGGAAAGAAATTCAATGGAACTAAAAAGGAAAGTGAAAAGTATTTCAAACTTGGCAATGTTATCTTACTATTTTTTTTAAAAAAGTCAAAAAGAAAGATACTGAAGAGAAAACACGTAAGATATAACTATCCTATGAAAGAGAATATTATAACTTCCTGGTGAATGGGCAGGTAAAGTGTTCTAACAACGCTGAGGACAGAGAGGACCACCAGCCCGCCTTGGGACACCTTTCTGAAGGAGGTAGCATCGGAGCCTTGAAGGATGAGTGGGCAGGCTTTGGAAATGGATCTGAGAATGCCTTCTATACCACCCCAGAACTGCTGTCCTGGGCATTCTGGAACACTCTCACTTGCTACGTCTACTGAATAATAGGTTTCGTGGGGTTTTTTTGAGAAAGAGTTTCACTCTTCTTGCCATGCTGGAGTGCAATGGTGCAATCTCATCTCACCGCAACCTCTGCATCCCAGGTTCCAGCGATTCTCCTGCCTCAACCTCCCGAGTAGCTGGGATTACAGGCATATGCCACCAGGCCTGGCTAATTTTTGTATTTTTAGTAGAGACGAGGTTTCTCCATGTTGGTCAGGCTGGTCTTAAACTCCCGACTTTCAGGTGATCTTCCCGCCTAGGCTTCCCAAAGTGCTGGGATTATAGGCGTGAGCCACTGCGCCCAGCCTGAATAATGTTTTAAATTCTCAAATTTTAATATAAACCGTAAACAGTTGAATACTCTATCTTTCAGGATATAATGACCTGTACCATGGGGTGTCTATGGATTATCTGATCAGCATCCAAAGGCTGGGAAGCAGAAAACCTTCCCCAAACTTCCCTCCCTGGGGTGGACTGTGCCAGAGCGGTGGCTCTGTGGCTGGGTACATGACAATAGCCTCACTGCCTGGTTCTTCCTGTAATTTCCTGATTGTAGCAGCCCTTGGTGATTTGTTCGGGGAGTGGGTTGGGGAGTTTCTTCCTGAAAGCTCAGCCTAGAATCTTTTCTTCAGCCTTCCTAAAAATTCTGAGAATTATCCAAATTGCATGAACCCCTTTCTCCTTGAATTTGTGAATTCAGTTATTTGTAGAACATTAACTTGCACAAATTCACTGAGTGTTTCTTTGTGCCAAGGCTATCATCTTTGATCACGTTTTTTTTTTTTTTTTTTTCTTTCTTTCTTTTCTCATGAGCCCACAGCCCCAGAGCTAAGCAAGCTTTCTTACCACTGGGATCAAACTATGTTTGATGAATGAGGTGAGCCAGTGAATCGATGGGTTTCACGCATTTATGACATTAGGCAGAAAGAAAATTTAGAAAATGTTACCCAAAAAGGCATCAGGCCAGGGTTTGGCAAACTTTTTTTCTGCAAAGGACCGCATAGTAAATCTTTTGGGCTTTTTGGACCTGCAGTTTTTGTCCCCATGGCTCAAGACGGCCATTGCAGTGTGAAAACAGCCATAACAATATATAAACAAATAGGTGTGGCTGTGTGCCAATAAAACTTTATTTATAAAAATAGGTAGCCGACCATTCTGCCCATGGACCATGGTTTGCCAACCACCACCCACTATAGGTTATTGTATTTTTATACAATAAAACAATTAGCAGAATGACCCCAGCCTGTGGAGGAGTTGGAAGAAATCAGCCACTACCTGGGCTTCCAAATCCCATTTCCAGCTGAATGAGGCAGGGGTCTAGCTCAGTGGCTCCATGTGCACACAGGGCTTCTCCCACACCCCCAAACATTTTTTCTCTTAAAATGTATAATCAGCCGAGTGTGGTGGTTCATGCCTGTGATCCCAGCACTTTGGGAGGCCAAGGTGGGTGGATCACCTGAGGAGTTTGAGAACAGCCTGGCCAACATGGTGAAACCCCATCTCTACTTAAAAACACGAAAATTGGGCAGGTATTGTGGCGCGCACCTGTAGTCCCAGCTACTCAGGAGGCTGAGGCGGGAAAATTGCTTGAACCTTGGAGGCAGAGGTTGCAGTGAGCCAAGATTTCACCATTGCACTCCAGCCTGGGCAACAAAGCAAGACTCTGCCTCAAAAAAAAAAAAGTATAATCTGGAAACAGTCATAACTGGGGAGTAAGTGCCCACATCTCTCACATTTTTTGCAATAGTATAAATCACATTTTATCTGAGCATCTCAGATTCTTTTCTCTCAACTGACCGAGATACACAGAATTTCCATTTCAGTCTTTAATTAAAATATAATTAAACCACAAAATGCACACGGAAATTAAATTGGTACAGACATTAGTGTCGGGATTACAAAATGTCTTGAAACGCTTTAACATATGGTAACAATAGCTAAACAAATTTGACACTTAAAGGGTAACTTCTGCCCCAGAATCATGGAATTGGAGAGTGTCACAAATACAAAATGCACTATAGTTTTACCCACATTCCAGGTGTAAATCAGTGTGCTACTGGGGTCACATGGGTCTTGACCAAATTCCACCCCTTCTTTTATCTCATGAGCACATTATCTTTCTGCTGCTTGGCTTCCTCAGCTTTATTGTTTGTTTGTTTTGTTTTGTTTTTTTGAGACGGAGTCTCCCTCTGTTACCCAGGCTGGATGGCAGTGGCCTCACTGCAACCTCCGCCTCCCAGGTTCAAGGGATTCTCCTGCCTCAGCCTCCTGAGGAGCTGGGACTACAGGCACCTGCAACCACGCTCAGCTAATTTCTGTATTTTTAGTAGAGACGGGGTTTCACCATGTTGGTCAGGATGGTCTCAAACTCCTGACCTTGTGGTCTGCCCACGTCGGCCTCCCAAAGTGCTGGGATTACAGGCATAAACCACCGCACCTGGTCCAGCTTCCTCAGCTTTAAATGCGATCAGTATGTGGCTGGGGTGACAAAGGAAAACAACCTAAGTGTTTAGCATGGGGTGTGGATCCCAGTAAGTGCTACATAAAGGACCTGTGCTGTGACAACACTGATAATGGTGACAATGAAGATATGACAAAAGGTTTCGAAATGCCATCTACCAGACGGCAAATCAGCGGTCAGAACCAAAACTACACATATAGGGTATTCCGCTCCACGTGCCAACTCCGAGGCAAGCTTGCAACTTCACACTTCAACCATCTTTGTGTGAGAAAAACTCACACAAAAATTCTGCCCCCAAGTTACAAAAAAACCACAACCAGATTCACCTAGGCAGAAATCCCGAGTGCCGAGAGGTGGGTATTCCTGCTCCATCTCACTTGCCTTGCAGGTGAGGTAGTGGGCTGGAAGTTCTTCTCTGCAATTAACCACCTGTGTGATCACAGACAAGTCACTTCCCATCTCTGGCCCAGGAAGTGTGGTTTATTCAGCAGTTCTCCGACTCCAATGTGCAGATTCTGATTCAGTAGGTCTGGGATGGGGCCCAGGAGTTTGCATCACTAAATTCCCTGGCAACAAGGAAGCTGCTGGTTGGGGCCACACTTTGGGAGTGGCTGGTCCAGATGATGGCTTGCTTTCCCCACCCCCCATCCCCACCCAAGACTAGCATTTCTTTTAAAAAAAAAAATCAGAATAGCAGGGTGTGTCTGCTCACCATTGATTTCCTCTTCCTTCCCTTCAACCCACCTCCCTCTGTCTTTAGACTGCCTACTTTTCCAGCTCACCTGCACATTTGGGGGATTTAGGGGAGGGGAGGATTCCCACAGTTCCTCAAGAACCAGTGACAAATTGGCTGTACTCTATCAACTGCATGAGGTCAAGGAGGAAGGAGGGAGGGAGCAGGAGAGAGAGAGAGAGGAGAGAGGAGAGAGGAGAGAGAGAGAAGAGAGAGAGAGAGAGAGAGAGAGAGAGAGAGAGAGAGAGAGAGAGAGAGAGAGAGAGAAGAGAGAGAGAGAGAAACAGATCTCAAGGAACCAAACATCTTCTAGGAGCAAATCCTGTTTCTCAGTGAGACGCCCTCACCCCCACTCTCCCCACAGAAGCCAGGGATAATATCATGAACACTGAAGAACTCCCACGTTTTGATAGATTTATAACAAAGCCATCTCTGCAGGAAAAATGATTCTGGATTAATGCCTCCTACATCCACCTGCCAGCTAGGAGCATTCTTTTCTCAGCCCACAAATGTTCATAAGCCTTTTAAGGCCACCATTCACACACACGCCAGGCTCCAGCTACCTTCAGAAAAGGCCTGGGGAGGTGACAGGCCACCTAACAAAAAAGCCTGGAGTGGGGCAATGCCAAGGGAAGAAAAGCTGGATTTCCTAGGACTGGGCAGACAGAGCTGCTCGAGCTGACCCAAGGGGGCTGGTCCTGGGAGTCCGGCCCAAGTTTGATGTCTTCCTGTGGGCTCTTTCTGAAGGTCAGGTGTCAGAGGGCAGCTTCTCTGGGAATGTCCCTGCTGGTAAGAGGGCTAACACCACGTCTTTCCATTCTCAAGTGGATGCTCAAAACAAAACCCCTGGTCCTTGTGCTGCCAGGTCTCTCACGGACCCCACATAGCCAGCAGCCTGCTTCCACAGTGAGAACCAGCCACAGGTCACCCTACCCCTGCCCCAGTCAGAGGCACTTGCCATCACGGGGGCCTCAGGCTGGCACAGGAACACCTCCTAAGTGTTGAGGAATTTGGCTCTGACTCTGAAATGTCCTATGAGCAGCAGGCCCCTGGCTGTCAGGTCAGGACTGTTGGCCAACCTCGCACTCCCTAGAATAAAGCCTGCGTGGGAAATCCTGCCCTTCCATGGGCCAAATCTCCTCATCTAAAGGCTCCCCGTCTCCAGGACCTGATGGGAATGCTGTGCAAGTTCAGAAAAAGGCAAGACCAGGGTGTCGTGGCGCTGGACATTAGGCTCCGACATGCCAGCAAGAGAGAGCAGTTTCATGCCAGCTGGCCCAAGCACCCTCCAGTGTGTCGGGTCTGCAGGTCAGCCTTGTGCTCAGCAGGGCTGACCGAACTGCTACCTCCAAGATCCCGTTGGGTCCTTTCCACTTTTTCCAGATCCCCTCTGCTCTGCCCTCACAGCTCCCCTCCTGGGCTCGTTCCCAGGTCCCCATGCAAAGGAAGCTTTGTACCGCCCATCGCTCCCGCTCCTGTGTCTCTGTCTGTGTGTATGTTGTGTTATTATTTGCAATCATTTATTGAAAACACCTATCTTTGTATTATGGCAAAATGCACAAAAAATTTACCACCTTAACCATTTTTAAGCATACAGTTCTATGGTGTTAAGTACATTCACACTGTTGTGTGGCCATCATCACCTCCATCTCCAGAACGTTCTCATCTTCCCAAATTGAAACTCTGTACGCATGAAACACTCACTCCCCAGAACCCCTCCCCTAACTCTGGGCAACCACCATTCTGCTTTCTGTCTCTATGAACTTGACTATTCTAGGTGCGTCCTGTAAATGAAATCGTACCGTACCTGTCGTTTTTTGTTTTTTTTTTTTGAGACAGTCTCTCTCTGTTGCCCAGACTGGAATGCAGTGGCACCATCTCGGCTCACTGCAACCTCTGCCTCCTGCGTTCAAGCGATTCTCCTGCTTCAGCCTCCCAAGTCGCTGGGATTACAGGCGCGCACCACCACACCCTGCTAATTTTGTGTTTTTAGTAGACATGGGGTTTCGACAAGTTGGCCATGCTGCCTTGAACTCCTGACCTCAGGTGATCCACCTACCTCGGCCTCCCAAAGTGCTGGGATTACAGGCTTGAGCCACAGTCCCTGGCCTAATACTTGTTCTTTCGTGTCTGTCTTTTTTCACCAAGCATAATGGCTTCAAGATTCATCCAAGCTGTAGCATGTGTGAGAATTTCCTACCTTGTTGAGGCTGAATAATATCCCATCGTATGTTGTATCAGTCCATTCTCATGTTGCTAATAAAGACATACCTGAAACTGAGTAATTTATAAAGGAAAGAGGCTTACTTGACTCACAGCTCAGCATGGCTGGGGAGGCCTCAGGAAACTTACAATCATGGCAGAAGGGGAAGGAAACATGTCCTTCTTCAAATGGTGGCAGCAAGAAGTATAGACTGAAATGAGGGAAAAGCACCTTATAAAACCATCAGATCTCATGAGAACTCACTATCATAAGAACAGCACAGAGGTAATTTCCCCCATGATTCATTTACCTCCCACCGGGATCCTCCCTCCCTCTGCACATGGGGATTATAGAAACTACAATTCAAGATGAGGTTTGGGTGGGAACACAGCTAAACCCTATCACATGTATAAACCACATTTAGTTTGTTCATTCATCAATCCAGGGACACTTAGGTTGCTTCCACCTCTCGGCTCCTGTGAATCACGCTGCTATGAACATGGGTGGGACAAATATCTGTTCCAGCCCCTGCTTTCAAGTCTTCTGATTATATACCCCATCAATTACTTTTTAGCTTTTTATTGACATTTAAAATTGGCCAGAAAATTGCTCATAAAGTATACTGCTCTTGGAATTTTCACAAACTGAACACACCCATGTGAATCAGCCTCAGGCCAAGAACCAGAACATGATTCCCCCACCTTCACCATCGGAAGCCCACTCATGCCACCTCCTCCACAGTCACTACCCTCCATCCAGCCAGGGCAGTCAATACTGTGACCACCAACAGCATACATTAGCTTTGCCTGGTTTTGCACTTGATTTAAATGGAACTGTAGAGTATGTGTCTGGCTTCGTTTACTCAACGTTATGTTTCTGAGTTTTGGCCACTTGCTGCATGAAGTTATAGGCTATTCATACTCATTCCTGTATAGCATTCCACTGTATGACATATCACAAGACATTTTTCTATTCTATTGTCGATGAGCATTCATGGATAGTGTCCAGTTTGGGGCCATTACAAGCAGTGTTATGATGAACATCCTAACACATGTCTCTTGGTAAGCATATGGGCACATATCCAATGGGTATATATCTAGGAGTGGAATTGCTGAATTAAAAGATGGGCACACGTCAGCTTTAGTAGACACCACGGATATGGTTTGGCTGTGTCCACACCCAAATCTCAGCTTTAATTGTCGTTTCCATAACCCCCATGTGTTGTGGGAGGGATTAGGTAGAGATAATTGAATCATGGGGGAAGTTTCCCCCATCCTCTTCTTGTGATAGTAAGTTAGTTCTCACGAGATCTGAGTTTAATAAGAGGCTTCCCCTTCACTGGGCATTCATTCTTCTAATTCCTGCTGCCATGTGAAGAAGGACATGTTTGCTTCCCCTTCTGCCATGACTCTAAGTTTCCTGAGGCCTCCCCAGCCATGCTGAACTGTGAGTCAATTAAGCCTCTTTCCCTTATAAATTACCCAGTTTCAGGTATGTCTTTATTAGCAGTGTGAGGATGGATTAATACAGCCACAAAACTCTTTTTTCAAAATGTTTATACTCCTGCCAACAGAATATTTTACCAACACCTGATAGCCTTAATCTTTTCTCGTTTTAGGCGCTCTGGTGGTGTCTTGTGGCTCTGATTTGCATTTTCCTGATCATTAATGAAGCCGAGCACTTGATCATGTCTATTACTTCCTCTTACGTTTTATTTTGTTGACAAAGTCTCACTCTGTTGCCGAGGCTGGATTGTAATGGTGAGTGCAATCATAGCTCACTGCAGCCCCCAACTCCTGGGCTCAAGCAATCTTCCTGCCTCAGCCTCCTAGCAGCTGGGACTACAGGCACACAGCACCATAACTGAATAAATTTTTTTAATTTTTTGTAGAGATTGGGTCTTCTTCTATCACCTAGACTGCTTTCAACTCCTGGCCTCAAGGAATCCTCCCACCTCAGCCTCCCAAAGTGCTGGTGTGAGCCACCACATTGGGCCACCTCTTATGTTTTAGGTGCAGTTCACAATCCCCGTATTAGAAGGAAAGGCAGGGATCAGGAAGAAATTCTGCCTTGTGCTGTGTTGTATAAGAAAAGGCTAAAATTCCCACTCACCTCGCTGAGTTGCTGTCATGGGCCCTGGGCTGGATTAGTCTCGGCTGGTCTGCTCCTCAATCACTGTGTTTGCTCATAACAGGGTCCCAAGGACCAGGACTTCTGCCAAGAGTGCCAGATGTCACAAGGTTGGCAGTGGTGGATACCAAAAGCCAACAGTCCCGTAAATACAAGTGTGCAGTTCTTCAGAACAACAAGTTTCTCTTTGGGACACATATCTCAAACAACATGGAGAATTCCACAATCAGTAGAGGAGCTAAGAGTAACCCACGTCTGGTCTTGTTTAAGTCTCATGAATCAACTCCCTGAACTAGACCGGATTCTTTGGTCCCCCCAGATCCAATGTGATTCAATCTAGCAAATATTTATTGAGGCCCTACTGTATGACAAGCATTGAGTTAGACAATGTTATGGTCACAGACATGGAAGGTGGTTCTAGACCCTCGGAAAGCTTATAGTCTACATGAACATAAGATGAAATGCGATAAACACCACAAATAAGGTATTAACATAATCCAGGCAGAACATAATGAATTTAATAAAGAGAAAATGTTGGGTTATAGAGAATCAAGGCAACTTGACGGAGAAAAAGGAGCTTGACATGCTCTGAACTACAGGCAGGAGAGCTCAACTGTCAGAAACTAGTAGGGAAGCAGGCCCTTCAGAAAGGGAGGAATGGCATGAACTAAAACAAAGAGGTCGGGAAAGTGAAGATTGGCTGGAGGAAGTTTCAGCTTGGCAGCAGAGGGACAAAAGCAAACCCCATGAAGAAAGATACTGAGAGGATGACATAAAAACTAGCCATCTGATTAAAATCAAGAAACAAAAAACTCTATAAAAAGAAATAAAAGGCAAACATCAATTTGGAAAAAATGATTTGCATCAAAAGGTAGACAAAGGAGATTGCTGACATGAATTCTAGCAATCCTCAAAATGATGACATAGTGCTATTCACATGACATAGCCCTTACTGACCAGAGAAGACATGAATGACAGGCCAGGCATGGTGGATCATGCCTGTAATCCCAGCACTTTGGGAGGCCAAGGTGGGAGGATCATGAGGTCGAGAGATCAAGACCATCCTGGTCAACATGGTGAAACCCCATCTCTACTAAAAAAAAAAAAACAAAGATTCAATGGGCATGGTGGTGTGTGCCTGTAATCCCAGCTACTTGGGAGGCTGAGGCAGGAGAATCGCTTGAACCCAGGAAGTGGAGGTTGCAGTGAGCCGAGATCACGCCACTGCACTCCAGCCTGGCGACAGAGAAAGAATCCATCTCCAAAAAAAAAGAAAACAAAAAAAGCTATGCATGACATATTGCTGAGCAGAAAAAGCAGGTTACCAAATAACACAGAGTAAAATGCATGTAAAATTATACTAAAGTTATGCATATATATGTACATATACACATAGTATATACAAGACATCAAACAAGATGTCCTGGAGAACATTCATCAAAATGTTAATGAGACTGAGGGTGGTGGCTCATGTCTGTAATTCCAGCACTTTGGGAAGCCGACGTGAGAGAATCACTTGAGCTCGGAAGTTCAAGACCAGCCTGGACAACACAGTAAGAACTTGTCTCTATTTAAAAATAAAATAAAATAAAAACATTTTTTAAAAATGTCAATTATAATTGCTCCTAGGTGGAATGGATTGCTCAGTACATTTTTCGTCCATATATTTTTCACATTGTTTATTTAAATTAATGTATATTATTTTAAATTCAGAAAAAGGCAATTCATTTTTTGAAATAACATGTGCAGCAACTCTTTTGCCTATTATATAGGTAAAGATTTTTTAAAACAATAATAACTACTGTAAGCAAGAGTTCAAATCATTCTCATAATATTTCTGGTAGAAACATGAACGCAGTGGCTCATGCCTTCAATCCCAGGACTTTGGGAGGCCAAGGCGGCAGATCACCTGAGATCAGGAGTTTGAGACCAGCCTGGCCAACATGGCGAAAATTGGTCTCTACTAACAAAATACAAAAATTAGGGTGGCACACGCCTGTAATCCCAGCTATTCAGGTGGATGAGGCAGGAGAATCGCTGGAAACTGGGAGGCGGAGGTTGCAGTGAGCCAAGATGGTGCCACTGTACTCCAACCTGGGTGACAGAGTGAGACTCTGTCTCAAAAAAAATAATAATAAAAATTATAAAGATTCTTATTCCCTCTACATTCATCTATAAAGTTAATGCCATTTTAATCAGAAACACAGAGCAATTATTCTTTAAGTTGATCAAATCAGTCTAAAGTTCATTTGGCAACAAAATGCAAAAGACCAGCCAAGGAATTTTGTGATCATGGGATTCATGCCCTAAAATAATTAAAATATTAAAACAGTGTGGTACTGGCAAAAGAACACAGATGTGTACCATTGGACAGAAAGAACTCCAGAAACAGACCAAAGAGAATTAACAAACAGACCAATGAGAATTACACATGGCAAAGAAGCATTTTGAATGAGTTAGGAAAAGGTCCATACTGACTGACAAAGTGTGAGGTTGGATTCTTTACCTTACATTAGCTATCAGATCAGTTTAGGAATGGATTCAAGATTTCTGTATAAAAAATTAAGCTATGAAAGTACTAGAATAAACTAAAAAGTAGGTGAATACCTATAACCTCTTAGAGAAATGACACCAAAGGCAGAAGTTAAAAATAAAATACTTAGAAATACCTCTATATAAAAGCATGTTTCTACATCAACAAGCACCAGAGGCAAAACTGAGAGGCAAGGAATGCACTAGGGAAAACTGTTTGCAATTGAAATAACAAATAATTTACATCCTCTATATGCACAGAATGCTCACAAATGAGTAACAAAATATTCATCCCTCACAGAAAAAATACACAAAGGTCCTGAATAAGCAATTCCCCAAAAAAGGAACACAAGTGGCTAACAGACATATTATTTTAAATGTTCAAAGAAATGCATACATTTAAAACTAATATGCCATTTCTTCTTCTCTTTATTTTTGAGATGGAGTCTCACTTTGTTGCCCAGGCTGGAGTGCCGTGACACAAACTCAGCTCACTGCAATGTCCGCCTCCCGGGTTCAAGCGATTCGCCTGCCTCAGCCTCCCAAGTTGCTGGGATTACAGGTGTGCACCACCACACCCAGCTAATTTTTGTATTTTCAGTAGAGGTGGGGTTTTACCATGTTGGCCAGGCTGGTCTCCAACTCCTGACCTTGTCATCCACCTGCCTCGGCCTCCCAAAGTGCTGGGATTACAGGTGTAAGCCACCACACCCAACCTCAATGTGCTATTTCTTGCCATTCAGTTTGGCAAAGATTTTGTAAAGGACAATATACAGCCTCAGTGAGGTTATAGAGAAACTGCTACTCTTTGATGCTGTTGATGAAAATACAAATAAGTAAAACTTATCTGACAAGCAATTTGCCAATACGTACAGAAGACTTAAAGGATTTTAAAATGTGTATATATACACACATTTTAATATAGATACATTTAATATACATATATACACTTACATGTATATATTATATTCACACATACACACATATATATACATACCCTCTGACCCACCAACTGTGGTTCTAAGACTCTACCCCGCAAAGAACTAAACAGACAGACAGAGGTTTAGCTCCAAGAACATGCCTCACTGTGCTATTGGTAATAAAAAATAAAAAAAAATGGAAGCAACCTTCAGACTCTTCAGTGGGAAATTCAACAGAATCTGTGGTACATTCATGTACTAAGATGCCAAGCATGAAAATGAGCTTACAGCAAGAGAGTCAAGACATCAGTAAGTTTTAAAAAGCAGGTTACAAAATAGTATATGTTTGAATATAAAATCCTGTTTGTAGAAACTGAATGTTTATATGCATTAAAAGATAAAACAGAAGTATATATAACAAAATGTAAACAGTATGTATACTAGAAGTTTCTCTGGATAATGGGATATAGAATGATTTTTTTCTTTTAACTTGTCCACATTTCTTTTTTCTTTTCTTTTCTTTTTTTTTTTTTTTTTTTGAGATGGAGTCTTGCTCTGTCACCCAGGCTGGAGTACAGTGGCACAATCTCGACTCACCTCAACCTCCACCTCCCGGGTTCAAGTGATTCTCCTGCCTCAGCCTCCCGAGTAGCTGGGACTACAGGTACACGCTATCACACCCAGCTAATTTTTGTATTTTTAATAGAGACAGGGTTTCACCATGTTGACCATGTTGGCCAGGCTGGTCTCGAACTCCTGACCTAAAGTGATCCACCCGCCTCAGCCTCCCAATGTGCTGGGATTACAGGCATGAGCCACAACGCCCAGCCAACTTGTCCACATTTTCTAAATGTTTTCTAATTTAGCATGGCCAGGCACAATGGCTCACTCCTGTAATCCTACATTTTGGGAGGCCAAGGCAGGTGGATCACTGGTGGCCAGGAGTTCAAGACTAGCCTAGCCAACATGGTTAAACTCTATCTTAACTAAAAAAGTGCAAAACTTAGCCAGGCATGGTGGTTTGCACCTATAATCCCAGCTGCTGGGGAGGTTGAGACCATAGAATCACTTGAACCTGGGAGGTAGAGGTTTCGGATGGAGTAAGACCCTGTCTCAAAAAAAAAAAAAAAAAAAGAAAGAAAGAAAAGAAAAGAAAAAGAAAATGTGGCCTATCCATACAATGGAGTATTATTCAGTCTTAAAAAGGAAGGAAATTCTGACACATTTACACAACTTAGATGAACCATGGTGACATGACACTAAGTGAAATAAGCCAGTCACCAAAAGACAAATACTGTGTGATTCTACTTATATGAGGTAGCTAGAGGAGTCAGATTCCTAGAGACAGAGTAGATTAGAGGTTTCCAGAGTCTGAGGCAGAAGGAAGTGGTTTCAGGGATAAAGAGTTTCAATTCAGGAAGATGAGAAAGTCCTGCAGATGGACGTGATGATGGCTGCACAGCAATGTGGATGTACTTAATGCCACTGAACTGTACACATAAAAGTGGTTAAATGGCCGGGCACTGTGGCTCACACCTATAATCCCAGCACTTGGGGAGGCCCAGGTGGGTGGATCATGAGGTCGGGAGTTCAAGATCAACATGGTGAAACTCTGTCTCTACTAAAAACACAAAGCCAGGTGTGGTGGCAGGCTCCGGTAATCCCAGCCACTCTGCAGGCTGAGGCAGGGAACTGCTTGAACCCAGGAGGCGGAGTTTGCCGTGAGCCAAGATCGCGCCATTGCACTCCAGCCTGGGAGACAGAGTGAGACTCAGTCTTAAGGAAAAAAAAGGTGAATAAAACGTAGGATCCAGTTTAACTTTGGTCAGGCACAATGGCTTGAGCCTGTAGTGCCAGCTGCTGGGGAGGCTGAAGTAGAAGGATCCCTTGAACTCAAATGTTTCAAGGCTGCAGTGAGCTATGATCCTACCACTACACTCCAGTCCAGATGAGAGAGAGAGAGAGAGAGAGAGAGAGAGACCCTGTCTCTACTAAAAAACAGAGAAAAATGGTTTAGTTGATACAGTTTATGTTATGTATATTTTACCACAATTAAATAATCATAAAAAGTCTGACACATAAAATGTTTCAATTTGTAAAGTTTGGGGGAGGAAAAGTCACTTTAGAGAAACAGCTCATTTTCTGATCAGGCCAAATAAATGAGGTGTTATTGTAGGGAGTGAGGCATGAGCGGCTCTCCGGAGACCTTGCACTTGGCACTGCCGACTCCTCCGCCTGGCAGCCCGTGCCCTCCTCAGCTGGCTCTTTTTCAACTCATCTCCCTTTGGTCGGCTTCACATGCCCTGGGCTTCCCTGCTGGACCCAGCAGAGGGTCCCGATGGAGGGGAGGATCTGGGAAGGAGTAGCAGGGTCGCCCAGCTCTTGCCCACCCAGCTCCGGGCCTGCAGCAGCCTCAGATGGGTACCAAACACCAGAGTGGCCGAGCCTCCTGAGGCCCTGCCAGCCTCCCTGCCCCCTTCTCTTGGCTCCCAGTCCATAGGAGCATTTGACTTTCTAATTCTTCGCTCCTCACAACAAAAAGCAAAATGTTCCCCAGGCACTTGGCCTGGTTTCTGTACCCAAGCAGAGAAATGGCCAGAGAAGACAGGCAGCAGGAAGCCAGCCTTAGCAAGGTCTCCTGGTCTCCTGAGTGGCTACCTCCTTTACCCTCAGGCTCTATAAACTGGCATCGGTACCCCCACTCTCTGCTACTAAATGACCAGAAATATCCCTGATTTTCTTGCTCAGTGAGTCACAGAGTCCTTACTTGCTTTGGGAAGTAAGACAAACGAAGAGTTTGGTAGCCCAGCTCCTACCAGAAGATGATGGCCGGGAACAGTGGCTCACACCTGTAATCCCAGCACTTTGGGAGGCTGAGGTGGGTGGATCACGAGGTCAAGAGATCTAGACCATCCTGGCCAACATGGTGAAACCCCATCTTTACTAAAACATAAAAACTAGCTGGGTGTGGTGGTGCATGCTTGTAATCACAGCTACTTGGGAGGCAGAGGCACGAGAATTGCTTGAACCCAGAAGGCAGAGGTTGCAGTGGGCTGAGACTGCACTCCAGCTTGGCAACAAAATGAGACTCCATCTGAAAGAAAGAAAGAAAGAAAGAAAGAAAGAAAGAAAGAAAGAAAGAAAGAAAGAAAGAAAGAAAGGAAAGAAGGAAGGAAGGAAGGAAGGAAGGAAGGAAGGAAGGAAGGAAGGAAAGAAAGAAAGAAAGAAAGAAAGAAAGAAAGAAAGAAAGAAAGAAAGAAAGAAAGAAAGAAAGAAAGAAAGATGATCAGTGCCAGAAGCTGGAAAGAGACAGGTGTCAACACCATTCTCCGCTCACGTACCCATGGCCTGCCTGTGGCCTCGGCCTCTCGCTCCATGTCCTCAAATGCCCTTCTCTCCCTATGGCCTCAAAAGGATAGTCAGGGATGTGGGCTTCAGGACATCTGGAGCATAGAAGGGAGCAGTGTTAATTTTGCTTAGTAACTACGCTGCTGTGTCCAGATAGCTGTGTTCATGTTAAAAAAAAAAGTTTGTTTGGCCACTCTAACAAGTCCTCGCCAGAAACTGCAGGAGGTTGGTAGTCCAAGCCAGGTTGTAAAAGGGAGATGAAACCCCCAACTGGAAAAAGATGATCACAGGCAAAGGGCTGCAGCTGCGAGTGAAAGGCTTTGTCTCCACTCCAGTGCCACGGTGTTTAGGGTGAGCGGAGGTAGACGACTCCTAAGTGTCCAAAAGTGCCCATCACATTCAAGGTGATCTTTGCAGGAAGGGGAGGCACAGAGCAGGTGTTCTCAGAAGGCACAAGGAACACTTAGGCTCCACCCACCAGTGAAAAACCCACCAGGGGCGGAGAATATGGAACATCCAAGACAGTCTTCCGGCAAAAATTTCGTGTTATCAACAACAAATTGTCACCCAGGACATTGCTCTGATGTGTTGATCAAGGTATAAAAAGTAGAAATTGGAGAATAGCCAAATCCTATGCCCTTCACTTAATAATAAAGCTAGAGCACAAATGAGATCCCTCATACCTGGTCTTCTCAGCTCTCCACAACACAGGAGTGTCTGTACCCTAAGCTGGGGGTCTTGACTCCACATCAGTCACCAGCACTCTGATGGCAGCCACCCAAGATCCAGGCATGAGGCTGAGGAGAAATTAATCAGTAAACCCAACCGTTTAAATAGTTCAGACACATCACGCTTTGCAGGGTGAACAGGTGCAACAGCTTCGTGACGGCTGGCCACAAGGAACCCAGAGAGAGGTTGTTTCTCTGCATTTGGAATTGTTCAGACTCTTGATACTGGAAGGAGAACAACAGATTTTCAACCCTGAGGTCCTCCATGCATGCTTCCAGCCAGCTCGGAAATGGTTACTGTGGCTCAGCCAAGCTGCCAGCCCTGTCTGAAAACCCAAAACCTGCAAAGAAGATAATTGAAGCAGAAAAATCCTCCATCTGTGGCATCTGAACGTGTTCCAGGCTTCCAGGTCTGCCCTGAGGTCTCAGTCCTCAAATGAACAACCCACCCAGGAGCAGGTGGAGGTGGGACTCAGAGCCCATCCACCCTTCTGTCTGTGGCACCTATTTGGTGTGTGCCGCTGGGGTGCTAGGAGCTCCAGAGAACACAGAGAAGCTCGAGTAGGAGGAACCTCAGAGGACACCTAAGGGCAATCTCTTGTTTCATAAGAAGGAGCCTGAGGCCCAGAGCAGGAAAAGGACTGGCCCAACCCTACCCAATGAGCTGGTAATCAAGCCAGACCCAGGACTCAGAACTAAAGATTTTGAAGATCCACTCACTAGGGATCTTCAAAATCTTTATGAGCAGGCCAATAAGGAATTCCAAGTCATGGAAGAGGTGGCTAAAGGATCCTGGAAGCCAACTTGCAGATTGGCGCCCACTGGGTACCCCCAGAAGCCCCTCGGCATGGCTGTTGGGAGCTGGTCACCTGTCTCCTGCCTGCCCCCACTGGGTGGCTTGTGCACCACTAATGCCAGCTTAGTGAGCTGGGGTTCTGGCCTACTCCTTCCAGCACAGCAGTATGCTCCTCAGCTCTGGATGTGGCAGCCTCGTTCCAGCCTCTGGGAAGGAAGGACAGCAGTGGGGGACATGGGACAAAGTGGCTCCATTCAGCCTCCTGGTCAAACTAGGGTTTCTACATCTGCTCTTGGGTAGACTACAGCTTCCCTGGGGGCAGGAAGCCCAAGGAGCACTCAGGGGAGGACCTGGATCGAAACCCTCCTGTTCCATATTCTGCAAGATCATGGTCCTCATATAGGGTCAACCATTAAGAAAGCATAAATCTGGCTTTATGTGAAAGCCATTCTTGAAAGCTACTGGGCAAATTGGCACAGGCCCAGGGTTCCCAACAAAGGATGAGTGTCTGTCTTGAGAAAAGAGAGCTGAGAACTCTCAGCTTGATTCAGTCCTCCGGGTAATTGTGGAGAAGAGCAGCTGGAGGGCACTCTGAAGATGGCTAAGGATCTCAGGACCCTCGTATGTGGATCCCTCGTATGTGGGAGCAATGGATGCTTCAAACTTCTCCACCAACTGATGTCTCCCTGCCCAGTTTTCCCCTTCTCAGCTCCATGGCCCACTGAGTGACACGAGCCAATCACAGTCCCTTCCCACTTAAAACCTTTCAATATTGTCTTCCTGTTGTCATCAAGATGAAGTCCAAATACTAGACAGGGCCAATCAGGGCTTGCAGGATCAGTCCCTGCCCGACCCTCAAGTCTCATCTCTCATCCCTCACATGCAGCACTCTGGTCACATGGACCCTGTTTGGGTCCTCCAATGCCCCTGGCTCTTTGTCTCTCTATGGCCCTGTGCCTGTATCTCTCTTCCTCTCCCCGGAGCGCTCCTGACTCCTTGTCAGACCCCAGCCCACCTAGCCACCTCCTCCGCATCCCTCTAAGGTGGTGGGTAAAATAGGTTCCAGAACAGAGATCCTGAACTTGAATCCTGAGTCAAACACTGAGAAACTTCACTCTGCAACCTTGGTCAAACTGTGAAACCTTTATGAGCCTCATTTTCTTCACCTCAAAAACGAGAATAACAACTTGACTTCATAGGGTCATGGTGGAAATTAAATGAGACAATGTGTGCAAAGAGCTTTGCAGGGTGCCAGGCACACAGAAGGTCAAGCATACTAGCCACCATGACAGTGGTGGTGGTACTGATGGCAGTGGTGGTGATGATGGTGGTGATGGTGAAGCTGATGGCGATAGCGAGAAGGAGGTGGAGAGTGATGATGGTGGTGACAATCATGGTGATGATGACAGCAATGATCACAGTGATGGTGATGATGGTGATGGTGCAGGTGGTGATGGTGATGAGGACAGTGAAGATGACATGGCAGTCATGATGACAGCATGATGATGGCAATGATGGTAAAGGACATGAGCATGATGTCGCTGACATCAATGGTGACGACGGTGATAATGAAGGTGGTCATGGTGATGATTTGCTTGGTTATTACTTCATTTCCTCCGGGAAGCCTTTCCTGATTCTTCCCCACAAAGTATGTCAGGCACCTCTTCTTCCTGCTTCCATAGCACCTGTTCTAAACCCCGCCAGGAGTACCACTGCCCTGTATGGCAATTGCTGGTGTACATTCCCCTCGAGAGTGAGTGGCTTGAGGGCAGGAGCCCTGTGGTGGTCTCCACTGTATTTCCATCATTTAACTTTCAGACTAGCATGGGACAGAGGCTTCGGAAATACCAACTGAATGATCTCAATATTTGTTTATTTTTATTTCTTTATTATTTTTTTGAGACAGTCTCACACTGTGGCCAGGCTGGAGTGCAGTGGCGTGTTCTCAGCTCACTGCAACCTCTGCCTCCAGGATCAAGTGATTCTCCTGTCTCAGCCTCCTGAGTAGCTGGGACTACAGGCACACGCCACCACACCTGGCTAATTTTTATATTTTTAGTAGAGAACACAGGGTTTCACCATGTTGCCCTGGATGATCACTATCTCTTGACCTTGTGATCCATCCGCCTAAGCCTCCCCAAGTGCTGGAGTTACAGGTGTGAGCCAGCGCGCCCAGCCTGTTTTATTTTTATTTTTAGAGATGAGGGTCTCACTATGTTGCCCAGATTGCTGGACCCAAAATCCTGAGCTCAAGCAATCCTCCTGCCTCAGTCTCCCCAATAGCTGGGTCAACAGGCATCCAGTTTGTTAGATTGTTTTCATTTTTGAAGACACCCTAACAACTTATCCCCCTACACCTACTTCCACTTGCTACAATCAATAATAAAACCCCTCATAAAAAGAATGGAGAAAATAATAATCTTCTTAAATGAGTAACAAATGGGATGTTCCCTGGTGTTTATGAAATTGCTTTCATAAATTATCAATTGGGGCAGAAATGAATCTCACTTAGCTCTACAGCTTCCTGCAAGAGACCATCTGGGAGATTCCTGCAAAGAGCCCTGACTTGGAAGTCCCATGTGTGGCAGCAGCAAGAGCCAGGAAAGAGGAGACAGTCCTCCCCATGGTACCCCTCTGTCACCCCACAAGAGGCTGAGCTCTGAGAACTGGGGCTTGTGTCTGGTTTGTTCACTGTTGAATCCCCAGCACCTTGAATGCTCCTGGCACACAGCAGGTGCTCAAACCGATTTGCTGATTGACTGAATGAAAATGGCCATAGGAGCAGCTGTCATTTGAGAACCCAACTGTGCATGGGCCCCACGCAAAGTCCTCTCCTGTATGTCACAGGTTGGCACTTTTGTAACTTCCATTTCACAGATGAAGTCACTGAGGCTAGAGCTGCCGGGATGGTTGGTGATTCTGTGGACTTTGATCTATACAGATGGAAGAACTGAGGTGCTGCAGCAAAGAAGCTGTCGCCAATATCCACCCTCCACTTCCTTTTAGGGAAGGGACTTGGGGCCACCCAACCAGAGACCATACTTCCCAGGGTACCTTGCAGCCAGGTGTGGCCACATGACGCAGTCTGAGGCGATGGAATAGGAGTGCAAGTGACATGTGCAACTTCCACTTCACTTCCTTAAAGGAAATTGCTCTTCCTCCCCTTCCTCTCTTTCATTCTTCCAGCAGGCTGGAATGAAGACAGGCTGCTGGAGGACCAGCTTCCATCAGGAAGCGGAGGACAGGACCCCAGAGGGTGGCAGAGCAGCCAGAGAGGGGGCTGGGTCCTGCCCTGGATGGCAATCATGGGACAGAGCTGCCTACTCACCCCACACATCTGCACCACCCAGCCATGAAGTGAGAGAAAGAAGCATCTACCTCACTTGTTCTAAGGTTTCTGTGTTACGGTAAATGAGACTATAGGAATCATCCTGACTGGATTACAAAACCAACCAACCATTGGCTGGGCACAGTGGCTCATACCTATAATCCCAGCACTGTGGGAGGCCAAGGCAGGTGGATCACCTGAGGCCAGGAGTTCGAGACCAGCCTGGCCAACATGGAGAAACCCTTCCTCTACTAAAAATACAAAAATTAGTCAGACATGGTGGTGCATGCCTGTAATCCCAGCTACTTGGGAGGCTGAGGAACAAGAATCACTTGAACCTGGGAGGTGAGGTTGCAGTGAGCTGAGATCATGCCACTGCACTCCAGCCTGGGTGACAGAGCAATGAGCCAGGAGAGCCCTGCCCAAGTCACACAGCTCACTTCTTTTGTTTCTGTAGCCTCATGGTGCAAGTGCATGAAGCTGCTGGCTCCACTCCCATTGCTCCAAGTATCAGAAGGAAGTGTCAGAAACTGCAAAGAACAAAACCAAAGCTGAAGAGGCCCCAGGAAAGCTGCGGAATGTCCAGAGGTCTCTTTCCACCAATGCTCTGAGTGGAGCAGGAAAAAGAAGCCAATGCTTAGGGTATTTCTCCCCAGATGGAAATCTCCTGCAACAAGTCATCCACACTTCCCGAAGGGCCACCCAGTGACAGCATCCTGTGAAAACAATATTCTGGTGGCTGTTTCTACACTGGAATGAGGACAGTTTGGGGTTTGGGTTTCACTCCCATACAATGACTAGACAACACAGCCTCTTTTTATTTAAATCATCCTGTGCCTTCATGGTATTTTTCTCTTGCTATCCCCAGCATGTTAGTGAAAGCTACAGGAATATCTTAATTCATGCACTACACATGCTTCTGAAAAGTTAACAATTCTGCATTTCTACACATTGTATCCTTTAGGAAATATATTTCATGAGCTTCCCATTTGAAAGAATGCTATCAGGTCGGGCGTGGTGGCTCATTCCTGTAATCCCAGCACTTTGGGAGACCAAGGCAGGCGGAGCACCTGAGGTCGGGAGTTCGAGACCAGCCTGACCAACCTGGAGAAACCCTGTCTCTACTAAAAATACAAAAAATTAGCTGGGCATGGTGGCGCATGCCTGTAATCCCAGCTACTTGGGAGACGGAGGCAGGAGAATCACTTGAACCCGGGAGGCAGCGGTTGCAGTGAGCTGAGATCGTGCTATTGCACTCCAGCCTGGGCAACAAGAGGGAAACTCCGTCTCAAAAAATAATAATAATAAAGAATGTGATCATGAATCTATACCCCAAAGTGGATCATCACCCCCATGACAGACACTTTTTGGATACCCCTTCCCCAGCCCAATGGCTCTTCATCAGCCGCTCTGCACCTCCTCATGTGCCTGTGCCTCTCAAAGGCTGGAGCCCAGAAGCAAAAGAAGCAAATGCAATATTCTTTTTGCTGTTGTTGTTGTTGTTGTGTTGTTTTGTTTTGAGACAAGAGTTTTGCTCTTGTCTCAGGCTGGAGTGCAGTGGTGAGATCTCAGCTCACTGCAACCTCCACCTCCAGGGTTCAAGCAATTCTCCTGCCTCAGCCTTCCAGGTAGCTGTGATTACAGATGCCCACCACTACACCGGCTAACTTTTTGTATTTTTAGTAGATATGGGGTTTCACCATGCTGGGCAGGCTGGTCTTGAACTCCTGACCTCAAGTGATCCACCTGCCTCAGCCTCCCAAAGTGCTGGGATTACAGGCATGAGCCACCACACCCAGCTCAAATGCAATCTTCTAAGCATATCTATCTCTCCCCAAGGAAGTGAAGGTTCTCTGTGCCAACTAACAGAAAACTTAACCCAAAATGGCTTAAATTATATGGGTTTGGGTCCAGAGGTAGAATGGGTTTCATTCAGGAATGTGATCAAGGACTTGGGTTTTTCTATCTGTCCTCTATGCATTCATAGTACCAATATCATCCTTCAGTGGGTGTTCCATGGTAGCAAAGTGGATGCAGCAGTTCCAGGCTTCATATCCACACACCACAGCATCCAAGGAAAGAAAGAGAGCTAGTTTCCAGAATCCCCCACGAAGAGCTAGGCACCTTCTTTACAAAAGACTTCAGCCAATGTCCCCTCATGCATCATTAGTCCAAACCAGGTCACATGACCATTCCTGAACCAATTCCTATAGACAGGAAAATGCTGTGTATTGATCAATCATGTGGCAAGGAGAATGGAATCATCCTGACTGGATTACAAAAACACAATCAGCTGGGTGCAGTGGCTCATACCTGTAATCCCAGCACTGTGGGAGGCCAAGGCAGGCAGATCACCTGAGGTCAGCAATTCAAGACCAGCCTGGCCAACATGGTGAAATCCTTCCTCTATTAAAAAACACAAAAATTAGCCAGGCATGGTGGCGCGTGCCTGTAATCCCAGCTACTCAGGAGGCTGAGGCAGGAGAATCACTGGGAGGTGGAGGTTGCAGTGAGCTGAGATAGCGCCATTGCACTGCAGCCTGGGCGACTGAGAAAGACTCCAAGAAATAAAAAGGCACAGATAATCCCCCCAAGGCTAATGGTCGAACACGGAGGACAAGGGGTGGGAAGGGCATTGAGGGAATGATCAGGAGGTCTATAACCTCCTGTCTCTAGACACTAGAGTGGTATGATGATCGAAGCTTATATTCACTTCCTTTGGCAAACCACATCCATGGTTGACTCAAATAAATCCTCCCTTCAGTAAAACCCGTAAGTCTCTCTGATAATATAAGTACCTATGACACTGTATTGGTGCAATACATCCTTTTTTTTTTTTTTGAGACGAAGTTTTGCTTTTGTTATCCAGGCTGGAGTGCAATGGCGCAATCTCGGCTCACCGCAACCTCCGCCTCCTGGGTTCAGCCAATTCTCCTGCTTCAGCCTCCTGAGTAGCTGGGATTACAGGCACGCGCCACCATGCCCAGCTAATTTTTTGTATATTTAGTAGAGACGGGGTTTCACCATGTTGACCAGGATGGTCTCGATCTCTTGACCTCGTGATCCACCCGCCTCGGCCTCCCAAAGTGCTGGGATAATATATTCCTTAGACCTATGGAAGACTTCAGATTTATCTTACTGAGTTTTCATCTGATTCGGTTGGTTCCATCATTTTAGCCAATCAAGATCATTTCATAAACTGATTCTGTCATCCAAAATTAAAAAAAAAAAAAAAGAAAGAAGGAAGCCAGGCATAGTGGCTCACACCTATAATCCCAGCACTTTGGGAGGCCGAGGTGGGTGGCTCACAAGGTCAGGAGTTTAAGACCAGACTGGCCAACATGATGAAACCCCGTCTCTACTAAAAATACAAAAATTAGTTGGGTGTGGTGGCTGCTGTAGTCCTGGCTACTCAGGAAGCTGGGGCAGGAGAATTGCTTGAACCCGGGAGGCGGAGGTTGCAGTGAGCTGAGATCGTGCCACTGCACTCCAGCCTGGGCAACAGAGGGAGACTCTGTCTCAAAAAAATAGAACAAAGAAGGAAAGAAAAATAAACCCTCATGGCCAATCTCTACTCAACACACTCATAGAGTAACGGAGACCTCCCACCCCCCTGTGAAACCCCCTGCCTGGTGTGTGCAGCAGGCAGTGTGGCTGCGCTGCTCACGGCCCCACACTCTGCCTCGTGTCTGAGCACAGCTGCTCTCACCAGCCAGTTGTGTATGTTCTCAACCCATTTAAAACAGTGTGAAGAGTGTGGTTGCTTCTATGAAAACTCAACTGTAAAGACTCAACAAAAAACCAGTCACTACATTAACAAAATGCAGCTGTCAAATGAGGTATAGAGAAGATATCCAAAAAAGATTGAGGCAAAACTAGCTTTTAAAATACAAGGCTATCAGAAGCTCTCCAAACCCTGACCTTCTGAGTTTTTATGGCGGCTTCATCACATGGGCATGACTGATTAAATCACTGGCCACTGGTGATCAGCTCAACCTTCAACCTTCAACCTCTCTCACTTCACCAGGGGTGGGGCAGGGAGAACGAAAGTGCAAGCCCTCTCACCCTGCCTTGGTCTTTCTGGTAACCATCCTCCATCCTGAAGCTACCTGGAGGCTGCCAGCCACCAATCAATCATTAGCATACAAAATACATCGGATTGCTTTGAAGACTCCCAAGGATTTTAGGTGTTGTATGCCAAGAAACAGGGACCAAGACCAAATAAATATTTCACAATATTACAATGAGATTTCAAACCTTCTAAGTTAGAGATAACACTATTAGATGCTTCAAGAGAGACTGGAACAGAGATGGATAACTGGAACCATCCACCTCCCAACCCTAAGGTTGAATAGGATCGTTGAGACCAGAAATGTAGCAGGCTCCAGGGAAGGCAACGAGAAGGAGGACCAGGCAACGAGAAGGAAGGAGACAGACAAGGCCTGAGCAGCAATGAGGAGAGAATTCCAGAGGGGATAGGGAGGTCCAGGTGTGCAGTGCCTCAGAGGTTATGCAAGGGGCTGCATTTAGCTACCAAGGTTATCGGTCACCTCAGTTACAAATTTCAACGACATGCTGAAGACACAGGGGAGACTTCAGGGATCCTGGAAACAGGCCTGCTGGGAACCACTTCCTCGGGGGAACCACCTCCTTGGTGGCCAGGAAACAGGCCCACTAGGGAACCACTTCCTCAGGGGACCCACTTCCTCTGGGGCCAGGAAACAAACCTGCTGGAGAACTACTTCTTTGGGGGAACTACCTCCCGAGGGGCCCAGAAATAGCCTTCTGGGAGGAAACAGGCCACTAGGGAACTACTTCCTCAGGGGAACCATTTCCTCCAGAGCCAGGAAACAGGCTTGCTAGGAAACCACTTCCTTGGGAGAACCAGCTCCTCTGGGGCCAGGAAACAGGCCTGCTGGGGAACCACTTCCTTGGGGGCAGGGAAATAGGCCTGCTAGGGAACCACTTCCTTGGGGGCAGGGAAATAGGCCTGCTGAGGAACCACTTCCTAGGGGAAACCAACTCCTCACGGGCCAGGAAACAGGCCCACTGGGCTACCACTTCCTTGGGGGAACCACTTCCTCAAGGGCCAGGAAACAGGTCCACTGGGGAACTACTTCCTTAGGGGCAGGGAACAGGCCTGCTGGGGAACCACTCCTTGGGGGAACCACTTCCTTAGGAGCCAGGAAACAGGCCCGCTGGGGAACCACTTCCTCGGGGGAACCACTTCCTCAAGGGTCAGGAAACAGGCCTGCTGGGAAACCACTTCCTCGGGGGAACCACTTCCTCAAGGGTCAGGAAATAGGCCCGCTGGGAAACCACTTCCTCAGGGGCAGGGACCAGCTAGAAGGAGTATTAGAGGAAAGACTGGTGTTAAGGAAAAAAGAGACTCTGCTTACTATCAAAGCCATCAATACAGTCGAGGAGAAGATAAGCTCCCCAGCCTACTCTATCATACAGAGACATTTTTAAGGGGGCTAGAAAAAAAGCCCAAAGCTAAGGAAGAAGTGTTCCAGAATGACAAGAGATGGACAAGAGTCACTGCAGCTCAACCCCTGGGCATCTGCTACCCCCAAGGACAGTGACTCCTCCACCCTGGAGCAGGGTTCTACTCCCCTGGCACAGCAACAGGGGGTCTGCAGAAGGGGTCCTTCCATCACAACCTCAGCTCCAGCTGCACAAAGGATCTGGGGCCCTGTACCATCAAGCCTCTATTTCTTTGCCATCTCAGGCCCTCTTCCTGCCAGTGGGTCTCTTGCCCCAGAGGCCAAGACTGGATGTAGGGTAGAGGGAGAGGGCTGAGGAGCCATTAGGATTATAGAAGCCGTAGGGGCAACCTTAGATGTTCTATTTCTTTCCAGATGGATGCACTTCAGACCTAAATCAGCTCCTATGTTCTTTAAAGAATGGGTTCAAAGTAAAAGAGAAGCTGGGAATGGGGCTGAAACCTGTCTCCTGGAGCAAACCACATCATTTCTCCAGAATATCAACTCCAGGAAGACTTTTTGTCTGCCTAATTCATTAATACTTGTTTGAAAAGTTCAGAGGGGTGACTCAGAAGATCAGGTTTTCCTTGGAGACACTCCAGGGACAGTTTCTCTATCCCAGAAGCCCACAGAGTCTCACGTTTCTATCTTATTTGCTACTACAGGCTGCCCAGAGGTCAGGTATCCTGGTTGACTCCTTCTAGAAGACACTGAGCAAGTTGTGTTCTAGAACTTCTTTACAGCTGTAAAGAAGATCTAAGAACAGAAGCTCCCCTGAAATGTGGTAAGGCTGAAGCTCAACATTTCTATGGGACTTCGTGGAGACTCTCAGGTACTCATCTTTAAAATGCAGTCAGGAGCTAGAGATTCCAGGGGACAGGATGCTCATGCTCCAGCCCTCACCTGCACCCAGGCTTTGTGCCACATTCATTCTCCCTCTGGTCCAGTGGCCTCCTTTCATCTGGCTAGCTCCTCCCTGTCCCTCCTTCCTTCCTTCCAGAAGTTGTTCTCAATGATCCCACTGCCCCCACCTCAGGGAACTGCTGCCTGGTATTGGAAAGCAACCTGTGCCTCCCCACTGCTTTATCACAGCTTATGATACTTAACCTGTCTACCTAGACTGAACTGTGAGAACCCCATAAAAGCAAGGGACTGCCATTCTTCTGCTCACCACTCTCCCCATCACCAAGCACAGTGCCTGCTGCAGAAGGTGGCTCAGTAAATCTTAGTTCACTGGGTGGGTGGATGAATGTATGGATGAATGAATGAACAGAAACATGAATGGATGGATGGATGGATGGATGAATGGATGGAAGGATGGATGGATGAGGATGGATGGATGGATGGATGGATGGATGGATGAATGGATTGACGGATGGAAGGATGGGCAAGCAAATTAGAAAACAATACTGAGTGTTGACAAGCAGTGCTTAACCACAATCTGAGAATGGGAACACAGGAGCAGAGTAATGATAATTAAACCTGTTATGGCAAACATCTTCCTTGGGATGACCTCCACACTCCCCATAGGGAGCCCAGGAACCCCATAAGCCTCCACAAATACTGATTATCAACAGATGTTCATTAAACAGCATTCCTGCCTCATCTGCTCAGAGGGATTCTTAGCTCTCCTGCATGGCTGAAGTTGTGCAGACCTTGCTAAAGACTAGAAAAAATGAGTGGTTTATCTATTTCTTCTGCCTGAAGTTTCCTCCAATGACCTCTCCATCACCTTTCCAATTTTCCTGGATATTTTATTAGCAGTGACATTCATCTTCTCAACCTTTTCCCACTTTGTTTCTAATAGATGTGTATCCTATTTGTTGTTAATATTCATACAGCACTTAAAGTATGTCCACTTTGCCTTAGCTCATTTAGTCTTCACAACTACCTTGTAAAGAAGTTGGGATTACTATCTCCATTTTATAGGTGAGGACACTGAGGTTCAGAAAAACGACATGAATTGCTCAGAGTGCTAAAATGAGCTGATGGTATGGCCTGGATCGGTAGCCAAGGCTTTTGATTCTCAGCCACTGCCCCACCTCCTATATCCTGTTGCCTCTGGATGCCTTCCCTCTCACCTCTGATTTACCTGAACTTCTCTTCTCCTGGGGCCACTCCTCAAACAACATGTAGCCCCAAACCCTGTCCCTCTTCCTGGCCAAAATCTACATCCTTACTTCCATTTCTTTTTGTTCCTTTTTTTTTTTTTTTTAAATCTTTCCATTCCCAACTGGAGAATTGGGGCTGGACATCCATGTTTTAGAGACAGCATATCTCCGTCTGTTGGTTCTTTCCTCTGTCTCCTCCTTTGTTAATTCCAAGATGCCCCAAACAGGAAAAACCATGAGACCACTGCCAATCTGCTGCTCACCCAGCTGTCTGACCGTTACCCGCTACAGAACAGGGCAGGAAACATTTCCAGGAAATAGAGGGCCAAGCAGCAGTATGGCCAACTTTCAGCTGCAGAGACACAGTCCCCTGCCTCTGACAGCTACACATGTGAGCAAAATGCTAGATGCATGATCAAGACAGCAAACTGGGCATCAAGGTGCTCTAAATCACCAGGATTTACAGAAATATGATGGGTCTACACGGACTTCCTAGAATAACTGCAGGAAAAGCCCCTCTAGAAAGAAGGCACCTCTGACACTGTGGAGCCTCGGAGGCAGGAGCTGAGACCTCAGGGACAACCCATCCTGGGTGGAGGCATGCAGTTGATAAAGTCACAAAGGAGGTAAAAATAACTGACTGTCAAAATACCCTGGAAAGTCACTTAAATCGGTAATTATGCAAAGCGTGTGGTTTTGTGTATTCATGTTGAATTTTAATTGTTAGACGTGCTTAAGGCTGAGAAACTGTGAGCTAATCTAAAGAAGGGAACCTTGGCCAGGCACAGGGGCTCAGGCCTATAATTCCAGTGCTTTGGAACTGAGGTGAGAGGATCACTTGAACCCAGGAGTTTAAGTCCAGCCTGGGCAACATAGAGAGACCCCGTATCTCTACAAAAAAAATTTTTTTAATTAACTGGGCATGCTCACATGTGTCCGTGGTCCCAGCAACTCAGGATGCTGAAGTGGGAGGATTGCTTGAGCCCAGGAGTTTACAGCTGTGGTGAACTATGATTACACACTGCCCTGCAGCCTGGATGACAGAGTGAGACTGTCTCCAACAAAAAACTAACACTAAAAATACAATAAAACAAAGTAGAGAACCTAAATGTCTGGGCATTCCCATCCCTCTGTCTATAAGAAATTCCCAGCTGTGGTCAGTGTGCAGGCTGGCGTGGACAGAGGATGGGGGACTCTGCAGACTCTGCTCACCTGGGTAGATTCCACTGCACTTGGACATTGGGCCTCCCTCAGGTTAACGAAGGCAGTGGCTGACATGAGACTTAAAGGGCACAGCAAGGTTGTGCGCCTTCCACAGGGGTCAGGCTCTCGAACAGGCTGTCACAAGCACAGCCGGCTGCAGGACCACAGGGAATCACCTCCTCTCTCTGACCAGCACTTCTTAAAAACAACCTCAAGGGGCCCCATGATTCAGTGGCCTCACCTCAAGGGTGACCCTAGTTGAGGGGTAGGCCAGCCCACGGGTCCGCCTTAAAGTCAACCCAAGCAACTCTGCTTTCTTCTGTTCTATCTCATTAGACTCCATGTAGGATTCTGTCAGCTAAAGAGAGTGCCAACCACTGACCCGTTCTAAGGCAGAGTATTTTTCCCCCTGGGGAAACATGTCTTCCCCTTACTTTTGTCCTGCCTTTCCCCTGCAGTGCTGGGACTGGCACAACGCCACACCTCCAGTGCCGCAGGTCCACATGCACGCTTTAGTCTGAGGCCACAGGGCTGAAGTCCCTGGGGGTCTCAAAGCCTCCCCCTCCCAAGGCAGCAAGGAGGGGCAATGACGATGAGCTAGGGGAGGCTGACAGGCTGTCCCCTTTCATTCCTGTGACACACCAAGGCCAATTCATCCTAACACTGACCAAACAGGACTCACAAAGAGCCCCAATTTATTTACTTTTTATGAATTTTTTTTAGAAGGAGTCTCTCTCTGTCGCCCAGGCTGGAGTGCAGTGGAGCAACCTCCACCTCCCAGGTTCAAGCAATTCTCCTGCCTCAGCCTCCTGAGTACCTGTGATTATAGGCGTACACTGCCATGCCCAGCTAATTTTTTGTATTTTTACTAGAGTTGGGGTTTCATCACATTGGCCAGGCTGATCTTGAACTCCTGGGCTCAAGTGATCCACCTGCCTCAGCCTCCCAAAGTGCTGGGATTACAGGCGTGAACCACATGCCTAGCTGAGCCCCATTTTATAGATGGAAGAACTAAGAGAGGAGGTAATTTGACCAAGACTATCCCATCTCTAAGTGGTGGGCCTGGGATTTGAACTTGGGTAGCCTGGCTCCAGAGTCCCTGCGCTTACTCACTGTGTCTCTCAAAGAGACTTGGTACACAAACCAACTAGGCCCGACTACAACATGTTGAAGCTGACTTTCTAATAAGCTAGGACATTCCACGTCCACACTCACATGCACGCATCCCGTTGGGTAAGAAGGTAAGACCCCTGTGTGTTGGAAAAGGCAGTGAGGACGGCTCGCTTATTCCCACAGTATTCCAACGGGCCCAACACATTCCTGAGACTTCCCTTTGGGAGTCGCCCTTGGGGACTCCTGAATTTCCCAGATGGTGGCAGCTCCTTGGCCCCTGGACCTGCATAGGACTTTTACATCCAGCCTCAACCACTGGGTGTCAAATCTGGTGAACAGGCTCAAGGATCAGGCCTTGGTGATGTTGTTTTTGGATAAAAACCCAACCCCATAAAGTAACAAGACTGGCTTCCCCCACGGGACTGGTAAAATGGCCCTCCAGGCCAGTGGAAGAAGTGTTTCGCCTCCCCAGGTGGCTCCTAAAGTGGACAGGAGAGTCATCTGGATCTGTCCACTCGGGTGTGTTGGGTGAAAAACAAAAATGTCAGCTCCATTCTTCACAGTCACACCTCTGAAGCCAACGAGTCATGAACTTGGAGTTGTTTTTCCAGTGGTAGAGATGAATTTCCACTGATTTGCACACTCACTCACCCGCTCCATGGCTCTGCCTCACAAGGAATGACACACATTTTCGAGAAGGCTGGCCAGGTGAGGAGTTCAGCCCAAGGCCACGCGCAGAGAGACGCTCAGTGACCCTTGATGAGCATGAGTCACAGCACCAAGCTCCAACCAGAGCGGGCTGGCCGCATCCCATCCCTCATTCCTCAGAAAAATGCAGTTGCTGAACTTACGCACCACCGCCTTGCAGGAAGCCACCTCACCCCGTCGGGCTTCCCTCCGGCACTGGTTCACGAGCAGCCGGCACCCCTGCCTTCTCTCAAATGGTCCCTCTGCTGCCTAAGGGGTGCCCTCTTGGTGCCAGAAGACTAATCCCCTGAAGGTTTCACTCAACATAGCCACCGATTCCCCAGCCTCCCAGGCTGGTCACTGTCCCCAAAGAAAGAGCTCAGGATAGTGGGAACACCAGCCACAAGAATCAAGCATCTTCCAGGTCCTGCTTTGGCATGGTTTCCTACTCCCCTAATTCCCTTGATTGAAAAATGGTAGGAAAAAGCCCAGGAAAACACCCAAAAAGGGAGTGCTGAACCCACTGTGCGCAAGAGGGCAGAGAACCCCAACAGGTGTGCGCCAGGACAAAGAGAATGTCATGTTCACTCCATGGCATTTTCCAAGCCGAGCAGCCACCAAGTGGAACCACTGATCTCCACGTCTCTGGAAGGCACAGCCTGGATCCACAGGTGCGATTCCCAGATTCTCCCTTCAAAAACTGACCTTGCAAGAGGGCAAATGCTTGCCCTGGAGGGAAGGAAGCAGAGGCTGAGCATTCTTTGCTGGGGTCAAGTATGCAAGGGACTCCTGCACTCAGTGGGAGGGCAGATGCTGGCAGGTCTCTAGGGTCCTCTCAATCTCTAAAATCAGAGTTCAGGAAGACTCAGCACAAGGAAAGACACATACAAACACGCCTTCAGCTACTGCTGAAGTTAGGCCGTGAAGACGGATTTCCATCCCAGGCTATTCTGGTGGGAAAGTTGCCCTGACGTTTGTGCCCCGACTCAATGAACTCCCAGGTTATGAAGAATTCTGGCAGGGACTTGGATTCAGTTCGGTTTCTTCCCAGATGACTCATGCTCAGGTTCAACTCTCTGAACCACCTTGCACCCACCTTCTTCACCCATGGCTTTGATTCCCACCATCTGCCCCCAAGTCTCAGTGCTCATAAGATAGGTGACTGGGGCCCAGGTGGGATCTGCGACTCCGCCCAGCCACTGTTTACAAACGCGGCCCCCGTGCACGGCTGCTTGGGCCTTGCTGGGCCTCCTCTGTGCAAAGTGAATCACAGCTGCCAGGCTGCTTTCAATATCCGCTCGTCCCTCGCTGGCCTACCAGCCAGACGGTCCCCCCACCCCTTTCTCTTTGAAGAAAAGTGATTTAATTTCATGAGACTTTGGGGTAATCATGTTATGATCTTCAACATTAACCAGAACCAACTCCCTGCTACAGGAGGGTGGGGAAGGAAAAGAGGAAGAAAAAAGTAAACAGTCCCATTCGGGATTGCCAGAAATGAGAGGAAAAAGAAAATCACAGCAGCTGCTTTGCTGGTTCCCCGACGAGGACAGGCCTGTGCCAGAAATGGGGCCTCCGTGCCAAGGTTTCTGGAAACAAGGAAGTTGGGCTTGGCAGGGCCTCCCTTTCTACAGGTTAATCAGCTCCATGCTAGCGGGGGAGAGATACTGGTTTTCATTCTTTAGCCTATCTTCTCCTCCCACTTATTCCCACCCCTGCCTCCCACTCAGTTCCCATCACCCCTGTATCCCCCAACTTAGGATTGACAGCCTCCTCTGCGGGAATTGTGTGGGCCTCCCTGCCTCCTCTCCGAGGCTGGGATGCAAAGCTACCGTGGAGACCAGGTCAAACAGGCACTTTCAGTTTCCCTGCAGAGCTTTGCCTCCACATCCCTGCCCACCTCCCAAAGCTTTTTGGGCAACAAAATGAGGTTTGATGAGAAGGCCAGGTTGAGAGAAAGCAAGAATAAGTTAGGGGGACAAGGGTAAAAGTGGGGCTTAAGAAAATAATAATTCAAGCCTACAAAATCAGAACAGTGCATCTAAGGGTTAGCTGGAGCCAGGGAGGAATTCTCATGAACAACGGTCCTTCTTGGCAGACAGTCCAAGGGTGTGGTGCTCGCTTGAAAAAAAACCAGCAAATAACCCAGGCTCCAGGGCCACCCGGGAGGGGGCTGGTGTGAAGCTGGAAAGCTGGGGCCAAGGACTTCATGAAGACCCTCAGGAAATGATGGATCGCATGGAGAAAGTGTTCCCCTTGGGGTTCCTGTCTGAGAAGCATCTTGCCAGACCTCAGCTATGCAAAGGGCAGAGCTCCTATTCCCAGCCCCAGCTTCCCTCCCGTCTCTCAGGGCTGCCTGTGTGCTCAGATCCCACAAAGGCACATACAGCATCTCTCATCGCCCCCCCACCCCCCAGGGTTGTTGGAACTGCAGCTTCTGCCAGGGGCTGTGATACATAGGTGGCACCATATAAGGCAACTTCTGATGCCCCCATCACCTGGTCAGGCCACAGCCTCCAATCATGTTGCAAGCTGAGACTCAGAGTGTCTTTGGGAATTCTAGAGGGAAAGAAACCCTGGACATGACTTTGGAGACATATGTTTGCTATTTGAGTCACTTTCTAGGGTGTAGGGAAAACAATACAAGTGTCATCAGCCACCACTTGACAAGCTCATTATTCCCAGCCTCCTCCATTTGATGCTGTTGGCTAGAGAGCATGCAGGCAGGGTCTTCCACCCATGGGCAGGCAGGTGGGCATACTTTACCTGCAGCTGTATGACTGGCCCCAGGGGTGGGTCTGAGCCAAGTCCTTCCGCAGCCACGAGGTCTGACAGCCTGGGGCTTAGAAACTATGTAATTCATCTTAGTACATTTTTGCAAACATTGTTTTATGGATTTTCTTTTTAAATTTTTAAACTTCATATTTTAAAAATGTCATTTAAGATAAAGGTCAGACAGAGTAGAACGGAGGGATTACAGAGTCTAATTACTGAGAATGTGAAGAGATATCATTGTATTAGAAAAGTGATCAAAACAGGCTTAGAGCAAGCTGTGGACCATGTCAGGAGCTTAACATGGTGGTTCCAGAGGCTGCCCTTTAAATGCTTGAGAAACATGGAAGAAAATCACTGTCTGAGGGTATCAGCGTTCACTCAATCCGTGTTACACCAAAAATAGATCTGTCCCCAGAGAGAGCAGGCTCCCTCACGGCCGCTGACAGAGGTGAAAAAGAGCTGGACTCCTCAGTGCTCCGGCCTTTGTGGTTTGTGGTCATTCTCTCAATCTGGAAAGTTCCAAGAGGTTGGAGGAAGTGAGGTCTGCGGGGAATGGGGAGAGCTGTGTACCACAGACAGGCTCTGTGGAAACAACGTGGCGGGCACGCAGCACAGGGACAATCTGAAACAATCCCCAGAAGTCTGGGGAAGACCGAACTGTGGGTCTAGCCCCCACAATATGATGCCTTTGCTCCACAAAGCACATGTGGCTTAAAAGTGAGTTCCAAACCAGTGGGAGTTCAGATGAGTGGTAGCAGCACCCGACAAGTAGGACAGGAGATTGAGGTTCTAATTCCATCTTTTCATCACGCTTCACTCTTCCACAGTCTCAGGGGTTTAGGCTTAAAGAGCCATGATTGCTCTCCGTCACTTCTTGTGCCTCTGTGACCTCTAAAGAGAGTTTGGACAAGAGTGAAATAATTTCCTTTCTGGGGAGACACAAGCACACATGAAATTTTCTGAGTTGTCCTCAGCAGTGGCTGAAGCGAGATCCACCGGGAAAGCTCACAGCTGACATTTACCGAGCACTTGCTTTGAACCAAACACTGGTATAAACCCTGGAATTAACTCATTTAAAGGCAATCACATGAGGGGGCAATAATAACAGATGCAAAGAGAAACTGAGTCACAGTGCACCTAAGACATCTGCCCAAGGTCACAGAGTTACTATGTGGTAAAACTAGAGTTTGGACCAGTCAGTGTGGTGCAGGGCCCAACCTCTTAATCCACTAGGCTACACAGCCTACTAAGAAGAAGGTGGGTATGTGCTCCGGCCATCAGTCCCGAGCCATGTGCTGGGGAACATTACCAGACTAGCTCACTCTTTTCTCCCAAAGGTTACCCGCTGGTATCTGGGTTACCCACCAAACTTTTCCCAGGAGGATGAGCCTCAGGTGGTTCACTTGGCCTGTGGTGTGCCATGGGGTCTTGTTACTCTCACCAAGCAGGCAAGGATAGAACACACTGAGATCACAAACAGGAGATGAAAATTTCAAACACATTATTAACGTGTGGTCAACCTCACTTGTCCTAAGGAGCAGCTGGAAGCCCCAGCCACACTTGTCCTCGGCACTGCACACATTTACTTCGAGTTGTTCCCACCTATGGGGCCTTCTGTTCCCAAATCCCAGTTGGTGACAAGAAGCAGAGTCCCTAAAATCCAGGCAAGGCAAGGCCTCCAAGGTGAAGACTCAGAGAAGTTTAAGGGAGAACACTGCTCAGAAAACTCAGTCTCCTCTTGAAAAGGAAATAACCTCCATGGCTTCATTATTTTGTTTTTAACACAGTGAAAGTGATTAATCCATAGTTGAACCAAAATAGTTTGGTTCTGCGAAGGGTTTTCTCATTACAAAATATGAGAGAAAAAATGTTCACTCTTCTGCTTTGAAATAACAAAAAGCCAATGAAGTGGAAATTAAACTGATCCTTTAAGAAGACCAAAAAACATGTCCCTAAAACTTAATTTCCACTCTTTTTTTTTTTTAATTCCCATAGCTATAAACTAGTTGAATAGACCTTTAAAATGTTTTAATAGGAAAATTCCTAGGAGGGGAAGTGAGATCTTGGTGTCTAAAAGGTTCCAATTTAACAGTTGGGAAAAGTGTTATAGCAGCTTATTATCCCCATGGGATTGTGAAATTCATCAACATGGTGCTCCTGGTACTGAAGTCTTCACGAAAGGTGAAAGAAGCCAGGCTAGGAGTTAAGAGCCTATTTTGTAAGGATAGGAAAATTCAGTTCCATACTTTGAAGAGCAGATGAGCTGATTCTTATATTCATGGAAGGGTGGATGCATGTTAAGTGTAAGGCACCAGCCAGGAAGAGAGAGAGCCGTGGGTTGGTCTATACTGCTGCCATATGGGGTGGACACCAGACACCAGCCACTCTCTCCTGCATCTTAGAGCCCCTTTTGGAAATTTGAGGATGACACACTGTTCCTTCCCAATGATCTAACATAAGAAAAGGCCTATTTAAAAAAAAAAAAAAATCAGGTCAGGCGAGGTGGCTCACGCCTGTAATCCCTGCACTTTGGGAGGCCAAGGCAGGTAAATCACCCGAGATCAGGAGTTTGAGACCACCCTGACCAACATGCAGAAGAAACCCTGTCTCCACTAAAAATACAAAATTAGCCAGGCATGGTGGCGCAGGCCTGTAATCCCAGCTACTCAGGAGGCTGAGGCAGAAGAATCGCTTGAACCCAGGAGGCAGAGGTTGTGGTGAGCTGAGATCGCACCACTGCACTCCATCCATCCTGGGCAACAAGAGCGCAACGCTGTCTCAAAAAAAAAAAAAATCACATATACACATACACATAATCTGGCCAGGCTCAGTGGCTCACACCTGTAATCCCAGCACTTTGGGAGGCCAAGGTAGGAGGATCCTTTGAGCCTAGGAGTTCAAGACCAGCCTGGGCAACATAGTAGGACCCCGTCTCTACAAAAAAGAAAAAAATAGCCAGCTGTGGTGCACATGCCTTTGTTCGTAGCTACTTAGGAGGCTAAAGAGGGAGGATCGCTTGAACTTGGGAGGTCAAGGCTGCAGTGAGCCATGATTGTGCCACCATACTCCAACCTGTGTGACAAAGCAAGACACTATCTCAGAAAAAAAAAGATCATCTGACTCCAGTCACACCAAAGAGACATTTCCCTAATCTCATCAATCCTCTTCTAGCCTGATAGTTTATTCATTCATCCAATGCACGTTTATTAAGTGTCTGTGATGAGTTAGACATTCTGGAGGCCCTAAAGCACTATGGTTGGAGACTGTGCTATATTGCTCAGGCTGGACTCAAACTCCTCAGCTCAAGTGATCCTCCCACCTCAGTTGGGATTACAGGTACACACCAGCATGCCTGGTTTATGGTATCTTCGATACAATCTGAACTCTATGGAGGCAGAGACTAATGTGTGAGTTTGCACCAGAGGCTTTCAGCACTTGAGCTCAGGGCCTCCAGGCTGCCTAGTGATGGACCTAGCTCCCATCCCCCAAGCCCAGAGCCCAGGTGACCCTGTGTCACCTGTTGAGGGGCTAGACAGGCAGAGCTGCCTGGAAGAACTAACTCCCGATCCAGGCCTGAAGATGCTTGCACCGCATAAACACGATGGGGCATGGGAGGCGACTGAAAAAGTGAGTTAGCTGAGTGGGTTGGGACAGACCAAGAAGGGCCTCAAATTCCAGGCAAAGGAATTTGGAATTAATTCTGTAAGAGACAGGGGTGGAGAAGGGAGCCATAAAGGAAGGGAGCACTGGTGGCTGTGTGAATAAATGCATCCCAGGTGCATTTAAGTCAAATATACTGGGCCGAGTGTGATGGCTCAAGTCTGTAATCCTAGCACTTTGGGAGGCCAAGGTGGGAGGGTCACTTGAGGTTGGGAGTTCAAGACCAGCTTGACCAATATGGTGAAACCCCATCTCTAGTAAAAATACAAAAATTAGCCACACATGGTGGCACACACCTGTAATCCCAGCTACTCGGGAAGCTGGAGCAGGAGAATCGCTTGAACCCAGGAGGTGGAGGTTACAATGAGCCGAGATCATGCCACTGCACTCCAGCCTGGGCAACAGAATGAGACTCCATCTCAAAAAAAAAAAAAATCAAAGGTACCTTATTCCACTGACAATTGTATCTAATACAGTGAAAACTGTTATCCTATTGTAACAGGAGGCTCAAAGAAACAAAGATCCAAAACATTTATTATCCTCTATGGCTCCCTCCCAAACCCAGAACACATACGCCTGCTTCATGCTCAACTTCCACACGCAAAGCTGTATTTAATCGCCTTAGGAGTCATTATCATGCCCACATCCCTACCAACATGCTTTTTTTTTTTTTTTTTTTTTTTTGAGAAAGGGTCTCGCTCTATCGCCCAGGTTGGAGTGCAGTGGCACTATCTGTGCTCACTGCATCTTCCTCCTCCTGGGTTCCAGCAATTCTTGTTGCCTCAGCCCCCCAAATAGCTGGGATTACAGGCGTGTGCCACTATGCCTGGCTAATTTTTGTGTTTTGTTTGCAGAGACAGGGTCTTGGAATATTGGTCAGGCCTCATATGATCCGCCTACCTCAGCTTCCCCAAGTGCTGAGTCTGGCTCAACGTGCCCTTTTTTTTTTTTTTGAGACAGAGTCGCTCTGTCACCCAGGCTGGAATGGCAATGGCGCAGTCTCTGCTCACTGCAACCTTCACCTCTTGGGTTCAAGTGATCCTCCTGCCTCAGCCTCCCAAGAAGGTGGGATTACAAGCATGTGCCAACATGCCCGGCTAATTATTGTGTTTTTAGTTGAGACAGGGTTTTGTCCTGTTGGCCAGGCTGGTCTTGAACTCCTGACCTCAGGCGCTCCACCCTCCTTGGTCTCCCAAAGTCCTGGGATTAAAGGCATGAGGCACCATACCCAGCCACAGTGTGCCACTTTTACTGCTTACTCACATGATCTGTGGTTAAGTTTCACCATTTATATCTGCTATTGACTTTTCTACTTGCTCTATACTAAAAGCAACCAACGGAAGCCTATGATGTCTTCATAATATCTTTTTTATTTTTATTTTTTTGGAGACAAAGTCTTGCTATGTTGCTCAGGCTGGACTCAAACTCCTCAGCTCAAGTGATCCTCCTGCCTCAGCTTCCTGAGTACCTGGGATTACAGGTGCATACCACCATGCCCAGGCTTATGATATCTTTAATACAACCAGTGATTTTCTTGACCAGACAATAATATACATAATTGCATTTTGGCCAGGCATGGCGGCTCATGCCTGTAATCCCAGCACTTTGGAAGGTTGAGGTGGGTGGAGCACAAGCTCAGGAGTTCAAGACCAGCCTGGCCAATATGGTAAATCCCTGACTCTACTAAAAATACAAAAATGAGCTGGGTGTGGTGGTGGGTGCAAGACTCTGTCTCCAAAAAAATAAAAATAAAAAAGATATTTTGAAGACATCATAGGCTTCCATTAGTTGCTTTTAGTATATATAGGTCAAGTAGAAAATTCAATAGCAGATATACAGAATAATTCCAGCTACTCGGGAGGCTGAGGCAGGAGCACAGCTTGAACCTGCGACGCAGAGGTTGCGGTGAGCCAAGTTGGTACCACTGCACTCTAGCCTGGGCGATAGAGTCAGACTCCGTCTCAAAAAAAATTAAAAAATAAATAATAACAATAATTGCATTTCAACTATATTGTTAATGTCTTCTTAATACATTGACATTGGAGCATCCATTACTACTGCTTTCCTCTACCCGTATTGATTGTACATATATTTTATACTTTCTCCAGACACATGATTGGATTTAATCTCTGGCTAAAGGTAGATTTTCTAGCGGGGAAGCCAGGATTAGCAAAATGATAAACGAGGGCTTTGTTCATTTTGTGGCCAACTCTGTTAATGATAATAATTTATTTAAATTAAGCCTTCCTTCTTCTCTTGGAACCCATCAGTAGATGGTAAAGTGATTAAGTTTCTACGTACTTGCCTAACACTTGAGCACAGTCCACAGTCTGAGAGGCCACGGAGCCCAGCAGAGGGCCTTGCTTGGGCTCATCCACACCTTCTTTCATCCGCTATCATTTCACTGAGCTCACGGGCTACACCCAGGCCTGGTCTGGAGACTGGGACACAGCATCGCAAAGCAGACTTAGTGCTTGCCCTGGTGGCGTTCCCAGTCCAGCGTCAGGAGACAGGCATTCAATGAGTGGACAAATACAGGATCATTTCAGGTTGCATTCAATGAGTGGACAAATACAGGATCATTTCAGGTTTTGAGAACCAGAGACTGTGGTGATATGGGCGTCTACTTCAGACCGGGTGTCAGGAAAAGCCTGTCTGAGCAAGGCATCTGAGCCGAAACCTGAGGGATGAGAAAGAACCAGCTAAGAGAAGAGAGAAGAGTGGGAAGAACAGAAGGGCAATGTGGTCACAGTGTGGGCAGAACACTAGGAGAGGCAGGCTGGGGGCAAATGGGCAGGGAAGGACTGTGCCTCAGTGCGACAGAGACACTCTGAGTTTACAGTGAGGCTGTCGCTTTTTAACAAGATCACACAAGGCCAGGCACAGTGGCTCACACCTGTCATCCCAGCACTCTGGGAGGCCAAGGCGGGAAGGATCACTTGAGCCTAGAAGATCAAGACCAGCTGGGCAACATAGCAAGACCCTGTCTCTACAAAAAATAAAATTAGGCTGGGTGTGGTGGCTCACGCCTGTAATCCTAGCACTTTGGGAGGCTGAGGTGGGCAGATCACCTGAGGTCAGGAGTTCGAGACCAGCCTGGTCAACATAGTAAAACCCTGTCTCTACTAAAAATACAAAAATTAGCCAGATGTGTTGGTGCACACCTGTAATCCCAGCTACTCTGGAGGCTGAGGCACGAGAATTGCTTGAACCTGGGAAGCAGAGGCTGCAGTGAGCCAAGATCATGCCACTGCACTCCAGCCTAGGTAATAGGGCAAGACTCTGTCCCAAAATAAATAAAATAATTAATTAAAATAAAATTAGCAGGGCATGGTGGTGCACGACTGTAGTGCCAGCTACTTGGGCAGCTGAGGTGGGAGGACTGCTTGAGCTGCAAGGTCAAGGCTGCAGTGAGTCGTGATTGTGCCATTGCACTCCCGACTCAGTAACAAAGCAAGACCCTGTCTCCAAAAAAAGAGAGAGATCACAGTGTTGCTGTATGGAAATCGATCAAACCGAGGAGCTAGTGGAAGCAGGAAAACAAGTAAGGAGCTACCACAGCCATCCAGGGGGATGGTGACTTGGCAGTGTGAACGATGTGTGAATGATGACCTGAAATATGCTCAGTAGCTCAGGGGATGGTACCCTCAGGAACTGATTGGGGATGGGGAGCAAAAGAAAAAGAGGGATTTGGGACAATTCTCCTAGGTATCCAGCCAGAGCAGCTTGAGGTGCTATGAGGCATCCAACTGGAGGTGAGAAATGGGGAGCTGTGGGGTCCAAGAAGCTCAGAAGAGGAGTCAGGGCCAGTAAGGTAAGATGGAGAGGCTTGGCATCGTTTCTTATGTAAAGCCATGAAAACGGCAGTGATCATTTACAGAGAGAATGTATAGAGGGAAGGGAGGGGAGAACCCTGGGGTGAGCTCCTAGAAGTGGAAGTCAGTTAGAGGAGAAGAAGGCTGGCCAGGAAGTGGGTGGATGGATAGAGCATGGATGGATGAATGAATGGATACAAGGATTTACATGCAAACAGCCCCAAACAACTACTCACTCTCCTCCCCATGGCTTGCTTGGTTTCTACTTACCTACAAACAATAGAACCTCTTTCCTCTTCATCCAAGGAGTGCAATAAACTACAACTACCCACTAGAGCTTGAACAAGCAGTGGTCAAAGAGAGACCATTACATTTAGGATGCTTGTATTTCTTACTTAGTAACTGGAAAAATAAATCATACTGGAAAACCCAATATGGAAAAGCGAATGAGATGGATCCCCTCATTCTCATACGCAGTTGGTAGTGACAACAGCTCCTTCCTCAAGGCATGCAACTGGCTTGGCTAAAAAAGAATCTCTGCTCTGCTAATCACCTTTACCTCTTTCATAGCTGGATGTGGAACTTTTGGATTATGGACTGAACCCTGACTTTGAGCTTGTACCACAGAGAAACACCATTTTGTGTTTATTGTGGCAAAATACAAAGCAAAGCTTTAAAAGTCATAAATGGGCCGGGCTTAGTGGCTCAGGCCTGTAATCCCTGCACTTTGGGAGGCCAAGGTGGGTGGACCACCTGAGATCAGGAGTTCGAGACCAGCATGGCCAATAATCCCAGACACTAAGGAGGCTAAGGTAGGAGATTCGCTTGAACCCGGGAGGGGGAGGTTGCAGTGAGCCAAGATCGCACCATTGCACTCCAGCCTGGGCAACAAGAGTGAAACTCCGTCTCAAAAAAAAACAAAAAGAGTAATTAATAAAAAGAAATCTTAACATTAGTGAGATCCATCTGTTTAATATGGTATTTTAGGGCTTCTTCTTATTTGTGATTTTTATTTGGACACTTTGATCAAGTATTTCAGTACTGTTTCCTAACTATAATTTTATTTAATATATAAAATATGATATAAATGTTTTGTTAAATTACATATGCAAATAAATTGGATTTCATTACAGTAATGATAAAAAATACCTATAAAAGACTACAGGATAAATAAAAAATAGTCTTTCCCTTTAAAAACAAAGAAAAGAAAAGAAAAAAAATAGTCTTATCTCTGGGGCAGGATTTCTCACTGGAAAGTAGGAAAAGTAGAAGTTCAAAAAGATGTACTTTCAGATTTTAGATAGGCATAAAACACATTCTGAAAATGTCTGTCCCTGTCCTTTATTATCATTATTATTATTTTTTACTTAAAGACAATGCTTGCAAATGCTGTTAGATTTCTACTATGAGCTGACACTGTGACATCTGCAGACACGCTGGGTGTCAGAGCACCCCATCATGTGATACATGAAATGTAATCCCCGAACATAATTTTATGTGCTATTTCTCTGAGCTTTCTCTTGAAAAGCTGGGTGACTTCTTGGGTAGCAGCAATTTACCTTTCACACTTCTGTAATAATCAAGGTGCCTGATTGCCCTGAATAACATTCCCGGCTGTCAGAATAACTTCATGGCTGTGAATTAGCATTTCAAAACCTTTTGAAACCGAGGGTAGGAGGGCTTTTTTTTCCTTAGCTAAAGGTTCCCCGGCTGCAAAGAAGTGAGTGTTAAGTGCACACCTGGAGAAGCTGTATTTCTGTATGGGAATACTGGGTGGGGGGTCTCAAAAAATGTGTCAAAAAGCTTGAGCAACATTCTGGCTCAATTATCATCCAGCCTGACATTTGCAGAAAGGGTCTAAATTCAAGTATTCTGCTCCATGTCTCTATAACTCATTCAAACAATCTGAAAATCCCAACAGCACAGAAACAGCATTTTCCTGGATTGCTTCTCCAGCCCAGAAAGGGAAATAAAATCTTTTATTAGGCCATGACCCCTCATTTGGAACTGGGACAATTTCATTCCTAGGAAGTCTGTGGTCATCAAAATGTAACAATGTCCTGAAAGGTTTTTTGTTGGCAGTCTGAGCATCGGGGACTAAAATCTACTGAGATGCAAGATTGATTCAGGAACACAACCACCTGATTTAATGAGTGACTGTGAAGCCATATCCAGTGACCATCATTTACGCCATTTCATCAGCCTTGTCCCCTGCTAAAAACTGTTCCTGGAGGCCCACTGCCTACCAGTGGTCCTCCAAATGTGGATCACAGATCACCTGGGCACTTGTTAGATATCAAATCCTAGGGTCCCACTCCAAACCTATCTCTGAGGAAGGGCCAAGTAATCTGTGACTCTGAAGCATGCTGAAATGTGACAACCGCTTGCCTAGATAAGCCCCGACTTCCTTAGCCTGGCCACCATCTTGCCCACACCCGGTCACTGCTCCATCTCCTCCTACGTTCCCATTGGAAGCCAAGGTTCCAGCCTGACTGTCTCATTGACACATGTTCCCTAGAAAGGTCAGACCCATCCTTGCCCTTTGGGCCACAGTCACTCATTCCACTCCCCTGCCTAAAAGCCACCTTGCTCTGTTTTTCCACTGCCACGCAAGTCCTCTATTTTCTAGAAAGGAACTGAGCCCTCCCCTTCCTCCTCCACCAGGCCTTCTCCACCTCCCTAGAAACTGCAGGGCTGTGCTGGTTGGACCATCGTGTTCTACCACTACAAAGGAACATGATGATCTTTCACCTGTGCAAAGCAAACAACCTGAGGTGATTCAACCCAGGTCACTGTGGTTGGGTAATTTTTTCAACTTCATGCTTTTTAAATTATACCTTCATCCTAAACCTTTGTTGCCTACTCCTTTTTACTCCACTTGAGAGCTAGCTGGCTGATGGCAAAACAGATATTATGACTCCCCATCCTGTTTACTGCATACATTCTAAACCCCAATGTTAATACCATTCATTTGACAGTTAACATGGCCATCCTCAACTGCTGGTTATCTTCTGTTACCATATTCACAGTTGACCCCTGAACAACATAGGGGTTAGGGACACCAACACCCCACCCAGTAAAAAACCCACATATAACTTTTAACTCCTCAAAAACTTAGCTGCTAATAGTCTGTTGTTGACCAGAAGCCTTACAGATAAACAGTTAATAATACATATTGTATATGTTTTATGTATTAGATACTGTATTCTTTTTTTTTTTTTTTTTTTTGAGGTGGGGTTTTGCTCTTATTGCCCAGGCTGGAGTACAATGGTAGGATCTCAGCTCATTGCAACCTCCGCCTCCCAGGTACAAACAATTCTCCTGCCTCAGTCTCCTGAGCAGCTGGTATTATAGGCATGCGCCACCATGCCAGCCTAATTTTTTGTATTTTTAATAGAGATGAGGTTTCTCTGTGTTGGTCAGGCTGGTCTTGAACTCCTGACCTCAGGTGATCTGCCTTCCTCAGCCTACCAAAGCGCTGGGATTACAGGCATGAGCCACAGCGCCGGGTCTTAGATACTACATTCATACAAGGAAACATGTTAGAAAAAAGAAACTGGTAGGAAGAAAATCATATGGAAGAGAAAATATATTTACTATTCATTAAGTGTAAGTAGATCACGATAAAAGCCTTCATCTTTGTCATCTTCACACTGAGTAGGCTGAGGAGGAGAAGGAGGAAGAGGAGGGGTAGGTTCTGCTGACTTCCAGTTAGCAGAGGAGGAAGAAAATCCATATATAAGTGGGTCCTCGAAATTCAAGCCTATGTTGTTCAAGGGTCAACTGTACATTTGTCTTTATGTATCCTACTCTAATGATAATGGCTAGTATTTTGCATAAATATGCACAGTCACATCTGCACACATACAACCTGTATACACTATGGGCAGTTTCCTCTGACAGGTGCCATTTTTGCCACCATGAATGACCCTCCCCTCCCTGGCCCCCAGTGCTCCCAAACACGCTCACTCAGCCCTTCATGGCCCTGGTGCTTAAGTCTTGCCCTCTTGTGTCTTCCTATCTGCAAGGGTCTTTTTTTTTTCCTTTTGTAATTAAGGTGAAATTTACAAAACATAAAATGAATCATTTAAAATATACAATCTAGTGGTATTTAGTACATTCACAGTGTTGTACAACCATCACCTCTGTCTAGTTTCAAAATGTTTTCATCTTCCCTAAAGGAAACTCCATAACTCATTAGACAGTCACTCCCCATTTCCCCTTCCTCCAGCCCCTAGCAATCACTAATCTGCTTTGCCTCTTCTGGACATTTCACATAAATGTAACCATATCACATGTGACCTTTTATGCCTGGCTTCTTTCACTTGGCATACTGTTTTTGTGGTTCCTTCATATCGTAGCACATATAAGTTGTACTTCATTCCCTTTGATGGCTCAATAACATTACATTGGATGGATATACCACATTTTGTTTATCCATTCATTTGCTGACAGACATGTGGGTTGTTTCCACCTTTCAGCTATGGTGAATAATGCTGCCATGAGCATTCACATACAAGTATTTGTCTGAATACCTGTTTTCAGTGTAAATACCTAGGAGTGGCATTGCTGGATCACACTGCGATTCTATGTTCAGTTTTCTGAGGACACACCTATGTTCCTCACTCTGTACCTGCTCCATTTTCCCCATGGTTATTTGTAGGCGGGAACCACACCTCAGTCACCTTCATGGTAGACCCAAGATTCAGCATGTGCCGGCCACGTAGTAGGTAGGCAACACCCTGAATGATAATATAGAGGGCTTACTGCTTACCAGGTGCTGTTCTATGCCCTTTACATGTATGAACTTATTTAATGCCCATAACAGCCCTCTGAGACAGGTACTAACATTATCTCCATTATTCAAAGGAGGACACTGAGATCAACAGACATTAATAGAACTTGCTCAGAGTCACATAACCAGAAAGTGGAGGAGCCTGGATTAGAACCTAAGTAGTCTGACTCCAGAATGTCAGCTTTTAAACCATTCTATCATCTGCCTCTCGAATGTTCAGCTCCCTTCAACTCCTTAAAGACAAACACTAGGTGGGGGCAAGCTTCCTGTTACCTGGGGCTCAAAAAAATAAAAATGGTCAGGCTGGGCGTGGTAGCTCATGCCTGTAATCCCAGCACTTTAGGAGGCCAAAGTGGGTGGATCACCTGAGGTCAGAAGTTTGAGACCAGCCTGACCAACGAGGTGAAACCCCGTCTCTACTAAAAATACAAAAGTTAGCCAGGCATGGTGGTGGGCGCCTGTAGTCCCAGCTACTCAGGAGGTTGAGACAGGAGAATTTCTTGAACCCAGAAGGTGGAGGTTGCAGTGAGCCAAGATCGCACCACTGCACTCCAGCCTGGGCAACAGAGTGACACTGTGTCTCCAAAAATAAATAAATAAATAGATGCTGGGAGAAAATTTAAAAATTTTAAAAATAAATTGGCAATGTTTTTCCCTGGCCAAATTAGTCTATAATATTTGACCTGCAAAAAGATTCTCATGAAATTAAAAGTGTTGCACTTAAATGAGCCACATGTTATTTTCCGGAAAATGTTCTTACGTGAAACCTGATCATGGGGCCGGCTTTGCAGTAGGGAAGCAATCCCACCTTTCTGCCTGATGGTTTAAATGAGGTATCTTTTGACCTGGTGCAGTGGCTCAGGCCTGTAATCCCCGCACTTTGGGAGGCCAAGGCGGGTGAATCACCTGGGGTTAAGAGTTCAAGACCAGCCTGACCAACATGGAGAAACCTCGTCTCTACTAAAAACATAAAATTAACTGGGCGTGGTGGTGCATGCCTGCAATCCCAGCTACTCAGGAGGCTGAGGCAGGAGAATCTCTTGAACCCAGGAGGTAGAGGTTGCAGTGAGCCGAAATCACATCATTGCACTCCATTCTGGGCAACAAGAGCAAAAACTCCGTCTCAAAAAAAAAAAAAAAAATATGTTTTGTAAACAGAAAGCAGCAGATGAATTATATAAAAACAAGGAAGAAACAGCAGCCAAAGTATTACAGAATGGAAAATACCTGAGAAATCAGTGAAAACAGGGAGATGTAGGAGTGTTGACCAGGGTGAAAAGGAGGTCACCAACAGGCACACAGGCCACACAACTGTTCCTGTAAAGCAAAGCACAGGGAAGAGCCGAAAGCAAACAAGACAGTGATAAGCCTGGGCAATCACTGGGAAACAGACTCCGGGGTCATGGGATCTGTGTGCAATCAACCAGTCACACGTAAAATTGAGGATTAAGTGATGAAATTACTTCAGCCAACATACTCTGATTGCCTGTTGTTTATATAGCACATTGAGTGGGAGCAAAAATAAGGTCATCCATGTTGGTCCCAGGCCTCTCTTGACGAACTGCGTCCCTGGGGACTACAGGGGTCCTTTGGTCATGCTGGGGATGAAGTGGGAGACAAAGAGACAAGGACAGGGCTCTGCACGGTGGAAGGTGAAAGGGGTACACGCCGGCCCCACCTTGACATCACCTTCTTCAGCCAGAGCAGCCCGAGTTTTGCCTGTTTTCCCTGCTGAGTTCCCACATAAGATTTTGCATGGAGAAAGAATCATAAGCAACTGCCCTTATAACATCACAGAGGGGCCTCTGTTGAAGGGAGGAGACGGGACACACAGCAAGCATGCAGGCATGGAAGGCACTGTCTTTACTATCTCATCTCTCCAGCATCTCTTCATCCTTGATGCTGGACCAATTCCACGCCCCATCAGTTCTTCCTTCAAAGAGTTGTTGCCACATCTAATGGGGTGGAACTCTTGCTTCTGGACTCTATGTAGAGCCTGGGTTAATTGCTCACATCACACCCCAGGACATCACACTCTAGGGCACGTTTCCAGTGAGCTGGGCTGTGGCCTCATTCTGGACGATGCTCACATCATAAGAGTGCCCTTCCTCGACCCCAAACGCCCAGACCATCACTCGGCACACCACACACTCTACTTGAGGCTGACCAGCTGCTGGGTTAGAGCTGCTGGGCCAGACCTAACCCAGTGGTCTCTAACTCAAGACTGTCCAGCCCAGGGCCCTTCCCCACTTCTGCTTTGTACCCATTAGCCACCAACAAACAGAAAGGCCACCATCCTACCTAAAATTCTTCCATGGCTTCCCATAGACCTCAAAATTAAATCTAACCCCCTCACCATGCCCACAAGATGGCAGCTCCCCATCAAGATCATCAAGATAGTGGTGCTCAGCCAGGCGCAGTGGCTTACACCTGTAATCCCAACGCTTTGGGAGGCTGAGGCTGGAGGATCACTTGAGGTCAGGAGTTTGAGACCAGCCTGACCAACATGGTAAAACTCTTGTCTCCAATAAAAATACAAAAATTAGCCAGGCATGGTGGTGCATGCCTGTAATCCCTGCTACTTGGGAGGCTGAGGCAGGAGAATCCCTCAATGTTGCAGTGAGCAGAGATCACATCATAGCACTCTAGCCTGGGCAATAAGAGTGAAACTCCATCTCAAATAAACAAAACAAAGAGAGAAAAAAAAAAACTCCTCAAAATTAGCCAGGTATAGTGGTGCGCACCTTGTAGTCCCAGCTACTCGGGAGGCTGAGGCAGTAGCATCACCTGATTCTGGGAGATTGAGGCTGCAGTGAGCCATGATCGTCTTCTAGTGTGGGCTACAGAGTGAGACCCTGTCTCAAAAAAAAAAAAAAAAAAAAAGATGGCTGCCTTCCCATCAAGATGGCATCCTTCTTGCCTTCCTCTCTTCTCCCCACCTTCCTCCCCACTGCCTTTTTCTCTGTTGCTCAAATGTGACAAGCCCTTTCCTGCATCAGGACCTCCCTCAGAGAGGCCTCACCTGGTGCCTTGTCTAAAAGCTATCCTCCAATCACTACCTGGTATTAGCTCCCATCACTTACTTCTTTTACTTCTGCTGCTCAACCCCAACAGAACGTCAGCTTCATGAGAGCAGGCATGGCCTGTCCATGGTGGTGGAGGCAGCAGTTAGCACTATGCCTGGATCCAGTGGGTCTTCAATAATCAGTTGTTGTTTGAGTGAGTGAATGGATGAGTTATGAATTAATGCGAGAATGAGTAAGTGAATGAATGGACTGAATGAATGAGTGCATGAATGACTGCAGCAAGATGTGCAGAAGTGTATCCCATCAGATGGGACCCACACAGCAGTCCTCAAATCGACACTGTTGCCCTGCACTCAGAAAGGCTGAAATCCAGCAAATTCCAGTCCAGCCTCTACTGAGCCGCTCTGTTCGCCATTTAACCCAACCGAGAAGCTGCCAAGAGGGCATGTGTACCCTATTCCCCTTTTTCATAACGCAGATAAAACTTTTACACTGTCCATTTAAACCGCCATTGTTTAGCCCTCCCCTAAGGAAACTTCAAAACTAAAATTCCTTTCTCCCCTCATTTTGCTCCTTTGTTGAGACAGAAATGCTCCATTTAGCATTCCTAAAGGGCCATTAGCATCCCAAAGCTCTCGTTGTGCTGCCCGGCTGGGGGCTTGTGTTCCTGATGGACGGACTCCGGCTCCGGGCCCACCGAAAGGCTCAGGCTGAAACGCAGCCCTTCAACACCCCTGCCACTTGGCGTAATCTCCCTGTGAGCTCGCCAAACTCATGGTGCTCTCTCATTTCAGATATTTAGCATGTCTTCTCATTCTCCCACTCTTGTTCTGAACGATTTCTCTCCCTCCTCCCCTCTCTGCCTCATAAGGGCACCTTTTGATGGATACTACACGGGGAAACTTTTTCATTCCAATAAAAGACCCCCCTCTACAAGGCAAGATGAATATCCCCATTATAGAGCAAACAGGGGGGTTTAATCCTTCCCTCACCGCCCCGCCTTCCATTCACCCTCCATCCTTGTTCAAAGAGAAAGTAGAAGCCAATTCCCCTGAAAGGCAGGTCGGGCCAACCTGGGCAGGCGGCTCCTCACAAGGCCGGCTCTCGGCTCTCGTGTTTCCAAGCCTCAGGCAGGCCTGAATAAGTGATTCCCCCTAAAGTTAACATCTCAGTTCTTTGGGGATCCACTCTGTGTGGCACATTGTTCTAGATAATCACCCTGCTGCTGAAATTAGCTTGTGAATCACACAAAAAGCCCTCTGGAAATGCTAACCTAGTTGCTAGGTTCTTTCTCTGGGAGAGAGAATCGTGTTCACTGTCTGCCCTTCGTTCCCATCAGGCTGGAGTCTCCTTTTTCATGGCAGCCTCACATTTACTATCACAGCCTTTAAAAATCAGATGTCAGGTACCCAGTGGGGATCCCTGCCAAAGCAAACACAAGACCACCAGTCCTTGGGAAAGGTGATCAGGCAGCCCTAAAGCACAAGTCCTTGAGTGACGAGGACTATGAGCCTGACCTGGTGGGGCTGAGGCATGGCCCACTTTCATGAGCCCTCAGTTAAGGGTGATGCAAGACACTCCCTTTTCACCTGTGAAACCACTAGTCCCATGAGCCATTGCTGGCCCTTCATACAACTGCCCATTTCATTTGGGTTAAAAATTTTCCTTCATTTCTTATTCATCTTCTCTAAATAGGCTGCCCCAAAAAGCAAGAACCTAAATGTGGCTGTCTCTTTTTTCATATTTTTCATTGATGTATTTATTCACTGTATATGTATTAAGCATCCGCAATGTGCCAGCATCCTGCTAGTTCCTGAGGACACAGAGATAACTGTCAGAGTCCTTGTCCTCCAGGGAATCTGAATCTGCTGGAGGTAGGAGGGAGTAGAGGAAGTACTCATTTTCAGAAGTTCTATAGCAATGTACACAGAGGACCTGTTTTAGATACAAATTCTGATGCAGGACTTACTTGTGTGTTGGAGAGGTAAGGGAATGCAGTGATTTTCTTAACTGATTAATTTCTAATAAAGTAATCGTGAGTCCAGGGCTTTTACAACAGCTCTCCCAAACCCCCTGGGTAACACAGCAGCAGCAGGAAGGGCTAACTCCTTTCCATTTCCCCCAGTATTGGAAGAAATCAAGTGGGTCTAGGAGGAAGGCTTAAGAGGAGGGTCAACAAATTTTTCTGTAAAGCACCAGATAATAAGTATTTTAGGCTTTGCGGGCCATGTAATCTCTGTTGCAACGACTCAATCCTGCTGTTGTATGGAAGCAGCCACAGACAATACATAAACAAATGGGCGTGGCTGTGTTCCAATAAGAGTTTATTTACAGAAACAGGCAACAGACAGAATTTGGCCCATGGTCTACTGGCTGCCAATTACATCATCATCCAAGTTCAACAATGAAAAAGAATCAACTTTGGGCCTGGTTCTTAATCCACATACTAACAGCAAAGTCAATTAAGTCATAAATTCCCTGAAACCAATGTTATTTCAGAAGCTGCTATCGAGAGGCCAGAGCTGCCACAGGGATAGAGAGGTGGTAAGGATGTAGCCCCTCTGCCCAGGGACTCTGTGTCAGTCATGGATTAGGTAGGATTTTGTTTGGATACACAAGTGGTACTATACTCTGTATATCACGGAGTCCTGTCCATGAGCACACAGATAGGTTTAAGCGTTTATGTTTATTTGTCTTAGAGACAGGGTCTTGCTATGTTGCCCAGGCTGGCCTTGAACTCCTGGGCTCAAGCAATCTTCGTGCCTCAGGCTCCTGCATAGCTGGGACTACTGATATGCACCACTACACCCAGCTCTAGACTTATATTTCTACCTGCAGCATTATATTCTAAAGTGTGAATACACTGATTTAGTGTATAACCATTATTGGTAGACATTAAGGTTTCTCTCTCCTTCTCTCTCATATACATGTTCAAGTGTGTTTGTTTCAGACTTATTGGTGATTGACTGATGTATCTTTTTTTTTTTTTTTTTGAGACGGAGTTTTGCTCTATTGCCCAGGCTGGAGTGCAATGACGTGATCTCAGCTATCTGCAATCTCCACCTCCCAGGTTCAAGTGATTTACCTGCCTCAGCCTCCTGAGTAGCTGGGTTCACAGGCATGTGCCACCACGGCCAGCTAATTTTGTATTTTTGGTAGTGACAGGGTTTCACCATGTTGGTCAGACTGGTCTAGAACTCCTGGCCTCAGGTGATCTGCCCACCTCGGCTTTCCAAAGTGCTGGGATTACAGGCATGAGCCACCAAACCCGACTGATGTATCTATTACCAAAAAGTCTGGGACAAACACATTCTTACATGCTTTTTTGTGCCTATGTGTGTTTTTCTAGGGTGGGTACTGAGAGGTAGAATTGCCAGGGTCATAGAGAAAGCACATTTAAAATGCACTCCATAATTCCAATGCTCAATGATTATGCCCTTAATTTGACTCACCCTCTTACAAATGTGTCTTTGGTCATGTGGGAGATCCAACTGGCAGAACATGAGGGGCCCATGTAAAAACACAGACTGGCCAGGAGCGGTGGCTCATGCCTGTAACCCCAACACTTCGGGAGGCCAAGGCGGACAGATCACAAGGTCAGGAGTTTGAGACCAGCCCGACCAAAATGGAGAAACCCTGTGTCTACTAAAAATACAAAATTAGCTGGGCATGGTGGCGCATGCCTGTAATCCCAGCTACTCAGTAGGCAGAGGCAGGAGAATCGTTTGAACCCAGGAGGCAGAGGTTGTGGTGAGCTGAGATTGTGCCATTGCACTCCAGACTAGGCAACAAAGGCAAAACTCGGTCACAAAAAGAAAGAAAGAAAGATCTATTGTACAGTACGGTGACTATAACTAACAAGAATGTATTGTATACTTCAAAATTGCTGAGAGTAGATCTTAAATGTTCTCACTTAAAAAAACAACTATGAGGTGATGGCTGTATTAATTACCTTAATTGTGGTCATCATTTCACAATGCATATGCATAGCAAAACTCCACGTTATATATTGTAAATATCTACAATTGTTGTTCAATTATACCTCAATAAAGCTGGAGGAAAAATAATCAGTTAAGAAAACCACTCTGGCAAATACACCCACATACAGCAATATGGGGAGGGGTTGGAATTGAAGACAGGTACAGGGAACCCCACCCTTGGGCCTGCTGCACGGTCTCCCCTCTGGGAGCACTGGCTCTTATGTACCTCTAATGAATCTGGACCCAGGGTCAGCAAAGCCCGGGAGGGGAGCTCTAAGGCAGGTTCTTGGCATTCCTGGAGTGTTTACCAGGACGGTGGGGCCTGTCTGTGAGCTCCAAGGGGTTGGATTTCTGAACTCAAATACCAAGTCAGGCCTGGCACTGGCCAGGTTGAGCCTTCCTTTGTGTCTGCAAACCCTTTTTGTTTGAAGTTGGTGTAACTTTAAGTGGCCTGCCAAGGCGAGCCTGTGAGAAAGCTCCCAGGCCAGGCTGCTTTCCTGAGGAACCCCAGGGTGCTCTCTGCCTGCCAGTGCCACTTCCCATCTCAACCTGGTCAAAATCCCCTCTCTCCCATGATGCACCTTTTCTCAGCTAACAGGACAGGGGCCTTAGATGGGTCCTTGCCAAGCTGTAGCAGTCTAGTGGAGAGATTTGGTTCTCTTGCTCCAGGGCCAGAGGGAGACTGGAGTTGACTCATGGAGAAAATATCTCTGGGTGCTTGAACCATAGGGGAGGGCTGGCATTTCCTGAGCACCTGATAACGCAGGCATTGCACTTAGCATCTGACATACGTCATTTCATTTACCCTCCCAGTGATCCTAGGACATAGACATGATCATCCCCGTTTCACAGATGAGGAAACCGAGGCTGACAGGCTCTGGATTGACCTGGTACATGATGGAGCTGGGAGTACAGCTAGGGTGTTTTTTGTGTGGTTTGTTTTTTTCTTTTTTTGAAATGGAATCTCACTCTGTCGCCCAGGCTGGAGTGCAGTGGTGTGATCTCAGCTCACTCTGCCTCACAGGTTCAAGCAATTCTCTGCCTCAGCCTCCTGAGTAGCTGGGATTACAGGTGTGCACCATGACACCTGGCTAATTTTTGTATTTTTACTACAGATGGGGTTTCACTCTGCTGGCCAGGCTAGTTGCAAACTCCTAGCCTCAAGTGATCCGCCCACCTCAGCCTCCCAAAGTGCTGGGATTATAGGCATGAGCCACCGTGCCAGACCCCAGCTAGGGTTTGTATGATTCCAAAGCCCAAGTTGCTTCTACGCCAACAGCTTTCAAACCAGGACACATGATGCTCAAGGGCAGTGACATTTATTATTATTTGATTAATATGAAATAATGTTAGGCTACAAAAAGTTGCAGAATGGTACGAAAAAATTCTGTGTACTCTTCACTCAGATTTCCCGGATGTTACTATCTTACATACCCATCCTACAATGATCAAAACCCAAAAATCGAAAATATCACTCATGCAACACTATTATCTAATCTACAAACCTTATTCAAATCTCACCAACTGTCCCACACATGTCTGTGTCTGGATTCAATTCAAAAATCTTTTTGTTTTTTGAGACAGAGTCTCGCTCTGTCACCAGGCTGGAGTGCAGTGGCCCGATCTTGGCTCACTGCAACCTCTAACTCCCTAGTTCAAGCGATTCTCCTGCCTCAGCCTCCAGAGTAACTGGGATTACAGGCACACACCACCACGCCCAGCTAATTTTTTATTTTTAGTAGAGATGGGGTTTAACCATGTTGGCCAGGATGGTCTCGATCTCCTGACCTCAGGTGATCCACCTGCCTCGGCCTCCCAAAGTGCTGGGATTACAGGCATGAGCCACCACGTCCAGCCTCAATTAAGAATCTTACACTCCATTTTGGTCTCACATCTCCTCAGCCTCCTCCAGTCTATGACAACCCCTCAGCCTTTTTATGACTTTCATGACCTGCATGTTCCCGAAGAGTCATGGCCAGTTATTTTCTAGAATGTCTCTCATCTAGGACCATCTAACGTTTCCTCAAAATTAAATTCAGGTTAGTAAGAATCCCACAGAAGCAAAGTATCCTCCTTGGTCCATCATATCACATATCAGGTGGCACATGATGTCACCATGTCCCATTACTGGTGATGTTCATTCTGATCAGTTGGTTCAGGTGACATCTTCCAGATGCCTTCACTGTTTATTATTCTTCCTTCTGTAGTTGTGGGCAGGTACTCTGACTAGTATGATGCAAATATTCTATTTTGCATCATATTTTTACCCATTAACTTTAGCAGACCTTGTGATTCTTGCCTGCAATCACCGCCAAATGGTGGGTTTTTTCTACTTTCACCATTCTTTCATTCATTTCATTTTTCACAATTATTATTTGGAATTCTACTGCAATGAGTGGACAATGATTCTTAAAACTCTGTGTAAACTTGTTTCATCTAATGCATTCGCCAAAGTGCAGATTTCTAGGCTCCATCCCAGAGATTTTACTTCGTTAAGCCAGGAAAAACCTAAGAAATGCTTATTTTAATAAGCATTTTCCATTCCCACAAGGCTTAAAAAAAAAAAAAAAAAAAAGAGCCAGGGGCAGTGGCTCACACCTATAACCCCAGCACTTGAGAGGCTGAGGTGGGTGGATCACGAGGTCAGGAGTTCAAAACCAGCCAGGCCAAGATGGTGAAACCCTATCTATACCAAAAATACAAAAAAGTAGCCGGGCATGGTGGTGGACACACCTGTAATCCCAGCTACTCAGAAGGCTGAGGCAGAGAATTGCTTGAACCCGGGAGGCAGAGGTTGCAGTAAGCCGAGATTGCGCCACTGCACTCCAGCCTGGGTGACAGAGCAAAATTCCATCTCAAAAAAAGAGAGAGAGAGACAAGGTCTTGCTATGTCGCCCAGCCTGGAGTGGAATGGCTATTCCCAGGCACGATGTCACTACTGATCAGCACAGGGGTTTTGACCCATTCTGTTTCAGACCTGGGCCAGTTCACCTCTCCTTAGGCAACATGGTGGTTCCCTGCTCTTGGGAGGTCACCATATTGATGCCAAACTTAGTGCAGACACCCAACTGACATAGTGCACTACAGTCCAGAACTCCTGAGCTCAAGCAATTCTCTTGTCTCAGCTTCCTAAGTAGCCGTGACTAAAGGCCAGCCCACAAGACTTTTTAAAATTGAGATAGAATTCACATACTCTACAATTCACCCATTTAAAGTATACACAGTTCCAGCGTGTATTTATATTTAGCATATTCAAAAGGTTACACATTACCACTATCTATTTCCAGAATATTTTCATCACCCCAAAAAGGAATCGTATACCTACTAACAGGAATTCCCCATTTTCCTTTCCCCTCAGTATCGAGCTACCGTTAATCTGCTTTCTGACTATGGATTTGCCTATTCTGGACACTTGATACAAGTAGAATCATATCATATGTGAGAATATGGTATGTGGCTTTTTTCAATCAGCATGATGTTTTTAAAGGTATATGTATGTCCTACATTGTATCAGTACTCCTTTTTATGATTGAACAATATTCCATTGTAGGAATATACCATATTTTATTTATCTATTTATCAGTTGACAGACATTTGAATTATTTCCACTTTTAGGCTACTAAAAATAATGCTTTAGTGAACATTTGTGCATAGGTATTTGTGTAGGTATATATTTTTGTTTCTCTTAAATATACAGGCATACCTCATTTTTTGTTTGTTTGTTTTCAAGACTGAATCTCACTCTACCACCCAGCTGGAATGCAGTGGCGCCATCTCGGCTCACTGCAACCTCCATCTCCTAGGTTCAAGCGATTCTTGTGCCACAGTCCCCCTAACAGCTGGGATTACAGGTGCCCGCCACCACGCCCAGCTGATTTTTGTATTTTTAGTAGAGATGGGGTTTCACCATGTTGGCCAGGCTAGTCTCAAACTCCTGACCTCAAGTGATTCACCTGCCTTAGCCTCCCAAAGTGCTGGTAGTACAGGTGTAAGCCACTGCGCCCAGCCACATAACTCATTTTATTGTGTTTCACAGATACTACATGTTTACAAATTGAAGGTTTATATCAATCCTGTGTCAAGAAACTTAATCAGCACCATTTTCCCAACAACGTGTGTGTCTCTGTGTCATTTTGGTAATTCTCCCAAAAAAATATTTCAGACATTTTTATTATTGTTATACCTGTTACAGTAATCTATGACCAGTGATCTTTTACATTACTCATTGTAATTCTTTTGGGGTACCACAAACTACACCCATATAAGACAGCAAACTTAGTTGATAAATGTTGTGTGTGTCATGACTGTCCCTCTGACCAGCCATTCCCCAATCTCTCTCTCCCTCTCCTGGGGCCTCCCTATTCCCTGAGACATAACAATATTCAAATTAGACCAATTAATAACCCTACACTGGCCCCTCAGTATTTAAATGAAAGGAAGAGCTGTATATCTTTCACTTTAAATCAAAAGTTAGAAATGAGGCTGGGGTGGTAGCTCACGCCTGTAATCCCAGCACTTTGGGAGGCTGAGGAGGCGGATCACCTGAGGTCAGCAGTTCGAAACCAGCCTGACCAACATGGAGAAACCCTGTCTTCACCAAAAATTCAAAATAAGCTGGGTGTGGTGGTGGATGCCTGTAATACTAGCTACCTGGGAGGCCGAGGCAGGAGAATTGCTTGAACCTGGGAGGTGGAGGTTATGCTGAGCCAAGATTGTGCCACTGCACTCCAGCCTGGACAATGGAGTGAAACTCCGTCTCAAAAAAAAAAAATAAATGCTAGAAATGATTAAGCTTAGTGAGGAAGGCATGGAGAAAACCAACAGACCAAAAAGCCAGGCCTCTTGCACCACTTAACCAAGGTGTGAATGCAAAGGTAAAGTTCTTAGGGGAAATTATGCTACTCCAGTGAACACATGATTAACAGGAAGGCAAAACAGCCTTGTTGCTGATAAGGAGAAACTTTTAGTGGTCCGGATAAAAGATCAAATTAGCCACAACACTTGCTTAAGCCAAAGCCTAATCCAGAGCAGTGCCCTAACTCTCTTCAATTCTATAAAGGCTGAAAGAGGTGAGGACACTGCAGGGAAAAAAATCAGAAGCTAAGGAGTTGTTTAAGGAAACAATCCATCTCCATAACATAACAGTGTAAGGTGAAGTACCAAGTGCAGATGGGAGAGCTCACAGCAAGTTCTCCAGAAGGTCTAGCTAAGATCATTGATGAAAGTGGACAAGCTGGGCATGGTGGCTCACACCTGTAATCCCAGCACATTGGAGGCCAAGGCGGATGGATCGCCTTAGGTTAGAACTTCAAGACCAGCCTGAACAACATGGCAAAACCCCTTCTCTGCTAAAAATACAAAATTAGCTGGGCGTGGTGGCAGATGCCTGCAATCCCAGCTACTTGGGAGGCTGAGGCAGGAGAACTGCTTGAACCCGGGAGGCAGAGGTTACAGTGAGTCGAGACAGTGCCATTGCACTCCTACCTGGACAACGAGAGTGAAACTCCATCTCAAAAGAAAAGAAAAGAAGTTGGCTATACTACAGAACAGATTTTCAGTGTAGACAAAACAGCCTTCTGTTGGAAGAAGATGCCATTTCATAGCTACAGAGGAGAAGTCAATGCTTGGCTTCAAAGGACAGGCTGACTGTAGGGGCCAATACAGCTGGTGAGTTTAAGTTAAAACCAATACTCATTTATTATTCTGAAAATCCTAGGGTCCTTAAAAATTTGGCTAACACTACTCTGCCTGTGCCCTATAAATGGAACAACAAAGCCAGGATAATAGCACATCTGTTTACAGCATGGTTTACTTAATATATTAAGCCCACTGTTGAGACCTACTGCTCAGAAAAAGAAGATTCCTTTCAAAATAATACTGCCCATTGACAATGCACCTCATCACCCAAGCACTCTGATGGAGTTGTACAAGGAAATTAATGTTGTTTTCATGCCTGCTAATACATGAAAAGAATGAAAAGATGTACAAGGAAATTAATGTTGTTTTCATGCCTGCTAATACATGCCTGCTAATACAACATCCATTCTGCAGCCCATGGACCAAGGAGTAATATCTACTTTCAAGCCTTATTATTTAAGAAATACATTTTGTAAGGCAATAGCTACATAGATGGTGATTCCTCTGATAAGTCTTGGCAAAGTAAATTGAAAACCTTCTGAAAAGGATTCACCCTTCTAGATGCCATTAAGAAAATTCTTGACTCATGAGATCAACATTAACAGGAGTTTGGAAGTAATTTCAATCCTCATGAATAACATTAAGGAGTTCAAAACTTCAGTGAAGGAAATTGTGGTGGAAACAGCAAAAGAACTAGAAATAGAAGCGGAGCCTGAAGATGTGACTGAATTGCACCAATCTCATGATAAAACCTGAACAGATGACGAGTCACTTATCGATGAGAAAGAAGGTGGTTTCTTGAGATGGAATCTACTGCTGGTGAAGATGCTATGAGCATTGTTGAAATTAGAACAAAGGATTCAGAAGATTACATCAAATTAGTTGATGCAGCAGCAAGGTTTGAGAGGACAGACTTTAATTATGAAAAAAGTTCTACTGTGGGCAAAATACTATCATGCAGCTACAGAAAAATCTTTCGTGAAAGTAAGAGTGAGTTGATGTGGCAAACTGCTGTCTTACTTTAAAAAATTGCCTCGCAACCACCACCCTGATTAGTCAGCAGCTATTAACATCAAGGAATGGCCCTCCAACCACAAAAAGATTATGACTTGCTGAAGGCTCAGGTGATCGTTAGCATTTTTTTAGCAATAAAGTATTTTAAAATTAAGATATGTTGGCCGGGCACGGTGGCTCAAGCCTGTAATCCCAGCACTTTGGGAGGCCGAGGCGGGTGGATCACGAGGTTAAGAGATCGAGACCATCCTGGTCAACATGGTGTAACCCCGTCTCTACTAAAAATACAAAAAATTAGCTGGGCATAGTGGCGCGTGCCTGTAATCCCAGCTACTCAGGAGGCTGAGGCAGGAGAATTGCCTGAACCCAGGAGGCGGAGGTTGCGGTGAGCCGAGATCGCGCCATTGCACTCCAGCCTGGATAACAAGAGCGAAACTCCGTCTCAAAAAAAAAAAAAAAATTAAGATATGCATATGTTTCAGATATAATCCTATTGAACACTTAATAGAATACAGTATAGTGTAAACATAACTTTTATATGCACTGGGAAACCAAAATTCTGTATGACTTGCATTACTGAGATATTCATTTTATTGCAGTGGTCTGGAACTGAACCCACAATATCTGTAAGGTATGCTTGTATATCTAGGAATGGAATTGCTGGATCATATCATAACTCTATGTTTTTCGGAGGGATTATTTTCTTTTGTTTTTTTCTCTTTTTTTTTTTGAGACAAGGTCTTGCTCTGCCACCCAAGCTGGAGTGCAATAGCATGAGCTCAGCTTACTGTAACCTCAACCTCCTGGCTCAAGTGATCCTCCCACCTCAGCCTCTCCAGTAGCTGAGGCCGTAAGCAGATAATTTTCATATTTTTGGTAGAGACAGGGTTTCACCATATTGCTCAGGCTGGTCTTGAACTCCTGGGCTCGAGCAATCCTTCCACCTCAGCCTCCCAAAGTACTGGAATCATAGGCAAGAGCCACCACATCTGGACTCTGTCTTGTGGGGGTGTGGGGAGGGATTATTTTCAAAAGCAGCTGTATCATTTTACATTCCCACCAGCAGTACATAAGAGTTTCAATTTCTCCAGGTCCTTACCAGCACTAGTTATTACGTTTCTTTTTGAGTATAGCCATCCTAGTGAATGTAAAGCGGCATCTCATTGTGGTTTTGATTTGAATTTCCCCATGGCTAATGATTTAGTGCATCTTTTCATGTGCTTATTGGACATTTGCATATCTTCTTTGGAAAAACATCCACTGAAGTCCTTTGCCTGTTTGAAATTGAGTTGTCTTTTGTTGTTGAGCTCTAAAATTTATTACTTATACATTCTACACCTTCATCACACATGATTTACAAATATTTTCTCCCACCCCATGGGTTGTCTTTTCATTTTCTTGATTGTATCTTTGAAGCACAGTTTTAAATTTTGATAAAGTCCAATTTCTGTTTTTCTTTGTTTCCACATAAGAATTTGATTCAAGTTGTCTATGGACCACTCTGTTGAAATTCCCCAAGGGTGTGTTAAAGAGGATATGGAAATGATACTTATAAAATGTGGTAGCATAAAGTTATTCATCGTATTACCTTATTTTTTTTAAGTCTCTGCTGGATCTCTAGTTACGTCCCTTTTTCATTCCTAATATTATTTATTTTGTGCCTCTTCTTTCTCTCGACCAGTCTTTCCAGATATTTGTTTACTTTATTAGTCCTTCCAAACAATCAACTTTTGGCTTGGGTTGACCATCTCTGAATATTTGTTTTCTGGCTCATTGACTCCTGCTCTTATTTTTATCTCTCCTTCCCTGCCCCCATCTCCTTTTCTGGCTTATTCTATTAATTTTTTTCTAACTTCTTAAATTAGATACTTAGCTCATTAATTTTCAGCCTTTCTCATGGTTCTGGTATTCTGTGAAACACACTCCTCTCTTTAGCATCTCATCTTTCTTCCATGAATTAATCACCCCTTGGCAGAAGGATGAGGAGAAACGGAGGCAGGCGTGAAGCTGGGTCACTTGCCCGTTTCTGTAGGAAACTGCCTATGGAAATGCTCTTTCAGAGAGCTGAGAGCTCCCGGGGGTGGTGTTGGCATATCCCACAGCCAAACCAAGCCATTTGGGGTCATATTTCATAATGGGAGGTGGCACCCCATGTCAGTGAGTCCCTGTGGCCTCACCATCCTTCCCTTGCAGACTGATTTCTATTTCAGCAAATCCCCTTTGCCAGGCCAAAAGGCAATGAGGCAGATGCTCATGTACAGACGGGAGTGAGCCAAAGCAATAAACTCAGCCCCAGCTGTCGGCTCAAACTGCTCCAGCTTCAGGCTAGGAAGCATTCTGGCCTCTTCTTTGCTTCTAATCCTGTTCCCAGTTAATTCCATCCCTGGCCACACTTAGTAGGGAGCCCCAAAACCATCATCCTAGAGTGTAAGCACAAGAAGGAGCTGAGAAGTCATCTGCCCAACTTGCTCTACACACCCCGGAGGAGTCCGAGGCTGGGGTCGTAACCTGCTCAAGTTAATGACACAGTACATTTGTTCTCGTATCCGTACAAAATAACCAGCTTTGTGTATAATGTACTCTGCTCTGAATTCTAGTTTTCACATACTGTCTTGTGGCCCCTGCTTTTACTTTGTGCTAATTTGCCTTACATACTTTTGAACATGTTAATATTTAAGAGGTTGAATGACTTTGTCATTTAATCTGTCAAAGATCAAGTTACATGGTAAAGTCTTCCACTAATATTTTTTTGCCCCAAGTAGGGAAAAAGGAAAACAAGAATACAGAGTATCTGAAGAACACAATCACATTAAGATTGAGTCAATAAATATATTAAACATTGTGCCCTACAAACAGGATTCTTCTTCGGTTCCTGTGGAACACTGACAGAGGTGATATTACATACACATGTGAGATCATTCTAAAAACAAACTAACTAAAAAATATACCCAGAGGCTGGGCGTGGTGACTCATGCCCATAATCCCAGCACTTTGGGAGGCCAAGTCGGGCAGATCATCTGAGGTCAGGAGTTTGAGACCATCCTGGCCAACACGGTAAAACCCTGTCTCTACTCAAAATACAAAAATTAGCCAGGTGTGGTGGTGCACACCCATAGTCCCAGCTACTCAGGAGGCTGAGGCAGGAGAATTGCTTGAACCTGGGAGGAGGAGTTTGCAGTGAGTTGAAAATGCACCACTGCACTTCAGCCTAGGCAACAGAGTGAGACTCTGTGTCAAAAAAAAAAAAGAAAGTACCAGATAACAAAATAAAAGTGGACATTTAAAAAAATATATTTTAAGGATATAACCCCCTAGAGATGAAAACTCAATTCACAAATAACTTCAGGAACAAAAAGAATATCAAAACAACAATGACACAGTCATTATAAAAACAGTGACAATGATGAGAGCAGTACAAATCAAAACCTATGGGAAGTGGTCAAAGCTACTCTAGAGAGGAAAAGTCATTGTCTTACTTTTACTGCTCAACAGGAATAAGAAAACAACATTAGTTAAACGGAGCATTCAACTCAAAAAATTAGGATGATCACAGAGACACCTAGGTAAGAAATTAATAAAGATAAAAAGTTAAGAAAAATAGAAGATGCTGCCAGGCGTGGTAGCTCACGCCTATAATCCCAGCACTTTGGGAGGCAGAGGCCGGTTCGAGACCAGACTGAACAACATGGTGAAAACCCATCTTTACTAAAAATACAAAAAATTAGCTGGGCATGGTGGCTGGCGTCTGTAGTCCCAGCTGCTCAGGAGGCTGAGGCAGGAGAATCGCTTGAACCCGGGAGGCGGAGGTTGCGGTGAGCCAAGATCACACCATTGCACTCCAGCCTGGGCAACAAGAGTGAAACTCTGTCTCAAAAAAAAAAAAGAATGAGATGATAAAAGCATTAAAAAAAATAAGCAGCAGTCTGGAATAGTAGATAAAAGCACCTGCTTTGAGAGCTGACAGATCCTTTTTAATTCCAGCCCTGGGTTTTGCAGCTCTGTGACTCTGGGTAGCTAAATTCCTTAACTACTCAACTATATGTAAAATGGGAATAATTTTACTCAACTCACAGTGTTCTAGATTTTTTAAATTAGAAAGTGTATTCAAAGTATTTAGCACAGGGTCTAGCACACAGCAAGTGTTCACTAAATAAGATCAAATATTATCCCTTTCACAAATGTACAAAAAGCAAACAAACACAGGCAAAGAAAGAGTGAAGAAAAATGTTTTGCTATTATAAATAGAAAGGTGATATACATATACAGACATTAAAAAAATCTTAGTGGTTATTGTACATATTCCTATGCTTGAAAAATAAAAAATCTGGCCAGGCGCGGTGGCTCATGCCTGTAATCCCAGCACTTTGGGAGACAGAGGCAGCTGGATCACAAGGTCAAGAGATCGAGATCATCCTGGTCAACATGGTGAAACCCCGTCTCTACTAAAAATACAAAAAATTAGCTGGGCATGATGGCGTGTGCCTATAATCTTAGCTACTCAGGAGGCTGAGGCAGGAGAATTGCCTGAACTCAGGAGGCGGAGGTTGCAGTGAGCTGAGATTGCGCCATTGCACTCCAGACTGGGCAACAAGAGCGAAACTCCATCTCAAAAAAAAAAAAAAAAGAAAAGAAAAAGAAAAATCTGGATAAATGATTTTTTTTTGAAAACAAATTACCAGATTTAACCCAAAAAGCAGTTGAAAAATTCCTGAATAAACTTAGAAGTATGGAAGAAATTGATATGGTTGTCAAAGAACTACTTCCAAAAATGACACAGGGCCCAGATGAGCTAACACTAGCAAAGCTTCAAGGACCAGCTATTTCTCATGTTACTCAAACTATTCCAGAGCATAAAAAAGAATGGAAACTTCCCACTTCATTTTATAAGGTTAAAACAGCCTTGATACAAAAGGCAACATAAAGTGAGAAAAGATCGGACAAATCTCACTTTTTTTTTTTAAGGGACAGAGTCTCACTATGTCATGCAGTACAGCGGCTATTCACAGGTGCAATTGTAGGGCATTACAGCCTCAAACCCCTCACTCAGGCAATCCTCCTGCCTTAGCCTCTCAAGAACTGAGACTACAGAGGCATGCCATCACACCCAGCTCAAATCTCTCTTTTGAATATAGGCATAAAACTCTAAAATAAAATGTTAGTATAGAATAACAGTCACCAAACAGATACATTCTAAGAAAGTTGAAATATTTCAAACTTAGGAAGTCACACAACCACAAGATACCCCTTCATCCACACCAGAATAGCTACAATCAAAATGATACATAGTGTTTTCAAGGGTATGGAGAAACTAGAATCTTCATAGGTTGCTGGTGGGGTCTAGGGTTCAAGGATATATTAAATAAAATTGTACAACTACCTGAAAACCAATCTGGCAGTTTCTTAAAAAGTTAAATACAGAGTTAGTTGTCTTTTTTTTTTTCTTGAGTCTCATTCTCTGTCACCCAGGCTGGAGTGCAGTGGCATGATCTCAGCTCACAGCAATCTCCACCTCCTGGGTTCAAGCAATTCTTGTGCCTTAGCCTCCCAAGTGGCTGAGACTACAGGTGTGTACCACCACACCAGCTAAATTTTAAATTTTTAGTAAAGTTGGGGTTTCACCATGTTGGTCAGGCTGGTCTCAAACTCCTGACCTCAAGTGATCCATTTGCCTCTGTCTCCCAAAGTGCTGGGATTACAGGCATGAGGCACCCCGCCTGGCTGAGTTAGTTATCTTAAAACCCAGCAAGTCCACTGCTAGATAGATACCCAAGAGAAATGAAAGCAGATGTCCACACAAAAACCTGTACACCAATGCTCGTAGCGGTATTATTCATAAGAGTCAAAAAATGGACACAAGTCAAATATCCATCAACTGATGAATGAATCAAAATTTTTTATGTTTACATAATGAAATCCAGCCATTAAAAGAAAATAAAAGCCAGGAGTGGTGGTTCATACCTGTAATCCCAATACTTTGGGAGGCCAAGACAGGCAAATCACGAGGTCAGGAATTCAAGACCAGCCTGGCCAACATGGTGAAACCCTATCTCTACTAAAACTACAAAACATTAGTTGGGCATGGGGGCAGTCACCTCTAATTCCAGCTACTGGGGAGGCTGAGGCAGGAGAATTGCTTGAACCTGGCAGGCAGAGGTTGCAGTGAGCTGAGATCGTTCCACTGCACTCCAGTCCAGGCGACAGTTGTGAGACTTCGTCTCAAGAATAAAAAGGAAATGAAGTACTGATATAACCCGGATGAACCATGAAACTGAAAGACGTCAGTCACAAAAGGCCATATAATACGTGTGTACTTATATGAAATGTCCAGAATAGGCAAAGTCACTTCCCATCTCTCACCCTGACCTGCACCTACACCCTAAATAGGCTTTAGCCTAAAGGCTAAAAATGTTAGTATAGAATAACACATCAAATAAGCTAAAGCCTATTTAGGGTGTGGGTGCAGGTCAGGGTGGGGGTTGGGAAGTGACTGTTAATTAGTAGAAAGCTCCTTTTGGGGAAGACCAAATGTTCTAGGATTAATTTTAGTTAAGGTTGTACCAATTTATGAACATATTCAAAATCACTTTCCATGGGTAAATTACATGACCAGTAAATTATATGTCAGAAATCAATTAAAGAAATTCATTATATTAATAGTCAAAGCAGAAAAATGATGATATGATCATTTTGATTAATATCTAAAGGATTAACATTCCACATATTATTGAATTTTTTTTTTTTAAAAAAAGAGCATACTTTGGGAGGCCCAGGCAGGAGGATCACTTGAACCCAGGAGGTTAAGATTAGCCAAGGTAACATAGCAAGACCCCGTCTCTACAAACATATTTTTAAAAATTTGGCTGGGCATAGTGCACACCCATGGTCCCAGCTACTCAAGAGTCTGAGGTAGGAGGATTGCTTTAGCCCAGGAGGTTGAGGCTGCAGTGAGGTATGATAGATTATGCTACTGCACTCCAGCCTGAATAACCAATCAAGACCCTATCTCAAAAAGAGAGAGAGAGAGAGAGAGAGAAAGAAAGAAAGAAAGAGAGAGAGAGAAGGAGGGAAGGAGGGAAGGAAGGAAGGAAGGAAGGAAGGAAGGAAGGAAGGAAGGAAGGAAGGAAGGAAGGAAGGAAGGGGCAACCCTCCCAGTAAATCAGCAATAGAGGCCTCTCCACTGGGTACAGTAAAGAACATCCATATCAAACTAGCAGCAGACAACATATTTAGCAATGAAACTCTAGAAATGTGCTCACTTAAATCAGTAGCAAGAAAAGGGTGCATCTTACCATTATTATACATAGCACTACTTTGAAGTTCTATCTAATGCAGTAAGATAAAAAAAAAACAAATAAATAGTATAAATATTAGAAAAGAAGGGCTAAAATATTCATGATCTGTGAATTACAGTTGAAGTCAAGAGAATTAACTAAAACACTGTGAGAACTAGAGTTCAGTAAAGCTGAAGGTTGCAAGATACTTACATAAAAACATATAAATAGTCCATAACTTTTCTATACATGGTAATACCCACTTAGAAAATAAAATGAGAAGAAAAAAATCCCTTTCATAATAGTAATCAAAACTATAAATACATAGAAGTAAACTTTTTAAAAGATGTGATGCTAATTATCAAGAAATTTATAAACTCTACTGAATAGCATAAAAGAAGACATGAATAAATGTAGATGTTCTATGCTTCTGAATTATAAGCCTTAAAATTGGAAAGGTATCTACCACACATCTACAGGAATGGCTACAATTCCTAAAAGACTGGCCATATCAAATGCTGATCGGGAAGTGGACTGGAGAAACTAGAACTCGCATACAGTGCTGGTATAAATGTAAAGTGGTACAACCATTTTGGAAAACAGCTTTACAGTTTCTTAAAAAGTTAGAGAAACACATAAGTACAATTCATGATTTTGTTCAAACTTAAAACCTACTTTTTTGATATCCTAAAAGCCCTAATGGATATATTTCAATAATCAAATCATTACATACAACAGACATGTTAATACAGTTACAATTTTAAAGTTTTCAACCATTACCAGGTTCATTTTTAGCAACACTGCCATCAAATTACTGATGGTATTTGTATTGAAACTTGACAAACTCATCTAAAGCCAGTAAATAAATATATAAACAAACAAGCAAGCAAGCAAGAACAGCAATGAGAATAAGTGAAAATGAACAGATGAAAAATGAGTGAATACTGAACCCATCAGATACTGAAATATCCAAACAGACAGGAAGTGGCAAAAAACAGATTTGCGAAACAAAATGGAAACATCCAGAGAACAGATCCAAGTTTATATAATACTTAAGCATTTAATAAATATGGCATCTTAAACCAGTGACAAAAAAATGATGTTTCTCAACAGTTGTTGCTGAATAACTGGCTAAATATTTGATGAAAAAAAATGGATACCCTTACCTCACACCATATGTCACGATTAATTCCAGATGGGTGAAAGATTAAAATATATGACTTCGAGTTCTGGCAACAAGGTGGACTGAGGTAATGCAGAACCCCTACCATTGCAAACATCTAGAAATACTAGATGAAATGTATAAGTTTAAAAAAAAATTTAATGAATAGCAGATCTCATAAGAAATAAAAGGAGATTCCCCAGGTGCTAGAGGAAAGAAGAATCTGAAAGCCAAAGTGTTAAGAGAAACCCTGCGACCCCAGTGATCATGAGCTGTGTGGGAGGAGGGAGGGAACAGTGGAGAGGATAGAGAAAGGGAAAAGACAGACTGGTTATTAGACCTGGAAATAGGCTTTAATGCCTTGAGCTTAGGTTTTAGCACCCACACACAGACCAGAGATGAGGCCTGAGGTCTTACAAGGCCAGGAGTTGCAAATGGGACCCCTGCTTTCTTTATCAAATATTTAATGAGCACCTACTTATGCCAGGCCCCCTGTGAACAACAGAGAATTCCTGGCCTATGTACATTAACATTCCAACAAATGATAGAAAGGAACAAGTGGGAGGAGGGGAAAAGTTAATAACATCATAAATAAGTAAATTAAATTGTCTGTAGGTGTTATGAGTGTTATGGGGAAAAGGAGTTAGTAGGGGAGGATAAGGGTGATCTCAGGGGTGTGTGTGTGTGTGTGTGCGCTCATGTGAGAGAGAGAGGGGAAAAGAGAGAGACAGAGAGACAGACAGACACTAATCGGGGAGCTATTTACAGTATAAATAGAATAGCCTGGGTAATCCTCGCTGAAGTGATATTTGACCAAAGACTTGAAGGAACCTAGGCAGTCATCTATTTGCATATCTGGGCCTATCTCAAGCCCAGAGTCAGGGCTATATGTACCCCCTAACAGCAAGGAGGTCTGGGAGCTGGAACAGAGTGAGCGAGCAGGAAAGTGCTAGGAGATGAGGACAGAAAGGAAGCAGGGGCCAGAATACACAGGGCTTTACAACCATTTTAATTGTTCTGGGTGTTCCTCTGGGTGAACAGGGAACTAATACACAGGCAGTTACCTCTGGCTACTGTGTAAGAAGAGACCAGGGAGGTTGAGGGACAAAGATGAAGGAAGGGAGACCAGTTGGGAAACTGTAGCTGTCATCGAGGTGGCAAAAAACCTAGACCTTCCAAATGCCCTGAGTCAAAAGGGGACTAAGAATCTTTGTCCATCAGCCTAAGGTGATGGCAAAAGTTTGTCTCTACCCAGAGCTCTGGGTAAAGGCAAAAAAAGTCCTCAGTGAGGGGAAAAAAATAAACCCCAGGCCTGGGAAGGTTTAGAGGCCAAGTACATACTCCCCATTTGATATAAGAAATTTCAAGATGATTAATTAATGGAAAATTTGGTCCTAGTCCAATGATACCTCTAGAATATCTGGCAGAATAAATGTGAAATCATATGGATAGGGGCATTTCCATAACTAACCGCAGTGGGATTTCCACAAAATCCCAAATAAAGATAAGCTCACAGTCAGAAAGTACAAAACACATAAGGAAATCATTCACCATGGGCAAAGGTCAGCAGACAAAACAAGTGGGAGGATCAGTACCCCCAAGAAGTTGAGATCATCCATCAAACTAACAAAGACTATAGGATAAGTTATGTTTAAGACCATTTATAAGGAAATAAGGCTGAGCTAAAGAAACCAGACATTGAAGAGAACATAGTACGATTTCAATTACATGAAGTTTAAAAACAGGCAAACTAACTCTATTGTGTTAGAAGTCAAAATGGTGGTAACACTGAGGGGTTGGTGGTTGGAAGGGGCCTTCTGAAAATACTGTATTTCTTCATGTTAGTGCTAGACGCAGAGGTTAGCTCACTTTGTGAAAATTCATACAGCTAAACATTCATGATTTAAAGAGAGAAGACCAGCTAGCCAACACTCTGGAAGGCAAAGAAGGGATAGTCCCATGTCCCCACCCCGCAAATGGAAGAGCTAGAGAGTGGGAGGTGGGGAAATTGCCAGTAGAGTTGGAGGGTAGGCCCAAGTGAGGTCCCCCAGTTAGAGCCTGAGCAGTCTTTTGAGGGAACCCCAGTGGAGGCTAGGGTTGGAAAATATATCATTCAAGTTATAAAGCTGCTTCTGGTTGAGCAGGCAATGGGATGAGGTCGTTAAGGAAGACTGAAGAAGTCCTCAGAAAGCAGTGTATTCCACTGGACCAAGAGACTATCATTACATGATCCTCATAACTCAACCCTCATTTTACAGAGGAGAGACCTGAGGCCTAGAGAAGTAAAGGGACTTGTACAAAGTCACCTTTGCTTCTCAGTATTACTAGTTTTCCTGACAGGGAGTATGTAGATTAAAGATAAGTGGCAGGCTGAGCATGGTGACTATGACAGTAATCTAAGCACTCTGAGAGGCTGAGGCAGGAGGACTGCTTGAGCCCGGGAGTTCAAGGCTGCAGTGAGACGTGATCGCTCCACCGTACTCTAGCCTGGATGACATAGCAAGACCCTTTCATTCCAAAAAAAAGGATAAGAGATGACCTGGCCCGGTGGTGAAAAACAAGCCTCCAGAGCCGCACTGCCTGGATTCTAATTCCAGTTCTGCCACCTGCTAGCTGTGTGACCTCAGGCAAGTTGCCTAACCTCCATGTGCCTCGGTTTCTTTGCCTGTAAAATTGTATAAAAATATTAATTTGTACAACCACTTTCCACTAAATAGAGAGCTTAATGACTGTCTATTAAAGCTGAACAGGCCAGCCATGGTGGCTCATGCCTGTAATCCTAGCACTCTGGGAATCTGACAGGGAAGGATCCCTTGAGCCCAAGAATTCAAGACCAGCCTGGGTAACATAGCAAGACCCTGTCTGTACAAGTACTTTTTTTTTGAAACAGAGTCTTTTTCTATTGCTCAGACTGGAGTACAGTAGCACCATATTGGCTCACTGCAACCTCTGCTTCCAGGGTTCAAGTGATTATCATGCCTCAGCCTCCCGAGTAGCTGGGATTACAGGTATGTGCCACCATACCTGGCTACTTTTTGTATTTTTAGTAGAGATGGGGTTTCAACATGTTGGCCAGGCTGGTCTTGAACTCCTGACCTCAAGTGATCTGCCTGCCTCAGCCTCCCAAAGTGCTGGGATTACAGGCATGAGCCAGCACATCCAACATTCTACAAATAATTTTTTTTTGAGAGGAAAAAAGGAAAAGAAAGAAAGAGAGAGAGAAAGAAAAAAAAAAAGAATGAAAGAGAGAAGTAAAGAGGAAGAGAAAGAGGGAGATAGAACGGGAGCATTGCTTTATTGCCCAGGCTAGAATGCAGTCTAAAAATGGGTATTGAAAACCTAAAAGAGGTTTTTATGCCAATAATTGTGCTTAACAATGGAGGCAGGAAGGAATAAGGGAGGAAAGTAACAAACAAGCAGCCAACCAATATTTCATTTAAATCTGTGAAATGCTATGCAATTATTGAGGAGTGATTTACTTCCAATTATGTAGTCACTTTTAGAATAGGTGTGATGTGGTACTGATAAGAATGTATGTTTTGTGTATTTGGGGTGAAGAGTTCTTTCTATAAATGTTTATTATGTTTACTTGTTCCGGGTCTGAGTTCAAGTTCTGGATATCCTCGTTAATTTTCTGTCTCGTTGATCTAATATTAACAATGTGATGTTAAAGTCTCCCACTATTATTGTGTGGGAGTCTAAGTCTCTTTATAAGTCATTAAGAACTTGTCTTCTGTATCTGGGTGCTCCTGTATTGGGTGCGTATATATTTAGGATCGTTAGCTCTTCTTGTTGCATTGATCCTTTTACCATTATGTAATGTCCTTCTTTGCCTCTTTTGATCTTTGTTGCTTTAAAGTCTATTTTAACAGAGGCAAGAATTGCAACTCCTGCTTTTAATTTATTTACTTATGTTTGCTCTCCATTTGGTTGGTAAATCTTCCTCCATCATTTGTTTTGAGTCTTTGTGTATCCTTGCATGTGAGATGGGTCTGGATGCAGCATACCAATGGGTTTTGGCTTTCTATCCAATTTGCCTTTCTGTGTCTTTTAATTGGGGGATTTAGTCGATTTAAATTTAGGATTAATAATAATATATGTGAGTTTAATACTGCCATTTGATGCTAGCTGGCTGTTTTGCACATTAGTTGATGTAAATTCTTCATTATGTTGATGCTCTTTACACCACAAAGATATTCCTCAAAAAGAGCAACCCCAAGGCACATAATCGTCAGATTCACCAGGGTTGAAATGAAGGAGAAAATGCTAAGGGCAGCCAGAGAGAAAGGTCAGGTTACCCACAAAGGGAAGCCTATCAGACTCACAGCAGATCTCTCAGCAGAAACCCTACAAGCCAGAAGAGAGTGGGGGCCAATATTCAACATCCTTAAAGAAAAGAACTTTCAACCCAAAATTTCATATCCAGCCAAACTAAGCTTCACAAGTGAAGGAAAAATAAAATCTTTTGTGAACAAGCAAGTACTCAGAGATTTCATCACCACCAGGCCTGCTTTACAAGAGCTTCTGAAAGAAGCACTACACATAGAAAGGAACAACCAATATCAGCCTTTCCACAAATATACAAATAATTTTTTAAAAAATAGCCAAGTATCCCAGCACTTGGAGGCCAAGGCAGGTGGATCACCGGAAGTCAAGAGTTTGAGACCAGCCTGATCAACAAGGTGAAACCCTATCTCTACTAAAAGTACAAAAATTAGCTGGGTGTGGTGGCAAGCTCCTGTAATCCCAGCTACTCAAGAGGTTGAGACAGGAGAATTGCTTGAACCCAGGAGGCGGAGGTTGCAGTGAGCTAAGATCATGCCACTGCACTCCAGCGTGGGTGACAGAGCAGGACTCCATCTCAAAAAAAATAAAAAGCCGGGCATGGTGGCTCATGTCTGTAATCCTAGCTTTGGGAGGCTGAGGCGGGTGGATCACAAGGTCAGAAGTTCGAGATCAACCTAACCAACATGGTGAAACACCATCTCTACTAAAAATACAAAAATTAGCCAGGTGTGGTTGCACGTGCCTGTAATCCCAGCTACTTAGGAGGCTGAGGCAGGAGAATCGCTTGAACCCAGGAAGGTGGATGTTGCAGTGAGCCAAGATCATGCCACTGCACTCCCGCCTGCACAACAGAGCAACACTCTGTCTCAAAAAAAAAAAAGCCAAGTGTGGTCATGTGCACCTGTGATCCCAGCTACTCAGGAGGCTGAAGCAGGAGGATCACCTGAGCCCAGGAAGCTGAATGACAAGAGGCTGGGTGACAAAGTGAGACCCTGTCTCAAAAAATGTTACAAAAAAAAGTGAAACCAAACAGATACCCAAACCTTAGGACCCAGCAATTCCCCTTCTGGATACACACCCAGCACAAGTGCATTCAGATGTGCATAAAAAGCCACGGACAAGTATGGTCACAGCAGTGCTCCCGTTAACAGCCAAAACATGGGAACAACCCAAATGCCTGCCATAAGCGGAGTGGAGAAGTACCCTGTGATATCTTTATATCACACAAGACTGGCCAGCAATGGAAACTAAAAATCTACTACTACAATGGATGAAGACCACAAATGTAACATGACCATTTATACAAAGTTTAAAAATAGGCCAGGTGCAGTGGCTCACGCCTGTAATTCTGGCACTTTGGGAGGCGAAGCAGGTGGATCGCTTGAGGTCGGGAGTTGGAGAACAGCCTGACCAACATGGAGAAACCTCATCTCTACTAAAAATACAAAATTAGCCTGGCGTGGTGGTGCATGCCTGTAATCTCCGCTACTCGGGAGGTTGAGGCAGAAGAATCACTTGAACTCGGGAGGCGGAGGTTGCAGTGTGCCAAGATTACACCATTGCACTACAGCTCGGGCAACAAGAACAAAACTCCACCTCAAAAAAAAAAAAAAAAACCCTTAAGTTCAAAAATAATCAAACCCATGTATAGTGGGCAGGGGGTGTGGTAACTGGATGGAAGCACAGGGTCAGCTTCTGGGGTGCTGGTATGTTCTCGATGGAGGTGTTGGTTACGCAAGTGTGTGTATGTGTATATCATGAATATGCACTAGATACATAATTCATAGGATTTTCTCTATATGTGTTACACCACAATAAAGAAGTTTATTTGTAGCCAGGCGTGGTGGCTCAGGTCTGTAATCCCAGCCCTTTGAGGGGACTGAGGCAGGTGGATCACAAGGTCAGGAGTTCAAGACCAGCCTGGTCAATATGGTGAAACCCCGTCTCTACCAAAAATAGAAACATTGGCTGGCATGGTGGCAGGCACCTGTAATCCCAGCTATGTGGAAGGCTGAGGCAGGAGAATTGCTTAAACCCAGGAGGTGGAGGTTGTAGTGAGTCAAGATTGCACCACTGCACTCCAGCCTGGGCGACAGAGCAAGACTCCGTCTCAAAAAAAAAAAGTTTACTTAAGAATAACAAAGTCACGTGTGGTGGCTCATACCTGTAATCCCAGCATTTGGGGAGGCCAAGGCAGGTGGATCATTTGAGGTTAGGAGTTCGAGACTGGCCTGGCCAACATGGTGAAACCCTGTCTCTACTAAAAATATAAAAATTAGCCGGGTATGGTAGCCTGCACCTGTAATCCCAGCTACTCAGGAGGCTGAGGCAGGAGAATCACTTGAACCCGGGAGGCAAAGGTTGTAGTGAGCTGAGATTGCCGCACTCCAGCCTTGTTTTGCACTCCATCAAAGCAAAACAAAAAGAAGGAATAGCAAGTCCTCATAGGGCTGTTATGAGGACTAAATGAGGTAATACTTATTAAGGCCTTAGAATAGTACCTGGTAATAATAAAGGCTATGGAAATGTGTGCTGATGAAATCCCTCTGGTTCTCCTTCCCTCCTCTGAGCCCTCTTTCAAGATAGAACACAGGGCTCCTCACACTCCCCACCTACCCAATCTATCAAGGTCGTCTTGAGCTGAGTCCCCAGGACACCAAGGCATCAAAGGCACAGACAGCATAAGTAACTTACCTAAGTCCAATCCCAGAATTTAAACCCAGACAGTCTGAAGTCAAAGGTGGGTTCTCTCACCATTGCCCCTAATACTTGTATCTTGGTATTTCACACATTCATAAATAGAATGTTGTGCTCTCTGATCTTGACTTAAAACTTAAAAGTACTTTCTTTTTATATTTTTGCAGAGACGGGAGTTTCAGCATCCTTCCCAGTCTGATCTCGAACTCCCAGGCTCCAGTGATCCTCCTGCCTCAGCCTCCCAAAGTGCTGAGATTACTGGTGTGAACTACTGTGCCCGGGTGGAACTAAGTACTTTCTACAGATCAGAAAAATCAGAACTTGATTCTCACTTACACGTGGCTCATTTCTTCTGCAGACATCTTCGATTAAAAAAACAAAATACCTCTCTATCCCTGATTCAAACAATAAACTGAGGGAAGAAATAGGACTGCTCAGCCCTGCTCTTCTCTAGCATTTCTGGGTACCGGGACACCAAATCTGCCCAAAAATGTGGTTAAGAAGGATTGATTTCTGTGGATTGGAGCGAGAAACAATTTCCTTCCTCATGGCAGCTCAGAAGGCCAAGCACTTTCTCACCATGAATTATCTCCCCATTCTGAGCCATAGAGTGAGGTGGGGCTGGGTGTGGGAATAAAGAGTTGGCTGAGATTGACCTGCCCACCTCTGAGGTCTGGCTTCAAGAGAGGAAAACGAGTTGGCCAAAGGGCTGAGGATGGGGCGGGGGGGGGGGGGGGCCCATGTCCAACAGCTCTGCCCTGGGGCCGCCCAACCCAAAGGTACTTTCATGTTTCAGATGCCAAATTCTGTATCTGTAAACACAATGTGTTTTCTTTTTCATGCTGGGGTTGGAACTATTCTTATTCGGCACTTTCTGCACCAGACCAAATGTAAGCAGAGTGCTGAAGGCAGTGGTTTGTGACAGAGACGAGTCCTTGTCCCTCAATGCCACAGAGATGTGGTTGTGAGTGGAAGATACAACCCTCAGGTGAGAGAAGCCCCAGGAAGCCTCAGGTACAAGAGCCCTGGCCCAGGTTGGGGCATAATTTCTTTTGAGTGTAGGGGCAGTGATAAGCTTTTGTTTCAAAATCCAAGGCAGTTCTGGAGGACCTGCCCAGAAGCATCGGAGCGGACATTCCTGGGGAGACCACTCTTTTCAGGGAACCATGGTCTCTCAAATTCTTGGCATGAGAGAAAACAAAAACCCTACAACAGAACAAATGCAGCAGGGAAATGCGACGTGGACTAAAATCCAATCCTTCTGTGGTACAGAAGCCAAATCCGAAACGTGCTTCCCCTCAAGACCCTCGGCACTTCCTGTGCTCTGGACGCTCAGCAAAGTGCCTCACTCTGGATACCCATCCGTATTCAGGATTAGTGCAAGTGGACATGTCTGCCCCTTCTCATATGCACAGCCTCTTCAATGGGAACATATTTCACCTGCAGGGAGGGTATCCACTTTCCACTTCTTTTCTTTTTCTTCTTTTTTTTTTGTTTTTGTTTTTGTTTTTGACACAGCATTTCACCCAGGCTGGAGTGCAGTGACATGATCTCAGCTCACTGCAACCTCTGCCTCCCAGGTTCAAGAGATTCTCCTACCTCAGCCTCCCAAGTAATTAGGATTACAGGTGTGTGCCACCATGCCAGGCTAATCTTGTTTTGTTTGTAGAGATGGGATTTCACCATGTTGGCCAGGCTGGTTTCGAACCCCCAACCTCAAATGATCTATCTGCCTTGATCTCCCGAAGTGCTAGGATTACAGGTGTCAGCCACTGTGCCTGGCCTACGTTTCTTTATGTGCCCAGACCAAACGGAGGCACCTGACAGTAAATACTCTAGAAATGTCCATGTATACAAGGTACTTCTCTGCCTGCAGGTTGGGGAAAGGGGGAGGGGAAGGTATTCAGAAGGGGACCAAAAATGGCAAATAGTTTTGATCTCATGGGCTAATTCTGCCTAAGGAGTTATATTGAGAGTCTAATAGTATAAGATAACTTCTGAACTTAGGAGGAAAGCATGCTGCAATCCATTGCCAATGTCTGCCCTGGTTTAGAATGCGGGGAGCAGTGGTGCATTTGCTAGGTACTCACCACAGCCACTCCGAGCAGAAACCAACAAAATCAGAAGCGCTGACAATGGCAATCAAGCAGGCAGGAGGTGTCCTCGCTTTGGGACTTCAAATATGGAATGTAGCACAGCATATATACAGGTCCTCAGGAAACTCAACATCTATCTCATTTCCTTATATAGGACTCAGTTATTTAAAGCCAGCCCCTTTAAAGGTCCCTGTAGTCCTACAGATTGTCTTACTTAAGTGTGGAGTCTCTGGAATGTGTGAAAATTGGATGCGACAACCAATAATCTCTCTTATCTGAAGGCAGAAAAAGACCTGGGAAAAATCTAGAATATCTAACAATAAGCACCAGCCAGGAGGGGGCATGGATGAGCCCCCTACTAAAATATGACCACGTGCACAGAGAGCTGAGACTTCACACAGGCCAGTCCTAAATTCTCCAGGAAGACAGACTTCTAGCTTGTTCCTCACCAAGGCACTAGCTGAGTTAAGAAGTGAACTGGAGTGCTACTTTCTGCTTTCAAAGTTCTTACCCAATGGGGTGAGGTGGCTCACACCTGTAATCTCAGCACTTTAGGAGTCCGAGGTGGGTGGATCACCTCAGGTCAGGAGTTCAAGACCAGCCTGGCCAAAATGGTGAAACCCTGTCTCTACTAAAAATACAAAAAATTAGCAGGGCATGATGGCACATGCCTGTAATTCCAGCTACTCGGGAGGCTAAGGCAGGTCAGTCGCTTGAACCCAGGAGGCAGAGGTTGCAGTGAGCCAAGATCGCGCCACTGCACTCCAGCCTGGGCAACAAGAGCAAAACTTCATCTCAAAAAAAAAAAAAAAATGGAAGGCTGGGCATGGTGGGTCATACCTGTAATCCCAGCACTTTGCTTTGGGAGGCCGAAGGGGGTAGATCATGAGGTCAGGAGATCAAGACCATCCTGACCAACATGGTGAAACCCTGTCTCTACTAAAACCAAAAATTAGCCAGGCGTGGTGGCACACGCCTATAGTCCCAGCTACTTGAGAGGCTGAGGCAGAGGAATCGCTTGAACCTGGGAGACAGAGGTTGCAGTGAGCCAAGATCACACTACTGCACTCTAACCTGGCGACAGAATGAGACTCTGTCTCAAAAAAACAATAAAGTTCTCACCCAACAAATTTACTTGAACCCTTTAACACAGAGGTCTCCTATGCTTACAGAACTATCTTTCTTCCACTGTAGTGTGAACTCATTTCGCCCTGATTGCTGTTAGTACACTCATTCCAATGGTGGCAGAAGGTCCAGGGATTGTTGCGGGTAGCTCTGACACAGGCAAGGGCAGGGCACAGGTTTCCATTGCTTGGCAGAACCCCTGAACCACAGGTACACATGTCCCCTCAGGGGATATCTTCCTTTGTGCTCTGAGTGCCAGCAGCTGCCTCTGATAGAACTGTCCACTATGGAAGAGGCTTCGGGCAGGAACTTCATTCAGCAGAGGAAGAAAAAGAAAAGGGTCTGATGGGAGACATTCTGCATCTCATCAATCACACGGTCACAGTCCCTTCTGTCCATCAGAGGGTAGAACTGGCACAACATAATGTACTTGAGGCTGAATACACACCTAGCAAAGGTCTCTCAGGAGCTGGGGTTGAAGAGAGAGCCATATCTCTATAGACAAGGACTGACTATTGGAATGGGTCTCTGCCATTTGAGATGGGGGAAAATTCACATAAATTCCGTAGGTTTTTTTTTAGACATAGTCTCACTCTGTCACCAGGCTAGAATGCAGTGGCGCAATCTCGGCTCACCGAAACCTCTGACTCCCTGGTTCAAGTGATTCTCCTGCCTCAGTCTCCCAAGTAGCTGGGATTACAGGCAAGTGCCAACACGCCCAGCTAATTTTTGTATTTTCAGTAAAGACAGGGTTTCATCATGTTGGCCAAGATGGTTTCAATCTCCTGACCTCGTGATTTGCCTGCCTCAGCCTCCCAAAGGGCTGGGATTACAGGTGTGAGCCACCATGCCCAGCCAATTATGCAACTTTTAAAAGGCAAATTAGAATATATTTCTTAGTTTACAACAGAGATACATTTTTGGAGTAAGGAGACAGGAGTGCAACACTGAACTCACTGAGTTGTGCTACTCAAGTCAAACCTCATGAGAGCAGATAGCTTTGAGGTGAACGTCCGTGTCTAGAGCTCTGGCCCAGGCAGCTCACTTCTTTCAAGCACTATTCAGAACAACTGTCCCTCGGAGTTGGCTATAATAGGACACGGCTTTTATGTGATCAGTCTTCCAAACAAACGCTCCGGATACCCCCTGCTCTCTCTGTATGCAACAGTGTCACAGACTAAGCCAAGATGTGCCCTGCAGACTTGTCCACACTTAGTCCCGTTTGTGTAAAAACTGCCCTTTGGTGGCCAGGACATGTGTTTTTGAAAAGCGTCCGTTTCTGGTGGCAATCTGATTAATTGAAACAAAGCACATACAAACCACCTAGGACAATGCCGGGCACTCAGTAGGAGTTTGTGGTCTGTCTTCAGGATGCAGCCCCACAACCACCTTGGACGGACATTCTAAATTCCGCAGTTCCCAGGCCACCCAGACCAATACCATGCCTTTTGAGCCTGCAGAGACCACAAGGGCTTCCAGACGACAGGCAAAATGCTGTGGGCCGCTCTACAAGTATTAGGCTTAAGTCCTGAGCATTTCAAAAGCCCTCTGAGACCTCCTGTCTCCCTATAATGAAAGGCACTGCAGAAACCTAAGGTATGATTAACACTTCTGAAAGGATGAAAAAAAAAATACTGGCTCACAAAATATCTGTATTTGTGCATCCACAGATAAGGCTGTTTTATAATCCAGTTCCCTAGAGAGCCATTTATTTTGGTAAAGCCAGTGTGCATTGCAGACACTGTAGAAGCCATCAAGATAACACAAGTAACAATCTAGTGGACTTTTGAAGTGTAAACATAAAAGTCTATTAAGAATACAATGTTGGTTTAATCCCAAGACAAAAAATTGACTTAATGAAAAGCACAACTCATCTCAAGAAGGAAATATCGATACCAGCTGTGAGCAGAAAATGAGGGGATTCCTTCCAGGGAACATCTGAATTTCAACCCACTGCTTTTCCAATATTTACTCTGGACATAAAGTCTCAAATACTTTTCCGAGGATCTCATTTTTCTACAGGAGAAGGAGGTCAGAGAGAAGTCTGGGCAGGGCTAATAGAGTGAGGCAGAGCCTGGAAACACGCAGACCCACCCCAGAAGGCTTCCCCTGACAAACCTGCCTCCCTTCTCTGGGTGGAGCAGGGAGCAGCCTCCTGGCCTTGAGGTTCCTGATCACCAGATGCTAATGAGGACCCCAGCAGAGAACCTCACACCAGCTGCCATGGAGCCAGTAGAGATGAATGACAGCCTTGTGCTGCTGACTCATGTAAACTGCACCTAGCAGCACCACACCAGTGGCCGGTCAGGACACACCATCCCCCATCCAACTCCTCTCTTTGGCAACAATACTTTCAGCCACTTCCTGGATTTTTTCAATACATTCTGGTGAAGCAAAGGGATAGTGAACACAAGGGTGAAAAGAGAAGGTCTTCTTAAAAAGGGGATTCTGACTACTCCCAGCTCAGCTTTGCCACCTTTGAGGGAGATCACAGGCCCTGAAATCAGGAAAGACTTGGCCAGCAGCAACACCTGTGGATATGCCAAGAACCCACAGGAAAGTATCTAAACCCCCTTAATTCACAGTCCTAACTCCCAGCTCCCAGCTCCCAGCTCCCAGCAGGCCTCATGGCTAAGATAAAAGAAAACTTCTTATATACAACTTCATGTTAAGTATATAAGAATATAATATAGTAAATAAAATATAATGTAAAATATATAATGTAACACAACTAGGGAACCACTTCCAGTTCTAGCAAGAAGTAATAGGTTGTTCCAGCTTTCCTCCTACACATGGATGTATCGCTGCCATTCATTCATTCATTCATTCATCCTTTCTTCCATCCACCCATCCATTCGTCCTATGGAAAGGCAGCACAGTGGATGCAACAAAACAAAGCACAAACATCAGGCTGGAGTCCCAGCTCCACCACCTAGTAGTCATGTGACTTTGAGTAAACCATCTAATGTTTCTAGGCCATGGTTTCCTCATCTCTCAAAGAAATACAATCATCGTCCCTATTATTAGCATAATCAGTGATTAAATGACTAAATGAATGTGAGTGCTTGGCAAAGAGTAAGTCCTCAAGGGTTAATCATCATAATGACAATAATTGTAATAATTACTATGACTATTTTTGTTTTTTGAGACGAAGTCTCACTCTTATTGCCCAGGCTGGAGTGCGGTGGGACGATCTTGGCTCACGGAAACCTCCACCTCCCAGGTTCAAGCGATTCTCCTGCCTCAGCCTCCTGAGTACCTGGGATTACAGGTATGCATCACCATGCCCGGCCAATGTTAGTAATTTTAGTAGAGATAGGTTTTCTCCATTTTGGTCAGGTCTTGAACTCTCGACCTCAGGTGACCCACCCACCTCGAACTCCCAAAGTTCTGGGATTTCAGGCGTGAGCCATCACGCCCAGCCTACTATAACTAGTAAAAACATTCACTCATCTATAGCTATGTGCCAGGCTCTGGGCTAAGCAGCAAATAATTTTAGCCTTCTGATTTTGTAAGAGTCTTTAGTGGGCATTGGATTTCTCATGGCAACACCTCCAATATAACCTCTATCTCTTGCCAGGGATCAATGAGGGTGGACCCAAGCACCTGAGCTATTGACAGCATAAGGACATCCCCTCCATCCCCAACCCAAAGCCATGTTTAAACAATTATGAGCATTATGTTTTGGGTATCTATGACCATAGGAGGCCGACCCCACATGGTGCTCATCTTGCAGAGACATCTTCTGTGTGGGTTTTGGGTTACAGCTGGGCAATGCAAAGCCATAGAGTGAGTCAAAAAACAAGTTTTCAGAAGCTCAACCTGTCACAAGCCAGGTGGGGGCTCATGCTGACAACTCCACAGTAAGAATAAACAGCATGCTTCATCAGGCACTAAATACTGACACAGCTCCTATGTCAGGGGGACAACGATTGAAACTAATGTCAATAATTTATGAAATACAATATGGTCTTCAGATGCTCTTTTGAAAAAAGGGAAGGAGAGGGAAGGGCCTAGCAACCCAGGTGGTTTAAAACTGTTCATGCATTTTGCCTTGATTGTACACACACCCCACCACGCATGGGTGCCTCTTTACACAATGAATGTGAATGCACGTGTATAAAAGCATGTGAACACTGTTGACACATATGGGCGAAAGTATTTAGTTATTCCATTGAGAGCTGTCAAGGCTGAAACGTACATACTCTTGTCTTTCATGTTGTTTTGAGGGTTGTTTCCCTCCCTCCCCCGGAAGAAATCCAAAAATTGCATTTAAAATATAATTGGGCTTTACGGAAGTTCACATTTTATTCCATAGAGAGCTTGACCTTGAAACAACACTGAAAAGAAAACTGGACCAAAGAAAACATATAGGATATGTGCATTTCTTAGTAATCTACAAGTACCATGGCCCTATGTCAAAGGACTGCTCAGTCAAATGACAATATTGACAAATTTGTAAATTATAGGGTTTTTTGGGGGGGCACACAGGGTTAACCTAAGGAAGGATACCATTTTAATTTATTACAAATCATGTCTCATTGTTTTATAAAAGCAAAAACCAAAACACAGTAATAGGCTCATTGTTATTAAGGCTGATTACGGGAATTAAAAAAACATACTTCTTTACTTTGCCATAGTTGTAAATACTCTGGGTAGCTTGACTTTATGTGTCAACAGTGTGAAATTCACAAGAAGAGATTACGCTGGGAGGAAAATCTGAGTCTCAGATAGTACAAAGTTACTTTTGAAGGATTTATTAATGCTTTTTCCTAGCACAGTGCCCTTTAGTATCTGAGAACACCTGTCAAATACTAATTCATTCACATATCTCCACTACAGGGCCTTTTCATAAAAAGTTAGACCTTTAATTGTAAATCACCCCTAAATTGTCCCTGCTGTCTTTCTTTTTTACAGAATGATGGAAAAATCACTAAGACTTCAATTAAGACTTTATGGGAACTTCAATCTGATGTTCCCAGCTATATCTACAAGGTATCAGAACGTCTATTCAAAAAGGAAACTATAAATAACTTTAACATAGTTGAATTGGCTTTGCTTTTATGAGATGACTGAATAATTGGCAAGATTTAAAGATACTTTAACTACTGGGAATTAAAATAACTTCAGTAAAACCCAGAAAAATATTGTTGGCCAATCATTTGTCATGTAGATTATGTACTTATTAAGCCTAATTAAACTTTTTGAACAAAAACGGTTACTAATTACATTAGTTAATAAGTTGATTGCTCAATTTAGCCAATAAAAAAAAGGTCAATCCAATTTGTGTGCCTAGTTAGTGCTTTGGTCAAAAGACAAAATCCTAAACTATAGAGATTATTTCAAGGGTGTGACCATTGTTATAACAAACGCAGGTTATGAGTCCACATCCAAAGTGACAGCAAGACCTGGGGGGGTGCGTGGTGAATCTGAACAACACCAACGCTAAGACAAACCTTCAAGCCAGTGAAATTTCACCACCGCATCAAGTTTATTCGCTTAAATGTACTCACTTGCATTTGTCCAATTAGACCCTGCTAATGACAATACAGAGTGATCTTTCATATGCACATACAAACTAAAACTGATAGCAAAACCCTGGGAATCCCTTTAAATGTCAATAAAGGGCTTTTACGCACAAAAGGAAGAAAAGAAAAGAGGAAGGAGGGGGAAGAGAAGAGATGGGAAAAACCAACATTTCTGAGGGAATCGAGCAGATCAAAGGAATTTTATTCTAGAAGACCACTAAGTCGGGTGTAACTACTCTCTCTCTCTCTCTCTGTGTGTGTGTGTGTGTGTGTCTCTCTGCGAAATCTTGAAAAGTGTCTTCAGACTGGTAACTAGTTCAGATCCTCAAAAGGGGACAAACAATTAGGTCTGCAAGAGTGGGACACAAGTGTGAAAATGGAGGCCTTGCCGTGCAACCAGAGGCGGGAGGCCCGGCGTCTTCAGACCAGGACGCCTGACTGGGCCTCTGCAGCGACCCGGCCCTCCAAGACATGTTTTCCATTCCCTTGCTCCAAAGTCTGCATCCACACAGTCATGAGGCACAAACTATTCGGCAACAACATGACACAATTAATCAGAACCAGACCTCAAAACGTGTGTTTGTGGGGACCAGCAAACTTTGCAATGTGCCTCAGAGGGCAAAACAATTGAAGAGACTCACACTGGCTGTTGGAGGTGGGGAGAAGGGGAGGAAAAATCTGTACGTTCATAAAAGATGCACACCAAATGCTACATTTACAGACTGAATAATCTTCACTGAAATAAATGTGGGATTTGGAACTTCCCATACTGAAAAGTAAGGTGTAGTCTTTCTACCTTCCCTCCCCTCAACACTGCTTTTTCTTCTCCTTCTTCTTTTTTTTTTTTTTCTGGGGAGAAACTGATTCCTGAGAGCTTCTGCAGCAGAAAAGTCGTGCAATTCACAAGGAGAAGGTCTCCTTTTTTAGCCTCATTTCTGACCCAGCCGCTTTCACCCGGTTTTGTCAGATTTCTCTTTCAGGAAATGAAACCCTATTTAAAAAGCGAGAAGCTGGACCCTTAGTTAATTCCAAACTGTTTAATTTCACCAAAGCCTGAAGCTAACAACAACAACAAAAATCTGGTATACTTTTTTAGACGGGAATTGAATTCGTTTAAAATAATTACTGAACGCTCCTTTGTAATCGGTAGATAGTAATTGAAATCACATCACTCTTCTTTTGCTAACAAAAACACGCTGCTCAAAAGAGAAAAAAAAAATTGTTTCAAATCATAACAAGGCAAATGGAAGGCAGGAGTGGTAATCGCCGGGTACTGAACTGACCCCAAACCGCAAGCAGTTCTTTGCCATCTCCCAAGGGATTTGTAGGTGTGGAGCTGGAACTTCCTGGGAACTGGGCCGGGATCCCCAACGGCGAGCCCAGCTGCAGCCTTGGGAAAGGGGTGCATGGGTGGAGGTGAATCCCAGCGTCTAGCCCAACGAGATCATAAGGAAAGGAATGTTTGCGTTTGGATCCAGGGTTAGGGAGACCTGTCTGCAAATGTTCTGCCAACCCCCTCCCGGCAACATTTCTCCTGCTGCTTCTTGGCTTCGCAGAGGGCACTAGGCGCAAAATCCGGCATCCACAACCAGCGCCACGCGAGCGAGTGGACCTGCTCTCAGCCCTCCCAGGTCCTGGGCATCCGCGAACGCACCTCCCACCATTCCCACGACCCGCGCTACTGAAAGCCCCCGCCCGCCGCCAGCTCCGCCGAAGCACCCCACTCACCCACGCACTCGTTGGCCTCGCGGGCCGTGGCGCGCTGCCAGGGCCGGTCGTAGTGGAAGGGCTTGCAGCGGTCGCACTCTGGGCCGGCTGTGTTGTGCCTGCAGTCGCACACCAGGCTGTCGTCGCGGTCGCGCACGCAGCGGGCCGCGTGGCCGTTGCACTTGCACCGGCCGCCCACCTGCAGGTCGGACACCGCGTAGAAGTACGAGTCGCGCGCCAGCTCTGAGTCGTCCTCATTCTCGTCGCCGAACGTGTGCAGGCGGCTGAAGGCCACGCGGATGTCGGTGGCCGTGACCCAGTCCTGCAGCACCGGCGAGTTGTCGAAGTCGTGCGCCGAGGGCCGCCCGTCCAGCGTGCTGAAGGCGATGAGGCCGCCCGAGAGCGGACGCATGTCAGTGTGCGAGTCGGTGCACACGGCCTCCTGCTCGTTCTGCTTGGTGATGGGCGCGCGGTGCGGCCGGTTGTACATCTTGCGGCACTGCGTGGAATAGAACTGGAAGGGCACCCACGTGCGCCCGTAGTCCATGGACTTATAGATGGCCATGGACTCGGGCCGCGGCGAGCAGAACTGCAGGCTCACGTAGGTCACTTCAAACTTCTTGCCGAGGGACAGCGTGAGCGTGACGTTGTGCGGGAACTGCAGGTAGTTCTCGGACTGCCAGCACGTCAGGTTGTGCGGGTTGTTGAGGTCGGTGAGAAAGGCGGGAGGGTGCGCCTTCTTCGGGTCCGAAGCGTTGCAGAGGTGGCACGAGCGCAGCCGCTCCTCGCCGCGCTCGCTCACCACGCAGTAGCGAGCCGGGGGCCGGCCGCAGGTGCTGGACACGCGCACGTCCTTGCCGAAGGCCGCATTGACAAAGTCCGGGATGCAGCGGCGCGGGTGGCCGTTCTCGTCCGAGCAGGGGTCGGGCTGCGCCGCCTGGCCGGCGAACATGCTGAGCCCGGGCCCGCCGCGCACCGCACCCACCAGGCACGCCACCGCCGCCAGCGCCACCAGCGCCTCCCACACTGCGCGCATCATGCTGAGTCCAGCCTGCCCCGGCCCCGCCACGCCGAGGATCGGTCCGCCTGCCGCAGAAGGCGCCTGCGGAGAGAAGGGAGCTGCGCTCAGCCAGCCCGCCCCGTGCCCTTCAGCTCTTGGCGGGGTGGCGAGCGGGGACGCGGGCGAACGCCCGGCTTCCTGGGCACCAACCCCGCAGACGCCCGCCAGCCTCGCTTCCCCAAAGTCCCGAAGGCGGCGAATCCGGGGCCCTCCAAGCCCGCACCACTCGCGCCCCTTCTTCCCCGCCGGCGGCGAGCCGGGGCGGCGGGAGAACGCTCTGCTTCCCCGCCACCGTCGCCTCCACGCCCCCGAGGGGCATGCCCAAGCCGGTCTGCCTGTCCGCGGCCAGCCCACCTCGCACCCCAAGTTTCGGGCGCAGGAGAGCTGGGGCACCCCGACCCCGCAACGGCCCGCGCCCCTTCCTCCCGCAGCCCGGGGTCCCTCTCGGTTGCCCCCGATCGCGTTCCCCGCCGGAAAGTCCGCGCTTGGGACTTTACCTCTGGAGGGGGCAAAAGAGAAAGAAAAGTTTGCCTGGCCCCGCCGGGGAGCCCGCGCGCCGGTCACCGGAGAGCCTCTCGCTCGCTGCTAGCAGTCGCGTCCCGCCTCAGCGCGGGCTTGCCAGCTCCATACCCAGCGCGGCCGCCGCTGTCCCGGCCCCGCCGCCGCCGCCGCCTCTCTCGCCCGAGTGACGACGCGGCCGCCGGGCTCCCGCCGCTCCCGCCGCGCTCGGAGTGCTGCCCTACCCGCGCCCGGGGCGCACACACTCACGCTGGCCGGCGCGCACTCACACACACGCGCGCTCGCCCCCGAAGGCTCCGCCGCCGCCGCCGCCGCCACTAGCGCTGGGAGTGAGGGGCGGAGGGGAACGCGGGGGCGGGGGGCGGGGCCGCCGGGTGGGGCGCCGGCCAATAACGTCCGCGAGCTACCGCCAGCTCCGAGCAAAGTTTTCACCCCGGGAAAGAAGAAAGTTAAAGGGAACCGGCCCGGGACGCCCGAGAGGGAGAGCACTGGCGGGTGGGAACCCGGGAGCCCGAGAAAGAGCAGCAGAGACAAAGAGAAAGCTAGAGAGCGCCCGGGGAAACCCCGGAGAGGGGGCTGGGCCGGGCCGGGCGCGCACCCCGTGGGGGGAGGAGGGGCCGCCGGGGACTGTCAGCCTCGCCCAGGCCCCGCGCAGCCCGGAGAGCCCCGCGCCCGGGGGAGCACGCGGGCGGGGGGAGGGGGCCACTTTCTCCCTCCCAGTCCCAGCCAAACACATCTGTGTTTGTTTTCTTTGCTGCGCAGAGGTCGGGCCTTCCTCTACCCCAGCCCCATGGCCCCGGTGGCACCGCGCACAGCGCCGTGTCCCTCCCGGGCACGCAGCCCGGGACTGTGAGGAAGAGGAGGAGGATGTGACCTCTGCCTGCTCTCCATTCTTGCCCGAAGCCCCTGGGGTCCGGCGAGAAGGGCTGCTCGCCAGCACCCCTACGGATGTCACCGTGCTTGAGCCTGTCTGTCGGGAACGCGGCTTCTTTCTGGTCGGGGAGCTGCGGTGTGCAGGAGGCTGAAGGGGTAGGAAGACGGCAGCACCTGGACGCTGGCCACCGCCTTTCCGAGACGGGCCTGCCTAGCCTCAGGCATGGAGACAGCCCAGCCCTCCCCAGATCCCCTGAGGCAGGCGTTTTGGTACTTCCTCAACCGCATTTTTAAGGGTGCAACGCTCTGTACTATCTCATGGGACCACCACTACAGCTTTGCTGTTGTATTAACTCCATTTTTCAGATGAGAAAAACGAGGGTTCCAGGAGATAAAGAAACTCGCTCAAGATCAACCCCCAAGTAAACATCAAACCCAGGAAGAGAAGCCTGGGCTCCTTCCACTCAGGGCACTTGTCAAATGGATAACCCTATCGAATGATGGTGTCGTGGGGTATCTGCGGGGCCACCTGGCCTCTCTTTGCCTCATTCTCCATCAATAAAGACTAAGGACAGTGACTGCATCCTTTGGCCATCTTGCAACAGCAGCCAGAGAGCTCTGGGAAAGGAAATACACTGGGCCAAGACTTTGGAACCAAATCTCTGCTGGTTTATTTGTTACTTGCAATGTGTGGTCCAGTAATAGACCCAGATGAAAAGCCCCAGGTCCTGGTTCTAGCCCAAGGGCTGCCTTGCTGCCTTAGTCCATTAAGTGCCTCATTTTGTCTTATTGGCGTTTTCATAAGCCCTGAGAATGTAAGAAGAGGCCTCTGGGCTCGTCTGGCCCAGCTCCATCTCCTTGGAGGAAGGCCTTCCCCAGTCTCCTGGAGAGACAGCCACCCAAGCCAGTTCTTCCTGGGATGGGAGCTCACCATACCCCAAGAAAATAAATCCATTCCATTGCAGGACAGCCTTGTTTCATCTTCTCACCCCCGGGGTAGCACTGTAACTTTGTGTTCTTGTGCCGTTTACCACACTCTGCGCTATTTGTTTATGCCTTGCCTCGCCTTGTGGCAGAAAGGATTTCAGGTGACTTACAAAGGTACATAAAATATGACAAAAATCACATAAACTAAAAGTGAGGTCAAAGAAAATAAATGAAATAGTTAACATGGTGGCCTGTGAAATTGCAATGGTATACTGAAAGGCAGTGTAGCTCTTAGGAGGAAACGCTTTGCAGCCGGGGTACCTGGGTTCAAATTCTGCCTCTGCTATGTGACGATGGCAAGTCTGTACCTTAGCCTCCTCCGTCTGTACAAGGAAGATAATACTATGTACACCACTGGGCTGTAAGCATCAAGTGAGCTGACACACTTGAATTTTTTTTTTTTTTTTGAGACAGAGTTTCACTCTTTTTGCCCAGGCTGGAATGCAATGGCACGATCTCCGCTCACTGCAACCTCTGTCTCCCCGGTTCAAGTGATTCTTCTGCCTCAGCCTCCTGAGTAGCAGGGATTACAGGCATGTGCCATCATGCCTGGCTATTTTTTTTGTATTTTTTAGTAAAGACAGGGTGCCCCCCTGTTGATCAGGCTGGTCTCGAACTCCCAACTTCAGTTGACCCACCCGCCTCAGCCTCCCAAAGTGCTGGGATTACAGGCATGACCCACTGCGCCCGACTTACACACTTGAATATTATAGCTGAGATATATACATAATATTGCAGTTCAGTAACACATATAAATATGCTTTCTCATATATGCAAATGTAAATATGCATAAAGCCAGACACGAGGTACACGCATATAGAAATGTTAGCTGTTAGTATGAGATTGCTCAATCTATACAGAAATTTTAAATCATTTAAAGAACACTCAACTTCAGGGAAAGATGTTCATGACATAAAATGAAAAAAGCAAATTAAAGACATACACAGTATAATCTCATTTTTATTTTTTAAAAAGTAGGGATAAAAAGACAACACAGTTTATAGTGGTTATCTCAGAACAGTGAGATCACAGGTGATTTTTTAAGAATCTTTGTTTGTATGGTCTCAATTTTGCACAGTAAAATATGAAGTAAGAGAACAAAGAAAAACCAAGAAAGGAGACAAAATCGAGATGAGATTACAGGTACAATGCACCCTGGAATGCCCTCGTCCCCTCTTCTGGGTGGGCCACAGATTTGTCCCTAAGCTTTCCTGCAGCTAAAATGTGAAGGAGACCATGTTCATTACACAATTCCCAGTGTCCATGAGATAAAAACAGACCTACTGCTCAAATAAATTACAACTATTCTTGGTACTAAAATCAGATAGGAATTTCTCCTGGGATGGAGTTGGTTCAGAAAGGGATCACAGTGTGGAGTAATGAGCAAACATCCCTCCAGTCACAACAGTGAGCTCTGTAGGACAATGTCTGTGATCCCCGGAAAGTATACCAAAACCCAAGTCAGGAAAAGACTTTCCAGCAAGGAAAGATGAAAAAGAAGCAAATGGGGGGTGCTCAGCTGGCCACACACCTGCCTAGGGTACATTTTGGAGCATCTACAAGACTGGATGGCGTGGTGCTTTCCAAGCCCTCCTCCTGCATGTTGTTTCTGTCCACAGAGCATTTGTGTGTGTGTGACGGAGTCTGGCTCTGTTGCCCAGGCTGGAGTGCAATGGTGCGATCTCAGCTCACTGCAACCTCCGCCTCCCAGGTTCAAGCAATTCTCCTGCCTCAGCCTCCCAAGTAGCTGGGATTATAGGCACCCGCCACCACACCTGGTTAATATTTTTGTATTTTTAATAGAGAAGGGGTTTTACCATGTGGGCCAGACTGATCTCCAACACCTGACCTCAGGTGACTCACCCGCCTCAGCCTCCCAAAGTACTGGGATTACAGGAGTGAGCAACCGCGCCTGGCCTGTGTCCACAGAGCCTCCGATGGCCCTTGCATGGCAGGAAGTTTGAAGTGGTCCTCGCAGGAGTGCGGCTTTTCTATGTTGTCAGCTGAGCTCAGGCCAGGGGTCTTCAGGAGAGGATAAGCAGGGACACCTTCCAGTTTTATTGTGGTCACTTAGGTCTAAGCTTATCGTCATTTAGTAGTTCCTGGTGGGCAGGACTGTCTCACTCACCTTGTATCCAGGAGGTCTGGAACCTTCTGTAATACAGTGGAACTCCTCTACGTCCATTCAAAACTCCCCTCTGTTAAGTCTGCAGTTGGCTGAAACCCAGCCCTACACAGCAGCCCAGATCAAGGTTATGTGCCTCTTCAAATTTTTGAAACTAGTCCTCTATCGTCCCTCAGTTTTATCTCTTCTGGGCAAAATGTTCCCAGTTATCTTAATGATTTCCCATAGGACACTGTTTTCTGACCACTCTGCAGCCTCTCCCATCCACTCTAATTCATCAGCGTCCTTCCCTAAGGCAGCCTGCCTTTAAGGAGACAAATGAAAAAAACAGATGTCCAAGTGTTGTGAGAGCTTCTCAAACTGGCAGTGATAAATACACACCCGTGAAGGCATGTCAGGCTCTGAGCAGCAGGATCCACGGAGCAAACTGGAGTTCAAAACGCAACAGTGCGGATCTCGGGTGAGAAAGCAAATTCCCAGGTGTTTCTGCAAGGAATGCGTTGAGAGGAGGAAACACCATTCCTGGCACACAATCTTACCCGTGAAGCCAGACAGATCACCCTTGGAGGGGGAGAATGCAGCAGTTTCAAGAAAACTTTGAAGTAGCCAGAGCAGGAGGGGGAAAACCAGAGACGAGGGTGCTGTAGAAACCCACGGGTTAGAGTGCTGCGAGAAAGGAGGGGTGCTGAGCAAGGCTGAGTCACACGCCTTAAAGGTCAAGATCAGATCTAAAACAAGTCCTTTGGATCAAACTACAAGGAAGTCATTGGTGACCTTGACGAGCGGTTGCAGGGAGTGGTAGGGACAGAAGCCAGGCTGCCTGGGGTTGTGGAGTGAACGGGAGGTGAGAAAGTGGAGATAGCAGGTGTAGACAACTTTCCAGAAGTGTGAATATAACTGGCAGGAAAGTGATACAGGGCCACAGCAGGAAGGTGACAGAGGATTGAGGGAAGGTTAGGATTTTTTATTGTTGTTTGTAAGATAAGCCTATTTGAACATGCCAAAATGTTGATAGGAACTGGAGCCAGTAGGAGGAGAGAGGTGGAAGACAGATAAAACCATGCTTGTAAAATTGGTGGTACAGATAAAACCATGCTTGTAAAATTGGTGGTCAGGTGGTCGCCAAGTGTCTCTTGTTTCAATGAAATAGGAAGTGACACCATCTGCTGAGGGTGGGGGAGGAGCTGGGAGCACTGGAGGTTTGAGGTCATTACAGAGAAAAGGATCATGATTGCTGGGCAGAATTAAAGGCCCCATTGAAGTTGGTGACTATCTATAAGAAAGAATGGCAGCCAGCAAGGCCATGGGACACACATGCCCCCTCCCCCAGCAGCATCCAGCAGCCCCTGTATAGGCCAAGAGAAAAGAGACAGTTGGATTAATCTAAAGTTGAGGGTGTTTTCCAGGAGGTGCGACAGAAGGAAAGGGGAGTGGGTGGCTGATGTGGTGGACCAGGGTCACAATGCTAAAGAGAGAAGGAAAGCAGGACAGGATGGAGGAGGAAACGGGCCAGGGGGCTAGAGCTGTGCCGTTAAATATAACACCCAGTTGCCACATGTAGCTCCTTGAATTTCAACCTGAATTAATTACAGTGAATAACACAGAGCTTAGTTGCCTAGTTGCGCCTAATTTGGACAGCACCAATGAAGAAAAATTCCCTCATCACAGAAAATTCTGTTGAATCGAGCTGATCTAACTAACAGATTCAGGAAAAGAGAAGACTTGAGTTGGGGGATAACTGAGGAGACTGGTCCGAAACTGGAGGATTCCAGAGGTGGAACAGCTCTGGGGGAATGCCATGGCCTTCCCAGGACAATAAGTGGGGTTTTCTGCTGTGAGGCAGAGGGGAGGGTGTTGGATGGGCTGTCCACATAGGCTCTAAAGACCTTTGGAACCAGCATCACAGTTTGGGGCAGAGATGAAGACTGACCAGTTCTGGTGTCTTCAAAGAAAGGAAAGAGTGAAATCGACTAGGAGGTCATTCTAAGGATGAGCTGTAGCAGGTGGGACAGCCACGTGGTTCTGGCCTTAAAGGAACAGTTTCGTGGGTTTGTTTGTTTTTTGTTTTTGAGATGGAGTTTCACTCTTGTCTCCCAGGTTGGAGTGCAATGACACCATCTCGGCTCACTGCAACCTCCACTTCCCAGGTTGAAGCAATTCTCCTGCCTCAGCCTCCCCAGTAGCTTGGATTACAGGTGCACGCCACCATGCCTGGCTAATTTTTGTTGTTGTTTTGTGTATTTTTAGTAGAGATGGGGTTTCACTATGATGGCCAGGCTGGTCTCAAACTCTTGACTTCAGGTGATTCACCCACCTCAGCCTCCCAAAGTGCTGGGATTAGAGGCACGAGCCACCACTCCCAGCCAAGTGTTTCATTTTGCTGTTGTTTTAATGAAGAGGGAAGGAGCATTGGGAATGGAGTTGGACAACAGCGCCCCCCTCCTGGGCGTCAGGGATGTGTGGTTTGGAAGAAGGACAGTCCGCCTGAAGAGGGCTACAGTGCAACCAGGGTGAGCATGAGGGTGGGAGGAGCAATTGATGCACAGGGTGGGGATACAGGGGAGAGTACACTCCAGGGACGGGGGCACCAGATGGCACAGGCTAATGTTTGTGAAGAAAGAGGACCGGAAGAGAGCAAGGGCTTAGGAGAAAAGGGGTGTGACCAAGGGTTTTCCTTTTTATTTTTTAATTTTATTTATCATTATTACTATTATTTGAGACAGAGTCGCTCTGTTGCCTGGGCTGGGGTGCAGTGGTGAGATCTCCACTCGCTGCAACCTCTGCCTCATGGGTTCAAGCGATTCTCCTGCCTCAACCTCCCAGGTAGCTGGTATTAGCCAGGCCCCTCACCTGGCTAATTTTCGTATTTTTAGTAGAGATGGGGTTTCACTATGATGGCCAGGCTGGTCTTGAACTTCTGACCTCAAGTGATCCACCCACCTCAGCTTACCAAAATGCTAGGATTACAGATGTGAGCCACTGTGCCCGGCCATGTTTTCCTTTTTATTTATTTATTTATTTGAGATGGAGTTTTGCTCTGTCACCAGGTTGGAGTGCAGTGATGCAATCTTGGCTCACTGCAACCTATGTCTCCAGGGTTCAAGTGATTCTCCTGCCTCGATTTCCCAAACAACTGGGATTACAGGTGTGTGCCACCACATCCAGCTAATTTTTGTATTTTTAGTAGAGACAGGGTTTCACCATATTGGCCAGGATGGTCTTGACCTCTTGACCTTGTGACCTGCCTGCCTCAGCCTCCCAAAGTGCTGGGATTACAGGGGTGAGCCATTGTGCCCACCGGGGTTTTCCTTTTTAAATTAAGCATTATGTGTAATGCTTACTGTGTGCCAAGCATCTACTGAGCACTTTGGTAATCCTTAGCTCACCATCTTCATAAAAACCTTGTAAGATAGGTATATCATTGTGTCCATTTTACTGGAGGAGGAAACAGAGCAGTAATTTGCCAAAGATCCCATCACTGGTAGGTAGAGAAGCAGGGTGTGAACCAAAATAATCTAGGTCCAGTGTTTGGAGCTCTTAGTCAGAACCTGTAGGTGAGATGGGCTTGACTGGGTCTCCATCATCCCTGAGAGGAAGGATGGGCTTCTGGCCTACCAAGAGCATGAGCTGTGGACTAGATGGACTGTGCTGCCTTTTCTTTTTTTTTTTTTTTTTTTTGAGCCAGAGTCTTGCTCTGTCCCCCAGGCTGGAGAGCAGTGGCACAATCTCGGCTCACTGCAACCTCTGCCTCCCAGGTTCAAGCGATTCTTCTGCCTCAGCCTCCCCAGTATCTGGGACTATAGGTGTGTGCCACCACACCTGGCCAATTTTTGTATTTTTTGTAGTGACAGGGTTTTACCATATTGGCCATGCTGCTCTCAAACTCCTGACCTCGTGATCCACCCGCCTCAGCCTCCCAAAGTGCTGGGATTACAGATGTGAGCCATCGTGACTGACCCTGGATTGTGCTGCTGCTGCCTGCTTCTTCTTCTTCTTCTTCTTCTTCCTCCGCCTCCTCTTCTTCTTTCTTCTTCTTCCTTTTTTTTTTTTTTTTTGAGACAGAATCTCACTCTGTCGCCCAGGCTGGAGTGCAGTGGTGTGATCTTGGCTCACTGCAACTTCTGCCACCAGGGTTCAAGCGATTCTCCTGCCTCAGCCTTCTGAGTAGCTGGGATTACAGGTGCCTGCCACTGCACCTGGCTAATTTTTGGAGTTTTAGTAGAGATGGGCTTTCACAATCTTGGCCAGGCTAGTCTTGAACTCCTAACCGTGTGACCTACCTGCCTCAGCCTCCCAAAGTGCTGGTATTACAGGCGTGAGCCACTGCACCCAGCTGGACTATGCTTCTTAACACCTCTGGTCCAGTTAAGAGGACAGACCCTAGATGACTCAGTTCCCAGTATTCTCAATACAGCCTGGGGATTGCAGCATCCAGAGGTGATAGGGAGCACCTGGCCTCTCCAGGAGGGTGAGCAGTGGCCTGGAGTCATAGTGCTTCCTTCCCAAATTGAACGACTTAGACAAGCCTTGGTTCCAGTGTACCACTTCCTAATGGTGTGACTTTGGGCAAGTTTCTTTCCTCATCTGAGCACCTGTTTTCTCATGTTGAAACGGGGTCGCTGCACTCACCTTTATAGGCTTATTCAGTGATTTCAAAACATGGACCTGAAAGGAAAGACCCTGGCAGAGAGTAGATAGATGTTCCAGGTTTTGAGTTTTTTTGGTTTTTGTTTTTTTCAGATCTATAATTCTCAAGTCTGTCTACCAGATCTCTTTCCCTAGAAGAACTAGGGACATTCTTTCATTTCCAGGCATCTAGAGTCAAGCTCACCTGATAGGCTGCATGGAGGATGACTCAAGGAATCCCAGGTCCCTGGACAGGATTTCAGGAGATGTGACTGTCCTGGAAAAGGTTTTAGAACAAGGGGAGCAGGCCTATCTAGTGGGAAGGGTTCCTGGAGATATCCATTTCCCCGGTACTGTTTATCTGTGTCTTTAGCTCAGGCCTCCCCTTTTGTAGGCATCTTGGCTGAGGATTCAGGAGCTGGGTGCAGAAGCCCATACAAACCCCAAATCCTCCGAATCCTTTAATCTACCAGGGCTCTTTGGAGGGGTGACAATGCCTGTGGATAGGAGGAACCAGCAGATGCAATTTATTTTCATTTGCAAAAAGCTTTTGACAAGGTCCCACCCCAAATGCTATTAAAATAAAGAAAATGGGTCACCATGCGGGGAGGCTTTGTCATGGATGGAAGGCTGGCCTTGAGGAAGGAACAAAGGGTCCAGATAAAAAGAGGTTGTTCTGGGTGGAGAAAATAGTGGGGGGCCTCTGACCCAGAGTTGGGGCTCAGCTCATTCACCATTTACACAGAATCTGAAGGAGGGAATGCCCTCAGTGAAGCCTCAAGGTTTAGAGATGACACTGGACTGATGGCAAGTGCAAGAGGATGAATGGGAGAATCTCAAGACCTTGTGTGAATGGGCCAGCGGACAGTTAAGCAGGTGATGGATCTGGGGAGACATCATTTAAAATACTCTTAGAGAATGAAAGGTTATCAGTGAAGATGATTTAAAAAATAGGTTACTTTAGGACTCAAATACAAACTGTTTCCTTGAGAGTGTTTCTCTGGAGAGGTGGTATTGGCATTTGGGATAGGAGGATTCTTCCCTAAGCAGAACAGTCCTGGCTACCACCCATGGGACATTTCCCATTCCTGACCCCTGTCTACTAAATGCCAGCAGGTTCCACCCACCCCTGACACATGCACTGCATGCACCACACATCAGTCATTATGACAACCAAAAAAATGGCTCCTTGAATATATACATTCCTCCTTAAAGAGCCATCCCACCCCCATTCTGATTTACTTGAAATTGAGCCCAGTATGCTATTAAGAAAAGTAAAAGAAAGTAAAAAGCAAACTATATTCTCGGGAAGAGAATTGGAAATAAAACAAGATGTGTTTAGGATCTTCTGAGAAGTTCTAGTTATCCCTTCTCAAAATCCTCGTGGTGGCTGAGCTGGCCCTGACAATAGCATCTCCACTGTGGTGTAGCAGGAGCACAAACGAAGCATAAGAGGCAACAGGATGTACCAGGAGGGGAGGTGGATTTTAAGCAGGTACTTGGGGAGGAGCTCCCTAAGAAGGATCCAGTAGAGCAGAATGAATGAAGTGAGGAAGGGAGCTCTAGGGACAAATGTCATTTGTGGGAAGGGTGCATTCAGACTGAGGGGATAGCATATGTCAAGTTCCCCAGACAGAGCTTCTTTTTTTTTGGTTTTGTTTTTGTTTTTGAAATGGAGTCTTGCTCTGTTGCCCACGATGGAGAGCAGTGGTGTGATCTTGGCTCACTGCAAACTGTGCTCCCAGGTTCAAGAGATTTTCCTGCTTCAGCCTCCCAAGTAGCTGGGACTACAGGCATCCGCCACCACCTGCAGCTAATTCTTGTATTTTTAATATAGCTCGGATTTCACCATGTTGACCAGGCTGGTCTCGAACTCCTAACTTCAGGTGATCCACCTGCTTCAGCTTCCCAAAGTGCTGGGGTTACAGGCGTGAGCCACCGCACCTGGCCCAGAGCTCATTTAAGGAACGAGATAGGGAGTGGTAGGGGTGAGCTCAGAGGGGAGGCTGGGAGCTAGGCCAAGCAGGTCCTTGCAGGCTTTGATGGGGAATTTGAGCTCATCAAGATCCATCTTGGATACCTTTCAGGCCCAGGTTCCTTCTTTTCCACATAGCTCTGATCTTCATAGCGTCTGAGAGAGGAACTGTGTCTTTTCCTTCTGAATCCCCAGCGTTTAAGAGACCGCCTGGCACAAAATAGGAGCACACTATAAATTAATCAACTAAAGGCCACAGAATTACAGACAATTAAAGGTGATGACCAGCTTTATGCAGTATGCTAAAAAAAAAATGCTCCCCTCAAAAGATATCCATATCTTAATACTTGGAAACAGTAAATGTGGGCATAAAAGGGTCTTTGCTGATGTGATTAAGGGTCTTGAGATGGGGAAATTGTCGTGGCTTATCTGGATGGACCCTAAATGCAATCACTTACAAGAGACAGGCAGAGGGAAATCTGACAAGAAAGCTGAGAAGAAAGCCGTATGAGACGGAGGCAGAGAGTGAAGTGATGCAGCCACAAGCCAAGGGATACTGGCAGCCTTGAGAAGCTGAAAGGCAAGGAAAGGATCCTCCCTTACAGCAGGGGTCCCCAACCCCTGAACCATGAACCACTACCAGTCTGTGGCCTCACGCAGCTGGAGGTAAGCAGCTCTCAGCTCTTGGGCAAGAAAGCTTCATCTGTGTTTACAACCCCTTCCCAAAGCTCGCATCACCGCGTGAGCTCCGCCTCCTGTCAGATCAGCAGCTGTGTTAGATTCTCCTAGGAGCAAGAGCTCTATTGGGAATTGCATGTGAGAGGAATCTGGGTTGCACGCTCCTTCTGAGACTCTAAGGCCTGATGATCTGTCACTGTCTCCCATCACCCCCAGGTAGGACCATATACTTGCAGGAAAACAAGCTGAAGCCTCACACTGATTCTACATGATAGTGAGTTGTATAATTATTTCATTATACATTACAATGTAATAACACTAGAAATAAAGTGCACAATAAATGTAATGTGCTTGAATCATCCCAAAACTATCTCCTGCCTTCAGGTCCGTGGAAAAATTATCTTCCACAAAACCAGTCCTTGGTGCCAAAAAGGTTGGGGACTGCTGCCCTATAGCCTCTGGACAAAGCAAAGCCCTTAATTGCAACCCACTGATACTAATTTCAGACTTTCAGCCTCCAGAACTGTGAGGGAATAAATTTCTGTTGTTTTAAGCAATGATTTATGGGAATTTGTTATAGCAGCCACAGGAAACTAATATCCCAGCAAATCTCAGAAATGCCAGAATTAAGAGAGTCTTCTTCAAATCTTAAAAGACAAGCTTGGGGTAAATGAAAGGAACCAAATAAGAGGCCACTAACACACTGGTCTTAAAACATTCCTGAAGTCTTCCTTTGGGTTTTCTTCTTACGGGAAGTGACCACATCTCGCTGCTCCTTCCCTCCCCACAACACTGAGTTCAGAGCAGTGAACAGAAGCTTGCCAAGTGCTTACTGTTTGTATTAAGGTATTGTAAACCTCTTTTCTAGAGGTGAGGGTTGCAGCACCCTTTACAACCCAGATCATAGTCCAGAAGTAAGTGAACAGCCTCCCTGAGCATTTGAAAGAACAGTAGCCAAAACATAGGGGACTTCAGTCCACAGGCACCCCAGGAGTTCTTCATTTACAAGACTTTATAACCTTAGGTCAGACATCTTCTGTTCTTCTAGGGGACCAGAGAACCACAACTTAGGATCCCTGGGGACATGGTGACAGCTGAACACAGATAGACTCAGAAGTGACAGCTGACAGTCGAATCCATCCCAGCCACCCACTCAAGGAGCCAGGACTGGTCCTACAATCACCAAAACTTCCCAAGGGCATGAGTGTATGAGAGCCCAGCAGAGTTAGAGAAGGACAGAGGCAGCCTTTAGCTAGTATCGCGTCCAAAGCTCCCCAGGTTACCAGTGAGGAAACTGACGTCAGGGAAATTGAGCAAATTGCCCAGGAGCTGATGTTTCCAAAGATGGTTGTGAGTCATCGAAATGGGTTGTGGGTCACTCACTCAGCCACACCTAGGGAACACCTGCTGCATTCAATTCCACTAACTTAAAAGGGGGGAAAAAGTCATGATTTTGATGGAAAAATGTTTTTCATGAACTATGATTCCATAAAAAGTTTCTATGCTTCAAGGAGTAGGCTACTGTTAACTGCAAAAATCAATTATATAGAACAGCTTATTTCCCCCAAATGTCGGTAAAATGAGGTATTGCTGGTTTATACATCCTACAGAAAGAAAATTTAGAGGACTTAACTCCGAGGATGAAAACAGACATGGATCATTGATTCCAAACAGATTGGATAAATACATGGATTATTTAACCATAATGAGATGTCAAAGGAAACTAGGATTTGTGGGGAAAGGAAGGAACATCTCCCTCCCCCATAGATGCTGACGTCAGGCAGGAGCACCACCATGCCAGCCCCCGGAATGATGCCAGAAACTACGCACAAGGTGGGATGGACATGACATCGCCCAGAGAGCCACTTTGTAGCCTCTGGCCAAGCACCTGGTTTATGGGGTCTCCCAGGGAGCCCTGGTTTCCAGCTCTGTTTGCAGGGAGCTCCATGGGTGGTCAGCAGGGTGATGCTGGCCCAAGAGGACTGTTTGGATTGTACTTTAGTCATACATAGTCCCCTCCCTGAATATCTCTTTGATGCTGGGCAAATCGCTACACCTCTCTAAGTGTCAACTTCCTCTTCTGAAAAATGTGCATAGTCATCTTCCTTTCTGTTTCTCCTGCCCTCTCTTCCTTCCATGGATATTAGGAGTATTGAGTAAAAAATCATATGCAGAAGATCCTGAAGCAACAAAAGCCCTGAACAGTGTTTATAAAGTTGCATAGATGGCTGGGTGCGGTGGCTCACGCCTGTAATCCCAGCACTTTGGAGGCCGAGGTGGGCCAGTCATTTGAGGTCAGGAGTTTGAGACCAGCCTGGCCAACATGATGAAGCCCCATCTCTACTAAAAGCATGGAGTCTCGTAATCACAATCGTGCTCATAATTATAACCATGGTGGCTAGCATTTCTTGAGCACTTATTGTCAGGTCCCATTGAGGGAGCTGGTATGCTGGGTCTCGTTCAGGGGGTTTGGTGAGGCAATGATCGTGGTGGGGAAGCTGGAAGTGAAATTGTGAGCAGCTTCTCTTCTTAGGGAAGCCAGGGAAAGAGAGGATAAGCCAGAACCGTAGGCCCCAACAGTGGGTGCTACTAACATATCTTTCTTACTCCCTACTGTAACCCTGAACTTGACACATTGTGATCACTCAAAAATATTTGCTAAACAAACACAGAAGAGCCCTGCCAGGACATCCAAATGCAAGGAACGTGGATTTCTTGGTGTCCAGGGCCATATCTGGGCTTACCATTCATTGGGTTACTTTGGTTCTGCATCCATGAACCTTGGTTTCCCATCAGTTCTTCTCCCACATAAATAAGATTCATGTTACCTGTCATGTTGGCTGGCGCTAGAACTCAGATGATGTTCTTAGCATCATCAAAATCTCACAATCGGTGATGTGCACACACCTCACATCTCCTGGCTGCAGACTGGGACTCCAGCCTTTTCAACGGAGCCAAAGCCCCTCCCTGCACTGGGTGTCCGCTCAGCATCCCAAGAGCTCAGGAGACTGCTACCTCCTGCCTGGGCCCCCTCAGCGAAGATCTGATTTTCTCATCATCTGGATAGTCTCAGTGACTCGCAGCAAAGGGATGAACCAAGCTGACCTTTCTGGAGGTTTGTTTAAAGCAGAACAATGTTTGTCTTGTCCAAACACTATGAATTACTCCAGAGAAGCCTGCCCAGTTTTACAATCTGCAGCTACAAACGGCTTACATAAATAGGGATGCGTCCCTCCCCTGTCCCTCCCATCCCCCGGTGCCTGATGGCTTCTCCTCCCCCTACCCACTTTCTTCCACTTTTCCAAGCTTTCTCTTTGCCCCCCAGCCCCCACTTCACACCTCCAAACCCCAGCATGCTGAAGGGGCAGGTGCTGGTGTTCTGGGCCACAGCTTGCACCTGGGTTATTGCTGGCATGGGTACCCCTCCGGCCGGCTGCTCTGTCCCTGTGCGGGCAGGTTTTCCTTGCCAAGGGGGGCCTCTGGGCACATTTGTACTGTCTGTGTGGGGCCTGCGGCATGCAGTGTTAGGTCCAGCTGTGAAAGCACGTTGGTAAGAGGTGGTCTCTGGGTTTGGGGGCTCAACATCCGGGCAGCCTGCAGTGCACTCAGGCCTCACCTCATCTGGCTGGGTGCACAGTTCACCCCCTGCTTCTCCCTCATTGGCTGCCCAATGGAGGATTCTGAAGCATCTCCTAGAAACAGACCTCACCCACTATGGCCTCCAGTCCGGGAGGACACCGAAAAGACCGTTCTGCAGATCACATGTGACCCACATGGAACAAGCAAAGCCCATGGCCCGGGGAGAGATGGTGCTGCTATGGAAAGAGACAGATTTGGGCTGCATTCCCTGAAATATGGTCTTTATATCACCTGCTTCAACAGGCTTCAGGATGCTTGTTTAAAATGCAGCCTTCTGGCCCCCTCCCCAGACCTAGGGAAGCTGTGGGGCAGCTGTGGGGAGGAAGAGACGTTGTTTGTATGGGGAGGGGAGTCTGATGCCCAGAGTCCAAGATTCACTGTCTGCCATGAAATTCCATTCTAGCTCAAGCCCTCTAATTAGCTGGGTGACAACAGCAAGTCACTTTAGGCCTCAGTATCACTATCATTGTAATGGCTCTAGAATCTTCGAAAGGATGCTTTCAAGGAGAGCTGAATACCAGAACCCCAAAGCCACACGGGGCGGGTGGAGGCAGCCTGAGAGAAAATCTGGGAGTCGCTAAAGCTCCGAGGAGAGATGTTGGTGAAGACCAGGAGACATGCGGGGAGGGGAGCAAGACGTGGTGAATGATGGGAGTGGCACCTGGGATCCTTCTGCTGAGAGCCCCGCCACTTGGAGTCACATGTGATCTCATTTTATCCTTGTTTTGCAAATGAGGAAACAGACTCAAGGGGAGGAGAGACTTCCACACAGAAGTTGATGCTAGTATGGGATTCCATCTCCCCTATACACCTGGGCATCTGGCCATTCCAGAAACTCCCCTTCGTCCCAGCTGTGTCGGGTGCCATTTCTGCCTCTCAACCGAGCTAAGATTGCCCTCTAGAGCCGCAGCTCTTTCTCTTCTCCCAGTGGCAGGGTTTCACTGAGTGAAAGGGCCCAGGGCCACGTCCGCCCGGGTGAGGTGGATAAACGCTGAGCCCCGACGGAGGGAAAATCCAGCGCCTGGAGCTTCACCTAGCTGAGGCCAAGCCAGCCCTGCCCACTGGAGGCGCCACAGCCTGGCTGGAGGCGCTGGCGCGGCGCGGTCCCTGGGATTAGGGCTGCGGCGGGAGCGCACGATCCCGCGGCACCAGAGGGCTGGGGGTGTGGCAACCGGAAAACCCCAGCATTCAGAGTCCGTAGACCGTATGTGCCCAACACTCAGGGCCTCACTGGATCCAGAAGGATCAGAGGATAAAGTCTCCGTCACCCGCTCAGATGGACCCGAGGGTCGGGGCAGGGTTGGCAAGCAGGAGGCCAGGGAAGGCACGGGGTCACCTTCCAGGCCCCGCGGGCGAAGGAGCTGATAGCACAAGGAACCCGGGAAAAAAGTCTGTGCAGGTCGACCTCGTTTCTACCATCTATGCGTGTGTACTGAACTCCATTCACAATCTGGGAGATCCCGAAGCTGTCTGGGCAGCCTCGGACACGCTCCGCACGGTCTGGGCCACCGGCCCTCCTCTTTGGCGAACCTCGGGGGTTTCGGACCGATGCTCCCGAGCCCCAGCTCCACCGTCCGCGCCTTGAGCGAGCTGCGCCTCCTTCTAGTTGTGCGTCTGATTTTCTAATCAATCTCTTTGTCCCCTGCGGCCTTCACCCGAGTCCCCAGTTTCCCCGTTTCCCTCGGCCCCCGCCTGGGTACCATTCTCGCCCGACTTTCCCGTCGAAGGCACTCGAGTGAGTGATTCCGGGGAGCCGAGGCCGAGGCCGGCGAGTCCGCGGCGCGGGCCGGGTCTGTATGGAAATGGCCAGAGGAGCCGGAGGGCGCGGCGGCGATTTATTCTGGGAGTGACAGCCCCTTTGAGCGCTCGGCGAATGGCATTTTCTGTCTGTGAAAGCCTTTCTTCCCACCTCTGTTCAGATTAGCCCGGGGGATGAATGCGCCCATTATCCAGCCCGCTGACCATTCTGAAACGCCAAATTAATTACTAAGCACTGAATCAGGCGCCGGGGCCGGGGCACTGGGAGGTGTGAAAATAGCGAGCGGCTGGAGATGGGGAAAGCGAGGGGCGCAGCGCCGAGGGGGCCGGGCGGGGTGGCCCCGGGCGCGGGCGCGGCGGGGCCGGGGCGGGCTTGACCGGCCGCCGTGCGCGACCGCGGGGCGAGCAGGCTACAAAGGACCGGGGCGGGCAGAAAGGCGCGGAGCCGGGGTCGCGGCCCGGAGCAGGCTGGGGCTCGCTGGGACTGCGGCCGGAGCGCGCCAAGTGCGCAGGACTCCGGGCTGGGGCTGGGCTTGGGCGTGCGCCCCGCGCCGCGCGCCGGTGCTTCTCCACGCACCGCCCCGGATGGCCGCCCCCAGACGGCCCCGGCCCGCGGCCACCCAGCCATCCTCGCGCAGGCTCTGCGCCGCCCCAGCTGCCCTCCGAGGCCTTTAAGAAAACTTGGGCGCCGCCCTCCGACCGCAGCCCCGGCCGGAGCTTCCCGAGCGCGGGGCAGCCACGGGCCGCCCCCACCCGGCCGCGACTCGGGATCCGCCGGCGGGACTTACCTCCCCGAGGCGACGGCGGCAGCGGGAGGCGAGCTCTCGGCGGCTCCCGCTCGAGTGCGCGGGGCACGGAGGAGCGCGCGCCTTTAAGACTCTTCCCCGAGACTCCGCCAGGTGGTGTCACGCCGGCCCGGCCCTCGCGACTCCTCACCCTGCGGCCACCCGGCTCCCCTGCCCATCGTGGGCAGAACTCCGGTCTCCCGCTCTCACCCCGCGCCCTGCCGCGCGGGCTTCAGCGGAGTTGGGCCAAGACAGGATGCGTGTAACTTGGGACACACAGCTATCCAAGAGAAAGCCACCCAGCCTACCCGCTCTTGCTTTGCTTGGCCTGAGGAGGAGTCTTTTTTTTTTTTGACCGAGTGCTGGGGGTAAAAATGGGAAGAAGAGAGCTGAGAAATCTGACCCAAGGACGTACGATCGTGTCCCACTGCCATCACAAGCCACAAACCTCAAGTCCACGCCAACTGGTCCTTTTGCCCATCCAAGATGGTCCGCTGACACGCCTCCCGCAATCACCATTAAAATGGAGAGATAAAATAGAGGGAGAACTGTCGCCACTTAACGCTAGGGAAATGAGTCATTCACACTCCTGAAACTTCGAAAAGTTTAAGAGGACCCGAGGATAGCTGAAGGAACTCCACATTCATCAGGCGAGAAGCAGGAGCCGGCTTGGGAATCCCCAGCACAACCCTCCCCGGGCGAGCCTCCTCCAAGCTCTGGGTACGTGTGGCAGTTCACCCCTGAGGCCCGCATCTGAGCTCTGCCGAGTTCAAGGCTGCTGGAGGACACGGACATAAACTAGGATTCTAGCTTCAGGCCATTATTCAAATTTTACATCATATGCTTTTTCTTTCAAGAATCAGTTTTTGACATTGGTATTGTGATTTCAAACAGCAGTAATAATTAACTCAGTTTTTCTCTTTTTTTGGTGGTGGGGGGATGGGGCAGGGGCACAGGGTCCGGCTCAGTCATCCAGGCTGGAGTGTAGTGGCGGGGTCATCGCTCACAAGCGATCCTCCCATCTCAGCCTCCCGAGTAGCTGGAACCACAGGTGCATGCCACCATGCCCAGCTAATTTTTAAAACATTTTTTATTTTGTAGAGACAAGGGCTCACTGAGTTGCCCAGGCTGATTTGGAACTTCTGGCCTCAAGCCATCCTTCTGTCTCAGCCTCCCAAAGTGTTGGGAATTCAGGTGTAAGCCACTGCACCCAGCCTTCTAACTCAGTTTTTCTTTCTATGTTGTTTCTTGCCATTTTTAAAAAATGTAAATGACTTCCTCATTCCTGAGTTCCTTATTTTGATTGATTTCTCACACCACTGAAATGCTACTTTGAGTAACCCTTGGGGGAAGGGTGGCTGGGTAGTGGATTTTTTATTTGCATGTCTCAGAATGTCTGTTAATTTATACACAGACACTAGTTAGATATAAGAGTCTAGGGCTGTCCGGGCGCAGTGGCTCACACCTGTAATCCCAGCATTTGGGGAGGCTGAGGTGGGCAGATCATGAGGTCAGGAGTTCGAGACCAGCCTGGCCAACATGATGAAACCCCGTCTCTACTAAAAACACAAAAATTAGCTGGGTGTGGTGTCACAAGCCTGTAATCCCTGGTGCTTGGGATGTGGAGGCAGGAGAATCTCTTGAATGCAGGAGGCGGAGGTTGCAGTGAGCTGAGATCACACCACTGCACTCCAGCCTGAGTGACAGAGCGAGACTCTGTCTCAAAAATAAATAAATAAAAATAAAGAGTCTAGGATCATACTCCTTTATTTACACTTGCAACTCTCTAAAACAGGGATATTGCTAACATTAAACAGGGAAGCAAACATGAAGTGCTCACTTTGTTCTGTGGCTAAGCAGACAGTCCATAACTGTGACTATCCTCAATTAGTTATTGATTCATTGTCTTTTTTTTTTTTTTTTGAGACAGGGCCTTGCTCTGTCTCCAGGCTGGAACTCCGTAGTGTGATAATAGTTCACAGAAGCCTTGAACTCTCGGCCTCAAGGGATCCAAGCCTTGGTCCAAGATGGTCCGCTGACACGCCTCCCCAAATAACCGCTAAAATGACTAAAGAGATTAAATAGAGAGCCATTGCCTCCTGTGTAGCTGGGACCATTATCATGCCTGGATAATTTTTTTATTTTTTTGTAGAATCAAAAAATCTTTTTGATTCTTTATTTGTTGCCCAGGCTGGTCTCAAACTCCTGGGCTCAAGCGGTCCTCCTGCCTCAGCCTACCAAAATGTTGAGTTTACAGGTATGAGCCACGGCACCTGGCAACTTCTGGTTTTATAGTTAAAGAAGTTTCTTCTGGCTTTTATAGAAGACTCTTGTTCTCTCTCTCTTTATGCCATCTGACTTTAATTTCCTTCTTTCTTAAAAGAAAAAAAAAATCTACAGGTTCTGTTTCTGCCTCCTTTCCTAATAGTAACCTTGAGATAGTTACTTATTCTCTTATCATGTTCATTGTTTCGTCTACAAAATGAACAAATTGGACCACATGGTTGTTGTGATATCATCCAGCTTCAATAGGCTGGGAGCTTATTTGTCTATGATTAAAAAGCAAGAGCCCTGCCACAATGAAAAACCAATTCACAATGATTAGGATGGCTATAACAAAAAAGACAGATAACAACAAGTATTGGCGAGGATATGGAGAAATTGGAACCCTTATACATTGTTGGTAAGAATGTAAACTGGTGCAGCCATTGGAAACACTCTAGAAGTTCCTCAAAAATTAAATGTAGAGTTACATATTTACATATGACCCAGCAATTCCAATCCTAGGAATACATCCAAAAGAAATGAAAACACATGTCCTCACAAAAACTTATACACAAATGTTCATAATGGAATTATTCACAATAGCCCTAAACTGGAAGCAACCCAAAAGTCCATCAACTAATAATTGGATAAACAAAATGTAGTATATTCATACAGTGGGATATTATTCAGCCATTAAGAAGAATAAAGTATTAATGCATGCTGTAAAGTGGATGAACCTTGAAAATATTATGCTAAGTGAAAGAAGTCAGTCAAAAAATACCATTATATGGTTCCAGTTATAATGAAATGTCCAAAATAGGCAAATCTACAAAGACACAAAGTAGATTTTTGGTTGCCAGGGCTGGAGATTGGAACTGGAGATATGGGGGGTGAATTCTAATAGAAATCTGGTTTCTGTTAGAGGTGATAAAATTGATTATGGAGGGGACCAGGCAAGGTGGCTCATGCCTGTAATCCCAGCACTTTGGGAGGACGAGGCAGGTAGATCATGAGGTCAGGATTTCGAGACCAGCCTGGCCAACGCCGTCTCTACTAAAAATACAAAAATTAGCCAGGTGTGGTGGCAGGTGCCTGTAATCCCAGCTACTCAGGAGGCTGAGGCAGGAGAATCACTTGAACCTGGGAGGCAGAGATTGCATGTCAGCCTGGGAGACAGAACAAGACTCCGTCTCAGAAAAAGAAAAAATTGATTATGGTGATGGTTTTAGAACTCTATAAATATACCAAAAACTATTGAATTGTAAATTTTAAATGGATGAGTTGTATAGTATATGAATATCTCAACACAGATGTTATGTAAATAAAAAATACTCACTGAACACTCAATACCTGTGTATTGAACACTCAGTACCTGTGTACTTTTCCTTCATGAAGCTTACAACATAATTAGGGATTCAGCCATTCTAGACCCTTTGTTGCCAAAAGAATGAAACACCCACCTCATACACTAGGCACAAAAATTCCTGTGACCCATATGATGGCAAGACTCTTCTAGTTCTTACCATGTCCTAATACCTAGGTATTCTCTTTCTAGTCTTTCTTCTTTCTCTCTGTCTTTGTAATTCTACTGCCATGAAAGAGAGGGCTGAAGGTAGCCCTATGTTCACAGTACAGCCTTTGACTCTCAGAATAGTGTCTCCCAAGAGAGCAGCTACTTGCAAGTCCATATCAGACTGATTAATTTTTAAATTTTATTATTATTATTGTGAGACAGGATCTCACTCTGTCACCCAGGCTGAAGTGCAGTGGTGCAATTTCGGCTCACTGCAACCTTCATCTCCGTGGCTCAAGTGATCCTCCCACCTCAGCCTCCAGAGTAGGTGCTACTACAGCTGTGTGCCATCATGCCCAGCTTATAGCAGAGTGATTAAAGCAGCAACTGCGGAGCCAGACCACCGGGCTTTAAATCCCAGCACTGCCTCTCTACTCACTACTTGCCTCAGTTTCCTCACGTGCAAAATGGAGATAAGTGACTATATGTCATAAAGATATTGTGAGTACTGCATGAGTTAATATACATGATATTATATATGTTAATGTATTTATATGTTAGTATAAAGTGATGGCATGTGGTAGGCACCCTATAAGTGCATTAGCTGATAATATTCATGTTATTATTGCCTACCCACCTGCAAATGAAGGCTTCAACCCATCTCACCGATCTGCTACTTTCCTGTAGTCCACCAGGTGGCGCAGGCGCACCACCTCGGGCAACAAAAATGGCCCCTGGGTGGCCATGTACAGTAGCATGCACAGTAAGTGCTGGTCTTGAAGAAACGATGCTAGTGCTGTGGTTGTGGGTCCATCTGTGAGTTATATATAACAATATAAACTATAATGCAACAAATCTCCTCTAATCAGTGCCACTCACTGAAAAAAGTCGTCTTCTATTTAGACAAACCAGTGCATGTCTACCAATAAAGGGCACAGTTTATTTAGGTAAAACGTTAGCTCTATCCAAACTCATGTACTGCCATCCAATCAAGGTGGTGATGCACCTGTCTGAGTTTTCTCATAGCACCCCTCTTTTTTGTGAAAACCCAACCAAAAAACCCTTTTTTGTAACAATTATTCTATAACACAACCTTGGCCGGGTATGGTGGCTCACGCCTGTAATCTCAGCACTTTGGGAGGTCAAGCCAGGGGGATCACTTGAGGTCAGGAATTTGAGAGCAGCCTGGCCAACACAGTGAAACCCTGTGTCTACTAAAAATACAAAAATTAGCCAGGCTTGGTGGCGGGCACCTGTAATCCCAGCTACTTGGGAGGCTGAGGCAGGAGAATTGCTTGAACCCAAGAGGCAGAGGTACAGTGAGCTGAGATCATGCCACTGCACTCCAGCCTGGGTGACAGAGAGAGATGCCATCCCAAAAAATTAACAATTAAAAAAATAAAAAATATAACATGCCCCTTATCATACTGCCTTCAGCAGAAGAATGTATAATAAAATAACATGAGCCTGGCACAGTGGCTCACACCTGTAATCCCAGCACTTTGGGAGGCTGAGGCAGGTGGATTGCTTGAGGTCAGGAGTTCAAGACCAGCCTGGGCAGCATGGTGAAACCACGTACCAAAAATACAAAAAGTTAGCCGAACATGGTGGCACATGCCTGTAGTCCTAGCTACTCAGGAGGCTGAGGCAGGAGAATTGCTTGAACTTGAGAGGTAGAGGTTGCAGTGGGCTGAGATTATGCCACTGTACTCCAGCCTGAGTGACAGAGTAAGACTCCATCTCAAAAATAAAATAAAATAACATGCATTCCAATATGTAAATGCTTGGGCACTTCAGATGACATATGAAGTAGTCAACTGCTTGCATCTATATGTACAATTACCAAGAAGACCACAGTAACAGATGAGGTCTGATAGAGATGAGTTCCTCTTGTGTTTCCAACACCTGGAGTGCCTAGAGTGGTGTTGCCCCAGGCAACATGATTTTCCAAAGTGGGGCACAGTTTTTGGTAAAGTTGCCTTCCTGGAAACTTCCATGTATGTTAAAGTTGTGAAAACCTAACCAAACCAAACTTTTGTGTCCATAGACAAAGTTAGGCTCTGAGCACGGATTATGTTTTATCTACGTGAATGTCCAGTGGGATCTCTAAAAGTTGTAGCAGGAGGCTGACAACTCTGCTGTGCACAATTGTCACTTACATGCATTGCAGACACCTGGCACCTCTGGTCCCTGACAACTAAATAGTAGTTGTGACTGCCAATCACTGTGGTACCCAAAGCTATGTCCCCCAAATCTCTAATTGAACAATAGCATCTCCATTGAGAGCCGCTAGTCCAGGGTCAAGATGCCTTTGAACAAGTCTACCAAAGCTGGCACTTGGTCTGCCTGAGGCTAAACTTGTAAAAGACATTTGATTTGTTCTAGCTGTCACAAATATACTTGCCAAGACTCAAAGGGGGCTGCAGAGAGAGGGAGGCTGTGGGATGGGGCCTTTTCCTCTGAGTATCTCCCTTCGTGTTAACTTTTTTGTCCAGAAAGTGGAGAACCAAGAGAAGCTGGCCTCATGTGCCAATCTTAGGCACAACCGTGTGGTCTTTTTCAGGCTTTTCCTGAAACCCAGCTGGGAAATAAATCAGTACAGATGTAATCCTGATTTTAGCTACAAGGGCCAGGGCCTCTGACCAAACCCCTGGCTTAGGAGAATTTCCTGCTATACATTTGCTTGGCATGTCAATCTCAAGCTATTCTTGCTCTGCCCTCATAGAGATGGGGCTAGTGAGACCATGGCTCCTTGGGATGAGGTTTTGATGTTGGCATGTGCAGGCTTGCTCACGGGGCTCCATTAATTATGTTCACCTCCACCTGCTACAGGGCTTTTTCCGGTCCGTACATCTGGCCCTTTCTTTCTATCTGCAGTTCTGGCACCTCCCTGCCCCCTTTAGCTTTCGGCTTGCTTGTCTCGAGAGGCAGGTATGACATGACCCAATCCCCTCGCTGGTATTCCTGGAATTCAGCTGGTTTAGCAAACGAAGGATGAAGTCCCTCCTGAGCAGGGCAGGTGCGTCTTTCTGTACACATTCCATCACTTCTGCCAATTGATGTCTCCAGGCCAGCTGGTCATCTACAACATGGATTTTGATGTCTCAAGAATTCCCTCCCAGACTCCCTGGTCTAAAAAGGGCAGTTGAAAAGCCCAGAAGCCCTTCATCAGAAGCCCATCATCAAACAAAGGGATCAGAAGCCTGTGACTTTGTATTTCTGCCATCAGACAAGAGTCCAGATGGCCTCTGACCCAGGCATCCATGCACCTGCAGCTGTAAATCTGTGGTTTTTCCAGTGCACAGATATTTACTGACCACCTTTGGCATGCCAGGCCCTATGGCCACAGCAGGAACCAGAAAAAAACAGTTCCTGCTCTCATAAGGGTTACAGTCTACAGGGAAAGGCAGGCAGATGTTCAATAAACTGTAACACAAACAACGGTGCAATTGCAACTATGATGAGCATTGCAAGGAAGTGCTGGGGCCACATGAGAGAGTGGAACAAAGGATGGGTAAGCTAGGGGCTGGGACTTGGGGGCATTGCTGAGGAAGTGACATTTAAGTGGAAACGTGAGGGATGAGAAGATGTTAGCCAGGTGGAAAGAGTGGGAAAAAGCCTTCCCAGTGCAGGGAACAGCCGAGGTGAAAACTCTAAGCCGAAAGGCAGCTTGACATGATCAAGAAATCATAATAGTTGGCCAGGCATGATAAGTCACCCAGCCCAGCCCAAAGGTCCCTTTGTTTTAAAATTTAGGTTGTGGCCAGGTGCAGTGGCTTATGCCTGTAATCCCAGCACTTTGGGAGGCTGAGGAGGGCAGATCATGAGGTCAGGAGTTTGAGACCAGCCTGACCAACATGAAGAAACCTTGTCTCTATTACAAATACAAAAATTAGCCAGGCATGGTGGCATGCATTTGCAATCCCAGCTACTGGAAAGGCTGAGGCAGGAGAATTGCTTGAACCCGGGAGGTGGAGGTTGCAGTGAGCCGAGATCGCACCACTGCACTCCAGCCTGATGACAGGGTCAGACTCCATCTCAAAAAAGAAAAACAAGGGGACCCCTGGATGTTTAGCTGAGGTTCAGGAAGGGGAAGTCCAGAGGTGGGTTAAAGCCCAGGTTTCCAGGCTCCTGCCCTGATGCATGATCTACTACACTCCCCAGGAAGTTCATGAGGAAGAGACAGGAACAAGTTTGGGGTGAAAAAGAATAAACTTTGTTTTGTGAGACAGGGTCTCACTCTGTCACCCAGGCTAGAATACAGTAGCTCAATCACAGCTCACTACAGCCTTGATCTCCTGGACTCAAGCCATCCTCCCACCTTAGCCTTCCACGTAGCTGGGCTACAGGTGTGCACCACCACACTGGGCTAATCCTTTTTCTTCCTTTTTTGTAGAGATGGGTCTTGCTATGTTGCCAAGGCTGAGAAATCAGACTCTTTTTTTTTTTTTTTTTTTGAGACAGAGTATCACCCAGGCTGGAGTGCAGTGGCACAATCTTGGCTCACTGCAACCTCCACCTCCCAGGTTCAAGCAATTCTCCTGCCTCAGCCTCCCAAGTAGCTGGGATTACAGGCACCTACCACCATGCCCGGCTAATTTGTTTTTGTATATGTTTAGTAGAGACAGGGTTTCCCCATGTTGGCCAGGCTGGTCTCAAGCTCCGGACCAACCTGGCCTCCCAAAGTGCTGGGATTACAGACTTGTAATTACACTGCTCGAGGGGCAGTGTGACTGGGCCTCCCAAAGTGCTGAGATTACAGCCACTGAGCCTAGCTGACTCTTCCTTTAAAAAGGGAAAAAGAGTTTGATTTCTAGGATGCAAACAGAATCATGATGGGAGAAAGAAAGTGGAGTTGGTGTTTGGGTAAATGGAGGCAAGGAGAGACAAGTATTTTATTTATTTTATCAATTTCATACCAATTATTAATAATAGCAAAATCTTACTTGGAACTTGCTATGAGCCGGGCACTCTTCTAAGTGCTTTCTGTGTAGTATGTCATTTAATCCAGATAACAACCAGTGCTATTGTCTTCACTTGGGAGATGCGGAAACTGAGGCATGGATTTTAAATGACTCACTTAAAGTCATGTTAAGTAGGTGGCAGGGGTGAGTTTCCCTCCCTCCCTCCCTTCTTCCCTCCTTCCTTCCTTCCTTCGTTCTGAGTGAGATGGAGTCTCACTCTGTTGACCAGGCTGGAGTGCAGTGGTGCAATCTCAGCTTACTGCAACCTCCACCTCCCAGGTTCAAGCAATTCTCCTGCCTCAGCCTCCCAAGTAGCTGGGACTACAAGTGTGTGCCACCACACCTGGCTAATTTTTGTATTTGTAGTAGATACGGGTTTCACCATGTTGGCTAAGCTGGTCTCAAACTCCTGGCCTCAAGCCATACACCCACCTGGACCTCCCTAAGTGCTGGAATTATAGGCGTGAGCCACCGTGCCTGGCCTCAGGAGTGGGTTTTCTGACTCAAGTTGCCTAGAGTCTCCTTTCTTTGTCACTCTGTCACACTGCCCCTCGAGCAGTTTCAAAGCTGGCTCTCTCACCAGTGGGAGCAAACAGAATCAAGGTGGGAATAGCAGACTCTTACTGTTTTGCCTACAGAGGGTGACATAGCAACATCATCAAACTCTGCCCCGAAAGAAAGTTATTTCCACTCTCAGGCCGGGCGCAGTGGATCACACCTATAATCCCAGCACCTTGGGAGGCCGAGGTAGGCAGACGACATGAGGTCAGAGTTCGAGACCAGCCTGACAAACATGGTGAAAGCCCATCTCTACTAAAAATACAAACATTAGCTGGGCATGGTAGTGTGTGCCTGTAGTCGCAGCTACTCAAGAGGCTGAGGCAGGAAAATCACTTGAACCGGGGAGGCGAAGGTTGCAGTGGGCCAAGATCGCACCACTGCACTCCAGCCTGGGCAACAAAGTGAGACTCTGTCTCAAAAAAAAAAGAAAAGAAAAGAAAGAAAGAAGGAAAGAAAGTTATTTCCACTCTCATCCTGAGAGGAATCAGACAGGAAATCTGTGAATGCTAGGCAGCTCTGGCTACCACGGTGTCTCAGCTCGAGATGCAGGCAACTGGCAGACTGTGTCCTCTTCTGCTGGACCCCCAACTATGGAGCAGAGAAAGGCTAGTGACCCTCCTCAGGTTTCATCAGGACCTGCCTGGCTGCCCACCAACTGCAGAAGGAAACTGGGGAGCTGGCACAGAACCAGAGTCTGCAGTGTTCTTGTGGGTTCTTGCTGGCCCTGATGGCCTGGAGTCACGACTGTGGTTACCGTGAGGGCTTAGGTGCAGGCGCTGGAGTGGTACCCACCAGGCGGTGTGCCCCTCTGAGTGTTGGTAGGCAGAGGATTCACCCAGGAGGCCTCTGCATGAGTTATAGATGGTCACACCAAGAGTTACACCTCCACTGTCAACAGGGTGTGCGTGTAAAGGTTTGGAGGTGGCTGGGAGGCCAGGAGGAGATGTTCCAGGGCTGTGAATTCTGAAGCCCACCAGAGAAAAGGGCAAAAGACCCAAGGAGTTCACACTCCCTCCTCTGGAGGATCAAACGCCTCTTCCTAAAATACCAGCACCCCCTAGTGGGAGTCCGTGTCCATTTACACCTCAGGGTTCTTAACTTGGAGTCCCTGAACTTGGAGAGAACAAAAGATAACGCATCTAATTTTTCACTCATCTTCAACTGAAATTTAGCATTTCCATGAATAAGAAATGTAGGCAACACAGTAGCATCAGTAATCAGTACTTATGATTTTGTCACCAATAAATTTACAGGTATTTTCATATCACATTACAGCAGTTGGAGGGAACTCAAAATATCATTTGCATCTGTCGCTATTTGGAAATTATGCCAGTTATTAGTTCTGCCACTAGATCGTGTTATTTAATGCATTAATAAAGAAGCACATATGTTACTACATTTCCAATTTGTTTTTATTTATGCTAAAGCTGTAACGTAATTGTTACGGTATAATTGGTTTCCTTTATAATCCTGTTTATTTTATTTTGCAGATTTAAAGCACTATTCTGAAATGAGTTCCATGGGCATCATTGGGTTGCCACAGGGGTCCATGACATAAAAATAGTGAAAGATCCTGTTTCAGATGGAGCACGTTTAATCATATCCTCTTCTGCCATGGAGGTAGGCACTGCAGCTGTGGGATTCACTACAGCCCAGAAGCAAGGAATGTTGGGCTGGGGGTGGGTGACAACCACCATGTTTTACCTTAGACTGATTCTCTGTTGGCCCAGTGGTTTGAATTGAGAGACATTCATATTTCAGAATCCCTAAATCCTGCTGTTGTTGGTGTACCAGGGTGGCAGTGGGGCTTCTCCCAAGGGGCAAGAAATGTCAATGAGTTCACTTTTTGAGAAAAACGGTAAAATACTATGACGAGCCAGAGGTGAGTCTACTAGAACTAGGTAGTATCACCTTTAGGACAGAAAATGGCTTCTAGGTCAAAGAGGTGTATAACATTATTGCTTAACGTTGATGTAAAGAAAAGCAATGCCTATTTTTTTTTTTTTAAGACAGAGTCTCACTTTGTCACCCAGGCTGGGATGCAATGGCATGATCTTGGCTCACTGCAACCTCCACCTTCTGGGTTCAAGCAATTATTTGGCTCAGCCTCCCGAGCAGCTAGGATTACAGGCGCCTGCTACCACACCAGGGCTAAATTTTGTATTTTTAGTAGAGACGAGATTTCACCATCTTGGCCAGCTGGCCTTGAACTCCTGACCTGGTGATCCACTTGCCTCAGCCTCCCGAAGTGCTGGGATTACAGGCGTGAGCCACCACACCAAGCCAAAAGATGTCTACTTTTAAAGAACATCAAAAATTCTTCTTTTTTTTTTTTGAGACAAGAGTTTCACTCTTGTTACCCAGGCTGGAATGCAATGGCGCGATCTCGGCTCACTGCAACCTCCACCTCCTGGGTTCAAGCAATTCTCCTACCTCAGCCTCCCGAGTAGCTGGGACTACAGGTGTGTGCCACCATGCCCAGCTACTTTTTGTATCTTTAGTAGAGATGGGGTTTCACCATGTTGACCAGGATGGTCTCGATCTCTTGACCTCGTGATCCACCTGCCTCGGCCTCTCAAAGTGCTGGGATTATAGGCGTGAGCCACTGCGCCTGGCCTTAAAAATTCTTTTTACTGTAGAATGTAAAGGTATTTAGAAATGGCACATAGTATGCACGTGTAGTTTAATACATATAATTATAAATTTTGTAACTAATACCAGGGAATAAAATGCTACCCCATCTCCCAACAAGCCTACCATGGACTTCTCCCTGATCATAATCCTACTCTTTCCCAGGAGGCTGCCACTCTCCGAACTTTTGTAGTTTTCATTTGTTGATTACTAATGAGATTTTGCATCATTTTATAAGTTTATTGGCTATGAATTTTTTCCTGTGAAATGCAAGTTTATGTCTTTTGCCCATTTTCAACTCAGATGTTTTCCTTAACTTATTGATTTATAAAAGTATCATATATTTGGGGTGTTAAATGTCAGTTACATATGTTGGAAATATATTCTCCAAGTTTAATTTTTTTTTTTGAGATGGGGTGTCACTCTTGTTGCCCAGGCTGGCTCACTGCAAACTCCACCTCCCTGGTTCAAGCAATTGTGCTTCAGCATCCTGAGTAACTGAGATTACAGATGCCTGCTACCATGCTTGGCTAAATTTTGAATTTTTTATATTTTGTATTTTTAGTAGAGATGGGGTTTCTCCATGTTGTCCAGGCTGGTCTCGAACTCCTGACCTAAAATGATCTGCCCACCTCAGACTCTCAAACTTGTTTTTTTTTGATTGAATTTCGCTCTTGTTGCTCAAGCTGAAGTGCAACAGCATGATCTTGGCTCACAGCAACCTCCCCCTCCCGGGTTCAAGCAATTCTCCTGCCTCAGCCTCCCGAGTAGCTGGGATTACAGGTGCCCGATATCACGCCCGGCTAGTTTTTTGTGTTTTTAGTAGAAATGGGGTTTCACCATGTTAGCCAGGCTGGTCTCGAACTCCTGATCTCAGGTAATCCATCAGCCTCAGCCTCCCAAAGTGCTGGGATTACAGGCATGAGCCACCATGCCCGGCTCCCATACTTCTTTAATATGAATTGTCAGTGTTAAGGTGGCTAAAATCTTTTTTAAGGCTAGTGAACTGAAGCAGTGGGAAGTACTGCTTACATTAGTTGTGATCAATTAGTTGCAAACATCACTGCCCTAGGACCAGCTGGTTTAAATAATTTAATCCTATTTTATGATGAAGACTTTTTTTTTTTTTTTTAAACAGAGTTTCGCTGTTGTTACCCAGACTGGAGTGCAATGGCACGATCTCAGCTCACCGCAACTTCCGCCTCCTGGGTTCAAGCAATTCTCCTGCCTCAGCCTCCCGAGTAGCTGGGACTACAGGCACATGCCACCATGCCCAGCTAATTTTTTGTATTTTTAGTAGAGACGGGGTTTCACCTTGTTGACAAGGATGGTCTCGATGTCTTGACCTCGTGATCCACCCGCCTCGGCCTCCCAAAGTGCTGGGATTATAGGCGTGAGCCACCGCGCCTGGCCCGATGAAGACTTTATGCGTTATTTGATAACTCCTTAATTCATATTAACAATATTCATCTGTATTTTCCTTTCAAAGTTTTACAGTATTGTTTTTCACATTTGAGTATTTAATCCATCTGAAGAACTTCTGCTATTAAGTAGAATGTGAGAAACTAGTGGCAAGTTTCTGTTGTAACAGCTAGAAACACTGGAAAAATTATAATAATTGTGTTAGTCGGTTCTCATGCTGCTAATAAAGACATACCTGAGAAGAGATTTAATGGACTCACAGGTCCACATGGCTGAGGAGGCCTCACAATTATGGTGGAAGGCAAGGAGGAGCAGGTCACATCTTACATGGATGGTGGCAAGAAAAGAGAACTTGTGCGGGGGAACTCCCTTTATAAAACCATCAGATCTAGTGAGACTTATTCACTATCATGAGAACAGCAAGGGAAAGACCTGCCCCCATGATTCAATTATCTCCCACCGGGTCCCCCCCCGCAACACATGGGAATTATGGAAGCTACAATTTGAGATGAGATTTTGGTGGGGACACAACCAAACCATATCAATAATCATATTTTGAAATGCATCAAAGAACTGGGAAAGCAAATAAAATTAGATTAACTAAAATTTTAGAAAAGAAAGAATGCTGCTTAGGTGAGCCAAGATCAACAGCTTCTGGTCCAAAGGACATTGCTGAATCTAAGCAGAGCGAGGGTCAGGGTTGCCATAGGTAGAGGTTTCTAATAGGGGAAAGAAAAATCAGCAAAATCAAATTTTTCTGACTTTCCCAAATCAGAAATGTATTTGGACAGACATTTTACCAAAGATGATCTACAAATGGCAAATATGTAAACAGCTGGGGAAATGCAAAGTAAATCCATATTAGGTACCAATAAGCAAATGTTAGTCAGCATGTGGGGAGTTGGAACCTGAACCTACTGGTAAGGATGAAAAACAGGCCATCCGCAGTGGCTCACACCTGTAATCCCAGCACTTTGGGAGGCCAAGGCAGGTGGATCACGAGGTCAGGAGTTTGAGACCAACTTAGCTAACATGGTGAAACCCTGTCTTTACTAAAAATACAAAAATTAGCTGGTGTGGTGCTGCACTCCTGTAGTCCTAGCTACTCAGGAGGCTGAGGCAAGAGAATCACTTGAACCCAGGAGGCGGAGTTTGCAGTGAGCTGAGATCGCGCCATTGCACTCCAGCCTGGGTGACAGAGCAAGACCCTGAGTCAAAAAAAAAAAAAAGCAAAACAATACAACTGGTTTGGAAAATAGTTTGGCGGTTTCTTAAAGTGTTAAATATACATCTACCATATGATCTGGCCATTTTTCTTCTAGGTATTCACCCAAGTATGTGTTCGTGCCAAGACTTGTATATAAATATTCATAGCATTGCTATGAATATTTATTTTTAATAGACAAAAACTAGAAAAAGACTAAACGTCCATCAGAGGTAAATAGATAAATTAGGGTAAATTTTTTTTTTTTTGAGACTGAGTTTCTTTCTTGTTACCCAGGCTGGAGTGCAATGGCATGATCTCGGCTCACTGCAACCTCCGCCTCCTGGGTTCAGGCAATTCTCCTGCCTCAGCTTCCTGAGCAGCTGGGATTACAGGCACGCGCCACCATGCCCAGCTAATTTTTTTTTTTGGTATTTTTAGTAGAGACAGGGTTTCGCCATGTTGACCAGGATGGTCTCGATCTCTTGACCTCATGATCCACCTGCCTCGGCCTCCCAAAGTGCTGGGATTATACAGGCTTGAGCCATCGCACCTGACAAATTAGGGTAAATTTATACAACAAAATATTATTTAGCAATAAAAAGGATGGAGTTATTTTATTTTATTTTTGAGAGGGTCTCACTCTGTTGCCTAGGCTGGAGTGCAGTGGGGTCATCATGGCTCACTGCAGCCTCAACCTCCTCATCTGGCTCAAGTGATCTTCCTGCCTCAGCCGCCTGAGTAGCTGGGAATATAGGTGCATGCCACCACACCCAGCTAATTATTTATTTTTTTGTAGAGACAAGGTCTCACTATGTTGCCTAGGTTGTTGTTGAACTTCTAAGCTAAAGCCATCTTCCTGCCTCACACTCCCAAACTATTGGGATTACAGGTGTGATCCACTGTGCACCCAGCCAGGATGGACTTCTGACACGTACAACAGCATGGATGAATTTCAAAACAATTATGATGAATGAAGGAACCCAGACAAAAAGGAGTACATATTGTATGAGTTCATTTATTTAAAACTCTAGAAAATGAAAACTAATCTATAGCAACAGAAAGCAAATCAGTGGTTGCCTAGAGGTAGGGGATGAATGAGAGGAAGGGACAAGGGAGGGCCACAAGAAAACTTCTGGGAGTAATAAATATGTTCATTATCCTGATTGTGGAGATGTATTTTCATGGGTCTATATGGATGGCCAAAGTTCTCAAATTAACACTGCTTACATATATGCACTTTATTATATATCAATTATACTTCTATAAAGCTGTAAAAAAAAAAAAAAAAAGCTTTTAATCCTATAAAGAAAACTCTAGGCCCGAATGACATCACCGATAAATTCTTTCGAACATCTCGGGAAGAAACGGTACTAATTTTACATAAGCTCTTTCATAGCATAGAGGAAGAGGAAACACTTCAAAAAACAATAATGATGGAGATAGGCAATTGCAATGTTGGCCAGGCTGGTCTTGAATTCCTGGGCTCAAGCCATCTTGGCCTCCCAAAGCACTGGGATTACAGGTGTGAGCCACCATGCCCACCTGGAAACACTTTCTTTTTTTTCCCCCCGAGACAGTCTTGCTGTGTCACCCAGGCTGGAGTGCAGTGACCCAATCTTGGCTCACTGCAACCTCTACCTCCCTGGTTTAAGCAATTCTCCTGTAATCCCAGCTACTCAGCCTCCCAAGGTGCCCACTCATCACCACACTTGGCTAATTTTTGTATTTTTAGTAGAGACGAGGTTTCACTATGTTGGCCAGGCTGATCTCAAACTCCTGACCTCGTGATCCACCCACCTGGGCCTCCCTGGAAACACTTTCTAAGTCTTTTCATGAGGCTAGTCTACTTGCATACTAGAACATGACAAAGATATGATAGGAAGAGAGAATTACAGGACAAATTCTGTCATGAATATATAAGCAAAGTTTTAAACAAAATATTAACAAATTCAACCCACAGTGTACAAGTAAGATAATGCATATAACAAAGTGGATTATTTTCTAGGATTAGAAAATTGGCTTAATATTAAAAGATCAATCAATGTAATTCTTCATATTAACAATACAAAGGATAAAAAGACATATAACCATCTCAATAGATGCAGAAAAAGCACTCGATACAATTTAGCTCTTGTTCAGAATAAAAATTCATCAAACTAGAAAATTTTCTTTAGCTGATAAGGTATAATTCATATGGAACTAATTTTATGTTATGTACAAGATAGAAAGGATTCTATTTTTATTTTTGTAAATGCATGATCAATGATGCCAGCAACAGGTATTAAATGGGCTCCCCCTTTCTCCTCTCACCTGCCATCTCTATCTCAAATCATACTTCCACATATGTGCAGATCTGTTTCCAGTAACCTGCCTCTACCTGCACCAATACCACCTAGTCATCTCTTTAGGATATGTTTTGATCCTTCATAAGGAAAAACCACACCACCACCTCTGCCCATCCACTTTTTTTTTTTTTTTTTTGAGTCAGGGTAGTGTCTCGCTCTGTTGCCCAGGCTGGAGTGCAGTGGCACAATCTTGGCTTACTGCAGCCTCAGCCTCCCACTTCAGCCTTTTGAGTAGCTGGGACTACAGGTGTGAGCCACTGTGCCTTGCCACACTTCTTCCTAGGAGTATCTTGTATATTCCCAACCCCTTGCTCTTCCATTTACAGTATTAAAACACCTTAGCAAATTCCATTTACAACTTTGTTGGGATTTTTTTCTTGGGGTTGCATCAAATTCGGTGGGACTTCATTCTCATATTTTGCCATATGTTTTTCTTTTTCTTTTCTTTCTTTTTTTTTTTTTTAGATTGAGTCCTGCTCTGTCACTTAGGCTGGAGTGCAGTAACATGATCTTGGCTCACTCTGCAACCTCAGCCTCCCGAGTTCAAGCAATTCTCTGCCTCAGCCTCCTGAGTATCTGGGATTACAGGCACCCACTACCATGCCTGGCTAATTTTTGTATTTTTTGGTGTGTGGAGATGGGGTTTCACCATCTTGGCCAGGCTGGACTTGAACTCCTGACCTCATGATCCACCTGCCTCAGTATCCCAAAGTGCTGGGATTACAGGCATGAGCCACTGTGCCTGGCCATGTTTTTCTTTTGACATGTTTATAAAGGCTGATTTAAAGTCTTTATTTAGTATGTCCAATATCTGGCTTCCTCTGGGACGATTTCTATTGACTATTTTATTTCCTGTGTGTGGGATATACTGTTTTTTTTTTTTTGAGTGCCTCATAATTTGTAGTCGAAAACAGGACATTTGAAATTTGGAAATCAGATTCACACCCTCTTCCCAGCATTTGTTGTTGCTGTTTGTTGATATCATTGTTGCTGCTACTGTTTAATTTGTTTAGTGGCTTTTCTGTGCTAATTTTATGAAGTCAGTGTTATTTGTTTTGTGTGGCCAAGGAAGTCTGCACTCCTTTAGCTTAGTGATCAGCTAATGATTAGATAGAGGTTCCTTAAATGCCCCAACCCAATGGATCTCCCCCTACTTTACCAGGGAACTGTGCGTGTGTGTTGACAAACACTTTCATTGGTCTAGCTAGCTTACATCTCTGCCTTAACTTTCACTTCCTGCTTGAGCAGATGCTCAAGGTCAGCCTGAGGTGAAAGACAGGGGCCTTGTCATGTCTTTCTTGAGAATGAACATGTGCCTGCCCTTCTAGATCTCCAGGACCACGTGAAAGCTTTCCAAAGCCCCGTAGCGCATTTTCCAGATTTTGCCAGAGGCAGCTGTGCTGTTAAACAATTGCTGCTGATTGCTTTCAACAAATGCGCTGGGAGTAGGACAAGCTCCGAGTCAGATCAAATAAATACACCTGTGAATGGAGCGTTTCCAGGGAGCTGCCAGCTCCGTCAAATAGTCACAGTTCTCTGGGATGGGATCTTTGGAGGTGCTCCCAAAACCAACTGCCTCCTCCAGTGGCTGCAAAGTCGCTGCTTTGCACAGCTGCCATAGTCCTGAGATTTTCAAGTCTGCCTCAAAGCTGGGGAGAGGGAGATGAGAACAGGGGAAGTTAAAATGCCACAAAACTCACTGCTCTTACTGAGAGTCAGCATTTTTTCTTGAATAAATGCTCCTGAGATTGTTGCAAGTTTTTGGTTAATTTCCAGAGTTTTAAAAAGGTTGGTTTTTATTTTATTTTATTTTAATTTTTTTGCCAATGTTCTCACTGCTTTTATGGAGGAACAAATTCTGGGGGGGCGGGGGGGTTGGCGGAGCAGTCTCCACTCTGCTATTCTGGAAGTGCTTCTCCAGGATTGCACTGAATCTTATAGGTCAGTTTGAAGAGAGTTGATACTTTTATAATACTTTTTTATCCATAAAATGCAGTATTGTGCAAATTATTTGTATGTTTTTCAGTGAAGTTTTACAATATTCTGCATATTGTCTTGCACATGTTTTATATTTACTGTCCTAGCTTATGTTGCAACAATTATCTTGCAATTTTAAAAAACACGTATTTGTTAGTTGCTGGTGTACAGCAACAGAATCCATTATTTTGTACAGTGATCCTATAGCCAGTTATCTTGTTAACTTCCATTCTTATTTTTAATAATTTCTTTCCTTTTTTTTTTTTTGAGACAGAGTTTTGCTCTTGTTGCCCAAGCTGGAGTGTGATGGCACGGTCTTGGCTCACTGCAACCTCCACCTCCCGGGTCTCAGGCTCCCAAGTTGCTGGGATCACAGGTACCTGCCACCATGCCTGGCTAATTTTATTATTTTTAGTAGAGATGATGTTTCACCATCTTAGCCAGGCTGGTCTCAAACTCCTGACCTCAGAGGATCCACCTGCCTCGGCCTCCCAAAGTGCTAGGATTGCACACATGAGCTACCATGCCTGGCCTATTTTTAATAATTTATTTGTGTCTTCTTTTCAGTTTTCTGTATAGACAAGGATATAATCTATGATTAATGACATTTTCTTCTTCCTTTACAATGTTTTAAAATTGTGTTGTTATTATTTTAATATTCTGGCTGGGATATCTAATATAACGATGAATAGAAGTGGTAACAATACACATTCTTGTCTTATGCCTGATCTTTTTTTTTAAATGCACATGCTTTTATTCCAAATTAGCTGCTCTTGGAAACACCCTGCTCTTCACCTGCTTTTTCAAAAACACCCTTATTGAGAAAAAAGTTACATTCCAGACAAATCACCCATTTAAAGTGGCTTTTAGGATATTCAGAGTTGTGCAACCATCACCACCATCAGCATTTTCATCACCCAAAAAAGAAACCCCATGCCCATCAGCAGTCCACTTCCTATTTCCTTCCAACCACCCCTGAGCAGCCACCAATTGACTTTCTGTCTTTATGGATTTGATTATAGCAAACATGTCATATGAATGCAATCACACAATATGGGGGTGATTTGCAACTGGCTTCTTAGTTTCACTTAGAATAGAATTTACAAGGTTCATCTATGTTGCAGCTTACACCTGATTTTAAAAAGGATGCTTCCCAATATTTCCTTGTTAAAATTAAGTGTTTATTATAGGCATTTGCTAGATACTCTATTTCAGGCTAGGGAAATTCTATTCTTAGTTTTCTAAGAGGCATCCCCCCCCCCGCCCCCCTGCCAAACACTAATAATTTTATTAAATGCCTCTTCAGCGTTCTATTGGATGTTCCCCCTTTTATGTGGTTAATATGATGAATGACACCGTAGAATTTTCTGCTGTCAAATTACTCTTGCATTCTGGGATAACCCCAAGTGGTCACAATGTGTAATCATTTTTGGTTTCCTATCTTTGCATCTAGCTTCACAAATAAAATCAGCCTGTAATTTTTATTTCTTCTATCTTTATGTAGTTTGGATATCAAGGTTATGGTGCCCTCATAAAATCAGTCGGGGACTATTGCTTCTTATTCAGTTACCTGAAAGGGTTTGTACACAATTGGAATGAGCTGGTTTTGTTACTTTTTTCTAGGAAAAAAATCCCCATTTCATTCAAGTTTTAAAATTTATGAGCCTAATATTGTTCACAGTATTCTGTTTTATTTTCATAATCTCTACTGCATCTGTAGTTATGTCTCTTTTTTTGGCCCTAATATTATTCACTTGTGCTTTCTGTTTCTTATCTATCTTGCCAGATATGGGTTTATGTTGTCGAATAACCATCTTTCAGCTTTATTTGATTCTCTCTACCAAATATTTATTACTTCATTCATCATGGCTCTTATTTTTATTATCTTATTTTGGGGGGAGGTAGGGACTATTCTATTGTCCTTTTTCTTTTCTTTCTTTTTTCTTTTTTGAGACAGAGTCTCGCTCTGTTGCCCAGGCTGGAGTGCAGTGGCACGATCTCGGCTCACTGCAACATCTGCCTCCTGGATTCAAGCAATTCTCTTGCCTCTGCTCCAAGTAGCTAGGGTTACAGGTGTCCACCATCATGCCCAGCTAATTTTTTGTATTTTTAGTAGAGACAGGGTTTCACCATGCTGGCCAGGCTGGTCTCAAACTCCGGACCTAAGGCAATCCGCCTGCCTCGGCCTCCCAGAAAGCTGGGATTACAGGCATGAGCCATGGTGATCTGTCACTATTGTCCTTTTCCTAACTTCTTAAATTAGATATTTTATTAATTCTCAGCCTTCTTTTCTCAGATTAGCATTTAGGAGGCTACAAATTTCCTTCTATGTATGGCTTTTACTGTGTCCCACAAGTTTTGACATGTAATATTTTCATTATCATTCAGTTCCAAGTATTTATTTAACTTATTTTTAGGGATGGGGTCTTGCTGTGTTGCCCAGGCTGGAGTACCGTGGCAATTTACAGGTACCGTCATATAGTGTGTACTTATAGTCTTAAACTCCTAGGCTTAAGCAATCCTCCTGCCTCAGCCTCCAGAGTAGCTGGGACTACCGACGTGCACCAATGTGCCCAGCCTCAGTTCTAAGTTTTTTGTTGTTGTTTGTTTATTTTGTGTTTGAGACAGAGTTTTGCTCTTTTTGCCCAGACTGGAGTGTGATCGCGTGATCTTGGCTCACCACAACCTCTGCCACCCAGATTCAAGCAATTCTCCTGCCTCAGCCTCCTGAGTGTCTGGAAGTACAGGTATGAGCCACCATGCCTGGCTAATTTTGTATTTTTCCATGTTGGTCAGGCTGGTCTCAAACTCCTGACCTCAAGTGATCCACCCACCTCGGCCTCTGAGGTGCTGGGATCACAGGCATGAGTCATGGGACCCTGCCAGTTCTAAGTATTTTTAAAACGTTTCAAGTGTGATTATTTTTCTTTGACACAGAGGCTATTTAGAAGTGTCCAGTTTTTTGATACTTTAAAACTATTTTTGTTATGGCACTGTGGTCAGACAGTGTGCTCCAGATGACATCCATTCTTTTAAATTTGTTGAGACTTGATTTGTGACCTTGCTCATGATTTATTTCAATAATTGTTCCAGGCAGGCTTGAGAAGAATATGATTGTTTTTCAGTAATTGGGTGTAGGGTTATATGTATGATTATCAAATCCAGTTTAATTGTTTCTGATGAAATCTATAGCTTTACTATACTTTATCTTGGAAGGATTGTTTTGTGGGGAACAGGAGGGGAAATAGAGTGTCACTCTGTCACCCAGGCTGGACTGCAGTGGCCAGATCTTGGCTCACTGCAACCTCTACCTCCCAGGTTCAAGTGATTCTCAGGCCTCAGCCTCCAAAGTAGCTGGGATTACAGGCATGTGCCTCCATGCCTGGCTAATTTTTGTATTTTTTAGTAGAGACAAGGTTTCACCATGTTGGCCAGGCTTTTCTTGTGGCCTCAAGTGATCTGCCTGCCTTGGCCACCCAAAGTGCTAGGATTACAGGTGTGAGCCACTGCCCCCGGCCTCTTTTGAGACTTTAATCAGAGAGGCTTGTCAAAATCTCACATTGATGATGAATTTCTCAGTTTCTCCATGTAGTACTAACAATTCTTGCCTTATTTATTTTTTAGATTTTTAAAGTTAGTTTTATACAAGTTTAGATTTGTTTATCTATTGGTGAGTTAAAACTGTATCACTATATCATATTTCTACTTCTAATAATACTTGTCTAGTTTAATCTGAAATTGATACAACTAACCACCTTTATTTCAGTTCGTTTTGGCTTGGCATTTCTTTTGCCATCCTTTTGCTTTCAGCACTTTCATGTCTTCTTACCTTAGATATACCTCTTAGAAAATGCAACTGGCTGGGTGCAGTGGCTCATGCTTGTAATCCCACCACTTTGGGAGGCCAAGGCAGGTGGATCAATTGAGGTCAGAAGCTCAAGACCAGCCTGGCCAACATGGTGAAACCCTGTTCCTACTAAAAATACAAACTATTACCCAGTCATGGTGGTGGAAACCTGTAATCCCAGCTGCTCAGGAGGCTGAGGCAGGAGGATTGCTTGGACCTGGGAGGTGGAGGTTGCAGTGAGCTGAGATATTGCACCACTGCACTCCAGCCTGGGCGACAGAGTGAGACACCCTTGAAAGAAAGAGAAAAGGAAGGAGGGAAGGGAGGAAGGAAGGAAGGAAGGAGAGAGGAAGGGAGGGAAAGAAAAAAGAGAGAGAGAAAGAAGAGAGAAGGGAGGGAGAGAGAAAGAAAGGAAAGAAAGAAAGGAGAGAGAAAGGAAGAGAGAAAGAAAAAGAGAGAAAAGAAGGAGGCTGAGGCAGGAGAATTGCCTGAACCCAGGAGGCGGAGGTTGCGGTGAGCTGAGATTGCGCCATTGCACTCCAGCCTGGGCAAAAAGAGCGAAACTCCGTCTCAAAAAAAAAAAGAGAGAGAGAGAGAGAAAAGAAAGAAAGAAAAAGAAAGAAAAGAAAGACTAGGTGGAGCTCAGTGGCTCACACCTGTAATCCCAGCACTTTGGGAGGCCGAGGCAGGTGGATCACAAGGTCAGGAAGTGCAGACCATCCTGGCCAACATGGTGAAACACCGTCTCTACTAAATATACAAAAATTAGCAGGGCCTGGTGGCACGTGCCTGTAATCCCAGCTACTTGGGAGGCTGAGGCGGGAGAATTGCTTGAACCTCGGAGGTGGAAGTTGCAGTGAGCTGAGATCGTGCCACTGCACTCCAGCCTTAACCACATAGTGGGAGTGGGACTCTGTCTCAAAAAAAAAAAAAAAAAAAAAAAAAAAGGAAAGAAAGACTAGTTGGGTTTTATATGTTTTCTCCAATTTAACAATCTCTGACTATTAATGGGTCACTTTATTTCATTATTATTATTTATCTATCTATTTATTTATTTATTTATTTTGAGATCTCGGCTCACTGCAACCTCTGCCTCCTGGGCTCAAGCGATTCTCCTGCCTCAACTTCCTGAGTAGCTGGGACTGCAGATGCAGCTACCACGCCCGGCTAATTTTTGTAATTTTAGTAGAGACGGGATTTCACCGTGTTGGCCAGGATGGTCTCAATCTCTTCACCTCGTGATCCACCCTCCTTGGCCTCCCAAAGTGCTGGGATTACAGGCGTGAGCCACTGCGCCTGTCGTTCATTATGGTTATTGATATATTTTGGCTTCTTCCTAGGCTTTTGGCTTAATTTCTATTTGCCACTTTTTCTGTTTCTTTTTCTCTCCTTTCTTTCTGTTTTTTTGTAGTATGTGTGTATGTGTGTGTTTTAGCTTTTTCTTTTTCTTTTTTGTATGTTTGCTCATGGGGGGAATTTCATTTTTTTTTATATTTAATTTTTTTCACCATTACATTTTATCCAGTATTTCTTATTGAAATGGGAGGAAATATTATCTTTATCAGTACTTCTACAATTTTAACTAGAAGTCTATGTGTATATACATATATATATATGTACACATACACACACACACATACACACACTCACATACTTGTGTAAGAATTTTTGTAAGATTAATTCCCAGAAATGGAATTTCTAGGTTCAAAAACTGTAAACTACCTTAAAACTACATTTTAAACAATATTTCATGGACATCTTCCATGTCATTAAATATTCATCTATAATATTTTCAAGTGCTTGTATTTTACTATTGTATAGATCAACCATATTTTGAAACTACTTTCCTATTTTTTTTTTTTTAAGCAGGGTCTCGTTCAGTTACCTAGTCGGAAGTGCAGTGGCATGATCGTGGCTCACTGCAGCCTCAGCCTCCCTGGCTCAAGCAATCTTCCCACCTCCTGAGTAGGTAGCTGACTAGAGGTGTGCAACCACATGTCTGGCTAATTTTTAAATTTTTTGCAGAGACAGAATTTTCCTATGTTGCCAAAACTGGTCTCAAACTTCTTGACTCAAGCAATCCTCCTGCGTAAACCTCCCAAAATGCTGGGATTATAGGCATAAACCACCATGCCTGACCCTAATTCTCTATTTTTAAATATTAACGTTGCTTATGCTTTTTTACTGCTTGTAATAATAAACAAACTGGCGATTAAGATTATTGTGCATACGAGAACTATTAATTTTTTTAATTTAAATTCCCAGAAGTGGAATTCCTGAGTTAAAGAGTGCATGTATTCTAATATGCTTCCATACACATATCAAATTTACATTTCCAGGAAACAGTCGGAGGACTTTAGATCTCCAAATGTTTCAAAACTCTGGGTAATACACATATATTTTTCATGTTTACCCACTTGTCAGGTGGAAGTTTATATCTCATTGTTTTAATTTATATTTTTCCTTATAAAGTTAAATTTTTTTATACATTTATTGGCTGCTTGAATATCTTTGGTGATTTGTCCACTTATCTGCTCAGACCACTTTTATTTTGGATATGTAATTTTTGTATAAAAATGTATTTTATATTAAGGATGGTATTCTTCGTTATTTGTTGCAAATACGTTGCTATCTGCCTTTTAATTGAATGTTTATAGTGATTTCTTCCACAGAGAAGTTTTTTTTTACTTTTATATATTCAAACCAGTCTTTTCCTTCATAATTTCTCATTTTTATGTCATGCTTTAAAAAACCAGCCACACACATGCCTGTAATCCCAGCTACTTAGGAGGCTGAGGAGGAAAATCACTTGAACCCAGGAGGCAGAGGTTGCAGTGAGCTGAGATTGTGCCATTGCACTCCAGACTGGGCAACGAGAATGAAACTCTGTCTCAAAACCAAAACAAAACACAACACAAACAGCCATTATTTCGATATTGTATTCAGACTTCTTTTTTTTCTTCTAAATTTCGTATTTTGGTTTAATTTTTGCATATGAATCTTTGCTCAGCAGAAATGTTTGTAGTATAACATTTGAGGTAGAGGCCGGGTGTGGTGGCTCACGCCTGTAATCCCAGCACTTTGGGAGGCTGAGGTGGGCAGATTATCAGGTCAAGATATGGAGACCATCCTGGCCAACATGGTGAAACCCTGTCTCTACTAAAAATACAAAAATTAGCTGGGCATGGTGGCACGTGCCTGTAGTCTCAGCTACTTGGGAATCTCTTGAACCCAGGAGGCGGAGGTTGCAGTGAGCCAAGATCATACCACTGCACTCCAACCTGGCAACAGAGTGAGACTCTGTCAAAAAAAAAAAAAAAAAGATTTGAGGTACAAAACACATTCATTTTTTCCCCAATGATTAGTTAGTTGTCCCCTAATGGTCAGTTGCCCCAACCCATTATTGAGTAATTGATCCTATCTTCTTTAATCTATTATTAAATTCATTCAGATACTTGTGTTTGTTTCTGTCTGAGCAATTTAGTTCCATTGATCTGTTACACTTTTTCGATCAGCACCACAGCCCTTTAACTCTGTGGCTTTACAGAATATCTTCATATCTCAGATGGAAAGTCCCCCCTCATTGTTCAACCTTTGAAAAACTTTCTTGGTTATTTTTGCACAATTATTTTTTATGATAAAACATAAAATCTTTTCGCCAGTCTCCTTCCTTGCCCCAACACCCCTAAAAGCCTTATTTGGCTTTGATTGAAACTATATTATGTTTTTAAACTCAACTGGAGGAAAATGGACACCTTTTAAAATATTATTATATTTTCCAATCCAGATAGATGAAGTATCTTTCCATTTATGCAAGGCTTCTTTTGTGCCCCATAGTACAATTTATAAATTTTTAATAACAATGTTATTGAGATATAATTCACATACCCCATAATTCGCCCATTTAAAGTGCACAGTTCAATGGATTCGGGTATATTTAGTCACACAACCACCATCACAGTCAACTTTGGAATATTTTATTTCCCCCCAAAGAAATCCCATCTCCATTAGCATTCATTCCCCATTTTCCCCCTACTGCCCCAGTCTTTGGCAACACCAATCTACTTTCTGTCTCTATAGGATTGCCTACTCTGAACATTTCACATAAATAAAATCATATAATATGTGGTTCTTTGTAATTGGCTTCTTTCACTTAGCATAGTATTCTCAAGGTTCATTCAAATTGCTGTATGTATCAGTACTTCATTTCTCTCTTTTTTTGAGACAGAGTCTCACTCTGTTGCCAGGCTGGAGTGCAGTGGCACGATCTTGGCTCACTGCAACCTTCACCTCCCAGGTTCAAGCAATTCTCCTGCCTCAGCCTCTGGAGTAGCTGAGACTACAGGCATGTGCCACCATGCCCCGCTAACTTTTTGTAATTTTAGTAGAGATGGGGTTTCACCACGTTAGCCAGGTCTTGATCTCCTGACCTTCTGATCTGCCTGCCTCAGCCTCTCAAAGTGTTGGGATTACAGGTATGAGCCACCACGCCCGGCCAACTTCATTTCTCTTTATGGCTGAGTGATATCCCATTGCATGGATATAGTACGTTGTATTTATCCATTCATCAGTTGAAGGACATGTGTTTTTTTTTCACTTTTGAGCTATTATGAATAATGCTGCTATGAACATTCATGTACAAGTTTTTGTGTGGACATATGTTCTCATTTATCTTAAGTATATACCTAGGAGAATTGCTGGGTCATATAGTAACTGTATGTTTAAACTTTTCAAGGAATTGACAGAGTATTGTCCAGTGACTGTGCTATTTTACATTCCCACAAGGAGTATAGGTATGAGGATTCCAAATTCCCCACATCCTTGTCAACACTTGTTATTATCTGTTTGGTTTTTTTTTTGATAGTGTGTAGTATTTCATGGTGTTTTTTATTTGCATTTCCCTGATGATGTTGAACATTTTTGCACATGTTTGTTGGTCATTTGTATATTTTCTTTGGAGAAGTGTCAATTCAGATCCTTTGCTCATTTTTTAATTGGGTATTTGTCTCCTTATTGTTGAGTTATAGTATTTTTTTATATATTCAAAATTCAGATCCCTTATCACATACACTATTTGCAGTATTCTTCTACTATTCTGTGGGCAATCTTTTCAGTTTCTTGACAGTGTCCTTGAAGAACAAAATTTTACTTTTCATGGTGTCCACTTTATTTATGTTTAATTTTTGATTTTTTTTTTTTTTTTTTTTTTTTGAGTTGGACTCTTGCTCTGTCACCCAGGCTGGAGTGCACTGGCGTGATGTTGGCTCACTGCAACCTCTGCCTCTTAGGCTCAAGTGATTCTCCTGCCTTAGCCTCCTGAGTAGTTGGGACTACAGGTGTGTGTATTTCACTATACCTAGCTAATTTTTTTTTGTTGTTGTTTTTTTTTTTTTTTGAGACAGAGTCTCACTCTGTCACCCAGACTGCTGTGCGTTGGCATGATCTCAGCTCACTGCTACCTCTGCCTCCTGGGTTCAAGCAATTCTCCTGCCTCAGCCTCCTGAGTAGCTGGGACCCTACACACGCCACCACACTGGGCTAACTTTTTGTATTTTTTTTTTTTTAAGTAGAGATGGGGTTTCACCATGTTGTCCAAGCTGGTCTCGAACTCCTGACCTCATGACTTGCCTGCCTCAGTCTCCCAAAGTGTTTACAGGCTTGAGCCACCACCCTGGTCATTTTTGTATTTTTAATAGAGATGAAGTTTCGCCATGTTGACCAGGCTAGTCTCAAGCTCCTGACCTCAAGTGATCCACCTCAGCCTTCCAAAGTGCTGGGATTTCAGGCATGAGCCGCCATGCCCAGCTGATGATATCTGCTTTATTTTTCTTCTTTGTTGCTTGTGCTTTTGATGTCATATCTAAGAAACCATTGACTAATCCAAGATCATCAAGATTTACACTTATGTTTTCTTCTATGAGTTTTATAGTTTCAGCTCTTAGATTTAAGTCTTTGATCCATTTTTGAGTTAATTTTTGTATGTGGCATGTCCTAGGGACCCAATTTCACAATGTTGCATATGGATATTCAGTTGTCTCAGCACTATTTACTGGGATGAACAAGATCATTTCCTATCTGGTCATTGCTGGTATGTAGAAAATTATTGAATTTCATCTTTTTGTGTCTGCAGCTACTTTATTGAACTCTCTTATTAGTTCTGGACATTTCTCCATCCATTATCTAGGGCTTCTTAGGTAGACAATCATATCACTCACAAATAATGATAAACTTGTCTTTTGCTTCCCACATTTCTGACTCTCTTATTGTTTTCCTTTGAATTTCACAAGATTGTTGACACTATTCAAGTTGTGAGCACTGTTGTTTCAGAGGGATTCTTCCATTACTAAGGACCACCTCTGCCCCTTCATTCCAAGTAATCATTAGCTCTCACATTGTCTGCTGGATTGAGATAGGTATCATTTATCATGCTGACAAATCTCCTTTTATTCCTAACCACAGAGAGTTTGCATTAGGGGGCATCTTATCAGGATAATGATATCATTTTCCTCTTGTGTCCTATTCATGTGATGAACAACATGAATACACTTTTACACTAATCCCTGTTTGTATAAATGAAGTGTCTCCCAGCCAGTGGGAACAGATTAGTTCACGTGAATAGAAACAACTCAGGTTTCATTGATGCACGCTCCCACCTGTGTAACAGAAAACAGATGTCACAAGCTGAAAGCCAGTAGGTCATGTCTAGTTTGGCCTGTAAGGGATTCTAGAATACTGTTTTGAATTAGTTGCCAGCATTTAAAAATCAGGACATTTTTCACATTAATTCCAATTTCTAGTTTCTCTTTTAAAATCATAAGATCTAGCCACACCTATCTTGCATTTCCACACGGCCACCGTGGGTAGGAGCTGGGCCCAGAGACTCCCTTTAGCGGTCTCCTCATTTACCTCACTAGCATCTTGTCATACCCTATTGTCACCATACCTAGACATCAGGGCCAAGGCTCAGTTTCCAGTTTTTGCATTTGTGCAATTTTTGAAAATAATGAAATATTTATCAAAATCATGTCTAGCAAATGTAGAAAAAAAAATGAAAGAGGCCAAGAGAGCCATGTGCTTCTAAGAGAAAAGGGGGAAAGCATATTTCTAGGTAGAAGTAAAGAATATTACTATATGTTTAATATGCAAAGTGTGATTGTTGAAAGAATAAGACGTAAGGGGCCACCAGAAATGAAATCTAAGACTATGGAGAAGCTGTGTCTGGAAAGAGAATCTCATTGCACCGTGGGGTAGAAAAGGACTGACCTTTCAAGAAGGTTGATTTCAGGAGGTACTGAGCATAAACAATGCTGTTATGAAATGTCAGAATATATTAAGTGAACACCATCTCACCAGTTCTAGCCTGAGTTTGACCTGCCTGGCCCTTGGGGATGTTTGAGTTTCTGATCCCTGCTCCAGGTCCTCCAGCTTCCTTCAAAGCCTCCTCAGTCATCCCTGGGGTTCCGCAGGTTTGGCTTACAGTGGTGACTGTGCTGGGGTCAGCCTCCTTGTATTCCCCAAGGTACAAGGCTTTGTGATTTCAAATGCTTTTCCACAGGCCTACAGGGGTGAGAGTCATGGCACATTCCTGCCCCTTTCACTTGGTTTCTCGGCCCTTAATCAAAAGTTCTTTTTGCTTCTTCCTGAACCTCTTCCCTATAAGGTTCAGATGGCTCTTTCCCCATAAGGTTCAACCTATGAGGCTGACCTGGAATAGAAATCACACTCCCATCAGCAGCAACAGCAAGGGACTGGCTTGAGAGGTATGGGTACAGGTTGGTCCTATCTCCTTCAGCTCCTCCTGAAACATCCAATCTAAATTTTGCAATGGTGACCCATCAGTCAGACTCTACCCCTCTCCTATGATGACATGCTGGAATTTCCACTGGAGGTCACTCCCTATCTCAGACCCCAGGGCCTACGCAGAAAGGCCTCCATGCAGGCCCCTGACTTTTAATCAGGTCAATGTACACAGTGGATTATTGTGGGAGAGCAGTCCAGTCTGCATTCATTTGGGCTTATCCAGGGTGTTGGCATTCTTTGCACAAACTCTACTTTGTCACAGTGTATTACTATTTTAATTCAAGGCTGAATATAACTTGCACTTATTTAAAAAATTCTTTTATTCATGTATTTATTTTTTTGAGATGGAATTTCGTTCTTTTAGCTAGGCTGGAGTGAAGTGGTGTGATCTCAGCTCACTGCAACCTCTGCCCCCTGGGTTCAAGTGATTCTCCTGCCTCAGCCTCTCAAGTAGCTGAGATTATAGGTGCCTGCCACCACACCTGGCTAATTTTTGTATTTTTAGTAAAGATGAGGTTTTGCCCTGTTGGCCAGGCTGGTCTCAAACTCCTGACCTCAGGCAATCTACCTGCTTTGGCCTACCAAAGTGTTAGGATTACAGACGTGAGCCACCGCGCCCAGCCAAACTTTCACTTATTCCGTTTCAGATTTTATATCTGTGTCATAGAGAAGAATTCGCCTGTAGTTTTCTTTTTGAGTTTTGGTAACAGGTTAAAACAAATGGGAAGTTTTTCCAAAGTTTGTAAGATTTGCAACTTTTAAGTTTTGCTTTTTAAAGTCTGTGTTTTGAAATAATTTTAGATTTACAAAAAAAGTGCAAACTTAAGAGTTCCCATAAACCTTTCTCCCTGCTTCCCTAAATATTAGCATTGTATATAACAAAGTACGATTCTTGAAATCAGAAAATTAACATTGATACAAAACTATTACTAATCTACAGACTTTATTCACATTTTGCCGATAGTCCCACTCAATGTACTTTTTCTGGCCCAGGATCCAAGCAAGCCCAAATCCCTCACTGCATTTAAGTGTGTGTAACAATCTGTGACAGCCCTTGTTGCCTGACCTTGACATTGTTGAAGATTTTGTAGACTGCTCCTCGATTTGAGAGAGTCTGATGTTTTCCTTTTTCTTTCTTTTATTTTAGAGAAAGGTTGTCACCTAGGCTCTGTCAGCTAGGCTGGAGTGCAGTGGCATAACCATAGCTGACTGCAACCTCAATCTCCTGAGCTCAAGGGATCCTCCCACCTCAGCCTTCTTAGTAGTTAGGACTACAGGCCCATGCCACTGCACCCAACTAATTTATTTATTTATTATTTTTGTAGAAATGGGTCTTGCTATGTTGCCCAGGCTGGTCTTGAACTCCTGGCCTCAAGCAATTTTCCCACCTTAGCTTCCCAACATGCTGGCATTACAGGTGTGAACCACCAGCACCAACTCCTGATGTTCTCTTATGATGATACTGATGTAAGACAATTTTGGCAAGAATACCACAGAAACGATGTGCCTGTCTCAGCATCAAATCATGAGATGAATGTTATTGCTGTGTCTCCTTATGATAATGTTAACTTTGTTCACTTGGTTAAGGGGTTGTCTGCCCAGCTTCTTTGCTGTGTTTCTATTTTCCCTTTGTAACTAGAAAGTATCTTGCTGGGCACGGTGGCTCATGCCTGCAATCCCAGCACTTTGGGAAGCTGAGGTGGGGTGATCACTTGAGGCCAGGAGTTGGAGACCAGCCTGGCCAACATGGTGAAACTTGTCGCTACTAAATATACAAAAATTAGCTTGGCATAGTGGCACGTGCCTGTAGTCCCAGCTGCTTGGGAAGCTGAGGCAGGAGAATCACCTGAACTCAGGAGGTGGAGGTTGCAGTGAGCCAAGACTGCACCACTGCACTCCAGTCAGAGCAAGACTCTGTCTCAAAAAAAAAAAAAAAAAAAAAAGAAAAGAAAAGAAAAAAGGGAAAAAAAGAAAAAGAAAGTACCTCATGGGGAGCTACTTTAAGCAAATGCCCATCTGTCTTAGTCTGCTCAGGCTGCTGTAAACAGAAAACCATACGCTGGGGGCTTATAAACAACAAACATTTATTTCTCACAGTTCTGGAAGCTGGGAAGTCCAAGATCAAGGTACTAGCAGATTTGATGTCTGGCAAGGGCCCAGTCCTCACAGACGGCACCGTCTGACTGTGTCCTCATGTGGGGCAACACACGGTAAGGGGCAGTTCCCTTAGGCCTCTTTTTATAGGAGCACTAATTCTAATCATGAGGGCTCCACCCTCATTATCTAGACCTCATCACCTCCCCAAATGCCCCACCTTCTAATACCATCACCTTGGGGCCTAAGCTTCAATGTATGAATTTTGGGGGTTCAGACCACAGCACCATTTATCATCATAATTTTGCTCACTGTATTTAGCATCTACTGATGATTTTTTTTTTTAGACAGTCTTGCTTTGTTACCCAGGCTGGGGATCAAGAGATTCTCCTGCTACAGTCTCCTGAGTAGCTGGTAAGATTACAGGTACTCACCATTACACCCAGCTAATTTTTGTACTTTTTTAGTAGAGATGGGGTTTCACCATGTTGGCCAGGCTGGTCTCAAACTCCTGACCTCAGGTGACCCACCACCTCGGCCTTCCTAAGTGTTGGGATTACAGGCATGAGACACCATGCCTGGCCCATTGATGATTCTTGCCAGTAAAAATTATTACTGTGATGTTTACCAAATGGTGATTTTCTGCTTCCATCTTCTTTCTACATGTATTCACTGGCATTCCACTGTAAAAAAGTGTTGTCACATGCATACGTATATTTATTGCAGCACTGCTCACAATAGCAAGGAAAATGTAGCACATATATGCCATGGAATACTATGCAGCCATAAAAAAGGATGAGTTGTGTTCTTTGCAGGGACATGGATGAAGCTGGAAACCATCATTTTCAGCAAACTAACACAAGAACAGAAAACGAAATACCTCATATTCTCACTCATAAGCAGGAGTTGAACAATGAGAACATATGGGCACAGGGAGGCAAACATCACACACTGGGTCCTGTCGGGGGTGAGAGGCTAGGAGAGGGATAGCATTAGGAGAAATACCTAATGTAGATGATGGGTTGATGGGTGCAGCAAACCACCATGGCACATGTATACCTATGTAACAAACCTGCACCTTCTGCACATGTATCCTAGAACTTAAAGTTTAATTTTTTAAAAAATCTGTATTCCAAAAAAAGAGAAAGGTTGTCATTTCTCGCCATGTATTTATTTATCCAATTTTTTATGTCAGTATGGACTGTTGTAAATTACTTATTTTATTCTATGAACTACAATCCATAACTATCATTATTGTGTTACTCAACATGTTCTGGAGCTGGTCACTGAGAGCCCCTTCAAGTTGGTTATTGTGCTCTTTTGACAAACACTAATCATTTTTTGAGTACTTTATTATTTTCTAGTACCACAAGAAAATAATTTCTTAAAAAAAGATGTTCTAGATACATCTTGTTCTTTCCCTGTCATGATCCTTCAATCAGACATTCCTGCAAGGAGCCCTGGTTCCTTTTATTAGAGAATGATATTTAGAAACCAAGATTGGGAAGCTAGTTGTGCTCATTATTAGTGGGATATTATTACCTCTAGGTTTCCTCATCAGAGCTGGGAAATACACATGTATCTATATCTTCTTATCTATATTTTTATCTATGTATCTAACTATTAAAAACCATGAGTATATACTGATACCTCCAATTCTCATCTAACACCACAACATTCATTCTAGCTGTCCACCTTTTTCTTGTTTGTAACTTCCTTCCTCAACACCAAAGAACTTGGCTCTCCTTATTCATGCTATATTTACCTATTTGTTCAATCTTCATGTATATATGATAAATAGATTTGCTAATTAGAGAACAGACCCCTTAAGCAGCAACACCAACACAATGTGGTACAAGTTGTATGTGTTTTTTTTTTTTTTTCTGTCTTTAGCCTTTGTATCAATCCATTCTCATGTTGCTATAAAGAAACACCTGAGACTGGGTAATTTTTTTTTTGAGACAGAGTTTCCCTCTTTTGCCCAGGCTGGAGTGCAGTGGTGCAATGTTGGCTCACTGCAACCTCCAGCTTCCCCTTTCAAGCAATTCTTCTGCCTCAGCCTCTGAGTAGCTGGGATTACAGGCGCCTGCAACCATGCTCAGCTAATTTTCGTATTTTTAGTAGAGACAGGGTTTCACCATGTTGGCCAGGCTGGTCTTGAACTCCTGACCTCATGATCCACCTGCCTTAGCCTCCCACAGTGCTAGGATTACAAGTGTGAGCCACTGCACCTGGCCGAGAGTGGATACTTTTTATAAAGAAAAGAAGTTTAATTGGCTCACAGTTTTGCAGGCTGTACAGAAAGCATAGTGGCTTCTGCTTCTGGGGAGGCCTCTGGAAGCTCACAATCATGGTGGAAGGCAAAGTTGGGGCTTGCATGTCACATGGTCAGAGCAGGAGCAAGAGAGAGCAAGGGAGGAGGTACTACACACTTTTAAATGACCAGATCTCATGAGAACTCACTCTCAAATGGACAGTACCAAGAGGGACGGTGCAAAACCATTCATGAGAAATCTGCCCCCATAATCCAATCACCTTCCAACCCCACCTCCAGCAATGGGAATTACATTTCAATATGAGATTTGGACGGGGCACACATCCAAACTATATTAGCCTTATAGTAAGTAGTCAAAATATGGTTTTCTAGGTTACTTTGTTAGTTCCTTTTGCCTTCTTCCTCAATATGGTTACATCATTCATTTGTAATAGAGTTAGGTTTATTTGTTACTGTTCATATTCAATTTTGGGTTCCCATCACATCCTGATTGAAGTAAACTTACTGTTTTAGGGTGAGATGGGGATATGTGTAGCAGTATCATGGTCCTCAAAGTCATACTATACAAACAGCATGCTTGGAGAACTGTCATTGTCCCCATCCCTTCTATCCTCACCCTCATTCCCTCATTCTTTCCATACTATCCCTACTAATCCACTATAGGTAACCAATCTCATCAGATTCTTGTTTATCCTTCCTATACTTCTTTTTCCACAAATGAGAAGATACATGCATATTTTATTATTTCTCTTTTTTGAGGCAAAGTTACTCTTTGTTGCCCAGTCTGGAGTTCAGTGGCATGATCTCGGCTTACTGCAACCTCTGCCTCCTGGGTTCAAGTGATTCTCCTGCCTCAGACTCCTGAGTAGCTGGGACTACAGGTGCATGCCACCAGGCCTGGCTAATTTTTTGTATTTTTAGTAGAGGTGGGGTTTCACTGTGTTAGTCAGGATGGTCTCTCTTGTTTACATGAAAGGTTAGCACACTATATGTTTCACTGTAGTATTTTTTAAAAGCATGGTAGAATTCTGTCTTTCGAAATCTGATAGAAGTCAGGCTGAGGCAGGTGGATCATGAGGTCAAGAGATCAAGACCATACTGGCCAACATGGTGAAACCCCGTCTCTACTAAAAATTCAAATATTAGCTGGGCATGGTGGCATGCGCCTGTAGTCCCAGCTACTTGGGAGGCTGAAGCAGGAGAGTCGCTCGAACTCGGGAGGTGGAGGTTGCAGTGAGCCGAGATCATGCCACTGCACTCCAGCCTGGCAACAGAGAGAGACTCCGTCTCAAAAAAAAAAAAAAAAAAAAAAAAAATTGATAGAAGTTATCCATGAAACTACCAAGACATGGAGACTTTCAAGAGAAATGTTCTTTGATAATTTATACAATTCCCTGGTTATTGTATTTGTATCAAAATGTACAAATTTATACAATTGTATAAATTGTATTCAGGGTGTGTCTTTTCTCAAGTCAATTTCTGGTAATTTATGTCTTCCCAGGAAAGTTAAGATATTGAGTAGGAGATGCAAATCCTTCTTTGCTTCAGAGAAAATTTGCCTATATTTTATTTTCTCCTCTCTCTCCATGTGGAATTACTGTTACATGCATATTAGACCTCTATAGTCTAGCCATTATAGATCATCTTTTCTCTTCTGTTCTAGTTCATACATTCAGCTTTCTTCGGATCTTCTGTTCATTGTTTCTACTGAGATTTAAATTTAGCAAACTGAAAATGTTTCCTAATTTTAGTTTGTAATTTCTTAATCCACTACACTTGCAAGTGCAATATCCTCCCAAATATTATTAAAAACGTAAAAGAGAAATATGTTAAAATTGTTTTTCCTCTTCTTCTTGTGGAAATTTCATTTCAAAGGAAACTAATTTTCTCTGATCATGTTCCTTTCTGTTGAAAGTCTGAATCTTTTTGTGTTTTCATATCATTGGTTTTTCTCTCTTTGCTCATTTTTACCAGGAAGGAGTCTATATTTACTCTGGAATATAAATTGACGTGGTTCTGCTGATTATCATGAATAGTCGGTATTCAATCAAGTAAATAAGTGGAGAGAGGTATTTTAAGCAGGTGGAATAGAGAGGGAAGAGCATGAAGATAAAAAAGTCCAACGTCAGCAAGGCACAGTGGCTCACACCTGTAATCCCAGCACTTTGGGAGGCCAAAGTGGGAGAATCATTTAAGCCTAGGAGTTTGAGACCAGCCTGGGCAACATAGCAAGACTCCATTTCTACCAAATAATGATAATAATAAGCCAAGCATGCCTGAGCCAGGAGTTTGAGGCTGCAGTGAGCTCTGATCATGCCACTGCACTGGGCGACAGGGAGACCAATGTGGATTTTCTTTTTTCACATATTTTATGTACTGGGATATAACTTAGAAAGAGCAGAATATGCAACTTTTAAGTGAACATCTCACTAACTTGTTCATAGGTACACACCATTTAACCACCATCAAGATAAAAATACCACCCCAGAAAGTTCACTCTCTGTCTACTTTCTGGTTAAATTGTTCCCTGCTGCCAAGATAACCATCATTCTGACTCCTGTTGCTATAGATTAGTTTGCTGGTTCTTGAACTTCATATAAATGGAATCTTGCACTATATTTTCTTTTGTGTCTGGCTTCTTTTGCTCAACACAGTTTTTGTGAGATTCACCTATGTTGACACATGCCTCAGTCATTTATTCCCTTTTACCACTGAGTAGCAATCCAGTGTATGAATATCCCATACTTAAAAAAATGCATTCCACTGTTAATGATATTTGGGTTGTTTCCAGTTTGAGGCTATTAAAAATAAAGTTGCTATAATCATTCATATATACATGTTTCTGTGGGGATATATACATTCATTTATCTTAGCTATATACCTAAGAGTGGAATTTCTGGGTCCTAGGTAGATGTATATTTGACTTTATTAGATACTGCCTCAGTTTCCCAAACCCGTTGTGCCATGTTACACTCCTACAAGCAACATACGAGCGTTCCAGTTGCTCCACATCCTTGCCAACATTTGGTGTTTTCAGTATGAATTTTAGCTATTCTAACGGCAGTTGTCACTTATGGTTTAAATTTGCATTTCCCCAAAGACTCATCATGTTAGCACATGTGATTATTGGCCATTCTATCTTTTTTTGGTGAAGTGTCTTTTGCCCATTATTTATTTATTTTTTTGAGATGGAGTTTTGCTCTTGTAACGCAGGCTGGAGTGCAATGGTGCGATCTTGGCTTACTGCAACCTCCATCTTCCAGGTCAAGTGATTCTCCTGCCTCAGCCTCCCAAGTAGCTGGGATTACAGGCATGTGCCACCATGCCTGGCTAATTTTGTATTTTTAGTAGACATGGGGTTTCACCATGTTGGTCAGGCTGGTCTCAAACTCCTGACCTCGGGTGATTTGCCCAGCTTGGCCTCCCAAAGTGCTGGGAGGCCAAGCTGGGCAAATGAGCCACTGCACCTGGCCTCTTTTGCCCATTTAAAAATTGGACTGTTTGTCTACTACTTTTGAGTTGTGGGATTTCTTTATATATTCTGGCTATAAGTTACTGGAAACCCTACTATCCACTGGTGAATAGTAATGATGTCAATTGAGATAGGGAAAGCAGGACAAGGCATTTAAGAGAAGATGAGGAATTCATTTTAGGGCATGGAGTAATCAAAAGGCTTTCAGGTTGATTACCTAGGTATGGATGTACAGAGAACACTTGGAATTATAGATCTGGAGCTCAAGAGAGAAGTCTGGGTGATAGTTTAGGAAGGATCAGCATGATGGGAATGGATGAGATTGCCTAGGGAGAAGAGAAACAGCTTCATCTAAATCCTCAAGCATTGCAATGTTTAAGGGATGATGAAGAAATAAAGCCAGAAGGAGAAAACAGAAATCATGGTCAGAGGTGGAGGAGAAGTCAAGGAGGGGATTTTCAAGAAGGAGTGCCAAGTGCTCTAGTGAGGTAAGAAAATGAAACCATTGGAGTTGACATTGGGGTTTCCCTGGTGGCATCTGTTCAGAGTATTGAGGAATAAACGTAAGATGAGGAAGTAGAGACAGGGGTGGACTCCTCTTTGAAAACATTAGGCAGTGAAAGGAAGGAGAGTAATTTCAAATAGCCTTACATTTCAAAACAAAGCAACAAAGGAGTTGTACAAAGAGGTACATAATCAGATGCTGAATGAGTGACAGAGGTATCTTTCAGAGTCTTTCCAGCAGCTTTGGGAAGGTGGGAAATGGAGGATGGATAGGTGTCAGGTGCTGATCAGATCTGGGACAAGGAGACACAGACAGAACTCATTGTTGATGGGGTGGAATAACATGCAGGTGGAGAGGATGGGACCAAGTTGGCTTCCTGGGATGCTCAGCGCCCTGGGAGTGAGCACCAATGAGCCACTCTATTGTGGCTTTTCCTCCATTTTCAGAAGCCAGGTGCCCCATAATTCCTCTGGCAGATTATTTGCCTTCCTGAGTGCTCTCCTAATCCAACATTTCCATCTGACATATGCTGTGTCGTTCTTGCTACTGAATTCCTGATTCCAGAGCAGTTCTGCCCTTTTCCTCCTTTGCACAGTCTGTACCTTCCCTCTTCTCTTCTTCCTCCAAATGCCAGTATTTTTGTGGTGGAAAAGGTGGGGTCAGGGGAGACAAAAGACTAGAATCCTTATCAAGTCCTCTCTCAGCCCTCCGTGGCTCTGGTTCCTTCTCTGTGAAAGGGTGACTTGTGGGTTCAGGATGGTGGATGAGGTAGGAGAGAGGGTCTGAGTTCCTTCCCACCTCTAACGATGGCTGGAACCAGGCCTCTGTGTTCACCCAAGGGTACTTTCTGTTTCTGTCCATTTAGGGAAGTTGCTTTTTCTTGGTATTTCGGGAGTCAGGAAAAGAAAAGTCATTGGTGTTCGTATCTCTGAAAGCCTCAGGTAGGGCTGCGGCTTTTGACCAACAGTAACGGATGACCATGACCTTGTGGCTGAGTTTGCACGCCTCTAACAGATATTATGACACAGAGTTCCATTCAATAGTGGAAGTGGAGATTTCAGCGCTGCCCTTTGTTAACCCTCACATAAAGTGCTATTCTTTATTGCAAGGGCTGTCCAAGCAGTAGCCAATCTTCTTACTCCATTTTGTAAATGAGGGAAAGGAGGTATAAGAAGGGCAGTGTCCTGCGGGATTCCCTGAGGAGTGCTTCCAACTCTTGCCACGTCGTCTGTGGAAGAAAAAGGGGAGGCAAGAAAAGGGTCTTGACCCTGGAGGCAGCAACTCCTTCACACCCCCACTCCCTTCCCCAGGGGCTGGGAAGCAACTCAGGTGACAGTCGCCCACTCAGGTGCCGGCCACGGAGGGCGGGAAGTCCAGCCAGAGGATGGAGCAGCAGTGCTAAACCCTGGGACTGGCTGGCATTTCTAGGAAGGTCCCTGCAGAAGGGTGCAGGTCAAGATCCCGTCCGCACAAAAGGGGTGCAGGCATTTTAAGGGTTAAGAGCACCCAAAGAAAATAGAAATAGGAAGAGGAAGTGGGTCGCAGTGAGAGAAGGAAGCAGCTCGTCGGAGCTTCCTCTTTCTCGTCTTTCCCCGAAGCCCCCCCCTCCCAGGCCTATCCCCCCGCTTCGCAAAGCCCTGCTGCGGGGCCAGAGCCGCACTTCCGATGCGGGGTCCTAACCTCCCCTCACTGCTGGGGGCTTGCTGGTGCTCCGCGCGGGCGCCCCTCGGGCCACGGCCGTGCACCGGCCAGGGTCTGTTTCTTCCGAGGGCTGGCGAGTCAGCGCCAGGGCTGCTTCTCCGGACTGGGGGGCTTGACCCAGAGGATGCGGGGCCCCGCGCGCACCTGGCGGATGCTCACCGGGTGGCGGGAGAGGCCCGCTCCGCGGTCAGCCCCGCCCCGCCAGGCCCCGCCCAGCCATGCCCCGCCCCTGACATGCCCCGCCCCTTTCCCCGCCCGTCGGAGAAGCCCTGGCGAGGCAGATGCTGGGGCGCGCCGCGCGGCTCCAGCTGGGGCGCGGTGGTCCCGACGGTCACCCGAACCGCAGGGAGTCGCCGCTGGAGAGGGGCTCGGCGCCCGGCGGGGACGGCAGGTGTGTGGCTGGGCGGCCAGGGCGGGTACGGAGGGCACGCATGTGAGCTCCAGGCAGAGCCGGAGCAAGCTGGGGACCGTCGGGTAGAGTGGGCTCCACCGAAGCACGGGGACTCGACAGGTCCTGCTGTCTTCGGGCCCCGTGGTCTGGGCCCACGGCGGGGGGCAGCGGGTCTGCAAACCTGCGCTCCAGGTCACCCAAGAGACTTAATGGGCGTCGCGGGGACCACCCACCGTTATCCGAGTAACCTCTGCCGGGCGCCTCAGTGCAACTGTGTCCTCAGCCTCCTGCCTCCGACACAGGTCGCCCTGTGTCGTGGGGTCAGGGACCCTGCCCGCTCTGGCGGGGAACTGCCCATGAGCGTGGGCATCAGGGCTTCCTGTGCCGTCAGAACCAGGGAGTCATGGAAGTGCCGGCGTGAGGCGCCCTCCGTCGAGCTCAGCCTGCTAATTAGCCAGCCTTGGCCCCAGACGCGGCTGCTGTCCTAGAGAAATGCACGCTTGCCATTCTCAGAGGATCTGTGTTTACACACTGGGCTTCCCCGCGTGACTGTGTATGTGTGTGCATGTGCGTGCGCGCGTGCTGGCCCATCCTGGCATAGGGTAAATATACAAAATGTTCAGGTCAGTAGGAGGAAGGAGATTGTTCAGAAGGAAAAGGAAGGCGAGATTAAAGCAGCAGGATGTGGTATGAGTTAACAAGACTCTGAGTGGAGGGGAGGGTGGGTTCAGGCAGAATGAGGGCTAAAAGTAGGCCAAGCCTGCCTCCAAGGTCCCCTCTGGACTGACACCCTCGTTTTCCTCCCTGTCTTCTCACTCACCCTACACTCTCCTTCCTACCCTCTGGACCACCTGTAAGGCGCTGGCTCCTAGAGCTGACTGCACTCAGGATTCTCTTGGAGCCGGCTCTACAACATGGCTTTCCAGGGATGTGATCTGGAATCTGTATTCAAACATTTTAATGAGCTTCTGAAGTGATGATGCTGAAGCCGTTGCTTGGGAACCAAGCATGATGTGGACAAGAGACCCAAGTTCCAACCAGATCCAGCTGTGTGACCTGCAGCATCACACTGTCCCCGCAATCCAGCCTCAGTCTCCTTATCTGTAAAATGGACTCTCATACTGACCCACAGAGCTGTGTGGAATTATTATTATTGTTGAGAAAGGGTCTTGTTCTGTCACCCAGGCTGGAGTGCAGTGGCATGATCACAGCTCACTGCAGCCTCAAACTCCCAGGCTTAAGCAATCCTTTGCCTCCACCTCCCATGTAGCTGGGATTATAGGTCAGCACCATCATGCCTAGCTAATTTTTGTATTTTTTTATAGAGGCAGGGTTTTGGCATGTTGCCCAGGCTGGTCTCCAATTCCTTGAGCTCAAGTAATCCATCTACCTTGGCCTTCCAAAGTGCTGGGATTATAGGCACGAGCCACTGTGCCCGTCCCAGTGTGGAAAATTAAGTGAGGCATGTATGATGAGAACGGCTGCATGTGGGAGATGCTCCATGGATGTTTGTAGAACACTGGCTTCTGTGGTTCCTCAGTGTGGCTGCAGTGGTGCAGATCTTTACCTGGAGACCCATGAAAGACAAGACAGTTTTGGATGGTCGAGCTGTCTTCCTGCTTCAGGACACCTTCCCCTGCTTTTTGAAGCTGAATAAGCCAGGAAGGCTCAGGGTCTTTGTGTGCTGGGCCTCATTGGGGTTTTAAGAACCTCCCTCTTTCATCTCTAGCTTAGGAGAGGGATGATTCATTATCTTCCCTCCTCAGGCTGCAGTAGAAGCAGTCTCTGCCTCCCTGCTTGCCTTTCCTCCCTCCCATTCACTGCTTATTGTTGCCCTAAAGAGTAACAGGTGGCCCAGCTACTAGGGAAGCTTAAGTGGGAGGATTGCTTGAGCCCAGGTGTTTGAGGCTTCAGTCAGCTATGATCATTTCATTGCACTGTAGCCTGGGAGACACATAGAGACCCTGTCTCAAACAAAAGAATAGATTGGACACTAACTGGTGACATTGGGTGACAAGAGTGTTTGGAGTTGATGTTGGTGTGAAAATGAGAAGGCAGGGGTGCAGGCTGCTCCATACCCCTGTGTTAGCCATCCATCAGGGGCCTGCTGGCTGAGAAGTGGCAGAGGAGGAGAGCCAGGAGCTGTTTTGCCTGGGCAGCCAAGAGTTTGGAAGCCCCAACTTGGGTTCCACTGAGCACTCAAGCTGTGCTGACTTGGCCTTTCTTCAAAGAAGCTCATCCCAAGGGGCTGAGCTGGCTGGTCCTGTGGGACCTCTGAGAACCAGAACACCTCTTTGGCTTCAGCTGGTGAGCTAAGAGCCTGAACCAATGTATTAAGAAAGAAAGCTGGCCAGGTGTAGTGGTTCATGCCTGTAATCCCAGCACTTTGGGAGGCCAAGGCTTTGAGACCAGGAGTTGGAGGCTGCAGTAAGCTATGATCATGTCACTGCATTCCAGCCTGGGCAATAGAGTGAGACCCCATCTTAAAAAAAAACCTCAAAAATAAAATAAAAAAAAAAAAGAGAAAGCTCCTGGAAGAACAAGATAGAGTGATCCTTAGCAAATCAATGGAGAGGTTTAATTTGATTTTTGAGTTTTGGACATAGATGGGGTGGGACAAGACAAAGGAAATACTACATCCGACTTCTGCCCAAAGGGAAGATGATACCCTCCCACAGCAAACATATATTACGTAGTAGGATATTTCATCAATTTGAGGATGTGCGTATTTTCACATTTTAGCAACACTGAAATCAAGGTGCATGTTACTGTTTATGTCATCTTCCAATTATAAAAGGCAACAATATTTCCTCCTAGTGCCACACAAAATAATGGTGTATCTTACAATTGATGACATCCTAGATTCTGTTAAATATAATGTATTATTTACAGATTTGGGGGTGTTGGCGATACACAGGTTCACATGGAGTTATGTTGTTCTCTTTGCTTTCATTCATTAATTTTTCTGGCAGCTTTTCCTTCTAAGTATGGTAACTTTTCATTGTATTCCATTTTAAAAGGAATCTTTGACTAGGTGTGGTGGCTCACTCCTATAATCTGAGCACTTTGGGAAGTTGAGGAGGGCAGATTACCTGATATTGGGAGTTCGAGACTGGTCTGACCAGTATGAAGAAACCCTGTCTTTACTAAAAATACAAAATTAGCTGGGCGTTGTGGTGCATGCCTGTAATCCCAGCTACTCGGGAGGCTGAGGCAGGAGAATCACTCGAATCCAGGAGGTGGAGGTTGCAGTGAGCAGAGATTGTGCCACTGCACTCCAGCCTGGGTAACAAGAGTGAAACTCCATCTCAAAAAAAAAAAAAAAGAAATCTTTGTAAAATATGCTGCTTGCAATTATAAATGTAGCACATTGGATATGATGCAATAATTTCTTGATATTTTCATCAAATGGTTCTGGCCTGCCATTCTTTTTTGTACCCTGTGTCATTTTATCCATTTGTGGTTCTTTCTCTTTCATCCTGTTCCCATCCTCTTCTCTTCTGACTATGACTTCATGCTGCTGGGCACTGTGCTAAGTATGTCATGTCCTTTATTTTCACAGTCACATTCTGAGGTAGCTACAATTATTGCTCCCATTTCACATGTGTGAAAACCGAGGGCCAAGGCCACATGTGTAGGAGGTGCCAGAGCTGGGCTGACTCTGGCATCTGCTCTTAACCAGATATGACCAAGTTCAAGTGGTGGCCTAGGTGCTCCTGTAGGTGTCGAGTGCGTGCCCCATATAGCACCATTTGGGGGGCATGAATTGTGGTCAGGAGGTGCTTTTGTTTGGCTGCCTGCCTCTAGGATAACATCTAGCTTCTGGATAGTTGAGGTTATTGGTTAAGTGACTTCCAGATAAGTGAGTCACAGCTACAGCAAGTTACACCCAAAAGGGGGTTGGGGGCTGATGAATGGGAAGAAATGGATGACTTTCTTTCTTTCTTTCTTTCTTTTTGGAGACGGAGTTTCTCTTTGGTGCCCAGGCTGGAGTGCAGTGGTGTGATCTCGGATCACTGCAATCTCCGCCTCCCAGGTTCAAGCAATTCTCCTGTCTCAGCCTCTAGCTGGGATTACAGGCACCTGCCACCACACCTGGCTGTTTTGTATTTTTAGTAGAGACAGGGTTTCACTGTGTTAGCCAGGCTGCTCTTGAACTCCGGACCTCCAGTGATCCGCCTGCCTCAGCCTCCCAAAGTGCTGGGATTACAGGCATGAGCCACCGCGCCCTGGACGAAATGGGTGACTTTCATGGCACAGAGAAGATCCTGGGTCCTTCTTGAGTCTTCTGAGTCTACCAAGTGGGATGCTGGACTTTGGGCACTAGAGTTTGGCATCCGTGGGAGACGCCTTCTTCCATGGGAGCTTCTCTCCTGCTGCCATGGTGATGTAAGATAACACATCTGCTGAGTCACTTTTCTTTTTTATTTTACTGTACTATTACTTTTTTAGATGGAGTTTTGCTCTTGTCACCCAGGCTAGAGTACAGTGGTATGATCTCAGCTCACTGCAACCTCTGCCTCCCAGGTTTAAGTGATTCTCTTGCCTCAGCTTCCCGAGTAGCTGGGATTACAGGTGCCTGCCACCATGCCTGGCTAATTTTTGTATTTTAGTAGAGATGGGGTTTCACCATGTTGGCCAGGCTGGTCTCGAACTTCTGACCTCAGGTGATCTGCATGCCTCAGCCTCCCAAAGTGCTGAGATTACAGGTGTGAGCCACTGTGTGAGTCACTTTTCAGCTGAAAGCCCTGCAGAGTGGCATGTGTCTCCAGAGATGATCCACACCCACCACCCATCCCAGGTCCGCCCCTCTTGCGTCCTCTCCCATAGCCTGACCAGACAGACCTCTGTGCCTTTGCAGGTGCTGTTGCTTCTCCCCAGATTGCCTTTCCCTGCCTCTGCCCGCCTGGTAAACTGCCAGTTCCTCCTCCGAGCCCAGCTCAAGCCTCATCTTCCGAATCCTTCCCTGACGCCCTTCCTTGCCTCTCAGCACTGACCACCTCCTCCTTCTTCATTGTGCTTTCTATGTCTTTGCACCATGGCACTGACCACCCTGGCCTACCAGTGACCTGGCACAGCTATGGCCTGCTCAGCCCAGCCACCTGATGTTCAGCATGGCATCGAGCTGTCAGCCTGAAACTCCCTAGGATCTTAGGCAAGGCGTCCATGCACAGCGACAGCAGAAGTTGCTAGATCACAGGATGGGGTGGGGGACTAGGCTGGGGGTGGGGTCCAGAGGGAGTGGTGTGCTTTTCATTTTCATGTCCTCTGGAGTCATCTTGTAGTTGTTGTTGACCTAGGCAAATGAGCTTGTGTGGTTTCCTTGTGGGGGCAGGGCTGGAGTGTGAGGGCTGAAGGTGGCCTCACATGGAGTCAAGGGGTCCTGTTTCTGCCCGGCTCCCCAACGCCTAGCCATGTGATCTTGGCTAAGTCCATGTTCCTCTCTGGATGTTCGTGTCCCCATCTGTAAGATGGAAATCTGACATTCGATGCTTTCTGTGACCCCTGCATCATCACTAACATTTCACTTGTTCATTCAACACTTCTGCATGGAGCACAGCTTCTGTGTGTCAGGCATGTGCTAGGTTCTGAGGATGCCAAGCAAGACAATGTTCCTGCGCCGTGGAACTCACAGTCTCGTGGACAAGATACGCAACACACATATTGTTTAATTATAATTGTGAGAATTATGGGACACTGTGAGATTACGGAAAGGGAACTCAATATAGCTGGGGGGTTAAGGAAAGGTTTCTGTGAAGAAGTCGTATTTGAGTTGAGACTTGAAAGATATAAAAGAAAATCATAACAATGATAATAACAATACCTACCATTGAGTGAATACTTGCTAAGGGCTCTTTGGGTGTGTTCTCTCTGGCATTCTTTTTAACAGCTTGTGTGTGGGGTATGTGGGCTCCCTCTCCTGTGAAGATCAGATGATGACACTGCTGGTGAGCACCCTACTTGGCGTCTGACACAGACCAGGGACTCATTTCCACTTTCCTCGTCCCTCCCTGTATTCCAAGTTCCAGCTTATGGACGCTGAGGTCATAAATACTAATGAGGGACCTGTCTTCTCCTTTCTACTGACCATCACCAGATAGCATGTCCCACTCAGGATAGCATGTCCCACCCACTCAGGGTAGCATGTCCCGCTTAGGAGGCCTCTGCATTTGTGTGTCTCTATCAACAGCTCAGGGAATTCCATCCACAGAAAACTCCATGGTGCTGTTTGCCAGGCCTTCATTCTGTCCCTCTTAGGAGCCGCTGTTCTGGGAGGGTTCAGAAACCCTGCTGGGGACTGTCTGTCTCATCTAGGACATCACTTGTCCAGCTTCCATACCCTTCTTTCTCCAAAGCTGTCTCCCCAGAACCATGAAGTCTGTGCAGATGTATCACTGGGTTTTTGGTCTGGGCGTGTGTTCCTGCGTGGCTTGGTGGTTTGGCTCTTGTCAGGCAAATCTCCATACAGCCACTTCCACCCAAGCCGACGAGCCAGCCAGCCTCCTGGGGATACGTTCTGCAACAGCCAGATTGCATCTACACTTATGGTCTTCAAGGGGGGTCTCAATCTCTCTCTAGATAGTGGGCCCCTTTGAAAAACTGATGGAGGCGATAGATCATCTCCTCTCTCATCCCCTATAAGCACATGCGCGCGCGCGCACACACACACACACACACACACACACACACACACACACACACAGTCTTACTCTCTGAAGGTTTTGCATAAAATTCTAAGGTCTTCTTGGATCTCTGCAGTTCACCAAGGGACCCGGGTTAATAACCCCTGTTCTAGAAAACAACTTTCTCCATGGTGATTTCTTTGGATTATCCCCATCACAGCTCCCTGTGGGAGGAAGCTGTTGTGAGAAGCAAGCTGGGGGTAGTGATTGATAATGAAAACTGTATAGAGGACCCCAAAGGTAACTCACCGGTGAGAACCCTGAAACGGCGTGCTGGGGGCCGGCTGTTGACTGCACACTGGGCCACCACTCTTATGTTGGATTTCTCACCAAGTTTTGAATTCAGCCCATTCCCAAGATGATTAAAGACAAAGAGAGAACATGTGTCTGTGGCCTCACACATAAATGTAAACAGTCTATGGATTGCAGAGGCAGGCATGGCTGTCTCTTTGCCACAAAAGTCTACAAGCTCTCAATTTCCCAGGGACTGGTATGAGCTTGCAGCTTTGTTTCTCTGATCCAGTCAGAGTTCTTTAGAACCAGTGCCTCGATGTAAAGCGCCATGTGTGAAGTACTTTTTCTTCAATTCCTCATTTCTAATTTTCTTCAATTCCTCATTTAAAAGCATGAATGGATGTTACATTTGTCAAATACTTTTTTAAAGCATCTACAAGGAAACTCTTGTATTCTTTCACCTTGTGATAGATTTATGTGGCTCATTAGGTCATTGGCTTCCACATATTGAGCCCTCTGCATTTCTGGAATAAACTCAGTTGGGTCAAGGTGCTTCATTCTTTCAATACTGTGCTAGGTTTGATTTGTTGTGATTTTCTTTTCTTCTTCTTCTTTTTTTTTTTTTTTTTTGAAATAGAGTCTCACTCTGGAGTGCAATGGTGCAATCTGGCTCACTGCAACCTCCACCTGCCAGGTTCAAGCAATTCTTGTGCCTCAGCCTCGGGAGTAGCTAGGATTAAAGGTATCCACTACCACGCCTAGTTATTTTTTGTAGGGACTGGGTTTCACCATGTTGACCAGGTTGCTCTTGAACTCCTAGCCTCAAGTGATCTTCCTGCTTTGGCCTCCGAAAGTGCTGGGATTATAGGAGTGAGCCACCACACCCCAGCCTTTCTTTAGGATTTTTGCAGGAAATGACTTTGACCTCTATTTTCCTTTACTGTGTTGCTATTGTCAGTTTTTGATATGCTGACTTCGCAAACAATTTTGGAAGCATGTTACCTTCTGCGCCCTGTGACAGCTTACAGAGAGACTAGGGAATGAGCTGCTCCCTGGAAGCTGGGAGAATGGCTGCTGTCTTGAGGTCTTCCACTGTGGGATTCTTGGCTCCCCACTCCCCAAGCTTTCTTCTTTTCTCTCTTCCTCAGTGCTCCCAGGTATACACCTGTAAACCTGAGTGCTCTCAGGCTCATGCCCGAGAGCCATCTTTGATTCTTGGCTTGCAATGTTCAGCTGCTAGGTCCCATGGGTCCTTACTTTATATGCCCTTCAGCTTACAAGAATGCTTATTTCCATGCTGAGCTGCGCAGATCCATCATGAGTGCATTCCAAGTGCTGCATTTGGGGAATGCTGATCAGAATTGCTTGAACTTGGCAGGTGGAGGTTGCAGTGAGCCAGGATTGCACCACTGCACTTCAGAGTGAGACTCTGTCTCTTGGTCAGAGAAAGGTGACCAAGATGGCGATGACAGAATATGAAGCCATTAAGAAGTAGTGATGTTTTTCTCCAAGAAGAGAAGGTGGGGGAGAAATGGTATCTGTCTTCAGATGTTTGACGAGCAGTGCCCTTTGAAGAAGGTGAAGACCTCTCAATTGGGAGTCATTATCCAGGATGGAAAAGGGATGGTGGAAGAAAAATTGTAAGAAAATAGACGTCAGGTCACTAGAAGGAGTATCTTAGAGAAATTCAGAGCAGATCAGCAGTGGAATAGGAGGCTTTGTGGCGGTGAGTTTCCCACTGGGAGAAGTATTCAGGGAAAATACATGTTATTTTTTATAGAAATGATAGCAGTGAGAAAGAGACCAATATAGCTCATTTTTAAAGAGACTCTAGTTCTCTAAATGATGGTGGGCATGTCTGACTGGTTGTGTAAACACTGGTTGTTCTGAGAGAATAATTTGAATTTAAGTAGTTCAGTGACAAATGAACAAGTCCCAAAGCTGGGCAGTTTGCTCAGAAATCCCACAGCTCTGCTCACAGTCTGTTTCTCTGTTTCTGGCTGTTAGAAAACCATAGCCATTCGGCCAGCGTGGTGGCTCATGCCTGTAATCCCAGCATTTTGGGAGGTCAAGGCGGGAAGATCACCTGAGCTCAGGAGTTCAAGACCAGCCTGACCAACACTGAGAAACCCCGTCTCCACTTAAAAAACAAAACAAAATTAGCCAGGCGTGGTGGCACATGACTGTAATCCCAGCTACTTGGGAGGCTGAGGCAAGAGAATAGCTTGAACATGAGAGGCAGAGGTTGCAGTGAGCCGAGATCGAGCCAGTACTCTAGCCTGAGCAACAAGAGCAAAAATCTGTCTCAAAAAAAAAAAAAAAAGAGAAACCCATAGCCATTCATGGACATTGGGGTCCTCACCCACATCCTTTGCTGCTGGGAGCATGGACTTTTCTTCGGGTCTCTTGTTCTTGGCTCCTTCTGATACATAGTAAAATAAACTAATTGAACTCCATTTCAAAATCACCTTCCTCTGTGAGTGTCCCAGATAAGATCTTGGGGCCAACCTATCTAACCTCCAGGCTGAGCTGGGAATCAATGCCTTCTTGTTCTTGGAGTTTTCAAGCCAATGTTTCATAGGCCTTTGCCCTGTGCATTCACTTCTGTACATGCTGGGAGTTTCATTTTGAGAAAACAAAAAGCTCTGAGCTCTCCTTGGCCTGTTATTGTGCTTAAGAGAACACAGGGGGCTGTGGTGTGATGTACGGGCTACAGGATGGGGATAGAAGATGTAACTTCTAGTCCTGGTCCCTAATTTCCTCCTTGTCTCACTGAGTCTGTATCCTCCTGGACCAGTTGGATTCACTGATTCTGACCACCTGTGAGTTTTCAATGCCTGCTCTCCAAGAGTCATCTTGTGGGAGCTGCTCTGATGGGCTGAGCAGAGAGGGGACCTGCTGCATCCCTCATAGTGCCACCTTATGGCAGGACTCCCAGTGACTGCAAGTCCCTCTTCAGACCCCAGTGGCAGAAACCCCACCCTCCAGCCCATGTTCCTGCTGGAAGTCTTCCTTTCAGGTCACTGGTGCCTCTGTAATGGCAAGTTTCAATAGTCTTTTCCATATCTGTATCTTTTTTTGAAGTTTCCATAAAGTCTGATGCCCAGCATTTTTTTTTTTTTTTTTTTTTTGAGACAGGGTCTCACTCTGTCACCCAGGCTGGAGTACAGTGGCATGATCACAGCTCATTGTAGCCTCAACCTCCCCGGGCTCAGATGATCCTCCTGCCTCAGCCTCCTGAGTAGCTGGGACTACAGGTGCATGCCACCATGCCCAGCTAATTTTTTTTTGTGTTTTTGCAGAGACAGGGTCTCACTATGTCGCCCAGGCTGTTCTCAAACTCCTGGGCTCAAGCAATCCATCTGCCTATCCCCTATTTCAACTTAAGCAATGTCCAGAGCCCAACTCTGCATCCACAAAGCAGGCTTCCTCTGCAGACTTCCCCATTTCTGTCTCTATTGAAACCAGACTCCCAGCCTTGAAACCGTGGACTCATCTCTCAGTCCTCCCTCCATCTTCCTCGTTCCCCACTCCCCAGCTAGTGTTGACAGTGCTTCCTTTCCTCATGGTTCTTATTTCTCCACTTCCCCATTGTTCTCTCTGCTACCCAATGGCTTTCCTCACCAAATATGCCTCTGGTGGATGCTTTGGACTGCAGGCTTTTCATCTCTTCACCAGGAGATTCTTCTTATGAAAACTTCTTTCTCAGTGTTCCGATAACTTTGATCACACTCCACTGCACAGGAAAATCCAGAGTCCTTAGTCTTCAGTTCGAGTTTCGAAGTTGAGTTCCACTCCTTTCTCCATGAATCCTCACTCTTTCCTGCTGCCAGACTGCCTAACTCAGTTCCCTCAAGGCCTAACCTGTGTTCCTGCCTCACTCATCCCATTCGCAATGAGGGGAGCTTCCCAACTATGTTGTTCAGCGCTGACTCCCCAGTGCCTTGCAGGTGCTAGCATTCATTGTTCAATCAGTGCTTGCTGAATGAACGATTGCCTGGTGGAGCAGCCGGCATGGAAGAGGCCCAGGTTTCAGCCTTGGATGACTGATGATCACACAGGCTGGGCTGCTCCCCATCTGAGACCTCTGTGGGGGGTTCAATCATCCTCCCCTCAAAGACCCTCCAGGCATGTCACTAGTCTGTGCACAACTGCAGGGGCTTCAGACACCTGTGGCTTTGTGATCCACTATGAGCAAGGCAGGTGTTCTCCTTTGGGCTTCAGAACCCCGAGCCTCTTGCAAACTCCAGGTGCTGAGAACCCTCTCCTTGGGAATCTTCTTCTTTTTCTTTTGTGACAGAGTTTTGCTCTTGTTGCCCAGGCTGGAGTGCAGGGGCATGATCTCAGCTCACTGCAACCTCTGTGCCTCCCAGGTTTAGCAATTCTCCTGCCTCAGCCTCCCAAGGAGCTGGAGTTACAGGCGCCTGCCACTACGTCAGGCTAATTTTTGTATTTTTGGTAGAGGCAGGGCTTCGTCATGTTGACCAGGCTGGTCTCAAACTCCTGACCTTAGGTGATCTGCCCTCCTCAGCCTCTCAAAGCGCTGGGATTACAGGTGTGGACCCCCGCGTCTAGCCAGAATCTTCTTAGCACCCTCCCATTTAGTTAGATTTGAGACAAGCACTTAGCTAAGTCTGAGAGCAGGGGAAGCCCTGGGGAACCTTCCCCCACAAGCCACTCCCAGTCTGGTGACAGCTTCTGCATAAGAGCCTGGGGAAGTGTCTGTTTGCAACATGGTGTTTACAAGGCAGAGGGGCTTCCTGTCCCGCCCGTGCCAGGCTGTGGGGCAATCAGGAGCTGTGTTTTCAGAAGGAGTAAGGCAAAGAAACTATTGAGGATTTCTGGGGATTCTTCCAACATCTCCAGGTTGTGCCTGGCCTACTTGACCCTGGAGGACAAGGGAGATATAAAACTCAGGTGTAAAAATTAAAGTATTATTAACAGTGGTAAATTTGCATATTGTCCTTTGCAGCTTGCAAAAATACAAAGCTTTTTTTTTTTTTTTTTTTTTTTTACAGATGTGGCTCTCTCTCTCAGTCTAATGTGGAATGTTTTAGAGCAAAAAAAAGGCTTCTTTTTCTCACTCCAAAGCAGGGAGCATGGGTCAGAGTAAGCAAGGACAAGGTTACTTCTTTTCTTTTCTTTTTCTAATTTTCTTTGAGACGTTGTCTCTGTTGCCAGGCTGAAGTGCAGTGGCTCAATCTCGGCTCATTGCAACCTCTGCCTCCCAGGTTCAAGTCATTCTCCTGCCTCAGCCTCTTGAGAATCTGGGACTACAGGTGCCTGCCACCATGCCCAGCTGTTTTTTGTATTTTAGTAGAAATGGGGTTTCACCATGTTGGCCAGGATGGTCTCAATCTCCTTGTGACCTCGTGATCCTCCTGCCTCAGCCTCCCAAAGTGCTGGGATTACAGGCATGAGCTATCACGCCTGGTCTTTTTTTTTCTTTTGAAAGGGAGTTATGCTTTGCACAGGAAAGAGGGCTTTCTGGGGGAAGGGGAGAGCAGTGGAAATGACTCTCCAGGAGAGGTAACTACCTGATTCCATTTCAGAGCTCATGCATGATGGAGAGTGACACTCTCTCTGTGCATATCTGAGAAATGGGCTGAGGAGGCTGATGCTGGCCCCTCTGTCTCCTCCAAAGACTGTGGCAGCCCTGGGGCACACACCTCCCATCTTGGAACCATTGCTGTGGCACTCACAGAAACACCAGCTTGTGTCCGGAGCCCCTTGTTGTCTCTTGGTCCCCAGTAAAAGTATCCGGAAAGGTCTTGGAAGGTGGGTTGGGCTTTCTCGGCCCTGTGGACAGGAATATAGTCCACTTCCCCTCTTCAGTGGGTGGGTGGCCCAAGAGTGGGTGATGGAAAGTTGGGGCTCACTCTTACCACCTGACTTCTGAAGACCTGAGGTGGTTTTTAGTGGTGAATCCTTTCTCTGAACCCATTTGATGCCAAGTGTGAGCTGCCTAGCTGCAGGGCCAAGGTGATAAGGCTCCTGTGAGTTCAACACATTAGCCTGTGGGTCACGATGCTAGGACAGTTGTTGGTGTGAGGGAGCTGCCTTAATGTGCAAACACAGAGAAAAATAAGGGTGCGGCCCTTCAAAGGACTTGCTAATAAAAACCTCCCACTCGAGAGAGGCAGAGGTTGGCTAAACGGTGGGGTTGAGGAGGGAGATGATGGGTGAAGGTGAACGAGGGCTAGGCCCCAAGAAAACACATTTCTGAACTAGTGAGGCTAAGTAGCTTGGGTCCAAGACGTGCGATATTTGGGAGCTGGTTCAGAAGGTTGTTCTGGAAGGTACTTGAGTGGCCTAAGAGAATAGATGGTGAGGATTTGTGGAAGTTGATGGAAGCAAGCCCTCAATGCTGGACCATGTAATGGATGCAAGGAATAAAGAAAGAGATGTCTAAATTCCCATTCCCCATTCTCTTAACCGTGGCCCAAGGCACTGTGCTATCATTGCTGAGCACTCTCCTCTGAGATAGATGTAGCTGGTCAAGAATGCTCCTTCCTGGGCACGGCTCAGCTTTGCCAGGTTCCCATCAAGGCTCCTGTCCAGGGCCTGTTGAAGGGATTGAGTTGTGGCCGTAGTCATCATGTCATAATGGCCACAGATGCACCTTGGGTCCAGAACTCAGTGGCCTCAGAGGGTCCCATCTTCCCTTTACCTCCTACCCTTCCTGCATTTTCAAAGCTGTGGGCTTACTTCTCATTGGCTATGTTACTCCTAAGATCTGCTCAGTAGTAGATGGAGGTGAAAACGTTATTTTTCACGAAAATATCTGATTTTGTTTAAGGAGAAAAAAAAATTTGTAATGTTCACAATTTATTCTCATGGTACTTTATTGACCAGTAAGAGATGATCTCTAATTCATTTGTAAAAACATTACTCTCTCAACTTGAGTTGCTTCAATACTAGCTGGCCAGCCCAGTTTGCTGCAGTGAATGTCTGGCCTTTAAATAACTCAATCCCTGCTGCTCTCCCTAGAGTAGGGAATGTAGAGGTGGTCACTCCATGCAGAAAACCTGTGCTCCAGAAGTCATCTCTGGAAGATGACTTCACCTTTTATGAGGTGTCTCCATTAAGGAAATTTTGGGTATACCATGTGGTCTTTAGCTAAGTCAGACCACAAACCATACTCTACAAATTTAGGGGAAATCCATCAGCTGTAACTAAATGACATAGTAACAGACAAACAAAAAACATAATCTCTCTTATTAGATAACTCACCATTCACTAACATATTAGTTGGTCTACTGGTTTCTCTGTTGGAAAGACCCAAAATAGTAGTGGTTTAAACAAGATAGAGGTTTATTTCTGTCTCATGTGGCAAGCTGGGCATGAGTGATCCAGACTTCACATGACAGTTTTATAGGTTGGGAACCAAGGTTCCTTTTGTGTTGTTGCTCTGCCATCTTCCACATACAGCTCTCATCTCATGGACCATGATGGCTGCTACAGCAATTGCCATCACATCTGCATTCCAGCTAGCAGGAGGGGGAAAGAGAAAGAGAAGGCATGCCTCTTCCTTCTAAAAGCACAATTTGGAAATTGCACTTTTCATATTCCTGTAGCCAGAATGTAGTCATGGTCATACTTAGTTATAAGAATCTGGGAAATGTGATCCAAAATTTCTGAAAGTTATATTCCTATAGAAGAAAGAAGAGTAGACATGGAAGAACAATTTTGAGTCTCACCCACATATGAACTTTGTGAAAATCTTCCCTGTTATATAGATGTTCTTTATCCCTTCTGTTGTGAAGTAAGCATGCCTTCTAAGCCCTTTTGAAAACTGTTAATAAAAATAGCATGCTACACCAAAAGGTGGAATTAACCCAAATGTCCACTGATGGATGAATGGATAAATAAAATGTGTACATACATTTAATTGAATATTATTGATCCTTAAAAAGGAATGAGATTTACACACATGCTACCATAATGCATGAACGTTGAAGACATTATGCTAAGTGAAGTAAGTCAGACACAAAAGGACAAATACTGTATGACCGCACCTATATGGGGTGGCTAGTATAGTCAAACTCATAGAAACAGAAAGTAGATTAGAGGTTACCAGAGGCTGAGGGGAGAAGTGGTAGGGAGTTAGTGTTTATTGGGTATGGAGTTTCAGTTTGGGAAGACGAAAAAGTTCTGTTGCTGGATGGTGGGGATGGTTGCACAAGAATGTGAATGTATTTAATGTCACTGAACTGTACACTTAAAAAACTGTACACACACAGCCTGCAGAATGGGAGAAAGTATTTGCAAACTATGCATCTGTCAAAGGTCTAATATCCAGAGTGTGTAAGGAACTTAACAAGCAAAAACCAAATATCCCCATTTAAAAACAGGCAAAGGGCATGAATGGACACTTCTCAAAAGAAGACATACACATGACCAACACACATATGAAAAAAAATGATTGTCATCGCTAATCATGAGGGAAATGCAAATCAAAACCACAGCCAGATACCATCTCACACCAGTTAGAATGGCCATTACTAAAAAGCCAAAAAAAAAAACAACAGATGCTGGAGAGGCTGTGGAGAAAACGGAACATTTACACACTGTTGGTGGGAATGTAAATTAGCTCAACCATCCTGGAAAGCAGTTGGGAGATTTCTGAAAGAACTTAAAACGGAGCTATCATTTGACCCAGGGATCCCATTACTGGGTATATTCTCAAAGGAAAATAGCTCATTATACTAACAAGACACATACATTCACGTATGTTCATTACCACACTATTTGCAATAGCAAAGACATGGAATCAACTTAGATACCCATCAGTGGTGGATTGGATAAAGATAATGTGGTACATATAAACCATGGAATACTATGCAGCCATAAAAAGGAATGAAATCATGTCCTTTGCAGCAACATGGGGCTGGAGGCCATTATCCTAAGCAAATTATTGTAGAAATGGAAAACCAAATACCACATGCTCTCACAAATAGGAGCTAAACACTGAGCACATATAGACATAAACATGGCAGCAATGGACATTGTGGACTATCAGAGCGGGGAGGGAGAGCTGGGTAAAGATTGAAAAAAACCTCCTATTGAGTACTATGCTCACTACCTGGATGCAATATCCTGTATAATGAACCTGCACTTGTATCTAACATAGAAGTTGGAATTTAAAAAATACAATGGTAAATTTTATATGGCATATATTTTACCACAATCATGCTGTAAAGAACCAAAGGCAGGGCTTTCTGGCATTTTAGTACCACTGTCCCTACAGATGAAGCTTCTCAACACCCTTTGGGTGAGGTTATTGAGCCAGTGATGATGCCATCTGTCTGTGTTATCATTCATATTTTTTATATAATCATGAGACTGTATAGCAAGACTTGCCAAAATTCAGATATGCTATTTTTGTGGCTGTTCTGGTATTAGCTCTTTAGTCAGTGAATCCATTGATCCCTATTGGCTGCTGGTGGTTCCTGGATCCTTTCCTTAGCAATCACAAATTGCCTCTTAAATTAAATGTGTAGAGAATGTTGCTAGGGGGTTGGTGGACTCAGACATGTTCTTTTAAGAATTGCAGTTAAAAATATATTTTTAAAATTTTTTATTTCCATAGATTTGGGGGAACAGGTGGTGTTTGGTTACGTGAGCAAGTTCTTTAGTGGTGATTTGTGAGATATTGGTGCACCCATCACCAAGCAGTGTACACTGAGCCCAATTTGTAGCCTTTATCCCTCACCCCCTTTCCACCTTCCCCTGCCAAGTCCCCAAAGTCCGTTGTGTCATTCTTATGCCTGGGCATCTTGATGCCTTAGCTCCCACTTATGAATAAGAACATATGATGTTGAGTTTTCCATTGCTGAATTACTTCACTTGGAATAATGGTCTCCAATCCCATCCAGGTTGCTGCAAATGCCATTACAGAATTCCACTTTTTCTTCCCGTTCCCCAAGATGAGCACAGTCTTTTCTAGTCTATCTCTGTCTTTCTCTGGGTCTGTCTCTTAGACATCTTTCATTTTCTCTGATTCTTCAAAGATAATCGGTAGCGGCTCCCTTTCACAACTTCCAGTTTCTTTATGACTCTGAGATGCATTTATTCTCTTCTGCAATCTTATACCTATTTTCAGCAGCAAGCCTCCCTATTTGGCATCAGAGTCTCAATATCGGGCCCTTCCCCCGCAATCTGCCTTTCACCTTGTGGCTGGTGCAACCTTCTAAATCCCAAAGCTGATGTGTCATTCACCAGCTCTAAATTTACCAATGGCTCCTCATGGCCCTTGAGTAAATCCTTAAGCACTTAGCTTGGCATATAAGTCTGTCCACAGTCTACCATGCCAGCCCATGCAGCTTTATCTCCCAGCGTGCCCTGTGTCATGCTTACCCTTCAGTAGGGCGGAATGGCTGGCAGTTCCCTAAAGGGATCACGCTGTCTCCCACCTCTTGCCTCTACTTATTTTCCTACCGTCACTCCTGAATCTCATCCAGGGCAGCTCCTCCCTCCTTCCTGGAATGTAATCTCAGAAGTCACTTTTTGAAGAAGCTTCGCTAATTGACATTCTCCCTCCTCCAAGTTCCTATCACACCTGCCCCGTATTAGCCTCCACTGGGACACCAAACCCATTGGGTAATTTCTAGTTTGAGGGCTATTTTGGATGGTGCTGTTCTGAACTTCCTGATGCATGCCCACAGGGCATGTAGCTAGGTGGCATATACCTGGGGCCGGGAGCATACCAAAATTGGATGCCGAAGCTGAGCTTTTGTAGGGACTGCTAGAGGATCTTCCCTTGGGTATGTTGTTGTACCGGTGCACATTCCCCGCAGCAGTTGTGAGGGTTCGTGTGATTTCATATCCTCACAACAGTGTTGTTCACCTGTTTCATTTTGGCCCTTCTGCTGGGCGTGTAGTGGTACTGCCCTGTGGCAGGAATGTGCATTTCCTTTCTGACTGATGAATCGGAGCCCCTTTCCACATGTTTAGTGGCCATTTTGGCACCACCTTCTGCACAGCATCTATTCAAGCCTTTTGTCCAGCTTTCTATTGGGTTGTCTTTTTCACATTTTTCTGTTTCTCCTGCCACATCGTATAGTGACCTCTCAGAAGTCCACCCTCTGCCTGCCCATGAGCTCTGTGAGATTTCTGGATCCCCAGTGAAATCCCTCAAATAGTAGACCCTCAATACATGTTTTCTGCTGACTAAATAAACCATTTCTGATTCATGCTTTTCAGTAGGTTAACCGTTCTTACAATGGTAAAGTTCATGCTGGTAAAGCTTTAGCTCCTACTTACAAGTGGAGGAAAAGATGGAGGCAGCATACCAGTGGATTTTGGCTTTCTCTCACACATCTATCATTGCCTTGAGTTGCTGGCCTGATTTCTCCTGGTTTGGGCTTTGAAAATAGCTTTATGAGCCCTTTTTCATGTACGCTGCATTTTTCTTAAGTCTTGCTTTCATGAGATTCTCTCTCTTTTTTGTATTGTTCTTACTTGGGGACCTCAATTCCATCCTGACGTATGTCCCAGAAAGTCACGCTGGCCCCCCTTCACATTTCCCCCTCTTTTCTCCCTTGTGACACTCTCCGACTTGCCTTCGAGCTTAATTTTCCATTTTCTTTCCCTGTTAAGCCACCCTCTATGAGTTCCAGCCTCTTGTTTGTTTTTTTTTAATAGACTAGCTGCGCAAGGAAACAATTCCCAGCCTCTGGGATAGCTGCTTTCATAAAGCCTATGACTCGCATCTGACTATGCCTAGCATTTTCTTCCATGATGACTACAAACCCTGAAGTCATAGGTCCTTTTTTCCCCATTTTTCTCTCACTTCTGTTTTCAAAGGTGTCATTGTTCTTGGTGAGAATTAGAGGCAGGAGATAGGATGGTAATCTCTCTCATCACTAACTTCACCTTCCAACAGATTAGGTGACCAGGGGAGCAGGGATTCATCTAGAAGCCCAGCTCTAACCTAATGAGCCATCCAGCTGCTATCCAGGCAAAGATCCTGCCAGCTCTAGACCTTGGCTCTGGGTTCATTTTTTGATACATGTGAGAAAAGCCACATCCGTATCTCAGTCAGGCAGGGTGTGTGATCCCATGTGCTTCTTTCTCATCTTTCTTCAAATCTCTTCATCATTTACTTATTCATTCATTCAGCAAATATGTGCCAGGCATTCAGCTGGGCCCTCATGGAGCTCACATTCTAATGGGGCTGGGAGTGAGAGAAAGATAATGAGCACAATACAAAAGGGAAATGTGTCCTGTGTCCATTGGTGAGAGAGACATGGGAAAAAGTAAGGTGAGAGGCAGCAGAGATGAGCTTGTCAGGAGTCCTCCTTGAGAACAGAAGACGGGAAAGAAGTGAGGGAGCCAGGCAGACACCAAGGAGGAGAGGAGCCCTCAGGCAGAGAGAACGGCAGGCGCAAAGGTCCCGAGGCAGGAGTGGGCTGCTGTGCTGCTGTGGTCATTTGAGTCCTCAGAATGTGGCAGCGCACATGCTGGCATATGGGCAGCTTGGCACATGAAGTGAAGGACAGTGTGTGGTTATCTTTTCATCTACCACAGCATCCAGCAAAGCTTCTTGTGGTAATATGCACTTGGTAAGAAAGGTTTTTATTTGAGTTAACACACTTAGGTCAGACAGCCTCTGAGGGCCCCTCTGCCTCTGAACTGCTGTCATAATCTTAGGTGCCTGGCGGATGTCACTGTCCCCTAGTAGTTGTCTTAGCTTCCTGGTGGATGGCACTGTCCCCTAGTAGCTGTCTTAGGTGCCCGGTGGATGGCACTGTCTCCTAGTAGTTGTCTAAGGTGCCCGGCGGGTGGCACTGTCTCCTAGTAGCTGTCTTAGGTGCCCGATGGATGGCACTGTCTCCTAGTAGCTGTCTTAGGTGCCCGGTGGACGGCACTGTCTCCTAGTAGCTGTCTTAGGTGCCTGGCGGATGGGACTGTCTCCTAGTAGCTGTCTTAGGTGCTTGGTGGACGGCACTGTCGTCTAGTAGTTTTCTTGGCTGCCTGGTGGATGCCACCATAATATTTTTCTTTCTAGTAGTTTTCTTTCTAGCTTTTTCATCTGGACTTTTCTCAGCACAAGGTCCAGTGGCTTCTGGGCATGTGACCTGTCTTGGTAAGGGGGTGGCGCTCACACCAGATGTATGTGTTCCAGATACTATTGCTGTATAACTAACTGCCCCAAAATGCAGCAATATAAGATTTCAACCATTTTATTATGGATTCTGTGGGCCAGGAATTTGGGCTGGGGACAATAGAGATGACTCATCTGTGCTCAGTGATGTCTGGGGTCTCAGCTGGGAAGACCAAACAGCTGGTAACTGAAACTAAATGAGAATGCTTACAAGGGGCCTCTCTCTGTGGCTTGGGCTTCCTTACATCATGGTGACCTCCAGATGGATAGTCTAATTTCTTAACTCTATGGCTCAGTGCTCTGAGTTCAAATCTTCTAGCAAACAAGACAGTAGCTGCATTGCCTTTAGTGACCTAGCCTTGGAAGCCATACAAAATCACTTCCACTGTAATCTATTGACTGTAGCAGTCAAAAGCCCACCCAAATTTAAGGGGATAGGAATAGATTTCACCTCTTGATGGAGAAGTGGCAAGGCTGTGACGTAAAGAAGATGTGGTATGGGAGACATTGTTGGGACCATCTTTGGGACATAAAACGTTTTTATTTTGAGATGGAGTCTCACTCTGTCACCAGGCTGGAGTGTAGTCGTGTGATCTCGGCTCACTGCAATCTCTGCCTCCTGGGTTCAAGTGATTCTCCTGCCTCAGCCCTTGAGCAGCTGGGACTACAGTGTAGGCCACCATGCCCGGCTAATTTTTGTAGTTTTAGTAGAGACAAGAGTTTCACCATATTGGTCAATATAGTCTCAATCTCTTGACCTCATGATCCACCCGCCTTGGCCTCCCAAATGGCTGGGATTACAGGTATGAGCCACCACGCCTGGCCTGGGAAATAAAATCTTACAAGTACTTTCTATTTTTCTGGGGAGGAGTTCTCATTTTCTGTTGTCTCTGGACTGCGGTGGATTTGAGATGTCTGCTCTGCCTCCGGCACTGGCAGAAACTCCCAGTGCAAGGTGGTTGCTGTGATGACCAGTCTTGCTCTTCTGTGTGCTGCTAGCAGTGCTGTCCCAGGCTCTCTCTGGGTCACCAGTGAAGCCTCCCTATGAATAAGGAGTAGCCAAGGGGCCAGCAGGAGGGAATGCAGCCCTGAGACCAGTTTCTCATGCCCCGAAGCATATGAGTGTGTGTGTGGCTGGGGTGGGAGGCAGACCTATTAATTATTAGGGAAGAATCTTTTGGAGCTGGTGTCAATCAAATGCCCCACCCCAGTGGCTGGTTTCCTGGCACCTCTCCTGGGCCTTAGCTGTGCCTCCTGAGTGTGTGGGAAGCTAGGGCCTGCTTAGGAGTGAGTGTTCCTGCAGCTGGTGAGAACCCAGAGCCCTGCTTCGAAGTGGGATGAAGGGCCGAGCCAGGGTTTGGCTAGAAGCCCACCACAGGTGCAACAGTGAGTAAGGTTTGCCGGCTCACTGGACTGCTTCATAGCAGGGCTTCCTGGACCCCCAGGGACCAGCATCTTCCTGGAAAGGAAGAGCCTCTTCCATACCCTGACTTTCTCAAGTGTATTCATTTGCTGTGGACTTGCTGGACATTCATCTGCTAACCTCAGCAGGAAATTGCAGAACATAAGGGCCTAAGTGTAGGCCATTTTTCCTCAGTCACATGTCTCAGTGCCTAGGTGTAGGTCCCTAGATATAGTTACCCTTGTGCTGCTATCACAAAGCTCCTGGCCCAGGATGGCTAGATAGAGGAGGGTCCCAGGAATTGCACTTGAGAAGGCTGAGGAACTTTCCAGCTCCCTGTCCTGGTACTTCTCTTAGGCTCACCCATGTTCCTGCCCTAGCCAGGTGCCTTTGAACCTGAAGACAGGTCTGGAGAGCAAGGATGGATGTAGGAGTGGTCTCATGTTCCCATTTCACCAGAGACTATGTTCCCAGTCTTTGTTCCCCAGGGAAGGAAAAACTCAACCTCATCATTCCGGAATAAAATCATGGAATGCTAACGCCTGAAGGAACTTTATTCGTAAATTAATTCATCTTGCCCCCTTTGCAGAGGATATGCCTCTGATTATGGGCACACAGAATATGATTAGTGAGTGTGTTCCCTCTTTGAGAAATCACCACAATGCAGCATTCTACCATGAAGACACAGGCACACATATGTTCATTGCAGCACTATTCACAATAGCAAAGACATGAAATCAACCTAAATGCCCATCAACATTAGACTGGATAAAGGAAATGTGGTACATATACACCACAGAATATTATACAGCCATTAAAAAGAACAAGATCATGTCCTTTGCAGGAACGTGAATGGAGCTATTATTCTCAGCATAAGAGATAATGTAATAGAACAACGGGATGGCTATTATCCTCAGCAAGCTAATGCAGGAACAGAAAACAAAATGCTCTCACTTGTAAGTGGGAACTAAATGATGAGAACTCATGGACACAAAGAGGGGAACAGCAGACATTGAGGCTTATTTGAGAGTGGAGGGCAGGAAGAGGGAGAGGATCAGAAAAAATACTGATTTACTACCTAGGTGATAAAGTAATCTGTACAACAAACCCCTATGACATGAGTTTACCATAACAAAACTGCACCTGTACCCCCACACCTAGAATAAAAGTTCAAAAAAAAAAAGACTGTGTTCCCTAGGGGGCAGCAGAAAATGTTTCAGAATTATTGTCAATTTCCTAGGTGTGGTCAGGTTGGAAGGTTGGAGAATGTCTTTTTTCTTAAGAGATGTGTGCGTAAGTATTAGATTGAACCCCACGAAATTGCTAATATCTTCTGATGTTTAATATGATTCAATCAAGGCTAGGCATGGTGGCTCATGCCTATAATCCCAGCATTTTGGGAAGCCAAGGCAGGAGGATTGCTTGAGGCCAGGAGTTTGAGACCAGTCTGGGCAATGTATGAGACTCCATCTCTATAAAATAAAATAAAAATTAGCCAGGCTTTGTAGTGCACACCTATAGTCCCAGCTACTCAGGAGGCTGAGGTGGGAGAATCGCTTGAGCCTGGGAGTTCAAGGCTGCAGTGAGCTGTGATTGTGTCATTGCACTCCAGCCTGGGCAACAGAGCAAGATATGTCTTTTGACCAAAAAAAAAAACAGTCTGATGTTTAGGAGTGATATGCCATGATGTCCACAGCCTACAATTCACTTTAGAATGTTTTAGCAAAGTGTGTGTGTGTGTGTGTGTGTGTGTGTGTGTATGTGTGTACGTGTGTGTACGTGCATGTATACGTGTGTGTGTGTGTGAATGATGTGATCTGCTCTGTCCGGCTGGGGTAGCAGCCAAATAAGAATCAGGCTGACAGGAGATGAAGGCTGTGGAGCTTCCCTCTGCCTTCCTTCCTCCCACCCAAGAGACCCCTCCCCCCACCCGCCCCGTAGACTGTCTCTTGGCCCTGTCCCTGTCAGGGTGCTGGTGGGGCTGAGGAGGGCCCCGGCAGATCAGGAGTTGTGACATGGGTGAGGTGGCAGGAATGGAGCCGGGAGCTGCAAGGAGGCTCCAGCTATAGGTGGAAGAGAGAAGAGGCTGCAGCGCAGGGGCAGGGAGGGGCTCTCCAGGAGCAGCTGTGTATTTCTGGATGGGGTCGGGCAGGCAGAGGCCAGGTGTGGTTTCCTGGGAGGTGGCTGAGATGAGAAGGGGCACTGGTACTGGGGTCACTAGACTGATTTCAGCCCCAGCTCTAGGGTCTGCCCATCCCTCCAGGGGCTTTTGAAAGACCCCAGGACCCTGTAAGACCCTCTGCAATGAAAGGGAGAGAACCTGGAGATGGGATGGAGACGAGGTCCCATTGTGAGGAGCTGGCAGGGTGGCCTTGCCTCTACTTTAGCGATCAGCTCCCTGTCTCCAAGAAAACCCGGCCTGCTGGGCTTCCCTGAAGCTGCCGTGCCCATCTAATGGGAAATTCTCAGAGAATTCGGATGGTCATAGGAAAGCCCATACACGTAAATCCTCCTGAAGGGTCCTCTGAGTACAGAGGGGCATCTTTCTGTTTTCCCCCGTCTTACTGGCTGTATCTTGATGCCTGCATTAATGCAGCAGGAAGGATTGAGGGAGGCTGCAGGGTGAACTGGCTGCCAGGTGGTAACAGGCTAATATCCACAGGCTGCAGGCAGCAGGGACAGCCACAGCAGGTGGTTCCCTCCTGGGCACACTCCTCTCGGGATCCTTGCACGGCAGACCCTGTAGGCCGCCCCGCCACATCCTGTGCCCCGGCCCCACGCGGGCTGCTCTCGAAGCACAGGCCAGATGTGCAAATTCTGCGGCTGTGCCTGGGGCCAAGCACAGCACGGCTTGCTTTTCTTGGAAATCATTGGTGATTTGTTAGAAAAACAGGAAACATTGGGGCTGTTGGTGTACATTTTGAGTTTTTTGTTTTTGTTTTTGAACTCCTTTCATCTATCTCAGTCTCAGGGCATTTTAAGGGTATTTCTGCTCCATTCAACCCTTCAAGCCGCCTCTGGTCACTCTTCCCTCTGCACGTATCCCCCTTTTTACTTTCTCCCTCTTGTCTTCTGGCTTCCCCCCACCCAACCCCAATCATTTCTCAGGGTGGGGGCCACATCCAGGGAACCATGGAAACGTGCTGTGTGTCACCTCGGGTATGTGCTTCTGTGGAGCCTGGCTTCCCTGCACCTGCCTCCCCACCAACCCCACATTTATCCCCCATGCCCCTCAGTCATGGCGATGGTGGTTAGACAGGAAGCAAAGTGGTCTCTGCACAGTGGGACCTGCTGCAACTGGGCCAGCTGGAGGGGCTCCCACTGTCCTGCTGCTGACACACAGGGGTGACGTGGCTGTGAGCAGAAGTTCTTCCCTGCTGGGTCACAGCAGACCTGGAGGGGCCCTCATTGCTTTACCCACTGGAATGCTAAGGCTGACAGAGGATCGGGGATGCCTTCAATAAAGAGAAGGAAGGGGTGAGGAGTTCTGGGTCCACGCTCTGGCTGAGTCCCAACCCAGCTCCTCCCTGGCTGTCTCAAAAATGCAGCAGGGGCTGAGTGCGATGGCTCACACCTGTGTAATCCCAGAACTTTGAGAGGCCAGGGTGGGTGGATCACCTGAGGTTAGGAGTTTGAGACCAGCCTGGCCAATATGGCGAAACCCCATCTCTACTAAAAATACAAAACTTAGCCAGGCATGGTGGTCATCCCAGCTATTCGGGAGGCTGAGGCAGAGAATTGCTTGAACCCAGGAGGCGGAGGCTGCAGTGAGCTGAGATAGCACCAGCGCACTCCAGCCTGCCCAACGAGAATGAAATTTGGCCTCAAAAACACAAACAAACAAACAAAAACAACAATAAAAAAGACGCAGCTGGCAGGAGGCTGGGAACTGGGGTCATTCTGTGTATGGGATCTTTAGGAAAGGCTGCTGTGTGCTAGTGCCCCTTGGTGAGTTTTCCTGGGTCCCATCTTGTCAGGGGTGAGCTCTGGGCATGGCCTGTAGTTGCTTTGGGACTGTCCTCAAGCCTTCTTATGACAGCCCTGAACTCCATAATGTACCACTGGGGAGAGATGCCTCTCCCATTTTATGACTGAATAAACAGGTCCAGAGAGGTTCTCCATTCCCTAAACTGCCCCAGTGAGGTGAGAAGGGCAGTACCTCCCATGTGCCCAGCTGCTTGCTCTGGGGGAGGGGGGCCTTCCCTACTGGGCACTGCCCCTGGGTTTCTCATTCATTTCAAGGGTTCTAACACCACACCTTCAGCCAGGCCCCCATCTCCCAGGGGAAACAGGCTTAGGGGGCTGCCCTTCTGAAGTCATACAAGAAGTCTGATATGAGCGATTAGAAACTCCCCACAGCTCTCTGGGGGTTGTTTTTAGAAGGAATTAAACTGTCCAGAGAGAGATGTATAAGACTAAGCTGAGATGGGAACCAGCGTGAGAACTGAAACACTCTTATTTGGAGCCTTCCAGAAAATACGCAGATTTGAGGAATTCTGGAGTAGGAAAGAAAGGACATTAGGCAGGAAGGTGAACCCTTCACACACCAGGACTCCTGAATATGTGAACATCAACAGGCCCTGGGAGAGGGAGGGGCCGCATTCCTCTTCCTCTGGGCTGCACAGCTTCTGGGGAGCAGAGATTCTCAGCCGGGGGTCTGTGAACTTGAATGGGTTACACGTGGCATCATTGTTTTCACTCACCTGTAACTGAAGTTCACGTTTGAACATAGGCAAAAACCAGTCATATCAGTAGCACCTGTAACTTTGTCACCAACAGAAATCCAGATGTTTTCGTGCCACTTTGAGGTTGCAGATACCTCAAATGTCATTTATGCTCTTTACTACTTTTAGGTGATAGTGATTAGACTCCCTGCTGGGTTTTTGTTATTTTGTTAATGAGAAAAACATATGCTACCATTTTATAAGTCTGATTATTTAAAAATAGTTTGACCATTGTATTTCAATGTAACTCAATTCCTTTGCAATTCTGTGTATTTATTTTATTTTGTGTGTTCAAAACATTATTCTGAGGAGGGGTATGTAGATGTCAGAATGCCAAGTTGTCCCATAATGCAAAAAAGTTTAGGAATTCCGACTGCTGGAGCAATTAGGTAGCGAATTTCTAGGTGTTAACCTGACAGCTGGGGAGGGCTTTGGTGCTCGGCAGGGCTGAGCTAGCATCATTGCTCCCACTTGCTGCAGACCCTGAGAAAGTGACGTTATCTCCCAGAGCCATAGTTTCCTTATGTGTGAAACAGAGATGAAGAATGACCACCTGGAAGGACTGTCCCACATGAAAGTGCCTGCCTCTTCCAGCCGCTGACAGGTAGTAGGAACTCCACTGTGGGTAGTAGCTGGTAGCAGTGGCATCAGCTTAGGTAAGCGCATGAGACGCAAGCAGGATTCTCGCTTATTAAAGAGGAAGCTCCAGGCTATGTTCATTTCTTACTGTCCCTCATGTCGAAGGGTAAACTTGGGTCATACCTGAATACTGTCTCTCATCTTTTTCTTTTGCTCTGAACAGGCAGCCCCCAGGTATCCAATAGGAGTCTTGGTCCATAAATTCAAATATTTGAGAAACAAAATTTCAAATACATACTTGAAATGCTTCAAGTGTGTTTGAAAAATACTTGGTATGTCCACACAGTAAAATTTACTCGGTCATAAAAAGGAGTAAGTATTGTTACATACTATGACCCATAAAGACGAAAGGTAGATGAGAGGTTGCCAGAGGATAAGGGGAGGGAGAATAGAGAGTGATTGCTAATAGGTATAGAGTTTCTTTTAGGAGTGATGAAAATGTTCTCGAATTAGGTGGTTGTGATGGTCACATACTTAGTGAGTATACTAAAAAACCACCGAAGTGTATACTTTAACATGTTGAGTTCTACGTTACATGAGTTATAGCTCAAGAAAAAAGTAAAAATCACTACTAAACCCATGGACATTGAAAAGATAATAAAGCAATATCATGAACAACTCTATCCCCACCAATTTGATAACTTAGATGGAGTAATTTTTTATTTCTATTAAAACTCATACAAATAGAAATGGATTATCTGAGTAGGCCTATATCTATTAAATAAATTGAATCAATCATTAATAATCTTTCAAAACAAAAATCTCAGGCCCAGATGGTTTCACTGGTGAATTCTACCAAACATTTAAAGAAAAAAATGGCTGGGCGCAGTGGCTCATGCCTGTAATCCCAGCACTTTGGGAGGTTGAGGTGGGCGGATCAGCTGAGGTCAGGAGTTCAAGACCAGCCTGACCAACATGGTGAAACCCCATCTCTACTAAGAATACAAAAAATTAGCTGGGGTGGTAGCAGGCACTTGTAATCCCACCTACTTGGGAGGCTGAGGCAGGAGAATTGAACCTTGGAGGCAGAAGTTGCAGTGAGCCAAGATCGTGCCATTGCACTCCATCCTGGGCAAGAAGAGTGAAACTCTATCTCAAAAAAAAAAAAGAAAGAAAAGAAAAAAAGGAAAGAAAAGAAAAAACGGTGGCAACTCTCTACAGTTCATTCCAGAAAACAGAAAAAGAGGAAATGCTTTCTAACTCATTCTATGAAGCCAGCATTACCTAATACCAAAACCAGACAAAAATAGTACAAGAAAGGAAAACTACAGATCAATATATTTCATGAATATAGATGTGAAAATCCTCAACAAAACATTAGCAAATTGAATCCAACAATATATGAAAAGAATTATAGATCACAACCAAGAGGGATTTATTCTGGATATGAAAGGCTGATTCAATATTTGAAAGCCAGTTAATGTAGTCCACTCTATCAATAGGCTGAAGAAGAAAAATCATAAAAATAGACACAGAAGAAACATTTGACAAGATCCAATACTCATTTATGATAAAAATTCTCAGCACACTAGAAATAGGAACTTCTTCAACTTGATAAAATACGTATACAAAAAACTTATAGCTAACATTATGATGAGAAACTAGATGCTTTCCCATTAAGACTGGGACCAATGCAAAGATGTCTTCACTGACCACTCATATTTAACATCATACTGGAAGTCCTACCTAACGCAAAAATGTAACACAAGGACATGAGAAGTATACAGATTAGGAAGGAAGTTTTTGTTCATCAATAACATGATTGTTTATGTATAAAATCCCAAAGACTCAACCATGACAAAAAACAACATTCCTAGAACTAAGCAATTATAGTAAGGTTGCAGAATGCAAGATTAATACACAAAAGTCAAGTGCTTGCCTATATACCAGCTGTGAACAATTGGAATTTGAAATTAAAAATACAATACCATTTACATTAGCACCAAAAAATGAAATAATGAAGTATGAGTCTAACACAATATGTACAAAATTTATATGAGAAAACAAAAGTGATGAAAAAATCTACAAAAATCTAAACAAATGGCGAGGTATTCCATGTTCATGGATAGGAAGACTCACTATTGTTAAGGCGTTAGTTCTCCCAGCTTTATAGACATGATACAATCTCAATCAAGACGCCAATAAATTACTTTTTGAATATTGACAAACTTATTCTAACACTTACATGAAAAGAAAAAGACCTCGAATAGACAACACAATCTTGAAGAAGAGCAAAGGCAGAAGGCTGACGTTACTAATTTACTAAGACTTACTAACAAGACTTATTTATAAGACTTACTATAAAGGCACATCCATACAATGGAATATTATTTAGTTGGAAAAAGAAATAAGCTATCAAGTCATGAAAAAACATGGTAGAACCTTGAGTACATGCATATTGCTAAATGAAAGATGCCAATCTGAAAAAAACTACATGCTGTATAATACCAGCTATGTGATGGAATTATAGAGCATGAATAATTTGCCTAGAAAAGAGGGCTGCCAGATGTTGCCTGGAGTAGGATGAATACATGGAGTATAGGGGATTTTTTTGAGCAGTGGAAATATTCTGTGACACTGTAACGTGTATTGACATTATATATCTGGAGAAACCCATAGAATTGTACAACACAAAGAGCGCATACTGTGGACTTCAGTTAATACTGTTGTATCAATATTATCAGTTGTAACGAATGTTCTACACTAATGGAAGATATTAATAATAGAGGAAACCGTGGGTGGGAGGGGGAGGAGAGGGAGTTTGTAGGAACTCTCTGTACTTTCTGTTTAATATTTCTATAAACATAAAACTCCTTTAAGAATTAAAGTCTATAAAAGAAAAAGAAATAACCACTTGTTTCTAAAATTGATTGAACTCCAATGCTGAGCCCCATCCTGCCAGGAGCTGTCCAGGAGCTCCAAGCTGTTCATTTTCCTACCACAAACCTTCCTCAAGGTGGTTGCCTTCTGGGTTAGCATGGGGATAGCATGAGGGGAGGGCATAATGTACAGAAATAAATAAATTAATAGAAATATCAATTCTCCTGCATTTGTATTCTGAGGTCTTAGGAACAGCTCCCAGGAAGCCTGGGTTCTGACCTGCATGTCTTCCTTTGGCCTCTGGCAGAGGAAACACGGAAGGAAGCAGGTCTGCTGGGCAACCTGCCCACACTGTGGGTGGCCAGAAACGACTCATTCAACACCTCCGAGGGTTGACTCACTGCGACCTTGCAATAGACGTGATTTCCCCTTGAAGCCTGAGGAATATCCCCTATTGCTCATACGGTCATAACATCATGGGCACATATTTGGGTAGGGCTTTGGTTTGCTCACTCGTGAAACTTTCCAGGGAGAATGTACCTAGACCCTGTGCCAGGCACTGGGGTTAGAACCATTATGGTAGATGGGGAAACTGACGTCAGAGCTGAAAGCCCAGTCGAGGGAATAGGCATAGTAATAATGCAGGCACAGTGGAAGCAGAGAGGCTCTGGGAGCTGAAAGGGTGTGGGTGAGCATCCAGCCTAGCCCGAGGGTCAGAAAGTCTTCCCTGAAGAAGTGACCTAGAAATGGAAGACAGAAGAACGCATATTAGCATCCACATTAGAAGCAGGAAAAGGTGGGGAAATGTTTCAGACAGAGGCAGCATATGCAGGAAGAAGTTTATCATGGAAGGGAAAGGTAAAGGTATGAGACTGGCCAAGGAAGAAGGGCACTCACCTCTTGGGGTCTAGTGACCCATGTTAGGGGCTTGAGCTTTGACTGAAAGCAGTAAAAACCCGTAGGAAAGGTTTTGGAGGGCTGGGAGAGAATGGTGTAATCAGATATGCTTTCTCAGAGACAACTGTGCATAGAACAACATGTGTGCTGTGGTTCTACTTATGTTAAACAGAAACCCATGATATGACTTTTGCGTTGATACACTGAGCCACTTGTGCTTCAGGCGTCAGTACCGATTGTCTTGATTACTGTAGCTTTGGAGCAAATCTTGACGTGAGATAGAATGAGTCGTCCAGCCATCCTTTTCCCAAACTGCGTTAGCTATTTTAAGTCTTTGGTATTTCCACATACATTTTAAAATGTTTATCCATTTCTACTTTTAAAAGTTTGCTGAGCTATTGACTATGACCGCATTGAATCCATATATCAACTTGGAGGAAAACTGACATATTATCCATATTGAGTCTTCTGACTCATAAATATGGCCTATCTCTCTCCACTTATTCTTTGATCTATCTTAGCAATGTCTTGTAGTTTTAATGTAATTTAATCTTAGCAATGTCTTGTACATGGGGATTTTGGACATTCTTTGGTAAATTTATCCCTTAGAATTTTGGTTTTTTGATGCTGTTATAAATGGTGTTTCTAAAAACTTCACTTTCTAATTGGTAGTTATTAACATATAGAAGTACAATTGACTCATGCCTGTAATCCCAGCACTTTGGGAGGCCGAGGTGGGCAGATCGTGAGGTCAGGAGTTCGAGACCATCCTGGCTGACATGGTAAAACCCCATCTCTACTAAAAATACAAAAAATTTGCTGGGCATGGTGGCATGCGCCTGTAGTCCCAGCTACTTGAGAGGCTGAGGCAGGAGAATCGCTTGAACCCAGGAGGCGGAGGTTGCAGTGAGCTAAGACCATGCCATTGCATTCCAGCCTGGGCCACAGAGCGAGATTCCATCTCAAAAGAAAAAAAAAAAGTACAATTGATTTTTAAATACTGACTTTGTATTCTGTAACCTTGATAAATTCACTTATGGTCGTTTTTAATAGATTCTTTAGGATTTTCTACATATACAGTCATGTCATCTGAGAATAAAGAAAGCATTGCTTCTTCCTGCCTTATGTGTATGTGTTTTTGCTTTGCCTTATGGCAGGCTGTGACCTCCAGTACAATGTTGAATGGAAGTGGTGACAACAGATGTCCTTGCTTTGTTCCCAATAGTAGGTGAAAAGTGTTCGTTCAGTTTTCACGTTTAAGTATGATGTTAACTACAGATTTTTCATAGATGCTTTTATCAGTTTGAGGAGTTCCCTCTTACCGAGAGTTCTTATAAACAAGGGTTGAGTTTCTTCAAATGTTTTTTGTATGTGGTTATGTGATTTTTTTCCCCTCTTTTTTATTAATGTGGTGAACTACATTAATTTTTGCACATTAAAACAACTTTCCAAGTATAGCATTCCAAGTGGATAAGTCCCATTTGGTCTTTTTAAATATTTTTACTTATTTTAGAAAGAATTATATTTGTATATATCTAGACTTCATTTTTAATTATTTTGTTCAGAATTTTTGCATCTTGAAATGTAAAATGGGATATATTGATCTGTTTTATTCTTTCTTTGTCACGTTATTATCTAATTTTGACATCAGGATTATGCTGGTTTCATCAATGAATTGGGAAGTGTTTCCTCCTCCTCTATTTTATGAAAGAATTTGAGTAAGATTGATATTATTTCTTTCTTAAAGGTCTGATAGAATAGCTATTTAAAAAACATTTTTAACCAGACTGACCAATATGGGGAAACCTCGTCTCTACTAAAAATACAAAAATTAGCCAAGTGTGATGGCACGTGCCTGTAGTCTCAGCTGTTTGGGAGGCTGAGGCAGGAGAATCACTTGAACCCAGGAGGTACAGGTATCAATGAGCTGAGATCATACCACTGCACTCCAGCCTGGGCAACAGAGCAAGACTCTATTTCAAAATATTTTTAGTAATACACATCTGCTGGTAACCATCTTTTCAACATCTTTTTGCCTTCGAATGTCTTTATCTTCATTATTTAAAAATAATGTTTTACCTATAACTTTCTTCACTTCCCTTTGATTATTTTTATAGTTCTTTTCATGAAAAATTTGCAAACTATAAAATGTAATTTTTTTTTTTTGAGACAGAGTTTTGCTCTCGTTGCCCAGGCTGGAGTGCAATAATGGCGTGATCTCCTCACCGCAACCTCTGCCTCCTGAGTTCAAGCAATTCTCCTGTCTCAGCCTCCTAGGTAGCTGGGATTACAGGCATACACCACCACCCCTGGCTAATTTTGTATTTTTAGTAAGAGACGGGATTTCTCCACGTTGGTCAGGCTGATCTTAAACACCCAACCTCAGGTGATCCACCTGCCTTGGCCTCCCAAAGTGCTGGGATTACAGGCGTGAGCCACCGTGTCCGGCCAAAATTTAAAAAATTTAACTGTATGATTTTGACAAATGTATACACCCATGTCACCCACAGATCTAACAATATATAAAACATTTCAGTCACACCATTAAGTTTTCTAATTTTCGTGTTTGAAGAATATTTTCACTGGAGATAGAATTTTAGGTTGAAAGTCCCTTTTTGTTTTGTTTTGGTTCAGTTTTTTTGAGATGGAGTCTTGCTCTGTGCCCCAGGCTGGAGGACAGTGGGGTTATCTCTGCTTACTGCAACCTCTGCCTCCCAGGTTCAAGCGATTCTCCTGCCTTAGCCTCCCGAATAGCTGGGATTGTATTTTTAGTAGAGACAGGGTTTCACCGTGTTGGCCAGGCTGGTCCCAAATTCCTGACCTTGTGATCCACCCGCCTCGGCCTCTCAAAGTGCTGGGATTACAGGAGTGAGCCACTGTGCCAGCTTGTTTTGTTTTTAAAGCCCTATAAAGATGATATCACTGTATCCTAACTTGCATTGTTTCTAAGAAGTCAGTAGGTTTTCTAATTGTTGTTTTCTACATACAATGTGTCTTTTTTTTTCTGGCTGCTTTTTGAGATTTTCTCTTTATCTTTGATTTTCAGCAATTAACTATGATGTCCCTACGTGTGGGTTTTTTTTTCCTTTTCCTTTTTTTTTTTTTTTTTGACAGAGTTTCGCTCTTGTTGACCAGCCTTGAGTGCAGTGGTGCGATCTTGGCTCATTGCAACCTCCACCTCCCAAGTTCAAGCGATTCTCCTGCCTCAGCCTCCTGAGTAGCTGGGATTACAGGCGCCCACCATCACGTCTGGCTAATTTTTTGTATTTTTAGTAGAGATGGGGTTTCACCATGCTGGGCAGGCTGGTGGTTTTCTTTGCACGTATCCTTCTTGGGTTTTTCCCAGATCTATGGGTTGATATTTTTTATTAAACTTGGGAACATTTTGGCCATTATTTCTTAAAATATTTTTTCTGCCCTCATTTTCTTTCTTCTCTCTTTTTGAGACATTATTTACATATCTATCAGAACTTTTGATTGTGCCCAGAGGTCATTGAGACTCTGTTCATATTTTGAAATCTTGTTTATTTTTTGTGTTTTAGTTTGAATGGTTTCTATAGCTTTAGTTTCACTGATCTTAGTTTTGCAGTGTCAGATCTTTTATTCAGTCCATCCAATTAATTTTTCTTTTCAGAGGTTGTGTTTCCATTTGGAAATAGATTTCCACTTGGTTCTTTTAAAAATAGCTCCCAGGCTGGGTGCAGTGGTTCACACCTATAATCCCAGCACTTTGGGAGACCGAGGCGGGCAGATCATCTGAGGTCAGGAGTTCAAGACCAGACTAGCCCACATGGTGATACCCTGTCATGACTAAAAACATAAAAATTAGCCGGGCATGGTGGTGTATGCCTGTAATGCCAGCTAATTGGGAGGCTGAGGCAGGAGAATTGCTTGAACCTGGGATGCGAAGAGTTTAGTGAGTCGAGATCATGCCACTGCACTCCAGCCTGGGCAGCACAGTGAGACTCCATCTCAAGAAAAAAAGAAGTTTCCAGGTCCCTACTGAGATTTAACTTGCTCTCTCCATTTTTCCTTGAAATCTTTGAACATATTTATAATAGATGTTTTAAAGTCTTTGCCTCCTAATTTCAACATACATACTGTCTTTGAGTTTATTTTATTGAATTACATCCCTAGTAATGAACTGCATTTTTCTTCTTCTTCATCTGTCTAGTAATTTTTTTTTTGAGACAGAGTCTTGTTCTGTCACCAGGTGCCAGGCTGGAGTGCAGTGGTGCAATCTCAGCTCACTGCAATCTCCGCCTCCTGGGTTCAAGCAATCCTCATGCCTCAGCTTCCTGAGTAGCTGGGACTACAGGCATGTGCCACCATGCCCAGTTAATTTTTGTGTTTTTTAGTAGAGATGGGGTTTCACCATATTGGCCAGGATGGTCTCAATCTCTTGACCTCGTGATCCACCCACCTCTGTCTCCCAAAGCGCTGGGATTACAGGTGTGAGCCACTGCGCCCAGCCTCTGTCTAGTAATTTTTAAATGTATTCTAGGCATTATGGATGCCACATTGTTGAGAGTCTGGATTTTCATGTTTTTCTTTAAAGAATTGTATTCTGGCAGGCACTTAATTTATAGGAGATAAGCAGGATCCCTTCGTGTTTCTTAAAACTTAATGGATGTCTAGATGACAAGCATTGCCTTTCTAGGATCTCAGTTGAATGCCTGAGGTATTCAGTGATGTTCCTCCACCCTGGCTGATTGGAAATTCAATGTCTCCCAGCATTGTGCAACTTCTAGAACCTCTGCTTAACTCCAGGCTTTCCAGTAGCTGTTTCTGCCAGGCTTCACAAGGTCTTACCCTGCATGCACAGCTTAGTATTCAGCTAAGGTCTTCTTGACCTCTTCTTTTTCACATTTCCCTCTTTTCCAGTTTCTTGCCCCACATATTCCAGCCATTTCTAGACCCCAAACCCCAATTTCTGGCTCCTCAACTCAGAAAGCCCTCTTTACTCTGCTTGGATTCTACCTCTATGCTTTAAACTGTGGAAGGGCCTTCCAGCAGAAAGCCAGGAAAATCAAGAGGCTCATCTTGTATATTTACCTTCTCTGAGGGATTACAGACCTGTGCTTGCCTGTTGTCCAGTGTATACAAACAGTTGCTTCAACTCTTTTGGCTCGTCTTACAATTGTTCATGGAGAGAGGCTTAGTCCAGTGCCAATTATTCCTTCACATCTGATGGTGAAAATACCCCTTCTTTGGAGTGGACTCTCAAATAGCACCTCTTTTATGAGATAAATATATCTGAATATGATCTGTGGGATTTCAAAAAATAAAGTTTTTAGAAGGATAAAGATCACAATGTTGGCAGTGGTTATTCTAGGTAGTTTTAAAGCTTATCTTTTAACATTTTAAACTTATTTGTACAAGGCTTTTAATTTTGCTTTCTTAATTAGACTGTTAAATATTGAGATAAATTGTAGATTCATATGTAGTTCTATGAAATAATAAAGAGAGATTCTTTGTACCCGTTTGTCAGTTTGGGAATGTCCGCCTAGATTTCAGAAGATGTATGGAAATCCTGGATGCTCAGGCAGAAGTTTGCTGCAGGGGCAGGGTTCTCATGGGGAACCTCTGCTAGGGCAGTGCAGAAGGGAAATGTGGGGTTGGAGTCCCCAAACAGAGTCCCTGCAGGGGCACTGCCTGGTGGACCTGTGAGAAGAGGGCCAGTGTCCTCCAGACCCCAGAATGGTAGATCCACCAACAGTTTGCCCTGTGTGCCTGGAAAAGCTGTAGACACTCAACACCATCCCATGAAAGCAGCTGGGAGGGAGTCTGTACCCTGCAAAGCCACAGGGGCAGAGCTGCCCAAGACCATGGGAGCCTACCTCTTGCATCAGTGTGACCCAGTTGTGAGGCATGGTATCAAAGAGGATCATTTTGGAGCTTTAAGATTTGACTGCCCTGCTGGATTTTGGACTTGCACGGGACCTGTAGCCTCTTTGTTTTGGCCAATTTCCCCCATTTGGAATCGCTGTATTTACCCAATGACTGTACCCTCATTGTATCTAGTAAGTAACTGACTTGCTTTTGATTTTACTGGCTCATAGGTGGAAGGGACTTGCCTTGTCTCAGATAAGACTTTGAAGTGTGGACTTTTGAATAAAATCTGAAATGAGTTAAGACTTTGGGGGACTGTTGGGAAGGCATGTTTGGTTTCAAAACGTGAGGACATGAGATTTGGAGGGGTCAGAGCAGAATGGTATGGTTTGGCTCTGTGTCTCCACCCAAATCTCATCCTGAATTGTACTCCCATAATTCCCATGTTGTGGTGGGGAGACCTGGTGGGACACAATTTGAATCATGGGGTGGTTTCCCCCATACTGTTCTCAAGATAGTAAGTCTCACAAGAACTGATGGTTCTATTGGGTTTTTGCTTTTGCATCTTCCTCATTTTTCTCTGGCCACTGCCTTGTAAGACATGCCTTCTGCCTTCTGCCGTGATTCTGAGGCCTCCCCAGCCATGTGGAACTGCAAGTCCAATTAAACCTCTTTTCTCCGCACCAGTCTCAAGTATGTCTTTAGCAGCAGCAGGAAAATTGACTAATACAGGGAGTTTTTCTTTTGACATAGATTGAGACTTTTTTTTTTTTTCAAACTGGAAGCCCCTTAGGGTTCTTTTGGTCACTATGACAGTGAATGAACTTGTGCTAGGTAAAGAAAAACAAAAAGGAACTTAACAGAAGGATTCTGGGGCATCTCATAAACCCAAGTCTTCTGAGCAAAGTTTCCCAAAGGAGTTGCCTCTCTGTCACTTCTTCTCTCTCTTCAGCCCATTCCGTTTGGTCTTCTCCCTGCACTTTTTCCTTCATGGTCACCCAAACTCTCCACATCACCAGATTCAGTGGCCACTTCTCTGCCCTCATGTTGTAGATCTTGCAACAGTATTCCCCATTCCCTCCTTGAAACACGCTTGTTTTGGATCCTGGGACATCGTGTTCTCTTCCTGTTCATGAGCTGCATCTTCTCAGTGTTCCTTTGGTGATTCTTCCACCTCTTAACACTGGAGGTGTTCTCCCCACGCTTCTCTCTTCACATGGTTCATAGCCTCAGTGACCATGGTACCACGTGAACTCCCAAATAGAGAGCTGTAGCCCAGACCTCTCCACTGGGGTCAGATGGGGATAGAACTCAGACAAAGAAGGACTCTTGTTTTCCACTCCCAAATTATCCTCTCCACAAACTTCTCCATCTCAGTGAATGTGATGCATCAGTCTGCATTAAAGGAAAAGATAAAAGGGATGAAGTATCCAAGGAAAAAGTGCACACCCACTTGGGGACTGTACTCAGCCATGATGCAAGCTGTACCCACTTATTGTAGAGATTTTTGGCCCGAGCTTCAGCCTGGATTTTCTTAATCCATTTCCATCTGACTTAGACATAATGTCAGTCCCTGATTCTGGCCTGTCAGTGTTGGTTTCTGTTTGGATTGTATGCATGTGTGTTCATTTTTTCCTCTATCTATCTGGTATATTTGGTGAGAAGTTGGGAGATGTGCCTGATGCCCTAATGTCATAGTAAATGGTCCCCTAGAGTTCTAGAGTGTTCTAGACTGGGCTAAACGGGACTCTTGAAATCAGTGTTTGTTTCATAAAAAGTTGTAAAAACCACACCTGGCCAAGTATTGGGAGGAGCGTCTAATTTCAGTTCTGTTCACAAACCCTGATGAGTATTTGTTTTCTTGCTAGAGAGGTTTCGCTCGAAAGCATATTCATGAATGGGATGGAGGGGGAGAAGGTGAGATATTTTTCTTGCATAACTGGGAAAGAGTTTAAAAGAGAGTAAAAAGGAGACCAGAAAAGATGGGTGTGCCCATGTCTGAGAACAATTACCTGCTGCTGGATTAATAGAGAGAAGACAGCGTGGTAAATGGTTTATTACTCTGGAAGAGAAGAAAATATGTGCAAGGGAAAAGACAATGGATTGGACCAGCTTATCCCAAACTTATTCTGATAGTAAAGCAGCTAGAAGTCACAGTGCTCTGGAAGGAGAAAAGTCTTCCTCGCCCAAAGCTATGAAATATTCATCTCTGTCTTACAAACTAGAAATGATTCTATCTGTAGGAAGTGAGCAGTCTGTGTCAGGCTGCAGGTGGCTCACACCTGCAGGGATTACAGGTGGCTCACGCCTGTAATCCCAGCATTTTGGGATGCTGAGGCCAGCAGATTGCTTGAGCTCAGGAGCTCAAGATCAGCCTGGCAACATGGTGAAATCCTATGTCTATAAAAACAAATTAAAAATTAGCCAGGCATTATGGCATGTGCCTGTGGTTCCAGCTATTTGAAAGGCTGAGGCAGGAGGATCACATGAGCCTAGGAGGTCAAGGCTGCAGTGAGCTCTGGTCACACCAGTGCACTCCAGCCTGGGAAGCAGAGCAAGACCTTGTCTTTAAAGAAAAGTGAGAAGCCTGCAACGAATACAATTTGTCACAATGGCAATATTTTTTCACATCCAGAAAAACCAGAAAGCTGCCAATATATGTGCAATTGGCCCTTCTTGAGTTTTTACATTTACATTCATTTGCTGCTTTATTCTCCTGTGAGCATTTGCTGACAATTAAGGGCTCCAAGTTCAAAGGTGGCAGGATTAAACAGTCTCCAGCGTGAGTGCCCACGGTTTAGCCCAGGCACCCAAAGAATTCGGTTGCTGCCTGGAGTTTATGCCTTGGTTTATTGTTATGGTCTTCCTCTGGTTCCCCATCTTGGCAGTAATTTCAGTTTGCCCATCCCTGGCTCCATTATAGCTGCTCTTACTTGCATGGAGAAGCTGAATTGCCTGGCGCATACTTCATTTACCAGCTGAGAGAACGCTCTGTACCTCAGTCTCCTCATCTGTAAAATGGGGGTAAGGAGTGTCTACCTCACATGGATTTAATGACTTCATAGAAAACACCTACAACGGTGCCTTTCACATCGTAAGCTTTTGATTTCTATTGGCTGCTATTATTAAAATTATAATATACAAAGGTGACATTATACATCCTGTTGTCTTTTCAGTACTCTACCTGGGTAGAGTGCACCAGATAGACCTTAGTTCAAATTCTCTCTGCACTATCCATGTGTCCTTGGCGAAGTCTTTTAGCCAATAGCAGCAGAACTTCCTCATCTTTCCAAGTTCAGAGTGTTCTAGAGCAGCTCAAAATAAATGAGATCATGTTCTTCAAGCCCTAAGCACATTATCTGGCCCAATGTCAGTGCTGTGTACACATTAGCATCTTTCTCCTTCCCCTCCTTCATCCTCATCCCATTTCTTCTTGGCATTGACCACAGCTGTGGTCTTCCTGAGCATTCCTGTGCCCCTTCCTTGGTAAAGAAGGGCTTGAGCACAGGTGGGGAGTGGGCAGTCTTGTCTCTGCTTCTTCAGTGGTTCTTTCTTTTCATACACCTTTACTTAATCTTCTGCCCTCCCTGCACCTCCACACCATGTCCACCTGCCTTTTCCCATTTCCTCCCTCTCCTGGGCCCAGAGTCCTCCTCCTGCCCACTGGCTACCATCATTGCTGTAATAGACTCGTCTGGTGGCCAAATCATCCTCCAAGAATCTTACATCTTGAAAACTAAGCTAGGACAGGGAAGTGAACAGCCCAAACCCAAGGAGAATGAATCACTAACAGTGGAAACTCAGGCAATTTTTACGCAAGACATCTTCCCTGGAAGCCTCAAATTACAACACTAAGACGAAACAGTACACTCAGCCCTTTATGTGTCTAGAAAACAGTAGAAATGACTTCCTACGAACACGACATAGGAAAGAACATGGGCTTGGAGAGTTACGCCAACTTTGGACCGACTTCAGACTCAGGAATTGTGACCATAGGAACTCGAGTGAATAAATGACTTACCCTCCCTGAGCTGCAGGAAATGTGAATGATTATCATAATGTCACAGGGTAATTGTGATGACCAAACTAAGGAATAAAGTGAAAGTGCACAACGTACTACCTGACACAGATCAGCCACTCAATCATCACCTTCCTCCTTTTCTTCTTTCCTCCCTCCCTTCTTCTCTCCTACCATCCCACCCTCCTTCCTTCCCTCCTTCCTTCTTATCCTCCATGCTGAAACTTACGGAGTATTAACAAATTGGGTGGTTTGTTTTTGTTGTTGAGTTAAATAGGAATTCTTTATATATTCAGGATGTTAGCCCTTAATCAGATACATAATTTGCAAATATTTTCTTCCATTCTGTGTCTTGCCTTTTTACTGTTGATTGTACCCTTTGATGCACAGAGTTTTAAATTTTGATATTTAAATGTTTTTTCTTTTGTTGCCTATACTTTTGGGATTATATCCAAGAAATCTTTAACAAATCCAATGCAATGAAGCATCCCCCCAGTTTTCTTCTAAAAGTGTTATGATTTTAGCACTTTATATTTAGACCTTTGATCCTTTTTGAATTAATTCTTTATGATGTTGAATCTTCCTAACAACAGAATATGCATTTCCATTTACTTTTGCTTTTTTTGTGTCTCTCAAATATTTTCTTTATAAAATCTTGCATATTTTAAGAGTTTTTAAAAAAACTTTTGTAATCTTTTTGTTGCTGTTAGGGGTGGAATCTTGTTTCCCCAACATAACTTTTTATATGTGTAGTTAGATAATATTGATTTCTATATTAATTTGTGCCCAGCCACTTTACCTAACTCTGTTGTTGGGTATAGCCATTTTTCAGTTGATTATCTTGGGTTTCTGTGAATATTCTGAGGGTGAAAAATTATGAATTATGCCAGTATGAATTATGAATTAAAGCAACACTCCCATTCTCTCTCCCTCTTTCTCTTCCTCTTTCTTCTTCTCTTTCATTTTTTTTTTTTACTTTTTTTCTTTCTTTCTTTTTTTTTTCTCTCTCAAAAAAAATGAAGGCACATGAGATGATTGGATGTGGATTTGAAGAAGAAAGAATCAAAAGATAATAACTAGATTTTAAGCTTGAATTAGAAAATGGGAGTGCCAGTAGCAGAAGTAGGAACTACTTTGGAGTTTGGGTCTTCAACAAAAAATCCACATTATAGCATTTTCTATTAAGTAAAAATATACATATATACAGACACATACTTTTTAGTTTATTTAAAAAAAACAAATTATGCCAGTTCCATAATTGGCAAAGCTGTAATTTGTGAGCCAGAATGCATGACATATGACATATAAAAAGTCTCAGAAAGTTCCTCACCCACACACCTGTCCTGAAATTACTCGAAATATTTGAGCTGAGCAAGAAATGAACCAAAACAAAGGACTTATAAATAGTAATGGTAGAGTACGAAACAAAACAGTGAGCAATAAAATAAACAAAACTTAAAGCCACTGTCCAAAAATACCGCTGTTATCACAGTTATTAAACTTAATGTAACTGTCAAAAAATATTTAAAGAACTATGAAGTGGTATCAAATGTTTAATTCAGGCTGGGAACGGTGGCTCACGCCTGTAATCCCAGCACTTTGGGAGGCCGAGGTGGGTGGATCATCTAAGGTCAGGAGTTTGAGAGCAGCCTGATCAACATGGTAAAACCCCGTCTCTACTAAAAGTACAAAATTAGCCAGCTATGGTGGTGTGTGCCTGTAATCCCAGCTACTTGGGAGGCTGAGGCAGGAGGATAGCTTGAACCCGGGAGGTAGAGGTTGCAGTGAGCCAAGATTGCCATTGCACTCCAGCCAGTGAAACTCCATATCAGAAAAAAAAAAAAGTAAAGAAAAAAAATTTAATACAAATATGGATCTGTATTTTAAAAGAAAACGTGTTACATTAAAAAGAAGCGCTTAAAATTACAGAGGTCATTGTACAAACTATATAGGAATTTGATTCCTGCTAATGAGCTTTAACATCATGATTAAAGTGAACGATATTGTCAGAAAACCAAAATTTGCAGAAGTGACACATGAAGTTTAATACCTGAACAGACCAATAGCTCTGGAAGAAATTTGAAAAAGGATTCCAAAAATAGCCTTGAGGAGAGCAGCTGAAGTCACTCACTGCTGGGCAGAAAGGAGAGAGTGATCCTCATCTAAGCAGGAAGATGCATGATCATCCTCATTCCAGGCTCAGATTCTACTTACAGAATTACTGCTGTGTAATCCGGGAAAGTCCCTTCACCACTCAGAGCCTCTGTTTTCTTATCCGTAGTGTGGGAGCGTTGTACTAAATGGTACCAAAGGTGCCTTCCCAGTCTTCAAGTCAAATGTGTGTGTGTGTATGCATGTGTGTGTGCACACACGTGTGCATTTTGTGTAAAACAAAAAGCATGGCTTTCCAAGCCTAACTGTGTATCAGAATCGTGCAGGAGGTGTTTTATTTCTTGGCCTAGTCCTGAAGACATCAAGAGTTGGGCAGCAAAGATGTGTCTATGTTAAGAAAGCACTCTGGGCTGGGCCTGGTGGCTCATGCCTGTAATCCCATCACTTTGGGAGGCTGAGGCAGGCAGCTCCCTTGAGGTCAGGAGTTCAACACCAGCCTGGCCAACATGGTGAAACCCCGTCTCTACTAAAAATAGAAAAATCAGCCTGGTGTGGTGGCACATGCCTGTAATTTCAGGTACTTGAGAGCCAGGAGAATCACTGGAACCTGGGAGGCAGAGGTTACAGTGAGCTGAGATTGCTCCACTGCACTCCAGCCTGGGCAAACGAGTCAGACTCTGTCAAGAAAGAGAAAGAGAGAGAGGGAGGGAGGGTAGAAGAAAAGAAAAGAACTCTGATAGCTCAGCCTAGGCGAAAGAGCAAGACTCTGTCAAAGAAAGAAAGAAAGGGTGGAAGGAAGGAAGGACGGAAGGAGGGAGGGAAGGAAGGAGGGAGGGAAGGAAGGAGGGAGGGAAGGAAGGAAAGAAGGAGGGAAAAGGACTCTGATAGCTAACAGAGAACATATACTGAGTGCTTCTTATGCATCAGAAAAATTATTCTACACACTTGCCTATATTAACTCATTGTGCTTAACCTTGAGCTCTTTCAGACCCCAAGCATACACATGGTGTACCCTGTCTTTTAGGTGACACCAACACAGTATGACGTGAATGCAAAACTGGGCATGGACATCTGGTAACATTTGGTCATGAGGTAGTCATCAAGATGTTCCAAAATATATTAACTATAAACTTAATCTAGACTGACATTAAATCCCCCCCAGAGCCCCAGAAATTCTCAGCCCCAGTTTAGGAACTTCAGGTTGGGGGATTTCGAGGCAGCCAGCCTTGCACTGGTCCACTGTGTCTACACAAAAAATAGCAATGTTAAGGAAGTCCACATAAGGCAGTGAATCATTCAATAACTGCCTGGAAAAGGGCATGAGGCCGTGTAAAAATATAAAGGATCTTAGAGTCATGTCTACCATTCATGCAGCTTCCTCTAATTAACAGCTTACATGAACATGGTTCAGTTATCAAAACCAGGAAATGATCACTAACAGAGTCCTATTAACTAAATGACAGACCTCATTTGAATCTTAGCTATTTTCCCCCAATGTTCTTTTTCTGTTCTACAGTTCGGTACAGGATCCCACATTGTGTTGAGCCTTTATGTCTCCTTATCCTTAGTCTCTTCCAATCTGTGATAGTTCCTCTGTCTTTTCTTATCTTTGATGACCTGAACACTTTGGTGAGTACTCACCATAGTGAATGTCTCCCAGCTGGGTTTTGAATGGTGTTTTCTCATGATTAGGTTGTGGTTATGTGTTTTTGGCAAAAAACCCACAGAAGTGATGTTGTGTCCTTCCCTTCCCATTGCATCACAGCAGGGGACTCACAATGGTAATATGGCTTATTGCTGGTCAAGTTGACCTTGATCATATGGTTAAGGTGGTGTCTGCTGGTTTTCTTCACTGTGCAGTTGTTGTTTTCCCCTTTATAAGTGGTAATTATTTGGGGGAAAATACTTTGACACTAAACAAATATCCTGTTTCTCCACAGATTTTCACCAACAGATTTTTAGCATCCATCAGTGATTCTTGCCTGCAACAATTATTACCACAGTCTTTGCCTAGTGGCAATTTTCTATTTCTCTCATTCCTCCCACATTTATTCATTGGAATTCTTTCATAAAGACCTGTCATTTCTCCTCCATTTATGTTTTTATTCAATTATCTATAACATTTAATTATCCATAGACTCATGGGTATTTGTTTTTTCTATGAGTTATAATTCATCACTTTCTTTGCTCCTTCAGGTTAGTCCCTATGTCCTTTTGACACTCCCCATCATTTTTCAGCTATTGGCTTATTTTCTGGCCAATAGTTGTGCTGGGCTTATTTTGTATATTTCCTGTTTCAATCCTAGGATCAGCCATGTTTCTAAGGAGCTCTGGCTCCTTTAATCAGTGAATGGTATTTAGAAAGCAAGATCTGGGCACTAGGTGTGCTTTTTGTTACTGGGATGTCATTGCCTCTGAGCTTTCTCTGTAGACAGCTAGAAAATGCATGTATGTGTATTGATCCAAGCACACACCTTTTGAAATTTTTTCTCTATATATATCTGTATATACATTAAAAACCATGAGTTCTGGCTCGGCGCTGTGGCTCACACTTATAATCCCAGCACTTTGGGAGGCCAAGGTGGATGGATCATGAGGTCAGGAGATTGAGACCATCCTGGCTAACTGCTGAAACCCCATCTCTACTAAAAATACAAAAAATTAGCCGGGTGTGGTGGCAGGCACCTGTAGTCCCAGCTACTCAGGAGGCTGAAGCAAAAGAATCACCTGAACCTGGGAGGCAGAGGTTGCAGTGAGCCAAGATTGTACCACTGCACTCCAGCCTGGGCAACAGAGTGAGACTCCATCTCAACAAAACAAAACAAAACAAAACAAGAAAACCATGAGTTCATACTGATTCTTTCAAGTCTGCTCCAACTCCACAAGGCTCATTCCAGCCTTTCCCCTTGCTTATATGTCACTTCTTCCTTTAACTCTCATTATCTATGGTTTATTCACTTAATTGTCTAATCCTAGTGTACACATAAAGAACTTTCAGAAATGGAGTCTCGCTCTGTCACCCAGGCTGGAGTGCAGTGGTACAGTCTTAGTTCACTGCAACCCCCATCTCCTGTGTACAAATAATTCTTCTGTCTCAGCCACCCGAGTTGCTGGGACTACAGGTGCCTGCCACCACGCACAGCTAATTTTTGTATTTTTAGTAGAGACAGGGTTTCACCATATTGGTTAGGCTAGTCTTGAGCTCCTGACCTCAGGTGATCCACCCACCCACCTTAGCCTCCCAAAGTGCTGGGATTACAGGTGTGAGCCACTGTGCCTGGCCCTGAACTTTTAGAATTTTTAATTCACATTCATATAAGAAACATATTTAATAACTGGAAAACAGTATTTGCCTGTAGTTTTTATTTTTATCTTTGACCAGTATCTAGTCAAAGTACCATTTTACTAAGTTACTTAGGTTAGTTCTTTCATTCCCTATCCCCCTCAATGTGGTTACATTAGTCATTGATTATATGGTTAATTTGTGATTGCTTGTCTCCCATTTTTGGTCCCCTGCCCCCAAATCCTGGCTGGTTTCGATTATTCATTCAATTTTGCATATGTAAAATATTGCCACGGTTCTCAGCATTAAAATTCTACACGGAGATAATCCTCAGAGAATGGCTGCTCCTCCCTCATCTCGTTTCATTCCTTGATCCAATCTACCCTTTCCTCACTTCCACCTCCCATAGTAACCAATCTCCTTAATTTCTGATGTATCCTTCCTGTGTTGCAAATAATTCTTTTACTTAGGTCACAGTGGAGATTCTACCTTATGAAGGCATGAGGAAGGGAGTGGGGCAGAGTAGGGAGAGTCGAGGCTCGAAGGATAGGAAGTGGAGAGGGAGGAGTCATCCAGGATGGAAGCAGGCAGGGTCAGCCCAGGAATGCATGCCTTGGTGCTTTTCTTACTCAAAGCATGGGCCTGGAATATTCCATAACACCAGGAAAGCAGTGTGTAGAGCCAGACAGCTAATTTTTGGAGGCCCCCTGCATATGAGATGCGGGCCCTCTAAATCCTCCCTTCATCACTGTTTAGAAACCCCCAAGAGGCTCTCCTCCCTGCCTCAAGATGGGCTGCCTTGGGAAGCTGGACCCAGGCAGACCCAACCCCTCCTCTGAGCAGCCCTGCACCAAAGGAAAGGCGAACTCTCCACATCATGGCATCCTATCAACATGGGAAGAAAAGGTAGAAGCAGGACTGGCTCTCTCTGTGCCCTCTGGGGTCCTGCCAACCCACTCCAACTCCAGGCCTTTCTGCCCCATGCAGGATTCCCAGAAAAGACTCTGAGTCCTCTTCACTGGCTCAGAAGAGGAACTTGGAGATGGGGGAAGGCCCGGCTGTTGGATATTTCAACACCACCTCACCACTGGCAGGGAAATTGGTGGGGGGGGGGGGGCAGGGGAGGGCTTTGCTGGCAGCAGCTGGAATTTTAAAATGGGAGCTCCTCTCATCAAGATAGGGAGAGGGCTTGAGAGGGCAATGCCAGGGAAGCCAGGCCCTGCTTGCCTAACGTTTGAAAAAAGGCTTCATGCTGGGGAGGAGGGGTGCCACTGTCTTCCCCCCTCACCTCTGCCCCAAAGCCATGGGCTTCTGCTGACAAGCCATAAGAAACAGCTGAACTATTGACTCAGACGGAAATGAGCACGCCACAGGGCTGGGTGGTGAGCCTGGTGTGCTGGGTTAACCCCCAGGGCAGCTCAGCTGAGGATCCCTTGGCTGGGCTCCCTCCTTCCCTCTCTCAGGCTCTCAGGGCCTAGTGATTCAGGCAAGTCCTGCCTCTGAGAAGAACTTGGGGCAATCGTGAAAAAGCCTTGCAATGCCAAGGAGACAGGCAGACCAGAATTCCACCCAGTGCCTGAGGATTTCGTGCCCTTGCAGGGAGAAGGCTTTGATGTCTCCCTTGAACAAGGTTGGGCAGGGAGGGGGCACACGGAGGCCAGGAGATGGGACAGTCACAGATGGACCCCAAGATGAGAAGGTGAAGCCATGGACCAGCAGGCATTGGGTGGGGAGTGCTAGCAGCAGCCCCGTGACACTGGGTCCTGCCCCTTTAAGGACAGGAGTGTGCAGAAGTGGTGTTGGCTGAGAATGTTCATTTGCATCTTGCGTTTGCATCCATGACAGTGTGGGACGCATAGGGCAGGGTGACTCACTCCTGCTTCTGGCATTGCTGGCTTGGCCATTGCAGTGGGGGCTGAGCAGAGGGGTCTTAAAACCCAGATCACCCGGTTCAGCCTGTGCTCCAGGCTAGAGACGCCTGGGCACTGTGAGCCACCATGGTCATCACCGGTGCACTGAGAGAGTGTTGCTTTGTGTCCCCTCTGCACACTCCTGTGAGCCCTGACCCTTTCTCTGGAGGATGAAGGGCCATGCAGGGCAGCTGGTGTAGGGGCAGATGTGGTGGGGCACAGAATCCCCAGCAACTGAGAGTCTAGACCTCTTTTTTTTTTTTTTTTTAAGACAAAGTCTTTTCTGTCACCCAGGCTAGAGTGCAGTGGTGCAATCTTGGCTCACTGCAACCTCTGCTTCTCAGGTTCAAGCCATTCTCTGCCTCAGCCTCCTGAGTAGCTGTGCCTAGCTAATTTTTTGTGTTTTCAGTAGCTAATTCACCATACCTAGCTAATTTTTTGTGTTTTCAGTAGAGATGGGGTTTTCCCAAGTTGGCAAGGCTAGTCTCAAACTCCTGACCTCAGCTAATCCACCTGCCTCAGCCTCCAAATGCTGGGATTACAGACATGAGCCACTGTGCCCAGCCTACCTCTAAAAGCAAAATCATGTGAATCGTCTTCTTGTTGGGGTAGAAACATGAATTGTTTTTATTTTTCTTCTAGTAACTGCCTCTGACTATGCTGAGGGGCAATGTATTCTAGTGATTAAAATCCCAGACTCCTTGGGTTTATACCCTGGCTTTGCCGTCTCCTAGCTGTGTGACTTTAGGCAAGTTGTTTAACCTCTCTGTACCACCAATTTCCCATCTTCAACCTACTCCATCCAGCTTCCTGCAAAATCGGTCCAGCCTTCAACCTCTTACTGATAGGTTTCCCTCACCTTGCTGGCGGCCGCTCTAGAGAAGGCTCAGGTCAAGCTTTTGTTCCACCCTCACCCCGATCTGAAGCCCAAGCCTTTGACTTGCACTACAGTGGGTCTGCAAGCTGCGCCTTCTGCCCCTTGTCTCAGCCCTGCCATGGCTCACAGGCAGCAGAGGACCAGGCCAGTGAGTTTGCTGGCTGAGTAGATAGTGACCCGAGGAGCAAAGGGCAGCCCCCTCACGTTGGGTCATCCCAGTCTGTGTCAGGACTTCCCTGAAAGCCCTCTGCCGTCGACTTTGGGGAGAGAAGGAAGAGCCTTCCAGAATGGTTGATGACCCTTTCTCTCTTCCCAATCTTATAATGAGAGGGGTGGTGGGGGGGTCGCTGTGCTGGTCTGTACTGACACCTCCCCTCAAGCCCACCCGGGGTGGTTGTGCCCACATCCCTGACAATACTCTGTGGCTCTCAGAACTGTAGAATGCAGAGCATTGAGCACCTTTTGTCCCTAGAATTGGGTCTCGGCTACAATTTTAGAATAAAAAGTACTCCCGGATCCCCTTGGCTGTTTATACCGGTGTCAACTCTCTCCCACCTGCCTTGATCAAGCCCCTTGTCCTCACTGGGCCTCAGCTTCCTCTTCTGTAAAATGAGGGACTTGCTGGGGAGGCCTCTGAGCTCCCTCCGGAAACCTGCCCTGGGGGTAATCTGGGAGAAATCAGCCTGTGAGGACAAAGGGTCATAATGACATCTGGGCCAGCCATTTATGCCCAGACTCATCCAGCAGGTGCCGTTAGCCCTGAGATGGAATAGGACCCACCTCCAGAGGGTCTTGTGGTTGGGCTGCCACGGGAGGCAGAAAGGTAGGGCTCATCACAGGTGTTAGTCCCCATGGATGCTCATCCATGCCAGGTACTGGTACAATCCCGGGTCAGGGAGGGCTCTGCCCAGTCTGGCTCAGGGTCAGTGGATTCACCACCTGAGCTATCTGTGGAGGAGTAATCAGAAGACCAAAGGCAACATCACAGTCACATGGAAGGGCCTCAGGTTGTCTTTGGGCATCCAGGTGCTGCTAATGGATACACCCAAGGTCTTGACTCAACAGTGAAAGCTTTTCTTTTTTTTCTTTTTTCTCTTTTTTTTTTTGGAGACAGAGTCTCGCTCTGTCACCCAGGCTAAGGTGCAGTGGCGCAATCTGAGCTCACTGCCTCCCAGGTTCAAGGGAATTTTCTGCTCAGCCTCCTGGGTAACTGGGATTACAGGTAACTGACACCACGCCCGCTTAATTTAAAAAATTTTTTCTTGGTAGAGTTGGGGTTTCAATGTGTTGGCCAGGCTGGTTTTCAACTCCTGACCTCAAGTGATCCACCCGCCTCTGCGTCCCAAAGTGCTGGAATTACAGGCATGAGCCACTGTTCCTGGCCGCCGGTGAAAGGTTTTCTGCACTCAGCTCTCCACCTCCACAACCAGAGGGTATGGGACCTGGTGGGTTATTCTGTGTCCTGGGCCAGCCCAGCTCCCTGGTCTGTGCTCCCAGATCCAGGTCCTCAGTGAGCTAATTCATGCACCCAGACCATGGCATGGGCTGGCCCCCCTTTTCCAACACTTTTCCCCTCACTTGTCCTGGCTTCCTCATCCAGCTTAAATGTCTGTTCTTCAGAGAGGCCTCCCTGATACCCCAACACTCTGATGGGGGGTCCCCACTTGTCCCACTCCCAGCACCATCCTTTATAGCACTTCTTACTTGCTGGGATCACCTCTTTCTTTGTTCCATTGCTCAATGTCTGTGCCTCCCACCGAGGAGCACAGCTGTTTGGTTCACTGCTGTCTCCCCAGTGTCTAGCACATGGCAGACGGTCAGTGAACCCAGGACGGACCTCAGGTGCATGTGCTGCCTCCTCCATGCTCACTGTGGCACCATCTGGCTTTGGAATATGTAGCCCACCAGAGACACTGGCGAAGGAAGGCTGGACAGCTCACAAAAGGCTTAGCTTTCAACTTAGCCAGTGGTGCCTCCCAGGCAGGGGAGGCAGGAGGATTTGCCTGTGTGGGGCCTCTGTAAGCTGAACACTCCAGCCGCACAGCAGAACCCAGGTTAGGATTTCATCTCTTTTTGCATGTCATTTGCATGGCTCAGCTCTGAGCTCTGTGCTTCCTCTTCTGGCTTCCTGGTCTGTTCCCAGATCCACAGAGCTAGACTGAAGCTTTCTCGGCAACCCTCTACAACCCGGCCTGACAGGCCAGTGAAGGGGTCTGCCCAGAGGGGGTGAATGCAGCGACATCCCCGAGGTCAGGGTCGATGGCAGCAGTGACTATAGCAGGACAGCGCTTGTGCATTGGAAGCTTCCTCAGCGGGTCTGCCAGTTTCATCTCCCCAAGAGCCCCATGAGGTTAGCACCATCGTCACCTCATTTTACAGATAAGTCAACTGAAGTTTGGAAAAGTTAAAGAATTTGCCCAAGGTCACATGGCTAGCAAATATCAGAGTCCAGGTTTGAGTCTAAGCCTGTTAGATCCCGGAGCCAGGCTTAATTACTGAGCCAAATCACCTTCTGTGGCTTTGCCATAGACCTGGGAGCCCTTATACATGACTAGGAAGCTGGGCTGGGCCTGCTGGGGGCACTCAGTTCCCTAAATGGAGTTAAAACCCTCCTGAAATTCCCACTTCAGTGGCCTTCCAGCTCAGCTAAGCACCCCTTGGTTTCTCCTTAATAGGATGAGGAAGGAGGGCAAGGAAGGTCTTTGAATAACAGGTGAAATTGCCAAGCCTCAGGGGAAGGAAAGAAAAATGACAAAAGTGTAGGTTAGGGCAGAAAAGAAATAGGTGCCTGTGACCCAGGCACCCAGTCAGAGAGAGATTGCTCCAAGCTTATTGAGTGAATTCCTGTGGTTTTCTCATCAGGAACACGCTCCCTGCCCCATTCCTGGGGGTTTGGGGCACACAGCCTTGGAAATTCAGAAAAAGTCCTCCAAGTGATTCTGATTTTCCCCTCAGGATCTTCCTGCCAAGCCCACTGGGGTCTGACCACTCCATGGGTACTTGGCAGTACTCCCCATTACCCAGTGGGGAAGGCAGGTCCCTTTCCACCTCTCTGCTCCCACCCCTGACCCCTTACTTCCCACACCTCTGTCCTGTTCTGCTGCAGGGGTGCTCTCTCCTGCCACTCAGATGTGGCCCTCCAGACGCCGTTCCTTCCCTGGGGATGGCTGTAAGGTCCCCGGTGCTTTCCCACAGCACCTGAGCTATAGCTGGGCTGGGCTGATCATGCCACACTGTGAGCACCCATTGTCTTTACTGGACCAGGTACTCTCCAGGAAAGGAGCTCGACAAGCTGACTGGTGTCTGTCCCCCATGCAGGCGATGACTCAGGATGCAGCCAGGGGCCACGACATGCACAGAGGACCGCATCCAGCATGCTCTGGAGCGCTGTCTGCATGGACTCAGCCTCAGCCGCCGCTCCACCTCCTGGTCAGGTAGGTCTGAGGGAGCCGGGGAGGCAATTGAGGCTTCAAGGAAGCCTCAGGGGCCACAGTGGGAACTGGACCAGGCATGGAAGCAGGAAGATTCTAGTTCAAACCCTGTCTGTGTGACTTGGGCAAGTCCCTAGACTTCACCTGGGCAGGTGCCTGGCACAGCACTTGATGTAGTCAGTCCTCAGTATCTGGCACTTTCTCCCTTCTCCCACAGTATCTTCTTCATCCTACTCGGGGCTGCCTTTTGCTTCTGGAAGAATCCATTGAATCTGCCTAGAAAACTACCTCTGCTGATTCTGAAAAAGCAGCTGGGAATTCACAGGCAGCTCTCCCCAGAATTCTCCTGTTTATTTCTAGTTCCCCTTATAGCTCTATCCTCCTCTTCTCTATAGAATAAGGGAAAATTCAGCAGAGCTTCAGACAGGACTGGGAAATAGGGTGTCTGCAGTCCTGGGCAGTTGCATCTCTGAAGGCTGGAGCCTGGCTGTAATAATTGCTTATGCTTGTAGAGCTTCCTCACACCCCGTATCTCACTTGCCTCCCTAACTTCTCCATAAGTAGCCACCCAGTACTCCTTGAACATACGGATCCCTCTCCACCTTTGCACTTGCTGCCTGGAACTCTTCCCTGGGAACTGCACAGAGTTGGCTCCTTCTCATCCAGGTCTCAGCTCAAATGTTGCTTCCTCTGAGAAGCTATCCCTGGCCTTCAGAATGAGGCAGACCTGGGTGAAAGCTATCTCCCACTGGCTGTACAACCCTGTGCAAGCCACTTACCCTCCCAGGACCCTGGCCCTACTTGACTTGTCTGCAAAATGGGAATAATAATAAGAACCAGCTGGGCATGGTAGCTCATGCCTGTAATCCCAGCACTTTGGGAGGTGCAGGCGGATGGATCACCTGAGGTCAGGAGTTCGAGACCAGCCTGCCCAACATGGCAAAACCCCATCTCTATTAAAAATACAAAACAGCTATGTGTGGTGGCAGGTGCCTGTAATCCCAACTACTTGGGAGGCTGAGGCAGGAGAATGGCTTGAACCTGGGGGCGCGGAGGTTGCAATGAGCCAAGATCAAGCTACTGCACTCCAGCCTGGGTGACAAGAATGAAATTCCATCTCAATAAATAAATACATACATAAAAATAATGGAACCACTTTCCTGAAGAGACAGTGGGAGGCTCAACAAAGATAACAGAGGCCTAGTACTGTATTGGCACATAGTAGGTGGTCAATAAATGGTAGTTTTCTTTCTTGTCTCCTATCCAGGTTTTGATGGAACCTAAGCTGAGCTGGGGAGAGGGATATTGTTAAGCAAAAGCATATAAAAATACTTGACTTTTGCAAATTTTACAACAACCTGTGACCACATGGACACATTATTAGAAGCCTCCAGAACTTTGGAAGGAGCCTGTACACATGAGCGGTCCTGGAGCTTGAGCTCCACAAAGTTCAACTGCAATCCATTTCCACTCCTGCAGCTCTCAACGCCCCCATTACACACACACACACAACCAGTCCCTCCCTGCGCCCCTGCCCTGGGCTGTCCCTTTAATTTGTAGGGGTTTACCCTTGCTGACTGCAGGGAAACAGAGACTGACAAAATAAGAAAGCCTGGGGGAAGTTACAGAGTGACAATGTGCTCATGGTAGCTTTTAAAATAGAACTAGTTTAGCTTCCCCTTCCTGGGCTCCCTGGCCAGTCCCGGGAAGCTCCATGGTCGCTGTAGACTTGGGCTTGCATCTTGGGATGGAACTCATCGTGGCTCCTCTCTGTATTCTTCCAGCAATTTCTGCCTCTGTTCTAACCTCCCTGCAACTCATAGGTACCACTGTAGAAAGCCAGGGCAGGGGAGGTTTTGGGAGAAATGGTGCTCCCACAGGGAGCGGAGTTGTGGTGAGCTCATTGTCCTCTAAAGGAGATCCCAGCCCACATCTCTAGTTCCTGTGTCTCTTGCTTCTGCAGGTACAGGGAACTTGTCATTATGTCTTGATGGGGCATGGTAGGGTCAAATGTGGATCCAGCATCTTCTCCTGGATTCGCTTACTTTAGAAAGGAGTGTTTCAGTGCAATCCCACAGAAGAATGTTCCAGCATAAATGCCCCTTCTCTGCAGCCCCTGCTTAAGCATGGCCCAAAGAAACTAGAACTGACCCTTCGCCTCTCTCTCCTTTTCCAGCTGGGCTGTGTCTGAACTGCTGGAGCCTGCAGGAGCTGGTCAGCAGGGACCCCAGCCACTTCCTTATCCTCCTTGAGCAGATCCTGCAGAAGACCCGAGAGGTGAGGGAGAGTCAGGAATGGAAGGGCAGAGCTGGGGTTGGCCCTGTAGAGTGGAGAAATAGGTCCCAGAGAACATCATTCCCAGGCACCTGGACCTCTAGAGGGGCTTGGCAAAGGCCCTAGGAATCTGTGAGTTCTGTGTTTCGGCAGTGCTTGCGCCTGAGGGGTTTCTAGGTAGGAATGCACTCAGTAAGGACACATCACACACAAGCCAGGGTCCTGTGTTCAGCCACAGACATGACTTGTAAGTCCACGTATTGACTAGGAAGGGAGAAGACACTTTACCCGATTCCCTTCCTCAAAAAGATCCATAAAAATAAAGACACGAAAGGGAAAACTGATCGAAAAGGTAAACTGAGGCCCCCTCTCATAGTTTCATCAATGGCTTTTATGACAATGAAGAGGGATGTGTTTAGTGTTGAGCTGAGCTTGGGTTCCAGAATAGCCGTGAGTCCCAAAAGAGGATTTGGGCTTTTTAATAAGGAATTCTCTTTTATGGGGTGTGTGTGTATGTGCGTGTGCATCTGTGTGTGTGTGCGTGCGCATGTGTGTGTGTGTATTATTTTAAATACATGACTGAGTTGGAAAACACGTTACTTTCAGTCTCAGTTACCTCTCTCCCTGTAAGAAGATGCCCAAGGTCACACCACTATTTACCTGGTACTTTTTTTACCCTCATCAAAAGCCACCCAGCTTGGAACAGCTGACCTCGTAAGTGCATAACATATAAACCCAAATGGAAAGTCTGGACCACTGTGGAGCAATATGGAAGGGTTTCATAGAAAGGTAGACCCATGAGGCATGGTAGACACATTGTCGACTAAGGGTAAAGAGAAAGAGAATTCTGAATTTGGGCCTACTGAGGTCATCCAGCACAGAAGACATGATGGGGCTTTCTCTGTGTCTCCAACTCCCATGAGTTCCAAAATGGGCTGAGAAACCTTTGGCATTTTGATGAATGAATTCTAAATCATGTGCTGTGCACATGTGTGCATGTGGTGTGGTAAGTTGTATCAGAGAGACAGTCCACAAAAAGATAAATAGAATTTGTAAACAAATATGAAAAAATGATAATGAAATAAATGCAAATTAAAACTATGATGAGACAAACTTTGCCTAACAAATTAGCAAGTAAAAAAAAGGTAAGGCCAGGTATGATAGCTTGTGCCTGTAATCCCAGCACTTTGAGAGACTCGGGTGGGAGAAATGCTTGAACCCAGGAGTTCAAGACCTGCCTGGGCAACATAGCAAGACCTCATCTCTACAAAGAATACAAAAAGTCGCCAGTTGTGGTGGTGTGCACCTGTAATCTCAGCTACTTGGGAGAGGAAGGCAGGAGTGCTTGGGCCCAGGAGGTCAAGGCTGTAGTGAGCCAAGATTGTGCCGCACTCCAGCCTGTGTGATCTCTCTCTCTCTGTCTGTCTCTGTCTCTCTCTCTCTCTGTCTCTCTGTTTTTGTTTTGTTATGTGTTGTTTTGTTTTTAAAATAACCAATGCAGGAAGAGCATGGTGAAACTGGTACTTTTATATATATAAAATATTATAAATGGCAAAATCCTTTTGGAAAGCAATATGACAATATGTCTCAAAGGTCATAAAGGTCTATAAATATGTTGATAATCTTTGATTTGTTGACTCCACTTCTTGAACTGTTTTCTAGATAAATAATCCAAATTATAAAAAAAGGAATGTGCGTAATGGTGTTCATTGCAAAATATGTAAAATGCCAAGAAAATAATCTTGAATGTCCACAATGAAACTAGTAAGTTATGGAGGTCTACCAGATGGAGTATAATGCAGCTAAAAATAATGGATGTTATCCAAGGACATAAACAACATTTAACATATAATACAATTGCATCAGTAAGATTTATTAAATAGTTTAGGGGAAATTGACTAAACATTTGGAAAAAGATAAAGTGAGATCCCCAACTCACACCATACAGCAGGTGAAATTCTAGTTGCATTAAATATTTCTTTCTTTTTTTTTTTTTGAGACAGAGTCTCAGCCTCCCAAGTAATTGGGATTACAGACGCACACCACCATGCCTGCCTATTTCTTTTATTTTTAGTACAGATGGGATTTTGCTGTGTTGGCCAGGCTTGTCTCAAACTCCTGGTCTCAAGTGATCTGCCCTCCTCGGCCTCTCAAAGTATTGGGATTATAGGCATAAGCCACTGCACCCAGCCTAAATGTTTCAATTTCAGAAAATGAAGCTTCAAAAAAATAAGAAAATATATATGAATATTTACATGATCTTTGCATGCAAAAGCAAAAATCCATAAAGGAAAACTTAACACCTGTAATTTCTGTACATGACAAATATATATATAATTAAAAGGCAAACAACTAACTGGAAAAAAAATATTTATAGCACAAATAACAGGTAAGTGTATAACCAGAAGGGGGAAAAGATAGTCTTAGAGACCATGTAGTAAAATAGAAATTTACTTATAATTCTGTATGTAAAATATATTAGGAGTTAAGTATACACACAGCTTATAGCTTCGCAGACACAGGAACAGAAAACCAAACACAGTATGTTCTCACTCATAAGTGGTAGTTGAACAATGAGAACACATGGACACAGGGAGGGGAACATCACACACCGGGGCCTGTCAGGAGTGGTGGGCAAGGGGAGGGAGAACATTATAACAAATACATGCGAGGCTTAAAACCTAGATGTCCGGTTGATGGGTGCAGCAAGCCACCATTGGCACGTGTGTACCTATGTAACAAACCTGCACATTCTGTACATGTATCCCAGAACTTAAAGAAAATACATAGGGCAAAAGTGGTGTCAGGAGAGGGACATTGATACATTAGCTGTGGTTGGGTTTGGGAGGGAAATTTTTTAGTGTTTTCGTTGACATCTACTTTCCAAATGTTTATCATGTAATTACACCACTTTTCACTTAAAAAAAAAAGAGGTCGGGGGCGGTGGCTCACGCCTGTAATCCCAGCACTTTGGGAGGCCAAGGCAGGTGGATCATGAGGTCAAGAGAGAGACCATCCTGGTCGAAATGGTGAAACCCCATCTCTACTAAAGATACAAAAAAATTAGCTGGGCATGGTGGCGTGTGCCTGTAATCCCAGCTACTCAGGAGGCTGAGGCAGGAGAATTGCCTGAACCCAGGAGGCGGAGGTTGCGGTGAGCCGAGATCGCGCCATTGCACTCCAGCCTGGGTAACAAGAGCGAAACTCCGTCTCAAAAAAAAAAAAAAAAAAAAAAAAGAGGCTAGAATGAGAAAGAACTGCTGTATTCTGCCTCAGGGAGCCCTGGACCCCGTGAATGAGTCTTGCTCTCTGTCTCATCCTCTCCACAGGTCCAGGAGAAGGGCACCTATGACCTGCTCACCCCTCTGGCCCTGCTCTTCTATTCCACTGTTCTTTGTGTAAGTCCAGCATGGGCCAGGACGTGGGAGGCGAGGGAGGAGGAGGAGGGAGAGCACCCTCTATCTGGGCAGAACCCTCACACCTCTGGAGATAAGCGGAGAGAGAAACTGTCAAGAACCAGCATGTGAAATGGCTTTCAACACTTAGATGGCTTCAGAAGAGCCACCATGAGAGGCTTCCAGTGACTCCATGTGGCCACCATGGTGCTTGGCATCTGTGAGCTCCCATGAAAGAACTGCTGTCACTGTTCACAAGCCACAAAAGATATTCTGTGTCCACCTCATTTTTCACCCGCGGTGGTCAGTTTCACCCAATGTGATTTCCTCCAGTGGTACCAAATGTGTGCACTGACTGATTCCACCCTCAAAAAATAAACATTTACCTGTAATGAGGCTATTTAAGGAAAGGTAGTTTAGGCATTGAAGACCATTATCTGTAACAAGTGGCAGCAATGGCACCATTTACCAGTAAACGGTCAGCCTTTCAGAGAGGCTCACTCAAGCATTGGATAAAGCAAGTCCCTTCCAGTAGAGACACCCCGGGTGCCATCTTGCCCATCTGTAACTCACTCCTGGTGGGTAACTTCCAGTTCCTCCTGACCTTGTCCTGGGACACACATTGCTGCCAGGAAAGGTGTGTCTTTTGTGGAATATTCCAGAAAGGGAGCAGAGGCTATTCGGGACTATCTGAGCCCTTTCTCACCTAGATCTTTCTGCTTGTTGCCTGCCTCCATCCTAGACACCACACTTCCCACCAGACTCGGATCTCCTTCTGAAGGCAGCCAGCACCTACCACCGGTTCCTGACCTGGCCTGTTCCTTACTGCAGCATCTGCCAGGAGCTTCTCACCTTCATTGATGCTGAACTCAAGGCCCCAGGTAAGCATGGAGGCAGCTGGCCCGGGGGTAAGGTTCACAAGGTAAGAATGCTTCCAGCTCTTCTGAAGCTGTTCTTTGTGACCCTCCTTACCTTGTATCCTTTGGTTCATCTCTGCCCATGCCTTGGTTCACAACCTTGGAGGCTCTTCTTCATGACATGGTCAAGCATCTGATGGTTGAATCTGATGGTTGAAAGTAAACATGGGAGGTAACTTGAGAAGGAATTCTTAAAGGAAGCAGGAGCAGGCACTCAGGGCAAGGAGACCTCGTTACTTGGCCTGTGCCTCTGATCTGGTTGGTCAAGGGGTCTCCAAGTCTGCCCAGGTCAGAGAAGCCCCAGGATGCTGACAAGAGGCCTTTGCATGGTCTCTGTGCCCGAGGAACAAGTAGGGAATTGCGTGCGTGGGTTGATGCAGTCCTGGTCGGGGAAGGTGGTTGGTACCAGGAATGATGGCCTCTGTGACAAGTGTGGACAAGACCTGGCACAGTTTTCATGTGTGGGGTCTGAAAAGCAGTAGTTCTTCAGAAATTGCAGGTGCTGTCATAGACATGAGAATGATGTCTAAGGAAACTATGATAGTGCAGGAGAAAACATAGTCAAGGGTGATTTACCAAGCGGCTCAGCAAATCAGTACTCAAAAGAATAAAGTCACAAAAACATCTCAGTAGATGCCTCTAAAATAGTTCATAAAACCCAACACCATTCCTGATATTCAAAACCCCTCAATATATGGAAATGATTACCCTAGAAGCGCTTTTAATATGGCAATAGCCCAAGGTAAAATACTAGAGGCATTTTCTTTAGAGTCAATCATCTTCTCCCTTTGGCTTATAGGTTTTTTTTGCCTATGCAAAAAGACAAAAATAAAGAATACTTTCTCTTCTGAAGAAGAGAAATTTTAATTTGTTGGAGCTCAAATAGTTGCTTTCCTGTGAAGAATGAGAGAATCCCCTGAACGAAGAATTGTCAGAACTAGAAAACAGGTAGCAAATAGCTTTTTTATAAACCAGCATTAACCAGCAAGCAAACATAATGAGAAAACCCAATTTACAACAGCAATTAAAAATAAAAAATAGGCCAGGTGCAGTGGCTCACGCCTGTAATCCCAACACTTCGGGAGGCCAAGGTGGGTGGATCACGAGGTCAGGAGATCAAGACCATCCTGGCCAACATGGTGAAACCCCATCTCTACTAAGATACAAAAAATGATCTGGGTGTGGTGGTGTATATAGCCCAGCTACTCGGGAGGCTGAGGCAGGGGAATTGCTTGAACCTGGGAGGCAGAGGTTGCAGTGAGCCGAGATCCCACCACTGCACTCCAGCCTGACGACAGAGTGAGACTCCGTCTCAATAGGAATAAATAAATAAATAAACAATAAATAAATTTTAAAAATTTTAATGATCTATGTAGAGAAAACAAACTTTGCTGAAGAATGAATAACTGAAGAATTATATTGCTGAATTGAATCAATATGGTAATGAGACCAAGTGTTAGAAAAATAAACATAACCACAATCAAAATACCAAGATATTTAAAAAATTAAAAAAATATGTAAATAAACATAATATGTAAACATTTTACATATAAATAAATTTATATATAAAGAAAATAAAATCTATTTGAATGCACTTAGATATATTCATTCATATATTTTTAAAGGAAAGTAAGATAACATTTCCATTTTTGAAGGTACTATAGGTCTATAGTTATTAAAATAGTACACTATGATTATAAGAGTAGGTAGATAATGGAACAAAATATATCTAGAATCAGATTAAATACTCAAAATTGTATTATATGACAAAGTGGCATCCTTAAATTATTGATGAAAAAATCAGTTATTTCATAAATGATATCAGGATAATTGGTAGACCATAAAAAAAATTGAGTTAGAATTCTATCTAAAAATGCTGGGTGCTGTGGCTCACGCCTGTAATCCCAGCTCTTTGGGAGGCTGAAGCGGGCAGATCACCTGAGGTCAGGAGTTGGTGAGGAATGGGGGGCTGTGTTTGCTAAAGCATCAGAAAGAATACCCTTTAACCCAGCAATTCCATTCCTGAATTTTATCCTGATGAATCCCTATGGATGCACAAAGATGAGGCTACAAAGATGTTCATCGGTGCATTCTTGCTAATAATCAACTGATACCGAAAAACCTAAATATTGAACATGGTCGAGTATACTGTGGTGAAGTCATTTGGTGGAATGATATTGAATTATTAAAAAGGATATTGTAGAAATAGGTACTGAGCTCAAAAGATGTTGAGTGAAAAAGCACGCCCCTCAATACTATGTATGTTATTTTTGTTTCTCTCTTTCTAATGTATAAGTGCACCAGGCCCTGTTTAGTACCAGCAGCATTTAATTCTCACCTTACACATTAAACACACACAGGATGGAAGTACCACATCTTATTCCCCAACAACTTACGGACCCTAGGAACCTCAAGACTGAAGTTTGGCTTGTAAATTTCTTTGGAAGGGTTCATAACTTTCCTATCCAACCAGTCACTTGATCTGTCTATGCCTGTCTGAGCCTCACCCAATCAGCTGATCTGCCTGCCCCAGTCAGCTGTCTGTCATTGCAAAGAGCAGAGCAGGTACAGCTAGGGTTTGGCCAACCCCCAAGTCTACCTATAACAAGGTCCTCACCTGATAGTAGAGACTTGGGTGGAGATTTAGGACATCAGGAAGACCCTTAGGAGGCGCGAAAGGCATCTGCCAACTCAGCTTCCCAAGGAAAGGAACAAACCCTAAAGGAACAAGCCAGTTTAAAGTCAAACTCCTTCATTCCCTCCCTCACTCCCTCCCAAAACAAACAGACCTGGATCTCTTCTGAGCTTGCTGGTGACTGGAGTTCCTTTGGTAGGAGGCAATGCTTTCTTTCCTTTCTACAATGCTCAGAGAAAGAATTTAAAATCCAAATGTCCTGGCAGGGCCTTGGGTTTATACCAAAGACCTAAATGATTCTTTTTTTGTTTTGAAAAGGATAAGGGAGTTGTGAGGTTGGGGGAGGGGATTACCTGTGGGGAGACCACTTCCCAATTTCAGTAGAACCAGCTGCCTCTCCTCAGCTCAATGCACGCTATGCCTTGAGATGTTTTTGCAGGTGGCTGGGTAGAAACTCTGTTCTGGGCAGCCCAGAAAGCAGATGTGGCATACAGGGGCAGGCGATGGTGAGGCCCAAACCCTGGAATGATAAAATGTGAAGCCTGCAGCTTGTTGAAAAATGCTCTTGTGTGATTTTTAACAGGCATGTGGTAATCTTTTTGCCCAATTCCTGAGTCCCTCCCACCCCCAGTTAAGTGGAGAGAGGGCTAGAATGGAGGCCAGGGAACTTGAATGCTTGAAGGAGAGGCAGAATAACTTAGTGACTACTAGTCCTTGGGACCAGACCATTGTGCTTTCAAATCCTGGGTCTGCTGTTCACTAATTGTGGGCCTTCAGCAAGACATTTAGATTGTGAGCTTCAGTTTCCTCATCTGTAAAATGGGTATATAGCAATGCCTCCCAGTCAATGCAGTTAGTGAGTATTAATGTTGGCCTAATTGATTTCACCATGCTGGGGGCAGTAAGGGCTGCAGTGGTGTTAGCTTAGATAGGTAGGTCCTGGTAAAGTCACAGGTAGAAATGAGAAGAGATGCGGGGGGAGCCCTCCACCGTGAAGTCTTAGGGATCCAGTTGCCATGGGAATGAATGAAACAGTTTATCCTGCTTTGATGTGGCTGGGTAGCAGAGGAAGTGGGCCTGTTATCAAGGCTGGGGGCCTCCCCCTGCTTCCTGACTCCACCTCCATACAATCACCCACTGCCTCAACGCCAGGGGTGGCAGGAAACCTCACGTCAGTGCCACAGGGTCCTGCCCACCACAGCCCTCTTGGGCTCAGCCCACATGTTTATTGAATATTTACTCTATGCCTGCATAGCTGTGCCAACCACAATACTTTCCTGCAAAGAATTTATCTGTCAACCTGGGGGATGACACGGGGCATCTTACGTGCAAACAGCTCTGCAATTTTCAGAGCACACAAACCTCAAGGATTGCATCTCATCTGCAGGGGAAGAAAGAAAAGTCATGTTATTTTCATTATAAAATGGGAAATGATTTTGAGAAAATGAAGTTCAGTATTTCTTGTCCAAGCTACAAAGTAAAGTATAAAAGAGGGAATGTGAACCCTAGCATGACAAAGACCTATAGTTTGTTGCTTATTAGCTGATGACCTTAGACAAGTTACTTAGGCTCTCTGAGCCTCCGTCAAAAGTAGAATTATACTTATCACTGATGATGATAGGGAGGAGAAGAGCAGTGATGCCAGGGTTGATTAAGGCATATGAAGCACCGTCCCAGGTTGGTCCCATCTCACCGTCAGAGCATCTCCATGGGTAGTTACTTCTTCTTGCCAGGCTGGAGTGTAGTGGTGCAATCTCCACTCACTGCAACCTCCGCCTCCTGGGTTTAAGCAGTTCTCCTGTCTCAGCCTCTTGAGTAGCTGAGATTACAGGTACACACCACCACACCCAGCTCATTTTTGTATTTTGAGTAGAGACGGGGTTTCAGTATGTTAGGCCAGGATGGTCTCAATCTCTTGACCTTGTGATCCGCCCATCTCAGCCTCCCAAAGTGCTGGGATTACAAGCATGAGTCACCACAACTGGCCAAGGGTAGTTACTATTATTTCCATTTTTTGGATGCTGAAACTGAAGGCCTGACATTTAAGTAACTTGCCTATGGTTACACAGCTGACAAGAGTTCTACCACTTGAACCCACATATCTTGGATACCAAAAGTCATATTATATCCTTTTCACATTTGCATAAAGCTGTGTTTCTACCAAGAGGCACTGACAGATGGCTGCGTGACCCTGGGTTACCCAGGCTGTCTTTTTATAAGCACTCTCCTTGCTTGGGGAATTTCTCCTGCCCCTTTCCCTTTGGGATGCTTAATGGCTTCATACCCTTTGACCTCCTATCAAATGAGGAACAAACCTGAGTTAGGTCAGTTTTGCCTATCAGCTGGTGTCAGGTGAATTCAGAATGTTCTTCAGTGGTGATACATTTCTCTTGAGACATTACTGATCACAGACACATTTGCATTTTATACTTTTTGTCTCTGTTTATGGAATGAAAGGTTGAGACCTCTTGAAGGACATCAACCATCACTGACTAGAAGATGGGGAAGATTTAGGGGAAAGAGTAGAGGGAAGGTATTCCAGAAATCACAGGGTGTGATCAGTTAGGCCTGAGCTGGCTGCCTATAGCAGACAGACCCAAACAACAATGCCTTAATCTTATGAAAGCTAGTCTCTGTCTCTCTGTCTCTCTGTCTCTCTGTCTCTCTCTCTCTCTCTCACTCTCTCACTCTCACTCTCACTCTGCCCCCCACAAGCCCAGTGGCTCTGCAAAGCTGGAGACCTCATCCAGCAGGAATTTCCGTGGGGTCACTATGCTTGTTCAGAGCAGCATATATCTTGTGGTATCACTGGCCTTTCATTCCAGGAACTCACATCTCCTCTGCCTGCATGGAAGTCTGCCCAGTGGGTTCCTTCTCCCCAGTATTTCCCTCTTGGCTTCCTAGCCACATCCCTTCCACCTTCCATGTCTCTGCTCCTGGACTCCCAGTGGCCAGGAATTTCAAGCCTCCCTTGCTGTGTCCTCTCCTCCTTTGTTTATTCACCTGAAAGCTGTGCTTCACTTCCCACCCAGGCCCTGTTGAGGCCCACAGCCATGAGTTCCCAATTCCTCCAGCCTCCCTGGAGTCCAGGACCCTAGAGATGGGGAGCAGGAAGGAGCTGCACATGGGTGAGGAGGGAAGTGTAAGAGAAACCCAGCTGTGGGGAGTGTTGTGCCTTGTGTCTGCTTCAGGGCATGATGTATGTCAGACTCAAACTGTCCACCATGAGTTGATATGTGTCAGGGTCACCACCTGCAGGAGTCTGTCCTACAGACCCTGACTCAACAACAAATGAATAAATCCACACACACAGAATACAGTGAAGGAGTGGGCTGGGGTGTTCATGGCCACTCACAGACACTTGAGGATAGTGATATAAAGAGATAGCAGCTGCCAGCAACAACACACTGAGCTCACCAGCCTTTATTCAGCACACATTAAATGACAGAGGTTTTGAGTCAAAACCACTAGAGGGTGAATATTAAAGGCCAGGTTCTGAGGCCTAAAGCAAACACCGTTAGTGGATAATATCCCTGGTCGATCTCCCCCGAGAGCCATCCGGAATGAGTAAGGGTTAGTAAACTAGTTAGGTAAACTAACTAACAAACCTAACTAACGAATAAGTTAGTTAGGTAAACTCCTCAAATTCCTTTGTTTCTACTCTAATTTATTTAACTAAGGGGACAAGGCTGCCTTCAGCCAAGTATTATAGTAAAAACCCTTAGGCCTTCCAAAAGGGTTTGTATATATTCTCTATAACTAAAATTCCTTAATCTAATGATTAATTCTATTAATCATAGATGCTGGAGAACCAACCTGATTTAGTCTCATTTGGGGGTTGCAGTGCAGTTGGGACTAGGCCCTGCTTCCACCCTGTTGACTTTATGGAATCTTGGTGTTCCCCTCTAAGAGGAAAGTGTCAGATGTGGTTGCTGCTTGCCTCCCCCAGGTCCAAGTACCCACATCACCCTTGGCATGGACCTGTCCGTTAGTGTGTTGTTAATACCAGTGTTTGCTTGATGGCAGACATTGTGATTTTCATGGGTCCTGGATCTTCACAGTTAGCTGTTCTGTGCAGAATGTCCACCTACTTGCAACTTTGAAAAAGAGTGGCAGCTTTGTTGGGCAAACAAGGCTCAATTGAGAAGGGTCTTGGACACCTGGGCCAGGAGCTGGACCTTCACTATGACTGTGTGCTGCCTGCCCACCCCATTCTTGGCCTGTATGGAGTGACTCTTCTTGATTTCCTACTTGCCAGGGCCTGACGCAGGAACAACCCAGGCAAGGTTTTTGTTTAGCCCTTGGACTAATCTTGATCTAAGAAGCTAAACTCAGAAAGCTGTTCCCATCTCCTAAGGGATGGGGGACCAAGGAAGGATGTGATCTAAGATGAAAGGGAGAGAAGTGTCTGTTAACCCAAGGCTCCACCGTGCAGCTTCCCTGTTTGGGGAGTGGAGGGTGGAGTTAAGGGTCCTGGAATTGATATTGCCCACCCTACTTAGCATTCATGGCCTCCCTGGCATCACCAGGTACCATTGTGAAAACCAAGCCCACATAGGATTCTAGGAGACATTTCCAACCTCACAGCACACACCAGCAAATGGGGACTTGGCAATACAATTTCTAAGCCAGGCTCAAAGGGGTCTGTCTGTAAAAAAGTTACTAGGATTAAAGCCTCCTTCACATTGCACAGACTTTTCTAATTTGTTCCCAGCTCAGAGCCAAGCCCACCAGTTAATTATCGCCAAACCCCACACCCCATGCTAAGCAGGGGCGTCCATTACCAAGAGAGGCTGAGGAGGGGGTTTGACAGTGTTTTCAGGGTGAGGGCGGGAGTTTATTGGATGACCATAGGCTCCACTTGGGAACTGTTGGTATCTTGGGTATTCAGCACCAGCCAAGCAACTCTGAAAATAACTCTCTCTGGGTCAGGGTGTGCCAAGAGGCACAGGTACCCTCCTAAATATCCCCTATTAAAGCAACAGAAAACATAGAACAACAGTCACATGGAGTTCACATAGCTCATACGAAGCAGCTTCTGGTTCCAACCGTAGCACAATCCTAAAATGAGACTAAGGCACATGGATGTAGATGTTAGAAACTGCAGTTCATCCTAGAGACAAGAGGAGATGAAGGAGCTTCGAAAAGAAGGTTGTCAACAGTATCGAGCACTCCAGAACAAAAGTTGGAAAACATTGCCAAGCTTCAGGAGAGCAGGGTCAGGAGGGTAGGAGGGTTTGGAAGCCAATGGCTGAGAGTTTTGAAAGAAACCTGATGTAAAGGGAGAGTGATGTCACAGCCCACAGCTTCCTGGAGTGTGACTGCCTGGATGTCCCAGGTCAACAGAGGCACAAGTGGCAGTGAAGAAATGGGGTTAGTGGGGTGTGGGTTACCTGTTAAAAACATTAAATAGTAAAAGAAAAGAGAAATAAGGTCAAGAGATTTTGCGTGTCTGTGTGTTTTATGATCAGGGAGTTGGGGGATAATCTGTTTGCTTCTACTATGGTAACTACAGTATTATGTTGGGGTGGTTGGAGAGCGGGTGAGGATCTCTTCTCTGTAATGCATGTGAGTGGCCACCAGATGGTGCCCCAAGTCCTGATGATTACATCAGCCACTGTGTCAGGGACTTCCCTGGCAAAATAGACATAACATTCATTTCTAAATATGTGATGATTACATAAAGTAAACATCACATGAAAGGCCAAAAATCAAAGCAATTAGGTCCCAAGTTAGAAGAGCATTATATGGCAACTTTCTGCCTTTGACTAAAGGGACATCACAGCCTATTTATAGCTGTCTTTAAACCCCCAGTCGGGACTTGTACTTCTGAGGGGATGTCCTGCAGGTTCCCAGCTCAGTCCCAGTTCAGGGTGGCCCTGCCCTCGATGGGGACTACCCTGGGCCTATTTCCAAGCTATGACACGAAGGCAGCCCACCACGCCGAGTCCCCAGCCCCTGCTCTGTGAGGGAGTGAACTCACACTTGCTGTTTCATCTCCTCCTTATGGTTAACATAGAACTGAATAGACAGTGTAAAGCAATGGCTGTGCAGAACAGAGTCACGTTGCAGAAACCAGAGGAAAACCTTTGGTGTGTTTCGTCTCAGCATTCTGAGGTCAGAGGAGACGGAGAGGGGGAAGGCCCAAGGAGGAAGGGGGTGCGGGCTGGGAGCAGACCCTGGGATGCAATGCCTCTGAGCAGGGAGGACACCAGGCAGAGAAGGGGAGGTATGGGAGCAGAGGAGGGTGCAGAATTCAAAACTCGCTGCCTGGCTAGAGCTAAGGCAAAGTGGATGGACTGAGAGGTGCCTAGCAGAGCAGGAAGGCACCCAGGACTGGGGGAGGGGGCTGCGGCACGGACCAAGGAATAGCCGGGCAGCATGAGATGTGGCAGCCTCCTGGGCCCAGGTTTTGCCTTCCACAATGCTCTGCCTCCCAGTCTCTGAAGAGAGAAAATTGGAGGTGGTTGAGCCATGGTAGGGCCTGGGAATCATAGACTGAGAAAGAACTCAGAGGCCACTGATTTCATCTGCCCTTCCTGGGAGAAATTGAGGCCCAGGGATAAAGCGACCTGCCCACGGCCACGCAGAAGAGCTGGACTAGAACTCAGGTTTCTGACCTGGGCTCTCACCCTGGATCCCTTTCTGTCCAGCGAGGCTGCCTCCAAGCCTGGGGCCAGGACCTGGGCTGCAAGGAGAGTAGGAAGCTCTTAGGAAAGGAGGGCAGTCAGAGAGGCCACAGAAATCCAGAAGACGGTGAGGCCCAGGACTGATTTTTGGTGTTGGAGGCAGAGGTGGGGATATGGCTAGTGAGGTATAAAAGGATGCACAGAAGCCAACTGCTAGGCATGCTGGAGGGTCCACAGAGCAGCTCCTCCTGAGCTCCATCTGGGAACTTCCAACCTGATTGTCTAGGGCCTGCTCACCACGAGGCACAAGGAGGATGCTGAAGAAACTGACCAGCCCGTGAACTATTTTCTTGTTGGCCCACAGGGATCTCCTACCAGAGGCTGGTGAGGGCTGAGCAGGGCCTGCCCATCAGGAGTCACCGCAGCTCCACTGTGTGAGTGCTCTTGGGGGACGGAGAAACAGGGAGGAGGGCGTTTGGGACCTCTGCACTGTTCCACCTTCACCCTATCCTCCCCAAACATCCAATGCCCTCACCCACCCCGTCCACCCCAGCCAGCAAGATACAGGCTTCCAGGAAACTGGGAACCCCCAGCACTGCTGGTGACATTTTGTGTCCAGGTTTTTTTCTATGCTGAGGGTCTTTCACCAGATTCTTAAAGAGGTCTGCATCCATTGTGCCAGGTGTTATTGTTTTCAGATGAGGAACTGGAGGTCAGAGAGGCCAAGCAATTTCCCCAAGTCCACACAGCTAACAAGGGTCTGAGCCAGGATTTAACCCTCAGGCTTACTCAGAAGCCCATGAGACTTTCTATAGTCTCTTTCTGCCTGTTACTAAAACTGTTTCCAAACTTTCTGAACAGGACTTACAAGAAAAATACAGCCTGGTACACACACACACCCCTGAAACGAAACTTATTATTTTTTTTTTTTGAGACAGAGTTTTACTCTTATTACCCAGGCTGGAGTGCAATGGCGTGATCTCGGCTCACTGCAACCTCCGCCTCCTGGGTTCAGGCAATTCTCCTGCCTCAGCCTCCTGAGTAGCTGGGATTACAGGCATGTGCAATCACGCCAGGCTAATTTTTGTATTTTTAGTAGAGACGGGGTTTCACCATGTTGACCAGGTGGTCTCAATCTCTTGACATCGTGATCCACCCACCTTGGCCTCCCAAAGTGCTGGGATTACAGGCGTGAGCCACCGTGCCCGGCCCCGAAACTTATTCTTATGACATAGGATGAGCTCTATTTTATTCTGTTTCATTTAAGAAACAAACTCGACTCCCCAGATGATTTCATGACCCACTTCTGGGTCCTGACCTGCAGTTTGAAAAGCACTAGACGGCAGGGGGTTGCCCATTCGGAGGACCCTCTGCAGGACTCGAAGAGTTGGGTGCTGTCTCACCTTAACATGTTGGGAGCCCAGGGACCCTGGCCTTCATCAGCTCAGAAATTATAGGTCCCCCTGGCCCTCCCCATTCCCAGCCCCCCGGGTTCACTTCCCACTCACTCCCCTGAGCAACACCTCTTTACCTTCCTCTAGGTAAAAACAAACAAAATGCTAGATGTTGAGAGAGAAGGAAAGGATGCTGAAATGTTGTAGTTTACTAAGTAAATAAGGCGCTTCTGGTGGGCTGAAGAATCAATCATCAACACCTTTTAGACCCTTACTAGGACTCTAAGCACCATTATTTTATTTTTTATTTTTATTTTTTTGAGACGGAGTTTCACTCTTGTTGCCCAGGCTGGAGTGCAATGGCGTGATCTTGGCTCACTGCATCCTCTGCCTCCTGGGTTCAAGTGATTCTCCTGCCTCAGCCTCCCAAGTAGCTGGGATTACAGGCATGTGCCACCATGCCTGGCTAATTTTGTATTTTCACTAGAGACGGGGTTTCTTCATGTTGGTCAGGCTGATCTTGAACTCATGACCTCAGGTGATCCGCCCACTTCATCCTCTCAAAGTGCTGCCTGGCCTTTTTGTTTTTTTTTGTTTTGTTTTGCTTTTGATATGGAGTCTTGCTCTGTCGCCCAGGCACCATTCTAAGCATGGTTACATGTGCTGACTCATTTAATCCTCACGTTAACCCTGTGAGAAGGGGTTTTTCACATAAGGGAAGTGCGCCACCAAGAGATTTGTAGAAAGAGCTTAATGTTGAGAGATGCTCTCACTTTCATTATCTATAAATTGAGAGTGATGATAAGCTCTTCCGCAGAGAAATTATGCGAGCTGGTGAGGGCAGTGGCTCTGCTGGGCTCGTCCTGCACATGGTGGTGCTTAGCACACGTCTGTGGAAGAAAGGATCCAGCACTTAGCAAGGGAGAGGGTTATAAGGGGCTGTTTATGTAAGCCCACCTCCTTTTTCTTTTTCCTTTTCTTTTTTTTCTTTTTTTGGAGTCTCGCTCTGTCACCAGGTTGGAGTGCAATGGTGTGATCTTGGCTCACTGCAACCTCTGCCTTCCGGGTTCAAGCAATTCTCCTGCCTCAGCCTCCTGAGTGGCTGGAACTACAGGTGCATGCCACCACGCCCAGCTTTTTGTATTTTTAGTAGATACAGGATTTCACCATGTTGGCCAGAATGGTCTCAATTTTTTGACCTTGTGATCCGCCCGCCTTGGCCTCCCAAAGGGCTGGGATGACAGGTGGGAGCCACCACACACAGCTGCCCACCTTCTTTTTCTTTCTTAGAGAAATCAAAGTTAGTTTCTAACCAAATGATGGGAATTTTGACGAGAGACTAGTCCTGTCTCTGCCCTGTCCTCGGGCACCGACATCCACAGAGCCTAGAGGGAATGCTGCCTGCACGGTACTCCTGTGCACTGGGTTTGAACACAGTGTGGAATTAGGAGAGAGCCATCACACGCAGTTCATACTAAAGCATGTATGGATACAAAGCCATGATGGCTTGAATCTGCTTTGAGGTCGTGTAGTGATGGAGGGGTTGGCATGGGGGAAGTGAGAACAGCCATGTGTTGTGAACTGTAAACACAGAGTGATCAGCTCCCCATGATTCTTTTAATTGGGGATATGTTTGAAAGTTTCCATGATAAAGAAATTTAAACACTGGCACTAAGAGGGAATCTGAGTGTCCCTCAGGAAGGGAGGTAGCAGTGGCTGGGCACACACTCTCCTCCCCGCCAATGCCAGCCCGTATCATGGCTTTGCGCTGATGAGAAAAGGTGTCCCCCACGAGTGGAGGAAGAAGATGCACTCTGACTAGGCACCCCCTCCTATGGGCAAATGTGGCCCCATGCCACGAGCAACGTCAGACCCCACTCAGACTACACAGCACTATGCCATGTCACTGCCCAGCTCCCCCTGAAAACTGGTTGCTTGGCTTCAAGTCACCTTGCCTAAAATATGATCCTCATCTGAGTAACCTTGCATCCACTCACTTGTCTCATAGGAAAAAGATGTTTATATAAAAATTAAATACGTTTACTTTTAAAGATGAAGTTCTGTTTTGAAAAGATCTTTGAAAGCACCAAGCTGGAAAATGTTCAGCAGCAAACCCCACGCCTTTCCCTGGGAACCTGGGCCCTGCAGCTGCTGCCTCTGTCCTGGCCTCCTGTTGCCACTTCCTCCAGCTCTGCCTGGGCTGGCGGAGGCCCTGGCCTCGGTGGAGCAGAGCATCAGCAGGTGGGTGGCTGCGCCCCGGCATCCTGCCCACCCCCTGGTGCCATAGCTGGTCCCCTGTGTCCCCAGCACCGTGCTGCTACTGAACCCAGTGGAAGTGCAGGCCGAGTTCCTCGCTGTAGCCAATAAGCTGAGCACCCCCGGACACTCACCTCACAGCGCCTATACCACCCTGCTCCTGCATGCCTTCCAGGCCACCTTTGGGGCCCACTGTGATGTTCCAGGCCTGCACTGCAGGCTGCAGGTATGTACCTGGGGCCTGGGGCTCTGGTGGGACACCTCTCCAGAGAGGTAGTGCCCTCTCCCTGCTTGACCTCAGCCACCATTCCCTGAGTATACAAGTCTCCTGTATCCCAAGTGACATGGTGGGGTGGTGGCTGGAAGGCTGGCCTCCTTGAGGGTGATTTCTGGTGTGCCGGATCCTGACCAGTGGGGCTGGACGCTGATTACTAGTGCCTTAGAAGATGGCATATGCCATAGGAATGAGAATGAGCTTTGGGCTGAAGACCTGGCATCTAGGCCTGGCTCTGTCACAGGTCAGCTGTGTCACCCTGCACAGCTCCCTCCCCTCTCTGGGGTATAGTGAGGAACTCTGAAGTACCCTCTAACTGCGGTGCCATGGCTCTGGTCTTTTCTCTCCTGACCATTTCCTGAGAATGGAAGGGCAGGGAGAGGCCTAGCTGTCTGGCCAGCTGTGGGTAGGAGATGGGTGATGAGGCTGGGAGCGGACAGATCACTGCCTCCCTCAGTAAGAACCTAGGAATGGGAACAGTTGGGCAGCTAGTTCATGGTCCAGAAGCAAAGCCCATCTCCTTCTGGGGTTTCAGGCCAAGACCCTGGCAGAGCTTGAGGACATCTTCACGGAGACCGCAGAGGCACAGGAGCTGGCATCTGGCATCGGGGATGCCACGGAAGCCCGGCGGTGGCTCAGGACCAAGCTGCAGGCAGTGGGAGAAAAAGCTGGCTTCCCTGCAGTGTTAGGTGAGGCTCTTGGGAGAGGGGGCTCTGCCCACATTCCCCATGGCCTATTCTAGCTCCCAAGGTGCACGGTTCAGGCGGGCCTGGTGGCTCTGCTTCACACAGTCTCTCAGGGACTCAGCTGCTTTAGCATCTCTCTGCTCTGCCATTCCCTAGGGTGTCATTCCTATCTATAGGGACAGGGTGGGGGTGCCATCATGATGGCAGCTTGTGGGAAGAGAAAAAAAGTACTTACAAGGCCAAAGCCTGGGCTTTTCTGCTGAAGGTGATGTAGAAACTGGGCACATCACTTCCCCACCTGTTCCTCTGAGCCTGCCTTGGTCACGTGGCCACATCTTGCCCCAGAGGAGCCTGGGAAACCTCCTCTCTACAACTCTGTTACCATAGAAGGGAGCACAGATTTTGAGAGCAATTAGCAGTCCCTGTTACAATATTCCTCATGAAAACCTTCTGGGCTAGTACTATTATTCTCCCACAGGAGCATTGTCAAATAAGGCTCAGAGCTTGTGGCTTGGCCACATTCACAGAGCTCCTAAAGGGCATGGTGTCTATATGGTGTGCTTGAAAGAAGGGCCCTCTGGCTGGGAGCCCAGCACCCCAGCTCTCTGTGCCAATCCTTCTCCAACTCTCTCTCTGATCTCTTCTCCAAGGCAATGAGACTGGCCAATCTCCAAGGTCTCTTTCCAGCCCTCTTCTCCTATCCGCCCTGTTCTTACAGACACTGCAAAACCAGGGAAGCTCCATACCATCCCCATCCCTGTCGCACGGTGCTACACCTACAGCTGGAACCAGGACAGCTTTGGTAAGGGGTCCTGGTGACACCCATGCCCCACACTGTCTGCCCAGCTCCCACCCCTGTCCCCAAAGCTCTCCCACCAGAGCTGGCTCAAAGCAGAGCAGGGGGCAGTGCTAGGAGTCCTGGGCTGGCCCTGGATCCTTCTGCTGTCTCCCCTCTAAAGGGAATGCAGGAAGGGATTCAGGGTTCCAGACACCCAGACAGTGCTGGCCTTGCTTTCCTGCAGACATCCTGCAGGAAATCCTGCTCAAGGAACAGGAGCTACTCCAGCCAGGGATCCTGGGAGATGATGAAGAAGAGGAAGAGGAGGAGGAGGAGGAGGAAGAGGACTTGGAAACTGATGGGCATTGTGCCGAGAGGGACTCCCTGCTCTCCACAAGCTCTTTGGCATCCCACGACTCCACCCTATCCCTTGCATCCTCCCAGGCCTCAGGGCCAGCCCTGTCACGCCAGCTGCTGACCTCCTTTGTCTCAGGCCTCTCGGATGGCATGGACAGCGGCTATGTGGAGGACAGCGAGGAGAGCTCCTCCGAGTGGCCCAGGAGGCGTAGCAGCCAGGAACACCGCAGCCACTGCAGGCCTGGGCAGAAGTTCAACAGGATCTATAAACTCTTCAAGAGCACCAGCCAGCTGGTACTTCGGAGGGACTCTCGGAGCCTGGAGGGCAGCCCGGACACAGCCCTGCCCCTGCGGCGGGCAGGGAGCCTCTGCAGCCCCCTGGATGAACCAGCAGCACCTCCTTCCCGGGCACAGCGCTCTCGCTCCCTGCCCCAGCCCAAACTTGGTACCCAGCTGCCCAGCTGGCTTCTGGCCCCTGCTTCACGCCACCAGCGCCGCCGCCCCTTCCTGAGTGGAGATGAGGATCCCAAGGCTTCCACACTACGTGTTGTTGTCTTTGGCTCAGATCGGATTTCAGGGAAGGTTGCTCGGGCGTACAGCAACCTTCGGTAAGAGCCATAATCGGGGGCATTGCTCTGCCCTGGGTAACAGTGTTGTTGTGCTGGTGGAATCTGGGGCCTGAGGTTCAGGACCCCAGAGGAACCAAAAGTTCCTTTCTCTTTCTCTTTTTTTTGAGACAGTCTTGCTCTGTTGCCCAGGCTGGAGTGCAGTGGCACAATCTTGGTTCACTGCAGCGTCTGCCTCCTGGGTTCAAGCGATTCAGCTGCCTCAGCCTCCTGAGTAGCTAGGACTACAGGCATGCCACCATGCCCAGCTAATTTTTGTATTTTTAGTAGAGACAGACTTTCACCATGTTGCCCAGGCTGGTCTCAAACTCCTGACCTTGTGATCCACCCACCACAGCCTCCCAAAGTGCTGGGATTACAGGCGTAGCCACCCACTCCGGCCTCCCAAAGTGCTGGATTTCAGGCATGAGGCCACCATGCCTGGCCCCCTTCTCACCATCTTCTTCTTACCAGGCGGCTGGAGAACAATCGCCCACTCCTCACACGGTTCTTCAAACTTCAGTTCTTCTACGTGCCTGTGAAGCGAAGCCACGGAACCAGCCCTGGTGCCTGTCCACCCCCTCGGAGCCAGACACCCTCACCCCCGACAGACTGCCCTAGGCACTCCAGCCTTGGAGTACGTTCCCAGCCCTGGGCCAGTGGGGTGGGAAAGAGTTCTGGCTACCTGAAGGAAGTCAATTGGAAGTCACGGAATGCAATCCCTTGTATTGATGAGACACCTCTCCCTGCCTGGCCACTCCCTGCACTTGGACATGACATATTGCCATATGACAAAGGCTGAAAACTGTCATACTTCCCCAAGGGCAGGGAGAAGCTCAGCTTGGAGCTGCAGGTACCATCCAAAGCCCTGGAGCAAGGATGGGCAGGCCTCCTGGGGAGCTGGGAATGACCCTTGTTGCTTGCCCTAGGAGCTGGGCACGGCCCCATGGGAGGAGAGCACCAACAACATCTCCCACTACCTCGGCATGCTGGACCCCTGGTATGAGCGCAATGTGCTGGGCCTTATGCACCTTCCCCCTGAAGTCTTGTGTCAGGTAAGTGGCCCCTGGGGTTGGGGAACAGGGCCCACTGGCTGTAGTCACCCGGCCTCATTTAGGGAATCCAGCTTAAGGCCTCCATGCAGTACTTGGGCTCTCTTGGAAAAGGGCAGGTAATGTGAGTGAGAAGCAGGGCTGCGCCTGAACTCAGGATACTGAGGGCAAGAGCTGGGGCCACTGCAGTGACAGAGGAGGGCCATCAGAAGGGTCGGGGGACCTCAGATTTCAGCCCCCTTCCTCAATGCCCGGCCTTGTCTGGCTAAGCAGAAGCCTCCCCCGGAGGCTGGTGGGTCAGGCAAGGGGCAGGGAGGCTGGGTGCCGGCCCTCCCCTGCTTCCTCCTGGCCAGCTGTCTCTGTGTCTGTCTTCTCTCTTCCTCACTTATTCTTGCTCCTTTCTGCCCTCTATCCACTTACCCCCCTTACATGGCCCCCCTTCCCTCTGGCCACAGCAGCCCCTGAAGGCTGAAGCCCAGACCCTGGAGGGGTCCCCTGCCCAGTTGCCCATCCTGGCCGACATGCTACTCTACTACTGCCGCTTTGCCGCCAGGCCGGTGCTGCTGCAAGTCTATCAGACCGAGGTAAGGCTGCCTTGCCCCGCGCCACCTCTTCCCCACCTGCCCCCTGGGCAGCCAGAAGCTCTACACTGGAAGGGCCAAATAGGCTCCCAGGAGGTTCACACTGATGTACATGCTCCTCTCCTCTCCAGCTGACCTTCATCACTGGGGAGAAGACGACAGAGATCTTCATCCACTCTTTGGAGCTGGGTCACTCGGCTGCCACACGTGCCATCAAGGCTTCGGGTGGGTACTGCCTGAGCCCAGGTGGGAGGGGAGGTGGGGCCTGGGACTCAGAGCTCTGGGGAGGTGGGGTTACCTGGGAAGCAGGGCTACAAGGAGGTGGGGTTACCCAGGAGGCAGGGCCATGGGGAGGCAGTGTTACTGGGAGGCAGAGACATGGGAAGGTGGTGTTACAGGGGGCGGGGCCCTGGGGAGGCAGGACCCTGAGAAGGTGTGGTCACAGAGGAGATGCAGCCCTGGAGTGACAGGGTCACTGGGGTGGGGTGGAACCCCCTGGAGGAAGGTGGAGCCAGCGAGAGGCAGGGCCTTGATGAGGCAGATCCCTAGGGAGTCAAGGTCACTGTGGTGAGGGATGGGAGGTAAGGCCCAGGGAGGCAGGCTACTGCGTTAGTGAGGAGCCTGGGAAGCCAGAAGGAGTAAAGGGTCTGTATGTGTATGGCACAGGTCCTGGTAGCAAGCGGCTGGGCATTGATGACGACCGGGAGGCTGTTCCTCTAACACTACAGATTATTTACAGCAAGGTAAGACCTGTGCTGGGGCTCCTTCCCCTCCAGGATCTGCTGCTGATCCTTCTTCCCCCAGAGCCTGGGCCCAGTCTTTATGCTGGAAGGCCACAGCAGGCTCCCCTGGATGCTCAGAGAAGCAGAGAGGGGAGGGAGTGATTATCTCTGTGCCCCTTGGCCTCCAAATCCTCTCTCCTACCATGTCCTCTGCCCCCACCTGAATGCACTTAGCAGCTGCCCAGGGGTAGGAGTCTGCTGGGCTTGGCTACAGGGCTAGGGCTGAGAGGGGGCAAGGGAAGGCTTCCAGAGGCACTTGAGAGAAGCCAGGGTCTCACAGGGGGCCAGTGTGCCTGGCAGGCTGCATGCACGGTGAGATTGGTGTGAGAAAGGAGGAGAGTTGTGGGGAGGCAGAGAGCTGTCCATGACAGACCAGAAGACATGAGTTCTCTGAGCAGGTCACATCCCAAGGTCCAGGTTGAGGAAAGCTTGGCCTCAGGTGGGCTCCTTCCTTTTCTTCCTTCAGCCTTTTGAAAGACATCCTTTAGCACCTGCTCATGCCGCCTCTGTGCTGGGCAGTGGGGAAGAGGGGTTAAGCAGGAAGGATAGGCCTCATTTTAGCTTGTCTAGAGGAGGGAGACAGACAAGAAACAAGAAAACAAAGAAATAGCCAAGATAATTTCAGAGAGTAGTGAGTGGTGACAAGGCAATAAAACAGAATGGATGGTGGTGTTGGGGCTGCAGTGCATTTGGCAGTAAGGAGGTGAGCAGGAGGAACTGACACTCACTGCAGCCACGTGCCAGGTACTTGCTAGACATCTTCCACAGCCCAGGCACTGTTCTAGGCCCTTGAGTGTTCCTCAAGGACAGACCCCTGGAGTGGGTCGTAGGCATTGGTTAGATGATGCACAAGATGTAAAATTACAACTGTGACACATGGATGAAGGAGAGGGACATGGGATGTTCCTAAGTGGCAAATTGAACAGGAGAAGTAGTGAAGGCTTCCTTGAGAAGGGACATTGAGTTGATATTGGAAGGAAAACCAGGAGTTAATTAGAAGAGGTGAGTGCTCTCATGGCAGCAGGAACTGCATGTGCAAAGGCCCTGTGGTGGGAGGGAGTGTGAACACCTCAAAGCACGTGAAAAGAAGATCCCACCTGCTGGAGCAGATAGCCAGTGGGAACATGATGCCAAGGTGAGGCTAAAGAAATGGGGGGGACCAGCATACTAAGAGCCTTGATTGCAATGAAAGGAATTTTATCCTGGTCCTAAGAGCAGTGGATATTCATTAAGGGGGCTTATGTTTGTGGTGGGGGTGAGAATGCCTGTGACATGATCAGATCTGAGGCTTAGGAGCTACCTCTGGCAGCTCTGTGGAGGAGAGATCAGAAGGGTCCCCAGGCGATGCAGGAAGGCCAGTTAGGAGGCTCTTGCCATGGTCCAGAAGAGAAATGAAGGCAGCAGCCTGCACTAGGGTAGTGGTGGCAGAGCTGGAAAGGAATGCGAGACATATGAGAGTAATGTAATCAGCAGGGCTCAGGGATGGATTAGGAAAGGAGAGGCCAGACTCCTGGAGTAACTCCTCTGTGACTGGCAGTACCATCTTCTCAGGTGGGGACCACAGGAAGAGGCCCAGGTCCAGTTGGAGAAGATCCTGAGTTTGGGTTGTGATATATTATTGAGGTTGAGAGGCCCTGAGAGATGAAGGAAACAGTGAGAATAGGCAACTGGCTGAACAGGTCTGACTTTGCAGGGAATACGAAGATGGGTGGACAGCTGCTAGTGGAAAAATGGCATAAAGGAGACTCCTGAAGGGGGAAGCAGGAAATACAAAGAGCAGAGGACCAAGGGGAGAGTCTTGAGCCCTTCATGATGTAATGGTGGACAGAGGGTGGTGATCCAGCAAAGCAGAGATGTGGGGATTCAGTCAGGCTGGTGGGAGGAATTTTAGTTTTAGAAAATATACACAAACCCTTTGGAAGGCTTAAGGGTTTTTATTATAATACTTGGCTTAAGGCAGCTTTGTCGCCTTAGTTAAATAAATTAGAGTAGAATCAAAGGAATTTGAGGAGTTTACCTAACTAACTTGTTTATTCTTGTGGTCCCATAAACTAACCCTTACTCATTCAGGATGGCTCTCAACCAGGGATATTACCCACTAATGGTGTTTGCTTTAGGCCTCAGAACCTGGCCTTTAGTGGTGTTAACTCAAAGCCTTTGTCATTTAATGTGTGCTGAATAAAGGCTGGTGAGGTCAGCGTGCTGTGGCTGGCAGCTGCTATCTCTTTACAGTGCTCTCCTCAAGTGTCTGTGAGTGGCCATGGACACCCCAGCCCTCTCTCACTGTATTCTGTGTCTGAGTGGATCTATTCATCCTTTGTTGAGTCAGGGTCTGCAGGACAGACCCCAGCAGGTGGTGGCCCTGACACAGAGAGGCACCAGCCAGACAGACACCAGGAGGGTGCCATCACAAAAGCCCAGGAGAGATTTTCAAGGAGGGGAGAGTAGTGACCTACTAGGTCAAGTAAGCTGAGGACCAGGAAGTGTTCTTGGGTTTACCAACCCGGAAGTCCCTGATGACAGAGACATTCACACAAGGACCTGAAGAGGGAGTTCGGGTGTGGCTCTGCCAGAAACAACATGCCTGTGTGCCTATCCCTTCCTCACTCTGGGCTCGGCAGGAGAAACTCAAGACCACCCCTGCAGGAGCTCTCAGCTCTTGTACCTTTCAACCCGGTCACTTAGGCTGCTGACTCCTAGACCAAGCCAGTGACCGGAGCTCCTCCCTGGGGTCATGCAGGTCTATCCAGGGTGGTACAGGAGCCCCAGTGAATAAGAGAGCACTTTCTAGGATGTGCTGACTAGAGTCAGTGCCCTGTCACTGGTGGGCCTTCAAAGAGAAGGGGGCAGGCTCAGGGGGGCCTCTGGACTCAGAGGGTCTGGCTACGCTGCATTTCCAGGGGGCCATCAGTGGAAGGAGTCGCTGGAGCAACCTGGAGAAGGTCTGTACCTCTGTGAACCTCAACAAGGCCTGCCGGAAGCAGGAGGACCTGGGTGAGTGGAGTGGGCAGGGTGGGAACACGGCAGAGAGGTGCTCTGAGCCTGGCCTGAGTGCCCCTGCCCTTCAGATTCCAGCATGGAGGCCCTGATGCTAAACCTGACAGAAGTGGTGAAAAGGCAGAACTCCAAATCCAAGAAGGGCTTTAACCAGGTATGGGCTTCCCTATCCTTCCAGCCATATCCTCAAGAGATTTACTAGAGCATGCAGGTGCATATGTGTATATGTATGTGCATGTGTGTACACACATGGGTGTGTGTGTGAGAGAGAAAGGAGAGGTGAATGAGGGATGTGATTTGGGGATATGCACAGGTGTGGAGTGTTGTGGGGTGTTGGGGAGGGAGGGGTACCCCATGAGAGGACATGTGTATGTGGAAAAGTTGTGGGGTGGGTGCCAGGAGAGTCCTAAGACCCACAGGCCAAAGAAAGCAGGCTTCACATCAGGGAACCTGGGGCTCTCCTGGTGAAGATAGCAGGTAGGGCAGAGCCTCCTCAGGGGGCACCTGCTTCTTTGAGATGCTGGAGAGGAGGCACGGACTGATGGAGGCCTCAGTCTCCCTCCCCTAACCTGGCCATTAACCCTAGAGTGAAGTCAGACAAACTCTGCTCTCTCATACCCCCAGAAGTGGATGGGCAATTCTGAGGGAAGGAACTGCTGAGGGCTGGCGGTGCGGCCTGGCCAGAGCTTCAGGGCTGACGTGGGCCTTCTTTCCAGATTAGCACATCGCAGATCAAAGTGGACAAGGTGCAAATCATTGGCTCCAACAGCTGCCCCTTTGCTGTGTGCCTGGACCAGGATGAGAGAAAGATCCTGCAGAGTGTAGTCAGGTAGGAAAGGGGGGGTCCCAAGGAGGGGAGCAGTTTCTGCTCCCACCAACCCAGAGGCCTGGAAGGAGGTGGAGGGATGAGGGGCAGCCCTGATCCCTGGCCCCTACTCTGCCCTACAGGTGTGAGGTCTCACCCTGCTACAAGCCGGAAAAGAGCGACCTCTCCTCACCACCCCAGAGGCCCCTTGACCTATCGGCCCAGGCCACACCTGATCTCTGCTCCCTTCTCTGCCTGCCCATCATGACTTTCAGCGGAGCTCTGCCCTAGTGGGGGCCCAGTGCCAGACTGGACTGTAGCCCTGGGAACCTCCTCTGTGACCCCTCTGGAACAGTCCCTCTCTGTGGAGAACTGAATGGCCCTGTGCAGAGCCAGGGTCCCATTGTGGGTCCCACCACGAGCAGGGGCTAGGAGTAGAGGGTTTCTGGGGCCTCCGTGTTCTGGGGAAAGAGCAGATATTAGGGAGAGAAGGGCAAGACACCACAGCCTCTCAGATTCCTCACAGTAGAAGGAGAGGGATGAGTAAATGGACCTCCAAAGTCCCTGACCACTAGCATGGTCTAGGATCCTTTCTAAAAGGAAGATATGCGGCTCTGGTGCTCAGAGGGATGACATAGGCCTTTTCTCTCAACTTTGGCTGAGCCTACCCCTTACTTTGTCAAAGACTTGGAGGACCCTGTATGTCTGGAGTTCAGTCCCCTCCTCTCTGGGGCTCAGGTGATAGAAACGTGGATGAGACATTTCTTTACTTCTACTTCCAACATACACTTCCTCACTCCAGACATACACACACACACCTCTTAACGATTTCTCTCTCTCAAGTTCCAAGTCTCCTGAAAAACAGCACTAACACTGGACCTGTCTACAGTTCTGACTACAGAACCTGGCACAGATTCTCTCTTGATCCTCTTTTAGGATCTGAGATTCTTGGAATACAGGCTAGGCTTAAATTTAGTAGCAGTGCCTGCGATTCTAGCTAAATACCCAGAGGAAGTTAATTAACTTTGAGCCTCCATTTCCCCAGCACTAAAATGGAGTAGAGAGTTGGGATGGAAATACGACATCCTTAAAAGGTTACATTGTCTGCAAAGCACCTAGCCCAGCGAGGAGCTCCCAGTAGGTGCTCAGTGAAGCTTAGTGTCTTACTCTCTGAACACCGATTCCTCCTGTTTGGGGCCACTGGGATACTCTCACTAGCGTTGAGATGCTCCTCACTCCTTCCCAATTCATGGCTGAGGCAGAACCCAGACTGAAGGCGGAAGAGGCATTCCAAAGGAGGATTGCCTTTGTCAGGGTAAGGGGTGGGTTGCTCAGGTGGCTTACCCTTCACTCCCTTCTCTATCAGATTGGCTTTTCCACTCCCATCTCACTCTTTGTGTGCAGAATCTTCCATACCTGCAAATTCACTGGCACCCTTCTGGCACCTGGGCAAGATCCCAGAACAGAGGATGGAGTGACTGGCCTTACAGAGCTTAGTGCCTGATTCAGAGGAAATGGGACTGATGCATGGACAATGGTCAGCCTAGGATAGGACATGAGAGGCTGAAATTCAAATCGACCAGCTTGAAGTGCTTTGAGCAGCTGGAAGCCAATGTGGACTAGAGCGATAGGGCAGAGGGCGATACCAGGATTTGGACCGTTAGATGTGGGGAAAGTAGCCATAGAAGCATACACTGTATCCCTCAGAACCCCTCTTCCTCTCCTCCTAATTCATTATGCCTGAAAGGTCTTAAGTGAAATTCCAGCCCAGAGTACTCACGGCTTATGACACGTGGACAGAGTTAGCTTCTACCTTGTTCAGCCATCTCTCCCATCTTAATGTCGGTTCTTGCTCTAAGCTCCAAAAGTGTGGTAGGCCATGTATCTTCAGTACTTTTTTCCTGTATGGGTGCATTGCCCTATTACATGATCAAGAGATGTCTGAGAATTAATGATTGGAATTTAATATTATTGTCAAATAAAACTTGATTTGTCCTATATTTAATGACCCATAGTCATTTTACTGCACTACACTTGCTAGACAGTTTATAGAAACCATTTTATTTATACCAGAAAGAAGCTTCATAGGGGATCATTTATTTTTGTAATTTTCTACCCTATAGAAACATGGATATGACATTTCTCTACTTCTACTTCCGACACACACTTCCTCACTCCAGACATACACACACACACCTCTTAACGATTTCTCTCTCTCAAGTTCCAAGTCTCCTGAAAAACAGCACTAACACTGGACCTGTCTACAGTTCTGACTACAGAACCTGGCACAGATGTATCTTCATGGCCATGTATATTCAGTACTACACAAATATAGAAAATATATTTGTGTGGAACTTTTCTCCAATCCTGTTCTGCTTAAGCCTCATCATACTCATCCATAGAACAAGATATCCTACACCTAAGGACTCAACATTTGGAGCTTTCTGTGCCACTTCACTTGAGAAATATACACTGTTGGAAACAGATGCTCGGTGCCACAAAGAAAAATCCCCACTGAGACAAAGGATCTTTCAGCAACACAATTTTTACTTGCTGGACTGCAGGATGGGTACCCTCACTAGCCATCTTGCCACAAGAGTACAATGAGGGCCGGGCGCGGTGGCTCATGCCTGTAATCCCAGCACTTTGGGAGGCCGAGGCGGGTGGATCACGAGGTCAAGAGATCGAGACCATCTTGGTCAACATGGTGAAACCCCGCCTCTACTAAAAATACAAAAAAAATTAGCTGGGCACAGTGGCACATGCGTGTAATCCCAGCTACTCAGGAGGCTGAGGCAGGAGAATTGCCGGAACCCAGGAGGCGGAGGTTGCGGTGAGGCGAGATCGTGCCATTGCCCTCCAGACTGGTTAACAAGAGTGAAACTCCGTCTCAAAAAAAAAAAAAAAAGAATACAATGAACGAAGGAAACCAGACAATTTAGCCCTTACACTTTTGGGGTCGTCCTTACTGCTATGTCTGATCTCCATTGGCTGGAGCCAGACGTCAACAATCTAAACTAAAACCCTATTGGCTAACAACTTAAAACTTTTCTAAACAGGTAGAAGCAGTGGAGAGCTGGGGCATGCCTGTGAGCACACCCAGCACAGATATCTTGATTAAAGTACAAGGACATGGAATGTACTACATGCCTGTAAGCATGGCATGTTTAACAGCTACCTTGGATAGGGTTTAACGAAGAGTTATTAGCACACTTATGATTTATTCTTTAACAAGAAAGGAAATTTTAACAAGGAACTTTTCTACTTCCCACATACACCCATATATCCCTCTGTTCCCTGTACCCCAAGACTCAGGGAGGGGAAGGGACAGGCCTGAGGCCATTGCTGCTGATGGGTGGTGCAGTGAACCCTGGACCTACCTTGCTGCTGAGAGCCGGGGAAGAGAGCTCAATAATGGCTCGCTGGATCTCGGACTGCTTTTAGACTTGGGTAATAAGGAGGGAGAGAAGACGTGAAAGGGTGGTGGGGGACGCCTGTGTCTTGAGAGAGGGAGGTAAGTACCAGGCTCCCAGAACACGAATATTCAGGATGGAGGGAGAAAGAACTATGAGCTGTTCCAGCTCTGCATCAGCTAGCTATTTCAAACAATGAAGCTGACCTTCAATTCAGGGGATGAAGTTTGTGATCATCCATTTTTACTCATGCATCGAGAGGACATCTAGGGACCACTTGATCTAGGTTGGGCTCAGAGTGGCTTGGCAGCTCCAAGCTGCAGGATGGATGCAGATCGCTCAGTTGGTCTCTCAGATGCATTGGATCAGCACGAGGGGCAAGCGGAGACAGAAATGGAGCCTGGAGCTGGATCAGTATTCCTCCTGCCAATAACTGGCTAACATGGTTGAAGCACCTCAACCCCCAGATCTAGTAAAACCAGCAAACTTCACCGAGGAAATCTGACACAGGAATCTTCACACAAGGAAAAAAACAAAATCGCATGAGAACTGCACTTTACCTTTGATATTCTTGCCATAACTCCAGTCTAATCATGAGAAAAAAATCATATAAACTCAGACTATGGGACCAGGTAACCTGACCAGTACTCTCTTAGTGTCACGAAAAATAAGGAAAGACTGAGAAAGAGACTGAGTAAACCTGAAAACTAAGCAGAGGACACTGGATTGAATCCTGAAACAGTCATCAAAAAACCGGCAAAATCTCAATACAATCTGGAGTTTAGTTTTTTTCTTTAAACACACCCACCCACACCCACACACACACAAGCACCCCACTATTAAACTGCAAAAGAAAAAATAATAATGAGAAAATATTAAAGACAAAGGAAAACAATACATTTTATCTTCAAAGTAGCAACAATTAAACCAAGAACTCTTTTTCATTCTTTTCTTTTCTTTTTGAGGCAGAGTTTTGCTCTTGTTGCCCAGGCTGGAGTGCAATGGCATGATCTCGGCTCACTGCAAACTCCACCTCCTGGGTTCAACCGATTCTCCTGCCTCAGCCTCCCGACTAGCTGGGATTACAGGCATGTGCCGCCACGCCCGGCTAATTTTGTATTTTTAGTAGAGACGGGGGTTTCTCATTGTTGGTCAGGTTGGTCTTGAACTCCCAACCTCAGGTGATCCACCTGCCTCAGCCTCCTAAAGTGTTGGAATTACAGGTGTGAGCCACCGTGCCTGGCCAAGAACTCCCTTTTTTGACGGACGCAATGGAAGCCAGAGATGATGAAATGATCTCTTTAAAGTATAAGGGGAAAAAACAAACCTACTAACCTGGAATTACACACCCAGAATTGTCTAATACTTTTTTTAAAAAAACTTAAATACTAACAAGGGAGACATTTTAAATATAACATCACAGAAAGGTTGAAAGCAAAAGGATGGAAAGAATAACACCATGTAAAACCAGACCAAAAGAGCTGGTCTGAATACACTAATATCCAAAGATTTAACACAAGAAGCATTATTAAAAAAAAAGAGAGGAACATTTCATAAAGATTAAGGAGTCCAACAAAAGGCATTACAGTTATAAAGCTACTATATAAAACAAAAATTGACAGAATTAGAAGTCTCCACAACCACAGTGGCCAACATACCTCCCTCAATAGCTGAGAACACATAGACAAAAAAGGTTAATGGAGATAGACAAGGTCTGGACAACACAATTAACACATTTGATCTTATTGAAATTGATAGAACATCGTGGTGTGATCTTGGCTCACGGCAACCTACCTCTGGGGTTCAAACAATTCTCCTGCCTCAGCCTCCCAAGTAGCTGGGACTACAGGCACATGCCACTACATCTGGGTAATTTTTGTGTTACTTTAGTAGAGATAGGGTTTCACCATGTTGTCCAGACTGGTCTTGAACTCCCAACCTCAGGTGATCTGCCCACCTCAGCCTCCCAAAGTGCTGGGATTACAGACAAGAGCCACTGAGTTCAGCTGGAAGATTCTTCAAACAAGACTTCACATAAATCACTGGCTGGCCTAAGAATGGATTCCCTATTGGTCAGACACATACCCTGGATACGACAACCATGAACTCTGGGCCAATCCACGGGCCAAGTGGTCACAGACTAAAGGGGCTCTAAGCCAGAATGTCTCATCCAGTCCATAAGCTTTTGTAATCCGAATCACTGAACACTGAGGTAAGGGGCCGGGGTAGGGGGCTGAAATTAGAATCCCCATTGGGTCCTGCCTCTGGCAGATGAAAAGAATGGAGGAGGCTGTCCTTTTCAGCACCTCATCCTCTTCCTCAAGGTAGCCCCTTCTCCACTTGGTACCTCACCATGGGCCCAGGATCTGGCCATAAACTTGAAGACTCTCACCTCCCACTACTCACAGTGGAATTATTTCTTCCCTAGGGGTGTTAACCTACTAGCCTTGCCATCCCTGGAACGGGTATTATTTCTCCAACTTTGGGAGGCAATGGGTGTCTCCCTTTGCCACTTCCTGCTTCCCAGAAGGCTGGGGACCAAAATCAAGCTGTGCCCTGCGGGTCTCAGGGTTTGGGGTGGTAGAAGGAAATGCTCTCTCAGCCAGCCCTGAACCCCCGTTTTGTCATTCCTTCCTGCACCTGGTGGAACCCTTGTGGCCTTAAAATTCCTCTGCTCCCTCTGCTGGATGCAGCGCTCTCTCAGGCTAGACCTCAGATCACAGGGAGGCCAAGGAGAAGCAGGAGCATTCACCCTTGGAGTGACCTTGGCTGTCTCTAAGCCTTGGTTCCTCCCCTGTGAAAATGACACACTGTCTACTTCTAGGGAGTGGGTAGGGTTTATGAGAAAGGGGATGGTCTGCTGAGACTGTGGTCCAGGTAGCCTCCCCGGCCCCAGGGCTCCCTGTGAGCAGAAGCCTTGCCAAGCGGAGGCTCCCCCAGACACCATGGCTTAGACTTCTTTTGTTCTCAGGCAGCTGGGAGCTTCCTCTAGGGGCCGGAAGGTGGTGGTCTATCACCATCTTCAGGCCTCTCCCTGAGGTCCCTGGCATGCCAGTCACACCTCCCCCAGGGGAAAGGGCTCTCCCACAGCCCTGGGGGCAGAGAAGCCTGCAACCCCCTGTCTGCCCACAGAGAGGCAGCAGAGTTTTCAGCTTCTGAGGCTCCAAGCGCACCTGAGATGCTGGGTGGACCCAGCCAGCCTAGTGCCTGCCCTGGGCCTTCAGACTGTCCCTCCCTCATTTCCACACTGCCACCCACTCCAGCACCAGGAATGCTCACAGATTCCCTGGGAAAAGGGCTCCCCCATTTTCTTGAGGAAGAATCTACTTCCTCCTTTCTCCAAGTCTCTGAATCCCTCTCTTCCTTCCCCCAACCCTACCAGTAAAATCAAAGTAAAGGAAATGCCCCCTTGGAGAGGGTACCATCCCCCAACCCTCTGGGGGCAAAGTGAGGCAGGTGGCAGACTCTGTCCTCAGGGGTGCCAGCTTATTTCTCTCTGTTCTGTGGTGCAGGCACACCTACGCCCCAGCTCAGACCACAGCCCCAGAGACTCTAAGTGTGGGCTCCCTGGAAACATGGCTGTGGTCACAGCAGACACATGTGTCTGCCCCTCTTTGCACAGGGGGAGTAGAAAGAAATGGCGCTTGTTCAAAGGATCTCATATAGTTCAAGCTCAAAGGCACAGCCTTTTAGTCACTGCAGCCTGCACCGGGAATCACCTGTGAATGTCTACATAGAGTGAACTGAGCTGTTTTTTTTTTTTTTTTTGAGACAGTCTTGCTCTGTTGCCAGGCTGGAGTGCAGTGGTGCAATCTCGGCTCACTGCAACCTCCACCTTCCAGGTTCAAGCCATTTTCCTGCCTCAGTCTCCCGAGTAGCTGGGACTACAGGGTCACACCACCACAGCCAGCTAATTTTTGTATTTTTAGTAGAGACAGGGTTTCACCATTTTGGCCATGATGATCTTGATTTCTTGACCTCATGATTCCCCTGCCTCGGCCTTCCAAAGTGCTAGGATTACAGGTGAACTGAGCTATTAGCAAACACTTTCTGCACTAACTGAGCATGTGTCAGGTGCTGCTGTTAATTTGTTTGTGACTCCTCACAACCCCATGAGTTAGGCAGTATTATGCCCTTTTACAGGTGGGGAAACTGAGGCAGAGACAAGCAACTCGTCCAAGGTCACAGAGACAGTAAAAAGGGAATCAAAGCCTGGGTGTGGTGGCTCACGCCTGTAATTCTAGCACTTTGGGAGGCTAAGACACGAGGATCACGAGGTCAGGAGATCAAGACCATCCTGGCCAACCTGGTGAAACCCCATCTCTACTAAAATACAAAAAAATTAGCTAGGTGTGGTGGCATGCACCTATAGTCCCAGCTACTCGGGAGGCTGAGGCACTCCAGCCTGGGTGACAGAGTGAGATTTCGTCTCAAAAATAAGAGGGAGGAAATCCAGGATGTAAACACAGAAAGGTGGGCTCCAGAGTCTCTGCACTTATCCACTAGCTCTGCTGCTTTCTTGAACCTCTTGTGTGGGTAGTGGGTAAACTGAGGTCCAGAAAAGGATCACACAGATATGTGAGAAGGATGGTTTCATTTCTGATGGAATGCTGGAGAAGCTTGACAGTTTCAAAATAGAAGCTGTGTTTGCACACCCTCAGGAATGGTGGGGGTGGCAGGAGTGGAAAGTTGGCAGGGGGATAGAGGAGAAGAGCGAAGCTGGGGACAGACTGGGTTGGCTGGACTCCAGGCTTGCCTGCGCTGACCACTGCTGAGGGTAGGGCAGTCAGGAAGGAAGTCCTTGGTGAATGGAGAATGTCGCTCCTGGCTCCAGAGCAGACTGAAGGTGGTCCCCCGAGACCTCTGGGGAAGAGAAGGGAGGGAGCAGAGCAGCCTCCACCCCCAAACACCGAAGGAAGGGGCCCTTGCCACCAGGGACCAGAGGCCTTCTCTGAGCAAAACTGTAGCCTAAAGTCTCTGAGGCCAGAACAGAACTGTTTTGGGGTTGAGAAAGCTGAGGAGGGCTTTGCAAACCCAATCTCCAGCCCCTCAGGTAACAGAGGAGGAAACTGAGGCCCAGAGATGGGGAGAGGCCTGTGCAGGGTCTCACAGAGTGAGAGGCGTGTGCCAGGATGAGGGCCCAGCCAGGTGGCTTGGCTCACTTTCGGGGGTGTGTCTCAGTGTGTGTGTGTGTGTGTGTGTGCATGTATGTGTGTGTGTGTGGTCCTGCACATATGTGTGGAGGGCAGGCAATTTGCATAAATAATAAGAGGTTGGGGTCTTTGAGTTTTCCCACTCATCTCCTGGTTGACCCCAGCCATCTTGACTTGTTCCACTTCCTGGTGTGAGTTCATTTGGGAGAAGAAAATGGAGAGGGTGATATGCATATTATGCAGATCAAGAGACTCCTAACACCTCCCCAGCTCAGCTCCTCCAGCAAAAGCCTGTCCAAGGAGGAACCTGTGGTATTAGGGGCTGTGGGAGAGGAAGGGGGGTGGGGTCCAGTTGGTCTCCCTCTCAAGGCAGCCAGGAGAACAGGGGAAATGAGAAGAGAACAGGCCCCACCCTCCATGGCAACCCCAAGGTCTCTGCCTCCTCACCCTACCCCAGAGCTGCCAGTACCAAGGAGTCTGGGACAGGGGACAGTCGCACCTGCGAAAGAGAAGGAGTTCACAAGGTTTTTTCACCACCTGAAGGGCGGCTTTCAGAAGATGGAGTGACTGATTTTCTCTGTGTCCTTCCCCTTTAGGACCTGGTAAATGTGTGACTAGTCCAAACAAAAATGTGTATTTGAATTTAAGAAAAGAATGCGGTTGATCATTATATATATATACTGTTATATAATGATCTTCAAGTAAACAAAGCAAGTTGAAGAACAATTTGTAGAGCGCTCATGTCTGTAAACCATCCTAAGCTATTGATCATGGTTATCATTGGGTGGGAGGGTAAAGAAATTGGGGAGGGGGAGGAGAGAGACTCTCCGTTTTTACTCTTGTGGTCCTACAATGTTTGAGTGTTTTTATAATGGAAATATATTTATGAATGACTTGACTAGTTTTGTTGTTTGTTTGTTTGTTTGAGACAGAGTCTCACTCTATCACCCAGGCTGGAGGCACTGGCACAATCTCGGCTCACTGCAACCTCTGCCTCCTGGGTTCAAGTGTTTCTCCTGCCTCAGCTTCCCGAGTAGCTGGGATTATAGACACTGACCACCACACTGGCTAATTTTTGTATTTTTAGTAGACACAGAGTTTCACCACATTGGCCAGGCTAGTGTTGAACTCCTGACCTCAGCTGATCCACCCGCCTCGGCTTCCCAAAGTGTTGGGATTACAGGCATGAGCCACTGTGCCCGGCCTACATGACGAGTTTTTTAAATATTACAGCTTAACCAAAAAAGAACATTGATGGCATTTAAAATCAAAACTTCCCTCCAACCACCAAAAATAAGAAAAATGGCTGAGAGGGTGACTAGTTGGATATAAAGCATAAATCTGCTTCTTCTGTCACCCCCATTAGTCCTGATTCTGCACAAACCCTGCCAAATAACACGGCTGGAAGTAAAGGATAGAAAATTCCAGAGGTGTGCCCTGTTCCTCCCTTTCCACAGCACAGCAGACAGTACTAGTTGATAACAGATTGCCAGGGCAATGCTGATGCTGTTGATCTAGGAACCACCCTTAGGGAACCACTGGCTTAGATCATGATGCTGCCCTGCCTGCCCCTGGGCTGTGGGTGAGAGCTAGAAGGACTGTACCAGAGGCAGAGGTGCCCGCAGGTGGGTCCTGCCTGGGCCACTGCCTTAGCCTTCCTGGACTGAGGTTAAGTGATTCAGGAATCAGGCTGGCTTAGCCTACAGGTCTTCCTAGGGGTGGATGGGAAGTCCTGGGACCAGGGTGGGGAGGTCCATGGTTCAAGTCCCGCCACCACCAGGGATGTGAGCCTTTAAACTTTACCTGTCTGTATAAACCGTACCTGACTCATGAGGTGATTGTCTAACCGAAGCAGAATGTGTTTTCCTAACAGTTCTTTTCTGGCTTATTACCTCTCACAGTTTCCTAAAAATGGGTCCTGCCAACCAGAGAGCTATTTGTGTGGGTAGTGGTCACGAGCTGGGGTAGAAAAATGGGGAGTTAAGAATTAGAATGGAATTGAAGTGCTCTGAATGCACTGAGAAGACAATTTGGATATGTCTGTGAAAAAATCTGGGAGGGAAGAACCAACGCTAGTGGGAAGAAGAGAGAAAGGAAAAAGCACAAACCCCACCCTATTCCAGGCTGCCCAGTCCAATCGTACGGCATGGAGGAAGGACGTCTGGATGACAGACCTATCCACAGAGGATTTTTGAATAGTTTCCTAAGAGATGTATGATGTATACTCTTCATCCTTCTAGGTAATCTTTAGTAAAATCGACATTGCTTATTAGTATTTTGTGTATGTGGGTTCCTTAGAAAACTGAGATGACGAATTCTGCTGCCTTTGATGCTGAATAATCCCAGAGCAGCTCCCACAGTGGGCACTGCAGGCAAAGGCACAAGCGACCCTGAGGTCCTCCTGTCCAAAGCAAGTAATTCTTGCCTGACTCCAACACTGTGGTCCTACAGAGCTCCCCAGTGCTGGTACCCGGCCCTTCTCACACACAGCTTTGTCCACAGTTGCAAGAAGATTTAATTTTTGTTTAAAGCTCTCAGCTGCTTTGTAATGGATTGGAAAATGGATGAGGATGGAACCAAAGCAATGGTTAGTCTGTAAAGACTATAAGGAACTTTGTAACCCCAAGGTGAGTTATATGGACAGACTTACAAACACGCCAACCGAGACAGGAGAACCTGAGGAGAGGCCACTACAGTTGTGCCCAGAAGGGCCACCAGGAGTGGGGACCCTCACTTGGCATAGGAGGGTGGCAGAGGGAGGAGGAGGAGTGGCAATGGATGATGGGCCTTTTTCTTCTGTATCTTGGGCATTGATCACTCTAGGGTGGCTCTGCCTCCATTTGCTGACCGGGTCATCTGGGAACTAGTACAATGAAGGTGAGGAACCCTAATTTTCACAGTTCTGATGCTGACAGATCATTTGCCTTTTTGGCAGGGGGGAGAGGGGTTGCTTTTGGGAGACTGGTATATATGAGAAACCTGGTAAGAGCACAGCCTGGAAAACCCAGATTAAACAAATCGTAAGAACATGGTCTGGAGAGGAAAGACTTGACGGGTTGGCCAATGGGGCAGTGCTGCCTCGCCTCAGGAATGGCAGGGGCAGTGCACTGGGGGCCCTGGGGGAACTTGGTCCTTCCTATTGTCACCACCTCCTCCTGCTCTCTTTAGTAGCTGTGTGCACTCAAAAATGAAAGCACCTTAGCTCCTCTTTGCAAGGGACAACTCTGGGGCTCTCTATGGTCACCAAGCTGTCCCCTCTGTGGCTACCACAGCCAATGCAGTTGCAGAGACAGCAGCTAATGATAACAGAGCAAAGCAGCCACAAGCAGCGACATCGGCTTGTGATTTCCGATTCAGTTAAGCCAAGGCTGATAAGGAGAGGGGCTGCCCAGGGTAGCCACACTGCCTGGCTGCTGCTGAATCTGGAACCTGCAGGGGTTCTTGAGTTCTTGGTCCTTTATCCTGTCCTGGCCTTGTTCATTTCCTTCATTCAGTCACCTATTTGCTTTATAAAAAAGTCAAACATTCTCTTGACACCCTCTCACCCTGTGATGGATGGAATAATGAACAACACTCTAGTCCCTGCTCTTTCAGAACTCATTGAAGGAGGGAGGTGGAACAAGGCAGACATGTGACCTGAGAATGCTCATATGAAGACACAAGATAGAATGTGACTTTAGTCACATGAAGGGGACAGAAAAGCAGCAGCTATGGGAGGAAGGCACAGCCATAGAGTAAATAATTTACATTTCTGGACTTTTTTCCAAATAGCTTCCTCTACAAAATGAGGGATCAGCATAGAACCTAGTCAAGCTCCTACAGAAAAAGACCAGTGACTTCACAGCCTCAAAGCTCTATGGGCTGAGCTAAGTGACAGAAACCAAACTCCAACAGGCTTAATCCAAAAAGGAATCGAATGGATTGGATCGTATACAATGAACAGTCCAAGGGTAGATTCAGCACCAGAATTTCAGGCATAGCTGGATCCAGCGTTTAAACCATGCTGTCAGCAATCTGTCACTTTCTAGAGCCATTTACCCATCAGGCCCAACAGGGTGACAGCATAGAATCTATGAGTTTTTCAAGGCTCTAGAAATGTGTCAGAGACTCTCCCAAGTAGGGTTCGGCTTCAAAATGTGAAGAAAAAAAAAGAAAAAGGAAAGAAAGAGAAAGAAGAGAGAGAAAGAAGGAAGGAAGGAAGGAAGGAAGGAAGGAAGGAAGGAAGGAAGGAAGGAAGGAAGGAAGGAAGGAGAGAAAGAAAGAAAGAGAAAGAAAATAACAAAGTAGCAAGTGTGTCACCATGTAGTTGATCCACATCCCCCAGTGGATCCCTGCCCAGCACTGCTCTCTCCTAATTGCTAAGGACAGTGGATGCCTTTTCATTCTCTTCACCTGTGTCCTCACTACAGTCATTGACATTGTTGGCCACCGTCTCCTCCTTTGCACTCTGTCTTCTGCCAGCCTCCCTGGCACTCCTGCCTATTAGCCTTGTTTCTTGTTCTTCTCAGATAAATAACAAGTGACAGGGGTGAGACAGGAGAAGAGTTGGGAAGATTCCCACAGTCTGGATCCTTAAGAGACCTCAGTTCTTCTGGGTGGGGCTGGAGTGAGGGGATAAAGCATTATGTTGGAGATTAGGGAGTGACCAGATCAAGAAGTCTGGCAAGTCACACTAAGGAGTTTGGCCATTCTCTTTAAAGTAATAAGGAGCCATTGAAGGTTATAGCAGGAGTGTAACATGAACAGATTTGTGCTTCACTCTTAGAAAGAGATCTTTGGCTGTGGGGTGAAGGCAGGATTAGAGGGAGACCTCCAGCTATTGTAGTGTTTCAGAAGGAAGACCATAGTAGTCAGATGAAGAAGTGACAGCCACAGGGATGGAAGAAAATGGTGGATTCATGAGATATTGACAGGGCTTGGTGCAGTTGAGATATAACAGGCAAGGGAGAGGGAGGTGTTAGGATGACACCGAGGTTGTTGATTCTGAAGCGAGAAACAGAGAAGTGGGCTTAGATGGGGGAATGATGAGCTTGGTTTGTACCTGTGGAGATGGAGGTGCTTGAGGGACATCTGGCTGGCCATTTCCAGGGGTGGGGGATGGTTGGTGAGTGTGAAGCTTGAGAGAGAGATCAGGGCTCTCTGCATCAGTCCCTCCCCAGTCAACACCAGAGGGGGTCTCTTGGCAGGTGAGACCCCTAAAATTGGTCACATACGATTAGAATAAAGGACCTCCAGTGACTGTGGGTGACCACAGATGCTTCTTTAGAAAGCAGTCTCACAGCAGGATGCATTCTGGGAGGAGCTCTGAGGGCCACAAGGAAGGGGAAGGAAGAGGAGGGGACAAAGCTGTGAGACTCCGAGCTTTTCTCTGCAGATCTGAAGAGTGCAGTCAAGACCGCAGACTCCCGCAGAGGCTCCCCTAAGATATCTGGTTCTCTGGGACTGGGGACCTCACACAGGACTGCAGGGAGTTGGCTGAAGGACTCGGGTAGCCCAGGAGCTGCCAACAAACCAAGGTAGGTGCTGGCTCGGATGGAGCCCAGGGAGGCAGATCTAAGCAGAGCAGATGGAAGGGTGGAAAGGAGGGAGCTGGAACGGGAACCCCTGAAAGGGTGGAAACACCCCTAGCTCTTATTTACCCAAGTTCAGGGCTGCCAGGGCTGGCCTTTCTGAGAAGGGTTACCTCAGACACTGCCAGATAACTCTGCCAAGTTAAGATCATCCATTTTCACAGGATGAAAGGACATAGGACCCTGGGAGAAGGGCTCTTCTTTCTTCTGGAATCCTGTACATGCCGTTAATAATAGGACTAATTATTCATGCCTGGTGCTGCGGACTACACCCATTTTCCCATTTGATTCTCACCGGCATTTAGAGGTTGACTGGATAAGGGTTTTAGTGCCATTTTATAGGAGAGAAGCCTGAGGCTTAAGGAGATGAAGCAACTTGTCAAAGCTTGCAGAGTGGGTTAGCAAGGAGCAGGACTCAACGGGAAATGTCTGGGTCCCAGTCTGTGCCCTTTCTGGGACATCAACTGTCCATCACTCTCCTGGGGAATTTGGTGAAAGTCATGCTGGTCTAGCTGATTTTCTCCCTATGCACAAATCGGGGATTTTCTATGTGCCAGAGTCTGACCAAGGCCTGGTCTCTGTCCTGAAGGAGCTGACTGCTGCCTGCCATGAGGGTCTGGACACAGCTGCAAGTGACCGACCCAGAAAGTAACACATGTCACGGTCCTTAGTGAGCTGGGCGGTGTGAGGTACACATAGGATGGGAGAGAGAGATTGCCAGGTGTGGGCTCAAGAAGGGTCCTGTGGAAGGTAGAGCCTGGCTGAGGTTCAAGGGAGGACCTGGTGTGCAGATAGGAGACAAGAGGCACCCCAGCAGCAGGGAGTAAAGTGTGCAAACCCCCAGAGGTAGGAAAGCAGGTGTAAAAGTCAGGTATAGGGGAAAGTACAGCTAGAGGTGGTGTGTGACTGCTACCGGGGGGTGTGCAGAGCACTCGCAGGTGTGAACCTGTTCCATTTATTCATTTAGCTCTATGTGGTTTTCAAATATCATCTCATTTAGTCTCATGACAAGCCTATGAGGTAGGCATTGTTGTCAGGTCCCCTTTGGGAGACACAGAGGTTTTAAGCAGCAGCCCAAGTTGCCCTATGGACAGAGAGGATTGGAATGCCATCTGTCTGGCCACCGTGCCCTGCTGCCTCACTAGAACCTGCTGCTGGCTCCTACACTGTCTCCACGAGAGCACCACTGACATGGTGGCTGCAGATGCCGGGGGCCGCAGTCACTACCATCTGGTCCCTGAATGCAAGGGTGCATTCAGGCCCCATCAGATCCCACCAGGCTTCCATGCCCTGGGAACAATGCTCCCCCAGCCCCACCCCACTGGCTCTTTCATACCCAGGTGTTTCCTTCCAGCCAGAAGCAGACGCAGCTGAGGAAACCAGCTTGTCCCTGTCCATGGGGGCCAGCCCAGACAGCAGGATCCTCACCTCCCGGCCCCTCAGGAATCTGAAAAGTGGACCTCGTGGGAGCAAGGGCTAAGGATTGAGGGGGGCCCATCAGGACCCCTCAGGACCCAGAGCTCTGTCCTCTCCCTTACTCCCTCACTGCGAGCGAGCTCACCACAGTGATCTGAGAAAAGGCCCACAGCTGTGCTGTCTGGCAAGCTGAGCTGCCCCTGAAACCCCGAGGGCATGAGGCAGCTCTGGCGGAAAAAGAGGGGAGGCGACAGAAGCAGGAGACCCGGGCTCTGCAGGTCCCCTCTCTCTGTGCCACAGGAGTGGGTGGAGGACAGGAGGCAGGACTGAGTGTGGCCCTAGGAAGCTCTGCATCTCTTCTGCCTGGGCTAGTCCTGTAGGTGTGGTATAGGGATGCCTGGGTGGTGGGTTCTTCTATCTGAACAGCTTGTCCCAGTAGCAAGCAATGGGGGGAGATGGGGACAGGGGGACAGGGGGACAGCGGGACGGGGGACAGGGTGCCAGAGGACTATTAGATCTGGATTCATGACAGAAACACTGATCCTGAGCCAGGCTTCCTCAGATCCTCCTCCATGTCCTCTTACTTCACTCTTCTCTAGCCAGGTAATCACCCCCACTTTATCTCACACTAATGACAGGGAGCAGCAGCTGTGAACAGGTGGCCCCATTCGCCTCTTTCTGCCATGTCCATAGAACACTTCTATGGTTCTGTGATCAGTCCTTGGACTTGTCATACCCCAAGGCAGTGATGAGCTGTGTGTGTGCCCCTGGCCTGAGACTTGTTCATTACGGATGTTCTGTGTTTAAGGAAGAATGCTCTCTGAATCCCAATTCACTCATCCCTTTGTTCGTTCATTCATTCTTTGTCTCTGATCTCATTCCTCTGTCAAGAATTGTGAAGGACCTGAGTTATAAGTTAGAAGGATCTGTTAGTTGTAAGTTAATTTATAACTAACAAGTTAGCCTACCATAGTTTCATGGTCACCAGCAGAAGATATGAGACTCCAGAGGCAGAGACAAATAACTATCACTCACAGCACAACTAGCATCATGAGCAACATGTTTATAGGTTCCCCTTGCCCCCCAAGTCCCAGGGGCACAGCAAGGAGGCCAATCCAAGCAGACTCTGTGCATCACACCCCATGAACCCTAGGCCTAGGAAACCCCAAGTTTTATGATGAGCTGCACACCTGCCCAACTTTTACCCTAAAAAGACACATTATCTCTATTGTATTGACAGCAAATAAATCCGCTTTTTGTCCTAGAAGGGACAGTATCTTCCAAGGCTATTTGCTATACAAACATATTTGAAAAGATGATGTAGAAAAATTCTCACCAGGCATGCACAAACAGAAACTATGGAGAATTGTCTTCCAACATCTTCCTAGTGTCCCCCACTAATGACACCCCAACCACACTGTCCCTTAAAAACACTGGGCACCCTCGCAACTCAAGATTTTGCTACTCTCTTTGCTTAGAGCAGTCTTCCTGTAGACACCGGGGCCTCTTTCAGGTTCCTACTCAAATGGCACCTCCTCAGGAGATCTCCCTCATCATCCTTTTAAAAACCACACACAAGGCCGGGCGCAGTGGCTCATGCCTGTAATCTCAGCAATTTGGGAGGCCTAGGCAGGCGGATCACAAAGTCAAGAGATTGAGACCGTCCTAGCCAACATGGTAAAACCCCACCTCTATTAAAACCACAAAAATAAGCTGGGCATGCTACTCGGGAGGCTGAGGCAGGAGAACTGCTTGAACCTGGGAGGCGGAGGTTGCAGTGAGCCGAGCTCATGCCACTGCATTCTAGCCTGGTGACAGAGCAAGATTCTGTCTCAAAAAACAAAAATTTGCTCAGGAACTACGGAGTAAGTGAAACAATGAGCGAGTGCGGGGGAAGTGTAAGTGAGAGGCCACAGCGGCGGGGGTGACCACAGGGCATCTCCCAGGTTGTTGGGATTTGTGCCTCAGCCACTTTCCCGCTGCCTATTTTGGCTGCCAGGAGTCTTGCTGACTGTGGGTGGAGGCTGGTGTATTGCTCTCCTGTAATGACGTATTCTTGCTCTTTGGGGTGGGGGGGTAGAGAGGAAATTCGAGATGAGCCCTGATGTGCTGCTTGATTGGTCAGTAACTTGCACATGGCCCTTGAGGCACAAAAGCAACAAACATTGAAGCCTCAGCTGTTCATGATAGGGCCTGAGTCAGCTCGGCCATCCACAGGTGACAGAGGGAGCTGCAAGGTCAGTGTGGCACAATGTCCTTGTCACCATTGTGTCTGTTTCACATTTCCTATGAGACTGCTGTCTTCTTTGCAGTATTCTGAGCATCAAACTAATCTCTGTTTCTTGTGTCATTCATTGTGACAACCATGCCCAACAGACTTGTTTCTGCCCTCTAGCCCAACAGTAGCTTTGAGACAGTGACCTTGTCTTGTATTCATATGAGCCTCTGGCATTCATTCATTCGAGCATATTTATCAAGGGCCTTCCATGTGGTATAAACAGTGTCAGGTAATGGGGACTCAACAGTGAGCAAAATGGAGCTCCTGGCCATGGAGAACTAACATTTAGCAGAGGCAGCCAGATGATAAACAAACTCAATAGCATAGTCCCCTTACCTGTAAGGGACACACTCTGAGACCCCCAGGGGATGCCTAAGGCCTCCACTAGTACTGAACTTGACTGCTGTCAATCAGAACACATTTCTGCTCAGGTCTTGTACCCACAAATTTAATTGCTCTTTCCATAATGAAGTACTTATCATATACTGTGGCCATAACTTTGCTGTTTCAGATGACCCAGCAAAACTAGCCAATGTTTCTTTCACAATTTCATGGCTAGAAGATTTGCTCTTACCATAGATCTTAGCAACTTTAGCATACGATTTTTTTCTTTCCTTGTTAAGATGAAAACTTTCACCTTTTCACTGAAAGGAAGCACTTTACAGCTTCTCGTTGGCATGTCTGAATTGCCAGCATCACTTCTCTTGCACCTTGGGGCCACTGGTAAGTAAAATAAGGATAACTTGGGCTCAAGCACTGGGATACTGCTACAGTTCATCTGATAACCATGATGGTTAACAAGTGGCTTACAGTTGGGTAGCCCGCACCATGTACACCAGTTGAACAAAGGGATGATTCACATTTCGAGTGGGACAGAGCAGAATGGTGAGAGGCTTCATCATGCTACTCAGAACAGTATGCAATTTAAAATTTAGGAATCGTTTATTTCTAGAATTTTTCCTTAATATTTTTGGTTGACCTTGAGCAACTGAAATTACAGAAAGCGAAACTGCAGATAAGGGAGGATTACTACTGTGTAAGGCATCAGGTACTAGGGAGAAGTACAGAGATGTGCTGTGTTTGTTGAAAGACTTCTATGGGCACTGTGTTGCAACCCTAATGCCCAGCCCACTTTAGACATTCTGCAGTTAACTTTCTCTTTGCGCACTACAACATGAACCACAATATAGAAGACGATTGCCAATGTGTCTGTTTTCATGAGCCCAATAGGTAGCATAAATGATGCTGATAGTGCTGGTGTGGTGTCCCTGGCACTGCCCCCAGCTTCTGTATTGTGGACTCAGTGGGGACACTGAGGCCCTGGGGAGCACATGGCCCTTCTATATTGGAGCTGTATGTCAACTCCAGCTAATTGTTGCCACACGGGATCATGGGTCTGGTGTTGTTAGATCTTCTAGTTACTTCAATCAAAGCTAGAAATCTAGATTTTTAAATGAAATCTGACTTCTAAATGTTAACCACATATTAAAATTTCCAAAAACTGTGGCTTCTTTTGGGGAAGGAAATTGATGAGCCACAGCAGCGGTCCCCAACCTTTTTGGCATCAGGAACCAGTTTCATGGAAGGCAATTTTTCCATGCATGGGATTTGGGGATGGGAAGGGGTTTGGTGGGGATGGATTCCCGATGAAACTGCTCCACCTCAGATCATCAGGTATTAGATTCTCTTAAGAAACAGATATCCTAGATCCCTCACATGCGCATGTGCAGTTCGCAGTAGGGTTCGAGCTCCTATGACAATCTTATGCGCCTCCTGCCCCTGAACGCTGATCTGACAGAAGGCGGAGCTCAGGCAGTCCTGCCGGCTCACCAGCCACTCACCTCCTGCTGTGCGCCCAGTTCCTAGCAGGCCATGGATCAGTACTGGTCCGCAGCCTGGGGTTTGGAGACCCTCGGGCCAGAGGATAGGTAAGAAGGATGCTGGCTTTTCACTGTATAGCTATCTGTGCCTTTTAGAGTTTTACCGTATGCATGGTTTTTTATGTGAAAAGTGAATTTTAAAAATATACCAGACAGAGCACAGTCTCTGAGATTCCCTTATATGATACTGTGAAATGGTTAGTCTTCTCAAGCATTGTATTAGTCAGGGCACAACCAATAGGATAGAGAGACTGAAGGGAGGGGTGGGGGAGAAAACAAAAGGATGTATTAGTAGGGATTGGCTCTCGTGACTATGGAGGCTGAGAAGTCCATAAACTGTGGTCTGTAAGCTGGAGGTCCAGGAAAGCCAATGGTGTAATTCCAGTGTGAGTCCAAAGGCCTGAGAACCAGGGACGATGATGGCGTCAGTCTCAATTCAAGTTCGAAGGCTGGAGAACCAGGAGAGCTGATTTTGTCCAAGGGCAGGATGGCTGTCCCAGCTCAAGCAGAGAGAGCACATTTGCCCTTCATTCTCCCTCTTGTCCTATTCAGGCCCCCAGCAGATGGTGCAATGTCCACCCATATGGCTGAGGGCAGATCTTGACTCTCTCTCCATTCAGATGCTCATCTCTCCTGGAACACCCCCCCACCACCACCACAGATACTTCCAGAAATACTCCTTCATCAGCCATCTGGGCTTCCCTTGGCCTGGTCAAGTTGACATGTAAAATAAACCATCACAAAAACGTTGCATGTTTGGGATGGTGAGGAGGTGACATCGACAATGAGACCTGAATGTTGAGGAGGAGCCAGCTGTGGGGAAAGCTAGGGGAAGGATGCCCCAGGCAGGAGCATGCAAAGGTCCTGAGGTATGATCAAGTTTGGCAGGACAAGATGCAGCTGGAGAGGTGCACTGGGGCAAGACCAAGTGAGCTGGTTGGCAGTGTGGAGTTTACTAGATCAAGAAGCCATCAGAGAGCTTGAATCAGAGAATGAGTTTCAGTTCCTAACAGGCCATGGATCAGTACCATGTTCCAGGGATCTTGGGCAAGTACAGCTACCCTGTGGTCATTACAAGGTTACAGATTGGTAGCCGATGCAGCCCCTGGGGCAAGGACTGTGTCTTATTCATCTCTAACCTCTCAGGCCTTATGCAATTTTTGCCCCATGGATTATGTTCTGAAGAGGCTCTTTGATTTATTCAGCAACCTCACACACCCAAACATTGCCAGGAACTCAGGAGAAAGCCAGAGGGCTCTCTGGGCAGCCCAAATAGAAGATCCAAGTCTGTGGATGGAAGTTCAGTACTCTTTTCATTGATCAGTTCTCAGGCTTTGTTTTTGCATTTTATGTACAAGACAATTGCATGTGCTTAACTGGCATCCCAGCCTTCAGCAAATTAGCAGTTGGGTGGAGGAGCAGACACAGCTTAGGCAGGGCTGCAGCCAATACAGAAGGCACCCTTTGAGCAGACAAACTACAGCAAGTTCCTCTTCGGATGAATTGCAAAACTGCACCCTCCCTGCCCTGGTAAATTACAAAACGGTCAGCAGAGCAGTGGGCTGGACTGCAGCTTCTATTCACCTACTATGTGCAGGGAACAGTCAAGCATTGCTAAAATGAGGAATCATACATGAGAAGTGAAACAGGAACAGCCACTCGGTACAGGATGGGGCTGCCCTCACCTACTGATAGCTCTGTTTTGTGGCACGGTACATACAATCAGCTTCCATCAAGATTAACTGAGAAAACAGCCGGGTGCAGTGGCTCACACCTGTAATCCTAGCACTTTAAGAGGCTGACGCGAGTGGATCACCTGAGGTCAAGAGTTTGAGACCAGCCTGGCTAACATGGTGAAACCCTGTCTCTATGAAAAATACAAAAATTAGCCTGGTGTGGTGGTGGGTACCTGTAATCCCAGCTACTCAGGAGGCTACGGCAGGAGAATTGCTTGAACCTGGGAGATGGAGGTTGCAGTGAGCCGAGATTGTGCCATTACACTCCAGACTGGGCAGCAAGAGCAAAACTCCATCTCGAAAAATAAAATAAAATAAGATTAATTGAGAAAACATGCAGACACATGGTTTGGTGCTGGAAATGGCAAGCTTTATTTCCTAAAAAATTTGTCTCATTCCTGAAGCAAAGACACATGAGATGTTGATGCATTTTGAGAATGAGCTGCTTCTGTTTCCATTTCCTGCCTACGTGCAAGCTTGTCCCCTGAGGGCTTTCCCCCCAACACTGGTGTGGTCAGCAGCCCCCAAAGGACAGCAAATAGACCACAAAGGTCCCTGTGGGAGGAGCGAGGGAGCAGCACCTGCACAAATATGTAGAAATGCTGAATAAACATTTAAAGAGTGAATGCGTGAGTGAATGAAGGAATGAACAAATGAATAGGGACCCTGACAGTTATTGGTCAAGTTTCTTAGAATTTTACTTTCCATTAAAAATCAGCCCAGAAACACTCTCCGTTTGCCACAAAAACTCCTGGGATCTACGCTTCTCTTTTAGTCTTTATGTGTAAGATTTCTTTTCTTTCAAGGCTGCCCCATGTTCAAGAGATGATGGTGGCTTGGACCTGATGGGGTGGTTCAAATGGAGGTTAGAATGATCACTCTCCACATCTACACAGGTCATAGAGGAGAATTGGGAACCCTAGCCTCCTGCATCCCATCTGGAAGGCTCTTCTTGGCTTCCCTCCACCACTAGATTTGGGGTCAGAACCCGAATCTGCCCCATGCCCACCTGCCTGTCCACCGCATGCCGTGGCTCTGCTCACAGTCTTGCCATTTTCAGCTCCTCCCCCTTAGACTGGAAATGCCTCAGACTCAGCCAGAGTCTCATTTTCATAAAATAAAATTTCAGGAAGTTCGAGTTTGTGTGTTTGAAATTTCATCATTCATTCCGATTTTGATGCCTATTTTTATTCATAATAACATGCCAGGGAGCATTTTTAGGCAGAACGGCATGGATGGTTGACATGTTCTTCACTGAACGGGGGTTTTGGGTACCTGATCTCCATGCCCAGCCCTTTATCTACAGGGTGTTATTCAATAGTCTGACATTCTACCCGGTGCTTCTGGGTGCATGATCTCACAAGGAGGTGGCTAAGGCTCAGAGAGGCCAGAAATGGGCCACACAGGCCAATGGTGGGAGAGCCAGACTCAAACCCAATTATTCCGAGTCCAGTCAGTCATGCCCACCCCACAGGATGGATCAGCCTCTTAGCGCAGCAGTTTCTGGAGCCCAGGAAGAGGTGAATGGGGTGATTAATAGTTTGTTGTTTTTTTTTTAAGTTAAACCCACAGCACAATGTTTTTAAATTGACTGGTAGGCTCTCAGATGCTCATGTCATTATTACGTTTCTGAACATAATATGTTAGCTTTTTCGTTTTGTGTGTGCCATCTGTTATGCCGTAAAACATAAAGTCAATTGTACTTAATATTAAGACATCAGAAAATGTAGAAATGTATTAAAAGAAAAATTACCTGTGACCCCACTGTTAATGGCTAAATAGTAACACTTTTTTTGTAGTTTAGTCTGTATCATTAAAAGGTAAGAGACTGACACACACACACACACATAAGTACAGGTAAAACTGGGAAAATCTGAATAAAATGTATTGACATCAATATCCTAGGGTTTTTTGTTTTTGTTTTTGAGACGGAGTTTCACTCTTCTTGCCCAGGCTGAAGTGCAGTGGTGTGATCTCAGCTCACTGCAACCTCCGTCTCCTGGATTCAAGAGATTCTCTTGCCTCAAGCGTCCCAAGTAGCTGGGATTACAAGCACCTGCCACCAAGCCTGGCTAATTTTTGTATTTTTAGTAGAGAATTGGTTTTACCATGTTAGCCAGGCTGGTCTTGAACTCCTGACCTCAGGTGATTTACCTACCTCAGCCTCCCCAAGTGCTGGGATTACAGGCATGAGCCACTTCGCCCATCAATATCTTGGTTTTGATACAGTAACATTGTTTTGCAAGATGTTATCACTGGGGGGAAACTGGGTAAAGGGCACCTGAGAACTCCCTGTGTTATTTCTTGCCACTGCATGGGAATTTACAGTTATCTCAAAATTAGAAGTTTGACTTAAAAAAGAGATAAAGACTCCTTTTTTCAAACATAACTAACATACTGTTTATTGTCTGCTCCCAAAATTTTTGTAGTGTTCAGATATCTAATTGCCTCTAATATAACAGAGGCAATTAGAATTTTTTGCTATGATTTGAGCTGGGATCCAAGCAAGGTTGACATATTGCAATTGGTTGATAATGTTTCTTAAGGTCCCTTTAAGCTAGAGGTTGCCACTCCCCTCCACTAACTTCCCCGTCTCCCTTTACCACCACTGCCTCTATCTTCCTTCTGCTTCACTCTTTTTTTTTTGAGATGAATTTTCATTCTTGTTGCCCAGGCTGGAATGCAGTGGCAGGATCTCGGCTCACCGAAACCTCCACCTCCCGGGTTCGAGCAATTCTCCTGCCTCAGCCTCCCGAGTAGCTGGGATTACAGGCATGCACCAGCGTGCCAGACTAATTTTGTGTTTTTAGTAGAGACAGGGTTTCTCCATGTTGGTCAGGCTGGTCTCAAACTTTTGACCTCAGGTGATCCACCTGCCTCAGCTTCCCAATGTGCCAGGATAACAGGAGTGAGCCACCATGCCCAGCCTCGGCTTCACTCCTTAACATCTCAGAATCTGCATCTTGAAGATAGCAACCTACTCATGCACCTCAACACATTCTGGATTTCTAATAAGTTGGTTATTGGATTAGAGGCTTTTAGAATATATAAAACACACACAGGGAAAAAAATTAAATGGTGAAACAAGAGTGGATACTGCAAAGCCAGTCACCTTCCCACTCCTGTGCCTCAGGTGTCTTTCCAGAGGCAGCTGTTGTCTTGGGTGTAAATGATCTGATTTAATAACGCTGAGGGCACCATAGAACATACTAAAGCAGTCTTTCAATTTTGGAAAGCCATTGCCCTCCCGCCTTTTTTAAGGGAATAAATTCTACAATTAGCCCAACCTATGCAAGTATATAAGCAGGTAGTAGTGCCAGTTACAAATTAAGGTGTGGGCTGTTCCTTGAACACTTTACTTTTTTATGTTTTAATTACATATAGGAAGACCGGGAGCAGTGGCTCACGCCTGTAATCCCAGCATTTTGGGAGGCTGAGGCAGGTGGATTACCTGAGGTCAGGAGTTCAAAACCAGCTGGGCAACATGGTGAAACGCTGTCTCTACTAAAAATACAAAAATTAGCTGGGCATGGTGGGGGGCACCTGTAATCCCAGCTACTCGGGAGGCTGAGGCAGGAGAATCACTTGAACCTGGGAGGCAGAGGTTGCAGTGAACAGACATCATGCCATTGCACTCAAGCCTGAGCAACAGAGAAAAAACTCCATCTTCAAATAATGATGATGATATAATTTGCATACAGAAAATGGACTATGTTTGGCTTTATAGTTCTGAGTTTTAACACGTGCAGATTTATGTGACCATCACCACAATCAGGACCCAGAGCTGTTTCATCACCCCAAAAAGTTCCTCTGTAGTCAACCCCTCTCCCTACCCTGCCCTCTCATAACACTGACCTATTTTCTGATCCTGTATTTTTTTTTTTTCTTTTCTAGAATGCCATATAAATGGAAGCATACAGCACACAGGCTTTAGAGCCTGGCTGCCTTTACTCAGCATAAAGTCTCTGGGATTCACGCATGTTGCTGCACGTAGTCTCTTTTAAATGTGGAGTATTCCGCTGTGTGGGTGTATCACAGTTTGCTCAACCACGCAACCACTGAAGGCATTTGGGTTGTTTCCAGTTTGGGGCAATTCTGAATAGAGCTGCTATACACATCCACTAGCAGGTGTTTGTGTGAACGTAAGTTCTTATTCTTCTAGAGGAAATAGCTAGGCGTGGGATTACAGGATTATACTGTAAGTGATGCGTAACTTTATGAAAACAAACTGTTTTCTGGGATAGCTGTGCCATTTTGCATTCTCACCAATAACATATGAGAATTCCAGTTCCTCCATGTGCTCTGCAGCACTTCCTATTGCCCATTTTAAAATCTTAGTCATTCTAATAGGCATATAGTGAGATCTCATGGTTTCCATCTGCCTTTCTAAAACTGCTGATAGCATTGAGCATTTTTTCATGAGCTTATTTGCCACCCACATATCTTTTTTAGTAAAGTATTTATTTAGATCTTTTGCCCATTTGGGGAGTATTATTTGCTTTCTTACTGTTGAGTTTTGAGGGTTGTTTATTTATCCTAGATATGTTGTCAGATGTGATTTGCAAATATTTTTTTCTAAGTCTGTACTTTGTTTTTATTTTATTTTATTTTTCTTATTTTTTCTTTTTTGAGATGGAGTTTTGCTCTGTCACCTAGGCTGGAATGCAGTGGCACAATCTCGGCTCACTGCAACCTCTGCTGCCTGGGTTCAAGTAATTCTCCTGGTTCAGCCTCCTAAGTAGCTGGGATTACAGGCATGTGCCACCACACCTAGTGAATTTTTGTATTTTTATTACAGATGGGGTTTCACTATATTGGCCAGGTCTCGAACTCCTTCCTGATCTCAGGTGATCCACCCACCTTGGCTTCCCAAAATGCTGGGATTACAGGTGTGAGCCACTGCACCTGGCCTGTTTGTTCATTTTGTTAAAGGCATCTGTCATAAAACCAAAGTTTTACATTTTGATGAAGTCTAATTTGTCATTTTTTTCCTCTTATGGATCATGCTTTGGTGTTATATCTAATAACTTTTTCCTTAACATAAGGTTGGAAGGGTTTTCTCCTGTGCTTTCTTCTAAAAGTTTATTGTTTTGCATTTTACATTCAAATCTATGTCCATTTTTAGTCCATTTCTGTGTAAGGTGTGGGGTTTACCTCAAGGTTTTGCTTCTTGTTTTGCATACTGATGATCAACTGTTCCATCACTATGTGTTGAAAAGACTCCTTTCTCTGTTGACTCACTTTTACAACTTTGTCAAAAATCAATTAGCCGTATCAGTGTGGGCCTACTTCCAAACTCTGTTCTGTTCCATTGATTTATGTCTCTAGCCCTTCACTAATAACTTCAGAGTAATTCTCAAAATAAGGAGCATGAGTCCCCAGGCATTATTCAGGCATTATTCATTTTAAAAATTGTTTGGCTATTTCGATTCCTCTACCTTTCCCTACAAACTTTAGAATTGACTTGTATGTACCTACAAAAAAAAAAAAAAATCCTGCTGGTACTTTTATTGGAATTACCTTAAATATATAAATCACTTTGGAGAGAACTGACATTTTAACTACACTGGGTCTTCCAAACAATGAACACAGTTTCTGTCCATTTATTTAGATCTTCTCTGATTTACCTAATCAGCATTTTGTATTTTTCATCATACAGATCCTGTGTGTTTTGCTAAATTTATCTTTAAGTGTTTAAGAAAATATTTAGAGCTATTGTAATTGGTATTATATCTTCTGAATTCAGCAAATATAGATGTACACAATTTTATAACTGCATAGTATGTTATTGCACAAATTAATTTATTTACTTGGTACTCTATAATTGTACCTTATGTTTTTTCTGGTTTTTCTGTTTTTGTTTGTTTGTTTGTTTGTTTTTTGAGACGGAATCTCACTCTGTCACCCAGGCTGGAGTGCAGTGACACGATCTTGGCTCACTGCAACTTCCACCTCCAAGTGATTCTCCTGCCTCAGCCTCCAGAGTAGCTGGGATTATAGGCACCCATCACCAGGCCTAGCTAATTTTTGTATTTTTAGAAGAGACAGGGTTTTACCATATTGGTGAGGCTGGTCTCGAACTCCTGACCTCAGGTGATCTGCCTGCCTCAGCCTCCAAAAGTGCTGGGATTACAGGTGTCAGCCACCGCACCTGGCCTTCTCTACCTTCTCTATTGTTAACAATGTTTTAATGAATATTGTTGCACATACCTTTTATCCATTTGTCCAATATTTCCTTCAGATAGGTTTCTACAGGTAGAATTGCTTGGACAAACAAGTATGAACACTTTGAATTTTGATACTTATTGTCCAGCAATCCCTGAGAAAAGCTACACTAATTTCTCTTCTCACCAACTATGTATGACTGGAAATTTTCTCATATCCTATCCTTGCCAATACTGAATGTCATTATCTTTTGGCATACTCTTTGCCACTCTCATTTTAATATGTATTTCTATGATTATCAGTAGGCTGAAATTGTAATACATTAGAATTACAATACATTGCTGAATTCAATTGATATCCAATTTTTTTTTTTTTTTGAGATGAAGTCTCACTCTGTTACCCAGGCTGGAGTGCAGTGGCGTGATCTCAACTCACTGCAACCTCTGCCTCCCGGGTTCAAGCGATTCTCCTGCCTCAGCCTCCCAAAGTGCTGGGATTACAGGTATGAGCCACCACGCCCAGCCAGTTGATAACTATTTTTCAATGTTATATCAATATTTATAGGTGAGCATGGTCTATTTTGCTATTTTGGTAAAACATAGATAATATAACATCTTAACCATTTTTAAGTATATAATTCAGTGGCATAAGTACATTCACAATGCTGTGTAACCATTACCGCTATCCATTTCCAGAACTTTCCTATCATTCTAAACAGAGACCCATTAAACAATAATTCTCCTTTCATCCCTTCCCCAGTCCCTGGTAACTTCTGTCATACTTGCTGTCTCTGTCTCTGTGAATTTGCCTATTCTAGGTATCTCACATAAGTGGTATCACACAATATTTGTCCTTTTATGACTGACTTATTTCATACAACATAATGTTTTCAAGGTTCATCCAGGATGTAGCATATCTCTAAATGTGTTCCTTTTTAAAGCTGAATAACTTTCCACTATACGTATACAACATATTTTTTTATCCATTCATTGCTTCTCTGCTGATGGACATTTGAGTTGCTTCTACCATTTTGCTGTTTTGAATAATGCTTCTATTAATACTGGTGTGCAAATGTCTGTTTGAGTTCCTGTTTTCAACTCTTTTGGGTAGTTACCTAGAAGTGAAATTGCTAGATCATGTGATAATTCTTTGCTTGACTTTTTGAGGAACATGCCATGCCATTTTCCACAGCAGTGACGCCATTTTGAATTCCCACCCAGCAATGCACCACATCCTCCCAGAGTCTGCACCCCAGAGCAAGAAACCCAATGACTCGAAAGCAGGAGAACTCCAAACAAATCTAATTTCTCCACATCCTTGCTCGTGCTTGTTGTTTTCTGGCTTTATTTTCCCCCGACATATATAAAATGTTCATTCCAGTGGGTGTGAAGTCTGTGATCTATTTTTTTTAACTACCTTTATTAGATCTTGGTATTAAGGTTAAGCTGGCTTTGTCCAATAAACTGAGAATCTTTCTTTCTTTTTCCATGTTTTGGAGCAGATTAAATAACAGAGACATTTTCTTTGTAGGTTTGAAAAAACCTATCAGAAGAACCATCTGAGCCAGACATCACTTTCTCAGAGCTAGTTCTTTGACAACTGCCTTTATTTCCTCACCGGTTACTAACATAAGCAGTTTTTCTAACTCCTAGAACCTTTTGAGTCATTTTTCTTTTCCTAGAAAACCATGTGTGACACAGGAGACTCAGGTTTTCTTTTCTTCTGTAAATAAATATATATGACATTTATCATTTCTAATATTGTCTCTTTGTCATCTCTTTTTAGATTAGCTTTCCCAATTATATGTTTGTTTGTTTGCTTGCTTGCTCTCCAAAAAACAAGCTCTTGGATTTGTTTGGAGTTTCTCTGCTTTCTAGTCATTGGGTTTATTGCTCTGGGGAGCAGACTCTGGGAGGAGCTTCCACTGGGGTCACAGTGGGGCAGCCAGAGGTCATGCTTAAGGGCAGGGCTGTAGAGCCAAATGGTCTGAGGTCAAGTCCTCATTCCTTACTTACCAGCTATTTGACTTTGAATAGTTATTTAACCTCTCTGTGTTTCAGTATCCCCATCTGTAGAACTGGGGAGGAGTGAGAGAGAGAACCTGCCTCATAAGCTTAATATTAATATTAAAAAGTTGGTATTTCCTAAGCACTTAGAAAAGTGATGCCTGGCACATAGTAAGCATTATATAAGTTTCATTTTGTTTCCCTCTCTCCCTCCCTCCTTTTCCTCCCTCCCTCCCTCCCCCTTTCTTTCTTTCTTTCTTTCTTTCCTTTCTTTCTTTCTTTTCTCTCTCTCTCTCTCTCTATCTCTCTCTCTCCCCTTTCTTTCTTCTTTTTATAATGGAGTCTTGCTCTTTTGCCCAGGCTGGAGTGCAATGGTGTGATCTCAGCTCACTGCAACCTCTGCCTTTCAGATTCAGGCAATTCTCCTGCCTCAGCCTCCCAAGTAGCTGGAATTACAGGCACCCACCACCATACCCAGCTAATTTTTTGTATTTTCAGTTGAGACGGGGCTGGTCTTGAACTCCCAACTTCAATGATCCACCCTCCTCAGCCTCCCAAAGTGCTGGGATTACAGACATGAGCCATTGCACCTGGCTATAAGTTTTCTTAAATACATGTAGACTTCTCTCCAGTGTGCTAGAAGCCTAGGTCCCCTAGGGGCTTCTCCACTGCTTTCTGCACCTTCCCACTGCTTTCACTAATTAACTGCCTCTTATTTTGCAGAACCACCTCTGTGCAGAAAAACAACCAATTTGTTTTCCATTCTGCTGCCTGAGACAACCACATCCTCTTCCCACACCTCACAGGCTACCATGGAAAGCTCAGGTCAGTATGTTGGGGGAAAGGGGTCTAGCGAGCCTGCTACCTATTGGGGAAGGCTTTTCTCATCAGTGAGGACACCTCCAGAGCTGGCAGGACACCCTACACGTAGACACGCTGCAAGACCCCAACTCAGATTCTGTCTAAATGTGAGATCATCTTGAGAGTTGGACATCTACACACTTGTATGAGGCCCCAGCTGCTTGCTGGACACTGAGCTTGATGATGGGAATGATGATAAGGATAGCCAAGATTTATTGTCAAATACTTGTGACTATTTAACAAAAGCCTATATAGCACTTACAATGGATTGAGGAGGGATAAAAGCTCTTGACAAATATTAACTCATTTAGTCTTTGTTAATCTCCTATGATAGGTATTATTACTCTCATTTTACAGAAGGGGTTTCCCTTCCGAGGCATGCCAAGGGCAGGTACTTTTGCCCCAGTCACATAGCTACTGAGTGGTCAAATCAGGAGTGAAACCCAGCAATCTAGCTCCTACGTCTGGGCTTAATGATTTCATGACAGATTGCCTCACACAAATGCCAGAAGGATTCTGTGAGGTAGGGCCAGCACTATGATTAGCCTCGTTTTTCTGAAAGGGAAACTGAGGCTCAACGAGGTTATATAATTTGCTCAAAGCCACACAGGTAGTAAGTGGCGAGGCCAGAACTGGAGCCTAGTCTGTCTGATTCCAAAGCCTGGACTCTTCACCCTATGTCAACTTGGGACAACAGGGAAAGATGACCAGCCCCCACCAAGATGTGCATCATCTAATGGTCACCGGGAAAGCCAAAGATCACACCTTAGACCACCAAGCAGAGACACCAATTCCCCTAAAGATCCCTGCCCTGGGGAGGGGAAGGGCAACCACTAGGGAGGGTCAGCATCTCAGTTGTTAATATTCCTGTGACATAAATTCTTTTGACATCCATCCATCCATCCATCCTCAGACAGCCTCACCCAATCAGAAGCAGCTCCACGAAGTCAGGCAACCCCAGTGAATCCTGGTGTTACAATATTCTGGGAGATCTTTAACCAGCTGGGGTTTGGGGTGAGAGGCTTGGGATGGGGAAGCACCATGAAAATTGAAATACAGTCAGGCACTGCATAATGCCAATGTTTTGGTCAACGTCAAACCTTACAAACAGCAGAGGTCCCATAGGAGAGCACCATATTTTTACTGTAGCTTTTCTATGTTTAGATATATTTAGACACACAAGTACCACTATGTTACGACTGCCTACAGTACTTAGTGCAGTAACATGCTGTGTTGGTTTGTAGCCTAGGTGTGTAGTAGGCTATGCTATCTAGGTTTCTGTAAGTGCGCTCTATGGTGGTCATACAATGATGAAATTGCCGCAAGACATATTTCTCAGGACATATCCTCGTAGTTAATTGACACATGAAGGTATTTTGAAACCAACTTACTTTGCACTAATTTTATAACAGTAATACGTGCCAATGCTGTCTTTTAGGAAAAGAGGTGTATTGTATATAAGCAATAAAAACTGATGTGGCCATTTTAATTTTTAAAAAATGTGGCCAAGCATCAAAGGAAAAGCTGAAGCACCAGATGCCAGAAAGGGCAGGGGATGGCAGCCTTGCCACCAGGACAGAGAAAGATAGACAATGTCCTTGAAGGGCACACCAGGTGTCCTTCCCTCCTGGGCATTCTCTGCACAAGGCTGTCTGAGAGAAACAGAGACAGAGAATGTCAGTCCATGGACAACTTGGTCCTGTGCCCACACCAAGGCTAAAGCTAAGTAGGGCACCTGGGTTACAGTCCCGCCAAGACTGCAATGAGCTGGGAGGGACACTGGGCAGGTGAAACCACTGACTTCCCCCTCCAAAGGTACGGCAGATGACTCCCAAATCCAATGAGTAAAAGGAAACATCCCCAAATTAGAATGATTGCTCTGGCAACTCAGAAGGGGAGTTCTCCCATCATTACCAGATGTCTTCTCACATTATGATTTTTTTTTTTTTTTTGAGATAGAGTTTTCACTCTTGTTGCCCAGGCAATGGCACAATCTCGGCTCACTGCAACCTCCACCTCCCAGGTTCAAGTGATTCTCCTGTATCAGCCTCCCGAGTAGCAGGGGTTACAGGCACTAACCACCAGGCCTGGCTAATTTTTTGTATTTTTAGTAGAGGCGGGGTTTCACTATGTTGGCCAGGCTGGTCTCGAACTCCTGACCTCGTGATGCACCCGCCTCAGCTCCCAAAGTGCTGGGCTTATGATTGTTTTTAACACTCCCTACCTTCCCACAGCTCTTGGCATTCTCCCATCCTACAGTTAAGAAGAGAGGTACCTGAGAAGTAAAATATTTATTTTGGGGTATACAGGGGCACCAAGGCTATTGTTATTTTGCCATGCCTGCAAACAGGGGTAAGACTGCAAAGGTTTTCCAACAATCTGAGCCTTTATACAGGATAGGGGTAAGGAGAATCAGGTGTAGGTTGGAAAAGGTGCATCTGTGTACTGGGGGCCCTCTAGGCGTAACTTTCTGTGGTTGGAGAGGCAATATGTGACAAAGGTAAGGGCTCTAGGCCTGGAATCTATCAAAGAGGAAGAACAGTATTTGTCCTGCCAAACTCACAGGGTGCTTGTCAGAATCAAGTGAGATAAGACATTGGAAAACACTTTGCATATCCATGAGTCAGCCAGAGAATAGTAGCTGCTTTAACAAACAGGCCCAAATGTCAGAGGATTAACACAACACATGCTTATTCTCCCTCTCCCCACAGTCCATTGTGGGCTTCAAGCAGGCACTGAGACTTATTCCCTCCTGTGGCACCATCACCTTCAACATGTGTCCCTCAAGGTCGCTGTGGAATATGAAGAGGAGTATGGAGGACAGTGCAGGGAACACAGGCCTGCAAGTGACTTACATCACTTCCACCACATTCCATTGGCCAGAATGTAGTCACGCAGCTTTTCTCTAACTGCAGGGGAGTTTGGGAAATGTAGTCTTACTGTCTCTAGGTGACAAAAATGAACTTGGTTTGGTAAGCACATAGCATCACCTTGCCACATTTGTGGAAGACTCTGTGTGTACACTTTTCAAGTGCTGTTTAAATGTTAGGTATTCAAGGAGGTGAAAGATCTTCACAAGAAGAGCTACAAAACACTGCTAAAAAGAAATTATAGATGACATGAACAAATGGAAAACCATTCCAATGCTCATGAAATGGAAGAATCAATATTGTTAAAATGTCCATACTGCCCAAAGCAATCTACAGATTCAGTGCTATTTCTTATCAAACTACCAATATCATTTTTCACAGAAGTAGAAAAAAACTATTCTAAAATTCATATGAAACCAAAAAAGGGCCTGAATAGCCAAAGCAATCCTAAGTAAAAAGAACCAAGCTGGAGGCATCACATTACCTAACTTCAAACTATACTATAAGGCCACAGTAACCAAAACAGCATGGTACGAGTATAAAAGTAGGCATATAAACAATGGAACAGAATAGAGAACTCAGAAATAAAGGTACATACCTGCAGCCATCTGATCTTTAAAAAAGTTGGCAAAAATAAGCAATGGGGAAAGGACCCTTTATTCAATAAACAGTGCTGGGATAACTGGCTAGCCATATGCAGAAGAATGAAACTGAACCACTACCCTTCCCCATATACCAAAATTAACTCAAGATAGATTAAAGATTTAAATGTAAGACCTCAAACTATACAAATCCTAGGAAACACCATTCTATACATCGACCTTGGGAAATAATTTATGACTAAGTTCTCAAAAGCAGTTGCAACAAAAACAAAAATTGACAATTATTACTAGTAATAATACTCCTCACAGTACCTAGGTGATGTGATCATCCATACTACAAACCTCAGTATCAATTAGTATACCCAGGTAACAAACCTGTGTATGTAACTCCTGAACCTAAAAGTTAAAATTTATTTTAAATAAAAAATTAATAATAATACCTAATTAGTAATATCTCACATTCCTGAATGGAGAGGAGGATCATAATAATGGATGCCATTTATCTAATTGACTGTTTGGAGTCATCAAGGATGTTAGACCTGCATATCATATATGACCAATGCTGAGTCACTTGAGACACAGGAAATATCCCATTTCTTTCTTTCATTTAATCAAATGAAAACCAGCTTCAACCTCTCATTTTCCAAGGTTAGGATGAATTCTAGCATCATTCTCTTGGAGTGCTTCCCCCTCGTGGGAGTTTGTGAGAAGCTCAGGGTTTATAAAGTCTGGGTAGTGGGAAAAGGCTGTGGTCTCCAGTCCACGATGGCTGCAGCTACCAGAACTGCTTGCCCAGGCTTGCAAGGTCCAGAGGGAGATAGAGCCTGCTTTGGGGGACATTCTCATGCTCTAGTGAAGATGGCTAGGTAGACCTTTGCTGTGGTATCAGAGGCACAGGGTTCAGTGTTTAGCCGTCCTCATCTGATCTTTGCCACTACTGGTAAGCTCTGTCCCAGCAGGTCTGATTTTCCTCATTCCCTGGAGCCCTATATATCCCTTGTGCCCTCACAGTCTTAGGGAATCCAGCCTCCACCCCTGGGCTGGACCACTCTCCTCTTTAAAAGTATCAGCCTTCCTCTGCACCTTTTAGACAATCCATCTTGATTGGCTCAATCAGCTTGCCATGAACCTCAAATTCAAGTGGTGAACCTCAAATTCAAGCAGAGGATGTAAATGAGTTAAACCGAGGCATGGGGAACTGCAAAGACCTAGAGAAGCTGTGTGATTCCACCCGCTATGGTTGTCACATGTGAGAAGAATGCAGGCCCGGTGTTCAAGATAATAGATTGCCAGATTTTCAAGAGATGCCAGAAACCCAAACTGTTAGGCAAAATCTCCTGACTTGTCAATGTTAGCAGCTAATTCATTGTTTTTTGTTTTTAAGACACATGATACAAGCCCAAACAAAACACACAGCAAGCCAGATGTGGACCCAAGCCTGAGAGTTTGTTTTAGCTACCCAGATATTCAAAAACAAAATTTATTTGAAGTGGCCTCCCAGGGCTACTGGCAACCTCTCTATTTTTCTGTGAAACATAAAAACCCAACTTCCCTTGCAAAGCAAGGGGACCTGGGGCTCAGAAGACAAAGGCTTGGCTGCACTTCTGATGAAGGGAAAGCGAGGAAATCACATTTGTCAGTTTCAGTCTTTCTGTGCAGTATAGGGCAGAAGAGAGAAAAGAAAGAGAAGGAAGGAAGGGAGGGAGAGAGAAAGGGAGGGAGGAAAAAGAAAGAAGACTTAGCATCAGCTAATTTTTTAATAACTCATTCTGCATTGACTCATTAAATCTTCATGCAAGGAGGAAATGCATAGATGGAGGAAAGACATGACCAACCTTCTTGCCAAGCTAAATGATTTCCTTGACAGTTTGGGGAGATGCTCCTCTGCCCAGCAGAGGGATCGGATACTTAGATGCAGCTATAACACCCTGTCCACTCTCAGCCTGGAGAAGATTCAGGATCAGGCTTGCCAGGGACAAGTGTCCCACAGGGTACATGTGAGAGCCAGGAAGAAAGTGGGGGCTTCAAGAATGTGGCCCCCATGGGCTTTGCATGGGTCTGAGGAAGGGCCAGACCATGAACACCAACATATATGGTGGCTTGGCCTAAAAGAGTGTTTAACTCTTGGACTGCAATCTGCTGATTTTTAAATTTGTTATCACCATTCTACTTACTTCCAAAGGAATCTGAGGCAATTCAGATATAGATTAAATAGAACAGAAAGCAGGAGCACCAAAAAGGAGCCCAAAAGAGATCTCTGTCACTTGAGAGGAGCTAATTTTTGAGGCTGGGCCCCAAATCTGACTGTAAGCTTTCTGATAGCCAAGCCAAAGAGGAACCCTTGCAGCACACGGTTTGTGTTTTCTGACAACTAGAGAATCCACACTCACCTATAATGGCAAATTCTTAGTGGGAGCTAATTGCAAAGAGGGATTTATTGTGTGAGGAGTGTTTTCTATACTTCCTATCTCAGTCTGGCTCTGCCAAGAAACAGATACCAATTTCAAGGATTTATTTGGTGATACACTTGTGTGATAGAAATGGAGAGGGATCTGGGGAAGCAGCTGTCAGACCCTGGTGCAAATTTGACTCCAAATGAAGGAGAAAAGGAAGGTCAGTGGAAATGCCTTGGACTGATGAGAGTCCAAGAAGAGCTCAGCAGGGCAATTGGAGAAGCTTGAGTGTCTCTTGGGGAGGGACCTGCTTTAGAACCCCTGCTGTACTCTGTATTGGCTGGGAAGTATGGCTCAGCAGAAAGTGACGGATTTCACAGCTGTCTTAGTCTGTTTGCATTGCTATAATATAAAAGAATACCTGCCAGGTGCAGTGGCTCACACCTGTAATCCCAGCACTTTGGGGGGCTGAGGCAGGCAGATCACAAGGTCAGAAGTTTGGGACCAGCCTGGTCAACATAGTGAAACCCCACATCTACTAAAAATACAAAAAAAAAAAATTAGTTAGGCGTGGCAGCAGGCGCCTGTAGTCCCAGCTACTTTGGAGGCTGAGGCAGGAGAATCATTTGAACCCAGAGGCAGAGGTTGCAATGAGCAGAGACCATGCCATTACACTCTAGCCTGGGTGATAAAATGAGAGTCTGTCTCAAAAGAAAAAAAAAACCCGCAGCTGGGTAATTTAGAAAGAAAAGAGGGCCGGGCGCGGTGGCTCATGCCTGTAATCCCAGCACTTTGGGAGGCCGAGGCGGGTGGATCACAAGGTCAAGAGATCGAGACCATCCTGGTCAACATGGTGAAACTCCATCTCTACTCAAAATACAAAAAATTAGCTGGGCATGGTGGCACATGCCTGTAATCCCACCTACTCAGGAGGCTAAGGCAGGAGAATTGCCTGAACCCAGGAGGCGGAGGTTGCGGTGAGCCGAGATCACGCCATTGCACTCCAGCCTGGCTAACAAGAGCGAAACTCCGTCTCAATTAAAAAAAAAAAAAAAGAAATAAAAGAGGTTATTTGGCTTGCTGTTCTGTACAAGAAGCAGGGTTCCAGCCTCTGCTTCTGATAAGGGGCTCAGGAAGCTTCCACTCCTGGTGGAAGGGGAGCAAGGTGGGCAGATCACATGCTGAGAGAGGAAGCAAGGGGAGGGGGAAGGTGCCAGGCTCTTTTTAACAACCAGTTCTCAGGGAAACGAATAGAACAAGAATTCACTACTGCGAGGATAGCATTCATGAGGCATCCACCTCCATAACCCAAACACTTCCCATTAGGCCCCACCTCCAACACTGGGGACCAAATTTCAACATGAGATTTGGAGGATCAAATATCCAAACCACAGCAACAGCACAGTGGCTGCAGACCTGGGTCCATCACAGCGGGAGATCAGCAAGGTACATTCTCACAGTTACCACAATTCCCAAATGTCAGGTGCTTATTCTTGTACCACTTTTCTGGTTTTTTTTTTTTTCCATGGTAAAGAAAAATTTATTCCGACACTTACTAAAATGGTAAGGAAGACTTATCCAAGACTATTGCCGTAGGAAAGAGAGAGTAGTCTCAACTTGGAATAAGGAAAAGCCAGTTGGTGATTTGGGGCCCAGGGGCAGAGTGAGGGGATCAGTGGATGGAAAATTCCTAAGAGGAGACATCAAGGGTCGGGATATTCTTGCTAAACTGAGCTAACAGGATTCTTGCTAGAGGAGGGTCAAGTTCTTTTTTGTTTTGTTTTGTTTTTGAGATGGAGTCTCATTCTGTTGCCAGGCTAGAGTGCTGTGGCTTGATCTCGACTCACTGCCACCTCCACCTCACAGGTTCAAGTGATTCTCCTGCCTCAGTATCCCAAGTAGCCGGGACTACAGGTGCCTGCCACCACGTCCAGCTAATTTTTGTATTTTTAGTAGAGATGGGGTTTCACCATGTTGGCCAGGATGGTCTCCATCTCTTGACCTCATGATCCACCCACCTCGGCCTCCCAAAGTGCTGGGATTACAGGCATGAGCCACCATGCCAGGCTGATGTGGGTCAAATTCTTTTATATCAAAGGTGAGGGATGAAGGGCTTCAGCAGATATCAATGGTGATGGATTCCAACCTAAACTCATCTGGCAGGATTCTTGCTAAAACTGGGATGGGCAGGCCAAAGACAGGACAGGAGCCAAGGTTGAGGCCTAATCAAGAAGAAGGCTAAGAGGAGCCTGAGGAAGGTCTGGTCAAGGAGAGAGTCTTTGTTACCACTTGTCCTGGTATGTAACTGATACATTCCTTTAAGTGGACTTTAAGATTTTAGATTTATACTTGTGTGGGAGACTACCAGAAAAGACAGGGTTCTGTAGGATTCGGAAAATAAATAAATAAATCAAATAAGTTTTAGCTTCTTGCATGGATTGAGGAACTATTAAAAATAATGGCAAAAACTGCAATGACTTTTGCACCAACCTAATAGTTTATATATATATGTATGTATTTTCTAACATGCATTAAAATAAATGCATAACTCTTCAGATTCTAAGGTGTCTGTAAACCACCTAAAATTGTCCTGCACAGCACCAACGGTACACACACTGCACTTGGGGAAATGCTGGTTTTACAAAGAATACAGAAACATGGAAGGAAAGGCTATATTCCAGCCCTGGCTGCAAACTCTAAGTCGATTACTTCAGGCACCTCTTGAGGCTCAGAGAAGTGGCTAAAGACATTCTCGGGAGGAATGGAGGTGGGACCAGGGTGAGGCTCAGTGGATTGAGTTTCCTCCCACCCCTACCACTGCCCAGATGTGGAGCTGGACCTCCAGAGGAGCGTGCAGGCTGTGCTCCGTGAGCTAAGCACCCAGGCCCCTGCCCTGCAGAGCAACCAAGGTAAGAGCTAGCTAGTGGCAGAGCTGCTCCCCTTGACCTCCACCCCACCCCAGCCAGCTCCACACATACAACCAGGAAAGGGCCCCAGCCTGGAGCTCATGAGGCAAGGGTCTTCTAGCATAACCTCTTTCCTGCTGGAAATACCAAGAGCCTAAAGGACTGAGAAGACGTCTTTGCTCCCTAGTTCAGCCCTCCCGGCAACTGCCACAGAGCACAGAGGATCTGCCACCCTCTTTCACCCCTTTTTGTTTGTTTTAGAAATGGAGTCTCATTCGGTCACCCAGGCTGGAGTGTAGTGGCACAAACTTGGCTCACCGCAGACTCTGCCTCCCGGGTCCAAGTGATTCTCCTGCCTCAGCCTCCTGAGTAGCTGGGATTACAGGTGTGTGCCACCACACCCAGCTAATTTTTGTGTTTTTAGTAGAGACTGTGCTTCGCCATGTTTGCCAGGCTGGTCTTGAACTCCTGACTTCAAGTGATCTAGCTGCCTCTGCCTCCCAAAGTGCTGGGATTACAGGCACAAGCCACCACGCCCCACCTGCCACCCTCTTTCTTAACCACCTTTCTTAGGTCCACTTCCAAACCTAATTCCTCTTGGCACTCCAGGCCTGCAGGACTTCCAGAATGTGGCTGGGGACACACCTGCAAGCACTGCTGCTCTGTGCCACATGACATCTTGCATGTCACCTGCCCCCACTTGCATCCCACCTGCCCTCATTTCTTCCCTGGAAGCTCACTGTCCAACAAGGGCTGCAGATCAGAACTCCCCCCATGGAAGGAGCCCACGTAGGCACACCTGGATCAAGTACTGGTGGTGGAGTCAGACCTGCAGCTGGTCAGAGCTGCAGCTGAGGCTCTAGGGCTCAGGGTCCTACTCAGAGGGGTCTCCTCTAAGAGCCCCCTGCCCACCTGGCCATGCTGGGCTCCCCTTTCTCCTGGCCCAGGCATGTGGAGGTGGTCCCTGCACAAGAAGGTCGAGCGAGATCCTAGTAAGAGCCCTGCACTGGTCCGCATTCTGCTCAGAGAACTGGAGAAGGTGAGTTCCTGGACATCTGGGAGAAAAACAGAGATGAAAGGAAGAGAGGGGCCAGTTGGGCAGGGACTCAGTCCTGGCAGCTCTGTGTCTCCCAAGCTTTGGTCGCCTGCATGATTTTTACCATATGCGTCTCCCTCCTGTACTTTTACATAAGCAATATTTTCTTTACATCGATTCCCACTGTTTTACTTGAATAAACATCTTTCAAAAAGAAGCACCATAACACAACCACAAAAGGAAAACCTATATCACTTGTCAGAAACAAAAGGTACCTATAAACATAAATATATGACTATTGACATGTCTCAAAATTATCCTGGGACCACATAGATTATCCTCCACACTACCCAATGTTCTGCTTGCGACTGTTTGGGAAACACTGCGCTCCAAGCTGGGGCTTGTTTATTGCTTTGCTGCAGCTCCTTCCCTGATGGAATTTGGCCCCTCCCCTGCAGAGCTCTCTGAGGCCCCTCATGCTCCCACACCCTCCCTGAGGGGCTCCCACACCTGCCTTCCCCTCCCTCCTCTCTATCCAGAGCAGACAATGGCCCTTTGCTCTCCTCCTGGCTACCTTTCATCCCATCTCCTGCCCACCCCCAGCCTAGACTACCTCCTGCTAGGAGTGGGGAGTCCCCCAGCCCAATACCTGTCATGTGATCTCCTGTTTTCCAGGCAGAAAGTGAGGATCTCCGGCATGTCATCATTCCCTTGCTGCACACTGTAATGTACGTGCTTACCAAGGTGAGCTGGGGGCTGAGGTCAAGGTGGTAGTGGTGACCTGCATGTGGCTGAGCCGGACACTGTCCTTTCTCCTTAGAGGGCAGTCAGTCTCTGCCAGGATGAGCCTAGAAAATCCCTTGGACTGCCTGCCCTAAACTGGCTTCTAAGCACTAGCCGCCCCCTTTCCCTCCTATGTGGAGAGATAACTCTGAAGAGACAGTGGCCTTGAATGGCAGGATGAGGTCTTTGGGCTTGCTCATGTGTGCAGTGCAACAGGAGACATTACTGATCCCTACATAGAGAAGAGACACAATACAGACGTGGTTACTGTCTCAGGAAAAGTCATTGGGAGCTGGGTATTGTTGCAGGGGTGGGAGTGGTGGTGAAGGAAGGCAGGAAGGGCAAGTCTGAGGTTGCTGGAGAGTCCATGGTCAAGATGTGGCTTGGCTCCGGCAGAGGCAGAGGGCACACTGAGGTGGGGAGGGCAGACTCTAGGGTACTGCAGAGCATCTCAGGCCTGTGGGATGTAAGGATGAGCAAAGGAGGCTGAAGAAGTGCCTCCAAGGTTTTGAGCCTGGAGGACCACAGTAATATGCTTCTCTGATGGAGCAGAAGGGTGGCGAGGGTGGTTGGAGTTGATTTGCTTGCAGAACTTGCTGCAATGAATTTTTATCTTAGTAAGTTGGAGCGGGGAGAAAAAGGGATGTCTTACAGGTACTGAGGAAGAGGCTGGAAGGTGTGGGTTTGGGAGAGAGTGTGAGCCCAGGTCTGGCTGTCAGGTCTGACCTTCTACCCATTCTTCTAAGCCCCTCCCCAGAAACTCCCACAGGACCCTTCACCTCTCCCTCCTTCCCCACTCTCATTCAGGCCACAGGAATCACAGAGGAGCTCTACCAGAGAACCTATGCCTTTTGCACAAGATTGCTGACCCTGCCCACCCCCTACTGTACAGTTGCCTTGGACTGTGCAACAAGACTGAAAACGGAGACGGCCGTCCCAGGTAAGAGCCACTGTGCATCTTTATCTCCCACGCTACACCTCCAACACTGCCCAAGGTCTTACCTTTTTCTCCAGGATACCAGGGAGCTCAAAAGCCTCCACACTTTTTGTAAGAAGGTGGAGAATGGGAATCAGAGACTTGGGGGCTGGTTGACCAAAGTGATCTGGTTTGCAGGGACACTGTACCAAAGGATGGTCATTGCCGAACAGAACTTGATGAATGAACCATATCCCTACCAAGAGAGGTGAGTGGCCCCAGAAAAACTACTACCTTCAGCCTCCTAAAATTCCATGGCTTTAGTGACTCCTCTCTGGCAGGAGGACAAAGGAGGAGGCTGGATTAAGCAGACCTCCCCAGCCATAACATTTGTCCAGCAGTGGAGTGCGTTTGCAATTCAAGGTTGGCGCGCCATATTGTATTCTGGATACCACTGACAGCAGGATAGGTCTTTCTTCTCAGGTTGGATTCGAAGCTACCCTGCTCACATGCAGAACATGGACATGGCCTTGTGGCCACTCTGGAGCTCTGATCCACCTCCATCCTGCCCTTGGCCATGATCCAGCACCCTTCCAGCCAGGCGGCTGGAGGAGACTCCAGAATAGCCAGAGCGGAGGGGCTCAGGTGCAACTGCACAATGAAGCCTGAGGGCTTCCATGGGGGATGCCCAGCCCCTTAGACAAGACTGAGGAAGTGTCCCCTGCTCCTGTTGGGGAGAGGGGTGATGAAATTGGGAGTGGCACCTCCCTTTTCTGCAGGCACCTCCACTAACTTGGCTTTGAAAGGCACAGCTTGAGCTTTGGGTGTGAGGTGCTGTGTTCATGAAGGATGCGTGGAAGCCCAGGGCACCCAGAGGTCTTAGCATGGGAGAGGTGGGGAGACATCATGGAAGACGAGGAGGGAGTAGGGGAGGTCAGTTCTCTGGTGTGATAAGGGTGATGAGAGAAGGCGGGATTCCCTCAGGGTTCAGAGCTCCAGTTCTGGCAGGAAGGATTTAGGGTCCCTCCTAGAAGGTGACCTGGTCACTGGGCCAGGATGCTGAGAGAGGGAGCAGAATTGAGGCTAGAACTTTCCTAGACACGGGACTAGGCCTGCTTTCCTCTGTGGACAGTGGATTAGAGCTGCCCCTCAAGAAGAGCTGTGCACGCTCTTATTTGTCACAGTCCTCACCACTCCCTATTGTCATCCCCTCTAGAGACTTCTGAATTGAAGACTCCTCTTTTTAGCAGAATTAAATTACTTGGGGATGCTGCACAGCTCTGAGCGTGCCCATTTGGTGGCCCCTGTCCCATTAGTTACTATCAATCCCACCCCTCCCCTCTGCCTCTGCCCTCAGAGTGTTCGTCTTTGTGGATCCTGAGCTGGTGTCTGCCGCTGTGTGCAGCGCTCTGCTACTGGAGATCGAGGCAGCCCAGGTGCAACAGACGCCGGAGGCCTGCATGCGCCACGTGGTCTCCCATGCCCTGCAGGCGGCTCTGGGGGAGGCCTGCCATGCAGGCGCTCTGCACAGGAAGCTGCAGGTAATGGCCCTGCCTGTAGCCCCTTGTCAGGTCCAGCCCTGGTGCCTGCATACCCATACCAGTCACTCACCTTGCTCTTCCTCCTTCTTCTGTTTCACATCACATTTTTCCCCAAATCAAAAATGAATACATTTTGGCTGGGCACGGTGGCTCATAGCTGTAGAGGCTGACGCAGGAGAATCTTTGAACCCTGGAAGTAGAGGTTGCAGTAAGCCAAGATCGTGCCACTGCACTCCAGCCTGAGTGATAGAGCGAGACTACGTTTCAAAATAATAATAAGAAGAAGATATAAGGCAATGTCAGAATTCCTAGCAGCAGTGTGAATGAGTGTCTCAGTCCCAAAAGCAGGAATCTGTGTCACCACAACAGTGGCTACTACATCATCTCACTTGGATTCAAACCCAGTCACTGCAATGACCTATAAGAGCCTGGTGTGGTGGCCCATGCCTATAATCCCAGGTAGTTGAGAGGGCAAGGTAGGAGGATTGCTTGAGGCCAGGAGTTTGAGACCAGCCTGGGCAACATAGGAAAACCCCATTTCTATACATGATAATTTTTAAAAAGCCAGGTGTAGTGACATGTGTTTGTTGTCCCAGCTACTCAGAAGGCAAGAGGATCACTTGAGCCAAGTTCAAGGCTGCAGTGAGCTTTGATTGCACTCTAGCCTGGGCAACAGAGAGACACCCCATCTCTAAAAACCAAAATCAACTGTCTCCAAGAACCTCATCTTGAGGGCCTTGACCTGTCCCCACCTCTCTTCATTTTCTCTCTGGCCTGTCTCCTAACTTTCCCTTTCATCTCCTCTGCTCCAGCTATACAAGCTCCTCATTTTTCTCCCAACATGCGCAGGCCTGACACTTGCACCCAGGACCTTTGCGCGTGCTGCTCCCTGTGCTTGGAATGTTCTCTTGGATACCTGCGTGGCTCACTCTTTTGCTTCCTTTAAGTCCTTCCTTAAAAGTCACTTTCTCAGGGAGACTTCCCAGATGACAAAATCTAAATAATTTAGTCCCTCCCTCAAATTCCACATCCTCCCTCTCTGCTTTATTTTGTCTTTGGTGCTATTGTTGTTATTTATTATACCATAAGTTTTTCTTATCTTGTTGATTGCCTGCTCTTTCTGTCATATACATACTATAATAGGAGCTCCCATTTTTTTTTCTGAGATGGAGTCTCACTATCTCACCCGGGCTGGAGTGCAATGGAGTGATCTCAGCTCACTGCATCCTCCACCTCCTGGGTTCAAGCGATTCTCCTGCCTCAACCTCCTGAGTAGCTGGGATTATAGGCACACCCCACCACACCTGGCTAATTTTTGTAGATCACCTCAGGTGATCTACCCTCCTTGGCCTCCCAAAGTGCTGGGATAACAGGCGTGAGCCACCATCCCTGGCCCCCAAATTTTGGTCCATTTTGTTTGCTGCTGTATCCCAGCTCCTAGAACAAACCTCGTGCAGTAAGCTATACTAAGTGCTAGAGATGCAGCTGTGAAAAAAACAGACAAAACTCTCTGCCTTCCTGAAGTTGAGTCTAGTGGTGATCCAAGTGCTGGGTGACACTTTCAGTCGGTGGGCGTCAGCGGCCACCTCTGCCCCTCTGGGTAACAGATGTTACAGACCTGCAGTCTCCCCATAATAGGGTATGAGAGGCAGAGGGGACCCCCCACGTGCAGGCAGGCTTGGGGCCCTGGATGTGAGATCCAGAAGCCTTTGGGGGAAGCTCCTGCCAGTCCCCCAGGGAAAGCAGGGAGGTGTCACCTTGGGCTACCAGAGCCCTTCAGACTTGGCTTAGGAGCTAGGGTTTGTAGGCGCTGGGCCAAGACCCAGGCTCTGACACCCCTCCCCAACAGACCAGCTCCCCCGGCACCCTGGAGCACTATTTCCATGCCGTGGTGGCTGCCGTGGAACAGATGGCCAGCGAGGCCAGCCCAAGCCGGGCAGGACACGTGGAGAGGCTGGAGGAGATTTACTGCTCGCTGCTGGGGCCAACAGCGGGGCACTGCTGCGGTAAGCGACGAGATGATGGGGGACCCTGCTAAGGGCCCCGCAGGGGTAGCTCACTGCACCGAAGGGGGCACCAGAGAGCAGCGCTGGACCTGCCTCTGTCTGTGTGCTTGGCCAACTCCTAAGAGCCTGAGGACTGGGGACAGCCCAGGGATTTGTCAGGACCAGGACTAAGAAGGCAGGTAATTAGGCTGGGTGCAGTGGCTCACGCCGGTAATCCCAACACTTTGGGAGGCTGAGGCAAGTGGATTACCTGAGGTCAGGAGTTCAAGACCAGCCTAACCAACATGGTGGTTCAAGACCAGCCTAACCCCGTCTCTACTAAAAATGAAAAAAAAAAATCAGCCGGGAGTGGTGGTGGGCACCTGTAATCTCAGCTACTTGGGAGGCTGAGGCAGGAGCATCACTTGAACCCAGGAGGCATAGGTTGCAGTGAGCCAAGATAGCACCTCTGTACCCTAGCCTGGGTGACAGAGTGAGACTCTGTCTCAAAAAAAAAAAAAAAAAAAAAAGGCTGGTAATTTAGTCATGATAACAGCTGACACCCCCAGAGCCCCTACTATATATACCCCAGCTGCTGTTCTAATCAGTTTATATATATTTAAATATATTGCCTATACTGTATTAAATCCATGAAACCTCAAAGGCAACTTATGAGATAGAAACGATTATTATCCCCACTTTATAGCAGATGAAACTGAGTTAGAAAGAGGTTAAATATCTTACCCAAGATCACCCAAGGCAGTAAGTAGCAAAGCCAGGCTGTCTAGTTCACCACTCTGCTGTAGTAATCAAAAGAGTTGATCATACAAAGACCAGAGCATCTAAAAGAGCAGAGGAGTCAACATTGTTTATATCTGGTATCATAGATTTTTATTCCTCACACTTCCTATTTGCACATTTATAAGATATTGCCTTATTTTATGCAAGGCGTTATATAGGTAAGATAATGCCTACCCTGACACAAACCCCATGTAGATGCGGACATCTGAAATAGACTAGAGAAACATCCCAAATAGTTTGCTGGCTGTTGTAGGGTGGTTCTGATTTGGGTCCTGTTTCATGGTCACCCAAAATATCATGGAATGTGTCAGCCTGCATGTCCCAGATATGCATGGTCACTGATTGTGCACCTGTAATTGTGCCCAGGAGGTCAAGGCTGCAGTGAGCCATGATCACGCCACTGCATAAGGCATGGGGTTAAGGACTGGAATCCACTGGAAGAGGTTAGTGGGCCAGGACTTGGGTTTGAACTTGGCAGCCCAGGTTGGGTGGAGGCCACAGAAGTTGGGTGAGGTGGGCAGGATAAAAACTGCCTAAAGACTCCATCTTCACAGTGTTCTACTCTTTCGCTTTAACATTCTACACTGCCTCCAGTCCCACATGGAAAAGGCTGCTCCCCGCTTCTCTAGAAGCTGGGACAAACTCTGGGGCAAATCTGCCTTTGCTCCTCTATGGCCCCTTGCTGACATTCACCAGTGATTGCCTGGATCAGGCAAGACCATCTGGGCTGCCCCCAAGCCACATCCAGGGATACCTGACTCCTGCCCGACCTGCCCTGTGCATTTTTGTTTTATTTTGTTTTGTTGTGAGATTGGATCTCACTCTGTCATCCAGGCTGGAGTGCAGTAGCTCGATAATGGCTCACTGCAGCCTTGACCTCCTGGGCTCAAGCAATCCTCCCACCTCAGCCTTCTGAATGGCTGGGACCACAGGCACGCGCCACCACACCTGGCTAAGCCCTGTGCATCTTAATGACCAGGCAGCACCCCCATCAAGCCCCTGGCTGTAGGGGGCAGTACGGAGCAGTGGTTATAAGCACAGTGTTGTAAGTAAGAGCAGAGACTCTAGAGCTAAGCTGCTCAAGTCTTCACTCTGCTGTTTACTATGTGACCTTGGGCCAGTTTTCAACCTCTTCATGTCCTGGCTCCTCCCTGTAAACTGAGGAGAAAAATGTCACCTGTCACCAGGGCCATTGGCAGGATCCAGAGAAATGATTACAGTGTGTGCCAGGTGAGTAGAACAAGGCCTGGCAGGCAGTAGTAGGTGCTCAGTGAACACCAGCTGTTCTCCCCTAAGAAGCTTGCAGCCTCATGAAGGAGGGGCCACAGCAACATAGAAATGAAATGGGAATACAGAGCCAAATCCTAAGACCACATGTGAGGTTCAGTGTGCAGACAAAGTTTACTCAGAGGGAATGACCACCATGGGTCTCTGGAGTGGTCAGAAAAGATTCTAGAAAGAGGAGCAGGAAGACAGGCTGGCTTCGGTCTCCTCCCTGGACTACCCAGGGTTCCTGCTGCCCCCAGACTTTGCTGATGAGGTCTCTTTAGCATCACCGACAGCAGCAAATGTTAATTGAGTGTCTAGTGCATACAAGATATTGGAAGCAGCCCTGAGAAGGGCTGAGGTCTTTTCTGCCTTGTCTGGTTGTAGGCAGGGCATTTTAAGAACAGCGGGAGGCTGGTCATGGTGGCTCACACCTGTAATCCCAGCACTTTGGGAGGCTAAGGTGAGTGGATCACCTGAGGTGAGGAGTTTGAGACCAGCCTGGCCAACATAGCAAAACCCGGTCTCTACTAAAAAATACAAAAATTAGCTGGGTTTGGTAGCAAGTGACTGTAATACCAGCTATTCTGGAGGCTGAACCCTCTGCCTCCCAGGTTCAGGAGAATTGCTTGAACTCGGGAGGCGGAGGTTGCAGTGAGCTGAGATTGACCATTGCACTCCAGCCTGGGAGACAGAGCAAGACTCCGTTTCAAAAAAGAAGAAAAAAAGAAAACAATATTGTGAAAGCCAGTCTGGTGGTTGCACAGGGCTGAAGCTGTGGCTAGCATAGGAGAATAGGTTAGAAAAGGCCTTGTGAGCTGGTTTCTAAAGACCCCTAAGGGCTGAGCTAGGTTTGTAGGAAACATAGCTGCTCAGCATTGTTGGACAGGAAGGGGACAGCTGCACTGTTGGGCCCTGGACAGGCAGGTGGTGGCAGAAATGGAAAGGCAGACCAGATGTGAAGGAGAGAGTCCCTGCCACCCTTCTAAGAACCTTCATAGGAGCTGGGCAGGGTAGGGAGGGCAGAGGAGGCTCCCACAACCCTCTCCTCCATGGCCTCCATAGCCTGCTCCTTTCTGCAGGTGATCCTGTCCAAGAGCGGCCACCAAGCATTCCCCTGCCCAGCCCCTCTATTACCTTCCACCTGTGGACTGGCGAGGAGCAGCTCTGTACGTGCCCATGCAGCTGGCTGGAAACAGTGGTATATGTCTGTGTCCATGTGTATATATGCATGCATGTGTGTGTGTCTGTGTCTCTGTGTATGTGTGTGTGCATGTGTATCCGCGTGTGTAATGTGTATTATCTGTGTGTTCATGTGTGTCTGTGTGTACATGTGTGTGTCTACGTGTCTATAGATGTGTGTATGCATCTGTCTGTGTGTATGTGTGCGTGTGTCTATGTGTGCATGTGTATCTGTGTGTGTGGGTGCACGTGTCTATGTTTGCATGTGTGTCTGTGTCTGTAGATGTGTGTATGTATCTGTGTGCATGTAAGTGTGGATGTGTGTCCTCATGTGTCTGTGTGTGTGTCTGTGTTTCGGTATGTGTGTATCCTCTGAGGAAGACTGGCTGAAATCAGGAATGTAGCCTGCCAGCCTCACATGTCCTCACCGCCCTTAATCCCCCATCCCAGGGAAGGAACTGGTGCTCTTCCTCCACCCAAGATCCCAGCTGCGCCTCAGTACTGACTTGGAGGTCTTGGATCTGCAGGGCCTCCGGCCAGACCGGGAGTTGGCCCGGGTGTCTATGCTGTCCACTGACAGTGGCATCGAGCGGGACCTTCCCCTGGGGGCTGATGAGCTACCTGCACCCAGCAGCCCCGAGATGGAGCGAGCTGGGCTACAGCGCAAAGGAGGCATTAAGAAGCGTGTGTGGCCCCTGGACTTCTTGATGCCTGGCAGCTGGGACGGGCCCCCAGGGCTGCACCGGAGAACAGGCAGGCCTGGCGGGGATGGGGAAGTGCTACCCGGTGTCTCTCGGCTGCATACAGCCCGGGTACTTGTGCTGGGAGACGACAGAATGCTGGGGCGCCTGGCCCAGGCCTACCACAGACTCAGGTGGGACCCTGAGGTGAGGGTTGGGGAGTGGGCGCTGGTCAGGGCACAGGTGGGCCTTGCATGGGCTGGTGAAGGATCACAGGATGCCAAGAGAGGGTCAGGAGGCAGAGGCCAGGGTGGGATGGAGAAGGATGCTGTGCAGTGCTGTGCAGCCATCACAGAGCACCCAATCACTGCTTTATGTTCATTAGCTCTGTGAACCCTCACCAGCCTTCGAGGGAGACATTACTGTACCCATTTTATAGATGAGAAAGCAGAGGCTCAGAAAGATGACACAGATTGCCTAAGGTCAAGAGATAACACATAGCAGAGCCAAGTCTGTTAGAAGCCAAGCCCCGCCGTAACCTCCTCTGCTTTGCTGCTCGTTGCTAGGAAACAGGAGAACCAGAAGTTCTGCCTCACTCCCAGACTCAGCCTGCAGCTCTACTACATCCCAGTGCTGGCACCTGAGGTGACTGGACTGCGGGGAGGCAGTGGTGGGGCAGAGGCAGGGCAGGCTGGGCAGGGACACACCTGCAGCCTCCCATCCCCCACATCCCCAGCTCAGGGACTAGAATCAGCATCCTTAGAATGTGGAGGCAGGAGAGGCCAGCCGGCCAACATGGTGAAACCCCGTCTCTATTAAAAATACACAAAATTAGCTGGGTGTGATGGTGGACACCTGTAATCCCAGCTACTCGGGAGGCTGAGGTAGGAGAATTGCTTGAACCTGGAAGGTGGAGGTTGCAGTGAGTTGATATCACACCACTGCACTCCAGCCTGAGCAACAAGAGCAGAACTCCGTGTAAAAAAAACAAAAAAAGAAAAAAGAAGGTAGAGGTGGGAGAGGTGTCACCAGTCTTCTATTTCGGAGGCTGCAGATGGTGCTCTGGGGGCTGAATGTGCCCAGAGATTGGGTCTCTCTCTTGTTGCCAGCCTGCTTGCTGCTGCTATTTGTTTTGTTTTTGTATGTAACGGCATTAGTTGCAAACTTTTCAAACACAGGACTCTCTCTCTCTCCTTCTCTCCCCTCTCTCATATACACACATACACACACACCCCACACTTTCTGGTCCGACACAAAAGGAAATTTCAGGCAGTGAAGTCCATTAATCCAGTTGTGGAGACATAGGGCTTACTTCCTACTGCACATTGTCTCTCCCTGTTTAAGGTTGGTGATCATTTTTCAATGTCCCTGGTGAGTGGACCTCAGCAAAAGATACTTTAGCTTCATCTGAGTTTATAAGACAGAACAACAATTCATCTTCACATGCAGAAATTGAGGCCCCAAGAGATTAAATGACTTGGCCATATTCACACAGCCTAGGCTGATGGCAGCTGGAAGGCAGAGCTGGAAGAGAGAGCCTGACGTGTCTGCCCCATCTTCTTTCTCCCAGAAGCCTGCAGCATCCAAGCAGCCAGAGCTGGGAGAGCTGGCTGCGTTCCTGGGCCGCGTAGATCCATGGTACCAGAGCACCGTCAATACACTGTGCCCCGCCATCCACAAGCTGGCTGAGATGGTAGGGGAGGGTGAAGTACCAGGGAGGGAAAGAGGGAGGGACATGGAGTCTGGGCAGAGGGGAGGATGGAAGAGCCCAGAGAGGGTGGGATGAAGGTGAGAGCAGGCTATCTTTTCGCTGCTGCACTTGACCTTTGACCTCAAGAGTCCAGTGAGATGAGGCAGGAAGGAAATGAGAGAGAGGGGCCCTAATCAGCTGGTGGCTTTGAACTGACTTGTAACACTTACCAGATGCTTACTCTGGATTGGACCACTGTGGAAAAGACTAAGTAAAATATTCTTTCATAAGTATGTTGGGCAATTATATTCCTTCCTATATGAGCTTCCTGTGATCCTTTTTATCATTTTTTAAATTTTACTTTAAATTCTGTGACACATGTGCAAAACGTGCAGGTTTGTTACCCAGGTATACATGTGCCATGGTGGTTTGCTGCACCTATCAACCAGTTATCTAGGTTTTAAGCCCTGCGTGCATTAGGTATTTGTCCTAATGCTCTCCCTCCCCTTACCCCTGATCCCCTGACAGGCCCCAGTGTGTGATGTTCCCCTCCTTGTGTCCATGTGTTCTCACTGTTCAACTCCTACTTATGAGTGAGAACACGCAACATTTTCTGTTTTCTGTTCCTGTGTTAGTTTGTGAGAATGATGGTTTCTGGCTTTGCCCATGTCCCTGCAAAGGACATGAACTTATTCTTTTTTATGGCTGCATGGTAGTTCATGGTGCATATGTACCACAATTTCTTTATCCAGTCTATCATTGATTGGCATTTGGGTTGGTCCCAAGTCTTCGCTATTATAAATAGTGCTGCAATAAACATACACATGCATGTGTCTTTATAGAAAAATGGATCCTTTTTCTACGATTGTAATAGCTGATGTTTCTGGAGCACTTACGCTGTATTGGGCACTGTTCTAAACACTTACACACAGGGCAGCTCCTTTAATTCCCACAGCAGCCCAGAGGCAGGTGCCCCTGTTGGTAGGTACTATTGTCATGATAGCCCCATTTTACAGATCAAGCAGCTGAAACACAAAGAGATTAGGTATCCTGCCTGAAGTTACAAAATGAGTGCTAGAGCGCCACTTGGAACCAGGCAGCTTGACTCCAGAGCACACTCTCCTAAACACAAACCCATACTGCCGCACTCCCTCTGTGGCTGGCGGTGGGGAGGGAACTCATCTTTTACCGATTTGAAAGGGCTTTTATATAGTAAGAGAATTTTACCTTTTCTGTCGTCAATATGTTACAGATTTTTTTCCCATGGTTGTAACTTGCCTATCCATTTTCTGACTTGCAGAAGTTTAACACTTGTATGCAGTCAGACATAGCACTTTCATTCTTTACAGTTTCTGCCTTTGGAGTGGTACTTTCAAAAGCTTAAATAGATATTTGCTGCTAATATACTCTAATACTTTCCACGTCTCAATTTTTACATTTAACTAATTGCCTATCTGCAATTAATTTTAGTGTTTAATGTGAAGTATGTCACTTTATCTTTTCCAAATAGGTTTTGTCCACTTCTCACTAAATTTATTACTTATGTATGGTAGTGTTTCTTGCTATTGCGAATGGTACTGTTATCCCATTATATTTGGGTAGTACCTGCTGATAATATAAAAGGAAGCTGTTGATTTATACACATTTATTTAGTTTTAAAAACTATGTAAAAATGTAACATAAATTTACCACTTTTACATGTCTATTTTTTAACTTGCACTTTGAAAGTTATCAAAAGGCTAATTTGTACAGAATGCACTTTGAAAGTTAAAAAATAGACATGTAAAAGTGGTAAATTTATGTTATATTTTTACTGTAGTTTTCAAAACTAAAATAAATGTGTATAAATCAATGGCTTCCTTTTATATTAGCAGCAGATACTACCCAAGAGCTCTACATTTTGCTTTATCATTTGATTGATGGGGTTTATTCAAATAAGGTTATTTAGGAGTGCACATTTTCTGGATTATACCTGATCTGAAAATGTCTCTGCATACACACAAAAGACCATTTAGCTGGGTATTAAAATACTTTTTCCTTGAAACTTGGAGGATATTACAGTAGGAACATTTGATGCAGGCCCCATTGGTGCTCCTTTGCTGGTAGCTATTTTTCTCTGCCAAGACACTGTAAGATTCTGGTTTTCCCTTCTTGTAACTAACAATTTGAATGACCCTATGCTTACTCCAAAAGCAGTTTCCACATGAAGAGACCAGAAACATTGTGAACAATGACAGCATTATTAGAATATGTCATAGCTTCTCAGTATGACCCTTTTGAAAGGAACATATTTTAGCACACCAGATGTGAAAGTCAAAAGAGATCTCACAGGATCAGATATGAGCTCAATGAAATCAACTCTGAGCTTTCTTCCAACCCTGACATCATTATCACATTCTATGCAGAGATTCTGAAAACACAGTCACTATGCTTTATCATCATATGGGACTGGGAAAGGACTGGAAAACAAGACACATAGTTTATTCCCAATAACACGCAAACCTTAATTAGCCTATTAATAGATGCAGAGACCGCCAGAGCTGAATGAGACATCAGATCATCTGTTCCAACCTCTCATTTTCCCTAGAAGGAAATTTAGGCCTCGAAGAGTTTGAATAACTTGCCCATGGCTGCCTGCCCCATGGCAAGTAGCCCATCCAAGCTCAGAACCCAGTCCTGGCCCTCTCATTAGGTTCACTCTCCAGCATCCTGTCTCCCTCAGTCACTTAGCACAGTGCCTCATACATAGCAGTGCTCAGTAGTCTCTGTAGAATTGAAATGAGTCAGATTCCCTAAGGAGGTGGGGCTCTGGAAAGGAATATTTTGATTGGTAGTGGAAATCGGGTGGTGGGAAAGGCTTGGAATCTGTTGAAAGACCCACTGGGTTAGTACATCCCAGAGATGTAGGGGCTTGGTGTTTCTTTCTGAAGAAAATGGCATCTCCCACAGTGGCCTGGGAAGAGATGGTGAAGACATTACCTGTCTCCCTCACAGCCTCCTTCCCTGGACACATCCCAGACTGTGGACCCCTTCATCCTAGATGTCCTCACCTACTATGTCCGCATGGGCACCCAACCCATTTATTTCCAGATCTACACAGTCAAGGTAAGTATCCCACTGGAGACTCCAAGGGTACTTGCCAGCCTGCAGGACCCCAGGACCCCACAGGTTAAATACCCAGGCTCTGGGGAAACACTGGTCACCAGGCCATAAATTATGAACATACCCAGACACTCTTGGTTGTTAACATTATCTTCATCTCTGAATGAATCAGGTCATTATTAACTTCAAGACCTCAAATCTAAGAAGTACCTCTTCTTTATGTGGAAGGGTTCTCCATGGTCCCAGATCCCTAGAAATCAGAGAGAGGGAGAGAGATTTGGAAATCACACCAGGAAATATCACCCTCCCTTCCTTCTCCAGATCTTCTTCAGTGACCTGAGCCAAGATCCTGCTGAGGACATTTTCCTCATTGAGCTCAATGTGAAGATCCAAGATTCTAAATTCCCCAAAGGTAAACATCTGCTTCCCTTTTCCCAAAGGTCACAAAGGTTACCCCGACTCATCTTCTCCAAACTCTCATTCTCCCACCTCTCACCTGATGATGTCTGTACCCCCACAACCTCAGTGCTGCCCCTGCTCTGTTCCCTGCTTCTGCTGAATACAAGGGCTGCCCTTGATTCCCTCCAACGCCTCCCCAAGACTGAAAGGCAGCTTGGCTCCCTGAGGTGTTGCCTTTCCATCCAGGGAGATGGATGGATGGGTAAACCCAGCAGCTCAGCTCCTGTTCTCAGAGAGGTGGGAAGTCAGAGTGAGAGAGCTGGGAACCTCCACCCCAAGCCTCTTCTCATCTCCCTGCAGATGGCTTTTCACCCAAGAGGAGAGGTGTGGCTGAGGGCTCAGGGGCGGAGCTCTCCCTGCGTTACCAGAAGGTCAGTGTGCATGGGCATAGTTAGCAGGTGGCTAGGAGGTACAGCTGGAGAGAGCAGGCCTCAGGGACAAGCAGGGAAGCAGACAGAGCCAAAGGAGGCTTCTGCCCTTTTCTTGAAGCTGCCTGAAGAGTTCCCCAGCCTTCAGGGAGTTTTGCAGGGATAAGTGGGGTTAAGTTGGCCTTACATATAGACAAGGTGGTGATCTAATTTAAGGAACAAGGGGGCTGACCCCTTGCTAAAAAAACATTTTCCTTGCTAGCTGACCAGATGCTTGAACTGATTTCACTAGAGATTTATTCTTTGGGATCTGGAAGGCTGAACATACTCTCTAGGGATAGGAGTGCTACAAGCCTTTATCTGCTAGCCCTTATGGGACTTCAGTGACATAGACAAAACAGGGCCTGGCACAGTGGCTCATGCCTGTAATCCCAGTGCTTTGGGAGGCTGAGATGAGAGGATCCCTTGAGGTCAGAAGTTGAAGACTGGGGTGGGCAACATAATGAAACCCCTGGCTCAAAAAAACAATAATAATAACAAAAAGACTCTCATAGTAGAGGTGGCAAACAGGGTAGAGAGGCAAGACTGTGGATGTGGGGATGTGTGGGGAAGGGGTATGTCCTGAAGACCCCACCTGTTCCTCAATACCCCTCCCCCAGGCCTTGCTCAGCCACCGGCCCCGAGAGGTCACCGTTTCCCTGCGGGCCACTGGGCTGGTCCTGAAGGCCATTCCATCCAGCGACACAGAAGGTGAGGAACAGGGAATGCAGAGCAAAGAAAGAGAAGAGATGAGAAGGGCGATGCTGGGGAGAGGACATAGTGACAAGAAGGGGAAGCCCTCCCAGTCATGGAACTGGAGCTAGGTCCAGGGCTTGGTGACTGCCTTCAGGTTGCTTGCCATGGGGTCACCCAGCCTCTAGCATTGGCCTCTGGATGGAGCCTCAGCAGCCTGGTGAGACACAGCTGGAAGGTGGAAGGACTCCGGGGAGGAGTTGCAGTTGGCCTCCTGCCTCAGAATTGAGCCCACAGGGCTAATTGTATTCTGTTTGGAAATTGTGGACTTTGAATGTCATTCCAAAAAAAATGGAGACAATAGAAAATGCCAATTTATGTGCATATAGTAAATTATAAATATTAGCTCATATTATGAGCCCCCTGGTCTCCTGGAATAATGCAAAGGATGGCAATACGGGTCCCTAACATTGCAAACATGCACCAGGGGCCAGGCAGTGAAGCATGTGAACCCTAGGAGATAGATATTATTAGTCTCAGCAACTTTTTACTAGAGAGAAAACTGAAGGAAAGAGAATAACTCACCCAACATCACCTCTGTGAGGAAGACTCAAAACTGAAATTCAAACCCAGGTATCCTCATGCAAGAGTTTATGTTCCTTACCACTGCCCCCCAGAATTGCCAAATCTCAACAGGCTAGACTTAGGGGATGTTATCGGGTGATGCTTGGAAAAGATCATTTCAGAGCAAACAAGAAAGTTCACCCGGGCAGAATTATATCTTGTTCACCATCTATTGCCTTTGTCCATGACATACCCTGGCACGTAGTAGATACTTGATCAACATTGTGTAATACATGAAATGCTATTTTACATTCAAACATTTATTTTAAAAATAAATGCACACATTTGGAATATTCCAGAAGAAATGTGGAATGAAAATACACATGAGCCAGGTTGGAAGGCTTATGAGGAAGCCAACTCTGATCCCTCCTCTCCTATGCAACTACGAGTATTTACTTCATCTCTGAAATCACTGTGGCTTGGCTAGCATTCCAATTATGACACCTTTCTGACAAAAATGCATTTGTGTTCATCATCACAATATTGATGAAGAACTTTCTTGTTTGCTCTGAAATGATCTTCTCTAGGCATCACCCGGTAACATCCTCTAAATCTAATCTGTTGAGATGTGGACATCGTAGTGTCACAATTTTCTTAGCAGCTGGCACAAAGAAACTCAAGAAATTATATCACTTCCCCCCCCCGTCTTTTTTTTTTTTTTTTTGTGACGGAGTCTCGCTCTGTCACCCGGGCAGGAGTGCAGTGGTGCAATCTTGGCTCACTGCAACCTCTGCCTCCCAGGTCAAGCAATTCTCCTATCTTAGCTTCCTGAGTAGCAGGGATTACAGGTGTGTGCCACTATGCCTGGCTAATTTTTCTATTTTTAGTAGAGACAGAGTTTCACCATGTTGGTCAGGCTAGTCTCGAACTCCTGACCTTGTGATCCGCCCACATTGGCCTCCCAAAGTGCTGTGATTACAGGCATGAGTCATTGCGCCTGGCCATCACCTAATAAAATTGCCTCCAGGCAAGTTGAATTTGTGGATGACACATGAAACTCCATCACAGCAAGACACTCTACCCACAGCTCTTTAACACCATGAAGGAGACAGGTAATTGTGGCAGCAGCTCTTAACCTAGAGGTGGTTCAGGAGCAGGCGGTCAAGGGCGCAGGTCCAGAGCCAGATGGGCAGGGCTCACACCCCAGCTTTGCCGCTATCTGTGTGACCTTACGTGTGTGACTTGTATTTGCTCCACCTGTTTTTCCCCCATTTCTAAAATGGAGATAATAAATAGCTAATTTGTGTACATACAGTAAATGATAACGGTTAGCTCTTATTGTTCAAATTGTATTCCTTCTGTTTCTCTCACAGACTCTCCCCACCCCCCAGCCCTAGTCTAGACCCTATCAGAACTCATCTGATGATGCCAGCAGCCTCCATAGAGCACAGACTTCTACAAACCCTCTATAGTTGGCAGGGAGGGACTAAGCCTGGCAGCAGGCACACAGTAATGATTTTTGACACATTATACATTATTAAGCAACCCTGTCTCTACTAGAAATACACACAAAAAAATTAGGCAGGTGTGGTGGTGCACACCTGTAATCCCAGCCACTCGGGAGGCTGAGGCAGGAGAATCACTTGAACCTGGGAGGCGGAGTTTGCAGTGACCAAGATCATGCCACTGCACTCCGGCCTGGGTAACAGAGTGAGACTTTGTCTCAAAAATAATTAATTAATTAATTAATTAATTAATTAAAAAAAACAAAGAAAGTCAAAGAAACACTCAACCTGTTGGCACTAATGCCCTCCTCACCCACTTGGTGCCTCTGTCCTGCACAACCTCCCTGGCTAGGTGCTTCTTATATTCTTAGCATGCTCGAGAGCTACAGAAGTTCAAGAGAACTTCTAGAACTTTATTCCTTTTTAAAAGGGGTGCAGGAGGAAATAATGAAAGGGTAGTGGGTGGGATTTAGGTTGGCGATGGCTGGTGTCCTGAGGATACAGAAACTTGCAGATTCTTCAGGGAAGGAAGATGGATGATTGAGAAAGAGGTCCAACTTGGCTAGGACCAAGCAGATCTGGGAAGTGGGAGCCCAGGGAGGAGTGAGAGGGCCGGGGATGTCGAGATGAGTTCATGGAGATCTTGAGACCTAGAATCTGAAACTCCTCTACTTTCCTTGAGGTCCATTTACAGCCGCCCCCCACCAACCCCCGCCAACCAATCTTATTCAGTTTCAGGGTCTCCTCATTGCCCCCTGCCTGCTGTTTCTGTCACAGACCACACGTGTCTGAATGTCAGCGTGACAGAGGTCATCAAGTCCTCCAACTTGGCGGGAAGGTCCTTCTCTGTAAGTACTGAGTAGACTTGGAAAGGGAGACAGCCAGCTGGGACAGTGGCAGGTGGCTGGGAGCCCAGAGGGGAGGGTATTCAGAGAAGGAACTGACTTCCCAGCCTTTCTGAGCCTTTGCTATTGGATTGGACCTTCTTGTTGGAAGGAATCTGCTTTTCAATCAGTCTGTTTGAAGTGCAGAGTGCCCACTGGTATAAGGAAAGCCCTTTAAGAGTCAAAGCCCTACTCTCCATCTGCTGACCATTTGAGGACCCAAGACATACCCAGATTACTGCAAAATGCACCTAACGTTCTGTCATCGCAGGCGCCACACCACAGCCAGACTACCAAACAACAGCCCAACCTTTGACCAGATCAAACCAGCTCTTTCAATACCCTTGCCCTCTGCACTTTTGCCTTTGCCCATATCAATACTTTTTTTTCTTCTTGAGATGGAGTCTCACTCTGTCACCCAGGCTGGAGTGCAGTGGTGCAATCTCGGCTCACTGCAACCACCACCTCACAGGTTCAAGCGATTCTCCTGCCTCAGCCTCTCGAGTAGCTGTGATTATAGACACACACCACCACACCTGGCTAATTTTTTTTAATTTTAGTAGTGACAGGGTTTCGCCATGTTGACCAAGCTGGTCTCAAACTTCTGAACTCAGGTGGTCCACCTGCCTCAGCCTTCCAAAGCACTGGGATTACAGGTGGCAGCCACCATGCCTAGTCAGTACTTACTGATACAGACATAAAACTATCCATTTTCTCTCTACCCATGGCCTCTGGACTTCACCTCCCCTCAGCTTGGCTTTGGCACCCCATGATTGTGCCTGCACCACGTTCTCACTGTTGTCCTCCCCTCCATGCATCACCCATCAGGCTGACACTCTGATTTAGGCAAAGCCACCTACTTAGTCTGTATGCCCAGGTGGCCAAATGCTTCTGGAATAATCCCTGCATCCCCATTGATCAGATCCGCAGCAAACTCATGACCTCCCCCTCACCCAGATCCTTGGGATCACTCAGCCCTTTCCTCACCCACCCCCTCCAGGCTCTTCTCTATCTGTTTGCAGTTCTCTTTCCCCTAGCTTTGACCTCTTCCTCTCCACTGTTCCTTTTGCTTAGCCTATACCTACTCAGGTCTTTTCCACCGTAAAAGAAAAAAAAAAGGGGGCAAAAAACCCCAACTCTCCCATGACCGAACTACCTCTCTAGCTACCCACTGCATCCCCTTCCTTCCCTTCTCAGTCAAGCTCCTTGAAAGATACATCTCGAAGAGTATCCAACTCCTTATCAATTACTCTTCTACCATGACCATCTGCTTACACAGGTCCCACTGAGGCAAAGTCACCTCCATGTTGCCAAAACCAGTGGTCACTTTTTGGCCCTTATATTTCTTTATTTTTTAAAATAATGCTTCGTTTTGTTTTTTGAGACAGAGTATCACTTTTTTGCCAAGCTGGAGTGCAGTGGCACGATTTTGGCTCACTGTAACCTCCAACTCCCTGGTTCAAGCAATTCTCCTGCCTCAGCCTCCCGAGTAGCTGGGATTATAGGCACATGCCACTACACCCAGTTAATTTTTTTTTTTTAGTAGAGATGGGGTTTCACCATGTTGGCCAGGATGGTCTCCATCTGCTGACCTTGTGATCTGCCCACCTCAGCCTCCCAAAGTGTTGGGATTATGGGCATGAGCCACCATGCCCAACCAAGACAATATTTTAACCTATAAACAAAAGTTTCATTATTTTGGAAAATACAGAAAAGCACAAAAAAGTACATTCACTAGTATTCCCAATCCCTGAAAAGGATGACTATTAACATTTTCAGGTGTAAACACCAAACCTTTTTTTCTAGATATTTTAAGACAATTGATAGCTACACTACATACTGGTCTGTACCTTGGTGTTTTTTACTCAAAAATATATTAAAACCTTGTAAATAGATCTTGATGGGACCTTGCTTTGGTCATTAAATATGTTTTGTGTCATTAAGTACATGTCAGTATTTATTATACGATAGTTGCATATACCTGTATAATTATGTAAATAAATTATAAGAAGACATTTAAGTAAGTTCTCATTTTTCACCATTACAAGCATAATGTGAGGAATTTTGTTAGGGGTAAATATGTGCTAAAAATCAGGTTATGTCTTTTTAGAAAAATGCCTAGAAGTGAAATCATTCAGTTGGGTGGCATCATTTTTATATATTTTGCCAAACTTCCCTCCAGAAATTCTATACCAAGTTCCAATCTGATTGTAGTGTTTGAGTGAAAATTTTGCAGCACAATTCACACATTGATTGATTTTTTTCATCTTCCCAAATTTGATTATCCAACTTTTCATTATTTTGTTTCTTTTATTATCAGTTAGTGAAGCTGAATACTTTCTTGTATTTCTATTTCTTCATTCACCTATTTCCTGTTTATATTCTCATCCGATACTAATATCCTATTGTATAGTGTGAGGACATTAACCCCTTATTTGTCATACATTTTGGAAATACTTTTCTCTGTTTGTCTTTTGATGCTTTTTTAACCTAAAAGAGCTTTATATTGTGATGTAGCAAAATCTACCAATCATTTTCCTTTAATGATTACTGACTCTGATATAATTAAAATTATATATGTCTAAAGACCATGTCTCCCTGAATTTAAGGCATACCATAATTTCACATATTACTAAGAAAGAAACACTTTCTAAACTATGGACAATGCTTTCTTATCACATTGGTTGCAAAATACTCCCTAATTTTAGAGATGCTAAAATGTGTTTTAGAATCAAAATGTCGTGCCGGTTTAATAGTAGTATGCTGTTCCTTCCTTGTGGTTTTATTCTTTTATTTCTTTACTCATTCTAAACATTTTTTATTTTACATAGAAAGTAAAAAGTTCCTCTTCAAAGTTTTCCTTCTTGTTAAAGAATAATAGTAATAAATGTCATAAATAATAGTTTACTTTCTTCAATGACTTCTTGCTTTTTGCTAATAACTTTGTTAAGCCCTATCCATGTAGTACGTTCTATGTCCTTGTACTTTAACCAAGATATCTGTGTTGGACATGCTAACAAGCATGTCCCAGCTCGCAGCCTATGCCCCTTTGACTTCCTCTTTTCCTTTGTTCTCCATTGCCTTTACCTATTTAGAAAAGTTTTCCGTTGTTAACTAATCGGGTTCAGTTTAGATTGTGAAGTCTAGCTCCAATCAACAGAGATCAGACACAGCAGTAAGGACTGAATGTGTAAGGAATAAATATGCCTGCCTTTCCTTTGTTCATTGTACTCTTGTGGCAAGATGGCTAACAAGTAGTATCCTTTCTGCAGAAAGTAAAATTGCCTTGCTGAGAAAACTTTTTGTCTAAATGCTAATTTTTCTTTGCAGTACTTAGGAAAAAGTATTCTGTATCTAACATTTTATAATCTGATTTATGTAATTACATTATCTGTAATTACTGGGAGTCTAATCCTTCTGTTTATTGGGTTCACTGAACCCCTCCCCATGGTAGCTTAATTCCTTATTTTTCAGTTATGAGTTCATATTTCTTGGGGACTTACCTGTGGGAAAACTGGTTGGAAAAATTGTTCTTCTAGAGAAATTCTGAATTTGTTTTTGCTAACTGCCTCAGAGATGTTATCAGCTCAGGACCATATTTTGGCTGAGAAATTTCCAGAGCATGAAGATAGTGTACATTTATACCCCAAATTCACAGCAGGATAGGCTTGTAGCTAAGAATTTCCAGGAAAGACTTGCCTTCCTTACTCACAGCACAAGCCAAAGTGGATTGGCTTTTCTTCTGTGATCTTCCCTATTTCTGTTTTTGTTTCTTCATTTGTTTCTTTTGTTTTATTTTGCTTTCTAGTCTTTCACTAAGAGTGTAGCCTTCAAGAATCCCTGCTTCATTCAGGCACACAGCATTGTCTCCCATTTCACATGGCTATTTAAACCCAAGCCCTTTGATTCCTAAGATTATTAACAAATGTTCCTAGGACAGCCAAAGCATCTGACTTACATAATTTCAACTTATTTGGAATTTATTCACATTTCCTTCATTGCCTGGTACATGATCAACTTTTTAATATTCAATAGCAACCAAAAATACATTTGCTTTCTATATATAAAATATATGAAGTATGATGCTTAGTTATTAAATCAAACATTATATTACTATAATCTGCAAATTTAAAACATTTTCTGTCTACTTTGTCTCATCAAAACTGAGAGAGGTTTGTGGATGTTCCTGCTATGGTTTTGATTTTGTCAATTCTATCTGGATTTCTTGGAATGTGAACTTTCTTCTAGTTTTGATGCTGCTGTTATATAATATGATGCCTTCTTATGCCTAGTCTTTGTATGAGACTGTTTTGGTTTTTTTTCCCCTCTCTCTCTCTGGAAACCTTAGATAGTTTATTTCACAGAAGATGTCACAGGAATACACCTCAGTGGGATCTTTTTTCATTCATCATTTTGGACATTCTCAGTCTGGAGACTTATCTTTCAGTTACCAGATGCTTTCTAATACAATCTTTAAAATCATTACCTTCCCTTTATTTCTTTGGTTTCTCTTCCTACTATAATAGTAGGATGCTTGACCTCCTAGATTAATGCTCTAAGTGTCTCATCTTTTCTCTCCCATGGTCCTTCTCTTTGTCATTTCTTCAGCTTTGGGGGAGTTTTCTTCAAATTCATTTACTGGCTATTTAAACTATTTAGAAACTCTTTGTTTCTTTGTTATTCATTTTAAATAGCATTCTAGCTTCATTGATGTATCTCTGAAGATATTGTTTATTTCAAATTTTCTTCTGCTCTCTGAATTGTGTCTATTTTCTTGGAATTCTTGTTTTCTGTTTGCTTGTTGTAGTCTCTCTCTTAATGTTACGTCTCTCTTAGTATGTTCTCTCGACTGGGCATGGTGGCTCACACCTGTAATCCCAGCACTTTGGGAGGCCGAGGAGGGCGGATCATGAGGTCAGGAGTTTGAGACCAGCCTGGCCAACATGGTGAAACCCTGTCTCTACAAAAATACAAAACGTAGCTGGGTGTGGTGGTGGGTGCCTATAACCCCAGCTACTCGGGAGGCTGAGGCAGAATCGTTTGAACCCAGGAGGTGGAGGTTGCAGTGAGCCGAGATTGCACCATTGCACTTTAGCCTGGGTGGCAGGGCAAGACTCCATCTGAAAAAATAAAAAAAATGGTCTCTCTCTTAACTCAAAGAGTGGGGCACTAAAAATCTAAGTCAATGGTAGGCTTCTCAGTGCACAGTCAGAAGGCCATGGTCCTTTCCGTGGGGGGAACCCAGATGGCAGTATCTGCAAGTCTCTTTGCTAGGATAGTTTTGATTTTCCAGAAATGAGTACTTTGGGCTCCTTTGAGTAAAGGGGGCCAGGAATGAGGAGTGGATAAGCCTGAATATACTTGTCACTCTGGAGCTGAGCTGGGAAAGGGGACAGGTCTCACCATTCAGTCAGCAAACTTCCATGTAACCCATCTATTTGGAATACAGGACTTTGCTCCATCCTCCACCATTTGTGGTGTCTCCAAGTCCAGAGTCTCTCTGGTTCTGTTTCTCTGGTTTCTGTGGCAAAGGTAGGGTTCATTGCATCACTGAGTAGAAGATTAGCAATCTAGCTGCTCCTCAAGCCAGCTTTCACTCAGTTCTCCTTTGTCAGGCTCCTACTGATCCCTACCATCTGTGGAGCCTGGTACCTCCAGCTAATAAACCTTACTAATAAACCTTACTAGAGTTTTGAAACTTTCTCAAAGCTTCCTTATGCTTGACCTTCCTCTTCCATGATAAGTTATCCAAGCCATTTCTCTATCCTTTCTCTGCACTTCAACATTATAGTCTAGTACTTTAGTTGTCTTCTAGTCTAATTAAAGGTGTACCTACTTGTTTTAAGGTGAATTACAAGGTGGGGGGGAGGAGAAAATGCATACTCTGCCATTGTGAAATCAGAAGTTCTCATCTCTTTATTTATTTATTTTATTTATTTATTTTGAGATGGTGTCTCACTCTGTCACCAGGCTGGAGTATAGAGGTCTGATCTCGGCCCACTGCAACCTCCGCCTCCCAGGTTCAAGCAGTTCTCCTGCCTCAGCCTCCCGAGTAGCTGGGACTACAGGCATGTACCACCACGCGCCTGGCTAATTTTTGTATTTTTAGGAGAGACGAGGTTTTACCATGTTGGCCAGGATGGTCTTGATCTCTTGACCTCATGATCCACCCTCCTCAGCCTCCTAAAGTACTGGAATTACAGGAATGAGCTGCTGTGCCCAGCCATCTCTTTATTTTTAAGACATTTTTCTTATATTTTAGACATGCCTCTTGTAAAGAGCATGTGGTTGGATTTTGCTCTGACTGAGCGTTTCTTTTTAATATAGTAAAAATCACATAACATAAAATTTACCACCTTACCATGTTTTAAGTGTCCAGTTCAGTGGTGTTAAGTACATTCTCATTGTGAAACACATTTGTTTTTGTTTTTGACAAATGATAATTTAATCCATTGACACTAACTTTACATGCTATTTGGTATGACTCTGCTGTCTTATGTTGTACTTTCTGATTTTTTAAGTGCTTTTTTTGCCATCTTTTTATGTTTCTTTTTGCTATATTGCTCAGGTTTTGTTTCCTCATTTCCTCCCTCTGATGATATGAAAGTTATATGTCCCTCCCTCCCTCCCTCCCTTCCTTCCTTCCTTCCTCCCTTGCTTCGACACAGTCTCGCTCTGTCACCAGGCTGGATTGCAGTGGTGCCATCTCAGCTCACTGCAATCTCTGCTTCCCAGGTTCAAGCCATTTTCCTGCCTCATCCTCCTGAGTAGCTGGGATTACAGGCATGGGCCACCACACCCAGGTAATTTTCATATTTTTAGTAGAGACGGGATTTCACCATGTTGGCCAGGATGGTCTTGATCTCCAGACCTCATGATACACCTGCGTCGGCCTCCCAAAGCGTTGGGATTACAGGCATGACCCACTGCGCCTGGCCATAGGTACTCCTTTTCTGTGAGCGTTTACCCTTAAATTAAAAATATGTACACTTTTTTTGAAATTAAACTTTTTATTTTTATGGATTTGAAGTACAAGTACAGTGTGTTACATGGATATATTGCATAGTAGAGACATCCCGGTTTTTAATGTACCCATCACCTGAATACCCGACTGATGGTATTTCATCCCTTATCTCCCTCCCACTCTCCAACCATTTGGAGTCCCCAGTGTCTTTTATTCCCCTTTGCATGTCTGTGTGTACCCACTGTTTAGCTCACACTTGTGAGAACACGTGGTTTTGATTTTCTGAGTCACTTCTCTAGGGATAATGGCCTCTAGTTCCATTCCTGTTGTTGCAAAAGACATGATTTCATTTTTTTTATGGCTGTGTGGTGTTTGATGGTGTGTGTGTGTATATGTGTGTGCATATATGTAGGTATGTGTATCTATATATATGCCACATTTTAAAAATTCAATCATCCATCAGTGGACACTTAGGTTGATTCCATGACTTAGCTATTGAGAATAGTGCTGTAATAAACAGACCAGTGCAAGTGTATTTTTTACATTATGATTTCTTTTCCTTTGGGTAGATGCCCAGTAGAGGGATTGCTGGATCAAATGGTAATTCTATTTTTAGTTCTTTGAGAAATGTCCATATTGTTTTCCATAGAGGCTGTACTAATCTACATTCCCAAAAACGGTGTATAAGCATTCTCTTTTCTCTGCATCCTCACCAACATCTGTTGTTTTTGACTTTCTAATAATAGTCATTCTGACTGGTATGAAATTGTATCTCACTGTGGTTTTAATTTGCTTTTCTCTGATGATTAGTGATGTTGAGCATTTTTCTTTTTTTGTTAGCCACTTGTAAGTCTTCTTTTGTCTAATATCTATTCATGTTCTTTGACCATTTTTTTGTGGGGTTGTCTTTTTATTGTTGAGTTGTTTGAGTTCCTTGTAGATTCTGGATATTAGTCCCTTTGTCAGATGCATTGTTTGCAAATATTTATCCCAATCTGTAGATTATGTTTACTCTGTTGATTATTTCTTTTGCTGTGTAGAAGCTTTTTAGTTTAATTAAGTCCATTTGTCTATTTTTCTTTTTGTTACATTTCCTTTTGAGGACTTGGTCATAAATTATTTGTTTAGACCAATGTCCAGAAGCTGTTTTCCTAATTTTTTTTTTTAGGATTTTTATAGTTTCAGGTCTCACATTTAAGTCTTTAATCCATCTTGAGTTAATTTTTGTATATGGTGAGAGACTAGGCTCCAGTTTTGTTCTTCTGCTTATGGCTCTCCAATGATCCCAGCACCATTTATTGAATGGGGTGTTCTTTCCTAGTGTATATTTTTGTTGACGTTGTCAAAGATCAGTTGGTTCTAAGTATATGACTTTATTTCTAGCTCTGTTCCTTTAATCTATGTGCCTACTTTTACCAGTATCATGCTGTTTTGGTTATTATAGCCTTGTAATATAATTTGAAGTCAGGTAATGTGATACCTCTGGCTTTATTCTTTTTGCTTAGGATTGCTTTACTATTCTGCTTTTTTAGCTCTTCTGCCTCATATGTGTTCATCAGGGATATTGGTTCTTTTTTGGCTTCATATAAATTTTAGAATTTTTTTCTAATTCTGTGAGGAATGAGGGTAGTCTGATAGAAATTATGTTCAATCTATAGATTGCTTTGGGCCATATGGTTGTTTAAATAATACTGATTCTTCTAATCCATGAACATGGGATGTTTTTCCATTTGTTTGAGTCATTTATGATTTTTTTCATCAGTGTATTGTAGTTCTCCTTGTAGAGATGAAATCTTTCATCTCCTTGGTTAAATGTATTCCTAGGTATTTTTTTTCTAGCTATCATAAATGGGATTGAGTTTCTTGTATGCAACATACAATTAGATCCTGTTTTGCCTATCTATTCCACCAGCCTGTATCTTATTGATCATCCTACTTTAGCCTCCTGAGTAGGTGAGACCACAATGCCAGCCACTATGCCCAGCTAATTTTAAAATTTTTTGTAGAGAAGAGGTCTGTGTTGCTCAGGTTAGTCTCAAACTCCTGGACTCAAGCAATCCTCCTGTCTTAATGCTTAGGACTCAAGCATCCCAAAGTGTTGGGATTACAGGCATGAGCTACTGTTCCCAGCTGAGCCTATATCTTTTAAGTTGAGCATTTAGTCCATTTACATTTAAGGTTAGTATTGATATGTAAGATTTTGTTTCTGTCATAATTATTACCTAGTTGCTGTGCAGTCTTGTGTAATTGCTTCATAAGACCTACATGTTTTATACTTTCCTGTGCTTTTATAATGATGAGTATCACCTTTTTGTTTCCATGTTTAGAAATCCTTTAAACATTTCTTATAGGACCTGTCTAGTAGTTACAGATTCCCTTAGTGTTTCCTTGTCTGGTTTGTACTTTATTTCTCCTTCATTTATGAATTTAGTTTAGCTGGATACAAAATTCTTGGCATCTTTTTTTCTTTAAGAAGACTGAAAATAGAACCCCAGCCTCTTCTGGCTTGTAAGGTTTTGGGTGAGAAGCCTGCTGTTAGTCTGATGGAATTCTCCTTTTAGGTGATTAGACAAAATGTGTATATTTGAAATTATATTTATATATTAATACTTCAATGAAGCTGGTTTCTAACACTATCATAAATGTTTTATATTCCTTTGATCAATTTTGAATGGAATTCCATCACTAGAGCTTAAACCCTGTTCTCAGAGTCTTTAAATACTCTATAAATTCAGAGACATCACTTTCTTACAGACTTTCTTCTACATGCCTATTACTTGTTGGCCTCTTTCCCTGAACTCCTTTTCCTAGATCCTTAAGTAGCTACTGTCCTCAATTTCTATCCATGGCTCACTTCTTTTCTTATTTCCTGGACTACCAAACTCACAAGAATTTAGTTCCATTGGTTAAGTCCTCCCAAATCTGTATCTCCTGCTCTGATATTCATACCTGAGTTTCTGACTCCTGCATTGAACTAAGTTAGCATGAACTGGATGTCCCACAATACCACAAACTCAAGATATTTAAAATCAAAGCCAGTACTTTCCAATAGTTAAGAGCTCTCTAGAGCCAGATTGTCTGGGTTCAGATCTTGCCTCTGCCATTTACCAGCTATGTGATGTTAAGCAAGTTAATCTCTCTGTGACTCAGTACTATTTTACAAAATGGGGAGACAGTTGTTCCTCAGTATCCAGGGGGGATCATTTCCAGGACCCCCAAGGATACAAAAATCCATGGATGCTAAAGTCCCTTACTGTTGGCCCTTCATATCTGCAGGCTCCACATATGCAGATATGGAGGGCCAACTGTAATAACATTACCTACCTCATCCAGTTAGGAGGATTGATTGTGCCATACGAAGCTCTTAGAAGAGTGCTTGGCTAAGTAAACATTATGTATGTGTTAGCAGTCATTTTTATTTCATCTCCTCCTTATATATCCCCTGTTGCATTTAATGGTACCATCATTAACCAATCACCTCTGCCAGAAAGCCAAGAGTCATCCCTGCTGCCTCATCTTCCTCACTTTCCTGTGTCCTGATGGAACACTTCTCAAATCTCTCCCATCTTGTCTGTCTTCTCTCTTCTTATCCAGCTTGGTTGACCAACTATCCCAGTTTGCCTGGGACTAAAGGGGTTTCCTGGACTTGGGACTTGGAGTGCTAACACCAGGAAAGTTCCAGGCAAATCAAGCAAGTTGGTCACCCAAGTCTGACCTTCATCTATCCCCTTCCAGTTGGTCTCCCTGGCAATATCTGATCCTCCTTAAGTCCATCTTCCTGCCCATGTTATTCCATCCTTAAAACCCTTCCATCATCTCCCATTCTCCAAGGACAGAAAAACTCTTCAGTGTTGTATAGCTTCACTCCACCACTTCTCCATCTGCAGCTCTGAGCACTCCCTGCTGGCTCTTCCCACCATTCATTTGGAAGTGTTCCTGAAGTCACATCTCTGTGCCTTTGCTCATGCTGGTTGCCTGACCTGAAACCTCATTCCTCCCTTCCACCTCCCCACCTTCTTTTTATCATTCCTACTCATCCTCCAAGTTGAGATTCCAGTGTCATGATCCTCAGGAGGCCTTTGCTAATGCTTTTCCCCCTTCCTTCCACATCTCCAGCCTCCTCCCCTCACTCAGGTGAGCTAAGTGTACCACCTCTGTGCTTGCCCCCATAGGACCCTGCAGACACAGCCATGGAAACATTTGTGACAGGATAAATGGCATGATCTTTGTATGTCAATGACCTGGAAGCTCCCTATACTCAGGACCCTCATCTTAGTTGGTATGGTGTCTGGCCTGCAGCAGGGCCTCACCAGATGTTTATTGAGTCATCTAGTCTGCCCTCCATCTCATGCCAGATCCGGAAGCTCACTCCTTCTGAGGCAGCCTATCCACTGTAGGAGAGCTCTGATTGGCTGAGAGGTCTGCCTTGAGCTGAAATCTGTCTTTATAGAGTAGTCCAGTATTTAAGTTTTAGGTTCCAAGTTGGACCTATTTACCTTGCTGTTACATTTCCTCTTTCAAAGTCAGTTCCTTAAAGTAGTTTCTGTTTTTAATGACCTCTTTAAACCACCTGGTCAGGGGCTTTTTGAAAGTCTAAACTTATCACTTCAGCAAGTTCCCTTTTATCCCTATATGGACCCTGCTAGGGGAAAATTCTAGTAGCTGTGCTTTCCTCTTGGAGCCAGGCAGGTCCACGTGTATGTTTTGTACAAATGGATTGGATGATAACTACTGAGCAGTAAGGGGAAGCTCATGGTGAGCTGGAGTGAGAAAGAAGGCAGAGACAGCTTGAAGAACGGTAATGGGGGCAAGGCCATTGTGGCTGGCTTAGTAAGTGTAAGGGTCAGATATGACCTTAGCTGGACTGGAAGTTTGAAATAGAAGATAAATGGGAAATAAAGCAGAAACAGAAGAACTGGGGCTTTGGGTATAGAAAATTGGTAGCCAACAACAGAGAACAGGAAACAATTAACAGCCCTTTGCCCATTCCTTCATCTTACTGAGAGCAAATCCTGTGCAAATTCTGCATCTGGCCCTTTCCACTGGCTTCGATGGCTGCATTTATTGACTAAAATATAAGACCCTTGTGGTCCTTATGGGCCAAAGCCAAGCAGGTAGGGTGTGTCTAGGTGTGCAGACCACAAAGAGAAATGAAAGGCATCTGCCAACGCTGCAGGCAGGTGGGAGCAAGCCCAGAGACAGTGTATGATTAGCTAGAAGTGGGGGCCAAGTCCATGGCCAGGTCGTGGTGACCCAAATCCTGCCAGAGACACCTAGAGCAGCCTGATGCTAAAGAAGGAACACCAAGTTGAGAGTCAGAGAGCTGCCCCCATAGCTACCACTGTGCAGGCTTCAGTGGGTCATATTCAAACTCCAGTCTTTTGACCTAAGGAAACCATGCATTTCACTCACTAGCTGCAATCAATTCAGGTGCAATTCCATTAACTATAGCAAACAGAAAACCCGTGGCTTTTCCCCAACACCTCCCCCCACCCAAGTTCATGCAGGACTTCAGCCTCCTGCAATCTCTCCAAGTATTTCTGGAAGGTCATGAGTGGCATTCCAGTATCAACAATCATTCCATTACCTGTCCAGTCAGTGCCCACTAGGTTCCACTGCCTGGCCCCCTGACCACAACCTCCCACTGTGGCTGACAGCTCCAGAGCACTAAAGGTGCTTTTAAAAGGGTTTGTCTGTTTTTTGTTTTTTTGGAGACAGAGTCTCACTCTGTTTCCTAGGCTGGAGTACAGTGGTGCAATCTCGACTTACTGCAACCTCCACCTCTGGGTTCAAGCAATTCTCCTGCCTCAGCCTCTCAAGTAGCTGGGATTATAGATGCCTGTCACCATGCACAGCTAATCTTTTTGTAATTTTGGTAGAGACAGTGTTTCACCATGTTGGACAGGCTGGTCTCAAACTCCTGACTTCAGGTGATCTGCCCACATTGGGCCTCCCAAAGTGCTGGGATTACAGGCATGAGCCACTGTGCCCTGCCAAGGTGCCACAGGTTGTGTTGGCAGCAGGGGAGAAACCCCCTCTCCTCTGCGTGTTACCTTCTATCCTGGAGTCCTCTGTCCTCAATTTCTATACATGGCTCATTTCTTTTCTCATTTCCTGGACTATCAAACCCCGTCTTACAGAGGTTTTGGTAAATCTCTCACAGCTCACCCATTCAGACTCACAGGAGTCTATGAATAATGGGGTGATAGGTGGGGGCTTGGCCTAGGGGACAAACCAAGAAGAGAAAGAACCCACAGTAGCTTCCCCTCCCCCTCTGACACCTGAGACTTCATCACTGAGTCCATTAGTCATGCTTGGCTCCTTCTTGGAAAATTATAATTAATAAAGAGTTTTTAACAGGGTCTTGGGCTCTGTTCCACGCACTTAATATATACGGTCTCACTTAATCTTCACAACAATCCTAAAAGGTAGCACAGAGAGATTAAGAAACATGCTCAAGTCACACAGCTAATAAGTAGAGCCAGGATTAAAGCCTGGGCAGCCTGGCTTAGAGACTATGCTCTTACCCTCCTCCCAGCGGATCCTGCACACCCTGTCCACAGACTTCTGGCTGCCTACCTCCATCCCCTAAAAGTTCAGCTGAAATTCCTGGGCATGCACAAACCCCCAGTTTAGGCTGTCTGCCTCTCCTAAGTGACGTTGAAAAATTCAGCAGTTGTTCTTAGCCCTGCCTACATGCAGGACCTTTTTAAAAAATGCCTGGGCTCAACTCCATGCCACTTAAATCAGAATCTCTGCTATTATGGAATTTTGTTTTGTTTTGGAGACAGAGTCTTACTCTGTCTCCAGGCTGGCGTACAATGGTGCGATCTCTCACTGCAATCTCTGCCTCCTGGGTGATTCTCCTGCCTCAGCCTCCCAAGTAGCTGGGACTACAGGCTCATGCTTCCATGCCCAGCTAATTTTTTTGTATTTTTAGTATAGGCGGGGTTTTGACACATTGCCCAGGCTGGTCTTGAACTCCTGAGGTGGGGTGATCCACCCACCTCCACCTCCCAAAGTTCTGGAAGCCACCACACCAGGCCGATACTGTTTTTGAAAATTGATTCTTATGGGCAGCCATGCTTAGGAATACTTGAACGAGATGGTCTCCAAGACCTCTGGCAACTCCGGGGTTTTGTGGTTGTAAATTTCCTAAAGCTGCTGTCTGTGTGTGGAATGAGCCATAACTTCTGAACGCTCCATCTGGAATCCACAATGCTCCAAGTTCTCTGCCCAGTGGGAGGCGACCTCTCTAGATCCACTCCCTCAGGTCAGGAGTTATAAGGAGTCTGGGGGTGCTTTCCTTTGGCCTGATCTGAGGCGTGGGGTCCTTGGCTGCTTTCTAGACCCTCTGTGTCTGCTGCAGGTAAATAATATATGTGATTTAATGCTGAGAACTGGGGTCAAGACTTTTAAAACCCCTGAAATACCCCCAAATTCCACACATGTTAACATGCCAGTCATATAGGAGGTGCTCGGAAAATGTTGAAGAAATCAACACTCAAGCTCAGACAACTTGACAACCTGGCAAGCACTAGCCACAGCATTCCCATTTGTGTTCAAAATCAAGGACAACAGGTTGGGAAAAGATTGAAAAAACTATGTGAGATCCAAGGGCAAGGGCAGCTTAGAAGCAGTTTGTGCAGGGTTGTCACTACTCAGCCACTTGCAGGTGGAGAGCTGGGGACCCCATGTTCTAAACTGAAGAAACACACCAGATTCCAGGGTAGGAGATGTTGGCAGGGCTACCTGTTGAGCAAAGGCAACACTCACACACGCCATCTCTCCCTTGCAGACAGTGACCAACACCTTCAGGACAAACAATATCCAGATCCAGAGCCAGGATCAGAGGCTGCTGACATTGTCACTGGACAAGGATGATCAACGCACTTTCAGGAATGTGGTCAGGTGAGGCTTGGCCTGCCACCCTTAGAGGTCCAGGGCCCATGGGACAAACTGAAGTAGGTGCCAGCTCCTGCCGCCTCCTGCGTCTAGCACAAGACACCTCATTGGAGGCAGAGCCTGTGGCCAGGCAGGTGTCCCTGGTGAGCATGGACTGAGGCCACTGCCCTATGCCTTGGATCCAGGAAGTAGAGGCAAATGAATGGCTGACTCAGAGCAGCAACTGACATGCATTTTCCCCAGATACCTCTGCATATACTTAGCCTGTAGCCTCCTGATCCCGCCCCCTCGGTAGGCACGGGCCCCTCCCACACAGGCTGACCTTCTATGGCATCTGTGTCCCAGTTAGCCGACCCTTACTGGTTTCCCCTCAGGAGGTGTGTTGGGGTAAGGGAGGGATACACAGAGTCACTTGCTTCAGGCGTCTCCTCCCAGGCCCAGGTTGTTCTTTCTCATCCAAACTCTTCTTCTTTCTTCTGCATGGCCGCCTCCTCTATGCCCTACAATAACGGCTCTGCCTTTCAGATGCCCTGGGCAGATCTGATCCCTGAGACGGGTCACCTGAGCTAGTCTCTCTCCACTCACAGATTCGAGGTCGCTCCCTGCCCAGAACCATGTTCTGGGGCCCAGAAGTCCAAGGCGCCATGGCTCAATTCACATGGGGAAAAGGAGATGAAAACAACCAAAGCCAAGCTCAGACCCCTCCTGATGCCTATCAACACGTTCTCTGGCATTGTCCAGTGAGCCTGCGGGGGGGACAGCAGGCCCAGGAGGGAGGATATACTATCCCATCAACCCCAAACACTTACACCAATAGCCAGAGCAAGGCCCAGCTCTGCGGGGCAGCTTTGGCCTTGATCAGGTGCCAGCGAGTGTCTGGGAGCACAGGGAGTCTGCTGTGCAGGCTGTGATGAAAAAGGGCTCACACGGAGGCCTATGGATGGCCTGGGCAATGCCACAGCTGCTTGAGAACACACACACCAAGCCCAGCTTCTCACACAGATGTCTACTCCTTCATTTAGCTTTAATTCCCACTTCTCCCACTGTCCTCTCCCACTCAAGCTCCTAACCCAGCCCTTAAAACCAGGGTTAGAGCTGCTATTTTGACCAGAGCCCTGCGGTCCTAGGGGAAAATGGGAAGCAGGGAACAGCAATGGCACTGCCTCCCTCCCAAGTCTCTTCCCTTCCCACTCTCAGGCCACTGCCCACCTCACTCAGCCCAGGCAAGGGCCTCTATCAGGTGAGGGGAAAATGTTAGATTCAATAAATGTACACTGAAGCCCTTCTGCTTTCATCTCATACCTAGCAATATTTATATGTTAAGAGGAATCATCAGGGCAGTCCTTTATATAACCCAATGAGTCCACTTGAGCTGGGTAAGAGTTCTGTGAAGTATAAACTGGTATGTTCTGTGTCCTGCCTCTTGCTTGCTCTGTCACTGCTCTGGAGTGCAGTGGCGCCATCACAGCTCATTGCAGCCTTGATCTCCAGGGACCAAGTGGTCCTCCCACCTCAGCCTCTCAAGTAGCTGGGATCACAGGCACATGCCACCATGACAAACTAGGTTTGGGTTTTTTTTGTTTGTTTGTTTGGAGGCTTTTTTTGTAGAGATGAGGTCTTCCTATGTTGCCCAGGAACGTAGGCAACCTCGGCCTCCCACCTCAGTCACCCAAAGTGCTGGGATTACAGGTGTGAGCCACCACACTGGCCACACCAGAGATTAAATATATAAAAAATTCTTGGCTTTTATGTTCAAAAACCTACATCTAGGTGTAAAATAGACCAATGACACATCTTTAGTTTCCTCATCCCCAGAAATAGGTATGGTGTTGGGGGAAAGAAACAGAGAGGACAAAATGCTTGGACTTGAGTCCTGTCACCTAGACGGAGTGCCAGGGGATGATGGTGGGCATGGGGGTAAGGTTAGGGTGGTAGAAGTTTCCCTTTTAAGTTTGGGAATCCAAGAATAGAGAAGAGGGCACTTTGCCTTGGGCCTCATTGCCCCAGGAGTAGAAGTAAGTCTCAATGGCAGGACACATTCTCAATGCCAAGGAGAGTGTAAGATGGACCACCTGGGGTGCAGAGGCAGAGGTGCCCAAGGGCAGCCTTAGAGAGAGTCCCTGTGCCTGCATGGGACATGGGCAGCAGGCAAAGATTTTCCCAGGCAGCAGTGTGAAGCATGGCGCCTGAAGGCCAGGTACAGAATTGTGGGCACCTTCACAGACACCAGCACAGTGCAGCAAGGAAGGGAGCCTGGTGGATGCCATTCACTCCATTCTCACTGCCCCCACCCTGACTCTGATGGTTTTACTTGCCTGAAGCAATCCAGGTGTTTAGCCCAAGTTCCTGGGCAACACCAGCAGCCAGCGGCTGGACAGGGCCCATGGTCTACCTTGGGGTGCACCCTGCAGGCCCCAGGACATGCCTCTCGCACACCTGCACATGTCCAGGCACATTGGAGTCTGACACCTGCCTCCCAGTGGACATGAACACAGGACAGGTCAGGACTGAGAAGTGGATGGTTGTGATATCCTCCACTGAGGTTGTCCACAGCAGGACCCAGGGAAGGGCGTAACTAGGGACTATCATCAGTGTGACTGAGGTGGTTTTAAACCTGAAATGACTGCAGTAGCATTGAATTAGAGTGAGTTTACCTAGAGGAGACTAGATTTTATTTTTCCTGTCACTGGCATGACGTAAACAGATTCATACCAATTTGATCATTCAGTCATTAGGTTTTCAGTAGACATCTGCAGTGTTTACCAGTTATTGAGGTTAAGTAAGGCCCCTGGGCCTTCTCCCCAACATACTGTGTACCAGCTGACAATGAAGGCAAGTCATAGACTGAATTCCATTACACATAGACATGTGTTGCCAAGTACTTCTGCTCCATCTCCAGCCAAATTAAGTGCTCTGAGCAAGCCTTGCACAAAAAGCTTACTGAATCAGGGGCTGTACACTGGACCATTCTGAAGCAAACCCTACAGCATCCTTCCAAAAAGGGTTTGGACTACTAGAATCTCTAGATTATTATATCCCATTCCAGCAAGAGAAGAAATGCTTTCAGAAAAATTATACCCAACCCAGGTGACTTGGACACCACTGATTTTACCAGTGAAAAACTATTTATAATATCTATTATGTTCATTAGTGACACTTCTGTTGATTTAAGATGAAGTGCTTGTCTTAGCTATCTCTGTCTCTTTGATGAAAAGCTACCTAACCACCTCAGCTGTGTGTACTCTCATACAGGGCACCTGAGCACCCTTAGGTGTAGATTAAAACTAAGCAGCACACACATAGGGTTCTGGGGGCTGCCAAGTGCTGGCAGATCGGCTGCAAGGAGTGTCCCTGGACGACTGCCATCAGCTGTCAGCCCTCCTTAGGGATTTTCCCAGCTGGAGACAACCGTGTCACCCAAGGTCATGCCACTCCCGAGGGCAGCACGCATCCAGTGAAACCATTCTAGGCCCTGGGATCAAAAGTACCTGCCTTCCTGGGGCTTGGATTCTGGTGACGACAGACAATAAACAAGGTCCACACATAAACTATAAACCTGTAGTGCCTTGGACAGTGATAAGTGCTAGAGAGAACAACAAAGTAGGGAAAGGGAGTGGGATTCTTGGGGGCAGGGTGGGGACAGGGTTATGGGATTTGCGGTGTCAGCTGTTGGTCACTGATGGGGTAAAGACCTGAAGAAGATGATGGAGAGAGCCTGGTGGATGCCATGCATTCCCTTCTGGCTCCCCGCATGCCGACTCTGAGAGTTTTGCTTGCCTGAAGCAGTACAGGTGTTTAGCCCAGGCTCCTGGGCTACAGTGGCAGCCAGAGGAGCCTGGCTGCCGGGGCTCAGAGCGCACCGTGCAGGCCCCGGGACGCGCCCCTTGCGCACCTGCGAACTTCCGGGCAGGTGGCCCACGGTGGCGGCAGTACGTGGCAGGTGCGGCTCGCGGGACGCTGGCCCCACCCACACCCTCCGCCACCACCGCTCCTCTCCCTCCTGGCGGGAGGACCTGAGGGCGTTGGCTGGGGGCGGGCGTTGACCTGGTGACCGTGGCGCTGCCCCAGACCCGGGCCGCAGTCCCTCTTGTTCGGAGCCCTGACCCCTGAGCCTCCCGCCCGGGAACAAGGGGCCGCGCCCGCCCTGCGCCCAGCTTCGCCCTCTGTCGGCCCAGGCCTGAAGGAGCCGGTCAGCCATGAGTGCCAACCCTCGATGGGACATTGGCAGGGCGCTGGGGGTGGCCAAGCTCTTTCACCCGCTGTGCGAGGTCCGGGAAACCTGCGTGACCCCGTTCCTGACCCTCTACCTGAGGCAGCTGGGCTTGGCCGCGCCCTGGGTGTGCATCCTAATGAGAACCAAGCACCTGATCGCTACCTTCTGGGCTCCCATCTGTGCCTTCCCAGCCAAAAGCTACCGGAAATGGAGGACACTTCTGATCGGCTCCCTGCTGGGCTGGGGGTGGGGGCCAGCCTGCTGATGGTCCTGGTTCCACTGGCAGACAGATAATGGGTGCACCTCCCTTGTAATGGAAGCAGCAGCGTGACCAGCACAGGCGCACTACTGGGGGTCACACTACCTGTGAACATCACCTCAGCCCAAGAGCCTGCCTCTAGCCACCCAGCCAAGAGGACTGGAGAGGTGGAGGTGCCTAGCTTCAGAAAGCCACCTAGTAAAACTGACCAAGAAACTTTTGGTGCTCTTCACAGCTACTTAGCACTCTCTGTAGAAGGAGCTAGGACCACATCCCAAGTTCTCCTCCATCCTGACACTTCAGGGCTGAAAGGTCATCCCTGGGAAGTTACTTTTGAGGTGGTCAAGACTGCCCTCCCCTTGCTTCCTGCCGGAAAAGGGCCCAGAAATCCAGCCAATTTGTCAGGGACCCAAGGGAAACCCTGGGCTTTTGACTTGTCCTTGGAAGGTTTGCGGTGGACTTTCATCCTCTCCTTGGGGTCCATGGCGTTCTGGGAGCTGCTGACAGCACCTCTGGTGCAGGTGGCAGATGACAGCCTTTATGAGTACCTGGATTTTGTTGATGCCACTGACCGATATAGAAGCTTGTCGGTCTGGAGGTTGCTGGGCATGTCGGCAGGCATGTGTGGCATCGCAGCCTTGGTGGGGCAGCTGGACTGCTTCCTGATGACCAGTGGCCCCCGGGGTGTGGTCCACTTCTATGGCTACTCGGTGGTCAGCATCCTGGCCTTATTGGTGAGCATTGCCTTTCCCATTCCCATCTATCAGCCGTGGGAGCCCAGCTACAAAAGCGCCAAAGCACTGTCTATTGTGGGGGGCAACCCCCACCTCATTCTCCTTGCCTCCACCATTGTTTTGATAGGAGCCATCATCAGTACTGTCCAGAACTTTCTGTTCTGGCACATGAAGGACCATGGGAGCAGCGAACTAGTCATGGGTTTCTCGGTTGCCCTCAGCTTGGTGGGGGAAATTCTGCTTCATCTGTTCAAAAAGACATTGCTTAGGAAACAGTCCAGGGCAGGCCTGGTGGGGCTGGGGCTGGGCTGCCTCGCTGGGCAGCTGCTCTACTACTCTTTCCTCTAGAGCTGGTGGTCTGTCCTCCCTGTCCAAATCTTGAGTGCCATTAGCAACGGGGCTCTGTGGTGGGCTGTGGAGGCCTCAGTAGAGGACCTAACCACTCCCCGCATGGAGAGGGCTCTGAGTGCCTTGTTGCAAGGCCACTTTTATGGGAGTGGCTGTAGCCTGGGCAGCTTTGTTGGGGGCTTTGTGGTGATGCGCTTCAGCCTGGCTGTGCTCTTCCAGGCCTGCTGTGTGGTCCTGTTGCTCTGGTTGGCCTTTTTCCTGTCCATACAGCAGAGGCTGCCCCACGAGTGGAAAATCAAGTACTCAAAGCTGCTGTCTATGGAGCTGAGTGACACCAGTGACTGAGCAGGGGACAGAACGGGACTGGCTTGTGAAGGCCATGAGGGAAGAACCAGACAGAAAGGGCTGAGAAATCCAGAGTGTTATGATCTAGGAAGGAACAAGGGGACCGAACAAAGCTCAGTCTGCCAAGGACAGAAACCTGCCCTGGACTACAGGGAGCCTTGAGGAAGAAAGGGGAGGGTGTCTATGCTGAAGGCCCAACAGGATCGACTCATTGCATGATTTTCCTTACTTCTGCAGTAAAAGGAGATTTAACGTTTTGCCATTCAATCTTTTTTTTAAATAATGGAGGAAGTATACATTTGCTTTGAAAAACTTTCCCTTTGTAGTCACTATATTTTGATGTGTAAGGTTTGCAAGAGTCCTGACTCAGGTGCTGTTGGATTCAGCAGTGGTGGAAGGGATCAAACTGTCAGTGACAGGAAGACCATGGGGACCTGCAGGATTCAGTTGGCAGAGAGGGCAGCTGATGTGGGTGAATCACGGCATTCCTATGAGTCATAAATGCATTCATCTACTCCTAAAAAAAGCCATGCTGTGGGCAGATAAGAATGGTCAAGAAAACAAACTCCTTTCTGTCCCAACTGATATAAAAGTGCCCACACTCACACTCAAGTACTTCCAACAGGAGAAAATAATGGGAAATGTTTATGTGTCGGGGAGAAGGGAGTGGGAGGTTAATAGGTTTCATTCTTACCTTCACACAAATGTGTGTCCCACTTAGAATCATCGTCCACATTTACATCAGAGCAAGGGCAATTTCATGTCTTTTGAACTCACATTTTGCATGCCCCACCTCATAAGAGCATATGAAGATTTTTTTTTCTTTTTTCTTTCTTTCTTTTTTTTTAGAGACAGTCTTTCTCTGTTGCCCAGGCTGGAGTGCAGTGGTGCAATCTTGGCTCACTGCAACCTCTGCCTCCCGGGTTCAAGCAATGCTCCGCCTCAGCCTCCCAAGTAGCTGGGATTACAGGCACCCACCACCACACCTGGCTAATTTTTGTATTTTTAGTAGAGACGGGGTTTCACCATGTTGGCCAGGATGGTCTCCATCTCCTGACCTCGTGATCCACCCACCTTGGCCTCCCAAAGTGCTGGGATTACAGGTGTGAGCCACCGCGCCCAGCCTAAGATTTTAACACCTGATTTTATTGAGGTGCAGACGTCTCCATAGGTAAGGACGCTATAGGTTCTCCATACTGTGGAGGCACTTGGTGGGATTTTGGGAGTGACAGACTAGTGCTACTGCCTTCCCAAATTCCCCCAGGGAAGGGCCTGAAATAAAGGACCCTTTATTCCAAAGGCCAGTCCCCAAGGGCCCAGTCGGTCTACCTAATCATCAGTTTAAAATAAGGTATTGAATTTAAAAGAAGCCTCACTGCATAAATGCAGAAAATGTCTCATAGCCGGAGAAGGTGAAGCAGATACATGAACGTCCACAGGGTCAGACATGGTACTAGGAGCTTTGTTTTTTTTAATTCTCCCTAAGAAGCTTTAGGATACAAATAATCAACAAAAAACTACCTCCGCCTTAAACAATTAGAGATTTGTCTCATATATATAAGACATTTGGGGTGGGCAGCCCAGAGGTGGTGCCTGCCACTGCTGGATGACACTGCTGGGGATCTAGAATCTTTTCATCTCCTCACACTGTCATACTCAGCCTGTAGGCAACCCTCCCAGATTTGTACTCTCATCAGAACAAGATAGCTGCTGCTCCTCCACACCTTTCATCCATGTTCCAGGCAGTAAGAAAAGGGAAAGACAAGAGGGCAAAAAGAAACAGGAACAAGTGTCTATATCAAGAAAATAGGCTGTGTGGTGGCTCATGCCTATAATCCCAGCACTTTGGGAGGCCGAGGCAGTCAGATTGCTTGAGCCCAGGAGTCCAGCCTGGGAAACATGGTGAGACCTTGTCTCTACCCAAAAAAAAAAAAAAAAAAAAAAGCCAGGTGTGGTGGTGTGCAACTGTAGTCTCAGGTACTCAGGAGGCTGAGGTAGGAGGATCGCTTAAGCCCAGAAGTTTAAGGCTACAGTGAGTCGTATTTGTGCCAATGCACTCCAGCCTGGGTTACAGAGCAAGACCCTGTCTCCAAAACAAAAAAGATTAAAAAAAAAAAAGGAAAGATAAGCCTCCCCAGAAATTCCTCAGCTGAGTGAACTGTAACCCATGGCCACCCTAGCCGCAAAGAAGTCTGGGAGGAAGTATTTTAAGCTAGGCACAGTTACACATCAAGCAAAATGAGGTATGCATTAGGAAAAGGGGGCTGGACATAGAATTGGCAACTAGCAACATCTGCAGCAGCCTCCACAATGGAACTTACAGCCAGGTCCAGCTTACTGCAAAGCCTGTGTTCCTTTCACCCCAGTAAGCCAGCTTCCCCCACAGAAATGACTTCAGCAATGTGACCCCCACAACTACTCTATGAACATATCAAATTTGTTATCTACATTTTACACATGAGAAAATGGAGTCTCAGAAGTCACACATTGGGTCACTGGCAGAACCAACACCAGAGTCCTGAATCTCCTTACTCCAAATGTGGGGCATTTTCTTCTGTGCCAATAGTTCCCCAGCCTTGCTGTCGATCCAAGTCTGAGGAGCACTTGCAAAAAGCCAGATTCCTGGGTTCCATCAGAATCTCACAGGTGGGCTCAGAAATCTGCATTTTTGGAGCAACCTCCAAGTGATTCTGATGTGGTTAACCAAGCACTGTCCACTCCATTGCCCTTTCCAGTGCTATCTATCTCAACACTTCTTACCAAATGTTTCCATTTGCAGTGAAACAAATAACAACTACTGAGTGGTCACTTTAGGCTGGACACTGTTCTAAATATAGTACACGGTGTACTCCTACTAGTTATCAAGCAATCATAGAATGTAAACACTATTAGCATCTCCAGTTTACAATGGCAGAACTGAAGGTTCAGTAACTTGCCTGAGGTCACGCAGTTAGTAAGTGGCAGAGCTGGTATTCAGATCCAGCCTGGTGGCTCCTGGGCCTGAGAGTTATTAATCACTGTGCTCTATGGCTTTGAAATTGAGGGGAAAGGGGGGAAATTAAATATTAAGATTTACGGCAGCCATCACTTGAAACTGATTGGATAGCAATTTTACTATTTAGACAGAACACACAATAATACCAAAATACAAACACGTATATGTCCTCTTAAACAAAAGGATGAGGAACAGGAACTGGCTTAAGAAAAGAGTTAAGTAAGTATGATTTAGCCTGAAGAGGAGGAAGAAGGAAGAGAAAAAGAAGCGTGAGTTGGGGGGAGGGGTTGTAAAGAAGAAGAAGACGGAAAACTGAGGGAGGTGACGACTGATGGATCCAAAAGATTTTATGGGAAGGATGAGAGGCTGAGAAGTTTGTTTGGGGTATTTAATGTTTGACTACCTTCCATTCTTAAAGAGGCTGGGAGCCCAGGCGGGGCGGGGTGGGGCGGGGCACCCCAGACCAGCAAAGGAGTTCACACTGCTCTGGCCCCGCCCCACCCTGCCCCGCCTGCCGACCTAGTCCCAACCCCTCCCCGCTGGCCCCGCCCCCACAGGCCTGGCCCGCCCCCGCCCCGCCTCCCTGGAGTGCTTTGGCACGATCTCAGCTCACTGCAACCTCCGCATCCCGGGTTCAAGCGATTCTCCTGCCCCAGCCTCCGGAGTAGCTGAGACTACAGGCACCCACCACCATGCCCGGCTAATTTTTGTATTTTAAGTAGAGACAGGGTTTCACCATACTGGCCAGGCTGATCTTGAACTCTTGACCTTTTAATCCACCAGTCTCACCCTCCCAAAGTGCTGGGATTTCAGGTGTGAGCCACCACACCCAGCCATGTTTAACTTTTAAAGAACTGCTAATAGTTTCCCAAAGTGATTGTGACATTTTACATTCCCACCAGCAGTGCATAGAAGTTTCAGCTTCTCAACACCTTCACAAACACTCAGTAAAATCAGTCTCTTTAATTTTAGCCATTCTAATAGGCATGTAGTAGCAGTTTCTTGGTATCCTTGGGGAATTGATTCCAAGACACCATCCCCCTACAGATATCAAAATCCAAGGATGCTCAAGTCCCTTGTATATAATGGCATAGCATTTGCATATAACCTAAGCACATCAACCCATATACTTTAAATCATTTCTAGATTGTGCTATGTAAATAGTTGTTATTCCCTATTTTTGCATTTGTATTTTGTTGTTGTTGTTTGGATTATTTTTATCCATGGTTGGTTGAATCAGCAGGTACAGAGGCCACAGATACAGAAGGCAGACTGTATCTCATTGTGATTTTAATTCACTTGTCTCTAGTTACTAATGATGTTCAGCATCCTTTCTCTGTACTGTGCTTTTGAAAATTAATCAGCATCATAGAAGTACACAAGAACAAAAACAACCTCAGGTGACTATAAGAGCACATTACCTATCAGAATAGTAAATGCTTCAAAGCAGTGGTCTTTGTTCCTCGAGTGCTTTAATGGGGAAAAGAACAAAACAAAAAGACTTGATAACTTTGTGTTGTGGATAGTCTTACATACTCGCAAGCCTAAAGATATAGAATCAAGCCAGAGGATCTCTAGGCCATATCCCCACGCATACATTAGAATTAGAATTATTCTTGAAGAGTCTTTATTAGCATTGCTAATAAAAAATGTAAAAAAAAAAAAAAAAAAAGGATTCTCAAACCTCAAAGCAATGCTTTTGGAGAAAGACCCTTTGAGAAGGATTCTAATGTATGCATGGGGATATGGCCTTTGTAGGAAAATTCTGAGACCACCGACTACTTTCAAAGTTTATAAAAATTTGGAAGATGATGTGAGACGTCAGTCATCACCTGCGGAGGTCTGGCCTACAGACACTGACTCAACGATGGATGAATGAATACACTCTCATGCCTTGACAGTGATACAAGTGGGCTAGGGATGGCCACTGGCTGCTTTCTGACGGTGAAGTGCAACCAATTGACCAAGACCCCATGTACATCCACATATTTATTCATAATAGAGGTTCTAAGTCAACACACTTGTGGATAATTAACATGGTTAAAAGACTGAGAGTGGTTTTACTAATGATAAAAGCTTTAGGTTCCAGCCCAGAGTAAACACTATTAATAGGTAATCCCCTTTGATCTCCCCCTGAGGGGGTCATACAGCACAAAGTTTATATGAGTAAACAGAATAGAGACAAAGGGATGTGGGATAGACAGACTTAACTGGGAAAGCCTCGGCCCAATCTTCTCCCTAACTTAATGGACTGTTGAGAAATGTTAAGTTGTTGAGAAATGCTAAGTTTATGAATATGAGAAATGCTGAGTGTATGATAGAACATATTGTTTGCTAGAGAGAACGATGGCAAGAAAACCTAGCTGGCCCTCCCCCATCAAGTAGAAAACTACTTGGGCATTCCAAAGTGGCAGGACAATATATAAATATCATACACAGGTTGAAACAATTCTTTAAGCCATCTGACCCTGTCCCTGTGGCTCCTTCGTGAAGAATACTTTTTAGTTTGTCTGTGATCAGTGGTAAGCAGGCACAAGCTGCCTACTTGGCATATTTTGTTATGAGAAAATACCGAACATCTGTTTGTTAATAATGATCACCTGTTCAGAGAGAATAAATGCATGGGTCAGAGTCTACTCAGGGCCCTTCAGCCTGGAATGCTGTCAGCCCCTGAGACTCTTAGCTCCGAAGGCTACTGGCTCCCTAGATAGACCCACTTTGCCATTCTATCTGGGTGTCTGCCTCTCAATTCCTTCAGCGCTGCCTTGGTGGGAGTCTTTACGGCTGAGCTGGCTCTCGTTAATCGACCAGCTAGTGCCTTTGGCCTGCCCCAATACAACCTTTTGGCCTTCCAAAAGGTTTGAGACTAATCTATAACTTTTCCTAATATGTCTTTAATATTTTGCCAGCCACCCCGAGTGAATACCAACAATGATCTTCAGTGAAAATTACTTTATTTCAACAAAGTCTGTCCCTGCCACTCCATTTGCCACATAGGTCTCCAGCATGCAGGGTGGAAACAGTAGTCTTTCTGACAGGTACATTGTTATAGGAAGCCTTTCCTGACCAATATGTACTTTTTTATTTCTGCTAATGTTGGTTTACCATTCCCCCTCTGACCTTGTTTCAAAGAAGTGGCTTTTCACATTTTAGGACATAGAGTTTCCTTTAATAATCTGATGAATGTCACAGGTGCTCTACCCTGAAGTGTGCATATCAAATTTTTCATGCTGGTCACATTTCATGGATAAACCACCACCAACAACAAAACATTCAATAGCCTCGGGCTTATTAAACAGATATACCTGCTTGAGGCAGATTTTCTGCCAAATAACTTCCCAATGGCCCAAATTAGGAAACCTCCTTCCTAATTTTGTCTTCCCTTTACCCCATGACCAGTGACTTTGCTATCACAAGCTTCCCAAATTCTCTTCACTTTGCTGCTTCTCCTTGTTCAGCCCTGCAGGCTTCTATTTTTATGCAGGTGGCACCCTAGGTGAGGTGTGCAGAGTCAGAGGCTGTGATAGAGGAAAGTGGGCTCAGAGTGAAGGCCCTGGGGAGGTTCTTCAGGAAACACAAGAATGCCAGGGCTCAAGCTTTCTTCAAGCCTTCCTAAGTATGTACTGAGCGCGACTGGGATCCTTCAGGGTACTAGGTGAGTCTTTAGGAATGCATCCATCACTTCCTCCTGCATAACATCACCAGACACCTCCCACATCTTCCTGGGGTAACTAGTGTTACCTCCCAATGGCTTTATGCCATTTTTTACATTTTGTTCCCAGGGCCACAATCCTGAGCATGCTAGCTCAGGTCTCTCTCTTTGTAAAACCACCTGACCCACTCCTATAATAATCCATTAATTCATTAACCCATTAACTTATCCATAATGGCAGCACCATCATGAACCAATGACCTCTTCAAGGTCCCACCTCTCAATACTGCCACACTGAGGATTACATTTCAACATGAGTTTTGGAGGGGACAAATATTCAAACCATAGCAGCACCTCACCAGTCACATTTCTGTTGTGGACCATAGGCTCCCAGGATTGAAAAGAACCTCGGTCCAGTATAGCCTCATGTCTCCAAGCCATTTCACAGCCAGGCTTGCAAAAAGATAAAGGTTTCATGAACACGGCTGTGGAAAGGTAGCATGCTCAACCCCTTTGCCAAGTGACGTCCTGTAATGCTTTGGGACTCTGCAGAGAGTCCTCCCCAGGCTGAAGGCCCTCACCAAATGCGTCCCCTTCACCATGGACTTCTCAGCCTCCATAACTTAAATAAATTCCTTTTCTTTCTAAATTACCCAGTTTCAGGTATTCTGTTATAAGCAACAGAAAGCGGACTAAGACAGCTGTCATCTGCTACAGAAGTAAAACTTAAAATATGACCCCTGGGCAAGTCACTTATCCCACTGGGTCTCAGCTCCCATGTCTGAAAAATGAAGGCCTTGGTCTCTCTGACCTTCTAAATTTGTGCCTCTTGGCCTTGACATGATTCCCTTCTTTGAGCCAAGGTCACATCGGCCCATCTCATCTTGCAGAATAGCATAGCATTCTGGAACCCGAGAGACACTGGGGCCTGGAATGAATGTTCATCTCCTTTCCCAAAACCTGGCAGTAAGTTCCTGGCCTATGTGCAGAGGGACCACGTTGAGCCCAAGGCACTAGCTCTATAGGCCAACCTATCTGCCCTCAAAGCCAGAATCCAGAGTGGTGGGATGAGCCAGAGGGCGTATGGGAAGTAGAAAAGTTCCTTTTAAAAGTCTCCTTTCTTGTTAAAGAATAAGTGTGCTAATAATTTTGTTCAGCCCTATCCTATGCAGCTGTCAGACATGCCATGCTTACAGGCACATAGTACATTTCTACGTCCTTGTACTTTAACCAAAATGTCTGTACTGGATGTGCTCACAGGCATGTCCCAGATCTCCAATGCTTTTACCTATTTAGAAAAGTTTTAAGTTGTCAGCCAATCCGGTTTTTGTTTAGATTGTTGATGTCTGGCTCCAGCCAACGGAGATCAGACACACCAGTAAGACCGACCCCAAATCCGGGATAAATCTGTGTGTTTTCCTTTGTTCATTGTATTCTTGTGGCACTATGGCTAACAAGGGTACCCTTCCTGCAGTCCAGGAAGTAAAAATCACGTTTCTGAAAGATCCTTTGTCTCAGTGCTAATTTTTCTTTGCAGCACCGAGCATCTGTTTCCAAATTCTATTTCCAACAGCGGGCAATCGTGGTGACTGGAACTTGGTGTCTGTGGCCCAACATGGGGGACTATTGCAGAAGGCAGAGGTCTGGGCAGGTACTTTCAGTGCAGGGGCACCTTCCTACTTGGCACTCGCTGTTCTCTTCGGCTTTGTTCATGTCGACCCCCACAGGCTGCAGTTTTGGACACCTGCATCCCCTCTGCCCTTTGCAAGGGGCGGAAAGCTATTTTTCTGCAACCACAAGGGGGTGGAAGGGATGTAAGCGGGACTGAAGAGGGCTTCTGAAAGCAAACCAGGACAGGAAGGGAACGGATTCGACCAGGGGTTCCGAAGCTCTCCACCAGGGGGCGCCAAACACATGGGAAAACTAGTGTCCATCTTCCTTGGGCAAACCCGGTCCCTGTGCCCTTCCCAAAGCTGCAGCTCAGGATGAGGCCAGCAACCTGGAGACCTTTTCGTTCTTGGAGCTTGGAACTACAGAAAACCCCGAGGACCACGTGCCGTTGCTGAGCTGGCTTTGTGAGAGGCAGGAGGTGAGTCCTGGGTCTGGGTAAAGGGAACGGCTGCAATGGCTTCCGTGGAATCAGCCTGGCCAGCCCAGAGCAGCTCCTGGCAGCCCTTCCTGAGGATACAGACTACCCTGATGTTACTCTCATCTTAATCAGTGTAAATATGAAGAAACAGGAGAAATCGTTGCAGGTACTTCTTGAGTTTCCTCGGGCTGATGAGGGACCACCTCAGGTCAGAGTCACAATAATAAATCCAATTTCACAGGCCCTCACCTCCTGCTCCTCAGCCGCTTCCCCTTTCAAGCCTGGCTTCCCAGATCTCATCAGTTTATATCCCAGTACCTGCAGAGAGAGCCTCACAAGCATTTTGCAAATAAGTCCTATCTCATCAGGCATTCACTGGATCTCCCTCATCATTGAAAAGATGAGAAGATTTGTCCTTGGAAGATTTCAAGAAAATCCCAACAACCTCCTCTATCCACATGTGACAATCTTCTTCTTTCAGGAAGCATATGACATCAAGAAACAATGCCTCTTCCTATTGTTCTTGGTAAATTTCAGCAAAATCTGTGTGCTCTTAACCCAGAAAAGAGATGACACTTCCTGGAAGGAGAGAATATAGCACCTGCTTTTGGCTTGTGACTAAAGCCTCTCTTCTCCGAGGTTGTACTAATTTCTTTTTTCTTTTCCTTTTTTTTTTTTTGAGATGGAGTTTGAGACAGAGTCTTGCTCTGTCACCCAGGCTGGAGTGTAGTGATGTGATCTTGGTTCACTGCAACCTCTAGCTTCCTGGTTCAAGCAATTCCCCTGCCTCAGCCTCCCAAGTAGCTGGGATTACAGGTGCACGCCACCACAACCAGCTAATTTTTTCTGTATTTTTATTAGAGATGGCGTCTCACCATGTTGGCCGGATTGGTCTCAAACTACTGACCTCAGGCAATCCGCCCGCCTCAGTCTCCCAAAATGCTGGAATTACAGGTTTGAGCCACCGGGCCCGGACTGTTTTCTAAATTTCTGTTAGAGAATAGAGAGAAGCTTGCCCCCAGGGAGGTGAATTAGATACAAGAACTATGATTGGATGTCACCACTGAACCTACCTGAAATGAGGTAAGAGAGTTGGGAATGGATGCCACCAGGGGGCCCACAATTTTTAAGGTAAGTCATAACAAGTATCTGAACATCTTTCCCCTTGACAACAGCTGCCCCCTTGCCTTGGAGCTTGGCCGTCAGCAGCAAAAAAAAACCTCACTGTGTCTGTCCCTGGGACTAGTGAGCCAGACCAATTTGGGGACTCAAGGTATTTGGATATGTGAAGAAATCCTATCTTCCACAGAAGACCAGAGGTTGTGTGGTGATATCTGAATTTTGTTTAGCATTGTCTTGAACAGGAACTAAAGAAGCATTTCAAGAAGAAAACAATTGTTTTTTTAAAAACTTAACTCTTCTTTGTTATTTGGTGATCAGAAACCTTTGTCTCATTGCAAACAAAGGAACCTAAGTAAGGGCAATCTTGGAAAGAAGAGGCACGGGGTGCCATTACTGCATTCCTACTGAGGCCCAGCACCATCATGACCACCACCAATGGAAATGAGAGATGGGGTTCACATGTGGGTGACAAAGATGTGCATAACAAAGTCCTAGCATCAAAGACAAAACCAACAGAAGGGAAGAGGCAATGTATGGAATGGGTTAGAAAGTACTAGCACATCATACAGCTGATAAGGTGTTAATATGCAGAATATATGAAGAACTCTTAAAACTCAACAACAAAAAACCTGATTTTTAAATAGGCAAAGTACTTAAATAGACATTTCTCCGAAAATATACAAAAGACCAGCAAGCACATGAAAAGATGCCCAACATCATTTATCATTAGGGAAATGCAAACCAAAACCATAATGAGATACCATCTTTCACACTCATTAGGATGGCTATTAAAAAAACAGGCCAGGCACTGTGGTTTGCCTGTATTCCCAGCACTTTAGGAGGCCAGGGTGGGCCAGTGCCTTAAGGTCAAGAGCTCACCTGGCTAACATGGTGAATTCCAGTCTCTACTAATAATACAAAAATTAGCTGGGCCTGGTGGCACATGCCTGTAATCCCAGCTACTCGGGAGGCTGACGCAGGAGAATTGCTTGAACCTGGGAGGCAGAGATTGTGGTGAGCTGAGATCGTACCACTGCACTCCAACCTGGGTGACAGAATAAAACTGTGTCTCAAAAAAAAAAAAAACAAAAAAACAAATAAATAACAAGTGTTAACAGGAGGGAGAAATTAGAATACTGCACTGTTGAAGAGAAAGTAAAATGGCACAACCACTACAGAAAACTGTAGGGTGCTTGCTAAAAAAATTAAAAATAGAGTTACCATATGATCTAGCATTCCCACTCCTGGATATATATCCAAAAGAATGGAAGGCAAAGTCTTGAAGAGACATTTGTACATGCATGTTCATAGCAGGATTATTCACAGTAGCCAAAATGTGGAAGTAACCCAAATGCCTATCAACAGATGAATGGATAAAAAGTGTGGTATATACATACAAAGGAATATCATTCAGCCTTTAAAAGATTTCAAGTATTTCCTGGTTTTTTCTTCTCCTTCTGTATTCTCATTACATGTATTTATATTAATACCTTTTGTAGCTGTCCCACATTCCTTGGATGCTCTGCTCAGTTTTCCTTTTTTCAGTCTCTTTGCTTTTCTTTTTTTTTTTTTTGCTTTGAGATGGAGTCTTGCTCTGTTGCCCAGGCTGGAGTGCAGTGGCAGGATTTCAGCTCACTGCAACCTCTGTGGGTTCAAGTACTCCTCCTGCCTCAGCCTACTGAGTAACTGGGATCACAGGTGCACACCACCATGCCCTGCTAATTTTTGTATTTTAACAGAGGCAGGGTTTCACCACGTTGGCTAGGCTGGTCTCGAACTCCTGACCTCCAATGATCCACCCATCTCAGCCTCCCAAAGTGCTGGGATTACAGGTGTGAGCCACTGCACCCGGCCTTGCACTTTGCTTTTTAGTTTTGAAAGTTTTTTTTTTGAGATATCCTCAAGCTCAGAGGTTCTTTCCTCAGCTGTGTCCTCTACTAATGAGCTTATCTGGGAAGTCTTTATTTCTGTTACAGTGTTTTTGATCCCTAGCGCATCTTTTTGGTTCTGTCTTAGAATTTATATCTTTGTTTAAATTGCCCTTCTGTTCTTGCATGCTATCCACCTTATCCATTAGAGCCCTTAGCATATTAATTACAGAGGTTAAATTCCTGATCTGATCATTCCAGCACCCCTGTATATGAGTCAGGTTCTGAGGCTTTCTCTGTCTCTATGTTTTGTTTTTGCCTTTTAGTATACCTTGTAATTTTTTTCCCCAGACATAATGTACTGGGTAAAAGAAACTTCTATTCATAAGCCTTTAGTAATGTGGTAGTAAAGTGTGGGGGGAGAACATTCTATAGTCCTGTGAGTAGGCCTCAGTCTTTTATTAAGCCTATGCCCCTAGACTGTGAACTTCACACATGCTTCGCAGTTGTTCCTCTCTCCCTTTAGGTAAGCTGGGATGGTTAGAGTGAGCTGCAATTGGAAATTTGCTTTTTCCCACATGGAAGGCTAGAATAAATTAGAGCTGAGTATTTCCTTTCCTCCATGTGGGAGTTTACAGCTGGTTGGAATTGGATATTTCCCTTCCCCCAGGTTAATTAGTCTCTGATAAAAACCCAGCAGGTTAGACTCTGGTTAAATAGTTTCTCCTAGAAGACCTTGTTGAAAAGAATGGAATGCATTGGTATTTCAAAATAGTTTCCTTTTCCATCCCCAGGATGGACACATGAGGGAAATTTTCTCAAATTATTTACTGTGAGAACCTGGTAGAGCTCCAGGAGGTAAAATTCACAAGAGTGTAGGGACCCCCTTATGCCTGGGTCCCCCTGGAATATTTATCTCTCAGACTTGTCCACGCCAAGCTTCCAGCACTCACCAAGTACAGTGCTGGTTTCTGCTTGTGAGTTTCTGGTCCAGTATGTTAAGAGTCTCTGTATTCACCTGTCTGTTTCTCCAATCTTGGGAACACCGGTTTACTCTGTGACATCACTTCTCTTACAAATCTAAGAAGAGTTGTTGATTTTCCAGTTTTTTTTCAGCTCTTTACTTGTTAGGACAGAGTGGTTACGTCCAAGCTTCTTACTTGCCAGACCACAAACTAAAAGTTTTCTGCATTTTCTGAGGATTTTCTAGTTGTGACTTGTGACCTTTGGTTCCAAATCAATTTTAACCAAAGTTAAATCAAAGTGTTTGAAGCTTAGAGCTCATATTTCCACAATGTCCTCTCCCCATTTTTTGTTAGGCTTCTTGTCTTTTTTCATGTTGTTTTGCAGGAGTATGTTGTGTAATCTAGATATTAGTCCTTTGCTGATTTTCATGCTGGAAATATCTTTGCCCTGTCACTCATTTGTTAACTTTGGTATTTTTTTGAACAGAAAATCTTATTTTGATGTAATCAAAGTTTTTTATTTTCCCATTACATCTTGAGGATCTTAAGAATTTCTCTTGCTACAAGGATTCTATGGAGAAAAATAAAGAATCTCTCTTGCTACCCCCACTTCCAAGTTAAAAATATATTATACTACATTTTCCATATTAGCTTTTAATTTTAATCTCTCATTTTAGGTCTTTAATTCATTTGGAATTTCTTTTGTATAGACTTAAGATAGGGACCCACCTTTATATATCGCCACTTAACCAATTTTCAAAATACCATAGACTAAATAATCCACTCTTCCTCTATGATTTATGACACTTCATCTTTATACTTAAGTCTGCTTTTGAGTTCTCTAGATAGTTTTATTAATCTATTTGTTTCTGCACTAATATCACACAGTTAGCACTTGGTTTTGTAATGTCTCAATATTTGGTAAGGTGAGTCTTTCCTCTTTAATTTTCTTTATTAGGCTTTATTCTCCCTTATAAATTTTACAGTAAGTTTTTCACTCCCCCCCAAAAAAAGTGGAAATTTTATTGGAACTGCATTGAATTCATACATTAATTTGGAGGAATTTGGCATCTCTACATTGTTAAGTCATTTATCCATAAATATAGTATATATTTTCACCTATTCAAAACTTCATGTGCTTTAATAGTTTTAAATCTTGCTCCATAAAGATCTTACGTAGTTTTCATTATATAAAATCCTAAGTACTTGATAGTTTTTTAATGCTATTATTGTTAAAGATCATTTTGTATATTTTTATATTTTCAAATTGGTCATTGCTAGTGCAAAAAACCCTATCAGTTTCTGTATGCTGAGCATAATCTCCAGCAATCTTGCTGAACTCTCTTTTTAGTTCTGTCTCTCTGTATATCTCTTAATTCTGTTGTGCTTACTATGTAAATGAACATTTCATCTGCAAATAAGTAATTCTGGCTATACCCTGCTAGAAGTTGACCATCTTTTTGTTATTGTGGTGGTTGTGGTGGTAACTTTCATGGTCTTGGTGTGTTAGCAAGGAATTCCAATACCATGGTGAATAGTAGTGGCAGAGTAACCATTTTTGTTTTGCTCTCAACCTTCAAAAGAATATATCTAAAGTTTTTGTCTGTTGGTTTGTTTTTTATAGACAGGGTCTCACTCTGTTGCCCAGGCTGGAGTGCAATGACATGATCATAGCTCATGGCAGTATTGAACTCCCAAGCTCAAGTGATCCTCCTGCCCAAATCTTCAAAGTAGCTGGGACTACAGGTGCTCCCATGACCAGCTAATTTTTTTAATTTTTAATTTTTGTAGAGACTCCCAGCCTCAAGCAATCCTGCTGCCTCAGCCTCCCAAAGCACTCAGATTAGGAGCACCATGCCAGGCTACATCTAAAGCTTCAGTATGATGTTTGCTGAAGGCTTTATCAAGTTAAAGAAGTTCCTTCTTATTCCTGGTTTTCATACTTATCATATACTTTACTAAGCATTTCCTGGCTCTGTTAAGATCACATGGTTTTCTTCCTTCTCTAGTCTATTTGTTTGGTGATTGTTTATTAATATACTTTCTGATTTTTAAGTAAACATGAATTATTAGATAACTCTAATACACTGTTGGATTGGGGTAGCCAATGTTTTATTTAAATTTTTTGCATTAATGTTCACTTTGTTTACTTTCATTTTCCTTAATCTGTTTTCTTATTTTGATTATACCAGCCTCATAAAATAAGTTAAGCAGATTTCCCTCCTTTTTCTATTTTATGGAACAACTCGTATAACATAAGGCTTATCTGTTCAATATATGGTAAAACTTTTTGTGCCTGGAATTCAGTAGAGCCACTTTTCTTGTATCCAAGAAAACTTTACATACACATGTTTATGTAATTTTCTATTTCTTCATATGACATTTTACATTTTCTGGAAATTTATCCTTTTCTACCCAAGTTTTCAAATGCATTCATGTTTGGTTCTTGAGACAGTTGCTTGCCTACCTCATATCCATTTCCCCTCTTCTTTACCCAAATTGTGTCCCTGGCAGCAATTGTGTTCAAGTAAAATGTTCACTTTACCAGACTCTCTTGCAGGTGAAATTCTGCAAAGGATGTCTGGTAAAGATTTTTGCTTCCCAGATATAGGCTCTACCTCCTCCTCTTCCCTTTCCTTAGAGGAGAAACAGCCATCTTGCAACCATGAAATGAAAAGCATGAGCAACAAAGTGCTATACTCAGCTGAACACAGTCCTTTTTGCTTAGTTACTCTTATTAGAGGTTTGTGTTTAGTGTTTTCAAAAGGCTGGTTTTGGTTTAGCTAATTATATCCATTGTGTTTGCTCTCTCTCTTTTTATTTTTGCCACGATTGTTATTAGTTCCTTCATTCTCATTTTTGTGGGTTCACTCCATTGCTCTTTTTTTAAACTTCTTAAGTTATACAGTTACCTTTTTGTTCTAAGTACTTTTATTTTCTAGTAAGCATAGTCATAGATTTTAAATTCTCTTATGTACTGCTTTAGGATAAATTTTGACATTGTGATTTAGCACAAACTTTGTCATTATAATTTGATTCTAAGTATTTCATAATTTCCCTTGTCATTTTCTCTTTAGACCAAAGGAATTAAGTTTTCCCAGGAATGTGATATTTTTAAATGCCCTTTTTATATAATTAATTTTAACTGTATTTCACAATAATTGGAGGATGTAATTTCCTCATAATTTTTTATAATTTGTAGATATTTCCGTTAAGTATAAAAGCATATGTTTGTATGTGTGCATATTTTAGTTCAAAATTATTAAATATATTATTCAAATATTCTATCTTGCTTACCTTTGGCCTTCTTGATTCATATTCTGAAAGAGCTATGCTAAAATCTCTGCATATAATTGTTCATATATCTATTTCCCCAATATACATTTTGAGGCTACATTGTTAGATGCATATGTTTATGACTGTTATTTCTCCTTGGTTTATTATCCCTTGTTAGTATATAACATCTCTATTTGTCCTGTATGTTATTTTTTCCCTAAATTCATTTTTCTTCTGTTGTTAAAACTGCTAACTTGGAGTTTCTTTTTAATGTGCCTAAATTTTTTAACCTTTCATTTTCTAACTTTGCATAAATGATCTTCTGCTAACAATACTTTATTGAATTTTGCTTTTATATTCAATCAGAGTCTCTTTATTTTGATTTGTGGGTTTAATTTACCTACATTTATGTTAATTTACGTTATCTTGGGACTTACTTCTGCTATCTCATTTTGTGTTTTCTATTTTCTATACTTTCTTTCTACTGCTTTCCATCTTCTTTGGGATAAATAAAAATTTTTTTATTCCGTTGGAAAGTTTGATGATGTCAAATTTATTTTTTAGAATATAATACATTCCATATATACTCTTCTCATGGTCAACTCTAACTTATTATGACCCTTACTTAATGTTTATTCTTTCCCTTGTCAAGTTCTTAAGCTTAGTAACTCTTCTTTAAACAGAACAAGTGCATTAGCATACTCCCATCACCATCTAGACTTTTCAACCAGCAGTTTCTCACTCCCCTTCCCCACCAAACTTCTAGTTTCAGGTTGTATTTCTGAATTATCTATGATATATGAATTTTGCAGGAGGAGGCATTGCTAATTTAGGTAACAATATACTTTTGTAAGATATGTTTCTCCACTTTACCTTGCATTATCTCATTATTTCATCCTGGATTCATTTCCCATCTTACTGGGGTACTTTTCTTTTTAAAATGGTACGAAGGGAGATTGCCTTCTAAAACGGTGAAATGAGGACCTTAGTGAGCCATAGCTCTTAAAAACAACAAAAACACTGGCAAAACAACTAAAAATCAATCATTTTCAAACTTTGGAAGTATACCAAAGCCACAGAAGTAACCTACAATCATCCATCCAAGAGAAAAATACTGAACTTCAATAAGACAGTGGTGTCTGTGGCATTTTGACTTGAAGTTATTCCCATCCTCTCTCCCTCTCCAGCTTGGTGGCCCAGTAGCCATGAAAAGCCAGCAGACATGGAGCTAGTGGAGATGACTGACCGTGTTTGGAGCTCCATTAAAAGCCCCAGCCCTAGAGCACACTCAATATTTTGTCCAAATTAGCAGCTACCTGGAAAATCTCTATTCCCAAGATGTTGTGGCCGTTTCATTTGATTCACAGCTCAGCTCATGGATAAAACAAAAACAAAAACAAACAAACAAAAAAACATTTTTGAAACAAGCTACCCCAAGGCATTGCTAAAAACAGTATCAATCTGATGGCAATATCTCAGCTGCCTACATCTGTGATTCTGGTTGTAGCAAACAAGAGCCTGGCCAGTAACAATAAAAGTTAAAGGAGTTCTTGAGAACTAGAAAACCACAGGGAACTTAAAAAAAACTCCAACATATTCCTGGAGATCTTGAAGGCTGTACTCATGTGCCTACTTGGGAAAGACCTTGGAAAGAAGAAGGCCCCGGTCATTCACCTCTGGGTGACACTGAGTCCCTGTACAAGCAAAAAGTAAAAGCTAAGGCTGTCTTATAAACTGCCTGAAGTGTGAAGCTGTGCCTTCAGATACAGATCCCCTTGGCAAATGGTGGACAATACACACACAAATCATTTAGGGAAAACTTCAGACCAATCATTGGCTGACCACTAAATTATACTGACCTAGGAGTGAACCCTAGGAAACCAGGCTTAAACATGAAAATAATAACTCTTCTTTAAAATACTAACAGAGAGCTCAGAACCTGCATATTGCAGAAAATATAGAATCTACAGAATTCGTCCAGGAAAGGCACTAAGCACATAAGAAGCAACAGGAAAACAATGACAAAAAAAAAAAAAAAAAAGGCAGCAATAACAACAAACCTGGGGGACGGTATCTGATACCAAGTTGTTACAATATACTATCTATCTTAATCTGTTTTGCATTGCTATGATAGAATACTTGAGACTGGATGGGTAGCTTATTTTTAAAAAGACAGTGGGCCTAGTGGCTCATTCCTATAATCCCAGCAGTTTGGGAGACTGAGGTGAGAGCATTGCTTGAGCTCAGGAGTTCAAGACCAGTCTGAGAAACACAGTGAGACTCATGTCTACCAAAAAAAAAAAAAATACTAGCCAGGCACGGTGGTGTATATGTGTAGTCCCAGCTACTCAGGAGGCTGAGGTAGGAGGAATGCATGAGCCAAGGAGGTCAAGGCTAGGCTGCAGTGAATTGTGATCACAACACTGCACTGCATCCTGGGTGACAGAGCAAGACCTTATCTCAAAAAAGAAAAAGGAAAAAGAAAACAGGTTTATTTGGCTCAACATTTTGGTGGCTGGAAAGTTCAAGTTTGGGCATCTCTATTTGATGAGAACCTCAGGCTGCTTCAACTCATGGCAGAAAGTGAGCAGTAAGTGCGCATGTGCAAAGAGATCACAGGGTAAGAAGGGGAGCAAGAGAGAGGAAATGAGGAAATCAGACTATTATAAACAATACGCTTTCATAGGAACTAATTGATTCCCACAAGAGAGAGAACTCACTAACTCTCAAGGGAAAGCATGAATCTATTCATGAGGAATCCACCCCCATGATCCAAACATCTCCCACTGGGCCCACCTCTCAACACTGCCATATTGGGGATCAAATTTCAGCAAGAGTTTTGATGAGAACAAACTATAGCCAAGCCCTAGCACTATCAAAAATGTTCAGTTTCATCAGTTATTTACAAGACATGCAAAGAAACAGAAAAGTGTGCCACATATACAGTTAAATAAACAGCCATCAGAAAATATCCCTTAGGGCACACCAGTGTCAAGTTTAGTAAACAAAGACGTTAAATCAACTATTAAAAATATGTTCCAAGAATGAAAGAATAGTATGTCTAAAGAATTCAAGAAAAGTATGATAACAATGTCTCACTAAAGCCAGGCGCGGTGGCTCAAGCCTGTAATCCCAGCACTTTGGGAGGCCGAGGCGGGTGGATCACGAGGTCAAGAGATCGAGACCATCCTGGTCAACATGGTGAAACCCCGTCTCTACTAAAATTACAAAAAATTAGCTCAACAAAGAAATAGAAATTAACCCCCAAAAAGCCAAATAAAAATCTTAGAGTGGAGAAATACAATAACCAAAGTGAAAAATTCACTAAAGGGGATCAATAGCAAATTTGAGCTGTCAGAAGAAAGAATTGGCAAATTCGAAGATAAGTCAATAAAGGTTATCCATTTGAGGAACAGAGTGAAAACAGAATGGAGGAAAAATAAACAATGCCTCAGAGACCTGTGGGGTATCATCAAGCATACCAAAATATATATAATGAGTGTTCCAGAAGAAGAAAAGAAACACAAAGAGAAATAAAAATATTTGAAGGAGTAATGACTAAAAATTTCTGAAGTGTGGTGGAAGCCACTAGTGTACATATCCCAAGAAGCTTAACAAACCCCAACTAGAATAGCTCAAAGAGATCACACCAGACACATCCTAGTCAAACTGGTGAAAGTCAAAGACAAAAAGAAAATCTTGAAAACAGCAAGAGGAAAACAACTTATTGTGTCTAAGAGATCCTCAATAAGATCAACAGCTAACTTCTTATTAGAAATCATGAAGGCAGGAAGACAGGGGCATGATGACTTCAATGTGGCAGAAGAGTCTCAATCAAGAATTCAATGTACAACAAAACTCTGCTTCAAAAATAAAGAAGTTAAGCTATTTCCAGATAAACAAAAACAGAGCACTCATCACTAGTAGAGCTTATCAGAAACACTAAAGGGAGTCCTTTAGGCTGAAACGAGAGGACATTAGTAACTTGAATCCACGTGAAAAAATAAAAAGCACCAGTAAACATTACTAAATGGATAAATATAAAAGGCAGTGTAAACATATTTTTGTTTATAGCTCTTCTGTTTTTCTGATTTAACTCTTTCTCCTTTTAAAATCAACTGCATAAAGCAGTAACTGTAAACTGTATTGATAGCCATATGAAGATGTAATTTGCGTAAACATAATAGCACAAAGAAGCAGGGAGGGAATTAAGTTAGTATTAATTCAAAGTAGATTTTTTTGGAAATTAAAATGCTAGTTGTAATTCCTAGAGCAGCCACTAAGAAAACAATTTGTTTAATGGTTTCAAAAAAACCATTAACTTCTTTTACTACATCAAAGAAGATCCTGATGTAGTAATCTTTTTGAGAATTTAGGTGCCTGAAAAAATTTTTAATTCGTGATCACATTTTAATAGTAGTTAGAATGTATACAAAATTCTAGGTTTTGAAACGTACTTGTCCTTCAGTCATTTGAAAATATTACTCAATTGTTTTCCTGCTTCTTTGATATTGAAAAGCCTGATGTCAATATGGTTATTGTTTCTTTTTCTCTGGGAGCTTTTAGAATTTTCTTTCTCAACAACTAAATAATAGCATATTTAGGCATGAACTTAACAGAAAACATACAAGACTTATATAAAGAAAACTTTAAAATTCTGTTGAAAGACAAAAAAAAGAAGACTGCAACAAATGAAAAAGTTTAGTCGAAAAGAATAAGACCTTGTATTTGATAGCACAATGGGATGACTATCATCAATAATAATTTAATTATACATTTTAAAATAATTAATAGTATAATTGGATTATTTGTATCACAAAGGATAAATGCTTAATAGGACAGATATCTCATGTTACATGATGTGATTATTATGCTTTGCATGCCTATATCAAAGCATCTCATGCACCTCACAAATATATACACCTATTATGTATCCACAAAAATTAAAACAGGCCTTGGCTGGGCACAGTGGCTCATGCCTATAATCCCAGCACTTTGGGAGGCCTAGTAGGGTGGATCACTTGAGGCCAGGAGTTCGAGATCAGCCTGGCCAACATGGTGAGACCCTGTCTCTACTAAAAATACAAAAAATAGCTGGGCATGGTGGCACACGCCTGTAATCCCAGCTACTCAGGAGGCTGAGGCATAAGAATCACTTGAACCTGGGAGGTGGAGGTTGCAGTGAGCTGAGATTGTGCCACTGCACTCCAGCCTGGGTGACAGAGCAAGACTCTGTCTCAAAAAGAAATAAATAAAATAAAGCAAAAGAAAAAGTTTACCATTTTAGATAGATGATTCAGTATCACAAAGATGGTCTACATTAATTTATGCATTTAATGCAATACTAATAAAAATACTAGCTGGCTTTTGTTGTTGCTGCTGTTTACTTGATTGCTCTCTTTGAAACTAGAAAAGCTGATTCTAAAGTTGATATTGAAAAATAAACAAGAATAGCTATGAAGCCTAAAAAGGAAGCGCAATGAGATTGGACCAGCCCTAAAAGATGTAAAACTGCATGAATAGATCAACTCAACAGAAAATTTTCATGAAGAAAAGGACTAGTCAATAAGTGATTTGGAGACAATTGGTCAGGCATCAGATGGGAGGAAACAAAATGGATTGCTATCTCACACCCTGTACCAGGAAAAACTCCAGTTGGCTCAAAATAAAAAATGTAAAAAGTGAAACCATAAAAGGTTATGAAACCAGGTCAAGTGTAGGGGCTCACACCTGTAATCCCAACCCTTTGGGAGGCCCACGTGAGAGGACTGCTTGAGCCCAGGAGTTCAAGACTAGCCTGGGCAACATAGTGAGATTCTGTCTCTACCAAAATTACAAAAATTAACCAGAAGTAGTGGCATGTGCCTGTAGCCCCAGTTACTCAAAGGTTGAGGTGGGAGGATCACTTGAGCCCAGGAGGTAGGCAGAGTTTGCAGTGAGCTGAGATCATGCCACTGCACTCCAGCCTGGGTAAGAAAGTGAGACCTCGTATAAAAAAAAAAAAGGGGGGGGGATATAAAAGTATTTAAAGAAAACATGAAAGCATTCTTAATAGCTTTGAAATAGAGAAAGCTTCTCTGACCATGACTCAAAATCCAGAAGCCACAAAAATATTAATGCATTTGAATACATAAAAATAAAAAATTCTACTGACCAGGTAGAGTAGCTTATGCTCTTAATTCCAGCACTTTGGGAGGCTGAGGCAGGAGTAACACCTGAACCCAGGAGTTTGAGACCACCAGCCTGGGCAACATAGTGATGCCCCATATCTACAAAAATTAGAAAAAAATAGCCAGGAGTGATAGCACATGCCTGTAGTCCTAGCTAGTTTGGAGGCTGGGGTGGGAGGATCACTTGAGCCTGGGAGGTTAAGGTTGCAGTGAGCCATAATTATGCCACTGTACTCGAGCCTACATGACAGAGCAAGATCCTGTCCAAAAAAAACAAAACAAAAACAAATTCTACCAAAAAAAAAAAAAAAAAACCAGCATAAGTCCAAACACAAACTGAGAAAAATATTTGCAACTCATTTTGTGTCCAAAAGGCTATTCTCCCTGCAAATCCCCTATAAGTCTATAAGGAAAATACATAGATTTGTAAATAAACTCAATAAACCGATAGGCAAAGGATATCACAGGCAGTTCACAGAAACAGAAAAACAAGTGGATAGACCCAGCAATCCTATTTTGTGAAATGTATCCTACAGATACACCTGCCTATTCATAAAATCCTATTTACACAAGGCTATCTATTACAAAAACAAAAAAACAAAAAAACTGGAAATAGCCCAAATGTCCATCAATAAGAGACCAGTTACATAAATTGTGGTTTGTCCACACAATGAAGCAAAATTATGCAATTAAAAGCATCTATTGTGTATTGATATGGAAAAATCTAATATATATTAACAAAATAAAAAATAATAAAATATAGAACAGTCTCTATATGCCACTTTTTATATAGAAAGAAATAAAACTAAGAATATAGTCATGTTTGCTTGTATTTGCATAAAGAAACTCTGCAAAATATGTCAAAAGTAATAAAAGTGGTTATCTATGGAGAAGGGGTGGGAAATGGATGGACAAAAGAAGAGGTGAAAGTTAGACTTTTCACTATACACTCCTTTTTCAAATCTTTTGAACAGTGAGAATCAACTATCTGCCCAAAATTAAAAACTGAATTAAAAAGTAATTTTCTATTTGTCTTTGCTATTCTTAAATTTCACCATAATATGTCTAGGTATGGCTAGGATGTTTTGTTTTCTTAAATATGAGCTTTTTTTTGGTGAATCTGAACTCTCTCTTGGAAATTCTTGGTCACATTTATTTAAATGTTTCATCTGTCTCCATTTTCTTTTTATGAGATTCATCTTACTACTTAAATCTTATGTTTTTTACCTCACTCCTCTGTTTCCTAGCTTTTATTCTTTTTCTCTTCCTGATGTCTCTAGGAGAGTTGCTAATATGGTCTTACACTCACTCTTTGTCAGTATCATCCTGCCATTCAAGGTATCCATTGAGTACTTTTTAAATTATTATTATTTTGAAACAGAGTTTCCCTCTTGTCACTCAGGCTGAAGTGTAGTGGCACGATCTTGGCTCACTGGAACTTCCACCTCCCAGGTTCAAGCAATTCTTCTAACTCAGCCTCCCAAGTAGCTAGGACTACAGGCACATGCCACCTTGCCTGGCTAATTTTTGTATTTTTAGTAGAAACAGGGTTTCACCATGTTGCCCAGGATGGTCTTGATCTCTTGACCGCATGATTCACCCACACTGGCCTCCCAAAGTGCTGGGATTACAGGCGTGAGCCACCACACCCATTGAATTCTTTATTTCACTCAGTCTTCATATTCAGGATGTCCATCTAATTTGTTCTACAACATTCGGGCTTGCTTCTGCTTCACATTTCAGCTATCATCTCTCACATCTTTAAGCGTATTTGTTATGCTGATTTCAAATTTCAATTCCATTAATTGACTGGTTGTTTCCTTTGATGCAAGTTGTACCATTATCTTTCTTGGATAACCCTTGCCCTTCTCAGACATCCCATTCTTTTTCCTTATGAGTTCTTGTCCTACCAACTGCATTGGCTGCCAGTGCATATGTGTCCATTGAGAGAGCCTCTGGTGTTGCAGTCTGAAAGCAACCACTTCCCTTTTGCCTCCCCCAACCAGGCAATACTTTTCCTCAGCAAATCTTCCAGAACTTCTTCCTCAGATATTATTCTTTTCCAAGGGCTGCCTCACTCTGTTGCAACTGCCTGTCCCATTCTATTCATCTGCTCAGGCTGCTATAACAATATCACACACTGGGTGGCTTCCATAACAGACATTTATTTCTCACTGTTCTGGAGGCTGGGAAGTCCAAGATCAAGGTGCTGGCAGGACTGGTGTCTGGTGAGGGCTCTCCCTCGGGTTGCAGATGGCTGCCTTCTCACTGTGTGCTCACATGACCTTTCCTGTCTGCGTGAACACAGAGAGAGGGAGCAAGCGAGCTCTCTGGTGTTTTATAAAGACATTAATCCTATGGGATCAGGGCCAACCCTTATGACCTCATATAACCTTAATTACCTCCTAAAGACCCTGTCTCCAAATACAGTCATATTGGGTTAAGACTTTAACAAACGAAGTGTGGAGCGGGGGGTCACAATTCAGTCCATAGCACCTGTAGAAAAGGGAATAGTCAGCCTTCTCCCACTGGAGTGCCCTTGTATCCACTGTAACGCTGTTCCCCTCTCAACTCACTGTTCGGATTGGCATTAAGTTGGCACTGGGCTAATGCTGATTTTTTGCCATACAGTAGCAACAGGGTGTGCTGGGGGCTTGCCAGGGCAAAATAAAGAAGAGAGATGAACAGTCTGACATCCCCTACCCTCCATCCACAATATCAGTTCCTCTTCTGCTTTAGACTTACATTATACACATACACACTCTCTCATACTCTTTCTCTCTCTCTCTCTCTCTCTCTCACACACACACACACACACACACACACACACACAGGCATCTAACCATATAACTCCTTAGGGTTTCCTCTGTTTTGTATTCAGTTCCAGAACCCATCACCCTCCCTCCCACTTCTGCAGCATCTCCAGGGACAGGAGCTAAGAGCCTTTCCTGGTTGCAATCTCATGGGAAACCTGAAGTTAGCCTCATTTCAATTCCCAGCTTTGCCACTGCTGGAGATGAAGTTTCATCTTCAAGCCTCCACTGTTTTTCTTCTATTATAATAAAAAGCTTGGAGTCAGCTTTTCAGGTGGGTCTAGCTCCAAAATTCTAGGATTCTATGTGGTAATGAAGAAGTGGCAGGTAAAGAACATTGAGATATTTTAAGACTACATAGTTTCCAAGGAGATAAAGAGACATAGTCGGGGAATACCCAACAAGAGAGAGTTATTAGCAAGAATGGATGTCAAATTTAGAAAGTGGAATGTCAATCAAGTTTCAGGGAATGAGTAGAAGGCGAAGGATGTTAGCAGAGGTTCACTAGTTGAAAGGAGATTTGGAGGAGACTCTGCAAGACTGAAGAATGACAGAAACAATTATCTACAATATAGGCCATTGTAGTATTTTCTTTTTAATTATTAAATATTGCAGATATAGCAAAAGGTACATAGAATAATAATGAGCACTGTGTCCCCAGAGCTCAATCTGAACTATTATTCATTACCAATATATAGTAAGCCTCCCTTCACCAGTGCTATATCCTTCCCTCCAAGAGGTGGTAACGATTATGCTAAATTTGTTACTCTTTACACTTCCACTACATAGGTGTGTATTCAGGGGAAACATTTTCTTTTTATAAATCAAATTTGGGCCAGGCAAGGTGGCTCATGCCTGTAATCCTAACACTTTGGGAGGCTGAGACAAGAGGATTCCTTGAGGCTGCAAATTCAAGACCAGCCTCGGCAACATGGCGAAACCCTGCCTCTGCAAAAACAAAATGCAAAAATTATCCAGATGTGGTGGCGTGTCCCTGTAGTCCCAGCTACTCTGGAGGCTGAGGTGGGAGGATTGCCTGACCCCAGGGAGGTCAAGGCAGCAATGAGCCATATTTGCAACACTGTACTCCAGCCTGGGCAACCCCATGAGATACTGCCTCAAAAAACTAAATAAATAAAAAATAAAAGAAAATCAAATTTGATGTCTGAAGACTGAGAAGTATAACTATTGAAATGCTTGAGATAAAGAAAGGTGTCCTCACTGAAGGGACCTGAGCAAGAAGAAAAAGAAAATGGATGGAATAACTTGAGGCAGAACATAAGAAGCTTCTTTTTACCCACTTATGTCTTTCTAAGTGAAGAGGTCACTAGCAGTCACTTCCATATGTGGACATACAGCATTAGTCAACTTCCTGGTGAAGGCAGAGAGCCACATTTCCAGAACATCTGAGGTCAGAAGGAAAGGCATTATTTCAGCTACTGCCTAGCAGAGCTGTTAGCTTGGACTAGTGGGAGTTCTCTTCTCAGTAATGCCAGCATTGGGAAATTGGTCATGAAAACAGAACAGGAGACCATTTAACATGTCAGGAACAAGCCACAGAGCAGGCTGAGGTTTGGGGCCGGTCTCCAAGACCAGACTTAGCCATGACTGGCCAGTGAGATGGGCACAACCAGTGTTCTGCCTCATCCTTTCCCTGAGAGTGGCCCCGGAAACTGCTTCTGAGGGTGCCCTCTTCCTCAGCCTCAGCAAACTGCCAAAATGGAATCATACAATCATTCCATGAAAAGATGGTTGGGTCCAGGGAGGCAACGGTTCCCGGCCTTGCACAGTTGTATTAATGAAAAACCCACTGGGGCCATCTTTAGACAACCCAACCCTGCACCAAACTTAACTAAGCCCTAAACGCTGCCATTGCAAGCAGATTAACATTCACTTCCATCGACATTAAAAATAATTTGGGAGGAAAAAAAGGCAAAAAGATTTTTCTAATTTTGTTTTTGAAATTATTTGTCTGAGTAACTCATTTAATTCACAATTTGCTTCACTTTTTCCCCCAAAATCTGTGCATAATTGAGAATTCTTGAGAAGTGAGGAAATTAAATCCACAGATTACTTTCAAATGTGTGAAATGCTGTATGAATGCTAAAGTTAGCAGTTCATGAAGTTAGTGTGTTAACGTTTGTAAGCATCTAATTAAACATGTATTCTTTATTTTGTGACTTCCTTTTTGCATTTTAGAACCAGTAATTATTTTCCAGCTTGAAACATTGGTATAGGCTCTCAAGAAGCTCACAGAGCCTGGACCCTGTGCCCACAGGCCTGAAGGATCAACAACCCAGTGAGAAGGTTTTATGGGAGGTACTTGTGTTTGTGGGCACTGTCTCAACTCCCCACACCTCCCCACCCATGATCATTCATGATGATTGTAAGGGCAGTGCCCTGAAGATAACATCCCAGATGTAGTCACCAGTGTGTCTGTTCATTGCTTGTTTCCTCCTCCCACTTGCCATAATGGTGGGGAACTTGTGTTGTTCAATGCTGTGTTCCCAGCCCAGAAGAGCATCAGGCCCATCACAGATACTTGACACAAACATGTATTGAATGCACGGTCACCTCTCGGAATGGGATTCAGTGGTGGACAAATAAGGCTCCAGATGTATTTCTATTGTTCAAATGATGTATAATGAGAATGTAGTCACTTATTACCTTTGTAACTCAAAAATAACATAATTTTACACAGATATCACCTTGCATCCATCAGGATGGCTACTATACAAAAAAAAAAAAAAAAAAAAACCCAGAAATAAGAGTTGGCGAGAATGTGGAGAAACTAGATCCTTTGTGCACTGTTGGTGAGAATGTAACATGGTGTAGCCACTGTGGAAAACAGTATGATTTCTTCAACAAATTAAAAATAGAATTACCATATGATCTTGCAATTCCACTTCTAAATATATATACTCTGAAAAACTGAAGCTGAGTCTCAAAGAAATATTTGAACACCCATATTCATAGCAGCATTGTTTGCAATAGCCAAAAGGTGGACTCAACCCAAATGTCCATCAGTGGATAAACAGATAAACAAAATAAAGTATTAATATAAGGGGATACTATTCAGGCTTTAAAAGGAAGTTAATTCTGACACATGCTACCCCATGGATGAGCCTTGAAAACATTATGCTAAATGAAATAAAAGTCACAAAAAGACAAATTCTGTATGATTTCATTTATGTGAAGTACCTAATCAAATTCATATAGAAACACAAAGTAGAAAGGTGGTTGTCAGAGGCTCGGGGAAGAGCAAAATGGAAAGTTATTGATTAGAGGGCATGGAATTTCAGTTTTACAAGATGAAAATGTTCTAAAGATTGGTGGTATGACAGGGTGAATAATACTTAACAATACTGAACAGTCCACTTAAAAATGCTTAAGATGGACTGGGTGTGATGGCTGACACCTGTAATCCCACCACTTTGGAAGTCCAAAGCGGGTGGATCACGAGGTCAGGAGATCAAGATCATCCTGACCAACATAGAGAAACACTGTTTCTACTAAAAATATAAAAATTAGCTGGGCATGGTGGCGTGCACCTGTAGTTCCAGCAACTCAGGAGGCTGAGGTAGGAGAATTGCTTGAACCCGGGAGGCAGAGGTTGCAGTGAGCCAAGATCACGTCACTGCACTCCAGCCTGGATGACAGAGGGAGGCTCCATCTCAAAAAAAAAAAAAAAAAAAAAGCGTTAACATGGCAAATTTGTTGTTCTGTATATTTTACTACAATTAGAAATAAACATTTAAAAATACAATTCTAAATGTCAATATATTTATAATTTTGAGTTCAGAAGACTTGATAAAAACATAAAACTCGGGAAGATAAAAAGAATGATCAACGGATTCAGCTGGGTAAATATTTTACATTTCTATGAAAAAAGACACCATAAAATTAAAAGACAAACAACAAGCTGGCAGAAAATATCTGCATATATATGTTGGGCATTATTAATCATATAGTAAATTTTTCTTTTGAGACAGAGTCTCTGTCGCCCAGGCTGGAGTATGGTGGCGTGATATTGGCTCACTGCAACCTCCGCCTCTGAGGTTCAGGAGATTCTCTGGCCTCAGCCTTCCAAGTAGCTGGGATTACAGGCACACCCCACCATACCCAGCTAATTTTGTTGTATTTTTAGTAGAGACAGGCTTTCACCGTGTTGGCCAGACTGGTCTCAAACTCCCGACCTCAGGTTATCCACCAGCCTTGGCTTCCCAAAGTGCTTGGATTACAGGCATGAACCACTATGTCCAGGCAATACAGTAAAATGACTGACAAGAAGGGGGAAGTATCCTAGGTTTGGTTAATAGAAATCAAATAACTGAAGTCAATGAACACACCTGACAGACACACAAGATAAGGAGGAGGAGGTTGCAAAGTGTTGATGTTTGTGTAACCACGAGCATGGCTGAGCCTAGAACACCATTAGTATTCCAGCAAATGGAACCATGCAGGTACTGTTACAGGTTGCCTCCATTGAAGGACCCTTCCTTCTGTCACTAATATCATAAACCACCTGGCAAATGAGGCAGGTAAGATATGGGAGGAATCTGAGAAGCTTTTGTGCAACAGTGAACTTATAATGGGATGAACTTAGGTTACCAAGAGTCTGCACTGAGCCTGAGCACTCAAGACATTCTAGGGATAGTCAGGCACAGTGGATCATGCCTGTGATCTTAGAACTTTGGGAGGCCCAGGTGAGCAGATGATTTAAGCCCAGAAGTTCAAGACCAGCATAGGCAACCGGTGAAACCACACCTCTATAAAAATACAAAATGTAGTCAGGTGGGGTGGTGCACACCTCTAGTCCCAGCTACAAAAGAGGCTGAGGTGGGAGGATTGTTCAGACCTGGGAGGTCAAGGCTGCATGAGCTGTAATCATACCACTGCACTCCAGCCTGGGCAGCACAGAAAGACCCTGTCTCAAAAAAAAAAATTACTGGGGACTGCAGATCTGTTGTATCTACCTCCCCATGATGTAGACTTCAGGGTAAACAGAACAATTATTGCCCCACCTCTCCTGATTAGTACCTCTCTGCTTTTAGAGAATCCCAAGCCTAGAAGAAGGGAAAGCTAATTCTGCTGACTTGGTGAATCAGCCTGGGTACCTCACTATCGGTCAGTCCGCCATGGATTGCTGCACTGATATCCTTCCCTGTCCCTTGCTGCATCCAGTGAGGGTCCAACCAATCCATTCAAAAGAAACACAGGATTACTTTTGAGAACACATAAAGACCTTCTATAAATCAATAAAAATGCAAAGCAACTTTATTTTGAAAATGTGCATCAAACATGAACAGGAGACACACAAGAAGAAATGGCTCTATACACGAGTCACTTCACCTATCAGACTGGCACATTTTAAGAGACTGGTAACATACCATGTTGGTGAGTGTCTTAGTCAGTTTGGGCTGCTCTCACAAATTCTCATAGACTGGGAAACTTAAACATTTCTCTCTCACAGTTCTGGAGGCTGGGAAGTCCAAGACACTGCCAAGAGAGGCAGTGTCTGCTGAGGGTCTGTTTGCTGGTTTGCAGATGGCTGTCTTCCCATTGTTCCCTCACATGGCAGAGAGCAAACACACATCTTAAAACACACATTCTCACTGAAAGCTCTTGTTTTATTATAAGAGCACTAAACCCATTGTGAGGGCACCACCCTTAGAAGCTAATTACCTCATAAAGGCTCTATATCCAAGTACCATTACATTAGAGATTAGGGTTTGATAGGGTTTGTCTGTGTCCCCATTCTAATTTCAACTTGAATTGTATCTCCCAAAATTCCCATGTCTTGTGGGAGGGATACAGGCAGAGGTAATTGACTTATGGGGGGGCTGGTCTGTCCTGTGCTATTCTCATGATAGTGAATAAGTCTCAGGAGATCTGAAGGGTTTATCAGGCGTTTCCACTTTTGCTTCTCTTTCATTTTCTCTTGCCATCGCCATGTAAAATGTGCTTTTCACCTCCCACCATGATTGTGAGGCCTCCCAGCCATGTGGAACTGTAAGTCCAATTCAGCCTCTTTTTCTTCCCAGTCTTGGGTATGTCTTTATCAGCAGCATGAAAACAGACTAATATACAGTTTCAACATATGAATTTGGTGGGGGGGCATATTTAGTTCCCAGCAGTGAGGATGCAGAAAAAGGAAGACGCTACACTTTGAATTGGAATTTAAACTCGTACATTAGGCTTGTAAACTCTTCAGAGACTCAGATATGACTTGTGAGCCTTGTGACTTCTGAGATGAAGGCTCTCTCACCAGTGGCCAAAGAAAAAACAGGGAAATATTTCCATTGGATATCCTACTACATGATGAATTTTCACATTGAACATTTAATTTCACATTTAATTCCATCGAGAATTTGTTTTTATCTTTCTTTTTTCCAAATAATTAGTTAGTTGTCCTAGTACCATTTGTTGCATGATCTACATTTTCACCATGGAAATATGCCGTAATAGCATATAATGCATTCCTATAGAAACTCAGGTTTATCCTGAGCTATTTATTGTGTTTATTGTATCAAGGATAGTAAACCAGGGCCCCGTACCCCATTTCAGACCTTCAGATGTGTGTTTGGTCTTGTTTTGCTTTTGGTCGAAGTGCCTTTTAAAATTGTGACTTTTCATACCTTTAGGCAGCAGACAAAGTCAGGCCTATCTTAGAGCAAGTTACTTGCCCAGAGCATTTGAGGATGTTTTCCTGGAGTGACACTAGCAACATACCGTTTCAACACTTTCATCTTAGAACACATTTTGGTATCTAGCAGTGGATAGTCCCTCTCATTCTTGTTTTGTGATAATTCTTTTCCTTTTTTTTTTTTTTTTTTTTTTTGAGACAGAGTCTCATTCCGTCCCCAGGCGCCAGGCTGAAATGCAGTGGCGCGACCTCCACTCACTGCAACCTCTGCCTCCCGGGCTCGAACAATTCTCCTGCCTCAGCCTCCTGAGTAGCTGCGATCACAGGCATGCGCCACTATGCCCAGCTAATTTTTTTGTATCTTTAGTAGAACAGGGTTTCACTATATTGGCCAGGATGGTCTCTATCTCTTGATCTCATGATCTGCCCGCCTCGGCCTCCCAAAGTGCTGGAATTAAAGGTGTGAGCCAATGGTAGGGAGATTCTGGACAAGCACACAGCGGGATTGGAGACTAGTGCAGAAGGTTGCACTGAGCCAAGGATACGAAGCCTGGTCACAGTCCTCCCATGTGGGGCCCAGGTCTTATTTACCCCCCTCAAAAACTCTTTCTCATTTCACTGGCTAGTGATTTTGCTTTCTTTGGAAAATCTATTGCACTGCCCCACCCAGAGACTTCCAAAACTGAATGGACTCCAGTGACGATGTTAAATCAGCCCCCACCTCATTCCTTTTGAATTAGAATCTATGCGGCTGGGTCCTGGCATCTGTATCTTAATCTTCCTAGTTGAGAACCTTAGTCAGAAAGGCTGGTATTTGCAAAGTACTTCTCTTGTCTTCCTTGTTTCCTTTTTTAATTACTTTGCTGGGATTTGGGGGTCTGAATTGGTCACCCAGGCAGGAGTACAGGGGCTCATTGCAGCCTGGAACTCTTAGACTCAAGCGATCCTCCAAACTCAGCCTCCAAACTAACTGGGACTACAGGTGTATGCCACCACACTAGCCTAATTTTAAAATTTTTTGTAGGGAAGGATTCTCACTGAGTTACCCAGGCTGGTCTCCAACTCCTGGGTTCCAGTGACTCCCCAGCCTTGGCCTCCGAAAATGTAGGGACGACAGGCATGAGCCACCATGCCCAGCCAGTCAAGCCCTGCTCTTTCACTTTAATGATATTTTTGGTGCATACCTACAGCCAGTGTTGTATTAAACTGCACTATTGGAGAAAAAGCAAAGGGGAGAAGTGATAGTTTTGCTTTTCCCTGAACATATATGAGATAAAACCAGGGCTGTTTTTGGACAATGTGTCGACATAATTGAAGATGGGTACTGCCTGATGGTAGCCTGTCTACAGAAGGCACCTAGAACACAGAGGAATATGCAAACTGGCTTGAAGAGCGATTCATCAGAACTTTTCCTGGTACAGAGGAGAAACTCCAATGACAACAGAATATTGATCTTCTAACATTTGAAAGCCTGTTAAATAGGAGAGAAAGTGTTTTCTATTTTGTTACAGAAGGATCCAACCAGCTCTGATGGTTGAAATCATCATGAATGCAAATGCCAGCTCAGTTCAACAAGAGGAGAGATTCCTAACTATTGGACTTCCACAGAGACGGGATCTGCTTCCTCATTCAGTTCTGCCTTTCCCATCAGCGAGAGACTCCTCAGAGACCAGGACCAATTAGGAAGCTGTGCCAGAACTCACGAGTTCTTTGGATGGTATCTGAGGCGGAATTCAGCTCTTATATTTTATTTTTTACTAAAAAGATATTTTTGAGACTGTGTCTTACTCTGTCATCCAGGCTAGTGTGCAGTGGTGCAATCATAGCTCACTGCAGCCTCAAACACCAGGACTTAAGGGATCCTCCTGCCTCAGACTCCCAGATAGGTGGGACCTCAGGGGTCTGCCATGATTACTGATTACTTTGTTGATATTTTGTAGAGATGAGGTCTTGCTATGTTGCCCTGACTAATCTTGAGCTCCTAACCACAAGTGATGCTCCTGCCTCCGCCTCCCAAAGGGCTGAGATTATAAGCGAGAGCACCTGGGCCTTGCTGAGATTTTTCTACTTAGTCTTTTACTACAAAGGATATTTAATTCACAGAATATATAAATGGTAGGAAAATGTCTGGGTCAAGTGACATTTATAATATTGTAACTGTTGATATATAGACCAGAGTCCTTAGCTGAACTGGAAGGGCAGGCTTTAGGTGATTCATGGATGGACTAAAACTGTGGACACCGTTGGAAATATGTGTGAACCCACTGACAGTTTCCTATGATTTTCAGTCCTCAAAGTGTCTCTTGGACTCAAAGATGCCTCAGAGTAAAGGATGTGTGTTCCCCTAGTATAGGAACAAGGACAGTGAATACCTGTACACATTCAGCAAAAAAGCTTTGCCAAACTGAGTGCTTTGATGTAACGGTTTCATTCAACAAGTCAAAGTACCCAGGATCTCTTGGACATGATAATCTCACTCTTGGAAGGTCTCATCATTCTGCTTACCTTAAATATCCTTGCCACCTTCCACCCTCTCTTACCAGGCTGGACTGTGAAATGGGAAGGAAGAGCAGGGAGAGCCCAACACCCCTCCAGTTGAGAGTAGAGAGGACACAGCCACCGCTGAGACAGGGAAAAGAGGAATGGGGAGACCCTGAGAATGCTTTTGGACAATGCTCAGGTTGCAGCATTACCAGGAGATACCCTTCACCCCAGATCTCAAAGAGAAGAGATCAGAATGGCAGTTACATGTGTTTTTCTTCAAACGGGTTGCCAGGTTGGAATGGCCAATGACATCAGAGATTCCAACCTTCCTGATTGGACAGACCGAACTCTGGGCACCTGGGAACTCAGGTGGATAACAGCATCTTCTGAAAGCTGTTCTTTACTCTTGACTTCTCCTGAGCCTCTAGAAGACAAACACACTCTTCAGGGTCCTAATGGGGTCGGTAAGGCAGCTTTGGACAGAACAGAGACTAGGTTGTGTGGACAGAAACAAAGTCTTTGGGAGAGATCATGGCCAGTGGTCAAGTGCACCCCCCGTTTGAGGAGCAGAGCCCCCAGCTTAGCACAACGGTGCCATCCCCCCAGGTGGTGGTGGATGGAAGTGCCAGGACCATCAGGTGAGGTGACTGCAGGGAGAAGTGATGGGAAAGGATTGACTCAGAAGACGGACAGGCCCAGTGATTGGGAAGGAGCACCTGAGTAGGGTGTGTGTGAAAGAAACGAGGGACTCGGAAAGCCAGGGATCAGGGAAGGAGGGTGCAGGGAGTGGGGCTCAGCTTGGCCACATGGAAGGAAAACCTGGAACAATAACGGGGGTCAGGAGATGCACTCAAAAGATGACAGGGGAGAAGGAAGAGCTCAAGTGAAGGTTTCCATTCTTCTCCAATTGAAAGTTCTTATCTGTGATGAGGAAACCTTTTGAGGACAGAGAGGTGGAAGAATGGGGAGGTGGGGGAGAGGCAGATGGGGATCAGCAAAGGGGAAAGTGGAAACACGGTTTGGAGAAGCCTAGAGACAGTAAGGCAGGGGAGGATAGAAGAGTAGTATGTGGCTTTAGGGTGGGGTCTCAGGTGATCACTTGCAGAAACATTACACCATGGCCTGGTTTCTTCCTCAGTCCCCTGGGTAGATCCCAGCCCCTGGCCTCAATCCCTTGGCATCAAAAGGAGGAGGGAATTGTCAGACGAATCGGAATGGTCAGACGAATCCAAGGAGGAGACGGAGGAGGAGCTGAACTTGGAGCGCAGCCCTGAGCCCAAGGACACCTGGGTGGTGGAGACCTTGTCTGAAGATGGACTCAAGATGAGGCTGAAGAGAAAGCGAGTGTCCTCCATGCTCCCTGAGCACCACCAGGCCTTCAACAGGCTGCTGGGTAGGAGGACACCCCTGAGAGCATCTCCATTTGGGTTCATTTTAAAAAATGGAAAATTTCCAATAATCACACTTTTTCAATAAGAAGAATGTGTTCTCCTGGTGGGTGAGCCCTCCATGCGGGACGAGGAGGCCTAGGAGATGGTAGAGGATGAGGCTAGTCTTAAAAAAGGACTGCACTTGAAATGAGGAAGCTTGGTTTCAGGCCAGGTGCAGTGGCTCATGCCTGAGGTCCCAGTACTTAGGGAGGTTAAGGCAGCAGGATCTCTTGAACTCAGTCATTTGAAGGCTCAATGAGCTGTGACTGCACCACTGCACTCCAGCCTGGTTGACAGGGAAAGAACCTATCACAAAAAATTTTTTTAACAAAATGAAAGAAAACCAGCTTGGTTTTAGCTGTACCCTCTGAAACTCTAGGTCTCGTGCTGACTTTCTAAACCTAAGTGTGTCCATCCATAGAAGGGGATGACAAGGCCATGGGCACAGCCTGCTGTGACTGTCTCCCGAAGCAAAGATGGGAATTCCATGATCACTTCTGCAGTGGTCCCTTTGTGTCTCATGGGAGGACATCATGGCTTATCACAGCTCCTCATCCTATAGATTCTGACACCCAGGGCCTCCTTTAGCCTTTCCTCAGGGGAGTCTCAGAGCAGCAGCCTCCCTCCTTGCCCAGTGAGAGTCCTTCTCTCCTCTCCCATCCACCTAACGCTTGGCCACAATTTTGAGACTTCCCCAAGGGAGGCACAGTTCTCCTCTGTGGCTCCCAGGACAACTGTTCAGCTTCTCACCCTAACACAAGCTCTCTTTTCACAGAGGATCCTGTCATTCGAAAATTCCTGGCCTGGGACAAAGATCTGAGGGTTTCCGACAAGGTAAGGTTGTTCTCCACTCCACTGTGTTCCTGCTCTAACACACGGCCTGGGGGAGGGTGCAGCTTGTAAACTCATCATCTCCTCTCTCCCTCTACCATCTCCCACCTACTGCTCCCATTGTATTAGATGCCCAAGTTCTGATTTTTTTTTTTTGGAGACAGGATCTTGATCTGTTGCCCAGGTTGGAGCGCAGTGGTGCACTCATAGCTCATTTCACCCTCAACCTCCTGGGCTCAAGCAATCCTCCCAACTCAGCTTCTTCAATAGCTGGGACTCAAGGCATGAGCCACCACTCCCAGCTATTTGTGCTCTTTTTATAATCTGTCAGCATCTTCCTTAGGGCTCTGCAGGCTTCTTGCATAGTGAATGAGTGGCCACTACCTCTGTTCAGGGTCCTTTGGGATGCAAGCCCCAGATCACAGTAGTGAAACACATGACCCCTATCCTCTCAGAACTTGGGGACCTCAGCCTCTCAATGTGCTGGTATTACATACATATGAGCCTCCCAATCAGCCAAAATATCAAAGTATTCCTAAAACACTCAACACAACTCTTTTCATTTTCCAAGTCTTCATGTTATATTGACTCTATGTAATAATTCATATAGCATTTAGGTATAAGATAAACCTCTCCTTCTCTCCTTCATTCATTCATCTATTCATGTATTCCACAAAACAATGTAATGTATATCTTATGTGCCAGGGGATATGGAGGATGGGAAGAGAGAGGTCACAGCAATGCTTGTTGAATTAATGCAGCAAGACAAACAAAGCCCTATATTGTGCATTTGGTAGGGGAGAGATGATTAACAGAAACAAACCAGTCACTTCCCATCCTTGGGGCCCTTAGGATGGAGGGGGAGACAGGTATATGCAAACATAACAAGAAAGGGGGTGTGGGGAGGAACAGGGGTGGGGAATAGGATGAGGTGGTGTCACCTGTCTTGTGTAAGAATGACAGGACACATGCTTAGGGTAAGACTTGGGTTGGTTTTAAATTAAGAGGGGGTCTTGCTATATTACCCAGACTGGTCTCTAACTCCTGGCCTCCACTGATCCTCCTGTCTGGACTCCCAAATTGCTGGGATTCCAGGCTAGAACCACCAATCCCAGCCACCACTTGGAGTGTCTCCTTCCTGAAGGTGTGAGAGGCACCCTTCAGCAGGTCTCTGTCCAGCGAGGCCTGCTGAGGAAGGCAGAGCAGGTGTGGTTGCTGAGCTGAGGACAGTCCCCTGCCTTCCTCTCTGGGAAGCTGACTTCAGGCGGGGCTCCCTCCTGGGGGTGGCCCTGAGCAGCAACCCGATTTCTCTCCCCAGCTACCTGGCCAGTGACATGGAGGAGAACAACCAGGCCCCCAAACAAGACATTTTTTCCTTCCTCTACAGGAAGGACCACTCTCTCAGAGACCCTTGTTCCATAAGCTTCGATACCAGTTCCTCTGTTCCATGCTCTGGAGGACGTGGGTTTCCCCAGAGGAGATGGAGGAGGTAGGTGGGGCCATAAGGAGGTGGGGGTGAGGAGAGATGGGCTGGATCGGAGGCTGGAGGAGGGCAGGGTGGGGTCTTCCTGCGGAGTCCCAGGCTTCTCAAGTGGTATGTGTTTTTCCAGATCCAGGCTTATGACCCAGAGCACTGGGTTTGGGCCCGAGATCACACCCTCATTTCCTAGAGCTCCGGGTACATGGAGGCCTGAGGTCATCAGCCTGAGAGAAGGTACGTCTGAATCCTCCAGAGTAAAAGCTAAAGAAAATCCAAGGATCCCAATTGCTTGATCCAGCTTCAAACTTGGTCAACATGGCGAGACCCCATCTCTACAAAACATACAAAAATTAGCTGGGCGTCGTGGAGGGCACCTCTAGTCCCCATCACTCAGGAGGCTGAGGTGGAGGGAACAGCAGAGCCCGGGAGGTCGGGGCTGCAGTGAGCTGTGATTCTGCCACTGCACTCCAGCCAGGGCCACAGAGTGACACTCGGTCTCAAAAATGAGGATACTACGTAGGTTTAGGAAGGTTCCTTAGGATGGACACACTTGAGTTACGGATTTGGGAAAAGGATTCCCTGAAGATTTGGTTTACATCTTGTGCAGCTAACCGCATTTAGGACTAAGCATTAGACTTCAACAGGAGAGATTAAGATTCAGGGTTAGGAATCCAGTCTGGTGGTTCATGATGTTGTCATGTTAGACATGGGTGTAGCATGGTTCCAAGTTTAGATCTTAACAACATGGAAGGCCCCAAGTGTGATGAAGTCCAAAGCCATGTTCTCCCAGGGTGCTCTACTCCCTGGGCTCACTCCCTTGAAGTCCTTGCTATGGAGCAGATCACTGGGGGTGACTCTGGGCGTATTCAGTGATTTTTTTGAGTCAAGGTCACCAAAGTGTGACTATCAGAATCAAAACTGATGGTTCAGAGTCAGGGTTTAAAATGAAGGGTCAGAAATAAAATAGCATTTATACATTGCGCTGAACTCTACTTAGGACTGACATGGGATGCAAATAACCTTCCAGTCTAGAGATCTGCCTCCTTCAAATGTGACATCCTCTCTCTCACTTCCAGACCACTGGGCCCAGGGGAGATGGGTATTTTCAGCAGGAAGTTTATCCGACACCAGCAACACCAAAGACACCAGGAAGGAAGAGAAGAGTTTCCTGTGCTGATCATCTAAAAGAACCTGGACTCTTCTAGAAGGAGCAGAACCGAGTGACCAGGTTTTCCTCCCTGGAGCCAGGGGTAGTTCCTGGAGTCAGTGGAGGAACATGAGAAACCAGGGGTGTTTCTGGTTCCACCCCTTCCTGCGGCACCACCTCCCATTTCTCATTGCTGAATCCCAACCTCCCCTGGGCTGGAAGCTGGAGGGCCCGTTTCCTATGGACTTGGCTGCCACATTCCAGGAGCATTGGAAGGCACAACGCACGTCTCTGATTCTCACAGAATTCTTTGTAAAATATGAAATTACTGCCATAGGATTTTAAGAGATAGTTTAATATATACTGCACATTTTATTGGTTTATTTTCCAAATGTTGGCCATAGAATTACAACTATGTTTATTTTAAATCATTTGAAATTTTAAAGAGATATTTTAATATATATTATACATTTTATTGGTTTATTTTGACTATGTTGGCCATAGAATTACATTTATTTAGTATAGTTTTGAATTTTGTAGTATTGAAAGCATGCTGTTCCTATAGTTTTGTGATGGTTGTTACAGTTGTTATATACACATAAATATAATTCAGTTTTCATTTTTGAGAAAAAATTATTTTGATCCTAAATCTTTTATCTTTCCATCATTTTATCTATTATCATATGTGCTCGCAAAGCGAGCACTCTTGTTATCTATGGTACTGACCTAACTCATCCATTTATTTATAGCTAGGTGGGAGTTCTTCTACATCCTTTTAGACAGACATTCTTATTTTCTGTTTAGTGTTTGTTACTGAACTGTAAGAATTTAGTTGTGATTTTTAGTATGTCTTACGTATATACAAACATGTCCAATATACACTTCACAGTTTATGTGATTATTTTGAAAATTATGGGTGTAGAATTATTACTACATGTATTTAACTAGTTTAGAGATACAAGTGTTTTGGAAAAGACACTGCTGTTATGAAGTTGTGTAATGCTGTTATGCCTTTCATATACACATAAACAGAATTCTGTTTTCATTTTCAAGAGATTATTTTATCCTAAATGTTTTATTTTTAAATCTTTTTATCTACTATTATATGTGCTGCTGAAGCACTGTGTTTACTTAGTATAGTTACATAATATATCTATTACATTTTTAGCTAGGCGGCATTTACCCTAAATTCTTATAAAAATACATTTTTATTTGATGTTTAGTGTTTGTCATTGAATTGTGAGAATTCCTATGCATTTTTTACCTTGTATTGAAAGGTTTGTATGTTACTTTAAAGAGGACATGTGTTTGAAAGGGGGACGGGAGCCGTGTGTTTTAAAGAGGACAGTGCAGTGCAATGCCTGGGAAAATGCAATATAGATGAAGTTTTCTCACCTTCACAATGACTACGATGAGACTGGTCTGGATTTCTTATTTGTTGTTCAATAACATTTTTGTTTAATGAGGTTTTAGTTATCTGAACAAATTTATTAACTCTGGAAAATAATGCTGAGTCATTTTTCCTTTTTTTTTTTTTTTTTTTTTGAGATGGGGTCTTGCTCCATTGTCTAGGCTGGAATGCAGTAACTCAATGTTGGCTCAGAAACATCCACCTCCCAGGTTCAATCAATACTCTTGCCTCGGCCTCCTGAGAAGCTGGGATTACAGGCACCTGCCACCACACCCAGCTAATTTCACTATTTTGAAAAGAGGCACCATTTCACCTTGTTGGCCAGGCTGGTCTCCAACTCCTAACCTCAGATGATCCGTCCCCCTTGGCCTCCCAAAGTGCTAGAATTACAGGTGTGAGCTGCTGCGTCTGGCCGATAGAGTAAAACAATTTATGAGAGGAAGGAAGTATCTTGGGTTTCATTAGTAGAAATCAAATGACTGAAGTCAATGAACTCTGAGGAGATGCTTGACAGACACATAAGACTAACATCTTATTTTTAAACACAAGCATGACTGAGCCTAGAATGCAATTACTATTCCAGCAAATGGAACCGTGAAGCTATTGCTACAGGTTGCCTCCATTCTAGAACCCTTCCTCGTGTCGCCAATACCATAAACCACATGCAAATAAGGCGAGTAAGATTTGGGAGGAATTTGAGAAGCGTTTGTGCAATGCCCAAGAGTGAACTTACAATGGGATGAACTTAGGCTGTTAACAAGAGTCTGCACTGAGCCTGAGCTCTCAAAACATTCTTGGGATGGCCAGGCACAGAGTGGCTCACACATGTGATCTCAGCACTTTGGGAGGCTGAGGGAGGATTGCTTGGGCCTGGGAGGTCAAGGCTCCGTAAGTCATGATCATACCACTGCACTCTACCCTGGGCAACAGAGACAGACCCTGTCTCGAAAAACCAAACAAAAACATTCTTGGGAACTGCAGGTCTGTTGTATCTACCTCCCAATGATGTAGTCACAGGGTAGCAGACCAAATATTGTCCCACCTCCCGTTTAGTGCCATTTCTGCTTGTAGAGAATCCCAAGCCTAGAATAAGGGAAAGCTAATTCTTCTGCCGACTTGGTGAATTAGCCTGGGTGACTGGCTCTTGGTCCGCCTGCTGTGGATTGCTGCCTTAGTTGCCTTCCTGTCCCTGGCTGCATTCAGTGAGGGTCCAACCAGCCCACTCAAAAGGAACAGGATGAAAAGTGAGCATCAAAAATGCAGGATTACTTTCCAGAGGACATAAAGACCTTCTGTAGATCAGTAAAACTATAAAGCAACTTGATTTTTTAAATGGGCATGAAACAGGAATAGGAGACACACAGAAGAAGAAATGGCTCTATACACAAGTCACTTCACCTATCAGACTGGCAAAGTTTAAGAGACTGGTAATATACCATGTTGGTGAGTGTCTTAGTCAGTTTGGGCTGCTCTCACAAATTCTCATAGACTGGAAAACTTCAACATTTCTCTCTCACAGTTCTGGAGGCTGGGAAGTCCAACATCAAGGTGCCAAGAGAGGCAGTGTCTGCTGAGGGTCTGCTTGCTGGTTTGCAGAAGGCTATCTTCCCATTGTTCCCTCACACTGCAGACAGCGAAGGGAGAGAAAGCAAGCTCTCTCTTTTCTTATTAGGGCACTACACGAATCATGAAGGCACCATTCTTAGGAGCTAATTACCTCCCAAAGGCTCTGTATCCAAGTACCATTACATTGGAGATTAGGGTTGGATATGGTTTGTCTGTGTCCACATTCTAATCTCAACTTGAATGGAATCTTCCAGAATTTCCTCATGTCATGGGAGAGACCCAGGCAGAAGTAATTGAACCGTGGGGGCCAGTTCTTTCCTGTGCTATTCTGATGATAGTGAATAAGCCTCTAGGAGCGCAGAGAGGGATGGTGGTGTGTGAGGATCAAGATCATGAAAACTCCCATGACAGGCACCAAACCAAGCAGCAGAAAGAGCTTCCAGATAGGAGGAGATACTTGGGCCGGAGCAGAGGATGTCTTAGCAGCTACCACTATGGACCAACCTGGCCCTGGACCACCTGATTTCACGGACAATCAAGAATATGTCTCAGGGAGAACGGGTGATTTCAGAAACAGATGGCTTCCTCCGCCAAGGGCTGGCATTACACAGCCCCGAGACTGAGCTACAACCTCAGAGAAAGGGAGGGGAACCCCAGATTGACTGTGCCAGCCTCTGGATAAACAGTGAAACATGCCCTTCCGAGGAGCTTAGAATGGTTCTAGGCGGTCTTACCGTCGCCCCGCTGGGCCTTTTCCTACCGGGCTCCGGTGGAGAACCACCTCTTGTTTAGGCGTAGGTGTGTACTGCGTGGGGTGGAGGATGTCCTGCTTTCTATGTTGAGCCCATTGGGCTGGCTGGAAGCGACAGGTGTGTGTGATGTCCCGCTCTAGAGGGGAGGCTCCGGCGGAGCGTGGGAAGGGAGCAGGGCTGGGGTGGGCAGCGTCACCCGCAACAAGTCTCCTCTTCCTCCCGGGCTCGGAAGGAGGGCGCGGCGGCCGACCAGCAGGGGGCGCCAGATGACCGGCAATGCGGCGGGGCAGGCTTGAGGCTCTCGTGTCACGCCCCGGCCTGAGCCCCCTAGCCCACCTCAACCCACCACAGCCCACCACACCCCACCCCGCTCCCCGTCCCAGACAGAGAGGAGCGGAGAGGGCGGCGCAAACAAGCAACAAAACAAACACACAATAAAAACCTGGCGCATATCCCCCGCGTGGCGTGGTTTCTAACCTGGGGCCTCCGCACTACAACACCCCTGCCGCCGCTAAGCGCCTCCTTTCACTCTCTCCTCTTCTCCAGCCAAAGCCCGGCCCCTCCCTCACCCTCACCCACTCCTGAACCCCAGAGAGGCCCCGGGAGAAGGGCGCCCACACAAGGCCCCTCCTCCACCAGATGCCCCTTTTCAGCCACACTCACCCGAAGCTGCCTCCTGGCCCTGGGCTCCGTCGCAACCAGCATCTAACCAGGCCTGACGCCTTCCCAGAGTTCCTCAGGGCAAAGAGCAGGCGCAGAGGGCACGACCCCAGCAAGGGGAGGACCAATGGGAGCAGGGGGCAGAGGGCAGCGCCTGAGCTCCACGTGTGGGCCACGCAACCATGCAACCTGTTGCTGGGTAACCGCATCTCCCCTCACCGCCCCAGCACATCGTCCTGAGCCGCCCATCCTGTCTCCAGCCACCTTCTGCAGTCTCAAACACCGTCATCAGTGGGACCCTGAAGGCCGAAGGGAGAAACAAGAGGGCAACCACCACCCTTGAGCCACCTGCGGCTCTGCTACCCACCATTTCACTGTGAAGAGTCAGCTGCCTGGGCTGGGAGGTCACTGCCACCATGAGTCTGGGCATCATGGAAGAGGAAGACCTGGCCGAGTACTTCCGGCTGAAGTATGGGGGGCGGCTGCTGCAGATGCTGCAGTGAGTGTCCGAGGCCTGGCCCCTCTGTGCCTGGGACCACCCACACCCACCCCATGTCTCAGCTTCCAACCTGTCTGTCCCCTCCTCTTCTGTAACCCAGTGCCCCAAATTACCTTGGCACCAGTCCACCCCATCACCTGGTCCCTACCCGGTCACTCTCCTCCATCTCATTCCCGCGTGGCTCTTTATAATTTTCAACACAACATCCCTTTCCCTCAGAAAGGGAGAGAGGCCCCCTCCTTCCCCATAGGTAACTGTCTCCACCGGTTACTCCCAGCCCCAGACTAATCCACCTCAGAACACACAGCCCTGTTGCATTCACATCTTGGACAGGAAGTTCCCCAATGTTCAGGGAGAGTTGGAGTCACCATCCATCCAGCTACTGGAGAAGAAAAAGGAGATGAAGATCATTCATCATGCTTTGGTGCAGAAGAAGAAGGTGGGGACTCGGGGATGGAGGGCAGAGGTACAGGGAAGGAGTGGGTGGGCTGGGGCTCTGGGAGATCCCGTGGACAGCTCTCCATTGTGTGGGCAAGGTGGCTAGAGCCAGGAGTCCTCTATGGCAGTCTAGTCTCTTCAAGGAGAACAGAAAGGATCTGGGTCTTGGGGGTACTAGTGTCCAGGGATCCTCTGCTCTGAGCCAGGTATGGGGTAGAAAGTGGAAGGCTCCTCTGGACCCTCCTGGGCTTGAGGATGGAGCCTCTGGGGCAGGGGATGCTGGGGTCTTCCTCGGTACCCATGTCAGGGGCTCTCCTGACCCCTCTGCTCCCACACCCCCACCCCAAAGATGTTTCAGCTCAGAATGGAAAGCCTGAACCTGCGCTGGGAGGAACTGGGCATTAAGGAAGCCCAGCTGAAGGCTCACATCCAGAAGTTTGAGCAGTTCATCCAGGTTTGAAGGGGTGTTGGTGGCCACAGTGGGTGGGGGGATCCACACTCAGCAGTCGGGTAAACTGTTGCTCCTCCTCCTTGCTTCTGCTGACTCCTCGCCCTGAGTTAAAAGCATCCTTAGTGTTCCAATACTGCCTGGCACTTCCCTGGGCATCCTTTATGTCCCCCACCTGTCTCTGGTTGTGATTTCCCGTTTACCTATCAGTCTCTGTCCCCTCTAGATGGCTGTTTCCTATTTCCTTTCCAGTACATAGGACATACAGTTTATCCAGTAAATGACTGCATGGATGGATGGATGGATGGATGTGGTACAGTCAGGACTCAGCACTTGGGGAATACAGTGATGAATGAGAGAGTTTTAGTCCCTCCATCTACCCCACCCCTCCATCCTTGTCCTTGCACTGAAGGTCCGGGCAGGGAATAGTTGAAGGACCAGGCACCAGAGTTCATTTCAAGATGCCCCTCTCACTTCACTCCTTAGTGGAGCAATGTAATTGTCTGAAAAATCCAGATTTATCCAGACCCACTCCAGTTAGCACTTATGCAGCCCTGAAGGGCCTGGTCCAGCTCTGGGAGCTGGTAATGATTGCTGTCTGCTGCAAAGGAGCCCCGCTCTTAAGCATATTCCTTCCTCCTCTCTGCCTAAGCCACGTGGGACAGAAAGTCAATGGACTGGGCACATTCTCCAGAGGTCCAGTTCTTCTTAGCAGCCAGAGAAGCACGTATGGAGTAGTTGGGGCAGGAGGAGATTTGGGTGTGAGCCATTCTCCAAATGGCACTCAAAGGGTCAGCAGCTTCAGTTCCTGAAGAGTTTGCTACAAATGTACACCCCAGGGGCTTTCCTTGTTGCTTTCTGCAGATCTGAGGTTGGGCCCAGCCTTCTGTATACATTCATTCATTCATTCATATTTTATTTTTTATTTTTGGAGACAGTCTTGCTCTGTCACCCAGACTGGAGTACAGTGGCATGATCTCAGCTCACTGCAACCTCTGCCTCCCAGGTCCAAGCCATTCTCCTGCCTCAGCCTCCCGAGTCACAGGGACTACAGGCGAGTGCCACCACCCCTGGCTAATTTTTGTGTTTTTTTGGTGGAGACGGGGTTTCACCATGTTGGCCAGGATGGTCTCCATTTCTTCACCTCTAGATCCACCTGCCTCGGCCTCCCAAAATCTGGGATTACAGGCAGAGCCACCACACCTCTATATTTTTTTAAAAGCTCTGTAGGCAGTTCTGATGAGCAGGTGGATTTGAAAGCCACTGGTTTAGACCCCCTCAGTCCTCTCCTGGGCTTACAGGGCAGCACACAGATCCTCCGTGCACCTTCCTCAGTGGCCTCCAAGTGCCACATTCCATAAGTCCATCCATGTGATATCACAGGAGCCCCTGATGGGAGACAGGAGTCACACAGGGCGAGGGGTGGGCTTGTCCCTAATCTTAGGGGAGGGCTTGGCAGAAAGAATAGGCAGGATTGGATCGATTGCAGTAGCTGATCCTTCTGTCTTCTCACATCGAACTGCCTGTACCATCTCCTCCCTAAGTGGGATGCAAGTCTGAGCTCCTAAGCGCATGCTCTCCCAGTGGCCTTACCACCAGGCCCTAAGGCACCAGGTGCATCTCCTAGCTCATCTTCCTGTAACTCCAGCCCTGTTACCCCAGCTTGTGAAAGGGAGAGGGGCTCCTGCCTCCCTTCTCCACAGCTGGGAAAATGGAGGCACTGCGCACCGAATCGGGAGAAAATTTGCACCTCCCAGCTCTGATCCAGGAGTGGTTCTTCTGCTCCACGGAAAATGGCCACCGGGAAGAACAGAAACAACAGAAGCTTTGTGAGAAGTCTTCCTGCTACCACTTCGGGACTTTCTCAATCTTATCAAGGGGTTCAGTTCTCTCCAGACTCTGAGCCCGATGCAATGCAGGTCTCCCCTAGTCCACTCTCTGAAGTCCAGAGCCCAAGTCCCACAGGAAAGAACCATTTCCTGTTTGCCCTCCCCCCGCCCCCAGGGCCACCTCTTGACCTTGGATGAAACCTCTGTCCTCACAGCCCCCTGAGCCCCACCTCAGTCCACAGAAATCTCCTCAAGCAGCTTCAAATACCCCTAAGAGCCTTTTCCTTCACCCCGCTTCTGCCTCATGGGTGGCCCAGCAGTCTGCCTGTTCCCAGGATGGTTTGAGCACATGGAGGGGTCTGAGGGCACCACCAGCCCCAGGATGGCCTGGGCCCCGGGAGGACCGGGCGAGGCTTCCTGACCAGTGCTGCTTCCCCCGGCCCCAGGAGAACGACCAGAAACGGATCCGAGCCATGAAGAAAGTCAACAAGGAGCGAGAACTCAAGTGTCGGCACTTGCGGGAGCTGACCAGGGGCAAGCAGGAGATGGTGGCGCTGCGGCTGGAGCACCAGCGTCTGAGCGCCAAGCTGCAGGACTACTCCATCTTCAACAAGTACCTAGAGAAAGTGGTGGAGAACTCCGAGGTGAGTCCCAGGAGCCCGGCAGCGGCTGGCCCTGGCAGCTGCCTCAGCCCCACCTCCTGTTTCCTGGGGCTTGGGGCAATGGGGTGGAGCTCAGGCTCAGTTGGCTTCAGACTGTGGACCTTCTGAGCCCCAGGGACTCTGCAGGGATGGGCACCCTACTCTGAGGAGATGCAACCAGTCCTTGGGGGGCAGTCAGGGGCAGCTAAAAGAAGCCTCAAGTGAGGCTGGATGAGTTTCCCAAGGGGTGGGGCCTAGTGGTATGTCTTGAGTCACAACTGTGTATATGTCTTGCATGAGTTGCATGTTTATGTCTACATGTGTATCCTTGGCTGTGTCTGTCTAAAGGGGTGTGTGTGTGTGTGTGTGTGTGTGTGCGTGTGTGTGTGAGCAGGTGGCCTCTCTCTATCCCTGTGTCCCCTCTTCTCAGTGTCTTCTGTTTACTGGAGAGTAAATTGGGAAGGGGAAAGGAGAGGAGCTGGAAAAACACCCAGCCTCCTGGTATTGAAACACCATACAAACTGGGGTGTTTCAGATGTCCTGGGAGTTGGTGCTTCACATGGGTAACTTCATTCAGTTCTCTGGTCAGCCCCAAGGGGAACCCAAGCTGATCATCCTTTTACAGAGAAGAAAATGGAGGCTCTGAGAGGTTAAGTCACTTGCCAAGAGTCTCACAGCTTATCAGTCTCACAGCTCATTTGCTTTTAGCCACTTCTCCGTGGGCCCCACAGTGTAATTGACCGGGGCTCTTCCTGCCATCCCTGTGGCCCAAGCCCAGAGAACTTCTCAGTTCCAGCATGGCTCTTGCAGTGTAATACTGCTGATGCCCCTCCCAGAAACCAGAAACCACCCCCACTGCCCTGAACTCTGTGGCCCTTCTTCTCAGGCTCCTGGCTGGGGCGGAGAAGGGCCTCTTCCCAGGTCCTTCTTATGTGGTGAGTCCAGGTGCTCTGTCCCAGATCCTCTACTTTTCTCCCTGATCAATACCTAGGGCCTTCCATGGATGCCACCCATGTCACACTATCTCCTCCCCCATGTGACCAACAGCCAGAAGAGCCCCCCACCGGGGCAGATAGAGGCACCCCCTCCAGGCACGTGGATCTATGTCCTGGTAGAGGAGGGGCGACAGAATGCCCAGCTGTTTAAATTTCCCACAATTCCCATATCAAACCACTCACCTAGTTTACTCATGCATGAGTCCCACATCTGCGTTATTTCCTCCACTCAAAGCTGCTACGTACTATAAGGTCAGTGGTTCATTTCATGGTTAGAGTTTCTGGGGAAGCGGGCAGGAAGTAAGGAGGGACTACCGTATTAAAACAGCCGATAAATTGCAAGATGTGGCCAGGTGTGCAGTGGCTCACACCTGTAATCCCAGCACTTTAGGACGCCAAGGTGGGTGGATCACATGACGTCAGGAGTTCAATACCAGCCTGGGCAACATGGCAAAACCCCATCTCTACTAAAAATACAAAAATTAGCCTGGCGTAGTGGCAGGTGCCTGCAATCCCAGCTACTCAGGAGGCTGAGGCAGGAGAATTTCTTGAACCCGGGAGGCAGAGGTTGCAGTGAGCCAAGGTCATGCCGTTGCACTCCAGCCTGGGGGACGAGAGAAACTCCATCTCAAAACAAAACAAAATATTGTAAGGTGTGTCTTGAGTTCAGAGTTGCTAAAATATGTATCTTAGGATTGAGGACATTGGCCTGTGTCTCGCTTCTAAGCTTAAGACCCCCATATCTAACTCTTCCCCGTGCACACTTGTCTCATCTGCTTCCTGCCACCCCCAGGCCAGCCCTGCTGCTGGTTTGTCCTGTGCTGGCGAATGGCAGGACCACCCACCCACAGCTCCACCAGAACCTGGGCCTCCTTGGCTCCTCCCTCTTGCTCAGTGCCACAGCTATCAATCAGCAGATCTGGTCTGTTCTGCCTTAGAAGTATTTCTGGAATCCAGTCCCGGCCCCTTCCCCATCCAGGCCACCAGTGGTACCTCATCTGGAGTTCCACTCGGCGTCATTCCTGGCCAGCCTGTTTTACATTCCTCCCACTCCGCTCTTTCTTTCTTTTCTTCTTTGTTTATTTTGTTCAAAATACTCTAAGCATACTGGAAAGTATAGAGACACACATAACAGCAACCAAGTACTCATCACATAGCTTTGCTAAATCTTCATCTTTCCCCATCTGCCCCCAGTTCTGCTGTCTTAAACACTACTGACAATTGAAATCCAATAAATGAAATCCTGTGTCCTTCCAAATCTCATGCTTTTTCACCTCTCCTCAGACGCCGAGTATCCTGCTTTTAAAAATTCTCATATCATGCTTGTTTTTATTATTTTATAACATTGAACGTTTTGTAACTTTTTATGAAATTTTTAAGCATATACAGAAGTAAATACAACAGTGTATAGAACACCTGCTGCTCATTATTTGATTCCAGTAATTATCAATTCATAGTCACATCCCCCATACTATCCCACCTCTGCCATTTTGAAGCAAATGGTATGTTTTCAACCATATATGTCTCTCTGCAGTATGTATCTCTAAGAGATGAGAGTTCTTTGTAAAATAACTATAACACCATTGTCACACCTACTATAAAACTGATAGTAATTCCTTAACATAAAATATCAGTATCATTTATTGCACAAAATGGGGCAAGCATGGTGGCTCATGCCTGTAATCCCAGTGCTTTGGGAGGCCAAGGTGGGAGGATCACTTGAGCTCAGGAGTTCAAGACCAGCCTGAGCAAAAAAGTGAGACCCTCCCCGCAACTGTACAAAAAGTTTAAAAATAAAAAGTAGTCAGGCATGGTAGCACCCATATGTGGTCCCAACTACGTGGGAGGCTGAGGCAGGAGGACTGCTTGAGCTCAGGAGGTCAGGTCTTCAGTCACCCATGTTTGTACCGCTGTACTCCAGCCTGGGCAAGAGTGAGATCCTATCTTTTAAGACAAATTATTGCACAGATGCTTTTTGTACAGTTGGTTTGTTCCAATCGTGGTCCACTAAGGTCCTCACACTGCCCTTAGTTGGTATGCTTCTTAAGCATGACACAAAAGCGGTTATATCGCATGATTCCACTCGTGTTTAAAAACAGGTAAAATTAATCTTTAGTGATAGAAGTCGGAATATTGGTTTCCTCAATGGTGGGGGGAAGATACTCACTAGCAGCCCTTCTTCGTTTATTTGCTAGAACACTACCATTAAAGAAAAGGACTTCATAAGAGAGAACCTTCCCATTTGATGATTGTGTGGGTCTTACAGAGAAAGTCTGTTAAATGCTTTATTTACAGTTTTCAGAATAATGAATTGCACCCACCTGTAATGCTTCTAGTATCCTTGTGAACTTATAGGTTTTTAACATATTTGGTATGTTTTAAACCTTTGCACTTATTCTTACTAATGTTCAAATCATCTCATCTTTGGGCACTGGAGGCTCTTCCATTTGACACCTGAATCATTTTGGCATCAGCATTAAGTTTTAGAGGTGTGTTCCTAGTAGCTCGGATGTAGTCCGTTTATTTGAACTGTGGTACGCTGTTGCACTGTGTGCCAGATGAACTTTCAGAAATGTAGATGTGAACTGTCTCTCTGCTTTTTCTTTTTTGAGATGGAGTCTCACTCTGTCACCCAGGCTAGAGTGCAGTGGCACAATCTCTGCTCACTGCAACCTCCACCTCCTGGGTTCAAGCAATTCTCTGCCTCAGCATCCCGAGTAGCTGGGATACAGGTGCCCACCACCATGCCTGGATAATTTTTGTATTTTTGATAGAGACAGGGTTTTACCATCTTGGCCAGGCTGGTCTTGAACTCCTGACCTCGTGATTCACCTGCCTCAGCCTCCCAAAGTGCTGGTATTACAGGTGGGAGCCACCACGCTCAGCCCTCTCTGCTTCTTAAAATCCTTCAATGGATAAAGTCCACACTCCTTCCCAAGGTTTACTGAACTCTTGCTTGCTTGCTTTCTCTTTCTTTCTTCCTTCTTTTTTCTTTCTTTTTCCTCCTTTCTTTCTTGCCTTCTCTTTTTTTTCTTCTCCTTCTTCTTCCTTCCCTCTTTCTTCCTTCTTTCTTCTTGTCAATCTCTTCCTCCCCATCTTGAACTCAGGCTACCTTGAACATCCTGAACATACCACCCCCTATTCTGTTTATCTTTACCCAGGCTGCCTCCTCCACCTGTAGTACTGCATCACCTCCCCACACTCATTTTGCTGGCTGTCATCTATTCATTCCTCCCGTCTCATTTCAGCTACCCTTTCTCCCAATAAACCTTTTTGGGCTATTTCTACCCCCTCCAGTGCTGAGTTGGGTGGCCCTTCCCCAAAGAGGCATATTTGGGGAAAGGCCAGCAGGGTAGTTCCCAGGACACCCACCTGTCACTGGCGATGTCATGAGATGGAGAAGGTGCTCAGGAAGTTTCCCCTGGGTGGCCGAAAGGCATGCTTTGATAAGCCCCTAGGAAGGCAACTTGGCATCACCGAACTGGTGCTCATGCTCTGCCTTCTAAACAGGGTTGGTTTCAGGGCTTCTCTTCCACTGAGCAGGACCTGAGGATTAGGGCCAGAGTGGTGTGGTTCTGGACCATGCCGGAGGAGGTGAGCTGAATCTGGCAGGCCACCTGCCCCACCAGCACCCTCTCCAGCCCCCGCTTCTCCCTCAGCAAATGAACAAATACCAGAGGTCACCAACTGGAAGGCTCACCCAGATTCCTGTCCAGCCCTGTCCCCCAGTCAAAGATAGGGCTTATCTTGCTGTTGTAACTGTTTACTTGTCTGTCTGTCCTCCCTCCATGCCACCCCTCGGGATATAATCTTCCTAAAATCAGAGTCTGGTTTTCCTATCTCCTGCTATTTCCCTGGCATTTCGCCTCGCTCCTGACTTATAAGTGGTTCTTGGTACAACCTTGTTGAATAGGAAATTCTTGCCTTGGGAGACATATCAAAATGCCCTCCACCAGCAACTATCAACCCTGGCTGTGCCTGGAACCACCTGGGGATCTTTTGCAAAATTCAGGTGTCAGAGACCACAGAAGACTTGTTTATTCATCTGAATTTCTGGGGGTGGAGACTGGCAGGTATCCTTTTTAAAGCCCCTGCAGGTGATTCTAACATGCAGTTAAGATCAGAAATCCCTGGCCCAATTGTACATCCCCCCCAGCCTATCAAATGGACCATGGCCGATACAAACCCAGGAGAGGCAGGCAGCGGGAACCCCAATGTTCCTCACAGCCTCCGGCCATTCCACTGGCCAAGGGCCTGTCTCCCCAGATGTCCAGATGTCCAGGCCTCCAGGCTGGGGTTTGGCAGGACTGGGTGGCTCCATCAGGCCCCTGGGACTGGCTGTGCATTGTCCTGAGCCCCTGTCCGCAGTTCGAGGAGATCCATGAGGTGATCGCGCGCTACAAGACACTGGTGAGCATGCACCACGACCTCATGCAGTCTGCGCAGGAGGGGCAGGAGAAGATTGAGCACGCCAAAGCCCGGCTGGCACACTACATGGAAGAGAAGGATGATGAAATCCTGCAGCAAAACAATGAGCTGGCAAGGCTGCAGATGCGTTTTGACCGTGCCCGCAGCAACGTCATCATCTGGGTGAGGGGGCCCGGGGCGGGTACTGGGTGAGTGAGAGCCCTGAGTACACACACACACACACACACACATTCTGTGCTCATGCCCCGTCCTATCCCCTCCCCAGGAATCTCGCTGGGCGCACATCCAGAACACTGCAGCCAAGAAGACCCTCCTGCTTGGCACCATTAAGATGGCCACGCTGAACCTCTTCCAGATCGTGAGCAAGCAGCTGAAGGAGGCGACTGAGGTGGCGCTGGAGGACACACACAAGCAGCTGGACATGGTAGGAGGATGGAGACAGGCCCTGGAGCCGTTGGGTCTGCTGGGCCAAAGAGGTTACCAATTGGTTGGGTGGAACAATGAAACCAACAGAGCAGCAGAGGAGGGGCTCTCAAATTTTCACAACATCGGAATCACCTGGGAGGGGGAGGAGTCTTACTGGGCCCCACGTCCAGAGTCTCTGACTCAGTGGATCTGAGATGAGAATTTACATTTTCAGCAAGTTCCCAAGTGAAGCTGCTGATTTCGGGTTCCATACTTTGAGAATCTTGCATTAGCACCAAACCCTTTTTGGCTCCAGTATACAAGGGACCCATATTGAATCCATTAGTTGTATAAAACAGCCTTATTAAATTCTAGTGAGATACTGTGACTTGCTGAAGGCCTGAACCTGAGGCCCATCATTTGTTAAAAAGAGAAATTGGAGGCCGAGCCTGGTGGTTCATGCCTGTAATCCCAGAACTCTGGAAGGCCAAGGCGGGCAGATCACCTGAGATTGGGAGTTTGAGACCAGCCTGGCCAACATGGTGAAAGCCCATCTCTACTAAAAATACAAAAATTAGCTGTGCATGGTGGTGCACACCTGAATCCCAGCTACTTGGGAGCCCGAGACAAGAGAATTGTTTGAACCTGGGAGTTGCAGTCAGCCGAGATCACGCCACTGCACTCCAGCCTGGGTGACAGAATAAGACTCCATCTCAAAAAAACAAAAAGAAATTAACCAGACATGGTGGCACAAGCACCTATAATCCCAGCTACTCTAGAGGCTGAGGCAGAAGAATCACTTGAACCCAAGAAGCAGAGGCTGCGATGAACCGAGAAAAAAAAATTGACTGAGAGGCACTTTCCCTACTTAAAAAAACAAGGGGGGGTAAACTCATGAAATATACACAGCAAGGCAAAAGAAGTTCCCTAAAACAAAAAATCAGCCTACACCTTAAAGCATGTTTGAACAGAATTATGTTACAACCCAAAGGAGGAAACTTGTAAGAAAGTTTGTTCTGAAGGTAGCAATTCTCAGCATTTCGTCTTTACACTCCTAGAGTTTATTGAGGACTCCCAGAGAGCTTTCCTTTATAGGGGTTGTATCTATTGGTAACTACCATAATAGAAATTAAAAGAGAAAATTTAAAAATATTTAATTAATTTATTTTGAATAATAATAAAAAGTATGTCAATAGAAATAGCATTTTTATGAAAAAGGTTTCAGAAGTGTTTTGTGAGAAGAGTGGCATTGTTTGACATACTTGCAGATCGCTTTAATGTCTGGTTTAACAGAGGACAGGCAGGTGCTCATGTCTGCTTCTGCGTTCATTCTGCTGTGACAGTATATGTCATGGAAACTCCACTCTGAGAAATGCCACTGTGGACTCGTGAGAGAATAAGAGCAAAACAGGCAAATAACATTTTTTTATTATTATAAAAAGAGTTTTGGCCTCAAAACCCCTGTCCCCCAGAATAGGATATCAGAGACTCCCAGAAATCCTCAGGCCCAGCTGCGCAAGATGGCTCATGCCTGTAATCCCAGCACTTTGGGAGTAATCCAGCACTGAGGCAGCTGGATCACCTGAGGTCAGGAGTTCAAGACCAGGCTGGCCAACATGGTAAAACCCCATCTCTACTAAAAATGCAAAAATTAGTCAGGCATGGTTGCGGGCACCTGTAATCACAGCTACTGGGGAGGTTGAGGCAGGAGAATCACTTGAACCCGGGACGCAGAGGTTGCAGTGAGCCGAGACCGAGCCACTGTACTCCAGTCTGGGTGACAGAGTGAGACTTCCTCTCAAAAAAAAAAAAAAAAAAAAACTCAGTCCCCCTCCCCTCGGCCACCCAGAGGTCCTCAGGCTCCTGCCCTTAGCTGTTGTGAAGAAAGATGCAGCAGGATGGTGGGGTGCCATGGCTCACGCCTGTAATCCCAGCACTTTGGGAGGCCAAGGCAGCCGGATCACCTGAGGTCAGGAGTTCAAGACCAGGCTGGACAACACGGTAAAACCCCGTCTCTGCTAAATATACAAAAATTAGCCAGGCATGGTGGCAAGTGCCTGTAATCCCAGCTACTCAGGCAGCTGTGGCAGGAGAATCGTTTCAACCCAGGAGGTGAAGGTTGAAGTGAGCTGAGATTGTGCCATTGCACTCCAGCCTGGGCAGCAAGAGCAAAACTCTCAAGATTCAGTGGGAGATGCCGCTCTCCACCCCCTCACTCCCACAAGTGCATCCCCTGCTGAGACCATAGCTTCTAGTCCATCCACTCCAAATTTTGAGTTTCTGAATCCCTCTCAACTTGGATTTACCTCTACAGGAGAACTTCACATTGCCCAAAAGTTATTTGAAAATATCTCACTTCGTTCCCATAGGAGATGAAGCTACTCATGGAAATACACATGACCAAGTAGCCTAAAGATTTAAAATTAAGGACCTGGGAAAGTACAAGTTGAAATCAGAGGTCAAGGACGGAGAGAAATACAGACTGCCCTTGGTTCTTAAGGGCCTTAGACGGGGGCAGTTAATTGCCAGCTTCCTGGCAACCCAAATGAAAAGCCACCAGTAGTTCTTATACCAGAATAAGAAAAGATAAGGTTTCCTCTTCCTGGCAGTTAGCTCTCACAGAAATTTCCTGATGAGCCTTCATTGACATTTTATGATGTCCTCAACAGCATCCCTGCAAGCAATGCAGGCACGGGCTTTGTAAAGCAGCTGCTTATACAGAACAAGGAACGTGGTGCACAGGACAGCTTAGGAAAAGTGATTCTGCAGAAGGCCAGGGCAATTTGAATTCCATAGAGTGTGTCATGGAAGGTTTGGCATTATCCCTGAAGAAAAGCCAAACTATCTGAACAAGCACTTTCCAAACTGAATCCTGAGATACTGTTTCCTAGGGGGAATAAGCGGACTCCATAGACTAATAGATTTAGAAAACTTGAAATTAAACGAAGATAAGATTTTAAAAAACAAACAGGACTTGGAGTCTTTGCTATGCCCTGAGATGCTCCCAGCAGACAGTGTTTCTAAAACTGACTTGACCACAGAACTCCTTTGAGGCATGTGACCATTTAATATGAGAACATAGCTGAAGAAATGCTGACCTGTCTTCTTGGGAAAGCTGCTTTAATTCATTGACTCTTTGTTTTCTCATTTGCACAATGGGAATGATATTGGTAATAGTAACAGTGTCAGCAGCTGACAGTTGTCAAGAGCTTTGGACAGTCTGCGTACTTTCATCTCCAGAGACAGCCTTGAAAAACAGAAGTTTTAGAACTGAAATCTTTTTTAACTTTTATTTTAGGTTCAGGAGGACATGAGCAGGTTTGTTATATAGGTAAACTCATGTCACAAGGGTTTGTTGTACAGATTATTTCATCAACCAGATACTAAGCCTAGTATCCAATAGTTATTTTTTCTGATGCTCTCCCTCCTCCCACTCTCCACCTTCAAGCAGGCTCCAGTGTCTATGGTTCCCCTCTTTGTATCCACAGGTTCTCATCATTTAGCTCCCACTACTAAATGAGAACACGCAGTATTTGGTTTTCTGTTCCTGCACTAGTATGCGAAGGATAATGACCTCCAGCTCCATCCCTGTTCCCACAAAGGACATGATGTCATTCTATTTTATGGCTACATAGTATTCCATGGTGTATAAGTACCACATTTTCTTTATCTAGTCTACCATTGATGGGCATTTAGGTTGATTGTATCTCTTTGCTATTGTAAATAGTGTTTCAGTAAACATCCCGTGCATGTGTGTTTGTGGTAGAATGATGTATATTTCTTTGGGTATATGCCCAGTAACAAGATTGCTGGGTTGAACAGTAGTTCTACTTTTAACTCTTTGAGGAATCGCCACACTGTTTTTCACAATGGTTGAACTAATTTGCACTTCCACCAACAGTGTGTGAATGTTCCCTTTTCTCCACAACCTCAGCAGCATCTGTAATTTTTTGACTTTTTAATAATAGCCATTCTGAGTGGTGTAAGATGGTATCTCATTGTGGTTTTAGTTTGCATTAGAACTAATATCTTAGAGGCTGTCTGGGCCAATCTGTTCTCCCTCTCTCCTTATTAAAGATGAAGAAACTGAGTCCCAGAAAGATGGAGTGATTTCCCCAGAACTACGATGGGGGCGCAGCTAGTCATCTGACTTCTGGAGTAGCACCCTTTTCTGTGTTATGCTGACTATGCTCTTTAAAACAGAAGCCAGGGCCAGGCACAGTGGCTCACGCCTGTAATCCCTCTCAACTTTGGGAGGCTGAGGTGGGTAGATCACAAGGTCAGGAGTTTGAGACCAGCCTGACCAAAATGGTGAAACCTGTCTCTACTAAAAATACAAAAATTAGCTGGGCGTGGTGGCAGCCACCTGTAATCCCAGCTACTCAGGAGGCTGAAGCAGAAGAATCGCTTGAACCAGCGGGTGGAGGTTGCAGTGAGCCAAGATCACACCACTGCACTCCAGCCTGGGCAACAGAGCGACACTCCGTCTCAAAAAGAAAAAAAAAAAAGGAAAAACAAAACAGAAGCCGGTGAACAGAATTTACATTTCTTTTCATGACTCAAGGTTAACAGAGTAAAACTCCATCTCAAAAAAAAAAAAAAAAAAAAAAAAAGGAAAAAAACAAAACAGAAGCCAGTGAACAGAATTTATGTTTCTTTTCATGACTCAAGGTTATCACGATGAGCATCAGCTCTGGGTTTCGAGCGCACAATCACCTTGAGGGTAGTGAAGTTGTGGAAGGTGGTCTCAAACTCCTGAGAGGCCCATGCTGACAGGACCCTGCCTGCCAAATCCTTTTTATCCATGAGCCTGCTCGTGACCCTTTCTTCTTCCTCCTGTTTGATTCTCAGCCTGGACGTCACACATCACCAGGCCTGCTTCTAGAAGTTCCCAGCTCCATCCCTGTTTGTTGCTTCTAATTGGCTTCACCTGATACTCAATTTCACCTCAAAACATTGTCAAATGAAAGAAAGCGGCTTCCTCAAGAAGTGTGCTGGCTCATGCCTGTAATCCCAGCATTTTGGGAGGCCGAGGCGGGTGGATCACTTGAGGTCAGGAGTTCAAGACCAGCCTGGCCAACATGGTGAAAACCATCTCTACTAAAAACACAAAAATTAGCCAGCCAAAGTGGTATCACCTGTAATCCCAGCTACTCCGGAGGCTGAGACATGAGAATCACTTGAACGCAGGGAGCAGGGATTGCAGTAAGCCTAGATTTTGCCACTGCACTCCACCCTCAGTGACAGAGCAAGACTCTCGTATCAAAAAAAAAAAAAACAGTCAGTCACAATAAAGCGATGACGCACCATGTACTCTTTACAAGTGAATGCCTGGCATGCTCCATCTTGGGAGGAGGGATGCCTCTGGGGGACGGAATTAACGCTGGGCTCCTTGCCTTTTTAGATCCAGCAGTTTATCCAAGACCTGTCAGACATCTGGGCAGAGGTGAAAAAGAAGGAACAACAGCAAGTCCGAGTCTAAGGCGGCAGCCTGGTTCCAGAACGTCCTGAGACGGAAACCATGAGAGGATAAGCCGGGAACCTGCAGTCCAGTCAGTCCAGCGGAGACCGACGCCCCTGTGCCTTCCTGCTGGGGAGCACCTGGCTGTTTTCCCCTTGGGCCCCACTCAATCCCTGAAAATAGTGTTATAAGAAGTGTGTTCTCAAGTTCTCTCTCTCCCTTTGGTAGTTTATTCATGGGGAAGAGTGTCAGTGAAGGGGGCCCCCCCACAAGCACTCGCTCTCGAAGCTGGTCGCCTAGGCTGCCTGGGAGCTAGAAACCACATCTTAGGTCTGGTGTCCTCTCAGCTTTGGGTGCACACACAGTCAGTGTTCAGGTGGGCAACAAACCAGAACATTAGTACAGGGGACCCTTCCCGCATCCACCACTTCAAACATTTATTTTTATTTTATTTTATTTTGTTTTATGTATGTATGTATGTATTTAGAGACAGAGTTTCACTCTTGTTGCCCAGGCTGGAGTGCAATGGTGTGATCTTGGCTCACCACAACCTCTGCCTCCCAGGTTCAAGCAATTCTCCTGCCTCAGCCTCACAAGTAGCTTCGACTATAGGCATGCACCACCATGCCCAGCTAATTTTGTATTTTTTTTTTAGTAGCTACAGGGTTTCTCCATGTTTGTCAGGCTGGTCTCAAACTCTCCCAGTCTCAGGTGATCCTCCACCCACCTCGGCCCCCCATGGTGCTGGGATTAACAGGCATGAGCCACAATGCCCAGCTTTTTTTTTTTTTTTTTTGGAGATGGAGTTTTGCTCTTGTTGCCCTGGCTGGATTGCAATGCCATGTGAAATCTCAGCTGACTGCAACCTCCACTTTCTGAGTTCAAGGGATTCTCCTGCCTCAGCCTCCTGAATAGCTGGGATTACAGGCGCCCACCACCACGCCCAGCTAATTTTGTATTTTTAGTAGAGACAGGGTTTCACCATGTTGGTCAGGCTGGTCTCAAACGCCTAACCTCAGGTGATCCACCTGCCTCAGCTTCCCAAAATGCTGGGATTACAGGCATGAGGTGTTTCTAATTTGGGTACAAAGAAAGCGGCTTCCTCAAGAAGTGCGGTGGCTCATGCCTGTAATTCCAGCATTTTGGGAGGCCGAGGCAGGTGGATCACTTGAGGTCAGGAGTTCAAGACCAGCCCAGAACTTTGAAGGCAGCTTCCCAGTTCAGAGCTGCAAAACTGCTGAGTTGAGAATTCTTCCCTGACTACAGGAGCAAACTTTGCTCCCCTACCCCACTGTGTGCCCTAAAACATGCAAACAAGGCTGGGCATTGTGGCTCATGCCTGAAATACCAGCACTTTGGAAGCCCGAGGTGGGCAGATCACAAGGTCAAGAGATCAAGACCATCCTGGCCAACATGGTGAAACCCCGTCTCTACTAAAAATACAAAAATTAGCCAGGCATGGTGGTGCATGCCTGTATTCCCAGGTACTTGGGAGGCTGAGGCAGGAGAATGGCTTGAACCAGCGAGGTGGAGGTTGCAGTGAGCAGAGATCATGCCATTGCACTCCAGCCTGCTACAGAGCAAATCTCAAAAAAAAAAAAAAAAAAAAAAAATGCAATCTAGTGTCAGCAATGCTAAGGAAGGAAGAGCCGGCAGGCCACCAGTAACTGGGGAGGGACCACTAATATGCCAATTGACAGGCTGAAGGCTCAGGTGCATCTCAGCAGCCTGGGATGATGGATTAAAACCAGCCAAACTCAACTTAATCGAGGTCAATGTAAAGTCTCAATTTTAGGTTCAAAACCTCAATTGCATGTTCTTCAAGCAATAGCAAAAGCCAAGTCAGAGAGCCATGGTAAAGTAGCATTTATTCAACAGGGACTTCATTTGTATCTGATTCTTGAAAACCAGGTGAGGCATCATTATCCTGACTCACAGAGCAGGATGCTTGCCTGGGAGTACCAGCTACAGGCCGACAGGGCCAGGATTCACCCTTGGGTCCACTATTCCTGAGCCTGGCCTCTCCCTTCCGACCAGTCTGCCTCCCAGAAAGCAGGGGCCCTGTGCTTTCATCCCCAAAGCAGGCTGAGGAGCAGACGCAAGCAAGGCTCCATGTCTCCTCCCTGGCCCTGTGATCCTGGAGTGTCCTCAGATTGCCCAGATTCCTATTGCCTCAGGGAAGGCACTGCTGCAACTACCCTGCCAGGATCGCTGTGTGGGCTGCAGTAACCCCTCACCTTCACATACTACGCCTTACAGCAGTGGTTCTCAGGTGTGGTCCCCAGATCCGCAGCATCAGCATCACCTGGCAGCTTTACCAATGAAATTCTCAGGCCCCACTCCAGACCTGAGAACCAGAAACTCCAGGGGTGGGACCCAGCACTCTGGATTTTAACAAGCCCTCCATGCAATTCTGATGGGTCCTCAAGTTGAAGAACCACTACCCTACAGTTACCAAATGCTTTCAAGTATCTGGGCTTCATTCATTTCCGACCTCATGAGGCAATACATGTCTACCTGGGTCAGTAGATAGCTAGATAGATAGATAGATAGATAGATAGATAGATAGATAGATAGATGATAGATAGATGATAGGTAAATAGTAAATAATAGATAGGTAAATAGATATACAATAGATAGTAGATAGATGATTGATGGATAGATACATGGACACATAGATAGATGGTAGAGAGAGAGAGAGAGACCCTTCTGACACATGTGAAGGGCTTTGTTTTGGGGATTTGACCTTAAGCAGTCGTGAGCACTGGGTAAGCAGTGTCTATAAAGCAGCTGTCTTCCCATCTGATGCTGGGGCTTGAGGTTTGCAGGGGAGATGGTTGGGAAAGAAGCATGGAGGTAAAGTGGGGGAGATCAAGGGCGAGTCAGAATCCGTAAGCACAGGCTGGAGAGCCGAGGACAGACAGACTGAAACCAATGTCAGTTCTTGTTGCTTCTGAAGTTGCTGGTCTGGGCATCCTGCCAAAGCCAAGATCCTTCATCCTGGAACTGAACACATATGCCTGGCTCAGGGCCTAGAGACTGAAGGGGGCTCCAGAGGAGGGTGGCAGGTGCAGGCCTGGCCACCACCTCACATCAGCGTCATGAGTCAGCAGGGCCACAACAGTCTGTGTGAGCTACAAAGAGGGCTGCTTCTCCCACCCACCCCCAAACCCCACACGGGAAGCTCTCAGTGACCCACGATAACAAGACACACCCAAGAAAAGGAACTCTAAGAATACCATTCAGCCTAGGCAAGCTGACTCATCCCAAAGTCTCCAGGCTACCATCATCTCCATTTCACAGGTGAAGAAACCGTGGTGTAGCCGCCTCCAGAAGAGAGGAGCAGATGCTGGGAAGCTGCAGTCCCACCGGCTGGCCCTAGCCAAACAGACATCTCTAGGGGATGAAGGGTCACCTCACAAACCCAGGATGAGCAAGTGCCAGGGTGGTGCTTGGAGGTGGATGGAGAGGTCAGGGTCCTCCAGAAACAGTGGTGGGTGAAGGATATGCTGCTGAAATAACTTCCCTGCATTCAGCCTCCTGGGCTGGGTCCTGGGAGGCAGGAGAAGACACAGAACTGGCAGTTCCCCCAACTCCCCAATATGCACAGTTCCCCCCACACTCACATCTTCTGCTGTCTCCGTAAGGTGGTGTTTGAGAAGCCCAGCCCGCTAGGCCTGAACACACTTCCTCCTGGAGTGTGTGAGGCCCCTCAGCCCCACCCCCCGGCACCACCCAAGACCTTGTGCCAGAAGCCCAAGGCCCTCACTCTGCCTCCTTCCTCTGCACTCCCTACTTGGCTTCACTGCCCTATGGCACCAAGTTGCCTGCTTGACTGAAACAGGGACTCCTAAGGGTCACACTCAGAATTCCTGTGATCACACATAAGCTCATCCTAACTTATGCTGACACTGCATGTGTATGCTCTAAGTGTGCATAACCCGCCTGATACATGTGTATGCCTGTGCAGGCTCTATGTGCATAACTCATCCTGATACTGCATATGTATAACCAGCAACTGCATGTTATACATGTGTATAATTCACTCTGATATTGTTGCATTTTTCAGACTTAAAAAGGGGCCCAGCCCCAGGGCAGAAGAAATTCTGTGGGTATAGGCAGATTTCTTGAGTACAAGAGAAGCCACAAATCCACAGCCTTACTCAAGCCCAAAGAAACAGGGAGAACAAATGCAAAAGGCACAGGGATTCTCAGGCACCGGAGTGATGGGGGTTTCCCAACGTGAGGGTCACGGCAGCCACAGACAGGCCCTCAAGCCTTCCCTATCCCACCCCAGCCCCTTCTCAGGCCTTCAGCATGCCTCCCTGGAGCCCTGGAGCCACACAAAGAAGCCAAGACTGGCCGGGCATGGTGGCTCACACCTGCAATCCCAGCACTTTGAGAGGCTGAGGTGGGTGGATCACAAGGTCAAGAGATCTAGACCATCCTGGCCAACATGATGAAACCCTATCTCTACTAAAAATACAAAAAATACATATATTAGCTAGGGCATGGTGGTTTGTGCCTTTAGTCCCAGCTACTTGGGAAGCTGAGGCAGGAGAATCACTTGAACCTGGGGGGCAGAAGTGCGGTGAGCCAAGATTTCGATACTGCACTCCAGCCTGGCAACAGAGCAAGACTCCATTTCATAAAAAACAAAAAGCCATGACTACCCAGTCAAGAGGGATTCCAACTCTCAGATCCACGAGCTAATGCTCTAAGAACAAGGAGATGAAGTGAAGGGTTTGACTGGAGTTTTTCCCAGCAAGAAAAGACACTAACTCAGCAAACCACCATGGAACGTGTATACCTATGTAACAAACCTGCACGTTCTACACGTGTGTCCCAGGACTTAAAGTATAATTAAAAAAGGAAAAGACACTAACTCATGAGAGCAGAAATAACTGATTGTTTCCAGAAATGAATGGTTATCATCAGCAAAGGCAGGAAGTAGGGCTCTGGGTGTTTTATGGATAAAGGGAGAGAAAAGGAGGGAAGCCTTTCAGGAGCTCCTTCTCAGGGTAGAGCACTCAGTTCCCCTCTGAACCTGGTTCCTCTCCAAATCTGTGAGCTCTTCCTGATGACTGGGAGCAGGGGAAGGACAGACGAGGGGGTTGGAGGGGCTTGGGGGACTAAGCGCTGAGCCTGCAAACAGGCAGGTGGGCAGACAGCCGCATGTCTGTTACAACACCCTGCTGTACACACAACCTCTGAACTCCTGCTGAGGATGGGGTTAGAAGCAAGCTTTGAGCCCTGTTCCAGGTGATCTCAGTCTCTCCGGAGTAGCTGAAGAGTCTCTGCTTCTGTGGGATCAGCTACTAATCCTTGGGATCAGTCCCCTTCCTCACATGATTTCACCCTCAAAGCCCCTTCCCCAGCTTCCAGGCCAGGGTCCCATATATTACGGACGAGGCTTTTGGTTAGCTGGAAGAGCTCTAGAACCTTCTGCTTCTCCTTTCAAGCCATCTGAGGTTTGATCACTTGGGCATCTGAGTGAGCTTCTCTGCTCCTGGACTTTCAGTCTCAGCGATGTTTACTGGATGCCTTCCATGTGCATAGGAGGGTGCTGAGGCCAAGCAGAGTCCCATGAGACCCCTGTCTCAGGCCAGTCCTCTTCTCTTGGGAGATCGGAGCTGCTGAGAGCTGTGACACCAGCCGAGTGGAGCTTCCTCACAGGCAATGGCCTGATGTTCCCCTTAGTTTTCACCTTCGAAACTCCAGGGAGAGGCTCCGAGTTTAGATCATTGAGTGCAGAATGATAAGAGCCAGGCTCAGAGGCAACTGGAGTGTAAAGTCACCCTCAGGGTGTAGAGGGGGGACAAATAACCATTTTAGAAATTTTATGAGGAAAAGAGCTGGTTCTAGAAACATCCAACACAAAGACAGCCAGCTGCACAGCAATGCAAGACTAATGGTGTTAGTTTTCTAGTCTGTGTAACAAAGTACTGCAAACTTGGGATCCCAAACCAACACCCATGTGTTATCTTACGGCAGCAGCTCAGAGTCCACATGGGCTGGCCTGGCTCCTGCTCAGGGTGTCACAGTTGTGCTTTCACCTAGAGGCTCAGGGGAGGAATCCACTTCCAAGCTCCTTCAGGTTGCTGACGTAATCCGTTTCCCGAAGCTATAGGGCTAAGGTCCTCATACATTGCTGGCTGTCAGCCAGGGGCCCTCTGCTCTAAAAAGCCAACTGCATTCCTCATCGCACGGCCTCTTCCATCTCAAAGCCAGCAACAGCACATGGAATCCCTGTCAGGATTTCAATGACTCTCCTCCAGTACTAGCTAGAGAAATTCTCTGCTTTTAGAGGGCTCCTGTGATTAAATTAGACTCACCTAGATAATCTCCTCCTTTTAGGGCTGGGCACGCTGGTTCACACCTGTAATCCCAGAACTTTGGGAGGCCGAGGCAGACAGATCACAAGGTCAGGAGTTCGAGACCAGCCTGGCCAATATGGTGAAACCCCTTCTCTACTAAAAACACAAAATTAGCCAGGTGTGGTGGCACATGCCTGTAATTCCAGATACTCAGGAGGTTGAGACAGGAGAATTGCTTGAACCCGGGAAGCGGAGGTTGCAGTGAGCCCAGATCATGCCACTGCACTCCAGCCTGGGTGACAGAGCAAGATTCTATCTCAGAAAAAAAAAAAAAAGATACTCTCCCCCTTTTGCCCCAATACCAGCGACTGAAGGTCATGGGAATTGTCTTAAAACTCTTCCTACCACACTGATGGAGGAAGCTGTTGTCAAAACAGATTGTGAAGGAAGAGGGGGAGGGGGTGAAGAGGGACCCTAAGAAGGATAGAAAAAAAAAATGTTTAGGCTGAGCATGGTGGCTCATGCCTGTAATCCCAGCAGTTCTAGAGGCCAAGGTAAGTGGATGGCTTGAACCCAGGAGTTCAAAACTAGCCTGGGTAACATAGTAGCACCCAGTCTTTACAAAAATATTTAAAAATTAGTAGGGCATCGTGGCTCTTGCCTATAGTCCCACCTACTCAGAAGGATCACTTGAGCCTGGGAGGTTGAGGCTGCTGTGAGTCATGATTGCACCACTGCACTCCAGCCTGGGTAACAGAGCAAGATCCTGTCTCAAAAAAAAAAACACAAGTTTCAGATGTGCACCTGAACTAACATTTACTAGTGATAGCTTTATCAAGACAGATTTCTACTGGGATTATAGAGCTCTAGGGAGTCAATAAATGGGCTTCAGTCTGGGAATCACCTAATTTTTTTATGAAACGTTTATATACACGAATGCATGGATTTTTCATGCCTGAGGCAGGTGAGGATGGACGTGGGGCAAGAGAAAGTCTACAGCTTTCAGCCAGTTCTCCCAGAAATCTTAACCCAACAAGAATAGGAAATACTGCTTTTTAAAATAATTAACAGCTTTATTGATATGTAACTTGCATACTGTGTAATCCATTCATTTAGAGTGTGCGATCCAATGGTTTTTAGCATATTTGCAGAGTTGTTCAACTCTCAACACATTTTTAGGATATTTTCATCACCCCTCAAAAGCTCCATTAATAGACCCATTAGTCAATCTCGTTTCCTCCCAACCCCCAGCCCCGTTAATCTACTTTCTAGGGATTTGTCTATTCTAGATATTTCACATCAATGGAATCATATAATCTATGATCTGTGTTTGGTTTAGCATGTTTTCACTCAGCATAATGTTTTCAAGGTTCATACATGATATATATAACATGTATCAGTACATTATTTCTTTTTAAGGCTGAATACTGTTCCAGTGTATGGATATATAGTAGTATATTTTGTTGACCCGATAATCAGTCAATAGACATTTGTGTAGTTTCTGCTTTCTGCCTATGAGAATAAGGCTGCTATGAACATTCTTATACAAGTTTCTGTGTGAACACAGCTTTTCATTTCTCTTGTATAAATACCTAGGAGTGGAATTGACTGGTCCTATGGTAATTCTATGTTTAACCTTTTGAGGAACTGCTATTTGGATTTTGAGATACTTCAGGAGCATCTGCATTTCAGGGATTAATGGCAAAGTGGTACAAAGGAGGATCATGCTGGCAAGAAATAGAAGGAAAATCAAGATTTGAAGCAATGATTGAGAACAGTTCAAGACTGATAAATACGGCTGGGTACAGTGGCTCACATGTATGATCCTGGCATTTTGGGAGGCTGAGACAGGAGAATCACTTGAACCCAGGAGATCAGCCTAGACAACAGAAGGAGATCCCATCTCCACGAAAATTAAAAAAAAAAAAAGGTAGCAGATATGGTGGTGCGTGCCTATAGTCCAGCTACTCAGGAGGCTGAGGCAGGAAGATCACTTGAGCATAAGCAGTTGAGGTTCCATGAGCTGTGATCCCACAACTGCACTCCAGCCTGGGTGACAGAGATACTGTCTCAAAAATAAATAAATGGGCCAGGTGCAGTGGTTCACACCTGTAATCTCAGCACTTTGAGAGGCCAAGGTGGGCAGATCATCTAAGGTCAGGAGTTCTAGACTGACTAACACTGTGAAACCCTGGTCTCTACTAAAAATACAAAAATTAGCCAGATGTGGTGGTGGGTGCTTGTAATCCCAGCTACTCGGGAGGCTGAGGTAGGAGAATCTCTTGAACCTGGAAGACAGAGGTTGCAGTGAGCCAAGATCACACCCCTGCACTCCAGCTTGGGTGATAGAGCGAGACTCTATCTCAAAACTAACTAACTAAATAAATAAATAAATGATTAATGAATACAGTCCCCAATTATGGTTGCCAGTCTTCAAGGGAAAGGACCCCCAACCGTGTCTTAGACACCAGGCAGCCATCTCAGCCCAACCCATCTCACTGTATGAGGTGACAGTTTGCCTCACAGCCCCTACATGCACCATCCCCCCTCCCACCTTAGGCCCCCATCCTCCACCCTCACACCTGCACCCCAGAATCCTCTGGGAATCCAAAAAGAATGGTTCTATTGAGTGCCTCTTATATGCAAGCACCAAGCAAAGCAGACGGGACAAGGTAGTAAACGACTGACCTGGGTCCTGCCTCCTGGAGCTTTTGGTCTCTTGGGAAAGAGAGACATTCCACCCATAGATATAAATAGCTAAATCATTAAATAATTATCACTGCACTGGCTGTTAAGAAGTGCCGGTGCTCGGGGATCCTATGAGGGGAGGAGATGGGTAACCAACCAGGTCTTTTGGAGGCAGCAAGGTAAGGTTTAGCAAGAGACTTGAAGAATGAATACATGTTACTTCTGTTTTGTTTTGTTTTCACCAGGCAATGGTAAGGAGGAGAAAGAAAGAGTGTGGGGTGTCCTAACGCAAAATGGGAAGAGACTGGATCTGGAGGCGTGGGCCAAAGGTCAGGGTAGCTGGAACGGAGAGGGAGAGGGTGAGAACAGAGGTAGGCAGGGGCTAGATTATGTGAGACCTTTTTTCCAGTATTTTGGCTTTTATTCTAAGGAAACTGGAGAGCACTGAGGGATTTTTTTTTTTTATTTGACAGGGTCTCACTCTTGTCACCCAGGCTGGAGTGCAGTGTGGCAGGATCATGGCTCAGTGCAGCCTCAACTTCCCGGGCTCAGGTGATCCTCCCACCTCAGCCTCCTTATTAGCTGAGATTACAGGCACACACTCCACACCCACCTAATTTTTTGTGTTTTTTAAGCATAGAAAGAGTTTTGCCATGTTGGCGAGGGTGGTCTCGAACTCCTGGCCTCAAGCGATTCCACCTTGCACCAAGGCTTACCTCAGCCTCCCAAAATGCTGGGATTATAGGCGGGAGCTACTGCACCTGGCAGCACTGAGATTTTACTAAAGGAAAAAAAAAAGAAAGAAAGAATAACAGACCAAAGGTTGAGCTCTTGGTAGGAGTTTATTTGTTTTTGGTTTTATACTGCTAGGCCTGGAAGCCCAATTTGGCACAGAATCTAGGAACTGGGGTATGAGATTTGGGGGAGAGGAAAGGGAATAGATCTTTAAATCTGGAGGGGGAAAAAAAAAAGACAAAATAAAACTCACAAACCTTCTCTGTCCCAAATTAGAAAGGTAGTGTCTGAGTGCTGCTGGTGAGATCTGGGCTGATCAACCTATCTCACCAGCAGCCTATCTTGGGCACCTGCCTTGGGCCCTGTCCAGCTGTCTGATGCAAGGTGAGGTGTCCGATTCAGGATGATGGCATGCAGCTGTTTTAGCAGAAGCCGGGTCTGCACTGCTGTCAGCAGGCTATACCGCCTATCAGTTTTAAGCCAAGGAGAAGCATGATCATGTTTGCTCTTGGGAAATATGGCTCTAGCTCCTTTGTGGAGAATGGACTGGTTAGGGGCAAGAATAGAGGGAGGCCAGAGTGAATGCAGGAAGACCATCTTGTTAAAGGATAAGTTTCTTAAAATAAAATTTGACTGCCATATAAATATAATGGACATGTCACAAAGATTTTCTCTAACTCGCTGGGCTTGGTGGCTTATGCCTGTAATCTCGACACTTTGGGAGGCCCAAGCAGACCAATCATCTGAGGTCAGGAGTTGGAGACCAGGCTGGCCAACATAGTGAAACCCCATCTCTACTAAAAATATTAAAAAATTAACCAGGCATGGTGGCTTGCTCCTGTAATCTCAGCTACTAGGGAGGCTGAGGCAGGAGAATCGCTTGAATCTAGGAGGCAGAAGTTGCAGTGAGCCAAGATCACATCACTGCACTGCAGCCTGGATGACAAAGAGAGACTGTCTCAAAAAAAAAAAAAGAAAATAAAAAAGAAAGGAAAAAAAGATTTTATCTAACTCATTAGTTGAGATAACCAGTATGACATAAAACTGAGTTTGAAGAAAAATCCACAGAATAGACACACATATAGGACAACCAGGAATTCAGAAACTAATTTGCTAATAGATACAAAAATGATGTCATCCACAGGGCAGAAATCACTTGCTACATAAGTTAACTCTTGTCTCTACAGAGTTCAGAGTTGCAAAATGGTAAAAAGAAAAAAAGGAAGACACAAACCCCTAGAGAATCAGATAATCCCTGAGAGGGTCTTCTAGAGACAACATCATTGAAAGGAAACCCAGAAATATTTTCAGCTACTTCAATGTCATTTGCAAATTTCCCTGACAATCTGAGGCTGTGGTCCAGGCAAACTTGGACTTGTGCAGAGGAACACCTGGTGAAACAGATCCTAGTGGATGCTGTGGTTGAATTGGGGTGGTGGGAGTCCCAACATTTCCCTCACTCCTGGACAAGAAGATCAGGAGATACCAGGCAGATCCCGAGTCCCGCAAGAACCTTGGGACTCTTCAGAATCCAGTTTGAAAACTTATAGCCCCAGTATTTCTCAGGTTCCTTCCTGCTTAGCATTCTATGTTACCTGAACTTTCTACTCCCTAAATCTTACTCTCAATTATTTCTACTATTTAAGTACCACCTCCTGCTCAGATCTAGATATCTTCAAATGTCAAGGATGAGTTCTGCAATTTTTAAGAGGAAACAAGCACAGCAGTTTTAAGCACATACTTGGAATCAGACTCTGAACTCTGACCTTGGGTAAGTTTCTTAATCTCTCTAAGCCTCTGTTTCCTCATCTGTAAAATGGACATATTAATAGTTCATAGGGTTGCTCTGAGGAATTAAGTCAATTAATATGTGTGTGTATCATTTGGAACAGAACCTGGGATAGGAGATGTATTAAGTATTTTTTATTACCGTGGTTCTACCAATTGAATGAAGCCAAAAGCCACCATTCTGGCTCACTGTGCTCCTGGGAAGCCTGCTGGTTGAACTCATGATGCCAATCTCTCATCAAAATTGAAATCTTTGGCCAGGCACGGTGGCTCACAGCTGTAATCCCAGCACTTTGGAAGACCAAGACAGGCAGATCACCTGAGGATGGGAGTTTGAGACCAGCCTGGCCATCATGGTGAAACCCCACCTCTACTAAAAACACAAAAATTAGCTGAGTGTGGTGGCTCACAACTGTAATCTCAGCTATTAGAAAGGCTGAAGCAGGAGAATTACAGAAACCTGGGAGGCTTCACGCCTTTAATCTCAGCAATTAGAAAGGCTGAGGCAGAAGAATTGCAGAAACCTGGGAAGAGAATTGCAGGAACCTGGGAGGTTGCAGTGAGCCAAGATCGCATTCCAGTCTGGGCAACAGAGTGAGACCCTGTCTCAAAAAAAAAAAAATTGGGATCCTTGATTCTTAGCATTCTATGTTACCTGAATTTTCTAGTCCCTAAGTCTTACTCTCAAGTATTTCTATTATTTAAGTACCACCTCCTGCTCAAATTTAAATATCATCAAATGTTAGGGATGAATTGTGCAATTTTTAAGAGGCAACAAGCACCAGGTGTGAATACACTGACAGGAAGATTCAGGCAACCTCTGAGAATCTTCAACATTATCTCATCACATACTTATTAAAGGTTCGCAGTGCCCGTGGTGTGGTGTGGGAGGCTCCAGGGCGGGGCTGCTGAAGACAGTGGATGCCCCCCAACCACACTGCCCACACCATCCTTGGGGAGGGAATTAGAGATTCTGGAGGCTATAGAAGAAAACAGGAATTCCTCATGGCCTCTTCCTTCCTGAAGCAGCAAATGTGATGAAGGAACAGGTTAAAGGCTGTTCTCATGCTGAATTTTTGCCCAGTCTTCTCTCTTTCCCTGCAAATTCATCCTGTGTGTCCCTTCTCAGGTTTTGCTCAGGCCCCTAATCACAGAGAGAGGGTTGAGGGCAGGTTAGAGGAAGGTCCTCCAGCAGAGTGTCTGTGGGGTTAAATATATTGATAATAAACATCATTATAATAACAAATCTTGTATAGAACATACCAAGAGGTTTTTTGGTCTTCAAGAGATGTAGTTTAATTCCCCTCTTCATGAATGTGGGCTGCACTTAGTGATTCGCTGATAATATTAGAACATGTCAGAATGAAGGTGTGCAACTTCCAGGACTAGGTCATAAAAGGCCTGTGGCTTTCTCGTTGTTCTCTTTCTGGGTTCATTCAATCTGGGGAAAGCCAACTGCCATGCCCTGCTGTGAGGGCACTCAAGCAGTTCTATGGGGACGTCCACATGGTGAAGAACTGAGATCTCTCCCCAACAGCCATGTGAGTGGATCTCGGAAATGCAGCCTTCTACCTCAGATAAGCCATCGGATCATGGAAGCTGTGGGGAAAACATCCTGTCTGCACTTTATCATGGACCTGGAACCAGATCCATGCAGCCGAGTGTCTCCCAGATTTCTGACCCTCAGGATTCATGTGAGATAGGCCAGGCACTGTGGCTCACACCTGCAATCCCAGCACTTTGGGAGGTCATGGGGGGTGGATTACCTGAGGTCAGGAGTTCAAGACCAGCCTGGCCAACATGGTGAAACCTCATCTCTACTAAAAGTACTAAAAATTAGCTGGGCGTGGTGGTAGATGCTTGTAATCCCAGCTACTAAGGAGACTGAGGCAGGAGAATCACTTGAACCTGGGAGGTGGAGGTTGCAGTGAGCCAAGATCGCACCACTGCACTCCAGTGTGGGCAACAGAGCAAGACTCTGAAAAAGAAAGAAGGAAAGGAAAGGAGAAGAGAAGAGAGGAGACGGGTGAGAAGGGGAGGGGAGGGGAGGGGAGGGGAGGGGAGGGGAGGGGAGGGGAGGGGAGGGGGGGGAAAAAGAAAGAAACACAGAGAAAAAGAAAGAAAGAAAAAGAAAGAAGAAAGAAAGAAAAGAAAAGAAAGAGAAGGAAGGAAAGAAAGAAAGAAAGAAAGAAAGAAAAGAGCCTCATGGGCCTCCTCCACATTCCTCTGATGTGTCCGGCACACCCCCAGTTCACAGCCCTGGCACTTTCTGTTCCCTGTGCACAGAATGCTCTCTCACCTCCTTAAAGTCTTGATTCAGATGGCTGAGATGTCACCTTCTCAGTGGAGCCCATGATGGCTACCCTTTCTAAAATTCCAATCCTTACCCTACCACACCCATCTTTTTGCCCTGTACATTTTCTCTCTCATAATATCCTCTTCTAACATACTGCATAATTTACTTGCTGATTTTGTTTAATGTCTGTCTCCACTATTAGAATGTAAGCTCCCTGAGGGCGGGGGTTTTTGTTTTTGTTTTTGTTTTTTTCTATGCTGTTGGCTGCAGGGTCCTCACTGCCTAGAATGGGGCTTGGTACAAACATCGTTTTTTTGTAGGATGGATGAAGAGTAAAAGAGTTAGTGACAGGAAAAATGCCTCCCATGGATCTTAGCAAAAGGGCATTGGGTGATGCAGTGGTAGTGAAATGCACACTACCCTTGCTGGAGAAGCCTAACACATTTGGGGGAGACCCAGACAAGATAAGATGAGCCTTGTTAGCCAGAGACGGACTGAGGGGCAAAGGCGTGTGGTGGATATCTTACCCCAGCCACCTGGATTCCCTGTGCTTTGGGCCACATCATTTCTCATATTCCCTCTTATTTCTAACATCTTTTATTTATTTATTTATTTTAGTGACAGAATCTTGCTCTGTCACCCACACTAGAGTACAGTGGTACGATCTCAGCTCACTGCAACCTCCACCTCCCTGGTTCAAGTGATTCTCCTACCTCAGCCCCCGGCGTAGCTGGGATTATAGGCACCCATCATTGCTCCTGGCTAATTTTTGTATTTTTAATAGACATGGGGTTTCACCATCTTGGCCAGGCTGGTCTTGAACTCCTGACCTAATCATCCACCCGCCTCAGCCTCCTGAAGTGCTGGTATTACAGGCATGAGCCACCGTGCCCGGTCTGAACATCTTTATACCCTCTTTTATTTACTTATTATTGATTGATTGATTGATTGATTTAATTGAGACAGAGTCTCACTATGTTGCCCAGCCTGGACTCAAACTCCTGGGCTCAAGCAATCCTCCTGCCTCAGCCTCCCTAGTAGCTGAGAGTACAAGTGTACATCACCACGCCTGGCTTTATCCTCTCCTTTAAGAAAGACTTAATAATATTAATAAACGTCAGTGCATATCTAGAATGCTCACCATGTGACAGGCATAGTGCCAGACCCTTTAAATCTAATGTCTCATTTAATATTCTCAACAATCTTACAAGGCAGATATTACCATAAATCTCATTTTATAGATGATTTAGAAGTTTAGCTGACTTTTAAAATTAATATTTAATGTATTGAAATTACAATTCAAAATCGTAGCTCTTCTTTAAGCTTCAGCTTCCTAATCTTATTCTGTTGATGTCCAACATATTTTACCTATCACTTTTAAAAGGATTTTGGATGTGTGGTTCCAATTATCGAGTTAAATTCCTTTTTAAAGATTTTAAATTGCATTGAGACATTTATTGTGTTCAGTTTCCTTTTATGTATTTTAATGGCCTGACTTAACAAACAAAACCTTTTCAAATCTTTAAATTTAGATTATTCATGCAATTAATTAAACTTATAAATACGGAGACCTTTGGGTTCTCTTAAACGTTCCAATACTTTGTATATGCTTAGGAAGTTTTCAGTTTAAAGTCATAAGTCTGAATCATTTACATACTTACTAATTTTCAACTGGAATTTTGAGATTTTTTGCTCTAAATAGGCTAAATCCTATTAAGCATTATATATACATAAATATGTATCAATTCTTTTACATGAAAACATTAATAGCACGATTCCCTTAAACTTTTCTTTTTTTTGAGATGGAGTCTTGCTCTGTTGCCCAGACTGGAGTGCAATGGTGCAATCTCAGCTCACTACAACCTCTGCCTCCCAGGTTCAAGTGATTATCCTGTCTCAGCCTCCCCAGTAGCTGGGATTACAGGCACCTGTCACCACGTCCTGCTAATTTTTGTATTTTTAGTAGAGACAGGGTTTCACCATGTTGGTCAGGCTGGTCTCAAACTCATGACCCCAGCTGATCCGCCCACCTCAGCCTCCCAAAGTGTTGGGCTTACAGGCATGAGCCACTGCACCTGGCTTAAACTTTCTATACTTAATTTTAAACCCTCCTGGGGTTAAAACATTTTTACTCACCAAGGAAAATGTAATATCATTTCCAGTTTTCGGGGTTACCTTCTCCTCTCTCCTGAGATTACATAATAACCACTCTGCCTTATCTATCATGGCTATATCAATGACCCCAGCATTCCAAGAAAGTGCCACATAGACCAGGACATCTAGATTCAGGTTGTATGTTACACCTCTACCCAGGAAACTCTACCACCTGATTTGAATTCTACTCTCTCTTTAGACTTCACAAGTCTTAGCAATAATAAAATGATATCTGAAAGCATCATGGCTTAGGAATCAGCTGTTTTTCATCTGCTGGTGGAACTTCAGACATCTGTCAGCCATGGGCATGGACTTTGGGAGTCATTAGTTCTTTGTTAGGTTTGTGACATTATACCCTGTACTTCCACAGGGTTCAAGGTCAGCCAGCTCTTAGGGCAGGAAATAAGGAGACTTTCTCTACTAGTCCTGTTTGGATTCTCTCCTGCCTTAAAGGATAAAGGTCACACAGATGGGACCTGGAAAACGCAGAAGCCACGATCTACAGTTAGATATGCTCTGGAAGTCATGTCTGAGCCCCTGAGTCATTCATCTTTTGCATTACAAACCTGGGGTCAGGCACGGTGGCTCACACCTATAATCCCACCACTTTGGGAGACCAAGATGCACAGATCACCTAAGGTCAGGAGATCCAGACCAGCCTAGTCAGCATGGTGAAGCCTCGTCTCTACTAAAAGCAAAATATTTAGCCAGGCGTGGTAGCGCCCATCTGTAATCCCAGCTACTCGGAAGCCTGAGGCAAGAGAATCACTTGAACCCGGGAGGCAAAGGTTGCAGTGAGCCAAGATTGCGCCACTGCACTCCAGCCTGGGCGACAGAGCCAGACTTTGTCTCAAAAAACAATCAAGAACCCTGGTTATGCTGGTAGGGGAGGTGACATTGTTCCCATTTTTAATTCATTATTGCTTATGTATTATGAACAATGTCATCGTCTTCAAGGAGCTCACCATCTACCAAGGAGACATACCAGCCAGGGCTCTGGGCTGAATGTAATCTACATTGTGGGGAGAGTTGATAAAGTGCAGTGGGAATCAGGAGAGGGAGGGGTGGTGGCAGACTGATGAAATATCATCAGAGAAGACCTAATGAAGGGGATGTTTCATATTCAATTGGGTTTGCTGAATACCTACTATACGCCAGGTACTACTGCGAGAGGGATTTAGGGATGAACAAGAAACAAGAAGAAAACTAAATGAGTTAATTTGAGGTCGTGAGGAGCTAGTGTTTATTGCGTCCTTGCCATGTGCAGACACTATTCTAAGAGCTTTTCATAGACTGACTCATTTAATCCTCCCAGTCCTACTGTGAGGCTGGAAACCATTATTATCTCCATTTTATAGGCAAAGAGTCTGTTTCATCATCTATTGCTACATAACAATCTACCCCAAAACTGAGTGGCTTAAAGCAATTTTATTTGTTCGCAATTTAGGGGGTCAGAAACTCAGGCAGGGCTTAGTGGAGCGAGCTCATCTACCTCTACACTGCAGTGTTAGCCCTGGTTGGGGCTAGAGGATCAAGACGTCCTTTGTTGACTGGGACCTTGGGGCTAGCTGTCATCTAGGGCACTTCAGTTGTCCTTTATGTGACCTCTCTCTCTAGCAGGATAGCCAGAACTTCTGTACATGTAACTTCTGTACATGATGGCCAGCTTCTGTCCTAAAAATAGAAGCTGCAAGTGACACAGCATCATGTCTGCCACATTTGATGGGTCCATGAATGTCACAGAGCCAGCACAGATTCAAATGGAAAGGAAACTGACATGGAGAAGTGGCAAACCCACCTTGCAAAGGCCACGCAGGATGGAAATAATTGCTGTGGCCATCTTTGGAAATGATCTTCTGCAGCCATGGAGTTTAAATGATTTGCTCAAGATCATACAGCTAATAATTAGGCTATGGGGTCAGCAGGATAAAAGTTTGACATGCAGAAATGTGGAGAAGGACATTTCAGACTCAAGGATGCATGTGAGCAAGGGTCCATTGACATGAAAACCTGGAGTGTGATTGTTCTGCTTGCTGTGTGAAAGGAAAAACTTTAGACAAGTTAAATTTAACAGAGTTTAACTGAAGACAAAACATTTAAGCATTGGGCAGCCCCCTGAACCAGAATGGGTTCAGAGCAACTCTGAGACTGCCGATAACATCTGTGGACAGAAAAAGGAAAGTGACGACCAGAAAACAAAAGTGAGGTCCAGAAACAGTACGCCTGGTTGCAGCTCCGTGTCTGACTTCTTTAAATATGGTTTGAACAGTTGGCCGCCTGTGATTGGCTGGAAATCTGTGATTGGTAGGAGAGTAAGTTATGGACTATTTACACATCCAGTTAGGTTACTGTTTACTACATATGGAGAAACCTTTAGTCCAAACTTAGAATATGTAAAAAGGCAGCTTGGCCAGGAACAGTGGCTCATGCCTGTAATCCCAGCACTTTGGGAGGCTGAGGCAGGTAGATCATGAAGTCAAGAGATCAAGACCATCCTGGCCAACATGGCGAAACCCCATCTCTACTAAAAATACAAAAATTAGCTGGGCTTGATGGCACGTGCCTGAAGTCTCAGCTACTCTGGAGGCTGAGGCAGGAGAATCGCTTGAATCCAGGAGGCAGAGGTTACAGCGAGCCGAGATCGTGCCATTGCACTCCAGCCTGGACTACAAGAGTGAAACTCCGTCTCAAAAAAAAAAAAAACACTTGGGGACGAAAGTGACTAATCTCTGGGGTACGTTGGCATCAGCATGGTCCTGGTGCCAATCCCATAAGTTGGTCAAGGAGGAGATTATTTGGCTTGAGGTAACAGGAAGTGTCTGCTCCGGTAGATAACCTGCAGCCTTCCTGCTCTGAAGTGTCCACTCACAAGGGAATGAGGCCTGGTCCATACAGGATGAGATGGAAGCTGAGTGTGGAAGGAAACTGGGGCTTAAATTTTGCCCCTTTCACATACACCCTATGTTGCCTTGTGGGGGGGGAGTCTTTCAAAATAAGAATATACTTTAAAGGCAGCAGGAAAGAAAGAAGAGGGGATGTGATACTCAGTTCTTTCAAAGCTTTTAGTTTGAAAAGACACTAAGGATTTTTTTAAAAAAAAAAAAAGGAAGAAGAAGCTGTTTGATCTCATATTAGCATCTCTGGCTGAAAGGCATCCCGGAGCCCCCTCTACTAGCTGCTCTTTGGGAATTATATCTTCTATCCTGCTGACACACTTCATGCGAGGAGAGCTCATTTTGGCTTCCTCAAAAATTGGACTCTAAATTTAGAATTGGCCTCAAAACTTCTGATCTTTGAGCTCAACTTGTCTGGGTTGGCCCAGCCTGCAACAGCCACCTCTTATCACCAGTAATGTTGTTGTTCCTATTTGGTTCGCTGGTTGTCTTAGAAACACAGATTGGTATGAGCTGTCACAGCCAAGAAACGCAAGCCAGAGCCCACCAGTCTACATAGGCCAGACCCCGTTCCTGCTCTGTTCTTGTAAATAATGTTCTCTCCAAGCAGAAAATATTTCCCCCTCGTTTTCTAAGAGCTGGGCCCCTTGAGTCCATTCCAAATTCCTTCTGTTCTCCCTTCCATCTGTTCCAAGTTCCTTCCTTGCCTCCTCATCCTTGGAATCACCAGAAAGAAGAGGAAGCAGTCCTTGGTGTGTGCCTCGGCCCACCTGACTGCCATCTGGACTCAGGCCCACAGACCCCTGACCTTCCCCTCACCTCCCTCCACATAGCCACCTCAGAAGAAGGAGCCAAGACCCAAAGGGCCTCCCAGTCCCCACCGGGTGGTCACTCATGTTTCTGTTTCTAACCAAGGAGCCATTGTCTTCCTGAGAGCCCAGCAGAATCCATTCAATGCATAGCAGCTAGGTCTGGGTTCTGGGCTCCGCCCCTCGGTTCTGTCTGTCCCTGGGTGAGTCACCTGACTTCCTAACTGGACCTGTTTGCTGATCTACAAAATGAAGTGGTGAAACAAGCTGGCCTCTAACCTTCTGTGCACTTAAAACATTCCATGCCTCTACGACCACGAGCAGCTCTACGTGGAGGAACAGTCGGTCAGCATTAAAGAGAGGAGCATCTCACAATGTCATCGGCATCATACCTGCAGAGCACACAGTCATGAACATGTTGGAGAGTTCCAGCATTCATTCCCCAGTGAAATCCAGAGATATAACCCCCAAACTCAATTCAGAATGATTTTTCAGGAGGCCAAAGCCATCTGGATCTCATTTGTGGTAGTTTTGAAGGTCCGCAGTAATCTAAAGAAAAAAAGCTACATTCTCTAGAGCAGTGTTTCCCAAACTGCTTTCCATAGAACACCAGAATCTCATGTGTGGCTGTAGTTCACAATTCTGCTGCCAAATATGCTTAGGAAAGCTGGGTTTTCTTTACCGCAGGATTTCTCAGAGCTACTAATAGGCTCATGTACCCTGAACTTGGAGCCGCTACTACAGACATTTTGCTTCATCTTCATAAGCGCCTGTTTGGTTTTGCTATTCTGCTAATTCCATTTTAGAGATGAGAAAAGGGGGCTTAGACAGGTTAAGTAACAGGCCAGAGTCTTACAGCTTGGAAGTGAAAGGGCTGGGATCTGAATTCCGATCGAGTCTGCATCTACAGCCCTGTTTCTAACACTGCTACATTTTCATCCCATGTTAATAAGATGCAAGAAGTGTCCAGTCCTGAGATGCTGCCTTTGTCCCAGCTAAAACATCTCTGGGAAAATAAAACAAAGGATAGGTTTCTGGGGAAGCAGAGAGGATGGTAAGGGGGTGCTGCTGTGCTTGTATATTTAAAACCTCAGTGGCTCACCCCTGTCATCCCAGCACTTTGGGAGGCCAAGGCAGGCAGATCACGAGGTCAGGAGTTCAAGACCAGCCTGACCAATATATTGAAACCCTGTCTCTACTAAAAATACAAAAAATTAGCTGGGTGTGGTGGCACACACCTGTAATCCCAGCCACTCAGGAGTCTGAGGCGGGAGAATTGTTTGAACCTGGGAGGCGGAGGTTGCAGTGAGCCGAGATCACACCACTTCACTCCAGTCTGAGTGACAGAGTAAGACTCTATGTCAAAAACAACAACAACAAAAAAAAAACCCCACAGGCATATGGACCTGTGGCTATTCCCTGGGGACAGTTTCTGTTGAGGGGATGCGAACCCCCAGGTGTCTGCACTACTCCTCACAATTCCAGGCTCTAGATTTTTTTTTTTTTTTTAGACGGAGTTTCGCTCTTGTTTATCCAGACTGGAGTGCAATGGCGCGATCTCGGCTTACCGCAACCTCCGCCTCCTGGGTTCAGGCAATTCTCCTGCCTCAGCCTCCTGAGTAGCTGGGATTACAGGCACGCACCACTATGCCCAGCTAATTTTTTGTATTTTTTGTAGAGACAGGGTTCCACCATGTTGACCAGGATGGTCTCAATCTCTTGACCTCGTGATCCACCCGCCTCGGCCTTCCAAAGTGCTGGGATTACAGGCGTGAGCCCCTGCACCCGGCTTCCAGGCTCTAGATTAAGTCAGGTGAAGGAGTGCCATACTTTTACAAAAAAAAAAAAAAAAAAAAAAAGATACACAAAGACCTTGTGGAGGTTCCAAGATACTCATTCTAGAGAAATCCACTGTGGCATCCCAGATTTGTGCCACACGACCCTCCCTCCCCAACATAACTGACGGACAGGGTCAGCATCAACCTCTCAGTGTCCTATCCACTCACTGCCTGGCGTCCACGGCCAGGGTGGAAAAGGTGAGCTGGACCATCAGATTATATTTTGTGAATTAGGACTAGGAGATGCCGAGAGACTGACTTGGTCATGAATCACTCATTCATTCTTTCATTTTTTTTTCTTACAAGCATTTATCGAACACACTGTGCCATGGGCGAGAGACACAGTGGCCAGTGAGTCCACTGTCCCTGTTCTCAAGAAGAGACAGACCCCTTAAATAAAAATAATGCTCAGGAGGAGTATAATTGCAACCCAGGTCAGTTCTGTGAAAAGAAGGAACTTTGTCCTATGGCTATATGTATCAAAGGAACACGTTCTGGTTTAGGGAGCCGCTGTGTGGCTGTGGAGGAGTGCTATGCATGTAACCCTTCAAGAGACCCTTTTGTGAGGAATGTGGTTGGCTGACAGCTTCCAACTGCCACAACTTCAGATCTACCCCAGTGTTACACCAAGACTTCTCCTTGCCCAAGTAGCTCTGAGCCAATGACCAAACACAGAAGGGATATTACCAGTGAGTCAGTTCTTCATTCTTCACACCATTAACCCCCCAAAAATCTCCTGCATATATAATTCCATTTTGATGTCTGCTCCAAAGACCTAAACTGACACAGAAGTTAGGGGAAGTGCTCCCTAGGAAATGAAATAGAGCTGGGATCAGAAAGACCAGTGGGCTGGGCGCAGTGGCTCATGCCTGTAATCCCAGCACTCTGGGAGGCCAAGGCGGGCATCACCTGAGTCAAGAGTTTGAGACCAGCTTGGCCAACATGGTGAAACCCTGTCTCTACAAAAATACAAAAATTAGCCAGGTGTGGTGGTGGGCACCTGTAATCCCAGCTACTTGGGAGATTGAGGCAGGAGAATCTGCAAGGAGGTACTGCAGTTGAACCTGGGAGGCAGAGGTTGTGGTGAGCCAAGGTCATGCCACTACACTCCAGCCTGGATGACAGAGTGAGACTCTGTCTCAAAAAAAAAAAAAAAGAAAAGAAAAGAAAAAAAAGGTCTGACGGATGACTCTTAGGTTCCTGGCTGGGGAACTAGATGGATGGCAGAGGCTCCATCCACTGAGATGAAGAATCTTGGGAAAGCTCCAGTTTTCTGGGAAAAGACTATGAGTTCATTGTACTTAATTCTGATGTGTCTTTGAAATATACAAGTAAAGATGTATTGTACACAGAGCTCAGAGACTCCAGGCCAACGATACAGATTTTGGGACTGTAACAGTCAGGGTAGGCTAATATATACAACTGTTAAGAGAGAAGAAGACAGAAGATCTGAACAATGCTATCAACCACTTGACCTAGACATTTGTAGAACACTGCAAGTACACACTGGATGTTCTCCAAGAGAGACCTCATTTGGGCCATAAAACAAGTCTCCGTACATTTCAAACTATTGAAATCTTCAAAAAAACCTTCATTCATTGAAATTAGAAGTAACTTACAGTAAGATATCTGGCACAACCAAATATTTGAAAATTAAATGCACACTTCCAAATAACCCATGGGCAGAAGAATAAATCACAAGGAAAATTATTCATTAAAAATTATTTTGCACCGGACAATAAATAAAATATAACCTATCAAAATTTGTGATTTACAACTAAAGGATTGCTTAAAGGAAAATATTTAGCTTTACTAGGAAAGAAGAAAGATGTAAAATCAATGATCTAAGGTTTTGCTTCAAAAAGCTAGGAAGAAAAGAGTAAAGTAAACTTTAAGTAGAAGAAAGAAAAATAAGAAGAACAGCCAATATTTGTGATGCAGAAAGCATATAAGCAGAGAAAATTAACAAAGCCAAAAGTTGGTTCATTGAAAATATCCACAAGATTGATAAACTCCTAGCTGTCTAGGTTGATCAAGGAGAGAGAATGCAAATTCTGAATTTAAGGAAGGAAAGAAGAAATATTGATAGTGACAGGAGGTAGCCAAATGCCTAGGTGGACAGGAGCAGGTCCCTGGTAAAACCCCACCTCCAAGCCAAAGACAGTTTAAAGCCTGAAAGCCAAACTCCAAGTTAAATCCTTGACTGGATTGAGAATTTGTCCTTCTGTTTGATGTACTTTCCTCGGATTGATCCCCACCCTTCACCTATTTTATACATACCTACCCTTTCCTAATTGGTTTTCTACACTGTCATGCCCACCTTTGAGTGGTATCTTCACTTTAACCTTTTTTGCACACTCACAAACCAATCAGCACCCACTCCCCATCCTGTGCCTATACAGACTCAGTCAGTAGATGGGGAGATGACATGACTTTGAGGAAGAGACAACTGACTTTGGGAAAGACAACCTTCCCTTCCCATCCCCTCTCCAGCTCCTCTCTCCACTGAGAGCTATTTTCATCACACGACAAAATGATCTGTCTTCACCCACTCATTGGGTCCCAAGCCTTTGTCCAGCATCCAGGAAGAATGAGGTCACGTGGATGATTAAAGATTTTCTTCTTGGATACTAGACAAAAAATCAGAACCCACCAAGTGCAGGTACCCAGAAAAGGCTGTCACAATGATCCTTTGCCCTCACCAGCAGAGGGCAGCTGCCCCATATGACGAGGTAAGGGGCCACTAAACCACTAACACATGGCTGTCTGTCAGACCATGGATGGTATAACTAAAAGACCACTATAACACCCCCTCCGGGGCTTTGGGGTCATGGGCACACTCACCTGGGCACTGCTGTGTTCCCCTCAAGGCAACACACCTGATCTGGCCACAGGCCCCCCACAGAGCTTGCTCCTGTGGTGACCCAGATCCTGCACTTACTTACTCACAGGCTGTCTCCCTCAGGGGCTGAGTGCAGTGAGCCAAGTAGACGGGGCGCCCCTGCTGCGAGTCCAGCAAAAGAGCGGAAAAAACTCCTGCATCGATATTACCACAGAGCCCACAGATATTAAAAGGTAATAAGGAAAGATTATGAACAACTTTTAGGCAATAAATTTGACAACTGAGATGAAATGGACAAAATGGCTTGATAAATTACAATTACAACATTACAATTACAAAATGAAATTCAAAATCTAAATGCTTTTATCTATTAAAGAAATCAAATTCATTATCAGAACCTTTCCCACAAGGAAAACTTCAGGCCCAAATATGATAGATCTTAAATCTCCTCAACACACACACAAATGGTAGAAGAGGTAGATATTTAATTAGCTATATTGTGGTGATCATTTCACAATGTACATCAAAACATCAAGTTGAGAGTGGAAGGCAAGGGGAGGGACAGCATTAGGAGAAATCCCTAATGTAGATGACAGGTTGATGAGTGCAGCAAACCACCATGGCACATGTATACCTATGTAGCAAACCTGCACATTCTGCGCATGTACCCCAGAGCTAAAGTATAATAAAAATAATAATAACAATGTAAATAAATAATTATTAAATAAATAAAACCATTATTTAGAGTTAAAAAATCAAGTTGTACAACTTAAATATGTACAATTTTTAAATGTCAATGCTATCTCAGTAGAGCTATTTAAAAAGAAAAGAAATGAAGGAAGGAAGGAGAGAGAGAGGAAAGAAAGGAAGGAGGGAGGGAGGGAGGAAGGAGGAAGAAGGATTGGAGGAAGAAGGAAGGAAGGAAGGAAGGAAGGGAGGGACAGAGGAAGAAAGAGAAAAGAAAGGAAGGAGGGAAGGAAGGGAGGGAAAGGAAGGAAGGGAGGAAGGAAGGAGAGAAGAAGGGAAAAAGGAAGAAAAGGAAGGAGGAAGGGAAGGAGGGAGGGAGGGAGGGAGGGAGGGAGGGAAGGAGACTCCTAGACCGGATAGTCTCCCTGGTGAATTCCATCAAACATTTGAGAAAGAAGTAACACCAATTTAAGTGAATTGTTTTAGAAAATAGAACGGGAGGGAACACTTCCCAGTTTGTTTGATGAGGCTAGCAATAACCAGATCCCAAAACCTAAAAATGATATTGCAGGTAAATAAATAGATACATAAATAAATAAATAATTCCAAACCTTAGTAGCTTAATTTCAGGAAAGATCTATTTCCCGCTCTGCTACATGTCCAAAGAAGATCCTAAGGATGGCTTTGCTCATCACAGACACTTAGGAACCAGGCTGAGGAAACTTCTATCTCAGCAGGGCTTCCATTACGATGAAGGCAGAGACAGGGACATCATGAATTGCATGCTGACTCTGAAAGCTTCTGTCCTGAAGTGACATGTGTCACTTACTCTCATCTTCATAACCATGTACCAGGGAGGTGGGGAAATTCTAACATGTTCTTGGAAGGAAAGGAGAAGGAAGAGGTATTATCACAAGAGTCATAGATGTATATTTAGTAACAGAAGAGCCTAAATCTCTAACACACAGCCCAGGCAACGTGATGAAACCCTATCTCTACAAAAATACAAAATGTATGACCTTCTTCACAGAAATGGAAAAAAACACCTTAAACTTCATATGGAACCAAAAGAGAGCCTGCATAGCCAAGTCAATTCTAAGTAAAAAGAACACAGTGGGAGGCATCACACTACCAGACTTCAAACTATACTACAAGGCTATAGTAATCAAAACAGCATGGTACTGGTACCAAAACAGAGATATAGACCAATGGAACAGAACAGAGGCATCGGAGGCAGCACAACATATCTATAACCATAAAATCTTTGATAAACCTGACAAAAACAAGCAATGGGGAACGGATTCCCTGTTTAATAAATGGTGTTGGAAAAACTGGCTAGCCATGTACAGAAAGCAGAAACTAGACCCCTTCCTGACACCTTACACTAAAATTAACTCCAGATGGATTAAAGACTTAAACATAAGACCCAACACCATAAAAACCCTAGAAGAAAATCTAGGCAAAACCATTCAGGACATAGGAGTAGGCAGGGACTTCATGACCAAAACACCAAAAGCATTGGCAACAAAAGCCAAAATAGACAAATGGGACCTAATCAAACTCCACAGCTTCTGCATGGCAAAAGAAACAGTCACTAGAGTGGATCGGCAACCAACAGAATGGGAAAAAATTTTTGCAGTTTACCCATCTGACAAAGGGCTGATATCCAGAATTTACAAAGAACTAAAACAGATTTACAAGAAAAAAACAAACAAGCCCATTCAAAAGTGGGCAAAGGATATGAACAGACACTTTACAAAAGAAGACATACAAGAGGCCAACAAACATATGAAAAAATGCTCATCATCACTGGTCATTAGAGAAATGCAAATCAAAACTACATTGAGATACCATCTCACGCCAATCAGAATGGTGATCATTAAAAAATCTGGAGACAGCAGATGCTGGAGAGGATGTGGAGAAATAGGAACACTTTTACACTGCTGGTGGGAGTGTAAATTAGTTCAACCATTGTGGAAGACAGTGTGGCGATTCCTCAAGGACCTAGAAATAGAAATTCCATTTGACCCAGCAATCCCATTACTGGGTATATATCCAAAGGACTATAAATCGTTCTACTATAAGGACACATGCACACGAATGTTCATTGCAGCACTGTTTACAATAGCAAAGACCTGGAACCAACCCAAATGCCCATCAATGATAGACTGGACTGGGAAAATGTGGCACATATACACCATGGAATATTATGCAACAATCAAAAACGATGAGTTCGTGTCCTTTGTAGGGACATGGATGAAACTGGAGAACATCATTCTCAGCAAACTGACACAAGAACAGAAAATGAAATACCGCATGTTCTCACTCATAGGTGGGTGATGAACAACGAGAACACATGGACACAGGGAGGGGAGCACTACATACTGGGGTCTACTGGGGGGAATAGGGGAGGGACAGCATGGGGTAGGGAGTTGGGGAGAGATAGCATGGGGAGAAATGCCAGATATAGGTGAAGGGGAGGAAGGCAGCAACTCACACTGCCACATGTGTACTTATGCAACTATTTTGCATGTTCTTCACATGTACCCCAAAACCTAAAATGCAATAAAAAAAATACAAAATGTAGCCAGGTGTAGTGGCATGCACTTGTCCCAGCTACTCAGGAGGCTGAGGTGGGAAGATCGCTTGAGCCTGGGAGGCAGAGGCTGCAGTGAACTGAGATTGTGCCACTGCGCTCCAGCCTGAGACAGAGTGATATCCCGTCTCAGAAAAAAAAAAAAAAAAGAAGAAGAAGAAAGAAAGGAACACAGACAACTGCCCACTGAGAAGGAAAGGGTGAACAGCAAGGGGGCCCTGGGCTGGTCCTTGAGAAATCCCACCTTGAGGTAGTGGGCCTGAGCTGGTGGAGGCTGAAACGAGTCAACAGAGAGAAAGAGGCAAAACACCTGGTGAGTTCAATGAGAAATTCAGCCATCTGTGTCTAGTGTGATTGTGGGCCATGCAAGGTGAAAACTGGAACAATTAGGATGTCGCTGGCACCGCAGCAAGACTTACATCAATGGAGCGATAGATGGAGGGGGAAGCCAGAACGGAATGAGCAACAACGGTGAGGGAAGAGGTGAAAATGGGGAATGTGGAAAAACCTTTTCCGAAGTTGGTTGTGAAGGGAAGAAAGGCAGTAACTGGAGAAGGTCTTTCGTTAGAGAGGCTTGGTTGATTGGTTGGTTCTTTCAGTGGGAAAGACCTGAAAATGTCTAAATATTGATGGAAAGGGTCTGTTTTGGAGGAAGCGGTTAAATACATAAGAGAGTCAAGTCACTCATAGGATGAGGCTGCCGGAAGGAGGGGGCTGAAAGTTGACAGTGAAGAATGCCACGAGGTGGTATTGGGAGGCCATGGCAGGTGCCACATCTCAGCAGGTGTGTAGTGAGAAAAGACACAGCCCCTGAGAGACAGGCAGAGACCCACTGGTCCCTGGGGCCACTTCCAGTCTGACTTCCAGTTCTGGTTCTGGCTCTGGCTCTTCTGTGTATCCTTACAACAATCTTTTTTTTTCTGATGATATTTACTCATTCAACAAATATTTATAGACTACCTACTACATGCCAAGCCCAGTCCTGACAGCTGCAGAGAGGGCAGTTGGCAAGACCAATGTCCGTTCCTACCCTCAGAATCTGTTCTTGCATCCATCAAAGCTGAGTGGTCAAATCCCTTTGGCAACACAGGTGCCCTCCATTTGGATTGATTTATTGGAGAGCAACAAATAGAAGCAACAGATATGGGGTCAGAAGATAGTGGACTTCCCATGACAAGAAGGGGGCTCTTGGACAGAGCTCCTCATCTGGAAGGTCTTGGGGGCTTTGTGGGGAGGTGTCCCCATGTGTTTCTGGGGCAAATGGATGCAGAGAATTGCTCTGTGCTGTGAAGGTACTGAGATGGGCATGTGCCTGTGGTTAATCCTCTATGTGTGCAAAGGAAGAGAAAGAAACCAAGAGATTGACACACACCCCTGCCCCGCCACACACACACACACACACACACACACACACACAGAGAGAAACATCTCCACTCTGTGTTTGCTGCTGCTGTTCTTCACTTTTTTGTTGTAGAAATTTGAGCACATACACAAAAGTGGAGAGAACAGGCTGGGCACAGTGGCTCACGCCTGTAATCCCAGGATTTTGGGAGGCCAAGGCGGGTGGATCACCTGAGGCCAGGAGTTTGAGACCAGCCTGACCAACATGGAGAAACCCCGTCCCTACTGAAAATACAAAATTAGCCGGGCATGGTGGCACATGCCTGTAATCCCAGCTACTCGGGAGGCTGAGGCAGGGGAATCCCTTGAACCCAGGAGGTGGAGGTTGTGGTGAGCCAAGTCTGCGGCATTGCATTCCAGCCTGGGCAACAAGAGTGAAACTCTGTCTCAAAAAAAAAAAAAGTGCAGAGAAGAGCGCAGTGAATCGCACTGCCCATCACTCTCACTGCTGCTGACCTCTCCTCCAAACGCTCCTATCTGGTCCACGTGTCCCATTTGACTGTAAGTCACATACTTTCTCCTAACATCTTCGTTTCAGCTGCTCAAAACCAGCACTGTTTCCGGGCCTTTCTGTCATGTAAGCCAATACATTTCTTTCTATACTTCAGTTTATAATTAATTTTTTGGCCAGGCATGGTGGCTCATGCCTGTAATCCCAACACTTTGGGAAACCGAGGTGGGTGGATCACCTAGGTCAAGAGTTCGACACCAGCCTGGCCAACATGGTGAAACCCCGTCTCTGCTAAAACTACAAAAATTACCTGGGTGTGATGGCAGGTGCCTGTTATCCCAGCTATTCGGGAAGCTGAGGCAGGAGAATCACTTGAACCTGGGAGGCAGAAGTTGCAGTGAGGTGAGATCTCACCACTGCACTCCAGTCTGGGCGACAAGAGTGAAACTCTTTCTAAATTAATTAATTAACTAATTAAATGTTGTAATCTCTTGTAGTGAAAAGAATCCTGCCTAAGATAGAGACCCAGAGTCAAGTCCTGCCCAACCTCACCTGCTTGCCACCCTGGGCCAAGCACCTCAACAAGGACAGCTTCTACCCCTGTATTCGTCATCTATGGCTGCATGATTTAATTATGGCCCCAAAATTTAGTGACTGCAGCTGCCAACCTCCAAGATGGTCCCAAAGACCCTCCCCTCCTGGAATTGGTATCCTTGCATAGTCTCTTCCCTGATGGCATCGCAGTAGCTCTGAGCAGAATACAATGGAAGTGACTACATGTGGCTTCCAAGGCCAACGGTGGATCCTTGCCCTGAGCGTGTCCCCCTACAGTGCACTGGGATTTCCAAGTGAATACACAGACACGTCCCTGGCCTAGCCCTGAGGAGCCAAGGAGGGTTTCCTGGTGGAAGCAAAGCCTCAGGTGAGTTCTAAAATCTGATCCTCTCCTCTGAATGCTCAGGGAACACAGGTCTCTGAGGCATGTTCCGTGAATGACACTCACCCTTCAGAACAGGCTTTCAAGCCCTCCAGGATGTCAGGGAACACATCTGGTCAATGTATCCACACTAAAGAGGAGCATCAGACAGACCCCCAGGCCCTCTCTCCCTCCTAGACCACACTGGAGGGCTTTCTCAAGGACCTCCTGAGCCAGGGCCCAGCCACTGTGGTCAGCTAAAGGAGGAGCCACAGTTCCTGGCCTAGCAAGCGAGGCGTGAGGGGACACATGTCCAGGCTGAGCCTTGGATAGGGGAGGCTGGGCTCTAGACTGTGCTTTGCCCCCCACTCCCACCACCTCTGCTGACCAGCTGTCTCCACTGCTGTCTGTTTCTTCCCCATGCAGGGAGTGCAGAGCATTCTCCAGCTCCCCTTCCATCAACAGCCTCCTGGCTCCCCCGCCCATGCACTTCCCACTCCCACTCCCACTCCCCCTCTCCCCTTCCTGGCCGACTGCCTTCCCCAAAGCTTGCCTTCTCTCCCTGGTTCACATTTGAACATAATTTTTCTTCTTTCTTTCCCTTTTGCTAAATGTCCTTGCTTATGTGATGTGGCATTGAGCATACATCTCCATGCGTGCGCGTGTGTGTGTGTGTGTGTGTGTGTGTGTGTGTGACCTGACCTATGCCCTGGGATAGTGGGCTGAGCTGTGACATTGGAGGCTGGGGGTGGGGGATGGTGACAGAGACCCAGGCCCTTTAACATCTCCTGGAAAAGGGATCCATGCTCTGGCCCCTGTTTACTTCCCAGCCTCATGTCTCTCCACACCTGGAGGCACTCCTTAGCCCCGTCTGGTCTCTCTCCCCCGCTTTCTCTCCTCAGCCAGGGGTTTGCAGGGTTTCAGGTTCTAATACCCATCCATCATTAGGCTAACTACTATTTGTCCTTTAAGATTCAGCTCCAGTGTTGCCTCCTCCCAGAAGCTTCCTTGAGCCCTTGTGTCTGGCTGGATGCCCTGTAAGGCAGTGGTCCACTGCCTCATCCAGGACAGCTGCGTGAGAGCCAAGATCTGGTCTATACCGTCTGGTCCGACGTGGGAGCTCACTGCAGGGTGGCACACACAGCCGTGCGTTGGGTTTGGATGCTGGAGACAGGGCAGAGCAAAAGGAAAAAAGAAATTTTGGGGCAATAAAGTGTGTGTGTGTGTGTGTGTGTGTGTGTGTGTGTGTGTGTAAATATTATTCTATTTTGTTCCCCCAGATAAGCTATGTGGACTGAACGTTTTCCTGGCAAGTTAAGGTTCAAGGGAATTTAAGGGATATTGGGGCCATTTGATCTTTGGGATTGGGGTGGACAGAACCCCGGTGGGACTGTGCCCCCCACCTCCTACCCACATACATACTGGCGCCACACCAGGCTGCTTTCTGGAAAGAATGTGAGTTATCGCTCAGTTTCTAATCTTCCTGGTTTAAAGCCAGGGGCAAGATCCTTACTAATGATCCTCCCCACCTCAAACAAACGTTCAGGTCAGTGCTGGCCCGATCAGCACGGGTGAAGGGATGGCAGCCCCACCCCCTGGCATTCCTCTCCTTCAGTCAATCTCTGAGCCCCTTTGGTTTCCGGAGCAAAGGTGGGGGGCAGAAGGCTGGGAGAGGGGCTGGAAGGGGCTTGAGCCAAACAGGCTGCATGCTCCAGGGGCTGACGCAATTGGGGAATTTGGATTCTTTTTATCACATATATCATTTTGCCATATATGGTCATTGAGAGCTACTGGCAGCGAGGCCCAGGTCCAGATGGTGGGCTCCTAGAGTGAAATGAGCTACATACCAGCCCAGAACAAACAGACCATCGCTCACTCTGCTGGACAGGTGGGTGGGCCAAGACAGGGGTTATATATAGTTCTGGTTGCATTCCTTCACTAATACATCTTGGCCCCCAATTCACAATCTCCATTTCTGACCCTTTTTACTGAATTTGCTAATTGCTATTCTTCTATAACCAAGGGAACGGGAAAAAAATCCCGGAAGGAATGTGGGGGTGGAGATAGGCAGGCCCTCCTTTCCCTGCCTTGATCCGCAGGCCTTCCGCTCCTCCCCCACCTTCCCCTTCCTCCCTGACAGGCCCCTGGAGTCTTTCCCCACCTCGACACTCCCAAAGGGTCCTCCCCCGCTGACTCTTCTCCTTTCTCCCTTTGCCCACACCCCCGCTCTTTCCTGCACCCTTCCCAGGTGAGCTGCCCAAGTGCAGACTAGCCCCTGAAGCTGAGCAAGACTGAAAAAAGTGTGGAGTCTGACTGGGTGTGGTGGCTCATGCCTATAATCCCAGCACTTTGGGAGGCTGAGGTGGGCGGATCAAGGTCAAGAGATCCAGACCATCCTGGTCAACATGGTAAAACCCCGTCTCTACTAAAATACAAAAATCAGCCAGACATGGTGGTGCACGCCTGTAGTCCCAGCTACTTGGGAGGCTGAGGCAGGAGAATCGCTCAAACCCCAGAGGTGGAGGTTGCAGTGAGCTGAGATTACACCACTGCACTCCAGACTGGTAACAGAGCAAGACTCTGTCTCAAAAAAAAAAAAAAAAAAAAAGTGTGGAGTCACCACAGACAACATCCCCCAGCGCCCAGAACCTTTCCTTGCCAATGGTTAGAGTCTCACCCCTCCCTGCTTCCCCGACCAAGCAAGAGATGCTCTCTCCAGCCTTCCCAGGGTGCAGTTGGACCTGACCTAAAGGTATCAAAAATGGCAACACAGGAAGCCAACCCCTGAGATGCTAAGAGACTCAGATAAATATTGGTGATCCCCAGAAACTATCCTCTGAGCCCCCGCACCATCTCCCATCCACTGCCAGACTTCACTTTCTATTTCTAGCCTGAGGCAGTCAGGATTTCCCAGGTTTACACCTCCAGCCCAGACCGTCTTCTGAGCGCCAAACTTATCCATCAGAGGTGACACTGTTGGCCCACCAGGGTGGTGGTGCAAGCCTAAAATATAAACCAATTGGACAGGGTTCAGAGGAGCTCTCGAGGGGTGGGGGCAAGTTTAGGGATGCTCATAGGAGCAGCTGCACCTCCAGTGTCCCAGGCAAGGAAGGCCACCAGCCTCTCCCGTGGTGTCCTGAAACCATCCTCAGAGAACACACTCTGGGCAACATATGGCTTTGGTGACCCTGTCTTCTCATTCACTCCACATAATGGGAGTGGTTCTCCCCGCATTGCACTCTCTGCCCCTCTAGCACAGGGGACTCAATCCCACTACACAGGAGAAACGCAAGGGAGCTTTTCTGTAAGACTAGTGTCTGACTCCAGCCCAGAAATTCTTATGTCGTGGTCTCAGGCAAAGATATAATACACATCTGATGTGTGCAGACCAGACTGACTCTTTCTGTGTTGTTTGACCTGAAATCACCAGCTCCTGATTCCCCAAACTGGGGCATCCTCAGGTCTCCTAAGTAAATCCACTGGCCAGAGTGCTGAAGGGGTCTCCTGTTGGAGGATCAGGATGAGCCTTGGCCTGGGAGTGGAAATCCTAACTCCTGCCTGGCTCTGTATGACCAAGGGCCCTGCTACTCATGCTTCTGATTTTTTTTTTTTTTTTTTTTTTGAGACAAAGTCTCATTGTATGGCCCAGGCTGGAGTACAGTGTCACAACCTCGGCTCACTGCAACGTCTGCCTCCTGGGCTCAAGCGATTCTCCCACCCCAGCCTGACATTACAGGTGACCATCACCATGCCCAGCTAATTTTGTATTATAGGCATGAGCCACTGCGCCTGACCTATGATTCCTTAAAACCCAGTTTCTCTTGGTAGAGAAGTTTAATGAAAATCAAATAAAATCGTTTATATAATAGTTACACTACTGAAAAATTGCTATGCACTGAACCATGCTTGGCAAGGAAGACATGTTATTTCCTTTGGTTCTATTACTCCGCCCACTTTAAAGATAAAAGAACTGAGGCTCAGAGAGGCTAAATCCCTTGGCCAAGGTCCCACCACCACTATGTGGGGAAGCTGGAATGCAATCCCAGAACCTGCGTGCAAAAGCAAAAGCAACGCCATTGCCTTCCACACCACTCAACCGTGAAGGGACTCACTGCCATTTGTCTTTTCCTGGGAGGTCAAGTTTAAACCTGGCAAGACAACTCCAAGAGGGCACTGAAGGTGGTGCCGAGAAATGCCCTCGGCACACTCGTTGATCTGGCACAAGCAGTGTGGTGTTTCCCTTGTCCCCGTTGTGGGCCACCCAGGAGTGGGTTTCCATGCATGTTCCTTCATTTAATAAGAGCACAAAATTGCTGTTGGCCCAAAGATTAGGTGACTTCAGCCAATGGAGGGAGGCCAGCAGCCACTCTCTGCTCAGTAAGAAGGAAAAATAGAAAAGGAAGATGGCTGAGTGAGCAGTGGGGTGTCTCCAACGCAGAAAGCAAGCAGCCTGTGGGTTAAAGTCTCTGCCGATCTCGTCACTCCACTTTCTACATTTTTTTGAACAGAATCAGAAGGAAGAGGAATGTGAGCTTAGAAGAGGGGTGAAAATGAGGCTAGTGTCTTTAGGGGAGTGAAGGTAGAAGAACCATGAATCAGAAAGCTGGGGTGTGGGAGCAAGAGTTAAGTCCAGGAAAAGCCAAGAGGCCAGGTGAGAGAGCCCAGAGAGACAGTTTCATCTCTGCATGTTCTCTGTTGACAGCACTTCATGGAACTTGGACTCAAGAGATTAGAGTTCAAGAGGCTGCTGATGTCTGCTGAGGTATCTGGCCTGGATTTAGGGAAAGCTGCCACCAGCGGGACTTTTGTCACCGTGCCAGAAGAGTCTGACTGCAGTTAGAGCATGCATTACTATAGAATTATTTTTCTATAAGATAGAATGTAAAGTATAAATACAGAATATAAAATAACTGTGGCCGGGTGCAGTGGCTCATGCCTGTAATCCCAGCACTTTGGGAGACCGAGGTGGGCGGATCACAAGGTCAACAGTTTGAGACCATCCTGGTCCACATAGTGAAACCCTGTCTCTACTAAAAAAAATTTTTTTTTAATTAGCTGGGCACGGTGGTGAGCACCTGTAATCCCAGCTACTTGGGAGGCTGAGGCAGGAGAATCTCTTGAACCTGAGAGGCAGAGGTTGCAGTGAGCCGAGGTCTCGAAACTGTACTCCAGCCCAGGTGACGTGTGAGACTCCGTCTCAAAAAAAAATAAAAAAATAAAATAACTCAGAAAAATATAAAATTATAGTTATATAGCATAAAATTATATATTATCTCTTTCCGCTCATTCTCTTTATTAAATATAAACACATATATACAACCCTTAATTTAAAATTCAAGAAAGCCAAGTTTGGAAAGCAGTAACTTTTTGAGACAAAATATAGAGAAACCAATTCCTAGCCACTTTGGGGCTCCTTTCTCACTAAAACCAGACTGGAATGATTCTTGCTCTTCTTGCTGATAATTTCTTTTCTCTTCTTTTTTATTTTTTTGAGACAAGGTCTTGCTCAGTCATCCAAGCTGGAGGGTAGTGGCTCCAACACGGCTCACTGCAGCCTCGACCTCCTGGACTCAAGCTATCCTCCCACCTCAAACTCCTGAGTAGCTGGGACTACAGGCGTGAGCAACCACACCAGGCTAATTTTTGTATTATATTGTAGGGATGGGTATTGCCATGTTGCTCAGGTTAGTCTCAAACTCCTAGGCTCAAGTGATCTGCCCACCTTGGCCTCCCAAGGTGCTGGGGTTACAGGTGTGAGCCACTACACCCCACCTCCCTGATGTATTTCAGTAAGAGAACACCTTGTCTTTTTGTTTCACCTGCTTGCTTTGATGACATCACACTCCCCTCTCCCCTACAAGGTATTTATACAAGACTCAGCTGCACAGCTGCTCTTGGAATTCACACTCCTGCGCTCCAACCCAGCACTCACGTGCCGCACCACCGATGGAGTAGGTGGAGTGGAGAGGTCTGGGCTAGGTTTGCAGCTGGGTAAGTCACCCTGCTCTGGTACTGACACCCAATGTCACTATAATACACAGGATGTGAAGCATCAGCTGTAAACTGCCTCTCTGGATCTGGTTTTGCACTGCACTCCCAGGAGCAAGAAGCAGGCAAGGAGGAAAAGTTTGTATAAAGTTTCTTGATTTAATCAGGTACGCCCCAAAGGAACTAAGAACCTTCAAAAAGGAAGTGCTGACAAGGCCCAGGAGAGTCTGGATCAGGAAAACCAGACTTGGAAAGAGTTCAGGTCTTCATATCCCTATGGATGATGTCATTGTTTTAAAATGTTTTTGTTACTGAAATGTTCAAACATAGACAAAAGTAACCAGTACAAAGAATCTCCTGTACCTGTCATCCCAGTTTTCACAGTTACCAACACTGTTGTTCCTGCTTCATCATTTCCTCCCATATGGTTTTTTTTCAGAAGATTATTTATATATATATATTTTAGAAGGAGCCTCTCTGTGTCACCCAAGCTCGAGTGCAGTGCTGTGATCTTGGCTCACTGAAAACTCTGCATCCCGGGTTCAAGTGCTTCTGCATCAGTCTCCCCAGTAGCTGGGACTGCAGGTGAGCCCCACCACCCCTGGATAATTTTTGTATTTTTAGTAGAGAAGGCATTTCACCCTGTTATCGAGGCTGTGCTCAAACTCCTGACCTCAGGTGATCCGCCCCCTTCGGACTCCCAAAGTGTAGGGATTATAGGCATGAGCTCTCACACCCAGCCTCTGGAATATTTAAAAGCATTTCAGATATATTATTTCACCCATAAATTCATCAGTATTTCTCTCTAACAAATAAGGACTTTGTTTTTCAACACAACCACTGTACCAATATCATATCCAACAAAAATAATTCCTTCATATCAAATAATTTGTGTTCCATTTTCCCTAAGTGTCTCAAAAATGTCCATTTTCAGTCTGTTCAGATTGGGATCCAAATAAGGTTTATACACTGCATTTTGTTGACACATCTCAAGTCTTTTGACTTATAACAGTTTCCACCTCTCTGCTCCATATATTTCATGACATTTATTTGTTGAAGAAACTGGGTCATTTGTCCTGTAGAATTAGTCACATTGGCTGACTCTATCACCATGGGGTCGCTTCTATTCTTCAAAGATAAGGCTGTGTGTTAAAATACCTGGGGTATTCTCAACTCGGCACATCAGGATGACCTGAGAAGATTTTAAACATTTCAGAATTCCTGACCCTTTCCCCGACATGATTCTGATTCCTCATATCTGGGGTAGAGCCTAGGAGTGTGTTTTTTTTTTTTAAGCTCCCCAAGTGATTCTGATGTGCATACCCCAACTGAGAACCACTGACCTTGTTCATCAGGCTTTTCTCAAAAGGGCTACTCGTTCTCCAGAAATAATAATAATATAAAAGAGGAGAAGGAAGTGGAGGAATAGGAAGAGGAGGGGTTGTAGACAAATACTTAGTACCAAGCACTAACTTAGATTAGGATGATTTAGATTGGGATGGCATTATGGAAAAAAAAAATAAGAGATTCAGTTTATGGGTTTACAAATTTAGACAAAGCCAGGCACAGTGGCTCACGCCTGTCATCCCAGCACTTTGAGAGGCCAAGGCAGGTGGATCACTTCAGCCCAGGACAAGCCTGCGAAACATGGTGAAACCCTGTTTCTACAAAAACATATAAAATTAGCAGGGCATGGTGTAGTCCCAGCTACTCAGGAGGTTGAGGTGGGAGAATCACCTGAGCTGGGGAAGCTGGGGCTGGAGAGAGCAGTGATTGTGTCACTGGATCCAGCCTAGGCAACAGGAGTGAGACCCTGTCAATCAATCAATCAATCAATCAATTTAGACTAAGAAACCAAAACCCTGCAAATAAAAATGCTGTAGACTTCTAATCCAAGACTTAGCCTGTTTTAACTCCTTATTCTCTCAACTAAATATAATTGAGAGATTCAGGAGCATTGGTGGTAATGAAGAAGTGGTAAGAATCAGGCCCTCCGCCCAGAATGGGAGTCTGCCCTCCCTTTGGGCCCCCATCTTTCCTATCTTTCCTTGTGTTCTGAACGCCCTCCCTTGAAGATGGATCCACTTAGTAGTAGAAATCAATTTCATCCTTTGTAAAGTCTACCTGTGAACAATAGAGAGACTGAAATGAAAAATAATGCCAAATAAGTTAAAAAAATTTAGTGACATTTTGTGACATAGGAAAAATCCCTTATTTAGCATATGAAGAAAGTCATATTCTACTATAATTAAAGGAAAAATAGTATCTTTCTGCTATGTTAAATAAATGTATAAAAGGTATTTAAAGAACATCCATTTGAAAAGATATCCCAGCCCGGTGCGGTGGCTCACACTTGTAATCCCAGCACTTTGGGAGCCGAGGCGGGTGGATCACGAGGTCGAGAGATGGAGACCATCCTGGTCAACATGGTGAAACCCCGTCTCTACCAGAAATACAAAAAAAAATTAGCAGCTGAGCATGGTGACCCGTGCCTGTAATCCCAGCTACTCAGGAGGCTGAGGCAGGAGAATCGCCTGAACCCAGGAGGCGGAGGTTGCGGTGAGCCAAGATCACGCCATTGCTCTCTAGCCTGGGTAATAAGAGCGAAACTCTGTCTCAAAAAAAAAAAAAAAAAAGATATCCTCAATGATTGAGTATACTACATTTCTCACTATTCACCAGATATGAGTCAATAAATATTAACCAAAATTTAAATTGGAAACAAAACCCAATACATTTGACTCATTAAAATATAACTTAGATAATACAGACTAGAAAAATACCATAAACAAAATTAAGTCAAAAGCAACAGGTTAGGGGGAAATATTGGCCAGACATTTGACAAAATTTTCCCAAAAAATAATAAAATCTCTCACAAAGTAGTAAGAAAAAATACAAGTAACGGAGTAGGGGGAAAAAGGACAAAATGCATGAACAAGTAATTAACAGAAAAGGATTTCCAACCGACCAAGAAAGAAAACAGATCAATTGCAGTAGAAAACAAAGAAATATAAATTAAAACAACAATAAGATACTTTTTGGGGGGTGGAGAGACAGGATCTCGTTCTGTCACCCAGGCTGGAGTGCAGTGGCACAGTGTCAGCTCACTGAAACCTCTGCCTCCCGAGTTCAAGCAATTCTCCTGCTTCAGCCTTCTAAGTAGCTGGAACTGCAGGCACACGACACCACGCCCAGCTAATTTTTGCATTTTTAGTAGAGACAGGAATCTCACAGTGTTGGCCAGTTTAGTCTCGAAATCCTGGCCTCAGGTGATCTCCCTGCTCGGCCTCCCAAAGTGCTGAGATTACAGGCGTGAGCCACTGCACCCAGCCAGACTTTTTTTTTTTTTTAAGAGACGGAACCTCGGCGCCGGCCCGCACTGCGCAGCCGGAGAAGGTGCGGGCGGAGCGGCGCAGACGGCGCCTGGAAGATGATGAGCGCGGTGAGTGGCGGCCGTCGTCCCAAGGCGCAGGTGTACCGCCTCCTCTCCTTCAGCGCGAGCCACCGGCTGCACAGTAAATTTCTAAGTAATGAAGAAAACTTGAAACTGAGAAATGCAGCAATCCAAATGGCCCTGGGCACAATTGTAAAGTCGTGGTGACAATACATGGAGAGATTGACCCTGCCACGGAAATGGTTATGAATTTGACTGATCTCAAAAAGCATATGGAGGAGGCAATTATGCAGCCCCTTGATCACATGAATCTGGATATGGATGTGCCATACTTTGCAGATGTGGTGAGCACCACTGAAAATGTAGCTGTTTATATCTGAGACAAACTCCAGAAGTTCTTCCGCTAGGAGTTCTTTATAAAGTAAAAGTATATGAAACTGACAATAATATTTTAGTTTATAAAGAAGAATAGCTCTTAAGGTTAGCATTGTAGCCCAATTTCTTTCTGTGTTTGAAAAAGATCTTGATCCCCTTGGAACATTAAAAGGTCAACATGTGATAGTTGTACCTCCACGTTGTGCTTTGGAGTCCCTATTTATTGAAATCATTGTAAGACCTGTTATAAATGTAAATCTATTTTAAAAACTAAACTTTTAATATATCCTGAAATCACTTAGAGAGTCTTTATTTATAAATTAAAAATAAATTCATTTTTCCGCAAAAAAAAGAGAGATGGAACCTCACTGTGTCACCCAGACTGGAATGCAGTGGCACCAGCATAACTAATGCAGCCTTAAACTACTGGACTCAAGCCATTCTCCTGCCTCAGCATTCTGAGGAGCTGGGGCTACAGGTATGTACCACCCCACCCAGCTAATTTTTTTTTACTTTTTTTTTTTTAGAGATGGGGTTTCAGTGTGTTGTCCAGGCTGGTCTCAGATTCCTGGGCTCAAGCAATCCTCCCGTTTCAGCCTCCTGAGTAGCTGGGATTATAGGTGTTAGCCACTGTGTCCAGTAAGATACAATTTTTTTTAAAACTCATAAATTCGATTAAAAGTTAAACTTGTTAATAATATATGTTGGCAAGAGTATGAGGAGGTGGATTGTCTTGTATGTTACTTGTGGAACTATAAGTTGGTCAGACTGCAGGTCAATTTGACAGAATCTATCAAAATTTTAAATGCCTATACCTTTGACTCAGCCCTTTCACTTCTAGTACCTAATCTGAAGAAACGATAGCATGTATAGCCAAAGAGGGTTTTACAGAGGTCTTTCATTTATTCGTTTATTCAGTGAATACTTATTGAGTGCCTACTATGTGCCAGACACAATTTTAGGCACAGCAGGAACAGGACAGAAAAAGGTTTTGCTTGGAAGAAGTTGAAGTTCTAGTGGAAAGAACAGAACAGTAAACAAATGAACAATTCAACAAACAGAAAATTACATCAGATAAAGTTAGGCAGTAATAAGTGTCATGATAAAATAATTAATACAGAATAATAACAAAGAAAACCCACTTAAATGTCCCTCAAGTGGGAAATAGTGGTAAATAAAAATGTCTATATTATGGAATATTATGTCGTATTTTAAAAAGATAAGTACATGTACTGACATGGTGAACGCTCTAAGACATAAATTTAAGTTTTAAAAATGCACAGAACCAGCTAGGCACAGTGGTTCATGCCTGTAATCCCAGCACTTTGGGAGGCTGAGGCAGGAGAATTGCTTGAGCCCGAGAGTTTGAGATCAGCCTGGGCAACATAGGGAGACCCTCAGCTCTACAAAATTTAAATTTAAAAATTAGCTGAGACTACAGGTGCATCCCATCTAAAGAGACTCAGGTGGGAGAATCACTTGAGCCTTGGAGGCTGAGGCTGCAATAAGCAGTGATTGTACCACTGCACCAGCCTGGGGTGACAGCATGAGATTCTGTCCCAGATAAGAAAAGAGGCCCGGCGCGGTGGCTCCCACCTGTAATTCCAGCACTATGGGAAGACGAGGTTCGTGGATCCCCTGAGGTCAAGAGTTCAAGACCAGCCTGGCCAACTTGGTGAAACCCCGTCTCTGCTAAAAACACAAAAATTAGCTGGGTGTGGTAGTGCACGTCTGTAATCCCAGCTACTTTGGAGGCTGAGGCAGAAGAATCTCTTGAACCCAAGAAGCAGAGGTTGCAGTGAACCGGGATTGTACCACTGCACTCCAGCCTGGACAACAGAGCAAGACTGTCAAAAAAAAAAAAAAAAAAAAGGAATAGAGAGAGAGAGGGAGAAATTTAAAAAAGCACAAAACATAAAAACTTGCAATTTAATAAGTAGAATTTAATCCCATTTATGTAAAAGAAAAAGTACCAAATCGTTTACAAGTACATGTATGTATAGAAGGTAAAAGCTCTAGAAGAATACACAGCACATGGCTAACAATGATAATTTCTAGACAGGGATTAGAATGTAAAGGGGAAGCCAAGAGGGAATTTTTCTTTTTCTGCATGGTTTGAATGTTTTTTACAATGAGAATGTTTTTATAAATACCTCACAAATTAAAAGGAGCAAAATAACTGTTAAAGAACATAGAAATATGTGGAAATCTTCCCAATTTAATTTACAAAACTAGCATAACCCTGATACTGAAACCTGACAAAGTTAGCACAAATAAGGAAGACTAGAGATCAATTTCACTCATGAATATGGATGGAAAATTCCTATGTAGAACATTAGCAAATGGAATCCAGCAGTATATATATAAAACCATGACTAAGCAGAGTTTATTCCAGAATCACAAGGATGGATGAATATCAGGAAATCTAGTAATACAATTTATCAAGACAATCAGTTCTGCCCTTGGATCTGGGCAGCAGGGCCCCCACTCTGGTTCTCCTCCTGCTTCCAAAGGGTAAAGGATTCTTCAGGCCCAAAGGAATCTTGCCTGTTTCTCTTCCCTTTTAGACCACACTTCTGGTACCAGGACCCCAGAATTCTCTGCCCGAATGGCCTCAGGCCCATTGCCAGGGCTCACAGGGGCCTGAGGCCATTTGGAGTCTTGCTCTGCTGTCCAGGCTGGAGTGCAGTGGCACAATCTCAGCTCACTGCAACCTCCACCTCCTGGGTTCAAGTGATCTCCTGCCTCAGCCTCTGAGTAGCTGGGATTACAGGAGTGCACCACCACACCCTGCTAATTTTTGTATTTTTAGTAGAGATGGGGTTTCACCATGTTGGCCAGGCTGGTCTCTAACTCCTGACCTTTGTTACCTGATTCCATCCCTCAAGGATGACTCTTACAGCAGTAAGAGTAGTACCCACCCTGAGGCCTGAGGGATGGCCAGGTTGAAGCTGGTAGTAGGGGTGGAGGTGAGACAGTGTGGAGGATAGACTTGTGCGCTGGGTGTCCATAGCTGTGCACAGGAGGCCCCTTGTGGTACTGGATGTTGCAAAGGGTAGGAAGAGAAGGGTGGAGGGCTGCAGCCGGAGGTCGGGAATGGCAGGCTCTCTGTGCTTCCATATTCTAGCATGATTTTTCAAGAAGTCTGAGAATTCTGAAATTCAAACCGGGCCTCTCAGGTTGTTAGGAAAGTGAATACCATGGTAAGAGACAAGAACCTATTTTATTTCACAGTTTGATGGCTTGGTTTACAATTTCTAAATATTTACAAAGTTAGCAGGACAGGGCTCCATTTGTACTGTTGGCCTGGAGCCCACAGTCATTAAGGGCAGCCAGACAATAATAGAACCCAACAGATGGCCAGGCGTGGTGGCTCACACCTGTAATCCCAGAACTTTGGGAGGCTGAAGTGAGTGGATCACCTGAGGTCAGAAGTTCGAAACCAGCCCAATCAATATGGTGAAACACAAAAATTTCAAAAATTTTTGTCTCTACTAAAAATACAAAAATTAGCAGGGTGTGGTGGTGCACACCGGTAGTCCCAGCTACCAAGGAGGCTGAGGCAGGAGAATAGCTTGAACCCAGGAGGCAGAAGTTGTAGTGAGCTGAAATCACACCACTGCACTCCAGCCTGGCAACAGAACGAGACTCCATCTAACAAAATAAAATTTAGAAAAAAATAAACCCAGGAGAAAAAAGCATGATGGTGCCCCCAAATAGAAAAGACACTGGAGAGATGTGTTGAGAGGAAAGAGTTAGGGTACAAGGGAAGGTAGAAATGGGGACTTTCCAAAACTCCATCACTAGCCACGGAGATGTCCTTGCCAATGCCTTCCCTTGGCCAGGTGGTGTGGGAAATACCAGTGTAAGGAGGGGCGAAGAGGGGACCCTATGCATTGTGAAACTTTCAGGCAGCGAGAGTGGGGACTGTCAGCTAAGAGTTGGAAGCAATTTTTATCTCTAGAAATGGAGATGTCCATTTATACTTAAGGCTAACCCTTACTATAATTGTCTGTTTTGACAAAATTCACTAGAATTGACCCTTTATTGCTCAACAACGAAAAAGGGACCCATCTATTGTTCTTAAAGAAACTGAGACACAACCCAAACACATTTGTTAACTGTTGCAGTTTCTTTGGGTTAGTGTCTGTGTCTGCTTAGCCAAAGTGTTTAAGAATGTGCCATAACTCTGTCTTTTACTACAGAGAGGTGGTTATGTGTTTATTTTTAAAGCAAGATTTCATTCCAGAGATGGGAATCCCAGGGACAAGGTAAAAGACATCTAAATGGTCTTCTGTCTTTAACCTTGCCCTAACCCCATAATTTTTATTTTCTACACAGAACGATCTTTTTTCTTTTTTTTTGAGACGGAGTCTCGCTCTGTTGCCCAGGCTGGAGTACAGTGGCGCAATCTCAGCTCACCACAACCTCCGTCTCTTGGGTTCAAGCAATTCTTCTGCCTCAGCCCCCTTGAGTAGCTGGAGTTATAGGTGCCCGCACCATGCCTGGCTAATTTTTGTATTTTTATTAGAGACAGGGTTTCACTATGTTGGCCAGGCTGGTCTCAAACTCCTGACCTCATGATCCCCCTACCTTGGCCTCTGAGAGTGCTGGGATTACAGCAATGAGCCACCAAGTTCAGCCCTTTTTGTTTTTTAAATAACTTTATGAAGGCATAATTTACCTATCATAGAATTCGCTCATTTTAAAGATACAGTTAGACGAGTTTCAGTAAATGTATTAGGAAACATTACCAGAATCCAGTCAGAATATTTCCATCACCCCAAAGATTGCCTTTGTACCCACTTGCAATCAATCCTTGCTGCCACCCTAAGCCCCAGGCAACCACTCATCTGCTTTCTGTCTTATAGTTTTATCTTTTCTAGAAATTTTGTATAAATACCAAACAACATATGCTTTTTTGTGTCTGGCTTATTTCATGTAGTATAATATTTTTGGGGGTCATCCATGCTGTAGAATGTATAGTACTTCATACTAATATAGTATTTATACTATTGTTCAATATATTTGAGTATAGTACATTAATATTATAGTATATTGCAATAGTATAATAGTGTATTACCCAATATCCTATTACTCAATCCACTTCTGCTATATGGACATACCACATTTTATCTATTATCCGTTCACGGACATTTGGATTGTGTCCAGTTTTGAGTTATTATGAAAAATGCTGCTACAAACATTTGCTACTAGTCTTTGTATGGATATATGTTTTAATTTTTCTTGGATATATACCTAGGAGCAGAATCACTTGGCCATATGTATGTCTGTGTTTATTTAAGAAGCTGCCAAGTTGTTTTCTAAAGTGGCTGCATCATTTAAATTTCCACCAGCAGTGACTGAGGGTTCCAGGTTTTTTCACATGCTCACCAACACTCAAGATTGTCAGTCTCTTCAACTATAACCATTCTAGTGGGGTATTTCCCAGTTGTTTTAATTTGTATTTTCCTAATGTCTAATGATGCTGAGTGTCTTTTCATGTGCGTGTTTGCCATATAAACATCTCCTTGTGTGACATGCCCAATCAAGTCTTCTGCCAACTTTTAAATTAGGTTATTTATCTTCTTATTAAGAATGATCTGTTTGCTGGGTGTGATGGCTCACTCCTGTAATCCCAGCACTTTGGGAGGTCGAGGCGGGTGGATCACCTGAGGTCAGAAGTTCGAGACCAGCCTGGCCAACATGGTGAAACTCCATCTCTACTAAAAATTAAAAAAAAAAATAGCTGGGTGTGGTGGCAGCTGCCTATAATCTCAGCTACTAGGGAGGCTGAAGCAGGAGAATCACTGGAATCTGGGAGGCAGAGGTTGCAGTAAACGGAGATCATGCCATTGCACTCCAACCTGGGCAATAGAGGGAGATTCCATCTCCAAAAAAAAAATAATGAAATAAAGAATGATCTGTTAAGAAAAGAAAACATAAATTGGGATTGGGTTAGATTATCTCCTTGTTGGAAACCTTTCATTGATTTCCACCACACTGAGGAGGAAGATTCGGAGCTTCCATGTGGCCCTGCATGGTCTGGACCCTGTCTGATCCTTCAGCTTCATCTGCTCCACTATCCCTCCCTTGCTGTGCTCTTCTGTCAGAGTGTTCTTTGTTCAAGGAAAGCATCCCGGACGGGTGCGGTGGCTCATGCCTGTAATCCCAGCACTTTGGGAGGCTGAGGCAGGTGGATCACCTGAGGTCAAGAGTTCGAGACCAGCCTGGCCAACATGGTGAAATCCTGTCTCTACTAAAAATACAAAAAAAAAAAAAAAAACATAGCTGAGCATGGTGGTGGGTGCCTGTAATCCCAGCTACTAGGGAGGCTGAGGCAGGAGAATCAATCGCTTGAACCCGGGAGGCAGAGGTTGCAGTGAACAAAGACCGTGCCACTGCACTCCAGCCTGGGCAACAGAGTGAGACTCCGTCTCAAAAAAAGAAAGGGAAAGCAAAATAAAAGCAAATATGGTTATATCTTACTCATAAAAATATACATAAAAGGCCACATTAAACATTTTGCAAAACAAACATAATGACCAAGAATGGTTTATTCTAGGACTGCTAAGAAGCACTGATATTAGTAAACACACCACTATTATTAATCACATGATAATCCATATTTTTATTTTATTTTATTTTATTTTATTTTATTTTATTTTTGAAACACAGTCTCACTCTGCTGCCCAGGCTGGAGTGCAGTGGCACAGTCTCGGCACACTGGAGTATGGATAAATGTGGGAAGAGGAGCACTATATAGAACAACTCATCCAATTGCGAGGCAGCTGTCTGTATTATTAAAGAGGGCCTCGTGGCCAGGCTCAGCGGCTCACTCCTCACCCCAGCACTTCGGGAGGCCGAGGCGGGCAGATCACGAGGTCAAGAGATTGAAACCATCCTGGCCAACATGGTGAAACTCCATCTCTACTAAAATACAAAAATTAACTGGTTGTGGTGGTGACCCCCTGTAGTCCCAGCTACTCAGGAGGATGAGGCAGAATTGCTTGGACTCAGGGTGCAGAGGTTGCCGTGAGCCGGAATCGCGCTACTGCACTCAAGCCTGGCACCTGGTGACAGAGCAAGACTCTGTCTCCAAAAAAAAAAGTGCCTCTTATGTTGTGGGCATGGCTTATTTATTCTTGTAGATACATCAAAAATAAAAATCTTTAAAGAACTGTGCCAGGATACATGGTTACCCCTTATTGGGGAAGGACTAGGCAGATGAAAGTCAGTGATTAGAGGGAAAATTTTGTACTAGATAATTTGAATCCACTTTTTAAATGTTGAAACAATCTCAAATTTATACAAACGGTACAAGCATAGTAAAAAAAAATTTTTTCTCCTGAACCATTTTGAAAGTAAGTTGTTGCTAAAATACCTGTTAATAATTTAGTGTTTAAATTCCTACAAGGAAACCCTCACATATGCACAATGCAATCAACAAAATCAGGAAATTAACACTGATATATTTCCACCTTTCCAGTGTCCCGATGATGTCCCTTATAGCAAAAGGATCCATTTCATAATCATATGTTTCCTTCAGTCTCTTTCAATCTGGATGGTTCCTTAGTCTTTCCCTAGCCATCATGACCAGAGGGATTGGAGACCAATAACGTATTTTTCTTTCTTTGTTTAAGATCGAGTCTTACTCTGTTGCCCAGGCTGGAGTGCAATGGCATAATCTTGGTTCACTGCATCTTCTGCAACCCAGGGTCAAGCGATTCTCAGGCATCAGCCTCCCAAGTAACTAGGACTATAAGCGGGCACCACCGTGCCCAGATAATTTTTGTATTTTTAGTAGAGACGGGATTTCACCATGTTGGCCAGGCTGGTCTTGAACTCCTGACTTCAGGTGATCCACTTGCCTTGGCCTCCCAAGGTGCTGGAATTACAGGGGTGAGTCACTGTGCTCAGCCATAGACAATAATCTTAAAGAATGCCTTCTAGTTTGGGTTTGTCTGATATTTCCTCATGATTAGATTCAGCTTATGAAACTTCCGTGGGAATATTACAGAAGTGACATATGACCTTCTCATTGCATCTATCAAGCGGCACACAATTCCAATTTGTCCCATTACTGATGACATTAATGTTAATCGCTTTATTAATGTGGTGTCTGCCAGGATTCTCCTTGGTAAAAGTAATCTTTTTCCCTTTGTAATAAATGAGATTTTGTGGGGAAGCACTTGGAGACTTGTGCTTCCCCACAAAACTATGCAAATGTCTTGTTCTTTTATCAAATTTTCAATTTATTCATCTTTTGATTTATAGTTTTCTATTTTATTACGATTCAACTTCCCATGCTTTTTCTGGAACCATGTGAATGCATTCACTATTTTAAGAAATTAATTCCTAAGAAGAAAGGAACTTAAGTCTAAAAGCTCCACTAATTATATGTCTTCACTGACTTCATCATTTTCCTTTGGCAAGGCTTAGGGCATATACTACCCAAGGTATCAAGGGGGGCGGGGGTGAGCAGTGGTAGGGGTGGGAGAGAGTGGAGTGTTATCAACTCCTGTGGATCACAGGAATGTGAATGAGGAGGGGTATTTTCCCAGAAGGAAATGGTGACTATTACCAAAAGCAGGAAGAATGAAAAATGGACATCAAAGACAATCACTGTTGGCCAGGCACAGGTGGCTCACACCTGTGATCCCAGCACTTTGGGAGGCTGAGGAGAGAGGATTCCTTAAGCCCAGGAGTTACAGACGAGCCTAAGCAAGATGGTGAGACTCCATCTTTATCAAAAAAATTGTTTCGTTGTGTTTTTTGAGACAGACTCTTGCTCTGTCGCGCAGGATGGAGTGCAGTGACGCAATCTTGGCTCACAACAGCCTCTGCTTCCCAGGTTCAAGAGATTCTCCTGCCTTAGTCTCCCAAGTAGCTGGGACTACAGGAGCATGCCACCACGCCCAGCTAAATTTTTGTATTTTTAGTAGAGACAGGGGTTCCACCATGTTGGTGAGGCTAGTCTGAACTCCTGACCTCGTGATCCTCCCGCTTTAGCCTCCCAAAGTGTTGGGATTACAGGCATGAGCCACCTCACCCAGCCCCAATTCTTTTTTTTAAATTCAACCAGTCACAGTGGTGCACCTGTAGTCTCAGCTACTCAGGAGGCTAAAGCAGGAGAATTTCTTGAGTCCTGGAGTTTGAGATGGCAGTGAACCATGATCATGCCACTGCACTCCAGCCTGACAGAGCAAGAACTTCTCTCAAAAAATAATTAAAAAAGAAGAGTTCCCAAAATGCATGTAAGAAACACAAAACACACACACACGCAAAAACAGGTTATGACCAGATGGCATTCGAAGTCTAGTGTTCAAAAACAGGAGATTTATTGGAATGGAAATGGTGCCCAAAAGTAAAGGAACAAACCCCACAGTCAGAGGGCAATCATGGGGTCAGTGAGGTCCCTGCTTGCTGGCATTTAGCGTTGGAAGCCAGACCAGTTTCCATGGACCACTTCTCCCAAAAACAATTTGTCTTGGTAAGAGACTTTAGATGAAAGAACAACCCATGAATTTGCCCTCAGTTCTTCCCAGAGGTGGACATCAGCCGAGCGTTTGAACTTTGGCAGCGATACTGCTATGGAGAAAGTTGTCGGCTGCTGCTGAAGGCTTTATAGACTCCATTTTTTAAACGCAGGAAGTATCTGCCAAATTACCCGAATTATGCTTAATTCCACTCATTCTATTCCTCTCCCCCAGGCTTTTCTCTCTCCACCTCTCAGCCACAGATCTATGGGGTCTGCTTATCATTCCTGCATGCACAGGATATTTTAGGAAACTGTTTGCATGTTGGCAGCTGTCCCTGGCCTGACCAGAGCACACCTCTGCAGACAGACATATTCTGCAGATTTTGAACAAAGCAAATATGTTGATTTTGGCATAGGTTAGCTCCAACTTATCAGACTATATTGCTTGGTTGACCATGAGAAAATATCCAGGGAAAACACATTTTATGATTTTAATTGTTGTTATAGGTGCTTTCAAAAAATAAATCTGTGACCTGTAATATATTTAAGTGAAAGAACTCACATCTGGTTCCGATTAGCTCTGGAGTCTGTTGGCTGGCTTAGCACGGGAGCCTTTTCTGGAAGTCAACGCTGTGTCTAGGGATTTTGTTTTTGCCCAGAGAGGCACAGTGAAGACCTTGTTTCAGCACAAAGGCATTAACTGTTAGTGTGCATTAACTGTTAGTGTGACCCCTCATGAACATGGAAATGCTAACCAAAGGCCCAAAAGTCAGAGTCCTGTGCTGGAGGTGAGACAGGCAGCTCTGGAGGCAAGGGGGAATGGGTGAGACAGAGCATTCCAGTTCAACTGACTTGGCATTGAACATTGCCACTTTAGCCTCCATTCACAAAGAGGACCAGTAGAAGCTTTGTTGCAGACAGTGACACCTCTCACCCTCATTCTGAGTAAGAGGACAAAATCAATAATAAATACAAAGGTATATCTTGTTTTCTTTTTCTTTTTCTTTCTTTTTTTTGGGACAGAGACTCCCTTTGCTACCAGATTGGAGTGCAGTGGTGCAGATCTTGGCTCACTGCAATCTCCGCCCTCCAGGTTCAAGCAATTCTCCTGCCTCAGCCTCCTGAGTAGCTGGGATTACAGGCATGCACCACCATGCCCAGCTAATATTTTTTGGATTTTTAGTAGAGGCGGGGTTTTGCCATGTTGGCCAGGCAGGTCTTGAACTCCTGATCTCAGGTGACCCAACCCCCCAACCTCCAAAATTGCTGGGATTGCAGGCATGAGCCACTGCTCCCGGCCTAGTATATCTCACTTCCATTATAAGCAAGATAGTACAAACTAATAGAGACTCTAGAACCTCTTACTTTCTTCTCACAAGATGATAAGAACTGTAAAAATGGCTCCTATAAACACATCAGTGTGTCTCACTGGAGTGCAGTGGCGTGATCTTGGCTTATCACAATATCCACCTCCTGGGTTCAAGTGATCCTCTTGCCTCAGCCTCCCAAGTAGCTAGGACTACAGGTATATGCCACTATTCCTGGCTAATTTTTGTATTTTTAGTAGAGACAAGGTTTCACCATGTTAGCCAGGCTGGTTTTGAACTCCTGACCTCGTGATCCACCCACCTTGACCTCCCAAAGTGCTGGGATTACAGGTATCAGCCACCGCGCCAAGCTCATCTCTCTTTATGGGAAATACGGCAGGATTCACCATAAAAATGGGTGAAGTAAAACCAACACAGCCAATAGCTGCATTGGAGCCCATAGATTCTGAGGATTCTACAAAGTAATGTCTAGAATGAGATGCCTTTGAGCTGAATTCTTGGGATTTTAAACTCTGCTGACAGTGGCAGTTTCTGCCTAGCGAGGGCATCACAGATCCCTGTCTGGGGGCAAGAAGAAGATGGCTACAACCTCCAATGCCTCCCTCTCCCACTCACATTCTCCCCATGGATGATGGAACAGTGAAGCTAACCCACCCAGAGCCATGTAGGATAATAGCATTCTGACCTTCTCCTGGGACAGGAGTGGATCTGTTTTGGAGTGGCCTCTTCTCGCTTCTCCATCTAGATGGCCCTTCCTCCCCTAATCACACCCTATACTCCAAGAGCTCCATCCTTGTTTGGCTGCACCACGTTGCTTCTCAAAGGAGATAGAGACCAATTTTTACCAGGAACACCACTGAACAGAGTGAGGTAATGAGATCCTTGAACAAACCTAACTTCACAGGGGAAAGACAGTTTCCTTGCCCAATTGCATGCATATATACATGTAATAGACTTTAGCCTTCAAAAAGACTTTGACAAGTGGTGTCATGTAACGCTCTATGAGTCATCGGATGGTTGGTGGCTTTTTGTCACAGGTAGGGAGCTACTTTAGTGGTAAGGATAAATGGGTGCTTCTTTGGATGGAAACATATGATAATAATCTTTAAAATAGCCTATGCCTGTAATCCTAGCACTTTGGGAGGCAAAGACAGTTGGATCACCTTGAGGTCAGGAGTTCAAGAACAGCCTGGCCAATGTGGTGAAACCCATCTCTACTAAAAATTGGTGGCACACACCTGTAATCCCAGCTACTTGAGAGGCTAAGGCAGGAGACTTACTGGAACCCAGGAGGCAGAGGTTACAGTGAGCCAAATGACACCACTGCACTCCAGCCTTGGCAACAGAGCGAGACTCTGTCTCAAAAAATAAAATGAAATAGCCAATGATTATTGAGCTCTTATATAATTGAGCTCTTTATTACATGCAAGGCATTGCTTTAAGCACATTACAAGTATTAGCTCATCGTAGCCTCACCACAGCCCTCTAAGGAAGGTAATATTATAATACCAATTTTACAAATGAGGAAACAGTTACAACGAGTTTAAGTGACTTGACTAAGCTAGTTCTAGAACAATTGTTGGTGACATTATAATAATTCATTTTGATTTTATAGTAAGATTTCATAGTAAATATGGTAAAATTGTAATGTTTGTGAATGACACAAACACACTTACAGTTATTGAAAAGTCCATGAGAATAAATTGCAGAAAGATGCTGATAGGTTCTTGATCAATTTTTTGGTGCTGTCTACCTTCAGTCTCCCAACAATACTAACCCTGCGTCATCCCTCAATAACATCTCCTTTCCAAGCTCTAGCAGCCGTCTTTTATTCAGACCTTTACTCTGTCTGCCTTGAACTCCTCTGATGACCTCTTAACTAGTCTCTTGGCTTCCTGTCACCTCTGCACCCCAATTCAGTTAACACATCACTGCCAGATTAAATGAACACAGTCCTAGCTCTGTCCTAAGCAAAGCCTGCCAATAACTACATTCAAAGCTGTAGCTAACTTTTCCAGTGTGACTTGAGTTATGCTCTTTGATTCAATACATTTTTGTTGACTGATTATCTCGAGCCAAAGTGCTCAAGATGTAGGTTATGGGAAGTCAAAATGGAAAGAACACAGTCCTTGTCCTCAAATTGTTTATCATAGTGAGAAGTCACACTTGTAAACAAACAAATGTAAAATAACAAGATAATTGTTCCAACATAGGAATGAACAAAGGAAAGTGGGAGAAGCACCTACATCTGTTGATAGGCATCAGAAAGGGCTTCACAGAGAAAAGGAGCTTTGAGCTAAGAGGACAAGTGGAAGTTCCTAGTGGACCAGCCTGAAGAATGAGTCCAGGTGGAGAACACGGAACACAGTGAGGAGAGTGCCCTGGTGTGTGTTGGTGGAAAAGCAAGTTGCTAAGTCTATTTGGAATGCAGAGTTTGATGGAAAGTGCAGAATGTTGGGGAAACAGGTGACAAATAACAGCCCTTCATGAGTTGACTTGTTGTATGGATATAATTCCAACTCCAAACTATGGAATGATTTTAAAGTTTGGAAACATAAATGTGAGAATTGCCATGATTTTAAAAAAATGAATAAGGAAGAAAGAAAAAAATTGTTCTACTAAACGTTAAAGTATGTTGTAAAATTATCATAGTTGAAACTGTGTGGCCCTGGTGAGGATTAGGAAGATACATTAAGAAATAGAGTAGGAAGTACAGAAATGGATCCAAGTATACATTACCAGACATGAATATAAATGTATCATCTCAAATCAGGATCAAAGTGATGAATTATTCAAAAGATGATATTGAAACAATTGCATGAACTATTTTGAACAATGTTAGATTCCCTGCCCTTCTATATGGTTCACAAAATAAATTCTAGATTGGCTCTGTCCAATTCAATTTTCTGTGAAGGTGGAGATATTCTACATCTGTGCTGCTCAACATGGCAGCCACTGGCCTCAAATGGCTACTGAGCATTTGAAATGGAGTTACTACACTGAGGAGCCACATTTCTTTACTTAAATTGCTTGACAAAGACCTGGAACCAACCCAAATGCCCATCGATGATAGACTGGACTGGGAAAATGTGGCACATATACACCATGGAATATTAGGCAGCCATCAAAAATGATGAGTTTGTGTCCTTTGTAGGGACCTGGATGAAACTGGAGACCATCATTCTCAGCAAACTGACACAAGAAAAGAAAATGAAATACCGCATGTTCTCACTCATAGGCAGGTGTTGAACAGTAAGAACACATGGACACAGGGAGGGGAGCACTACTCACTGGGGTCTGTTGGGGGAAATAGGGGAGGGACAGTGGGGGTGGGGAGTTGGGGGAGATAGCATGGGGAGAAATACCAGATATAGGTAACGGGGAGGAAAGCAGCAAATCACACTGCCATGTGTGTACCTATGCAACTATCTTGCATGTTCTTCACATGTACCCCAAAACCTAAAATGCAATAAAAAAAATAAATTGCTTGAAATTTAAATTTACATAGCCATTAAGGCACAGCATGGTTCTACATGAACAAACAGTACTAATCTAGGAAAGAAAAGAAAAATAGTAGAATGAAATATAAGCAAATATTTATATAAGCTTGGGGTGAAGGTCTTTAGTATAATATCAAAAGCAGATGTCACAAAAGAGGAGATTGTTTTGACCAACTAAAAATGTACAATTTCAGAAGACATGAAAGTCAGTGTTAAAAGTCAGAAAAAAAATTTCCCTCACATAGGACAGAATTTATATTTATATAAAGGATTTGTATTTTATATAAAATTATAAATTAATGATAAGTTAACACAATCTTAATATTGTAAATTAACAAAACTAAAGAAGCCTTAGAAAAATAAACAAAGATCAGGAATAAGAATATCACAAAAGGGCCTGTGAGGTGGCTCACGCCTGTAATCCCAGTACTTTGGGAGTCCAAGGTAGGTGGATCACCTGAGGTCAGGTGTTCGAGACCAGCCTGACCAACATGGCAAAACCCTGTCTCTACTAAAAATACAAAATTAGTCAGATGTGGTGGCGCATGCTGAGAATCCCAGCTACCTGGGAGGCTGAGGCATGAGAATCACTTGAATCCAGGAGGCAGAGGTTGCAATGAGCAACCTCTGGAATACAATTGGTGAGGCTGAAGTTTTTTTCATATATATTGGACAATTGTGTTTCTTCTTTAGTGATAATCTTTTTTTTTTTTTTTTTTGAGACTGAGTTTTGCTCTTGTTGCCCAGGCTGGAATGCAATGGTGTGATCTCCAAAAAAAAAAAAGATCAAATTACACATTCTTGGATCAAATTTCAGGTGTTCTTATATCCCTCATGTATATTTTACATGAAAACCCACAAATTGAGACCTCTAACGTATCATGGCCATCATCTGGGTCCCATCTTGGGTTACCTGCCTTTCTTTGTGGCAAAGGGGAGCCACGTGAAGGCGAGAGAAGTTCAGGGAGCTCAGGGCAGTCATGAATCACCTCCGTGCCCTAATTTTGTTTAGCTGTATGTCAAGCACTTTGCACACAGCATCTCCATCGATTCTCATGACAGCCTTCCAAAGTAGATACTCTTCTCCCCACGTCAATAATGGGAAGAATATTCTCCCCACTTTACAAATGTGGAAGCAGGTCCAGAGGAGTTCAACAATATCATCGTGCAGCCGGAAAGCTAGGGTTTGAGGTCAGATCGGTCACTCCAAGCTGTGTTCCTGTTGCTGGCAAGGATGCCGGGGCCACAGGGAGCATTGAGGCCCCCTTGAGGTAAACCTGCGGCCTGTAAGACCTTCCTAAGCAGAGAAGCTATGGCCCTGGGCATTCCTGATTAGGAGCAGCAACCCTCATGAGGGAAGCCAGGCCAACAACTCTGGGGTGACAATAAGGAGATAGCTTCAATGCCCCCTTCCTGGGACCCCAAAGCAAAGAAAATTGATGTGTATGTAACTAGGGAGGCTGTATGTAAGTAGTAACTAGTCTGAAAAAACTAACTTGTTGGAGCTGAGACAGGGTAGAGCTCTCAGAAAAGGAATTTGGGGAATTGAGTGTCCTCAGACTTTTCCATCTGCTCTTTGACAAGGACCTGCCAAGTGACGACGGAATGCTGTGTGTGTGCCCAGCCTTGTCTGGGCTCATCCGTCTCACACGTTGGGTGGGGGCAGCAGGTTCTCCAGCTGGGAGAGTGGGGGTAAGCTCCTTGGGAAGAGAGAACTCAGCTGCCAGCTTCTTCCTGCAGCATAGTTCGAGCCCAAGATTGTCTGACTGCTGCTCAGAAGGAAATGGGGTGGGCGGGGCAAGCCACACACCATTTGGTCTCCATCAAGGCTCAGAAAGCAACTTGGAGCAACACTGCAGTCGGTTAGTTCTATAGTGAGGGAGATGGCCAGGACATTTTCCGGAGTGGCTGGGCCTGCCCCAGTGAACAAGACAGGGGCAGCAGAGCCCAAAGAAGTAGTCTCCGCTGGGCAGGGAGGGATGGAATGCTGTAGAGTGCGCTGGGACAGAGAGAGGAGCGTCAAAATCAATTCTTATTTTAAAAATTAGACCTGCCTCTTTCCTCAAAGAAATGAACATTGGGCTTTTGTTTCTGTTTTTAAAGTCTTTAAAAAAAGTAGCCATGCAGCTGGGTACCGTGGCTCATGCCTGTAATCCCAGCACTTTGGGAGACGTACGGGGGTGGGTCGTGGGGTCAGGAGTTCGAGACCAACCCGATCAACATGGTGAAACCCAAATTAGCCGGGCATGTTGGCACACGCCTTGAATTCCAGCTACTCAGGAGGCTGAGGCAGGGGAATCACTTGAACCAGGGAGGTGGAGGTTGCAGTGAGCTGAGATCGTGCCATTTCACTCCAGCCTGGGCAACAGATCAAGACTCCAGCTCTTTGAAAAAAAATAGCCATGTGAACTTGGACAGTCAAGCAGGCTCTGTTGAGACTCAGCTGTGTTTATCTGTGGAGCAAGGAGCTGAGCCAGAAGGTATTCTGTTGAGATTCCTTTTGGTGTGAAGGTCAGGGCTACTCGCTCTTCCTCCAAGATAAGATTCCCTGGGATGTTTGTTTAAAACATTCCCAAGTTCTTCCCCAGGCTTACTCAATCAGAATTTCCTGGAGGCAGGCCTGGGAGTCTATATTTTCATCTGTACCCTGGATGAGTCTTATGTTATCCGGAGTGTATTATATTCTTACATCAGGCAAATTCAGGGATTGCTGGCCTGTGTTAGGATAGCTCTGAACTCCTCCAGCCCTATTTTGGAGAAAAGAGGAGGAAAGGGAGACTGGGGCTTGGAGCACTAACCTTTAAGGGTCTATGATCCCTGAGTCCTTCTGTCCCCTTTGGTGTTCCCAGCCTGATGGTCAACAACCTCGGGGCTCTGAGGCTTTTCTATGAATTTGCTTATATCTGGGGACCCAGAAGGAGCATCAAGTGATCAGCCCTGGGTTTGGGGGGGCACGGGCCAAGACAGCGTTCAGAATATCATCTGGGGTTCTGGCGTGGCTCTACCACTGATCTTAGCAGAACAGCTTTGCAGGGCGTTGGGCTAGAGTTTGACTTTCCTAGGCCACAGTTTTTTCATCAATAAAATGGAGGCAATTAATGAACTCATTGACTGTCCAATAGTCAATTAAGATTCTAGAGGTCGGCCAGGCACGGTGGCTCATGCCTGTAATATCAGCACTTTGGGAGATCGAGGCAGATGGATCACAAGGTCAGAAGATCAAGACCATCCTGGCCAACATGGTGAAACCCCATCACTAATAAAAATACAACAATTAGCTGGGTGTGGTGATACATGCCTCTAATCTCAGCTACTCAGGAGGCTGAGGCAGGAGAATCATTTGAACCCGGGAGGCAGAGGTTGTAGTGAGCAAAGATCATGCCACTGCACTCCAGCCTAGAGACAGAGCAAGACTCCATCTCAAAAAAAAAAAAAAGATTCTAGAAGTCTAACTGTTAGGGACTGTCTTTTTGGCCAGTAGGAAGCATTCAGTGAGGTATTAACAGAGGAAATGCTTTGAGCAGTATGAGGCTCTTTATCAGCATTTCCCAAGGGGCAAGCCATGGATGTGGGCTGTTAATCATGTTCCACGAAAAGAAAAAGGATTCTGTGTTCAGTTGAAGAAATGCCTGATTAAATTGAATTAAATAGTCTTTGATTTAGAACTGCTCTGAGTCCTTTATTGATTGCACTGTGACTTGCCAGGGCAAGAGTGTGTGTGTGCGTGTGTGTGTGTGTGTGTGTGTGTACAAGAAAATGTAATCAGACCTCCCCAGACTTGTTTGTTGGGTGATACCATTAATTAGTGAAACATCTCTCTTTTTGTCCTCCTTTTAAAAATTCTGGTAAAAAATATATAACACAAAGTTTACCACTCAGCGGGCATTAAGTACTTCTGCATTGTAATAATGTGCAGTCATCACTATCATTCATCTTCACAGCTTTTTCATCTTTTCAAACTGAAACTCTGTATCCGGTAAACAACAACTCCCCATTCTGTGATCCCCTGGCTCCTGGCAATCACCATTCTACTTTCTGTCTCTATGGATTTGACTACTCTAGCTACCTCATATAAGCAGAATTGTGTAATATTTGTGCTTTTTTTTTTGAGACAGAGTCTCACTCTGTCACCCAGGCTGAAGTGCAGTGGCGTGATCTCTGCTCACTGCAACCTTTGCCTCCCGGGTTCAAGCAATTCTCCTGCCTCAGCCTCCAGAGTAACTGGGATGACAGACATTTGCCCCCACACCCGGCCAATTTTTGTATTTTTAGTAGAGATGAGGTTTCACCATGTTGGCCAGACTTGTCTCGAACTCTTGACCTCAAGTGATCCTCCCGCCTTAGCCTCCCAAAGTGCTGTGATTACCGGCATGAGCCACCACACCTGGCCTAATATTTGTGCTTTTATGTTAGGCTTATTTCACTTAGCATAATGTCTTCAAGCTTCATCTATGTTGGACCAAGTATCATAACATCCTTCCTATTAAGGCTGAATAATTGTAAGGCCATCTATATGCTACATGTTGTCTATCCATTTATCCATTGATGAACATTAGGGTTGCTTCTGTCGGCAATTGTGAATCATGACGTTGTGAACAGGGGAGCATAAATATGTGTTTGAGTCCCCGCTTAGATTCAGAAGTGAAATTGCTAGATGACGGAGCATCTCCTGAGCTAGTGTTTTTTGGTGTGTATGTTTTGTTTTTGAGACAGAGTCTCACTCTGTTGCCAGGCTGGAGTGCAGTGGCACAATCTCGGCTCACTGTACCCTCCACCTCTCAGGTTCAAGTGATTCTCCGGCCTCAGCCTCCCAAGTAGCTGGGACTACATGTGCGTCACCATGCCCTGCTAATTTTTGTATTTTTAGTAGAGACAGGGTTTTACCATGTTGGCCAAGATGGTCTCGATTTCTTGACCTCGTGGTCTGCCCACCTCAGCCTCCCAAAGTGCAGAAATTACAGCCGTGAGCCACCACGCCCAGTTGGGCTAGTGTTTTGTGGAGCACACTTTGGAAAGATTGCTCCCTGTAAGTCTGGAGGAGGACTATTCAATGAGAAAGTTCCTGAATTTTCCAGGGATGTTCCTGCCCTGGATGATGCACTGGGAAAGCGTGATGGATTAGGAGTGAAGACTCAAATATCTCCCTGACCTCTGCGGGCCTTAGTTTCTGCAACGGTTAAATAACTATGACAAACTGGATGATCTTTTGAAATCTAAGATTCTTTGACCTATTGTGGTCCCCCTCCCACCAGCATCAGCATGGAGGGTGAGGGTGAGGGGAGTGGGAAGGAGAAATCTGGGAAGGAGACATCAGCATGTGATGAGGGATAACAATGTCTTCGTCCTTCAACCTCAGCATTTTAATTGTTTAACAGTTCAGCTCACGCCTGTAATCCTAGCACTTTGGGAGGCCGAGGTAGGTGGATCACCTGAGGTCAGAAGTTCAAGACAAGCCTGGCCATCCTGGTGAAACCCCATCTTTAAAAAAAAAAAAAGTTAAGTTGACTCTTGAACAACACAGGTTGGAACTGTGCAGGTCCACTATATACGTGGATTTGCTTCCACCTCTGCCACCCCTGAGCCAGCAAGACCAACCCCTCCTCTTCCTCTTCCTACTCAGCTTACTCATCATGAAGGTGATGAAGATGAAAAGCCTCATGATGATCCACTTCCACTTAATGAGTACTAAATAGATTTTCTCTTCCTTTTTCTTTTTCTTTTTTTCTTTTTTTGAGATAGATTGTAGCCCTGTCACCCAGGCTGGAATGCACTGGCATGATCTTGGTTCACTCTAACCTCTGCCTCCTAGGTTTAAGCAATTCTTCCGCCTCAGGCTCCTGAGTAGCTGGGACTACAGGTGTAGACCACCACACCCTGCCCCTTATGATTTTCTTAATAACATTTTATTTTCTCTGGCTTACTTTATTGGTTTTATCTATTTATTTATTTATTTATTTTTTGAGACAGGGTTTGTGGCTTAGGCTGGAGTGCAGTGGCATGATCCTTAGCTCACTACCACCTCCTCCTCCCAGGTTCAAGTGATTCTCCGGCCTCAGCCCCCCCAAGTATCTTGGATTACAGGCACATGCCACCATGCCCAGCTAATTTTTGTATTTTTAGTAGACACAGTGGTTTCACCAAGTTGACCAGGCTGGTCTTGAACTCATGACCTCCTGATCCACCCACCTCAGCCTCCCAAAGTGCTAGGATTACATGGGTGAGCCACCATGCCCAGCCTGCTTATGTTATTGTAAGAATACAACATATAATACATATAACACACGAAATATGTGTCAATTGTTTATGTGATCAGTGTGGCTTCCAGCTAACAGGAGGCTATTAGTCAAGTTTTTGGGGAGTGAAAAAATTGTACATAGATTTTCAGCTGCGTGGGGGTCAGCGCCTCTAACCCCGGCATTGTTCCGAGGTCAGTTGTATTTTCTTTTATGAGGGAAAGCCATATTTTGCTCTTTCCTCACCTTCAACACTTCTTGGACAGTTCTGTCTCAGTTGTTCTTACGCCTCTAGAGCTGGTATCATAGTTGTGAACTTCTCCTCTTTTGGGCTTCCCCTCTGCAATCAGTCTAACAGCTACAGCTACTGGGAAAGAGAGATCTGCTGTGTCTCCTCTCCACTTTTTTCTACTTAAACTGGCTTTCCTTTTCTTCCACTATTAGAAACACGCAATAAAAGAAGAGTCCCACGTGTTTGTCTCCAGGCGGCGAGGGTGAACCACAGAAATTACGCTTTCCTCTAGGAGTTAAGTACTTTTCCACTTTCCTCTTCAAAAGTAAAGTCTTCCCTCTCCCAATAGGAATCTCTGGCTGCTGCTTGAATTTTAAATATAATAACCAGGTTTATACATTAAGCAAGCTTTGCCTGGTTCCCTTAGCAACAGCCCTAACTTGGATAGCTTGCCATAGCGCGTCGTTCTAAAGGAACTTGTGCATTTCATTATAATAACATCCCACTGATTCAGAAGGGAAGAAATCTCAATATTTCCAAAAGATGGAAAGTTAAAATTCAGCCACAAAGCAAAACAAAACCCTTTAAGCCCCTCGAATAACCTTCACAATGTCTTGCTCTAAAGACAAGAGATTTACTTGCAAGAAAATGTCTTTAGGCCCTGAGATTCTAAAAAAAAAAATCCTTCTCCACAGCAATAAACAATCCGGAGGGGCTTCTAGAGTAGACACAGTTAGCACAGTGTCAAGCCATACAGTAGCCTGAAGACAAAGGACACAGAAAAAATTGGAAAAAAAAAAAGCAGGCATAGATCTGTGCTGTGACAGTTTTGACAGATTCCAATCAAAACGGATAAAATAAACAAAGTAGAGATAAGCCTCAGTTACCTGGAAAGCTCATTTGTTTTTTTGAAGAATTCAGCGCCAGCAGAGCTGTCCAATTGGAGCATCGCTGTGTTTTGAACCTTAAAACCTAGCAAGGCATTCATACAAAGATTTCCAATCTATCCATTGGATGAATCCCCAGTGGTATGTATGGCAGTGGGAGAGCTGTTGAGATCATGGCTAAGACTGAAGACCTGGATTTTATGAAAGTTTGATGATTCTGTGTAGGAAAAACTAACATATTAAATGCACAAGCAGTTCTTATGTTTAGGCATAGGCGGGGGTTTTAGCCTGTGGGCAGCTTGCAGTGTTGATTTAGGGAAAATACTTTAATGGTCCTTTGATTCTATAAAGTCAACATCCAGTTGTGGAATGGGGACTGCTCTGCTCTGCATGATAACAGAAATGATTATCTTCCCTGGGGTGGAGCTGCATTGCAGCCCAATTTCTGAAACTACTGTTTCTTCTGGGGAGATGTGTAACACAGGCTCGTCCTAGACTGGGAGCAGCGAGTGGAAGATGCAGGAAAAGCTGCTGGGGCCAAATCTCTGCCCCCAGACTGACAAGGTCCCCCAAGGCAGCAGGTTGGCAACAGCCTGAAGCAACCTGGACTCTCCCACTGACGTTTTCCCAGAACAGGTTATTCAAGAACAACTGTGCAAGCTGGGAAAGGGAAGGCTTGCACGCTGTCGATGGAAATGTAAAGCAGTACCGCTATTATGGAAAACTGTATGGTGGTGTCTTATAAAACTAAAAATATGCTGGGCACAGTGGCTCACATCTGTAATCCCAGCATTTTGGGAGGCCAAGGCAGGTGGATCTCCTGAGGCCAGGAGTTCAAGACCAGCCTGACCAACATGATGAAACCCTGTCTCTACTAAAAATGCAAAATTAGCCAGGGATGATGGCACACACCTATAATCCCAGCTACTCAGGAGGCTGAGGCAGGAGAATCAGTTGAACCTGGAGGTGGAGGTTGCAGGTGAGCCAAGATCACACCATTGCACTCCAGCCTGGTTAACAAGAGCGAAACTCCGCCTCAAAAAAAAAAAAAGAAAAGAAAAACTAAAAGTATAATAACCATATGATGCAGGAATCCAACTTTGGTTATTTACCCAAAAGATAGGAAATCAATTTGTCACCCAGGCGCAGTGGCTCATGCCTGTAATCCCAGCACTTTGGGAGGCCGAGGTAGGTGGATCACCTGAGGTTGGGAGTTCGAGACCAGCTTGACCAACATGGAGAAACCCTGTCTGTGCTAAAAATAAAAGAGATGTCTGCCCTCCCTTGTTATCACTGTAACCCTAGGGATTCACACCAACCAAGTTATAGAACCAACATAAGTGTATATCAATGAATGGATAAAGAAAATGTGGTCTATAGACACAGTGGAATATTATTCAGTCTTTAAAAAGAAGGAAATTCTGTCATTTGTGATAACATGGGTCAACGTAAAGAGCATCCTACTAAGTGAAATAGGCCAGGCTCCGAAAGACAAATACTGCACATTCTCACAGGTAAAACTCTAAAACAATGGAATTTGTAGAAGCAGAGAGCAGAATGGTGGTTACTGAGGCTGTGGATGGGAGGAATGGAGGAGATGATGGTGAAAGGATTCAAAAGTCTTGGAAGGAATACTTTTTTTGTTGAGATCTATTGCACAGCATGGTGAATATAGACAATAATAGTGTATTGTATATTTCAAAATTGCTAAGACAGTACATTTTAAATATTCAAACCACAAAAATGAAAAGCATTTGAAGTGATGAATACGTTAATTAGCTTGATTTAATTCATCCATGCTATATTCATAAATCATAGCATCACCTTGTACTCCATAAGTATATAAAATTACAAATTGTCAATTTACAATAAAATAAAAAAGAACAACAATGCAAGATAGACTTCAGGAAATGTGCTGATCCCAGAGTATTGTTCTGATGCCATTAGGAAGCAAAAGACAAGAGCACATTCTTGGGGTGGGGGTTCCCATGAAAGGAATGGCTATTTCATGATCAGTCATCCTGGGGCCAGAATTAGGGACTTGGAAGAAGCCTTAGACTCTTGGAGGGGAAACCTGCTCCCTGTTCTTGGAGCTTTGAGGGATGAAAAGACTGGAGGGAAGTTTCCTCCAGGACTCTAATTGTGGGAAGTAAGTTGGATTCTGCTACAAAGGACATGTCAGAAACCACAGAGAGACACCCAGAAGGGGCAGGGTTGCCAGATAAAATGATGGATGCCCAGTTACATTTGAATTTCAGATGAACAACAAATAATATTGAAGTGTAACTGTGTTCCAAATATTGCCTGGGACATACTTACAGTAAAAAAAGTATTCATTGCTCATCTGAAATTCAAATTTAACTGGGAGTCCTGTATTTTTATTTGCTAAATCTGGCAGCCCTAAGGAAGGGACGGACCTCTGTAAAGATCCTCCACTCTGTCCTTTCTGTCACCTTGCTTTCCGTGGTCTCCTTATGTGGTGAAGTCGGCTCCAGCCTTACTGGGAGCACTCGAGGGAGGGTGTGTGCCCCATGCTTGGGATGAAACCATACTAGAGGGAGGGGTAGCCACTGCCAGAGGAGCCAGACTCTACACTGAGGAGGGGTCCTTGGAGAGAAGAGAGCAGGGAAGTGACGCCGAATCACAGGGCTGATGAGGGTGGAGGTGGGGATCCTGGTGGATTTGTGCTCTCATGAGCATTTCTGCTAGTGTACTGGAAGACTGGTGGAGGAGAACCTGGTAAAATTGTGTGTTCAGGGCGAGTGGGGCCCTTGACTACTGTGACTTTGACAGCAAATGGCAGTGTGACCTTATAGCTGGTGAAGTCTGGGGCACTTGGGTTGCAAATGAGACTTGAGGCATCAGAATTAGGGACGTTTCTAAGCAACTGCCTCCTTTAACCTCCAAGTTATCATCACAGGATGTTAACAGGCAAATTTTCCTGTTGCCTCCATTTCAGATGAGGCCACAAGCTGAGAACATAAGATGTTAGGTGGGCCGGGCACGGTGGCTCACGCCTATAATCCCAGCACTTTGGGAGGCCAAGATGGGAGGATCACAAGGTCAAGAGATCAAGACCATCCTGGCCAACAAAGTGAAACCCCATCTCTACTAAAAATGCAAAACTTAGCTGGGCATGGTGGCGCATGCCTGTAATCCCAGCCATTCAGAAGGCTGAGGCAGGAGAATTGCTTAAACCCAGGAGGCGGAGGTTGCAGTGAGCCAAGATCACGCCACTGCACTCCAGCCTGGCAACAGAGTGAGACTTCATCGTGGGAAAAAAAAAAGTTAGGTGCTCACATGATCTAAATAATAGCTCTAAACCACTTATGCAGAGCTCTCTTAAGAATGATCCACGACCGGGCGCAGTGGCTCACGCTTGTAATCCCAGCATTTTGGGAGGCTGAGGCGGCTGGATCGCAAGATCAAGAGATCGAGACCATCCTGGCCAACATGGCGAAACCCCACTCTACTAAAAATGCAAAAAGTATCCAGGCGTAGTGGCGGGTGCCTGTAGTCCCAGCTGCTCGGGACGCTGAGGCAGGAGAATGGCTTGAACCTGGGAGGTGGAGGTTGCAGTGAGCTGAGATCAAGCCATTGCACTCCAGCCTGGTGACAGAGTGAGGCTCTGTCTCAAAAAAAAAAAAAAAAAAAAAAAAAAATAGAAAGGCCCTGTCTCTACAAGAAAAAAAGAATGATCCAAAAAAGCCAGTGTAGGAACTCTGGAGTATCAGCCTCTGGAAGTTATAAAGGTGCTGCTAAGAACTTCACTCAGAGATTGGAAAGGGAGTGTTTCCCCCAAGTACTGGGTTGGCGTACACAGAGCAGGAGGGGATGCCCTTTCTGTCCTCAAGCCCGTGAAGCATACCTTCGGGTGCTAGAGAGCCTGGGCTGTGTTCCCTGGGGGGCCTCACCCTGGAGCCTGCTAGGCCTGGGAAATAAAGGTGGAGCAGCTCAGCGCAGCTGCCCAGGCTGCACTTGCATTGTGTGGCTGGTCACAGGTAAGTGGACTTTCCCATGGGTCCTGGGCATTGTAGAAGCTGGCTGTGCTTATGTTATCTTGAAAAAAGCCTCCCCGCCCCACCCCATGATGAATCGCGAAAGAATTATGCTGGCCACGCACAGTTGGCTCACCCCTGTGATTCCAGCACTTTGGGAGGCCGAGGTGGTCACGAGATCAGGAGATTGAGACCATCCTGACCAACATGGTGAAACCCTGTCTCTACTAAAAATAAAAAAAAAAATAGCTGGGCATGGTGGCGGGAGCCTATAAATCTCAGCTACTTGGGAGGCTGAGGCAGGAGACTCGCTTGAACCCGGGAGGCAGAGGTTGCAGTGAGCCAAGATGGCACCACTGCATTCCAGCCTGAGCAACAGAGCGAGACTCCGTCGCAAAAAGAAAAAAAAAAAAAAAAAGAAGTATGCTGAATGTAAGAAACCAGACAGATCAATGGTGCCAGAAAGCAAATTAGCGCTGCCTGAAAACGGGAAGGATAGGAGGGAGGAAATACTAAGGGCCATGAGGAAACTTTCAAGAGTGACAAAAGTGTTCGTTATCTTGATTATGGTTCATGGGTCTCTTCAAAAGTCAAAACTCACCAAATAGCACACCTTAATTATGTGCAGTGTGTTATATGCCAACTGTATCTCAATAGAGTTGTTTCACGAGAAAACGACTGCCTCTGAGAGGGTTTTGTGCCAGGAGAAAGAGGTTGGATGTGGAAGATGGGGTGGAGGAAAGGAAGATCAGAAGTGGTTAGCCAGAGAGTATGTTGCCCAGGCCAGAAGGGGTTGCCATGCAGTGTCCCAGCAGGGGACTTTCTGGGGGATCCATCATAGAGACCCTTGTCACAAAGAGCATGGAACCACCTGCCTCACCCAAAGGGCACTAAAGCCAAGTAAGAATGTTCCTGCCTTTTACCCCCATCCCACTCCTGGCCCCCACTTTGCAAGAGCGTAAGGTAGCCAGGTGAGTGGAGGAGGCATGGAAGAGAAATAAGGAGGGAGCCAACCGTGACTCCCTTCCTATTGCAAATGCCAAACCTGGGGCAGGAGAGCAGCTTTCAAATAGTTGGGAAATTAGAGTTTTGATATTAGACTTGATCTCAGTTTTTAAATTTCTAATGATGACTCGTTTGTTAATTCCTGCAAGACTGTGATGTGGAAAAAATTAAGTTGTTTCCGGTTCTGCATACCAGCGCATCTGGTTTCTTCAGTAACCTGCTATGTTTTATTACACTGAGTCATCTACCTGGTCTTCTCTACCTACCGAGAAGCAAATGATCTGCCAGGTTATTCTTTTCTTTTCTTTTTTCTTTTTTCGTTTTTTTTTTTTTTTTTTTTTTTGAGATGGAGTCTTGCTCTGTCACCCAGGCTAGAATGCAATGATGCCATCTCAGCTGACTGCAAACTCCGCCTCCTGGGTTCAAATGATTCTACTGCCTCAGCCTCCCGAGTAGCTGGGATTACAGACACCTGCCACCATGCCTGGCTAATTTTTGTATTTTTAGTAGAGACGGGGTTTCACCGTCTTGGCCAGGCTGGTCTTGAACTCCTGACCTCATGATCCACTCGCCTCAGCCTCCCAAGTGCTGGGATTACAGGCATGAGCCACCTCGATGGGCCTGGTTATTCTTTTATTTATTTATTATTTTTTGAGACGGAGTTTCAATCCTATTGCCCAGGCTGGAATGCAGTGGTGCAATTTTGGCTCACTGAAACCTCTACTTCCTGGGTTCAAGTAATTCTACTGCCTCAACCTCCTGAGTAGCTGGGATTACAGGTGCCCACCACCACACCCAGCTGAGTTTTGTATTTTTAATAGAGATGGGGTTTCACTGTCTTGGCCAGGCTGGTCTCGGACTCCTGACCTCGTATCCACTCGACTCAGCCTCCCAAAGGACTTGGATTATACGCGCTAGCCACCATACCCAGCCCCAGTTATTCTTAATTACCTCTATGGAAAATGAAAAAAAAACAGCAAGCATGGAGATCCTGCCAGCTACAGGAGTTTTGAAGGAAACAACAGACCCTTTCGGAGGCAATTAGTTTAGTGGTTGAGAGAGGGACTCAAGCCAGGCTGCCCAGGTTTGAATCCTAGTTCTCCCACTTCCTAGTTGGATGAGATTCTTTAAGTTGCACAGTCTCTCCCTTGATTTCTTCATTTACGAAATGGCAATAATGATCATAGCTCAGGCTAAGTTGTTCCGTGATAACAAACAACTCCGAACACGCGGTGGTTTACAGCAACAGAGATGTATTTCTTGTGTGTATCACATGTCCATTGCAGGTTGCTTTGGCATTCCTCTCTGGAACCAGACTGAAGCAGCAGCCCTTATCTAGAACATTGCTGCGGTTAGGGCAGCAGGAAGAGTGGATGATGGTGGATCCATGAAATGCCTCTTAAGGCTTCTTCGTGGATGATGTCTGTGTCTTCTTCTGTCTACATTTTGTTGGCCAAAACCAGTTACATGGCTAAGTTTGATGTCAACATGGTAGGAGGTATCATTCTCCCAAAAGAAGTAGAGAATATAGGAGACAATAATATAGTCTACCTCAGTACCTATCGCCTATCTATGTAAAGCACTTAAAATGGCACCTGATACGTCCATACAAGTGCTACAGAAGGGCTAATTAATACTTCTTTTCTATTTGAGTTTATTCCGTCATTTTCCTAAGGAGGCCAGTTGCTCTCAGACCCTGATTTAGAAATAGTCCCCACATTCGTAACTACCCAATTTGGCAAGAACCACCAAAACACCCAGGAGAAATTCTAAGAAGTAGTTGCAATCTGGACCTCAAAGCCGGATTTGGGGGTCTCGCTGTGACATTTTAATGAAGAGGAATACATAATGTGTTTTCCTGGGCCAGTCTCTGGAAGTGTCTCCCTGAAAGACAGGCATCAAGGTAATGGATGATCATGTCTTAGCTATTTCAGGATGACTAGGCCTGTAAATCTCAGCCTCTGCAAAGTTATTCTTAACTCGCTTGTCTCCAGGCAGACAGCAACAGCTTCTTCTGTTAAACGCTCAGACCATGGATGGAGCAAGCCTGGGCTCTGGGCCAGCCACCCTGTTTCCTGGCCAACAACTTTTCCATGAAGCTTGATGGGGACCCAGACTGCCCCATGGTGGGCCTGACACAGAATGTCTTCCTTCTATGTATTTAGTTTTGAGTTTTCAACAGGGCAGTCAGAGTGTGGGACTGGAGCTGTCACCAGAGAAGAGGGAAGGGGGATTGTTCACCATCCTCAACCCTTGAGGCCACAGCGGCCACTGGACAGGGCCATTCTTGGGTCTTCAAGACTCTTAGCCCTTTAGAGCACTTCAAAGCCCTCCCATCAGAGGATGCAAGAGACCAAAACTCCAACTATTGTAAGTGTGGAACTAAAGCAGATGAGCTGTATTTTAGTTCTTATTAGAGCAACTTTTATTTTATTCTAATGACTTGCAAATCATTTCAGAATGTACCATACAGCTAATCTCTCCCTCACCTTATCTTGTTTCTCCTTATCAGCTTCATTTAAAAAGGCAAACATCTATAGATTATTTTCCCTTCCTTCCTTCCTCCCTTCGCTCCTTCCTTCCCTCCTTTCTTTCTTTCTCTTTCTTCTTTCTTTCTCTCTTTCTCTCTTTCTTTCTTTCCTTCCTTCTTTCGAGACAGAGTCTCATTCAGTCACCCAGGCTGGAGTCCAGTGGCATGATCATATCTCACTGTAGCCTTGAACTCCTGGGCTCAAGTAATCCCCCAACTTCAGCCTCCCCAGTAGCTGGGACTGTAAGTGCACACCCCCACACTCAGCTAATTTTTTTAAAAAAATTTGTGTAGAGACAGTGTCTCACTATGTTGATGCCTGGTTTTGAATTCCTGGCCTCCAGTGATCTTCCCACCTCAGCCTCCCATAGTTCTGGAATTACAGGGGTGAGCCACCATGCCCAGTTCATAGATTTTCTGATGAGTAGCATAGGTACTGACCAAGGGCTTTGGACCATACAGACAAGGTTTGAGTTCTAATCCTTTCCCTCACAAGCTCTAAATTAGTAAGTTCACAAGTATCTCTATTGCAGAGACAAAGGTGATGGGGCTACTGCAGAGATCAGGAGCATCAGATGTTCATGCTGTAGGTAGGTGATGGAGACTTCCTGGAGGAGGCGGCAAATTGAGCTGGGTTTTAAAGGATGATGTTGTGGGTTGAATTGTGTACCCCAAATAGATTTGCTCAAGTCCTAACCCCCGGTACCTGTGAATGTGCCCTTACTTGGAAATGGGGTCTTTGCAGATATAACCAAGTTAAGATGGAAGTCATCCTGGATTAAGGTAGCTCCTAAACCAGTGACTGGTGTCCTTACAAGAAGAGGGAAATTTGGACACAGACATGGGGAAATGCCACGTAACAACAAAAGCAGGGATTGGAGTGATGTGTCTACCAGCCGAGAAGGGCCAAGGATTTCTGGCAGCCACTAGAAACCAGGAAGAGGTGATGAAGAGTCCTTCCCCAGAGCTTTCAGAGAGAGCATGGCCCTGCTGACACCCTGATTTCAGACTTACAGCTTCCAGAATTGGGAAAGAATACATTTCTGTTGGTATAAGCCACCCAGTTTGTGGTCATTTTTTAATGGCAGCCTTAAGGAGCTAATATAGATAGCTAGGACTTAGAGATGGAGGAAAGGACTCTGTAGACAGCTATGATGAGCAAATCTAACAACACCTGAAAGCATGCAGTGTCTTTGGGGAATAATTAGTAATTTGGTGCGACCAGAGCAAAGGAGGTGGAAAGAATTCAGAAAGAACCAAATATAGTGGAAGATGATGATAGAAATATAGGCTAGACAACTGGGTGCAGTGGCTCACACCTGTAATCGCAACACATTGGAAGGCCAAGGCTGGAGAATTGCTTGAGCCCAGGAGTTCAAGACCAGGCTGGGCAACATGACACGACCACATCTGTCCTAAAAATACAAAAATTATGTAGGCATTGTGGTGCACACCTGAAGTCCTAGCTACTTAAGAGGCTGAGGTGAGAGGATGACTTGAGCCTGGAGGCAGAGGTTTCAGTGAGCCAAAACTGTGCCACTGCAACAGAGGGAGACCCTGTCTCAGAAAAGAAAGCGAGAGAGAGGGGAGAGAGAGAGAGAGAGAGAGAGAGAGAGAGAGAGAGAGAGAGAGAGAGAGAGAGAGAGAGAGAGAAGAGGGGAGGGGGAAGGGGAAGGGGAAAGGAAGAGGGGAGGGGAGAAGGGAGAAGGGAGAAGGGGGTAAGGGGGAAGATGGGTAGAGGGAAGGGAAGAAGGAAGGAGAAAGATGAAGGAAAGAAAGAATAGAGGAAGGAAGGAAAGAAACAAACAGGAAGGAAGGAAGGAAGGAAAAGAAAGAGAGAAAGAAAGAGAAAGAGGAAGGAAGGAAGAAAAGAAAAAGAGAGAGAGAGAGGGAGGGAAGGAGAGAGGAAGGAAGGGAGGGAGGGAGGCTGAAACTATTAACACCAGGCTGGGGAGACTGGCCTTTATCCAGTCATGTTTTTGCCTGTCTCAGTGGACAGACAGGAGCCCTTTATTCTGTCTCTGATTTGCTCTTCCTGGTGAGGAATCACGCCTTGCTCTCATCAGAGGTCTGAATAGCGCTTGAGATACATACTTTTCATTATTCAGGTAAGATATTGTCATCCCAGCATGACTTTGAGTTTCTTTTTGTTCTTCTCACTGGTTTTGGCCCCAGTAAGGTTAGACGATGCTGAGCTTAGAGCCACAGGATGGATGACTTAAAGGTAGGGACAGGGTCTCATTTCCCTTTGAATCTTCAGCACATAGCACAGTGTAGGTGACATGTATCATTCAGGACTTAAGCTGTAAGTAAGAGAAACATACATTTGCTTAAGCAAGGAGGAAAATCATTGGCTCACAAAATTGGGGGTGGGGAATGAAGAGGTGCATTTGTTTCCTAGAGCTGTTCTAAGAAATGACCACAAACACATGTGGTTTAAAACCACAGAAACTTACTCTCTTATAGTTCTGGAGGCTAGAGGTGTGAAACCAAGGTGGCAGCAACGTTGGCTCCCTCTGAAGGCACTTGAGGAGATTCTGTTCCATGCCCTTCTCTTAACTCGGGGTGTTGCCAGCAATCCTGGGTCTTCCTTGGCTTGTAAACTCATCACTCCAATACCTGCCTTCATCATCAACTGATGTTCTCCCTGTGTGCCTGTCTCTGTGTTTCTTCTCTTCTTATAAGGACAGCTGTCATCATGGATTAGGGCCCACCTGAATGAAGTATGACCTCATCTTCAGTTGATTACATCTGTAAGTGCCCTATGTCCAAATCAAGGCACATTCACAGGTAACAGAGGTCAGGACTTCAACATGTCCTTTTGGGAATACAATTCAAACACAACAGAGGGACAGCCGGTTGCAGGTGTGGCTGGTTTCAGAGGCTCAAGCAATACCATCAGGGCTCTGTCTCTCTAATGTTCAGATAGGCTCTCTGCCTTGATGGCCACTAACAGCCCAATGGTATATCCATATGGTGATGATGCACATGGCTTTGGACAGGGAGTGGCAGTAAACAGCTCCTGTATTTCATGCTTATGGAGGTCAAAAGGGATAATGAATCATGAAAGATGAAAGCAAGGCATGCTTGGTGATCAGGAACAAATCAGAGACAGATTAATGACAGCCTAGATGAAACAGAGCGAACAGGGAAGGGGTGGTGCCAGTGGAATAGAGCTATTATGTCCAGGGCACCTGGACAATTTGTTCCCTGGTTGGGTGGGACAAATCACTGTAAAGGGTTCAATAAAGAATAGGGCACGGCGTCTCATGCCTGTAATCCCAGCACTTTGGGAGGCCAAGGTGGGTGGATCATGAGGTCAGGAGATCAAGACCATCCTGGCCAACATGGTGGAACCCCATCTCTACTAAAATACAAAAAAACTAGTCATGCATGGTGGCATGCAACTGTAGTCCCAGCTACTTGGGATGCTGAGATAGGGGAATTGCTTGAACGCGGGAGGCGGAAGTTACAGTGAGCTGAGATTGCGCTGTTGCACTCCAGCCTGGTGACAGAGAGAGACTCCATCTCAAAAAAAAAAAAAAGTGCCCAATACCAGGCTTGAGAAAAGCATTGTTTTTATGTAGAGCTTGGTATCTCCTGCCAGGATGGGTGGGATGGGATCTGTTGTTTTCCTGTGAGACTTCCATTCCCCATTTCTTTGGTGACAGCACCATTCTTTTCCTTAAGGGTAATCCCCACCACCACTACTGCCTCCACCTCCAGCTCCAGCTCCAGCTCTTGGGGTCTCCACACAGCACAGGACTGGGCCATCAGGAGAGTGCACCCCCTTGGCCACAGTGATTGGTTCAGGGAAAGGGCTCCTGTCTGTCTAGTAAGTCCTAATCCCTAGACCTTTTCTGGAAATACTGGGGAAGAGAAGTGCTCTTTTCTGTGAGGAGGTTGTTAAACTGGTAGGATGTAAGTGTGGGGCTGCTCAGAACCATCTGTGCCACCACATGGGAGAGGCTGCCTGTGAAGGAAATCAAGACAGAAAAGAGCAGAGCTGAGAAATGCAGAGAGAGAACCTGAGGCCCAGGGACATGGTTTGAGCAAATGACTGCGGCCAGGCCTGAAACAACGTCTTCCCAGGCACTTTGCAGAATTCACATGGGCCACTGGATTCCCTTCTCTGCTTTAGTTACAGCAGAAGTCCAGATTCCACAGGGCTGCTTCTCAAAGCCACCTCAGCCTTTGGTTGGGATGAACCTTGGACAGTTAAATGTAGCCCTGGTGCCTGGCACATCCAAGGAGTTGGGGCAGGAGGTTATAAGGAGTTCTACTTTCTCCCCTTTCCCTTAAGCATTTTGTTACGAAGAAAGCAGAAGCTGGGTCAATGGTCCCTTGAGTTGCTCTGGTCTTCCTCTAGGTTGTACCAGTGGGGACCACTCTTTCTCTGAATTTCTTGGCCTGCTATGGCTAATACTGAGTCATAAGCAGTCACATCAGCTGCCTAAACTAAAAATAGTCTTTATTTAATTCCATGTGGATACCTTGCATTTAGCTCTTCTTGCTTTCACATCTCATTTGATCTTTACAACTATCATGGAGGAGAGGCAAGACTTGTATTATTATTGTTATTTCCACCAACATACAGATGAGGAAACTGAACTGATAGTTTAATGGTGCATGACCACAGTGTGATTGCTGCTGAGTTATAACCACAAAGTGAAACTGGGCTCCATTCATTCATTTATCCACCTATTCATCCAACAAGCATTTATTTATTTGTTTGTTCATTTATTTATTCATTTATTTTATTGTACTTTAAGTTCTGGGGTACATGTGCAGATCTTGCAGGATTGTTGCATAGGTACACACATGCCATGGTGGTTTGCTGCCTCCATCCCCCCATCACCTACATCAGGCATTTCTCCCAGTGTTATCCCTCCCCAACCTCTCTGCCTGACTGTCCCTCCCCTGGTCCCCCACCCACCAACTGCCCCAGTGTGTGACATTCCCCTCCCTGTGCCCACATGTTCTCATTGTTCAACACCCACCTATGAGTGAGAACATTCGGTGTTTTGTTTTCTGTTCTTGTGTCAGTTGACTGAGAATGATGGTTTCCAGATTTATTCATGTCCCTACAAAGGACATGAATTCATTGTTTTTTTATGGCTGCATAGTATTCCATGGTGTATATGTGCCACATTTTCTTTGCCCAGTCTATCATTGATGGGAATTTGGGTTAGTTCCAGGTCTTTGCTATTGTAAACAGTGCTACAATGAATATATGTATGCATGTTTCTTTATAATAGAATGATTTATAATCCTTTGGGTATATACCCAGTGATGGGATTGCTGGATCAAATGGAATTTCTATCTCTAGGTCCTCGAGGAATTGCCACACTGTCTTCCACAACAGTTGAACTAATTTACACTCCCACCAACAATGTAAAAGTGTTCCTTTTTCTCCACATCCTCTCCAGCATCTGTTGTCTCCAGATTTTTTAATGATGGCCATTCTAACTGGCATGAGATGGTATCTCAATGTGGTTTTGATTTGCATCTCTCTGATGACCAGTGATGATGAGCATTTTTTCATATGTTTGTTGGCCTCATAAATGTCTTCTTTTGAAAAGTGTCTGTTCATATCCTTCACCCACTTTTGAATGTTTTTTTTTTTTTTCTTGTAAATCTGCTTTAGTTCTTTGTAGATTCTGGATATTAGCCCTTCCAACAAGTATTTATTAAGGATCTACAAGAGTCAAGTTCTTTGCTAGTTTCAATAATGAGTTTAAAATAAGTAAATAAAATGTGAATCCTGCCTTTAAGGATTTCATGGTCTCTGAGGAATTATAAAGACATGTTTTCAAATTATAATGTTAAAAAGAAAGAAAATGATATGTTCTATGAAAGACCTTGGTAAAATGCTGTGGAAATTCAGGAGAGAGAGATTATTTCTACCTGGAGGGTTTGACGTTCATGGGCATCTTTATAAAGCAAGTAGGATTTGGATGTAAATGAATGAGTGAAGCGCATTCCAGGAGGAGGGAAAGCATGAACAAAATCAGAATCATGGGAGGTCAAATGGATGAGCCAAAATCTGGACTTCGCTCAAACACAGACATGTGAGAGAGAATAGGAGAGCTTGCAAAGTTGGGTTCAGAGATCATTAGGGCCAAGCTAATGAGTTTGGGCTATATTCCGTTGATGATAACCTTTTTTAAGCAGGAACTCCATGGAAACTAACTTATGCCATGCAGAGGGTGATTAGGATAGGAGACTGAATGTAGGGATCAGTTTTCCAGGCAAGAATTATAAGGTACAGAGTAGGGTAATGTTCTGGTATTTATTGCTGTATTAACAGTTATCACCCCCAAAACTTAATGGCTAAAAATGGCAACTTTTTTTTTTATTTTAGAGACAGGATCTTGCTCTGTCATGCAGGCTAGAGTGCAGTGGCATGATCATTGCTCACTGTAACTTTGAACTCCTGGACTCAAGCAATCCCCCACCTCAGCCTTTCAAGTAGCTAGGACTACAGGCGTACACCATGATGCCAGCTAATTTTTTACTTCTTGTAGCGATGGGGTCTCTCTGTGTTGTCCAGAATGGTCTCAAACTCCTGGCTTCAAGCAATCATCCCACCTCAGCCTGCCTAAGTGCTGGAGTTAGAGGCTCAAGCCATTGTGCCCAGCCAGCAACAGTTTTATTACATCTCACAATTGTGTAGATCAGAAATTTGGGTAGGGCTCAGCTGGGTGATTCTTCTGTTCCATATAGCATTATCTGGAGTTACTCAATGGTATTCAGCTGGTAGGCTGGAGGGCCCACAATAGCTTCCCTCACATCCCTGGCTTCTTGAAAGAAATGGCTGAGCTCAGTTGATCTCTTTTCCTTCTCCATGTAGTTTCAGTGTCTCTCTAGCTGTCCACGGCTCTAAGAGTGAGGGTTTTGAGAGAGGAAGTGGAAATTGCCAATCTCTTAAGTCCCAGGCCTATAGAGTGGCACAGCAGCATGTCTATCATATATATTGGTTCAACTAGCACAGAGCCCACCCAGATTCAAGGGGGTTGAGACACACACCCACTTTTCAATGGGAGCATTGTCAAAAATTTGTGACCATCTTTCTTTTACCACAGGTAATTATGGGAATGGACAGAGGATAACAAGTAGAAGGTGAATTGTAAAGGGAGAAGTCAAAGGATGTGGCAACTGCTTGGAATCATTCACTCATGAAAGATTTATTGAGCATTTACCATGTCAGGCAATGTTATAGAAACTGAAGACACAGCACTGAACAAAACAGATTAAAAAAAAAAAACAAAACCCTGGCTCCGTGGAGCTCCTATGCTAGTGGATTGGAAAGTGAAAAGTGGCACTGACATTTCCAGTGTCTGTTCCTGGCAGCATAGCGTGGCCATTGTCAAATATAGGGACCTGGAGAGGCCAATTCGAACTTAGGTTTGATAACATAATCAGAAAACTAAGTGCTCCATTCTACTATCACTTGGGTTGAAATCACAACCACAATAACACCCCTCCAACTCCATTGAGGAAATCCAGGATTTTGCTTCCAACCACAGGCAGCACCTATGGGATTACAAAGAGAAAGACAGACACTTTAAAAACCTTATAGATTTTTGGCCTTCCTTGGGCTGGAAAAGCATGTGGAATCATGTAAATCCACAGTTCCACCAATTTTTAATTCATGGACAATCCTGTTTCAACAATAATTTCACCCCTTCCCCCTTCCAGATGATTTTGAATAAACCCCAGACAACATATTATTTTGTCTTAAATATTTCCATATGTATCTCTAGATAAGGACTTAAAAAAATAACCACAAAGTCAGGCACAAATCACTTGAGTCCAGGAGTTCAAGACTAGCCTGGGCAACGTGTGAAGCCCTGTTTCTACAAAAAAATACAAAAATTTGCTGTAGTCCCCACTACTTGGGAGGCTGAGGTGGGAGGATCACTTGAGCCTAGGAGGCGTAGGTCACAGTGAGCCCAGGTCTTGCCACTGCACTCCAGCCTGGGTGACAAAGTGAGACCCTATCTTAAAAAATAATAATAAATAAATAACCACAATATCATTACCACACCTGAAAAATTAAAAATTATCAATTCTTAATATCATACATTAAATCAATATTCAAATTTTCCCAATGTATGGTTTGTTTGAATCAAGTGTCAAAAAAGGTTCATACATTATGTTTGCTGATAAGTATTTAATCCCTTGAGCTTTATCTTGAGCTATAGGTCTCTCTTCCATTTCTCTTTCTCCCTTCCTTTTATAGTAGACCCTCTCATCTGCTGGGGATAAGTTTCCAGACTCCCAGCTGATGCCTGATAACATAGATAATACCAAACCCTGTATCTGCCATGTTTTTTTCCTATACATACATACCTCTAAGAAAGCTTAACTTATAAATTAGGCACAGTTAAGAGATTAACAACAATAACAAATTATAAAATAAAATAATTAGAACAATAGGCTGTAATGAAAGTTACTTGAATATGGTCTCTCTGTCTCTCTTTTTCCAAATATCTTATTGTACTATATGTAAGTATTTTTGGACCATGGTTGACCATGGGTAACTGTAACCTCAGAAACCAAACTGAGGATAAGAAGGGTCTATTGTAATTTCCTTGTAGTTTTTTTGAGACAGAGTCTCATTCTTGTCACCCAGGCTAGAGTGCAGTGGCATGATCTCAGTTCACTGCAACTTCCACCTCCTGAGTTCAAGCAATTCTCCTGCCTGAGCCTCCCTAGTAGCTGGGATTACAGGCATGCACCACCATACCTGGCTAATTTTTTTTGTATTTTTAGTAGAGATGAGGTGTCACCACGTTGACCAGGCTGGTCTTGAACTCCTGACCTCAAATGATCCACCCTCCTTGGCCTCCCAAAGGGTTGGGATTATAGGCATAAGCCACCTCACCCAGCCCCCTTGTAGTTTATTGTTGAAGGAATTAGGTTGTCCTATAAAATTTTCCCCCGTCTGAACCTTTCTAGATTGCTATCCTATGGTGATGTTTCTCTGTCCTCTGCATTGCTGGTAAGTTGGTAGTGAGATCCAGAGGCTGAATCAGACTTAGGTTTCTGAACAGTAATAGCTCAGAAACAGTAATAGCTTAGTGGGATTGTGCATTTCTACCAGGAGTCACATGTCAGGTTAGTTTCCTTCTTCTGACGTTAACATCCACCGACAATTTTTGTTAAAATGCAGTATTTTCAGGGGTTGTAAAGCAATGACGTTTCAATTCTATAATTCCTTTGTCATTTGTCAGCTGCAATACTTTCATAAAGAGAAACTTCTCTCCCATCAACTATTTGGCTATCCTGAGATAACAGTCATATGGGAAAGGCAAGACAAATGCTGGATTTTTTCTTTTGCCTCTATTTACCTGTTTTCAAAATCATGACATTGTTCCCTTGTCCTCTTCAAAATTAACTGAGTTAGATTTTTTCTTTTTGTCATTATAAACCCATGTATTTAAACATATTTAATATATTTCAGTTCATTGTCCTTCTAATCACTGATACTCACATTGTGCCTCCCACCTTGGCCAGTGGGAGCCTCTTCAAGTTAGCTCCTGAGTTCTTTTGTCACAACATAGTAGTTTTTGATATTTTGTTTCCTTGCTTTCTGTTATGACAAACTGTCCCAAGATCATTTTGTGTATTTCTCACCATAGACCTGGACCTAGGCATTTCTCCAAGGAGTCTTGGTTTCACTGGTGGAAATTAATATGTGTAGACCACAATTAGTAGCCAAGAGGGATGCTCATTGCCCTGGGTTGGGGGGGTTGCCCATTGTTTCCAGGCCTTTTCAGTGGGTAGGGCTAGGAAATACTTCCTTTTTCTTTCTTTTTTTTTTCCCATTGGAAATACTTTTTTTTTTTTTGAGACAGAGTCTCACTCCATCACCAGGCACCAGGCTGGAGTGCAGTGTCGCGACTCGGCTCACTGCAACCTCCGCCTCCCGGGTTCAAGCAATTCTCCTGCCTCAGCCTCCCAAGTAGCTGGGACTACAGGCACGAGCCACCACGCCCAGCTAATTTGTTTGTATTTTTAGTAGAGGCGGGATTTCACCATGTTCGCCAGGATGGTCTTGATCTCTTGACCTCGTGATCCACCCGCCTTGGCCTCCCAAAGTGCTAGGATTACAGGCGTGAGCCACCACCCCTGACTGGAAATACTTTCTTTTTAATGATAAAATATTATCACCAATTCATATTGAAACTTCCAGTTCTATTCAGTGCCATCAAGTTTTTACTTAACTTCATCTATCTTGCGTATTTGCCTGCTTTCTCTGACATTGAAAATCCTGGTACTTGACAATCTAACAGAATTATTTCTTTTATCTCACAGTATACACACAGTGGTCTCAGAATAACATTGTTGAAAATAGATGCTTGGTGCTACAAACAAAAAATTGGCACTGAGACAAAGGATCTTTCAGCAACACAATTTTTACTTCCTGGACTGCAGGAAGGGTACTCTTGCTAGCCATCTTGCCACAAGAGTACAAGGAACAAAGGAAAGCAGACATATTTATTCCTTATGCATTTGGGGTCATCCTTACTGCTGTGTGTGATCTCCATTGGCTGGAGCCAGACCTCACAATCTAAACTAAAACCTGATTGGCTAATAACTTAAAACTTTTCCAAACAGGTAAAAGCAATGGAGAGCTGGGACATGCCTGTGAGCACGTCCAGCACAGATATCTTGGTTAAAGTGCAAGGACATAGAATGTACTATGTGCCTGTAAGCATAGCATATCTAAGAGCTACATAGGAATGGACTTAACAAAGTTATTGTCACGTTTATTCTTTAGCAAGAAAGGAAACTTTAAAGAGGAACTTTTTTACTTCCCACAAATATTCCCACCAACAATATGATTACTGAAAATAGGTCACCATTTTTATCTTTCTTTCTTGGACAGTTCTTTTTGTCCTTAGGATGTAGCCCACGAGGAATGAAACTCAAATTTCTTTTCCTTTCAAGTCACTTGGAATCATTTTTCTCTGTATGGTCATGCTTCACATTAGGTAAAGAGTTATGTTCATTTTTTTTCATTTGCTTTAGATTTTTAGCAATTACTCTTTTTTAAAACTTTACATTTTTTATAGTTATCAAAAATACTTACATGGTTCTAAAGTCCTATCTACAAAACAAGGTATATTGAGAGAAGTTCAGTGCCAGGCATGGTGGCTCACACCTGTAATCCCAGCACTTTGGGAGGCCACAGTGAGTGAATCACCTGAGGTTGGGAGTTTGAGACCAGCCTGACCAACATAGAGAAACCCCATCTTTACTAAAAATACAAAATTAGCCAAGTGTGGTGGCACATGCCTGTAATCCCAGCTACTTGGGAGACTGAGGCAGGAGAATCCCTTGAACCCAGGAGGCAGAGGTTGTGGTGAACCCAGAGAAGTTCAGCTTTTATCCTTGTCTCTCTATCCTAATCCCTCTCTTTCCCCATAGATAACTTTTTAAAAATTATGGTTTATCTTTTGTCAAATATACGTACATAAATATATATCATCGTGTGTCACTTAACCACAGGATATGTTCTAAGCAACTTCCTCATTGTGTGAACATAATGAAGTGTACTGACACAAACCTAGATAGCAGCATCTACTACACACCTAAGCTAGGTGGTATAGCCTACTGCCCCTACGATACAAACCTCTACAGCATGTTCCAATACTGAATACTGGAGGCCCCTGTAACACAATGGTTAGTATTTGTGTATCTAAACACAGAAAAGCTACAGTAAATACGGCATAGAATCTATGGGACCACCATCGTATATGTGGTCCATCATTGACTGAATCATCATTACACGGTGCCTGACTGTATATACACACATTTCCTTTCTTAAATTCTATACACACTTTTCCCCATCTTGCTCTTTTTTTTTTTTTTTTTTTCCTGCCTCAGGTTTATTTGTACAAATAGCACAGAAGGACCCCAGCCCCATGCAGATGGCAGCCCCGGCGGGTGTCGCACCAGTCCTTCTGTCCTCACATTGGCAGACAGAGATACCTACTCTAAAGCCTTTGTAAGGGCCTGGGCACCTTTGAGAACCTGAGCTGGAACTGAAGCTGGAGCTGCAGCCTGGGCCTTGGTTTGATCCTTGGCCTTGGCCTTGGCCTTGACCTTTGGCTGGCAGAGCCTGAGCCCCTTGGCAATGCGTGCACTAGCACGCTTCCCAAGCTTGGGGTGAGCAATGTGGGCAAGTCGATCAAGCTTGCGGCTGACACCCTTTGGGATCTTGGGCTTAACCTCCTTTGGCTTTATGAGGGCCTTAATGGCCTCGGCATGTGCACTCATGGCCTTGGCATTGTTGGCCTGCATCTTCTTTAGGCCCTTCTTGTTGTGCTTCTTGGCAAAGAGCATGTTCCTCATGAACTTGGGGTCCACCCCCTTAAGAGATTCGTATCTTTGTGATCAAGGTTTCTTGATACCATTTCTGTGCCATTTACAGGACTGGTTGTGTGCGGGGTGGTTCCTGGACTTGGCCATGTCTGCACCTAAGCCGTGGTTCCCCCCATCTTGCTCTTTTCATTGGAGATGACTCCAGAATAGAACTTCCCATGGAAGCTGGCAAACAGGGTTGCTACCCTAAGTCCTGTTTAGAGGACCCCACGTATCACAAACACAAACAAGACACTTACTAGAAAGCCCACAGGTTCCTTGGACTCTAGGTTACCAGCACTCAGCACTGCCTCAGTGAGATGCAGGCCCCAAACATCCTCTCATAAGGAACACCATTCAGGCCCTGAGGAAATCCTCCACATCTCTTGCCTGGGCCTTGAAATGATGGTGACTGTGTCTAATGCTATGGATGTGTGTGGGTTGTGCCACTGTCACCACTAGAAATGGATACAACTTTGAGTCCAGGGAGGATCTCAGCAAGGAAAGTGCCCAAGTAAGAGCAAAGAGAAACCACCGTGGGCTGGGCATGGTGGCGCACACCTGTAATCCCAGTACTTTGGGAGGCCGAGGCAGGCAATCACCTGAGGTTAGGAGTTCAAGACTATCCTGGTCAACATGGTGAAACTTCGTCTCTACTAAAAATATAAAAATTAGCTAGGCGTGGTGGTGCTCACCTGTAGCCCCAGCTACTGAGGAGGCTGAGGCAGGAGAATCACTTGAAGTTGAGAGGCAGAGGTTGCAGTGAGCCGAGATCATGCCACTGCACTCCAGCCTGGGTGACAGAGTGAGACACTGTCTCAAAAAAAAAAAAGAAAAGAAAAAGATAAATGACATTACCTAATCCTTCCCCCTACTGCAAATGCAGTCAATTATTACATAATAGCATATGGCTCCCCAGGAATGTCGAATGTGTCTGCTGTTCTCTCACCTTGCCAAAAATATGTTGTAAAACTTGTGAACCTGGCAAACAGAATTCCTAACCTATCAATCTGGTAGGTTAGAAATAGTACCTGTGTCATTTGAATTTTTTATTGTTCTAATTTTGAGCAAGGTTGAGCTTGTGTGTGATTAGGCCCATTTGCATTTCTTTTTCTGCGAATTATCTATTTATACCTCTAGGCCAATTCCCTGGGATATTACTGGGTTTTTTTTCTCTCCTCTATTTTTAGGAGCTTCTCATAAACAAGGATATGAACTCTGTCTGTGAACACCTGGTCCTTTCTCTGTAGTAGATTCCAGATTAGACTTAGGGAATTCAACAAACTATAAGGCATCATCTATACTCTCAAAGAAACTTTAAATATTACACAACAGCAAGAGATGTAAGTAACTTCATGAAACAATAAGAAAGGAGACATCTCAAATGAGGACAGAATTCAAGAACAAAATGAGTTACTATAACCCAGAAGTTCAGAAAAAGGGAGTGTTCAGGCTATAGTGCCTGGAAGATCTTATGAAGGTGGAATTATATCTAAGCTGGATTTTGAGGAACAAATTGGATACATAGGAGAGAAGTTTGGAAGGTGAGAATCCCACACCTGAGGGCCCGGCGTGATGGCTCACACCTGTAATCCCAGCACTTTGGGAGGCCGAGGCGGGTGGATCATGAGATCAAGAGATCAAGACCATCCTGGCCAACATGGTGAAACCTGTCTCTACCAAAAATTAAAAAGAAAATTAGCTGGGCGTGTTGGTGAATGCCTGTAGTCCCAGCTACTCAAGAGGCTGAGGCAGGAGAATTGCTTGAACCCAGGAGGCGGAGGTTGCAGTGAGCTGAGGTCGCACCATTGCACTCCAGCCTGGGCAACAAGAGTGAAAATCCATCTCAAAAAAAAAAAGAGAATCCCACCCCTGGGAGGGAGTGCTTGAAGCTGGGTGGAAGAGTATGGTCTTCTTGGGTAGGCATAGGAAGAGACACAGGCTAAGATATCAAATGAGAGAATGCAGAACATGGCCCTGGGCACCAGATGGCATTATGCCAATGACTCCAAAGCTTCCCTCTGCTGGTAGGTGGAGTGAGCCCCACTCCCTCCCCATACACCCCAACACCATCTGAGGGTGGGAAGCAGCAGTGGTGCAAAAAGAGGGGCGGTCTGAGAGACTCTCCTGAGCATTTATCTTAAGGAGAATGGGTGTTACCTAAATGGGCAACTTAAATAATCAGATCAGACAGATTTTTTTGTTGTTGTTGTTTGAGATGGAGTCTTGTTCTGTAGCCCAGGATAGAGTGCAGTGGTGCAATCTCAGCTCACTGCAACCTCCGTCTCCTGGGTTCAAGCGATTCCCCTGCCTGAGCCTCCCTAGTAACTGGGATTACAGGGGCACCACCACGCCCGGCTAATTTTTGTATTTTTAGTAGAGACGAGGTTTCACTATGTTGGTCAGGCTGCTCTCAAAGTCCTGACATTGTGATCCACCCACCTCAGCCTCCCAAAATTCTGGGATTACAGGCGTGAGCCACTGTGCCTCGTTCTTTTTTCTTTTTTGTTTTTTGTTGGTTTTTTTTTCTGTATTTTTAGTAGAGATGGGCTTTCACCATGTTGACCAGGCTGGTCTTGAATTCCTGACCTCAAATGATCCGCCCACCTCAGCCTCCCAAAGGGCTGAGATTACAGGCATGAGCCACCACACCTGGCCTGGACAGAGATTCTAATTATATTAGCCACTTAGTTCATTCCACCCCCATCACACGTGAGTGAAGGGGATGGGGGCTGAGGAAGAAGCCAGATGAGTTATAGACAAAGTAAAACACTGACATTGCTCCACCCATCTCAGTTATAGTTTGAGCTAAGATTTTTGACCCTGCCGTATAATAGGACTGCAAGGGACAGAATGGGTCCCTCCACCCCAAGTTCACATGTTGAAACCCTGATCCTCCAATGTGACAGTATTAGGATTGGGGCCTCTGGAAGGTGAGTAGGTAATGAGGGTGAAATGACTGATATTATAAAAGGGACTCCAGAGAGTTCTCTTGCCCTCTTTCTGCCATGTGAAGATACACAGAGAAGTTGTCAGTCAGCTGGGTGCAGTGGCTCATGCTGTAATCCCAGCACTTTGGGAGGCCAAGGTGGGCAGATCACGAGGTCAGGAGATAGAGACCATCCTGGCCAACATAGTGAAACCCGGTCTCTACTAAAAACACAAAAATTAGCTGGGCATGGTGGTGTGCACCCATAGTCCCAGATACTCAGGAGACTGAGGCAGGAGAATCACTTGAACCTAGGAGGTGGAGGTTGCAGTGAGCCAAGATCATGCCACTGCACTCCAGTCTGGCCGTAGAGCAAGACTCCATCTCAAAAAAAAAAAAAGTTGTCATTCTGCATCCTGGAAGAGGGTTCTCACCAGAACCTGACCATGCTGTCACCCTCATCCTGGACTTCCAGACTTCAAAACTGTGAGAAATAAATATCCGGAACTCTATTGTAGTCGCCTGAACTAAGACAAATATTTATCTCATAGGACTGTTGGAAGGATGACATGGATAAAACATCGAAGGTGCTTAGCACCTGCCTGACACATAATAATGCTAACAAAGTATAAGCTATTATTATAAGGTGATTGAAAAATAGTTGCTGAGGGAGTGAGCAAATAACTAAGTCAAAGCATGAAGGACTGACCAAATTGGCAGCAGTCTTTGGTAGGAATAATAAAAGCCTGAGGGTCAGACAAGCCTAGTGTCCCACCCACCCCTGCTGAGAGCCACAGCCCTCCCCTGCTGGCACCCTCACTCGCACTAGCAGGAACCAGCTCTGGTCTGGCATGCAGATTCCTTGGCTACATCTCTTGGACAATTATAACTGAGGAATTCAGCTTATTTCGGGTGAAATCCCTGAAAGACCAACTTGAGATCTCAATCTGGGCAATGCAGCCGCATTTTCCAATGAGTAACTGCCTCCAATATAACTCCTGGCAGACGATGCTATCGGTCGCTGAGAGAATGTGCCGTCATACATGGGAAATAGTAAGACCACTGCGTGGGGCTTGACTCATCTGTCAGAGAAGGGGTATTTTGAATCTTGACCTCATTTGCAAACATGTGTTTGCACATACCTTTTGTCAGATGTAACTTTTCCATTCCTAATTTAGCTCCTCCAAATTTTCCCTGAAATGAAAGATGTGACAATGACGAGAGATAAGGAAACTCTGAATAGGTCTTGATCCAGGTATGTTCTGGGAAAGCTCATCTGTCTCTAACTTCCTGTTGAACCCACAGTCAGGCCTAGGGAGATGGGGGAGGAAAGTAGCAAAAAATGGTAACAACTACCACTTACTGTAAGGGTTACCTGTGTGCCAGGCACCATGCTAACCACTGTATGTACGCTGGCTCCTTCACCTAATCATGACCTAGAGACCCAGAGAGCTTAAGTGACTTGCTCAATGTCATGAGCTGGAATACGAATTCAGGCTGCCTGTCTCCAGAGCTTCTTTGTTTAACCACTTCGGTAGACACTATCTGGACACTACCTTGCTTTATAGCATCAGCCAAGGGCCTCTGGCCTTCTGGTTGGAAACAAGGAAAAAGTTTTCGACATTTTTCTAGGCTGTCAGGCATTGTGGAAAAGAGAAGCTAACAGCAGGTCTCTGTGATTTGTAAATAGACACTTTGGGGGAAGAGTGGGCAGCCTTCGGTTTAATCTCGCAAAGGCTTCTAGGTCTGGCTCCCCCAACATCCTGATGTCCTCCTCTCCACACTCTGTCTGAATTGAACATAAGCCCCATGTCCCCAGATTCTTTCCCATCACTCCCCAAGCCCCCACTGAAACACACCAGCATCTTCTGAATTCTAGAGACCTTTCCTGAAATGCTCTGTGTTATTTTTCCAGTGTGTGAAACAGTGCTTCACACATGGTAGGTACAACATAAAATTGCCATGACTAGCACTGAGGACACAGAGAGGACTGTGGATGGGGAGCAGGCATGTGGCTTAGGGCTGAGTCCGAGCTCTGCCTTGACTTGCTGTGTCCTCTTGTGCAAGTGTCCAGCTCAGCACCTCATCCGTGAAATGATGTCTAGGTGGCATCTTCGGCCTCTTCCATCAGTAGAGGTCTGGATTCTGTGATTCCATAGGCTTATCTGAAGAGCACGCTCCAGCTCTGCTGCCCTTTTAGGAAGACAGGACCTCTGTGTCCCCTGCCTGCAGCCAACTTTCATATACCAGGGATGGAAAATAGTGCTATTATTAGTGGGCTCACAACCGTCAATGTGTTATACAGAAGGAAATTGGGAAATCTCATTTCATGAGCACGCTTAAGGACAAAGCAGGAACCACTATGTCCTGGTGTGCCAAAAACTATGCACAACTAACTCTATAATTCGGGGCACGACCAGGCGCCATGGCTCAAGCCTGTAATCCTAGCACTTTGGGAGGCCAAGGCGGGCGGATCACGAGGTCAAGAGATTGAGACCATCGTGACCAACATGGTGAAACCACATCTCTACCAAAAATACAAAAATTAGCTGGGTGTGGTGACGCACACCTGTAGTCCCAGCTACGCAAGAGGCTGAAGCAGGAGAATTGCTTGAATTTGAGAGGCAGAGGTTGCAGTGAGCCAAGATCGTGCCACTGCACTCAAGCCTGGGCAACAGAGACTCTGTTTCAAAGAAAAAAAATGGAGGGCATAAAATACGGGGAAATGAAGGCCTTTTCCTGAGTTCCCCAGTGGTGTTTCTCTGAGAAAGAGCCGAGCCTGGACCAGAAGCAAAGGGAAGGCTTCCCAGCACAATGTACCCAGCAGGCCCTTAGGATGGCTTCCCAAATGCCTATGGCCAGGCTCCTTCCAACAAGGAAATCAGCTACCTTGACTAGAAAATTCATCTCCCCTCACTCTGTATTAATTGGGGTTCTCTTAGAGGGACAGAACCCATAGAATAGAACAGGACTCTCTTAGAGGGACAGAACTAACATATATCCTGTAAGTTGATTAAGTATTAACTTACACAATCACGAGGTCCCACAATAGTCTGTCTACAAGCTGAGGAGCAAGGAGGGCCAGTCTGAGTCCCAAAGCTGAAGAACTTAGAGTCTGATGTTCAAGGGCAGGAAGGATCCAGCACAGAAGAAAGATGTAGGCTGGGAGGCTAGGCCTGTCTTGCTGCTTCATGTTTTTCTGCCTGCTTTATACTCACTGGTGACTGATTAGATGGTGCCCACCAGATCAAGGGTAGGTCTGCCTTCCCCAGCCCACTGACTCAAATATTAATCTCCTTTGGCAGCACTCTCACAGACATACCCAGAATCAACATTGCATCCTTCAATCTGATCAAGTTGACACCCAGCATTAACCATCACACACTCCCAAGTGACAGATACCATGTTATCGTGACTCACCATTGAATAATGGGAGGTTTGTAGTTTCTCCCATTGAATGATGGGAGGTTTGTGGCAGATAGATGGGCAATATCACAGTAAACCCATGGGGAAGGGTTTTGGGCAGATGTGGCCACATGCTCTGCCAAGACACCAGATCTGTCCTCATGTAGAAAATTGTTGAGAGAGCTCTTAATTATCCCAACGTGCCTATAAGGTGTCATTTGCCCTGGCAGGTCTGATATTTACTGCACGATTAGGTCAAGAACATTTGGGGTACTGAGGGATATCAAGGACTTAGCCTAGTCTAATACAACGTCCATTGTGGTGCTCCAGCCTCTGCCACAGATGCCTCACAATTATCTTAGGATTTTCAGCAGCTGCACAAATCTGAAAATGGCCCCTTGATTCTGTTCCCTAGTAGAAAAGATTTATGGTCAGGCACATATTTATCCCAGCACTTTGGGAGGCAGAGGCGGGTGGGTCATCTGAGGTCAGGAGTTTGAAACCAGCCTGGCCAACATGGTGAAACCCCATCTCTACTAAAAATACAAAAAATTAGCTGGGTGCAGTGGTGCGCACCTGTAATCCCAGCTACCTGGGAGGCTGAGGCAGAAAAATAGCTTGAACCTGGGAGGCGGAGGTTGCAGAGAGCAGAGAATGTGCCACTGTGCTCCAGCCTGGGTGACAGAGTGAGACTGAAGTGTTGATGGAGGAGACGTGAATTAAGAAGGTAGGTTTACACTAGATTTTGGAGGATTGTAACGTTCAAGTGAAGAATGTCTTATTTTCTCCAGGATCTCATTTTTTCCCCACTAGGATTCAGCATTCCCAGTAAAAATTATATCAACCAAAGTAATTTTTAAGCTTTCTTTTATAGAGAATTTCCCATATGTGCAAAAATAAAGAGATGGGTGTACTCATTACTCAACTTCAACAATTCATGACCAAACTTCTTTCTGTACCCTCTCATGCTATTTTGAAACAAATCTCAGAATCATATTATTTCATCTGTAATTTTATAGTGCACATCTCTAAAAGAGTTCTTTTTTTTATTTAACTACAATAGCATTGCCATACATTTAAAAATTAACAATACTTCATTAATATCATCTAATATCCAGTCAGCAGTCAAATTTCTGATTGTCTCATAAACTACTTGTTTCTCATTATTTCATAAACAGTTTGAATCAGGCTCCCAAAAAAGCTTCACACATCGCAATTGGCTGATATATATTTTAAGTATCTCTTAATCCAGAGCACTGGTCCATTTCTTTGTTGTTGTTGTTGTTTTTACTTGCAATTTATTTGTTGAAGGAGCCGGGCTGTTTGTTCTGTGATGCTTTCTACATCCAGGATTTCGCTGATGGCATTCCTCTGGTATAGTTTAACATGTTCTTCTGTCCACTGTATTTTCTGCAAGTTAGTAGAATTCAGAGGCTTCATAAGATTCAAGTTTGAGTACTTAAGAATAGGTAGGTATGGCTAGGTGTGATAGCTTTTTTCTATAACCCCAGCACTTTGGAAGGCTGAGGTGAGTGAATGGCTTGAGCCCAAGAACTCAAGACCAGCCTGGGCAACATGAAAAAGCCTCATTTCTTAAAAAAAAAAAAAAAATCACCCAGGTGTGGTGGTATGTGCCTTTAGTCCTACCTACCCAGGAGGCTGAGGTGGAAAGAACACCTGAGCCCAGGAGATTGAGGCTGCAGCGAGCCAAGATTGTGCCATTGTACCCCAGCCTGGGTGACAGAGTGAAATACTGTTCCAAAAAAAAAAAGAAAGAAAAGAAAAGAAAAGAAAATAATAGCTTCCTAAGAGCCCAATGGGAGGCCAAGTCTTTGCATGCGTTGTCTTATTTAATCATTAAAACTATCTCATTCAGTCTGTGCTGTCATCATTGCCATTTTACAGATGAGGAAACTAAGGTCTTGAGATGTCATATTGCTTGTCTAAGGACACAGTTGTAACTGGTAGAGCCAATGTAATTGATTCCTGAGTCCAGATGTTTACCCTCTGAATTAGTCTATTCTCACACTGCTAATAAAGACTGGGCAATTTATGCAGAAAAGAGGTTTAATGAACTCACAGTTCACATGGCTGGGGAGGCCTCACAATCATGGTGGAAGTCAAAGGATGAACAAAGGCATGTCTTACATGGCAGCAGGCAAGAGAGGCTGTGCAGGGAAACTCCCATTTATAAAACCATCAGATCTCCTGAGACTTATTTGCTACCACAAGAACAGTGTGGAGGAAACTGCCGCCATGATTCAATTAACTACACCTGGCCCTGCCCTTGATACTGTGGATTACTACAATTCAAGGTGAGATTTGAGTGGGGACACTGCCAAATCATATCACCTGCCCACCCATGCCATTGATCCTACTTACAGCAGAAGATTACCACCTGCCTGCAATCAACATCTTAAATATCATGATTATCCCTTATCCCTTCCAGTTTCTCTTGCTTAGATATACAGAGTAAATGCTGCTAAGTGTGTACAGGTATCTGCATGTTTATCAGAGTGGATCTTTCTATGTAAGGGATGTTGGTATGGTCTATTTGGGGGTACAACTTCTAATTAGCACTGTCTTTCTATATTACATTTTTTCTTTATTTTTTATAAGAACTTTGATAGGCTTAGATGATTACTTCTGCAGTTATGTATTATTCATGTATCATTTAAAACTCCAAGCAAGGGACAATGCTCATTAATATACATCTATAGAAAATAATTCCCAAAGTGCTGGGATTACAGGCATGAGCCACCGCACCTGTAATCCCAGCACTTTGGGAGGCCGAGGCGGGTGGATCACGAGGTCAAGAGATTGAGACCATCTTGGTCAACATAGTGAAACCCCGTCTCTACTAAAAATACAAAAAAATTAGCTGGGCGTGGTGGCACGTGCCTGTAATCCCAACTACTCAGGAGGCTGAAGCAGGAGAATTGCCTGAACCCAGGAGGCAGAGGTTGCAGTGAGCGGAGATCGTGCCATTGCACTCCAGCCTGGGTAACGAGCGAAACTCCGTCTCAAAAAAAGAAAATAACAAAAGAGCACTATACATTCTTGAAATGCTATGAACAAGTCCTTTCCAAATGGTAATGATGATGTTGATGATATAATAGCAATAATGAAGAGTGACACTATTGACTGTTAGTTTGTGATATTTACAATTGCCACTGTGCTAAAACCTTTACAAGCATTAGTTTATTGTATTTAACTCTACAGTAACCTTATGAAATAGGTATTTTTTCTTGTTTTTTTTTTTGTTTGTTTGTTTTGTTTGTTTGTTTTTTGACACAGGGTTTTGCTTTGTTGCCCAGACTGGAGTGCAGTGGCTTAATCATAACTCTCTGCAGCCTCAATCTCCTGAGCTCCAGTGATTCTTCCACCTCAGCCCCCCAAATAGCTGGAGCTATAGGCACGCAACACCAAACCTGGCTAATTTTTAAATTTTTTGTAGAGATGCGGGTGTCTCTCTTTAGCTCAGGCAGGTCTTGAAGTTCTGGGCTCAACTGATCCTCCCACTTTGGCTTCCCAAAGTCCTGGGATAACAGGTGCCAGCCACCGTGCCTAGCCTGAATTAAGTATTGTTATCCCTGTTTTTCAGACAAGTAAATGAAAACTCAGAGAGGTTAAGGGACTTTCCCAGTATCATAAAGAATGTTTTAAAGCTTTGGTAAAAATATCTTTCAAGAATACAACTGATTTGGATTTGGAAAACAACTTCCAATGAGATGCCCACATACTTTTTTGACTGAAGAATAATATCTATTTTCAACAAATCCAGGGCAATTTCTTGATTTCCTCTAATACTTGATATGTAGGACTGACCAGAAAGGAAGCAAACTAGCCCTGCCTCCTTAAAAATGAGGTGGCAGCAATGTTGTGTCATGTGGCAATGGTCAGGCTTGATGTCAAGCTTGAGCCCTCTGTACCAACAAATGCACCACATTCCTTCCAGATCCATCAGGAGACAGCAGAAACTCTGAGACCAATAACACTATATTCATTTCTAATGACTGATCTACTGACCAGACTTCAGACTTCCCAAGCTATTAGCCTCCTGCTACCTGTTCCTCTTTCCATTAGGATGGAAGGGGTAATGACAAGAGTCCTCTGATAAGCTTTCCTATTATTTGTTATTTGCCAACATTAAAACCAGTAATTATTGCCCCTTTATTAATATTTTTATTTCTTTTTGTTAGCATTTTCTCCTTTACGTTCCTTCTTCCTCTCATTTCTCTTTCATCTGTTACCAAATATTGCCTGAGCCAAAGATGCTAGAAGCTTGGGAGTTCCTTGGTGTATGTAAGGTTTGGTGTCAGATTTAGGAATCTCCAGGATAACTTCCCATCTTCTTTGGTGCAGCAGGTATTTAATAATTCAGCCAAACTCTATTACTACCCATCATTTCCTGATAATCGCTTTACCTTGTCTTTGCCCATGCTTTGTTTCCTTCCATGGTTACCTCTGCAGCCCACACCCTTAACTATTGTCACCCTGCTCATCTTTCAGGCTCAGCTACAACACTATCTCTTCCCCAGGGCTGAAAGGGATCTCCTCATCCATCCATTCACCTATCCACCCATCCTGTCATCCTACCATACATCTCTTCTTCTTTCCATCCATCCATCATCTATCCATTCTTCTTTCCTTCATCCATCCATACTGCCATCCATCCATCCATCCATTCTTCTTTCCTTCATCCATTCATTTTGCCATCCATCCATGCATCCATCTATCCATTCTTCTTTCCTTCATCCATTCATCCTGCCATTCATTCTACCATCCATCCATCCATCCATCCATCCATTCTTCCATATACCCATCCTTTCTCCCATCCACTTACCCACACATTCATCCATCCATCCTGTCATTTTTTCTATCCAACAAATATTTATTGAACATCTATGTGTCAAGCACTAAGCTAGTTCCTGGGGATACAAGCTGGCACTTCCTGCCAGGAGTTTACAGTCTAGCACTGTGTTGTCCTATATGGTATCCACCACATGTAGCTGTTGAGCACTTACAATATGGCTAGAATGAGTTGACATGTGCTGTAAACCTAAAACGGACATCAGATTTTGAATATTTAGCATGAAAAAAAGAAAGCGAAATATGCTAATAATTATTGTTTTCATTGTTGAAATGTAATATTCTATATGTATTTGGTTATATATGATTAAAATTAATGTGAACGGTATCTTTTTACTTTTTAAATGTCTCTCCTAGAAATTTTTTAATTATCTATGTAGCTTGCATTGGTGGGTCACATTCAATTTCTATTGGACAGTGCTGGTTTTTCATGAGGATACAGGGATAGAGGAAAAAATCTGTAAGGATTTTTAATAGGCGTTTTAATGGAAACGTGTACAGGATATGGGGAAGAATTGTTTTTAGCCCAGGAGGCCATGAGAAGAAAGAGGAAGGGAGTCAACTTACAATATGTCAAGCATTGTGTGCCAGGCACTATAAATAGCCTTATGCACCATGGTAGGCACTTTAAAATCTTCACGCATTGGCTTGGCACTTTAAATATCTCACTTAATCCTGACAATGGCAATCACCGCAATCTGACCACATCTTTCCGGCCCACTGGCCCCTCCTTAATCCAGGTCACTATCCTCTCTCAGCTGGGCTGTTTGCTGCTGCAACCTGTTAACTGGTCTCCCCCTGACTCACTTCAATCCGTTCATCCACCTTATGGCCAGAATGAGCCTTCTAAAACACAAACTTGGTCATGTTACTTCCCCAGTTGAAACTCTCCCACAGTTCCCACATTGAGCTCTGGATAAAATCTAAAATATGGAAACCTCATGGTTTACATATACAGCCGGCCTGCCAACCCTCTCTGTTCCATATCTCCCTCTGCCTCCATGCTGCTTCTTTTTGTTCTAGCTACTCTGAACTTCTTCCTGGACTTCGAAGGCACCACACTCTTTTCTCTCCGCGTTGCTCTCTCTCACAGAATTTTCCTCATCTATTTGTCTGATTAATGTTTCATTTTTCAGATAATATTTTTTATCTTACCTTTTCTAAGAAGACTTTCTGGAACTTCACCCCACCCCCACCATTCTGGGTTAAGTGTCCCTCTTAACCTGACCTTGGATCTTGCTGTTTTTCCACAATGTAGCACTGGCAATGCTTACTGTATTCTCTCAACCTTATTGGATGAGAGGCATCTATGAAAATCGGCTGAAAGCTAGATCTTCTCTCCAGAAAAGAGAGCACATAAGGCCCAGCATGGTGCCTCATGCCTGTAATCCCAACACTTTGAGAGGCTGAGGCAGGAAGGTCACCTGAGGTTGAGAGTTCAAGACCAGCCTGACTAACATGGAGAAACCCCATCTCTACTAAAAATACAAAATTAGCTGGGCATGGTGGCTCATGCCTGTGATCCCAGCTGCTTGGGAGGCTGAGGCAGGAGAATCGCTTGAACCTGGGAGGTGGAGGTTGTGGTGAGTCAAGTTCGCGCCACTGTACTCCAGCCTGGGTAACAAGAGTGAAACCCTGTCACGAAAGAGAAAGAAAGAAAGAAAGAAAGAGAGAGAGAGAGAGAGAGAGAGAGAGAGAGAGAGAGAGAGAGAGAGAAAGAGAAGGAAAGAAAGAAAGAAAGAAAGAAAGAAAGAAAGAAAGAAAGAAAGAAAGAAAGACAGACAGACAGAAAGAGAAAGAAAGAAAGAAAGAGAAAGAAAGAAAGAAAGAAAGAGAAAAGAGCACACAATACGAGGTTTTATAGAACTCCTAAAACCCTCTGGGATTCTGGACTCTCCAGATTTAGAACCTTTGCCTGGGCTGGGTGTGGTGGCTCACGCCTGTAATCCTAGCACTTTGGGAGGTTGAGGTGGGTGGATCACCTGAGGTCAGGAGTTCAAGACCAGCCAGGTCATCATGGTGAAACCCCATCTTAAAAAAAAAAAAAAAAATAGAACCTCTGCATGACTACAATTACCTGCCTATTTGTTTACTTTTCCTGCTAGACTGTATATGCTCTTGGAGGGTAAGGTCCATGTCTATGTTATCATAGGTATTTTCTCAGTACCTGGCCCAGCCCATAGACCCAAAAGATACTCAATAACTATTTGTCACAGGTATGACTTGACTAAAACACTAGGCGGATAGAATTATCATGGCTTCGTTTTTCTTTTCTTCATTATTATTTATTTATTTTTGAGATGGAGTCTCGCTCCGTTGCCCAGGCTGGAGTGCAGTGGCGCAATATTGGCTCACTGCAACCTCCTTCTCTGAGGTCAAGTGATTCTTCTGTCTCAGTCCTGTGAGTAGCTGGGATTATAGGCATGTGCCACCACACTTGGCTAATTTTTTCATGTTTTTAGTAGAGACAGGGTTTCGCCATGTTGGCCAGGCTGGTCTCAAACTCCTGACCTCAGGTGATCCACCCACCTCAGCCTCCTAAAGTGCTGGGATTACAGGTGTAAGCCACTGTGCCTGGCTTATTTTTTACTTCAATAGGTTTTGAGGTACAGGTGGTTTTTGGTACATAAATGAGTTTTTTTTTTTTTTTGAGACAGAGTCTAGCTTCATCACCAGGCGCCAGGCTGGAATGCAGTTGTGCAATCTCGGCTCACTGCAACCTCTGCCTCCCGGGTTCAAGCAATTCTCCTGCCTCAGCCTCCAGAGTAACTGGGACTACTGGCGCGCGCCACCATGCCCAGCTAATTTTTGCATTTTTAGTAGAGAGGGGGTTTCACCATGTTGGCCAGGATGGTCTCGATCTCTGGACCTTGTGATCTGCCCACTTCGGCCTCCCAAAGTGCTGGGATTACAGGCGTGAGCCACCGCACCCAGCCATAAATGAGTTCTTTAGTGGTAAATTCTGAGATATTAGTGCACCCGTCACCCAAGCAGTGTACAATATACCCTAAATGTAGTCCTTTCTCCCTCACTCTCCTCCCATCCTGCCCCCACCACCCCCAAAGTCCACTGTATCACTGTATGTCTACGCATCCTCATAGCTTACCTCCCACTTGTAAGTGGGAACATACAGTATTTGGTTTTCCATTTCTGACTTACTTCTCTTAGAATCCATGCCTTCATTTTTCTAAATCAAATTAAATCTGACTTAGCCCAATCCTACATGGTTGATGAGAAATGTTAAATTAGTAATTTTCAGGAACCTCTTCTCGTGGGCTTTTGCAGAATTCCAGAGCTTAAGTGACACAGGAAAATTCTGGAAGTTTCTTTTTTTACTCAACTAATTGAAGTCTCTGTTTTTACCATTACTCCTTCTGCTCAAGATATCACAGTTGAGCACTGAGCTTTCTCACTGGTCTGGTGTTACTGCCCTGGGTAGGCTGTGAGATGACCATGACAGTAGTCCATGCCCTGAGGTTCTACTGCTTCCAGTAATTGCGTTCAAAGGGTATCCCTCTCTACACTTCTCCTAGACACCCCAAACCTCCCACGGCTTTACCACAGTCAAAGAAACAACTCTTCAACTCAAAAACACTACACTTCTTACCTCTCTGGGATGAGCTGACATGAAGCCCCCCCAATAGATATGGCAGGGACTGAAAACTCAGATAAATACCTAAAACGATGGGGCAAATAATGTCAATGAGGGTAGTGGGTCAGCTTTAAGAGACAGCAGAGGCTGGGCACGGTGACTCATGCCTATAATTCTAGCACTTTGGTATGCCAAGGTAGGTGGATCACCTAAGGTCAGGAGTTCAAGACCAGCCTGGCCAACATGGTGAAACCCTGTCTCCACTAAAAATAGAAAAGTTAGTAGGGTGTGATGGTGCACGCCTGTAATACCAGCTACTCTGAAGGCTCAGGCATGAGAATCGCTTGAACCTGGGAGGTGGAGGTTGCAGTGAGCCAAGATGGCATCACTACACTCCAGCCTGGGCAAGAGAGCAAAACTCCCTCTAAAGAAAAAAAACAAAAACCAGACAGCAGGGAGTGGCAGTGACAGAGGCATCCTGGGAAGCACAGACTTTGTCTAAAAATGAGCAGCAGCTAAGGCTTCAACAATTGTTGCTTCAATTTCCATACCTTCCTTTTTTTTTTTTTTTGAGACGGAGTCTTGCTTCGTCGCACAGCCTGGAGTGCAATAGCACAATATCAGCTCACTGCAACCTCTGCCTCCGGGTTCAAGTGATTCTTCTGCTTCAACCTCCAGAGTAACTGGGACTACAGGCACCTGCCACTGTGCCCAGCTGATTTTTGTATTTTTAGTAGAGACAGGGTTTCACCATATTGGCCAGGCTGGTCTCAAACTCCTGACCTCATGATCTGCCCGCTTTAGCCTCCCAAAGTGCTGGGATTATAGGCATGAGCCACCGCATCTGGTCCATACCTTCCAGTTTTTCAAGGAAAGCTGGAAATCTGGATGTTCATGTGATAGCTCTTTTCTTCTTTATTTTTCAAAAATTACCTTCTTAAAGTATATTTTGCATATTGATATAATTCACAGTGTACAATAACTTTTTAAATAAATTTACCAAGTTCCGCAACTATCACCATAAACCAGTTGTAGAACGCTTTCATCAACTCAGTCAGATCTCTCATGTACATTCACTGAGCTGACTTCCTCCCCAGCCCCCGTCCTTACCACAGGCAAATATTCTATTTTCTGTCTCTACGGTTTTGCTTTTTATGGGCATTTCATATAAATGGAATGATACAATATGTGGTCTCTTGTGTTTGGCTTCCTTCACTGCTAATGATATTTTGAAGGTTTATGTATATTGTTGCATGTACTCATAGTTTGTTCCTTTTTATTATTGAATGATATTTCATTTTATGGATATACCACTTTTGTCTATCTGTTTACCAAGCTGATTGACATTTAGGTTATTTTCATTTTTTGGTTATTAAGAATAACACTGCTATCAACATTTGTGTGCAGGACTCTATGTCCATATATGTCTTCCTTTTTTTGTTAGATACCTAAGGGTAGAAATGTGGGATCATACGGTGAATTTATGTTTAACTTTTTAAAAAGTTGTGGCCAAAAACATAGAATATATTTAACTTTTTAAGAAGCCACCAAACTATTTCACAAAGTGGCTGAACCATTTTCCATTCCTGCCAGCAGTGGCCTAAGGTTCCTGTTTCTCTTTTTTTTTTATTTTGCATTTTTTTGAAATGGAGTTTCGCTCGTTTCCCTGGCTGGAGTGCAGTGGCACAACCTTGGCTCACTGCAACCTCTGCCTCCTGGTTTCAAGTGATTCTCCTGCCTCAGCCTCCCAAATAGCTGAATTATAGGCATGCACCACATCTGGCTAATTTTGTATTTTTAGTAGAGATGGGATTTCTCCATGTTGGTCAGGCTGGTCTTGAACTCCTGACCTCAGGTGATCCACCCACCTCGGCTTCCCAAAGTGCTGTGATTACAGGCATGAGCCACCACGCCCGGCCAGGTTCCTGTTTCTCTACATCCTCACCAACATTTGTTATTGTCCATCTTTTCTATTATAATTATTTCAGTAGATGTGAAGTGGGATCTTATTGCGGTTTTTCTGTTGTTTCTTGTTGGTATTCGTTTGTTTGTTTTTGAGACATGGTCTCACTCTGTTGCCTAGACTGGATTGCAGTGGAGCCATCTCGGCTCACTCCAATCTGGGTTCAAGTGATTCTCCTGCCTCAGCTTCCCGAGTAGCTGAGATTACAGGTGCCCACCATGACACCCAGCTACTTTTTGTATTTTCAGTAGAGATGGGGTTTCACCATCTTGATCAGGCTGCTCTTGAACTCCTAACCTCAAGTGATCCACCCACCCAGGCTCCCAAAGTGCTGGGATTATAGTACTGGGATGAGCCACCTCGCCCGGCCTTCATTGCGGTTTTGATTTGCATTTCCCTAATTGCTAATGATGTGGGATAGTACTTGATTTTTAAATGTTGGAATTCTTTTTTTTTTAATGTTATATATCAGTCCTGTACAGATGGAACAAAACAAGTTCATGAGCTGGAACTGGCCTGAGGGAACAAATGTGGACTTCTGACCTAGACCTTGCAGAACAATGGTCTGTGAACTTTTTCTTTTGGAGATAAAAGCAGCCTAGACTGACAGCAAAAATTACTATATAGAGAGAAGAGAAATATTTCTCAGTCTTCTGTAATAAACACGTACACTAACAAAAAAGGATAATTTTCAAAAAGGACAATTTTCAATCTATTCATAATGCCACTTTTTTTTTTTTTGTACGGGAAATCATTATGCCACTTTTTCATGAACGAGTCTTTTAGGTTTATATTTGATTCCCCTTTTTAGAGATGAGGTTAAGTAATTTGTGAAAGGCAAAGTTGGATTCAAAGCCAGGTCTATCTGCTTCTAAATCTTGAGCTTTCCTCATCGAGATGGCAGCAGATTCTGGAATGAAGTTACATGGGTGGAACTGGAGTCAGAAGTGGCTGCCTGGGATAGATGACAGATACATAGTTGGGCTAGGTGTTGGGAGCAAGAGTGAGGAAGGAATCAAAGAGATTTCAAGAGCAGTTTCGTCCACAAAGAGAAGTTGAGAAGAGAGAGTTTGAGTGTTGGTAAAGGGATACAGAAGAAAATAGGTTTGGGCCAGGTGCGGTGGCTCATGCCTGTAATCCCAGCACTTTAGGAGGCCGAGGCAAGTGGATCATGAGGTCAGGAGTTCAAGACCAGCCTGGCCAAGATGGTGAAACCCTGTCTCTACTAAAATTACAAAAATTAGCCAGGTGTGGTGATACGCACCTGTAATCCCAGCTACCCAGGAGGCTGAGGCAGGAGAATCGCTTGAACCCAGGAGGCGGAGGGTGCAGTGAGCCGAGATCATGCCATTGCACTACAGCCTGGGCAACAGAGTGAGACTCCATATCAAAAAAAAAAAAAAAAAGGAAGAAGAAGAAGAAAATGGGTTTGGTACCTATGGCTTTTGCAGTGTCCCTCTCATCCAAGCAGTTGGAAATATAGGGCCTAAGTGTCAGAGAGCCACCAGAGGGAGAGATACATTTGGGGATATTCTCTTTATTACTAATTTTTCATCAAGACTAATATTTTTATGGTGTTTAATTCTGGTGAACTTCCTGCCCTCCTCTTCTGATAGTCCACTGAGTTTGTGTTAAAATGATGTAAAAGTTTTAAAATTATGAGAAACCACGAACTCTGTGGCTTACAGGATTATTTGTGAGCAGATGCACTAAGCACAGAACATTGCACTGAGAAATGACTTCATGGCTGACAAAGTTGAGACTCAGGCCTTAGAGGGGGAGTCATTGGTCTTCTCTAAACACATTTTAAAATTCAGAAGAACAATATCATTCAGATATTTTGTAAAGTTAATTTATACTCCATGTGCAGGCTGCATTAGAAGGACAGACCATGGCTTAACGCGGTGGCTCACGCCTGTAATCCTGGCACTTTGGGAGGCCGAGGCAGGTGAATCACCTGAGGTCAGGAGTTTGAGACCAGCCTGACCAACATGGAGAAACCCCATCTCTACTAAAAATACAAAAAATTAGCTGTATGTAGTGGCACATGCCTGTAATTCCAGCTACTTGGGAGGTTGAGGCAGGAGAAGCGCTTGAACCCGGGAGGTTGCAGTGAGCTGAGATGACACCATTTCACTCCAGCCTGAGAAGCAAGAGCAAAACTGTCTCCAAGAGGAAAAAAAAAAAAAAAAAGACAAACCTCTTCATGGAGAGTCACAAGACACCTGGATACGGGGTAGTGCCCCAGCAGGCAGGTGGGGGTGAAGGACCAGATGCAGCAGGACAAAGGACAATACAGAGCCTGATTCGGATTTCCCCAGGAAGGACTCTGCACTCAGCTGCCTTCGAGCCTCTTCTGAATTCCACCGACCCTTCCTTATCACTTCCTGCCTTGTTTCGTTTTTTGCTTAATTCACTTTTTGCCAAACAAGACATTTCCTAGGCTTAGGCAAACACATCATTATCACACGTACTAAAATGCACCCATAGCCTATATTAATAACGGATTAATAACTGCATCTTGCTGTACATTTTTATGATCTTGATTTTCAGGTTATGGATGAACAAATAATTCATTTTGTCCATGTGATTGACTTTATTATTTTTATATATAATTATGTAAGAGTTATGTTGCCCTTGTCTAGGTTCTGCAGACATTTCATTAAATTTTGTTCACTTTGATTTTTCCAGTTTCCTTTCCTTATTTTGGGGCTACCGTCTCTCAAGTCTCAAATGTTTTCATGGGCCCAAGAGGATATGACAGCGCTGCAAGAATCCAGCTTTACATTCCTAAGAACCTGTCACAGCCCCTCTCACGTAGGGAGCTCTGATTAACGAATGCAGGAGCAAAGGAACGAGTGAATGAATATGAATAAAGTTTCTTCCAAATCTTCTCTCCAAGGTCGGTTCTCCTCATTCTTTTGGAATCTCAGCCTTGCCTGGAGATTGGGCAGGAGAGCCTCTCGCCCCACTAACACCAAAACTGCGGCCTTGGAGGACAGTATCCGGTGCCCGGCCGACCCTGCAGAGTCAGCCCGGGGCCCGGGTCGGGACAAGTGGCCGCAGCGGTGCGCGGCCAGAGCCCGGGCAAGGCCTGTGCGCATGGGCGGAGCGGTGCCCTCCCCCGCGTTCCCTTCCCCTCTGCAGGTGAGTCGCAGCGACGCGGCCCCCACCCCGCGCAGCCCTGGGGGTGACGTCAGGCCTCTGTACCGCGCTCCGCCCCGCCCCTGCAGGCAGCGCAGGGGGCCCACGATTCCACGGTGGAACCCCGTCCTGTTGCGGTAGATGCCAGACGCCGCAAGCAAAGGCGGCGACAGGGCGCTGGAGTGTGCTGCGAAGGCTGCCCGACGCTAGAACGAGGAGCGTGCAGTCAGAGCGCGGAGCTCCTGCTGCGGACCACCTGCCCTGCGGTTCGCACAGCGGTGTCAGCGCAGCGCGCCTACAGCCGCAGGGTCCGCACCCGCCGCCTCCGGGGATCGCCGGGCGCCCAGCCAGCCTCAGCTGTCCATCTACGCACGAGCCAGCCAATCGCGCGCCACTGCCCCGGCCGCACCTCCCGGAGCCTATGACGGGCGTAAGAGCCAGCCTATGAGATTGGGGCCTTTGTGGACAGGACTAGGAGCGGGAGCCAATGAGCATCATTCCAGGTGGGTGGAGGGAGCCTGGCTCGGGAAGGTAGCTTCGTTCGGGTTGCTAACGTCTTCCCTTGGAGATGGGCGCGCAAACCGACCAGTGGGTCTGGGGGCGGCGGTGATGGGCGTGGAGCTGGCCCAATGAGGGTGGGGGTGGGTGGGGCAGCCTCGAGCCGCAGTGCTAAAGGAGCCCGGCGGAGGCAGCGGTGGGTTTGGGACTGAGGTGCTGGATCAGTGGTCGCTGCTGGGGACGTGCGCCGGCGCCACCATCTTCGGCTGAAGGTGAGAGGTGCGGCTGCCCGAGTCCGAGTGCACCGCCCAGGGTGCGGGGACAGTTTGTGGAGGGAGTAATGGATCCCGGGCTGAAGGGCCCGGGCGGTTCTGGAGGGCAGGAACGAGGCCGAAGCGGTAGCTGGGGAAGACAGAGGGACTTCTCAGCTGTAGGATTTGTGCTGCGGTAACCTTAATTTCGTTTGAGCAGGGTCCTGGGGGGGGGGCAGTGGGACCCCAGTGGGTGGAGATGGAGAGACTCCTGGAGGGGCGGGGAATGAGGTCCTTGTGAGACCCCTACTGGGATCAGGGCCTGGGTGTGCGGGAGGGCGACCCCTGGGGGGCTGGGGATGGAGATCTTGGGGTGGGGACGTGAGGACCAGGTCTTTGGTGTGTGGAATCCCTAGGGGCGCGAAGTCGGGGAGCTAGTGTCCCGGCGGAGGTCTCGACGTGCCCTGCGAGCCAGTGTCTGCTTCCCAGGAGGGGAGGGGATTCTAGTGGGGCTGGAAAGCGCAGTCCGGGCGGTGGGGTCGTGCTGGACAGGAAGGACCCCTGAGTGGGTTGCTGGGTGGGTTAGACCCGGCGGGACCGGGCCCCCCTGAGCGCCAGAGGGGTTCACCGAGGGCTTGGAAGGCGGGCGGCGCGCGCCAGACCGGTAGGTGGAGGCACCGGAGGGCATAAGCTCTGCACGGCCGGGGGAGCGCGCGGCGGGTGAGGGGCTCCGGAGCCGGCCGCGGGCCTGGGGAGGGTCGGACTCCGCAGACGCGGGGGAAGGAGCACGGGATGGGGGCGTCCTGACGCGCCCTCGGTGGAGCGCCTAGTCAGGGGGTGGACGCCCGGCGAGGCCCGGTCGGTTTGGAGCGGGGGCGAGGCGGGAAATGTGGCGGGGCGCGCTGCAGCAGGACGGCCGGGGGGAGGGTCAGTCCTTGCCTCGGGATTCCTTTATTGTGTAAGCGAGCTGGGCATGGCTCGCCGCAGTCTCTTCATTGCCTTCTGCAGTTGGGGGTCACACCCTGATCCCATAAAATCGGACTGGAATTGGGTCGGAGGGAAGTGGAAGCCGCAGAGTCCTGGCATTTGCGGGGTCTTTGTGGGCCTGTGGTGGGCGGATGCGGCCCTGGGACGCTGGAGGCCCCCAGCCAGGCCTGCTTGGAACTAGGGCCTTAGGAAGGAGGTTGGCGACTCGGCGGGCAGACCCGAGCTGGTGAGGTTTGGGTAACGTGGCCTCTGCCGCCAGCCGTTATCTCTGTTTCTTAGGGCCTCTGCAGCTCCCTTCAAGATCACTGCGGTGGATGGAAGGGGGGGGGTGGTGGGCTGGGGTGGGGTAGGGGAAAGCAGGCGGGGTAGATGCAGACTGCAGATGAAACAAAGACTGCTGTTTTCGCTGAATAATGTAATACCAAACATAATACTTTGGCTTTGCTGAGATTTTGTTTTTTAACGTTGAAACTGAGGATTCTTTGAGTCAGGTTTAATTATTCTTGATGGTATCTCACTCTGGAAAACTTTATAATCTTTTTATTGTTTTATCTCCTTCATCAATCTGCCTTTATTAATTCTTCTTTGAGTCCCTTGCTTTTGATGTTTAATTATGCCCAGTCTGTCTCGGGTTCTGGAAAAGTGGCCATTTTATGCATCTCCCTACTTCTGCATCTTAAATTGAGTTCTTCCCCGTCCTTATCTGGAGAAAGCATATGGTATAATTGTACGATATAGCAAGAGCTTTGGCAGCAGAAGGATGTGACCCCTGAGAGCCTGGCTTTTCATTTGGGCTCCTTAGGGAAATTATTACAATGAAGGCAGCCGGGATGGAAGGTGAGATGGAGGAAATTTTGAAGGGCACGTTGTAGGGTGGAAGACTATATGCTTCAGTGGTTTATGTACTTTATCACATGAGGAATTAAAAGTTCCTGGCATAGGATTCTAGTTTTGGAAATATTTAACACAGTATAGAGATATTAATTGGGAGACGGGGCAGGCCATGAGTAGCAATAGTGGCCTTTTGCGTTTGGTTTGTGTTTGTGATCATTGGGTTAAGCAGAATTTTGATAAATTAGCAGACTTGTCCTGCCCTGTAATATAAGTGACCTCGTGGTAGCAGTACACAAATTGGGACAGTTTTGTTTTAGCTCATCTGTTATAGATGGATGCTCTGTCATGGCTAATTTATCCATCCTTCTTGTTTGCCTTTCTATATGCAGGCTGTTCATAAAATTGAATTGTTTGCCTCTGTCCACACTTACAGTAGGGGCTGGGAGGGGGCTGAAAAGTTTGCTGGGTGGCATTTCATTGGAAGTGAAAAATGACCTGGGGGTGGAGCCTCAGGGGTGTGTGTTTCAAACCACTGAGGGATGAGAACTTCGGCTCTGTAGGGGGCTAATTCATACACAGATAGATGATTTCATTATAATTGGGCAGCAATTTCAGATGACACCAGTGTCCCTCTGACTATCTTTATGTCTGCTAACAAAAATATTCCTGTTTATTGTTATTTCCCCTAAGTTATGGGTATCTTTTTCTGTAAAATATAAAACCTTTGCCAGATTATTCATTGGCTAAACCATAATTGATTGGGTTTTTATTTAGTAGAAAGGTAGTATATAGCATTGTACACTACATGCCCTTCAAAATTTCCTCCATGTCACCTTCCATCATTGTAGCATGTACTCTGGAGCTGAACTCTGAATTTAATCCCAGCTCTGCTCCTTATTAGCTGTGTGCCCTTGGGCTGGTGATTGGCTTTCTCTATACCTCAGGTTCCTCATCTGTAAAATGGAGATATTAATAGTACCTACCTCATAGGGCTGTTGTGAGGATTAAGGGTTTATATATGTACACCTCCTAGAATAGTGACTGGCCTTAATTAGTGATATATGACAATGGTATCCGCTGTTTTAAAAATCATAGTGTTGTCCTTTCAGCAAAGCAAAGCACTGGTGAGTATACCACCACTCGGTATACTGTGAAACTCCGGTTATTATCCACACTGGGTACCAAATATACAATGGAGTGAAATAAATGTATTTGACAATCACAATTGAAGAATTAAACTAAACAAAATATCTTCAATGGTCTCATGAACTCTATCAGTTAAACAATAATATGAGCAGTTACCACCTGCAAAGCCCTGTGTGCAACGCAGGGTAGGGTAAGAAGAAAGTCAGGAGAACAGTACAAAATGTTAGGAGGAGGAAAAGGATTAAATTGCCACATTGACCTGAAAAGAACTTCTGAAAGGATGGCATTTGGGTCAGGAGTTGGAGGAATAATAGGTTTTGGTTGTGGAGAAGTTGAATTTCACTGTGAGGGTTGGGACCATTCAGGTTAATACTGATCAATAGGTACAGATCCCCTGTTATATACCAGGGACTAGACAAAATGCTCAAGATACAGTAAGGAACAGACAACTATTCTCATAGTGTTTAATTGGAGAAGAATCTGGAAAAGTGAAAGCAATTGGTAATCCTACCACCCAGTAAAGACCCAATGAGTATTTGTTCCATTAAAAAAAAAAAAATACACACGTGTATGTAATTTTCCCAAAATTGGGAACATACTGTGTAATTATACTTTTGTGTTCTAAATTTGGTTAAAAAAATTAAATTGCAAGCATTTCCCCACCTAGAAAAAGTACTGTAAATTTAAGATGTCCTAGTTTGATAAAATAATTTTGAGATATGTGATCTACTTTTTCTAGACCTGTTCTAGAAGTTATTTGTTAAATTATTCTAATTTATAGTCACCTGCTAAATTTAAGCATTTAATTACATGTCCAGTGTAAAATTAAAGAAGTGTGTGCGTGTCCAGTGACAGCAAGACAGTTTCTTAAGTGCTCCGTAGGATATGCAGTTTATACCTGCTAAGAATAGTAACTTGTTATATTTTGTTATAGTTGGACATTTTCTTTCAATAGATTCTGTCCTTCTAAAAGGTGGAGTGTGTATCCCATTATTTGACCTCAAATTTATCTAGGATGTTTCCCACATCCAACTCATGCCTCCTTTCTTCTTTTTTTTTTTTTAAGTTTTATTTTACTTATTATTATTTTGAGACAGGGTCTCATTCTGTTGCTCAGGCTGGAGTGCAGTGGTGTAATTTTCGACTCACCGCAGTGTCTCCCTCCTGGGCTCAAATGATCTTCCCACCTCACCCTCCCAAATAACTGGGATGACAGGCATGTGCCACCAAGCCCAGCTAATTTTTTGTAGAGACAGGGTTTTGCCATGTTGCCCAGGCTGGTCTTGAACACCTGGACTCAAGCGATCTACCTGCCTCAGCCTCCCAAAGTGCTGGGATTACCTACCTGGCCTCCTTTCTTCTTACAAGTGTGCAATGTTTAAGTTGGAAAGAGAAGACCTGTTAATAGTGTTATTAGACCAGTCCCTAGAGGTAAAGGGCTTTTGAAACTATTATGCAGAATGTATGTGTACCCATGAATGTTTTCTGTATTGCACTCTCCCAAGAGGATGCCTTAGAAGACGAATGCAAGTTTAGGTATAAAATGTGTTAACAGTTTTACTGGCATAGAAGTTTTAATAATAATCATGTTTGTGTGGTTTTTTTTTTTTTTTTGGTTTCATCTTATTTTGCGATTTTTGTTTTATCCAAGTCTATAATCTTGAAGACATCAGCATATTATTTAAATTGTTATTAATTAGTCTAGAATTTGACTTTCAACCTCTTTTTCTACTCTAACACACCTGCTGGTAGCAGTGGCTCACCATGGCAACCACAGAACTTGGGAGCAATGGTTGTCAAATGTGGCCGGGGACCAGCAGTGGCAGCAGCATCTGGGAACTTGTTAGAAATGCAAATTCTCAGACTCAGGCTGGACGCAGTGGCTCATGCTTGTAATCCCAGAGATTTGGGAGGCTATGGTGGGTGGATCACCTGAGGTCAGGAGTTCAACACCAGCTTGGCCAACATGGCCTTATCTGTACTAGAAATACAAAAATTAGCTGGGCATAGCGTTGTGTGCCTGTAATCCCAGCTACTTAGGAGGCTGAGGCAGAAGAATCACTGGAGCCTGGAAGGTAGAGGTTACAGTGAGCTGAGATTACACCATTGCACTCCAGCCTGGGCAACAGAGCAAGACTCCGTCTCAAAAAAAAAAAAAAAGAAAGAAAGAAAGAAAAGAAAAGAAATGCAAATTCTCAGGCTCAGGCTGGGCATGGTAGCTCACTCTTGTAATCCTAGGACTTTGGGAGGCTGAGGTGGGCAGATCACGTGAGGTCAGCAGTTCAAGACCAGCCTGGCCAACATGGTGAAACCCTGTCTCTACTAAAAATACAAAAATTAGCTGGGCGTGGTGGCATGTGCCTGGTGCCTGTAATCCCAGCTACTTGGGAGGCTGAGGCAGGAGAATCACTTGAACCTGGGAGGTGGAGGTTGCAGTGAGCCGAGATCATGTCCACTGGACTCCAGCCTGGGCAGCAGAGTGAAAGTCTATCTCAAAAAACAAACAAAAACTTCTCAGGCTCTACCCTGTACCTACTAAATCAGGAACTCTGGGATAGAACCCAGCAATCTGTATTTTAATAAACCCTCTAGGTGGTGCAAATGCATGCCAGAATTTGACAGCGGCTACTCTAGAGGGTGAGTTTTTATAATGCGTTACATTGTAATGGTAATTTCTGAAGAATCTTAGCTATTTGGTTCTAGTAAATTATTTTTTGAAATTTATTTGTTTATTTTTGTTTGTTTGTTTGTTTGTTTTTGAGGCTAGTCTTGCTCTGTCATCCAGGCTGGAGTTCAGTGGCACGATCTCAGCTTATTATAACCTCTGCCTTCCAGGTTCAAGCAATTCTTCTGTCTCAGCCTCCTAAATAGCTGGGATTACAGGAACTCATCACCACGCCTGACTAAGATTTTGGTATTTTTAGTGGAGACAGGATTTCCCCATGTTGGCTAGGCTGGTCTCGAACTCCTGACCTCAGGTGATCCACCCACCTTGGCCTCCCAAAGTGCTGGGATTACAGGAGTGAGCCACTGCACCCGGCCAGTTCCAGCAAATTATTATTAGGGGTTAAAGGGCTGGAATGTGTAACCACTGTCAGTGATTCTCTTTTAGGATACAGATAGAGCCCTTTAGAATCTAGAGAAAGTTATAGCACATATATGCACACGCTAAGTGCATATAATATTTTTATACCATTTCAGGGATTTCATTGAACTTGAGATTAACTGATGGACTCAAGAAGCTCTTAACAACCTTAGACTACTTTATGATTTCCTCTTCCCTACAAAGAACCCCTAGCATTTTGGTTAGAGGAGTGGAGTGGAGGGAGGGGAGAAGTGGGGATTTGATAGAGCAAGAGTAGGTACTCAGTTGGCTTCTTCTGTTGATTTGAATGAAGTCATGGAAACCATGCCTATGAAATTTTTAATAACCTGGAATTTGGAGTAACAGCGAAAATGTTTTAAGTTGGTATCAAATCCCAAAAAGATCCTGTCAGGCAGTCATGATGAGTCACATCAGAAAGATGAGTGATGGATGTAAGTCCTGCCATTTGGTTCAAAAAGCCAGTGCACAAGTAGAGGAGGGGATGTAGCTTAGCCACAGAGTGATGGAGCTTTCTCTGCCAGCCCTTTGTGAGCCAATGGTAAATGGATACTAAGTAAACAACTAGGTCTTGAGATGCATTAATTGCAGATGTCATAGAACCAGTACTTTCCTCAATGTGGCCAAGATTGTAGATGGGTCCTTTTTCTTCTGCACTGGTCAGACCATATCTGGGCTCTGATGTTTGCTTCTGGACCACACACTTTAGAGGGAAGACAAGCATGTTGGAGTCTTTTAGGCGGGAGATCAGGCAGGAGAAGGAGTGTTGGTGAATGAGGGGTGTAGTAGCTGCAGGGTGAGAATGGAGGCCTGAACAGCTACCATGACAAATTCAAAAGGCTGTCGTGTGAAGCCAAGTTATGCTTGTCTTTTATGGCCCCAGTTGATCACATTAAGACCTCATGGGGCCATAGAAAAGCTATCGGGAGATTAATTTGGGGTATTCATAAGAAGAGCTTTAAGTCTGTTATCTGAGGGTAGAATGGGAGGCATGTTTTAGATTCTTTAGATTCTTTACTCTTCTGACAATCATGTGTTTTTGTAGCTATTTCCTTGTGGGCATATTAATTCTGGTACTACTTCATGAACCTTTTATTATCCATCTGTGTTTTATTTTTTTCCCTTTTTAACTCCCTGTTTAATTTGTGGTGAGGGTGAAAGAGGAGATGAAGAAAAACAAAAGGTCAACCTGTAACTTTGCCTTTTTTCTTCTGCTTTTTCTTTTCAGCCCTCAGTAATTGAGGGCAAACCCATCAGACAACCAGAGTCATAATTTGTGGTCACCCCTGAAATTTACCTTGGAAACTCGGTTAGTATGGCTGCAAAGAGGTATACCCCAGCTCCTTAACACAGAGTTAATGCTTACTCTAAGGTTTTAAGTTTCTTAGAAAAGAAAAACCTGTAAATTTGTTTATATTTCTTAAACATCTAACTTTGCCCTCTTCCTCTTCTCCTAGAGGCGATTGCTCTTGGATCCTTCCATTTACAATGGCACAGAGAACTGGACTTGAGGATCCAGAGAGGTATCTCTTTGTGGACAGGGCTGTCATCTACAACCCTGCCACTCAAGCTGATTGGACAGCTAAAAAGCTAGTGTGGATTCCATCAGAACGCCATGGTTTTGAGGCAGCTAGTATCAAAGAAGAACGGGGAGATGAAGTTATGGTGGAGTTGGCAGAGAATGGAAAGAAAGCGATGGTCAACAAAGATGATATTCAGAAGATGAACCCACCTAAGTTTTCCAAGGTGGAGGATATGGCAGAATTGACATGCTTGAATGAAGCTTCCGTTTTACATAATCTGAAGGATCGCTACTATTCAGGACTTATCTATGTAAGTATTTCTTCCAAATAATACTTCATGTGAAGTGGTGGCTAGGAATTATGTAAATTATACATCTTGCCATAATCAAATGAGAATGTGGAATACCCAAACTCTCTGTTTAACATTTCTATTTCTATTTACCATAGAAAGATTTGTTGCTTGGTTATCCAAGTATTGCTTTTCTTTGAATCTTAACACATTCAATTTAAATAATACAGTTTGCAATTACATATAATAAAATGGTATTTGAAGACTTTCGTGGTGGTGCTCTGGAGCCTAATAAGGTAGGAGAGAGCATGTAGCAGGAAGACTAGAAGGTTTAATAAGGTAAAGAGAATTGTATTAATAGGATGCAGACAGTAAAACGGTAGAAAATCAAGTGCATACCCAAGAGTATAAAGTAGAGGGGCTGTAAGTTTAGAAATTTCAGTGGACAGCGTGAACAACTTCACTAGATGTAGAATATAGAAGTAGGAAAGATGAATGCTGAGATTTTTAAGAGGAAATAGTTCAGGGTAAGATTGAGGCTGGCTGGGGTTGTCCTGTAGTTAGCAGCTGACATGTATGTTGCAGTCACTGACTATGTAGAAGAAGTTACTGAAAATAATAAGGGATAAGATAGAAAAAATGTAAGCCAGATACTAAAAAAAAACTAGAATGACAAAATAGGTTTGAAGGGATGGTAGACAGAGGTGGCAATGATTGAAGTAGGTGGCATGTATAAGACTTAAACTGACAATGAAGGGAAGTAGGGAGAAAAGTTGATGATCATAGTTTGAAATTAGAAAAGGGTTGTTGAATTTTACACAAGGACTGTGCAACTGAAGCTCATGATAATTCACAACTTCAGCAAATCAGAGCTAGTTTTCCCACAGAATTAGTTTAAGGACTATTTATTAAGCACCCTCTGTGCTGTAGGTGCTGGGGATAGTGCAGTGAAGAAGACAGGCCAGGTCTCTGCCTTTGTGAAATGTCTGATGAGGAAATGAAGTAGGGCAATGGAGAGAGTAAGTAGGAGAATAGCTTTCCACGATGGGTCAGTGAAGGGCTGTTTGTGAAGGTAGCATTTGAGCTGGAGTTTGACTGGTAGGAGGCAGCTAGCCATGAGAAAAGCTGAGAAAAGAATGATTCATTCATGACCTTTGCCAGAGTAGTTTCAGCCAAGCCTGATGGATCTCCCTTATTTTCTTCTCTGTGAGATAGGAGAGTAAGAGGCCACAGGGTTGGAACAGTGGCTTTAGGAGAATGGAAAGGCTTAGGAGCAACCCTTTTCCAATTTCAGACTAAGCCAGGGATACGGAAGCAACTGAAGAGTGGCATTGAGAGTCCAGCTGAGACTGAGTAACCACATGTAGGGTGACTGCAGTTTTGTCTGGCTGTGTGATTTTGCCAGACTGTGGGAGTGCCCTACTGTGGGGGGCTTTGGATCTCCATTGCTACCACAGTGAGAAAGGGATTCAGTGGCCGTCTTTGGAGTCTTCGTTCTATAGGAGTGGGAGTCTGAATGGGAGGGGGCTGATGGATCAAGGCCTGGAGGTTTTAAGAATGTTGATGAACAGGGATAATGGGAGTGAAGGAGTGAGAAAACTGCAAAACTGGGAGGTTATGGTCAGATTGTAATGTTGACATGTAAGATTTGAGAGGTAGAATGGTTTCAGAGAAAGCCGATTGCAGTACTTTGTGCAGGTATGGAAATGTGATGTCACCATCAAAAGCTGTGCAGTGTGGAGAGGAGCCAGGCTGCCTTTCTGCCAGCCTTCACCTTGATTTCCTACACTGGCAGTTGGAGGTACTTGCAAAGGGAGCTAAGTAGAAAAGGAATGAAAGAAAGGACAGTTGTTTGTTTTGTTTTGTTTTGTTTTTGTTTTGCAGGCAATCCACATAATTCAGAGATTTTACAGTTATCACTTACTGAGTTTGTTGGATTTTTTTCCAGCTTAACTCATGGATGACCTGAGTGAACTTCCGAATTTCTTTTCAAAGCACAGCCTCCTTTTGCAGGAGAATCTGAGTTTTTCCTCAAAGTCTCAAGGTCACAAGCAGAGGTGGGGGTTTGGGAGGATTGTATCTTCAATTAGTTGTGTGGAGAAAGGGTTCTTAGGTTCTAGTTGGAGAACATGACTCAAAGAAGTCTCTCTCATAAAGAGGTTGGGGAGAGCCATAATTGCTTGCATTGCGATTAATAGGTATTGGGCTTTGAAATTAACCAGCCACTTGAGGTGATCAGTTGAGACACATTGATATAGATATTAGCATAACTTGGGTAGGATCTTTTTGGACGTATTTCTATAGATGAGATATAAATTTATTTAAACAAATTAGGTTGCTAGCAGGTTTAGTTTTGTTCTTTTCTTACCTTTTCGTTGGATTTATTCTCTCTGACCTCCAAATTCTCGTCATTCATTTTCATCTTCTTTCCTAATAAAACAGTTTAAAAACTGTAAATGTCTTCTCTAAAACGGTTTTAGCTCATATCACAAGTTTCTATATGTAGTATTTATTTTTATTCTTTGGTTCTAAATATTTTCTAATTTCTATAATGATTCCTTTAACTAGTGAACCACTTAAAAGTGTATTTGTAAAATTTCAAAATGTTGATTTTTAAAGGTTATCTTTTATTATTATTGATTCTTAAAATAATTATATTTCAATCAAAGAATATAGTTCCTATAGGAGACTTTTTTGTGTAGTATATTGTGAGTTTTTATGGGTGATCTATATGTGTTTGCAAAGAATGTGTATTCTCTTATTGTTAGATGTAGGGTACTATATATGGTCATTAGATTAAGCTTTTTAATTGTACTGTTTATATTTTCCATAGCCTTGCTACTTTTTGTCTGCTTATTTGTCAGTTACTGAGAAGAGAATGTTAAAAATCTTTCATTGTGTTTTATCAAAGAAGTATGCATCCCTAGATGACATAGTTGAGTTTTGCCTGCTTTTGTTTTTGATTGAGATGATGTCTTGGTCTGTCGCCCAGGCTGGAGTGTAGTGGCGTGATCTCGGCTCACTGCAACCTCTGCCTCCCAGGTTCAAGTGATTCTCCTGCCTCAGCCTCCCTAGTAGCTGGAGTTACAGGCTCAAGCCACCACACCCAGATAATATTTCATATTTTTAGTAAAGATGTGGTTTCACCATGTTGGCCAGGCTGGTCTCAAACTCCTGACCTCAAGTGATCTGCCCGCCTCAACATCCCAACGCGCTGGGATTATAGGCATGAGCCACCATGCCCGGACTAGTTTTGCTTGTTTTTGAATTTTTATATAAATGAATCTCAGACTGTGTAGTCTTTTCTGTCTTTTGTTGTTGTTGGCTTAGGATTACATTTTTAAGATTTATTCATATTATTTTATGTTGATGTAACTAGGTAGTTCGCAAAGTGTGGTCTTGACCCCCTAGGATTTCCCTGAGACCCTCTCAGGGGAGCACACAAGGTCAAAACTATTTTTATAATAATACTAATATGTCATCGGCCCTTTTCACTGTTGACATTTGTAGTGATGGTGCAAAAGCAATGATGAATAAAACTCCTGACACCTTTTCATGAATAAAGGCAGCATGCTAGTACCAAACTGCACTAGTACCATTTTATTCCTCACTGCCATTTATTGACAGTTAACAAAAAAACTGCAGTTTCACTCAAGAATGTCCTAGGTAAAGCAGGAAAAATAATTGATTTTATTAAATCTCAATCTTTGGGAACACATCTTTTTAATATTCGGTGTGACAAAATGGTAAGTATGCCTAAAGCACTTCTGATGCGTATCAGCCTATGATGGTTGCCTTGAGGTGGAGCGTGTGGGTAGTTATTGAGTTGCAAGTTAAACTTCCTACTTTTTAAATAGAGCACTGTTTTCATTTGATAGAGTGGCTGATAAACTATGGTTACTCACACAGAGGTATTTGGCGGAGGTTTTCTTGAAAATGAACTAAACGGGCCGGGCGCGGTGGCTCAAGCCTGTAATCCCAGCACTTTGGGAGGCCGAGACGGGTGGATCACGAGGTCAACATGGTAAAACCCCGTCTCTACTAAAAATACAAAAAATAAGCTGGGCATGGTGGTGCGTGCCTGTAATCCCAGCTACTCGGGAGGCTGAGGCAGGAGAATTGCCTGAACCCGGGAGGCAGAGTTTGCGGTGAGCCGAGATCGCGCCATTGCACTCCAGCCTGGGTAACAAGAGCGAAACTCCGTCTCAAAAAAAAAAAGAAAAGAAAATGAACAAAACAAGCCTGTCACTTCAAAGAAAACAACTGACTGTATTTGTTGCCAATGAGTTTTTATGTGAAAATTAGAATTTTAGGAAACTTGTATCTACAACCATGAACTTGACAGCATGTCAATACCTAAAAACCTTTCTGATGGTGATAATAATGAAAGTGAGTTTTTTTGATGTCATATAGTAAAATGTCATCATTTGAAAGACTTGCATAATTTAGTGAGCCAGTGTTCTCCAAATGACGTTGTGTATGATGGGTAAAAAGACTTATTCCACACACAAGATAAACCAGTAGATTTTGATGCAATGGAATATGAGAAGTTCACGGATAGGGTTTCAGATGCTATATTGCATCTCATCTTTAAGAAATTATCACTTGTTAAGTTTTAGTAGTATCAAAGATAAATATTCATGATTTTCTGAAAAGACTGTTCCTCTCTTTTCCAACTAAGTATCTGTAAGTCTGCTTTTCTTCATATGCTTCAGCCAAAACAACATATTACAATAGACTGAATACAGAAACACATGAAAATTGAGCTGTTTTCGATTAAGCTAGACAATAAAAGTTTTGAAAAAATATAAAATAGTGCCATTCTTCTCATTTTTATTTTGAGATACGAAGTTATTTTTCGTAAGAAATGTTATTTTTTCTTTCATTTTTTTCTTTTTTTTTTTTTGCTCCATCAAGTTACTTGTTTTCTTCTCTAAAGGAAATGTTATTTATGTTAACATGTAATGCATTATTGTTTTAGAATGAATAAATAGATATTTGTAAAACTTTATACTTTATGTGAAACAAAAGGTCTTTGCGGTCCTTAATAATTTCTAAGAGTGCAAAAAGGCCCTGAAATTTTAAAAGTTTGAGTAGTTTATTCATTTTTGTTGAAGCATAGTATTCCATTATAATATGTTTGACTCAATGAATTTATCTACCTACTCTACTGTTTTTGTTTTGTTTTCGAGACAGAGTCTCACCCTGTCGCCCAGGCTAGAGTGCATTGGCATGACCTCGGCTCACTGCAACCTCCACCTTCCAGGGTTCAAGCGATTCTCCTGCCTCAGCTTCCCGAGTAGCTGGAATTACAGGCATGCACCATCATGCGCAGCTAATTTTTTGTAGTAGAGACAGGGTTTCACTATGTTGGCGAATTTCTGACCTCAGGTGATTTACCTGCCTCTGCCTCCCAAAGTGCTGGGATTATAGGCGTGAGCCACAGCACCCAGCCCTACTCCACTGTTTTGTACGTTATTTTTTTCTGTCTTGATAATATTATGATCATTGCTTCAATGAACAGCCCTATACATATACTTGGTGTACAATAAGCATGCCTTTTTGTAAGGTGTGTAACTAGGAGTGGAATTCCTGGATGATAAGCTATGCATATCTGTAACTCATATCTTCAGCTTCTCTAGGTAATATCTGATTTAGTTGGGAGTCCCAGCAGGAAACAGAAGGCTCTCAAACGAGGTATTTGGGAGTTTAATAAAGGGTAGATTTGCAAATAATGTGGGTAGAGTTTAAAAAATAATGAGGACTAGTGCAGTATCTCAGCACTAGTGAGGGCTGAGAGCTCTTGAATGTGATGCTCTTGGTCTAGTGATGGCATCTTGGTCTTTAAAGAAGCCTCAGGAAAGAGCTGTTGCCTCAACTCAGAGAGGGTAGCTGTATGGAGAGAGCTATCTGATAGGAACTGCCTTCCTTAGAGGCATGAAATGCAGCTCATGGTGGGGAGAGAAACTGGGGAATAAATATCCTGACTTTGTCTTCTCACCCTCAGTCTCCTGCTAATGTCTCTTGTTGGCTGAACTCAGTTTGAAGGCAGAGGGGAAGGGATTTTGATGATTCTTTCCTTAGGGCCAGCTTCAGTTCCATCTGGAATTGAATATCGTATATGGTGTGATATTCCCCCCCGCATATGGCTATCCAGTTGACTCAGTGCCATTTACTGAAACATAATCATTTCTCCATTGCTCTGAAGTGGCATCTTAGTCATAAATCAGGGTTCATAAGTATGTTTTTGACTCTATCGTATTTCATGGGTCCTCATATCTATCTTTCAGCAAATATCTTATTTTCTTAATTATTACAGCTTTATGATGTGTCTTGGTATTTAGTGTGGTAAATCCTCTCCTTTTTGTTCTTTAGGATTGTTTTGGCTGTTAAGTTCTTGGCATTTCAATATAATTTTAGAATCTGCTTTTCATTTACACACTCAGCCCTGTTGAAATTTTGATTGGGATTTTATTGATTCTGTAGATCAGTTTGGGGGAGAAATTAGATCTTTATAATATTTTATCTTTAATTCCTGGGTAAACTCATTTATTTAGTTCTTAATTTTCATTAATTTTTTTAATAGTTTTCTTTGTAGAGGCTATGTACCTTTTTCATTATTTATTTTTGGGTATTTTATTTGTATATTTAAATGATGTTTTGAAATTTTACTGTTATTTATATAGTATATGCATAATATATACATAATTATCATGTAGAAATATTATATTTTTTACAATGATTTTTGTATATTGACTTTATCTTCAGTGACCTAAGTTTACTTATTGATTAAAATAGCTTAGCTGAAAATTCTGTTGGATTTCCTATGAGGACACATGTTGTCCACAAACAGTGAGTTTAATTTGTTACTAATTTACTTATACTTCTTTTATCGGGGGGCAACTTCCTGGGCTCAAGTGATCCTCCCACCTCAGCCTACCGAGTAGCAGGGACCATAGTCACGTACCACCATGCCCAGCTGATTTTTGTATTTTTGAAGAGACAGGGGTTTGTCATGTTGCCCAGGCTGGTCTCAAACTCCTGGGCTCAAGCAATCCAACAGCCTTGGCCTCCCAAATTGTTGGAATGATAGGTGTGAGCCACCATGCCGAGCCAGTTCACATACATTTCTTTTACTTTATTGCACTGTCTAGAATTTTCAGTACAATGTTTTTTAAATAAAAGTGATAATCACAGACATCCTTGTATCATTCCTGATCTCAGAGGGAAAACTTTCAACATTTCTTCATTAAGAATATTTTCTCCTGGCACGGTGGCTTACATGGGTAATCCCAGCACTTTGGGAGGCCGAAGTGGGTGGATCACCTGAGGTCAGGAGTTTGAGACCAGTCAGGCCAATATATTGAAACCCTATCTCTACCAAAAAAAAGGAAAAAAATACAAAAATTAGCTGGGCGTGGAGGTGTGCACCTGTAATCCCAGCTACTCTGGAAGCTAAAACAGGAGAATTGCTTGAGCCTGGGATGGGGAGGTTGCAGTGAGCCGAGGTCACACCTCTGCAACTCCAGCCTGGGCGACAGAACAAGACTGTCTCAAAAAAAAAAAAAGATATTTGCTGTAGTTGGTGTTTTTTTAAAATACTGATTCTTTATCAGATTAAGGGAGGTTGTCTTATATTCCTGAATGGGTGATTTTTTTTTTATCCTGAATGGATGATTTTTTAAAAATTAATGGATGTTAATTTATCAAATGTTTTTCCATTATTTAGTGAGATGATATTGTGATTTTTTTCTTCTTATTTTGTTGTTGTGGAGAATTATACATGTTTTTGAGGGTTAACCTTGCAAGGACCAAGTATTCTTTATATATATACAAAGAGAGAATGAGATTCCTAGATTCTATTTGCTAGGATTTTGTTTAGGATTTTTTGCTTCTACATTCATCAGTGAGATTAACTTAAAATTTTCCTTTCTTATAATATCTTTGTCATATTTTGCTATCAAGATTATGCCGGTTTTATAAAATGAATTGGGAAATGTTTCATCTTTGTTCTCTGAAAGTTTGGATAGGATTGATGTTATTTCTTTTTAAAGTAATAAGAGTTTTCTTTGTGAGGAAGTTTTTCTGTAATAGATATAGAACTTTTCAGATTTTTTATTTGTGTCAGTTTTTTTTAAAAAACAGCGTCTCTGTCACCTAGGCTGGAATGTAGTGGTGCAATCGTAGCTCACTGCAGCCTTGAACTCCTGGGCTCATGGGATCCTCCTGCCTTAGCCTCTCGAGTAGCTGGGACCACAGGTGCGTGCCACCACACCGAGCTAATTTCTGTATTTTTTATAGAGATGGAATATCACCATGTTGGCCAGTCTTGTCTCAAAATCCTGAATTCAAGCAATCCACCCACCTTGGCCTCCCAAAGTTCTGGGATTACAGGCGTGAGTCACTGCTCCTGGCCTTGTGTCAGTTATGATAATTATGTTTGTCTAGGAATTTATCTATGTCATCTAAATGTTCAAATTTATTGGTATAAATTGTTGACAATATGCTTATTTTCTGTAGGATTTATATCATGTTTTCTTTTATTCCTCATACTAATTTATTTGTATTACCCTTTTAAAAAATGAGTCTCGGCCGGGCACGGTGGCTCAAGCCTGTAATCCCAGCACTTTGGGAGGCTGAGGTGGGTGAATCACGAGGTCAAGAGATTGAGACCATCCCGGTCAACATGGTGAAACCCCGTCTCTACTAAAAATACAAAAAATTAGCCGGGCATGGTGGCGCGTGCCTGTAATCCCAGCTACTCAGGAGGCTGAGGCAGGAGAATTGCCTGAACCCAGGAGGCGGAGGTTGCGGTGAGCCGAGATTGCGCCATTGCACTCCAGCCTGGGTAACAAGAGCGAAACTCCGTCTCAAAAAAAAAATGAGTCTCACCAGAGGCTTATCCATTTTTTTATTTTTTGCAAATAATAGACTTTTGACTTTGTTGGTCCTCTCTGTGTGCTTTTAAAAGCTGTAAATATCATTCTAAGTACTGCTGTAGCTGTATTCTATGAGTTTTAATATGTTGCATCTTTATTATCATTCAGTTGAAAATAATGAGGATGTTTTCTTTGACTCTGTGGGTAATTTAAAAGTGAATTGCTTAGGCTGGGTGCAGTGGCTCATGCCAGTAATCCTAACACTTTGAGAGGCCGAAGTGGATGAATCACTTGAAGCTATAATTTTAAGATCAGCCTGGCCAAAATGGTGAAACCCCATCTCTATTAAAAATACAAAAATTACCTGGGCGTGGTGGTGCACGCCCGTGGTCCCAGGTACTTGGGAGGCTGGGGCAGGAGAATCTCCTCAACAAGGGAGGCAGAGGCTGCAGTGAGCTGAGACTGCACCACTGCACTCCAGCCTGAACAAGCAAGTGAGAATCCATTTAAAAAAAAAAAAAAAAGTAAATTGCTTACTTCCTAAACCTAGGGAATTTTCAGATTTATTTTATTATTTGTAATAGATTCCTCCCTTGGTCAAAGAACATACCCTGAATAAGTTCACTCCTTTTATTTTTGTTAGACTTGCCTTATGGTTTATTATGTGATTAATTTGGTAACGGGTTATTATGCGCTTGAAAAATATGTATATTGAGCAGTTATTGGACACAGTTGTATATGTATGATGTTCAATCTTAGATGTCCTTATAGTGTTGTTTTTATTATCTGTTCTTTCAGTTACTGTGAAAATCTGTTCCTTTTTAGTTCTGTCCATTTCTGCTATATACATGCTGAAGCTATTATCATGTATATACAGATGTAGAAATTTGATGTCTTTCTGGCAAATCATGAAATGGTCATTTTTAGTGATGTTTTCTTGCAAAGTTGACTTGGATATTTGCATTAGCTTTTTTTTTCCCCTGATTACTGCTTGGGTGGTTAATTGCTCTCTTACCTTACTTTCAGTTTTTCTGTGCCTGTGCATTTAAGGTATGTCTCTCTCTCTCTCTCTCTCTTTTTTTTTTTTTTTTTTTTTTTTAGACAGAGTCTCTCTCTGTCACCCAGGCTGGAGTACAGTAGCGCGATCTTGGCTCACTGCAACCTTCACCTCCCAGGGTCAAGACCTCTCGAGTAGCTGGGAGTACAGGCGTGCGCCACCACACCCAGCTAGTTTTTGTATTTTTAGGAGAGACCAGGTTTTACCATATTGGTCAGGCTGGTCTTGAACTGCTGACCTTGTGATCCGCCTGCCTTGGCCTCCCAAAGTGCTGGGATTGCAGCCATGAGCCACCATGCCTGGCAGATATGTCTCTTATAAACTGCTTGTGGTGGTTATTTTTGTCCAAAATCTGACAATATTTTTTAACTGGAATATTTAGTTTATGTGTATGTGATATAATGACTGTTACATTTGAGCTTAAATCTGTCCTCTGATTCATTGCTTTCCTTTTATCCTACCTGTTCTGTTTTTTTTAAATCTCTTTTTCCATTGGCTAATTTTTATTATTCTGTCTTTTCACCTCTTGTTAGTTATACATTTTTGCTATTGTTAGCTATTCTTTTAGTGGTTACCTATTCTAACGTGGATCCTTGACCTGTTAGACTTTAGAGCTCTTATTCTTTTGTAGATCATGATAGGACCTGAGAACACCTGAACAACTTTATTTCCTCTTCCTCCCAATTTATGTGCTTTTGTTGTTTAATTCTCTGTATATTTTAAAACCCACAAGATACATATTGCATTTTAATACTAAATGAATAATTCAGTATTCATTTTGTTTTATCTGTTACTTTTTTTCACATCTTTTAGCTTCCATCTTTCTTTTAGATAGGGCCTCTTTGATCTGAAGTATCTATTTGTCCTTTACTTTGAAGCTTTTTTGGTTTTTGCTGGATTTGGAATTCAGGGCCCGAGGTTGTTTTCTTTTAGCATTGTGAAAATGCCATTGCGTCAGGTTCTGCCTTTTGTCTTTTTCTGTGGAGAATTCAGCTTGTAGTTTTATTGTTGCTCCCTTGAAGGTAATCTGTATTCCTTTCCCCACCCGGGCCACTGGCTGTTTCTAAAGTTTTCTCTGTCTTTGGATTTCAATACTTTTACTATGATGGACTTAGATAGAGTTTTCTTTTGTATATAGTGGATCCTCTTTGTCTTCAAGGGATACATTCTAAGTTCCCCAGTGGATGCCTGAAACCATAGATGGTACTGAACTCTATATATATGATGTTGTTTCCTACACATACATATCTAAGATAAAATTTAATTTATAATTTAGGTATGGTAGGAGATTAACAACAATAACTATTCATAAAATAGAACAATTAAAACAATATACTTAATAAGTTATGTAAGCGTGGTTTCTCTCCCTCTTTCAGAATATCTTATTGTACTCTTCTTGTGATGATTTGATTAATTTCTTTTTCCTAGTTCACAAATTCACAGATAGAAGATTCATTCTTACGATAGATCCTAGCAGCCTCAGCATATGATTTTTTTCCTTAGTAAATTGAAAACTTACCATGTCACTTAAAGGAAGCACTTTTCTCTTTGGCATATCAGAATTGCCAGCATCACTACTCTCATGCTTGGGGCTATTATTAAGTGAAATAAGGATGTCTTGAACACAGTTGATCTGAGATCTGGGAGGGCTACCAAGTGACTAGTTAGGTGTACAGCATGACAACGCTGGACGAAGGGAAAATTCACGTCTTACGCACAACAGAGTGGAATTGTGCCAGATGTCATCACACTACTCAGAATAGTGTGCAATTTAAAATGTATGAACTGTTTATTTTTGGAGTTTTTCACCAAATATCTTTGGACCACAGTCAATCGTGGGCAACAAACTGCAGAAAGTGAAACCACAGATAAGGGGGACTGCGGCATTCAGCTTGGAGACTGTAGTGGTTTTGACTCTGTGGCTTGATGGCTTTTGTTGGTTTGGGGAAATTCTTTCTTAGCCATTATCTCTTAAGCTACTGCTTCTGCCTCATCCTCTTTTTTCTCCTTCTTGGACTCACATACTTCACATGCCATATCGTTTCACCATGTCCCATCTGGCTCTCACATTCCTCTACATTTTCATCATTGTTTTTCCCCCATGGTTCATTTTGGCTGTTTGCTGCTGATAAAAATGTCATGTAACTAATTCTTTCTTCAACTATATCTAGCTTGCTGTTTAATACATGAATTCTTAATTGTAGTTACTGGGGTGTTTTTTTCAGTTTGAGAATTTTCATTTGGGTTTTCCTTTAATAGTTTCCAGTTCTCTGTCAGAATTCTTAGTCATGTCTTTAATTACTTGAATATATTATCACCCAGGGCAAAAATGCAAGTCAATAAAAATAGACACACAGATGATCCAGATGTTATCTTGGATTTCAGCCACAACTTGTTGCCTCATATGCCCAGTGATTGTATACAAGGAATTGTGAAAATAGTTTGAGACTCTGGATGGCATTAAGCTTATTCTACAGTTTTTTGGGGGCAGACCAGGCTTAGGGGAACTAGGACATGTAGTCCATGCGGAGTTGACATCTTTTTCAGCTGGGCTTCATGGTACGTGAGGGCTGATCTGTTTCTCATATAGTCTTAACTTTTAGGGTGTAGCCATCGGGGTCCCACCTGAAAGCTTAGGGTATTTACCACCCCTACCACCAACCTCCTCTTGGGTCGGCTGGAATGCTCTAATTTTTGTTCTCTTAGACTTTTGTGCTGCTGAAAGCTCTGTTTAGCATCTTTTCAGCAACAGGTTGAGATTCATAACTGTTGTCTAAGAAAGAAATAACAATTTCATATCATCAAATATTCAGTCACTTTTCTTATTTTCTCATAAATAATCTGATAAATATTTGGTTTGTTCAATTCAGGATCCAAACATGGTTGACATATTGTGATGGGTTGCTTAATCTGTGTTGTGCTGCTATAACTAAATACTATAGACTGTATCATTTATAAACAATAGAAGTTTATTTGGCTTATGTTTCTAGAGGCTGAGAAGTCCAAGGTCAAGGGGCTGCGTCTGGTGAGGGCCTTCTTGCCGTATCATTCCACAAGAGAAGGCAGAAGGTCAAGAAGAGCTTGCTCAAGAGAGAGCAAGAGATAGAATTTATAGCCTCAAACCCTTTTAGAATTGGCATTAATCCACTGATGAAGGTGGAGCCCTAACTGTCTAAGCCTCTCACTAGACCTCACCTCCCAATACTGTGCACTGAGGATTAAATTTCCAGCACATGTTTTTATGGGGACACAAAGAATAGCAGTATTATATCACTTTTAATCTCTTTCTCTTTCCCTCTTTGTTTTTTCTTTTGGAGATGGGGGTGGGGGTCTCACTATATTGCCCAGGCTAGTCTTAAACACCTGAACTCAAGTATTTTCCCACTGTGGCTTCCCAAAGTGCTGGGCTTACAATGAGCTACCACCTCCTTTTTTTTATTCTACACCATAGGAATGCAATCAACAAAATTCACAAAATGGGAAATTCTGTATTTTGTTGATTGCATTCCTCTGGTGCTCCCTATAAACTGGAACCAGAAAAACCTGTAAATTGAATCCAGAGGCTTAAAAGGATTCAGATTCAGGAGACACTTAATGCCACATTGTTTCTCACTTTGTGATGTTGAGATTGATCAGTAGCGAGTCATTTTAGGTTTTCCCAGCCTGGTCTGTGCGTTAGGAGTGGCCTCATCTGCCAGTCACCTAAGGATTTTAATAGTGATGGACATTGTCCAGATCTATTGTGGCACTGGGAGCTGCAAACTAGTGAGTCTATGCCATTATTCCTTCTGTGTTTATTAGCTTAGTGAATTCCTTTTAATTCAGTGTATATTCTTCATACAAAGTTTTCTCAAGTTGTTTTTTTTTCTTTACAGAGTTTTTTTGCTATTTTCTCCCAAAGGAGAAATAGCAACTAATGTTAGTTATCCTTCCTCTGCCCTCTATGTATTATTATTGCTTATTAATTTTGCCTTTGTAATGTCCTTTTATTATTTTACCATTGTTCTATTTTTCTTTAAGAAATTCTCTCCTAGAATAAATGTTTGCTCTTATCACTTGATTTCCTGAGGCAGCCATTCTGCTCTTCATTTTCTCTACTGTGGATTTTAATTTTACTTTTTCAGATGATTGCTTACAGTCTTTTCTTGCCCTCATCACCTATTATTTTTCTTATGCATTTCTGTTCTAATATGTAGACTCTATGTTATACCATATTCTGTTGTAGATATACATCTATCTCCTAAATTTTTCTTTTAGTTATTTTATAGATAATTTCCACAGGTAATTTCTTATTGAATCCTCTGAATGATGATATTTTTCCTTATTATGTAGGTTTTATTTCAAAATTTACATGTGAATTTTATCCAGGTGCAGCGTTTCCAGGTGGTATGGGTGAATTATTCTTTCCTCCCTCCCTTTTGGATGCTGGTCTGATTTCTTCTGAGAGCTACAGTAGGGATGTAGGGTTACATGATATTCCCAGTTCAATCCCTGTTCCTGGTAGGAGACTATTGTATCTCTGCTCCATTGCGTTGACATTTGCACTAGCCACCACTTCCTGTTTCTCTAATCCTTTGAACCTATGAAACAATGCATATACATAGCCCTGCTTTCTTAAACAGAAGCCTGTCACTTCCAGGCTGAGTAAAATTTCCCAATAATAGACAGAGGAAGATGGGCATTCTAGGCAGAGTGGTCAGCATAGGTGGAAGCCTGGAGGCATAAAGCAGCATCGTGTGCTTGAAATTTTGTAAATTTTTCCAACTGCAAATATTTTTGTACGTCTCCCTTAGGAAAAGCATACAGTAGTGTTACTATGCAAACTTACCTTTTGAGCCTTTGCAGCTCTTCAAGATTTTCCCAAGGTTCTGGCAATCCGATATTTCCAGCTGTTTACGAGGCATCCTACTTGGCTCACCCACCATACCACAATGTCAATACATTAAACATATTTATTATCTTTTCCCACAAATCAGTTATTTTTCCTTCCATGAATAATGTGTCTCTAAGGCCTGGAGACCTTGGAGTCCTCTTTGACTTAGGTCTTTAATGACTTTTCTGTGTCGATAGTTTCTGAGCACTGTGAAGTCTCCAGCCTTCTCCACGGCTCGTCCCTTCTCCCTTTTGTGTTGCCTTTTCTCTCATCTAGGCCCTGTTGTGCCAGGACCGTTGAGCAGTCTCCACTTGTCTTCCTGCTTCTCACCTTTTGCCCCTTCTGTGTGTTTTCCATATGGCTGCCAGATTTATACTTTGTCCATAATGCTTATTTCATCCAAACACTTTTCTCTCCTGAACCTTTAATACCTCATCACCCATAAAGGACAAAATGTGAATTGTTCAGTTTGTCTTTCTAGGCCCTTATCACTCACATTCCATGGTACATACCATTTTTGCCACGCTGGTCTTCTCACGCTGCCTATATCCTGTCACTGTAAGAGTTTTGTGCTTCTACTACTTTAATAGGAATTCCTTTATCTCTCCTTTTGACCTCTTAGTCTTTAAAAAGAACATCAAAGACCATTTGGGACTGAATTTTGTACTTTGTTCTACAGTCTCTGACAAGACGGTCATGACTTTCAGTGCCTGGGGTTTGTTGTGTGTTCTGCCCCAGAGCTTTCTCTGTTATTTATAATACCTGTTCATCTTTCTCTTTTTCTTTTTGGTGCTTTGCATTGTAACTTGTTTGTTTAGCATGCGTCTGTTTGTCTTCATACCCAGAGTGTATGTTTCTTAAAGAAGCTTAATACCTTGTGTGCGTATTCAAATACTTAGTAAAGTTACTTTGAACTTTAAGATCTTCAGAATAATTATTTTAACAACATACTGCCTTCCTACCATGTGCCTGGTGGAAGATAAAAGTGGTACACTATCAATTCAGTGATCAGTTTATAGGAGAGCTCAATATTTGAGCTAATTTTTTTAGGTAGTTAGAAGTTAGCTCTTTAAGCACTTTAATAATTTTCCTTCTCAAGCATTGATTACTACTCCATTTTGGCAAGCATGGGATACTGATAATTATTTAACCTTTTTTTTTTTTTGAGACTGAGTTTCTTCACTCTTGTTGCCCAGACTGGAGTGCAATGACGCGATCTCGGCTCACTGCAACTTCTGCCTTCTGGGTTCAAGCAATTCTCATACCTCAGCCTCCCAAGCTGGGATTACAGGCAGGCACCACCATGCTCGACTAATTTTGTATTTTTTTGGTAGAGACGGGGTTTCTCCATGTTGGTCAGGCTGGTCTCAAAATCCCAACCTCAGGTGATCCGCCTGCCTCAGCCTCCCAAAGTGCTGGAATTATAGACGTGAGCCACCATGCCCAGCATTATTTTTTAACCTTTTATATTTTTGATGACTAACTTGTTATTTGTGAGACTTATTAATCTGTTTATTCTAGTCCTCAGGAAAATGCCTAACACATGGTAGACACACATGTTGGAATTACTTCTGATTAAACATGTCAATTATGATCTGCTACTATGCCATACATGCTATGGGACACAGAACTGAATTTGTGCATTTTTGATATCTTGTAGCTTTTTTCTTTTCTAGTCTCTAATTGTTTGACTCTTATTAAATTGAAAAATAGAATCTTTAGCTTCATGATAGACTGAACTAATTTTTGAATGAAAAAATGAGGTTGGGTATACAAAAATTTCATCAATGTATGGCTGTGATTTGTTAACTTTATGTGAATTAAACTCAGTAAAAAAGTACTGAGGTTGCCTCTCCTTTGTTTTTCTCACCCTTAATAAAGGCTTTCTTTTTATTGTTCCTCATTGCCTTTTTGTCCTATGGGCAGCAAAGAAATACAGGACTAGTTAGACCAGAGACTTGATTGGGAGAAAGTGCAAGGTGATGATGGTCTGGAAAGCCCAAGGGCTAGCCAGGGTTCGCTGAGGTGTGTGTTTTGCATACAAGAAGGCCAAGAGTCAGAAGACTTGAGGGGTCAGTAAGTAATTAATGTGGTCTCAGGCAAAGAATGGACAGATATCCACCTGGTCAGCACAGGAGTAAGGCTTTAGCAAGCAGCCCAAATCAGTGAATTTAGGGTAGAGGCCCTTTGTCCCTTCTAAACTGCTAACCTAAGTAGGAAGTGCATTCCACATCTGAGCCTGCAATTGTGAGTTCAGGAAAATACAAGGAGGGCAGTCAGAGAGACAGTTCTGAACACTTGAAATTTTTTGGCAGACTCTCCTTCTCTTGGTTTAGCATTAGTAAATAGGGTAGTCTCTGGAGGGCTTTCTGGTGGTGACTGCTGGGGGTTTCAGCGCTTATGAACATTGCTGTTAGAATCCCCCTTAGTGTTCCCTGGGGAAGCTGGCTATGCAGTCGAACACTACCAATTCTCTTGCTTTTAGATTTTGGTCTACCCAAATCACCTTAAATAAAAGGTCTGTTTCATAATGCAACTGAGTGCCCTTCCAGATGCCTTCAGTCCCTCAGAGGGTTAGAGTATCTGTCAGCAGTTCTCACTGCTCTTGTTTTTCCGTAGTGCCCAGAATCTATTTTGTAGAATATTCTCAGAAATCATTCTGTCTATATTTTAAAAACCCGCAGGTCATAAGCATTCATACGGTCAATTCTGAGTAATGATCATGGTATTAATCAGGAAAAGTTTGTATCTTCTAGCCCAGCAGCTTTTATGTACTGAAGATCTCAAAGAACTTTTATTTATTTGGCTTATGTTTGTTGACATTTACTTTATTAGTAATTAAAATAATTTTAAAGTCTTTATTCATTTAAAAAGAATAGTTGTAAATCATGACAAGTTAACACAAATAAATATATTTTTAAGAAAAAAATTTCTGTTTTCCAAAACAAAAAAAATTAGATGGATGAAAACGCTTATGTTTTTGAAAATCTCTTTATTATTAAGAAAAGATAGCTGGAATCTCATATCTGTTTTTGCATTCTGGTTTTTTTAATCATATATTATTTTAGTTAAAGTAATTGAAGAAAATTCAGCTATACAGATATTTAGTTGGAAGAAAAAGAAGAGTATTTTAATAGCCTTTTTAGATAATTGTGGATATTTTTCTTTGATACAGCACCCAAACTGGACAAATGCTATTTTCTTAAAAATTAGTTGCCAAGTGGAGTCTGAAATTCCATTAACAAGCTTTGTATACCTTGTATACTCATGAGAGAATGGATGTAAAAAAGTAAATAACATATTGATTGTACCTTATCATAGCCCCATGAAGTCATGAAGCTCACATTATTTCTACCTTATGGATGAGGAAATTGAGTCCCGCAGAGTGCCACTTAATAAGCTGTCTGTGGGAGAACTACTTGTGGTTCATGGTAATAAATTGCCCATTGTGGGCTAAGTTTAATTTTGGGCATAGATTAATTATCCAAAAGGTCAAGATCTCCTGCTTAAATGACTATGTGGTTTCTGTCTCTTGATTGGACCCTGACTGATAAATGCAGCGTTTTTTTAACACTACATTTTATTTTTATTCTAGACTTATTCTGGACTCTTCTGTGTAGTTATAAACCCTTACAAGAATCTTCCAATTTACTCAGAGAATATTATTGAAATGTACAGAGGGAAGAAGCGTCATGAGATGCCTCCACACATCTATGCGATATCTGAATCTGCTTACAGATGCATGCTTCAAGGTAATTGGAAATATTTGAATACTAAATACTCAGAATTTCTTCAATGTAATTTAGTGGTTTTTTTTAATTTAGTGTTTTTTAATGTCTCAATGTATTCTACAAAAGGTTTTAATTTTCTGTTTAAAAAATTAATTAAAAAGTAATGTTTACTGTAGAAAATTGTGAGTTCTTAAGATTAAAACAGACAATCTGGCCATTTTCTATAATTATGGGTAAGTATGTTTGTTGCTCTAAAGCAAAACTTTATAAATTTGTATGTTAAAAAGCATCTAGTTTTCATATATGTTTGATCCCACCATAAACAAGTCTAACCAAAGCTCATTATATTAAGTTTTAAAACGAATAGGAAGAATAATAGGAAAGGTGGATGCTTCACTGAGGAAAGAAAGATTATAAAGTATCATTTGTGATTTAAAAGCATAGAAAAGGTAGCAATAAAAGTTAAAAAGCATGTGTTAAGTTGGTTGATTTTGACTGTGTTCTTTTGGATCAGAATGAAATATATATTTGAGGAGTCATTCATTTGAACCCTGGCTTTAGACACGATGATTTATGGAGGGACATTTTTAAAAAGCCAGAATGTAGTGGTTTTGAATGTAATTAATATTATTGCTCTACAAGACTTCATTTAAACATGGGAGTTCCTGGTGCTATGTGAAAACCCAATCTTCTGTAATAACTCTCTCTCTCCTTTTATTTTTTGTTAATAAATTCTGTAAGTTTTAATAAAAAGCATAAGGTTCTTATAAAATAGTTCCACAGTCTTCAGAAAACAGGCTGTGCTACATCCACTTTTCATCAACTTTCAGGTCATGGCAAGCCTTGATTAGGTCTGAAGGACAGTGTGAAGGAATTAATAAAGCATGATACCCAGGTCCTACTTCTAGTTTTGTTTGAATACTTATTATATACCAGGTATTTGGGGGCAAACAGGTAGTACTTCAAGACTAGAATAGTGTTATACATAAGTTGGTAAGGACAGTTTTATAATTAAAAAATGAGCTTAGGTTTTTAAAGAAAGATTAAATTTAATCATCTTTTTTTTTGGAGTTCAATACAGTTTTTCTTAGTATTCTTAGGGAATACTAGGAAATGGCTAGGACTATGAAAAATTGCTGTTAGATATGGACAGTGACGACTCATCCACTCTGTTTGTTCTTGGTTCTGTCTCCGTTAAAAATGTCTCTGTTAAGAAGGATGCAGAAGAGCATTTCTATTAATGAGCAAACTGTCCCATATGTGGGAGAAGAAATTGAAGAAAGTGCCCTCCTTCTCTGATTAATTCCATATAGTTACTCATTTAAATAGATACATCTCACAATTGAGATTGTTGACCCTCTGGTCTTTGAAGTGTTCTATAGAAGGGGAATTTCCAGAAAGCTAGGAATAGGCTCACATGTATCATTCTAATTTTTAAAAGGAAACCTTTAAATCAGTTCTTGAACTTAAAATATGTTAAGAGAACAGTCTGAAAACTATGTGAATATATTGATTAATGACTGAGGTTGGCTAGTTCTGTCAGGATGTGTACCAAAGGGTGTGTGCCCCCTTCGAACATTTTTACCAGCATACTTGAAGATATGGGATGCATACCCATAAAATTTGTCAATGGCATGAAACTGGGAGGGATAACAATGCATTTGATGAAAAGAAACAGGACTGGTTTGGGGTTTTCTCTTTTTGAGACAAAGTCTCACTTTGTCGCCCAGGCTGGAGCACAGTGGTATGATCTCCACTCTGAAACCTCTGCCTCCCTGGTTCAAGCGATTCTCCTGCTTCAGCCCACTGAGTAGCTGGGACTACAGGCACATGCCACCACACCAGCTAACTTTTTGTATTTTTAGTAGAGACGTGGTTTTACCGTGTTAGCCAGGATGGTTTCAAAGAAACAGGATTTTAAAATCTCTTGACAGGCTGAATGAGGACGTGAATCTAACATAATAGTTAACAGGGATAGTTGTTCCATTAGTGGGTTCCCAGACCAGCTATATGGATACAGTATGAGGAAGAATTATTGGCTCTGTGGCTTTGTTGGCCAAAACTCCTCTTTAGTAAACAGAATGAGGATGATATGAGGCAGATGTGGCTTATCAGCATATTATATTATTATTTTTTGAGATGAAGTCTTGCACTGTCACCTGGGCTGGAGTGCAATGGCGTTATCTCAGCTCACTGAAGCGTCCACCTCCCAGGTTCAAGCAGTTCTCCTGCCTCAGCTTCCCAGGTATCTGGGATTACAGGTGCCCCCTACCACGCTTGGCTAATTTTTTTGTATTTCTAGTAAGAGACGGGTTTCACAATGTTGGCCAGGCTGGTCTCGAACTCCTGACCTCATGATCCACCCGCCTCAGCCTCCCAAAGTGCTGAGATTACAGGTGTGAGCCACTGCTCCTGGCCAGAGTATTATATTATTATTAATATAATTTCTAGTGCTAGAATAAACATTTATTGAAAATTACTGTGTGCCAGGCACTGGGTAAAGGTTTTGTGTTTATTATTTAGTGCATGACAAGCTTGTAAAGTAAATAGAATTACTATCCCTATTTTACTAAGGCACAAGAAAGTTAAATAACTTGACCAAGAAAGTATATATGGTGAAAAATACAAGCTAGGATTCAAAACCAGGCAGTGTGACACAGTAATAAACTTATCCACAATAATAAATTTCCATATGAAAGTTAAAAGAAATTAGTTGATAGTTTTGATTACATAAACATTTTAAAGTTTGATACAGAAAATAAAAACAAAAAACTCACTCTAAACAATTTCCCTTTGTATTTGATTCTGTAAGTAGGGGCTACCTGCTGATCTACTACACGACATAATTGAGGGGGCTTCTGCAAGGCTGGTCAGACATTAGCATCTGCAGCACTGCTAATAAAGCTCACACCAGCTACCAGTGCTGATCAGTCTAGGTCTTCAGTTACAAACAGAAATGGATAGCTGAGTGTCCTTGGACCTATGAAGAGGATCAATAGCTTGACAGAGGACCATGTGGAGAATTCAAAGCCTGTGGCCCCATTGATCTATCATTTTAGATTCGGTTCCCCATTCAAGCTGCCAAGAACTTTTAAGATTCTGTTTCTTTCATCAAATATATTTATCATCCTTCTTAGTTTTATATCATGCCCAAACTTTTTGGTCATATAGTCCATATCTTTAAGTGTATTAATAAAAATATTGAAAAGTTTTTGCTTTTTATGTAAAAAAGCAAGAAGCTAGCTTAATTTTTTAAAATTGGATTTTAGGGGATACTGTATCAAAATGTAGTTGTGTGCCTGGCACATAGTAGTTGCTCAATAAATGTTGAATGAATTAATGAAAGCAGAGTTCTTAGATGTAAACTGGATTGCAAAAAATCACGTACTGTAAAGGCATGGAATGGTAGATTAGACACAAGTGGAAACTAAAGCAGTAGGTTTGAACACTAGAATGGAGACTAGAATCAGATGGTGCTTATGAGAGAAGGAGTAGGAAACATGGAATGTGTGTGTAGACTCTCAGGTTCTGTGAAAAAAGTGGTATTTTGGGAAAAGCTCATCTGAACTAAGGAAACACTCAGGTGTTCAGATAAAAGTGCTGGGTGGAAATAGTGAAAGGAGGAGACATGCCTCGTCTTGCATACCTTGGTGATAGGGCAACATGACATGCTCTCTATGGAAAGGGAGTCAGTAGCATTGGATTTCTCATTTGCAGTACTGGGTGTTAGGAACTGAATTCTGTAACACTGAGGCCTCTACCCTGCACGTAATCATCTGAGGTCACCTAGGATTGCCCACAGTGATGCTCACCACCTTGGGGCTTGTCTTCCTTTGCTCCTGACACCTTACCAGCCCAGTTCCACCCTGGCTAGCTTCCATTCAGCAGCAGGCAGCCAAGACTGCTACCAACCCCCATTGACCTGGATAGATGGAAAGGAAAGTTTTGCTTGCTGTAACAATAACTGCAGGGGCCATCTTTTTAAGGCCACCATGAAAATTGAAGAACTGAGATTCTACCATCTTCATGGAATCCTGGAATGAAATTCACTGTTTCCAGTCATGTTTTCATTTCTGCAGTATTCCCTTTTCATTATTGCCTTAGGTAATGCCCACTCTCTGATGTGCAAACTTTCTATATGTTTAGTATCTTCAGTGAATATTTTCTTTGCCTTCAAACTTTAACTGAGACTTGGCTTCCCCCTGTATATGAGGTATAAGCCCCCTTAGTGAAGAGTGCTCTGTCACTCAAATCATATGCACTGGGAGACAGAGTTAGTGTCCTTACTAACACTGTGTCTGTGTCTGCTATACCGTTACTCCTTTACTGCCTTGGAAAAGCCACACCTCCCTCACCACTCATTACTTTCAGCAGCTTTCTTCTGGTTCCTCTCCTCACTCCATGACGGCCCCCGGCACTTTGCTTCCTCTCTGTCTCAAGCCTTGCCGTTACCCTGTTATTTTACAGTTTTTAATAAACAGTCAAGTCCCTTGGTCATAAGATGCTTAATTTCCTCCGTCTCTCACTTATACCACCAACATCTGTGGTGATGCTCTAGACTTTGCCATCTTTTAGAATTACTGATTTTTCAGATAATGTTTCTGAAGTTCTATTCCAGTAGCCTTCCATATTGGTGGTAGTCCAATCAAGAAGTCTCCTAAATGTGTTCTTTGCCTCATGTGGCTCCCCAGCCCATCAGTTGTTCTATTTTCCCCCTGTATGTAAACAACATCCCCTTCACTTTCTTCCTTGTGTAGTTTAGATTTCATGGCCCTTTCTTTCACAAATCTTCTCTCCATTTTCTAAACCCTCCCTTGTCCCATTGTTCTTTGGTTATACTTGTTTGGTAAAACTCTCATGCTGGATGAATCAAGATATTTGTCTCTTTTAATGCTCTTACTTGGGTTGCTGATGCTTCTGGAGTTATGTTCACACAATGGAACAGATGAATACCACTGTAATTTCATGACCATGAACCCTGAGTCTACACTCAACTCTTGCTAATCCTGCCTTGTTCCTCCCACTCTCCATAATGACTATTTCAAACTGCTGTAGGCTTGAGATCTCTGGGTCCCTCCTGGCCCCTCTACTCCCTGACTGATGGCTTGCTTCCCATTCCACAGAGGCACAGGAGAGGAACCGACCCAGCTTGCTGAACAGATCATTCTCTCCTGTGTCTACTCCTGTCAAAGGCTGGTCTTACCAAGTCCTTCACCTCTGATGCTGTTCATATCCTCTTAACCTTCTCAGGAATCTCATAGTGTTGATTATTCTGAGTTGCGACTATATCTTCTGTTTTTCTTTTTATAGGCTCCTAACATTAGCATTAAATTTTTCCCATTAGTTAAAGTTTTGCCTGTTACTTTAATAAGAAAGTTAGTTCTTTCCACCTTCCTTTTATAGCCAGATTTTTCAGACCAGTGTTGCAGGTGGGTAGGCAGATATGGTTGCTGGTAGGTGCTTGTGAAAATGAATCAGGATTTCAGCAGAGAGTGAGGAGGAGGGAGGAGAGATTGGAAGTTTAAGATAAAAGCAGTGTAATGTCATCTAGGAGAGACAGATAATACTTACATATACATCACTGACATTGCATCAAATATTTAAAACAGTTGCTATTGCAAATGTAAGGAGAATATGAACCACAGTTATAGAGGGAGTTTTAACATGGTTATCTCAGAATTTGACATATTAAGTAGGGAAAAAAAGAATATTAAATAATGTGATTTAACACAACTTAGCAAGCTAAGTTGTTTTCAATACATATATTGAAAAATATATGTATGCAGGCAGAAAGTACATTTACAAACATGGTGTCAATACTATATAGCAGGCCACCAATACAAATCTCAGTTCCTGGAGTCAGACCGGGCATGGTGGCTCACACCTGTAATCCCAGCACTTTGAGAGGCCAAAGCAGGCAGATCACAAGGTCAGGAGTTCAAGACCAGTCTGGCCAACATAGACTGTCTCTACTAAAAATACAAAAATAGCCATGTGAAGAAAGCAGAAACTGGACCCCTTCCTGATACCTTACACTAAAATTAACTCCAGATGAATTAAAAACTTATAACATAAGACCTAACACCATAAAAACCCTAGAAGAAAACCTAGGCAAAACCCATTCAGGACATAGGTATAGGCAAGGACTTCATGACCAAAACACCAAAAGCATTGGCAACAAAAGCCAAAATAGACAAATGGGACCTAATCAAACTCCACAGCTTCTGCACAGCAAAAGAAACAGTCATTAGAGTGAATCGGCCACCAACAGAATGGGAAAAAATTTTTGCAATCTACCCATCTGACAAAGGGCTGATATCCAGAATCTACAAAGAACTAAAACAGATTTACAAGAAAAAAACAAACAAGCCCATTCAAAAGTGGACAAAGAACATGAACAGATGCTTTACAAAAGAAGACATACATGAGGCCAACAAACATATGAAAAAATGCTCATCATCACTGGTCATTAGAGAAATGCAAATCAAAACTACATTGAGATACCACCTCACGCCAGTTAGAATGGCGATCATTAAAAAATCTGGAGACAACAGATGCTGGAGAGGATGTGGAGAAATAGGAACACTTTTACACTGTTGGTGGGAGTGTAAATTAGTTCAACCATTGTGAAAGACAGTGTGGGGATTTCTCAAGGACCTAGACATAGAAATTACATTTGACCCAGCAATTACTGGATATATAGCCAAAGAATTATAAATCGTTCTACTATAAGGACACATGCACATGAATGTTCATTGCAGCACTGTTTACAATGGCAAAGACCTGGAACGAACCCAAATGCCCATCAATGATAGACTGGACAGGGAAAATGTGGCACATATACACCATGGAATACTATGCAGCCATCAAAAACGATGAGTTAGTGTCCTTTGTAGGGACATGGATGAACCTGGAAACCATCATTCTCAGCAAACTGATGCAAGAACAGAAAATGAAACATTGCATGTTCTCACTCATAGGTGGGTGTTGAACTATGAGAACACATGGACACAGGGAGGGGAGCATCACACAGTGGGGTCTGTAGGGGGAAATAGGGGAGGGACAGTGGGGGATGGGGAGTTGGGGAGAGAGAGCATGGGGAGAAATGCCAGATATAGGTGGTGGGGAGGAAGGCAGCACATCACACTGCCATGTGTGTACCTCTGCAACAATCTTGCATGTTCTTCACATGTACCCCAAAACCTAAAATACAATTTAAAAAATTGAAGAAAGAAAAAAAAATACAAAAAAAATTAGCTGGGCATGGTGGCAGGTGCTTATACTCCTAGCTACTTGGGAGGCTGAGGCAAGGAGAATCCCTTGAACCTGGGAGGCGGAGGTTGCAGTGAGCCGACGTTGTGCTGCTGCACTCCAGTCCAGGCAGTAATTTGTGACTCCATCTCAAAAAAACAAAAACAAACAAACAAAAAACCAATGCAGAGTAATCTATATAGCATCAAGATCAGAATTTGTCAAAGAAGTTTTAATACTTAAATTATGTTTTATTTTTTATTAAAGCAATATATGAAGATAGTTTTTAAAAACACGAATACACCGTAGAGTAAGACATAAAACTGAAGAAACCTGTCCCACCCCTACCTATTCTGGATTCCCTCTTTAGGAATTTCTTCTTATATATGTACATATATAAATAAGTATATAAGTATATATATAATTACTAATAAGTAACAAGGCTATGATATTTTTCTTTTCTTCTTCCTTTCTTTCCTTTCTTTTCTTTTTTCCTTCTTTCTTGTCTTTCTTTATCTTTAGACTTCCGATTATGGAAGAAGAGTTTTGTTTTGTTTTGTTTTTTGAGACAGAGTTTTGCTCTTGTTACCCAGGCTGGAGTGAATGGCGCGATCTCGGCTCACTGCAACCTCTGCCTCCTGGGTTCGGGCAGTTCTCCTGCCTCAGCCTCCTGAGTAGCTGGGATTACAGGGTCATAATTTCTCATTTTTCATCAAATTATTTGATGGATTTATGTCTACTGAAAAAGGACTGGTAGTTCAGTCTAATTAATGTAGGTGATGTAGTCCCCAAAATGGGAAAATTACGAACCCCAAGGAAAACAAATTATGTAAGAAAGGAAACATAACCATAGAATAATAATTTAAATGTTGAATGTTAAAATGCAAATGTTGATTTAAATTCTATCAGGAAGATATGGGGAAGGTTGAGATGAGTATAAAAACTCTTCTTCGGCTGGGCACGGTGGCTCATGCCTGTAATCCCAGCACTTTGGGAGGCCAAGCTGGTTGGATCACCTGAGATCAGGAGTGGAGACCAGCCTGGCCAACATGATGAAACCCTGTCTCAACTCAAAATACAAAAGAATTAGCTGGGCATGGTGGCGCATGCCTGTAATCCCAGCTGCTCAGGAGGGTGAGGCAGAAGAATCATTTGAACCTGGGAGGCAGAGATTTCAGTGAGCCAAGATTGCGCCACTGCTCTCCAGCTTGGGAGATGGAGAGAGACTCTTGTCTCAAAAGAAAAAAAAAGATCAGAAAATATGCAACACCAAATATAGCACTTGTAACAATAAACATAAGTACTTTTAGTATCCCTATAAATAAAAGAGAGCCTATTACAATCATATGCCATTTACAAGAAGGACATCTGAAAGTAGCAAAATAATAAAAGTACAAGACTGAGCAGATACCTCAGCCAAATGCATGCAAAAGGCAAGCATAGTCTAAAGTCACTTCAGTCTAAAGTAGACCTCAAAGCAAAAACAGGGACAAAGAGCGTTATTTTATACCAGGAAAAGGAACATTTAATAATGATTTATAATTGTCTTGGATCTATACATTGAGTCTTCTGATGTAGAGATACAGGCAGTAGGAACTATCACTCCTCACCTACCCTGTGAAGCTGTAAGATATGGTAAAACCCTTGCAATGACACTGTTAAAGAACTGTTCTTACTGGAGAGACGGCGTACAAATGAAGACAATATCAAGTAGTATGAAGAAAACAAGAGGGTGAGGGCACACAGAGTGAAGGGATTAGGAAGCATGAAATGGTGATTTCATCGGACAGTAGTTTAAAAATGTACAAAAATCATTAGCTTTCTTATGAATCACCCATTATCCTTTACCATCGCCAAAAATAAATAAATGCTAGGAATAAACACTAGTGTTGCCATTTTGAGAATGTTATATAGTCATCCACACTTCAACCTTTTGAGTGTGGTTTCTTTTATTAGCATAATGCATTTGAGATTCATTCACCAGTAGTTCACTCTTTTTTAGTGCTGAGTAAGATTCTATTATATGCATATTCCATGGTTTATTTATTCACTTACCATGTAAAGAACATTTAGATTGTTTTCAGTTTTCGGCAATTAAGAGACACTGTACACTTGGCCCTCTGTATTTGTCGGTTCCACATCTGCAGATTCAACCAACTATGGATTGGGGAAAATAATGGATGATTGCACCTGTCCTGAAGATGTACAGACAGACTTTTGTTTTTCATAATTCCCTAAACAATATACTGTAGCAACTATTTACATAGCATTTTCATTGTATTATTATAAGTAATCTAGACAGGATTTGAAGTATTAATATATGTGAGGGTGTGTGTAGATTATATGCAGATACTCTGCCATTTTATTTTTTATCTGCTGTGGGTTGGGGGTTTTCCTGGAACCAATCCCCCACAGATAACAGGGACCAACTGTATACATTTGTATGCAGGCTTTGTGTGAGTGTTAAGTTTTCATTTCATTTGGATCAATACCTAGGAGTAGGATCCCTGGGTCGTATGGTAGATGTGTGTTTAGCTTTATCAAAAATTACCAAACTGTTTTCCAAAGTGGCCGTGCCATTTTGCATTCCTACCAGCAGTGGATGAGTTCCAGATGTTCCCCATCCTTGTTAGCATTTGGTATTGTCCGTCTTTATTAAATTGTAGTCTTTCTAATAGATGAGTAGTAGTATCTCACTGTAGTTTTAAGTTGTATTTTCCTAATGCACCTTTTGATGTGCTTATTTTGCATCTGTGTATCTTTGGTGAAATGTCCAAATCTTACTATCATTTAAAAAAATTTGATAGTTTTCTAATTTTTGAATTTTGAGAGTTCTTTGTCTTTTCTAGATAATAAGTCTAGAATATTATTGGATAAGTGATTTGCAATTTTTTTTCCTCCTAGTCTTTGACCTATTTTGTGTTAATTTTTGTATATGGTGCAAGGTATGGGTTGAGATTCATCTTTTTGCATATGGGTATTCAGTTATTCTAGCACTGTTTGTTGAAACAACTATTTTTCCATTGAATTTCCTTTGTACCTTTGTTGAAAATCAACAAAAGTCTATTACAGGACTTTCTGTTCCTTTGATCTATGTCTTTCCTTTTGCCAGTATCACACTGGCTTGATTATAGTAGCTTTATAGTAAACTTGAAATCAGGTAGTGTGAGTCTCCCAGCACTGTTCTTTTAAAAAATTCTTTGGTTCCTTTGCCTTTTCATAGGTATAAATTTTAGAAACCAGTTTTTCAATTTCTGCCCAAAAAAATCCTGCTAAAATTTGATTGGATTGCACTGAATCTGTAGATCAATTGAGGATGAATTAACAGCTGTATTGTGTCTTCTAATCTATGAATACAGTTTGTCTCTCTCTATAGGTCTTCTTTGACTTCTTTGATTAGTGTTTTATAGTTTTCAGCATACGGAAATGTTGCATATACTTTGTTAGATTTATAACCAAGTATATCGGATACTGGTGTAACTAAACATTTAATGTTTTTTAGTTTTAATGGAACTTTTAAAATTTCAATTTCCAATTGTTCATTATTAATATATAGAAATAGGATGTTTTAAATATATATTGACTTCTTTGCAACCTTGCTAAACCCACTTATTCTGAAAGGGTTGTTTTTGTTTTTATTTTTGTATATTGTAGATCGTTTGAGATTTTCTGTCTAGACAGTCATGTCCTCTGCGAATAGAGACATTGCTATTTCCTCCTTTTCAACTCTCTTTTGATTTTGTTTTCTTACTTTGCAGTGTTGAATAGGAGTGATGAGAACAAACATCCTTCCCTTGTTCCTGACCTTAGAGGGTTAACATTCAGTTTTTCACTGTTAAAGATGATATTAACTGTAGAGTTTTTTGTAACTGCCCTTTATCAGGTTGAAGTTCCCTTATATTCCTAAGTTGCTGAATTTTTAAAAATCATTAGTGGATATTAAGTTTTGTCAAATGCTTTCTTAATCTATTCAGATGGTCAGAGGATGTTTCTTCTTTAAGTCTGTTGATGTGATGAATTAGATTATTTACCTTTGGGATGTTGAACTAGCCTTGCACTCCCAGGACAAACATCATTTATTCATTCTGTGCATCATCTTTTTTTATATATTGCTGGATTTGATTTGCTAACATTTTGTTAAGAATTTTTGTGCATTTGTTTATGAGAGATAAACATTTTCTTTTATTGTAATGTCTTTTTTCCTGTCATTATCAGGATGAGGTTTGTCTCTTAGAATGGATTCTTCCTCTTCAGTTTTCTGAAGAGTTAATATAGAATTGGTCTTGTTTATTCCCTACCTGTTTTGTAGAATTTTCTAATATAGCTGTGGTTTCTTTGTGGGAAGATTTTTAATTACAGTTTCAATTTCTTTAATAGATAAAAGGCTGCGCAGGTTACCGTTTCTTCTTGAGTGGGTTTTAGTGATTGTGTCTTTTAAAGAATTTATCCCTTTCATCTTAGCTGCCAAATATTTTGTCATAAAGTGATTCCTAACATTTTCTTACTATCTTTTTAATATCTGTGGGTTCTTAATGATATTGCTGTTTTAAAATTCCAAATATTGGAAATTTGTGTCCTCTTCTTTTTCTGACTTCGGCTAGAGGTCTGTCAATATCATTGATCTTCTCAAAGAAGGAACATTTGGTTTCATTGATTTTTTTTTTTCTTTTTTCTGTTTTCCACTTCATTGTTTTCTATTCTTTATCATTTCCTTTCTTCTCCTTACATTGGATTTAATTTGCTCTTTTATAATTTTTTTAGGTAAGAGCCCAGGTCATTGATTTGAAAACTTCCTCATTTTTTCAGAAAATGATTTAATTCAATATGGATTTATTGCATACTTCCTTATGTGATTTTTGGAATGTGCTTTGGAAAATACTGAGCTATCAAATGAGGCCCTACTGTTTAGAAGGCTAATTGCCTTTTCAAAAGTGAGTTTTTCCCCCTTGAATATCACCGTAAGGCTCTGTTTGGTGACATGTATAGGGTTTTAGAGTAAAATGGTCATTGTCCCCTTGAATATCACCATAAGGCTCTGTTTCGTTACATGTATAGGGCTTTAGAGTATAAAGGTCATTAGAAACTGTTGTGGTGCTGCAGTTGGTCCTTGAAGGGTGGAGAGGATTCAGGGAAGCAGAGGTGGGGAGTTGATCATAGACTTAGAGAGAATCTGGGAGGTTGGCAAGCCCATCCCCCTTGTACCAAGACCCAAAGTTAGTACAAGATCAGACAGACAGATAACAAAAATAGATGGGTCTGGCTAGAAAAGAGTTGTTTTTGTTGTTGTTGTTTGGTGAGGAGTGGGGATAGCAAGAAGAGTGGAGGAATGAATTATGCAGCAGGCAGAAGTGTAGGTCTCAAATTTTCAAACACGATAATAGCATGTACAGATGCAGGAAGAACACCATTCTGAATGAATTAGGAGCCCATTCAATTTGGGTTAATTTTTGTGTGCTTTGATTCCTTTAATGTGTAAGCTAGTTTCTAAAAGCCATAAACAACTTGGTATGGTGAACTATTGTAGAAATTGCTAAGACCAGGAAAATTTGGGGGTCTGAAGAGTCATACTGAGGGAATAAGGAAAGGTAAAATTATGGAAAGTGAAGAACCAGCCAGCAAGGAATAAATGCCTCATTTATAGATACATAGTTTGTGGCAGAGCTAGAACTAGAAAAGATTCAAGGTACCATTATCTTGCCAGTGCCCATACGACACCTAGCACTGGGTTTCTCTCAGCAGACGTTTATTAAAGATAGCTATGGCTCACCAAGGCTGTTAATGCTGAGACTAAAGAAATAAGAGTCTCAGATCTCAAGCAATGCATTCTAGTGAGCAGTCAACTGCAGTATTGTTTGTCAGATTCTAAAATATTCTTAAAAGAAGGCAACATTGAGAAACCTAAGGAAGAAGCTATTCCTGGAAGAGGTAAAGCAGGACTGAGTCCAAAAGGACACACAGGAGATATCCCAGTGTTTGTGGGTCTAGGAAGAGTACGTTGGAAGAAAGGATATAGTGTGACCTCTGTAAGTAAATGAATAAAGGAGGCTGACATTGACTATGTAATAATGAATGTTGCCTGAGCCAGAAGGAAAAATAACACAGGGTTATGAGGTATTAGAATGAAATTAGGGCCAGGTGCCATGACTCATGCCTATAATCCCAAGATTGTGGGAGGCTGAAGCAGGTGGATCACTTGAGCCTAGGATTTCAAGACCAGCCTGGGCAACATGGCAAAACGCTGTCTCTACAAAGATATGAAAATTAGCTGGGCATGGTGGCACCTGCCTGTGGTCCCAGCTACTCAGGAGGCTGAGGTGGGAGGATTGCTTGAGCCCAGGAGGTGGAGATTGCAGTGAGCTGAGATCGCGCCACTGCACTCCAGCCTGGGCAACAGAGTGAGAATCTGGGAAAAAAAAAAAAGAAATTCAACTTTAGGGGCAGGACAGTACTATGTTCTTTGTAAATCTCTGTTTGTACATAGAATATATGGATTTGTTTAATAATATTATGTAAAAACAGTATGGCATAGTAAACAGAACACTTATTTCTCTTTCATGGAAGTTATTTATGCCTAACTACTGAGAAATCCTCACTGGGCACCTGAGGCATCGACCAGAGGAAAAGCGAGTACAGCATAGCAAGCAGCAAAAAGCTACTTGGGCCAGGCCCTGTGAGCTCAATTCCTTTCTAGGCAATGACAAACTTTTTTCATATTGTTGAGAACACACACAGGTGCTAGAGGCAGACAGGCCTGGGTCCTCATCCCAGCATCCTTGCCCCTTCCTAGCTGTGTGACTTGGAAGGATTACCTAACTTCCCTGAGGAACATTTTCTCATCTGTGAAATAAGGATAATAATACTCATAAGTGATCAGAAATTCTGCATCCTATACTGGTAATTTTGTCCATGGGCTAGATATGGGTTGGATTTTCACCTTTTTATTTGAAAATTTTAGTTGGATCCTTAAATCATTATTCACTTTAAAATCATGTTAGATTCTTTTGTTATATTTGGTATATAAAACATGTTGATTGAGACAATGTTTATAGATATTTATCCTCCTTCAACTTTCTTTCCACTCAGTGTTTAATACTTTTTTTTCCTCCTTTAAGATCAAATTAGCAATGATTCCTCTCTGGTTGTGAGTATTCTCAAAGCCATTCTGAAAGGCAGTGGTTTCCAAATCTGGCCAGGTGTCAGAATCACCTGGGGAGCTTATTTAAAGAATCGTTTTTAATCCCCACCTCCCAGAGTTGAGCGATTGAGTGAGGTGGAATGCCAGGAAATACATTTTTATAAAACTTCCCGGTTGAATTTAATATGTGGAAGGGTTTGAGAATTAAGGTTAATTAGACATATAAAGTCATCCAGGGAAACGTTGTGTGGAATAAGCCTGAGTTATTGTTATTTACCCCCAGAGACTCTGGCATAATAATAGGAGATAATGAGTGAGCTTGATTAGATTTAGGACTCTATAATGGGGTTGGAAAGGCATTAACTTGGCTTGAGAGGAGTAGTTACTAATATTTTATAGGCTATTACTGCGACTTTATTATATCAAATATTTTAAAACCAGGCAAATGGTCACTTTCTTTTTTTTGTTTGTTTTGTTCTGTTTTATAGATCGTGAGGACCAGTCAATTCTTTGCACGTAAGTAAATGTTGAATGTTCAGATTTGCTTTTGATTTTCTTGGAAAGTAGAACAATTATTTTTGTCTGGGGGGGGAGGGGAGAAGTAAAGCAGTAGTTTTTAAGAGTTTGATGTAAACCTTGCAGCTATTTTAAGACTAAGATTATATAAGTTGCTTAAATTTTGTGTTAATGTTCAGTTGTCAGTCTGGGCTTTTCACACATTTTATAATATTAATCTGTGAAACTTAGATCTTTAGTTTATATGTGCAAGTGTAGGCCTCCTGGACATTTCGGTAATTTATTCTTTGTACTCAATAAGCATTTATTAATTATCATGTGCCTAGTGTACTGTGTGCTAAGTGTTGAACATTCACAGCAGAATAAGACAATATCCACAACAGGACACAATTAGAAAGATTACTTTGGTGGCAATGTGAAAAACGGAGTGGAGGAAGAGTTGAAACAAGAGGACCGGTTAGGAAGCTATTCAGTTATCTAGGCAAGACATGGTGAGGACTTCAGGTATAGAAGTGGTTTTGAACCTAGGGAGAAGTGGTTGCATTTAAATGGTGTTCAGTTTAGGAGGAAGACTTACCAGGACTTGGTGATTTACATGCATAAGAAAAAGGAGCTAAGAGAGAAGGTGTTGATGAAGTCTCCTGACATGGAAACATGGGAGGAAGAACAGGTTTGGAGTGGAAGATAATGAGTTTGGTTTAGGACACGTTGCATTTGAGGTGGAGCTGTCATGGGGCTCTTGGTTATGTGGGTTTGGAGCTCAGGAGAGAGAATGAGATCTGTGCTAGAAATGTAGATCTGAAGAGCCAGTGGCATGGAAGGTGATGGAAGCCATGCCGATGAATGAGATTGCCTTAGAAGAAAGTGTTGAGAGAAAGCAGAGTGTGGAATCCTGAGGAAAACCTACACTAGGGTCAGGCAGAGGAGGAAGAGGCACAAAGAAGGCTAAAATGATCCATCATACGAGGAGGCAAGAAGGTGTAGTAACACAGCAATCAAGGGGAGAGAGGCATTTAGGGACAGAAGGCGGGGTCAGCACTTCAGATTGACTGGGAGAGATGAGCAGCACCGTGCACATTAGACCCAGCAATAGAGAATGGAGGATGCTGGAGTGTTCTGGGGATAATGAGGAGGTAGAAGCCAGGTGGCAGTTGAGGTATGAAGGGGAGGTGAAAATGTTAAAAATAAAATACAATGTTAAAAAACCCAAGTATAAACCTACTACTTTCAAATAGTTTGAGAAGGTGAAGAGTAGTTGAGTGGTGATAAGAAATCAATAGGAGTTTTTTTGTTATTGGTAGTGTTTTTAGTGTGGGCAAGATTAAATCCTGACGAGAGGAAGATAACATTTTGGGAGTGGCTGGGATGGGGGCAGGAAGGAGAATTGAGAAAACAAGGAGGGCGATGAGATGCAGAGCACAGGGGTTGAGTGTCTGGGCACAGTGAGGTCCTGATGGGGGTGCAACTCTCCTCCAGTGAGGAGGCCAGGGAGGCAGATGAGTACCAATGCCAGTAAGTAGGGGTGGGGAGCTATGAATTGAGAAAATTTTAATCTAATGATTTCTCTTTTCTGTGAAGTAGAAGACTTGGTATTTATTAAGAAAGGGGAGGAGTGGCAGGATAGGAGGTTTGAGGAGGTGAGAATTAGTCTGCTTTGCTATATGAATTTTCTGCTAACATTGTTTAGCCTTGAGGATTTATATAAATTAGCTTTTCCTGAACAACAAATCACCCTGAAACTTAGTGGCTCAAATCAGCATGGTTCTAGAGGTTTCCCAGCAGTTGGACTGGGCTCAGCTGAGTGGTTCTGCCAATCTGGGCCAGGCTCAGCTTTCTCATTAGAAGCTTACTCCTGCGTCTGCAGACAACTGTCAGATGGTTGGCTGACTGTTGGTGGGGGTGCCTTGGTTTCTTCTCCACCTAGCATCTCTTTCTCCCGCAGTCTAGCCCTGGCTTTTAACATGGTGGCAGGGTTCAACAGCAGCAAGAGGGCAAGCTCCATTGTGTAAGCATTGTTCAGGTTTCTGCTTGTATCACATTCTGCTGTCCCATTCCCAAGTAAGAGTCAGGTGGGAAACATCATACAGTGAGGCATGAAACAATTGGGGCCATTACTTCAGTCGATCCACCATGGGTGTGTTGAAATACAACCAAATCTAGGCGGAGACTTATACCTTCTTTTAGGTTGAGTGGTTTGATGAAGACTTTTGGGAGGGACTGAAAACAGGAAGCACTTAGGGAGGGAATGACTTGCTGTTTGACAGAACAAAGGTTCGTGAGTACTAATTTTGTTACCCAAAGTCATTGTTGCAGACACTAGCACTTATAATTAGATGATCAACACCATTTTTGTTTGTACTTAGTCCCCAATTAATAGACTTGGATTTATGAGGTAAGTTTTCTAGCACCCAGGTTTATCTCTTTTTGGGTACCAAGTGGCAGCCATCACGTACCATATTTTTGTTTTCTTCCATTATTTTTTAAATTGCTTTTTCCATTTTATTAAGAATATTTTCAGTTGAAAGAATTTTGCAGTGAACACCCATGTGTATACCACCTAGATTCTACTGTTGATATTTTACTGTACTTGCTTTATCCTATCTTCATCTATTCATCATCCGTCAGTCCTCCTTATACTGTGTATGTTGGGAGGAAAACTTTTCCTCTTGCAACTTGGGTTCAGAGTTTGGGGGCCTGCAAATTAACTGACAACAGACGGATTAACAGAGAAAAGATAAGACTTATTTACACAAGTGTACTCAGTGATGAGTATCTTGTGGAATTATAGAAATAAAAGGCTTATATCCTCTTCTTGACAGAAGGGCCCGGTGTAGTTTAAGGCTCTAGTGGGAAAGTATGGAAGGTTCTCTTGATCTATTTGATGCTAATGAACAGCTGGGTTCTCGCTTCTCATTGCTAAAGGTCACTCTTTTCCCAATCTAGGAACCTCTCTGGGAGGGGTCAGTGGCAGCTACATGTATATACTAGGGTCTCTGCTAAAGTTTAGATGATGTTTCCTTATGTGGCTACTGAGATGTTTTCAGTTTAAAGTGATTTTCATACTACTTTGGGGTCAGTGGCAGCTACATGTATATACTAGGGTCTCTGCTAAAGTTTAGATGATGTTTCCTTATGTGGCTACTGAGATGTTTTCAGTTTAAAGTGATTTTCATACTACTTTAGTGGGCTCTTAATCCCTTCATTGGGTGCTTCAAATTCAATTGTAGATAGACATCAGTACACTTTCCCCCAAGTACATCAGCATATAGTGTTAACTGAAGCCCAATATTTTCATATTTTTCTTTTGAAGCAAAATTTACGTAGAGTTAAATGCATGAACTTTAAGCATTCATTTACTGAGTCAGTGTATAACATGAACCCCTATCCAGATGTAGACAGCAGTACCATCACCCAAGAAAGTTCCCTCCTATCCCCCCATACGTACCTACCCCCACATCTCTCAGCCTCATAATAGTTTAAAATTTTTTAGAGGCCGGGTGCTGTGGCTCACGCCTGTAATCCTAGCACTTTGGGAGGCCGAGGTGGGTGGATCACCTGAGGTCAGGAGTTCAAGACCAGCCTGGCCATCATGGTGAAACCCCATCTTTTGTAAAAAAAGATTTTAAAAATTAAAAAAAAAAATTTTTTTAGATACCACTAATTGTGGTATTTAGTAACAGCTTTTCATGTTCGTATCTATTATAAAGTTACATTATGACCTGAAAAATATGAAAAAGTGAAACAATGTGTCTTAGATTTGAGAAAATATGATATGTTCCATGGTGCCTTGAAAGATCCACCAAATACAGTACTCCAAGTGCATGTGACTGGGGCCTTCTTAAACAGTCCACAGCCGAGCTAATTAAGTTTTCTGCATAAGATAACTATTTAGGGGCAATCACTCTGTGATTCTCCCCATGCTCATGTTAAATAAATGTGTATGCCTTTTATTTAAAAAATAACTTTTTAGTCAACTTTACAAACTTTAGTTTTTTTATGTTAAGTAGCTGTATATACGTAGTATGACAAAAAGAAAAGGCAACTAGACACAACATGGTCTTATTATTTCTTTTTTCTTTTTTTTTTTTTTTGAGATGGAGTTTCGCTCTTGTGACCCAGGCTGGAGTGCAATGGCGCGATCTCGGCTCACCGCAACCTCTGCCTCCTGGGTTCAGGCAATTCTCCTGTCTCAGCCTCCCAAGTAGCTGGGATTACGGGCACGCGCCACCGTGCCCAGCTAATTTTTTTGCATTTTTAGTAGAGACGGGGTTTCACCATGTTGACCAAGGGTGGTCTTGATCTGTTGACCTCATGATCCACCTGCCTCGGCCTCCCAAAGTGCTGGGATTACAGGCTTGAGCCACCGCGCCCGGCAGTCTTATTATTTCTTAATCAGTATTAAGTAGTTTGACAGCATCTCCTTAAGCTTTTGAGAAAGAAAAACTTTTTATGTAAGGAATGCAAACCCCTTTAAATTATCAGGCCCAGAGAGGCATTGGAATGAAACAACAGTTTCACTCCCTCCTTGAACTAGGCCTCTTAAAGCCACCTGTTAAGTGCACTCTAGATTAACTGATGCCAAGTAGCCAAAAAATGCCATACACTAGACAGTATAACTCATACCCTGTAGTTCAGGAATGTGTATCCAATCACTAATCAATGTTATTGAGAATTCCTGTCACACAGTTTTGTATCAGCCCACTCCTTGTTCCCTCTTTTCTTTAAAAACTGAAAGGCCCAAGGAAACTTGTGTGTCCTGGGCAGCTGGCTTCAACCTTGGCCCAAATAAACTTTCTATATTAATTTTGCCTTAGCATCTTCCCTTAGGTCAACATTTTGCTTTTTTAGTCATTTGTTCTGTAATTTACTTTTCCCCCAAAAGGAGAAACTTCTTAATTTACACTCTGGCCTTATCTGCCCATAGTCTCCCAGCTGACCTCTTGTTTCTGCAGACTCAGACCAGGCCTTCTTGTGGGCTCCCACTTGCAAGCCCCCTGTTTAATGGTTGTTTATCTGAGTATTCTAGCATTCTCATATGTGGTAAAGATACTCAGGCTGCATCCTCTCTCAGGAGAGAGTAGTCTTTCATACTTGCACACCCATAGAACTGAAGGTGAAATCCTGCTTACAATAAAATTCTCATGTTGATTTTCCTTCTCATCAGAATTAAAATTCACGAAGCAGTCACCCTTGATGAGGAAATTACTCTGTTCTCTTAAACCCCCCTTTTAAAGAATACTCTGTGAATATTTTGGACTCTTAACTGCTTTAGGCAAGTTGGTTTTCTCCTTTTAAGTATATCTGAGTATAATGTAAAAATTATAAAATAATGGTTGCCTCACAATGGCCTATCAAGATGTGACAATCGATGTTTTTGTAAAAGAATCATATCTCTTATATACAAATATTACATTAAGTAACGATGGCCAAGCCAGCCAGCCCGGATTGAGAACCATTGATTTCTGCTAGGAATAACATACCTTAAAAGTTTTAAGGCAACTAAATCGATAGAATTGATTAAGCAGCTAAGGCAACAGTGACGTGGTTGAAAAACCATTGTGTGTTTGTGCTCAGATAGAACTCTAGTGTTCTTTGTGTTCCCAGCTCGGCCATGAACTGTGTGATTCACAGATTTGATCAGATTGTCATTCTCTCTAAACGCTATTTCTGTATGAGAATAACTAGGGGCAATCACTCTATGATTCTCCTCATGCTCATGTTAAATAAATTTGTGTGCCTCAAAAAAAAAGAGTACTTAGTCAATGATTTAGTCAATTTGCTTTTCTAATGACTATTGTAGATATCCTCAAGGCTTAAAAGTTTGGAAATTATTAGACGGCTATAGCTATGTCTCACTTTCGATGGTATTTATGTTTTGGAAGAAAAAAGTATCAAATCAACTTGTAAATAGAAACTTAGAATGTTTTAGGCAAATATGCAAGGAAAGGAAAAACATCCTTGGAAGTGTTTTCTCCGTTAATCTTTGCAATACCTCTGTTATGTCTATTTACTGTCACATTATCCAAGACCTCATACTAGCTAGTGCCAGTGTGATAGTGGAGACTTGAGTCCAAGCCTGTCTTGATCACAAAATCTCTGCTCTTCATAGTAAGCTGCTTTCTAAAAAGAGTTTGGAAACTATAGGAAGTCATCTACTAATGTTATATGTTTGTGTAGGTATAGTTAATATAGGGGGTAATATGTATATGATGTTTTTCAAATTGAGGTTATCTAAAACAAGAACTTCAAGCAAAGGGTGATTTTGAAGGTAGGCTGACTTCAGTGTTACAAATATCCAGACAGGAAGAAAAATACCAATATTTTTACCAATAAAGATCTAAAAAAAGGTTTTCTCATTGGGGAAATCCCCATGGTCCAGAAGGGATTCAGAGAAAGGTTTCAGAATTGGTCACATATTAATGATCTGCGTCACTACTTCCTTAGGCTGTTGTTTTTTATGTTTTTGTTTTGGATCGCACATCCGTTTGAGAAGCCAAAGCTGTAGACCTATTGGGGAAACACAAAAATGTACATGTTTAGAAACGCCTAATCTTTTGCTTCCGAATGTGCTTCAGCAGATACAGGACACCCCAGCTAGAAGCCTCCTTGCTTTGTTCTTGTTAGCTTTGTACTTCTACCACTCTCTTTGAAGGGACTGCAGCCTTTCCCCTTAACCATAGTCCTGTCTTAGACTAGCAGTGAAACAACCAGCCACTTAAAGTGTAAGACTGCATCACCATTACATCTTGTTTTGTTGATGGAAATGAGGTCAGATTCCCTTTGTCCTCACTATTTGAGGTCTTGGCCTGTTGTTCCCTTTTCTGAGGATTCTCCTCACTAATTTTCTTAGAAGTTTGCTGAGCTTTCTTTTTTGGCTCTTTTCCCTCTGCTTTTCTTCAAGTTGCTTTTACCTCCTCTGTTTCCATCTGTGACAGATGAGCCATTTCTCATTGTTTCATTTTGTTTTTTATATTTTTCCAAGATTTATAGTCCTTTGATCCTGGCACCTCCTTTATTAAAGTCAGATGTTAAAAATTTCCATTACCATCTTCATCATTATCATAACTGTTGATATCACCACTACCATTTATTGAGAGCCTTTTGGCCAGGGACAGTGCTAGTCTCTTTCCTGCATTATCTCATTCTTATGAAATCTTATTTTAAAGACATACAAACTGAACCTCAGAGAACTGAGTAACTTGCCTAAAGCTCCATAGCTAGGGAGTAGCAGAAGGATTTGAATCTAGATAGATCATTTTGACTCTAGCTCAGGTTCTTAACCACTATCCTAACTATTGATTCATAAAGTTTAGTAATTCAAATCACCTCATGTATAGTAGATGAATATTTCAGTGGACAATAATGGATAATGTTTATTGAATGCCAATTATATGCTCTAGTTGGGCTGTATTTTTTCTTCAACAGCTCTATGCATTAGGAGCTATTATCCCCATTTTACAGTGGGGAATGTAAGACCCATAGTCTATCCTCTTGGGAGCTCAACAGTAAGATTTTGAATACATCTGTTTTTGAAGCCATATTTTCTATAGCAGAGTTACCCTAGACCAGAAATATGTAAAATTTAGCAGGGTTCATAAGCAATTGTTGAAGTATAGCTGCATAAGTGTGACAGGCAGGAAAAAATGCTTTAAGGACATATTGAAGCATGTCCAATGAGGGGGTTAGCTGGGACACCTCAGAGACAAACCAGGCCAGAAAGTAACAATCATAACTATATTTGAGACAAGTCATCATTGGTCTAAAAAAGGGGCACATTTCTTGGCATAATAAGAAATTATCTTTTTGAAACCAACAACCAACATCACGATTAACATGGAAACACTTTCTAATAAAGTTAAGAACAAAACAGAGAGACCATCGTGAGCTAATAAAAAAATTACACTTGAATAAAACCCAGATTCTTTACCATGACCTCCAGAGTCCCTGGCATCCCTCCCCTTCTTGCTCCATCAGTCTCTCTGGCCACTTCCTCACCTGATTGTTATTTATATCAAGAGCTTGGTGTAGTCCAGGAAGTGATGGCCAGGTGCCAGGATTTACCTCTCCAACTTCCTGAACACATTCCTCAGCTCTTCACTTGCTAGTTCTTGCTCGTCTTTCAGGAACCTTTTCTCTGACCTTTGTATCTAGAGGAGGGGCTGTCCTTCCTTCTCTTTTTCCTTTTAGTGTCTTTTATAGCATTCCTTATATCCTTGTAATCTAATATTCTTCCCTGTTTTTCTTATTTAATGAGTGTTCTTCTAACCTTGAGCTCCACATGGACTTGGACTATATTCACATTGTATCCCTAGCACTTAGAAGAATGCCTGACACATAGAAGTTGATTTGCAAATGTTTGTTGAAAGAATAAGTGATTGAATGAATGAATAGAAACTATTTTCTTATCTTTGTACCAATGGTAGCCAGGTAGAAAAAATAATGGTGATGAAAAGAGATTGATAGGAACAAAAAATATTTTTAAAGAGCCTAGGAATAGACTTTACAAATGTATAGGACCTACATTCATTCATTGGTTCAACAATCTGTATCAAGCACTTACTCGGCTAGGCACTATGATTTTAAGGATAAATAAAGCAATATGATCCTTGCTTGTTTTGAACTTAGAAAAATACAAAACTTAGACGTGGGAGACACAAGGAAGAAGACATTATTTCTCCTAAAAATAGGGTGAATATTGATATCATTTAACTCAAAATTCTACCTGTCATTTTTTTATTTAGGAGGCAGGGAGATGGGAAAGAGAAAACAGAACAAAACTATTTGAAACTTATCTAAAAAAACCGAGTCTCAGAGTCTACTTGATTTCTTTTTGCTTTTTTCAAAAAGAAGAATGATAGTGGGTGCTCTGGTTAGTCACATATTAGAACTATTGAATATAGGGTTGGCTTGGAAATAAGTCACATATATAAGGAATAAAGATAACTTTTTTTTTTTTTTTTTTTTGAGATGAAGTCTTGCTCTGTCTCCAAAGCTTGAGTGCAGTGGCAAGATCTCGGCTCACTGCAAACTCCACTTCCCAGGTTCAAGCAATTCTCCTGCATCAACCTCCTAAGTAGCTGGGATTACAGGCACCTACCATGCCCAGCTAGAAGATAACATTTTATATCACCTGAGAATGAATGTCTTTGTCAGTCATTTATACTGGGATGTGGGCTGAATCATCTAGGGGGAAAAATTAGATTAAATCCTTACCCCAATCCTAAAATTTTTCAGATTGAATATTCAGCTGTGAAACTATCAAAGTTGTAAAAGAAAACAGCAGATGGGTTTTATAATACCGATGATATAAAAATGAGAGTACAGATTAATGTAATCTCAGTTGCCAGAGAGGCCTCTTTTAGCATGAATAGTGGGAAGAAACCTTAAAAGAAAATCTTAGTAGATTTGAGTACCTATGATTAAAACACTTCTGGATGGAGAGAAACAGAGAAGGGAACTAATGTTTCTATGACATGAGGGATGGTTAATAAACTTAATGTAGGACATAGTCTTATAAACCAATACGTGGATTATGTCTAGGCTTATCAGTTCCTGGGACTAGAAAGGATCTAATCCAATGCCTGCATTTTATAGATTTGGGATACTGAGGCCCAGAAAAGAAAATTTCCTTACTTGAGGCCAACAGTTGGTCACTAGGGTTTCTTCAACCAACCTTCCCTGCAGTTGAGATTGTGGTTATTAGGGTGCAGAGTTAAGAAGATAATGCAATTAGTAAGGCTACCAAAAAATTTAAGTTTTGGGCACTTCAAACAGTACAATTCTTTCTTTCTTTCTTTCTTTCTTTTTTTTTTTTTTTTTTTGAAACAGGGTTTCACTGTGTTGCCCAGGCTGGGGTGCAGTGGCACAATCACAGCTCACTGCAGCCTCAACTTCCTAGGCTCAAGAGATCTCCCATTTCAGCCTCCTGAGTAGCTGGGCTAACACAATTCTCCAGCCTTGGCCTCCCAAAGTGCTGGGATTACAGGCATGAGCCATTGTACCTGGCCAAAATAGTACAATTCCAAGAAAGAGTCGAACTTTGTTAGAAAAACTAGATTTTCAATTCTTAGATTAAATGCTTAGAAGATTATTTGTTGGCAATGTATAGAATATTTTTGAGTTTGGGGTTTTTTTTAAAGAAAAATTAATTAGATATTGAGATTTTTATTATAATCCAAATTGAGAATTTTGTTGATTGTAAAGTTAGGTTTGCTTTAATCATGTCTTAAATTATTCTTACAAGAATAATTAATCATGTCTTAGGGAAGCTTCAGTGTTTGAGCAGAGGCCATAATTCAGGTATCACTGTGTGTGTAGCAGCTTGTTTGAATTTCAAGCTTAGTACTGAGTAGAAATGAAAAGCGACCTTTTAAATGTGCCAGCCTTGCTTGTAAATATGAATCATTTAAAGTGGTGGTATTTATCCTCATTCACAACAAAATTCATAGTAATCACTCATTTTGACAACAAATTATGCCTGCTATGGGTCAACACTGGGTAGGGTTACAAGGATTAAAAAGAAACAAAACATAGGCTAGGCAGGTGACTTGAGGTCAGGAGTTTGAGACCAGCCTGGCCAACGTGGCAAAACCCCATATCTACTAAAATATAAGAATTAGCCAGGTGTGGTGGTATATGCCGGTAATCCCGGCTACTTAGGAGGCTGAGGCACAAAAATTGCTTGAAGCCAGGAGGCAGAGGTTGCAGTGAGCCGAGATCGTGCCATTGCACTCCAGCCTGGTGATAGAGTGAGACTCTGTCTCAAAGAAGAAAAATAATTATTTGGGTTTATTATTTAATACCTCTTACAAGAATAATTTTCTAACTACTGCTGAGTTATTTTTTCTATTTATTCTCTTTTTATTTTTTATTAATTATTGTTCCAGTACAATTTAATTTTATCAATTGTAATTTTGGAATGCATGTGCTGTGCTTTCATTAAAGCAGCCTATATTAATTATTTCTTCTAGGGGTGAGTCAGGTGCTGGGAAGACAGAAAATACAAAGAAAGTTATTCAGTACCTTGCCCATGTTGCTTCTTCACATAAAGGAAGAAAGGACCATAATATTCCTGTAAGTTTCTTCTCTGTTGTGTTTTAAACCTTCTTTTTTTAATTTATAATTTCAGAAACAAAAGTAAGGAAGCCAATCCAGTCTGCACACTGCTATAATTGACTATAATTGCTATAATTCCCTTGTCTCCACCCGCTCCCTGCCACCTACCCAGCAACACTTTTTTCCACTCTAGAAGCAAGGATACGAGGAAATTGCTGTTAAACAGGCTTTCTGACAGGGCAAACTGGAATTACAGTTGTGGCTTGTATGCCTAATTTCTTGCAAAGATTTCGTGAGAATTGTTCAGCAGTGCTTAAGGAGACTTATTTTCCACCAAAAGAAGATGGCCTCATATTTTTAGCAGTTCTTTCTGAACCTGCAGTAGCCTGTTGCTACTACCCACAGCAGCTTGAGGCGGGGGTAGAGATATGGGAAGAAGTGATGGTAGGAAAAAGGGTAAGAATAGAAATGTCAGTTATCCTTAATTTTTAGACATGCAAAAGTGGTAGCCAGTACAGCCTGAGAGAATGCCGGCCAAACCAGCTTCTACGATTCTCAACTGCACATTGCCTTGGTGCTTTGGAAATGGCTTATTGCTAGGCAAAGACTCAAATTTGCTAACATTTGCATTTATCTGTTTGTAATGAACAGCAGGAATCGCCTAAACCAGTGAAACACCAGGCAAGTGTTTTTCTTTATGCTTTTTAGCTTGACTGTTTGCACTAATTTCTGTCTGTAGATTGAGTCCCTGCTAGAATCAAATACCACTAGTTATAAGTGAAATCTATCATTAAAAAAATTTAATTTTGAAAATTTATTGCTTAGAGCCTTATACTTTCATGAGAAGCGCATGCTGTTTTGCTTTAAATTTGTTTTCTAGATAAATTTTAATATTTATTTGCCCTTTTATCATGACATTGAACTGCATGTTTTTGAAGCCTATAAATGATGGTTTCATGTGTCATATACTAGGTGGAATTATTTGGATGCTTAACAGATACATGGAAACCTAGCTTAGTGCCATACACTACATTTTGAATTTGGGGCTACACCTTTAAAAGTTGTACCTTTGGAGCTAATAAATTTCTGATATGTTAAATTTTTATGGCATGGCATAGTTACTGCCTGTATGTGTTTTAAACTAAAAGCCCAGTTGTATTTAACATATGAAATATATTAGAGCTGGGCACAGTGGTACGTACTCAATAGTCCCAGCTGCTTGGGAGGCTGAGACAGAAGGATTGCCTGTGCCAAGTATTTGAGGCTGCAGTGAGCTATGATCACACAACTGTGCTCCAGCCTGGGCAACAGAGCAAGACCTCATCTCTATAAATAAGTAAAATAAAATAAATTATAATTTTCTTATGCTGGGCAAATAGTGGAAGACGGGTATTCTTCCTAATTATCAGATGCTTGCCTTTTAGCTCCACAGAGCATAGCAATGAAGAAACCAAGAATCATAGCATGACCTCTATTTCTCACTACCTGGGAGGAGGAGGAGGACAGACCTGAGCCAGATTCCTTGGATAGAGTAGGGCATCTATACTTGGATTAATCCTTTCCCTATCATTGGAATGGTTTTGGTTTGTCTTCACAAACATAATGATACAAAGGTAATATAAAGCAAGAAACAATAACATAAGTTATGGAAATGATCTGTTAATATAAAGAAATGATCATAAGTATCTAAGGAATTATCATAAACACAGATTTTAAGATATTGTCCTTAAGATTCTTAAGAGATTGCCAGCCACCAAAGCTGTACTGTACTCATGAAGGCCTGTGATGTCTGTTTGCTCCTTTAGCTGCAGAATAGACCACTGATACAAAGGGTTAATGAAATAATCATTATCCTGTAGGGTATTTAAAAGCTTCTTTGCCAATTAAAGAAGGAAAATCTGGACTAGAAACCAGCTTTTCTCTAAGCTTTAGAAGTACTTGCTAAATGTCCTTTTAATATGTACTTGTGTCACTACTGAAATAGTATTAAGCAATTAATACACAGATTTATGTTTTCCAAATTCCCTGTGGAACACATACATCATTGTTGTTAACATTTTGTTTCGATGTCATTTTAAACTACAGAGTGGATCCCTGTTGTATGTGAGTAGCATGCCTACCCCACCTAGATTTTACTTTGGGTCAAATCAATCCCTCGGAAGCATGTGCTCCCAAAGAAGGCAGCAGCTTCTTTGGGCTGTGCTTCCCAGTCATTGCCGATTTGCATGTTGTACTGCATGAGCCCACTGTGCACACAATCTTCAGTGCTGCTTTTCCTGAGTTGATTTTAATAGTGGTTAAGCAGTGGCTATGCTGATGTTTTTTGAAATATTACAAGAATACTTGTTCTCACTTTTTCTTCCGCAACACAACTGAAGAACATGAAATGGTAGGAAATGGTCACACCCAGGAAGGGTCCTGTCAAAAAGTTACTTCTTCCCCCGCTGGGTGCCACTATCTGCAACTTCTTCACCCCACTTGAATGATTGCCTTCAAGTTATAGTCACTATGTGAAAAGTCTGTACTTTGCAGGGTCACAGTTTCTTTTGGTTGATTTGATACCACTGGCCTATGATTTTATATTTAACTTTATAAGCAAAAGTTAAATTCCAAGAAACTATTTGTATACATCCAGCATTTTATCACTAAACAGTAGTATGAATTGTAAACACAAAGGGGAAGGCATTTCCAGGCTCCTGATTTTGTCAATCCTTTCTTTATTTGCTTGTTTATCTACTCATTCTTTTTTTTTGAAACAACGTAATTGAGAGATAATTCACATACCATTAATATACCCATTGGAAGTATACAATATAGTGTTATTATTATATTTACATGATGCAATTATTATCATAATCAATTTTAGAACATTTTCATCACCCCAAGAGAAACTCCATACCCATTAGCAGTCACCTCGCATTTCCCCCCAGCCCCTGGCAACCACTAATCTACTTTCTGTCTCTATGAATTTGCCTATTCTGAACATTTCATGTGAATGGAATCATATAATATGTGGTCCTCCCTGGCGGTTCTTTCATTTGGCATAATATATTCAAGGTTCATCCAGATTCTAGCACATATAAGTACTTCATTCCTTTTTATGGCCAAATAATATCCTATTATATTAAATATGTGTCACATTTTGTTTACTCATTCATCAGTTAATGGATATGGATTTCTTCTACTCTTTGGCCATTATAATTAATGCTGCTATGAACACTCATGTACAAGTTATGGTGAGAACATATTTCTTTTTTCTTGGGTGGATACCTAGAGGTAGAATTGCTGGGTCATATGGTAATTCTGTTAAGCATTTTTAAAGAGACTGCACCATCCTACATTCTCACCAGCAACCTGTGAGAGTTCGAGTTTCTCCATATCCTCATCAGCACTTGGTGTTGTCTGTTTTTATTAAAGCCATCCTAATGAGCGGTGTGCTCAGTCTTTTATGTTTACCTTTTAAATTTTGTCTTCATTTTCAAAATATGAACAAACACAAGCAAATCAGTTTTCAAAATTAAAGTCTCAATACTTAAATAAACTTTAAATAAACATTTATCTATGAACCTTTGTTATACTTTTTATAACAAAATTAAAGGTCTTACTTGACTATATCCTCTTAGTATCCACCAGCTGACTGCAGATGCAGTGTCTGTGTGCTCTCTTTCCTCATAACAGGTTGCTCTTAGAGACCCTTAAAGTCTAGCACAGAGTTCATTGCCACTCCAAAGCCTCAACACAGTGCCATTTCAGAGCAGACTTGAAAATAATTAAGTTCTAAAACTTGACCATCCCCTACGAATGATTCCTTCAAGCCAGCCCACTTGCCTCCCTGTCTTTCCAATCATATTCAAGACAACTTTGTATTCTTCCTCAACCTGATTTAAACTGTTCTGAACCAAGACAGAAAGGTGATAGATCGCAAGTAATAAGTAATTAGAGCCTGCCAGTTAAGATTAGAGTCTGGTTTTCAATATGTGATTGGTTGCTGCTGCCTGCTTTTAACCCTGCTGCAGCTCTGCCCTGCCAGGCCTGCAAGGTATAGCCCAATCCCAGCCTGAGTCCCCTTGCTGGCTGAACTGGAGTTTTGAAAGAGGTATATATTTTTACCCATTTCAAACTAATGCTATATCATATAGTGAAGTGTGTATTACATACTATGTAATAAACCCAGGAGGTATAGTTTTCACTATTACTGGTAAACCTTTAAAGCATTATATAACTCTAAATATTTAGAACTTTAAAAACCATTTCAATGGCTAAGGCTGCTATTTTTTTTAATATTATAGAATAGAAACAAGAGACATTGCCCATCCACTTCTAGAGGAAAAATGAATAGTCACTGCCCCCTGATGGTTTATAAATGCCTTCATAATTTGGTTGAGATTTGTTAGCACCATTTATCTAATTACGAAATTGGTCAACACAGAAATTACCTCATTTCTTGTTAATTTCTATATGCTATAATAATTGGCTTTGTGCCAGGTTTTGGGGGATTTATTTATGAGTTTTTGAGATTATCACTCAATCTCACCAATGTCCACAAAAATACCATGACACTATTAATGTCGTGGGACCAACAGCAGGAACGGAGGAGTGCATGAGTCCACAATTACCATGGTGACGATGAGGACCCGTAAATCTTCTTGCTGCCTTTGGCTCACCACCATCCCCTCCCCAAATACTACTAGGATTCTGGGTGTCCAACCTTTTGGCTTCCCTGGGCCACACTGGAAGAAGAAAAATTATCTTGGGCTACTCATACAATACACTAACAATAGCTGAAAAACTATTAAGAAAAAAAAGGTTTGTGCATTATTTTCATGATACCTGCCATCACAGATAAGCAAAAAAGTCCTCACATTTAAATGGTTGGACACCCGTGGAACCTCTGAATATACATTCATTCAGCAAACATTTCCCAAGCATCATTTTGACCTGATACTGATTTAGGCACAGGGGATACAACCAGGTTACTTGAAGCCAACACAAGAAGAATAGAATTAGTGGATCTCTCTCTCTCTCTCTCTCTCACACACACACACACACACACACACACACTCTTAAACATGCGCATGCACACACGGGAAAAGAAAACCAATAAAAAATTTGACCCAAATAATCCTTTTAGCCATATCTAAGTAATATTAAAATAAGATATATATTACTGGCTTTACCTCCAAGTTGGGAAAACTTTTTTTTTTTTAATTTTTTGAGACGAAGTTTTACCCTTGTTACCCAGGCTGGAGTGCAATGGCACGATCTCGGCTCACCGCAACCTCTGCCTCCTGGGTTCAAGCAATTCTCCTGCCTCAGCCTCCCGAGTAGCTGGGACTACAGGCGTGCACCACCATGCCCAGCTAATTTTTGTATTTTTAGTAGAGATGGTATTTCACCTTGTTGACCAGGATGGTCTCGATCTCTTGACCTCGTGATCCACCCGCCTCAGCCTCCCAAAGTGCTGGGGTTATAGGCGTGAGCCACCACACCCGGCCTGGGAAAACTCTTTAAAGATGGACTATGAAAGTCTTTTTCTTATGACTTGGTAGGATAATGTGTGATTTTAAGAAATCCATAGTTTAACAGTAGATATTTAGTATTAAGGTAATGCCCCACTTACCAGAATGCCAGTGTTTTTCCAAGTTTTCACATTCTCATCACATAGATTGAGTTAGGTTTAAAAAAAAAAAAAAGGCTTTTAGAGACCCAACAGTTGATGCCAAGTGAGTATACCAAGGGCTTTGCAAGATATTAGTCATAGGAATGCTGATGGAAGTGACTGCTGACCCAGTGGGGGAAATGCAGTCTATTCTACAACCAAATAATGACTGCCATCATTAAGATGGCTCTCAGTCATCAGAGTTGTTTGGGATACCATGCTTAAGAAAGTTTGGCAGCAGGTAATGGTATAGAAAAACTTACAGCAAAAAATAGTCTGGTAAGGGTTTTGAAGTTAAGAAACCAGAAGATTTGTTGTGCGGGGAGGAAACTGTCTAATGCCAAGAAAACAAAGCGTGCCATGTAATGACACCATGTAGCTTGAGGTTCTCGACGAGACTGGTTCCTGTCTGGTTTTGGCTGAACATGGTTGTAGATTGTAGTTAAGAACTGTGAACATGCGGACACTCTGGATCATGTTGTAAAGGATATGCACAGAGCAGGTCCCCTTCCTATGTAATGTGCCTCAGGAACACTTCCCCACCCTTTCAGCTGAGTGATAGTTCACACCAGGGTGGCATGGCAGAACTATATGGATGACATATGTTTGTTCTTTTTTTGAATTTGATGCTGATACAGTGCATCACATGCCAAATGCCACTAATTCAAAAGCCTTATGTGAGGTTCTTTATGTGCATCATTTTTGCTTAGAGTATCATATTTCCTAGCAGTTTTTATTTAGTTTTTCTTTAGGTCCAAAATACTGTGGGTATTTTAAAATATAGGGGTAAGATTTATGTTTGGAAAAAGCAGGTTTATTTAAGTCATAAAATATAATTCTGAAATTACATTCTGGAAACATAACATCACTTTTAGTGCTTTTCATGGCCAGAAATGGCATCGTGCTTTCTCATACAGCTCTCTGTTGTCTTTTATGATAAAAGTACATATTAATATATACCTTTTGTTTGTAAAATGTGTTTTATAGCCTCATTTACATGTAAGTAAAGACACTGACTCAAACAGACATTATACCAAATACTCTCTACTCAGCCTTTCAAATCTGAGCAAGTCAGTAGCATCAACATCTTTACCATCCTCTGAAAGTGGAGGTGAAGTCATTGCCCTGCCCGTATGATAGAGATATTATATGAAACTCCTTGGAAAACTGGAAAGTGTTATATCAATACAGTAATAACTGTTAAATTAACTGCCTCAAAGCTTTCACATAAGGCGGAGTTAAACAGAAGTATTAATATGTTATCCCTTTTTTTAGAAGTATTAATATGTTCTTAATTGGAGTATCATGCGAAATTTCATTTCATGAAAGCCAGTCTGTTTTATTTTTGAAATTCTCTGCCTGATTTATGTGCCCTGTGCTTAAGTTTATCTTCTCTGTTCAGTGTGACATTTTCTTCTCCTTGTGATCACTTTATAGATGCTAATTTTTTTCTTTTAGTAGAGTTTATTATCATAACCAGGATTACGAAGCCAATAAAAGTTGCTGGATGGCAGATAGAATGAAAGATCTGAGGAAAAGATGCAGTTTCTTTTTTAAAAAAATTTTCCCTGATAACTTGAATAAAAACATTAGATTAACATGCATCTGCTGTTATTTGTGTGTCTGTGTGTCTCTGTGTGTGTGTGTGTGTGTGTGTGTAATGTCTTTTAGGGGGAACTTGAACGGCAGCTTTTGCAAGCAAATCCAATTCTGGAATCATTTGGAAATGCGAAGACTGTGAAAAATGATAACTCATCTCGTTTTGTAAGTTTAAAAGCTTTTAATTCCTTAGATGTCTAGTTAAATGTCTACTAGACATTTAACTAGATTAAGCAAATGAATTACTTTTTTTCTATATTTTAAGAAGCTAATAGATGTAGTATAGAACTGTGCTGTTCTGTAGATGTAATACAAGCTCACATGTAATTTTAAATTTTTTAGTAATCACATTTTTTAGAAAAGGGAATGTATATGTAATCATTTTATTATACAGAAATATATAACTCTGTGTCTTGTTTTTATGGATATGTAATTTAACTCCTCTGAGCTTATTTCTTTATCTTTGGGCCTGATAATAACACCTGTCATGGAATTGGAGTGGAGATTAAACGGTATGCACGTTGAGCACTTACCACAGCACTAGGCATAGTAAACATTCAGCACATTAGATGTAGTAAACTGACCTTTGACCTTTTCCTATCTTGCTATTTTCTGTGGGATTTGGACTTCAGAATAATTTGTCACTACTATTACTTCTCTTTACATTTTTTTTTCTTGAGACAGTGTCTTGCTCTGTCACCCAGGCTGGAGTACAGTGGCACAGTCATAGCTCTCTGCAGCCTCCAACTCCTGGTCTCAAGGGATTCTCCTGCCTCAGTCTTCCAAGTAGCCGGGACTACAGGCCCACACTACTTCACCAGGCTAATTTAAAATTATTATTATTATTATTATTATTATTTAGAGACAGGAGTCCCACTATGTTGTCCCTTACTTTGGAAGGCTGAGGCAGGAGGATCACTGGAAGCCTCAGCCTTCCAAAGTACTGGGATTACAGGAATGAGCCACCACACCTAGCCTAAAAATTTTCCTTAGCTGTTCAACTTGTAAGCTTTCCTTTCCCTCTCAGTTTTACTAGCTGTACCTGTTGACATGAGAATGTTATCCTAAGTGATGGCCAGGTCTCTGTTACTTCAGGGACACGGCCCCTCTCCACCCCGGCTGCTCAGCTTGAACACTGTCACAGCAAATCATCTCTAAACCCATATTCAACACAATGAACATTCCTCCAGTAAGCTTTTGCCCTCTATGGCCATCACGTTTCAGAAACCCCTTCCATAGTTAGACTGAAGAAGGACCTCATTGTTCAATTATTTCCACTTAAGTTGTTCAAACTAATTCTTCTTTTTTTTTTCTCCCTGCTCTGAAGTATTGGTAAAAGTCAAGAAGGCCAGAGTAAAAGAGACCTCAGTTTTGACAGTTTACTGATAGATAAGGGGGGGATCTAGTGTCATTGTGATATGCTTTTTGAAACTGAGAATGTAACATCGTGGTCTGCACGTTAATTTTCCGGTGGCGTGGTTGCCGTGATTAGTGGAAATGACCAGATTTTGGATCACAGAGGACCCAGCAAACACAAGGGCAACCAGAAAGCCCTCTGTGTTAGTTCTCTAGGGCTTCCATATACAAATATCACAGACTATGACAAGCATAAACAACAGAAATCTGTTTTTTTACAATTCTGGAGGCTAGAAGTCTGAGCAAGGTGTTGGCAGGATTGGTTTCTTCTGAGGCCTCTTGTAACTGCACCCAAGTTCAGCTGCTTGCCATGTGAAAGCCATGCACAAGAGATGAGAGTTGGTGGGAGGAAAAGCAGGTTTATTTGGAGAGCCAGCAAACAAAGAAGATGGTGGACTAGTGTCCCAGAGGACCCTCTCAAGTCAGAACACATTTTAGGCTGTTTTTGTGGTAAGGCAGGGAGAAGGGGAATGGGTTGGGATGAAGAGGTAACTGAAGACCACAGACATCTGGTTACCAGCAAGGGTCCAAGGAGGTTGGGAATGTCTTTGTCCTTAGTCATGTCACAGTGTTCCTATAAATCTTTAACGAAACATAGTTGTTCACACACTTCTCCTTTAATCTCAGAGTTCGTGTTAGAAACTACCTGATTGCTGTTTTTGTGTTGTATGTTAATGCTCTAAAATTATCCTTGCCCGTGTGCAGGAATGGGTAAAGGCCCCTTAAACAAAAATGGAGTTAGTTATGTTAATTCTCTTGCTATTTCACTATACACTCTTTATGGCTTGTAGATGGTCATAGTCTCCCTGTATCTTCACATGGTCTTGCCTCTGTGTGTATCTGTGTCCTAATCTTTTCTAAGGACACCAATTATATTGAAGTAGAGCCCACCCTAATGACCTCTTTTAATTTGATTACTTCTTTAAATTACAGTTTAATTACAGTTCCATCATGAGGTCCTGGGGGTTAGGACTTCACCGTATGAATTGGCGCAGGGACGCATTTCAGCCCATAGCACCCTCAGAGATAGTTTCATGCAAGACGCTTTCCGAATTATGTAAGAAATAGGGCTGTATTTTCTTGGAATATTGTTTATTCCCAGTAAGATAAAATTTTAAGATTGGCTTTATCCAAGCTCATCTAGTAATTAATTTAGCTATTTATGTGCAAAGCAGGATAACAAATGTGCCTGTGTCAGTAGGAGGCATGCCTGTGACTTGACTTGTAGATTTATAAACAATCTGAGGAAACCGCATTCCTTCAGACTTTCTGTCATTCTCCTGGATCATCCCCATTGACCCTGAGCCACAATTAAATCTGAAATTTTCCTACTGAAATGCCCCGTGTTTAGTGGCTGTATCACAGGATAGAAGCAACAGTGAGCTGCCAGCTTTGGTATGTGAATCACCATCAAGATCTTCAAGGACTTCTTTGTGGAAAATCGTTTATCTTACCACAGAAATCAAGTTACTAACCTATTCTGACTCTCCCCCAGCCCTAAAACCATACCCTAAATTCAAGAGAAACAGTTTTGTGCTCAGTTGTCTCATTTTTTCCTGGAAAAGATAAATTGCTACTAAGCTGTCATTTGTGTCCTTGGGTAAAGAATGTGGTAATTCTAAGTATAAGATTTATCTCCCTGCCAGGGCGTGTTTCAACTCATTATTTTAGTGTTTAGGACAGATAGAATTCTGTATTAGTTACCAATTGCTACATAACAAATGATCCTAAAACCTGGTGGCTTCAGGCATCAATTATCTCACAGTCTGTGTGTGTTAGAAAGTCAGTAGCAGCTTAGCTGGGTGACTCTGGCCCAGGGTCTCCTCGGAGGTTGTCACTAAGATGTTGTTGGCTATAGCTGTAGTCATCTGAAGGCCTGAATGAGGTGGGAGGATCTCCTTCAAATCTTCCTCAGGTAGCTCTTGGTGGGAAGTCCCAATCCAGCATGGCTTTTGACTGGAAGCCTCAGTTCCTGACGTTGGAGGCAACCTCTCCATAGTTCCTTGAATGTCACCATAATATGGCAGCCAGCTTCTCCCAGAGCGAGTGATCCAAGACAGAGAAAGATAGAAGTTAAACACCCTGACTTGGGAATCACATGCCATCCCTCTGTGGTCTTCCATTGGTCATACAAACCAACCCTGATACTGTGTGGGAGGGGACTGTGAATACCAGAGATGGGGATCATTGAGGTGAGGCTGTCTTGGCTATCATGGTTACCATGAATACTTATAGGGATGTCCATCATTGATGTAGATAGGGTTGTAATCTGTAATTGTCATGTGTCTAGGTTAGTGGTTCATAATTGGAGGCTCTGCAAGGGACATTGACAGTGTCTGGAGATATTTTTGTTTGTTTACCTGGGGGGATGGGTAGTGATGTGCTGCTGGCATCTAGTTGGTAGAGGCGAAGTATGCTACTAAAAATCCTCCAATGCACGGGACAATTCCCACAGCTTAGAATTATCAGCCCCAAAATGTCAGTTATGCTAAGATCGAGAAACCCTGCACTAGATCGTTCCTTCAAGTGAGTCTAAATTAAGGTAATTATATTATGAAATTTATTTGCAGAGTAATACATGAGTCTATTTAATGCTTGTTATTTATACATCTTATTACAAAGGTTGGTAATCAAGTCTGATAGAAACCTGTTTTACATTCTGTTGGTAGGAAGAACTAGATTGTTTTCTAGCCACCTGGAAGCAGCACATAGGGAAGGAGCAAGAATCAGCCATTGAATCCAAATCTTCAACAAATGCATTTCAGCTGAAGTACCACCTTTTGGAGTGCCTGCACTACTATATAATAACATTTAAGTGCATTCTAATATAGTAAAAGTGGATTTGTTTTTAGTAGGAAACAGATTTTTTATTGAGGCATTGTTCTTAGACATAGCTTTCAATTCGACCAATAAACAAAGGTATCTTTAAATTGTTTTCTATGGGCTTTCATTCTTAGGAAGTCAACTTCTAGCTACATTAAAAATAAATAATTAGGTCAGTTTGATTAAATAATGTTCAGTTAAAATTTCCCTTTAATATTTCTCCATCGGTATTCTTGGGATTTAGTTTTTTTTTTCTATGAAGAAACCATTGTAGACTCACTTTTAAATTCAATTCTGTGTAATTTTGATGTTTGAGTTGTTATTTAGTTCTGTTAATTATTAAGTACCTATTCTTTGCCAGCCACTGTGCAGCTTAGTTGATATCTCTAAATGAATGTCAATAGATCCCTCCAGTTTAAAATACTCCAAATGAAAATTTTTCCTTTCCTTTCAGAATTTGTTCCTTTATGTCTTATGTCAATAAATGGTACCCTCAAATCACCCAGTTGCCTAATCTTAAAATAAAAACAATAGCAAAACCTAGGAAAACAAAGTGCCTAGGAATCAGCCTTTTGCTCATGGCCCTCATCCAGGCCAGCAGTGAATCCTGTTGGTTAAACATCCAGAAGGTGTTTCAGATCTGTCCACATTTCCTCTCCTTACTACCTTCTCCCAACTAGCTACTTAGTCTAAAACCCTATCTGAGGAGATTTCTTTTATTATTCTTTATCACAGTATCCTATTTATTTCCCTCACAGCACCAATCAGGAGCTGTAACTAATTGCTTTGCTTATTTATTGTCCTTCCTATTAGAATGTCTAAAATCTTTGACAGTAGGGACTTTGTATCCTTGGTTCTCAGCATAGTGCCCCACAGGGTGTTGGTATGCCGTAGGCATATTTATGGAATTCATTTGCTTAAAATGTGGCAGACACTACAAAGTGCCATACACTCTTCTAGGCTCTGGGACTATATCAGTGGACAAATATATCTAGCCCTGTAGAGCACACCTTCATATTGGTTTTAACTTTAATATGTTTTCAATGGCATGCCATGGTATTGTTGAGCTTGGGGAAGGTAGTACATGTGCTAGATCCTATGAGGATATGCATGCCCCCATTTTAGAAGCATGGGTAGAGAGCAGGTAGGAGGCAGTGGCTCCATGGGCAGGCCAGGCCTTGGGTTGAGATTGGTGATACTAAGAGTAATATGATCTTAAAAAATGAGTTGTGTATACAGTGAAATTTCATATAGTCATATTTACAAGCTGCATGCTTACAGTGAAAATATTTGAGACCATAAACTTCATAAGCTTTAGAATCCATTTGGTTCCATTCCTTTGATCTTATATAGATGACTAATTTCCTGAAGAATATCTTTTCTTTCAAAGATACTAGCATGTGGTTTATATTAAAGGGATTCTTTCTTTAGGAGAGCATTGCCCTTATGAAAATAATCATTCACAGTTAGTCCAGTTCTCTGTTTATGGAGAAGTAAAATGCATTCCAGATGCAGGGGATTTATGTAAAATGAATCTCTCATAATGAAACTTTAAAAACAGGGACTTCAATTTCAAAATGATTGTTTGGATCAGCAGATACATCTTCCCTCGCAGAGTTTTAGTTAGAATCACTTTCTTGGCCTGGCGCGGTGGCTCACGCCTGTAATCCCAGCACTTTGGGAGGCCGAAGCGGGTGGATCACGAGGTCAGGAGATTGAGACCATCCTGGCTAACACAGTGAAACCCTGTCTTCACTAAAACTACAAAAGATTAGCTGGGTGTGGTGTTGCATGTCTGTAGTCCCAGCTACTCGGGAGGCTGAGGCAGGCAAATCGCTTGCACCTGGGAGGCAGAGGTTGCAGTGAGCCAAGATCATGCCACTGCACTTCAGGCTGGGCATCAGAGTGAGACTGTTTCAAAAAAAAAAGTCACTTTCTCTATTTCCACAAATCCTTTTTTTCTTTTCTCTCTCTCTCTTTTTTTAACAAGGTGACTTCAACCAGTTTGGCAATTTCCAGCTATTATGTACCTTTTGGTAGATAAGTATCCTCTAGCAGTTAGAGCTAGGTAAGGGTTCTAGGTGTCCTCCTTACAGTTTGGTGACCAAATTATAATGAAAGCACGCCGGGATTTTGCACCCTCATATCTATATATCAGCAGGCAGGCACTGAAAACAGTTGTGTAAGTTGCATGCAGCCCAGTTTTGTTTAACTCCTCTGAGCAAACCTTTACCTGAAAGATTTACTGAAGCAAATGTGACAGTATCAGTGACAGAATACAGTCTGTACCAGGCAACCAGCATCTTCCAGATCACTGGCTGCACACAGCCATTTAGTTTCAAGCTCTAGGAGCACTCCCAACAATACAGCCTCCTGGACTTGCTGGAGTCTCAACACTTGTTCCCTTCACCCCAGAGTGGGGAAGTTCTCTGTATATCTTTGTTTTTATTTATTTATTTCTTTTTTCTTAAGTCACTTTTTAAGGTTAATATATCTCTCTTCCTAATCAGTCCATGGCTTAATGCCACTTATGTTGCCCTAGTGATTTCCAATATCCATTATCCATTATACTAAGTAATGAGGCCACTTAGTGCCTGTGAAAACTCATTTTACTAACAACAAAGCTTCTGGTTTGGTTTGGAGATTAAGATAGCTAAAGCATTTAAGGTAGCCATCTGGTCTTTGGATTAAGTGCTAGCTCATTACTCCTAGAATGGGTCTTCTCATTTAGAGCAAATAGCGAACACACATGCATAGCACCCTATCTGTGCTGATGTGTTTTAATGCATATTGCAGATCATGTCACAACTTTAGATACCCGATTAAGAAGGGGGAAAATATGTTCAGAATATGAAACAAACCTGCATTGCCCCTGTATTAAGTTGCTAACTAATAACTAATCTAGGTTTTATTACTGTAGGTACATTATAATCACCCAGAAAAGATTCCAGAAATTGATGTCAATTCAGAACAAACAAAATTTTGAAACTAATTAGATAATGCTCTTTTTATTTTCATCAGGTATCAAAATATCAAATATCCAGGTTCTCCTATTGCACATTTTGACTGAAATTCTTAACAGGTTATATTTGATTATATATGAAAGAATTCTAGTTGTCTTTGCTCTTGAGAACTCTCACAGTACATGTGTAATTTCACTTATTTCTGGATTGATATACAACATGCATTATCAAAACTTGTAGCTATAGTTAATACACAATATACTTGTTTTGAGGGTTTTCCATGTTTTTGTTTTTACTGATGAAATTCTGATTGAATATTCTAAGTGCCATAATCGGACCTGGATGCAAATCAATTATGGAATGGGCATTTTCAGCACAGATTTCTTCACATAATGTTTGAAAGATAGAATTCCCACTTAAAAGTAAAACCCTTGTTTTCCAATTTAGTCTAGATGTGCGTTTCAACAAAAATGTTAATTCTGAAAGTATTTATTATAGATACGAGGAGAAAGCTTTTTTTTGTTTGTTTATTTTTTTTTTTGAGACAGAGTTTTGCTCTTGTTGCCCAGGTTGGAGTGCCATGGCTGCCTCTCTACTCACCACAACCTCTGCCTCCCGGGTTCAAGTGATTCTCCTGCATCAGCCTCCTGAGTAGCTGGGATTACAGGCATGCGCCACCATGCCCAGCTAATTTTCTTCTTTTAGTAGAGACAGGGTTTCTCCATGTTGGTCAGACTCATCTCAAACTCCCGACCTCAGGTTATCTGCCTGCCTCATCCCCTCAAAGTGCTGGGATTACAGATGTAAGCCACTGCACCCGGCCAAGGAGAAAGCATTTCAACTAACAGATCTTATTTTCTTCCCTCAGCCTGTCCCCAAGGAAAAATAAAAAGTCATTTTTGCTTATTTGGCCAAATGGCCAACACTCCATTGACGTTAGGTCCCATGGCCTGCACCTTACCTGATTTGCACCTTACCAGGGTATCCAACATGAAGGGGAATATTTAAGTCCTAGATCACTTGGGGATATTCAGTAAAGTATTTCTTCTTTGCTTCCAAAATTTCACTTTGTCAAGTTGTCAAAGTGCTGGGCTATGTCTTGTAAAATATCTGAGTGTCAATGTCATTTAGCTAGAAAGTTGATCAGTTTCAACTTCATAAGATTTTTGTTAAAGTGTTTTTAAAATGGAAGAAGTTTTAGTGCTTTGGCTTATAACTGAGATTTATTGGTGACTAAATATGTTTTCAGAAATACTGTTCTCTTTTGCCTCCTCCCACACCACAAGCCTCTGTAGCAGTGTCCTCTCTGTTCTCCGTGCATCTCTTCTTTCACTGCTCTTTGCTTGGCCCTTTGCGTTTAGCCAAAAGATATTTCACTGACCCTCACTATAATGGCTAGAGCCACTATGGACCCTAGGCATGAAAAGGACATTAGGTAAGGAAACTGATGAGGAATAGAGTGTTGCATGTTGGTGACTTTGCATATTTATCTAAGTAAGTGACCACATGTCTAAATTATTTTGGAACATTTCTGTATAGGTCACCTGTTCAGAGGCCTCAAATCTTAATTTTCTCCCATTTCTCCTTTGTTTGTGTTACTGAGTTTTTATTTTATAATCATAAGCTTAACTGCAATCCAGCTAGATGTCGAGGGGAATAAGGAAACCAAAGAGATGCAGTGAGAGCACAAAGATTACAGGAAATTGTGAGCAAATGGGATAGAGGGATGCTCTCCTGAGCTATAGAAGGCATAGTCTGGTGGTTAAGGTCAAACATAAGCAGATTATTAGCGTTGTCCACAGTTGGCAGTGGTGATCTTCTTGCCAATCTCACCATTCCTGGACCCAGAGCACTCCATGGCTTCCATAATATTCATGCCCTCTTTCACCTTGCCAAGACCACATGCTTGCCATCCAGCCAGTCAATCTTGGCCACACAGGTAAAAAACTGGGAACCATTTGTGTCAGTCCAGCATTTGCCATGGACAAGATGCCAGGACCTGTGTGCTTCAGGATGAAGTTCTCATCATCAAATTTCTCCCAGTAGATGGACTTGCACTATTATGGTGTGTGAAGTCAGCACCCTGGCAGATAAAATAAACCCTGGAATGATTTTGTGGAAGCAGGAACCCTTATAACCAAATCGGTTTCCTCCAGTGCTTAGCACATGAAAGTTTTCCACTGTTTTTGGAACTTTCTTGGCAAACAGCTCGAAGGAGATGTGGCAGCCCAGGGGGTTATCATCAACAATTATGTCAAAAGAACACAGTGGCATTGACCATGGTTAGAGGCAGGTGGCTTCAGGTGGCAATGATGACTACAAAGCCCCACTTTTCCTTTGAACCTAACTTCCTTTTCTATTTTAATCTCCCATGAAGTTCGGGAAAAATAAATTCACTAAATATACAGTAAATAATATTTAAATTAAGATTTCATAGTTGTTTATAGTTCAAAGGTATCTGTATAGTAATTTTCCCAAATTAATGCACAGTTAATCATCTGTATATAATATTGCCCAAATAAAGAATTGTTTTGTTTGATGGATTTTTGAACTTCTAATTTATTTGAGGTGGTAAAGAAAAAAAAATTAGGAAATAGTATTCAGAGTTGAAAGCTTAAACAGCATGTTGATATATACTTAATAAAGAAGTTAAACACACAAGTTGGTGAAAGCTAAAAGTTGTATTACTGGATTTTTTTTTAGTGAAATGTTTTCTTAAAATAAGAACTAGGTGACACTGTATGATTTTGATGAACCTTTCTGCAGCATTGCAATGAGAAATTTAAGAAAGCATTTGCCTAGGCAGTTACGTTGGCACTGTGTCCTCAGCAGCTTTGTAGTAATAACATTGCCTTTTGATTACTGTCTCTTAAAATAGCAATATTTTTATTAACTCAGTGAGGTATCGTATAGATAATACAGCTGTTTAAATTTTTTTTTTTTTTTTTTGAGACAGAGTCTCGTTCTGTCACCAGGCACCAGGCTGGAGTGCAGTGGCGCAATCTCTGCTCACTGCAACCTCCGCTGCCAGGCTGGAGTGCAGTGGCGTGATCTCCACTCACTGCAACCTCCGCCTCCCGGGTTCAAGCAATTCTCCTGCCTTAGCCTCCCAGCTGTTTAAAATTTATAAAGAATTTTAGCCCTCAATATAGCATCAGGACCCAATTTCAGTTTCTTTTTTGAATAGTTGTAACTGTTCATAAGGATTGATAGTTTTTTAACTTAAATCTTTCTTAGGGGTCTTCCAAAAACCAAAGACAAAATATACTTTTTTTTTAATAGAATAAAATTTATTCTCTCTTGTAATTACATATGGGTCAATTGAACCATTTATAAATCTAAGCTACATTAGGAATATTAGTGATCTTATTTGTTGCTGTGTCCTGAAATATTTTGCTATTTGATCATCCTAAATGATATCATTATTAACTCATTTATTCTTAACTATGCTAAAAAAGAATAAAATGGTAAGAATAATGGGATTGCCGAGACAGATGCTACAGTAATAATTATTGCATCATCTTTTAATTTACTTACTAAATCAGCCCAAATATTGCATTGTCTTTCAAATAGGTATGAAAGAAAACTAGAGAAATCATCTTTGTAGAATACTTTTAGCTTTTAGTGAGCCTAGGTGAAAAATCAGAAGTTTTCCATTCTACTCATAATGTCAACGAGAAGAAAGTTGACAGAAAAACATTTCACAAACATTAGATGAATAGAAGATGAATACAAAGAGACAGATAGCATGATAGACTATAAAGATGATTAAATCGATTCTATAAGCAGTGTCAGATTGAGCCTTCAGATGATAGCCTAGAATTTTCTCAAACTCAAGAATAATATATATTTCTAAGGGCAAAAAAGAAACATGGCATTATCACCCACGTAGTCATTCAGTAGGAAGGACTGCCTTAGTATTTTGCAACAAGAACCTAGACCATCATTTGCTGAAATAACAGTATTCTTTAATCTTGTATGATGTTTCTGTACCAATATGTACCTTATACGGTACATAAGTGGACAAATGTAGAAAGCGGGTGTGTATATGAAAATTATTTGAAGGAAATAGATGATGTAAAATGAGAAAATTCATTGGATTGACCATTCTGATTGATGCTTACAAATCTAAAGATGAACATGTTATATAATTACAGAGCAAAAAAGATCTTTCTCTTGTCAACAAAATATGAGGTATCAGAATTTTATATATTCAGCTATTGCTGAATTCTGACAATGCAAGGGCAAACATAAGTGAGAACCTACTGGCAGAAGAGAGTAGGGTACCTACTATTGCTACTTAGAATAGCTATTAACCCAGAATGTTGTATCTCTTCAAAATAGTAGATACTGGTTCCCTTGCAACTTAGAAGAAGTTGAAATTAGATTGCAGTATGCCAAGGACTCCTACTCTTTGTAGTGTTTTTTGTTTTGTTTTCAAGTGAACTTAAGCACAGAATCTCTCTTTAAAATACCATTTAGCATGAAGCAGCTAATGTCCATGGTAAACACTAAGATGGCTAGGCTCAGATGGCACTGTTCTGTAAGGCCTTCTCTCTTCCTCTGTGTTCCCATAGCACCTCTTTACTATGTGCAGAATTGCACAGACCCCACTGTTCTTCACATGTTAACAAAGCACAGCCTCACTGTTTATCTTAAGTTTGGGGAGCATTAGGTCAGCATCTCTGAATGTCATAATTGTATTATTTGTGTAAAGTGCTTATTTGTTTAGCCTATCTCAAAAGGACGGATAATTTTTCTCATGTTAAAACAAAAATTCAGCCGGGTGCAGTGGCTCACACCTGTAATCCCAGCACTTTGGGTAGCCAAGGCAGGTGGATCATGAGGTCAGGAGATCAACATGGTGAAACCTCATCTCTACTAAAATACAAAAAACTAGCTAGCCATGGTGGCGTGTGCCTGTACTCCCAGTTACTCAGGAGGCTGACGCAGGAGAATTGCTTGAACCCAGGAGGTGGAGGTTACAGTGAACTGAGATCGCAGTCCTGCACTCCAGCCTGATGACAGAGCAAGACTCCGTCTCAAAAAAAAAAATCCAAACAAAACTTTCTCTCCCCACCACAAAACAAAACTAACCAAATAAGCAAACAAATTGTCAATTTTGTTATGTGACTCTTAATTAACAAGATCTCCATAGAAGAAAAATACTAAATGCTCACCACTAACAGTCAACAGCCTCATAATGATGGATCTGCATTGTGGTCTCCAGTGGAATTTAAATCATTACTTCAATAAGTTTCAAGCCATAAGATCAGTATTTAGGCTAGTGGGTATTGCAGGTTTGGTGACTGACACCATCCTAACTTCTAAAGAAGTCCTAAGTTTGTATCTTCTATTATGTTGTCCACATTCACTGTCATGTCCAGAGTAATTTTGTTCTTGCCATTTGTTTTGATAGCTTATTATGTTGCGTAAGTGGTTTTTTGTTCATGACTTTATAAGATGTAGTAAGAGTCTATTTGTCACAAAATGCCTTTGCTTCTTACTCCAACTCCCTCTTGAACATTCTGTGGTTTAGTAGCACCGGGAGCAGGCCCTTCATGGAATGTCTCTCTGTTATGATGATGGCATGGTGCCTGATTGTATCAAGCTCTTAGTGCAGAGCAGCACTGTCAGATAATGTGAAATAGAATATGTACATTTTGGTGGGAGCAGAGTTAGAAGGACACTTGGCAATGGTGAAGGAGAACCAGGAGGAATGATAACGGAGCTCCTTGACACATACCTGAGATAGAACTTACTCCTGCGAACTGATCACAGTTTGTTCCTCCTCAAGCAAGAAGTCAGTATATTCACAGAGCTCTTCCGCCACACTCCCCACATACATTCCCTTTCACCTTGTTTACTAGCTTGGTTTGGGGTTTTTTTATATAGGAAAATGGGGTGAGTTCTTAATGAAAGCTCCTAATATTGAGCAAAAATATAATGGATTATTCATTTTAGAAAATGATTCTTTTTTTAAAAAAATCAACTATTAAGGTGTAATTTACATACAATAAAATATAGTTGGGAAACTTCTGTAGTAGGTAGCATCCCAAACTGACTATTCATTTTTTTAATATGAGGTAAATATTAATAGACTGAAAAAAGTAACACTTTTGTGAGAAGGCCCCTAAAGTAGTGAGTAAAAGGATGGGCAAGCTGCCTGGCGCCGTAAATAGAAGAGTGTAAATCTAACGGCTTTCACTTTAATAAGGAAGCATATTTAATTTGTTTATAGTAAATACAAAGAACTGAGTTATTATCATTATGTTATAGAACACTTCACGAATCTGAATGTCATCCTTGCACAGGGGTCCTGTTAATTTTCTGTGTAAAATAGATGTTGGGTTATATTTTAAAAATTGGCATTTAGGTGTTCCTAAGATCGCTCCCTTGATTGCTTTTAAATTATTGGCATACATTAAAATTCACCTTTTTCAGTGTACAATTCAATGCATTTAGGTAAATGTGTGCATAGTGCAGTCAGGACCATGATCTAGAAGCAGAATGTTTCCCTGACTCCAGAAAGGTTCCTTTTGCCTTTGTGTCATCCATTTCCACTCCTGCCCCACCCCCCACCCCCCCCCCCCGCAACCACTGATCTGTTTCTGTCCCTAGAGTTTTCGGTAATTTTTGGCATGTCAAGTAAATGGGATTGTATAGTATGTAGTGTTTCATGTCTAGTTTCTTTCACACAGCAGAATGCTTTTTAGATCCATCCAATTGTTGGGTGTGTCACTGGTTTATTCCTTGTCATTGCTCAGTAGGGTTCCATTGTGTGAATATACCACGATTTCTTTATCCCTTCACCAGTTGGTGGACATTTGGGTTGTTTCCGGTTTGGGGCTATTAAGAATAAAGTGGCTGTGGGCATTCATGTACAAGTCTGTGTAGATGCATGCATTCCTTCCTCGTGGGTGAAACCCTGCCCAGGAGTGGGATTGCTGGGTCATATAATAAGTAATCTGTGTTTGACACTATAAGAAACCAGTAAACTGGCTGTACCATTTTGCCTTCTCACCAGGGTTGTCTGATAGTTCTAGTTGTTATATATCTTTGCTGATCTTTCTAAAAACATGTAGCCACTCTAGTAGGTATATAGTGGTGTTTCACTGTGGCTGTTTTTACTTATATTCCCCTAAATACTGATACTGTGCATCTTTTCATTTATTGGCCATTCACATATCTTTGGTGATAAAATATCTATTTAAATCACTTACCCAGTTTTCTTATTGGGTTGTTTGTCCTACTATTAGACTGGCAACAAGTCTTTTATCACATGTGTTTCACAAATATTATCTCCCAGTTTGTGGCTCCTCTTCATTTTCTTTATGGTATCTTTTGAAGAATAAAAGATGTAAATTTTGATGAAATCCAGCTTATCCGTTTTTTTATTTTATGGTTCATGCTTTTTACATTCTGTCTAGGAAATCCATGTCTAATTTAAAGTCATAAAGATTTTTTCCTATTTTTTGAGAAGTTTTATAGTTTTGACCCTTATATTTAGGTATGTGATCTGTTTTGAGTTAAGTTTTATATGTGGTGTGAGGTAAAAGTCTAGGGGTTCTTTTATTTTGTTTTGTTTCATTTTGTATATTTTTCAAGCACCATTTATTGAAAAGACTGTCCTTTCCCTATTAAATTACCTTGACACCTTGGTTGAAATGAATTAGCTTACATACATGATCTATTCCTGGACTCTATTCTGTTTCACTATCTCTATCTCTGTCCTTACACCGATACCACACTGTCCTAATAAATTCATAGCTTTTTGAAATCAAGTAGTGTGACTCCCTAGCTCTGATCTTCTTTCTCAGAATTGTTGTGATTATTCTAAGTCCTTTTCCATTTCCCAATAAACTCGAGACATCGTATCAGTTTCCTGAAAGGCAGCACTCCAATCCCTTGACTGTTGGTATGATGAATAATAGTGGTATGTTTACTAATATCAGTCCTTCTTAGCAGTCCTAGAATAAACCATTCTTGATCATTGTTTCTTTGTTTTGCAAATGTTTAATGTAGCCTTTTATATATTTTTATAAGTAAGATATAACCATACCATATTTGCTTTTATTTTGCTTTGAGACAGAATCTCACTCTGTCGCCCAAGCTAAATTGTAGTGGCATGATCTCAGTTCACCGCAACCTGTGCCTCCTGGGTTCAAGCAGTTCTCCTGCCCCAGTAGGAGTACTGAGTAGCTGAGATTACAGGCATGTGCCACCACACCCAGCTAATATTTTTTAATATTTTTTATAGAGATAGGGTTTCACCATGTTGGCCAGACTAGTCTCAAACTCATGGCCTTCGGTGATCCTCTCCCTCAGCCTCGCAAACTGCTGGGATTACAGGCATGAGCCACCATGCCCAGCTTTCCTTGTAATATCTTTACCATATTGGGTACTCAGTGTTATGATAACTTTATGAAATGAATGATGAAATAATCACCATTTTTTATCTTTTCCTAAAACAGTTATATATAGTGAAGAAATCAAATATTCCTTAGAAACATAAAACTAGGCCAGGTACAGTGGCTCACGCCTGTAATCCCCTCACTTTGCGCTGCCAAGGTCAGCAGATCATCTGTGTTCAGGAGTTCAAAACCAGCTTGACCAATATGAAAAAACTCGTCTCTACTAAAAATACAAATTATCCAGGTGTGGTGGCACATGTCTGTAATCCCAGGTACTCAGGAGGCTAAGGCAGGAGAATTGCTTGAACCCAGGAGGCAGAAGTTGCAATGAGCCGAGATCATGCCATTGCATTCCAGCCTGGGCTACAAAAGCGAAACTCCGTCTCAAAAAAAAAAGAAAAAGAAATTTGTAAAACTGTTTCATAAGACTAATCTAGCATTTTTAAAGAAGCACTTCTGTTTTACTATTTTTTATTTTTATGGGTTAACTTTCCTGGATTTTTTTTTAATGGATTTCTATTTTTTAGGAAATCATGAATATTATTCATATTTTTTTAAAGAGAGGAAAAAAGAAAGAAAAAAGAATAAAAAAAAGAATGAACGAGAGAAAGAAAGAGGGAGAGAGAACAGGAGTCTTGCTTTATTGCCCAGGCTAGAATGCAGTCTAAAAATGGGTATTGAAAACCTCTTTTATGCCAATAATTGTGCTTAACAATGGAGACAGGAAGGAATAAGGGAGGAAAATAACAAACAAGCAGCCAACCAATATTTCATTTAAACCTGTGAAATGCTATGCAATTACTGAGGAGTGATTTACTTCCTCACTACATACTATTCTATGTAGTCACTTTTAGAATAGGTGTGATGTGGTACTGATAAGAATATATGTTTTGTGTATTTAGGGTGGAGAATTCTATAAATGTTTATTAAGTTTACTTGTTCCGGGTCTGAGTTCATGTCCTGGATATCCTTGTTAATTTGCTGTCTTGTTAATCTGTCTAATATTGACAATGTGATGTTAACGTCTTCAACTATTATTGTGTGGGAGTCTAAGTCTCTTTATAAGTCATTAAGAACTTGTCTTATGTATCTGGGTGCTCCTGTATTGGGTGCGTATATATTTAGGATCGTTAGCTCTTCTTGTTGCATTGATCCTTTTACCATTATGTAATGTCCTTCTTTGCCTCTTTTGATCTTTGTTGCTTTAAAGTCTATTTTATCAGAGGCAAGAATTGCAACTCCTGCTTTTTATTTATTTATTTATTTTTGCTCTCCATTTGGTTGGTAAATCTTCCTCCATCCCTTTGTTTTGAGTCTTTGTGTATCCTTGCATGTGAGATGGGTCTGGATGCAGCATACCAATGGATTTTGGCTTTTTATCCAATTTGCCTGTCTGTGTCTTTTGATTGAGGGATTTAGTCTATTTAAATTTAGGATTAATAATAATATATTTGAGCCATTTGATGCTAGCTAGCTGTTTTGCCCATTAGTTGATGTAAATGCTTCATTATGTTGATGCTCTTTACTTTTTGGTATATTTTTGGAAAGGCTGATACTGGTTGTTCCTTTCTATGTGTAGTGCTTCTTTCAGAAGCTCTTGTAAAGCAGGCCTGGTGGTGATGAAATCTCTAAGTACTTACTTGTTCACAAAAGATTTTATTTTTCCTTCGCTTGTGAAGCTTAGTTTGGCTGGATATGAAATTCTGGGTTGAAAGTTCTTTTCTTTAAGCATGTTGAATATAGGCCCCCACTTTCTTCTGGCTTGTAGGGTTTCTGCTGAGAGATCTGATGTGAGTCTGATAGACTTCCCTTTGTGGGTAACCTGACCTTTCTCTCTGGCTGCCCTTAGCATTTTCTCCTTCATTTCAACCCTGGTGAATCTGATGATTATGTGCCTTGGGGTTGCTCTTCTTGAGGAATATCTCTGTGGTGTTCTCTGTATTACCTGGAGTTGAATATTGTCCTGCCTTGCTAGGTTGGCAAAGTTTTCCTGAATAATATCCTGAAGAGTATTTTCCAGCTTGGATTCATTCTCTTTGTCACATTCAGGTACACCTATCAAACGTAGATTAGGTCTTTTCACATAGTCCCATATTTCTTGGAGACTTTGCTCATTCCTTTTTATCCTTTTTTCTCTAATCTTGTCTTCTTGTTTTATTTCATTGAGTTGGTCTTCAACCTCTGATATCCTTTCTTCTGCTTGATCAATTCAACTGTTAAAACTTGTGCATACTTTGCAAAGTTCTCGTGTTGTGTTTTTCGGCTCCATTAATTCACTTATATTCCTCTCTAAATTGTCTATTCTCATTAGCATTTCGTCAAACCTTTTTTCATTGGGTTCTTTTAGCTTACAGAAGTTTCTTATTATCCACCTTCTGAAGCCTGATTCTGACAATTCATCACACTCATTCTCCATTAGGCCTTGTTCCCTTGCTGATGAGGAGCTACGATCCCCTGAAGGAGGAGAGGCATTCTGATTTTGGATGTTTTCAGCCTTTTTGCCCTGATTTCCTCCCATCTTTGTGGATTTATCCACCTGTCATCTTTGTAATTGCTGACTTTCAGATTGGGTCTCTGAGTGGAGGTCTGGCTTGTTGGTGGTGATGTTGTTATTTCTGTTTCTTTGTTTTCCTTTGGCGGACGCCCCTCCCCCACAGAGCTGGACCTTCCCAGATTCAGCTATGCTTGCTGTGAAACTCTCAACCATCAGCGTTTCCAATTGCTGTTTTTTTGGGGGAGTGGGACCAGCTGAGCCCGATCACCTGGCTCCCCACCTCAGAGCCCGCTTTTTTTCTTTTCCTAATTGAATGGTCGATTCTCTCCCAGGTGCCCCAGTCGCCCGCTGAAAAGGAACCCGGATCTATGCAATTTCCCGTGCGGCGACCGCACTGGCTAAAACAGCAGCACTGACATTCGTGGCACTTTTCTGCCCGGGAATCTCCCGGTCTGGCTCCCGGCTTCAATCCCCCTCCCCAACAGCTGAATGGGTGACTCTGCCTTCTCAGAGCTCCCAACACCAACTAAAAGGGCACCCACTCCCACATACTCCGCACTGAGAACCGCCACGCCAGGACGCCAGCAAAACAGCCATGCCGGCCAAAAGAGTCGCACTGGCAACCCATGGGGCTCCTCCACTGGGAATCTCTTGGTCCGTAAGCAACAAAAATTTGTCCGGAAGTCTGGCATTCACTCACTCCCTGCGCCTTCACTGGGAGCTGCAACCCTGAGCTGCTGCTAGACGGCCATCTTGGATCTCTCTCTGAATATTATTCATATTTTTAAATCTACCATTATAGTGCTGAATAGAGTAGTCCTTTAAAACTATTAAAATCTCTCATTTCAGATTATTTAGAAGAGCTTTTAAAAACTTCTGAATGACTGGGATCTCACTACTTTCCTTTTGTTAATAATTTCTAATTTTATTATGTTATAGTCCAGGAAAGTAGCCTATTCTATTGCTACTTTTTGAAATGTACCAAGGCCTGTTTTTTTCTTTTTTCTTTTTGTTTGAGGCAATATATAAGATCCATCATTGTAACTAATTCATGGACACTTGGTAGGGCATATTGCCTTCTTAGTTTATTATAGTGTTCAGATCCAGTATATACTTAATATTTTCAACTTTCTCTTTTTAATTTATTTTCAGGGCAAATTTATTCGGATCAACTTTGATGTAACTGGCTATATCGTTGGGGCCAACATTGAAACATGTATCCTTTTTTATAATTGTATAATCCAAAATATAGAATGATTTAGTCTTCTTCCAGCCCCATGGCAACCCTCTGTGATATCACTCCCAAAATCCAGATAATAGATAAAACTTGAGCCCAAAGATATTGTGCCTTGCTCTAATACTTTTAACTACTGAATATTAACTCCGAAATGTTTTATTGTTTTTAGAACCAGGCTATAGCCTATTCATATGGCTGGGAATGTGGAGAGTGCCACAGTGTTTGTGTGGTATGGGACATTTAGATGAATGCAGTTCACTTTCCCTATTGCTGTTAGCCCGCATTTTACCATCTACTTCTGACATTAGGAGGATGAACATGTGCTCATTGAAACAATCCTTATAAGATTACAGAGTTAAAGTAGTTTCAATTAGTGTTAAGTAGGATAAAGCTGAAGAAAAAAATAAAATGTCAAATACATAGAATAGTCCTAAGAAATGTCACCTGCCTAAAATGGCCATCAGAAAGTTTATAATGTGTATGCACATACATATATACATAAAATACATTTGATTAGAGATGTAATAAAATAGAAATGATTCTAAATGATAGTGTGCCAATTTGGAAGAGGCATACATAGGTAACAATTTTCTGATGCTTGTTAGAATAATCTCCAGTGATAGAAATACATATTGTTTCTATCCTTTCAGGGATAGACCATGATTTTCTGGTTAAGAACAGTATTTTATGTCTCTAAATGTTCTCACAGCCAGCAAAAACTGGAAATAGTTGAAAATGACAGGAGAATGAATGTGCAGTTCGGCTTTCTTCATATAGGTGTGTCAGAGCATGTTTCACATGAGTGTGTCTTTCACCAGACGTGGAGGATGTGTGGGATAGTCTGATTTAAAATTCAGGCTACCTGACACATACAGAATTAATTCACTTTGGTGGCCACAGGGAAGGTTTACCTCAAAAGAGGCAATCATCTTCCAAAACAGTGAGACACATTCTCGAGAGCCCAGTGTGACTGTCAACTCATAGACACTCCAGGAGCATCAAGATACTGTGGATCTGAACCCCAGATAAGATACACAGCTGGGTGTGCAGTGATCTGAAACACAGGAGCTGCTGGAGAGTATGCTGCCTGCCCCCTGGGAAACCCAGGCAGGGTAAGTAGCAGCAGGCTTAGGTACTGGCTGCACTGGCTCTTCAGAGCAGCAGAGGGAAGACTAGTGCTTAATCTCATCGTAGCTATCAAGGTATTTGGAAAAGTTACATGCCCTGCTGGATATGAAGGGGCCAGTACCTCTCATGTAGGAGGCTTTCAATAAGGTAGCACTGTGGGCACTCAGCATGCATTTTGGAGTCCAGACGAGTTTTTGATTCCTAACTGTACTGCTTATTAGCTATACTATTTTGACTTAATTTCCTTGTGCCATGGCTTCCTTACTTATAAAACCGTGTTAATCTGGTATTATAGAGCTTCTTTCTCCTGCCTTAAACAACTGTACTTTATTTTTAACAGCTTCTTACAGTTCCTTGTATAGTGTGGTATTCTTTGAATGTAATCCACATTAGGAGAAGGATGAGGTAAAGCAGAGCTGAGTGAGTGAAGCACCTTTTTTTTTTTTTTTTTTGAGACAGAGTCTTGCTCTGTCACCAGGCTGGAGTGCAATGGCATGATATTGGTTCACTGCAACTTCTGCCTCCCTCGTTCAAGCAATTCTCCTGCCTCAGCCTCCGGAGTAGCTGGGACCACAGGCACATGCTACCACACCCAGCTAATTTTTGCATTTTTAGTAGAAGCCAGGTTTCACCACGTTGGCTAGGATGGTTTCAATCTCTTGACCTTGTGATTCGCCCACCTGGGCCTCCCAAAGTGCTGGGATTACAGGCATGAGCAACCTATAATCTTTTAAGTTCCTTCCCAGACCAATGATTCTAGAAGATTAGTTAGGAACATAAGTTACATGTATTTTCTTTTTTCACAGGTGGAAGACAATGATTTAGAATAGTTCATTGCAGGATAGTTTATATATATCAGAGAAAGAAGAGGTTTTATGATTTAAGTTTATATAGACACTGAAAGATGGCCTCTATTTATTTAAGTATTAAATAATTCTTAACCATCTTTGCTCAGACCTTCTGGAAAAGTCTCGTGCTGTTCGTCAAGCTAAAGATGAACGTACTTTTCATATCTTTTACCAGTTGTTATCTGGAGCAGGGGAACACCTAAAATGTAAGTTACAAAGGTTTTTACTATTTTATATTCACTGGAACATCTTTTTAAATATTTTTTGACAAAAAACAACTTTGGAAAACAATTTTTTACACACAAAACAAATTTCCAGCTGGTTAAATCATGAAATATAATCTTTTGTACTTCTATTTCTTTAAAAAAAATTTTAAAATTAGAAGACAAATGTTGCATATTTTACAATTCTGTTTCAACATTTTAAAACATAAAAATAAGGGGAAAGAAATTTACGTAATTAAGTAGAATAAATATTTTAATTTCTAAATTTACAATTGAATATATATGGTATTGCTTCCATTAGTACTAGAAAGAGCCTATAGTGGATTTCAACTGATTAATTGATCGAATGTCATGAATCACAAGGACTAGAGTTGGGCAAGGTGCAAAGGAGAGTTCTAGTCTGGGTCAGAATTTTGCTTAGCAACATATGAGGGAGAGGAGAAGATGCATAACTTTCCCATCTCTTCTGATTCTTAAATTTAGTGTTTCTGTATGATTGTTATATAGAATATTATCTAGATATCAAAATAGACACATATACAGTTAATACTTTTCTCATCTGGCGTCTAGGCTTTTGCTAACCACAGACATCTGTGAAACCATTGAACCCAAAAATTAATCAAAGACCTGCAAAGGAAAAAATCAAGCAACAAAAAAATAGAGTTATTGCCAAGGAAAGGCTAAAAATTCAAGAGTATGCAATATTTAACGTTAAAGAGAAGAAAACACTCAGGCTTTCAGACTGGCAATAACTGCAATAGGAATAAATTATTTTAGATGATCAAAGTCTTGAAAGAAATAGGAAAAGAAAGCAGCAGGCACTACCCTTAGAAATTAAATGTGATGTAGGCAAGAATTACGGGATGGGATGACCTATAGAACTTCTCTGCAGTAGAGCAAGAGAGCCAGTCACAAAGAAAGTTGGGAGCACATTTGCACATCTGTTATAAGGATTCATAGCCCTGCTATTTTGAGCACTCCTGAGAAATATTCTTTGGCTCTCAAGAATGCATTTATCAATAGAGTAAGTTCTCTTTAATTCATGGCCCCTACAGTACAAGTAGTCAGTGGGGGTACCTGTTATAATAGTCTGCTGCATCACATCACATCATCACTGTAAAGGCAAGTTAACCACCAAGCAAATTGGTTTGGACAAGTGTTTCAGGGCCTTTGCTGGGTTTGGGACTTGCTTGGTCCACATCATCTATATCTCTAGCTTATGTCTGTGATAGTTTTCATATTAACTTTATAGTGTTTGCTGCAAACTACTTGCTAAGATAGGAATATGGAATATGGATTTAAAAGCTTTTCTTCAAAAAAGAGGGCTCAAATATTTAAATCTGAAAAGCATGAAGTCTTGAAATCTGGAAAATTGATATCATTTCCCAGATACTGATTTCAAATAGAATATTGTACAAACTGCCATCCCAAAAACTCCTGTTAAGGTTTTTGTGTTGTTAACATCTTTTTCCTTCATTGGTACAAATAATGGAAAAATGTGTGTTTGTGTATTTACATGAATATATTTTTTTAAAAAAAACATTTTGCTGGCAATGGGTTGCATGGTGACCCCTATTCTCCTGTGACATTGGCACAGGTTGAACGCAGGTGTGGCTTAGTTGTCTTTATGAGTATTTATTAAATTTTATTCCATTATATTTCCTTTTAGCCGATTTGCTCCTTGAAGGATTTAATAACTACAGGTTTCTCTCCAATGGCTATATTCCTATTCCGGGACAACAAGACAAAGATAACTTCCAGGAGACTATGGAAGCAATGCGTATAATGGGCTTCTCTCATGAAGAAATTCTGTGTATGTGTGATTTCTCTAAGATCCTGATACTTTCCTAAAACTTTTGGGGTCAGTCACCTAAACTAGAAAATGATTGGGAAACTAATGAATTGTATGAAATCCTGAAAAGACGTATCTTACTGAAGAGTTTTGTATAGCTAATTTTTAGCATAAAATAAATCAGAGTATCTCTCTGTTACATTTTGAGGCAATATTAATTTTTTTTCTTTTTATCAATTTGAAGCAATGCTTAAAGTAGTATCTTCAGTGCTACAGTTTGGAAATATTTCCTTCAAAAAGGAGAGAAATACTGATCAAGCTTCCATGCCAGAAAATACAGGTAAACTGATGAATACTCACTTTGTTTTTATTTTGGTGGCTTGTTGTGCACTCCAAGAATGTGTTACAATACAAGCATAAAAGCACCTCTGAAGTGTTTCCCAAGGGACTCTCGAGGAGAGTGACAACCTCGTGTGCTTATACCAGGGTCCCCCTGATTCTATAAATGAGGGCAGGGGACTGAGCATAGGATGAAAAATGGTCATGGTCTCTGCCTTAGTATAGAGGAGTCCTTGGGAATTGAGGGAGGAGAACTCAGCCGCAGGAGGTCACACACTTACCTGAGAGGGAGCTGTAGCTGCTGAGTTCCAGCCAGCGGGTACCTTGTCAGGAATACAGGTCCAGTGTTGCCAAAAGTAAGTGACTTTTCAAAGAAAAATGGAAATCTAGATTTTAAGAGGAAATTTCCCATTTTAAAATGTTGAAAATGGTTTTAAATTTGTGTTGGTCAGGAACAAAAGTTTGTGAACCTATATATATATAAAATATTTAAATATGTTTTAATATTTAAATTGTATACTTAAATATATATATCAGTTTGCTTTAGATGGTCTAGAGACAAAAAGAAAAGTGAGGAATCTATATTGCCTCAACTGCTTGATTACTCCAGTGTTAGTTATCTTGCCTCATGGAGGCATCCACAATCCACTGTGGCCAATGAAGGCCGACATAAAGTCACATTATCTGCCCTTGAAAAATAATCCTTTTTTGTAACCAATTTGAGGCTTGATAACAATTTAATTCGGCCTTCACTGGCCGCAGTGGATTGTGGATGCCTCCATGAGGCAAGATAACTAACTTATTGGAGTAATCAAGCAGTTGAGGCATTATAGAGATTCCTCACTTTTCTTTTTGTCTCTAGACCATGTAAAGCAAACTGATATACATATTTAAGTATACAATTTAAATATTAAAACATATTTAAATATTTTATATATAAATATTCTTCTAAGGGACCTGCCCCTCCTGCTGCTTCTTGGTCCACCATTTCCTGACCAAGCTGTGGCACCTCATCTTAGGGCTGATGACTTCCAGGACCATTCATGTATTCAATCAAAGTAGTTTGGCTGGCAGTTGGGCCTCCATCCTCCATCCTCTGTATGGCTTCTACATGGTTAAATAGACTTAAAATGGAGCCATCTAAAATGTAGAGTAAAGCAGGTATTAGTATAGCTTGGCTTTGAAATTTTAAAATGACGCATAAATAAAAGAGGATCAGGTCCCTCTTACAAAGGCAAGGAGGCTGGACATGGGAGCTGTGTAGTCCCAGCTACTTGGGAGGCTGAAGCAGGAGGATGGCTTGAGCCCAGGAATACTAAGCTGTCATGTGCTATGCCTATCAGTTGTCTACGCTACATTCGGCGTCAGTATGGTAACCTCCCAGCAGTAGGGACCACTAAGTTAGCTAAAGAGAAATGAACAGCCCAAGTTGAAAATGGAGCAGGTCAAAACTCCCATGCTGATCAATAGTGAGATCACACCTGTGAATAGCCACTGCACTCCAGCCTGGCCAACATAGTGAGAACCTGCCTCTAAAAAAAATGAATAAATAGGCAAGGCAGTCAAATGCTGACTAGCCCTCTCCTGTAGTCTAAAAAAGAGTGTGTCTTAATTTCAAAGGATGGAAGGTATTTTTCATTAGACCTAAAACTTGCCTGATTTTAAGATTTTTATTTGTTTCTTAATACAATTATTACTAAGGTTTTTCAAGTGTTTGTTGAATATATTGTGACTAGATTATAAGTAAAAAATATAATATTTAGGAGACTTTTTACACTTCAGTTGCACAGAAACTCTGCCATCTTCTTGGGATGAATGTGATGGAGTTTACTCGGGCCATCCTGACTCCCCGGATCAAGGTCGGCCGAGACTATGTGCAAAAAGCCCAGACCAAAGAACAAGTAGGTTGAATGTTCATTCTTATTACTGATTTGTTTGAATAATAAGCCATGGTCATTTGGCCTTCTGATTGACATGTAACAAACTGAATCCATAAAAACTATCTTACATGGATGTTTTTAGATACTAATTGAGTATTTTTTTAGTATATTTACTTTTTGTTTTCAGAAAATTTTAAAAGGGGCAGGGCGCAGTAGCTCATGCCTGTAATCCCAGCACTCTGGGAGGCCGAGGTGGGCGGATCACTTGAAGTCAGTAGTTCAAGACCACCCTGACCAACATGGTGAAACCCTATCTCTACTAAAAATATACAAATTAGCCGGGCATGGTGGCAGGCAGCTGTAGTCCCAGCTACTCAGGAGGCTGAAACAGGAGAATTGCTTGAACTCGGGAGCTGGAGTTTGTAGTAAACTGACATTGCACCACAGCACTCCAGGCTGGGCAACAGAGCCAGACTGTGTCTCAAAACAAATTGTTTATAAAGGTGATTTTTTTAAAAAAAGTAAATGTCAAATTATAGTTTTCAGTTTTCCCCAGGTAGATAGATAATCCAATAGAAAAATCTGCATACTTTGGGAACCAGACTAGCAGAAGGGCCCCCACTACCTTGTTCCTGTGCTGGGTGGTGCAGCAGAGAAAAGGTGCCAGCTAACTGAGCTGAATCAGGGCGGATAATGCTGTCCAGAACCCAGGCGTATGGGGAGGAGCTTATTTTTACTGGGTATCTTTACCCGTCCCCCAAATTCATTATTCCCAGTGTTCATTTAATTGTACTAATATTACCTTCTATTGATTTTGTAAAATTGAGACACGATTAAGTAGTAAATGCCATCTCAGGTGTTTTGAGTGCTGTATAACATTAAATTCCATAAAACAGCTATTAATGCTTCCTTGAGATTGCTTCCAGAATAAAAGGTTTTTGTGATCTAATTACAGGCCGATTTTGCAGTAGAAGCATTGGCAAAAGCTACCTATGAGCGTCTCTTCCGCTGGCTTGTTCACCGTATCAATAAAGCTCTGGATAGGACCAAACGTCAGGGAGCATCTTTCATTGGAATCCTGGATATTGCTGGATTTGAAATTTTTGAGGTATTCTTTCCCCTGTCCCTCTTGCTCTTCCTTCTTTTTGTTTGTTCTTTTAACAAATATTAAGGCTCACCATGTGCCCGGTACGTACCAGGCACCAGGGGTATAGTCCCTGCTGTTCTAGTAAAGTCAAACAGTAAATGGCAGATAACGACTGAATCCACAGGTCTGTGAGAATGCAGTGAAAGGTGCTGTGATAGAAATAACTGGGGAGGCCAGCTTGAGATAGCTGTTCAGGGAAGGTGCCTCTGCAGCCATAACAGTTAGGCTTACTTGAAGGATGAGAAGCTGCCAGCCTTGGTCAGTTTCCCAGCATAATGAGAATAATTCCTGTGGGCCTGTATGGGATAGAACTTATCAAATGTTCAAAGCTGCTAGAAAACCAATGTGACTGGATATAGCTGACCAGAGGGAGAGAGGAGTTGGAGACGTGGAGTGGAGTGTGGGGCCAAGTTGAGAAGCTGTCAAGGGGAACTTTGTAGTAGGATAGGGGCAAGATGATGGGGGCTTGGCTTGGGAATCAAGAGAGGAGCAGAGTGAGAGGGAGGCTTGTAGATAGGCAGTGATCTGTGTACTGCAGATATAACCAGGGTTTAACAATAGATTTCACTGTTTATCTGACTAGATTTGTCCACACACTTACTCACCATCAATGCAGAAAAGGTTCATGGTCACACAACTGCTACAGTTTTGCAGGGAAGTTCATGTTGGCCATCTAAAAATTTATATTTTTATTTGCATAAATGTAGATGTAAACTGTGTAAATATAGTAAGACACAAATATTAAATGCTCTTTGTCATCATCTATGTGTTACTTTAGCCACTATCAAGTATTGAATCATCTTATTTTAAAATGAACCGCTTTAAAATTATAAGTCTGCCCTCATAAATACTGAACCATTGCAAGGGTAAGTTGTTAAATCCACTCACCTGCCGCTGCCACTCTAAGAGATTGCTTTAATGTGTATTGATTTGTAAATAAATTGAGAAATCATGAAAAGTGGCTGGGTACAAATTGCATTAAAAAAATTTGTTACATTGTTTCCTCTATATAAACAATCAGAAGACACAATGAAAGAAAAGACCCTCATTTCCACATGCAGCAAAAACAGACAAGAAACACCTAAAAATAAATTTTAAAAGAAACGAGCAAGATTTAAATGAAGGCAACTTTACAGTGCTGCTGTAAAAAAGAAAAGAGGACTTGAACAAGTGAAGAGACATACCCTGTTCTCAATGGGAAAATGGTTCATTTATGTAGATGGTAAAAATGCTAAGTTGTTCAGTGAGCGTTGTCATAAGAAAAGAAAAGAAAAGGCCTGAATGCCCACTTTTAGGAAATTGGTTCAAATTATTATGATAGCTCCATACAGTGAAATACTACACATCCATTATAAAGAATGGGATGGCTTTATATACTAAGGAAAGATCCTATGGCTTAACAAGATACATTGTTAAGTTAAAAAAAGTCAAGGTCACATACACACATTTCTGAGTGCATAGAATATTTCTGGAAAGATCACAAACATAGGAGATACTGGTTGATCATAGGGAGAACAAGTAAGTTTCAGTGAAGTGAATCTGACTGGTGCAGTTCTTTGTACACTTTGAATTTTATACCATGCATTATTGATTTAAAAATTAATTAAAATTACAGTTGGTAGTTTAAATATGGAAGACAAGTAGAAATTCATTTTTTAAAATACCATTCTTTGTCATAGCCCAGTCTAAATAGAGCAATAGGATGTCATCATCCTGAGGCAAAGCAAAGTTCATCTACATGATCATGAATAAGCAGAATCCAGCAGTCTGTAAATATGAAGCTGTCCTGTGTGCTAGAAATACAGTATTGAGCAAGGCAAGTGCTGCCTCTGCCCTCCTTGTATGACCTCATTCTGAAATAGTGAATATAACAGCTCCTGGAGAATGGAAAAGATTGGAGGGGCTTTTTCGGACTATAAATTAACTCCTTGGAGATGGATGAAATCCTCTTTAATTGAAAATCACTTTTTATAATGAAAAAGTTTATTTATGGGCACACGTTGCTTGTGTGAACAGTATAGAAGCAGGAAAGAGGTTGGGTACTTCTAGCATATAGGATGATTAAGAAAATTATATCTGCTAATTCACCCATCTATCCATTCACCCAATCAACTTTTCTATTAAAAAATAGGCAGAGTTCAGAGAGAAGGAAAGAAATAACAAGAACATATGAAAAAATGCCCAAATTCACTTTGTGAGGGCGGTGCAGTATCACTTTTGATATCGCAAAAGTGATAAGGGAAGGGAAGGGAATGCTTAGAAGGAATGATTTGATAAGGGAAGGGAATGCTTAGAGAAGCAATGCAGAGCCTCATACTAAGCACATTCTGTGTCCCAGGACCAGCTGAGCTCTCAACAACAATTCTGTGCAATAAAGATGATTCTTTTCCTACCTTACCTTGGAGCCCACAGCCTGAGTGACAGTGGAGTGGGACTGAACCAGATGCATTCAGCCCAGCTCAGACGCATGCCCACTACCCCACTTGCCTCCCTTTGCCTCTGGCTTTTCTGAGCTTCTGTTTTTCTTTTTTTCCTTACTCAGTGCCTCATTCATTTATTTCTGGTCCTTAACCATTCACTAATAAGAATTGAATTGTTGGCTGGGCGTGGTGGCTCATGTTTGTAATCCCAGCACTTTGGGAGGCCGAGGCAGGTGGATCACCTGAGGTCAGGAATTCGAGACCATCCTGGCCAATATGATGAAATTCTGTCTCTACTAAAAATACAAAAATTAGCCTGGCATGGTGGTGTGTGCCTGTAATCCCAGCTACTCAGGAGGCTGAGGCAGGAGAACCGCTTGAACCCGGAGGTGGAGGTTGCAGTGAGCCGAGATTGTGCCATTGCCCTCCGGCCTGGGCAACAGAGCTAGACTCCATCTCAAAAAAAAACTGAATTGTTTTACTTGTAGAGCATTCAGCTAGCATACTAGGTTTATTATCTTTTTCTTTTTGCAGTTCAGTAATGTGGCCATAGACAGTATGTTCTTTCTCTTTACCTTTTCAAAAAGTCTGTGTGAGAGAGGGATAGGGAGACCACCCCATTTGGTTTAGTTGCTGTCCTTAGATATAAACAATCATGTACTTCATACCTAATTAATAATTTTTAATGAGAAAATGTCTTATAACTACATGACTAATTATTCCCATTTTCCCTCTGCCTCCCATGTTTGGAAAATTACGATTTCACATTTGTAGCTGAACTCCTTTGAACAGCTTTGCATCAACTACACCAACGAGAAGCTGCAGCAGTTGTTCAACCACACCATGTTTATCCTGGAACAAGAGGAATACCAGCGCGAAGGCATCGAGTGGAACTTCATCGACTTCGGGCTGGATCTGCAGCCGTGCATCGACCTGATCGAGAGACCTGTAAGAGTCCTCATTTGCGCGCTGTCTTCCATTTTCCATTCAAGCAGTGACCTTAAGTGGCATAACCTGAGATCGAAATTATCCAGTCTGTTCAGTGGTGAAATCATTTTCTGATCTCAATTTTCTAGGAAGGTGATACTCTGATAAAATACCTACAGAATTTAATAGCAATAGCATGCCACTGAAACCCTTCTTTAGCCCTCCTCATAGCTTGCTTTCTGTCCTTGCGTGCATGGATATACTGGATAGTGGGCTCCAGCCCACGCAGACCACAGATGGCCCCATGTGCTGGCATTTGCGTGGACCTCTCAAAGAACGTGAGCTCCACCTGACACTTGATTTAGCTGAGAACAAGACGTGTCATGTAAATCCATTTTGCAGATAACTGAAGTTTGGCCTTTTAATATTAAAAAATGGTATATAAAGTATTTTGTCCTAGAGGATAAAGTAAAAGAAATACAATTGAGTCATTAAGAACTAATGTGCATTTCTTTTGCTTTATCCTCTAGGACAAAATACTTTATATACCATTTTTTAATATATTTTTTTTTACTCTCACACAATAATTGCAATCTAAAGGTGAAAATGATGGGGTAAAATAATTAAACATTTCAACCCTAATGACTAACTCTGAGCAAAAATAGGTGAGGTAGAAGGCCAGGCGCCTGTAATCCCAGCACTTTGGGAGGCTGAGGTGGGTAGATCACTTGAGGTCAGGAGTTTAAGACTAGCCTGGCCAACATGGTGAAATCCTATCTCTACTAAAAATACAAAAAAATTAGCCAATGTGGTGGCCTGTGTCTGTAGCCCCAAATACTTGGGAGGCTGCGACAAGAATCGCTTAAACCCAGGAAGCAGAGGTTGCAGTGAGCCGAGATTACGCCACTGCACTCCAGCCTAGGTGACAGAGCGAGACCCTATTTCAAAAAAAAAAAATAGATGAAGTAGAAAGGATTTGATGTTTATGTTTTTAATTCTTTTCCAGGCCTTAAGTGTAAATATTATTGTGGTAGAATAAGATCCAGAGAGCAACTTATTGGGCCAGGTATGGTGGCTTATGCCTGTAATCTCAGTGCTTTGGAAAGCTGAGGTGAGAGAATCACTTAAGACCAGGAGTTCGAGACCAGCCTAGGCAACATAGTGTGACTATATCTCTACAAGAAAGTTTTAAAATTAGCCGGGCATGGTGTCACATGCCCATAGTACCAGCTTCTCAGGAGGCTGAGGTGGGAGGATGCTTTGAGGCCCTGAGTTGGAGGCTACAGTGAAATGGTCGCACCACTGCATTCCAGCCTAAGTGACAGAGTGAGACTCTGTCTCAAAAAAAAAAAAGAATTTATTAAATCCTCCATTATGGGCTTGAAATGCAGACTGGGTGTGCCATGGGGCTATGAGATAGTATATAGCATGGCCTTGGTCCTCAAGAACCTGATCTTGAAGCCACAAAACAGAACACAACATAGTAGTGAGCTCGTTGGTTCCTGGGTAGAACTCTCTGAATTTGGTAAAAAGCAAAGGCCACAAAGTTGGCTGGCAGTGTTGCGGAAGGTATTACAGGTATGGATGCTGTGCAGGGAGTGTTCCAGGGATGAATTTTGTGGACAGAAATTAGCAGGTAAACAGCACATTGAAAGTGGTATTTTAGGGAAGTTATTTGGCAAGTGTCTTAGTCTGTTTTCTGTTACTATAACTGAATACCTCAGACTGAGTAATTTATAAAGAAAAGAAATTTATTTCTTGTAGACCATAGTCTGGGAAGTCCCAGGTCTAGGGGCTGCATTGGATGAGGGTATTCTTGTTGGTGGGAACTCTCGGCAGAGTCCTGAGGTGGCACAGGGCATCACGTGGTGAGGGAGGCTCATAAGAAATGGCCAAATTGGCTTTTTATGACAGACCTGCTCTCATGATAACTAACCCACCTCCTCAACAACCCATTAATCTATGAACGAGTTAATCCATTTACTAGGAAAGAGCCCCCATGACCCAGTTACCTCCCAGATGTCTTCTGTCTCAACACTGCTGCATCGGGAACCAGTTTCCAATATGTGAACTTTTGGGGAACACATTCAAACCACAGCAGCCAGGGTATTCAGAAAGTGTTGGAACAGGGAAGTCACGACATTCCTAGTAACCAGTTATGCCTAGACACTTAGGGGTAATGAGCAGAATTAGTTAACTTGTTCCTTCTTTCCTTCCTGTACTCTTTGTACTGACACCTCTAGGCTCTTCCTTAAACCTTTAGAGTGGGCCCTTTATTCCCTGCCTAAATCGTCCTAATTTAAAGGAGAGATGGCTCAGAAAGGGGAGGGAAGGAATTCAAGATTTAATGCTGACTCACTCTTTACCTCAATTTGAGGATTATTCTACTTATTTATAGAAGTATAAAATCTAATTTAAAAATAAGAACATGTCCAGGCACGGTGGCTCATGCCTATAATCCCAACACTTTCGGAGGCCAAGGTGGGCGGATCACCTGAGGTCAGGAGTTTGAGACCAGCCTGGCCAACATGCTGAAACCCCATCTCTACTAAAAATTAGCCAGTCGTGATGGTGGGCGCTTGTAGTCCCAGCTACTCAGGAGGGTGAGGCAGGAGAATCGCTTGAAGCTGGGAGGTGGAGGTTACAGTAAGCTGAGATCACACGGTTGCACTCCAGCCTGGGGAACAAGAGCGAGACTCAAAAAATAATAATAATAATAAATAAATAAAAATGTTTTGAAACTCCATAAGAGTTTATGATGATGGGGAATTTAACTATATAGCCTGTGGAATGACATGGGATAATGATTCCATTGATGTTCCTTTCAAAATGGAGAGTGAAAACGATACTTTCTAGAAGGAAAGTACCATTTAAAAAATCCTTTGTGGTGGGGCTTGACAGGCCCGTGCCAGGCTTATCTCATCTCACGTAATCCCAGCCCCTGCCTTGCCAGATTGTGGGCTGGTAGCAGGCAAGCCTCTGAGTTCAAAAGCTTTCACAAAACTCATGACCAGTATGCAAAAACATAGGCTTCTAAGCTTACAGCTCTTGGAAATACCCAATTAAAAGAAGGAATGATAAGAGAGATCTTGACATTGAAGAATGAAGTGGAAAAAATAAAAAGGAGACACAATAATGGTATTCATAATCATGCTGTCACTGAGTCATTTAGAAAAAATATAAATTTTATTTGAGATATTATATCAGGATTTAGGAAAATTCTCATTAAAAGTGGTTAAGAATGGGCTGGGTGTGATAGCTCACTCCTGTAATCACAGCACTTTGGGAGGCCGAGGCAGGCAGGTCACGAGGTCAAGAGATCGAGACCATCCTGGCCAACATGTTGAAACACTATCTCTACTAAAAATACAAAAATTAGCTGGGTATGGTGGCACGCACCTATAGTCCCAGCTACTCGGGAGGCTGAGGCAGGAGAATCGCTTGAACCCAGAGGCAGAGGTTGCAGGGAGCTGAGATCATGCCACTGTACTCCAGCCTGGCAACAGAGCTCCATCACAGAAAAAAAAAAAAAAGTGGTTAAGAATGTAAAAGGGTAAAAGAAAGTTGTTGCTGTTATATTAACATTAATGTGGAACTTTATTTCTCATAGTTGTTGTGTGCTCGGGATACTCTCTGAGCTCCTCTAAAGTAACCTAATCCTGGTTGCTTCAGATTACCGTCTTTTAGCTGATCTGAAATCCTGACAGTTCTTTCAGCGGGAGGAGTCCTGGGGTAAGGGTCTCCATTGCAGAAGGGTTTTCTGAGCTTCCACCTGCTGGCATTCAGATCACCCATTCCTTTCTGTGATTACACTATTATACTGTTTCATTTCTATTTAACTGTAGCCTCTAGCTACTTATAAAAACAGCATTGGTATGTATAGCCAACTCTTTGCCAATAATTATGAAGGCTTTGTGAGTTGAAGAGAACTGATCTTAGAGTCTTATTCAAAAAGCTGATTTCATGAGTGTGCCCTAGAATTAGTACAAGTTCAGTTTTGTATCACACACTTGCCATATTTGCGGTTTGGCAATAAATGATGACCCAGAAGCACTAGAAAATAGACTATGACTATTTAAATATTTTATTTAGCTTTCATGTGTCATTTACCTCCACAGAGGAAATCACTCCAGAGAATGATGAGCTCCAAGGCCTTTTTAAAAATTGACACATAATTCACAAAACATGAAATCCACCCTTTTAAAACTAAATTCAGTGATTGTTTTAGTATATTCACAAAGTTGTACAACCTTCACCACTACCTAATCCTGCCACGTTTTCATCACCCCAGAAAGAAACCTCATACCCGTTAGCGGTCACTCTGCATTCTCTTCCCTCAACCCCAGCCACCACTAATCTACTTTCTGTCTCTGTGGATTCATCTAGCACTTTTTTTCAATGAGGTAATAATGGAATCACATAAAATGGCTTGTCAGGTGTTTGTTAAAACAAATGTATAAAGCAGTTGATGACTTAGTTTATCAACTTCCATATACTCTACTTAGTAATAGTTAAAAAATATTTCGCCAAAAAGTGATACATTTTATTTAATCATCACTTAAACTGATTAGCATATAAAATGTCTGAAGCATTCTAGTTAGTTGAGGTGTTATAATGCTTTATCCAAGCGAGTTGTTGAATATAAACATTCAGTTTCATCTCTCCACATCCTACTTCATTTCTGGCTTCTTTTATTTAACATTTTTGTGGAGCCATCTGTTTAGAATTCATTTACTTGCAGTTTGCATACAGTATTTATAAGTTTCAGGTAAGTGACTCCTCTGTTTTCTTGCTAGTACTTATTTAGCAGTTTGAGATATCAGTGTTTGAATTATAAACTTGTTATGGCTTAGACATAACAAATTGCTTCCATCCTAGCAATTTGTTTTCCATGGATCTTCATAAAACTAATTGTTTTGGAAGTTAAGTGCCAAACTCAGTAGTATTAAAGTGACATGCAAACCTTGTGAATTCTTATTGCCTGTCATTATCAGGCGAACCCTCCTGGTGTACTGGCCCTTTTGGATGAAGAATGCTGGTTCCCTAAAGCCACAGATAAAACCTTTGTTGAAAAGCTTGTTCAAGAGCAAGGTTCCCACTCCAAGTTTCAGAAACCCCGGCAACTCAAAGACAAAGCTGATTTTTGCATTATACATTATGCAGGGAAGGTAAGAACTCTTATGTCGAATAACGATTAAAATGGCTGTTTGAAATTTAGCTACATTTTTATGAAGGTTTAACAAAGGTGCTGATAAACGTTTATAAACAAATGCAAGTATATATTACAAACATACTGTCTTTCAGACAACCCATTTTTTGGACTATTGTATGAAAGTTTTTGGTTGAGGCTTCAAGTGTTTCTGTTTTTGTGTTTGGTTTTGTGTTCTCCATTTCACCACTTCTGGCTTTGGTGTGGGATAGGTGGACTATAAGGCAGATGAGTGGCTGATGAAGAACATGGACCCCCTGAATGACAATGTGGCCACCCTTTTGCACCAGTCATCAGACAGATTTGTGGCAGAGCTTTGGAAAGACGGTAAGAAAGCACTTATCTTTGTAATTATGCTTGGCTGGAATCTTTTATAATTAAGGTTTATATATGGTTATTTTACATATATATGTGTATATATATATATATTTACATATATGTGTGTGTGTGTATATATATATATATATATATATATATATATATACATATATGCTTCTTACTTTAAAATCTTTCTTTCCCTAGAGCAGGGCTGCCGTTATATTGGAATTTATCCATTTTAAGAATACTTGGGTTAAGAAATGAATACAGAGACATCTACCTCTTGGTCAGATGTTGTAGGGAGTACAGAAACATTCTAGGCCCAGAGCCACAAAGACGCACACAATATGCCTCGGGCCACCGCAATCCCAATTCAGTTGTAATCCAGGAACACTGGGACACAAAACTTGAGAAGGCCTGCATGTTCCATTTTCCCTGTGTCGGGCCTGCTGAGCTATGTCCTTCCTCACCACCTGCCCTCTGACACCCAGTGGCTGGTGGATAAACTCTCAAATCACTTACATACCTATCAGTTGCTTTTATTTCTATCAATCCTCATAGTTCTTTTGTTACATGAACCTCAGGTGAAGATTTTTGGTGATTTTTATTGTAGACTAGAAGATTTTACTAGTACCAGAAAATCAAAATATCTTTGTGTCTGTATGCATTGCAGGAACCAGTATCTTCTAGAGCTCAGTTCTCTGACTGCATTTCATCCTGGCTCTATCCCACCTCTTTGCTTGGCTTCAGGCCATGCAGGACCTTAGCCCTGGATCTACCCCTGCCTAGACCTTGACTCTGAGGCCAGACCTGTTCAGTAACCTGGCTCATATCTGCTTTCTCTGTAGCATCTTAAGCCTTGTAATCTAGCTGTCTTCTCAGAGGTAGAGGGAAAGAAACAGGCAGAGAAGAAGGGGGCTAAGGGCAATTGAGGCAAAAGGAAAGAGACAGGAAGAGCAGAATGGACACAGAGAAAGTGACTACAGGGAATGTGACCCTATAAAAGGACATCTTAATGACTGTGCCCGTCAGATCAAGTAAGTATGAGGGAGCCTGCAGGGGTGACGCACTGAACACAGGCATGCATGCGTCCTAGGAACAGACTGTGTGCCTGAGACATATCAGAGGGGATCTGGGGGAAAGATGAGCTTTCCAACAAGTAAAACAGAAGCTTTTAGCCTTTATACCTTTAGGTGAAAGTTTTCAACTGACTACTGAGTGCACAGTGTCACTTCCAGTGACCGAATTCTGTGAGGACTGGGAAGAGAAGCAGGGTACTCCAGCAGAACTTACGGTATCCTCAGAGATGAGCTCCTCTTACCTTGTCGACAGGCAGTGTTAGAGCGGGATATGAGAAACTGAAAAAGAGCAGAAAAAGATCTCTGAGCTAGGTTGTCACAGTGTCTACAGTGCTAGAAAGGCCAGTGCTGGTGAGTTGGAAATGGTGGATGGGAAATCTGTGAGAAAGAAGAGGGAGGAGTCATGCTGCAGTCAGAGGTATTTGCATTCCTTCAGGAATCACTTCAGCTGTGACAGTGTTGGGGACTGTGTAGGTTACAAAGTCACCTCATGTTCAGCTCCTCCTCCAGACACCCTTATAAGGCCTTAGAACACAGCAGAGGGAGTGAGATCAGTATGCAAAGTGTATCTATGATAAATGCCATGTGAATGCTGCGGTGAGTTTTTAGGGATGTGCAACAGAAGGGATCGCACCCTTTTTCTGGGGCTCTAAGGGAAAATGGCATGATGGGAGAATGCAATTTTCCTTGTCCTTAAAGAATAATGATTTGTTGCTTAAACAGTGAAAGTTAACATCTACTGAGCACCTACTAAGTGCCACACAGTATTTTCAGCACTAGTTTCTAAGTATTTATGGCCTGGTTACGCCTTAAATGTTTGTGGGTAAGAAGGTTTACATGAACTAACTCTAGGGGTGAGTGTCTGGGGTGGCATTTGTAGAAATGAAGTTGGCAGGAGAAGTTGTACAGAATTATCACAGTGGAGAAGTGGAAAATAGTAGCTCAGGAGGAGTGTTCCATTTGGCTTTAGAGACGGCTGGGGCAGAGAACAGTGAGCAGGAAATGGGGCCAGGCTGGTAGGTTGAGGCTTGATTGGAGAGTCCTCCTGTCTCATCTCTGGTGGAAATTGGACTTGAGACTTTGCTAAATAAAGAGCATCAGTAGGTTGTGACTTTGGGTTGTGACCCATTCTGAACTCGAAGAAGTGAAACAGGCAGTGTTTGTTGGCTAGATTGGAGTGAAAGAGGCTGGAAGTGGGGAGATGACAATGGCATGGAGATGGTGCCTGGAAAAAGAGGAACAGAGGAAATGGGGAGTTTTCCCTATTTTTAAGGAAAACAGGTATTGGGACCACTGACATTGTAAGCATGGAAATTAGGTCTTTTATTACATATTTATTCTGACATTATGAACCCTTTTTGAAATCTTATATTCCTTAACCAAAAATGGTGTTGGAAACACCTATTCAGCACTTGACCCATTGATATAATACTACATACCTAATTATGTGCTTCCCATGGCAATAATCTGTGCGCTAGATCTGGAAGCAATGAGAGACATGTCCCTGCCTCCCAAGAGTTAGTAATCCAGTTGAGAAATCAGGATATACACAGATGCACAACTGAGCTAGTCTTTTTCTTGGCTCCCAGCTTCTGACTTCCTCCTTCCATTCTTCTTAACTTTAGCTCTCACCATCCCCAGATACTGGAGAGGGCTTTGGCAACAATAGGTCAGAAGCTGTAGGTATAAAAGATTTAGTGGGCAAGGGTGGAGGTGGGAGGCTGTGATGTCATACAAATTACAGATCACAGATGCTATATCTTACAGGTAGGACCATGTCTGGAGACTCCTTACCCGTACTTTTGTGTCTTCCATTTAAGAGATAAAGGAAAGTTATTTTTGATTACAGAAATGCTTAGAGGAAACTTGAAGCCTTGCTGAGCTCCATCAGCCCTGGCGTGAGCCCTGTTAGTCTGTACTTGGTCCACAGCTCTGACTCACAGATGCCATGTTTGCACAGCCCTATTTATGGCCCTTGCCTTTCTAAAGATATGCCGCTGGGAGTGCCTTTGGCCACTCTTGTCAAAATAAGCTAAGCGATATCTTACCTACCCCAGGTTTGCTTTGGCTCTGCTAGCTTCTGTTCTGGAATACTCCTACGTGTTTGCTTTCCTGATAATGCTGCTCTTAGCAGAAGGTGCTGTGGTTCTTCAGCTTAGGTGAACAGTTAGTTTAATCTGAATGACATAGAAGATCTCAGAGGCCACTCATTGTTGGGAGGCGCTGTTCTTCAGGATGAGGAGCAAGCAGAGAAGCAGTACCATGTTTGTCCAATTTTGAGGACCATTTGTTCCATACATAAAGTAGGGGCAGGCACAGAAGTTTGAAGAGGGTTCTAAGGTGGAGAATTTATAACTGCTCATTCTGGATGTAGAGATTTCAGGATAAGAGGAGCAATTTTTCTCTAGGAAAATAACCCTGGAAAAACATTGTTTTCCTCTTTTAAGAGCCATTTAATTGCAAAAGCCGAAAACAACAGGTTGACCACGAATGGATGAATATACGAATATGAATATAGTTTGCCTGTCAAGGTACAACACCTAGAGTATGAAACTTTTTGTGTTAAAATAGAGTTTATGGCTGGACATGGTGGCTCACACCTGTAATCCCAGCAGTTTGGGAGGCTGAGGCAGGAGGATTACTTGACCCCGGGAGTTCAAGACCAGCCTGGGCAACACAGCGAGAGCCTGTCTCAACTGGGGGGAAAAAAAAGAAAGAAAGAAAGAAAGACAAAAGAAAATAGAGTTTGTTTTAGAGTTTTCTCAAGGCCAAACCAGAGGAAATAAGATTTATTGGTGGCAGCCCTGCCCTAGAGATTTATAATGCCCTAGTTTTTGCTAAAAGATGTTATTTGGGATCTCTTTACCAGTGCAAAGGACTTCTTAGCACTTCTTAAGGTTTATATCCAGGGAAAAACCCTAAAGATAGCATTTTCATGTCAATGTACCTCCTAGGATGTTTTCATGAGTAACAGTATAATCAATAAGTATAATCTTGCTTATGATTCAAAATTTTAACATTTTGCTACAACAGAACTTGAATTTTGTTTCCCTTAATGGTAGTTCTCTATCGTATAGTAATTTGTATTCAAAGTCAATTACATTTCCAAAAATCTGTATTGGAAGTAAAATTACACAGCAGTGTAATTTTTGACAGTAAAAGCCACTAGTGTTTACATTTGCCATCGTGCTGTGACTTAACTGCAGTCGCATCCTAAGCTACTAACTATAAGATATTTTTGTGGTAGACAACTCAAATGGTGCCTTATTCCTTTTAAATGTCATCTTGCATTTACATGGGATAATCATTTGACATTGATATCATATAATGCTCACACCAGGAGTTGGGAATATGCTCTTTGGATTTAACATTAAACTATTTTATAAAGAACTTTGTCCAAATGTACAAACTCTCTAAAAAGTCATGTTTGCATGGGATCTGCCCCGGACTAGCTCCTTTTATAGCCCGATTTCAAAGTTGACTTGTGCTGTCGAATGTCTTTCACACTAACTGAAGTGTTTGTGTATTTGCTCTTCTGTCCTGTTTTTGCTGTTTCTCTGATTTAGAGATTCAGAATATTCAGAGAGCTTCTTTCTATGACAGTGTTTCTGGTCTTCATGAGCCACCAGGTGAATGTATAAAGCCTGTAGGTCTTCCAAAACAGAAGGGTTTTAAGCCCACAGGAAAAACGTGTGGGGGGACTGGCAGGGTGGCAGGGGAGGGCAGGGGGTAGGCTTGGGGGTCGGAGTGGGTTTCTGGGTTTCTGTTTTTGTTTTGCTCATAGGCCTGCATGAACCTTTCATTTCATGCTCAGTTTTATTATACTTCAAGGCAAATGTTTGAGTGCATAAGCAATTTAATTGCTACTGCCTACACATTGCTTCTTATTTTATGCATAGCACTTATAGCATCGCATATTAAAAGGTATGCCACTACCTTTTCCAATAGTGCCATTGTGATACACAGTCCTCTAAGGGAATTGTTAAGAACTGATCTGCTAAATGACATCTCCTTTGCTTTTGAGTCACCTTTAAATTTTCAACTCTAAGGAATTCCAAGGATGAGTTTTCTCTTTTATACTGCTCTTTGTAGACCAATAATTACGTATTTACCTCAGGTGTGTTGGTCTCATCATTGCACCTTTTGTTTGGAATTTGTGTGCATATCAGGCTACTTGGCCTTTTCTTCTCAACCAGAGGCCCTGAAACTATTTACGAGGCCTGATATGTGCAAGTTGAGACTAATATAGAGTGGAGTGTTGTCAGAATTATACATTGAACCTGAAATTGAGCTCCAAATGTTTGGGCTTTGTGATCTGAATCCTTAGCCCTGTGTTAAAATACAGCCTAACTACAGCTACACAGTCTCCAAAAGCCCAATATAAAATGAAGCCCACCCAGCCTACCAAATGTTTAGTGAAATTGGCAAGTAGCAAAACTCAAAGATAAATTTATCTTAATGAAATTTCCTTTATGATTTTTGGAACATGATAATGCTGAGATCCAAATCCATCACAAAAGTCATTTTTAAAATGTTAAAGCACCATGCCTATTTTAATCCAACTCAAAATTCCTACCATCAACTCCAGTTCACATAATTATGAAAGAAGTAGATTGCAAGTATGGAGTGGGAGGAGAGAAGAGATTATGCCAGAGACAGCATAAGCAGGAATGAAAATTCCACAGACCTCCAAAGGAAAAGATCTCTAAATTCAGTCATCTTTGGTGCTGGGGAATACTGACAGTGTTGAAATGGAGAGGGGGAGCTTGGAAGTAGTTTCTAGCTATAACCTGGGACTTGTGCTTTATTAAAGGTTAGTGCTTGATCTTTTGGACTTTCTCCTAAAGTGAGTGCCCTCTTTAGATGAATTCCCTTTGGATTTCTAACCTCATAAGAGAATTCCAGCCTATGAGGTCTTTGAGGGCCGGGCCAGTGCCTGGCTTTGCTTGCTGTCATTTCTTCAGCACCTGGCACAGAGGAGGCATAGCATCACTAAATCATGAGTGAGAGCTGATGGATGGATGGGGTGGCGACCCCATGTCCGTTTTTTCAGCCCCAGCAGCTTCGCCTACCATTCCCACCGTGGCCTTTCCCTCATCTAAAGCACAGACACTCTTTCCTGTGGGACCATGATTTTTGGGGTGTATACTCCAGGCATTTTGCTGTACCAGCAGCATCCAGTACGGAGCTACTCTTAGAAGACTCCATTCTAATGAATGAGCAGTGGGGAGGCTCATTCCCCTCACCGCACCCTCACTTTGGCACTGAAAATGTTTCCAGTTCTGTCTCTCTCTGTCAGGCGTCCCTTGGTTGAGTTACTCAGCTGAACCAAGTATCAAGGGTCTCGATCTCTACTTCACATTGGAAGCCCATCCATCTACCAAGGCCAAATATAGTCTTTGAAATTGTGTGCAATATTTTATAGCAAAATTGTTTTCTCTTTAGTGTGTTTATGGATTCAAGACCACTACCCCAGGGAGGGCTAAGAGATTTTAAAATGAAAATGTAAGACTTTAATATTTCCAGTGTTTTCTTGGAAGACAATGGATGAAGGAGTTTCTAGGAATCCAAATTGTGATTGCCTGTGATGTGCTGACATGTGGTAAGCATCTCTCTAAAGCAAGTGATACAAATAGGGCCCATGTGCTTACACATGTGTAATTATGGGGAAATACCATTATGAAGAGCATACAGGCTTCTGAGGATAAAAATGAGAGATTGGAATAGAGATTTCCAGAAGCATCACAGGACAAGTGTAAAAGAGAAAGGAACAGGGGAGAACAGGATTCCTAGAGGCAAATACGGAGGTCATACAAGTTTCTGCTAGAAAATCAAGGAGTTTTCTTACAAATATATTTTGAAAGTCTGGACTGCAGAGATAAACCAGTAGTGGAAGATACAAGCAGAATGACCCAGGAAAGAGGGGTTGTAACCTCAAAGCTACATGCAGGGCTTTTGGACTAAAAGGGTAATGGATAATAGGGTAATAGAGACTATCAAAGGCTTTAGACCTGATCCAAACCATGTTGGAGGGACAATTATGTATCGTTTTCACTAACTCTAGTTTATACCTACACCTGCAATTTCCTTCATAGAACAGCACCAGTTAGACTCTTTGAACCGCCATGTGTGCTAGATTGCAGCTGACAGTTCTGGAAGAGAACCACCAGAGAAAAAATAGGGGAAAACCTGAGAAGGACATAGAGAGTCAAGTATCATGACTGATAAGTTGGTAGCCATTTAATCTCCTTATACATGACATCCACTGATCATAACCCCTATCTTAAATCCCATTTTAGCATCTGTGGTTTAGGTCTGACATAGTTCCCGTGTTTAAATTGTTCTCCCTTTCAATGGATAAAGGTTTTTGTTGCTGTTGCAGTATATTCTACTCCTTAGTATTTTTTTATCGTGAGTGTTAGCAATAGTTGGAAACTTCACAGAGGAGAAGCAGTGCTTAGGTTGAGTTCCTGAGGGCAAGTGCGAACAGTGACATTTAGTTCTCAGGGCTATTGTGAGTATCAACTGAGGCAATGTGAGGCTGAATATGTGGCACACGGGAGTGCCTGAATATATGGTGTTGTAGAGTTGCTGTTGCCATGGCTGCATCTGCAGCAGCTGCAACTGTAATTACAAAAAAACAGAGAACCCTGATAAATGTTTATTTCCTTGGCTTTGTTTAATGTAAGTCCAGTATCACTCATAGTGTCCCAAGATGCAGCTGATAGGTAGTGTGGCCTTGTTTCAGTCAGTGTGGTGTTCAGTCTCAGTGTGAGCTGGGAACACAGGATCCAACAAGGGGAGAAAGCGAGCACAGAGCACAGTGAAGCTGCGGGTGAAGAGTGGCTTCCTATCTGCCCAATGCCTTAGATGGCTGAAAGAAATAAGACGGTAGATGGAGGTAAGGAAGACGTTCAAGTTTGGCTTGAGACTAGTGCTTGGGGATAAAGAAGATTGTTTTCTCTTTAAATCACATGCATCCTCTCAACCTCTCAACTTCCTGGGTTTTTCTAAAAATTTCCAGATGCTAGAGTAATTAGTAGATTAGTTCTAGCAACTAGTTATGTAACCACTGTAAACTGGTTATTATAGTACCATGTAACAGGGATATAATGGAAATAGACTGATGTTAAGATTGTTTCTGTGAATTCATAATAGTTAAATATTTTGTTTCCAGTTGTTTTTGACAGTGACATTTTCATCTGTACAAGAATTGTCTTACCATATTGAAATGAGTATTGAGAACCTATTCCATGCCTCACATGGTGCTGGGCAGTAGAGACCTTTCATAAGAAGTGTGTGATGCCCCTCTTAGTCATCAGCATCTGGCTGTTGAAATTAACATTAAATAGGTTTCTTCCCCCTTTTTTGGTTTCTAGCTATATTAACTAGAATGAATATCTGAAGATCTAGCTTAAATACTTGAAATTAAATTTAGTAACACTAGTATTTTGGCCCATGCACAGATTTGAAAAACATAAAAATCTATGGACCCGTCTCCTAGATTATCCCCTAGAAGAAGGGCCAGTTAAGGATTCTGGCACCAGCCGATGCCATTCCTTCTATGAAATTGTTATTGGCAGTTTTGTGATGAGATAGATGACACATTGCATTTTTTCTCTTAAACTGTGAATATTTCCTCACAGATTTTAGCCTGGAACTCATCTAATTTCTGACTGTTTAAACAAATTGTTATAGATTAGTAAATTAGATGTTAGTGTAAAATACTTTTCAGGCTTCTAGAACCAAGTAATGAATTTAAATGCCCACCAATAATCCTAATCAGACTCTCCTGGCATCTCAGATTGAAGAATTTGTAGTACAACAATAAACAAAGCCAGTCTTTACCCTGAAACTGTGGCTGGAGGAAAGTCACTTTGAGATTGAAAAGCAACATTAGGTTTTCTAAGGAGGCGCGCTGCTCATTTCAAGGAGCTGCTGGAATCTTGTCTTCACATTTTCTGCTTTTCTCTACTTTCTGCTTTGATCAACAAGAAAATACTCTTAAAATAGAGGTTTCTCTGGTCTTGATTTTTGAACAAAATCATACATTATTAGCATGGCCCAAATCATTTAATGAATTTCCCCAAGTGTTTCTCTTTTACCCACAAGATAATTGTGTTGGTGGAATCTAACCCTGAGTTTAAAATGTTGAATTAAAGCCGGGTATGGTGGCTCACACCTATAATCCCAGCATTTGGGAGGCCGAGGTGGGAGGATTAAATCCTAAGGTAAAAGAGACCAGCCTGACCAACATGGAGAAACTCTGTCTCTACTAAAAACACAAAATTAGCCAGGCATGGTGGCACATGCCTGTAATCCCAGCTACTTGGGAGGCTGAGGCAGGAGAATCGCTTGAATCCAGGAGGTACAGGTTGCAGTGAGCCGAGATCATGCTATTGCGCTCCAACCTGGGCAATAAGAACGAAACTCCATCTCAAAACAAAATTATTGAATTAGAAACAAGAATTGAACATCTAAAGCATTACTTTTTTTAATCTGAATATTTAGCTTCTGATTATACTTATTAAAATTAAATTTGAAAGTCAGGATTATTACGACTATATTTATTGCTTACTATATTTTTTTTAAAACCACACACACAACACTGACAGAGATTGTGTTTAAGAACTGCTCGTGTAGGCTAAAGTACTGCACAACCAATGTAATTGAATCCTTGCAGAGTAGCATAGTGCTCTTCCTCTTTTGTTGTGGTGAAGATTTGTTCTTCTGGTAAACTTCATGCAAGTTCATTTAGCAGATACTTATTAAATAGCTACTGCGTGCCCAGCACCAGACACTGGCCAACATTTGGGAGTGGGAGATTGTCTCCACTGATGGTTGGGGGCCCAGAGACAACATGGGCACAGCTTTTGGGGCCCTGAGTGTGTGAGATGCTGGAAAAATGTTCCCTGGGAAGCTCAGTCCAGTGAGAAGATGCACAGAACAGCATGGAAGTTCTGTCCCACGGATTCAAAGCCTAGAGGAGGGAGTGGCCTATTTAGCTTTGGAGGCAGGGTGAAAACTGAGCCTAAGAAGAGTTCCCTGAGATAGCTGGTAAAGGAATGGAGATTTAAAAGTATTTAAGAGTTTGCCAAGATGAATGGAGCAGGCTGGGCGTTCCAGGCAGAGAGAAAAGGATGAAATGTGAAGTCTTTGTGTCTTTGAGAAAACGCAACTAGTTTTGTACAGTTGGCCTTCGGGCATGTGTGAAAAGGACAAGAGAGGTGCCTTCATTGAGCACTTGAATGTCTTTCAGGCTCACAACTCTGAAGTGTGATCTCCTTAGCTCCATTTCAAGAGGAGGAAATTGAACCTTGGAGAGGTTGGGTCACTTGCCCCAAAATCACCCAGCTCATGAGTGTGGTGTGTCTGACTCTAAGTGGAGGCCACTGCTGTGCTCTACTACTGAGCTAAGTTATTTGGACAATATCCGACAGGCTGTGGGAGAAATTCAAGAATGTGAATGCTTAGTTTTGTCTTTTAGAAATGGCTGCTAATCATTGCACTGGGACCAAAGGTATAAATGGAAGGAACCGTGTGGCAGTGGGAGCAGAGGATGGAATAGGGGACAAGTGCAGGATCTAGGGCAGAAGCAGGAGCCCAGCAATGGCAGGGAGAGGGGGGTGGATAGATGACATCTTAACCTTTGGCTTGACCAGTTTTGGTCAGTGGTTCCATTTGGATAGGAAACCCAGGAGGAAGAACAGGACAGAGGGTGGGTCCATGCTTGGGTTTAAGACATGGACCTTTGTCCCCTCCGCATATCCTTTTTTTTTTTTGAGATGGAGTCTCGCTCTGTTGCCCAGGCTAGAGTGCAGTGATGTGATCTCAGCTCACTGCAACCTCCATCTCCCAGGTTCAGGCGATTCTTCTGCCTCAGCCCCCCAACTATCTGGGATTACAGGTGTCCGCCACCACGCCCAGCTAATTTTGTATTTTTGGCAGAGATGGGATTTCACCATCTTGGCCAGGCTGGTCTTGAACTCTTGATCTGGTAATCCAACCACCTCAGCCTCCCAAAGTGCTGGGATTATAGGCGTGAGCCACCACACCTGGCCACTTTTTTTTTTTTTTTTTTAAGACCAATCTCACTCTGTTGCCCAGGCTGGAGTGCAGTGGCACGATCTCGGCTCACTGCAACCTCCATTTCCTGGGTTCAAGCAATTCTTCTGCCTCAGCCTCCTGAGTAGCTGGGACTACAGGTGTGTACCACCATACCCAGCTAATTTTTGTATTTGTTGTACTTTTAGTAGAGACGCAGTTTTACCATGTTGGCCAGGCTGGTCTCAAACTCCTAACCTCAGGTGATGGCTCCTCCCACCTCAGCCTCCCAAAATGCTAGTATTACAGACATAAGCCACCACACCCAGCCCCCATATCATTGTTAGCTTCTCCTCCTCTGCCGAGCTCCTTGGGGATGGTCCTAGGCCCTCTCTCTTTCTGGTCTCCCCTAGGTAGAAGTTGACAACTCCCAAATTTACCTTTCTAGGTCAGACCTCTCTTCCTAGCGGCAGAGTGGAATATTCCTCTTGTCATTTGACATCTCTCTTCCACTTCAAAGGCCCTCAGGCATCCCAGACTTACTTAGAGTTTGGGTCTTGTCTTCCCATCCACAAAAACCACTTCCCTCCTTGTCTTCCCCACCAGCCACTCAATTGCTGAAGCCAGAATCCGAGCAGTTGTTCTTGAAATGCCTCTCTTCCTCACTTTCCATATCGAGTTCATCGTAAGAGCAAGTCAATTCTATCACTAAAAATATCTTGAATCTTCCTTCTCCATCCATCTTCGTAATCTCACTAGTTCAGGCTGCCCTCATCTCCTAGACTGTGGACTCCTGGAAGGGTCACCTGTCTGGTCTCCCCACTTCCACCTCTCCCCTCCCACTTCCCTAGGCCGTTCTGCAGGCAGCAGCTGGTATGAGTGTCATAAGCTCCTCCTTATACTGGTGCCTCCTCCTTGGTGCTGGCCTTACTTCACTTCTTCCTGCCCCCGGCCTTCCACATATCTGTTTGTACTGACTGGAGTTGGTATCTTGCCACAGGCCCATTCTTAATCTTTGAGTGTTAAATGACATTTCCCCGGAGAGATCTCTAACCATTCATTTATCCTATAGTATCCTGTTATTTTCTTTGAATGCATTTCTCACCCTTTATAATTATAAACATAGTTAGTGTTTACATTATTTATCCACTGACATATATATATCAAGCATGTTAGTGCCAGACATCATGCTGGGAGCAGGATGCAAAATTGAGTCAAAGCAGACATGCTAGGATTAAACTAGCATTTGTAGAAGGCAGAGGCACCTTTGTAACATCTGGGTAGAGAGTAGAATTCAGGTGTTTGGCAGCTGGCTCTGGGTAGTCAGGTATATCTAGTTAGAGTCCATAGCTGAGATCAGCCAGGTTGGGAATATGGCTTGAGGAAAGCAGAGGGCCAGTGTCAGCACCTGTATTGGTGCCTTATTCTAGAAGGGTTGCAGATGAATTGATTTGGGGGTCCCAGGTGAGTGCCATGAGTTACAGGAAAAGCCAAAGAGAAATCATCAAGTAACATGGGACTGAAGTAGCTAGAGGTAAGTGGGGTACAGGAAAAGGTGGGGCTCCTAAAAAAGCTAAGAGTGGGGAGTTTTTAGAATGCTGCTGTGACATCACCAGGTAAACGTACCACGGTCAGGAAAAACAAGCACTGGGTGGTATCTGTCTGTTTAGCAATTGACCAGTCATTGTCTGAGTAGTGTTGGGCAGGAGAGGAAGAGAATGGTCCATAAGCCAGTTGTCTACACACTGGGAAGTTAGTGGCAGAGGATATGGTGTAGCAAGTGTGTGAACTTCTCAAGAAAGAAGCTTGGCTCTAAGAAGATAAGAGAAGTAGACAGATACAGGGTCAAGGGAAGATTAGTATTTTATGGGGCATCCAGAAGTGGATTTGGTGCTGCTTTTTGCTGGGGCAAGTGAAGAGGGAGAGGTTGAAGGCACAGGAAAGAATGTGGTCTTTGAGGTAGGCAGTCTTCAGTGCACAAGCAAAAGAGGTAGCTCAGACCTACAGCCTTGAATCTGGTAGCTTTGCTTGGAAGCAGTTGTGGTATAGTGTGCATGCACAGGCCTGGAAATTAAACAGCTTTTACCCACCCTTCTCCCAGCTTCCATTGAAGACCTGCAAAACCTGAGCAGTTAACTTTTACTTCCTGGGGTCATGGTTCTCCTCTGTTTAAAACCTCATTGGAGGCCGGGCGTGGTGGCTCACACCTGTAATCCCAGCACTTTGGGAGGCCAAGGCGGATGGATCACGAGGTCAGGAGTTCAAGACCAGCCTGACCAATATGGTGAAACCCCGTCTCTAATAAGAATACAAAAAAATTAGCTAGGCGTGGTGGCACATGCCTGTAATCCCAGCTATTCAGGAGGCTGAAGCAGGGGAATCACTTGAACCGAGAGGCAGAGGTTGCAGTGAGCCAAGATTGCGCCACTACACTCCAGCCTGGGTGACAAAGCAAGACTCAGTCTCAAAAAAAAACCTCATCAGAAACTGATAATCGAATGAGATCTTGCACATAAAGCTCTTTACACAGTGTCAGGTCCCCATGTGCTTCTGTCACAGGAAACAGGACCCATAGCAGTTCCTGACACACTGAAATGGGGTGTCCGGTAGGATCGAGGAGGGCATTAAAAAGGGCAGTTCAATTGATAATTCTGATTGATTTTAAAGTAGTTCAGTAATATGTTTCATTCCTTTAACTTTTTCTCAGTAAGAGGATATGTACATTATGCACCAAATGTTTTGCTTGTGGCTGCTGCACGGTTTATGATCTCATCATTAGAAGTATTAGGTCTTTGTGGATAATGTAAAAATATCAGTTGCTCTAACAGGGGAATGTCTGACAAGTTTAGCCATCGAACACCCAGGAAGCTTAGGCATTTATTCATTGCAGAAGAGTCATTCCTATTTTGTGTTCTAGCCCTTTAATAAGTGTCATTCATGTTTTGAGAAGGGAGCTGAAGCTGACACATTGCTAATAATCTGAACCCCTGTAGTCTAATCTTCCTGCATTCATTCCTAAAACTTGAATGACTTTTCTTACTGCAAATCTAATGACTAATAAGAAAGAATTCTGGTCCCTAGTCCCTGAGCTTCCTTGTTAAGTGGATTTGTACAATCAGATATTCTTATATATTTTTATAAGCAATTTCCTATTTGGAGGCCTTTCACAGTATCAGTTTGTATGTATCAATCATGCCAGCCAATGAACTTTCATTTACCAAGTAATTGTCAATGTAACAGGCAGAATGTTATCCAAGACAGTGAATTCCTGAAACTAGCTGCAGCGGAAGGCATCTGCTGGTGTGTGTTAGTTTGGAGCTGTCAAAGCACTACAGTATCCTGCCATATAAGTGTGTGGCTGTGAGCTCCCGGCTTGTGCAGTGTGAAATATGCTGACTGCCTTACCTATATGGCATCTCCTGTCATTTGTTCCACAAAGCTTGTGCTGCTGCACTCTCACTGTGTCTTCTCTTTCCCTGCTCACGAGTGACGTTTGGCTTATATTTGTTTTCTCCTTTCTTTTCACCAGTGGACCGTATTGTGGGTCTGGATCAAGTCACTGGTATGACTGAGACAGCTTTTGGCTCTGCATATAAAACCAAGAAGGGCATGTTTCGTACTGTCGGGCAACTCTACAAAGAATCTCTCACCAAGCTGATGGCAACTCTCCGAAACACCAACCCTAACTTTGTTCGCTGCATCATTCCAAATCACGAGAAGAGGGTATGTGTTGAGCAAAACATATGCAACTATTTATAATCGATCTAGGTCCAGTGCCAAAGATTAAACTGTGAAACTATTGTTTGCTTGATTAGGCTGGAAAACTAGATCCACACCTAGTGCTGGATCAGCTTCGCTGTAATGGTGTCCTGGAAGGGATCAGAATCTGTCGCCAGGGGTTCCCCAACCGAATAGTTTTCCAGGAATTCAGACAGAGGTATTGCTAACTTTTCCTTCTTTTGCATATGTATCAAAGCTTAATATGAATTAAAACAATGATATAATAAAGAAATCTTTTTCCTTGTTCCCTACATAGTTTGTTTTTTTGCATAGCAAACATATAGTGAGGCACTGGGAAAGGGACAACCCTTGTTACCTTGAATATTGGTAGAAAAATTGAGTGCTTACTTTATAAAAAGGCAGTGTTAGGAACTGCTAATGGGTGCTGCAAAGAAACATGCCATGTTTTCAGGGCCCTGAAGTTAGCTTTGAGATCAACATAGAAAGCTGAAAGCTTGGCTGGGCACAGTGGCTCACACCTGTAATCCCAGCACTTTGGGAGGCCAAGGAAGGCAGATCGTAAGGTCCGGAGTTCAAGACCAGTCTAGCCAATATGGTAAAACCTAGTTTCTACTAAAAATACAAAAACATTAGCTGGGTGTGGTGGTGCACACCTGTAATCCCAGCTACTCGGGAGGCTCACTGCAACCTCTGCCTCCCAGATTCAAGCAATTCTCTTGCCTTAGCCTCCCAAGTAGCTGGGATTACAGGCTCCTGCCACTACGCCCAGCTAATTTTTTGTATTTTTAGTAGAGACAGGGTTTCACTATGTTGGTCAGACTGGTCTCGAACTCCTGACCTTGTGATCCACCCACCTTAGCCTCCCAAAGTGCTGGGATTACAGGCATGAGAGAACGAGTTATTTTTAACTTCTATTTGGTAATTTTCTTGAATAGTTATGTTAGTTTGCTTTTTTTCTTCTTTTTTCTGGAAATCAGATTTCAAAGTATGACACCATTTGTTGTTCTAAATGGTGCTGCCAGGTCAAAGAATGGTCCTTGTGCCCTTTCTTGCACTGTTTTAGATAGAATCACCTTCAGAAGCTCTTCCAGTCCTTGTGTGTTTTCAGGAAAGCCATCATTCTGATCGCATTGTATAATAAAGTCTGGCAGAGTTTCATTTTTTGTTGTTAGGAGAAAAAGGGAGTATAGTTGGCATCCAAGATACAAAGTTGATTGATGTAGCCAGGATTCATCCTTTAATATAGCCAGTATCTTTTGTTTTTCTAACTGAGATATAGCTCGTATACAGTGAGGTACACAGATTTTAAATGTGCAGCTCATGTCCCGGCGCTGTGGCTCACGCTTCTAATCCCAACTCTTAGGGAGGCAGAGGCAGGAGAATAGCTTGAGCCCAGGAGATCGAGACCTGTCTGGGCAATATAGTGAGACCCTGTTCTCCACAAAAAAGAAAAAGAAAAAGAAAAGCATAACTTAAATGTGCAGCTCGGTGAACATATGTACACATATATACCCAGACCAACATCATGTTAGATGTTACCCTGATATTTTCTGATGTTCTAAATAGAAGCCTACGAACACAGCTGTTACAGCCCTTTCTGTTATCTGATAAATGCTACAAATTGACAGTGACTTCAAGTACAGAAAGCCAGATTCTCTTTTGCATCTTGAGGATATGAACATTTTGTGGGAAATAAAGAAAAATGTAAGGTTTCTAAAATATCATGCTTTTGATTCTTCTCTGCCACAACCTCCTAAACCTACTTTTTGACCTGAAAGAACTAACCTCATTTTTTACTTATAAGAAAGAAATAGAAAATAGATCTACAGAAAACATCAGATTATCACTAGTTTATTTCTTTACTGTTAATTGTACATGTTACCCAAAATTTTATGGCCTCTTAGGGCAAAACTCACAGTTAGTAGATACACATTGTTCACAAATTTCTACAAATTACTTCTTGGAAATTTTTCTTACAGATATGAGATCCTGACTCCAAATGCTATTCCTAAAGGTTTTATGGATGGCAAACAGGCCTGTGAACGAATGGTAAGCTTTTCTTGATTTTTTTTTTTTTGCTTTGGAGACTTAATCTAATCTTTCTTACAGTTAGAAAAGTAAATAAACTCTTTCTCTCTTAGATCCGGGCTTTAGAATTGGACCCAAACTTGTATAGAATTGGACAGAGCAAGATATTTTTCAGAGCCGGAGTTCTGGCACACTTAGAGGAAGAAAGAGATTTAAAAATCACCGATATCATTATCTTCTTCCAAGCTGTTTGCAGAGGTTACCTTGCCAGAAAGTAAGTGGGTATTCACGAATTAATCATTGACTGAGGATGTGTTTGTGCTAAATAAGCATTGTGTTTTGGGCTAGGGATGCAAGAGTGTGTGAAACATCAAGTCTATCCTTATGGAAATTGCTTTATACTGGCAGAGATAGGTAAACACGTGAACATTCTAAGTTATGGGATGTGTTGCAGTAAGAAAACACACAAGGAGACTGGGGATGATGGCTCACACCTGCAATCCCAGCACTTTGGGAGGCCAAGGTGGGCAGATCACTTTGAGCTCAGGAGTTTGAGACCAGCCAGGGCAACATGGCGAAACTCCATCTCTACTAAAAACACAAAAATTAGCCAGGCATGGTAGCACACACCTATATTCCCAGCTACTTGCAGGGGCTGAGGCAGGAGGATCTCTTGAACCCGGGAGGTCAAGGCTGCAGTAAGCCAAGATGGCACCACTGCACCCCAGCCTGGTGACCCTGTCTCAAACATACACACACACACACACACACACACACACACACACACACACACACACACTGGGACAAGACCTAAAACAAAGGGGTTTGGGGTCCTGCTTTAGCTCAAGCCCTCAGAGAATGCTTCACTGAGGCTGAAACCTCAAGGGTAAGAAGACTGGCCCTGTGAAGGGAGGAGAGAGGAGCTTCTCAGTGAGGGAACTACAGCAGCATCCTGGCAAGAGACTGGCAGCATTTGAGAAGGTGACACAGTCCAGTGTGGCTGAAGCAGAATGAGTGAGAGCGAGCAAGTAAGAGAATCAGATGCTGGACAGGGTTTAGAAGTGCAGTGTGGGGGAATCTGTATAGTCAAGGCCGCATGGCTGAAGTGTGCAAAATCCATTGAAATGGGCCAAGAGTAGAACTGGGAAGGCCAGTTGGGAAGTTGTTTTAGTGATTCGGGTAGAAGATGATGGTGCCTGACCCAAGAAGGTGGTGTTGGAGGATGAGAGAAAAGTTGTTAAATTTGAGATCAAATTCAAAGGACTTAGAACTGATTTGAGGTTAGAAGGTAATACTAGTATTTACTTCTTTCTACTGAACACTTTGGGTTTGGGAGTGAGAGAAGTCGAGACAGGTTAAATACTTTGCCATCCAGACAGTTTTGAGCAAACAGAATCTGAACACCTGGACTGGAAGTTAGTTCTCTGTAATAATGTCCTCCACACATGGGTTGGAAAACAGCTCTGGTTCCTGGGCAATCTACTTGCCCAGACGATGGTCAAGAGGGCTTTAAACAGAAGAAGGTAAAGGCAATACTTGTGGTTTTTTGCCTATAAAATAGAATGCAGACTAAAAAGAGTAATGCAGAAAGTTGAAGACAAATAGCTGTTATCTTCTGATTGATACTAAGAAACATTTGGCAAGAAGGAGTGAAAGACAGGTTTTTATACACTAATGTTGAGATCCTATATAAGTGATTAAGTGAGCCTGTTGATAGCAAAGGCCCTCCTCACTGTATCACCTTTACTGCAGAATGCCTAACATCGCCTAAGGAGTGGGCACTGGCAGGGGCCAGGCTAACTTCATAGAGTTAGCAAGAAACTTGACACCTGTAATCCCAACACTTTGGGAGACCGAGGCAGGTGGATCATGAGGCCAGAAGTTCGAAATCAGCCTGACCAACATGGTGAAACCCCATCTCTCCCAAAAATACAAAAATTAGCCGGGAGTGATGGCGTACGCCTGTAATCCCAGCTACTTAGGAGGCTAAGGCAGGAGAATTGCTTGAACCCAGGAGGCAGAGGTTGCCATGAGCTGAGATTAGCCACTGCACTCCAGCCTGGGAATCAAAGCCAAACTCCACCAAAAAAAAAAAAAACTTATGCCAGAAACATGCTACAACTCTCAAAAGTGCAGGAAATGAAGTATATATACTTTGGTGCAGCTTTTTCATTGATCTAAACCTTACTTGCAAAGTTTTCAAGATAGAAAGTTAAAGATATTTCACTTGCATTATTTCATCTTGAGGACTTAAAACTAACAAATCCATGTAATCGTATATGTAAGCCAGCATACCTTTGTCTTTGCAGCCCCTACCCCTAAATATTTTAGTCACATTATATATGTAGTAGGCTGGGACTTAAAATTAGAATACATCAATAAAAGAAGATAACCTATTCAAAGGAACCAGATTGTACTGTGGAAAAAGGCAGAATAGTGCTTATAATAGTCAAAAGAAAAATAGGTATCTGTGCAGAAGTCTATGAACTTGAGGTCGAAGCACTCTGGAGGACATTGGGATAAGGATAAAAAGAGGGAAGGAGTTAAAGCAATTTTGAACACTTTCGAAGTCTGCTTTCCAAACACTCAGAGATAGGTTGATGTCACAGAGTTGCCTCATGAAAACCTGGAGGATAGTGCCTGACACGTAGGCTCAATAAAAATCAGACGGCCATTGTGGAGAAGGAAACTGGCTGCCTCATTCCACTAAACAAAGTGCCCAGCATGTTTTTGACTTATCATTTGACAGTTTTATCTCCCAGAGAGCCAAGGAGGCAACTAGGGCAGTAGTTTTTGCTAAGAAGATTGGGTGAAGTTTTACAGCTTTCCTGAAGGCAATTGCAAGAATTGGAAGGTGGATACTAATAGTTTTAAAAGTCGTTTTTGAAACTGTTGTTTTTGTAGTAGAAACTCTTGGAATTAAGACTTGGCCAATCCTGGCCAGGCACGGTGGCTCACCCCTGTAATTCCATCACTTGGTGAGGCCAAGGTGGGTGGATCACTTGAGGTCAGTTTGAGACCAGCCTGGCCAACATGGCAAAAATCTGTCTCTACTAAAAATACAAAAAAATTAGCAAGGCATGGTGGTGCATGCCTGTAGTCCCAGCTTCTCGGGAGGCTGAGGCACGAGAATTGCGTGAGCCCAAGAGGCGGAGGTTGCAGTGAGCCAAGATTGTACCTGCACTGCAGCCTGGGCAGCAGAGCGAGACTCTGTCTCAAAAAAAAGAAAAAAGAAAAGAAAAAAAAAGACTTGACCAATTATTTTTGGCTGGTAGGAATAAGTTAGAAGTCTTTGTAAGGAGCAAGAATAAAAACAATTACGAAGCAGTGGGCTCAGGGAAAATTCTAACCAGCAAGGAGGAATTCATTGACAATATGGCAGTTGTGGGATTCTTGCAAGGAAATGTGACAGGTCATTTCTGCTCTAAAACAGCAATTGTGTGTCTTTTCTTAAGAACACACCCACTCCTGATACAGCTGTTTGCTGGAGTGAATGAATAATGCGAAATTTTCTTATTTTTTCCATCACTTTCAATTGCTTCTCTTTCCCAAGAGAGTCCGTAGCTACTCCTGCAAGACATTATAGAAGGACTCCAGAGAAATAATCACAGATTATTTCTTAGGAAGTGCCCAGTTGTTAATTTACTCAGCAAATACATTCTGAGGAGGCCTGGAGTCTGTCAGTCACTTGGTTGTGTGCTGGGATCAAGCAGGCCATGATCCCTGCTTCTGAGGATCTCAGAGTCTCGGTGGGAGCATAGCCATATGAGCAGGCTGTCGGAGTGGAGCATCAGTGCTGTTCGAGGGGTCCAGGAGACCCAGGCCATTCTGGTGCTCTGGAATCCAGGGATGGAATGTCCAGTAGTGGGTAGTCCCCAGAGGAGTGCAGCTCACAAGGCACTTCTGAGAATTGCTTGAACCTGGGAGGCGGAGATTGCAATGAGCTGAGACCATTCCACTGCACTCCCACCTGGCAATTAAAAAAAAAAAAGAAAATAGACATTATGAGAACAGCCATTCAAGCACCTTTTTCTTTACTTCATAAGTTTTTCTTATTGTTCTTCAGGGCCTTTGCCAAGAAGCAGCAACAACTAAGTGCCTTAAAGGTCTTGCAGCGGAACTGTGCTGCGTACCTGAAATTACGGCACTGGCAGTGGTGGCGAGTCTTCACAAAGGTGAGCTTGGCTCAGTTCTTTCCAGATCTCTTTCAAATAGCAGAATTTGATTAGTAAAAACCCTTAGGAAAGAGCTGGGATGATAAACTGTTTAATTTTGTCATAGGTGAAGCCTCTTCTACAAGTGACTCGCCAGGAGGAAGAACTTCAGGCCAAAGATGAAGAGCTGTTGAAGGTGAAGGAGAAGCAGACGAAGGTGGAAGGAGAGCTGGAGGAGATGGAACGGAAGCACCAGCAGGTGTGTGCGGTAACCTTGTAACTCACACTTGGCCCTGAATCCCTAGGAGATCTTGCTCTGATAGCAACCCCCACACTATACCCATATCTTCTTATTTTATGTGAGGCCTTTTCAGTCATTTCCAAATTGTATACATTTTGCCAACAGATACATTGTCTCACATTTTAGATTTATGTAAGTAAAAAGCAGCCTTACCTTTTGCATCTTGGCTTCTGTATTCATGCTGTCAAGCATGTACTTAACACCTGTTTTAGATGAGGCTCCCAGTACTGTCACCTTCCTGTGTCTGTTTATGAGAAGAAATAGAAAAAAAGGAACAAGATGAAATGCTTGAGTAGAGGTTACCATCTGTCCTTCTATAGCAACAGTGGCCTTGAATGTATGTCCCTCTTCTGGGCACCTTTCTTCATGGACAAAGCAGTGGCTCAGGAAACGTTTGTTGGTGACAATAATAGAATTATAGTGTTCAAGGCCAGAAATATTAACAATAAAGGCCAAGGATATCGCTTACTACCACATAGGCATTAGTAATCACCATGAACTTTATAGCATTTGAATTATATTTTCACTGTCCTATTTATCTGTCCCTTGTAAATTACCTTCATAGATAAACTGTAATGAATGTAATATGTACTATTCACGGGAACTTGAGACAACAGGAACAACCAAAACCGTTTTCATCTAGCCTATTTTTCTATAGACAAAAACATATCTGAAAGTTTGCCCAGTGATGTTATATATTTTTATCTCCCAGTTTCTTTGCTGTCCATTGACCATTGAAATCACGGTGAATAGATCCTGTGTACGTATGTACTAGTGGTAAATCGTAGACATTTTATTGTGATTGCAGCTTTTAGAAGAGAAGAATATCCTTGCAGAACAACTACAAGCAGAGACTGAGCTTTTTGCTGAAGCAGAAGAGATGAGGGCAAGACTTGCTGCCAAAAAGCAGGAATTAGAAGAGATTCTACATGACTTGGAGTCTAGGGTTGAAGAAGAAGAAGAAAGAAATCAAATCCTCCAAAATGAAAAGAAAAAAATGCAAGCACACATTCAGGTATCTATAATAATTTTTACTTAGAAGCGTATTTTAGATTTTCAAGTGGATCTGTTGAATAGATAGAAGCTATGTGTATGGATTCTTTTGTCCACAGAAAAGCAAGAGGATTCTGGGTTATGGGAATCTACCTCTAGAAAGATGACTACCATTTGAAGCACACCTATCATAGATTTTTTTTAAACACAGATTTGTCATTTTGAATAGAATCTTTTTTATGTTCTGAGTGGCATCTTACAGTTTGCAAAGAGAGTCAAAGTCACAAACCTTCCAGGGTCTGTAGCATTCTATAGAAGACCTAACTTGTTCTTCATGTTCAGTGCTTCTGTTGCTCACTCCATTCATTAGATAGACCTCTACTACATGGTTTGGCTAATAAGAAATGCTGTGTAATAGGAAGTGGCCAAGAGTCAGAATCAGAATTTTTAAAAATTACCCCTTTCCTGGTACTTAACTTTCTTATTGAAATAGAAGCTGTAATCACAAGAGACAATTTTTTTGGATTCTGATTGAGACAAATGTACTTTGTAAATGGTCTTTATATTTTAGAGATACAGCCTGAAGGTTTTACAAATGAAATGTGATGTCTGGGATTTACGTCAAAATAACTCTGGGGGAGAAGGTGGAAGGTGGAGGCATAGATTAAATGGAATTGACTATGAGCTGATGCTTGTTAAGGCCAAGGTGATGCTTCTGTGTGGGGCTCATTATGCTGATCTGTGTGCTTATATGTGTTTCAAATTTTTACAATAAAACACTCATTTTTGGCAAGGGTTTCATTCTAAAATTAACAATGAGTCAATTATTTAGCCAAAGTTACTTTGAACATTTCCTTCAGTTGGCCATGTGTTGATTTGTACAACCCTAGTTCTGGCTTATTGGGGTTTTTTTTGTTTTTGTTTTTGGTGTTTTGTTTTGTTTTGTTTTTGAGACAGAGTCTCACCCTTTTGCCCAGGCTGGACTGCAATGGCACCATCTCAGCTCACTGCAACCTCTGCCTCCTGGGTTCAAGTGATTCTTCCACCTCAGCCTGCCGAGTAGCTGGTATTACAGTCACCTGTTACCACATCCAGCTAATTTATGGTTTTTTTTTTTTTTTTTTTGAGACAGAGTTTCGCTCTTGTTACCCAGGCTGGAGTGCAATGGTGCGATCTCAGCTCACTACAACCTCCACCTCTCGGGTTCAGGCAATTCTCCTGCCTCAGCCTCCTGAATAGCTGGGATTACAGGCACACGCCACCATGCCCAGCTAATTTTTTGTATTTTTAATAGAGATGAGGTTTCACCATGTTGGCCAGCTCTGGTCTTAAACTCTTGACTTCAGGTGATCCACCCAACTTGGTCTCTCAAAGTGTTAGCATTACAGGCGTGAGCCACTGCACCCAGCCTGGGTTTTTTGTTTTTGTTTTTAATTTTTTTTTTCTTTTTTTGGAGGGGGTGGGAGCTTTCCAGCAAATAAAAACCAGAAAGCCTGCTACACAAATTCTAAAAGAGCTGTAATACTTTTTAAAAAAATTTTAATTTTTGTGAGTATATATTAAGTGTGTGTATATATATGGGGTGCATGAGATGTTTTGATACAGGCATGCAGTGTGTAATAATTATAATCTATGATCCTGTGTAATAGCATGTTTATCATAAACAGTAATGTAGTTTATAAAGATCTGCACATTCTAATAAAAATAAGTATAAACTATACTCCCGTCCAGTTTGGTGAAGTGCCCTGCTGTGAAAGGTGCACTTGAACTGAGACAGCTCATTTCTCACCACCTGTACTATTTAAATTGTTTTCATGTGCTCTTTCTCTCCTCTTTGGCCAAACATGTATGTAGTTGAATTCAGCTAAATTAAATACACATTTGATGAGTGCTACTACATTATTCATGTTTGCCTGAATTGGTATTATTCCAAAATATGAATTTTAATTGCTATATGTTATTCCATTTTACAAATGTGCCAACATTTAATTACCCAGACCTTTTTGTACCATTTTTATATAAATTGCATCTGTGACAATTTCTAAAATTGCTGGTTTAAAGGAAAGGCCCATTTTCAAAGCTACATTTTGCCATATTTGCTTCTAGAAGGATTGACCCAGTTTGTACTTTAACCTGTAGCAGATACAAATATCTATTTCACATAACTGCATTTCATCTTTTAAAATATCGTTGGCATTTTGAGAAATCAAAAATTAGTGTCTCGTAACACATTCCTGTGCTCTATGAGTGTGTGGTCACATCTTGAGGAAAAAGGGGCGAAACTGACTGTGTGTTCTTCACAAGGACCTGGAAGAGCAGCTGGATGAGGAAGAAGGGGCTCGGCAAAAGCTGCAGCTGGAGAAGGTGACAGCCGAGGCCAAGATCAAGAAGATGGAAGAGGAGATTCTGCTTCTCGAGGACCAGAATTCCAAGTTTATCAAAGTAAGAGACTGTCCCCACAAAAAGCCAATTTTAGTTACAGAGAATAGTTAAGTAACATTATGTTGATACATTCACTGAAAGTGACCTCAAACAGGAAATTCTCAAGATTTTGGGTTGATTTACTGAATTTTTCTGTCAGCCTCTACTTGTATAGATTTCTAAAGACACAGGCACCACTGAATTGTTTAAACCTACCAGATATCCTGATAATCCTTTAGACTTTTAACGAGTGCATTTTATGCACAGCGGTCACTCAGTGATGACTTGTTTCCATCTGTGCAAGCATTAATTCATCCACCATCAGCTGTGGGACCCCGAATGCCAGGCACCTGGGCCAAGCCCCCGGGTGGGCACCGAGACACACCTGTAAGCCTTCCTGCCCTTTTGGAGTAGTCATGCATTGTTTAACGATGAGGACACAATCTGGGAAATGCATCGTGAAGCTATTTTACCCTTATACAAACAGAGTGTACTGACACAAACCTAGATGATAGAGCCTGCTTATATACCCAGGCTATACGGTGTGACCCATTGCTTCTAGGCCGCAAACCTGTACAGCATGTTACTGTCCTGAATCCTGTAGGCAGTTAGAACACAGTGCTAGTAAGTACTTGTGCATCTAAACATATCTAAACAAAAGTGCAATAAAAATATGATAGAAAAGGTACAGTTAAAATTATAGGAAACATTAAAAATGGCACAGTTCGGCCGGGCGTGGTGACTCGTGCCTGTAATCCCAGCACTTTGGGAGGCCGAGATGGGTGGATCACCTAAGGTCTGGAAGTTCAAGACCAGCCTGACCAACATGGAGAAACCCCGTCTCTACTAAAAATGCAAAGTTAGCTGGGCATGGTGGTACATGCCTGTAATCCCAGCTATTTGGGAGGCTGAGGCAGGAGAATCAGTTGAACCGAAGAGATGGAGGTGTGGTGAGCCGAGATCACGCCATTGCACTCTTGCCTGAGCAACAAGAGCAAAACTCTGTCTCAAAAAAAAACAACAACAACAACAAAGGCACACCTCTATAGGGCACTCACCATGAACGAAGCTTGCAGGACTGGGCTCTGGCTAAGTCAGTGAGTGAACGGTGAGTGAATGTGAAGGCCTAGGGCACTGCTGTACATGACTGCAGACTTCATAAACAGGGTACACTGAGGCTGCAGTACATTAAATTTAACAATAGAGTCATTGCACTACAGTGTTACGAAAGCTCTGATGAATTTTTCAGCTCCATTGTCATCTTACAAGACCACTGCGGTTCTCATTGTCCAGAACATCGTTACGCAGTGCATGGCTGTGTGGTCTTTTGGGGGAAGCAGGGCTGTTATTACTTGTTTTCTCTCAAGTCGAAGACAGTTGAGCTTTATGAGGAATACAGAACGCAGGTGGTTATTTTGAATGGCTTTTCTGAAGCAGTCAATTTTTCCTGTCCAGGAAAAGAAACTCATGGAAGATCGCATTGCTGAGTGTTCCTCTCAGCTGGCTGAAGAGGAAGAAAAGGCAAAAAACTTGGCCAAAATCAGGAATAAGCAAGAAGTGATGATCTCAGATTTAGAAGGTTGGTGTTTGGAGCTAGAGAAATTTAGGACCAGAACATGTGAGTGTTGTGTTTAGCTTTTACTGTAATCAGAACATGCAAAAATAAAAACATACATGATGATTACTAATAATAAGGATCATCAGTTCGGATTGACTTATTAAAATAGGTCTCTTGGCCGGGTGCAGTGTCTCAGGCCTGTAATCCCAACACTTTGGGAGACTGAGGCAGGACGTTTGCATGAGGCCAGGAGTTTAAGACCAGTCTGGGCAACATAGTGAGACCCCCATCTCTACAAAAAATGTAAAAATTAGTCTGACACAGTGATGCACCAGCTTCCAAGTAGCTGAGGCACGTACCACAGTGTTACGTCACCTATGATGAATTTTTCGGCTCCATTATCATCTTATGATAATGCCTCAAATAGCTGGGGCTACTTGGAAGCTGAGGCAACAGGATTGCTTGTGCCAAGGGGCTCACTGTAGTGAACTGTGATCGTGCCACTGCACTCTAGCCTGGGTAACACGGCGAGATCCTGTCTTTAAAAAATAATAAAAAGGGCTCTTAATAGGTTATTTTGTATTGCCTTGTCACTTAATAGTTTTCCTTTTTTTTTTTTCTTTTTGAGATGGAGTTTCCCTCTTGTTGCCCAGACTGGAGTGCAATGGCACAATCCTGGCTCACTGCAACCTCCACCTCCCAGGTTCAAGTGATTCTCTTGCCTCAGCCTCCCAAGTAGCTGGGGTTACAGGCATGCACCACCACACCTGGCTAATTATGTATTTTTAGTAGTGACGGGGTTTCACCATGTTCGTCAGGCTGTTCTCAAACTCTTAACCTTAGGTGATCCTCCCACCTTGGCCTCTCAAAGTGTTAATTACAGGCATGAGCCACCATGCCTGGCCTTTTTTAATTTTGGTGCTATGGTAAAAGATACTGCCCTGTGGTGGGCATGGTTGGGATTAAATCATTTGGGTCCTACAGACCTTTGGACTTTGTGTTTAGTCTAAGCTGCATTAAAGTGCCCAGATTTCACCTCACAAAGGGACTGGCCAGTGACATAAAAGCTAGTAGGTACAGAGAAGACACTGCTGTGGGCCACAGTGTAATGTCAGGAGATCCTAGGACATTACAGTTTCTGCAAAAGAAATAAGAAAAGAGGATGGAAGTTGGAAAGAGCAGCTAGACTGGTATCATCACCAGAGGGAGGGAGCTCTGTGCAGGCACCTGCAGGCAGATGCCCACTCTTAATGTATGCTTTTATGATAGGAAGAAAATGAGGTTGGCTTTTTTAAAATATTTGCGATTTTGGCCGGGTGCAGTGGCTCACGCCTGTAATCCCAGCACTTTGGGAGAACGAGGTGGGAGGATCACAAGGTCAAGAGATCGAGACCATCCTGGCCAACATGGTGAAACCCTGTTTCTACTAAAAATACAAAAATTAGCTGGGTGTGGTGGCGTGCATCTGTAGTCCTAGCTTATTTGGGAGGCTGAGAGAGGAGAATCGCTTAAACCCGGGAGGCGAAGGTTGCAGTGAGCCGAGATCACACTACTGCACTCCAGCCAGGCAATAGAACGAGACTCCATCTAAAAAAAAAAAAATGGGGGTTATATTTGTTTGTTTGTTTGTTTTAGTGTAAACTAAAGAGGGAATGTCAGTATGAAATTACTTTCGTAAACGATTTGTACCAGTATATGGTTTTTCTGCTGAGGTACCCATAAGCATATGTGCTGTTTTTCTTACCTGTTTGATCAGTCTATGACACTTGGCCTCAACCTCTTAACAAATTGGTTCCTGCTGGAGAAGACAAAGGCATACAGGTCATTGTGAGGAAATAAATCATGCAGTGAAATAGATCACTAGGGCTAATTGAGGGATCACTGCAGAATTTTAGAGGGGAGGGTGGAAAAGATGTCTGCTCTCTCTGTCTACTCTTCTGTCTTCTCTCTCCCAGTACTCAAGATGGCAGTTTTCTTGTTTCAGACCAGGGGTTCCCATGGAAAAGGGAATGGGTGACAGGCAGCTCTGACTCCTGCCCCAGCACCTGCTGAGACACTTTGCAAACCTGGGCCCAGTGATGGGTTTGACATGAGAGGATTCCAGATCCCTTCAGCTCTCACAGTGTGGTCTCACCTCCCATGAAAGGACATTCTTAGGAAACTCAATTCCTTCCCTAAAATTCCCTCCCCATACTAATTTATCTCCCCTTCAGATCTCGGTGGGTTTGAAATGACTGAGCAGTTGACATCAGGGCATGACCATGTCATCAGGGCAGTGACATGCTTTTGAATAAAATGGCTTATTTTCAACTTTGATCAGTTTAAATTTCAGTTTATTCATGTGTGTTGAAGAGCTTCTTATATCTTGCCTTAAAGAACGTTTAAAGAAGGAAGAAAAGACTCGTCAGGAACTGGAAAAGGCCAAAAGAAAACTCGACGGGGAGACGACTGACCTGCAGGACCAGATCGCTGAACTGCAGGCGCAGATTGACGAGCTCAAACTACAGCTGGCCAAGAAGGAGGAGGAGCTGCAGGGCGCGCTGGCTAGGTCTGCGGCTGCAGCTGTGTTGCGCGGGACCCCATGGGGCTGAGTTTCAGCAGACTTCATTTTATTTGGGAGCATCCAAAAACCCTGGGAGAGTGAGATGGGGTTTACTTGCTGTTGGGTGTGACCTGAGAAAGTGAAAAGCCCAGGAGTACAGAATTTGTGTCAGGGCAGCAAGAAAGTCTCATAAACCAGCTCAGTATTTATACTTAAAAAAATGACTATATTATGAAACCCTTGGAAATTCACACCAGACCTAATTATTTCACTATAACAAATGTTTTGGTCTCTGTGCATTACAGATTAACTGTAGTATGTTTTATTTATGTATTTATTTTTGAAGACAGAGTCTTGCTCTGTCCTCCAGGCTGGAGTGCAGTAGGGCAACCTCGGCTCACTGCAGCCTCCGCCTCTCGGGTTCAGGCAACTCTCATGTTTCAGCCTCCGGTCTAGCTGAGATTACAGGTGTGCACCACTACACCCAGCTAATTTTTATATTTTTTAGCAGAGATGAGGTTTCACCATGTTGGTTAAGCTGGTCTCAAACTCCTGACCACAAGTGACCCACCCACCTCGGCCTCCCAAAGTGCTGAGTTTATAGGTGTCAGCCACCATGTCTGGCCTATAGTATGTTTTAGAACTTGAAGGGAAATCACTTTTCAGAAATTGTATTTCTCCACTGATAGCATGATTCAATAATCAGTTCCAAATATTCAGTTTAAAATGCCAATCAGATATATTTGTATCTGATGTTTCATTTCTTCATAAAGAATAACTATTTGGCTACATGGTTGTAATACTTGGAGTTTGTAATGTGTTAAAATCAAAATCTTTCAAGAAAAATCTCCCTCACCTCAAACATCCAAACTATTTCCAATCAGGAAATTCTACCAACATTTTAAACCACAGATATAAGCAAAAAGATGCCCTATGGAAGAGAGGCACCTGAGGGGTAAGGATGAGAGCCTCTTTCTTCCACTGTGTTCTTTGAGCATCTCTGGTTTGGCTGGGTTCTGGTGTGATGGATGAGGTCTCCCCTTCATAGTTATAAGCAGATTTCTAACTATAACAGCATTTGACTTCAGAGAAAATGTTTTAGTATTCTAAGGGCTAAAGTAAGAGAGTCCTACCTTTTAATGGAGAAGGATGGTAGTTTGGAAAGGGCTGGGCTGGAATCTAGTTCTGGCTCTGCCACCAGTAGCTTTGGGGCCTTCAGAAAGTCTTCCAGCTGAGGTGCTGAGCATCTGTACCAGTCTCAGGCCCCAGGAAGAGAGGGATGTGAGACTGGGGTTTCCTCGTGGTGAGGTGCTCAGGGGCTGGCTCACCTGAGAAACAGGCCATCCGGGTGCCCATCTCTGAGTGCCTCTCATGCTGGGTGTTTTAACAGAGGTGATGATGAGACACTCCATAAGAACAATGCACTCAAAGTCGTGCGAGAGCTACAAGCCCAAATCGCTGAACTTCAGGAAGACTTTGAATCTGAGAAGGCTTCACGGAACAAGGCAGAAAAGCAGAAAAGGGACTTGAGTGAGGAACTGGAAGCTCTGAAAACAGAGCTGGAGGATACGCTGGACACTACGGCAGCCCAGCAGGAGCTACGGTGAGTGTAGGAAAGGGAGCAGGGCCGGGGACCCCACCCACCTCCCCAAGTCTGCGCAGAAATGCCTGGGTGTGTTTGCTGTCTTTGGGAGGCAGTGTGTTTTTCCTCATGATGACAGGTGGAACGGTGATTAAATAGTAATGGTTAGAAACAGTCCAGCCTGTGGGTAGAAACACCTGTGCAGGTGTGGGTGGGTGGACCAGCAGACTGAGGGACACAGAGTGAGATGGGTGTGATCAGAAAAGCCGTGGCCAGTGATGGATGTCTAGGGAGAGATGGGGACAACTACACAGAGTGGGGAGCGGTGAAAAGAGATTTATAGATAGCGATAGGACCAGAGGAAGAGAGCGGTAAACACAGAAATAGGAGGAGACACCCAGGAGGCCAGCCATGTGCTGGCAGTGCCAGGTGGTGTGAATAGTGTAGGTAACCAGCTGAAAAGGGAAGGATGCCTTCATGGGTGAAAAGAAGGGTGGCGCAGGCACTGGGACAGAGTGCTGTAGGCAGAGGCAGATGCAGTGTCATGTGCCAGCAGCAGCCCAGGCAGGCATGAAAGGTGACAAGCATAGGTGAACATGGCTAGAAAGCTGCAGCGTGGCAGCCCAGGAGTCACAGGAGAGCGTAGCAGTGACCCAGCACGCAGGGCTGGAGGTACTGGCCTGTACCTCCCACAGACTCATAGGTGTCATCACTGTGGAGAGCAGTGTGGGGGTGTGCCAGCTTGCTGTCTTGGCAGATGCCATCTGCTCCCTCCAAGACTCACACTGCCTGGAGCCTCAGGGCCACCCCAGGAGTCCCAGCCGGAAGGGAACCCTTGCTGCCTTGGCTGGCTGCAGGCACACCTGCTGACTCTTCCAGGGTGTGAATAATGGAAAGAATAGCCCATCACCCTGGGGAGTTGCTGGGAGCTGGAATAAAATAAGAAAGACGGAAGGATTGTTTATGAACACAAGTACGACCAGAGAGGCAGAAAATGACCCAGAGCAAGCAGGAGGGAAATGTGTTGTGGTGAAAACCAGTGCAATTTCCCAGAGGACCAGGATATCATCAGCTGTGTCCACCCAGCAGCTGGAAACCTGGGCACTTGGTCGTGGAAAGAATGACATCATGGTGTCTACAGGGCAGGCTGGCTGGGTAGGCAGTGAGACGGAGGTCAGATGATGAGTGTGAGGAGGTTCTCAGTGGTGGAATACGGAGGCAGTGAGCCTTGTAATGTTTGTCCATGATCTTGGCCATGAATATGTACAACTACAGCAGCTGCAGAGGTTGGTTGGTTGGTTTTTATCTTCATCTTTTTCCAAGAGGGAGGAAAAAGCCCCTCTGAGCCAGACATGGTTCAAGGCTTCCTACCCCACTCTAGCAGAGTCACTGTTGTTAATAGTTTAAGTCCTGGCCTTCTCTTTCAAATATCTGCTTTTTTAAAATCTAGAAACCACTGAACTAGACTTTGCTGAACTCTCCACTCCCAGCTGGGCTTTAGACTGCAGTAGAAAAAAAGGTTCTGATCATTTTTCCCATCCAACCCTTGCAAAAAAATTAATGTGCATATTTATTAAAACCATGTGTATGCTCAGCTGTAGCATTCATTGATTCTGTTTTGCCTACAGCTCAAACGTGTACTCCATTCTTGCCAAGGACCCTTAGAGAACGCAAACCACCACCCTGCCTGGGCCCTGGTTCTTCCCATGATTAGTATAAAGTAATAGTCCTCTGTAAATCATATACTCTTCCGCAGACTCACTGGCATTTTAACTCTTTTGAGGACTTTTGATGAAAGACTAAAAGAAATTGAGTTATTCAGCCTGTAGGAGAGAAGGTAAAGGTTTCCTTTCACTATTAGATTCAAGTAGGGATTAGGAACAGAACAATTTTCCCAAAAGACAATGAGCTGATAGTTGGAGAGATTTCCCCGGAGTCTGGTCAGTGAAGCAATGGCCACTAGAGTAAACTGAAATAATCTTGATGGAAGCCTTGCAGAGGACAGGACCAGACCAGCACACGTCTTTGACCTCTGGCTGAGCCAGTGGAACCTGGGGCTGAGCTAGGCTAGACCACGAAGAATCCTCAGTGATTCTTTCTGGCTGGGCTACATGTGACCATAGAGCTGGCAGCCAGGCCCTGTTCTCTTGGCACTGGGATCTCTTAGCCAGCCCCTGCGTCTCATGACTCCAGAGGAGAGGAAAAGAAAGGGGAAGAGAGAGAAAATGTGTCCACATGGGAATCAGTGTGTGAATCACTGTTCTAAGTTGTGACATGTTTTAAAGTACAGAGCAAGTTTGCTAGTGATATGCTTCAGGATTAGTGTGAGGTTGTAGCTAATTCAACTTTGCTAATCTAGGTCTTAGCAGGAGTGCGGTTTACCTGACTGGCTTCAGTCTTCATCAAGCTTGTGCTTAAACACTGTGCTCAGATTAACAAATTTAGAGTGACTCCCCATGGGGAGTAAGATCTCTTCTAGACAGTGAATAACTGTCATTATTCAAGTTGCCCTGTATATATTACAGCCAATTTAAAAAATGTTAGAAAGCCATGGAAAGATATTTAATGCTAATGTGATCTTCATACCATAGAGTGCAGGTTAGATAAAGCCTCAGTTTACATCAGAACATTCAAGTTCTATGGCCGTGGTCCTGCTGCTTTCTCATATCAAACATCAGAGACGCTTTCTGAATCCTTTGAGCTGCCTTCTAATTTTCCTGCCCCTCCAAAAGATAATGCCCTCCTCCCCAAACATAAGCCATTTTCTAGTAGAGTTTTGGGAGAATGTTAGTTAATTGCAGCTTCTTCACATGATTGCTAAAAGTCTTGCTTTTTATGGCGCAAGGTGCTGATTAATTTGGCCTTTGCCACCCCTTCACTTTTGAAAATCTCTGAGAGATTACCTTTTTCCAGTTGTATTCAAGTCTGCTGGGGCTGTGGTAGGCAGTTTGGCATCTTGTGTTAACCAATTCCTGACCTCTAGTGAAACCAGACTGTCCAGAACAATTTGAAGACTTCTAAGAGATGTCATCCTGTGTCTTGATAAGTCAGACATGGCATGGAAGTTGCACTGCTTTTTCTTTTTTTAAAGATAGGGTCTCATTTGCCCAGGCTGGCGTGCAGTGGCGCGGTCATAGATCATTGTAGCCTCAACCTCCCAGGCTCAAGCGATCCGCCTTAGCCTCCCAAATTGACAAAATTACAGGCAGGAACCACTACTCAGCCCTCTATGAAGATTTCTGATATAACAATAATAGACCTGCCAGCCTTCTGGAAATAGCACATCAAAAAATTAAAGGAATTTATGTCATACTTAAAATAAAAACAGCACTTTTTCAAAAAGAAAATGTGTTTTTAATCAGTCAGCCAATTCTGATCTTTCTTAAAAAATATCTTCCTCTAGTACAAAACGTGAACAAGAAGTGGCAGAGCTGAAGAAGGCTCTTGAGGAGGAAACTAAGAACCATGAAGCTCAAATCCAGGACATGAGACAAAGACACGCAACAGCCCTGGAGGAGCTCTCAGAGCAGCTGGAACAGGCGAAGCGGGTAAGGGAGACCCTGCTGTGTGCTGTGGCCTGGAGGAAATCCACCGTCAGACCTACTCTCATCCTATCTGGCCGCTCCATTCAGTCATGTGTTGATTAGGGCCCAGCCTCTCTACGTCATTGAGTGGGCTGCTGGGTATTCAGCTGCCAAGGCAGGAGCGACTTTGTGAAAGCACACTGCCTACTTAGGGAGAAAAAGCAGGCGCAAGTGCGTGGATCCAGCGCCATCTCAGATCATATAGTTGTCCCCAGTGCCTCCTCTCACTAAATCATTCTCCGTGGCTTCTCGAAATCTCGAATGGTTTGAAAGTCATTCTTTCCTTGCCTGTCTGCTGCAAGTCACAGGTCCTGCTGACATCCCCCTTCAGGGGTTCCTGACATTCCTCTCTGCCTTCTTGTCCTTCCCTGCCTATGATCTCACCTCAGCCACCAAATGCAGTGTTGCCATTCATTTCCTTGTTCCTGCTTCTGTATCTCAGATCTAGGCTTTCTGTTCTGCTGAAACTTATGCCCTGGGACTCACACCACCCTCCTGACAGGCTTCCATTACTTCCCCTAATATTTGCCTTCATGACTTGGTTCTTGCCTCACTTTCCCCATATTTCTATTCTTTGCTTAGCTGCATGCTACCTTTTAATATGGACAATGGCAATATTAACATTCATGGAACATTTACATTTGTGTCAGGTGCTAAGTAAGTACCCTACATGAACTGCCTTCTTTAATCTTTGCTACAAACCTGTGGTATGCCTCCTATAATTCTCATTTAAAAGACAAGGACACTGAGGCCCAGCAGTGTTAGGTAATTAAGCCTGGCCACACAGCTCGTTCATGGAAAGGCAACTTGAAGCCAGACAGTCTGGCCCCAGATTCCCATGTAGCCACCCTACCACACCCAATCTTGTCCCTGGGGCAAGATGTCATTGGAAATAAATACATCCTGTTGTGACCCACCCCTGCACCAAGGGTGCTTGCTGGTGTTAGTAAGCATAAAACAATTTTTTACACTAACAATTGTTTTGTACAAAGGACAGTGTGAGTGATTACTCTGCAGACAGGACACACTTTGCATTGACAAGGATAATTACTTAGTACAGTGAGCCCCTCCATATCTGCATCCGCTCCTCAGAGCAGGATGTACCCATGTGTTCCTTATGTAGGAATTCTTACACTCAAAGACTAGCAAACATTTTCATTCATTCATTCAACAAATGTAGAGTACAGACTCACTGAGTGTTAAGCACAGTTCTGCAGACTCAGAAAGCAGTCCCGAGTATGGAGTTTTATAAAATAACTAGTGAATTATTTTTTTCCTTTCCATCTCCTAGTTCAAAGCAAATCTAGAGAAGAACAAGCAGGGCCTGGAGACAGATAACAAGGAGCTGGCATGTGAGGTGAAGGTGCTGCAGCAGGTCAAGGCCGAGTCTGAGCACAAGAGGAAGAAGCTGGACGCGCAGGTGCAGGAGCTCCATGCCAAGGTCTCTGAAGGTGACAGGCTCAGGGTGGAGCTGGCGGAGAAAGCAAGTAAGCTGCAGGTAAGCCAGAAACCTCTGTGCCACCGTAGCATGGCCCTCATTGACCATTTTACCCCTCTGTGCAATAAGAGATGCATGGCCAGTGTGCTGTGCAGTACCTGAAAATGACGAGCCAGTAAATACATCGACTCTTAGGTGTCCCTAGTGTATATTACTTTGATGTAGTTAAATAATATTTTAAGAAGACAGCATGAATTGGACATAATTAGTTCCACTTTGAATTGTGTTTATCATTGCTTGAACGGTTTGAAGTACTTCATCTTCTCTATTAGTCCAGTAAATGAGAGAACAGGAACAATGGGCCAAAACAATTCGACCTCACAGTGGCAAAGATTTTTGATAGTTTTATTCTCTACACTGCTGGTACAAATTAGTGCAACCTTTTCTAAAGGACAGTTTGGCAGTCTTAGATCACGAGCCTCAAAACTGGGCATATCCTTAGAACCGAAAAATCCATGTCTAGTCATTTATCCTAGGGAAACAGCTAGGGATGTACACACAGAATCAGTCTCAAGAATGTTCATTGCAGAAGTGTGTACAAAAATATATACAGTCAGCCCTCAGTATCCACTGGGGGGTTGCATCCAGGACCTCCTACAGATACCAAAGTCTGCAGATGCTCAAGTCCCTAATAAAAATGGCATCATGTTTGCATATATGCACATCCTCCCATATACTATAAATCATCTCTAGATTACCTGTAATACCTAAGACAATGTAAATGCTATGTAAATAGTTGTTACACTGTATTTTTTAGGAAATAACAACCCAAAAAAGTCATGCTTTTAGGAAATAACATGTTGTTAGGAAATAACCCAAGAGTCCTGAGCTGTGCACATGCAGGGTATTCTTTCCGAATATTTTTAATCCATGGTTGGTTGAATCCACAGATGGAACCTATGGATAGGAAGGGCTGACTGTGCTTTGAAATAACTTTAATGTTCCATATGGACTTCTATGCAACCAGCAAAAACAATATAGTCAGTGAGTTCTCATTGGTAAGAAAAGATGTACATCATGTATTGCCACATTGAAAAAGCATTACAGAACTGTGTTGTGTCAGAGGCCCAAGAACGCACAACAGTAGATGATTCTTCAGGACTCAAAGGACTCCGCAGAGAGGGCTGCCCATGGCAGTGATTTATTACAGTGAAAAGATACAAAGCAAAATCAGTAAAAGGGCATGAGGGCTGAGGTCCTAAGGAAACCAGGAATGAGCTTCCAGGAGTCCTCTCCCAACAGAGTCATACAGGACATGCTTTATTCCTCCAGCGGTGAGTCCTGATGGCACACGTGAAATGTTGTCTCCCAAGAAGCTCACCTAGGGACTGGTTACGTGCGCTCCCCTTGCCTAGCATAAACCCAAATTGCAGACTCCCAGAAGAAACGCAGGTGGTCAGCATAAGACCACATTGTCTACATGGACAGTTTCATTTAGGAAATAGTGGGAATTCTTGCTAAATTCAAGTTCTCAGATGCCAGCCAAGGGGTCAACATCACAAGCAGGCCTTTCGAAGGAAGGCAGTCCCAGTCTGCTATGTTAACATGTAGGTACTGACATATGGTGTGTGTGTGCTGTCACACATCTGGAAAGATATTCCTAAAAGAGAAAATCTCTGAAACAGCATGATGAACATGCCACACCAGGCATATGTTAGGCTCCCATATACACTGTTCCCCATTTAATCCTCAGGCAACCCTCTGATAGGTGAGGAACCTGAGGCTCAAAGAAGCTAAGGATCTCGCCCCCTCTGGGACTTACCTGGTGACTTCTAGAGCTGGTGCCGAAGGCAGGAATCCCTCTTGACTCTGGAGCCCTTCCCCACCACACTGTTCCCAAGATGGATGAAGTGTGACCTTTGTGAAGGATATGGCTAAAAAGAATGAAAATGCGTCACAGCGTGCACTCCGTTGTGGCTGTGCCGCTGTACACTTTCCCTTGGCCGGTGTGACGAGGACAAGCGAGAACCTATGGTGCCCTGCTGCCCCGCTGCGTCCCTCCACTTTTTCCCAGCACCCACTGTCCTCAACAGTTATAAAGCGTCTTATACCATGAAGATTTGTTTGGAAAATATTTTAGAACTATCACTGAGAAGGAAAAATATTCACATTATTCATGTAATCTAACCATAAGGAATGGCTTAAATATTCATGATGAATCTATAATACCAGTTTCTTAAAACCTTAAAGAACTTCTGGCTGAGCATGGTGGCCCACACCTGTAATCCCAGCTACTCAGGAGGCTGAGGCAGGAGAATCGCTTGAACCTGGAAGGCAGAGGTTGCAGTGAGCCAAGATCACACCATTGCACTCCAGCCTGGGCAACACAGTGGGACTCCATTTCAAAAAAAAAAAAAAGAACTTCCTTGTATCCCTTTTATAAAAGCTTCAAGATCTATAAGAATGTGAATTATACTTGCCTCCCAAAGCATATTAATGCATCTTCGTGTGAAGGAAGACAAAAATCAAGCACCAGCTGGCCTTTCAGCTCCCCGCAGAGGATACAGCGACTTTTTCAAAGGCTTTGCTTTAATTTTTGTCTCTTCATGATAAAAATAGAAGGTAGGAAACCAGTTAGGAGGCCTCCCCACCCCTGCCCCACATGGGCTCTATTCTCCTCCTCCCTGTCCTTTCCATGGATAGAGACTTTTAAGGTGGCCAGGGAGGCAGGTTCTAGTACCTCCTTATTTGAGCTTCATTTGAAGGCAACAGACTCTTGGTAGTGAGTCTTCCTTAACCAAATGGGTAGTTTCAGGTTCACACTGCCCTTGAGTTCTTCAATATTAATGTTCTTTTTTTTTTTTTTTTTTTTTTTTTAATTTTTTATTGGATTATAGGTTTTGGAATATTCATGTTCTTAAAAGCTGTATTTCGAGACCCTTTCTGCTCGCTTACTATTGAGTTGAATTTAATCTTTTACTCCTTACAGAATGAGCTAGATAATGTCTCCACCCTTCTAGAAGAAGCGGAGAAGAAGGGTATTAAATTTGCTAAGGATGCAGCTAGTCTTGAGTCTCAACTACAGGATACACAGGTATTCCACGGGGAGCAAGGGGTCTTTATAGTAACTAACATTTCTGGAATATATAAGCTGGTGAAATATGCTGCTCCCAGAATTGTCCTCCGTTTCACCCCTTACTCGTTTTATGTCGTACTTTTATTTGGAACCAGCCTTGCTACTCAGGATTTCTCCCAGAAGCTCAGTGTCTTGATGCAGAGCCCCTGGGGTTCTTGTGTCTGGCAGGCATGTGGGTGGCCTGGGAGGCAGCTCCAGCTGTCATTCACGGCCGCTGCCTGGGCTGTGGTTTACCCAAGCCGTGGTCCCACTGCACACAATGTATTGCTGGCCATTTTACATACAATTGTTTCATTATGGTTGAAATTTCATTGTGCTGACCTAAGAGAAACAGTCCATTTTGTAAACGGGTGAGTTGACGCTTGCTTATCATACTGTTAAGACTTGTGTTGAATCATCTGTTAGGATGTTTTTAAGTCAGCTACAGGTTACTCGGAAATAATGCAGCACTTTATTCTTAGAGTTTTACATCTTTTGTTAAATTTACAAACATTTATAAGTTTTTATTTGCCAGGCTCTAGGCTAGGTGCTGGGGATTAAATACACACACACACACACACACACACACACACATACATATATATATATACATATATATACACATATATATAATATATATATGTACACACATATATATATATACACATATATATATAATCAGACAAGCAGAAAGTGAAATAATTAGGCAGTTGGGGACAAACTCATTTTACCCAAAGCATACCCCATGAGAAGGCACAGCCTGGCGAGTAAGACTAGAGGCCAGAGCCAGAGCACAGAAATTCTGCTCTGCACAACTAATGCCTTTGAAGCTTTTCTAGTCTGAAAGTAACAGGAAAGACATGTCTATGCTTACATTTTAGAAGTCGATCTGGCAGGAAATATACAGGACAGATAATTGAAGGGATGCCTAAGACGGGAGAGGTGATCCTAGTGTGAAGGGCATGAACTAAGACGGGGCAGTGGGTAGAGAGGAAGGGATTCTAGATGTGCCTGAGGAGATGCAGGGGTGTGGCAGGGATGCCTGGAGGCCCCAGCCTGGGCTCTGGGGTGGACGGTGCAGCCATTCAGTCTTCAGAGACAAGTCTGAAGCAGTGTTGGTGTGATGAGCTTGAACAAAGTTATTGTGTGTGTTTTTAAATCATCTGTGTTTGTTAATGTCACTGGGTATTCTCATGCACTGAGGCGCTCTCTCTTTTTTATGACATGAATTCTTTAATACAGGTGTATTTGTTTTGGTGATAAATATAACGGACATGTTGCCCTTTTAAAAAAATTACACAGGAGCTTCTTCAGGAGGAGACACGCCAGAAACTAAACCTTAGCAGTCGGATCCGGCAGCTAGAAGAGGAGAAGAACAGTCTTCAGGAGCAGCAGGAGGAGGAGGAGGAGGCCAGGAAGAACCTGGAAAAGCAAGTGCTGGCCCTGCAGTCCCAGGTGTGCGTCCTCTTTAGGAAGCCGCAGTGGCCTCGATGTGTGTCTGCAGCAGCTCCTGGCCCTGCTGTGCTGGGCTCTCTCAACGCCATTTGGGACAGTTAATTAGGTCATACTAAATTAAGCCCATTAAATAGTTTTTCTTTGACCCAGCCACATGCTGTTTATAATGCTGGAAGCCCTTAAAATAAAGACCTAGGACTGTGTCAACTATGTAAGGTTTCAATCCAGTCATCATTTTATAGACTATTACCTAAGAAATTAAGTGACAGTCTAAGATTCATTTGTTTTAAATCACAGTATTGATTTTTCTTCTCTCAGAATATTAAAAACAAAAATTTTTTTCTTTATTCTTCAAATGCAAAAACCAGTTGAGGTTTCTTGTGGGTTTTTGTTTCGTTTGTTTTTGAGACAGAGTCTCACTCTGTTGCCCAGGCTGGAGTACAGTGGCGCGATCTTGGCTCACTGCAACTTCTGCCTCCTAGACTCAAGTGATCCTCCCACCTCAGCCTCCCCAGTAGCTGAGACTACAGACAGGCAATTTTTGTATTTTTAGTAGAGATGAGGTTTCCCTATATTGGCCAGGCTGGTCTCGAACTCCTCACCTCAAGTGTTCTGCCCCGCTTTGGCCTTCCAAAGTGCTGGGATTACAGGCATGAGCCACCATGCCCGGCCCCAGTTGAGTTCTTTAATACTGATCTTTCTGTTTGTCCTTATGCAAAACCTAGTTGGCTGATACCAAGAAGAAAGTAGATGATGACCTGGGAACCATTGAAAGTCTGGAAGAAGCCAAGAAGAAGCTTCTGAAGGACGCGGAGGCCCTGAGCCAGCGCCTGGAGGAGAAGGCACTGGCATATGACAAGCTGGAGAAGACCAAGAACCGCCTGCAGCAGGAGCTGGATGACCTCACAGTGGACCTGGACCACCAGCGCCAGGTCGCCTCCAACTTGGAGAAGAAGCAGAAGAAGTTTGACCAGGTGGGTCTTCTACATCCCGACTCCCAAACCTAAGACCCAGGGTCATGTGTTGTTTCCTCCTGGCAGAGCTCTTGCTTTTGTTGGTTTGGTTTAATCTTATTTAAAGGCAATTAAATATACCAATTTATATCAAAATTGGAAAATGCAGAAAAGCAAGAAAAGGAAATATGAGAACAGCATAATCTAGTAGCAGCACTCTTGGGATAAATCAGATAAATCAGCCACTTAGTGGAAGAGTTTATGTCACTGTTGTGGTTTTTAATATTCCCCCATCCCCTTCTGCAAAGCTGTTAGCAGAAGAAAAGAACATCTCCGCTCGCTATGCCGAAGAGCGGGACCGGGCTGAAGCAGAGGCCAGAGAGAAAGAAACCAAAGCCCTGTCCCTGGCCCGGGCCCTTGAGGAAGCCCTGGAGGCCAAGGAGGAGTTTGAGAGGCAGAACAAGCAGCTCCGAGCAGACATGGAAGACTTGATGAGCTCCAAAGATGACGTGGGGAAGAATGTAAGTCACCTGTGGGCTCCGCACTTTGGCAAGGGAGAGTATCCCTTGGGGCCTTGGCAAGGGAGCAGGCAACTCCTTAGGGGTGCCTGAAGGACCTGGAAATGCACAGCCCGACACTGAAGCCATCTAGGAGTGTCTTGGCCTGTGCCTGAGTCAGGGGTTCAAGTCTTCTGGGACCAGATGTCAGGTTTTCTGCAGTCTCCCCCGCTCATCCATGACAAGCCAGATGTGGAGCTCTTGCAGCAGCACTGGCCGGAGGGGAACATGTTTCTCCTGGCCGCTTTCCCTGCCCCAGCCTGCATCCTGGCAGGGGGGCTTTCAACAAAAGGGCTTCATGGTTTTGCCATCACACGTAGTTATCAAATGTGAGACCACAGGATCCCCTTAGATCCAGGTGAGTGGGGACCTGGAGGGGGGGAGGAGGAGGGAATGGCAGCTTCCTCTGACCTAGGTCTTCCCAGGGAGGTCCCACTGTTTTCTTTGAGAGCTTCGGTAGCTTTGGGGGCTTATCCACAGCTTAGAAGCTTCTGTCACAGTTTCTCTTCCCATTGCATACATCTTCTAAAGAGTTGCCATGATATTTATTTACCCTCCTTCCCTCCCTTAGTATATGACATGTTGAAGACAGCAAAATAAACCCACGCCTGGTATCCAAAGACAAGGTTCTCAGCCTGGCTCCTCCACAGGTTTCCATTCTGACCATGGGAAGCCACTTAAACTTTTTAAGCCTAAGTTTCCTTATCAGTCAGATGGACATAATACTTGTCCAATTTCATGAAGTTACTGTATGTGCTTTGAAAAGCATAAAGTCAAGAGGCAGTCTCATTTTCATGGACTGTGGGCCATCCAGCCACATCATAAGTTGGCAAAGGTGGTCCCACCTTCCTGCTGCATCTCCCACAACTTGGCACTCAGGGACTAGCCCCATAGACAAAAAGAGGCCACTGAAAGAAGTGACCATGATTACACAGTAAAATGTGGAGAGAGAACTCCACAGTTTATTTCATGTTCATTTTCTGTAGAATCCACACTCACATGTTCATGCCACAAACACGTCTGTTGTGCCTGAGCACCAGACACTGCATAGAAATGGGCCTTCCTCCTGTCCTGAGTTTCCCTGTGCTTATCCTGTGAGAACTGAGGTGTCCTGGACCCCAGAGGGGATGCACAGAAGCACCAAGTCCTCCCTCCAGAGGCTGCCTCAAGGATCAAAGGGGACAGGAGGTGGAGCTCTCAACGCAGTGCCTGGTGCAGAGAATGAGGGAGATGGTGCTGGGGGGGATCTTTGTCCAGAGAAAGATGAGGCCTCTGTACTGTGTCCTGCCTAAGCCACCCTCATAGCACTTTCCACGTGTGCTTTTCAATAGGAATCATCGTTTCTACAGCAAGAGGTGTACTGTGGTACTTCTTCCTCAGTCAGCAGACAGGTTCCCCGGCATTGCTGTTTCCATTGTTGTTTGGCTCACTGAAGAGCTCTCTGCTTAAAGGTCATCAGAGGAGGATGACCAAAGAACATGTGTGATAAAATCCACACTGTAGTTCTGAACTGCATACGCTGAAATGGGGAATAGCAGCAGCCTGAGCGGGAAAGGGAAGGACGTGTGTGCATGTGGCAGGGAGCCGGCCCAGAGGGACCAAAGTGGCCAGCATGCTGAGTGGCCCTGTAAAACAGGGAGAGTGCTGTTCTTCACACGTTCCTCTGCCCAGGTCAACTTTTTCCTGATGCTTCGGTGATTTAGGTTCACGAACTTGAAAAATCCAAACGAGCCCTGGAGCAGCAGGTGGAGGAAATGAGGACCCAGCTGGAGGAGCTGGAAGACGAACTCCAGGCCACAGAAGATGCCAAGCTTCGTCTGGAAGTCAACATGCAGGCCATGAAGGCCCAGTTTGAGAGAGACTTGCAAACCAGAGATGAGCAGAATGAAGAGAAGAAGCGGCTGCTGATTAAACAGGTAGGTCAAAGGGGTGTGGCCTCCAGAACAAGGGTCTGAAGGCCCCCAAAGCCCAGGTCTGGCTCAGTATCTTGTTTGTTTATGTTAGAACACATTTGAGTAAACACGGAGTTGAGTAACACGTGGAGTAAAATGGATTTATTTGGTCATTTGAGAATTTTCTTATTTAAATTTTATTGTAATTGGTTTAGGTTTTTCTACTTCTCAGACAGTATCATTGCTGCTTACAAGCCAGGACACTTATCAATTAGAAAGCCCTCAGCAGACTCCCAAGGTTCACATTCCTTGTCCTAGAATGTGGGTATAGGAAAGAATTGATGCATACCAGACACAGTGGTTCAGCAGATTTCTGCAGTTCAGATCACAGGTCCTAATAATTAAATCACTTTTCAAAAGGAATAAAACAGCAGATACTTAAATTTTTCATTTTATAAAGTTGTTATCCATCTAAGTTGTATATTTTTCTGAATGTATATCAGACACTTTTCTGCATGGATGTTAAACTTCTAGTCTAAAAGTTTACTTTAAAAACTAATTGTGGGGCCGGGCGTTATGGCTCACGCCTGTAATTCCAGCACTTTGGGAGGCCGAGACGGGTGAATCACGAGGTCAAGAGATCGAGACCATACTGGTCAACATGGTGAAACCCTGTCTCTACTAAAAATACAAAAAATTAGCTGGGCATGGTGGCGCGTGCCTGTAATCCCAGCTACTCAGGAGGCTGAGGCAGGAGAATTGCCTGAACCCAGCAAGCGGAGGTTGCGGTGAGCCGAGATCACGCCATTGCACTCCAGCGTGGGTAACGAGAGCGAAACTCCGTCTCAAAAAAAAAAAAAAAAAACTAATTGTGGATGGATATTTTAACAGTTCCTTACAAGTCATGGCAATAAGTCTTGGATTTAGGGTGTGTGTGTGTGTGTGTGTGTGTGTATTATTTTCTTTTTTGAGACAGAGTCTTGCTCTGTCATACAGACTGGAGTGCAGTGGCATGATACTGGTTCACTGCAACCTCTGCCTCCCATGTTCAAGTGATTCTCCTGCCTCAACCTCCCAAGTAGCTGGGACTATAGGCATGCGCCATGATGCCTGGCTAATTTTTGTATTTTTAATAGAGATAGGGTTTCATCATCTTGGCCAGGCTGGTCTCAAACTCCTGGACTCAAGTGATCCACCTACCTTGGCCTCCCAAATTGCTGGGATTACAGGCATGAGCCACCACCCCTAGCCAGATTTGGGATATATTTAATTTTGCTTTGTTTTGTTAATTTCCCTCTCCTAACTATTGGTCAATTATTGCTGGATAACAAATTACTCCAAACAACAAATTACTGCAAACTGTAACAACATTTATGTCACAGTTTCTGTGGGTGAGGAATTGGGAAGCTGTTGAATCAGTGGGTCTGGTACAGTCAGGACCTCAGCCCCGGCTGCATCATCTGAAGGCCCAAAGTGGGCTTGGAGGAGCTGTGCCAAGCTGGCTCACCCAAATGGTGTCAGCAGGAGGCCTCAGCAGCTCACCACATGGGCTTCCTGAGTGTCCTGGAGGGAGCCTCAGGAGACTGAGAGATCCAAAAGAAAGCAAGCAAGGAGGAAGCTTCCAGGCCTTTTATGACCTAATCTCCCAAGTCTCATGTGATCACTTTTTTATTCCGTTTGTTAGAAACGAGTCACTAAGACTGGCCCACATTAGAGAGATTACACTCCAACTCTTTAAGGTGGGGAATATTAAAGAATTTCTAGACATTTTTTTAAACCACCAAACTTTGAAATATCACGTAAGTGGCTCTACATTAGGAGCCTCCTGCTCTCCTGTGCCTTGAGGTACAGCTCCGGATCTCTGCAGAATCCAGCAAGCAGACGATGAGCGCCTCTGTATTATGCAGGAGCAGCTGCCCTGCTCCTCCTCTCCCACACCAACCCCTGCAGAGGAGCAGCAGCAGCAGCCTTCTTTCTCCCCTTTGGTGAGGACCAGTGGAGCCACCACTCCACCAGGCCTCGCTGCCTCCACACCAGCCGCCATCCTCTTTGCGGGAAGCGTGAGTTCTGTGAAGGCAGGGACCCTTCCTTGCTCACCCAAGCCTCTAGCTGCTAGAGCAATACCTAGGCCGCAGGTATTAAGATATTTATGACCCTGTACCTTAATAAATACATGACAAAGCATTTATGGCTGAATAAGCGGAGGAAGCAGGACAGGTTGGGAAGAGCGTGTCAAGGCAGTGGCACACTGTCCCCGTGGACTCATGGGCTGATAAGGTTTGGAGCTCAACGGCTTCATTTCTGGTGACTGAGGCATTAGGATTTGGTTTAAGGACTCCCGAGCACCTTCTTCTAAGCACCCCTCACACAGTGTGAGCGTAGTGCCCCATCCCCACTGCACATTATGGGGCTCACAGAGTGAAGAGCACCACAGAGTTAGTCCCCCTCGGTTTCCAGCCCACATCCTACTCATCCTCACTCTCCCATCTGCCTGCTCCCGAACTGGCCCTCATTTTGTCCCTCCTCCGTTGGACAGCTTTGACTGCTCCCCACTTTCCTGCTCATTAAAGGCAGTTTCTGACTGGTTCTGACACCCCTGTAACGTGTCCATGCCACAAATTCTCACAACTTTAGGAAACAGACATGCCATCTGCACCTCTTAGCAACTACCCCACGCCCACTCTGTGCCTACCCCAGCCTTTAGTACATGATTACTGCATCATCTCGGGTCTTTCCATCTTGGCTTCATCTACACTCTGAGCTCAGGTCACTGGCTGCCTTCTCGTGTGCCCTTGAAGCAGTCAGTGGGGTGGTTTGTACTAGGTGGTGTTATTTAAACATCTCTTTGAACAAAATTCAGCTACTGTGGTTTTCTGTTCATAATAACTATTCGGTAACAGAGACCTCTACAGAATAACAGAAGGTTCTACTCACCCAAGTCACCAGAGCCCCCACCTGAGGACAGGCTGCCTGCTCTCTGAGTGGATACTTGGACTTAACCCAGCATAATCCAATGCTGTTCGTTAGGTGCGGGAGCTCGAGGCAGAGCTGGAGGACGAGAGGAAACAGCGGGCACTGGCTGTGGCTTCCAAGAAAAAGATGGAGATAGACCTGAAGGACCTCGAAGCCCAGATCGAGGCTGCGAACAAAGCTCGGGATGAGGTGATCAAGCAGCTCCGCAAGCTCCAGGTACGTGCCACTTCCCACGGAGTCTCTGCATGGCACCACATGACCCGTGTGGCTTTTACACAGGGGACAGCACTGCACCGCTGTCACCCACCGTGGGGGCACAGCACCACTGTCAGCATGGCCATGGGTGGGGCAGCAGGCCACGTGTGTCCACTGTGTCCACAGGAGATGCTTGAGCGCACTTAGCAACACATCCTTGTCTTGTTCATCTTTTAGAGGGAAGGCATTCAGTCATTGATCCTTACATATGATATTGGCTCAGTTTTTCACTGATGCCCTCTATCAAGAGTTGAATTTCTTTCTGTTCATGGCTTGAGTATTTTTATATTGAAACGGTATTAGATTTTGTCAAGTGCCTCTTCAGCTTTTATTGTGATGATCATATGGTTACATTAATTCACTTTTCGTTGTCCACCAATCTTGCACTCCTCAGAGATCCCACTTGGTCGTGGAGTATGATCCTTTTTACATGTTGCCAGATTCATTTTGCTACTATGTGGCTGAAGATCTTTGCAGTTGTATTCATAAGGGATTTCATTTTGATCTGTAGTTTTCTTATGATATCCTTGTCATTTCCATATGCTTTTATATTTACAGTGAATGTATATTACTTTTATAATCTAGAAAAAGAACCATGTTTAAAAGCTAAGAATGGTGCCAGGCATAGCGGCTCACACCTGTAATCCCAGCACTTCAGGAGGCCAAGGCAGGAGGAATGCTTGAGGCCTTGAGTTTCAGAACGGCCTGGGCAACATAGCGAGAGCTCATCTCTTAAAAAAATTTTTTTAATTAAAACTAAGGATGCAAATCACCCCCAAAACCTTCTTATTTAATCTTAGGCTCAGATGAAGGATTACCAACGTGAATTAGAAGAAGCTCGTGCATCCAGAGATGAGATTTTTGCTCAATCCAAAGAGAGTGAAAAGAAATTGAAGAGTCTGGAAGCAGAAATCCTTCAATTGCAAGAGGTTGGTTTGTTACTTTTCCATTTGTTCAATATATTTGTCCTTGAAATTTGTCAAGATCAAAAAAAATTTTTTTAATATCTTTGTGGCCCACTGTAATGTCAGTATCCATTTTAGTTGTTGCATTTATTTTGGGTTTTTTGGTTTTTTTTTTTAGTATCCACTTTTAATATGGTCTCCAACCTTGTTACTTCAGTTTGGAAACAGAAAGTGATCAGTTCAACACTGCTCATGTATATTCCTCTACCTCGCTAAAGGCAAAGGAGCTGATGAGTAACTTTTCAGGCCACCTTCTCGGCCTGCTCCCTGTGCAGGAAAGGGAAGTGATACTTTAGTGTTGATAAGCGTGAGGACTGTGTAACCCCAACCTTGTTGATGCAAAATTGCCTGTTTTTACACAGAAGCACTATTCATGTGATAACTTTTTTAAAAGGAGAGAAGTTTCTTTCATTGAATTCCTGTTATTCCTTTATTTATCTTTTTTGTAAGTTCTCATGATGCAGACACAGATAAGTTGCCTACAGGAATTATAACAGAGCAAGACACGCTTAAATATACACATTACCATGTAAATGATGGGTAATCGAAATTTTCTTCAAACCTGGAAAGATAAGTTAAATGTTAGTATCAGTTAATATGAAAAAACTCCCAATACAAACACCTAGAAATCTTGGGTAAAATATTAGCAAAGGCAGAGTTGAATTTGCAAGAAAGGATGGCTCTCTAGGAGTCAGGAATGAATGAGGAACTGAAAACCAGGTCAGTAAATGCCAAGCAGACCCTGAGAGAACCTGAGAGCCAGTTTTGGGAGGTTTTCATCCGGCTGTCCTCTGCCTCACCATTTTTTACTCGTTTTTCTGACTTCTTGAGTTGGACACCTAGCTCATCAGCTTTCAAGCTTCTTGTCTAATATGTCTATAAAAGACTGTAAATTCCCCAGATTTTTGATGTGGAGTCATCTCATTGTCATTTAATTCTAAATTTTTCTAATTCCTATTATGGTTTCTTCTTTATCCCATAAATAATTTAAGCTTGTGGCTTCAATTTTCAAATGTATGGCATTTGCTTCTTTTTTAAGTTGATTTTAGCTTTATCACATTGTGGTCAGAGAATGTTGAGAGGGCTCTGGGACCTAGAACACATTTGTTTTTGTAAATGTTCCACGTATGCTTAAAAACGATGCATGTTAGTCAATGAAGTAGATGTGTAAGCTCTATGTATCCATCATGGGGTTGACTGGTGAGATGCCCAAATACTCATTTCCCCAGGCGCTTTGGCTCTTGGAGCCTGCCTCCTAGAGAGCGCCCCTGGGCCATTACCCACATGTCCAGGCGGCATTCTCTGTACCATGCTCCATGTTTTTTCTTTCAGACTCTCAGGCAAGGTCTGAATCACAGTGCGTTAGGAAGAGACTGAGCTGGAAAGCTGGCCCTGCCTTTACCCCTATTGCTGACACTTTTCCTTCCCTCAGATACCTCTGTTCATTTGGCTTAGAAGCCTCAGGGTCCTTTTCTTTCTCCTATGGGTCCCTCTGTCTACCTAAAGCACTCCCAGCCAGTGGATAGTGAGTGTCTTAAAAGCCCTAGAGGGCAGAACACCAGAGGCCAGATGGCAGAGCTGTCTGGAGTCAGTGGCTCTGGGGTCAGGCCGGGAGCAGGTGCTGCCTCTTTTTCCCTCCTGACTCCCACCCTGCCCCGGGCCTGTCAGAGGACCCACAGCCCACACTCATGTAAGGCACTTGCATGTGCTGGAGCAGGCAGAGGAGCTCCCGTGCAGCCCTGCTCCTAAGACACCTTCAAGGTGTGCTCTTGCCAAATGTGGCATCTTTTGGAAAGGGCAGCTGGTGGGAAGAGCCCTGAACAGGGAGTCAGAACCGACTTTTTGCTGCTGACCAACCTTGGGACTTTGGGCCAATATCTTTGTCCAGGTGGGCCTCAGTTCCCTCATTTATAAAATAAATGCACCCTTGACTCCTTTCTGTGGCAAATCATCTTTCCAAGGAAGTTTGTGGAAAAACAGCCATCATGCAGTTCCTCTCATGGGCTGGCAGGCACAGGGCTGTCCCCATTGTTCTGCCCAGTCCTCACAGAGCCAGCTGAGGAGCCACAAAGGCCTGACTCTCCAGGGCTCCATCCCCTTCAAGAGGCCCTTACCAGAGAGGCCCAGCTCTGCAAACACTTGAGCCCCACGGGTGCACCCACCTGCCTTCTCCCTGTGGGAGCGCTGACCCTCGCTGCTGCACAGCTGCCTGGATCCACACTGGTCCGTGCAGCCAGTTTACTTGATCTCAAACTATGTATGTGAAAGATTCCGCAGGGCAGTAAGTAGGTACAGCTCATGTTTCTTAGGGCCCAGGGTTTGTATAAAGTTCCCGCTCAGTTTATATTAAGAAGTACCTGCTTTCCAAGAAGGGCAGGAACATCACCACCTCTTAGGTTGGAAGTGACAGCAAAGCCCTGATGGCAGGGAAGAGTTCCCTCTGGACATTTCTGTGTCAGATGCTGACACCACACACCACCTGGCTGACCTGCACCAAACAGATTTCCTTGCCAGTTTAATTTCTCAAATCTAAATGACAGCTTGAGGTGCAGGTAAACAGTGTCAGAAACAAGGTCACTGCAGCTCCAGCCACTGTCAGATTCCACAGGTGAGGAAACTGTTCACAGCCAGAGCTTAACACAGTCTTCACTGCTTAGGAACTTGCCTCGTCTGAACGAGCCCGCCGACACGCCGAGCAGGAGAGAGACGAACTGGCCGATGAGATAGCCAACAGCACTTCTGGCAAGTGAGTCTTCCATGGCCAGGGGCAGAGGCGGGTTCTCAGGGCACTGCTGAGAAGGCTGGAGGTGTCAACACACCTGGCATCAGCAGGTGGTTTGCTCCTCCTTCGCTGGGCCTGGGCTGCCTCAGCCATCGTACCCCATGCCAGTCCTGAGTCCTGCAGGTGTGAGCCATGGTCTGCACTAACTGGCACTGCACTCTTCACTTTCCAGTTCATTCGGTTTAGCAAGCAGGTTCCTCAGATATGACCTTTATCTGATTTCATTTTTCGTTAAAAGTCATTATCTTTTTTCCAATTCAGTTGATTTCTCCACTGAATTATTGAACCAAAGGTTCATCATCTACCTTTTTGAGCATGCCATATGAGGACTGAGAATTGTATTCTCAGTGCATTGGAAAACCACTAGAGTTTATGGGTGGGGGGCTGGGCTCGTGCTTGTGTTCTGAAAGTTCACTCTGGCAGCTGTCTGTGGAGAACAGCTGGAGGGAGGCAGGCAGGGCAGCTGGAGGCCACCCCAGCAGTCCAGGTGAGAGATGACAGGCCTGCATCTGGGTGGTGGCAGTGGGGGAGGGTGTTTGCAAGTGTCGTTGGTGGGACCTACTAATGGATTCGGGGATGGGTGCAAGGAAAAGAGAAACTTGAGAATGGCTGCTCAGGTTTCAGCACCAGGGTCGGGGAGGAGTCTTCCCTGAAGCTCCCGTGCTGTGCTGAGCTGGGACTGACCTGTTGCTTCCCCCTCTTCCCTGCCAGGTCTGCGCTGCTGGATGAGAAGCGGCGTCTGGAGGCTCGGATTGCACAGCTGGAGGAGGAGCTTGAGGAGGAGCAGAGCAACATGGAGCTGCTCAACGACCGCTTCCGCAAGACCACTCTGCAGGTGGCCCACACAGGGGCCCGCCACCAAGGGAGGGCTATGCCACCCCTCAGGCACAAGTGACTAAACTCTCTCCTCTCCAGGTGGATACACTGAATGCCGAGCTAGCAGCCGAGCGCAGCGCCGCCCAGAAGAGTGACAACGCACGCCAGCAACTGGAGCGGCAGAACAAGGAGTTGAAGGCCAAGCTGCAGGAGCTAGAGGGTGCTGTCAAGTCCAAGTTCAAGGCCACCATCTCAGCCCTGGAGGCCAAGATTGGGCAGCTGGAGGAGCAGCTTGAGCAGGAAGCCAAGTAAGAGGTTTTTGTTGCTATATATCAAAACTTACCCACCAGGCTCAGTCAGAGACAGACATGCCACTTCCATGAAGGGCTCCCCACGTGGGCAGAGAACATGTACAACCAGAGTGGGCGACAGAAGTTGGCGTGAGCTGAGAGAAGAGCTGCGAGCGTTCAGAGGGTGGAAGGACAGGCCTCTGAGAACACTCAGGGAAGGCTGGGCTTTAGGACTCGGCTCAGGGCTAACTACACTGTGCCCCCTGAGTTTGCATCTCCTACCCAAAGTCCCTTTGCCAAGTGTGTGGTATCACATGAAATGCTAGTTTGCTGGCAGAGATGAAATGCAGTATGACAAAAATCCTAGCCTTTCTTCTCCCCACAGGAAGGGATGGCTTAACAGCTTTCATATTGTTGTATTCAAGCATTCTGAAATGTCTGAGAAACTATACAGCACAGCTCTGGCAGGCAGGCATTTACAAAGCTATCATGCCATATTCCCCAGAACCAGGCAGACCTTCGGATTCACCCTCTGGTTGGGGAGCTTGGAGCCCAGAAATGCAGGGCTTATGGCCAGAACCCTGCATCCTCCCCAGCCCCATGCCCCAGGACTTCCCACTCCACTCTTAGACTCCAGTGGGCTGAAGTAACATAACTCACTCTTTGGGCTGACTCCCTCCCTATCCATTTTTGCATATTTGTCAAGGAACAAAGTAATTTTTTCTATCTTCCATGGAGTCCTCCAAATAAGTTACCTCTCCTTCATATGGGACAACGTAGACCTGTCTACAAATATGGGCTTGTTTCACCTCTAACCAAAGAGTGAGGATAGGGGATTTTTGTTTGTTTTCAGTGTGAGCTGCCAAAGTCCTGTAAATTCTCAAGTGAAACAATCACTTAATAAATTGGGTTATTTCTCAGGCTGAAAGTTTAGGTGATTAAACTAAGAATTGTGTCTTCAAAAGTCTATGTTCAGTATAACTCACAGGTAGCTTGTATGTAACATTTGCTGTTTAGAAGATCACTGCATACAGGCCAGGCGTGGTGGCTCACAACTGTAATCCCAGCACTTTGGGAGGCCGAGGTGGGCGGATCACCTGAGGTTAGGAGTTCAAGACCAGCCTGGCTAATGTGGTAAAACCCCGCCTCTACTAAAAATACAAAAATTAGCCAGGTGTGCTGGCACACACCTGTAATCCCAGCTACTTGGGAGGCTGAGGCACAAGAATCACTTGAACTCAGGAGGTGGAGGTTGCATTGAGCAGAGATGGCACCACTGTACTCCAGCCAGACTGACAGAGACTCCATCTAAACAAACAAAAAAAGTAATATAACTGAGTAGTAATATAACTGAATACCTGTGTACAGTGATTAATACCTACACGTGCAGGACAGGAATAATTTGCTTTCTCTACCTTTTGCTATTGAGGAATATATTAAAGGCAATTCCTTTTTTGACCAGAAGGTTTTAGTACATTAGTCGTGATATTCTGGGCAGAGAGGTCCATAATGCCTCTACCATCTGTCATCTTCCCAAAGAAAAAGGGCTCTTAAAATATTTTTCCCATACAAATATCATTTCAAGAATTTCAGAACTAATGTGACCACTTTCATAGGGAACGAGCAGCCGCCAACAAATTAGTCCGTCGTACTGAGAAGAAGCTGAAAGAAATCTTCATGCAGGTGGAAGATGAACGTCGACATGCAGATCAGTACAAAGAACAGGTACGCTAATGCCTCCCTGGAAGCGTGTTAGTGAAGGAACTGGTGGAGAATGAGCTGGTGGCACAACTGACCGGCAGCATTCAGGAGCCTCCTCATTCTGGTGTTTCAACTCACATGTGCCATTCCATGTTCCTGGCTGGTACCTCTGGGTGCTGGGGACACAGGTGGTAAAAAGGGGGCACTCACAGGAGAGTGGGGAGAGCAGATCAGGAAGCAAGTTCAGTGAGGACTGAACTGTAAAGCTCCTGCGTTCTCCACTAGAATGAATGCTTGATGAGCACAGGGATTTCTGCCTGTTTTGCTCCCTGTTAGCTCCCTAATGCCTAGTATAGTTCCTGGGCATCACTGGCAGTCATGAGGTATTGGCTGGATGCAGGGTGGACACAGGAGACAGTGACTAGAAAGTGAAGGGAAGAGAGGTGTCCTGCACGCTGCACCAGGGTGGTCTTCAGTGTCTGCATCCAGGCCCTTTCTAAGGATGCAGGGAATGTTCTGCAGAACTTTGAACCATGGGTCAGAACTGTCCGGACTGCAGTGTGGGCAGCTGTCCCCTCCCTCCCCTGAGGATTTCACTGCCTTTGGCCCAAACCCTCCCCTACTTCATTCAGTCAGGTCCCACCTCTACCCTTGAAGACTACAGCACTGAGAACAGTTGAAGGTGGTATGAGCTGGACTCGCAAGACACTGGCCGGTCCCTGTGTGGCTCAGGAATGGAGGGCCCAAAAGGGAGGCTCTTAGTTCTTGGGTCAGGTCATCCCAGGGTGGCTTTCTGCTTGTATCCGAGTATAGTATCTGAGATGCCCGTACTTGAAAGAAGGTGTAAGAATGCATTGTGCACTCTCCCAGGGTTGGGGATTATCCCACATTGCTGGTTCCTCTGGATTCTGCAAGAATAACAATTCCCTTTCAGTCCATTAGGTCATGTGTGTGAAGATATTAAACACTCATTTTTCTGCAGAAACTCACCGGTAAAAAGTCTTGAGTATTTTTTTGTTTCTGTTGGCCTAGTGTGCTCTGTAGATGCTGGTTTTGCTGAGAACAGCAGGCTGGTTACAGAGCCTCTGACCAGCCCCCAAGCACGTGTGTACGTGTGTGCGCATCTGTGTGCGCACGCTCACAAAGGCAGAGGGCCACATTGCCACACTTGGGGTGCAAAGAGGCGGACACCGGATTCACCAGTTTGCTTTGTTTTGGTTCATGTACCTCCCCAAGATGGAGAAGGCCAATGCGCGGATGAAGCAGCTTAAACGCCAGCTGGAGGAAGCAGAAGAAGAAGCTACACGTGCCAACGCATCTCGGCGTAAACTCCAGCGGGAACTGGATGATGCCACCGAGGCCAATGAGGGCTTGAGCCGCGAGGTCAGCACCCTGAAGAACCGGCTGAGGTGAGCGGCCATGCGGACCCAAGCTGGCAGGCAGCTGCTTTGTGGGTTAGCTTAGGCTTGGGGCACAGCTGGTCGGACAAAGTTTATTTAGATTCATGCACAGTGACCCATTCTTTCTCCTGAACCACTTATTTAAGATTTCCAACCTTTATAGTCATCCTTTGAGGAGAATAAAAGAGGAGCAGGCCCACTCATTGCCAGTCACTAGAGGACCACACCAGGCTTGAGCTGGGTCAGGTGTCCGTCCACATCCAGACATCTGCTAGCAAGGAGAGGTCCCAGCCTCTGTTAAAAGCAGGACAGGAGCTCCTCCCCGATCTGGTGCCCTCAGCCCTCCTCAGCGCTGTCCTCCTCGCCACACTGTGCACCAGTGAGAGGGTAGAGCATGGGAGAGCTACAGCTGAAGTCTCTGCCCCAGAACAAGAAGTCAGCTGAGGTTTCAGCAAATGAGGGCACACGTAGTGCATACCCTGCTTTTGTGCTACGTTTTTAAAGGGTTATAAAAACACAAAGAATATGCAACAGAGTCCCTACGTGGCCTGCAAATCCTCAAAATACTTGCTATCTGGCTGATCCCTGGTTAACAGGTAGAGCTTGGCCTTAATCCATCTTTCTTACCATTTCCATCACAGACAGTCCTAGGCTGAATCCAGTCTTCCCCAGTTCTCTGAGGACTCTGCTCCGCTTAATCTGCAGGCAGGGTTATGGGAAAGGTAGAAAAGCAGTCTTTCCCCCACAGGGTCATGTGTTTGAGGAAGGGACGCATGGGGGAGGTTCGCGGCATTGAGTGGCTGAACATGTTGACAGCCATGTGCTCCTATTTACCCACCCGCATCTGCTTCCTGTTCTCTCCAGGCGGGGCGGCCCCATCACCTTTTCTTCCAGCCGATCTGGCCGGCGCCAGCTGCACATTGAGGGGGCTTCCCTGGAGCTCTCCGACGACGACACAGAAAGTAAGACCAGTGATGTCAATGAGACGCAGCCAACCCAGTCAGAGTAAAGTCGCAGGAAGCCAGAGGAGGCGATACAGTGGGACACTTAGGAACGCACCCGGTACCAGCCTGCCTTGGGGCCTCCTGCAGATTTAGGAAATTGGCAAGCTACAGGATTCCTTCCTGAAAGATCAACTGTGTCTTAAGGCTCTCCAGCCAACAAATACTGTATCCTGCTTCAAACTTAGGTACAATTGCTCCCCTTTTTATACATAGACACACACAGAACACACATATTAAACAGATTGTTTCATCATTGCATCTATTTTCCAATATAGTCATCAAGAGACCATTTTATAAACATGGTAAGAACCCTTTTTCAAACAAACTCCAGGCCCTTCGTTGCAGGTCGCTGGGTCATTGGGGCAGCGCCGTGGTCCTTGCTGTCACTCTGCATGCTCTCTGTCGTACAGACAGGTAACCTAGTTCTGTGTTCACGTGGCCCCCGATCCTCAGCCACATCAAGTCTCCTAGACCATGGTGGACCCTAAACTGCATTGTATCTCTCATATCCTTCCAATAATGATCAACACTATTTCAGTGAGCAAACTGTGAAAGGGGCTTTGGAAAGAGTGGGAGGGGTGGGCTGGATTGGAAGCAACACCCATTTGGGGTTACCTTGCCCATCCCCCAAGGGGGCCTGCCCCTCGAGTCGATGGTGTCCCGCGTCTACTCATGTGAACTGTCCTTGGCCAGGGCTGGTCTGTGCATAGCAGGGATAGTGGCCACAGTGCAGCCAAGGCCCCGGTTGGCAGCCATGGATCACGTAGACTTCCAGATGGTCTCCCGAACCGCCGGGCTCTGCCGGCGCCCTCCTCACGTCAGGAGCAAGCAGCCGTGGACCCCTAAGCCGAGCTGGTGGAAGGCCCACCCTCGCCAACCAGGCCCTCACGCTGACCTTGCAAATTCAGCCGCTGCTTTGAGCCCAAAATGGGAATATTGGTTTTGTGTCCGAGGCTTGTTCCAAGTTTGTGAATGAGGTTTATGGAACCTCCAGAACAGAGGCCATCCTCCTGAATGTTGACATGCCAGTGGGTGTGACTCCTCATTTCTCCTTCTCCCTTCCCTTTGGACAGTGTTACAGTGAACATTTAGCATCCTGTTTTTGGTTGATAGTTAAGCAAACTGACATTACAGAAAGTGCCTTAGACACTACAGTACTAAGACAATGTTGAAGATATTATTTGCCTCTATAACAATTTAATGTATTCAGTTTTGACTGTGCTTCATATCCTGTACCTCTCTAGTCAAAGTGGTAATTACAAACATTCAGTGACAATGAATCAGTGTTAATTATAAATCCTTGATCCTCTGCAATGTGCTTGAAAACACAAACCTTTTGGGTTAAAAGCTTTAACATCTGTTAGGAAGAATTTGTCCTGTGGGTTTGGAATCTTGGATTTTCCCCCTTTATGAATTGTACTGGCTGTTGACCACCAGACACCTGACTGCAAATATCTTTTCTTGTATTCCCATATTTCTAGACAATGATTTTTGTAAGACAATAAATTTATTCATTATAGATATTTGCGCCTGCTCTGTTTACTTGGAGAAAAAAAGCACCCGTGGAGAATAAACAGACCTCAATAAATAAGAATAATCATGTGAACACAGAATCTGTTTCTCACCTTCTGTTCTCGATTTCCCACCTGTGATCTGACTGGAGGGTGGGCACTATGCAGACTTCAAATGATGGCGCCAGGCCTTTTGCTGAGGGCGCTGTCTCCCGGTTCAGACGACAGGATGATTCTCAGGGCTGTCCTGGCTCCAAGTCCTGTTCCTGCCAGTGCCTCGTGGGGTGCAGATGCACTAGGAAGGGAAAGACCACCCAAAGGCAGGAGCTGGCCCAGCTGTTAAGGGGGTGATTTAGGAGGGATCTGGTCACCAACCAATGAGGCACACTGCTGGGTTAGAACATGTTAAGAGGATCCAAGACATTTCAGGCTGCATTTTCAGGCAGATACGCAGTGAAGATGCCTTTGGGAGAATTCTGTAATGAGGCCAACAGCAGCCTCTCTAGTGTGGACCAACCAGGTTGAGAGCGAAATCCTAGGGCAGCACAAAATCATAAAGAGAATGCTAATTTCTTATTCCACAGTATTCTTGTGTTGAGCTGGTTCTGGTATAAGGGGTCTATCACTAGGCTTCCTGGCAGCAGTGGAACTGTGTGAAATGGCAGGCATGCCCTCTTCCTCCTGTGCCACTACCATAGGTGAGGAAAGGTGTTTCAGTGGGGTTCCCAGCCCCGCATCCAGTTCTTATCCAAGAGTATGGAATTCAGAGGCTTTTTTTTTCTCAAAAAGTAAGAATTCTGGGCTGGGTGTGGTACTCAAGCCTGTAATCCCAGCACTCTGGGAGGCCAAAGCAGGTGAATCATTTGAGGTCAGAAGTTTAAGACCAGCCTGACAAACATGGTGAAACCCCGTCTCTACTAAAAATGCAAAAATGAGCCAGGTGTGGTGGCGCACACCTAGAGTCCCAGCTACCTGTGGGGCTGAGGCATGAAAATCACTTGGACCCAGGAGGCAGAGGCTGCAGAGACCCAGCAGAGATCACGCCAGTGCACTCCAACCTGGGCAACAGAGGAAGACTCTGTCTCAAAAGAAAAAAAGAATCCTTCCCTACTGGCTGGTCTAATTGGCATTCACGTCAGTTTCCCAACTACTCAGCGTGCCAGGAGAAACAATCTGTGCGGACCAATTTCAGGGCCTGATTCTGCAAAAATACTATTTATAACTAGAACGGACCTTTCTTTATTGAACCATCACTCCAGACCTAAGGAAAGGTAGTTTTTTGTATTTTGTTTTTGGTTTTTGAGACGGAATTTCGCTCTTGTTACCCAGGCTGGAGTGCAATGGTGCGATCTCGGCTCACCGCAACCTCCGCCTCCTGGGTTCAGGCAATTCTCCTGCCTCAGCCTCCTGAGTAGCTGGGATTACAGGCACACGCCACCATGCCCAGCTAATTTTTTGTATCTTTAGTAGAGATGGGGTTTCACCATGTTGACTGGGATGGTCTCGATCTCTTGACCTTGTGATCCACCCACCTCAGCCTCCCAAAGTGCTGGGATTACAGGCGTGAGCCACCGCGCCCGGTGGATAGTTTATACCACCTTTTTTGAGCATTCAGAGCACGAGGAAGTTTATGGCAGCTGGGCTTTGAGTGTATCAGAAAGTGAAGCTGGTCAGCTTCAACCCAGCAGCAGTGCGGCTCCCAGTGAGGACAAACTCAGGCAAGACTTGCTCTTTTGCTGAGGTGGGGTTTGACGACACAACGCTGTGCTGGGGCTTCATTTAGGACTGTGACTGCTCTGCCCTTGCCTCCTCATAGGCACTGGTTTTTTGTTTTTTTGAGACGAGTTTCACTCTTGTCGCCCAGGCTGGAGTGCAGTGACGCGATCTCGACCCACTGTAACCTTCGCCTCCTGGTTCAAGCGATTCTCCTGCCTCAGCCTCCCGAGTAGTTGGGATTACAGGCATGTGCCACCACACCTGGCTAATTTTTGTAATTTTAGTAGAGATGGGGTTTCATCATGTTAGTCAGGCTGGTTTTGAACTCATGACCTCAGATGATCCATCCACCTCAGCCTCCCAAAATGCTGGGATTACAAGGTGTGAGCCACCGTACCCAGCCTTTTTGTTTTTTTTTTTAATACAGCCATTCCAGGGGATTATTTTAAACTGCTCTGGAGGGATAACGACTTTTTTTTTTTTTTTTTGAGATGGAGTCCCACTCTGTTGCCCAGGCTAGAGCACAGTGGCACGATCTCGGCTCACTTCAAACTCTGCCTCCGGGTTCAAGCGTTTCTCTGCCTCAGCCTCCCAAGTAATTGGGATTACAGGCGCCCACCACCATGCCTGGCTAATTTTTATTTTTGTTTTGTAGAAACACGGTTTCACCATGTTGGACAGGCTGGTCTCGAACTCCCGGCCTCAGGTGATCTGCCCACCTTGGCCTCTCTTCCTAAGTGCTAGGATTACAGGTGTGAGCCACCATGCCCGGCCAATAACACCTATTTCTAGCCTGCTGGCTTGAGGGGATACTTCCAATTCCTGATGGTATCAGGCTGTAGATTTGTCACATCTTTCTGTCACCAATTTTTCCTGTCCCAGGAAACCTCAGCTAAGTTGAACTGTGGGCCGTAGGCCAAGCTGTTCTAGCCAGCCCTTCCTACGGCCCTGGGTATGACTGGCCCATGGCCCTTTTCCCCAGAGCCGGTGTTGCTGAGGGACAGACATGTCCATGTCAGAGAAGAGAGCTCACGGCTATCAAACACCACCTTCCTGCCCTTCCTTCATCCCTCCAAAAAAGAAAAAAGCCAGAACAGGCTCCAGGTTGGAATCCTTAGAAAGTGGTGATGACTCCTCCCCGTCAAGTTCCAGGCAGGTCTCCCCTCACCAGGCTCACCCACACAGGCTTCCCAGTCTCTGGGAGGGATGCAAGAAAGCACCTCTCCCTTTCCATCTTTCTGAGACAACATCCACACCAAGAGCTTTCCCAAATTTTGAGTGTTTGCCAAAATGCTGTCCTGAGCCAGCTGTCAGGACCAGACAGAGAAGTCGACTTCCTTTTGTAGGCACCTGCCATTTGGGAATCAAGCAAATTGTGAAGTACCTCATCTTGTTGGAAATCTCAGTATGAAGCTATGAAAGAGTGGATGTCTATCATTACTGCCGCTTTTCAGAGATGTTCACGTAGCTACAGAGCCTTTATACCAGGCAGAAAGTGTGGCTCCAGCCTTCAACCTCTCCTGAGACTAGGCAACCCACTCTCAGGCTCTATTTGGCTGACTGGATGTCACAAAGCCTTATTCAAGAGGTAATGTGACATAACTGGCAAACTGGGTCTGACAGATTCCCACGCAGAGCACTGCCTCTCCCAAGTATGTGCCATACTGCACAGGTGCCAGGGCGCCCCCGGCTTCACGCACACATCATCTGTGTCTCGTAATCACTGTCAGTAGGTGACAGCTGTGATAGTGTCATTGCCCGATTCCTGGCAAGATCGATAAGCCCAGCATCAAAACTTGCAGGATGGGAAATACAAAATTAGGAGTGGTGGCACATGCCTGTAATCCCAACTACTTGGGAAGCTGAGGCAGGAGAATCGCTTGAACCCAAGAGGTGGAGGTTGAAGAGAGCCAAGTGTGCCACTGCACTCAAGCCTAGGCAACAAGAGCAAAACTCCATCTGAAAAAAAAAAAAAGAAAAAAAAACCTTGCAGAATGTTTATCAGCAGCTTAGAAGGAAAATCTGGAGCCTGCACTGCAATCTGCTTTCCAGGAATGCTGCATCACCAAGACCCTGAGACAGGGCACCACACTGTTATAGACAGGGAGAGGGCAGAGCCGGCTACGGGGTGCTCCCTAAAGCTGTGGCTCCACCCAGATGCCTCCCCTTTCCCAGAGGTGCCAGCTTCCACCTTGGCTCTCAGAGACACGAACTAGTGGCACCTCTGGGGCAGCTGCAGAGAGAGGCGGAGTCAGCATGTGCGGGTGGCACAGGAGGAAGGCTCCTGCTGCAAAGGCTGTGCCAGCCCTGCTACTCGTCATTTCCAAGCCTTCCAAACCTGCTCCTCTCCCAGGGCACAGGACAGAGCATGGGAGTCAAGGCCAGAGAGGCCTTACGTTTGGAAAGGCACAGCAGAAAAAGACCAGGCTCATGCCCAAGCCTGGCTTCACCATGAATTAGCCGTGTGAGCTCAGGCAAGTCATACCCAGGCCCACAGTCCCTTCTGCCACCTGCCATCAGAGCAGCATGTCCTGCCCTCAGGTCACTTCTGTAGTTCTTGCAGGCCTCCCTGTGACTCAAGTTCCCAGCTTTGGCTTCTGGCTCTCTTCTGTGTTGGTGGGGGTTCATTTCTGGCTACTCTGGGCTGAAGGAAGTGGAGTGCTGGCTACTACTTTTGTTTTTTTTTTTTTTTTTGAGACGGAGTTTCACTCTTGTGACCCGGGAGTGCAGTGGTGTGAGCTCGGCTCTCTGCAACCTCCAACTCCCAGGTTCAGGCAATTCTCCTGCTTCAGCCTCCCGAGTAGCTAGGACTACAGGCACATGCCACTACGCCCGGCTAGTTTTTATATTTTTAGTAGAGATGGGTTTTCACCATGTTGGCCAGAATGGTCTCAGTCTCCTGACCTCATGATCCACCTGCCTCGGCTTCCCAAAGTGCTGGAACTACAGGCGCACACCACCACGCCTGCTAGTTTTTCTATTTTTAGTAGAGACAGGGTTTCACCATGTTGGCCAGGATAACCTCAATCTCCTGACCTCAGGATCTGCCCACCTCGGCCTCCCAAAGTGCTGGGATTGCAGGCGTGGGCCACCGCACCTGGCCACTACTCTTCTAAGATGACATTTGGGAATGAGGGATAGGACTGAGTGGCTGTAATGCAAACACCTGGAGGCAAGCAGCTGTCCACCACCTGGGAGGTGAGCCCCACCAGCAGGGAGAAACAGCACACGGACGCAGCTCAGGGAGGCTCATACCCAAGGTTTCAACAGGATGAGTGAAACCAAGCACCTGGTGGCCCCAGGAAGAAACCCCACCCAGAGGCACTCTTTAGCTAGACAGGCAACCAACACATAGCGACACTCATGCCAGGTAGCAGATGCTCTCTGACCACATCCAAAGCAGCAGCTTACACCACACAGTCCACACAGAAAGTGGGAGATGAGGTCCAGGTAGGCAGTTTCCTCCCAGGGTCATTTACCAAGAGTTGCTACAGCCACAGAAAATGTCACTAAGGCTGGGCGCAGTGGCTCACGCCTGTAATCCCAGAACTTTGGGAGGCTGAGGTGGGCGGATTACCTGAGATCAAGAGTTTGAAACCATCCTGACCAACATAGTGAAACCCTGTCTCTACTAAAAAAAAAAAAAAAAATTAGCCAGGCATGGCTGTGGGCACCTGTAATCCCAACTACTTGGGAAGCTGAGTCAGGAGAATTGCTGGAACCTGAGAGGCAGAGGTTCCAGTAAGCTGAGATTGCACCACTGCACTCCAGCCTGGGCAACAGGGCAAGATTCTGTCTCAAAAAAAAAAGTCACTGAAGTTGATATATAAGCCCCCACTGCTAAATTAGACAAAGAAAATTTTTTAATTTTTAAAGTGGAAGTCTCTTCCCAAAGGGTCCAGAAATAAGCCCAATGGTACACTGCTACCATTCCAGGGACATGGCCCAGGCTCTTCTGGACCCAGAACAGTGGTGACATGCAGTGGATGACTCGTGGGCCCCCGTAGCCAGGGCCCTTCCTCCAGCCATCAACTGAGTGACCAGCACTTGGCAGAATAGTCTGGATAAGATAAGCCCAGGGTGCTTACATGCAAAGGAAGTGAGAAATCATTTGGAGAGCCAGGGACCAAGATTCAGGGCTCCAAACATCATCTGTGCTTTAACCAGAGTTAAAGCCCTCCTTGCTGTGTTTTAGTTGGGGTTCTACACAAATAGAGGTCGGCTTATGTTGAAACCTCTCATTTAATCCAGTCCTTCCAATGAGGGTTGGCAAAGAAGCTGGAAGTTGCTGCACATCAACAGGTGGCTTAGGATCGTCCTCTCAGCCACTGCCAGCCCGGCCAGGCGCAGCACACACCCACCACCAGTATCCCTGGAGAGGCAGCTCAGGACAAAATCCCCAAGAATAGCAGATATTCCTGTCCATAGATAATAGAGAAATGTTTGACAATGGATCCTGCTTAATAGTTCTTATTCACTCAGGGTTTTGATTCAGTTTTCATTTACTTATAGTTTTAAAACTGTAAGCTATACTGTTTACGTTGTTAGAAGCAAACATGTCAGAATCTGATGCATTCACATAGACTCCCAGTTTACACGTTCTTCAATCAATGTGTTTATTACTTTGCGTCTTGCTACCAAATATCTGGCACCTTCTCTCACTCACTAGCTCTAACCTGAGGGCTGAGGAGATGCGCCAGATCGAAGCGACTTCTAATCCAGAATGACAACATCTGTCATGTGACAGCATGGCTGCAGGACCAACTCCCGGGTCCGCCCCAGTTACTCCAGCACTTCATGATCTTCTACCCTCAACATCCTTCTCCTGGTCCTTCCTTCCAGATTTTCACATGGGGCCCAGGCCATTCTCAAACTGCTCCTGGAAACACAGGCAAGCCCAGAAGCCAGTGCCAAGAAACAACATGAGGACGCCCGCTCTGCGCAGGAGACCCCTCCAGAAACCACTTCATCTCTATCCCATTCCCGGCTGCTGCCTGCTGCGCATCCCATGTCAGAGCAGCAGTGACGCTGTAACCTGGCTTCATGGGCCCCAGCGCTCCTCTCATGGGATGGCAGAGAGTGAAGAAAGCAACGGCAATCCTTTTTTTCTGTGAAATTTATTGTTTCCACATTAAAAGACTGTTTTTGAGGGGAAGTATTTTTTGTATCCACATGATGATCCTATACAGCTGCCCGGAGTAGGACACCATCAGAGTCATTAACATGCCATATGAGTTCTGAATAAATAAAAGCGACAAAGCCCAAGTTATATACAAATATCTTAGGCAATAATGTTTACAAACCTATGTACAATAAAACAAATGTAAACAGTAAATGCAGCATGAGAGTAATCAAAGGATGCACAGGGACAACCACCATTATCAGTCCACCCCCCGAGCCGGCGCCGGCCTGCCCTGGAGCCACTCACCCTTCCTAACACAACAGGACGGCCCTTGGAAGAGAAAACAAAAACGCTCTGAAGATGAAGACTTCAGATGAACTGAAGAACCAGAAGGCTGGCGAGAGGCTGCCCCCCCCCCTCCCTCACCCCGAGTCTGAGGCACAGGGAGGAGGAGACAGCACAGAGGCTCGGCCTGTGTATGCCCCGCCCCAGAGGCCCTGCCACGTGGGGCTCAGACAGGCGTTGTGCTGCTCTGGGAGGCAAGTCCATGGAATGGTAGCTGCTTAAGTAAAATCAGAAGGTGCAGAAAACGTTCCCTAATTCAGTGACCTTCCTGACCCTTTGCCAGAAACAGGCCCAAACTGTGAGGGGCGGAGTGGGGGACACATGATCATGAGCACTGGAGATGCCTGGGTGTGAGCTCCGGAGGGCACATACTGACCTGATTCGAGGAGAACTTCTAGAAGATTTGCAATGTCCTAAACACAACTAAATCCTATCAGTACAGCAGAGTGGGGACTATGAGGCAGGTGTGATGAATGGGTACTTCTGCATCCAGTGACCAAGTAATACACGTATGTATCACCTTGTGACCCACAAAAGTGCAATCATGTGAAACCAACGGCACTACGGCGAGAAGAGAAAATAGCCAGTATTGATATCGCGCAGAGTCCCGGGGCTGGGCAGGGCCCAGCAGCCGCCACTGCATGCAGCCTGCCCTCTGTCAGCCGTGCGGAGGCAGACGGAGGGGCACGGGGCCGGGCCCAGGCACCGAGGGGTGAGGCGTGGGTGTCCTGGATTGTTGGAGGAGGGCAGGACACCCACCTGGAGGCTGGGCACTCACACACTGAGAGGCAGCATACCCGGTGCTGACGAGGGACGGGAGGAGCCCAGACCAGGAGGAGGAGCTGGGTCAAAGCCATTTACTGCCCTGTGGGAGCAACCAGAGCACAGAAAGGAAGAAAGGGGAAAAGAAAAACAAACAGTCATTTACAATCACTCACACACAATAGGAAATTCATTTGCTTTCTAAAACTACTCCTCGCCCATAGTAGGGTCCTGATGGCCCAGGGGTACTGGCTGCCGGGGAAAGCACCAGCTCGTTAGAGAACTGAGCCTTGGGAATCCTGGGGAACCAGGACCACATGGCCCTTCTTGGCGACTTCCGCACACCGGCCACTGAAGCCACAGTCCTGATTCTTTCCCCAGAGAGCAGCTCCAAATACCTGGCAAGAGGAAGCTAAATAATGGTACAACTAAACAGTAAGATATCACACAGCCATTAAAAACGCATTCCATGAGTTTTTTTAATAGCATGGGAAAATATTCAGAATGTAACTAACACTAAGTGGAAAAAGAAGGCGGTTACCAAACTGTGTATATTCAATAATACAAAAGAAAAAAAGCAAATACTAAATATTCTAGATTCTAGACTATAGCCCCTTAGACATTACTATCTATGTAGCTAAATCTACAATGCAGGAAGGGACATGTGTATACATGAATGTATATATACACACATTATATATGCACACACATATACAAACACATATATGTACATAGGATCATATATATCATAGAAAAAAATTTTAAGAATCGTTATTTTTCTTCCCTCTGGGTTGTGAATTTTGTCTACTACTTTATCCTTTTTTAACCATTTTCCAAATCTCCTACAATGGATTAACACATAAATATCTTAATAAGGTGGAGAAAAATAACTTTTAAAAATTGTTTAGCTGGCAACGCCAGATAAGTAGGCTTTTCAATGCAGACTCGTGTGCAGGCAGCCCAGCCCAACCCACTAACCTGCAGCCAGGACCCAGCACCCAGAGCCCAGCGATGCAGGGAGCTCCCCAGCGCCCCCCTTTGCCCCCATGCAGTGCAGCCACAGAAAGCAGCAAGACAGGGAGGGAGTGTGCAGCCTGGAACCTCCCTCAGGAGCCACTTCAGCCTTTCCACCTTGAAAAGCTTCCTAGGAAAACTTGTCCCACTAGCAATTAGGGAGATACAGCCAACTACAACAAGGGGCCACACTGCACCCCATCTGCTCACTACTGCTCCCACCAACTCATCAGAGGGGTCCAGGGAGCTGAATACAGTCTCATGGAGAGAGGTTCTCTTTAAAAAAAAAAAAAAAGTGCTGTGACAGTCCCTGCAGAGACAGCTGTTTCATACATGGACAAGGTAAGGATAACCTCACAGAGAAACAGGCTTGCAGACTTATCAAACAGTCCCTGCCTACTTGGAAGAAACAAAGCTGATACCTAAAGAAACTCAGAGTACACATCTGGAATTTCAATTCCAACCACGCATACAGAGACTGAGAGCCACAGCACAGGCTCTGCCAAATGTTATTTCTCCCTGGTGTACACCGTCCTCCTTCCAGGACAAACAGTCGGATCTCCCCTTTCCTCGATGGGTTGGGAAAGGTCTGATTTTTGACCTTCAACACGTTTGAAAGTTTAAACCATGCTTTCCCATTCTCCCAAGGTCACATGCCTGTGCCTCTTCTGGGGCCAAGGCCATATCCTATTTGCCACAGTAGCCCTCATATAATAGATTCCATCTGTCTGGCTAGTCCCAGAGTCCCTGACACCTGCTTCTCCTAGAAACCTCAGGGATAACCAGGCAGGCCCCACAAATGACTGCAGCTCTCAGCATGCAAACCTCAGATTCCGAGCCTCACAGACCACAGTGGCAGCCCCCAAACTTGGACTGCAGACAACCCCCGGAACCCAGCAGAAAGGGAGCACCGGTGGATGAATCTGACACCTGGGCCACAGAGGTGTGCAAAAGCAGCAACTAGGAGATGGCTCCTTGAGGAGGCTGAGGGCTGGGTTTCTGGCATTTTCAAGTGAGATGGACCTTTAAGGAACATGAGGTTCTTCCCACTATTAACTGCGCCAAGGAAACCAAAGCAAGAGAAGGTCCAGCCATTAACCTCAGCTTGCCTAGTGAGCCGTCGATGGGGAAGTCAGGCCCAGCTGCCTCCAGATGCCCAGGCCAGCACCCTTTCCTAGTCTCCTGATCATAGGTACCCAGCAGCCCTCAGCAAGCAACCACTTCAGCACTCCCAAGGCAGCTCGGCTCTGATGGGAAAAGCAAGTGATGCAGCCCAGGGTATAAAGAGAACTGGTAGATTTCTGTGTGGACAGAAATGAGTGCTTCATGTGAAGGCAGGTGGAACAGAGAGAGAACCACAATCCACCAGGGTCTCACTGAGCACTTCTCTTGTGAGTCAGGAAGTGGAAAGTTAAAGAACAGAGAAGAAAGCTGGCCTTATAGGTGAGATGACAGATCTGGTGAGATCCCTTCGGGGACCTGCAAAGCTGTGCCCAAGAAAAAGATTACCAAGAGAAGAGACTCGATATTCAACATACTCAGTTTCAGGAAGCAGCAGAGAGCCCCAGGGCAATGTCTCAGTGGACGATGCAGGACTAAAGGAAGAGAGAAGGGGCAGACTTGAAGATACAGATCTGGGAATCATATATGGAAAAAAAAGGTTCCACAACTATAAAATTTCATGATCTTACCACCAAAGACTAGGTAAGGAAACTGAAATACAGAGACTCCAGCTAAGAAAAGGTGCTAAGATCAGCTGTAAAATGGCAGTGGAAGAAGTGCAAAGGGGGAAGGCACATTTAGAAGCTGCTCAGAAGGACAATAAATCTAAAGCAACTGAGGTAAAGGATGGAGACATGAAATGTGTCAAAGCAGCAAGGATGAGGGCATTGGAGAGGGCAGGAGGGTGGGCTACAGCGATCCCGAAGAGCCTGCAGGCAGGCATCGCCACACCTCGACTCTCCCTATTTCAGTGGATGAGTGCACCGAACAGCTCCAATCTGTTCCAGTCCTCAGCCCAGGCTCTGCAAACTGCAAAGCAGTTCTGAAATGCAAGGGAGATCTTACACACATCCCCGTCTACCATCCCATTTTAACTGGGGACTACATGCGTGAGCGCAGAGGTAAGGGAGTGCCCATACAGCAAGGCCCCATCATCACTGGTGCCTGATTTGAGAAAACAGAAGCAACTGGGTCACAGGAAGAACCCCAGTCCCATGACGACGGTCGAATGTGATCCCAGGGCCTGAAAGTGACCCTAGACCCCATCACCAGACTCTGACTTAGCCCACCTCAGGGCTGCCACCTGGTATGCTGCTCCCAGCCACCCCAGGACCACTGCAACTAATTTGTTCTTGCTTCCCACAGCTGAACTAATAATAACGGCATACAGTCAAGTGGAACGGCACCTTGAAAGCTCACTGACGGGCTGTAAGTGGGTTAAAGCTGAGTCAGCCCCATGCAGTTAGTAAAACCAAATCGTTAATGTGTCTCCACCACACACCAGGATTGAGAAAGAACAAAAAGAGCACAGCAAACAAATTCAGTTACCCATGAACAACGTGGGAAATATGACTTTTTCTTGCCTAATAAAAGAAAGGAAAACATATTAAACAGTAATACAAATACTATTTCCACACCATGCCCTAAAATTAGTCCACGCCCACCTACACACAGCCCAAAAGGACTCAGACTGGCTTACAAAAATAGAGCACGTTACGTAAGAAGTAACTACATAAAAGTTATGGGAAAAAAAGAATGTTTTTGAGGGAATTCAAGTGACTACGCTACACATGAAATGTGTGTTCTTTTAGATGCTGAGACAAAGGGTTACCACAGCTGAAGGAAACAGCTCAGCACCAGGGAAGCAGGCACAGCAGCCCACGTTTCAGGAACTGGCAGAAGTGATCACAGACTGGGCAAAATTCTGATTCCAAAAATCCCTCAAATGACCAGAATTTACAAAATACTTTTGAATCCCATAAAGCAATATAGCCCAGCTAAGGTATATCGTTTTATGTGAGAAAGCTTCACTGCATCTAAAGCTGTGAGGGGGTAGGAAGGTGGAGGGAACACATGTACAGTCACATACATGCACACGCACACAAACCTACTCTGATTACGTCTTTTCCACAGACAATCCTGCCACAGGCTTCTAGCGGCATCAGTAAGCTCTCGCCACAGTGTTACAGACTCCCCAGGAGTGAAGGGAGGGCAGGCAGATTCCGCAGTGGAGGGCTTTTTGAAACGAGGAGCTTTTCTCATGCTGAAACTACAGGCCATGCTTCTCCACTTCTATACAGGCAGGCTTTTGTTTTTTTTTTAAACCTGCCAGAGTGTAGAATGAATCCAGGAATCGGGATATCCTGCCCTTCCTTTTGCACCTGATACACATCTTGGTTTTTATCCAGTCAACAGGTTGGCAGGAAGAAAGGCCAGAGGTAAAAAGCCAGGCAGGCTAGAAGCCAGAATCAAAGCAAAGCAGCAATAAAGTCAAAACACAGCAAAACCCACGAAAGAGTTATCCTCAGGATGCAGCAACTAGAAAGCCAACTCCCAACAGGTTAATGTTTCAGTGTGCACACACAATCCACTTATCACACCAGCTAAGCACTCGCACAGTGGCCAGCCCACAAAAGCAAATTTCTTGATAGAACAGGCACAGTGTAAAACCAAGTCTCTGTAACTGTTCCTATTGGGAAACACAGCACATTTCCAGGTTCAGTTCAAGAAAAAAAGCCTACACTTGCATCTATGATGCTCCCAAGGGACAGGGGTTGAGTCCGTGTGCCCAAGGCCCACTCCTGGTTTCCGCTCACACTGAGTCCCCACATCTCCCTGAGAGCAGGTTCACCTCTTGGCAATCCCTGACCTGGTGCTCTGCACTGGGAGGCAAGTGGCAGGCAGGAGTAGTGACCCTGAACAGGCAGTGTCATCCTTCCCTCATCGTGACTGTCCTGAGGGCTGCCACACACACAGGCACCTGTCCAACCAATCCATTTATGGTTCATGCCTGCTCTCATGTCATAAGGCACCTGAGGCCCATCAAGAAATATGATTCCAAGGAAAGATTAATAACTACTCTCAGAGAGGGTCATTATATGTTGCCGGAAAAAATAATTAGGCACTGTTTCCAACATTTATGAAGACTTCCCCAAACGTTCTCCATATCGTTTGGGAAAATGGCTATGCTCATGTGAAACCATCCAGCCATTCCATTTACCATTCCAGCAGAAAAACAAGGGCTACCTCAAGTCTGCCTGAAACTCCTAAGCCTGAGGAAAATCAATTTTATATTTATTCCACCCGAGGAACCCCAATGGTTAGAATAAAGTTCTGATTACGGATCAGCATGGTAGCAATCCCAGGACTTTGGGAGGCTGAGGAAGGAGGAACACTTGAGCCCAGAAGTTGGAGAACAGCCTAAGCAACATATTGAGACCCCATCTCTTAAGAAGACAAAAAATAAAAAATTTCAAAAAAATTTTTTTAAAAGAATAAAGTTCTAATTTAATTCTTTTTAATAGTGATGATTTACAATGTGCTTTTAATATAAAGTCCTTAATGAAATGTATATAATTCAGGGTAAAATTCTCTTAAGGGACAGATATCAACCAAAACACTCCACTACAAGGATAAGACCCTTTTCAGAGTGCCCTGTGTGTCAAATCTGGCCCCTTCTAAATGTGCTATCATTATTGGGGATGGCAGAAAATAACAGCTGCCTTAAGAAACTGTGAACATTTCTAGAGTTGTACCTGCTCTGCTTTCACAGAAAAGCAAGAATTACCTCTATGACTCAAAGCAGAGATAGTGGCAAGGGATCATGGGTGCCTGTTAGCTGTTTCAATAACAACCTCAGCATCCCCAGGCCTCAGGTCCTAACTAGTGACCTACATTAAGGCAACCATGTAGTATTTAAAAATAAATAAGTAAACTGAGGTAGAAAAATACACATGACATGAAAAGATAATGGCAATATAAGTCATGATAGGCACATTGCAAAGCAATCTTTAAAGTATAATCCCATAACTGTGTTAAAACAACTTATGGATAAAAGATGCATAAAAATATGATTTGACATGCCTTGGCATAACTAAGGAATGCAGAAACAGCGTCAAAGCAGGAAACATTGACTTTTTAGTTCATGTACTTCTATAGCAACCCAAATTTTTGCATTAAGAATTATGATTATCACTGCTTCAATTTTAGGATAATTTTACTTCAATCTTCAAAAAAGCCTTAACTTTATACAAAAGTTGTATCTCCTAAACTGTATTTGATCCAGTGCCTAAATACTTCAAGGCCTTATATTTCTCTAAAATTCTAACAGGGGAGGTCTGCTGTAGAGTTTGCATATGTTTAATTGTGATGCTCTCTTGTACCCCTAAAAAATATTTGCAAGCTGGCCAGCCTGTAAGCGCCTGGAGAACAGGGACCTTATCACAGTCACTTGACTCACCAGAGCCTCACACTGCTGCCTTTCAAGAGTCTGCTTCCCAGGACAGAAGCCTCAGATTCAGGGTTCCTGGGGCAAAAGACTCCATGGGGACTAGAGGACATCAACAGACTTCACATCCCCTAAGATTAGAATGATAACAGCCTTCTAGGTAGGTAGGTTTGTCAAGCTGAGTTTAGCTTTGCAAGGCTTCATTATGCTCACTTAATAATCTGTAACTTCACTACTCAAAAAATCTCACTGAAAACATTCAGGACTTACCCTTTGTCGAAGAATGATGTATGCCCTGTTCGAGAGAACTTTGTGCCATTGCCATTCAGCACCCCACAGTTAACATTCCCTGAAATATAGGATTTTCGTGATGCTTGGTCCTTTGCAAAATTCCTGCAAGCTGCTAATTTGGATTCTAAAGCCTACAAAAAAAGGAGGAGGAATGATATGGTTGTCAAAACAGTAGCTACACATAAAAATCTGCATTTCAAACCATTTCCATTTCAAGCCTCAAAACCTACTCATCTCTGTTGATAATGATGGTTAGTTTTCAGACACAATCACCTTGCTAATAAAAAAGGGAATACTTATATTCCCTTTCTAATGAGCTTCGAATATTTTATGTATTCGTCTTAGCATTACTTCTTCCCCTTATAACTAAGAAAAGCATGGCACAGGAGGCCCGGCAGATCCCAGGTCTCTTGACCCTACCCAGTGTTGGTTTCTAAGGTGTAGGCTGTTGGTTGGTGTTGGGGGGCAGGATGCATTTTGGGAGCAAGCACTACTAAAAATCCCAAAAATATCACTTGAGAATTTTTTTTAGTGCAGCCAATTCTTTCTCTAAGTTCTTCATTTTTTCTACTGCATGGGAATGGATGAGAGAATTTACAACACTTGACATGAAATTAAAAGCTGTTTTATTTCTCAGAGCACTCTGTAAAACGTTTAACTGATACCCTTTGTCTGCAATTAAATAATTCACCTGCAAATGACACTGGCTCTTCAGCATTTCCCTCTAAATTGGGCACCCTTGTTTTGTATCTGTCAGCACAACACCTGGCAAGCACCAGGCTCTACCAATAAACAGATGACATGAAGAGATCAGGCGTTTCTCATCTATTTCCATGTGCTCAGACATCACCAACTCCCTCTTTCCCATAAACACTTTGCCCAAATCAAACCCCTCCTCCTCCAAAAAGAAAAATACCATCCGTGGCAAAAAAAAAAAAAAAAATGCAATTCATGTCTATTATCTACTACACTAAAGGACTGGGAATGCACAGCTAAATTAAGTCCACAGGTAACATATACTTCACTTTGAGAATCCATTCAAACTTCCTCCCCCTACATTCCAATAAGAGCTATTAAGAAACAGCAACGACGGCTGGGCACAGTGGCTCATCCCTGTAATCCCAGCACTTTCGGAGACCAAGGCAGGTGGATCACTTGAGGCCAGGAGTTTGAGACCAGCATGGCCAACATGGTGAAACCCAGTCTCTACTAAAGAAAAAATTAAAAAATTAGCCGGGTGTGGTGCCACACACCTGTAATCCCAGCTATACACCTGTAATCCCAGCAGGAGGCTGAGGCACAAAAATCGCTTGAACCCAGGAAGCACAGGTTGAGCCTTGGTAGCACCACTGCACTCCAGCCTGGGCAACAGTGCAAGACTCTATCTCAAAAAAAGAAACAGCAACAAAAACAGACCAATTTTTTTCTTCTCTTTCTTTCCTATGACAAAAGTACAATGACCTAGTAAAATGACAACAGAAAAAAAGAGAGGTAATGACCTTGTAAGACAGACTCTGAATAAGCACAATTCAACAATAATTCAGCAGCTTATTAAAACTACACACACACAGTAGAAATTGACAGCCATTCATTTTCCATATTCATTCATTCAAATACATTATTGAGCATCTATCACACAGCAGGCACAAGTTACGTCTGAGACATCAGTGAGGCATCCAAGCACAAGCAAGCAGGTCTTTTCAGGGGAAAAGAGTGGTCTAGAGATAAGGATTTCAAAGATATCCACACCCAGCGGTGGATGAAACCATGGTTGTGATTAAGATCAGAAAATCAAGGACAGAACTCTTGAGTAAAACCAATACTGAAAGGGTGAGCAGATGAAGACCCAACAAGACGACTAAGAGGAATGCAAAGAAAGTTGGGAGCAGCCACAAAACAGCATCAGAGAAGCAGAGAAAAGAGGGCATTAATAAAAAAAAAAAAAGGTCAGTGTTGAATGTTTCAAGTAAAATTAGGACAGAATAGCATCCGTTAGATTGGGCAGCACTGAGAGCACCAGTGAGCAGTTTTAGCGGCATGAGCAAGGGACAGAGCCCAGGCTTACATCTCTGGGGAGTGCACATGCAGTCAAAACGCTAACAATAAATGGAGACATGCTTTCAAGAAGCTTTAAAGTATGTGATATGTACCATGTAAGTACTATATATATTTATACGGATAACATGTAATACAGAAATATTAAAGTATACATGTATAATACATAACATATAATGTGTAATACATAAATGTTACACATAAATATTAACACATATATAGCAAAAGGTTGAAGATACAGGAGAAATAAAGATTTGAGGGTTGGAAAAAATGAGATCCGAAGCACAGATGGACAAAATTAGCCACGGGCAGGAATTTGTACTTTCACCACTGGGACAAAAAGGAGGAATGGCTACAAATAGAGGTAATAATAGGAGGGTAGTAACAGATGATGAGAATAGAAATCAAAGGACCTTAAAGTAAATGGCCTTGATTTTCTCTGTGAAGAGGGACTTCCAGTACAGCAGACAAAGCCAAGTAAAGAGACATAAATGAAACATTCACAGAAGCAAACGAGGGCTAATGGGCAGCGGCAGACCAAAAGTATTGGTGACTTTTGGAGGTCATCATTTTGATGACTCTTAGAAAACAGATTGTCGGCTGAATGCGTAAACCATTCAAGGATGCCAAATTAAACTTTCATGTACCACTTCTGAATAAATTAAAATACTAAAGCAAAACAAACAAGGCACAAAGACAGACAACATGGGGTTGAGGAACAGGTAGAACTAACCCGAGAGTAAAATGAGGAGAAATTCAAGAGCGATAACAATGCAGCGGCCCTAGAAGCACATCCGGGCATCCTGCAGAAAGTATGAATAAGAAGCTGGAAGACGTAAGAGCAAAGAAAAGTGCAGGTTTCTTCTACCCAAAAGAAAGAAGGGGAAAATAGAAATGCTAGGAAAAGAAAACGGCATACAGGTCGGCTTGATATGAATATTAAAAAACTCAACATGATTTTGAGTAAATTACAGTTAAACAAAATTCTCAAAACACATTTGTTGAGTGGCACGAATATAAAGACCAGAAGTGAAACTGTTCTGGAATACAAGGCTCACACCAAGGAGAAGGCGCTGAAGTTGAGGCGGCCAAGGAACAATAAGGTGGGCAGGACTAAGAGTAGAGAGTGATGCCATGAGCCAAATGTTAAAGTCCCACAAAATACAAGACAAGGGAATGACCAGGAAGACGGGAGACAGCAGCAAAGACCAGGATGAGGGTGGTAGAACACACAGCAGGCCTTAGACAAGGACAGAGGCATTGTGCTATTGGAACAGGAATGGGAAACAGAAAGAATGCCCGGGGGAGCCTCTGAGCTCAGGATACAGGCTTTTCTGCAGAGACAGCATGGAAGTGTCATCTGGACTAGCCTCTGGCTAGTCACTGGATGCTTTTACTTCTCAGCTTCATTACAGCCTTTACCACAGAAAAGTATCCTTTCTTTCTTTCTTCACTTCAAATTAAGAAATAATTCGGCCAGGCACAGTGGCTCACACCTTGGCACTTTGGGAGGCCAAGGCCGGTGGATGACCTAAGGTTGGGAGCTTAAGACCAGCCTGACCAACATGGAGAAACCCCGTCTCTACTAAAAATACAAAAAGTTAGCCAGGCATGGTGGCACATGCCTGTAATCCCAGCTAGTTCAGAGGCAAGAGAATCGCTTAAACCTGAGAGGTGGAGGTTGCAGTAAGCCAAGATCACGCCACTGCACTCCAGACTGGGCAACAAGAGTGAAACTCCACCTCAAAAAAAAAAAAAGAAAAAAGAAATAATTCAATGCCTTTTCAGTGGAAACACCTAGTGATCAATAATTGAAACTTACCCCCACTTTGCGTAAGAGATCCCCCACAATGTTCAGTGCTGATATCCTAGCAGAAGGAGTTAGTGGACTGGTACCAAAACCATTTGGTATAGCTATAGAAAAATAAAAGATGAGTGATTACACTTGCATTTCCCTTTACATTTGGGTTTGGCTGTTGAGATTACAAAGCAGTAATAACACTCAACACAATATCAATAAACTACTTCCAACTATGGATAAAGTCTAGATACCATAGGCAGGTTTAACCACTCTCCAATTGGTGAGCATTTACATTATGTCAAATTTTTCACCATTACAAATAATGCTACAAGGACATATACTTTTACACATCTAGATAAGTATTTCTGGAAAAGATATTCCTAAAAATAGAACTGCTAGGTCAGAGCATATGCCCATTTTTTTCACCTTAATGCTCTCTAAAAAGCCTATACCAATATCAGCAATCTATGTGGTGGTGCCCTCAATAGTATCAGATATTATCTTTTTTTTTGACAATTTGATAGTCATGTTTAGTTTCTATTTCCAAAGTAACTAGTCACTTGAATCTCTTCCGAAAATCAGCTGCTTAGTCTTTGTACATTTTTTTCTACTGGTTTGCTGGGAGGCCGAGGTAGGATAATTGCTTGAACCCAGGAGGCAGAGGGTGCAAGTGAGCCAAGATCGTACCACTGAACTCTAGCCTAGGCAACAAGAGCAAAAATCCATCTCAAAAAAAAAAAAAGAAAACAAACAAACTTTGTAAATAGTAAGATACAATTAGAGACAGACTACTTCAGAAAGATCAGCTCTAAGATCTCACAGATTTCTCTGATCACCTGCTGCTCCTTGCAATTCTGTGCTTTCTTGCAATGAAACTGCAGTGATCTAGTACACAGCAGCTTTTAGGTTAGCCAGTGAAAATGTATGCTATTGGTTCCAGCCTAAAAACATACTATTAAGCAAATATTACTGCCATAGGGTTGCCACATCTCATGCTGTGCCAGAGCAGGCTACATGTCCCAATGACTCCCCAAGTCCAAGAATGAAAACTCTAACAGGCTATTAAAAAAATACATGTACCACCTGTGGGTGTCACTGCAACTGAGGCTTTTAACTATCCTGATTAGTCCTCAACTAAAGGATTTTCACATCTGCATAATTCTAATTAGTAACATAATAGCAAAACTTTGTTAGCCCTCAGATGAAATTGTGAAATCTTCAAATACACAAGCAGCTATTCTGAAAAACTGATAATGAGGGCTCCTGATGACTGCTATACTCTATTGCCTGCCCTTGTCCTCAACAGTAAAGATGGCATAGTAGCGCAATTAGTCACACCTTACGACCGTATAGCACCTTCACATACCTTATCTGATGTCACCTCGTAACAAGGCAAAGGCAAGTTGAATTATCTACTCAAGAGCTACTAAGCACTTGAAATGCGGTTAATGTGAACAAGAAACTGAATTTGTATTTCATTTAGATTAATATAAATTTAGGCCAAGGCGGGTGGATCACGAGGTCAAGAAATTGAGACCATCCTGGCCAACATGGTGAAACCCCATTACAAAAATTAGCTGGGCTGGTGGCGCGCACCTGTAGTCCCAGTTACTCGGGAGGCTGAGGCAGGAGAATTGCTTGAACCTGGGAGGCGGAGGTTGCAGTGAGCCGAGATCGCGCCACTGTACTCCATGGCACCTGGTGACAGAGCGAGACTCTGTCTTAAAAAATAATATATATATAGTCACACGGGCTAGTGACTACTTTATTGAGTAGCACAGACATAGCTCACTGTACTAATTGCCCACACAGCATTTTGAAAGACAGAATCCTATAATTCAAAAAGGGGTGGGATGACAGCTTCTAATATAGGGTGAAAAAAAAGCATGGGGGGACAAGAGAAGCCAAAATATGAACTGTGAGCTACAAAATCTAAACAAATCTCAATTGAGAGCTTTGGGATTCCATTTTAAGGTTCTATCTAGTAGCTAAGTGGTTTTTCTGCTTATTTGGATTTTTAAAAACACAGTGGCTGATGGCCACATGCCTATTCTGTATATACCAATCATCAATTACTCTGCAAGATGCCTTTGAAAACGGCAGCTCCTGAAGCATGTAACAAAATGGGCATGTTCATCCAAGCTGGTACATGAGTCTGAAAGGTAACTTAATGATTCTCTGTACATTCTATGTAGAAAGGCCTCAGGTCTCCCATAAAATGCAAAGTGGCAAAAGGAAGAAATAAGACTGTGTTTAAATATGATCCCCAGATTTGTATGTGACAAAGAGATGTGCATAAACACAAACACACAATTAAAAAACCTCCAAATGTTAATACTGGGTGTCTGTAAGTGATAACATGATTTTTATTTTCTTTTTTGTCTGTGTTTAATACCTAAACATACTGCTATTATCAAAAAACCTATTGCTATAATCAAAAAATAAACTTTCCTTAAAAACCTTTAACTTTTATAAATCTCATCTTAAATATAGCCATCAGTTCACTGTTTCCTATGTATGAGTGGCCCAGGAAGACAATTCCTTCTTCTGTTTCACATAGCACTAGACTTCACCAACTTTTAAACTAAAATTACTCTAAACCTTAGCAACCCACTTCAGCAACAAACCCCCTTAAGCTGATAATCTAACACAACACCTCAAAAACAAAAGACATTACAAACCTTTCGGTGAAGGAAAAGTGTTCTCCGTTCCTTTGCCAACAGGGGTAGCTGGCAAAGAGAGTGACGCTTGGACAGCAGAGTCCATCTTTTCACAGTCTAGAGTTGGAGAGCTAGGAGCCGACTTTCTAGTTACTTCCTGCTGTCTTTCTCGAACTGCTAGTTCTTGCCTTAAATCTGTAAAATATTGCAAACAAGGGAAGGAATACTCACTAGAGGGAGAAAATATATCAAGAAAAGTGACATCTAAAATGTTGTAAAGACTTTCTTCCTAAATTACCATTTCTCAAAAAATGATTTTCTAGTTATTAATAATTTTTATATCTAGGGTAATAAAAATGGCAAAACTATCTAAATGATCTTTCAGAATTTAAGAATGTTATAACCTGAGAGAAGCTACTTATACTAACATGCAAAAAGAAACAGTGCAGAGTACAGAGTACAATTCACGCAAAAGTAAATATTCTTCACCAACTCATTTGCTTTTATTTTCAAATGCGTAGTTTTGGGATTATTGCAAAACTGACTATGTGGATTTTTGTAATTTTAAATGGGTTGGTATTAACTATCACCACTACGAAATATTTAGTTTTAGAAAAGAAGTGCTTGGAACAGTTTAAAGTTTTTTCATGCTTTCAAATATCAAGGATTTTTTTTTTCTTTTTTGAGACAGGGTCTTGCTTTGTCACCCAGGCTGGAGCACAGTGGCACAATCTCAGCTCACTGCAACCTCTGCCTCTGGGTGCAAGCGATTCTCATGGCTCAGCCTCCCCAGTAGCTGGGATTACAGGCACCTGCCAGTAATTTTTTGTATTTTTAGTAGAGACAGGGTTGCACCATGTTGGTCAGGCTGGTTCGAACTCCTGACCTCAAATGATCTGCCCGCCTCAGCCTCCCAAAGTGCTGGGATTACAGACATGAGCCACCACACCCAGCCAATTGAGTTTTTAACCAAAAATTAATGTATTCTTCTCCAAATATGCAATTAATCTACAGAATATTTGCTTATGTTAACAAAGAAACAAAGTCATCCCCCTTTTGGGTATGTATCCAAAAGAATTCAAAACAGGATCTCAAAGAGATATATTTGCACACCTATGTTCACAGTGACATCATTCACAATAGTCAAGAGCTGGGAGCAACTCGACGTCCACCCACAGATGAACAGATAAAGAAAATGAATGCATATAGTGGACTATCATTTAGCCTTAAAAAAGAAGGAAATCTTGTCACATGCTACACATGGATAAACCTTGAGGACACTTTGTTAAGTTTAATAAGCCAGTCACAAATACTCTATAATTCCCCTTATATGAGGTATCTAAAGTAGTTGAACTCATAGAAAGTAGAACTGCAGATGCCAGGGAATAAAAGGAAGGGAAAATGAGCAGTGACTATTCAATAGGCATAGTTTCAGTTTCGCAAGATGAGAAAGTTCTAAAAATCTGTTTACACAACAATTTCACTATACTTAACACTACTGGACTGTACACTTAAAAACGGTTAAGAAGCCAGGCACAGTGGCTCACACCTGTAATCCCAACATTTTGGGAGACAGAAACAGAAGGATCACTTAAGGCCAAGAGTTCAAGACCAGCCTGGCTGACATAATGAGACCATGTTGCCACAAATTTTTTTTTTTTTTTAATTAGCCGGATGTAGTCGCACATCCCTGTAATCCTAGCTACACAGGAGGCTGAGGTGGGATGATCACTTAAGCCTAGGAGTTTGAGGCTGCAGTGAGCTATCATCGCCCCACTATATCCCAGCCTGGGCAACAGAGCAAATCCTGTCTCAAAAAAAAAACAAAACAAAACAAGGGTAGTTAAGACAGTCAATGTTATGTGTTTTTTACCACAATTATAACCAAGTAAGATATAAATTACGAGAAGTTCTTCAGGTAAATATACCACTTCCTCAGGGGGAAAAAAAGGACATAATAAAACTATCTCTGAAAGATTCAATAAACACTGGACAAGAAGTTTCACAAGTAGTAAATAAACTACAAATCAGAAAACAAGACAGCAATTTTCAACTTTCAAATGGACTGATATTTAAATTATTTTGTTAATAATTATTATTAGCAAAGCTGTAGAGTATGAAGCCACTCAGTCGTTACCGCTAAAAAGATTTCCTTTGCCTCTCCCTAAAGAAATCAGCAGATACTCCTAACTATTATAAATAGTGCTGTGACTAAGATCTTCATAACAAACAAACTCATTACTAAACATAACTACATAAGAGGTTACCCAACATTTTGAAAATCTGTTTTAAAAAATTTTTTATTGCCATGGACTGTATTTTCTACATTAAATTGTGGAAAAGGGGGGAAAAGAAATAAGGGTGCATGTAAGTGTCTGTGTGCCTGCATAGTATGGTCATTCAAAAAAATAGACAAATATGTACAGTCATAGGAAACACTGGAAAGAAATTCAACAAACTGTTAGTGGGTTCTCTCCAGATAAAGGATTGGCAGTATTTTTTATTTTCTTCTTTGTGGTATTTTGAATTCTATAATGCGTAAGGAAAAAAGTGGGAGAAAAGGAAAATTTTAAAGGAAAGTATATATGAAGTATATATATAATATGTATACGGCAGTATGTATACTATTTATGTGTATGTATACTATGTGTACCTACTGCTGTATACATATTATATAGTTTTATTATTTAGGTAGGAGACCAGCCTGGCCAACATGGTGAAACCCCGTCTCTACTAAAAATACAAAAGTTAGCCAGGCATGCTGGTGGGCACCTGTAATCCCAACTACTCGGGAGGCTGAGACAGGAGAATTGCCTGAGCCTGGGAGGTGGAAGCTGTAGTGAGCAGAGATCGTGCCACTGCACTCTAGCCAGAGCAACAGAGCAAGACTTCACCTCAAAAAAAAAAAAAAAAAAAGTATAGCTTTGAAAAAGTTGACCCTAAGCTTCTTCTTGCATAAGGACAGTAAGGTAAGGGATGACAGTTTTCCCTCAGGATACATGGGGACTGGTTCTAGGACCCCCACCTACACCAAAATCGGCACATACTCAAGTCCCACACATGGCCCATAAATATGAAAAGTCAGTCCTGCGTATACAGGGCTTGAATGCTGTGTATACTGTATTTTCACTCTGTGTTTGGTTGAAAAAAAGTCAGTGCACCCACACAGTTCAAACCCACATTGTTCAAGGGTCAACTATATTCTTTAAGTTATAAATTTTACCTCTTGCTTCATCCTTTAACCTCTGTACAGAGACCAACAAAGATTCCTTTTCATCAAGTTCACTTTCTAAAAACGCATTTCGTTCAATGGCCTGATTTAGCCTCTGTTCAAAGTCTTCCAGTGAAACTATTGTTGCCCTAAAAAGAAAAATTAGAATACATGAATTAAATAAATAACACATGCAGACAGTACAAATGAAAACTGTCATTTATCTCGTGACATTTCCTGACCTAGCCAGGCTGGCCCCATCCAAAGAAAACGTTCTTGTCCCTTCCTGACCACTGATGGCACGTAGTGTCTCTATCATTTGGGCAATATATTCAATATATTCCCTTAAATTCCCATCTATTCCATAATGTTCCCTACAGATAGGCTAGTTGTTACGCTATTTATATCTAACACTGTATTTTGAACACAATACAAAATCAAGTTCACACATTTTCAGAAAGAAAACTTTTCAACACTTGTCATGTATATATATATATATATATGAGAGTTTAAAACATTAAGTGCCAAGTCAGGAAACTTAAGGCCAACTCACACTGACTTCGTAGAACTAAATCAAAAGGAAAATCCGAACTTTCCAAACACAATTAAGGAAAGCACCAGAGGCTACTCGTTGTTTTCTGCAACCAATCAGACATTTGCATAGGGTGTTACTTTATAACTTCACTTCAGCCTCTGATTGGTTGCCCTCTGCAACCAATTAACCAATTAATTAGACTGATCACGGGCCACTACTTCATTTGCATGGGGTATACACCAAGTGGCCAATGGAAAACCTCTAGAGAGTATCTGGACACCAAAAGATCCCATAACCAGTGCCCCTGAGCTGCTGCTTGGGCCCGCTCCCACCCTGGGGAGTGTATTTCCATTTTCAATAAACCTCTGCTTTTGTTGCTTCATTCCTTCCTTGCTTTGCTGTGTGTTTTGTACAAATCTTTGTTCAAAATGTCAAGAACCTGAATGACTTGCAGTCAAGACCCTCCACCAGTAACTGTCCCACTCCATTTACCTCCCACCAACCCTTTTCTTCCTGGACTTCTCAGACACTCATTCAACATTAACATGCACCTATTCTATGTCTCACACTATGTGCAATCTGCTATAGAAATAAAATTCCTTCACCTCAAGTTGGAATTTAAAGCCACATCTAATTTTATCAATTCCTACCAATTGCCAAAATGTCTCTCATATCCATTTCTTCTTCAACCTTCTGTCCCAACCTCCTCCAATCTTCTGCCTGAATGCTTCATTCACCACCTGGATACTCCTAAATGGTCTTCACATCTCCTGTCTACTTCCAATTCCTCATTACTATCTTCTCCAATCAAAATCTGATATTACTCCTTTGTTTAAAAAACAAAATTAATGAGTTCTCCATTGCCTAGACAGTGACTTTCAAACATAGCCTACTAGGTTGTTCACAGTCTGGCCCCAACCACCTTCCAGGCTCATCTCCTTCAGCCACGCTATCACTATACACATCAATCAATGTGAAATATGGGCGAGGGGCAGTGGCTCACACCTGTAATCCCAGCACTTTGAGGCCGAGGTGGGCAAATCACTTGAGGTCTGGAGTTCGAGACCAGCTTGACCAACATGGCAAAACCCCATCTCTACCAAAAATACAAAAATTAGCCAGGCAGAGTGGCACACACCTGTAAACCCAGCTACTAGGGAGGCTGAGGCATGAGAATCGCTTGAACCCAGTGGGCAGAGGTTGCAGTGAGTGCAAGCGGAGCCACTACACTCCATCCTGGGCAACAGAGCACAACTCCCATCTCAGGAAAAAAAAAAAAAAAAAAAAGGTCAAATATGAATACCTCAAGCACTTTCCTGCCTTTCTGCCTTTGCACCCAGTTAACGTATACTCTTCCTTGCAGACTCAGCAATGGCTTCTCAAATTCCCCCAGGTGCTCTGGCTGTTGCCTCCTCTATGCCCTTGAGCAGTTTGCCCACTTCTTTTTACTAGGCTATTAACACAGTGAATGTACCTATGTGTCACCCCCAAGGTTAGTGACCTGACTAGCTCTGCATCTGTACATTTAACATCACATCAGTAACTTAAGACTCACTGCATAAATAGGAAGAAAATACCAGGAAACAACTATAAAGTAATAGGAACTAAGTTTGGAATGATTAAGAAAAGTGGCCGGGCACGGTGGCTCACGCCTATAATCCCAGCACTTTGGGAGGCCAAGGCGGGTGGATCATGAGGTCAAGAGATCGAGACCATCCTGGTCAACAATGTGAAACCCCGTCTCTACTAAAAATACAAAAATTAGCTGGGCATGGTGGTGCGCGCCTGTAGTCCCAGCTACTCGGGAGGCTGAGGCAGGAGAATTGCTTGAACCCACAAGGCGGAGGTTGCAGTGAGCCGAGATCGTGCCATTGCACTCCAGTTTGGGTAACAACAGCGAAACTCCGTCTCAAAAAAAAAAAAAAAGAAACAAATAATAACAGATGCATGAAAGTCTGGCAAGAGTAATAGCAAGCCACTGTAGGCTGCTCAGAAAATTTGAACTGAATCAACATTTTAAGAAAATTCATCAGTCAGTATTAAAACATGAGAAGAAAAAGAATAGAAATATAAGATAGATCAGCTAGAAGATAACTACAGAAAGCAGGTATAAGATGTGAGGACCTACAGGAAGTACGGAAGTGTTAAGAACACCGACAGAAGATGGAGGAAGGCATGAGACAGTTTAGAAAAAAACAACCCAGGCCAGGTGCAGTGGCTCACGCCTGTAATCCCAACACTTGGAGAGGCCGAGGCAGGCAGATCACTTGATGCCGGAATTCAAGACCACCCTGGCCAACATAGCAAAACCCCGTCTCTACTGAAAATACAAAAATTAGCCAGGTGTGGTGGTGCACACCTATAATCATAGCTACTTAAAAGGCTGAGGCACAAGAATTGCTTGAACCTGGGAGGCAGAGGTGTCAGTGAGTCGAGATCATGCCACTTTTTAGGGCAACTATTATTGCCCTAAAAAGAAAAATTAGAGTACATGAATTAAATAAATAACACACTCTATACATGCACTCCAGCCTGGGTGACAGAGTAAGACCCTATCTCAAAAAAAAAAAACAAAAACAAAACCAGTAAGATCAACAATGGCATATGAAGGAAAAAAGAAAAATTGAAAGAGAAAAGCTGTGAAGGGCATTATCTGGGAGATGAGAATTTGGGGTTCTTTTCCGTATGATGAGTTACAGGTGACATGAAAAACCAAAAGGGAATGTTCTGGGACTAAGATCTAGGGGAAAAGCCCAATAAAGATTTTAATCACTAATTATCAACTTCATTTTTTTCTAACAAAATGCAGTCATTCGTTTACCTTTTGGCTCGCTCCAGGTCGTCATTGGCCTGCTCCAGCTCTCTCACATACTTATGCAATTGCTCCTTAATGGCTCGAGTCTGACTTAAATCGTCTTCTAACACTGAGACCTGCTTGTAGCTCTGTGCATACTGATGCTCTAGCTTCTCCTAAAGGCATCAGTATAGGAAAGTACATGTCATTAATATACACTCCTCTTTAATAAAGATGTAACTCAAGTTAAAAGAGTGGGGGTAGAACCCAAGGAATTTACCCACACTCTTGTAACAATTATTTTAAAAACAACTAAATCACACATTCATTCTAAGTGCCTAAACTCATGTTAAATTTTGTCAACCATTCTCCTCTCAGAAAGAAACCCAGTAACGATCTCTCTGAAAAGTATATTAAAAAAACCCTTGCCTCAAAATCCCCAAACTTGTTGGGGAAACCTCTGGGTTTTCAGGCTAAATGCAGCCATGGGTAAGCAGAGTTCAAATTCCCTACCCTTTACCTTCCCATCCAGCGTTCCCCAAACCCACCTATTCCCCAAACACTAAACACCATCAAACATGTGGCTACAGTAGATGGTGAAGGGCGGAGAAAAGGATTAATCCTTTTGCTCCTAAAAACTCCTTTTTTAGAAGGAAAATCTTTAATCCAAACTAAATTCCAAAACTGAAAGAGCTATGAGCAATAATTAAATAAATCCGTATTTCCTATAAATATAATTGTAAACATACTTCAGAATGAGGTACTCTGTCAAAATAAATAATCAGGCAGCTTTTGAAAAGTATAGGAACTAAAATATAATACAGCTAGAACATTATAGCTAGAAAAGTGATAGCTACAAAGTTTTTAAGTGAACTCCTAAACTCTAAACCACCTTTTCCCTTGGTTCCGTGAAAGAAAACATTTTATTCAAAAATTCACTTTAAGCCTTTTTTTAAAAACCACTTTTTGTCACCTGCTGCTCTTAAGCCCCTGAAAAATATACTTCTCATTTTAATTAAACCCAACACATTAGACACCAGCTTCTACTGCTGCAATTACCTTTAATGCCTCCACTTCATATTTCAGTCTTTGGTTATCAGCCTGCAAGTCTCTATTTCTTTGTTCAGCCTGTACTAATTGTGCCTCCAACTCTGCTTCTAATTCTCTGCTTCCTTCCTGGAATTCAACTAGCTCATCCCGAGCTTCCTGGAAGCTAATCAGAAACAAAGTGGGAAAGATGAGTTATAGTAAGAACCACAAGAATGGTCCTGGAGATGATTACATAGCAATTCAATAATTTTTGCTTGAAAGCTAATGCTCTCATGAAATATACTAAAGACAATCTGTTTTCCATCTCTTACTGTATATATTCAGGGTTCAATGAAAATTACTTACAAGCCCAAAAAGCAGTCACAAGTCAGTGATTACAATATTTATGAAAAGTAAGTCAACATGGTTCAATACCATTAACTTCTTCCACCACAGAACTCAGATGGGGAAAAAATGCATCTTTACTTTTATTAAAGTAACAAATTTGGCATTTCCTTCTACTTTATTCAACAGAAATCACAGATATTTTCATGTCACGACAGTATTGCTGCATCTATCTCTAAATATCACTTATTGTCATGACTATTTCAAAATTAGGTAGTTATTACATTCACTTCTGTATCTTTTTTACTTAATGCATTAATAGAGAAGTACATACTGCTATGCCATAAATTAGATAACTTTTTTTCAATATAGTTGATTTCCTTTGTAATTCTATTATTCTATGCATTTAAAAACATTATGCCGAGAAGTCCATAGGCTACCCCAGCCTATTACAACATCTATGACACAGAAAAAGATTAAGAACCCTGCCATAGATACACACCTTTCATATCCCACCGGCACAACAGAGTAACTGACTTCGGTGATAATAATAAAAGAGGAGTAAAATGTTTGATAAGACTTAGTAAACTCTGTTAACCAAAATAGGAAAATGTGTCAATATTTTATTTAGAAAGATCCCATTTTTTAAAAATTAATTTGAGACAAGTTTTGGTGCAAAAGGTTTTTATCTAAAAGTTCTCCCAACCAAATAATTGAAATTGTATGAAACATTCCATGCCCCTGAAGCTTCTCCCCCTCTCTCAAAGCTTTGCTGGCTCTAGACACTGATCATGCTTGCCTGAGGAGAACGTAATCTGTTCTACGGAGCCCTAGACAGCTTATCAGAATCTCCAAATGACCAAAATGATGAGGCAGAATCAGTGCACGCAAAGCAGGCCAAAGACGGCCTAAAAAGCATAAAGAAAGGAAATGATCAGAAGAAATCATAAATGACAGTTTTCCTCCTATTTTAATAATTTGAACAATATAAAGACTTACAGCATGTTTATACTATTTAAATACAAGCAATGTGGTGACAATTTCTAGAATCTCAATCATAGAATCCTATATCTGCAATTCTAAATTTAACTTTATGTTAAAAAGAAAAATATACAAACAAGACATGGTGCATTTCAAATGCCCTCCCCCTACTTTTAGTGTGCTTTTCAACATTACCTTTGCTTATACTTCAAGGAAAGTTCCTTCCAATAGGCAGTTTCCTCCTTTAAACTTGAAAAATCTGGTATATCTTCACCATCCATGATCAAGAAAGCCTGTGAAACGTTAAAGACAAAGAAATTATAGAACAGAGAAATCTAAGCAAAAGCATAAAATCTGGGACAAGAATAAATTGCAGCATTTTGGGAGTAAAACATGAGAGATTCTAGTGGTCAACTCTCTTGCAACTCAGGCATGTAAGCCACTTCACCGCTCCTCTCAGGGACCATCAATATTGTGAATGAGGTCTTAACAAAGGTTCTTTCATACAAAGCAACATGAGGCACTTTCAGTTGCAGCATAGGTGCTGGGTGACTTGGCTAACAGAATCATGATGCACACAGAGTTCCCGAAGTTGGTTTAAGGCCAAGTGGTCTTCTGGGAATCAGGAGACAGAAACAAGCTGATTGTCAGAGATGCTGCTGCCACATGCATGCCCTTCCCAAGTGTACTATTCCTTTAAAACAGCTGCATGGAACATTTTATGCCAGGTGACCCTACTAGAAAATCAGGCACCACATTCTCAATAATTTACTAAGATCAAATTTCTAAAAACTTCCTGTTAATTATCTTTGAAGTCCAAAGCTTCCTTCCAAAAGGCCACTAATCTCCAACTTCAGTGATTTCTCTTTCATCTTGGTTGTTCTCCCAAGGCATTCAGAGAGGGGGAAAAGCAATTCAACAAACTTCTATTTGGACTAGCTACCTAAAACTCCCAACCGATCATCAGGCTCACTCTAGAGTCATGCCTACAGTTTCCTAGCACCGCCCTTCCCAAGCATCCCACTTTATATTCCAGCACTACTGTTCAAAACTATCTTAACACACCATGCTATTTCAGGTCTGGAAAACCCATTCCAGGTTTTCTCTACCTGGAATTGCTCCCCTTACTAGGAAAACTTCTGTTTATCCTTAAAACCTAGTTGTCGTCTTTTCTAGAGAGGTTTTCTTGCCCTCAATTGGACAGTATTAAAATCTCTTGCACTCTTTGCTACCTCTATACCCTACACACACTTTCACTGATATAATTACCACAGAGCAATGCATTTGCTTACACCTTTTGTGTCACCTGTTAGGTTGACTTATTTAGTTCCGTCTCAGCCCAATGCCTGCACAATAGTGGATACTCTATGATGTTTACTGAATTAAAGCATAATTGATTCAACCTAATCCATACTAGGCAGCAAGAAATTAAGACCAGCTTTAAAAGTAAATTAATAAAATCTGGAGATGCAGAGAACTTGGAGTTTATCGAGCACAAGCCACTCAGGAAGGTTTAGCAAACTTAAAGAAATGAAAGGTTAAATCTCTCCACATCATCAAACATGGAACACAGCAGTTCAATAATATTTGAATTAAGGTTGGGCATGGTGGCTCATGCCTGTAATCTCAACACATTGGGAAGCTGAGGCAAGAGGACTGCTTAAGCCCAGAAGCAGTGAGGCTGCAGTGAGCCATGAGTGTGCTACTGCACTCCAGCCTGGGCAACACAGCAAGACCCTATCTCTAAAATAAATAAGAATCGGAACTGACTCATAATCATCCTTTCATTATTCCCTCTTTACTTTCAAAGTACCACTTTATTAACATCTGAATTCCTACTTCAGGAATGGAGTAAGAAAAAAGATGCGTGGGTAGTTTACTTCTACCTCACAATGTACCACCATGTATTAAATCAGTATTAGAAAACCTATCATCAGTTAGACACAATTATTAATCTGATACACGGGCAGCCACATTCAGTCACTTACATAGGCTCAGTATCAAAGAAAAGGGAGCTGATGGGATTTATTGTGAAGAAACCTGGAGATCACCACTGCACACTAGCTACCTCGAATCATCATCGTCCGGCCCTGAAATACAAATGGACAACCAAGAGCCACCCGACAAATAAGAAAACTCAGTAGCAGGAATAAGAATATTTTAGGACCTACTGAACTGACAGGAAACAGACAACTGAGGAAATGAGAAGATTTTTTTCTTATACAAGAACTCAGGAGGTACTAGACAAAGATTTTAAAAAAAAGTCAGGAGGGCTACCTCCCACACACTTCCTGAGACAAACACAAAAGAAGGGAGAAAACCATGACCTGGAGAGCACAGGATGCAGGAAACGGGGGGGGGGGGCCAAAACCTAGGACTGCAATAAAGAGAAGTCCCAGGATGAAGCCTAGTCCATCCGGCCCATAGAATGCTTCACACAGATTGATGACACCAAGAAAAATCAAGAATCCCGCAGAACAGATAGCATACAGCACAAGTGAGAGGCTAGATATGTTTAAGGTTGTGGTGAAGACATGTTGCTCTACTGTCAATAAGAAAAAGAGCAATTTAAAAGCTCAGGAAAAAAGCAGCAGAAGAAAGTCCTGATCTGTATACAAAACATTTTGTAAGTTAATGATTTCAAGTCTAAAATTTTTTATTGATTTTACCTTATTTGAAGCAACTGGGATAAGTTCCATAACTTTATAGCTATCAATGAACTTCCTGTTTTTGGTCTTAACTTTGCCCTAGGTCCCATGTGTTGTCCTCTTGGAAGCTTCCAGGATTTGGTGAACAAAATTGTGTTCTTCTTTTTTACTCCGCCTCTGGTTTTGTAGCCTTTGATGATAATACCTCTCAGCCTTGGTCTTCCCAAAGTGATTATTCCTTGCCTTTTTAGCCTATAATCATTTGGCAGCCATCTCAGTTCCTTAAATATTTTGTCATGCTTTATATTGTCCCTAGATATACCTATCTGCCTTTCTGGGGCCAAGTGGCTAGTGCTGCTTCTGTACCAAACATTTTATTCACTGGTTGGATAATTTTCCTTTTGAGTTTTCAGTATTCTTTCTGTTACTGTGCAGCATGTGATGATATTGCCAATAGTGTGGCCCATGAACCGATGGATGTCGTTACAGAAGTTTCTAATGACTGTTAGATGCCTTCCTTAGTATCAAACATTTATTTGAAGGTGTTTGAAATGTGAAGCCAATTTTTCTACAAAAAGAGTTACATTGTTTTGAATCTACAAATGTTATTCAGGAGTCCACTTCAAAACATTTCTGTGTGGGGGTATTTTTTGTTGGTTTTGACCCATTTACATAGTTATCAGAGGACCTACCAACAGTTAATGCTTTGAAGAGCTTTAGTCAAGTAGTGATCCCTGCGGAATAGCATCATTTATGCCTCTAGATTTACTGCGAGTATCCATTTGTCTCTGATTTTTGGTTCTTGAACAGGAACATACTCTTAATACAACTACCAACTTTCCCATGAGTGACCCCTGACAACTCGGGTTTTAAACAGCTTTTTGCATGAAACTTCTTGAGAATCCAGTTCTAGCCCTTGCATCCTCTTTGTTCAATTATTTACATTCAGTGTCAAATAATTCTAGCAAAATTATTTTACTTCACACACATTATTTTTTTTTTTTTTTTTTTTTTTTAGACAGAGTCTCACTCTGTTGCCCAGGCTGGAGTGCAGTGGCACAACCTCAGTTGACTGCAACCTCCGACTCCCAGGTTCAAGCAATTCTCCTGCCTCAGCCTCCCAAGTAGCTGAGATTAGAGGCGCCCACCACCACACCTGGCTAATTTTTGTATTTTTAGTAGAGATGGGTTTTAATCATGTTGGCCAGGTTGGTCTCAAACTCCCGACCTCATGATCCACCCTCCTCGGCCTCCCAAAGTGCTGGGATTACAGGCATGAGCCACCATGCCCAGCCACATTCTTTATTTTCTTGCTAAATCTTATGTGAATTCAATGTTGACCACAACTTTTCTAATCGACAGGCTATTTTCACAACATGCTTATATTATACTACAGTATTATAATATGTCAGATATCATTTACTAAATGGATCATCTCTTCCAGATCAAACCAATTTAAAACATTTAACCAAGAATAAGTCATAAGAGCAGCACAGCAAAATGGTTAAGAGCCCAGACCCTGAAGCCAAACTGCCCAGGTCTGAAGTCAGACCTGGAAGTTCTGACTCTCTACTGATGCATCTACTCACTACTTGGGTGACCTTGGGCAAGTTACTTAATTATTCGGTGCCCAGTTTCCTCAGCTGTAAAATGGGGATAATCATTAAAATGAAGTTATTAAGTGGGTTAATATTTGTAAACTACTTAGGACAGAACCTGGCACATGGTAAAAACATACATGTTCGCTGGGTGTGGTGGCTCACATCTGTAATCCTAGCACTTTGGGAGGCTGAGGCGGGTGGATCACGAGGGCAAGAGTTCAACACCAGCCTGGCTGGCCAAGAAGGTGAAACCCTGTCTACTAAAAATACAAAAAATTGTGGTGGGAGGCTGAGGTGCTCAGGCCCAGCCTCCTAATCCCAGGTGCTCAGGAGACTGAGGCAGAGAACTGCTTGAACCTGCTGTAAGCCGAGTCTGCGCCACTTCACTCCAGCCTGGGTGACAGAGCAAGACTCCATCTCAAAAAAAAAAAGAAAAAAAGAAAAACATGTTCATCAAACTATTAAAAACTGGTAGTTCAATAGCAGATCTTCCAATATGACCACGAAGTAAACAGGCTTCAAAATTTAAAACATCAAATGATTCTTTAAAATTAATCATTTCAGGAAGCTATATGCATATTCCAGTGATACCACCATTGCTGAAAAACATTTCCAAAACTACTTTTTTGGAATAAACTCCATGAGCCACACTAAGAACAAAGCAGGCTGGGCTCAGTGGCTCATGCCTATAATCCCAGTACTTTGGGAGGCTGAGGCAGGCGGATTACTTGAGGTCAAGAGTTTGGGACCAGCCTGGCCAATATGTTGAAACCTCATCTCTACTGAAAATACCAAAAAAAAAAAAAAAAAAAGTTAGCCAGGTGTGGTGGCAAGCACCTGTAATCCCAGCTACTCGGAAGGCTGAGGCAGAAGAATCACTTGAACCTGGCAGGAGGAAGTTGCAGTGAGCCTAGATCGCACCACTGTACTCCATCTCGCATGACAGAGCAAGACTTAGTCTCAAATAAAAGAAAAAAAAAGAACAAAGCAAAAACTTCTTACTTTGTGGTCACACCTCATTTGTAATTGCTTCCTAACTGGTATTATCCAGCTCCATTACCCTACTTTTTATCTATGAGATTTACCCTTTTCAAAAATCAGATTCTGGCCAGGCATAGTGGCTCGGGCATATAATACCAGCACTTTGGGAGGCTGAGATGGGAATGTCACTTGAGTCTAGGAGTTCAATACCAGCCTGGACAACAAGCCGAAACTCCATCTCTAACAAAAATGAGCTGGGCGTGGTGGCACGCACCTTGTGGTCTCAGTTACTCATGAGAGTGAGGTGAGAGGATCACTTGAGTCTAGATAGTTGAGGCTGCAGTAAGCCATAGTCGTGCCACTGCACTCCAGGGTGACAAAATGAGACCCTGTCTCCAAAAAAGTAAAAATAAAAATCAGATTCTTTACAAATAGCAAAATTTGCTACCACTGCAGCTACTCAAAAGACAGTTTCAAGGACTGTTTTACAGTCTGTTCAGTTTGCTTCAAGTAACATTGGGAGGATGTGTTCACTGTGTTATTTGAAACTACGTAACTAGAGATATTCAGGCTATAGACAGTTAGCTAATATAGAAAACATATTGCTAAAACAATGTTCTAATGGTACATTCACAATTTTCTGAAACTAGAATGAAGACGGATAATTATGTATTATTCTCACCTGCCCCCACCCCATATTTAATACCAGGTCTCAATACCAACAGTCTCAAAAGCATGACAGTTTTTACAAAAAGCATTACCATACTGTGTATGACCTTCAGAAATCTAGCAACAATCAACTCATTTGGGTTTAAAACAGCCTGTCCAAAACGCCTTTTATTTACAAGGAATTACTCTTTGCACAATGGTAAGATAATCTATTTTAAATAATATTGTTGCTTGTTAACAGTTGTAAAATGGACTAGTGAGGTTGGAAGAGTTCTTCCAAAACTGACTGTTGGTAACACATGCCTTTTTACTGAAATTCTACTACTCGCAAAGGTGACATTTACAGAATTTTTAACTCCTCAAAGTTGATCATAAACATGGTCTCTCTGATTTTATCAGACTATTTTTTTTATGGAGTGTTTAGAAACTTACGTCAGAAGCAGTTTTAAGCTTTAGTAACCAAATTTATCTCAGCATGGTTTACAATGAAAATAAAAATAAATTGTTTTGCGGATGTCATGAAAGCAAGACCTAGGTTTTACTAAGGTTCCTACTTATTTTAAGCTCCTTATCCAACTTCAATTTATTTAATTTTAAAAATCCAGCCTGGTCGACAGAGCAAGACTCCGTCTCCCCCCCCCACCCCACCAAAAAAAAAAATCAAAAGAACTACAGCTTCAGAAGATTTAGCAACTTCTATCTGGATCAAGTCAACCTCTAACCAGGACTGGCCAAAGATTTTCTTTGTTCCTCATACATTCAAATTTTAAATAACAATAATCTTAATAATTCAGAAGATATATCTCTTAGTTTCCCTTTACTTCTCTTCAGCCCATGACTTAACGCTGCATTGTGCCCATCAGCTTCATGATTTAGCAAAGCCATTACCCTAGCTTTTAAGCACATTAAGTGCAACACAATTTATCAGACAAAATAATTAACCAGCAACTCCTGAACAAGCTTCACAGTAAGATTTTTCTCATGACTGAGCAGCAGTTTTTATCCTAGGTGAGTTTGCTCAAAAATAAAATCTGGCATATCTTGGCAAGTCACATTTTCTGCCTTGTTTTCTAGCTGAGAAGGATATAAAAATCCCACGAAAAGAAACCAGAACTCCGAGCCTAGAAATGTAAATTACGATCCAAGCTAAGCCACTCACCAGTTGGTTGTATAAATCAATTACCCCATCCCAGCTGAATGTCTCTATCCAAATGGCGATAACATAATCAGTTGCAACCACCAGGTGATGCGGTTCAAAAGAAATAGGAAGAAGAGTGTTCTGAAACGTGTAAAAGCGCTACGTAAATAGAAGGTAATCGTCAGTAGTGATAGAACTCTAGCTTCCTCTGCAAAACTTAAAAGGGTCATCTCGTGGCTTACAGAAAGAAAAGAGGCGAGCACAAGTAACCCGAGCCCGTAGGTGACACTTTCCCGACTCCAAGGGGAGGATGATTAGCAGTTCGGGGCGGAAGTCAGGGGAATGCCAATCCGAGCCCAACGTGGGCTGCTCGCGCTCTCGCCTCCCATGGGAAAGAGGCTCTGAGAGAATAAAATCCAACCCGGCTCCAAGCCACCCTCGCAACTGAAGGAATTTCGGGGAGAGGAGAGGAGGAGGGCTGAGCGCGCCGCTGCCACCTCCGACTGGGCCACTCCTTGCGCCGCCAGCGCCCGGGCTCAAGGTGCCACGTCCTGGCCTCCGTCACCGCCATCCCTCACCCCACCCCGGAACGGGGCACATCCTCCAGAGACCGCAGGGCTCGTTCTCTTGCAGGCGCCCCTGGGATGCCAACGTAGGAACAGGGAAGGAAGGGGACAGTTAGAGCGGTTGGAACAGTTGCCCCGGGCTACCCGCCCCAGAACCCCGCCGGGTCCGCCCCGGCGGAGCGTCAGACACGGCCCCGGGCCGGGCAGGCTCCCCAAGGGCAGGCCTTTGCGCCGCCAGCCCGGCGCAGCCCCTTAGGGAGTGGCCCTGCGCTGCAAGCTCACCTCCAATGTGTCAAAAGCGCATGTTCGCCGCCGCTCGACCGACGTCTCCGCTCCGCTGGCTTGGCCAGGCCCACCCAGCCTCTCAGCTCGGCTCCCCTCCGCAGCCCCGAGCTCCACTCCGCGCACCTCCGCGCCCGGCTCCTCCCCGACACGTCAGGGCTGCCTGGGTGTCCGAGGCCATTCTGTGACGCACGGAGGTGGGGCTCGGAGCATGCGCGGCAGCCCGCTGGTGGGAAGGGGGGCGGGGAAGGGCTGGTGTCACAGGGGGCGGGCCAGAATCCGGCGCGCTGACGTCAAATTGAAGGCGTCCTTTTGCGCAGGCGCCCCTGGACCCCACGACCCGCTGCCTTAGGCTTCTCCGGTTCCCAAACTGCTATTCCGGAGAGTGGCACCAAGACAGATGGGATCCTGCCTTTAGTTTTACGGCCACCAAGGCCCTTCAAGTGTCCATGTGTCAGTGTTCCCGTTTATAAAATGAATCTCGGCTCATAGTTCACCTTGGATTACATTCCCCCTGCCGAACACCCAGTGGAACACTAGGAGCATTCTATTCACTCTTCACCACGCTCACAAAGCTCTGTGTTGTTTTTACAGCACTTCCACTGCTTAAATTTTATACTTGTTCTTGTCTTCCTCCAGTAGAATTTTAAGTTTTATTAGAGCTAGAACCTCTTATGCCTTGCTCATCCCAACAAATAACTTGATTCTAGGCAAAGTGGACGCTCAGATATTTGATGAATGAATGAATGGATTCGTTGGCACCAAGAGGATTTCATATCTGCCCGTTTATATATTGTATATATCTGATCATACATTCATTTTTATATACATCCGTGTATTTGTGTGACTTTCTCCCCTCCAGGGCCCCCAAGAAATGGAGACCTACATATCTTTTATATATTTAAAATATATATACCTCTTACAATCCATCTTGCATTATTAATGTTTATATATGTTTTAGTATGTAAACACACGTACGTGTGTGTGTGTGTGTATACGTGTGTATTTCCTAATGGACTTGGAAGGAGGCTGGAGGAGATAGTGCAAAACAAAAAGAGGGATACGCAACTTACATAGAGAGTGGAAACTTAATGGAAGAGATACATTTTTAAAACAAGTTTAAGAACTTTTGCTGTATAATGTACGATGTAATCTTTCCTTTTGTATTTTAGAGGCAGGGTCTACTATGTTGCCCAGGCTGGTCAAGAACTCCTGACTTCAGCTCACACCTGTACCAGCACTTTGAGAGGCCGAGGCAGGTGAATCACTTGAAGCCAGGAGTTCGAGACCAGACTGGCCAACATGATGAAACCCCGCATCTACTAAAAGTGCAAAAATGAGCTGGGCATGGTGGCAGGCACCTGTAATCCCAACTACTCAGGAGGCTGAGGCAGGAGAATTGCTTGAACTCAGGAGGCAGAGGTTGCAGTGAGCTGAGATCACACCACTAGACTCCTGCCTGGGTGACAGAGTGAGACTCCAACTAAAACAAACAAACAAACAAAAACAAAACAAAAAAGAACTCCTGACTTCAGGCAATCTTCCCACCACCACAGCCTCCCAAAGTTCTGGGATTACAGGCGCCAGCCTCCATGCTGGACCCAACGTAATCCTTTATAATTTCAGTGCTTTTAGAATTGAATTTGTGGGTGTGAACACAAAAATAATGTGTAAGGTGAAAGCAAAGTAAGCCTAGGAGGCCTAGTTTATACTTTTGAGGGAGATGGAGATAAACATGAACAATGCAAGATGGATTGTAAGAGGTATCCAAATCAATAAAGATCAGAGAAGGGATTAATGGGGTTTGTGGGAAGGGTAACATATTACATATGCTGATTATGAATAATATGCATATTATGAAAAAACTAGGCATGGATTTCAATTTTTTTTTTTTTTTTTGCACAAGGCCAAGCATGGTGGCTCATATCTGTAATCCCAGCACTTTGGGAGGCTCAGGTGGTCAGATCAGTTGAGCCCAGGAGTTCAATACCAGCCTGAGCAACATAGAGAGACACGTGTCTCTAAAATATAAAATAAATGTTGGCACCAAAATAAATGTGTTCTAACTTGCTATAACATTTCTGAACAGGATCTAGCTTGAAGCACTGAGATAGATAAGAAATCAGTTTGAAAAGAGTCCCTATAAGAACAGGTATTCTACAAAATTGAAGCAATAAAAATATTAAATTTATGGTGAAGGCTGGGTGGAAAAATGGTGAAATCATTAATGCTTTATAAAAAGTGTATAAGGACATTGCCCCAAAATAAATCAGCAGTTTATAAATGGATAACCCATTTTAAGAAGAAACAGGACAATGTTGAAGATGAAGCCCACAGCAGCATACCTTCCATATCAATTTGTGAGGGAAAAAGTAATCTTGTTCATACCCTAATGGAAGAGGATCAATGATTAACAGCAGAAACAATAGACAGCACCACAGATATCTCAACTGATTTAGCCTACACAATCCTGACTCAAAAATTAAAGTTGAGCGAGATTTCCACTCAATAGGTGCCAAAACCATTGTTCCCAGATTAGCTGCTGACAAGAACAGAGCTTTCAAAATGTCACAAATTTTAAACAAGTGGGATCAAGATCATGAAGCATTTCTTTGAAGAGTCGTAACCAGAAATGAAACTTGGCTTTACCAGTACAATACTGAAGACAAAGCCCAATCAAAGCAATGGCTACCAAGAGATGGAAGTGGTCCAGTCAAAGCAAAGTGAACCAGTCAAGAGAAAAAATCATGGCAACCATTTTTTGAATTGTTCAAGGCATTTTGCTTATTGACTTTCTGGAGGGCTAAAGAATAATAACATCTGTTTATGGCCAGGTAATCCCAGCACTTTGGGAGGCCAGGGCAGGCAGATCATGAGGTCAGGAGATTGAGACCATCCTGGCCAACATGGTGAAACAAAAATTAGTTGGCTGTGGTGGCATGTGCCTGTAATCCCAGCTACTCGGGAGGCTGAGGCAGGAGAATCACTTGAACCAGGGAGTCAGAGGTTACAGTGAGCTGAGATCACACCACTGCACTCCGGGCTGGTGACAGAGTGAGACTCTGTCTCAAAAAATAAATAAATAAATAATAATATGTTTATTATGAGAATGTTTTGAGAAGGTTAGCCAAAGCTTTAGTGGAAAAATGCCCAGGAAGCCTTCACTAGGAAGACCTTTCCACCATGACAAGTTCCTGTTCATCTGTCTCATCAAACAAGGGCAATTTTGCAAGAGTTTCAGTGGGAAATCACTAGACATCACCTTACAGTCCCAATTGGCTCCTTCTGAAGACATTTTGTTTCCCAATCTTAAAAAACCTTTAAAGAGCACCAGTTTTTCTTTAGTTAATAATGTAAAAAAGACTTCTAATGTGAGCATGTCGTTAACGTGCTTAAAATCCCCAGATCCTGAGTTCTTTAGGAACGTACTAAATAAATGGCAGATATCATTGGTTACAAAAGTGTCTTGACCTTGGCTGGGCACAGTGGCTCACACCTGTAATCCCAGCACTTTGGGAGGCCAAGGCAGGCAGATCACTTGAGGCCAGGAGTTCAAGACTAGCCTGGCCAAGATGGTGAAACCCGTCTCTACTAAAAATACAGAAAAATTAGCTGGATGCGATGGCATGTGCCCATAATCCCAGCTACTCAGGTGGCTGAGGCATGAGAATCACTTGGACCTGGGAGTTGGAGGATGCAGTGAGCCAAGATCATGCCACACCATTGCACTCCAACCTGGGTGACAGAGCGAGACTCTATCTCAAAAAAAAATAAGTGTCTTGACCTTGATGGAGCTTATGTTGAGAAATAAAGTTTATATATTTTATTTTATATTTCAATTCCATTTTTCTATGAACTTTTCAAAGTTCTCTTGTATGCACTGGCAAATGTGCTATACACTTGGTCTGCGCAATTTCATCCTCACAATGATCCCATGAGATAGGTACTGTTATTCCATTTTTTTTTTTTTTTTTTGAGATGGAGTTTCACTCTTGATGCCCAGACTGTAGTGCAATGGTGTGATCTCAGCTCACCACAACCTCCACCTTCAAGGTACAAGCAATTCTCTTGCCTCAGCCTCCCAAGTAGCTGGGATTATAGGCATGCACCACCATGCCTGTCTAATTTTGTATTTTTTATAGAGATGGGGTTTCTCCATATTGGCCAGGTTGGTCTTGAACTCCTGACCTCAGGTGATTTGCCTGCCTTGGCCTCCCAAAGTGCTGGGACTATAGGCATGAGCCACCACATCTGGCCCCTTATTCCCATTTTTTAAATGAGAAAACAGACTCATCAAGAAGAAGTTTCCCAAAGTCTCTCAGCTAGAAAGATGAGGCCTCAAGCCTCAAACCCATCCAGTTTGGATTGTCTAACTCTCCAGAAAACACACTATTAACAACTATTATACTGCTATTCAAGAATGAGGAGTACTCGCAATAACTACCATTTATTGGTCTAGAGCACCGTGCTAAGTGCTTTACATGCTTTCCCTCCCTCAATCCTCACAACATGCCTGTGAGGCTGTAATTATTGCTTCCATTTTACATACTGTAAACTCAGACCCAGAGGAGCTAGGGCTTAAACCCCAGCAGCCTTACTTCAAGGCCTGTGGCCTGAGACAGTGGACTGGTACAGCTCGTTCAGGCTCTGGGGCTTCCCTGGCTGAAGCTATGCTCTGGCTGATGAGATCACAGACAGGGAGGGGATGAACCAAGGCTTTCCTGTGGACCTGGTGCCAATATGGAACAGTCCTATCCCAAGAGGAAAAAATAAGAGCTGCGGCTCTGTCCCTGCCTCGTAGCTTCAGTGCTGGGAAATGCACTGAGTCATCTAATGCCAGGCCAGGCCCCTCGAAAAATGTTGGCATCATCTTCCAAGCTGCCACCCCTCCCACGCAGCCTGGACCCAGAACTGGTGTTTGTCAGGACTGGACTGTTGGCTTCATCTTAATGAATAGGCTTTGCCTGGAAAGATTCTATGAGGTGCCAAAGGGCCCATACTGGTCTAGTTCCTTCCTCCTCGTGAGTTGAGCTTTCTCCCTGGGAGATGGGTTCGGGCTGGGCATGTCAATTAACCATCAGCAACCTTTGCCCCAGCCCCTGCTTCTAATATGCCAAATCCAGAAAAAAATAAAATGGAAAGGAAGATGGAAATCAGTCCTGAAAAGGAACAGAAGTTATAAACCAGCCATGTGGTGGTAGAAAAGGTGATCGAGGGCTGCCACACCCTTCTGCCTTTATATTCATTATAAAGGAAGGGGTTTGCCGAGGCATGGGTCCAGTACAAGGTCTTTCTTGGACTGAGCCAAAAAGGTTAATGTTGCTATCCCGGAGGGCATGCATGAGGATCTCAACATCTCTCCTGTTGAAAACTCTGAGATTCAGGAAACAGGCCAGATTCCACCACTGGGAGGGGTGGAGGTTGACCGGCTACCCTAAGGGAAATGTGGGTACAAGCCCAAACCCTAGCTAGTAAAGATATTGGACTCTGGCCACATCACACACTCACAGAAGGTGATGTAATGCACATAGGCCCACTGTGAAAATTCTGACAAGATGGGGCATATTTAACTCTGCTGAATCAGGTGAGCAAGACATGGCAAAATCAAAGACGTGCTCCAGCCTAATCTCTCTGTATTCCTTTGGCCAGCATTTTTTACTCATCTCTCAGGGTATAGATCTAGCTGGGCAAAGGACACCCAATGGCTGGCCAGTTGCTAATGGTCTGGTGAATGTGTCCACCAGATGTCCCGCCACCACCTCCAGCTCTACAGGCCGAAAACCCAAACAGATTTTCCTTTGCCCCAACAGCAATTTCCAAACCAATTTTCATATTTCTGCCAATGGTGCCATCATTCTAGCCACTGAGGCACAAAGCACTCATCAAATCATTTCCCTCCCCAGCTCACATCTCACTCATGTGATCACCAAACCCCAAAGACTTTCCCTCATAAACTCAAGTAAATATGCGCTTTCTTCCCACATTGTCCATAATCCAGAAACTTTCCCATTTGTCTGCCCCTCCCTCCCCAAGCTTTTCTCCCTAGAATTTCTTCTTGTTTCAGCCCAGCAGTCCCTACATAACCATGAGAATAATGTAACTAGGTCAGGGGCAGTGGCTCACACCTGTAATCCCAGCACTTTGGGAGGCCAAGGCAGGAGGATCATGAGGTCAGGAGATGGAGACCAGCTTGGCCAACACCGTGAAACTCCAACTCTACTAAAAATACAAAAAAATTAGCCAGGCGTGTTGGGTCATGCCAGCAACTCAGGAAGCTACAGCGGGACAATCACTTAAACCCAGGAGGTGGAGGTTGCAGTGAGCTGAGATTACACCACTGCACTCCAGCCTGGAAGACAGAACAAAACTCCATCTCAAAAAAAAAAAACAATCTTTCTAAAATCCCACTGTATACAGAACATCCCTGGCTCCAAAACTTGTTTTGGCATCTTGTTACCTTTGTGTTAAAGAACAAAGTAGTCTGGTACTCAAGGCCCTCCCAAAGCAACTCCAAGCCACTTCTGTGGTCTATATCCTATGGATTACCTGTCTAGGTCTAGCCAGACCCTCCACTGTGGTCCCCCAAATAAATGATTTCCTTCCTCTATGGCCCTATCTGATTGACTCCCACTGCCCCGGGAGGCGGAGATTGCAGTGAGCTGAGGTCATGCCACTGCACTCCAGCCTGGGTGACAGAATGAGACTCTGCCTCTGAAAAGAAAAAAAAAAAATACATACATACATGTACACTTGAGAGAGAGAGAAAAAGTCTTTCATTCATCAGCAAGGAGTGTGGTGCCTGCTGAGGACCACGCATGGTTTTAGGTGATGGGGATTCCACCACAACTTGAAAAAGCACACTGTGCCCCTACCCAATGTAATTAGCTTATAGTCTAAAGGGAAAGATAGACAGTAAGCAAATAGACTAACCTATTTCTGCCAGGTCATAAGAAATGCTATAAAGAAGAACAACCAGAGCAAAGGATGAAGTGTGGCAGGGCTGCTCCCTGAGTGAAAATAAGGCTTAATATTCATAGGATTCTCTGCGCACGGTGGCTCATGCCTGTAATCCCAGCACTTTGAGAGGCCGGGATTCGCAGATCAGGAGATTGAGACCAGCCTGGCTAACATGGTGAAACCCCATCTCTACTAACGATACAAAAAATTAGCCAGGTTTGGTGGCGTGTACCTGTAATCCCAGCTACTCTGGAGGCTGAGGCAGTAGAATCTCTTAAACCTGGAAGGTGGAAGTTGCAGTGAGCCAAGATCATGCCACTGCACTCCAGCCTGGGCAACAGGGCAAGACTGTCTCAAAACATATTTATGTTCATGTGATTCTCTTCCTCCATAAGTTGTCAAGGCCCTTAAAACAAAAGAGTGCAATGTAAGATGTAACCGAGATGCAAAATTTTAAAAGAACATAAAGGTAGGCCGGGTGCAGTGACTCGAGCCTGTAATCCCAGCATCTTGGGAGGCCAAGGCAGGCGGATCATGATGTCAGGAGATCAAGACCATACTGGCCAACATGGTGAAATGCCATATCTATTAAAAATACAAAAATTAGCTTGGCATGGGGGCAAGCACCTTTAGTCCCAGCTACTTGGGAGGCTGAGACAGGATAATAGCTTGAACCCAGGAAGCAGGGTTGCAATGAGCCTAGATGGGGCCACTGCACTCCAGCCTGGTGACAGAGTGAGACTCCATCCCCCAAAAAAATGTGTGTGCAGATGTCTTAAACAGAGAAATGCATCTTAATTTTTCATCATAACATTTGGCACTGAGTGAGCACTCAACAAATATTGATCGTGTGAATGGCTTGCTGGGTGGTCCACAGAACACCAGATTCTTCAATCAGGAGATGAATTTCCCCTTCTAAGATGTTGGGTGTTTTTTTGTTTTGTTTTGTTTTTTGTTCTTGTTTTTGTTTTTGTTTTGAGATGGTGTCTCACTCTGTCTCCCAGGCTGGAGTGCAGCAGTGTGATCTTGTCTCACTGCAACCTCTGCCTCCCAGGTTCAAGTGATTCTCCTGCCTCAGCCTCCCGAGTAGCTGGCACTACAGGCCTGCGCCACCACACTTGGCTAATTTTTTGTATTTTTAGTAGAGACGGGGTTTCACCATGTTGACCAGGCAAGTCTCAAACTCCTGGCTTCCAGTGATCTGCCTGCTTCGGCCTCCCAAAGTCCTGGCATTACAGGCATAAGCCACCATGCCCAGCCTCCCTTCCAAGACTTTGAATAGTAACCAACTCATGTTTGATTCAAAAATGTTCACTTATGGTTGGGTCCCTGACCCTTGGCCCAGCCAGCCACAAACAGCCCAGACTGGGCTATTCCTACACCACCTTGAAGGGAAAGGAAGTTCTATTTGTTGTCTTTATTACATCCTCAGTAGCTTCTGGAGCAAACAGAGCTCACTGACCACTCCAAGTGGCTCAGACTCCCAAACTTCAGCTCTTCCACCAGAGTTTGTCCCCACATTTTCCAACTCCAGTAAGTCAACAGAAAGGCTGGAATTGGGTAGAGAGGGATTTGCTTTGCAGTATCTTAGGTTCCAAGCCCCCTTCACCTCCCTTCCCTTTCTGCTATGCCTGAGAATGTGGCTCACTTCTGGCCCTTGGCCCCCTTGCCAGGAGGGGCTTCACCCTGTGCAGGCCGCCAGGTGTAGCCTGTTGAAAGGTGGCTTTTAGAGAAGAGAAAAATGAAAACCATTTTTGTTGGGGATAAAACAGGCCTTCCTCTGAAGGCCCTGCCTTGGTGGTGGAAAGAAGGAGATTTTATCCTTTCTTTCCAGGGGTAAATTGAAGTTTTAAGAGCCTTTATAGCCTTTTCTCCCCTATTGATGGACCCTGATACCCTGCCATGCTCCATGAGTCTCTGGCTTGTCCTGATTTTTTCCCAGAAGGCTACTTGAACTGCAGACTTCCTCCTGATCTGGAACCTCCTGGTTTTCCTGAATTCCCCAAGCTCCAGTCTTCACTATCATCCTTGGCTCCCATCCCAGCCACTTGACAGCCACTACCCACACCCCAGGGTGGCAGCTGCCTCCCAAGAAAAGGATGGCATGACACTGTTAATTGCTAAGTGGGTTAACACCTGGCAACCCCAAGGGCTGTTGACATCACACCTACATAAACAGTGTGACTATCCCCGGGAAAAATGATATGTGCTCACATAACTTTATATAGACAAGGTGGCACCAGGTGCACCTACTTCCAAACTAGACTAATGAAATGACAGGGCTGAAAAGAAATGGAGTGTTTCTTACCAGTCTAAGCTTATTAAGCAATTTCAGCCCGACTCCCATTACCAGGTAAGCCAATTAGTCAAAGTTGACAGAACCAAAAGGTCATGCTTCCAAACATTCAAGGAATATTTAATGAGGGCCTGGCACTGTTCTAGATGCCAGGCATAGCACAATTAACAGAAGAGGCTCAATTCTTTCCTTCCTGGAGGTTTTCTAGAAATGAAAAAGAAGAAGGAAAATAGAAGGGAAACAGAAACAGACAATGAGGCTGGGCTCAAGGGCTCACTCCCATAATCCCAACACTTTAGGAGGCTAGGTGAGTGGGAGATCACTTGAGTTCAAAACCAGCCTGTGTAACATGGTGAGACTATCTCCATGCAAATTTTAAAACTATCTGGCAAAGTGACTTACACCTGTAATCCTAGCTATTCTATAGGCTGAGGTGGGAGGATGGCTGGAGGCCAGGGGTTTGAGGCTGCAGTGAGCCCTGATTGCACCACTGTACTACAGCCCAGGTAAGAGAGCAAAACCAAGAAAGAAAAGAAATGGAAAGGAAGGGAAGGGAAGTGCAGGGAAGGACAAGGCAGCGAAGGGAAGGGAAGAAGGGAAGTGAAGAGAAAGAGAGAGAGAGAGCAAAAGAGAGAAAAAAGAAAGAAAGAGGACAAAGAACCCTGAGTATGTGAGCAGAAACAAGTACTAAGGAGACAAAATTAGCCAAGGTTTTTAAAAATATTTTACATTTAAGGTGGCATCTAGGGCACTGGCCATGATTTATTTATCTCTGGCCCCAACGCCTGGCATGTCAGGGGCACTTAACATTTGTTAAATGAATAAAAGCTTCTAATTAATTTTTTTGAGACAAGGTCTCACTCTGTCACCAAGGCTGGAGTACAGCGGTTCAATCACAGTTCACTGCAGCCTCAACCTCCTGGGCTCAGGTGATCCCCCAACCTGAGGCTCTGAGGTACTTGGGACCACAGGCACGTGCCACCACACCTAGCTAAATATTTTACTTTTGTAGAGGTGGGGTCTCACTAGGTTGCCCAGGCTGGTCTCAAACTCCTAGGCTCAAGCAATCCTCCCACCTCAGCCTTCCAAAGTGCTGGGATTACAGGCATAAGCCACTGAGCCTGGCCTCAAAGCACTTTTTAAGTTTAGAACTCAAATAAAGAACTTGCTGTTTGGAAACAAGCAATAAGAAGCAATTGACAAAATTTTTTAATGCAGGTGGCTAAGAAACATGTGAATCATATCCTTCCTTGATCCTAATCAAACACATTCAAAGTAGGACAGTGAAGAGAGTCCATATTTCATCCAACACATATAAGAGATTCTAAAACATCAGCCTACAAATGCATACAAGAGCACCGAGAAGCTAGCACCCTCATGTCAAAGGCTGAGAAGGTGTCACAGTTCTTGGTAGGTAGTGTAGCAGCCTATATCAAACGCTTAAAAATATGCAACCTCGGCTAGGCATGGTGCTTCACACCTGCAATTCCAGCACTTTGGGAGGCTGAAGCAGGTGGATCCCCTGAGTTCAGGAATTTGAGACCAGCCTCGCCAACATGGGGAAATCCTGTCTCTACTAAAAATACAAAACTTAGTCAAGCATGGTGGTGCACACCTGTAATCCCAGCTACTTGGGAGGCCAAGGCACACACACACAAAAAGGTGCAGCCTCTGTCATCCAGCGTTATACTTCTAGTTTACCTAAAGGGAAGTATTAAGGATGTGTGCAAATTGTCCAAGAGGATGTTCCTCATGTTTAGCAAGACATTGGAAACATTCTGGACTAAAGGACTAATGAAGTGGGATGATGTGACAGCTACACAGCATAACAGTATCCAAATGGTAACAATGTTACAGAAGAATGTTAATAAGGAAAACGTCCACAATATGCAGTTAAATGAATAAAGCAGTTATCTCAACAACACGTATGTGATCCCATCTTTGTAAAGTGTACACACCTTAGACATTAGACAGAGTCTGGGGACGTAAACACCAAATGAGGTAGATCACAATCTAATCTCTGTCTCATCTGTTCTTCCTTCCTTTTTTCTTTTCCTTATTTGTAATAAAAAAATGTCTTAAATGTGTAATTTTTTTAAAGCTTAAAAAATAAGAATGCATCCAAACTTAACAAAGCAAGATAATTTCCTATTTCCTAAGCCTATGGATTTAGGATCTGTTAAAAAAAAAAAAGAAAAAGCAGCCTTTTAGCCAAGTAACTCCAGCAGATATAGGAGTGACCTGAGCAGTCTTGTCAGTAAAGCTTCGGAAGGGTTCCCATTTCTGCAATACAGATCTTAGGAATTCATTCCCTTCTGCTATGACTCCCTAATTAGTCCAACCTGATGTTATATACAACTCCTTCCTTTTTTTTTTTTTTTTAAGACAGAGCTTTGCTCTGTCACCCAGGCTGGAGTGCAATGGCACGACCTTGGCTCACTGCAACCTCTGCCTCCAGGTTCAAGCAATTCTCCTGCCTCAGCCTCCCAAGTAACTGGGATTACGGGCACCCACCACCATAACCAGCTAATTTTTGTATTTTTTAGTAGAGATGGGGGTTTCATCATGTTGGCCAGGCTGGTCTCGAACTCTTGACCTCAGGTGATCCACCTGCCTCGACCTCCCAAAGTGCTGGGGTTACAGGCATGAGCCACCACACCCAGCCTTTTTTTCTTTCTTTCTTTCTTTTTTTTTTTTTGATACAGAGTCTTGTTGTCAGCCAGGCTAGAATGCAGTGGCCTGATCTTGGCTCACTGCAACCTCTGCCTCCTGTGTTCAAGCAATTCTCCTGCCTCAGCCTCCAGAGTAGCTCGGATTACAGGAATGCACCACCATGACTGGCTATTTTTTGTATTTTTAGTAGAGATGGGGTTTTGCCATGTTGATCAGGCTGGTCTCGAACTCCTGGCCTCAGCCAATCTGCTGGCCTCAGCCTGCCAAAGTGCTGGGATGATAGGCATGAACCACCAGCCCGGACTACAATTCCCTCTTGTGAACATACATGCTGGCTCTCCAGTGTAAGTTTCCACCCAACGATCTTTTCAATTTCATACCTTCTAAACACCTACTAACTGAACACATAACAATGTCTGAGACTTTGAGTGGTAAAATTACCTCGGATGTCAACTATTGCTAATCTGGAATGTAGGGATTGCTTCTCTGGGAGGAGGTCACTTGTCTGGTGACCATTGTCTAAGTAAGAACAAAATGATACCCCAACCATTTAAAACTAAAACTTAATATGGTAAAATAACAGTCCATGGGATCGCAGAAGAAATTTCACGCCAGTTTTCATCCATCCCTGTATGATACAACACAAATCTAGATGTCCGCTTTGAAAATTACAAGGAGGTTTTATGGCCTTTACATTGGAAAACATTTTCTGCTTAAAATTAGGTGTCAGGGCTTCTTCACTCAGGAGTGCCTGCAGGTGGATTTTTACTCATAAACACTGAATTGCAGACATGAAGCATCCCAGGTTCTATGTGAATCAAGGTAGAAATGCCCCTTCCAGGAGAGGGAAGCAGGCCAGGCAGAAGAGAAGACATTCGCTGAAGTGCTGGGGGCAAGAAAAAGGGGAGGCAGGGGGCTGGGCATGGTGGCACACACCTGTAATCCCAGCTGCTTGGGAGGCTAAGGCAGGAGAATCACTTGAACCCAGGAGGTGGAGGTTGCAGTGAGCCGTGAGCGCACCACTGCACTCCAACCTGGGCAATAGAGCAAGACCCCATCAAACAAAAAAAAGGGTGGGGGTGGAGGGGGTAGGCAGGGGTGCCCTTTCTCCAAGCACAAGCATGTTTCAACAGTTTTCTAAAGATTATGTGTTAACAGGATGGTTATTAACACCCTGATAAAAAGATATTAGAGCATTAGAGGAAGTAGTTTGAAAGCAAGAGGCCCAGACACATAGAGAAGAGGATCACAGGACAGCAAGGCCCACCCTCCACCCCCGGTCATTGCAGGCACCACCTTTTCTCAAGGCTCCCAGCCTGGTGTGAACCATGCCTCGTGTTATTCACCTTGGCCAAATCAGCCCCATCCTAGGTGATTTTGTTAAAATGACTTCCCTTCTCTGGACCTCAGTTTCTTCATCTATAAAATGAGCAGGTTGAAGCAGATGACACTGTTGACAGTGAGTGAGTCAGGACCCACCCTGACATCTAGCCAAGCAGCAACCTGGTGGAGCGGAGAGCCCTTCCCCTCCTTGGCCAGTCTGCAAACACGATGGCAGAGTCAGCCGTCTCCTGGGAGGGTACGGGTAATGACTAAGGATAGTCTTACTCTTGCCAGTGTTCCTTTCTATGCCCCAAGGAATTGCTGAACTTGCAGAATGAACCACTTCATGGGCATCTCAGGTCCAGGGCATTCATTTCTTGTGGCTACTATAATTACCACAAGCCTGGTGGTTTAAAACAACACAGATTTATTTCCTTGCACTTCTGAAGGTCAGGAGTGTCTAAACCGATACTTAGAGAGCTAAAATCAAGGTGTCAGGCAGCGCTGGTTCCTGCTGAGTGCTCTCAGAGAGTTGAACCCAGGAGGCGGGTTCAACTGGAGGGCAAGCCCCCTCCAGCTTCTAGAGGCCATCAGCGCTCCTTGCTTATGGCTGCATTTGGCCCAATCGCTGCTTCCGTCAACATATTGCCATCTCTGACTTTGATAAGCTTCCCCCTTATAAGGACCTTTCTGATTACACTGCGCTGACCCAGATAATCTCCCCATCTCAAAAGCCTTAATTTAATCATATCTGCCAAGTCTCTTTTGCCATATAAGGTAACATACAGGTTCTGGGGATTCAGATGTGAACATTTTTGGGAAGCTATTATTCTGCCTACCCTTTCTTTCCAGTTTTACCACCGGCACACGATTTGCCATTTCTGTACATCATCTTCGAATATTTATTTGAATTTACTCACTTATTTAAAGATTAGCTTAAATCTTCTGTTAACCTCATTCTAAACAATCACCTCTATGAAGTCATAGAATTGATATTGGTCGTATTTTCCCCAGCATTCCCTAAAATAAATACCTACTGAAAATAACTACTGAAATTTCAAATGTGCCTGTCTTACCACCTAACATCAGTTTGCCTGTCACCAGCAGTACATAGACCATCACTTGGGGAATAAAAATATAGTCCAACCTAGTGAATTTACAGAAAGCGGTAATTTACCCAAGAATACACACAAGCAAAGAGCCAAGCTTCAGCTACACCCACAACTTCTGCTTCCTGTCTCCATGCTCATCAATGACAACTTGAAAATACGTCAGCTTTTCCTTAATAGCATTCCTAACATTGATGATTCATATAATCTAGGGCTTGGTTCCCATTCTCTTACACTCATAGATATTTAATATTTGAAAAATGGGGCTTCCCTTTGTTTCCCCTGTCGACCAGTATTCATGCATCTGACTTATCCATACTAAACAGCAGCCTGTTTACTTGACCTGCTTCTGGACAGCGTCCAGGCCCCAAGGAAGAATGAGCTGAGAATGGAGGTCAGTGGCCAGCAGTGACCTTGTAGTTTGCCCTTTGGCATCTCTCCCAGATGCAAATTGAACTTTGAAACCACTTTTGAGAAGCCAAGAGTCCTTTCTGTACACAGAGTGTGAGATAATGTAATTGTCCTCTTCTTATATAACAATCAGCATGCCATAAAAAACAGCTGTCATTTATTGACTATTTAGTATAGGACAGGCCCTGTGTGAAGCGTTTTATTTTGTTTGTTTTTTCGAGACAGAGTCTCACCTGCCACCCAGGCTAGAGTGCAGTGGCACGATCTGGGCTCACTGCAACCTCCGCCTCCAGGGTTCGAGCAATTCTCCTGCCTCAGGTTCCTGAGTAGCTGGGATTCAGGTGCCCGCGACCATGTCTGGCTAATTTTTATATTTTTAGCAAAGATGGGGTTTCACCACGTTGACCAGGCTAGTCTTGAACTCCTGAGCTCAAGTGATCCTCCTGCTTCGACCTCCCAAAGTGCTGGGATTACAGGTGTAAGCCACCACACCCATGTTATTTTGTATTTTTGAGGGGCAGCCTCCTGAACCAGAGTAGGCTCAGAGCACTTACTTCCCTAAGAGCTTTACAAACATCCTTCACAACAATCCTATGAAGCAGCTATTAGTGTTCCCACTATACAGATGAGGAAATCCAGTCCTAGAGAGGTTAAGCAATATCTCTAAGGTCACACAGCTAGTGTGACAAAGTCAGTATTCACAGAACCCTCAGACATAGAAGAGAACTTTGAAATAATCTGACACATGAGAAAACCAGGGAGATTAACCAATCTGCCCAAGGATATGTGAGTCTGAGTTAGCGGCAGACTCAGGGACAGAATTCCGGTCTTCAGCTCTTAGACCAGTTTGTCTTTGGATTTTTGTTTTTTTTTTTTAGATGGAATTTTGCTCTGTCACCCAGGCTGGAGTGCAGTGGTGTGATCTTGGCACACTGCAACCTCCACCTCCTGGGTTCAAGTAGTTCTCCTGCCTCAGCCTCCCAAGTATCTAGGATTACAGGTGTGCATCATCATGCCTGGCTAAAAGTTTTGTATTTTTAGTAGAGACAGAGTTTCGCCATGTTTGCCACGCTGGTTTCAAACTCCTCAAGTGATCCATCTGCCTCAACCTCCCAAAGTGCTAATATTACAGGCATGAGCCACTGCACCCAGCCAGATTTTTCTCTCTGTTAAGCTATTATTTCTCAGGTGATCTACTTCTTTTTTTTTGTCCTCATTCCATCTCGTACTCCTTCATGGGTGCTTCTGGCCCTAGTCAGTTTCACTCTAATGCGAAACTGTGGAGGTATCTAATGAGGGTCCCAGAATCGCTCCCTCTGACCCAGCAACAAACATGGAAAGTGCTAGAACACCTCCATGAGTCTGTATACATTAAATTGGAATTCATAATAATTTAACCTGAAAAGAATTAAAGTTTACCTTTATTCTTTTCCCCCTAAAAGAGAGATTGCTAAGCAGATACATGGTGGAAACAATATTAGATGGGGTCACGATCAAGAGAGGAACTCATTAATCAAAATTTTAACCCAATAGGAACCTAAATATGTGTTGTTTAGGAGATTGGCTAAATAAATTATTATATATACATTCAAAGAAATACTGGATGCTTACTGGAAATGTCACAGAACAATGCATATGAGAACAAATTATGGTTTCCTAAGTTGAAAACATGACACAAAATTACTTTTCTTGAAAAGAAGAGTAATTTTGAAAAAAAAGACTTGAAGGATACATTTATAAGTGGTGGCTGTCTCTGAGTGATTCATATTTTCTTTTTGGGTTTGTCAGTATTTTCCAAATTTTCTACAGCAAATACTTATTAATTTTATAATCTAAGGGAAGAAAATCATCAAAAATGTTAGATGAAGTCATTAAGAATCACTATTTTCTGAAATCTGTGCTCTAAGACTACATATACAAGAAAATAAGTGATCAGGCCAGGTGCGGTGGCTCACACCTGTTATCCCAGTACTTTGGGAGGCCTAGTCAGGAGGATTGCTTGAGGCCAGGAGTTCAAGACCAATCAGGGCAACATGGCAAGACACTGCCTCTATTTTTTAAAAAATGGCTAGGCGAGGTGGCTCGCACCTGTAATCCCAGCACTTTGAGAAGCAGAGGCAGGTGGATCATAAGGTCAAGAGATCGAGACTACCCTGGCCAACATGGTGAAACCCCATCTCTACTAAAAATACAAAAAAATTAGCTGGGCGTGGTGGCACGTACCTGTAGTCCCCACTACTTGGGAGGCTGAAGCAGGAGAATCACTTGAACCCAGGAGGCAGAGGTTGCAGTGAGCTGAGATTGTGCCACTGCACTCTAGCCTGGGTGGCAGAGTGAGACTTTGTCTAAAAAAAAATAAAAAATAAAAAATAGCTGGGCAAGGTGCTGCGTGCTTACAGGCTTACCACTTGGGAGACTCTGGTGGGAGGATCACTTGAGCCTAGGAGGTTGATGCTGCAATGAACCGTGGTCACACCACTGCACTCCAGCCTGGGTGACAGAGTGAGACTCTGTCAAAAAGATAAAAGAGAGAGAGAGAGAGAGAGAGAGAGAGAGAGAGAGAGGATAGAAGGAAGGGATCAGCCATAAACCTCTCTATAGAGCTGGCCATACATGAATATTAACAGTCATCCAGCCCCAGTAGAAAAATTAGCAATAGGACTGGGCGAGATGACTCACGCCTGTAATCCCAGCAGTCTGGGAGGCCAAAGCAGGTGGATTACAAAGAGATAGAGACCATCCGGCCAACATGGTGAAACCCCGTCTCTACTAAAAATGCAAAAATTAGCTGGGCACAGTGGCACGTGCCTGTAGTCCCACCTTCTCAGGAGGCTGAGGCAGTGGTCAATGAACACCTAAGACGACTCTCAGCTACATCATTAATAACTTTTCAACATAAATGAAAATGACAATGAGATAGCTCCTTGCTTTTTGCTTATCAGATTAGCAAATGTTAAGACAAATGACAACACCCAATGTTAGTGAAAGTGTAAGGAAGCCCACTCTCTCCTCCAATGCTGGTAGCAGTGAAAAACGCAGTAACTATTTTGGTTACCATGATGGGTTAAATAACTGTATCTTTACTTCCTCTTGAAATCCCACCAAAAAAATAGACCGAACAAAAATTTTAAAAGATATAAACCCACAGGGACAGAGGATAGGAAAGTAGACAACAGTGGGCAAGAGATGTCAACAGGATTTTGGAAGCTGGAAAGTGGATGAGTGAGAAGCAGCTGATGGGGTAGATTAGAAAAGGCCGAAAACCGAATGGCAACCAGAAGCCATTGCCTCTAACTCCAAAAAGCCGTGCCTTTAACTCCAGAAAGTCTCAGGAACTGGAGGTGCTAGCTACTTCAAAAAGCAAGGTAGGGTGGGGCTAAAAACAGGAAGATCTGTTGAAACATATGATGTGTTCACAAAGGGTTTCAACACAGGCTTCACAGCCCAGGCAATCAACAAGTCAAGGCATCTACTTCTCTCCCACCCCAGCAGGAAAAGGAGCTCAGCTTTCTGGAGGAACTAAACCGGAGTAGCTCCACATCTGGGGAGACTGGGCACATCTGAGGGCAGAGTTAAGTCACTACATCATAAAGGGAAGAAGGATTTGGGAGAAAGGAAGTCTTTGAAGCTACATACAGAATGATGAGAGCCCCACCTGTCCCCTTATGGCCCCCCAGATGTTAGCAGCCTGGCTTGTACCCTCCAGGCAGGAGGTTGGAGCATTCTTCTGGGGAGTTCTCAATCACATGGACTAGTCCCCCCATTTGACCAACATACACAGAGACCCAACAACCAAGGCCAGATATAGACACATACACGGACACACACACACAGAGACACAAACATAAATACCCTCCCATCAGCTTCTACTTCCTTGATCATAAAAATGAACAATCAACAAGTAATCACCAAACATTTGAGGAAGCCTCCAATGTGAAAGATAAAACAAAATAGCATAAAAGAAATTCAAGGGCTTACATATAATTCATAGATTCAGAAAAAGAAAAAAGAGAACGGGAAAAGTGGCTGAGGCCTATAATCCCAGCTCTTTGGGAGGCCAACGCGGGCAGATCTCTTGAGGTCAAAATACAAAAATTAGCTAGGCGTGGTGACACATGTCTGTAATCCCAGCTACTCATGCTGAGGCATGAGAATCACTTGAACCTGGGAAGCAGAGGTTGCAATGAGCTGAGATTGCACCACTGTACTCCAGCCTGAAAGACAGTGCAAGAGTCTGTCTAGAAAAAAATAAAGAAAAAAAGAGATTCGGCAGCAATAGACACAATGCAGGGAGAAGAAGTAAGCTGGAAAAAATGTTTAATATCTTCAGAGAAATAAGCAAAGTCATTACATCATGAAACAAGAACATGGGGCTACAAAAAAAGAAATGAGAACAAGAGCCCTTTTTAACAAAAAATGGGGGGCCAGGCTCATGCCTGTAATCCCAGCACTTTGTGGGAGCCAAGGTGGGCAGATCACAAGGTCAGGAGATCGAGACCATCCTGGCCAACATGATGAAACCCCATCTCTACTAAAATATAAAAAATAAGCCAGGCGTGGTGCATGCCTGTAGTCCCAGCTACTTGGGAGGCTGAGGCAGGGGAATTCCTTGAACCCAGGAGGTGGAGGTTGCAGTGAGCTGAGATTACACCACTGCACTCCAGTCTGGTGACAGAGCAAGACTCTGTCTCAAAAAAAAAAGGAGGGTCGAAATTAAAATATTCATATGAAAGCATGACTATTAAATTGAGAAAATCTTCCAAAACAGGAGAAAAAAAGACATTTCACCCAAATAGAAGATTAAAGGAAGAAAATGAGAGGATAAACCCCAAAGTCCAATATCCAAATGATAGGGTTTCAGAAAGCAAGAACACAGAAAATGAGGAGGGAATTATTTTAAGATAATAATTCAAGACATTTTTTCAGAATTGAATAACATGAGCACCCAGATTGAAAGGGTCTCCTGAGCATGCAGCACAATCAATGAAAAAACACCCACAGATGACAAGACACCCCTAAAAACTTCCACAGACAAAAAACCAGGACACACACAAAGGATCCTGAATCATACATAGCAGAAGACTTCAACGATAAATGAGAAGCTTGAAGACAAGGAAGCCTTGCCTTTAACACTTCCAACCAGTATTCTAAATCAAGCCAGACCTTTAAACAAGTATAAGGATAGAATGAAGGCCTGTTTCCAGATACTCAACACCTAACAAAATTACCTCCTATAGGCCAGGAGCAGTGGTTCGCGCCTGTAATCCCAGCACTTTGGGAGGCAGAGGCAGGTAGATCACAGGTCAGGAGTTCAATACCAGCCTGTCCAAGATGGTGAAACCTCATCTCTACTAAAAATACAAAAAAATTAGCCAGGCATGGTGGCGGGTGCCTGTAATCGCAGCTACTCGGGAGGCTGAGGCAGAGAATTGCTTGAACCCAAGAGGCAGAGGTTGCAGTGAGCCAAGATTGCACCACTGCACTCCAGCCTGGGCAACAGAGCAAGACTCCATCTCAAAAAAAAATTACTTCTTATAATTGGAAGATGCGTGTCACCAAAACAGGGAAGAAAATGAAGAGGAAAATGTGAGATCCAAACAAACAGGCAAGTACTGCATGATCCTCATCTGAGGCAATCAGAAGAGTGAAATTCATAAAAACAGAACGTAGAATGATAGTTGCCAGGGCCTGGGAGAGAGTGCTTAATGGGCACAGAGTTTCAGTTTGGAAGATGAAAAAGCCCTGGAGATGGGTGGTGGTGAGGGTGAGCACAACAGTGTGAGCGCACTGAATGCCGCTGAACTGCACACTTAAAAATGACTAAAATGGTAAACTTTGTGCTGCATATATTCACCACCATAAAAAGTGTAAAATGGGTGGCTCATGCCTGTAATCCCAGCACTTTGGGAGGCTGAGGCAGGAAGATGGTTTGAGCCCAGGAGTTCCAGAAGAGCCCAGGCAACATAGTGAGGCCCTGTCTCTACAAAAAATACAAAACTCAGCCAAGTATGGCAGCACATGTCTGTAGTCCCAGCTACTCAGGAGGCTGAGATAAGAGGATCACCTGAGCCCGGGGAGGTCCAGGCTGTGATGAGGTGTGATTGCGCCACTGCTTTCCAGCCTGGGCAACAGAGCAAGACCTTATCTCAAATATAAGTAAATAAATAAATGTTAAAACTATAAAGTGGTGAAATATATACATACTAATTTATATATTATGTATATCAATTATATATTTAATTAATGTATATTATATATATTTAATTTATATATATAAATTTTAAAGTGTCGAAACCTCATCTCTACAAAAAATACAAAGAATTAGCCAGGTGTGGTGGCATGCACCTGTGGCCCCAGCTTCTTGGGAGGCTGAGATGAGAGGACGGCTTAAGGCCTGGAGTTCGAAACTGTAGTAAACCATGATTGCACCACTCCACTGCAGCCTAGGCAACAGAGCAAGACCCCATCTCAAGGAGAGGAGAGGAGATGGGTGGGGAGGGGAGGGGAGGAGAGGAGAGGGAGGGAGGGAGGGAGGGAGGGAGGAAGGGAGGGAGGGAGGGAGGGAAGGACAGAAGGAGGGAGGGAGGAAGGAAGGGAGGGAAGAAGGAAGGAAGGGAGTATACAAAAGAGAGAGGATTCATGCAAGAGAGAGAAAAGGGAATTCCTAGGATGATGTTAAGGGGTGTCCCAGGACAACATTCAGCACTCCGGGGGAGAAACCAATCCAGGTGGGAGCACCAGGCAGATGTCTCTGAGGAATAAGAGAAAGAAAAGGAGAGAGAGACTGAGAGATAATCTAATGTGTTTGATCGTATTCCCAGGAATTTCATAGCGCTGTTGGAGAAGAATCAGTGATATGTATCTAAAAACTAAGCAAATGAGGGCACAGTGGCTCAAGTCTATAATCCCAGCTATTGGGAGGCTGAGGTGGGAAGATCTCCTGAGGCCAGGAGTTTGAGACCAGGCTAGGCAACATAGCAAGACGCTGTCTCAAGTAAATAAATAAGATGGTATGACATTTCTTAAGGGAATCTGGACAAATCAAAACTAAGTATATGTACAACCACTCACCCAGCAATCCAACACCTAAGGATTTATTCTAAGGAAATAATAGGACTAGCCTGCAAAGATGTACATTCAATGATGTTTCCTGCAGCACTGTTTATTATTGAAGAAGAAAATTGGAAACATCCTAAACACCCATCAATAGGAAACTGGTTTAACAAATCCTGGTACAGCCATGCAATGGAATACTACACAGCTGTTAAAAAGGACAAAGCAGGCCGGGCGCTGTGGCTCAAGCCTGTAATCCCAGCACTTTGGGAGGCCGAGGCGGGTGGATCACGAGGTCAAGAGATCGAGACCATCCTGGTCAACATGGTGAAACCCCGTCTCTACTAAAGATACAAAAAAATTAGCTGGGCATGGTGGTGCGTGCCTGTAATCTCAGCTACTCAGGAGGCTGAGGCAGGAGAATTGCCTGAACCCAGGAGGCGGAGGTTGCGGTGAGCCGAGATTGCACCATTGCACTCCAGCCTGGGTAACAAGAGCGAAACTCCGTCTCAAAAAAAAAAAGGACAAAGTAGATAATTATGAATTAATAAGAGATGACACTCAAAAGATATTATTAAGTGAAAAAAAGGTTACAAGACAGTAAGTAGAATTTGACATAAAAACATTCATTTAAAAGTCTAGATGTCTATGTGCCAACGTATTAATCTTTAGAGATAGAATTATGCAAAGATTTTCAATTTCTCTGTACTGTTTAAATTTTTATCCGCTATTATATTGTCAGGAAAAATCATCTAGTTCCATTTACAAAATGAAATAAAAGTAACCCCAGATCCCGAAGAATACAATCATACAGTTTACAAAACACCTTCACAATCATCACTCTGCTTAAGTTTACAAAAGTCCAAAAAAATAAAGATGTCTTACATTTTATAGATGAGAAAACACTTTCAGAGGGAAGCAAATGGTCCATGAGCAACGATGCCCAGGTGCCAGGACATGATGGCCCCTAACTCGGTTAGCTCAGCATGACTTCAATCCGCAGCCCTGACTGTCTCTAGCTCCAGATAAAGCTGTCAGAACCCTATGAGCTCCCTCTGCAACCCAGAAAAATGCTACCTGGGCACTTCAGGAAATAGAAAACCAAATCATGGTGATCAGAATCTCAGGGGGAAGATGTGGTAGACGATGTGGTTTCAGGAAGCCACCAAAGCCATCTCTTTGTGTCACCCAACCCCCACCCCAAAGGGACATGGCCAACTTTCCAAACAGATCTCAACCTTTGACAATCCCCCTGCCTCTTGGGCAGAGAGGGTCCTCAGACATCAGGAGCCCCCCCATTCTAGCATCTCTCAGGCAAACCCTCATGTGGCCCAGACCGTCTCCAATCAGCCCTTTCCTCCCAAGGTACCACGTCCTGGGTCCCAGGCCTCAGCTGATCAGATCCACGGCAGCAGACGGGGGCCCACGCTGAACTTGCTGAAACAAAATAGAAGTCAGTAAGAAGAGCGAAAATCACCGTCCAAACAAAGATACTCAAGGACCGGATGTGGGTTAGAGCCAGGAAGGCTGGGGCCTGCTGCCCTGAAGTGAGGCAACCCTGCCTGCCTCGTCACTCAGCTGGAGTTGAGCAAGACTTCAGTGCTTTGAGAAGGAAAGAAGAAATTCAAGTCCTAACTTCTCAGCCAGGCCTCCCCTCTTCCCTGCATGTGTAGTTTGGTCTTCTGGAGAGACGTCCTGGTCTCTCCTCCACTTTCCTGCCTCCATCCCTGTATTTGGAGGGTAAAGACAAGGGGAAGAGCCGTCACTAGTTTACTCGGGGAGACAGTGGATGTCAGTGTTGTTTGTCTGTCCATGAGGGCCCAGCACACAACGTGGTAATAAGAGAATGAGCTTGACACATAGCCTCCTCCTGCCACTTATAGCTGTGAGAGCTTGAGGCTGGGCGCGGTGGCTCATGCCTGTAATCCCAGCACTTTGGGAAGCTGACACGGCTGGATCACCTAAGGTCAGGAGTTCAAGAACAGCCTGGCCAACGCAGTGAAACCCTGTCTCTACTAAAAATACAAAAATTAGCCAGTCACGGTGGTACACACCTGTAATCCCAGCTATTCAGGAGGCTGGGGCAGAAGAATCGCTTGAACACAGGAGACAGAAGTTGCAGTGAGCCGAGATCGCTCCAGCCTGGGTGACAGAGCGAGACTCCATCTCAAAAAAAAAGAACTTGAGCAAGTTGCTTTGCTTTCCGAGTCTCATTTTCTCCATCTATAAATGAAACGATTGCCGGTACTGACCTCACAGCATTGTGTAGGGCTTAAATGAGATCACGTGTGTAATTGGCTACATCCAAGTCCAATTGGTTCCTTTAGCTGTTGGCGGCTGTCCCCTTCCAGCCCTATCAGATCTGACTCACTCCTAAGGCTTTATTAGGTTCGATCATCCTGGTCTGAAGAGTCCCCTGAGCACTTTTGCCCCACAGTGGCTGTAGGTCTCATGTGTCCATCAGCCCTTCACTGATCATTCTTTTCCTTTTCCCAGGGTGATGGCTTTTCTCCCCAGGGTCAGCACGTGAAAGCAGGGGCTGTGTGGATTTGTCTCTGTATCCCCAGGAGCACTCATCAGACCCCTACAGGTTAAGTCCATAAATGTTTGTGGACCTTAGAGGTACATGAAAACATCACCCCTATTTAAAGCATGTGTGTAAACTTAGGTTCTGGGCTGAGGAATCCATAGCAGTGGGACTCAGGCTTTTTCAGGACGTGGCAAAGCCGTGCATGCAGGCAGGATCAGGGTAGCCCTTGGCTCCTCTTAGCTCCTCTTGCAAGTCCCTAAAGCCCCAATGATGTGAAATAGGGGAGTGTGCTGAAAGCCGCTGCTTGATCTCCCTGGAAATCCTGCCCACCGCCATCTCCAGAAGGAAGCCTGCTTCCCACTTAGCCTGCAGCGCACTTAAATCCCCCTCAAAAGCAGCTCTTGGGTTTGCCACCTGCAAATCAAGGCAACTGACCTCTTCCTAGCTCTCTGTCCTCACCTCCTGACACCCTTCTTCTCAGATGATGGATATCCTGATAGCTGAGATGATATCCTCTATTTTTTTTTTTTTTTTTAGACAGAGTCTCACTCTGTTGCCCAGGCTGGAGTACTGTGGCATGTTCTCAGCTCACTGAAACCTCCGCCTCCCAGATTCAAGCAATTCTCTGCTTCAGCCTCCTGAGTAGCTGGGATCGCAGGCACCCACCACCATGCCCAGCTAATTTTTGTATTTTTAGTAGAGACAGGGTTTCACCATCTTGGCCAGGCTGGTCTTGAACTCTTGACCTCATGATCCACCCTCCTCAGCCTCCCAAAGTGCTGGGATTACAGGCATGAGCCACCACACCTGGCCCAAGTTGACACCTTCTTAAGGATTGACCCCCACCACTTGCTTCTTCCAATTTACCACCTTGCCAGGGCAACATGCCTGACCCCATACTGCTCTTAGGGTACCCCAAGCTTTGTTGAGGTTTACTATGTGTTAGGCAGTGTGCAATGTGCTTTGTGTACAATATCCTGCCTTAATTCTCAAGTAACTTTCTAAGGTAGAGGCTATTACTATTCCCATTTTAACAGATGAGGAAACTGAGACCCAAAGAAGTCATGCAACTTGCCCAAGGTCATGCAGTGAGTGGGCTCACACTCTAACTTGTATTTCAGACATTTCTGTGAAATTGTGTTCACTCTGGTAAACTCTTTGGGAGAAGAGCCTGAATTTGCTTCTCTCTCACCTCTCATATTGCATAGAGATGAAAACTTACACAGTCAGCATGTTCTAACAAATTTTAGAACTACTGGGCATGAGTCATCACCAGAGAGCTTGTTAGAAATGCAGAATCTCGGGCCCCACGCCAGTCCTACGGAATCAGAATTTGCATTTTCACAGGTGAAGACGGTGATGGGTTTGCTCATCAAAGTTTGAGACCACACTGTTCTAAACTGAATTGAATGGATGGTGCCCTAGAGACACCCACAAGCCAAACAAGCATAGGAAAACAAAACAAAAATACCCACAGGGCTCCTGATCTTGGGAACTGTACTTCCGGAGGAAGCACAGAGCAAACAGTTAGGGCTGGGAGGTTCCCCATACCACTCCATTTCCACTTGCTGGTGCTCCAGTAAGATCTTGGCCCTGGAAGTCTGGATAGTAACGCGACGTCTTTAGGGCGCCACCTGCTGGCCGTAATTAGGTAGGTATCGCGCATTTCTGCTCCAGGCATTCCCGCTCCAGGCAATCCCTCTCAAAGCTGCAGCTTAAGGTCTGAGCTTTCTGTAGGGGATCTCTTGGTTCTTTATTTCTGCCCCTTCAATGTTCACCATTCACTATTCCTGTCGCTGGTTCAGATAACTCCTTACTCTCTAAATGACAATAATGCAGCACCCCATGTTTGCTTAGCCCCTTGATCTTTTCAATTCAATTCAACTCATTAGGCATTTGTTGAGCTCCTACTGGGTGCAAAGCATTAAGACTTTAACAGACCAGCCTTCTCACCAGCATCAAAGCAGGTGGTCAGTAAATAAACCAGGCCCTTAGTGTTCTGGCTAAAGGTCAAACCACAAAGATTTAATACTGGTGCCTATAAGAAAGTAGTTGCCACATTCACATGGGCATATTTCTATTTACCTGTATTTATATCTATTTTAAATCAATAAGAAAAGCATCCAAATCGATAACTGGGGAAAAGATACAGATAAGTTTATAGCAGAATTGCAAATAGTCAAAAACATTTTTAGGAAATTTACTTATTTTATCCCTTTCTTACCTGTGGATAACATCCCCCATGGGCACAAAGGAAGGAGAACTGTCCAGACCCCAGGCACAATTAGTGCCTAAAGAATATCTTAGTCTATAGTGTTATTACTCAGCTATTTCCTTTATATAATCCTATATATATAATCATATATTAGTTTATAGAATTAGTGCCTGAAGTATAACTTACTGCTTACATATATCCAGCTTATAGGGCCGGGCGCGGTGGCTCATGCCTGTAATCCCAGCACTTTGGGAGACCGAGGTAGGTGGATCACGAGGTCAAGAGATAGAGACCATCCTGGTCAACATGGTGAAACCCCGTCTCTACTAAAAATACAAAAAAATTAGCTGGGTATGGTGGCATGTGCCTGTAATCCCAGCTACTCAGGAGGCTGAGGCAGAAGAATTGCCTGAACCCAGGAGGTGGAGGTTGCAGTGAGCCGAGATCGTGCTATTGCACTCCATCCTGGGTAACAAGAGCAAAACTCTGTCTCAAAAAGAACAAACAAACAAGAAAAAAACATATATCCAGCTTATATAATCATACTTAATACTTACATCTAGCATACTTAGTTCCATATAATCTTTCTATATAATCATATAGGTATTGTAGTCGGAGCTGCACTGACGCATTTAGTGCTAATTTATAGAATCCTTCTATATAACCATATAGTCGTTTGTAGCAGGAGAAATGCCTAGAGCAGTCACAGAATGGAAGCAGTACATGGGAAAACAGCCAAACTAGGACAAGAACCAAAGACCCAGGCGGTGGTGTCCCTGGCTGAAAGGGCATACTCTGTATGGCAGGCTGGGAGCAAGAGCCTCTCCTCATGATAAAGGAGTTGTAGTATCTTGCATCCAATTCCTGCAGAAAGTAGGCCTCAGGCCTGAGATCCTGGAAATAACTGAGGGAGAAGAACCCCTCTGGTGAGGCCAGTCATGGCAGCTGTAGATCCTGTCAGTCTTTTCTTGCTTCTGTGCTAGCTCAAATCATCCTCCCCTAAAAATCTTAAGAGCAAATTCTGTCAGCTCCCACTGCATTAAGCTTACAGCATCCATTAGAAATCCTTTGAAGTCTCCAGCCCCCAGATAAGAAGTGTTGCGCACGACACCTGTTATACACAGCCCACCTCCTTACCTCAGTGACCTAATGGGGGTGGACCTCTTTTTCTGTACACAACCCTCTACTATTGCGCAAATTTTTTTTTTGAGACAAAAAAAAGTAGATAGCTAGAAATTAGTTTTAAAAAGAATTAAATGGTAATTCTGGAACTAAATTAATGAAAGACATTAAATATTAATATTTCATTAATATTACAATATTAATGAAAGACATTAAACTCACTGTATCGCCCAGTTGGTTGGAGTGCAATGGCACAATCTTAGCTCACTGCAATCTCTGCCTACCGGATTCAAGCCATTCTCTTATCTCAGCCTCCCAAGTAGCTGGGATTACAGGCATGTACCACCATGCCCAGCTAATTTTTTTATTTTTAGTAGAGTCGGGGTTTTGCTATGTTGGCCAGGCTGGTCTTGAACTCCTGTCCTCAAATGATCCTCCCTCCTCAGCCTCTCAAAGAGCTGGGATTACAGGTGTGAGCCACTGTACCCAGGCCCTATATACTTTCTTCAGTGTATTAGAGTTCAAATGTGATAATACCAATAACTTGTTCTCCTTCAGCTCTGCTTCTATCATCAATATTTTGCTTGCATTTTATTTATTTGGCCTTGTCTCCTGGCAAGGCTGCTAATTTTTGTTAAATACTGGATGGGGGGTAGAATGAAAAATTGCATTCTCACTTAACGGGTTGGAGCTAAAAGAAAAATTGTAGAGGATCTGAATGATGTTCTTCTCCAGGAGAAATATAAATTTCTTTTTTTTTTTTTCCCAGCCAGTTAGAGTAGGGTCAAATGATTTAATCCAACCAGGAATGGAGATGTTACAGGCTTTGTGTGAGCTGGTCTGTTTCTGGATTGCCGTGATTCCTAGGTCATGGTCCGGTAGGACTCTTTCTGAAACCCTAGGGTGTTAACCAGATTCTTCTTTCTTATCGGACCCTGAACTCCAATTTTTAAATTCTCACCTCCCTGAAAAGGCCAAAAGCTAGTCTTAGCTTAAGAGCAGTTTTCCGATCTGCTTCTGCCACTCCTCCTCACCCCAGCACATGCAGAGAATATAATTTGGCAAATTTTCTGAGAAAAAAAAAAAAAACGACATGGGAATTTGGGGCTCACCTATCTTGTGCCCTTTCCCCCAGGATCTTAGTTCCTTAAATTCTGTTTGCCTTGGATTCCAATTTTTGAGCCTTGTGACACTGCCCAAGCTTTAGGTTACCCATTTCTGCCAGCCCCAATGCCTCCCAAGCAAATTGGCAAATTTCTTGAGAGTCAAAAGCAGTGGAGAATATCCGCTGACCTCAAAGTGTGTCCCTTCTTTCCAGAACTCTCATTGTTTAATTCCGTACATGCTGACTGCTTTCTAATGCCTTAAAATAGCTCTGCCTGTGTGTGTGTGTGTGTGTGTGTGTGTGTGTGTGTGTGTAACAGAGAGAGAAATCTAATTTTTACATTGTCCTCTAAAAGAATCCTAATCTGATCCAAGACACTCTGTCATGACCAAAGCAAAAGGCAATGAATGGGTGCATATTTTTTTAACATGAGAACTCTGACCATTTGGGAGAAAATAGACCGTGAGGGGAAGAGAGTAGAGCAGAAGGGGAAGTTAAAGGCTATTGCAGAATTCCAGACAAGCTGACGATAATGCCTGAAGCTAGGATACTGAACATGACGACAGAGAGAGATGGACGGCTTTCAGATATTTTTTTCTTTTGGTAAAGATAAAGTTATAATAACATCCAGGTAAGGTGGGTGGCTTTGACAACAAAAGACAATTTCCTATACTGCGGAAGGGAGTCCAAACTGGCACAGCCTTCCCAAAAGGTAAATTTACAACATTATCACAAGACTTTAAAATAATATTATCCTTTGAGCTATCAATTCCATTTCTAGTAATTTATTTTAAGGAAATATCACCAGGAGTTTGCAGTAAAAACACTTATTGCAGACTTTTTTTTTTAATGGAGTTTCACTCTTATTGCCCAGGCTGCAGTGCAATGACGTGATCTCGGCTCACTTGAACCTCCACCACCAGGATTCAAGTGATTCTCCTGCCTCAGTCTCCTGAGTAGCTGGGATTATAGGCAGATGCCACAACACCCAGCTAATTTTTGTATTCTTAGTAGAGACAGGGTTTCACCATGTTGGTCAAGGCTGATTTCGAACTCCTGATCTCAGGTGATCCGCCCACCTTGGCCTCCCAAAGTTCTGGAATTACAGGTGTGAGCCACCACCACACCCAGCCTACCTTTTTTATGATAGGAAAAAAATTGGAAACAACCTAAATATGAGTCAACCTGAGATTAATTAAGCAAATTACTACATCTGTTTAAAAAAGAGATCTAAAAGAATGTTTATTGGGATTAAAAGACAACAATTAAAAAAACAGGTTCTAAAAGCATTGATACAATGTGACCACATTTATCATAAAAATAATTACATATCCTATGTATAACTATACATTTTAATGTAATTATATATTATACGGCTATATATATTACATATATATGCTGTAATAAACATCAAAATATTAATGGCAGTTTTCTGTAGAAGTGATGTAGAGCTTGTATTTTGTGTGTGTGTGTGTGTGTGTGTGTGTGTGTTAAAATTTTCCACATTTTTTTCAATAGTAGTGCTATTTTTATCATCAGAAAATAAGATCGTTTTTACTCTGAGCCCTGTCCATGACCCTGGCGTTACCTGTCTCAGGAATTGAGGCCTCTCAGCTGTCGGGGAGGAGTTAAGCCCTAGGATGAAGATTGCCAACTCAGAAAATCCTCCAAGGCGGCCAGCACTGTTTGTCCAGATGCTGCCACCACCCTGGGAGTGGGGAGAGGTTTCCCTTCCACCTACTGTGTCCCTGAGAACAAACCTCCCTGATGTCTTGGTGGCTTCCCTCCGCCACCAGTCCTGAAACGTCTCTGCCCCTGGAGTGGGTCACTTAACCACAGTAAGAGGGAATCCGAGGGCAGCCAGCACACTTAGTGCGGTGGGTGCCAGGAGCGCAGTCCTATACTGCCCGGGCTGGCACAGGATTGGGCCATGACTCAGACCCTTCCTGCTCGCCTGGCTCCCCGCCCCGCTGTCTCTGCCTCCTCCCCGGCCCGCACCCTGGGGTCACCATCCTCCCTTGCTGGTTTCACCCTGTTGAAAGAGTCCAAGCTACTTTTCTCTGGATTCTTTTGTTTGATCCACTGCAAGAGCTTCCCACCCAAAGGGCTCTCGAGTCAAGCATTTAACCCAGGTCTTGGGCTCAGCCACAGAAAGTCCTAGAGTCGCCTGTTTCTAGCTCTGGGATTCCAAGTTTCTGTCCCCTGCGTGGGCACCAGCCCTTCACCCCTCATGCCAGTGTCTGCATGCATGACACTTGAGATTGTACACAAGTGAACTTTTTATACTTGAAAGTTTGTAGCATTTCGGGAATTGATTGTGATTTCAGGTTTGATTAATTCTATTTTTAAGGTATAGATACTTATATCTGAGGCTGGTAAAGGTATGAATGCTTATGTTTAAGGGTTGCGTTTTGTTTTGCAATTTTTCCCAGTCTGGAGTGCAGTGGCACGATCTCCACAACCTCCACCTTCCAGGTTCAAACAAAATTCTTGTGCCTCAGCCTCCAGAGTAGCTGGGATAACAAATGACCTCCACTACACCTGGCTAAATATTGTATTTTAGTAGAGATGGGGTTTCACCATGTTCCCCGGGCTGGTCTTGAAATCCTGAGCTCAAATAGTCCACTCACCCCGGCCTCCCAAAGTGCCAGGATTACAAGTGTGAGTCAGTGCCGGGCCATTTTTAAGATGCTTTTGCCAGGCATGGTAGCTCAAGCCTGTAATCCTAGCACTGTGAGAGACTGACGGGGGTGGATCACTTGAGGTCAGGAGTTCAAGACCAGCCTGGCCAACATGGTGAAACTCTGTCTCTACCAAAAAATACAAAAGAATTAGCTGGGCGTGGTGGTGTGTGCCTGTAATCCAGCTACTTGGGAGGCTGAGGCACAAGAATCACTTAAACCCAGGAGGCAGAGGTTACAGTGAGCCGAGATCAGGTTATTGCAAAGAAAGAAAAGAAATGGATGCTTTTTAAAGGTATGGATATTTTAAAGGTATAGATGTTTATATTTCAGGCCTTTTTAAGGTATAGATGTTTATATCTAAGGTATTTTTCAGGGATGGATGCTTTTTTAAGGTATACATTTTTAAAGGCATAATTAGGATGAGGCTGAGTAGGAATTTAACTTTAAAACATGGCTCAATTTTTTTCAAAATCAAACAAACTATTGTACATGCAGCACTTAGAAATGGCAACAGCTACCAAGACCAATCACTGAATTAGGTTCTCACCTGGGTTTCTTTTCCTCCAGCAAGCCCAGCTGCCTTACAAGGCCCTCTCCCTTCCCCAGCTGCCATCCCTCGTATTCCCCATACTTACTTCCCAGAGCACCTGCCCAGAACCATGCTTTTTCCTGGACATTGGCATACAGTGGCTAAAGTACGGCTTTAACCCAATTATGGACCCTTTCCCCCATCTCCAGCTAGCCCGAAGCTTTTACTCCTTTATGTCTTTGAGGAAGGAATTTTGGTGTGGATTCCAAAGGAGTTTAGAATAGAAAGTAGAGAGAGGGAGAGCATCAGGATAAATAGCTAATGCACGTGGGGCTTAATGCCCAGGTGATGGGTTGATAGGTGCAGCAAACCACCATGGCATAAGTTTACCTATGTAACAAACCTAAAAATTAAAAATTTACATTTAAAAATTAAATTCAAAATTTTTTTAAAGAAGAGAAAGTAGGCCAGGTGCGGCAGCTCACGCCTGTAATCCCAGCACTTTGGGAGGCCGAGGTGGGTGGATCACAAAGTCAGGAGTTCAAGACCAGCCTGGCCAAAATGGCCAGGGGATGAGATCTGCTGCTTCAGTGACCCCACAGGATGGTGCTGGGGCTTCCCAGGTGAGGCTGTGGTTTCCACCGTGAGACTGGGGAGAACCCTGGGTTGGTGCAGCCCTGATGGTCTCCCATCCACCTACTGGTAGAAAAATTTTGTATTTTTCTACTAAAAATACAAAAATTAGCCAGGTGCAGTGGCAATTACCTGTAATCCCAGCTACTTGGGAGGCTGGGGCAGGAGAATCACTTGAACACAAGGGGCAGAGGTTACAGTGAGCCGAGATCACACCATTGCACTCCGGCCTGGGTAACAGAGCAAGACTCCATCTCAAAAACAAAAACAGAATAGAAAGTAGAATGACTGTGTTGCCCAAACTCCCTCTTCACCCTACTTCTGGCCCAACACAAGATGAGTTAGGCTTGAGAAGGCAGATTTTGTTTTTTAAGTTAAACATTTTTTAGCTCTAGTAATACCAGGTCTTTGTGCCAGGGTCTACAGCAATGCATGAAATAGGATCCCCCTCCTTCAAGGTCTTAAAAGATGTAGAGGAAGGCCGGGGGCAGTGGCTCATGCCTGTAATCCCAGCCCTTTGGGAGGCTGAGGCAGGTAAATCACTTGAGGTCAGAAGTTCGAGACCAGCCTGGCCAACATGATAAAACCCTGTCTCTACTAAAAACACAGGCGTGGTGGCACATGCCTATAATCCCAGCTACTTGGGAGGCTGGGGCAGGGAGAATTGCTTGAACCTGGAAGGCAGAGGTTGCAGTGAACCGAGATCGTGCCACTGCATTCCAGCCTGGGCAACAGAGTGAGAACTTGTCTCAAAAATACAAACAAAAAAAAAGATGTAGAGGAGATGCCAGGAGAGATATGATGAGGTAGAAAGGCATTCCAGCCAGAAAACCACCCCCAAAAAAGCATGAAAAAAATCACAGGCTGGGTTCGGTGGCTCACGCCTGTAATCCCAACACGCTGGGAGGCCGAGGGGGCCAGAGCACAAGGTCAGATCGAGACCATCCTGTTCAACATGGTGAAACCCCATCTCCACTAAAAATACAAAAAAGTTAGCCAGGCATGGTATCAGGCACCTATAATCCCAGCTACTCGGGAGACTGAGGCAGGAGAATTGCTTGAACCAGGGAGTTGGAGGTTGCAGTGACCTAAGATCGTGCCACTGCACTCCAGCCTGGGTGACACAGTGAGACACCTTCTCAAAAAAAAAAAATAATAATAACAGAGGTTCACAAGCCCAGGGCCTTGGAGATGCCTGAGCTGGAAGCCAGAGCTGTGGCCACACTGTGTGGCAAAAATAGCCCAGGGGAAGGCGGAGGCTGCACTGAGCTGAAATCACACCACTGCACTCCAGCCTGGCAACAGAGGGAGACTCCATCTAAAAAAAAAAAAGAATGATAGCCCAGGGGCGGGGGTTGGCTGGAGCCAGTCTCCAGAAAGCATACGGGATTCACGGGCTCCCTGAGTATGAGCTTTGCCTAAGAGCAAAGGGAAGCCAAGAAAGTCTTCAGAGGGAGGGGACGGGATGGAGTGAGACCTGTGGCCACTGCATCTTGTTGGGCTTGGGGTGGTTGGGAGCCAAGGGAGGTGAATTGGGAATGAAAATTCGTTCCTATTCTGCCTGCCCAGCCCTGTGCCGTGACAGAGCCTGAGAAGGAAGAGTGCCTTTTTCCAGTTTACCTCCTAGAGGGAGGGGTCTCTTTGTGTTCTGTTCAGAGGCCCAAGGTGTCCTCTGGGCTATCAGCAGCCCTGGGCTATGTAATAATGAGGCAGAGCCCACAAGGGTAGAACAACGGGGAACCTTGGGGCAAAGCAAACCCTTGAGCTGACTGAAGCAAGCCTGGCCAGAGCTGACTGCTGCAAATGCGTGGGGAGACCATCAGGGCTGCACCAACCCAGGGTTCTCCCCAGTCTCACGGTGGAAACCACAGCCTCACCCGGGAAGCCCCAGCACCATCCTGTGGGGTCACTGAAGCAGCAGATCTCATCCCCGGCCTCTGTGTAAGCTTCCTTAGGGACACAGCCATCCCTCACTCCACATTTCTGGGGTCCTTCTGCCCTCTCTGGTTAGACCTTCCCATCTGCCCACAGTCACCAGGTCAATCAGGACGCTGACGGGTGGAGGCATGGCGGGAGGAGGGTCAGGGGTCATGTGCACACACATTCATGGCTGTGAGGTACCCCCACCTCCAGCCCTTGGGCATTGCCTCACTGCCTTCATGCTGAGCTTGCCCTGCCCTGCCTGCCTGCCTTGCATGAGTCCATCCTCATCTGGAGCCAGGATGGGAGCTGGCCCCACCTGGCCAACTCTGGGCACTCAGGGCAACAGTGCTATTCCGAACACCACACAACCTTCAGTGTCCCCTGTCTGGGCCCTGGTCAGTAATCTAGACCTGCCTACAAGAGCATGGCAAAGATCATCATCAGGTGTCTTTTCATGGAAGCAGTGCTATAACAAGACCAAGAGCCTCTGTGCTGGCAAAGGTTGGCCTTAACCTGTAAACTTGAATTCTCCTTCTCTCCCATCCCCTTCCCCATCTCTCTTTTCCCCACTGCCTCTGGACAAGGCCTGCAGTTTCTGGCCCCATATTTGCTCCCCAGTCCCACCCTCTGCCTTAGACATTTCAGGTGACTCACATTTACTCTTATTAAAATGTTGGCCCTGGCATAAGGTTCCAAATGGCCTGAGTGACCCCATCTCATCATGGTTGCCCCTGCATGCTACATCCACCCTGTCCCCACAGGAAGTGGCAGGGAGGTGGCAGAGAGAGCTGTGGAGTGCCCCTGCACCTGGACACCCAGTGTCCCTCCAGGGGAGCAGGAAAACAAGGAGCTTCAGGGACCCCACTTCCCTGGAGACGCTGTGCAGGGAAAGCTGGGGACAGTGAAGACGATGGAGACAGAGAGAAGTTTACTCCGGAGATTCCTGGGGTCCTGGCAGCTTCCAGTCCTCCTCCCCTAGCCTGGAGGAGGGAGCACATCTCGAAGCTACCCAGGATCTCAGTGATCTCTGAGGCCAGAGTTTCCCACACAGGCTGCCCCTTAATGTCACCTGGGGAGGCTGCTAAAAACTCAGATTCAACTACTAAAACTGTGCCTGCTCCTAAGGGAGAAAGCTCAAAGCTGTGCTCCAGTAAAAGAAGCAAAATGCGCTAGGCTGCATGCGGTGCACACATTTAGGTTAAAGATAGGGGGAAGGGCTGGGTGCGATGGCTCACGCCTATAATCCCAGCACTTTGGGAGGCCAAGGTGGGTGGATCACTTAAGTTCAGGAGTTCGAGACCAGCCTGGTCAACTTGTTGAAACCCCATCTCTACTAAAAATATAAAAATGAGCTTGGCATGGTGGCAGGTGTCTGTAATCCCAGCTACTCAGGAAGCTGAGGCAGGAGAATTGCTTGAATCTGGGAGGCAGAGATTGTGGTGAGCAGGGATTGCACCACTGCACTCCAGCCTGGGTGACAGAATGAGACTCCATTTTTAAAAAAAGAAAGAAAAAAACAGGGGAAAGGATGGGCACAGTGCCTATAATCCTAGTACTTTGGGAGGCCGAGGCGGGAGGATCGCTTCAGCCCAGGAGTTCAAGACCAGCCTGGGCAACATAACCAGACCTTGTCTCTATTGAAAATTAAAAAATTATCCAGGTGGGGTGGCGTGCCTGTAGTCCCAGCTACTCAGGAGGCTGAGGTGGGAGGATCACTTGAGCATGGGAAGTCGAGGTTGCAGTGAGCTATGATTGCAACACTGCACTCCAACCTGGGTGACAGAGCGCAAGACCCTGTCAATCAAAAGAAAAAAAAGGGAATACAAATCCCTATTTGTATTTGTTTGTGTAGATATAAATATAAATAACATGCACAAAACTAACTGCTAATAACATCAGTTATCTTTTTTATCATGGTAAAATACAGGCAACAAAATTTACCATCTTAACCTTTTATTTTTTTAGCTGGGTCCTACTCTGCTGCCCAGACTGGTGCCCAGTGGTGTGATATGAGCTCACTGCAACCTCTGCCTCCCGGGTTCAAGCAATCCTCCTGCCTCAGCCTCCCGAATAGCTGGGATTGCAAGGGCTCTGTTGCCCAGGCATCATCTTGGCTCACTGCAATATCTGCCTCCCAGGTTCAAGTGATTCTCCTGCTTCAGCCTCCCAAGTAGCTGGGATTACAGATGCCTGCCACCGCGCCTGGCTAATTTTTGTATTTTTAGTAGAGACGGGGGTTTCACCATGTTGGCCAGGCTTGTCTCGAATTCCTGACCTCAGGTGATCTGCCCACCTCGGCCTCCCAAAGTCCTGGGATTTCAGGCATGAGCTGCCGCGCCTGGCCACTTTCTAACTTTTGAATCATCTGAATATATTATTTATTCAAGAAATTCCTTTGTTTTTCCAACATTTATTATGAAAATTTCCAAACATACAGCAAAGTTGAAAGAATTTTATAAGAATCAATATTTCTGCCACCTAGATTCCACAATTAGCATGCACTATTCTTACATTATCATGTATCTATCCATCCACCTATCCAATTATTAAAAATAAATATAGAGTGTACTTTCCTGGGTCTCTCCCAAGACCTGCAAGTCATGAGTGGGGCCTGGAAACCTGCTTCTGTCATCCGTTCTCCAGGTGATTCTGGCATTAGGAACTTCTCTCCTGGTTCAGCTACTCATCCCATGCACAAACCATACCTGCCGTTAGTCAGTGTCCAGCGGGGGTGGGATTCTTCCCTTGTCTGAAAGCCCCTTAGCCTCACAAAAATATCTCTCCAAGGAAGATCTTATCTCACTGGGCCAAAATGATCTCCAGACCCATCTCCATCTTGGCCAGCCTATTCTCCAGGACATGCCTTGATCCCTCATAAACACCACTCCCAATGTGGCCCCAGAACTAGGCAAAACTCTACCTGCCCAGGGAAGCGACCCCTGGTTTTGTTCCTCTCTGAGCTGGAACTATTCTTCCATGATTTAGCGTGCATTTGTCCTTTAGCCTTCTCTTCTTGTCATAATAGTAATAAGGATGATTTCGACGATAATTGATAGAGAGATAAAGGAAGAAATATATATATGTTAGATAGATGAAGAGATTGAATGGATAGATAGATTTATGGAGAGATTGGAAAGAGAGAGATTGGATGGATGGATGGATGGATTGATGGAGAGATAGATACACACATGATCAGTGGAGAGATTAGGTAGATAGAAGATCAATGGAGAGATAGATCTATTGAAAGAGAGATAGATGATTGATTGATGGAGAGATTATATAGATGGATGGATCAATGGAAAGATAAAGAGATATTAGGTAGATAGATGGATAGATGGACAGATGGATGGATGGATCAAGGGATAGATTGATGGATGGATGAAGAGGACAGATAGAGATTAGAAAGATCAATAGATACATAGACCAATTGAGATAGATGGATCAATGGAGAGACCAGATAGATGAACTGATTGATCAGAAGACAGATAGACAGACACATAGATAGATAAATACTGACAGAGCCCTTCCTGAGTACCGGGTGTTGTTCCAGGCACACTGCTTGCATTCATTCATTTTATTGTCACAACGACCCTATAGAGTAGATACTATTATCCCCGTTTTCTACAGATGAAGCAACTGGGGCATGGAAGGATTAAGTAAGTGACGCAAAGATACATGGCACTTTCTCTTTAGTCAGCAACACACATAGAGCACTCATGACTGCTCATGCAGTCTTTAATTTCCCAGAGCTCCCTACCACCAAGTCCTATAGTGCAGTTCCTCCTGGCTAGTATACCTGTGCTCTTGACCTTTCCTGATAACTAATTCTTTCTCCTGCCAATCCAACAGCCCACTTTTCCAGAAACTTGCTAGATGGCTAGAGCCAACCTAATAAACAAATTCAAGTTAAAGTGTCTCTCTGGCTGACACATTTACCTCCTCAGGTAAATGTATGTACACGTGCCAACATACATGAGTATGTGCAATTTTTTAAGTGAAATCCTTTTTTTTTTTTTTGAGATGGAGTCTCGCTCTGTCACCCAGGCTGGAGTGCAGTTTTTCAGCTCACTGCAACCTCTGCCTCCCAGGTTCAAGAAATTCTCCTGCCTCAGCCTCCTGAGTAGCTTGGACTACAGGTGTGTGCCACCACACCAGGCTAATTTTTTGTATTTTTAGTGGAGATGGGGTTTCACCGTGTTAGCAGGGTGGTCTCGATCTCCTGACCTCATGATCAGCCCACCTTACCCTCCCAAAGTGCTGAGATTAAAGGCATGTGCCACCATGCCTGGCTGGAATTCTTCTGTTAGAACACGAAACCAAGACAGACAATGATAATAAATATTTATATATTAAAGGTAATCTTCATAGTCAAGCTATGTGATAGGGCCAATGGAAAAGATATTGGAGCCTTAGGATCTTTATATCACCCATAAATCACATAACAAAAGTCTAAGGATGACCTGGACTGGCTCCGTCCCCTCTCTGGGGGACACACAAAGGGTTGATACTGGGGTGTTTGGTCCCTTTTCAGGAGTTTCCAGAAAGCCCTGGGCAGAGTCAGGAGCCACACCGTTGAAGGGGCTTAGAACTTTGCAATGAGCCCCGTGGAGGTGCCAGTGGAAGGAGAGAAATTTGCAGAGCCCTCTGGGATCAGACTTGCTGGATGAAAAGACAGAATGCCCAGTTAAATTTAAGTCTCAGGTAGAAAAGGAGAACTCTTTAGTGCAAATATGTCCCAGATATTGTACTGGACATATTTTTACTAAAAAGCGTTTGTTGTTTGTCTGAAATTCAAATTTACCTGGGCATACCGCATTTTCATTTGCTAATCTAAGACCACCTGGGACTCCCAGGGAACGAACAAAAGAGACTACTTGAACTCATCGATCTCTGCCATGGTGGAGTGGCCGAGCACACTGCCCTGACTGTTCCCCTAGCACCATCAAGGTGTCCACTGAGCCAGAGCCATGATTGATCAGGCAGAAGAGGGGTCATCCTGTGTCACACACATGCTGGGCTGTGCCTTGGATCTAGTAACTTACTTCTTTCAGAAGAAAACTGGTTTCTTGGGGACCTCCTGAGAGGACTGGGAGGGAATCCTCCAAAATGATTTCCAGTTCCCTGAACTTCCTTCCTCCATTATTCTTGATGACTCTTTTTCTTTTTCTTTTTCTTGTCCTTTTTCTTTGAGGCAGAGTCCCACTTGGTCACTCACCCAGGCTGGAGTGCAGTGGTACAATCTTGGCTCACTGCAACCTCAGCCCCCTGGATTTAAGCAATCTTGTGTGTCAACCTCCCGAGTAGCTGGGACTACAGGCTCCCACCACCACACCAAGCTAATTTTTGTATTTTTAGTAGCGACGAGGTTTCACCATGTTGGCCAGGCTAGTCCAACTCCTGGCCTCAGGCATTCTGCCCGCCTCAGCCTCCTAAAGTGCATGAGCCACTGCACCCAGCCAATTATGTTTTTTCTAATCACAGAAGAAACACATTCAGGGTGAAAACGCAAACATCACAGAAATACAAAACTTAGAAAGTCTCTCCAGTAATAACTGGAGACACAGTTTGCCGTGTCTTCTTCCAGACTTTTCTCTATGAATATGATCATGTATTATCTTCATAAATAGAACTGTATTACACAGGCTGTTCTGAAACTTCTATTTATCGTGATGTCGGGGACTTCTTTCTGTATCTCGGCACATTCCTGCTTCATCGATCTTACGCTGCCTCATTCTTTATGCCAGTGGTGCTGGTTCTTTGGAGCTCTGAGCCCCTTTGGGTGTTCCATGAATGACAAATGCACACAGGCAGATCCCACAAATATATCACTCTGAGTGTCATAGACTTCCCGAGGCTGATCTACTACTGACCACTGCACCCTGTGCATGGGGTGGAGATAGGGGTGTGGTGAGGGGGGAAGATGGGGATCACTGAAATGGGTCCAGGAGGGTGGGGAGGACTATGCGGGTGACTTTACTATTGATAGGGAGACCCATGCCTGGGGAGCCTCAGTCAAAGGGGTCCTGGGTCACTGCCCCCATTTGTGAGACTCTGTGACTCTCCTGAGGACCCACCCCTGGGCTCCTCCTCAGGCTGGGGGTTCCTCTCCTAGCATCCTCATCAAGATCACCTGACTCCAGCAGCTGCCAACCCCCTGGGCAACGCCAAAGCCTCCTGGCCTCAAACGGGTTGGGTGACATTCACTTCCTTGCGCTGTCCTCCCGACCTGCTCTGTCATTAGGAATTGCCTGGGCGGCAGCAGTCACACTAACAGCAACAGGAGGAGATTGTGCTGCTGCCCCGCACCTCGGGGTGGCTCAGATCTGCTGGAGGCCCCAGGTGGGAAGGTGGATGCTGCTCTCTCTGGTCCCAGCCAAAGTGAGTCTAGGGGCCTGTGGTGGGGAAGGAGCTTGGCAGTGTTCTGGGCTGATGCTGGAAGGATGCAGGAGAATGAGAGAGAGAAACAGAAAGCAAGATAGAGAAGAGATACCTGTGGGTGGGGAAGTAGTCACAGCTAAAGCTATAGGAGCTTGCACTGGGGCTCCAGGAGGGAATCCCAGGTGCCTGGAAGTGTCACTGTCTCACAGGCTCCTTTGCTGGGGTTGGGGATCGGGGGTGTTTCTCTGCGCTGCGGACACCAGTCCCCCTCACCTTGTCCTTGAGATGGGCTACCGCTGGGGGCAGGCTCAGTACTGGGGTTCCTGAGGTCAGCTCCCTTGGTCCAGCCATTGCCTTCCTCCTGCCTCACAGGTGGCCAGAGGGGCATCCTTGTTTAGGGTAACTCTGAGGAAGGACGTTAGGGTAGTCACTTTTCTATCAGTGCTACTTCTTCTACTCCTTTGACCAAAGTCTGGAATGTCCCCCACGGAGATGCTGCCAAACTAGCAGTGTGACTTTGAACAAGCTCCTTAGGCTCTGAGCCTCACTTCCCTCATCCGTGAAATGGAGATAATACCTACCTCCCAGACTGTTGTCAGTATCAAATGAGGAAGGGATGAAAAATGCCAAGCACATAATTAGGAGTCAATAAATGGTCGCTGTTGTTATTTATGATTAGCTCAACACTGGTCCCACTTCACCTAGGAAGACTTTCCAGCCCTCCTCTCCCCTCAGTCTCCTAAGGCACCAGTGGGGATGCTCTTGGCACTTACTGCTGTTATGGAACATGTTTTTTGTGCTCAAACTAGGAGTATGTTTCTTGCATTTCTTCTGTTACCCTCTCCCTTACCCCAGCACCCAAGACAGAATCAGGCCGTAAGAGGAATTCAAGATGGAGAATGAAATGGGATTCCAAAAGGGAGAGAGGCAAAGAGGCAGGGAGCGGTCAGGGAAAGACTGAGAAAGGGAGGCAAGGTGGGGAAGGAGGTAGCGTTGTCCAGGTGTGAATGATGTGGCTCTCTCAAAGCACGAGAAGGGGGAAAGATTGCCTAGAGAGGCCATCCTTGGGGCAGGGGATGTCTTCCGTACTCCCCGGGTCCTTTCTACTTTCCTCTAACTCAGATGAAAAGTAGAGGCTCTCCTCCTTCCCTGCTTGTCTCAAGCAGGACTGTGTTTCCTGACTTGGCTAATATCTACTCACCCAACCTATCAACTGATTCTAACAATGTTCTACCATCTATGGAATCTTCTCTGTTAACTCCCTGTCACCTTCACCGGTGACCTCAGGTGAGTCACTTCCCTCTCTCTAGACCTGGATCTGCTCATCTCTGAAACTAGGAGTTTCAGCTAACTGATCTCTAAAGTCCTTTTTTCCCCTCTAGTATTCTTTATTTGCTCTTCTCTCGTCAGCCTTGATCTCTACTTCTCAGTTATTCAAACAACTTAAACCATTGATCATCAACCCTCCTTTCAAAAAAAAAATCTTTCTCAAGAAAACTTATAAATGTCCACTAAGGAACTTCCTTGAACACTACTTATCCCCAATATGTAAGCTCAGTACCTAGCATATAGCAGGTGCTCAATAAATATGTGTTGAATAATTGGATGGATGGATGGACAGAAGGGTGGAATTCTTGCCATCATATACTTTGGGGAGTTATGAAATGCAGGGAAACATATTAATAGTTGATTGGCTTAAGAAAATCGTGGCCATCCTGATTACAATGGCTGTTTGGTATAAACATTTACAAATGAGTTATGAAATGATAACTACTAAGAAACATTGGAATAACCATTTAAACTCTAATCCACGCCCATCATTTATCTCATCCATTGTCATCTGGCTCAGTTATTCTAACTTGAGGGGAGCTGTCATCCACATAATAAGGAACATTTTGGGATGAGAAGGAAGGAAAGGAAGGCAAATGCTGTGGCTGCCTCAAGAGCTGTGACAGGGGTCTCCAAGTCCCCTTTGGGAGAAGAGGGGGCAGGAGGTGGCCTGTCTTAGTAATGACAACTGCCATTTACAGTCAGAGCACTTACTCTGAGCTAGACTCTTCACTCACATAAGCTCACTTAATTCCCCCGACAACTCTGCGAGGAAGATTGTACCGTTATTATCAATTTCATCTTATGGACAGGAAACTGAGGCTCAGAGAGGTTAAACAACTTGGCCAAGCTCGTACAGACAGGAATGGATAGATCAATGATTTGAACCCCCTCCCCCAGCCTGGGGCCACACTGACCACCTCAAAGACCAAAGCTGGAAACTCCCGAGGAGGTATGGGGGCTGCCTCCAGGATCCCAGATTCCTTATCCCACCTTCAAATATTTTTTGCTCTTTCTTAGACTATGGGACATTTTCAATTCACCAAATGGATTTGGAGCCAAGCCAAGAGAGGGAGGGATTCTGAGAGATTTGTGATCTTAATAGTTGTTTTTCCTACGAATTGATTTTGTTCCCATTATGTCATCTCTCAGGTCTGGGGGCTGCCATACAGCTCTAACTTGTCAGTGTGTCCAGGGGTCTTTTATCTCTGTCATGGATGGAAGACTGTATCAATAACAAGGAATCACGGTTCCTTCTAAAGAAGCTGTTCTAGATACGTTTAGAATACACAGTTGTGCCACTGGAGACTTTTCAATGAGGACACTTGGACCTCACCACACACCCAAGTGAATGTTTCTCTTCAAAGCCATCAACTTGGGAAGCCTTGTACTTAAACAAATCTGCTGACAATATCTTTGGGGCCTCTCCTTTGCTCTCAGATTCTGTTTAAAACTCATCTTGTGGCAGGGCACAGTGGTTTGCATCTATAATCCCAGCACTTTGAGAGGCCGAGGCAGGCAGATCACCGGAAGTCAGGAGTTCGAGACCAGCCTGGCTAACATGGTGAAACCCTAGCTCTACTAAAAATACAAAAATTAGCCAGGCATGGTGGCACACACCTGTAATACCAGCTATTCAGGAGGCTGAGACAGGAGAATCACTTGAACCCAGGAGGTGGAGGTTGCAGGGAGCTGAGGTAGTGCCACTACACTCTAGCCCAGGCGACAGAGCAAGACTCCCCCTCAAAAATAATTAATTATTATTATAATCTTGTTTCTTTACAGTGACTCCATAGCTTTGCTATTTTTTTTTTCCTGAGGGAGTTTTGCTCTTATGCCCAGGCTGGAGTGCAATGGTGTGATCTTGGCTCACCACAACCTCCGCCTCCAAGGTTCAAGAGATTCTCCTGCCTCAGCCTCTCGAGTAACTGAGATTACAGGCATGTACCACCATGGCCAGCTAGTTTTTTGTATTTTTAGAAGAGACAGGGTTTCTCCATGTTGGTCTTAAACTCCCGACATCAGGTGATCCTCCCACCTTAGCCTCCCAAAGTGCTGGGATTATAGGCCTGAGCCACCATGCCCAGCCATAGCTTTGATTTCAAACAATATGATGCCACTTGATCACTCATTTACTTTCTTATCAGACATGGCTCCCAGTGACTCTTGGCCATTTCCAAAATATCAGACATAGTCTCAAAGCATGAAATTCTGCCTCCATCAAGGTTAATCAGATGCTTCTCTTACTGCCTCAGGCAGCCCCACAAGAAGAATCTGGAGAATGATAGCTGTGGCAGGTGAAGGAATGAGCCCATAGCTCCCTGACCGACCGTGTGGAGGGCCAGCAGGCATTTGGATGTGTAAGTTCAGAGCTTTGTTTTTTTAAACAGTCACTGCTTTATAGCCACGCTTAGCATGGAGGAATGCAATCCCATGGCTGGAGGAAATCCAATGGACTCACCAACACCAGGTGAGGGCAGAGGTTGAGACTAGCACAGGCTTTTCTGGAAAATAGTCACTCTGGGTGCAGGCCCAAATTGGAGACTGGACTGAGGCTGTGCATGAATCTTCTTAGCCACCTGCTTCCCCTGGGAACAGGGACTTCCTTTCTTCACCTCTGTCACTGAAGCAGGAAGAGGTGAGGTGGTGACCTCACCATGTGTGTACGTGGTGGTTGAAGTGAGACATCAGGAATTCCACACACCCTCCTGGGGTCCAGTGTGACTGGGTTCTCTGGTTCTCTGTCTCCTGACTCTCCCTTCCAGAAGCATCTGCTCATCTCCCCCTCTAGGTCTTCGATCACTTGGTTTGAGTCAGGTGGGCCATGGAGGAGGCACAGCAGAAGAGGCAATGGTTGGAGGGAGAGAGAGGGGCAGAAGACAGAGAGGGATAAAGGAGGCAGTGGAGGCAGAAGTGTAGGTAGGAGTTAGAACAGGAGTGGGAAACAGGAAAAACACCCCAGTGTTCACAACCCTTCCCGCCCACAGCTGAGCATGCCAACTCCCAGGGGCCATGTCAGAAGGGGAGAGCAAGGACAGCTCGGGCAGCGAGTGCCCCGTGTGCTACGAGAAGTTCCGGGACCTGGAGGGCGCAAGCCGGACGCTGAGCTGTGGCCACGTGTTCTGCCATGACTGCCTGGTCAAGTACCTGCTGTCCACCCGCGTGGATGGGCAGGTCCAGAGGATCCTGGTCTGCCCCATCTGCCGCTACGTCACCTTCCTCAGCAAGAAGAGCTCCCGCTGGCCCTCCATGCTGGACAAGAGCTCCCAGACCCTGACTGTGCCAGTGGGCCTGCCCTCCGTATCCCCACTGGACAGCCTGGGCCACACAAACCCCCTGGCTGCCTCCTTGTCTGCCTGGAGGCCACCCCACGGCCAGGCCAGGCCACCGGGAAGCCCAGGCCAGAATGCCCAGCTCCCCCTGGACCTGCTGCCCAGCTTGCCCCGGGAGTCACAGGTCTTTGTCATCAGCCGCCACGGGATGCCCCTGGGGGAGCAGGACAGCGTGCTGCCCCGCCACAGCCTGGCAGAGCTCTCAGAGGCCTCCCCCGCGCCCCGCTCTGCCCGCGCCTTCTGCTGCCGATCGCGGGCCCTGCTGCTCATCACACTCATCGCCATGGTAGCCGTGGTGGCCGCTATCCTGCCCTGGGTGCTGCTGGTGAGGAAGCAGGCGTGAGCCACACCGCAGGGAGGCCATCGGGCTGGCTGTGGCCTGGGAGGGGGCAAGAGGCCCCATGGCAGCCCTGGTGCCACCAAGCTCCGAGGGACACGTGGGCAGACAGAGGGGAGGACCTGGGCACAGAGAGGGCCTTGGGCTTCCCCAAACCCCTCTGGGGCTTCAGCTGGACAGGGAGGCTGGAGCTGACTCTGCACGTGTGTGTTCTCCACATGAATCCTTAGCAGATATGTTCCCCTTCCTCTAGGCTGGAAAGATGGGAGGTCGCTGCTCTCCTGCGGGCTCACCAGGCCTGAGCAGCAGATCTTACCTGCCAGGTGACCTGCCCAAAGCCAGGTGGACTCCTCCAGGGACAAGGAAGTCCTGCTGGCAGACATCCTGCTGGGCGGGCCAATGGCAGGATCCTCCAGGCCAGAATTACCACCCAGGATTCTGTGGCTTACCCTTGGGAACAGACAGAAGCAGAGCCCAGAATCTCAGCACTCATCCTCAACCTCCACCATACTCCATCCCCAAGCCCTCCCTGTCCCCAACCTGCCAGCTTAGAAGGGCTTCCCTGAGGGAGAAGCTGATCTCAGAGGCTGCCCCAGGATTTCTGGGAGAATCAACAGAAACTTCCTGGAGAGCTGAGGCCACATGCAGAGCCCACAAACAGGGCCACGCCAGCAGAGTGGCCCACAAACAGGGCCAGAGGTCTCCCTGAACCTCCCAGGCCCAAGAAGGAATCCAAACTTTGAGTCCTGGGGTTCTCAAGGGTGGCAGGAAGTGGAAGGGAAGCCTGACAGTCGAGCCTTGACTCAGCTGAGAACTATGTGAGCAAACGAACCCCTGGGGCCCCTGCCTCCCTCCCAACTCATCCTCTTCCTCATGAACCAGCCACTCATTTAGAGGCCACACCAGCTCAGCCAGTTTCCGAGGCGGCCGGCCAGGCTGGACTGGGTGAGGAAGGGTGGGGAGGAAAACAGCTGTGCTTGTCAGGGATGCTGCCATCTCAACCAAAGAATGCTGAGGCCCAGGTGCTATCAGCTGCTCCCCAAGGTTTCTTTGCCCTGGGCCCCCAGGTTGGACTGTTGAGTCATTCAGGGATAGCTATAGGCTGTTTATTGAGGTCCATAAGTCAACTAACACCTTACAATGGAGAACAACAGAAACCTCCAGCGATTCCCAATAAGTAGTGGTCTGCACCCAGGCGTGCCCACAGCGAAGCCTCCCTCCCCCCAACCTAGATACCTCTAGGAAATTTGCTGTCTGTGGGGGAAAAAGCAGCACTCTACGTTTTATCTAGTTCCTAAATGCCTGCTGTGGTGGTCATTTGGGGGCCATTGGGGAATCGGGCCCCCCTACAGGGGATATTTGGGACACAGAGAGGGCTGCTTTAAAGTACTCGTGGGTTTCTCTGTGCCCATTCCAAGATTACAGAAGAGCCAGGTGCAGTGGCTCATGCCTGTAATCCCAACACTTTGGGAGGCTGAGGCAGGTGGATCACCTCAGGTCAGGGGTTTGAGACCATCCTGGCCAACATGGTGAAACCCCGTCTCTACTAAAAATTTTAAAAATTAGCTGGGCATGGTGGCACGCACCTGTAATCCCAGCTACTCAGGAGGCCGAGGGAGGAGAATTGCTTGAACCTGGGTGGCAGAGGTTGCGGTGAGCCAAGATCGCGCCACTGCCCTCCAGCCTGAGTGACAGAGTAAGACTCCATCTCAAATATAAACATTAAAAAGATCACAGAAGAGCGCAGGTGCTATTGGCGGGGGGAGGATGCGGGGAGGGATGCAGATGAATTCCATGGAGAAATATTTATTATAGGAATAAAAATAATGTTAAATGTGCAGACTCCAGTGAGTCAACCTCAGCCAGGATGTTTTCAACAGTGTCATGAATTTCTGGGAACCGGATTCTAGTCTTTTCAGATTCTGTTGTGTTTGCCAAAAGTTTCTTTCAAAATACCCTCAGTGTTTTCATATTGTTTAGTGGTGACCTGTAGGTGGAACTTCTTTTATTTTCAGAGAATGCCAAAAGCTATTTTTTAATAAAAGTATATATTTTCTCAAAGATTCCGGAGACTTTGCCATGTATGTGGGAAGCTCCAAGCCTGGACTTAAAGGACAATTCGCTTTAGATGAAAAAGTTTGAAATACAAATACAAATGGCTCCTACACACCTATTCAACCACACTTGCGAGAGATATTAAAATTAAAATTAATTAAAATTCTGCTGGTCTGCCGTTTTTCACCTGTGCTACTGAAGCTGACGGAGGCAGGGGAATGGTTAGTGGGAATGCGTATTGGTAAAATCCCTCTCAAGGGACATCTGACATTATCTATGAAAATTCCTGCTTTGATCCAGCAATTTCTGTTCTAGAAACATTCTACAGGTATATTTGCTGTGTGGGCAGCAGCATACATATGATGCTATATAATTGCAGTGTTGTTTATAACAACAAAGGATTGAAAAAACCCTAAATGTTCATCAATAGGGTACTGGTTATTTATCTTAAGGTCCAGGACACATCATGCAGCTGTTAAAAAAAAAAAAAGGAACAAGAAAGGACTCAATGAACTTATACAGAATGTCTCCGAGGTACAATGGAAAATGAGGAAAAGCAAGGTGTGGGACACTGAATACTGGATACTAAATTTGTGTAGAAAGAGCGAGGAGTAGGCCAGGGCGAGGCTCACGCCTGTAATCCCAACACTTCTGGGAGGCTGAGGCAGGCGGGTCATCTGAGATCAGGAGTTCAAGAGCAGCCTGGCCAACATGGTGAAACCCTGTCTCTACTGAAAATACAAAAATTAGCCAGGCGTGGTGGCACGAGCCTGTAATCCCAGCTATTAGGGAGGCTGAGGCAGGAGAATTACTTGAACCCAGGAGACGGAGGTTGCAGTGAGCTGAGATCACACCGCTGCCCTCCAGCCTGGGCAACAGAGAAAGAAAAAGAAAAAGAAAGAGGGGGAGGATAAAAATTTACATTCCTATTGGCTCACCTATGCATCAAAAAATTGGGAATGCTGGCCACAGTAGTTCATGCCTGTAATCGCAGCTCTTTGGGAGGCCAAGGTGGGAGGATTGATTGAGGCCAGGAGTTCAAGACAGGCTTGGGCAACATAGTGAGACCCTATCTCTATAAAAAAATTTTTTTGAGTAACATGGTAAAACCCCGTCTCTACTAAAAATACAAAAATTAGCAGGGTGTGGTGGCACGTGTCTGTAATCCCAGCTACTCAGGAGGCTGAGGAGAATCGCTTGAACCCAGAAGGCTGCACTGAGCTATGATTGTGCCAGTGTACTCCAGCCTGAGCAACAGAATGAGACATTGATGAGACAAAGAAAAGAAAAAGAGAAGGGAGGGAAGGAGGAAGAAAATTGGGAAGATATACAAAAAAGGAGTAACTGACTAGCCATGGAAAGGCATAAGAAAATGACGGAATGGGAATGAGAGTGTTCACTTTACCTTTTATACCTTTTGATGTTTTAACCAAGTAAAGATATCATTCAAAAACCGAACTGAAAAATTATTAGAAGCTAAAGATATCTTCAGTGTACACACCTCGTGTGTGGTGAGACTGCCCCAAGAACATTCGAGAGCTGCCAAACCGCCTGTCCTGTGGTTTGAGAGTGTCAGCTACTGGCTGATGGGGCTGGTTTGTCTGGTTAGAGGCGTGACATCTTATGCTTACCAGGTGCCCAAGGAGTAAGGTTTAAAGGTCGAATGTTCTCGGTGTTCCTGAGTCCCTGTGCATTTCTCTGGGCGCTGTCATTGAATGTACTTGTCTTGATTCCCCCTTCTCTTCTTTTCCGTTTTGTTTTCAAATAAAAGCTTTGGTTTTAAGCAACCACTGTGGGGGCAGGGCACTACAGGACAATACCATTAGACAGACAGATATAGATACAGATAAATGATAGAGATACACAGACAGAGGGATGGGTGCCTGGGGTTAAACTTTGTTGCTCTTCTCTTCCTCCTCTTGTCTAGAGGCACCCCAACCCCTGCAAAACAAACATGGGCGCGCGCGCGCGCGCGCGCACACACACACACACACACACACACACACACACAGTGCCACTTCCCATCACAACTTTTTTTTTTTCCTTTTGAGATGGCACCTCGCTCTGCTGCCCAGGCTGGAGTGCAATGGTGTGATCTCTGCTCACTACAACCTCCGACTCCCGGGTTCAAGCGATTCTCCTGCCTCAGCCTCCTGAGTAGCTGGGATTACAGGCATGTGTCACCACACCTTGCTAATTTTTGTAGTTTTAGCAGAGAAGGGGTTTCACCATGTTAGTCAGGCTGGTCTCAAACTCCTGACCTTGTGATCCTCCTGCCTCAGCCTCCCAAAGCGCTGGAATTACAGGCATGACCCACTGTGCCCAGCCTCATAATAACCTTTAAGTGTAATACATAGTTGCACAGCCTGAGCCTACCAGGCAAGCTTAAGGATCCATAGCATTGCCAGTGGGGCCCTGGGGAGGGTTGCCAGGAACTTGGGTGGGCATATTAGAGACCTCTATGCCCCTCAGAAAGAGTTCCATGACCTCTCCCCTCACTGAACCCTGTGTGACTCACAAGACCACTCAGCTGTTATCTCCTTTTGACCTCCTTGTCAGTATACATGTCCTTTTTGGGGTCAAAGATTTCATTTTGAGACTCAGTATTGAACAGAGGGAGAAAGGAAGGCAGGCCTGGGAGGGCAGGGTGGCAGCAGAGGACATGGGAGCTGAGGAAACAGAGAGGGCCTCGGTGGGGAGAGAGGAAAATGATGGGGACACCCGAACAGGACGGTAGTTGGGAAACTAGGAAGGACACTAGGAAGAAAGAGGAGTGACACTGTGAAGGCCAGAAGGCAGGCAAGGTAGGAAGGTGGGCACCTCCGGCAGCTCCCCACGACTTCCAACACCAAATCACACTCAGCTCAGCCCCAGAGCCCCTGGGCACCCCTCTGAATGCCTGTCTTCAACCGCAAGGAGCTGGTTCCTGGAAAACACCAGTCACGCTGCCTCACACCTCCAAGCCTTCCTCCAAGCAATTCCCACTGCCTTGTGGAGCAAATGTTAACATTCTTCCAATTCCAGTCGATGCTGACCTCACCCCGGAAGTTTTCCCTGACTCCAGAGCTCCCTTTCACTCCCGAATTACAGAAGCACCAAGAGCAGCTGGCTCAGCGAGCACTTTTCCTGTGGCCTCGTGGCTGTTGATTATTCCCTTGTCTCTCTCTCTCTCTTTTTTTTTTTTTGAGGCAGTCTCCCTCTGTTGTCACCCAGGCTGGAGTGCAGTGACGCAATCTTGGCTCACTGAAACCTCCGCCTCCCTGGTTCAAGAGATTCTCCTGCCTCAACCTCCCAAGTAGCTGGGATTACAGATGCATGCCACCATGCCTGGCTAATTTTTTTTGGTATTTTTAGTAGAGACAGGGTTCCACTGTGTTAGCCAGGATGGTCTCGAGCTCCTGACCTTGTGATCTGCCTGCCTCAGCCTCCCAAAGTGCTGGGATTACAGGCGTGAACCATCAAACCCAACTGTCTATCTCTCCTTTTAGATAGTAAACTTTCTACAGGCACAAACTTTGACCTATTTTGCACCTCCAGTGTCTAGTTTCAGGGTTGGCCCATTAAAGATGCCTCGAAACAAACAAACAAACAAACAAAAAGATGCCTCATAAATATGTGTTGAAAAGAGTCGCAGCAGAGGAATTCTTGCTGAAATTTTCAGTTATGAATAAAATCTAGGGCTACTTCCTTCACAGCACATTTAAGAACACACCTACTTTTAAATCATGAAAACACATGTTCTTTGCTTTCCCTCCTCTGGGTCATCCTGGGTATGAGGTTCCCACAAGCTGGGGCCTTTTTCAGTGCCTAGAAGAGTCCAGAGAGCCAGCTTGCAAGGATTCTGCTGTGACGTATGGGTTCTGTATAACCTGGCACCAAAGTCCTCTCCTTTGTCTGTGGCTCAGTTGCCCCATCTGTAAATTGGGGACAATACCAGCAACAACAGGGCCATTTTGTGGATTAAAAGAATGCATGACGTAAAGTGTAAAGAAAAGCGTTCCCACACCCAGGAGGCTCACTACATCTTCGGTATTCTTGTGAAACACGTGTCCTCTGTCACTGTGACACCCGTGTCTTTCACTCAGCAGAAGCCGTTCAGCACCAGGGCACTACACTGCCTCAGAAACCATCTGCAGGGACCAGGATCGGTAGCTCACGCCTGTAATCCCAGCACTTTGGAAGGCTGAGGCGGTCGGATCACATGGTCAGGAGCTCGAGACCAGCCTGACTAACATGGTGAAACCCCGTCTCTACTAGAACTACAAAAATTAGCCGGGTGTGATTGTGCATGCCTGTAATCCCAGCTACTCAGGAGGCTGAGACAGGATAATCGCTTGAACCCGGGAGGCGGAGGTGAGCCGAGATGGTGCCAGTGCTCCCCAGCCTGGGCGACAGAGCAAGAGTCTGTCTCAAAAAAAAGAAAAAGAAAAAGAGGCTGGTCGCGGTGGCTCACGTCTGCAATCCCAATACTTTGGGAAGCAGAAGCGGGTGGATCAGAAGGTCAGCCTGGCCAATATGGTGAAACCCTGTCTCTACTAAAAATACAAAAAAAAAAAAAAAAAATTTAGCTGGGCGTGGTGGCGCGCGACTGTAGTCCCAGCTACTGGGGAGGCTGAGGCAGGAGAATCGCTTGAACCTGGGAGGCGGAGGTTGCGGTGAGCTGAGATTGCGCCACTGCACTCCAGCCTGGCGACAGAGCGAGACTCCGTCTCGGAAAAAAGAAAAGAAAAGAAAAAGGTGGAAAAAGAAAAAAACATTTACAAGGAGCGCATGGCCTCCCTGCTGCCGTCCGGTCCTGAACTTGAAGCGAACAGGCCGAACATTCAGAAACCCGCGCAGCTCCCGGCACCGAGAGGCTTCCTCCTGCCCGGCTCCTTCAAAGCGGGATCTGGCCCAGCGCCTCTCGCAGCACTGGGAGCGCCTTAGAAACGCGGCCTCGGACCTATTTCCGCGGAAGCAGGGGGTGATCGGTGTCCCCGGTCCTCGCAAGGCCCCTCGCCACTCCGAACCGAATCTCGGGCGGGCCCTGCGATGCGGTCAGCAGACGCCGAGGTGCAGGGGCGGTGGCCGGCGTCGCGCTGGGGCTCGTTAAAGCACCGGCACGCTGGCCGCGCCCATGCTACGGGCTTGCGGCGACGGCGAGTGCAGTGATTCAGGCGACCGGCCGGCTGGCGTCCCAGCACCTCCTGGCTGCCCAAAGCAGGGACTGCCCATCTCTGGCTAAGGGCACGCCGGCCCCCCGGAACCTGGGAATGAAGGTACCAGGGTCTCCTGGGGCTGCTTGCTCCTTCATCACCCCCAAGGGCAGCCGGACACTGAGCATCCTTCGCCACTCGCTCGGGGACTACTTTTCCCAGAGGATTCCGCGGCAGCATCCGGGTCTCCGAAGGGAGGCACTAAGACCTGGAAGGAGGGATTTTGCAGTCCCTCGCAGTTTCCCTCCTAGCCAGTAGGTGACACAAGCCATACATTTATTTCCCAGTTTACCCCTCTTGCTCCAAGAGACATAGATCTCGCGAGATCTTTTGTAAACTTACAGAACCGGAAGCAACGTGTAAGTCTCTTCCTTTTTGCGGCCATCACCTAAGCGGGAGTTGGTAAGCAGTTGGCGGGCAAGGGGGTGTAATCCACAGCCATCCGTTCTTGGGCATGGTGGCTTCCGACCTCGAGAGCCCCGACACTCTCCCGTCGGCCAAGTAGCAGCCAGGGAGGGGAGGCTGGGATGGTTTTTGTTTACCTGTTTTCTCTTTAAATCAAGGACCTCGGGCCGGAGAGTGATGGAGGGACCAGGGAACTGGGGACTCGAAAACGAGCTGAGGAAAGGGAGTCTGTGGAAATAGAGTCTAGTCTGGGCAGTGTCGTTTCCTAAAGAATGATTTCGTATTAACTTCTCGGAACCTTCAGACCACACTTGCCCCCTGGGAGGCTTTTAGGACCCGAGACGTGCAGGATTTCCCAGGTTCGGGATGGAGAGCCTTATTCATTTTGGAGAGGCTATATGTATTCACGCTCAAGCCTGTAGAGGATGAACGTTGATTGTGCCTTCTAAAACGTGACGTTATATAATTAAGAGAACTGCCTTTGTCGGTCTGCTCTGCCGTAATTCAGCAGAGATGTAAGTCCAGTGTTCATTGCCTCAGGTGCTTCTGAAGGAGTTGTAGAGTGTAACTAAAAGGTCTTATAAGCCAAATGTTTTTGATGCAAAAGTCTTTATCCCATAAAAATACGGAAAACGTCCGAATAAAAAAATACAAGGTTTCGAGCTTCGGTTGATAGGCCCTTCCGATCAAGCAGTTTTTTTATGAAGTTTCAGAACATGACAGTTCCTGTGAGCATTCTAGACTGTCAAGATGCATTGCGGTTATTTGTTTGGAAGCTGGATGAGATCTTGGTCATTTAAGAGTCTTTTTAACTTTTTATTTAGCCGAAATGAAGTTCAATCCCTTTGTGACTTCCGACCGAAGCAAGAATCGCAAAAGGCATTTCAATGCACCTTCCCACATTCGCAGGAAGATTATGTCCTCCCCTCTTTCCAAAGAGTTGAGACAGAAGTACAACGTGCGATCCATGCCCATCCGAAAGGATGATGAAGTTCAGGTGTGTATCCCTACTTGTTCTCGTTGTCTTGATGGTTTAGCAGAGGGATTGCATCCTGAGACTCTTGCTCCCAGAGAGTGGCAAGTTTAGTCGAGCTAGGGACCAAAAAAAAACAATAAGTGAGCTGCTTTTCAGTTTTTAATTTTGATGAAAATCAATTTTCTTTTTTGTTTGTTTTTTAAGACAAGAGTCTCAGTCTTACCCAGACTGGGGTGCATTTGCCCAATCATGACCTACTGCAAACATGGCTCACTCCTGAGCTCAAGTGATGCTCAGAGATGGGACTTTTTTTTGTTTCGTTTTGTACACAGGGATGTCATTTTATTGCCCAGGTCGGTCTCCAACTCCTGGGGATCCTGCCCGAAACCCAATTTTCCCAAATGTCAGATGATGTGGCAATAATTAGATGACAGGTGGACAGATAATCAGAACATTGCTTTGGGATTATCCTTTTATCAATATGTTGTAACTGCCCAACAAGCTCATTGTGCCTTCTGTCCAGATGTAGCCGATTTATTTAGACATGAATCGCAATAAAGAAAGAGTTTAATTCATGCAGCGCCAGAATGGCAGACTGGAGTTGATTACTCAAATCAGTCTCCCAGAAAATTTGGGGACTGGAGTTTTTTAAGGATAATTTGGCAGGTAGGAGGCCATGGAGTGGGGAGTGCTGATTTGGTCACATCAGAGATGAAGGCATGGGGAGTTGAAGCTGTCTTGGTTTGAGTTGGTCCACAAGATCAGTTTATTGATCTGAGGGGCACCAGCAGATCTTTCAGTGCGGAGTCTGAAAAAAATATCATGCCAATCTTAGGCTTTACAGGAGTGATGTTATTCCTAGGAACAATTGGGGAGGTTTAGAATCTTTTGGCTTCCAGTTGCCTAAACCATAATTTATAGTCTTGCAGCTAATTTTTTAGTTCTACAAAGGCAGAAGGGAGTTTGTTTCAGGAAAGCACTGTACCATCTTTGTTTCAAAGTTAAACTATTTAAGTTCCTCCCAAAGTTTGGCCTATGCCCAGTAATGAACAAGGACAGCTTGGAGGTTAGAAGCAAGATGGAGTTAGGTCAGATCTCTTTAACTGTTATAATTTTCTCTCTCACAATTTTTGCAAAGGCGGTTTCAACATTTGGTCATTGAAGACACAGTTGAGGACCAATAAACAGAATTGCTCCAAATCTAGATTCAGGAGCTCTAACTGAATAGTGTCACATGATTGTTTGTGCTTACAGGTAAATAATTTGTTGAATCTGTTTAGGTGAAGGTTTATATAAATGATCTTTGGTGTAATCTCTAGTGCAGCTAGTGGTTAAAGCATTCTGGCAGTCTCTAGATTCACTTACACATCAATATTTTTTCATTCCTATTTAAGATGAAATGGGTTCCCAAATGAGCAGTGTGGGTAGAGAACAGCTGTTGGTCCCTGCTGTAGTAGTGCTAAACTTGCTGTTTTCAATACATATCAGTGCAAGGAAGTCACAAACTGGGAAGAAGAGTCTGTTCAGAAACACTTGTCCTGACAAGCTGAGAACCACTAGGATTCCTGTCAGTTAACTTTTGGAAAAGAATTGGTTTGTCCCCTTAAGCATTTATTGCTGTCCTCTGACTAGCACTAGGTTGGACACACAGATGGGTTCTGATGTAAATACTCTTGGTCTGTTGCTGCTTTTGAGATGGAGTAGGGAGTTCCTTGTTATCACCCTTTTACACCCAAAGTGGGCTCTTTCAACCTTTTAACATAATGATAGGGTGAACGCTGTATGCATGAGTTCACTTTCATGATTTACAAGGTTAATCTTTTATTCAAATATTTGTTACTTTTGAATTCTTGCACTTAGGTTGTACGAGGACACTATAAAGGTCAGCAGATTGGCAAAGTAGTCCAGGTTTACAGGAAGAAATACGTAATCTACATTGAACGGGTGCAGCGGGAAAAGGCTAATGGCACAACTGTCCATGTAGGCATTCACCCCAGCAAGGTAAGTGTTTTTCAGAATGCTCCAGAAAAGGAAATGATGGCAATTATTGTTGACATGTTATTGTTTACAGAGCATGCCCATAGAAATAGTCCTTGATTTTAAATGTGCTAGAAAAAATCATGTTTTCAATACTACTGCACTTGTATTGATAATTCTATTATTTAAAATGTTTCTGAAATCAAAGTGTCTTTAACAATCATTATGTATATTTTTTTTCTCTTTTGAGACAGTCTCACTTTGTCACCCAGGGTGGAGTGCAGTGGCGTGATCTCAGCTAACTGCAACCTCCGCCTCCTGGGTTCAAGCAATTCTCCCACCTCAGCCTCCTGAGTACTTGTGAATACAGGCATGCACTGCCACACCTGGCTAATTTTTGTATTTTTTAGTAGATACGAGGTTTCATCATGTTGGCCAGGCTGGTCTCGAACTCCTAACCTTAGGTGATCTGTCTGCTTTGGCCTCCCAAAATCTGGGAAGGGAAATGGCACTTTGGCCCTGTTGAGGTTTTTTTAATCTTTTTTATTTATTTATTTTTGTGGAGATGGGGGAGACGGAGTCTCACTCTGTCTCCCAGGCTGGAGTGCAAGTGGCGCAGTCTTGGCTCACTGCAACCTCCACCTCCTAGGTTCAAGCAATTCTGCCTGAGCCTCCTGAGTAGCTGGGACTACAGGAGGTGTGTCCCACCATGCCCAGCTAATTTTTTCTTTCTTCTCTTTTTTCTTTTTTGGTAGAGATGGGATTTCACCATGTTGGCCAGGCTGGTCTCCAAGTCCTGACCTCAATGATCCACCTGCCTCGGCCTCCCAAACTGCTGCAATTAACAAGCAAGGGCTGAGCCATAGCACCTGGCCTCCTGTATTAGAATTCAGCAGTAAGGCATCTTTGCAACCCTGAGAAATATGTATGAAACCATTTACAGATGTTTGAAGAAAAAAGAAAAGCAAAACTCAGAGGTTAAGATCCCACGAATAGTGATTATGTCTAAGCCAAGACAGAAAATCTGGTTTGATTCCCGTAGCAACAGATGCTTGCCCTGGATTTTTATGTGAATTTTCCCCAAAATTATAATTGCTCATAATTAATGCACAAATTATGGCCTCTGATTTATGTGTTTCAAGGTTTATGTTTAGTATAACATAATGAGTGCACATTGATTCTTCAAACACTGGGGTTGGCAGGGGGTGATCTTAGGTTGGTGCAATAAATGTAATTTTCTAACCTCAGAGAAATCAAAGGTTGATATAGTAAAACACCTGTATATCTCTGACCTAGAATTCACTATTAAAATTTTGCCACGTTTTCTTTATCCAGTTTCTCCACTCCCAGTGAATGTACTAAAAAAAGGATCATGACATTCACCTGTAATTATTTCAGTATATATCTCTTAAGACCAAGGACTTTCCCACTCTAACCTACTCCAGTCCTATTTTTGCTTCCCATCACCGGATCAGTTGTTTTAGGTCACCAAGCAGATTCTTAGTCTTTTTGTGCTGTACATGTTAGTGCAGCATGTGATGGTCAATCTTTGAATAACTCAATAGTCACCTTCATGTATCATTCCAGTCTTAGGACTTAAGATGTCTGGAAGCTCCTCTTCCCCTAAACTCAGTACTCAGTATCCAATTGCCAATTGTGCAGTTCAACTTAGATTTCTTAATAAATATCCCAAACTTGGCATGTTCAAACCATCACAATGTATGGCAGCTGTCTTCCTAATTGCTTGGGCCAGAATGTCATTAAATTTTTATTTATTCATTTTAATGCAGGTTCTTGCAATGTTGCCCAAAACCTAAGCCTCCCAGTGTTGGGATTATAGGCGTGGACCGCCATGTCCAACCAAAAATGTCATTTTGACTGATTCATTATGTACCCCACATCAGTTTATAAGATCTGTGGACTACTGTCTCAATACCTAGAATTCTGTCTGCTCTTTGCCATCACATTGGCCTATAAGACTTTAACTGATCTGGCCAGATGGAGTGGTTCATTGCCCATAATCCCAGCACTTTGGGAGGCCGAGGCAGGCAGATCACCTGAGGTCAGGAGTTCAAAACCAGCCTGACCAACATGGTGAAACCCCATCTCTACTAAAAATACAAAAAAAATAGCAGGGTGTGGTGGCAGGCGCCTGTAATCCCAGCTACTTGGGAGGCTGCAGCAGGAGAATTGCTTGAACCTGGGAGGCAGAGGTTACAGAGAGCCGAGACTGCGCCATTGCACTCCAGCCTGGGAAAGAAGAGTGAAACTCCATCTCAAAAAAAAAAAAAAAAAAACTTTGATTTTCCTTCACTTCTGACACATCCTTTTACATTCTATATGTTCTGGTCTGCTGGACCTAGGAACTTGGTAGAATTATAAATTCTAGGAGCCCAGGCCTAGTGAGGCAGAATTAGGGTTTGTGACCCAGGTGTCAGTTTCAACAAGCCCTCTAGTTGATTCTTACTCAAGTTTAGGAAGCACACCTGTGAAACTTTATAATCTGTTGCATTTGGACCTTTCAACTTGCTGTGCTCTTCCAGATACTTGTACACAGATCGATGGCTCACCACTTTAGGTCTCTTCAAATGTAGATTTGTTAGTAGGGCTTTTCCTGAACACTCTAGAAAGCCCCTTGGCCTCCTCACTTCCCTTCTTTCTCTATCAACGTGATGTACATTCACTTAATAAATGTTTTCAGTCTCCCTGCAGTGGTATGTGAGTTCCGCAACAGCAGAGATTGTTTGGTCAGCATGCTGTATTTCCAGCACTTCCTTTTACCCTTTCGTGGCCTTCATAAGACTAAAGTTTATCATAATTTGGATGTCTTTTAGGATTTGAACTGTTGGAATAAGATCTGTATTGTCATCACTAAAGATTTTGCAGGTGGAATTACGTGTGAATGCTACGTTTAATTTCTAACATTAAAATTCTGAAGTTGCTTTATAATTTTTCTGTTTTAGGGTGTTGGTTTTTGTTGGTTTTTTTTTTTTTTTTTTTTTTTTTTTTTTTTTTTGAGAGAGAGTATTGCTTTTGTCACCCAGCCTGGAAGTGCAGTGGTGCCTTCCCAGCTCACTGCAACCTCCGCTTCCTGGGTTCAAGCAATTCTGCCATCTCAGCCTCCTGAGTAGCTGGGTTACAGGCATTCACCACCAAGTGTGGCTAATTTTGTTGTTTGTTTTTTGTTGTTTGTTGAGTCTCACTTGGTGGCCCAGGCTGGAGTGCAGTGGCATGATCTCAGCTCACTGCAGCCTCTGCCTCCCAGGTAGCTGGGATTACAGGCACGCACCACCATGCCCCGCTAATTTTTGTATTTTTAGTAGAGACAGAGTTTTACCGTGTTGGCCAGGGTTGTCTGCCTGCCTGCCTCTGCCTCCCAAAGTGCTGGGATTGGGGGCTTGAGCCACCACACCCAGCCTGAAGTTACTTTAGAAACAAAGATTTGTGTATGACAGTTTCTAAGACTGTCATGACAAAAGCAGAATGAATCGTATATATTTTTTTTAATAAAAAACATAATGAAGCACAGAAGAGGCTACAATAAGAATTACTGATGTCATCTTGCCTTTTCTCCTTTGTTGGTAGGAAATTAGTTAATATTTAAGCCAGGTTTGATGACTAAAGAGTAATTTCTGGAATTTTTAAAAAGTTAATCATGTCTTATTTAGGCATCCACTGCCTCGGGTGTGGGAAATGGTATTAAATGTTGGACTTTCCCATGTGTCTTGGTGATTATTTAAAGCTTGGGAGTGTTTTTTTCTCATTTTTCTGCAGGTGGTTATCACTAGGCTAAAACTGGACAAAGACCGCAAAAAGATCCTTGAACGGAAAGCCAAATCTCGCCAAGTAGGAAAGGAAAAGGGCAAATACAAGGAAGAAACAATTGAGAAGATGCAGGAATAAAGTAATCTTATATACAAGCTTTGATTAAAACTTGAAACAAGGAGTCTGTGTTTTGTGTGCGGTGATTTAGGGTACTTGTTTATAGTGGGCAGCAGCATTTCAGGATATATCAATAGTTTAGGGGGGCCTATAAGAAAACCTAGTTGGAAACACTTCCTCTTCTTGAAACTGCCTTTTAACTTTCTTCCTAAATACAGGCTATATAGATAAACAGCCTATATTTTTTTTACCTTACTGCATAAACGTTTGTATTGCCATTGGAAAGGAGGTCTTGCTTTCAATAGAAGGAGCAGCTTCTGTGACTTCCTGTAGCATCTAGATTACTTATTCAAGCTGTTCCTCTAGAGTGAGAGGCCTCAGGTTCAAGTTCTCTGATCTACCCATGGGGGCCCCCTTCACCTCGTTTTCTGCGCAAGTGCTGGTTGAGTGCCATGAGACCAAACTCGAACAGATTTTTAGTTGAAATAATGAAATACTGATCTAAAATGCAGTTTCATCAGGATGGAGTGAAAAGATGTGAGGTGGCAGCAGTGTCTGCTCCCGCTATACCTCGTTTTAAGGATCAAAACAGCATACTTGTTACTTTGCAGGCTGGAGGCTTTGCAGCAATGTGGAGGTGGCCCTAGTTAGGTCACTGGCCTGGCCAAGGTCACAGCTGTCGTCTAGGTGGAAGCGCTGCTCGGGGTCCCTTCCCCTCCGTGTCCCTTCGAGGGGGGTGGGACTTCCGGTCGGCGCTGATCTGCTTCCGGCGGAGGGTTCCGGAGGTGTGGCTGCCCGCGGACATCTAGGTGGAGCGGGATCCAGACGCAGCTTCCTCTGGTGTGTCCTTTTCTCCATCGCCCGCCAGCCTCAGCCGTTTAGCCCTGATCTGGCGGGGCTCGAATGGGCGTGGATCCGGGCGGTGGGAGCGGTCTGCGATGTCAGTGTAGGAAGGCTGCACGAAGGAGGCGACGCCCCAGCCCGGTCCTCAGGCGTAAGTGGGCGTGCCCATGTGGTGTGGATGGTGCGGGGACCCTGTATTCGGTTCCTTATCTGCACTGTCATTGAATCTTCAATAGCAATCGATTGTGATGTGTACTGGTCATCTCCCCGTGTTGTAGATGAGGAAATTGAGGCCCAAGTAACTGCTTTAGTCCGTAAATGGTAAGAGTCAGAAAATGAGTTCCCAAGCGTAGACTCAGCCATACCCCTGCTCTATCTCGCTAAAAACCTGCCTATATGCGACATTTTTAACTAAATGTCCTTTGAACATCTTTTGTGCTCAGCTCTGTATTCGTCGGCTCTCCGAGGGGGTACAGGCAGGTAGAAGCCTCTGTCCCTACCTTCTAGGTTGTAAACATCTGAACTGGTCGACTAAAGATGCAAAGCAAAGTGCTCCAGTGAGTGTGGTACAGGTTGTTGAGAGAGGAAGGAGAGATGGCAATTAGCTGAAGTTACTGAATATGTCAGGAAGGAGGCTGATTTCAGCTGGCAGTGATTTGGAAGATCAATGCGAGGACATTCCAAGTCGGAAACAGCCAAGGCAAAGACTCACAGGTGGATGAAGGGAGTAAACATGGCTTTGAAAGTATTTCCAGTTTTCTCTAACCAACTCGGTTATCACTTAGCTGTCAGCACAGATCACACTAGAAAGCTAATTGATTTAGGGTCACATTTCTTTCATGTTGCTTTTGGAAAAGATACTGAAGCCTAGGCAACATAGTGAGAGCCCATAACTACAAAAAAAAAAAAAAAAAAAAAAAAAATTAGCCTGGCCTGGTGATGCCTGCCTGTAGTCCCAGCTACTGAGGAGGCTGAGGTGGGAGGATGCCTTGACCCTGGGAGTCTGAGGCTGCAGTGAGCCGTGATCTTGCCACTGCACTCCAGCCTGGGTGACAAAGTGAGACTCTATCTCAAAAAAAAAGAAAAAAGAAAAAAAGATACTGAAAGCTTAGAAATCTGCAGGAGTGGGCAAATAAGATGAATAGGTTAATAGGTACCTTAGAGATTATGGGAAACGAGAGAGTCCAGGCCCCATCTAAAGCAGGGGTGTCCAATCTTGGCTTCCCTGCCACATTGGAAGAAGAATAATTATCTTGGGCCCCAAATAAAATACCCCAACACTAACGATAGCTGATGAGCTAAAAAAAATTGCAAAAATGTTTTAAGAAAGTTTATGAATTTGTGTTGAGTTGCATTTAAAGGCATCTGGGCTGTGTCAGCAAACAGGCTGCAGGTTGGACAAGCTTGATCCAAAGGAGGATGCCACCTCTCCATTACAGCCAGTTATTGCCAGGCAACCATGCCGCCAGGGCAGCCAGAACTTCTTTTCAAGAAAGCCAGAAATCAAGATTTTTTTTTTTTATGTGAAATCTCCCAATCTGTAATTAGAGGTGAGTCATTCAAATTTTTTTAAATTACTAGATGGACCAACCAAAATAGGTCTATTAGACAATTGTGGCCCTTGGACTATACTGTAGTATTTAATGGTATAGTAAGGACTGTATCACTTACTAAAGACTGAGATTTTGCATCTTTTGATTATAAATTGTTTCTAGCCTGTTGCCTTCATTCTTTTTTCTTTTCTTTTCTTTTTAGAGACAGGGTCTTATTATGTTGACTAAGTTGGTCTTGAACTCCTGGCCTCTAGCAATCATCCCACTTTGGCCTCCCAAAAGTGCTAGGATTACAGGCGTAAGCCACCATGCCCAGTTGCCTTCATTCTTTTATAGAATGAAGATGAGACTTTTCCTTCTGTTGCAGTCCCCTGAGGGACTCAAATAGCAACCAACACAGTACTCAAGTTTTGAGAGATGTTGGTTTCAGAAAGGAATCTGGAAGGTGCTCTTCCTGGATTCCATTGAATACCTTGTGGTTTCAAGTCTGTTAGAACTAGTAGGACTGGCCAGGTGTGCTGGCTCATGCCTGTAATCCCAATACTTTGGGAGGCCAAGATGGGCAGATCACTTGAAGCCAGAAGTCAAGACCAGCCTAGCCAACATGGCAAAACCTTATCTCTACTAAAAATACAAAAATTACCTGGGTGTGGTGGTAGACCCAGTGTTAAAAAAAAAAAAAAAAAGTAAGACCCTAGGATGGTAATAGCTATTCTTTGGGAAACAAAGTCCTGTGTCAACGATTTAATAGTACTGCTGGTAGATGAAACAAAGTGAAATTGGCTTCTTTACTGCAGGACTTCTTAGAGCCTTTTTTTTTTTTTTGAGATGGAGTCTCACTCTGTCGCCCAGTCTGGAGTGCTATGGCCCGATCTTGGCTCACTGCAACCTCTGCCTCCTGGGTTCAAAGGATTCTCCTGCCTTTGCTCCCTGAGTAGCTGGGACTACAGGTATGCACCACCTTGCCTGACTAATTTTTGTATTTTTAGTAGAGATGGGTTTCAACATGTTGGCCAGGCTGGTCTCGAACTCCTAACCTCAGGTGATTTGCCCGCCTTGCCGTCCCAGAGTACTGGATTACAGGTGTGAACCACCACACCCAGCCTCAAAGCCTTTGATACATCAGTTTGCAAAAGATCTTGAACACAGGTTTAAAGAACATTTTGCAAATGTGCAATTTCTTCAGTTCTGCAAGGTGCAGTGCCTCATGCCTATAATCCTAGCACTTTGGGAGGCTGAGGCAGGTGGATCAGTTGAGCCCAGGAGTTTGAGACCAGCCGAGGCGTTCTGCAGCATGGCAAAACCCCATCTCTATAAAAAATACAAAAAAGAAAACAAAAATGCATATTTTTCACATATTAAAATTTGAAAGTGTGTTAATACATTTTCCTCTCAAAGTTGTCATTAAGTCAGTGGTTTGATAATTAGCAATGTCTTAGAATCAGTATTCATGATTAACCGGTAATGCTGAGGAAGGGAATTTGAAGCCCTTGTAGTAGAGGACCTTCAGGACCTGGAAGCAAGTCCAGCTTAACTGAGACTCCTGCTCAGAGCTTTTAACAGTTTCCATCTTTCTCTGCTTCTCAGGATTCTGCCCTGCCCCTCAGCTCTGCATCTGACAGCTGGGATCTTGGGATCCTATTTTCCTAAGCTTGCCGGAATTCCTGCAGTCCTCATGTGAACTCCCTTGGCCTCACCACCATCCTGTCTTAGGGCTGTTCTAACTAAGGAATCCCAGTTTAGACAACTGAGTATCAAGTTCTCTCCCTAAGGAATTATCTGATCACAGTGGCATGGGGGCTCCATTTGGGGTATCTCTTTTCTGCATGATAATCTCCTGACATATCTCTGTGTACACAGACATAATATTTCCATTGGAAACAGATCCTGCCACCCCTATTAAGAGCATCAAGCCTGTACCTGAAAACATCTCCTGACCTTGGAGTGCCCAGGTTCACTTGGACTCTGCTTTATTCTGGAAATATTAATTCATCAGCTGCAGCTCTGGCAGCATCAAAACAGGCCAGATTGATAGACCCCTCCAGGAAAGCAAAACTTTCCTTCATCCATGAGGCTGTACTCATTGTGTTGGATATGAGACCTATTTCTTATTTTTTCCGTTTATTCACCTGACTTGCTTTCAGAGTCCTTTATGCTGCATGCCCTCATTCCTGGTGCCCTCTCATTTCTTCTCCAGTCCTGCTGAAGCTGCTCCTTAGCCCAGGCCCTATGACAGCAGCCAGCACTGTTTCCAGAGGCAACAGCATTTGAAGATATGACCAAAGATTGGAATTATTTAGAAGCCTCTCAAAAAGATTATTACAGGGACACAATGCTGGACAGTTATGAGAACATGGTCCCACAGGGTAAGGACTCAAAATCTTCCTTTATTAATCCTATAGACAATTGTCAAGGGGAAACCGTCATTTAAAAATATCCCCACAGCTTTCTTCTTGATTCCCCCAAAATAAGGACAGACTCTTCAGCCTTAAAAAATTGTGTTGTTGGTTTTTTTGTTTTGTTTTGTTTTTTGTCTTTTTTTTGGAGGCAGTCTCACTTTGTCTTCCAGGCTGGAGTGCAATGGCATGATCTCAGCTCACTGTAACCTTTGCCTCCCAGGTTCAAGCAATTCTCCTGCTTCAGTCTCCCAAGTAGCTGGGACTACTGGCTCCTGCCACCACACCTGGCTGATTTTTGTATTTTTAGTAGAGACAAGGTTTCACCATGTTGGCTAGGTTGGTCTCAAACTCCTGACCTCAGGTGATCCGCCCGTCTTGGCCTCCCAAAGTGCTGGGATTACAGGCATGAGCCACTGCACCAAGCCAAGAAATTGTTTCTGTTGATTATGAGAAGACTCAGAAGCAATCCCTGGTATTAATTTCAGTTTAAGAGTTTGCTGTTAATTAGTCGGGTGTGGTGGCACATGCCTGTAATCCCCGCTACTCAGGATGCTGAGGTGAGTTCGATGAGGCAGGAGAATCACTTGAACCCAGGAGGCGGAGGTTGCAGCGAGCTGAGATTACGCCATTGCACTCTAGCCTGGGTGACAGGGCGAGACTCCGTCTCAAAAAAAAAAAAAAGTTTGCTGTTGTTATGTGGTACCTTTTAGCAACGTTCTCCCATTTATATCATTTTAAAGGATACTAGGGTAAGATTTTAGTCTGCTGCCTTAGGAGTTTCTGTTTATCCTCTCTCCTATTCAATTATTAATAACCAGTTGATTAGGTTTCATGCTAAAAGTTAACGGCTTCATTGTTTTTTCTGTTCACCTAAAGTCTAAAATCTCTACATATTTGTGATCTTCCTGATGTCAAATTCTATTGCTATGCTCTGGTTTTGGATGGTTCTAGTTGGCTTTCTAGCTGCTTTATACTATGTTCTATTATCATTCTTCCATGTAATCATCTTCAAAAATTAAATGAAAGAATTGAAGAACGTTAGAGGGAAAGTCTTCCAGGTGGGAGTATCAGTGAATTTAACTTTGTTCTCTTCCTTTCTTAGGATCCTTCTTAGAGTTCTCCATGATGCCTCAGAGAGCTGGAAATGATCCACCTGGGGCTTCAAATGCAAGTGAAATGGAAATGGAGATGAGTAACATGAGAGAAAAGTTTCTTATGAGTGTAACAAAGTTAGTAGAAAGCAAAAGTTACAACAGCAAGGTATTTTCCAGAGAAAAGTACTTTCAAACAATAAAGGAAGTTAAAGAAGCTAAAGAAAAAGGGAAGAAGTCCTCACGTGATTATCGCCGTGCAGCAAAATACGATGTGATCTCTGTACAGGGCACAGAGAAACTGATAGAGGCTACTCATGGAGAACGAGATCGAATACGGTATTATGTGCATAAAGAAGAACTGTTTGATATTCTGCATGACACACATCTCAGAATTGGACATGGTGGGCGGACACGCATGCTCAAGGAGCTGCAGGGAAAATATGGGAATGTCACCAAAGAAGTTATTGTCTTATATCTGACTCTGTGTAAACAGTGCCACCAGAAGAACCCAGTACCCAAGAGAGGCCTTGCACCCAAGCCCCTGACTTTTAAGGACATAGACTCCACATGCCAAGTTGAAATACTTGACATGCAGTCAAGTGCCGATGGTGAGTTCAAGTTCATTTTATACTACCAGGACCACTTGACCAAGTTTATTATTTTACGGCCATTAAAAAGCAAGCAGACCCATGAGGTGGTCAGTGTCTTGTTAGATATTTTCACAATTCTTGGTACACCCAGTGTGTTAGACTCCGACAGTGGCATTGAGTTCACAAACCAGGTTGTTCGTGAGCTCAGTGAGTTGTGGCCGGACCTAAGGATTGTGTCTGGTAAGCACTACCCTGGCCATGCCCAGGGCTCCCTGGAAGGAGCAAGCCGTGATATAAAGAACATGATAAGTGCCTGGATGCAGAGTAACTACTCATGTCACTGGGCCAAAGGTCTCCGATTCGTGCAGATGGTGAGGAATCAGGCTTTCGACGTTTCCTTGCAGCAAAGTCCATTTGAGGCAATGTTTGGTTGTAAAGCCAAATTTGGGCTATATTCCTCAAACTTGCCTCGGGAAACTGTGGCTACTTTACAAACAGAAGAAGAGCTAGAAATTGCTGAAGAACAGCTAGAAAATAGCCTTTGGATCAGGCAGGAAGAAAGGGCTGAGATTGGAGCTGACAGATCTGATATGGATGATGACATTGATCCCAATCCTGAAGCTACAGAACCCAGCACCTCGCAAGGGGCTTCCGGCCTCCTCTGCTGGTGAACAGATGCCTGCTGGGGGGACCGTCACATACAGGTGTGTGTCTGAGCATTAGAGTCATCTGAGAACTGTTGCCAGAGGCTCCAGGGGAAAGGATTGAAGGCCCCACTCTCAGGTCAAGTTGTACATAGTAGTCCTTGCTCAAAAAGGGAAAACTTGATTGGGTCTGTGTATTTATTCTTAGGGCTGCCATAAAAAATTACCACAGCCTGGCCGGACACGTGGCTCAACCTATAATCCCCACACTTTGGGAGGCCAAGTCGGGCAGATCACTTGAGGTCAGGAGTTCAAGACTAGCCTGGCCAACATGGTGAAACCCTGTATCTACTAAAAATACAGAACTTAGGCCGGGTGCGGTGGCTCACGCCTATAATCCCAGCACTTTGGGAGGCTGAGGCGGTGGATCACGAAGTCAAGAGATCGAGACCATCCTGGTCAACATGGTGAAATGCCGTTCTCTACTAAAAATACAAAAATTAGCTGGGCATGGTGGCGCACACCTGTAGTCCCAGCTACTTGGGAGGCTGAGGCAGGAGAATTGCTTGAACCCAGGAGGCAGAGGTTGCGGTGAGCCGAGATTGTGTCATTGCACTCCAGCCTGGGTAACGAGCAAAACTCCATCTAAAAAAAAAAAAAAACAAAAAAAACTAGGTTTCAGTGAGCCGAGACTGTGCCACTGCACTCCAACCTTGGTGACAGAGCAAGACTCTGTCTCAAAAAAATAAAAATAAAAAATTACCACCACCTGGGTGACTTAACAGAAATTGAGTCTCACAGTTCTGGAGGCTGGAAGTCTGAAGTTAAGGTATCAGTAAGGTTGGTTCCTCCTGGAGGCTCTGGGGGAGAATCCATTCCATGCGTTTGTCCTTTCTCCGGTGGACACGGCAGTCCTTGGTGTTACTTGGCTTATGACAGTGTAAGTCCAGTCCCTGCTTCTATCTTCGTGTGGCCCTCTCCCCTGTGTCCATGTGTATTATTTTCTGTCTCTTGTAAAGACATCATCGGACACCAAATCTGTGTCAATGGATTTAGGGCCCACTCTAATGAGGATGATCTCATCTCAAGATCCTTACCTTATTTAGATCAGCACATACTCCTTTTCCAAATAAGGTCACATTCACAGGTACTAGAAACTTGAACTTGGACTTATCTTTTTAAGAGACACAGTTCTGGTCAGGCATGGTGGCTCACACCTGTAATCCCAGCTACTTGGGAGGCTGAGGCAGGAGAATCACTTGAACCCAGGAGGTGGAAGTTGCAGTGAGCTGAGACCCTGCCGTTGCATTCCAGCCTGGGCAACAGAGCAAGACTCCGTCTCAAAAAAAAAAAGAGACACAGTTCTACTCATTATAGTCAACAGAAGAAAATGTCTGCAAATAAGAGCTGATGGGGCCTCAAGAATGTAAAGCTGGTGGGGCTGCCCTAAATATATCTGACACGTATTCCTGCCCATCAGACACATACCCTAAAACATGAGGCATCACAGGAAAATAAATAGATGAAGGAAGGCTGGGCACAGTGCCTCATGCCTGTAAAGCCAACACTTTGGGAGGCTTAAGCAGCCGATCACTTGAGGCCAGGAGTTCGAGACCAGCCTGGCCAACATGGTAAAATCCTCTCTCTACAAAAATACAAAAAATTAGCCTGGCATGGTGGCACGGACCTGTAATCCTAGCTACTCAGGAGGCTGAGGTGGGAGGATCCCTTGAACCCCGGAGGTGGAGGTTACAGTGAGCCAAGATCACACCACTGTACTCCAGCCTGGACAACAGAGCAAGGCTCTGTCTCAGAACAAAAACGAAGTAAATGGAGGAAAAGTAATGAGAAGAAAAGCAGTTCATCCAAGATGCCCTAGAGACTGGCCACCTCACCAACTGGGCTGTTTCCTGCTTCAGGAGAAGTATGCACCATCCCTGCTCGCAGTGTACTACACAGAGAACTGTGTGACTGCATAAAACATATATTAAAATTAGGTCAGAATTAAGGTATGGCTGGAATTTGTGTATGAGTCTGCCACTTATCTGTGTCTCAAGCACTTAAAAACATATCCTGTTCCTGGCACAGGTCAGTGCCTTGCAGGAAGTGACCAATAGGGAAACAGTCGAGGTTTCTAGAACAAAATGCAAGAGTTGGGCTGAGATCACTGCTCTACCTAGAGAGGAGTAGGGCAAGGCCAGTCTGGATCATGGTTCAGAGCAAGGATGACTGACCAGCCACAGGGGAGGACAGTGCCCAGGACCTGTGTATGCCTACGTTCCCAATGCCTCAGATGGAGTGCCTAGCCCATTGAAGGCCCTCAGTGAATTTAATGAGTAAATGATTCTACACAAATGGGCATGGGGAAGAAGAAAGGGCCTGCAATATTTTATTCTTTATAAGGTGTCCTTCCTGCACATTCCAGAGCCATCTAAAACCCATTCTGATTGTCACTAGTGCCAGTTCCCTCTTCTGTAAGGGGCAGTAACATTCCTGATGCTGCCTACCTCACAGGATTGTCCCGAGAGACCAGCGAGATTCTGCATGTGAAGGGGCTTTCTCTATGAATAGTGAAGTTCTACAATGTGACTCATCTTGGCTGCAAGCAGATCCTGTTCTCCGCATAAGTGTGGGAGACCTCTTCATTACCATTTCTTTTCAGATTCAGCAGTGTTAAGTTGGAATGTATTCAGTGAAGCTGCATGATGATCACATAGGAAGTGACATCACTTTCCAGCTTGTTTTGGGGGGCCAAAATCTTGCTCTGTTCTTGGCCAGCACCCCAGTTTCCATCCTCCTTCCAACCCATTGGCTTTGTAATTCAGTCTAGCAGGTTTAGGAAGCCCAACTTTGACTGAGGATGTTACCTTCCCCTCCCCAATGCTGATCTTCTTCCTCCTAGTTACTTGGCAAACCAGGAACCACATCATCAACTCATGTGGGTAAAAGGTGACATGAGACATAACACTGCTTTCTTTCCCAGAGATGCCTGCAAATAACCTGGGTTTCCAGGAGCTGCCACATCACCCTTCCTCTTTTGCTTCTTAATATTGGCAGTGGGAAAGACAGGATTTCTGGGCCCAGTCTGGCCTGCATTATCATATTTCAGCATCTGGAATAGAGATCACCAACCAGTGTGCCACAGCTAGTCTCAGCTTGCAAATATATTTTGTCCATATGTTTAAATTTTTTTTTTGAGACAGTTTCACTCTTGTCGCCCAGGCTGGAGTGCAATGGCATAATCTTGGCTCACTGCAGTCTCCGCCTCCCGGGTTCAAGTGATTGCACTTACCTCACCCTCCCAAGTAGCTGGGATTACAGGTGCCTGCCACCATGCCTGGCTAATTTTTGTATTTTTATGGAGATGGGGTTTTGCCATGTTGGCCAGGTTGGTCTTGAACTCCTGACCTCAGGTGATCCACCCACCTTGGCCTCCCAAAGTGCTGGGATTACAGGCGTGAGCCACTGTGCCCAGCCTTTTAAATTGTTTTTAATTAATTGCCAACACTTTAAACACTGGAGATTTAAATCTGGATGTCTAACATCTCTTGAAAACTCGGCACATGTGGCCACAGTGGGCCCACAATTTCTGCATGGCAGCAAATGAGCCGTGGTGCCTGCGGCACTCTGCAGGTGGCCACCATCAGCCACTCACATACATACGCATTTCTGTGGCCCACTGCTAAAGAAAGGCCAGTGCAGGGTATGGTGGCATGCACCTGCAATCCCAGCTACTTGGGAGGCTGAAGTGGGAGGATCACTTGAACCTGGGAGGCTAAGGTTAAAGTGAGCTGTGATTGTATCACTGCATTGCAGCCTGGGCAACCCTGTTTAAAAAAAAAAAAAAAAAAAGGCCAGCAACAGAAGTATGTATCTCTAGGAATTTATGATAGAAGTGGCATTTCAATCAGTGGGAAGGGCTGTATTATTTAGTTAATAGTGCTGGATCCATTTGACAAAAATGGAGTCTGACCCTTAAACATTAATATTTTTTAAACTGTAATAAAAATATTGGGGAAAAAAGTTTTGTGATCTTGGAATGGAGAAAATATTAATGTATTTGGCTACATAAAAATAAAAACTGGTATGGAAAATAATGCCATTTAAAAGGAAAATAGGGCCAGGAGGGGTGGCTCACGCCTGTAATCCCAACAGTTTGGGAGGCCGAGGCGGGCAGATCACGAGGTCAGGAGATCAAGACCATCCTAGCCAACATGGTGAAACCCCGTCTCTACTAAAATACAAAAAATTAGCCAGGTGTGGTGGCGTGCACCTGTAGTTCCAGCTACTCGGGAGGCTGAGACCGGGGAATAGCTTGAACCCAAGAGATGGAGGTTGCAGTGAGCCACAAGGTTGCAGTGAACCAAGATCATGCCACTCTACTCCAGCCTGGCAACAGAGAGCAAGACTCCATCTCAAAAAAAAAAAAGGAGTAAATAGTCTGAGTGTGGTGGCTTATGCCTAATATCCCAGCACTTTAGGAGGCCAAAGTGGCTGGATCACCTGAGGTCAGGAGTTTGAGACCAACCTGGCCAAAATGGCGAAACCCCATCTCTACTAAAAATACAAAAATTAGCCAGGCATATTGGCGGGTGCCTGTAATCCTAGTTACTTGGTAGGCTAAGGCACAAGAATTGGTTGAATCCAAGAGGCGGAGATTGCAGTGAGCTGAGATCATGCCACTGCACTCCAGCTTGGGCAACAGAGTGAGACTCCCTCTCAAAAAATTTTTTTTGTTTTCTAAGAATCTGTTACGATTCTCTTTCTCATCCTTGGCTATTTCTTCTAGTCTCAGTTTCAGCTGTGACTTTATTGTGCAAGACTCCCTTATGCCTCTTCCAGGCTCCAGTCTTCTGAATACTTTGGGCTTCTCAGGGTCAATAATCTCCCCTAACATATTCTTCCTTCTGTTTTCCACTAGTTCTATTAATGGTCACCCAAGCCAGAAACCTCAGGGTCTCATTCTCCCTCACTGCCGCTAGCCAATTTGCTAAAACGTCATCCCTACCAGTGGCAGATTACATTTTCTAAATGTGTATGCAACAGTATATCTGTAACACATGTTCTTTTAGAACTTTGCACTTCCCTATCAAGAGATGGAGTTTTTATCACCTCTACTTGAACCTAGGCAGAAATTTGTTCTTTCCTTGACCAGTCTAGTACAAAAGAGTGATAATATGTGGCTTCTGAGGCTGTCATAAAAATACCACCTCATTCTCTTGGAATGGTCACTCTTGAAACCCAGTCACCATGTTCTGAGGAAGCCCAAGCAGCTTGTGGAGGCCCACATGGAGAAGTGTCAAAGCCCTGGGCCCTCATCCCTGGCTAAGCTCTTAACCAACAGACAGAACCAACATGCCAACCATGTGAGTGAGCCGTCTTAAAAGTAGACTTTCTGGCCGCAGTTCATCTTCCATTCAATACTGTATAGAACAGAGACAAGCCCTGGCCAAATTGCAGAGTCATGTGCACAATAAATGAATGTTGTTGCTTCAAGCCACTAAGTTTAGAGGTGGTTTGTTATGCAACAATATGTAACTGATAGGCTAACTCTGAAATGTCTTAAATCTATTGCCATCTCTCCATTCCCCCCAGGATAAGCCCTTGTTACCTTGGTTGATTGGAAGACATCCCATCTAGTGAATCTTCCAGAAGTAAAGCTCTGCTCAGAATAATAGTTAACACTACTAAATACTGATTTACCTACATTATTAGTACTGAGCTTTAAATTCATTTTCTTATTTATTTCTTACAGCCCAACAAAGTTAGTTGAAGCTGAAGAAATGAGTTTAAATAAGTGTATTAAGGACTTAATTTTCCCCTCTTATAAAGAAAGAAATGAAGCTCAGAAAATAATAACTAGCCCAGGGTTCAAACCTCAGTGTTAAGTCCAAGGTCTGTGCTTGTAACCACCTCCCCTGCTCAAGAATCTTCAGTGGGTCAAGTGTGGTGGCTCATGCCTGTAATCCAAGCACTTTGGGAGGCTGAGGCAGAAGGACTCCTTGAGCCACAGGGTTCGATACCAGCCTGGGTAACATAGTGAGGCATGGCATTAATTAGCTAGGCATGGTAGCTCACACTGTAGTCCCAGCTACTTGGGTGACCGAGGTGGGAGGATCTCTTCAGCTCAGGAGGTGGAGGCTGCAGTGAGCTATGATTGCACCACAGCACTTAAGGGAAAAAAAGAATCCACAGGGGTTCCACATTACCCACAGGGTAACAATTTAAACCTGGCATCCATGTTGGAATATAATATGGTCCCAACTACCTTTGCAGCTTTGGAATTGAGGCATCAGGTCTAGGCACATGAATTTCCTGGTTGCACTTGTTTTTTGCGGGGTGGCAGCAAGAAACTCAGGCCATTTGTTGGCTTCTCTAGGTACTGCCAGAGTCACTTATTCTTTCTGGAACTTGGCTTCCTCATGTAAAGTGGGAGACAATTGAACCAACTCGTATTAAAGTTCTCTTCCACTTCTGCTCTGTGTAGTGTGAAAACTGTCATTTTGTACTTTTGTACTTCCTACCTCTTCTAGAACCCCAGCCCGAGCTTCCTGCCAGGGCACATGTCCCCACTTCTGAGATGGAGAGAAAATGGGAGGCTTAGAGATGAATGCTTTTGTGAATGTTCTCTATTTACCACTGTCTCAGAACTAGCTTTGGCCTCCTATTGTGGGATAGAATCTGCTTGTTTGCAGCTCTAGGGGTAGAAGGAACATTTTCTTCTGACATTTCTGAGATCCTATTACCAATGGTTTTTTGAGACTAAGCATTGGAATGTCATTAATTAGTACTGAGAAGGAAGGGCAGCGAGGGAGGCAACTGAGAAGCTCAGACTTAAGATCCTGCTTCCAAATTATTTTGCATGCTTTCTGAAAAAAGCATGGTCACGTTAGTGCAAACAGACCATTAAAGTATGGTTTGCCGAGGTTAGGTTCGATCACTGCGTAAGCCAGTTACCTCTGCAGTTACTTTAACCTTCTTCAATGTGGTGACTTTTGGTTGTTAAATTTTAAGGGGAAAGGTTTTGTTTGTTTGTTTGTTTGTGATTTACAGTTCTTCCGTTTGTTTTATGAAAGTTTTACGGAAATTGATTTGATACCTGAAATACTCTGAAATATAAAAGAGCAAGAGTTATGCCAGGACTCTTTCTCAAACAGTTGACTGATGGCAAAAGAAGTCTGTCCCTGGAATCTTCAGAATTTTGTTCAGAATTTTATTCCTTTGAACTTATTGAATTTGATTTCTTTTTTAGTTCCTGGTTCTCCTTATTTTTATCTTGGTGCTAATCTTTGTTTACCCAGGTTCTGACACTTTTACCCTAGAATTAATTACCCCAGATGGTTGACTCTACTGTGTTTTCCAAGCAAACAAAGTAGGCAGGAAATGTAAGCTTCCTGAGCAAACTGCCCTTCCGCTTCACTATGAGACTTTGCCTTTTAGAATCATATTGATCTTTGTCTACTTTTCTTAGTTACAGTTGATTTATGATTATTATTTTGGTTTGGATCTAGTTAGGGTTTCCCTTTTCCATTTAAAATTTGGTCCTGATATTTTGCTTTTTGCTTCCCCACATCTCAATTTGTTAAATCTTATTGTTCTGTTTAACCTGAACTGTTACATCCTTTCTGTTGACTAGCTCCTTGCTCAGAATAACTTTGCCACGCCTGGAATTTTGGCATAAGAGTTCTCTTTACAGTTATGCACGTCGCACGACATTGCGGGGTGGGTATGTAGCAGATGAGGGTTTGTGAGCCTTTCCTCTGGGTTTTGCACAAATGGGTCACCCCTAACTTTGGCGAGTCATTCAGTAGCCAGATATTTTCCTCTTTCCTCCTCCCCACTCGACCCCCACAGTTCAGTGTACTGTTCTTTGAATGACATCCCCTCTCTTTTTGCCTCTCTTTCTGATGCAATGGCAGGAATCCTGGAAACGGTTGCCTTAAATGTAGGGACCATTAGGATCTTTCTCAACTCATAACCCAGGTCACCTGTAATAATACAGCTGCCTCCCAGTCCTGAATAGGGTGTAGAGAGCCATTCCAGACACCTGAAACTGCCATCCTTCATCTCTAGATGCAGGGGCTCTCTGTATCAGGAAGAGAGCCTCTCTGAAATCCACTGTCATTCTGGGTTTTCCTTGACCAGGTCTCCTTACCTACCCCATTCTCTAGCCTGTCAGTTTCATTCATTGATTAGACATTTATAAGCACCAAGTATGTAACCAGGCGTCATGCTGGCCTTTGGAGGTACCAACAAATAAAGAGACTGCTAAATGCAGAAAAATGGGCACAGAGTAAAGATTTGTAAGTCTAAAGGAGTGCTCAGTGAGAAGTCACGCAGGCTAAGTTTTGGATCACTGCTGAACGTTCTCCATGCTGCCTACTTTGTATTAGAGGACTTCTGGCAAGGAAAATGTAACCAGCAGGATCCTCACTCAGAGACCTGGCAGACGCCACCTTAACTCAGTAATCAAAGTTAACCTCCCCAGTGTACATACAACTACTGCTGCTCCTGATAGGATGCACTGAGAACATTTCTGTGACATTTCTACCACTGATGCACTACTCGAAGCTAATTAAGAAGAGACAATATTGGAGACCAAGGCGGGCGGATCACCTGAGGTTGGGAGTTAAAGACCAGCCTGACCAACATGGTGAAACCCCGTCTTTATTAAAAAAAAAAAAAAAATTTAAAAAAAAAGAGACCAAAGACAAACCCCGATTGAGGCGCAATCTGCAAAATAATTGCCCGTACCCTTTAAAAAATGGCAATGTTGCCAGACATGGTGGCTCACGCCTGTAATCCCAGCACTTTGGGAGGCTGAGGCAGGCGGGTCACCTGTGGTCAGGAGTTTGAGACCAGCCTGACCAACATAGAGAAACCCTGACTCTACTAAAAATACAAAATTAGCTAGGCGTGGTGGTGTGTGCCTGTAATCCCAGCTAATCCAGAGGCTGAGGTAGGAGAATCTCTTAAACCCAGGAGGCCGAGGTTGCAGTAAGCCGAGATCACGCCACTGCAATCCAGCCTCGGCCACAAGAGCAAAACTCCATCTCAAAAAAAAAAAGGCAATGTTGAGAAAGACAAAGACCGAGGAGCTATTCCAGTTAAATAAAGTAGGCTAAAGACTTGGCAACTGAAAGCAGTGCCTGATCCAGGATCTTCTTTTATTATAATGAGCATCACTGGGACAGCTGGTAAAATGTGAATATTGTCTGAATATTATCATATCAAAGTTAATTTCCTGATCTTGAGGATTGTAATGTGGTTATGTAAGAGAATGTCCTTGTTTTAAGGAAATAGACGTTGAAATATCTTGAGATAAAAGATCATAATGTTGGTGACTTATTCTCAAATAGTACAGGAAAGTGTGTGTGTGTGTCTGTGTGTGTCTGTGTGTGTGTGTCTATGTGTGTGTGTGTCTCTGTGTGTGTGTCTGTGTGTGTGTGTGTCTCTGTGTGTGTGTCTCTGTGTGTGGTTCTCTGTGTGTGTATCTGTGTGTGTGTGTCTGTGTGTGTGTCTATGTGTGTGTGTCTGTGTGTGTGTCTGTGTGTGTGTGTCTATGTGTGTGTGTCTGTGTGTGTGTGTGTGTCTGTGTGTGTGTGGAGAGAGAGAAGGGAGGGACAGAGAGATATGAAACAAATGCAGTAAAATGTTAACATTTGGGGAATCTGGATGAAGAGTGGGAATTCTTTGTACAATTCTTGCAACTTTTCTCTAAGTCTACAATTATGTCCAAAAAAAGTTAGAAGAATTGACAAGTTCCCACCAAAGAGGAGACATAGCTTCCACCGTGGAAATACAGGGCAATAACCTGGCAGTTTGCTCTTTGGCCTGCAAAGGCAGTATTCACGTGAGTGAGAGTCACTCACCCTCAAGTCTGGCATTTGTTGTTGCAGACCCCAGAAGCTGCCTGAAAGCCTCCAGGCCTTGTGCAATTTCCACTTCCGTTCACAGGTGTCTTCCCGGCACTCACTGGAATATGGTGTCTGACGAGTTTCTAAACAGGCACGGAACCAGAATTCTCAGAAATACCAAGGAGTTTCTTTTTTTTTTTTCAAGCCGGGGTTTCACCATGTTGGTCAGGCTGGTCTTGAACACCTGACCTCAGGTGATCTGCCTGCCTTGGCCTCCAAAGTGCTTGGATTACAGGCATGAGCCACCACACACCGCCCTAAATACCAAGGAGTTTCTATCACACTGACCAGGCTTCACCTGAAACAGTGGTCCCCTACTTTGTACAATTCTTCCTTTCCCCTGGCTGCAAAATAGGGATTCCTGGCCTGTTTCTGCCAAATGCTCTGTGGAAGCAGAAAATCATAAGCCTTGTGTTTTCTCCATTGTAGAAAATTAGGCCAGGTGCAGTGGCTCACGCCTGTAATCCCAACACTTTGAGAGGCCGAGGCGAGTGGATCACTTGAGGTCAGGAGTTTGAGACCAGCCTGGGCAACAGAGTGAGACTCTGTCTCTGTAAAAAAAAAAAAAAAAAAAATTAATTTTTCCACTTACTTGGCACTTGGTTTTGGGGGTGCTTTTCTATTGTTTGTTAATGGACTTCATTTTTTTTTTTTTTGAGACAAAGTTTCGTTCTTGTTGCCCAGGCTGGAGTGCAATGGCGTGATCTCTGCTCACTGCAACCTCCACCTCCAAGGTTCAAGCGATTCTCCTGCCTCAGCAAGTCTGTACTGTACATTAGGATTCACTCTTTGTGCTGTGCATTCTATGGTATTTGGGTCTCACTCTATCGCTCAGGCCAAGTGCAGTGGCCCAGTCATGGCTCACTTCAGCCTCAAACTCCTGAGCCTAAACCATCCTTCCACCTCAGCCTGCCAAGTAACTGGGACTATAGGTATGTACCACCATGCCTGGCTCATTCTACGGGTTTTGATAAATGTAAAATTACATGTAGCTACCATTAAAGTATTATACAGAATAGTTTCACTGCCCTAAAAATTCCCTGTACTCAGCTAGCTATTCATCCCTCCCTTCCCACTCCCCAAACTCCTGGAAACCACTGATCTTTTTACTGTCTCTATAGTTTTGACTTTTCCAAAATGTTTTAAAGCTGGAATGCTATAGTATGTTCCTTTTTCAGACTTTTTCTTATGCTTAGCAATGTGTATTTAAGGTTCCTCCACATCTTTTGTGACTTGATAGTCCATTTCTTTTTTGCACTGAGTAATGTTCCATTGTATGGATATACCACAGTTTATGCATTCATCTATGGAAGGATATCTTGCTTGCTCCTAATTTTTGGCAATTATGAATAAAGCTGCTATAAACATTTGTGTTCGGTTTTGTGTGGGCAATAGATTTCAGTTCATTTGGGTAAATAGGAGTACAATGATCATAAGGTTGTATGGTAAGAGTATGTTTAATTTTTTAAGAAATTACCTCTGGGCATGGTGGCTCACACCTATAATCCCAGCAATTTGGAAGGCCAAGGCAGGTGAATCATGAGGTCAGGAGTTTGAGACCAGCCTGGCTAATATGGTGAAACCTCATCTCTACTAAAAAATACAAAAATTAGCCAGGCATGGTGGCACACGCGTGTAGTCCCAGCTACTTGGGAGGCCAAGGCAGAAGACTCACTTGAACCCGGGAGGCAGGGGTTGTAGTGAGCCAAGATCATGCCATTGCACTCCAACCTGGGCAATAGAGTGAGACTCCATCTCAAAAAACAAAAAAGAAAAAAGAAAAAAAAAAAGAAAAGAAATTGCCAGACCAGGCCAGGCCAGGCACAGTGGCTCATGCCTATAATCCCAGCACTTTGGGAGGCCAAGGTCAGGAGTTTGAGACCAGTCTGGCCAACATGGTGAAACCCCATCTCTACTAAAAAATGCAAAAATTAGCTAGGCATGGTGGCATGCCCCTGTAATCTCAGATACTCAGTAGGCTGAAGTGGGAGAATTGCTTAAACCTGGTAGACAGAGGCTACAGTGAGCCAAATTTATGGCAATGCACTCCAGCCTGGACAACAGAGCGGGACCCCATCTCAAAAAAGAAAAAGAAATTGCCAAGCTGTCTTCCAATGTCGCTGGCCATTTTGCCTTCCCAACAACAATAAATGTGAGTTCTTGTTGTCTCATATCATCACTAGTTTTTGGTGTCAGTATTTTGGATTTTAATTATTCTAATAGGTGCAGTCATACCTCATTGTTTGAATTTGCAATTCCCTTGAGAACATATGATGGTGAGCATCTTTTCATATGTTTATTTGCCATGTGTATATCATCTTTGGTGAGATGTCTGTAGATTTTTTGCGTATTTTTAAATCTTTTGCACGTTTTTTTCTTTTTCTTTTTTTTTTTTTTTTTTTTTTTTTTTTTGAGGTGGAGTCTCACTCTGTCCCCCAGGCTGGAGTGCAGTGGCACAATCTAAGCTCACTGCAACCTCCATCACCTGGTTCAAAAATTCTCCTGTCTCAGCCTCCCAAGTAGCTGGGATTGATTACCGGAGCCTGCCACAACATTGTGCTAAGTTTTTTTTTTTTGAGACGGAGTTTCGGAGTTTCGCTATTGTTGCCCACGCTGGAATGCAATGGCTCGATTTCAGCTCACTACAATCTCTGCCTCCCAGGTTCAAGTGATTCTCCTGCCTAAGCCTCCCAAGTAGGTGGGATTACAGGCATGCACCACCATGCCCAGCTAATTTTGTATTTTTAGTAGAGATGGAGTTTCTCCATGTTGGTCAGGCTGGTCTTGAACTTCCGACCTCAGGTGATCCACCCACCTCAGCCTCCCAAAGTGCTGTGATTACAGGCGTGAGCCACCATGCCCTGCCTTTTGCACATTTTTTAATTAGTTGAGTTTTAAGAATTTTTTGCAACCGGGTGAGGTGGCCTGTAATCCCAACACTTTGGGAGGCCAAGGCAGGTAGATCATGAAGTCAATAAAAAAGCAGGAGAATCGCTTGAACCCAGGAGGTGGAGGTTGCAGTGAGCTGAGATTGTGCCACTGCACTCTAGCCTGGTGACAGAGCGAGACTCTGTCTCAAAAAAAAAAAAAAAAAAAAGAATTCTTTGCATGCTGTGGAAAATAGTCCTTTATTTATTTATTTATTTGAGATGGAGTTTCGCTGTTGTTACCCAGACTGGAGTGCAATGGCATGATCTCAGCTCACTGCAACCTCCGCCTTCTGGGTTCAAGCAATTCTCCTGCCTCAGCCTCCCAAGTAGCTGGGACTACAGGGGTGCACCACCATGCCCAGCTAATTTTTTGTATTTTTAGTAGAGACGGGATTTCACCTTGTCGACCAGGATGGTCTTGATCTCTTCGTGATCCACCCACCTCGGCCTCCCAAAGTACTGGGATTATAGGCATGAGCCACTGCACCCGGCCAATAGTCCTTTATTAGATATGTCTTTTGCAAATATTTTCTCCCAGTGCATGCTTTGTCTTTTCATACTCTTGAGATACTTAGGTGTCTCGCTATGCTATCCAAGCTGGTCTTGAACTACTAGCCACAAGCAATCCTCCTGCCTCAGCCTCCGCCATGGCTGGGCTCGGCCCAACATTTGGTTTTTGTTTACCTTCTTTCTGTTTCTCTCAGAGCTTACTGGCTAATCTTGGCTAGAGCCAGAGACTACAAACTTGAACTAACAACAATATAAATTTTTTTAAAGCTGTTTTTAAGATAAAAGTTTATTTACTCCAGTGCATCCTCCATAGCAGTAGCCTGAACTGTGCCTGAAGCCCTTTGAGTCCCAGCTGGAGCTAAAGCAGCTGAGACACAGAGGAGCAGCATCCCAAGGCATCCCGGTACTCTGGGCTGCTTCTGAAACTAGTCTGTCCTCTTAGGCTTCTGGGCCTGTGATGGGAGAATGACCTTGAAGATTTCTGAAAGGGCTTTTTCCATTTTCTTGACTGTTAGCATCTGGCTTCCCTTCAGTCATGCTAATCCCTCTAGCAAGTGGTTACTCCACAACCACCTGGATTCCTCTCCTGAAAACACTTTTTCCTCCTCTATCACATGGGCAGGCTGCAAATTTTCCAAAATTTACTTTCTGCTTCCCTTTTAATTATAAGTTCCACCTTTAAGTCATTTATTTGCTCCCATATCTGATCGTAGGCAGTTAGAAGTAGCAAAGTAATGGCCAGGCATGGTGGCTCACACCTGTAATCCCAGCACTTTGGGAGGCCTAGGCAGGTGCATTCCTTGAGGTCAGCAGTTCAAAACCAGCCTGGCCAACATAATAAAACACCATCTCTACTAAAAATACAAAAAATTAGCTGGGAATGGTGGTGGGTGCCTGTAATCCCAGCTATTTGGGAGGCTGAGGCAGGAGAATCGCTTGAACCTAGGAGGCAGAGGTTGCAATGAGCCGAGATTGTGCCATTGCACTCAAGCCTGGGCAACAAGAGTGAAACTCCATTTCAAAAAAGAAAACCAGGGCATCATAATTATAAGACCACAGTACCATGGAGACCTGTTGAACTCAAAGGGCTTCTAAATGGATAGTAAGGTACCAGTTGGAATAATAGGGCATCCTGTTTTAACAACAGGCTGGTCTTGAACTCCAGGGCTCAAGCAATCCTCCTTCCTCGACCTCCCAAAGTGTGGGAATTACAGGTATGAGTCACCATGCCCAGCCCCCGCACATTCCTTCTGTAACCTCAAGATGACGTATAAGTTCCCATACCTTGTTGGGGGGTTGGTCTTCATTCTGATGGTTTCCATGTATACATACTAACTAAATGCCTTTTCTTTTATTAATTTCATGAGTTGATTTTTTTCAGCAAACTTCAGATACATGGTCTTTCCTCTGTATGCACAAGTTCCTGATGTCTCATTGCACACCCTAATCTCCTCTTCTTATAAGGACACTAGTCAGATTGGATGGGATTAGGGCCACCCTAACAACCTCATTTTCACTTAATCACCTCTTTAAAGACCTTATTTTTGTCTGGGTGCGGTGGCTTACACCTGTAATCCCAGCACTTTGGGAAGCCAGGGTTGGCAAATCACTTGAACCCAGGAGTTTGAGATCAGCCTGGACAACACGGCAAAACCCTGTCTTTACAAAAAATACAAAATTAGCAGGGTGTGGTGGCACATGCCTGCAGTCCCAGCTACTTGGGAAGCTGAGGTGGGAAGATCAGTTGAGCCTGGGAGGCAGAGGTTGCAGTGAACTGAGATAGCACTACCACACGCCAGCCTGGCTGACAGAGCCAGACCCTGTCTCAAAAACAACAACAACAAAACAAACAAACAAAAAACCTATCTCCAAATACTGTCACTTTCTGCATGTAAATTTGGTATGAGGGACATATAACATATGTCAAGATTTGGAACTTTGAGCTGGTTGATACTGTAATAAGATGAGACTTCTTGGGGCCTTGGGAGATGAGTGTGTGTGTGTGTGTGTGTGTGTGTGTGTTTGTATATATATATATATATATATATATATATATATATATTTTTTTTTTTTTTTTTTTTTTTTTTTGAGACAGAGTCTCGCTCTGTCACCAGGCTGGAGTGCAGTGGTACGATCTTGGCTCACTGCAACCTCTGCCTCCCGGGTTCAGGCAATTCTCCTGCCTCAGCCTTCCAAGTAGCTTGGACTACAGCCGCACGCCACCACTCCCAGCTAATTTTTGTATTTTTTTAGTAGAGATGGGGTTTCACCATGTTGGCCAGGATGGTCTCAATCTCTTGACCTCATGATCTGCCCACCTCAGCCTCCCAAAGTGCTGGGATTACAGGTGTGAGTCACTGCGCCCAACCGGGAGGTGAGTATATTTTACACGTGGAAGGACTGTAAATAATTTGTCACTACAGGGCAACAGGTGGTTTTTTTTTTTTTTTTAGAGATGGGGTTTCTCCATGTTGGCCAGGCTCGTCTCGAACTCCTGACCTCAGGTGATCCACCCACTTCAGCCTCCCAAAGTGCTGGGATTACAGGTGTGAGCCACTGCACCCGGCCAGGTGGTTTTAAAATATATCCACAAATTCTTGATATTCCTCTCATCAAGAAATGTGTGCGAACATATATGAGTATATGCAATTTTTAAAATGGAATTCTTTTATTTTTGAGACAGAGTTTCACTCTTTTCACCCAGGCTGGAATGCAAAAGCACTATCTTGGCTCACTACAACCTCTGCCTCCCAGGTTCAAGCAACTCCCCTGCCTCAACCTCCCGAGTACCTGGGATTACAGGCGCCTGCCACCATGCCCAACTAATTTTTGTAATTTTTTAGTAGAGATAGGGTTTCACCATGTTGGCCAGGCTGGTCTCAAACTCCTGACATCAGGTGATCCACCCACCTCGGCCTCCCAAAGTGCTGGGATTACAGGCATGAGCCACTGCACTTGGCTAGAAATGAAACTTAATTCCCCTCCCCTATGTGTGGGATGGACTTTATAATTTGCTTACAACAAATAGAATATGGTGGAAGTAACAGTGCATTCATGCATTTCTTCTTAGACTAGAACATGAAAGGCATTGAACTTCCCCCTTGTTGCTGTCTCTTAGCTCACTCTGGGAGAAGTTAGATCTAAACACTGCTTGAGTATTTAGATCTAACTTCTCCCAGAGTGAGCTAAGAGACAGCTCATCAAGAGCTGCTGGCTCTCAGAATTACATGTGGCAAAGAACAGAGGCTTCCTGCCAACAGCCATGAGGGAACCATCTTGGAAGTAGATCTTCCAGCCCCAGTCAAACATTCAGATGACTGCAGCCCCAGGTAACATCCTGACTGTAACCTCATGAGAGACTCTGAGCAGGAATCATTCAGATCCAGCAATCCCACTATGGGGTACATATCCAAAGGAAATAGAATCAGTATTCTCAAGAGATAACTGAACTCCCATGTTTATTGTAGCATTATTCACAATAGCCAAGATGAGCCCAGGTGCCTTGGCTGACACCTGTAATCCCAGCACTTTGGGAGGTTGAGGCGGGCAGATCACCTGAGGTCGGGAGTTCAAAACCAGCCTGAACAACATGGAGAAACTCCATCTCTACTAAAAATACAAAATTAGCTGGGCATGGTGGTGCATGCCTGTAATCCCACCTACTTGGGAGGCTTAGGCAGGAGAATCACTTGAACCTGGGAGGCAGAGATTGTAGTGAGCTGAAGTCAAGCCATTGCACTCCAGCGTGGGCAACAATAGCGAAACTCCGAAACTCCGTCTCAAAAAAAAAAAACTTAGCACAGTGTTGTGGCAGGCTCCGGTAATCCCAGCTACTTGGGAGGCTAAGGCAGGAGAATTGCTTGAATCTGGGAGGCAGAGGTTTCAGTGAGTCTAGATCACATTACACTCCCGCTTGGGCAACAAGAGTGAAACTGTCTGAAAAAAATAAATAAATAAGTAGAAGTCAGTCATATACATTAGGCTGAACCATATAAAATTGCCAACATTTGGCTGGGTGCGGTGGCTCACGCCTATAATCCCAGCACTTTGGGAGGCTGAGGCGGGTGGATCGCAAGGTCAAGAGATCGAGACCATCCTGGTCAACAAGATGAAACACCGTCTCTACTAAAAATATAAAAAATTAGCTGGGCATGGTGGCACGTGCCTGTAATCCCAGCTACTCAGGAGGCTGAGGCAGGAGAATTGCCTGTTCCCAGGAGGCAGAGTTTGTGGTGAGCCGAGATCACACCATTGCACTCCAGCCTGGGTAACAAGAGTGAAACTCCGTCTCAAAAAATAAATAAATAAATAAAATAAAACAAAATTGCCAACATTTAACTGCTAACACAACATATATAGTTCAACCTAATACATAGATAGATGTATTAGGTTATTATAACCTAATATTATATATATAATTATATTATATGTTATATATATGTATTTTTTTTTCTTAAAGATGGGATTTCACCATGATGGCCAGGCTGGTCTTGAACTCCTAACCTCAGGTAATTCACCCACCTCGGCCTCCCAAAGTGCTATGATTACAGGTGTAATTACACCGCGCTCGGCCAGTATATATATGTATTTTTGAGACAGAGTCTTGCTCTGTCATCTAGGCTGGAGTGCGGTGGCGTGATCATGGCTCACTGCAACCTCTGTCTTCCAGGTTCAAGTGATTCTCATGCCTCAGCTGCCCAAGTAGCTGAGACTACAAGCATGTGCCACCACGCCCAGCTAATTTTTGTATTTTTAGTAGACAGAGTTTCACCATGTTGGCCAGGCTGGTCTTGAACTCCTGACCTCATGATCCACCAACCTCAGCTTCCCAAAGTGCTGAGATTACAGGCATGAGCCACCTCATGCAGCCCAATCTAATCCATATGTTTTTAACATACCTGATCTACTCATAATTTCTCCACGCACTCTTGTAGCTGGCTGGTATCATGGTTTCATTTGGAGGGATGACATGACCAAGTTCAACTATGGATGCTCTCCTGGGAGGCTGGCCTCTCTGGGTAACATGTCCAAGCCCTGATGGGCATTGCCAGCTTGCCCAAGTTGGCTTTAAAACCCAAATGTGCAACTTATCTTTTGGTCTTAGGACCTAACTCTAATGCTTTCTTTTCTTGCCGTGTTTTTTTGTTTGTTTGTTTGTGGTTGTTGATGTTTTGTGAGATAACGTCTCACTCGTCGCCCAGGCTAGAGTGCTATGGCACAATCTCAGCTCACTGCAACCTCCGACTCCCGGGTTCAAGCGATTCTCCTGCCTCAGCCTCTCAAGTAGCTGGGACTACAGGCGCATGCCACCACGCCCGGCTAATTTCTGTATTTTTAAGAGAGATGGGGTTTTGCCATGTTGGCAAGGTTGGTCTCAAACTCCTGGGCTCAAGCGATTCTCCCACCTCAGCCTCCCAAAATTCTGGGATTGCAGGCATAAACCACTGAGCCTGGCCTCTTGCCATGTTACATTCCTGCTGTTACGTGGTAGGTGGTGTGGGAGGCTTGGGTGGGAAGCTATAGCAGCCAGGGTGGGTGGTGGTAGTGGTGGTTTCCAGGGCACAGGCTCTATGTGTTCTCAGTCATCGGAGCTGGACACAGAGGGTGGGACTGCAGCTCAGGACACACCTGGGATGACCACACTCCTATTGTGTGCTCATTGTTTAATCTGCCTCTTACCTTTGGGCCATTTGGCTTTTGAATCCTTCACTATGCCTAAACCAACAAGGTGGTAAGTGATCTCTCTCTTCTAATCAGTTGTACCTCCTCCACCCACTAACTAGCAAATGGTGCGTTAGGGGTAACAGAAGTAAAAAGAGGCTTAGCTCTCTGGAGGTGTTTGCCCATGTATAATGCTCATGTATAAGTAGAGGTTGGGCAGGTTTAGGGGCCAACGGGTGCCAAAAGGCTCCTGGGCAGGAAGAACTGGAAGACAAACTTGTTCCTTCTCCCTTCCTCGCCCTCCTCCTCCAGCTTGCCTCAACAACAGCCCGACATGAGAAAGAAGAGATGGACAATTTATTCCACATCACTCAAGCTCAATCAAGGCAGGGAGAAAGCAGAGGAGTGCAAAGCTGGCCCGACGTCCTCCCTTTCTCACTCCTTGCAATGATGAGGACCAACCTATTCAAGGGCTGAGTGGAAGATGAGGAGACTGGGTCAGATGAATGGACAGAACTTGGTGCCAGGAGTTCTGAAAAAGTCACAGGTGTGTAACCTTCTGCTCAGAATCCAGAACTCCCTCCTGGATGATGGGGGTATCTGTGATCATCTGCACACCTGGAGATTCTTCTACTGAGCTGAAACTGCTGCTGCAGGACACGGTGCCACTGGGGTGGCTCAGAATCAGACTCCAGAAAAGTTTATGCTTGGAGCAGCAAAGGATCACTGGGAAAGGACAGGGACAGAGGAGAGGAAAGTTGTGAGTGGGAGGTAAAGTGACAAGCAGGGTGAGGCCCAAGGGAAGATAAGATGCTAAGAATCTAGCCCTGGGAATTGCCACACTCTTCCCTCCACACTTTCTCTGCCCTCACCCACCCATGTCCCTTCCTTCCCCCGGGGCCCTCTGGCCACTCACCACAGGTGACATATAGGACAAACACCAGCCAACCAATGAAATAGCTTCAGCCAATGGGGATGGATACACTCCTCTCCACCTGAAGATCCAGATGTTAATGGGGAACAGCATGAGAGTGGAGAAGATGAAGGTGACTAGGAGACAGGAAGCAGAGAGTTCTCATTGTCATGCAAGAGTCCCACGGTGGGGGGGTGGGGGGGTTCTTCCTCATCTGCTATGCTACGGCCACAAACCACATCACCACGCACAGGGTGGCCAGCCCCTGTGGTTTCAGGAGTCAACCCCTCCACTTCTACCTCTCCTATGACCAGGAAATGATGTAACTCAATTCTCAGTTCTATTCTCCCACCACCCACAAAACACCCACACCACCCCCAAAGAAAAGGGAGAGGGCCATGCATGGTGGGTCACACCTGTAATCCCAGCACTTTGGGAGCCTGAGGTGGGCAAATCACAAGGTCAGGAGTTTGAGACCAGCCTGTCAATATCGTGAAACCCCGTCTCTACCAAAAATACCAAAAAAAAAAAAAAAATTAGCTGGGCATGGTGGCAGGTGCCTGTAATCCCAGCTACTCGGGAGGCTGAGGCAAGAGAATTGCTTGAACTCGGAAGGTGGAGGTTGCAGTGAGCTGAGATCGCACCACTGAACTCCAGCCTGGACAACAGAGCAAGACTCTGTCTCAAAAGAAAAAGGAAGAAGAAGAGGGAGAAGGGCCTAGGAAGATGTGGGTTAGGAGAACAAAGGACCTTTTCCAGAGCTAGGAGGCACCTTCACAGAAGCTCAAGACAGCCCTGACCAAGCAGAAGGAGAACAGTTTCTGAACAGCAGGGAGATAGGACAGGTGAGGATGAGACCCAGCCCCAAAGTCAGCTTGAAGCTTAACTTTTGGCCAGCTTAAACATGGGCTGATTTGTCCACAACTTAAAACTGTCTGGGGAAAATGACAAAAAAACAAGATCAATTAAAGACTTACAAGATAACCTGATGACTATGTGCCTAAGTGAAAAAAAGGTTTACAAAAGATGAAATGTAATAAAATGAGCAAATACAAGAAAATGTACAGGTCCATTAATAACCAGAGAAATGCACATTTGAAATAACAATGAAATACTCCTTTCACTTCTTAAATAAGCCAAGATTCTTGATAATGGAGAGTGTTTGATAAACTCAGCCGCATGCAAATGAATCTCAACAGAAAAAATGGACAGAGGATTTCAACTGTAATTCTCCAGAGAAGGAGTACGAATGTCTGATAAACATATGAAGCTCGGCCGGGCACGGTGGCTCATGCCTGTAATCCCAGCACTCTGGGAGGCCAAGGCAGGTGGATCACCTGAGGTCAGGAATTCGAGACCAGCCTGGCCAACATGGGAATCCCTGACTCTACTAAAAATACAAAAATTAGCTGGGTGTGATGGCGGGCGCCTGTAATCTCACCTACTCAGGAGGCTGAGGCAGGGGAATCACTTGAACCCAGGAGACAGAGGTTGCAGTGAGCTGAGATAGTGCCATTGTACTACAGCCTGGGCGACAGACCAAAACTCCATCTCAAAAAAAAAAAAGATGCTTCTAGACCTATAACTAGACTAAAAGAAAATAAATAAATAAATAAAATAGTCAAGTAAAAGATAAATCTATTAAGCTGAATATTATAATAAGGAAAGTTTATTACATATTATAAACATAAAAGTTTAAATAATATATATTAAATGATAAAAATATAGACATGTGCCACGCAATGATATTTTGGCCAATGAGGGACCACATACACAACAGTGATCCCATAAGATTAATGGAGCAAATATAGAAACCTGATATCTGGCACTTGATACTGGCATTGCAGATAACATAGGGGAAATGATGGATATTCAGTAACAGTGCTGAGACATATAGTTTTCCATATGAAATAATACATAAAAATAAAAATACACATACCATCTAGGTTTATGTAAGCATACTCTGTGATGTTCATGAAGCAAAATCACCCAACAATACGTTTCTCAGAATGTATCCCTAGCATTAGTCAAAACATGAATATAATTTAAATAATGTAAAATTGTTTTTAAAAATTGAGTACAACTATTTCAAAATCATTCAAAACTTGTTCAACTAAAAATAAAACATGCTGGCAAGGAGTGGTGGCTCACACCTGTAATCCCAGCACTTTGGGAGGCTGAGGAGGGTAGATCACAAGGTCAGGTGTTTGAGACCAGTCTGGCCAACATGGCGAAAAGCTCTCTCTACTAAAAATACAAAAAACTTAGCTGGGCATGGTGGCAGGCACCTGTAATCCCAGCTACTCGGGAGGCTGAAGCAGGAGAATCGCTTGAACCCGGGAGGTGAAGGTTGCAATGAGTCAAGACTGCACCACTGCACTCCAGCCTGGGTGACAGAGCAAGACTCTGTCTCAGATAAATAAGTAATAAATAAATAAAAATTAAAAACCTGGCTGTCTTTGAGTAGCTCCATAGAGCATGCGCCTACGTGAGTTTTGGAGCCAGACACACCTGCCTTGCAATTCCAAATCTGCCATATTAGGTTGATCCATATGAAATTGCTCCTTTTGTAGGTGAAAAGCAGTCAAATATTAGCATGTCATTTGGTTCAATCTAATAGTTTTATGACCCTGAGCAAGGTACTTAATCTTTCTGAGTCCCAATGTTCTCATCTGTAAAATAGGGACAATTATCCCTATCTCTTAGGGTGGACTGAGGACTGAATTGAACAATGGAGTAAGTGTACAATAAATGATAGCTTTTGTTTCCCCAAATTTATTATAAGGACACAATACTTTCATAATGGAAGAAAATAAGAGCCGTGTGATTTTTTCATGCTAAGGAGAGTGAAAAATTGGAAATAAGGGTCAAAACCTCTGATCCCCAGGAGCTGAGAAAGAGCACCCAATTCTGAGGGGTGAGGGAACGGTATAACCAGAGACTAATGAGAATAAGAGACAGGCTGGGCAGGTGGCTCACACCTATAATCCCAGCACTTTGGAAGGCTGAGGTGGGAGCATCATGAGGTCACGAGTTCAAGACCAGCCTGGCCAACACGGTGAAATTCCGTCTCTACTAAAAATACAAAAATTAGCCAGGTGTGGTGGCATGTGCCTGTAGTCCCAGCTCCTCAGGAAGCTAAGAGCCAGGTGTGCTGGCCAGGGCCTGTAGTCTGAGCTTCTGAGGAAGTTAAAGCAGGAGGATCCCTTGAGCCCAGAAGTTTGAGGCTGCACTGAGCTATGATTGCACCACTCCACTCCAGCTTGAGTGACAGAGTGAGACCCTGTTTCTAAAAACATCAGCAAAACAAACAAATAAACAAGAGTAAGGAATGAAGCAGCTGCAAGAATTCGGGGAGGGAAGGAAGATGGAAGCCAAATGTGGCAAAAGGAAAATGGTCCAGAAATGCAAGGCTGGAGGCAGAAGGAACGGAGAGAGTGTGGGATCACGGCCTGAGAGGGAACATTGCAAGAAGTCCTCTCAAAGCTCTGGGAAGGCAAGCCTAAGGAAGCCCCCTAATGAGTGATTCCCTTGTGCTAAGAGTCCATGTCCCTCACAACTTTTTTTTCTTTTCTTTTCAGACGGAGTTTCACTCTTGCTGCCCAGGCTGGAGTGCAACGGCACGATCTCCACTCACCACAACCTCCGCCTCCGAGGTTCAAGCAATTCTCCTGCCTCAGCCTCCTGAGTAGCTGTGATTACAGGCATGTGCTGCCACCACACCCAGATAATTTTTTGTATTTTTAGTAGAGATGGGTTTTCACCATGCTAGCCAGGATGGTCTTGATCTTCCAACCTCAGGTGATCTGCCCCCATCAGCCTCCCAAAGTGCTGGGATTACAGGCATAAGGCACCTTGCCAGGCCCAATTTTTATGTTATTTATTTATTTATTTTTAATTTTTTTTTGAGACGGAGTTTCGCTTCTTGTTACCCAGGCTGGAGTGCAATGGCGCGATCTCGGCTCACCGCAACCTCCGCCTCCTGGGTTCAGGCAATTCTCCTGCCTCAGCCTCCCGAGTAGCTGGGATCACAGGCACGTGCCACCATGCCCAGCTAATTTTTTGCATTTTTAGTAGAGATGGGGTTTCACCATGTTGGTCAGGCTGGTCTTGAACTCCTAACCTCAGGTGATCCGCCTGCCTTGGCCTCCAAAGTGCTTGGATTACAGGCATGAGCCACCGCGCCCGGCTTTATTTTATTTTATTTTATTTTTTTTTAAGAGACAGATGTCTCACTAAGTTGCGCAGGCCGCTGGACTCAAACTCCTGAGCAATGCTTTTGCCTCAGCCTCCTGGGTAGCTGAGACTACAGGTATGCAGCACCATGCCCAGCTCTCTCACAGCGTTCTTGGAAGCACAGAGTTCGCTCTGGGTTTTATCAAAGGCAGTGGCATTTTCCATTGCACCAACCAAATCTATTTAGCCAGACCACGGAACGAGAAATGATCATTGGAGGTCTCAGTGTCAGTGGAACCGTCTTGCAGGCCAAAAAGTAAAGATGACCAGAGAGAGGGAACAAGAACACATCCAGCGTGTGGATGTAGAGGCCAAGATAGGCTGGAGGCCTGGGCTGGGATGCGGGATGAAGGGACTCACCTTTCCCATTCTCTAAATCGGAACAGCTCCTGGATTTGCAGGAGTACAGGAGCCCCAGGGACATGATGTGGGCTGATGTGAAGATTCTGTTGCTGATGTCTTCAGGCCAGCGCTGGTAGAAGCAGTTCCTAGAGAGGTACAGCCATTTCTTGGAGAAGGCCATGACCAACAGTAGGATACAGGCAACCAGGCTGAGCTCGGAAGGCAACACCTGGACCATCCAGTGGAAGCTGTGTGTGATTCTCCATCAAAAGGGCAGCAGAGAGTTCCAGCGCTGGTTTGAGGATCTGCTACTGCTGAGGGAGAGGGTGGAGGAGGGCAGTCTCCTATCTCGTCCCAGCGCACCTCTGCCCCAGCCTGCCTCCCTGCTCTTCCTTTCCTTTCCAGGTTTCTGATGTTGCTCTTTTCCTCCTTCTGACCTAGAGAACTCATTCCTAGAGTCCCCTGCATCCATCTTGAGCATCACTTCTCCCACTATCTCCCCCTTCCCTTCCAGGCTAAGTCTCTCTCATCTTTTAGATATTTTCATCAGCTGCCGCCATGGAGTCTGGGGTCTGAAAAAGAATGAGGGAGTCTAATAAGAGACCTTGATCTAATAAGAGACTCTTGATCCAAGAGAAGGTCCCAACCCATTCAGCGGTACGGGTCTCCTTCTCCTAACTGCCACGGAATTTTCCTGGGGCACAGTGAGATGGGGGAGGGGGACCAAGGTTTCAGCTTTTTTTTTTTGAGACTGAGTCATGCTCTATTGCCCAGGCTGGAGCACAATGACTCACTCAACCTCCACCTGCCTCCCAGATTCAAGCAATTCTAATGTCCCAGCCTCCCAAGTAGTTGGGATTACAGGCACATACCATCATGCCCGGCTAATTTTTGTATTTTTAGTAGAGACAGGGTTTCATTATGTGGGCCAGGCTGCTCTCAAACTCCTGATCTCAGGTGATCCATCCACCTCGGCCCTCCAAAGTGCTGGGATTACAGGTGTGAGCCACTGTGCCTGGCTTTTGTTTTTTGTTTGTTTGTTTGTTTTTAAAGAGAGACAGGGTCTTGCTCTGTTGCTCAGGCTGGAGTGCAGTGGGACAACCTTGGCTGACTGCAACCTTGAACTCCTAGGTTAAAGTGATTCTCCCACCCCAGCCTCCTGAGTAGCTGGGACTATAAGATTGTGCCACCATGCCTGGCTAATTTTTCAATTATTTGTAGAGATGGGATCTTGATATTTTGCCCAGGCAGGTCTCAAACTCCTGGCCTCTTGAGATCCTCCCCAGTTGGCCTCCCAAAGCATTGGGATTACAGGTGTAAGCCACCATGCCTGGCCCATGGCTTCAGCTCTAATTCCTTCTTTTTTATTATTATTTTCGAGACAGAGTCTCGTTCTGTTGCCAGACTGGAGTACAGAGGTGCAATCTTGGCTCATTGCAACCTCCGCCTCCCAGGTTCAAGCAATTCTCCTGCCTCAGCCTCTCGAGTAGCTGGGACTGCAGGTGCACACCACCATGCCCAGCTAATTTCTGTATTTTTAGTAGAGACAGGATTTCACCATGTTGGCCAGAATGATCTCAATCTCTTGACCTTGTGATCCTCCTGCTTCAGCCTCCCAAAGTGCTCGGATTACAGGTGTGAGCCACCACACCCAATCAGCTCTAACTCTGGAAATCCTTCTCCTCAGGCCACAGCTCAGAATTGTGGATCTGATACCTCCATCCAGCTTCTGCCTCCCTTTACATATATATGAGCAATAGCCTGTGAGAGGCCCTCCTCTGGTTTGAGATGGTTAATTTGTCCTCACCAAACCTCATGCTGACATTTGCTCCCAAGTGTGTTATGGTTGGGAGGTGAGAGGCCTAGTGGGTGCTGTTTGGGTCATGGAGGCAGATGCCTGGTGAACAGATTAATGCCTTCCCTGAGATCTCACTTTATTAATTCCCCACAAGAGCTGGTTGTTTAAAAGAACCTGGCACTGTTACCAAGCCAGAGGGCTCACTGCCTGATGTGCATAGCAGCCAATACTCCAATACTAGGGCACTAGGTTTTAAGAAAAGAAAAGCTTTATTGTGAGTTGACCCACAAGGATACAGGAATCCAGCTCGGTTCTGTCTCCCTTCACCGGCCTTCAGAGGGTACTTTTATTAGAAAAGTTTCAGGGGGTGGATTCTGGGATTAGCGGGTGATTGGTGGAAAGAAAGGAGAAGTCTAGAAAGTCCTCAACCATGTGCAGTTATCTCTTCATGCTTCTTCATGGGTGGCATGGGCAACTTTGTGGCATTAGTATGAAACCTCAGGTGGAAATTCAGGCTGTGACATCAGCAAGCTCGTTCTGTGTAGATTGCAGTCAGCCATATTGGTTCCAACTGATTTCAGCCAGTTCTGTTATAAGCAAAGGGAGTTTCAGCATTTCAGCAAGCTGTTTCTCAGCTGCCATCCTGTAAACTCAAACATGTCTGTTAATCGCTGGTTTCTTTCATTCTTTGCGGCACAGTTTCAGCTCCTCCCTTACCTTGTGATAGCTGCACAAGCCAGCTCCCCTTCACCCTCCATCCTAAGTGGAAGCAGCCTGACATTCTCACCAGATGCCCAATCTTGAACTTTCCAGCCATCAGAATTGTGAGCCAAATAATCCGTTTTTTCTTTGTAAATTATTCAGCCTCAGGTATTCTGTTATAGCAATACAAAATGGACTAGGACAGTCTCTTCTTCCTATTTCCTCTGCCCTAACCCCAACCCCAAATGTTCACTGATGGAGCAGGGGGAGGGAGCAGGAGCTTGTCCCCAGGAAAATATCCTCCCTCCAGTGTTCTTTGAAAATGTCTTGCAAAGATGTCATCAAGCTTCCCACTGCTTTCCCCAACTCCTTCACCACCCTCACATCTCTCTACTCACTGCTAATCAATCACCACCATTCCTTCCCTCTTCTTTTGACTTTTCCTTTTCCTTTTTTTTTCTCAGCACCAGAAAGAGGAGGGTGTAGGATGAAAATGGGGCCTGGGGGTGTCATTGCCATCTGAGATTATTATTATTATTATTATTATTAATATTTTGAGACAGAGTCATGCTCCATCACCCAGGTCAGAGGGAGTCTCTGTCTCAGAAACAAACAAACAAACAAAACATACACTTTGGGGTCCAACAGACAAAGGTATGAAAAGTGGGTCTTCCTCTTTTTTTTCTTTTTTTCATTTTCTTTGAGATGGGGTTTTGTTCTTGTTGCCCAGGCTGGAGTGCAATGGCATGATCTCAGTTGGCTCATTACAACCTCCTCTGCCTCCCGCGTTCAAGCGATTCTTCCAAGTAGCTGGGATTACAGGCATGTTCCACCATGCCCAGCTAATTATTTATATTTAGTACAGACGAGATTTCACCATGTCAGGCGGGTCTCAAACTCCTGTCCTCAGATGATCCATATGCCTCGGCCTCCCAAAGTGCTGGGATTACAGGTGTGTCCACCACGCCCAGCCGGGTGTTCCTTTTAATAGCCCTGTGAACCTGGATGTCATATCCTTATGCCTCAGTTTACTCATCTGGAACACAGGAACAATATTTTTCTCATGGACTTGGTAAGAGTGCTGAATGAGATCTAGTTCATAGTAAATTCCCAATAACTGGTAATTATATTGTTAAATTATGATTTTAATTGTTTTTACAGTCTTACACTAGCAAACAGGGAAGGAGCAAAAATGCAGGAGATAATTCCTGGCAGGATCCTTGCCAGTCGGTGGCATCTGCAAATCATGGAACAGAATCCAAATTAACTCTCCTTGTAAGCAAAAGAAGAGTTAACTATGAATCCCGATATCACATGTGCAGTGGGACCTCGGGAATGGTTGGAAGTGGAAATTCAAACCCTGTAAGGGTGCTTCCTCTGGCTTTGGTCTCTGCACCTCCCTGGGCATCTTGCTCTGTCTCTGCAGACCAGCCTTTTCCTCTGCTCTGGTCCACATGGTGGGAAATGTGGCCTTCACACTCCAAGCTGTGCATCAGACACCTCCAGCTGCCGGAGGGAAGACCTCTCCATCCCAAGTCCAAACATTCTCTGGCACTACCAGGGATGAGTGTCATCCTTTTTTTTTTTTTTTTTTGAGACAGAGTTTTGCTCTTGTTGCCCAGGCTGGAGTGCAATGGCACAGTCTCTGCTCACCACAACCTCTGCCTCCCTGGTTCAAGCGATTCTCCTGCCTTAGCCTCCCGAGTAGCTGGGATTACAGGCATGCACCACTACCCCTGGCTAATTTTGTATTTTTAATAGAGACAGGGTTTCTCCACCTTTGTCAGACTGGTCTTGAACTCCTGACCTCAGGTGATCTGCCCACCTTGGCTTTCCAAAGTGCTGGGATTACAGGCGTGAGCCACCAAGCCTGGCCTGAGAGTCACCCTTAGAATAAGCAGCCACACTCGGGGCACTGGGTCAAAAGACAGAATCTTGAAGACGGGAGAAAGAGGGGAAAGCGTGCTGGGAGAGGAGGTGGTGGGCCTGCTGGGAATGTCATTTACACAGAGCCAGCGTCATCACGATTGTGCTTCCTCCCTCGAATCCTCTTTAGTTTTTCAGTTTTTCCTGGAGTTTCTAAGGGTTTTTAATAATAGGCAGTTCTCACAGCAACACACAACATGGAAGAATCTCGGAAACAGAATGTTTACTGAAAAATGTGACCCCCCAGAAGACTACACTGTACAAAAGATGCCATTTTTATAGAGCTCATAACCAAGCTCAACAAACAAAGCATTAAGCTTCGTAAGCTTATGACTGTATGGTAGTTTTCAAAAAGCCAGAGGCACAGCAAACACAAAATATCATATGAAGGTTACTTCTCAGGAAGGCAGAGGAATGGGATGAGGAGTGTTACACAGGCACATACACATTTTTATTATTTATTTAATTTTTGAGAGGAGTCTCCTTCTGTCTGTCACTCAGGCTGGAGTGCAGTGGTGCGATCTCGGCTCACTGCAATCTCCGCCTCCCGGGTTCAAGCGATTCTCCTGTGTCAGCCTCCTGAATAGCTGAGATTACAGGCATTTGCCACCACACACAGCTAATTTTTTTTTTCTTTTTTTTTAGTGACACAGGGTTTCACCCTGTTGGCCAGGCTGGTCTGGAGCTCCTGACCTCAGGGGATCCACCTGCCTCAGCCTCGCAAAGTGCTAGATAACAGGTGTGAACCACCTCACCTGGCCCTTTATTTTGGTGGGGGGGGGGGACAAATCTCACTCTGTAACCATCTAGGCTAGAGAGCAGTGACACCATCATAGCTGAACTCTTGGGCTCAAGCAATCCTCCCATTTCAGCCTCCGGAGTGGCTGGATTACAGGTGTGCTAGTGCACCACCACACCTGGCTAATTTTTTTTATTTTTATTTTTAGTAGAGATGGGGTCTCATTGTATTGCCCAGTCTGGTCTCAAACTCCTGGGTTCAAGCCATCTTCCCACCTTGGCCTCCAAAGTGCTGGGATACAGGCACAAGCCACTGTGCCTGGCCAGGTATTCATTAAATTATAATCATTTACAACTAACTTAGATTTCATATCATCTTGTGAATGTATCAAACATTGTTTTTCAGAAGGTAATTACAAAGAATTCAAGAAAGGAAATGTAATCTTAGTGATTACTAACTTGGCAACAAAAGATATTTATATAGTTACAATGTTTAAGGTAAACACTGTTAGCTGAGTTTCAACTCTTGGAATCAACAGATGAACAAAGCAAGGAAGACTTAATTATAGCCACAAAATAAACATAACTGTCATCAGCCTTGATGTTGCCCAAGCAAAAGCTTAGAAGACGTAAACTGGAAGGTGGAACGAGAAGACAGCTGAAGGGAAGGGTGGCAGCTGTCCACTAATAACACAGGGAGAGTTGACAGAGAAATTCCCTAGATTCCTTGCTTCTAGGTTGGGATATCTCTGACACATGTCCTACATCAGGAGCTGACAAACTTTTTCTGTAAAAAAATCCATATAAGCCAGGTGCGGTGGCTCACACCTGTAATCCTAGCACTTTGGAAGGCCAAAGCGGGCAGATCACAAGGTCAGTTTGAGACCAGCCTGGCCAATATAGTGAAACCCTGTCTCTACTAAAAATAAAAAAATTAGCTGGGCATGATGGCATGAGCCTGTAGTCCCAGCTACTCTGGAGGCTGAGGCAGGAGCATCACTTGGACCCAGAGGCAGAGGTTGCAGAGCGCGGAGATCGTGCCACCTCACTCCAGGCTGAGCGACACAGTGAGACTCCATCTCAAAAAAAAAAAGCAGATAATAAGCCAGGCACAGTGGCTCACGCCTGTAATCCCAGCACTTTGGGAGGCTGAGGCAGGCGGATCATGAGGTCAGGAGTTTGAAACCAGCCTAGCCAACATGGTGAAACACTGTCTCTACAAAAAATACAAAAAAAAAAAAATTAAAAGGCCAGGTGTGGTGGCTCATGCCTGTAATCCTAACTACTCAGGAGACTGAGGCAGCAGAAACACTTGAACCTGGGAAGTGGAGGTTGCAGTGAGCCAAGATCGTGCCACTGCACTCCAGCCTGGGCAAAAGAGCAAGACTCTGTCTCAGAAAAAAAAAAAAAAAAAAAATCCAGATAAAAATAAATGTTTTAGGAGCTGGATGTGGTGACTCATGCCTGTAATTCCAGCACTTCGAGGGTCTAAGGTAGGACTATTGTTTGAGCCCAGCAATTTGAGACCAGCCTGGGCATAGTGAGACCCCCATCTCTACAAAAAAAAAAAAAAAAAAAAAGCCAGGTGTGATGGTGTGCACCTGTAGTTCCAGATACTCTGGAGGCTGAGATGGGAGGATCGCTTCAGCTCAGGAGGTACATTTTTTCCTCATTAATGGTAATCATATAAGTTAGAATTTACCAGAATTCCTGTGTTTGTAGAGTACAAATCTGTAGCAGGACTACAACTGGCAAGCATGTTTTTGTGAAAGTTGAAAGTTTTATTTGACGGTGGCTCACGCCTATAATCCCAGCACTTAGGGAGGCCAAGGTGGGTGGATCACAAGGTCAAGAGATCGAGACCATCCTGGTCAACAAGGTGATGAAACCACGTCTCTACTAAAAATACAAAAATTATCTTGGCATGGTGGTGTGCACCTGTAGTCCCAGCTACTCGGGACACTGAGGCAGGAGAATTACTTGAACCCAGGAGGCAGAGGTTGCAGTGAGCCGAGATTGTGCCATTGCACTCCAGTCTGGGTAACAACAGTGAAACTCCGTCTCAAAAAAAAAAAAGAAAGAAAGATTTATTTGATTCCTTTATTTATTGTCTTCCTGTCTTCCTAGTGGTCCAAAAGTTGAAAGTTTTATGAAGCCTCAAATACAGGCAGCCTTTGGGCATTTCTGATACATACTGTCCTGATAAAATCGGACAGTCCCAAAAGAAATGGACACATAATTTATTTTGTGGCCCACAATAAATCAGCCCAAAATAAAGAAATATTTCAGTGACAAAAACTCTCATATATATTAACCAGTAAACAAATGTATGGAATAATTTCAAACATCTATTATTTAAATTTTTGATGATTTGGCACAAAGCACATAATATGTTCTTAAAATGAGGACATCTATTTTAAAAAACTGGTTAATGAGTATCGTCGATTCAGAAGAGCATTTAGGATTAGCAACTGCATATGAAACTTGCAATGCCCTGGAATCATTAAGATCATACATGAAACTGGATAGCTTTCCCAAATTTGACATTCCTAAAAAAGTACCTGCCATGCAGATCATAGTGGCTCACACCTATACTCTCAGCATTTTGGGAGGCCAAGGCAGGGGAATCACAAGGTCAAGAGATGGAGACTATCCTGGCCAACATGATGAAACCCTGTCTTTACTAAAATTACAAAAATTAGCTGAGTGTGGTAGTGTATGCCTGTAGCCCCAGCTGCTTGGGAGGCTGAAGCAGGAGAATCGCTTGAACCCGGGAGGTGAAGGTTGCAGTGAGCCAAGATCCGCCACTGCACTCCAGCCTGGCGACAGAGCGAGACTTCATCTCAAAAAAAAAAAAAAAAAAAAGTACCTACCATGAGCAGCCATGGTGGCTCACGCCTGTAATCCCAGCACTTTGGGAGGCTGAGTCAGGCAGATCACCTAAGGTCAGGAGTTTGAGACCAGCCTGGCCAACGTGGTGAAACCACATCTCTACTAAAAATACAAAATTAGTGGGGTGTGGTAGTGGGCACCTGTAATCTCAGCTACTCTGCAAGCTGGGGGAGGAGATTCGCTTGAACCTGGGAGGCAGAGGTTGCAGTGAGCTGAGATCATGACATTGTACTCCAGCCTGGGCAAAAATTGTGAAACTTTGTCTCAAAAAAATAAAAAAGAAAGAAAGAAAAAGAGTACCTACCATTAGCAATAAATATTGAAGCTGAACAAACTGTTTCTAAAATACCAACAATACATTTCCATCAAGCTAGAGAAAAAGCTGAATTGTCCTCTCTGTAGAAAATTATAAAATTGTGATTACATGAAAAGGCAATGACAGTATGCAGCCAAAAACCACAGGAGAAAAACATTAGAAATGTGTCAAGAAATTCATAAAATTATCTTGTTTTTCTGGGTTTTTATGTTGGTCATTGTATTTGCCAGCTTTTTAAAATGAGCTTGTCATTTTGAATAAAACTCGGGAGCAGGGCTCTATGGCTTACACCTGTAATCCCCACAATCACAGCAGAGATGCCTGAGGGAGAGGGAGGGAGACAATTCAGGATGAGCTGAGTTTTACCTACTACCACCAGTCCTGCAACACCCCCATCAGCCTCCCTCTTTGGTCCTCCTTACCCCATCCCCGTTCCCATCTTCTGTCCACTCTCTCCTTGCTGTGGGCCTCATCCCCCCTACATGCACCCCTTTCCCCTATAGCTGTGCTTTATGCCCTTCGGCCCCTTGGACAGGCCGGCAGAATGCAGACCCCCCAGGACAAACACATTCAGATCACCCCAAAATGGAAATTGGGCTCTGCGATAACAGATACCAAACCCCAAATGTCAGGAAACATAGCAGCCCCCTCCCTTCCTCTCTTCTCAGTCTCTTTTGGAACATATGGTTGGCCTTTTGGAACTTATGATTGAACTATTTTGGAACATATGGTCAGACTTTGCAACCCCCACCCCCTACCTCTGCTTATCTGTGATACAGGCCACGAAAATGCTGATCCCAAGCCCACAGAAGGCCAGCACAAAGAAAGGTCCGTGTCCTGTACTATCTGCTTCATCTTGCAGGAAAAGAAAAACGTTTTATCTGAGGAAGGCAAGCACTTTGGGAGGCTGAGGCTTGCGGATGACGAGGTCAGGAGTTCGACACCAGCCTGGAGTTTGAGATCAATATGGTGAAACCCCATCTCTATATAAAAATATAGAAAATTAGCCAGCTATGGTGGATGCCTGTAGTTCCAGCTACTCGGGAGGCTGAGGCAGGAGAATCGCTTGAACCTGGGAGGTGAAAGTTGCAGTGAGCTGAGATCGGGCTATTGCACTCCAGCCTGGACATTCTGGGCAACAGAGTGAGACTCTGTCTCAAAACAAAACAAAAGCCAAAAAAACTCAGGCTCAGTTTCAAATCCAATTTTTAGTCAATTTTTCTTATTTCTTTTTTTTAGTCAAAATTTTTTTAAGGTTCCCACAAAAGCTGGATTCAACCCCAAGTCTTTCGCACAGAGGGCAGATTGAGGTTTCTAACGGTGGAAGGAATGGGAGAGGCTTTGGTCAGCGGTGGTTGTGGGACAGTTCGCCTGCAAGCTCCACGGCTCCATGCCCCGTGGCGGGGACACGTGCAGGCACCAGCTTGAAAAACGCCATCGGGCGTGGAGCTGACCCACTTGGGTCCGGAGTCTACCCTAGTCGGATCAGGCAGCTGAACGCAGGCCCTGGGACCTCGTGGTGGCCGCTGCGACCTCGAGTTCTGCGGGTGGGCGGGAAGGAGGAGTGGCACGCCGAGGGGGCGTCGGACAATGGTCTGGACAGCGAGAGCCAGTGCCTCAACTTTCCCAGGATTTTCCATTGGGAACGCCCACCCACACACTGCGTCCAGCGTGGGAGGCGATCGCTGAGAACCAGGAGACACAGCCGGGCGGGGAGACCACAGAGCCTGGCCAGAAGACGTGCTGAGACCCGCTGCAGGAACCCCTACCGCCGCGCTGCGCTCGCGCAGTGAGTCCCGGTCCCTCGCAGGGTCACGAGCAGCCCTGCGGGAGGGGCGGGGCCGGGGCGGGGCCAGAGCAGGGCCTGGCCGCGCCCCGGAGGGTGAGGGGCGCCCCACTAAGGTCGGGGTTCCGGGAGCTCCAGTGCTCTGCTCCCCTGGTGTCGCCCGAGGCTGCTGGAGGGTGATGAGACCGTGGCTTGGAGAGGACGTGCTGGGGACAAAGGTCGGGAACCGGCCAGGCTCGTGGTGAAGCTGTCGCGGGAGAGGCACTGCCGCACCGGGACGGTGGGCTGGTGGGCTTGCCACCCTGGACAGCCTGAGCCTGCAGTTATCTCTGTAGCTGAAGGGGGAGACCTGCGAGTATGCAGGGAGGAAAGAGAAGCTTTCCAAGATGGCCAGAGAGCCAGCCAGGCTGAAGGGCTCCGGAAAGGATCACAGGAAGTGGGCTGGAGGGTTCCTTGGGGGTGGAAGGAGGAGAGAACTAGTGAGCAGGCTTGGGGTCACGGGGGAGGGAGAAAGGGTGAGGCTCCTCTCTTTCCAGTGTTGTTTGTGGGCATGATTACAACCCTTCCCCCCACCCCCCACCCCCGCTTATCTGGGATATGGGCCACGAAGCTGTTGACCTGGGGCCCACACAAGGCCAGTGCGAAGAGAGATCCGTGCCCTGTACTATCTGCCTTATCTTGTAGGAAAAGAAAAACTTTTTATCCGAGGAAGTTAAGCCTTTTAAAATTATCAGGCCCATCGAGAGGATCCCTTGAGCCAGGAGTTCCAGACTAGCCTGGCCAACAAGGCGAAACGCTGTCTCTACAAAAATACGGAAATTAGTCAGGTGTTGTGGCTCCTGCCTGTGGTCCCAGCTACTCGGGAGACTAAGGCAGGAGGATCACTTGAGCCCAGGAAGTCGAGGCTGCAGTGAGACAAGATTGTGCCACTGCACTCCGGCATGGGTGACAGCCAGACCTTGTGACAAAAAAAAGAAAATCAGGCCCAGAGAGGGAATTAAAAGGAGACAGCAGTGACATCCCATTACCGCCTTTGAGTTATGTATTCATCTCTTGAAACTGCTTGCATTGGCTTGCTATTGCCGTAAGTAGCTGTGAATTAACCTAGTAATGCCACACTGGACACGATAACCCACTCCTTGTAGCTTAACAGTGTATAGCCAACCACTAGTCAATGAGAGTTCTGTAAACCAATGAAAATTCCTAACAACTTTGTATTAGCCCACAGCCCACTTCCTGTTCCCATTTTTTGTCTTTGAAAACCTGCTTGTAACAAAGCCCTGATGGAGCTCATACCCAAGGTTACTTGGGTCTGAGTCTTCCTGGCAGTCATCCTCCCTCTGTTTTTGTTTGTTTGTTTGTTTTTTGAGACCATGTCTCGCTCTTGTCACCCAGGCTGGCATGCAATGGCACAACCTTGGCTCACTACAACCTCCATCTCTGGGTTGCAGCGATTCTCCTGCCTCAGCCTCCCAAGTAGCTGGGATTACAGGCAGGTGCCACCACACCCAGCTAATTTTTTGTATTTTTAGTGGAGACCGGGTTTCACCATGTTGGCCAGGCTGGTCTCAAAGTCGTGACCTCAAGTGATCAACCTGCCTCGGCCTTCTAAAGTGCTGGGATTACACATGTGAGCCACCACACCTGGCCCCCTTTGGCTCAAGTAAACTCTTTCAATCATATTTTGGGTCTCAGCCTCTTCCTTTTGCGTTGACAATTGACTCCCAGAATATGGAGGCTTTGGCTATAAGGAGCAGGGCCATGGGTGAAGAGTGCCCACAATGACTCAGAGAGAGGTCCCCAACTGGGGCCCGGCTTTCCCACTGTGTCCCCTCAGGAATCTCCCCCCGGGATGCCTGCACCTTTCCTGAGCCTGTAGAAATGTCAGTTTCCTCCACCTCCCAGCACGATAGACTGTGAGGGAATAGGGTGATGGTGGCTCTAGGACTCCCCAGCTGACTCAGTGAACCTCTCTGTACCACCCACACCAGCACGCCTGGAATGCAGACAGGGCGCCCCTGAGAGGCTTCTCCTATGGAGCCTCCTATGCCGCCTATTAGGAAGTTGCAGGAGGCGACCCAGAAGGACAGGAACAACACAGGAGGGAAGGGACGCTGGACACCCCGAGGATGCCATAGCAGAGATGCCTGAGGGAGAGGGAGGGAGACAATTCAGGATGTGCTGAGTTACCTACTGCTACCCATCCTATAACACCCCCATCAGCCTCCCTCTTCAGTCCTCCCTACCCCATCCCTGTTCCCATCTGCTGTCTATCCACTCTCTCCTTCCTGTGGGCCTCATTCCCCCACATCTGCCCCTTTCCCATATAGCTGTGCTTCTTGCCCTTCAGCCCCCTTGGACAGGCCAGCAGAATGCAGACCCCTCAAAGACAAACACACTCAGGTCACCCCAAAATGGAAAGCGGGCTCTGAGATAACAGAAACCAACCCCCAAAAGTCAGGAAACATGGCAGTCCCCTCTCTTCCTCTATTCTCAGTCTCTTTTGGAACATATGGTTGTATTTTATGCACCTTCATGTCTGCAAAGTAACCCTTACCTGGTCCGCATCTCCCCATTATCCCACCATCAGAACATCTGAATTGGAGCATGGGGCTTCCTTAGTGGCAGGACTCTAGGGGGTGAGGAGCCAGGAGAGAAGTATATGGAGCACATGTCGGCCCCTGGAGGTCTGTCTGAGTAGCCCAGTGTGTCTCCATCTTATGCCAGAGGGAGGGAGACCTTGGTGGGGAGGAGCTCCCCACCACCAGGAAAATTGAAGGGGCATGTGTACCGATTTCCATCCCCACTACCACTACCTTCTGTTCCTGGACTGCCATCCCCTGTGGTCTCCATTCGAATGCTCTTTCCCCAGATCTTCCCATGGCTGCTTCCTTCTAGAAGTCATCTGGGTTCAGTTCAAATGGCATCTCTTCCAGGATCTTCCCTAAATTCACCACTCTCCCCCAAAACACACACACACACACACACCATTCTATGCCATGGTCCTTGCAGTATTTTCTGATTACTGCGTACTGATTATATTGTACTGCTATCTGTTGGCGGGGCGGGGGGGGGATTTGTTTTGTTTTCTTTTTTTGAGACAGTCATACAGGCTGGAGTGCAACGGCACAATCTCAGCTCACTGCAACCTCCTGCAACTTCCTCCTCCCAGGTTCAAGTGATTCTCATGCCTCAGCCTCCCAAGTAGCTGGGACTTACAGCTGTGCACCACCATGCCCAGCTAATTTTTATATTTTTAGTAGGGACAAGGTTTCACCATGTTGGCCAGGCTGGTCTCAAACTCCTGACCTCATGATCTGCCCGCCTCAGCCTCCAAAAGTGCTGGGATGACAGGCATGAGCCACCTTGCCTTATTAATTTGTTGACTTGGTAATTGTCCCTGTCACCTCTCATCCCCAGGATGTAGGCTTTCTAGGGCAAAGACCTTGTCTTTTTCCTATCTGTATCCCCAGATCCTAGAACAATGCCTGGCACATAGAAGCCACTCAATAAATATGTATAACTGAATTAAACACAGAGATGTTTGGCTGGTCAGTAAAGGGTCTTTATTGCTGCCTTTTTTTTTTTTTTTTTTGTTTAAGATAGAGTCTTGTTTTGTCACTCAGGCTGGAGGGCAGAGGTGCGAACATGGCTCATTGCAGCCCCGACCTCCCAGGTTTAAGCTATCCTCTCGTCTCAGCCTCCTAAGTAGCTGGGATTATATGTGTGTGCCACTATGCCTGGGTAATTTTTGTCTTTTTTGTAGAGACAGGATTTTGTTATGCTGCCCAGGCTGGTCTCAAACTCCTGAGCTCAAGTGATCCGCCAGCCTCAGCCTCCCAAAGTGCTGGAATTACAGGTGTGAGCCACTGTGCCGGCCCTGACTGCCTTTTTTTTTTTAAGACGGAGTTTCGTTCTTGTTACCCAGGCTGGAGTACAATGGCGCGATCTCCGCTCACTGCAACCTCCACCTCCTGGGTTCAGGCAATTCTCCTCCCTCTGCCTCCTGAGTAGCTGGGACTACAGGTACATGCCACCACGCCCAGCTAATTTTTTGTATTTTTAGTAGAGACAGGGTTTCACCATGTTGACCAGGATGGTCTCGATCTCTTGACCTCGTGATCCACCCGCCTTGGCCTCCCAAAGTGCTGGGATTACAGGCATGAGCCACCGCGCCCGGCCCCCTGACTGCCTTTTTAATCCTTATTGCTGCATCTTCATCCCCTGCCAAAGCCCCAGGCATTGCCGTGCCTGCAGCTGCCCCCAACCACAGCTGCTGCAAACCCACCACCATTGCCACCACCAACACCAGCACCTGAGGTCCCTCAGGAACCATGAGTGAGCTGACACACTCAGGTCTTGCACATGACCTTCAAGCCCCAGTTCCCAAAAGAATTGACCCCTGCTCTGGACTCCTTTCCCACCAGCCCCATCCTCCTTTTGAAACCATGCTTGGACTCCACTGCTCCTATAAGGACACACTTCTCCAGAGAGCCTCAGTACAAATGCACCACGATTTATTGAGGGATTGCCACATGTCAGGCACCATGCTAGGGGAGTCTCCAACATCATGGGCACGCCAAATGCCAGTGCTCTTCTCCCTCTGAGTCTCCCTGAATCCCTGCGCCTCCTGCAGTCAACATGACATTGTTTGTCCTGGGCAAGTTGCTGTGCCTGAGCTGAAGGGGAGCTGCGGGCCTGGGTCCCCCTGCCAGCCACTGTCTGCCTTGCTGTCTCTGTCCCTCACCTCCTCTGGTATCATTGGAGGCATTTGCTCATCCGGAAGCAGATTCTCTGGATGGGGTTGGACAGCCACACTGCTCTCCCATCTCTCCCCACTGTTTGGCCCAGTGTTTCTATAAGAGGATCAGGACAAAGGCAAGAAAGCCCATGGGGTTCACTGGCTGGCCTGTGATCCACAGCTCCCGTTTCTTTACCTAGATGCGGGATTTAGTGTGGTTCTGAAGCTCAGACTTAGCCTCTTTCTTGGAGCAAGTAACAGGAAAAATGGGAGGTAAAGGAAGAAATGGAGCTCTAGTTATTTGCAGGAGGGAGAGGAGTACAATCACCACATACAAACCATGTTCAGCAGAATGCCTTCCCTGTCGCATATACACACATATCTACACATGCACGTGCACACACACAGATGTTCTGAGACACACACTCTGAATTCTTCTGGAAGAGAAGAACTGGCTTGAGAAGGCACAGGAAGCACCCAGGAATGGAAACTAGTATTTCCCGGACTCAAAAGACAGGACCAGTCATTGCTGCAGAACAAAGCAGGGTGACTACTGGTCTCTTGAGCCCAGATCACTGTTTTCTTTGACCGGTTGGGTTCCTGCTTATTTCTGTTTTCAATTTTATCCTGGGGCTTTATCTCCAATGAGGCCCTTTTTTAACTGCCATGACCTAGATTTGCCTTCCTTGGTCCTGAGCATAGCAGGAATACTCATTGACCATAGGCTCAGCCAGCTCAGTACCCTTGGCTGCTCAGCACTAAGCCTGTGTCTCCATTGGCCACACAATCAAGGCATCCTCATTCATATTGCTGTGGGCTCCGGCGGCCGTTTGCATTGGCTGCCCTATCCTAAAGCTCGATCTCTGTTGGTTGCCACAAGATGTAGTATCTCCACTGACTGTGAATCCAATGGATGAATGGGCTTTGTCCTCTCCTTGCCACACTGGTAGGTGTCTCCCAACCTGTGCCCCCTCTTTAGCCTGCATTAGGGTGGGGGAGTACTGGGGGTGCCTGAAGAAGGCCCAACAGCCTCGAGAAGCCTCTGGTGCTGGCGCAGGTGCCTCCTCCTTTCGTGTTCTCCTGTGACTTCACACACCAGCTGGGCAGGGAAGGCCCCAGGAAGCCCCTTCAGCCAACCTGGGGGAAGAGGGAGAGGGGCTCCAGTGAGGTGGAAGCAAGGAGCAGGTGAAGAGGCAAAAAGGGCCTCGTGGGGTCTCAGGGCTTCGGGGTCATTGTAGGTGTGAGAATTCATGGACAAGCCTGGAGCATCAGTAGAAGGGGCATCGGAAGTGGAGGTGACAGCAGCTTGGGGAGGGTCTGGGCTGCTTCTCAGTAGTGGCTGCCCATGTCACTTGGAGTGAAAGGTGGAGTCCTTGCAGGAAACTGTCAGGTCTTGCATGATCCCATCCCTGCCACCTCTATGACCTCATTTGCTTCTCCCCCTTTGTCTCTCCTCAGGCCACACTGACCCCTTGACAGTTCCTCAATCACACATCAGCTTCAGGGCCTTTGCATGGCTGCTGCCTCCAGCTGGGTCACTCTTCCCCCAGACACTGTGGGCCTAAATTAGCTCCATCAAGCTCCATGTTGCCTTCTCAGTGAGGTCCATCTCGGCCTCCCCATGGAAAATTTCACTGGTAGGTTGGACACAGTGGCTCATGTAGAGACAGGGTTTTGACATGATCCCGTCCCTGCCACCTCTATGACCTCATTTGTAATCCCAGCACTTTGGGAGGCCAAGGCAGACAGATCATGAGGTCAGAGATTGAGACCATCCTGGCTAACATGGTAAAACCCCATCTCTACTAAAACTACCAGAAATAAGCTGGGCATGGTGGCAGCCACCTGTAATCCCAGCTACTTGGGAAATTGAGGCAGAAGAATTGCTTGAACCTGAGAGGCGAGAGTCGCAGTGAGCCAAGATCATACCATTGCATTCCAGACTGGGCAACAGAGCAAGACTCCATTTAAAAAGAAAAAAAGAAAAAAGAAAAAAAGGAAGGAAGGAAGGAAGGAAGGAAGGAAAGGGAAGGGAAGGGAAGGAAAGGAGAGAGGGAGGGAAGAAAAAAGAAAATTTCACTCTGCCCAACCCTGGAACTCCTGATCTTCTTTGCTCTGCTTATTTTTTTTTTCATCCATAGCACTCATTACCTTCATATGTACTTTATAATTTACTTATCTATTTGGCTCATTCTTTATCCTCTGCCTCCTCTGCTAGAACATAGCTCCAGCAGGGAAGGAAGTGTGGTGTGGTGTTTGATTCACAGTCCCTAGAACGGCAAGTGGCACTTCGTAGGTGCTTAATAAATATTTATTGAATTAATAAATGAAACACGGTCAGGCACAGTGGCTCATGCCTGTAATCCCAGAACTTTGGGAGGCCGAAGCAAGAGGATCACTTGAGCCCAGGAGTTCAAGACCAGCCTGAGCAACATAGTAAGACCCGCCCCCTCCATTAAAAAAAAAAAATAGAAATAAAATTTAAAAAAAAAAAAAAAAAAGAAGGGCCAGGCACGGTGGCTCAAGCCTGTAATCCCAGCACTTTGGGAGGCCGAGGCGGGTGGATCACGAGGTCAAGAGATCGAGGCCATCCTGGTCAACATGGTGAAACCCCGCTCCTACTAAAAATACAAAAAATTAGCTGGTGGCGCGTGCCTGTAGTTCCAGCTACTCAGGAGGCTGAGGCAGGAGAATTGCCTGAACCCAGGAGGCAGAGGTTGCAGTGAGCCGAGATCACGCCATTGTACTCCAGCCTGGGTAACAAGAGCGAAACTCCATCTCAAAAAAAAAAGAAAGAAAGAAGGCCAGGTGTGGGTGGCTCACACCTGTAATCTCAGCATTTTGGGAGGCCAAGGCAGACAGATCATCTGAGGTCAAGAGTTCAAGACCAGCCTGACCAACATGGTGAAACCCCATCTCTATGAAAAATACAGATATTAGCCAGGTGTGGTGGCAGCCACCTGTAATCCCAGCTACTTGGGAGGTTGAGGCAGAAGAATTGCTTGAACCCAGGAGGTGGAGGTTGCAATGAGCTGAGATCACACCAATGTACTCCAGCCTGGCCAACAGAATTAGACTCTGTCTCAAATAAATACATTTTAAAAAATAAATGAAAGACTCTCTCGCCTTCAGGGGTCTTGTGCAGGTGCTTGGGGGTAGCCCTGGACTCCAGACTCCGTCCTTCAGTCTTGGCAGGTACAGATGGCTCTGAACACAGTTCCTGGGAACAGTCTGGTTGGGGGTGGGTGACATTAAGTGGGATAGAGGTTCTGTTTAGCTTCTCCCCAATATTCCCCTAAAACTCGCTTCTTCTTCCCTCCTCACTTCTAGGGGGCTACTCACCAGAGTCCTCATAGATGGTGTCCGGGGAGCAGGGAAGGGGGCCTGGGGTTGGGAAGGCTCCTAGCCAGCGCTGCATGTCTGATCTGGTGGGGATATTGGGAAATGTTGCAGTTGGCCCAGGAGATCCTCTGGGGTTGAGGCAGGAGCCACAAAACAGAGAAACTGGGGAAGTTGGGGAAGGTCTGAGAAGTCAGATAATGGTCCCAAGGGTGTTTTCTGAAGGAAACACAACTCACAGGGAAGAAGCTTGGAGTAGCCGGTGGGTGGGGCGGCCCTGGTGGTTGCTGAGAAGGGAGAGGCGGAAGGTAGGGGGTCCAGATGGATCCGGAACCTGCTGGGCCTGGACCAGGGAGCGATGGGCATAGTCCAGAACCTGTAGCCGCTGCCCACTGCCCAGGGATTATGTCGTTCAGAAGGACAGCAGGAGTCCTGCTGGACCCTTCCTGCCCACTTCAGCCTAGGGTCCTTCCTACCCTAGGACTCACCTCTTAGGCTGAGTGATGAGCAGCAGGTCGCTAAAGAGCAGCAGGCAAAGAGGGGTGAAGCGGGGGCGCGAGGCAAAGAGCACGCCCCCCCTCCGGCACCCTAACTCCGTCAGCTCTCCCTGGAACTCCAGGCGCCGTGACCAGGAGACCAGGGGCAGGGCCTGCGAAGAAGCAGAAGGTTCTAGAGCAGGTTCTAGCTTCGAAGCACTGTGGGGCAGGACAAATATGGAGCCTGGGCAGGGATGTACCTTGACTTTGTGGAAGCGCAGCCTTTGGGTGAGCCGGATCAGCTCTTCAGTCTGCTTCATGCGCCCCACCTCAGCGCTGCAACGCTCGATGATCTGGGTAAGGGGAGCCTCATCACCCATCCCAGCAGTCAGCCCCCACTCCCTGCCATTTCTCTCTCCCACCTTGTCACCTCCCCTAGCTTCAGCTTCCCTCCTGCCCACCTTGCTGACAGCACCCAGGGCCCTCTGGGCATTCTCCTGGCGGCTGGACCCCTCTTCCGTCTGGCGCAGGATATTCTGGGAACAAAGAGGAAAGGTGACTGGGCACCCTGATCTGTCGCCCTGGGATTCAGAGGGGCCACAGCTCAGAGGACCCTGCCTGCTTTGGCTAGCTTCAGCAAGGCTGACAGACCTCATCACTCACCATCTGCAGAACCCTGAGCAAGTCCTGTTACCGCTCTGAGCCTCAGCTTCCTCATCTGTAAAATGGGGCTAATAACCACCTGCTAGGTATATATCAATAGCATTGTTTTGAGGATTCAAGAAGGTAATATATGTAAAGTGCTTAGCATAGTTCTTGACACATATTAAATGTTGAAAAGAAGGTTGCTCTTATTTTATTTTTTTAATTTTTTTTTTTTTTTTTTTTTTGAGACAGAGTTTCGTTCTTGTTACCCAGGCTGGAGTGCAATGGCGCGATCTCGGCTCGCCGCAACCTCCGCCTCCTGGGTTCAGACAATTCTCCTGCCTCAGCCGCCTGAGTAGCTGGGATTACATGCCACCATGCCCAGCTAATTTTTTGTATTTTTAGTAGAGACGGGGTTTCACGATGTTGACCAGGATGGTCTCAATCTCTTGACCTCATGATCCACCTGCCTCAGCCTCCCAAAGTGCTGGGATTACAGGCGTGAGCCACCACTCCCGGCCTAAATTATTTTTTAAGAAACAGGGTCTTGCTTTGTTGCCCAGGCTGGAGTGCAGTGGCTATTCACAGGCACGATCCCACTACTGATTAGTACAGGAGTTTTGACCTGCTCTGGGCCACTTCACCCCTCCTTAGGCAACCTGGTGGTCCTTCACTCCCAGGAGGTCACCATATTGTTGCCAAACTTAGTGAGGACACCCGATTGGCATAGCGCTCTACAGCCAGAACTCCTGGCTCAAGCAATCCTCCCACCTCAGCCTCCCAAGTAGCTGGGACTACAGGCATGCGCAACCACGCCCAGCTAATTTTTGTATTTTTAGTAGAGATGGGGTTTAACTATGTTAGCCGGGATGGTCTTGATCTCCTGACCTTATGATCCGCCCGCCTTGGCCTCCCAAAGTGCTGGGATTACAGACATGAGCCACTGAGCCTGGATCCATCAATTGATTCTATATGACCTGTGGCAAGTTATGTAACCTATGCCTTAGCTTTCTCATCTCTAAAGTAGGACAAATAATAGTTCCTACCCTCACACAGTTGTGAGTAAGTTTACACAGGTGTATGGCACTTAGAACCATTCCTAGAAAGCTCAATAGCTGTTGAGCTCTTATGATTAGTATCATTATTATTATTATTGTGCTGTCTACAGTGGAAATAGATAAAGCTGAATAAGATCATAAAGACACTGATAATCTAGTTGGGAATTTTCCACATAAAAATCCCCCCATTCACTGGGCTCAGTGGCTCAAGCCTGTAATCCTAGAGATTTCAGAATCTGAGATAGGAGGATCACTTGAGGCCAGAAGTTCAAGGCCAGCCTAGCCAACAGAGTGAGACCCTGTCTCTATAAAAATAAAAATTAATAAATAGTCGGGCATGGTGGCATTGTAGTCCCAGCTACTTTTGAGGCTGAGGTATGAGGATCCCTTGAGCCCAGGAATTTAAGGCTGCAGTGAGCCGTGATTGTGCCACTGCTCTAAAGATCCCCATATTGGGTAACCTGGTTAGAAAGGAGTCTCTATTTTGCAATAGAAGAGAGTATCTCAGGCTAGGCACAGTGGCTCATGCCTGTAATCCCAAGCACTTTGGGAGGCAGCGTCAGGTGGATCACCTGAGGTCAGGAGTTCGAGACCAGCCTGACCAACATGGTGAAACCTCGTCTCTACTAAAAATACAAAATTAGCAAGTGTGGTGGCACATGATTGTAATTCCAGCTACTGGGGAGGCTGAGGTAGGAGAATCACTTGAACCCTGGAGGTGGAGGTTGCGATGAGCCGAGATCTCGCCATTGCACTCCAGCCTGGGCGACACTCCATCTCAAAAAAAGAAAAGTGTCATCGGGCGCAGTGGCTCATGCCTGTAATCCCAGCACTTTGAGAGGCTGAGGTGGGTAGATCACCTGAAGTCAGGAGTTTGAGACCAGCCTGATCAATATGGTGAAACCCCATCTTTTAAAAAAAGAAAGAAAGAAGAGTTTTTCTTCCCCATTATCACCCCACTAAGGAGCCTTTTTAAGATAATTATCCCTAAACATCCCCCTTACCATGAACCATGAAAGTTTAATTCTACAGATCTACTGTAACTCTGTTTATGCACTAAAGCTTAATGGAGTACCACTGCTGGAATAACTAATATTATTTTCATATCCAAAGAACCAATTTTTGCCCCCTTGGGGGTGATATCACCCCAGCTGGGAAGGCATGTGGGTAGAAAAATAAAGCCAGAGACAACCTCAAAAACCACTCACACACTCCCCCTGAGACCCAGAGAGCAGAAGGGACTTGCCCAAGGTCACTCAGTGAATCAGTGGCAGAGCTAAGTGTGGAACTCATGTCTCCAGCCAGAGGCCCTTTCCCTGCGCCTGGACCTGGAGGCAGTCCAGGTAGAGGAAAGAGCCCTCACAGCCCCTAAGGTAGGGTTTGGTGGGTCCTAGGCTGGGAGACCCAGATTACGAGGGTCTGGAGAATCTTCCAGATTCTGGGGGATTTTATGGGTTTTGTTTTGTTTTGTTTGTTTCTTCGTTTGAGACGGAGTCTGTCTCTGTCGCCAGGCTGGAGTGCAGGGGCACGATCTCGGCTCACTGCAACCTCCGCCTCCCGGGTTCAAACAATTTTCCTGCCTCAGCCTCCAGAGTAGCTGGGACTACAGGCGACCGCCACCACGCCCAGCTAATTTTTGTATTTTTAGTAAAGACGGGGTTTTACCATGTTGGCCAGGATGGTCTCGATCTCCTGACCTCGTGATCCGCCCGCCTCGGCCTCCCAAAGTGCTGGGATTACAGGCGTGAGCCACCGCGCCCTGCCTTTATGCCTAAAGTGGAGTCGGGCATGGTAATAGCTGGGCAAGAGGCCCTCGGGAGAGTTCTCCGATGGGTTGGTGGGGCAGGTACAGCCGCAGCCGGGACAGGTACCTGCAGCAGCATGCGAAGCCGGGTAATGCGCTGGAAGGGCAGTAGCAGGAAGGACGGCAGCGGGAGCCGTTCACACTTCGGGAGGCTCTGCAGCCGGCGCAGCTCCGCGGAGAAGCGCACGTTGGTGTCCCTGCAGAAGCAGGCGTGGCTAGCGGCTGCCTGGAGACCCTGGTGCCCCAGCCTGCTGTGGGCCTTGGCCCACCCCTCTCCCCAGCTTCCTCCCCATCCCCGGGACACTCACATGAGGCGGCTGTAGGTCTCCTCCTGATACTGCTGGTTCCGCACGTAATCCACATACACCGAGAAAGGCCCCACGGCATGGGCATGCACCACATCACACAGGTCGCTGATGTGCGGGGAAGAGCGCACACGGGACAGTAACGTCGTTAGAAACCTGAAGGAATTGGGGAAGCGAGCAATGGGGCGGGGCAGAGAGCCAGGTCTCCCGCGTTTTTGAGAGAAGAGCTGGGAACTAACTGAACCCGCAGAAGTAAAGACCTGGGCTGGGGAGAGAGAAAAGGGCGTGCCCAGCAACCTAAGGCCAGTTTCCCAGGAAGGATGGGAAGCCACTGACCGCTCGCTGACTCCCTGGACTCGCTGCACGTTGGAGAAGAGTGTGTGGTGATCACGCGGGGTGAGCGTGTCCCGGAGTGCCTGGCTTAGCACGAAAGTGTCGGTCAGCAGCCGCAGGGAGCGCAGGTAGGAAGCCTCCGATGTCACCACCTCGAAAAGACTCTAGAAAGAAGAGCGGGCAGTCGTGTCAGTCCCCTATGCCTGACCCATGCAGCCCAACCCCAGCACCCTCCTCCCATCTCCCATGTCCAGCTCTCACCTCCTGCATGCGCCTCTCCTGGGGGCTGAGGGTATCCAGAAGGCCGCTGGCTTGCACAGCCGGAAGCTCCTGCCACAGGGTGTTACGAGGTCCAGGGGGTCGTGGGAAGGTGGGTGCATCTCCAGCATTTGCTGGAGAAGGACTCCCATCCTCACCGACCCCCCACAGCTCCTCTGACAGCACGGCTGCTCGGTAGGTCTGGTACAGAGGTTCTAGAAGGCAGACATAGCACTTCAGGGAAGCCCAGTGCCCCCAAACCCTTCCCCACTGCTTGATGGTCACAGCAGGGACCCTCAGGTCCAGAGGCCCTCACCATCCTGCAGGGGCAGCTCCCAATTCTGCTCCTTCAGCACCTCTAGCCCCTCCTCTTCTCTGTGGAGAAAGAAAGGGAAGGGAGTCCCCAGGGCCACCACTGCTGCCACCGCAAGGATGCCTGTTGTCCCCATGCTGGACAGGGCAACCCACATGCAGGTTGGATGTAAGGACCCTGATGGTTCCCCACATCAAACTTCAGGTTTTTTGGGGTTTTTCTTGGGGCAGTGGGGAAGACAAGGTCTCACTGTGTTGCCCAGGCTGGTCTTAAACTCCTGGCCTCAAGCAATCCTGCCACCTTGGCCTTCCAAAGTGTTGGGATTGCAGGCATGAGCTACTTTGCCCAGCCCAAACTCCAGATCTTTTTATGTGCCATCTAGAGAGGACCCCCTGAGCTAAGTAGGCCCTATTCTTATCTCAACCACTGTGGACCAAAGACTTCTGAGTCTCCTCCTCAACCCTCACGTCACAACCATTGTCTGGAACGTTCTATTTGTGTGTCAAGGAAGCTCAACATGATGCACTACAACTCTCACACCTCCCACCAGCACCTGCAGCCCCCATCTGCCCCGCTCTGGTCCTCAGCATCATCACACCCCCATTCGCCCAAGCTAAAAACCACTAGTAAATGTTTGTTGAATAAATGAATGGACCCAGATAACTTCTGACAGCAATGGTGAATCTGAGATAATTAACAAGCCTGGATAGCATAGAAGAGGCGGTCATGATTACCAAATAGATTTTCAGACAATAATTGCCATAGAAGCTCAAGGTGAGGGAAGGGAGTTAAGATGGTGCACTTACTCTGGGCCCGGCTCTTCACAATATCATACCCCCATGATTCCATGCCGTGGTTCCTATGCTTAGCCCCATTTCACAGATGAGAATGCTGAGCCCCAGGAAGGTTAAAGACTTTTTTTTTTTTGAGACAGAGTTTTGCTCTTGTTGCCCAGGCTGGAGTGCAATGACACAATCTCAGCTCAGTGCAACCTCCACCTCCTGAGTTCAGGCGATTCTCCTGCGTCAGCCTTTCAAGTAGCTGGGACTACAGGTATGCACCACCATGTCCAGCTAATTTTGTATTTTTAGTAGAGATGGGGTTTCACCATGTTGGCCAGGCTGGTCTCAAACTCCTGACCTCAGGTGATCTGCCTGCCTCACCTTCCCAAAGTGCTGGGATTATAGGCATAAGCCACCGCTCTGGCCTTCTTTTTTTTTTTTTTTTTTTTGAGACGGAGTTTCGCTCTTGTGACCCAGGCTGGAGTGCAATGGCGCAATCTCGGCTCACTGCAACCTCTGCCTCCTGGGTTCAGGCAATTCTCCTGCCTCAGCCTCCCGAGTAGCTGGGATTACAGGCACGCGCCACCATGCCCAGCTAATTTTTTGTATCTTTAGTAGAGATGGGGTTTCACCATGTTGACCAAGATGGTCTCGATCTCTTGACCTCATGATCCACCCGCCTCGGCCTCCCAAAGTGCTGGGATTACAGGTGTGAGCCACCGCACCCGGCCTGCTCTGGCCTTCTATTAGGTCACAGAATCTATAAGGGCCAGAGCTGGGATTCAAAACAAGGGCTACTTACCTCTAGGGCCCTGGCCTTTGTCCCCTCAACTTTGTGGAGGTGGGATTTAGCTGGAGCTGAAGGCTAGTCTGCCCTCAGGTAGAGGCATGGTAGGGAGAGTGGCAGGGAGTAGGCAGGGGTGGGGGTGTTCGGTACCTCCCCTCCACAGGTGCTGGAGGAGTGTTCCCAGGAGCTTCATCAGGACTGTCTCCTGGAAAGAGAAGCCAGAGTGAAGAGAAAAAACCTCTAAGATCCCCAGCCCAGGACTTTTGACTCCAGCCCCAGCAGGGACTGTTACAATAAAAACTGCAACTTTCTTTTTTTATTTGTTTGTTTTTGTTTTTTGTTTGCTTGTTTGTTTTATTCAGTTCCCACAGAGACTGCCAAAAGTTGCCAATGCCAACAATATTTCAAGTCGTCATGGTGGGGTATTGGGAAAAGTCTTCAATCAGCAATAATCGCGCCTTGGGTGAACCTCATTGGCTACGATACTGCCACTGCAAAAAGCTAAAAACTAAAAGCAACTTTCATCAGCACCAGAGCAGTAGCTGGTAGAGAAGCAAAGAGCCCAGGGCCTGTTGGGGGTTGTAGTTTGTTGGGCTTTAGTCCCCCCTGCCTCTCCCCTTTCCGCTCACCCTCGAGAGGTCCACTCCCCCAGGCCCTGCACCTGTTTGGATTCCATCTTCAGAAGGCAGATCGAGATCTGGCTGTGGGAGGTCCCCAGAAATGGTGGCGTCCTGCCTGACACGAGTTGGCTTGGGAGGCTTGAGAGGTGGCAGGAGTTTGCGCTCGGCAGTGGAACGGTAGGATGTGAGGACCACAGCTGGGTGACCAACACTTGGAGGGTTGGGGCGGGAGCGAGAGGTCCGTAGTGGGGATGCCCGGCGGGGGGCCCTGGGAACCTCCTCATAGCCCCCCACAGGCACCCATCTGAGCTCCAGGCCAGGCCGGGTGGCATGACAGACACAGGGGCAGCAAGGAGGGCAGGCCAGGCCAGCATCTGCGGGAGACAGGTATCCTAAGGAGAAAGCCCTTGGGGCCCGGCCCCACCCCACCCAGGCTGCCTCTGTCTTTAATCTGCCCAGCAAGGGCAACATCAAGGTCCAGCCCCAGGCATCTGTCAATCTCCTCCACCCCAACTCTCTTCAAATCCCAACATACAGAAACCAGATATTCCAAACATTAAATCCATTTTTGAAAAGGTACCCCTGAAAGTTGTTAGCCTTGAAACACTGAAAATGAAGAAGATGGGTGAATTGAGGTCACCCAACCCCGCATACTCACCTGGAGCACTGTTCTCCTGGGACCCGCTCCCAGTGAGGGGACCCTCTCTCTCCCCATTCACATCTGCTCCCACTTGAAGACCCGGCTCCAGGGCATCTGCAGCCTGAGCCTTGCCTTCAGCACCTCCTTCAAACCTGCCAGCCAGCCTCCGCACAGTGCCAGGGGCTGAGGCAGAGCCATTCTGGGCCGGGACCCCCGCCATGGGGAGTAGGGGCATGCGGGGTGACCCAGAGGGCTTGAGTGGGGGAACTGGGGACCGGGGGGCAGATTCAGGGGAGGCGGAGCGCCGGGACACTGGGCTGGGTGTGGGGGTGCTAGAAGGTGAGTCTGGGGAAGTCTGGGAGTCAAGGCTGGCCCTAGAAGCTGAGGGAGGCAAAAGAGCAGGGGGCTTGAGGGATGCGGCTGGGGGCTCCCAAAAAATGGGGGTGCACATTGGGGTTGGTGCAACTTTGGAGGTTTGGGGAAGTTCTTGTGGAGAGGAGCCATTGTGAGGAGGCCCTGGGGACTGGGCAGCCCTGGAACGAGAAGGAGGGCGGGGGCGGATAATCCGAGGGGGCTTCTGCGTAGGGGGTGTCGCTGCAGGAAGGGACTGCATTGACATCTTCCTCTGCACTCTTCAAAGGAGTGGGGCGTTCTGCTGGAGTCATCCCCTGAAGAGGAGGGAGGGAAAGAGAAAGAGCTTTAGTGCCTTGCAGGGTGGGTAAACTGAGACCACTGGAAGGCAGGATCTTGAAGTCAGGAGGGAAGGCTGGTGTAGGGGTTCCAGAGAATCCATCAAATTCAATAAGGGGGGATTCCCTTGCTAGTATAGCCGCTCCGAGTTTGCCTGCTGAACCGTGTGTCTGTGGAGGGCGTTGTGGAGGTTTGTGTGGGGGGTGGCATGGTGTGTTGTGAGTGTGCCAGTTCTGTGCTTGCCACGTGGGTGTGCAAGGGGAGCGTGGAGTGTCCAGTGTGTGGCGTGTGGCCTGTTAGGCAGTGCTCGGTGTGAGTGTCCAAGATGGCAGTGCCAGGGTGGCTGTGCGATGTGTGTCCTGTGCTGTCTCGGTCTGAGTGCCACGAGCGCCTGTCCTGTCTGCTGGACCTGGGCTGCGAGGGATGCATCACTGTTTTTCTGCTCCACCGGCCCTCCGCCCCCCCTTTCCCAGTTCCTCTCTCTGGACTCTCCCTTTCCGGATTATTTTTAGTCTCCTTTTCCTGCCATCAAGATTCCTGGAGCCTCTGACCCCCAGAGATGAGAAGGCCCTGGCACAGTCTCTCCTGTCCTGTGTCCAATCATCCCTGCCTGCCCTGAAGTCTGGTCACAGAGAGAGGCCCAGCACAGGCCTGGGTCCTGCAGGAGGCCTGGGGAGACGGCTGGGAGAGGAGACTGAAGGAGAGGACCAGTCAGGCCAGGACGCTGGGGCCTGGGTTTCTCCTCCTCCCTCGAGGAAGGAGGCTGTAATACCAAGAAGAGTGCAGGGTCAGACTGGGGAGAGGGGAACCTCAAATTCTCATCAGGGGTCAGCAGGAGAGTCAGACCCCTCCAAGCCGCAGATTGTGTCTTGAGAAATGATGTGGGGGAGACATGGGGGTTGTAGATGATGAGTCTTGCAGCTCAGTGGCCTCTGTGTTCTGGCTGAAAGTCACTAAGCAAAGTGGTCTTGACCACTGGCCAGCTCCTCCCCAGCCCCTGGCCCTCAGGGACCCCATCCCCCTCAGGTTCCTGCATTTACTTCCTTCCCTACCCCCCACTCAGGAACCCAGGTACTCGGGCCCCAAGCACTCACCCTCGAATCCCCTCCACTCTCAGTCACCTCCCAGGGCTGAGTGAGTAGGGGCAGGAAACAGGAATCGGATCTACCTCCCAACCGGACACACCCCCCCCCCCCCCCAAACCACACCACTCTCCACATGCGCACATCACCCAGGGCTCCGGTAGACAGAGGTATCCAGGGTCTCAGAGATTAACGGGATCCAGGGAAAAGCTGAAATTCAGGCATGGAAAGTATGTGCGCAAGTTCTACCTCCACAGCTGTGTGGATAGGGACTCACAGGGGAGAGGTGGATGGGGTGGGGGTGAAGACAGGGCAGCGATGGCACAGAGCTTGGCTGGGCGGCATGGCTGTCTGGACGCCACTGTCTCAGCTAAGAGATCCCTCCACGGTGAGTCTCACCATCTCTCCCACGACTTGCACAACCACCTGTCTCTTCAGCTGGGTGTGAGCCAAGCCCTATTTCACATGGAGGGACCCTCCCGCAGGCTTCCCTCCCTAATTCTGCAGTAGGTCCCCATAAATTTACCTTTATTTTTTGGAATCAGTTGCTATTTCAGCCTGTCCTGTCTGCCCCTTGGAACAAGGAATGAGGGGCTGAAGTCTCCAAGTGTCTGTTCCTGTGTTTCTGGGGCGGGCACTCAGGGCCAGATTGAGATCTCTGCGGAGGAAGCCAGTTCCTCAGCCCCACCCAGCCATTGTGTTGGGTGTGTGTGTGTGTGTGTGTGTGTGTGTGTTATAGGAGGGAGAAAAGGGAAAAGGGGAGGGCCAGGAGGTAGGACTAAGAGGAGAGGGGAGGGGAAGGGAGGGGAGGGGAATGAGAAGAGAGGGACAGACTTGGAGTCTGTCTCCTCCAGGTGGATGGATATACATTTACAGGGGGCCAGGCGTGGTTGTTCACCCTTGTAATCCCAGCACTTTGGGAGGGCAAGGTAGGAGGACCAGCCTAGGTAAGGTAATGTGACCCTGTCTCTACAAAAGATTTAAAGTAGCCATGGACAGGCCAGGCGCGGTGGCTCACGCACTTTGGGAGGCCGAGGCAGGTGGATCACCTGAGGTCAGGAGTTCAAAACCAGCCTGGCTAAAATGGTGAAACCCTGTTTCTACTAAAAATACAAAAATTAGCTGGGCATGGTAGCGTTTGCCTTTAGTCCCAGCTTCTTGGGAGACTGAGGCAGGAGAATGGCTTGAACAGGGGAGGCAGAAATTGCAGTGAGCCAAAATCGTGCCATTGCACTCCAGCTTGGGCAACAAGAGCAAAACTCCATCTCAAAAAAAAAAAAAAAAAAAACCTCTGATCCCCCAAATGCTCAGGGAGACTGATTTGAGTAATAACAAAACTCTGGTCTCCCAGACAGCTGCCTCTGTACGAATTACTTTTTCTCTATTGCCATTCCCCTGTCTTGATAAACTGGCTCTGTCCAGGCAGCAAGCAAGGTTAATCCATTGTGGGTGGTTACAATTTCACCCCTAGATCCTTTTTTTGTTTTTTTTTTTTTTGAGATCGAGTCTCACTCTGTTGCTCAGGCTGGAGTGCAGTGGTGCAATCTCAGCTCACTGCAACCTCAGCCTCCCAGGTTCAAGCGATTCTCCTGCCTCATCCTCCCAGGAAGCTGGGATTACCATCACGCCTGGCTAATTTTTGTACTTTTAGTAGAGATGGAGTTTCACCATAACGGCAAGGCTTGTCTTGAACTCCTGGCCTAAGGTGATCCACCCACCTAGTCCTCCCAAAGTGCTGGGATTACAGGCGTGAGAGACCACGCCCAGCTTCTAAATCCTTTTAGGCATCCAGGGAGAGTACTTCTTTCAAAGAATCTCCACACTCTACCAAGAAGGCTAAAGGCTGGGTGTGGTGGCTCCCACTGAAGTGGGAGGATCCCTTGACCCCAGGAGTTTGAGACCAGCATGGGCAACATGGTGAAACCCATCTCTACAAAAAACACAAAAATTAGTCAGGCATGGTGATGTCCACCTGTAGTCCCAGCTACTAGGGAAGCTCATGTGGGAGAATTGATTAAGCCTGGGAGGTTGAGGCTTCAGTGGGCTGTGATCACACCACTACACTCCAGCCTGAGCAACAGAGCAAGGCCCTGTCTCAAAAAAGAAAGAAACCTAGATTTGTATGTGTAGCCTGTTGTATTTTCTTTTTACTGAAATGGGAGCATCTTTATTACTTTTGCTACTTGCAAAAATAACCTTTAAAGAGATCATTAAAAAGTACTGCTATAGGCCTGACTGACGTGGAGAAACCCCACCTCTACTAAAAATCCAAAATTAGCTGGGCGTGGTGGTGCATGCCTGTAATCCCAGCTACTCAGGAGGCTGAGGCAGGAGAATTGCTGGAACCCAGGAAGCAGAGGTTGCTGTGAGCCAAGATCGCAACATTGCACTCCAGCCTGGGCAACAAGAGTGTAACGCCATCTCAAAAAACTGAGTACTGCTTATTTGCTGCAAACATGAATAGCATTTAGCACTGCATTAACTGCTCCAGACCTGAAGGGGGAATGTGAGGAAGAGAAGAGGAATGAGATGGTTGGGCAAGCTCCTGGACCTTGCCCTTGTCCTCTCGATGTGGTCTAGGTTTATCTCCTCTTCCTCTCCCCGCCACCTGGAGGTTTTCATCTGTCTATCTGTTGGGAAGAAATTTCCCCCACTACCAAAGACAGCAGAGCATGTTTCGGAGTAGCTTAAAGTTCCCTAGAGCCATACTGAGAATAGTCTAACCTTCCTGACAAAGAGGCTACCTTGGGCCCACTACCCAAAGCAAAGATGAAAACAATGACTTTTCAGATCTATAAAAATCACCATATAAGGCCGGGTGAGGTGGCTCACCCGTCTGACCAGTAGACCCGTTTGAGACCAGTCTGGCCAAACTTCATCTTTAGTAGAGATGGTGAAACCCCGTCTCTACTAAAAATACAAAAAATTAGCCAGGCGTGGTGGCAGGTACCTGTAATCCCCCAGCTACTTGGGAGGCTGAGTCAGGAGAATCGCTTGAACCTGGGAACAGAGGTTGCAGTGAGCCAAGATCATGACGTTGTATTCCAGCCTGGGCAATAAGAGCAAAACTCTGTCTCAAAAAAAAAAGAAAGATGGCTACAACAATCCCTCCCTCCAGGCTCCAATGAGCTGTGATCACACCATTGTACTCCAGCCTGGATGATGACGGAGACTGTCTCAAAAAACAAGCAGGCTCCATGCAGGGGCTCATACCTAATCCTAGCACTTTGGGAAACTAAGATGGGAAAATAGATTGAGCCCAGGAGTTTAAGACCAGCCTGGGGGCAACCAAGTGAGATCCTTGTCTCTAAAATTTTTTTTTTAATTAGTTGGGCATGATGGCCCATACCTGTAGTCCCAGCTACTTGATAGGCTGAGGCGAGAGGATCACTTGAACCCACGAGATCAAGGCTAGAGTGAGCTGTGATCACGCCCCTGCACTCCAGCCTGGGCAACAGAGTGAGACCCTGTCTCAAATAACAAACAAACAAAAAAACAAAAACCCAATTCTTCTCATCCCAAATGGCCAAATTCATCAATAACCAAAAAGTTCTTTCTGAAACCACCTTTGCAAAAATCATAAATGAGAAAATTAGTTCAATGAAAGAATGCTGACCCAACTGACTCCATCTTGATTCTGATCTCCAAGCTGTCCTTGTTCATTCATGGCCATGAGCAGAACTGACTTTGGGAGGAACTTAGTTTATAGTTTAGCTTTGAAACATAGATTATAACAGCCCTTTCCAAAATCAAACCCCCTTTCTGCTTGGGAACTGGATTGCTCTTGCAGGACTAACAAATTAGTTATAAGATTAGAAGTTATGGCTGGGAGGGGTGGCTCACGCCCGTAATCCCAGCACTTTGGGAGACTGAGGCAGACTGATCACTTGAAGCCAGGAGTTGGAGACCAGCCTGGCCATCACAGAGAAACCCCATCTCTACTAAAAATATAAAAATTAGCTGGGCATGGTGTAGGGTCCAGCCCTACAGGGTCCTATGAGCCCCTCTCTACTGGTTCCGAGACAAGAAACTGTGGAAATAAAAGACACAAGACACTGAGAAAGAGAAAACAGAGTTTGGGCCCGGGGGTCCACTGCCAACAAAAGCACAGGGTCCAGCAGTGGCCCTGAGTGCCTGGACACTCTGACTTTTACTGAGTACAAAGCAGGGGGCAGAGTAGGTAGGGTGAGGTAATGGTGGTCAGTGATAGGGTCAGGTAAACCACCTGTCTTGGAGATAGGGGCCCAGGTCTTTCAAGTAACCAAGGCGAAGAGAAAACCTAATGCATCAGCGCTTCTTCATGCTTGTCAAGAAAGAACAAAGATGTTAAAATTTATGTTACTATTACTGATTCTATCTTTTAAGAAAAGGAGGGACCAGGTGTAGAAGCAGAACTTGAAAGTAGACATGGAACGTGACCACTGAAGCACAGCATCACATAGAGGCAGTTAAGCCCCCGGATGTCTGTGGGTCTCCCTGACAGCCGTCAGGCCTACAACAAGAGCTTGGAGAAGCACAGTTTTCTCCTAACTCCCCCAGGGAAGGAGATGTCTCGGACATTTTGGATGTCTCCTTCCCTAGCTGACTAAACAGCAGGTGCTTTCCCAGCGCAGCCGCTGCTGCCGCACAGCCAAGGCACCCTCCAGCAGCCCTTATGTGGGCGTAGAGGGCTTAGAGCATCTTGCCTTAGGATCACTTTGTTCACAATGTCACCTCAATTCCATGCTTCATAACCTGATAATCACTAGTGAGATTAAAAGATTATATTGAGTATATATATTTCTGTGATTCCATATGAATAACTATGTGATTATTCATGATTATATATAGGAATAACTATGTAAGTATATCTCTAATTCTTTTCTAGTTCTGTATTCATATGGGAACAGGCTGAGGCTTCAGACCCTTGCCTCAGCACTTGCAGGGTCTCCCACCCACGGCGTGGTGATGCACACCTGTAGTCCCAGCTACCTGGGAGGCTAAGACACAAGAATCACTTGAACCTGGGAGGCAGAGGTTGCAGTGAACCAAAATAGGGTGACTGCACTCCAGCCTGGGTGACAGAGCGAGACTCTGTCTCAAAAAAAAAATTTTGGTTTAGAGACTGCAAGACTCTGAACCTCCCCAAATTGCTCCTGGGGATAACATCATTGCTGTAAAACCTAAGATCAATGCTTGAGATATTTTCCAGACCCTGCACTCAAAGGATCAGCTGGCAACACCCAGAAGGAAAAACTGGCTGATTTAGTGCCCCCACCCAGGAACTGACTCAGTAAAAGAGGAGAGTTTCTGGTTGGGCGCGGTGGCTCACGCCTATAATCCCAGCACTTTGGGAGGCCAAGGCGGGTGGATCACAAGGTCAAGAGATCGAGACCATCCTGGTCAACAAGGTAAAACCCCTGTCTCTACTAAAAATACAAAAATTAGCTGGGCATGGTGGTGCATGCCTGTAGTCCCAGCTACTCAGGAAGCTGAGGCAAGAGAATCGTTTGAACCCAGGAGATGGAGGTTGCGGTGAACCAAGATCGTGCCTGGGTAACAACAGCAAAACTCCATCTCAAAAAAAAAAAAGAAGAGTTTCAACTCCTCATGATTTTATCTCCCACCTGACCAATTAGCACTCCCCACTTTCTGACCCCCAACCCACCAAATTATCAAAAACCCCAGTCTCTAAAGTTTCCGGGAGATTGAGTAATAACTAATTCAATTTCACACATGGCATGGCAGACCTCATGTCAATTAAATTTCTGTACTGCAATGCCATGGTCTTTTTTTTTTTTTTGAGATGGAGTTTCACTCTTGTTGCTCAGGCTGGAGTGCAATGGCACGATCTTGGCTCACTGCAACCTCCAACTCCTGGGTTCAAGCGATTCTCCTGCCTCAGCCTCCTGAGCAGCTGGGATTACAGGCATGCGCCACCACACCTGGCTAATTTTGTATTTTTAGTAGAGATGGGGTTTCTCCATGTTGGCCAGGCTGGTCTCAAACTCCTGAACTCAGGTGATCTACCTGCCTCAGCCTCCCAAAGTGCTGGGATTACAGGCGTGAGCCACCACGCCTGACAATGCCGTGGTCTTTATTTGTACAGAGGACAGGAAGAGTGCACTGGGCAGTTACATTTCCACTGAGGATGCCAAGCTGGTGGAATATGGGCCTAGAGCTACTAGTGGCCATCAATGAGGTGTCCTGAGAGTAAAACCCAATATATGGCTGAGGTGGAGAGAGACAGATTTGCTGCCTTATTCTGATGGCCTGAAGTAATATCTGTGTCTGGAGTTTTCAGTTGTATGGGTCAGTGAGTTCCCTTTTGGAAAGCTAGTGTGGGTTGGATTTCTGTCACTTAACACCAAAACAATCCCTTTTATAAAGGGAGCTTTTTTTTTTTTTGAGACAAAGTCTTGCCCTGTTGCCCAGTGGAGTGCAATGGTGCAATCTCAGCTCACTGCAACCTCCACCTCCCAGGTTCAAGCAATTCTCCTGCCTTAGCCACCCGAGTAGCTGGAATTGCAGATGCCCACCACCACACCAAGCTAATTTTTAGTATCTTTAGTAGAGATGGGGTTTCACCATGTTGGCCAGCCTGGTCTCATACTCCTGACCTCATGATCCTCCCAATTTGGCCTCCCAAAGTGATGGGATTACAGATGTGAGCCACCGCACCCGGCCATAAAGGGAATTTCAAATAAAAGAAATGTTGAGTTCAACTGCCTCCGGTAGGGCCAGGACTTGGAAGTCCAGCAGAATCTTCCATGAAGCACAGAACACCAGGGCCTCATTTCTGCCCAGAAAGCTGTTAATGTAGATAGCCTGCCTGTGAAGGGTGATAAATCAGGAAGGGGGCAGTAAGAAAAAGCAGGCCTGCTCTTGGAACTTTTCTTTTTTTTGTTTTTGAAATGGAGGAAGTGGAGTTTCGCTCTTGTTGTCCAGGCTGGAATGCAATGACAAGATCTCTGCTCACTGCAACCTCCGCCTTCCGGTTTCAAGCAATTCTGCTGCCTCAGTCTTCCGAGTAGCTGGGATTACAGGCGCCCACCACCACACCTGGCTAATTTTTGTATTTTTAGTAGAGACAGGGTTCACCATGTTGGCCAGACTGGTCTTGAACTCCTGACCTTGTGATCCACCCGCCTCAGGCTTCCAAAATGCTGGGATTACTGGCGTGAGCCACCGTGCCCTGCTGCTCTGGGAATTTATACAGGTTTTGGTCCAGGTGAGAGGATACACACAGACGATTCTTCCACACCGCCACTAGGTGGAGGCTGAGCACTTCGGGTGCAGGGTCAGCAGCCAAAATGAACCCATCAGTGTCTAGGCCACCAAAGAGGAGGCAAGAAAGACACAGCCCGCCCGCGTGCCTGTAGTTCCAGCTACTCAGGAGGCTGAGGTGGGAGGATCTCTTGAGCCCAGGAGTTCTGGGCTGTAGTGCGCTATGCTGATCTGGTGTCCGCACTAAGTTCGGCATCAATATGGTGACCTCCCGGGAGAGGGGGACCACCAGGTTGCGTAAGAAGGGGTGAACCCGCCCAGGCCGGAAACGGAGCAGGTCAAAACTCCCGTGCTGATCAGTAGTGGGATCACTCCTGTGAATAGCCATTGCACTCCAGCCTGGGCAACATAGCGAGACCCCGTCTCAAAAAAAAAAAAAGATGCAGCCCCCTGCCCTCCAAGCCTGGGTGTCTTTCTCCCTCCCTCTCTGTGGTACTACCCCTTCTTTCAGACACCTGGGGACGTTTATGTTTTCCATACAACTCCTCTCAAATCTAACTTAGGACATTCACACCCAGGAAAAAATGATAACAGCCTACAATAAATCAAGACAGTATGATATTGGTCAAAGACTAGATGCAGATCAAGGGAACAGAAGAGCAGGCCCAGAAATCGAGCCACGCAAATATAGAAAACTGATTTTTTTACAAAGGACCAAAGGCAGAGGAAGAAGGAGGAGAAGGAAGAGGAGGGAGGAGGTGTTGGGGCGGAGGAGGAGGAAGGGGACAAGGATGAGGAGGAGGAAAAGGAACAAGGAATAAGAGGAGGGCATGGTGGCTCATGCCTGTAATTCCAACACTTTTGGAGGCTGAGGCAGGTGGATCACTTGAGGTCAGGAGTTGGAAACCAGCCTGGCCAACATGGTGAAACCCTGTTTCTACTAAAAATACAAAAAAATTAGCCAGGCGTGGTGGCACACACCTGTAACCCCAGCTACTCCAGAGAGGAATTGCTTGAATCTGGAAGTGGAGGTTGCAGTGAGCCAAGATTGTACCACTGCGCTCCAGCCTGGACAACAGAGCAAGACTCTGTCTCAAAAAAAAGAGAGAAGAAGGAAGAAGAAGAGAGAAAAAAACCAAACCCAGACCTCACATAATTTACAAAAATTAACTCAAAATGGATTATAAACCTAAATGTAAAAAGTGAAAGTATTAAATGTCTATAAGAAAACACAGGAGAAAATCTAGATGACCTTGGGCTTAATTATAAGGTTGTTTTGTTTGTTTGTTTGGTTGGTTGGTTGTTTTGAGACAGAGTCTCACTCTGTTGCCCAGGCTGGAGTGCAGTGGCACAATCTCAGCTCACTGCAACCTCCCTTCCCAAGTTCCAGTGATTCTCCTGCCTCAGCCTCCCTAGTAGGTGGGACCACAGGTGTGTGCCATCATGCTCAGCTAATTTTTCTTTGTATTTTTTTGTCTCTTTTTTTTAACATGCTTGTCTACCTGCAGATTTCTTTTGTATTTTTAGTAAAAATAGGGTTTCACCATGTTGGCCAGGATGGTCTTAATCTCTTGACCTTGGGATCTGTCTGCCTCAGCCTCCCAAAGTGCTAGGATTACAGACACGAGCCACCACACTTGGCCTGATTATAAGTTTTTATTTATTTATTCATTCATTTTTTATTTATTTTTCTTTTTCTTTTTTTCAGAAGGAGTCTTACTCTGTCACCCAGGCTGCAATGTACTAGCCACATCTTGACTCACTGCAACCTCTGCATCCCAGGTTCAAATAATTCTCCTGCCTCAGCCTACTGAGTAGCTGGGATTACAGGGGCCCACCACTGCGCCCAGCTAATTTTTATATTTTTAGTAGAGATGGGATTTCACCATGTTGGTCAGGCTGGTCTGAAACTCGCTACCTCAGGTGATCCACCCACCTCAGCCTCCCAAAGTGCTGGGATTACTGGTATGAGCCACCTTGCCTGGCTATTTATTTTTATTTTTTGAGATGGAGCCTCACTTTGTCATCCAGGCTGGAGTGTAGTGGCATGATCTCAGCTCACTGCAAGTTCCACCTTCACAGTTCAAGTGATTCTCCTGCCTCGGCCTCCCTAGTAGCTGGGACCACACATGCCAGCTTTTTTTTTTTTTTTTTTTTAGTAGAGACGGGGTTTCACCACGTTGGCCAGATGGTCTCGAACTCTTGACCTCAGGTGATCCACCCACCTAGGCCTCCCAAAGCGCTGGGATTATAGGTGTGAGTCACCACACCTGGCCTAATTTTTGTATTTTTTTTAGTTGAGATGCGATTTCACCATGTTGGCCAGGATGGTCTCAATCTCGACTTCATGATCCACTCGCCTCAGCCTCCCAAAGTGTGTGAGCCACCACGTCCGGCTATTTATTTAATTTTAATTTTAATTTTATTTATTTATTTATTTATTTATTTATTTTCCAGAAGTAGCCTCCCTCTGTTGCCCAAACTGGACTGCAGTGGCGAGATCTTGACTCACTCCGCTCTCCCCCTCCTGAGTTCCAGTGATTCTCCCGCTTCATCCTCCTTAGTAGCTGGGATTACAGGGGCCTGCCACCACACCCAGCTAATTTTTATATTTTTAGTAGAGACAGGCTTTCACAATGTTGGCCAGGCTAGTCTCAAACTTCTGACCTCAGGTGATCTGCCCACCTCTGCCTCCCAAAGTGCTGGGATTACAGGTATGAGCCACTGCACCTGGCCTCATTTTTGTATTTGGATTCAGAACTCATTTTGGTGCCAAGACAACTGGCTTTGGCATGATTTATGATTCACTGGATTATGCAAAGAAAAATGAAACCAAATGTTGACTTGCAAGATATGCCTGGATGAGAAGAAAAAGGCCTCAAGAAAACAAATAAAGGAATAGAAGACCAGAATGAAGAAACTCAGGGGGACTGCAAAGGCCAGTGTTGGTGCTGGCAAAAAGCTGAAGGGGTAATGGTGCTATAATGACATTATCTACGGCCATTGTGGATTTTTCACAAGAAGATTAATAAACTAAAAACTTTCACTCGGGAGGCTGAGGTAGGAGAATTGCTTGAACCCAGGAGGCTGAGATTGTGACAAACTGAAATTGCACCATTGCACTCCAGCCTGGGCAACAAGAGAGAAACTCCACATCTGTAAACAACAACCAAAAAAAAACTTCTGTGTGGGCTGGATGTGGTGGCTCACACCTGTAATCCCAGCACTGTGGGAGGCCAAGGTGGGTGGATCACCTGAGGTCAGGAATTCCAGACCAGCCTGGCCAGTATGGTGAAACTAAAAATACAAAATTAGCCAGGCGTAGTGGAACATGCTTGTAATCCCAGCTACTCAGGAGCCTGAGGCAGGAGAATCGCTTGAACCTGGGGTTGCAATGAGCCGAGACTGCACCATTGCACTCCAGCCTGGGCAACTTGAGCAAAACTCAGTCTAAAAAAAAAAAAAAAAACTTGTATGTGAAAAAAATAATGAGGGTATGTCAAAGAGACACAGGAGCCAACAGAAAGAGCTCTCAAAGGCCAAAACTAGAACCAAATGAGCTAGAAAAGTATATTGGAAGTATATACGAAGCATATTGGATTTTAATCCAAAGTATAAATATCCATGAGTCCATACTGATTAAATAAATGGCTAAAAAAATAATGGGGAAGTAGACAATATCCCATATAAAAGGACTCCAGGCCGGACGAGATGGCTCACACCTGTAATCCCAGCAGTTTGGGAGGCTGAGGCAGACAGATTACCTGAGGTCAGGAGTTCCAGACCAGTCTGGTCAACATGGCAAAATCCTGTCTCTAAAATACAAAAATTAGCTGGGCGCGGTAGTGCACGCCTGTAATCCCAGCTACTTAGGAGTAAGGCAGGAGAATCACTTGAACCCAGGAGTCAGAGGTTGCAGCGAGCCGAGATTGTGCCACTGCGCTCTAGCCTGGGCAATACTATTAATATGCTATATTAATAATAGAAAAAAACTGGATGTGGAGGATATGGAATATGTGAGAACTCTCATAATACTTTTATAATTTCCTGCACAAGATATTTTTTAAAAATGGCCAGGTGCGGTGGCTCACGCCTGTAATCCCAGCACTTTAGGAGGCCGAGGTGGCGGGATCACAAGGTCAGGAGATTGAGACCATCCTGGCCAACATGGTAAAACCCTGTCTCTACTAAAAATACAAAAATTAGCTGAGCATGATGGCATGCACCTGTAGTCCCAGCTACTCAGGAGGCTGAGGCAGGAGAATTGCTTGAGCCCAGAAGGCAGAGTTTACAATGAGTTGAGATTGTGCCACTGCACTCCAGCCTGATCTAAGACTCCATCTCAAAAAAAAAAAAAAAAAAAAAAGATGTTCATAAAATTAAGGTGGTCATAAAATGTTTGATTTGGTTTGGTTTAGTAGAGATAAGGTCTGTCTTGACCAGGCTAGTCTCAAACTCCTGGCCTCAAGCAATTCTCTAGCCCTAGCCTCCCAAAGAGCTGGGTCTACAGGCATGCACCATGAGGCTTGGTCTAGAAAACTGTTCTAAAGGCCGGGCGTAGTGATCCAAGCACTTTGGAGGCTCACGCCTGTAATCCAAGCACTTTGGAGGCCAAGGGGGGTGGATCACCTGAGGTTGGGAGTTCAAGACCAGCCTGACCAACATGGTGAAACCTCGTCTTAAAAAAAAAAGAAGCCGGGCGCAGTGGCTCAAGCCTGTAATCCCAGCACTTTGGGAGGCCAAGGCGGGTGGATCACGAGGTCAAAAGATCGAAACCATCCTGGTCAACATGGTGAAACATGTATTTTTGTACTAAAAATACAAAAAATTAGCCGGGCATGGTGGCACATGCCTGTAATCCCAGCTACTCAGAAGGCTGAGGCAGGAGAATTGCCTGAACCCAGGAGGCAGAGGTTGTGGTGAGCCGAGATCACGCCATTGCACTCCAGCCTGGGTAACAAGAGCGAAACTCCGTCTCAAAAAAAAAAAAAACACTGTTCTAAAATTTTAACTTATTTCTATCTATTTATTTATTTTGAAACAAGGTCTCATTCTGTTGTCCAGGTTGAAGTGCAGTGATATTACCATAACTCACAGCAGCCTCAACCTCCTGGGCTCAAGCCATCTTCCTGCCTCAGTCACCTAAATATGAATAGCTGGGATTATAGGGCCGGGTGCGGTGGCTCATGCCTGTAAATTCCAGCATTTTGGGAGACCAAGGCAGGTGGATCATCTGAGGTTGTGAGTTCGACCAGCATGGCCAACATGGAGAAACCCTGTCTCTACTAAAAGTACAAAATTAGCCGGGCGTGGTGGTGCATGCCTGTAATCTCAGCTACTCAGGAGGCTGAGGCAGGAGAATCCCTTGAACCTGGGATGCGGAGGTTGCAGTGAGCCAAGATTGCACCATTGCACTCCAGCCTGAGTGAAGAGAGTGAAACTCCATCACAAAAAAAAAAAAATAGTTGGGACTATAGGCACACACCACCACATCTGGGGAACTCTTGTATTTTTTGTAGAGATGGGGGTCTCGCCATGTTGCCCAGGCTGGTCTTGAACTCCTGGGCACAAGAAATCCTCCTACCTCAGTCTCCCATAAAATGCTGGGATTATAGGTGTGAACCACTGTGCTCAGCTAAAAATTAAACTTATTTTTTAAAAATTAACACCTTCAAAGACGTATATCTTAGGCCAGGCCTGATCATGCCACTCTACTCCAGCCTGAGCAACAGAGCAAAACCCTGGCTCAAACAAAACAAAACATAAAAGATGTCCATCTCCAGGGCATCTAGTGTTAAAGATTTAAAAAGGGCTTGGTGAAACAGAGTGCCCATGCCCCATGTCCAGAATTTCTGGTTTAGGAAGTTTAGGGCTAGAGAATTTAGATGTCTTTTCCTTTCTTTCTTTTCTTTTCTTTCCTTCCTTCCTTCCTTCCTTCCTTCCTTCCTTCCTTCTTTCTCTTTCTTTCTTTCTCTTTTTCTTTCTTTTCCTTCCTTCCTTCCTTCCTTCCTTCTTTCTTTCTTTCTTTCTTTCTTTCTTTCTTTCTTTCTTTCTCTTTCTTTCTTTCTTTCTTTCTCTCTCTCTCTCTCTCTTTCTCTCTTTCTCTCTTTCTCTCTTTCTCTCTTTCTTTCTTCTTTCTTTCTTTCTTCCCGGAGTCTTGTACTCTGTTGCCCAGGCTGGAATGCAGTAGAACAGTTTTGGCTAACTGCAACCTCCACCTCCTGGGTTCAAGCGATTCTCCTGCCTCAGCCTCCAGAATAGCTGGGATAGGCCGGGCGCGGTGGCTCAAGCCTGTAATCCCAGCACTTTGGGAGGCTGAGGCGGGTGGATCACGAGGTCGAGAGATCGAGACCAACCTGGTCAACATGGTGAAACCCCGTCTCTACTAAAAATACAAAAAATTAGCTGGGTATGGTGGCGCGTGCCTGTAATCCCAGCTACTCAGGAGGCTGAGGCAGGAGAATTGCCTGAACCCAGGAGGCGGAGGTTGCGGTGAGCCGAGATTGCGCCATTGCACTCCAGCCTGGGTCACAAAAGCGAAACTCCGTCTCAAAAAAAAAAAAAAGCTGGGATTACAGGCACCCGCCACCACGCCCAGCTAAGTTTTGTATTTTTATTAGAGATGGGGTTTTACCATGTTGGCCAGGCTGGTCTCAAACTCCTGACCTCAAGTGATCTGCCTGCCTCAGCCTCCCAAAGTACTGGGATTACAGGTTCACACCACCATGCCCTGTGTGAACTCAAGATTTAAAACAATGACAAAATCACCCAGCTGGTAGCATTTGGGGAGTATTCCTTAGAAATGTTTGGGAGACCCTTTGAGAGCTCCTCCTAAGGAAGTAAGGAGCCCCATCATCTGCTCTATGTTGCTCTCTATTCCCAGAGGATACTCATCTTGCCTCATCCTATGGCTTAAAGACTTAGCAGCAAACTGGTGAGATAGCCCTAACTCAGAGCTGGCCCCCAGGGAGACTCAGTCTAATGAAGAAGTCAGAAAGTAAACAATTGCAAACAGGCTAGGCAACATAGTGAGACTCTGTATCTACCAAAAAAAAAAAAAAAAAATTAGCTGAGCATGGTGGCATGTGCCTGTGGTACTGTCAGAGGCATTTGAACCAGAGCCATTTCAAATAGGGACTGGGTAAAATAAGGCTGAGACCTACTGGCTGCATTCCCAGAAAGTTTGGCATTCTACGTCACAAGATGAGATAGGAGGTCCACACAAGATATAGATCATAAAGACCTTGCTGATAAAACAGGTAGTGGTAAAGAAGCTGGCCAAAACCCACCAAAACCAAGGCCAAGGGAGGGACCTCTGGTCATCCTCACTGCTCATTATATGCTAATTATGTATTAGCATGCTAAAAGACACTCCCACTAGTGCCATGACAGTTTACAAATACCATGACAATGTCAGGAAGTTACCCTATATGGTCTAAAAAGGGCAGGGACTCTCAGGTTCAGGAATTGCCCACCACTTTCCCCAGAAAATTTATGCATAATCTACCCTTTGTTTAGCATATAATCAAGAAGTAACCATAAAAATGGGCGACCAGCAGCCCTTGGGGCTACTCAGCCTACGGAGTAGCCATTCCTTTTTTCTTTCTTTTTTGCTTTGTGACAGAGTTTCTCTCTTGTTGCCCAGGCTGGAGTGCAATGGCAAGATGTCGGTTCACCACAACCTTCGCCTCCCCGGTTCAAGCGATTCGTCTGCCTCAGCCTCCGAAAAGCTAGGATTACAGGCATGCGCCACCACGCCCGGCTAATTTTGTATTTTTAGTAGAGATGGGGTTTCTCCGTGTTGGTCAGGCTGGTCAGGAACTCCCGACCTCAGGTGATCCTCCCGCCTCGGCCTCCCAAAGTGCCAGGATTACAGGCGTGGGCCACCGTGCCCAGTCTCCTTTGTTTTGAGATGGAGTCTCGCTCTGTCGCCCTGGCGTGATCTCGGCTCACTACAATCTCCGCCTCGCAGTTATCTGCCTCGGCCTCCTGAGTAGCTAAGATTACAGGCGCCATTCTTTCTTTCTTTACTTTCTTTCTTTCTTTTCTTTTTTCTTTTTTTTTTTTCTTGAGACGGAGTCTCGATCTGTGGCCAGGCTGGAGTGTAGTGGCTCGATCTCGGCTCACTGTAACCTCCACCTCCCAGCTTCAAGCAATTCTCCTGCCTCACACTCCCGAGTAGCTGGGACTACAGGCACACACCACCAAGCCCAGCTAATTTTTGCATTTTTAGTAGAGATGGCGTTTCACCATATTAGCCAGGATGGTCTCGATCTCTTGACCTCGTGATCCGACCGCCTCGGCCTCCCAAAGTGCTGGGATTACAGGCGTGAGCCACTGCGCCCGGCCTACTTCTTTACTTTCTTAATAAACTTGCTTTCACTGTATGGATTCCCCTCGAATTCTTTTTTGCAGGAAATCCAAGAACCCTCCCTTGGGGTGTAGACGGGAACCCCTTTCCGGTAACAGTACTAGCTACTTCGGAGGCTGGGGCGGGAGGATTCCTTGAGCCCATGAGGTCAAAGGTTGCAGTGAGCTGTGTTCATGCCACTGCATTCCAGCCTGGGTGACACAGCGAGACGTTGCTTCAAAAATGAACAACAACAAAAATCATTAACCAAATGAGAGTGACTGTAGAGAATTTGTAAAAAGCTTCATGACTTGGAGATCACCACAAGAAGCCTGGGAAGGGCATTCCAGGCAGCCGGTTCAGAGGTCTGACAGCTCTTTTCAAGAAACCTGATTGTTGCCCACCGAGTACAAGACCAACACTTTCAGGTACGCGCAATACATATTGTAACTCTCATTTTGCAAGGGAGCTCTGAGATGCTAAGTAACTTCCCCGAGGCCATCCAGCTGGTAAGATCCACTGGAACTGAAAAGGGAATCTAACTAAGTCTGGTGGCTGCCTCTCACACAAGTGCGCCCTCTGCCTCTTCCTCCCTCCCAGATGACATCCCCTGTCTCCCTGCCTCCTTTAACCCTTCTCCCTGAGCTGGCCCTTCCCAGCTAGTTTCCCCAATCCTCTTTCTCGGAAGTTCTTCTGTGATTAACCATTAGGAAACTCATGAGCAAAGACAGGAGTCTAGAATTTCAGGGTCTCCCACTACCTGCTGGCTCTCTGCAACCTAAACCCCGCCGAGGCCTGCGCTGCCCTCTCCGCCCGGCTGCTGTGAGGCGCAAAAGAGCCTAAGGATTTAACCAAGTTCCTTCCTCCATCTTCAGGCCTCCCTCCCTCGGCGCCCGCGGCCAGCCACGCCCCGGCGCTAGAACCTGCTGCACCACCAGCCTCAGGAGACAGGTCCCGCCGCGCAGGTGTGTCCCTCTCCCCCCCGGGGGCCGGGCAGCGGCTTCCGGGCTCTCCTTACGCCTGCACTGAGCAGGGCGTCACCCTGATGTTAGGCGACCTCACCCAGTCACGACCCGGGGTAGGAAGCTAAAGAAGGGAGCCGTCCGCCCACCCGGGGGGCGGTCCCAGCACCCCAGTGGGGGATTGCTGCCTCCGCGCTGGGCCTCTGTGTACGTTCGGGAACCCAGGGTTCAACCTCTCTTCCCGCCAATGACAAAAGCCCCTCGCCTCTGGACCCCTTTCCGGAGCCGGAGTCGGCGGCCGGGCGCTGGTGGCGGGGCCGGGAGAGTTAATTCCAACTCCCTCCGGGCGATTCTGGAGACCAGAGCGCCGAGAGCGCCTCCCATTGGCCGCGAAGCCGGCTCGGCGCTGATTGGCTGAGGGTCTCGTCTGTGCCTCTCGGAGGCTCCCCATTGGCCCGCGCTCCAGTGGCTGGAGTGTGGCGACCCGACCTCCGCAGGTTACTCTTGGTTGAAGCTGCTACAACCTCCGGTGGCTTCCTGGAGACGCTCATGCCTGGCCAGGGTCCCGACTTCTTTCTCGGATCCAGATCTCGTTGCTGTCTCGAGGAAATCACCGGCTCTTCTCCCGGATCCTTTTCTTCTCTAACCTGCTGGCTTTCTTTCTCCTGCCTCTCTGGCTTCCATCTCCCAACTCCGCGGTTCCCTCCTCTACTCCCCTGCCCCCGTCGCCCACCATCCTGAGCCATCCCACCTGCAGCCTTCTGTCTTTTGCTCCTCCTTGACCTTAGATCCCTTGACAAGGAGGGCTCTGCTATAGCCTCACCAGAGTCTCCCAAATTTTTCCCTCTTCCCTCTTTGCCAGCTCCTGACTCACAGATCCCAGCTGACGTTTGACCACTTGACATTTGACCCTGAAACCCTTGATTGAAAACCTAAATTCTTACCTTCTGCAACCTGTACTGCTGAAAGAGGTCTTCCCTTGTCTTCCAACCCCTCTTTCTGCCACCCATCTTGACCTTCTTACTCTTGGACTAGTTCCTGCTATAGCTATCCCACCATGGACTTCTTGATGAGTGGCCTGGCAGCCTGCGGCGCCTGTGTATTCACCAATCCCCTTGAGGTGGTGAAGACCAGGATGCAGTTGCAGGGAGAACTGAAGGCCCCTGGCACATACCAGCGGCACTACCGAAATGTCTTCCATGCCTTCATCACCATCGGCAAGGTGGATGGCCTGGCCGCCCTGCAGAAAGGCCTGGCCCCTGCCCTCATATACCAGTTCCTGATGAATGGCATCCGACTGGGCACCTATGGGATGGCTGAGGCTGGGGGCTACCTGCACACAGCTGAAGGCGCCCACAGTCCTGCCCGCAGTGCAGCAGCTGGGGCCATGGCTGGGGTCATGGGAGCCTACTTGGGGAGCCCCATCTACATGGTAAGAAGAGGGCTCTTGCCTGGGACCTTCAGGGCAGATCCTTTGGTGTAGGATAGGAACTTGGTCTTTCCCAGGGGCATAGGTGGCAGGGTGCTGCTCCACTGCAATCAGGGAAAGGCATCAGGAAAGTGCTGGTAGGCTCTGGAGTCTTCTGATCTGCCCTATATACAGCCATCTGATGGACATAATTGAATGTATTGATTAAGATTGTGGGCTTTGGAATCAGCCTTTCTGAAACTAAAATCCTGGCTTTGAAAATTACTAACTGTTGAGCTTCTGTTGCCACATCTGTAAAATGGTGATTATTGTAGTGCCCTTTTTGTGTGATTATTGGGAGGACTGAGGGAGACAAATGAGGTATACATGAAAGCACTAGTGGGAATCCTGGCAGATAGTAAGCATTTGGTAGCATTGCTTTTATTATTATGTCTTGATGTTGAGGTTGGATTTGTGTGGGGAGGATAAGGAATTTAAATAACATACATCAGAGAGTGTAGGGATTAGGAAGATCCTGGGCATCACAGAATTACAATCTCACCGTCTGCCCCTTTGAGTTGTCTGGCATAAGGCTGCTAAGACTAGGCCCTGCTCAGTGCTCCTAAGAGCAAAAGAGCAGTAGTCTGTTCTGTAGCAGAAGCAGTCTGGTCTCATTCTCAGGGTGTGAGTTTCAGGGACAGTGGTCTCTCCAAGGTCAGCCAGTCACCCCTATGGGGATTGGAGAATAAAGTGCAAGTTTTGCCCAGAGTCTGATGGGTAGCCTGATAGAAGTGGTGGCTAGAGATCCAGCCTGGGAATGAGCTGGTATGAGAGGCTGGACACCCAGGTCTTGCCTAACAGGAACAGTCTTAGAGGAAATATTACCACTCTCCAACCACTCCACCCCCACTGCTAGCCCCAAGGGAAGGAGAATATGGAGGGGGTGGGGTGTCTTGCAATGCTGGGAGATCCATCCTCCCGGAGCTGGAGCCAAGAGACAGAGTCTCATGACCAATTTGTTAAGTGGGAACAACAATCATTATCAGATTAAAAGGATATTCATTGCTGAACACCCTAGAGGAAGTGTAAGGGGGTCAGACATTTGGGTCTAAGGTAGGAGGATGGCCACCTACCTCCTATCTTAAAGGCTATGATACTCTCTTGTTCCCAGGTGAAGACACATCTGCAGGCACAGGCAGCCTCAGAAATTGCTGTAGGGCACCAGTATAAGCATCAGGTGAGGGTTTCCAAGTCTGCCAAAGCCCCTGACCATCCTCTCTCTTCCCCCTCTAGCATTCTGCCTGCACCCACAGCTCCAGCCTCAGCCACTGCTCTGCCCAACCCATCAGTTCCATCCCATTTTGCCCCTGGAGCCTACTCAGACCCTCTTTCCTTTTCTTTAGACGGAGTCTCTCTGTTGTCCAGGGTGAAGTGCAGTGGCAAGATCTCAGCTCACTGAAACCTTCACCTCCTGGGTTCAAGGGATTCTGCCTCAGCCTCCCAAGTAGCTAGGACTGTAGATGTGCACCACCATGCCCAGCTACTTCTTTTCTTTTCTTTTTTTTGAGGCAGAGTCTCTGGCACCTAAGCTGAAGTGTGGTGGTGCAATCATGGCTCACTGCAGCCTCGGCTCACTGCAACCTCCACCTCCCGGGTTCAAGCGATTCTCCTGCCTCAGCCTCCTGAGTAGCTGGGATTACAGGCGCACACCAGCACACCTGGCTAATTTTTGTATTTTTAGTAGAGATGGAGTTTCACCATGTTTGTCAGGCTGGTCTCGAACTCCTGACCTCAGGTGATCTGCCAACCTCGGCCTCCCAAACTGCTGCGATTACAGGTGTGAGCCATCGCGCCCGGCAATTTCTGTATTTTTAATAGAGATGGGGTTTCACAAGTTGGCCAGGCTGGTCTCAAACTCCTGACCTCAGGTGATCCACCTGCCTTGGCCTTCCAAAGTGCTGGGATTACAGGAGCGAGCCACCGTACCTGGTGCCTCTTTCCAATATGTACTCCAGTTCCTCTAATTTCCTGCCCATTTCTCCTGACCTGTGAATGTCCTCACTTCCATACATCCCGCCCCAGTTCTTGGGTGGCCAGGGAGGAACAATGGGGTGGCTAGACAACCAAGGGCCCACATTCTGGCTCTAAGCCCACATTGAACTGTTGTCTAGACACCAGGTTCCTGTTAAGGACCCATCCTTGGCAGTGTTTGGAGGTGGCAGCCCCTGATACTGGGGTGACTGAACCCCACCCCCGGTCTTCCCCACACTAGGGCATGTTTCAAGCGCTAACCAAGATTGGCCAGAAACATGGTCTGGTGGGGTTGTGGCGTGGGGCTCTGGGCGGCCTGCCCCGAGTTATCATCGGTTCCTCCACCCAGCTGTGCACCTTCTCATCCACCAAGGACCTCCTGAGCCAGTGGGAGGTACTGCCTGGGAAATGGGTGGGTCTGTTTCGGGAAGGGGAGAATGGGAGGGCAAGCTGCACTGGGCCCTGGAGGGGATGGTGCCCAACATTCAAAGATGAGGGAGTGGCAGGAGGACTTGGAGGTCACTGACTCTAATTTAGACCCTTCCCGAAGTTCTCTTGTCACTTCCTCCCAGAAGGGGTACCTGAGCCTTCAGGGCACCCTGGCCTTCCTCCTTCTCAGTGTTTTTGCACTGTTGTAACTGGTGCAGTGGAAGCTCCCTGAGTTACCAGCATCTGTGTCCACAGGGCAGGGACTGTCCTGTCCTTGGGGTGGAATGGTTGGCTGATTGACAATGCTCTTCCTCTCCACCCCCTTAGATCTTTCCTCCCCAGAGCTGGAAATTGGCTCTGGTGGCTGCCATGGTGAGTGGCATTGCAGTGGTTTTGGCCATGGCACCCTTTGATGTGGCCTGCACAAGGCTCTACAACCAGCCCACAAATGCACAAGGCAAGGTAAGGAAGTGTTCTGGGAGGCAGGCAGGGAAGCAGGGGATGGGGGAGGCAGATTGAGGGTGCAGGTGGGATAGCCTAAAATGCAGCCTGCAGAGGCGTGGCCTCTGACGGGCTCTGACAAACTCCTTCTCTGTGCTCTCCCTCCCTCTCTGACGTGCTCTCAGGGCCTCATGTACCGGGGGATACTGGATGCTCTGCTGCAGACAGCTCGGACCGAGGGCATTTTTGGCATGTACAAGGGTATAGGTGCCTCCTACTTCCGCCTTGGCCCCCACACCATCCTCTCCCTTTTCTTCTGGGACCAGCTGCGCTCCCTCTATTACACATATGCTAAATAACAGCCTCTCCCACACTCCACCACATCAGCACTCCTTGGCCACTTGTGCCTCCACCACTATGTCCTGGTAACTACTGATTAGGTGACCTTTCATCCATCCATGGGGGATAGCCAACCCCACTCCCCATCTGTTCTCAGGGTTCAATCACAAGATGAGTTTTCCTCCTTTCCTTGGGTGTTGCTTTAAACCTTCCCTACCCGTGCCCTGTACACTTCACACCCCTCTCTCAGGACTGAGCCAGTCATTCCAAAGTGTATTTCCTCCCTCTCTCCACTGCCACCCTTGGGTCCCTCCTGCTCCCATGCACAGCTTTAAACTCCCTCCAAAACAAAAGGGAATTGGGGGGACCCAGGCGTCCTGTTAGAGTCAAAGGCACAGAGATTATGTTGATTATAAAGCAAGTTTATTCTGAAAAGGGATTGTCTTGTTTATGCACAGGGAAGAAATAAGAGGAACCCAGATATTAAACCTCTTTTCCCCCTCACAGAACCAAGTCCCCAAGTCCTCAGCAACATTGTGCAGTGCTTCATCGCCTTTACTGGGGACCAAAGATGTTGGGATCATGAAGGGTCAGACTGGTCACCAGCTGTTCAAATTCACCCCGGCTCCAGGGTGGAGGTGACAGATTTTCAGGGCCAAGAGATGACCTGTTGTCAGCGCTTGGGGTGGGGAAACAGATAGAGAGAGAACATCATCCAGTCCTGAGGTTTGGAAATTGCCAATTCCTGTTCCCCAGAGGACCTGAGTATCAGTGTCCCCAAACCTCTGGCCCATTCCTGCTTCCTTGGAGAACCCCACCAGTGAGTCTCCCTGTTCTGTCCCTCCCAGCCCGATCCTCCTGGAACCCAGTCATGAACACCTGCCCATTCCTTCCTCCTTACGGGGGCTGATTGAAGGTGAGCAGGAGATCAGTCTGGTATTGGGGCAGCCGCAGCAAGGCCTGATGTAGTGTCACATCCTTTGCTACCTAAGGGCATGAGAGTCAGGATGCTTACCTGGATCTCTGGTGCCACCCCCCTCGCCCATCCAGGACATTGCACACTCCCGAGCTCTCACCTGCTGGTTTTCCTTAGCTACCTGCTGCTTGCCAGAGAGGACCCAGGCTTCTTGACAGCAGCCCCTCAGGGCCAGATTCTCCAAACTGAGAGGTTGAACAGACTCCACATGGACAGCCCTAGCCCCCTGCACACCACCAACATCCTCAAAGTGGTACCTGGAGTGGGAAGCAGGGTCAGGAAGGGACATCTCTGGCCGCCTCCCCGGGAGCATCTTCGCTCCCTGCCCCCGCCCAGATTAACCGTTGACCGCGGGCCGTGCTCACTGCCCCGGCTCCGGCCCTGCCATTGGCCAGCCCGGGGCCCTTCCCTCACCGCGCAGCCGCTTCACCCCGCACGTGGGCCTGCAGCTCGAGAAGTTCCACAATCAGGCTCTGGTCCGTTACGGGATGGCAGAAAACTTCTTGATTGTCCGGGACCGGTCGGAGGTCACTGGAGTGAGGCGAGGCCGACCCTGGTTGACCCCGGTCTCTTCCCACAACCCACCCAGTCAGCTGCCCCTGGGCGCCCTGGCCTTCTCACCTTACGTCAATGGCCCCGGTGGGAAGGATGGCGGAAAAGGCGCCCCCGAACAGCGGGCAGTCTCTCGTGGGCTCCATGGACCTGAGGCTAGGTTATGGGCATTCGAAAGGTTTAAAAGAAGCCCACGTTTTGTCACGTGGCATCGGCTCCCTGGGTTTCGCAGCGGCCCCCTCCACCCGGGTCTGGCTTAGCTCCCGGACCCTTTAAGGTTTGACTCCGCCCCGCGCTCGCTCTGGCCAATCGGTGCCGGGGACCTGGGGGCGGGGCTCAGCGGCGTTGCTCTAGAAGCCGCAGTCTTTGGAGGGCGCCAGGCAGGACCGTCGGGTCTGGCTCGGGGTTTGAACCTCGGGTTGGTGGTCACTAGCGTGCTCCCGCCAGCCTCCTCTTGACTGATTGGTTGATTGACATGGTCTCACTGTCGCCCAGGCTGGAACGCAGTGGCACGATCACTACTCACTGCAGTCTCCACCTCTAGGACTCAACTCTCCAGGACTCAAGCGATACTCCTGCCTCAGCCTCCCGAGTAGCTCCTGCTCCCGTCACCAGGCCCCGCTAAATTTTTAATTATTTGTAGAGACGGGGTGGGGGATGTCTCCCTATCTTGCCCAGGCTGGTCTCAAACTCCTGGGCTCAAGCGATTCTTCCGCCTCTGCTTCCCTAAGTGCTGGAATTACAGGCAAGAGCCACCGTGCCTGGCCTCCTCCTTTTCAAGCGGTCACACCTTCAAGAAGGTCGGCTGAGGCCCTCCTGAGGGGCAGATGCTTGTCAAAGGGTCCAACGTCTAGGTAGGGTCTTTTGAGTCAGGAAAGAATAGTTTCACAGTGTTCTGGGCCTCTGAACGAGGAATGAGCTGCCACCCAGACCGCTAAATCACAGATCCGATGCTGGGAATTAGGGGAACAATGGGTCCAGGTTAGGATGCTGGTCTCACACCTTCCTGAAAGTGAGACCCAATCTGGGTATTAGAAATCTAATACCCCTCAAATCTTTGCTTTGGGAATGATTCCGGACAGGTGCAACCCTACACCCAGCTCCGCATACCTGTGCAGAAGTACAGATTAAATGCTCTTTTGTTTTTCTTTTACAGATTTGTTGTGTTGTTTTTTGTTAATCAATGAGAGCTTGTTATGTTGCTCAGGTTGGCCTTGAACTCATGACCTCGCCTCCTCAAGCTCCAGGACAGCTGGCTGGAGCCACCGCGGCCCCCGGTCTAGGGCCTGATTTGTTGTGTTCTTAAAGCTTTAGTTTCACTATATCCTTCCAGTTAATTTCTCTATTCAAAAAAAAAAATTTCTCTATTCATCTTTGATCCCCAGCACCTGGCACAGTGTTTGGAGTGTAATAGACCTAATACATATTGTTGAGTGATTGAATAAAACTCAGTGCAGGTGTCTGGAACCCAGGAGATCACCCGTACCCTCATGGATTCTAGATGTCACCTATGTCCCAGCCAAGAACTGGGCAAGAGGATTCTGATCTTGAGGGTTCCAAGTGCTGACCATACCTCTGGACCCTAATGATTGAGTGAAATGAAGCCAAAGGGCACATATTTATTGGTCTCTTACCTTGCCAGGCCCTACGTGAAGGGCTGGAGAAGCAAAGACATTTAGGACACAGCTCCTGATGCCTCACTAAAGGTGTAAAAGGAACATTGGAGCACACTTTGAGTCTTTTTTTGTTTTTTGAGAGGCGTTTCACTGTTGCCAGGGCTAGACTGTAGTGGTACAGTTGTAGCTCACTGCAGCCCTAACCTTGTGGGCTCAAGCCATCCTCCTGCCTCAGCCTCCTGAGTAGCTAGGACTACAGACACACACCACCATGCTTAAGTAATTTTTTTTTTTTTTTTTTTTTAAGAGATGGAGTCTCACTGTGTTGCCCAGGCTGGTCTTGGACTTCTGGTCTCAAGAGATTCTCCTGCCTTGGCCTCCCAAAGTTCTGGGATTACAAACATGAGCCATCATGCCTGGCCCACACTTTGAGTCTTAAAGGTTGACTCAGAGAATTCAGTAGGACATCCTAGGGGTATTCTAGCCAGGGGGAACATCAGGAGCAGACACTTGGAGATGAGAGGAAATGTTTTAAGGAAAGCAAGTGTATCGGTTTGGCAAGGGAGGGTAAGATGGGAATGGGTGGCAGGGAGCTGCAAAATAGGGATGCAGGGTTTCTGTAGTGAACACTGAGGAGCTTGACTCCTCATTTCTTACTACAGCTATCGGACTTCTGAGTCTCATTTTCTCATCTCTAAAATGCTGTTGGGGGTCAGGCGCCATAGTAAGGCCTGTAATCCCAGCACTTTGGGAGGCCAAGGTGGGCGGATCACGTGAGGTCAGGAGTTCGAGACTAGCCTGGTCAACATGACGAAACCCCATCTCTACTAAAAATGCAAAAATTAGCCATGCATGGTGGCAGGCGCCTGTAATCCCAGCTACTAGGGAAGCTAAGGCAAGAAAATCACTCGAACCCAAGAGGCAGAGGCTGCAATGAGCCAAGGTTGGGCCACTGCACTCCAGCTTGGGCAACAGAGCAAGATTCCATCTCAAAAATGAAATAAAATAAAATGCTGTTAGGAAGAAATGAGATAATGTATGTAGTTGAGTCTGAACCTATTTCTGGATAAAGAGAGTGGAATATGTTTGCTGTCTGAGGAATTTGAAAGAGCAGGGGCATTACAGGCTCCAGAGGGAGAGAAGGAACCCAGCCATGGGAAACAAAAGGAGCCAGGTCAGAGGGGTCCACCCCATGCTGCTTCTCTGGGATGAGTAACAGCTCTCTGTCCCTCCCTTCACATTCCTGCCAGCCTGCTTTCCACCCCCATTCCCCACCAGGGGCGATACCAGCTCTGGCTGCTTTGGGACCAGTCAAGCAGGTGGAGTCCTTGGAAAGGGACCTACAAGGACATAGATGTTAACAGGGTCCCTGCACTGGCCATAAGGGGGTGTGGAGGCGTATTACATGGGTCCAGAGGAGGTCACACTAGGTCAGGGAGACTGAGAAAAAAGCACCCCCAACTTAGTCATTTTGGGTATCTGGCATGTCTGTATTCTGTCATGACCCCTGTGCAGCTGGGGACTCCTGGCCTTCCATAATTCTGTGGGTTCTTGGCGGAGGGGTTAGACGGGCTCTTCCCAGTGGTAGGAAATAGAAGTGACAGAGTGCTCAGCCAGACCGCCTCTGGATGAATGGGGTGGAAGGCTACCCTCACTTAGCAAATTCCCATGCTTGGCTCCAGTTCCCCTTCTCCCTTCACCTCTTTTTTGGTGCCCATCACTTCTGCTGGCCCTACCCACTGTTGACTCCCTCAAGTGTTCAAATTTGAACTTCCCAAGGGACAGGATCTAATTGGGTCAATGAGTTGTCATTCAATCTGAAAGTACCTATTTGGCAGGCTCTCCTGCCTGGCCACTCCTCAGGCCACCACCCAGACACAAGGGAGATCTCTGGTCCAGCTGGCTGCAGCTAGGATGATGAGTATCAGGGAACAAATCTCAGTAGAGAGATGGCCAGCAGCCACTTTTCTCAGGAGAATGACAGGGGATGACTGGTTGTCAGCACACTGGTTGCAAGTAGGCCTGCAACTGACTGATTCTGTACACCTGGGACTTTCCCTTATCCAGTGCCCTGCATGCAATTGATGCAGTTGTTTGCTTTGGAGACAAGAGTCCCAGAGACTCTCCCCTTTAGAGCAACAAAAGATGGACTCAGAGAGACGACACAATACCCAAAGTCAAGCATCCCTTTGAGGACAGGTAGGGCAATGAGTGTTTCTATTAAGCAGGGGTTTGCATCTTTTTTTCTACCGTGGACTGCTTTGGCAATTTTGTGAAGCCCGTGATCACCTATTCGGCATAATGTTATTGTTATTTTTATTCTCACTTATTTTGAGACAGGCTGTCATTCTGTCATCCAGGCTGGAGTGCAGTGGCACAATAATGGCTTACTACAGCCTCAACCTCCTGAGCTCAAGCCATTCTCCTGCCTCAGCCTCTCAAAGAGATTACAGGCATGGGCCAGGTGCTATGGCTCACGCCTGTAATCCTAGCATTTTGGGAGGCCGAGGTGGGCAGATTGCTTGAGCTCAGGAGTTCAAGACCAACCTAGACAACAAAGTGAGACCCTGTCTCTATTAAAAAAAAAAAAAAAATTAGCTGGGCATGGTGGCACATGCCTGTAGTGCCAGCTACTTGGGAGGCCAAGGTGGGAGGATGGGAGGCAGAGGTTGTAGTGAGCCAAGATCACACCACTGCACTCCAGCCTGGTTGACAGAGCCAGACTTTTTCTCAAAAAAAACAAAAAAGAAAATTGAGGGAGGAGGAGGTGAGGCAAAAAAAATAAAAAAGAGAAAAAAAAGAAAATTAAGGCCAAGCATGGTGACTCAGCCTATAATCCCAGCACTTTGGGAGGCTGAGGCAGGCAGATCACCTGAGGCCAGGAGTTCGAGACCAGCCTTACCAACATGGTGAAACCCCATCTCTACTAAAAGTACAGAATTAACCAGGCATGATGGTGCATGCCTGTAATCCCAGCTACTGGGGAGGCTGAAGCAGGAGAATCGCTTGACCCTGGGAGGTGGAGGTTACGGTGAGCCAAGATTGTGCCATTGCACTCCAGCCTGGGTGACAAGAGCAAGACTCCATCTTTAAAAATAAATAAATAAATAAATATAAATTTTAAAAGAAAATTAAACCCAGGCTGGGCGCGGTGGCTGACACCTATAATCCCAGCACTTTGGGAGGCTGAGGTGGGTGGATCACGAAGTCAGGAGTTCAAGACCAGCCTGGGTGAGATGGTGAAAACCTGTCTCTACTAAAAATATTTTTAAAATAGCCAGGTGTGGTGGCAGGCACTTGTAATCCCAGTTACTCTGGAGGCTGAGGCCGAGAATTGCTTGAACCCGGGAGGTGGAGGTTGCAGTGAGCCAAGATCGCGTTACTGCACTGCAGCCTGGGTGACCAAGTGAGACTCCATCTCAAAAAAAAAAAAGAGGAGAAGAAAATTAAGCCCAGATATTTGATAGAGTACAAGTCTACTGCTTTGTTACCATATTAACTAGATCTAGCAGCAGCAGTTCTAATAAATATAGTAAACTAGTGAAGCACACCAATTATGGTTCAAGAGATCCACAGCCATTCCAAAGTGAGCATATCTGTAACTGCTATTGTGATGAAATAACAGGTTCTACTAACACTACTATGGTTTGTTACCTAAATTCACAGTGAAGGGACATGCTAAATTTCAGTTAAGAGGTTATGGAAAACATGGCTATATGCAATGGCTCATCCCTGTAATCCCAATACTATGGGAGGCCCAGGAGGGAGGACTGCTTGAGCCCAGGAGTTTGAGACCAGGCTGGACAACATGACAGAACCCCATCTCTACAAAAAAATATAAAAATTAGTTGGGCATGGTGACTCACACCTCCCAGCTACCAGGGAGGCTGAGGTAGGAGGATTGCTTCAGCCTGGGAACTCAAGGCTGCAGTGAGTCGGCATCATGCCACTGTACTCCAGCCTGGGTGACAGAGGGAGACTCTGTCTCAAAAAAAAAAAAGCCAATAATGGTGATATAAACCTGTGGTATCAGCTACTTGGGAGGCTGAGGTAGAAGGATGGCTTAAGCTGGAAGATTGAGGCTGTGGTGAGCCAAGATGCCACTGCACTGTAGCCTGGGTGGGAGACCCTTTCTCAAAATATATATACATATTGAAAATAAGGCCGGGCTTGGTGGCTCATGCCTGTAATTCCAGAACTTTGGGAGGCCAAGGCAGGCAGATCATGAGGTTAGAAGTTTGAGACCAGCCTGGCCAACATGGTGAAATCCCATCTCTACTAAAGATACAAAAAATTAGCTGGGAGTGGCAGTGCACACCAGTAATCCCACCTACTCGGGAGGCTGAGGCAGAGAATCACTTAAACTCAGGAGGTGAAGGTTACAGTGAGCCAAGATCACACCGTTGCACTTCATCCAGCCTGGGTGACAGGGTGAGACTCCGTCTCAAAAAAGAAAAGAAAAGAAAGATGGGCTGGGTGCGGTGGCTCACACCTGTAATCCTAGCACTTTGGGAGGCTGAAGTGGGTGGATCACTTGAGGTCAGGAGTTTGAGACCAGCCTGACCAACATGAAGAAACCCTATCTCTACTAAAAATAAAAATTTAGCTGGGTGTGGTGGCATGCACCTGTAACCCCAGCTACCTGGGAGGCCGAGGCAGGAGAATTGCTTGAACCAAGAGGCAGAGATTGCAGTGAGCCGAGATCATGCCATTGCACTCCAGCCTGGGCGACAAGAGCAAAACTCCATCTCAATAAAAAAAGACAGAAAAGAAAGATGAAATTTTTATCTAAGTTCATTAACTAGAGGCAGTTAGCCAGGCGTGATGGTATTTTGTATATTTAGTCCTGTACTAGGCTCTAGGGGAGGGCCTAAAAGTGGTAAAACATGGCGCTTCTTTCTGGGCCTTCAGCCTGCAGGGAGAGCTAGGGCATGCTACAGTTCATTTCCTCTAAGTAGGTCTAGTTGGTGGCCCTACTTAGTCCCCAGCTGAGAAACCTGTCTTGGGAAGATGCTTAGGATCGTGTGGCAATCAGTGGTAGCCACAGCAGATTAATACACAAAGGCCTGCTCTAATGAAGTTAGTGTCTGAGGAAGACCAGTGTGCTCTTGTGTTTGGGACAATTCTGTACCTGTCACCCAGTCCTTTCCCTGGAAATTTTCAGCTCCATATCCCATCATTTTCCCTTTACAGTCTTTTTTTTTTTTTTCTTTTTTGAGACAGAGTCTTGCTCTGTCACCCAGGCTGCAGTGCATTGGTGTGATCTTGGTTCACTACAAGCTCCACCCTCCGGGTTCAAGGGATTCTCCTGCCTCAGCCTCCTGAGTAGCTGGGATACAGGCTTGTTTCACCACTTCTGGATAATTTTTGTATTTTTAGCAGAGATGGGGGTTTCACCATGTTGGCCAGGTTGGTCTCGAACTCCTGACTTCAGGTGATCCACCTGCTTTAACCTCCCAAATGCTGGGATTACAGGCATGAGCCACTGCGCCCTGCTGTTTTCCCCTTATAGTCTGTGTGCTAGGCATTCTGAACTTTCTTCAGTCTGTTGACTGAGTCAACCTCTTTCATGCCTCTGGGCATTTGCACATGTGCTGCCCTCTGCCTAGAACTTTCTTTCCCCCTCCTTCCCTGGCTAGCTTATCCTCAGATCTCCAGAAAACATTTCTGGATTAACCGCTGGCTCCTGTGCGGCTATGCTCCTGTCACCACTGCAGGCACCTCAGGGTATAATGCACTAAGCACCAGGAGGGAGGGATCCATGTTCATCTTTTCACCATCAACTTCCCACTGACTTGTACAGGCCTTCTCTGACCTGTATTTGTTAAGAGATAGGTTATTTAGCAATTAGGCCCTGTTACAAGATGTTGTACAATAAAGAACTTGACTGGGCTAGGCACAGTGGATCAGCCTGTAATCGCAACATTTTGGGAGATTAAGGTGGGAGGATCACTTGAGCCCAGGAATTGGAGACCAGCCTGAGCAATGTCGCCACACTCCATCTCAACAAAAAATTTAAAGAATTAGCTGGGCATGGCGGTATGCACACCTGTAGTCCCAGGGAAGATGAAGCAGGAGGACCGCTTGAGTCCAGGATGAACTATGATTACACCACTGCACTCCAGCCTGGGTGACAGAACAAGACTCTGTCTCTTTTTATTTTATTGTATTGTATTTTATTATTTTTTATTTTTAGCACCACATGCAGCCACACTGGACAGAACTGGGCAGGGCCTCACAGGCAAGACACTATCTCTTAAAAAAAAAAAAAAAAAGGCAAGGCACAGTGGGTAATCCCAGCACTTTGGGAAGTCTAGGCGGGTGGATCACCTGAGATCAGGAGTTCGAGACCAGCTTGGCCAACGTTGTGAAACCCCATCTTTACTAAAAACATAATTTAGCCAGGCACGGTGGTGGGTACCTGTAATCCCAGCTACTAGGGAGGCTAAGGCAGGAGAATGGCTTGAACCTGGAAGGTGAAGGTTGCAGTGAGCTGAACCTGGGTGACACAGAGTGAGACCTTGTCTCAAAAAAAAAAAAAAGGCTGGGTGTGGTGGCTCACACCTGTAATCCCAACACTTTGGGAGGTCAAGGCGGGTGGGATCAGATGGGGTCAGGAGTTCAAGACCAGCCTGGTCAATATGGTGAAACCCTGTCTCTACTAAAAACACAAAAATTAGCTGAGTGTTGTGGTATGTGCCTGTAGTCCCAGCTACTTGAGAGCCTGAGGCAGAAGAATCCCTTGAACACAGACCCGGGAGGCGGAGGTTGCAGTGAGCAGAGATCTTGCAGCTGCACTCCAGCCTGGGTGACAGAGCAAGACTCTGTCTCAAAGAAAACAAACAAAAACACCTAATTGGCCTTTGTACCTTTTTCCTGAAAAACTCTAAATCTGTGGAATTTCCCATTGTTGGAGTTCTTTATTATTCATGATAGGCCCTAATAGTTTATCCTAATGATGGGACTGGTGGTGGCCCCTACACAGTTTATGCTAAGTATATGAATCAGAATGGGGGAGGGCCATGCCAGAAAGATCAACCATGATTAGAGGATTGGAGCTTTGGCCCAGTTGATATCAGCCCAATAAAACCCCAGTAGGAATTCTGGACACTGAAGTTCAGTGTCCAGAATTCCTACTGGGGTTTTATTGGGTTGCTGGTTGGTGAACACATTGATGTGCCAGTAGGTGCTGTGCCCTGACTCCCCAGGAGTCCCCATGGAAGCTTAGATTCTGGGACCTGTTCCAACCTTGCCTATGCATATTCTTTTTTTTTTGATACGGAGTCTTACTCCATTGCCCAGGCTGGAGTGCAATGGTGCGATCTTGGTTCACTGCAGCCTCCACCTCCTGGGTGCAAGTGATTCTCTTGCCTCAGCCTCCTGAGTAGCTGGGATTACAGGCACGCACCACTATGTCTGGCTAATTTTTGTATTTTTAGTAGAGACACAGTTTTGCCATGTTTGCCCAAGCTGGTCTCAAACTCCTGACCTCAAGTGACCTGCCTGCCTCGGCCTCCCAAAGTGCTGGGATTACAGGCATGAGCCACCATACCCAGCCACCTATTCATATTCTTTATAATAAAACCACAATACCGGCTGGGCTCGGTGGCTCACACCTGTAATTCTAGCACTTTGGGAGGCCAAGGCAGGCAGATCATTTGAGGTCAGGAGTAATCCCAACACTTTGGGAGGTTAAGGTAGGAGGTACTGAACTATCTTAGGAGGTAACTCCTGAGGTCAGGAGTTCGAGACCAGCCTGGGCAACATGGTGAAACTCGGTCTCTACTAAAATACAAAAAATTAGCCGGGCATGGCGGCGTGCACCTGTAGTCCCAGCTACACAGAAGGCTGAGGCAGGAGAATCACTTGAACCCAAGAGGCGGAGATTGCAATGAGCCGAGATCACGCTACTGCACTCCAGCCTGGGCAACAGAGCGAGACTGTCTTAAAAAAAAAACACACACAGGCTGGGCGCGGTGGCTCACGCCTATAATACCAGCACTTTGGGAGGCCGAGGCGGGTGGATCACAAGGTCAAGAGATCGAGACCATCCTGGTCAACAAGGTGAAACCCCGTCTCTACTAAAAATACAAAAATTAGCTGGGCATGGTGGCGCACGCCTGTAGTCCCAGCTACTCAGGAGGCTGAGGCAGGAGAATTGCTTGAACCCAGGAGGCGGAGGTTGTGGTAAGCCACGATTGTGCCATTGTACTCCAGTCTGGGTAACAACAGCGAAACTCCATCTCAAAAAAAACAAAAACAAAAACAAAAACAAAACCCACAATACCACAATCATAAGTCTAGTACTTCTCTGAGTTCTGTGAGCCCTTCTAGTGAATTCTTGAACCTGTGGGGATTGTGGGAACTTCTGAATATATAGCCAGTCGGCCAAACTGTGGCTGACTCTGGGACCCCTAAGATATGCGGCTAGTGTCTGAAGTGAGGGCAGTCTGTGGAAGACTCAGACCATTACTTGTGGGATCTGACACTAACTCCGGTGGCCAGCACCAAACTTGTACAGTGCATGTGGAGGGATGAGAGTCTGCGCCAAGCTGTTGCGGTTAGGAGAAGGAGAGATGAAGCCAGATGAGTGACGCGGAAGGGAAACAATAATATGGGGGGCAATGCACAAGGTGGAGGGGAAAGATGAAGAGTGAGTTCCAAGATGGAAGCCTGACCAAGAAGAATGGAGACACCAATGACAGAAAGAGAGAGTTGGAGGGTTTGGCTGTAATTAGGGCAAAGAGGAGAGAGGGCCTTTGTTCTTTGCTGCTAAGTCACAAGATTAAGCATTCTACCCTCTGTCCCCTAGCTCACAACAATGGAGTCCAACTCCTCTGATTCTGTCATTCATCCTTTTCAGCATAGGATCATCAGTGCCAGTGCAGCGGTGACCACCATCCACATGCCAGTGCTCCGTAACATTTCTCCCTAAGGACCCCATGCCTGGAGCCGGCTAATAGCACACGGACCCACCACCTTCCTGACGGGTGACATATTCCTCCAACTGGATTCTGGCAACCTTTAGTTTTTACTTCTCCACAGACACATGCTCTCCTGCGTCTCATGCCTGTCTCTCAACACACATTCTAGAAGCGGGATGAGGAAGCAATTTGGACACTGTCAAATGGGAGAAGTGGTGTGTGGTGACAGATAGCAACCCTGGTGGCCTGTCCTGAGTCTGGGAGAGAGCCAAGGTGGGGCTCCCATTACAGCTCTTCAGAATCCTATGGGCCCCCTGCAGAGACAGAGGCGTGACATAGACAAGGGGAGGAGGACTTTCCTCATCTACCACTGGTCTATGCAAACCTCCCCAAATGCCAAGGGAGCTGAGACGCTGCAGAAAGAGACCGAAGCCAGGCATGGTGGCTCACGCCTGTAATCCCAGCAGTTTAGGAGGCTGAGGTGGACAGATTACCTCAGGTCAGGAGTTCGAAGCCAGCCTGGCCAACGTGGTGAAACCTCATCTCTACTAAAAATATAAAGTTAGGCCAGGCGTGGTGGCTCACGCCTGTAATCCCAGCACTTTGGGAGGCTGAGGTGGGTGGATCACCTGAGGTCGGGAGTTCGATATCAGCCTGACCAACATGGAGAAACCCCGCCTCCACTAAAAATACAAATTAGCTGGGTGTGGTGGTGGGTGCCTATAATCCCAGCTACTTGGGAGGCCAAGGCAGGAGAATCACTTGAACCCAGGAAGCAGAGATTGCAGTGAACTGAGATTGTACCACTGCACTCCAGCCTGGGAAACAGAGTGAGACTCCATCTCACAGACAGAGAGAGAGACTGATGTATCCAGTTTCTCAGAAAGAAACATTTAATAGTGACTTAGAAACAGAAGACAAGTGGCTGCCAGTCAGTCACCCCTGAGTCCCAGGGCTGAAGCACCATAGGGAAGGATATACATGCTTCAGCAGGAACGTGTGGCACTACTGAAGTCAACTCCTCAGGGAAAGACACAGAATGCTATGTGAATCTACCCAAGAGCAGGATTTAAGGTCACAGTAGATAAAGTGGCAATCTTAGAGACATTCCCAGAACAAGGGTTAACCAGAGGATAACATGGCAGATCAGTATCCAAGACGGGGCGGCTTCATCCTCCACAACAAGCCAGGCTGGGATCCCTGTTCTGAAACCCAGTGGAACTGCCCCTTGCTTCATCCCTTGGAAACTCTTAGAAGGTACCATCCTTCTTGGGAGTCCACGAGGTCCCAGCCTCCAAAGCACCATATAATTTAGCTCTTTTCATCTGCTTTATTTAGCCAAGACCACTTCCTTGTAACTTCCACAGGTGAGATGTTTGGAAGTGGGAAGGGCTTCTGTACTACATTTGGCAGTGATCTAGGGGAGAGAGGAGCTGTGGTGAACAGGCCTGCTTCCTAATTCCTTCTGTTGCCTCAGATCCGTGGGCAATGGGAAGCTGCTTAACCGGTTAGACTGTTGGGTTAGTCTTGGCCATTCCTTCTCAGCCTCCTCTTTTTCTGTCGACCCCTTAAATGTTGGGCTCCCAGGCCCTGCACACTCCCCTAGATAGCCTTACCCATCCACATACCAGTGCTTCCCAAATATTCATCTCCATCCCAGACCTCTTTGTCTTTTTTTTTTTTTTTTTTTTGAGACAGAGTCTTGCTCTGTCACACAGACTGGAGTGCAATGGCCCAATTTCAGCTCACTGCAACCTCTGCCTCCCCAGTTCAAGTGATTGATTCTTCTGCCTCAGCCTCCTGAGTAGCTGGGATTATAAGCATGTGCCACCACAACCGGCTAATTTTTTTATATTTTTAGTAAAGACAGGGTTTCACCATGTTGGTCAGGCTGGTCTCGAACTCCTGATCTCACGATCTGCCTGCCTCGGCCTCCCAAAGTGCTGAGATTACAGGCGTGACCTGCCACGCCCGGTCCAACCCAGATCTCTTCTGACTCCCTCCTGGATACCTCCACTTACATGTCTCCTTGACATTTCAAACAACACATCCTAAGCAAAGCACATCATCTTCCTCCAAAACATGTCCCTATCACAGGTAATGACATTATTATCTACCCAGTGGTTCAAGCAAGAAGCATGGGCATCGTCATTGGCTCCTCTCTCCCCATCCCTCTTCCCCAACACCCAGTTCGTGTTGCTTTATTTTGTTTGTTTGAGACAAGAGTCTCGCTCTGTTGCCCAGGCTGGAGTGCGGTGGTGCGATCTTAGCTCACTGCAACCTCTAGCTCCTGGGTTCAAGCAATTCTCCTGCCTCAGCCTCCTGAGTAGCTGGTACTACAGGCATGTGCCACCACATCCAGCTAATTTTGTATTTTTAGTAGACACTAAAATGTATTTTGTATTTTTAGGGGTTTCACCATGTTGGCCAGGCTGGTCTCAAACTCTGACCTCCTGATCTGCCTGCCTCGGCCTCCCAAAGTGCTGGGTTTACAGGTGTGAGCCACCGTGTCTGGCTGTTCACGGTGATTCTGTCTCCTAATAGCCCCCGAATTCTTCCACTTCTCTTCATCTCCACTGCCACTACCCTAGTCTGGGCTAGCATTGTTTCTGCCTGAAGACTGTGTAGCTTTCTCCTCCGACTCCCATGTCCTCTCCTGCCTCCCACCTCTGCAGAGTGATTTCTCAAAAATGCAGAGCTGTTCATGTCTATCTGCTGTATAAACCCATCCAAATGGTTTCTACTACTCTTAGAATCGAGTCCAGATTCCTGTTCTGTTAGGCCTTTGATTTTACCTGTCCCGTTTCCCATTTGTATTATGCTTGATGTTCCAGACAGACTCACTCCCCTCTGTTTAGCTGCTTACCAGGCCTCTCGCCTCTGCGGCTTTGCAAAGATCCTTGTTTTTCTAGCGTGCCACCCACCTTTATGTAACAAACTGCTACTCTTCCTTCAGGTCTCAGCCCACTCCGAGAATCCTTCCCTGATCCCAAAAGTCCAGGCCACATCCCTTGCTATGCGCTCCGTGGCACCCTGGGCTTCCCCTCAATTGAAGTCCCTTGTTCCAAGTCTATATCCCTCATGTGTGCCCTCCAGGAGGAGGTCCTTGACAGTGTCGTTCCCTGAGTGACAGTATGGGCAGGGCTGTTTCACAGTGCTTTGTCTCATTCTGTAGTCGCAGGCTGCCCCTCCAGCCTGACCAGGCAGAGGGGGCTGCACAAAGCCCTTCCTGCTTGCGGGAGCATGGCCCAATGTTGCAGGCACTCTCAGTGGGCTGCCCACACAGAAAGGTTTCCTGAAGCCCCACAGGATGCCAAGACCTGGGCCCCACTGCAGCGGGTCTCAGGTCTCTACTGTCTTGCTGTTTGCTGCCCCCAAGTGTCCAATGACAGAAGTTTTATTTGTTTTCCACCACCAGAGGGTCTTACACACAGCAAGTGCTGGGAGAGCGCCGCAAGCCAGGCCCCAGGATACTGACTGTCCTGCTGCCGTGGGAGACATTCCTTCACCAGGCTCACCACTGACTGATGTCCACCCCGCTTCTTTCCAGCCTTTCTCCATTATCCATGTTCTGGTTTGGGCAGTGTCCCAGACACAGTTCAGAGGGAAGCCCATTGGTTGGCTGGCCTATTGGAGAGCAGAGGATGCCCTGGCTGGGAGCCTCTCTAAAACAGGTGGCCCCCACCAGGCGATCCCATCTGGATGCTCTCACCCACACTCCTCCTCTGTGCTTAGCCCCTGCCTGCTGCTTCCCCGGCCAGTAGTGCTCCTTCCAGCAACTGAGGATAACAGTAACATATGCTTAGTTCAGTGTTGTGTCTTTTTCTGTGCAACTGAAGGACCCTGGTGGCTGCTAGACAGATGTTAAATTAAGAAAGAAAAGACACTAGGCCGGGTGCGGTGGCTCACGCCTATAATCCCAGCACTTTGGGAGGCCAAGGCGGGTGGATCACAAGGTCAAGAGATCGAGACCATCCTGGTCAACCTGGTGAAACCCCGTCTCTACTAAAAATACAAAAATTAGCTGGGCATGGTGGTGCGCGCCTGTAGTCCCAGCTACTGGGGAGGCTGAGGCAGATTGCTTGAACCCAGGAGGCGGAGGTTGTGATGAGCCGAGATCGTGCCATTGTACTCCAGTCTGGGTAACAACAGTGAAGCTCCGTCTCAAAAGAAAAGAAAAGACACTTACTGATTCTCCCTGCCTTTCCACTTACACAGGGCCAATCTCCTTCATTTGACCTGATAACAAGAATTCATGACTTTGAATGATTGGACGAATCAGGTAGAAAGGGAAAATGCTTGGCCGGGCGTGGTGGCTCACGCCTATAATCGGAGCACTGTTTGAGGCTGAGGCAGGCAAATCACTTCAGGTCATGAGTTTGAGACCAGCCTGGCCAACATGGTGAAACCCTGTCTCTGCTAAAATTACAAAAATTAGCTGGGCATGGTGGCTTGTACCTGTAGTCCCAGCTACTCAGAAGGCTGAGGTGGGAGGATCACTTGAACCTGGGAGGTGGAGGCTGCAGCCAGCCGAGATGGCACCTCTGTACTCTAGCCTGGGTGACAGTACGACTCCATCTCAAGAAACAAACAAAAAAACCACAGAAGTTCATTTCCTACACTCAAAACATTCAGTGTTATCTTGTCTTCATGGCACTCCTCAGTGCTGGAAGAACCAGTCTCCTTTTATTTATTTTTTTTTTTTTGAGAGGGAGTCTCACTCTGTTGCCCAGGCTGGAGTGCAGTGGTGCAATCTGGGCTCACTGCAACCTCTGCCTCCTGGGTTTAAGTGATTCTTCTGCCTCGGCTTCCCAAAGAGCTGGGACTACAGGTGCGCACTGCCATGCCTGGCTAATTTTTGCATATTTAGTAGAAACAGGGTTTCACCATATTGGCCAAGCTGGTCTGGAACTCCTGACCTTGTGATCTACCTGCCTTGGCCTCCTTTTATCTTTTTTTCCTGAGACAGGGTCTTGCTCTGTTGCCCAGGCTGGAGTGCAGTGGTACAATCACAGTTTACTGCAGCTTCAACCACCTGGGCTCAAGGGATTCTCCCACCTCACCCTCCCAAGTCATTTCCTCTTATCTTGTTGCTCTGTATGGTGCCAATTCCCAAAGTTACTTCAGTTTGGCTGCTGGACTTCCAGCTGCAATGTCTGCATTCCAGACAACAGGAAGCAAGAATGGATAAAGAGAAAAATGTATCCTTCTTGTAAGAACACTTGGAAATTGTATACATCATTTTATCTCCCATTGGCCACAATTTAATCATAACTGGGAGGGAAACTGGGAGATGTCATCTTTATGTTCGGCAGCCACAACCCCAGCTAAAATGCTGAAACATTCTTTTTTTTTTTTTTTGAGATGGATTCTTGCTCTGTCGCCAGGCTGGTGTGCAGTGGTATAACCTCGGCTCACTGTGACCTCCGCCTCACAGGTTCAAGCAATTCTCCTGCCTCAGCCTCCCAAGTAGCTGGGATTACAAGTGCACTTCACCATGCCCAGCTAATTTTTGTATTTTTAGTAGAGACTGGGTTTCACCATGTTGGCCAGGATGGTCTTGATCTCTTGACCTTGTGATCCACTCGCCTCAGCCTCCCAAAGTGCTGGAATTACAGGTGTGAGCCACCGCAACCGACCATTTTTTTTTTTTTTTTTTTTTGAGACAGTCTTGCTCTGTCGCCCAGGCCAGACTGCAGCGGCGCGATCTCAGCTCACTGCAATCTCTGCCTCCCTGATTCAAGCGATTCTCCTGCGTCAGCCTCCTAACTGGGATTACGGGTGCACACCACCACACCCAGGTACATTTTTTGTTGAAGACGGGGTTTCACTGTGTTGGCCAGGCTGGTCTCAAACTTGAGTGATCCACCAGCCTTGGCCTCCCAAAGTGTTGGGATTTTAGGCGGGAGCCCCTGCGCCTCGCCAGAACATTGTTTCTAGAGAGGAATCAATTATTGAAGAACAACCGGCAGCCTCTCCCACAGGGAGTGCTGGGGAAGTCAGCAGAACACAAAGTGAGTGAAAGGGAAATAGTGAATGGCATGTGCCTACAATGGCCAAAGTTTTCTTTGAACTGGGTGAACAGTCTGGCAGTAGAGGATCCTGACTCCCTAGCCTGGGAAGATGATACATGAAGTTGAGGTTTGAAAATAAAAGCCACCACTTGGAGGGGCTGCAGAAAGGACTCTGAGGATAGCTGGTTTTCCTTGAAGGCAAGGAGGGGCAGAGAGATAGCCTGGAGAGTTCACCAGAGGGCCCGTGGGATTGGGTGGGTGGGAATGGAGCTGGGTTAGGGTCAGCAAGGATAGGGTTATATGGCTACTGGATGAAAAGCCAGTTGATTTGGTCTTGATAGTGCCTGAGGAGGGTGAGTCTTACTTGGGCATTGGGACCCAAAACAGAAACTGCTCCCTCTTCAAAATCCACGAATCTAACATCACAGCCAACCAGGAAGTTACCTCACACATCATTCTCTGAATTTTGCCATCAAGCACTTAATAAACTTGGTATCTAAGCCTTGGCACCAGCCTCCAAATTGTACATTCAACACTTTAAAGACACACATATCCTTTCCAAGGGTAAGGAAAGAACATTCCATTGTCAAAAATGATCCTGAGGAGTCCCATACTGCTCAGGGTAGCTCAGTTTGCAAAGCAATGAGAAAAACACCTGAAATAGTTTTTCCCATACCCATCATTTAACACTGCTTCATTATTTTAAGTTTCTTCTTAGGGTGGCTACTCTACCAGGAGCACACAGAAGGGCTCAGCCTCCCAGCCCAGTTCTCCAGGCCCTCATGCTCTCAGGGATCTGAGATTATAGTTTCCATTCCCAGGGAAACGCCTTTCATCAAGATGTGAACATTCTAGGAGGCCAGCCAACTTAAGCTGTACAACAGAACAGTCATGAGGAAGGGACCTCTATACACAGTTCTGTGAGCAAAGGAAGCACTGGACAGCAAAGGAAGCAGACAGCTGCCAGCAGGAAGTCCAGATACACTGCCTCCAGGAAGTGAGACTGCAGGATGCTGAGAAACAGATTTAGTATGGATGGGCACAGCTTCCCTCATCTGTGTGACCCCAAGCAATTCAGTCAACCTTAATTCATCCTTTATTAAAAAGGCAGGGAGGAGCTATCAAGTACATTGGTGAATTTTAGTGAGAATTAATTCAGATATATATGCCTCACATATGTTTGGCTTGAGGGAAGTGTTATACACAGCTAATTTTTTTTTTTTCTGAAATGGAGTCTCACTGTCACCCAGGTTAGAGTGCACTGGCACAATCTTGGCTCACAACAACCTCTGCCTCCCAGGTTTAAGGAATTCTCCTGCCTCAGCCTCCTGAGTGGCTGGGATTATAGGCGTGTGCCACCATGCCCAGCTATTCTTGTATTTTTAGTACAGACAGGGTTTCACCGTGTTGGTCAGGCTGGTCTTGAACTCCTGACCTCAGGTGATCCACCTGCCTTGGCCTCCCAAAGTGCTGCGATTATAGGCATGAGCCACCATAGCTATTATTTTTAATTCTATTAGACATAAACTCCCTGGGGCTGGTGATAGTGTTTTGCAATAATAACTGATCAACAACAGTCAATGGAATAAGTGAAGAGTAGAATTCCAGCATACGAAATGTCTAGGACCTAGGGATGAGAGCACCAACCACCTCTCTCAGAGGAGAGCTGCTGGGCCGGGTGCAGTGGCTCATACCTGTAATCCCAGCACTTTGGAAGGCCAAGGCAGGCAGATCACTTGAGGTCAGGAGTCTGAGACCAGCCTGGGCGACATGGTAAAACCCAGTCTCTACTAAAAATATAAAAATTAGTTAGGTGTGGTGGTGCGCGCCTATACTCCCAGCTACACAGGAGGCTAAGGGAGGAGAATCGCTTGAACCCGGGAGGTGGAGGTTGCAGTGAGCTGAGATTGTGCCATTGTACTCCAGACTGGGCAACAGAGTGAGACTGTCTCAAAAAAGAAAGAGCTGCTGATTTAGAAGCAAATATCAGGAATGCTGAGTTCTGAGGCCAGCACCAGGCCAGCCCTGAGACAGCCAGAAACACTGAGAAACTTCCACAAGCAACAATTCTTTACATTCAGCACAGTGTAGAACTTAGGGAGAAATCTAGAAAATTTTGGTCCAGATGAGAACAATGAGGTGGTAAGGAGCTGATCTGCACACTATTGCTGAATCTGTCTGCACCCCCTAAACCCCAAGGATAAGAAAAGGGAGAGTAAAACATCCCTCAAAGCTGAGGAGGCAACTGAGGCACTCGGGTGATCACTGGGTGCTGTGAAGTGGGGAACAGAAGCCCCTGTTCCAGCCTCAGGCATCTGACTTGTCCTTATCGATGTTTTCTCTGAGCCACATGCTGTTTCCGGGGCCGAGAAGGGGCAGGCCGTGTTAGAGCAGAACTGAAAACAGACACAGCCGCGGAAGGAACATCAACAGCAGATCATCGAGACAGCTGAGATTCTGGCACTTTGGTCCTTGTCTGTCCAAGATATTTTTGGAAACAACATAGGGTGCTCCTGAAGGTCATAAGGGAGGGGGCAGCTCGCACTCAGGGGAAAACCATGAGGCCCAGGTGAGCCCCTGTGGTCAGTCAGCAGCTCCCTTCCCGGGTCCAGTTTTGGGCATTGATAAAGAGCTGGAGCCAGGGGGAGGTGGTCAGGGTATCAAATGGAGGGGGTCGCCACGCCCACTGCCAAGGCCTCACGGCCCGCTCAGGGTGAGGCATAAGAGCCAGGTGGCGGCCATCAGGGGAGCAGATGCCAGCCACACCCCCTGGAGACCCATTGGGATTCAGGGGGTACTGCTCCGTGGGGTTCCCGTCATCATCTGCCCAGTGCAGTGGGGCCAAGCCCTTGGCCTCAATCTGAGCTTGGAGTTCTGGAGAAGAAAACGCCATATAACCTGGGACAGAAAAAGGAGGGAGGTGAGAGCCAAGGTCCTTCATGCCCACCCTCAGCCCCGACCCACAGGCCCTCCCCCAGCCTTCCTTGGGCCTGACCTTCCCCATGGGCGCTCCACACGGGCAGCACGGCACCCTCCATCCCTCGCAGCATCAGAGCTGGCCCAGGACCCACACGCACGCTGGCCCAGCGAGACTCAAAGCGCCCAGACAGGTTGTGGCGTAGCAGAAGGCCTGGCCGGGCTGGCTGGGAGTCAGGGCCCATCTCCGTGGCATCCTCATTGGGGTCGCCTCCCACCCAGCCCAGCAGAGCCAGCAGTTGACAGCCATTACACACGCCCAGGCTGAAGGTGTCTGGCCGCTTCTGGAAGCGCCTTAGCTCAGCCCCAGCTCGGGGATGAAAGGTCACGGCAGCTGCCCACCCTAGCAGGGAATAGGGAAGCCAGGGTGAGACATGAAGACCTCAGAAAAGGGAACTGGGAATGAAGGGACACAACTGCTCTTCTGTACATTTTCCTTTTTCTTTCTTCCTTTTCTCTCCTTCCTTCTTTCCTTTTTTTTTTCTCGATACAGAATTTCACTCTTTTGCCTAGGCTGGAGTGAAGTAGCAGGATCTCAGCTCACTGCAACCTCTGCCTCCAGGGTTCAAGTGATTCTCCTGCCTCAGACTCCCAAGTAGCTGGAATTATAGGCACCTGCCACCAGGCCCAGGTAATTTTTTTATTTTTAGTAGAGATGGGGTCTCACCATGTTGGCTCAGCTGGTCTCAAACTCCTGACCTCAAGTGATCCACCCGCCTTGGCCTCCCAAAGTGCTGAGATTACAGGTGTGAGCCACCACACCCAGCCCCCAAAATTTAAACATATATACATGAAACACAGTTTTACTCTGTTGCCCAGGCTGGAGTGCGGTGGCACAATCTCAGCTCACTGCAACCTCTGTCTCCTGAGTTCAAGTGATTCTCATGCCTCAGCCTCCTGAGTAGCTGGGATTACAGGTGCAAACCACCACATCTGGCTAATTTTGTATTTTTAGTAGAGATAAGATTTTGCCATGTTGGCCAGGGTGGTCTCAAACTCCTTACCTCAAGCAATACTCCTGCCTTGGCCTCCTAAAGTGTTGGGATTACAGATGTGAGCCACTGCACCTGGCCAAAATCGAGAAAATTGAGGCGGCTCACATCTGTAATCCTAGCACTTTAGGAGGGCAAGGTGGGCGGATCACCTGAGGTGGGGAGTTTGAGACCAGCCTGATCAACCTGAAGAAACCCCATCTCTACTAAAAATACAAAATGAGCCTGGTGCAGTGGCGCATCCCCGAAATCCCAGCTATTTAGGAGGCTGAGGCAGGAGAATTGCTTGAACTCAGGAGGCAGAGGTTACAGTGAACTGAGATCACACCATTGCACTCCAGCCTCGGCAACAAGAGTGAAACTCTCTCTCTCTCTCTCTCTCTCTCTGTGTATACACAGACACACACACACACACACACACACATATATATATATACACACACATATATATATATTTAATAAAAAAAATTTATTAACAGCCTTCTGTTGGCATGTGATCCAAAATGAATGTGCCCACTCTCTCCTAGCTTGGTGAAGTGAGAGGCCAATCCCCAGCCCAGAAAGAGGGGGCTAAAGGCACCTCTTTGGGAATGTGGGGTAAGGGAGCAGGCAGATGCCTGTACACTGACCTTTGGCAGATCCCAGGACGTCTGCGTAGCTGAAACCACCCACGAAGGCCACGCCTCGGAAGGTGTCCAGCCCAATTGCCCCAGAGCAGAGGTCCTGCATGGTCACATCCCACACCTGCGAAGATGGGGACGGGAAATGTGGGAGGACATGCAGCTGAAGCTGGATCACCACCCCCACACCTGCCCCCTACCCTGCTCACCTCAAAACCAGCCAAGTGGAAGGCATCGGCCATTTCCCGGTCCCCATTACTGCCCTCCTCTCGCAAGATGGCGACTCGGGGGCTGGGACCACCTTGGGGGAAAATAAGTGTTTTTGGGCCAGAAAGGTACTTCCCCACCCCTACTCCCCAGATCCCTTTTCCAGGGCAGGCCCAGGCATCCAGGCTGATTGCACCCAGGACGTGGAGCCTCTGCACACACTCCCTCACCAGGCTCATGGGGCACAGAGGCTTTGGGAAAGGTGGGGGGCAGGCAATAGCTGGGCCCCATCCGCTTCCTCAGGCCCTGTTCCTCCTCTGTCACAAAGTGAGGCTCTGCCTGTAGCCGATCCAGCTGGAAACTTGTCTCCTCCCAGAGGGCTCGAAGCTCCCCAACAGGCTCCTCCAGAACCACAGCCCCATTCACTGACACCCGGACCTAGGGAGAGGAACAAGTCTCCCAAGGACTAAGAGAAAGGATGGCCCCCTCCACAGTGGGAGAGGGAGGGACCACAGCCGCCTCACTCTGACTGTCCACTGCACACCGCTCTTTCCCTCACTTCCTCACCATGGCATGGGACCCAGCCTGGCCTGTGTGGCCCAGCTCCAGGCAGTGGAGGCCAGCGTCCCAGTAACGCTTCAGCACTTGGGCCAGGTCCAGCTCCTGCACCTCCAGCACCAGGCCTGGCTCCTCAGCAAACAGCACAGACAGCACTGGGAGAGCAACGAGGGGATCGGGGGATGCAGGAGGGGCCAAGAAAGTTGGGGCAGGGGTCGGGGGGGTGCAGGAAGGGCCAAGGAAGTCAGGGTAGGGGTCAGGAGGATGCAGGAGAAGCTGAGGGAGTCAGGGTGGGGGTCACGGAGGGTGACGGCTGGGAGGGTGGGACTGAGGATGTTTCATCACCAACATCTAAGGGATGGGAGGACTCAGAGGGGTGCAGTCAGGAACATGGTGGGTGCCAGCCAGTTCCATCCAGTTCAGCTGTCAGAGAGACAGCACAGAAGAGCTAGTCGGGGAAGACTCAGGAAAAGGGGGTTGGTGGGCACTCCACTCTTTAATATATTGGAGATGGGGTCTGCAGGGTGGAGAAGGCAGCCCAGGCCTGAGACTTAGACCCCAGGTTTCTTACCATCAACCCCAGGGACAGACACGTCTACCCATAGCCCACAATTTCCAGCAAAGGCCATCTCCAGCAGGCATGTGACGAGGCCTCCGTCACTGACATCATGGCCTGAGCAGAGAAGGCGGTCTGGAGGAAGAAGAAAGCTCAGCAATCTCAGGGCCTAAACCTGACAGCCCTGTGCCACCTTCTAGAGTCAGTCCATCAAGAGTGTGTGCAAGCATGTTGGGGGGAACCAGGGTACATCCTCCATTGAAGTCCCTTGTGCCCTACCCGCGGCACACCTGGCACCCCATGTGCCATCTCCCCCGGGGGCCTCACTCACCTTTCAGCAGCCCCTGGGTGATGCTGAAGGCACACACCAAGTTCTCGGGAAAGTCCAGATCGGGAGGGTGCTCTCCGAGCTGGGAGAAGCATTGGGCCAAAGCTGTGCCCCCCAGCCGGTGCTGCCCAGGGCTCAGAGGCACATAGAGCAGATGGCCTGGGGAGACAGAGAGGGGTGAGGAGAGGGGGATGGCTCAGGAGGACCCATCCCTGAGGTGTTCACAGCACTGCTCTTCCCAGCATATGGTGAGAAACCCAATCAGTCCCAGAAAACACCACAGCTCGGTGTTGAGATGGTGGGGGCCCAGCACTCACAAAGTAGGGGCCAAGCAAAGAACACACAAGCCAGTGGGATGGGGCCACACCCATACCTTTCCCTTCAGGATGCTTGAGGTCTGGGGTCACGGTGGCTGTAATGTCTGGACAGACGGCATAGGCTGAGATGACCAGAGACCCTGAAGAGCAAGAAGTCTGAAAGAGTGAGTTGCCAGCCCAGCCCTGTAGTTCCTCCTCCCCTCCCTGGGGCCCCTACACCTCACCAGGAGCCCGCACAGTCTCCGTGCCAACCCGAGCAGCCATACTGAGGGAGTCCTTGCCGCCGTCCACTGCCACACCCAGGGCTGCCATCACTGCCACCATAGCCTCGCAGGCATCCGCCAAAGCTGCACCCTCCCCTGGGAGCTTGGCTGCCCACATCCAGTTCCCGCTACACTTAACATCCTGGGGGTGGGAGAGGCACACCATTAGAGGGGAAGAGAGATGTTAAGAGGCCAGGGGTGCAGTGGGACTGGAAGCTTGCAAACGTGAAATGCAGGGTGACAGAGGGACATGGAAGTGTCCTGAAACCCTGGGGGCTCCAGGGGAGAAGCCGTGGGAGAACTCACCCGGAGGTCGGTGACCAGGGCAAACACCAGGTTGGTGAGGGCTTCGGCCACAGCCAGCCGGGCAGCAACCTTGGGGTCCAGCAGGCTCTTGACTGGCTGCTCTCCCAAGGCTGTGGCAGCCCCTACAAGCTCCTCATGGCTCAGTGCTACAACGGCTACATCTGCCAGAGGAGTCTGCAGGGGCCCCACACACTGCTGCTGGGCCACCAGGCCGCCCACAGAGCGGTCCACCTGTAGAAACCAGTGGGGTTGGCAAGAGAGCAAGGGACAGGGAGAGTCTGTGCTCCTGCGCCTGTCCCAGAGGGACCCAGGGCAATGCGAAGCCTGGCTTTCCCTCAATGCAGGTAAGAGCTCTACTCAGAGGGTGGGCAGCAGGGAGACCAGGCTGTCAGGGTAGCTGCCTGCCCGTTACTTCCCCCCAGTGCCAGGCAAAACCCCCAGAGCAGTTTCTAAGGGCAGGAGGGCAGGGGAGGGTGAGCGAAGGAAGCATGCAAGGGGCAGAGCAGGGGTGCGGGGAGGACCTTATTGGTGAGGTAGCGCTTGCTGGCCACGGCAGGCAGCCTCAGAACCCTCTCCAGAGCCTGGCGCACGCTCAGCCCTACAGGCAAGGCCAGAGGCTGTAGCACAGGGGGGCTCCTCTGGAGGAAGAACTCCTGCAACACAGACAATGACAGGGAGTGTGAGCACCTGGCGCAGGCTGGGCACACAGGTGCCAAAGTGCATGTAGGGTAAAGGGTGGTGTGGAGAGGAGGGCCACAGGGAAACTCATCCCCAAACCCCACATACCTTCCGAGGCATCTTGCCCAGAACCCATTCGAGCTCCAGGTCCACAGGGGTTGGTGGGGATGTTGGGGGGGCATCCCCCTGGCCATTTCTTCCTACAGGACACTCTCGATCGTCTATCAGCACTATCTATAGACCACAGGGACCCCACCCAGAGGGGATAAGACCATGAACACCAGCAGGAAATGTTCTAGAATCCCTGCCCCTCCTTGGCTCCTACATTCCCCACACCTTGTTTGCCACCACATCCCAACTTCCTCTTGTCTCTCTCCCAACTCTCCCTCTAGCCCACACCCACGTGGTTCAAGTCTGCCCTCAGTGTCTGTCCCCAACTCCCTGGGCCAACTCACTCTCCGGTCTCCAGTGATGGTGCCCACAAAGGAAGTCGGGCAACGCTCCCGGGCACTGACATGAGTCAGGAAGTTCCGGTGGGGGGGCCTCAGCAGAAGTGCATTTGATTCCTGGTACTCGGCCCCCCAGATTTCCAGGGCATTCAGGGTTGGGTCCCCTAGCTGCACAGCCATGGCAGGGAGGAAAGAGAAGGGTCAGTGGGCACTCCCAAGTCTCATCTTGTTGCAAAAGAGATGGCTGGAGGCTGGCTGGGGCTGGCAAGGGTGGGGAAATGCCAGGCTTCAGAGGATGAGACCCACCTGGAAGCGGCTGGTGTAAATAATGGCTCCAGCTGGGTCACTCAGCTCCTTTAGGACGTTGCCTGGTGAGAGGATTGCAAGGAGAAGTGGTGACCTAGTAGTGGTGACCAGGCAACAAAGGGCAGTCCCTGGCCTCCATAGGAGCCCCTAATTGTGTGTGTTCCTGTGTGAACTGCTAGCGCATCCTCACCAACAATCATCCCATGGCAGCAGGCTTCCACCCTTCCAACCCTGAACCTGTATATTATGTACACAGGATAGAGAACGGGACCCAGAGCTGGGTGGTTGGTTGGAGATTCCTGATGCCTTTCCCTGATCCAAACCTGGCAGGAAACCAGGCAGGCCCAGTCCCTTGTTCCAACTCCATTCCTCACCATTCCCACCAGCGCCCTGGTCATGGAGGCTGCAGATGGGGTTTCCGTTGGGGGCCTCCACACAAGCCCTGATCACACGGTTCATCTTCTGTTCCATCTCCGGGTCGCCCCGCTGCACAGCCCCAAAGTCCAGGTCACTGGTGTTATCTCCCTGCACCTGGGGGAATATATGGCATAGCTCAGCTCAGTGAGGCTGGAATCTCTGGTACACTCCCCTATGCCTGGGGCCCAGTTATATCATGGCTTCTGCACCATTAGCAATTCCCACTCACCTGCACAGATGAAGCAGCTCCACCTCCAACTCCAATCCTATAGACAGGACCCCCAACCTTTACAACTTCCATACCTGTGAGAGAAGAAAAGGCAGAATCAGAACATCGGGGAAGCTACCAGAACAGGCCCTGAAAGCGAGGCAGCTCGAGGACAAAGGAAGCTGACATCAGGGGAGGAGCATTACCACTTGACTGGGTTGAAAGGAGAGTAAACTGGTATAAACTACAGAGGATGATTTGGCAACATCAACCAAAATGACAAATGTGTAGAGTCTTTTTTTTTCTGAGACAGGCTGGAGTACAGTGTCATGATCTTAAATAGAGAAAGAATAGTCTTTTATTTTTTATTTTATTTTTTTTAAGATAGGGTTTTACCACGTTGGCCAGGCTGGTCTCAAACACCTGACCTCAGGTGATCCGCCCACCCTGGCCTCCCAAAGTGCTAGGATTACAGGCTTGAGCCACCACACCCAGTCAAGAATAGTCTTTTCAAAAGGTGGCGTTAGAACAGTAGGATACCTACATGTGAAAGAATAAATTGAGACCCCTTACTTCACACCACAGGCAAACTCATCCATAGGCTCATTTATCATTTTGTAGTTATGACATCAAAACAAAAAGCAGTAAAAGAAAAAATAGGCCGGGGAGATCATGACCAACCTGGCCAACATGGTGAAATCCCATCTCTACTAAAAATACAAAAATTAGCTCGGTGTGGTGGTATGTGCCTGTAGTCCCAGCTACTCGGGAGACTGAGGCAGGAGAAGGCTGACACAAAAGGTCACATATTGTATGACTCCATTATGGTCATGGGCTGATTAACGACATTTTGCTTAACAATGGACCATATATACAACAGTGATCACTTAAGATTAAAATGGTGCTGAAAAATTCCTATTGCCTAATGACATTGTAGCCATGCTGGTGGTGAAACTATTATAAATAAACCTACTGCGCTGCCACTCATACAACCGTATAATGCGTATCATTATTGTATGTACACTACATAATACTTCAAAATGACAAGAAATAACTACTGCTAGTTCATATATTTACTATACTTTTTTTTTCCCAAGACGGAGTTTCGCTCTTGTTACCCAGGCTGGAGTGCAATGGCACGATCTTGGCTCACCGAAACCTCCGCCTCCAGGCAAGTCTCCCGCCTCAGCCTCCTGAGTAGCTGGGATTACAGGCATGCGCCACCATGTCCAGCTAATTTTTTGTATTTTTAGTAGAAACGGGGTTTCACCATGTTGACCAGGATGGTCTCGATCTCTTGACCTTGTGATCCACCCGCCTCGGCCTCCCAAAGTGCTGGGATTACAGGTGTGAGCCACTGCGCCCGGCCATATTTACTATACTTTTAAAAAAAATTATTTATTGAGCCGGGTGTGGTGGCTCACGGCTGTAATCCCAGCACTTTGGGAGGCCGAGGCGGGTGGACAAATCATACTTTTTACTGTTGTTGCAGAATGTACTCATTCTACTTATATAAAACAAGTTTATTTTGGCTGGGCACCATGGCTCACACCTGTAATCCCAGTGCTTTGGGAGGCTGAGGCAGGAGGGCTGCTTGAGCCCAGGAGCTCAAGGCTGCAGTAAGCTAGGATAAAACCACTGTTCTCGAGGCCGGGAGCAGTGGCTCACACCTGTAATCCCAGCACTTTGGGAGGCTGAGGTGGGCAGATCACAAGGTCAGGAGTTCAAGACCAGCCTGACCAACATGGTGAAACCCTGTCTCTAAAAAAAAAAAAAAAAAAAATTAAAAAGAACCACTGTTTTCCAGACTGGGTGACACAGCAAGACCCTGTTCTAAAAAGAGAAAAAAAATCCCACTTGAGAAAGAAAATGCAGATTAAAAATAATAATAATTAACAAAAAAGATTCAAAAAGTTCATTTAAAAACAGTATGTCATGTTACATTGACAGCAGCTTTATATATCTCATACTTGCCATGTCTTTTTTTTTGACAGGGTCTTGCTCTGTTGTCCAGTCTGGAGTACTGTGGTGCAATCTCTACTCACTGCAACCTCCGTCTCCTGGGTTCAAATGATTCTTTTGCCTTAGCCTCCTGAGGGGCTGGGACTACAGGTGCACACCATGACACCCAGCTAATTTCTGTATTTTTAGTAGAGACGGGGTTTCACCATGTTGGCCAGGCTGGTCTTGAACTCCTGATCTCAGGTGATCCACCTGCCTCAGTCTCCCAAAGTGCTGAGATCACAGGCATGAGCCACCCTACTCAGCCTACCATGCCTTGATTGCATTATTTTCTCTTGTGCTTGATTTATTATCATGTTTTGTTCATCATGGTTTCTAAGTGTACAAAATTCCTGAATAATGTTGCCAGTAATAGGCCGTGTGGAGTATTTGTATAGTAGGTTATGCCATCTAGGTTTGTGTATGTACACTCTATGAAGTGGGCACAATAATGAAATCACCTAATAACCACGTTTCTCAGAATGAGTTTTCCATCATTATGTGATACATAACATAAACCAACACATTAAAAACTAACCACTCAAGTGTCTGCTGAATTCCTTCCCTGCAGCCATCCTGTGCTGGGACAATGCAGGCTGGATCCAGAGAAAGGTGGCAGGCTCTTACCTGGCTCTGGGGGCTCCTTGCTCACATGCTCAGCTTCCATGGTCCCAATGCCCCCACTAAACATGATGGGCTTGATCCACTCACGCCGCTGGCCGTCTGGGAGCTGGAGGCCCAAGGAGCGGGCGAAGCCTGGAGTGTGAACATCAGAGGGAGCCAGAGAGTCACTCAGTCCCCACAGTGGTTGCCCAATACCACAGCCCCTGGGTCACACACCCCACCCATAAGCTCCTCTGGGTATCATTATCCCTCCACACCCTGAGCCTCACCAGCCAGCACTGGTTCCCCAAACTTGTTGCCATAGTCAGAAGCTCCATTACTGGCTTCAATGGCAATCTCCAGGGGCCGGGCAAAGTTCCCAGGATACTGGAAGCTTGGATCCTCCCAGGGCAGATTGTAACCTGGGAGAGAAGGAGAGAGAACTGGATGAACTGAATGAACTGTGAAGACAGAGGATGGAGCAGCCGCATCCTTCAGGAAGAGTCAGGGCCACCAAGAACCACCTGCATGGTTGGAAGGTTCCATTTTAGGAAGTCCCGTTTTAGGAAGCCATAGAGCCTGCAGTGAAGCACTGGTCTTGCTCTCCCCCACCCACACCAGCCTTCCCTCTGAATCTCAGGATCAGAGTTTCTCAGGCTTTCTAAGAAACCAGATTTGAGGTGCAGGTGGCGATTATAAGACCAACCCAATATCATGCTTTCTGGCTAAATGATTGCTAGTTTCCTTTTTCTTTTCTTTCTTTTTTTAAGATGGAGTCTCACTCTATTGCCCAGGCCGGAGTGCAATGGTGCAATCTTAGCTCACTGCAGCCGCAACCTCCCAGATTCAACTGATTCTCCTGCCTCAACCTCCCAAATAGCTGGGATTATGCTGAGTGGCTGGGATTACAGGTGTGCACCACCATGCCCAGCTAATTTTTATATTTTTAGTAGAGATGGGGTTTCACCATGTTGGCCAGGTTGGTCTTGAGCTCCTGACCTCGTGATCTGCCTGCCTCAGCATTCCAAAGTGCTGGGTTTACAGGTGTGAGCCACTGCGCCTGGCCATGAGTGCTAGTTTCTAAGGAAAATCGTGGACCTGCAAAGCTAGTCTGGTCAGCTCATCTCCCCAGGTCTATACTTATGACTACAGTTGAAAGGCCAGCTATCCTACAGCCCTCCCTCCCAAGAAAAGGCACCCAGGGTGATCCTATGACCTAACAGATAAAAGTTTGGTGCCTGCCAGGACAAGGAATCTGGAAGGGAAGGTAGGTAGAGAGGAAAGAGATGGAACCTGGGATATGGAGATTTCCAAAGCAATAGCCGGCAGTGCCAGCCACCACATGGGCCCCACGGCCTGTACACTGGACATCTCGAATCCGGCCCCCTGTGCCAGTGGTTGCACCACTAAAGGGGCATATTCCTGCAAAGAGAGAGTGGGGAGAGGTCTGGGTGCCTCAGAGACAAACCCCATCTCTGACCACCTCCACTGAAAATAAGGACAACTAGCTTCCCTGATTATTCTCCCCAGACCGAAGGGGCCTGGGACCTTTTTCCTACCCTATTCTGTGATCCCACCTATTTCTCCAGGGAACCCAGCTCACCTGTGGGAAAGTTGTGAGTCTCTGCTGTGAAGACAACATGTCTCAGCCCCTGCTGTTGCCGGAAGCGGCTTGGCTGTATGGGGTCCTCAGGCCGTAGAAATCGGACTTGCTTTCCCTGGATTGCACTGTGGACATATCCGTCCTGGACCCTGCTTCCTTTCTGGGACCTGCATTAACCCAACCAGGGCCTGGGGCCTCCCCTCCCTGGGTCCTGTGCCGCCCCAGTCTAGGGCACAGCCCACCTGCTGTTGTCACAGAATTTGAGGATATTGTTGGGGTTCGAGGATGCCTGGGTGCTCATGATGGACTCAAACAGGGAGTGCACCAGCTTCTGCCCATCCACGTGGAGCTGGCCCTTGAAGAACCAGTGTCGGCTATGCTCACTGCAGGAGGTGATGCAGGGAGGGGAAGGCAGGATGGAAATGGGGTCATTTCTTAATGCTATGTCTTCTCAGCAGCATTAACAGCAGAGCCAAATTCATACTTAAATAATCGATCAAAATATATTCCAAAAAGCCATGATCTTCAAGTATTCTGTCATTTTGGATTGTACAGAGCCAAAGTGAAGACAAAACCAAGATTTGAATTTAGACTGCTTGACGGATGAGGGGAGCCCATGCCCTCAGAGAATCAGGGAGGTCCCTAAGCCAAGGAGAGCCATGAAGGCAAATCCCTGTGGTCCCTTCCAACATCCATGGGCTCAGATATCAGAACAATCCCATTCCGCCCCACCTATTGGACTGCGCCAAGTCAAAGGCCTCCACAGTGCTCGGGTTCCGCTGTAGCTCCTGGAAGCGCCTGGTGTAGAAGTCTAGGTCCCAAGAGTCTAAAGCCAGACCTAGGAGATGAATCCATGAAGAGGTGACTGTGGAAGTCAGGCAGCCACATTCCAGATCTCTGCACCCCTCCTGTCCTGGCCTATCCTGGGCCCTACACTTCCCTCTCCAACTACTCACCTAGCTCCTGGTTGGCCTTCTCCAGTGCAAGCCGGCCTTCACCCAGTATATTGATAGGGCCATTGAGAGGTGCTGGGATGCTCTCAGGGGAGAAACTCTGGATGGGATGGGGGAAGTGCTGCTCTGTCATCCGGTCATGTAGGGTAGCCAGAGCAATCGCTTCCATCTCAGCCGAAGTGGGGTGGGCAAACTAGGGGTGCAGACACACAAAGGGCAAAGGGTGAAGACTTTAAGAATGGAGAGAAATGGGTCAGGTACAGTGGCTCATGCCTATAATCCTAGCACTTTGGGAGGCCGAGGTGGGCAAATGATTTGAGGTCAGGAGTTCAAAACCAACCTGGCCAACATGGTGAAATCTCATTTCTAAAAAAAATTAAAAATAAATGGAGAGAAATGGTCCACTCTCCTACCCTCCTATCCTCTCAGTCATGCAAGGCCAGGCCACTGCCACCCCATATGGCACTTCTGTTCAGATTACAAAAAGACACCCTTTCCACGTATGAATCCATGCCAGGTAAGAGAAGCATAGGCTGGATTTCTGCCCCATTTACCCTCAACCAGGTACCTTCAGGCAGTGAACAACTTGCACAACCACACAAAGCAGGCCTAAAGCCAGGAGCACCTTTCCCTGCTTCACTCTAGAGCTTTGGATCTAATCTTATATCTCTGGCCCATCTCCTCCTCCTGATTCTCCATCTCCTCACCGAGAGCCGATAGCGCCGGGTGGTCTCCACACGATCCACAGGCCCCAGCCCAGCGGCGTGGCACACTGACACGATGTTGGTAGATGTTGGGGTGGAGAAGTTCAGCCTGAGCAATGGGCCTGATGGTTAGGACTGGAGAGCCCCTGGCAGGCCTCAGCTGGGAGGGTGGATCCTGCCCACTGCTGTCCGGACAACCTCTCACCACTATCACCTCACCATTGGCTTTCAGCCTCAGGCTGGGCAAAAGAAACCTGCTTTCAAAGTTCACTCAAGCCAAACCATAACTGTCCTCTAGCATCAAAACTGTTTGAATTTAACTTGGAATACAATTTATTTTGTTTCAAGAACATGTTTTGGAGGAGGCTAGGTTTTCAGCGGCATCTACCCAAATGGGGAAAGCACCTGCATGATTTCCGAGGCAGAGAGTAGCAAAGAGCAAAGGAAAACAAATCTCCCAAGGATCACAAGAGGAAGCAGAGGAAGGCAGGAGAAAGGGGTGGGCAGGATAAGATACTTACCTGGGCCCGACCTCCAGCAGCAGGTCATTGGAGCCAGGAAGGAGCCAGGACTGCCGAGCAACATCATCCAGCAACAAGGGGCAACCAAACAGCCACATCAGCTTCTTTGTCTCCTCAGCACTGGGGAGGGCCTCAGCTGCAGGGAGACAGGGCAAGCACACCTGAGACACTGCCCCCGGCACTGAGGCATGTCCCACAAGAGTCCAATACGTGCGCCCAACCTGTCCAGTTCACATTGTAGCACAGTTCAGTCTCAATGCCCTGCAGCTCTGGCAGTTTCCCTTGCAGTTTCCGTCGAGTGTGTCCAGAGGCTGCCCCTTCAGGTCCAGAGGGACGGACATAGAAGTGAAGGACTGGGGACATCTCTGCAGGTGTCCTTTGCTGGAGATGTGTCCTTTGCTGGAGATATGAGTTAGGTTCCTAAAAAATAACATTAACTATGGCCTGTTGAACTGATTTCAAATTTCAAGGAAAGTTGAGGCATTAGGGACAGGGTAGAAAAAAGTAGTAGGGACATTTAGAGAAACAAGGTAAGGCAGGTGTGGTGGCTGTTGCCTATAACCTCAGCACTTTGGGAGGCTGAGGCAGGCAAATCATGAGGTCAAGAGATCAAGACCATGTTGGCCAATATGGTGAAACCCCAGTCTCTACTAAAAAGACAAAAAAATTAGCTGGGTGTGGTGGCAGGTACCTGAAGTCCCAGCTACTTGGAGGCTGAGGCAGGAGAATTGCTTGAATTCAGGAGGCGAAGGTTGCAGTGAGCCAAGGTCGCACCACTGCACTCCAGCCTGGCAACAGAGAGAGAGACTCCATCTCAAAAAAAAACGGGCGGGGGGTTGAGTGCGGTGGCTCATGCCTGTAATCCCAGCGCTTTGGGAGGCTGAGGCAGACAGAGTTCAAGACCAGCCTGACCAACATGGAGAAACCCTGTCTCTACAAAAAATTTAAAAAATTAGCCAGACATAGTGGCGGGCACCTGTAATCCCAGCTACTCAGGAGGCTAAACCAGGAGAATGGCTTGAACCTGGCAGGCAGAGGTTACAGTGAGCTGAGATCGCACCATCGCACTCTAGCCTGGGCAACAAGAGCAAAACTCTGTCTAAAAATAAAAAAAGAATTTATTTATTCATTTACTTTTTTTTTTTTTTGAGACAGAGTCACTTTGTCACCCAGGCTGGAGTACAGTGGCATGATCTCAGCTCACTGCAACTTCTGTCTCCTCGTTCAAGCAATTCTCTTGCCTTAGCCTCCTGAGTAGCTGGGATTACAGGCATGTGCCACCATGCTAATTTTTTTTTTTTTTTTTGAGATGGAGTTTCACTCTTGTTACCCAGGCTGGAGTGCAACATGCGCGATCTCGGCTCACCGCAACCTCTGCCTCCTGGGTTCGGGCAATTCTCCTGCCTCAGCCTCCCGAGTAGCTGGGATTACAGGCACGTGCCACCAGCTAATTTTTGGTATTTTTTTAGTAGAGATGGGGTTTCACTATGTTGACCAGGATGATCTCAATCTCTTGACCTCGTGATCCACCTGCCTCGGCCTCCCAAAGTGCTGGGATTACAGGCTTGAGCCACTGCGCCTGGCCTAGTTTTTATATTATTAGTAGAGACAGGGTTTCACCATGTTTGCCAGGCTGGTCTTGAACTCCTGACCTCAAGTGATCCACCCACCTGGGCCTCCCAAAGTGCTAGGATTATAAGAGTGAGCCACCACACCGACCCATAAATGATTTTAAAAAGAAAAAAAAAAGAATTGCTTAAGCACGGCCAGCAAGGTGGCTCATGTCTGTAATCCCAGCACTTTGAGAGGCTGAGGTGGGCGGATCACTTGAGGTGAGGAGTTCAAGACCAGCCTGGCCAACATGGCAAAATCCCATCTCTATTAAAAACACAGGCCAGGGTTTCTGCCAGAGCTGCCATTGGAGAGCAGCAGCCATGGCTCTTCGCTACCCTATAGCCATGGGACTCAACAAAGGCCGCAAGGTGACTAAGAACATGAACAAGCCCAGGCACAGCCGCTGCAGGTGTCTGAGCAAACATACCCAGTTTGTGTGGGACAAGATCTGGGAGGTGTGAGGCTTCCCCCCTTACAAGCAGTGTGCCACTGAGTTATTGCAGGTTTCCAAGGACAAACGGGCCCTCAAGTTCATCAAGAAAAGGGTAGGGATGCACATCTGCACCAAGAGGAAGCAGCAGGAGCTGAGCAACATTCTGGCCACCATGAGGAAAGCTGCTACCAAGAAAGACTGAGCCCCCTCCCCCACCTTCTCCCTGAAATAAAAAAAAAAAAATACAGGCCAGGCACAGTGGCTCATGGCTGTAATCACAGCACTTTGGGAGGCCAAGGCTGGTAGATCACAAGGTCAAAAGATTGAGACCATCCTGGCCAACATGGTGAAACCCTATCTCTACTAAAAATATAAAAATTAATCAGGCTTGGTGGTGGGCGCCTGTAGACCCAGCTACTCGGGAGGCTGAGGCAGAAGAATTGCTTGAACCCTTGAGGCAGAGGTTGCAGTGAGCCAAGATCATGCCACTGCACTCCAGTCTGGCGACAGAGGGAGACTTTGTCTCCAAAAAAAAAAAAAAAAAAAATTGCTTAAGCAGATCCTGAATTCCAGAACAGCTGACTTCACTCAGTTCAAAGACTCCCACAGAAACCAGGTGCAGTGGCTCACACCTATAATCCCAGCACTTTGGGAGGCCAAGGCAGTGGACTGCTTGAGTCTAGGAGTTTGAGACCAGCCCTGGGCAACGTGGTCAGACCCTGTCTTCATAAAAATTTAAAAATTAGCTGGGCGCAGTGGCGTGTACCTGTGGTCCCAGCTACTTGGGAGGCTGAGGTGGGAGGATCACTTAAGCCCAGGAGTTCTGGACTATAGTGCGCTATGCTGATCGGGTGTCCGCACTAAGTCATCAATATGGTGACCTCCCAGGTTGCCTAAGGAGGGGTGAACCGGCCCAGGTCGGAAACAGAGCAGGTCAAAACTCCCATGCTGATCAGTAGTGGGATTGCGCCTGTGAATAACCACTGCACTCCAGCCTGGGTAACATAGCAAGACTCTGTCTCTTAAAAAAAAAAAGGCAGGTCACGAGGTCAGGAGATCAAGACCACCCTGGCTAACGTGGTGAAACCCCACCTCTACTAAAAATACAAAAAATTAGCCAGGCATGGTGGCATGCTTCTGTAGTCCCAGCTACTCAGGAGGCTGAGGTGGGAGAATCGCTTGAACATGGGAGGCAGAGGTTACAGTGAGCCAAGATCGTGCCACTGCATTCCAGCCTGGGCGTCAGATAGAGACTCTGTCTCAAAAAAAATTTTTTTTAATTAGCCGGTGCGGTGGCGTGTACCTGTGGTGCCAGCTACTCAAGAGACTTGAGCCCATGAGTTTGAGGCTGCAGTGAGCTATGACTGTGCCACTGCACTCCCACCTGGGCAACAGAGCAAAACCTCCATCTCTCAAAGTAAAATAAAATAAAATAGACTCCCATAGTGGAACCAAGTGAGCATGAGAATCAGTTTCTTCATCTCCCTGTTTCATGACTTCATCCTGCACTCTTCAATCAATGATTTTTCACACTTCACCCCAATCCTACTCCAAACCCTTAAAAACCGTAGCCCCAGAGTACTCTGGGAGATGGATTTGAGGTTTCCTGCTGCCCTATGATTAAACTCTTTCTCTGCTGCAACCTGGTGTCTTGGCGTATTGACTTCCAGTATGCAGCAGCCAACAGACCTATTACTTATACCTTTGGCCTAACATACAAAGGCCCTCCACATCTATCCCAAACTACCTATCCAATTTCTAGTCCCACTGTCTCTCAGCAGGACCCTGGCTTTACCCACCAAACCCTGCTGTTCCCCTAGTCTTGCCATCTCAGTAAACACTACCATCATCCAATTTGTTGCTCAAGACAAAAACAACCTTAATTCTTCTTTCCCTCAGACTCTCTAAATCCAATCCACCAGGTAATCTATATCCAAACATATCTCAAATCTCTCGTCTCTTCATCTCTACTACCTCACTCTAGTTCAAGTAAGCCACCACCATCACTCACCTGGACCAATGCATTAACCTCTTGACCATTGCATAATCACAATTCATTTATCACATATCAGCATAAAGTGGATTATGGCTTCCCATTACACATGGTATAAATTCCAACTCAGCATCCTGGTTTACCAAGTCTGTCCACTCTCTGGCCTGCCTCTCCAACCCTATCTCACGCCACGCTTTTTCACCCACAATACACCAACCACATTAGCTTCTTTCCTATTTCTCTAACTTGCCAAGCTCAGTCCTGGAAGGCATATTTTTACCCTGACATATGCATGGCTGGCTCTTTCTTGTTATTTAGATTTCTGGTGATTCACCTTTCTGGAAAGGGATTCATTAGCCACTCAAGTAGTTAGTATCAGATGACTCTATTTTAATTTCCTATATAGCACTTATCACAATTGGATATTTTTATTTTTCACTCTATATTCCCCACTAGAAAAAAATCTCTACGTGGGCATGGGCTGTTGCTGCTTCATTTCCATTGAATTACCAAGGCTTAGAACAATACCAGGGCTTGAAACGGAAAAAAATTCTAAAACTTGTGGACTTCGCTGGCACAGTGGCTCACACCTGTAATCCAACACTTTGGGAGGCTGAGGCAGGTGAATCACGAGATCAGAAGTTCCAGACCAGCCTGACCAACATGGTGAAACCACGTCTCTACTAAGAATGCAAAAATTAGCTGGGCATGGTGGCACGCGCCTGTAATCCCAGCTACTCAGGAGGCTGAGGCAGAAGAATCCCTTGAACCCGGGAGGCGGAGGTGACAGTGAGCCGAGATCGCCCCACTACACTCCAGCCTGGGTGACAGAGTGACACTCTATCTCAAAGAAAAACTTGTGGACTGATCAAATGAACTCGATTCTCACCACTCTTCAGGTCCCCCCCACACACTTTCAGGACAGTCTTCCTGAAGCATTATTAAGCCACTTGATTTCCGTCCATCATTCCCAGTGAAATTTAAGTTTCAAGAGCTCAGGACTAGGTTTGCTTGCATGAGGGCTGTATCCCCAAAGACCAGCATGGTGCCTGATATAAACTAGGAGGCCGGCAGACTTTCTGTTAGTTGAATCCGTGAATGGGACAACGCGGCTAAGTTTACATGGGGGTCAGCCATGCCCGGGGTCTGCTGAACGCACGCTAGATAGAACGAATGGACGTCTCCATTAAAGCAAATGTGCGGGCCCCAAGTGAACACTGCTCGGCCTGGTGGGAATACTGAAGCAGCCAGACGAGGCTTGGGCTGGATGACGAAACGCTGCACCTGAAGGAGGCTCCAGGTCCGCACGCGGCAACTATACTCACGTGGAAGATGCACTCGCCGCCGCAGATCACCTCGAATCGTCGCGCGCGCTCGTTACGTCATCTGCGTGCGCCGTGGGCAGAGACTGGACCTGCCAGTGCCGGGGCGACTACGCCCCGCCCACATTTCCCCGCGGCTACGCAGAGTTCTAAACTTGGTGAGAAGATTATCCCCAGGTGGTTTCTCCCACAAGTCTGTCTGGAATTGATGTTTGTGAAAATACATTGAGTTCCCAGTCCCCGCGGGAACAGTTAAATAATGACATCAGTGAGTTAAGGCCATAATACAAGCGTGTGAAAGTTGTGCTTCGGCGGCATTACGAGGAAGCGCTTCTCTGATTGGCAAGATCAGGAAGACGGAAAGATGCTTAGAAGTCATCTACTAGGCGGGCTGTGTTTGAGTTCCTGGGCTCTCCCACCCCGTCCCATGTGAAGGCCTACGGGATGGGTGACTGAGATCGGTGACCTAGGCCCGGCGCGGCGGCTCCCGTCTGTAATCCGAGGACTCTGAGAGGCCGAGGCGGGCGGATCACTTGAGCCCAGGAGTTCGAGACCAGTCCGGGCAACATGGCGAAACCCCGTCTCTACAGAAAAATACAAAAATTAGCCGAGTGTGGTTGTGCACGCCTGTGATCCCAGCTACTCGGTGGGCTGAGGTGGGAGGATCGCTTGAGCCCGGGAGGTCGAGGCTGCAGTGAACCGAGATGGCGCCACTGCACTCCAGCCTGGGCGACAAGAGCGAGACCCAGTCTCAAAAAAATCAGAGAGGGCCGGGCGCCGTGGCTCACGCCTGTAATTTCAGCACTTTGGGAGGCCAAGGAGGGGGTGATCATTTGAGGTCAGGGTTCGAGACCAGCCTGACCAACACGATGAAACCCCGTCTCTATTAAAAGTACAAAAAATGGACCGGGCGCGGTGGCTCACGCCTGTAATCCCAGCACTTTGGGAAGCTGAGGCGGGTGGATCTCGAGGTCAAGAGATCGAGGCCATCCTTCCTGGTCAATATGGTGAAACCCCATCTCTACTAAAAATACAAAAAAATTAGCTGGGCATGGTGGCGCGTGCCTGTAATCCCAGCTACTCAGGAGGCTGAGGCAGGAGAATTGTCTGAACCCAGGAGGCGGAGGTTGCGGTGAGCCGAGATTGCGCCATTGCACTCCAGCCTGGGTAACAAGAGCGAAACTCCGTCTCAAAAAAAAAAAAAAAGTACAAAAAATTAGCCGGGCGCCTGTAATCCCAGCTACTCGGGAGGCTGAGGCAGGAGAATCGCTTGAACCCGGGAGGCGGAGGTTGCGGTGAGCAGTGATCGTGTCACTGCACTCCAGCCTAGGCGACAAAGCCAGAGTTCGTCTCAAAAAAAAAAAAATCAGAGAAAGGAGATAGGGGTGTCAAGAGTTGGGATGGTTGCACCGAGGCGCCGCGCTGAGTCTCCAGGATGCTAAAGGGTGAACAGCAGGAAGGAGTTGGAGGCGGGGAGGAGACCCGCCCACCGGTGACGCCACCAAGCGTCCTCCGCCCCCGCGAGCACCCTCACCTTCCGGGGGCGGAGCTTCGGCGCATCATGGCGGCTGGCCGGGTTCAGGCCCCTTCCACTGTGAGTGCTATTCCGTCTCTTGTACCTTTTTTGTTTGTCACAGATTTTTCTCTCTCTTCCTCTTAACTCTGCCTTGTCTCTGTGGGCTCTCTGGCCGCGCCCGCCCATGGGTGAGGGAGTTGTGAGTCGGTCCAATCCTACCTCTTACTGGTTCTGCGAATGTTTTTATTCCCTCATTTCACGCGACACCCACTGCGAGCCTTAAACTGGTCTCCGTTCACTCTCTAGGATTTAAGCCCGGTGGAAAACCAGGAACAGGTTAATGGGGGAACTAGGGTCTGTGGGTTCCGGGAGAAGACCCTTGACGGAGCTGTAGGGGAAAAGGGCAACTGTAATAAGGAAAAACGTCTGAGACCCGAAGTGCGCGTAGTAGGCAAAAAAGCGCCGAAAGGGGTTCCACGACGGAGGCAGTCACGAGTTCTAAGGCAGGAGGATAGAACAGGTGTCTGAAAAACTCAAGAAGTTCAGTTAGGTGGTGGTGGAAGGGTCAGAGCTGACAGTCTTTTACCTCTTGCTGAGCAGCGACTTTAACTTGAGCGTAGAGAGTGGTCGGATGAAGTAAGGGGATTTGGTTTCCTAAGGTGGCAGTAAGGAGAGTGGACTAGAGAGAACCGTTAGACGGCTGTGGTTGAAATGCAGTGAGAGAGGATGGTGACCTGGACCACTGCAGCAATGTTGAGTTTCCAGAAGTGATGATAAGGAAAAAAAAAAAAAAGACAGATGTTGGCTGGGCCCGGTGGCTCACGTCTGTAATCCCAGCACTTTTCGAGTCGCAGGTGAGCCTATCACCAGAGGTCAGAAGTTTGAGACCAGCCTGGCCCCAACATGGTAAGATCCCATCTCTACTAAAAATACAAAAATTAACCAGGCGTGGTTCGGGACGCTGCACTCCAGCCTGGGCGACAGAGCCGACTCCGTCTGAAAAAAGAAAAGAAAAGAAAAAGATGTTAAGAAAATACAATCATACAATCTAAAGGACTGGGTCTTAGGTAGGGAAAGGAAGAAGTTAAGGAGGACATCTAGGTTTCAGGATGAACAACTATTTGGTTAAGGGTACTATTTGCTAAGCTAATGAACATAACACTAGAAGGGTTCTAGAAAAGGAGAAAGTTTTGTGAAAAATTCAGCATTGGGCATGTGTGCTGCCACATGGTTGGTCGTGGATAGGCTGACAGATGGATAGGAGTAAAGCTCAGGAAAGATCTCAGCTAAAGGTGTACAGAGAGAATCATCATCTGGCCATGGCTGTTAAACCCATGCAGTGGGTTTTTTTACTCAGTAGATGAAAACATGAATTTGCCTTTTTAACAAAACTTAGGTAATTTCACCTTGAGGCCATGGGATCACTTTGAGAGACAGTAGTATTTAGTGCACCAAGCAAAGGATAGGCCATCAGAGAAATAGGAGCTACAGAAGAATCCTGGGAGAGGAAGACAAAAAGTGTGACAGTTGGAGTTTTGATTATGCTGGTGGGGCAACTCTGAATGGTGATTTGGTCCAGTTTCCACAACTCTGACCATGAATGAGTTTTTGGCTGAGGCGGGCTGAAGGTCAGTGGTAGGGCTGTCCATAAGGATGCTGAAGACGTCCGGGACTTGAAGACTGGATTTTTTTTCTTTTAACTTTTATTTTAAATTCAGGGGTAGATGCGCAGGTTTATTATGTAGGTAACCTCATGTCATGGGGGTTTGATATAGAGATTATTTCATCACCCCTGTACTAAGCATAGTATTTGATCGGTATTTTTTGGGATCTTCTCCCTCTTCCCACTTTCAAGTAGGCCCCAGTGTCTGTTGTTTCTCTCTTTGTGTTCATGTGTTCTTGTTATTTAGCTCCCACTTATAAGTGGGAACAAACGTGCAGTATTTGGTTTTCTGTTCTTGGGTTAGTCTGTTAAGGATAGTGAGCTCCAGCTCCATCCACGTTGTAGCAGAGGACATGATCTCATTCTTTTCTATGGCTGCATAGTATTCCATGGTGTGTATACCACATTTTCTTTATCCAGTCTACTATTGTTGGGCATTTAGGTTGATTCCATGGAAGACTGTCTTTTCGAGCTCTTTTCAAGCTCCTTAAGATTAGAAGAATGTGAAAGATAGGCTGGGTGCGATGGCTCATGCCTGTTATCCTAGCACTTTGGGAGGCCGAAGAGGGTGGATCACTTGAGCTCAGGAGTTCGAAACCAGCCTGGCCAACACTGTGAAACCTCATCTCAACTAGAATTACAAAAAATTAGCTGGGCGTGGTAATCTCAGCTACTTGGGAGGCTGAGACAGGAGAATCACTTGAACCTGGGAGGCAGAGGTTGCAGCGAGCCGAGATCACACCATTGCCTAGGCGAGAGTCCATCTCAAAAAAAAAAAAAAAAAAAAAAAAGAATATGAGATTGACCGGAATGTTAGTACATGAGCCTTGGAAGTCCAGGGAAGGAGCTGTAATGTCTTAGAAGTAGCATTGAGGAAAGATAAAGGCCCTATTGCTAAGTGTATTAAAGCTGCCTAGCACTAGCCGAGCGCAGTGGCTCACGCCAGTAATCCCAACACTTTGGGAGCCTGAGGCAGGCAAATCACCTGAGGTCAGGGGTTCAAGACCAGCCTGGCCAACATGGAGAAACCCCCGTCTCTACTAAAAATACAAAAATAGCTGGGTGTGGTGGCAGGTGCCTGTGATCCTAGCTACTTGGGAGACTGAGGCAGGAGAATCGCTTGAACCCGGGAGGTGGAGATCACGCTATTGAACTCCAGCCTGGGCAAAAAGAGCAAAACTCCATCTCAAAAAAAAAAAAAGAGAAAAAAGCTGCCTAGCACTGGGAGTAGGCCAAACTGGTCCTTTTCCGTAAAGTTATCTACATATAATGGCAACTATGTGTCCAGAATCTGTGTCAGATATACAAAGATAGTCCATATCCTCTTCAGGGAGCCCACATCTTAGCTGAAAAGCAACAGGAAACTTGAATCTTGTATATATTTAGCTTGTGGGAAATGCATATATTTGAATAAAAAAAGGAAATGATTAAAAATTATAATTCGCCTACATCCTTTTTATGTACTGTCCACCATTAGACACTTACACATAGTACAGCACTATGTCCTATTCATTTTTGGTTTTGCGGTTTTTTTTTTGAATTGGAGTTTTGCTTTTGTTGGCCAGGCTGGAGTGCAATGGCATGATCTTGGCTCACTGCAACCTCCGCCTCCTGGGTTCAAGCAATTCTCTTGCCTCAGCCTCCTGAGTAGCTGGGATTATAGGCATAAGCCACCACACCTGGCTAATTTTTTTTTTTTTTAAGACGGAGTTTCGCTCTTATTACCCAAGCTGGAGTGCAATGGCGCGATCTCGGCTCACCGCAACCTCCGCCTCCTGGGTTCAGGCAATTCTCCTGCCTCAGCCTCCTGAGTAGCTGGGATTACAGGCACGCGCCACCATGCCCAGATAATTTTTTTGTATTTTTAGCAGAGACGGGGTTTCACCATGTTGACCAGGATGGTCTCGATCTCTTGACCTCGTGATCCACCCGCCTCAGCCTCCAAAAGTGCTGGGATTACAGGCTTGAGCCACCGCGCCTGGCAATTTTTTATATTTTTAATAGAAACAAGGTTTCACCATGTTAGCTGGACTGGTCTCAAACTCCTGACCCCAGATGATCCCACCTGCGTCGACCTCCCAAAGTGCTGAGATTATAGGTGTGAGCCACTGCACCTGGCCCAATTTTTTTTGAGACGGTGTTTCACTCTGTCACTCAGGCCAGAATACAGTGTCGCCATCTGGGTTCACTGAAGTTTCAGCCACCCCAGAATCGGGTGATCCTCCCACCTCAGCCTCCCTAGCAGCTGGAACCACAGGCATGTGCCACCACACCTGGCTTTTTTTTTTTTTTTTTTGAGACGGAGTTTCGCTCTTGTTACCCAGGCTAGAGTGCAATCTCGGCTCACCACAACCTCCGGCTCCTGGGTTCAGGCAGTTCTCCTGCCTCAGCCTCCCGAGTAGCTGGGACTACAGGTGCGTGCCACCATGCCCAGCTAATTTTTGTATTTTTAGTAGAGATGGGATTTCACCTTGTTGACCAGGATGGTCTTGATCTCTTGACCTCGTGATCCACCCGCCTCGGCCTCCCAAAGTGCTGGGATTATAGGTGTGAGCCACCGCGTCCGGCCTACACCTGGCTTTTTGTATTTTTGTAGAGACATGATTTTGCCATGTTGCCCAGGCTGGTCTTAAAACTCCTGGACTCAAGCAATCCACCTGCCTTGGCCTCCCAAAGTGCTGGGATTATAAGCATGAGCTGCTGCACCCTGCCTGTTCTATTCTTCATGAGCAATTTAAAGGATTTTTCAACAATGTTTTTGTCCATTCTTGCTTTTGACCATACTGACATTAGAACCAGACTCCATGTAAGATGGGACACCACTAAACACGGTGCTCATTGCTCTTAATAGAGTTATGTGCAAGTTCCTGTGGGAGCTTCAAGGAAAGAGCAGCATTCAGCCTGGGATGATCAGAGAAGAGTCTCCAGAACATACATTCCAGTTAAGCACTTTAAGAATGAGTACAAATTTGTTAGAGAAAGGGGCAAGACCAAAGCTGGATGGCCAGCTGTCTACAGTATGGCTGGACTAAGACTTTTAAGGTTTTTCGTCAAGTCCTAAACTCCTTTACGTTTGATCTTCATTTTGTGTGTACTCTGGATTTTTTTTTCTTTTTCTTTTTTTTTTTTTCTCCTACCATAAATGAAGTGTACTTTCAATTTTTTTTTTTTTTTTTTTTGAGATGGAGTTTTGCTCTTGTTGCCCATGCTGGAGTGCAATGGCATGATCTCAGCTCACTGCAACCTCCACTTCCTAGGTTTAAGTGATTCTACTGCCTTGGCCTCCCAAGTAGCTGGGATTACAGGTGTGCACCACCACGCCTAGCTAATTTTATATTTTTAATAGAGACGGGTTTTCACCATGTTGGTCAGGCTGGTCTCAGACTCCCTATCTCAGGTGATCCGCCTGCCTCAACCTCTTCAAGTGCCGGGATTACACGCATGAGCCACCACGTTGGCCTGGATTTTTTGTTTTTGTTTTTGTTTTGTAGTCCTTTATTCTTCCCGGGTTTCCTTGGTAGGCAGGATAGTCAGGATATTTTAACTAAATTCACTTTCCTCAGGAACAAGCTTGGCTTGAGGATGCTCAGGTCTTCATTCAAAAGACCCTGTGTCCAGCTGTCAAGGAGCCTAATGTCCAGTTGACTCCATTGGTAATTGATTGTGTGAAGACTGTCTGGTTGTCCCAGGGAAGGAACCAAGGTTCTACACTGCCCCTCAGCTACAGGTAAGGAGAGGTGGTGGTTGCAGGGGCTGGGTGGGGGCGGGTATTGAATTCAGGATTGAAACGTAGGTCATATAGTTAGAAAAAGGACAAGTTGAGGCTGGGTGTGGTGGCTCACACCTGTAATCCTAGCACTTTGGGAAGCCAAAGCAGGCAGATCCCCTGAGGTTGGGAGTTTGAGACCAGCCTGACCAACATGGAGAAACCCTGTTCTCTACTAAAAATACAAAATCAGCTGAGTATGGTGGTGCATGCCTGTAATCCCAGCTACTCAGGAGTCTGAGGCAGGAGAATCCCTTGAACCCTGGCGGTGGAGTTTGCAGTGAGCCGAGATTGTGTTATTGCACTCCAGCCTGGGCAAGAGCTGAACTCTGTCTCAAAAAAGGAGGAGGAGGAGGAGGAGGAGGAGGAGGCGGAGGCGGTGGCGGCGGAAGAGGCAGGGGGCAAGTGAGAGAGTGAACAGAGGACAAATTAGTCAACTATCCTCTTTTGCAGAGCTTTACTGTTCTAACACAATCAAGCTTTCCTTTTCCTGAAGTTCTTCTGAATTGGCTTAAGATTAAAGAAAAGGAGAGGAACAGGGGAAGAGAGAGAGAAAATTTGGAAAAAGAGCCCTCAAAGTGGGGAAAGAGGCTAATATTATATTTGTTTTGTGTATTAGGAAACAAAGATACGGAGGGCTGTATGACTTTACCAAGTGCCAATCATTGTGTTTAAGATGTGTGTTTCAGGGCTTCCAAGTGTGTTTTTCTGTATATATACGTTTTTTACTACACTATCCTTTCCAAAAGTGTTTTAGGCAACGTTAGGAAAGCACCATAAGAAAAGGGGTTCATGGCTAAATGAGAGTGAGGGACACTGAATATAAATAAACTTCTCTGGGAGAGTCATAGGGTTTATTAATGTATTAGAGGCTCTGACAAGTCCCGCAAAAGAAACCTATTTACCTCCTCATAGATACTGTCACTATCTTGGAGATGGGCTATATTATTCCAATAAATATTTTAATATTTTTACTACACATACATCTATTCTTAAGCAATATAATGTAGAGTTATGCATACCTTTAGACTTTAAATAAATGGTACCATACCTTACATACCCTCTGCAGTTTGCCTTTTTTTTTTGATACAGGGTCTCGAAATGTCCCCCAGGCTCGAGTGCATTGGTACAAACACTTCTCACAGCCTTTCCCTCCAGGGTTCAAGCATTTCTCCTGCCTCAGCCTCCCACATAGTTAGGACCACAGGTGCATGCCACTGCGCCTAGCTACTTTATTTTATTTTTTTGTAGATACGGGGTATCTCACTTTTTTGCCCACACTGGTATCAAACTCCAAGGCTCAAGCAGTCTTCCTACAGTGGCCTCCCAAGGTGTTGGCATTATAGGCATGAGCCACCGTGCCTCACCTGTTTTTTTTTTTTTTTTGAGTTAGAGACTCACAAAAGTCTCACTCTGTTGCTCAGGCTGGATTGCAGTGGCATGATCTCGGCTCACTACAACCTCCGCCTCCTGGGTTCAAGCGATTCTCCTGCCTCTTGAGTACCTGGGGTTACAGGCACATGCCACCACACCAGCTAATTTTTGTATTTTTTAGTAGAGACAGGATTTCTCTACTAAAAATCTACTATATTGGCCATGCTACTGGAATTCCTGACCTCAGGTGATCCCCACCTCAGCCTTCCAGAGTGCTGGGATTACAGGTAGGAATCACCGCACCCAGCCCCTGCCTGCTTTTCTTGCGTAACATTATACTTCTTTTTTTTTTTTTTGCTTGTGGGTTTTGTTGTTGTTGTTGTTGTTGTTGTTGTTTTTGAGATGGAGTCTCACTCTGTCACCCAGGCTGGAGTACAGTGGCATGATCTTAGCTCACTGCAAACTCTGCCTCCCAGGTTCAAGCAATTCTCCTGCCTCAGCCTTTCAAGAAGCTGAGATTACAGGTGCCTGCCACCACACCTGGCTAATTTTTGTCTTTTTGTATTTTTGTAGGGATGGGGTTTCGCCACATTGGCCAGGCTGGTCTCAAACTCCTGACCCCTGATGATCCACCCGCCTCAGCCTTTCAAAGTGCTGGGATTACAGGTGTGAGCCACTGCATCCAGCCCCCACTCATTTGTTTTAACTGGTCTATGGTATTCTATTATGTGAAAATATATGTCACTCTTTATCATTTTAAAATAAGAAAGGTAGAGATATATTTAGTATAAGATGCTTTTTCCTTGGCACTCCCTTAGCCTGCTTATGACAGTTTGGGAAATACTTCACTCAGCTTGGTTATCTGTGTCAGTCAGTCAGAGCAAGAGATCTTCTTATCCAAAACATTATTTTTATAATTCTGTGTAATTTTCTCATCTGTGGACTTTATCATAAACCAATAGTTCTTAAAATGCTCATCTGCCAGATCGTAAGTCAATACACATCTTTCTTCATTGAGAATGTCTTGCTTGCAAAAAAAGAGTTAGCTGAGCTAAACAATGTGCTTAGCCATGTTCTTATTGCTCAACCATTGAAAACCTTTACATTTTGCTGTATTTGCTTCAGTTCTTTGTTATAAGAAGTATAAATGTGCCTGGGCGTGGTGGTTCACACCTGTAATCCCAGCATGTTGGGAGGCTGAGGCAGGCAGATCACTTGAGGTCAGGAGTTAGAGACCAGCCTGGCCAACATGGTAAAATCCCGTCTCTACTAAAAATATAAAAAATTAGCCGGGCTTGGTGGTTCACACCTGTAGTCCCAGCTACTCAGAAGGCTGAAGCAGGAGAATTGCTTGAACCTGGCAGACAGAGGTTGCAGTGAGCTGAGATCACACCACTGCACTCCAGCCTGGATGACAGAGCGAGACTCCATCTCAAAATTAAAAATTATAGAAATGCAAGCAAGTGAGCATAATGATATTACAAAAAGGCGAATTTATCACAACTTTGATACTTTAACTATTATTTGTATCACATCCAACACCCACCATCTCAGCCTCAGCTTCCCCCCAAGTCTTTAGAATTGTGCTATGCTAGACTAGAAAGGATCTTGGCTGGGGTCATTGTAGGTAGACAGTCAGATGCCTAAGTGGTTCCATTAAGTTCTCTCTGGAGCTAAGAGCTGAGATGTTTTCAAGAGAATTGCCTCTGTTATTTACAAAGTGTTCTCCCCACGCATTCATTTCCTCAGGCTCCTCATGCATTCCTACTTCATTTCTCTGGGTCCCCTCCCTGGCACCATCTTGTCGAAGATACTATTCAGCACAGAATTGGACTCAGATCCCATCCTTATTTTCTTTTTCCTTTTTTTTTTTTTTTTTTTTTTTTTTTTTTGAGACAGAGTCTCTCTCTCTCTCTGTTGCCCAGCCTGAAGTGCAATGGCATGATCTCGGCTCACTGCAACCTCCATCTCCCGGGTTCAAGCCATTCTCCTGCCTCAGCCTCCCAAGTAGCTGGGATTACAGGCGCATGCCACCATGACTGGCTAATTTTTTTTTTTTTCTGAGGTGGAGTCTCATACTGTTGCCCAGGCTGTAGTGCAGTGGCATGATCTCGGGTCACTGCCATCTCTGCCTCCTGGGTTCAAGCAGTTCTCCTGCCTCAGCCTCACAAGTAGCTGGGACTACAGGCATGCATCACCACGCCCAGCTAATTTTTTGTGTGTTTTTAGTAGAGACAGAGTTTCACCATGTTGGCCAGGATGGTCTCAATCTCCTGACCTCATGATTCACCTGCCTCGGCCTCCCAAAGTGCTGGGATTACAGGCGTGAGCCACTACGCCCAGGCTTAATTTTGTTGTATTTTTAGTAGAGATGGAGTTTTGCCATGTTGGCCAGGCTGGTCTCGAACTCCTGACCTCAGGTGATCCAGCCACCTTGGCCTCCCAAAGTGCTAGGCCACCATGCCTGGCCCCCATCCTTATTTTCTTAGTCCTTTATCCCCAGGTTTTACCCCTTTAATCAACCAGACAAATTCACTTCTTAGTCCATGTACCCCTGCAACCTTTCCTTGGGCTCTTGACGGTTTGTCAGGGTTGAGGGTTACCTCCTAGGCTTGGATCTGGCTTTGTGGGACCTCTGCTCCTTTCCCTCTACAGCTTCGTCTCAGTACAGGACCTCAAGACTCACCAGCGTCTCCCATGCTGCAGCCACCTGTCCTGGAGCAGTAGTGCATACCAGGCCTGGGTCCAAGAGGCTGGACCAAATGGGAACCCCCTCCCCCGAGAACAGCTGTTACTTTTAGGGACACTAACAGACCTATTGGGGGACTTGGAGCAAGAGTACAGGAATGGAAGCCTCTATGTGAGAGATAACACTGGCATCCTGAGCTGTGAGGTAAGTGGAAGGTGGAGGTCAGATGCCTCAGATCCTCACAAGAATGGTGTCCAAGGGCCAAGGCAATTAAGTCTCTGATGAAACAAAGGGGGAGGTGGGTGGATAGTATTCTAGGATCATGGTTAACCTTTGCTCTTCATCTTTTCTAGGTCATAGACCTGGACCTTTCTTGGTTGGGCCATCTTTTTCTGTTCCCTAGTTGGAGTTACCTCCCTCCTGCCAGGTGGAATTCCTCTGAGGAGGGGCATTTGGAGCTGTGGGATGCCCCTGTGCCAGTATTTCCTTTGACCGTCAGTCCTGCCCCCCTCACTCCTATCCCTGTCCTCTACCCAGAGAGTGCTTCCCGCCTGCTCAGCCTCAGGTAATTTCCCCCTCTAGGCGCGGCAGGAGCACTGTGAAATTGGAGGATGATGGTGGGTCAGTGGAGGGAGAGAAAGAAGGGCATTGATAGCAATATAGATGGAATGTTCCAAATCAAGGGAATGGTGGGCTTTGAATATTAAGAATGTAAAGAGGAGTTTCTCAAGGGATCTGTGCCTTATCTAACATCAAGAGAATTTGGAGGTTTTTAGCATAATTGCTTTGGGCTGTGGACATTTTGTATCACTACCAGGTTATTCTTTACTGTGGAAGGGACAGCATTTATAGGGAAAAAGAAGAGATACAAAGATGACTTTTTCTTCTTTCTTGTTTTTTGAGATGGAGTTTTGCTTTGGTTGCCCGGGCTGGAGTGCATGGCACAATCTCAGTTCACTGCAACCTCCGCCTTCCAGGTTCAAGTGATTCTTCTGCCTCAGCCTCCCAAGTAGCTGGGATTACAGGGCTTTTTCTTCCTTCTTAGAAACAAGCTCAGAGGTGTGCAGCGAAACCTGGCTGGGAATCTGGTTCAATTGAGTTCCCTGGTGAAAAGTAAAGAGAAAGCATACTTCATCCTGTCTCTCGGTAGTTCACACTCAGCTGTCACCCGCGTGTCCATCATTGTGCAGGTGAGGATTAGGGTCATTTCAGCCATGGAAGTGTGGCAGGGGTGTTGGAACTTCCAATAGGAAAGATAATGTCCTAGGAAGAACCACGTAGGAAAGGAGGACAGCTGGGGAGAGCTATTTTCTGGAACGGCGCGTTGGGAGAAGATTCCAGGAAATGTTTGTGCATAGAGGTAGGGAACAGACTTTCCGCTGTGCAGCTCACTTGAGCACACAGCTTTTAGATTGTAACCTTTTAAAAAACTGCCACCCTCCCTTGTGTTTCCCCTGCATTAGGAAGATGACCAAACAAATCAGTCATCTTCATTGAATACAGGCATTAAAAAAAAAACAAACTTGATACTTACTGTTGACTCTTTTTGCATCAGCTGCTACAATTTTATTTTATTTTTTAAATTTCAACTTTTATTTTAGATTCCTGGGGTACATGTGCAAGTTTATTAGCTGGGTATATTTTGTGATGCTGAGGTTTGGGGTATGATTGATCCCTTTACTCAGGTACTGAGCATAGTACCCAAGGTAAAAATTGTAAATCATTTATTTTTATTCTAACCATTGTTTCATGACATATATAAGTATCTGAATAATGTTTCTTTTTCTTTTTCTTTTTATAAAATTAAAAAAAATAGGCTGGGCATGGTGGCTCACGCTTGTAATCCCAGCACTTTGGGAGGCCAAGGTGGGTGAACTCCTGAGGTCAGGAGTTCAAGACCAGCATGGCCAAGATGGTGAAACCCTATCTCTACGAAAAATACAAAAAAAAAATGCTGGGCGTGGTGGCGGGCGCCTGTAATCCCAACTACTCAGGAGGCTGAGGCAGATAATTGCTTGAACCCAGGAGGTGGAGGTTGCAGTGAGCCGAGATCACACCTCTGCACTCCAGCCTAGGCAACAGAGTGAAACTCTGTCTCAAAAATAAAAAAATTAATAAAAATACGTATTTTGTAGAAACAGGGTCTCACTATGTTGGAAAAGAGGGAACAGTTTATTGTTCTTCTGTTGACATCAGTCTCAATACTGGGTTTGTATGTACTCTACATATTGATTACAGGAATGAATGTTGTTTGTGTGTTACGGGATGGGATAGGGCATACTTTTCTCGATGGAATATTTATGTATTTTGAACGAAGTTTTAGGGATGGTTTGTATCTTGGGGATGGGGTTAGGAAATATTTGGCATCTCTTGTGAGAGAGGAGAGACTCTGAAAGTTTTGTACCCTAAGATTTAGTTGGCAGACATAGGGAAGATGGAAAGGTGAGGAAAGACTCACAGGGAGCAGATCTTTTGAGTTCAAATCGTGAGAGAAAGGGACTCTGGCAGAGAGGCAGTGTTGAGGTCTCATGTGCCACATTGCCTGTCTCTGCATAAGCCAGGTCCCTGCCCAGCTGGTGTGGCACAAAGCCCTGCGGCCTGGTGCAGCCTATGTGCTGACGGAGCTGCGAGTGTCCAAGATCCGTGGTCGTCGTCACCGTGTTTGGATGACCAATCCCTCCTCCCATCTGTTGCTGCTGAAACCAGAATGTGTGCAGGAGCTGGAACCGGAGCTGGAAGGACCCCTCTTAGAGGCTGACCCCAAGCCACTCACCATGCCCAGCAATTCCCAGGACAAGAAGGATCCAAAAGGTCTTGTCCGGGATTCTAGACTCCTGTCGTATACGGTGAGTACAGGGAGAGATCCTAGAGGCTGAGGGGCTGGAAACATGGGTCTCCAAAGAGGAAGAAAGTAGTGGTCAACCGGACTTCGGCCTGTTTGCAGGGAGCAGTCACTGGTGTGTTGAATGAGCCTGCTGGCCTCTATGAGCTGGATGGGCAGCTGGGGCTCTGCCTTGCCTACCAGCAGTTCCATGGCCTCAGGCGGGTGATGCGGCCAGGACTGTGTCTGGAGGTATGTGAGATCAGGGCTGATAACAAAAAAAGACCTCTGCAGCTTCTCTTACCTTCATGGGCTCCTTTTCTGCAGCAGGGTGGTTACTTCTGCAGAAAGTACAGAAATAAAAAGTGTTGGGGGGGCACTTTTGTTAAGGATAACGTGGACAGAAGTTTAAATCAAAAAGGAGTCCTGGGCCCTGTAAGGAGGGGTTGTGGCCAGAGCATCTCCTTCACAGAAGGGCCTTCCACCTGGAGGAGGAGATGGCTGAAGTACAGGTGTGGGGCCCAGCTGATCTCAGGAGGCATGGTGAGAAGCCTCAGCCGTATCTGTTTGCCCAGTAGCCACCCAGCCCACAGCAAGACTGAGTGGAGCTCATGGGAGACGAAGGCTGACCGCAGTGGAAGTGGGTTGTAATGGAAAGTGAGGCCAGCCCATGTGGGAGAAATGCTTTTCCTTCTTCCTGGAACCCAGGCAGTGCCAAAATGCAGTTAACTTTGCCTGGGGTCAATGAGTTGGGGGCTTCATCTCTGCTTTTCACTTTCTCTGCTTTTCCCCAGCTCCAGGATGTTCACCTGCTCCAGTCAGTGGGTGGGGGGACAAGAAGGCCAGTGCTCGCCCCCTGCCTCCGTGGCGCTGTTCTGCTTCAGCGCTTCTCTTGTCAGAAGCCTGGGACTCACTCATCTCGCCAAGCCTACGGGGCCTCTCTGTATGAGCAGCTGGTGTGGGAACATCAGTTAGGACTTCCCCTCTACCTGTGGGCTACCAAGGCCCTAGAAGAGCTGGCCTGCAAGTGAGGAGGCTGAGGGCCAGGGTGGGGAGGCAGTGGGAGTAGCACCCTTCCTCGGCAAGGAGAGCAGGATTCTTGAAGAGACAGGGTCTTCCAGGGAAGTGACTACACTGCTTTTCCTGGCCAAGGCTGTGTCCCCATGTGCTGAGACACCACCAGTTCCTGCAGCATTCCTCTCCTGGGAGCCCCAGTCTGGGACTGCAACTCCTGGCTCCCACCCTGGATCTTCTAGCTCCACCACGCAGTCCCATTCGGAATCCACACAATGAGATCCTTGAAGAGCCACATCACTGTCCCCTACAGAAAGTATGAGGATGTGGGGGAAATATGGTGGCAGAGCACTGGAGGACACCTGGGGCCAATGGGACACACACCTGATTTCTCTTCCCTCCCTGACAGTACACTCGGCTGCAGACTCCTTCCTCCTTCCCCACTCTGGCCACCTTGAAGGAAGAAGGACAGCGTAAGGCCTGGGCCTCCTTTGACCCTGAGGCCCATCTGCCCCTCCTGGAGGCCTCCCACCTGCCCAGCTGCCAACTCAATCGCCGCCTGGCTTGGTCCTGGCTCTGTCTGCTACCCTCTGCCTTCCACACACCCCAGGTAAAGGGGATGCCAGCAGGGCTCAGGGGACTTCCTTTTTTTGTCATCCTTACTGCCACTACCCTAGTCTAGATTATTATCTTTTTTTTTTTTTGTCATTTTGACTACACTAGCCTTCTAGGTAGACTACTTCTTCTGTTCTTGGCCCCCTCCAATTCATTCTCCCTGCAGCAAATAGAAAGGAGGGGATATGCCAGGCACAGTGGCTCATGCCTGAAGGCAGGAGGATCACTGGAGCCCAGGAGTTTGAGACCAGCCTGGGTAATATAGAGAGACCTTGTCACTACAAAAAATGTTTTTTAATTAATCAGGTGTGGTGGCATGTGCCTGTGTTCCCAGCTACTCAGAAGGCTGAGGTAGGATCTCTTGAGCCTGAGAGATCAAGGGTACAGTGAGCCAAGATCACACCACTGCACTGCAGCCTGGGCAACAGAGCAAGACTCAGAAAAAAGAAAGTTAAAAAAAATGTGAAACTGATCAGGTATGGTGGATCACGCCTGTAATCCCAGCACTTTGGGAGGCCAAAGCAGGTGGATCACGAGGTCAGGAGATAAAGACCATACTGGCTAACACAGTGAAACCCTGTCTCTACTAAAAATACAAAAAATTATTCGGACATGGTGGTACACACCTATAGTCCCAGCTACTCGGGAGGCTGAGGCAGGAGAATCGCTTGAACCTGGGAGGCAGCGGTTACAGTGAGCTGAGATTGTGCCACTGTACTCCAGCCTGGGCGACAGAGCAAGACTCTGTCTCAAAAAAAAAAAAAAAAAAAAAAAAGTAAAACTTGTATTACAGAACTCTTTAAATCTTTTTTTTTTTTCTTGAGACAGGATCTTATTCTGTAGCCCAGACTAGAATGCATTGGTATGATCATGGCTCATTGCAACCTCAACCTCCCAGGTTCAAGTGATCCTTTCACCTCAGCCTCCCAAGTAGCTGAGACTACAGGGGTTCACTATCATCCCTGGATAATTTTCTTTTTTTAAAATTTTTTCTGAGACAGAGTCTTGCTCTGTCACCGAGGCTGGAGTGTGGTGGCACTGTCTTGGCTCACTGCAACCTTGCCTCCCAGGCTCAATGAGTCCTCCCACTTCAGCCTCCTGAGTGGCTGGGACTACAGGCATCCATCACCAGACCCAGCTAATTTTTGTATTTTTGTAGAGATGGGATTTTGCCATGTTTCCCAGGCTGGACTCACTTGAGTGATGTGCCCGCCTCAGCCTTCCAAAGGGCTGGGATTCCAAGGCATGAGCCACTGCACCTGGCCTGGGTTAATTTTTTAATTTTTAGAGATGGAGTCTCACTATGTTGCCAGGCTGGTCTCCACCTCCTGAGCTCAAGCAATCCTTCTGCCTTAGCCTCCCAAACTGCTACAGTTACAGGCGTGAGCCATTATGCCCGGCTTAAATTCTTTGCATGGCTCTCTCAGTGCATATAAAGTAAAATCAAACATCTCGTTGTGTCCTATGAGATCCCACATGGCCTATTACCTGTAACCTCTATTTGTGCCCTTTCTCTTCTCCCACTTAATGTGCGAATGCGTGTGTGTGTGTGTGTGTGTGTGTGTGTGTGTGTGTGGTGTGTCTGTCTTCCCCACTTGAACATAAGTTCTTTGAAGTCAGAGATGTGTCTTTTTTGTTCACTTTGTAGCTTTACCATGTAATACAGCATCTGGCAAATAGTAGATGCTCAGTATTTGCTGAATTAAACATTTGCTAACTCAGCCTTCATCTTCCTGCAGGTTTTACTTGGGGTTCTGGTGGCTTCATCTCATAAAGGTTGTCTACAACTTCGGGACCAAAGTGGTTCCCTGCCCTGCCTGCTCCTGGCCAAGTACTCTCAACCCCTCAATGACCCACGGCTGATAGGTTTGGAGTTCAGATGTGGAAAGAAGATGGTGGTGGGATGGTGGTTCTCACAACCAGGGAAGCCTAGGAGGAAACATCTGCTGGGATTTACTAGGGATGTTGGAGTGACACAGGTTGATCAACAACTTTTGGGAGACTGGTATGGCAGGCAGAGAACAGGGACAAGAGCACCCCCAGCCAGAACTGCCAGCATGCATTTCTCCACCATGGCTCCTAACATGCACTGCAGGATTACAGCTGTGTCTCCTACATTCTTAGTTTGGAGAGAAGGTGTCCCCGCTCTAAGGTGGGGGTCAGGTGTGGGCTTCCCTGTTAGGGCAGCAGCTCTGGTCTGGGGTGGGCAATGAGACCTGTAGGGTGGTCTGCCTCACAACCCACACCACAGGTCAAATGGAAAACTTTCCTCCTCTAGGCTGCCTGGTGCGGGCAGAGAGGTTTCAGTTGATCGTAGAGAGGGACATGAGAAGCAGCTTCCCTTCCTGGAAGGAGCTGAGCATGCCAGGCTTCATCCAGAAGCAGCAGGCCAGGTCAGCTCCTTGGGGTCATGGTTGTCCTGAGTCTAGGGGGAAGGAAGGGCCTGGTGAAAGGAGTAGGACACTGGGGCCCAAAATAACCAATGCCTACATCACTAAGAAATCTATTCCTTTTCTCTCCCCACAGAGTCTATGTCCAGTTCTATCTGGCTGATGCCTTGATCCTGCCTGTGCCCAGACCCTTCCTTCATTCAGCCATACCCTCAACACCTCAGACAGATCCCACCGGCTCAGAGGGACCCCACCTAGGACAGAGCCGGCTATTCTTGCTCTGCCACAAGGAGGCCCTCATGAAGCGGAATATTTGTGTCTCCCCAGGAGCAAGTCCAGAGGTGCCCAAGCCCACCCTCAGTTTCTATGTGTCAGGGAGCTGGCTTGGGGGCACCCAGAGGAAGGAAGAGACTGGATGGGGGCTGCCCGAGCCCCAGGGAAATGACGACAAGGATCAGAAGGTAAACTGGGACTCTAGGGACCCAGGACCTGACCTGTGTCCTGAGCCTCTGGCTGGGACCTCAGCACTCTGCTCTCCATCCTCACAGGTTCGCCTCGGTTTCTTTGGCTCTTCAGTCCGCTGGTTTGAGTTCTTGCACCCAGGGCAAGTGTACCGCCTCATAGCTCCTGGCCCCACTGTGAGTGCCCTACTTCAGCATACCTTTCCCCAGAAAGCTTTTTTGAGGTTGGGGTCTAAAGAGGGTGTGCCAGTGCCTGGTAATTCTCTAGGCCTTCTGGAAGAAGGCTGGATTTAGCTACACCAAAAAGCCTGTGTGTATCGACACACTTCCTTCTCAGTGTTCCAGAAAGAACAAAATTGGGTCACAATATATTGTGAACCTCCCCTTAGACTAGTACACACTCATAGGCAGTTGTCTCCCCATTTCCGTGCAGACGCCAGTGTTGTTTGAGAAGGATGGGTCATCCTACATGTCTCAGCGTCCTCTGGAGTTGGCTGGCTGTGCACCCAGCCTCACTGTCCGGGACAATTGGACTCTGGAGCTTGAGAGCTCCCCGGACATCCAAGATGTACTGGATACAAACAAGGCATTGCCTGAATCCTCACTGACCGACCTGCTCAGTGGCAAGTAAATGTCCACCAGCCCCTCTGGTTAATTTGGCCACTCTCTCTTTTCCCAAGCTAGCTGGGTTTGGTGAAGAGTTCATTCTCTGCTGCAGCAGGTATTTCTTTTGTTGTTATTGTTGTGTTTGTTTGTTTTTTGAGATGGAGTTTCATTCTGTTGCCTAGGCTGGAGTGCAGTGGCTTGATCTCAGCTCACTGAAAGTACTGTCAAGGATTCTCCTGTCTCAGCCTCCCAAGTAGCTGGGATTATAGGCGCATGCCACCACACCCAGCTAATGTTTTTGTATTTTTAGTAGAGACAGGGTTTCACCATCTTGGCCAGGCTGGTCTCCAACTCCTGACCTTAAATGATCCACCCACCTCGGCCTCCCAAAGTGCTGGGATTAGGGGTGAGAGCCACCATGTGCAGGTTTTGAATGATCTGCTACAATCCTGTTTCTCCCATAGGCCCTGTTACTCTTAGTGTGCAATTTGGCAGAGCTCAGCATTTTTTAGGACTTTATATATTAAGTTCTAGCAAATACTTTAGCTCCATTTTCTGCCTTTGATCTAACTCTCCATTCTGTGCTTTCTTGTGCCACCATTCTCAGTGTATTGCCCTGACCATTCAGTTTCACAGATTCCCTGGTGTCATTCTCTGCTGAGATTTTGTTCCGGACACTGTGTGAACCCCTTCCGGCCTCTCTCTGGATGAAGCCGGGTAAAGACCCTTCCTTTGTGGGGAAGGTATGAAATAGAGTGATGGGACCTTGTGGGCTTCACAGATCCCACTGACACCCACCTTCCTTCTCTAGGGAACACCGGGGCCGTGAGAAGGTGTGTGAAGCTAACTGTCGCTCTTGAGACCTCTGACTGTGAATTCCCCCCTCACCTGGACGTATATATCGAAGACCCACACTTGCCTCCCTTACTAGGACTCCTTCCAGGAGCCCGGGTCCACTTCAGCCAGCTGGAGAAAAGGGTTTCCAGGTGAAGATGTGTAGTGTAACCTGCCTCCTCTTACTACTGATGTGGCTCTCTATAGGGCTCACCCCCGCTTAACTGTGCTGCGTGATCCCTTCTCTTTGATACACCTTTCCATATATCAGTCTGCTGTTTGTGCCCAGTACCCTCACGAGGTGTTACAGACTAGTCCTCCTAGGCTTCCTCTAGCTTTGGTAGGGCCATGGCCAGGATATGCCCCTCACTGGGAGTGGCCAGTCTGTGGTGCCTGATCTCTGCATCACAGCTTCTACCCCAGTTTGACTTGTCTTCCTCGTCACTCGCTATTCCTCTTCTGCTTGCAGATCTCACAATGTTTATTGTTGTTTCCGGACATCCACTTGTGTGCAGGTCCTGAGTTTTCCCCCTGAGACCACCGTCAGGTCAGTGCCCAGACCCCAACCCCTGAACTTCTGGACTTCACATCTGCATCTCCCACATGCTCCCTGGTTCTGGAGCTTTTGCCATCACTACAGCCTTCTCCAATCCCAGCAAGATGTATTGAGTCAGAGGAGTTCCTCTACCCCAAATAAAAAATGCTCTATACCTGTCATTGTCCCCAGAATCATTTAGCGTCCTAGGCTTTTGAAGGCTTTTCAATCAACGTGGAAATATTTCTTGGCTAACATCATGGTGTTCAAACCTGAAAAATAACCAATGACTGTCAGAGAACAGGAATCAAAATGGGGGTGGGGGATGGGGCTTCTAGGAGAGCATGGAACCCATTGCTGTCCCCATCCTGATGCCTTCAGAGTCCTTCTAGACCCACCCTGCTTTCAGAACCCCTTTGCCTGTTCTGTTTCTTGACTCCTGTCTCTGTCTATTTAGCATTCCCCTGCCCCACATCTACCTGGCTGAACTTCTGCAGGGTGGCCAGACCCCATTCCAGGGCACTACCTCTTGCCATATTGTCTCTGTCTTCAGCCTTCAGCTCTTCTGGGTGTGTGCTTATTGTACCAGCATCTGCCCCCAGGTAAGGGAGGGAACAGGCTGACCTGGGTATGGAGTGCCAAAGGGATATGCTGGGACCAAGAGGACTTTTTCAACCACTGTCTTCATCCCAGGGAAAGTGCACTCGCCAGGGCTCCACTTGCCCTACACAGACATCTGTAAGCCAGGCCATCATCAGGTGAGAGCACAAATCAGGTGCCCATGATGCCATTTACTTCCTTATTAGACCACTTGGTCTGTCTGCGATTTCTACATTAGCGTAGTTTCTGGCTCACGAGACTTGCTTAATATATATTTTTTGAACAAATGAATGAGGGTAAGCTCCTAGGTCTTTGAACCAAAGACCGCAAACAGCAGGGAGGGAGGCATGTTGGGTCTGGGGTGTTGGCGACCTGGGTAGCTATAGGAGTTTTTATTTCTTCCTGCTCCCCATAGGCTCCTGGTGGAGGATGGGACTGCAGAAGCTGTGGTGACCTGTAGGAATCACCATGTGGCAGCAGCACTAGGGCTGTGTCCTAGTGAGTGGACCTCCCTCCTAGAGTGCGTCCGAGTGCCAGGCAGAGTGTCGTTGCAGTTTGCAGGGCCTGGAGCCCAACTTGAGGTGTGATGCGACTGGGCGATAGGGGCTCAATACCCAGATTCCTGGGCTTTGGCAGAGGGTTTAGGAGCTAGTTAACCTTGAACTTCTCTTTCTAGTCCTCAGCCAGGGTTGATGAGCCCATGACCGTCTTCCTCTGGACACTTTGTACTAGCCCATCTGTCCTCCGTCCTATTGTGCTTTCCTTTGAGCTGGAAAGGAAACCCTCTAAGATTGTCCCATTAGGTAAGGTTGGAGATGGGGGTGGATCGTGGTGGTACAGATAGATGGGTCCCTGGGAGGAAGAAGGATGAGGGACGGATTGGGAATTTCTGGAGTTAGGGAGGTGAACGGTGGGTGGGAACTAAAAGCCACATGCCTGAGACATGTTTTTCCTCTCTTTCCACCTTAGAACCTCCTCGGCTACAGCGATTCCAGTGTGGAGAGTTCCCTTTCCTGACTCACGTACACCCCAGGCTCCGATTGTCCTGCCTTTCTATCCGAGAGTCAGAGCACTCCAGCTCTCTGGGGGTCCTTGCCTCCTCCTGTTAACTGCAAGGATGGCCTGAGAGTTCTTCCCTCCTTGCTGAAAACCTGAAGGCCTAGGTCCTGGCTCTTCCCCTACTTGCTCTGTGATTGAACCAGGACTCCAGATCCCTTGATTCACAAACCGCTACTCCACTTTAATTTCCGTTCTTTGCTATTCTGGTGCCAGCCTGCCTTGACGAAATTGTAGAAACAGGAAAACATGGCACTGTTGATATTTCCTCTGACTGGGGACAAGGCACCCGCACTCACAGGCAGTCCTGAGCACCTGAGTTCTGCTTTTGTGGCAGGAGCTGAGGGAACAAAAGACTTGCTCACCATGGGGTTGATGCTGACAGGCCTATTGACTTGCAATGAAGCTCTCTGGTGTCGTTTCTCACTGGTTCTCATCTCTGGGGCCCCAAGCCTCCTGACACCTAGTCGTCCACCAGTCACTCATCATCATTTCACTCCTTTGCCACCAGGGCCAAAGGTGGCAAGTGATTTGGAAGAGAAGAGCTTCTGGTCCTGTAGCAGGATCAGCGGGGAACAAACCTCTCAAACACTGAACTGAGAAAGGAAGTGGCTTTTTATTCAGCCAGGAGCTTCGGGGGGCTACAGCCTTATTCACTGAGCTCCCTGAGAAGCAGCTTCTTTCCCTTTTTAAGGACTTATAACTCTAAAGGGGGAGTAGAGGTGAAACTGTGTTATTGTCCATTGGCTGGACATTTGACCCCACAACCTTTGGCTTCGTCGATGTGCTAGTTCATATGCAGCGTGAGTGGGAACAGGCAGGGGAGGAAGCTTATGAAAACAAGACAAAGTAAATTATTAGTTGGCAGAGGTATTTCCAGGAGGGCCTGGGTCGTGCAAACGTGGAGGACGTGACCCAGTGCCCAGCTTCAGCCAGTAGTGATACATTCTCTGCAACTCTTTCAAGGTTTATAAATAGCAGAGACACTGGAAACAAAAGGGAGTCATTTTCCCAGTCCTTGGGCCTCTTTACGGCCTGGTCAGTGGCATCAGCAAGTTGCCTGACCATGAATTCAAGCTCTTTGGTATTTTATCTCTTTTTACCCTCCTTTCGTCTGGAGGGAGGTGGAGGCCTTGGAAGAGGGAGATGGGGAGAGGATCTCCCCTCTCAGTCCAGCAGAAGAAATGATACCAAAGTCTATAAAGGAAGTAAATTGGGGGGTTGGCGGCAAGGTAGAGAACATGGCTATGATGGTCTCAGTCAGTAAGGTTGGGTCCTGCAGGAAGTAAGTCAAGTGTGAGTGCCTAGAGGTGTTCCTGAGCACAAAGATGGTGTGGCGGGGAGGGGGCAAATGCCAAGCTCGAGGAAGGGCAGGTGAGGAAGCCTGGTGCCTGTGCTATAGGGCCCCAGGCAAGGGTTAGCCCTGTAGGTTTCCCAGGGTCCAGGCCTAAGGCGGATCCTTGATCAACATAACATGAGACCTGAAGACAGTCTGAAGTCTCAATCATAGAGTTAGGGGATCTAGGAGCAATTGTTTGGAGATACCAATGCATTTGGCTGGTGTTCCCACATTTCTTTACTGGGAGCTGTTTGCTAGGAGGAGAGGTGGAAATGAGCTGAGGCACATCTTTCAGAGCTACCGGGAGGGCATTTCTTCCTGGCTGTTAGGGTTCCTTTGTGTTTGGGAAGGCTTTGGAACATAGTTAAAGTCTGTTTGTGGGTATTTATAGTGGAAATACCATATATTAAGATTCGAGGGAGCTACTTTTCACAGCTGGCCGGTTAGCTCAGTTGGTTAGAGCGTGGTGCTAATAACGCCAAGGTCGCGGGTTCGATCCCCGTACGGGCCAGGAGACAGGTTTTTGTTTTTTAACCCACTGCTGTTAAAAGTTTCTGCCCGGAGCCAGTTGCTTTCTGGTAACAATTACATTGCACCCCACTGCTTCCTATTGCTTGAATCACTGGTGCTCCTGAAGGCTTGAAAGGGAGGAGTCTGAAAGGAAAGTTCCTGTGCAGTGCCCGCGTCTTTTCCTCCCTGAACGTGTGTTTTTAGAGGCAGATGTTTGTCAGTCAAGGGAAGTAAGAAAAGCATCGGATGAAAGTACTAGCAGAGGTCTTGTAGTCGTGGCCGAGTGGTTAAGGCGATGGACTAGAAATCCATTGGGGTCTCCCCGCGCAGGTTCGAATCCTGCCGACTACGTGTTACTTTTTTCTTCAGTTTCCATGTTTCTCTCCTCCAGGACGGGATGATCCATTCGGCACCCTCCAAATCTCTCAGCTAGGAATTCTAGAATTGAGGATTTGATTTGAAGTCTATGATTTAGACTTGAAATCTATGATTCACTTCTTTCAACATTGGAAAAAGTCCCAGAAATGAAACAGCGATGCAAAACCCAGTTGATATACCAAATTATTTCTAGGAGGTTCTAGAAAAGCTGGGTTCACAGCATTATATTCTTGTAGATGAGTTTCAGGAGCCTTAGGGGCAGCTTTGGCGCCGTGGCTTAGTTGGTTAAAGCGCCTGTCTAGTAAACAGGAGATCCTGGGTTCGAATCCCAGCGGTGCCTTTATTCAGTTGAAACAGCATAATTTTGTGGTTAAATTTGCATCCTTTAATAGATTCATGGATTGTTTTTGTATCAGAACACGGAAGAGTTTCCATTCTGCTCTCAGAGCACCCACGTTTCCTGCTGAGTCCAGCTGCCCCTCCCATGAGATCACCACTCTAAAAGCTGGTTCTCTAACTGGGGCAGAAATGCTGCATAGGCCTAAGGGTCCTTTGCCCAGCTGATGCCACACCCCACTGTTGCAGGTGGCGTGGGTCCAGCCATTGCCCACCCTTGGAAGGGGCCACCCACCCTCCAGGCCTCTTTCCCCACCCTAGGATGTACCCTAGAACCTGAGCCACTTTGTTTTGTTTGTCTCTTCATTGTATTTCTTTGGGTTTGGTGGCTCATAATTTTACATTATACATATGGTATATAAATAATATGTATTTACATATTCAGTATGCAAAATTTGGTGCGGCTTCTAGGTGCGGTCTTCTAACTGGCCTTTCACATGCAGTCACCTCCATCCCTCTCCATGAGCGGGGATGTTAGGGTAAGGAGTAAGCAAGGATCCAGCTGGCCTGGCCTGGCACTGGGTTTCCTGCAGGAGGGTGCAGAAGGGCTGAGGCCGTGTGGACAGAGTGCAGGAAAGCATCATTCGGGAGTCCCCAGGAAGCCTGGTGTGGAAGGACAGGATGCATTTCTGGAGCACTGAAGCCAGGCTGGTTAAGGTAGAAGTAAATGCAAAAGAGAAGGCAAGAAATAGGATCTCTGGGCTCTTGGCTGGACCTAAACCTCCTTGGAAGATAGGAAGCTCTAGACACCATCCATTGGCCCATGAACCACCTTGGAAGATGAGCAAATGGCTCGAAGGGATTGCTACCTCCAGGTCAAGCCATTGATGCACAACTGCTGAGACCATGCTTGTGCCAAGCACTGGGCTGGAGCCCGTGCAGAACCAAATGAACAAGACATATACGGCTGGGTGCGATGGCTCACCCCTGTAATCCCAGCACTTTGGGAGGCCAAGGTAGTTGGATCACGAGGTCAGGAATTTGAGACCAGCCTGGCTAACTTAGTGAAACCTCGTCTCTACTAAAAATACAAAAAAGCCAGACGCATGGTGGCACATGCCTGTAGTCCCAGCTGCTTGGGAGGCTGAGGCAGGAGAATTGCTTGAACCCAGGAGGCGGAGGTTGCAGTGAGCCGAGATTGCACCACTGCACTCCAGCCTGGGTGACAGAATGAGACTCCATCTCAAAAACAAAGAAAGAAACTTGCCATATGTGCCACTAAAACAACCACTATGTCACAGGTCTTGTTCTGGGCTCTGAGAATACAGCAGGAAACAAATGAAAAGTTCTGCCTCACTGGAATTTATATTGGTGGAGGGAAGGAAGTGACGTGTTGCGGGGAGAGGGGCTGGTTATAGAAATGTCAAAGGCTTGCACTAGGGCAATTGCAGGAAGAGATCAAGACATGTTTAGGATTAAAAATAATAATAGGACAGGCTGGGCGCGGTGGCTCACACCTATACTCCCAGCACTTTGGGAGGCCGAGACGGGTGGATCACAAGGTCAAGAGATCAAGACCATCCTGGTCAACAAGGTGAAACACCATCTCTACTAAAAATACAAAAAATTAGCTGGGCATGGTGGTGCGCGCCTGTAGTCCCAACTACTCAGGAGGCTGAGGCAGGAGAATTGCTTGAACCCAGGAGGCGGAGGTTGCGGTGAGCTGAGATCATGCCATTGCACTCCAGCGTGGGTAACGAGCGAAACTCCGTCTCAAAAAAAAAAAAAATAGGACTCAGTAACTGACAGGATGTGGAGTCTGAAGAGAGAAAAATTTGGGTTGATGCCAGAATTATCCTTTAGGGAAGTGTTGTGGGGTGAGTGCCACCACCTCAAATTCACCAGGGATATCTTCTTACCCTTTCAATCAAAGTGTGAGTGTCCAAAGTTAAACCTCAGAACTCAATCTTTCACTGTTGAGCTTTGACTCCTGTTAAAATGTAAAGTAGTATCGGGCCTGGTGGCTGACGCCTGTAATCCCAGCCAAGGTGGGAGGATCACTTGAGGTCAGTAGTTCGAGACCAGCCAGGCCAACATGGTGAAACCCCTCCTCTACAAAAATTAGCCAGGCCTCTAAGAGGCAGAGGCTGCAGTGAACTGAGATTGCACCACTGCACCCCAGCCTGGGCTACCGCTTTGTTTTCAAAAGACAAAAAGGAAAATAGTTCCACTAAAGTTTAAACAATGATCAGAGGCTGGGCACGGTGGCTCATACCTGTAATCCCAGCACTTTGGGAGGCTGAGATGGGTGGATCACCTGAGGTCAGGAGTTCGAGACCAGTCTGACCAACATAATAGAAATCTGGTCTCTACTGAAAATACAAAACTAGCTGGGTGTGGTGGCACATGCCTGTAATCTCAGCTACTCGGGAGGCTGAGGCAGGAGAACAGCTTGAACCTGGGAGGCAAAGGTTGCAGTGATTGTGCCATTGCATTCAAGTCTGGGCAACAAGAATGAAACTCCATCTCAAAAAAAAGAAAAAGAAAAATGATCAGCTGCTTTTCTCTTAGTTCTCCTCAAAGAAGTGGAGGTCTATGTATGCAGCCACTTCTTTGAGGAAAAAATAAATAACAGTGGGGTGTGTTGATGAGATTTCAGGGTATTTGTGAACTCCCTGGACTGTATACATGTCTAGGAAGAGGGGCCATAGCTTTCACAAGGGTCATAAAGGATTTAGGCCTCCCCTTCTCCAGAGATTAAGTGCCTGAGACCAGGTAAGAAAGAGGTGACTGGATTATTTTGCAGAGAAATCAAGGGTCCAAGGGGAGGGAGACAGGAAGTGGAAAAGGGTGGGGATAGGGGAAGAGATGCCAGATCAGCCCTGAGAACCTCTTTAGCCATCTCAAAGACTTGGGACACTAATGGGAAGGCTGGGCTGACTTCTGCTGCCCTTTCCCGCTGTCTGTCCAGGGACGCCCAGGAAAGGACAGACAGGAGCTGAATCCTTCACTGAAGGCCTCAGCAACATATCTATGGGTTGGGCATTAGGAACGGCCTGGCCCCACAAATCGCACAACTGGGGTGTAGAACAAAATGGTTCCAGAGATGCTACCAGGCTGGTCCAGGGCCGATGCAGGCCAGAACCCCGCTGGGAGGACTCCCCAGAACAGGCACTGAGCTGAAGGAAGGCAGGTCACCTGGTCTGCTACTGATTCCACCAGATCTTGCTGGGCAGCTACCGAGTAAGAGCAGCATGTTGAGAATATTAAGAGCCAAGAGGCTCACTGGGCAGCCCCGGGAACACTGCTAAGTCCCCAAGCTGGGTCTACATGCCGTAGACCACACTCATGTGGCCACTTGCCTCAGAGCCTTCTGGGAGTCTTAGGAGTCTGGCAGGATGGTCTCCTTCTAGGCCATTCTAGGAGGGGACTGGAGAGCAGAGGTTAGACGAGAGGGTAGTGGTAACCAGATTTTACAATCCGGAAGCCCTGAGATTAGTCCCCTGGCCTGGCGCCCCGCCCCACAGCAAGTTGGAAACCCTGTCCCCCTCCAATGACTCAGCTCAATAACGCCCTCCGTGGGTCTTCTGTGCCCCAGAAATCATTCCCTCTGTCCCTCGTCCGGGTACCGCCACGCGGTCTGGGGAGCTGGTGGGCTATCGACGGGTTTGACCCGGGAGTTGCCCTGCCCGTCAGCCCAATAGACAGTCACAGGGACTGCTGTTCCCCTTAGTGATTTCAGAGCTCATTAACTGTCTCCGGCCCGTCCGGAAAGCAAGCAACTGCACCGCTTCTCTACAAAGCTCTGCAAGGAAGGGCTAGGTCCCGGGACCACAGGCAGAGGCTTGTGTGTCAAGATCCCAGGTTACAGAATGGCACCGAGTCAGTGACCAAAAGGAAGCAGAAACCCGAGTGTTAAAGGCAGCCCTACAAGGCGGCACGGGGGCGAGGCCAAGGCCAAGGCCACTCCCTCTCACTTCCTTGACGTTATTTCCTGGGAGGAGTCGTAGCTCAAGTCCCGGAGCCAAGACATTCCCAGACCCACGGCTTAAGAGTACTCGGCCTGGGGGCGGCTGGTCCCTGAGCGCGCGCCAGGACTGTTCCACCATGCATAATGGGCCCGGGACTACACCAAGCCTGGGACGACCTCTAAGGCGGTCCGCAGCAGAGCTTATGCGTCGGCTCGTTGGTCTAGGGGTATGATTCTCGCTTCGGGTGCGAGAGGTCCCGGGTTCAAATCCCGGACGAGCCCTCCTTTATATTTTGCTGAAACGACAATGTCTTCGAGGTGTCTTCGAGGTGTGTGTTACCTAACCAGCGCTGTGGGCGGCTTGACCGGAAGTCATTACTGTGCAGTAAGCTCTTTTGTGGCACCGGGATAGCAAAAAGAATCTCAGTCCCCAGACTCGCATGGCATGTGAGGAAGAGAGGAGGCACGCCCAGACTGGGGCAGGACGCTCTCTTTCTATTTCCTGACTTCCTGCTTGGTGCCTCAACTCGGCCACCACAACCTGGTTTCGGTTTGATTGACACCTGTCAACCTATATTTGTGGATGACAGGTGGTAGAATGACCCAGGTCAAATCTGTTCGGGGACAGCCCAGGAACTGTCAGAACTTGGTTCTCTGGAGCCCTGGAGGCATTCTGTTTCTTTCAGTCACCCCATCTGACTATTGGTGCCTGAAATACACATACAATTTCTCCGTGGTGGGAAAAAAGAACCCCTAGGAAGGCTACTGTCAGCACGCCCAGTGTAAAGTCCCAGATCAAGGATTCGGCAAGACGGCTCCACGGCTTATTCCTCGTTAGTATAGTGGTGAGTATCCCCGCCTGTCACGCGGGAGACCGGGGTTCGATTCCCCGACGGGGAGAGTCTTCATGGCGTTTGAAACTTCGACCTTTTTGCGTTAAATCTATTAAATCCGTCCTGGTTCCTGGGATGGAGGTATAAAACAGAGGGAAAGAAGAAGGGGAGGAAAGTTTGTCCTGCCTCTCGAGCTGGCATTCAAAGTCCACTTTACTTAAAGCAACTTGAATTTCAAACGTGTGCCTAAAATGGCCAATATTTCCTCCGCTCAGTATGTTCACTAGACGTGTTCGCTGACGATAGCTTAGAAAACACAGATGGGAAACAGCAGAAAACAGCCCGCGTAATCCGCTCTTAGAGTTGGCCTTCTAGCTTGCTCCCTCCTTGACGGAAGTGCTCATTTCCAGTCTCCGCTTGAACCTGGGCGAGCAGCTTTGGCCCCCCAGCCGTCCGGGGTGCAGAGCCTGGGTTTTCCTTTCCTTTCGCCTCCCTGCTTTTTGTAGGTTCGCACCGTGGTCCAGGCACCGTAGGCAACTCCGGGCCGAGATTCCGACCCTTGCTCTCGCCTGGAAGGGCTTGCAGGGCGTATCCGCCAGGAGCGCGGTGGTCTGGCCGGGGTCGCGGGTGAAGCGCAGAGCGGGTCCTTTCGGAGAGGAAAGTTCCTCAGGAAAATCTCACAAAAACCTTCAAGGATTCAGGGGCCCAGAGAACACAAGAGAAAAAAAAGAACTGCTGCGTTGGCCGGGAATCGAACCCGGGTCAACTGCTTGGAAGGCAGCTATGCTCACCACTATACCACCAACGCTTTGACGCTAAGCTTCTTCCTGGCTTTTATATCTCAGTTTGGTTGGGCTGAGTCGGGTTTGACTCGGGTTGAGCCAGGGAACTGGCATCAGCGAGATGGAGGTAAAAGTAAAAGCTGCTGTCCTCTGCCCAGCGCGCACGTGTGAGTGCCCTTCACCGCTAGCGCTGGCCATCCACCCCACATGAGCCAGTAGAGTTATGCCCAGTCTACAGACGAGGAAACCAAGGTCTGGAGAAGATGAGTCACCAGCAGAGCTGGGGTTAGGTCTAAGATCTGTCTGGGGGTTGGGGGAGAACTGCCGAAACATCGTGATGGTTTATCATCTCCAGGAAAAAACAGTCCTACTCACATAAAATTCACTTATCATCTGCAGAGTGGGTTCAATGAACTCAATGTGTTTCAAGTTAAGGAACTGGACCTTAAGCTAAATGCGCCTAAACACAATTTGCTTCTCTTCATTATTTATCCAGGGGATGAATTTAATTCCTATATACGTGCGCCCACATCCCGCCTGCTGGTGCCTCGGGGAAAAGGACTAACAAATCTTAAAGGTGGGGCCTCAAGAGAAAACTCCCCCGCTTATTGCTGACAGCGGATCTTTTCAAGAGACCCCTCAAACAAAACAGGTGCACAGGCCTCGTGGCGCAACGGTAGCGCGTCTGACTCCAGATCAGAAGGTTGCGTGTTCAAATCACGTCGGGGTCACGCCACACGCTGTTTTCCCAAAACAAGCTTACAATGACATTTTTCGGAATACAAAAATAGCCTTCTCCGTGAAAGGATACGAGGGGGATGAGACAAAATATGTACATTATTCAAAAGTTGGCTACAATAAAAAGCCTAGACTTTCAACACTACGTAGTATGTTGTACGGCAAAAACGGCACATGTACCCCTAAAGTTTGTAAAAATAAAGTTTAAAAATTTTAAAATACCCTCGTTATATGAAAAATTTTTAAAGATTTTTGTTTTAGGCCGGGCACGGTGGTTCACGCCTGTAATCCCAGCATTTTGGGAGGCTGAGGTGGGTAGATCACGAGATCAGGAGTTCCAGACCAGCCTGACCAAGATGGTGAAACTGTCTTTACTAAAAATGCAAAAAATTAGCCAGGCGTGGTGGTGGGTGCCTGTAGTCCCAGCTACTCGGTAGGTTGAGGCAAAGTATTGCTGGAACCCAGGAGGCGGAGGTTGCAGTGAGCCGAGATGGCGCCACTGCACTACAGCCTGGGCGACAGAGTGAGACTCTCAAAAAAAAAAAAAAAAAATTTTTTACAAAAATTATTTTAGGCCGGGTGCGGTGCCTCACGTTTATAATCCCAGCACTTTGGGAGGCCAAGGCGGGTGGATCACGAGGTCAAGAGATCGAGACCATCCTGGTCAACATGGTGAAACCCTGTCTCTACTAAAAATACAAAAATTAGCTGGGCATGATGGCATGTGCCTGTAATCCCAGCTACTCAGGAGGCTGAGGCAGGAGAATTGCCTGAACCCAGGAAGCAGAGGTTGCAATGAGCTGAGATTGCATGATTGCACTTTAGCCTGGGTTACAAAGTGAGACTCTGTCTCAAAAAAAAAAAAAAAAAAAGACATATTGCCATGAGTATCTTTGTGCACTTTTTTTCCCCCTCCTCTACTGAGTTAGGTCTGTGGCATAAATTCCTGAGTCTTTAGTTCCAGGCCAAGGGTTCTCCTTACCTGTATTACTAACTGTATACTACCATCCCAATAACTGTGTGACTTTTCCAAGCAAAAGTGATCTTTGTGTGTGTGTGTGTGTGTTTGTTTTTTTTTTTTTTGATGGAGACTTCTGTCACCCAGGCTGGAGTGCAGTGGTGCCATCTTGGCTCACAGCAACATCTGCCTCCTGGGTTCAAGCGATTCTTCTGCCTCAACTTCCCGAGTACATGGGCCCACAGGCACATGACACCACGCCCAGCTAATTTTTTGTATTTTTAGTAGAGACAGGGTTTCACCGTGTTAGTCAGGATGGTCTCGATCTCCTGAACTCATGATCTGCATGCCTTAGCCTCCCAAAGTGCTGGGATTACAAGCATGAGCCACAGCACCCAGCTTTAATTATTTTTTCAATGTTGTCTTCTTGTATTCAGGATTGGGTCCAGTTTTATTTATTTATTTATTTATTTATTTAAGATGGAGTCTCACTCTGTTACTCAGGCTGGAATGCAGTGGCACGACCTCAGCTCAATGCAACCTCTGCCTCCTGGGTTCAAGTGATTCTCCTCCCTCAGCCTCCTGATTAGTTGGGACTACAGGTGTGTCCCACCACGCCTGGCTAATTTTTGCATTTTTGGTAGAAATGGGGTTTCACTATATTGGCCAGACTGCTCTCCATCTCCTGACCTCATGATCTGCCCACCTTGGCCTCCCAGAGTGCTGGGATTACAGGCATGAGCCACCACACCTGGACTTTTTAAATGTTTTTAATCATCTCTGCTGTTCTATGTATGTTCACTTAACACAGAACACAAGGATGTTAACTACATATATTACCTTTCTCCAGCCTTCCCAGAAGTTGCTAGAAGCTCAGAACCACGTGCATTCTGGCTGATTCTAGTATATTGAAAAACAAAACAAAGAAATTCAGGCCAGCCAGCCACCCTATGGGTCTTGTCTTTTTCTTTCTTTCTTTTTTTTTGAGATGGAGTTTCGCTCTTGTTACCCAGGCTGGAGTGCAATGGTGCGATCTCGGCTCACCGCAACCTCCGCCTCCTGGGTTCAGGCAATTCTCCTGCCTCAGCCTCCTGAGTAGCTGGGATTATAGGCACACGCCACCATGCCCAGCTAATGTTTTTTTTGTATTTTTAGTAGAGATGGGGTTTCACCATGTTGACCAGGATGGTCTCGATCTCTTGACCTCGTGATCCACCCGCCTGGGCCTCCCAAGGCCCGCTGGTTTTTTGCTGATAACATGTAAGTGTTGGAGGTAATAGGTGACTTGTATTGTGCTCCAGACATCTGCTTGTTAATTACCTAATTTAAAACCTATTTTTTAAATGGCATGTGTATGTGTATACTCACTCTCATTAAGAAAAAAAAAGATTTGAGACAACTTATGACACTACAGTTTCTTCTAAAAAGAAAAAACACTACAGTTTCCATGGCAGGATAAACTTAAACAGATGAGGAAATCAGGATAAAGGAGAAGTCGGGGGGAAGATAAGTCAGGAGTGAGATTAGTACACAGAATACATAAGACCCTAAGTAGATCATTTAGCAAATACTTGACAAAGAGGAGCACCTTCTATGTTCTGGAGAAAGACAGTGAAAAAGACAAAGTCCCTGCCCTCTTAGAATTTACAATAAAAAGATAAACAAATAAACAGGTCATGTCATTCCAGGTAGTGATGAATAGTATGGGACAATAAAGCAAGGTAGATAGAAAGGGTTTAGGTAAGGGATAGTCAGAGGGTAGTGAATGGGGTGGTCAAAAACGGCCTTACTGAGGTGGGCAAATTCAGTGAGGAGTGAGTTGGGAAAGGGGGAGGGGTAGTGGGAAGAACATCCCAAATAACAAGAAGTATTTTAAAAGCCCTGAGGCAGGCATAAGCTTGGCGTGTGTTTGAGGAAAGCAAGAAGGCCAATTCGGCTATAATAACAAGAGGGAATGTAATAAATTCTGAGATTAGAGAGAAGGCAGAGACCGCAATACAGAGGAACTTGAGGGTCCTGGTAGATAAGCAAGAGGCCTAGATTTTATTCTAAATATAAGGAGAAAATTGCTCTTAGGCTGCAGCTTCCCCGGAAGCCAATGTAACATGGTAAACATGGTCACTAACAAAACCTGCAGTGGGCCAGCCACGGTGGCTAATGCCTACAATCCCAGCACTTTGGGATGCCAAGGCAGGCGGATCACTTGAGGTCAGGAGTTTGAGACCAGCCTGGCCAACATAGCAAAACCCCACCTCTACTAAAAATACAGTTAGTCTGGTGTGGTGGCGCACACCTGTAGTCCCAGCTACTCAGGAGGCTGAGGCAGCAGACTAATTTGAACCTGGGAAGCGGAGATTGCAGTTAGCCACAATCTTCCCACTGCACTCCAGCCTGGATTACAGAGTGAGACTCAGCCTCAAAAAAAAACCCCACAAACCTACAGTAGCCATAAAGTAAGAAGAAAACAGCTAATTAGGAGAAGTACAGATCCACAACAGCACATACAAACTCTTAATTTACATTGAGGTTTTCATATTGTTTATGCTAACACAAAACTTTATTTCCAACTTTGCTTAGATAGAGTGTATATGCCTCAGACCCAAATCTAGGTTTCATTAGTCTGAATGTGACAACTTCAAGATTTGTCAGTATTCCCCAAGTCATTTATTATTTAAAAAGCACAGTGGCTCTCAATGCATAAAGCAAGGGGGAAGCTAACCTCTCAGCCAGTTCCCAAACTACATCCATTTTACAGGCTGGAAGATGGTGCTTCCATTTCTCTAAAGAGCAGACCTCATGGCAACATTGACAGTAAGATTTCAGGCGTGGGAATTCGTTTACCCAGGTTGAGATCATGGCCCTGCCGCTCCCTGTCTGGGAAAGGCTTTTCCTTTCTCTGTGTCTTCCTTATCTGTATTAGTCTGCTCAGGCCACCATAACAAAATGCTGCAGACTGGGTGGCTTAAACAACAGACATTTTATTTTCTCATCGTTCTGGAGGCACAAAGATCAAGACGTTATCAGGGTTGGTGTCTGCTGAGACCTCCCTTCCTGGCTTTTAGATGCCGCCTTCTTGCTGTGTCCTCACATAGCTTTCCTCTATGCCAACAGGGGGAGAGAGCTCTCTGGAGTCTCTTCCTCTTCTCCTAAGGATGCCAGCCCTGTAGAATTAGGATTTCGCTCAAATGACTTTATTTAACCTTAACTACCTCCCTAAAGGCTCTGTCTGGAAATCCATTTACATTAGGTGTTATGGATTCATCATATGGATTTTGGAGGGACACAATTTCATCAATAACAACCATACAAGAAAATGGTAGAGAAAAAATATACATAGACCTAATTCTTGAAATTTTACACTGGATAGGGCAGGACCAACTATCGAATTTCATACCTGCCCTACCATAATTCACAAGGGTTTTAGATTTCCAGAAAGGAACCTCAAAGCCCTTTTCATGACCAGGCATGGTGGCATGTGCCTGTAATCCCAGCATATTGGGAGGGTTCGAGACCAGCCTGGCCAACATGGTGAAACCCCATCTCTACTAAAAATACACAAATTAGCTGGGCATGGTGGTATGCACCTGTAATCCCAGCTACTCAGGAGGCTGAGGCAGGAGAATCACCTGGACCTGGGAGGCAGAGGTTGCAGTGAGCTGAGATCGGCCACTGCACTCCAGCCTGGGGGACACAGCGAGACTCCATCTCAAAAAAAAAATTTCTCTCTCAGGGTGACAGGGATTCCTGGAAATATGAAGGAGCTGAGGATGGTTTTGAAGATAAATCCAAATTTGCAGGCTGGGGAGGCCCACCTGGCACAGAGGTACAGAGGACGGAGCAGAGGCTGATCTGGGAACCAGAGGAAGTGGGTGCCTGGGACGGGGTACAGTAGGCACCCGAGGGGAGAGGCCTGAGTCTGTGCCAAGGAGCAGACCCAGGGCCTCTACCCGGGTGGTGGGGGCAGCCGGCCAGCACAAAGGGCAAACACCAGCCTTCTGTGGCACCTCCTCCTTCCCACCGCCTCTGCAGCTTCCTCAGGGTTTTCCCATACTGTCAACCTGGCCAGAGTCCCAAAGAGCAAAGTTCTGCTGAGGTTTTGGGGAGGGGAGCAGGCTCTGAGAGGGGCCCCTGGAAGGAGGCTGCTGCTCCTCAGGCCTAGAGGCTTGTTCTTCTGCAGAGATCAACCAGATACTGAGAAGTGCAGCTGCTGCGGAATTTCTGGCCGTGAACACAGAAATGCGGGCGGGGAAGGAGCTGTGTAGGGAAGAGGAAGTAGGCTCGGTGGGCAGAGCTGCCACTAGTCTGGGCTGGTCGGCCTGTGCAGGGCGATGGTTCTCAAACTCAGGCTATGACCCAGGCGATGCTGTGATACCGGTGCCAGGTGGGCTGGCCCACAGCCACTGGGAAGGCTGGGAGCTGGTGGCCCACTGTGGGGCATAGCAGCTCCAGAGACCCCAGATCTGTTCCTCTGGTGAGTATCAGGCCTCCTCCTCCCCCACCACAAAACCTCAAAAGGGGTCTTCCCCTGTTTCCCACCTGCTCTCCCTGTGCATCCACAGCTGAAGCAAAGGCAGTGATGGAGGCTTGAGAGCGCTCTCCCCAAGTCAGCAATCACAGTCTTTCCAGCAGGAAAATGGCCTAAACAGAGCAGACACGAGGATAACTACAGGTCGGTCTGAGTCTCCAAGGCTGACATGCGTTTTACCTGCACCTAAGTCCTTGGCCTCTTAGCATTTACAGCTTATGGTGATGGAGTCAGTGGACAAGAATAAATATTCCAGAAGAAACCCTTGAAACCAGAGAGAGCTTACAGCTGCTAAGAACCTGGTGGCAGTAAGGCACACATTCTTTGCCCATCCCCAATTTTTTTTTTTTGAGATGGAGTCTCCCTCTGTTGCCCAGTCTGGAGTGCAGTGGCATGATCTCGGCTCACCATAACCTCTGCCTCCTGGGTTCAAGCGATTCTCCTGCCTCAGCCTCCCAAGTAGCTGGGTCTACAGGCACACGCCACCATGCCCAGCTCTTTTTTTTTTTTTTTTTGGTATTTTTAGTAGAGATGGGGTTTCACCATGTTGGCCAGGATGGTCTCGCTCTCTTGACCTCATGATCTGCCCGCCTTGGCCTCCCAAAGTGCTGGGATTACAGGCGTGAGCCACCGCGAGTGGCAAATCCCACAACTGTGAATATGGGGCTGCCGATTCCAAGGAAGGGGTATGCACCTGGTTGCTGAGGAAAGGCAGCATGAAGTGCAGGACCCAGGCAGGCGCTCAGGCAGGTCAAGGACGTTGCCCTCAACCAACCATGCTCTCTAGGGTCAGAGGCCAACCCAGCAGAGGCACATGGTGCTTGTTAGCAGGTAAACAGGCTCATCCCACAAGCTTGCAGCGCTCAATTAAGGATCTTAGTCACCTGCAGCCTTCTGTTTCCTAGATCCTGAACTGCAGCCCGGGGATGAGGTGGAGGTGCCCATCTGTGGGGCCGTCCCAAGGCCCTGGCTGAGGGGCTGGGAACAATGAGGACAGTGTTAGGACTTGCAGAACTGCACCAGTGCTGAGGTCAGTATCCTCTGTGGGAGGCAGAGGTTTTCGCCTGATAATCCTCTCCCCGGCCCAGCCCAATCCTAGCTCTGCTCTGGCTTGTGGACTTGCATCCCACAATAGTCGCCATGTGACAAGGTTAGAAGGGGTTGCCCTGCCTTCTAACAAGGTTAGCAGGTGGGAGACAGGTCCACGGGCCCAGCCCCAGAGCTCTGAACCCCTACCTGTAAGACACACATAGCCGGCCAGGCATGGTAGCTCAAGCCTGTAATCCCAGTGATTTGGGAGGCTGAGGTGGGCAGATCACGAGGTCAGAAGATCACGACCATCCTGACTAACATGGTGAAACCCTGTCTCTACTAAAAGTACAAAAAATTAGCTGGGCGTGGCGGCAGGCACCTGTAGTCCCAGCTACTCAGGAGGCTGAGGCAGGAGAATTGCTTGAACTTAGGAGGCAGAGATCTCAGTGAGCTGAGATTGTGCCACTGCACTCCAGCCTGGGCAACAGAGTGATACTGCATCCCAAAAAAACAAAACAAAACCCCAAATGACTAACTACAGTGAATAAATTAGCTGGATAATGCCATCCACGAGGAGGCAAATACTACTTTTATTTTATTTATTTAGACAGAGCCTCACTCTGTCACCCAGGCTGGAGTGCAGTGGCACAATCTCGGCTCACTGCAACCTTCACCTCCCAGATTCGAGTGATTCTCCTGCCTCAGCTTCCCGGGTCGCTGGGGTTACAGGTGCAACCCTGTAAACAACCATGTCTGGCTGTTTGTATTTTTAGTAGAGACAGGGTTTCCCCATATTGGCTAGGCTGCTCTTGAACTCCTGGTGATCCAACTGCCTGGGCCTCCCAAAGTGCTAGGATTACAGGTGTGAGCCACTGCACCTGACCCAATTACTACTTTTAAATCATAAAGCATTGTTACTTTGATTTGCTTATTAGGTCATAAGCTTCATTTGGTCTGTGTCCTTTCTGAGGCCTCAAGGGGCCTCAAAGAAGCTCTGAAACTTGGAGTTTGGATTTGCTTGAGAATGTGGGTGAACTGTGCTGGATTTCACCAAGCAAGGGCTGTGTGTGACGCGGAAGCCCTGTGCGACAGGCAAGACCCCATGGTCGGTGAATTGCACACAGACCTTCAGTCACCACCTGCCATTGGCGTGACCTCAGTCACCAGCATCTCTGAGCCTCAGAATCCCAGCTGTTGGGCAAGAAAACATCCGCCTCATAGGATTGCTACTGACAGTCAAGGAGGTGGTATTCAAGCACCCCGAGGGCCTGGCACCTGGGAGCCGGTCGGCTCGGCGTGTGCCCCTCCCACTTCTCCTTCATTAGGAGCAGGAGTTGCTGGGATGCCATTCCTCTCCTGAGTAGTAGTCACGGCCTGACCTTGGGAGGCAGTAGCAACAAGACAGGAAGGAAGGAAAGAGCAAGCGTTGTTCTCACCAGACCCCCAGCCCAGCAACACAAGTGCTGCGTGTAAGGTTAGCTGAGAGAAAGGAGAATAGACCCGAAGTCAGGCAAGCAAGTTTTATTAACCTGCTGGGCTGCCCCGTAACAATCAGAGGAGGCAGCCCCGAGCTTACAAAGTGAGGGGTGTATGTGCGGTGACAGGGGCATAAGAGGGTTTCAGGACTGAGATCATCTACCAGCTTGTAACAGGCAGAGATAGTTTGTTAACTTGTGACAGGCCCACAATACATCATCCTACCACTTTTGTGGCGGCAATTTTAAAAAAACAGGATTTTACAGGTATGTGTAAAACAGGAATTTACAAGTAGGAAAAACAAGCACTAGTTTTCCCTGGCCGCCCCAGCTGTCCAGGTGGCTGTAATCAGGCTTTGCTTCATTGTAGCACCTAGACAGGCGTCAGGAATGCAGCTGCGGAGCAATCGGAGGCGGGGATCAGCTGGTGCAGTGGGGGTTTCTGAGGCAGATTATCCTCAGATTACCTATTACCTATTAAAAGACATTCCAGCCTTTTAATAGGTAATAGAAGGGCCGGTCTTGGTGGCTCACACCTGTAATCCCAGCACTTTGGGAGGCAGAGCCAGGTGGATCACAAGGTCAGGAGATCAAGACCATCCTGGCCAACGTGGTGAAACCCCATCTCTACTAAAATACAAAAAACTAGCTGGGCGTGGTGGCACATGCCTGTAATCCATCTACTCGGGAGGCTGAGGCAGGGGAATCACTTGAACCCGGGAGGCGGAGCTTGCAGTGAGCTGACATCGTGCCAGTGCACTCCAGCCTGGCGACAGAGCAAGACTCCATCTCAAAAAAAAAAAAAAAAAGGTAATAGAAGAGGGGCACCATTGTCATTTGGCTGCTTCTTGCTGGACAGGGACGGCGTTTTTGGAGGGGAGGCTAGACAGCAGGGACTGTCGTTCCTGGAATGGTCGGTGTTCTTGGAGCAGCAGCATATCTTGTATCGTTCAATGGGTGAAAGCTTTAATACTGTCCTGTAAAAACTGGGTGAGGAGTCGTAAGAGGCAAGGGCCAAATGCTAGAAGGAGGAAAGGGTTATGGCAGGACCTAGGAGGGCAGCAGCCAGGGTGGCCAGGAGTTACAGAACCAATGGGGCCAGGAGAACTGACTGTCTTTATGTTTTTGTGCTTGGTCTTTGAGCTTTTTGACAGCATTTAGTACTAACCCAGACTCATTGAGGTAGAAACAGCATTGTCCATCTAGAGAGAGGCACAGACCTCCTTTTTCAGCAGTGACAAGATTTAGGCCTTTGCAGTTTTGTAGGGTGACTGCTGCTGAAGAGTCTAGTTGGTTTTGGAGGTGAGTGACAGTCGGCTATTTTTTCTAGTGATGATTGGAAGTCTTGAGTGAGTGACTGGGAATATGATAATAAGGTTCCTGGGCTTCCTGCTTTTAACCTGACACTAGTTCCTTATTTAGGGGCTACTAATAAGGAAATGAAGGGTATCGCTCTTTGAGCGCGCGTGTGACGTAGCAGGGGCAGGGAGTTCTTGGTTTGGAGGGACAGGGCTCATGTTGGGGTAAGGTAGACCAGGGTGCAGGTCCCTGTCCTATTGGTAGGGAGAAGTAGGCTCTGGATCCGCAGAGGAAGAAGATGCCTGTGGTGTTAATGCAAACAGACAAGTGGATTGAGAATAGGTGTTGTCATGTGTAGATTCCTCGTTTAGAGGGACTCGGTTCAGCTTCAGCAACCCAGAGTGAGGAGGAGGGAGAGACGCCTTTGAGAATTCCTGTCTGGGGAGGGGGTTTCCATGTTTGAGGCAGGAGGGGAGGTAAAATGGAGGGGCTGGGTAAAGAGGCTGTTAGCTTCAGGGGAAACGGAATAAGCTCCTTGGAGTGAGGTATGGGAAGAGGGATGAGAGATGGTTGAGTTGAGCCACAGGCAGAGGGAGGGATGGTGCCTACGTATATGTGTCCATTGGAAGAGGTGACACATCAGAATGGGACCTTGGGGCTGGGCATGGTGGCTCACACCTGTAATACCAGCACTTTGGGAGGCCACAGCGGGTGGATCACCTGAGGTCAAGAGTTCGAGACCAGCCTGACCAACATGGTGAAAACCTGTCTCTACTAGAAATACAAAAATTAGCTAGGCATTGTGGCGCAAGCCTGTAATCCCAGCTCCTTGGAGGCTGAGGCAGAAGAATCTCTTGAACCTGGGAGGCAGAGGTTGCAGTGAGCCGAGACTGCGCCACTACGTTCCAGCCTGGATGACAGAGCAAGACTCCATGTCAAAAAAAAAAAAAAAAAGAATGGGACCTTGGATAGCAGGGTGAGGGACTTTTGCATTGTCATAATTGGTGGTGTATATCAAGAGAAGTATGAAGCTCTGTTAGCAAGGGCAGTGCGATAGTTCCCAGTGCAGGTGAGGGCTTTGTCTGCAAAGGCAGAGCTTTTGTAGACAATGTAGGAAAAGTGGATGGGAATATGGTCCCAGGGCTGAGAAACTGGGATGGCTGAGTAGGCAATAGAGGAAAGGGAACAACAGGTCCAGCCATGGGGGGCAAGTGTAGAGCTGGAGCGCAGTAACAAGGAGTGACTGAGATTGTTACAGCCTTGGTGAAGTGAGAAGGGACTCTAAGGGAGCAGAGGCAGTGGGGCTGACTGGTAAGAGTTAGGAACTTGAGGAAGAATCAGAGTCTGTATTTGGGAGAAGACGTTGAGAGGGGTTACATGGCAGGGTGGCCTCTTGTAGCAGTGAAGCCTTTTCAGTGGGGGAGTATTGGGGTTAGATTGTGGGGGAGATGAGGAGGAGGGGGTAGGAGCAGAAGAAAGGGAGGCTTGTTTTGCTACCTCGTCGGACTTTGTTTCCTCTTGAGATCTCATCTGATCCTCCTGTTTGGTGTCCTCAGCAGTGTATAACTCCTGCTTTAGCTGGAAGGTGCGCAGCTTGGAGGAGTTGGTAAATAAGGGGGCCATTCGTGATGGGGGTTCCTGTGACAATAAGAAATCCTCCCTCTTGCAAGATGGTGGCGTGAGACTGGGGAATGAGATAGGCATATTTGGAGTTGGTAAAAATGTTGAGTCAGTTGGAAAGGGTCAGGGTCCTGGTGAGAGCTATAAGTTTTGCCTTTGGGAGGAGATCCCTGCGGGTAGGGGTTTAGCTTTAACTCCTCGGTTAAACGACGCGATTTCATGGGAGCTGACTGACTTGGAAGAGGAGCCGTCTATACATAACTGGTTGTCAGGACTGGGGAGAGGTTCAGGGGAGGTATTAGGGAAATGAGGCTGTAGGTGATTATTTCAGTACAGGAGCGGGTGGGAGAGGAGGAAGATACTGGAAGTAGAGATGCTGGACTGAGGGAGCACTTTTGGAGAGGCAGAACTCAGGGTTTTGAAGAAAGAGGGCATGGAGTAGTTGGATACTAGAAGGAGGAAGTGTGCTCAGTGCTCTGGAGGAGAGGAGACCTTGTAGATTGTGTGGGCTGCGGACTGTGGTGTCTTGACCGAATGTTAGTTTTTTGCTAAGGTTAGGGTGGCGGCTGCTGCGGGGGCTCTGAGGCGAGTCGGCCACCCTCGGGTGGTGTTGTCTAGTCGTTTAGATAGATAAGCTGTGGGAGCGAAGGAAGGAGGACTTCCTTTTAGTTGGCCAAGGTCACCAAGGGCTATTCCATGGTTTTTGGCTGTGTAGAGAATGAAGGACTGAGAGATGTCAGGCAAAGTTAGAGCAGGAGCACTTATGAGGGCGGCTTTAAGTTTTTGGAAGTTAGCGATTGTGCTGTGTGAAGGATTTAGGGGCTTATTTAGAGGGCCTTTAGCTGCTTCATATCGAGGGTGGGGTAGGAGGGCAAAATTGGGAATTCCTATTCTGAAGAAGCCGGCTGTCCTAGGAAAGAAAGGATTTCACCTTTAGAGGTGGGTGGGGCAGGCTGTCTATCAGTGCTGCCAGGCTGGGGTTATGGCTCGGCCCGGGGGAGAGCTGGACTCCTGAGTACATCACTGCTGTTGGAGTGGAGAGTTGTGCTTTGGAGGGGGAAAGCCTGTGTCCTTTGCTAGCAAGAAAGTTTAGAAGGGTAATATTTTGAGTCTGAGAGTCCTCTAGGGAAGGGCTACAGAGGAGGATGTCATCCACATACTGGAGGAGTCAGCTAGGAGAGTGGTCTAGGGAGGTGAGGTCTTGAGCTAGCGCTTGTCCAAAGAAATGGGGGCTATCTCTAAAGTCTTGGGGGAGGACTGTCCTAGTAAATGGTTGTGACTGGAGGGTTTCAGGGTCAGTCCATGTGAAAGCAAAGAAATATTGGGAGTCAGGGTGAAGAGGAATGGCTGAAAGAAAAAAAAGCATCTTTTAGGTCTATTACAGTATAACAGGTTGTGTCTGGAGGGAGAGGGAAAGGAGTGTGTAGGGGTTGGGAACTACCAGATGGATGGGAAGGATGGCCTGATTGATAGCCTGGAGATCTTGGACTAGCCAATAAGAGCTCTTAGCCTTCAGGAGAGGGGATGTAGGGGTATTGTGTGGAGAGTGATTAGCCCAAGGTGGCCTTGGGAGAGAAGTCTGTTTATGATGGGTCCTAAGCCTTTTAGGTGCATTAATGAAATGGGATCCTGAGAGACATTAGGAAATTTGGAGGGGTCTTTTAGCTGGATTTTGATAGGATCGTGGTGAGTTACTAGAGAAGGGGTAGTGGTGTCCCACACTATTAGATTAACAAGAGAAGGCCGGGTGCGGTGGCTTACGCCTGTAATCCTAGCACTTTGGGAGGTCGAGGTGGGTGGATCACCTGAGGTCAGGAGTTTAAGACCAGCCTGGCCATCATGGTGAAACCCCATCTTGTAAAAAAAAAAAAAAAAGAGAGAGAGAGAGAAGCAGGGAGTGGACATTGGTGGAGGGGTGAGGGCTGGCATGGTGGCAGAGAGGAGTAGGAGAGAATCTAGTTGTGGGGAACAGAAAAAGGTGGTGGAAGCTTTGAAGCTGGTTAGGATGTCTCTGCCTAGGATGGGGGTAGGGCAATGAGGCACAATTAGGAAGGAGTGTGAGAAAACCAGATTAAATAGGGAGCAAGTAAGAGGTCTGGTGGCATGTAGGCGTGAGATGAGTCTGTCACCCCCACAACTGAGACCTGAGGGGATGAGTGGGTCCTGAGAATTCAGGCAAAGCTGAGTAGATGGCCGCAGTATTGGTTTAAAAAGAGATGGGCTTACCTGCTACGAGTAGAGTTATGCTGTGCTCCCACACAGTGCTAGCAGAGGTGGCAGCGCCCTGGGCCTCGGCAGTCTTCGGCAGCTAGGCAGAGGAGCTGCGGGAGTGCAAGTGATTCTTCACTTTGCATCTTGCTTAGCGGGTGGTGGCTCTGAGGTGCAGGCTTTTCCGTCCGTGTGTTGACAGGATAGATTTCCAGTTGCCTGTCTGCTGGCAGACTGGGCAAGAGCTCTTCGGCACTAGTGGGTTAGGACATGCCCGCGCCCAGTGGCCTTCTTTGCCGCACTTACAACAAGGCCCAGGAGGGTCACTGCTGTTGGGTCTTTTGTGCCCTTGTGTACAATGGCTAGGCTGATGGATAGCCGCAGCTAGAAGCTGGGATGTAGCACGATCTTTTTGGGCTTTATCTAATTTACTTTGCTTATCCCTGTTGCTGAAGACTTTGAAAGCCAGGTTAAGGAGGTCTTGTTGTGGGGTTTGAGGGCCATCTTCAGCCTTTTTAAGTTTGCGCTGGATGTCAGGTCAGATTGGGAGATAAAATGGGTATTAACAATAGTTCCTTCTGGAGTGGCAGTGTTGACACGAGTGTATTTTAGCAGAGCCCCTTAAGGCAGAAAAGGAATTGGGCAAGATTTTCATCTGCTTTTTGGGAAATTTATTTAAGGTTCTTTAAAATTTAGTCTTATGGGCAGCTTTGTGAAGGCCTGCAATAAGGCAAGTAATCACATGGTTATAGGATGCCCAGCCAGGGTCTGTGGGTTGGTACCCCCAGGAAGGCTTCTCCTGGATGACGGCAGCGGTGCCTACGGGCTTAGCAGGATCTTGCCAATGAAGACCGTCAGCACGTGCCTGGGCTGGGAGCCACACTCTTTCCTTCTCTTCTGGAAGGAAGGTAGAAGAGAGGGTAATAGAGATCATGCCAAGTGAGTTCATAAGACTGGGTGGGACATTTAAATTATTTGATATAAGCATTGGGATTGGAGGAGAAGGATCCAGACGTTTTTCTTTCTTTTTTTTTTTTTGCCAATCAGTTTGAGCTTATAAGGTTGCTCAGGTTAGCCTTGAACTCATGACCTCGCCTTCGCAAGTGCCACGACCTCCGGCGGGAGCCACTTTGGACCCCCCGTGATCTGAGACGTTTTTCAATTTGGGAGAGATCAGAGAGGGAGAAGGGACATGGCACGGATGATCCCTTTGGTCCCGGCCACTTGCTTCCCAGTGGGGAAGCAAGGGAGCTGGTTGCTGGGCATGTTGGGCTTGAGAGCAGGTAAGGGGTGGGGACAGGGAGGACTCAGAGTCGGAAGTGGGGTGGTTGGGGAGAAGGGGAGAAAGAGGTAGGGCTGGAGCAGGGGCATGCAGAGGAGGATTATGATGGTTTTGAGGAGGAGGAAAATCAGCAGGGTCCAAGAGGAGTCATTGCCCGGGGCTGTGGGGAGGGTGACGGGGAGGGTCGGGTTTGGAGTGAGCGAGGAGAATCTGGAAAGTAGAACAGGACTGACAGAGGGCAGGACAGCTATGGAGGGTGAGGAAAGCCCGAACATAAGGAGTCTCAGACTATTTCCCATTGCGATGGCAAAAGTTGTCTAAGTTTCTAAGTATATGAAATCAGAAGTGCCATTTTGGGGCCATTGGAAGCCATGTCTAATTTGTATTGAGGCCAAGTGGTATTAAACAGTAAAAGATAAGCCTCTTAGGACGGACCTTTGAATGGAGGCCAAGAGCATTGAGATTATGCAGGAGACACTCAAGGGGGTAGTTTTGGAAGGGGTAGACTGAGGAGCTCCTATATGGACAGCGGAGGGAGGGAGAGAAAGCACAGACTGCCAGTCTACAAGGGTGTCGCCTGTCCCACAGGCCTTGTCCGGAATAGAGGAGGTAGCCGCTGAGTCAGCCTCCCCAAAACTGAGGAAACGGAGGCCTGGAGGCCAGAGGAAACCCTTGGCCCAGTGCTGGTTCTTTTAAGAAGGCAGAGATGGTCAAGGGTTCCCAGTAAACAGCAAGAGTCTCTTACTCACCCCGGCCAAGACTCTGATGATGGATGAGGTCACCAGCAATGGGAGAGTCTGGGAGATCCTCCGGGGTCTTCCGCAGGTTCAGGAAGGGGAGGATGGCTGGGAGAGAAGTGATAGAAGAGGGAGGGAGAGAAAAAGAGAGAGAGCGCCCTTTAAGGGCACCCAGGCAGAGCCTAGCCCATCCTGGGTTTCAGCACCAAAATGTAAGGTTAGCTTGAGCAGAGGGGGTTTTCTTTTTTTCTTTTTTTTTTTTTTTTTGAGATGGAGTTTCGCTCTTGTTACCCAGGCTGGAGTGCAATGGCGCGATCTCGGCTCACCACAACCTCCACCCCCTGGGTTCAGGCAATTCTCCTGCCTCAGCCTCCTGAGTAGCTGGGATTACAGGCACACGCCACCGTGCCCAGCTAATTTTTTGTAGTTTTTAGTAGAGACGGGGTTTCACCATGTTGACCAGGATGGTCTTGATCTGCCGACCTCGTGATCCACTCGCCTCGGCCTCCCAAAGTGCTGGGACTACAGGCTTGAGCCACCGCACCCGGCCACAGAGGGGGTTTTCTAAGACAGCCTGTCCCTAACACTGTGTGGACAGGGGTGGCAAGGGCTGCAGCAGTCAGGGGACTGAGAGGGTTTTGCATCAGGCTGGTCTGTTCCCTCCCCAGCCCACCCGCAGATGGCCTTGGGGACGCAGCTAAGGGCATCAGGTGGGGCCCTGGTGGTAAGGGTGCTGCATTTAGCCTTTCTCTGGCCACAAGCTCCGTGTTCAAGGTCTCATGCCATGCCACCTTGACTGTGGGTCTCTGTGGGGCGTGGCCTGCAGAAGGCCACACGGCACCAGTGCATCCTTGCATTGGTCACCACCCAGGACTGTGGCACACAGAAGTGTTATCATGGGCCTTCACTTTCTGCTCCAGACAGGGCACTGGGTTTACGTTCCATAAACAGAGATAAATGCCAACATGAACATAAATTGTAATATACACAGACCGTGTATACAGTAAACAGAAAAAAAGATCTTGGGGCCTTTAAGGGATCTGTGTGGCCTTCCCCTGGGTGGAGCCGGGTCCCTGAGAGGCAAAGCCAGGGCCTGTCTCTTGCATGCCACACAATGCTGATGCGGGTGCAGCTTATTCTTTGTCCTTATGGGGGTGGCTGGAAAAGGGACTGTGACAGGCACAGGGCCTGCCATGCCCCCTTCAGATCTTGGGGAGATGGAGACTGCAGGTTGCCTGAGCGCCCCAGGAACAGATTTACATTATTTTATGGCAACAAGTAAATTTCCTGGAGGGGATTTGTGGAAGAACCGGGAGCCACCCAGAGGGAAAGCCGTTGGAAACAGGAAAGCAGGAGGCCGGGAGGAAACAGGTCTGGACAGAGGCAGAGGCTGCTTGGCCTGAGGCTCCGAGCTGAGAGATAGCTGAGGCCTTGAACCCCTCCTCCACCCTTCCTGGTGGCAGGTGAGAAGCCTGGCCCTGAGCAGGCCCAGTCGCTGCCTCCATGCCCTCGCTGACCTGCAGGAAACTCACCCAACCCAGGCTATGTCAGCAGCTGCATGGTGACCTAAGAAGCCAGGCTGCAGAGCAAGATGGAAAATTCCCGATGCTTCTGCACCTAAGGCTGCACCAGGATGGGGACATTGCGTTCCTCTGGCCTGACTGCACAGGGGAGGCCGCCCTTGCTCTTGGCTGGTGGCTCAGTCAGGGGCTGGGGCAAGAGCAAACCAAACAGCTTCAAGGGGAGGGGAGGGGAACGGAGCCCCAGCCCTGACCTTCCACTTTGTTCCTGCTTGGCTGGACCCGGCGTAACTGGTTGTGTGTGTGCGCGCGCATGTGTGTATGTGTGTGCGTGTGTGTGTTGGGCAGGGATGGGGTGGCGATTAGAAAATGGAGGAAGGCAGACCTATTTTCTGCAGAGAAAGAATATCCACCAACCCTCCAATACAGGCTGAGAGTCTGAAAAAGTTAGGCCATGTTGGCTTAAAGAAATCAAGCCATATTCCCCCAGCATATCAAGATTTTAAATTTTAGAACTGCGGGCCTAGGCTGGGCGCGGTGGCTCATGCCTATAATCCCAGTACTTTGGGAGGCCGAGGCGGATGAATCACAAGGTCAAGAGATCGAGACCATCCTGGTCAACAAGGTGAAACCCCGTCTCTACTAAAAATACAAAATATTAGCTGGGCATGGTGATGCGCGCCTGTAGTCCCAGCTACTAGGGAGGCTGAGGCAGGATAATTGCTTGAACCCAGGAGGCAGAGGTTGCGGTGAGCTGAGATCGTGCCATTGCACTCCAGTCTGGGTAACAAAAGCAAAACTCCGTCTCAAAAAAAAAAAAACTGTGGGCCGGCACAGTGGCTCACGTCTATGATCCCAGCACTTTGGGAGGCCGAGGCAGGTGGATCACCTGAGGTCAGGAGCTTGAGACCAGCCTGGCCAACCTGGTGAAACCCTGTCTCTACTAAAAATACAAAAATTAGCTGGGCATGGTGGCGGGTGCCTGTAATCCTGGCTACTTGGGAGGCTGAGGCAGGAGAATCACTTGAACCCAGGAGGCGGAGGCTGCAGTGAACAAAAAACAAAAACAAAAAAAACAAACTGTGACAGGTCAGAAGCCTAAGTTCCGAAGTTCAGCCGAATCTGGTTCATGCAGTGCTCGGTTGGCCTGGGGCCTTGGGGAGGAACATCCAAGAGGCACCTGCTGTGTGCTGGGCAGGTTTGCATGGAGCCTCTCTCATTCAGTCCTCAGTTGGGGAGGGCCACGTCACAGGAGGACGGGCTCAGCGCAGCACAAAGCAAAAGAGAAAGGCTTTGGGCCGGTGTCCTTTCTCAGTTTCTCCCGGGAAGGCTGGCTGGGGCAGGCTGTTTCCAAGGCCCTGGAAATGCAGGTGTTTTCCCTTCAGTTGTCTCCAGAGCAGGAGCCTCCCATGCCTCAGGAAATAAGAAGGATCCAGATGCCAGGAGAAGTGTCCTCTGGACACTTGGCTGGGAGCCCAGGAAGGCCAGTCAGGGGAAGAAAGGAACAAAGGAAAGGAGGAAAGAAGTGAGGGAGGGAGAGATGGAAGAAGCCACATGGGACAGGATTTCCAGACCCAAGGCCGGCAATCCTCCTGGTTCCCAACACCTGATAGGCAAGCTGGTTTGGAGTTTTCCATGGGTGACAAAAGCCACAGGAAGGTTGCAGAATCCCTCCTGCACCAGTAGGCTTCAGGAGGCTACACTCTCTCAGTAAGAATGTGAAATGGTAGATTGAATAAGATCTAGTGTTTGATAACATAATTTATGTACATCCTAAAGTAACTGGAATACTATAATTGGATTGTTTGTAACACAAATGATGAATTCTTGAGGTGATGGATACCCCATGTACCCTGATGCGATTATTATACATCGTATGTCTGTATCAAAATATTTCATGTACCCCATAAATATATACACCTGCAAAATTTTTTAAAAAAGAATGTGAAAAGAAGGTGAAAGAGCCCTGGGCTTTCTGTAGGGGCTGACTCACTTCAGAGCCCCCTGGCATAGCCCAAAGCTATAGAGAGGCGCTGGCAGCCCAGGAAGGGTTTTGTTTCCCAGTCTCTCCTCCCCTTTCTCCTGGTCCCCTGGGCACCTCCACCTCAGGCCCTACCTCCTGAGCAAGGCTTGACTCACACACTCCTGAGTGGCAGCCTCTGGCCTCTCTCCATCTGCACCATCCCCTCCCAGGACACTGGGGTGAAAAAGCCCTGGGAAGCAGGCTCTGGGTGCAGGTCAGAGGCTTCCCCATCTGTACTGGGGTCCAGCTGAGCCAGGACCACTGGCTCTGCAGACCTCGGGATGGGAATGGAAGGCGTGGGAGATGACCCTGAGCCCGGGGTGCCCCTTGGAGTTCCACAGATTGTTTTGGCTCCTGGCAGGGGCAGAGCAGCTTGGTGCCATCATGTGTGCTCCTCCAGGGCTCTAGCCAGGGTGGGACTTGCCCTGAAGGCCAGGGACCCCCACAGGGAAAAGTTGCCGCCTATGGGTGTCATGAGGAAATGAGTGATGGAGCACCCAGGAAGAACTCGGTCACCCAGAAAGTAGTGGGAAGTTGTCTGCCTGGCTGAACCACAAGCGTTACGCAGGTTACGCAGGGCCTCACCTGCTCTGCCCTGGCCGAAGAGGGACAGTTTTAAATTTCAGGCTGGCTTCTGCCTGCCTGACCATACTGCTTGGGCAAAAATGTTCGCAGGAAATCCCATTTTGGTTGTGACTGGTCAGGATGCCATGGAAACTTGCTAGCACACCCTGCTGCCCCAGAGTGGCTGGGGCTTCAGCACTCTAATGCATTATGGCATTTATTCCTCATGGCGCTTCTTTGAGATGGATCCTGTGGTTTATACCCACTTTTTCAGAAGAGAAAGCTGAGGCTGTACATTACTCAGCTGTGGACTGAGAATTTAGTCAGGCTGACTGGAAGAGCTGGGAGTCCCAGCACTTGAATCTAGCGGCTGGAAGCCTGGGGATGCGGGTGCCCTGTTCCACACTGCTATAGTCAGGGCTCTTGTCACCTGGGGCTCCTGAGGCCAGACTTGAAACAGAGCAAGTGCAGGCCTGGGGCATGGTGCTAAGATGCAGATGCCTGGAGCTGTTGGCCATGCCCTGTTCAGCAGGTCCTCCCCAAGCAGCGCTGCTGGGTGGTCTGGTGTGCCAGTGTCTGGATGGGGCCTCAGGACTACTTACCTCCCTTCCCGGAAGTGTCTCCCTTCAAGGTAGGCCTGGAACTGAGGTTTTTCAGAAATGGGAAATTGGCTATGAGCACCTGCAGCTCTTTCTGCTTTAGAATAAACAGCATAATACCCTGTTTTACAATGACCTTTTGTTTTTTTAAGTAAACTTCACAGAGAAAGAAAGGAGGCCTTTGGGAGGCAGAGGTGGGTGTGTTATATCGAACTCAGCACAGAAAGTCAACACCAGAACAAAAGTATGCCAAATTACAGGGTTTATTGCCGGCGACCACAGAGGACTCACGTCTCTCCAACCCGTGGCCCCGAAAGAAGAGAGACAAGACCTTTTTATATCTGCAAAAACCACCTTGGGAGTGGAGGTGGAGATGGGAATGAAAGCTGTCAATCACCTCCCAGGCTAAGACGAGGGTGAGGGGCTTCAGACATTCCGAGGGCCAGTGGATTCAAATCACCTTCTGGGCGGAGAGGAGGGTGAGGGGGTTCCAGACATTTCGAGGGCCAGGGGACTATTTGACATTCTGATTGTTATTTAAGGGGTTCACGGATGCTGAGATTAACATTCATTTACGTATCGTTTTGGTAGGGGTGGGATCCATAGATTTTTAATTACTAGGCACCAGGATGGAATTATCTGGGGGTGCTTACTCTGGTAAACAAAGGCCAGCAATTCTGGCATTTACAGATAAGAGGAGGTATGCAGCTTTACCTCAATTTGTATCCTGCAAGTGATCTAGCAATTTACAAAAGCCAAGATTAGCAGTCATTGTGAGGAGAATGGAAACAGTTTTGTTCTTTATAAAAATGGCATTGTACAGGTTCTAACTCTAGGCCGGCTATATCACAGGTGGATCACAAGTCAGGAGATCGAAAAACCCAGAAGGGCTCTCCTAGCAGTCTGTGGCAGGAAAAGGGCCTGTGACGGTATTTTTGGTAGCTTTGAATCATTAGAGGCATCTGCTCAGGATGTGGTGTGGGGCCCTGGGGTGACCCTCAGAGTCCCTCCCAGGAAGGAGGCCTGGAAGCTGGTTTTTCACAAGAAATGTCTTCATGCCCAATCTGCTTCTGTAAAGGCCAAGACTGCCACCCTGCTGGATGCAGACAGGATGCAACGTGGCCACACATATCTCAGTGGCAGCTCAATGACTTGGAGGAGATACTCTGCAAGGGCCTAAATTCTTAGCCCCTGGGAGACTTAGTCTGCCTTGCCCATCACCCTGAGCCCCAGAGCAGGGTCTGATTTATAGGAGGGGCTCAAAAATATTCACCAAGCAACAAGAAGTATTAAGAAAATGTTTCCTGAATTGACAGGAAATGGTGCAATAACATGGCCCCTGCACAGCCTTCTTCCATGGATTCCCTCCTGAAGCACATTTTCGCAGGTGGCTGGGGACACAGAGGCACAGAGAAGCAGGCAGCCTTCCCAGGTCCCCCTGCCATAATGGGTCTCCACAGCCAATCTGTTAGGATTGCTAGGCCATTTTTTAGAGGTGGCGATTTTGCCCCCTGCTGTGTCCATCCACAACTTAAAGCTTGACCACTGTCACTTACATAATGCCAGCACAGCCATCTTCGCTGATACTTTCTGTCTTCCCTCTTGATGAGGATTTGTATGAGCTCGAAGAAAAAGTGGCAACAACGCTGGACACGGTGGCTCACACCTCTAATCCCAGCACTTTGGGAGACCGAGGTGGGTGGATCATAAGTCAGGAGATCGAGACCATCCTTGCTAACACGGTGAAATCCCATCTCTACTAAAAAACAAAAAATTAGCCGGGCATGGTGGCATGTGCCTGTAATCCCAGCTACTCAGGAGGCTGAGGCAGGAGAATCGCTTGAACCCAGGAGGTGGAGGTTACGGTGAGCCAAGATCACACCATTGCACTCCAGCCTGGGCGATAGAGCAAGACTCCGGCTCAAAAAACAAACAAACAAACAAACAAAAAAAAAACGAAGTGGCAGCCAGGTACCTGGAGTTTGTCCAAGCCACGTGTCCCCAGCTTTACCGAGTTCATTATCAAGCCGTGCTGCTCACGGCCTCATCCCTGGAAAACTCGAGCTATGCCCGGCACTGTGGGGCTGTTTGCTGGGGCTCTCCCCAGGTCATCCCTCCTCTGCCCAGGGAACCAGGGAACAGGTCTTTCCTGTTCTGCTATGCTTCTCCTTTTCTTCCTCATTCCAGTCCACAGTGGAGGTTTAATCACCGCAGTACACTTGGTAAAATCTAAATCACTGCACTAACTCTGAGGTTTACAGTTCACCCCCCTGCAATGAGGCCAGATGCTGATGTCAGTGGGGAGGATGTCCCTAATCCAAACTATCTTCTTATGGTAACTGCTCAGAAGGGATGTCAGCAGCTTCACCAAAGTCACACCACTCTACTTGCCATTTGGGACAGTGGATTTCCTTCATCTAAATGCACATTTCCCTGCATTCTCCTGTATCTCTGGATGTGGGAGAGGCCTCTCAGTGACAAGGGCCTGCAGGAGGGCCTGGGGGAGCTGCTGAAAGCCCTTGAAAGGGGAGCCCCAGGCTGAGGTTGCTGCTGAGAGTTAATTATTGTTAGACATTTACATTTGCTATCCTCTGGTCTGGCTGCTGGCGCCGAGGATGACATCAGCAAAGGCACAGATGACATAAGCCTAAGGTGCAGGGTCACGTTCTGAAAACACTTTTCACTCCTCAGCACACCAGTAATAAGTTGTCCACTGACCAAAAGAGCAGCATAGGTGAAGGAGCCCAAATGTACTTGATGGTGATCATGTCACCTGCAGCCGCCGTGCGCAGTGCTTTCCAAGCAGTGGCAAATGCCGGGCCTGACCGGGGCGCACTCTCAAAAGACTCATGCCCAGAGGGGTGTACTGGTGTGATATAGCTAGCCTAGAGTTAGAGCCTGTACACTGCCATTTTATAAAGAGACAAAACTGTTTCCATTCTCCTCACAATGACTGCTAGCGATGGCCTCTGTAAACTGCTAAGTTTACTTTGCAAAATGCAAAGAGAGGTAAAACTTCATACCTTCTCTTATCTGTAACTGCCAGAATTGCTGGCCTCTGTTTACCGGTAATGACCAGAGTAAGCACCCCCAGATAATTCCATCCTGGCACCAAGCAACTAAAAAATCTGTGGACCCCACACCTGTCCAAATAATGTATAAACTAATGTTTATCTTAACTTCTGTAAACCTCTTAAGTGGCAATCAGAATGACAAAAGTCCCCTGGCCCTTGGAATGTCCAGAGCCCTCCTCAACCTCCTCTCTGCCCAGGAGGTGATTGACAGCTTTCATTCCCATCTCCACTCTTCACCCCCACTCCCAAGGTGGTTTTTCGGGTATAAAAAGGTCTTGCCATCCTTCTTTCTCTGCCATGGGTTGGAGAGACGTGAGCCCTCCATGGTCGCCGGCAATAAACCCTGCAATTTGGCATACTTTTGTCTTGGTGTTGACTTTCTGTGCTTCGTCCGATACAACACTGGGATACTGGAATTTGATAGACTAGGGCTGGGGCCTGGAGCTGTATAGCCACCACGCCTGGCCAAAGTTCATATTTCTGTTGTTGTTGTGTATTTCTGCGGGTTTTAAGGCAGAATGACCTTTTCAGATTGACTTCTTTCACCTACAATATGCAGTTAAGATTTTCCATGGCTTTTTGTAGCTTGATAGCTCATTTTATTTTCGTGATGAATAATATTCCATTGTGTAGATGTACAACAGTTTGTTTTCCACTCACCTATTGAAGGACATCTTGCTTGCTTCTGGCTTTGGCAATTGTTATTGTCATTCTCTTTCTGCGGGTTGCAAAGGCAAATGCCATGCATCCACGATGACCAAACCAAACCAAAGTTTCATGCCCTATACTTGTGCTTCACCTATTCATCCCTCGTACTGCCCATTTTTCCTGCCTCCATTCTGAACTCCCGGCAACCTATCTTTTTACTGTGTGTATAGTTTTTGCTTTTCTAGAAAGTCATGTAGTTGGATTCACACAGTAAGTAACCTTTTCAGATTGACTTCTTTCACCTACAATATGCAGTTAAGATTTTCCATGGCTTTTTGTAGCTTGATAGCTCATTTTATTTTCGTGATGAATAATATTCCATTGTGTAGATGTACAACAGTTTGTTTTCCACTCACCTATTGAAGGACATCTTGCTTGCTTCTGGCTTTGGCAATTGTTATTGTCATTCTCTTCTGTTTTGTTGTGGGACAGGGTCTCATTCTGTCACCCAGGCTAGAGTGCGGTGATGCAACTTCTGCCTCCCAGGTTCCAGCGATTCTCCTGCCTCAGCCTCCCCAAGTAGCTGGAACTACAGGCATGCACCACTACACCTGGTTAATTTTTGTATTTTTAGTAGAGATGAGGTTTTGCTATGTTGGCCAGGCTGGTCTCGAACTCCTGGCCAACAAAGCAAGTGATCTGCCTGCTTTGGCCTCCCAAAGTCCTGGGATTACAGGCGTGAGTCACCTTGCCCAGCCTGATTTTTTGCAATTATGAAGAAAGCTGCTTTATAAACATTTGTAAGCTTTGTGTGGGTATAAGCTGGATCTTACACTAAATTGTGTTTAGCTTTGTAAGAACTGCTCAGCTGTCTTCCAGGTGGCTGTACCATTTTGCATTCCCACCAGTTACTGCTGCCCTGCACCCTTGCTAGTAGAATTTGGTACTGATATTAAAAACATTTTTTTAGGCCGGGCGCAGTGGCTCATGCCTGTAATCCCAGTGCTTCGGGAGGCCGAGGCAGTCAGATCACCTGAGATCGGGAGTTCGAGACCAACCTGACCAACTTGGAGAAACCCGGTCTCTACTTATAAAAAATACAAAATTAGCAGGGCATGGTGGCGCATGCCTGTAACCCCAACTACTCAAGAGACTAAGGCAGCAGAATCGCTTGAACCTGGGAGGCAGAGGTTGCAGATGAAGATCGCGTCATTGCACTCCAGCCTGGGCAACAAGAGTGAAACTCCATCTCAAAAAAAAAAAAACTTGTTTTGGGGCCATTCTAATAGATATGTAGTGGCATCTCCATGTTGTTTTATTTTATTTATTTATTTTTATTTTTTTCTCCCCCCTCAATGTGGTTTTATTTGCAATTCCTGATGGCCTGTTATATAGAGCATCTTTTCATATACTTATTTTCCATCTGCTATCTTCTTTGGTGAGGGATCTGTTTAGATCTTTTGCCAATTTTTAAATTGGGTTATTTTCTCATTGTTGAATTTGAGGAATCCTTCGTATATTTTGGATACCAGTTATCACATATGTGTTTCATAAATATTTTATCCCAATCAATAGCTTGTCTTCTCATTCTCTTAATGTTTTTTCACAGTGTACACGTTTTTAATTTAATAAAATTCAATTCCTCATTTTTACTGTGTCCTGGATTGTGCTGCTGGTGTCGTATCTAAAACTCATTGCCAAACCCAAGTCACCTAGATTTCTTCTTGCATTATTATCTGTAAGTGTCACAATGTGATGTTTTACATTAGTCCAAAATCCACTTGGAGTTAATTTTTGTGAAAAGTGTAAGATCTGTGTCTAGATTCATGTTTTTCCATGTGACTGTCCAATTGTTACAGCACTATTTATCAAAAATTCAGTTTTTTTCTCCATTGAATTGCAATTGCTCCTTTGTCAAAGTTCAGTTGATTATATGTTTGTGGGTCTATTTCTGGGATATTTATTCTGTCCTATTAATCTGTTATTGTCTTTTATTTTGCTAGTGCTAATGTAAATTGTGTTTTTAGTTTCAAATTCAGATTGCTCATTGCTGGTATATAGGAAATGGTTAACTTTTATATATTACCTTCATGTCTTGCATCCTTCCTGTAAATGTTTATTCATTCCAGGAGCTTCTTCCTCATGCCTTGTTTACATTGTTGACATTGTAGACTTTGTAAACAATCTTATATCCTGATTTCCCCCAATTGTGTCATAAATGTTTTTGATGCCATTTTATTTGTTTGTTTTTTTTTTTTTTTTTTTTTTTTTAGAGACAGGGCCTGTCACCCAGGCTGAAGTGCAATGGTACGATCATAGGTCACTGCAGCCTTGACCTCCTGAAGTCATGCTATCCTCTTGCCTCAGCCTCCCACGTTGCTGAGACCTCAGGCACACACCACCTTGCCTGGTTAATTTTTTGTTTTTTTGTAGAAAACAGGAGTCTTGTAGTGTTGTCCAAGCTTGGTCTCAGACTCCTGGCTTCAAGCGATTCTCCTGCCTTGGCCTCCCAAAGTGCTGGGATTACAGGTGTGAGCCATCATGAGCAGCCTGGAGTAGCTAACTTTTAATGTACTTCGTCATTCCTCATACAACAAATACTTAATGAAACACTTGCAATGTACCAAGTATATTATGTGCTATTATTTTAATGTAAAAGTTTTAGTCATTTGATAGAAAATATCAAATATCTTGTAATTTTCATTTTAAAATTACGGAGTTGTTTTTTCAGGTTTAGGCTAGAAAATTTTCGTGACTTGTCTATGTTGTTGGTATATTTTTCTTTTTCTTTTTTTTGTTAATCAACGAGAGCTTCTTATGTTGCTCAGGTTGGCCTTGAACTCATAGCCTCGCCTCTTCAAGCTCCAGGACAACTGGCCGGAGCCACCGCAGCTCCTGGTATATTTTTCTATGCATGTGTTAGTGTTTTCTTACTATTTTAACTTTGTTTATGGTGTTTTGTTATCAAAATTTTACATTCTTAACTAGTGAAATATACAGATTTTTTTCCCTCCGTGATTTTTATCCATTGTTATTTTTTATTTTATTTTATTTTTTTGAGACAGAGTTTTGCTGTTGTCACCCAGGCTGGAATACAATGGTGCGATCTTGGGTCACTGCAACCTCTCCCAGGTTCAAGCAATTCTCCTGCCTCAGCCTCCTGAATAGCTGGAATTACAGGCATCCGCCATAATGCTGGGCTAATTTTTTGTATTTTTAGTAGAGATGGGGTTTCAGGGCTGGTCTCAAACTCATGACCTCAGCTGATCTGCCCACCTTGGCCTCCTAACGTACACTGTTGTTGTTTAGAAAGTGGATTACCTATCAAAATACTTGGCTTCCCCCCTCCGAACGGCTTGTCTTATAAACAACTCCCTGGCCTAGGCTCCTGCGAGTGGGAGGGAGGTTGTGCCAGCCTGTGCAGCATGTTGGAGGTTGGAGAGCTGATGCCTGTGGTGAATGATGGTGGGAATGTTGGCAGTTTGGGTTAGGCCACAGGCATTTGATAGAGGAATGGTTCCATGGGCTTTTCTTTTACTGTAGAGCACAAACCAGTGCCGGCAAAGGGAAAAGTGGAGGAGCATGATAAAGTAGTAGGACTCCAGGCTCAGCCCCAAACTTAACTAGTGAGTAATGATAATAGCTGCCTTAATAAGCATTTTCACTGAGCACAACCAGTAATTGTGTTCTTAATCTTTTTTTTTTTTTTTTTTTTTAATCCTGCCTCAGGTTTATTTGTACAAATAGCACAGGAGGACCTCAGCCCCATGCAGATGGCAGCCCCAGGGGAGTTACACCAGTCCTTCTGTCCTCACATTGGCAGACAAAGATATCTATTCTGGAGCCTTTGTAGGGGCCTGGGCACCTTTGAGAGCCTGAGCTGGAACTGAAGCTGGAGCTGCAGCCTGGGCCTTGGTTTGATCCTTGGCCTTGGCCTTGACCTTGACCTTTGGCCGGCAGAGCCTGAGCCCCTTGGCAATGCGTGCCCGAGCACGCTTCCCAAGCTTGGGGTGGGCAATGTAGGCAAGTCGATCGAGCTTGCGGCTGACACCCTTTGGGATCTTGGGCTTAACCTCCTTGGGCTTTACGAGGGCCTTGATGGCCTCGGCATGTGCACTCATGGCCTTGGCATTGTTGGCCTGCATCTTCTTTAGGCCCTTCTTGTTGTGCTTCTTGGCAAAGAGCATGTTCCTCAGGAACTTGGGGTCCACCCCCTTAAGAGACTCGTATCTTTGTGATCGGGGTTTCTTGATACCATTTCTGTGCCATTTTCGGGACTGGTTGTGTGTGGTGTGGTTCTTGGACTTGGCCATGTCTGCACCCAAGTCGCGGTTCCCGAAGCTCCTAGGACCGCGTGTTCTTAATCTTTAAAATGGGTTACAAACTCAAACCCCACAGGGGCCTGAGGTAACATAAATGAGCAGAGGAGGAGGAGGAAGGAAAGGTAATGGCTGCTGAACTAGAGTATGTGCCTCTCTGAAAGAAGTGGTCACTAGCTGATTGTTGCCAAGAAAAAGTGTGGGGCCAGAGTTGATGGATCTTTTGGCTTTCCCCTAAACTGGCTGTCTCTATTTTGATGAATCTGACTATTAAACATAGCATTAAAATTTTTTAAAACACTATGGACCAAATGTAACCTGTCTTTATTGTTGGATTCAACCTGAAGGCTAGTTTGGAATCTGTCTTAAAACATCCCTGTTGGATTTCCCTGCTGCTTTGCAGAGAAAGAAACAGGCTTAGAAATCAAGTCACAAGGCTGGTGGGACCTGTCATGGAGTGCTGGCTGCATTCCTCCTCCTTTCTTCTTCTTGCTGTCCTCCATCCTCCATTCTATCCTCAGGGAGCCTTCCTCAGGCCTGAGAGTCTGAACCCCAGTCTGCTCTAGGGGTGTGGATTTCTTTCAGCTATGCTGATGTCCGCATTTCCAAGTCCTGACTCCTTTGAGCCCTCCCAGTGGATTTCTGCCACTGGCCCACAGGAGCAGAGGGCAGGCTGTGACTGTGTGACCAAAAAGGTGTGTGATGTGTGTGTGTGTGTGTCTGTGCACGAGTGTGAGAGTGTAAGAATGGCACCCAGTCCTGGGCTGGAACAGAAGCAGCTGGGGAAGGAGCCTGGGGGCCATAGGCAATCTGATTTTTTTCCTCCACTTCACCACCTCTGCCCCCCCGCACCCGGTCTACACTGATGTGGTAGGGGTGGCTGCAGGGGCAGAGATGGGAGTGGCTGAAGCCTTCTTCACTCCCAAAGATTTCTAAGGAAAAGCATTCTACTGCACCCTTTGGCTTGGCCCTGTTGACCCATGGCCCTCTTTCAAGGATGTTCACTCGGATTCCCAGTGTGCCCTGTTTCCACTGGCCACATTCTCTATGGAAGACCAATGGCATCTGTTTTTGTTTCCAAATGGCTGGAGGGTGGGGCTGTGGGTCCAGCGCCCATATAACCAAAATAAGGGAGGGATTGGGGCTTGCCCTAGGACATGCTGACGTCCAACATAGATGGGTAGAGGCCAGCAGCATAGTATTGGGCAAGAGCACTGCACTGGGAGTCCAGAGATGCTGCCTCACCCTGGGCCTTTAAGCAAATCCCTTTCCCTCCCAGAGCCTCAGCATCTCTTCTATCAAAATGATGATGTTCTGCCTTTCTCCCAGGATGGTTACGAAGATCAAGGGAGACAGTGGCCATAGGGATGCTGTGTTAACAGCAGATGTGGCCATATGAGCACTTTGCTAACTGCCAACGTGAGTTCAGACTCTTCAGAGTTTTTGGCGCCCAGGTCTATGGTGAGGTGTGACATATGGGATGTAAGGTTTGATGCCTGCCCCGACTCCAGTCTTGGTAACACACATGAAATGTTTTGCACATCATGGCCCTGCCTTGGGGAAAAGAGCAGTCTGGGAGAGTTTCTTCAAGGCAGCCTGACTTCTCTGCTGTCTGGGGCATGACTGAGATAGGCTTACATGGCAAGGAATTGGAGGGTATCTGGGTAAAGAGCTATAGTGTGGGCAGAGGTGTAGTGTGGGCCGCATAGAGGACAGCCACTGAACAAAGCAGGGAACAGAGACAGAATGGGGAAGAGCTCTATGGGGAGGGTGAGGCCTAGGGTGAACCTTCAAAGTCCAGAGTTTGACTTGTTGGGGCTCTATCCTGTAGGTAGTAGAGAGCCATGGAAGGCTTGTAGGTGGAGAAATGACAGCTGGACATTAGCAAGCAAGTCCTGTCTCCATGAGCAGCATGAGTGGTCCTCTGAGCATGCCAGGCACACGTGGGCAGTCAGCTGGTGCAAATGCCTCTGTGTGCGGGTGTGCTTCTGTGTTGTGACTCTGACCACCCATGTGCTTCAGCGTGCCGAGTAGCTGCATGCCCCAGACCCATGTTGCATATGCCGGCCAGTGAGGGTGCTGGGCATCAGGAGGTGGAGGGGAAGGAGGTGTGTTGTTTGTGGTGTTTGTGGGCATGTGTGTTAGTGTGTGCATGCAGGCCGTGGGGCCTCACAGCGCATGTGTGCACACCTGGATGTTTGCATGTGTCCCCTCCAGGCCTGCCCCACCCATGCGTGGGAGCTGCCATGTTGGTTTCATGCTGTCTTTTCATGCTGTCATCATTATCAGTGACCTCTGAGGAGCATCAGCCATGGTAGGCACACGCCTCACCGCCTGCTGCATGAATGGTGTGCCTGCCCCGCTGCACCAGCTCCAACAGGGGGCAAACCTGGGACCTAAGAGCCAGGCTCCCCGTCCCTGCCTTCTGGAGCTGCAGACTTTCTCTTTCCTTTTTCTGTCCTCATGCTGCTGTCTCTCTCACCTCCCTTCTTTGTGAGCCTCGGGACTCAGTGCCACTGCCCAAGGCCTCCATGGCTGAGCCTGGGGCTTTTGGAACAGGCTACATGCTCAAACTGGCAGACGTGGGTGCTCCCCTTGGCCATCACAGTGGGCAGACAGCTTGTGGTTTATGGTGTCGGGGCTGGGAGCTTGGAGGGGGCTGGACTCTAAGGGGGCCAGAGGCCTAGGAATGTCATCCTGGGCATGCTGTGCCTGTCGTGCATTCTGAGTCATGCTGCCAGCGCAGGGCATCCAGCTCCCAGCCTAGGAGAGCCGAGAGCCAGATCCACTGCAGAACAGGTGATAGTCAGGGTCCCATCTCCTCTATCTGCTGGTAATAATCCAGTGGATCTCGGGTAAAAGCTGGAGAGTCCCATACACACAGTCATCCCACAACACACCTCACAGGCCAGGCAGAACACACGGCTTCCTTCCCTCCCTCCCAGGTGCCATCATAGCTGCTAGTCTGTGACTGAAGGCAGGTCCCTGGCCTGCACCAAATAATGTGGCTAATTAAAAGTGGTACGATTTCTAGCCCGAGATTTCAAAATGGACGTAAAATTCTGTTCTTACCCTTTCTTTTCTGAACTTGCCACTTTTGCATTCTTTGAGTTCAGTTTAAAGACAGTACTTTTAAGTCCATTTTAAACCTCAGGCTAGAAATTGTACCACTGCTCATTAGCCACATTATTTGGTCTAACATTTTTTCTTGATAATACTGAAACTGGGTTTATCTGATACACTGTTAAATTCATACAATTTGGAAGAGTCAGTTGAAGTCATCAGGACCCAATATTTGCACTCTTTCAGTGAATGCAGGGAAATCTGTTATTCCATCTGTACAATCATATTATTGTTCTGTTATTAATGTCATATTTATAAAAGTATCATGAGGAGGCCAAATGCTAAAAATGGAGATGGCCTAGTAACTAGAAATCCCCACCCAGGGAGCACACATACGTATCTCCCTACATCCTAATCATGGGACTTATTTTGGAACAAAGATATTATAACTTCATGAAGTTTCAACTGTTGATTCTTTCTCAAGCATCACAATGTTATGAGTTAGGATACGTATGACTGAAATAATTCATTCATAATGTATAGGCACATTACCATAAATATTGCACAAAATATGCCACTAACTGAAACCAAGAGATAGAAAAACATACTTCACTCTTCGTAAAGAATTTGGTGGGAGACAGAACTCTGTGATTGCATAGACACTTTTCCTGATAATAGTTTGACGTTCACAAACAGTAGATTGCATTGCAGCTCGTAAACGTAAGTTGCATAAACTTCTCCTTGACGTTCAAATATAGTATACTGTCTACTGAAACTCCTTTTTGTTTCAACTAAGTACTCTCACGTATATTAGTTTATAATAATGTCTGTGATTCTTTTTTAAAGTGTTTTTTTATTCAAGAAAAAGAAGTAAATTCCTGTGTCAGAGTAACCAATGTGGTTACTTGAGGAATAGGTATTAGCCAGAGAAGTCTGGATGGTCAAATCAATCTTCTAGCCTCAAAGAAGCTTCATAAACACAGGTGTCACTCAGCTTTCCTTCACTCTAATTCATTCTTGACAAAAACTCATATGCCTGTTTCAGGGACATTTAAACTCTTAAAGTTACTAGATGGTCTAGTAACTCTCCCTGGGGAAGGTACGGAAGACCGCTACTTACTAGACCATCCCCATCTCTTAAAGGATTTCTTATGATCTTTATTAAATACATTAAGAATGCCAACCAGTGCCCTTTTGTGTACTGGGACATGTGGTTATGTGGTTAAAACAGGTAACGTGAACTCTGACTTTAAAATATATTATAGATATAAATACTCTAAACTAGGAAAGGTTTTTCACATCCACAGTCAATGATAGGAGCCTTTGATTCCTCAGAAATCATCCTTTTTAGGTCATTGGAAATGAGTACAGCTGCTGCAGCTCATGATGCAATATCTTCATGAGCCCAGAGCACAGAAAAATCCTAAGGGAACTACCATAGTACAGTGCTCATTCTTGGCTTGTGAACCAATGACACTTACTCTATTATTCTGCACATACCTGCCAGAGCAGCCCACTTTCTTCTGTGAGATTTAAAAAGCTCTGCAAAATGTTATTACTCCCATCCCAAAGACACTGAAAACAGGGGAAAGGCTGTTTCCAGTTCTCGGCCTTTCAGCAACTCTAAATGTCAGCACTCATAGTGGCATCTTACCAAGTAACAAACTGCACACTTGAGGGCAGACCACATACTGAGCTGACCAAGAGCTCACTGTGATTAGGATGTGATCAACTATGATAGCAGAACATAAATTGTATCTGAATTCCGTAATAAGTATACATGCCGCAATAACATTGAAAAAGCATGGCATCCTACTCCAAACCAGCAAAAAGAGTTTGGTGCAAAGGGTGGGTCTTTGTGTGTTTGAACTCCCACCACATAAGGCCAAACTCGATATGCCTGCTATTGACCTACAATTACCGAAACAGAAAAATGCTAAAGAATGCCAGAGTGCGTATCAGAGAAAGCCACACAAAGACCAACTCTACTTTAACTTTTTACAAATAAGTTTATAAATTAGAAACACAAATAATCATGAGTGGCTCTAACGGCCAAATAAAGTTAATGAATTGTGTAGATTAACCCCATAACTTTGTTTTGGTTTTTAAATTTCTTGAAGAAGTTACTGGGAGCTGCTCCTTTATATTATGACTGCTTTTTAAGAATTTTTTGTTTATGGATCTGATAAAATCTAGATCTCTAATATTTTTAAGCCCAAACCCCTTGGACACTGCAGCTGTTTTCAGTTTTTTGCTTATACGCAATTCATTATTTGCAGCTAATTAAGCCGAAGAAGCCTGGGAATCAAGTTTGAAACCAAGGTTGATAAAGTTCTTTGCCTAATTAAAAAAAAAAAAAAAAATTCTTGCCCAGCTCTTAGACAATGGTGATGCTGATCTCCCCGTTCTTGGCAGCCTGGTAAAAGAATGGCACGCAGGAGTTGCTGCCCAAGCCTGGGTGCTCCAGGAAGGTCTTCCTTTCACAAACCGGCTGCTCGATGTTTCCTACAGTGGGGTTGCCCTGGGGAGAACCCTCCCTGGCATCTCTTGCAGGCTCCATGCTATCTGCAAGGCTCACCTCATAAAGATCTTTGGAGAGAGGGAGGTGGGGATCTCAGTTCAGGGTGAGTCTCCCCTGCTTCTGCCTGCCCTCCCTGCCTGAGGGCTCCACTCACCGCCCTGCTTGTTGACAGTCTCAAGCTCCTGGGGGGCTGGGGCCCCTGGAGCGGGCTCGTCAACGTGGTTCTTGGCCGTGGCCAGGAATTTGGCATGGCCCTCGTTGTCACCCAGAATTGGAAACACCGGCTCCTGCTGCTCCAGCTGGAGAGAGGGGTGCTCAACTGCCATGCTGGTGCCAGCACCCATGCTCATGCCCACTCCCAACCCCCTCACCCCCGCAGAGATGCTGCTCGCCTTCCCTTTATCTCCCGTTTTTCCACCTCCTCCTGGTGCCGGGGTTTTGGGACTTCCCTCTGCTGCTCATATGATTTGATGTCCTTTCCTGCGAAAGGACAGAGCTCAGACAGGCTCAGACACTGGGGACCCTCTGACCACCCTGCAGCTCCCCCTGCCATGCCCTGGCCTCCCGCTCACTCATCGTGTCTGTCTCTCCAGAGAGCCTGATGAATAGAAGCTCTAGTTTCTCCACCCTCTCCTTCAGGTCCACCTTCTCCTTTTGGAGGGTCATAAAGCCGCTCTGAAGTAAAAATAATGGGGTCACATCTCAGCAGTGACCTGCCCTGCCCCCACCCTTCTTGGCCTATGCCAGGACTCACCTGCAGCTTCTCTATGGCTCCCTGCAGTGCCTGATTGGTCTCCACACACAAAGACTCACTCTCAGTCCCTGAGGCTGGGGCGGGGGCTGGGGCCACTGCCTCTGGCTCCTGCACCGAGGCCACCGGGTGAGCCAGGTGCTGGTAGCACACCCTTTGTTCCTGAGGCTGCACACACAGTTGTTCCTGCTCCTCCTGGGCACCGGCCCCAGCCAAGTTGACAAATGCAACCTAAAGACAAGAGGTGAACATTCTTGTAGGGGCATACACAGAACAAACGGGCACAGAGGCAGAGTGCAGCCCCTTCCCTTGGGGCCTCAGAGAATGCACTGTTGGTCACAGGTGAAATGGTGTCTGAGCACTGGCTCCCGGAAGAGGTGAGTGTCCAGAGAAATCAGAAGGTGAAGAAACCAAGAGCATAAGGGGGTCTGGGAGGCAAAGGAGGGGCAGGGGGAGTCAGGCTCACCATGGCCTCTCGGCTCTCCAGGGCCTCTGCAATGCTGGGCCGAGGCACCTCCTCCTCCTCACTGTCCAGATGTCCTCCTCCATCTCCTCCTCCTCCTCCTCCATGTGCCAGAGGGATCCGCACACAACCCAACAAGGGAGGTACTATTGTGGGCCCACCTCTGCCTCCACCCTCACCGTGTAACCCGGAGCCAGCCCCTCCCCACAGAGGAATGAGCTACTGTTCTTTTTTTACTTTTAAGAACCAAGATCTTGCTGTACTGTCCAGGCACAGTGCCACTACCAATTGGTGTGGGAGTTCTGACCCACTCCCTTTCTGATCTGGGCCAGTTCACGCTTCCTTAGGCAACCTGGTGGCCCCCACTTCCAGGAGGTCACCATATTGATGCCGAACTTAGTGCGGACACCTGGTCAGCATAATGACCAGCTGTTCTAAAGGTCTCTTCCAACGCCTCAATCCTATGCTGCTAACAGTCCCCGCTTCCTCTTGGGGCTCTCTCCTCTTCCTCTGAGTGGTCTCCCATACCTTCCCCAGGAAGAGTCATGAGGCCCAGCTGGTCCTGTGGCTGCTGGTTCTCCTGGGTGGCAGCTTCCAGGTGCTCCTAAGGGGCCAGGAAAGGAAGTGAGAAGGCACAGAGGTTGCCAGGTCATCCCCCTCAGGGCCCCATCCTCAGCAACTCCCTCCCCTGGGTCTCCTGCAACTTTTGGCGGGCCATCTCGGCTACTGCTTTGCCCCGAGCTTCCTGCTGCTGCAGCTGGTTCATGAGCTGGGTCTGTAGCAGTAACTGCCTGTGCAGTGCCTCCTTCTCAGAGGTCAGCTGCTTATAGGTGGCCACGTACTGCTGTAGGTGACCCAGGTACTGGTCTCACTGCTGCTGCAGACTCTGAGCCTCTTGGCTTTTCAGCTCTACCTGCAGGAAGACCCTGGATGTGACAGTGTGTGGTGGCTGGCTGCCAGATTTGGGTACATTCATAGGGTAGCCAGGACACTATGGGGCTCTGCCCAGGCCCCTGGCTCCAGGCCTAAGAGACTGACTGACTCCCTTGCCTAGAACCCCATCTCTCCTTCCCCAGCCTCAAATCTCATGTCCTTCTTCCCACCATTTAAACTATAGGCCACAGACTGGTGGAAAAGCAGAGGGAGCCAACCACCATGTGCTAAGTGTGCTACATGCCTAATGCTTTCACATATCACATTTCATCCTCAGCACCTCCACAAGGAAAACACTAACTTCTTTTGAAATGAAAGAAACAGAGACTTAAAGATGCAAAGAAGTTCAGTGGTGATCAGCAGAACCGACGCCAGAATTCAGTTTGAATCTAAGAAGCCTTTTTTGTGTTTTGTTTTGAGACAGAGTATCACTCTGGACACTCTGGAGGGCAGTGGTGCAATCTCAGCTCACTGCAACCTTCACCTCCTGGGCTCAAGCGATTTTGTGCCTCAGCCTACTGAGTAGCTGGGATTACAGGCATGCGCCACCATGCCTAGCATAAGGAGCCTCTTACACCACTGCCTCTTTTCCTGTGATTGGGGGGCTCCATGCCTCTAGCTGGGGTGATAATGCATAGACCTGGGAGGAGCCCAGGGCTATGCACCTCTAAAAGTCAGAGGGCAGAAAACAAGAAACGGTGACAGGACTGTCCTGAAGGGTGCTGGGGTCACCTGCCCTCAGGCAGAAGCTGCCTTTGGTTTCGCCCCTCCCCTACTTAGAGGCTGCTGCCTGCCTCCCAGCCCTTCTTGGATGGGGCAGAGGTTATGTCACCTTCTGGTTGTGCAGCTTCTCCTATTTGCTGCACCAACTGCAGTGCGTTCTTTTTCTCACTGTTCTGGACAGAGAGAAGCAACCAGTGGACACCCACTGCAGCTAGAGACCCCAAAACTTGGTGTCTGCCTCCCAAGGCACCGGGAAGGGTAGAGACAGGTTAGAAAAATCATTCCCTTTCTCCCACAGCCATCAGAGCAGGACTCTGGTTCACAGGTGCCTTTAGAAGTACCATTTCACATGAGGGTTACATTCCCCCGTTTTACAGATGGGGAAACAAACGCATGGAGGGCTCGGAAGGACAAGCTCCCTGGGTGGGTCAGCGCACCAGCTCCTCCTCCTGCAGCCGCATCCTCTCTCTCTGCTCCTGCAATGACTCCTCCTGCTGCCACAGCCGTTTTTTCTGCTCAGAGCTCAGGCAATTCAAGTTCTCATTGTTTTTCACCTGAGCTTGCAGCTGCTCTGTCAAACTCTCCAGATTTTTCCTCAGGAGGTTGGTCTCAAATTTTAGCTGTTGTTCTACCACCGAGGGCCCTACTGGGACGTGGGGCTTCAGCTGAAAAAGGAAGCAGAATATAAGGGCCTCTGGATTCTAAAAAAAAAAACCCTCCTTTTGGTGCACAGCTCCTTTCACGCTCCCTAAACTTGGCCTCACTGCTGACGATCCTTTGCACCCGGTGGTAGCCAGACTTCCAAGCCACTTTCAGATAGAGAGCACTGTGGGCGGCTGACAACGGGCCCTCCTCCCTCTTTGCTGATAGGGACACTGAGGCTCATGGAGATTATAAGACTTGTCATCTCCCGGCACAGACCTCTTTTCCTCTGTCTCAAAGCCCTTCCATTCACCTACCTCCCTAGGATATTCTAAACTATCCCCACAGCCCTCTGGTGCCAGTCCTGTTCCCAGGTCACGCCAGTCACATCTTACCCAGCTGGTTCCTGAGGTGGGCAAGGCTCCTTTCCAGCTCCTGCATGCGATGTGCATCCTGCATCTTCTCAAGCTTCAATGTGAGAACCTGCCCAAAGCACAGGGGAAAGGGCCCTGAAGAGAGGGGCTGGTGGCTGGACAGGCTACCATCTCCCTCTCTGCCCCACCTCCACAAAGCCCAGACTCATGGTCACCTCTGGCTGTGCAATTCCTATTTCACAGACACCCAGAAAGATCCAGTGACCTATCTTAAGGTGGGGTCTGAAGGGTCAGGTCTCACCTCCTGTGATATTTTCCGCATCCCCTGCTGCCACCGGAACCTCTCTCCTTTAAGAAGTTGACAATACTCCTCTCTCGAGCTGCACTTGGTGAAGTGATGCCGTCATCTGTCAAAATGAACACAGAAGTTAGGAAGAGCTGTCACTGGTCCTCACCTGCTCATGGCCATCTGGGGTCATCTTCCTTCCACATCCCTCCCTCTGCAAAGCCCCACCTGTGTCATGTGTGCTTTTAGCAGTGCCAGCTCCTTTCTGGAGTGCTGTGACTGCTCGAGGACTGCTTCACAGTGGTGTAAGGACTGGATGGTGAAGTGTGAGAAGTTTCGATCTGGGGAGCCTGGGCCATTCCACACAATACCCCTTCAAAGGGCTGAGGCTAGGCTCAATATACTACTCGGTCAGTAAACATCAAGGCATTTCCAAGCCCGTGGTCTGGCTTTTAAAAGAACTTAGTGAAGTTGGAATGGACAGGGAAAGAGATCCAAGTGACAGCTGGCTAACGCAGGCCCAGAGAGATGAGATCATACTGCTCTTGGTATTACTCTTATGACTACCACTGTTTGAACCTTTATTGAGCTTCACCAGGTGCTGTGCTCACAATCCCATTTGATCCTCACAATCACCATATGAGACAGTTACTGTGATTACCTCTATTGTGTAGATGAAAAACATGGAGTATTAGAGGTTAAGTGCTTGCATAAGATCACTGAGACAGCTGGGATTTGAACACCCAGATGTATCTGATTCTCTAAGCCCATTTTTCTTGCTGGGCATGGAGGCACAGATAGCAAGGGGGAAGTTAATCTTTTGTTCAGTTTTTGAAAAAATGATACATTCACATAATCCAAAACTCAGAAGGTACAGTAAGGAAGTACCTCCCAGTCTTCCGGGTGCTTTCTCCTGAGTTTTTTTGAGCCCTTGCAGACACGTTTTGTGTATATTCTAGTACACACACACACACAGACACACACACACACAACACACACACGTTTCCTCTCTCTACACAAATGGTAACATACTAAAGGTACTCTTTTGTACCTTCACAGTACAAGTACCCAATTCCCCACTGAGGACTCTGCCAAGGACACAGGTAAGGGCGGGGCAGGCACTTGGCTTCGGAACTCTGCGTCCAGTGCTCGCTCCCCACAGTGTCCCCTAACTCACCCACAGCAGCTGACTTGTCCCCAGGCTGCCTCTAACAACCACACACAAAAGCAGTGAGAAATGGCCATGCTGCCTTCTGGGCAGACACTCCATCCTGCAGAAGGCACCTTTAGGCTCACTCCATCTGGGAAGCCAGGCTGCCAGGGGATGGGGCAGGTGGTTGGACTCACCCTGTCCGCCTTGTCCTGCTGGGCAGAGACAGCAGAGAGAGTCCGCTCCAACTCCCCTCTCTGCTGCAAGGCCTTCTGGTGGCAGCCGGCCAATTTATTCAACTCTTCTAGAATGAGAGAGATTGAGATGGGGCCCTAAGGACTCCCACTAAAGACCTGTCAAATTGCCAGGTTGAAGGATAACAGGGTGCCCAGATTCCCACCTTCAAAGTGCCTGGCGGCATGGACCGTGTGGTATAGGGCAGTTTTCAACTGCCCGTTCTCAGACGTGAGGATGTTGATTGTCTGGATGTGACCCTTTGGTAGAAAAGCCAAGCAAGTGCTGAAAGAGAAGGAAAGAAGCATTCTCCGAAGGATAGGAGAACACTTCACCCTCCACTCACCTCTAACTGCTCCCTTTGCATTTTCCTTTCCTATAGGAAGAGGAAGACAGAGCTCTTAGCAGGGGGAGGCAGAGATGGCATAAGAGACATGCCCCAGGAATGCCATTAATGCCCCAGGACAGATCCACCCATGAGACCAGTTTATCAGGGACCCTGTGGGGATGGGGTGGAATCTGAGGGGCAAGCCTTCTTCCCCAGGCTGGGAGTGGGTGAGATGAGACTGGCATCTCTACATCTGAGTGCCCCCCAAACCCCACAGTCATGTCACGGGCAAACAAATCACGTTACTTCTCTCAGCTGTTGTTCCAGGCCTTCCTTCTGCTGTTTCTGTGGAGAGTCAAGGTGACTGAGGGTGGCCCCTCAACTCTATTCTCCACACCAGGAAGTGATAGACAGGGGCCAGGAATGGGTTTTGAAGGCACATTTCTCAGACCCAATGGGAACACAAACTGGTCAACTCTCCTGAAGCTCCCAAGGACAGAGAGTCTTTGTTGGCTTTTGCCCACAGCCACAGAACTCAAAGTCTGAATCTGGATTCTCTCGAAAGGACAGTAACATAAACCTCTAGAGATGAAGTTTGAGAAAGGGCCCCCTTCTGTCAGCTTGTGATTTAGAAAACTATTCATTCAATAAATGTTTACTGAGCAAATATGGGCCAGGTACAGTTCTTCACAGCAGAGATGTAGGACAGAAAAAGACAGGAGCCTTTGGCCCTGAGGTTTCCATTCTAAGGGGCCTTTAAATATCAGACTCTCAGAGCTAACAGAGACCTCTGAGACTCTTGACCTCCTGTGGAAACACGAGCCCGAGGAGGAGAGGTGGCTTGTTCAGAGTCAAATAGCAAATTAGGGACTGAGTCACAGCAGGAATACAGGGCCCCTGACCACCAGTCAGGTTAGCACTTCCCTGAGAGGTGACAGCCCCAGGGCATGTGTGGCAAGGACCTGAGCAGGGGTGAGTCTGGAGAAGAGAGAGTCGGCAAAAAGGGCAGCAACAGAAGAGCCATGCTGCATGTCCCTGTTCTGGGTCCCTCCAGGTGAGGCCTGGGTGCCCCAGCTCCCCATTTGCCCTTGGCACCAGGGTCCCACAGCCCCTTTTCTCGGGGCCCCAAGGGGAAAATGGAGCCCAGGATTGGCAGTGTGGAATCAGGGGACCCCAGTGGACTCTTACCAATAACTGAATGGTGTCATTCAGTTGACCGATTGTTCTGGAGCTCAAGTCCAGGGTTACTGCTGTTTCTTGGTAGTGCCTCTGAGGTGAATGCAGAGAGGAGGAGTTGGAGGAGGATTTGGGGGAGGTAGAGAGAACAATCATTAGGGCTATGGTGTATGGGGGCTGTCTGAGCTGGCAGAAGGGCACCCAGCCCCCGCTGTGGAAGGAGGCTGGAGGGCTGGCCTGCAGGGTCACTGCACCTCGGCGCAGGGCCTCTTACCTCCATATCTTTCGCAGCAGTACATGACACAGGGCCCTCTGCGTGCATACCTGTTTCTGGCTACAAGAGATGAGAGTGTACATGGAAATGTTCTGTACCCTCAGTGTCTAAGCCCTCTAACTTCCTTTCTTTCCCATCAACTGGCAAAATTTTCTATTCTGCCTATCTCAGACCCTTTGTCCCATAACCCCTTTGTGCCAGCTCTTCTCACGGTTCTTATCTCCCCACCCTCCCACTCTGGGGCTCTTTCAGTGACTGCTGAAGGGACAGGCTGATGGGAAGTGGCTGTTCTCATTGGCCTGGCTTCCCCTTGAGACTGGGGATGAGGAAAACCAAACAGCAACGACCATTTCCTGGGTGTCCTGGCTCTTTACAGCAGGCCATGTACTAGAGATTAACATAAAAACAACAACAATCACAAATCTCATTTAAACTTCACAAATAGAATTCAAAAATGCCACTTGTATTTTACAGATGTGAAAAGAGAGGCCCAAAGAGCTCAAGAAACTTGCCCTAAATCGTATCCCTAGCAGATGCAGAGGCAGAGGCAGGATTCAAACCCAGAATTCCTTTTTTTTTTTTTTTTTGAGACGGCATTTCACTCTCGTTACCCAGGCTGGAGTGCAATGGTGTGATCTCGGCTCACCGCAACCTCCGCCTCCTGGGTTCAGGCAATTCTTCTGCCTCAGCCTCCTGAGTAGCTGGGATTACAGGCACATGCCACCATGCCCAGCTAATTTTTTGTATTTTTAGTAGAGACGGGGTTTCACCATGTTGACCAGAATGGTCTCGGTTTCTTGACCTGGCGATCCACCCGCCTCGGCTTCCCAAAGTGCTGGGATTAAAGGCGTGAGTCACCGCGCCCAGCCTAAACCCAGAATTCTTAACCAGTACCTGACAGTCTATCCAGAATCTTAGCAATTACCCTCCACTGCCCCTTGGGCACCCCCTCTCCCCCCCCATCCCCAGGAGCCTGGCTGGCCAAGACTCACATCCCCAGGTGACTGGCAACCACTATAGGCGGCTGACTCAGGGTTACTGGCATTTGTGTTCAATTTTCTTTTCGCTCCTTCGAGAACACCAGATCTCTTCCTCATCTGATATTCTTTTAACTGTGGGAAAGAAGAGCAGTAATACTCATGAGAACCACCAGCCCCAACAGCCACATCCCCCTTTACAGTTTTTACAATACACTCTTATACACCATCAGATTTAATGCCACCAACAACTGTACAGGTGTTGTCGCAATCAGTGACTGAGAGGGACTGATATGGCAAAAAAAGAAGGCAATACTGGAACTTAAACTCATTCTGACTCCAAGCTCTGGGATTTTTCCATGAATCAGCAGCTTCCAGGGACCAAAACCAGAGGCAGAGGTAGAAAAAGTCAACATTAAGTAGGCAGGACCTGTACACTGTATGTTTCACAGTCATGCATCTTCACACATCTGTTGGTGTGAAGAAGTGCGCCAGTACTGCTCACACTTTTATATCGATCTGTCGTCATGGCAGAAGGCAGCATTTCTGTTGAATCCGGGTATTTATCAGCAAGATGACAGCCCAAGCCTCATTTCAGAGAGAACTGTCCTCCCTAAATACATTATTTTTTTTTCCTTTCTCAAGAGACTCAAGGGAAACTGATACTTCAGAAAGATATCCCATAATTTTCCTGTGGCACTCAGAAGTACCCCAGGTTGAGATGATATGAGGGAGATTCAAGCTGTCAAGTTCAGTTTCCCAAGATCTATTCAATAGACGATGAGGAGATCTCATTCCAGAGACCACTGACTGAAGGGCAGTTAGTCCCAGAACTATGGAGAATTTGAATATGAGGTGGATAACTCAGAAAAAAATGTTAAAGTCTCTCTGGAGAGCAGAAGCCTGGAAGAAAACCAAGCCAAACCCATTCTTCCATTGCCACCCAGAGATACTGTTAACATTTTGAGCTCACAGGGGAAGTGTAGGCTTCTCACACTGTCAATGTCTGTGTTAAGGGAGTGAGGCAGCCTGAAAGCTCTTGCTCTTAGGTCCCATAGTCTCCATTCCCCTGCCTGCTGGAAATGTGTTCTGTGACCAGAGGAACCAGAAATGGGATGAGAACGCTTAGGGGACTGGGTCATAAGATCAAAGTCAGGTCTTGCAACAGTAATGACAGTTCGTAGAGGGACGGTGACATCACTACATTCTACTCCTGGGGGAGGGGACCACATCAGTGCCACGCCCAAGTTGCTGCTCCATGATGGGGGAGGGAAGCACAGGGTTGGGACCCAGGTCTTTGGAGAGGCCAGCTGAAATAGCCCTGGGAGGTTGAGGTTGGAGAAGAAGGAGGGGAGTGCAGAGTCTGCAGCAGGAAGCCCAAGGAGTCACCAGCCCAAAGTCACCCAGGGATGACTGGTGAGGGTGGGGCCTAGGGCTGGGGAACCCAGGTCCTTGGAGACACAAGCCCAATCAGCCCAGGGAGGTTGATCCTGGGGAGGCAGGAGGTGAAGGCCACGTATAGAGTGGGGAGTCCCAGGAGTCACCCGCCCAAAGTCACTCTGGGGTGATTGGCGATGGATGGCAGGGACGGGGCTGCTTGCTGAAAGGATGGGTTTGACTGACAAGACGTTGGTGGGGGGAGCTCAGAGGCTCCAAGGTTGGGGGGCCCAGTCCCGTATGTCTCAGGAGTGGTATGAACTCTGGCAGCAGTCTTGCCATTGGAGGGGATCTGTGGCTGGGTTGGGGGGCTATGACCTGGTACGTTTTACCTTTTTTTTGGCTGCTGCCAATTTGCTATCTCGAGACTTTGTGGTCGTTGGCATCGCGGGGTGCGGAGGGAGGCGGGGTTGGGGTCACATCAGCAAAATCAGGTAAGGGCTGGTAAATAGCTCCAGTCACCTACCAGGCAGCTGTGTGACTGAGCCAGGGGAGGCGTAACCAGGGCCCCACTAGAACATAGAATAGGGGCGTGGCCTTAATGCTCCAAGCCCATTGGTCAATCAGAAAGATGAAAGGGACCACAGGACTTGTAGTGTCACAAGGAAAGCTGCCCATGCAACTGCTGTCCCCGCCCACTCCGAGAGGGGAGGAGCAGCCCACTCCGAGAGGGGGGAGGGGTCGGCTTTTCCTTTAAAAGCTTTAAAAAATAAACTTTAAAACATATATGTCTGTATACTTAAAAAAAAAATGTGGAGTACCACATGGAGATCTGTTTTTCACCTATTTTGTTTTCTCTTTTTCCTTCTTCTAGCTCTCTCTTTTTAAATATATATTTTTTAATTACCTTGCTAAACCACCTAGATTTCATTTTGATGTAAGATGTAAGACAAGGAATGTTTTTTTCCTATATAGTTATTTTTTCCCTAGAATTATTTTCCCATTGATTTGTGGTGCTAATTTTATCACATATTAAATTCTTACATATGCTAAGGTCTGTTGCTTGGCAATTCTAAGTTAAAAAAATTTTTTTCTTTAGTATTTTGACTAGAATGACTAAGTTTACACATTAGTTTGGAAGAGAACTAACTTTACAATAGCACTTCGATCTAGCAACAGGCGGCTTACAGTCGTTTACTTTCCCCACATGGGTCAATAGTTCCAGTTAGGACTATTTCTCTTCCTATTTATATATTTTTTCTTTCTTTTTTTGAGATGGAGTTTCGTTCTGTTGCCAGTCTGGAGTGCAGTAGCACAATCTCAGCTCACTGCAGCCTCTACCTCCCAGGTTCAGGCGATTCTCCTGTCTCAGCCTCCTGAGTAGCTAGGACTACAGGGGCACGCACCACACCGGCTAATTTTTGTATTTTTGGTAGAGACAGGGTTTCTACCACGTTGGCCAGGATGGTCTGGATCTCTTGACCTTGTGATCTGCCTGCCTTGGCCTCCAAACTGCTGGTATTACAGGCACGAGCCATCGCACCTGACCCCTATTTATATTTTGTTGCTATTGTGCCATACTTATATAATTTTCTAAACACTTATTCCTGGTAATATAGGAAAAGTATTTACTTTTTAGACATTTCTAGGATGGTTGGGGAGGGGCCAATCTGAGAAAAAGTGATTGTAGAGTTCATCTAATGTCCTGACAGAGATGCATTTGGAAGTCAGAATGTTGTGTGTTCTAGTCTTGTCACATTGATCCTGGCCAAATAACTTGGACTCAGTTTTTGTTGTTGTTTGTTTGTTTTTACCTGCAACAGGGGATAAAAGTATACGTCTATTATTCTTTACCCAAAAGGCATGGGGCCCAGTTCGTCTTTTTTTTTTAAGACAGTTTTACTTTGTCTCCTAGACTGGAGTGCAGTGGTGCAATCTTGGCTCACTGCAACCTCTGCCTCCCGGGGGCAAGCAATTCTCGTGCCTCAGCCACCTGAGGAGCTGGAACTACAGGCGTATGCCAACATGCTTAGCTATTTGTGTGTGTGTGTGTGTTTTTAATAGAGATGGGGTTTTGCTATGTTGCCCAGGCTGGTCTCGAACTCCTGAGCTCAGGCAGTCTGCCCGCCTCACCTCCCAAAGTGCTAGGATTACAGGTATGAGCCATTGCACCTGGCCCAGATGCATTTTGGAATAGAATGTATTTTGGATTTTAGAAAGATGATCTGATGCCTAAACCATATATTCCATGACTCTACCACTGGAGTCTGGGGCAGCACCCTATACTTAAGTACATTCTTATTTCTGCAGAAATAAAGTGAGATAAAGAGAGTATAAAAAGCTTTACATCAGTATAGGCTAGATTTGCTGCCAAGTGAGTTTTAAGAACTTCCTGAATTTTGGAACTGTAGACAAGCAAATTATAAATGTTAAACCAGTTTAAAGGATATTGTATCTCAAACAGGGCCTGTTCCAGTAAAGACTAATACTCTATTAGGTCATTTTCTTATTTTTAGATAAACAATCTAAATAGAAAATTACAATTCTATCTCCATTGCAATACCTCTTAATTTCATTTTTTATTGTATTAGCTGGATTTTCCAGAAAGTAAAATAAATGGAGTTAGAAGCCATCTTGGAGCTTCTAACTTCTAATTTATGGTGGCTGTAATCCCAACACTTTGGGAGGCTGAGGTGGGAGGATGGCTTGAGCCTGGAAGTTCGAGACCAGCCTGGGCAACATGGCAAGACCCCCATCTCTACAAATATAAACAAAAAAGTAAACTAATTCACCATTATGATGTTAATTAGCTTAGCTGTCATTTTAGATTTTTTTTTTTTTTAAAGATGAGGGTTCACCATGTTGGTCAGGCTGGTCTTGAACTCCCAACCTCAGGGGATCCACCCGCCTGGCCTCCAAAGTGCTTGGATTACAGGCGTGAGCCACCATGCCCAGCCTAGATTTTTTTTTTTTTAGAAAGGGTGGGTCTCATTTTGTCCCCTAGATTTATTCCCTTCATGATTTTTATACATTGGTTTTTTTTGTGTGTGTGTATTAAAAAAAATACAATATATAGGCTAGAGTGCAGTGGCATGAACACAGCTTACCACAGCCTCCACCTCCTGGGCTCAAGTGATCCTCTCACCTCAGCTTCCTGAGTAGCTAGACTACAGGTATGTGGCCCTATGTGAAGATCCTTAATGTAGTAATTTGGTTGTGGCACAGGTCTGGATCTTGGATTTGGAGGCTAGTGAGGGAGCTGAATACCTGGTTGGTTGTTGATTTGTAACCTAAATGGTACAATAACAATACTGTTTATGAAAAATGAGGTATCAAGAGAAGGAAAGCCTCATGTCTACGCAATTAGCTCCACATTCATGAATGTCTGGACATATCCCTCTGAGTGTCAGAATTATATTTCTCATATTTAAAAACCATATCTGTGTGTGTGTGTGTCTGTGTGTGTGTGTGTGTGTGTGTGTGTGTTGCTATTTTTTTTTTGAGACAAAGTCTCGCCTATTGCCCAGGCTGGAGTGCAGTGGCAGGATCTCAGCTCACGGCAACCTCTGCCTCTCGGGTTCAAGCGATTCTCCTGCCTCAGCCTCCCAAGTAGCTGGGACTACAGGTGTGCACCACCACACCTGGCTAATTTTTGTATTTTTTCATAGAGATGGGGTTTGCCATGTTGGCTAGGCTGGTCTTGAGCTTCTGACCTCAAGTGATCCAACCTGCCGTGGCCTCCCAAAGTGCCAGGATTACTGGCAAAAGCCATTGTACCTAGCCTCATATCTGTATTCCTCTTATTATTTTTGAGATGGAGTCTCACTCTGTTGCCCAGGCTGGAGTGGCACAATCTTGGCTCACTATAACCTTGGCCTCTGGAGTTCAAGTGATTCTCCTGCCTCAGCCTCCTGAGTAGCTGGAATTACAGGTGTGTGCCATCATATCTGGCTAATTTTTGTAGATACAGGGTTTTGCCATGTTGGCCAGGCTGGTCTTGAACTCCTGACCTCAACTGATCTGCCCACCTTGGCCTCCCAAAGTGCTGGGATTACAGGCGTGAGACACTGTGCCTGGCCTATATTCTTATATTTCTTACTAATCAAAATGTTATTTGGATAAAGATATTTAAAGATTTCAGGCATTTTTCTTGGCATTTTGTATAACCTTTCTGCATTAACCCTTCTTATCCAACCCAGGCAGTTTGTTTAAAAAACAAGAAACATAATTAGAGTATTTAATGTCTACCCTTTTATTTTCATTTTTAGAGAAGGGGTCTTGCTCTGTCACCAAGGCTGTAGTGCAGTGTTGTGATCATAGTTTACTGCAGCCTTCGACTCCTGGGCTCAAGTGACCGTGCCACCTCAGCCACCCAAGTAGCCAGGACTCTAGGTATGTAAGCACTATCACACTTGACTAATTAAAAAAAAAATTTCTGTACAGACGAGATATTACTGCCACGCTGGTCTTGGCCTCCCAGTGTATTGGGGGTTATAGGCATGAGCTACTGCAGCCAGCCTAATGTTCACCTATTTGAATTGACCTTTTCTATTCCTCCTATTCTTTTACTTAAGCATAAATAACTTAACCAATATTTAAAACTATTCGAATTCATCTAGATTTTGCCTTATAATTTAAGAAGTTTTCTAACAAATTACAGAATTTTAGTTTTTTACCCCTAAAAGGATCCTCTAACAATAAAAACGGAATTATTTGCTCGTCTCTCATCCACTGATTCTAGGAGGGTGGAATCAGTCAAGGTTGTAAGGATGTGGAAATTCATCAGCTTGTCTTTAGAGGATTAGCCTAGTAGATTCGGATGGGTAGTCCCGGAACAATAATCTTTGAACTGGAAGAAACTTGCTTCCTTGTTAGGAAACTTTACTACTCCCGACAGCTCTGAAGAGGATGTGGTTGGTGAAGTTTCCGGCTTCTGGTGGTCACATGGTTACGTGCCCTCCTGTTGTGTGGGCCTGGTGGCTGCAGAAACAGGGGCAACTCTTACTTCATCTGGCATGAGACTAGCAGCCACACTCACCTGCAGGAGGTCAACAGCACCAGACTTGCTCAGTGCAAAACAGGGCATAAAATGTATTAGCCTTAGACTTTCCAAGATTTTTTTTTTTTTTTTACTTTCCAGGATTTTAAAATCATCTCTAATCAGTGGCTCAGGTCGCCACTCTGGGATTTTGAAAAATCCCATACATTTAAAAACATGGGTTACTATGAAAATATGGTTTGTTCTTTTTTCCTTAACATTGTGATGGTGGTTTTCTAAACTTTAACATAAACCAATTCCTTAATGTCACCTTCAAGTATTTATTATTAAGGAGGCACAGAAAATGTGTACATTCTACGATTTTTCTAGTCCTGTTTCCTCAAGGTAAGTTTCTACTCTTGAAAATACTGGTTCTTACTGAGTATAAATGTTTTTCTCAAAACTACTAAAGATCATACTAATCCTTTTACTATATAGTTAAAACATCCAATGGGACTTGGAGTTCACATTCAGTAATACCCTCTTTGAATGAGGAATTGTAAAATAAAGGCCTTGCTTCACATGCCGACTTACAGTCAGAGCAGATTTCTTTTTGGAGACAGGGTCTTGCTCTATCACCCAAGCTGAAGTGCAGTGGCACAATCACAATTCCCTGCCTCGTCAAACTCCGGGGCTCAAGTGATCCTCCTGCCTCAGCCTCCTGAGTAGCTGGGACTACAGGTGCAGGCTTATCATGCCCAACTAATTAAGCAAAGTTTTTTTTTTTGTAGAGATGAGGTCTTGCTATGTTGCCCAGACTCATCACAAACTTCTAGCCTCAAGCAATCCTCCCGCTTCAGCCTCCCAAAGTGCTGGGATTATAGGTGTGAGCCACAGCACCTGGCCCGAGTAGGTTTCAAAACCAAAGTTGTAGTTTGTTATTTAATTATATCCTATAGCTACAGTTTACATTTCTAGCTATAAATTATTTTTTTGAGATGGGGTTTCTTTCTGTCACCCAGGCCGGAGAGCAGTGGCACAATCTCCACTCACTGCAAGCTCTACTCCCGAGCTCAAGCGATTCTCCCACGTCAGCATCCTAAGTGGCTGGGACCACAGATGTGCACCACCACACACTGGTAAGTTTTTACATTTTTGGTAGAGACAACATTTCACCATATTCCCCAGGATGGTCTCAAACTCCTGAGCTAAAATGATCTGCCAGCCTAGGTCTCCCAAAGTGCTGGAATTACAGGTGCGAGACAGTACACCTGGTGCTGGCTGAAATTTCTTAAACCAAGTAAACTGGTACAGGTGTCAACAAAATCACCAAAGCTACAATGTTTAGATGGTGAATATTTGTCTGCATATACCAAAGGCTTAATACTTAACTGTAGGTAAACCACAGTGAGATATCACCTGATTCATTAGCATGACTATTATCAAAAAGATAAAACGTAACTAGTGTTGATGAGGATGCGGAGAAAAGGGAACCCTTACAAGTAAGGGGAATGTACATTAGTATAGCCATTATAGAAAACAGTAGGAATGTTCCTCAAAAAATTAAATAGAATTACTCTGTAACCCAACAATTGGACTCCTTGGTATGTATTCAAAGGAAGTGAAATCCATATGTTGAGGAGATATCTGCAATCCCATGTTTATTGCAGGAGTATATACAATAGCCAAGATATAATTGCCTTAAGTGTTCAACAGTGAATGAATGGATAAAGAAAATGTTATACCTATACGCAAATACTATACAGCTGTTAAAAAGCATGAAATCCTGTCATTTACAACATGGATAAACCTAGAGGACAATACATTATGTGAAAATAAGCCAGATACAGAAAGACAAATGCCACATTTTCACTTACATGCCAAATCTAAAAATGTTGATCTGTAAATAGTGAATAGAACAGTGGTTAGCAGGGACTGGAGGTGGTGGTGGAAAGGATGGTGAGAAGTTGGTGAATGGCTAAAAAGTTACAATTGGAGAGGAAGGGCCCAGTGCAGTGACTTACACTTGTAATCTCAGCACTTTGGGAGCCTGAGGTAGGATTGCTGGAGACCGGGAGTTTAAGACAAGCCTTGGTGACACTGGGAGACCCTTATGTCAATTTTTTTAACTTTCTAAAAGATAATTAGCCAGGCCTGGTGATGCATGCCTAGTCCTAGCTACCTGGGAGGCTAAGGTGGCAGCACTGCTTACCTCCAGGAATTTGAGGTTGATTTGGTATCCTATTGCACAGCAGAGTGACTACAGTCAACAGTAAGGTATTGTGGGTCCAGGAACCATGGCTTATGCCTATATTCCCAGCATTTTGGGAGGCTGAGGCAAGGGGACTGCTTAATGCCAGCCAGGAGTCTGAGACTAGCCTATGCAACATAGTAAGACCCCATCTGTACAAAAAATAAAATTAGCTGGTGCAATGGTGTATGTCTGTAGTACCAGCTCTTAAGGAGGCTGAGGTGGGTTACTTGAGCCAGGGAGTTCAAGGCTGCAGTGAGCCATGATCATGGCACTGCACTCTAGCTTGGGCAACAGAGCAAGACCCTGATTTAAAAAACAAAAAATAATATAATTCGATCAAGACAGTTGAAGGTGAGCAAAAAAAAATTAAAAAATTAAAAATCAGGTATTATGTACCTCAAAATAGCTAGGAAAGAATTTTAAATGTTCTCACCACAAAAACATGGTGTTTCAGGTGATGGATATGCTAATCACCTTTATTTGATAATTATAATGTATACATGTATTGAAACATCACACTGTACCCCATAAATATGTCATTATATATAAAAAATAAATTTTAAAATAGGAGGTGAAAACAACAGGATGCAATTATTTTCCAAAAGCACTGTTTTTATTTACATAGAGTCCTAACCACTTCGGCGGTAGGAGGAATGGGAGAGGCTCGTTTTTCAATCCAGGGATCTCCGTAATGTTGGTCTGTTGTTACCAAACACACAGGTAAGTGACATCATGGATCTGGCAGACTAAGGACAATGTTTAGTCTCTCTCTGCTAGAGCAACAAGGTGAGCATCAATCTCTGATTCTGCAAGAATCCTAGAAGGCGAAAGGGGAAAAAAACGATTAAAAAAATTTCAAACACATATAGAAGTAGGATAGTATAATAAACTGCCATATACCTATGGACCTTCTTCAACAATTATCAATTTATAAACCAATTTTTAAAAAATCCATACACACACTTATCCTCCCAGATATTATATCATCTTCACCTATATACAAAAATGTTTATTTCTTTAACAGATTTAGAACTGTCTCTTAAAATTCTTTAGCTGCAGCTAAGATAGAAAATATTACAACCGAATATAAAGAAAGCTAAATTGTACATATTCTATTTAGCTTCTATGTCAAAATGCATTTATTTATTTATTTTGAGACAGAATCTTGTGCTGTTGCCCAGGCTGGAGTGATGTGATCTCGGCTTACCACAACTTCTGCCTCCCTGGTTCAAGTGATTCTTCTGCCTCAGCCTCCTGAGTAGCTGGGACTATAGACGTGTGCTACCACACCTGGCTAATTTTTCCATTTTTAGTAGAGACAGACAGACAGGGTTTCACCATATTGGCCAGGCTGGTCTTAAACTCCTGATCTCATGATCCACCTGCCTTGGCCTCCCAAAGTGCTGGGATTACAGGTATGAGCCACTGGGCCCAGCCGTCAAAATGCATTTATATGTAGTATAACTCAAGTTTATGTCAGCTCAAAGATAAAAGTTCAGAGAAATTTTAAGCACATTAAAGTGTTCAGATTCAGCAGAAGTTCATAAAAATAAAGTTGCCATTCTATGAACAGTCTACCAGCCAGAGAGTGCTCCATGTTTAACATACATTTTTTCTTTCTTTCTTTTGAGATGGAATCTGGCTCTGTTGCCCATACTAGAGTGCAGTGGCACAATCTTGACTCACTGCAACCTCCTGGATTCAAGCAATTCTCCTGCCTCAGCCTCCTGAGTAGCTGGGATCACTACTCAGTAGAAACAAGAGAAAACAAGAACTAATTGTAGCTTTTTTAGAAAGATTTTTAAATTACTCCTGCTAAAATGTTACTGCTTAAAAAACAACAAAATACCTTTTTCAAAAGCAACTTGATCCCCGCCACCACCCAAGTTATAAGACTTCTTTCTATAGGGAAAAAAAATTTCTCCCATAGTTCCTGGTATCTGTGGATTTCACTGAAGTATTTTCATTACAGTTAAATATAAGCGCATCCTAGTCTGTGGTATATCAACTGCCTCATAGGGTTGCTGGGAGGATTAAATGAGATGATTATGTGGACCACTCAGTATGGGTTTGAATAATGGAAGCTCTAAGGCTAATGCGTGGGAGTTAGTCACTTAGTGAGTAAGAACATACACACATCTAGCATCTGCAAGTCAATTACCTGTATTCAAAATATGGGCTTTCCAAAGATCTCTGGATAAGGGTCTGACGTATATTAGTAGCTCATATTGCTCCTCACAGTTCTACTTAAAGAACTACTAAATAACCAAAGGTCTATCTGAAAAACTTGCGACCTACTACTTTGGGAATTAAATTTGTATTGGCCTTAAATTAAAAAAAGAAAACACTTATTCTTACTTTATTCCTTACATAAAGGTTACTTGGTGTTAGATATAACTTTGAAATAAGGAGAAAAGCTTTCATATCTGACTGTTAAAGAGAGTCCAGCAAGTTTTAAAACAGATCTCAGGTGCTTGGGGAAAAAAACAAACAAACTATAATGTTAGTTTAAAAGAAAAAAAAAAAAAGGTTACTTTTGCACCAATAAAGAAAAAAGTAAAATTAATAAATTTTTAAAAGTAAAAAAGTTTCCCCCATAAGTTATAGGACAAATGGACTCACATGCCTCCACCTTGGCCCACAATATATATAACTCACCTGAATTTAGGATTTTCAAATCTCACTACACCAACTTCTATTTCTGAAGGTTTGAAATCAATTGATAAAACAGTAGACAAGCATGGAATTGCAGTCTGAAAAAAAGCATCATTTTAAAATAGAGTACTTTTTAAGAGATTCCAAGGTTTTCTCATTTCTAGCTTATTCAATATAAATCATGAGTGGATCAGGAGGCTCCATATTTCAACGAGGCAGGGCAATGTCACTAACAGACTGCTTAGCTCTAATGTATTGCCCGCCAATGATAAACATGTTTCTACCAAGTCAGATAATAAAGGGGTCCATTAATCAAAATAGGATGATTTATACAAAGTAGTTTATTAGCATCATGACCCAGGCACTACTCTTCACTTGGCACTTGGGGTGAAATGGGGAAAGAATAAAGATAAATGATACACTCTGCACCTTCAAGGAATTTACAGTAAAAACTATTTAAGAATGTTTTAAGGTTTTTTTTTTTTGTTTTTTTTTTTTAAGATGAAGTCTCACTCTGTCACCCAGACTGGAGTGAGTGCAGTGGCTCCATCTTGACTCACTGCAACCTCCACCTCCTGGGTTCAAGGGATTTTCCTGCCTCAGTTTCCTGAGTAGCTGGGATTACAGGCACCTGCCACCATGCCCAGCTCATTTTTTGTATGGTTTTGCCACGTTGGCCAGGGTGGTCTTGAAATCCTAACCTCAGGTGATCTGCCTGCCTCCCAAAGTGCTGAGCCACCACACCTGGCCTTAAGTGTTTATATACCTGATGTGGTTACTTATGTAACTAATTATGAATTGCAATTAAAAATCTTTAAGAAACATTTAGACACGGCCCAGTACTTCCTGAACATTAATTAGCTTTGTATCTCCTTTAGGTATACTGCCAAACCAAACATAAAAGCATTAGATGGTAACAAGCATGTTGTTAGCGTCCTCTCAATGGCATTAATCTCTGACTCTTACACCCAAAATCTACTAAAATTTTTGTTTTTAATTTCTTGGCCGTAAATGGAACTAGCTTGAGCACTTGGTCTCAAGCAAATCCACGTAGCTGGGACTACAGGTGTGTGCCACCATGCCCAGCTGGTTCCTATTTTTATTTATAGTTTCTTATTTTATTATATGTGTTTTGTTAAACACCAGCTCAAATACATTATGTAATAAGGAATTAAATTAATAAAAGCATCCCAAATTTTCCTATGTCAGCTATATGATACCAATTTCATTATTAAGTTGACAAACTTGAGTCTTGTGATGTAATTCAGGAAGAGCATTTATCGAATGTCAATTATGCAAAGATCCTCACTGTTCTACATAGCATAAAAAAAGTCAGCTCCTTTTTGGTTGACTTACTTCCACTGTCTGTTCAAATGTCCAATCAAATTTCTTCTTCACTTTTTTTTCAAGGAAGCTGATTGACTCAGTTTGTTTAACTCCTGCCGCAGTGGCTTTAAACCCACAGTAGTAACCTGCGGGATCACACTTATATACCTGAGGGCCTTGCTCTTCATCTATACCAATTAAAATCATACGTAAAAAGAGGGAAAGACCCTAATTAAATATCTTTTCTCCTCTTTCTTGATGGTGTCACATAGCTGTTATTAATCATTACTTTGGCCATCAATTTTAGAATATGTATTTTCCTTTAAGAAAACTGATAAAATGGGCCAGGCGCGGTGGCTCAAGCCTGTAATCCCAGCACTTTGGGAGGCCGAGGCGGGTGGATCACGAGGTCAACAGATCGAGACCATCCTGGTCAACATGGTGAAACCCCGTCTCTACTAAAAATTACAAAAAAAAAAATTAGCTGGGCACGGTGGCGCGTGCCTGTAATCCCAGCTACTCAGGAGGCTGAGGCAGGAGAATTGCCTGAACCCAGGGGGCGGAGGTTGCGGTGAGCCATGATTGCGCCATTGCACTCCAGCCTGGGTAACAAGAGCGAAACTCCGTCTCAAAAAAAAAAAAAAAAAAAAAAAAAAGAAAACTGATAAAATATCACCACAGGTAAATTAGGTAACAGAAAAATTCCCATTTCACAAAAGGATTTATCACAGATTAAAAAAAAAGTTTGAATAATTACAAATACAATTTAAAAACAGGATTTCCAATCCTTGCTGTTATCCAAGCATGTTTATTTGAACCCTAATCCTTCAAGATGTTGCCTGGTCAAATACATTTCAAAAACACTTTCTTTTTTTTTTTTCTTTTTCTTTTCTTTTTTTTGGGGGGGGCGGGGGGGAAGGCAGGAAGGAAGGGAAGAAGGACAGTAGGGAGGAAGGAAGGGATGAAGGAAGGAAGGAAGGAAGGGAGGAAGCGGGGGAGGGAGGGAGGGAGGGAAGGGAAGGAAGGAAATCAAGCAATGAGAGAGACATTGCCGACCTGGATCTAGAGGTTTACAAGTTGATTTCTTTTTTTTTTTTGAGAGAAGGAAAGAAAAAAAAAATAAGGGAAGGAAGGAAATCAAGCAATGAGAGAGACATTGCCGACCTGGATCTAGAGGTTTACAAGTTGATTTCTTTTTTTTTTTGAGAGAAGGAAAGAAAAAAAAATAAGTAAAGGAGAGGAAGAAAGAGGAAGAGAAAGAGGGAGAGTAAATGGAAATATTGCTTTATTTTGAAAAAAATTGGGTATTAATGATGGCCAATCAATGTTTCATTTAAGCTTATGGGTAGGTGTGATGTGGTATTGACAAGAATGTATATTTTGTGTATTTGAAGTGGAGAGCTCTATAAATATTTATGAAGTTTACTTGTTCCGGATCTGAGTTCGAGTCCTTAATATTCTTATTAATTTTCTGTCTCATTGAGTCTAAGTCTCTATGTATCTGGGTGTTAGGATCGTTAGCTCTTGTTGTTGCATTGATCCTTTTACCACTATATCTTTGTTGCTTTAAAATCTATTTTATCCGATACGAGATTTGCAACTCCTGCTTTTTATTTATTTATTATTTATTTTTGCTCTCTATTTGGTTGGTAAATCTTTCTCCATCCCTTTGTTTTGAGTCTTTGTGTATCCTTGCATGTGAAACAGGTCTGGATGTAACATGCCATTGGGTTTTGGCTGTGTCTTTTGATTGGGGGATTTAGTCAATTTAAATTTAGGGTTACTGCCATTTGATGTTGACTGGCTGTTTTATCCATTCGTTGGTGTAAATTCTTCTTTATGTTGGTGCTCTTTACTTTTTGGTGTATTTTTAGAAAGGCTAATACTGGTTGTTTCTTTCTGTATGTAATGCTTCTTTCAGAAGCTCTTGTAAAGCAGGCCTGGTGGTAATAAAATCTCTGAGTTCTTGCTTGTTCATAAAAGATTTTATTTTTCCTTCAGTTGTGAAGCTTAGTTTGGCTGGATATGAAATTCTGGGCTGAAGGTTCTGTTCTTTGAGGATGTTGAATATTGGCCCCCACTCTCTTCTGGCTTGTAGAGTTTCTGCTGAGAGATCTGCTGTAAGTCTGATGGGCTTGCCTTTGTGGGTAACCTGACCTTTCTCTCTGGCTGCCCTTAGTATTTTCTCCTTCGTTTCAACCCTGGTGAATCTAACGATTATGTGCCTTGGGGTTGCTCTTCTTGAGGAATATCTTTGTGGTGTTCTCTGTATTACCTGGGGTTGAATGTTGACCTGCATTGCTAGTTCAGGAAAACTTTCCTGAATAATATCCTGAAGGGTATTTTCCAGCTTGGATTCATTCTCTCTGTCGCATTCAGGTACACCTATCAAACGTAAATTTGGTCTTTTCACATAGTCCCACATTTCTTGAAGACTTTGCTCATTCCTTTTTATCCTTTTTTCTCTAATCTTTTCTACACGTTTTATTTCATTAAGTTGGACTTTGACCTCTGATATCCCTTCTTCTGCTTGAACAATTCGAGTGTTTAAACCTGTGCATACTTCTCAGAGTTCCTGTATTGTATTCTTCAGTTCCATTAATTCACTCATACTCCTCTCTAAGTTGTCTATTCTCAATAGGATTTCATCAAACCTTTTTTCAAAGTTCCTAGTTTCTTTACGTTGGGCTACAACATGGTCTTTTAACTCACCGAAGTTTGTTATTATCCATTCCTTGAAGAGTGATTCTCTCATCAGGATGCGCTCGTTCTCCATCAAGCCTTGTTCCATTGTCGATGTGGAACTGTGATCATCTTTAGAGGGAGAGGCGTTCTGACTTTTAGTATTCTCAGCTTTTTTACGCTGGTTTCTTCCCGTCATTGTAAATTTATCCTCCTGTCGTCTTTGAAATTACCAACTTTCAGATTAGGTCTCTTGAGTGGATGTCCAGGTTGTTAGTTCCCCCGGCCAGAGCAGCGGAGTTAAAACTGATGGTGCTTTTCTGCCCAGGATTCTCCTGTCTGGCTTCCTTCTTGTGTCCATAGTAGGCGACTCTGCCTTCCCGGGGCTCCAAACCTCGGTCAGAAGGGGAACCGGTCCCATTTACTCTGCGCCGAGTGCTGCCGTGCCGAGGTGCCATCACAGCCGCTGCGCCGGGCTCTGGTGTCCTGCTGGGGACCCGTGCGGGTCCTCTGAACCTGTTTACTCTGCTCAGAGAGCTGCTGCACCGAGGTGCCGGCGGAACTGCTGCGCCGGCCAGGAGAGTCGCGCTGGCCACCCGTGTGTTTCCTCCACTGGGGGTTCTTCTGCTCCGTGAGCGACCAGAATTTGTCTGAAAGTGTGGCGTCCTCTAGTTCTCCACGCCTTCCCTGAGAGCTGCAATCCGGGGATGTTAGCGATCGGCCATCTTGGATCGTTCTCCCAACACTTTCTTTTTTAGAGATGGGGTCTCGCTATGTTCCCCAGGCTGGTCTCAAACTCCTGAGTTCAAGTGATCCTCCTGCCTTGGCCTCCCAAAGTGCTGGGATTACAGGTGTGCACCACTGCGCCTGGCCCAAAGACACTTTTATATACCTCTTCTGGAAACAATAAATAATAGCATATTAAATACTCTGAAACATTATTTTGTAGATTGACCTACTTAACTCAGTAGCTCTTCAGTTTGACTAAGAAATAGAAATACCTTTTTTAAAAAAAAATTTAAGAAATACCTATTAAAGTTCCAGGGAATAGTATATGGGACATACCTTGGGAATGCCGGCACAAACTGCAATACACTTATGGGCTACCTGCTCACCTGTACACTGCCCATCTTCATTACTGTTGGTATACACTCCTGTAATAAATCACACAAACCAAGCTCTAAATTCTACACATATAACTTTGTCACTACAATTCTAGTGTTACCATATTATAGGCATTAAATTAAAATAAACACCATCATTACATTTCTTTCTACTCAGTAGAGCAGCTAACAAAGTACTTAAGGAACGGTTTAACTGCTTTCTTATATTTGATATATACAAAGAATGAGGGCAACACAAAAAGGTGCCCACCCACTTACTGCTTGGGGAAACAACAAATACTTCTTTACTCCAAGGTCTTGCAAGATGAATAGGATTTAAGTAATTTTTCAGTAAGAAGTCAAGAGGGTCAGATGCTAAACAGAAATCATTACACTGACTGCTTTCATGCTCATAAATGAATGACACAATGCCAGAAACAAACAGGCATTACATTTTTTCAGGCTAATTTATTACATTACATCTAAAAATCTGTAAATCTCATCCCTCTTTCAATACAATTCTACTTGTTTTCAAAAATAGAAATTTATTCTAAAAATGTGAATCACAGACCCATGTGTGATCCTAATTCCTAAGGGTGGTCAAAAGAAACAGCTACATTAAGATGCCTGATGGAGGCATTTCTACAGAATTAATAATCTGGAATTGCAGTAGAACCTCATTACACATCCTAATAAAATCAGGACTTGGATCTTTCAAATCACATACTCCAAATAGAAATATGTTGAGACAAAGTCTAATAGCATCTAAAACTTAAAGATAGTGCCTGACATGCTGTTGTAAAACCTATCCCTTAGCTCTGATTTATAGTAAAGATTTTCCCACCTTATATAATTTCTAAACCATATGTTCAGAACTCAAGTGTTACTGAAATAACTTTCTCTATGCATGTTCTATAAAAAGTTACAATTCACCGATTATTTGGGCGACTTCTTAGGATATAACAACCAAGAGGCCTCATTTCAGCATTCTGTGTGTAGACCTGAGAAATATCAGCAATTCTTTTTTTTTTTTGAGACGAAGTTTCACTCTTGTTACCCAAGCTGGAGTGCAATGGCGTGATCTCGGCTCACCGCAACATCCGCCTCCTGGGTTCAGGCAATTCTCCTGCCTCAGCCTCCTGAGTAGCTGGGATTACAGGCACGCGCCACCATGCCCAGCTAATTTTTTGTATTTTTAGTAGAGACGGGGTTTCACCATGTTGACCAGGATGGTCTCGATCTCTTGACCTCGTGATCCACCCGCCTCGGCCTCCCAAAGTGCTGAGATTACAGGCATGAGCCACCGCGCCTGGCCAATATCAGCAATTCTTTTACACAGCATGTCCACAGGAATCTCATAGCCATACTTGTATTTCCAGTTAGCTGCCTCATAGCGTGCCCTCTGCACCTGAGATCTGCTGTCAGCTTATAGCATAAAAAACAAAGGTTTCCCTGGTTAGAAGGAAAGAATGAACCTGAAAATCAGGTTATTTTCCCACCATATAGACATACATGAGTTAAAAAGAGAAGGGGTCTACTATGCCTTTTTCTCCCCCAATGAATACTAAATAACTCATCAAAAAGTTTATCAAAAAAATTTTAAAACATGAAGCTCTCTACACAGTACTGCCCTATTATACCGAGCCTTTCATCAGCAGTCAAAATAGTTTCTACAAGTGTCTAGTAACTCCCCAAAGAGTAAGCATTAAGGAGGCTGGGCATGGTGGCTCACACCTGTAATCCCAACCCTTTGGGAGGCCAAGACAGGAAGATCACTTAAGGCCAGGAATTCGAAACTAGGCTGGCCAATATGGCAAAAGCCTGTCTCTACTAAAAATACAAAAATTAGCTGGGTGTGGTGGTGCATGCCTGTAGTCCCAACTACCCAGGAGGTTGAGGCATGAGAATTGCTTGAACCCAGGAGGTGGAGGCAGTCCGGGCAACAAAGTGAGACTCTGTCTCAAAGAAGAAGAAAAGCATTAAGGAGAGAGAATAATCTTTCTTAATATTTTTTAGGCTTAGTTTTTCATTTTTTTTTTAGAGATGGGGTCTTGGAATGGCACCCAGTGAGCCATCATAGCTCACTGCAGCCTTGAATTCCTTGGCTCAAGTGATCCTCCTACTTTAGCCTCCTGAGTAGGCAGGACTACATGCATGCACTACCATACCAGCTAATTTTTGTTATTCCAGATCACATCTTATTGTTGCCCAGGCTGCAGTACAGTGGCACGATCTCGGCTCACTGCAACCTCTGCCTCCTGGGTGCAAGCAATTCTCCTACCTTAGCCTATCAAGTAGCTGGGATTATAGGCAGCCACCACCACAGCCAGCTAAATTTTTTTGTATTTTTACTTTTTGAGACAGTCTAGCCTGTTGCCCAGGCTAGAATGCAGTGGTGCAATCTTGGCTCTCTGCAACCTCCACCTGTTGGGTTCAAGCATTTCCTGCCTCAGCCTCCTGAGTAACTGGGATTACAGGTGTGCGCCACCATGCCCAACTAATTTTTGTATTTTTAGTAGAGACGGGGGTTTCACCACATTGGCCATGCTGGTCTGGAACTTCTGACCTCAAATGATCCTACCACCTCAGCCACCCAAAGTGCTGGGATTACAGGTGTGAGCCACTGCGCCTGGCTTTTTCTGTATTTTTAGTAGAGACGGAGTTTCACCATGTTAGCCAGGCTGGTCTCGAGTTCCTAAACTCAAGTGATCTGCCTGTCTCAGCCTCCCAAGGTGCTGGGATTAAAGGTGTGAGCCACTGTGCCCAGCCCCAGCTAATTTTTAAATTTGTTATATGTATTATAAAAATTTTAAACATTATTGTTGTTTTATATATATATACATGTAATTATATGTTTAATAATTATGTTATATATACATATAATTATATATAAATTATATGTATAATTTCAAAAATGCTCACAATACTCTTAAAATATTGATAATAGTCTTAGAAGACTGCAAATCCACTCATGGCACCTGAAAATCAGGCAATAAGAGAAGTTTAAAATTAATACAAAACTCAAAATAATTTAAAGAAAACAAAAGGCTTGTATATCTATGTAGACACCTAGCTAATTTTACCTGTCTTTCCGGTCATCACACAACCAATGTTTTCAGTTATCTTGAATAAGTGAGTCACTGTGCTGGAATCTATTAATTTGTCCTAATGAACAAAATAAATGAATATATATATATATGTGTGTGTGTATATATATATATATTTAAACATATAGGTTTCTGTATAGCTATGAAATAAAATTACGTTTTTATTTATTTATTTTGAGACGGAGTCTTGCTCTGTTACCTGGATGGAGTGCAGTGGCGCAACCTCAGCTCGCTGCAACCTCCGCCTCCCAAATTCAAGCGATTCTCCTGCCTCAGCCTCCAGAGTAGCTGGGATTACAGGCGTGTGCCACCACACCCAGCTAATTTTTTTATTTTTAGTAGAGACGGGGTTTTACCACGTTGGCCAGGATTGTCTCGATCTCTTGATCTCGTGATCCGCCCGCCTTAGCCTCCCAAAATGCCGGGATTACAGGCATGAGACACCGTGCCTGGCCCATGTTTTTATTTTTCACTTGCCCTGCTTCTTGGAGAAAATAATGCTGTGAAACCATAAAAATAAACTATATAATAAATGTCTTCTGATCATTTTATAGTTGAAATCAATTTTTTTAAAAGGGTTTCGAATTAGCTGGGTGTGGTGATGCATGACGCATGACTGTAATTCCAGCTACTCAGAAGTCTGAGGCAGGAGAATCACTGGAAGCCGGGAGGCAGAGGTTGCGGTGAGCCGAGACCTCGCCATTGCACTCCAGCCTGGGCAATGAGCAAAACTCCGTCTCAAAAAAAAAAAAAAAAAAGAGAAGGAGCGGGGTGGGTTGGGGTGGTGGTGGGTTTTGAGAGGCTCTACTTTCCTTTTTTTCAGACGGAGTCGCACTCTGTCACCCAGGCTGGAGTGCAATGCACTCCAGATTTCGGCTCACTGCAACCGCTGCCTCCTGGGTTCAAGAGGTTATCGTGCCTCAGCCTCCCTAGTAGCTGGAATTACAGGTGCATGCTGCCACGCCTGGCTATTTTCCTTTTCCAGATGATAACTTTTCCTGTGGACAAACTATAGCTTACTCGACTTAGAAATCCCATGATGCTTCTAATCACACCACGAAGTTTAATATGTTAATTCTGTTTCCACAGCTGAACTGTACATAAACGTTCAATAGACACTTCTTGGCTGACAGGAAAGCAGAGTCAAAGCAAGAATCATGTTAATATTTGTATATAAAAACATACTTTTCTACAAACCCATGAAAAATTCTTATATTCTGTAATTACTGACTATTTGGGCATCATTACTTACAGGTACTGTCTTCTGCGTGACAATTACTGCACAGTCTTTCCCTCTGACAGCTACTGATGTAAGGCCACCCTGGTTAATAGCCTTAAAAGCATATTCTGGAAAACAGAACAGTTTTTAAGTTAGAATAAATTATTGTAGATTCTTGCAATGAAATAATAAACAGTCATTTAAAAGAATGAGAAAGAGCTATATGAACACAGAATGTTTATACATCGTTCCAAGATATGAAAGTCAAAATAATAATAATGACCATAAATCAATTAACTCGATAACTCAATTTCTTCCATTTTTATTTTAGTGAAATTATTTCAAATTTCCAAAACATTTTTGTTTGTTTTTTAAAAGACAAAGTCTTTGATTTCCAGTAGCTCTAAATTAAAAAAAAAAAAGACAAAGTCTCACTCTGTCACCAAGGCTGGAGTACAGCGGTGCAATCTCAGCTCACTACAACCTCTGCCTGCCAGGCTAATGCTATTCTCCTGCCTCAGCCTCCCAAGTAGCTGGGATTACAGGCGTGCACCACCACGCCTGGCTAATTTTTTTATTTTTAGTAGAGATGGGGTTTTACCATGTTAGCCAGGCTAGTCTTGAACTCCTGACCTCAGGTGATCCGCCCACCTCAGCCTCCCAAAGTGCTGGGATTCCAGGTGTGAGCCACCACACCTGGCTTCAGCCAGACTAGTCTTGAACTCCTGACCTCAGGTGATCTGCCTGCCTCAGCCTCACAAAGTGCTGGGATTACAGGTGTGAGGCACTGCACTCCCAGCCCCAGTAAAGTTTAAATTTAATTTTGATCATACTAAATCTTTATCATGATGTTTTGTCATTTAAAAAGCTTTTTCTAGCCACTATTTCTAAGTCTGGTTTTCCCAGGTCAAAGTTAGCTTCTCTAAATTTTTTCTAGACTTAATACTTCTGTTAACTTTCCTCAGTAACTAATTTGACCACATTCAGTTTTAATTGCTGTTTGATTATTTTGCACTGATTTTTTTTTTTTTTTTTTTTGAGACGGAGTTTCGCTCTTGTTACCCAGACTGGAGTGCGATGGCACGATCTCGGCTCACCGCAACCTCTGCCTCCTGGATTCAAGCAATTCTCCTGCCTCAGCCTCCCGAGTAGCTGGGACTACAGGCACGCACCACCATGCACAGCTAATTTTTGTATTTTTAGTAGAAACGGGGTTTCACCTTGTTGAGCAGGATGGTCTCGATCTCTTGACCTCGTGATCCACCCTCCGCGGCCTCCCAAAGTTCTGGGATTATAGACCTGAGCCAGCATGCCCGGCTTTTTTTTTTTTTTTTTTTTAAGACGCAGTCTTGCTCCGTCGCTCAGGCTACAGTACAGTGACACACTCTTGGCTCACTGCAACCTCTGCCTCTTGGGTTCAAGCAATTCTCCTGCCTCAGCCTCCTGCGTAGCTGGGATTACAGGCGTGCACCCCCATGCCCAGCTAATTTTTGTATTTTTAGTAGAGATGGGGTTTCACCATGTTGACCAGGATAGTCTTGATCTCCTGACCTCATGATCCGCCCACCTCGGCCTCTCAAAGTGCTGGGATTACAGGTCTGAGCCTCTGTGCCCAGCCTGCACTGATTTTTGTCTACCAAGTTGAATTTTTCTGAATCACCCTTTTTGCAATTTTTATGTTACCTATAACATATTACTGTATCTGTAACAAACTTCAGCTTGTGCACTTCAAGGTGCTGTCAATCCTCTCCATTGGTTAAAACACTAGGATCAAAATGGTAGCTTACAAAAAAACTAGTTTTGGCACCATGTAGTATAATTGATAATGATTGTCTTTGGACAGTAAGAATACAGATGACACTACCAATTTATATGCCATATATTTCTTCAAATTTTTATTTTATTTTATTTTTATTTTAGAGATGAAGTCTCGCTCTGTCACCCAGGCTAGAGTACAGTGGCACCATCTCGGTTCACTGCAACCTCTGCCTCCCAAGCTCAAGTGATTTTCAGCCTCCTGAGTAGCTGGGATTACAGGTGACCGCCATCAAACCGAGTTAGTTTTTGTATTTTCATTAGAGACAGGGTTCCACTATGTTGGACAGCCTGGTCTGGAACTCCTGACTTCAGGTGATCCACCTGGAGTCAGCCTAGTGGCTCACACCTGTAATCTCAGCAGTTTGGAATGCTGATATGGGAGGATCACTTGAACTCAGGAGTTCGAGACCAGCCGGGGCAACATAATGAGACCTTGTCTCTACTAAAAATTTTTTTTAAATGAAAAATTTGGGCCCAGTGCAGTGGCTCACGCCCGTAATCCCAGCACTTTGGGAGGCCAAGGTGGGCATATCACCTGAGGTCAGGAGTTTGAGACCAGACTGACCAATATGATGAAACCCCATCTCTACTAAATTACAAAAAATTAGCTGGGTGTGGTGGCGCATGCCTGTAGTCCCAGCTACTCAGGGGGCCGAGGCAGGAGTTGAACTTGGGAGGCGGAGGTTGCAGTGAGCCGAGATCACGCCAATGCACCTGTGTGTCTTTTATTTCATTAAAAATAATCAGGCCCGGTGCGGTGGTTTACACCTGTAATCCCAGCATTTTGGAAGGCCAAGGCAGGTGGATCACAGGGCAGGAGTTCAAGACCACCCTGGCCAAGATGGTGAAACCCCGCCTCAACTAAAAACACAAAATTTAGCTGGGAGGCTGAGGCAGCAGAATCGATTGAACCTGGGAGGTGGAGGTTGCGGGGAGCCGAAGTCACGCCATTGCACTCCAGCCTGGGCAACAAGAGCAAAACTGTCACAAAAAGAAAAAAAAAAAAAGACTGCTTCCTAGCACAAGCTTGTGCCTTCTGCTACCACATTATCTTTTTAGAGATTATTTGTTATTAATATTTAATCCTGAAAAAAATTTCCATGACTCCATTACTTTCTAAAAGATTAGAACATTAAAGGCAAAGCTTAAATCCCCTTGACAAACACCCATCTCTGCCTGCTCCCTCCTCTCCATCCAAAAGACTATAGCAATGCAAATAGATGAGATATATTTCACTATGTTGATGTTCGGGTAGTTAAAGGTAAATTGATAGATTAAAGAAGTGAATTGGCTGGGCACAGTGGCTCCGGCCTGTAATCCCAGCACTTTGGGAGGCCGAGGCAGGCAGATTGCAAGGTCAGGAGTTTGAGACCAGGCTGGCCAACATAGTGAAACCCAGTCTCTACTAATAATACAAACATTTTTACAGGGCATGGTGGTGTGCACCTGTGTAGTCCCAGCTACTCAAGAGGCTGAGGCAGAAGAAGCTCTGGAACCCGGGAGGTGGAGGTTGTGGTAAACCCAGATTGCACCACTACACTCCAGCCTGGGGAACAGAGCAAAACTCTGTCTCAAAAAAAAAGCAAATTAGTGTAACCAAGTCCAAACTTGTTCTGAGGCTTCAGTGAGCAGTGATTGTGCAGTGAGTGTGCCACAGACAAAAGAGACCTTGTCTCAAAAAAATTTTAAAAAGAAGGCTGAGCGCGATAGCTCATGCCTATAATTCGAGCACTTTGGGAGGCCTAGGCAGGTGGATTACCTGAGGCCAGGAGTTCAGTACCAGCCTGGTCAACATGGCAAAAACCAGACTCTACTAAAAATGCAAAAATTAGCCAGGCGCGGTGGCTCACACCTGTAATCCCAGCACTTTAGGAGGCCGAGGCGGGTGAATCATGAGGTCAAGAGATCGAGACCATCCTGGTCAACATGGTGAAACCCCGCCTCTACTAAAAATACAAAAAATTAGCTGGGCATGGTGGCGCATGCCTGTAATCCCAGCTACTCAGGAGGCTGAGGCAGGAGAATTGCCTGAACCCAGGAGGTGGAGGTTGCGGTAAGCTGAGATTGCACCATTGCACTCCAGCCTGGGTAACAAGAGCGAAACTCCGTCTCAAAAAAAAAAAAAAAAAAAATGCAAAAATTGTCCGAATGTGATGGCGCACGCCTGTAGTCCCAACTACTCAGGAGGCTGAGGCAGAATTGCTTGAATCCAGGAGGCAGAGTTTGCAGTGAGCTGAGATCGTGCCACTGCATTCCAGCCTGGGCAATTGAGCAAGAGTCCGTCTCAAAAAAAAAAAATATATAGGCCGGGTGTGGTGGCTCACGCCTGTAATCCAAGCACTTTGGAGGCCAAGGCAGGTGGATCACCTGAGGTCAGGAGTTCAAGACCAGCCTGACCAACATGGTGAAACCCCGTCTTTATAAAAAAAAAATATATTTTTTTATATAAATATATATATATACACACACTCTTATCTTCCCTCTTTTCTTTCTGTTATGAAGCTGGCCATAAAGAAATTCTTTGACCAGTCTTGTCTGATTATAGGTCATAAGACCCTAGTTCAGAAGGTGGGAAGAATACTGCACAGAGAAGCCAAGAAGAATCTAGACAGGCCTTGCCAGGTTTTGCCACTCAGCCTATTAGTACTAGATCATACCCTCTTTGTCCAATCACATTTCTACACAGTCGTCCATGCTTCAATCACACCTGTTCAATGAAGTCTCCGTAAAAGACCCAAGAGGATGGGTTAGGGAGAGCTTCCTGATAGCTGAACCCATGGAGAATCCTGGAGGGCGGCACACCTCGGAAGGGCATGGAAGCTCTGGGTCCCTCCCACATGCTTTGCCCTGTGCAGCTCTTCATCTGTATCCTTTGTAATATCCTTTATAATAAACCATTAAATATGTTTCCCTGAGTTCTGTGAGCCTCTCTAGCAAATTTATTGAACATAGTTGGAACCCCCATTATTTATTTATTTATTTTGTTAAAGACAAGGTTTCACTATGTTGGTCAGGCTGGTCTTGAACTCCCGACCTCAGGTGATCTGCCCACCTTAGCCTTCAAAGTGCTTGGATTACAGGTGTGAGCCACCACGCCTGACCGGAACCCCAATTTATACCCAGTTGGTCATGAATACAGGTAAAACAAACTGACTCTTGTGGTTGGCATCCAAAGTGAGGGGCAGTCTTGTGGGACTGAACGCTCAACCTGTGGGATCTGATGCTCTCTCCAGGTAGATAGTGTCAGAATTGAATTGGAAGACACCCAGCTGATGTCTGCTGCAGAACTGATTGCTTGCTTGGTGGTGGGGTAATATCCTCATACATGCGGTCACAGAAGTCTTCTGTGTTGATTGCTGTGGTGTGAGGGCAGAGGAAAAATTGGGTCTTTTTTTGTTTTCTGTGTGTTTTTTTTTTTTTTCAACAGACCCTCGGCTGTATTGCCCAGGCTGGAGTGTAGTGGCGTGATCTCAGCTCACTGCAACACTCTCAGGTTCAATCAATTCTTATGTCTCAGCCTCCTGAGTAGCTGGGATTATAGGCACCCACCACCACAACTGGCTAATTCTTAGTATTTTAGTAGAGATGGGGTTTCACCACGTTGCCCAGGAGGGTCTTGAACTCCTGAGCTGAGGCAATCCACCTTGCTGTGGCTCCCGAAGTGCTAGGATTACAGGCATGAGCCATTGCGCCCAGCCCATTTTTTGTTTTTATTGAGACAGGGTGTCACTTTAATGCTGGGCTGGAGTGCACAGCCATGGCTCACCACAGCCTTGACCTCCAAGCTCAGGTGATCCTCCTGCCTCAGCCTCCTAAGTAGCTTGTACTAGAGGCACATACTACCATATTAGACTAATTTTTTTGTATTTTCTGTAGAGATTGGGTTCACCCAGTCTGATCTTAAACTCCTTGGCTCAAGGGATACACCTGCCTTGACCTCCCAAAGTGGTGGGATTGCAGGTGTGAGCTGCCATGCCCAGCCATAGTTTGTTTTTTCTGCACGGTATGCTTTTGACAGTAAACAGCATTTAGAATGCATTTGGGAAGGAGCTCCATTGTTCATGTAAGAAAAGTGCTGATATAGGCATGCAGAGGCTCCGCAATGCCATTAAGTCCTGGAGCCCTTTCCAGGCCTCTCTTCTGCCTTCTGCTATATTAGCCTTCAATGTCAAGCTGCTACCTTCAGTGGCACTAGAAGCAGCAATGAGGGCTGTGTGCTTTCTTGCTCACTTCCAGAAATCCCTTCCTCCATACCTTGCCCTTTAGATATTTTCGTCTATATCCTTTGTAATACACTTTATGATAAACCAGTAAATGTTTCCTTGAGTTGCCTAGCATTCTGAGCAAGAATCCTGATTCCCACTAGCTGGCCCACTTAAGTCACATGCTTATCCCTGATCCAATGACCATGATCTAGAATAAAAGGTGTTGATTAGTATAAGTCACAATTGGGGATCATTTCAGGACCTGGAATGGAGTCAGTTTCCTTCTCAGATCCTCAAAACTCTAAGTGCTTTCAGAAGTGGGAATAGCTGGGAGAATGATGCTGGCTAGATAACCACAATGGCCATTTACACAGGTCTTCATCAAGCTAGGGATTTGGGGTTGTTAACAACGGAAACTACTAAAGAAACGTGACTGCATAGACTGGAGAGACAGGCGGTCCCCTAAAGGAAAAATAGAGTGTTTGAAGAAAGGAGAAGAATGCTGGACAATACATACTTAACAAATATCCATTGGTTATTTCATAGAAGGCCCCAAAATTAATTAAATAATTTATTTATTTATAAAATGGAGTCTCACTCTGTCACCTGACTGGAGTGCAGTGATGTGATCTCCGCTCACTGCAACCCCCTGGCGATTCTCCTGCCTTAGCCTCCCGAGTAGCTGGGACTATAGGCCTGCGCCACCACGCCCAGCTAATTTTTGTGTTTTTAGTACAGATGGGGTTTCACCATGTTGGCCAGGATAGTCTCGATCTCTTGACCTTGTGATCTGCCTGCCTCGTTCTCCCAAAGTGCTGGGATTACAGGCATGAGCCACCGCACCCAGCCAAAATGTATTTATTTAACCCAGACTTCTCCCAGGAATGTCAGGACTTTTAAGAATGACCTAGTAATGACACAAGAATAAACACACAGGCAAATGAACAAACAACAGAATAGAAAGTCTAGAAATAGACACAAGTAAATATGCTAATGTTATATATCAAGGGCAGCATTTAAATTCTGTTGGGGCAGTTTGTTTAACAAATGTTGTTGACATACTGGCTCTCCATCGGGCAGAAGTTAGACCCCAGCTCACACATGCATAAGAATAAATTCCAGTTATATTAAAGATTTAAATTTTTTTTTTTTTTTGAGACGGAGTTTCGCTGTTGTTACCCAGACTGGAGTGCAATGGCACGATCTCGGCTCACTGCAACCTCCGCCTCCTGGGTTCAAGCAATTCTCCTGCCTCAGCCTCCCGAGTAGCTGGGACTACAGGCACGCACCACCATGCCCAGCTAATTTTTTGTATTTTTAGTAGAGACGGGGTTTCACCATGTTGACCAGGATGGTCTCGATCTCTCGACCTCGTGATCCACCCTCCTCGGCCTCCCAAAATGCTGGGATTATAGGCGTGAGCCACCCCGCCCGGCCAAAGATTTAATTTTTTTTTTAATAAAAAGAAGAGGGGTGGGTGCGTTGGCTCACGCCTGTAATCCCAGCATTATGGAAAGCCGAGGCGGGTGGATCATTTGAGGACAGGAGTTCGAGATCTGATTAGCCAACACAGCGAAAACCGGTCTCTACGAAAAATATAAAAATTAGCCAGGCGTGGTGGCGGGCGCCGGTAATCCCAGCTACTCGGTCGGCTGAGGCACGAAAATCGCTTGGACCCGGGAGGCGGAGGTTGCAGTGAGCCGAGATCGCACCAAAGTACTCCAGCCTGTGCAACAGAGCAAGACTGTGTCTCAAAAAAAAGAGAAAAGTTAAAAAAAGGAAAAGAAATGAAAAAGCTAATTCACTGGGGAAACTTGGGGAAACTTTCTAAGCTGGTAGCCGAGCGTGCGACCTTCTCATTCCGCCTCTTCCATTGGGTTCCCATGACTTACGTCGCAGGATATGTAGCCAATGGGAACTAGGCATGGGTGAAGAGCTCACCAATGGGGTAGGGGCGGGAGATTTGAAAGGTCCTGGATCAGGGCGCGGCGTGACTGATTCAGTTGCTTGCGGGAGGCAGGGAGAGTAGCAGTGCCTTGGGCTCCAGGTGAGCTGGCCTCCTTTCACAGGCCTTGCGCCGGGAGTGGGCAGATGATCGGGCAGGTCGGAGGTCCACCGGGCTGGCCCGCGCGCACTCCGCAAGGCTGGAAGGAGGTAGGGACGATAGCAGGGTGGGGGAGGTGAGACCAGCGCCTGGACTGGGGCTAGTGTGCTGACCTGGTCCTTTTTACGAGCCCAGGCTAGCGCTTTCGACCCGATCGCTCCAACCCCTCCCTCTCTTTCTTTTTCTCTGCTTCTCACGGCTGTTTCCCTTCTCCGCCCAGCTCTTCTCCGCCTTTCCCTCTAAGGATGGCCCAGAAGGAGAACGCCTACCCCTGGCCCTACGGCCGGCAGACGGTAAGGCCCTTCCCTCCATCCCCGCCCCCACCTTGTCCCTGCACGGCGAGTTCCTGCTGGGAGACTTGAGATCCTGCAGTGAGCAATCCTTTAAGCACCTTCTTCCCCGTTCTGCTCCAAAGTACGGGTCCCAAGAATTTGGTGACAGAACCCAGAATGGTCATTTATAGCCACATCCTGCCAACTTTAATCTGACAAGCCAGTGACTCCCAACCGGTGAGGACCCCTGGGGCTGAGCCTGCTCATCACATACCAATGATATCTGGGACTGAGTAGGCAGGGCCTGGCCTTCACAACCCATGTGCTGAAAAAATAAACTAGGCAGCAAATAGAAAGGACTCTAAAAGGCTATAAGGTTACTGTTGAAACAGTCCAGGGCAAGTCTAAATTAATAATTTGGAATTTATTTTAATGACTAAGGTGAGGTAAGGATCTAAATGGACTTATTTCCCAATTGTCCAGACAGATTTCATTGAAGGGTCTCCCCTGATTTTTTATTATATATAAATTCCCACATAGGTGTGGGTCTATTTCTGGACTGTATTTTATTCAACTTGGTTATTTGTAGATCTATACCAATATCACTTTGGGGAACAGGTTTTTAGAGGCACTGGGACTTTCTTCTCTTGGCTGAAGAAGACAGAAGGGGCCCTGCACAGGTTTTGCTCCCTGCTTGTGGAGCTCGGGCTTCCTAAAGAGTCTGTGTCCTTGTGCATCAGCTCCCTCCCTCATGGAGCACTGAATGAGGCTGTCAGGAATGGAGTCTGGATGAGAAACCACTGTCACTTTTACCTTGGTCACTCCTAAAAGTGCATCTATTACTTTGAGAAGTTGAAAGTGAGGCTGGGCACGGTGGCTCACGCCTGTAATCCCAGCACTTTGGGAGGCTAAGGCAGGTAGATCATGAGAACAAGATATCGAGACCATCCTGGCCAACATGGTGAAACCCTGTCTCTACTAAAAGTACAAAAATTAGCTGGGCATGGTAGTGGGCACCTTGTAGTCCTAGCTACTCGGAAGGTTAAGGCGGGAGAATCGCTTGAACCTGGGAGGCGGAGGTTGCAGTGAGCTTAGATTGCACCACTGCACTCCATCCTGGGCAACAGAATGAGACTCTGTCTCAAAAAAAAAAAAAAAAAAAAAAGAAGTTGAAAGTGAGAAGTGGTCTAGGCCCATCAGAGTAGCTCTTAGTGTCCCTAAAGCCTGTTCTTGCAAAGCTGTAAATCCAGGTTGTTGCTATAACATTCAAGGCCTCAAGGATCTTATCTAAGCCTTAATAAACTAAACTTTAAGGAAACTCTGAGAATACCTCTGTGCTAACCCCCTTGAATTATAGGTGTTTATTGACCCAGCCCTCTACTATGCTGTGAGTGAGGGGCTGGATGAATGACTGTGGTGTTATGGACAGATTGGACACCTTCATGCCTGTGAAGGTGGTGTGGGCCAGGGACAAAGAGGTGAAATGTTAGCTGTTGGGGTGAGTCCTTTGCCCCTTATCTTAGGCCTACTTAGGTTTATTAATAATCCATTTTAATATGATACTACAAGCAGAGCCTGGGAAGCAAAACTGTCATGTCAGTGTTTCTATTTGAATTGGGGGTGGGCGGGTGACTGGCTTTTTAGCAGAGGGCTGAAATGCTGCTTGCAGCACATTCCACCCCGGTCATCAAACAAAGGCACCCTCAGAGCTACCCCCTGCTCCTTCTCAGACTCCATCTGGCCTGAGCACCCTGCCCCAGCGAGTCCTCCGGAAAGAGCCTGCCACCCCATCTGCACTTGTCCTCATGAGCCGCTCCAATGTCCAGCCCACAGGTAACTGGGACAAGGGGGAGAGGACTGACTTGGGGAGATGAGAGTCTATGGGAGGGTGTAGGGAGGAGAATGTCATCCCTGTTCTCATTCAACTTACCTGTTCTCTCCTTAGCTGCCCCTGGCCAGAAGGTGGTGGAGAATAGCAGCGGGACACCCAACGTCTTAACGTAAGTGCCCCAAGCCTTGGGGTGGACAGGGATGAGGGGGGCAGTGAACATGCAGGAAGTCGGGGAGGTAAAATCTAAGGGCAGGAGGAGTAGGAATGAAGAAAAATGGGGCTGAGGACAGGATGGGATGAGGAAGCAGGGAAAAAGCAAACATCTTAGATAACCAAAACTGGTTCTGAGCTGCCTTCCCCCACTTTCTAAGCAGGCGGTCCTTCACAATTGATGACTTTGAGATTGGGCGTCCTCTGGGCAAAGGCAAGTTTGGAAACGTGTACTTGGCTCGGGAGAAGAAAAGCCATTTCATCGTGGCACTCAAGGTCCTCTTCAAGTCCCAGATAGAGAAGGAGGGTGTGGAGCATCAGCTGCGCAGAGAGATCGAAATCCAGGCCCACCTGCAGTATGGCTTGATGCCCCCTGAGCCAAAGCCCCTCTGCTCCCTCACCCCCAGATTCAGCCCCACCTCATCCAGATTGCTCTCTCTGTAACTATGGCCAGTGAGCCCCATGTAGCTCTTAGTCCTGGTCAGAGCCTTGAATCCAGAAATCTGCCTCCAGTTTCCCCTTATCACTTCCAGCCCTGGTGTCCCTGGCCACATCTGACCCTAGTTTTCTCCTATCATCTTTCCCAGCTCTTTTATGCCTTTGGCCTGAGGCCTCCTCATTTCTTCCCCCAGGCATCCCAACATCCTGCGGCTGTACAACTACTTTTATGACCGGAGGAGGATCTACTTGATTCTAGAGTATGCTCCCCGTGGGGAGCTCTACAAGGAGTTGCAGAAGAACCGCACATTTGATGAGCAGCGAACAGCCACGGTCCGGGAGCGTGGGCACCTAGGGCGCCGGTAGGGGCTTGTGCTGCTTGTAGCTGGAGGTCCATCTTTGTCTGACTGCCTGTCATTGGCCCTTCCAGATCATGGAGGAGTTGGCAGATGCTCTAATGTACTGCCATGGGAAGAAGGTGATTCACAGAGACATAAAGCCAGAGAATCTGCTCTTAGGGCTCAAGGGAGAGCTGAAGATTGCTGACTTCGGCTGGTCTGTGCACGCACCCTCCCTGAGGTATGGTGGCCTGGGAGGCCAGAGGTGTGAGGCTGGGCCATTAAAACCTCTCCAGGAACAAGTTTCACGTTAGCTCAGTTGGTTAGAGTGTGGTGCTAATAATGCCAAGGTTGCAGTTTTGGTATCTGTACAGGCCAGTGGCCAAACTTTGGCCAGGCACGGTGACTCACACCTGTAATCCCAGCACTTTGGGAGGCCAAGGTGGTTGGATCACTTGAGGCCAGAAGTTCAAGACTGGCGGACCTGCCTGGCCAACATGGCAAAACCCCCTCTCTGCTAAAAATAGACATGGTGGTACACACTTGTAATCCCAGCTGTTCAGGAGGCTGGCACATGAGAATCGCTTGAACCCGGGAGGTAGAGGTTGCAGTGAGTCAAGATCGCCCCACTGCACTCCAGCCTGGACTTTGTCTCAAAAAAGCCCAGGAGCAGCAGCCTTTTTTTCTTCCATACCTTTTTTTTCATGGTTTCATAGTATCACATGGTAGAGATACAACCTGATTTATTTAAGCAGAACATGCCTGATGGGCATTAGAGATGTCTCCAATTATTTCTTTAACTCCAAAATGAACATTGCCCACACATTGGATTATCTTTTTTTTTTTTTTGAGATGGAGTCAAAAACACAAAACCAGAAAGATATGGAGTCTTGCTCTGTCATCCAGGCTGGAGTGCAGTGGCACAATCTTGGCTCACTGCAATCTCCGCCTCCCCAGTAGCTGAGACTACAGGCATGTGTCAACACATCCGGCTAACTTTTTTTGTATTTTTAGTAGAGAGTTTCACTGTGTTAGCCAGGATGGTCTCCATCTCCTGACCTCCTGATCCGCCCACGTTGGCCTCCCAAAGTGTAGGGATTACAGGCATGAGCCACTGTGCCTGGCCTTAGATTATGTTAAGATATATCCGACAGTGTAGAATTGCTGGGGCTATGTGCAGGCTTAACTCTGGGGCTTCGGGATATATCATCATCCCACCCCCACCCCAGTAACCCTGCCTGGCTGGACCTCTCCCGTGGTACATCCTGTGGTCTTTTGGCTCCCTGCTGTCAGGCAGCAGGGAAAGGAGAGATTGTATGTCACTGGGACCCCTGCCCACACCGCTTATCCCTCCCAGGAGGAAGACAATGTGTGGTACCCTGGACTACCTGCCCCCTGAGATGATTGAGGGGCGCACGCACAACGAGAAGGTGGATCTGTGGTGCATTGGAGTACTTTGCTACGAGCTGCTGGTGGGGAACCCACCCTTTGAAAGTGCATCACACAATGAGACCTATCGGCGCATCGTCAAGGTGGGAGGGTGGCCTGGGCTTCATGCCAGATGCAGAGGCCAGGGGCTGGGGGGCTGAGGGTGTGTGGGCAGAGTGTATTTGCATGGCCCTAAGTAACTCCAAACAGAATGGGTAGTCAAGGAAGATGTAGCCAGGATGAAACTAATGCAGCCCTTCCATCTCTTCATATCTGCAGGTGGACCTAAAGTTTCCCGCTTCAGTGCCCACGGGAGCCCAGGACCTCATCTCCAAGTTGCTCAGGCATAACCCCTCAGAACGGCTGCCCCTGGCCCAGGTCTCAGCCCACCCTTGGGTCCAGGCCAACTCTCGGAGGGTGCTGCCTCCCTCTGCCCTTCAATCTGTCGCCTGATGGTCCTTGTCATTCACTCGGGTGTGTCTATGTTTGTATGTCTGTGTATGTACAGGGGAAAGAAGGGGCCCTGACTGTTCCCTTGTCTGTCTTCTACCTCCTCCTTTGTTTAATAAAGGCTGAAGCTTTTTGTATACTGATGAGTGTAGATGTTTCTAGGTGGATGCTTTGCTGTGGTGGAAGCTGTTCCTTAGAAGAGAGCTGGCCCACCCTGAGGAGCTGGGATGAGCATTACTTTGCTATCCCTGGTAATACCCTACCCTCTCAGCTCTGACTCTCACCTGGTCAGTTCCCAGCCAACGCCACCCCCACTTCCACCTCTGCCCTCACTGTCTATTCGCTCCCAGAGCCTGGAGGCGCTGGACCCTGGCACACCAGCCATCTCTGGCCACTTTTCACCTCTCTCTTGGTTGTCTGACTTGTAGTTTTTCCTCTTCTGGTTCATTCTCTGCCCCTTTGCCATTGTAGGAGCAACTGAACAATGCTGTACCCTAGAAGTCGTCTTTGCTTGTTTCTTTTACTGCTCTGGTACAGGAGCCAAAGAAGCAGTAGTGATTCGGTCTTGTTCCTGACACAAGGTTTCACAGTTACATATGAAGCTTTCTGTAGGTTTTTCATAGATACCCTTTTTCAGGTTAAAGAAGGCCTATTCTAGTCCTAGTTTACTAAGAGTATTAAAAAAAAAAGTTGGTTTGTTTTTTTTTTTTAAAAGAGAGGGGGTTTCTCCATGTTGGCCAGGCTGGTCTCAAACTTCTGACCTCAGGTGATCCGCCCACCTCGGCCTCCCAAAGTGCTGGGATTACAGGCGTGAGCCACTGTGCCCAACCAGATTTTTTTGTTGTTGTTGTTTTAAATTCATTGCTTTATACCAAGCCACTAGAACAGTGCCTGGAATGTACAGGATACTCAGTAACTACTGTCTACTGTCAAATGAATAAATCTAACCAAAATTACGGTGGCAGTGGGGTGGAAGAGTCAATTCCTTACATTTTATAGAAGGAAAAAAACAGGTCATGCTTAAAATTGAAATGTAAGAAGCAGCAACAAAAGCATGTGATTTTAAAATGTAAATACCCACCAAAACAAAAAACACAGTGAAAAGACCTGAAACTGGCTATCTCTTGGGAGAGAGAAATGGGCAGAGTGCTTTTATTTTTTATTTATTTATTTATTTATAAGATGGGGTTTCTCCATGATGGCCAGGCTGGTCTTGAACTCCTGACTTCAGGTGATCCACCCACCTCGGCCTCCCAAAGTGCTAGGATTGCAGGCAGGAGCCACTGCACCCGGCCAGAGTGCTTTTAAATGTATTTTTTATTTTTTGAGACAGAGTTTTGCTCTGTCACTCAAGCTGAAGTGTAGTGGTGTGATCTCAGCTCACTGCAACCTCCATCTCCTGGGTTGAAGCGATTCTCCTGCCTCAGTCTCCCAAGCAGCTGGGATTACAGGCGAACACAACCACGCCCAGCTAATTTTTTTTTATTTTTAGTAATGGCCAGGCTGGTCTCAAACTCCTGACCTAAAGTGATCAGGCCATCTCGGCCTCCCAAAGTGTTGGGATTACAGGCGTGAGTCACCAGGCCTGGCCTATAATCCTTAATATGGATATCCCTACGGTTTTTTTTTTCAAGCTCTTCTATTTGATGGACATGCAGATTATTTGCAATCCTTTGCACTGTGGCCAGTGTCTTTTGCGTGCCTTCTGTGCACCTTTGTGATGGTCTCTAGTTGTCCTCTAGGGGACATCTAGAGAAAGACATGGCAATGCTGAGTACAAGCATCTAGAGAAAGATGGTAATGCTGGGTACACGCAGTTAAACGGTGTATAGATATCACCAAAAATGCCCTTCTAAGTGGCGGACAGTTTACACTCCCACAGGCAATAATGAAAGACATCCATTTTCCCACACCCTTACGCTGACTCCTACTCCTACTGTTACCTGCGGGTAAGTCTGCAGCTATCCGGGACCTAGCTCCTCTGTTTTCTCGAAGGCAATAATTCAAATGAGAAAAAGGCAAGGTTTCAGGCAGAAGGGAGAACTGATTTTAAGCAAAGTGAGAGTTTATTACAAAAGACAGAACACTTAGAAAAAGACCAAGCCGGCGACTTGAAAAATCAAGCGCTCCTTCCGCTTTGTTTAGAGTTTTTAATACCCCACGACCTCTTCCCGGCTGCCTCTTCCCCTTATTTTTCTTCTGAGCGGGCCGAAGCTCAGATTAACGCAGAGGCAGTAGCCCGCCGGCGTTTGGGAGGGATCGCATGCGCAGTGTGGCTACCGAAGTCCAGCGCATGCTCATTAGGGGCAATTTGCCCTTCCTGCTCCAGCGCCCAGCCAAGAAGGTCTTACACCGATCAAATGCAACCATCTTGCCCTTTCACTGCGCTTGTTTAAAAACTTATCGGGGGCCGGGCGCGGTGGCTCACGCCGGTAATGAGTTCGAGACCAGCCTGCCCCAAATCGAGACACACCGTGTCTACTAAAAATACAAAATTAGCTGGGTGTGTTGTCTCAAACACGGAAAATTTATAGACTCTACAGGTGTTTTTTTTTTTGTTTTTTTTTTTGAGACGAAGTTTTGCTCTTGATGCCCAGGCTGGAGTGCAATGGTGCGATCTCGGCTCACCGAAACCTCCACCTCCCGGGTTCAAGCGATTCTCCTGCCTCAGCCTCCCGAGTAGCTGAGACTGCAGGCACCCACCACCATGCCCGACTTAATTTTTGTACTTTTTGTAGAGACTGGGTTTTTGCCATGTTGGTCAGGCTGGTCTTGAACTCCTGGCCTCAAGTGATCCAACCGCCTCCTTCTCCCAAAGTGCTGGGATTACAGGCGTGAGCCACCGTGCCCAGCCAACTTTCATATTCTTTAGATTATTTTTCAACCATTAAAAAATACAAAAACAGCCAGGCGAGGTGGCTCACACCTGTAATCCTAGCACTTTGGGATGCCGAGGTGGGTGGATTACCTGAGGTCAACAGTTCAAGACCAGCCTGGCCATCATGGAGAAACCCCATCTTTAAAAAAAAAAAAAATACAAAAACAGCCGGTTTAGGGTGGCTCATGCCTTTAATCCTAGCACTTTAGGAGGGTGAGGCTGGTGGATTACCTGACCTCAGGAGTTCAAGCAGCCTGACCAACATGGTGAAACCCCCATCTCTACTAAAAATACAAAATTAGCCAGGCGTGGTGGCGCATGCCTCTAATCCCAGCTACTTGAGAGGTGAGGCAGGAGAATTGTTTGAACCCAAGAGGCAGGGGTTGCAGTAAGCCAAGATTGCACCATTGCATTCCAGCCTGGGCAACAAGAGCGAAACTCTGTCTCAAACAAACAAATAAAAATATAAAAAATTCTTAGCTCATGGCCGTAAAAAAATAGGTGTTGAGCTGGATTTGGTCCTTGGGCTGTAGTTTGCTGAACCCTACTGTAGTGGACACTGTGGTAGCCTCCTGACAGCCCCTCCTCCCTTCCCCATTATGTTGCAGTTACTTGAATTTGAAAGGAACTGACTCATCCCTAGCTCCAGGAGGAGCATAACTGTTTTAATCTAATCGGTTTATTCCCCCCCCAACTTTTTTTTTTGAGACAGGGTCTAAGATCTCTGTTGCCCAGACTGGAGTGCATTAGTGCAATGATAACTCACTGCAGCTTCAACCTCCTGGGTTCAGCCAATCCTCTTGTGATATAGCTGGCCTAGAGTTAGAACCTGTACAATGCCATTTTATAAAATGACAAAACTGTTTCCATTCTCCTCACAATGACTGCTAACCTTGGCTTCTGTAAACTGCTAGTTTACTTTGCAGGATGCAAAGTGAGGTAAAGCTGCATACCTTCTCTTATCTGTAAATGCCAGAATTGCTGGCCTTTGTTTACCAGAGTAAGCACCCCCAGATAATTCCATCCTGGCGCCAAGTAAATAAAAATCTGTGGATCCCACCCCTACCCAGACGATGTGTAAACGAATGCTAATCTTAGCATCTGTGAACCCCTTAATGACAATCAGAATGTCAAATAGTCCCCTGGCCCTCGGAATGTCCGGAACCCCCTCACCCTTATCTCCGCCCAGAAGGTGATTTGAATTCCGCCCTCGGAATGTCTGAAGCCCCTCACCCCATCCTCTCCCCTCACCCCCAAGGCGATTTTTACGGGTATAAAAGGTCTTGTCCCCCTCTTTTACGGGGCCACGGGTTGGAGAGACGTGAGTCCTCCGTGGTCGCCGGCAATAAACCCTGCAATTTGGCATACTTTTGTCTTGATGTTGGCTTTCTATGTTCGGTCCGATACAACACTCCTGCCTCAGCCTCCAGAGTAGCTGGGACTCTAGGCGTGCAACACCATGTCTGGCTAATTTTTTTTTTTTTTTTTTTTTTTTGAGACAGAGTCTTGCTCTGTCACCCAGGCTGGAGTGCAATGGCATAATCTTGGCTAGCTGCAACCTCTGCCTCCCAGGTTCAAGCAATTCTCCTGCCTCAGCCTCCCAAGTAGCTGGGATTACAGGTGTCTGCCACCACACCCGACGAATTTTTGTATTTTTAGTAGAGACGGGGTTTCACCATATTGGCCAGGCTGGTCTTGAACTCCTGATGTAGTGATCCGCCTGCCTTGGCTTCCCAAAGTGCTGGGCTTACAGGTGTGAGCCACTGCACCCGGCCTTTTTAGTTCCCCCCACTCCTCACAGCAAAGGAATAACAGGTTTTGTCAAGCTGCGGGTGACTGTAAGATACAGACAGCTGACAGTTGTGGACTTCTCAGCTGTGGTGAAAGAGTGAGCTACTATCATTAGGGTTGGCTTTTCCCTGAGCCAATCTGCATTCAGAAGGATGAAGGACACTGGTAGGCAGTGGGGATAGTGGTGCTGGGACGTTCGGGGTAGCTGCACTTGTGAATGCTGGCATGACACTGCCTCAAGTCATCTCTTTATCCAAATGGAAAAAAACAGCCACAACCTTTGTCAGCTAAGGAGAGTTAGCAAACTGTTTTTATTAAATGCTGTGTCTGGCCAGGCACGGTGGTGTGCTGTAATCCCAGCACTTTGGGGGACTGTGGCGGGTGTATCACTTGCGGTCAGGAGTTCAAAACCAGCCTGGCCAACTGGTGAAACCCCTTCTCTACTAAAAATACCAAAATTAGCTGGGCATGTGTGGGTCAAGAGGTGTGTGGGGGAGACCTCTGTTAATTCTAGCTAAATAATTATAAGCTTGCGGAGCAGTGTGAAGAAGAGGAGGCGAGAACGACCCCCGGACCGACGGAAGCCCACGCGCCGCTACATCCCGTGCCCAGCGCCTACGTCCCGCCGCCGTCGCCACCATGCCCAAGAGAAAGGCTGAAGGGGATGCTAAAGGAGATAAAGCCAAGGTGAAGGATGAACCACAGAGAAGATCCGCGAGGTTGTCCGCTAAACCTGCTCCTCCAAAGCCAGAGCCCAAGCCTAAAAAGGCCCCTGCAAAGAAGCGAGAGAAGGTACCCAAAGGGAAAAAGGGAAAAGCTGATGCTGGCAAGGAAGGGAATAACCCTGCAGAAAACAGAGATGCCAAAACAGACCAGGCACAGAAAGCCGAAGGTGCTGGAGATGCCAAGTGAAGTGTGTGCATTTTTGATAACTGTGTACTTCTGGTGACTGTACAGTTTGAAATACTATTTTTTATCAAGTTTTATAAAAATGCAGAATTTTGTTTTACCTTTTTTTTTTTTTTTTTTTTTTAGCTATGTTGTTAGCACAGAGAACACTTCATTGTTGTTTTGGGAGAAGGGGCATATGTCACTAACAGAATGTCTCCAAAGCTGGATTGATGTGGGGAAACGATTTTCCCTTCTAGTTTTGAGAGACTTCCTCTTGGCTCCCAGGAGGAGGGATTCCCTGACTTTGACACACATGGCCACCTTGGCACACAAAAGCCTTGTGGTATGGAAAAACAAATTCGCTTTTATGTCCTCTTCTCCCTTTCCGTCTTTCAGCATAGACTTAACTCCCTTAAGCCCAGGCATCTGTTGGGACCTGAATCCCAGTCATTGGTTACCAGTGTGTCAGGCAATCTGGTCTTGCCAGTGATGCCATTGAGATGGCACCTGTCAAAAGAGCAGTGATTCCATTTCTAGATTGTGGATCTTCAGATAAATTCTGCCATTTTCATTTCACTTCCTGAAAGTCAGGGTCGGCTCGTGAAAAGTTGTTAAACAACGTGCTAAATGTGAAATGTCAACCCTCACTCTAAACTTTCCCTGTTCAGAGCATCAGATGAAGACTTCATTGGGTTTTATAGTGGCTTTCTGATTTTTGGTAGTCCATCAAAGAAGGGAGTTTGAAAGTTGTTGTATACTGTTAATGATTGTCTGCCCATGTCCTGCCTGAAATACCATGATTGTTTATGGAAAGTATCTTTAATAAAGCTGGATACAGTTTGGCTTGGAAAAAAAAAAATTATAAGCTTGCTTGGCTCAGAATACACTGAAGTTTATACGCTGAACTAAACTATGTTATTGGTGCAGTTAATTAGAAATCAAGCGGCAGGCCGGGCGCGGTGGCTCACGCCTATAATCCCAGCACTTTGGGAGGCCGAGGCGGGTGGATCACAAGGTCAAGAGATCGAGACCATCCTGGTCAACATGGTGAAACCCCATCTCTACTAAAAATACAAAAATTAGCCGGGCATGGTGGCGCACGCCTGTAGTCCCAGCTACTCGGTAGGCTGAGGCAGGAGAATTGCTTGAACCCAGGAGGCGGAGGTTGCGGTGAGCCGAGATTGCGCCATTGCACTCCAGCCTGGGTAACAAGAGTGAAACTCCGTCTCAAAAAATAAAATAAAATAGAAATCAAGTGGCAACAGGAGGCCTAAGGTAAAGACCATTGAGAGTGCAGTAACACGAGGGAACACCTTGGGGTGGTTGCAGAGCAGGCAATACTGCTCTGGTCACACGAATGCCTTCTCAACATGGGGACTGTATGAGGGCCTCATAAAGAGGGCTTATGTAAAGATCTCTGAAAGGGAGGCAACCTCTGCTCACAAAATCCAGGAGGGTCTTTGCAGATGGGAGCTGGCAAGCAGGAGAAAAGCCTTGCAGGGCAGAAATCACGGAACCCCTCAGGTTCTGCCTAGGTTTTCAGGATAAGAGGTGATTTTTATTTGCTGTATGTCCTCAATGCTCTGGAGATAAAAGCCCATTGATGCACTGGGAGTGGTCAGACCCACACCTTGGTAACCATTGGCGATAAACTCAGAGTACTAGTTTATCTTGTCTTAGAAGGGTCTCAAGTGCTCTCTCCCTACCCCCATCTTACCTACCCCTTCACCCTCCCCTTCCATGATCATAAGAGATTATACACATAGTAAGTGTTTGGAGCCCAGAGCTCGGGGCCAATGCGTTTCCTACGCTTGCTGTAACTTCTTCTCTTGTTCTCTGTCTTTATTTCCTTTTCTCAATCGCTTGACACCGCAGGGACTAAGGGCACACACGTATAGGGTTGGGGCTGGTACCCAACAGGCGTGGTGGCGGGTGCTTGTAATCCCACATACTTGGGAGGCTGAGGCAGGAGAATTGCTTGAACCCAGGGGGCGGAGGTTGCAGTGAGCCGAGATTGTGCCACCGCATTCCAGCCTGGGGGAGAGAGTGAGCCTCCATCTTTAAATAAATAAATAAATATACGAATGTTTCGGCCAGGCGCGGTGGCTCAAGCCTGTAATCCCAGCACTTTGGGAGGCCGAGGCGGGTGGATCACGAGGTCAAGTAATCGAGACCATCCTGGTCAACATGGTGAAACCCCGTCTCTACTAAAAATACAAAAAATTAGCTGGGCACGGTGGCGCGTGCCTGTAATCCCAGCTACTCAGGAGGCTGAGACAGGAGAATTGCCTGAACCCAGGAGGCGGAGATTGCGGTGAGCCGAGATTGCGCCATTGCACTCCAGCTTGGGTAACAAGAGTGAAACTCCGTCACACACACAAAAAAAAATACGAATGTCTCATGGCTTTGGCTGTGTGTTGCAATTTACAACCTTTCCAATGTTTGCTGCACCACTGTATTTAGAAGAAATCTCTGGGCTGGGTGTGGTGGCTCACGACTGTAATCCCAGACTTCGGGAGGCCGAGGCAGGCGAATCATCTCAGGTTTGGAGTTCGAGACCAGCCTGGCCAACATGGTGAAACTCTGTACTGTAATCCCAGTTACTCTGGAGCCTGAGGCAAGAGAATTGCTTGAACCTGGGAGGCAGAGGTTGCAGTGAGCCGAGATCACAGCATCGCACTCCAGCCTGGGCAAAGGAGTGAGACTACATCTCAAAAAAAATAGAAATTTCCATTCCCTAACAGGAACTACAAGGCCCCCTGTATGAGGTGGCCCCTGCCTGCCTGTTCAGCCCCTTGACTCGAATTTTTACCCCTTGCAGATTTTGTTTTAGTCCCAATGTCTCCTGCTCACTCCGACCTCAGTTTCTTGAATATGTCAAGACTTCTTTGTCTCTGAGAGGTAGCTCAAGTTTTCTTCCCTCTGCCTGGAGAGTAGCTGGATCTTTTTGGTTCTTTTTAGTTAAAAGTCTCACAAAGAGGTCTTTTCCTGACCCTTATCTAAACTAATGCCCGCTCATTTATATCCTCAATCATAACACTTTATTTGCTGTATAGCACATATCAAAATTTGTGATCATCTCATTTGTTGAATATTTTACCTTGTGGCAAAATCACACACCATTCTCTAAGGGGAGCGGCTCTCAATGTGGAAGGGGCAAGAGACACAGAACAAGAGTGGCAAACGCATAGGAAAGCCCAGAGGCCCGCTGCGCTGACCAGAATGGGTCGCTCTGAGCAGTTCAACGGCTAGGTCTGTTCACCCAGGAAGATAGAGCAGACCATTCATGCTCATGCTGGATTTCTGATTTCCTCCTTCTTAGTCAACTAGGTTCAATCCCGATGGTCCAAACAGGATATGCCATTCCCATCCCAAGAACCCCTCTAGGAACCCCAAGACCGATCTCCACTAGGTGTGTTAAGCACATCGTTGGCGGGACAATTCTACACTGAAAGAGCCTGCGCCCCTCTCCGCGAGACTCCGGCATTTGAGGACCTTGGTCTTTAAGATCTGCCCCATCAGCTTTCAGAAAAGGCGGGGCGACGGGAGCAGCAGCTATCACCTCCTTCTCTCCACCCGGCCGGCATTCACGTGTGTTCCGCTGTGCAGTAACAGCTCTTCTTCCGGGACTTTTTGGTCGCCGCGACCAATCAAATTGCTCTTCCTGTCCTTACCATTGTCAGCCGCTGCCAATCGGCGAGCCTCTACCAACGCCCCTTAAAGGAGCAGCCACCGCCTCCGGAGCTGGGGCGAACCAATTCCTTGGTTGCGGCCCCCGCCTGCAGTATGGAGTCGTCTCGGGGGCGGCCCGGGCTGGAGTCGGACCTTCTGGCTGTAGCGGAACAGCAGGCCGCAATCTTCCGCTGCAGGCCGGACCGAACGTCCTCTGAGTCGCCTTCAGGCCTCCGGGTGTCCGGGGAGGAAGAGGCCGAGAACGTTGGGGGCGCGAACCGCCATCCTAGGACGGCCCCGAAGACGTCAAGCTGCAGCGTCGTCCACCGGCCGGAACGAGAGGTTCTGGAGAAGGAGCCCGGCCCTCAAAGGATGCCGTCTGGGGCCGGGAGCCGCAGAGGGGCGCCGGGTGCCGAGCACGAACCGCCCCTGTCCTCCCGGCACAAGAACCCGGCGCCGCCGGAGGGCAAGCCTGCCTCCGGGAGGGACTGCCGTCGAGGGGGACCAGGCCGCGGGATGGATATTGAACAGCTGGAGGAGGAAGACAACGACGAAGAGGCGGCCGCGGGCGGCAGAGGCGGCCGCTCTTTCTCCAGCCGCCTTCAGGACAGCCGCAGCCTGGACGGGCTCAGCGAGGCGTGCGGTGGCGCCGGGTTCTTAGGGAGTGCTGAGTCCGGCGCGGGCGGCGGACGTCGCGCCACCATCTCCAGTCCCCTGGAGCTCGAGGGCACAGTGAGCCGCCACGGCGACCTCACCCACTTTGTCGCCAACAACCTGCAACTCAAGATCCGTCTAAGCGGCGCCCCTCCACCCCCGCCTTCTACTCCTGCGCGGCCCTGCCCAGCTCCTGCACCCACACCCACACCGGCCATCCCCCCCATCGACCCTGACGTGCTGCGGGATCTAGAGCGGTTAAGTCGGGAGCTGGGCAGCCGGGTGGACCGTCTGCTTCGCGGGCTGGGTGGCGCGGTGCAGGAGCTGACGGCACTTAGCGTGGGCTGCATCCAGACCTACCGCGACGCTGTGGACTCCTTAGGTGAAGCTGTGGACATGAGCATCAAGGGCATGTACACTCTGCTGGCGCGCTGCGAGGAGCTGGAGCGGGCTCTGCAGCCAGTTCAGGGGCTGGCACGCCAAGTCCGGGATATCCGACGTACTCTGGAGGTGTTGGAGGCCCTGTGCAAGTGACCAGGAGGACGGGAGAGGCCGGGCCTGGCCAGGGCAGGGCCTAGCAGGACCCAAAGGACTCTTCAAGGAGTCCTGGTGGGACGTGCTCGCTGAGGGGAGGCCTGTGTGTTGGAGGCTCTTCCAGATGCGTTCAGCTGGCCGGCGCCCACTCGCTGGGCCTTAGGCTGGTGTATATGGGGAAGTTATAACGGCTCTCCTGGTGGGAAGGGATGTTGCTCTGCTTTTATTCGGTTGGTCATCTGTAGCTACCCAGTTTTCCCCAACTCTCTTCCCTAGCTAGAGCACCAACCCTGGGAACACAGGGCTTTAGGTCTGTTTGAAGGTGAGGACGTGACTCCCACATGTAATCAGGGGAAAGGGACAGAGGAAGCCCCAGCCTCCACTGTGGCTGTCCTGACTCCAGTGGCCACATCTCAGGTGCCAGGGGCTGTGGGAACTTGAGTCGTCCTTGGCGAAACCCCCCGCAGGCAAGGATGCACCCTTGCGCTTGGATAGCCTTCTGATTCTGCCCTCTGGCCCTCTACCATACCACTTCCCCAGCCAGAACCGGGGTGCAACTGGGAGGAATGCGTTCCTAGGGGTTGAGGTGGGAGGCGTCTCACTGCGCTCAGGGTTCAGGTAGAATGTTGCTGGTTTTGAATCCCACCTATTGTGGAGTGTTCTAATCAGTTTTGGCTTTCTGAGTTTTTGTGGAATTAAAGTGCTGCTGCTGCAAAGGCTGAGTCTGTGTGGGGTTGCAATGATTAATAAGCCAAAGGAATGGGAATGAGGGTCGGTGTGGTTCACGCAGCTCCCTTGGGGCTGGGACTGGGGTGGGTGTGGGGGTGTCTCGGGCTCGGTGGGGAAGGATATGGTTGCCGCTCTTAAGCATCTGGTCTGAGGGGAAATGTGAAGACAGATGATCACGCACAGGGGCCCAGAGATCCGCTGACCACAGAAATCTAAGCAAGGTGCTCTAGAAGAGGAGGGGAAAAAATTGTCTTCTCAGATCCTGATGAATAGGCAGGGGCTGGATGGATTGAAATCTTAGCTCCGGAGGAAGACTGGGAACACTAGTCAGCTCCATTCTTGATCATTCCCACACTCTGCAGATCAGTGCCACGTGCTTTGAGATAGATTTGTCCCAACCCTAGCAGGCTCTTGTTTACAATTCACACAGTAAGTTCAGGAGCCACATACTGTGGCCGTAAGATGTAGAAGCAGAGATCACAAGGTAACTCCAGTTTCTCTAAATACCTTCCTCTGGAGACACGCCCATTTTAGAATAAGCTCCAGTACGCTTCCTGGTCTGGGATTGGAATGTTTCGCTGGTGTTACCCAGTGACGTTATCTGGCTCTAAAAGGTGAGGAAGATTCAAGTTTCTGAAAAAGCTTCTAGCCCGTACGGGGATCGAACCCGCGACCTTAGCGTTATTAGCACCACACTCTAACCAACTGAGCTAACAGGTCAATCGATATGTATGCGTCAAAAGGAAACTTTGAAAACTTCTTCTTGAGTCCTCTAGGGGAAAACCTTTAGTTGCAGGATTGCTTTATGATAAATTAAAACAGAAGACGAAAACTGACAAGCTGAGCACCTAGAGTATCAGACAAGCCATAGTACTGGCAAGTACAGATGATGCGACTGGTGTAATTGCAGATCGAGGCTCAAGTACGATGTGCACGAAGGGCAAAAAACCTGACAGCGTGCGGCAGCTGCACCGAGTGGTCAAGTGAGTAAATCACACAGGATGGAAGCTATGAGGATCTGCAACTCTCCTCGCTGAGTTCAGTGTTGGCAAAAGCGTGGAGAAACACAGAGGCACCACTGGGATTCGAACCCAGGATCTCCTGTTTACTAGACAGGCGCTTTAACCAACTAAGCCACGGCGCCGCCGGAAGGACAGGTAGCATCTTACTTCCTTGGCCAGGTCAGCTTGCTTGCAGCGAATGAATACAAAGGTGTGACGTAACACTCGGATGCATTGGGAAAAGCGGAAAGCACAGATGCAATTGGGAAAGACACGGAAACTGAATGGAGTCACTGGGAGTAACAAGAGAAATCCTAGTTTTTATGCTACAAAACTGAATTTAAACCACAGCATTTTCCATGCCGACGAGGATGGGATTCGAACCCACGCGTGCAGAGCACAATGGATTAGCAGTCCATCGCCTTAACCACTCGGCCACCTCGTCTGCAGGCAGATTCTCGGGTCTCCCATCTCTGGGGCCTGAACTCTTACTCCTGCCTGTGGGGCCCGCCTCTTGTGAAGTCTGCACATTTTAGGGGAGCCTGTTCAGCTCTGGAAAGAAGACTCGCAAATCGGAGACAGATCTTCTCCCCTGCGTGATTGCCCGACCCTCCTCCCTCTACTGAGCGGTCTGGAACTCTTCCTGTTCGCAGGAGCCGCGGCATCCGTCCAGAATTAAGGTACCTGGATCCAACGCAAAAATCCCCGCGAGACAGTTGTGCCGCCCAGACGAGGCGGCCTCGAAACGTCGTGCTAGAAGCCCCTCCGCTTCAGGCCCCAAAGACATTGCTCCTTCTCTGACGTGAACGCCGAAGGTCAACCGTAGCTTAAAATAAACGGAGTTGATAAGAGAAGGAAAAGGATTCCCTACTGACCCCGACGTGATTTGAACACGCAACCTTCTGATCTGGAGTCAGACGCGCTACCGTTGCGCCACGAGGTCGGCCGGCCGTAAGCGTATTCAGTTCTCCCTATGACCACTGTACGGCCAGGAGGCCAGGGTCTGGTGATCGAGGCATGGATGGGTACCTAGGAAATTTTTGCCCCCCTCAACACCTGCGGGTTGGTATCTGCTCTCGCCGAGCGGCCCTGTAAGACGAGTCGGGCGGGTGGCACCCCAGGGCAGTGACTATGGGATCCCGGCTCAGCGGTCTGTCCCGCCCGGCCCCCAGCGTCCTGCCAACGCCCAGAAAGAGGGTCCCGAGCTGATAACCAGGGGAACCCAAAGCTCACAGCCCAGCGGTAACGGACCTGCCTGGAGACGGGTGGAAGGGTAGGAACCAGACGGAACGTGATGGAGCAGTGCCAGAGCCTAGGGCACCTGAAGGGATGAGAAATTCGCTCCCCCAGCAGCAGGTCTCCTCACCGGTTGCACTTTCACAATCGCCTGCGGAGCCTTCGAATGTACGCACGCACAACCCCCGGGTTCGGCGACTCCGATTTAAACGGTCCAAAGAAGAGCTCTGACATCGGTATGTAAAATTTTGAAAAATATCGGTATTTCAACTGTTTGAGAGCACATAAATCTTGTATATATTTTGATGAGTTTTGATAAATACATAAACCTGAGCAACTCACAGTTCACATTTCCATCACTCAACGTTCTTGCATGTCCCTTCTCTAAGGATCCCCACTCCTCCTTTCCCAGAAGCAATCTCTGTTCTAATTTTTTCTGTTTTTGTGAGTTGGAGTCTTGCTCTGTCACCCAGGCTGCAGTGCAGTGGCGGGATCTCATCTCACTGCAAACTCCGCCTCCGGGGTTCAAGCTATTCTTCTGCCTCAGTCTTCTAAATAGCTGGGACTACAAGCCCGCACCACCACACCCGGCTAATTTTTGTATTTTTAGTGGACACGGGGGTGGTGGTGGTGGTGTTTGGCATGTTGGTTTGGCTGGTCTCGAACTTCTGACCTCGTGATCTGCCCGCCTCTGCCTCACAAATTGCTGGTATTACAGACAGACATGAGGCACTGCACCTGGCCTCTATTCTAATTTTGACCACCATAAACATCGTTTTTTGTTTTTTGTTTTATTGAGACGGAGTTTCGCTCTTGTTACCCAGGCTGGAGTGCAATGGTGCAATCTCGGCTCACCGCAACCTCCGCCTCCTGGGTTCAGGAAATTCTGCCTCAGCCTCCTGAGTAGCTGGGATTACAGGCACCACGATGCCCAGCTAATTTTTTGTACTTTTAGTAGAGACGGGGTTTCACCATGTTGACCAGGATGGTCTTGATCTCTTGACCTTGTGATCCACCCGCCTCGGCCTCCCAACATCAGTATTTTTTAAAGCTCCGCGGTTGAGACAAAATTGGGAACTGCTTAAGGGAAACACCTGGAGCTGGAAGACGCATTTGTTTCTTGAAAAATGAAAGGAGTTCAACAGGCCGAGATGGCACAAGAGGTCATGGCTCTATCTCATTCCTTCCCATCCAAGCCAAATTTGTACACAGTGGCTTTCTGGAAAGTTATCAGGGACCACAGAGGGGTCAAAGGCCACAGACATTCTCAGGCCTGGCCTTAACCAACTTCAGGCAACATCTTCTCCAAGAGCCTTCATTTCCCATGGTTGCCTTGACACTAGTCTGCTGGCCCTTCCCAAGTGGCTCCTCTCTCCTGTCTCTTTTTCTTTCTTTTCTTTTCTTTTCTTTTTCCTTCCTTCCTTCCTTCCTTCCTTCCTTCCTTCCTTCCTTCCTTCCTTCCTTCCTTCCTTCCTTCCTTCCTTCTTCCCTCCCTCCCTTCCTTTCTTTTTTTTCTTTTGTGACAGAGTCTCACTCTTGCCTAGGCTGGAGCGCAGTGGTCCATTCTTGGATGACCGCAACCTCTGCCTCCTGGATTCAAGCGATTCTCTTGCCTCAACCTCCCAAGTAGCTGGGATTACAGATGTGCACCACCACGCTCGGGTACATTTTTTTTTTTTTAGTAGAGTCGGGATTTCACCATGTTGGACAGGCTAGTCTGAAACTCCTGACCTCAGGTGATCCACCTGCCTCAGCCTCTCAAAGTGTTGGGATTACAGGCATGAGCCACCACGCCCAGCTCCAGTCTCTTTTTCGGTTCTCCCAGTAAATCCTGGGTTTCCTCTGGTAAGATTTTCTCTCCTCATGCTACACATGTTCTATGGACTCAGCTATTTCCTGCGTGATGAGGGCTCCTGAATCTGGCTCCCACCTCTTGACTCAGATTTATAGTGCCTGCTGATACCTTCATGTCTCTGCCATACTTATTCCAGTCTTTCTGCACTCCCAGAGAGTGGCCAGACCCAGACTGGGAGATGCATCCTTGACTCTTCCCTTCCCCTACTGTCTTACTTCCAGTCACCACATCCTGTCAATTCTATTTTCTCAATAATAATCCCCTTGTCCACCGACCCTCCTTCCCCATCTCACTGACAACCCCTCAGCCTCTCTTGCTGGATTGTTGTAGAAGACTCCTCTGTAATCTCCCTCCGTTTGGAACAGAGAATCATCTTTTTTTTTTTTTTTTGAGACGGAGTTTTGCTTTGTCACCCAGATTGGGGTGCAGTGGCCTGATCTCGGCTCACTGCAACCTCTGCCTCCCGGGCTCAAGCGATTCTCCTGCCTCGGCCTCACGAGTAGCTGGGACTACAGATGCGCCACCACCACATCGGGCCATTTTTTCCCCCCTTGTATCTTTAGTAGAGACGAGGGTTCACCATGTTGCCCAAGCTAGTCTCGAATTCCAGACCTTGTGCTCCTCCCGACTTGGCCTTCCAAAGTGCTGGGATTACAGGTGTGAGCCACTGCACCCGGCCTGTTCTTTTTTTTTTTTTTTTTTTGAGACAGAGTCTCGCTCTGTCGCCCAGGCTGGAGTGCAGTGGCGCGATCTCGCCTCACTGCAACCTCCACCTCCAGGATTCAAGAAATTCTCCTGCCTCAGCCTCCCGAGTAGCTGGAATTACAGGTGCTCGCCATCATGCCCAGCTAATTTTTATATTTTTAGTAGAGACCGGTTTTCACCATGTTGATCAGGCTGGTCTAGAACTCCTGACCTCAGGTGATCTGCCCGCCTTGGCCTCCTAAAGTGCTGGGATTACGGCCATGAGCTACTGCGCCAAATTTTCTAAAATAAAGTTTAAGAACAAATGCCCCATTCTTTTTATAGAATTATAATTGTAGCGTTTCCCTTTTCATAGCATATAGTATCTTGCGGATTTGTTTGCATGTCTATTATTGATCTCCCTGACTAGAATCCACCTACTAGGTAATCAGTAAATACAAACAATATTTGAAGAAATGAGAAATGCCTCTTGGGCATATATTTAGACTGGCTAAAGGCACTGAGACGGGGAGTGAGGAAGAGGAAGCGGTTGTTCTCCGGGGAAATGAGCCGGGAGGACCCTTGAGAATGGGACTTGACAGCATTGCGAGAAGAAAGAGCTTTCCGATCAGCGGGGACCTGCGCTGAAACCCAAAGGTCATGAGGTTGCCGATGATAAGAGCTTCTTGGACTGTAGCTGGGTAATGTCGGAGGCCCAGCACCTCCAAGAGATAAAGAAATCTGATTTGAGTTTCCGTTCCAGTCAGCTCCAAGCCTCCCAGGGATGCAGGGACTGTCCATTCCCTCCATCCACTCCCACCCTTTCCGGTCCCCTTGCTCTGCCATTTTTTGCACTCTGCAAATCCCTCACCAAACTGAGCAAAGTTAGACTGAGAGAAATCAGTCTTCCTCAAGGAAAGTTCAGGCCTGGGGTCCTCAGACATCCAGGGGCTCCGTGACAATCTGTGACTGCTGAGCAGTCTAGGGACACCGCCTCTCCAAGTTCGGGACCCTTGTTTCTGAGGCCAGCTTGGTGGGAAGCTAAAGGCATACGGAGGAGGGGAAGGGGAGCGTGTCTGAGTCTTCGGCATGGCGGGGACCCGGACCTCAGCCCGGCATGGCGGTGGCGCGGCCTCAGGAGATCCACAATTGTCGGTGTAGAAGGGGCTGGGGGCCGCTCCCGGCAACTGCGGAAGCCGAGGTGCCCCCAGGCTAGCCCAGGTCGGTTTCCGTTCGTCGGTCCTGGGCGGGTAGATCGGGCGCTGCGGGGCCGTGCCACCTCGCACCCTCTCAGGAACAAAGGGCTTGGCTACGCGCGGATACCCAAACGTTGGGTTAGAATGGCATTCGGGGAAGCCCTGACCTGCGCAAGCCGGAAGAGGCCAGCAGCAGCTTGAGAATATACTGCTCTCGCGATGTTTTTCGAGAACGCGGCGCCGCGTTCGCGTACGGAGTTACCAAGGTAACTGGGCGGTGCCTGAGCGGGCGGGAAGGAGGCGTTCGTCTAGATTTTGTCCGCTTGCAGGGAGACTTCAGGAGTCGCTCTCTTTGAAATTCCGGCCTCTGAGACCGCCGCCCCTGTTTCCAAGGGCCATGGGCCGGGTCTCAGGGCTCGTACCTTCTCGCTTCCTGACGCTCCTGGCGCATCTGGTGGTCGTCATCACCTTATTCTGGTCCCGGGTAAGACCCACGGCTGACATCCGTCCGCCCCTATTCCCACCTCGGAGTGGTCCCAGCCCCATCTTGCCCCTCTCCCAGTGTCTTACCCACTTAGGTCTTCTCGTTCCCCGCCGCCCCCAGGCCTGCCTCGCCGCCCGTCCCTTTTTCACTTCTCTTCCTCTCTGCTCTGCTCCCAGGACAGCAACATCCAGGCCTGCCTGCCTCTCAGGTTCACCCCCGAGGAGTATGAAAAGCAGGACATTCAGTGAGCTCTCTCGGAATGGGCTGGTCAGAACGGAGAGGTGGTGGGAGTGGAGGGTTCTTAGAAGTCCAAGGGCCTGAGGCTGTCCACTTCCTTTCTGCAGGCTGGTGGCCGCGCTCTCTGTCACTCTGGGCCTCTTTGCAGTGGAGCTGGCCGGTTTCCTTCTAGGAGTCTCCATGTTCAACAGCACCCAGAGCCTCATCTGTATCCTTTCCTCCTGCTCACCTTTCCCACACGACCATTTCCATCAGGACTCCCTTCAGCCACCTGACACCATAGTGTCTGCTGTAACCAATCTCTCCAGTTCGGATATCTTCAAACATGTGCTAAATCCTGCTGTTTACTAGGCACTTAAAATCCCAAAATGAGAGTAAAACAGTTTTCGGCCAGGCACGTTGACTCATGTCTGTATTCCCAGCAGTGTGGGAGGCCCAGGCAGGAGGATTGCTTGAGGCATCATAGTGAGACCCTATGTCTACAAAAATAATAGTAATAATGAGAACTTCACCTTTTTTGTTTATCATGAGGAGGAGGCAGACACATATCTGTAATTCAGTGATAAGCAGGGTGCTATAGGAGTGTGTAAAGAGGGGTGGGCGCGGTGGCTCACGCCTTTATTTCAAGCAACTTTGGGAGGCCAGGACAGGTGGATCATTTGAAGTCATGAGTTTGAGACCAGCCTGACCAACATGGTGAAACACCATTCTCTACTAAAAATACAAAAATTAGCCGGGCGTGGTGACGGCACACCTGTAACCCCAGCTACTCAGGAGGCTGAGGCAGGAAAATTGCTTGAACCTGGGAGGCAGAAGTTGCAGTGAGCCGAGGTTGAGCCACTGCACTCTAGCCTGGGCAACAGAGTGAGACTCCGTCAAAAAACAAACAAGCGGGACACGGTGGCTCAAGCCTGTAATCCCAGCACTTTGGGAGGCCGAGGCAGGTGGATCACGAGGTCAAGAGATTGAGACCATCCTGGCCAACATGGTGAAACCCCGTCTCTACTAAAAATTCAAAAATTAGCTGGGCGTGGTGGCGTGTGCCTGTAGTCCCAGCTACTCAGGAGGCTGAGGCAGGAGAATTGCTTGAACCCGGGAGGCGGAGGTTGCAGTGAGCCGAGATTGTGCCACTGCACTCCAGCCTGGTGCCTGGTGACAAAGTGAGACTCTGTCTCAAACAAACAAACAAACAAACAAACAAACAAAAGGTAGAAAGCACAATGGGAACTCAGAAATGGCAAAGGAAATGAAGCACGTGGGTCAGAGAACTGTGAACCAGGAGTGCTAGAACCCTGGAGGCTGATTCCAGCAGAGCATATCAATTCGCTGTCAGCACTCCTGTGTGGCATGGTAGGAGAGCCTACTCTTACCTCTCATCTGAAGGGTCCAAGCTGGCCTCTAGATGTGGGGTAGGCTAGCCTGAGGTCCCATCTATGCAGTTACTTCTGGTCTCTCCTCATATGACCATCCTACAATTCAGAAGTCAGGGCTGCTGACTCTAGCCCTTGCAATATGGTGAGGGAGCAAGCGATGAACCTGAGTGCAGATGCCAACCCCACCACTGATGTTTTCTGATCCATCACTATCTGTCGATCCAAAGACTTTCCTTAACTGTGGTGCCTTCCCAAGCCATTGGGGCTCACTGTAGTGCATCCGTGGCCCTGTCCTTCTTCATATTTGAGCGTTGGGAGTGCACTACGTATTGGTACATTTTTTTCTTCTGCAGGTGTGGTAACACCCAATATTTGGGGATGAGGGAGGAAGGTTTACCCTAAATCTGAAAGTTTTCCCCCACCCGGTCCCTTCTTCCATGCATGAGATCCTGTAGTCTTTTTCATCCCCCATCCCCATGCCACCTGCCCTATACTTTCAGGGGTGGGGTCTCTAGTTTGGAGATTTGCATATTTATATTGAAAGGATTTCTGAATCTACCACCTGCTTCGGTAGTGCCCTTCCAGCTGTCACTGAAATGGCTTTATTCATCGCCATCTTTGGGCTGAAAAAGAAACCTTTCTGATCACCTTCCTGATGGTCGAAGGCTACATGGGAGGCCGCTTCGTATTCCTGGAAGAAGAAAGGCATAGGCTTCAGTCTTCCCCTTGGAAACTGCTTCTGCTAGAGGATATGTGTTGGATGTATGGGATTATCAGCATTGTATTTAGTGTTTTGTAATAAAATATGTTTTGTAGTAAGATCAAGAGTTATATAGTTTTCAGGGGACAATTGGGATGGCTTAACTATTGAAGAAAAAAACAACTACGCTGTTTTCTAGTCCTGCAGACCGTAAGATACTTGATATCGCTTCTATTTTGGTTATTACGGTAGACGTCTGGGGGAAGGAAGTGGGCGGGGATATGTAAATAAAAGTGCATACAGTTAGAACGTCCAGCACGTAAATGATTGGAGCATTCTGGGAAGAAATAATTTATTCCTTTTCTCAGCTGAATGAAAAAAATTATTTTAAAAGAGATGAAAGCAAATATAGCAATACAATTGGAAGGATGTTAAATAGCAAGGTGGCTCGTACCGACGCGTTGTATACTCACCCTAGCTTTTAACGGAATCTCTTTCACTGAGTCCGGAATATCCGCCGTTTATTAAGATATCGTCAGGTGGGATAATCCTTACCTGTTCCTCTTCGGAGGACAGATAAAACATGATGATTGGAGGTGCATGAAACGTGATTAACGTCTCTGCGTAATCGGGACTTACAACACCCTGGTTACTCCTATCTGAATTCTCCTGACGATCTTTTTTTTTTTTCGTTGTTTCGTGTTAAATATTAGAACTAAAATAACTCTTGGAGTGTTGTGGCTAGCGGTTTTTTGATTGTTGTGTGGTGTCGCTCAGGTTTGTCTGTTCTTGAAAATTGTGATGTGGCTCTCTGTTATTAAGAAATTTCTTTCTGGAATTAAGGAGTTTCGGTAATACAAAACGGACTTCTATTTTTCTTTATCCTTTGACGCTTACCTCGTCTTAGGAAACACTGCACATTGCTAACCGTAATGTTGTGCATACATGGGTGATTTCCCTTAGGATGTGCAAAAGCAATACTTAAGAGAAACTGTTTTGCTTGCTTGCTTTCCTCTCCTCCACCCCTGCTTTTGAGGCAGAGTCTCGCTCTGCCGTGAAGGCTGGAGTGCACCGCTCCCTGAAACCTCAGCCTCCTGAATTCAATGGATTCTCCCAGGTGGCTTGGATTACAGGCAGGTGCCACGATGCCTCGCTATTTTCTTTCTTTTTTTTTTTTAAGTAGAGACAGAGTTTCACCACGTTGGCCAGGCTGGCTGGTCATGAACTCCCGACCTCAGGTGATCTGCCCCTCTCCGCCTCCCAAAGTACAGGGATTACAGGCATGAGCCACTGCTTCTGGCCTTTTTATTTGTAAATTTTTTGCTTTCCATACTTTATACCAGTACAATTTATCATACAGTTATGTATATACATAGATATATTTGTTTTTGGAGAGTCGTTTGTTAAACATCTACCGGTACACCCCCAAGGAACTGCTTGTCACCAATGACTTCTCATTCCTAAATCCAGACTCACTTCTCAGACTTGAGCTTGGCCTCTCTTCAGCATATAGTATGTTGACCACCCTCCCTCTTTTTTTTTTAAACATTCCCACTCTGTTACCCAGGATAGAGTGCAGTGGTAGGATTATGGTTCACTGCAGCCTTGAACTCCCAGGCTCAGATGATCCTCCTGCCTTAGCCTCCCGAGTAGCTGGGATGGCAGGTGAGCACCACCATGCCCAGTTAAGTTCTAAAATTTTCTGTAGAGACAGGTTCTCACTGTTGCCCAGGCTGATCCCAAACTCCTGGGCTCAAGCCATCCTCCCTGCTAGGCCTCCCAAAGTGCTAGGATTACAGGCATGAGGCCACCGCACCTGGCCCACTCCCCTCTTTTGTACTTTTTGCTTCCTTAGTTTTGGAACAATGGTTTCCCTGGTTTGCCTACCACTGTTCTGGTTGTTCCTTCTCACATTCATTCAATAAATACTTAGTACCTGCAGTATGTCAGTTACTGGGGACATAATACTGGGTTGTCTCCTCTGCTTGCCCCATAAGTGCTGGTGATCACTACTCCTCGGGTGACTTCATTTACTTCTTGTTTTCAGACATCAACTAGATGCTGCTGGTTTCCAGATTCCAGCTTGCTGATGTGAGCCCTAACCCAGGGCAAGGACTACAGCAACAAGCTCTGCAGCCAGACAGCCTGCCGGGTCCAAGTGCGGTTTTTTTCTGTTCTTGGTTGTGTGATGGGCAGGAGGTCACTTTCCCCTTTCCCTCTCTGCCTCAGTTCCCTCATCCACACTCACACTTTTTTTTTTTTTTTTTTTTTTTTTTTGAGAGAGTCTTGCTCTGTCGCCCAGGCTGGAGTGCAGTGGCGTGATCTGCAAACTGCACTTCCCAGGTTCAAGCGATTCTCCTGCCTCATCCTCCCAAGTAGCTGGGATTACAGGCACCTGCCACTGTGCCTTGCTAATTTTTGTATTTTTAGTAGAGATGGAGTTTCACCATCTTGGCCAGGCTGGTCTTGTGATCCACCCGCCTCGGCCTCCCAAAGTGCTAGGATTACAGGCATGACCCACAGCGCCTGGCCACACTCACATTTTTTATGTGAGTAACAAGTTTGTCTCTGGGGTAATGCTGCATCAGCCTCAGGTGATCTTTTCCTGAAAGGGTCAGGTACTTCATCAAGGCTGTATGAACCATTTTGAACCTCTTGCTAATTTTCTGTAGTAGATTCCTGTATGTGTAGCAGAATTCTCCTGCATTTCCAGCTTCTTCCAGGTGGTGGGGAAAGGCTATTTATACCCACCAAAGGGAAAGATTGGCTCAGATCAGTTCACAACAATATCTCATGGGATCACTGAGAGAATTAACTGAGACAATCCAGCTATCTGTTGGGATAAAAGGGTAGCAGAGTGTCAGGAGTGTGGTAACTGCTCTCTGCCTCTCTCTCTGCTCAGTGCCTTTTCCCTCAGTTGATTTGGCTCTTGGGATTCTCCCATCATGGTGGACAGCTGCTGTTTTTGCCTGTTCAGCATCCATCCTTTTTTTTTTTTTCTTTTTTTTGAGACGGAGTTTCACTCTTGTTACCCAGGCTGGAGTGCAATGGCGAGATCTCCGCTCACTGCAACCTCTGCCTCCTGGGTTCAGGCAATTCTACCTCAGCCTCCTGAGTAGCTGGGATTACAGGCATGCGCCACCATGCCCAGCTAATTTTTTGTATTTTTAGTAGAGACGGGGTTTCACCATGTTGACCAGGATGGTCTCGACCTCTTGACCTCATGATCCACCCGCCTCGGCCTCCCAAAGTGCTGGGATTACAAGCGTGAGCCACCGCAACCGGCCGAAGTTATGCATTTTTGCCAAGAATGCTACAGAAGTAATATGCCCTCTTGGGGAATTTTTAAAAATAAATTTGGGCTGGGTGCAGTGGGCTCCCACTTGTAATCCCAGCACTTTCAGAGTCCGAGGCGGAAGGATCATGAGATCAGGAGTTCAAGACCAGCCTGGCCAACATGGTGAAATTCTGTCTCTACTAAAAATACAGACATTAGCCGGGTGTGATGGTGGGCACCTATAATCCCAGGTACTTGAGAGGCTGAGGCACGAGAATCCCTTGAACCCAGGTGGTGGAGGTTGCACTGAGCTGAGATCGTGCCACTGCACTCCAGCCTGGTGACAGAGTGAGACTCTGTTATACACACACACGGACACACACACACACACACACACAAATAAAATAAATAAATTTAGAATAGGGAAGATACTTTTTAAAACTTTTTCGGAGTTTTTATTATTTTTATATTTATTTATTTGTTTGTTTTATTTATTTATTTTTTAGATGGACACCACCATACCTGGCTAATTTTTGTATTTGTAGAAGAGATGGGGTTTCACCATGTTGGCCAGGTTGGTCTCGAACTACTGACCTCAGATGATCTGCCCACCTCAGTCTCCCAAACGTGAGCCACCTTGCTCAGCCCTATTATTATTTTTGAGACAGTGTCTTGCTCCATCACTCAGGCTGGAGTGCAGTGGCATGATTATAGCTCACTGTAGCCTTGACTGCCCCAGACTCAAGCAATCCTCCCACCTCAGCCTCCCTAGTAGCTGGGACTACAGGCATACACCACCACTACCTGCTAAATTTTGATGGCGTTTTTTTTTTTTTTTTTTTTTTTGAGATGGAGTCTGGCTCTGTTGCCAGGCTGGAGTGTGGTGGCATGATCTCAGCTGACTGCAGCCTCCACCTCCCAGGTTTAATCAAGCAATTCTCCTGCCTCAGCCTCCTGAGTAGCTGGGACTACAGGCCCCTGCCACCACACCCAGCTAATTTTTGTATTTTTAGTAGAGACAGGGTTTTATCAGGTTGGCCAGGATGGTTTCGCTCTCTTGACCTCATGATCTGCCTGCCCTAGCCTCCCAAAGTGGTGGGATTACGGGCGTGAGCCATCATGCCTGGCCTGTTTTGTTCTGAGGCAAGATCTTACTCTGTCACCCAGGTTGGAGTGCAGTGTTGCCATCACAGCTCACTGCAGCCTTGACCCTGGGCTCAAGCAATCCTCCCACCAGAGTAGCTTGGACCACAGGTGGGTGAAAACATGCCCTGCTAATTTTTTAACTTTTTTATAGAGGCAAGGTCTCACTTTGTTACTCAGGCTTGTCTCAAAGTCTCAGAGTATGGTAATAAAACACTGAAGGCATAAATGAAAACACTCACACACATATATTAAAATGTTTAAACTATTCATAGTTTAAAAAATCATAAGCAAATGTCAAACAATAGATGATAATCTAGGGGAAATATTTTTAATTCATATTGCAGAGAAAGGGCTAATTTTTTTTTGAGATGGAGTTTCATTCTTGTTGCCCAGGCTGGAGTGCAATGGCACGATCATGGCTCACTGAAGCCTTAGAAATCCTGGGCTCAAGTGACCCAAGAACCTCAGCTTCCCAAGAGGCTGGGAATACAGGTGTGAGCCACCACACCTGGAGAGTATTTTCCTGTCTAAGAATTAGCCTTACATATTTTTGCACACAGGTGAAAGGGGAATGTGTGGGTTATTTTTTGCAGCTTTGCTTGTACTGGGAAAAGGCTAGAAACAACCTGAATGTCTGTCAGTAGGGGACTGGTTACATTATGATACATCCATACTATGGAATACTATGCAACCAGAAGAAAGTGGATTCTATGCATTATAATGGAACAATGTACAAGATACATTAAATGACAAAAGCAAGGTATAAAAAAGTGCATGTAGTTTGCTTCCATTGGTGTAACTACACAGATGATTGCTTACATATGCATGGACCATCTCTGATAGGGGGCATAGGCAACCAGGAGTATTGGCTGTTGTGAGAAAGCAGACTGAGTGGCTGGGATACAGGGTAGGGAAGAAATTTTCTCCATATGCTCTTTTGAATTTTTGAAATTTTGAACATAAGTAGTGTGTATGTGTGTTTTTAAATATACAAGGTTGGGTGTAGTGGCTCACACTTATAATCCCAGAATTTTGGGAAGCCAAGGCAGGAGGATTGTTTGAGCCCAGGAGTGTGAGACCAGCCTAGGCAACATAGTGAAACCCCCATCTCTACAACAAAATTTTAAAGATTAGCCGGATGTAGATTTGGTGGTGTGTGCCTGTGGTTCCAGCTATTTGGGAGGATCACTTGATCTCAGGAGTTCAAGGTTGAAGTGAGCTTTGATTGTGTCACTGCACTCCCTCCCGGGTGACACAGTGAGACCATGTCTCTGAATAATAAATAAAAATTTTAAAACTGTAACATTTTTGGGTCCAGGCATGGTGGCTCTCACCTGTAATCCCAGCACTTTGGGAAGCCAAGGCTGGTGGCTCACACCTGTAATCCCAGCACTTGAGGCCAGGAGTTTGGGACCAGTCCAGGAAACATGGTGAGACCCTCATCTCTATAAAATAGATATAAATATATATAAAACTATAACATTTTAAACAAATGTGAACCTGTAGCTGTTTCAGTTGCTTGTGTGGAAATGAAGCTATGCCAGAGGCAAGCATAGTTGAAGAACAGAGAAATAGATTCCAGGTGACATCTTTTGAGTACCTGGATCCTGCTGATTCTAGCTATGTTCTAATTACAAGATTCTTTCTTTTGGTTTAATCTGTTTGAGGAGGGTTGGCAAGTCTCTTGGTCATTAAGTCCATTACAGCAAAGATCATGCTGTTTTAATAATCCATTTTGTGTTTATGATTGTAGCTTCTGATATCGGCACAATAGCTGGCATTGTAGACTGAAAGAGCCCTCACTTAACAAATGAGAAAAATGAGGCCCCAGGAGAAAGGCGTTTGCTCCAGGACACCGTGCAGAGTGGGAGAGCTCTGGACTTGACCAGACTTGGACTTGAACCCAAGTCTCCTGGCTGTTAGGCCAAATGAGTTGACTCAGTTCAACAAATGTTTATTGAACACCAGAGCCAGGTCCTAGGCTTGGCATGTAATATGGAAGGTAATAAGGAAGATGTCAGGTGGGTACAGTATCTGTAATCCCGGCATTTTAGGAGGCCGAGGTGGGCGGATCACCTGAGGCCAGGAGTTTGATACCAGCCTGGCCAACATGATGAAACCCCGTCTCTACTAAAAATACAAAAATTAGCTGGGCTTAATGGCAGGCACCCATAATCCCAGCTACTCAGGAGGCTGAGGCAGGAGAATTGCTTGAACTCGGAGGCAGAAGTTGCGGTGAGCCGAGATTGCACCACTGCACTCCCACCAGAGTGAGACTCAGTCGCCCCCCAAAAAAGGAAGATGTGGCTTCTTGACAACCTCTCTGTCTGGAGGGGCATTCCTCCCCCTTTCAAAACAAAAGGAGCTTGTTTTTTGTTTGTTTGAGACAGTTTCACTCTTGTTGCCCAGGCTGGACTGCAGTGGCACAATCTAGGCTTACCGCAACCTCTACCTCCCGGGTTCAAGTGATTCTTCTGCCTCAGCCTCCTGAGGAACTGGGGTTACAGGCATATGTCACCATGCCCGGCTAATTTTGTATTTTTAGTAGAGGTTGGGTTTCTCCATCTTGGTCAGGGTGGTCTAGACCTCCCGACCTCTGGTGATCTGCCCACCTTGGCCTCCCAAAGTATTGGGATTACAGGCATAAGCCACCACACCCGGCCAAAAGGAGCTTATTAAACCCAGTGAATCTCTAATGAATGGAGGGTTGGAGAGTGAGGGACTGGAACCAGGAATCCTTCCAGGCATCCAATCCCAGAAGACTCTAATCTGCCTGTGTCTTCTCCCACCCATATAGGGCTCTGTCATGTGGTACCCCCACCACCCACACTGCCCTGCTTTCCAGTGGCCAGGGCCTGGGCCTGCTCTGTTGCTGTGACAGGAGCTGGTTCCCTGGTCAAACCAGTAACAAGTGATCAGTGCTTCACCAGCGCAACTAGGACTGTCCTTACAGAACACTGGGCACATAGGCCCTGCCCAAACCCATCCTTCCCATTAGCAGTCTATCTGCCTCCTATGCTCTCACCATCGTTCATTATTCATTTGCCTGCCTTGTTGCTGGCACTGTGCTTGGTGCTTTTTCAGAGAGAACTGCACATATTAAAAAGATACCACTTTATGTGTTGTACATGTTTATATTATGCTTTAATACAAAAAGAGACACATTCTTGGCTGGGTGCACTGGCTCATGCCTGTAATCTCAGCACTTTGGGAGCCCAGACGGGCAGATCACTTGAGGTCAGGAGCTTACAAACAGCCTGGCCAACATGGTGAGACTCCATCTCTACTAAAAATGCAAAAATTAGCTGTGTGTCATGGTGCACACCTGTAGTCCCAGCTACTCGGGAGGTTGAGGCAGGAGAATCACTTGACTCTGGAAGGCAGAGGTTGCAGTGAGCCGAAATCATGCCACTGCACTCCAGCCTGGGCGACAGACCAACATTACATAACAACAACAACAACAAAATTAGCCAGGCATGGTGGCATGCACCTGTAATCCCAACTACTGCCAGGCTGAGGCAGGAGAATCGCTTGAACCTGGGAGGCAGAGGATGCAGTGAGCCGAGATTGTGCCACTGCACTCCAGCCTGGGCCACAGCGAGACTACATCTCAAAATAAATAAATAAAATAAGAAGTCGCTATGTATATGTTCGTGTATACACCAACTATGTCTGGAGAATTTACAAGACTAGAGACAGGAACTGTGACAGGTGGGGGTACTAGACAGTTCAGAACAAGGGCTCACTGACCTTTCATACCTTTTGAATTTTTCAATATAAATATTACCTATTTTTAATAATTATTACTCTCAGATATATGGAGAAGATATTGCATTCTGGATTGAAAACAAAATAAATATAACAAAAAGCTCTTTTTCTCCCCCCAAAAAGGAGGGCACTTGAAACCTTCTAGAAAGTAAAACAGGCAAAACAAAAAAAGACAAATGAGTTGAAAGGTAGGTGGCCAAAGGAACTTTAGCTTTATATTTAATGTTTTATTATTTATTTACTTTTATTTATCATTATTTTCTTTTTGAGATGGAGTCTCACTCTGTTGCCAGGCTGGAGGGCAGTGGTGTGATCTCGGCTCACTGCAACCTCCGCCTCCTGGGTTCAAGCGATTCTCCTGTCTCAGCCTCCCAAAGTGCTGGGATTTATAGGCGTGAACCACTGCATCTGGCCAGCCTGACCTGATTAATTTTTATTCACTTATTTTTTTTAGATGGAGTCTTGCTCTGTCACCTAGGCTGGAGTGCAGTGGTTCGGCTCACTGCAACCTCCACCTCCCGGGTTCAAGTGATTCTCAGGCCTCAGCCTCCTGAGTAGCTGGGATTACAGGTGCCCATCACCACGCCTGGCTAAGTTTTATATTTTTAATAGAGACAGGGTTTCTCCATGTTGGCCAGGCTGGTCCCAAACTCCTGACCTCAGGTGATCTGCTGCTTTGACTTCCCAAAGTACTGGGATTATAGGAGTGAGCCACGGTGCCTGGCCTCTATGTTTAATGTTTTAACATTTTATGAGGAGCATGCAGCCAGGTTTACATGATTAAGAAACGAATTGAGGCTGGGTGCAGTGGCTCACGCTTGTAATCTCAGCACTTTGGGAGGCCAAGGCCAGTGGATCACCTGAGGTCCGGAGTTTGAGACCAGACGGGCCAACATAGTGAAACCCTAAAAATACAAACAAAAATTAGCCAGGCATGGTGGCTCATGCCTGTAATCCCAGCTAGTTGGTAGGCTGAGGCATGAGAATCACTGGAATCCCGAAGGCAGAGCCTGCAGGGAGCCAAGCTCGTGCCACTGCATTCCAGCTTGGGTGACAGAGGGAGACCGTCTCAAAAAAATAATTAAAAGCCCGGGTGAGGGGGTGGCCTGTAACCCCAGCACTTCGGGAGGCCAAGGTGGGCAGATCACCTGAGGTCAGGAGACCAGCCTGGACAATATGGTGAAACCCTGTGTCTACTAAAAATACCAAAATTAGCCAGCTAGAAGAACGTCGTGGCTCACACCTGTAATCCCACCACTTTGGGAGGTCAAGGCGAGTGGATCACGAGGTCAGGAGTTCCAGACCAGCCTGCCCAACATGGTAAAACCCCGTCTCTACTAAAAATTCAAAAATTAGCTGGGCATGGTGGTGGGTGCCTGTAATCCCAGCTGAGGCAGGAGAATCGCTTGAACCTGGGAGGCAGAGGTGGCAGTTAGCTGAGACCATGCCAAGACTCCATCTCATTAAAAAAAAAGGGGGGGGTGGGGAAGTGGGATGACAAAAGAAAAAGAAAAAGCCAGCCATGGTGGCGGATGCTTGTAATCCCAGGGATTCGGTAGGCTGAGGCAGGAGAATCTCTTGACACGGGAGAAGGTTGCAGTCAGCCAAGATTGAGCCACTGCACTCCAGTCTGGATGACAGAGTGAGACTGTGTCTCAAAAAAAAATAAACAAAAAATGAATTGAGCACACGCATGGCAATCCATGCCAAGTGTCTGGCGCACGGTGGGTACCTGGAGTGTCCCCTCCTTTCAGGAGCCCAGAGCTAGACAGGCAGCTGTGAGAACCTTCTGGCCTGGGGAGGGGGGCTCAGCAGATGTCAGAGCTGATTGCAATGGTGAGGACTGGCCTTTCTGTTCTTCATTATAAGGACTTTACTTCACAAGCTGCATTGAGGGACACATGAGGACTCTGAAATTAATTATAAATTCAGTCAGGTTTGACTCATGTGGATGGAGCTAGTTCATGAGTCAGTGTGGGAATGACCCAGCCTCCTTTCATCCCAACTTCTAAACCAGTAATTGTCTGAAGAGAAAAAAAATTAAAAAATAAAAAATAGGCCAGGCGTGGTGGTCCACACCTGTCCAGCACTTTGGGAGGCCAAGGTGGGCAGATCACCTGAGGTCAGGAGTTCAAGACCAGCCTGGACAACATGGTGAAATCCCACCTCTACTAAACAAACAAAACTGGGCATGGTGGCAGGCACCTGTTATCCCAACTACTGGAGAGGCTGAGGCAGGAGAATTGCTGGAACCCGGGAGGTGAAGGTTGCAGTGAGCCCGAGATCACACCATTGCACTCCAGCTGGGGTGACAAGAGTGAAACTCCATCTCAAAAATAAATAAATAAAAATAAAAGCCGTTATGAAAGTGTGGTCTCTGTTGCCTACATCACAATCACCTTGAGCCCCTCCTACATCCTTTGAATGAATCTTGGGGGTGTGCCCTAGACATTCGTCGGCCTATTCCCGCAGCTGGTACATATAGAAGCCAAATCTGAGTTATGCAAATACATTATTTTCCTATCCTTCAACTTACCTCTATTTGGGTCTCCATTCTACCATCTTGCAGAAAACATTCACTCACCTCCAGGTGAACTCAGTTATCCCACTCCTCTCACCTCCACCATTGATCTAAATTTGGGGAGTTCCTCTGAGCCACAGCCTAGGTGGGGTGGGCTGGGGAGGGGCTGCTAGGTGAGAGTCCTCTCTCAGATGAATCCTCCTAGCCCCCTCATCTCCATGGGTCACACGTGCCCTAGTTTCTATTCTGCTGCCGCCACCCCCACGATCCAACAGCAGTAGCACGTCCCCTGGCCTTGACAATGTATCTGGGGCTCTGTCCCTTCCACATCACCCCCAAACCAGGGTCAAATGCCTTGTCTGGCCCTGCACTAGGCTCCCGGGTAAGTGCAGCACGTCCAACTTGGGAAAGGGGTGCTTCCTGTGCCTGCCTCTTCCAATCCTCCCTGCCTTATTTATACCCAGGCAGACACTGAGGCTTTTGAACTTAAAAGGCTGGAATTTGGCATCTTTGTTCTCTGTCTAGAAAGCAGAATCGTTTCAAGACCAAAAAGCAGGACCCAGCATTCCATAGCATGATCTGAGACCCCCGTGGAAGCTGCTCTTCTCTTTTGCATCACATAGGCTGAGCCACCGAGGACCATCAGTGCACAAGGACCAGGGACTTGGCTGCTCCTCTGAGGAGGAGGAAGCCAAGAGGATCTTCCTTAGATTGGACTCAGTTCCCACACCCAGCACACATATTCCCTGCTCACTCACCTCCCCCAGACAGCTGGGAAATGACACCTCTGGTGACAGAGCCAGTGCCAGGGCTTCTGTGGGGAGGGGGTGGGGCACTGCAGTGGGGGAAGATCTCACACCCAGAGGCCCTGGGAAGCCGGAGTAGGGGAGGGAAGAAGCTGGCTCCTGTTTATCTTAGAGATCAAGGCCACTAGCCTCCCTTCCCCTTCCAGGGATGTAGCAAGCACCCCCACCCCAGGGCCAAAGGGCCTCTCCTAAAATGCCTCCTGCACCCTTGAGGCTTGCTTTTGACACCCTGCACTCTACCAGAGCGACAGCTTCCCTGGTCCCATCTTCTCGAACAAGCTGGTGGGAGTGTGTACAGCTGCTGGGTGCACCTAGAGGTCCTAATGGAGACCAGCCCCAGATGGATCAGCGGTAGGTGATCTCCTACCACGATATCCACATCAAGCCATTTAAAAAATAGGAATTTAGTACCTACATGTGCAATATATTTGGGGTCCAGAGAGAGGAGGGCAACTGTCCAAGGTCACACCTGCGAGGTGAATACGCATGTAAAGTAGCACCCTGTAACCTGTTCTCCCTGTGCCTATTATTAAAGAGAAAAAAATGAGAGAAAAAGGCTTTTTTTGTTTTTGTTTGGCCCAGGTCCCGTGCCTGGGACCAAAGCCTGAGCCCTCGCCTGCAGTCGGGGTCGCTGACCCAAGCCTGGGGCAAAGCTAGGTCTTGGCCAGCCAGCAACCTACCACGTGAAGCAGCCCCCACCAACCCACCATTCCCGGCAGCCTTGTTTCCTCCTCCTTGGGGTCCTCAGCCCACCTCCGTCGGCCCTGCTCCAGCAACTAAGTACCCCTAGTCTGAACTTCAGTCGTGAGGCGGGGCAGCCCCCTCCTCACCTACTGTAGACACTCCCCGTCCCCCGCTCCCCGGACTAGTTTGGGCGGGAAGAGCCTGCCTCATCTTTTCTTCCTACCCTCCTACCCAGTGGCTAGGGACCCCAGGCTTCCTCTGAGACATCCACCAGCGAGCGGGGTGATGGGGTGGGACTAACCTCCCTCACTCCCCACCACCCGAGCAGCAGGGTCCCCGCTCTTGGCATTGCCCCAGCATCTGCACTAGCTCCCTCTGATTTCCCAACCCCAGCCCATTCCAAGTGCTGAAGGCGGGTCGCTCGGTGCTGGGGCCTGGGCGCGGGGAGAGACCTTGGGCTGTGTGGGGTGCTGGCTGGTTTACTGGGATCACGATTGCGGGGGGTGGTCTGGGGCTTAGGTGTGGGGTCGGGCTGCAGTGTGTCCTTACTAAGGAGAGTTTGGGGGCGGCTGTGGGAGGCTGTGGTCAGAGGCGGGTGGCGGTGGGTTTGGGGAGGCCGCAACAGTCCACCTTGGGGTCCCTCGAGTGGTGAAGGAGCTACCCCGGCGCTGGGGCTCCAGGCCCGCGGCCCCGCCCGGCACGACCCCAACACGGCAGCGCCCCGCCCCCGGCCCCGCTCCCGATGCGTCTCCCGCGGAGCCCCGCCCCCGCCTGCAGTGCCCGGATGCGGGTGACGCGCGGCCGCCATCTTCCCGTCCCGGGCAGCCAGCGCCAGTCGGAGCCAGCGCGAGCCGCTGCCGCCATCACTGCCGCTGCCAAGTCCTCCGCCCGCTGCCCCCGCCATGTGAGTCGGCTGCCCGCCACCCCCGCCGCGCTTCCCCGCGCCGGCCGCCGCCCTTGGCAACCGGCCTCGGGGAGTGCCCGGGGTCTCGTCCGCGTCCCCCGCGTTCCCCACGACCCGGGGCCAGGCCCAAGCCGGTGACTGCGCGCAGGCGGCCGAGGAGCCCCGCGTCCCGGGCTGGCCGGCTCGGGCGACGGCCGCGGGAAGGAGCTGACTCGGTGTCTTCCTGCCCCGCCCCGCCCCTGTCGCCGCGGCCGCCTGTCTTTTCGGGTCGACCCCTATCGCATCTATGAGGTCGCCCTCATTTGACAGGCGGGGAAACTGAGGCCGGGGGAAGGGGGGCTCGCTCAAGGTCACGCAGCCATTGGTGGCGGGGCTGGACCGAGACCAGGGCTTTCATCGGGTGGCCTTCCTCCCGAAAAGGAGGACTGGAGGGACGAGGATGGACAGGTGGATGGGCGGAGCCCTGGCTGTGGGGCCGGGAGGCTCCAGGCCCTGGATCTTAATCCGTCCCTGCTCCTCAGGTCTGCTACTGCTGCCACGGCCCCCCCTGCCGCCCCAGCTGGGGAGGGTGGCCCCCCTGCGCCCCCTCCAAACCTCACTAGTAACAGGAGACTGCAGCAGACCCAGGCCCAGGTGGATGAGGTGAGTGTGGGGGAAGTCAAAGGCAGCAGGAAAGACCCTGGGGATTGGCATATAGGTGTAGGGGCCCATGTTGGTTTGGGAGTGATGACATTTCACACCTGTGGGTTTGCGGACAAAGATACCATGCCCCATCCCTGTCTCCCTGTCAGCACGCACCTGGAAGGGCACTAGGGATGTTAATCAGCTTTGCTAGCCTGGGGTGTGCCAGCCTGGGCAGGTGTGCTCTGGTGATGGACAGAGCGCCTGGGGCTCCATAGAGAGAGGGTGTTGCTGTGACATCTGAGATGTCAGCAGCATGCCCCTGATGTGTGCTCCTTGCATGTCCCCAGGTGTGCTAGGCATGTTCTGTGTGTCCTTGGCATGTTAACCTGGCGCATCAGGGTGCATGTTCCATGCATGGCATGGTGGGCACATGTTTGAGGATTGCCCTCACTGAGGTGGGCCTTGGCACACCCCCCTGCCTCGTGGGCCCCTCTCCCAGGTGGTGGACATCATGAGGGTGAACGTGGACAAGGTCCTGGAGCGAGACCAGAAGCTATCTGAGCTGGATGACCGTGCAGACGCGCTCCAGGCAGGGGCCTCCCAGTTTGAAACAAGTGCAGCCAAGCTCAAGCGCAAGTATTGGTGGAAAAACCTCAAGGTAAGGGTGGGGACAGATAGGGGACTGGCAGGTGAATGGAGTATCATGATTCGTCTCACTGATCCTTCCCTCTCATCCCCAGATGATGATCATCTTGGGAGTGATTTGCGCCATCATCCTCATCATCATCATAGGTGAGTAGGGTGGGAATGGCCGGGGAGGTTCCCCCAGTAGATTCTGGGTTTTAAAGGTCATTAACCTAGTTTTACTCTTCAGCCAAAAACAGTCGTAGCTGCTAATGGCAATTCTGATTCATCTAGAGCCAAAAACTTTGATGTTATTTAGCTTGCAGTTTGCCTGGTTCTGGACAGTTTTTGTTAACATTTGGAAAAAGGAAAGGTGATGTATCCATTAAGGACCCTTTGGGCCTAAGAGCCCAGTCCAAGAACCCTGAAACTGATGAGTGGGAGAAAGGAAAGGCCCAGGGGCTTGAGACATGACCAGGAAGACAACCACCCCATGATTTGAGAACTTGTGGTCTCAGAGGCTCAGAGGATTAGCATCTGTGGCCTCATGGCCATACCATGGAGTTGAAGGGACCTCAGAACCTACCTGTCTAGCCCCCTGCTTTGTAGATGGAGAAACTGAGGCCAAGAGAGGGGAAGGGGTGTCAACCCGCTGGGGAGTGGGGAGGATTGGAGCAGGGCCAGGCCTGACACACTGCTTTCTTTTTTTCTCTCTCTCTCTCTTTCTCTCCTCCTCCCCTCTCCTCCTTCCTTATCTTCTTCCTCTCTCTCCACAGTTTACTTCAGCACTTAAATCCCCGAGGAGTCTGCCCTGCCTAGAGAAGGGCCTCTCCCCCCACCCTCAGCCGTTCCTCCACCTCTCAGCCATATCTTTCAGTCCCCCTCCCCTGGATCCGTGTGTGTCTGTGTGTCCCCCTGTAAATAGCCAGCTGTTATTTATACATATATAATATTATATATATTTGGTCTGTTTGTAGTTTTATTACTAGAAGATTTTTCCGGTTGTCCTTAACACCCCTTCCTGAGGTTCCCTTCACCTCCTCTCTCTTGCCTTCCTTTCCTTTCCCTTTCTTCCTGACTAGCCCCAAGTCCCTTCATTTGCATCTGCTATGCAATAGTCCCTCTCCTCTCCTCCTCCTTCCCTCAGATTTAGCTGATCCATCCTCCCACCCTGGCCTTCCTTTCCTCCTCCCTCTCCCCTTCATGCTCCCTGTGCTCCGCCCTCAAAAAAAAAAAATGAAAAGCACCTGTCCGGGCTTCCTTAGGTGCATCTTTTTTGCATCCATTAGGAGGCTCTGAGACTGGCCCCACTTGGTCCTAAGAATCCCAAGGTCTTTGGGAGCGTCCAGCATGTTAATTAGTGTATCATTGCATACTGCAGTCTCTTTCCATTTCTTTTTGTTCTATCACTCTTCTCTTAACCTGTGTTTCTTTTTTTCACTGAGGAGTTAGTCCCCATTAATACTTGTATTACATTTTTGTTTGCACGACATTACTTGCAGTTGGTGGGAGCCTGGGCTTTTGGGGAACCAGGCTGCTCTGGCCCCCAGCATTGCCTCCTCCTAGCCCTCTAGTCCAGTTTGCCTACCTTACCCTCATTTTCCAAACCTCTTGTACCCCCCTCTCCCTCCCCCAGCTAGTATGTAAGTGTCTTGAAGTTCAGTATGTTATGATGGACCAATAATTCTGCCACTTGGGGTCTCTTCCCCACATTCCTGCTCCCCAGTTTTCATGTGGGGCACTCAACTGACATTCCCATGGGGTTTCCCTCCCTCCCATCTGCCTGATCCACCTCCTCCTCCCACCAGGAGAGTTGGGGGTTGGCCACAATTGATCTCTTGGGAGGGGTGGCTACCAGTGTGTGGGGGGTCATCACTGCCTTGGGGAGGAGTGGGGCAGGGCAGAGAATCCCCCCAATTCCTGCCTGAAATCTCTGGCCTCACCCCTGCTGGGGGTTGGACTGAAAACCCTCCTCCCCAATTTGGGGGGTGTTGCCCCCATCACTGCCCAACTCCTCTGACTGCCCCTGCCCTGAATTTAGGGTGGGGGTACTGGTCACTGCCAATGTGTGTATGGGACTTGCTGGAAAATGAGGATCCTCGCCCCTCTCCAGGGCTATTGAACTCAGAGAGAGCTGTCTTCTCATTGGGTGAAGTGATAGAGGAAGGGTCTGTTGTTTTTTTAAATGGCACAATTTTAAGGGTCTGAGGGTACAGTCCCTTAACCTGCCACGGGAGGGGGGCCCCCAAACTTTCTTCCCCCCACACTCGAGATTTTTTGTGTGGAGGGGGAGCAGGGATATCTAAGCTGTGGTGTGAAAGGGTAGGAGAGATGCTGGGGGTGGGGGTGCTGTGTTCTAGACCCCCCATATTATCCCAGTGTCCCCTGCCCCCCCTTCCCCCACCCCATTCCCCCAATTCTGTGGCGCATCCAGATTGTGAAAATGTACAATAAATGTGTAATGAGTAACCACGTGTTGTCTGTTCTAAGATCTTTATTGTTTTCTCTATCTTTTTTTGTGGGGGGAGAATAAGATCTTTTCTTAACCAATGGGAAGAATATTGGATCCGAAGGTCTTATCAGGAAGGTGGAGAAGATGCATTGGTAAAGGACTGGACTTTGCAAGAGGCCCTGACCTTGGGCAGGGCAAAGTGTGATTCCCAGATTGGCCACAGGGGGGCACTAGGCACTGGTAATGGGAAGTGTCATAGCCAATTCCTGTGTCTCTTAAGCCCGGTGAGCCCTACGTTTTGGGGTTCCCAGCTTTCCTTTCCCTTTCCTGGGGCAGGTTCCTGCTGTTGGACTCCTTTATACTCCTGGATTTAACTCCAAGATGCACTGCAGTCGCTCCCGTGCGGCAGCAGATGCAGTAGTTGGCCACTTCTGTGAAGTATCTCTTCCCCTCTGTGCCTAACCCAGTGTCAGCGCCCAGACGGGGTTAGTAAATACTGGTTTAAGTAATTGGCTCGCAGAGACATAGCTGATGTCGTGGAGCTGCCTGTAGATGACTTACTACCCTTCTACTTTGTTGTATGACTGTGACTCTAGACCCCACATTGAATTTAGCATCCCTGTCCCCAGGAGCTTCAACAGTGAGTGGCCGGGCGCGGGGTCTCACACCTGTAATCCCAGCACTATTAGGTGAGCACATCACGAGGTCAGGAGTTCAAGACCAGCCTGGCCAACACAGTGAAAGCCTATCACTGAAAAATACAAAAATTAGCCGGGAATGGTGGTGCACGCCTGTGAGCCCAGCTACTCAGGAGGCTGCGGCAGGTGAATTACTTGAACCTGGGCGGTGGAGGTTGCAGTGAGCTGAGATCATGCCACTGCACTCCAGCCTGGGTAACAGAGCAAGACTCCTAAATAAATAATAAAAATTTTTTAGGCCCCTCCCCTGGAGATTCTGATGCAGAGGTTCTTAGGGTCCGGGTGATTTTTTTTTTTTTTTGAGACGGAGTTTCGCTCTTGTTACCGAGGCTGGAGTGCAATGGCAGGATCTCAGCTCACCACAACCTCCGCTGCCTCCGGGTTCAGGCAATTCTCCTGCCTCAGCCTCCTGAGTAGCTGGGACTACAGGCAAGCGCCACCATGCCCAGCTAATTTTTTGTATTTTGAGTAGAGACGGGGTTTCACCATGTTGACCAGGATGGTCTCGATCTCTTGACCTTGTGATCCACCCGCCTCGGCCTCCCAAAGTGCTGGGATTACAGGCGTGAGCCACCGCGCCCGGTCCGGGTCCCAGTGATTCTTAACGTACACTATCATTACCAGAACGTCCAACTTGATAGAAGTCTTACTACATTCCAGGCAGTGCTCAGGATTTCGCACTTCCAACTCCAATCCCTTCCGCGTTTAAGAGTTCCCATCGACCCTAAGACCCGTCTGCTTTACGGTGTCGGGGACTTGGGTTCAAGTTTTAGCCCCATTACTGACCAGCGTGTTACAGGCGAACACATTATGTAACGCCCGTGGATCTCAGTCTGATTTGTGAGGCAGGGGGAGGACGTAAGCGGCCTCCTCAGAGTTTGTGAGAACCGCCTGGCCTGGCCCGCAGAGAACCCGGAAGAGGCTCTCATCTTCATCGTCATCAATATGCCGTGCTGAGATCTGAAGACCGCCTCACCTTAATGCTCGCACCTTCCAGCTTTGAGGAGCCTCAAGGACCCAGGGCCGGAGGCGTCCTTGTCATGCCCGGGTCTCTCTCTGTACGAAGTGGGCCTTATGGGAGGCCACCGCTCACATCTGCGCCTACGTGCAGGTCATGCTCTCCGCGCTTGCGCAGATGTAGAAGCCGTGGGTAAGTGTGTCGTCAAGGAAAATCCCCAGCTTCTGGGTAAACAAGTCGCCGCGTGAGACCGCCGGCACGTGTACCCTACAGCTCCAAGACCTCTTAGCCTATAACAAAGCTTGGAGAACGGGACTGGCATTTACGTCACCTATCTTGGCAGGTCGGGGTTATTTCCTCAGCCAATAAAAATCTCGGAAGTGCATAGGGCGTGGCTTCCTGTCAGGCTTCCAATCGCTGCGTCGGGGCGGTCCCTCTTGCACGTGTATCTCCCCCCAGCCCCCGACGGTTGGCCTGCTGACCAATGAGAAGAGGACGGCGATCGGAGACACCAATAGAGACTGTGCGGGGGCCGGCAGCTGCACGCGGCGCGGGGCATGGGTCGGCGCCCCTAAGCCAATAAGCTTTGGGGGGCGTGGTAGCCTGGCCGCTAGGCGGGTCTGGAGGAGCCCCGTGCAGTGTTAGAAGTCCTAGAAGAAATTTGGAGTCTGAGTGCGCAGCGAGCGGTGAGTGCCCGGGGATGGGGAGAGATGAGGGCGGTCGATGTGGGCTTTTCTAGGGTGGTGTGGTCGGTCGGGAAGGATGTTAAATAGTATGTGGGGGATCATGCAAATGTGTGGTAGCCGCGGTGGGAGCTCTGATGGTTGTGGAGAATAGGGACCGCGAACTCAGGTCTAGAGAGACGGGGTGGGAGTTAATGACATCAGATCCCTCGCCCCTCTAGAGTCCCTGGACTCTTGACTGCCCGGGGGGAAGGGCTTGGAAACCCTCAACGACCTGAGGGAGCTCCCTCTCAGGTCGGGACTGAAGGAGCCCCTGCTCCTAGGGAGGTACGGAACGGGACTCTTGAGAGCTGGGGGAAGATGTTTCAGTGACTGCTGCTTGGGTGGTCGCCTTAAACAGTTGAAAAAGGCAGAGGTTCTGAGGCTGGAGGGAGGCCCTGGTAGGGGAAGTAGGAGGGTACCAAAGGGTTGACATGCTGATTTGAGAAAGGATGGTGTGATAATCTGTGAGACCCAGAGCCAGTCACATTACGGCTCCGGGTGTCTTTCTCATGTTAAACGGAAGGGTTTAGGCCTCAGAGTCATCCTTAAGAATGGACGTGGGGTAGCAACTGTTGAGTCCTGAGAGAAACGATAGGGTTGGGGTTTGTGCAGATTGGCTGTGCAAGTCTTCCTGAGTCCCTGGAGGTGGGGACGCACCAACTGAGTGCTCTGGTATCTGTCTGTAGAAACGACCAGGCCAGGCATATGGTAAAGTGGCCTGAGGTAAGGTAGAAAAGAGAGGAAGTGGGCTTCTATAGGAACCGATGGGGACTGACGGCTGCTAGGGTGATCTGAAGCACTTTGTGAGCCTGGGAAAACGGGCTCTGATGTTAAGTGTGTGGGGAATGCAAACAGTGTCTTGAGATCAGGCCCAAGGCAGAGAAAGGGGTTGGATGGAGTCTGTGTTCCTGGCACCCAACTTAGAATTGGATAGATATTTGAGAGGCCAGGTTTGCCAGTGCTGGAATGCAGCTTACAGGTTGGTTAACACCTCACAGGTTCCTGAAGGGTAAGATACCAGAATGCCAAGCCGTTATTAGAGTTCAGATTTCAACCCTGGGCTCCATTTATTAAGAGCTTGGGACCATGTAATGAGGCACTGGACAAATTTAGTAACTTCTGTGCCTTAGTTATCCCCTGTGGAATGGGGATGATAATACCTATCTCACAGGGTTGCTGTGGGGATGAAATAAGATAATGTAAAGTTCTTAGCATAACGCCTGGGTCATGGTGAGAGTTATGTGAATGCTGTGGCTGGGAACTATTCTCACATTCTCAAGTTTTTCTGCAAGTTTTGATGGAGCCCCATTTCTCTTCCTAGCTCTTCTCGTCTTCGGGCAGCAGTCCTAATTCCCTCATTCCTCCCTTCTGGCCCTCTCCCAGGATCCAGGATCCAGGCCCCAGGCCCCAGGCTGGGCCACTTGCTCTGTTCCAGTTTGATTTTCTCATCCTAGGGGCCCATTCTCCTCCCCTTCCCCCCTCCCTCTCTCCTGGCTGCCATAATAGCAAGAGATTCAGACTCTGAAGGGGGCCTCTGGAAGGGAGCAAAGGTGCGTGTTTTCTCCCAGAGTCTGGGTCTCCAAGTTCTCCGCCCTGGATCTTTGGTACCATGCCAGCAGATGTGTACAGTTTGGGAGAGGAAAAGCCAGAGCTGCAGGAACAAGCTGAAGGGTGGGTAGACGGGAGTCCTGAAAAGAGAGCCAGACGTGGGGCGGGAGGGGGTGTGTGGGGAGGGGGCCCCCTTCCTCCTAATCCTCTCTCCAGGAATCTCTGGCTTTGGGACAGGACGGTTGTCGTTTGGTTGGGGGAGGCGCTCAGGCTGGGTGCATGTCCTGGGCCACCAGCCAAGAGAACATGATGTTCCCAAGTGCGCTGGCCGCCGCCCTCTTGAGCTGGCCGCCTCCCAAAACCGCTGCCTCTCCAGTCTCTCCAGTCTCCCTGCCCCACATTCCCCGGTAGCCTCGCCCCGCCCCCTTCTTCCGCTTTGACGTCACCGCCGTCTCCCGCCCCCTCGCCTCCGTTGACGGCAGCAGGGCCTGGTTACTGTAGGGACGGACAAGCAGGACAACAAGGGCTTTGGGAGCAAGCAGGGGCCGCTGGAGGGCTGGATCCTTTTGTCTATGCAAAAGACAGGCAGATAGAGGCAGGAGAGCAAGAACTACCTGGGTCAGGGGAGATCACACCTAAGGAGGCCGAAAAAACATGTTTCCAGCAAAGAGGTGTCTGCACATGAGACAGGGACAAGGCCACAATATGAGTTGGGGTGGGGAGGATCATTTTCAGGGAGAGGAGACCGAGAATCCAGGTTCCTGAATCTTTTGTTTTTCTGTTTTGATTTTTCCGGGTTAACTTATAGCACACTCTTATCCCAGGTTTTCCACAGAGACCTCCCCTTCACCCTCCCCTCATTGTTCAGGAAAGCTTAGGCCACGTGACAGTGAGGGGAGTGCCCCCACAATGATTATGTCAGCAGCTGCTTGGAGGTCTGTTCATCTACTACCCACGTTTCCAGGGAGCCCTGCAAGGAACTACTCATCACCATCCTGGATGGAGGGGCTGTGTAACTGCAGCTCTCCTGGGCCCAGACTAGCATTTTAGGTGGTGACAAATCGTGTCCCTGTTCTCTTTCTAGGACTGCTCTCTCCTCTCTTTAAAATAATTAGAATTCCCAGTGCCCTTTCTCCTGTTGATGCTCTTTCCCTACCTCCCCAACCTATCCTTGTTTAAAAAAAAAAAAAAAATCATGTTTATTGATCACTTGCCATGTGTCAGGTCCTGTCCTGGGCTCTGGAGAGTACAGTGAATGAGACACGACGTTCCTGCTGGGCCCCTGGAGCTTGACTTTCTCTTTTCCAAGCAGTGGGAATATGAAGCCCTTGCCATCCCACCTTTCTCTGTCTAGGGTCCCAGCAGGCCTCTTCTCTCTGCCATCCCCTTTGTCTCTCTGTAGTCCTGGCTTCCTGGCCCCCACTTTTGGAGCAGCCCTAACTTCTCTGGAGGGAAGTAGTAGATACCACATAGGCTGCCGGGAGACCTTTTCTCTGAGTGGCCATAGAAGCACCTGCCATTGTTTCCCTTCACAGCCACTGTTGGCTCTGGCCGCCCCTTCCATTGTCTGCATTCTTCCTCCACCCACACTCACCCACCAATCACAAGTGGACCCTTAACTGTCCTTTCCCAGGATTTGAAGTGTTAGGGGAAGTGCTTCAGTTAAAGGGCTTCATTATGTAGAATGAAGGTTGGAAGGGAACACTGGTTGGGACAGGAACCCAGGAAAGGCCAAGCTAGGTTTCTGTCTCTTCCCCTCCTCTCAAGGACCAGTCATCTCATCCAGCGTGGCTAACTCCCAGGGCCATTACTTTTCCGCACCCCTGGAAAGGCGAAGATGCCAAGATGTTGTGTTCTGCAAGGCTAGTGCGTTCAAGTAGACATGTCTTGAGCACCTACACTGGCCCGGGCATTTTCCCTAAAGAGGGGCAGCAAACCTCCCCTCTCCTCCCTTCCATTATTCACTGTGCAAGCGTCCTGCGCCCATTGGCTGGGCGGTGTCTGGGGCTCTTCAGCCCAGCACCAGCACCCAGGTCCACGTGCGCCCGTGTGTGTGACACAGCCCTGACCTTAGTGGAGACCACTAGCCAATCAGGCGCCGGGAAGAGATCCCCAGCCAATCGGGGGCGGGGCTTGTGGCTTCGTCGGCAAGAGGCCAATGAGGGGGCAGTGCCCGGCATTATGCAACCCGCCTCCCCGCCCAGCGGAGCTTCCACTCGGCTGCGGGCTGGAGCGGCGGCGGGCAGGCAGACGGAGGACACCCCTACGACCAGGTAGGCATCTCCGTGGCCATCCTGGGGCCGTTCTCCTTTCCTGAGCCGGACTGCTGCCACTTCCAATCTGATGGGCTGCTTTGGGCCCAGGCAGTCAGAGGGCACACCGTCGTCCTTAACCGCTGCCAACCCTCTTCCTGCCCCTGGGGACCGAAGTGCTTCTCAAAATGCTGCACTGGGAGTCCGCACTCTGGACTCGCTCACCTTACCTCCAGCTTTGTCCCCACCTCCCCGTCCCAGCCCTCCCGGCCCCACAGCCGACTCTCAGCTGACGTGTTCGTTACTAGAGAGGCCCCGGGTTTGCCCCTGCACCAGGACCCCATTAGGCTTTCGGCGCTCCCCGCTTCTCTGCTCTCCAGTCCCTGGCTCTGCGCCGCCTGTGATGTCAGCCCTCTTCGGACTGGAACATCCCGTTCCCAGCAGTAGTTCCTGCTGTTGGCCACAACCTTCCCTTTTCCCCTGGCGCTCAGAAAATGCTCACTAGTGGGGGTGTGGTTGGACGGGGAGTAGGGGAAGAACTATCTGTTGGCTGTTGTGCGTCTTCTGCCCAAGGTTTGGGGTGAGGATCTGGCTAGAAAAGTAGGGGACTGAGGAGAGAGGATCCTCGGGTCCTTGACGATGGCAGGTTGCCGGTTTCGGTCCTCGTGGTCGGGAAGCTGGGCAGGAGCTAAAGAAGGAAAGGCTGTGTTGTCTTGACCAGAATGACTGGAATCCAGGAGAGAGAGTCAGGTTGAGGGGCTTTTGCGCCGAAGGCGGTGGCCGTTGTGTTTCCGTCGTCCTAGAGAAGCCAGGACCAACCCTGGAATCCTAATAGACCGTCCCACGTTGTATGGCCCCGAGCCATCCCGGGACTGGGAATAGGTAATGGATGCGTGACCCCCCAGCCGCGCCCACCAGTGTGAGGGCGGGTTGTTCCCCCACTTCCGCTGGGAAATGGGGGAGGGGTCGTTCCTCCCGCCCTCCAGTGGTCCCTTCAGCAACCGCTGAGCTCAGCAGCTGACGTTGGTTTCCCTGGCGACCGCGGCGGCGGCGGAAGCGCGTGGTGCCCCCCCTCCCCCGCACATCGGCGCGCATGTGCAGCGGGGGTGGCACCGCCCCCAGATAAAATTAGTCTGGAGGCCTAAATATAGGAGGCGAGCAGCTCACCCGTCCTCCAAGGCCTTGGAGGCCCAGGCAGAGTGGAGGCCTAATGGGAACTTGGGAATGGAAAGTGTCCAGGTTTTTGCCCACAGCCATAGCTCTCATTGACTGCTCAGGTCAGGGTGGCAGGGGATGTGAAGGAAGGCCCCAGAGAACCCTGTCCCACTTGCAGCCCTCTTAAGGGTACAGGAAACAACTTGACTCCCCATTGGAAGCCCCAGGCCTGAGTCTCACTCCCATCAGTCCTTCGGGACGCCAGGCCGGGAAGGTCTGAGTGAAGCCAGCAGGTGCTCTGGAGTTAACAAACCAGTTTTCTGCAAGCCCTGCTTCCTGATCTCCCTCTCCAGGTACCGGCTGTGATCGAACTTCTCAATCCTCAGAGACTTAGATCTTCCACCTCATTCCCGCAGCCAGGCCTCCAGGCCCCCTCCTGCATCCGTGGTGGCCTCTCCGCTTTCCCTGTTCTGTTCTCCCCATGGCCTAGACATGAGTGGCCCTCTAGAAGGGGCGGATGGAGGAGGGGACCCCAGTCCTGGAGAATCCTTTTGTCCTGGAGGGGTCCCATCCCCTGGGCCTCCACAGCACCGGCCTTGCCCAGGCCCCAGCCTGGCTGATGACACCGATGCCAACAGCAATGGTTCAAGCGGCAATGAGTCCAATGGGCATGAGTCCAGGGGTGCGTCTCAACGGAGCTCACACAGCTCCTCCTCAGGCAACGGCAAGGACTCAGCCCTGCTGGAGACCACTGAAAGCAGCAAGAGGTATGTATGGATGCGTATGTTGGGTCTAGGAATGGTCTTGCGAGCAGGCAGCGCTGGGTGACAGGCCTCACGCTGCTGGCCCTGCCTGTAACTGCCTGTTGCTGTCTCCTAGCACAAACTCTCAGAGCCCATCCCCACCCAGCAGTTCCATCGCCTACAGCCTCCTGAGTGCCAGCTCAGAGCAGGACAATCCATCCACCAGTGGCTGCAGGTATGTTGAGTGAGGCTGGAGAAGAGGTCTGGGGGCCGAGGCCACACTCTGGGGCTAATGTCTTTATTTTGTTCTTCCCTGTGGGCTATGCAGCAGTGAACAGTCAGCCCGGGCAAGGACCCAGAAGGAACTCATGACAGCACTTCGAGAGCTCAAGCTTCGACTCCCGCCAGAGCGCCGGGGCAAGGGCCGCTCTGGGACCCTGGCCACACTGCAGTACGCATTGGCCTGTGTCAAGCAGGTGCAGGGTAAGTGGTGCGGCCCAGGAAGGAAGGAATGGCCAGGGCCTGGCTCCTGTGCTGAGGCAGTCTCCTTCCTGAATCTCGCACTGCCTCCACCTGCAGCCAACCAGGAATACTACCAGCAGTGGAGTCTGGAGGAGGGCGAGCCTTGCTCCATGGACATGTCCACCTACACATTGGAGGAGCTGGAGCACATCACGTCTGAGTACACACTTCGTAACCAGGTCAGTGGCATCCTGGCCTCCCCATCCCCATGCACCCTTGTCCCTTCTCCCACAGCTCTGGCATCTGCTCTTGCTCTCCCTTCCTGCCAGGATACCTTCTCGGTGGCTGTTTCCTTCCTGACGGGCCGAATTGTGTACATTTCGGAGCAGGCAGCCATCCTGCTGCGTTGCAAGCGAGACGTGTTCCGGGGTACCCGCTTCTCCGAGCTCCTGGCTCCCCAGGATGTGGGAGTTTTCTATGGTTCCACTGCTCCGTCTCGCCTGCCCACCTGGGGCACTGGGGCCTCTGCAGGTGAGGTGCCCAAGCGCTTGCGGGGAGGTATGAGCAGCCCCTGGACGTTCCTGCTATGGAGCCAGGGGACCAAAACTTTCCCTTAGTGAGTTCTTCACAGCCTAAAGAAGGGGCAGGGGGCTGTCCTCACTGCTCTCCTGTCTGTCCCAGGTTCAGGCCTCAGGGACTTCACCCAGGAGAAGTCTGTTTTCTGTCGTATCAGGTAGGTGAGGGGAGCGGGAGCAGACCTCTGCCACCTCCTAACCCCTCCCCAGTGCCTTTGCTATGTATGCTGGGACCTGGTGGTTGGAGGATTCAGTGGCTATCTTTTGAAAGTCCCTAATGCTCTTCTCTCCCTTGCTAGGGGAGGTCCTGACCGGGACCTAGGGCCTCGGTACCAGCCATTCCGCCTTACCCCATATGTGACCAAGATCCGGGTCTCAGATGGGGCGCCTGCACAGCCATGCTGCCTGCTCATTGCAGAACGCATCCACTCGGGTTACGAAGGTGGGCAGGTCAGGGGTCTGGTCTGGTAGGGGTTGGGAGAAAGGACATTTCCTCCTGGCCAAACATGAACATGGGAGGCATGAGCCTGACCCTTTGAACTTTGTAACAAGAAAAGCTATTATAAGGATAAGGATTTGTGTTTCTTTTGGAGGGAGAGTTGAATAAGATTCCTGAGCTAGAGGAGGGCAGAGAAGAATGCCTTGCTTGCTTTCCGTTGTATTACTGGCACAGGGCAGACTGTGTGGGCAGCTAGTGCCCAGGGCAGAGCTGTGTGACAGATTGTCAGCCAGCCTGGGCCCAGGCAGAGTGGAGGGCTGAGGAGTTGGGCCATGACCACACTCTCCACTCTCTGTGCTTTAGCTCCTCGGATACCTCCTGACAAGAGGATTTTCACTACGAGGCACACACCCAGCTGCCTCTTCCAGGATGTAGATGAAAGGTGAGGGTAGGGCCTGGAGGAGAGGAGGGCGCTAGGGCTGAGGCCATGGCCACTCTTGACACCCTTGGCTTCCAGGGCTGCCCCACTGCTGGGCTACCTGCCCCAGGACCTCCTGGGGGCCCCCGTGCTCCTGTTCCTGCATCCTGAAGACCGACCTCTCATGCTGGCTATCCACAAGAAGAGTGAGTTCCTCTCACCCCGTCGCCCTTACCACTGTCCTGAGCTTTTGAACGGCTCCTCCTGTGGTTGTGTTTCTTGGTGCCTTTGTCTCTGGGATCTCCAGTAGTGTGGCCTCCCCTTGCTCAGCTCTCCCTCCCTTTGACCCCTCCTCCTTTCCCACTCCATTAGTCCTGCAGTTGGCGGGCCAGCCCTTTGACCACTCCCCTATCCGCTTCTGTGCCCGCAACGGGGAATATGTCACCATGGACACTAGCTGGGCTGGTTTTGTGCACCCCTGGAGCCGCAAGGTAGCCTTCGTGTTGGGCCGCCACAAAGTTCGCACGTAAGTGGGCCATCCCCTGAGCTGGCATTGGGGATAGGGCAGTGCAGGGTGGGGCAGGACTGGGCCAGGGCTGGACTTACTCTTCCCCACTCTCCAGGGCTCCCCTCAATGAGGACGTGTTCACTCCCCCGGCCCCCAGCCCAGTTCTGCCCCTGGACACTGATATCCAGGAGCTGTCAGAGCAGATCCACCGGCTGCTGCTGCAGGTGAGAATATTGGAGAGGGAGCTTGGGAGGTGAGGAAGGGGATGGGAAGGAGCATGGAGCCATCTGACCTGCCCTCTCCCCGCTGCAGCCTGTGCACAGCCCCAGCTCCACAGGCTTCTCTGGAGTTGGCCCTATGACATCCCCAGGCCCTCTCCACAGCCCTGGCTCCTCCAGTGATAGCAACGGGGGTGATGCAGAGGGACCTGGGCCTCCTGCACCAGTGAGTAACCTGCTCTCACCTCACCCTCTGATCATTCTTTCCTTTCTCCTCCTTGGAATCAGCATTGCCAGTCCCAGAGCCTGGCTCAATCCTCACTTTCCCTTTCCTTCCTGCCTTTTCCTTCTTGTCCTGCTCCCATCAATGCATCTGTGCTTCCCCACTGGTACCTCCTTGTTTTATTGTGCCCTTGGCCCCTGACACTGGCCATGCCCCACAGGTGACTTTCCAGCAGATCTGTAAGGATGTGCATCTGGTGAAGCACCAGGGGCAGCAGCTCTTTATTGAGTCTCGGGCCTGGCCTCAGCCCCGGACCCGCCTCCCTGGTGAGTTGGTGAGGAGGTGTGGGTGGAGAGACAGACTTTGGGGGGGGGGGTCCCCTGACCTTTAACCCCAACCCATTTGCTGTTTTTTCCCATGTGGGCTTAAGACCATTTTCCTCTTTCTCTCTTTGTTCCAGCTACAGGCACATTCAAGGCCAAGACCCTTCCCTGCCAATCCCCAGACCCAGAGCTGGAGACAGGTCCTGCTCCCATCCAGGCCCCACTAGCCTTGGCCCCTGAGGAGGCCGAGAGGAAAGAGGCCTCCAGCTCCTCCTACCAACAGATCAACTGCCTGGACAGCATCCTCAGGTAAGGCCTGCCAGGTATCTCCCCCAGCTCGGGCCCTAACCCTGCCCACCCCAAGCCCTGCCCTGATGCCCTCTGCTGCATCCATCACCAGGTACCTGGAGAGCTGCAACATCCCCAGCACCACCAAGCGTAAATGTGCCTCCTCCTCCTCCTACACCACCTCCTCAGCATCTGATGATGACAAGCAAAGGACAGGCCCAGTCCCTGTGGGGACCAAGAAAGGTAAAGACTCGGTGCCCCCTGCTCCCACTGCTCTGTCCTGGCCTGGTGGCCTTGTGTCTGTTCCTTTCTGCTTCTGGGACTCTTGCTCTGCCCTGCCTTCCTCCCCAGCCTCCTGGTCTCCAGCCTCTTCCCTACCACCAACCCCTCCTCCCCCTTTTCTCTGGGCTCCTCTCTCCTGACCTGGTGGGGGTGGGGATGGTAACTGGCACCATCTCTCCACACAGATCCGCCGTCAGCAGTGCTGTCTGGGGAGGGGGCCACTCCACGGAAGGAGCCAGTGGTGGGAGGCACCCTGAGCCCGCTCACCCTGGCCAATAAGGCGGAGAGCGTGGTGTCCGCCACAAGTCAGTGTAGCTTCAGCTCCACCATCGTCCATGTGGGAGACAAGAAGCTCCCGGAGTCGGGTATGGGCGTGGAGTTGGGGGGCAGTGTTTGGGCTCCACCGGTCTCCCAGCTAGAGCTCCCTCCTGCCTTTTCCCTACCCTCCAGCGCCTTCATTGGCCCGGAGCTTGGGGCTACGGCTTCTCGCTCTCCCCTCCCCACCAGGCTTCTTGGCTTTGCCCTTCCCTGATCTGCTTCTTGTATTGTTACTGTCAGTTGAAACACAAAGTCTGGGGTAGGGGTTTGCCCTGAGGTGCTGACCACAGAGGGTCTCAAGGTGAGGAAAACTGAAGACCCCTGAGGGGTCTTTGGATATTGACCCTGAAAATGTTTGAGGGGCTGGGCATGGTGGCTCAGGCCTGTAATCTCAGCACTGAGAGACTGAGGTGGGAGGATCACCTGAGGTCAGGAGCTCAACATCAGCCTGGGCAACATGGTGAAATGCTGGGCGTGGTGGAGAATTGCTTGAATCCAGGAGGTAGAGGTCCCAGTGAGGCGAGATCATACCACTGCACTCCAGCCTGAGAGAAAGAGACTCCATTTCAAAACAAAACAAAAAGTGTGAGGGAAGGCCAAGGGGTGGGCTTCCCTTCCATCAAGAGCTTTGAAGGGGTCATCCCAGTGGAGTTCCTGGCAGGGAGTAGCCAGGGGAGGGGATTGAGTATCTGTTGCTCTCCTGGGACAGCTTTGCATGGAGAGGAAGGAGGACCCAGGGCCAGCCCTTGGCAGAGAGGAGACCAAGAAATGTACATGGGGACTAGGCTTGACTGTGGGGCAGGGCCAGGGGTTGGCTAGGCTATGGGACAGGGAGGGTGTGGTGTGGATGTGTTGACCCCAAGGTGATTCTGATCACCTTTCCCCGTCTCATCTTCCTCAGACATCATCATGATGGAGGACCTGCCTGGCCTAGCCCCAGGCCCAGCCCCCAGCCCAGCCCCCAGCCCCACAGTAGCCCCTGACCCAGCCCCAGATGCCTACCGTCCAGTGGGGCTGACCAAGGCCGTGCTGTCCCTGCACACACAGAAGGAAGAGCAAGCCTTCCTCAGCCGCTTCCGAGACCTGGGCAGGCTGCGTGGACTGGACAGCTCTTCCACAGCCCCTTCTGCCCCTGGTGAGCGAGGTAGCCACCCGAGGCCTCCCGGAGCCTGCCCTCTGCCCAGTTTAGGACTGGACTGTCAGGGGGTAGATCTTAAGGGAGGTGTTTCTGCTCCAGGGACCCAGGCTGGTGCTGCTTCTGGCCCTGCCTAGGGACTGGCCCCATCGCACGCTAGGCAGAACACTAGCTTCTCCTCACTAGGGGTTTGGGCTGCAGCCACAGGAGGGCAGCCTGGGGGGATGGCATTGGGACAGGCAGGCGGAGGTGCTATGTTCCAGGTAAGCCATTTGAGGCCTGGGGCAGGGGCAGGAAGTCTGCCTGCTTTTGTCACTGATGAAGAGACTAGGCCAACTCTGGGTGGGGTCTGGGCTTCAAGGGCAGATGGAAGGCAGCCCTCCAAGTGCCTGAGGGAGACACCCTGCAGGCAGATGTGGGACTCAGGGCCAGGCCTTCCAGCCCCCCTCTTCACCGCATCGCACGCTAGGCAGAACACAGCCTCGCCTGGCAGGAGGAACGCCTAAGATGGCAGTGCCTGCAGGAGTTTGGTGGATGGACCAGAGCCACCTGTCCATGCGCCCATGGACCCGCCCTGCCTCCTCCATCTGCCAGTGCGCCTCCATCTTGCGCACAGCCCCAGCTCGACCCCTCATGTAACCTCTCCCTGCCCTTGTTCCTTTCTCAATAAATCCCCTTGTCCCTGCCTCCTGTGATTCTTCCCTAAAGGTGCCCCACTTCCTGAGCCCCGCATTCTGTGTGGGCTGAGCTGTGCTCTCTGGGGTTTTGGCCTGTCCTCTCCCTGGTCAGAGTGTCAGGGCAGTGTGGGTAGTAGGGACACTAACCCTAGATTGAGGCCCTTGCTAACCCTAGTCTCTCTCCACAGGCTGCCACCACAGCCCTGCACCCCAAAGCCGCAGACACCACTGCCGATCCAAAGCCAAGCGCTCACGCCACCACCAGAACCCCCGGGCTGAAACCCCCTGCTATGTCTCACACCCCTCACCTGTACCACCCTCCACCCCCTGGCCCCCCCCACCAGCCACTACCCCCTTCCCAGCAGTTGTCCAGCCCTACCCTCTCCAAGTGTTCTCCCCGAGAGGAGGCCCCCAGCCTCTTCCCCCGGCTCCCACATCTGTGCCCCAGGCTGCTTTCCCCACCCCTCTGGTGACCCCAATGGTGGCCTTGGTTCTCCCAAACTATCTGTTCCCAACCTCATCCAGCTATCCTTATGGGGCTCCCCAGACCCCTGCTGAAGGACCCGCTACTGCCTCGCACTCCCCTTCTCCATCCTTGCCCGCCCTCCCCCCCAGCCCTCCCCGAGGCCCAGACTCTCCACTGTTCAACTCAAGATGCAGCTCTCCACTCCAGCTCAATCTGCTGCAGCTTGAGGAGTCCCCCCGTGCTGAGGGGGCTGCCGTTGCAGGGGGCCCTGGGAGCAGTGCTGGCCCTCCACCTCCCAATGAGAAGGCTGCTGAGCCAGAGGCCAGACTGGTGAGCACTGACCCCTGCATCCACCCACCAGCCACCACACCAGCCCCACCCTCTGCCACCCTGCATTGCCTCCTGCCTCTGCCAGGCTGGTGTGTCAGCCTCCAGAAGGTGGAGGGAGACCCCAGCTGAATTTCTGAAAGAGGCAGAAATTGGCTACCTCCTCTTTGAAGGAACAGTCCTGTCTGACAGGTGGTGAGGACATCTCAATAACTTCTGAGAGAGCATCTGCCACTTGGAAAGAGTCTGGCCTCACATCCCTACTTTGCCAGCTCACTTCTCTCTCAGCCTGGCCCTACTATCACGAAGTGGGGAGCAGAGATCACTTGGGTTGGATGTGCCTTTCCGCATGACCAGTGAGAGCAGGTGAAGGGAGGCTTACCCTCCCTGCCCCCCTCCCCTCCAGGTGGAGGTCACAGAGTCCTCCAATCAGGACGCGCTTTCCGGCTCCAGTGACCTGCTGGAGCTGCTGCTGCAAGAGGACTCACGCTCTGGCACAGGCTCCGCAGCCTCGGGCTCCTTAGGCTCCGGCTTGGGCTCTGGGTCTGGTTCAGGCTCCCATGAGGGGTGCAGCACCTCAGCCAGCATCACTCGTGAGTCCCCCGCCTCCAGCACCTCCCAGGGTAGGGTGGGGGGTGACTGGGGAGCAGGGAGGCCAGGCCCCATCTTGGCAGAGCTTCCTAAGGCCACTGGGTTGGACATGTGGCCTTTGAGGGAGGCCTTGTGAGGCCCCAGGAGTGGGCTCTCGGCCAGCCTGACTCCACTGGTTGGTCCCCCACTTCACAGGCAGCAGCCAGAGCAGCCATACAAGCAAATACTTTGGCAGCATTGACTCTTCCGAGGCAGAGGCTGGGGCTGCTCGGGCGGAGGCTGAGCCCGGGGACCAGGTGATTAAGTACGTGCTCCAGGATCCCATTTGGCTGCTTATGGCCAATGCTGATCAGCGTGTCATGATGACCTACCAGGTGCCCTCCAGGTGAGGCATTTCAGAGGCCTCCTTCGCCTCCCTGTCAGAGGTAGTAGGAGGCAGTTTTCTTTTTGGGGGCTGGCTCTGCCCTGGGTAGGATAGAAGGTTCCTATTCTCCCTGCCCCCTGAAGCCCTATTACTAGTTCCTCCCAGGAGGAGAGCAGGTTTCCTGGTCTTGGAAGCCTTGAACTCCCATAGCCTGGGTTTAGGGGAGGAGCATGAGGTGAGAGTTGCAGTGGAGGAAGAATGCCAGTTTCACGGGCCGTGGTCTGGGTGCTAGATCCCAGCCTCTGCATTCTGAACCCCTTCTCTGCCAGGGATATGACCTCTGTACTGAAGCAGGATCGGGAGCGGCTCCGAGCCATGCAGAAGCAGCAGCCTCGGTTTTCAGAGGACCAGCGGCGGGAACTGGGCGCTGTGCACTCCTGGGTCCGGAAGGGCCAGCTGCCTCGGGCTCTTGATGTGATGGTGAGAGGAGAAGCCTGGGACAGAGGAGAAGAAAGAATTGAGCTCAAGTTCAAGGAATCCAGGCTAAGAGCTGATCTCAGTGGCCTTGGATCATTAATTCTGAAGAATGTTGATTCCACATTTGCTGTGTATTATAGAATGTTAAGTCACATGAGTCTTAGCAGAACTTTCCTGAGCCTATCCTATATTAATATGCATTGTGACTGTCCTGTAATGGCATCTGGGTAGAGGACACAAGGCACTTCCCAACCTTGTTGGCCTGCAGGTGCATCTATGTGGACTGCTGCTGCTTGGGAGTACATTTCAGGAAGCACAGTTGGGCTGGGGGTGGGAAGCTAGGCAGGCAGGTTAGCGTGAGGACCCCATCTGACTCCCTTGTATCTGTTTCTCTCACCAAGGCCTGTGTGGACTGTGGGAGCAGCACCCAAGACCCTGGTCACCCTGATGACCCACTCTTCGAGCTGGATGGACTGGGGCTGGAGCCCATGGAGGAGGGTGGAGGCGAGCAAGGCAGCAGTGGTGGCGGCAGTGGTGAGGGTGAGGGCTGCGAGGAGGCCGGGGCCCAAGTTGGGGCCAAGGCCTCTAGCTCTCAGGACTTGGCCATGGAGGAGGAGGAGGAAGGAAGGAGCTCGGCCAGTCCAGCCTTACCTACAGCAGGAAACAGCGCCAGCTAGACTCCATTTTGGGACCATCTCCAGGAGCCCATGAGCAGCTTCCTTCTGTGTCCCAATTCTCAGAACTCAGATGTGGCTGGACCAACCAGTGGGAAACTGCCGCAGCTTCTCCCACCATAGGGGGCCGGACCCCCATCACCAGCCCAGGATCCAAGGGCTGCCTCTGGCCTCTTAGGGAACAGAGAGTAGAACTCTGCAGCCCAACCCAGAGGAGGGTCCCCTCCTACCTTTGGAGTGGAGCCCTTCCCTCTCCTGGACAGAGTTGCTGACAAGCTGCTGAAGTGGTCCCTCCATATCCCAGCTGAGCCTGAGGGTTGGGGCTGCACTTATTTATTGGGGAGACAGCTCTCTCCCACCTCTTCCCCAGATGGGAGGAGAGCCTGAGGCCCAAGCAGGACCCAGGGGTTCCAGCCCTTAGCTGCTCTGGGGTGGGGGAGGTTGGTGGACCATGGAGTCCCTGGTGCTGCCCCTCAGGTGGGACCCAGGTGTTCTCAGCTGTATCCTCTGCCGATGGCATTTGTGTTTTTGATATTTGTGTCTGTTACTACTTTTTTAATACAAAAAGATAAAAAAGCCCAGGACTTTGTGGAATGAAGTGTGGGGTTGGGGTGAGGGTAGCACGTTTTGGGAAGTTTGCAGTGAGGGTCACAGTTCCATCCCCTGACCAGCCCCATTCCTCTCTCCCCACATCCTGTCCAGGTGAGGGCCTTGCTGAGCCTGCAGAGTCCACACCCAGCTCAGGCTCCACTGTCCTCTCTAGCATGGCCTCAGCTGGGTTTCCCTGGGAAGGAGAGATGAAAGGCATGTGTGGCCAAGGGCTTGGGTGGGCTCCAGCCTGAGTCACAGGTGGCAGAGGCAGAGGAAGCCCACTTAACCCTGTGGTGCCCTGAGGTAGTTGAGGGTGTTTCTGTTCCTTGGCCTCTTGGTCACCACACAGAGGGCCCTTCAGCAGGTCGGGCTAGGTAGCTCAGGAACACAAGGAGTCATGTGCTCACTCGTGGTTGAGTTGGCCCTAAAGGTGTGGAAGGATGAAGGAGCAAAGCATTGAACCCTCTGGCTCAGAATCTGAAAGGGAATAGGCAACTCAGGAAGGGATGAATCACCAAGGACAGTCAGTGTAGTAATTTGCACTTACCATCACTCATTAACAGCTGATTTATCATAAGACATATCTCCTTAGTGCTGGTGCTGTGGCTTAGCTGGTTAAAGTGCCTGCCGAGTAAACAGGAGTTTCTGAGTTTGAATCCCAGCAGTGCCTGAGTTAGTGGAGAGTGGTGTATTATTGCTGCAAGTGTACTTCTCCACTTTCAAAGGGCGTCTCTGTTTTGTTCGAAGAAATATTTATTTATTCTAGACTCCTTCCAAGATTCTTCTTACAAGCCAATCCGTCTTTGGGTCTCCTTTCCCGTGCACTTTAGTGTATACTGGAATCCGCTAGAGGTTCTCACTTCGCTTTCATTAAGTAGCATGAGGTATGCATCTCAGGGTCTGCCCCCAAGGGTATAGAGGCAGGGCTCGAATTTGGACTCCTTTTGTTTCCATCCTATGCTCGGGGAGAAGGAAAATAGGAAAGGTGCCCCTCTAACGGGCCGCAGACAGTGCTGGAGGGAAGGCATGCTCTGCGCCACCGAGCCGAGGCGCAGGCGCGCAGGCGTTCCAAGGCAGCGAGGGTGGGGCCGGCTGGAGGCGGGCGTGTTGATAGGCAGCTATAGTTGCGCAGGCCAAAGGCCCCACGCGGCTGTGATGGCCGAGTGGTTAAGGCGTTGGACTCGAAATCCAATGGGGTCTCCCCGCGCAGGTTCGAATCCTGCTCACAGCGTCAGTAGTTTTGGTAATAGGGTATCTCGGCCTCTGGAGAAAGAAAAAGCAGTTTCCTGGTCCTTAGAGAATCCCTTATGTTCTGGGAATCTAAGACTAGGCCATCAGGGAACAGGCCGCGAGCGCCCTCTTGCGAGCCTCATGCTACTATTAACCTGCAGAAGCCTTTTTATTGCCAATTTCAATTCCTAACGCCACCACACTAAGGTGGCTCCTTGGTGCTACTCGGCAATCCCTACTTTCCCCTAGTTCATTTACCCTATGCGACTGTTTCATTCCTACTCTCACCTCAAACGACGAATCCCTTCTTCATCGTCCCTCAGCTTCTACTTCCTGATTCACTGAGAAAATAAAGCATTCCGGAGTTTCACATCGCACCTACCAACCTACCTACCTACCTACCTACCTACCTACCTACCTACCTACCTACCTACTGTCTACCTAATTGAGTCTGTGACCATATACTCTTCTTTTCCCTCATGATTGTAGATGACTGCTTCCATCTAAAGCCAACCCCTACTTTTACGAGATTTCCATCCTCTCTGGCCCACTCAAAGACACTGCTGTTTTTCCTATACCATCAAATTTTCCCTCTTAGCAGCTCACGCCTGTAATCTCAGCATTTTAGGAGGCTTGGCAGGTGGATCACTTGAGGTCAGGAGTTCGAGACCAGTGAAACCCCGTCTCTACTAAAATATATATATAAATTAGCAGGGCATGGTGGCTGGCACACGCCTGTAATCCCAGCCACTTGGGAGGCTAAGGCAGGAGAATCACTTGGATCTGGGAGACGGAGGTTGCAGTAAGCCGAGATTGCACCATTGCACTCCAGCCTGGGCAACAAGAGCAAAACTTAATCTCAAAAAAAAAAAAAAAAAATCCCTTTCTACTTGATTTTTCTCATCAGCCTGCAAACTCTAATTTCACCCAATTTAGAAGCAAGACAACAAAAGCTATTTTGACCCCACATGCCCATCCAGCTACCACTCAATTTCTCTGCTCCCTTCTACAGCAAGCAAAGCAAGTCATCCAATTCCATCTTTCCATTCTCTTTTGGATCCTTTCCAATCAGGTGTCCCCCACCCCCATCAAAACTGCCCTCGTTAAGGTTGCCGAATGATCATCACATTGCTAATTCTATTAACCACTATTTAGCTGCATTTGATACCGATGCTCACTCTTCCCTTAGAAGCACTCCCTTTGTGGGGGATGTGTGTGTAGAAAAAAAAAAAAAACACTCTCTTGGCTTGCATTTTAGGACACTGCACCCTTCTGATATTCCTTCTACTTCATCAGCAGCTCTTTCTCAGCGTCCTTTGCTGGTTTCTTACCTCTGGGTCTCTAAATGTTGGACTGTTTCCCAAGGCTCAATTTTCCAACCTCTTCTCTATCTGTACCCACTACCTTGATCATTTTCAGTTTCATGCCTTTAAATATCAGGTAATACATTAATATAGCCCAGATTTTCATCTCCAGCTCCAGAACTCTTCCCTGAATTACAGATGCTTATATATTATTGCCCACATATCATCTACACTTGGAAACCTAATACCACAAACTTAAAATGGGCAAACAAAACTCCTAGGCTTCTCCCCCAAACCTCCTTCACCTGTGGCCCTTTCATCTCAGTAAATGGAAATTCCATTCCTTCAGTTGGTTAGACTAAAAACCTTAGGATAATCCCTTATTGTTCTCTTTCTCTTCCACTCTACATCAAATGAGCAATTTCTATTTAAAATATGTTAAGGCCAGCGGTGGTTGCTCACACCTGTAATCCAGCACTTTGGATGGCCAAGGCAGGAGGATCCCTTGAGTCCAGGAGTTCGGGACCAGCCTGAGCAACATAACAAGACCCCAGTCTTGGTGGACAAAAAAAAAATTAGCTGAGCATGCTTGCAGTCCTAGCTACCTTGGGAGGCTGAGGAGGGAGTATCACTTGAACCCAGGAGGCTGAGGTTGCAGTAAGCAGTGATCACACTACTGCACTCTATCCTGGGTGACAGAGTAAGACTCTGTCTTGAAAAAAAAGAAAGAAAAAAGTCCAGCATTAGACTATTAGACTATTACACCATGGTCCAAGCCGCCCTCATCTCTCACCTAGATTATTGCAATATCTCTTAAGTTGTTTCCTGGCTTCCATTCTTGTTCCTAGTACCATTATAGTCTACTCCTCTTTTTTTTTCTTGCTCCCAGGCTGGAGTGCAGTGGCACGATCTCGGCTCACTGCAGCCTCCGCCTCCCGGGTTCCAGCGATTCTCCTGCTTCACCTCTGCCTCCCGAATAGCCGGGATTATAGTCATGCGCCACCACACCCGGCTAACTTGTATTTTTAGTAGAGATGGGGTTTTACCATGTTGGCCAGGCTGGTCTTGAAATCCTGCCCTCAGGTGATCTGTCCATCTCGGCCTCCCGAAGTTCTGGGATTATAGGTGTGAGCCACCGCGCCTGGCCCATGCTTAATTTTTTTCTACGGCACTATCTAACAAATGATATGTTTTGTATAATGTACATTGACTGCCTCCCCTAAAAGAATGTATGACTCATAAGGCCAGAGATCATTGTCGGTTTCATTTGGGCAGAGATCATAGTCCTTTTCTTTTGGGGCTATATTCCCAGGTCCTAGGACAGACCAAGGCCCACAGTATGTACCCTGTAAATATGTGCTGAAGGATGAAGAAGGTTTAGGGATCCAGGCCTTTTGTGTCTGGGAGGTTTTACAGTTTCTTAAGTGGTTTCACTGCCCCATTTTCTCTGCCTGGGTCTGGGCTGCCTCTTCTTTTTTCTTTGGTTTTGCCACCGAAGGCAAGCTGAGGGGGGCAGGACCTGAAGTTTGCCTTGTGGGCCTGGAGAGCATCTATTCTGGTCTTTCCTAGGCCCAGGGTCCCGGTCCTCCTACTTCCCAACCCCCAATCCCCCAGGACCCAACCCTCCAGGAACTCTCCCTATCCAGGGCCCAGGGGGTCCCAGGAAGCCAGCCTTCCTTTGGAAGAACTGAAGAGGGAGGAGCTGAGCCTTGGAAGCCAGGACTGGGGAGACTTCACAAAGTGGGAAGGGAGGCTGGGTCACTCTACCAGCTGTACTCCGTTCCTTCCCCACACCCTGAGTTCCTTAAGCCCAGTGCCTGTGGAGCTCCCTCCCCTCCTTGAAGCCCCAGTGTGGCCCACTGTTGAAAGAGCCGGGAAGAAGCTGGAGGCTCAGATCCCCAGGCCATTAGGCCGTGGTGTGCATGGACACAGCCACAAATGTACACGGACACAGGCCTACACTGACACAGAGATATGCAAACACACGGAGACTCCCACGGACACTCTCTGACATGGACACGCTGGGGACGGGGTGGGGGACATCATAGGCCACATTTGCACTGGAGCAAGAAGCTCCAGAAAATGACCCAGCCCTAGGTTTGGGGGTTTGAAGCTTAAATAATCTGGAAGGGGGAGGTGGGGAGGGAAACAACTGTTTAAGTGTTTAAGGAAAAATATGGCCAGGTGTTGTGGCACAGGCCTACTATAATCCCAGTGCTTTGAGAAGCCAAGGCCAGAGGATTGCTTGAGGCCAGGAGTTTGAGACCAGCCTGGGCAATAGATTGAGACCCTCATCTCAAAAACAAAACAAAAGTACAAAATTAGGTACAAAAAGTAATATTTAGAGTGAAATGAGAGATTGCAACAACTTACATTTTTTTTTTTCTTTACACCTTCTCAGGTTGAATCTTTTTTTTTCTAATTTTTTTTTTTTTTTTTTTTTTTTTTTAGGCAGAGTTTCACTCTGTTTCCAGGATGGAGTGCAGTGGCGCTATCTTGGCTAACTGCAACCTCTACTTCCCCATTCCAGTGATTCTACTGCCTCAGCCTCCCGAGTAGTTGGGACTATAGGCACACTGCCACGCCCGGCTAATTTTTATATTTTTAGTAGAGACGGGGTTTCACAATGTTGGCTACCATGGTCTTGATCTCTTGATCTCGTGATCCACCTGCCTCGGCCTCCCAAAGTGCTGGGATTGCATGCATGAGCCACCGCGCCCAACCAACAACTTACAAATTTAAAAAAACGACAAATGCCACAAAGTCCAGAAAAATAACTTGTAGCTTTTCTTTTTCTGCCTCTTTCTTTCCTTCCTTCCTTCCTTCCTTCCTTCCTTCCTTCCTTCCTTCCTTCCTTCCTTCCTTCCTTCCTTCCTTCCTTCCTTCCTTCCTTCCTTCCTTCCTTCCTTCCTTCCTTCCTTTCTTTCTTTTTCTTTCTTTCTTTTTTTTTGAGACAAGGTCTCACTCCTGTTGCCCAGGCTGGAGTGCAGTGGCACAGTTACAGTTCCCTGCAGCCCCAACTTCCCTGGCTCTGGTGATTCTCTCACCTCAGCCTTCCGAGTAGTTGAAACAGGAGCAGGAACCATAACTGGCTTTTTTTTTTTTTTGTATTTTTAGCAGAGATGGGTTTCTCCATGTTGCCCAGGCTGGTCTCAAAGCAATCCACCTCTCAAAGTGCTGGGATTACAGGCATGAGCCTCTGTATCCAGGCTGCAAATTGTATTAGTTAGCTTCCCACACACCTCTGTAACATTTTCCATAGACTGCCTGTTAACTCTCTATATTCAAATCTTGTTTCTCCTCTACCACCGATGTACTTATAATGTCAAGTCATCAGATATATTCATAGCACATGTGCTCTCTGGCCCGGCACACTTACAGCCTGAAGCCTAGTGACTGGGCACAGGGGTTAGGATTATCCCTGGAAGCCATTCCCACCCTAGACGAAGAGGCTAACTTAACTCAATACTGGCTGAGTGTTGTGGCTCATGCCTATAATCCAAGCACTGTAGGAAGCAAGATAGGGGGATCTCTTGAGACCAGCCTGGAAAACATGGTAAGACCCCAGTCTCTACAAAAAATAAAAATTAAAAAAAAAACAGCTGGGTGTGGTGCTGCACACCTGTTGTTCCAGCTACTCTGGAGGCTGATGTGAGGGGATTGCTTAAGCCCTGGAGGCTGAGGCTGCAGTCTCACCACTGCATTTATGCCTGGGGACAGACAGATCAAGACACCCTGTCTCAGACAAAAATCAAACAAAAATCAAAAAAACACCAAACCCAAAAACAAAAAACCAACTCTATATGGAAGTGACTACAAGTCAGTCATCTAAATGTATTCCACAAATCCAACTCACCTCCACAGCTAGACCCCCCAAAATGCTCACAGTCACTCCAACACTGGAGGTGAGTATCGATGTGATGGAGGGGCAGCAGGATCAACCAGAGTAGAAAGAGACTGGTCTTTACCAGTTGCATTAAAACTTTAAATGCCTGTTTTCTTGTTTTGTTTTGTTTCTTTGAGATGGAGTCTCATGCTGTCACCGAGGCTGCCTTTTCTCACCACACCTTCTCTCTATGTGCTCCAGTCCTGTAGCACTAAAAGGCATCCATCTCCCAATCACTCCAGCATATTTACCCTCCAGTTCTGATTCCCACACTTGTATACCCCTAGCATATGTGTGACCTCCACTCTGATTTTTCTTTTTTTGAGATGGAGTCTTGCTCTGTCACCCAGGCTGGAGTGCAATGGCACAGTCTAGGCTCAATGCAACCTCTGCCTCCTGGGTTCAAGCCATTCTCACAAGTAGCTAGCTGGGACTACAGGTGCACGCCACCATACCCGGCTAATTTTTGTATTTTTAGTAGAGAGGGGGTTTCATCATATTGGCCAGGCCAGTCTCAAACCCCTGACCTCGTGATCCACCTGCCTCAGCCTCCCAAAGTGCTGGGATTACACGTGAGCCATCGCATCTTGCAAGGATGTCTTAACTAATATGGCTAAAATATAATGCTTAATTTCTCTTCCTTTTTTTTTTTTGAGATGGAGTCTGGCTCTGTTGCCCAGGCTGGAGTGCAATGGCAGGATCTTGGCTCACTGCAACCTCTGCCTCCTGGTCATTCTCCTGCCTCAGCCTCCTGAGTATCTGGGATTACAGGCACATGCCCTCACCCCAGCTCATTTTTGTATTTTTGGTAGAGACGGGGTTTCACTATGTTGGTCAGGCTGGTCTCAAACTCCTGACCTCGTGATCCACCCACCTTGGCCTCCCAAAGTGCTGGGATTACAGGCCTGAGCCACTGCGCCCGGCCTTGATTTCTCTTCTTAAACCTCTCCCTGACCCCACAGAGTTTCTCATCCCAGTTAAAAGCCACCACCACCATCTATCTAGTTACAGTCTTGCGCTGCATATCACCATTTTGGTCAATGAAGGACTGCATACATCACGGTGGTCTGCTAAGATTATAATGGGGATGGCAGAGTGCAATCTCTCACACCTGTAATCCCAGCACTTTGGGAGGCCAAGGCGGGCAGATCATTTGCGGTCAGGAGATCAAGACCATCCTGGCCAATATGATGAAATCTAGTCTTTACTAAAATATATATTTTTTTAAAAAGCCAGACTTGGGGAGAGCACCTGTAATCCCAGCTACTGGGGAGGCTGAGACAGGGTAATCACTTGAACCCAGGAGGCAGAGGTTGTAGTGAGCCAAGATGGTGCCACTGCACTCGTCTGGCGACAGAGTAAGCCTCCGTCTCAAAAAAATAATAAAATGAAATAAAAATAAAATAAAAAATTAGCCGGGTGTGGTGGCGTGTGCCTGTAGTCCCAGCTACTAGGAAGGCTGAGGCAGGAGAATCGGTTGAACCCAGGAGGTGGAGGTTGTAGTGAGCCAAGATCTCATTACTGCACACCAGCCTGGGTGACAGAGCAAGACTCTTATATATATATAAAGGCCGGGCGCGGTGGCTCAAGCCTGTAATCCCAGCACTTTGGGAGGCCAAGGCGGGTGGATCACAAGGTCAAGAGATCGAGACCATCCTGGTCAAAATGGTGAAACCCCGTCTCTACTAAAGATACAAAAAATTAGCTGGGCATGGTGGTGCGTGCCTGTAATCCCAGCTACTCAGGAGGCTGAGGCAGGAGAATTGCCTGAACCCAGGAGGTGGAGGTTGCGGTGAGCCGAGATCTTGCCATTGCACTCCAGCCTGGGTAACAAAAGCGAAACTCCGTCTCAAAAAAAAGTCCGGGCATGGTGGGAGGCTGAGGTGGGCGGATTGCCTGAGCTCAGGAGTTCTACATCAGCCTGGGCAACACGGTGAAACCCCATCTCTATTAAAATACAAAAAATTAGCCAGGGGTGGCAGCGTGCGCCTGTAGTCCCAGCTACTCGGTAGGCTGAGGCAGGAGAATTGTTTGAACCCGGGAGGGAGAGATGGAGTTTGCAGTGAGCCGAGATCGTGTCACTGCATTCCAGCCTGGACAGAGTGAGATTTTAAAAAGACCGTGATGGCTCATACCTGTAATCCCAACACTTAGGGAGGCCAAGGCGGCCAGATCACAAGGTTAGGAGTTCAAGACCAGCTTGACCAAAATGGTGAAACCCCGTCTCTACTAAAAATACAAAAATTAGCCAGGCATGGTGGCACATGCCTGTAATCCCAGCTCCTCAGGAGGCTGAGACAGGAGAATCGCTTGAATCCAGGACATGGAGGTTGCAGTGAGCCAAGATGGGGCCACTGCACTCCAGCCTGGGTGACAGTGTGAGACACCATCTCAAGAATATATATATATATATATATATATAAAACGGGGCTGAAAAATTCCTATCGCCTAAAGATGACATAGCTATCATAACATTGTAGTGCCATCCATTACTTTTCTATGTTTAGATACACAAACACCATTGTATTACAGTTGCCTGCAGTATTCAACACAGTAGGGTGCTGTAACTGTACAGGTTGGTAGCCTAGGAGCACAGTAGGCTGTATGGTATAGCCTAGGTGTGTAGAAAGCTCTACCATCTAGGTTTGCGTCACTACACTCTGTGATGCTTGAACAATGAAATTGCCTAGTGATGCATTTCTTTGAATATATCCACACGTTAAGCAATGCATGACTGTACCTAAGCCAATAATAATCATGAGTAACCCCTTCATGTCTTCTCTTCCCACCACCACCTCAAGGCAGTCAGTGCCTAGAAAACTGCTCCAGCCCCCAAAATGTGCCCTCTGTCTTCATTCTCCAAACGTCAGCCAAAGTGATCCTTTAATTTTATCATCTATTTATCTATCTATCAATCTAGACAGTATCTATCTATCTATCTAGAGTCTCGCTCTGTTGCCCAGGCTGGTGTGCAGTGGCATGATCTTGGCTCACTGCAACCTCTACCTCTCAAGTGCGTACCACCACCACCGGCTGATTTTTTTTTTTCACTGAGACAGAGTCTGGGTCTGTCGCCCAGGCTGGGAGTGCAATGGTGAGACCTCAGCTCACTGCAACGTCCGCCTCCTGGGTGATTCTCCTTCCTCGGCCTCCCAAGTAGCTGGGACTACAGCTGGATGCCACCACTCCCAGCTAACTTTTGTACTTTTTGTAGAGACTGGGTTTCACCATGTTGGCCAGGCTGGTCTCGAACTCCTGGGCTCAAGCGATCTGCCTTCCTCGGCCTCCCAAAGTGCTGGGATTACAGGCACGAGCCACTGTGTCCGGCCTAAAGTGATTCTTTCCCCCCAGAGACGGAGTTTTGCTCTTGTTGCCCAGGCTGGAGTGCAGTGGCATGATCTCAGCTAACCTCAACCTCTGCCTCCAGGGTTCAAGCTATTCTCTGGCCTCAGCTTCCTGAGTAGCTGGGATTGCAGGAATTTGCCACCACACCCTGCTAATTTTGTATATATATATATTTTTTTTTAGTAGAAACAGAGTTTTTCCATGTTGGTCAGGCTGGTCTCGAACTCCCGACTTCATGTGATCCAACCGCCTCGGCCTCCCAAAGTGCTGGGATTACAGGCTTGAGCCACCGCTCCTGGCTGATCTTTTAATTATTATTACTATTATTATTAGCGACGGAGTCTCGCTCTGTCACCCAGGCTGGAGTGCAGTGGTGTGATCTCGGCTCACTGCAACCTCCGCCTCTCAGTGATTCTCCTGCCTCAGCCTCCCGAGTAGCTGGGACTACAGGTGCATGCCACCACGCCCGGCTAATTTTTGTATTTTTAGTAGAGACGGGGTTTCGCCATGTTGGCCAGGCTGGTCCCAGATTCCTGGTCTTAAGCAATCCTCCCGCCTCAGCCTCCAAAAGTGCTGGGATTACAGGCGTGAGCCACCGCGTGTGGCTTTTTTAAAGTGCTTTTAAAAAACATAAGTCAGATAATATAATATTCCTGATGAAAATCTTCCACTGGCTTCCAATTGCCCTTAGACTAAAATCCAAACTCCTTCAGTACTCTCCAAGATCCTATGGGATAGGCCACACCTGACTCTCCAATCTGATCTCTGCCACTCTTCAAATTCTCCATCTAGGGTTCCCTAGCCCTCTTTCTCCAGCTCCTACCAGCAAATAGCTCTCTTGCCTCAGAGTCTGTCTGTACTTGCAGTTCTTTTTGCCTAGACTCAAGGCTGCTGATTGTGCTGGCATCAAATATCCCCTCTTCATAGAGGCTGTCTCTGGGCATTCAGAGTAAAGTAGCCCTTCACTCTCAAGTCACCGCCAGGACCCTTTTATTGTTGTTGTTTTCTTACAGCCTTATAATCATCTGAAGCTATCATATGTTATTTTCTGCTTTCGTAGTTACTGTCTTTCCCACTGTAAAGTAAGCTTCAGGAGGGCCCAGACCCAATGTATTCCTTACAGCACTCGGCACACAGGAGGCACCCCATAAATATGGGCTGACTGAATGAATCCAGCAGCTGCGCACACGGGCATATAGATAGATGCACGGGTTGTTTTACAGTTTCCTTCTGGAGGTCACGATTACTACTTAAAGCTGAGAAGAGATACAATCCGAAGACAGACCCAGACCCTGGAGCAAATGAAACAGGCTGAAAGAAACGGGAGAGACAGCTCCAGGATGAGTTTCAGAGAGACCCAGATAGACTAAGGTCGATATCCAGATTCACTCAGCGAACCAGAGCCTGGAGCCCTAGCGCCCCGGCAAGGACAGCGAACAGACCCAGGAGGAGGCGCGCGGAGGAAGGCGGAGCGCGCCGGAAGGGAGCGGACCGCGGGGAGCCCCGCCGCTCCGCCCCGCCGCCCCGCCCCGCCCCGCTCGCAAGTGGTCGCTGCAGGTGGCAGTGCGCCCGCCCGCCAGCCCTCCGGCCCGACGCGTGCGGAATCAAAGCGGCGGGGAAGGGGCGGGGAGGGGAGGTGGCAGGAACCTGGAGGTGTGAGCGAGCTTCCCAGGGGATGGCAGGAGCGTGGGAGCGCAGAGTCCCGGGACGCGACAGAGACTCGGAGAGACGACGAGAGATACCAGAGACTCGAAAGAGCCAGAGGCGGAGATGCAGACGCCTAGAGACCGGAGAGACGCGGAGCCAGAGATGCGAAGACACGAGACCACTGACACCCAGAGAGACCCAGGGCAGACGTCGCTGGAGACCTTGAAAGAACGTGAGTGATACAGAGATGGAGAAGATAAGAGGCACTCAGAGACCCGGAAAGGCGGCGACACAAGAAAGACCCAGAACCACAGACTTAAGAAAAGGAAGCCTACTTCAGAGAGAACGGAAAATAACAGAGGAAGAGAGGTGGTAAGAACAAGGGATTTAGAGTGGGGGGCGGGGAGACCTGGCCCCTCCCCCGCGGGGGGCCAAGAGGACTCCCGGGGTAGGGATCCGAGCACTGCGTCCTTTCTCAGGGTCACGCCTGCGGAGGTGCGGGCTGGGGGCGGAGGGAGGGGTGTGGAGGTTCCAGGAACCCCAGGCTGGGAGGAGGGGAGTGTGAGGGCGTGCAGAAACAGGGTCTAAGCCTGGGGTTGTAAACTCTGCTATAGTAAAAAGGCTAAGATTAATATTTGGTAGAAATATTTAAACGAAGATGCTTCTTATAAATGCTATCAAATTATTATTCTCTTTCTGGGGAAGAGGAAAGAAAATGAGACTACTGCATTGGCCGGGAATCGAACCCGGGCCTCCCGCGTGGCAGGCGAGAATTCTACCACTGAACCACCAATGCTCGGCTTGTTGGGATCACCACATTCTTTCTAAAGTTGTAAGAGATTGAGGCGGACCCGGCTAGGTAACTGCGGAGGCCAGGGAACTGGTCCCGAAGGGTTGACGTGGGTGGAGCGCCAGGTCATTCTTCCTCCCGTCCGGATCCGGCCACCGGGCCATAAAGCTGCCCCATATGGCCAGGGGCGGCCCCACACCCGGGTGCGAACAGCCCGGGCCCCCCAGCCTCGCGTGCAGGTGAGAAAAATTCAGCCCGAGCCCAGGTTCCCAAGGAGGGGGGCGGCGGGGGCTGTTGGGGCCACACATTTGCGCTCCCATTTGGCTGAGGAACGGAGAAGTGGGATGTGCTGGGGCCCCTGGTCCCAAATGGGAGCCCCCTCCTCAAGGTCTGTGCCTCTCCCGTTTCGAGCTTTGGCAAGAAAGGCTCCGGGACAAAAGCAGGTGCGGAGGGCCGTTGGGAGGGCTTGGAGGAAACCCCACTGGTCTCTGACTGCACAGCTATCTTCCGTCTCGGTCTGCAACCCTGTCTTTCCACGTCTTTGTCCCGGGCAACTTGGCTGTCCTGTTTCTGATTTATCTTCTCAGGCACTTTGTCCTGAAGCCCCCGAGTACGGAGGGCCATGGTCTTGGTTTGAGGTGGGTGTTGATCCCTTTTTTGTATCTCTTGCTTTTTCTTTAGTAAAACTGCCTGCTCCCTGCTACCCTCCAGTCACCAGGGTCCTCCAGCAGCAAGCAGTGCGGGCACACTTGCGTGAGGTGTCCCATCAGTCACACTCCTGAATCTCCTACGACTAGTTTTAAATCAAATACTTGTACTGTAAGTGGAAAGACCTCTCTACTCTTAGCTGTGTTTCAAAGACTTGCTCCCTCTGCCCTTGAAGTTCCCCTCTCAGTCCAGCCATCCTCCAGGAGATCTTTCCCGTAGCACATACTTCACTGGGCTTCTGTAATAGCTACTTCATGTCACGTGGTCTTATCCTACAGGGATAAGCTGGGTCTCTCGTGCATAACTCACTATGACTCGCCCGAGCCTAGACCAGTGCCCTGTCCGCACAGTGAGCGTGCAGATGTACGGGTTCTTGAATGTAACTAACTTAGAACAGAGCGCCTCTCCCACCTCCCGGGAGAGCTTCGGTTGAGTCGGACGGATTCACCCAGCACACTCGGGTTGCTCCCTGTCTCGACTAGGAAGCGAACTTCGGAGAAGATATAAAAACTTCAGCCTGGGGGCCGACAGGTGCTGACTTCTGTTTCAGGGTTAGTGAGGGTACAGTAAGCCTCCGAGAAAGCTACATTTCTGGAGGAACTCTAAATATCATCCCCAAGCGAGCTCTGCCCCTAATAGCCTCCTCTCTTCAGCTGGGTCCCGCCTCCTTATGCAGTCCTATGGTCCATAACCAGCCAGTGTCCCCCTTCGCCTCTCACTTCCCACACTCCCAGGCCAGTTTCTCTCCTTCCCCTCCCCCCATTCACTCCTCCTCTTTCCGGGAGCCTCGTGCCGGGTCCTAGAAGGGCAGATTCCTGGTGTCGAAGGGGGCGGGGTCGGGTCCCATCCCTCCTACTCTGGCGCCGCGGACTATAAGACTCCAGGCGAGCAGGGACCCGGTCCACACCAGGGTCCGGAGGAGCAATGGTCACCCGGGATCGAGCTGAGAATAGGGACGGCCCCAAGGTGAGATGCGGGAGGGGAGGGAGCAGAGGTTCCTGGTTTGGCCATGGGACCGGAGCCCTATCGGTCTGGAGAGAGGCTGGGGACGCAGGGCTGGAAGGGGAGCGGTGCTCCAGGACTCCAGAAGCCAGGAGCTGCAGAGAAAGCTGCAAAGTATGAAGAAGGGGACATGGGTCAGAGCCAGACCTGAGTGGGCGGCGGAAACAGGTCTAGGGGCCTCGGTGATGGGGGTCAGCACCTTGTGGCCTGGAGGGCGTGGGAGGGGGCCAGTGTTGGAGTAAAATAAGCAAGTAGAGGGCAGAGCCAAGGGAGGAGGGTGGGAACGAAAAGAGAAGAGGATAGGCACTTGCTTTACGCTGGCTGTGAGCCAGGAGGGGCTGGCCCAAGGCGGTCTTGTAGAGAAGGCCCTGGGGCATTGGTTCCAGAGGCCCCAGACTGATGGAAGATTTTAGGAGAACCAGTCGAGAAGGATGACGGCCTAGACGGTTTTTGAGGGAGAAGATGAGGCGCAGTCGCGCTAGGTATCTCCCTTTCTATACTCAGGGCCGCCAGCTCTGAGCCCGGCATCGTGCGGCCCACGTGCCTGCGCGCAGAGGGTCCCCAAAGTTCTCCACTGAGACAGAGAGAGGCTGCCCGAGACCGAGACGTAGAGGAAAGAGGAGGAGAGACACAGAGAGGGGAGGAGGGAGGACGAGACTGAAAGAGGAGAATGCGAAGACTCGGGGAGGCGAGCTACAGAAACTTAACTGATCTAGGGGCATTGGGAGGGGGAACGGAGAGGGATCGAATGGTGCCGGCCCTAGGCAATCTGGGGTCTTGGGGTAGGGGTGGAAGCCGGGCTCTCCCAGCGGCGGGATCCGACGCCGGCGCGGCTGCGCTGAGTCTCGGTCCGGTCGGCCCGCTCTCCTTTTCCCGCTGGTCCCAGATGCTGAAGCCGCTTGTGGAGAAGCGGCGCCGGGACCGCATCAACCGCAGCCTGGAAGAGCTGAGGCTGCTGCTGCTGGAGCGGACCCGGGACCAGGTCAGTCCATCCGCTAGCCCTGGGTCCCCAAGCTTCCCGTTTCCGCGTCCCAGGGCTTCCCACTGGGGTGGGGACACATGCTTGGTTGACAACCCTGGCCCCAAGGCATCCTCACCCGAGTCCCGCCTTTGGAATTCCATCCCAGACCCCCACTCGCTCTCAGAACGCGATCTTCTTCGCCACCCCTCGGGTCTGTAAGTTTAACACCTGGTTCTGTAAATTTCGCTCCGGGGGTCGGTCATTTTCACCCTGTGGCTCTCTAAATGTCCGCTTCCCCCTCCCCCACACTGATCAGCCAGCTTCTGTTCTGTCGGGTGGTTAATTTCATTCCCTGGGTTGTGGTTTCAAATCTTCCTCCTCACGCGTTGGGTTGGACAGTTTCGTCTCAGGGTGGGGCCAGGACCTTCCTTGGTCATCTCCACTCCGCATTTGGCCTCGCGTTCTGTGGGCAGTGCGCAAATGCGATCGGGGGCACCCCCCAACTCCCGCATCCGCCCCTCCCTTCTTCCCCCTGCCACTTTCCCCCTTTCTTCCCACCCCTTTCTGTCTCTGCGCCCTCCCCTCCCGTTTGTAGAACCTCCGGAACCCGAAGCTGGAGAAAGCGGAGATACTGGAGTTCGCCGTGGGCTACTTGAGGGAGCGAAGCCGGGTGGAGCCCCCGGGTACAGCGCGGGGGTGGGGCAGCGGAGGGAGAGAGGGGGGACTCCAGGAGGCTGGAGCCGGGGCAGAGCGGGCGGGCCCTACGGTGGATGGTGGGCTTGGGGAGTTGGCCGGTTCTGCTCCGAGGCGAGGTTAATAACACCCGCGCGTGTCTGTCTCTGTCTCCCTCATTTTCTCCCTCCCTACGTCCACCTGGCTTCCTGTTTCTGTGCGCCTGTCCGGCCTCGGTATCTCTGCGCCCCGCCCCTTCCCTCACCCCTGCTGGGCCCCTGCCCTGCCCACCTGTGCTCCCGTTGGCCGCACCCTCCGCCGCGGCTCCAGGGGTTCCCCGGTCCCCAGTCCAGGACGCCGAGGCGCTCGCCAGCTGCTACTTGTCCGGTTTCCGCGAATGCCTGCTTCGCTTGGCGGCCTTCGCGCACGACGCCAGCCCGGCAGCCCGCGCCCAGCTCTTCTCCGCGCTGCATGGTTACCTGCGCCCCAAACCGCCCCGGCCCGAGCCGGTAGATCCGAGGCCTCCAGCGCCTCGCCCATCCCCGGACCCCGCCGCACCGGCCCTTGGCCCCGCGCTGCACCAGCGCCCCCCAGTGCATCAGGGCCCCCCTAGCCCGCGCTGCGCATGGTCCCCATCCCTCTGCTCCCCCCGCGCCGGGGATTCTGGCGCGCCGGCGCCCCTCACCGGACTGCTGCCGCTGCCGCCGCCACCGCCGCCTCACAGACAAGACGGGGCGCCCAAGGCCCCGCCGCCCCCGCCGCCCGCTTTCTGGAGACCTTGGCCCTGAGCCTTGGGGGTGGGGGTGGGGGTGGGGGTGGGGTCTAGGGGTGGGGTAGAGACTCCAGCTCGAGGGCAGCAGAGGGACCCGGGCGTCCGGAAGAGCAGGAGGGCGGAGGGGCGCGCGGGCTCAGCGAGCGAGTGAGATGTGGTCTATATTAGAGTGTCTATATAAATATATATTTCCCTGGTTCCTGTCCCTTTTCCCTGCCCCAACTTCTCCCTTGCGTCTAGGATTGTACTCTCTCTGCCCTCAGCCCAGTCCCAGTCCCTTCCCGAGTCCCTAGTGCATGGAATAAAGTGGTTATTAAATCCCCGTGTGTCCCGGAGCCAGGGGCCTGCCTTTATCTCGACGTCCACGCCCACTTTCCCTTCCCTTCTGTCTCCCACCCTCAGTCCTGCTCTCCATGGCCCAAGCCCCGGGGCAGACAGGTAAGTAAAGAGAGCAGAGCGGGTACTGAGATCGAAATTGAAACCAGGTGGAAAAAGAGAGAGAGGGTAGGGGGAGAAAGGATGGGGGCCTTTGAGCAAAAAAACGGAAAAAAAGGAAAAATTGAAATAAAATCGACTCTGGTGGGATTCGAACCCACAACCTTTGAATTGCTCTATTCATCACTAGAAGTCCAATGCGCTATCCATTGCGCCACAGAGCCACCCGGCAGGCGGCGGCGTCTTGTAGCTTACCAGTACTAGAATAGGAAAGGGGCAGGGTAGGCGAGTGGGGTAAGGGACTTGGGTGGGACGTGCCAGGAGCGCGCGGTTTGGATCTCAGAGGCCAAGCCAGGTAGAGGTAGCGAGCGTAAAGCAGGTTAGCCAGGTGAGAGAGAGGGCGCATATAGGTCGAAAAAATAGGGAGGTAGAGCACCCGAAAATGAGTGAGCGAGCGAGTGTAGAGCTCGGGCTGCCCGCTTGGGGGGTGCTTCCGGCTCAGGCGCACCCCACTCCCAGATGTAGTCCCACCCAAATAAACTAGTTTTGTTGTAAATTTCTGTGTGTTTCTGTCTCTTCTTGTTTATCTGTTCTGGCATCTGCTGCCGTGTGATCCAGAGTCTCAATGGTTCCCCATTTGAAAAATGTGGAAAAAGAGATCGATCAAATTTGGCAGTATCAACTTTGCCCCACTCCTTACTTCTAGTCTCTTAGGAGGACAACGGGGACATCAAATTTCTGCGCAGGTAGCGTGGCCGAGCGGTCTAAGGCGCTGGATTTAGGCTCCAGTCTCTTCGGAGGCGTGGGTTCGAATCCCACCGCTGCCAGGCTGGAGTTTTTCTCGTGGATCAAGCACCTGATATAGTTCCGTTAGGTTCTACTACTATTTACATGCAGCATGTAATTTTATGAATGTCCCTGGAAATTGTTTCACCATCATCTTCCGTGTTTGGTCTTCCAGAGACAGGTATGCCTACTTCCATCCCTAAAGCTAAGACCTGATAGTAACTGCTGAAGCAACATTTCGTTTCTTCCTAGCATCTCTTTTTAACATGTTTTCAAATGTTAGCTCAACTTATGACATATTTAAATACTTTATTGTATGTTCTCCTAACACTGTGCAACAGGGCCCAATTACCTGGTATGAAGAGCACAAAGAATTGGTAGTGTCCAAGTTTACTTTTTTTTCCCCGGATTCTCTGGGGTCTTAGGCGTATTTTCTGCGTGAAAATCAACTAACAAGTGCATACTGGTATTCAAAAACACTAAGGTTCCACCGAGATTTGAACTCGGATCGCTGGATTCAGAGTCCAGAGTGCTAACCATTACACCATGGAACCTCTTTACATATTCTTTTTAAGATTGTGTACATTACTGGACTTTCTATTCTGCACATCTTCCACAGCCTCCACTTAAAAGAAAACGAAAACAAAACAAAATCTGTCCTTGGATATGATAGACTCCGTTATCTAGCATTTGAAATATATACACATGTATTGATGTATAGATGTATTGCCAGCTTCTAAATACACATCTTCTTTGGAAGGCTTTGTACGAACAAAAAGACTTAAAATTTCATTAATAAGTTAAAAATGTTGATTATATTAGGTTAAGTAAAATAGATCTGTCAAATTAATTTTGTTTCTTTTAACTCCTTGTAATGTGGTAACCTTAAAGATTAAATTAGAAAATACGGCTTTAAAGTATATTTATTACCCTCCACCGTCATTTGCTCTATTTTGTGGAAACCAAGTTTCAGTCTCACTTAATTTTAAAACGTAGTAACAGTTTTTATTACCATTTTCCATTGTTCTATGCGGAGAAGTGCGGTAATCCAAAAGCAAAAACGGAAGCGCCCGAACAGGGACTTGAACCCTGGACCCTCAGATTAAAAGTCTGATGCTCTACCGACTGAGCTATCCGGGCTCTTCTTTCAACGTTTGCTCCCTGCTTATAAGTGAGTTCTCTTTATGAAAATCCAGGCTTGTAGAACTGAGAGAGGATTGTGTATATCTGAGCAGAATATTCTAGCACAGATTCAGGGTCAGCGAGTGAAGCCCGCCTGCTGCTGATTGTGCTTTCTCTGACTTCCATCCTTAGAGCCCCAGCCAAGGCTGGGACGCAGGGATTGGAGCATCCTGGCGGCTGGAGCCATGCGGCTCCAGAACTGGCCTCGCGGGGCCGCCGCGGGCTGTGGGCTTCCCTCTCCTAGAGGTTCATCCCAGCCACTTGTGGCCCAGATCCCGGACACCCGGGCTCCTGCCCAGGGTCCCGCAGGCTCAGGGCGGTATGGAGCGGATAAGAATGCCACGTGGGACCTTCAGATACTGTGTGCCGGCGCTGTATTTCGTTTTCCTGACTGGCCGTACTCCAGAGCAGAGACTGAGGTCGGGCGTGCCAAAGGTTGAGGACAAAGAGGGCCAGGTGAGGGGGGATCGGTGTATGGGGTGACAGGGGCGCTGTTCCTGACCATTTGACATGTGCTGGAATGCGTGTGCGACTCACCTGCGTGTGATTTATGACCGAGTGCAGCTCTCCACTGTTCAATGATTCACACGGATGATTCACAAGTAGGAATGCATGTGCCCTGCTCTCAGCTCCGCCTGGGAAAGGGGAGGAGCGGATCTTGGGGGACACTGGGGAGTAGGCGGACAAGCACTCCAGGGCATCAATCCGGGCCACTGACCAGGCGGAGGGCAGTGTCCCAATTATACGTGCGTCACCTCCTGCATGTCTCCGTCTCAGCAGCTGGGTCCTGCCTCCGCAGTGGAACCCAGGCTCTTGATATCCATCTGGGTGAGCCAGCCAGAGGGACTGGCTGTGTCGGAGGCAAGCAAACAAGTATTAGAGTGCAAGACTGTGGGCGGGGAGAGAGAGCCCGAGCCTCCAGCAGGGAGTTTCGGAGAAAGAGGGAGAGAGCCCAGGAACATCCCGGAGAGAGCTGGGCCCTTTCTCAGCCCTACCCTACCCCGCAGCCCCTAGCCCTCCATCCAGAAACCCAGGCCTGTCCCACCCGCTGCTCTCCTCCTCCAGGCCTGCTGCTGCTGTGGCCAGCGTTGCCGGGGGCAGCACTTCCTCCCTCCCATCATGGCAGTGTACCGCCTGTGTGTGACCACTGGTCCCTACCTGAAGGCCGGCACACTGGACAACATCTCTGTCACACTGGTGGGCACGTGTGGTGAAAGCCCCAAGCAGAGGCTAGATCGAATGGGCAGGGACTTCGCCCCGGGATCGGTGAGTACAAAGGAGAGAGCGAAGCGCGACCTCTGAGGGGCAGGGCCCGTAGGGGAAACCGAGGCGGGAGGAGCATTCCTTCTGGACTCGTGCGATTCTCTGAACTCGGGATACCAGCCCTGACCTCCCGACCTTCCCCATCGAGGTCCCTGTCTTTTCTGGAGATGGTAAGCTCCATCCAGGAAGGACTGTAGAGAGGAAGGGGCATTGGGCGGAGAATAGAGAGACTTTCTGGCTTCTAAACTCCTCCCGTAATTGACAGTGGGCTTTGGGCAAGTTGCTTCTCCTCTCTGAGCCTGGATTTCCTCTTATCTGGAGGAGATCTGCCTGCCTCTGCCAGCCCCAGGGGGCCTTCACAAGGGTTCCCAGCCTTCCTAGGAAGCTAGTGAAATGCAGTACCCATTATGCTTAGGCACCTTTTTCTCTTTCTTTTTTTCTTTTTTTGAGATGGAGTTTTGCTCTTGTTGCCCAGGCTGGAGTGCAGTGGCGTGATCTCAGCTTACTACAACCTTCACCTCTCAGGTTCAAGCGCCTCCTGAGTAGCTGGGATTTCAGGTGCCCCCACCACGCCTGACTAATTTTTTGTATATTTAGTAGAGACGGGGTTTCATCATGTCTGCCAGGCTGGTCTCGAACTCCTGACCTCAGGTGATCCTCCTGCCTCGGCCTCCCAAAGTATTGAGATTACAGGTGGAGCCACCCGCGCCATGTCCGGGCACCTTTTTCTAATTCATAGAAAAGCCCGGTGTGGGCTGGCAGCAGATCGGGTTTGTGTCCGAATAGGCTTAGGTGTAGATGCACCTTGCAAGGTGCAAGGACAGCCTTGGCAGTTTCCCGCCTCTCACCTGCTTGCTATCTTGGTCCCCTCAGGTACAGAAGTACAAGGTCCGCTGCTCAGCGGAGCTGGGTGAGCTCTTGATGCTGCGTGTACACAAGGAGCGCTACGCTTTCTTCCGCAAGGACTCTTGGTACTGCAGCCGCATCTGTGTTACCCAACCGGATGGTACTGTATCCCACTTCCCCTGCTATCAGTGGATTGAGGGCTACTGCACCGTGGAGCTGCGGCCAGGAACAGGTGGGCAGGGACGAGGGCTGGCTGTACTGCAGAAGGTGTCTTTTGGGATTAGGAGTGGGGTCTCACAGAGCCCCTGAGTAAGGGGAATAAGATTGGGGTCAGAAACTCTGGGGTCCCAAGGAGATGTTTTCTGAAAAACAAAACAAAACAAAACACCTGAAATCGGGAGTTCGAGACCACCCTGACCAACATGGAGAAACCCCATCTCTACTAAAAATACAAAATTAGCCAGGCATGGTGATGTATGCCTGTAATCCACCTACTTGAGAGGCTGAGGCGGGATAATCACTTGAACCTGGGAGGTGGAGGCTGGAGGCTGCGGGGAGCCGAGATCACAGCATTGCACTCCAGACTGGGCAACAAGAGCAAAAACTCCATCGCAAAAAAAAAAAAAAAGGGGGAGCCTCTCAAGCCCTGAAATGCGGGGCTTTCCAGACGATATTGACTCCTCTGGAAACTCACACAGACACACACATTGAATTTCTTCAATGCCATCCCTGCGTGAGGCTACTGCCCCTCTGATGAACACCTTCTGTAGGCATGCGCCCTTCTCATACACACAGGGAGCACTTTGCCTTCCACAGCCTCCCTCTGCTCTTCTCCAGAGTCAGTTCCTCTGGAGCCCAGACAGTAACTAACCTGCAAGCTGAGTAATTTGATTTTAACAGGTAGAGCAGCCCTGACTGCTTAGAGAGTTTAGCTGGAGAGGCCCTGTTCCCTCCATACTACTAACTTTTCTAGTGTGGATGAGTCCCTGTGAGGTGCTGTTAGGGTTCCTTGTTGAATTTGTGGGGCCCTCCTTGGATGCTGGGCTTGAGATCCTTCAGTCTCCAGAGCTACCTGATCTGGAGAGCCAACAGTAGGGCTGCTCTGGGTGTTGGGAGGAGGCTCAGGATGAAGGGTGGATATTCTAGGTCAAAGTAAGTCAAGTGAACATTACCCCATGGCCCATAATGAGCTTTCCATAGACCTCAGTATATATAAGCCCTCAGCACATCCATCCATCATCACAGCACATCCATCCATAGCTTCACAAAACATATTTGTTCATCAGTCATTTACCAAATACATGTTATACACATGGTGCCAGGAGCCATGCTAGAAGCTGGGAATACAGAGGAAAAAAAGAAAATACAAGACGACTTCTGCCCTCAAGGAGCTTAGAGTGTGGAGAGGCGACAAACATGCCAAGGACTAAGAAGGGTGTTATAATTTGGGGGTGAGGCTGTCTTGAATCCCTTCTACTGATGGATACACAAAGGATGTGGGGGCATCGCCACATGATTCCCAGGGCTGTGGCTGTTGGATTGGGTCCAGGGGTCAGGGGGTTCAGGCAAGGTTTGCGGAAGGTGTTGTTTGAAAAGACACTTATGCCAAGAGTAATTTTCATTCTCCACAGCAAGAACTGTTTGTCAGGACTCCCTTCCCCTCCTCCTGGATCACAGGATACGGGAGCTCCAGGCCCGACAAGAATGCTACCGGTGAGGGTGGCCTAATTTAACTTCTTTCCCCATCTTCATTCTGACCTCAGCCTTCATCAGATTGTTCCTAACTCTAACCTCATTCTCAACCTTGGGTGCCTAGCTTGGATCAGGACTCTTATTTAGACCTAACCCTGCTTTAATAGTGACCCTGAACCTGAACTGAGAACATCAGCAGTAACAGTTGTCCTAACACCACCAATGAATCCGTCCTCAGCCCTCAACTGTCCCTGATGTAACCCAGATCCCAATAACAGAAGTGATCTGAGGTACCCACCAATCTCAGTCCTTTCTCAGCCTCCCTGTGAAACTGCCATGATTTTAATCTCAACACAAACCCATCTCTAAACCAGCGTGGGCATTAATGCCTTCCTCAAATGCTACCCTCATGTGAAGCCCAGTGCTTTCATGGAGAAATGTCCAATTCCTTGTCACCTATCCAGAAAGCAGGTGGTTTCTGAAGTTTTCGTCTGAAGTCATGTCTTTAAACCTAAGGCTTGTGTTTACCCCGAGCTGACCCGCCACCTCTGACCTCTTTGCCTTGGAAGCTGGAAGATCTATGCCCCTGGCTTCCCCCGCATTGTGGACGTCAGCAGCTTTCAGGAGATGGAGTCAGACAAGAAATTTGCCTTGACAAAGACAACAACTTGTATAGACCAGGATGACAGGTGAGGACCAAAGCTCGGGAAGGAAGGAAAAGGAAGTCAAGTGGAGGGTGTGCTGGGAGGAAGGGTCCTGACAGCCTGAGGAGGGGTAGGGTCTATGATAGCAGTTGCATTCAAGTGTCAGGATGGGAGACAGCCCCAAAGGGTGTGGCAGAAGGGACAAGAGTGAGGAGGTTATTTTAGGTCAGGAGAAGAGAGGGCAGGGGAGGAGCTGGGAGTAAGGGAGACCTGGGGACTCGGAAGGCAGGAAAGAGGGAAGGAATTAAGGGATGGGCTGCAGGGCCCACTGACTAGCTTCTGTCTTTCTACTCCCCTGACCCCCAGCAGTGGGAATCGGTACCTGCCCGGCTTCCCCATGAAGATTGACATCCCATCCCTGCTGTACATGGAGCCCAATATTCGCTACTCAGCCACCAAGACGGCCTCACTGCTCTTCAATGCCATCCCTGCGTGAGGCTACTGCCCCTCTGATGAACACCTTACATCTCTGCCCATTCATCCCTCTCCTCCTGCCCCAGACTGCCCTTCTTCATCCCCAGTATCCCTCCTCCATGCCCTAGTCCCTCCTCTCAGGACGAATTTCCTCTCCCTGCCCCCCAGTCTTCCTTCTCTTCTTTTCTTCCCTTCCTGCCCATCTCCCTCTTCTGCTCCCCAGTCCCCTCTCCCTGCCCCCAGACTCCTCAGCCTCTGCTTTCATGACTGAACTCCTCCAAGTTTTCCCACCCACAGGGTGTTGATTGGGCAGGCCCCCAGCAAGCGTTTGTACAGTGAGCGCATGAGTGCTTAGGAAGCCAGGTGACATTGTTCCTGGACCTGTCAGATCACTAATTCTCCCTTGCCATCCTGCCTTCCCCAGGGGCCCACACTTTCAGGGCACATCACATCTTTGTACATCCTATGTTATTGACCAATTGCCAAAGGCCTACCTGTTGCATGCTATTCCCTTTCCTTTTTTTTTTTTTTTTTTTTGAGATAGAGTCTTACTCTGTCACTCAGGCTGGAGTGCAGTGGTGAAATCTTGGTTCACCGCAGTCTTTGCCTCCCTGGTTTGAGTGATTCACCTCAGCCTCCCGAGTAGCTGGGATTACAGGGATGTGCCACCATACCTGGCTAATTTTTGCATTTTTAGTAGAGACAGGGTTTCATCATCTTGGCCAGGCTGGTCTCAAACTCCTGACCTCCGGACTACCTCGGCCTCCCAAACTGCTGGGATTACAGGTGTGAGCCACAGCGCCTGGCCTCCATTCCCTTTCCTTTGATTCAGCCCATTTAGTGAGTGCCTATTGTGAGCTGGGTATGATGGGGCAGACACAGCCAAGTCCTTGCCCTGAGGAGCTCGTAGTATAATGGGATGATATATGTCCACTGGGCTTACAATATGATTTGAGGATTGAAGAGTGTGAAAGATCCATGGCATGTGTTTTGGGGGAGTTCAGGCAATGCTCCATAAAGGACTTTGCTTCTGAGCCATGCCTAGAACAGATAGATTTTGATCATAGAGATGTAATAGATGGCTTTCTACCAGAGGCACAGCTTAAATGAAGCCCTGGAAGTAGGGTAAAGCTGATTTAATGTCAAGCATTTTTCTCCTCAATATAAAATAATGTTGCAGGGCATGGTGGGGCACACCTGTAGTCCCTGCTACTTGGGAGGTTGAGACACGAGGATTGCTTGAACCCAGAGGTTTGAGGCTGCAGTGAGCTATGATTGTGTCTATTTTCCTTCTTCGTCTTCTTTTTTTTTTAAGATGGGGTTTCATCATGTTGGTTAGTCTGGTCTTGAACTCCCGACCTCAGGTGATCCTCCCGCCTTGGCCTCCAAAGTGCTTGGATTACAGGCTTGAGCCACCGCACCCAGCCCCACCCCCCTTTTTTTAAACTGAGTTTTGCTCTGTCACCGAGGCTGAAGTGCAGTTGTGTGATCTTGGATCACAGCAACCTCCACCTCCTGGGTTCAAGCGATTCTCCTGCCTCAGCCTCCCGAGTAGCTGGGATTACAGGCGTGTGCCACCATGCCTGGCTAATTTTTTGTACTTTTAGTAGAGACAGCCAGGATGGTTTTGATCTCCTGACCTCATGATCCGCCCACCTCGGCCTTCCAAAGTGTTGGGATTACAGGCATGAGCCATGGTGCCCGGTCTGATTGTGTCTATGAACAGCCACTGCACTCCAGCCTTGGTAACACAGGGAGACTCCATCTTAAAAAGAAGGAAAAAAAATAATGCTCACTGTAAAAACTCAAACAGTATAGACATCCAGAAAGTGAAGAGTGTGTGTCCCTCCATGTGCCAGCCCCACTTCCACCACCCAGTGTACAAAGCATGTCTCTGATCATGTTTGGAGAGTGGGTCTTGGTTGGCCCTGTCTAATGCCCAGGATGGGAGAAAATGCTGGAAAAACGTTCGTAGAAACTGGCTGCTGGGAATCTCCATGGACTGGTCAGGCTTGGCAGATGGGGCCCTGTCCTGTAGGCAGAAGAGAGCCAATGGAGGTCTATGACAAGATGGCAGCCTAGAGAACACAGGCCAAGACACCAGCGAGGGTGGCTTGTCTGCACCATAGGGCCGTGTGAGCTACCTTTACATGAGCGTGCAATGACCTGTCTTAGGGATGGTTGCATGTGAACCAGGGTCTCCTGAGACCACAGAACCTCCACTGGGCACTAGGCTTTTTCTTCCATGTGGGTTGTTAGGCATCTCTACTCTTGGGATGGACTCTGTCAGTTCCTCCAGGCAGAGGGGCACACAGTGGTTCCCAGCAGACTCCACCCCCCATATCCCACCCTCACTTTTTCCTCTCCCATCAGGTCCTTGGGAATGAAGCTTCGAGGGCTGTTGGATCGCAAGGGCTCCTGGAAGAAGCTGGATGACATGCGAAACAACTTCTGGTGCCACAAGACCTTCACGACAAGTGAGCAGAACCAGGCAGGAGTTGTCTCCCCCTCATCTCATCTCGGGCTCAGACCCCTTCCTCCCCTTCCTGGGAAAGGGCCCTCTCCCAGCCCTCGCAGGGATTCTGCTGAATTTGAGTGGAGGGACTCCTGGCTTCACTGGTGGCATCTCCCAGATTCCTCTGGAGGACAAGACACCTCCTCTGAGGAGGGGACAAAAATAGGGGAGTCAGGAGAGAGAGACACTCTGCTTGCCTGGGAGAGGGTGACAGTCATTTAGGGAATCTTAATTCTGACTGGGGCACATGACTGTCTTCACCTACTCTAAACAGCAAGCACTCCAGGCTTTGGGTCCAAAAAGGCTTTGGTTTAAATCCCTGCTCTGCCACTCAGCTGTGCAAGTCACTCCACCTCTCTGACCCTTAGTGTCTAGTGTTAAATTGAAGATATAATGATTCCTACCTCATAAGAGTTTTTGGGAAGAAAACCTAAACCACAATGATAAGCAAAGGGCTTGGGAGGACCAAGAATCTAGGGAAGTAGTTTCTAGACCAACTGCTCCCCTCTCTTGCCCCCGCAGAGTATGTCACAGAGCACTGGAGCGAGGATCACTTCTTCGGGTACCAGTACCTAAATGGCGTCAATCCCATCATGCTCCACTGCATCTCCAGCTTGCCCAGCAAGCTGCCTGTCACCAGTAATATGGTGGCCCCCTTGCTGGGACAGAGCACATGCCTGCAGACAGAGCTAGAGGTGGGTAAAGACCTGGGCAGTGGGCCTGATAGGTGGGAGGTGGGTGTGTGACCATTATAGACAAGCGATATGTGTAGGAGGGTACGAAAATGGCCTGGGCTGCATCTCACCTGTGGACCTCATCCTCTGGGCAGCCGTGATGCTGCACAATTTAAGTAGAGCAGATGCAGATGAGGGTCAGATGGGGCTTGGGAGGCTTTGAGGCCTGAGAAGGGGCCTGGTGAAAAGGTGTGAACAGGCAGGGTGGCTGCAGGGACAGCTTGGAGGAGGACTTGCTCTTGTTTTGAGGCCTCCTGAGGAGGTGCTGAGGCCCGAGGGAGGCTGTTTTAGGACAGGTCAATGGTAGGGCCACCAGATACACCAGGGAAAATCACAGAGAACTAGGGGCTCAGAGAAGAAGCAACTGACCCAGTCTCTTTGGGGCAGCTAAGCCCTCAGGCATTCTCCTCCAGAAAGCTAGAGACGTGGTTGGTCAGTTCTCTCGTGCTGATTTAGCTGTTGCTGGTTACAGAGTGATCAGATCTCAGAAGGGGATTCCATCTGAGTCGAGAGTGGGAAGGACTAGGTATGGGTGAGGAGGAGGGGACAGTGGCTTGTCCCAGCAGGCTGGCGCTTGCACAAGGAAGGACTCAGCGGGACTTCATTCCAGACATTCTGGGTAGGGCGGGGTACCCCACGTTGGCAGTTAATTCAGGCACCAAGAATTTCTGAGGCCTCAGCTGGGGTAGAAGTGGGCAGGGAAACGTGAGGGAACCAGAGCGCCGGTGGGGAGTCACACTCAACCTCTGCGCGCCTTCTGCAGAGGGGGAATATCTTCCTAGCGGACTACTGGATCCTGGCGGAGGCCCCCACCCACTGCCTAAACGACCGCCCGCAGTACGTGGCCGCCCCGCTGTGCCTGCTGTGGCTCAGCCCCCAGGGGGCGCTGGTGCCCTTGGCCATTCAGGTGAGCCCGGCAGCGCCGCCTGGGGGTGGGGCCTAAGGGGCCAACCGCCAGCCCGGAACCCCATCATCCCTCGTTCCTTTCGGACGCAGCTCAGCCAGACCCCCGGGCCCGACAGCCCCATCTTCCTGCCCACTGACTCCGACTGGGACTGGCTGCTGGCCAAGACGTGGGTGCGCAATTCTGAGTTCCTGGTGCACGAGAACAACACGCACTTTCTGTGCACGCATTTGCTGTGCGAGGCCTTCGCCATGGCCACGCTGCGCCAGCTGCCGCTCTGCCACCCCATCTACAAGGTCCGCGACCCCGGGCGGGGACCCAGTGGGGCGGGGGCCGGGCGGCATTTTCCCCCGCTTTCGGCTGACGCGACCCGCTCCGCTCGCAGCTCCTGCTCCCCCACACTCGCTACACGCTGCAGGTGAACACCATCGCGAGGGCCACGCTGCTCAACCCCGAGGGCCTCGTGGACCAGGTGCGGCCTCCCCGCTGGGCCCCTGAGGCTTCGCCCGCGAGGACGCTTTGCCCCGCTACCCGCCCCCAAGCCCCTTGTGAGCACACCTGGGGTGTGAGAGCACCTGCACAATCCCTGCCTCTTCCCCCAGCCCCGCCCACTCCGCTGGTCTCCTACTTGCCCACTTCACAGGCCCTGTCCCGGGCCCTAGCTCCCGCTACGGGTCCACAGGCAGGGCAGCCTCGTCCTGAGCTCCAGCACTACCTTCAGCTGATCCGGAGCCCAGCCAGGCTCCCTGGCATACAGTACATTCTTTAAGTTACCGAATACCTAAGGATCTCCTCTTATGCATGTAATGGGGTCTCAAGCTCCGCAGCCTGTGTCAGGCAGGCCCTCGTGGGTATTTGATCCGTGGTTGTTAATTGCTTGATGAACTGAAGAAGGTCCTCTCTGGGCCGAGTCCCCAGCCCCATCTCGTGCCCAGACACTAGGGTGGGGATTGGGACGGCCCGGGAGCCGAGCTGTGTTGTGTCCTCAGGTCACCTCCATCGGGAGGCAAGGACTCCTCTACCTCATGAGCACGGGCCTGGCCCACTTCACCTACACCAATTTCTGCCTTCCGGACAGCCTGCGGGCCCGCGGCGTCCTGGCTATCCCCAACTACTACTACCGAGACGACGGCTTGAAGATCTGGGCGGCCATTGAGAGGTGCGGGGCAGGACCGGAAGTCCCACCAGGGTCTCCTGGCCTGGGGCACTGTGGTCCCTGTGCTCATGGTGGCTGGGGATTCCAGGTGTTTTCACACCCCAGCATATGGAATTCTTGAGGGTATGAATTGGGTTTGGGGTCCCCTCTGAGATGTCAAGTAGCTGCTGTCCAGAGGGGGGCTGGGGATATGTGGATGCAGGGGAAGGAGGGGGTGTCCAGTGGAGTCACAGTATCAGGGCTGATGCATCAGCTAAGCATGGGCTAGGACCTCGGGGCAGGCAGATCTTCCTTCCTCCTGGGTGCTGAGTGGGGAGGGGGTGGTGGCATGAGTCAGACTCTCTCAGTGCACTCCCTGCCCACCCCCCTAGGCCCCTGTGCAGGAAGGAGGTGTGGAGCACCCATGACTCAGGAGTGAGTGGGGCTTAAGGGAAGCCTGGACACTCAGATTCCAGCTGCACCTGGGGGTCCCCACTGAACCCCCATGGCTCTCTGCTCTCTGCCACCTGAGCAGCTGTGGGCCTTGGTTTTCTGGTCAGGCCTGATCCCATGTTTACTCCAGTGGCACTGGTATCTCTTTCCTGCAGCTTTGTCTCAGAAATCGTGGGCTACTATTATCCCAGTGATGCATCTGTGCAGCAGGATTCAGAGCTGCAGGCCTGGGTTGGTGAAATTTTTGCTCAGGCGTTCCTGGGCCGGGAAAGCTCAGGTATCCCCTCTCTATCCCACTTTCTGAATAGGCTCTGATGATATAACACTTTGCCCTGCCCCCCTCCCATCAGTCATTTATTGATCAGCCTTTGAAGTAGATACTGTTAATATCCTCACTTAGCAGATAAGGAAAGAGGCATAAAGAAGGCCATGCAGGCCGGGCGCGGTGGCTCAAGCCTGTAATCCCAGCACTTTGGGAAGCCGTGGTGGGTGGATCATGAGGTCAAGAGATTGAGACCATCCCGGTCAACATGGTGAAACACCGTCTCTACTAAAAAAAAAATACAAAAAATTAGCTGGGCGTGGTGGCTCGTGCCTGTAATCCCGGCTACTCGGGAGGCTGAGGCAGGAGAATTGCCTGAACCCAGGAGGCGGAGGTTGCAGTGAGCTGAGATCGCGCCATTGCACTTCAGCCTGGGTAACAAGAGCGAAACTCCGTCTCAAAAAAAAAAAAAAAAGGCCATGCAAGGCGGGTTCTGAGCCAACTCCAATTGTCTCCAAAGCCCTTGCTTGTATCCTCTGCTCTGTGCCCCTCAGTCCGGTGACCTTTTCACAAGTCCATCCATTCATTTCCGCTTCCTGAGCTCTGTCAATGTGCTGGAACATGCAGTGGGAACCATCTCTGACTTCAGAGGATTCTGGGAACCTTCTCTCAAACCCTTTTTCCTGTCCTGCCACATGGCCCCTCCAGCCACCAACCTCTCTTCATTCCTTTGGCTGCAAACTTCTTGGAGTGCGTTGGTCTTGCTGTGGCCTGACCCCTCATTTATGATTGTCACCAGACCTTAACTCTCCCTTCTCTTCTGACACTGCCTGAGAGGCCTCAGAACCACCGCCACCACCAGTGGCTCCCTCTTAGACCTTATTTTCCTTAACCCAGTGGAGCAGATACCTCAGATCACACCCTCCTTTCTTTTTTTTTTTTTTCTGATCAAGGAAGCAACTACAGAAAGCTTTTATTGATTTGTTCAAAGTAACCAGTGCTATGGATGCAAAAAACCCCCCAACAACTCTTCCAACACTACTTTCAAAACGAACATATCAAACTTGATTTCCATTGGAGGTAGTTATTTCGTCATAATAGTAAACCAAAAACAAGACCCAAATTTTATATATATATATAAATATATATAAAAAAGTGAACAATTATTGAGCTTCATCTTCTGGACAAGAATGCCAAGTTAGTCTTTCCTCATAAAAAGCAATTACAATTTGAGGACACTTCATATTTGCCTCTTTCGCCAGCACCAAGTCTGCCTCATCTGAATCTTTCCATTTCATGAGAAACATCAATTCCCCACTGCCGTCTGTGGCACCAATTATCCTTTCAGGATCAAGACCTCTGGCAAATCCTCTTGGTTTGTCAGCATCTCTTTTCTTCTTTGATTTGCTGTCATCAGATTCACTGTCAGATAAAGATTTTCTTTTTGTACCATCTTTTTCTTTGTCAGCTTTTTGAGAATTAAGAAATGCTTCAATCAACTCTAGACAATCTAAATTTTCTTCAGGTTCCCAAGTATTGTCAGCATCTGTAAATCCCTTCCACTTCAGGAAATATTCCACTTTCCCATTTACTACATGTCGATCTAGTACTTTTTCCACCACAAATTCTTCAGTCTCTGCCTCTTCAACTTTTTTACTCTTTCCATTCTGTTTCTTTCCCATTTTCTGCAATGTAGTTTTATTGGAGGCCATTTTTTATTGCAGACTTGAAGAGCTATTATTCACCGCCTCCGAGGTGCTCGGGGTCGCGGGTCTGCGGCGTCTTCCCACCCTCCTTTCTTTACAGTCTTCCCTTAGCTCCAGGAAGGGCGTGTCCTTCTGACTCCCTGCGTCTTCCCAGGTCCCAGCTTCTCCCCATCCCACCTCTTGCCTTGTCCTCAATCTCTGACTCCTCTCTACCCCTCTCTTATGGAATGAGTATTTCTTCTGTTTCTCCTCTGCAGCTGATTTCCAGACTCAGAAATCTCTGAAGCCTGCATTCCCCATTCTCTGAAAGACTTTTAAAAAATTATTTTTGAGATGGAATCTTGCTCTGTCGTCCAGGCTGGAGTGCAGTGGCTCAATCTCAACTCACTGCAAACTCCACCTCCTGGGTTCAAGTGATTCTCCTGCTTCAGCCTCCTGAGTAGCCAGGATTATAGGTGCCCCCACCACGCCCAGCTAATTTTTGTATTTTTAGTATAGGCAGGGTTTCATCATATTGGCCAGGCTGGTCTTCAACTCCTGACCTTGTGATCCGCCTGCCTCGGCCTCCGAAAGTGCTGGGATTACAGGAATGAATCATTGTGCCCAGCCAACATTTTTTTTTAAACTGCACCTTTCGGAGCATCACTAACTCATAGACTGCATGCCAAGTCAGCCTTTTCTTCTTCTTTTGTTTTTGGTATAGACGAGGGGGGTGGTCTTTGCTTTTTTGCTCAGGCCGGTTTTGAACTTTTGGCTTCAAGCAATCCTCCGGCCTCAGCCTGCCAAAGTGCTAGGATTATAGGAATGAGCATCATGCCCAGCCGGAACTTTTCTTTTTGATGTCTCATTGTCACCCTTAAGCCCAGCACATGACAGCTGTACGGTCACCCCTCCATAGAGTGAGATCTGGCTATGGTTCAGTTACACAGCCCATTGATACTCTAGCGACACTGTATTTTGCAGTTTGTATTCTGCCACGCAAAAATGTAGAAGGCAGATGCGGTGGCTCAGGCCTGTAATCCCAGCGCTTTGGGAGGCCGAGGCGGATGGATCACCTGAGGTGTCAGGAGTTGGAGACCAGCCTGACTAATATGGTGAAACCCCATCTCTACTAAAAATTTGGGTGTGGTGCCATGTGACTGTCGTCCCAGCTACTCAGGAGGCTGAGACAGGAGAATTGCTTGAACCCAGGAGGTGGAGGTTGCAGTGACCCAAGATTGCGCCACTGCACTCCAGCCTGGGCGAAAAGAGTGAGACTCTGTCTCAAAAAAAAAGTAGAAGAAGCCTGTCTATCTGGGGGTAGTGGAAGAAAAGGGAAAACTCAGAGTGGCACAGTTGTCCATCCTCCAGACCTGGCCTTGGAATTCTCTCAGCAGGAAGGTGGCTTTTAAGCTTCCTTAGTCCTTCCAAAGGCCACCTAGAGGAGCCCCTGTATGTGGTGCCCAAGGGAGAGATGGGATGGTCTCAAGTCACCTCCAAATAGAATGAACAGCTATTGCAGCCCTGTAATGGGCTTAGAGGCTTTTCTTTTTAAACAAAAGTTTTTTCAGACATACAGAAAAGCAGAGTATAGTGTAATGAACACCCATTTACCCACCACTAGATTCAACAATTGCCAAAATTTTCCATATCAAATCTGTTGCTTTTGTTTATTGCTGAAGCTCTTTAAAGTAAGTTACAGTCATCTTACTTCACCCCTGATCAATATGCATCTTAAAAACAGACATTTTTCTTTTCTTCTTCTTTTTTTTTTTTTTTTGTTAATGAATGAGAGGTTCTTACGTTGCTCAGGTTGGCCCTGAGCTCATAGCCTCGCCTCCTCAAGCACCAGGACAACTGGCCCCAGCCACCGTGGCTCCCGACATCTTTCTTTTTCTTTTGTTTTTTAAACAGAGTCTCACTCTGCCACCCAGGCTGGAGTGCAGTGGCGTGATCTTGGCTCACTGCAACTTCCATCTCCCTGGTTCAAGCAGTTTTCATGCCTCAGCCTCCCAAGTAGCTGGGATTACAGGCTCATGCCACCATGCCCAGCTAACTTTTGTATTTTTAGTAGAGACAAGGTTTCACCATGTTGGCCAGGCTGGTCTTGCGCTCCTGACCTCATGTGATCCACCTTCCTCAGCCTCCCAGAGTGCTGGGATTATAGATGTGAGCTACCATACCTGGCAGAAATTGACATTTTTCTATATAACTGCAATATTGTCATCACACGAAACAAAATTAACATGACTTTCCAATGTCACTTTCATATCTAGTCCATATTCCAATTTCCACATTTGGCCAGGCACGGTGGCTCATGCCTGTAATCCCAGCACTTTGGGAAGCCGAGGTGGGCAGATCATTTGAGGTCAGGAGTTCAAGACCAGCCTGACCAACACGGTGAAAGCCTGTCTCTACTAAAAATACAAAAATTAGCCAAGTATGTTGTTGGGCATCTGTAATCTCAGCTACTTGGGTGGCTGAGGCAGGAGAATCTCTTGAACCCAGGAGGCAGAGGTTGCAGTGAGCCAAGATCGCCCCACTGCACTCCAGCCTGGGCAACAAAGACTCCCTCTCAAATAAATAAATAAAAACAAATTCCCCCATTTGACCCATTTCCTCCCAGCTGTTCCCTATTGATTTAGAAGCCAACCAAGGACCACATGCTGTTTTGTATTGGTTTCAACTCCAGAGTCTCTCATAACTTAGAACAGCCCCTCTTCCCGCTCTGCTTCCTAAAATCACGTGACATAGACTAATTGAAGAGCCAGGACTAGTTCTGCAGAATGTTTCACCTTCTGAATTTATCTAATTGTTTCCTCATGATGTCACTCACCTTATTCCTCTGTCTCCTGCTTTTTTGTTTTTTTGAGACAGAGTCTCACTCCATCACCCAGGCTGGAGTTCAGTGGTGCAATCTCGGCTCACAGCAACCTCTGCTTCCTGGGTTCAGGTGATTCTCATGCCTCAGCCTCCTGAATAGATGGATTTACAGGCGTGTGCCACCAGAGCCAGCTAATTTTTGTATTTTTATTTATTTATATATATATTTTAAGACGGGGTTTCACCATGTTGGTCAGTCTGGTCTTGAACTCCCGACCTCAGGTGATCCGCCTGCCTTGGCCTCCAAAGTGCTGGGATTACAGGTGTGAGTCACCACGCCCAGCCTAATTTCTGTATTTTTAGTAGAGACAGGGTTTCACCATGTTGGCCAGCCTGTCTCCCATGTTTTTTGTAAACAGAAGTCATATCTGAAGGTTTAATATTTTTGGCAAGAATATTTCTCAGGTGATGCTGTGTCCTCTGCATTGCATCATATTGGGATGCATATAATGTCAGGTTGTCTCACTATTAGTGATGCTGAGAGTGATTTCTGGGTTAAGGTGGTGACAGCCAGAACTCTTTTGGTTTTTTTTTCTTATTATTTTTTGAGACAGTGTTTTGCTTTGTTGCCCAGGCTGGAGTGCAGCAGCATGATCTTGGCTCACTGCGGCCTCTGCCTCTCGGGTTCAAGTGATTCTGTTGCCTCAGTCTCCCAAGTAGCTGAGATTACAGGCACCTGCCACCACGCCTGGCAAATTTTTGTATTTTTAGTAGAGATGCGGTTTCACCATGTTGGCCAGGCTGGTCTTGAACTCCTGACCTCAGGTGACCTCAGGCCCACCTTGGCCTCCCAAAGTGCTGAGATTATAGGCGTGAGCCACTGCACCTGGCCTTTGGGTTTTTAAAGCGTGACCCTTCCCTGTGTTTTGCAAACCTGCTGTTAATCATGCGCAGTCTTGGTCCTGACAGCTCCTCCTCCTTGGGCAGATGTTTTATATTTGGGTGTGTTTGTTTCCTACTTAAGACCCACAGAGGGGTGTAATTACTGTTAATTCAACTCCTCTATCTTACTTTATTCCATTTGTCTCTGATTTAATGTATCAGAACACTCTTCAGATTGATAACAGCTCTTCCAACTAATACAAATCTATTCTAGATTCACATACAGTATTTAAAAAGGCAAAACGCACTCGTTAGCCTCTGCCTCCCAGTGCAAGCGATTCTCCTGTCTCAGCCTCTCTAGTAACTGGGACTACAGTCACACACCACCGTGCCTGGAAAATTTTTGTATTTTTAGTAGAGATGAGTTTTTTTCCCACTATGTTGGTCAGGTTCCATATTCCAATGGGGGAAAAATAAGCAATATGAACTATGGAAAATTTTTCTTAGATGATCTGAGCTCCTCTTTGTTGTTTTTTTTTTTTGCTTTCATTTTCATTTTTTTTGAGACAGGGACTTGCTCTGTTGCTTAGGCTGGTCTCAAACTGCTTAGCTCAATCGATCCTCCTCCACCTCAGCCTTCCAAGTAGCTGACACTACAGGTGTGTCCACCTGCTTTGCTTTTTTGTTCTCAGCCTCCGAGTTTAGAGACTCATCCAAGAGCAGAGCATTCAGAGAACTCCCACATACTCCCAGGCAGATGTCGGATCTTTCTTCCCAACCTCTCTGTTCTATTCATATCAGCCTCTGCCCCGTCGGCCTGACTCCAAACCTTAGTTCTCTTTGACTCATGTTCCTTCTCTCTCTTCCTAAATCCAGTTAGGTGGCTGATCTCTATTGTCACCACCCTAATCGTAGCCTTCCTTACAGTGCTCTTGAATTGTAGCAGCTGCTTCTCAACCTCCCCCAGCCACTCGCTATTTACCTGCCAAGCCTGCAGGGCCACCACCCTGCTAATCCTCTGGAATACTGCCCAGAAACCACATGGCCCTGCAAGCCACTGCAGCGTCACCACCTCCAATTAGGTCCCTCCCTGATCCCTCACCCTGCTAATGCCCCATGCCTTCCCATTCTGGCTTTTTTTTTGAGACAGGGTCTTACTCTATGACTCAGACTGGAGTGCAGTGGCATGATCATGGTTCACTGCAGCCTTGACTTCCCAGGCTCAAATGATCCTCAACTTCAGCCTCCCTGGTAGCGGGGACTACCCAGGCACACACCACTACATCACCACATCCAGTTAATTAAAAAAATTTTTTTTTGTAGAGACAGGGTCTTGCTATGTTGCCTGGGCTGGTCTCAAACTCCTGGGCTTGAGCGATCTTCCCACCTCTGCCTCCCATGCTCTGGCTTCTTACCGTCTCACGCATTCACTTCATTCAGCCAGTAATTACCAGGCCCTTGATACTGATTAAGTCTTGTTCTAGATGCTGAGGTTTAGTGGTGAAAAAGACAAAAATTTTAGCCTCAGTGGAGCTTCACATTCTTTTGGAGAGAGAGAGATCATCAGCAAACAAGTATGTCAGGTGGTTATGCATGTGAAGAGGAAAACGGAGAGCGCCATGGAGTATCGTGTGGCAAGGGAGAGAGACTATTTCAGGGAAGTGGTCAGGGCGGAGACCTAAAGGAAATTCAGGTGCTACTTCTGGGGATAATGGGGGCAAGGGTAGCAGGCAGAGACATTGTAAGGGTACAGGCCCTGAGGTCTGAATGCGCTGGTGTGTTTGAGAAATATCAGGAAGACCTGCGTGGCTGGAGTCGAGTAAGTGAAAAGCCAGGAAGGAAAAGAAGGGAGAGAAGGGGCTGGGGCTAGATCAAGCAGGGCCATGGCAAGGTGAGTGAGATGGGAAGCCCTCCAGGGGTTTTATCAAAGGGTGACATAATCTGACAGGCGTATGTTCTCGATGCTGTGCAGTGTGAGATGATGTAGATGCTCAGGTGGGGCGTCAGGTAAGCCGCTGCAGGGTAATGCCCATGGCTGGGTCTGGAGCTCAGGAGCCAGGCACAGTCGGAGATGGGAATTTGGGAGTTGGTGAGTGAGAGGTGGTTAGAGCCATGGACTTGGACGAGATTAGTGAGGCACAGAGTGAAGAGGACCGAGGACTGAGCCTTGGAGCTCTCCCCTCTCCAGCCTGAAATACTTCTCTCTCTTTTTGCTTTTTCCTGTTCAAGGCTGACCCGTCTTTCAACTCACGAGGCCCCTCTTGTCCTCCAGGAGGCCTCCACTAACCACTCTGCTCTTGGTGCCCCTTTCTGTCCTGCCCGCCCTCTCCTCAAAGAGCCAAGCTCTGGCCTTAGGAGCTTCCTTCTGCTTCTGTCCCTGTGAGCTTGTGAGCAAAACACCCTGTGATCACTGGTCTCTGCTGCTAAGCCCAGCAGAGGATGGTTGGATACTGGGTGCTTGAACAAATCTTGGTGAATTGGGTAGAATTAAATCATTGCATGCTAACCGGGGCTGCAGGTGGATGTGCCTTGGAAGTCAGGGGGAGGCAGCCCGGCACTTGGCTTGAACCTGGCTCTGTCACTGGCCCTGCATATCGGGGATTTTCTGGCCAGATCCCAGCCCCTATCTCCTACCCTGACCAACCATCAGTAATGGCCATCCCTAACTTCAGCCCAACCCTAATCTGAGTCTTAAGACAGTCATGGCTAGGCATTCCTTACTTCCTCACTTTCCCCCTGTGGTAAGCCCCAGCCCTGAGCTGGCCCTAGGAATCCAGTACCTTCCATCCACACCCTGTACCCTTCCTCTCCACACCCAGGCTTCCCAAGCCGGCTGTGCACCCGAGGAGAGCTAGTGAAGTTCCTCACTGCAATCATCTTCAATTGCTCTGCCCAGCACGCTGCTGTCAACAGTGGGCAGGTGAGGCTGCAAAGGGCAGGCCTAGGGACATCAGGTGTCAGCAGTGGACCTGAGGCCTGTGTTTGGGTTGAGAGCATGGGTGGGTCAGGGTTGCAGTGGGTTTATGATGAGGCTTGGGGTTGGAGTGGCAACTGAGTGGGGTGAAGGGCTGGCACTGGGCGATAACTGGGTGGAGCTGGGTTCAAGGTCATAATGGCGACTCGAGTTGAGGTTAATTTGGGGGTAGAACTTGGGGGCTCCTCTCATGGTTAGAACTCAGCCTGGTGGAGTATCAGCTTGCTCTGTATGGCATGCCATCCCAAGGCCCTTTTCTAGAATTACCTCCACTCTGGGGCCACCTCCTTCCCTAGTGACTAACTCTACCCAGTCTGGAACACTGGGTGGGGAGTACAAGGAGTAAGCTGGCCTCCTGCCCCACCTCTGGGACTTTCCATTCCCTACCCCTTCCTCTCTTTCCATGATCCCCTCATTTCCCAACAATCATCCCTCAGATGGTAGAGGTGGGACTGGGGTGATGAAGAGGGAGCTGATGCTTCCCTTCTGGCCTGCTGACCCAACTGGGATGGGGGTCTCCACAGCATGACTTTGGGGCCTGGATGCCCAATGCTCCATCATCCATGAGGCAGCCCCCACCCCAGACCAAGGGGACCACCACCCTGAAGACTTACCTAGACACCCTCCCTGAAGTCAACATCAGCTGTAACAACCTCCTCCTCTTCTGGCTGGTTAGCCAAGAGCCCAAGGACCAGGTTCGTACACAGGGTGTTGAGGGGAGTAGGGTTTTTTAGGGCCACCAGTGGAGGTGGTGGTGGCCTTGTCTGGGGGCTTGAGGACTGACTGGTGGGTTTTATGTTCACTGCAGAGCTGCCTTGGTTTCTTCAGTTTCTTCAGAAAATGATAATTGATCCCAAAAGACATAGATGGAAGCAAATACCAGTTTAGTTACCAATGTATCTATTCATCCATTTATCCAACTGTTCATCCATCACCTACTCAGCTGTTCATCCAAACATTCAACAAGCATTTGTTGGACTGGGCATCGCGGCTCACACCTGCAATCCCAGCACTTTGGGAGGCTGAGGTGGGTGGAGCACCTGAGGTCAGGAGTTTGAGACCAGCCTAGCCAACATGGGGAAACCCTGTCTTTACTAAAAATACAAAGAATTAGCCAGGTGTGGTGGTGAGCACCTGTAATCCTAGCTACTCCAGAGGCCGAGGCAGGAGAATTGCTTGAACCTGGGAGGTGGAGGTTACAGTGAGCCAAGATCACACCACTGCACTCCAGCCTGGGTGACAGGGCAAGACTCTGTCTCAAAACCAAAACCAAAACTAAAACAAAACAAAACCAAAAAACAAGGCCTGGTGAGGTGGCTCACACCTGTAATCCCAGCACTCTGGGAGGCCAAGGTGGGCGAATCACTTGAGGTCAGGAGTTCGAGACCAGCCTGACCAATATGGAGAAACCCTGTCTCTACTAAAAATACAAAATTAGCCAGGCATGGTGGTATGTGCCTGTAATCTCAGCTACTAGGGAGGCTAAGGCAGGAAAATCACGTGAACCCAGGAGTCGGAGGTTTCAGTGAGCTGAAATTATGCCACTGCACTCCAGCTTGGGTGACAAGAGTGAACTCCATCTCAAAAATCTAAAAGCAAAAAAAACAAAACATTTCTTGGATACTTCCTACATGTCCACACAGCACTGGGCAGCAGGCCTATAAAGTTGGATGAGACCTTCCTGACTTTAAGAAGCCTGTGGTCTCATTGAGGAGACATACAGATCAATGAAAAAGCGTGCCACAGTGTTGTAGGAATTACTTATATATTAATTCCTCCATTCAACATGTACTTCCTGAGCACCAGTGGTGAGCCAGACACTGTTATGGGTACCTATGAGCCTTAGCCTTGTGATCTTACAGTCCAGTGACAGGTAAGGAGAGGGCCCTGTAGAACCTAACTGGGTCTGGGGGAACCCAGGAAGGCTTCTTGGAGAAAGTGACATCTAAGCTGAAACCTGCAGGACAAGCAGGAGGTGGACAGACATGAGGAGCAGGGTTAGTTTTTAGGGAGGGAGAAGGATAGAATTCAAGGAGGGAAGGTGAGAATTCACTGGTGTGTTTGTAGGATCACAAATGGAAATAGCAGAGTGGAGAGGAAGGTAGGGCTTTGTCTGCACAGTATTCATTTAGAAGGCAAAGGGGAGCCAATCAAGACTTCCCTACTCCCACCCCCACCTTCCCAGATGGAGTCTTGCTCTGTCACACAGGCTGAAGCACAATGATACAATCTCCGCTCACTGCAACCTCCGCCTCCTGGGTTCAAGCAATTCTCCTGCCTCAGCCTCCAGAGTAGCTGAGATTACAGGCATCTGCCATCGTACCCAGCTAATTTTTGTATTTTTAGTAGAGCCTGAGTTTCAACATGTTGGCCAAGCTGGTCTCAAACTCCTGACCTTGTGGTCTGCCCACTTTGGCCTCCCAAAGTGCTGGGATTACAGGCATGAGCCGAGCCTGGCTGCCGATCAAGCCTGAGGCCCAGTGGTTTAATCTGCTTGAGCAAGGGTGCTCTTGTGGCTGTGTGAACAGATGCAACAGGCAACTTTGGAGGCAGGGGCTAGAGAGGAGGCTATACCTCAGTTTAGGCCGGGCAAGTAGCCCTTTATCACCAGTAACCATCATCTCCATTTTCACATAGCCGCCTTGTGCACAAGCCCTTTGACAGGTGAATATCCTTATTTCTCATGCTTGACTCCCTTTGGTGCTAGAAAGATTCTAGATGTTGCTGGGTGCAGTGGCTCACACCTGTAATCCCAGCACTTTGGGAGGCTGAGGCTGGCAGATTGCTTGAGCCCAGAAATAGGAAACATGGTGAAACCCTGTCTCTACCCAAAACGCAAAAATTAGCCGGGTGTGTAGTGTGTGGCTGTGGTCCCAGCTGCTTGCAGGGGCTAAGGTAGGAGGATCACTTGAGCCCAGGAGGTAAAAAATGCAGTGAGCTGTGTTCATGTCACTGCACTCCAGCCTGGGTGACCAAAAAAAAAAAAAACAACAACAACAACAACAAAAAAACAAAAACAAAAAGAAACAAAGAAAGATTCCTGGGATCTTCTTTTGTTTGATCTTCCTGGGAATGGCAGGGCTCTGGGTCTAGTCCCTACTTGGTCCCAGGGGGATGACAGATGAGTAGGCACCAGGATGAGGGTGGAGGGCTCTCTCCTGTAAGCCATAGAAAGTTTAACTTGGAAACTTATAACAACAATAATAATGGCAGCTGTCACTGAGGAGATATCATTATCAGTCATTAAATCAGATCCTTTGTGCACACTATTTTAAAATTTGAAGTGAATACATAGCTCTATTTAAAATGCTTGGCAGCCAGGCACAGTGGCTCACACCTATTATCCCAGCACTTTGGAAGACTGATGTGGGTGGATCACCTGAGGTCAGGAGTTTGAGACCAGCCTGGACAACATGGTGAAACCCTGTCTCTACTAAAAATACAAAAATTAGCTGGGCATGATGGTGGGTGCCTGAAATCCCAGCTACTTGGGAGGCTGAGGTAGGAGAATCGCTTAAACCCGGGAGGCGGAGGTTGCAGTGGGCCAAGATCGTGTTACTGCCTGCACTCCAGCCTAGACAACAAGAATGAACTCTGTCTCAAAATAAATAAATAAATAAATGCCCAGCTAGCTCAGTCGGTAGAGCACAAGACTCTTAATCCCAGGGTCGTGGGTTCACAGCCCACATTGGGTGCCTTTTAAAACTTTTTTAGTAAAAAAATAAATAATAAAAATAAAATGCTTGGCACTGTGCTGGCATTTTATTTTCAGTAAATGGTAGTGCTACTTTACAGGGGGAAAAACAAGTTCAGGGAGATTCAGCAATTTGCTCAACAAAACAGAGCTAGTAAGTAGGCTTTTTTTTTTTTTTTTTTTGAGATGGAGTTTTGCTCTGTTGCCCAGGCTGGAGTGCAATGGCATGATCTCGGCTCACCACAACCTCTGCCTCCCAGGTTCAAGTGGTTCTCCTGCCTCAGCCTCTCAAATATCTGGGATTAGAGGCATGTGCCACCATGCCTGGCTAATTTTGTATTTTTAGTAGTGATGGGATTTCTCCATGTTGGTCAGGCTGGTTTTGAATTCCCAACCTTAGGTGATCCACCTGCCTCAGCCTGCCAGTGTTGGGATTACAGGTGTGAGACACTGCGCCCGGCGCAAGTAGGCTTTGAATCTAGTCTGTTATATTTCTGTATTCTGTTTTGTTTTCTCTTTCTTTCTTTGGTGTGTGTGTTCTGTTTTTCTTGATGGCTATACCATAGTTTTAGAAATCAAATATTAAGCCAGATGCAATAGCACAGGCCTGTAGTCTGAGCTACTCAGGAGGCTGTGGTGAGAGGATTCCTGGAGGACAGGAGTTCAAGGCTGCAGTGTGCTATGATCATGCCTGTGAACAGCCACTTCATTTCAGTAGGGGCCACATAACAAGACCTCGTCTTTAAGTAAGAAAAGAAAACAAGAAATTAGGAATGGGAAAGGCATATAACCAAAAATTCAGAAAAGATTTTTTACTTTTTTTTTTTGAGACAGAATCTCACTTTGTCACCCAGGCTAGAGTGCAGTTGTGAGGTCTCAGCTCACTGCAACCTCCACCTCCTGGGTTCAAGTGATTCTCCTGCCTCAGCCTCCCAAGTAGCTGGGATTACAAGTGCCTGCCGCCATGCCCAGCTAATATATATATATATATTTAGTAGAGATGAGGTTTCACTATGTTTGCCGGGCTGGTTTTGGAACTCCTGACTTCGTGATCTGCCCACCTCAGCCTCCCAAAGTGCTGGGATAACAGGTGTGAGCTACCGCACCCAGCCGATTTAAAAAATTATAATAAAATACTGCTTAGAGTTTCATGCAAACAGATTTGGAACTCTAAATGAAATGAATCTTTTTCTATGAAAATATGACACCTAAAACTCCAGAAGAGATAAAAAACCATAGAAAAATGTAAAAGGTTTTAAAAGATCTGATCCCTTTAAACTCCAAGGGACAAATGATTCCTAAGTCAGTCAAACTGTTTGAAAGCACAGCAAAAGGTGGGAGCTTCCTGAATCTGTCTTAAGGGGTGATGTATGGTTGTAATGGTTTATGTAGAGTGCTTATATGTTAGTTGTTATTACGAAAATGAACTTATAAGGCTCATGCCTGTAATCACAGCACTTTGGGAAGCAGAGGAGAGAGGATCGCTTGAGCCCAGGAGTTTAAGACCAGTCTGAGTAACATAGTAAGGCCTTGTCTCTAATAAGAAAATAAAAAAAAAACAACTAGCCAGGCATGATGGCATATGTCTGTGATCCCAGCTACTCAGGAGGCTGAGGTGGGAGGATTGCTTAAACTTGGGATTTCAAGGCTGCTGTGAGCCGTGATTCCATTGCTGCACTTCTGCCTGGGTGACAGAGTGAGACCCTGTCTCAAAAAAAAAAAAATTGTAACCTCATTCCACTTAGCTATAACAATCTTAAAAATATAACAGCCAATGAAGGCCAATAGTGAATAATAAAACAATAATACACCATGACAAAGTCTAATTTATTCTAGGAATGAAAGGTTGGTTCAACCTTACGAAATCTAGCAATATAATTCATTATGTCAATAAAGAGACATACCACATATTTATCTCACTATATGCTGTAAAAGCATTTGATGAATGTGAACAGTTGTTACTAATAAATACTCAGTGTAAAATGAAACCCCCTTAACGGGTTTTGATTAGAAGTATACTTCGGGCTGCACATGGTGGCTCATGCCTGTAATCCCAGCACTTTGGGAGGCCAAGGCAGGCGGATCACCTGAGGGAGTTCAAGACCAACCTGGTCAACACAGTGAAACCCCGTCTCTACTAAAAATACAAAAAGCAGCCAGGTGTGGTGGCAGCTGCCTATAATGCCAGCTACTTGGAAAGCTGAGGCAGGAGAATCACTTGAACCTGGGAGGCAGAGGTTGCAGTGAGCAAAGATCATGTCATTGTACTCCAGCCTGGGTGACAGAGTGAGACTCCATCTCAAAAAAAAAAAAAAAAAAAAAAGAGTATACTTAAGAAAATACTGTATTTATGGTGAGACCATAGATGTCTTCATTAAAGTCAGAGAAAGGAAAATAATGCCCACTGTTACCGCTGCTATTTAACATTGATTTAGAGGCCTTCACCAATGCAATAAAACAAGAAAAGGAATCTGTTAAAGATCAGTATTGGCAATAGTTACATTATATGAAGGTTCTGTTAAGTGGAAAGTGTGTGCTGGTTAGGAGGCTGGGCCTCTGCGTTGTTGTGATGAGCTGGTTGCAAGATGTGATCGTGGGGGAAGGACAGTCCTGTACACAGGATAGAGGTGACGGAGTTTACTGTGATATTTCTTGATTGTGGTTGCCCAAGCTATAAAGTGTGGTAGTGTGGGATGACGGTGATTGTGTTGGCAAAAGTTCCATCACAGTGGTTGACTGTGTGATTGTGAAGATGCCTTAGAATCAGGATGCTGGTTGTTTTCAGGAGTTGAATTTTGTGAAATTGTGAGGTAGTAGGTATATTCTTGGTATATTTGCTGGACCATGTTTATGTTGATCTCAGCTGTATGAGAAATGTGGTTGTATTCTTTTAGTTCATAGAGCAGTTGGATCAGGTGTGAAAGGGACTTTTAAAGGTTTTGTAGGCCAGGCGCAGTGGCTTACACCGGTAATCCTAGTGCTTTGGGAGGCCAAGGAGGATCACTTGAGCCCAGGAATTTGAGGCTGCAATGGCTATGATCACACCACTACTCCAGCCTGCGCAACACAGTGAGACCCTGCCTCAAAAAACATTTTTTCTAGTTCAACCCATCCATTTTCAGATGTGGGAATTGCGTCTCTGAGTCAGAGGCTTGCCAGCAGAGGCAGCACTGAATTTGGGTTGGCTGGCTCCTAGTCACATTGTGTCCCCTACTCTGTTTGGGGTTTGGGTACTGGGGGGCCGTTTGTGTTGGATGTGTGGAGTGGTAGTTTGGGGCCCTGGTTTGAAGGGCAAGTGCTTACAATGGCTACAACTTGATGATATTTGCTGTTACATGTGGTCCTTCATTATTCTCCACCCCATCTTGAATGCCATCCTGACCTCTTGCCTGATTTCCTCCCAGAGGCCCCTGGGCACCTACCCAGATGAGCACTTCACAGAGGAGGCCCCAAGGCAAAGCATCGCTGCCTTCCAGAGCCGCCTGGCCCAGATCTCGAGGGACATCCAGGAGCGGAATCAGGGCCTTGAGCTGCCCTACACCTACCTGGACCCTCCGTTCATCGAGAACAGCGTCTCCATCTAACCACCCCCAAATACCACCCAAGAAGAAAGAAAGGTGCAAGCATGAGGAGGAATGGTTCCTTAAGGTTCTCCAGACCCTTCCATCTTCCCTGTTCTCAGTTCGCCTGAACCTTCTTGTCTGCACGTGGGGACCTTTGCAGCCAAGATGGCTCTGACATCATACAAACTGCGCCCTGAGCTGTGAAAGGCCAGGACAGCAGCGTCCAGGGTTACGAACCATTGACTAAAGTCCAATGCACAGTAGCCCCTCCGAAAGGAAGGAACTGCTTCACTTCTTGCTCTACTTTGGGTAGCCTGTTGTTCTAGCCCTTTGGAATGCCCAGCTTGGGTTTCTGAGCTTTTCTTCTTCACCCTCCCCATCCCCAAACTCCTTCTCCTACCATGCCTTTTTACTTTCCCTTTCCTGCAAGCCTAGGGCCAGTCAACCCACTTCCTTCTCTGGAAAGTCCAGGAAATGGCACAGAAAGGCTATGTGCCTGAGTCTGACATGTGCTTCCCTTTGTCCCCAGCACCTTTAAGGGGAGGGGAAGAATCAGAATGCAGCCTGCCTGGACCTCTAACTGCTATTCTTAGAGACAGGTTCCTTGGCCTGGGGTGTTTGTGGGGATCGATCTCTCTCAAGCTTTTGTTCCACTCCACTTTCATTCCATTTTTTTTCTTTTTGTCCTTGAGCCCAGTGAATTCAATAAAAACCAAAATATTTGGCTGCTTTGATGTGTGTGTGTAGAGGTGGGTGAGGGTGGGGGGGGTGCAGTGGGGGGACAGCAATGGATCCGTGGGTCATCTGTTCTGGAGACAGAAATCCATGGATTATCCACTCTGGGGACAGAAGGGTCCTGGCTCAACCCACCATTCAGTCAAGCCATATATTCCTGCCTTCACCTCCCAGAGAGCGTCATCAGGAGGGAAGGAAAGTCTGGATTCAGGGAACTGAGAAGTATTAGTAAGTATTTTGTAAAGCCTCAGAGTCTGGGTAATTGTTAGTGTTGCCACCGAAATCCAGCTCTCCTCCTGGACTTGGAAGACTCAGCCTCTGGCCCTCTTGTGGATGGATGGAGTCACGAGATGAATTTCGGCTGAGTTGGGAGCAGAAGGGATACAGGTCATCTCCAGGCCGGTACAAAGACCCCTGATTTCCTTCTCTCTGCCTCTCCCTTCTGGAAGCACGTGTTGTGATGGCACTTGCTCATGTGTCAAAGGGACTGGAGAAGAGGCTCCCACTGCCTGGGCCAGCCATGGACTGAGCGAGAAATAAACTTGTCAGATGAAGCCACTGGAATTTGTTACTGTGGTATAGTCGATCCTGAGCACATGGCTGGTAATCTGGGGTGTCTGATTTTCAGCTCCACAGCCCTTAAACATAGAGACCTGTGCAGCCCTGAAGTCAGTCTTCCCGGTCTTCTCAATCCACAGCCACCCAACACTAGATTTTTCTGCTTCCCCAGACCTCAGATCCAGCCCACCTTCCTTCCTTCCTCTGCCATCTGAGTCAAATTCTGTGCCTGACCCAATCCTGGTCATAGCCTCTCTCTGGCCAGATCACAGTGTCTTTGGGCAATGACCGGGCAACTGCCCCCGCCCATCCCTGTGGGGTCAATGGCAGGGGAGTCAGGTGGTTTTGACGTCAGCATAACCAGTGACTCACCCAGAGCTTCATGTGGCTGGGGGCTTTGCTGGGCTGCAGTGTGTCTCAGTCCCAGTGTAGACCATGGTCAGTGTTCGTTCCTGCGCTCAGTGGGGATCCACAGGTTGCCCTGACTGGGGCTGCTGTCATCTAAGAAAACAACACGTGTCTGCAGTACAACCGCAGCTGCACAAAGAGCTCCACACCTAGCCGCATTTCCTCCCTAACTCAACTGCCATCCCAAAGCCCTGGTATATTGAAATTTTGGGGCAGTCAACTGTCCCACCACATCCCAGCCCAAGAATCTTCTCCCTTTTGAACCAAACCGCTTCTCCCTTTGCTCCTTGTATGTGTGGTGGGTTAGGCTGCCTTTGGCTGTTGGATTTTCACTTTCTGCACCTGTGATCATGGGAGAAGAGGATCCTCATATCATCTTGCATAAAGAGGTGTGTCTGGGGATAGCACATCTGCAGATTGCAACCTAAGGACTTATCCCAAATCACCGGTTTTGTTCACTGCATTAAGGACTAAAGACTAAGAAACACCCAGTGGTGCCCCCTTGTGGCCACCAGGGGTGAGACTGAGGCTGAGTGCGCAATGCAGGCCCCTTTGATACCCAGCTTGGAAGCAGCCGCAAAAAGGGCCTGTCCCCCAAAAGGATGAACACTCCTTGGGCCTCCACAAAGGCAGCATTAGAAGGCATACCTAGCCTAAAAAATGCCCCCGAGCCGGAGAGGGAGGGACCAGGGCGGATCATTGGAAACTGGTTTCCCAAAAAGGCAGCTTGAAGAGAGATTGATTGGGCAGACACACCTGCTTAGGTAGCCCTGCGCTGACTCTGGGGACAGGACATGGGGAGGAGGCTCACATCAAGCTGCTGGAGCCCTGTGAGGTCGGGAGTGCCCCACAGCTTGCACTCTGCCCTCCACTGCTTTTTGGTCAGTCTGAAAGGCCACCCAGTCCAATGAGAAGCACACCAGCCTCCTTCCCCAGCCAGATCCAGGAGTGGGAAGACCTGAGAGGCCCCTTCCTAGGATTACTTTGCTTCATGGCTCTTGTCTAACTAGAGGCTGTTCTAGATTTTGGGGAAGCAGCTGTAAGCTCCCCAGGCACAACCCCTTCTTTTACAGTTTACGGGTGGTGGAGAGACACAATACACACATCAATAAACAGATAAAGATCCTTTCAGGTGGTGGCAAGCGCAGTTGGAGATACAACCAATGGCAGGGTAGCATGATGGAGGGCGGAGGGTGGGGAAATACAAGGGTGGTCAGGGAGGGACTCTGAGGAGGTGACGCTGGATGCTATGTACAACACACTCTTAGGGTCGGCTCACGCCTGCAATCCCAGCAGTTTGGGAGGCTGAGATGGGCAAATCGCTTGAGCTCAGGAGTTTGAGACCAGCCCCAGCAACATGGCAAAATCCCATCTCTACCAAAAGATACAAAAAATTAGCCGGGCGGAGTACACCTGTGGTCCCAGTTACAGGGCAAGGTGGGAGGATCATTTGAGCCAGAGAGGCAGAGGTTACAGCCTGGGCAAGAGTGAGACAGTCTCAAAACAAATAAACAAACAAACAAATAAAATCACTCCTGAAACAGCTTGAACAGCTTGGGGGAAGGGTGTTACAAGCCCAGGAGGGGCAAATGCAAGGATCCTGAAGGACACGTTTTCTGGGTACAAAGAGGAGGCCAGAGTGGCTGGAAAAATGTGTCCCGGCATGCGTGGTCCCATAGCCATGATAAGTCCTTGGATTTGTTTCTTGTTTGCTTGTTTTGAGACAGAGTCTCACTCTACTGTTCAGGCTGGAGTGCAGTGGTGTGATCTCTCGGCTCACTACAATCTCCATCTCCTGGGTTCAAGTGATTCTCCTGCCTCAGCCTCCTGAGTAGCTGAGATTACAGGTATTAGCCACCACACCTGGCTATTTTTTGTATTGTTAGTTGAGATGGGGTTTCACCATGTTGGTCAGGCTGGTCTCAAACTCCTGACCTCATGATCCACCCGCGTTGGCTTCCCAAAGTGCTCAGATTACAGGCGTGAGCCACCACGCCTTGCCCTTGGATTTGTTTCTAAGGACAACAACATTTTAAGCTCTGATGAACTTTAAGCAGGGGAATGGCCTGATTTGATTTTTTATTTTAGGAGAGTGGGTCCCCAGGAGTTAGTGGCTCCTTGCCTTGCAGGGCTTGGGATGGGGGCAGGAATGGGGGCTGTCCCAGCAGTGAGAACACAGCTTCCTGTGTGGGTGGACCCTAGTGAGCCACCCTAGCAAGTGTGAATCCTTCCCAGGAACCCAGGGCTCGCTGGGTCCCTCCCCTGGTCCAGGAAAACCAGTTCTTCAGCCCAATGAGCACCTACCAAGAGTCATGCGTCTATATTTTGGTCATAGCTGGGGAGTGCCCCATCTACATCCTCATGCCTCATCCCGTTTCTGTCCCCGCCCCAGCCACATTCACATCTTCAGCATCCCTGCCTTTATCTCCATCTCCCTCAGGAACCTAATTCTCACTCCAGACTGGAGCTCTAAGCAAACCCAGGGTCACCCTGGGATTTGGGTAGGGGACACCTCTTGGTAGTGGGCTATGACTCAGTTTGCCCACTCCACTGCCCTGCTTCTCACCAAGCCTCAGCAGCCTCCCGGGGACACAGGGCAAAGGTGAAAGACTAGAAAGCAGGAGGCTGGGATAATTTGCATGGAATTTGCCTCTTAAGATTTGCATCCTCAGGCTCCCAGCATCCTCCAAGAGTCATCAAGGTGGTTGAGGAGGGAGAGCCCAGGATGGAGATCCAGCTAGACAGCTTCTGTCTGCAACCCAGGACAGCCAGCCCTGCCACCCAGGGCTGGGCATGACCCTCATCCTCAGCCTTCTCTCCTCTCCTCCCTCCCTCCCCACCCAACCCCTTCCTCTCCCCAACACCACACCTTGCCCCTTCTCTCACTTTTAGCCAAAGCCACCTCTCCTTGGATCTTCACCATAACTCCAAAGCCGTCATTGATTCAATCCCCAGTTCTGACCTTGTCCTTATCACTAAACCATTCAACTATGTTTTCAGCGTCTCCCAGGTACCAAGTACGACACCAGGAGATGGGGACAAAACAAAAAACAATTATGGACAGCCTAATTTATTAGGGAAAACAGACATCAATCAAAAATGTTAGCTACAGTGCTGTGAGAGCCATGTATGGTGAAATTTGGCCTTCCTTGAAAAAGCAATTATTGAGCTAAGGTCAGGAAGAAGAGAAAACATGACAGGTTGGAGAGGTAGAGAGGGAACAGCATGTGCCAAGGCCCTGGGGTAGCAAGGAGCTGACTTCACTTCCTTCAGGTCTTTACTCGAAAGTCCCCTTCCCCAGGAGTCCTTCCTTGGTCACTCTATATCTACAATTTGCTCCTCTTTTTGTTTGTTTGTTTGTTTTTGAGACAAAATTTCACTCTTGTTGCCCAGGCTGGAGTGCGGTGGCGAGATCTTAGCTCACTAAAACCTCTGCCTCCCAGGTTCAAGTGATTCTCCTGCTTCAGCCTCCCAAATAGCTGGGATTACAGGCATGTGCCACCACACCAGGTAATTTTGTATTTTTAGTAGGGATGGGGTTTCTCCAAGTTGGCCAGGCTAGTCTCGAACTCGAGACCTTAGGTGATCTGCCCACCTCAGCCTCCCAAAGTGCTGGATTACAGGCATGAGCCACCGTGCCTGGCACTCCTCTTCTTTTGTCCTTCCATGTTTTTCTTTTTTCTCTTCAACACCTATCACTATTTCACATATTATTTAATGTATTTGGTTACTAGGTAATATTGTCTGTTTCCCCACTTGGAGGCAAGCTCCATGAGTGCAGGGGTTTGCTTCAGTCACATTGTATTTCCAGGACCTGACACAGTGCTGAACACACAGTAGGGGCTCAGCCAGTGTCTGCTAATGAATGAACGAAGGATATGTGGTCCCAGACAGAAGAGAGCAAAGGTGAATGTGAGGGGTGAAGCCAATCAGGCAGACCTTGGGGGCCATGGGAGGGGATGGTGTCATTGTCCCAAAGGCAGAGGAGCCACTGCCAGGCTTGATCAGGGGTGGGAGGAGGTGGTATAGAGGGTGATATGAACAGATTTAGGTCTGGAAAAGATCATTTTAATCCCTGACTCTGGTCACATCCATGTCCCCAAGATGAACCTGAATTGCAGTCTTAACCCCATTCCACATCCAATCAGGAACCTACTGGGACCTCTTCACCTCACAATTCCTGCCCCCTCTGGCCCTAACTTGGCCCAGGCACTGAGTGACCTTCCTTCGATGGTGATGGAAGCATGCCACCAGGGAGGAAACCAGGGTTGTGCTTCCTGGTTGACAGAAGCTGCCCCTGGGAGGCAGAAGGAAAGAGGGCAGGACCAGAAAAAGGGAATAGGAACGTGCCTGCCTCCTCACTCTCCCTGGATCCCAAATCCTATCTTTGGAAAGTATATCTCTGGCCCCTTCTCATCATTGCTTCTCATCTTACTCCAAAAACCTTCTCCCTTTCCCAAGGCTCTCTGGCTTCTGTGATTCTATCAGAAACTAGCTCCCAATCCCAACCTCCCACCGACTCCAGGCTTATTTTCTTCAGAGCACTTAGTATCCAAAATTGTAGTAAACAAATTATTGTTTACTGTTTCTTTCACTTCTTTCCCAGCTATTTGGTAAGCTCCATGTACGTTTCATTTCTTCTCTATGTCTGCAGTGCCTGGAATGCCAGGCACCAAGCTCACTACACATCTGCCGGAGAGAGGGAGAGAATGAATGACCTGGTTCCCAGCAAACCCAGTTCCACTGGAGCCCAGCCCTGACTCTGGCCCTCTTCCTAGCTTCATTCTTTTTTGGGGAGGGAAGTGAGGATATGTACTTTATAAAATTAAGTGCCCTATAAGCCCCTCAGATCAAGATAAGAACATTTCCAGCAGCCTATATGGCTTCCCTCTCTGCAAGATACTCGCCAGTGGGGCTTGTCTAAGGATGGCTCAGTTTTACTGGTTCTGGAAGTTCCTATCAATAGAATAACAGAACGTGTCCTCTTTAATGTCTGGGTCTTTTCACTCAATATAATCTTTTTGAGATTCATCTGCATTGCAGTTCATTTTTTTGTTTGTTTGAGACAGAGTCTTGCTCTGTGCCAGGCGCCAGGCTGGAGTGCAATGGTGCAATCTCGGCTCACTGCAACCTCCGCTTCCCAGGTTCAAGCAATTCTCCTGCCTCAGCCTCCTGAGTAGCTGGGACCACAGGTGCGTGCCACCACACCCAGCTAATTTTTGTATTTTTTAGTAGAGACGGGGTTTCACCATGGTCTCGATCTCATGACCTTGTGATCCGCCCACCTTAGCCTCCCAAAATGCTGGGATTACAGGTGTGAGCCACCGTGCTCGGACTTTTTTTTTTAATTCCTGGGTAGAATTCTATTTTATGATTATACCACAAAATATCGATCATATTGGTCCATTATTTAACTTAATTCTTTTTTTGAGATGGAGTCTCTCTCTCTTGCCCAGGCTGGAGTGGAGTGGCACAATCTCAGCTCACTGCAACCTCTGCCTCCTGAGTTCAAGTGAATTCTCCTACCTCAGCCTCCCAAGTAGCTAGGACTACAGGCACATACCATCATGCCTGGCTAATTTTTGTATTTTTAGTAGAGATGGGGTTTCACCATGTTGATCAGGATGATCTTGATCTCTTGACCTCATGATCCGCCTGCCTTGGCCTCCCAAAATGCTTGGATTACAGACGTGAGACACTGACTGCACCTAGCTATTTAACTTAATTCTTATGCCCCAGATTTCACTCTGTCTTCTAATTTTTTATTTTCTTTTGCTTCTGATTTTGCATCCAACTCCAATTCCTCCCCAGTGGATCTGGCCCTGCAGGAAGCAACAGATCTCCTTCTCCTACCCTGATCATTCCTCCCCACAGTGTCTCCAGGTCTCTCTGCACCCAGGTGGTCCCAGATCCCTAGCTTCAACACCTCCCATCCTTCCTGTCACAGACTCTGGGCCCTGGGGCAGAAGGATGGGCCAGCTTTCTCACTGCCGCTACTACCTGCCCCATTCCCAGCGAGGAATGGCCAGGCAGCCGGCCGGCTGTGCAGCAAGTTAGTGCCCCTCCCCTCTTCTCTCCCCCGCCCACCAGGAGCCTCAGAACCAATGCAGGTCACACTGCCCAGGGCCCTGCTTAGCAGGGGTTCCCAGCACTGCAGTCAATGGGGACTGGCAGGAGGAAAGAGCTTATTAGTCTGATAAAGATCTGGGGCCCCACCCTGCCCCTTCCCCCAACTTCCCTGGGGCCCTGGCTCAGGCTGGACTGGCTCCCCCACCCTGAAGGCGCCTTCATCCACGGCGTCTTCCATCCGCCCTTTCAGAGGCAGGCCCAGTGCCCTGCCTGCTTTTCCTCCCTGCCAGCTCCCAGAGGGCTCAGAGCCCAGAAACCTGCTCACTTGCCACCAGCTGGGCCCCGCCCGGGCCTTCCCAGCACGCATCCCGGCTGCCAAGGGCAGCAGCTTTTCCAGGATTTGGCTGGCAGGCCCAGTCACCCCAACTCGCCACCTCACCACTCTACCTTGGAGGCTGGCCCTGTCCACTCCACTCTGTGCCTGGCTTCCCTTGCCTGCCTTGGGTCTCTGTGTGGCCCCTCCACGGTGTCCAGGACTGAGTATCCCTCTTGCCTCCTGAAGATCAGCCATGGCCACCTACAAAGTCAAGGTGGCCACAGGCACCGACCTCCTGTCAGGAACACTGGACTCCATCTCACTGACCATTGTGGGGACCCAAGGAGAGAGCCATAAGCAGCTGTTGAACCACTTTGGGAGAGACTTTGCAACTGGGGCGGTAAGTGCATGCGTGCCTGTGTGCGTGTCTGCGTGTCTGTGTGTGTGCATGTGTGTGTGTGTGGCCCTGAAAGGGGTGGAGGCGCGCAAGGGGAGCCAGGTGAGCTGAGCTTGGCCAGAAGAGGCTAGAGAGCAGAGGCAGAGCTCTGAAGGCAGTGAGCCCCCAGGGTGGCTCTAGACGCCTTGCCCAGAGCTGGCTCCCAGCCCCTCACACATGTCACAGGTCTCTGCACCATCCTTCTCCATCCTGCTCCCTCATCGCTATCCCTTTCAGCCATTCCTCACCTCCCTCCCCGTCCTTTTCTTCTCTCTCCCTCTCCCTCAGCCCTCTCTCCCTGTCTCTGCCCATCCTGCATCCCTCTTCTCCCAATCCTTTCCACCTGCTTTCACTCTCCTCCCTTTTCTTCTGTCTTCCCCTCTCCCTCATCGTCTCTCTTCCATTCTTACTCACTCTTCCTAAGTTCAGTTGCGTCATAACTGTTTCATGTTTGCATTGGATTCTCTGTGACTTAAAATGACACCAAACCAGCCTGTCTCATGGAAGGCATGCTCTGTAAGCCCTGAGACCTGATTTTGAGTCAGGCCCAGCCACCTGATGCTATGTGACCTTAATAGATCACTTTATCTATGTGGCCATTCTGCATATCTGCATCTTCACTGATGAATGGGAGAAGGGGCTGACTGGACCACCACCTCTCCCCACTCAAAAACTGTAGTGTGGTAGCCAAGTTCCCAGGGGTCTTAAGGGTTCCTGCAATCTCAGGTGCCTGGAGAGGGGATGGGAAAAGACAGGAGCTGGGGATGGAGAGAGGGAGGGGCTGGAGTCCTACACAGGCGGCCTTGGTTAGAGGGACCCAATAGGAGACCCCCAAGCCGGAGGAGTCAGAAGGAAACTCAACAATCAGGTCAATATCCTGCCTCTCCATCAGTCCAGGGAGGTGAGCATCACACAGCATGAGCAGGGCCTGGGTGAGGGGCCAGCGGGGTGGGCAGCCTGGGAGCTAGGTAGAAACCTGCCCACTCAGCCAGCCCTGCATCCTGCCTAGGTGGACCAGTACACTGTGCAGTGCCCGCAGGACCTAGGGGAACTCATCATCATCCGCCTGCACAAAGAGCGCTATTCCTTCTTCCCCAAAGACCCTTGGTACTGCAACTACGTGCAGATCTGTGCCCCCAACGGCCGTATCTACCACTTCCCTGCCTACCAGTGGATGGATGGCTATGAGACCCTGTCACTCCGGGAGGCCACAGGTAAGCCCTCGTCACCCTGCTCCATCCCATGGCCGTAAGGCCCCTCACTCCAGCCTGTTACCTGGGCATGGCACCTGGGTTTCCAGCAAGCCAGCAGGGGGCCAGCCCCACCAGGGACTCTGTGCTCTCTTGCCACACTCACACATTTCCCTTAGTCAGTGCTACTGCTCTGGACTCAGCTTGGGTCTGTGCACTGGAGTAACAGAGGTGCCTGAGGCCTGGCAGCTACCCTCAGCATCCCCATCTAGCAGCAGACAGCATTTCCAGAGTGCACTCCCTGCTACTTCTCCAGTCCTCCCAGACTCCTACAAGATGCCCAGCCACTCTAAAAAGACCCCTTGTGATGCTAGGGAGAGGCTCAGGATTCTCACAGGAGGTCTATTCATGATGCCAACTATATGTACTCCAAAAGACTCCCTGTTACTCCAGCAGGATTCTGTTACTATAACAGGATGCCCCATTATTCCAACTGGCACCTTGCTACCCCATTTAGAAGCCCTTTGAGTTCCATAAGTCTCCATGGCACTGTGGTCTCATAATTATAATGCCCTGGTTTTCTTTTTTTTGAGACGGAGTTTCGCTCTTGTTGCCCAGGCTGGAGTGCAATGGTATGATCTCAGCTCACTGCAATCTCCACCTCCCAGGTTCAAGCGATTATCCTGCCTCAGCCTCCCGAGTAGCTGGGACTACAGTCACGTGCCACCACACCTGGCTAATTTAGTAGAGACAGGTTTCACCATGTTGGCCAGGCTGCTCTCGAACTCCTGACCTCAGGTGATCTACCCACCTTGGCCTCCCAAAGTGCTGGGATTACAAGCATGAGCCCTGGTTTTCTAATAGAGCATTTTTTAGACTGATGGGATGTTCTATTGCTCCAAAGGATTCCCTATTATCCCAACAGGATACCTTATTTCTCTAACAGGATGAACTGTTACTTCAAAAGACCCCCTCTTAATCCAGTAAGGATCTATCCAACAGAGCCCTAATATTCAGATAGACTGTCAGGGTTTCTCCAAGGTCATGGCTGGCTAAGGCTGCCCAGTGGTTTTTCCAGTTGCTTGGTTGTTCCCATGGGAGAGTACAGGAGCTGGGTGGCTGAGCTCCTCCTAATTTGTAGTACTGCATGGGGCTTGGAGGCCTGTCCTGTTATCCCCCAGTTCTATCACCTGAGTGTCTGTTGGCTTCCTTTGAGGCGGATGGGAGGGAAAGCAGAGCTGAGGACACCCAGGGCCAGAAGCCCCATCCTCCCTGCAGCTGACTACCTCTCTTCCATTTCTCATTGCCCTGTTCTGGAGCGGGGACCAGGGCCTGAGCTGGGGAAAAGAGAGGCAAGGAAAGCCTGGGAGACAGTGTGCATGCCAAGGGGAGAGGCTTGCTGGGGACACTGAGCATCTTCCCACAGTGACAGGTCTGGGTGACTTGGAAGAGTGGACAGGCAGGGTGACGCTCGTGGCCAGGCAGGAATGGGGTTGGGTGAGCCGTTGCCGTGCAACAGGAGGACAGGGAGACTTGAGTCACCCACAGGGCCCTCGAAGGAGTGAGGTTCCCACCCTGGGGACTGAAACGAGCTGGATCTCTGGGTTTCGCAACTCCAGGGAGCACTGTTCATCCAGAATACAACGTGAGCTGAGGCAGGTGGAGGAGGGAGAGGTGGAGGAGGGTGAGGTGAGGGCCTTGATGGAAAATGATGGGCTGTGGCAGCACAGGCCAGCCTGGGGACCACCAGTCAGAGTGCTGGAGAAAGACGGACCTGGATGTAGGTCTCAGTTTTTCCACCTACTAGCTGGACATCTGGGCACATTTCCAAATTCTTCTAAACCTTGGTGCTCTCATCTGTAAAATGGAGCTCACAACAGAACCTACTTCACAGGGTAGATACGAGAATCCAACGTGATGACATCCAAATGGAGTTTTTCCTTTCTTTTCTTTTTCTTTGAGATGCAGTCTCGCTCTGCCCCCCAGGCTGGAGTGCAATGATGGGATCTCAGCTCACTGCAACCTCCGCCTCCCAGATTCAAGTGATTCTCCTGCCTCAGCCTCCTGAGTAGCTGGGATTACAGGCCTGAGCCACCACATCTGGCCTGAAGGGAGTCTGAAAAGGCTGAACAGCTGTTGGTGGTCAGGAGCAGCCTGCTGCAGAACAAATCCAGCCTTTTTCCCACATAATACGACTGTTTCTCCTTGTACCACGGGCATGGTGATACAGTCCTTTAGCTGAAACTGCTGGTGCCAGGGGTGTTTCTTAGGGTTAGATTAATAAAAAGTAAACTGTCTACAAAGTACCTGGGACCTAGTAAGTGCCAAACAATTGTCAGTTATTAATATTTCAGTGGTATCCACCCAAAGGAAAAGAAATCAATGTATCAAAAAGATATCTTACTTATCCTGGCACTATTCACACTAGAAAAAAATACAGAATCACTAAGTGCCCTAATGGATGACTGGATAAAGAAAATGTGGCATATATATATATATGAATACTATTCAGTCATGAAAAAATGAAATCATGTCATTTGCAGCAACATGGATGGAACTAGAAGTCATTATCTTAAGTGAAACAAGGCAGACCAGAAAGTCAAATACCGAATGTTCTCTCTTGGGGCAGGGGTCAGCCCTTGAGTCACCTCCTTGGTCTCCCTACAGGAAAGACAACAGCAGACGACTCACTCCCCATCCTCCTGGAGCACCGACAAGAGGAGATCAGAGCCAAGCAGGATTTCTACCAGTGAGGGGGCTGGTGGCAGAGTCTGGGGCCCTGCAGGGATCCAGGGAGGTGGGGGGCAGTGATGGCTCTGGCCCTCTGCCCTGGGTGGTGCACGGGCATGAGGGGCACATCTCGGCTTCCCTTGCAGCTGGCGGGTCTTTGTTCCTGGCCTGCCCAACTATGTGCACATTCCCAGTTACCGTCCTCCAGTCCGAAGGCATCGCAACCCGAACCGGCCAGAGTAAGGACCTGAAGCTGTGCTGGGCCCCTCCCATGGCTTCTCCCTGGGTGCCTGCCTCCTCCCCGCCCCTTGGATCCCAGCTGCTATGTGCTTCTCCCACAGGTGGAATGGCTATATTCCAGGATTCCCAATTCTTATCAATTTTAAGGCCACCAAGTTCCTAAACTTAAATCTCCGCTACTCCTTCCTCAAGACAGCCTCCTTCTTCACCCGCCTGGGGCCCATGTGAGTGTGTGTGAGTGACGAGGGCTCCTGCCAGGACTGTCCCTCTCCCCCTACCATGGTGGCCTCCAAGACAGTCCCAGAGGTTGGAATGGCCAGGAAGGCAGAGGGAGCTGACATGCAGACCCAGAAAACCCAAGACATGATCCCAGAGACCTAGAGATGCAAAGATCTTGAGACCTGGGACCCAGAGACTTTGAGATGCACAGACCCTAAGGTCCAGAGACCTAAGTGGGTGGGGCGGCCCTGCCACTAGCCCCAGCTGGCTCTTGGGTGACAGCCTCTCCCTGGAATCCCAACTCCTAGGGCACTAGCTTTCAAAGTCCGCGGCCTGTTGGACTGCAAACATTCGTGGAAGAGACTGAAGGATATTAAGAAAATTTTCCCCGGCAAGAAGTCTGTCGTCGCTGGTATGGAATGGGGCGTCCCGGATCGAGCAGGGGGAGCCAGGTGGTCTCCTGAGTGCCAGTCAGGCCCCCCACGTCGGGGCAGTGGGACGCGAGAGGCAGCGAGGCGCGCGCGCCCTCTGGCGGCTTCTGGGAAAACGTCGCCCCGGGCTCCTCTGGCCTCTCAGCGCGAGGCTGGGGGATTCGTTTTCCTCCCCAAGTCCTCTCGGTGCCGGTGCTCTTCTGTCCCATGCTTCTCCGTCCCCGAGGGGGGCCGGGCCGCCTTGTGACGCCCTCGTTCCATCCCCACAGAGTACGTGGCAGAGCACTGGGCCGAGGACACCTTCTTTGGGTACCAGTACCTCAACGGCGTCAACCCCGGCCTGATCCGCCGCTGCACGCGGATCCCAGACAAGTTCCCCGTCACAGACGACATGGTGGCCCCGTTTCTGGGCGAGGGAACGTGCTTGCAAGCGGAGCTGGAGGTGAGGCCCTCTCGGGCGGAGACCCCGGCCCGCCTCCCGGCCTCCCTAGCGTGCATCCAGGTCTCTCCCCACCTCCGGCGCCCGCGCCAGTCCCAGCCACACCCGCACCCAGCACCCCGCTTTCCCGTCGCACCCCTGCCCCTGGGAGCCCCGCGTGGGTGCCTCCTAGCCACCCACCGCGGCTCCCCTCCAGAAGGGGAACATTTACCTGGCCGACTACCGCATCATGGAGGGCTTCCCCACCGTCGAGCTCAGCGGCCGGAAGCAGCACCACTGCGCCCCCCTCTGCCTGCTGCACTTCGGGCCGGAGGGCAAAATGATGCCCATCGCCATCCAGGTGCGTGGGCCGCAGGCGGCGCTGCCTCTGAGCCTCTGTGTGAGCGAATGTTCCTCCAAGTGTGCGCGCGCTTATGTGAGCGTGTGGACCTGTGTGTTTTCAGTTGTCTCTCGGTATCCTTGAGAGACAGGTTCCAGGACCGCCCCTCCCCATACCAAAATCTGCAGATGCTCAAGTTTCTTATATAAAATGTTCCGGTATTTACATATAACTTACACACATCTTCTTGTGTGTTGGGGTTACAGGCGTGAGCCACCGTGCCCAACCCGGGCACCATTTTGTAATTCATAGAAAAGCCCGGTGTGGGCAGGCAGCGGATCGGGTTTGTGTGTCCAAATAGGCTTAGGTGTAGATGCACCTTGCAAGGTGCAAGGACCACCTTGGCAGTTCCCCGCCTCTCACCTGCTTGCTATCTTGGTCGCCTCAGGTACAGAAGTGCAAGGTGCGCTGCTCAGCGGAGCTCTTGCTGCTGCGTGTACACAAGGAGCGCTAGGCTTTCTTCCATCTTGCACTCCTGGGCTCAAGCTATGCTCCCACCTCAGCCTCCCAAAGTGCTGGGACTACAGGCGTGAGCCACCTCCACCGGCCCGCTTGTGTATTTTAAATCCTCTCTAGGCCGGGTGCCGTGGCTCATGCCTGTTAATCCCAGCACTTCGGCAGGCTGAGGTAGGCGGATTACTTGAGGTCAGGAGTTCGAGACCTGGCCAACATGGGGAAACCCTATCTTTACTAAAACTACAAAAATTAGCCAGGCGTGGTGGGGAGTGCCTGTGGTCTCAGCTATTCGGGAGGCTAAGGCAGGAGAATCGTTTGAACCCAGGAGGCCGAGGTTGCAGTTAGCTGAAGTCACGCTGCTGCACTTCAGCCTGGGCGACGGAATGAGATCCTGTCTCAATAAAATAAAATAAAATAAAATAAAATAAATCCTCTCTAGATTGTTTATAGTACCCAATATAATACAATGTAAATGCTATGTGTAGTTGTTATGCTGTATAGTTTAGGGAAAAACTCTGCACATGTTCAGTAGAGACAGTTTATTTCCCTAGAGTATTTTCCATCTGTTGTGGTGGAATCCACAGTGTGGAGCCCATGGATACGGAGGGCTGGCTGCACTGGTATGCCCTATGTGTGTGCATCTGTGAGTGTGAGCACGTATGTGTGTCTGTGGAGTGTGCTCGTCTCTTTGACTTCATCCATCCATCCACTTGGAAAACCAACCCCTGAAGGGGGCCAGGTCCCTACTGGAAATACTGAGCTAATTAGACCTAGCTGCTGCCTTGGGAATCTGGTCTGGCAGAGGAAGGAACTACCCCAAGGGTCATGTACAAGTTAGAAAGAGGCTCCCTCTGGGTGGATGGGCCAGAGCCCCAGAGCGTGATGGTCATTGTTCCTTAGCATAAGAGTGTAGGCTGATTTCAGTGATCTGCCTGCCCCTTGAGGGCTGGGAACCCTTGTGTAGTGTGCAACCTGCACACCTGAGTTTGGTGGAGGTAGGGCTGGAGTAAGGAAGGCTTGCTGGAGGAGGCAGCTTGTGAGATGGTTCTGGAAGAATAAGTGGGAGCTGCCAGGTAGAGACCGGGACAAGGGGAAGGTACTGAAGTCAGGGAGAGGGGACAACAAGATCAAATGTGGGTAGGGAAAAAAGGGCCAGGGGTACTCAGGGGATCAGTGGGACTGGACTGTGGGAGGGTTTTCACCTTCTCAGACTCCCTTCTGCCTCCTCCCTGCAGTGGGGCCTTTCTGTGTGTGGGTCCTGCCCTCATCTAACCCTCCCTCTTTCACCACCCCTAGCTCAGCCAAACCCCTGGGCCGGATTGCCCCATCTTCCTGCCCAGCGATTCTGAGTGGGACTGGCTGCTGGCCAAGACGTGGGTGCGCTATGCGGAGTTCTACAGCCACGAGGCCATCGCCCACCTGCTGGAGACCCACCTCATTGCCGAGGCCTTCTGCCTGGCCATGCTGAGGAACCTGCCCATGTGCCACCCCCTCTACAAGGTACGGGCTTGGGGGGAGAGGCCTCCCCCAGGCATCATGGCCCTCACCTGGCCTCAGAAAGGCCCCCAGCCCACTGAGCAGTCAGACTCTAGTCAGAGAGGGCTTGGCATGGGGACTTTCCGGAGTGAGCAGGTCTGATGTTGCGTGAGTGAGGTGCTCAGCTCCTTTGGGCGCCACTGCAGCCCTCTCTCTTCATTCTCCTGGTCCTTCCCACAGCTCCTCATCCCCCATACCCGATACACTGTCCAGATCAACAGCATTGGCCGGGCTGTTCTCCTCAATGAGGGGGGGCTCTCTGCCAAGGTAAGACTCTGCCCCCATCCCCAAAGAGACACTTGCTTTCCTCTGGCCTTTGTAGATGGACAAAAACCAGGACCTTTCACTTGCCTTTGGGTCATTGTGAGGGGGCATGGAGGGAGGGAACTGGATGAAGTGGGTTCTCCTGTCTAGAAAGGAGCAGGGCAGGGCTGGGGCGCTGCCCCAGAGCAGGAGAGTTCCTGGAGGTGGGGTGGGCTGGCTCGGGGGTGACAGGGGGCACTTATTGGAATCCTAGAGGACCTGAGGGGGGTGCCAGGGATGCCTGTCCACCTCCAGTATTTGCCTCCTCCCTCACAGGGCATGTCTCTGGGAGTGGAGGGCTTTGCTGGGGTGATGGTGAGAGCTCTGTCAGAGCTCACCTATGACAGCCTCTACCTCCCCAATGACTTTGTGGAGCGTGGGGTCCAGGACCTGCCTGGATATTACTACCGCGACGACAGCTTGGCTGTGTGGAATGCGCTGGAGAGGTGAGCTCAGCACCCCAGTGGGTGGCTCTCAGGGTGGACACCCTGGAGTGTTAGGGAGGGTGTAGGGAGCTTCTGGGGATCTGAGTATGGGTCTGGTGTCATCCGTAGGCTTGTCCTTGGGGAAGGGGCCTGGGGTCTGTGTGTCCATTACACCTGCACCCTCAGCCCAGTGGGCCCCTTTGTTGCTTGGGTCCCCAGCCCACCTCTGCTGCCCAGACCCCTCTGGGATCTGAGCTGCCTGTAGGCTTTGCCCAGCCCTTATAAGGGAGTGCTCTGGGTGCATTCTGTCCTTGCCAAGCCACCCTCTCCACTTCTGCCCCACAGGACTTGCCCTCCCACAGGGCTGGGACAGCTCTGGGGCCAACCGAGGCCAGGGCACCCTGGGGGAGGTGGGAGAAGCCTGGCTGAGGAGTGGGAGGGGAGGATCCAAACTGAGGCCCTGTCCCCTGGTCAGGTATGTGACGGAGATGATCACCTATTATTACCCGTGTGATGCAGCCGTGGAGGGTGACCCAGAATTGCAGTCCTGGGTGCAGGAGATATTTAAGGAGTGTCTTCTAGGGCGTGAGAGCTCAGGTATGGGCCTGGGCATATGGGCAACCAGGGGAGCTGGGGCTGAGGGGCAGTGCCCAGGCAGGTCAGCTAGGGCCCTCCTGGTATGGATCAGAACATATTTTACTGTGGACTAAAAGAGACCAAATTGCTACCCTGGGATTCTGGCAGGGCTCTTCTCTGGCCTCTGGGGCAGTGGAACCTCAGAGAGGGTGGGGAAGAAAACATGGCTGGCCATGGGTCCCTGTCTGAGATTAAGGGCTGTGGGTCATCTCTGCAGAGACTTGGAGGGGTCCCAGCCCCAACTCAGAAACAAATCTTTGTGGATTGTGAAATGGGGTGTGAGCTCCAACAGGAAAGGGTGGGAGGCCAGGGAGCTGGCAGGGGGGAGCTGGCAGGGGGCAGCTGGCAGCTCCAGGAGAAGGGTGAGGTCCTGCCGCCTGGGTACACATCCAGCAAATATCCAGTGAGCCTCCATAACCCAACACTGTGCCCGTTACTGAGGAGGCAAAAGGGAACAGGACAGGTAGTGAAGATGCCTGCCCTCAAGGAGTTTACAGTCTAGGGTGGCAGGTATTTCCCTAAAGTAAGTTGTGGGAAAGCTCAGGGAAGGTGACTAACCCATCTTGGGAAGGGGTAGTGGAGAGAAGATAGGGCAGGAGGAGCAAGCTAAGATCTAGCCGAGATCTCACTTCTTGGCTAACATCTAGCTAAGATCTCAGGATGAGAGGCCAGCCTTGAGATGACAGAGGATGGGGATGGAGAGTTCTGCATGGGAGCAGCACGTGGAAAGTCAAGAAACCTGGAGAGCATAGGGAGTTCTGAGAGCTGCTTACTGCAGTCAGGTTCTCTGCAACTGGAGCTTAGGGTGGGAGGGGAGGAAGTTCCCGATGGGCTAAGGCTGAGGCTGTGAGCAGTGGTCAGGTTTGGTTAAGGGCCAGAGGGAGCCATCGAGGGTTTTACAAGGATATCAGACTTCTGTGCCGGAATATCAGGCTGCGCTGGCAGCCAGCAAACAGTTAGGGAAGTTGTGGTGTCCAGGAGGGAAGACTGGGGACCTGACTAGGACGAGGACTGTGGGGACACCACAGAGAATTCCAGGGCTAGATACGATGGTACTGGGTAACAGTTTGGGTTTGGCAGTGAGGGGCAGGTGAGGGGAGGGAGGGGCCAAGGGCGACTCCAGGTTTTGGGCTTTTGCAACTGGATAAGTGATGTATGTCATCTGTTGAGCTGGGGGCTGAAAGGAGAAGTTAGGGAGGAAGATGGTGGGTCTGGTTTGAATGTGTGGGACTTTTGGAACCTGAGATCACCATGGCAACCAGGACACACAGTACAATAGGAAAGAGAAACAACCTGAGGCTCACATGGGTCAACAGGAAAGAAACCAGCAGCTTGGTAGGGAAGAGGGGTGAGACAGAGAAATCCATCTGAAATGGGCAGAGTCCCGAAGGCAGTGATGGGAGGGAGTGGATGGTGTGGGCTGGATTGACTCAAGGAAGGACTCTTCCAAAGGAACCCAGGAACGAAAGAAAGCCTCCTGCCTCTCCCAACAGCCTCTGACCTTGGACCAGAGAGGAACCCCCAGGGAAACTGGAAGAGAGATCTGAGGGCCACACGTTAGGCAGGGGCCAGGAGCAGCCCTGGAGGACTTCTGGCCAGGGCCTGCCACCCTCCGTCCACAGCCTTATGATCTGGATTAGGGGCGATGGGGTTGTAGCCACAGGAGGGTCACGCAGACAGGATGAGGGTAGGGAGGGATGCGCAGCTTGGAGCTTTTGCAAAAAGAGAAGAGTGGGGCATGGTGGCGCCCTCTGCCGGGTAGCCAGGGCCAGGGCAGGACTGACGCTGCCTGCGCCTTTCCCCCACCTGTCAGGCTTCCCCACGTGCTTGCGAACCGTGCCTGAGCTGATCCGATATGTCACCATAGTCATCTACACCTGCTCTGCCAAGCACGCTGCTGTCAACACAGGCCAGGTACCGGTGCTCTCACCAGCCCAGCCCCAGCCCCAGATCTCGACCTCCCAGTCCGTGCCCCAATCTCAAACCCAACCTCAGCCATAATCCCTGGTCCAGCCTTAACTTGTCTCAGCCAGAATCGCAGCTTCAACTCCAGTCCCAACGGAAACTGAGCCTCAGACCCAACTCTCAGCCCCAGGCCCTGGCCTCATCTCAAGGAAACCGCAGCCCCACACCCAGCCCCACACCCAGCCCCAGCCCCAGCCCCAGTCTAACCAACTGAGCCCAGCCTCAGCGCCAAGAGCAGGGAGTCCAAGGCAGCGACGGGAGGGCAGGTGGTGAGGGCCTGGCAGAAGGAAACTCCTGGTGTGCTCTTCCACCCAGACCCGCACCTCTACCCTATCCCCAGATGGAGTTCACCGCCTGGATGCCCAACTTCCCAGCATCCATGCGGAATCCACCGATGCAGGCGAAGGGGCTGACCACTCTGGAGACCTTCATGGACACGTTGCCGGATGTGAAGACGACGTGCATCACGCTGCTGGTGCTCTGGACTCTCAGCCGGGAGCCTGATGACAGGGTGCGAGATGGGTTGGGGGACTCTGAGCACAGGGAGGGGGCCAGGAGCTGGGGAGGGAGGGGTCAGGATAACTGCGGGGGGGGGGGTGTCAAGAGGGGAGCACGGAGTGAGAGGCCACTGAAGCCAAAGGTGGAGGGACCAGGGCCACCAGCAGGAGGAGAGGGTGCTGGCCGGCCCTGGTCCCAGCTGCCGAGCTCTCTGCCCGCAGCGCCCTCTGGGCCACTTCCCGGACATCCACTTCGTGGAGGAGGCCCCGCGGAGGAGCATAGAGGCGTTCCGCCAGCGTCTGAACCAGATCTCGCACGCCATCCGCCAGCGCAACAAGTGCCTCCCCATCCCCTACTACTACCTGGACCCGGTGCTGATTGAGAACAGCATTTCCATTTAGGATTGCCCTTCCCGTCTCGCCTCTCCCCATTCTGTGCCCTCCTATTTTCAAAATAACTACAAAAAACGAAAAAACCAAAACACCCCCAAAAAACAAAAACAAAAAATATACAAAAAAAAAAACCCCACAAAACAAAAAAGTCTTTCCTTTCCCTGGGTCTATCTGTGAGTGCGCACGGCACGTTACTGGAGCGCTGGCGGCAGGGCTGGCGCCGCAGGGTGCGATGCAGGCTGTGCACGTCCTGTGCTCTCACCGCCCGTTCCCCGCGGTTGCGGGGTTCAGGTAGGAGTAGGGCAGCGCCGGGCCCCGGTTTCACTCCAGGACGTCCCCAGAGATCGGGGCCAGGCGACTCTAGAAGGCGGCGATGCTCCGTCGCGGGACCTCTGGTAGGTGTCCAGGCAGGCAGGAGGAAAGGCTGGGACCTCCGCCGGCTGCATTTTCAGCCCACAACGATTCTGTTTTATTTTAACTCTCCCTACCTGGAGACTTAGTCCACCCAGTCCCAGCCCACCTAGGGGTCCTGGACCACTCCAGAACCATCTAACGTGAGACATAAACCATCCCACCTGACAAAAGACCGTGGGCCACAAGAAACACAGACCCTCCCCCCCACAAGCCCGGCTCACTCTGAAGCTCAGACCACTCTAAGCTCCTCCTACTAGGAATCCACACCACCCCAAACCACACCCACCGGCAACCTAGTGGCTGCAAGCCCTGCCACCTAGGAGCTCAGCCTGCTAAGCTAAGTTCGTTCTCCTAGTAGCCATTGTACCCACTCTTCTAGAAGCTGAGGCCCCAGCCACCCACATCTGGGCCTTGCTTATAGTGTCCTTGGTTTCACTCCTGACCCCCCCACCCCAAAGGAGCACCAGGGCGTCGCATGTGGCATTGACCTCAGGGAGTGGGCCTGCTAGTTCTGCCTGGCTCTTGGCGGTGGGCAGGGCAAGCCACATGGTAGTAGCGATATTGGGCATCCAGGCTCTGAATTCAGACCCACCCCGCAAACTCGGTACTGAGACCCGGCAAACTAGAGCTGCCCGTGCTGCTAGGTCTGCTCCTCCCATGATCCTTCTTGTCCCCTGGGTCTGGCACTGGCTCACCTGGCCACTGTTGATGGCAGCATGTTGGGCTGAGCAGATGAAGATGATCGTGGTGAAACACCAATGAACACAGCACAGTGGCCCAGGGTGGAGGGGACCCCTAGATGGGAGTAGGGTAGAGAGAACAGAGCTGAGACCCTAGGGACTGCTGCCCTGGGGCAGTGGACACATCCCCTGAGAGCATTCAGCTTGGTAAACCCTCCTGGAAGATCTCTGTGACCCAGGCCTGGAGCTCCAAGTCCCTGTTCACCGTGTGTCATCCGGGTAATAGATGTTAACAATATCGATCCCAAAGCCGGGGATTTGGGAACACATGGTGACTAACACTTGGGAGCCAACGCTGCACAGGGGTGTGGGTTGGAAGGGGCCACTGAGACCAGCTGCTTACAAAAGAGGAAACAGGCCAAGGAAGGAAGGTGGCCGACCACAGAGGCGAGTTTCAAACTGGGAGGCTGCGATCTTTACCAGGGTGTGCAAACCGAGGGCTGAAGGCCATGATTGATCTACAGATGTGGTTTGATCAGCTGGCAAGGTTTCTCTGTTTGTTTTTCAAGTCGAATCACTTGCCAACATTTAAATATTAGAAGACGTCTGGTTTCTGCTGAAAAATCTGAAGATCTGGTCACAGTGATAGCTGAGTCACCACTGTCCCCATCAGACACACATGAGGTCCCCACTGGCCACAGTCCCTGCCCACTCTTCTTCCTTAGCTTTTCTCTGCTCACTGGCCTACAGGCATCTGGAATCCAAACCACAGGGAAGGATGAGACACCAGGCCTATCTGTGTTGGGACTATCTGTCTGATTGGTTCATTTCCTCCACTGGTTCCCAAAGGGTCCTCCACCCCCAGCTGTAGGAGGGCATGCTGAGGAAGAGCCCCTGCTGCAGATGTTCATATAGGAGGAGTCCCCGAGGACTTCAAGGGGGAGGCGGGACATAAGTTGGGCTTGAAGCAGGGGCAGATTTTGAATTGGGAGAGAGGGAGAAATTAGGGTGCCTCCTCTCCCTGGGCCGAGGGTGTGCTGAGGTGGAAGAATGGAAATCGGGGCAGATTCCAGAAGGGCTGAACTGCTGCAGGGGAGACAAAATTGCATGTAGTGAGCAACTGGGAGCCACTGGAGGCTAATGGGCAGTGGCACTGTCATCAATCTCAGTGCTGGAGGGAAGCCATTATGCAGGCTGGTGGCGGGAGCTGGGAACCCACAAGAGGCCAGATGTCAAGAGGATCTGGCCATTGGCATGGAGGCCACAGCTACACCCCAAGGAATTCTCCTATGAGGAAGATTACTGTGGAAAAACCTGGAGACACAGTGACTTTCTGGGGTGAATAATAATTTTAATAGCTAATGCTCAAAGAGCACTTTCTGTGCACTGGTGTTTGTTTTTAGGGCTTTGCATTTAATAAGAATAATAAACTATACCACAGGTGCTCTTATTAGCTTCATTGTCAGATGAAGAAACAGGCACAGAGAGGTTAAATAACTTGCCCAAGGTCACACAGCTGGGAAAGATGAAGAGTATAAACAGGAAGGGCTTGGAGGCAGCAGCAGTGTGTTTGGGCAGGAGGCTGGAGGAAGGTTGAAGAAACCAACAGGGGTATAGCCAAGGGTGAGAGGCTTGGAGCCTTCAGGCCCCAGGGGAGTGTCCCCTTTCTATGGCTGCACAGATCTGGAGTATAGTAGCGGGCAAGGTCCTGGAGCTTGAGGTCAGCGAGCTGGTGGGACAGGTAAAGGGAGTGGTAGATGGCAGTTGCTAGTCCTTTGGTGATCAGCTCCAGGCAGCCCACCTGTCCCAACAATGTGAACTGTAATGAGCAGAGAGCCCACTCCTGCTGCGAGCAGGGGCTCTGGACCAAATCTCAGGCCTCCCCTGGCCCTCTCTGCTCACTCCAAGATCCCAGGCCTCCAGGGCCTTGACCTGGTAGATGAGTTTCCCTGGTACAAAGAGCCCAGTATGGGCTGGATGCTGATGTGGCAGGTGCAGCAGAAAGGGGAAATGTACAGCAGAGGGGAGCTGGAGTCAGAGGTCGGATCAGGCAGCCTGGGCCTCCCGCTGCTATGGGCCCTAAGAGGAGGGCTCCTCCCTACCTTGAAATGTGTGGCTAAATAGCAGGAGAGAGCACATTTCTCACTCAGCCCCGCCCTTGCTATCGAAGAACAATGCCCCTGCCTCCACTGGCGCCTGCTCAGCCTGCAGACTGGTCTCAGAGTCCAGCTCCGGGACCATGATTGCATTGGTGACCAGGAAATTCTTTGGGAGGCAGGGACATCGGTGGATCAGGATGAAGTTGAGGCCATTCAGGAACTGGGAGGTGAAGGAGGTGAAGGAGGCATCCCTGTCCTCCTTCCAGTCTCAAATAGACACTCTACAGAGGGCAGGTTCGGGGAGGGTCACCATCTACCTGCAGCACTCCTCCCACTTTCAGACCCATCTCCAACTTCCCAGCATAGCCACTTCCTGATGTTGATGGCTAGGCTGGGCTCCCCTCCTTCCTACCCCATCGGGTTGGATGACTTGAATTTTCCAAGTGTTTTTTTTTTAAGAAAACAAAGGATTGCAGGTTTGGGTTCTGCCTGAGGAGTCACCTGAACTCCCTTGGCCCCACCCGTTTTAGGGGAAGCCTGACATGCTCTGTGATGTACACCAAGACCTTACCTAGGATGAGTTTAATTTTTTTTTTTTTGAGACGGAGTCTCGCTCTTGTTGCCCAGGCTGGAGTGCGATGGCGCCATCTCAGCTCACCGCAACCTCCGCCATTCAGGTTCAAGCAATTCTCCTGCCTCAGCCTTCTGAGTAGCTGGGATTTCAGGTATGTGCCACCACATCTGGCTACTTTTGTATTTTTAGTAGAGATGGGGTTTCTCCATGTTGGTCAGGCTGGTCTCAAACTCCCGACCTCAGGTGATCTGCCCACCTTGGCCTCCCAAAGTGTTGGGATTACAGGCATGAGCCACCGCGTCCAGACGGATGAGTTGAATTTGAGAAAACTGGAAATCCAAAGAATAATGGATACCAGCACAGCCTGTCCTTCTGGTCTTCCGCTCCACAGAGGCCCTTTCAATTCCCTTTCAAAACTCACCAGTCCCATCCCATTCTTCTGCAAAGTATGCCACAAGGAAGTGTGGATGATTTGTTAACCCAGAGTGATTATTCAATAAGAGGTTGCATTGCTTTGGGGCGTGACACTGGTGCTAGGGTTTCTGAACCAAGAGTTTGACCTGTATAGTTTAAACGCATCGTGCTCCCAGCAGAGAAGGGTATCAGAGTGGAGGCACTCCTGAGTTCTCCAGTTTGGTTTATTTAATTAATTAATTTATTTTTTTGAGATGGAGTTTCGCTCTGTTGCCCAGGCTGGAGTGAAATGGAGAAGGGACTGGGGCTCTAGGCACTGTTCTGGGGTGGCATACGGGCCTTTCCCTCCAGCCAGGGAGGGATTTCAAACAAATTAAAAACATGGTTCGTACAAATTAGAATGTTCACAAGTCAAATATTGTATTTGACTCTGCCAGACGGTCATGCTATTTCCAAGAACAATTGAGGAGACAGGGATTTATAGGCAATTTAAGAAATGTTGGGATATGATTGATGGGTTAGATATGAAACCAGCCAACATCCTACAGAGCAATAAACTATCATCTTTGGTTTATTTGCTTAAAAAAAAAGCTGAACAGGCTGGGCGCGGTGGCTCACGCCTGTAATCCCAGCACTTTGGAAGGCTGAGGGAGGCGGATCATTTGAATCTGGGAGGCAGAGTTGGAGTAAGCCAAGATCACACCATTGCACTCCAGCCTGGGTTACACAGTGAGACTGTCTTAAAAAACAAAAAAACAAAGAAAAGAAAGGACTTCCTTAAAAGGACAGGCAGGCTGGGCATAGGGGCGCACACCTGTAATCCCAGCACTTTGGGAGGCCGATGAGCCAGAGGTCAAGAGATCGAGACCATCCTGGCCAACATGGTGAAACCCCATCTACACTAAAAATGCAAAAATTAGCTGGGCATGGTGGTGTGCACCTGCAACCCCAGCTACTTGGGAGGCTGAGGCAGGTGAATCGCTTGAACCCAGGAGGCTGAGGTTGCAGTGAGCCAAGATTACGCCATTGCACTCCAGCCTGGGTGACAGAGCAAGAGTTCATTTCAAAAAACAAAAACAAAAACAGAAAAGGACAGTCAATTGTCCTCTTGAGTCTATTTCTCAATTTTGGATAATTTTTCTTAACAAGGCTGTTCCCTGTGAGTGCATCAAGTAATCAAATAGATCCCTTTTCAGGGTTTTGCCTCTCCTGCTCTCTCTCTCTTTCTTAGACTCCCATTCCTTTACTCCTCACTGTGGCCCTGCCTTACAATCCCACTCTCCTTCTCTCCTTCTCAAGTGACAGCTAGATAAGTGTGCATCCTTCCTTCCAGACCTTTACCTTGCCAGTTCTATTGATTTACATACTTAAAAAAACACACGCACAAAATGGAGCAGGTGCTTCTCATTCGTGTGACTTGTTTTCCACCTATGTTATATAACCCTTCATCATCAAGGCAGTCAAGTGCCAACTTAGCTGCGTTGAAGAATACCTAGAGAACTGGTAAAGCATTATTTCTGGGTGTGTCTGGAAGGTGTTTCCAGAGGAGATTGGTGTGTAAGTCAGTGGACTGAGTGGGAAGCCTCCACCCTCAATGGGGACAGGCACCATCCAATCTCTGGGGGTCCTGGTGAAATGAAAAAGCGGAGAAAAGGATCTCCTCCCCTTCCCTCTCTCCTGGAGCTGGGACACTCTCCTTCTCCTGCCCTTGGACATCAGAACCCAGGGTCTCTGGCGTTGGGACTCCAGGATCTATACCAGTGCTCCGCCCCCTTCAACCAGTGGAAGTATTCCCAGGCCTTTGGCCTTGGACTAAGAATGACACCATTGACATCCCTGGTTCCAAGCCCTTCAGTAGACGCCTTATTTAGGTTTACCACTTTTTACCTTTAACACCATATTTTAGTTGTAGCTTTTCAATGTGTAGCTATGTTTAGATGCACAGATGCTTACCATTGTGTTACAATTCCTTATAGTGTTCAGCATGGTGACCTGTTGCCCCGGTTTGCAGCCTAGGAGCAGCAGGCTAGACCATACAGCCTAGGTGTGTAGTAGGCTCTTCCATTTAAAATTGTGGAAGCATTGGCCAGGTGTGGTGGCTCATCCCTGTAGTCCCAGCACTTTGGGAGGCTGAGGTAGGTGGTTCACCAGAGGTCAGGAGTTTGAGACCAGCCTGTCGAACATGGTGAAATCCTGTCTCTATGAAAAAGAAATTAAAATTATGCAAGCACATGCCACAATGTTCACATCAAGAAATCACCTAACACAATTCTCAGAACATATCCCCATTGTTAAGTAACACATGACTATATGTCTATTATCTATTTACTATCTATCTATCTATCTATCTTCTACCATCATCTATCTATCTATCTATCATCTACCATCATCTATCTATCTATCATCTACCATCATCTATCTATCTATCTATCTATCATCTACCATCATCTATCTATCTATCTATCTATCATCTACCATCATCTATCTATCTATCTACCATCATCTATCTATCTATCTATCTATCTATCATCTACCATCATCTATCTATCTATCATCTACCATCATCTATCTATCTATCATCTACCATCATCTATCTATCTATCTATCTATCATCTACCATCATCTATCTATCTATCTACCATCATCTATCTATCTATCTATCTATCTATCATCTACCATCATCTATCTATCTATCATCTACCATCATCTATCTATCTATCATCTACCATCATCTATCTATCTATCTATCTATCTATCTATCTATCTATCTATCATCTACCATCATCTATCTATCTATCTATCTATCTACCATCATCTATCTATCTATCTATCATCTACCATCATCTATCTATCTATCATCTACCATCATCTATCTATCTATCTATCATCTACCATCATCTATCTATCATCTACCATCATCTATCTATCTATCTATCATCTACCATCATCTATCTATCTATCTATCATCTACCATCATCTATCTATCTATCTATCATCTACCATCATCTATCTATCTATCATCTACCATCATCTATCTATCTATCTATCATCTACCATCATCTATCTATCTATCTATCTACCATCATCTATCTATCTATCTATCTATCATCTACCATCATCTATCTATCTATCTATCTATCTATCTATCTATCTATCTATCATCTACCATCATCTATCTATCTATTTATCTATCATCTATCCATCTTCTATCTATTTACTATCCATCATAGCCCACGGAGACCACCACTCTGGAGAATTAACTGGATATCCCTAGAGGTGAATGTTCTCTGTAACAACCTTCTCTTTTCAAGGCAGGGCAGCCAGCTGAGAGCACTGGGAATAGGGTTGTGTGGTATGTGTGGCAGGGCTCACAAGCTCACAGGCCCTGGGCAGAGGAGGTGGTGGTGGCTTCTCCAAGGGTGGTTAGGGACTGACTGCTTGGATTTTGGTGGCTGAGCTGCCTTGGATGCTGCAGTTTCTCCTGGGAATTATAGTGAATCTCAAAAGATATATACTGAAACAAACAGCAGTTTATTGACTGGGGTACAACTGCCCTCCAGTTCACCAGTACATCTACACATGCAACCATCCAGTCATTTTCACTTCATCCAACATTAAACAAATCTGTTGGATATCACTCTGTGCCAGTGCAGTGTTGGGCACGAGGCCTATCAAGTTGAGTGAGACCCAGCTGCTGCATTCCAGAAGCTCATGGTCTGGTTGGGGAGACACACAGGTAAATGAAGGGCACCACAGGGTTTTAGGAACTATTTGTGCATTAACTTCTCCATTTAGCATGTACTTACCGAGCACCTGCAGTGTGCCAGTGCTGTGATGGACAGTTGTGAACCTTGTCCTCCTGAGCTGGCAGTCCAGCAATAGAGGTCAGGATGGCTGGGTCACCTGGAAATGCCTCCAAGGGATAGGCAATGGGGCAATAGAAGGACCAAGGAGGCACACCAGCTTGTAACTGTCTCATCTTGGAAAGGACACACATCTCTTTTGGCCAGGATTAGTCATATGGCCCCAACCTAACTGAAAGGCAGGCTGGGAAACATTGGGTAGTCCATGAGGTATTAGGTGAGCATAAACTCTGCTACCAGTGGTCTCTGGGGCTCCATGTTAAGTGAAACAGCGTCTCTCTCATGGAACTGAATATGGAGGCAAATAATTCAAGGATGAAAAAGGATAGGAGCTTCATTATTCCCCTGGCAGTGCCTGGGGACAGCATCCATCACTTCCTGCCCCTTGTTCCCAGATGCCTGGAGCTTCCTGGGTTCTAGGTTTCAGTTTCTTTCCTGAAACCACATGATTAACTTTTTTTTTTTTTTTGAGATGGAATTTCACTCTTGTTGTCCAAGCTGGAGTGCAATGGTGTGATCTCGGCTCACTGCAATCTCTACCTCCTGGGGATTCAAGTGATTCTCCTGCCTCCATCTCCCAAGTAGCTGGGATTACAGGCATGCCCCACCATGCCTGGCTAATTTTTGGTTTTGTTTTTTTTGAGATTGTGTTTTGCTCTTATTGCCCAGGCTGGAGTGCAATGGTGTGATCTTGGTCCACCTTAACTTCCGCCTCCCAGGTTCAAACGATTCTCCTGAGTAGCTGAGATTACACGCACATGCCACCACGCCTGCCTAATTTTTGTATTTTTAGTAGAGACAGGGTTTCATCACATTGGTCAGGCTGGTCTCTAACTCTTGACCTCAGGTAATCCACCCGCCTTAGCCTCCCAAAGCGCTGGGATTACAGGCCTGAGCCACGGTGCTTGGCTTTTTTTTTTAACAAGATCTCACTCTGTTGCCCAGACTGGAATGCTGGAATGCAGTGGTGTGATCAAGGCTCACTGCAAACTCCGCCTCCCTGGCTGAAGCAATCCTCCCACCTCAGCCCTCTGAATAGCTGGAACTATAGGGGTGAGCCACCATGCCCTGCTACTTTTTAAAATTTTTGGCAGAGATGGGGTCTCACTATACTGCCCAAGCTGTCTTGAACTCCTGGGCTCAAACAATCCTCCTGCGTTGGACTTCAAAAGTGTCGGGATTACAGGTGTGAGTCCCTGCATCTGACCTGCATAGTCAGCTCTTTGACTTCTCAATGTCCTCAATTTCTTTTCCATTCACTCGTTTATTGCTTAAGTTAGCAGGAATTGATTGAAAGAAGTTTGACAGGGACATATACCTCTAAGTCACTTTTGGTATTCTCATGGTCACTGAGGAATGAACAGCTCAAATGCTGCTTGCCAGTCAGCCCTACCCTTCCTGAGGCCCTGTTCCAATTTTTTTTCCAATCGTAGTTGCAGGGTCCAACCCTGCAGGGTCTAGTGGGTGTTCTTTTGTGTGCAGAGGTGATAGATCACAGGAAAGAAAGACACAAGGCACAGAGATGAGAGAAGAATTCAGCTGGGCCCGGGACACCACTACTACCAACGCGGAGTCCAGCAGTGGCCGCGAATGCCTGGACGCGCTGATATTTATTGTTTACAAGGCAGGGGGGCAGAGTAAGGAAAGGGAATCATCTGACGTGATTGATAGGGTCACGCAAATCAGGTGCTTACAGTACAGGGGCTCCTCCCTTTCAGGTAGCTGCTGCAAGGAGGGGAGGCACATAGGTCAGCATCTGTGTATACACTTCCCAGAAAGATCAAAGGCTTTTAGGATTCCTTTATTCTTTACTTCTCACAACTTCTAAGAACTTAGAAAAAGCACCCAGTGAGAAGGTAGAACATGAAAGTGGACCAGAATGGTGACTATCGGAGCACAGCACCACGGAGGCATTTAAGCCCCTGGATGTCAGCGGGCCGGGCTGGCCAATGTCAGGCCTTCCTCACGAGCCGGGCAGAGCAGATGTTCTCTGAACTCCCCCAGTGAAAGGGAAACTCCCCTTCATGGCCTGCTAAGTAACTGGCACCTTCCCAGGCACTGGCCTTACCGCAAGGCCTGCCTGCTAAGTAACGGGCGCCTTCCCAGGGCACTGACTCTCACCTCCTGATCAGTCTCACAATATCCCTTCAGTTCCGAATTATATTTCACCCGATTATGTCTGTACCATAAAACTAAAATGATTCTATGCTCTAATACTAAAGCAAAGATTAATAAAGAATATTATTTACTAGGACGGATTATATAATTGATGATGTGATTGTTTCTAAATATATTTGGTATCATTGCTAAAACTAAGTAATCAGTTATTGATTATACTGGGCAACTTTCTTCCCACAGGTAATGTTTATGCAGTTATAGTATATAAATTGCATTTCGTCCACATTGTTTCATAAAAATCGGTGAAACTGAAAAACCAAAGCACTCGTGCCTGCAGTGTGAAGTAGTGATGGAAATCATTAGGTGAATTATAAAGGACACGTTTCGTTTTTACACCAAAAAAGCAAAGGCAATTTTAAAACTGGAGAGTGCTAGTCAGGTATTTTGTAGAATGTCCCTCAATTTGAGTTTGTCTGTATTTTTCTCATCATGGGACTGTAGTTGGGAGTTTCTAGAAGAAACCACAGAGGTGAAGTGCTCTTCTCACAACATTAGACGAAGCGACATGGTATCAGCGAGTTCATCTGGATCTTTTTTTTTTTTTGAGAAAGAGTCTTTCTCTGTCACCCAGGCTGGAATGCAGCAGCATGATCTCAGCTTACTGCAACCTCCGGCTGCTGGGTTCAAGGAATTCTCCTGCCTCAGCCTCCTGCATAGCTAGGATTACAAGTGCCGGCCACCACATCTGGCTAATTTTTGTACTTTTAGTAGAGATGAGGTTTTGCCATGTTGGCCAGCCTGGTCTTTTTTTTTTTTTAAATGAAGTCTCACTCTGTCATCCAGGCTGAAGTGCAGTGGCATTATCTCGGCTCACTGCAACCTCCGTCTTCCAGGTTCAAGTGATTCTCCTGCCTCAGCTTCACAAGCAGCTGGAATTATAGGCACCCGCCATCATGCTTGACAAACTTTTGTATTTTTAGTAGAGATGGGATTTCACCATGTTAGCCAGGCTGGTCTCAAACTCCTGGCCTCAGGCCATCTGCCTGCCTGGGCCTCCCAAAGTGCTGGGATTACAGGTAGGAGCCACCGTGCTCAAACTCATCTGAATTACTTGATTGAGGTAATGTCTATCAGGTGTCTCCACTGGAGTTACTTTTTTTTAAAAGGACACTTTTTTACTTTAATGTATGGTCACTGAATATGAGCCAGAAAAATAGAATTAAATAGTATGAAATGTTGTGATTCCATCAGTGAAGATGAAATCTAGTAGCAAGGTATGCTTAGAGATATGATAATGTTTTCTGATTCTCTGGAAACAGAATCTACTGTATAGTATAGAAGTCTTTCACTTCAGGGGACGTTTTTAAGACCATACGCATAGGCATTGCCTGCACTGACCTGGGCAGGGCATCCTCATTCTGCCTGGCTCCCGATGACCCCTTTTCAGTGTTTTGTTCATTTTAAAGCTGAGATACTAGGTCACAATCAACCTCTTGGGCATTTTTTGTTTTTGTTCTTTTTGAGACAAAACCTCGCTTTGTCACCTAGGCTGGAGTGCGGTGGCATGGTCTGGGCTCACTGCAACCTCTGCCTCCCAGGTTCAAGCTATTCTCCTGTCTTAGCCTCCTGAGTAGCTGAGATTATAGGTGTGTGTCACCATGCCTAGCTAGTTTTTGTATTTTGGATAGAGACAGGGTTTCACCACATTGGCCAGGCTGGTCTTGAACTACTGACCTCAAGTGATCTGCCTGCCGTGACCTCCCAAAGTGCTGGGATTATAGGTGTGAGCCACTGTGCCCAGCCTTGTTTAATTAATTAATTAATTTATTTTATTTTTTAAATAGAGACAGGGTCTTGCTCTGTTACCAGGGCTGGAGTGCTGTGGCACAATCAGAGCTCACTGCAGCCTCAAACGCCTGGGCTCAACCAGTCCTCCTGCCTCAGCCTCTCAAGTAGTTAGGACTACAGCCACACATCACCAGGCCCAATTAGTTTTTAAATTCTAATTTTTTGGTAGAGGTGGAGTCTCACCTCTTGCCCAGGCTGACCTTGAACTTCTGGCCTCAAGTGATTCTCCTGGCTCTATCTCCCAAAGTGCTGGGATTACAGGCATGAGCCATGGTGCCCAGCCTCTTTGGCAGCCACTTCTTGGTGACTGTTCTGGAGTCAGGTGACCATAAGGTCCAATCAGTGGAGGCTAGTGGGTCTGTGGGCAGGTATTTGCACCGCCCCCCTCCCCGCCCTCCCCCCCCATGGCTGTATAATGCAAAACAAAACCCTCCAAGAGGGCTGTGCAGGTACTTCAAGGCTTGGAGCCTCCAAAAGGCTCAGTGGTATTGTCCCGAGACTATTCTTGGTGGGTTCTTTGGTTTCTGTTTTGATTTTGTTTCTGGTTTTGTGTGTGTGTGTGTGTGTGTGTGTGTGTGTGTGTGTGTGATGGTGGGAGTGATTTACATAGAGTCTGGTTGTCCCAGGAGAGGCACATGGGGGCCTGTTTTTCTGAGAAGTCCTTTACTCTGGGTGCGTTATTCTAGAGTGATATGGTCAAAGGATGTCATCTGGGCTGTTTCCAGGTTTAGATGGAGACGCTGTGCTCGATGACAGGAGGGTCCAGGTAGGTGTAGGGCAGTGCCAGGCCCCAGTTCTGCTCCTGGATGTCCCTTCAGATCTGGGCCAGGCGGTTCTGGAAGGTGGCGATACTCCGCCGTGGGGCCTCCTCGATGAAGTGCTCATCTGGGTAGGTGCCCAGAGGCCTCTGGGGACCAACCACAAGCTTGGGTGAGGGGGCTGCTGAGGTCTTGCCTCCCAGACTCCCTGTCCCCACCCTCTGAGCAGCTGCAACTTGCCTTACCCAGCTCTGGCCCTAGTCCCCCACCCTGGGACCTGAAGCAGTCCTTGACGGGGCCTGATCCATGTCCCTCCTCTTAAACAAATATCCACGTAAAGCTTGTCTGCAGGAAGCTTTTGGGGAATGAAAGCTCAATTTGGAATTTCCAAGGAGCACAATGACATGTTGCCCTTGCCACTGAGAGTGGCTCTGGATCATTGCATTTGGCTGTCGGACCTTCACCGTGGGATGTCCAAGGCTCATGTGTCCCACTGGAGGGTCAGTGGGGTGAAGGGACCCACTACCGGATGGCAGAGTTGGGTCTGGGCCAGGAGGGTAAACACCACACCCTCCCTTAACCCAGTTCAGCCCAGCCTGGCCCTCAACCCCACACTCAACTCCCCTGCAGACCCCACACTCGGTCTCCAGGCTCCTTGTTCAGCAACCAGAGAGTAAGGATGACATCACATGTGGCATTGATGGGTGGGAGGGTGTCGATGAAGCTCTCAGGTGTTGCCTGGCTTTTGGAGGTGGGTGGTGGCAGCTGCATGCTGGGTGGCAGGTTGGGCATCCAAGCACAGGAGTCAAGCTGAAGGCCGAGAGGGCAGAATGAGGCCAAGGAGCTGGGTCACCTCTAGCCCACCACCCCAGGCGCTGGCTTTTCCTCACCTGCCCCGCACTGACAGCCGAGTGCCTGGCTGAGCAGGTGAATATCACCATCGTGACATACCGCACCAGGGCTTCCCGGGTCTCTAGGGAGGAGGGTATACCTGCCAGGAGAGCTGGGCTGGGATGGAGCTTCCAGGGGCCTGAGGACCCTGCCACAGAGGCTTGAGGGTGAAGCCTGAGGGCGGAGGTCCCCATACCTGAGCTCTCCGGGTTGAGGAAGCCCTTGGAGAAGATCTCTCCCACCCAGGCCTGGAGTTCTGTCATCTTGGACAGACTCATTGCTTGGGTAGTAGATACCAACGATTTCAGAGACAAAGCTGCAATGCACCCAGGTTCAGGCCCAGCCTCCAATCCTGACCCACTCTGAGGAATGCCCCTGCTTCGTGTCATTAATGTCTGGCCCTCCTCTTCAACGTGAGCCTCCCTGGGACCTCAGTTTCCTTTCCAGTCTTCCCGCATCCCCAAGCCCTCAGCTCTCCAGGCACAGCCCGTCACCGTTCCACTGCACCCCAGATCTGCATGCCATCATCACGGTAGTAGTAGCCCGGGATGTCTTCAGCTCCTCAGGTCCGGATATCCTCAGGTCCGGATATCCTCAGGCAGACACAAGGCGGAATAGTTTAGCTGCTTCATGCTCCTCCGTATCAACTCAGAGAAGCCTCCAATGCCGAGGCCTGTGGACTGAGAGACAGGACTCTTGGGTCCTACAGATCTTGCTCCAGAGCTCCAGAAGGTAGCACGGGTGTAGGGGGGATGGGTCACTCCCACCCCAGGACCCCAGATTCCTCACACTGAAGGAGCAGCCTGTCCACTCCCTCCCCAACACAGCTCTTACCCTGTCCACCACCTGCCCTGGCACAATGAACAGCTCCCGAGCAAGCGTGTTGATGTGTAGGGTGTACGGGGTATGTGGGATCAGCAGCTGTGTGGCAGGAATGGCAGAGCTGGGGGAGGCCTGGCTCTTTCTGGCCCCAGACCTTCGAGCCTTCAAGTCACTAGGAAAGAGGCAATGCTTACAAAAGGAGGCAGCCTGGGACAGGGGTGTGAGCCCTGGAGTTCCTGCTGGGTGCCACCAGCAGCTTGTGCTGTGAGCTCAGACACGCTCCTTCCTCTCCCTGGGCCTCAGGTTATTTTGTCAAATGCTAATGCTGATGTGGCTGAGCCCTGTGCCTTCCAGCTCTGGCATCCTGTGATTTCCTAACCCCTGGGCAGGCAAAGCTCTAGAAAAACCAGGGCCTGTGGGCCTGGCAATGTGGAGCTGTCCACCAGAGCCCACCTCTGAGTGCCAGGACCCAGGAGTTGCAGTTAGTCAGAAAGAACAGGCCAGGATGGAAGAGCACAGAGCAGGGTTCACATCCAGAACCCAGGAGATGTCTAGAAGGATCAAGAATCTGAGTGGCCTGTGGGGGGAAGTCCTGTCCTTCACAGAGGAGGTGCCTCGAATCCGAGCTGTCTGAAAGCTAGCAGGGTCTAGAAAACCAACAGAACCCACCCGAGAGCACAGGGGCCTCCCACCCAGCCCTCCCCTATCCGAGGACTATCTGTAGAAAACCTTTTGGTCTCTCACAGCCATGTTCACACTTCGGCACATGCCAGCCCCGGGTCCTTCCCTTCCTAAGATTTGGGCTTCTGTGATGGCTGCTGATGTCATCTGATCTCCCTTAAGAAGGGAGCCTCTGCTGGGGGCAATGGCTCATGTCTGTAATCCCAGCACTTTGGGAGGCTGAGGCGGGTGGATCACGAGGTCAGGAGTTTGAGACCAGCCTGGCCAACAAGGTGAAACCCCATCTCTACTAAAAAATACAAAAATTAGTTGGGCATGGTGGCATGCGCCTATAATTGCAGCTACTCAGGAGGCTGAGGCAGGAGAATCACTTGAACCCAGGAGGCAGAAGTTGCACTCCAGCCTGGGCAACAGAGTGAGACTCTGTCTCAAAAAAAAGGAAGGAGGCCTCTTGGGGTACCACATTCATCTTACTCAGGGTCTGCTGGAGAGCAGGCTTCCGGGGGAGTTGTGCCGGGAGATGCTGCTGAAGCAGACAGGGCTCTGCATCCCCGCTTGCATGGATAGCTCCATGTGAGGAAAGGCTGCTTAGAAGAGGCACAGAGGGCATGGGCACAGTCTGGGCCACCTTGTCAAACCACTGACCTTGAAGAGAGGGTGGCAGTGGGGCAGCTGGCTCAGGGTGGCCAGGGTGAAGACCTCGGGCAGCAGGTGCGAGTGCAGCAGGTGTGTGAGGGCCTCGTGGAAGGAGAACTCAGCATTTCACACCCAGGTCTTGGCCAGCAACCAGTCCCACTTGTCATCACTGGGCAGGAAGATGGGGCTGTTGGGGCCAGAGGTCTGGCTGAGCTTGGGGGAGGCAGGTGGGGAGAGAGGCAGCCATGAGCATCTGCCAACCATTCAGTCTGACCCTCCTCGCCCCTGCCCTGCCCCTGCCTGACTGCAGACCTGGATGGCAAGAGGCAGCAGGGGCCCACCTCCTGGATGCTGGTATAGCAGGGTCATTGGGGCCACAGAGAACTGAGGCCTCCCATTAATGACATTGGTCTGGATGTTGGAGAGGATGCGGTGATCCACCAAGAACAGGGAGCCCTTCTGCAGAAGAAAGAAGAGCTGGGGCTACCACCTGGTTTTCTAAAGGAAGAGGGTGGGGCGGTAGAAGGGAGAGGATTCAAGGCTGGGAGAGGAGTGTGTTTCAGGAAAGAGTGTGCTAGGCACACAGCACACAGTAGGTCCCTGACAAATGTGAGTGGCCCCTCCTTCTCCAGTAGGGGATGGCTGTGAAGGCACTGAGATGGGCTGTGCAGAGCCTGGATCCCTGCACCCCTCACCTCCAGCTCAGCCTGCAGGCTGGTCCCAGGGCCCAACACTGAAGCCACTATGGCATCAGTGACAGGGAAATTTTTTGGGAGGCTGTGACAGCGACAGATCAGGATGGGGTTGAGACCATTCAGGAACTGGGAGGCGAAGAAGACATCCTCCTGCCAGTGCTCAAAAGTGTACTCTGCGGGGGTGGGGACACAGGGACTAGGTCACCCCAGCTCCCACAGGTCTCTGCCTAACCTTCACAGTGGGTTCTCAGGGTTACTGCCCCTGCCCCTTGTCTTCAGTCACTGCCTCTTTATCCAACAGCAAACCATAGTCCCCAGACTATCCATCCCAGTGTCTGCTGGACAGCCGCCCTGAGTAACTCACTAGCCTCCAATGCAACATGTGTGAGACCAAATAAAGACCCTTCCTACAGCTCAGGTCAGTACCATTGCCTGATATTTGAGAAGAGGCAGCTCCATCCACCCAATTGCCTACAAAGGAGCCTGGGGACCTCTCTTTTTCTTTTCTATTTTTTCCTCTTTCTTCCTTCCTTCCTTTCTTTCTTTCTTTCTTTCTTTTTCTTTCTCTCTCTCTCTCTCTCTTTCTTTCTTTCTTCTTTCTAGACAGTCTCATTCTGTTGCCCAGGCTGGAGTCCAGTGGTGCGACCTTGGCTCACTGCAAACTCTGCCTCCTGTGTTCAAGCGATCCTCCTGCCTCAGCCTCCTGAGTAGCTGGGATTATAGGCACAAACCAGCATGTCTGGCTAATTTTTGTATTTTTGGTAGAGATGGGGTTTTGTCATGTTGCTCAGGCTGGTGTCAAACTCCTGGGCTCGTGATCTGTCTACCTTGGCTTCCTCCTGTTCTCCTTCTCTCTTCCTTTATTCCTTCTACCCTCCCTCCCTCTCTTCCTTCCTCCCTCCATCCCTTCCTTTCGTCCTTCCTGACAAGGTCTCACTCTCTTGCCCAGGCTGGAGTGCAGTGGGACTAACTCGGCTCACTGAAACTTCTGTCTTCCAGGCTTAAGCAATTTTCATGCCTCAGCCTCCTGAGTAGCTGGGACTACAGGCATGTGCCACCACATCTGGCTAAGTTTTGTATTTTCAGTAGAGACGGAGTTTTGCCATGTTGGCCAGCCTGGTCTCAAACTCCTGACTTCAAGTAAGCCACTTACCTTGGCCTTCCAAAGTGCTGGGATCACAGGTGTGAACCACCATGCCCAGCCAGAGCCTGGGGACCTCTCTTGGCAGCACTCCCCACATATTGAATCCCATTGATTCTCCATCCTGACTACCTCTCAGTCCATGCATCCACTCTATTGCATTGCCACTGCCTTGCTGAGGCCACCATCCTATGGCAACCATAGCCAGAGCCTCATAGCAGATTCCCATAGCCTCTTGTCCCCTAATAACTCACCCTCCCCCCCAGAAGTGTATAGTGACCGTACTATTCCCCTGCTATCAACCAATCAATCAAGATCCAAGTCCTGCCGTGTCTGACAGTGTCTTGTGTGACCCCTGTGTCCGTTCCCGCTCCTTCTCACGCCTCATTATGCTTTGACCACAGTGGTGTTTTCTTTCCTCCAAAGGTAGGTGATCCTTCTGTCTTCAGGGCCTTTGCACTCTCTGTTCCCTAAACTGCTTTCTGCCCCACAGCCCATCCTTGGCACTGTGAAGGCCTACTCAGTTTCCAGGTCTCAGCATAGTTTACCCCCGTGGGAGAGCTTTCCTGGGGCCCTCTCCAGGGTAGGGCAGGTGCCCTCTTTACACAGTCACTGGATCCAATGAGCATATTTCACATAAAACGAATTATTTGATTTTGAGTCTAATTAATACCAACTGTCCTACTCGACTGCGAGCCCCAGGAAGAACTGTGTAGCTCCTAACCTGGTGTCTAATATGTAGCAGGTCAACAAATGACTGTTGGATTAGAAGGCGTTAGGTCAGGGATCCCCTCCCTCCATATTCTCTTTTGTCTCTGTGGGGAAAAGCAAGGTCTAGCAAGGGCCTGCTCAGGGTTACATAGGAAATTGGTGCTTGGTTTCCTGAGACTCCAGAGAGCCACAGGAGTTGATGTCACAAGAAAGAGGTCAGGATCCCCCGCCCAAGCTCCTCACCAGCTGCTGGGGTCTTCCGGAAGTTGAAGATCCTTTTCATCTCATTCAGACTCCTCCAGGGCCCCTTGATCTTCATCTCTACAAGCCTGCCAGAGGATGTGAGGGGTGGGGAGTGGGCAGGAGGCCCTGGAAGACCCTTCCCTGTCAGCCAGCCTTATGCCTCTTGGGATCTTGAACCAGCCTCTGGGCCCGAGGTAGTCACCACCCCTAAGGGAGCTGTTGCCCTGTGGGATTGGTAGTGGGTAGGAGGCTGTTTCCTCGGTAGGAATATGTGACTCATATCACAGTGGGTGGGGGAACTGACTAGGGGAGGGTAGAAGGCAGGGTCATCAGGCATCTGAGGCCCAGGGGCAGGGCAAGGTGGGTATCCTCACACAGAGCCACCCCGTAGATAAAAGTTGGCATTCTTGGCTGTGGAGTATTTGATGTTGAGGTCCAAGTCTTTCACACTCTTTTCATCTAGGCAGTGAGGCCAGCCTGGGTTGTAAGCCTTCCACCTGGTGGGTAGAGAGGGAACAGGGTCAGCAAGAGGCCTCAGGGAGCCCCTTCACTAGGGCAGATGGAATGGCAGGACCCTCGGGAGCCTTGCTCAGAGCCAGACCCCTTAAGCCAATGAGGGCCTTCCTGGGATCTGCCCTTCCATTCTACCCGTGAGGCTGCAAGACAGCTGCCATTTTCCCACAGTGAGATGGCTCCCCTGGTCAAGTGTGATTGGTCCAGAGTTGAGCACCTGCCTAGTGCTGAGCCAATCAGAGTCCTTTCCAAGGAGTTTGAGACTGGGGCTGAGGTGGTCTCTCTCTGATTATGTAGATTATAGCAATAAACACAGAGACTGTCCGCCATGGCCATTTTCCTCTGGGTGGATAATTCTTGCCTGTGCTTCTGTAAGTGCCTCTGTGTCTGGCTGACGAACTCTTTTATTCTGCCTGCTAGTTGGAGTTGGCTTTTGTTCTTGCAACTAGAGAAGTCCTGACTAACCTAACACAGATGCATCTTGCAGAGGGGAGACTATTCTAAGACAGGGTCTGCACAGAAGATTTCAGTTGTCTTTGGCAGGCATCCTGTACAGAGGCACTTCGGCCTCCACAGTTTAGGGGGGGCTGCAGTACTTTATTCTGCCCTGGCCTACAACATCTCTAAATTCTATTCTCAAGCAACACAGCCGAAGACTTTCCGGCGAAATGGTAAAATCACATCTCTGCAAACTTGAGGACCCCTAGCCAGCCCTCCTCTCACTCATTCGTTCTTTGATTCATTCAACATTTGCTTCCAGGTTTGAGCTTTCAACTTCAAAGAAAAACTTGCAGTTAAAGTGCACTGCCACCAGGTGGTGGCCAAACCCCGCTTCTCAGACTTTAATCCCTCTCACCGAGGGATGTTGGTTACATGCAGATCCTGATTTCTAACAAGCTCCCAGGAAATGCTGTTGCTATGGATCTGAGACCTCACTGTACGTAGTATAAGAGTCTAGAGAGTTGGAACAGAGTTGATGAAAGACAGGAAGAGCAACAGCACGCGTTCGTGCAAGGCTTGGCAGCTGCCCAGCTACATTCTTTTTTCTTTTCTTTTTTTTTTTTTTTTGGGAAAAAGAGAAAGAGAAGGGGAAAAAAAGAAAAAGAGGGAAAAAGGAATATTACTTCATTCCTAAAATGGGTTTCAATAATGGCCGATAAATATTTTGAGTGTTTAAAGTGGTTAATGCATATTTTATGTGTTTAAAATGGAGACCTCTATTGTGTTTATTTGTTCTGGCTCTGAGTTCAAGTCCTGGATATCGTTATCAATTTGTTGTCTCGTTGAATCTAAATCTCATTATGTGTCTTATGTATCTGGGTGTTAAGATCTCTTATTGTTACATTAATCCTTTTACCCTTGCATCCTTGTAGCTTTGAAATCTGTTTTATTAAGTGTGAGAATGGCAACTCCTGCTTTTTATTTATTTATTTTTGCTCTCCATTTGGTTGGTGAGTTTTTTTCCATCCCCTTGTTTTGAGTCTTTGTATATCTTTAGATATATTGTTAGATTTTGGGGATAATGTATATTTTGTGTGTTTAAAATTGAGAGCTCTATTGAGTTTATTTGTTCTGGATCTTAGTTCCAGTCCCGGATATCGTTATCAATTTTCTGTCTCGTTGAATCTAAATCTCATTATGGGTCTTATGTATCTGGGTGTTAAGATCTCTTATTATTACATTAATCCTTTTACCCTTGTATCCTTGTAGCTTTGAAATCTATTTTGTCAACTGTGAAAATTGCAACTCCCGCTTTTTATTTATTTATTTTTGCTCTCCATTTGGTTGGTACGTTTTTTTTTTTTCCAACCCTTTATTTTGAGTCTATGTATATCTTTGGATATACCGTTAGATTTTGTCTGTATCTTTTGATTGGGAGATTTGGTCGATTTAAATTTAGGGTTACTGCCATTTGATATTAACTGGCTATTTTGTCCTTTCGTTGATAAAAATTCTTCTTTATGTTAATGCTCTTTACTTTTTGGTGTATTTTTAGAAAGGTTCATACTGGTTGTTCCTTTCTGTGTATAATGCTTCTTTTAGAAGTTCTTGTAAAGCAGGCCTGGTGGTAATAAAATCTCTGAGTACTTGCTTGTTCCTAAAAGATTTTATTTTTCCTTCAAATGTAAAGCTTAAATTGGCAGGATATGAAATTCTGGGCTGAAAGTTCTGTTGATTAAGTATATTGAATATTGGCCCCCACTCTCTTCTAGCTTGTAGGGTTTCCGCTGAGAGATCTGCTATAAGCCTAATAGGCTTACCTTTATGGGTAACTTGATCTTTCTCTCTGGCTGCCCTTAATATTTTCTCCTTCATTTCGATCTTGGTGAATCTAACGATTATGTGCCTTGGGGTTGGTCTTCTTGAGGAATATCTTTGTGGTGTTCTCTGTATTGCCTGGGGTTGAATAGTGTCCTGCTTTGCTAAATTAGGAAAATTTTCCTGGATAATGTCCTGGAGAGTATTTTCCAGCTTGAATTCATTCTCTCCGTCACATTCAGGTACACCAATCAAGCGTATATTAGGTCTTTTCACATAGTCCCATATTGCTTGGAGACTTTGCTCATTCCTTTTTATCCTTTTTTCTCTATTCTTGTCTTGTCGTTTTGTTTCATTAAGTTGGTCTTCGACCTCTGATACCCTTTCTTCTGCTTGATCCATTCGGCTGTTTAAGCTTGTACATATTTCACTAAGTTCTCGTGTTGTAGTTTTCAACTCCATAAGTTCATTTGTATTCCTCTCTATATTGTCTATTCTTTTCAACATTTCATCTAACCTTTTTTCCAAGTTCTTAGTTTCTTTACATTGGGTTAGAACAAGTTCCTTTAACTCCCAGAAGTTTCTTATCATCCACCTTTTAAAGCCTACTTCAGATAATGGAACACAGTCCTTTTCCATCAGGGCTTGTTCCATTACTGATGAGTCCTTTTCCATCAGGGCTTGTTCGGTTGCTGATGAGTCCTTTTCCATCAGGGCTTGTTCCGTTGCTGATGGGTTCTGATTTTGAGTATACTCGGCCTTCTTAGGCTGTTTTTTTCCCTTCATTGTAGATGAACCGCCTTTCTAATTAGGTTTCTGAGTCTACGTCCGACTTATTGATTCCCAGTGCTGGGATCCGAGCAACCCACTGTGGCAGCCTAAATAGCAGCGGTAAGACTGATGGTGCTCTTCTGCCCGGGAATCTCTGGTCTGGCTTCCCTCTTGAGTCCGCAACAAGCGGCTCTGACTTCCCGGAGCTCCAAACTCCGGTCAGTAGGGGAAGCAGTCCCGTTGGCTCTGCATGAAGAGCTGCTGCGCCAAGACGCCGGCAAAACCGCTGCGGCGGCCACAAGAGTCGCGCTGGCGACCCGTGGGGCTCCTCAACTGGGAATCGGCTAATCAGTGAGTGACGAAAATTCGTCTAAAAGTGTGGCGTCCTCTCGTTCTCTGAGCTTTCACTGGGAGCTACAATCCTGAGCTGTTAGTGGTCGGCCATCTTGGATCGATCCCTCCCAGCTACATTCTCAACCATCTTCTCATCTGTTCTTCCTTCTAACCCAAACGAGATTGGTCTTCGTAGTTTCTTTTACAAAAGAAAATAAGAATCAAAGAGATGAAATGATTGGTCTAAGATCTCACAGCTGGTTTTGGCAGGGCCTAGACTGACCTTGGTCTCCATGGACACAGTAGACCTCAATGTCTATTCCCTCTCTTGGGGCTGTTGCTGGCAGATTTGGTGCCATGGCTTTCTTAGAGGTGGAATTCATGATGCATGGAGAATCCCCAGGAGCCAAATGAGCCTGTGGCTGCTCTGATCTCAGAGACCAGGGGCAAAAGCCTGCAACGCGGACTTTAGACAGCAGCCGCGTTGGCCGGATCAAGATCTTTTGAAAATCTGCTCCTGAGTGCAGTTCCTGGCTTTGTACCAGAAAATCCTCACTAGCAGCCCAGTCTCCAAGGTCCAGTTCTCTCCTATGACCGCCAATGCTGAGCCAACAGCACAGAAAAAGCCCCCATCTCATCCCTCACTAGCCCCTGGAGGATGAGTTTCCTGGGGCTTGAGAGGTGCGTTTCTGGCTCTGCTTAGATTTCTGGGAGGATATGATAAGCTAATGCATGAAAAAGTCTCAGGGCAAGGAAGACAGCAGCAAAGGTAAGGCATTTAGAGCAATTTTTCTTTTCTTTTTCTCTTTTTTTTTTGCTACAACCTCAGTGTCGTAGCAAGTTGGGGGTGGCTCAGGAATTTGCATTTCTTTTTTTTTTTTGAGACGAAGTCTCACTCTGTTGCCCAGGCTGGAGTGCAATGGCACGATCTTGGCTCACTGCAACCTCCACCTCCCAGGTTCAGGCAATTCTCCTGCTTCAGCCTCCTGAATAGCTGGGATTACAGGCATGTGCCACCATGCCCAACTAATTTTTTTGTTTTTTTGTTTTTTTTTTGAGACGGAGTTTCGCTCTTGTTACCCAGGCTGGAGTGCAATGGTGCGATCTCGGCTCACCACAACCTCCGTCTCCTGGGTTCAGGCAATTCTCCTGCCTCAGCCTCCTGAGTAGCTGGGATTACAGGCACATGCCACCATGCCCAGATAATTTTTTGTATTTTTAGTAGAGATGGGGTTTCACCATGTTGACCAGGATGGTCTCGATCTCTTGACTTCGTGATCCACCAGCCTCGGCCTCCCAAAGCGCTGGGATTACAGGCTTGAGCCACCGCGCCCGGCCCTTTTTTGTATTTTTATACAGACAAGGTTTCACCATGTTGGCCAGGCTGGTCTCGAACTCCTGACCTCGTGATCCACCCACCTCAGCCTCCCAAAGTGTTAAGATTACAGGCATGAGCCAGAGCGCCTGGCCAGGAATTTGTATTTCTAATATATTCCTGCAGATGCTGCTTGTCCTAGGAGCAGCTTTGATAGGAGAGGTGGGGGCAGGGGCTTTAGTCTGTGTCATGACCAGGACACTCCAGCTGCCCCTCATCCCTTGGGCACCCCCTCCTCCAACAGCAGCCCCCTCCTCACTGGTACATCTCCTGCCCGGCCTGCAGCTCCTCCTGGCGCTGTTGCTGGAGCAGGGGGTGGTGGTCTGCCCAGGCCACCTTGGCTGTGGGAGAGGCAGAGTAGGTTGGGGAGGGGAGAGAAACTCCCCATCACTACCCCTAGCCACGTCCTCTCCACTATTGCCATGCTCTACCAGGTCCCCTCCTTTCATAAGTACAGTTTCTCCTACACCAGGCTGCCACCTTCCCCTCCCAAGGTCCTGCCAGCCCCTGTCCTCTGCCCCCTACTCCATTGCCCCACCAGCTCACCTCTCCACTTCACCTGCCTTCCCCAACCCCAGTCCCCTGCCCTTTCCTGGGCTCCCCCTGCAGCCCCAGCCTGGCCTGGCCTTGCCTCACCTGTCCCCTCCAGCAGCACCAGGCTCCCTGCCCCCTCCAGCCACTGGTAGCAGGGGAAGAGGAGGGGGCTGCCCTGTGGCAGTGTCAACTGGAACCAGCGGCAGAACCAGGCGTCCTGGGCCAGGGGCCCGGGCAGGCAGGGCAGAACTGGGGGCATCTTGTGCACGCGCAGCAGCAGCACTGGACCCACATCCTCTGGGAGCATCACCTGGAAGTCCTCCTCCTGGGGGAGGTTTAGTATGCATCAGGCCAGACCCTCCTGCTCACCCCTTTACCTCCACCCCCACCCACTCCCATGCACTCACAGCGCCAGCGTTGAGCTCCTTGCCGAGATGGTCCAGGGGCAGCCAGGGGCTCTCCCCCTGGGTCCCCACGATGCTGACAGACACTTTATTCCATGTGCCAGCCCCGAAGGCCTCCCCTGTGGACACCCTGACCCTGAACTCTGCCATGGTACTAGTCCAAGTCTAGCTCTCTACTCTGCACAGGACTGCAGAGCTGGGCTCACTCCTGGGACATACCCTGCCTCAACCCTGGTTACTGCCACGTTCTCCACATAGTCACAGAGCCCAGGAACTCCTCTAAAAAGCACGCCTGCTTCAGGGAAGGAATGGGTGGGGCAGACAGGCTGGAACTTGGAACTAAGGTGGGGGTGGTAGGGAATGGGAGATTTGCAGTGCTGGGAAAAGGAAGGACCAAGAATACCCTGAGGTTTGGGGAACTGGACCTTTCAGTGATGGTGCCAGGAGAGAGAGCCAGAGCTGGGACCCAGTTGGGGTGCCAACCTCTGATTTGTGACCACCACCTATGTTTGTTTTCCTTCTTAGCCTTAGAAGTCTATGCAGGGACATTATCCCACTTCCCACAACTCTTTTTGGGCATACATTCATTATTTTATTTCATTCAATAATTAATGTTCGGAACTACCTCTGCCAGGTGCTATGCCCACTGCTGTGGATAAAGACCTGGGCAAGACTTAGTGTTTGCTCCCATGGAGATTAAAAGTCAAGCATGCGGCCAGGCACAGTTGCTCACACCAGTAATCCCAGCACTTTGGGAGGCTAAGGTGGGCGGATCACCTGAGGTCGGGAGTTTGAGACCAGCCTGGTCAACATAGTGAAACCCCGTCTCTACTAAAAATACAAAAAATTAGCCAGGCGTGGTGGCGGGCTCTGAGGGGGCTGAGGCAGGAGAATTGCTGGAACCCAGGAGGTAGAGGTTGCAGTGAGTTGAAATTGTGCCATTGCACTCCAGCTTGGGCAACAGAGTGAAACTCCATCTCAAAAAATAGATAAATAATCAAGTGTGAGAGAAAATAAGTAAACAAATACATAATTTCAGATGATAATAAGTGCAGTCAAGGAAATGAAACAGACTAATGTGAAGGAGTGAAAAGCAGAGGTGGGAAGGGAGGCCCTCAGAGGCTCAGAGGAGGTGAAAGGATCTATCCGGGGAAGAGAGTTTCGTGCAGAGGAAGCTGTTCCTGCAGAGGTCCCGCAGTTAGGAAAAGCTTGGCTTGTTGGAGGAGGGAAAGGCAAGAGCACAGTAAGGGAGGGATGTGAGGAAGGGATGTGAGGGAGAGTGATCAAGGGGAAGTTAGGATTTTGGCTTTGGGGGAATAACAGATTTAGGGTTTCGGGTCTGGAAATGCTAAGTTAGAGGTGGCCATTAGACATTCAAGTGGAGAACCTACATCCATGCATAGAGCTCAGGGGTGCAGGGTGTGCATCTTCGAGTCACAAGCACACAGGTGCATCTACACGGCTTGCTGGTGGAGATCACTAGGCAGAGAATATCCTTTAAGTGAAGAGAAAAGGAGCAAGCTGTGCCCCAAGGTCCTCCTTTGAAGTCACTCCAAGGAGTGGAAACAGCAAAGATCAGCCAATAGGAGGGATGAGAACTATGTTGACAGACATTGTATCCCACGATGCTGACACTTTGTCCCATTGTAGTCTGTCACAGTGTTTCATGAAAGCCAACTGAAGTGAGAGTGACTTATCACGTGGTACTTATACACGGTGGAATGCTGTACAGCCGTAAAAAAGAATGAGGTCATGTCCTTTGCTGGAACATGGATGGAGCTGAAGGCCATTATCCTTAGCAAACCAATGCAGGGACAGAAAACCAAATATTGCACGTTCCAGTTCCTACTTTTAATTCTTTAATACATATACCTAGTAGTAGAATTGCTGGATTATATGGTAACTGTATGTTTAATTTTTTTATTTTTTATTTTTTTGAGACCAAGTCTTACTCTGTCGCCCAGGCTGGAGTGCAGTGGTGTGATCTGAGCTCACTGCAACTTCCACTTCCCAGCTTTAAGTGATTCTCCTGCCTCAGCCTCCTAAGTAGCTGTGATTACAGGTGACTGCCACCATGCCCAGCTAATTTTTAGTAGAGATGGGGATTCACCATGTTGGTCAGGCTGACCTCAGGTGATCCACCCGCCTTGGCCTCCCAAGTGCTGGGATTACAGGTATGAGCCACCGCACCCCACTTGTATGTTAAATTTTTTCAGGAACTGCCATACTATTTTCCACAATGGTTGCAACATTTTACGTTCCCATCAGCAGTGCTGGAGGAGAGTTTCAGTTTGTCCACCAATGCTTGTTATTTTCTATGGATTTGATAGTAGCCATTTTAATAGGCCTGAAATGGTATCTCCTTGTGGTTTTAATCTGAATTTTCCTAATAATTGGTAATGTTAAGCATCTTTCAATATGCTTGTTGGCCATTTATGTATCACCTTTGGAGCAATGTCTGTTAATGTCTTTTGCCCAAACCATCCATTCTTAATTCTTATCCATTAGTAGGCTGAATTTTTTAGACATGTGAATCATAGGGAAAACCCACACATTTTCAAATAGGTCAAATTTTTTTATTTCTAGATCACTCTCATAATGCAAATCAATGTTGCAAGTATCCATGTGCTCAAATTCAGTGAGTCTAGGAAAAAGTGAAAATGCTTTATTGTTTCTCCATCCTAAAATACCTCCTTGGATACTTATAAATTTAAGTGACTCTATTTTAAAGGAAACTTTGTATCACTATTGTAAATGGAAAACTCCTTTCATTTCCCATAGTAGAAGGTAAGAATAAAGGAGATTGCAATGAAAACCAAACCGAATAGTGTAATTCAATTCCAGGTAGATTCTATTGCCTGCAGCCAGCTCCCTGTTTCAGAAGATTATCTAATGCTAAATGGGTGCTAAAAACATATCAACACCAAATTGATACTTTCTCCCTGACAAGGGGGAAAAGGGGAATTGATTTGTGGTTTTATCTCAATTAAACCTGTCATCCTGCACCTCCAAGAACTTGTTCTAGAGTAGCATTGCTCAAGGTGTGGCAAGCAGATGGCTAGCATCAGATGTCTTTGCTTGTTAAAAATGCCAGTTCTGGGTCGGATTCAGGGGCTCATGCCTGAAATCCCAGCACTCTGGGAAGCTGAGGTGGGTGGATCTCTTGAGGTCAGGAGTTTGAGACCAGCCTGACCAACATGGAAAAACCCCATCTCTACTGAAAATACAAAAATTAGCTGGGCATGGTGGCACATGCCCACAGTCCCAGCTACTCAGGAGGGTGAGGCAGGAGAAATGCTTGAACCCAGGAGGCAGAGGTTGCAGTGAGCCGATATCACGCCACTGCACTCCATCCTGAGTGACAGAGTGAGCAGAGTGAGATTCTGTCTTAAAAAAAAAAAAAAGCCAGTTCCCCAGCCCTGCCTCACACCAAGGAGGCAGACTCCCTGGAAGTTTAGCCAGGGAATCTACATTTTACAGTAGGGTGATTCTTCTTTAGAACCACTGCCCTTGATCCCTTTGTTCTTGGTAAGCATGATGATTGAGTTTTCCTGTTCATATGTGAGAGGTGCCTCTCTCAAACCTTGACACATTCCCCTTCCAACTTGATCAAAACAAACAAAACCCACTGCCCTTGGGGGATTTCATTTCACAATGACATTGTGAAATGAAATTTTCAGCACTCTGAAATCCCTCCCAGAGTGCTGTGTCATTGTGACATTTCACAGTGTCATCATGTAAATATTTTATTACATTCTGTCCTACAGCTCATGATTGTAGGGTCCACTGCCAGATGTATGGTCCAGCCCTACATGGTTCTGTGAGCCGCTCCCAGCTGGTGGGGAGACAAGAAATTGTAGAAATAAAAGACACAAGACACAAAGATAGAGAAAAGAGAGTTGGGGCCCAGGAGTTCACTGCTACCCAGATCTCGGAGACCAGCAGTGGCCCTGAATGTCGGGATGTCTCACTTTTGTTGAGTTGCAAATCTGGGGGCAGGGTAGGTAGGGCCTGGCCTTGGTGGTCGGTGACGGGGGACAGGGTAGGTAGGGCATGGCAGTGATAGGGTCAAGAACCTCATGTGTCATTCAGGTAGGGGCTCAGGAATTTCTGGCACCCGAAGTGAGGTAAAGAGCATAATGCATCAGCACCTTTTCCACATTTATCAGGAAAGAACTAAAACATTAAGGTTTATATTACTATTATTATCTTTTCTAAGACAAAAGGAACCAGGTGCAGCGGTAGAAAATAAGAGTAGACATGGAATGTGACCACTGAAGCACAGCGCCACGTAGAGACAGTTAAGCGCCGATGTCTGTGGGTGTACCGACCACAAGAGCTTGGAGAAGCCGAGTTTTCTCCAACTTCTGCAGGAAGGAGATGTCTCAGCCGTTTTCGACATCTCCCTCCCTAGCTGGCTAAACAGCGGGCACTGTCACAGGGCTGGCACTGCCGCACAGCCAAGGTGACCTCCAGCAGCCCTTATGCGGACGTGACAGAGGGCTTAGAGCATCTTGCCTTGGTGTCATTAATTTCATAATGTCACCCCAGGTTTACACTTCCGACCTGAGAGGCATTAGTAAAATAACTAAGATCACCTATGAATAACTAATAGCTACTACAGTTATATTTCTAATTACTTCCTTCTTCATTATTTTTATGGCAAATAGGCTGAGGCCTTTTGCTCCTGCCTCATCGCTTATGGGATCTCCCCCCTAAACATGATGATCTCAGAGAGGTTCAGCAGATTGTCATCCAACCCCTCGAGATATAGATGAAGAAATCTGAGCCCTGACTGGGAAAGGGTTTTACTTGATGTTTAAAAATGTCAACTGAGTCATATGCACCCCAGATTTAAACCCCTGAAAGATTTGGCTCCTGTCTACCTTTCTTTTTTTCCCTTTTTTTTTTTTTGAGATGGAGTCTCACCCTGTTGCCCAGACTGGAGTGCAATGGCACAATCTTGGCTCATTGCAACCTCTGCTCCTGGGTTTAAGTGATTCTCCTGCCTCAGCCTCCTGAGTAGCTGGGATTACAGGTGGCTTCCATTGTACTTTCTTTGTATTTTTAGAGACTGGGTTTCTCCGTGTTGGCCAGGCTGGTTTCAAACTCCTGACCTCAGGTGATCCACCTGTCTTGGCCTCCCAAAGTGCTGGGATTACAGGCATGAGCCACTGGGCACTGCACCAGGCCTTCCTTCCTTCCTTCCTACCTACCTTCCTTCTTCCTTCCTTTCTCTTTCCTGCCTTCTCTTTTTTTCTTTTGAATTCTAATATTCTGATCAAAGCTGTAGAAGCATATGATTTTTTTTTTTTTTTTTTTGAGATGGAGTTTCGCTCTTGTTACCCAGGTTGGAGTGCAATGGTGCGATCTCGGCTCACCACAACCTCCGCCTCCTGGGTTCAGGCAATTCTCCTGCCTCAGCCTCCTGAGTAGCTGGGATTACAGGCATGCGCCACCATGCCCAGCTAATTTTTTGTATTTTTAGTAGAGACGGGGTTTCACCAGGTTGACCAGGATGGTCTCGATCTCTTGACCTCGTGATCCACCCGCCTCGGCCTCCCAAAGTGCTGGGATTACAGGCATGAGCCACCACTCCTGGCGGAGCATATGATTTAAAGAGTCAAATAGTTCTACAAATCTCTCACAACAACCGCCTCCTGCTCCACTTGTGTCCTTTCCCTCTCATGAAAGATAACAACTTTCACTCCTTTTTTTGATAATCTAAACTGCTACAACTCAAAATAGCCTGTATGCATTGTTTAATGATTTTTCAGCTTTAGGCAAGTATTGGCTTCCCCCTCTAGAAGACAGGGTTTCATTCTCTTACCTAGTCTTGCTCCCATTGGCAAACTTTTCTTACCCTCCATCCTTCTAATACAGTTTCATCAGGACTGAGCAAACTGACACTCAGTGTTGACATGATTTTAGTTATGGACATGCTATTCATAGCGGACATTTGTAATATACCATAAATTATTTTTTTCTTCCATACAAAACCTTTTGTCGTTTCTCTAGATAGTAATGATTATAATTATTAGTCTAGTTTCCTGCATATTTTTCATTAATTTAGTTCAAAATCTCACCACTTTTTCATATCACCTCTGGATCAGTTCAGACAAGTTCATTTCGCAATTGGTTCTGCTTTGCGAAGGAGTCTCTCCCCTCTGTACTGTTGGCCTCTTCTCTGGTCCTCCTGGGCTCTTACCTCACCATCATCCTTCACTTTCCTTTTGCCTCTCTGCTGTGCTGGAGCTTTTGTACTCGGGATCTCATGTTTTGTTCTTTCCTGACTTATTTCATGGGCTAAGTAAGAAAGGGTATGTGGGATGGGGGAGAAGTTTTTGAAAGCACTGCTCCTGTTGCTATAAAGAAACCTAAAGACATTTGGATTCCTGATTCTTTTCCTATGATGTGATATTCTCTTCAGAAGCTTGTAGGATTCTCTCGTTGGCCCAGCTTTCATAATTTCACAATGATGTGCCAAGGTGTAGTCTATTTTTATTAATTGTGCAGTGCTGTCAGTAGGTTCTCTCAGTCTTAAAATTCATGACCCTCAGTGTTGGGAAGATGTCTTGAATTATTTCATTGATTATCCTTCTTTTTGTTTTATCAGTCTCTCTCTCTCTCTCTCTCTCTCTCTCTCTCTCTCTCTCTCTCTCTCTCTCGACGGAGTTTCGCTCTTGTTGCCTAGGCTGGAGTGCAATGGCACAATCTCAGCTTACTGCAACCTCCACCTCGGGTTCAAGTGATTCTCCTGCTCAGCCTCCCGAGTAGCTGGAATTACAGGCACATACCACCACATCGTCTAATTTTTTGTCTTTTTAGTAGAAACAGTGTTTCTCCATGTTGGCTAGGCTGGTCTCAAACTCCTGACCTCACGATCTGCCTGCCTCGGCCTCCCAGAGTGCTGGGATTACAGGAGTGAGCCACCATGCCCGGCCCAACCCAGATCTCTTCTGACTCCCTCCTGGATACCTCCACTTACATGTCTCCTTGACATTTCAAACAACACATCCTAAGCAAAGCACATCATCTTCCTCCAAAACATATCCCTATCACAGGTAATGACATTATTATCTACCCAGTGGTTCAAGCAAGAAGCATGGGCATCGTCATTGGCTCCTCTCTCCCCATCCCTCTTCCCCAACACCCAGTTCGTGTTGCTTTATTTTGTTTGTTTGAGACAAGAGTCTCACTCTGTTGCCCAGGCTGGAGTGCGGTGGTGCGATCTCAGCTCACTGCAACCTCCAGCTCCTGGGTTCAAGCAGTTCTCCTGCCTCAGCCTCCTGAGTAGCTGGTACTATAGGCATGTGCTGCCACATCCAGCTAATTTTGTATTTTTAGTAGAGACTAAAATGTATTTTGTATTTTTAGGGGTTTCACCATGTTGGCAAGGCTGGGACCACAGGTGCATGCCACCATGCCTAGCTAATTTTTAAATTTTTTTGGTAGAGACTGGGGTCTCCCTACGTTGCCCAGGCTGGTGTCCCTACATAGCCCAGGCTGGTCTCGAACTCCTAGGCTCAAGTAATCCTCTTGCCCCAGCTTCCCAAAGTGCTAGGATTACAAGCATGTGCCACTGCACCTGGCCCACAACACTATTTAAAAAAAAAATTCTTGGCTGGCCACAGTGGCTCACACCTGTAATCCCAGCACTTTGGAAAGCTGAGGTGGACAGATCACCTGAGGGCAGGCATTTGAGACCAACCTGACCAACATGGAGAAACCCTGTGTCTACTGAAAATACAAAAAATTAGCCGGGCATGGTGGCCTATGCCTGTAATCCCAGCTACTTGGGAGGCTGAGGCAGGAGAATCATTTGAACCTGGGAGGCAGAGGTTACGGGTGAGCTGAGATGGCCCATTGCACTCCAGCCTGGGCAACAAGAGCAAAACTCCATCTCAAAAAAAAATTTCTTTTATTACCATTTGAATGGGATTGTGGAGGGAGACAAAGTCAGCGTTTGTGTTAAATATTTCATTTTTATTCATAATAACTTAGAAGATCAACCTGTTGCACTTCTCCATCTCTAATTCCCTACTGGTTGCATCCATAGCACCTTTTACTGTTTTCTACATACTTCTGCTGAAGCAGGGAGTCAGTTTAGAATATAGAATTCAATTACAGTGAAATTGGAATACTTCTGATTATTGTATTACTCCTCATCCTTACAATGAAGCTGAGCAAAATTGGGAAAAAAATAAGGTGTCACCTGGAAGGGTATGCTGGAAACTTATCTTTGGATATAGCTAAATTAAAAGAGCAAGTTTTCCAGGCTTCCCAAGCACACTGAACTTCAATTCCAGGAACGGAAGTGCTTGAGAGAGCTGCTGATGGATGGGCAGCCCTAAATGCAGTGACCTGGGTAAAAACACTGGGAGGCTCTATGATTGCTGTTGTAATTGTGTTATTAATTTGTCTTATTTCTCTTTGTGTACTCTGCAGGTGTGGATTCCGCATCCTCAGAGAAATAGCTCACCAAGATAAAGCTGTGCTTGCTTACCTAGCATTGCAGAAGAACAGAGGGGGACACATTGGGAAAAGGTCTTGATGTGTGTGTGATGGATTATATGTTGTTTACTGAGAAACAATGGCAAGTAACACTGAGCCATCTCCAGGAAGAAAACTGCTCAGGGCGTTATAGAATAGTAGGCAACATGTACAGGTCATGCACTAGTTACAACCAGTTCCCGAAACACAGGTTACGTGACCTTGTCCCCGTTGCTGACTCACAAAGAATGCTTTCTAGCTTATTTCTATTTTGGTAGCGAACAGGCACTAGCTGCCTGTGTAGTCTCTCTTTATTCTATAAAGAAACACTGAACACCTGCTTATTAATCAGTTGTTCACAAAGAATAGCTATGTGGGTCAGCATCTGCTCTGGGCTTTTCAGCTGGGAAATGCTGTGAGTCCCCTGATGTTCCACTCTGATCCCACTTTTGCACTCTATCCTTGTGTCTTTTTCTTAATTCCTTCAACGCTGCCTGGCTCAGGGTCTCCACGACCAAGCTGGTTTTGGAGGTCCTCTCTCTCTTTTCCAGGATGTTCTGTTTCCAGTTCACATGGCAGAGAATGAGTGCCATCACAGATCACGTTTATAGAATCTCTAAGAGGTAGACAGGTTTTGGAGTGTCTTTGCATCAACTCCAAGTTGCCCAGCAAAGGATTCTCACTGACCCAGTTTGGGACAGGAACTCACCCCTCGTCCAATTTCCTGTGTCCACTGGGGAGGGTTAATACAAGATGCCAGGCTGACTGTGCCCACTGGAGGCAAGTTGGCAATGCCAATGAGCTGTGGGGTAATGTGGATTTCTCAGAAGCAATGGGAAGACCATTTCCAGGTAACAGAAAACACGGCTGGGCATGGATCACGCCTGTAATCCTAGAATATTGGAAGGGTGAGGCGAGTGGATCACGAGGTCAGTAGTTCGAGACCAGCCTGGCCAAGATGGTGAAATTCAGTCTCTACTTAAAAAAAAAAAAAAATTGCCAGGAGCGGTGGCAGATGCCTGTAATTCCAGCTACTCAGGAGGCTGAGGCAGAAGAATTGCTTGAACCTGGGCCGCAGAGGTTGCAGTGAGCTAAAATGAAATTGCATCACTGCACTCCAGCCTGGCCAACAGAGTGAGACTCTGTCTCAAAAGAAAATAAAAAGAAAAGAAAACACAATCAGTATCCTCTATGTGATTTGAGAAAGGCTTCTTGCAGGAGATAGGTTTAAAACTAGTGTCTGAGTCACTTCACCACTTTCTCCTTAACCCCTTAAATTCTCCTGCCACTCTGTCTTGTCCCACATGCCCCTGGTTAAGCCCCATTCCTCTCCCTGGACCCTGCTCTGGGGCTGCTGAGCCATGCTAAAGAAAAGAACCATGCAGTGTGGGGCCTCTGCAAATGTGAGGATCCCAGCCCTGGATGAGTAGCTGCCCCTTTAAGCTGTCTGGCAATTCCCTTAAACATTTTCCAAACAGGCAAATCCAATGTGTCCAAGACTTCAGCCAGCTTTGGCTAGTGGCAGGGTCTTCCCTGATCAAGGAAAGATACCCTGGCTTCTGGCAATGGCTGAAGAGCCCCCAGCACTGCCTCTGTCCTGTGACCCAGGCCTCTGGCCCACCTCGCATTCCCGTGCACCCACCCCCTTCCCCCAGCCCTGTGATGCCCCTCCTGTGCATGGTGCTATTTGGATTCTTAGTGCCCTCTCATGCTGCAGGTTGGGTCCTTGAATCTGAGAATGCCTGACACCCCAGAGTGGCTGTTTCCTCAGGGTCTCCACACTCAGGGATCCTGGGCCCCAGCAGGCTCAAGATCTGGGAGATCTGCAACTCCTTAGAGACCCCCTTCCTTCTGAGTGCCCTCTCTGCTCCCTACCCTCACCAAAGGCCCCTCAAATTCTCACTTGACTCCCTGTTCATTTATCTGATTCATGTCAGACACCCAGCCATCCTTGTCCCTGCTGACACCAGAAAGGAAGCCCTTTGACAGCCTTTTCTTTTTTTTCTTTTTTTATAAAGATGGGTTTTCACCATGTTGGCTAGGCTGGTCTTGAACTCCTGACTTCAGGTGATCCACCCACCTTGGCCTCCCAATGGCAGCCTTTTCTTCCCATTAAAAGCTTGTGGACGGTGGATGCTGAGTACCGTAGCTCATGCCTATAGTTCCAGCACTTTAGGAGGCCAAGGTGGGAGGATGATCTGAGGTCAGAGTTCAAGACCAGGCTGGCCAACATGGCGAAACCCCATCTCCACTAAGAATACAAAAATTAGACAGTTGCGGTGGTGCAAGCGCACCTGTAATCCCAGCTACTTGGGAGGCTGAGGCAGGAGAATTGCTTGAATCTGGGAGGTGGAGGTTGCAGTGAGCTGAGATCACGCCACTGCACTCCAGTCTGGGGGCAGAGCAAGATTCCATCTCAAACAAACAAACAAAACTTGTGGACTCCATCTCTCCTACTCCTGCTCCCACCTCAGAGGAAGAGGTTTGCCTTCTGCTGTCCAGAGCTACTCTGTTTTCTCAGGAACTTGGCCCCACCAGTTTGTGCTTTTTTATTAATAGTGTAGAGTGTAACACCTTGGAAAAGTGAGTCCTGGTGCTTGTTTAGTAGCTTTTGTGACCTTGGGCAGTCCAAATGACCTTTCTAAGCCTCAACGTTAACATCTGTAAAATGGAAGTGTAATAGACAGTTCTATCCTTGGAATCCTTAGGGAATTGGTTCCAGGACCCTCTTGGATACCAAAATCTGAGGAGGCTCAGCTTCCTGATATAAAATGGTGCAGAAGTATTTGCGTGTCACCCAAGTACAACCTCTTGTGTACCTTAAATCATGTCTAGATTACTTATAAGACCTAATGCTATATAAATGTTATGCAAATAGTTCTTATATGGTATTATTATTATTATTATTTAGATATTGCCTATCTACTGTTGGTTAAATCCGAGAACGTATAGCTAGGTGTGGTGGTGGGCACCTGTAATCCTAGCTACTTAGGAGGCTAAGGCAGGAGAATTGCTTGAGCTCAAGAGGTGGAAGTTGCAAAGAGCTGAGATTGCATCACTGCACTCTAGCCTGGCTGATAGAGTGAGACTCTGTCTCAAAAAAAAATCTGAGGTTGTAGAATCTGTGGATACAAAAGACTAACTACATACGCCTTATGAGATTCTCATGGTATCAAATGAGGTTTATCAGATAAAGTGCATAGCCTAGTTTCTAGCACTTAGCAAATAAAACAGTGCTCCTCCCACCCCGACACACTCAGAAGATATCCTCACCTTCCACTTTTTTGAAAAAACAGAAATCCTTGATGGAAAGTCCTGGAACCTGTAGCTGCTCCTAGGCCCAAGCCGTCCTATTCTAATCCTCTTACAGAGACTTCCCTTCCTCCCATCCAAGGCAATCATTCCCCTGTGCCTGGATCTATCCCCACTGGACACAGGAGCCTCGTTCCCCTGTCACCCCATCCCATGTCTCCCTCACAGTACTGGCTTCCCCCCTCAGCATGCTGATGGCCTTAAACCACTCCCTTCTTCAAAAGAGAAGCACAAGACCTTGGTTTGGCCTCCCTTCCGGCTCCTGGAGGAGCATCTCGTAGAGCTGCAGCATCACAGGGCTTGTCCTCTGCCCTTCTCTGGGAAACATTTACTGTGCGAAGGACCTGTTTCTGGGACCAGCTCTGGTCTTGAGATAATCTGAGATCATCCACTTCAGCTGCCCCATGGGTTTCTGGATCTGGGGTGCTTCTCCAAGGGCTAGAAAGGCTTCCACCTCTTGGCATCACTGGGGATAAGGACTCAGCACTGGACCCTCCTCGTACCCCTTTCAGGGCCTGATGCAGTCTGGTGCCTTCCAGTGCAGACCTTCAATGCTGACTATGCAGTCCCTTGGGTCTGTTTCCACTGGGGCCCCAACCTCCCCCACCCTCGCCCCTCCCCTGGAAGAGAGTGTGGCAGGAGCTCTGGGTGGCCATCCATCCTGGGATAAAGGTTAAGACCTGGGGGAGTGACCCCAGGGACTGTGGTCGAGGACCAGCCAGTCAATGCTGGAGAACCCCTGTGGCCTCAGTGGCCCTCGGTGGGACAGTATGTTGACGGTTTAACAGGAATATGCCAATGGTGACATGCAGCTCGGGAGAGGGTTATCAGGGCTGAGAGAGAGGCCTAGGAGATGCCATGCTGCCCAGTGACAAAGGAAATGACACTGAGGCAAGGCCATAAAGTGTGTGGCTATGGATAGGCGTCTGCTTGGCATAGTGGTTTGGGTGAGGAGGTGAAGTAGATGGGAAACTTCCTGTTGAACTTGCAGTCATGGGCACATTGTAATCAAACGGACCAACGTTTCATCACCATGAAAACATCACGAGGGTTTTTGTTTGTTTGTTTATTTGAGACAGTCTCACTCTGGAATGCAGTAGCGTGATCACAGCTCACTGCAACCTCGACCTCCTGGGCTCAAGTGATCCTCCTGCCTCAGCCTCCCGAGTAGCTGGGACTACAGGTGTGCACCACCATGCTTGGCTAATTTTTGTATTGTTTTGTAGAGACAAGGTTTTTCTATGCTGCCCAGGCTGGTCTAGAACTCCTAGACTCTAGAGATTCTCTTGCCTCAACCACCAAAATGCTGGGATTACAGGCATGAGCCACTGTGCCCGGCCATCATGAGGGTTTTGAGGAAGGAAGGAAGGAAGGAAGGAAGGAGAGAGAGAAAGAAGAAGAAGAAAGAGGAGGAGGAGGTGGAGGAGGAGAAAAGGAGAAGAAGGAGGAGGAGGGAGGGAGGGAGGGGAAGAAAGGGAGAAAGAGAATAAAATAGAAAGAAAGAAACAGATGGGGAGGGAGGAAGGAAGGAGAGCGAAAGATAGAAAGAAGAAGAAAAAGAAGAAATAGAAGGAGGAGGAGAAGGTGGAGAAGAAGGAGGAAGAGGAGAAAGAGGAGGAGGGAGGGAGGGGAAGAAAGGGAGGAAGAGAACAAAATAGAAAGAGAAAGAAAGAGAAAAAGAGAGGGGGAGCGGGGGAAGGAGGGAGGAAGGGAGGAAGGAAGGAAGGAAGGGAGGGAGGGAGGGGAGAAAACCCAACACAACCTGGCTTAAGCAAAGAAAATAATTTGCTGGCCCATGTTACTTAAACAGCTTAACTTGTCTTTAGGCCCAGTGAGATATCCCAGCTCAAATGGTAGCCATCAGGCCTTAGTCTCTCTCTATCTGCCAGTTCAGCTCTATCTTTGTGGTGGCAAACACCACTCAATGTCTCATCCTCTCAGCAACCCCCAAGAAGACAGCTTCTCCCCATGGCTTTGAAAACATCCTAGTGCCAAGCTTCATCAGCCTGGCCCAGCTCACCTGTCTGTCCTTGAGGCCAGAGGAGCGGAATGATTGGGCTGGCCGGTAGGGGGAGTCAGCAGTCAGTTCTAGCCAGTTTCATGGGGACTGAGAATGGGGCACAGATGGCTGCCCACTGCCCAGCAGGATGGATGTAGGAAGGCAGAATAGTCGATGTCCATTACAGATCATCCTGTCTGGGAACGACACAGGAACAGCTGCGCTCCCAGAAAACTAGGGACCAGTCAAAACCCACTGGTGATTTTAGAATAATCTCTCCTGCTCTTAAGCCCCAGGGGTAGGCTTGTGAGGGTTCAGAGGTGGAGTGTGGGTTGTTGGTGAGGTCTTGCCCAGAGACCAGTGGACCTCGACTTTCCCAACTGGGGGCTCTAATCCTTCAGTCTTGAACTCTGGCTCCTGAGGGTCGTAGGTTATGGGTCCATGGGTCGTGAGTCCTGAGCATAAACAAGCTCTGTCCTTCTATTCCGTCTTCTCTCCTGCATACAATCAAGGGATGAAGCCATATCACCCACCTCAAAAGCATCAGAGACCCTGGTCTTTTCCAGCAGCCCGAGAGGCCTGAGGCTTCCCTGCCCGGGCCTCTCAGCAGAGTTCCTGAGGGCTGTTAGCCCCAGCCGCTTCCCCTCTTCAGGTCGTCTCTAACGTTCAATCCTATCTGAAACCCTCCCTGGCAAAGCTAGGGCTGAATGTTCCAGAGATGGGGGTGTTCAGACTACCCCCTGGGCTAAAAGGAGCACACACCATGACAGAAGACAGCACGCCTTTATTTCAGTCACCCTCCCAGGACCCAAACACCATGGCACATGGCCTGGTATCCACAGTGCCAGGTCCCCAAGAGCCTGGCAAACACAGCCCAGCAATGCAGTGTTACAAATCCCTGCCAAGGAGCAGTTCACCCCACCTCCTCAAAGGGGGGTATCTGGGGTCCACTGCAGATGGGGACAGGGAGCAGGGCCCAGATCCCGAGGGGCAGCACAAAGAAAAGGCGCCGGGCGAGCCCTGGGACATGCTGTAGAGTCTCTGCTGTGGGACTGAAGCAGCAGCTGTGATAGGTCCCTGCTTTGGCCATCACTGCTCTGCCAGCTACAGAGCCGTCCCCAAGGCAAGGACAACCCCAAGTGTGGGCTCCTGGCGCAGGCCAGCTGGCAGAGGTAGTGTAAACACATCTGAAGGTGGGGGACGTCCAGTGACTAAGCCAGGCCCGGGTGCTCTCATGTGCTGGGAGCTGCCCAGGTCCCAGGAACAGCAGGGTGAGGAGGACCTGAGTCAGCAGGGTACTTCCTGGGCCTGGTCAACTGAAACACTGACTGGGCCCAGGAAATACGATTTCCAGAGAAATGGTGGAAACTGTAGAGAAAGGCAAGGAGAGACTGCCAGGCAGAAAGGGGTTGGTGGGGACACAGAGAGGAGAATAGGGCAGAGAGGGAGACAGGTACAGAGAGAGGGGAGGCTGAGGTGCAGAGAGGAGACTGAGCCTTCATCTTCCCCCTTCCCTTTTCCCACTAGATCTGTGAACTCTGGGGTGGGGTTCCCCAAGTTCTTCTAGCTGGGAATGGGTCAGGGCTTTTCTCCCCATCACATCCTGTCACTTGAGATTGAGGCCAGCCTGGGAAGGAGGCTGAGTGAATCTGGGAAGGGACAGGCTCAGTCCTGCCCACTCCACCTCCACTTCAAACTGGATCTAACCTCTGGTTCATCCTCCTCTGCTTCCGGGAGGAGCCCTGCCAAGCCTGTTCAAGCTAATCCCTCTGCACTTAATCCTGGACTCTTCCTTGAGGCTGCTGAAATCACACACTATGAACTACTCCAGAGCCTTGCAGGCAGGGAGAGAGGGAAGGAAGGGAAAGGGAGCAGGGTCAGGAACAGGAGGGAAGAGGCAGGGGATTGAGAGCTCTGTCCACATGGTCAGATCCAAGGCCAGAGATGTCAATCTGCCTTTCAATCCCTGGGACCTAAGTACAGAGAAAATATTAAGGAAAATCTTCCAGAATGTCAATAACTTTGAAAAAATTTGTGTGTGTCTGGTTTTTGTTTTTTGTCTTTAATCCATCATATTTAAACAGAATTAAAATGTTTTAAAATTGCTCACTCTAGCAATATCACCTTAGGTAACCAGAACTTACGAGTACTGGATTTTTGATTTTTGATACATTCTTCCTTTCCCTTTAGGAAGAAGGGGAACACCACTAAGCTTGTGGAAGTCATGAATCAGTTTTTTTTAAAAAAGGCAAAGCCCCCTCCAGGAACCCCTATAATCCTAATATCTGCTAAGGAGTCCCAAGCTCTATGTCTATAGGCACCAGGCGCGAATATAAAGGAATGTTCAGAAAATCTTGGTTTCTTGAAGTCTGTGGGGAGTGGCGACATCTGGATAAATGGGGCTGTTGCTGTTTCACTGCAGCAGATTGTGGTTAAGTGCTGAAGCAAGCCCCATGTGGGGCTTCTGACTTAAGAGAAGGAGGAAATTTGCTATACATTTTTAAAATGTGGAAGCTCTTGATTTTTAAATGTTAGCTCAAAAGAAAACACTATATAGGCCAAACAAAACAAGTTTGGTGGCTAGTTTCTAGCCTGGCTTTTATGAAATCTTAGTGCTTCCAAGATTTAAGGATCCTAGGATGATTTAGTTCTATGATTCAGAAAATTTAATGAGCATGTCAATATCTTGTGGAAACTTGTTAAAATGCAGGTGCTGACTCAGCAGGTCTGGGGTGGGGCATTGAGAGCCTTCATTTCTATCGACCCAGGCCCACCAACCACACTTGGGGTAGGGAGGGTTTAGTTTCGGAATTGCCTCTCACTGTCCTATCCCTGTTGAACGATGTCTCCAGTTCTACCTTCATACCTCCAGGGACTAGACACTCACTACATCTGGTGGCAGCCTAGGTGGTTGCCACTGCTGCTAATTTCTTCCAGGGTCTGTAGCAATGGTGATGGACACCAAGAGTCAAACACACCAAGCCCAGGCTCTGGAAACTCAGCTGGGGACTTGCCAGGACAGGGCATTGATAATTGTTGCAAAGATCTAAGCAGAGGTCAGGAGTGGTGGCCCAACCTGTAATCCCAGCACTTTGGGAGGCCGAGGTGGGCAGATCACTTGAGGTCAGGAGTTCAAGACCAGCTTGGGCAACATGGTGAAACCCCGTCTCTACTAACATCACAAAAAAATTATCTGGGCATGGTGGTGGACACCTGTAATCCCAGCTACTCAAAAGGCTGAGGCAGGAGAATCGTTTGAATCTGGGAGGTGGAGGTGCAGTGAGTCAAGATTATGTCACTGCACTCTGTACTCCAGCCTGGGTGACAAAGCAATACTCAGAAAAAACAAAAAAAATTCTAAGCCGAGAGGATTTTCTGTCCAACTGCTTGCTCAGCAGCTCCTAGTTAAACAGAGAATGCTACTCTGCTTCAGGTGTTCTGGTTAGTAAAGGTTTGGTGCAATTTCCTTTCCTTTCCCCAAAGCCTTGAAGCACGCTTTTCTCTGCACTTGGGCAAGTTACCTGGTTATGCCCACAGAAGGAGCCAGTTTCTGACTGGTGGGAGATGGAGACAGGAATGAAGCTTGAGGCTAAACAGAAGCCCTTGCCCCCTCAGGCCATGGGACGAACCCTTCTCTGGTGGAACAGGAGAACTCCACTTCCTCCGGGGCTGGGGCATCCAATCTCAGATCCTCCTTCCTGGGTCCTTGAGAGACACTGGGAAGTGGAGAATCCCTGACCCTGACATCCCTGATGGACTCAGGGTTCCTGGGGCTGAGGGCCACAGCCACCCAGCCGTCAGGTGCACAGGGGCCATGGAGACCACTTAGGCCACCCCTCATTTTGCCCCTGAGGGGATCACAGCAGAGAGTGCGTGAGACTTTCCCAAGGTCACATGGCTGGCTTGCAACCAGCTCTTGTAAAGGCCCAAAATCCTTTGAGGCAGAGCTGGGCAGAGTCCACCAGCATTAGCCAGGCTTCCGGTCACCTATAGCAGCAACTTTCAGGAAAAGGACCTTCCAGAACAATCCTGAAGAAAAGAGGGGTATCTCAGAGGAAAGTCGAGGAAAGGGGTCATGGGGGTTCACCTAGGAAGGAGCCGGTCACCGGTCAGAGTTTCTTGCAGGAGGGGAGTGGGCAGGGCTTCTGCTTTCACATTGTCCTCTGGTGACTGCTGCCCCCTAGAGTTGTCTCTCGTGCAGTGCACAGCTTGTAAGGTTTCTGGGGACGCCAGGTTTAGGCGCTGGGGATGGAATAGGGCCAGGGGAGGGGTCGCAGAAGGCCTTGGTTATAGGGTTTTCCAAGCCTGGATTCCCAGACCACTCCAGACCTACTAAGCCAAAATTCCTCCAGCGGGTGCTTTCCTCCCAGGGGAAGCTCCTGGGTTTAGGAACCAGCCCGGGCTAAGTCAGAAAGGAATCGGGACACCTGGCTCGGGTGGGACGTTTTGCAGGCAGCAGAGAGGATGCGCCGGCTGGGGTGGGGGCCGAGGAGGGCAGCACCTGTCCGGGGCCGGGCCTTACTTCTCAAGAGAACTGGCCAGGCCGCGCCTTCTCCAGCTTCCGTCGCCGCTCGGGTGGGATCTCCTGCAGGCTGATGCCGTGGTTGCTGGCCCTGCGAGGAGGGGGCGGTGGCCTCAGGGAAGGGGAATGGGGGTGGGAGGGCAGGGCCCAGGTCATCGCTGCCTCGCGCGCGGCGGGTCAGACACAAAGCGGGAGGAAGGGGTCCCTCCTCCCTCGCCCCGCCACGGAGGCTGGCCCCTCACCCCGGTTGCAGGTCAGGCGGTTTGGGGATGGGCTTGTTGAAGCCGCGTCTGCCTACTAGCCAGAAAGTGTCCTCGGCGCCCTTCCCCTGGGGAGACATGAAAGAGGGAAGGACTTAGGTGGGCTGGGTTGAGGGGTGGGGGATCTCGACGTCTGGATGGAACTAGGAGACCCGGTCAGGAAAGGTGAGCTGAGGTTGCAGCTGCGGCCCGGGATGGGCGGGGCCTTAGGCAGGGCGGGGCCTCTGGAAGAAGTCGGGGGCTCAGGGTGGGCGGGGCCTCCGGGAGGGGGCGGGGCCCTGCTTCACCTTCAGCTCCGTGCGGCCTCGCAACTCCACCTGGTAGCCCGAGTCCAGAGCTCGGAGAATCCCCACAGTGCTCAAGTTCACGTGGATGCGGTAAGCTGTAGTGGTGGGGGAGGCCGTGAGTTCGGGACTCACCTCCCGTGTCTCTCTCCCACCTCCCCCTCTTGTCCCGGTCACACTCACGCAGCCCGGTGGACTCCATGCGCGAGGCGGTGTTGACCGTGTCCCCAAACAGGCAGTACCGCGGCATGGTGAGGCCCACCACGCCCGCCACGCATGGACCTGTGGAAATGCTAGGGGTCGGCGGGGATCTTCGCACCCATGATCTCCACCAGCTACCCAAATAAGCCTCCTCTACAGGAAATCCGGAGCCAGGCCCTAAAGAGGGAGATGGGCTGGAGCCCGGGAGGACAGGGGAGTTACCCGAGTGCAGGCCAATGCGGATGCGCACGGGCACCTCAGGCATATGGCGCATGCGGAAAGTGCCCACGGCGCTGAGGATGTCCAGCGACATGTTGGCGATCTCCGCCGCGTGCCGCTGCCCATTCCGCTGAGGCAGCCCGGAGGCCACCATATAGGCGTCCCCTATTGTCTCCACCTGGGGGAAGGGGTTGTGCGAATTCTGTTTTGAACCTTCCTCCCCTAGTACACGAAGCGGTTGCCTCTTGTCATGGGGCCCACCTGAGGTTAGTGCAGAGCCAGGTTGCTAGCCGTGAGACTGAGCTGGGGACTGGAGGAATAAATAAGGGACAGGAGGTCTGGGAAAGAAGATTGACTGGGCAGATAGGCTAGGGGCTGAGCAGGAAGGGCTGGGCTAGAGGCTGGGAAGGTCAGGAGGGCTTGTCCCCTACACACTCCACCTTGTAGACATCGTGGGAACCAATGATGGCATCAAACAGCGTGTAGAGGTCGTTGAGCAGGTCCACCACCTCAATGGGCTCACTCATGGCAGAGATGGTAGTGAAACCCACAATGTCACTGAAGTACAGTGTCACTTGCTCAAAGTACTCAGGCTCCACTGGTGTCCCTGTCTTCAAGGCCTCAGCCACAGACCTACGGATGGCAGGCAGTGAGGTCGCCTGGGGGCCACTCTGCCTGGCTGGGCTCCAGCTGCCCTCCTGGCCCACCCCTTCCCCACTGGCACCCACGGAGGCAACATCTGTGTCAGCAGCCGGTCTGTCTTCTGCTTTTCCAGCTCCAGCTCCTCTGTTCGCTCCCGGATCAAGTCCTCCAGGTTACTGGAGTACTGCTCCAACATCCGAAGCATGGAGTCAATGATGTTTGTCTTCCGGCCCTTGTTGATGTTCTTGAACTAGCAGTAGAAGGAGGCTGGTGAAGCTGCTGAAGACCTGGGCTGCCATGCCCCCCTTCATAGGCCCTCTCACAGGCAGTTCATTCCTGACCACCATTCATCTACTATTTGTCAAGCACCCCTGGGGTGCTGTGCATTGTGTTTTCAGACACGATTAGAAGGCAAGTGGGAAATGAGGGTTCCAGAGGTCAGTTGTTCTTAGCTAGTAATTGACAGGGCACTGGAGCCAGACCAGTCGTTGGACTCTCAGGCCAAGGGTCTTTCTGTCACAGCAGGCCAAGCACGTTGGTTCTCAACCAAGCACTTGGTTCTCAATGTTAATCTAATTGAATTGAATATTTCTCCCACCCAGACAGAACTCTATCTCCTACTCCAAAGGCCTCCACAGCCCCAATTCTAATTCTGCCCCACCAAACCCTGAGCCCTCAGGCTACTCCTTAGGAGGTAGCCTGGAAGGCCAGAGGTCCTGCCAGCCTGCCTGCCTGCAGCTGTCCCAGATTGCTGGCAAGAATCTGGGATCCCAGAGGGCAGCCCAGTCCTTGCCCACTCCCAACCCCTGACCAGGTCGAAGGTGAGGTCCATGGACGGCCGAAGTTCTGGCTGCTCCGCCCAGCACTGCTTCATCAGGTGGATGCACTCGACGGGTGCCTGGTCCATGGACACAAAGGGCCGACACAAAGGAGGGGGGCTCCGTACCCTCTGCACCACTTCTGGAGGTATGAAGGGACAGTGAGGGGGGTTCCCCAGAGCACAAGCTGACCCTGGCCTGACTGTTGAAGACCAAGATGTGGGGGAGGGTGCCTGGCAGGGGGTTCTCTGCATCAGAGCTTCAGTGTGTGTGTGTGTGGAGGGAGAGTATAGTGTGGAAGGGGGTTGCTAGGAGGAACAAGAGCATCCCGAACTCTGGGAGTCAGTAAGAGCTGACACAGGCAAAGAAACTAACATTTATTGTATGCAAGAAAAGTGAGGGATAGGCTGGGCAAGGTGGTTTATGCCTGTAATCCCAGCACTTTGGAAGGCTGAGGTGGGTGGATCATGAGGTCAGGAGTTCCAGATCAGCCTGGCCAACATAGCGAAACCCTATCTCTACTAAAAATACAAAAAAGTAGCCAGGTGTGGTGGTGGGCGCCTGTAATCCCAGCTACTTGGGAGCCTGAGGCAGGAGAATTGCTTGAACCCGGGAGGCGGAGGCTGCAGTGAGCCAAGATCGTGCCAGCCTGGGCGACAGTGTAAGATTCTGGCTCAAAAAAAAAAAAAAAAAGGAAAGTGAGGGTTAGGTGATCAAGTAGCTTACTCGAATTCCTGTGGAGAATCAATGCAGATTGGAACCAGACTGGACTACCCTTTTACCCACTCCCACTCTGCTCCTCCCAGGGACCCCTGAGAAACAGAGAGGAGCCTGCTCTGTCAGTGTGGGAGCAGGTTGGGTCCAAGATCAGGACAGAGGAAGCTGTTTTGGTCTGGGACCTAATGACCACCCTCTGCACCCTGACCATGTGTGGCTTTCCACACCCTGACCCACAGATGCCAGCTTTAAGGGGGCCTCTGCATAATTAAGTTTCATCACTGGACTTTGCTTTAGAGAAAAGAGTGAGGCTGGCTCTGTCCTAGCTGCAGGGTGCCCCTCTGCCAAACTTCATCCGTGGGGCAGCCTTACCATCAGGAGTCAGCTCCAACATGGCGTAAGGGGCACTTCGGCATACCACTTCCTGCATGATGATGCCAAGGCTAAAGACGTCGCCAGCCAGCGTCCCCCGGCGCTCCAGGGCCGGGTCCCTAAGCAGCTCAGGGGCTGTCCACAGCTGGTCTGGGGATGGAGAAGGGCCTGTGGGGGCACTGGGGAAAGACTCCCACCCTCACCAGAGAGCCCAGGTTGGCACCCAGACACCACCAACCCTGCAGCCTGAGACCAGCCCTGTAGCCCTACAACTATCTCTAGGAGAGATCTCAGAGAAAGCCCAACCCTCACAAATAGGCCTTACCCTTCAGACAAGGTGATGCCCACGGAAGGCTCCGCCCCTTGGACACAAGCCCCACCCTCAGGCAAACTTCCATTTAGGGCAGACACCGCTGCAGGGAGCTCAGGCACAGGTCCTGCTCCCAGCAGCCCCGTCTCCTCAGTCACAGAGCCCACCCTCTCAGAGGCCATGAGACCTTTTCGGTAGCAGGAGTTGTGTCCGGTGGATGTGGGATAGAGAGAGTGTGAGAGCAGAGGTGGGGAGGAAGGGAGGGAGAAGCCCTGGAAATAATGGGGATCCCGGTGGATGCTCGTCAGTGCGGGAAGCAGCAGGGGACTCTTACCCTCTGCTTTGGGAGGCTCCGGTAGCACCTTCTGCGCTTCCAGCAGTCTCCCGTGGCCGTGGTCAGTGATCTTAAGGACGAATCTGCCGTCCACTATACAGTTCCGTGACTTCAGCCGCCCATGAGCTACGCCTCGATGGTGCAGATACCTTATTCCCTTCAAAGGGATAGGATAAGAGGCAATCTCAGCCCACATGGTTCCCCTGCTCCCCATCCTTGTCCCCAGGACATCCCCCCACCACCCCCACTGCCCCCACACCTTGATAAGGTCCAGCAGGAGGGAGGACTTGAACATCCAGTCCAACTTTATCTCTCTCTGAGCGAGGAGGTCCTGGAGGGAGCCCCGCGTGCAGTGTTCTGAGACCACAGCTAGGTTGCCCTCCCAGAGGGCAGCAGGGCCTTCTGCTCCCTGAGCCAGGAAGAGCCCCAGGTAGAGGGCCACGTTCTCGTGCCGGAGCTCCTGGAGCTGAGGAGGGAAAGCTGACTGACATTCTCTGCCGAGGGGCAATGTGGGGAGGGGCCGTTAATCAAGATCTGTTTTGACTATCCAAACTCAGAAGATGAGATTTTTACAAATGGTCAATAGGGTATGCAGGGGGGCTCTCTCTTTGGAAAAAGCAAAATAGTCAAAGGCCACCTGTTTGAATACTGAGTATGGTTTAGCCTAATGCTGGGAAGGAAAAGACAATCTTGCATTGGTGATCAGGACCCAGGCAGGTTTGGATTTATTAACCCTAAGCCTTTTTTTTTAAGACATGAGGTCTCGCTCTGTTACCCAGGGTGGAGTGCAGAGGCATGGTCATAAATCACTGCTACTTTGGAATCCTGGGTCCGGGTGATCCTCCTACCTGAGGCTCCTGAGTAGCTGGGACTACAGGCATGTGCCACCATGCCTATATAACATTTTTAAAAATTGGAGAGATGTGGTGGGGTGGGGAGGGCTCACTATATTGCCCGGGCTGGTCTTGAACTCCTGGCTTCAAGTGATCCTCCCACCTCAGCCTCCCAAAGTGCTGGGATTATAGGCTCAAGCCACCAGGTTCAGCCCCAACCATAAAACTTTGAACTGCCTGGGTCTTAAGGGAAACGACTCATGAAGGAGAAGCTCCTGGAACCACCATCCTCTCCTTCTGATGTAACAGCCTTTGCTGGGGGAACCAGGGAGAAGCTGTGCCCCTTCCTTCCTTCCTTCCTCCCTCCCTCCCTCCCTCCCTCCCTCCCTCCCTCCCTCCCTCCCTCTTTCTTTCTTTCTTTCTTTCTTTCTTTCTTTCTTTCTTTCTTTCTTTCTTTCTTTCTTTCTTTTTCTTTCTTTCTTTCTTTCGTCTTTCTTCCTTAGACAGAGTCTTAGTCTCTCACCCAGGCTGGAGTGCAGTGGGGCTATCTTGGGTCACTGCAACCTCTGCCTCCTGGACTCAAGTGATTCTCCTGTTTAAGCCTCCCAAATAGCTGGGATTACAGGAATGCACCACCATGCCCGGCTAATTTTTGTATTTTTACTAGAGACGGGTTTCACCATGTTGGTCAGGCTAGTCTTGAACTCCTGACCTCAGGTGATCCACTCGCCTCAGCCTCCCAAAGTGCTGGGATTAGCCCGCCCTGAAGCTGTGCCACTTTCAAAAGACACCAGAAATGTCTTGTGCCTGCAGCCTGGCCGGGGGCTGCTTTGCTTGGTGTTACATCATTGTGTCAGTTAGGTCTGAGACTCCCACCCTCTCTGAGTTAGGGAAGACAGGACTGAGCACTCTGCAGGAAAGAGTGTCCTTGCAATCTAGGCATGCTGGAGAAAATGGTGGCTAGCCAGCTGACTGGTGCCCTTTCTGGCTTTGCTTTGCTCCAAATGCCTAATAAGGGGCTACTTTTCATTTTAAACGCCTGATGTTAAACAGTGATCAAGTTCATTAATCCCTATACACATAGTCCACTTAAGTCACTGCACCTGTGACCAAGAGCTCCTGTAGAGGAATCAGAGAAGGAGGCCAGGCCAAGGCTGCATGGCGTGGAGGTAAAGGGAGACATTAAGGTTGTAAGGACCAGAATAAGCCATTTAAGAGCCTCCTTGACAACTTTTCATTTTACTCAGAACCTCTAGGACCATTCTGCACAAGTGGCCTGACAGAACCGAAACTTACTTTTTAGTTTCTATCATTAGGTCAACAAACATTCACTGGGTCGCCCTCATATTCCATACACTGTTTGGTGCTGGGCATGCAATGGAGGGGATGAGGAGGCCCTCACTCAGCTTACAGTCCAGGAGAGAGGCAGAAACAAGCAGGCAGACAGACAAACATACAATTACGCATTGCAACAAGATCAAAGGAAAGAACTAACGGTGTGACAGAGAATAATGAAAGCCTACTCCAGGGTGAAGGAAACATCTTTTTTTTTCTTAATTTTGACAGCATCTTGCTCTGTCCACCCAAGCTGGAGTGCAGTGGTATGATCACAGCTTATGGTAACTTCCAACTCCTGGGCTCAAACAATCCTCCCTCTTCACTCCTAGAGAGTAGCTGGGACTACAAGCATGTGATGCCACACCCAGCTAATGTTTAAATTTTTGGAGAGACAGGATTTCTTTATGTTGCCCAGGCTGGTCTTGAACTCCTGGCCTCAGGTAATCCTCCCTCACATCAGCCTCTCAAAGTGCCAGGATTACACTTAGCGAGAGGGAAACACTTAACTGAGACCTACCTCTCTGTACCCAGCTGCAAAGAGAAGGCAAGAAGGGAGAAACCGATTGCCACCTAGGCCCCATCACAGACCCAATTCTTACCTTGGAGAAGGCTGTCTTAGTTGCTGGGCGGATAGCTATGTGCTGCTCCCCTGGGAATTTCTTCAGCCAAACCCTGTCTCCCTGCAGCAAAGAGGATGGGGGTAGGGAACTCAGTCTTTTAAAATCCCTTGATGGGGAGCCCTAGAACCCCCCCATTTCCATTGGCTCGCTGTCCCAGAATGCATCTTCCATGTGACAAAAAGCATTGAAGCAAGAGGTCTGATGTCTGCCCATCCACTTCACAGCCAGCTAGGAGAGAGCCCAACCCCAGATAACAGAGATTCAGAAGGCATGGATGGCTGTCCTCACCACCCCAGGTGTGCCCACCAACAGTCCTATTAAGTGAATTAATACAACCACAAATGTCATTGACATCACAACCCTTACCACCATCCACTGCCATGAGACGCACTGTTCCGGGAGTAAAAAATCTGGATAGATCAGGCTTTATTGTAAACTAACTGAACTATAGACAGCTCCCCTCCAGGTGCTCGACCTCATCCTCAGCTGTTGGCAGGGCCAGTTCATGGGCATGGGACCTGTGCAGTCACACAGGGCCTCATGCTCAGAAGGGCCTGAGCTTGGTTCAATGACCTCTGCCATCATCTTGAATGAAGTAGGAGCCCCTCATTTCTCTCTTGCCCTGGATCTCACTAATTATGCAGGTGGCCCTGTCGGTTTATAAGGGATTTGGACTAGAAGGGAATTGGGGTTTAATTCTGACCCCTAGGGAGCATTTAGAAATAAGTGTGGGGACATTTTTAATTGTCACAAAAACTAGGAGCTGCAGTTAGTGGACAGAGCCAGAGACATGAAACACTAAACATTCTTCAAGGCACAGAGTAGTCCCATACAATTTAGGACAATCTGCTCCAAATGACAGTAGTGCCTCCTCTGAGAATTTGCTTTGATGATCTCTGGGTGACATGATAGGAGCCTCTGCATTCCTTCCGTGACCTGGAGCCCAGGAGCTCCAACTTTCTACTCTCTTGGTTTGCTCAGTGCTCTCAGCTCTCTCGGAATCTGTTCTCATTATCTCCCATCCACTTGACCACATGCAGGTTTCCTGGCCCCACAGTTAGTGTCCTGATACTTTTTTTTTTTTTTTTTGAGACAGAGTTTTACTCTGTTACCCAGACTGGAATGCAGTGGTGCGATCTCAGCTCACTGCAACCTCCACCTCTCAGCTTCAAGTGATTCTCCTCCCTCAGTCTCCCGAGTAGCTGGGACTACAGGCGTATGCCACACCTGGCTAATTCTTTGTATTTTTGGTAGAGACAGGGTTTCATCATATTGGCCAGACTGGTCTCGAACTCCCAACCTTGTGATCCGCCCACCCTGGCCTCCCAAAGTGCTGGGATTACAGGCCAATGTCCTAATACTTTTTCATGACTTTCTTTCCCTCATCTAGGGCTTGCTATTCCTGAGTCTGGTCTGGGTTGGGTGGTAATGTTGAGGGGGCAGGGCCAGAGGCTCTGACCAGGCCGGAGATGGCTTCAGTGGCCACACCAGGTTAGATGCTGGTCCTAACATGTTCCCTGGCAGCACCAGCCTCTGGTCTCTGTCTGGGTCACTGTGATTAGCCTTTGAGGAGCCCTCACCCAGAAGTGGCTAGGGGAAAATCCGTGGGCAGGGAGATTCCCAGGTGCTTCCCTTTGAAGGATCCATGACCTTTCCCTAGATCCTGTCTGGGTTCACGTCCCCTATCTCCTGGAGCCTGCAGGATTTAATATGACTGCCTGCCCTCTTGAGAATGCACCTTCCCTCCGACCAGGGCCTGAGCATTCTTCCCCCACTGCCTCTCCTGGAGTAGAGCCCCAACTGGCTGAGGTCAGGCTCACCTCATAGACACCAATGTTGGGGCTGTCTGAGGGTTGGCTGGGGCCACTGCGAATGTCTGATGTGCTGTGGGCAGCCAGACTTGATCGACTCCCCTGGGCCACCTAGTGGGTAAAGGTCAATGCAAGAGGTCAAAATATATTCTGGTGTCAGGGTCCTGGGTTGAGGTTAGGCTGAGTTTTGGGGATTTAAAGATGGGAGTCGAAGGAATCTCAATGAGGGAAGGTGATACTGACATTACTCCCCAAGCGCTCGCTTTATAGTTTACAAAGCAAGGTTCATTTTCTTCTTGGAGCTTCACCTTCCCCTCTCCCCCCCAGTAAAGTAGTCAGGACAGGGGCTGTTACCCTCATTGCACAGATGAGGATGCTGCTCCCTAGATCTCAGACCTGGGACCGAATTGGGGTAGAAATCAGACTTCCCAAGTAGGGAGTTGGGGTGAGGGCTGGCCCAGGGAAGGAACCAAATTTACAGAAAGAAGACAGCTGGCTCCTGCCTCCCTGCTTCCCCCACCTTTCGAGAGGCACCCCCATGTGGGTGGAGAAAGGTGATGTCGTCCACAGTCAGGATGATCTTGTTGGGGCCGGAGACCATTTGAATGTGAAGTAGCTGGTGCCTGGTGGGGAAAGAGGTCATCTCCACCAAGGGGACCAAGGTCAGTGAGAAGAGGCCAGCAGGGGATGGGGTGGAGGGATAATGTTGGCTCAGGGGAGGGGTCTTGGAGGGCAGCTATCCCCAAACCAGATATCCCCTGGGACTCTACCAGCCTCACCCCAAGAAAAATCTCATCTTCTACTCTTGAGTGAACTCAGCCTGCTGTTTTTGCTGCAGACTTCCATTTTTGGTACAAGCTCACCTTCTACTTACCTTATTCCACTACTCACCTCACATAATGGGCCAGCAAGGCACCAGCCAGCCCCATCCCAACCACCAAGAGGAAGCCAAGAAAGATGAAACCCGGCTCCAGTCCTGAAGGGACAGTGAGAGGAGGTATACTAAGGAATAGCCAGGGGAGGCCTCTTCGCTAAGGAGGCATGGAGTCATGGCAAATGCCAGAGCCTCCAGGAAAGGGGGACAGGGGCCCAGAGAGGATCTAGGGGGAGGTCATAGGTTCCTCAAAGGGGAGAGTCTGGGAAAGCTAGAAAGTTTCCAAGAGGGCTTTGGCGTTCAGCAAGAGAGGAGTCCTGTGCAAGCCAGGGGCTGTGAGAGGACCTAGAAGGCCATCGAATATGGATTACAGGACAGGAGTCCATTCTCTGTCACCACTTTGTGGATGGTCCACGGCGATTGTCTCAGTGGGGGCTGGGGTGTTTGCCCTCACCTCCATCGCAGATGTTGTTTGGATCGAACCAGCATGATGGGTCAGGCCCAGGTGCTGGTCCCCCACGTGGGAAGTGCATCGGGGTCCCTGCAGAAAGGAGGGAGCCCCGGGCAGGATCCAGCATGTATGTGGCAAAAAGCTGGTCCCCCGCTGCGTCCGTGTCTAGCAGCACGAATGAGGGCTCCTCGTCTCGTCCTAGATCCCCGCAGAAGCCAGAGGCCTGCGCATCCCAGACATGGCGGGCCACAGCTGCTCCGGACACCCATCTGCCACCCACGGCAGCCCGCGCGTCTGCCACGCCCCTCGCCAGCAAGACAACCGCATCGTAGATGGTGCCAAAGAGTGGGGAGACCTGGAGAAGGAGAGTAGGGGCTCAGAGGTCGGGATCACAGCCCACAGACAGACCAGAATTTCCTGGCCACGCCAATTCGTTCATTGCTCTTCAAGCCCAGGGTATCCACTCTTCCCACCTTCCAGTTAGTTGTTCCCAGGATCCCTCCCCACTGGCTATCTCTTCCTCCCTCCCCACTAGCTAATTCTTTGTCTCTCCCCATTGGCTAACTCTTCATCCCTTTCCATTGGCTGTCTTTTCCTCCCTCCTATTGGCTGCGACACCTGCTCTCCCCACTAACTGGTTCCTCTTTTCAGGACTCAGCGTCTTCTCTGACCGTTGGTTGATTGTAACTCTCCATCACCTACAGATCCTCTCTTCTCCCTGTTGGTTGCCCAGCATACACTTTTAATCTCATCATCTGTCATTCACCTAAAAGCCTTCTCAACCTATCTTTTGTTTGGCTTCTATTTTCTATTTTTCCTTAAAAAACAAAACTAAACTAAGAAAAGCTTCTCCAATGTTACCACTCGATCTTATCAGGCTTCTCTATTATTCCCAGTTCCCATCTCTCAGAGAGCCAGACACTGAGAGCACTAAAGATTTATCAGTGTACAAGGCAGACCCCATCTCAAGGAACCTTTCTTCTTGCCAAAGAAATAGGGGTGTTCAGGCAGTGCAATGAATAAAAAGAGAAACTGAGAAAGCTGCAGAGGCAGGAGTGAGGAGTGAGTGTCCCCAATCCAGGCTGGAGAAAGAAGAGAAGTGACCATCTCTCAGGGGATGAGTCAGAATTATCCAGGGCAGGCAGGGACAAGAGAGAGGGAACAGCACATCTAGAAACTCAGAGGCAAAAGAGAAGAGAAACCGGAGTAGCTTGGTCTGGCTGAAGTTCATGCAAGGTGGAAGAGAGAGAAAGGCATGAGACCTGGTAAGCCATGTGAAGAAGCCTGCATCAATCCAGGGCAACAGAAGCTACTAGGAGGCTTTGAACAGGAGCATGACAGGGTGAGATCTGTCAGATTTCTAAAGCTTGATCTGGTTGCTGGATGGAGAAGGGTGTGGGGCAGGTGAGTGTTGAAGCAGAGACCATTTGAGAGATTATGTTTTGGGATTTGGGCTGGTGGTGCTGTGGCCTGAATCAGGGCAGTGGCAGTAAGGATGGGGAAAGTGGATGAATTCAAATGATCTTTAGGAGGTAATAGTAACAGGGCTTGATGTCTGAAGTGGGGCCAAAGAGTTCAAGGAATCAAGGGTGACTCACAAGCTCAGAGGCTTGGGCAGCTGAGGGGACAGCCATGGTACTTACTGAGAGCTGAAGGGCTTTTCTCTCTACTTTCTCCACCTCCCTTTCTCCGCTGACCGACCCTCCCTCCATCCAACCTCACCATGATTCCTAACTTGTATTCTCTTCTGACTATTCCCATCCCTCCCATTCCCTTTCCATTGGCCACCTCAAATCCTCCTGGAGGCATCTAGGGGCATTGGTGGGAAATATTGCAACCCCTATGACCCACAGCCTTCTCTCATGTAGTCCTTTGTAAGTTGGGCCTTTGTGGTGGTTAATTCACTGCCTGTTGACATCTAAATTTCCTTCTTAGAGTGGGTTCTAGCCCCCTTTGTGGCGGACTGAAGTTAGATGGTCTGAACTGGGATTCTGTGGACTTGGGGAACCCTAGATATTAGTTGGATGTTGGAAATATGCTATGGATCTGCTTAGCGTTGCCCCTGGATCCACCCAGGGACTTTTCTGCTTCTTGCAAGGTGTCTAGGCCCTTGAAAAGTTAAGACCACCAGATGAGGTCCCAGAGGAAATATCTCTGAACTAGGGATGAAGGTTGGATTGGCATCTTCCCTCCTTCCTGCTCTCTTGAGAATGCCAGCTCTTTATTGTAGACAGCTGGGAGTATGTGGCGCTGGAACTGGGTTTACTCTGAAGCCAACTGCAAAAGGTTTTGCAGTCTAGAGTTAATTAGAGTTTACTGCTTGACGCTGGACTTCAGAGGTCTCATTGCCTACTCTCTGCAGGCAATCCCCGTACACAAAGAGACCCCAAGCAGGGCCAGAGCCTCTGCATTACCTAGGAAACTCCAAACAGCTAGAACCGCCATTGGTTCTTTCTCCACTGGCTCCATCCTCCTCCTTCTCATTAACTCTATCCTCCTCTCCCCGCTTTGGCTGTCCTCTCCCCTCTGCCTTGCCTTCTGCCCTCCTCCCAGGACCATCTACCTGCTCCAGATTGAGGTCAGAGGGCAGCTCACGGCGCTGTTGGGCCTTGCGCAGGCTGTCCAGCACGCTGCCTTCAGAGGAACAGTGGCGCGTGAGGGTGAGCACGGCATCATGGGCCCTACGAAGCTGGGAGCTGTTGACAAGTGCGGCCAAGGCCTCCCGGCCTGGGGACAAGGCGTAGTGGATCGTGTCGAAGGGCAGGAAGACCAGGGAGCCATCGGTCAGGCCCAGCTCCTCTGCAGCCTCCAGGAGGTAGCGCTGTTCCTCGCCGCCGAGCAGCACCGAGTGCATCACCATGATCACTGCTGCGGACAGAGGCTTGGCTGCATCGCTGCTCCGAGGCCGGCAGGACACACCGACCTCCTCGCACCCTGCAGGGGAGCCTACCTGTGACCCTGGGCCCGTTCCGGACCTTCCTCAGGGCCTCCCGGGCTCCAGACAGGTCCAAGGGCTCCATGGAGGTCACGGAGACGACAGGCAGGCCTCGGGCCCTGAGTGCCGTGGACAGTGAGAGTCCCGCCTCCACCCACAGGTCCTGGGGGGCGGTGACCAGGGCTACGCGCGCCCAGCCGAATGCGCGAAGCAGGGCGTAGAGGGCGTCCGCGGCCGGGGTCACTACAGGGGCCGTGGTACCCGCCGCCTGCGTCCCAGGGCAGCCCCAGGGCACCAGCGCGATTCCGGCTTCTTCGGCGAGTAGCTCGGCCGGCCGGCAGGCTGCAGGGTTCACTGGACCCACGAGGCCCGACACGCGGGCCAGCGCGGAGGACACTGCCCCTAGCGAGCCCGGCGTCCGGCACGGCTCGGGCAGCAACGCGACCTCGAAGCGGGGGCCGCCGGCCAGGCTGGGATCCCGGTTCAGGCGGGCGGCGGCCAGGCGGGCGGCCAGGTCCGGGCGGGCCCTGGAGAAGATGGGGTCGCAAGCCCAGGGGCCCAGGACCCCGACCGTGAACTGGGCGGAGAGGGCGGGGGGTTGCAGTAGTAGCAGGAGTAGCAGGAGCGGGAGCCTGGGCAGGGCCCGGGGGAGACGGGACAGGGCCGGAGCCCACCGCGCGGGGCCGCAGAGCCCGGGGTCCGGAAGCCCACCCGCTCGGCGGGCGCAGGCGGTCATCGCCGGCTTCTGCGAACACAGATGGAGCAGGCTGAGCGACTGAGACCCCCGGCCTCCCTTAGGGCTCTCCCCGCGACCCCGAGTTTCTCCAAGCCCAGTAACCCATGGGATGATTCTGCTGCTGCCGCCCCCTCCGGAGGCTGGGGAGACTAACGCGGGGCCAAGGACACCGCGCCGAAGCCCCCTTCTGCTGCCCCGGCCTCCTGCCCCCACCCGGTCTGCCCCTCCCCCCGTCGGAGGCACCGGGGGTCAGCAGGGACTCGCCCGCGCGCTCAGATCGAACCTATCCTAGCGGAGGGGCCTCTGACACTCACCAGGAAGTCCGGGGCTCGGGCCCACGGCCCCGGTGAGGGGTCACAGGGCCGGTCCCCCTTTTGACGCCCGCCCACAGGTCTTCCTTGCCAGCCCAGGCCAGGGCAGGGGCGTGGGTACAAGCCGGCCAGAGCCCTTAATCTCCCCAAGCTGATTAGGGTCCTTAATTAGGTAGGGAGGGGCGGGCTAGTGGAGGATGAGAGCCCCTACTGAGCCTTTCTGGGGTGGGATCTGTCCTGGCTTCCAGGTAGTCAGTCCCCTCCATGCTCTCTGGCCCCCCACATCACCCTCAACACCACTACCTCTGCGCAAAAGCAGCCACAGTCCCCCACTTCAGCCTGCGGCCGCACTGCCCTACTCAGCCAGAAAGTGACAAGTGCCTGCCCATGGACAGCTGTGGGTGATCCATCCTGAAGAAGAAACTCTGATCCCAGTCCCTTTCCTTACAATCTTCTGTTTCCGGTCCTGCCAGCTAAGTTCAGGCTCCATCCTTTGGCTGGTAAAGTCTGTATCCCAGAGACCAAACCCCCACCAAGCTGCCATCTGCCTTTCTTCTCTCACTTCTCTTCTCTCTCTCACCACACTTGATTCCCTGACCTCTGCTTCTCCATGCTTAGAAAATCATCCCTTTGGCAGGACCTCAGGAAGTAAGGAAAAGAGCATTGGCCTACCACAGATCTGGGTTCAAAGACCCTTTTACTGGCTTTTGGAGCTTAGGCAATTGCTTAATCTGAGGGTTGTTGTGAAAATGAATATAATTGCCCAGATGGCAAGAATAGCTAACAATTTTAGAGAAGAATATAATGGAAGATGCCCTATAAAATATACAAACCTATTATAGAGCAATAACAATTATATATTTATGTAAATATATAAAACATAGCACATATATTTATATAAGTATATAATATATAAAATGTAATTATATTAATATATAAAATAGCAATTATATATTTATATAAATATATACACTACAAAGCTATAGCAATTATATTTACATAAATCTACATTATGAAGTGATACCAACTGTATAAATAAATGCATGTATTATAAAGCTATAGCAATGAAGACTTTGTAGTTCTGGCACAAGGATAAACAAATAGACCAATGAGATAGAATATATAGTACTGAAACAAGAACAGCAAATGTATGAAGTAGTGGACATTTCTTACCAATTGGGAAAGAATGAACTCCAACAAATGGAGCTGATTAGTCATCTGGGGGGAATGTAGAATTCAATCCCTATCTCACACCATACACAAAATTAATTCCAGGTTAAAGACCTACATGTGAAAAATGAAACTTAAAAACTTAAATGAATCATTTTCAGACATAGTGGCAAAGATTGGATCAGGTAAGAATCATCAGTGGATTTGAATGCTAGGGGGAAATATTGAATGAGGAGCAGGACTTTTGCAGGGTCTAAAAGTATCTCCCTGCAGATTGCCATGAGTTGGAAGGAGAGGGGGAAATAAAATAAAAAGCAGTCATTGTACAGTGGGAAAATAGGGCAACACTTTGAGCAGGTGACCAAAATTAACCAGTGAGGGGCAGAGAGACATTCTGTGCCTCCAGATGTGATACCCTGAGAAGGACATAATACTATATCTATGCAATGCTGCACAATACATTTCTGCAATGTTCCAGCATTATTTCAAATCTAATCATAAGGAAACATCAGAAAAACACTAAATGAGAAAGGTTCTACTAAAAAAGGTGGGGAGGACCGCATTCTTCAAAAATGTCCATGTCATAGAAGGGAAATAAAAGTTGAAGAACTGTTTCAGATTAAAGGAATTTAGGCTGGGCATGGTGGCACACACCTGTAATCCCAGCACTTTGGGAGGCCAAGGCAGGCAGATCACTTGATGTCAGGAGTTCAAGACCAGCCTGACCAATATGGAGAAATCCCGTCTTTACTAAAAACACAAAATTAGCTGGGCCTGGTGGTGCATTACTGTAATCCCAGCTACTTGGGAGGCCGAGGCAGGAGAATTGCTTGAACTCAGAAGGCAGAAGTTAAGGTGAGCCAAGGTGTGCCATTGCCCTCCAGCCTGGGCAACAAGAGGGAAACTCCATCTCAAAAAAATGAAAATAAAAATTAAAAAAATAAAGGAACCTAAAAAGACGTGACAATAATATGCAATAACTGCCCATAGTTTGGATCCTGTGTCATTGGATTTTTTTTAAAGTGCTATAAGGTTATTAGGCTTGAGGCCAGGCATGGTGGCTCATGCCTGTAAGCTTAGCACTTTGGGAGGCCGAGGTGGGTGGATCACTTGAGGTCAGAAGTTCAAGACCAGCCTGGCCAACATGGTGAAATCCCATCTCTACTAAAAATACAAAAAATTAGCCAGGTGTGGTGGCATACACCTGTCATCCCAGCTTCTCAGGAGCCTGAGGCAAGAGAATCACCTGAACTTGGTTGGGAAGCAGAGGTTGCAGTGAGCCGAGATCACACCACTGCACTCCAGCCTAAGCAACAATGCAAGACTCCATCTCAAAAAAACAAACAAAAAAAAGCTTATAAAAATGCTATAAAGAACATCAGCATTAACACAGAAATTGACAATTGACAAAACTGGAATATCACAGGAGACTCAAAACAGTGTAAAGTTATGAAGTTAGTAACGGTAGTGTAGTTATGTTAGACTGTTCCTGTTCATAAGAAATACACACTAGTTACGGTAAAGTATCATGTATGTAACTGACCCTCAAGTAGTCCAGAAAAAATATATGTTAGATATGATATATGCTATGTTGTATATATTATCAATTTCAATTGATAAAAAAATGGGGTAAAATGCTAATGATAGGTGAATCTGGAAAAAGAGCCTGTGAGTGTTCTTTGCATGATTCTTATTTTTGCAACATTTTTTATGTTTGAAATTATTTTCAAATGAATTAAAAATTTTGGATTATAAAATTCAAAGAAAGTAGATCTGCTTTGAAGAAAGAACAAAGAAAAACATAAGAAAATAGAAAAATAAAAAGCAGAAATTTTTAAGAGAAAAAGTACATAGATTGGAAAGACAGCTTTATCAATTCATGGTAGAAATGGATTTATTAAGGAAGATAGATAGGCCGGGCATGGTGGCTCATGCCGGTAATCCCAACCCTTTGGGAGGCGAAGGCCAGCAGATCATATCTACATATGGCAAAATATGGACATCTATTAATTTTTGGTGGTAAACAATCGCTGTATGTAGGGATTTTCTGTATGCTTGAAATGTTTTCTTTTCTTTTTTTTTTTTAGATGGAGTCTTACTCTGTCACCCAGGCTGGAGTGTAGTAGTGCAACCCCGGCTCTCTGAAGCCTCTGCCTCCCGGGTTCAAGCAATTGTCCTGGCTCTGCCTCCAGAGTAGCTGGGACTACAGGCGCACACCACCACACCCCAGCTAATTTTTTGTATTTTTAGTAGAGACGGGGTTTCACTGTGTTAGCCAGGATGGTTTCAATCTCCTGACCTGGTGATCTGCCTGCCTCGGCCTCCCAAAGTGTTGGGATTACAGGCGTGAGCCACAGCAACTGGCCTTAAAATGTTTTCTAATTTAAATTAAAAATTTTTTTTAAATAAAAAGTTTAGATGTCTGACCTATAGCAGAATTCCAAATTCCAGTAGGTGACAATACCTTCCATGGGAAGTTACTTCCCCACATCTCCCATCTTCTGACTCAATATCTCTACTCAAAATCCTGGAAACTCCAGCCAACTCCTTCATTTCACACATGGTGAGAATGAGGTCCAGAGACCAATTTGGTTAAATCAATCTTGCAACTTTCCTCTAAGGTCCATGGACTGAGGGGTAATATAGATAAAGATGAAAGGGGAATTTTAAAAACCTTTTTTGGTCATAAAATATACTAAATGTAAAATTTACCACTGTAATATTTTTTAAGTGTACAATTCAGAGGCATTAAGTACATTCACACTGTTGTGCAATCATCACCACGGTCCATCTTCAGACATTTTTCATCTTACCCATTGAAACTCTGTGCCCATTAAATACTAACTCTCCATTTTCCCCTCCCTCTAGCCTCCAGCAACCACAGTTCTATTATTTTTTTCTTTTTCTTTTTTAGAGACAGGGTTTTGCATTGTTGCCCAGGCTGGAGTACAGTGGCATGATCTCAACTCACTATAGCCTCAACCTCCTAGGCTCAAGCAATCCTTCCACCTCAGCCTCCCAAGCAGCTGGGATTACAGGCGTATGCCACTATGCCTGGCTAATTTTTTTATTTTTGGCAGAGATGAGGGTCTCACTATGTTGCCCAGGCTAGTCACCAACTCTGGGCTCAAGCGATCCTCCCACCCCAGCCTCCCAAAGTGCTGGGATTACAGGTGTGAGCCACTGCCCCCACCATTCTTCTTTCTGTCTTTATGAATTTGACTACTTTAGCTACATCATGTAAGTAGAATCATACAGTATTTGTCCTTTTCTGTCTGTTTATTTCACTTAGCATGATATTTTCAAGGTTTATCCTATGCTGTAACATATATCAGAGGTTCATTTTTTTTTTTTTGAGACAGGTTTTTGCTGTGTTGCCCAGGCTGGTGTGCAGTGGGATGATCTCAGTTCACTGCAACCTCTGCCTCCTGGGTTCAAAACAATTCCCTTGCCTCAGCCTCCTGAGTAGCTGGGATTACACATGTGCATCACCATGCCTGGGTAATTTTTGTATTTTTAATAGAAATGGGTTTTGCCATGTTGGCCAGCCTGGTCTCAAACCCCTAACCTCAGGTGATCCTCTCGCCTTGGCCTCCCCCAAAGTGCTGGGATTACAGGTGTGAGCCATTGCGCCCCACCTCATTTCTTTTTAAGGCCAAATAGTATTTCACTGTATGTACAGTATATACCACATTTTATTTATCCATTCATTCTTCTGTGGACCCTTTGCTTCCACCTTTTGGTCTTTGAGTCCCTGCTTTCAGTTGTTTTGGGTATATATCTAGAAGTGGGGTTGCTGGATCATATAATTATTTTTTGAAATAAGTATTTTTGTGTGTGTGTGGCAGAGTCTCACTCTGTTACCCAGGCTGGAGTGGAGTGGCGCGACCTTGGCTCACTGCAGCTTCTGTCTTCCAGGTTCAAGTGATTCTCCTGCCTCAGTCTCCTAAGTAGCTGGGACTACAGGAATGTACCACCACACCTGGCTAATTTTTGTATTTTTGGTAGAAATGGGGTTTCACCATGTTGGCCAGGCTGGTCTCGAACTCCTGACCCCAGGTGATCCACCCTCCTTGGCCTCCCAAAGTGCTGGGATTATAGGCGTGAGCCATTGCCCCTGGCCAGGATCACATAATTCTATGCTCGATTGTTTGAGGAACTGACACATTGTTTTCTACAGAGCCTGTACCATTTTATATTTAAGGAGCTATTTTAAATCCATTCTAGTCCTCATGCCAAGGTTGCGCAGCCAGCCTCCGGCTACCACACTGCTTCTCACTCCCAGTGGCCCACACCAGAGCTTGTTACTTATCTGCTGCCTGCTAAATTTCTATTCCATCTGTAAGGTACTGAAACAAAAGATGCCCTCTTACATAAAGGGCGGGGCCAAATCTTAAAGTAGCAGTTGGCTGGAGTTACCAGAGGACAGAATTATATTTAAATCCAACTCCTGTACTATAAATAGCCTCAGCTGCAGGTGGCGCTTTCTTTCTGGAAGGTCTTGGTTTCTCTCTCTCACTTTAGCAGCAAGGGGCGTAAAGCTCTTTCTTCTGAGATTTTTAGTCCCTCCCTTGCTCCCCATAAAGTCATGAAATTTGGAGGAGTTGACAGAAGGTATTAGAAGTTGCTGTTTGTGGAACCACTGCAGCAGCAGATAAAGAAAAACTATTTCTTAAGTTTAAATAAAGCAAAACAACTTTTGAAACCAATTTGGCCTGAATCTCACAGTAGCAAACAAGTTCTGGAGTTCTAATAAAAATATATATATATATATATATTCAAGTGGAGTTAGAAACACTGAATCCAAAGTGGAGGGTAAAAGTCAGGATTCCATTAAACTACAGTTTGTAATGGTTAAAGAATAGTGAGGAGAAAACAGAAATACGTAATTTTTTCACTAATAAATGTTAAAATAGGGATTGGGCGTGGTGGCTCACATCTGTAATAATTAAAGTACCTAAAAATGTATAAGCAAAAATAAAAGGCTTTTGAAGATAACCACTGTAAGTAGCTTGTAAAAATGCATATACGAGAAAATAGATTATTTTATGTTCCATTTTATAATTTGCTTCTCTCTTTAAACTATTTTATTTTTGTTTTATGAAAATATAATACATTGACATGGTTCAAAAATAAAATAAATAAATAAATATACAGTGAAGAGTCTCCCTACCACCCCTGTACCCTGTCAGCCCACTTTCCCCAAAGGGAGAGCCATAGTTAGATTCTTGTATGTTTTGTGGAAATCCTTGGGCATTCTCATAGAAGAATGTATTTTCTTCTAGTCCTCTTTTTACATGAAAGGTAACACTGTTCTGTACCTTGCTATCTTATTTTAACAATATCTTGGAGGTCCTGTTTCTTGTTTCATAGAGCGCTGATAATAGCTGCACAGATTCCATTGAATCGCAGTATGTAACCTGGTTAATCAGTTACTCTTTGCTATTGCTGCTCCAATGAAAAGCCTTGTACAAGCCTCATTTTGCATATATCCAAGTACATCTATAGGCAAATTGCCCGGGGAAATGCACTGTAATTTGGAGAGAGGTTGCCAAATTGTCCCCTATAGGGATTATGCCAGTTTACACTGGTACCAGAAATGACTTAGAGTGTCTTGTTGTTTACAGCCTGGATGCAGCCTGTGTTTTTAATTTCTCCAATTTGCTATTTAAAAAAGAAAAATGGCATCCAAGGGAAAAAAAGTAACATGGTGTAGTTTAAGTTTGCGTTTCTCTTCTGAGTGAGGCCGAACATATTTTCATGTTTATAGGCCTTCTGCATATCTTTTTTGAGAACTGTCTGTTTATATCTTTTGCTCACTTTTCTGTTGGGTTATTGGTCTTTTTCTTATAATTTTTTAGATTTCTTTATATGTTAGGAGAATACACATTTATGACATGATTTGCAAAAAAAAAAAATCCCAGTGGATGTGTCTACACTTTTTTGATGTGTCTACTCTGCTTATAATGTGAGTGTGTTTTTGCCAAGTACATTTTCAAATGTAGTCTTTTAAAATGTTTTAAATGCCTTTTGGATTTTAAATCAGTATCAGAAAAGCAAAGGCTACAAACACATTCTCCAATTATTGTTTCATTCTTCAAGGACACACAGTTTCACTTTTACATTTAAATCTGTGACCCATTTGGAATTTATCCTGATGTGAGGAGTCAGGTGTGGATCCAATTTTATTTTCTTCTGCCTGGTTCCCAGCTGTCCTATTACCATTCATTGAATAATTCATTTCTCCTCATATCATCATAAAGAACAATCCTGAATGTATTTGCATGCATTTTTGGATTTTCTGTTCTGTCCCATTGGTCAGTCTGTCTAATACAAACCACTACTATAATGTTTTCATTACTGAAGTATTATAATATTTTTAATTAACTTACAGAGCTACTCCCCATCCTCTATCTCATTGCTCCTCCTTTCCATAATTTTCCCGGTAATTCTTATGCATTAATTTTTTATATTGTCTTTTTAATCATTTTTCTAATTTTTTTTTTTTTTTTTTTTTTTTTTTTTGAGATGGAGTTTCGCTCTTGTTACCCAGGCTGGAGTGCAATGGCGCGATCTCGGCTCACCGCAACCTCCGCCTCCTGGGCTCAGGCAATTCTCCTGCCTCAGCCTCCTGAGTAGCTGGGACTACAGGCACGCGCCACCATGCCCAGCTAATTTTTTGTATTTTTAGTAGAGACGGGGTTTCACCATGTTGTTGACCAGGATGGTCTCAATCTCTTTACCTCGTGATCCACCCGCCTCGGCCTCCCAAAGTGCTGGGATTACAGGCGTGAGCCACCGCGCCCGGCCCCATTTTTCTAATTTTTAAAAAGTCATTGGCACTTTCTTTGTTATTGTGTTAAACTTATAAATTAATTTATGGAAAATTTACGTTTTATGATGTTGACTCTTTTTGTGCAAGACTACTATTTGTTATGGGCTATTTTTGTATCATTCTGTAGTGTTTTTATCTTTTACTTAAGTGAGTTTGATGTATTTCTTGTTACTTCTTTTTTCTTTTTATATTGTATTTTTATTTTCTTTTTTTAACTTTTTATTTCCAAATCCCCAGAACCTATAAATTGTGTTGTTTATTTAAAAGCATTTTATTTTTTATATTGCTCTTGTAGGTCCTATTCTTCTATTATATTGTCTAACTGGTGGTTGAGTATTAGTTTCTAATTCTAATAGTTACAGTTTATTACATGTCCTGGATCTTTTCCATGTTCTTAGATATAGATTTACTTCATTTTATTCAATAGTGTTTCTCCATCTGAATGTAAGGATCTTGAGGTGGAAAGATTATCCTGGATTATCTGGGTGGGCCCTAAAGGTAATCTCAAGTGTCCTTATAAGGGGGAGATTCGATACCGAAAGCAAAGCAACACTGAAGCAGGATGCTGCGCCACTGGGGGACAGGGGCCAAGGGACGCAAGAAATGCAACTCTGAGATTGGAAATGGATGGGAAATGGATTCTCCAGAGACAGCAAGGCCCCAGCAACACCTGGATTTGGGTCCATGAAACTGATTTTGGACTTCTGACTTCCAGAACTGTAAGATAATAAATGTGCTGTTTTAAGCCACCACGTTTGTGGTGCTCCCTTACAGTAGCCGGGGAAATAGATAACGCGGGTCTTTCATTGCTTTTGTGGATGCTGAGTGGCACACCTAAAAACGCAGGCTCGGGCCTGAGGGGGAGAGAGTGGGAACCACAGGCCATCAGGAAGATTCGCCTTCCAAAGAGGGGAAATATATCATCAAATGTATTTAATATCAAGTCCCCAATAATACAGTACATTTTAGACTCAGTCTCCAGTGATACATTTCCAGGATTTTGTGTATTTTGTTCCTTTCCTCAAGAGATAGAACGCACAGTCTACCAGGTAGGTCTGTCAGCTTACCGCCAATGGACCTCCTGTTGTAGGTAAATCTTTTCTATGTGTCTCAATTATATGAAGTCTTCATAGTTATGCTTTCAGTATTCCCACTTTTCATAAGATAAATATTCAAAAAATGATAAAAAGCCTTGCTATACAGATGAGGATGTAGCCACAATGGAAAGTGAGGCTGGCTGGCAGGACCACTGTGTAATCCCTCCAAATACATGTTTATCAGCATATGTCCAAAAACCTGAATTCAGCATGGAATGTAGCTATGAGATTTTTAAAGTTGAATGTAGTAAAGTTAAGGAAACTGAAGAAGGTTCCACGATTGGGGATGACATCCAAGTAGTGGTGAGATAGGAGGCAGGACCTGACTTCAGAGGTAGGACTTGGACTCCGGACCCGATTGAAAACTAGCTGAAACAAAGAAGAGGTGAGAATATGCCATAAGGCACGCCCACGAGTGCCATGTCAGTTTACCATTGCCATGGCAACACCTAGACGTTAACGCCCCTTTCCACGGCAATGACCAAACAACCCAGAAGTTACCAACCTTTTTCTGGAAATTTCCACCCCTTCCATAATCTACCCCTTGCCACCAGCTTGTCCTTGAATTCTTTCCTGAGTGAAGCCAAGAACCCTCCCTGGCTAAGTCTCAATTTGGGGGCTCACCTGCCCTGCATCGGTGAAACCTGTGACCGTCATAGAGGAAAGGCAACACCAAAGCTTGAATTGGCAAATTCTGGGTCTTTCCTATTCATCCAGGTTTTCCATGGCTCCACACAGTGCCAGGCATGTAAGGTGCTCAGGGAGTGTGAGTGGAATGTTATGATGCTACATTCCAGGGAAGCTCTTGACCATCCCACAGAGCTGGGATGATCTCATTTTTATTCCAGAACAGGTATCCTAAGAGCTGCAGAAAGTTGGTGAAGCACACCTGTGGAGGCTCATCTGCATCTGAACCTGATCTGGACCCGATCTGGATGCAAAAATGCTAGACCTTGAGTTGATGCCATAATGGGAAGAGCCTTGTGTTTTCATATGGTTGGATGTGAATTGTGGTCAGAGGGCAGGCTGTAGCATATTGTATTTTCTGAAGTTGTCCATGACAATATCCTTCATGTCACATACCTGTCATGCAATGCGACTTACTTTTGCACTCCTTTTTGAGAAGCAACATCTATGTCCCCTTCCTTCGAATCTAGATGGGCTGGTGGTTATGAAGAAGTGATGTAATGCGACTTCTCAGTCCTGGTCATAAAAGCCACCATACAAGCTGCATGAGCGCCCTGTGGCTGCCATGCTGGTGTAAAGACACCACATAGAGAGACCTTGAGTCTGTGGAGAGCAGGGAGTATGGAGAGAAAATGCTTTGTGTTTTATTTATTTTTATTTTTTGAGATGGAATCTCACTCTGTTGCCAGGCTGGAGTGCAGTGGCATGATCTTGGCTCACTGCAACCTCTGCCTCCCTGATTCAAGCAGTTCTACTGCCTCAGCCTCCCGAGTAGCTGGAATCAAAGAGCCACCACTCCTGGCTAATTTTTTGTATTTTTAGTAGAGGGGGTTTCACCATGTTGGCCAGGATGGTCTCGAACTCCTGACCTCATGATCTGCCCACCTCAGCCTCCCAAAGTACTGGGATTACAGGCATGAGCCACTGCTCCTGGCCGTGTTTTTACTTCTAAAATCAAAATTATTAAGGTATAATTTATTTAAAAATAAATGCCCTCAGGTTAGTTGAAAGAGTCTAGATTCTCGTATTTTAGAGAATTTTAAAAATATTATCTTTTATTTTTGAATATTGTCTTTTATAGTTTTGTGATTCTTTCTTATCACTTATGTTAAGTTTTTAAAACATTTAGGAGCAACAGCTAAAACTTAACCACATGTTTTGCTGGCTTCCTTCTCACTATTGTTCCTTGTTTTACTATTTATTGTGTTCTGAATCTGATTCATGTTTACGTGGCAGGGTTGTAAACGTACACAATACACTCAGAGGGGCAGACAATGGAGACCATATCTGATATTTCCTTCCTTCCTTTCTCACACTGGCAGCAGGAGGAAATGCATTAATTTGGTAGTTAATGGAATTTCTGTCTCCTCTAGATTAGAAGCTGTCTTTTGAGTAAATATATAGTCATTTCCGAATTCATATTCTCAACGGGGCAGTCCTTCTCCATTTCATTGCCTTTTCCAAGGTGGCACTTGGGCATAGTGGGAGAGGGCTGGCTGTCTCGGTGCTGTCCCCAGCACCCTGACCCAGGGTGGCTAGTCTGGTCTCTGGACTAGCATCTTCTGGGAACTGCAGGTCCCACACGGACCTGGGTATGCCATGGTGTCCATTGCTCCCAGCTACGGATGACCCATCTCCTCAACCCCAGGCCACAACTGGCCCAGAGGCCTCTCAGCAGCTGGCCTCTCCTCACTGTGTCAAGTGGGAATACCTGGAGGCCCTGCATCGTGCTGCAGCATGAGGGGGCTGGGGGCTGTTCCTGGTTCATCTTGCTCTCTGCCTCCCTCTGCCTCTCCTATGTTCTTGCCCAAATCTTGCCTGGATGTTGCAACCCACAGGGCTTCTGGTTCAAAGCATCCTCTAGTCCATGTCCCTAAGTTCCCCATACCCATCTGGATGGTTCCACCATACCAGGCCCCGATTCCAGACCAAGAAGGGAAAACAAGAACATGTGTTCCTGGGCTACCAGGCAGACCTTTCTTCTCCCCCTTTTGTATCCTCCAGGGCCTGAAGAGTTGGGCTTTGCTCCCTTACAGGCAGAATTCCTTCCTCTCCACTGCCATTCCCCATGCCCCACTTTTCTCCTTTTAGGGGCCCCAACCATTGGCACTCAGCCTTAGGTGAGGTGCAAGAGATGTTTTCTTTACATGGTGAAATAAATGCTATGCTTTTGAGTTGATGCTTCAGTTTTGATGATGGAACCAAGGACTTTTTTAGAAATAGGACTTACTAAGGATAGAAATAATTATAAATCTGAATAGAGACCTCAAAAACTTCCTAAGAGAGTTCCTTAGGTAGTCTCCTAAATCACAATGTTCACAAAACAGCATCCATTTCATTATTCTCTGCTTTTATTGAGTTCTCCATTTTTACCATTATGTGCTGAATTTCTAAGAACTGATTCTTGTTCTATGATTGCTCCTTTTTCTATAACGGGGTTTTTTTTTGAGGGGGGGGTGGTATTTTATTGTGGTAAGATACACATAACATAAAATTTGCCATTTCAGTCTTTTTTCTTTTTTTTGAGATGGAGTCTCACTCTGTTACTCAGGCTAGATCTTGGCTCACTGCAACTCCTGCCTCCCAGGTTCAAGCGATCCTCCTACTTCAGCCCCACTAGGAGCTGAGATTACAGGCACGCACCACCATGCCTGATTAATTTTTGTATTTTTTAGTAGAGATGGGGTTTCACCATGTTGGCCAGGCTGGTCTCGAATTCCTGACCTCAGGTGATCCACCCACCTCAGCCTCCCAAAGTGCTACAATGACCGGTGTGAACCACCGTGCCCAGCTTCATTTTAACCACTTTTAAGTGTGTAGTTTAGTGGCATTAAGTACAGCCAAAATTTTTGTGTAACCATCACCACTATACCTAAAACTCTTCATCATCCCCAACAAAAACTCTATGCCCATTAAGCACTAAAGTCCCCTCTATTCTACTTTCTCCTCCATGAATTTGCCTATTCTAAACACCTCATATACAGGGAATCATACAGCATTTGTCCTTCCATGTTTGGCTTATTTCACTCAGGGTAATGTTTTCAGAGTCCATCCACGCTGTAACATGTGTCAGAATTTCATTCCTATTAGAGGCCAAATAATATTCCATTGCATGATATACCACATTTTGTACACCAGGTTATTTATTGCGAATGCAAGATTCTGCCATTGATGTTATTAAGGGTATTAATTTGAATATTTTAAGAACATTCTTACACTTAGAATTCGCGTACTCCATTCTTTAGCGGATTGCCCTTCCTTATCTACCTTTTTCAGGAGACGGATGGCCCTTACTTCGGGGTGATTGTCTGTTGGCCGTTCACCCTGGCGAGCGGAGTTGGAGGCCGACGCGCTGGAGGCTGGTGTGGGCTCTTTGGGGGTCTGCACGGATCATTTTTTGCAGCCTCCCTGCTCCTCTCCCGCTTACCCCCTCTGCTACCCCCTCTTACTGCTGTGTGGATGCAAATGAGGCCACAGCCACATTTCTCTGCAGGGACCGGAATAGTCGCCAGGGGGGAGTCCCAAGGATAAGGCGCGAGGCAGCCCGGGATCGAGTTGCGCAGGCACTGAGGGCACCTGGGCTCCTCCGCCCCCTGCTCTGTGGAGGTCAGGGTGCGGCAGGGCCACTGTCCCGGAGCCCCGGTTCTTCTGGCCGCAGCGGGTGGACCGCAGAGTGGTCGGGTTGTAGCGGTGCCTAGGCAGCTGAGGTGGCTGGGTTGGGGTGGCGGCTGGGGCGCCGGGCGCTTTCCCTCTCCGGCTTCTGAACCCCTTCTGCACCAGCCTCTGGCAGTCAGTCCCCGCCCCCACCCCAACCCCCGTTGGCTTAGTGACGGAGGAAGCGCGGCGCGATCGGGCGGCGCTGGACACTCCTCAGCCCCGAAACCCTAATGCCTGGGGCCCGCTGCTCAGAGCTGGGCTGGGCGGAGCTCTGCTGGGGAGACCTTTACACCTTTCTCCGGGGAGCCCCTCCTTTGTGCCGGGCGCTCAGCTCAGCACTGCGTGACTTCGCTCTCAACGAAAAACACATTTCCTCAAATTCCTCAGATTTTCAGTTCTGTTAGTGACATCCTCTCCAGCTTTTTCATTTGCTGGAACAGATTTTTTTCCTTTTTTTTTTTTTTTTTTTTGAGAGAGTTTTGCTTCTTGTTGCCCAGGCTGAAGTGATCTCGGCTCACTGCAACCTCTTCCTCCCGGGTGTAGGCGATTCTTCTGCCTCAGCCTCCCAAGTAGCAGAGATTACAGGCATGTGCTACCATGCCTGGCTAATTTTGTATTATTATTATTTTTAGTAGAGACAGGTTTTCACCATGTTGGTCAGGCTGGTCTCGAACTCCTGATCTCAGGTGATCCACCCACGTCGGCCTTCCAAAGTGCTGGGATTACAGACGTGAGCCACCGTGCCCGGCTGCAACAGACCATTTTTTACACTGTCATACGGTTACTTCTTTCTGATCATTTCCATGAGATGTGGGGAGAAAAGAGGCAATTGTGGGATACAGTCCTTGAAACCAGAAATCAATGAAGTTATGCTTGGACTGAATTTTAACATTCTACCGCATTATGGTTTTTTGTTTCCTCCTTTCTTCTTGTCTCTTTTCTGATAGTTATAAAAATGGATTCCTAGCTGGTCGCAGTGGTTCCTGCCTATAATCCCAGCATTTTGGGAGGTCAAGGCGGGAGGATCACTTGAGCCCAGGAGGTCGAGCTGGCAGTGAGCTGTGATCACACCACTGCACTCCAGCCTGGGCGATAGAGCCAGACCCTATCTCAAAGAGAAAATAAGAGAAGGCGGGGAGGGGGGGGGGGGAGTGGAGGAAGAAAAAAGAAAAGAAAAAAGAATCCTAATGATCTAGCACATTCTACATTCACTGCATGATTTTGGGACACGTTTCGCTGGGGATTATAGTTCTGAATTACAAAGTATTACCGGAATGGGCTGTGATCAGGATTATAAATAGCAGCAATTACATGCTTTTTGAACTAGAAAAGATGTTCTAAATTGACCTAGATATATACAGACTATTGGGACACGTGGTGGATAAAATTAAGGCCTATTATCTGGACTCTGAAAAACAATGTTTTCCACCAGGGGGAGCTGTAGACTATGTCTGAAGGTATTCAGATTCATGTCTTTGTCTTTTGCCACTTTTAAACATGATTCTCCTGTTGGTACGTTCAGTAGGGCCACAATACTAACCAGGCTAAGGCCAGAAGGTTGAATGGGTTCTTGTATCTGGAAAGTTGAGCTACAGGGCTGCCTTCAGGCACAGCTGGGTTCAGCCATCGATGCCACAGGTTTCAGGCTTTGCTCTCTTCCATGCTTGGCTTTATCCTCCCAAAGACCCTCACCTCATGTGGCAAAATGGCTGCAGCAGCACTTGCTTTCATCCTCCCAGACTTAAATCCAATGAGCAAAGACCCCACTTACCTAATGGCTTTCACAAAAATCCAAGAATTTAGTCTCTTGACTAACTGGCCTGTCTTTGGTCAGATGTTCACCCCCGAGCCCATCCCAATCACCAGGCAAGGTGGTATGTTGGCAGGGCCAGGCTCACACTAGACTGAGGGTGGAGCCAGCTTAACCTAGATGGCAAGGACTGAGGGAGGCAGAGAGTTCTAGAGGCAAAATCAGGCTCTGCTGCTGGCAGCTGGTGAATGGGTGCTGGGCAGCCCTCAGAAAACATACAGAGAAGAAAGCTGGGCATGGTGGCTCATGCTTGTAATCCAAGCACTTTGGGAGGCCAAGGTGGGCGGATGACCTGAGGTCAGGAGTTTGAGACCAGCCTGACCAACACAGTGAAACCGCATCTCTACTAAAAAATACAAAATTAGCTGGGCATGGTGGGGTATGCCTGTAATCCCAGCTACCGGGGAGGCAGAGGCAGAAGAATTGCTTGAATCTGGGGGGGTGGAGGTTGCAGTGAGCCAAGATCCTGCCATTGCACTCCAGCCTCGGTGACAGAGCACGACGCTGTTTCAAAAACAGACAAACAGTGAAGGAGAAGGTGACAGCATAAGTTGGTGGGAGCGCGAGAAGGGATACAGAGCACAGATCGCAGGATCAGCGCCACAAGGGAGAAGAGGCCTCTTAGCCAGACATTGTGCTGAACAGGCAGCCTGAACTAGTGACTTCAGAGGTGAGGCAGCTCTGGGAGATGACCCAGTGGGGGTTTGATCCTGTGACATCATGGTTGAAGGAGGTAGAGGAGAAGCCTTGTGTCACAAGGAGGTCAGGGAACTCAGAGGCCAGGCTGATGGCTAGATTGTTCATGGGGATGGTGAAGTCACCAGAATGAGAAGACTGGGAGTTGATGGAGAAGAGGGTGTGACCACTGGTCAGTGGGTAATGGCATTTGCCAGGGATGGGGGCGGGATGGAAGAGATGAGTGGCGTGGCCCTCAAGGAAGCACTGGGAATGAGCAGTACCCTGACCCCAAACCTCTCAACTCTGGGCTGTATGGCATCCGGGAGGAGCCTGTGAGCAGAGCCAGATCCTGAGTAAAGAAGGAGGTGAAGGGAAAACCCTGTGAATATGTTAAATTCAAGAGAAACTGAATTAAACAGGACAGATTAAGCAGATCTATTTATCTCTTCACCCTCCCCAAACCCCACTAAAATTACAATAAAGGGATAAAAAAGGCATAAACCCACAAGGACAAGAACGGGGGAGGAATGAGCACAGACAGGAGAAGTCAGCGTTCTGGAAAGCGGGGGGAGAGTGGAGAGTGATGTCTGACTTGGCAGAGCAGAGAGAGCTTAAATCCAAGCACTGGCGGGTGGGGGTGGACATCAAAACCAGCAGAATCCTGGAAGCCTGAGGGACTGGAAATGTCGAGTGTTTTGTCTATTTCCTGGCAGGAAATCAAATACCCCAATGTTTCGTGGCTTGAAGCAACGCCAGTTGTAACTTCATGATTCTGTGGACTCACAGGCAGCTCTGCTTCACGTGATGCCTGGGCATCGGGCTGGCTCATGGGCATGGCTGGTAACTGATGTTGCTATCCTCCAGCAACTCAGAGAGGACTGTGAGTTGAGGACTTCTGCACTTCTCTATGTAGCGATTTCATGTGCTTGGCATCTCAGAGCAAGGTGGCAGAGAAACCAGCTTTGGTTAGTTCAGTCCAGTTCTTCCCCAGAGCCAGTCATTTTCCCAATACATTTGATCATCAATATCAGTATTATCACATGACCTGTTCAGGTAAGATAGTTGAATCTTAGCAACAAGGTCAGTGTTAACACTGTATCACAATATGGCTGTAGATAGAACCTGAAAAATAATAGTCAAAAGATACTGGCACATTACTAGAGTCTTAGCCATGAAACATTGAGTCCAGTCCATCTGGACTAATCATAGCATATGACCGCAGTGTCTCCCCGAGCAATGCCACTAGGGCTTGCAGACTTCCATTTGGCTTCGTCAGGTTCCAAAAGTAGGTGTGATCTTTGCAATAGATGGCTTCACCCTTTCAGACATCCGGCATAATTTTTTTTTTTTTTTTAGATGGAGTTCTGCTCTTGTCACCCAGGCTGGAGTGCAGTAGTGCGATCTTGGCTCACTACAACCTCCGCCTCCCAAGTTTAAGTGATTCTCCTGCTTCAGTTTCCCAAGTAGCTAGGATTACAGGTGCTTGCCACTACGCCCGGCTAATTTTTGTATTTTTAGTAGAAATGGGGTTTTACCATGTTGGCCAGGCTGATCTCAAACTCCTGACCTCAGTTGATCTACCCGCCTTGGCCTCTCAAAGTGCTGGATTACAGGCATGAGCCATCATACCTGGCCTGTATAATTAAGCTAAGAGAAAATATCATCTCTTGCTCTGAGCCCCTCTCAAGGGGCTCAATGTAATATTGATGTAATATGTGATGTCCCCTCATTGTAACCCATTCATTCATTTCTTTATAATTAGCTACCAATTCTCCTTCTCTTCAGTTAAGCTTTCCACCTCCTTGCTTCTGGTTTTTTTGTTTTTTTTTTCATTTTGAGACACGATCTCACTCTGTTGCCCAGGCTGGAGTGCAGTGGTGCAATCACAGCTCACTGTAGCCTCAACTTCCCAGGCTCAAGTCATCTTTCTGCCTCTAAGCCTCCCAAGTAGATGGGACTAAAGGTGCACACCACCATATCCGGCTAGTTTTAAACACTTTTTTATTTTTGTTTTTGGTAGAGACAAGGTCTTGCTTTGTTGCCCAGGCTGATCTTGAACTCCTGGGCTCAAGTGATCCTCCTGCCTCAGCCTCCCAAAGTGCTGGGATTACAGGCCTGAGCCACAGCACCAAGCCTAAACTTTCTGCTTTTGGAAGAAATGTTAGGTTTGGCCACTGTGCTAGTCCCAAATGCCATCAGCAGTACGATTCTAAGTGCCTCCCTCTCAGCCACTCCCATTGGTACATGATAAGGTTATACAGGTGTAGAACTAGTGGATTATCTCAACCACTAGGTAATACACTGTCAACCCCAATTTTGCCAGATGAATGAAGGCACAATCCACTGCATCAAGCCCTTAGGAATTCACAGAGGTTTAGAAACATGGTAACAGATTCTTACTTTGGAATCATCCCTACTTCTGACACCCACAATCACAGCCCTCATCTGAGGGCCACTGCATTGGGTAGAGAAAAAGAAAATAAGGCTGGGCACAGTGGCTCATGCCTGTAACCCCAGCACTTTGGGAGGCTGAGGCAGGTGGATCACCTGAGGTCGGGAGTTTGAGACCAGCCTGGCCAACATGGAGAAACAACACTTCTACTAAAAATACAGAATTAGCCGGGTGTGGTGGCACATGCCTGCAATCCCAGCTACTCAGGAGGCTGAGGCAGGAGAATCGCTTGAACCCAGGAGGCGGAGGTTGCAGTGAGCCGAGATTGAGCCATTGCTTGTTGTCCAGCCTGGACAACAAGAGCAAGACTCCGTCTCAAAAAAAAAAAGAAAAAAAATTCCCATGGTGGTTTCCATGTGGCCAGGCCCCATATGATGATCCCGTTAATAGTTCAGTCTCCATTGTCCTGCCTGACCCCATGGCCTGGCCACTAGCTACACTCATGAGTTGGTAAAAATCCAAATAGGGAGTCAAACAGCATGGAGTTAAGCCCACACAGCTGATTTGTTTTTGCCTTTTTAAAGTAGAGGGGTGGGCTTCCAAACAGCATGCTATCTGTTCACCTGGGAACTGCCATCCATCAATCAAGAAGTTCTGTGTGGATCAATAGAGAGTTGTTCCTAGAGCACGTTCTGAGTGACCCAAGAGGCCGCAGCATCCAGCAGCATCTCAGGAAGTTCCAAAGTGGATTCTGAAACCGTCATTGCAAAATTGTAACTGAGGCCAGGCATGGTGGATCATGCCTGTAATCCCAGCACTTTGGGAAGCCAAGGCAGGCAGATCATTTGAGTAAGGAGTTTGAGACCAGTCTGACCAACATGGTGAAACCCTGTCTCTACTAAAAAATTTTTTAAAAAAATTAGCCTGGCATAGTGGTTCATGCCTGTAGTCCCAGCTACTCAGGAGGCTGAGGCACAACAGTACTTGAACTCGGGAGGGAGATTGCGCTGAGCCGAGATCTGGCCACTGTACTCCAGCATGGGCAATAGAGTGAGACTTCATCTCAAAAACAAAACAAAACAAAAACAAAATGATAACTGAGACAGTGGAGATCTGACCTAACCAACTCCATCTTGCTTCTAACCTCCATCCTGTCCTTGTTCATTCCAGGGCATAGGCAGAACTAACTTTGGAAGGAACTTATTTTTAGTTTATAGTTTAAAACAAAGCCGATAACCCTTTCCCAAAACAAATCCCCTTCTTGCCTGGGGACTAGACTGCCTTCCTAAGACTAACAGATTAGCCAAATGATCAGAAATGATGGTTTAGGAGTCATGCAACTGGTGACTGTAAGATGCTGGCCCTCCCCAAAACTGCTCCCGGGGATAACATCACTATTGTAAAACCTAAGATCAGTGCTTGAGACATTTCACAGACGCTGCACTTGATGGGCCATCTGGCACCACCCAGATCGATAAACTGGCTCATCTAATCTTATGGTCCCCACCAAGGAACTGACTCAGCACAAGAGAACAGCTTGCACTCCCTATGATTTCATGTCCCATCCAGCCAATCAGCTTTCTCGACCCACTGGCCCCACACCCACCAAATCCTTAAAAACTCTGATTCCCAACTGTCTGGGGAGGCTGATTTGAGTAATAATAAAACTCCAGTCTCCCACACAGCCAGCTCTGGATAAACTGCTCTTTCTCTATTGCAATTCCCTTGTCTTGATAAATCAGCTCTGTCTAGGCAAAAGCAAGGTGAACCCATTAGGCAGCTATAATTCTAGGGGGAAAAGAAACTACCAGCTCATGAGTAGGTCCTCGCATCTACCTGTTAGTGTGTTCCTGTATACACCATTTTCATTTGTTATGGAATGCTTCTGGGCACTTTCTGCCCCATTACAGTATTTGTTTGTTTGTTTGTTTTGTTTTTTAGACGGAGTCTCCCTCTGCCGCCCAGGCTAGCACCATCTTGGCTCACTGCAACCTCTGCCTACCCAGGTTCAAGTGATTCTCCTGCCTCAGCCTCCTGAGTAGCTGGGATTATAGGTGCCCACCACCATGGCTGGATAATTTGTTTGTTTCTTTGTTTGTTTGTATTTTTAGCAGAAGCAGGGTTTTGCCATGTTGGCCAGGCTGGTCTCGAACTCCTGACTGCAAGTGATCCTGCCCGCTTCAGCCTCTCAAAGTGCTGGGATTATAGGTGTCAGCCACCATGTCTGGCCATGTTTCTCCAAAATTGCCCAAGACATATGGCTCTGTCAGGTTTCAAGATTATTTTATGCCTTTAGTCTCAGTGACCATTTCAATTAAATGTTCAATAGCAAGCTAGTAACTGTCTCTCAAATGGAAACTTTTTGGTTCAAAATCCCAGTGATCATTGCTGGGTGGCACTTTTGCCACAGCCTAAGTCTGCATTCCACACAGGGCTATTGCACAGAGAATCTGTCTACACCAGCTCTCCAGCTCCTGACAGGGCATTAATTAAAGTGTTCATCCCTTTGTGTCCATTACGTATTCTATACTGCTTCAAATTAACAACCTTTGTGGGCTTAGGCCATCTTATGGGTCATGCCATTTAGCATGATCAATCAATATTGGCAGAAAAGCAGAGTTACATGCCTTCTATTTTAATAGGCACTCTGCAGGACTAACAAATTAGCTGAAAGGTTAGAAATCATGGTTTAGGAGGCATGCAACTGGCGGTTACAAGAGTCTGACCCTCCCCAATTGCTCCTGGGAATAACATCACTGTTGTAAAGACTAACATCAGTGCTTGAGACATTTTGCAGACCCTGCACTCGATGAATCAGGCACCACCCAGATCGATAAACTGGCTCATCTGATCCTATGTCCCCCACCCAGGAACCGACTCAGCATAAGACAGCTTCCATTACCTATGATTTCACCTCTGACCCAACCAATCAGCACTCCTGACTCACTGGCTGCACCCTATCCACCAAATTGTCCTTAAAAACTCTGATCCCCAAGGCAGGGAGAGTGATTTGAATAATAATAAAACTCAGGTCTCCCATACAGCTGGCTCTGAGTGAATTACTTTCTCTATTACAATTCCCATCTTGGTAAATCGGCTCTGTCTAGGCAGCGGGCGAGGTGAGCCCACTGGGCAGTGACAACACGGCTGACCTTCAGTGTCCAGACCTTCTGGAGATCAGGCTGATACCTGGAGTCTCCAGTTCCTTCAGTGGCAGAACTAATACCCCTACCTCAACCACAAGCCCCCGTCCTAAATTACATCATGAGACTGCTTCTTCATTATGGAGGTAGGCAAATAACCTTAAACAGAACAATGAATAAAAGCATGAGCCATTTAGAAAAAAAAAGTACTTTACCAAAATGAAAAACTTCTGCTTTTCAAAAGACACCATTAAGAAAAGGCAAGCCCAGTGGCTTACGCCTGTAATCCTAGCCTTTTGAGAGGCCAAGGAGGATCACTTGAGCCCAAGAGCTCGTGACCAGCCTGGCCAACATGGCGAAACCCCTGTTTCTACTAAAAATACAGAAATTAGCTGGGTGTGGTAGCACGTGCCTGTGGTCTGAGGTGGGAGAATCACTCTGGGACAGAGTAAGACCCTGTCACAAAAAAAGAAAAGAAAATGAAAAGCCAGAAACAGGGAGAAAATATAAAATATTACTAATTTTTTTTTATTTGAGACGAGGTCTCACTTGTTCACTCAAGAGTACAGTGGTATGATCATAGCTCATTGCAGCCTCGAATTCCTGGACTCAAGTTGTCCTCCCATCTCAGCCTCTGGCGTAGCTGGGACAACAGGCATGTGCTGCCATGCGTGGATAATTTTTTTTTTTAATTTTTAGTGGAGACGAAGTTTCACCATATTGCCTAGGCTGGTCTTGAACTCCTCAGCTCAAGTGATCTGCTTGCCTCAGGTCTCCCAAAGTGCTGGAATTACAGGCATGAGCCACTGTGCCCCACCAGAAAATACTTTTATGTGTATCTTTAACAAAGAATTATATCAGAATTTTTTTTTTTTGAGATCGAGTTTTGCAATTATTGCCCAGGCTAGAGTGCAATGGCATGATCTCGGCTCACTGCAACTTCCGCTTCCTGGGTTCAAGCAATTCTCCTGCCTCAGCCTCCCAAGTAGCTGGGATTACAGGCGTGCAACCACCACGCCTGGCTAATTTTGTATTTTTAGTAGAGACAGGATTCTCCTCCATGTTGGTCAGGCTGGTCTCGAACTCCCTACCCCAGGCGATCTGCCCACCTGGGCCTCCCAAAGTGCTAGGATCACAGGCATGAGCCACCGAGCATGGATTGTATCCAGAATATATAAAAAACTCTTTTCTTTTCTTTTTCTCCCCACCCCAGCTACCTCCCCACCCCCTATATAAAGAACTCCTACAACTGAATAATAATAGGCAAACAGTCCAGATAAACAAATGGCAAAAAATTTGAACAGACTCATTCCTCACAAAAGAAGATATAAATGGCCAATAACCATATCAAAAAATGTGCAACAGCATTGGTCAATGGGGAAATGCAAAATCAAACCACACAACGATAATAGCATTATACCTATCACAGTAGCTAACATTTAAAATTCTGACAAAACCAAATTTTGGAGAGGATGTGGAGCAACTGAAATTCTCATACATTGCTTATAGGAAAGTAAAATGGCCCAACCAGTTTGGCAAACAGTTTGACAGCTTCTTTAAAAGTTAAACAGGTGGCTGGGCATGGTGGCTCAGACCTGTAATCCCAGCACTTTGGGAGGTCGAGGTGGGCAGATCACAAGGTCAGGAGTTCAACACCAACCTGGCCAACATGGTGAAACTCTGTCTTTACTGAAAATACAAAAATTACCCTGGTGTCATGGTGGGTGCCTGTAATCCCAGCTACTCGGGAGGTTGAGGCAAGAGAATCTCTTGAACCCAGGAGGCAGAGGTTGCAGTGAGCTGAGATCGTGCCATTGAACTCCAGCCTGGGCAACAAGAGTGAAACTCCTACTCAAAAAAACAAAACAAAACAAGAAGTTAAACAGGTTGGATTCGGTGACTCATGAGGGTGATCCCAGCCCTTTGGGAGCCTGAGGAGGGTGGATCACGAGCCTGGGAGGTTGAGACCAGCCATGGGCCACATGGTGCAACCCTGTCTCTACAAGCTGGAGTGCAGTGGCATGATCTCCACTCACTACAACCTCTGCCTCCAGGTTCAAGCTATATTCCTTCCTCAGCCTCTTGCATAGCTGGAATTATAGGCACGCCACCATTCATGGCTAATTATCTTGCATTTTTAGTAGAGATGGGGTTTTGCCATGTTGGCCGGGGTGGTCTTGAACTCCCAACCTCAGGTGATCCACCCATCTCAGCATCCCAAAGTGCTGAGGTTACAGGCGTGAGTCGCTGTGCCCCACGGAAAAAACTAGTTTGTTTGTTTGTTTGTTTGTTTTAAAGAGATAGGGGGCTTGCTTTGTCGCTCAGGCTGGAGTACAGTGATGCCCAGGCATTCTGCCATTATGCAGTGGCATAATCATAGCTCACTGCAGACTCAAACTGCTGGGTTTAAGCTATCCTCTCACCTCAGCCTCCCAAGTAGCTGGGACTACAGGTGTGCACCACCACGCTTGGCTGATTTTAAAAATTTTTTGTAGAGACAGGGTCTTGCTACATTGTCCAGGCTGGCCTGGAACTTCTGGATTCAAGGAATCTTCCCAGGTAGCTAGGACTACAAGCATGTGCCACTTTGCCCAACCAGAATACAATTTATTATCTATGTGTTTTATCATGTGGAAAATAATAACGAGAGGTTATAGGAGGATAGGAAGATGTGGGAAAGAATGAATGATAGGTACACAGACAACCAAGCAAACTAAACAAATTGCCTAGTAATCACTAAGCAATTACTAACTCCTGGAAAATAAAAAAGATGAAAAACAAAAGAAACACAACCACAGAACACTTAACTACTGAATATAGAAAGACAATAGTGGAAATCGTGTAAACATGGAATATTGATTTACCTGAAAATTAAAACTAAACTGGGAGAAAAAGGGGAGGGAAATCTATGTTTGTACATAGGTGGCTGCATGCATGTGTGTGTACACAAGAAATTACCTGTGTCGTGTTAGGAAGTCTACAGATAATTTTTTAAATGAGCAAATAAAAAAATAGCAGTTCTTGCACATTATTTAAAATTCAAAAAACAGGCTAGGCCTGGTGGCTCACGCTTGTAATCCTATCACTTTAGGAGACTGAGGCAGGCGGATCTCCTGAGGTCAGGAGTTCAAGACCAGCTTGGCCAACATGGTGAAACCCTGTCTCTACTAAAAATACAAAATTAGGTGGGCGTGGTGGCGTGAGCCTGTAATCCCAGCTTCTTAGAAGGCTGAGACAGGAGAATCACTTGAACCCAGGAGGCAGAGGTTGCAGTGAAGTGAGATCACACAACTGCACTGCAACCTGGCAACAGAGCAAGACTCCGCCCCAAAAAACAAAACAAAACAAAACAAAATTCACTATAAAAATTCACACTATTCACTATAAATCCTTAGGCAAGGAAATTAATTCTCCGCTCTCATCTTAGTTTTCCTCAGAAGGAGAAAACCAGAAGCAGCAATTAAGAGACTTTCCTGTGCAAGGTGAGCTGGTGCTGGAGGGTGTGGTAGAGCTGTTCTTTTCACCTTGAACTTTTTAGTACATTTGATGATTAACTATGTGAATGCTGTACGTGGCTAAACATATTAATATGTAGAGAAATTTGTTTGCCTTGGGCAGGATTCCATAGGCTACAGCATAAAAGTTTGGAAGATATAGTGTAGTGGTGTAGTGGTGGGAGCTTGCGGGTGAGTCACAGGGGGAGGAGAGTGGGATTGAGGAGCCTTGAATGAATAGGACTTGCATCTGCTCTGAGCCCGCTGTGAAGGCAGCAATGAATCCTGATCAAGAGAAACAGAGAGGACCATAGAGTCTGAGACCCAGAGAGGTCCTCAAAGAACAACAGGTTTTACATAGAGGAGGGGCTCTCTCACTCTTCAAATCCTCAATGAGACTCAGGCATTGCCAGCCCACAGAAATGGCAGCTGAAAGAGAGGACAGACAGGCTCTCAAAAGCAAATGCAAGACCTCAGAAAGAAGAGGAGTCTATTAGTGAGAGGGGCAAAGACCTTACCTTCCTCCTGCAGGAGCCCCTGAGAACTGTCACCTGTGCCACAATCCCGGTAATTTATTTTTATAATGATGGCACTGAGTCACTGGGAAAGTTAAATTATGTTCAGTGGGTTCTGCTTTGGAAGGAAGGGTTTTAGAAATGTTTCCATTAAAAGTGGTTTAAATTATTAAAAACGCATAGCCCTTGGTTAGCTGACCAGTCTTCCTTCTTCCCCTACTTCCCTGAGGAGTGCTCTCTTCCCCCTTTTCCCTGAGTGGATGAACTGTCCCCTCCGGCTCCATAGGCCTCTCCAGCCTTCCTGGGACTGGAAGGATCACCTCAGTGTTACGGCCCCTTCAGTAATGACCACCCTCTGGCCCTGTGAGTCCTGATGACCAAGGCACTGGAGCTAAATCCCATGCACAGCCTGTAACCCACACAGCTGCAGGGTGATCAGTTGTCCAGAGACTACGAGGCTTCTGGAAGGCTAGACTCACAACAAGCAACCCACTTCCTTCATCCAAACTGTGCTGCCTCTTGAGCAATAAGGATGGACTTCAGAAGAGTCACTTTCTTTAGAAATTGAGGAATCTGGGCTTCAGAGATTATTTTCACACTATTCCCTATAAATCCTTAGGCAAGGGAATTAATTCTCCACTCTCATCTTAGTTTTCCTCAGCTGTGTAAAAAATGAAAATACAGAACTGGATTTTTTTTTTTTTTTGAGACAGTCTTGTTCTGTCATCCAGGCTGGAGTGCAGCAGCGCAATCTCAGCTCACAACAACCTCTGCTTCCTGAGTTCAAGCAATTCTCGTGCCTCAGCTTCCAGAGTAGCTAAGATTCCAGGTGTGCACCACTACGTCTGACTAATTTTTGTATTTTTTTTTAATAGAGATGGGGTTTCACCATGTTGACCCAGCTGGTCTTTAACTGTTGACCTCAAGTGATCCATCACCTCAAACTACTGAAGTGCTGGGATTAAAGGCATGAGCCACCACACTCGGCCAGAACTGAATACTTTTTTTTTTTTTTTTGAGATAAAGTTTTGCTCTGTCACCCAGGCTGGAGTGCAGTGGAACAATCTCAGCTCACTGCAATCTCTGCCTCCCGGGTTCAAGCGATTCTCCTGACTCAGCCTCCCCAGTAGCCGGGATTACAGGGGACACCACCACATCCAGCTACTTTTTTTTTTTTTTTTTTTTGTATTTTTTGTAGAGATGAGTTTCTCCGTGTTGGCCAAGCTAGTCTCAAACTGCTGACATCATGATCTGCCTGCCTTGGCCTCCTAAAGTGCTGGATTTACAGACATGAGCCACCATGCCCAGCCATTATTTATAACTTTAATGAAACATTTTATTTTGAGATAAGTATAGATTCACATACAGTGGTTAAAAAAAAAAATGGAGCCAGCCGGGCACAATGGCTCACACCTGTAATCCTGGCACTTTGGGAGGCCGAGGCAGCGGATCACGAGGTCAGGAATTCGAGACCAGCCAAACCAACATGATGAAACCCTGTCTCTACTAAAGATACAGAAAATTAGCCGGGCATGATGGCGGGCGCCTGTAATCCCAGCTACTCGGGAGGCTGAGGCAGGAGAATCGCTTGAACCTGGGAGGTGGGGTTGCAGTGAGCCGAGATTATGCCACTACACTCCAGCCGGTGTGACAGAGCTAGACTGTGTCTCAAAAAAAAAAAAAAAAATATATATATATATATATATATATATATATATATATGGAGCCATCTCATGTATCCTTAGCCGAGTGTCCCCAATGGTAACATATTACAAAACTGTAGTACAATATATTGATAATTTTTTTGCCATACAAAAGCTTTTTCTTGTTGTTTTTAACATAGTAAAATTTATCAGTGTTTTTATGGCTTCTGGGTTTTGACTCTAAGACTCTCTTGCAGTATTTGTGTCACACTAGAGGGATCAGTTACTTCCATGACTCTCTTAGACTTAGTCCCTCAGGGAAAACGGATTCCTGGAGAGTCACCTCTGGCCCCCATCATGACTTTTGCTCTCCTTACAGACAATTCAATTTAGCTGGAGATGTTGGTGCTGGAGTCTCCTAATGAGGCTTGAAGGTTCTACACATGAGCCCTTCTGGCTGCTGGGTCCCCACTGTTAGTTCGGGTACTTGGGTCGGTGGGTAGGGGTGGTAGTGCCATTTCTGGTGCTCTGTCTGTCCAGTGCCCCCTTGGCCTGGGGCAGACCTCTTGATGGGTGGTTCTTCAACTCCAGGAGCCTCTTCCTCTCAGCAATTCTCCTGCATTTTCTTTCCACTCCAGATTCAGGGGCTTTGAAGTCAAACCCATCCCCAGGCTGCTATCGACTACCTGTCATTTCTACTGCTTAAGCCACAATTACAGGGCTTTCTGCACTTGACCTGTAATTGAATTTCCTTGGGAACTCAATGACAAGATTGATCCAGCCTAATTGAGTCAATGATCAACTCTCCCTGCCTTTTATCTAGTCCTTGTTTCTGCCTGGGGCTGTCTGGGTTGAGGCCATAAGTTTTTGTTTAAAGAGTCTAAAACCAACTAACACCTTTTTAATTTTTTCCACCTATTTGCATTTTGACAAGTGACACCTTTTAAACACCATTTCTTTAAAAGCTCCTGCAGAACATAGCCTTTCTTTACCTTTCTTCTGTCTAAGCCAGCTGAGGTCAGAGGAAACTTCTGCTTTTAAACTCGTGTGTGTTCTCTTCATATGAATGTTAAAATACAATTCTGAGAAATAAAAAAGACCAGGTATAGTGGCATGCACCCGTAATCCCAGCACTTTGGGAGCCCAACTGGAAGGATTACTTGCTCTAGCCCAAGAGTTTGAGGCTGCAGTGAGCTGTGATCATCCCATTACCCTCTAGCCTGGGTGCCACATCGAGACCCTGTCTCTAAAGTAAAAATTTTAAAAAGAAGGAAATAAAAAAGTCCAGCTTCAAAAGCAGGTTTGGAAATGGATAAAAAGTCAGCTTTTGGATGGTTCTTTTAATTTTTTATTTTGAGACAAGGTCTCACTCTGTCGCCCAGGTTGGAGTTCAGTGGTGTGATTTCAGCTCTCTGCATCCTCAGCCTCCCAGGTTCAAACGATTATCATGCCTCAGCTTCCCGAGTAGCTGGGATTACAGGCATATGCCTCCATATCTGACTAATTTTTTGTGTGTTTCTAGTAGAGACTGGGTTTTGCCATGTTGGCCAGGCTGATCTCAAACTCCTGACCTCAAGTGATCTGCCTGTCTCAGTCTTCCAAAGTGCTGGGATTACAAGTGTCAGCCACTGCAACCAGCCATTTAAAAAAGATGTGATTCAATAATAAAAAGGCAACCCAATTTAAAAATTAACAAAGAATTTGAATAGACATTTTTTTAAAGAAGATATAAAAACAGCCAATGGCCAGGCATGGTGGCTCTTGCCTGTAATTCCAGCACTTTGGGAGGCCAAGGCGGGCAGATCACCTGACATCAGGAGTTCAAGACCAGCCTGACCAACGTGGAGAAACCCCATCTCTACCAAAAATACAAAAATTAGCCAGGTATGATGGCACATGCCTGTAATCCCACCTACTCGGGGGGCTGAGGCAGGAGAATCACTTAAAACCCAGGAGGTGGAGGTTGTGGTGAGCCGAGATCACGCCATTGCACTCCAACCTGGGCAACAAGAGGGAAACTCTGTCTCAAAAATAAATAAATAAAAGCCAATGCACACATGAAAAGATGTTCAACATTATTAGCTATCAGGGAAATGCAAATTAAAACCAATGAGATATTATATAATACCCATTAAGATGGCCATAATAATAAAGATAGATAATAGCAAGTGTTGGTGAGGTGGTGAGAAGCTGGAACACTCACTCATATGCCACTGGTGGGAATGCAAAATGGTGCAGTCACTCTACAAACAGTCCTGCAGTTTCTCAAAAGGTTAGGCATAGAGTTACCATGTGACCCAGCAATTCTACTCCAAGTTTATACACAAGAGAAATGAAAACACATGTCCACACAAAAACTTACATACAAATATTCATGGCAGCACTATTTATAATAGCCAAAAAGTATAAACAACCCAAATGTCTATCAGTTGATGAATGGATAAACAAAATGTGGTCTATCCATACAACAGAATATGACTCAGCCATAAAAGGTAATGAAGTACTACTGATCCATGCTACAACACACATAAATCTTTTTTTTTTCTGAGACGTAGTTTCACTCTTGTACTATGGTGCAATCTTGGCTCAGTGCAACCTCTGCCTCCCGAGTTCAAGCGATTCTCCTGCCTCAGCCTCCCAAGTAGCTGGGATTACAGGTGTGTGCCACCACTTCTGGCTAGTTTTTGTATTTTTAGTAGAGACAGGGTTTCACCATGTTGGTCAGGCTGGTCTCAAAAATCCTGACCTCAAGTGATCTACCTGCCTTGGCCACCCAAAGTGCTGGGATTACAGGCATGAGCCGCCATTTTTTCTATTGTTTTTAGTAGAAACGGGGTTTCTCCATATTGGTCAGGCTGGTCTCAAATCCCAAACCTCAGGTGATCTGCTGCCCACCTCGGACTCCCAAAGTGCTGGGATTACAGGCGTGAGCCACCACACCCAGCCTGGATAGTTTTTTCTTTGCACTGTACAGTGCTGTCTAGTCCAGTGTTTCGCAGGCCTCACTGTAAATACAAATTGCCTGTGGATCTTGTTCAAATGCAGATTCTGATTCAGTGGGTCTGGGAAACCAATATCAGTCGGCTCTTGACTATTTAAACAAAAACTGGGAAAGGCCTGAGATTCCCCATTTCTGAGCCCCCAGATGATGCTATTCACCTTTTTTTTTTTTCTTTTTAAGGCTTTGCGTAGAGAAGTTACCCTCCTGGCACTAACTATTCTTCTAATAGTCTGGTCAAGATATAAATCACATCCTATCCAATTAAAGTGTACAATTCAATGAGTTTTAATATATTCATAAAGTTGCACCATCATCACCACAATCAATTTTAGAACATTTTCATTATCCCAAGAAGAAATCCTGCACCATTTAGCTGCCAACGCACAACCTCCCCATCCTTCCCTGCCGTGAGCAACCACAATGATCTACCCTCTTTTTCTCCAGATTTACCTATTCTGGACACTGCATCTAAATTAAGTCATACAACGTGCAGTCTTTTCTGACTGGCTTATTTCACTTAACATAATGCTTTCAAGCAGGAGAATCACTTGAACCTGGGAGGCAGAGGTTGCAGTAAGCCAAAATTGTGCCATTGTACTTCAGCCCGGGCAACAGAGGAAGACTTTGTCTCAAAAAAGAAGAAGAAGAAAAGTAGGAATAGCATAAAGACATGAAAGCCAAAAAAATAAATACCTAAACTTTCTTAAACAATACTTTACATCTATACTTATGTGAGATACATCTATCATTAGTCGTTTGAACAACTGATGTTTATAAGTGACAGAAAAAACAGAAATGAAAGACAATTCCAAATAAGTTCAAATGTTATGTTATAATTATATTACAAAAGAAGTGCTTTTTTTTTTTTGAGACAGAGTCTGGCTCTGTTGCCCAGGCTGGAGTGCAGTGGCATGATCTCGGCTCACTGCCACCTCTGCCTCCTGGGTTCAAGTGATTTTCCTTCCTCAGCCTCCCAAGTAGCTGGGATTACAGGCGTGTGCCACCATGACCAGCCAATTGTATTTTTAGTCGAGACAGGGTTTCATCATGTTGGCCAGGCTGGTCTCAAACTCCTGACCTCAGGTGATCCACCTGAGGAGGCATTGGCCTCCCAAAGCTCCAGGATTACAGGCATGAGCCACCACGCCTGGCCAAAATGCCTTATTTTACACATTTAAGAAAAATAAAGTACATGCAATGTCAAAAAAAGATTCCATTCATAAAAGCAATTTTTAAAACTTTAAAATACTTGAGAAAAGATTAACACAAAATGTTCAGGGCTTATAAATCGTAAAATCATAAAGCTTTGCTTAAGAATAAGAACAGAAAGGGATGCATGGAAAGAAATAACAAACATGAGAAGTGCACTATTGTCAAGAGGAAAAGTGTCCTAAATTAATTTGTATTTTATCTTGTTTCTTTGATGCCTTCATTTATTATCTCTAGTAATTTTGAGGTGCTTTTCATTTCATTTGCATAACATGATCCTTTTATTTCTTCCCTTTCTTTATGAATATCTTTCTTTCTCTTCTCAAATAGCTTTGTCAGAATTTTTAGAGCTAAGTTGAATAGTGGTGATAATATATCCTTGTCTCCTTCGTGTTTTAAGGAGGAATAATTCATGTTCTCCATTAAGTGTAATTTTGACTTTTGGTTTTTAATAAAGCCTTTTTGTCATGTTAAAGAGGCAACCTTTTATTGCTTTTAGGGAGAGTTTCCTGAAGAATTCCCTTTTGACATTTGTGGAAATAATTATACGAATTTTTTCGAATAATATTATTGGTTATGTGGACAATTGAGTTTTAGTGGGGGAAAGAAACAGAACTGGTTAAAAAGTATATGTTTTTTTCCTTCTTCTTTGAGACAGGGTCTTACTCTGTCACACAGGCTGGGGTGCAGTGGCATGATCATAGATAGCACTGACCTCAATCTCCTGAGCTCAAGCGATCTTCCTGCCTCAGTCTTCAGAGTAGCTGGGACTATTTTTAGTATGCATGAGGTCTGACTGTGTTGCCTGGGTATGAACTCCTGAGCTCAATCCCTTCTTGCACCTCAGCCTCCCACAGTGCTGGGATTACAGGTGTGAACTACCACACCCAGTTGTTCCTTTAAAATCTATATTATATTCTGATTGCTAAAATTGTATTTAGAATGTTTGCATATCTAGTAACATATGAGATTATCATGTAAACTTTTTTGATGCTGTTTTTGTTAGGTATGATGATCAAAATCTGTTTCATCAAAGGAAATGAGACAATTTATTTAAAAGGTAATATAAAGAGCAATTAACATTTTTTTAAAAGTTAGAGAGATGGAGTCTCACTACGTTGCCCAAGCTGGTTTCAAACTACTGGCCTTAAGCAATCCTGCCTCAGCCTGAAATGCTGTGATTACAGGCATGAGCTACCACATCCAGCCTTTTAAAATATATATATAACAATATCTATAATACATTTGACATACATTGCTGTGTCACCCAGGCTGGAGTGCTGTGGTGCAATCAGAGCTGACTGCAGCCTTGAACTCCTGGGCTCGAGCAGTCCTCCTGCCTCAGCCTCCCCAGTAGCTCGGACTTTAGGTGCACACTACCACACCTGGCAAAATTTTTTAAAGTCCAACTTCAAATAAAAAAAAGAAATAATAAACAACCATAATGAGATACCAAAATTGACAAATTTTAAAATAATTCCAGTTTAAGAAAAAAAGGGGATACACGGCTGGTGGGAGTATAAATCAGTACAACCTTAAAATTGTACATAAATACCCCAATCCAATAAAGCTTTGTGGAGGGCAGGGATGATAGGGTACAAATGATATTTAGTTTATTCTTTTTTTTTGATATGGAGTCTCGCTCACCCAGGTTGGAGTGTAGTGGTGTGATCTCATGTCACTGCAACCTCTGCCTCCTGGGTTCAAGGGATTTTCCTGCCTCACCCTCCCAAGTAGCTGGGATTACAGGTGCGCACCACCACACCCAGCTAATTTTTGTATTTTCAGTAGAGATGGGGTTTCATCACGTTGGTCAGACTGATCTTAAACTGAACTCATGATCTGCCTGCCTCGGCCTCCCAAAGTGCTGTGGTTACAGGTGTGAGCCACCGCTCCCAGCTGCTAGTTTATTCTTTCTTGCACTTTTTAAATTTTCTACATATATAAAAATATATTACTTTTATAATAAAATACATATATCCAAATGGAAACCACCGTGTGATCCCACTGCACATCCACCAGAATGACTAAGATGAGACTCAACAATCGTACTGAATGTTGGTGGGAATAGGGTGTAACTGGAATCCTCATGCATTACTGGGCGGTAGATAAATTGGTTCAACCACTTTGGAAAACCAAGGCTAAATCTGGAGCCACCAGCAATTTCCCTCCTTGGTATACAGCCATCAGAAATAAGAGCACATGTCCATCAAAAGACCTATGCAAGAAGGCCAGACACAGTGGCTCACGCCTGTAATCCCAGCACTTCGGGAGGCTGAGGCAGGAGGATCTCCTGAGCTCAGGAGTTTGAGACTAGCCTAGGCAACAGGGCGAAACCCCGTCTCTACAAAAGATACAAAAATTAGCAGGACATGGTGGCATGCACCTGTAGTCCCAGCTACTTATGGGGCTGAGGAAGGAGAAGTGCTTGACCCCGGAAGGTTGAGGTGGCAGTGAGCCATGATCACACTACTACACTCTAGCCTGGGTGACAGAACAAGACCCTATCTCTAAAAAGAAAAAAAACAAACAAAAGCCTGGACAAGAACGTTCAATTGAAGTTTTACTTGTAATATCTTCAAACTGGAATGTATATTTTTTAGAACTCAAATGTCTTTTTTTTTTTTAGATGGAGTTTTACTCTTGTCACCCAGGCTGGAATGAAATGGTATGATCTCAGCTCACTGCAACCTCTGCCTCCCGGGTTCAAGCGATTCTCCAGCCTCAGCCTCCCAAGTAGCTGGGATTATAAGTACCCACCTCCACATCCAGCTAATTTTTAGATTTTTAGTAGCGAGAAGGTTTCACTATGTTGGCCAGGTTGATCTTGAGCTCCTAACCTCAGTGATCCTCTTGCCTCGTCTTCCCAAAATGCTGGGATTACTGGCATGAACCACTGTGCCCAACCACAACTCCAATGTCTATTAAAGAAGAACAGATACATTTGGTACATTCAAACCACAGAATTGTATCCTGCAGAAAAAAAGAATGAATTACTGATATGTGCAAAAATGTGGGTGAATCTCACAGACAGTATGTTGGGATGAAGAAGCCAGATACAAAAGAGTGCACACTGAAAAAAAAAAAAGCTGCGCGCAGTGGTTCACACCTGTGATCCAAGCACTTTGGAGGCCAAGGTGGGCGGATCACCTGAGGTTGGGAGTTCAAGACCAGCTTGACCAACATGGTGAAATCTTGTCTTAAAAAAAAAAAAAAAGAGTGCACATTGATAACCGTTTCTAGGAAGTTCAAGAACAGGCCAAAATACTCACTGGTGATGGTAACAATGGTTATCGCTGGGGAGTGGGGGGAACATTACAGGAGGGATCATGAGGGGCTTCCTGGGAGATGGAAATGGAAGTGGTCTATTTTAGTCTGAACAGCAGCTACTTGGATGTTCACACAGAAATTCATCATGCTTAAAATGTATTCACTTTATATAAGTAATACCATAACAAAAACAAAATTTTAAAATGTACGTACCCTTCAACCAAACAATTCTACTTCTGGGAAATAACTCTAAGGAAACAATTTGGAATCCTAGAATGAAGATTTCTCCCAGAGATGTTTAATGCAACAATAATATATTATATAAAAAACTTTTAACAAAAACCTCACTATCCATAACTAGATTTTCTTTGAATTATTTTTGTTCCTTTTTTTTTTGAGATGGAGTTCCACTCCGTGGCCCAGGCTGGAGTGCAGTGGCGCAATCTGGCTCACTGCAACCTCTGCCTCCTGGGTTCAAGCGATTCTCCTGTCTCAGCCTCCCAAGTAGCTGGGATTACAGGTGTGCGCCACCACACCCAGCCAATTTTTGTATTTTTAGTAGAGATAGGAAGCTTCTGGGAAGCTTTCTTACTCCTAAGAGAAAGCCATAGAAAGAGATTTTTTTCTCCTCTGGACATTGCCAAGACCACTGTGTTGTCCAGCTCTGGGGTCACCATTACATGGGCGCTTTTGTGTGTCTGTGTGTACATGCATAGCCTGGGTGGTCACGGGCGTTGTTACTTCTGATACAGCCCTGAAATGCCTGCAGCCAGTCTGAGGAGGAAGCCAGTGTCTAGGAGGGAAGGAGAGATATGAAAAGAACCTGAGTTCCTGGTGGGGCACGGGGGCTCATGTCTGTAATCCCAGCACTTTGGGAGGTGAGAGGGGCGGATCACCTGAGGTCAGGAGTTCCAGACCAGCCTGACTAACATGGTGAAATCTCATCTCTACTAAAAATACAAAAATTAGCTGGGCATGGTGGCAAGCAGCTGTAGTCCCAGCTACTTGGGAGGTTGAGGCAGGAGAATCACTTGAACCTGGGAGGCAGAGGTTGCAGTGACTCTGAGATTGCACTTTTACACTCCAGCCTGGGTGACAAGAATGAAACTCTATATCAAAAAAAAAAACAACCTGAATTCTTGACTTCATTGTGCCATTAACTTTTCCACACCTGGAGCCCACCCTGTTTCTGCGTCCTTCCTGCTAAAGACATCGTGAGTCAGCTGGGCACGGTGGCTCACGCCTGTAATCCCAGCACTTTGGGAGGCCAAGGCAGGCGGATCACAAGGTCAGGGGTTCGAGACCAGCCTGGCCAATATGGTGAAACCCTATCTCTACTAAAAATACAAAAAAAATTTAGCTGGGTGTGGTGGTTTATGCCTGTAATCCCAGCTACTTGGGAAGCTGAAGCAGGAGAATCACTTGAACCCAGGAGGCAGAAGTTGTGGTGAGCCAAGATCACATCATAGCACTCCAGCCTGGGCAACAAGAGCAAAACTCCGTCTCAAAAAAAAAAAAAAAAAAAAAAAAAAAAGACAATATGAGTCAGAGTTTCAATTACATGCCACCAAAATCATCCTAACTGATACATCATTGAAAAAAACGCCTTGTGGGACACTGACAAATCTATGCACTAAAGGCAACCTGTCTAGGTCACATGCACACACCAGTTACTCTGTAAGTTCATTTCAACAAATAAAGGCAAGGCATTCTAGCATGGGAAATGACATGCCAGGGTGTCCTTGGTGAGTATTTGTACTTTTATTACACATCTGGTGGAAGTGTAAACTGGTGTGATCTTTTTGAAAAACAATTTGGTATTATGCTTTAAGGATCTTAAAAATGTTCAAACTGTTTGAACCAGTAATTCCACTTCTAGAAAATTATCAGAGATGGCTCGGTGTGATGGCTCATGCTGGTAATCCCAGCACTTTGGGAGGCCGAGGTGGGTGGATCACGAGGTCAGGAGTTTGAGACCAGCCTGGCAAAGATAGTGAAACACCATCTCTACTAAAAATACAAAAATTAGCCAGGTACCTATAATCCCCAATCACTTGAACCCGGGAGGTAGAGGTTGCCGGGAGGTAGAGGTTGCCGTGAGCCAAGATCATGCCACTGCACTCTAGCCTGGGCAACAGATCAAGACTCCGTCTCAAATAATAATAATAATAATCAGAGACACCAAGATGAACATATAAGAATATTCATTTATCATTATTTATAACAGCAAAGAATGGTAAATATTTACTCCAATCAATGGGGACTTGTTACATAAATTGTTACATAAATTATGGTATACCTTAAGGGCATAAAATGAAACAGCAGTTGAAAATTGTTTTAAAATAATATGTAATGAGATGAGATTGAGAGAAAAAGGGTTGATGAGAACTACATCATGAGAAGTAGAAAAGTTCCTTTTTAAAGTTTCCTTTCTTGTTAAGGAATAATTGTGTTAATAACTTTGTTAAGCCCTATTCTATGTAGCTGTTAGACATGCTTACAGGCACGTAGTACATTCTATGTCCTTGTGATTTAACCAAGATATCTGTGCTGGATGTGCTCACAGGCACGTCCCAGCTCTCTATTGCTTTTACCTGTTTAGAAAAGTTTTAAGTTGGCTGGGCGCGGTGGCTGATGCCTATAATCCTAGCACTTTGGGAGGCTGAGGTGGGTGGATCACCTGAGGTCAGGAGTTCAATACCAGCTTGGCCATCATGGTGAAACCCCATCTTTAAAAAAAAAAAAAAAAAAAAAAAGGAAAAGAAAAGTTTTAAGTTGTTAGCCAATCAGAGTTTAGTTTAGATTGTGAGGTCTGGCTCCAGCCAACAGAGATCAGACATAGCAGTAAGGATGAACCCAAATGTATTAGGGATAAATTTGTCTGCTTTCCTTTATTCTTTATACTCTCCTGGCAAATGGCTAGTTGCAGTCCAGGAAGTAAAAATTGTGTTGCTGAAAGATCCTTCATCTCAGTGCTAATTTTTCTTTGTGTCACCGAGCATCTATTTCCAATATACACGTACAATGTAGTTCTGGTTATGTATGTGTATGAGTGTGTTAAAAAAGAAAATGATTCTCTGGGTGATAGGATTTCAGTTGATTTCTATTTTCTTATTATAATTTTGCTTGTTTTCTAATCTTCTGTAATGAACAAGCTTTATAGGAGAAAATAAAGTTTTTTGGGTTTTCTTTTTTTTGAGACAGAATCTTACTCTGACCTGGTGATCTGCCCCCCTCCGCCTTCCAAAATGCTGGGATTACAGGTGTAAGCCACTGGGCCTGGCCAGGAGAAAATAAAGTTTTAAAATTCCAGTTAACAAACATCAATTGAGCAAATACTTCCTGACAGGCTGTGTGCTTAAATCCTGGAACACAAAGCCAAAGAACACAGCCTGGTTCTAAAGCTGCTTAAAGTCTAGTGGGAAGAACAGACATGAAAACAAACACTTAAATTCTCAGCATAGCACCCATAAACACCCAGTCTCAAGCTTAAGCTCAACGGAAGCTCAATGCTAAAGGTTTGCCCCTTCGCAAACCCAACCATCAGGACTTACCTGTCTAGTATAGGCTTTTGTTTTGTTTTTTAGAGACAGGATCTCGCTCTGTCACCCAGGCTGGAGTACAGTGGCATGATCTTAGCTCACTACAGTCTTGAACACCTGGGCTCTAGTGATCCTCCCACCTCAGCCTCCGGAGTAGCTCGGGCTAAAGAGGCATGCCATCAGCCCCAGCTAATTTTTATTATTTTTTTGTAGAGACAGAGTTCTCATTATGTTGCTCAGGTTGGTCTCAAATTTCTGGCCTCAAATGATCCTCCCACCTTGGCCTCCCAAAGTGCTGGGATTACAGGTGCAAGCACTGTGCCTGGTCAGGAAACTTCTGATGTTTTCCATGTATGTCTTCATTGTATTATTGATATCATTGTCCGTTGTGTTTGTTTGTTTTTCACTCTTTAACAAAAAGGGATAAAGTATTCAAACACACACACACAAGTTAATACTTGTGTATGCCATGAGACAACTTGAAATGTTGGTTCATTTGCTGATATACAAATGCCCAAATCCAGGCTTTAAAGGCACTTTTGGGGTGTCAGTGTATAAATCACAAATGGTGATGTATAGAAAAAAATACACATTTAAAGGTCAAGGATAATTTTTTTTTTTAGACTTAGGATATATCCAGCAATGGCCACAGATGATTATAATGGAGACTGACCCCATCTAATATGCTGCCACTCCCTGGGCCCAGGGCTTACAGAAGATGTTTTATATGATCATCTGATTGACAATGAAAAGCATCTTTTGGTCCAGAACTTATGTGATGGTTAATTTCATGTGTCAAGTTGGCCAGGCCGTGGTACCTAGATATTCGGTTAGATATTCTAGATACTACCATGAAGGTATTTTTAAGATGAGATTAAAATTTCAATCTCCTAACCCACTCTTTAACTCTCACATATGACTGAGAAGATGCAACATTTGTCCTTCTGTACTTGGCTTATTTCTCTTAACACAACAACCTCTAGTTCCATTTATGTTGCTGCAAATGACAGGATCTCATTCTTTTTTCTCTCTTTTTTTTTGAGACAGAGTCTTGCTTTGTCACCAGGCTGGAGTGCAGAGACTCAGTCTTGGCTCACTGCAACCTCCACCTCCTGGGTTCAAGAGATTCCTCCGCCTCAGCCTCCCAAGTAGCTGGGACTACAGGTGCGAACCACCATGCCTGGCTAATTTTTTTCATTTTAGTAGAGACAGGTTTTCACTGTGTTGGCCAGGATGGTCTCGATCTCCTGACCTCGTGATCCGCCCACCTTGGCCTCCCAAAGTGCTGGGATTACAGGCATGAGCCACCGCACCCAGCCAGGATCTCATTCTTTTTATGGCTGCATAGGCATTCCACTGTGTATATGTACCATATTTTTCTTATCCATTCATCCATTGATGGACATTTAGGGTAATACCATATTTTGGCTCTGAATGCTACTGCAATAACCATGGGAGTGCAGATATGGCTTTGATCTACTGATTTCCTTTATTTTGGATATATACCCAGTACTGGAATTGCTGGAGCTTATGGTAGTTCTATTTTTAGTTTTTTGAGAACACTCCCTACTGTTTTCCATAGTGGTTGTACCAATTTATATTCTCACCAACAATGTACAAAGGTTCCTCTTTCTCCACATCCTCACCAGCATCTATTATTACCTGTCTTTTTTATAAAAGCCATTTTAACTAGGGTGAGATATCTCATTGTGGTTTTGACTTGCATTTGTCTGATGACTGATGTTGAACATCTTTTCTTTTTTTTTTTTTGAACATCTTTTTATACACCTGTTGGTCATTTATATGTCTTCTTTTGGAAAGTGTTCAGGTCTTTTGCCCATTTTTTGATCCAGTTTATTTTTTATTTTTTGCTATTGAGTTGCTTGAGCTCCTTATATAGTCTGGCTATTAATCCCTTATCAGATGGGTAGCTTGCAAATATTTATCTCATTCTGTGGGTTGTCTCTTCATTTTGTTGATGTTTCCTTTACTACACAGAAGCTTTTTTAAAAATTTTATTTTTATTTTTTTTAATTCTTTTTTTTTTTTAAGATGGGGCTTCACCATGTTGGCCAGGCTGGTCTTGAACTCCTGACCTCAGGTGATCCGTCCACCTCGGCCTCCCAAAGTGCTGAGATTACAGGCGTGAGCCACCACGCCCAGCCTCACAGAAGCTTTTTAGCTTGATGTCATCCCATTTGTCTATTTTTGCTTTGGTTGCTTGTGCTTTTTTTTTTTTGAGACAGAGTTTTCGCTCGTTACCCAGGCTGGAGTGCAATGGCGTGATCTCGGCTCACCGCAACCTCCACCTCCTGGGTTCAGGCAATTCTCCTGCCTCAGCCTCCCGAGTAGCTGGGATTACAGTCACGCGCCACCATGCCCAGATAATTTTTTGTATTTTTAGTAGAGACGGGGTTTCACCATATTGACCAGGATGGTCTCGATCTCTTGACCTCGTGATCCACCCGCCTCGGCCTCCCAAAGTGCTGGGATTACAGGCTTGAGCCACCGCGCCCGGCCTTTTTTTTTTTTTTTTAACTAGATGCCTTCATCTTACTATGTGCTTTTGAGGTCTTTTTTTTTTTTTTTTTGAGACGGAGTTTCGCTCTTGTTACCCAGGCTGGAGTGCAATGGTGCAATCTCGGCTCACCGCAACCTCTGCCTCCTGGGTTCAGGCAATTCTCCTGCCTCAGCCTCCTGAGTAGCTGGGATTACAGGCACGTGCCCCCATGCCCAGCTACTTTTTTGTATTTTTAGTAGAGACGGGGTTTCACCATGTTGACCAGGATGGTCTCTATCTCTTGACCTCGTGATCCACCTGCCTCAGCCTCCCAAAGTGCTGGGATTACTTTGGGAGGTGAGCCACCTCCAAAAGGCGTGAGCCACCGCGCCCGGCCGCTTCTGAGGTCTTACACAAGGAATCTTTGCCCGGATCCATGTCCTAGAGTTTTTCGTTCATGTTTTCTTCTAGTAGTTTAATAGTTTCAGGTCTTAGATTTAAGTCTTTAATGCATTTTGGTTTGATTTTTGTGTATGGTGAGAGATAAGGTTCTAGTTTCATTCTTCTGCATGTGGTTATTCAGTTTTCCAGCACCATTTGTTGTAGACTGGCCTTTCCCCATTGTATGTTTTCAGTGCCTTTGTCAAAATGAGTTGTCTGTAAATACATGGATATTGTCTGGGTTCTCTATTCTGTTCCATTGGTGTGTGGGTCTGTTCTTATGCCAGTGCTGTGCTGATTAGGTTACTATAGTTTGTAGTAGAATTTGAAGTCACGTAGTGTGATGACTCCAGCTTTGCTCTTATTGCTCAGGATTGCTTTGGCTATTTGGGGTCTTTTGTGGTTTAATATAAGTTTTTGGATCTCTTTTCTTTCTTCTCTCCTTCCTTGCTTCCTCCCTCCCTCCCTTCTTTCCTTCTCTTCTTTCTCTTTCTCTCTCTCTCTCTCTCTCTTACTTTTTCTTTCTGACACAGACTTTCACTCCTGTTGCCCAGGCTGGAATGCAACATCACCATCTCGGCTCACTACAACCTCCACCTCCTGGTTTTGCTGAGGCAATTCTCCTGCCTCAGCCTCCTGAGTAGCTGTGATTACAGGCATGCCCCACCATGCCCAGCTAATTTTGTATTTTTAATAGAGATGGTCAGGCTAGTCTTGAACTCTGACCTCAGGTGATCTGCCTACCTTGGCCTCCCAAAGTGCTGGGATTACAGGTGTGAGCCACTGAGGTCGGCCTTTTTTTTCTATTTCTTGGAAGAACGACTGGTATTTTGATAGGGACTGCATTGAATCCCTGGAATGCTTTGGGTAGTATAAATCAGTAGACTTTGAGTAAACCTGATGTAGGTGGGTTTCATCCAATTAGTTAAAGGTCTTTATATACTGTATAGTAAAAGACTGACCTCCCCAATTCTGTTGGCAGAATGCCTTTAGACTCAAACTGCAACTCTTTCCTAGGTTTTCAGCCCGCTGGCCTACCCTGCAGACTTTAGACTTGCCAAGCCTTCACAACTGTATGAGCCAATTCCTTAAAATAGATCTACAGATATCTACACACACACGCACACACACACACACTTAATTTTTAAAGAAAGTTCACATACATGAAAAAATAAAATTCAAGTCAGGTGTGGTGGCTCATGCCTGTAATCCCAGCACTTTGGGAGGCTGAGGTGGGTGGATCACCTGAGGTCGGGAGTTCAAGACCAGCCTGACCAACATAGACAAACCCTGTCTCTAATAAAAATACAAAATTAGCTGAGCGTGGTGGTGCATGCCTGTGATCCCAGCTACTCGGGAGGCAGGAGAATCACTTGAACGATTAATTCTCCTTCAAGTGATTCACTGTTGCAGTGAGCCAAGATCTCACCACTGTACTCCAGCCTGGTCGACAGAGCAAGACTCCATTTCAAAAAAAAAAAAAAAAAATTCAAACAATGAAAGGAGGGTACCAAACAAAAAATTAAAGTTCTAGTGAGAGTGGCTCCAAAGACAAGGGAGGCACAAGCCACTTCCTTTTTTTTTTTTACTTTTTGAGGTTCCTGATATACTAAAAAAAGAAATGACAATTATAAAATTGCCATACATTTCAAATATTTATGCTTTAAATGTAATGCTTTTTTGCACTCAAATAAAAAGAACCGCACATTTTGCAGCCATAAAAAAGAACAAGATCGGCCAGGCGTGGTGGCTCACATCTGTAATCCCAATACTTTGGGAGGCCGAGATGGGTGGATCACCTGAGGTCAGGAGTTCGAGACCAACCTGGCCAACATGGTGACACTCCACCTCTATTAAAAAAAAAAAGAGGAAGAACAAGATCAATTAAAAAAAAAAAGAACAAGATATGTCTTCTGTGGGAACATGGATGGAGCAGGAGGCCATTATCCTCAGCAAACTAATGCAGGAAGAAAAAACCAAATACCAGGCCAGGCACAGTGGCTCATGCCTGTAATCCCAGCACTTTGGGAGGCCGAGGCAGGTGGGTCATGAAGTCAGGAGTTCGAGACCAGACTGAGCAACATGGCGAAGCCCCGTCTCTACAAAAAATACAAAAATTAGCCGGGCATGGTGGTGCATGCCTGTAATCCCAGCTACTCAGGAGGCTGAGGCAGGAGAACTGCTTGAACCTGGGAGGCAGAGGTTGCAATGAGCCGAGATCACGCCACTGCACTCCAGCCTGGTGACAGAGCAAGACGCTGACTCAAAAAGAAAAAAAAAAGGAAAAAGAAAATCAAATACTGCATACTCTCACTTATTAAGTGGGAGCTAAATACTTATAAACACAAAGACGGGGCCTGCTGGAGGGTGGGAGGAGGGAGGGGAGCAGAAAAGAACTATTGACTGGGTATTGAAATAAGCTGTACAGGAAACCCTCCAGACATGAATTTACCCATGTGACAAACCTTCACATGTACTCCCTAACATAAAATAAAAGTAAAAAAAAAAATACACTTTTATTTATTTTTTTGAGACAGTTTCATTCTTGTTTCCCAGGCTGAAGTGCAATGTCGCGATCTCAGCTCCCTGTAACCTCCACCTCCCGGGATCAAGCAATTATCCTGCCTTAGCCTCCCAAATAGCTGGAATTACAGGCATGTAAGGCATGTACCACCATGCCGGCTAATTTTTTATTTTTATTAGAGACAGGGTTTCTCCACGTTGGTCAGGCTGGTCTTGACCTCCCGACCTCAGGTGATCCACCTGCCTTGGCCTCCCGAAGTTCTGGGATTACAGTGTGAGCCGCCATGCTTGGCCAAAATACACACACTTTAAGATGTTGCTAGTGAGAGTACTTGGAGATTTATAGAGAATGTTACAGAGCATTCCAGTTGCTTCTCACTTGCCAGGCAACTTTCTCTTTTCCTTTCTGAGGCCTGATCTCTCTCACTTTGCTGTCAGCAGCTCTCTTGGCTCTTGACCAGACCTGGCTCTCAGCGTATTTCCTGTAGATCCACAGCAGCAACTTTCCATGGAGCTGGCACACTCCTTTGTTTTCTTACTATTTTCCCTTGTCAGCAACTTAATACAATTTGACATAGGCATTACATACATTTGTCTAAGATGTTTTGTTTTTCTTAGGGGTTTTTGTTTTTTTGTGAAGATGGGATTTCATCATGTTGCCCAGGCTTGTCTTGAACTCATGGCCTCAAGCTATCCTTCTGCCTCAGCCTCCCAAAGTGTTGGGATTACAGGCATGAGCCACTGGGCTCAGCTCTGTGCTGATTTTTTTAGCTTTACATAAACAGTATACATACATTTTCTTCTGCAATCTGCTTTTCCCACCCAACATTATTTGTGAAATTAATGCATATGGATTGCCTGTAACTTTAGTTCATCCATTTGTCCTGGTGTGTTATATTTTGTTATATGAAACAACCATTGTCAACAGACATTCAATTGCTTGCAGGTTTTTGCTCCGACATTCTTGTCTCCTGGTGCACACGTGGGCAAGAGTTTTTCTAGGGCACATCCCTAGGGGTGGATTTAGTGTGTCATAGGGTGTGTGGATCATCACATTTACTAAATAATGAGAAAATGTTTCCAAAAATGGCCTACTTATCCTTTGCTGGTTCTCTCACCAGCAGAGCCTAAGTAGACTTTCTATTGCTCTACATCCCTCAATGACCCTTGATAAACTGGGACCTTAAAAATGTTGCCTCGCTGGATCACGTGCGGTCGGGAGTTCAAGACCAGTCTGACCAACATGGTGAAACCCTGTCTTGACTAATAATACAAAAATTAGCTGGGCATGGTGGTGCATGACTGTAATCCCAGCTACTCTGGAGGCTGAGGCAAGAGAATCACTTGAACCCAGGAGGTGGAGGTTACGGTGAGTCAAGATCGTGCCACTGCACTCTAGCCTGGGCAACAAGAGTGAAACTCCTTCTCAAGAAAAGAGAAAGAAATGCAAGTTTAACTTCCCTTACTTTTTAGCAACCCAATAATGCATTAAAAAGCGTTTGTCAGACAAAGCAGGCAGCAAATGAAACAAATTTTTAAAAAAATATTTTTAAAATTATTGACATAATACTGGGATCTAGTTGTGATTCAGCAGGAGTCAAGTTATCTACTCAACCACACTTTCACAATCAGAATTTTCTATTATTTTAAAAATCATTACTGTATTTTCTCCTAGATATTTGTTCTGGATCCATTGTTTTCTATTGTTTCTCTCATCATTTACACAATTTCTCCCTTTTGTAAACTTGGAGATTTCCTCAATTTTTTATTCTAATTAATATGCATGATTTCTAGTGGGGTCCATTCTGCTTTTTGGTGTTTTTTTACCCAAAGAATTCTTGTTCTATGGATGCATCTTTTTCACACCATCTTTCATTTTCCAATAATAATGCTGACTGGAATTTAAGTTTTCTTTTTCCTGCATTAACTGTTTTATAGGAGCTAATTAGTTCAATTGTGTAGCTTGGATTAACTTACATATAATGCATTTTTTCATTATCTGCACATTCACTAATTATTGCATGGGTGATCTCAGCAATTATCAGTTTTCAATTTCTCTAAAGGAAGTCCTACCCTCTCTATAGGGCATACTGCTAGTTGTCTATCAAAATTCATTCTCTCCTTCCTTCTTCTTGCCTGCATAATAATAGTTATAGTTGCATACATGGCAGCCCAGTGAGGCTACATTTCTAAGTCTCTTGCAGTCAGGTGTGACTGTATGATCACAGCCTTGCCAATGAAATATGAGCAAAGGTCAGGTATGGTGGCTCACACCTGTAATCCTAGCATTTTGGGAGGCTAAGGTGGGAGGATTCACCTGAGGTCAGGAGTTCGAGAACAGACTGGCCAAATGGTGAAACCCCATCTCTACTAAAAATACAAAAAAATTAGCCGGGCATAGTGGCACACGCCTGTAGTCCCAGCTACTCAGGAGGCTGAGGCAGGAGAATTGCTTGAACCTATGAGGCAGAGGTTGCAGTGAGTCAAGATTGTGCCATTGAACTCCAGCCTGGGAAAAAAAGAGCAAAACTCCATCTCAAAAAAAAAAGAAAGAAAGAAGAAAGAAAAGAAAGAAGGAAAGAAAAAAAGAAGAAAGAAAAAGAAAGAAGAAAGAAAGAAAAAGGAAGGAAGAAAGAAGAGCAAAATTAATTTGCTGCATTTCCAGATATGGGTCTTAAGACATTGGTTCAAGGGATTCTCCTGCTTCAGTCTCCCAAGTAGCTGGGATTACAAGTGTGTGCCACCACACCCAGCTAATTTTTGTATTTGGAGTAGAGATGGGGTTTTGCCATATTGGCCAGGCTGGTATCAAACTCCTGACCTCAGGTGATCCATCTGTATAGTGCCAAGCCAATACATACAGCTTTAAAAATCAGCGTTGTTTTACTCACCTCATAACATGGTTAAGTCAGCATGGTGCTCTTTTCGGATTTTATTTAAATAGCTGTTTTAGCCAGGCGCAGTGGCTCGTGCCTCTAATCCCCAGCACTTTGGGAGGCTAAGACCAGTGGATCACATGAGGCCTGGAGTTCAAGACCAGCCTGACCAATGTGGAGAAACCTCGCCTTTACTCAAAATACAAAATTAGCTGGGAATGGTGGTGCATGCCTGTAGTCCTAGCTACTCAGGAGGCTGAGGCAGGAGAATCGCTTGAACCCAAGAGGCAGAGGTTGATCTGTTTTAGGAAATATACTCCAGGCTGTGCTTCACATCAAGAAAAATGTAGGGCATCCTGATTGACAGCGGCAGGCAGGAATCCAGGAGTTAATGAGAGAAGAGAAGAATGAACTGGGTGTTCACTTTACCAACTATTAAAAACAGCAGCAAACCATCACTTACCAATGATGACAGTGTGCCGTGAATCTGAGAGTTTGGTCAAACCAACGTTATGCATTTGAGGTAAAAAATAGAAAAGCAAACATTCCCATATGTGGGTAAACAGACAGGGCTGGAAAAGCCCCCCAAGCCTGGGGCTGTGCCTGTCCCAGGGTGCCTCCGGTTTCTCTGCTCCAGCATGCCAGAAAGTGGGCCTGTGCGGGACTGAGGATCAAGCTATCCTGACACAGCCGAGCAGGGAACCCACATTTCTGGTCATTCATCCTCATCTTTTCTTCCTTTGCCCCTCCCCAGGGGCTAGAAAGTTACTTAGGCAGACGTAAAATCCAAACATTAATATGAAACACTGTGAATTCATATCCTCTCATGTCTATTCCAGATCTAATCAAATAACTCAGGTTAAAATAGAAGGATCCTGCCTTCCTCTCAGAATCCAGTAAACTCTGTCCCTCAAGCACCCATCTAGGACTGGGCCTTTCAGAATTGTACTTGCCATCACCTCTACCTTGCCCTGGGTGCCAGAGCTGAGAGCTGCATGTGAGTCCCAAGGTAGGATACTCTCTTCACGTTTGCCTGTGCTTTTCAGTGTTTGTACCATGAATCTGGGGCCTTTTTTAGTTTCATGTGTATGTTATTTTCTTCTTTAATGTAAGGTCTTTTCGGCTGACAGTGCCATGGACTGCATAGTAACCTCTGTGACCTGCACATATACCTCCAGATGAGTTCCTGGAAATAGTCTGAAATAACTGGAAAACCACAAAAGGAGAAGGAATGACCAACCCCTGAGGTGCCTAATTAACTTGAGATATTGTTCCTTATTCCTGCCTCAACTAAGGCAATTGGACTTTGTAACAAACCTTGGCCAACCTCATGACTCCAGACCCTCTGACCCCCTCCCAGTTTGGGTGAAACCGCCCTAAACTGTAACTTCTGTAACTTTCCACTGCCTACCCCAAACCTATAAAACCAACTCCTATCCCACCGCCCTCAGCTGACCCTCTTTTCAGACTTAGCCTGCCCACACCCAGAATAAACAGCCATGTTGCTCATAGAAAGCCTGTTTGTGGGAGGGGGTCTCTTCATTCAGAGCATGTGTTTTAACACCTAGTAGTTTTTCTTTGTCCATTTTAGTGAGCATTAAAATGAAAGTTTTATAAATATGGTTTAATTTTCTTGCCAGCACTTTTTTTCAACTTTTTTTTTTTTGAGACAGAGTCCGACTGTTGTCCAGTCTAGAGTGCAGTGGTGAAATCTCAGCTCACTGCAACCTCAACTCACTCAACTCACCTCCTGAGTTCAAGTGATTCTCCTGCCTCAGCCACCTGAGTAGCTGAGATTACAGGCACCTGCCACCATGCCCAGCTAATTTTTTGTATTTTTTTATTATAGTGTCTCACCCTGTTGGCCAGGCTGGTCTCTAACTCTTGGCCTCAAGTGATCTGCCTGCCTTAGCCTTCCAAAGGGATTGCACCCTGCCTCAATTTCAACTTTTCTTTTAGACACAGGGCATACATGTGCAGGCTTGTTACACAGGTATATTGCACATAGGTAGTGAGCATGGCACCATTAGGTAGTTTTTCAGCCTCCCTGCTCTGGGAGTCTGCAGTGTCTGTTATTCCCATGTCTATGTCCATGTGTGTTCAATGTTTACCTCCCACTTAGGAGAACATGTGGTATGAAGTTTTCTGTTCCTGCATTAATGTGTTTAGGTTTATAGCCTTCAGCTCCATCCATGTTGCTATAAAGGACATTATTTCATGCTTTTTTATGGCTGTGTGGTATTCCATGGTGTACATGTACAGTTTCTTTATGCAGCCCACCCCTGTTGGGCATCTAGGTTGATTTCATGTCTTTGCTATTGTGAACAGTGTAGTAATGAACATAAAATGCATGTGTCTTGTTGGTATAATGACCTATTTTTCTTTGGGTATATACCCAGTAATGTTGTCACTGGTCAAATAATAACTCTGTTTTAAGTTGTTGTTGTTTTTTTTTTTAAGACAGTTTCGCTCATTACCCGGGCTGGAGTGCAATGGCGTGATCTTGGCTCACCGCAACCTCCGCCTCCTGGGTTCAAGCAATTCTCCTGCCTCAGCCTCCTGAGTAGCTGGGATTACAGGTGTGCACCACCGTGCCCAGCTAATTTTTGTATTTTTAGTAGAGATGGGGTTTCACCATGTTGACCAGGATGGTCTCGATCTCTTGACCTCATGATCCACCCACCTTGGCCTCCTGAAGTGCTGGGATTGTAGGCGTGAGTGTTTTAAGTTTTAAAAGAAATCTCTAAATTGCTTCCACAGTGGCTCAACTTACATTCCCATTGACAGCTATTTAAGCATTCCCTTTTCTCTGCAGCCTCACCAGCATCTGTTGTTTTCTGACTTTTTAATAAGTCATTCTGATAGGTTTGAGATGGTATCTCATTGTGGGATTTTGCATTAAATTGATTTGCATTTCTCTCATGATTAGTAATGAGCATTTTTTCAAATGTTTGTTGGACGCTTGCACGTCTTCTTTTGATAAGTGTCTGTTCATGTCATCTGCCCATTTTTTAATGGAGTTGTTTGTTTTTTCCTTGTTAAGTTCCTAGTAGATTCTGGATATTAGACCTTTGTCAAATGCATAGTTTGAGAATATTTTTCTCCCATTCTGTAACTTGTCTGTTTACTCTGTTGATAGTCTCTTTTGCTGTGCAGAAACTCTTTAGTTTCAATTAGGACCCAGCACTCTAATCTTTTATACATGTTTTAAAGCCATAAGAGTGAAAACTATAGCAACAACATGTCTGCTGGCTACAGTAGAATCTGCCAATCTGAATCCTACCAATGCAACCTGTGAGAATTATTTTCCCTTAAAAGAGAAAACTTTCTCCCCATCAACCACATTTTAACTCAAACTCTTTATACAATAACTTGCTCTTATTAAAAGTATGGGTTTTAGCCGGGCATGGTGGCTCACACCTGTAATCCCAGCACTTTGGGCGGCTGAGGCAGATGGATCACCTGAGGTCAGGAGTTCGAGACCAGCCTGACCAACATGGAGAAACCCCGTCTCAACTAAAAATACAAAATTAGCTGGGTGTGGTGGTGCATGCCTGTAATCCCAGCTACTCAGGAGGCTGAGGCAGGAGAATCTCTTGAACCCAGGAGGCAGAGGTTGTAGTGAGCCAAGATCACACCATTGCACTCCAGCCTGAGCAACAAGAGGGAAATTCCATCTCAAAAAAAGAAAGAAAAGTTTGGGTCTTTTCTGATTATTAAAGTAACATATACTTGTCTTAGAAAATTTGGAAAATACAGAAATATATTAAAAAAGTAAGAATCACCCATAATTCCACTACCAACCAGAGTTCATTGCTCGGAGGTTTTAGCCTTTACCCACTGAATCTCAGCCGTTCCAACTTCCAAAATCTTGTCATAAACCATCTTCCAAAGCATTCATGTCTTTTCCCACAGAAATGACATATAAACACATAACATATAAAAAAAAATACTCAAACCAAATGTGGTTTCTTTACAAAGTGATTTCCTACAAAACCTCCATTTTCCAAATTCCTATGAGCCAGAGACTCTGATACAGACTACTGAGCATTTATTAAAATAACAACAACGAGAGAACAAAGAAGAGGAGAGAGGGTAGGGGGCTCATCTCCAGACTCCCCCCCGGCTCCTCATGCTACTTGAGGGAGGGTGCACACTTTTCTTTCGCGTGGGAGGTTTTTCAGTCTTGGGGGCCGTAGCAAGGCGGCGAGGGATAGCCTGGGAGGGAATCTGAGAGTTGATGGAAGAGTGAGGAAGAAGTCAGCATCAGATCCTCTCAATTCCCCACCCTACTGAGGAAAGGCAAGTGGAGAGGGCCAGATGAGTCCACAGGGAGGAAAGGCCAGGCTACAGAATGCAGGGACAGAATGGAGGGGGCAGGCAATGAGAGCACAGCCAGCTAGGGAGTGTGCAGAGGTGAAGGAACTGGTCAGTGAGAGCCCTTTTCTCCCCTGATCCTTGCCTGACTTTCCCTCACCTCTTTCCGGGGGATCTCACCCAAGCGGGAGTCTGTGTTCCTTCTGGGGACATTATCCCCTCGGCCATCAGTCCTGCCACACAAATCAAAGGTATGACGATAGGGAGCTCTGTCCCCCTGATTACCCAATATGGGATTCTGTCTCTTAAGAATAAGAACAAACTTGATAGACCTGAGCATCAAATGACTGGAGACATTAGCAGAAACAAACAATGAGTTATACCAGCTAGTCAAAATTCTAGGATGCTGGCTTTTGAGCTGTCAGGTAAAGAGGAAAAAACGAAGGTAGAGAGACCCAGAGAAAAGATTTTTTTGTTTAGAAGAAAACAGCAATAGAAAGAAGAGACAAAAGAAAGGTGTGGGCAGTAAGAGAAGGAGATCTGTGGATCCACATCTCATCCTTCACTTTCCTCCCCAGAAAAGGACAACAATTCTATTCAGTGTACAATACACCCACTCCACTCTGCATAATCCAGCTTCCACCCTCTGAATCCTTTCTCCTTCTTCCAAGGCTTGTACCTGCTATGTTCCAGCCTCTTCAGGTAGAGCAGCAGATCCTCAGCAGGCAGAGCCCCCCAGCCCCGAGCCTGGTAGAGTCGCAGCAGTTGAGACACCTCCATCAGCTGCCTTGGGAATGTGAGCCCATCTCCACCTGAGAGATATCAATAATCACAGGCCTCATCCTAGGGCCCCTCTCCCCAGCCCTCAGCCCATTTCCTCAGGAATTCAGAAGGGCCTTAAGTGCCTGTACCGGATGCACATGCAGGACTGTCCCTCTTTCTTCTCCTAGTAAACCAGGACCTGCTCACCTCTCTCTGGGGAACCACTGCTGGGGCCATTGCCTTGTGAATGGGAGGAGGGAAGCTCGTGGACCCGGAAAAGACTAGATGCCATGGCTAAGGGAACTTTGGTTTTGTGGACAGGGGGTGGAAGACGTGGCACTTGAGGGGCTTCCCCCCAAGATGGGATAGTCAGAGGACCTAGCAAAAGGAAAGAGAGCCAAGAATCAGAAAATGGGCAAAGAGTTAAGGAAGTCCCACCACCCAGTATTTATAAGGCTTTATCACTTTACCAGCTCCTAAAAATGCATTCTAGATAACCAACTCCCATCTTCCCCAGGCCTCAGCCCCAACTGTCTTCAGAGTTGGAACTCACCAGACTTAGGCGGCAACAGGTTGACAGAAGGGTTCTCACTGTTCTGGGGCATTGTCTCCAGCAACTATGGGTGAATAAGATAGTCAAGTTCCCCAGGAACTGATAGAGAAAAAGGCCTAGGGATCAGAGAGAAAAAGCTAGAACGAAGAGTTAGTCATAAACAGGGAATGAGGCCAGAGTCCTGGATTTCTAGAGCAGAAAAAGGAAAGGAGTAAGGGAAGAAGAAAATGAGCTAGTCTTGGTGGAATCTCTCTTACCTGGTGAAAGAAATTCTTGAGGCCCTCCAATTGGGCAGGTGGCAGCCCTTGCTTTACCAGGCTTTCCCCGTCAGGTCCAGGATCTTCCTCAGGGAATGGCCGTTCTGCCCTATGATCCGGATGGAAGGCCCCGAGTGCAGAGAAGGCCTCAGCTACAAAGGGAAACAGGTGTGGGTGGGTGGAAATGTGTTCAAGGGGGAAGGGGCTCCTCCACAAATCAACTCACCTAATACTCAGAAGAAAGGGGCCTGTTAAATGTAGGAGGAACATCACAGCTAGAAGATGAAGATGGAGGTTTAAAGGAACTGGAGAGGGAAGGGTTGGAGGTGACTGGGAGAAGACACAGCTGAATTCTAAGGCAGAAATATGGGCAGAAGAAGATAGCTGTGATACTCAAACTCTAAATATAACCTCACTAACTCCCTGAAGAATGGAAATGAGTAACATACATGTTCTGATCTCTTCCCCAGAATATGCCCCCATTCTTTTATTATCATCACATAATTTTAAAGATTTTAATTATGATAAAACTAATCTCTCTTTTTTTTTTTTTTTAGACAGTCTTGCTGTGTGGCCCAGGCTGGAGTACAATGGCACCGTCTTACTTCACTATAGCCCCAAACTCCTTGGCTCAAGCAATCCTTCTGTCTCAGCCTCCCTGAGTAGCTGGAAATTCAAGTGTGTGCCATCACACCCAGCTGCTTTTTAAATTTTTTGTAGAGATGAGGTCTCACTATATTGGTCAGACTGGTCTGGAACTCCTGGCATCAAACCATCCTCCCACCTCAGCCTCCCAAAGTGCTAGGATTACCAGTGTGAGCCATTGCACCTGGCCCCATCCCCCATTTTTAATTCAACCTAGGTTGTCATGTTTGTACCACACAGAACACCCTCATCCACTCAAATCACAGCTGACATTAAACTAGGGGTGGACACCACACCCAAGGTCAGCCAATCCAGTCAGACGGCATCTTTAAACTGGACTTAAAAAACTGAGACACCGATGTCTCTATAAATGTCTAGAGGCTCAGCTAGAGTCAGTGTCACAGCTGGTCAAACCCATGTGTAAAGTGAAGTTACGAGGGGCAAGAACCTTGACTGAGAGAGAATGCTAGTCTAAGAGTAGATGTGCAGGAGAGGCGGACTAGGAGACTACACAGAGAAGGGCCAGCTGGCTGCCTCAGTTCCCAATAGTGCCCCTGTTCCCAACTCCAGTTCTCATTAAGTCCAGCAATGTCACATTTCCATGAGATCTCAATCTCTTTATCTGGACAAACATAAGCAGATTTCTGCTTCTTGCAACTTGTCATCACTAAAGACATCTGGGAAACTAAATGCTCAAATATCAGATAGAAAGCAAGATATGGAAGAGGGAACCAATTCATGCACAGAAGGGGAACCCCAGTGACTTCTGTCCCCAGTTACCTGTGGATGAAGTGACATCTGGTTTGGGTTCCAGGGGTTGGAAAGAATGCTGGCTTTGAAAAGAGGGGCCCAACAGGAGGCTGAGATCTGAGGATGAATTACAAAGAACAGGAGGCACTCCAGGTAGCTCGTCCCTTGCTTCCCGACTCTGCTGCAATACAGGCTTCAGGGCCACGGCCACAGGAGGCATAGTCCAGACCCTCCTCTCCTCCTTCTCTGGCTCCTGAGGCCCAGGGCTGGAAGGTCCAGCAGGAGGAACCTGACCAGGACAGAGGCAGAAAGAAGGCATAGTAGGTTTAAAGAGATAAGACGTACAAACACTTTAATAAGATTATAAATTTCTGGGTGCAGTAGCTCACACCTGTAATCCCAACACTTTGGGAGACTGAGGTGGGAGAATCATTTGAAGCTAGGAGTTTGAGACCAGCCCTGGCAACACAGAGAGACTCCATCTCTACAAAAATTTTAAATATTAGCTGGAGGCAGTGTCACATGCCTGTAGTCCCAGCTACTCAAGAAGCTGAGGAGGGATGATTGCTTGAGCCCAGCCTGGGCAACAGAGTGAGACCCTGTCTCGAATAAATACATAAATAATAAATAATAAATATTTAAATAAATAAAATTAAAATTAAAATGTCCTAAGTGTTTCTTCTTTTCACTATGTTGCCTAGGCTGGTCTTGAACTCCTGAGCTCAAGTGATCTTTCTGCTTTAGCCTCCCATATAGCTGAGATTACAGGTGCACCACCACACCTGGCTAGAATTTTATAATGAAAGTGGGAAGTATCAACATATGAAGAGCTAGGAAGTGAGACTTCCTACTCTACTCTGGGGCAGGACTTGGGAACAATTTTTGGCCCTTTCCCTCATAATTAATTCAGCTATCCCTCCACAAAACTATTACATTTTATTTGTCACTTCTTAGGACTGGGAGACAAGAGTTATGCCAGTAAGCTATGGCCATGGAAAAAAGGATTTACCTTGTTGAGGCAGTTATTATTTGGAAAAGTCCACTGATTTTTTTCCCCCGACGTAGGCCTTGGGAGCTGAACTTAGTACTTCCCTTGGGAGGGAGCTAGATTTCCAAAGAAGGAATCTAGAACACAATTCTTGCTGGGCATGGTAGCTCATGCCTAGAATCCCAGCACTTTGGGAGTCAGAGGTGGGAGGATCACTTGAGCACAGGAGTTCGAGGCTGCAGTGAGCTATGATTGCACCAGTACACTCCAGCCTGAGCAAGAGTGAGACCCTATCTCAAAAATAAAAATAAAAATAATAGAACACAACTGAGAAGCTTAGCTCAAGGGGCAATGCCTACTGGCGGGTTGGGCGACGGGAGAGTGGTGCTGAGCAGCTGAGTGGCCTCATCCCAGTGGGCCTGCAGCATGGCCTGCAGACGTTCCACCAGCTCCGCCCGCTGCTCCTCCAGCTGTTGGTTCCCACTCTGAAGTTCACGTACTCGTGCTTGCTCACGGGCCAGTCTGAAGAAAAGAAAGGAGAGGTGACTCAGGGCCTTTAAGGAAGAAAAGACTTGGAGGCTATAAAGAGCCAGAAGGGAATGTCAGACATTCTGAAAGGACCTGGGGCCCATGTAGAGGAGACAGATCGACCAAGGGAGCAGCTCCTTACTCTTCCCAGTTTGGGCTCTACCCATGGGAAAGGGGTTGGGGCCTGACAGGGGCACTCCAGAGACCAGTACCTGAGCTCATAGTCCTCAGCCACCTGCTGCTGCCGTTCCTCTCGTTCTGCCATTTCCACCTTGAACTGAGCCAGCTGATTGGCCAGCTCCTGCTGGTGCTGTCCACTGAGGTCCTGCAGCTGCTTCCTAAAGGGCACAGGTAGGAAAAGAAGCCTGAGACTGGAGACAGAAGTGACCAACTGAGAAAAAGACATCATGTGTGCATGTGATAGTGACCCAGATAGCCAGTCAGCCAGCCTGGCCATGGCACAGGAAGAGACAAGGACAAAGCTGGGGGGTCTTAGGATGGGTTCCTCAGAAGCAGAGAAAATAAAGAAACTTATTTCAGAAGCATTTCCAGGAAATTTTGGCAGCAGAATGGGGGTGAGGAGAAGTGAGGCTGGGCTAGGAGGAGGCTCAGTCCCACAGAGCAGCTCTGGAGACAGCACAGGTCATACATCAGCATGGTCCAGCAAGGGAGTGGACCATCTATCATCCTACACCCATCAGTTCTTGGTTAAGGGCTACGCCCTATGGGTTGAAAATTCCCAGGCACTTCTGGCTCAGGTCTTTGCTGATGGGAGTTAGCGCACCCTGGGAGCCACAGTGCTGGACAATGGCAAAGAGAATATGGGCCTGAACAATGATTCAGGACAACTTCCTGCTGTGGCTGGGAGAAGTGACACCCAGTGACTCCTGTGTACCTGTGCTGTTCCCTGAGGGAGGCTGCTTGCCGTAGGCTGCTCTCCTGAGCCTGCGCCAGCCGCTCTGTCACCTGCTGCTCCAGCTGCACAGCCAGCTCCGACTCCATCTGGATCCGCTGGCTTTCATACCGGGCCTGGGAGTGAAGAAGGTGGGATAACAGTCAGCTCAAATCTGTTTGGACTTAGAAGAGGATGGAGGATATAACGTAGACAAAATCCAGTACCAACTTTCCCCCTCATAGGAGATGAAGAACAAGAATTTTGCCTTTATTCTTGTGTGAATGAAGGAGTGAAAGATGTTCCCCTTCCTTATTAAACCATGAGATATTCACACCTTAAAATACATCAAAGTGAGGAGGGAGGGGAGGGGAGAAAAAATAAAAATAAAAAAAGAAGAAGAAAAATACATCAAAGTGAAAATGACTTTAGGTGAAAGATATAAATTTCTTAGCTAAAATAAATGTTCACTAGAGCAATCAAATTCATTCTATGTGTCTGAGATAACATACCCCGAGTACAAAACCTGAAAGCCAGTAGGCATTCAATAAATGTCAGTGCCTCTTCCTCCTTAAGCAGTCAGCCTATAAGTGTCTCTATTTTCTCACCCATTGTCCTTCTTCAAATCACTAAAATCTGATTTCCACGTATAGTACTTTACTGCAAAGAACTCAATTTCTAAATCCAAATAGCGGTTATTTTCTCAGCCCCTGCTTTTAGACAGGATCTTGCTCTGTTGCTCAGCCTAAAGTGCAGTGGTGTGATCATGGCTCATTGCAGTGTTGACCTCCCAGACTCCAGTAATTCTCCCTCCTCAGCCTTCAGAGTAGTGGCACTACAAACTTGTGCCACTACGCCCAGCTAATCTTTTCATTTTTTGTAGAGGTTGGGTCTCATTATGTTGCCCAGGCTGGTCTCAAACTCTTAGATTCAAGCAATCCTCCCACCTTAGCCTCCCCAAATGCTGGGATTACAGGCATGAGCCACCACACCTGGCCCTTTCTTAGTCTTTTTTTTTTTTTTTGAGACTGGGTCTCACTCCTGTCACCCATGGAGTGCAGAGGTGTGATCACAGCTCACTACAGCCTCCACTTCCAGGGCTCAGTTGATCCTCCCACCTCAGCCTCCCAAGTAGTCGGGACTACAGGTGCACACCAGTATACCCAATTAATTTTTTGTATTTTCAGCAGAGTTTAGGTTTTGCCATGTTACGCCCAGGATGGTCTTGAACTCCTGGGCTCAAGCAATCCGGTCGCCTCGGCCTCTCAAAGTGCTGGAATTACGGCATGTGCCACCACACCTGGCTGCTTTTTTAGTCTTTATTGAATGTGATCTCATTGTTACAGCTGACACCCTAGGTCAATTTTTTTTTTTTTTTTTAATGGCGTCTCATTCTGTTGTCCAGGCTGGAGTGCAAGGGCACAATCTCAGCTCACTGCAACCTCCACCTTACGAGTTCAAGCGACTCTCCTGCCTCGGCCTCCTGAGCAGCCGGGACTACAGGTGCATGCCACCACACCCGGCTAATTTTTGTATTTTTAGGAGAGAGGGGGTTTCACCATGTTGGCCAGGCTGGTCTCAAACTCCTGGACTCAAGTGATCCATCTGCCTTGGCCTCCCACAGTGCTGGGATTACAGGTGTTAGCCACCACACCAGACCAAAGGAGTGTGTTTCTCAAATGCTGGCCTCACTGACCAAGTAATTGGGTACTTCCTTAAGTTAGCCATTTATAAGGAACATAGCCTCTCAGACTGACTTACATCTGGAAAATTAATCAATTTGTCCTTAACACACATTTTATACATAAAAACAGAGGCCCACAAAGGTCAAAATACCAGCTAGAAGTAGAACTGAGTGCCCTAAGTCCTCATGCAGTACTCTTTCCTCTTCAACGCTGTGTCTCCACCGTGGGCTGGAACACAGCTCTCTCCAATTCTTTCCTCTATTCTAGAGATCAGAAACTACAGCCCATTCAGCCCTCCATTGCCTGTTTATATAAGTTATACTGGAATACAGCTGTGCCCATTTGTTAATGTACAGTTTTAGCTACTTTTGTGGCATAATAGCAGAGTTGGGTAGTTGCAACTGAGACCATACAACCCACAAAGCTAAAAATATTTACTGTCTGGCCCTTTACAGAAAAACTTCACCAACCCCTGCTCTATTCCATGGCAAGAGTCTGACTAGTTTGAATTTAAAATTCAATGTGCTAGCTAGATGGAAAGTGTTTTTCAAAGTGTAATTATATCTGACAATTTTCTAGTCCAATTCTGTGCCAGGCCATGTGCTGTTATGGAAGTTTCATAAGTAAATTAAACAATCATTGCCCTCTTTGGTCCCTGACCTACTCAGAGAAATTAGAACAAGTTACTGAAGTAATGAGAGTTCCAAAGCATACTGTTACTATTGGAATCCAGTCTCTGACAAATGCTTCCACCTGCTCTGTCAACCCGCTAAGTGTGGTGTCATCTCTTAAAATAACATTAGGTATCTTTAATAAATTGAAATCCATTTAATCCTAAAAGTAACACTAGATCGGTCTGATATTGTGGGAAATGGTCACTCAGTGAGAAACGGCTCTGAGTTTAGGACAGAAAATCACCCATACTACATAGAAACCGTTAATGGAATTAAACCCCAAATACCTGAAATGGGAGTGTCTGCCACAACTCCTGCAGGGTCCCCTGGCCTCAGATCTACTGCTCTCAGAAAAACCCTCCAGAACCCCTCTACCTTCTGACCTGCACCAAGCTCATTTCCAGCTGCAGGGCATCTCTCTCTCTCCGAGCCGTGTCCAGCTCTCCTTCCAACCGCCGCATGTCAGACTGCACCAATGCCAACTGGTGCTGGGCCTCCCGGGCTGCCTGGGCTTCCCTCTGACCCTTCTCCTATGAAAGACAAATTAAATATAAGTACATACCTCATTTCCTATCTCCTGGTTACCTCCACTCCCCAAGTCATCCTCCCAAGCCCTAAAGCCCAAGCTTCCTCTCTCCTCCCATTTGTCCTATTTCCCCATCACTGTTTAATTTCATTCTTTGGCCTATCATGTATTCAATACCCCCAGCCCTTCCTGCTGGCCCCACACTCTCAACCCTGTCTTCCACATATGGCTCTCTCCACTCCTGCCTATGTATATCCCCTATTCTAACATTCCATCCCATTCAATTATTTTGCCCTTCATCTAGTCTCTAGTTCCTCAACTCTTCCAACTGCCACTTTTACCTTCTCTCTTTCCAGGTGAGCCTGGCTCTCCAACTGCAGTGCCTGGTAGTGTTCCTTAAGCTGGAGCTCTTGCTGGGCCCAGGTCTGCCGTTCTTCTTCTAGGGCAGCCTGAAGAGCCTCCAACGCTCGATGCTCACTCAGTTGCCCAGCCCGAGCTGCATCCCGCTCTTCCTGCAGCGCACAGCACCGCTGCTGCTCTACCTCTAAGCTCAGGGTCAGAGCTTGCCTTTCCTCTTCCTATAGACTCAGAAGAAAACCAGGATCCTTAGTAGGCCCTTAACAGACCAGCAATCTGCCCTCTGACCCTCATACAATGTGCCTGCTGAGAATTATGCCCATTAAAAACATAATAATTAGGCCAGGCCTAATGGCTCATGCCTGTAATCCCAGCACTTTGGGAGGCCGAGGCAGGTGGATCACCTGAGGTCAGGAGTTCAGAGACTAGCCTGGTCCAACATGGTGAAATCCTGTCTCTACTAAAAATATAAAAATTAGTTGGGCGTGATGGTGGGTGCCTGTAATCCCAGCTACTTGGGAGGCTGAGGCAGGAGAATTACTTGAACCTGGGAGGCAGAGGTTGCAGTGAGCCAAGATCGCACCATTGCACTCCGGCCTAGGTGACAGAGCAAGACTCCATCTCAAAAATATACCAAAAAAAGCCCAAAAACACAATAGTTGACTGGCACAGTCAGGCGCAGTGGTTTATGCCTATAATCCCAGCACTTTGGGAGGCCGAGGCATGCAAATCATCTGAGGTTAGCTTCCAGTGGAATTAACCCAGTCCAATCTCCTCACCAATGTCTCTCTTTCCCGTTGCTGCAGTCTGGTACTTTCCTGCTCATGATTCAGGGCCTCCATGGCCTCAGAAAGGCTTTGTTCCAGCCGGGTTACTGTCTTTCAGGAAGAGAGGAATACAGGGCAGAGGAACCATGGGAAATCTCTGTGTTTTATATTTTATAAAGCATTGACAATGTAAACTTGAAACTTCAGTGATAACTAAATGACTAAGGGGCCAAGCAGAAGACGACACGGTGTGGGAAAAATTAAGAAGACATTGATGATGCAAGCTGGACAGCAGAAACAGTTAAAGGAGAAGAAAGGAGGGATGAGAAGAAATGTCAGGACAGCTATAACAAGATTGAGGTCAATCTGTTGGGAACCCTAATTCTAGAGCTATTACTGCCCCTTCCCATCTAGAGATCTGTGACTCAGGTTCTAATGCCATATGCTCCAGGGCACTCACCTCCTGCTGCTTGCTTCTGGTGAGCTCTGCTGCCTGGCGTTCCTCTTGAAGTCCCCTGAGAACCTCTGTCCGCTCAGCCTCATGCCGGTTCCAGCCCTCCACCACACGGGCCAGGGTCTCAGGTAGGGCAAGTAAGATGGAATTTCAAAATAACTCTTTTGCTCTCTTTCTACCCATAGGGGCAGGGTCAACAGCCATCTTCTCCCAACAGTCAGAAAACCAACCTCTTGCCCAGCTCTCAGCATGCACCAAGAAACATTGGTTGGCCACCCCCTTATTTATTATTCTTTAATGCTCTTCATGGAGAGACCCACCCATATTTTGCTACCCTGGCACCTTGTCCAGTTGTTCAATCATGATATCTTTCTTGCGGTCGGCAGCCACAGCCACGGCTAATTGTTGCTGTAGCTCTAACACTCGGGTCTGCAGGCTCTGAATATGGCGCTCACAATGCTGGAGAAAAGGGTGAGATGTCTGGGTGTTGCCCATCTTTTGTATGACCACAGCACCACACTTTCCAGCTCCTCTACGGGGGAATGGGCTGGAGCCAAGAAGCCTGGGTCCCAAGAACAGAATAGGTTTGGAGAGGGAGAATCAGGAAAATTCTGAAGGAAGAACCCTGAAGCTAGATCTCCAACATGTTTCTCTACCTTTTCAGGAGGTAAGTGCTTAGATTCCAGCCTTCTCCTTTTCCTGGATCTCCTGAGTAAAAATCCCATAAACCTTTTGGCAGAGGTGCAGCAGCCCACACAGCAAAATGTACAAAGTTACTCCTACTTTCAGAAGCTCACTGGACACAATGAGTAAATACAGCAAGGATAAAGGGGAAAGTTTTTCATTCATGCCCAAGGAATTTGAAATAGAGAAAGAAGGCCTGGCGTAGTGGCTCACGACTGTAATCCCAGCACTTTGGGAGGTGCTGGGAGACCACGTGGTCAGGAGTTTAAGACCAGCCTGGCCAACATGGTGAAACCCTGTCTCTAGTAAAAACACAAAAAATTAGTCAGGCATGGTGGCGTGTGCCTGTAATTCCAGCTACTGGGGAGACTAAGGCAGGAGAATCGCTTGAACCTGGGAGGTAGAGGTTGCAGTGAGCTGAGATCACGCCACTGCACTCCAGCCTGGGAGACAGAGCAAGACTCTGTCTCAGAAAAAAAAAAAAAATAGTATCACATTACACTGGTTAGAATTAAAAAAAAAAAAGAGAGAGAGAGAGAGAAAGAGATACTTCCAAAAATGGCAACCAATTTTTTGACTTTTCCTATGCTTTGTCTATTTCTCCGTCCCCTTCAGATGTTAAGGCAGAGGCTCACAGAGCTAAAGCTCAGTATATCATCAGTAGCTGTAAATCCTGTGCACAAGCTAGCAGAGTTTGTGTCCATTCAACAAACACAGAGTGTTTCTGTGTTAGGTATATTCTAGACTTCAGGCAGCCAGTACTAAGACAACATTCTGATCCTCATGGATTTTAGATTTTAAAGGGAAGAAAAAAATGAGATCTATCAAAGCGATAATCTATATGAAGGAAATAAGAGGGTGATCTGACCGACTGCTTAGAGGGGAGGTGATGCCGTATAAGACGGATGGTCAAAAAAGGCCTCCCAAGAAAAACATTTGAGCAAAGTCTCAGCTTTCAGGCTCTTAACCCTCAGCCCTTTTCAACACTCGGGTTCTCTCTTTCTAATCTTTGCTGCTTTCAAAAGGAAGCCTTTGCATCTTACCTTGCGGCGGGTATGCTCTGAATCCAATGCATCTCTCAGCCCCTGACAATCTGGTGGATTGAGTGGAGGCCCTGGCCGAAGGCTAGTGTAGCGGGGAAACAGCTCCTCCAAGGCTTGGGCTGAGCTAGATGGAGACAAGTCTTGCAGGGGCCGGGTGCTGAGCAAATCAGGTAGAGAATGTTAGGGTTGGGAAAGCTTTTGGAATCCATTTGTCTAACTGTGATATTTTACAAATAAGGAAACTGAGACCCAGAGAGGGCAAGAGACTTGCCCAAAGTCATAAAGCTATATAACCATAGCTCCATAAATAACACGTTTGTGATTCACTTAAAGGTTTCAGCAGAAACAAGCTAACTCTCCTAGGGGGAAGAATGACTGGAGGTTAAGATAAAACTTGGTACGAGGCAGCAAAACTGGGTACGAGGCAGCAAATGTGCGTGTTCCTGAAGGAGCAAACAGGGTAGGAGACAGGAGAAAAAGGATGAAAACTGAAAGCTAAGTGATAAGCCTCTTGGGTTCTTAAGAGGTACAAAGGCAATAACGGGAGAAATAAGGAGCAAAACATTTGGATTTCCAAGTAAGCAAGCAAGCTAGGGGAGAACTCACTTGAGCAAGGTGGCTGTGCTATCACTGTCAAAGGAGTCTTCTTCCCGTCTCTCTGAGCCAGTGCCAGGAATGAGGGGATCCCCTGCAGGCAGCCAGAGGGACCCCAAAGCCAGGGTCAGGTAATGACCAAAACAGGGGCCACTTGAAGGCCTTCCTTTCAGTTCCCTCGTTCCTTCACCCCGTCTCCCAAAGAACAGGAGACTTTTCTCCTGAAATCTCTTGGTCAGAGGTTTTCCTGGGATTACTGGTTCCTCTGTCCACTTTCTCTCACCCCTTAAATCTAGGTTCTCCTTCATAGTTCTAAGGAAGGAGTTTACTCACGATAGGCTGCATCACGTGAGGTTTGGAGCATGGTCTGGAGCTGACCCCGAACACTTTCCATCTCAAAGATATGCTTAGAACCATCCTAGAAAAAAGCCACATGGAAATCAGATACCATCTGCATTGTCTGTCTCCTACTCACTGCTGGGGTAGAATTTTCACTCCAGCACTTTGGAAAACAAGAAAAACCAAACAGATCCAATAAGGGATGTCCTAACCATGAGTCAGAAACTCAAATACTACAGAAGCCAGAAAGACTTCAGGGAGGTGTAAGACAAGAGTTGTGGTGATTCTTGCCAATTCAAGAACAAATCTAAGGACTGTGTGGCTTGTGGCAATCATTTTCAGACTCTGGAAGACCTAACCAGTCTGCAAATTGACTATGACATATTTTCTTTTTTTGGAGATGGAATCTCGCTCTGTTGCACTGGCTGGAGTGCAGTGGTGTGATCTCGGCTCACTGCAACCTCTGCCTCAGTCTCCGAAGTAGCTGGGATTACAGGCGCATGCCACCATGCCCAGCCAATTTTTTGTATTTTTTTTAGTAGAGATGGGATTTCACAATCTTGGCCAGCCTGGTCTTGAACTCCTGACCTCGTGATCCACCCGCCTTGGCCTCCCAAAGTGCTGCGATTAAAGCGTAAGCCACTGCACCCGGCTGACTATGATACCTTTTCTATACAATATTAATAACTATCTTCTCTGTAACATGTTGTAATAGACTAAACTATGTCTTGATGTATATGCCAAAGTTTGAACCATACTATCAAAATAGTGTTGAGCTGGAAGGATCTAAGCTGGTATCCTAAGTCCCTACTCCCCTCTTGGGATTAAGAAATTTTACCCATTCCCAGTGCACAGAGAAGAGCTCACCAACCTACCCCATAGGTTTGCACTATCTACTTGGAGCAGAGATGTCTCTCACAAAAAAACACTAGGAAGTTTCATAATTTTCAAATTATGGTATCCCAGGTCACTCCCTCCCTCATAAGCATGACTGCCTACATAGTTAAAAGGAATATGAAGGGCTGAGGGCGGTGGCTCATGCTTGTAATCCCAGCACTTTGGGAGGCCAAGGCAGGCAGATCACAAGGTCTGGAGTTCGAGACCAGCCTGACCAATATGGTGAAACACCATCTCTACTAAAAATACAAAATTAGCTGGGCATGGGGGCTCGCACCTTTAGTCCTATCTGCTCAGGAGGCTGAGGCAGGAGAATCGCTTGAACCCGGGAGACAGAGACTGCAGTGAGCCTAGATCACACCACTGCACTCCAGCCTGGGCGACAGAGTGAGGTTCTGTCTCAAAAAAAAAAAAAAAAAAAAAAAAAAAAAGAAATCCAACATTAACGGTTCAAATCTCATTAAAGCTTTTTTTTTTTTTTTTTTAAACCAACCCCAATCCTAAGGCTCTCTGGTGTCTAGTGCTCCAGTGGTCCCCAAGACACACTTCCCTCACCTTTTTCTTTAAGTTGTTTTCCAATCCGACTGACAAGCTTCGAGTCAATTCTTGGGCTAAGCCGTCTAACGCCTCACGAGGCGGGGAGGTGGAGGGTGAATACAGCTGGGCTCGGGCTGTGGCCTCCGCCTGTCGGCTGAGGCGCAAAGAAGCATAGCGCTGGGAGGTCACTTCGGAGGACACTTGGTTGAGCCCAGGGGGTTCTGATGAATCACTCAGGAGATCCTCCGCCCCGAGGGGTGAACTGGTGCTGGCAGCTGATGTTGCCATGAACACAGGGAAGAGATGACCGGAGACAGCAGAGAGCTGGGAGGTTCTACTTTAGCAAAGTCCAGGAGGAAAAGTTCACGGAGAAAGATTTGGGAGAAGGCAGGAAGACTCCACGTCAGGGATCCTTGGTGAATTAAAGGTATCGAGGCTTTCTGGTTAGAGGAAAGGTTTCCACCAGCTCCAGGGGCCATGGGACTGGGCCAAAGCATCCCTTTTCCCAGCTCCTGGGAATAGCGTTAAGAAGGTGTAGCGCAGAGGGGGTGCGGACAGACGACCTACTGAGGGACAACGGCACCGCTGAAGCTCCTCTTCCTAACTACGAGTGCTGGAAGTTGCAGATCAACTCCGGCACAGTCTATCCCCGGTCAACTGAGCTCTTAAGTTCTTACACCCAAAACGTCCCAAAGGAAACGGACCCAAATCCCCTAGGGGCCCAATTTCTGTCCCGCTGCCCTACTTGTCCCTCAACTGGCTCCAATCTCAAGAGAGGCAGGAACCTCACGCTCCCCCACCCCTTCACCCGTTCTACCCAGGGTCAGCTCCCTTGTACTTTCCCTCCGACCCCTCCTAGCAAGAAAGCCATAGCAAGCTTCGCTCCCTAGACTCTCTCCCTCCCGACCACCCCAAAAGAAATCTTGTGAACCCTGAGTCACGCCCTTAGTCGTCCCTAAAAAGCACGCTGCCCTCAAGCCTAGCCGACGACCACCTGGTCCCGACTGTTCTCCACACTTCCAGTTCTCAGCCCCCAATTTGCCAAAGTGGGGAGCAAGCTATTGGCCTCCTCCCCTGAGATCCCCCGTCTCGCGCCTCCCTCTAAGCTCAAAACCGTTGGCAGCCTCCCGCCCACCGTCCACGGCCCCGCCTCTCTCGCCTCGATGACGTCACCACCCGCGAGACCACGTTCGCAGACGCTCACACCACTTCGGTAGCCCGAGAGCCTGGCCGCGCCTGCGCGGCTCCGGTGACCACAGATTGGCTGAAGAAGAGAGGCGGAGTCTGACGAGTGGCACTGGGGCGGAGTTAATGCCCTGCAGGGGCCGGGTGAGACCCCCCCGCGGGGCGGAGCGCCGCGAAAACCGGAAGTAACTCCTGACGGGCACTCGGAGCAGTTCCGGTGAGTCCGAGGGTGGGGTACCCACCTTGTTGGAGGGCTGTGGGGCCGGGTACCCGAGCCCACGGAGTGGGGGCAGTCCCGGAGCGAGGCTCACACTCCCTGCCCTGCAGATGACTGTCCACAACCTGTACCTGTTTGACCGGAATGGAGTATGTCTGCACTATAGCGAATGGCACCGCAAGAAGCAAGCAGGCATTCCCAAGGAGGAGGTGACGAGAGGGCCCTGGTGCAGCCCGGTGACTTCTCAGCTCCAAACACCTGTAGTCCCAACCCAACCCCTCTTCTCCAAACCCCAGCTCGTTCCCACCCCCACCCCGCAACAACCGAGAGCTAACTCTGCCCTTCTCCCTCCAGGAGTACAAGCTAATGTACGGGATGCTCTTCTCTATCCGCTCCTTTGTCAGCAAGATGTCCCCGCTAGACATGTATGCCGAGTCAGAAAAGATGTTGGGAGGAGGGCTAGCCTTGGGAATTTGGGGATGGGGGAAACTTTCTGAAGTGGAAGAGGCATTGGCCTCCAGAGGGGGAAAGGGTACTTAGAGAGGCTGAGTCCGGATCAAGATGCTGGAACTGGCAGGAGTGGCGATGGGGAGGGTCTGAAAGTAGAGAGGTTAGGGAGTGCTAAATTGAGGGGGTGAGGATGGGTGATGTCTTTACTCAACCAGGCTTCTGCAAAAGATATGTTTAGATGAAGAGGGAGTCGACCTTTGAGGGGATCGGAAGTATCTCTTTGGGAGAGATTTTGCTCTCATTCCTTAACACCGTCCTCATCTCTGCAGGAAGGATGGCTTCTTGGCCTTTCAAACTAGCCGTTACAAACTCCATTACTACGAGACGCCCACTGGGATCAAAGTTGTCATGAATACTGACTTGGGCGTGGGACCCATCCGAGATGTACTGCATCACATCTACAGTGCGGTCAGTGCCAGCCCCGGGGACCGGCCCCCAATCCCCCCACCCCCCGCCCCGAGCTCATCAGAATCCCAAGACTCCCTTATCTTCCCTATCCTAATGCTACAATATGTTGGTTGAATTCGGAGTTTTCTCAGGGGACTTTAGGTTCTTAACTCCTACCACGAGCTTCTTCTCAGAGAGGACGTGCCTTCCAGCCTTTGTTCCTTGTGCATTCACACACCTCTGAGGTTTGGGGTTGGAAACAAGAAGTATCCAAAGCCCAGCGCTGACATCTTCCCTTTCTGCAGCTGTATGTGGAGCTGGTGGTGAAGAATCCCCTATGCCCGCTGGGCCAAACTGTGCAAAGCGAGCTCTTTCGCTCCCGACTGGATTCCTATGTTCGCTCTCTGCCCTTCTTCTCCGCCCGGGCTGGCTGAAGCAACCTACCTCATGTCTCAGCAGAATTAATACCTGCCTGGGGCCCTTCCGAACCTGTGCCACCTAAGGGCTCCCACTGTAAGCCCCCCATCCCCCAGACTGTAAGCCCCCATCTCCCCACCCAGAACAACAGCCTAAAGGCCTGCCCCGATGCCCTCCTCCTACCAGAATGAAGCCCACTGAGTCCCTCCCCCTTCAAACCAGGCCCTCTCCAGTTTTATCCCCTGCCTGACACTGTGAGAAGCACAGAATAAACTTTTTGTTACTCCCTGTGGCCTGAGCATGTTGGTTTGAGGGCCCTCTCAGTCCTGCCCCACGCATGAAGGTGGAAATTAGGACAGCCACACCCCCTTGAAGGCTACGAAGTGGCTTTGTGAATGGGTTTCTCAACCGTGACAATATTGATGCTTTAGGCTGCATCATTCTTTACTGTGGGGGCTGACCTGTGCTTTGCAAGATTTTAGCAGTATCCCTGGCCACCACTCACTAGATGGTGATAGTACGTTCCTCTGCATCCCCAGGTGTGAAATAAAAAAATGTCTCCAAACCTTGCCAAAATTCCCCTGGGAGACAGTCCCTCCCTATTGAGAACCACTGGGCCAGGGGAAGCCTGACAGGCCTTGGGTCCCAGAGGGTGCAGGAGCCACCCTTCTGGATTCCGCTCAGAAAATATTCAAGCTGCGGAGCCTTCGGCAGGCGGGGCTTATGCAGATGAGCAGCAGGTTTGGCTGGGAGGCGGGTGGCTCTATGCAGATGAGGAGGCGGTGCCTGCATGCTGATGAGCTGGGCCTGCCGCGGACGCGGCTGGGAGCCCAGCGGGTCCCGCTGCGGTTCGCGCTGAAGTGTCATCTCTCTCCCCTCTTCCCCCTGGGTCCTTATCCTCCGAAACCTTTACCTCATCCTCGACCTTTACCCTCATCCATTTCCCCCTCCTACTCCTTGCACCTGTGTCCCCTGTAACTGAGTATCTGCACTCCTGGCGCCCCTCCACCCGTGTTTTTCCCCTCCCGCCGCAAACCTCGCGACCTCCAGCAGCCGGCCCCCACGGGCCCGATCCTGCCGGGCAGCTCCCGCTGCAGCCTTCCCAGCCTTCCCGCTCTGCAGGGGCTCGCCCCACTACGCCCCGAGTCATCCGCGCGTAGGCTTCCCTGCTCCCCTCTCCCGTCCCCTCGGAGCCCCCTCCCCCGCCCCAGCCAGCCGGCATGCAGGTATCTATCGCCTGTACCGAGCAGAACCTTCGCAGCCGGAGCAGTGAGGACCGTCTGTGTGGACCCCGGCAGGGCCCTGGGGGCGGTAATGGCGGGCCAGCCGGCGGGGGGCACGGGAATCCTCCAGGGGGTGGAGGGTCTGGCCCCAAAACCCGAGCTGCACTGGTTCCCCGACCCCCAGCGCCCGCTGGGGCCCTCCGAGAGAGCACCGGCCGAGGCACTGGCATGAAATACAGGTATGGGGGTGGCTGGGCAGCCCACCCCTTCCACTTTCCTTTCGGGACCCCTGAGGTTTCTTGAGATGGCCGCCAAGACCCCTTCAAACTTCACTAAGTAGGTCCCCCTTCTTTCCATCTCTTCTTCCCGTCTCCAGCACTCCTTCACTTTGTCCCTCTCTTGGTCTCTGTCAATACCCCTGACTATGAGAGAATCAAGTTTACCAAGGTTGACAGGGTCCTGTCAGACCCAGGGATGCCCCTGAGCTTCCCTCCTTACCCCTGGGAAGGTCAGGGTTGCACGGATCTCCATGCTACACGGATCTCCAGGCTGCACCCCTCTCCAGTGGCATGTCCTTGGGTCTGTGTCCCGGGGAGTGGAGGGAGGGAACTGGCTTCTCTCTCTGGCCTGCTCAGGGTGCCTGACCCAGATACTGCCCCCGCCTACCCCAAGGGCTAGGTCTCCTGCGACCTTTCTTGGGCGCAAGGATAATGAGGCTCATGGGAAGGATGGACCACATTTTTCGTCTCCATGCTGAGGGACAGGATCTGGGTAGACTGAAATGTAACCAACTTTATCTCAGAGGACTGTCAGGCCAGAGGCTCAGAACTTGAACTGGGGGGTAGAGGAGGGGCCTGCTTAGAGTGAGTTGAGGTCACTGATCTGACCTGCTTTGTCACCTGAGGAATCTGATCCCCTCTATATGGTGGCCCTGATTGGCAAGCTGAGCTGACATCTGAGTTGGGGACTTTGGGAAGAGGAGAGGGCTTTGGGAGGAGGAGGGGGCTCATTGGTTCAGAGACAGTCTTCACAAACTAACAGTAACAGAGGGAGTGGAGAGGGAGAACCAGGCTTTCCTGTCTTACTCTTCCCCCTCCTCCCAGGTCCCCAGTCTGCCTTTCTTCCAGGCCCATCTGCCTAGCCTAGCCAGGGACCCTTGCCTGTCTGAATGCCTGAGCTTGACTTGGTTTACCTCTTCCAACCTGGTGTCCGCTGTTTGGCACAGCGCTCTGCCTGAGGGCCTGGTCTCACAAACTTACCACAATCAACCAACCGCATTCCTCCCAGACCCTCACTGCACATATCCCAGAGATGACTCAAACATAGACAAGACCCCAGAAAGAAAATCAGACACACATCTTCAATCTGATAAGAGAGATGGTCAGGCATGATGGCTCATGCCTGTAATCCCAGCACTTTGGGGGACCAAAGCAGGTGGATCACAAGGTCAGGGGATTGAGACCAACATGGCCAATGTGGTGAAACCCTGTCTCTACTAAAAATACAAAAATTAGCTGGGCATGGTGGCACACGCCTGTAGTCCAAGCTACTCAGGAGGCTGAGGCAGGAGAATAGCTTGAAACCAGGAGGCCCTCGCTACAGTGAGCTGAGATCGCACCACTGCACTCCATCTGGGCAACAGAGTGAGACTCCGTCTCAAAAAAAAGAGAATGGAGACAGAGGAACACTCACTTATTGGTTGACTTGTCCTTTTGACAAAATTCCTAGGACCTCTGCTCTGGAGGTAGCACTTGCCCAATTCTATAGGCCCACTGGGTCTAGTTTCTTTGGACTGAGACACCTGAGGGCTTCTCAGTCTGGAAGAAGAGGAGCTGGGGGCTGATAATCTAGATCCATAATGGAGGTTCCACCCTTTTCTGCTGCTTCTGTATCTTGCAGGAACCTAGGGAAGTCTGGTCTTCGGGTATCCTGTCTTGGCCTGGGTGAGTTAGAATAGAAATTAAGGAAAGGGGGGCATTCTTTCATGGTCTGCTCCTGCAGTTCTCATGTGCCTTGGTTCTCTCTTGCAGGTACTTGGGTCACGTTTGGTTCTCAGATCTCAGATGAGGTATAAGTGATGGGACTTAGAATCAGGGTGGTGGGGGTGAGGGAACCTGAAAAGGGGAAATGAACCTGGATAGCAGTTTGGACAACAAGCACACGGAATGATGGATCTGAGGCTGGAGGATGGGGGGAGGGGAGAGAATCCAGGGCTGAGATGTGATAGGTTAGAGTACAGTGAGGGAGGTAACTGAGGAGCAGTAGTTGATCTTTACCTCTTTCTCTCACCCCCTTAGACAGCAGAGGATGTGCTGACAGTAGCCTATGAGCATGGTGTAAACCTGTTTGACACCGCCGAAGTGTACGCAGCAGGAAAGTAAGGACTGGGGTGAAAGAGCTAAGCTCCATTTGGAAGGCTGAGAGGACTCCAGGGCTTCTCTTCTCGTTTTCCCTCTAAAGAACCCTGAGACTTCTGAGAATGTGAAGTTCCAACCCTTTGCGGGAGGGCTCCTAAAGCACTGTAGTTGTTACAGTCCCAACATCGGTCCTTCTCTGGCTTAGAAGTCAACGGGCATACTGTGCAGTTATTATTAAATAAAGACAACAAATATATCTGAGGCATTAGTTATATGTAACTATTTGAGGATTACAACGCTGAATTTTTTTTCTAACATATCATGCCATATCACACATTTGTAGAGGCCTCACACTAGTAGAGAAAACCTAGGATGACCTGACCCTGTTTCTTCCCCATCTAGCAAACACTTCGGCTCATCCTCCAGACTTGACCCAAGTGTCTGCTCCTTCAAGAATCCTTTGCCCAGGTCACTTCCCTCCCCTACCATGAGCTCCCAAAGCACTGTGGGCTGTCTTCTGACACACAATTCATGGTTTATGTAGCTGTATTAGCTGCTGAAGTCAGAGGCCTCCTTCTGTGGAACTTGTCTTGCTCTTCCCCAAGTACTCACACAGAGCCTAGCACGGAGCAGGTGCTGCTTCTGGGAAGAATTAACATGTCTCCAAAACTGCACACAGTCTAAGTGGTTAAACAAACAAAAAAGGGTGATAGGAAAGAGTAAACCATGGTAAAACATTTCAGTAACAGTCCACCATGACAACTTAAGACTTGCCACACGTTAGCTCATAATTTTATGCTACATTGTGTAGCCAGTTCTATGGAAGATGACAGGAAGGCTGGACCATAGATTGTGGCACTCAGAGAACACATTATGGATGAGGCAGAATTTGAGCTGAGCTTTGGAGGATGAGTGGAATTTTGCAGAGGCTTAAAGAAGGGGGAAGTTAACCCAGATAGTTGAAGCCAGACAAGGCAGTGTCCTTCCTGGCTCCAGCATAATTGACCCCTCTCCCCTCATCCTATTCTATCTTTTTGGCCCCCACAGCAGGACTTGATACATAGTTAATGCACAACAGATACTTGTTGAATATATGATGAAGACTATACAATTACACCCCTAGTTCCAGGAGCCCCTCTTATTTTGTCCAGGATGGACCTGTGAGCTGAAATGGACTCCTTGGTTTATATTCTACTTTGCAAAAGAGGAAAAGGTGGGGAGGAGAGGAAGGAATCGATCAGCCTGGGAGGGGTCAGTGAGTCTGCCTTGTCTTTCTTTTAGGGCTGAAAGGACCCTAGGCAACATCCTGAAGAGCAAAGGTTGGAGGTGAGACTGTTTTGGGGGTTGCTGAGGAAATGATCACCCAAAAATCCTTTTCTTGCTGGTTCTCCCATTTCTCTTCTTCCAGGAGATCAAGCTATGTCATCACCACCAAGATTTTTTGGGGAGGACAGTAAGTGGCTGCCCCACTGCAACGGGGGAGAATGTGCAAAGGTGTATGGGGTGGGGGTGAGGACAGCTATCCTGCACCTGCTACACTAGGTCCATGCCCTGCCTGTGAAGACTCATGGATTCCCATTTCCTTATGTCTCCAAGCCAGCCTGGTCCCTATCTTTGTCACGTCTCTCTCATCTTTGACTTAACCTTTTCCTACAGGGCAGAAACCGAGCGAGGTTTGAGCCGCAAGCACATCATTGAGGGTGAGATGGGGCTGGGAGCCCGAAGTGAGGGGATATGGAAGCCAGAGGAGTAGGGTACATTCCCTGAACTTCTGGAGGCTTTGAATAGGGATTTAGGTGGCCATGGCAAAGGGGCAAGGTCTGAATTTTTTTTTAGATGGAGTTCCGCTTTTGTTGCCCAAGCTGGGGTGCAATGGTGTGATCTCGGCTCACTGCAACCTCTGCCTCCTGGGTTCAAGCAGATTCTGCTGCCTCAGCCTCCTGAGCAGCTGGGATTACAGGTGTGCACCACCACACCTGGCTAATTTTTTATATCTTTATTAGAAACAGTATTTCACCATGTTGGCCAGGCTGGTCTTGAACTCCTGAACTCAGGTGATCTGCCCACCTTGGCCTCCCAAAGTGCTGGGATTACAGGCATGAGCCACCGTGCTCAGCAATGTGAATTCTTAGTACACTGAAGCTGAGGTGCTTATCTTCCTCTTCCTCTCCCCACCCCACCTCCAGGCTTGCGAGGATCCCTGGAACGCCTCCAGCTGGGATACGTGGACATTGTCTTTGCCAATCGCTCAGACCCCAACTGTCCCATGGAGGGTAAAAGCAGCACCCCCAACCTTTACAGTCCTTCAAAACAGCACTTCTTTGCTGGGTGTAGTGGCTCATGCGTGTAATCCCAGCACTTTGGGAGGCCAACGCAGGGGGATCACTTGGGGCCTGGAGTTTTAGAACAGCCTGGGCAACATAGCAAGACCCTGTCTCTACAAAAAATGTTTAAAAATTAGCTGGCTGTGGTGGTGTGTGCCTGTACTCCCAGCTACTCAGGAAGCAGAGGCAGGATGATCATCCGAGCCCAGGAATTTGAAGCCACAGTGAGCTATGATTGCACCACTGCACTACATCCTGAGTAACAGAGCGAGACCCTGTCTCAAAAAAATCTAAAAAGCAAAAACTGAGCCCTTCCTCAAACCCTCAGCAGGAAGCCAGCTCCTGCTCAGAAGGCCTCCCAAACTCCATAGTGGAGGCTGAGACTCCAGGATGTGGACAGGAAGGGAGGCAAAGAATAGATATTAACTTTCATGACTCCACAGAGATGCCTGGGTCTTGGTGGGGCAGGTAGAGGTCTGCAAATCTGGAGTCTTAGATCCCAGGGGTCTGACAGTAAGACTTTCTCTCTCCTGTGTGCCTAGAGATTGTACGAGCCATGACCTATGTCATCAACCAGGGCCTGGCCCTATACTGGGGGACATCCCGATGGGGGGCTGCAGAAATCATGGTGAGTGTGTGACCCCACTTTGCCCCTGTCCCACAACTGGTTCCCACTTTTCACATGGTTACTTCAGAGCCCACTGCCTGAGGGAGGAGGCAGAGAAGAAAATGGAAGTCATGCTCTGACCCCTATCTTTTCCCCAACTCCAACCCAGGAGGCCTACTCCATGGCCAGACAGTTCAATCTGATTCCTCCAGTTTGTGAACAAGCTGAGCACCACCTGTTTCAGAGGGAGAAGGTGGAGATGCAGCTGCCAGAGCTCTACCACAAGATTGGTTTGCAGCCCCTCATCCCTGACTTTACCTTAGCTTCATCCATGGCTAGGGCCTTTTCCTGACACCCAGTGTTCTTCTCTTAGGAGTTGGATCAGTCACCTGGTACCCTCTAGCCTGTGGTCTCATTACTAGCAAGTATGATGGGCGAGTCCCAGATACCTGCAGGGCCAACGTCAAGGTGAGATCTGGGGGCTCCGGGTGGCAGGACTGGGTTATGCGGGCTGCTTTGTGGGGAGTTACAGGGGTCAGGCTGCTGTGAGTGTGGAGGTGGTGGGGATGGCACGGTCTTCTGCTCATTCTCCTTGGCCTCCAGGGCTACCAGTGGCTCAAGGACAAAGTGCAGACTGAAGACGGCAAGAAACAACAAGCCAAAGTCATGGACCTTCTCCCCATGGCTCACCAGCTGGGCTGCACTGTGGCCCAGCTTGCCATTGGTGAGACACTGTACCTGCACCCACCCTGTCTCCTCCTGGCATGCTCCCAAGCTCATCCTAAAACTGGTTTGTCCCTAGGGAGGACCCTTGTCTTCAGAGACACTTCTGAAATCTATGTGGTCACTGTTCCCCATCAGTTCTCTTTTTATCCTCCTCTGGCCCCAGCGTGGTGTCTCCGCAGTGAGGGTGTCAGCTCTGTCTTGCTGGGGGTGTCGAGTGCAGAACAGTTGATAGAACACCTGGGCGCTCTACAGGTGAGTTGGAGACTTAGAGGCAGAGCCTATCTCTGTTCCCTTACCCAGGAGTCAAAGCGACGCCATCCAAACCAGGATGGCCCTATAGGGTCACCCACTGCAAAGTCCTCACTTTGCAGGTGAGAGGTCCCAGGGCCGAAAGGCGAGGCACGGACACAGCTGCGATTCTTGCCTGGCCACTTGACCCCACTGTGGTGCTTCCCCGGTTCCCGGAACCCCATGCCCTCCCTCAGTGACCCAGCATGGGCTGCAGTCGCCACCACCCCATTCTCCTCCACCAGGTGCTGAGCCAGCTGACCCCGCAGGCGGTGATAGAAATAGACGGGCTCCTGGGGAACAAGCCGCATTCCAAGAAGTAGTCCGTCAGGGGCGCAGGGACCCATCGTGGCGCCACTGTACCCGCCCGAGAACTGCTCCCCGCAGCCGCCTATCCCGCGCCGGATCCCTCCATGCCGCGGCTGGAGCCAGGGTAGCCCCGCCTACCAACGAGTCCCGGCTTCGATTAGTGATACGCATGAACAAAGCCATATCCTTCCGCAGTGGGGCCGAGAGAGAAAGTAGTACGCCCGCCCCCGCTGTGTCCTTCTAGGCGATCTTGCAAATCCCGGGCATGAGCTACTAGCCATCGGCTCTCTGCCACTTGGTCTCGCCTCTTCTCTCTTTCCCCTATTCCCGAGGCCCAGAAGAGAAAACAAAAACAAAAACTTAGCACATACAAGAAACAGAGTACCTTCGAAGGGGCCCTTGAAATGTCATCAAAGGGTAATAACCTAGTGAGTGAGTCGTGATGTCATTTGGGACATAAGAAATGGGGCTCGTAGGGTATTCAGTACAAAGGAAGCCAGGCTGGTCCTGGCAGGATGTAAATGATCATCTTTGGGAAACTAGGACCCTGCCTCCCAGCCAGAGGTGGAGGAGGGTGGTCAGGGTGGGGGCTGCAGTGACATAGCACTGACAAAGGTAGAGAGAAATTTAATAGCACATCTACACTGCAGTCTGGTGGAAGTGGCCAGGGTGGCCCTTGAAAAACAGTTGGGCTGTTTTTGCAGGAATTAGTGACAGCCTTTTGGTCACGGGCAGAGACAAGGGGCTGACATAAAAGGTCTGGGTATAGACTTTTGAGCCTTGAACAAGACCTCCTACCTGGCAGCGGAGAACTGCAGTCTTCCTCCTGGCAATAACTCTAAAGCAATAATGATGGTCCCTCCTCTGTAAGACTTCCCAGGGAACTGTAAATAAACCTCAGCTTAATCCGCACAATGTCTGAAGTTGTAGGGGGTTGGAAGGCTAGGGTCACAGTCTCACCTGTCTGGCCCGCTAGCCCCTTAACATTAGAAAGTTCCCAGCAGTAGCTTTGTCTCTACTGCTCATTCACCTTGGTGACCCAGGCATCAGGCTCCTAGTCACTGTTCTCATCAAGGACCAAGGCACCAGATACCCTGGGCCTCAGTTTTCTTCATTCAGTTACCACATTCCTTAGAACCCAGAAGTCTGGCTTCATAATTTTGTTCCTCCTCTTTCTATGAAAGACCTAGCTATCTGCCCTTGTTTTGTTTGTATTTAAAGTGATATTAGCCATACTTCTTCCTTGTACTTCTCATTTCTGTCTCACAGATACCCACACGTATGCCAAGGAACTTGTAGCTGAGTGGGAAATGCTGTTCTGAGGTTGAGGCTTTATGATTTGGTGGACAGGTAAAGTGAAGAATGGTCTGAGGTTGAGGGAATAGAGAGAAGAAAAGATGTTATCATTTCATTGGGACAGAACTGGGTTGAAAGTTACAACCTTAAAGATCACAAGGCAGAGGAGGATGAGCTCTGCCTTCCTTAAATACAACCTCCCCATCTCCCTTCTACCCATCCTTATCCTGCCTTGATCCAAAAACTGGGCAAACAGAGTAAAACCAATTTCCAAAAGAAAAAAGTCAGCAGTATGCCATTTATTGGATTAGCAGCCAACTTCATCAACTAATGAATACTTACATCCACCCCCATCATCTCCCACTCATTTTGCAAGACTGTGGATGAAACAAGGAAGTAAAATGTATGACTAAACTATGATTAGTTATTCTGTAACAAACATACAAGAATTAATCAATCCCAAATAGTATTCTTCTTAGAGGGTTATGCACGCATTTTAATGAAGCCTGCTCCATTGCTGGCTTTGAATTACCTTCAGAGGCAGTTTGGAAATCCCTTGGTTTAACAACAACAACAACCACTACAACAAAAACCTTCCTTTAGTGTCACACCTCCTTTGTATGTAGACATTTGCTGTATTTATCACTCACATCATTCATTAATTTAGCAAGTATTTGTTTATTCAGTCCTATTATGGTGTGGCCCAGGGATACAAGGGTGAACAAAACCAGACTCGGAACAACCTTCATACATCTTGCTGAGGGGAGAGACAATCACAGATCTGCCAAAAAAATACAAACTTCAGCTGTCCAAAGTCCAGAGGAAAGCACATGGTGTTACCGAGTCTGTAGTGGTTATCTGACATGGTGAGGCTGCACTGAGAGCTGAAGGATGAATAGATGTTAATAAGGGTTAAGCAAGAGGTTTAAGAGCATATGAAGGCCTGTGGCAGAAAGGAACATATAAGCCAAAAGTCCCCAAAGCCAGAGTGTCTAGAGAGGAATGGAACAGAAATTGAGACATGGGTAATGGCCAGGCACAGTGGCTCAAACCTGTAATGCCAGCACTTTGGGAGGCTGAGGTGGGTGGATGACTTGAGGTCAGGAGTTTAAGACCAGCCTAGCTAACGTGGCGAAAACCTCTCTCTACTAAAAATACAAAAAAAAAAAAAAAAAAAAATTAGCCAGGCGTGGTGATGCCCACCTGTAGTCCCAGCTACTCAGGAGGCTGAGGCAGGAGAATCACTTGAGCCCTGGAGGTGGAGGTTGCAGTGAGCCAAGATTGTGCCACTGCATTCCAGCCTGAGCAATAGACTGAAGTGTCTGTTGAAAGACTGTCTCAAAAAAAAGAAAGGAAGGAAAGGGAAGGGAGAAATGGAGGAAGGAAGAATAAAAAGAGAAAGAAAAGAAAGGGGGAGGAAGAAAGACAGACAGACATGGGTAAGTTCAGAACACACAGTACCTTACAATGTTATATTTATCTAGGCCGGGCGCAGTGGCTCATGCCTGTAATCCTAGCACTTTGGGAGACCGAAGCAGGTAGATCACACGAGCCCAGGGGTTCAAGACCAGCCTGGGCAACATGGGGAGACCACATCTCTACAAAAATACAAGAATTGGTCAGGCATGGTGGCTCACACCTGTAGTCCCAGCTACTTAAAGGCTGAGATGGGCAGATGGCTTGAGTCTGGGAGGCTGCGGTGAGCAAGATCATGCCACTACACTCCAGACTGAGCATCAGAGCAAGACCCTGTCTCAAAAAATATTATATTTATCATACTAGGAAAAAACAGTAGGAAGCCCTCTGTATCAGTTATCTATTGATACACAACAAATCACCACCAAAGTTAGTGACCTGAGATAACTTTTTATTTATTTATTTTCTTTTTTTTTTTCCTTTTCCTCTTTTTGTTTTTTCATGTAACAAGAACCTAGTTTTAGCTGCTTTTTATTTTTAAGAGATGGGGTCTCACTCTGTCACCCAGGCTGGAGTGCACTGATGGGATCACAGCTCAGTGCAGCTTCGATGTCCTGAGGCTCAAGAGATCCACCCACCTCAGCCTACTGAGTAGCTGGGACGATGTGCACCACTGCATCTGGCTTGCTTTTGTTTTTTCTTGTAGAGACAGTTTCTTACCATGATGCCCAGGCCGATCTCAAACACCTGAGCTCAAGTGATCCTTCCATCTTGCCTCCCAAAGTGCTAGTTTTACAGATGTGAGCCACAACACTCAGCTGAAATAACTTTAAAACTGCTCTTTTTCATGATTCTGTGGGCTGGCTGGGAGTTCCTTTGCTGTTTTCACCTAGGCTCACTCACGTGGCTGCACTCAAACTATTCCCAGCACTCAAACAGCAGGACAGCTGAGCAGGAAAATACATAGTGGCCTTACCAGCAGGTATGGCTGTTGGCTGGCACTCCTCCATGTAGCCTCATCCTTACATGGTGGTCTCAGGGCAGTGTTCCAAGGGGAGAAGGGCAGAAGCTACAAGGCCTCTGAAGGACTAGGTTCCAGAACTCACACATCACTTCTGCCACATCTATTGGTCAAAACTATTTACAAGGCCAGCCCAGATTCAAGGGATAGAGAAGGAGACCCCAGTTCTTAATGTGAGAAGCAGCAAAGTCACATTGCAAAGGAATCTGGGGCCGTGATTAAGCCACATTAAAAGTTTTTATTTGTTTTTGTTTTTGAGATGGAGTCTCGCCCTGTCACCCAGGCTGGAGTAGTGGCATGATCTCAGCTCACTCCAACCTCTGCCTCCCTAGTTCAAGTGATTCTTCTGCCTCAGCCTCCCTAGTATCTAGGGTTACAGGTGCCCACCACCACTCCCGGCTAATTTTTGAATTTTTGTATTTTTAGTAGAGATGGGGTTTCACCATGTTGGCCAGGCTTGTCTGAAACTCCTGACCTCAGGTGATCTGCTGGCCTTGGCCTCCCAAAGTGCTGGGATTAGAGGTGTGAGACACTGCACCTCACCTAAAAGATTTTAAACAAGAATGGAAGGAGTGGGTGGTAGGACGTGATTGGGTTTGAAATTTGGGAAGATTACTGTAAATACAGAGAGAAGCCTGCAGGCCAGAGTGCCCATGGGGATTGGTTAGGAGGCTCCTGCTAGAGTCTAAGCAAGAGATGGTGGCAGCTTGGACTAGGGTGGTGTGGGGAGGTGGAGAGAAATAGGTGATTAGAGAGATATTTAAGAGGCAAAATAGACCTGGCTTGCTGATGGATCAGTACAGGAAAGCAAGGGCAAGGGCAACATCAAGGTTTCTAGAATTGGGCAAATAAAGGGGCGGAAAACTGGAAGAAATGCTGATTTGGACATGGAGGCCATTCATTCGGGTTCTTGGAGATAAACAACAAGGGCTGTGGAGCAGGCAACTAATATCTGGAGCCTTGGTTATTTAACACTTTGGGGGCATTTACATCATCAAATCTACCTTTAAAGATTAAGATGGGCCAGGTGCAGTGGCTCACGCCTATAATGCTTACCATGGAGGGTACAGTGGATTGTGGATGCTGCTTGGTAAAGTTATCATTTCCTCATAGTCTTGTGTTTTGTACTTTATCATGTATTTATTAACAATAGATATGTACCAGTACTCCTTTTTTATTTTATTTTTTTTTTCTGGAGACTGAGACTGAGTCTTACTTTATTGCCCAGGCTGGAGTGCAGTGGTGTGATCTTGACTCACTGCAACCTCCGTCTCCTGTGTTCAAGTAATTCTCATCCCTTAGCCTCTTGAATAGCTGGAACTACAGGTGTGAGCCACTATGCACAGCTAATTTTTGTATTTTTAGTAGAGACAGGGTTTCACCATGTTGGCCAGGCTGGTCTTGAACTCTTGACCTCAAGTTATCCACCTGCCTCAGCCTCCCAAAATGCTGGGATTACAGGCAAGAGCCACTGTGCCCAGCTCTACCAGACCCTTTAAGACAGAAAAGTTTTGAATTGTGAGAGCATAAGTAGACAGCTTCTCCCATGATCACAGACAGTACCATTCAAAAGTTCTGAAATGTTTACTTAAAAATAATGGGGCTGGGCAAGGTGGCTCACATCTGTAATCCTAGCATTTTGGGAGGCCGAGGTGGGCAGACTGCCTGAGCTCAGGAGTTCGAGACCAGCCTGGGGAACACAGTGAAACCCCGTCTCTACTAAAATACAAAAAATTTAGCCAGGCATGGTGGTGTGTGCCTGTAATCCCAGCTACTCAGGAGGCTGAGACAGGAGAATCACTTGAACCCAGGAGGCAGAGGTTGCAGTGAGCCAAGACTGTGCCACTGCACTCCAGCCTGGACAACAGAGCGAGGCTCCATCTCAATAATAAAATAATAATAATAATAATGGTATACCTCCTCAAAAGAGATTACCTACTAGGTTTTAACAATTTAGGTTAAAAAGCCAGCTCTGCATTGCCTGTGATAGCTGGTAAATGCCATGGGGGTAGAGAAGCCCATCTTGTACATATTGGTCAAGAAGGATGAGTGTTGAAAATGTTGGGTACTGAGAAGTTAAAGCAAATACAATAGAGGCTGATGGCACAGGATAATAATAGTAGCTAATATAGCATTTACCTGGTGCTTACTGTGTACTGGACACCATTTGAATCACCTTACTCATATAAGCTCATTCAGTCCTCACTATTATTATCCACATTTTATAACTTAGGAAACCAAGGCCCAGAGAAATTAAGTAACTTGCTCAAAGTGTCACAGCTAGAAAGAGGTGGAAGCTAGAATTTGAACTCAAGCCACCTGGCTCTGACTGTGTTATTACCCTCCACAACAGAACCTGGGCTTCAGGTTCAGGAGAGGTTGAGGAGGCAGCTGTGTATGGGTGTGGCACCATGAGGGGAATGTGGGTTGTGAGTGCCATGTCCTGTTTACCAGGGGGAGAAGTCAGACCCCTGAGTCAGAGCTCATGCTGGGGTGCTTTGCTGGGGCCATAATGATGTGTGGGTGTCCAAGCCTCTGGAAGGAAAGGATTCCCAGCATTCCTAAAGCCATAGTCCTGGAATCTACATCCCTCCTTAGGCTGAGCTATCAGTGAGGGTTGAGCAGTGTGGGGATAATGAAATTTAGGAAGCCAGCCTTACAAGCAACACAGAGAGCTCGTGTATAATGAGAACTGAGGGTGAAATCGATTCAAAGGCCCAGGGGACCACTAACGGTTGGGCAGAATGGGCAGTGTTAGGAAACTGGGTGGGATTGTGAAACTCACTGTGAGCAAGTGAACAGGCCAAGGGGTCTTTAGAAACCTGTGCCAATTACAAAAGGCTCAGGCACAAAAAGGGACCCGGGGGTTTGCACACAGTAGAATTAAGGAGTGCTGGCATTGCTTTGGGGGAAGAAGGAAAGCTCCACCTCACTCCCTGGAAGTGGAGAGGAAGGGAGGAATGGGTGCTTTGGACCCCAGGGCTCTGGTACTGGCATCGTCTGGGCCGCCTCCCCCACTCCACCATCGCTGTCATTCCTGGCCTCACACCTCCACCGCCCCAACACGTGCCACCATAGGGAGCGGCCGATCAAGGCATGACGCTTCGAAGGGTGGAGCCTCACTTATTCCCCTATTAAAAGGGGAAAGAGGCCGCGGCGCCGGCCCCAGAAGGGTCTGCTCGTTTTGTCCACGGAATCCGCAGCGATAGCGACGTCCTCGAATCCGCGGCGGGCACGATGCAGCTCTTGGTGAGGGTGCCCTCTCTTCCGGAGCGGGGCGAGCTGGACTGCAACATATGCTACCGCCCTTTCAACCTCGGGGTCCGCGCGCCCCGCCGCCTGCCCGGGACGGCGCGTGCCCGCTGCGGCCACACGCTCTGCACCGCCTGCCTCCGCGAGCTGGCGGTGCGCGGGGACGGCGGCGGGGCGGCCGCGCGCGTGGTGCGCCTGCGACGCGTGGTCACGTGCCCCTTCTGCCGCGCGCCCACGCCGCTCCCGCGCGGCGGCGTCACGGAGATCGCCCTCGACTCGGACTTGTGGTCGCGATTGGAGAAAAAAGCGCGGGCCGAGTGCGAACGAGATGAGGCGGGGAACCCGGCCAAGGAAAGCGGCGACGCTGAAGGAGAAGCGGAGGAGGAAAGGGAGAGCGAGAAGGGGGCGGGGCCAAGGAGCGCTAGGTGGCGCGCACTCCGAAATCTCTGGGACAGGGTCCTGGCGCCCGCGCGCCGCTGGCGGCGTCCGCTGCCTAGCAACGGTGAGGGGCTGCCAGGGGAGGATGCAGGGGAGAGAGCGCCGAGGAACACCGGGATTCGTTGGCCTGCTCTGCTACCACTAACCCTTCTTCTTTCCCCCAGTGCTCTACTGTCCCGAGATCAAAGACATTGCCCACCTGACCCGTTGCACGTTGTAATCGAGGAACTCGAAGCTACAGCCGAAGGAAGGTGGGAGCTACAGCCTTGCGGGGGCTGATGCCAAGACTACCCTACCCTCTCTCAGATCCCAGGATTGGCACGTGATGAGAGAGATGAGCCGAGGGCAGGAGGGAACGCCCTGGGAGGTGTTGATGCTGAGTTGGGGAGGCTCCTAGACGAACTCGCCCCCATCCACTGACTGTGCCAGTCTTACATTTCCAGGATGGAATGGCCAAGGAATGATATAAACAAAGCCTACGTTACCGTGGGAAGAAGGCAGACTGTTTTCTTAGCTGGGACTCTGGCTTTTGTCCAGGGTGGCTCTGGTGTGTGGGAGCAACAGGTCCCATTTTAGCAATTCTTTGTCAATGGTTTGATTTTTTTTTTTTTTTTTAAGATGGAACGGGAGAGAAGAGGCTAATTTTCACGTCATGTAAATCTCACTTATCTGGCATGTAAGGGTGCTGGTATGCCTGCTGTCTCCCCACTCCCAATTCTGTGCTCCAAAAATTGAGATGGCTCCCTGCCTATGACTATGACTGGGAGCCTTACTTCATTTCAGAATCTCCCTTCAACCTGCTAGGGCAGGTATCAGAAATTCCAAAGGGCATTTATGTAAGGTACCTAATTAAAGCCTATCAAAGTAGGAAGGGAGAGCCATCTGGCAAAGGCATCATATTTCAAACTTTTGCTATTATCTGTTATCAGTACAGTCACAGGGAAACAATGGCGCTATTGAAAAGATACTTGTAGTTTTACAATTTTAAGCTTGTATCCCATAATGGGACATCACCCATTGTATATATGCCATAAATTCTATTTTAAAATCCTGTATCTTATTACCATATAGTCATAGTCAAAGACCAGCAGTGTTGGTGCACTGTTGATGGAAATGCACAGTCTCACTCCAGGATCCCACTCCAGACTTCCTGAAACAGACTCGGGCGGAGTTTTTTGTCTTTTTTGAGACAGAGCCTTGCTCTGTCGCCCCAGGCTCACTGCAGCCTCTGCCTCCCAGGTTCAAGCGACTCTCCTGCCTCAGCCTCCCAAGTGGCTGGGATTACAGGTGTCTGCCACCACACCTGGCTAATTTTTGTATTTTTAGTAGAGATGGGGTTTTTGCTATGTTAGCCAGGCTGGTCTCAAACTCCTGACCTCAGGTAAACCACCCACCTAGGTCTCCCAAAGTGCCGGGATTACAGGAATGAGCCACCGCCCCCTGCCAGACTTGCAGTTAAAAAATCCCAGGTGATTTGTGTGCATATGAAAATTTAAGTACCATTGGTCTAGATCCTAGACTGTTTAGGATATCACCATCTGTATAGGTAGAATATTTAAAGCATAATAGCTGTGATTGATAGATTATTTTATCTAAAGATGTGAAGTAACATTCTATTGCTGAAGAAATCCTAACCTACTATGTTACATTTTTTAGTTAAAAATGTGAACTTATTAACTTCAATTTTTTTAGGGGTCTCCAAACTTTTAAAAATACAAATATTGCTTTTTATTGACCAATCATACTTGTATATATTTATGGGGTATAAACCTCAATTTTTGTAACCCTGTTTTGGCATTTTCCTGTTCTTATGTCTCAGCTTAATGCTCCCTCTTCTGAGAGGCCTTTTTCTGCCTTCAATGTAGTAGAGCCTTTTACCCCACCCCTCAGTAACATAATGCCCTGTTTTATTTTTACTGCTTTTATTTTCATGCTTTGTGGGTGTCCCCACTGGAGTGTAAGCCCCATTGGAGCAAGGGCTGACTTGTGACTGTTTTATCTCCAGGGCCAACAGCAGTGTTAATGTATAGTATGTACTCAATAAATATTTGTTTGGCTTTTATCTCTTATTTTTTAATACAATCACCTTGTGAACTAAGTATCTGGCCTCTCTCAATCTCTGAGAGGCTCTGTTTAATGAACAATAAACATCCAGGAGGTGCTTAGCAGTTCAAATCTTCGGTAAGCTAGACAGATCTGACCCTCCTTTAAAAAAAAAAAAAAAAGTGTGCCTTTGCTTCATACTGGAACTGAACCTGTGGAGCTGTAGTGACCTCTACTGACTCTAGGGGAACTAAGCAACTTGAAGGTGGAAAGGATGATCAGAAGGATGGCTGGAAGGCAGTTTCGAATCTTGCTAGGCACTCCTCCCACTACACTTCTGTCCAGTAAGTCCCACTCTCTCTGAAGTCAGCCTGAGGCCACATAGGTATCTGCCGCTCACCCTCCTCTACACTGAGCCTATCACATAGTTGGGGCTGAAAGAACCTCAGTTTTAGTGAATGATCCAAGAGATAAAAATGAAAAAAAGAAAAAAGCCATAAATTTTTTTTTAAAAAAGAAAAGGCAGAAAGCAACAACCTTTCTTATCCCTCCCCCCAAAAACTCTCCCCCCCATAAAAAATAACAGAGCACACAGAAAGGAAAGTATAATTTATATGTACAACCAATAAACCTGATACAGAAGAGGGGATCAGGACAGACCAGGAGTGGGTGTGAAGAGATACTGGGAAAGGGGTGGCAAGGTGAAGGGGCAGCAAAGAGGAAGTGGGGGGTTCGCCATGCAAACTGCCACTCTCCCCGGCCCCTCCTGGGAGGGGGGATGTGCCCACATTTCCCTAGCCTGCCCTCCACTATTTTGCTCTGGTCCCAACAACAAGGTAGGTCCCAAGACCCTGACTAGGTCCTCTGCTAATGTAGTCTGTATCTAGGCCTTGAGGAGGGAGAGTAGTAAAGTCTTCCAGAAACCTGAGCCCCAGAGCTGGTGGCTTCCCCCATGTCTGGCCCACTGTATTCTCTCCCACCCTTCTAGGTTACCTGGGTCCCTAGAACAGGTTGGGGAGCTCCTCTTTGGCTTGAGGGAGTATCACCCAACCATTACTCTTTTTGTAGGGGTGGTCCTTGGTCCCTAGAGAGGGGGGAACATTCCCAACACAAGATGCCGGTACACAGGAGGTAACTGAGCCAGTGAACGGCGCCTTTATTCTGAGGCTGAACAGCAAATGACTTCCTCCCTCATAACTGCTCCACCCTCCATGTGGGGAGAGGTAGGGAAGGTAACATGCAGTCACCCCTCCTCTTCCCTTCCTCCCTCCCAGGGCTCATTTTCGTCCCTCTCAAAAAGTCCCCCTCCTCTCTTCAAAGCTGTCTTCCCCACAAAAGTTCCTAAAGGCAAGGCTAATCCTCCACTTCTGCAAGAGATGGAGCTGATACTGCAGGGAAACGACTGGGGAGGCTCCACCTCTTTCCTCCCCATAACCATTTACTGGGAAGTTGTGTATACTTGGCAGTGGGAGATGAAGGTACTCGGAAGACCCTGTGAACCATCTCCTACCCAGACCTCTTCTCACCAGCACAGTCTTCAAGTCTTGGTGGGAAAGGTGCGTGGAAGTGGAGAAAGACAAAGGGCCCTTCTTGAAGAGAGGAGCTGCAGAGAAGGGCAAAGGGGTTCCTAGCCCAGTGATGGCCCAAGGGGTGGGGAAGGCGGAGGGTTGGCAGCAGGCCCCAGTGCTTGAGCTGGGGGTCGGCCTCGGGGACGGGGCCTGGGTGAAGGGCAGGCCTGGGATCCAGTCAGTCGTCTATACAGATCACCTCCCCGGCTCGGGGCTCCTTCCGATCCAGCCCGTCTGACACCAATGCCCCCACCATTTCCTTCTCCTTCTTCACCAGCACTGGAGGGCCATTGGTGGTGGCTGTTCGGGAAGCGGGTAAGGAAAGTTCAATCCCCACATCACTTCCAAACGTCACTTCATGACAAGGGTATATTCTCACTTCTAGGTCACTTCCTGCCACTTCCAGTTGCCACAGGTAAAGGTGGGAAGACCAGGGCAAACCCCTTTCCCTGAGATTCCACTCTGTGCCACATGATTGAACACATTCCCACTCTCACTATACCCCCTCGGTTTCATACTCACTTTCCCTTGAAGGAACCCGGAAGGAGGTGGCTTGGGTAGAAGACACCAAGCCACAGAACTACTACAACTCTGGTTTTTGATAAAGGGGATAGAAGAGGGGTTAAGAAAGGGATGGGAGGGACAGCCTAGAACAACTCTATCCCATAAAACACAAGACACCACCAAGGAAATGAGATGGACTAGAGGAGTTAAAGGGCAGCCAAGCAGAGATAAAATGTAGCAAAGGAGGAGTGTGAGTAGCAGGAAGTAGGAAAACACCAGCTGACCTGTGATGAAGGACCCTGCTGGCATCTGGCTGTAATTGGCGCCTGCGGCGGCCAAGGCCCCTACGGGTGCGGCGCTGAAGGCCGCCCCGTACCCCGGAGGTGTAGCGTAGGGACCCGGGGGGAAGGCCTGGAACAGAGTAAGCAGAAGTTGGAGTTAGTTCATAGTTTGTGAGAGGAAAGAAACTACAGGAGAGACATTATCAAGCACACTCTACAACTACTGAGGGTAGGACACACAGACAGGGAGACTCACTCAAGGGTGACGACTGTGTTCTAGGAAGTTATTTCTCCATATTGTATAGGATTCTGATGGAAGTGTTTGTATGTGTGCAGGAGGAACACAAACAGGGAAAACTGGAGTTAGGGGTAAAGAGGGTTACCGGTGTGGGGTGAGGCTCCGTGCCCTTGCTGGCCAGCCGGCTGAGGATGCTGCGCTCGGACATCTGAAGGCGGGCTGCGATGGGGGGTATTCGCGACAGCGTGGCTGGCAGGCGGGTCACATCCGCCTTCATGTCGCTCAGCAACTCCTCCAGCTGGTTCAGAACTGGGGCCCGGGCCGCAGAGAAAGAAGGGGAAGAGAAAGACAGGGAAATAGAGAGATGGAGCCAGGAAAAGAGGCATCAGATGGACAGACAGGCAGAAAAAGAGCAAGAGAGGAGGATACAGATGTCAAAGAACCAGAAATCAAGGAAGTAAAACAAGTAGAAAACGGAAGCAACTCAGGGGAGAAGAAAAAGCATCAGGAAGAGAGACAGAACAGATGACCACAGAAGACAAATGGAAAGAAAGAAGAAAGAAAAAGGGAGTATGGAGAAAAGGAGGATGGGGGGGACATTGGAAGACATGGAGGCGGGGAGTTGTCAGAACATCTCATACTAGAAGAGCAAGGTTTGGGGTTGGGGATGATGGGGAGGAAATAGTCAGGAGGCATGGGAGGTGGTGAGTGGTGTCAAAGCTTTAAGGAATCAAGGTTTTCATATGTAAGGGGAGAGGGAGGTTAGAAGGTCAGTATTACAGATTCAAGGAATTAGAACAGGGATCAAAGGGGCCAGGAGTCAGTCACCACATCACGCAGGATTGGATGGTTAGAGGGCTTTGGGACATAATCTCTATCACTGGCAGGGTAAGAGGTGGTAGGAAGAAAGGTCGAAGGTCAAAGGGAAGCTTCCTCGGATAGGGTCAGATGGGTGGTAGTGTCTGCCACATGGGGTGAAAGAGATGTGAGGGAATGTGATTTGTTTGATCAGAACCAAGGGTTTGTATGGTGCATATACAGGCCAAGGCCCCTAACTGGATGACGTTAGCAGTATGGCAGGCATGCGGTTCTACCGCCAATGAAGAGGCCCCATTGTATGGAGGGGACATGGAGTTTGGGGCAGGTCCCTCTATGGAGCACAGATGTCAATGCTATCAGGCATGGATGAGGGCTGGCTTGCACAAGTCCTAGAGGCTAAAATCCAAGGCAGTGCCAGGTGGGCAGGGGTGGGGTTAGAGGTCAGAGGGGGGCGGTTCAGAGGGTAGAGGGGTCAGAGGGTTGGGAAGATTTTGAGGGGTGCGGGGTGAAGACTTACGCAGCGTTGTGGGCCCTCCCCCGCGCGGGGCCGCCGCGGCCCTTACCCTTGTGCAGGACGGCGTTGGCCGGCTTGTTCCCCGCCAGCGACTCCTTGGAGAGGTGCTGGTGGCTCTCGGCCAGGCACTCGGCCTCGGCGAAGCGGGCGTGGAGGGCCATGGCGGGGTGCGCCGGCTCCTGCGACAGGTTCAGGTAGGCCGCCCGCCGCAGCTGCTCCTCAATCACCAGCGCCTGCTCCAGGAGCTGAGGGCACAGGGTTGGGAGGTGACGCCAGGGCTCTGCCAGTAGTGGGTGAATGGGGAATGGTGGGACCAGACACAGCAGGAGACCCACCCGGCCCTCACTGCTGGCCCAGAGCATTCCCAGCTGCAAACTTAGCATCAACCCTGACCCAGACCACACTCCCAAGCACAAAGTTACACTTTGGTCTTGGCCCCAAGCATTACCTCAGCCCTGAAGGTGTTAACCTTCTCTAGGTTCCAGCTAGATCTGATCTCACTTCTGACCCAAGGCCCTCTATAACCCGTTCCTTTCCTCCCTCATTCCCACCTTGAACCTCCGGGCCAGGAACTTATTTTTCATCTCCAGAAAGTTCCCCTTATTGGCTTCAGTTTTAAATGGCTCATTGATAATGGCAAATTGAGCATCATTCTGGATGTCCTGCCACCGTGCATAGCCATGGCTACCAAGGAAGGAAAGGGAACCATCAAGGAATTTAACAGGAATGGGCTTAGCTTTGCACACTTCTTCCTTTCCACCTGACTCCCCAAAGTGTTGCACTAGCCCCTGTCCCTGAGTGTGACATCATCATCCTCTTTTTTTCCAGCTTGAGAGAACCTTTTTCTTCTTGCATGTATATCAAAGGATACAGGACAATCCCAGCCAGAAGCCAATAGTCATGTCTTCTGTGCCAGATCTCATTGAGTTTCCCCGAGGAAATAGCTGCCCGTTCCTCATTCTGCCACAGTGTGTGAAGCTCTGAAAAGAAGGCAGCAGACAGAAGAGAAAACAGGGGTTTGTTGACTGCACTCAGTCCAACCAACAGGTAGACATGGGGAAACTGAATAATGGAAGAGAACTAAGGGCTCCTGAAGAGGAACGGGTAAAGGTTAGTTTAGGAGTTAGGAACAAAATCAGTTTACTAACCAGGTTCAAGTTAGAAATAAGAATAAAGGTGGGATTAGAGCCAGCTTTGGAGTTAGGAGGGATACTTAAGAGAGATTTAGAGCAAGGATCGGAGTCAGCATGCAACATACTTCATTGGAATTTACTTGGAATTAAAGGTAGCAGGAAGCCTCAGGCAAAACGAGAAACCCCATGAGGATGAGCAGATCCCCGTGAGGAGCAGAAAGCAGCGAGAGTCTCCCCAACCTGTGAAGCCACCATCTGCGATATTGAACATGAACCGGGGCTTCTCTGTCTTTTCCTCTCGTCGCCCATTGGACCGTGGCTCATCTCGAGGCCCTGGTCGAAGCTCCCGGTCACCTTTTACATCTTCTGCTAGGACAGACAGGGCAAAGCTCACAGCTCAGGACAGCCTCCTCCCAGGTCCCAAGACTGCTATCTGTACTGTACTGGCCTTTTGAACAGCTACCCGCCCAGGACCCAAGCATTCGGTTCCCCAGACTCCACCTCCCCTGATGCCCCCAGGTGTTTGGTCCTTCCACCCATTACCTCTCTTGCCCAAATCCCCTGTTTCCCCCTCCGGCCTCTCCCTGTGTTCCTGTCCATCCAATGGCTTCTCCTCCCCCCTTTCTCCTGGCGTCGACTCTGTGGCTGTGGGAGGGGGTAGGGGATAGGAAGGGACGATGTTACCCTCATCCCCTGACCCCAGAAGAGGGAAATAAATTCCAGATTCTAATCCCCCATCACTCCTAAGGCCATGCACCCACCTGACTTCTCTCTGTCCCCACGGTACCCAGGTTCAGGCTCCATCTCTCCAGGTACCCCTGGCACCTCATCCTCTAGAGTAATCTTCCTTGGCTCCAGCCGCTCCCCGAGTGATGGGGCTGGGCTGGGGGCATCAGCCTGGAAGAGGACAATGGGGTCAGGATGAGCCAGAGGGCTCCTAGGCACCTGGCCTCCAAGCCCCCTCCCCTCCTGCTCTGCAGGGGAATCCAGGGAGCCACACACCTCTGTCTCCATCTTCTCCCCAATTTTGCTGTTCTTCTCTGGCTTTTCCTCTTGGCTTTCAGCTTCCTCCTTCTCAAGAGGTATCCTTATGCCTTCTCCTTTCTCACTTGGAGCTGGAGTAGCTGCAGGAAAAGGACAGTGATAAAGGCAGAGGTTCTCCCACCCTGACTCCTGACTCCCTTTCTGTCTCTCCCACCATCCTGACTCCTCATTACCAGGTTTAGAGGTGCAGGGACTGTTGGTAGCAGAAGCCTCAGGAGTGGTGGGAGACGTTTTGGTAGGAGAAGAGGCTCTGGAGGAGCGCTTAGAGTCAGCACTGGGGTCAGGCATCAGTTCTGGCATTGACCAACGCCCATTTATGTGCTCAAACTCCTGCACCTGGGGTGGGAGGGACAGGTGTGTCAGCTCCAGGCACTTACACACAGGAAGCTCCAGTCTCCTCCATCTCACACCAGTGTAAGCTTACAACTCAGGGACAGAGGCAGAGGAAGGACAGAGACTAAGCAGTCAGCCTGATTCTTTGGGGGAGAGGAAGACTGCTACCTTCTTCTTGACGAGAGACATGACTCCAATGCGGGTCAACACCTGCTGGCGACTCAGCCCCTCCCGAGGGACCCCATCGGCAAAGGTTTCAGAGCCGTCTGCCCCAGGCTCACATAGATGGCGCATGAACAAAGACACATAGGCCCTAAGGAGCATGGGGGTGGGAGGAGGGTTAGGGGAGCCATAGAAAAGGTATAGGGCAATGAGGGAGGCGCAAGGATGACTGAGAACCCTCAAACCCCCAAATCTCCAGGTGCTCCAGGGCTCCTGCCCTGGGCTTCTCACTCACCATTACCAGCCCTCCAAATCCTAACTGTCCTCCTGTGCCCCAGCCCTGGTCTTTCCCCTTGGCCTTGATACTTCATTCCTGGGCCCCATCAGTCAGCTCTTCATCCTTTCCACCAGATCCTCCTGCCAGGTTATTGTGGCCAAGTAAATGTGAGGCTGTGACAGCCATGGAGAGGCTCCTTGCTCAAGCGTCTCTCCCCTGGTGAGGATGCCTGGCCCCTCTACTCTAGGCTCGGCTGAGGGGAGGTGGAGTAGGCTAAGACCACCCCCCAGGAAATCGAGCCAGGAAGTGTTATATGGCAGGGAGGGTGATTATCAGTTGAGTAAGGTCACATCATGTGGCGGCCACGAGGAAGAAAGTAATACCCAAAGCTCTTACCCTTGCGTCCAACTCAGCCCTGTATTACCCACACTCACTTAAACTCCTTCTCAGTCTTGCCCCTCAGGTCCCGCACCAGCCACTGCGTGGTGAAGGCATCCTGTGGTGGCATCCCCCAGCGCATCACTGCATTGAGAAAAGCCTTCCGCTGACGGGTGTTGAAGCCCAGCACCTGAGGGTGGGGGGTAGGGGGGCAGTGGTGACAGATGTCCAGCTTTCTTAGGTCTTGTCCTTTCTACCCTCAGTGACTCAGGCTCCAGTTTCCAGCCCCCTGGCCCTCATGCCCTCCTTGGAGAACTCACGAACTCTGGACCCAGCTCTCACCTCAATGTTGCCCCCGACTCGGGCCAGCAGTGGAGGCAGTGGCTTATCTTTCTCATTCCGGAGCTGCCTCTTTGACTGTCGACGCCCTGAGTGTGGGGATGACATCAGTTAGAGGATCCACAACCTCCTCTAAGCCTGTCCTCCTTAGCACCCCATTGCCACAAGATACAGAACACAGGAACATTCCTGTCATGTTTGAGGTGCTCCCAATTCTCTCCCAAGCACTTCAGAACTACTAACCCAGTGAGTCTAAAAGGACCAGTCATATTTTAAAATAGCTGATATCTGACACAGGCCAGATTATCAGTGGGAATGGAAAACGAAACAACCTTTCTTGATCTAGCCTATGTGGATACACACGCTGAAGTTTACTAGCAGAGAGACTGAACATTTCTTCCTTTCTGCTTATCTGGAATCTTGAGTTCTTCCACACACAAAAACATTTTTTTACTTGTATAAAAACAGTAGGCTTAAAGCAAACTGGAAAATAAAATGGGAAGAGGTGAGGTAGAGTCAGGAAAACAGATGCCACCTTCGGGACGTTCATCGAAGTCTTCATCCTCCTCCTCTGATCCCACCGAGTATTCTGACTGGTTGTCTGTCAGGGTGGAGAGGGCCCCGTGGTCAGTGAAGGTTCTCGGGATATGCCCATGCTGGGGCCCTTTGTGGCTGGATTCCTCCCTGCAGAGACTTGTCTACCTTTATTCTGGCCTTGGCTCTTCTGGGAATGCCAGACACTGCCCAAAGTCTGACTTGGGAGCCACATATCCTAAACTTTCTCCATTCAGCGCCCACCTTCAGTCTCTGGGCACCTCTGGTTCTCCTGCCGAACCTACTCTAAGAAATGGCCCTGGATGTCCACAGGATGCCTGGTGGTGCAACCACCAGACAGTTTCAATCACCTGCAAAACCCCCGGCCTCCAGGTAGTTCCTAATGACTCTCCTTTATGTCTTTCCCTTTTAGCAGTGGAAGGCTTTAACTTCTAGGCTTCTCTCTTGCCCTCTAAAGAGCCCCAGCCTTCAAGCCCCTATTCATCATCACTTCCTCCCTGTTCACTGCCTGCATCTGGGACAGTCCTCACCTTGGTCTTCCTGAGCAGCATCATTGTAGTTAACTTGCTTGCGAACCCGCTTGCCCTTGCCTAGATTCCGGGCCAGGTCTTCCTGCTGTTGCTCATAGTGATGCCTCAGCAGCTTCTCCCAGTAGTCAGGGTCCACATTCTCCTCCTGCTTGATGATCTCTCGCTCGATTTCCTCAATCTGAAGGGCAGCAGAATGAATGAACACTAGGGGTCTCCTTTGCTAATCCTTCTGCTGCAACAAAATCCCTCTTCGGCTGCGTCAGCCCAATCCGATCTCACCACTCCTGGAGTTTCTTAATTCTGCATACTTTTTCTAGACATTGCACATGTTCCATGCCATCTCCTACCTGCAATGTCCTCTCCTCATGTTTTCTCAATCTCTCCTCTAATCTCTTCTGACCGTGTTTCTCCTGCACCATCTCAGAAGGCACCCTTCTGTGTTTACCAGTACTGTCTGTGCCTAGGTTTCTCTCTGAAGTCCAGTCTCACTTATTAGATGAAGTGGTTGTTTCAGGACCACTACTGCTCTCAGGGGGACACTCCTATTTCAAGGCCAAGTAAACGATACTGCCTTCTGGAGATGGCCTGGGATAGATTGTGTCTGGCCCCCACAGCCTCTCACCTTGTCTTCTTCCCGCACGACGTACTGTGCCACCTTGAAGGAGCTGAGATACTCATTCATGTTCTGCACATCAGTGTCCTCAGTTGCATCCTGGTTCCGGTCCAAGAGCCGAGCGATGGCCTCATTGTCATAATGAATCACACTGCTGTCCTCCTCCTTGTTCTCTCCTGGTGAGAGGGAAAACAAAAGGGAACTTTGGGTTCCAAAGTTAAGGCTGATGGGAAAGCTTCTACTCTGCATCCTTTTCACAGGAGCCCTTGGAGAAGGCTCTTTCCCTGGGAGCCAGTGTTGAAAGGTTTTTGTTTTGTTTGTTCTAACCCTACAGGCAAAGAAAGAGGCCAACCTTCCTCCAAGGGCTACCAAAAGAAGGCTCTCCTTCCTTCAAACGCTGCAGAGAAGAGTTGTTTTTCTCTCCCCAGGGGGCTCAGAAGTGCTCCTGAGAGAGCAGGGGCCTGCCTTCAGGGAGCTGCAGAAAAGGTTCTCACCCTCGTTTTCATCCTTGAACAGCTCTTCGGTGCCAAATTTGAGAATGTCGTCTAGCTCCTGCTTGGACATGGAGCCTGCCTTGGAGCCCAGCCCAGGCCGCACCACCAGGTGTGTCAGCATCATCTTTCTCTTGGCCACTTGTGTGATCCGCTCTTCCACTGATGCACGAGTTACAAACCGGTAAATCATCACTTTGTTGGCCTGGCCAATCCGATGAGCCCGGCTAAAGGCCTGCAGGGGCAAGAGAAACTGGCGGGTGGGCCAGCGGAGTGGCTGGGGAGAAGATGCCCACATGCTCAGGAAAGAAAGCTGGTGAAGAAGGGTCTTCTCCCCTCCCAGAAGAGGTTCATTTCTGACCCCGGAGCATGCCACCCCCCTCCATGAACCCACATCTCCTTGCAAAATGGTGCAGGGGCTCCAGGATGCCATTCCCCACCTGGATGTCATTATGGGGGTTCCAGTCAGAATCAAAGATGATGACAGTGTCAGCCGTGGCCAGATTGATGCCTAGGCCCCCAGCACGGGTGGACAGGAGGAAGCAGAATTGTTGGGCCCCAGGAGCTAGGAGGTAAGAGTTGGATCAGGTTTTTCTTGTACCCAGTAGTTCTGTCCACCTGCTCCTAGACGTTCTCTGACCACCATGCCCCCAACTCAAGTTTCCAATGTCCCCCAAGCCAGTCCCCCTCCCATCCCGAGGACCTAGCGCAGGTTTCTCAGGCCTCCCACACCCACCAGGGACCAGTGTATCTCCCTCACCATTAAACCGATCGATGGCCTCCTGCCTCAGGGCACCAGTGATGCCACCATCAATGCGCTCATACTTATAACCTTCATAGTCTAAGAAGTCCTCAAGCAAGTCTAACATTTTGGTCATCTAGAGCAAGAGAAAAGGATGGGGTCTGGAATAATAAGGTGGTGGGATGGCTTGTTTGTTCTAGCTACTCCTTTAGACAAACTCAACCCCATTCCTTACACCTGAACCCCTGCCCTGTCTTAACAGCCTCATTACTCCACATTCTTGTTACATTCTCTTATTTAGATAGATAGATAGATAGATAGATAGATAGATAGACAGACAGACAGATAGATAGATTTTTTTTTCTTTTTTTGAGACGGAGTTTCGCTCTTTTTACCCAGGCTGGAGTGCAATGGCACGATCTCGGCTCACCGCAACCTCCACCTCCTGGGATCAGGCAATTCTCCTGCCTCAGCCTCCTGAGTAGCTGACATTACAGGCACGCGCCACCATGCCCAGCTAATTTTTGTATTTTTAGTAGAGACGGGGTTTCACCATGTTGACCAGGATGGTCTCAATCTCTCGACCTCGTGATCCACCCGCCTCGGCCTCCCAAAGTGCTGGGATTACAGGCGTGGCCACCAGGTCTGGCCCTCTTATCACACTCTCTTGATTTAAGATTGTTTCTCCTAAGGCAGAGGTTCTCTGAGACCCATGAGAAGGTTTCAGGGAAATCTAGGAATCCCCCTGAAAATCTGTTCACAATTGTGTCACTGTATGTACAGAGTGGCCCTTCACCCTCACCTGCCAATAAGATGAAAAAATGATTCTGGTCCCTAAGGAGGCAGATGGCTCACCCTCACCCTTCCCCCATGCAGCTGAAAAGGAACTAGAGCTGGACTTCAACTTCCAACAACCTTAAGAACAGGCATCACAGGCCAAGAATAAACTTACTGTACAAGAAACTCTTACAGGAAGAATCTCCTCATGTCATACCAGAGCAGCCACAGGAAAAGGGTAAGAAATTAAAGTCTGGAGGGTGAGGAGAGGGAAAAGAAAGCAGATATAAAGAGAACTAAGGGCACAGGTCACCTGCGAGAAGATGAGCACTCTGTGTCCTTGCTCCTTCAGCTTTCGCAGCATCTTCTGTAGCAGCATGAGCTTCCCAGATGACTTAATAAGTGCCCCACCCTCATAAGCCCCACTGGGGAGTTTTGGGGACTCCTGAAAAGGGAGGAGAAAGGAGGAGGATAAGAACAGTTGGGAAACATGCCCACATATTCTTACCATGCCACCTAGAAAGCCAGATGCCCAAATCCAACTTCCACACTTTCCCAATTCCTACTCCACTCAGAGACCCAGTCCCTGGCCTTCCAGCCCAGCTCCACCTTGGTGGCTCAATACCCACCTCCCAACTAGTCCCCACCCACATTTCCAGAGAGCAGGTGTCCATCATTTCCCTGCTCTGTGTATCTACCATAGCAGCCACGGGAAAAAGGTATGGATGGTTGCAGCACTTCTTAAGATCCATCATGATGTTAAGCAGCGACACCTGGTTCCCACCACCTCGTGAATTTAAGGCCTCAAAATTTCGAGTCAGGATGTATTTGTAGTATTTCCTAAAGGCCAGGAAAGGGGTGTAAAAGAAACATAATAAAGGAAGCAATTACGATATTGCACTGGGAAAGCTACCGTCAATCCCCAACCCCTACTCCAGGCAGCTCGACTTGCATCTTACTTCTGCATGGGGCTTAGCTCCACCCGAACAATGAGCTCTGTCTTGGCTGGCATGTTCTTAAAGACATCTGCCTTGAGCCTCCGTAGCATGTGTGGCCCCAGCAAATCATGCAGTTTCTTGATCTGGTCCTCTTTGGATATGTCAGCAAACTCCTCTAGGAAGCCCTCCAAGTTGCTAAGAGCCAAGAGACAAGAAAATTAACAGGTTGGCAAGTTCTTTGCCCTGATCTCAGGCTCAATCCACCTCAGATTAATCCTCTACCAGTTCACTTTATCTGCTCCACCTCTTACCTCTACCAACGACCCTTAGGGAACCACTTACTTAAATCTCTCTGGGGTGAGGAAGTTCAAGAGATGGAAGAGCTCCTCCAGATTATTCTGCAATGGGGTTCCTGTCAGCAGCAACTTATGATCTATCTTGTAACCATTGAGAACCCTGAAAAACTAAAAGATGGGGCAAAGCAAGGCAGGAGAATGGGCTTATTAGTGGAAAGTAACCAACCCACAGCATCGGCCTTTTCCTGCCCCAGCTCCCGTTTCCCTCAGGATCAGAGGCTGCAAATCTCTGGTCCTTCCAGACTACAGAAAGTAGTCTGAAACTTTTTTTGTTTTTTAGGACCAGGGCAAGTGGGAGTCCACAACTTTAAGTTTCTTAGTCACTCACCTTGGACTGGTTGTTCTTGAGTCGATGGGCCTCATCCACCACAAGACAGGCCCAGCGGATGGAACCAAGTGCTGCCTGATCAATGGTGATCAGCTCATACGATGTCAGGAGAACATGGAACTTCACCTGTGCCTCCCTCTGCCAACATAAATATTGCCTATTCAGCTGCCACCTGACAACCATGCACCTACACCTCCAGAACCACCTTGTCCTGACTGTGACTCCCAACAGGAGCCATTACTCTGTCCTCTAAGCAGGGATTACAGACCATGGTCCCCAAACTTATGCCCATAATTCCAATACTGATAGATCCATGTATGCCTCTGGGAATACCTGCCACATCTCTTGGATAGCAGTGCAGAGATATAAGGACAGGTGGAGGAACAGAAAGAGAAAGGTGAAGAGAAAGAGGAATAGAGAAACTGAACTGGCTGAGAAAAGGAAGTGACAGATTTGAGGTCTTAGGGGATATGAGGTAGAAGGGCTTACCTTCATCTTAAAAGCTTTCTTGCCCCCTTTGATGGCATTGTCCTCAAAGGAGAATTCATTCTCACGAATGATGGCCCGGCTGTCCTTGTCACCCGTGTATGTCACCACATAGAATTTGGGTGCCCACATCTGGAACTCCCGCTCCCAGTTAATGATGGTAGAGAGTGGGGCACTCACCAGGAAGGGACCTTTCGTGTGGCCCTGTGAGTCAAGAATGGGGGTGCCCTAAGTCTAGGCTAGAGGCTGTATACCCCAGTCCTCTGCTACACTCCTCCATTTTCCCCCCTCCTCACTTCCCCAGTCCAGGCTGTCCCCCTCAAGGGCCTAGAAGCCAGCACCTCCTTATAGAGTGAGTAGAGGAAGACGATGGTTTGTATGGTCTTGCCCAGCCCCATCTCATCAGCCAGAATGGTGTCGGTGCCCTGGGCCCATGAGAAGCGTAGCCAGTTCAGCCCTTCTAGCTGATACATGTGCAGGGTGCCTCCAGTGGCTGTGATAAACCGTGGCTGAGTCTCATATTTCACGGTAGGCTATAGAGACAAAAAGTCAGAAAGCTCAAGGAAATAGTCAGCGGCTCCTCTAGACTTAGTCTCCTCCTCCCTGGCACTGATACCAAGTTGGATTACAATTCCCTCTACTATGGTCTTAGTTTATGAAAGTTCTCACGTCTAGTCTTCAGCCCCCTCCCTCATTCCTTAAGACAATAACCAGTAGCACCATGGGGAAGGGCCATCTGGTGAAAAAGCCCCCAGTGAGCTATCTCTAGTGGTTCCTGCCCTTTTAGGCCAAATGCTTAGCAACTCTTGAAGCAATGCTGGATGCTGAAGGAAGAGCTACTTTTCACAGAGGTTACTGAATCTCTGGGAAGTTCCATCAGTAGCTCTTGGAAAATCTTCAATCACCATGGCTCCAGAAACAAGAAATGCCAACTGAGAGGACTCACATCATTAGTGGGAGAACTGGGAGGCCCATCACCCTGTAGCTCCTTCTTCTTCTTCTTATACTTGCGGGGCTGGGCAGAGTCTTCCCCCATAATTAGTTCTCTGGAAAAAGAGTGAGTCTGAGAGAGGCATGGTCCTTGGGACCCCTACACTTTCTTTTCTGAACCCATTCCAGACCTACTTCCCACTGTCCATGACCTAGATTTTCCCATATTTCCTTTTCCCGGGCTCTTTACTCTCGCCCTTTGGATTTCACCTCAAGAACCAACCCTTCTACTCTTGAGCATCCTCTTCATCACTCAGCCAGAACTTGTTTCTGTTCCTTACACGACCTCTTCACCAAGCCCATCTCAAACAACCCAGCCCAGGTGGCCACTGCCCTAAACTTCAGGTTGAATCAGTCCCTACTGTACCCTCATTTTATGCTGGAGCTTTAGCTTTCATGCCCTCATGCTCAGACTCCCTCTAATCCACAAGCTCTTTCCCTCACCGGTGTCTCCAGTAGCTTTGCTTGTGTTCTTCATATTCAGGGATATTCATTTCATCTTCCTCCCACGTGGACTGGTCATATGGCAAGTCCCTCCATTTCACTAGATAGTGGTAATTCCCCTTTTTATCCACACTGTGGGGCAGGAGGCCATGAGGAGGAGGAGGAGGAGGAAAAAAAAACACGGATCACAAACAGAAATAAGGCCTGCAATATGCAATTATCAGCAAACATGCAGAATCTGTCACCCAGCCTTCAACGATGGGCTGCTGGAGGGGAGTTTAGAATAGCTAAAGTGGCAGCCTAACCTTTTCAGGATGGTATCCTAAAAATCAACTATCACAAAACATTCCTGGAGATCCCTCCTTACATCATTCGTTCACCTCATCACTAAGTATTTTCCTCATGGAGCTCAGAGTCTTGTGGGGAAGGCAGCATTGAAATAACTAAATAAATATGATAACTTTAGGCAGTAGTAAGTACTATGAAAAAGAAATATTCAGAACACGTTTCACATGTTTTGTTTTCATGCCCTTATCCCCAGACTCATGTGCCATGTCTATGCCAGTGGAGATGACAGGAGGCAAAGGACAAAAGGGGCACTGCCTTGCCGGACTTATCTCCTATTTTCTCCCATTCACCTGGAGTAAACAAGGCCAGAAAGGCTGGAGCAACAGCAGAGGTTATCAAGGTTAGATCCACTATTTGGTTAATCAGCAAATACTAACATGGACCATCACCATGGTGAGAATAGTGTCACACACCAGGTCTGACCTCCCCCGGACCAAAGATTCACCTGTGGTTGATGATACGGTGGACAGTCATCCACTCTGGCTTGATGCCAAAACGATAGTACTTCTCCTCCATCTCAGCATAGTGCGGATCTTTCACTTTCCGCTTGTCACTCTTCCCATCATCCTCACCGGAGCCGTAGTCCAGGGGTGGAGGTTCATCCATGTCATTCTTCCGCTGGTAGTTTCGGTACATTACCAAATGGAAGATTTCCAGCTGACAGGGCATAAAAGAAAGGGGAAGAGATTGTCTCAACATCCACAGAGGACAACAGAGACTGGGGAAGAGGCCAGCAGGAGGAATGGGATGGGAAAAGGGAACTATGAAAAAGAATGGATTGGCTGGGCGCGGTGGCTCATGCCTGTAATCCCAGCACTTTGGGAGACTGAGGCAGGTGGATCACATGTGGTCAGGAGTTTAAGACCAGTCTGGCCAAAATGGTGAAACCCCGTCTCTACTAAAAATACAAAAAATTAGCTGGGCACGGTGGCGCGTGCCTGTAATCCCAGCTACTCAGGAGGCTGAGGCAGGAGAACTGCCTGAACCCAGGAGGCGGAGGCTGCAGTGAGCCGAGATCGCGCCATTGCACTCCAGCCTAGGTAACAAGAGCGAAACTCCGTCGCAAAAAACAAAAACAAAAACAAAAAAAAACACAAAAATTAGACAGGTGTTGTGGTACACGCCTATAATCCCAGCTACTCAGGAGGCTGAGGCAGGAGAATCGCTTGAACCCAGAAGGCAGAGGTTGCAGTGAGCTGAGACTGCACCACTGCACTCCAGCCTGGGCAACAAAGTAAGATTCTGTCTCAAAAAAAAAAGGCTGAGTGCAGTGGCTCACACCTGTAATCCCAGTACTTTGGGAGACCGAGGCGGGCAGATCCCAAGGTTGGTGAGGTAGGGAGTTCGAGACCAGCCTAACCAACATGGAGAAACCCTGTCTCTACTAAAAATACAAAATCAGCCAGGCATGGTGGCATATGCCTGTAATCCCAGCCACTTGGGAGGCTAAGGCAGGAGAATTGCTTGGACCCAGGAGGTGGAGGTTGAGGTGAGCTGAGTTCATGCCATTGCAGTCCAGCCTGGGCGACAAGAGCGAAACTCCATCGCAAAAAAGGATGGGTTAGAGACAAATGCCAAAACAAGAGAATAAATAAATTGAAAGAGATGCAACGGTTTCAGAAGATAAGGCCTGGGTGGGGCTGTTACGAGCAAAAGGAGATAGGGAATGGGGTTATAAAAATTGAGAATTTTTAAATATATAGAGATGGGGCTTCACTATGATGCCCAGGCTGGTCTCAAGCAATCCTCCTGCCTTGGTCTCCCAAAGTCCTAGGATTATAGGTGTGAGCCACCATGCCCAGCCAATAATTGTATAAAACACGGACAAAGATAGATAAGGAAGGACATAAAGTTAAGAAAGGCTAAAAAAATAAAATAAAAAGAAAGGCTACGCTATATCTAAGGGAAGAAAGCTAATGGAGATTGGGAGCAAGAGGATCGTAGACCAAAAGGATCACATACAGAAACTAAGCAAGTAGGGTATAAAGGCCAGAGGCCTGAGATGAGAGAAAACAAAGGGTATAGAAGCCCAGCAAATAGAGGGGTAAGAGAGGGAGAGAACGGCAAGAAATGAGGTCATGGGGGAGACAGAAAGAAAAGGTTCTAGTACCTGAAGCTCCTTGGCCCAGGAGCAGTGCCAGTAGGATAGCCCTACCCACTTGACAAAGAACTCTCGCTCCGATCTGCCTTGAAGAGGACGGGGTGGTGGGACATCTGGATTTCCATCTGCTTGTTGAGGGGCTGGCACTGCTACAGGTGGCTCCCCCCACCGCCAATGCAGGATCTTCTGTACTCGACCCTTCAGCACGGGGCACTTTAGGATGGACACGTACAAGAAGGAGGAAAGAGGCTGAAAGAACCCACTGTTAGATGAGAGGACAGGGGTCCCACAAGGGTTCAGGAGTGTAGAGAAAGGAAAAGCTGGACATGAGGACCCCAGTGATGGGGGAAAGGGTCAGGCCTGACAGTAAATACAGAGAGGAGAAGGTTCTACTCACTGTGCATCGGGGACACAGCCATTCCCCATTGGGAATGTCAGGCAGGGGAGGATTTAGACAATGAATGTGGTAGGAGGAGATGCACGCGTCACAGCACAGAAGCTCCCCGCCATCCTTGCACACACGGCAGTACTCCATGTGATCATCCTCCTCCTCCTTCTCCCCTTCTTCCTCTCCCTCCTCTTCATATTCTTCCTCTTCTTCCTTGGCCTCCCACTGGACCCCCTCCTTCTCCTAGGGGGTCAAGGACAGACACACAGACAGATGGAAGAAATTAAGGAGTGAAACTGGAAGATACAGGCAAAGATAGGACACCTGAATTCTAGAAATGCAGAGAAGACTGGCGGGAACTAAGAAAAAGGACACTCCAGTTTCAAAAATGTTGATTCTGGGAGCAAAGGTGTGGGAGAAAGGAATACACTAGGATCCTGGACGCTTGGACATCTGTTACTAAGAAGTCCAGCCATCTGGGGTAGAAAGAGGGTAGGTGAAACCAAGGGGGTCCCATCAGATACTGGCATTAGGTACTTACACAGTGAGGGCAGCTCCATTTGCCCTCAGGAGCCCGGTCAAGCTCAGGATCAAGGCAGACGAGGTGGTAGGCACGAGGGCAGGTGTCGCACAGAATAATTTCCCCACCCTGCTGGCACACCTCACAGTAATCCTGGTGATCCGTCTCGTAGCCATCAACCTCCTCCTCCCCGGCCACTGCAGGACAGCCCAGGACTGTCATATACCCCGGTGAAGGGATAAGGAAGTGGGGCAGGGGGATATGGAGAGAGAGGGAGAAGGATTGAAGAGAGAAGTCAAAATTGAAAATAAGAAAGACAACAAAGGAATGAGAGAACGGCTCACTGACAGGATCACATGCAGCCAGCACTCCTTACCCTTCTTCTTCTTCCTTCCTGGACGGCCTCTCTTTAGTTTCTTGGTGCGGACAGGGCCATCAGGCCGGCCTGAGGCACTGTGGACACTGCCACTGTCCAGGTCTGACTCCTCAGCTTCTGGTTCAGGACCTTCGTCGCTCTGAAAAACATACTGCCCGTAGCCCCGTGGCCGTCAGTGAGGCAGACTTGATTCCACGCCCTCCCCAGGCCTTTGGCTCTCTGCTCTGGCTTCCCTCACAGATCACTGCCTCTGGATCCTTGGCCCACAGGTGTTTAGCAGACAGGGACAGGTTACTCACCGAGCCTCCCTTCTTCCTCTTGCCACCCAGCAGCCCTAGTTTTATTTTAAGTGGTGCCATCTTCTTTCCCCGAAGCTTCTTGCGTCCATCAGGCACTCGGGGGCTCTTACTCCGCCTCTTGTGGCCTGGACCTTAATGAGGAGTGCGGGTGAGAAGAGGAAAAAGTGGAGGTCATGACACATCCTACAATAATGGAGGTCACAGAGGCCTCTGGACTCCTCTGTAGGCTATGGTTTCACTAAGCCCCACTTCCTGAAAAGCATTTCCCCTCCAGTAATTAGGGCTGGGAAGGCAAGAGTTCCAGACTATAATGCAAAGACATGCGGTTTGGAAGATGAGATGACAAGTTGTTGGAAGAGAGTTCCCTACCTTTGCCCTCTTTGGTTTTGGCTCTTCTGATGGGTGGGGGCTGGATATCAGCAGCAGGGGGTGGTGGAAGGGCGGGGGGTCCAGAGGGTGCTATGGGGGTGGCTGATGAGACAGCAGCTGACACCTGCTCAGCTACAGCTGCTGCTGCTGCTGCTGCTGCTGCCGCCACAGCAGCTGCTGACCCCTTGAAGGGGTTGTTGGCGCTGAATTCTCTCCATTTGGCCCCAAGGATGGTCATCATCTTAGACATTGGGATCTTAGGATTCTTCTTAGCAATTAGGGGCCTGTAAATATAAAAGCAGAAAACTCGGACCCTTCACAGATGGTCTGGGAACACTGCCATCTCCCTTCATCAATTAAATCTATGTACATGCTAGGATTCCTGGGTGGTGAGAATATGTCCTATTAGGAGAAACAGCCATTTAAAAAAATAAAAAAATAAAAAGAAGTTTAAAAAAAGGGGAATGAACAGGTTTTAAAAAGCATTAAAAAAGAAATACAGGCCAGACACCGTGGCTTGTGCCTGTAACATCAGGCCGAAGCAGGAGAATTGCTTGAGCTTCTGAGTTTGGGATGAGCCTGGGCAACAAAGCAAGATACTATCTCTACAAAAAAATGAAAATAAAAAAATAATAATTAACTGGGTGTGGTAGCACCTATAGTTCCAGCTACTTGAGAGGCTGAGGTGGGAAGATGGCTTGAGCCCGGGAGCTAGAGGATACAGTGAGCTATGATCATACCACTGCACTGAAGCCTGGGTGACAGAATGAGACCCTGTCTTTAGGAAAAAAGCAGGGTCTCATGAAATAAAAAACAGCAAAATAAAACTTAAATGCATACAAGGTTAAAAAATAATATCGACAAAAATGCTTTACAGTTCATAAAACACTTTCACATATATTATGCCTTATTTCATGCTCACAATAATACTCTTGAGTTACTATGATTCTCTGCATTTTACTAGTAAGTTCCACAGGCCCTGAAGATGGCCTTCTGGATGACAGAGTGTGAAAGAGACAGACCATGCTGGTTCTGTTTGGGGGTGGGATGCTAAGCTCTTGTGCGGACATGGGTGATCCATAGTGCTGAGAAAAGCACCACCTTCACAGTGAGGTAGGTGAGACAACATTACTAACAACAGTCACCAGTTACTGAATGCCCCATAGGGGCCAGGCACTGATTGCACTGTGCTTTCCATTCATTACCCCACCAAATCCACACAGATTCCTATGAGGTATATATTATTATTATTATTCCCAGTTTATCAATTATTTATTTATTCATTTGAGACAGAGCCTCAACCTGTGCCAGGGTGGAGTGCAGTGGTGCAATCTTGGCTCACTGCAACCTTCGCCTTCCAGGTTCAATCGATTCTCTTGTCTCACCCTCCCGAATAGCTGGGACTACAGGCGTACGCCACCATGCCCGGCTAATTTTGTTTTTTTTTTTTTTTTTTTTTTTTTAGTAGAGATGGGGTTTCACCATGAGGTAATCCGCCCACCTCAGCCTCCCAAAGTGCTGGGATTATAGGCGTGAGCCACAGCGCCTGGCTATTCTCAATTTGTAGAAGAGGAAATTGAGGATTAAAGAAGTTAAGTTACTTGCCCAAAATGTAACCGGGATCTGAACCTAAGCAGCTGTCTCCAGGACACTGAACTGATATGTTAAAGTGCCTCCTTCCCAAAATACAACTCCACAATTTTTTTTTTTGAGACAGTTTCACTCTTGTTGCCCAGGCAAGAGCGCAGTGGCACCATCTCGGCTTACTACAACCTCCGCTTCCTGGGTGCAAGCAATTCTCCTGCCTCAGCCTCCTGAGTAGCTGGTATTAGAGGCATGCACCACCATGCCTGGCTAACTTTTTTTATGTAGTAGAGACTGGGTTTCACCATGTTTGCCAGGCTGGTCTTGAACTCCTAACCTCAGGTGATCTACCCGCCTTGGCCTCCCAAAGTGCTGGGATTGCAGGTGTGAGCCACCACACCTGGCCCATCTCAGCTATTTTCTATTCTACTATTCTCTACCGTCCTTGAGGAGTCACTGAAGCTCAGGTCCCACTGCCAGCAATGCACCCTGCATTATTACCAGGGCTTAAGGAAGGGGCACAAGACTTGCTAAGTGAGCAAAGGAAGTTCAGGAACACTGATGTATCTCTCAGGTCCAGTCTAGAGACAAGTCACAGAGCAGAAGATGGAACTGTTGGGGCAGGGGAGGGCTCACTCTATTCTGTCCTCACTTTATTCTGTTGCTAAAGAGTTCTCTAACCCCACCCTGGAATCATGATCGCCCCTCCACCCCTCGCCCCTCAGTGAAGAGTTCTTAACTGGGGTACTTGGATACTTAAGAATTCCCTGAAATTATGTGTGGAATTTGGTGTGTTTGTGCTGTGAATTCTCTGGAGAGCAGTTTCATAGCTTTCATCAGATTCCAAGGGGTCCAGGGCCTCCCTCAAATGAAAAGTGTCTATGCTCAAGGATTCTCCAGTCTTACCGCACCTCATGAACTGGCTAAAGGCTTTGTAGTTGGTGAGTGTGTGGTAATCCTCCTCAGAGAACACATGTTCCACGTCCTCCAGTCCCCAGGTCAGAAGCAGAGTTGCTGACGACTTCTGTTCCACCTGCTGCGGGAAAAGAGTTTTGGTGAAGTAGGTGCTCCTCCAGCCCTTATTCTGGGCCACATACACGCCTGTCTACCTACCCACCAGCTTCCCTGGGCTTTCTGGCTTCTTGCTCCATTTTCCAGTCCAGTCTCCATTCCTCCCCACTTCATTCGCATCTTCAATTCGGATTTCTCACTCTCATTCCCTAATTCTACTCACCTTTTGCCCCCCATCTCCCTCCCCCTTTTTCCGCCGCTTTGTCTTCTTCTCCTTTTTTTCTCGGTGCTTCCTTCTTCGTTTCCGACCCGGTCCGGTTCCATATTCACTGCCCCCACTCTCTGACTTCTCCCGGTATTCATCTCGCTCAGAACCAAATTCCTCCTCACTGTCCTAAGAAAGAGAAATAAAAATAACATTTATTCATTCCTACTATGCGCCAGAAACTGTTCTCAGCACACATTATATCTTATTTCTTTTAATCTTCACAACAATCCTATGTGGAAGCAATTTGTATCTACTTTTTACAGATGAGGAAGCTGAGGCACAGACAGCCAAATCAATGGACTGGCATCCTAGACAGAGAATGCTGGGCTCTTGAATTCATACAGTTTTTTTGGAGCTTGTGCTTTCAACTGCTTCTCTTTGCTGCTGAGGTAAGTTAAATTGACAACGGGGCTCTTCACTAGGTCTTGGCGAATGAAGTTAGGGTCCCAGATCCCTGAGATACAGGCCAACAGTGGCGGGGAATTGGGGGATGGGGGGGCCAAGCCTCCCTGGCTTCAGGACCCCACCCCAACACCAGTAATCAGGACCAGAGAAAATGTAGGTCTCTGAGAAGAATGGGTCTCTTTTTTTTTGAGACAGAGTCTCATTCTATCACCCAGGCTGGACTACAGTGGCATAATCTTGGCTCACTGCAACCTCTGCTTCCCAGGTTCAAGCAATTCTCCTGCATCAACCTCCCGAGTATCTGGGACTACAGGCGTGTGCCACCACACCTGGCTAATTTTCTATTCTTAGTAAAGATGGGGTTTCACTATGTTGGCCAGGCTGGTCTTGAACTCCTGACCTTAGGTGATCCACCCCCTCCTTGGATTCCCAAAGTACTGGGATTACAGGCATGAGCCACCGCGCCCAGCCAAGAATGGGCCTCTTGAGCCTTGCCACAGAGTTAAGAAGTCTTGACACTTACACGCTTCTTGCGTTTTCGGGGTTTTCCTGGCTTGTTCTCCTTCTGCTTCTTGGGTCCTCGTTTTCTCTTCTTCACACCCAATGCTGAAGGCAGCAGCCGAATGTCATCTTTATCTTTGAAGCAAAAAGCACCAGAAAACCTAAGCCTCTAGGTTTCCAGTCTCTGAGGCCCCTCTGCCTGCCCCTTCCCCATCTCCACAGTTCCCACTCTCTAGGAACTCAGCATTAACTCCTCCAAGCCCTGCCTCCCTTCACTGGATGCAAACAGAAAGTGTTTCGAGTACTCTGGGATGCTCTGGTTCTGAATGGGAGGTCAGGGTTCAGAAGAGAAGAGCAGCCAAACCACTCCCCTCCCTCCCCTCCTACTAACAAGGGACCAGGCTCCAGGCCATGGGCTGTGACTGTGGCAGGTCCTTTCAGTCACCGCCAGGGCTCCTCCTGCCTTCCCCCTCAATTCGCCAGCTGGCATCCTGCCCAGGAACTGGGGAAGCCATGCCCAGCTGCTGGCCTGGCCTGACCCCAGCACTTGGAGTGGGGAGACACAAGCTGGCAGCTCCCTAAGCCAGATGCTAGAGAGGGAGAGCCAAAGGTGGACACCTGGGTTCTCACACTAACACCCTGGGGCCCTGACATCTTTTGCCAAGAGGGAGGCCTCTATTTACATTTCCTTGGATAATGACCAGGCATCCTGTCACCCCTACACAGTCCTGGAGGAAAAGAAACCCTCAGCTGGTAATTTTTACTTCTTGCCCACAGGGTCACAGTATCTGCCTCCATCACCACACCCTAATTCGGCAGGAGAAAGTCTCCACAATTACTTAAACATTCCTTCTCCCAAGTAGCCTGAAATCTATCTTCAATTCTATTCCCATCTCCCTGCTCCCTTTGAGAACTTGGGGGCTATACCCTTTGTTTCCCGATCTCACCCTTCACCTCAATATTTTGTTTCAGATATCCTGACCCACTCATCTATATGCAGTATCAGAGACCCAAACAAAGATATAGGCACAGACAGACACACCCAACATATGCCTTCTCAAAAGCGCGCACGCACTCTCTCTTTCTCTTTCTCTCTCTCTCTCTTTTCTCTATCTCTCTCTCTGGCCCACAGATCCAGAGGATGACCTGTACCTGCTTCAGCAGGGCTAGGTCCCTGGCTTTCTCCCCAAATGTCTCTGTCAGAGGACCCCAGGCAGGCTCTTCCCTGATATCCCCCCACCCCATTATCTGTGAAGGCTTGGGGAATGGAGCGTTATTCCACATGGAGGAAGACAGGACGCCCCACAGACTTGAGGCCCTGGGGCTCTGGTTCGCCTCCCTCCTCTACCAAGCACTAGACTAACCAGCCAGACCTGTCTACACAGGCAGAGGCAGTCGCTGCAGGACGGGAAAGCCTGGGCTTGGCCCAGACCCTAGCTCTAGGACACACAATCCTTTCTCCCTCCCTCAACAGCCAACGGAAAATTAGCCACAATTAACACCAGAGGCCTCGGTTTCCAGTGGCTCAGAGTAGCAGCCTCTCCTTCCTTCAGTGCTACCTTTCCTGCTAACTCCAGCATCCTGTGTCCCCTTGTGCAGGAAGACACTCTAGGACTGCATGCATGTGTGCAGGGAGGGTGGCGGCCGAGAGCTCGGGTGTGAAACGGAATGGGGACTGTAATAGGAAGTCAGTAAGGAAGGCGCCATGCCCCAGCAGCCGGCTTCCCCTGACCCCTGGGGCTTCAGTTGACTTGAACAGGGAAACAGAGGCTGCCGGGGCAGTGGCAAGGGCAGGCCAACTGGCTAAGAATCAGGGACTGGGCCTTCGGCACCACCAGCCAAGGTTGGTGCACAAGCCGGTTCACTGTACTCCCCACCCCAGCAGGAGGTTCCCGAACTTGGGCAGCGGTCGGTGGCGGGAGAGGCAAAGCGAGAATGGCGAGGAAAGGCAAGGAAGGGTAATAAAGCAAATCTAAGTCCCAACCTCGGTCTCAACAGGCACTCAATGCTGGCCTGGAGCCCAGACTCTCCCACATCCCCGGCTCGGATCTCGGAGGGGCGGAGGGGGGGCCTGAGGGCTCAGGGCGGAGCCTGGCCGCCGAGAAAGCGGGAGGAGTCTCGGCCGAAGCCTCGCCTCCCGCCCGCCCCTCTCTTCTTCTAATCTCACCATCAATCTCTCACACATATATTTATTTTTTCTCAAATTCCCTTCCCTCCCCCACAACGAACCACCATAATAGGTCTGCTGCACATGCGTACTGCAGGCAGGGGGTGGGTTTGTATTTTCAGACCTTTTGCAAAGAAACTACCAGAATTTTCCGCACCACCCACAATCATTCCCCACCCCCACCCCCAAGGAATCACATCTATATATTATGTTATATTATTTCTCTCGACTTGCCAGAAGGGGGAGGGAGAAGAAATGAGTTTTTGGCTTCCTGCTCCCTTCCCCCACCAACACGAGTGCTATTATTTTAAACGCTTAACAATGTAAGGAGACTGAAGAGAGGGGGAAGGGATAAAATTGGTCTTGGGTAAGAATGTAAAACAAAATGGTGAGAATCATAGCAGTCGGAATGGAAAACAATGGAAACCTCTCCTGTGCACAAATGCATATTCTAGACAAGAGCGAGGGCAGCCTGAACAAATTTCCTTAGAGGAGGGTTATTTTCCCCACACTTAGGCAGACAGAAATAATGAGTGGGCTAAAAATATTTTCCCGAAGTTTTACCTCCGAAAGTCATCTGAGGGGGTGTATCTGGGTCACTCATTTGACTTGGAGGGCTGAAAGGGAGATAAAAATTGCCCAGGGGGAAAGGGGAGATGGGTTTTCATTTCTAATGTAAAATGTAAGCAGCCTTTGACGTTTCTTCTGGTCTATTCAGAAAACCAAGGGGGAAAGGGGAGGCCCGGTTGACACAAAGACCCATCTCAACCTCCGATCCTTTCACGCTTCTTTCCTCCGCACGTACCCAGATCCGGGACCCACCCCACCCCACCCCAGATTCCGAGTCCCAATACAAATAGGTGAGGGCTGCCAAGCCCCTGGCAGGACCTGGCGTCCTTTCTTTCCCACTTTTCAGCGCCTCTGCCGGAGGCAACCCCAAAGGCACCCTCTCCCCACAACTCCCCTTTCCTTCCCCTCCTGCCATGGCGGGGGGCTCTCAGGGAGAACTTTTTCAAAAACTTTTCTCTTTTTCAGACAAGCTTGGGGGGCGGGGAGACTTTATCCTGTTTCCAGGAGACACATCCCTCCCCGACCCACAAGAAAGCACCCCCCGCTCCCCCAAAGGTCGTCTCAGCTAGACGGGAACGTTTGCCACAGAAGTCACACGGATCAATATGACAGTTTTACAAAGAGACCGATGTTGGCCGTTTTGAAGTTTGCTGCATTTGTGCCGCATGGCAGCCAGAGGCCTGGGGGTGCGGACGTCCCCTGCTGTTCCGCAAGCAGGGGGTGTGGACACCCCGATGCTCACCTATCTCAAAGAAGACTAGAAATCACTCCACTAGGAGGGTGGTCTGGGGGGGACACCGCTGGGCGCCTGACGCGGCGCAGCGGTCTGGAGAGCGCCGCCCAGAGAATTCCGCCGGGTGACTTGTCACCCCGGGGAACGGGTGCTGAGTGATGGTCAAGCTGCAGAACAGCTGGGTGGGCAGTTCACGCCCCCCAACGTGCTCAGGGAGTGGGTGGTTTCAGCGAGAGAGTGACAGTGAATGGCAGCCGCGCGAGAGTCACAGCTGCGCAGCTTGGCCACCCCAGACTGACGGGGTCAGGAGGGGAACCCCCCCCCCACCGCACTTGACACAAAAGAGCCCAGTGCCCCGGAGAGATGAAGGAGGTGGAGCTGGGGGCATGTGGTTCCCCAGACACTCTCCCCTCCGATCCCCAATCCTAAAGGACCGCTGTCCCCTGCACAGGCTGGGGGAGCTCCAGTCTTATTCCAGGAAGTGGTCTGGGTGGACTGTGGCCACCACCTGCCCCTACTTATCAGCAGCCCACAAACATTCACACGACCCCTCCCTCTCGTGCCACCTAACGCCCCTCAGTTGGCGGACACCTAAGTCCCCACGGGTGGAGGGGGGTCCGATGGACACCGTTCCTCCTCTGCCTGCCCAAGTCCTGAGCGGAGGGGGCAGGCCCGCCGGCTTCTCCGTGCGGGGAAACCCCGCTCTCCCTCGGTCCAACCCCACCGGGGCCCGAGCCCGAGGGGCGCTCGCGCGGCCGCCCCTCCCCCACGCGCCCCTCCCCCACGCCGCCGTCCGGCCGCCAGGGTCTCCGCGGTCCCTCGCTCGGCCAGGGAGGGGGCCCTGGCTTCGCCTTGGCCGTTTCCTGCCTACCCCCTCCCCGCCGAGGGTAAAAAAAAAAACCCTCCTCCTCCTCCTCCCCCGAAAGCCGCGACCGAGTGGCCCGGTCCGCGCGCGCAGCTCGCGCCCAGCGCTCTCCAGCCGGGGTGGCGGCGGCGTTGGCGGCGGCGGCGGCGGCGGCGTTGGCGGCGGCGGGGGAGGGGTGCAGCGGGGGAGGGGAGGAGGCCTGGCCCCGCGGTCGCGGCCGCCAGCGACCGCCCGGACCGCCGCAGGGCCACGGGCCCGAGCCCCGGATTCCCGCCCCGGATTCGCCTCGGCTCGGCCGCGCGGTGGGTGCCTCGCCCCCGCCCGGCTTCGCGCGCCCGCGGCTCCCACTTGGGCTTGGGGGGTAGTCGGGCGGCCGCTTACCTGGCGGCGGGGGCGGGGGCAGCGGTGGCGGCGGCGGCGGCGGCGGCGGCGGGAAGAGGTGGCAGCCGGGGGGGCTGTGGCGGTCGCGGCCCCGGTCGTGGCCCGGCCCGCGCCCGAGTACTCCCTCGTCATCGTCCTCCTCATCGTCTTCGTCGGCCGCCTCTACCTCCTCCTCCTCCTCGTCGCCCTCTTCTTCCTCCTCTTCTTCCTCCTCCGACACCACCATCTCCTCCTCCTCCTCCTCCTCGTCCCTCAGAGGGGAAGCCATCCTGTGGCTCTGGCCCCCCCACCACCCCCCCACCCACCGCCCGCCCGCCTCCCCCACCGCTACCACCACCACCTCCTCCTCCTCCTCCTCCTCCTCCTCCTCCTCCTCGGCGGCGGCGTCCTCCTCCTCACCGCCTCCCCCAGCCCCCCAAACCCCCGGGCCACCCCCCTCCAAAACCCCCACCCTCGGGGCCGCTGTCTGAGGAGGGGGGCCAAACCACCCCCAAAAATTGTCTTGGAAAAAAATTGAGGAAAGACTTTTTTTCCTTCTCTCTTTCCTCCCAAGAGAACAAGAAAGGGGGATTTAAAACATATATATATATATATACATATATATGTGTGTATATATATAAAAGTTTTCGACTTCTCTCTGCCCCCCTCTCCGTTGCTTTAAATATATTTAAATTCTGAGGGGGGCGCTCAGAAATATTTCTCAGAGCTGAGGCACTAAGATGGCCGCCTTGAAATTATTTTTAAAACAACCCCCCCTCCAGCACCGCCACCCCCTCCATAAAGAAAAGGAGAGGGGGGAAAATCCCCTTTTCAAACAAAATGGCTGGCTTAATATTTCATTTTTCACCCCCCCATTCTCCTCCCTGTTACACCCCCATCTCCAAGCCTCTACCCAGAAACCCACAAATTTCTCCTTTTTCATAACTGATTAGTGCACAGATTAATAGAGATATTTTCCTTGTGTACTGAAGTGTGTGTGTGTGTCTGTGTGTCTGTGTGTGTTGGGGGGGCATGAAGGATTTCTGCATAAAACAAAAATGGCTGCTGTGACTAACTCCCCCCTTATAAAAAATATTTGAGGGGGGGCATTAATCAGTACTCATGCTCAGTCTGACATCAGCATAAATTGTTAAAGGTTAACTAGTTAGATACTAGTCCAACTAGATTTAATTTTTTTTCTTTTCTTTACTAGTCTCTTCCTCCCCACCTCCCTTCTCTAAAGAAAAGCTTTTTTTTTTTTTTGAATACTTCAGAAGGGAGTGGTTTGATGTGAAGGTTTTTTTTCCCCTTCAGGCATTGAAAAGGAAAAAGATGAAATATATGTTTATATATAACTCTGTTTCTACATACCTCATTGAAGTCACAACGCATTTAATTGTGTACAGATCTTCTAAATGAGAAGCGGGACTGGATTTTTTTCTTCTTTCTTTAAAAAAAGTGATAGAAATCCTAGTGACTTTTGGGGGAGAGATATGAATAGATACGATGATTGAGTTTTTTCAAAGGAGTCCATGTTTGATTCTCCCCTTTACCCAGCCTTTTCAGTGATTTATAATTGTTGTAAATTTTATCTTTACTTTTTCCCCCCTTTCCCTTGCTTTCCCCTCCTCCAATTGCTAGAATGTAAAATTCAACTGACTTTTAATTTGGGGGTAAATGGGACAAATTTTTAGGATAAAGAGGAAAGAGTCAAATCTGAAGATGGTGAAATTATGTGCTCTTTTCTTCCATTTCAGTATATTTGCCTTCCTCCATGATCTCCAACACTATCCGATAAAGTAGAAGCAACCGAGGTACCATGAAAAAGAAAGGAACTGGGACTGAGAAAAAGCAGAGGTAGGGGTTACACTCAGGCGTTTTCATCTAACTTTCTCACCTGTGATTTCCAACTGTACCCCAGTGTTTATAGTAAAGTAGTACTAGGAATTGGACAGCTGGAAAGGAGTCCAGAGTAGCTTTCTCATACAGCGATTTGCTCAGAGAGGTCTAGACAGAAAATGATCCTTGCCAAATGGAGCAAAAAAAGGAGGGCAAATAGCTCAGTGCTACCCTCTTTGATTCTTGTTGACCCTTTCTTACTCTAGCTTTCTCCCATTCCTTTGATCTCCCTTTGCCCCTTCCCTTGCTTCCTATTCCATGCCTGTGGAATCATTTCTGGGCTATTCCTCCACCTCTCCAGTGTAACTGCTGTCCACCCATCTTCGGCAGTGCTCAGGAGCACCCTGGGGCGGGGGGGGGTGGGTAGGTGGGCAGCAACCAGAAAGTATCACTGGGAATATGATGCACATTTTTGTTTATGAACCTGAAATGTTCCTTATCAGTGTTCCACTCCCCACACTAATGCACTGTACTGGGTGTTGGTTTCCATCCTTTTTTTTTTTTTTTAACCTGGACTTTGGAATTCTCTTGCTTCTGTTCCCACATCATTCTGTACTAAGTCTAACTCCTCCTCCTCTTCCAGTCTTCCAGTCGATCTTGCTCTCCTGTCTTCTTTCTCAGTCTCTTTACTAGTTCATCTGGGTATTCCCCCTCTTTCTATGTGTGGGCTTCTCTCTATTGATACCTTGGTTTTTAACTGAGACAATCATTCTCATCCCTTGGACCCTCAGGCTCTGTCACCTCTAAGTGACTTTCCCTCTCTGTCTTATTTCTGCTTACTTCTGTCTTCCAGTCTCTGACTTCGTATGGCTCTTCCTCCTGTGTGCCTGACTCCCCCACTTTCTGGCCCCTTCTGTATGTGTCTGTGGATCCTACTGTGTCTAGGAAGAGTATCTCCACCTGTATGTGGGCCACGCTACGCGCATCATGTGCGCTGCAGCCTCTCTGCCTCTGTGCCCTCTCCCTGTACTCAGAGCCTCTGCCTGCCACATGTTCCATGATCTGCAGGTGTGGGTGGCTAAAGGTGGCTGTGTGCAGCCCTATACAAACATTCGTCATTCTCTTTCTAGTGTGCTTTGCATGTGGATTTGCTAATTTGCCTTATTCTCCCGATCCTTGTCCATCCCGATTTCTGCCTATCTGCATCTCTTTCCTATTCGTTTTCTCTCTCTCTCTCTCTTTACTGACCTCCTGATTTTTCTTCTCTCCTTGTTTTTGCCTCCCTCTTTACCTGCTTGCTCCTGTTATGGTGTGTGCCTGCCTGCCTGTCTGCTCCTCCCTGACTGGCTGGCAGCCTCTTTTTCCTCTCTGGTTGTCTGTCTGCTTCTCTGGCTGTTTGCCCACCACTCTCTCTCTAGCCATCTGTCTCTCCGCCTGCCTGTCTCTATCACTTTTTTAGCCTGCATCTCTCGGTTTGTCTACCTTCCAGGCCCTGCCACAGCTCCCTATCTTGGTTTGCCTCTTATCCTGCCCTTCTGCTTGTCCCTTCTCTTATTTATGCCTGTTAATCATTTTCCCTTCCGTCCCTTGGGGTCTGTCTTGCCTGTCTGTCTACCCTGTATGCAGCTATCCCACCATTTAATGCTTTTCTCTTTTTAGTCTTCATACTTAACAGCTTTTTCTTCCTTTGCTTCTTCTCTGCCAGCATCCCATCAATGGAGATAGTCTCTCTCCCCTAAACTTCTCAGGAACTCCTTTGCCTCAAAGGCTTACCTGCCTTCTTGCCACATCCCCTACCCTGCCTTCTCTCATGTTTGCCTTTATTTCAGTGATCTCTTTTTCTATGTTTCTGGTTCCTCAGACAGTCTGCCTGCCTCAGTCTTTTTGCCATTTTCCCAGTCTCTTGCTGCCTTCCTGCCTTTTTGCTGTCTGTCTGCTCAGCAGGCTCTTGCTGTCCACATCTTTTCTTGCTTTTTTCTTTCTTTTGTTTCTTTTTCCCAGTTAACTTTTAAACAGGTAGTACCTACTGATGGTACAACATTTAAAAGTATAGAAAGTAGACTGAAAAGTAAGCCTCTCTCCCATTCTTCTCCCCTAGTCCCCAAGTTCTTCTCCCAGAAGCAGCCACTGTTTCACATTTCCTGGATCCTGCTCCAGAGAAGAGTCTACACATAGACAAGGTCTCTTTGCTTGCTTGCTTTTGCTTGTGTTTTGCTGTACTTCTCCCTACTTTCCTTCTAGTTTTTCTGGATGCTCCTTCCTCTGTCAGTCTATCAGTACTCCTAACTTACTTGGCTGGGCTTGCCTTTTTTGTCATTTTGATTCTGCCAAGTGCTACCCAAGGCACTTGTCTTTTTGATTGATTAGTTGCTGGTTGCATGCTTTTACTACCAGTACCTGAGGAGTGCTCTGAAAGGCTTAACTCTCTCCAAATGTAGTCTACTCTGTGTGGTAAGTTGTCTTGATGACAGCAAGACATCTTTGTTGTCTCTTCATCACTGAAATATGTATTGGAGAAGGCATGAAAGCACTGGTTTTACTAAAAAGTACCATATAAATATAGGTACAGTTAATAAGTAACAGTAAACTGAGCTTACATGCACACAGAGTCTATAGAGGACTTACCTGCTTTTCTCACTTAGTCTACATGGATTATTTAAGGGCAGCTGAATCTAGATCCTTTTATGTTGTTGAGCTAGGCCTAAGAAGTTTGTCTTCCTCCTAGTCTAAAAAGCTTTGCTCCTGATTAAAACTTTTTTCCTTTTTCATCCCACCTTCTGGCTCCACTCACATGCCACCTTAGAGACATTTTATAATTCTTTGAGGGAGACAAAGACACAGCCTCTAACCAGGCCTCTTTGAAAAAGATGATCATAAAACTTCTACACACAATACACTGTTCTTTCATTTCTGCTTTTTTACTGCCTGTTTTCCTGAGTTTAACTGTTTCATCCTCTATCTTTATGTCTCTCTACTCTTTGACTCTTTCCCTCTTACTTCTCTTTTCTTGGTTTTTTCTTCTTATCTGTCTGTCTTGGTCTCTATTCTAGCCTCTCTTTCTGATTGGCCCTCTCCCCTTTCTTCTGTCTGATTGGCCTGTATCCTTCCATCACCCCATCTGTCTGCTGGATTCTCCCTGTCTGCCTGCAATAATGTACGTGATAGCACTTTATGAATTATAAAGCACTGTGTTGTATAAACCACTATTATCACTTTGTCTTCCTTCTTACCTTATTTTTTTCTTTCTTTATCTGTCTCTCCTTCTTCTCTCTTTTGCTCTCTCTCTGCCTGTCTGCATCCCTTTTGGTGATTTTGCCTGTCTTCTCTGTCAGTCATTCTCCATTCTCTCCCTGCCAGCCTATTTTTCTGCCATCCTCTTCTCTGTCTGCTCAGTTCTTGGGTCTCTCTTTCTGTGTTTCCAGGTTTTGCTCTATTTCTTTTGCCTGTCTGTTCTCTGTTCTCTCTGTCCTCTGGCCTTTTATCTGTGCCTGTGTGTCTCACTGTCTCTAGCTGCTTGTCTCCCTGCCTGTCACTTTCATTGTGAGGCATCAGTCTCTGCCTTCTTCTGTCTTTCAGTACTTCAAAAAATAAAAATTACATAAAAAATTTACATTCCTTATAATTAATTGGTAGAGGAGAATATGTTTTGGTTTTAATGAGAAGACTATTAAAGGTGAGCACAAAGAACTCAAATATTCAGCTGTCAAATGCAAATGAAGAAAAAATTTTAAAGGACTCTTAAGCTAAGAATAAGCTTATTTAATGCAAAAGTAAGAAACATATCTAAAGCATAGTTTCTAACCTTTTAGGATCGTAGAAAGTTGGAAACTTTCCCCAGAAAAAAAATACACACGAAATATCACATATGTTTTCATGGTGTTATGAATACCCTGAAGTCTTTGACCCCAGGCTAAAACTCTGATGTGGGGAACCAATGATAATCAGTGGTAGAGCACAGACATGTGCTCATACAACAAGCAGATTAAAAGACTGAAAAAAATACTTGCAGTCTATGATTTTCTACTCAAGGAGATGTTAAAGAGATTCCTAATTGTATTTTGGATTATGTAGGTTAGTGATAATAATGAAAGACATGTAAATACTCAGGATATTCTAGACCTAATCATAGTATTTTAGAGATGGAAGGTCTTATAAATCAGTGGTTCTCAAATGGCTAAGTAAGGTTCCACATGTCCTTTCCTGAAAAAGCCTGTTCTTCATTCTGAGAGGATGTATTTCTGATATATATTTTTATGTAGACTAAACATAGTACATGTTATATTTATGTAGGATAACTGTATATATGCTTAATTTTATATTATAAATTACAATGTTACATGTTATTAAATATACCTATACATGCACATATTTATATTGTTAAAAACTTCCTTTCTAAAGCTGAGATAGATCTGTATGGCAGAATGTCTGTGAGTAGATTTTAGCGGGGAGGGGAGAGAAAAAGAATAAGAAAATGACTTTTTATATTTACTGTACAGTCTGAAAATTTTCAACACATACTTCTTTTATAATTATAAAACATCTTAAATATCTTTTTATGAGATGGAGTTTTGCTCTTGTTGCCCAGACTGGAGTGCAATGGCTCGATCTTGGCTCATTGCAACCTCTGCCTCCTGAGTTCAAGCCATTCTCCTGGCTCAGCCTCCCGAGTAGCTAGGATTACAGGCACCTGCCACCGTGCCAGATGAATTTTTTTGTAATTTTAGCAGAGACAGGATTTTATCATGTTGTCCAGGGTGATCTCCTGACCTCAGGTGATCCAGCCGCCTCGGCCTCCCAAAGTGCTGGGTTTATGAGTTTTGTTGTTCTTAATGTCCTTACTCAGCAAAATAAAAAGTCAGCAACCCCATGTTGATCACTAACATTTTTTTAAATATTTTATTGGTCATTAAAATCTAAAAGTCTAGGATCTACTGCTTTAACCTGTTCTTGATTTCATCAAGGAGGAAACTTCAGTCGTTCATATATTGTTTTCAGGATTTGCCATACTATTTTTCTTTAAATCACTCACTTTTCTTAAATGAATGTGCTTTAAAAGGTAAATTTTATATTGCTAGAAATAATATCCATAAATCTTTGATTTGATACGGTAACTATGTTTTTCTTCCTAATTAAAAGGCAAATAATTATTAAAAATAAAAATCAGTAAAAGTAAAAGCATCTTGCATGCTACTGATAATATAGGTACATATTTTAGAAAACATCACTTTAATTTTATAGATATAGAAACTGGGGCCTAGATATTGAAAGGATTATTTATATAAGATCAGGTTAGTAGTTAGAGACAGAACCAAGACTTGAACTTTTATCTTTCAGTTTCCAGTCTAGTGTTCTTCTACTATATACTTCATGAGTTCTAAGTCAATGAGATGTCATAGAGTTTTAAAGGACACTAATATGTGAAACTGATGGTTACAAATATTACTGTTATTAACAGTAACAACTATACCACAGAACTAGCAAAGGGTAATTTAATTGTATCTATTATACTTATAAACTTAGTGTTTTTTGACACAGAGTTCCACTTCTCACCATTTACTCTAGAGAAACAGTCACCATACATGTGCATAGAGTGACATTACAGAGCTGTTTATTACAACATTGTAACAGCAAAAAACTGGAAACACCCTAAATCTCCAATAGTAAGGAATAGCTAAACTATACAGCAATTAAGAAAAAACACATGCTCTCAGAATTTCCTGGGGTTGTGTCACAGGCCATTAAAAAGAAAAGGAAGCTGGGCGTGGTGGCTCATGCGTGTAATCCCAACATTTTGGGAGGCTGAGGGAGGTGGATCACCTGAAGTCAGGAGTTCGAGACCGTCCTGGCCAACACGGTGAAACCCCTTCTGTACTAAAAATACAAAAATGAGCCGTAGGTGGTGGCACATGCCTGTAATTCCAGCTATTTGGGAGGCAGAGACAGAAGAATTGTTTGAACCCGGGAAGTGGAGATTGCAATGAGCTGAGATCATGCCACTGCACTCCAGTTTGGGCAAAAGAACAAGACTCGATCTCAAAAAAAAAAAAAAAAAAAAAGAAAGAAAAAAAGAAAAATGAGTTACTTCTATATGGAGAGACATGGCTAATATATTGTTGAATGGAAGAAAGCAAGTTGTAAAACAATATGTTATGACATCACTTAGTTTACTTATGTTTAAAGAAATTAAAAGAATAATATTTTTACTGATACATTTATTTGGATTTAAATGCCTTTAAAAATGCTGGAAGTGGCTGGGTGCAGTGGCTCACACCTGTTATCCCAGCACTTTGGGCAGCTGAGGCTGGTGGATCACCTGAGGTCAGGAGTTTGAGACTAGCCTGACCAACATGGTGAACCCTATCACTACTAAAAATACAAAATTAGCTGGGTGTGGTGGTTCATGCCTATAATCCCAGCAACTTGGGAGGCTGAGGCAGGAGAATTGCTTGAACCCAGGAGGCACAGGTTGCAGTGAGCCAAGATCGTGCCATTGCGCTCCAGCCTGGGCAACAAAAGCAAAAAAAAAAAAGTGCTGGAAGTATACATACCAAACTGGTAACATAGGTTACTTTGGGGAAAGAATAGTCAAGGGGGATTGTTTGCTTTGTTGATAAAGTATTTATTATTTATGTAAACAAAATTAAGTAGCTTCATTGATTACATTAGCAACCGGAGTCAAATGGGATAAAAAGTAGCCTGACTTCTCTAAAGAAATAATTCCTCATGAATCTCTAGTTCTTTGAAGTGAAAAATGTCTAAGCAAAGTACAATCAATAGGATGTAATGTAGTTAGGGTTTTTAAAACATTAGTGAAGTTTCACTTTAAAGAATAATTAAATAAATATGAGAGGGAAAAAGGGAAGGTATAGAAGAGCATATATAAAATGGTGACATTCATGAAAGAAAAAAATATGTGAATATCCATAGTATATTCTGGGAAGAATATACAGGAAACTACAGTAGTTGTCACTGGGAAGGGGAAATTATTTTTTCATTGTACATCTTATAAAGGAATTTGAAAATTTTTTACTGACCAAGAGATTGGCTAGATGAAGGGAGGAGGGACTTTTTTTTTTTTTGAGATTGAGTCTCACTCTATCCCCCAGGCTGGAATGCAGTGACACGATCTCGGCTCACTGCAACCTCCGACTCCCGAGTTCAGGCGATTCTCCTGCCTCAGCCTCCCAAGTAGCTGGGATTACCGTCGCGTGCCACCACACCCAGCTAATTTTTGTAGTTTTAGTACAGATGGGGTTTCACCATGTTGGTGAGGCTAGTCTTGAACTCTTGACCTCGTGATCCGCCTGCCTCTGCCTCCCAAAGTTCTGGGATTACAGGTTTGAGCCACTGTGCCCGGCTGATGGACATTTTTTGAGATAAGACATAAACAGACATAAAAACTTAAGTAGCAGTATATGATTTTGATTATAGTTATGGGTTGTAAAATCAGCATTCAGAGAAGAAAGCTCTTTCTTGGTTGGGAGGGGGGAAACAATAACTTTCTATATAGTTGCATTTGAGGTTAGCTCCCAAATAACTGAAATTCATATAGCACTGAGGAAGAAAAAGGGCAGTTTAGGTGGAATAAGAAAGAATTTAGGCCTGGGGCCGGTGGCTTACGCCTGTAATCACAGCACTTTGGGAGGCTGAGGTGGGCGGATCACCTGAAGTTGGGAGTTTGAGACCAGCCTGGCCAACATGGAGAAACCCTGTCTCTACTAAAAGTACAAAATTAGCCAGTCGAGAGGCTGAGGCAGGAGAATTGCTTGAACCCGAGAGGCAGAGATTGTGGGGAGCCAAGATGGCATCATTGCACTCCAGCCTGGGTGACAAGAGCAAAACTCTGTCCAAAAAAAAAAAAAGAATTTAGTAGGTAGTATGTAGACCCTATATGTGGCTGGAGTGGTAAGTTCATGATAGGTTATAGTAGAAGTTGGTACCTCTTTAAATGGTAAGACTTGTTAGTGTATCAAGTGAATAGTAGAGGCCAGAACCTTGGGGGAACTTTGAAGGATGGCATGGGGAGAGGAGAAGCCAAAGAAAAACAAGTTGTTCAAGTGGTAAGTGTACCAGGTAGTGTTATGACGGTAGAGTAAGAAGACAGCTTTGGAAGGAAGGCACCATCATTGATACCAGATGCTTCATGGGAATAAAGAAGAGTACAAACTGACAGTTCCTCAAAAAGTTAAATATAGAGTTACCATATGACCTAGCAATTTCAATACTAAGTATATACCCAAGATAATTGAATCATATGTCCACACATAAAGTTGTACATGAATCTTCATAGAAGCATTATTTATAATAGCCAAAAAGTGTAAAAAATCAAAATATCCATCAACTGGTGATGGATAAATATACTATATCCATGCAGTGGAATATTATTCAGCCATAAAAAGGAATGATGTACTGATACATGCTACAAGATGGATGAACCTTTAAAACGTTATGCTAAGTAAGAGAAGTTAGACATACAAGGCCACATATTATTTGATTCCATTTGTATGAAATGTCCAAAATAGGCAAATTCCTAGAGAGAGTAGATTAGTGGTTGCACAGGTTTCAGGGGAGGGAAGAATGGGAGTGACTGCTAATGGGTATGGGGTTTCTTTTTGGGGTTACAGAAATGTCTGGAATCTGGATCATGGTGATAGTTGCACAGCTGTGTGAATACACTAAAAACCCCTGCATTCTGTTTAAAATGGTGAATAAGGTATATTAATTCTATCTGAAAAAAAATGTTCTCTTCATTCAAACCAGCCAGATACAGTGACTCACACTTATAATCCCAGTGAGTTTTGGGAGGCCAAGAGAGAAGGATCACTTGAGGCCAGGAGTTTAAGACCAACCTGACCAACATGGCAAGACTCCATCTCTACAAAAAGAGTTTAAATATTAGCCAGGCATTGTGGCTCGTGTCTGTAGTCCTGCCTACTCAGGAAACTGAGGCAGGAGGAGAGCTTAGCCCAGGAGTTGGAGCCTGCAGTGAGCTATGATTATGCCACTGCACTGCAGCCTGAGCAACACAGTGAGACCCTATCTCAAAAAAAAAAAAAAAAAAAAAAAAAACAACAGTATAAACCAAGAAAAGTATTGCACTTGGCATTTGGTCACCTTTAAGGCCAGTTGTTTTTTTTTTTTGAGACCGAGTTTTGCTCTTGTTACCCAGGCTGGAGTGCAATGGCACAATCTCGGCTCACCGCAACCTCCGCCTCCTGGATTCAGGCAATTCTACTGCCTCAGCCTCCCGAGTAGCTGGGATTACAGGCACGCACCACCATGCCCAGCTAATTTTTTGTATTTTTAGTAGAGGCAGGGTTTCACCATGTTGACCAGGATGGTCTCGATCTCTTGACCTCGTGATCCACCCGCCTCGGCCTCCCAAAGTGCTGGGATTACAGGCATGAGCCACTGTGCCTGGCTAATTCTTTTTTTTTTTTTTTGAGACAGAGTTTCGCTGCTGTTATCCAGGCTGGAGTGCAATGGCACAATCTCGGCTCACCACAACCTCCGCCTCCTGGGTTCAGGCAATTCTCCTGCCTCAGCCTCCTGAGTAGCTGGGATTATAGGCACGCACCACCATGCCCAGCTAATTTTTTGTATTTTTAGTAGAGGCAGGGTTTCACCATGTTGACCAGGATGGTCTCGATCTCTTGACCTCGTGATCCACCCGCCTCGGCCTCCCAAAGTGCTGGGATTACAGGCATGAGCCACTGTGCCTGGCTAATTCTTTTTTTTTTTTTTTGAGACAGAGTTTCGCTGCTGTTATCCAGGCTGGAGTGCAATGGCACAATCTCGGCTCACCACAACCTCCGCCTCCTGGGTTCAGGCAATTCTCCTGCCTCAGCCTCCTGAGTAGCTGGGATTACAGGCGTGCGCCATCATGCCCAGCTAATTTTTTGTATTTTTAGTAGAGACGGGGTTTCACCATGTTGACCTGGATGGTCTCGATCTGTTGACCTCGTGATCCACCCGCCTCGGCCTCCCAAAGTACTGGGATTACGGGCTTGAGCCACCGCGCCCGGCCTAATTCTTTATCTGTACTGTTGCTTCCAGATTTCCTCATCTTGTGTAAGAAGCCCCTATTTCGTTAAGGCTGCAGCAGTCTTGCTGTGTACTCCTTGCCCTCTCTTCCTTACTTTTATCTATTTACCTCCTGACATTTCCTTCATTCATTGAAGACTGAAACCTGGCTTAGTCCTGCCATCATCTTGTGTGACCTTAGGATTCACATGAATGATTTATTCGTCACCTGGACTTTTTGGTCCTTCGATCCCCTTATTTCCAGAGACCTTTCTAGCCATCCCACTTCTGCCCTCATCTCTGACTTCCTTTTGAAATATTAAATTCAAAGCCCCAACTTGGGCAACAACACTCTGTCCTTCTAGCCCCCTCATTTCCTTCTACTCTTTATTCTTGGACCCATGAGACACTGTAGTCCCTTAACTCTTCATTTTCTCCTAATCAGCTATACCATCTTCACCTCTCTTCCTATCCAGCTTAAATTTCATGGTCTATCATTTTAACCACTCTCCTGCCCCTCTCTAGGTGCCCTCTTATTTTCCTTCCTGCAAACCCCTGGCCTAGTTTCACTTTGTTTGCTGGTTTACACCCAGGATGCAAATGACTACTGAAAAACACCATGACCATTCAGACCAGTGTCTCTGCTCTGGAATCCTTTTTCTTAGTCAGCTTTCTTTTAGTTTTCCACAGTGACTTCCTTAAAACCTCCTCCTTATACTAGTTCATTTTAGAGAACAGGATACATATGTTAATTTTAATACCATAATAAATAGAAAATCTTATCTACTTCCAGGAGATAATCATATGAGAATGCCCTTGAAATTCCACCACTCAATTGTATATTTAACTCTATTCTTACTTGTCCTTTTATCCTTTCCTCCTGTCCTGTCTGAAGCTAATCCCTATACTTGGGGTCTTGGTCTCGCCCCTGCCACCTTCTCAGGGACCAGTGGTTACCAGTGATCCTCTAACTTATTCCTTTATTTCCCATTGCACTTGCTCTTTCCCAGCCACATTAAAGTGTGCTCACATCTTCTTATCTTTGAAAGAAATACTCTGGACCCCTTTGGGGGCCACCTTACCCCTCCGTGTCCATTCACATCCAAGCTTCTTGAAATAATTAACTGCCCTCAGTGTCTATCTACTTGCTTACTCATTTTCCAGCCCTCTGCCCTACTCCAGCTGCTTTCATCAAATTACCAACAACCTCCTGGTGGCTAAAATCAGAGGACGTTCTTAGTTCTTAACTTGACTACCCCCTTTTGAAATAGAATTTGCTTGACTTCTGTAGTTTCACATTCCTGGTTTTTCCCTTGCCTCTCTGGCTCCTCCTTGTCAGTCCACCTTCAAAGAGGCAGTGCTATGTTTATTAGTGGTCAGCCATGGTACTTAACAACCTGGACTTGGGAGATAGGTCTGGGTTCATATGCTGCTTCCACTTTTCAGAGTTTCCATTTCTTTAACTAAAATAGCAATATAAGTCTTTTTGTGAAGCCCTAATATTGCAGTCAGTGGAATTATACATTGAAGGTCCTCAGTACTGTTTGACACACAGTAAGTAGGCATGCACTAAAATTCCCTTATTCTCCAGGCTTATAATAAGTGCCCCTCCTATGTGCTACCATATTATCCTTGATCTTTCTCATTAGGCTCCAGAGAGGAGGGGCCCTGATACCCTGCTCCACTGTTGTGCCAGGCACACATTAGGCACCCTGCAAATGTCTGTTGACTGCTTCAAGTGTTTTAATATATGGCAAAGGTGATACTTTAAATTAGTGGGCCAAAGGATTGTTGATAAATAATGATGCATAATTGATAAATGGAAAACTATTTGTGAAAATATAAAAGGTGGATCCTTACCATTTACTAAACTAGTTTTAAGATGGATTAGTGACATTAAAAAGAAAAAATTAATTCTGCTCAATTCAGCAAGATCAAAAAGATTTGTAGAGAATGAGAATGAGATATAAAAAGTGTGGATGGGCCCAGCGCAGTGGCTCACACCTATAATCCCAGCACTTTGGGAGGTCCAGGCGGGTGGATCACGAGGTCAAGAGATCAAGACCATCCTGGTCAACAAGGTGAAACCCTGCCTCTATTAAAAATACAAAAATTAGCTGGGCATGGTGGCGTGTGCCTGTAATCCCAGCTACTCGGGAGGGTGAGGCAGGAGAATTGCTTGAACCCAGAAGGCGGAGGTTGCGGTGAGCCGAGATCGTGCCATTATACTCCAGTCTGGGTAACAACAGTGAAACTCCGTCTCAGAAAAAAAAGTGTGGATGAATATTTTTCTGATCTTGGAGGTGAAAAAGGCCTTAAGCATACAATAAGCATCAACCATAAAAGAAAATATGGATAGATTTAACTCAGTGAAACTTAAATTTTACTATATAAGAAAACATCATAAAAGTAAATGACTAGCTAGGAAAATATTTGTGCCATTTAGGACAAACCATTTATTCAGTAAATACTGTATGATCTACTAGAGCTCAGAGATAACAGAAACTATTCTAGCTCAGAAAGATACTTTATCCAGGAAACTAGGAATTACAAAATTGTTGGAAGAGCCAAAGAAGAACTATAGACTGGGTTTCCAGAGTGACAAGAACATTGTAAGGACAGATACGGTGGCTCACGCCTGTAATCCCAGTACTTTGGGATGCCAAGGTGAGTGGATCACTTTGAGGTCAGGAGTTCAAGACCATCCTGGCCAACATAGTGAAACCTCATCACTACTAAAAATGCCAAAAAGATAGCCAGGCCTCATGGTGCACGCCTATACTCGGGAAGCTGAGGCAGGAGAATTGCTTGAACTCGGGAGGTAGAGGTGGCAGTGAGCCAAGATTGCGCCATTGCACTCCAGCCTGGACAACAGAGCAAGACTCCACCTCAATAAAAAAAGAAAAGAAAACAAGAACATTTTAGAACTGGCCCACCAGAGATCTACTTCCTGTTTCTGCTGTGATCAAGAAACTACTAGGGTGGGGTACTGGCTCCAGGATTACTCCCAACATTGTATAATAGCAGGAGGAAGGGGGTAGAAAGGAAGATAGTGAGCTAGCATATTATTGATGAAATAAAGATGTCATAGAAATCAATAAGAAAAAGACCAATAAAATATAAAAACAATAAAGTGTATGTACAAAAGATGAACAACAGGATGCTGATTGCTGACTTTTATTGAGTTTTACTCTATGTCCAGAACCTATCTAAATACTTAATATGTACTAACTCCTTTCAATAACCTTATAAAGTAGAAACTATCCCAATACCCATTTTACAGATGAGGAAACAGAGGTAAAGCAGGTTAAATATATTGCCCAAGGTCAGAGCTATTGAGAGGTAGGCATTTATACTCAAACTCATGGACCATGGTAGATCTGAAAAAAAGGAAAAAATTGGAATGATGTGATGGCTCAAGAATTGGACATTGATAATAGGAATTAAGAAAGAAGCTGGCTTGAAGAGGGTGTAATGAATTTGTTTCTAGATGTGCTTAGCTTGATATGATGGTGTGGCATCCTTTTAGAAATAATTTCTGGCTGGGTGTGGTGGCTCATGCCTGTACTCTCTACACTTTGGGAGGCTGGGGTAGGTGGATCACTTGAGCCCAGGAGTTCAAGACCAGCATGGACAACATAGTGAGACCCTGTTTCTACAAAATTAAATATTTTTTTTTCTTGAGATGGAGTCTTGCTCTGTCACCCCTGAGCTGGAGTGCAGTAGTGCGATCTCAGCTCACTGAAACCTCTACCTTCTGGGTTTAAGTGATTCTCCTGCCTCAGCCTCCCCAGTAGCTAGGATTACAGGCATGTGTCACTGCGCCTGGCTAATTTTTGTATTTTGTTTGTTTGTTTGTTTTTTAGTAGAGACAGGGTTTCATCATGGCCAGGCTGGTCTCGAACTCCTGTTGGCCAGGCTGGTCTCAATCTCAGGTGATCTGCCCACCTCGGCCTCCCAGAGTGCTGGAATTACAGGCGTGAGCCACTGCGCCTGGCCAAAATAAATAAATTTGAAAATAAAACTAACTCAACTTCTGAGCTATGGAATAGTTCTCTGTACCTCCAGTAGCTAATAAAGGACCCAAATACTGCAATATCTGATCTGCTCATTTTTCTATTGCTGCCTATTAGCTAAATCTTTTTCCTTGTTCTCATTGAGTAACGGATATCATCTTAGAAAGAGGAACATGTAAGCCCAAAATTGTTGTGTTTGCCTTCTGCAAGTTTTTTTAGATCTGCTCTTTAAAAATTTTTCTTTTTTATTTTATTTTGAAACAGAGCCTTGCTCTGTCACCCAGGCTGGAGTGTAGTGGTATGATCTCAGCTTACTGCAGCAACTGCCTCCCAGGCTCAAGCAATCTTCCCACTTCAGCTTCTGGAGTAGCTGGGACCATAAGCATGGGTGCCACCATGCCCAGCTATAGATCTGCTTTGATTGACCACTGTGATGGAAGCTGAATTGTTCTATACAAAATAGCAAAAACCAAACACTTTTTCCCTTTTGACATTGCTTTTTTAACAATTTCATAATAGTTTTAAGAAACATCTAGCCAGCTAGATGTTTTTCATCTGTTTTCAAGCCCCAGTTGCTCCAGCAGAATTGCACACTTTTCCCAGCTGATTAACCTTTAGGTTATAAATTTGTCATGGGAAATGCTAACTCACACTGGCTTCCTCCTACCCCTTCACTTGCTCTTGGGCCCTTTCATCATCTAGCACTCTATAAAGAAAAATCTTTTCTTTTTTAAGACGAGGTCTTGCTCTGTCTCCCAGGCCGAATAGTGCAATGGTGCCATCTCAGCTCACTGCAACCTCCACCTTCCCCAAGTTTAAGTGATTCTCCTGCCTCAGCCTCCCGAGTACCTGGGAGTACAGGCACTCGCCACCAAGCGCAGCCAATTTTTGTATTTTTAGTAGAGATGGGGTTTCACCATGCTGGCCAGGCTGGTCTCAAACTCCTGACCTCAAGTGATCCACCCGCCTAGGCCTCCCAAAGTGCTGGGATTACAGGTGAGCCACTGCACCCAGCCGAGAATCATTTTTATTCAGACTCAATGAGATATAATTAGTACATTAAAATCAATTTATATTTATAAGATTCTATATTCCAAAACTGTAGAACTCCTAAAATGTATCCCAGAGTCAGTAATAAAGTTATCCACTTACTTTATTAGAGAAAAAGTTTGAGCTTTGGTGTAAAAATGGTAGCACGAGGAATCCAAGTTGTTGCCACTTGATAACTATGACTCTGGACAAGCTGTTTATCCCTCAAGTCTCAGCTCCTTCATCTGTAAAACAGCAATATTAATGGCTGTCTCAAAGGGTTGTGGTGAGGGTTAAGTGAGCTAACACACATAAAGCACTGGCTATAATATTTAATAATTGGTAGCTGTTATTCTAAACCATCGAGTTTACTGTTAGCACTCCTCTCTTCAGAGATTCACTTAAGATGATTGCAAGGTGAGAAGATTCACAACCTGATGTATGAGTAGCACCTTAAATTGCTTTAGGAGCAAAGGACTGACTTTAGTTACTCTTCTCCCAGTAGTTGGCCCCATTCCCTTGCTTTCCATCACTGTATAAAGAACCTCAATTCTGGCATGATATGAAACAAACCATATTGTAGTTGGTCAAAAACTTCTAATGGAGGAACAAACACGATTGTTAGGTTGGAAACTGAATATTAGTCACAGATAGTGTCTGTTAATTTTCTAATCATGACAGATGTTACCTGGATGCTGAAAAATGCCAACTCTCAAAATCCTGAGGGGAGGATCGATTACTAAATAAAGAATGGCTAGCACAAGGAATGGGAAAGAAAACGAAGGTTTTCTGAGTGTCTTTTCCAAGGACTCTTCATAGCACGGGGCAGGTTCCCATACCTTAATTAATCTTCTCAACAATACTAAAAGGTAGCATCTTTTTAGGGTGACCATGTCCTGGGTTTTGTTTGTTGCCCTACTGTCACCTTATTTTCTATAATCTGTACTTTAAGGTTGAAGGAATCTAAAGGAAGGTAAGTATTTTGTGCATGGTTATAAAGCCAGAACCCTCCTTCTTTCTGCAGCTGGATTTCTTCTAAGAATATCCCATGCCTACCTTGTCCAGCTACAGCCTGGCTTCTCTAACAAAGCCATCTTGACCTGCTGTTTGCTAAATCCATGGTCACTCAGGGCTTCATCTTACTTGACGTATGTGCAGCACTTGATAGTGTTTACCACTCCCTTCTCTTCCATGCTCTCTCTGGCTTCCATGGCTACATTCCCTGCTTGGCCTCTTTCACCTCTCTAGCCTTCCTTTCCAGTGTTCTTTTCTCCTCCCCTTCCTTTGATAGTGTTCCTCCCCAAAACTCTGCTTAATTTACACTTTGCCCTTAAGGGGATGTGATCTTTGACTGTCTACAGTTGCTATCTGCTAATAATTCCCTCACCTATAACTCTAGCCCAGAGCTGTCTTTCAGGATGCAGTCCTATATATCCAGTAAGATCTGGACATGTGCCTGCATGCCCCAGAGTTACCTCATATAGCTAACTAAAAATTCATCACTTTCCTTCCCAAAGTCCTCTTCCAGCAGTCCCTTTTTCTGCCAGTGGACTCACCATCCAGGCCAGACACAGGTGTCATCCTTGACTCCTCCCTTTGCCTTAGACCCCTGCCCAAATTATCAAGTCCTGCAATTCTCTCTTAACTTTAGTTCATCTTCTCAAATCTCCACTGCCACTAACCTAGTTCTGGCTGCCTTCGGCTCTCTCCTGGACTACTGCATTAGCGCCAGTCTCTCTGTCTCCACTTTCCCTCCTTCATTTCCCTCTCTTGACATTGTAGTCAAGTCACCTTTTTAAAATGCAAATATGATCATGGGATTCTCTCTATAAAACCCTTAACTCTGGCACAGTGGCTCATGTATGTAATCCCAGCACTTTGGGAGGCCAAGGCGGGCAGATCATGAGGTCAAGAGTTTGAGACCAGCCTGGCCAACATGGTGAAACCCTGTCTCTACTAAAAATACAAAAATTAGCCCATTTTGGTGGTGGGCACCTGTAATCCCAACTACTCAGGAGGCTGAGTCAGGAGAATTGCTTGAACCCAGGAGGTGGAGGTTGCAGTGAGCTGAGATCGTGCCATTGCACTCTGGCCTGGGCAACAAGAGCAAGACTCTGTCTCAAAAAACAAAAACAAACCACAATTTTGAATTGTACACTGTAAAAGGGTGAATATTATGGTATGTGAATTATGTCTCAATAAAAAAAAAAAATCTGGTTTACAAAGCCTTCTGTGATTTGGTCTGGCTCAACATCTCTCACTGGCTGCCTTCCCCCTGCCTCCCATGTTCCTCTTAGCTTTACCAAGCTGCAGTTCCTTCTGCCTGCAAGCTATCCACACTCTCTCAAATCTACGTTTGCATTTCCTATTTATTCTGTACAGGAAGCATTCTCTCCTCCACCTATCCCTTGTCCTCTTCCTCTCCACTTGACTGACTCCTCCTTGTCCTTTAAACCTTAGTTTGAAATGATACTTCCCCAGAAGGCTTGATCCCCCCACCAGGATTGGGTTAGGTGCTCCTGATATGTGTTTCACACCTAGCTCTTTTGTAGCATTCACCAACTATTTGTTCATTCTATATTTATTGAGTGACTGCTCTGGGCTGGGCACTGGGCTAGATGCTGGGTGTTTCACAAAGAAGCTATGTGGTCCCTGCCCCCATGGTGCTTACAGTCTAAGAAGGGAAGAAAATGGACATTAAACTGAATTATTGTAAATATTTTAATTATAATTATGAAGTTTCAGAGCACCCTGGGGAGGGCACATTAAGGGACTTAACATAATTGTAGGTATCAGAGAAAGTGTCATGTAAGCAACTTTAAGGAGCCAGGTGGCCAACTGAAGAGTGGCAGATAGAGTGTTGCATGCAGAGGTACAGCAGGTAAGAAGGCTCTGACACAAAGCTTTGGGGGCATTTCAGAAACTGAAAGGCCAACCTGGGAGACAAACAAGAGCCCGGAAGAGCCAAATCTTACCTTCTGGACTAGGGTTTCTAAGTTCATCTTAAGAGAAGTAGGTAGTCTTTGAAGACTTTTAACATGGGAACTTTAAAAGTCCCTGGCTACTATGTAAATAATGAAGCAGGATAACAAGTTAAGAGACTCACAAACTTTCATGAATCTCCCACTAAACTGTAAGCTTCTAGAAGGCAGAAAAAGGTAGCACTGGGAATCCAAGCTGTTGCCACTTAATAACTGGGCAAGCTGTTTATCCCTCAAGTCTCAGCTCCTTCATCTGTAAAACAGCGATATTAATGGCTATCTCAAAGGGTTGTGGTGAGGGTTAAGTGCGCTAACGTACATAAAGCACTGGCTATAATGATACTCAATAATTGGTAGCTGTTATTCTAAACCATCCAGTTTACTGTTAGCACTCCTCTCCTCAGAGATTCACTTAAGAGATTGCAAAGTGAGATTATTTTTTATATCCACAGTTTCCAGGACTTTGCCTGACAGATGCTCAGTATCATTTTAATGAATCGGATAAATGATAGGGCCAAGATTCCAACCTAGGCTTTCAAGAAAGGCTCAGCTCAAGTATCAATGCCCTATCTCCCTTACACACAACCCTTCAAAGACCATTTCTCCACTCCACCCTAGACTGGGCTGGATACTCCCCCCTTTACCTCCAGTGCATCTCTGGTCGATTGTATTTTCTAAATATGGCCACAATAATGTGTCACATCCCATGTGTTCTTACAGTGTAATTTTGAGACCCTCCCCACTGAGAGGTGGGAGCTAGTTCCCTCCCCTTGGAATTGAGGCTAGGTCATATGATTCAGCTTCCTCTTGGTTCTCTTGGGATGCTGTTCTTAGAACCCAGCCACCATGCTGTGAGAAAGGCCAAACTGCCCTATGTAGAGGCCCACATGGAGAAGAAATGATAGTCGACATTAAGTTGAGAATTATGTGAGTGAGCCATCTTGAAAGTGGATCCTCTGGCTCCCAGCATTTCACACCTTTTGGAGTAGAAGTGAGCTGTCCCTGCTGAACCCTACCCATATTGCAGATTCATTGGCAAAATACGCAGTGATAGGTAACTAGAATAGCATCTCATGTTTGACATGCAGGGAGGCGGTATGTTAGTTGGATGGGCCATGACTACCTTGGTACTTATTAGTTGTATGACTTTTGGCAAGTTACTTAACCTCTCTCTGCTTTAGTGTCATTTTTCAGTATAAATAAAAATAGTCTTAAATTTGCTGGGAGGATTAATGTTGGTAAATGCAGCTCTATAGATAATACAGGTTAGTCATGTGAGCATCTCCTCAGACATGCCTCTGATCATTCAACCATTACTCTCATATGATTCTGTCTTTATAGTACTTTCACTATATTAATAATATGCTTATATGTATGTATGTGTATGTACAGGGTGAGCATTCCTAATCAGAAACCCAAAATGCTCCTACATCTGAAATTTTTGGATGCCTACATGACACCACCACAAGTAGAAAATTCTACACATAAGTACTTGACACAAACTTTGTTTCATGCACACAATTTTTTTTTTTTTTTTTTGAGATGGAGTCTCTGTTGCCCAGGCTGGAGTGCAGTGGGGTGATCTTGGCTCACTGCAGCCTCTACCTCCTGGGTTGAAGCAGTTCAGCCTCAGTAATCTCCCGAGTAGCTGAGATTACAGGCAACTGTCACACATCTGGCTAATTTTTGTATTTTTAGTAGAGACAGGGTTTCACCATGTTGGCCAGGCTTATCTTGGCCTCAGGTGATCCTTCCGCCTCCCAAAGTGCTGGGATTACAGGCATGAGCTACCATACCCAGCCCAGGCACACAATTATTTAAAATATTGGCCAGGCATGGTGGCTCACAGTTGTAATCTTAACACTTTGGGAAGCCTAGGCAGGAGGATTGCTCAAGGGCAGGAGTTTGAGGCCAGCTTGGGCAACATAAGAAGACCCTGTCTCTACAAAAAATAAAAAATTAGCCAGGCATGGTGGGGCTACTCTGAGGCAGAAGGTTGCCTGAGCTCAGGAGTTTGAGGTTACAGTGAGTTGTGATCATACCACTGCACTCAAGCCTTTACCATTTTGATGGATTTGCTTTACTTACTCTTTACCAGCTTTTTGGGTTTTGCTTTGTAGCACTTCTGGTGTGCCTAGAATACCTAGTATTTGGGCTGCATATCTATTTGATTTTGAATCCTTAATCTTTGGCTTCCAAGATAAAGATCATTCAGGTTGCAAATTCTGTGTGCTTTCTTACAGCAAAGCCATGTGCTCTTACTGATCCATCATCAGGTGGCTGTTCTTCCAACAGCAGGATATCCATGTGGATTCCCTAAACTTAGCTGTGGGGCTGGATGCATACCTTACCCTGATGTATGATTGGATGTTATAGTATCAATACCAAATGATGGATCCCCTTACTCACCTCCAAGGTACTACAGCCAGATCAATATTTGGTACAGAGTAAAACACTTGAGACTAGTCATAAATTTAGCCCCAAAGGTTAAAGCTTTAGGAATTTCTGTCATGGGTTGCCATGGTTCTGCCGCAGGTTGAGGAAGACCATTGAGACAGGTGCCAGAATATTGGGACCACATTTTTGTATTGTCACTTTTGATATTTTAATTTTGAGGCTCTTTAAATTATTGTTGTGTATGTGTGTGTGTGCATGCTATTTTAGGAGTAGGGGTAGGGGGTTGAGCTATTTGCAGAACCTGATGGAAATTAAAGCACCGTTTTCCCAGAATAATACATGTCTCTCTCTCTCTCTCTCTCTCTCTCTCACACACACACACACACACACACACACACACAGAGTATTCAGAAACAGTTTAGGATGGCCAGGTTAATAATCCACCTGTGACTTGCCATGAAGGTAGCAACTTTTTCTATGCCATAATTTAGTTCTTTATCATGGACTATTTTCATTTATCTTTTCGTGTGTGCGTGCTTTATCCCAGTGAGCAGGCAAGCTTCCTACAGGGAACATATGCCTCTTTATGACCTCCAGTGATGTCTGCATGTAGAGACCTCACCTGGGGAAATCTTGCCAGTTGAGTCCTTTGAAGCTGCTGTGTTTCACTGAGAACAGGCGGCCTTCCCTTCAGCATTCCATCCTCCACCCACCACCCTCCAACACAAAACAAATTACCCCAAGAGGACTTGGACCCTGCGTTCATGTTCTGTTTGCATTCTAGGTTTTAGGCTAAAGCATTATTTATATACTCCTTATGCAAATATCCACTTGGCTATTTAGAGAACAAAGCAGTGCCTACTGGAAAGTTTTGGGTTTTTTTTTTAAGTATTAATAAATGAATGCATTCTATTATTTAAATATTTGTGATGTCTTTATTCCTTTATCACCTCCATACTTCACCCCATGAACTCCCATACCTGTAATCAGGACCCCCTTTTTGTTCTATCCCATGAATTCTCGAACTGCACTCCTTTCCTGGCATGTGCTTATGCCAAAAAAAAGCAGGCATGAGCCTGATGCTAATAGAATGGCAGCCACGTGGGTTTTCCTTTTTTTTTTTTTTTCTGGTCCTTCCCTCCCTCTTATAAATCTCCAGAGGCCACCTTTCTTTTTTTTTTTTTTTTTTTTTTTTGAGACGGAGTTTCGCCCTTGTTACCCAGGCTGGAGTGCAATGGCGCGATCCCGGCTCACGGCAACCTCCGCCTCCTGGGTTCAGGCAATTCTCCTGCCTCAGCCTCCCGAGTAGCTGGGATTACAGGCGTGCACCACCATGCCCAGCTAATTTTTTGTATTTTTAGTAGAGACGGAGTTTCACCATGTTGACCAGGATGGTCTCGATCTCTTGACCTCGTGATCCACCCGCCTCGGCCTCCCAAAGTGCCCACCTTTCAGTCCTAACTTTTGGAAGGGTTTTCCCATCTCCAGGCTGGTCTCCTTGACTGGATAGGTAATTACAGCCACCTGGTGGCCATATGGAGAAACGACAGATGGATTGCCCCAAAATATCTGCTGAGATCCTTTTTTGAGTTTTGCTCTTGTTGCCCAAGCTGGAGTGCAATGGCACTATCTCAGCTCACTGCAACATGCACTTCCCGAGCTCAAGTGATTCTCCTGCCTCAGCCTCCCAAGTAGCTGGGATTACAGGCATATGCCACCATGCACAGCTAATTTTTTGTATTTTTAGTAGAAATGGGGCTTCACCATGTTGACCAGGCTGGTCTCAAACTCCTGACCTCAGGTGATCTGCCCACCTCAGCCTCCCAAAGTGCTGGGATTGTAGTAGGCATGAGCCACTATGCTTGGCCAGAGACCCTCTATGGAATAATTTTTGGTTTTGGATATTGGGGAAGCAAGGAAAGAGAATCCTGTGGTAGAGACTGTAGCACAGGAATCAGACATCCTATTTCTTGGTCCTTCCTTGCCTAGTAGGGTACAACATCTCCCCCACTAGTTAAAGACAGATGAGTTTACTTAACATTTGAGTTAATTCAAAATTTATTGAGCAGCAACTGTGTGCTCAGCAGTGAGAATATAGCACTGAGCAAGATGTGAGCAAGATCTCTGCCCTCATGAGCTTACGATCTAGCAGTGCAGCCAGCCAATTTCATCCATAATTTTACAAATGTAATTTAAAACTCTGGAAAATGCATGGTGCTAACCGATTTAACAGAAAGTCCTGACCTACTAAGAAATCAGAAAAGACTTCCCCAAGGAAGGAACATTTAGGATCAGCTAGGTGGAAGGTGAAAGGAACAGTGTTACAAGCAGAGAGGACAGTGCATGAGGGCTCTGAGGCAAGATGTTTAATGAACTGAAAGCCAGTGTGTCTGGGCCATAGAGGACAAAGAGGGGTGTTATGAGATGAGCCTGAATTATACAAGGCCTTTGAATTTGGGACTTTATTCCAAAAGCAGGTGAAAGCCACTGAAGAAGCTAAGGAAAGTCAGATGTTTAGGTTTGTTTTTCATAGCTGACTCTCACTGCAGCATGGAAGGCAGAAGTGGACATGGGAGAACAGGTTTGGAAGTTTCCACAGCAGTCTGGACAAGAGGTGATGGTAATTTGGAGAAAGACAGGTTCCAGAGATATCAGGAGACAGAATATACTTGATGAGTGACTGCATGTGTGAGGAAAGGGATGTGTTTCTGGCAAGAGGTTCTGAAGTAGGAGTCTTTGGAAGAGGGACAGGTTTTGGCAGAATGAGGACATCCCATAGGCACAGGACAGGCCCTGAGGCTTGCACTAGAGGAACAGCATAGTTCCATTCTCAAATAGTTCAGGGTTTAATTGAGCAAACAAGGTACACGTAATTGCAGAGCTGATAAAGATCAAAATGATCGATTTAGATAATTCACGGACTCCTGCATTCCATGGGGTTAGATTTAAGCCCTCCATGTCACAGTAAATTCAGATACTGCTGAAGCCAACAGCAATGTTTCCACCTTTGTTCATGCCTCTCATAGCCCCTCAGAGAACACCTATACAGCTCACCCAGTATATCTCACAGGGGCCACCTTCTCCTGTGCTAGGCCCTGGTGCCCCCTGGCAGGAAGACACACTAAATACTTCTTGATTGTTTTGCTTGCTGCTGCCAGGAAGTTCACCTGTTATTCTCAAATCTCTTCCCCTCCTTAAGTTGAAGGAGACCAAATCTAGCCATTCACCCCCATAGTGGTTCTTTTTTGGTCACCAAGAGAGTCTCCTGACTTACTTAGCATCTCTCTTTACATTACCCCTGTGAAGGTGCCTCTTCTGGAGTCACCATCTTGCAACCTGTCTTCCTCATCTTCTCTAAGTGGCAAACTGCCTCCTTTTTCTCCCTCTCCACTAATTTGCCAGCCTTTTCCCCACTGTATTTTTCCCTCAGTTTGGTAAATACCCAACTCTTTGCCCCAGAAAAGTCAGAAGAGAAATTTGGGGTATGAGATTAACAAGGAAGTAGCCCCAATAGTTATTGCTTAGCTGACACTTAGCCTTCCTTGCCTCCTCTTTGCCACAGGAAAACTCTGCAAACCCCCTTCCAGAGACATTAACTGCTAACTATTCAATAGGCACACAGTTTCCTGTTGTGCAAGGAGCCTAGGACAAAGCCACACCCCAAATACTTGCTCTGAGAGCAGTGGTTACAAATATTAACATGAAATTAGACATTCAGATGGTCCCTTTATATCAAAGAACATAGACTTTGGAGTTGGGCAGACTTGAATTTGCATCCTGGCTCTAGTAGTTTCTAACTAGTGTGCCTTTGAGCTATTAAACTGTTATAAGTTTCAAAAGACTTATCTGTAAAATAGTAATGGTATCCACCTTCTGGGGTTGTTTTCTTGAAGAGGCTATTTGGGACCTGAGGCAGGAGGATCACTTGAGGCCAGGAGTTTGAGACCAGCCTGGGCAACAGAGTGAGACCCTGTGTCTACAAAAAATAAAAAAAGTAACCAGGCATTGTGGCAGGTGCCCGTAATCCCAGCTACTCAAGGCAGAGGTGGGAGGATCACTTATGCCCAGGAGTTCGAGGCTGCAGTAAGCCATGATTCTGCCACTGCACTCCAGCTTGGGTGACAGAGCAAGACCCCTTCTCTTTGAGGGAAAAAAAAAGTGTGTGTATGTGAAGTACCTAGCATAATATCTAGCCTGAATTGCCTGATAATGATTCACTTCCTTTCTTTCCCTTGGGTTTCAGCTGCCAAATACTCTTCTACAAGTAAGATAAGCCAGCTTTGTATGGTCAATGATAAACATTTCCTATTCCTCTTTTTATAAATCCCATCTTCCTGCAGAGAGCTCATTTCCATCATTGCCAAAAAAGTTCTTCCATCTCTCACCTTTGTAGAACTACTCTCAACTATCAAACAGCTCTGCCTGAACTCTATCATTTTCTACATCTCCCTAAACCAAGACACTTGATCTTCTTGTATCATTCCCAAAGATTAATTCACTTCTGGCACTCTCCCTAATTATCTCAGAGAAAAATGTAATGAAGGCAGGGAATAGGGCCTTTACACTTCAGAAGGGCACAGGCTAGTTCCTAGAGAGGAATGGATATCTAGGTCCAGGCAGCCCTCGGCCCCACCCTTTTCCTCAAGGCACAGAAAAAGCCAAACTCAAAATATGTCTCGAGTCTACATGAGTGTACGTCTCCTTTCCTACAGCTCTGTGAGATCATCATTGAAGTACAGAAGTATTGCAGGTGTGTGAAGTGTACTGTCCATATTGAGATAGTCAAATTCTTCTTCCTCATCCCGGATCCCATTCTCTTCCAGGGTAAAATCCATGTTCAGGTTCTTCCCTTCATATTTCCACGTGTAGCTGGCAGCATGTGCATTATAGGGGAGATAGCGGTGTAGGATTTCCCATATTGACTCCAGAACCCCCACCTGGAGAACATAGAAGCACCCACCCCCAGAATTCTGTATGGAGTATATACATACACACACTAGGATCAGAGTGCCTCCCTTGGCAGAGAGCAGCTTCAGATACTCTACAGCCCCAGAAAAAGAAAAAAGCTGAAACTCCAGCATGCAATGAACAAGACCCTACAGATCTGAATGGCAGCCAATTCTAACTAACCCATGGCCATAAAGGGTCAACTGTCCCCTCACTATATCCATGCAATAGATTAATAAGAAAGTTGAAATGCTGTCCAACAGCATGTAAGAGCTTCGAAGGACCACCATCACTGAGATGCATGAACTGCTGTCCCCGGGCTTATAAAGGAGTCTCTTGTCCCTTTGTGACCCAGACACTCCTAGAATTCCCAACCCTGGGGACCTAGGTGCTGTGCTTTCCTCAGTAGCCTCAATGTAAAGGACAGAAAATATAGCTCCCACCGGTTATTGAAAACCTGATAGCCTGAAGATCGGCTTGAAGATTTGCTAGGATTCCTGTTCCCTCTAACCTGCCCCTCCCCCACCAGTTCTCACCTCCAGTGTGTGCTCCTGCGACGTGAGTGTGTTAATGATGCGGACGCTCCGGCTCTTGGCAGACAGCCGCCCCACCTCATAATACGACCTCTGCCACCAGGGCTTCCCAAAATCGTTGGCCCAGTCCGAACAGGGCAGCTGAGGCGGAACGTGCACAAAGCGGCCCCGCGGGGTACAATACCTCAGGCAGCCGGTCAGCGGATCTATGTGCTTGCGGATCTTTAAAGGAGGGTTTGGGGCAAGGGGGTTGAAGCCAGATCCTGTTTAAGGATCTAGCTAGCCTCCGCTTTTCCTCCCCATCCCCGCTCTCCATTGCCTCTACTCACAACCCCAGATTCCAGCAGAACTCACGTCTCCGGTCTTTGGATCAAACCAGTGACTGATGTCCTGGCCCGCAACTTCCACGATGGGTTTTAGCAGCAAGTTCCCTGGGAAAGAGCAGCCACTGTCAATGCCAGCCCTTCAAGAACCAAGCAAGCAAGCAAGGAAGCAAGCGCGCGCACACACACAAACAAACACTCCGGCCCCGGCCCAACGTGTGGCCCTTACCCTTGTATTCCTGTGCCAATGGCGTTAGGTCGTACACGCGTCCCAGGTAAGACACCCAGAGGTCTTCGGGCCTGTTATGTTGGGCCACCTCCGCCGGCGTGAAATAGCGACGCTGAAAATACTCCAAATCTGGCCCAGCCACCAGGCCCCGGCGCGGCATGGCTCTTGCTTTGTCGGTCACTGGCTCCCGTGGTTACTCCTTTGCTCCTCAGCACGCACGCACTACTGCGACCTCCGTCGCGTCCGGGAGCCAAGGGGAGCGCGTTTATCCGCTGACATGGAAACCATTGTCCTTTCCCGGCCACCGTCCACTGAGCTCAAAGACCGGTACGGGGATGGGACTGCAAGTGTTCACGGGAAACGTAGTGTGAGTTCCGCATCGGGCATAGAAAGATCAAGTAATTGAGTGGCGCCGCTTTCTGGAACTGGAGCCGGGATGGGTCGGGGAGAGGCGCGGAAAACGAACATGCTCCGTTTTGATTCAGTGGCCTGGGTTACGTGGGATATTTAGTACAGACTATCTCCCTGAGACACCAAAATAAGGGAGGAAGCAGTATGAAAGAATGTATTCTCCCTAAATTCCAGAGTTTCTAAAGGATAAGAAACTGAGGTAAAGGTCTCGCGATATCTGAAGACATCCGGCGTATGACATCGTTTCAATGAGCCACAGCACAAGAGAGGTAGGAGAAGCTCGCGAGATCTCTGCAGTTGCCGAGGAGACTAGGAGTGGGAGAAAAGGTGATCTCGCGAAAGGAAAGAGATCGGGAGCGCTCGCGAGATCTCGGACCACCCAACCCGAAAGGTGCTTAGGAAGCTGAAAGGCCCAGAGGAGGCCTCCGGGCAAATGGCTGGAGCTGGACCGACCATGCTGCTACGAGAAGAGAATGGCTGTTGCAGTCGGCGTCAAAGCAGCTCCAGCGCCGGGGTTAGCACGGGCTTTGATTCTGGGATTGAGGGGCAGTCGAGCAGCAAGATGGAGGGTGTGGGGAACTGCAGCTCCCGGCAGCCTCTGGGCTTCGTGTGAGTACCCTGCGGGCTGCCGGGAGCTGTGGTTCCTCGGACGGGCAGCCGGGATTGTGCGATCTGAGCGCTCGTTCCACCCCTCGCAGGATTCGGACGGAGAGCGCGAGGACTCGGCGGCTGCGCGCGCCCGGCAGCAGCTAGAGGCGCTGCTCAACAAAACTATGCGCATTCGCATGACAGATGGACGGACACTGGTTGGCTGCTTCCTCTGCACTGACCGCGACTGCAATGTCATCCTGGGCTCGGCGCAGGAGTTCCTCAAGCCGTCGGGTCAGTGCCCGGGGAATGCACACCCTCTTGGGAATGTGGCGGAACCTTACGCAAGGCATTTCCCCTGCAGGGCCTAGCTGCACCCCTTGTTTTCTGGAACCCGTTTTCGTGGCTCAGAGGGGCGGGACTGATTGTGGCCTGCTTCCCTGATGCTCTGATCCTTCTTTCTAGATTCCTTCTCTGCCGGGGAGCCCCGTGTGCTGGGCCTGGCCATGGTACCCGGACACCACATTGTTTCCATTGAGGTGCAGAGGGAGAGCCTGACCGGGCCTCCGTATCTCTGACCACGATCGGATACACCTTTCAGATTTCATTAAACTTATGACCGAATGGTCCCGTGTCTGTGTGTACCTGGGATGGCAGGGCAGGGATAGCACACCTCACCCCTAGAGGAAAAGCTTCATCTGAAGTCGGGAGCACTCAGCCCTCCTCTCCCAACCGGGTTGTCCAGGGGTGCCAAAGTTTCTCTCAGGTTCAGAGGTAGAGATGGGGGACAGGGCTGAATGACAGACCAGCAGGCGCCCCAGGGTGGGCCCCTGCATCTTCCCTCCCACGCTGCTGCTCCAGAATTGTGGCGGGAGGGGGTGTCATCCTGCTCCGGAAGGCCCATTGTTTCCCGCCCCGGGCTGGCAACACCGAGTTCCTCTAAGCCGGGGTCAGAGAACGGGCTCAGGTCCCCAAGGGGAGCAGGGCAGGCAGCCGAGGCTGGGCCCCCTCCTCTCTATTGATGGGGAGGTGCCTGGGGTCAGGGACAAATCTCTGAGGTCTGGCCAGGAAGAACGGACAAAAGCGATAAGGCCAGGGGGCTGAAAGATGCACCTCTCTGCGCATTTGCAGCCCTGGCACATGTTTCCTGTTCCTCGGCACAGGACAGGAATGATCGTACTTGTGCCACTCTTCTGTTCACAGAGCACGTTCGTTAAATCTTTATTGATATGTGGACACTCCTTCCCCTCTGGCCCCACCTCCCTGCCCCCAGCCCCAGAAATACCGGAGGAGCTGCCCCATAAAAGGAGGGCATGAGATTGTGGTCCCATTCACGACACAAGGGCTGAGGGGGAGGTATGCAGGGTCCAGCCCAGAATTTGAGGATTTAGATGTGGGTAATGGAGGGAAAGGGGGTTTTCCGGGATGTAGGGGCTTTCATCAGCATTGGGTCCACTGATGCTGCTGTTCCCAAAGGGTTGTTAGGACTCCGATCAGGCAGGGGTGGGGGCAGGGCAGGTCGGAAGAAGAGGGGCTTCCAGTTCATAGGCGGAATAAGAGGGAAGGCAGCCGTCAGGGTTCTTCTTGACTCGGGGATAATTAGACCCAGACCTTTCCTGATGTGGGAAGGGCCTGGGACCCTGGTGAGGCCCGGGTTTGCCTCGGCTGCGAGGTGCGCCGACGCCGGTAAAGGGCTCGGCTGTAGGGCACGAGGCAATCGGCTAGGCGGAGGCGCAGGCAGAGGCGGCGGTAGCTGGCCAGAGCAAGCACTAGCAGCGGCACGAGGAGCAGGAATCCGGTGACCAGAAGGGCCGTGAAACCGGGGTCCCGCAGGTGCGCGGTGCAAGGGGGTGCCTGGGAGCGCAGGAACTGTGGGAGAAGAGGAGTCAGGCCCAAGCCGACCGGGCCATAACTGTGCACGGGGTGGAAACAGCCCAAGCGGGTTGAAGTTGTGGCCCATAAACCCCAACCGCCAGCATCACCACACACCAACACCCAACACTCACTCACACCCCAGGGCGCACACTCACCTGAGAGTGGCAGAGGAAGCCGAAGCCCAGCATGGTGACAGCGGGTAGCAAGATGGTCCCTAGCACCAGCGCCAACAGGAGAAGATTGAAGGCAGCCACTAGCAGATTCTGGGCTGTTACAAGCACAGCGCAGGCCCAGCAGTCCAGGGGGTCCCGGGGCTCTGGGCCGCCGGGAACCGCTCGCTGTGCCCCCGGGACATCCGCCATGGCCTGCCTGTATCCAGCCCGCCTGGGCTGCTGCCTTATAGTCCTCTTTCCTGCCCCTCCCCCGGCCCAGCCTCTCCCCACCCCCCTTATCCTGGAATGCGGCTGTAGGATTAGGCACCCCCCATCCTGAGGAGCGGACCAGAGCCCAGGACATTCCACAGGCACCTCCGGGGAGGGGCTCGCCCTTGCCAGGGTCTGCGCCGTCCTCCCCATCAATCACGGTTTTCCAGCCCTCCCGGTACGTCCCTGCTATCAACCAGCACGTTAGCGAAACAGGATTTTTTTTCCGCTTTTATTTTTAATATTAATATTCTCACACAAAAATCACCAAAAATAGGGGTAGGGTTGGGAAGACCTCTCTGCCCCTAGGGCAGAGAGACAGTGCAGTGCGAGGGTGCGGGACTGTAAATCCCCCACCCCTCCGCAGCCCCAGCGTGGACAAAAAACCACCAACAAAACGAAAATAAAGCCCCAGAGAAACTCACCCCGGGGTGTCCCTGCCCCAGTGAGGCCCTGGCCCTGGGTTGTTTCACACTTAAAAACAAAAGGGGGTAGGGGTGAAGGTCTGTGTTTTTAAAGTTGGCCGGGACTGGGAAGGACGGGGTTCCTTTTCCTCATAGTTCTTTCTTTAAAACCTTTAAATTTTTTTATTTTATTTATTTTTTTTACAAAATACCATTTCAGTTCCCACTTCTTCCCCTACAGTACAGGAGTCGCTCACCCTCAGGCGGGGTTGGGGTCGGGTCAGGAGTGAGGGGACTGGTCCGAGAAAGTGCAGGACATAGGGGAGGCGAGCGGGTTTGAGCACCATGAGAACCCGGCTGGAGCCGCGGGCGGACGGGTGAAGACGGTCGGGCCGGACCCGGACACATACTGGGGCGCAGGGAGAGCCCGGCGGTGGGCGGTCCCCGGAGGGGCAGGCAGGATGGCTCGGGGGTGTGGGAGGTCGGGTTTTCCCAAAAATGAATAAATAGAGGTGAGTGGGACTGTTATAAATTAAAAACCAAAAACAAAAAAAGAACAAAAATTACAAATCATAACCAAGTGAATAAAGAGACATGTACAGGGGTCACAGCTAGCATTGGAAATAAAAAAGGAGGTTCTGGGGGAGGGGTAAAGCCCATAGAAAGAATCTCATTAAAAACCTCGGCTGCCGTAACGTCTATGTACATATACACGAGCCGCGTGCATCTGCGCCGGGCGGGCGGGCGGCTGGCAGGGTGAGGGAACCCGTATGTGACCCCCGCCGCCGCCGGAGCCTGGTCCTTGTGTCTGTTGCTAAAAAGGCCAAAGTCGGTGAGGGGAGGGGCTGGTGGGTGAGGGGCTGCCAGCCCCCTCCCCCGTCTCCCATTTTTTTTCCTTTTTTCCTCATATTTGCTAAAAAAAATTTTTTCTTAATAAATTAAGTGAGGGGAGCTGCCAATGGGGTGGAAGGGCTGGGCCCGACCCCCTTCCCGGCCAGAGGCGGGACCCAGGTCCAGCCCAGGCATGTGCTGGTGGCCCCGCGGCGCCCTGCAAGGGCCGGCAGGCGGGCGGGGCGTCCGGCCTCATCGAGACGTGCTGGCGGGGGCCTGTGGGGACAAAGCCGGCAGTGGCTCAGGGGCAGGCCCGGCCAGGCCCCTCAAGCCCGTCCCTGCAGCCTGCCCCAGTGCCCTCCTCCGCTGACCGCACACCCGCTGGGGCCTCACCAGCGTGAAGGCGTCGTAGGCCTGCGCCAGCTCCTCCGTGCGGTACTGCTCCAGCACCACCACGCCCTGCAGGCCCGCGCTGCGGCGCCGGGCACAGCCCTCGCAGTGTACCAAGTACGTGTTGCGGCTGCCGTTCTCACTTGTCACGAACAGGATGTTAAACACCTCCACCTGGGGCAGGGAGGAGGGAGCAGTCAAGGGGAGGGAGGACCACTGTGGACACACTCAGGTGGCGCAGGAGAGCCGGCACACTCACATCGCACTCGTTGCAGTAGTAGGCTGGTTCGTCCTTGACCCGGCCCTGGTAAGCGATTTTCTTCCCTGCTCGCACCAGGCTCTCACGTTGGACCTGACAGTGCTTCATGGACTGAAGCAGGCAGAATCTGGGGAACAGTGGAGTTGTGTTGAGACCACCGGCAGGGAGGGCTGGGGCAGGGCTAGAGCAGGGGCAGAGGGGCAGCTCCAGGGCCCTCCCCGCTTCATGTCCGGGTCCCATCCTCTGTCCTGGTCATCTGTCATAAGTGAGATTTCCTGTGGCTTTTGTCTATTTGAACCACTAGGAAAGGTCAAGACCAGGGACCTAGGTAGCTTTCCCAGCATAGTAACGCTTGAGGCACAGACAGACTCGGATGGAGAGAGATGAAGAATGGGGCGCAGTCAGACAGGAAGAACTAGAACAGGGATCGGGTAGGTGGAGATGGGCTCCCACTCAAACAGGGTCCTCACTTGATCATCTTGAACAAGTCAGGGTCGCTGATTTTGACCGTGCGAGCCACGTTCCATGACACGTGAATCATGGGCACGATGGATTTGACGTTCTTCACCTCGTTCCACTCATATCGTTCCAGGGCCAGCTGGTACTGATAGGCTGCGGGCCAGAGGCGATCACAATAGGACTCTCACACAGTCCCCAGATACCTAGGCCCAAGCCCTTTCCCTCCCTGCTGGCGGCTCTCCAAGCCCCTCCTCCCAGCCCCTTGCCGCGGAGGCCCCACACCCCGCCAACACCTGCCCCACCCTCTCACCGGTGAGGGGCCCCACGTTCCAGGCAATGTTGTTGCACCAGCCGGTGGCCTGCACCCAGTGCACAGTCCCCGCATTAATCCACACAAGGTCTCCAGGGCGCTGCACAAAGCGGTACACAGGGATATTGGATGCATAGAGATCATCCAGGATTGGCCACCAGGAACCCGTCAGGTAGTCCACGCCGTGCCTGTGAGGTGGCCACAAAGTCAGGTGGGAACTGGGGACCGAGGGCGGGGACGCGGTAGACTGACTCGCGTGGAACAGCACGCACCGGTCACAGAAGGCGCTGATGGTCTCCCAGTAGTGCTCGTGCACCGCGAACCACTCGCAGTCACCAGGACCAATGTTGATGTTGACGGAGCAGAAGTTGTTGTTCTCTTGGTGGCCTGCAGGGGTCGACAGAGAACGGCATGGCTGGCCCGGTCAGAGCTGCGATCCCTGCCAGCCCCGCCCTCTGCCCTCATTGGCTGACGGCTGAGCGCCGCCGCCAACCCCTCCTCTCGCGTTTCCCGAAACGGCGCGCTCAGCTGTGGAGCGCACCTGGCGTTCGGCTGCCTGGCACCTTCATATACAGCTGCACCGTGTTCATGCCCAGGATGGTGTGGCCCACGTGGCTCAGCATGTTGCCCGTGGATGTTACCCGCATGAAGGCGGGCAGCTTCAGCAACTCCTGCAGCTGGGGCTTCCACCTGCAGTGCAAAAGTGCAACGAGAGAGAGGCTACACCCCGCCCCCACCGCGAGGTCCCAGCAGCATTCCTGCCCCAGCTTTGCTAGCCTCAGCCCCACTGACCGCTTGGCATCAGACAGGTCGATGTTGGTGCCAAACTTGATGATGTGATGGTTCTTCGGGTCCGGTGCGCTGCTGCTGGGACGAAGAGCACAGGTTGTTGGAGAGCAGAGGGAGGGGAAGGAAGCAGGAAGGGAAGGGACACACCGGTACCGTACCTAGGAGGGGTTCCTGTGGTGCTGTCCGGCTCCTCTGACTCCTCATCCTCACTCTCCTTCTCCTCCTGCTCAGCCAGAGGGTCGGCAGGCCTGGGTCAGAGACCTTCCAGGAGCCCTCCCACCGCACCCCCAGTCCCAGGACCTGCCTCTAGCCACATTCTCCTCTCACCTGCAGAGACTCCTGGAAGGATGAGGCCTGGTACTGTGCGTACTTGGCAATGGTGGTGTGGGAACGGGAGCTCTCGCAGGGCCAAATCTGTCGAGTGCCTGTCAGGTCCCAGTTCTCATCTGAGGGCTGCTGCACCTGTGTGCGGACCTCCACGGTGTGCTCGCCACTCGCCTCCACCAGTGTCTTGGTGGAGAACAGGCCCAAGTCTGCAAGGGAGGGCTGAGTAGAACGTGGGGGCAGAGGCAGAGGATAGGGACCAAGGACCTGACAGACCCTTTCCCTTTCTTCCTCCTCTGGCCTCTAACAGGGTGGTCCTAGGCTTAGCAAAGCTCAGTCCAGGAGAAATAGGCAGAAACCCTGGCCCCACAGAAAACTGGGAGTGTTGGCCTCTATCTGCATCACTAGCCCTCTTTCTCCTGCAGCTGCTCAAGGACTCAGCCCCTAGACCAGTGTCCTCAGGTGTACACGTGGCCATATGCACCGCACCTGGCACATAGTAGGTGCTCAATGAATGGCAGGTTCTCTTTTTTCCCATTTGGAATCTTTCTAGTCAAAACAGCAGCTTCTTTGAGATACCATTGGATCCAATTAAAGATTCAGTCAAGTGAAAACCTGAAGTGTGCTTCAAATAACTCAGTGTGGAGAAGGGAGGTATACAGGTATAAAGGAGACAAGATTGACCTTTATATTTCTATAGTTTCCTCTAATTTTCTGTGTTTGGAATTTTGCACAATAAAAGACTGAGAGAGAGAGAGCCCCAAAATCACATCTTCAGGGGTATTCTAAAATCTGTATTCTTCTCATCCTTAATCACAAAGAAATTCCTAAATGACTAGGGCCCTGACTATGGCCCCTTCTCCCTTGCCAAATGCTGGGGATAGACAGACAGATAGGAGAAGAGCCCAAGGCCAGCTGACTCATCACTCAGAGAATTCCTCATAGCCACTGTGGGTTTTCTGGTGTGGGATTTCTCAGAGGGTGCCAAATTCCCCAGGCCCTTGTAGCCCTCCCTGACACTCTGCCTCCCATACTCACTGAGCCGCAGGGAGCCCGCCAGGCCCCGGATCACCGTGATGGGATTTCGAGGGTCTGTACAGAACTGTAGCAGGACCGGTGAGAACGCATCCCGTTTGCTCTCCAGCTGAGACATGACCAGAAGAGCTGGGGTCAGAGCCCTGGCCCAGACTCAGAGCACCCCAGCTGTCCCCAGCACTGTCTTAGAACCCGCTGGTAGGGGTGGTTCTGAGTACAAGTGGCACACATACATAGATACTGGGTGTAGGGGGATTGAGTTTTTCCCGGGGCAGCTTCTCCTCAGTGTTGATCTTCGGTTTCACAGACTGGGCAGGGGAAAGGTAGGACTCTCGAAACTTCCCTTTCACCTTGGCATTCCTGTGGGAGGACAGTGGGATGAAGACAGGAACATCAGGGTGATGGGGGGAAAGGAGCCTATCCAGGCCAAGCAGGCAGCCAACTCACTTGCTGGCACGCACAACATCAGCAGCACAGTGGCTGATGGTGAGGTCTGCCATGCGCAGCCGCCGCTCTTCCACCTCAGAGGCGATAAAGGTCTCTTTGTCACCACTCTCTACCTTGATGAGCCGGATCTTCAGCTCCTTGGGGGGCCCCTCACTAAGTGAGCGCAGCTTCAGCATGTCAGCCCGGCTGACACCTGGTGGCCCTGGAGCTTCCTCCCGAGCCTTCTTTCCAGGGACAGGGGCTGACGGGGCTGTGGGCTGGGCAGAAGGTGCAGGAGCTGGTGGAGGGGCTGGAGCTGTGGGTGGCTTGGCCTTGGAGGCCCCGCCAAGATCGGGCCGGGACTTCTCACGACCCTGGATCTCCTCGCTCTGCAGGTCCAGGTTCCCCAGCACCCGGCGGCTCTTTTCTTTGGGGGCCTTGGCCTTGGCCTTTGCCCTGCCCTCACGGGGCCGCCGACCCACACTGTCCTTACAGGCCCGCCTGTGCCGCCTATGCTCCTTCTGGTGCTCCTTCTGTCGCCGCTTACAGCTGCCTGACACCACTGTTGCTGTCACCCCTCCACCCTCCTCCTTGGCCTGGGTGGGAGGCAGTAGTCGCTCAGTCCCACTGTCCGTTGGGTCTGCTGTGTCCACTGGGTCAGTGGCACTCCGGCCCACCCGCTCCACAAGGGTCTCACAAGCCCGACTTATCTCTTCTAGCACCTCAGACTCAGAGCGAGCGGGGGGCAGAGACAGGGGTGGGGGTGGCTGGGTGGGGGTCGTGGGGCCCGGGGCTGGCTCTTCGCCCACCCTGCGCTCCCGGGCCCAGGGCCCGCCTGAGGTAGAGAACTGAGATGACGAGGAAGCGGAGGGCTGTGGGGAGCCCTGGGCGCTAGGGGCCGCTGAGGTGGGCGGTGGGACGGTAGCACCTGATGGGGGGCCAGGGGAATACTGAGCGGTAGGCAGGGGCCCAGGCCGGGTGGAAACAGCTGCTCCAGTCCCCCGATAACAGTATTTTTGTCCCTCCAGCACAGAGGCCAAGGATTTGAGCAGGCTGGCCGGGCTGGCGGGTGGGGGTGGGGGTGGCTGTGGCTGGAGGGGTTGGGGGAACTTGGCTAGAGGCGGTGGTGGTGGTAGGGCTGGTGGTGGCTTCTTCTCCTCTTCTTGGGTGGCCGTGGTGGTGGTGGTGGTGGTGGCGGCAGCAGCGGGGGTGGCAGGAGCAGTGGTGGTGGGGGCTGTGTCAGTGGGAAATGGAGGCTGCAGAGAGGCAAAGGGCTCCTTCAGAGGGGGCGGGGGGGCCACGCCTGCTTCCTGTTGTTGCTGTTCCTCCTCCTTGCGAATAGATTCATCCAACATCTTCATGATGTTGGCCAGCCCATCAGGTAGGATCTTGAATTCGGCTGGCTCCTCAAACTGGTCCTCCAGTGGGGTGGGGGGAAAATCAAAGAGTCGCGGGCCTCGGGCAGGCAGCTCCCCAGCCCCAGGCGGCACAGGCTGGGGGGCTTTACTCAGTGGGCCTGGGGGTGGCCCCGGCCCCACCTCGGGGGTCTTTGGGAAGGAGACCCTGGGCCGGGGGCTCTCCGGGCGCCTGAAGCTTCCTGAGGTATTTTGGTGGCAGGAGGAAGGAGGGGCTGGAGGCAGGGCAAGAGTCAGGGGTGCAAGAGGTGGGTCCTGGGGGCTCTGTGCTGGGCTGGGAGGCCGGGGAAGGGGGTCCATACTTCTGGCCAGATAGGGTGGTGGGAGAAAGGACACAGGCCCAGCAGGGCTGCTGCTGTGGCTGCCATTGTTGCTGCTGCTACTGCTGGTGGTTGGGGTTGGGGGAGTGGGAGGGGTGTGAGAATCCTGAGTGCCCACAGAAAAGCGGGAGGCCGGAGGCCCCAAGAAGCCCTCGCGGTGGGGGAGGGGTGGTGGGGCAGGGCGGGGGGGTCCCTCAGTCCCAAAGAAGAGCTCCTCTAAGATCTCTCCGTCCTCTCGGGCTGCCCGGCAGGCCGCACCCTTCAACCAGGCAGGGGGTGGTGGGGGGCGTAAGAGGCGGGGACAGGGTGGTGGAGGGGGTGAGGAAGGTCCAGGTGGCAAGGATAGGTGGGGAGTGGCAGCGGGAGCCCCCAGGAACGGTTTCCGACTGCTGTGTGCCGAGGGCCCCAGGCGGCCCTGGTGAGTGACCTCCAGCGTGGGAGTTTGGTAATGGTCAGCGCCGGGCTGCAAGTGTAGAAGAGGGTGGTCAGAGCACAGCTGGGGCCACCTCAAGACAAGCTCCACCCATCACCCCTCCACCCAAAGTTGTCAAAGTTGTCACTCACAATGCCTGGGTTCGGCTCCATGCCCCGGAGACCGGTGTTGCTGCTGCTGCTACTGCTGCTGGTGGTGGTGGTGCCGGGGAGGCCAGGGGGCCGGGAAGGGGCGTAAGGCACGCAGGCGGTGGTTGCTGCTGGTGAAACGCTGGAGTCCATCCGCGACCTCTGAACTCTGCTCTCTCTAAGGTCACTTCCGGGGGGACGGGTGGCAGGCAGGCAGCCATGGCTCTCTGCTCCTGGGGGGCGGGGGCCCGGGCCTGGGGGTGCAGCCGGGACCAGCCGGTGGCCAGGGGGGTGTGCGGTGTATGCTGGAGCTGGGTATGGATATGGGTGAGGCAGCGAGTGCCGCTGCTCCTAGGAGATAAATGGGGATACAAGATGAGGAACAGAGAGCATGGGATTTGCAGTTGAGAGGTAAAAGGCAACAGGCAGGGGCTCACCTGGCGCTCCGGGGGTGCTGAACCCTTGCGCTCTGGGCCCCAGGCATCTCCATGCAGGGTACTCCACAGCCCTGGCTTGGTTAGCTGAAATGGGGGGCTGGTGGCCAGGCCAGGCAGAGGTGGTGGTGGCGGTGGTGGTGGTAATGGTGGTGGAGGCAGTGGCAGCCCTGGGGGAAGGCCAGTCTAGGAAAGAAAAAGGTGTGAGAATCCCATTCCTTGCCTAAGTCCTGCCTCCTCACTGCCTGCTGGCCCCACTATACCCACACCTGTTCAGAGTTGCAGCCTCTCCTTCGCTTGCCTCCAGGGCTGAGGCTCTCCTCCCCTGAGGGGCCTGAGAGTGCTGCAGGAGGCACAGGCTGCACCACTGGGGGTTCAGCAGCTCGCTTCACCGGGGGACCGCCCCGCTTGGCTCCATAGTTCCGCTTGTGCTGAGAACAAAAGAGAGAAGAGAAAATGGCATGGGTGCAGGCACAGCCTGGCCCTCCTCCCTAACTTACTCAGAACCAGCCTCACCTCAAGGTGCAGCAAGTTCCACACTTGCTCCAGTGGGGGTAGGACCTTGGCTCGGTGCTGGCAGGAGCCAGTATGAAAGTTCCAGAGCTGGGCCTGGGGGTGGGGGGACACAGGGCAGGGGCAGACATCAAGTGGGGCACTGAGCCAGAGGCACAGTTATACAATCCCGTCCCCCATGCCCTACCTCATCCTACCTGCTGCAGTCGGCCAATGCGGGGCCCCAGCTCAGCGAAGCTTCCTCCGTATCGAAGGGCACTGTGGTAGCAACGTGCGGCCTCCTCACTGTCATGCTCTGACTCGTACAGTTGCCCAAGCTGTTCCCACAGCCCTGGCTGGGCTGGCTCCCGGAGCAGTGCCTGCACACAGCCATGCAGGGATTCCAGCTTCCCATGGAGGGGTCTTGGAGTGGGCGCCCTACAGAGCAGAAGGGGTGGGGGTGGGGGTCGGGCTTGACAGGACTCTTTCGAGCCCTGGTCTTACCTCCCACCCCAAGAACCTTCACATTTCCACTCACCCTGGGGCATAATATGGTTTGTTGGGGTGCCCAGAACTACTGCCATGTGAAGGAGGCAGGGGTGCAGGAAGCGGGGGCTGCCCAATGCTGGCTGAGCATCTGGAGAGAGAAGGAGTCTATTATATACAGCAAGAAAGAGCAGTCTTGTCCTACCTAGGCAGGAGGGGGCTGAGAGAATAAGAGAAAGCATCTGAGGACTACAAACAAGCCCACAGAATGACAGGAACCCATGGAGAATGACACAGATTGATAGAGAAATGGAAAGAGATATGCCTGGAGACAGAGGACCCCAAGTTCTCACCTGCCTCCAGGCAGCCATGCGCTACGAGGAGGGGGATGGGGCGGGCAGGAGCTCCAGGCCCCAGCACAGCTCAGGCCCCCAAGGGCAAAGGCTTCCCGTGCAGCGCGGGCCCCTGGAGGGTCCACTGCCCGATGCATCCAGCCTGAGTTGGGCATAAAAAAATTATGCTCTCACTGGGGGCAAGACCAGAGCTGCCAGTGTACACCCAGCCAGCTTGACCCCAGATCTTCCCTTACCAGGTCAGCAGTGGCCCCAGGAGCCCTGGAGATTGGGCACGGCCCCCTGCCCCAGCTCTCTGGGACGATGGTCCGGCTCCAGCCGCTCTGATAAGAGTGCCCGCTACCCCCAGATGGCTGCCTGGGTCCTTTCACAGCCAATTCTACAGAGAGAAGGAGGAAAAGAAGTGAGACAAGCTGGCCAGTACATAGTCAAGGCCCAGTGGCTGGGCTGAGCGACTGTGACATTCACCAATCTGTCATTTGTACAAAGGGCCCGGCCTTGGCTTTCCCCAAGGGGAGGCCCACCCGATCCAACCAGCCCTTAGAGGCCCAGGAGTGTGGCTGGGAGCCGGGATGTGTGTGGCAGGGAACCAAAAGGCCCGTGGGAGGGACGGGGTGGCTGCGCTACCAGGCTTCCAGTCCGAAGTCACCAGGCCACCCCGCAACGCAGCGGCCGTTTTACCCGGCCTCCGTGGGAGCGTCCTCTCACCGCGTCGGCGAGCTCCAGAGATCTGGCCAATCACAGGACTTCCTCTCTCCCCAGAAAGCCAATCATCACCCGTGTCTCCGCCTCAGTAACAGCCTAGCCGGAACCAATGGGAGCGAGGTGAGCCCGGCAGCCGAGGCTGGGGGAGGAAGGGCGCCGGAGCCGGTCAGACGGGCTTAGCCCCGGGTGACCCCGATGTGACCCCACGGCTCCCACCTAGGGTCCCCATCTAGGATCTGACACTCCGGCCGGCAGGGCCAGAAGACATCCAGGACGCCAGGACAAGACACGTGCGGATGAGGGCGGTGAGTCGCACGCTCGGCCCGCGTGTGGGCTGGCGCTACCCGCAAGCTTCACGCACCCAGAGCCCGGTGGTCACGGCCAGGCTGGTCGAGTCGCTCGGTGCCCGGCCATCGCAAGACCGACGGACAGCAGATGGATGCGGAAGGCAAAACAGACATCCCTCCCCTTCCTCACTTAACCTCGCCCAGCGACTGACCTCTTCACCCTAGCGCCCCTAAGAACTGCTTAGGGCTGGCCAGCCACGGCGACTTCCACAGCACCCAAACCCGTCCGCGGCGCTAGCAGGGCGCTCCACCCCCAACGCCTGACCCCGACCCAAACCTTGGTCAAGCCCCCAGCCTCATACCTAGTTCCTCCAGCTCCTCTACTTTCCCTGGCTTTGTGGGTCTTCAATGCCGACCGACCCCCAAAATCAAAACCCCTTTAGTCCCCCAACTTCCGAGAAGTCAGGCACCGCGGTCCCGAGTGGCCACTCTCTCGTGGCTCGCGTATCCTCTCTGCCCTTACCCGCCGGGGCCACGCGGTTCCCCACGGCCCACGTGGCCCCCGCCCCCCAAGGGAGGGGGGGATTTCGGGGGTTGCCCGTGACGTGGCTACTTGCGCAGCGGAAGCTGTGTGTGTAAATGTACGGGGCGGGGGGGGGGGTCCTGAGGGAGGGAGGAGGGCGGGGCCCGACAGGCAGTGACATCACCCTTGTCCCACTCTCACCGCCCACTCCCTTAAAGAACCCAGAACCCGTTTCACTTCCTCCTTCACGGCCCCCCCACCCCTTCGCAACGGCGCCGGCTGGACCCCCGACTGGCACTACGCTCCCCTCTCCTGGGCACCTTCCCATTAGCCCCAGTTCTTCCTTCTCGCCCCTCTGAGCCCAGGAGCTGAGTCTCCGCGCCTACCCGGCGTCCCCGCAGGTAGGGAGCCGGCTTCGCTCCCGGGATCGGTCCATTGAAAGTCTAGAGTACAAAGAGCAGCGACAGGCGAGTGTCGAGTACAAAGCGGCGGGGGCGGGGCCAGCGCTCCAGCTGGAGCGAGCGCCGGGCAGGAAGCCGGGGGAGAGTGCGCGACGAGGGGCTGGGGGCGGCTGGAAAGTTTGCCTTCGCTGAGAAAAGTCTGCGCTGTGGGGAAATTTCCACCCAGCCCACAAGGGCAGGCGGGTTTCTGGCGAAAAGAGCCTTCCTTCCCCCAGGAGCAAGGTCGTTTGTTTGCATGGAAGCGCTTGGACCCTATAGGGCCCTGCGTGCGACTCTCCGCCGAACCCTGGTGGGCGCTTGGGCCCCGCGGACCCTCTCCGCGATTCACGTGGAGTTACTGTCAGAACTCTCTCCTTACCAAAGGCAGCAGCCTTTCTGTCAGTAACCAAGCCCGGTACAGCGCTGAACTGGGGTCAAGTAGATCCCTGGCTGACTGCCCCCACCCGAGTACCAAGGCAGAGGCGAGGAGGAGACCCAGGGACCAGACGTGGACGGGGAGCCGGAGAATCAGACAACAGCGGGGCAGATCCCTGCTTGGGAAGTGGTCCCGAGAGCGCTGTCAGTTACCAGGAAACGCAGCTTCCCCTTCTGCGATGATGACACTTCCCCTCTGCCACTTCCCCTTTCCCACGGGGAACTGACTCAGCTTTCCCTAAGCCAGTGAGTGCGGTCCCTCCAGCCCCCTGTTCTTCCACCTTTATCCACAAAGCCCTCACTTGGAGACAAAACTTCCTGTACACTAAACACACATTCATTCTCACCAGCCACCTCGGATCCTTGTCCGAACCCGGGACCCAGGCGCTTGACTCCTCACTCGCCCCCCGTTCAAAGCCCTCCCTCGGGGTCTGATTCAGGCTTGGGGTGAGGGAGCGTGAGTCACCCAGAAAACCTTCCCCTCTTCCCACTGACTCAGCCCCCGCCTCCCTGAACACACACAGACACACAGTCAGAGGCAGACACAACTCCTCAACCCACACACCGGCTCACCACCGGTCCCGCGGAATTTCCCCTCTCGTCTTCCCCCACGATGGCCCCCCCCTGCGCCGGGCAGCCCCAACGCGGCGCTCGCACCTGTTCCCCAGCCGCCGCCGGCTCGCGCTCCACTCTCACCTCCACTCTCTCTGTGGGGCAAGAATAGCCCTCCCTGATTCCCGGTGCCCTAATATACTAACCAAGGGGAGGGGACCACGAACAGCCACAAAGATTGACACCCACAGACTCCTCCAAGACAGGCGAGAGGTAATCGCACGCGGTTAGAGCCAGGCTGCGAGATCAACATACTTCTGGGGCAGACATTCCAGCCTCTCCCGACCCTACCCACAACCTCGGGAGCCAGCCGCTCTGAAAGGGTTAATTCCGCTCCCGTCGAGGCCACGCCCTCTCCATCCGGGCACTCCCGGCAAAACAGCTCCGCCCCCTCCATCCGGGCCCTGGACTCGGGACTTTAACCGACCCCCCACCTCCCGCTGGAGCCCCAAGAGAGAACCACTGCATCAATCACACCCATTTAACTCTCTCTGGGCTTGAGCCGACGAACCCCTCCGCGCAGCGCCGGAGCCGCGCGGGACGCGTGGTAAGAGGCCTGAAGTGCGCACGCAAACTCACGTGACGGCCAAAGATAAGAGCCCGCAGACAGGGTTTTACCAACCAGGCAGTCAGCGGGCACGCAGCGTGCGCGCCGGTGTGGGGCGGTCCGGGACCTTCGTTGCAACCTGCTCCCTGCCCGACCTCATCACTCCCGGTGGAAGCGAGAGGTTACAAGCTCGCTTCTTACCTGGGGGAGGGTGAAGCGAAGGGGAGGGCCGCCGGCTGAGGCTCCGCTGTGACTCAGCCACCCGGGCAGGCCGCCCGCCCGGGATTCCCTTCCCCAGCTTTTCCCCGGCTGCCGGCCCCCCCGCGCCCCCCACCGAGGAGTGACGGTGCCGGCCCCGGCCCGCTGTGTGTCACTGCAGGCCTTGTGTCTGCCTCTGACTGGGCGCTGTGTTCACCAGTCTGTCTGACACGGTTGGCTGTGCGTGGGTCCCGGTGTCTGTCTCCGTGTGCACCTGCATATCTGTTCATCTTGTCTCCCTCTGTGCCTGTGTCTGACGCGTTCCTGTCATTATCCCTGTCTACATGACTCCGCGGGGCTGTCTCTGTCTGTGTGTCTGCCTAGCTCCTGTCTCGGTCTTTTGTCTGGGTCTGCCTCTGCATCACTAGCGTGATCACGTGTGTCTCTCTGCACATGCCCTTCTGTGTTTGCCTTCATGTTACTGAACAGAGTCTGGGCGACACTGGCGCAGGCCCACCCTACTGACTCCTGGCTATGCTCCTCTTGATCCTCACATCTTGCTGGATCAGTGATTATTTATTCTGTTTCGAGTCAAGTATTTGGAGGTCTGTCCGCCTTCAGTCAGGTTCTTTCCCATCCCTCGACATCCCTGCTTATTCTCACAGCTCCCTGTGGCTGCTACTGTGATAATTGCTAGCATTTCGTGAATATTTATTACATGCCAGGCACTGCATTAAGTATTTTACAAGCATTTTTTTTTCACTCTTCTCCAAAACCTGACATAGGAAGTACTTTGATTACCCAGTTTTACGGATCAGGAAATTGAGACCCAGAGAGGCTGGGTGACTTGGCCAAATCATTCTGCAAGTGAAGAATGAAAGAGCTAGGCTTCTTTCCTGAGCCACATTCTTACCACTCTTCTATATTGCCTCTGTCCTACTCTCCCTCTTTTAGTTTTATCCTCACAGACCATTTTCTGGTCAGCCTTCCTCTCAGCTCTACCCATGTTACCCTCCCCACGTTCTCTAGAGAAGAAGGTAGGAGGCTGTGCAGCAGATCTCAGAAATCATAGGTTCTTGGTAATGAAGCTCATTCAGTTAACATTATTCAACACAAATCCACCACACACCCCAATGTGCAAAACATCATGCGAAATAGCTAGAGATACATAGAAGAAAACAGTTCCACTCAAGAAGCCGCCTATGTAATGGGGAAGAACAACACACAGAAAACTTAAGACCCTGACTTAGGGATTATCTTCCATTTTCTCCAACAAAGAAATGGGAAATAAAGCAGGATCTCAGGCAGAGAACTGAGAGAAGGAGAGAGGTAAGCAGAAAAGGTTAAGACATAGGTATGGGGGCAAATGCTATAGTGCAGTGGGAAGAGAATGGGACCTAAAGAGATCTGGAAGGAAAGGTGAAATGCCAAGATTGCTGTGACTGGTAGTGATCTCCATTATCTCCCCAAATCAATTTCTGAACACCCTCCAAAAGCCAGGGTGTTCAACAACTCCTATAGAGGCAAAGCCCTTCTCCTCACAAGAAAAAAATTCCTCCAGGGTAACTCATATCCACTTTTTGGCTTGCAAACTCCATCTTCATTCAATAAGCAACTGAGTTGTGGCACTGGGGAGATAATGGAGAGAAGATTTTTTTGGTAGAAGTGGAGAGGCTGGTGAAGTATAGGCCTGAACCATTTATAGGAGATAGAAGGGAGGTCCATAAACCAGGAGGGCTGAACCACTCAAGCACCACATGGTGAGGTGCTCAGAATTGGACTGGACCATTCTGAAGAGTGGGCATGATCCAGATCATACCAAGCATCTCAAACCATGTGATGCAGTTAGATTGCTGGGGAGAGAGGGTCACTCAGACAGGACTTACCAGATGGAGTTTGGTGTGCCCTGTCTCATTGGAACCAGCACCCCAGCAGTGGGATACAACAGACCACGGTGGGTGGGGTGGGTAGTGCTACGGGGCTGGCATGTTGCCCTGGGGGGAACCTAAAAGAAAAAAGTCAGTTAGAGGTGGGGTCTCCCAGGCTGGAGAATTTCCCTGGGCTCCCTGCCCCCTCAGTAAAGAGAAACCTGGCTCTGGTGGTCAGATATGATAGGAGAATCTGTTTCCATGGCAACCAGAAAAAGCCATCCCCAAACTGGTCATCCAACCTTCCCCTTTGGGAAGCACGCTGGACCAGTCAGTAAGAGGCCATGATATGGCATGTGAGTAAGTCTACCCAACCGCTGATCCCTCTTCTGACAGGACCCTCCTGCTGAGACTCCCTGTCCCCAGAGTTGCCCCAGCTGCCCTATCATCTGAACCCAAGCCAGCCTGAGTTCTAGCACCAGGACATGCAGACCTGCTTCCTTCAGCTCTGTGTCCTCTCCAACATTATCAAGACATGAGACAGTCAACCCCACCCTCTGGACTCTGCCCCCTCCTCTTCCCCCAGGCGGGTGCAGGCAGGTCTTGGCTAGCAGCACTGGTAGCCAGACTAGATGAACGGGCCCAACAGGGAGGGGCCATCCTCCCCTGCAAGAACTATGACTCTGGGCCTGAGCCTGGAAGTAGCCTCTGCTGCAAGCCTCCCCTCACTGCCACCCCGAAGGCAATATCCTGTTTCCCCATCACCTCCTTCCTCTTATGTGGCCTAAGAAGGTGATAGAGGACCACTCCCTTCCCAACCCTCAGAGACAAGAAGCTAGGTCTTAGTGTAAGTCCAAGGCCAAGAATCAGGTGTCCATCCAGGGGTCAGAGATAAGTGGCCCCTCACCTCAGACTCGCTCCTCAGGAACCTGTTTTCTGCTTCCTTAGTCATAGTTCTCTGCCCTTATGGACCCTAACACTTGGGCTCCTAAACTAATCTCTATATTCCTTGGCCTTCCAGCCCCCATCCTTCCCCCTGCCCCAGAGACTCAGGCCTCTAGCCCCCAGTCTCCATGATGCAATGTTCTGCAAGCTTCTGTGGCTGCTGATGACACTGCCCCCAGGGAGGTGCTATTTCTGACCCACCAAGGTCCCCTCACTGGGTCAGGGTAGTGGTCAGCCGTAGGTGGGTGAGGTCAGGCAGGCCAGGCCCTTCCTCTGGGGAAGGGAACTTGAGGTTGGAACTCTCCAGGATGGAGAGGCTTACAACCTGGGAGCAGGTAGTATCTGTAGTCTAGCATCTGTGTTTTGTGGTTGTGCTAGGGGAAGGGACTCGGGAAGAGCTAGTCTAGTGGGCAGACGTTAGGACAGACCAAGAGGAGGAATGACGGGGCAGCCAAGGGGGTCAGAGGGGTGTGTGTGGGGTGTCTGGACAACAGAGTGGGGGAGGGGCTAACAGCCATTTAAAGGGCCAGCCCCAGAGCTTTAATCCCTCACCAGCCTTGGACCTAAGCCTGAGGCTGTAATTCATCTGTCCAACAGCTGGGGTGTGTGTTTGTGTGTGTGTGTGTATGTGTGTGTGTATGTGTGAGGGGGGCATGTGGACGGGAAGGGGGAGCTGGGTTGGGGGAGGGGCTGGGGCTTTCTTGTGCACAGAGCCAAACAACAAAAGGGGAAGCTTAAGTGCCAGCTCCAAAGTGCCCAGGCCAGGCCACTGACCTGCAGACCAGCTGGTGGCCCCCCACCTGATGGTCGACAGACTCCATAGTTTGGACTCAAGGATTCTTGGCCAAGGAGTCTGTACCCAAAGGTGGGGCCCTGGAGAAAGCCCAGGCTGTGTACCCCCCAGGCAGGCTGTCACCCCTCCTTGCACTGTCCCAGACCTGGCAGGCCCCGCAACAGACTCAGCCTTAAATGCCCTGCTCACCAGCCAAGCCTCCCCAGACATGGCTTGCCGGCTCCCCCTCCCGCCAGCACAGGGTGGCAGCGGCCACACCGAGGCTGTCCCTTTAAATCATTACCACCCCTGATTGTGTGGACGAACCAAGGGCCCTGCCCCCCAGGCAGGCGGCTTGCCACCTCCCCCCCCACAAGTCCCCAGAAATGTGAGGACCATTTAAAGGGACAACAGAGAGGCAGCCAGGTCTCTAACTGCCCCCCCACCTCCACCCAACACACACTCACAGCCCCTTTCCCCAGCGACATACAGCCCTTTGCCCCTCCAGGGGGCCCCCTAAATTCCGGTTATCTCCCCACCCCTAGAGACTGCTAGAAGGAGAAAGGGGGCCAGAGTTGGGGGGGGCGGGGAACTGGGGGGGAGCAAGAAAAGGCAGGGACTCCCTCCTCCCCCAGAACCCCAGGGGACAGGTCGGAAGGAAAGCAAGACCCCAAAGAAGCAGCCAGACAGAGCCCCCAAAAGGTGCCTTGGGCAGACCTAGGGCACACAGGCTGTTGGGCGAGGAGAAGGGAATCAGGCTGCACGAGACGCCGGCGCGGCCAGCGGGCGACAAGCCCAAGTGGGGGCGATGGAACACGGAAGGCCAGGGAAGAGGCAAGGCCAGGGGGGAAATGGGGAGACGGAAGGGGAAAAGGGGTCATCCGGGAGGGTGTGGAGGAAAATCAGAGAGGGGAGGGCGAGCCAGGCCGGGGTTACCTGCTGGGTGTCTGTCCCCCGGCGGTGCCCCCGGAGTCCGGGTAGGGAGGGGGGGAAGCAGCAGGGGGGGGGAGTGGGGGCTGGGGGGGCGGGGGAGACGGTCCCTCCTCTGCCTCCTGGGCCTGCCCCGGCGCTTGCAGCCTCTGCCTCCCTCCCTCCTCCTCCCCGTCCCTGAGTCCCGGAGTCAAACAAAGAACTGTAGCAGGCTCTCCCCAACCCCCTCCCTCCTCCTCCTCCTCCTCCTCCACCTCCTCCTCCCCTCCCTCCCTCCCCACCAGCAGGCTCCCTCCTCCTCCCTTCCGGTCTCTTCCTTTAACTACCCGCCCCCCCCAGCCCCCAGCACTAGTCTCTCTCCACCCACCCACCCCAACCTTTTACACACCCCTCAGCCTAGCCTTGTCCCCACTAGAGAAACTGTGGAGTCCCTTTGCAAAATGAAAGCCTCCAGAGAACAACATGGGAGGGGACTGAGGTCTTGCTTCAAAATCAAGAACCACAATACAATTATTTTATTTTCAAGGCCCACGGAATAGTCTTAGCTATTTCTTCTCCAAAAGGGGAAAAAATAATCCTAAAGAAAGCAATACAAATCTGCCTAAAGGCTTCATCAAATAAAACACAAAAAGCAGTTGAAGCTAATCTCCAGCCCCCTAACCCAAATCTCCAAATTAACACAAACTATTCACTCCCCCCTAACAAACTCCTAAGGGTAACTGCTGGTTTGGAGCAGGCCCACAGGAATAATAAACTAATAACACTAACAATAAAAGTATTTCATAACAACAAGCACTCATTCTGTGCCAGGCACTGTGCTAAATGATTTGCATAAATTATCTCATTTTTTTCCTCGCAGCGGCCTTCAAGGTAGGTATTGATATTTAAATGTTCAAGATTAAAATGCAAGGCTCAGAGAGGTTGTGACCTTTCCAAGTTCCAGTAGCCACTAAGTGACTGAGCTGGAATTAGAATCCAGGTCTGATCTGACAGCCCAAGCTCTAAGGTACATAAAACTACAAACTGATTTATTCCAAGACCATCTCCAACCCCAGGACTTAGTAAAGAAGAGCAGCCAGAACAAGCAACTGAGTCCCCCTCCACCTAGTGAGAGGCTACAGGCCGATTCACCGGCATACACACAATAAAGACCCTTACTTTCCAGTCTAATACTGTTTCTTGGCCCTTTTCCTTTCATTGTTTGTAGATAGGAGTGTGCCATTAAGGGGACGTTAGGGATAAGCTGGTGTGTAGTGAACCCCCGATACTAAACACAACTCTTCTGTCTTGCAACCACTCCCACTTCAAATCAATCTAGGGAAGGGGGCAATAGGACACTTGGTCACGCAGCAGGTGGGAAAGTAAAAAGACTGCTAGGTAGCTCTTTCTATGGGGGCAGAGACTTGGAGGAGAAGCTCTTCTGTGCCAATCTAGGGAAAAGTGACCCAAGGCTCCCTCAGCCCAAGCAAAGGGGCAAAGTCTTTCAGCCACACCACACCCGTGCCCCTCCCCCTCACAAAACTCCAGGCCGGGGTTTCCCACCTGCAGGATGCTAAGACCAAGGGAAGGGAGAGGGGAAAGAGATGGCACGGGACTGGGACTGGAACTGGACTCGGGGCAGAGGTGGGAGGGAATAGAAGGGGGAGGAAGCCTCATTGCCTGGCAACCGTCCCAGGGCACGTGCACTGGTGACATCATCCCAGGCCACCTCTAACACAGACCTTTGACCCCTATGGGGCGGAGGGGGTGTGCTGGCTAAGCTTCCTGGAAACACCCTTAGGAATTCTGGGAATCCAAAAAGGAGAGGGAGGAAGGAACCCAGGCGTCCTTATCTCTTTTACCCCTATACGACTCCAGTCCCAGGGACTCAGGCCTCTTGCCTGACTCCTACTCTCCGCCCGCAGCCCTGACCTCCCCGCCTGCAGCCCTGACCTCCCAACCCACATTTTTGACGGGAGTCGGCCCGACACGCCCCTCGAAGATACTGTGCCTTCTCTCTCCCGAGCAAGATCTCGGTGGGGGCCGGCAGGCGGGGACGGGGGCACCGGGTCCCGCGGGGCTCCGTCTTCCATCTGCAGGATCCCCCGTGCCCCAGCCGGCCGCCAGCCGTAATCTGTCTGGGTCCCCAACCCTCCCGCCCCTCCCCGCGCTGTTCCAGGGCGGAGTCAGTGGAGTTGAAACCAGGACACGGCAAGAGGAAGAGTTATATAACTGAGAGAAGCGAAGAAGGACGAGTGGAGACAGGGACAGACAGCCCGAAAGGAGCCGAGGGAGGTGCAAAGAACGCCAGAGCGAATGAGAACGAAACATTAGGAATGGGAAGGGTTTTGGTGCTCATCAAAGAGCAGGAATTCACGCGAAGAAGGGGCGTGATGGCCCAGAAGAGTCACCTGGGCCGTCCGGGGCTTCCCCGCAGTGCCCTCCCCCGCCACCAACAGCAGCTGGGCCAGGGAGGGAGAAGCCTCGGGAAGGGGCGCTGATACCCGCTCGCTTTCTCTTGGGGAAGCAACGTAAGCCAGAGCCCGGGAAGGCAGCGGCAGAGCAGATGGGGCCGGAAACCACAGCTCCGCCCAGCCCACCTGGGAGTGTGGGGCGCCAGCTGGGGGGAGGTGGGGAACAGGTAGTCCGCCCTCCTGAGCGAGGCTGGGCATTATAGTCACGACCCGCGAAACGGTGCAGACCGACCGAGACGTGGGGGTCCCCAAGAGCTGAGGGGCGCAGCCTTGGGCGGCTTTACACTGACTCCACAATGAGGAGGGGGCGCCCGGCTCGCCGCGCAGGCGCAAGGGGGTGCTCGGGCGCGTGCGGACCAGGGCTGGGGGGGGCGGTGGGCGCGAGCGTGTGGGAGTGCACGTGCGGGTCCCGGGCAGCTGCCGCCTCTCAGCCTCCGCCGCTGCCCCTCCCCTCTCCCGTTCCCGTCGCTATCATGACCCTTCCCCATTGGCTATCAGGGCCCTGACGTCAGGTCCAACCGCTGGAGCGGATTGGGTGGACGGGAGAGTTTGGGAATCCGGCTCGCAAGTCTCGCCCTCCAGTTACTCTGGCAACTGGGCAAGCCACCCTGGGGAGAGAAGGGGAGCTGAGGTGAACGCCGCGCCTCAGGTCCCGCCCCCTCCGGACAACCGCCGAATCCCCTCTGGTAGCTGCGCAACTCGCTGCCTCCCCGCCTTCCTCCCAGGGCTCTTCCTGTCTCGGGAACCAGGCGTCCTGCCCTCGACCTTCCCCGCAGTCTCTAGGCCCACCGCTCTCTTCAACCTCCACCCAGTGTCATAGCCATAAGCTGAAGCAAACGGGAAGCGAATCTACGTCGCTTAGCAACCATCCTGCGTGTCCCCCCCCTGCAATTTACCCGGGCCCGGGGAGGTGGAGACTGAGTCCCTAGAGTCCCCTCTCCATCTTCTGCCCTGCCATCTTCGGCCCACAATTTCCTGTGAGGGGACCCAGATGACAGGAAGTCAAATGGGGGCTTCAGCCTACTTTTCCCTCGGACAGGGACCGGGGCTTCAGCTACCTTTACGGGTACGTCCCGCACCTGCACTCCGCGCCGCCCTGGGTGCGCGTCTCGCCCTCGCCATCTCGTGGCTGCGTTGGGAAGATTCCTCACAGAGAAGCTGTGCGGGGCGCGCGAGGGCTCGGGAACAGCAGAGTGGGGGCAGGACCAGGGATGAGGAGACTAGCGGGGCGAGGCGTAGTGAAGGGGAGATGCAGTGGGCAGAATGGGATGGAGGAGAAGGCTACCGCTGGGAGGCTCTCGGGGCCGCTGGTGGGAAAGTCAGACTGAGGTTTCTATACCTCACCCATGCAGAGAACTGGAGGGAGACAAAGTAGCCCTGGGACCGGGACACACCCCAGTCTGACCACATCTGACCTTAATGGGTCATGGCATTGGCTTGTCTGCAAACTCTGCCTTTTAGTCCTGCCTTTCCGTGAGGACCGCCGCGCCCCGCCCAGGAGTCGAGAAGGGGAATTGCAGCCCAAGGGGAACTGGAGTCCTTTCAGGCCTCTCTGGACATCCGGAACCTGACATATCTGCTTCCCAGGTCTTCCTCCTTTGCCACCATACTCTCTTCTAGGGGACCCATGACCTTCGCCCCAGTCTTCTTCCCAGTGCCCTTCCCAAGACCCAAACGTCCATCCCTAGCTCTACCCCTCCAGACTCGGGCGTCCTGACCCCTGCACAGAGTTTCCCTCTTTCCAGATGTCCTCGCAGCTCCCCGTTACCTGGTTCTGGGGGGTCCCAGGTGTTCAGGCTCCGCAAGGTCTCCCAGGGGGTCGAGCGGCCCCCCCTTCTCCCAGGCCGGGGCTGGGGGGGCCGCTCCGCCCAGTGGCGCAGTTGGATTTTCCAACACAAACACCCGCACCCCCCGCTCTCCAGCCCCGCCCCCTTCTCGTGGTCCCGCCCCTCCTCGAGCTCAAGTCCCCCTCTTCCGCTCCGCCCCATCTTCTGCAGGTCCCGCTCGCCTGAGCGCTGGTGCCAGCTAGGATGCCGGATGCGGGGTGCTGGCTTCAGGGTGCAATGTACAGGGTTCAGCCCCTGATCCCTGCCTGACAAATCCCTATCCCATTTGGATCACGCGCCGTTCAAAGGTAAGCCCCGCCCCACCCACTCAAGTCCAGCCCCGAGACTTAGCGACAGCCTCCTCACATCCCCCTCCACCCTGCCCATTCGTTCAAGGCCACGCCTACGTTCCTCTCCAGGCCACCCCACCTCCCTAGCTTCTTCGTGCAGTAGCAGCTTCACTATAGCTCTGTCCTCTGTGAAGCCCGGGCTTCCTCCCTCCCCAGATCCTCACCATTGCATTGAGAGACATAAGGCTTGTTGTCGCGGGTGTTTTACAGCACTGAGCTCCAATACAACTCTTTCACTTTTATGGCTAGCACAACTAGGTATCTCCAGGGCCACATTACACAAATTCGGCCAAGGTCAAAGCCTGAGGTCAGTCCAGCCTCAATCCTAGGTGCAATATCTGTCTTAGCTCCTTGGAGGCCCCGACCCTCTGTCAAGTGGAGAAGACAAGGAGGACTCAGCTGTCCAGGCTCATGAGTAGAGCAGTGCCCCTCTTGATCCAGTGATCAGACGTCATGGCCCCAGACCGCAGGTCGATGCCGATGACGAAAGAGGGTCGGTCTGAGCTGCCTGCCCGGTTGGGATAGTAATAACAGGGACAGGAGTACATGCCTGGGGGAAAGGAGAGGAGGACTCAGAACCCCGGGAGCCTCCGGGAGAGCAAGGCAGGAGCAGGTGTGGGATGGGCTGGAGCAGAGGATGGGTTAGGTTCCAAACTAGGGATGGGGCATGCAGGTCTTGGGGAGCTGTCCCACCCTTGGCGCTCTTCTTGCGGCTCTCTGCAGGCCGGAAGTGGATCGTAGGCATGAGGCAGACAAGCTGCATAGGCTCTGCCTCCACCAAGCAGGAGTTCTTCCGGTCCCAGCCAGCACCTTCCAGGTACAGGCCCCGAACCCAGACACCATCCTGGGGAAAAGTGGGAGCAGGTCTGGGAGAAGCTAGACTTCAGTTGCCAGCACCCCTGACCTGCTACCTTTCTCCTCCCTTCTCATCCAATTATTTCCCATTTTTGCTCCCAGTACACTCTTTTGCTCAGATCCCCAAGCACAACAGGCTCCCACCTTGGGTGGATACACTAGGTTGCTGTCATCCACAGAGGAGACGATAAACTCCCAGGAGAGGCTGTCCACTGAAATCTGGGGGTTGAAGGTGAGAATAAGGGAAGACCCTGAAGAGGAGAACAAATGCACAGCCACAGCATACATCCTGCTCACACTTTACACATTGCTCACGTTGTTTTGGCGAGCGGAAGACTGCAGCACAGCAGTGAGGAAGCCAGTGGGAAAGGTGAAACCAGACAGCCAGAAAATGACAGGAGGCCGGGCCCGGCTGGCCCACAGCTCAAACTGCTCCACACGCATGGCCAAGTCCCGTGTCCAAGCAGCCAATGGCTTTTGTGAGGGGTATGCCTAGGGAAGGAGTGCATGCTTATTCTCTCATTTAGCCATGCATTCAAATCCTTATTTTTTCTTTATTTTGGGGTTTTAATTTTTTTTTATTTTTTAGATGGAATTTCGCTCTTGTTGTCCAGGTTGTACTGCAACAGTGTGATCCCAGCTTACCAAAACCTCTGCCTCCTGGGTTCAAGCGATTCTCCTGCCTCAGCCTCCCTAGTAGCTGGGATTATAGGCGTTCACCACCACACATGGCTAATTTTTGTATTTTTTTTTAGTAGAGACGGGGTTTTGCCATGTTGGCCAGGCTGGTCTCGAATTCCTGAACTCAGGTGATCCACCAGCCTTGGCCTCCCAAAGTGCTGGAATTACAGGCGTGAGCAACTGTGCCCAGCCCAAATCCTTATTTTTGAGCACCTGAAGCAGGTATGAGAAGACTATGTGGTATCAGCCCCTGTTCCCCAACTACAGGTGAGCAAAGCTCTCCAAAGCCAACTTCCGGGAAAGAGGCACACGACAACTATTCATTAATAACAATGACCACAGTAATATTAACCAGGTACCATTAATGAAGCACCTTCTCAGTGGTATGCACCATACTGGGAATCTTTGAGACATACTTGGAGAGGTTAGTAACTTGCCCTGAGTAAGTCTTTAAGTTAATAAGTTGTACAAAGTCAGTGAATGGCAGAGTCAGGTTTCAACCTTGAACCTGTCTAACTTCAAAGTTTAGGCTCTCTACAGTTTGTTGTATGCCCATCTAGAACCAGGAGATTGGGGAGCACAGGGCTGAGAGGGGAGCTCATTGTTGGAGAAGGATTAACAATGGTATCATCTTGCCTTTCCCCAGAGTGGAGGAACGTGGGCATCAAAGATGCAATTGAAAATCTCTTCCAGACTTGTAGACAGGACAATGAGGCCCTGGATGCCTTTCTCTAGGTCTGTCAGTGATAACCTGAGCAGGATGAGGTGGAGCGTTAGAGATGGAGTGGGCCTGGGAATGTCATTCTAGCCAGAAGGTGATGGCCTCTCCCCACCCCTTCCTATGTTCCACAGAGTCCCTCTCTGTCTTACAGGATGGTCTGCATCAGTTTGTTGTATCTTTGAATCTCCTGCAGAAGGACCACATTGAGGGGGGAGGGGTCAAGAGCTAGCAGTTTTCGGGTCCCCTCGTAGTCGATCATTTCAGGGATCTTCTGCTTCACATCAGCAGCCAACTCAAGGACCTGGGCAGGCAGAAGCTCTGAATGTAGCCCTGTCTTCTGGAATTCTTCAGGAATCAGTCCTGCCCTGATTCCCTCCCCCAGGCCTGGCTCATTTTACCTTCTCTTCCCGTGTCTGGCCTCCAGCCCTGATGGGTGTAATCTGAGGTTGCAAGGAAAGCAAAGTATCAAAGAGGGTTCGTGCTTCAGTGATCTGGGAGGCCACATCAGCATTGGGGTGCTGGCCAAAGGCCTCAGGGGGGTCCATGCCAGGCAATAAGCTGATGTATTCCTTGTAAGAGGCCAGGCTCCCATCCTTGGGGATGAAATAAGTCTCTAGGGCTGACAACCTGGAAAGTCATAGCATAATCACTGCCACATTGTGGGGACTCAGGCCTCAATGCCAGGCCAAGACCCCAAGCCTATGCAACTATTTGCCTATTTGTCCAATTCCCTGCCCTGTGCCCCTTCCCAATCCCATAAATTCTGTCTTCTCCCAATCTCATGTCCTCTCCTCAAACATTTCCCCCACCCCTGATCCCGCCACCTGGCTGGCTTGTGACCTCTGGCTCCCTGCCCAGTGCCACTTCCCCTCACCGGTAGAAGGGAGTTGATAAAGACTGGTCACAGAAATAATCATTGATGTAGGTAGTCAGCAGGCGCCGGTCCCAGTCATCTGTGACATGTCCACCATAGTTGACGCCGGCAATGAGGTACTTGAGTGCATCCCAAGGTGTCTCCTCATACTCATCCAGATAGAGGCTCAGCAAGTTCTCTGACACCTGGGCATAGTCCCAACCCAAGCCCCCATCGCCACACAGTTATGGCAGGAAATCTGCCAATGGAGCTTCAATATAGCCTTTCTGTCTGTGGATATTCCCACAGGGAAGCCATGGGGTAGGAAGTGTTAAGGAGAAAGGGCTGGGACAAGGACCCCTGGCTGTTACAAACCTCAAAGTCGGAGTCATTGAAGCCATAGATAATGTTCCAGCCAAGCTGCAGGAACTTTTTGCGTTCAAGTAATACAGAGTGGAAGAAACAAAGTGCAAACAGCAGCTTCTTATATTTGGCAGGTTTGGAGCAGCGGGTAAACTGTGGTTCTGTCATCAGTTGGTATAGACGTGTCATATTGGCCTTTAGGCCCTGGGGACAATAAAGTACAAAGATGGGGTTGACATGTATCATACTTAGATCTGCCACTAGCACCTCCATATACAGTTGTGTGGCGGCTCTTCACTGCACAAAGCCACTGGCTGAAAGGGTGAGTGGAGGCTGAAATGTAGCCCTTGATCTACATGCCAAGATATGCACTCCTCTACAAGGCTGGGTGCCTTTCTCTATCTAATTCGTAGACAGGCACTGTATGGGCTTGTGGCATGACTGACTTCTTGTCCCACCACTTTTGAATCTCTCAACCCTGATGTTCTCAGCAGTAGGTAGGCCAGCTCAATTTGGGGTGCGAGAAAATATGAACAAAGAGGAATACATATACATGCAGTTAACAAAAATGTACAGAATTGTGTGCAAAGGTTAGTGTAGATTTAAAAGGCCATACTATATCATCAAGGAGGAACAATCCATGTGATTGGCATTATTTGGCTCCATGAGCAAGCTGGGATTTGAACTAAGCCTTCCAAATGGGAAGGATATGACTAGGCTTGAGAGGGGAGTCTTCCTTTCCTGGAGATGGAAGGAATTGAATAAAGGCACAGAGGAGAAAATAAAGTGAGAGGATGAGCCTGGCTGAAGTCAAATGCAAGTGCTCAGGTGGGAAGAGGAGGGCCATGGATAGATGGAGATGCAATAAGAATGGATGTTTAAGCCATCTGTACTTGATTCACCAGGCATCATGGAGTCACTCTATCTTGAGTAGGACAGCAATCTGTTCAAAGAGCATTTTAAGAAGACTTATCTGTGACTGATGGAATGGAATAGTGAGAAACTTGAGGAATACTGGATAGCAGTAACAAAAATAATATGTGACTTTTTAAAAAATGCCGTTTGCCAGATGTGGCGGCTCATGCCTGTAATCCTAGCACTTTGGGAGGCCAACGCAGGTGGATCACTTGAGGCCAGGAGTTTGAGACCAGCCTAGCCAACATGGCGAAACCCCATCTCTACTAAAACTACAAAAAAAAATTAGCCGGGCATGGTGGCAGGCTCCTGTAATGCCAGCTACTCGGGAGGCTGAGGCAGGAGAATCACTTGAATCCAGGAGGCGGAGGTTGCAGTGAGCCAAGATTGAGCCATTGCACTCCAGCTTGGGTAACGAGCGAAACTCCATCTCAAAAAAAAAAAATGACATTTATGACATCAAGATATGTCAAGTATTTAGAAATAAATCCAATTAAAATCTATGATTATTTATGGAGAAAATTACAGAATTTTAGGCCAGGCATGGTGGCTCACACCTGTAATCTCAGCGCTTTGGGAGGCCAAGATGGGAGGATTCCTTGAGCTCAGGAGTTCGAGACCAACCTGGGAAACAGCAAGATTCTGTCTCTATAAAAACAACAGCAACAACAACAAAATAACATTACAGAACTTTAGTAAAATAAAGAATAAATGGAGGCTGGGCACAGGGACTCATGCCACCTGGGATCCCATTGTGCTATGATTGCACCACTGCACTCCAACCTAGCTGATAGAGCAAGACCCTTTCTCTCTCTAAAAAAAGAGGAAAAACATGAGTAAATGGAGAAATATACTTACAGATTGGGATCTTCATTGTCCTAAAGGTATCAATTTCTCCCAAATTAGTCAATAGAATTTTTTTATACAACAAGGTAATTCTAAAATTTATATTGGTGAATAAAAGGTCAGGAATAGCCTGAAGAAGCATAAGGTAAGGGGATTGCCTTACCAGCTATCCAGAATTATTATAAAGCTATATGGTAATTAAGACTAAAGTATATTGGCCCAGCACTGTGGGTTATACCTGTAATCCCAGCAATTTAGGAGGCCAAGGTTGGAGGACAACTTGAGTCCAGGAGTCCAAGACCAGCCTGGCCAACATGGTAAAACCCAATCGCTACAAAAATATATATATACAAAAATTAGCCGGAGTTGTGGCACACACCTGTAAGGTGTAGGGGGGAGAATTGCTAGAGCCCAAGAGGCAGAGGTTGCAGTGAGCCATGATAGTGCCACTGTACTCCAGCCTGGGCCATAGAGCAAGACTCTGTCTCAAACCAACAAACAAAAAAAGGACTAAAGCATTGACTCCAGGATAAAACAATTTGACCAATGAACAGAATAAAAGACCCTGAAAAACCCATACATATATGGAAACATGATTGAAGGCTGAGCAGGCACTACAGATCAGAAAGGTACTTGCATAGTATTTAATAAGTGGTACTGGGAGAATTGGTTATCCATGTAGAAAAAAATTAAATTGGCTGGGTGCAGTGGGTGATGCCTGTAATTCCAACACTTAGGGAGGTTGAGGTGGGTAGATCACCTGAGGTCAGGAGTTCAAGACCAGCCTGGTCAACATGATGAAACCCCGTCTCTACAAAAAATAACAAAATTAGCCAGGTGGGGTTGCAGGTTCCTGTAATGTCAGCTACTCAGGAGACTGAGGCAGGAGAATCACTTGAAACCTGGGAGATGGAGGTTACAGTGCATCAAGATCATGCTACTGCACTCCAGCCTGGAGTGCACTCCAGCGAGACTCTGTCTCAAAAAAAAAAAAAAAAGAAAAGAAAAAAAGAACGAAAGAAAATTGGACCTCTGCCTCATACCACAGTCACAAAAATCAATTCCAAGTGATTAAAAACTTAAATGTAGGCCGGTGAGGTGGCTCACGCCTGTAATCCCAGCACTTTGGCAGGCCAAGGTGGGCGGATCACAAAGTCAGGAGTTCAAAACCAGCCTGGCCAATATGGTGAAACCCTGTCTCTACTAAAAATACAAAAATTAGTTGGGCGTGGTGGCACGCGCTTTTAGTCCCAGTTACCCGGGAGGTTGAGGCAGGAGAATCGCTTGAACCCAGGAGCAGAAGTCACAATGAGCTGAGATCATGCCACTGCACTCCAGCCTGGGTGGCAGAGCGATACTCCATTTGGTAAAAAAATTAAAGTAAAAATAAAATTAATTAAAAACCTAAATGTGAAAGTCAAATTATAAATATTTTGGAAGGCAAGTATAGGAAAGTACTTTTACAGTCTTAAAGTAAGCAAGGACTTCTTGAACAAGACAAAGGAGCACAAACCATTTAAAAAAGGAAAGATGTATATCTTTCCTGAGGCTAAATTCAACCTCATAAAAATTAAGAATTTATCTTCACAAAAAAACAGCATAAAAGAGACAAACCGCAAAACACATAACTGATGAAGGATTAGGATCTGGAATATATGAAGAACTACAAAACTCGAAGAACATCAGGAATGAATGTCAAGTACATAATGTTGCATAAAAAAAGCAAGTTACAGAGGAACGTAAATAACAGTGTTTGCATTAGCAATACAAACTTTTGCATTACAATGATAAAAAATTCCTAACTCCAGGGGAAAAGAAAAAAATTATAAAAGAAAATGAGAAATACAAGATTCAGAAGAGTGATTTCCTCTGAGTGGAGAGGGAAAGTGATAAGACTGGGAAGAGGCACACCAGGACTTCAAAGAAAATGCTGGGATTTTTCTTTCTTGAAAGGGTGATGTGCACACAGATATTCATGGAATCATAATCCTTTATAACTTGCTTGTATTTTATAAATATTCTTTTGTATCTACTTAATATCTAGCTTTTAAAAAAGATTGGGTAGCAGGAGGTGACCCAGGAATATACTCCAGGACTAAACCCCAAAGTGGCAACTGGGGGCTGTTAATACAGGGACTTTCTTATTTGAAGTAAAACTCAGGCCGGGCATGGTGGCTTAGCACTTTGGGAAGACAAGGCGGGTGTATCACAGGAGTTCAAGACCAGCCTGGCCAACAGGGTAAAACCCAGTCTCCACTACAAATATTAGGGGCCAGGTGCGGTGGCTCACACCTGTAATCCCAGCACTTTAGGAGGCCAAGGCAGGCAGATCATGAGGTCAGGAGTTCGAGACCCTGGCCTGAATGGTGAAACCCTTTCTCTAGTAAAAATACAAAAAATTAGCCAGGCATGGTAGCATGCACCTGTAGTCCCAGCTACTTGGGAGGCTGAGGCATGAGAATTGCTTGAAGCTGGTTGGTTGCAATGAGCTGAGATCATGCCACTGTACTCCAGCCTGGGCACAGAGTGAGACTCTATCTCAAAAGAAAAAAAAATAATTAGCTGTTTGTAGTGGCATATGCCCGTAATCCCAGCTACTTGGGAGGCTGAGGCAGGAGAATTTCTTGAACCCGGGAAATGGTGCCCAGGCTGGAGTGCAACGGTGTGATCTAGGCTCACTGCAGCCTCCACCTCTAGCTGGGATTCTCATACCTGAGCCCTATATATTACCTTCCTGACCTCAGATGATCTACCCACTTCGGCCTCCCAAAATGCTGAGATTACAGGTGTGAACCCCTGCACCCAGCCTGAGCCACCATGCTCAACTGAGACTCTTTCTTAAAAATGATCTTATTTCTAAACACAGTCACATTCTGAGTCTTGGGTGTTGGAACAAAAAAGTATGAAAAGAGTGTGCTATTATTATGTTGCTGGTGTGCCAAGAAGTGCTTTGTAATCCAATGGCAATTCAGAGCTGGAACTGACTTTGGTACTGGTGCCAGAGATGGGATTAGAGTTGAATCATGAAAAGGACAATTTCTCCAACAACTTGTGAAAGGAGAAAGTGTAGAATCAGAAACGCTGAGCCAGGACTGAGGGCCCTCCCCTCTTAGTCCTTAGTTCAAGGACCAAGTATTGAAATTTTGCCATAGGCAAAGAGGCAAAAGAAACAGAGGTAATAAATGATTTGTCAAAAGACGGGGGGTGGGAAGCAGGAGTGATGTGTCAGGGAGCCAGGAAAAGGGACAAGTCAACTGTGTCAACTGCCCCAAGGTGGTCAAGGAGGATTAAGAATGATGAAAGGCACCCATGCGTGATTCAAACAGCACTTATCTGTTAAGCATGATACATACTGGCCCATGTGCTTTTCACAGGGTGAGCAAAAAGGATTTTGATCTTGACTAAGAGCAATGAAAAGCTACTAAAATAGTTTAAGCAGGGGTGAGTGGGTGAACTGCAATGACACGGCTGGTTTTAGAGGATTGGGATGATTGCATTTGGTGATGAACTTGTGATACTGGAGATAAAAATTTCAGTAGAGTTGGAGGAAAGGAAGGACAAAGAGGCAGGAAGTGTGACATTAGGAAGAGAATGTAAGGAAATGCTGGGAGGCAGGAAGGTTCCGAGGTATAAAAGAGTGACTTTGGGGACCCAACTACCCAAACTCAGGCTCTGGAATGCTTATTTACTCTTTCTGTATCTCAGTGTCCTATCTTTAAAAATGGGGGTAACAGTATTCATCTGATAGGGTGTGTGTGTATGCCCATACATATTAAACCAGTTAATAAGTATAAGTAACTTACAACAGTGCCTGGCACATGATAATTACTCAAAAAATGTTAGATATTACTATTGTGTTCCAGGAGTTTGGCACAAACAGGAGAGGAATGAGGTGAATTTTTTTTTTTTTTTTTTTTTTGAGATGGAGTCTAACTCTGTTGCCCAGGCCAGAGTGCAGTGGGGTGACCTCAGTTTGCCACAACCTTTGCCTCTTGGGTTCAAGTGATTCTCCTGCCTCAGCCTCCCAAGTAGCTGGGCCTACAGGCACGCACCACCATGCCTAGCTAACTTTTGTGTTTTTAGTAGAGACAGGGTTTCACTATGTTGGCTAGGCTAGTCTCAAACTCCTGACCTTATGATCCACCCCCCTCAGCCTCCCAAAGTGCTGGGATTACAGGCATGAGCCACCACGTTTGGCCGAGGCAGAATTTTTTAGAGGACAATAAAATCAAAGCCATGTTGTTGTTGGGTTAAGCCTTCTCTCTGATGCTAGCAGGAGATAAGGTGGACCAGATGGCCCTGCTGATGCTGGCTCTCTATGGCCACATACCTTTGGTGGCTCTGTGGTCATCTTGATGCTGGCCTGCAAGATTGAGATAGGGAAGTCTGGGTGGGGGCTGGAGCTGAGCCAGAGACGGAAGGATGGATGAGGATCCTCCACCTGCAGCTGCTCCACCAGCTTGTCCAGATTAGGCATCCAAGACAGTGACAGATGGCAGTTTGCCAGGAACACCCAGTGTCCTGCAAGGAGATGCCAGGGTCAGTGGGAATCATTTCCTAAGCTCTGCCTGTCCTCATGCTTTCCACCTGATGTAGGTTAGTGGGTGGCTGGGGAAGGTCTAGCACTCAGTGTGCCACTTTCTGGGGCTCTCTGTAGAAGTGGGAGGTGCAGGTACAGTAGTGTAATTGAGGTTGGAGGTTCTAGGGACTAGGACGGGGCTGAAGCTGGGGGTGAAAGAAAGGATGGACACCAACCCTGAGTCACACCCTCTCGGAGAAGTCGAGCAGCAATGGGGGCCTGGCCCTGGCCCAGGGACAGGGCGTGGAAGCGCTGGGCCATGCCTGTGTGCTCTGCCAGCTGGAGCAGGGCGCTGGTGGGGTCCACACCCGGGGACAGGATGAACACAAGTGGGGATCGTGGGGTTGAATCCTCCATCACCTGCCAGAAGCACAGATATGGCATCAGGCAGAAGGCCACATAACCAAAGTTGGGGAGAGAGATGGAGGACACTGAAATAGAGCAAGGAAAGCAGGAAGGACCCAGGGGCCGTGGGCTCAAGGAAGCCAAGCCACTGACCAGCTTCATATTCAGCACAGGCGGCTCAATGAAGCGGGAGCCAAGGTTGGTGATGATGAAGGAGGTCACGCAGAAGGCCACGCGGTCCTGGCGCAGGGAGCGGACGATCAGCATCCGCTGCATTTCATTGCAGGCATTTTCCCACTCACCTGGGGAGGAGGTGAGTAATTGCAGGGAAAGGGAGTGAGTCTGGAAGAGGGGGAATCCAGACAAAGGGGCACCTGCTGAGAATGTGCTCTGGCGCCAGCTGGGAGAGGGGATGGAGGACAACGGGAAGGGCAGGCACATGGCTGAATGGAGGGAATGAGAAAGGTGAGAGTCGGGCACAGACACTTGGTACCTGGTAGCATTGCCTTCTCTGGGGCAGCATTGGTATACCACAGGTGCCAGTCGCGAGGGTACTGCTCAAAGGAGTTCATGAGTCCGTGGAAATTGGTCAGTTTGTCCAGCTCTGTGATGTTATCCCAGTAGGCATCTGCAAGCCAGCTAGTACATGGGTTGTCCATTTGGCCTTCCCGATCCAGGACCTGGTAGAGGAAGAAAGGAAGAAGAAAGGGATTGACCTGGGAATACCTCAAAAGAAGAATGATCTTTCTCTCCTCTCTCCCTCTCTCTCTCTCTCTCTCTCTTTCTCTTTCTGTGGGAAAGCCAAAAGCCAAAATTGTTTATGTTTTCCTTTTTTGTTGAGACGGAGTCTCACTCTGTCACCAAACTGGAGTGCAGTGGCGTGATCTCAGCTCACTGCAATCTCTGCCTCCCGGGTTCAAGTGGTTCTCCTGCCTCAGCCTCCCAAGTAGCTGAGATTACAGAAGGCTGCCACACCCAGCTATTTTTTTTTTTTTTTTTTTTTTTTTGTATTTTTAGTAGAGACAGAGTTTCACCATGTTGGCCAGGATGGTCTCGATCTCTTGACCTTGTGATCCACCTGCCTTGTCGTCCCAAAGTGCTGGGATTACAGGAATGAGCCACTACACCTGGCCTTTTTTTTTAAAGACAGTGTTGCCCTTGCAGCCTTGGCTCACTGCAACCTCTGCCTCCCAGGTTCAGGCAATTCTCCTGCCTCAGCCTCCTGACTAGCTGGGATTACAGGTGCCCACTACTACACCTGGCTAATTACTGTATTTTTAGTAGAGACAGGGTTTCACCACGTTGGCCAGGCTGGTCTTGAACTCCTGACCTCAAGTGATTCATCCTCCTCTGCCTCCCAAAGTGCTGGGATTACAGGCACGAGCCACCACGCCCAGCCCAAAATGAGTTTTGTATGAGGGTGAAGAGATGGATATAGGGATCCTGGGGAATAAATGTGGAGGTCTAGGACCCAGACCCTGCCCTTAGCCTTCACAGTTCAAATTTAGGAATCTGGCGCCCTCTGCTGGTTTCCTACTAATAATGTCTGCAACCTAATGGCTGGTTGGTAGCCTCAGGCTTCAGAGAAGAACAAACTGTTTACTCATTCATTCGCTCACTTGCTTATTCATTCTTCTTAAAAAATATTTATTGTTCACCAACTATGGATTTTAATCATTGAGATGATTTTAATTACTGAGAAAAATGGACAAATATCTTTGTCCGTGGGGATTTTATTTTCCAACATGGGATTGTGAAATCATGGGCAGATTATGAAGCAAAAACATAACAAATAAGTAAATAGTATAGCAAAGATGGCAGTGCCATGGGAAAATAGGATACTCTGAGGAGGGTAAGGAAGACTGGGAATGTTGAGGGGTAGTTTGAAGTGTGAAATAAGAAGCTCAAGGTCTCATTGAGGTGAGGTTTGAAGGAGGTAAGAGATGGCCAAGTACATATGCTGGGGAGTGGCTTTGCGGCAGAAGGCATGGCCATGCAAAGGCCCTGAGGTAAGACATGTCATGGGGATTGGGGAGGGCAGTCAGGCCTGTGTGGGGAGGGCAGTGAGGCCTGAGTGGGCGCTGTGTGGTAGGAGGCGGCACCAGCCATGGGGAGCCTGTCACAATGACATCTATTAAAAGGGCCTCTCAGGCCAAGCACCATGGCTCATGCCTATAATCACAGCACTTTGGGAGGCTGAGGTAGGAGGATCTCTTGAGCCCAGGAGTTTGAGACCAGCCTGGGCAACATGGTGAGATCTTGCCTCTACAAACAATATAAAAATTAACCAGGCATGGTGGCACAGGCCTGTAGTCCCAGCTATTCCAGAGGCTAAGATGGGAGCATGGCTTGAGCCCGGGAGTTCGAGGCTGCAGTGAGCCAAGATCACTGCCACCACAGTCCATCCTGAGTGAAGCAGTCAGACCTCTGATTGCTGTGTTGAGAGTCTGGGGTGGGAGGCATGAAGTGAAGGTGGCAAAAGTCAAGAAAACGTTGTTTAGGAGGGCAGGAGAGTGCAGCACGGCTGTCCAGCCTTAAGGGCCTCCTTGAGGTTCACGATCATGGACTTAAAGCAAGTCCATTCGGTGTGGATGTGTTCTTCTCCGGCCATGCTCAGCTGCATGGGCCATGCAGGGACCCAGGGAAAGAAAAGCTGGATCTAGCCAGAGTGGTAGATGCAACACAGAGAGGAGGAAAACAGGGCTTGAGGAGCCTGCCAGTGAGAGATTGTGAGGGTTCCATAGAACTCAGGCTGGGGAAGGAGTACGTTGAAAGGCAGGAAAAAAGTGGCAAGATCACACCAATCGGTGGGTCACAAGTGAGACAAGGTGCAAAGCCCAGCCTGTGCTGAGGGCCAGGGGGTGCATGGCAAGTCATCGCCGCAGCACCAGGGAGCTTGCCATGTACCTGACGCTGGCCTGGTTTTTCTCAGCTACTCATGGCTGCCGTGGGTCTGGAGTCCTTATCACACTTGCCCTCATCCCCATCCTTGACCATCCCATACTGGGATGTGCTCTCTGCCCAACTCACCACACCCCCACGTAGAAAGAAGTTGTATTCATCCATGTTGAGCTTGCCAGAAGTCTCCAAGATTTTGGCACACATATGAAAACTGAATAGTAGTTTGTGACGTTCAAAAAGGGTACGGCAGGTGTACCTGGGAGAAAGGGACAGGGAGGAGGGAGGAGGCAGAATGGAATGGGGGCTGCCACACTAACTCTACAATCCTACTGTCACACAGCCTCACACAGAGGACCTCACCAGTCTCTAATCCTAACCTCCTAGGAACAGCCAAGGACTCAGGGGCTAGAGACAAGAATTCCCCAGAGTTCACTCATAACTATAATAATAGCAATTATTATTATATTATTATTAGTTTTTGAGACTGAGTTTCACATTTGTTGCCCAGGCTGGCACAGTCTCAGCTCACTGCAATGTCTGCCTCCCAGGTTCAAGCGATTCTCCTGCTTCAGCCTCCTGATTAGCTGGGATTGCAGGTACCTGCCACCACACCTGGCTAATTTTTGTATTTTTAGTAGACACAGGGTTTCACCATGTTGGCCAGGCTGGTCTCAAACTCCTGACCTCAGGTGATCCACCCACCTCAGCCTCTCAAAGTGCTGAAATTACAGGCGTGAGCCACTGTGCCCAGCCTTTCACTCATAATTAGTCATTCAGTTCCATTAAAAAAACCAAAGCCTTCATTATTCCCCTAATGTCTTGCCAGGCACTCTGCTAGGTCCTGAAGACAGAAAGATGAATAAGCCACACTCTCGGTGAGGACAGAGAGGCCATCAGTTACGTCGTCTCTGCTTGCTGGACTCGGGGAAAGTTTCCTAGAGGAGGTGCCCCAAGGTGCAGCAGTTTTCAGATGACATGGGAAAAGCAGAGAGGTCACAGCATGAGCAAAAGCATGAGAAGGGCACAGTGCACAGGGCAATCAGGGCTGCTGAGGCCCCTGGTGCAAGGCAGGAAAGGTGAGGCTGAGGCAGGAGAAGACCAGGTCACGAGGGCTTTGTGGGCCACTGGGGACCCAGCAAGCAACCACTGGCAGTCAGACCCAGGGAGCAGCATGGCCAGGTTTGCTCAGGTGGGCAGCTACAGGAGGATGGGTTGAGAGGGTAGAGGCAGGAAGACCTCTAGGAGGCCATTGTACAATTTAGAAAAAAAGGATCCCCAGGGCCTAAAGTACAGCCAAGGAGTGGGAAGATGGAGATGGAACAGTTTGCAGAAACATTCATGAACAAAACCTGGTGACTGCTTTGAAGGGGAAGAGTTGAGAATAACTGCCAATTTTAGTCAGGCATGGTGATTCATGCCTGTAATCCCAACATTCTGGGAGACCATGGCAGGAGGATCCCTTGAGCTCAGGAGTTTGAGACCAGCCAGGGCAACGTAGGGAGACCCCTGTCTCTACAACTAAAAAAAAATTTTTTTTTTGAGACGGAGTTTCACTTGTTACCCAGGCTGGAGTGCAATGGCGTGATCTCGGCTCACCACAACCTCCGCCTCCTGGGTTCAGGCAATTCTCCTGCCTCAGCCTCCTGAGTAGCTGGGATTACAGGCACACGCTACCATGCCCAGCTAATTTTTTGTATTTTTAGTAGAGATGGAGTTTCACCATGTTGACCAGGATGGTCTCTATCTCTTGAGCACGTGATCCACCCGCCTCGGCCTCCCAAAGTGCTGGGATTACGGGCTTGAGCCACCACGCCCAGCGTTACAACTAAAAATTATATAAAATAAAGGATAATTCCCAATTTCTGGCTTCGGTGACTGGGTAGTGGGTGTTGGTGTCATCCAGGGATGAGGACCCTGAAGAAAGAGGGAAGAGAATGAGTTTGAGCTGAAACTAATTGAACTTGAAGGGTCTGTGGGATGTCAGGGTAGAGAAGTCCAGTTCCTTGCAACTCAAATGTGATCCACAGACCAAGAGCAGCAGTGCCCGCTGGGAGCTTGTTTGACTTGAAGAACCCCAGGCCCCACTCAGATCTGCCAAATCCCAACTGGTATTTTAACAGAGTACGGGTGCTCTACCTGCCCATTACCATTTGGGCAGTGCTGGTATCACCAACAGTTGAGTAGCTAAGTCCAATGCTCAAGAGAGGGCTATAGCCACAAGACTGGGAATCACTGGCCCACAGGTAATGGTTAAGCCGTGAGAGTGAGGAGCTACCAGGAGGACACAGGCAGGGGACAGCGGCAGGCTGAGGGCTGCGGCACGAGAAAGCATTAAGGCATGGTGGCCAGAAGAGCCACAGCCACTCGGCCTCCTGGCTGGGGCATGTGGGGGGAACCCTCAGACCTGTAGACAGCGTAGGTGTGGTAGTCGTTCAGGTAGTCAATGCGGTCCTCCAGCTTATTGCTGCGGTGGCTCTTGTCGATGCTGAGGATGAAGAGGCTGATGTAGGCATCCAGTGAGAACTGGTACATGGGGTCGATGCAGCCCATGTCATTGAGCACGAAGAACAGGACTGATGCCCGCTGGGCACATGGGCGATAAGCCTGCAGGCGTGGGGGAGTCAGGGTCACCAAGGGACATGGCAGGGAGCGGGGGCCTGAGGAAAGAGGTGGTCTCGAGCCATCATGACAGTTTCATCTTGGATAGCAGGTGGGAGGACATGGAGCTCACCTCCCGAGCCAGGTCGATGTTGATCTCTGTGGTCTCACTGGTCTCCAGCTGCTCAGTCACCTCTTTAGCTGTTATCTTGGAGGTCTGCAGCGTGTTTACCAGCTGCACATCATCTAGCAGGGAGCCGGTGGCCTCATTCAGCAGCCTGGGGGAGGCCCAGAGACACGTGGAGCCGGGGTTTGGAGGACCAGGCTCCCTGGGATGCTGCTGTGCCTGGGGTGGGCTGGGTGGAGGCTGGCTGGGAGGAGGCCTGTGGGGTGGTGGGAGGGGGAGGCAGGGCCTCACCGCAGGATCTCATCCTCCAGCTCCTTGAGCTTCCTCTTGCCAGCCGCAATGTTGATGACCAGTGAGTCCTTCTGCTCCTCTAGCTCAGGCCGCTCCTTCCGCACCACAATGCCCAGCAGCTGGGCCTCCAGGCCCTGGGAGCATCCAGACTCACCATGAGGGGCTCTTACTCCTTCAGCCTTCACCTTCTTCATCCCTTTACACCTCGAAAGACCCCTCATCCTCAGCTGCCCAGCACAATCTTATCCCTTTTCTCAATCCTTCCAAACTCTTCCTGCTTCACCCCAGCTGAGTCTGGACCTCAGCCTGCACCCACCTGTTCTTTAACAGCGAAGTTGACGATGGTGGTCTTGGCTGAGGTCTCTGGGTTGTAGTGGGGGTTGGAGAGCTTGGTGGTGATGTAGAAACGGAAATTGGTATTATATTCCACCTCCTTATCTCCAAGACGCATCAGCAGCCGACTGCCTGCATCCATGGAAGGACCCCCTGTGACCGGTACTGGCTAACCCGTCCCCCACCAGCTGCATCCACGGAAGGACCCCATGTGATGGGTACCGCCAACCCATCCCCCACCAGCACCCAGGGACAGTGACTTGGCCTGCCCTAAGGCCCCAGCCCAGGGCTGTCTGAACGGAGGGACAGGTAAGTAGAGGACATAGTCAGAGAGCCAGCCCTTCCCTCCCTAGCATCCCACTCAGCTGGTATCAGGGACTTGTCCTGACCAATTCGGGCTACAGATTTGTTGAGCACAGGGTTGAGTGTGGGGTCCAGATATTCCGGCACGTTCTGAAGTAGCACCGGGTATCCAAACTGAATGGCGTTTTCTAGAATTCGAAGGTAATCGCTCATCTGCAGGTCGATGATCTTCAGGCCCTAGAGAGTGAGGGGGAAAGGTGGAGGAACACTGGGGGAGACAAGGGAGCTGACAGCCCAAGGACAGGGCCTCAGGAAGAGGCAGGGCTTGGGGAGAAATTCTACAGGGGACAAATGTGGCCCCCCCAGCCTCACACCTGTCTTCCTTCCATGTTCTTAATCCATTTCAGGGCCTGGGCCTGAGGGTCGATCATCAGTGCCCACCTAGAGGGGGAGGGCATGTCAGAGGACAGCCCTGTCCCTGTGCCACCCCCATCCCAGCATGACCCTTACCTATTGCCTCGGGTGACAATGATGCCATTCTCAGTGGAGAAGGCATCAGAGGGCAACCCCTGGATGTTCCAGTCCCTGACTTTGGTAGGATTGGACAGGAAGTTCTCAATGGCGAAGGAAGGGGAGCAAGGAACCTGAAGCTCCCAGATCTGGGGAGAGAAGAGCCCCAAGCTTTAACTCAAAGAGCGGAGCCCAGCAGCCCCTGCCCCTGCAGGATATCTCTTGATAGTCCCAAAGGTCCTGCCCTAGCCCTGGTCTCTGAGCCCCCTTATATCTGAGCCCCATCTCACCTTCCTGATCCAGATCTGGTTGACAATCTCATCCCGGTAGTTGGTCAGGAAGGGTCCCATGTAGGAGAGGAAGGCAGCTGCCAGGAGACAATCCCCAACCAGGTAGCCCAGGTCCTCATCCAGACCCTGGCAGACAGGAGGGAAGGTAAGCCTGCCTGGGCCCCAGCACTCTGGGAGACACCTGGAATGCTTTTGAAGGCACCCTCCTCTGGACACTAATTCAAAGAGGTTCTTTTCCATCTCCTCAACCTTTGCATCCTGACAATTCTAGCCTGGTTCTAATTACTTTCGAGCTCCCTATCTCTTAATAGCAGTGTTTACATTCTGGTGATAAGGCCTAACCCTTTTCAGGAGCTCACTGAGGGCAGAAAGATGTGCCATGTCTGTTTTCTCTCTGGTCGGTGGGCTATGTCAAGAGTTCTTGTATGCATATCCCAGCCCTACCCAAACACTGAAGCAGATCCCAAATGGTGCAAAAAGCCTTTCTTCCATTGCTCTCACCAAAGGTGTGCAGGGGGAGGGGAAGGGCTCCCACGCCTCAGTTCTTAGAGTTCCCTATATCCAGGTGTCCCTATTTTCCCTGACTATCCCTCAAGCTAATGGTGATGGGTCTCTTGGAAGTGGTGGGCAGAGTGAAAGAACACCAGGTGATATAGGTGAATGGAAGGACAGGTAAGTAGAGGACACAGTCAGAGAGCCAGCCCTTCCCTCCCTAGCATCCCACTTGGCTGGTCTCAGGGACTTGTCCTGATCTCACCTGGACTGTCTCCTCCCATCTGGCCTTCTCGCCAGCCAATCCTGACACCAGCATCCCGGCTCGCTCCAGCTTCAGCTCCATCTCTTCAGACTTCTGGCGAAGCTCCTCCTTCTGTGCCAGCTTCTCGTCATACTGTTTCTTCAGCATCTCTAGTTTCTCAGCTACCTGGGAGAGATTGGAGTATAGGGCATCAAACAGCGGGCTTGCAGCCAGACTGTTTTGTTCAAATCATGACTCTGCCATTTTGTAGCTTTGTTAATCTCCTTGAGCCTCAGTTTCCTCATGTTGCAAAAGAATACTTACCCTATAGGGTTGTCGTGAAGAGTAAATGAGATAAAATATGTGTGATGAGGTAAGGTTAATTTTCTTCCCCTTTCTTCTACCACCCTTTCCTAGCTGGTAGGAGATGGAGACCTCTTGAAGCATAATAAACCACACAAGATTGGTTGGCAAGAGAAGGACAGAGAGCACATAAATGACTGCCACTCCATGCCAGAGACCATGCCTAAGGTGGAACCTTGAAAGAGGAAGAAGCAGTGAGAAATGAACCCAAGAGCTATTAGAGGAAAAGAGTCCGACAAAGGACTGGCTGGGTGTGGTGGCTCATGCCTGTAATCCCAATACTTTGGCAGGTCAAGGCAGGAGGATCCCTTGGGGCCAGGAGCTTGAGACCAGCCTGGGCAACATGGTGAGACCCCCGTCTCTGTTCAAAAAATAGAAAAGAAAAAGGACCAAGTCCAAGGTCCCACACTAGAGATGGAGGCCTGGGCAGAACTGTGTATACTAGAGAAACCTCTCTCAAGTCATTGCCATGTAAGGACTCTGTTGAGGTTGAAATGAATATATATATATACACACACACATACATATAGGGATATATATATATATATATATATACACACAGACATATATAACTAACATGTATGCTGTGCTGTATCCCCCATCCCATATTCCTCATGATGAAAAAGACAGTGATACAGTCTGTATCTGGCACAGCTGCTGTTGGCCGATCAGATACACATGTAGGATCATACACACATACAGGATGTTGGGACAGCTCTATCAGTTCTCTACTTCAGATTTGAGTGAATATATATATAATAATAACATATATAACATACTATATCATAGATGATATATGTGTACAATATACAACATATGTATATAATATATATTAGAAGTACATAATATATAACACATGTATTATATGTATATAATATATAGGTAATATATATAATGTATAACATATAATATATAACATATATAATATATATTATATATACATATTAACTGAAATCTGAAGTAGAGAACTGATAGAGCCTTGTCCTAAGATCCTGTATGTATGTATGGTATGTATATCTGATCGGCCAACAGCAATTGTGCCTGGATACAGACTGTATCACCATCCTTTTCATCATGAGGAATGTGGGATGGGGGTTACACACAGCATGCACAGCATACACGTTAGTTCCTTTTCCTGCTGCCACCTCACTAGGAAAAGCAGCCTGCAATTGTGGAAATAGTTCCACTACTATAAAGCAGAAGTAGCTCTGCCTTAATGAGTAATTCTGGTAAGTTTCAACCTTTTGGACCCTTGCCGGGGTTGCTGTGTATAAAGGTGATGTGGGCTGAGGCGCAGTACCTGACCAAAGCACTTGGAAATGGTACAGATCACTCTCCAAAAAATATTCTTTAAAACAGCCGAGCGTGGTGGCTCACGCCTGTAATCCCAGCACTTTGGGAGGCCGAGGCAGGTGGATCACGAGCTCAAGAGATCGAGACCATCCTGGTCAACATGGTGAAACCCCATCTCTACTAAAAATACAAAAAAAAAAAAAAATTAGCTGGGCACGGTGGCGCATGCCTGTAGTCCCAGCTACTCAGGAGGCTGAGGCAGGAGAATTGTCTGAACCCAGGAGGCGGAGGTTGCGGTGAGCCAAGATCGCGCCATTGCACTCCAGCCTGGGTAACGAGCGAAACTCCGTCTAAAAAAAAAAAAAAATTCTTTAAAACAACATGGAGATTCAAGGTGTCACCTTCCAGGGACTCTCTGTGAATCTGCTGTGATTCTGGGGGGGTTCCTGATAAAATAAAAATAAATAAATAAAAATAAAGTGTCACCTCCCAAGGACTTGAGAGCTTATAGATTCAGCCTTGGTAGTGACCTGATAGATGCCATTAACATCTAAAGAAAGAAGGTGTCACTCAGAAGGCACGTGGTCAGCTGGGCCACTCAGAGGAACACTTGCTGGGGGCCCACAAGGTGGCGGGGCGGGGGACGCTCTAACCCCACACATGGGTGTTGGGTCTAGCCCTGATGGAGCCGATACTTTGGTGGTCTTTGCTCCAGCACCTGCCAGTCGCCAGGATCATGTGATCGAGCTGGGTGCACCCTCATCACCAACATTCCGATTGTAATTTCACTTCCCTTGGAGATGTGTCAGTAGGGAGGCATCCAGGCTGCTTGATAGTTCTTTTCATTTTGTTTTATTCGTTTCCCTTATTTTTTTTATAGATAATTCTATGTTTAATTACTAATTTCATGTGTGGTGGTGGTGTCGTCATTGTTTATTGTTTATACAAGAAATACATGAGCAAGTTTAAAACCTAAATGATATAAAAGGTTACAGGAAAAGTAGCATCTAGACCATGTTTCCCACACCTAGACTTCTTCGTCTGAGGCAAACTATTTTTTTGTTCTTTCCTTTCTTTCTTTCTTTTTTTTTTTTTTTTTTTTTTTGAGACGGAGTTTCGCTCTTGTTACCCAGACTGGAGTGCAATGGCACGATCTCGGCTCACCGCAACCTCCGCCTCCTGGGTTCAGGCAATTCTCCTGCCTCAGCCTCTTGAGTAGCTGGGACTACAGGCATGCGCCACCATGCCCAGCTAATTTTTTTTTTTGTATTTTTAGTAGAGACGGGGTTTCACCATGTTGACCAGGATGGTCTCGATCTCTTGAGCTCGTGATCCACCCGCCTCGGCCTCCCAAAGTGCTGGGATTACAGGCGTGAGCCACCGCGCCGGCTTAACCACTTTCCTTTTTATTTATGCTGATTGTTACTTCTGTATCTCTGAAAAATATGCTTATGCCTCTATTTTTAAAGTATGCTAATCTCTTTGCAGCTTTGAATTTTTAAAAATTATTATGAAAAATTTTAAACCTAGAAACACCCATCAGCTAGATTTCACAGTTAACATTTTGCTATATATATTTCATATACTTGTTTTTTGCCAAAGTATCTTCAAGTAAATTAAAAACTCATGAAATTTCAAGCCTAAATACTTCATAACACATCTCTAAAAATTAATAAGGACATTTTTCTGCATAACCATACACTATTATTATACCTAATAAAATATTTGTTGTATCTTAGAAAATAATTACTACCTGTTTTTTTTTGAATAGTGAATACATTTACATCAATAAAAATCCAAAAGGAACAAAAGTACCTACAGTGAAGGGGAGGTCTTCCTCCCACTCCTGAGCCCTCTCCCAGGCCTTGCTCTAGTTTCCCGGGTAGCTTTCTAGAATAGTTCCTGCACAGAATTGCTTCTATATAAAGAAAACATAAGCACTGTGAAGGCAGGGACTTGTTCCACCACTGAATCTTTAGACCTAAAATAATGCTCAGTACTCACACGTTTTTAATAAATGAATTTTTTTTTTTTAAGACAGAGTCTTGCACTGTCACCCAGCCTGGAGTGCAGTGGCATGATCTCAGCTTACTGCAACCTCCACCTTTTGGTTCAGGCAATTCTCCTGCCTCAGCCTTCTGAGTAGCTGAGATTACAGGCACCCACCACCATGCCCAGCTAATTTTTGTATTTTTAGTAGATTAAATTTTGTATTTTTAGTAATTTTTGTATTTCACCATATTGGCCAGGCTGGTCTCGAACTCCTGACCTCCAGTGATCCACCTGCCTCAACCTCCCAAAGTGCTGGGATTACAGGCATGAGCCAATGCACCTGGCCAGAATAAATGAATTTTTAATCAGTGGTTATATACTATAACACTGTACTTTCCGATTTTTTTTTTACTTGTTTCCAAATCAGTTCTTATGAGCTGCCTCATTCTTTTTAGCAGCTGCAAAACACTCTTGTGAGTGACTGAACTATGATTTATATAACAAGTCTCCTACAGATACACATTTGTGTTTTTCCAACATTCTGCTATGAACAATGCTGTAATAAGTATCCTTGTACAAGGTCAGGCATGTTGTCTCACGCCTGTCATCCCAGCTACTTGGTAGGTTGAGGCAGGAGAATTGCTTGAACCTGGGAGGTGGAGGTTGCAGTGAGCCGCAGTCACACCATTGCACTCCAGCCTGGGCGACAGAGTGAGACTCAGTCTCAAAAAACAAAACAAAACAAAGAAATAATCTAAAATGGATACACTGGGCAACAGCAATATAGACTATGCTTCTATATGTATAGAATATCCCTGGAAGGAGAGTCAAGAAACCGGTAACAATAGTAACATTGGCTGCCTCTAAAGAAGGGACGTGGCTGAGTGGGGAACAGGGTTAGGAGGAAGACTTTTCCTACCCTCATGCCCTTGGGCCTTTTGAATTTTTGATAGCTATTCCGAACCTCACAAAGTAAAAAAAAAAAAAAAATTAAAGGAACAAGAAATAGCAGTGTGAAGATGTGCTCGTGCCTGTACAAAAATTTTTCTTTCTTTTTTTTTTTTTTTTTTTGTAGAGACAGGGTCTTGCTATGTTGCCCGGGGTCTCAAACTCCTGGCCTCAAGCAATCCTCCTGCCTCTGCCTCCCAAAGTGCTGGGATTATAGGCGTTAGACAACATGTAGAGATGGGGCCTGTGCGGTGGCTTACACCTGTAATCCCAGCCCTTTGGGAGGCTGAGGCAGGCAGATTGCCTGAGGTCAGGAGTTCCAGACCAGCCTGGCCAATATAGTGAAACCCCGTCTCTACTAAAAATACAAAAAAAAAAAAAAATTAGCCAGACGAGGTGGTGGGCACCTGTCATCCCAGCTACTTGGTAGGTTGAGGCAGGGGAATTGCTTGAATCAGGGAAGTGGAGGTTGCAGTGAGCCCAGATCACACCACTGAACTCACTCCAGCCTGGTAGACAGGGCGAGACTCTGTCTGAATTGTGTACTTTAAAATGGTTACAATAATATATTTTATATGTATTTTACCACAATCAACCCCCTAAGAAAAGGAGGTATTTATATGTGAATTTATAACCCCCAATACAGTAAATGCTTATTGGTTGGATTATATCTCTTATATTAATCTGTTGCTAAAGATTTCTTCAAGTTAAATTTAAGTGCACAAGTCATGGTTCCAGATAACTGACATTTTGTTGAAGCTAAAACCAAGATTTTCTCCATGTATCCTCATTTTCTCAAATGCTATTGGGTTTCTACTATGGTCTTTGGCAACAGTAATAACCAATTTTTTGGCAACATAATTTTATCTGCAACTTGTGCATGCCTTATTAAGACCCTTGAATTCTTAATCTCGAATGATGCTCATGAGAGACTTCATTCTCAACTAATACAGCCTTTAGTTTCTGAGGAACAGCATACTTTTCCAGGGAGAAACAGCCCAGCTTAAGAAAACTGATCTACCCAGAGAACCCCCACCCCACTATGGTCCAAATGTTCATGTCTCACTCAAAATCATGTTCGAACTTAATCCCCAATGCAGTGGTGTTGGGAGGTGAGTCATCTGGGAGGTGATTTGGTCATGGGGGTGGGGCCCTCAGGAATGGGATTAGTGCCCTAATAAAAGAAGCCCAAGAGAGCTTGTTTGTCCCTTCTGTTATACGAGAACACACATAAGCATCATCTGAGAGGAACTGGTCTTACCAGACACCGAATGTACTTGCACCTTGATTTTAGACTTTGCAGTCTTCAAACTGTAAGATATCAATTTCTGTTATTTATTTATTTACTTGAGATGGGGTTTCACCATGTTGGCCAGGCTGGTCTTGAACGCCTGACCTTGTGATTGGCCTGCCTCAGCCAATCAGTGCTGGGATTACAGGTGTGAGCCATCGCACCTGGTCAATTTCTGTTATTTATAAATTACCCAGTATTTTGCTCCAGTATTGGGCTCCTAGAGAGGAGCCCAAATGAACTGAGATAACCCCTCAGCTGAGACTGGGCAGAAAAGGAAGTCGGGGTGGGGGGGTGATTTGGGGACTTTAACTTCAGAAGGTTGAACTCTAGATTTTTAATTCACAAAGGCAAGATTAGTTGATTTCGGATTTCCATTCCTTGGGACTTTAGTTTACAAAGGGATTTATTTAATCTTTGAAATTTAATTTCTCCCTGGGGATTATATTCAAATTTGTGGAATTTCTACATATCATTATTATTGGAGCATTTTAATGCTGTCATTTAGTTGCGCTGCATGGCCTCTGATATGTTATGTCGGACAATGTGACCAGACATAATTTGGAATGCAAAATAGAAAAAAATGTGAATGTTCAGCCTTGGGGATACAGTTGCCCTGAAGTAGATTAAGACATAATTTGGAATGCAAAATAGGAAAAAATGTGAATGTTCAGCCTTGGGGATACAGTTGTCTTGAAGTATATTAAGATTCTGTTCTGACCCATTTCAGAGCCTTCTGGGGCCCTGTCTATGCCAGTTGTTTGTAACCCTTGTTGTACATCAGAACTAGCTGATGAGTGAGTAATGGCTAAAGCTATTTACTCAAACTTTGTACTGATCTGCACTGTAGTTGGGCTCTGAGCCTCTTTTCAGACCTGAGACCCAGTTCTATGCATAAGCTTTCCTACCTCTGGTAGGCTCTGACAGGAAAGTTTTTAAAATGCTGATTCTGGCAGGGTCTGGTGGCTCATGCCTGTAATCCCAGCACTTTGGGAGGCAGAGGCAGGCAGATCACCTGAGGTCGGGAGTTCGAGACCAGCCTGATCAGCATGGTAAAACCCTGCTTCTACTAAAAATACAAATATTAGCTGGTCATAGTGGTGGGCACCTGTAATCCCAGCTACTGAGGAGGCTGAGGCAGGAGAATCACTTGAAACTGGGAGGCAGAGGTTGCAGTGAGCTGAGATTGTGCCACTGTACTCCAGCCTGGGCAACAGAGTGAGACTCCATCACTCCATCTCAAAAAAAATAAATAAATAAAAAGCTGATTTCCAGGCTCTGTCAGGGATTCTTACTTAATTGGCCTGGGATGGGGCCCTGGTATCAGCACAGTGCCTAGTTGTAAAGTTCTATTAAAATGTACATTTGGGGCCAGTCATGGTGGCTCACACCTGTAATCCCAGCACTTTGGGAGGCCAAGGTGGACGGATCACTCCAGATCAGAAGTTCAAGACCAGCCTGGCCAAGCTGGTGAAACCCTGTCTCTACTAAAAATACCAGTCCCCACCCAGCATATACACAGACACCCTCACGTTGTTCTTGGTTCACAGCAGCGACATAGACACTCTTGACCCATCCCCCTGGCAAAGACCAATTTACCATGAAGATTTCATCAGTTAGTATCTCAGACCCCATCTCCAAAGGCTGTGACAGAGATTGCCAGCTCCCAAGTCAATCTTTGGAAGGGCTCCTGGGTCGCAGTGCCCTGAGCCTTTATAACCCTCTGCAATCTTAGCTTTCTGAGCTAGAGGCAGCCCAATCTGAACAGGGCAGAGTGGGAAGAAGACAGGACTGGAGTGAAGTAGGCCATGGGAAAGGGGGCATAGAATTAGATGGGGAAAAACAAATGCTTAATAAAGCAATCTAGAACTCAGGAAGAGGGACCTCTGTGGACAGGAGAGCAGCTCACCTCCCGCAGCTTCTCCTGGGCCTCAGCGAGTGCGGCTTGCTTCTCCCGAAGCTGAGCCAAAGCAGCGTTCATCCGGATCCGCTTGGGCTCCACCACCCGATAGAGCCGTCCATACAACTGCGGGGAGACAACCAGGCTGTGGGGGTCGCCCATCAACCCACCAGCCCCCTCACCTCCAGGCATACTCTCCTTCCACCTGAGTCTGTGCATCTGCCCTCCTCCCAGGCATGTCCTTCTTACTCCCAGCCCCAGCCCAGCCACCCTTACCTCCATGGCCCGCACCCACATGCAGAGGGACTTGGCAGCCAGGGAGACTCGGCCAATGATATCAGGCTGGAAGTCAGGCTGGGCGCAGTAGGCCCCAATCTTCTTCAGAACCTTATCTGAGATATTGTCTTTATCAAAGTTGATCAGTGACTTGATGAAGTTCTGTTCCCCTGTGGGATGAAAACTAGGAGCCTTAGCCAGAAGCCTAATGCCATCTTCCTTGCCCAGCAGTTTCATCTCTACTACTCAGGCCTTGCCATATTTTTCCTGGGCTCAGTTCCTAAGGCCAAACTATCTGACCTGGCCCCTAGTTCCTCCCTCTGACTTGGCTCTGTCTCTAGGCACGTCTCAGCCTCCAAGGTCCCTCATGACCCTCCCAGCTCCTCTCTCACCACTTACCTTGATCTCTCAGCCAAGCAACCCTACACTTTATTTTTTTCTCTTTGCTTTGCACTTTCTTCTAGGGCAGGGATCACCAAACTGAGATTGGCAAGCTGTATTCTACAATGGGAACTCAGAGCAGAGCAAACCACAGGAATAGAACACAGGATCCCGGTTCCCATTTTCAGATTCTTGTCCCCTCTGGGGGCCTGAGGGCATTCCTGACCTTGGATGCAGGCATCTTTAGGACAATTTTGTTTAATATACAGATGCTCCCAATAAACCCATCATACATTGAAAATATGGTAAATCAAAAATGTATTTAATGCATCTAACCTACTGAATGTCATAATTTAGCCCAGCTTAACTTACATGTGCTCAGAGCAGTTACATTAAGCCTACAGTTGGGCAAAATCATTAACACAAAGTCTATTTTATAACAAAGTGTTGAATATCTCATGTAATGTATTGAATACTGTACTGAAAGTGGAAAACAGAATGATTGTGTGGGTACCAGGGTATAGACAAAAAATCTTAAGTCAAACCACCGTAAGTTGTCAGTATCAAGATGACCTGTTTTCTGTTAAAACCAAACAATCTTTTTTAAAATTTCATATTTAATAAATTCTAAAAGTGATCAGAAATGTAGTTTTTGCTTTTTCTTTTTTAGTGAAAAGAAACAGGTAACTTTGTAAAAAGTCAGAAAATACCAGTAACAACCAAATAATCTTTTTTTTGGTTTTGTTTTGGAGACAGAGTCTGGCTCTGTCACCAGGCTGGAGTGCACTGGTGCAATCTTAGTTTACTGCAGCCTCTGCCTTCCAGGTTTAAACGATCCTCCTGACTCAGCCTCCCAAGTCGCTGGGACTATAGGCATAAGCCATCATGCCCAGATAATTTTTGTAATTTTTTGTAGAGATGGGTTTTCACCATGTTGCCCAGGCTGTTCTCAAACTCCTGGGCTCAAGTGATCTGCCCACCTTGGCCTCCCAAAGCCTGGGATTACAGGCGTGAGCCACAGCACCCAGCCCACAACCAAAGAAACGTTAACTGATATTCATGTGATCTCCTTTCTACTAAGCCCTGTGCTCTTGAGGGTGGGTATAATACCTCATCCATTTCTATCTTTCTGTGTGTCTGCTGCACAGCCAACAATCAGTAAACACTGGATGAGCGGAAGTCATTTCTCTCATGGCCTCTAGCTTACCTAGCTGCCTCTTGGCCTCTGCCCACGTGGGCTCATTGCCTCGAAGAATCATAACTGCCTGCATCACTATCTCCACTTGGGCTGGGGGCCGTCCATAAGACTTAATCTCTCCTATATCCTTTTTGTTCAGAGACTCCAGGGCCTGGGGAAAAAGGGATAAACTGATGGAGCAACTCCGGGGGTAAGACAGGTCCTTATGGAGACAGGACCTAGCTGGGGCACCACCTGTTCTTCCCACTTCCCGAGAGTCTTTGAGGACAGAGAAGTCTGGCCCATTCCCTTCCCTGGGGCCTCCCACTCAGGCTCCCATCCTTGCACCCGCCCCTGGTACCCGCATGGCCTCTTCCAGGGCGGGCAGTGCCTCTTCTAGATCTTTTTGGGCATTGTCAGCCAGGGCCTGACACTTGATTTCCTCAATTGCAATCTTTTCACTGTTGGCTGTTACAGCCTAGGGATGGAAAAAGGACAAGGGTTTTCTGTTTTTGCCTTGGGCAAAGATGGGAGTGATGGTGTGGGTGGAAAAGATGAAAGAGAAAGCTACATTATTTATTTATTGAGACAAATCTTGCTCTTTCACCCAGGTTGGAGTGCAGTGGCATAATCTCAGCTCACTGCAACCTCCACCTCCCGGGTTCAAGCGATTCTCCCACCTCAACCTCCTGAGTAGCTGGGATTACAGGTGCCCGCCACCACGCCTGGCTAAGTTTTGTATTTTTAGTAGAGATGGGGTTTCACCATGTTGGCCAGGCTGGTCTTGAACTTCTGACCTCAGTTGATCCTCCTTTGGCCTCCCAAAGTGCTAGGACTACAGGCGTGAGCCATGGTGCCTGGCCGCTAAAGAAAATTTAAGAAGGGGAACGTGGGAGTGGGGCACAGGGGTGGGCACGGGCCGTCAACCTTCTGCTGCTCATCCGCCTCCCGCTTCTGCTGCACAATGATGACCAGGTACTCCTCACACTGCTTCTGGAACTCGGCCACCTTCTTCTTGGCATCCTCCAGTTCCAACGACATCACTTGCACCTTTTCCCTAGTTTCATCGATCTTGAACAAGCCTGTCCGCAGTTTATTGGCTTGGTCCAGCAGCTCCTGCCGTTTTTCTCCCAGCAACCTGCAGGAGAGCATATGACAGGGTGTGTAGAGGGGCGGGGCTCCCAGAAGCGGAGTGTCTTATGAGGTCTACCTTCCCTGAATGTCTCACGTCCACCTTTCTGTTGCCACCAATGCTACCACCACCACCCTGGTCGAGTTTCTATTATCTCCTGCCTGGGTCATTGCCAACAGCTTCCCAAGGGGTCTTCCTGATTTCAGGCTCTCATTCCTCTGGTTTATTCTGCTTACCACTAGTGGAATCAGCTTGTTAAATAGTCTTCATCACCCCACCTCCCCTACGTGAGAATCTTCCTCTGTTCCCAAACGTGGAACAGGCAGGCAGGCTGGCACCCGTCAGGAGCCATCCCTCAGCTCCAGCCTGATTTTTCCACTGTGAGAATGAATGTGGGCCTAGTATTGCAACAATATATTTCTCTCTTTCTCTCTGTCTCTCTCTCTCTCCTCTCTCCTCTCTCTCTCTCTTTTTTCTAGAGATAGCATCTTGTTTTGTTGCCCAGGCTGGTCTCAAACTCCTAATATCAACTGATCCTCCCACCTCGGCCTCCCAAAGTCCTGGGATTACAGGCATGAGCCACTGCACCTGCCCCACAATTTCTGATTTTTGTTTTTTTGAGGTGGAGTCTCACTGTCTCCCAGGCTGGAGTGCAGTGTTGTAATCTCAGCTTACTGCAACCTCCACCTCCCGGGTTCAAACGATTCTGCCACTTCAGCCTCCTGAGTAGCTGGGATTACAGGCACCTGCCATCATGTCTGGCTAATTTTTGTATTTTTGTAGAGACGGTTTCACCATGTTGGCCAGACTGGTCTCCAACTCCTGACCTCAGGTGATCCGCTCGCCTTGGCCTCTCAAAGTGCTGGGATTACAGGCATAAGCCACTGCATTTGCCCCAAAATTTCTGATTTTTAAAGATAAGCTAAGAATCTGGATGTTTCTAAGGCTCCCAAGTTGTAAATATTGGCAACTCATTCAAAAGTTTTCAGCAGTGTTCAAGGGAACAAAAAAAGAGTCTGCGTGTGATTTTTTCTGTACTAAGTGAGAAAACGCATGTAAAGCATTTATCACAGTGACCAGCAAACAGTAAATAGAAGGCAGATGTAAGCCTGTATACTCAGGCATGGATTTTCTTTTGTTCATTGGTATATTACAAGTGTCTAGAATAGCACCTGGCACATATTTGGTGCTCAATGTGTTAAATGAATGAATAAATGTTGACTATCATTATTATTACAACTGGTTTTTTCTTCACCTTGATTAAAATACTTAACCCAGGAGGGCACAATGGTTCATGCCTGTAATCCTAGCACTTTGGGAGGCTGAGGTGAGCAGATCACTTGAGGTCAGGAGTTTGAGACCTGCCTGGCCAACATGGTGAAACCCCGTCTCTACTAAAAAACAAAACAAAACAAAACAAAACAAAACAAAGCACACAAAAATTATCCAGGTATGGTGGCAAGTGCCTGTAATCCCAGCTACTCGGGCGGCTGAGGCAGGGGAATCGCTTGAACCCAGGAGGCAGAGGTTGCAGTGAGCCGAGATTGCACCACTGCACTCCAGCCTCGGCAACAAACAAACAAAACAAACCAACCTAACCCAATAAATGCCAATTCCCCATGTCTCTTATACGCTTCAAACCTCGGGAGGCAGAGGTTGCAGTGAGTCGAGATTGTGCTGCTGCATTCCAGCCTGGGCAACAGAGTGAGACTCCGTCTAAAACAAATTATTATTGTTTCGCGCACATAAAAAGATGCTAAAGAGATGCATTCTCATTCTGTCACTCATCAACTTCATGAATGAATATAAAATTCTGGGAAATGATGGTGTGATATTGTAATTTATCAAAAGAAGTATGTATTTGGTTTTCGTGTCCACTTCCTGGCACACAGCTCCTAAGCCTTTGGCATCTCCAAAGTGGTAAGTGTCTTTTTGTATATGAATGAGTTGGCTGGTGGCTGAGCACTGCTGGATAGCTATAGGATGGGGGCTGGCTGCCCGGGAACCAACCAAGTGATTGGAGGATTGGAACTTTCAGCTGTACCCCCTGAACTTCCAGGGAGGAGCGAGGGTTGGGGTGGGGGAATTGAGGATTGAGTTGATCACCAATGGCCAATGATTAAATCAATCACACCTGTGTAAGGAAGCATCCTTAAAAACCTAAAGGACAGGGTTGGGAGAGCTTCCAGATTTGTGAACAAGAACACATCCAAATTCTGGGAGGGTGGCATGTCCCAACTCCACGGGGACCCTTGGGGACCTCACCTTATGTTTATTTTATTTGTATCTTTTTTTTTTTTTGATGCGGAGTCTGGCTCCATCACCCACGCTGGAGTGCAGTGGCGTGATCTTGGCTCACTCCAATTTCTGCCTCCCAAGTTCAATCAAGTCTCCTGCCTCAGCCTCCAGAGTAGCTGGGATTACAGGCGTGTGCCACCACGCCTGACTAATTTTTGTATTTTTAGCAGAGACGAAGTTTTACTATGTCGGCCAGGTTGGTCTTGAACTCCTGACATCAAGTGATCTGCCTGCCTTGGCCTCCCAAAGTGCTGGGGTTATAGTCGTGAGCCACTGTGCACGGTCTTATTTGTATCTTTTAAAATATCCTTTGCAATAAATCAGCAATAGTAGGTGAAATGTTTCCCTGAGTCTGTGAATCACTCTAGCAAATTTAGTGAACCTGATGAGGGGGTGGTGGAAACCCTCGATTTATAACTGGCCAGGCAGAAACACAGGTAAAACACTGGGCTTTCAGTTAGCATCTGAAGCAGGGGGTGTCTAGTGGGTGACTGAGCCCACCACCTGTGTTATCTGACTCTGTATCTCCAGATAGGTCGTTTCAGAATTGAGTTATATTGTAGGACACCCAGCTGGTGTCCCTTGGAGAACTGCTTGGGTGGGGAAAATCCACACCACATTTGGTGTCAGAGTGAAGTACAGCCAGCCTTCCATATCCATGGGGTCCACATCTGTGGATTCAACCAACAGAGAATCAAAAATACTCAAAAAAAAGTCCTGGCACGGTGGCTCACGCCTCCCAGCACTTTGGGAGACTGAAGCTGGTGGATCACCTGAGGTTAGGAGTTCAAGACCGGCCTGGCCAGCATGGTGAAACTCTGTCTCTACTAAAAATACAAAAAATACAAAAAAAAAAAAAAAATTCGCTGGGCATGGTGGCACGTTTCTGTAATCCCAGCTCTTCAGGAGGCTGAGGCAGGAGAATCACTTGAACCCAGGAGGCAGAGGTTGCAGTAAGCCAAGATTGCACCATTGAACTCCAGCCTGGGTGACAGGGCAAGAATCCATCTAAAAAAAAATCCCAAAAAAAGTTGCATCTGCACTGAACATGTACAGACTTTTTTTTTCTTGTCGTTATTCCCTAAACAATACAGTATAACAACTATTTACATACCATTTACATTGTATTAGGTATTATAAGTAATCTAGAGAGGATTTAAAGTATATGAGAAGAATGTGCATAAGTTACATGCAAACACTCCATTCTGTATCAGGGACTGGAGCATCTGTGGATTTTGGTATCCATGGGAGGTCCTGGAACCAATCTGCATAGATGCTGAGGGGCTGTACTGTGTTAGTAAGAGAGAAGGGAAAACACTTTGTTTTTTGTTTTTTTAAATCTATCTCATACAGGTAGAAAGTCTAAAAGACATTAAAGGCAGACAGGAAAGGACTGGGTATATTATGGCAATGTTCCAGTTGGATTATGGTGGGAAAAAGAGAAAGGCCAGGCGTGGTGGCTTATGCCTGTAATCTCAGCACTTTGGACTGAGGTGGCTGGATCACAAGGTCAGGAGTTCGAGACCAGCCTGGCCAACAGGGTGAAACCCCATCACTACTAAAAATACAAAAATTAGCCAGGCATGGTGGCACATGTTTGTAATCCCAGTTACTTGGGAGGCTGAGGCAGGAGACTTGCTTGAACCCAGGAAGTGGAGGTTGCAGTGAGCTGAGATTATGCCACTGCACTCCAGCCTGGATGGCAGAATGAAACTCCATTTCAAAAAAAAAGAGAGAGAAACTACATGCCAGAAAATAAGGGCCAAGAGGGTGTGGAGAGGGGCGGAGAGGGACAGAGCCAGAAGGCTCCAGAGAGAGCCCCTCCCAGGGAAAGCCCCAATTCTCTCTTCCTAACTTCCTGGGCAGAACCACGACCTTTGCATCTCTGGCCTTGCACACCAGCATCATTGCACCAATCGCCCTCAGAAGACACCAGCCTCCCTGGCCTTGCACGTCCCCTGCTGTCCTTCATACTTCTTATATCCAGACACGAGTTCCAGGTAGTTGGTGGGCGTGACGTAGTTGTATCTCCGCAGTTCCAATAGCATCTTCTGGGAATACTGAGCCACTGACCAGTGCATAGTGACAAAGATCTGGGCCACCTTCCTGTGGATCTGAGGCCAGTGACACAGGATAAAAAGGCAGATGGAAACAGAAGGGGGAGGAGGAAAGCCGGGGTTGTGATGAGGGATGGGGAGGTGGGGCTTACATTCTCCTGCGTGCCCAGGTCTACTCCTAGGAGGTACTTCTCGGCCACCTCGAGTAGGGCCTCTTGGGGCCACTCTGAGAACCAGTCGATGGTTGTACAGTTCACCAAGGCTGGGTACTGGCGGATCCAGTTCCTGGGAAGGGGTTTTGAGAGGCTGTCAAGTCCATGCACACACACAGCCTCCAGGTCCCGGCTTCCCCACACTCATCCACCCACTTTCTAGGAACCTAAAATGCCCTGGTCCCTTGTTCCTGCATCTCCTTGTCCAAATTCTGTTCCACAAGAGCTAGTTCAGCAGAGCATCTAGACACAGGTTCTGGAGTCGGAAAAACCTGGTTGCACACTCAAGGTGTGGCTCTCTAGCAAGTATCTAAGCTCTTTGAATGCCAGTTTCCTCATCTCTAAAATGGAAATAACAATACATACTGACTAGGGTGGCTGGGGGATTCAATGAGGTGTCACATGTGAAAAGCTCAGCATAGCACCTGGGTATGGTAAATACACCATGTACCACAACCATTAAAAACAAAATGGTAGGCCGGACACTGGGGCTCACGCCTGTAATCCCAGCACTTTGGGAGGCCAAGGCAGGTGGATCCCTTGAGCCAAGGAAACATGGCGAAACCCTGTCTCTATAAAAAGTACAAAAATTAACTGGCCGTGGTGGCATGTGCCTATAATCCCAGCTACCATAGAGCTGAGGCAGGAGGATCACTCAAGCCTGGGAGATGGAGGTTGCAGTGAGCCAAGAGGGCGCCACTGCACTCCAGCCTGGGTGACAGCTCGAGACCTTGTCTCGACAAAATATTTTTTTAAAGGTAATCGAAATTGCTTCCCTGCACAAGTTCTCTGCCCTCTTCCTAGTTTCTGATGCCCTTAAAAATCTAGTCATATCAAGAAAATGTGGTTTAGACATACAAGATTATATTATTCAGCCTTAAAAAAAGAAGGCAATCCTGACACATGCTACAATACAGATGAACCTTGAGGACACTATGCTAAGTGAAAATAAGCAAGTCACAGAAAGACAAATGCTAGCTGGGTGTGGTGGCTCACACCTGTAATCACAACACTTTGGGAGGCTGAGGCGGGTGGATCACTTGAGGTCAGGAGTTCAAGACCAGCCTGGACAATATAGTGAAACCCTGTCTTTACTGAAAGTACAAAAATTAGCCAGGCATGGTGGCACATGCCTGTAATCCTAACTACTGGGAGGCTGAGGCAGGAGAATTGCTTGAACCTAGGAGGTGGAGGTTGCAGTGAGCCGAGATCACAGTACTGCATTCCAACCTGGGAAATAGAGCAAGCCTCCTTCTCAAAAAATAAAAAAAGAAAGAAAGAAAGAAAAAAGAAAGGAAACACAAATGCCACATGATTCCACCTATGTGAGGTATCTAAAGTCAGACTCATAGAGACAGAGTAGAATGGTGGTTGACAGGGACTGGGAGGGGATGCAGAGGAGTCGTTTCATGGGTATGGAGTGCGGCCTCAGGAGTGTGAGAAAGCTCTGGAGCATGAGTGCATATCACACAGCTGAGCGCTGCACTTAGAAATGGTTAAGACGATACACTTTATGTTGTGTGCAGGGTTTTTCTTTTTTTTAGACAGAGTTTCACTCTTGTTGCCCAGGTTGGAATACAGGTGGCGAGATCTTGGCTCACCGCAACCTCTGCCTCCTGAGTTCAAGCCATTATCCTGCCTCAGCCTCTCGAGTAGCTTGGATTACAGGCATGCACCACCATGCCCAGCTAATTTTTGTATTTTTTGTAAAGACGGGGTTTCACCATGTTGGCCAAGACGGTCTTGATTTCTTGACCTCGTGGTCCGTCTGCCTCCGCCTCCCAAAGTACTGAGATTACAGGTGTGAGCCACCACGCCCGGCCATATGTGTGTGTTTTTAACCACAATTAGATTTACAATGACAAAACAAAACCAAAAAGCCACCAACCAAAAAAAAAAAAAAAAAGTCTAGTTATACCAAAAGAGGATGGATGACTCCCAGGTGTCCAGAGGAACTTCCTGAAAGTGGGCACAGCCTACGGAAGGGAGATGGGTGCGTTGGGCAGAAGAGGTTGCTGTTACTCCTGACGGTAATTTCCAGAAGGCACAGGAGGCCACAGCAGGGTGAGGGAGCACATGAAAGGGCTGGGAGAAGAAGGATGTCACAGAAGTCACCTGAAGGGGTCCCCGATGGGGCTGAGGCAGAGCACGATGTGTAGGTTGTTGCGCACGCGCTCGATGAGGTAGGCGAACAGGCTGTCCGACGACTCCGGCACCTGCTCCACCCGGGCCTGGTCTATGATGCGCGACTGGATCTGGGCAGAAATCGCCAGGGTCAAAGCACTGGCATCTCCACGGCAGAATCAGTGGGGGCAGCAGGTCAGGCAGGGCTGATGAAGTGTTGCCCAGGCTGGACCCAAACTCCTGGCCTCAAATCATCCTCTCACCTCAGCACCCTTCCCGCCCCCAAGTAGCTGGGACTGTGCCTGGCTCTGAAGTGTGGGGTTTTTGTTTTTGTTTTAGTTTTCTTGAGACAGAGTCTTGCTCGGTTACCCAGGCTGGAATGCAATGGCACAATCTTAGCTCCTCCGCCTCCCAGGTTCATACAATTCTCCTGCTTCCGCCTCTCAAGTAGCTGGGATTATAGGTGCCCGCCATCACCCATGTCTAATTTTTGTATTTTTCATAGAGATAGAGTTTCACCATGTTGGTCAGGCTGGTCACGAACTCCTGACCTTGTGATCCACCTGCCTCAGACTCCCAAAGTGCTGGGATTACAGGTGTGAGCCAACGCGCCTGGCCTTGAAGCGTGGATTTTAAAGCAGCTCTGCCCAGGGTCCCTGGAGGGGACCTTCCATCTTACAGGGGTGAGGTGGGCTGTGGGGGTGCTCTGGTGGCACATCCTTGGAACTATGGTCCTTCTGGGGTCAGCCAGGCAGGCCAAAGAACTGAAGAACTGACTAGTCGAGGGTGTGGAAGGAATCCTACCTCTTCAAATTCATCAGTCTTGTAGAGATTGGGCACCTCCCCTGAGCTGAGGATGTTGTTGATGTCCTCTAGGAAAGACTCATCAGCTATCTGGGTGTCCACAAAAAGGAAGGATGTGGTCTTGAGCTCCACCCCAGCCTGGCGATACAGACACTTGATATCTGGCCCGGGGAGGGAAGGAGGACAGACTTGCTGCAGATTCCCTGTCCTGGGCTTGATTCCTCTTCTGAGAATCAGGAACCCTCACCGGCCCACAGCATACACGCAACATCATCCTACACCCAACACAGGCCAGGTATGTCTCCCCATGGGGCTGCCAGCCCTCCTGTCTTGTCACTGTGGAAATGCACACATCTGATCTTTCATTTCTAGCATTTCAGAAACCCAGCTGTACCGTCTCGGAACTCCTGCTTCCGATAATGTTTGGTGACCTCGATCTGGAAGGTGGTATACTCGCAGATGGATGAGGCCAGGCGGGCCAGACTCTGGCGCCCGCTGCCCCCAATGCCCACCAGGAGCATGTTGCCCCGAGGCTGTCCGATGACCCGCACGATCCGTGTGACTGGGGATGGGGTGGGTGTAAGAGTAATGAGTTGGCTGAGCAAACTCAGGGGACCTCCAGGCCCTAGGCTAAGGATTGAGGCCCCTGAAACTGAAGCAGAGGAACCAAGAGGTATGAGAAGTTGGTGCCTAAGGTCCAGGAAGCAAATCAACGTTTAACCTCCACCTTCTCGTTAAACACCCACCACCAGAGTATCTGGGGCCAGGGAGAAAGGCAACTTCGGAAACTCGGTTTGGGAGATCTGGGAAGGGACCCCTATCTATTTCCTTAGACACACCCCCTAACTGAGATGATGGGGAAGGGGATGGGAGTAGCAGGCACTCACTGTGTTCAATAGCCTCTCGGAAAAGCACTAGCTGCATGGGCACGACAGAGGGTGACAGGTTATATTCATTCAGAGCTGTCTCCATGGCTGATTTCAGCACTGTCAGATCCGTCAGGTCTTCATATACCTTGGGCTCCTTCAGGAAATCCCCTGGGCCATGGGAAGAGGGGGTCAGAGTCTCAAATGCCTGATCTGCCTCCCCCCGGTCCCCCCGCCACAGGGCCCCACACTTGAGACTCTGTGCCCCGACTCCTTCTGGCTCCAACGTCCTAAGAGTGTCATGCCCAAGGTCGTCACAGCTCCCAGCTCACCAAAGATAGGAGGACGCTTGCTGGGACAGAGATGGTGGAACGTGAGGTCAAAGAAGGAGCCGAGTTTGTCACTTATGATGGCCATGAAGGCTTCTGTGTCTGCCACATCAACCAGCCGGTCGGAGAAGACTCTGTGGGCAGGGAACTGGGGTGAGATCTGGGGATAAAGAGGAGAATGGTCTGGGGAAGGCAGCATCAGGCCGGGAGTGGAGCAGGGGTGGGAACAAGGCCGAGGAAGCCTGCGTCTGGCGGGGCGCATGCATGGCACCTGAAACATTCATGGATCCAGAGCCGTGTGATGCTGGACTTGGTATCATGGAAGTCCTTGTTGGCTCTAAGCATACCCTGGAACACCTGGAAAGAGGACTGACTGTTGGGATCGGGGAGCAAAGGCATTCCCTCCAGAAGTTTGGGATTTTGTTTTGTTTTGTTTTGTTTTTGAGACAGAGTCTCAAAGGCTGGAGTTCAGTGGTGCGATCTTGGCCCACTGCAACCTCTGCCTCCTGGGTTCAAGTGATTCTCCTGCCTCAGCCTCCCTTGTAGCTGGGACTGCAGGTGCCTGCCACCAGGCCCTGCTAATTTTTTTGTATTTTTAGTAGAGATAGGGTTTTGCCATGTTGGCCAGGGTGGTCTTGAACTCCTGAGCCCAGGTGATCCGCCTGCCTTGGCCTCCCAAAGTGCTGCAATTATAGGCATGAACCACTGCACTTGGTCCAGAAGTTTTAAAGGTAAGGGCAGGGAATGTGGCACTTCAGGATGGGGGGGTGACTTTTGGTGCACATGCTATTGAGTATTAAGGCTTAGTTTGAGAAGAGAATGCCTCCACAGAGGCTGTGCCAAGCAGAAGGGGCAAGGTCAGGCCAAGAGTCACCTTGGAGATATCTCGAAGGTTGAATAGGTAATGGATCTTGGTGGGCGTGGGCAGGAAGCGCTGTACCACAGTGTTGTACATGTCCAGGGTGGCCTCCGTCACCACATTCCCAATGGGCTTCACCTCTTCCTCAAAGTCCTGAAGCTTCTGATTGATCATGGTGCCGAATATGCGGATGATCTGGGACTCCTAGAAATAGGCGCTGGCTCACTCTCCAGGGCTCCCAGCCTTCTAGCCAGGAGGGAGGCCAATGAGGAGCTTGGCTCAGGGGCAGAATTTAAGGGGGCATCAAAAAAAATTCCTAAACTCAAAAAAAGACAAATGATAAATACTATTTTAACACTATATATATATACTTTTTTTTTTTTTTTTGAGATGAAGTCTCACTCTTTCGTCCAGGCTGGAGTGCAGTGGCATGATCTCAGTTCACTGCAACCTCCGCCTCCTGGGTTCAAGCGATTCTGCTGCCTCAGCCTCCTGAGTAGCTGGGATCACAAGCACCTGCTGCCACACCAGCTAATTTTTGTATTTTTAGTAGAAATGGAGTTTCACCATGTTTGCCAGGCTGGTCTCAAACTCTTGACCACAGGTGATCCACCGACCTCCACCTCCCAAAGTGCTGGGATTACAGGCCTGAGCCACTGCGCCCAGCCTTAATACTATATATATATAGTTGCCCAAGCTGGTGTGCAGTGGTGTGATCATGGTTCACTGCAGCCTCAACCTCCTGGGCTCAAGCAATCCTCCCACCTCAGCCTCTCAAGTAGCTGGGACCACAGGTGTACACCACCACACCCAGCTAGTTTTTGTATTTTTTTGTAGAGACAGCGTTCCTCCCCATTGCCCAAGCTGGTATCAAACTCCTGGGCTCAAGTGATCCGCCTGCCTCAGCCTCCCAAAGTGCTGGGATTATAGGAAGGAGTCACCATGCCTGGCCAACACAGTATTTAAAAACAAAAATGAATGCAAAATATTCATGACGAACAAACACAAACATTTTAAATAAAGACCAGATGGGGATTACTGATTTTTCCTTTTGCCTTAGGCTCGAATATGGTTCAGCCCTGCACTCTACTGATCTTGTATTTATTCAAAATGGTGGTATTTTGCTCATCATACATTTTTGGCATTAATTTTAATTTTAAAAAATATTGCATTACTACAGATTCACCAGTTCTAGTGACCAAGTCTCAATACCTTCCCTGTTCACCTGGGGTCCCATGACCCCACATACTCCTCCAGTTCTCCTTCTCACCCCATAGGATCAATAAAATGCCACAGACAGAAAAAAAAAAAATGCGAGCCCAAGTGTGGTGGGAGGCTGAGGTGGGTGGACTGCTTGAGTCCAGGCGTTGGAGACCAGAATGGACAACACGGCGAAACCCCGTCTCTACTGAAAATACAAGTTAGCTTGGTGGTGGCACGCGCCTACAGTCCCAGGTACTCTGGAGGCTGAGACAGGAGAATCACTTGAACCTGGGAGGTGGAGGTTGAAGTGAGCTGAGATTGTGCCACTGCACTCCAGCCTGGGTGACAGAGTGAGACCCTGTCTCAAAAAAAAAAAAGTGTTAACATATTTAACATATTGTTCTCCTGATTACAGTCTTTTGGGTGCCCCCTTAAATTCTACACTGAGACGAGTGACTCCCTGGCCTGGCTCTAATCCTGACACTGCCGTGGGCGTTGTAGGGTCTACCTTCCTTAGTCTATTTGGGCCCCACCATGTTCTCTGCCCATTGGGGTCCACAGCTAGGAAGGTTCGGTTCCATCCCACAGCTCTTCTAGCTCAAGAGCCAGTGCAGGCCCCACAGATCGTCCCAGCTTCCTGTGCGGAGCTCCACTGAGGGTGCCTCAGCCTCCTGGGATCTGGCCCCTGCTTCTCCGGGACAGGGACATTTCAACCTCCTACCCTCCCCTCATCCCACAGTCCCATGAGGTCCTCACTGTGGGGAAGGTCATGTTGATCATGTTGAAGCGACTCTGTAGCCTTGGGGAGATGACCGTCCGTCCACCCCCAGGGGGGCCCATGGCAGCCATCAGGAACATTTCCTATAGAGCACCAACCAGCCAGTTGGAGAGGCAGGTGGAGAGAGGGGAGAGAGGCGTCAAAACAGGGAGGGTGAAGAGGAGCGGGAGGAAGATAGTTCGAGGAGGGACGAAGGGGAAGAGGAACCAGGATGCTGCAAGTAGAGAGGAGCATGGAGCCCAGAGCAGGGAGAGGTAGAGAAGGAAGGGACATGGGACACTTACAGGGAAGTACATAAATTTGTGTCTTCCAGACTTTATCTTTTTCTTCTTTTAAAATTTTATATATTTACACACGTGTGTGTGTTCTCTCTCAAACACACGTGAGACTATATCACTAGGTGAGTTTTTGTGCCTGAGTGCCAGATATACATACAAACAACCCTAGAAGCCAGGCTGCAATGCCTGCTGCCCGCTGATTAAAGAGAAGCAGCCAGGTGTGGTGGCTCAGGCCTGTAATGCCAACACTTTGGGAGGCCAAGGTGGGAGAATCTTTTGCACTCAGGAGTTCAAGACCAGCCTGGGCAACATATTGAGACCTTGTGTCCAGTAAAAATCAATGAAATTAACCGAGCACTCCAGCCTTGGCAACAGAGCAAGATGAAAGAAACAAGGGAAGGGAAGGGAAGGGAAGGGGAGGGGAGGGGAGGGGAGGGGAGGGGAGGGGAGGGGAGGGGAGGAGGGAGGAGGGGAAGGGGAAGGAGAAGGGGGGAGGGGAGGAAAGGGGGAGGGGGAGGGGGAGGGGAAGGAGAAGGGGGGAGGGGAGGAAAGGGGAAAGAGGGAAACAAAAAGAGAAAGAAAAGAAGAAAGAAAGAAAAGAAAGAGGAGCAAACAATAAGCTCAGAATCCCACGGAGGAGCCAGGACAGAGGGAGGATGCCTGGTTTGTGAGTGGGGAGCTGAGGACTGCTGTCATGGAGCCAGGACACTCCTGTGTGGAAAAGAATACAGGATGAAAGGACCATAGTCCGGGGTCCCAGTGGAGTGGGGACTGAGCTTATCCCACAAGGGAGCAGAGGCCTGAAGAACAAACCCTTGGGAGGCTTACTCGAATGTACTTGATGGTCTGCTTTGCACGGTCATACCAGAAGCCATAGTCAATCCAGAGGCGAATCAGCTCCAGGGGTGGTTGGGACCCAAACATGTCTTTAGCGGGCATATTTAGGTCATCCATAAAGGTGATCATGCTTTTGCCCCTGAATGGCACGTAGACACCCTTGGTTCTCTTCTCAACCCTGCTTTCAATGATGCTCTGCACGTTATTGGATGTGGTCTGGTAAAAAGGTACCAAATGAGTGTGTGGGTTCCCCAAGAGAAATATGGGCTTGGAGAGGAGTGTCAGACAGGTGCTTGGATCCCGGGGGAGCACAGAAGGCAGGGAGATCGGGAGGAGCCGAGCACCTGGCCCCTGGGTCCCTGACGCACCTGTGCAGACATGTTGACAATCAGCACCGACCACTGGCTGGAGGGCAGGGACTGCAGAACGCTCTGGGCGATGGAGGTCTTCCCAGTCCCCACAGGACCCACCAGCAGAACGGGATTCTGGTTGGCCACCAAGGTGCTCACCAGGTAGTTGTAGCGAACAGTATCAACAGTGGGCACCATGATCTTATAGAAGGGGGCACTAGGGAAGAGCAGGAGCCGGCTCTCAAGGACCACCAGCCCACCACTGTCTATTCACCACCCTGCCCTCCTGTTGGGCCTAAGGATCATGCACCCCCCTCAAGGACCCTGTCCCAGGCCCTCTAGGTCCCGCTTCCCGTTCTCAAGAGGCAGCCCTTCTCTAGGACCCACCTTCTCCTTCCTATGGCTCACTTTTGCTTCCAGGACCCATCTCTCTTGCCACATCCCCCACTTACTGCTGCCCCACGCCCTCCTCACACCTAGGCCCGGCTCTCACTTTGGAGGGTAGCGCCAACTCTTAGGAAGCTTTTCCTCAAATGACGTCCAGTTTCGCATTTTAGGGTCCACAAAATACTCGTATACCGTGTCCTAAGGAGGGCACATAGGTCAGGTTACCAAAGCCTGCTTTGAGCTTTCCCCAGCCCAGAGAATGGGCCCCAGACCACTGGGTGGAAAAAAGAGAGAGCTGGGCCGGCAAGCGGAAACCTAAGCAGAGCTGAGATCGGGGATGCCCATGGGTTCTGGAAAAGCAGGGCAAATAGGACAGCTGGGTGTGAGTGCCTGACCTTATTGGGAAAGGAGCCCTCAATCTCTCGGAGGTAGCTGTCAATCTTCTTGCGGCCCTCCTCATCCACAGAGGCACATACAGACCAGATCATGCTGAACACAAATGTCATCTCTACCATGGTGACATAGTTCTCGCTGTCAGCTGGATTCACCTGGATGGAGGACGAGAAGAGGAAATAACCCACCTGTAAGAGATGAGGGGTCTAGCTGGCAGGCTCGTGACACCAGAGTGTGGAATCTTCCTCCTTTCCTGGCCCTATTTGGAAAATCACAGTTTTCCAAATGTGCATGTTTATCCACAACCTGCTGAAAGACTGAGACAAACCTGAAATTTCCTATAGCTCAGCAGTTGCCCGAGCTTCCTCACTGCTAAGTCATAAAAATACAGACATCATTTGGCCACGACAGGCCTCCCCTGGAAAAGCACCCATGGGTGCTCAGGTGACAGGTCCAGGAACATTCATGGTGACATGTTTGTAATTGCAAAACACTGGAGATGACCTAAACATTTGCCAGTAGCAGTGGAAAAACAAAATGCGGTGTTCTACCATGCAATCACATCCAGCAGTTAAAGCAACAAAGTGAATCTATATGTAGCAATACAGAATTCAAAACACATTGTTAATTTAATGGGCATGTAGCAGTATATGGCATGATTTTTTTTAAATACCACATTTTCAGCCAGGTGTGGTGGCTCACGCCTGTAATCCCAGCACTTTGGGAAGCAGAGCTGAGTGGATCACCTGAGGTCAGGAGTTTGAGATTAGCCTGGCCAACATGGTGAGGCACCATCTCTATTAAAAATATAAAAAATTAGCCCAGCATGGTGGCAGGTGCCTGTGGTCCCATTTACTAGGGAGGCTGAGGCAGGAGAATTGCTTAAACCTGGGAGGCAGAGGTTGCAGTGGGCCGAGATCACACCACTGAACTCCAGCCTGGGCAACAGAGTAAGACTCTGTCTCAAAAAAAAAAAAAAAAAACAAAAAGAGTAATCCTCAATCCTATAGGTGGGAAATTATGTTAAGTAAGAATTGACTGTCCACCAGTTTCAGTCCAGAATCCTTAGTCTGTGCTCCCAGCCCCTCTCAGCACACAACACATCGCACCATCTTCACGGCCCAGTCCTCTCCTCGGGGTCTCTGTCACACTGAAGAGCATATGCACACAAATACCACCCACCACACCGGGCTACAGACCACCAGCTCAGCACCCCCACCCCGCCAGGCCTGACTGCTGTGTGTCAGCACTTCTGCAAAAGCCACCCTTGCCCTCTGCTCACCCAGGAAGCCTCCCCGACTCAGCCCATCCTCTCCTATCCAGCCCATACTCCTTGGCACCTGTGTGTCATTGATACTCATAATTGCCCCCTCCTCCCACAGTACCTGGCAAGTCCATCTACATTTTTTTTTTTTTTTGAGATGGAGCCTCACTCTGTCTCGACCAGGCTGGAGTGCAGTGGTGTGATCTCAGCTCACTACAGCCTCCGCCTCCTGGGTTCAAGCAATCCTCCTGTCTCAGCCTCCCAAGCAGCTGGGACTACAGGTGCGCACTACCACTAGCTAATATTTAGTAAAGACAGGGTTTCACCATGTTGGCCAGGCTGGTCTTGAACTCCTGACCTCAGGTGATCCACCTGCCTTGGCCTCCCAAAATGCTGGGATTACAGGCGTGAACCAGTGCACCCAGCCCCATCTACATATTTTTAATTTACATTAACTATTCCAGGAATGACATATGTTCCTATAGATCTTAATTGTTGTCGATGACATATTAATAGTTTAATTACCTGGCAACATCTTTAAAAACAATTTCTAGTCAGTGATTTAATCTCAACAGAAGATATCAAATTTTGGTCCTTTTTTTTTTCTGGGAAGGTCCTTACTTCTAAATGGAGTACAATTTTTCTTAAATATCAATTAATCTGAAATGTTAAAAAAGTCTTCTCATCAGAATAATCTGAGAGCTTCTTCCAGCAGAAATGGTGTCTCAAGGCCTCATCTATGCCAAAACTTAATGTTTATATTTTGAAGGGATGAAGTGAGGAGTGGAATGAGCTATTTTCAGCTCCCCAAGGATGGGTGGGAAATTCTAGTGAGACCCAATCATGTACATATTCAGTCGGGCCTTTCAGGTCAACAGTGCACACACACGTGTGTACACACTTACACTCATGTGCATGCACACACGTGCGCACACACACCCTTCACTGCCTCCATGGTTGTTGAGGTCTCCCTTGGAGTCTCTGCTCCACTCAAGTCTGGAGTTCAACCTATCTCAGACACACCGTTTCCCGGAAGTTGTCTTGGTGCGGCTGTGAGCCCTCCCTGCCCCTGCCCATGCTCTGCGTCCTCCCCTTACCCCGTTCTCTGGTGTGGCCAGGGCCGAGTACAGCTTGCAGAGGGAGATGATACCACTGTACTCGGGCAGGGGCACCAGCTCCTTGCAGTTGTCCCTCTTAAAGGCCAGCATCTTGTTGATGAATTTCTCAAACATGCGTTGCAGGGTATCCACCTCAGCCTGGAGTTGAATAAGAAGGGGCTCTTCATCCACCCTCATGTCCTGGAGGCCACCCTGGCTACTTTCCCTCTCCTCGGTTCCCTTCATACCTTTGGCCTCTTCTTCAGCCACGACTGAACATAGGGCTTCCAGCCCAGGTCCACATAGTCAGTGTAGACCATCCCACAGCGGGACACGGTGGCCGGAGAGGCCACTGCCAGGTTCTCCACTTCGAACAGGAGAGATACCTAAGGATATATGTTTGTCAGAATCTCGGATTTCCCTGCATCCCCCACCTTCAGTAATAATAAAACACTCAGAACTCGGATGCCACACATTTACAAACAATATGCTTTTTTTATTTTTTCTGAGACAGAGTCTTACTCTGTCACCCAGGCTGGAGTGCAGTGGCGTGATGTTGACTCACTGCAACCTCTGCCTCTCAGGTTCAAGCAATCCTTCCAGCCCAGCCTCTGGAGTAGCTGGGACTACAGGCATGCACTACTACACCCAGCTAACTTTCGTATTTTTCAGTAGAGATGGGGTTTTACCCTATTGGCCAGGCTGGTCTTGAACTTCTGACCTCAAGTGATCTGCCCACCTTGGACTCCCAAAGTGCTAGGATTACAGGCAGGAGCCACTGGGCCCGGCCCAGTTTGCTTTAAAAGAAATTAGAGCTTATTCGAGGTGTTCTCGTGAAAAATCACTCTCTTGTTCTCATTGTTGGAGTGGGTGGAAAAGGGTGTGCTTGTCAGTCCTGAATTTGCATCCCGGGGTGTGCAAATGAAGGTCCTGCTTCATGCGTCCATGGAACGAGCTGAGGAGGGCTGCCCAAGCCTGCACAATGCTTAGAACACAATGTGGGGTTTTTTGTTTTTTTTTTTTTTGAGACAGAGTCTCGCTCTTGTTACCTAGGCTGGAGTGCAATGGCATACTCTTGGCTCACTGCAACCTCCACCTCCCAGGTTCAAGTGATTCTCCTGCCTCAGCCTCCTAAGTAGCTGGGATTACAGGTGCACGCCACCACACCAGGTTAATTTTTTGTATTTTTATAGAGATGGGGTTTCACTATGCTGGTCAGGCTAGTCTCGAACTCCTGACCTCAGACAATCCACCCGCCTTGGCCTTCCAAAGTGCTGGGATTACAGGTGTGAGGCACCACACCCGGCCAGAACAGAGTGTTTTTCTTATCATTGTTCTCATTAGTCATGGCAAGCAAAGCATTTTTACTTCAGCTGCAGGTTTCCCTGAATCCAGGCACCCTCCTCCTCAGTTCCCTCCTGCAGAACCTGCCCTACTCTAAGGTTTCTGGCTCTCCCCCGCAGCCGCAGCCCATGCTCTCCCGTGCTGGCCTCTGCAGGCCCTCGGGAGTCAGCCACACCCCTGACCTGCTCCGGCATTGCGATGCGCTCGCCATTGATGAGGGTCAACACCTTGTTATCATCCATTACGGAGTTCATGCTCTCGATCCACAGCGTGTCCACAGGGCCATCAAACAGGATCCACTTCTCATCAGGTTTCTCATCTGAGTAGACGGTGGGTGACAAGGACACCAGGGACCCACTCACCTTGCACCCTCCACTCATGCTCCTGGGAGACGCAAGCTACACTTCCTTGTCCTTTGCCATTCCCCAAGTATTTCTCTGGGGATTTGGAACTCCCCATCCCCAGACTCCCTACCCCCGTAGAGGATTCAGGCCTCTGCCCTCTACTCCACGATCCTTCGGATACCTGCACATGCTGTCCGCATGACGCTGGACAAGATGCCATCTGTCCATTCATTGGTGTTGAGGTCGTATTCCCCATACAGTTCCCCTAGGGACAATGCCTTGGGGTTCAAAGGGAACTCCTGAAAATGACACCGGAAGGGTTTTAGCTACTGATAGACAAAGGCCCCCGCCTTTATTTCCAGCCCCCTCTTAGATACATGTATTTGCCCCTCCCTCATCTCTCCAGGCCTCCGGGGACCCAGCTCCAGCCCTCCTGGCCTTGCAAGGTCCTCCATGGCCCCGACATTCCACTGTCTTCTTTTCTTTTTTTTTTTTTTTTTGAGACGGAGTTTCGCTCTTGTTACCCAGGCTGGAGTGCAATGGCGCGATCTCGGCTCACCGCAACCTCCGCCTCCTGGGTTCCGACAATTCTCCTGCCTCAGCCTCCTGAGTAGCTGGGATTACAGGCACGTGCCTCCACTGTCTTCTTACTACTCAAGTCTCTGCCCCTGACTCCACTGCCCCAGCCCCGTACTCTAACAATGTTGAAGTTAGGGTCTCCAGCGCGACACAGGCAGGACAGGGAGGCCTGCAGGATGCGCCATGAGGTAGTCTTGCCGCTGCCCGTGCAGCCCACAATCATGGTGGAGTGGCGGGAGTTCTTGGTTTCATACAACTGGAAAACCTTGGTGAGGGTGAACGGAGTGCTTTGCAGGCCCATGTCTCGAATCTCCTGCTCAACGGTCTCCCGCAGCTGAGGGAAGGGAAAACACAGCAAGTGGAAGAAAAAGGATGAGGCCTTCGAAGGACTTTCAAAATTTCCCCAGTGCCAGGGAGAAGGTGTTCAAACTGTTAACAGTGGCACCAGGGCCCTCTGCACTCTGCGTTTATTCACTCAGTGGGAAGCTGGGCAATTGCAGAGTTGAAAGATTGAGCTCTGGAGTCCGCCACCCTGGTTCCCCAGCTCTCAGCTATGTGATCCTGGGTAAGGTACTTCTCCAAGCCTCAGTTTCCTCATTGGCACAGTGTCTCACATGTAGCTCTACACATCTTTTTCTCTTTTTTTGAGACAGAGTCTTGCTCTGTCATCAGGCTGGAGTGTACTGGTGATATCTCTGCTCACTGCAACCTCCGCCTTCCCAGTTCAAGCTATTCTCCTGCCTCAGCCTCCCCAGTAGCTGGGACTACAGGTGCGTACCACCACACTCAGCTAATTTTTGTATTTTTAGTAGAGACGGGGTTTCACCATGTTGGACAGGATGGTCTTGATCTCTTGACCTTGTGATCCACCCACCTTGGCCTCCCAAAGTGCTGGGATTATAGGCGTGAGCCACCGTGCCCAGCCAGCCCTACACATTTTTTGTTATTATTCATCAAATATTTATTAAGCTTCTACAATGTGTGCCAAGCACTGTGCTGTGTGCCAGGGATACAGCTTGGAACAAAATAGATTTGTCCTATTGCAGAGCTCACAGTATGGTGGGAGAGCTTGATTAATATTAAAGATATAATTACCTAAGTTAAAAAATAATGCTTGAAGAACCATGACCTAACAGACTGGCCCCAGAATAGTCTGCCATTTTTAAACACCCAGCTCATGTAGCCAAATAATTTCAAATAGATGCAAGATTGTTACTTGCACTAACAGGCCTCGCCAATATCACTTCCTTCCACTACCTGAGAAGTAGTTTTATTAGTACGTTTTTGTGTGTACACCTGCATTTAGTGTCATAAACAAGTTTAATGTCACATTTTCTATTTATTGAGTCAAAAATATTCCCAGCCGGGCACAGTGGCTCACGCCTGTAATCCCAACACTTTGGGAGGCTGATCACCTGAGGTCAGGAGTTCAAAACCAGTCTGGCCAACATGGTGAAACCCCATCTCTACTAAAAATAGAAAAATCGGCTGAGCATGGTGGTGGGTGCCTGTAATCCCAGCTACTTGGGAGGCAGAGGTTACAGTGAGAAGAGATCTGTCTCAAGAAAACACACACACACACACACACACACACACACACATTAGTCAGGTGTGGTGGCATTGTGCCCATAATCCCAGCTACTCAGGAGGATGAGGCACGAGAATCGCTTGAACCCAGGAGGTGGAGGTTGCCGTGGGCCAAGATCACACCACTGCACTCCAGCCTGGGCAACAAGTGCAAAACTCCATCTCAAAAAAAAAAAAAAAAAAAAGTCCCCCTGTAGCCTTCAGGTTTGCTCCAATCTGGATTACCTTCTCTGGGAAGGCAATTTCCCATCTCTCCAAGTTCACTGTCATCCTGTGACCTCCATTCACCAACATCCGGAGGATTACTGTAGCCTCCCCCTACACCGAATCTTCTATTTCTCGTCTCTCCTTTCATGGTATGCTCCTGTATTTAAGTAGAGCACATTTTCTATAGATTTTGGAGAAAAGAGTAATTGTGACTAGAGGAGCACAGCACCATGCCTGGCTTTGTTTTTTGGTTTTTTAAGAGATGGAGGTCTTGCATCGTTGCCCATGCTAGTCTTGAACTTCTAGCTTAAAGTGATCCTCTTGCCTCAGCCTCCAAAGTGTTGAGATGACAGGCGTGAACCACGGCACACCCTATCAGTCTCAATATCTGAAGTAAGTTTTCATGGATCTGATTCCACTGTCTGTTGTTCTTCTGGCTCCCATTCATGGTGTCTTGTTTCCTTGTATGTTTTGTGATTTTTGACCATGAGTTGCTCATTTTCTTGGACTTTTACCTGTGGTAATTCTTCGAAGTATAGGTTGAAGTTTCATTCCTCCAGAAATAATTTGCTTTTGCTTCTTTCAGTCACCTGGGGGCGCTAACAACCTAGAACTACTTAATATTAAAATCTAAGCTTGCGTTTTCTCTTCTGATTACACAGTAGGATAAATGATGACAAGAAACCATGTGAGAGCTGGTGTGTGGTTAGGAAATCTCAAAGGAGATTTGGTCTCTTTCTTCCATCATCAGAGGTCAAAACAAGCAAGTTTCTTTCCTGTATACACCCCTCTAAATCGCAGGCTTCTCCTTTTTCCATCTCCTGAGGGTTTTGCCCTTGTGGACTAGGGTTTCCGCAGCACTGTGATTTTTGTTCTGTCTTCAGACTTCGGCTCTTCATCTTATCCCCACTGCCTTAAGTTCAACAACAGCTTTCAGGGAGAAGGCCAGCTTCAGTACTCACTTGCCTCCCAGGGTTCCTGCTTTAACTCCCCACCCTCCTCAACTCCTGGAATTCTTTCTTTCTTTTTTTTTTTTTTTTTTTTTTTTTTTTTTTTTTGGAAAATATAAAGGTAGACATATTTTATTTATTTTTTTTTTTTATTTTTTTTTTTTTAATTTTTTATTGGATTATAGGTTTTGGGGGGAATTCTTTCTTTCTTTCCAGCTTAGCAATGCCTGAAAAAGGATGTTATTATTATATTTGTATCCACCATTTTAGTAGTTTCCATTGAAAGGATCATTCAGGGAATCTAGACTACCACACTGCCAGAGAAGACAGTTCCTATTCTTTTTTTTTTTTTTTTTTTAGATGGAGTCTCACTCTGTCACCCAGGCTGGAGTGCAGTGGTGTGATGTTGGCTCACTGCAACCTCTGCCTCCTGGGTTCAAGCGATTCTCCTGCCTCAGCCTCCCGAGTAGCTGGGACTACAAGCACAAGCCACGACACCCAGCTAATTTTTGTATTTTTAGTAGAGACAGGGTTTCACCATGTTGGCCAGGATGGTCTTGATCTCTTGACCTTGTGATCCGCCAGTCTCGGCCTCCCCAAATGCTCAGATTACAGACGTGAGCCACCACACCTGGCCATTCTTATGCTTTCTAAAAACCCGCTTTTCCATTCCACTGCCCTCTGATACCAAATGGCTTCTAGCAGCTTCTCCTCAAAACTACCTGATGAGGTGAGAAGTTGAGGCACGGAGGACTGATGGGCACAGAGAAAGTGCAAAATCAACAGATTAGAGGTTTTGGTGAAGTCAGAGCACTGCTGCATGGATGCGCCTGAGCAGGTACATTTGAGCAGGTCGGGGGGGGCGGGGGCTGGGGTCAGAGAGCAGAAGGTTTGAATAGTCTATCGCTTTATACATAAGGAAGTCCGAAGAGAGGTCAACTGCCTTGCTCAAAGTCACTGCTAGTAGACAGCAGAACGAGGCTTGGAAGCCAGGCTTTCTGTTCCCACGTGCGCATTCACATATGTGGTCAGGGAGTGCGGGTTTGTGTTTTTGTTTTGTTTTTGAAGATAGAGCCTTGCTCTGTCACCCAGGCTGGAGTGCAGAGGCAGGATCTCAGTTTATTTTATAGCCTCGACCTCCTGGGCTCAACCAATCTTCCTATTCCAGCCTCCTGTGTAGCTGGGACTACAAGTGTGTGCACCATCACACCTGGCTAATTTTTGTATTTTTTGTAGATATGGGGTTTCACCATGTTGCCCAGGCTGGTCCCAAACTTCTGGACCCAAGCAATTTGCCCACCTCGGCCTTCCAAAGTGCTGGGATTACAGGCAGGAGCCACAGCGCCCAGTTGGAGAGAGTATTAAGGGACAACTACCTTGCCATAGTCAATGACAGGCAGCTCAGTGTTGGGAAACAGATCTTGCACGATAGCATTGAACAGGGGCACGTCGACTGAAGTGAGCTTGGCGATGTTCATGTCTCTCATTGAGAGCAGCAGAACCTGGATGGGAAAATACAGAGAGTGAGGCTTGAGGAGCCAGGGCATAGGCCCCTCACCTCCAAAGGGCTTCAGGGCAGGTGCCAAGAACAATGGATATACCAGTTAGCAATTGCAAAGCAATGGGCAACAAGGGGACAGGGACTGAGGCGGGAGGGTGGGAATCCCAATCTGGGGAAAGAAAGGGTCTGAAAGACTTGAGTTCTCTCAAAGACTTGAGTCCCTTCTGGGACACAGGGCCAGTGACAGTGGAAGTCAAGTCCAAAGGCTGTGTTCTTGCTCTACCTCTTCATCAGTCAGATCCGGTTGTAGGCGGCGCTTCTTGCCAGCATAGCGCAGAAGGGAGGTGAGGGCACGAAGGCCAAAGTCATAGTGGTCCTGTCTGGAGAGCTGCTGCACGGCCAGTGAGTAAAGTGTATACACCTTCTTGGCCAGAATCTGGGGAACCAAAACAGAGGAGAAAACAGTACATCCCCCTACAAATCCTTCTGCTTCATCTCAGGACAGTCAGAGGCAAGAAGCCAGGTCTTAGGACATGAAGCAGCTAGCAGGTGCTCTACAGACTCCTAACAAGAAGATTGTGTGAATCACACCATCGTCATTTAGTGATATCACGGAAGAGAAGCCTCGCTCCTCTAAATTCTTCTCCACCCACATCCAACTGACCATAGTCTAAGTTCTTTATAGGATAAGCTTATTGTGGGGCCTTTGGAGAGTTCCTCTGTCCAGGGAATGATTATGAAAGGGAACTAAAATCACTGGAGAAAAGGGATTATTAGAGTACCTTGCAGTTGCCAAAGCCCTCTCCAAAAAGAATGATTTCTGCAATGAGGGTGGAGTCAGGCACCACCATGGCAATTGGACGGAACATGGATTTAAGATTTTCAGGAAGCTCTGTGCGGCCAGCATAGCCTGGAAAACAGTGCCACTTTTTTAGAATCATATATTTCCTCATCTTGGTTTGCTTCCCAAAAGTCAATTTCCAATCAATCTCATCTTCTCCCACCTAACACCATCCTTAACTTTCTCCCCAACTCCGAGATCACATCCTTTCTCATCTGAGCCCCAGCCCTTCCCATTCCACTTTGGTCTTCTTTCTTATCTCTGGTCCTTTCTTTACTCTCTGCATGGCCCTGTTTCAAACTCAAAGAACAGAGCTGTCAATTTCCCATCTCTCCAAGTTCTTTTTTTTTTTTTTTTTTTAATTCAGGAGGTGGAGTGTGTTTTTCTGTTCTCTTTTATTTTTTTTAAAGAGAAAGAAAAAGAGGGAAAAAGAAATATTACTTCATTCCTAAAATGGGTATCAATAATGGCCGATCAATATTTTGTGTGCTTAAAGTGGATAATGTATATTTTGTGTGTTTAAAATGGAGAGCTCTATTGAGTTTATTATTCTGGATCTGAGTTCAAGTCCTGGATATCGTTATCAATTTTCTGTCTCGTTGAATCTAAATCTCATTATGGGTCTTATGTATCTGGGTGTTAAGATCTCTTATTATTACATTAATCCTTTTACCCTTGTATCCTTGTAGCTTTGAAATCTATTTTATTAATTATGAGAATTGCAACTCCTGCTTTTTATTTATTTTTGCTCTCCATTTGGTTGGTTTTTTTCCAACCCTTTATTTTGAGTCTTTGTATATCTTTAGATATAGCGTTAGATTTTGTCTGTATCTTTTGATCGGGGGATTTAGTCGATTTAAATTCAGGGTTACTGCCATTTGATATTAACTGGCTATTTTATCCTTTCGTTGATGTAAATTCTTCTTTATGTTAATGCTGTTTACTTTTTGGTGTATTTTTAGAAAGGCTCATACTGGTTGTTCCTTTCGATGTATACTGCTTCTTTTATAAGTTCTTGTAAAGCAGGTCTGGTGGTAATAAAATCTCTGAGTACTTGCTTGTTCCTAAAAGATTTTATTTTTCCTTCAATTGTAAAGCTTAAATTGGCAGGATATGAAATTCTGGGCTGAAAGTTCTGTTCTTTAAGTATATTGAATATTGGCCCCCACTCTCTTCTAGCTTGTAGGGTTTCCGCTGAGAGATCTGCTGTAAGCCTAATAGGCTTACCTTTATGGGTAACCTGATCTTTCCCTCTGGCTGCTCTTAATATTTTCTCCTTCGTTTCGATCCTGGTGAATCTAACGATTATGTGCCTTGATGTTGGTCTTCTTGAGAAATATCTTTGTGGTGTTCTCTGTATTGCCTGGGGTTGAATAGTGTCCTGCTTTGCTAAGTTAGGAAAATTTTCCTGGATAATGTCCTGAAAAATATTTTCCAGCTTGAATTCATTCTCTCCATCACATTCAGGTACACCAATCAAACGTATATTAGGTCTTTTCACATAGTCCCATATTTCTTGGAGACTTTGCTCATTCCTTTTTATCCTTTTTTCTCTATTCTTGTCTTGTCATTTTATTTCATTAAATTGGTCTTCGACCTCTGATATCCTTTCTTCTGCTTGATCCATTCAGCTATTTAAGCTTGTACATATTTCACTAAGTTCTCGTGTTGTATTTTTCAACTCCATAAGTTCATTTGTATTCCTCTCTATATTGTCTATTCTTTTCATCATTTCATCGAACCTTTTTTCAAAGTTCTTAGATTCTTTACATTGGTTTAGAACAAGTTCCTTTAACTCCCAGAAGTTTCTCATCATCCACCTTTTAAAGCCTACTTCAGATAATGGAACACAGTCCTTTTCCATCAGGGCTAGTTGGGTTGCTGATGAGTCCTTTTCCATCAGGGCTTGTTCCGTTGCTGATGGGTTCTGATTTTGAGTATACTCGGCCTTCTTAGGCTATTTTTTCCCTTCATTGTAGATGAACCGCCTTTCTAATTAGGTTTCTGAGTCGACGTCCAATTTATTGATTCCCAGTGCTGGGATCCGAGCAACCCACTGTGGCGGCCTAAATAGCAGCGATAAGACTGATGGTGCTCTTCTGCCTGGGAATCTCTGGTCTGGCTTCCCTCTTGAGTCCGCAACAAGCGGCTCTGACTTCCCGGGGCTCCAAACTCCGGTCAGTAGGGGAAGCAGTCCCGTTGGCTCTGCATGAAGAGCTGCTGCGCCAAGACGCCAGCAAAACCGCTGCGGCGGCCACAAGAGTCGCGCTGGCGACCCGTGGGGCTCCTCCACTGGGAATCGGCTGATCCGCGAGTGACGAAAATTCATCTAAAAGTGTGGCGTCGTCTCGTTCTCTGAGCTTTCACTGGGAGCTACAATCCCGAGCTGTTAGTGATCGGCCATCTTGGATCCAGGTTTCCAAGTTCTATGTATAACTCACATCAGTCCTAATAGAAATCACAGCTGTTCCTCTTATTCGTTCAGTTCCTAAACGCTTTCCTATGCCTGTGCTGTCCTAGACCCTTCCCCCAGAGCTGTTCTTAGGGGACAGTAATGAGAGATGCTTGGGCCTGCTACAAAAGAGATGGCAGATAAACCAGAACTCTGGGAGCTAGCCCAATGGGAGTAGACAACTAAGTATCTTGAAAGATGAGGGCTATGGCTGGGCGCGGTGGCTCATGCCTATAATCCCAACATTTTGGGAGGCCGAGTGACACTCCATCTCAACAACAACAACAACAAAAAGACAAGGGCTACATATACACACATAAGTGGTTATTAATCCTTTTAGGGAAAACAGTAAGATTGCCTCCCCTTCTCTCAGAAAGTTGTGCGTTTATCCTTCTCTCCCCTTTGCTATCTTTAGCCAGATTTCCTTAGCTATATGCTTTTGAATGGAAGGGGGAAGAGGAGGATCCACAGTTATTTGCCCTGGATACCAGGTACCAAGTTCTTCCCACCCCGGAAACCCCATCCACTCCCTGCCACCTACCAGGATTCATGGTAATGAAGATCCCACAGGACCACACCAGATTGATTTCAAAGCCCTCAAAATGGAAACGGGTGAGGCCGGCAGCCAAGGCGGATAGGATGGACAGGATCTGCTGGGCCACCACCGACAGCACCTCAATGTTGATGCGGTTAAACTCATCAAAGCAGCCCCAGGCACCAGTCTGCAGGGTTTGAGGCAGAGTCACTGGGAGCAAGAGAGGTGCCCCAAGATGCCAGAGAGCATGATTAACACATCCCCCTTCCTCAAAACGTTTCAATAGGTGAGGCTGCCTCCAGAATAGATGCAGGGAGAAGGGCATAGGAGTACACTGTTGTAGCCTCTGGCCAGAGCTTTCCAACAGACGGGGCCAATCTGGGATGATGCTAGAAAAGGTGTGGGTTGGGAAGAGACTGGGGTAGGGAACTTGTGCACCCTGAGTGTCTACTCTGCTCCAGTGTACACGCATTATTTTCTTTAATCCTTTATAATCTTCTGATTTTGCAAATAAGCTATGTGAAGCTCAGGAAGGGGAAGGGACTTTCTCAGTTCTAAGAATTACATGTGGCTGGACGCAGTAGCTTATGCTGATAATCCCAACACTTTGGGAGGCCAAGATGGGTGGATCATGAGGTCAGAAGTTCGAGACCAGCCTGGCCAACATGGTGAAACCCCGCCTCCACTAAAAATACAAAAATTAGCCGAGCATGGTGTCGCACATCTATAATCCCAGCTACTCTGGATGCTGCGGCAAGAGAATTGCTTGAACCCAGGAGATGAAGGTTGCAGTAAGCCGAGATCGAGGCACTGCACTCCAGAAAAAAAAAAAGAATTACACATGATGCAGTGTCGTGAAGCTACAAAGCGCTGAACCAGATTTGGGTTTGTTTATTTTCTGGGACGAAAAGGTATTTAAGGGGTCTCTGGCACAGGGTGGCAGGATACTGACCTGGGCCAGACCTGAGTACATTCGGCCCATGGACTTGTAGTCCAGGCCCTCAGAGCAGTTGACCACAATGACGTATATGCCCAGGGCCTTGCCCAGGTCCTTGACGGTCTCCGTCTTTCCTGTGCCTGCCGGGCCTTTGGGGGAGCCCCCTCGGTGCAGGTGCAATGCCGTGGTCAGTGTCATGTAACACCTGAGAATTGATGATAGGACTGGAGTCAGAGTCTGGGAAGCCCCTCAGCTTCCGTTGCCCCCACCCCAGCCACCTCACTCATCCCACACAGCAGACCTGTCCGTCAGCGGGGTGATGACAAGCCGGCCCGAGTTACCCAAGTACTCATAGCTATACTGAAATTGTGTGTTGGTCTGTCGGATCACACAGTCATCGAGATCCTGGGGATAACAGGAGAGAGGTGGGCTTGGAAGGAGAGTTAGAGCTGCAACAGTGACTGAGAGTGAGGCTCAGAGTTGTCAGGGAGGCCGCAGTTAAGGGATCAGGGTTCCCTTTTAGAGTTGAAAAGGGGAGTGGTTTATGGCCAAGACAGAAAATGGGTTTCGCATTGCATGTCCACCCCAACCTAATACAGCAATCACTTGGAGTGTTTCTGAGTCCTGTTCAAGTGACATTCACAGTGAGCCCTGACTGGGACAACTACATGCCACTCCTGATTGTGGGGAGGAGATGGAATGAAGAACTGGATTAGGGCACTGGGACAGGACTAAGGGTCAGCTTAGGATATCCTTGGATTTAGAGAACGTGAATGCAGTGAAAGCATCAGGATCCGTTTTAGGCTAAGAGAGTGGGAGTTGGCTCATCTGGCACCTTTTCCCAGTAGAACCGAAGTTGGCTGAGCCAGTCAAAGGAAGTGACATCCATGAGGCCACTCTTGTAGAGCTTCTCCAACACATCCCGGGCATGAATTTCTATCGTCACCAGAGCCACAATTTTAAGCCGCATGATCTTGGTCAAGTTCCCCCTGATGGCTTCTGAATACTTACTCAGGATTGACACCTGTGGCATGAGGCAGCAAGGAAGAGAGCAGGCAGGACAATGCGGCCAAAGCCTGCTCACCCCTCCCCCCCACCCAGCACCGCTTCGAAGCTGGTGCTGATTCCACCTGCTGTAACTCCTGGTAATTCTGCTCCACTGGGGACCGCCCCCACTGGACTTCCATCATAGAGCACCCCCACTCTGGCCCTTTTCCACCAGCTCATCTCTAATTCTGACTGCTGCCTCCCTCCAATTCCAGCTCCAGGCCTAGCCCATACTTGCAGAGCGCCCACCTGCTTTTTACTTTTTTTTTCTTTTTTTTTTTTGAGACAGAGTCTTGCTCTGTCACCCAGAGGCTGGAGTGGAGCGGTGTGATCTCTGCTCACTGCAGCCTCAACCTCCTGGATGTGCCAGCAGCTAATTTTTGTATTGTTTGGTAAAGAAGGGGTTTCACCATATAGCCCAGGCTGGTCTTGAACTCGTGGACTCAAGCGAGTGGGCTCCTCCCACTTCTGCCTCCCAAAGTGCTGGGAAGACAAGCATGAGCCACTGCCCCAGCCTCCCACCTGCTTCTTCTTCATGACCTTGAGGATTTTCTTGTCTCCCCGCTCCTTTGCTGTCAGCAGGCACTTGGTGACATCAGCCGTCCACTGGATCTGACTGGCAGTGATTACCACCTGAGGATGTGCAGAAGCCATGTCCCAAAGAACCGTCCTCGGCTACCCACACGGCCCAGCTCCCAAGTCTCAGGTATTTCAAGAACGATGTTCCTCTCCCAACTGCACCCAGTCTGCTCTGAAGGATGGGACATGGGCCTCAGGTCAGGAGCTAAGGGTCCAGCTTGGAGTGTACCAGAGCCACAGCCCAGAAAGGGGGGTAAGGAACCACACTGTATGAGACTCAAGATTCTGTCTTTCCACTGGCCACCTCCTTTTAATTCCATCTTCCTTGTTCCCTCATTTCTTTATTTATTTTTGTATTTTTTGAGATGAAGTCTTGCTCTGTCACCCAGGCTGGAGTGCCATGGCACGATCTCGGCTCACTGCAACCTCCGCCTCCTGAGTTCAAGCTATTCTCCTGCCTCAGCCTCCTGAGTAACTGGGATTATAGGCGTGCACTACCGCATCCAGATAATTTTTTGTATTTTTAGTAGAGACAGGGTTTCATCATGTTGGCCAGGCTGGTCTTAAACTTCTGACCTCAAGTGATCTGCCCACTTCAGCTTCCCAAGTGCTGGGATTACAGGCGCGAGCCTCAGTGCCCGGCCCTTGTTCCCTTATTTCTTGAACTCTCGACCTCAGGTGATCCTCCTGCCTTGGCCTCCAAAGTGCTTGGATTACAGGCGTGAGCCACCGCACCCAGCCATGTTTCCTTATTTCTATGGACCCAGCTCACCTGGCCAGCCCACTCCTTCACCCACTTGTCCCTCTTGTTAAGGAACTTCCTGAGGGACAGGCGGCAGTTCCGGAGAAGGTCCCGCAGGGTCACCCTCATGGTCCGTTCCACATCACTGAGCCAGGACTAGGGGGAGATGGAAGAAAAGGACAGTTCAGGCTCAGGGGCAGGGCCAAGGTCCTCCACAGGGAAGGCACTTGGGAAGCGGCCCTCCAGGGCTTGGTGCCCAGAGAAAAGCAGGAACAGGCAACAGCTGGTCTCGAACACGTGGGCTCAAGCGAGTGGGCTCCTCCCACCTCTGCCTCCCAAAGTGCTGGGATTACAAGCATGAGTCACAAGAGAAATGGATCCCTGAGAGAAATGGAGGCTAGGAGCCAGATGGTCTGACTTTCAAAGGAAATTTCCATTCAGAGCAGATTGTCATTGTCAGGAATGGCAGGAGGGAGGCAAAGGAGTGACATTCCCAGAGCTCCTCTCTCCTTGTGGAGCCACGAGAACTTTCTATAGGAAGAAGAATCAGCTTGGTCCTCAGACCCTCACCACTGCTCACCTCCACGGGCCCTTCTAAAAGCACCGAGTGGAGGAAGTCAATGTACTCGCCGTCACCCGAGAACATTCCCACAGCTTCCCATTTGCTGCTGGGCCCTCCAACCTGTAGGAAACAGAAGCTACTCACAGCCTGGGCTGCCCATGCTTGGCATCCACCTAGAAGTACTGGGGCCTTTTGAGGGTAATTTCTGCTCCTCTCCCCTCCTCTCAATATTACCAATTCTAAGAAGTCCTAACCCCGGAGGATCGAGAATCATTGATTAACCTGGTCCTCTTGTTGGGAGGGCAGGGTCCCCTCCAAAGCCTTTCATACCCCAATACCCTCCCTTCCCCACCCACCATCTCACCGTGGCCACTGCTACCGACCTTCTGGATTCTCAGCAACTTGATGTTGTCAAAGCATTTTTTGAGGTGTGGCTGCACAGCCTCTGGGTTTCGGGACTGGCCCAGAATCTCCAGCAGGTCATCATTGGACAAGAAGTAGAAGCGGGGGAAAATACGTCGCTTGGTCTCTAAGTACATATCCAGAGACTTCTGAATATCTTCCAGGATTGTGTTCATCTCTATCAATTTCTCCAGGAGGCCTGGGAAGAAGAGTGATGAATGACATTTGATGGCCTTCTTTCCACTGCCCTGAGGGGATCTGGATGCCCCAACTTTGTGTTATTTGCCAGCTCTTGAACAGTGGGGCACAGACTACCATGAGGGTTTCTGGATGCAGAGAAGTATCCCAGATCCTCTACCATGCTCATCCCATTCTCTCCATTAATTTATTCCTCAGTATTCATTATGCACTATTGCACATTACCATCTATGCATGAATGATACATCATATGTGATTTCATTAATACTTATCCATAGTTTCACCTTCCATGGTTGCAACTACCTGAAGACAACTGTGGTCTGAAAATACTGAATGGAAAATTCCAGAAATAAACAATCCCTAAGTTTTCACTGGACACTGTTCTGAGCAGTGTGATGCAATCTCTCCCCATCCTGCTCTGTCCCCCAGGATGTGAATTATCCTTCTGTCCAGCGTCTCCACGCTGTGGAGGTGCCCTGCCTGTGAGTCACTTAGTAGCCCTCTCAATTATTAGTTCAGCTGTTGCGACATCACAGCAGTGCTCATGTTCAAGTGACCCTGATTTCACTTAATAACGTAAGCAAAAGTGCAAGAGTAGTGATGCTGCCGATTCAGATAGGCCAAAGAGAAGCCGTAAAGTGCTTCCATGAAGAGTTTCCTTCCTTAAGGGAAAAGGTGAAAGTTCTCAGCTGAGGTTGCTGAGATCTACAGTAAGAATGAATCTTCTATCCGTGAAACTGTGAAGAGGGAAAAAGAAATTTGTGATTGTTTTGCTGTCACACCTCAAATTGCAGAAGTTATAGCCACAATGCATTAATAAGTGCTTAGTTAAGATGGAAAGGGCATTGAATTTACAGGCGGGACATATGAACAGAAACACGTTCCAACTGATGGCAATTGGATTCAGTACTATCTGAGGTTTCAGGCATCTGCCAGGGGTCTTGGAACATATCCCCAGCAGGTGGGGGGACACTGTATAACACAACCACCTAATTTTTTTTTTGAGACAAAGTCTCACTCTGTCGCCCAGGCAGGAGTGCAGTGGCGTGATCTTGGCTCACTGCAACCTCCACCTCCCAGGTTCAAGCAATTCTCCTGCCTCAGCCTCCCAAGTAGCCAGGATTACAGGTGCCCACCACCACACTCAGCTAATTTTTGCATTTTAAGTAGAGATGGAGTTTCACCATGTTGGTCCAGCTAGTCTCAAACTCCTGATCTCAGGTGATCCAACCGCCTCAGCCTCCCCAAAGTGCTGAGATTACAGGCGTGAGCTACCATACCCAGCCCAAACAGTAATTCTTTTACTTACTGGCATGCCAAGTAAATTCCTCAAGTTTTGATCTCTTTGTGTATAAAATGGCAATAAAATTCATCTCAAAACCCAGTGTGCGATACTAATTGAAATGTATTTACATGTGTAGCCTCTCAGCAATGTTAGTTTCCTCCCAGCCTACAGCCCCATACCTTAGGTCTGGATTGATTTTTCCCCTTGTCTTCCCAGTTCCTAGCTTTCTGAAGAAAGGACGGACACTAGTGTGAACTCAGAGGTAACCCTCATGCCTCAAAGCACAGGGTCTACAGGCTGTTGGATCCTTTGAGTGAAAACCTGAGTGTGATCCCCCAAGATCCCAGGCAGACTCAGTTGCTGTGGACAAGACAGATTCGTTCTTTGCATTCAACAAAGGAATCATTGTTTCTTCAGCTTTGCTTATAAATTGTTCCAAAATATAATTCCATCAATTATTTCAGATAGTATCAGTTGTTTTCATTCAACTTTGCATATCATAACTTGTCATGTTTATCTTTTATCAGAACAATTAAAGTTATTTTTATTGATGTATATACTCAAGGCTCTTGGAAAAATGAAAAACTGTTAGACTAGCCCTAGGTAAAATAAAGAGGTCCTCTGCACCCCCTACCAGAATTCTTCTCCACAGGATCCCCGTTCTAGGTACCCATTGTCAAACCTGACCCCCTGATTCTCTACCCCAATCTCCCCCAGTCAACCACACCTTGTTATGTGTTCATCTTGCCACCCATCCCTTTCTTCCCTATCCCTGACCCCATCCCATGGCTGAAGACTAGTGCATCTGATAAACTAAAGCCAATGTAGGCTGGGTTCAGGGCTCACACCTGTAATCCCAGCACTTTGGGAAGTCGAGGGAGGTGGATCACTTGAGGTCAGGGGTTTGAGACTAGCCTGGCTAACTTGATGAAACACTGTCTCTACTAAAAATACAAAAATTAGCTGGGCATGGTGGCACGCCCCTGTAGTCCGAGCTACTTGGGAGGCTGCAGCAGGAGAATTGCTTGAACCCAGGAGGCGGACGTTGCAGTGAGCCGAGATTGCGCCATTGCACTCCAGCCTGGGCAACAGAGCGAGACTCCATCTCAAAATATAAATAAATAAACTAATCTGACTGATTCCATAGCCCATGCTCTTAACCATTATGTTATTATACTCTACTCAGATATTTGTTGGGTTTAATTTTTGAAATTATGATTAAATGCTTAGAAGAGGTGATGGTGATGGGAAATGTGATGAGAGCTGGAGGCATCAGTCTTTTCATAAATGAAGCACACAACCAAGACCAAGCATAGTGCCAACCAAGGCTGTGCCGGGGCAGGAGCCCCCGAGCTCTGACCTGGGTGATGTGTGCTGCGGAGAGCATTGTTGTCCTTGCTCATCCGGTCCATGATGGTTTTCCAGTTGCTGTTGACCTGGTCAAATAAGGCTGATTCACTGGGCAGCTGCTTGCGGATGTCCTCTCCTAAGAAGATATTCTGAAGGGACCAAAAATTGCACTGAGAGGCCATTTCTCACACATTCTCCACCCTCTACTCCCTGTTCCAAGATCATGGATGACAGTTGATTAGAAGATAGAGTGCTAGCTGGCAGATGCCCAAGTTCTACAAGGAAAGTTGCAGGTGAGGGTCCAGGTACCCGGGTCTAAGAAGAAAAATCTTGGAAGAAGAACAAAAACTTGTTAGGGAGGGAATCTAAATGAAAGGTAATAACTAAGAATCAGATGGCTGGGTCCTAGACGAAGAGTGACTTTAAAGGTAGGAGAATGAGGTTGACAACAGGGCAAAACCTAGGTCCTAAGCAAATTAAGGAGTAGAAGCAGGAAGCTGGAAGATCTCAGGCGCTGAGTCCTGACCTCTAAGTACATCCACTGACGCTGCACTGTGAGAATCATCTCAATAACTTCCAAAATGAGGGAGAGGCAGCGTTCCCAGTGGTCCACCTCCTTCTCAAAGGCCTTGACAAAACGAGATGCCTTCATGGTAGACAGAGCTACCTGGTTATCTTCCAGTGCCTGGAATACTTCTTCTGTACCTCTGGGACACAAGAGGTCAAAATCATAGTCCATCTTCACCTGTCCAACCTTGGTCCTCACTCTGCAGCCCAGGTCACACAGCCCTCCCTTCTCCTAGAGCCCCAGCTTCCCCCACCTGAGCCGATGATGGCCTTTATCCTTGTAGGGTACTATGTCTAGCTGAGTCACATCCCAGGTCTTGGCAATGTTTTGTAATGCCTGTGGAGAGAAAATGGGGGACACAGCAGTCAGGCATCTCTTCCCCAAGGGGAACAGGAGCTGAGAGGTGCCATTAGATGATGAACAGCTGGAAGCCTGTGCTCCAAGAGGCATAGGAGGTGTCAGAGCCTGGGAGAGGACTGCGTCATACCACTTCGATAGCCAGCTCTTTAGTTGCTGAAGCAGAGATCTCTTCAATTTTCTCCACATGCTGATCCATCCCAAGCTCTACAATCTGCTCCAAGGTGAAGCTTTCAGATTCCTGATCAAACTCCCGCTGGATCTCATCCCTGACCTGGTCCCAGTGCCTGCAGCCAGGAACAGGAGGGTGTGAGGTCAGGAGAATTACAGTTACTCCCCAATGCTATCTCTCATTGGGATGCTGTGATTCTGCATAGTTATTAATTCATGATTCAATGCATTTTGCTAGAAAGGGTCAAAGATGCATCCTAGGCACCACGGGGAATACGAAGATTGAGGTGAGCACCTCCAGGAGTTGATTCTCTCGAGAGGGAGTTAAGGTAGACGTGCTTACAAAACACATGATGAATCACTGCAGGTTTACTCTAGATCTGCACTGAGTAAAGGCCTTACATGAAACATCTCAAATCATTCTCATGGCTACTCTATAAATTAGGAATTATTATTCCATTTGCAAATGAGAAAACTGAGGCTTAGAGAGGTTAAATTACGTGGCAGGGCGCGGTGGCTCACACCTGTGATCCCAGCACGTTGGGAGGGCGAGGTGGGAGGATCACGAGGTCAGGAGTTCAAGACCAGCCTGGCCAACATCGTGAAACCCCATCTCTACTAAAAATACAAAAATTAACTGGGTGTGGTGGTATGCACCTGTAGTCCCAGCTACTCCAGAGGCTGAGACAGGAGAATAGCTTGAATCTGGGAGGCAGAGGCTGCAGTAAGCTGAGACTACACCATTACACTCCAGCCTGGGTGACAGAGTAAGACTCTGTCTCAAAACAAAAAGGAGACGTTAAATAATGTAAGCAAATAAAATGGTTAGGTTATACATAACCATATAACAAAATGGTTTTGGCATTGCCAAAAACATAATATTGGAAGAAAGATAAAGAAACAAAATTAGTTTCTCTTAAATAGATAGATTATAATTAAAACACCATTTATAAAAATTACTTTATTTTTATAAATCTATTCCCAATGGCTTGAGATACATTCTCTATCATAACAAATTCCAGATGGATAAAGAATTAAACTTGAAAACCACAAAGCATTAGAAGAAAGAATGGAGAGGATATATTTTTAACTTTCATATAGGAAGGGTCTTTCTAAACAAGGCACAAAGGCAAAAACCATACAGAAAGAAAGCTATACTTTTGTCATACAAAAAATAAAGTATTTTGTATGACAAAAGACCTAAGGCAGGACAGGCATGGTGGCTCATACCGGTAATCTCAGCATTTTGGGAGGCCAAGGAGTTCAAGACTATCTTGGCCAACATGGCAAAACCCCATCTTTATTAAAAATACAAAAATTAGGTGGGGTGTGGTGGCTCACACCTGTAATCCCAGCACTTTGGGAGGCTGAGGTGGGTGGATCACCTGAGGTCAGGAGTTCAAGACCAGCCTGACCAACATGGAGAAACCCCATCTCTACTAAAAATACAAAAGTTAGGTAGAGAACGATCCAAGATGGCCTATCACTAACATCCCGAGATTGCAGCTCTCAGGGAAGGCGCGGAGAACTAGAGGACACCACACTTTCAGACAAATTCTGGTCGCTCACGGAGCAGAAGATCCCCAGTGGAGGAAACACACGGGTGGCCAGCGCGACTCTCGTGGCCGGCGCAGCGGTTCCGCCGGCACCTCCACACGGCAGCTCTCGGAGCAGAGTAAACAGGTTCAGAGGACCTGCATGGGTCCCCAGCAGGACACTAGAGCCGGGTGCAGCGGCTGTGGGCACCTAGGCGCGGCAGCGCTCGGCGCAGAGTAAACGGGACCGGTTCCCCTTCTGACCGAGATTTGGAGTCCTGGGAAGGCAGAGTCGCCTACTACGGACACAAGAAGGAAGCCAGACAGGAGAATCCTGGGCAGAAAAGCACCATCAGTTTTAACGCCGCTGCTCTGGCCCTGGGAACTAACAACCTGGACGTCCACTCAAGGGACCTAATCTGAAAGTTGGTAATTTCAAAGACTACAGGAGGATAAATTTACAATGACAGGAAGAAACCAGCGTAAAAAAGCTGAGAACACTCAAAGTCAGAACGCCTCTCCCTCTAAAGATGATCACAGTTCCACATCAACAATGGAACAAGGCTTGATGGAGAATGAGCGCATCCTGATGACAGAATCACTCTTCAAGGAATGGATAATAACAAACTTCGGTGAGTTAAAAGAACATGTTGTAGCCCAACGTAAAGAAATTAGGAACTTTGAAAAAAGGTTTGATGAAATCCTATTGAGAATAGACAACTTAGAGAGGAGTATGAGTGAATTAATGGAACTGAAGAATACAATACAGGAACTCCGAGAAGTATGCACAGGTTTAAACACTCGAATTGTTCAAGCAGAAGAAGGGATATCAGAGGTCAAAGTCCAACTTAATGAAATAAAACGTGAAGAAAAGATTAGAGAAAAAAGGATAAAAAGGAATAAGCAAAGTCTCCAAGAAATGTGGGACTATGTGAAAAGACCAAATTTACGTTTGATAGGTGTACCTGAATGTGACGGAGAGAATGAATCCAAGCTGGAAAATACCCTTCAGGATATTATTCTGGAAAATTTTCCTAAACTAGCAAAGCAGGTCAACATTCAACCCCAGGTAATACAGAGAACACCACAAAGATATTCCTCAAGAAGAGCAACCCCAAGGCACATAATCGTTAGATTCACCAGGGTTGAAACAAAGGAGAAAATACTAAGGGCAGCCAGAGAGAAAGGTCAGGTTACCCACAAAGGCAAGCCTATCAGACTTACAGCAGATCTCTCGGCAGAAACTCTACAAGCCAGAAGAGAGTGGGGGCCAATATTCAACATCCTCAAAGAACAGAACCTTCAGCCCAGAATTTCATATCCAGCCAAACTAAGCTTCACAACTGAAGGAAAAATAAAATCTTTTATGAACAAGCAAGAACTCAGAGATTTTATTACCACCAGGCCTGCTTTACAAGAGCTTCTGAAAGAAGCATTACACACAGAAAGAAACAACCAGTATTAGCCTTTCTAAAAATATACCAAAAAGTAAAGAGCACCAACATAAAGAAGAATTTACACCAACGAATGGATAAAACAGCCAGTCAACATCAAATGGCAGTAACCCTAAATTTAAATTGACTAAATCCCCCAATCAAAAGACACAGCCAAAACCCAATGGCATGTTACATCCAGACCTGTTTCACATGCAAGGATACACAAAGACTCAAAACAAAGGGATGGAGAAAGATTTACCAACCAAATGGAGAGCAAAAATAAATAATAAATAAATAAAAAGCAGGAGTTGCAATTCTCGTATCGGATAAAATAGATTTTAAAGCAACAACGGTATAGTGATAAAAGGATCAATGCAACAATAAGAGCTAACGATCCTAACACCCAGATACGAGACTTAGATTCAATGAGACAGAAAATTAATAAGGATATCAAGGACTCGAACTCAGATACGGAACAAGTAAACTTAATAAATATTTATAGAGCTCCTCACTTCAAATACACAAAATATACATTCTTGTCAATACCACATCACACCTACCCATAAGTTTAAATGAAACACTGATTGGCCATTATTAATACCCAATTTTTTTCAAAATAAAGCAATATTTCCATTTACTCTCCCTCTTTTTCTTCCTCTTTCTTCCTCTCCTTTACTTATTTTTTTTTTCTTTCCTTCTCTCAAAAAAAAAGAAATCAACTTGTAAACCTCTAGATCCAGGTCGGCAATGTCTCTCTCATTGCTTGATTTCCTTCCTTCCCTTCCCTCCCTCCCTCCCTCCCCGCTTCCTCCCTTCCTTCCTTCATCCCTTCCTTCCTCCCTACCGTCCTTCTTCCCTCCCTTCCTGCCTTCCTCCCCCCACCAAAAAAAAAAAAATACAAAAGTGAGCTGGGCATGGCAATGCATGCCTGTAATCCCAGCTATTCGGGAGGCTGAGGCAGCAGAATCACTTAAAACCCAGGAGGCAGAGATTGCAGTGAGCCAAGATGTCACCATTGCCCTCCAGCCTGAGCAACAAGAGCGAAACTCCGTCTCAAAAAAAAAAAAAAAATACAAACTTAGCTGAGCATGATGGAGGGTGCCTGTAATTCCAGCTACTCAGGAGGCCAAGGCACAAGAAGCACTTGCACCTGTGAGGCGAAGGTTACAGTGAGCCAAGATCACGCCACTGCACCCCAGCCTGGGCGACAGAATGAGACTCTGTCTCAAAAAAAAAGACATAAGGCTTAATCATGATAGACAGGGCAGGGGTTAGAGAACATGAAGCCAGCAAGGCTGGATGCCCCAAGACAGTGCAAGAAGCAGAGGACAGTGGCAGGCTTGGTGTCTGTGCCACATGTTTGCCGAGCCCTAATTCATAATAGCCAAGATGTGAAACCAACCTAAATGTCCATCAAGCAATGAATAGGGAATGAAAACGTTATATATATATATATATATATATATAACACACACACACACACACACACACACACACACAATGGGATACTCTTCAGCCTCAGGAAAGAAGAAACTCCTGTCATTTGCAACAATGTGGCAGAACCTGGAGGACATTATGCTAAGTGAAATAAGCCAGGCGAAGAAAGACAAATACGACATGATCGTACTCATATGTGATATATGAAGTCTAAACAAGCTGAAGTCACAGAAGCAGAGTAGAATGCTGATTACCAGGGGCTGGGGTGGTAGGTGGAGCCTTGGGAGGTATTGCTCAAAGGACAGAAGATTTCAGTCAGACAAGAGACATGAGTTCAAGAGATCTCCTGTACATCACAGCAATAGCAGTGAATAACAATCTATTGTATACTTGAAAATCACTGAGAGTAGCTTTTAAGTATTCGCACCACAAAAAATATGTAGGTGAGGTAATGCATATGATAATTAGCTCAATTTAGCCATTCCACAATGTGTACATATTTTAAAACATTATGCTGTACACCATAAGTATATGCAATTTTCATGTGTCCATCAAAGTTACATGTTTTTTAAAAAGAGGAAAGAGAAAAAGACATACATTTGTGGACAGAAAGGAGGAGAGGTCTGTGAACGCTGCAGAGAGGGGAACAGGAGGGACCCAGTGGAGGCGCAGGCCAGTGGGGCAGAGGAGTCACCCTGGAGCGGAGGAGCAGCCTCACCTCTCTCTAAGGGCAGGGTTCCGCAGGTCTGAGATGAGAGGCATGGTCCTCTTGAACTGTTCTATTTTCCAGCGAGTGGTTTCAATAATTTCCCAGTTTCGGTCCTGAGCAAAAGCGGGAGGCATCAGAAGACCCGACAACCTCCCTGGGAACAGAGCCCGATCCTCAGCCGGCTGCTCTTCTGCCTCCCTCTCCTTTCTCCCCACCTTATACTCTTTGGCTAATCTTGTGAGGCGACGAAACAGCCCATGGGCCATGGTCTCCATGGTCTCCGTCTGCAGGGTCAGGAACCAGCCAGTCTTCCACTGGTTCCAGTTCTCCTCCCAGTCGCGTGTGATCTCCCAGACCTGCTGGAGGGCATCGAGCTCCTACAGGGCAGAGAGAAGCGTTGCGTAAAGTGGCACCTGTCCTCTTCCTCCCTGACGAACGCCCAGGCCCTTTGCTGCTCTCCCTCTGTGAAGCTTCCCCTTAAGATAACAGAGCTGACTCTTCAGTCCACATTTTTTTCTCCACTCTCTTGCCTTAAGAGCTCATCAAGGAACAAACACATGAAAAGATCCTCAATGTAATGAGTCATTAGGGAAACGCAAATCAAAACCCCAGTGAGATGCCACTTCACACCCACTAGGATGGCTAGAACCAAAAAAAAAAAAAAAAAAAAAAAAAGGTAAATAAGTGTTGGCACGAAGATCTGGAGAAATAGGGGCCCTAGTACACTGCTAGTGGGAATGTGAAATGGTGCAGCTGCTGTGGAAAATAGCTTGGCAGTTCCTCAACAAGTTAAACATAGAGTTTCCATATGATCGAGCAATTCCACTCCTAGGCTTATACGCGCAAGAACTGGGAACAGGTGTTCAGACAAATACAAGTACACGCATGTTCACAGCAGTGCTGACTCTCTTTAGCTCAAAGGTGGAAATAACCCAAATGTCCATCAACCGGCAAATGGATAAACAAAATGTGGTAAATTCATGCCATATTCAAATATGAATATTCAGCCATTTAAAAAAGGACTGATCCATGCTACACCATGGATAAACCTTGCAGACATAATACTAAGTGAAAGAAGCCAGATTAAAAAGGCCATGTATGACATGGTTCCATTGGTACGAAGTGTCTAGAATAGGCGAATCAAACACATGGAAAATAGACTTATAACTGACAGGGGCGGAGAAGAGGGAATGGACGTGAGTGCTAACGGGCAGAATTTCCTTTAGGGTAATAAAAATGTTGAGCCAGGCACGGTGGCTTACGCCTGTAATCCCAGCACTTTGTGAGGCCGAGGCAGGTGGATCATGAGGTCAGGAGCTTGAGACCTTCCTGGCCAATCCGGTGAAACCTCGTCTCTACTAAAATACAAAAAAACTAGCTGGGTGAGGTGGTGCACACCTATAGACCCAGCTACTCAGGAGGTTGAGGCAGGAGAATCTCTTGAACCCAGGAGGCAGAGGTTGCAGTGAGCCAATATCACACCACTGCACTCCAGCCTGGGTGACAGGGCGAGATTCCATCTCAAAAAAAAAAGAAAGTTTGGGAATTAGATAGAAGTGGTGTGAATTACTAAATGTGTCTAACTGTTCACTTCAAAATGGTTAATTTTGGCAGGGTGTGGTGGCTCACACCTGTAATCCCTGTACTTTGGCAGGTCGAGGTGGGTGGATCACCTGAGGTCAGGAGTTCGAGACCAACCTAGCCAACACAGAGAAATCTCATCTCTACTAAGAGTACAAAAATTAGCCAGGTATAGTGGTGGATGCTTGTTATCCCAGCTACTTGGGAGGCTGAGGGATGAGAATCGCTTGAACCCAGGAAGCAGAGGTTACAGTGAGCTGGATCGTACCACTATACTCCAACCTGGGCATCAGAGCAAGACTCCGCTTCAAAAAAAAAAAAAAATTAAATTTTTTACATGAATTTTACCTCAACTAAAACCAACAAACAGAAGCTCCTCATGAGCTCCTCTCGCGTCCCACTGCCTTTGTGGCCCTAAGGACCCATTCTCCTGTCCCTGCCCCTGATCGACGGTTACCACGGGGCCCTTGCTCAGCACTCCACCTTCTCTAGGTTCTGAAGGTCCTTGGAGGGTGGCTGCTCGATCTTGAAGAGGCCCAGGTTGGCTCGGAGGCTGTTTTCCTCTTCCCGCATGGCCATCAGCATGGCCCGCACTTGTGTGATCTGCTCTAGGGCAGACATGTGTCCCACGTTGCTGGTGAAAGGACCTATGGGAGAGTCAGGATGAAGCTCAGCTTCCTGCCCACATCCAGCAAGGAAGGCCACAGCTCTCCTGTCTCTTTGTGGACAAATTTCACCTCTCTCCTCACGTGGAAGGGAAGGAGAGCAAGAGGGAACGCGTTGAAAGAATGGTGGTTAATCTTAGCGAAAACTCCTAAATGCAACTTGAGAGTCAGGAACAGATGGAATACAGCAGTTGGGATAAGAAAAGTAGAAATGGGGGCCAGGTGTGGTGGCTCATGCCTGTAATCCCAGCACTTTAGGAGGTCAAGGCCAGTGGATCACAAGGTCAAGAGATTAAGACATTCCAGTCTCTACTAAAAATACAAAAATTAGCTGAGTGTGGTGGTACACGCCTGTAGTCCCAGCTAATCGGGAGGCTGAGGTAGGAAAATTGCTTGAACCTGAGAGGCGGAGGTTTCAGTGAGCTGAGATCACACCACTGCACTCCAGCCCAGTGACAGAGTGAGACTCTGTCTCAATAAAAAAAGAAAAAGAAAAGTAGAAATGCTGTGAGGTGCACCACTGCCTCCCCCAAAACTAGAGCCCTGGGTGTCCTCAGCCTTTGCTCCTGAGCTGTGGCTCTTCCCCGGCCCCAGCACCGGCCCTCCCATTCCCCTCCCTGTTCTCACCTTCCCAGGACCTGGGCTCGGAAGGCAGGGTCTCTAAACAAAGGCTAAAGAAGTGGGAGAAGCAGATTGAGGAGTACCTTTGAATTCGAAATCTTCCAGAAGCGTGTGTGCTTTCTTCTTGAAATCATCTGCTGAGTGGATCAGGCCTGTCTTGAATTTCTCCTTGTGTTTCCTCAGCATTTGCTCACTGTCCAGCAGGGTTTGTTGGAAGACAACCCACTCCCCGCTGAGACTGTCTAGCATCTCTAGTACCTGGGGGTGCCAGAGAGTGGGGGATGACCAGGAGCAGGAGGTCTGCCCTCCCATCAAGGCTTTTTTTTTTTTTTTTGAGACAGAGTTTTGCTCTTGTTGCTCAGGCTGATGTGCAGCTCACTGCAACCTCTGCCTCCCAGGTTCAAGCAATTCTTTGGCCTCAACCTCCTGAGTAGCTGGGACTACAGGCATGCACCACCATGGCTGGCTAATTTTTATATATATATTTTTTTAGTAGAGACAGGGTTTCTCCATGTTGGTCAGGCTGGTCTTGAACCCCCAACCTCAGGTGATCGACCCGCCTCGGCCTCCCAAAGTGCTGGGATTACAGGTGTGAGCCACCATGTCCAACCTCATCAAGGCTTTTTGGACTCTTTTCTGATCCTCCAGACCAGAGTCTAGGGATGAGTTTTGCATGTGTGACAAGGCCTAAAACAATCAAGGTGTGAGTTGCCTAAAGGAAACCGCTAGGCGCGGCGGCTACGCCTGTAATCCCAGCACTTTGGGAGGCCAAGGTGGGAGGATCACTTGAGGTCAGGAGCTTGAGACCAGCCTGGACAACCTGGCAGAACCCCATCTCTACTAAAAATACAAAAACTAGCCAGGTTTGGTGGTGTGTGCCTGTAATCCCAGCTACTCGAGAGGCTGAGGTGGGAGGATCACTTGAGCCCAGGAAGTTGAGGCTACACTGAGCCATGGTTGCACCACTGCACTCCACTGGGCAATGGATCGAGGCCTGAAAAAAAAAAAAAAAGAAAATGAAAGGAAGGAAGGAAGGAAGAAAGAAAGGAAGGATCCAGAAGGTGTCTGTCTGAGAATGAGGTCAAAAGAAAAAAAAGTAAATGCAGTAAATAAATCCAGCTGGGTGCAGTGGCTCACACCTATAATCCCAGCACTTTGGGTGGAGGTCGGTGGATTGCTTGAGTTCAGGAGTTCAAGACCAGTCTGGGCAACCAAATGAGACCCCATCTCTCCTGAAAATACAAAAATCAGCCAGGTGTGGTGGCATATGCCTGTGGTCCCACCTACTTGGGAGGCTGAAGTAGGAGAATCACTCGAGCCTGGGAGGCAGAGGTTGCAGTAGGCTGAGATTGTGCCAGTGCAATCTCAGGGTGGCAGAGGCAGGGCCAGAAAAAGAAGAAGGAGAAGAAGAAGGAGGAGGAGGAGGAGGAGGAAGGGGAAGAACAAGAAGGAGGAGGAGGGGGACAAGGCGAGGAAGAAGAAAGAAGGAGAAGGAAAGGAAGAAAGAGGAAGAAGAAAGGAGGAAGAGGAAGGGGGAGGAATCCAGAAGCTGAGTGAAGGTATCGTTTGACCTAGCTTTGGCTCTCAGAGACTCACATCTGGAGTCTTCTCTGTCACTTTTCATTCTCTCTGAAGACGGCCAAGCACCTCCCCTGAAATCTGCTTCTGATATGGGTCCCAGGTAGACCAAACACCGAAGGAACTCACACTGTCCTGGACCAGCACCTCGTACTTTTCGAGAATGGCAAATTGCTCGTATATGGGAGGGATCTGGGTCTCCAGGCTGGGCAAGTTGTGCTGCAGGGTATCCATGAGCTGCAAGCTGACCCCCAGTTCCTCCAGGGTCTGTGGAGGGCGGCTGATTCTGAAGGCGAGCAAAGGGGGCGCCAGTGAGTGGAAGGCCCAGGGCCTGCCCCCGCCCCCTTCCTGCGGGGCGCCCCAGCCCGCACTTCTCTGCATTCTCCTTCAGGTAGGTGTGCAGCTCCAGGAGACGCCCCGCTGCCATCTCCTTGAGCAGAGTCGTGAACTTGTTCTGCCACTCATTGCAGTGCTGCACCAGGGAGAACTTGAGGTGCGAACAGTCCAGCAGCACAAACTGGATGTTGGTGACGGTCTCCTCCTTCTGCACGTTGTTAGCAACTTCTGTGTAGCTGCAAGAGCCCAGATCCCAGGGAGGATGTTGTTTTCTTCTAAGACATGCCCCCTATCCCGACACAGGCTCAAGGTCTCGTTTCCTTCCACCCAAACCTGGGCAGCAGTTCTAGAGTGTTCATCTACTCACAGGCATCCTTTGTTCCAATCTGCCCCAGCCATGTAACTGTGACTGTCATTTTCCCAGACACTGGCTATATGATAGCAGTCAAACTTCTTAGTCTGGCATTCAAAGCTCTAGAGTGAGGCCAGCTGCAGTGGCTCACACCTGTAATCCCAACACTTTTGGAGGCCAAGGCGGGCAAATCATGAGGTCAGGAGTTCAAGACCAGCCTGGCCAACATGGTGAAACCCCATCTCTACTAAAAATGCAAAAATTAGCCAGGTATGGTGGTGGATGCCTGGAATCCCAGTACTCAGGAGGCTGAGGCAGGAGAATTACTTGAACCTGGGAGGCAGAGGTTGCACTGCACTTCAGCCTGGGCAACAGAGTGAGACCCTGTCTCAAAAAAAAAAAAAAAAAAAAAAGAAAGAAAAGAAAAGATTTTTTTCCAGACTGGGCAACATAGTATACAAAAAAAAAAAAATTTTTTTTCAAGTTATCCAAGCATGGTGGCATGTGCCTATGGTCCCAGCTACTGGGGAGGCTGAGGCAGGAGGATGGCTTGAGCCCAAGAGGTCCAGGCCACCATGAGCTATGATTGCACCACTGCACTCCAGCCTGGACAATGACAGACCAAGACCCTGTCTCAAACAAAATAAAACAAACAAAAGAATCTTCAATTTTCACTCCCATCTGCCTTCATGGGATAAAAGGGCTCACTTCTTTCATCTTTCAGATCTCTGCCATATCTTCTTTCCCACCAGACCCTGTGACTCTCCCCCAGCCAACTGCTTTTCACCTAAATCTTGTCCAGATCTTCTCTGATCTCTACCCTTTGAGAAGCAAAGGTCCAATGTCCCAGGTCCTGTTCTTTTCCTGTTGTTCAGGACACACGTTGTCCTCAGCTCCCCTACCCACTTCCCAAGACTCTAGGCCCAGACTCTTCCAGCAGGGCTGCACCTCCTACAGATAGACCTTCAATCCACCCTCACGACTCACCGGGCAATATCAGCGTCAAAAGAAGAGACAGGCGGGTTGAGGCGCTGGTAGCGACGAATGAAAGAGTCCTTGTTGATCTCCCAGATCTCCCGGTACATGTCCCAGGTCTTGAGGTAGTTCTGCAGCAGGCTCGCGTTGTTAGTCATGCCGCTGTTGATTTGGGTCTGGATCTTCTTGATGTCCTCATCTTGCTCTTCAAAGGACCAAGAAAAATGCTTCTCACTGACTTCCACCGCAACCCAAGTTCTGCCTGGGCCCTGCTCACTGCTCCAGACCTTCCATTCCAAAACCAGCTTCCCAGAGAAATACGGCTCAAACATGCACATTAGAAGGTGAAGGAGTAGGCAGAAGGTAAAAATGTGACTCTTAGCATCTCCTCCATAGGATCCGATGTCTTGCCTGTTGGTATCTAGGCCTCTTATACCCCAGTCCCAGTCCTAAACTTGTCTTTCCCCATCTCCCATCCCAAATCACAAATCCCATGAGCATCAATCACCTAACCTCCACTCTCATCTGTGCCCCTGCTCCCTTCCCCAATCTGCCACCCGCCCTCCACCTTTTTTTTGAGATGGAGTCTCACTTTGTCACCCAGGCTGGAGTGCAGTGGCACTGTCTCGGCTCACTGCAACCTCTGCCTCCTAGGTTCAAGTGATTCTTCTGCCTCTGCCTCTGGAGTAGCTGGGATTATAGGTGTCTGCCATCACTTTCAGCTAACCTTTGTATTTTTTGTCAAAATGGAGTTTCGCCATGTTGGCCAAGCTAGTCTCAAACTCCTGACATTAAATGATCTTCCCGCCTCAGCCTCCTGGCCAATCTGGCCCCTTGACCCAAGTTTCCCAGGTCATGGAGGTGACTGGCTCTGTATGTCTGGAAACAGCCCCCGTCTCTCCTCCTAGCCTTGCCCACTCTGCAGTCTCTGAAACCCTGCGCCTGGTGCCCTCCCCATTGCCCACTCACCCACAATTGTTTGGATGGGTTCACGATGTAACTTGCGCTTGCTGAGAATGTCAGGGAGATGGCGAAAAACGGAGATGGTGGAAAAGAGGTGGCTGCCAATGTCATTGACCACACCCGCCAAAGTCTGCAGAGTGGGTGAGAACTCCACCTGTGAGGAACCCAGTGGAGATGGGGAGATAAGCCTTAGGACTGGGAAGGTCATGCACTTCAGCAGCAGGTCTGAAGGCCATAGGATAAAGTCAAGGTCAAGGACCAAGTTTAGGAATTAAAGCAAACTGACAAATAAGATGTAATGGTTTTGAGATGTTGAGGGCAAAGTGGTCCCTACCTGTGCCACACCTCCCTGCATATCATTCTTCAAAATGACAAGGACTTGGAAGAGTGGGTTTGGGCTGGTCCTTCCATCCCCGTTGATAGCCTTGGATAGTTCGAGCAGGGACCACTTCACATTCAGGCGCAGGGCATCCTCCATCATGTGGTCCAACCGAATCATGTACAGCATCCACTGCTGTTGAATCTGGTGAGATGAAGGGAGGAAAAAGAGAACTCCTCAGGGAAGACAGGGCACATCCTGGGAAATGAGAACCAGCCAAGAGGGAAGGAAACAATTTGGTTTAATAGAAAGGCAGGCATGGAGTCCTGGAGGAAGAGGCGTGAGGACTGAAGGTGGGCTGAGTCCAAGACTTGAGCGAGATTTTTGAGAAGTACACATTGGTAAAAAGGAAAAAGGGTGGGGGAGCAAGAGAATGGCCTGGTGGAACTGGAGGACTGTGGTTTTTCCAACTACAGCATCCTGGCCACAGGCCCCTTACCTCAGGACCATCATTCTTGAAGACCTCATAGGAGTTGGTCATGATGGTCACCACATCCTGGTGCAGACTCATCAATTTCTGCTGTACAGCTGCCCGATGCTGTCTTTGGTCCTCTTCAAATTCCAGGTCCCTGTATACCCGTTTGCCACTAATGCGTACCAGCAGTGTCTCTGACATCTCTTGGGCTCGCCAGCCAATGGTCAGAGTGGATGCCTTGAACTCATTCACAATCATCTGCACCTAGAGTCAGGCCCCACCATGGGGGAGTTTCAGCTTGGGAAGAGACCATCTGCAACTCATTCTACCCTCCACTTGTCCTCCAGCTAGACTGGATGACACACAAAGAAGTCTTTCCCCATACAAACCTAATTCTTTTTACACTGCCCCCAGGTTTCCCAGTCTCTACGCAAGACTAGGATATGAATGACACATCAGTCTTGTAGACCTTTAGAGTCTAACGATGATGGCCCACCTTGCTGGCATGTATACGGCACTCCGTGATGAAGAAGGCACTGGCCCCCTTCAAGGCCCAATGCAGTTTCTTGAGTCCAGGGCGGATCTTCTTATCCAGGAACCGAATACGCTCTTTGAATAGGGCCTGCTCATCTGGGGACAGCATGGCAATAATCCTGTGCATAAGAGAGGACTGGTAGCCTGAGGGGATAAGCCCTGAAGATCTTTCCCCTACATTAGGAAGTGGTGGAGAAAGCTGAACATTTCTAGACCAGTAGGCTAGATCCTAGACTATTACTTCTTCTTTTTCTTTTTTTTGAGATGGACTTTCCGCTCTTGTTACCCAGGCTGGAGTGCAATGGCGCGATCTCGGCTCACCGCAACTTCTGCCTCCTGGGTTCAGGCAATTCTCCTGCCTCAGCCTCCTGAGTAGCTGGGATTATAGGCACAGGCCACCATGCCCAGCTAATTTTTTGTATTTTTAGTAGAGACGGGGTTTCACCATGTTGACCAGGATGGTCTCGATCTCTTGACCTCGTGATCCACCCGCCTCAGCCTCCCAAAGTGCTGGGATTACAGGCGTGAGCCACCATGCCCAGCCCAACTATTATTTCTAAAAGAACTTTTTGCAATGATGGAAATGTTCTCTCAGGTTGGGGCACAAGTGATTGCCATTTAAGTAACGGCAACAACCACAGTCACTTTTGGACCAACCTGATAGAAGCTATGCTGTCCAATATGGTACCCACTCCCCACATACAGCTACGGAGCACTTGAAATGTGGCCTGTACCAATGAGTAGCTTTGTTTAAGTTTTATTTACTCAATATACATGGAAATAGCCACTGTAGCTAGAGGCCACCATGCTCGACACTGTGGTTCTAGACCCTCAGACAGGACTGCTGGTTGCACCTCCTTGGACTTTAACTGGGCTGAGAAAGTTACCTGCTGTGGTCTGAATGTTTGCGTCCCCACCAAATTTATATGTTGAAATCCCCAGTCCCACAGTGACGGTGTTAGGACCTTTGGGAAGTGAACAGGTCATGAGGGTGGAGTCCTCACGAATGGAATTAGCACCCTCATAAAAGAGGCCTAAAAGAGCTCCCTTGTCTCTTTCTCCCATGTGAGGACACAGCAAGAAGACAGCCACTTATGAACCAGGATGCAGGCCCTCACCAAACACCAAATCTGCTGGAGCCTTGCTCCTGGACTCTCCAGCACCCAGAACGGCAAGAAATAAATGTTTGTTGTTTATAAGCCACCCAGTCTGTGGCATTTTGTTATAGAAGCCCAGACAGACTAAGACAGTACCTAACCTAGAACAAAGCCTCACTCCAGAGAGAATACCAAGGCAGTTCAGAAACTGAGGCAGGGATGGGGGCAGCAGGGCCTTAGTTCAATGAGTCTGACGTTATTCTGCACACATAATCCTAATGCCACCCCATTTCATTCCCAGAGAAGTGGCCCAGAGCTACAGTATATATGGTCCAAGTACCCAGTGGGGTGGGAGGGGATCCTGGTTGGTTTTACTCTCCACCCTGCAGCTAGAAGACAAAACTACAAGGGGTAGGAATAATGGTAGGGCCACAAGACAGAGTAAGAGACAATTTTTTTTGAGATGGAAAAAAATGTAAAGGATAGAAATTGTAGAAAATGGACAACATCATGGGGCAGATAAGAGAAAGAGAAGGAATAAAATAACATCTCCAAGGGCTGCAGTGAGGACCCAAGCCCTACCTATTGTAGTCTCTAGCAACAAGTAGCAGATTTTCACGCAGAATGCGCAGGTCCTCGGCTCGCTCAGCTACATTCACCACGTAATGGGGCGTCTCAAACAGCAGCCGCTCCCAGTAGTCAATCTCCACAAAAAGAATCAGAAGGGACCTTAGAAATAGAGAAGCCAGGCAGTGAGGGTGCCGCTCAAGGGGATAAACTAGAGCAAAAACCGAATGGGTGGGAGAGCTGGGAAGCATAGGGGTGGGAAGAGAGGAATGTAGAGATAAGAATGTCAGGATAAGAAATGAAGCAGGGGCCAGGTGGGCGTGGTGGCACACACCTGTAATCTCAGCACTTTGTGAGGCTGAGGCAGGCGGATCACTTGAGCTCAGGAGTTTGAGGCCAGCCTGACCAACATAGTGGAATCCCATCTCTACAAAAAACACAAAAAGTAGCCGGGCACAGTGGCAGACGCCTGTAATCCCAGCTTCTCAGAAGAATGAGGCAGAAGAATCACTTGAGCCTGGGAGGCAGAGGTTGCAGTGAGCCAAGATTGTGCCACTGCACTCCAGCCAGGGTGACAGAGCAAGACCCCGTCTCTAAAACAACAATAATTATACATAGGTAAAAATAATAGAAAATATCCCATTAGTAATTTTTTATATTGATTGATGTTGGAATGATATTTGGAGAATGTTGGATCGAATATTAAAATGAATTTCACTGAGGCCAGGCACACGGGCTCACACCTGTAATCCTAGTATTTTGGGAGGCTGAGGTGGGTGATCACTTTCGCTCAGGAGCTTGAGACCAGCCTGGGCAACATAGTGAGACCTCATCTCTACAAAAAAAAATCAAAAATTACCCAGGCTAATTTGTGAGTCTATGTTCCCAGCTACTCTGGAGGCTAAACTGGGAGGATTGCTTGAGGCCAGGAGATGGAGGTTACAGCGAGCCAAGATCACACCACTGCCCTCCAGTCTGGGTGACAAAGCAAGATTCTGTCTCAAAATTAATTAATTAATTAGTTAATTAATTAATTAACTCACTTGCTTCTTTTTTTCCTTTATTATTATTTTTTTTAGACAGAGTCCCACTCTGTCACCCAGGCTGGAGTGCAGTGGGACGATCTCGCTCACTGCAACCTCCGCATCCCGGGTTCAAGCGATTCTCCTACCTCAGCCTCCTGAGTAGCTGGGATTATAGGCTCATATCACCATGCCTGGCTAATTTGTGTATGTTTAGTAGAGATGGGGTTTCATCATGTTGGCCAGGCTGGTCTTGAACTCCTGAACTCAGGTAATCCATTCCCCTTGGCCTCCCAAAGTTCTGGTATTACAGGCATGAGCCACCACTCCCAGCCTTTTTTTTCTTTATTAAATATCATCGTGAGGCTGAGGCAGGAGAATCACTTGAACCCAGGAGGTGGAGGTTGCAGTGAGCCATTGCACTCCAGCCTGGGGGACACAGTGAGACCCTGTCTCAAAAAAAAAAGCCGGGCGCGGTGGCTCACGCCTGTAATCCCAGCACTTTGGGAGGCCGAGGCGGGTGGATCACTAGGTCAAGAGATCGAGACCATCCTGGTCAACATGGTGAAACCCTGTCTCTACTAAAAATACAAAAAATTAGCTGGGCATGGTGGCGCATGCCTGTAGTCCCAGCTACTCAGGAGGCTGAGGCAGGAGAATTGCCTGAACCCAGGAGGCAGAGGTTGCGGTGAGCCGAGATCGTGCCATTGCACTCCAGGCTGGGTAACAAGAGCGAAACTCTGTCTCAAAAAAAAAAAAAAGAGATACCAGAAAATTTTTAATTGCAAATTGCATATGAAGCCCTCATCTTAAGTGTCCTTTTCCACCTCATATCCAGTGGCCTTCTCCTTCCTATTCCAGCTGCCACTCCCATACTGTGCCCCGGAGCTTGGTGTTCAAACCACTCCACATCTGAAACCATCCACTCAGACCTCCTGCTCCCAGCCCAGCTTCCTACCCTGCATCCCAGCATTGATCCTCAAGTTCTCCCAGACCACTTATTTTTCAGGCCACAGACCCCTGGTCTTTCTTCCTGTTCACCCTCACTTCCTCCTCCACAGACTTGCTATCCTTTGTTTTAACCACTCTCTTGCCAATCCTCCCGCGCTTTGTCTCATTCTTTAGTCTAAACCACCTGACAAAATGCCGATGCTGGCTAAATCCAGCTGTCTTCCCCTCAAGCCCCTGCGGGAAAGGCTGGAGATGGTCACACAGCTTGGCATTCCAGTTGCATCCCTGTTTCCTAACCTGCCCTCTCTCCTGTTCTCACAAGCCACTACTTGCATATCCTTTCCACTCTTCTCAAACGTGGTCTCCCCTTTGCCCTTTCTACAGAAAGCCTCACCTCCTACATCACAGACATAAAAAGCCATCAGGTGAGAACTCCACGTATACACTTAACTGTTTCAACACCTACACTTTCTCCCATTTATGATAGGAGAGTCCCTCCTCCCACCCAAGGCTAACTCTTCTTCCTGGGCTGCCTGTTCCAATGTGGCTTCCTCTTCCTTTCAGATGCCTTCTTCCAGTTCTCCTATACCTTCAATCTACCAGTTCCTTCCCATCATTTAAGCTTGGCCAAGTTTCTACAATCTTAAAAGAAGAAAAAGACAGCGCCCCTTCTTCAGGTGCCACATCCTGTCCTCCCCTTCACAGCCTGCCTGCTTTAAAGAATGTCATCCACAGACTCCCTTCACTTCCTTCCTTCCCATTCCTGAGATCTGGCTCCCAATCCAAGCATCACTTGCCCTTATCAAACTCACAAAGGATTCCCTAGCACTCAACCCCATGGAAGCTTCCCAGGCCTTATCCTCCTTGATCTGCCTGTAGGTTTTTTTGTTTGTTTGTTTGTTTGTTTTTGAGATGGAGTCTCTCTCCATAGTCCAGGCTGGAATGCAATGGCACAATCTCGGCTCACTGCAACCTCCAACTTCCAGGTTCAAGTGATTCTCCTGCCTCAGCCTCCCAAGTAGCTGGGATTCTAGGCTGTCTGCCACCACACCCAGCTAATTTTATATTTTTAGTAGAGACAGGGTTTCACCATGTTGGCCAGGCTGGTCTTGAACTCCTGACCTCCGGTGATCCTCCCTCCTTGTTCCCAAAGTGCTGGGATTACAGGCATGAGCCACCATGCCCAGTCTGTCTTTAGGTTTTAACATCATGGTGGACTACACCCAGCTTTCTTCAAGTGCACTCTTTTCCCTGGCTTCTGGACCACGGCCCTCTTCTCTGCCCTCCTCTCTCCAGCATCCCATGTAAATATCATTCAGCTAGGTGCTAGTGACACAGTAAAGAATCTGCTTTCATTGCAGCTCCCTTAAATGCGGGCTCCCCAAGGTTCTTCACATCCAGCACATTACCCCTGGGTTATCTCTACTCCCATGGCTTCAGCTGCCTTCCAAAAGCTGATGATCCCCAAACCTATCCAGCTAACCTGAGCTCCAGGCTTGGTTGTGCAACTGTCTACTGGATATCTCTCCCCTGCCTGTTCACAAGCACCTCAAACTCAATGTGTCCAGAAACAAACACATCACCTCTGCAAACTTGGAGCTCCTGTCTCAGGGAAGTACGCCATCCCATCGCCTGCATTGGAAGCATGTATCCTTCCTCCGCCTCACTTTCCAACATCCAACCTCTTTCTGTTTTTAATATGCTAAAGCAAGGTTCAGAAATTCAGATACCTACCTCCAAGGCAAGTGTGGCTCAAGTGTGATGATCAATGGCAACTGACACTTGGCCTTAAAGGCGAGCTGAAGAGGGCATGCTCCCCCTAAGAAAGCCGTGCTCCACTCTCCAGGCAACTTTCGCCATCTGGAAAGGTAGGCCCGGTGTGGCTGCATTTTCTGATTTCTCAAGAGAAGCCAGAAATTGGTTTTTCATGTAAAATCTCCTGAATTTTTGTCTGTTTTTGTTTGTTTGTTTGTTTCTGAGATGGAGTCTCACTCTGTCTCCCATAGTGCAGTGGCGCAATCTCCACTCACTGCAACTGCCGCCTTCTGGGTTCAAATGATTCTCCTGCTTCAGCCTCCCAAGTAGCTGGGAATATAGGCTCACACCACCATGCCTGGCTAATTCTGTATTTTTAATAGATCTCATCAGTGAGCCGAGACCGTGTCAATGTACTTCGGCCTGGGCAACAGACCAGTACTCCATCTTAAAAAATACAAAAAATTTTTAAAGGAAAAAAATGATTTTAAACATAAGATAGTGGTAAAAGTTGCTGGATACAAAATTAACTTATAAAAATTAAAGTTTTTTGGAGAGAGAGTTTCACTCTTGTTGCCCAAGCTGGAGTGCAATGGTTCAATCTCAGCTCACTGCAACCTTTCCCACCCATGTTCAAGCAATTCTCATGCCTCAGCCTCCCCAGTAGCTGGGATTACAGGTACTACAGGCAAGCGCCACCGTGCCCGGCTAATTTTTTGTATTTTTAGTAGAAACAGGGTTTCACCATGTTAGCCAGGCTAGTCTCAAACTGCTGACCTCAGGTGATCTACTCACCTCAGCCTCCCAATGTGCTGGAATTACAGGCATGAGCCACGAAGCCCGGCGAATCTCCTGAATTTTAAATGCTAACAACAATTCACCTGAAAAATAGTTATTCAGTGGGTAGCAGGGAGAGGCTTTAGGACTGCTGGCAATCCTTGACTTGGGCAGCGGTTTGCAAGGGTGTTCTATTTTATAACAATTTGTTAAACTAAACATCCAAGCTTTAAGTATGTCTCTGGGTGTGACTGTTTTCAGGGCCATGTGCGGTGGCTCATGCCTGTAATCCCAGCACTTTGGGAGGCTGAAGTGGACAGATTAAGAGGTCAGGAGATCGAGACCATCCTGGCTAACAAGGTGAAACCCTGTTTCTACTAAAAATAGAAAAAATTAGCCAGGTGTAGTGGCACACCCCTGTATTTCCAGCTACTCTGGAGGCTGAGGCAGGAGAATTGCTTGAACCAGGGAGGCAGAGGTTGCAATGAGCTGAGATCATGCCACTGCACTTCAACCTGGGTGACAGAACAAGACTCTATCTCAAAAAAAAAAAAAAAAAAAAGGTGGGGGAGGCCAGGCACAGTGGCTCACGCCTGTAATCCCAGCACTTTGGGAGGCCGAGGTGGGCGGATCATCACGTCAGGAGTTCAAGACCATCCTGGCTAAAATGGTGAAACCCCATCTCTACTAAAAATACAAAATTAGCTGGGCATGGTGGCATGTGCCTATAGTCACAGCTACTTGGGAGGCTGAGGCAGGAGAACTGCTTGAACCCGGGAGGCAAAGGTTGCAGTGAGCCAAGATCCCACTACTGCACTCTAGCCTGGGCGACAGAGCAAGATCCTGTCTTGGGGGAAAAAAATGTTTTTAAAGGAAAAAATTATTTTAAACATAAGATAGTGGTAAAGTTGCTGGGTACAAAATAAACTTATAAAAATCAAAGTTCTCAATATAAAAACTATAACCAGTTAGATATTATCATCAAGGAAATGAGACAATGACAAAACAACAAAAATAAAATACCACAAATTAATCAGCTATTGTGTGTGTGTGTGTGTGTGTGTGTGTGTTTGTGTATGTGTGCGTGTGTGTAAAATGACTTAGGGGTAAAAGGCAAGAATGAAATACACTGAAAGAAAAAAACGTGTGTGTGTGTGTGTGTGTGTAAAATGACTTAGGGGAAAAAGGCAGGACTGAAATACATTGAAAGTAAAAACACTGTTGGCCGGGCACGGTAGTTCACACCTGTTGGGGGGCTGAGGCGGAAGAGGATCAATGAGCCCAAGAGGTCTAGGCTGCAACGAGCTGAGATCGTGCCACTGCACTTCAGCTTGGATGACAGAACAAGAACCAGTCTCAAAACATAAACACACACACACACACCCCACAACTATTCTTGGAAAGACTCAAAATCATAAAGATATTCATTCTTCTAAAGTTAACCTATAAATTTAACCAAATCTCTATTCCTATTAAAATAGGAATGAGACTATTTTTGGAACTAAATAAATTGATTCTAAAATTCTTACGGGAAATAAATATTAAATATAGCCAGGAAACCTCTGAAGAAAGAGGAGTAACGAGGACAATAATTAAAACAGTTTGGTTCCTGCCCATGAATAGACAGATACCAGAATAGTGAATCCCAAAATAGACACAAATATACTCGAGAATTTGTTACTATAAAGATGGCAGTTCACTAAATGAGATTGGGTCAACTCTAAATGAGATGGTTCTAGCCATCTGGAAAAAACAAACAATGAAATACGAAACTCAATTTGAATCTGCACCTCTTTCCCTACACCAAAATAAATTTCAAATGAATCAAAGATCTAAATGTAGAGAATAAAATCATAAAATACCAGAAGAAAATATGGAATATTTTTGGGAAAAAAAAATCTTGGCCTGGTGTGGTGGGTCATGCCTGTAATCCCAGCACTTTGGAAGGCTGAGATGGCGGATCACAAGGTCAGGAATTCACCAGCCTGACTAATATAGTGAAACCCGTCTCTACTAAAAATACAAAAATTCTAAGTGTATTGGGTGAATGGGAAAAAAAAATTTTTTTAATACAAAAATTAGCTGGACATGGTGATGTGTGCCTTTAATCCTAGCTACTCAGGAGACTGAGGCAGGAGAATTGCTTGAACCCGGGAGGTGGGGGTTGCAGTGAGCTGAGATCACGCCACCACATTCCAACCTGGGTGACAGTGAGCCAAGATCACGCCACTACACTCCAGCCTGGGTAACAGAGCGAGACTCTGTCTCAAAAAAAAAAAAAAAAGTCTTGAATAAAAATCACTTGAGGGTACAGTGGCTCATGCCTGTAATCCCAGCACTTTGGAAGGCCAAGGCTGGCAGATTACTTGAGGTCAGGAGTTTGATAGCAGCCTGGCCCACATGGTGAAACCCCTTCTCTACTAAAAATACAAAAATTAACCAGGTATGGGAGTGCACACCTGTAGTCCCAGCTATTCAGGAGGCTGATGCAGGAGAATTGCTTGAACCTGTGAAGCAAAGGTTGCAGTGAGCCAAGATTACACCACTGCACTCCAGCCTGGATGACAGAGTGCAACTTTGTCTCAAACACACACACACACACACACACACACACACACACACAAAAAAAAAGTCCAGATGAGGTGGCTTATGTCTGTAATCTTAGCACTTTGGGAGGCCGAGGTGGGCAGATCACTTGAAGTCAGTAGTTAGAGACCAGACTGGCCAACATGGTGAAACCCTGTTTCTACTAAAAATATAAAAATTGGCCAGAAATTGCTTGAACCCAGGACATGGAGACTGCAGTGAGCCAAGATTATGGCACTGTACTCCAGCCTGGACAACAGGGCAAGACTCCATTGAGGAAAGAAAAAAAAACTTGATTTTTTTTAATCTGCAGGGTTTTTAAAATAAAATTGCACTTTTTAATCACAAAGGATAAAAGTTCTTACGACCTGAAGATATCCTCAAGAAACTCTGCATCCTAAATACTGCTGAAATGTTATTTGGAAAGAATATTGAGATGAAAATTCTAGAATTTTTTTAGTCTTTTCGACAGGCAAGTACTGAATTAACAATATTGGAGATAACAACACATTTCAAACTCTGCGAAGGATTTTGTTTTCACCTTCTTTACTGGAGAAGAATCTTCCAAGAATTAAATGATTTTCCAGTGCTCACATACTTGTGATACATGCTTTAAGAGATTGTGCAAGAAGAAATGCTGGTTTTTCAAACCCTGAAGATCTCCACTAACGTATGTGGTATTTTAAAAACTGCTAAAATTTCTTCAAAGTGAGTAAGCCTCTCAAAAGTATAAATGAGCAATTGATCACAAGCATTTCAGGAAAGCCTCCCAAGTAAAAGAGAGAGGCCAAAGCCAAAGAACATTACTAGAAATCGGCTAAATTCCAAACCCAGTCAAGTGTCTAATGAGTAGAGGGCGGAGAAACAGTTGCCAATCATGCAAAAACTCCAAAGATTGACCTCCCACGCACAGTTTCTTAGGAAGCTACTAATGGTTACACACTGACAAAACAAAGGCATAAACCAAGAAAGAGGAAGACAAAGGAAATACGAAATCACACAGGAAAGAGGCTGAGAGAAGTCCCAGGGTAACTGCTTGGTAACAGGCCTGGAAATCAACACCAGTTGGACTGAAGCAGGAGGACAGGGGAGGAACAGATCAAAGAAAAACATTGATGCCAATATCGGGCATGTCAGATTGTGAGGAAAAATGCTTCTCAAAAAGGTTTTATTGGTTGGTTTGGAAGAATTAATGATAGTGAACAAAAACAATGAGGTGGCCAGGCACAGTGGCTCAGGCCTGTAATCCCAGCACGTTGAGAGGCCAAGGGGGTGGATCACCTGAGGTCAGGAGTTCGAGATCAGTGTGGCCAACATGGTGAAACCCTGTCTCTACTAAAAATACAAAAAACTTAGCTGGGTATGGTGGCAGGTGCCTATAATCCCAACCACTCCGGAGGCTGAGGCAGGAGAATCGCTTGAACCCAGGAGGCAGAGGTTGCAGTGAACTGAGATCACCCCACTGCACTCCAGCCTGGGCGACAAGAGCAAAACACTGTCTCAAAATAATAATAATAATAATAATGAGATAATTTTAAATTCCAAATAGCACAAAATACCACATAACCAAAGGAAAAACTATGACAATGTAAAATTACACAACTCAGCAGTAAACAATACTAACAGAGCCATAACAAGATGAACTCCAAAGATCAATGTAACAAAACACTGTGTTATAAGGATATGGAGAGAACAGACACGAGGACATTTCTAGTAGCATAAACACATTCTCATGTCCTTCAAGCCGGATGCCTTAGATTTGTCACTGTTCATGCACATCTGGGCAAGCCTACGTGGGCATGTATGCTGGCCAACATTGCACCAAAACGTTTCTTCATTCTCTCATCTTGGCAAGACTTTCAAAGTAACTTCAAGGCCAATTATCCTATTTTAATGTGTCAGTCAACAGGATGAATTCAGGCAATACCTTCCTGACGCTGAGCTGAAAATCCTGGGAGAAATCTTTGAATGACGTTCAGTCTTTAACAGAAGTTTGTCGAGAAATTTCCAGAATGTAAAATCTATTTTATTAGAAAATATAATTTTTAGGCCAGGCACGGTAGCTCAGGCCTGTAATCCCAGCACTTGGGAGGCCAAGGTGGGTGGATCACCTGAGGTCGGGAGTTCGAGACCAGCCTGGCCAATATGGAGAAACCCCGTCTCTAAAAAAAATATGTATATATATAACATTTTTTCTTTAAAAATCTGTTAGGGGGACCAGGACTCTTATCCCAACAGTTTGGGATGCTGAGGTGAGCTGATGGCTTGAGCTCAGGAGTTCAAGACCAGCCTGGGCAACATGGTGAAAACCCATCTCTACCAAAAATACAAAAAATTCGCTGAGCATGGTGGTGGGTGCCTGTTTTCCTAGTACTCAGGAGGCTGAGGTGGGGGGATCGCTTGAGCCTGGGAGGCAGAGGCTGCAGTGAGCCAAGATTATGCCAATACACTCTAGCCTGGGTAACAAGTGAGATTTTTCTCTCAAATATAAATAAATAAATAAAAACCTGTTTGGGGGATGACTTTTTAAAAACTTCACAATTTATCTCCAAACTAGTGGTCAGGCAGTAGAGGTAGAAAGGAAAGCCAGCGGAGCTGAGTGCTTAGAGCCCAGAGCAGGCTGACCTGGGGGAGAAGGCACTCTATGACTGGGGAAAGAGAAGCTCTGAGAACAAAAAACAAAGCTCGGTATCTCGTCTCCTGCTCTCAGGAAATTCTGCTCTGCTCTACACAGAGTGATAGCACAGCTCCTTCAGCCAGGGTAAGGGTGACACCTGGATTATGTTTGTGTTCAGTGCAATCTGTAAAGCTGGCTGTAAAACATGATAAAAGCCAATTTGGACTTCAGAGTTCAAATATTTGGGATATACGGTGGGATCACAAAACCCCTTGTGGGATAAAATAAGGGCTATTAGGGACTGGAAGGCTCCAGGACCAAGAGAGCCAGGTAATTCCAAGGAGCATCAGGACGTTTGAACAGTCTGCTTATTTCAAGATCTCAACCAGAGCTTGAACACAAAGAGCAAATCTGATAAAGCTATCTGCACTTCCTTGAAGTGTTGATAAGTTTTGGAAGCTGCAACTGTCTTGGATTTCTTTACTGGTGATCAGCCCAGACTCAAAAATCCGTCACTATGCTCATGTTCCTCCCTTCCATTATTTACTGGATTGAGGCAGTTTTATCTTAAAACCACAAAAATGTAAAGTATCCTATAACATCTCTCTAGAAAACAATCCCCCAAAGGACAGAAACAGGTACCTCTTCTATCTAGAAGCCCCTTTAGCCATTATTTGGGTTTCAGATAAACCCAGGCCATAAATATTTGGCCCAAGGTTGCTTTTTTTTTTTTTTTTGGGGGGGGGGGGACAGTCTTACTCTGGAGTGCAGTGATGCAATCTCGGCTCACTGCAACCTCCATCTCCCAGGTTCAAGTGATTCTCCTGCCTCAGCCTCCCGAGTAGCTGGGACCACAGGTGCAGGGGTGCCACCATGCCCAGCTAATTTTTTTGTATTTTTAGTAGAGATGGGGTTTCACCATTTGGACAGCATGGTCTTGACCTCTTGACCTCTTCATCCGCCCGCCTCTGCTTTCCAAAGTGCTGGCATTGTACTGCCGGAAAAGGTTTTTAAGTACATGAGGAAACTCAGGCTCAGAGAAATTCAACGGCTCGCCTGAGGTCATGTGGCAAAATGCTCCAGTGTTTGAACTTGAGACTATTTAACACTGAAGTTCATGCTGTATCCATTCTCACTGGCTGACCCCTGGCGAGTAGAAGGAGGTAGCTACCAATCAGTGCTGACATATGGCATTTCTTTTTTATTTTCCTTTTTTTTTTTTTTTTTTTTGAGACAGGGTCTGGCTCTGTCGCCCAGGCTGGAGAGCAGTGGCACAATCAAGCTCACTGCAGCCTCGACATCCTGGGCTCAAGCAATCCTTCCACCTCAGCCTCCTGAGTAGCTGGGACTACAGGCTACTCATTATGAGTCAATGTTTACATGGTTGTGTTTGCCATAACTCATAAAACCAGGAAGCTCAGCAAAGCCGATCTCCAACATCCCTCACTGGCCGGAGCCCTTTCTCAAACCTCTCGGCCTGGCCACATTTACACTCTGCTCCTCAACTGCTTCCTCATCCGCTCGGCTCCCAACATCCCTGTACTTCTCACTGATGCCTCTGCCTCACCCATCTCACCTGACACTCCACTCTCCTTCCCCATCTTGGTTCTTTTGCTTCGTTTCTCAACCAGAATGTGCCCTCTTCCCCTGGCTAGTGCTGCCCAGGACAGACACTTGCCCAGGACAAACACTCAAGGTCTCATCTGTCCCTGGGACTCTATCTCCCCACAGAACTTCTCTGGTAAAACGCCTTCTACATTTGGCCCCACAAGCATGGACTTTTTTTAGAGAGAGATGGGGTTTAAACAAAAAAAGAGAAAGAGATGGGTTTTCACCATGTTAGCCAGGCTGTCTCGAACTCCTGACCTCAGGTGATCCACCTGCCTCAGCCTCCCAAAATGCTGGTATTACAGACATGAGCAACTGTGCCCAGCATTTTTTTTTTTTTTTTGAGACGGAGTCTGGTTGCTGCCCAGGCTAGAGTGCAATGGTTCAATCTCCGCTCACCGCAACCTCCACCCCCCAGTTCAAGCGGTTCTCCTGCCTCAGCCTCCCAAGTAGCTAGGATTACAGGTGCCTGCCACCATAACCAGCTAATTTTTTTTATCTTTAGTAGAGACAGGGTTTCGCCATGTTTTCCAGGCTGGTCTTGAACTCCTGACATCATGATCTACCTGCCTCAGCCTCCCAAAGTGCTGGGATTACGGGCATGAGCTGCCGCACCTGGCCTTTTTTTCTTTCTTTTTTTTTTCTGACAGAGTCTCACTCTGTCGCCCTGGCTGTAGCGCAGTAGTGCGATCTTGGCTCACTGCAACCTCTGCCTCCTGGGTTCAGGTGATTCTGCTGCCTTAGCCTCCCAAGTAGCTGGGATTATTACAGGTGCGTGCCACCAAGCCCAGCTAATTTTTGCATTTTTAGTAGAGACAAGGTTTCGCCATGTTGGCCAGGCTCAAGCATGGACATTTTGAGTGAAAGCCAACGCTAGTAGCCACAACCTCAAAGCATCTTATGTGAACAGGAAGCCGCGTTCTAAGCGTAGAGCTGTTGACCTAGAGAGAGGCAGCCTAATCTCCCTGAAGGCAGGGACTTGGCCGTCGTATACATTCCCTGCCTGTGCCTATTTCAGCTCCTGATATGTGGAAGGTACTCACTATGTATTTTTAATAAATTAGTTAATTAATTACATTTTAAATGAATATAGTATGACAATTTCATAACTATAAAGCTGTAGGCGAGGAAGACATGGTCTGACAGCCCCACCAATGCTCAGGAAAGCTGGGACTGAGGCACAGGTCTGAGTGACTTAGCTGAGCCATCATGGCCATCTAGTGGCAGAACAGCTGCATCTCTGGTTTAGTTGGATAGTGGAGTCGTTTTGGGGGTTTTTTTGTTTCTTTGTTTTTGAGACAGGGTCACTCTGTCCCCCAGGCTGGAGTACTGTGGTGTGATCTCAGCTCACTGCAGCCTCTGCCTCTCAGGTTCAAGTGATCCTCTCACCTCACCCTCCCGAGCAGCTGAGACTACAGGCTTCTGCCACCACGCCTGGCTAATCTTTGTGGGTTTTTTTGCAAAGACTGGATTTTGTCTTGTTGCCCAGGCTGGTCTGGAACTCCTGGGCTCAAGTGACCGCCCCTGTCAGCCTCCCAAAGTGCTGGGATTACAGGCGTGAGCCACTGCACCTGGCCCATTTTTTTTTTTTTAAGACAAGTTGTAAAATTAAAATATTGATAACAGGGTGGGGGATGGGGAGAGACAGAAAAAATAAGACGCCGATAGCAAACATATTGTAGTATAGGAAAGAGAGAGAAGAATGAAGAGAGGAGCCAAAAGATGGGAGTTAAAATCAGGAGAGCTGGAGAAGGGGCACGTAGAGAGAAGGGGCCAGGTGGCTCCTGTACTTGTCAAAGTTGACATCCAGCATGCCCGCCTTCTCCTGGCCGATTCGCAGCAGTGGGGTATCCAGCCGCCGAATGCAATCCTTGTCCAGCGTTGACGTCCACTCTTGGAAGGTTTTTCGAACCAGTTCATCAATGGCCTGGACCATCTGCTGATAGGTGTGCACACTCTCCTCTCCAGTCCCAATATGGGGCAGGAAATGAGCACCAGCAAGGCACTGAGGGGAAGAAGGACAGGCAGGTGGAGCCTGTCTGCCACCTTCCTTCCTCCAGGGGCCACCATCGCCCTGAGACCTACACATGCATGATGCATGCACACTTACCCCGACCACATGTATGCTATGGAGATGGATTGATTTTGACAACTTAGAAGGTAGAGACAAAAAGGAAGGTGAGAGGAAGAGACCAAGGCACGATGAGAAAAGAAGTCAAAATGAGAAAAGGGAAGCACAGAGAATCAGTACAGGGGAAAAAAAAGGTGGGAGAAAAAAGTCAATCACAGAAGGGGCAGGATATGAGGTACGAGATTGAAAACCAGGGTCAGCCCTTCTTAGCACGGGCATAGCCCACCAAGCCCAAACCAGCCTCCAGGTATCTGCAGGCTGCCTAACTCTACCAGAACCAGCTGCACGATGGCAGATCACTACCTCAACAGCTTTCAACCTGTATTCCCAAAAAGGTTTTTTGTTTGTTTTTACTGAAACAGAGTCTTGCTCTGTCACCCAGGCTAGAGTGCAGTGGCACAATCTCGGCTCACTGCAAAATCTGCCTCCCGGGTTCAAGCAATTTTCCTGCCTCAGCCTCCTGAGTAACTGGGATTACAGGTGCATACCACCACACCTGGCTGATTTTTGTATTTTTAGTAGAGATGGAGTCTCACCATGTTGACCAAGCTGGTCGTGAACTCCTGACTCTAATGATCCACACCCACTTCAGCCTCCCATAATGCTGGGATTACAGGACTGAGCCACTGTGCCCAGCCCCAGAAAGTTTTAAAACAATGTTTTCCTGTCGTTTCTTTGTGCCTGTGCCTGCAGAGAGACAAGCTCTGTAAGGACCCCACCTGTCCATGTCTCTGGATCATGAGGCTGTATCTTTTGCTGACTCAACACCCCAGAATCTGGTCCTATTCCTCCTTTGTAGCCTGATATGAAACTCCTAAAATGAGGCCGGGCGCAATGGCTCATGCCTGTAATCCCAGCACTTTGGGAGTCCAAGGCAGGCGGATCACCTGAGGTCAGGAGTTCGAGACCAGCCTGACCAACATGGAGAAACCCTGTCTCTACTAAAAATACAAAATTAGCTGGGCATGGTGGTACATGCCTATAATCCCAGCTATTTGGGAGGCTGAGGCAGGAGAATCGCTTGAACCTGGGAGGTAGAGGTTGCAATGAGCCGAGATCAGGCCATTGCACTCCAGCCTGGGCAACAGGAGTAAAACTCTGTCTCCAAAAAAAAAAAAGAAAAAGAAATTCCTAAAACAGTCCATGTGCTACCAGCCACCCTCACCGCCTCTGTAGATCTTACCCCACAACCTACCTCACTGAACTGAACCTGCCATTCCCCTAGCTGACATAGGTGCTGGCCATGAAGACTCTCTGAGGAAACTCGCAGGAGCCATCCCCCATCCTTCCCAACCCACGACACAGCCTGCAAACCAGGCCATCTCCCTGAGGACAGAGTTTAGAGAAGGCCAAGCACTTACGGTCATGACTCTGTCAATGCGACACCGGAGGATGTGCACCCAGCGCGCCTGTCCGGAATAGTGGGCCATGTAGGGCTCCAGGTATGGCCACTTCTTGTTCCTTTCACGGTTCACCAGGGACAGCTCATTATTGAACAGCATATAGAGATCCACCGCCTTCTTGTCATAAGTCCGCTTGATAGCCTAGGGAAGAAGAGGTAGAGGCTGGAGACATGCCCAGGAAGGCAGGTTCCCTCCAGTCACTCATCCCAGAGGAAAGCTGCACCCTGCTTCGGGAGTCACACTCCCTGGGGATGCCAAGCCAAGGAACAGAAGAAAGACAAGAGGCACCCAGATTCTGGATATAAAGAAGGGCCCACGTGGAGGCAGGAGGGCCTCTGGAAGGCTCAGAAGGGACTCCAGGAAAGCACTTGGGACGGAAAGCCAAGGACACTGAGGAGCAGCCACACCTCTCGGGCAGCCAGCCTGTGGAAGGTGTCCAGCAGGAGCACGCCGTGCTCCACATCCCGCACCAACTCGAAGGCTGAGGTGATCAAGTTCTGGGTCATCACCTCCAAGTCCTTGATTCCGGCACGGAACCTGCACCGGTAGAGAGGTATGTGGAAGCTGAGTGTACTTGCCTGCCCCCATGTCCAACCCCCGAGGAAGAATCCCATGGGTTGCTGAGTACAGAGGGCTTCCTGTGTGCCGGGCATTGTAAGTACTTTACTTATGTGAATCCATTTAATTCTCAAAACAATACTGTGAGATAGGTTCTATCACTAACTGTACTGCATAGAGGAGGAAGTGGAGACACCAGCTAGTGGGGTCATTGGCCCAATGTCACATATCTGGTATGTGGCAGAACCAAGATTCAAGTCCTGAAAGGCTCACTCTGGAACCCACAACCCAAGCTGCCACCTCTCTCCCCTGCACTCTCTCCTGTCCACACCCTCCGCGTCCTGATCTGTCTTTCCATCATTTCCTTTGCACACTCTCCCCACTCCTCCCACTCTTGGCTCCCTGGTCTGCCTTCCCTGCCCATGCCTGGCATCCTGCAGTTCCCTCACTTATTATAGTCTTCATGCCAAGAGGTGTTCTTGACATCCAGGATGCCCCCATGAGTGGCTCGCAGCATTTGCAGATTTTTATGAAAGGTGTCCTCAATCTCCAGCAAGTTCCGTGTGATCTGTGGCCCCTGGGCACCAAAGAAGCAAGGAAGGGGACCCTGCTTGCCATCTTCCCAGCGGGCGAAGTGATACTGACAGTCACATACCTAAAAAGAAGCTGGCATGAGGGTTCCTGCTTTCCTTCCAAACTCATAAGTCCTAAGCTATTTGGTTTAGCTTCAAATGTCTAAAAACATCACTGGGAGTGATGGCAAGTGAAAAAAGAAAGAAAGAAACAAATGTCTAAAAACCAGGGAGGACCAACCAGCTGCTGGCGGGGGCAGGAGGCTGCTGAAATGAACCGTGGCCGCAGAATGAAATATGAGATAGGAAGGCAGTGATAACAGGCAAATGCCAAAAAAAAAAAAAAAAAAAAAAAAATGCGCGGGTGGTGGTAGGGCACACAATTGTGCAGGAAGAGCCAATGTGGGAAGTTTAATTTTTTCTCTCTCTCTCTCTTTGATGCCTGAGATTTTTTTTTTTTTTTTTTTTTTTTTTTTGAGACGAAGTCTCTCTCTGTTGCCCAGGCTGGAGTGCACTGCCTCAATCATGGCTCACTGCAACCTCCACCTCCCAGGTTCAAGTGATTCTCATGACTCAGCCTCCCGAGTAGCTGGGATTACAGGCATGTATCACCACACCAGGCTAATTTTTGTATTTTTAGCAGAGATGGGGTTTCTCCATGTTGGTCAGGCTGGTCTTGAACTCCTGACCTCAGGTGATCTACCACCTCAGCCTCCCAAAGTGCTGGCATTACAGGCATGAACCACCACACCCAGCTGTAAATTCAGTGTTTAGCCTCTGCCTCGTTTTCCCTGGTTCCTGGGGTGGGAGGTGGGGAGGGATTCTGGAGAGTCTGCTGTTGGCTCTTGGTTCTTCAGTCTTCCCACCTCAATAAGGTCCTTGCAGCGCTGCACAAAGGCATCAACCTGAGCAAAGATGCTGGTCTGGTCTAAGACCCAGCCCCGACTGGAGAACCTGTGTCGGGAGAAAGACTGGCTGAATCAGAAGGCAAGGGCATCAATCTGGCTATGCAAAGCTAGACCGGGAGCCCTGCATTCAGGGAAAGCCCTAGAAAATCAGATCCCAAGAAGCAAGTTTCCTGAATCCCAAGGGAAGAGATTTAAGGTGAGAAGAACCAGGCGGGAGACAGAGCATCTAAGTTCTAGGAGCAGATTCATACATAATGGAATTTTAGACTATGGGGTCAAGATCAAAGGAAAAGACCACGTAGGGTTCCTGGGATCAGGGAGGAGAGATTATTAAAATAAAGGGAAACCGATCATCCTGGTCAACACATTGAAACCCCATCTCTACTAAAAATACAAAATATTAGCTGGGCATGGTGGCGCGTGCCTGTAATCCCAGCTACTCAGGAGGCTGAGGCAGGAGAATTGCCTGAACCCAGGAGGCAGAGGTTGCAGTGAGCCGAGATCGCACCATTGCACTCCAGCCTGGGTAACAAGAGTGAAACTCCGTCTCAAAAAAAAATTAAAAATAAGGGGAAATCAAGGCAATGAACTACAGATGCCAGACGTAGAAACTCCTGGGTCTAGGAAAATACAACCCAGAGGCTAAATAAAGCACACTTGAAAGAAGTCAGCATCTACCCTGGTATAGGGATGTCAAGGGAGTTGCTATGTGGGATGTTAGGGAGATGTATCATACTCGGTGTGCATCTGCACAGCCTGTAGGTAGTGATCCTTCCAAGCATGACAACAGAAAATGCAGCCTTGCAGGTCCGTCTTGCTGGAGGAGACATATCCCTCAAATATCCGGTCCAGGGAGATGGAATGGCAGCATAAGCGGATGATCTCATTGCTCATCTGCGGAAGGAGTCCCCACAGCCTCTGTTCCCGCCTCCTTTTCATCCAACTCCTTCTCTGCATCCCCCTGCCTGTGCTCGTGTCTCAACCCCCTACTCCTTGATTTGACTCCTGAAACTCATCCCACCCCGGGTCTCCACCGCTGGCCAGGACGACACCTCTGGGTTCCATGTCCACTCCTTCTCCTAGGTGGCCCCTTACTCGCTTCAGCCTAGCTCTGCAGCTGCCCTGCCCAGCAAGCTCAGTTTACTGTCCCTTCTCCCACTCTTTGGCTCTGTCACCCCCAGTGAATGCATCAGGCTCTGCTCCTCAAGAGCCAGTGCCTTTTCCTAAATCCACCTCTCCCTCACTGCAATCTCCATCCTGAGGAATGAGAAGAGCTTTGCCTTCCGCACAGCTCAGCCTGGGGGTCTGTTCTTCCTGCTGCTGCCCCATGTTCCACCAACTCCTATTCTGAAGCCCCTCTTCCTGCCTAAGCCACCTCCATCTAAAAACACAGCCCAGGGTCCAAGGCTGAGCAACCCTTAAGTGGATGACATAGGTAGAAGCCTTCAGTCTCTGAGCAGAAGGAAAATCTTCACTATCTTTTGAACCATGATCCTTCACCAAATGCATTCCCCCTTCAGAAAACCTGGCCACCCTCGTAAATGCCTCTAGCCTGCCCTTGGCATATGCACACCTTTCGGAAGAGCGAGGTCAGTCTGTCCCGAGTGTTGTAGTGGGGTGAGTTGACCCAGATAATTCGAATGAGACTGATCAGCTTAGGGAACTTGCTAGAGATGTCCTTGGGCTTCATGAAAGCCAACTCCTGGTAAGGTTCCTTCAGGATTGACAGAAAGGTCAGGTTCGACTGCGCTTGGCGAGAGCCATCCTGGCAGTAAAGTGAGACAAGAAGTAGATGAATGCACAGGAAAGCACTGATTCAACACAAGCAATTTTTTTTCTTTTTCTTTTTTTTCTTTTCTTTTTTTTTTTTTTAAGACAGAGTCTTACTCTGTAGCCCAGGCTGGAGTGCAATGGCACAATCTTGGCTCACTGCAACGTCCCCTTCCCAGGTTCTAGTTCAAGCAATTCTCCTGCCTCGGCCTCCCAAGTAGCTAGGATTACAGGTGTGCACCACCATGCCCGGCTAATTTTTGTATCTTTTGAGACGGAGTTTCGCTCTTATACCCAGGCTGGAGTGCAATGGCTCAATCTCGGCTCACCGCAATCTCCGCCTCCTGGGTTCAAGCAATTCTCCTACCTCAGCCTCCCGAGTAGCTGGGACTACAGACTACGCCACCATGCCCAGCTAAGTTTTGTATTTTTAGTAGAGACAGGGTTTCACCATGTTGGCCAGGCTGGTCTTGAGCTCCCGACCTCATGATCTGCCCGCCTTGGCCTCCCAAAGTGCTGAGATTACAGGCGTGAGCCACCACACCCGGTCCGCAAGAGCTTTTTAACCACTTTCAACCCCATCCTGACTTGCCTCTACAAGGAAGCCCTTCCATCAGCCCTACACAGTAGCGGTCACTTCAGGTATCTGGGAGCCCTCGGACCAGAGTTAGCACATGTCAACTTTCCTGTCTTTTCTCGTATGTGTGCCCCAAATTCCCCACCAGACTGAGAATTCCCTCGAGTCTAGATTTTGTGTTTATTCCTCTTTTTTGTGTTTGTTTGTCTGTTTTGAGACAGAGTCTTGCTCTGTCGCCAGGCTGGCGTGCAGTGGTGCAATCTAGGATCACTGCAACCTCTGCCTTCCAGTTCAAGCGATCCCCTGCCTCAGCTTTCCAAGTAGCTGGGACTACAGGCGCATGCCACTATGCCTGGCTAATTTTTGGTATTTTAGTAGAGACGGGGTTTCATCATGTTTGCCAAGATGGTCTCCATCTCCTGACCTCATGATCCACCCGCATTGGCCTCCCACAGTGCTGGGATTACAGGCATGAGCCACCACGCCTGACCTGATCCTCTATTTTCTCTAGCTGAATTCGTAACTCTGCATTAAGTGGACACTCCATTGCTGTTGATCAACTGGCTGCACATCCCTCTCATTCGTCCCCATAGCTGTCACACAGTCCCCTTCACTGCCCTGTTCTCAACCAGGGCTTTAGGCTAATCCAGTTAGTTATGGCTCAATTCCCTTAACACCCAGCTGAAACTTTCACCTAGGAACACAGGTCTTCTATCTGTATTCTACAGGCCACTCTTACCTCCTGTGTGACTCAGCACTAACATAATCAGCTTGTCATATTGTATCAAATTAATTTTTTTAGTGTTTATTGGCCAGGTATGTGGCTCACACCTGTAATCTCAACACTTTGGGAGGCCAAGGATCACCAGGAGTTTGAGACCAGCCTGGACAACATAGTGAGATCCTGTCTCTAAAAAAAAAATTTAAAAATTAGGCCCAGTGAGATGGCTTATGCCTGTAATCTCAGCACTTTGGGAGGCTGAAGTAGGTGGATCACTTGAGCTCAGAAGTTTAAGAACAGCCTGGGCAACATAGCAAAATCCTGTCCTACAAAAAATACAACAGTTAGCCGGGCATGCTGGTGCCCACCTGTAGTCCCAGCTACTCAGGAGGCTGAGGTGGGAGGATCCCTTGAGCCCAGGAGGCAGAGGCTGCAGTGAGCCAAGATGGTGCCACTGCACTCCAGCCTCCAACACCCTGTCTCAAAAAAAAAAAAAAGAAAAGAAAAAAAGTGTTTATCCCTTTTCCTTGGATTTTCGTTGGAAGGGGGATTCAAACAAAGAAAAAAAAGGATTTAACTTGTAACTCTCTGGACTGAACCATACGAGCTCATCTTTGGCTCCCATGCTGTCTAGTAATTCTGTTTTGTGTAAACTTATTTTCCCAGCTGGGTGGTAGTGGTTGTGCACCCAGAAGGTACTTGACATACATTTATTGGTTAACTTGATGTGTCCCTCCTTAGGGACCCTCTATTCTTTTTTTTTTTTTTTTAGACAGAGTTTCACTCTTGTTCCCCAGGCTGGAGTGCAATGACACGATCTCAGCTCACCTCAACCTCCGCCTCCCGAGTTCCAGTGATTCTCCTGCCTCAGCCTCCTGAGTGGCTGGGATTACAGGCACCTGCCACCACACCTGGCTAATTTTGTAATTTTAGTAGAGATGGGGTTTCTCCATGTTGGCCAGGCTGGTTTCAAACTCATGATCTCAGGTGATCTGCCTGCCTTGGCTTCCCAAACTGCTGGGGTTACAGGCGTCAGCCACTGTGCCCAACCTGGGACCCTCTATTCTACTATTTTTTTACTCTGCTGCAAGTACAAGGCTGAACTCTGGGTGTATCAGTCTAGGCTGCTGAAGGTTGCCTTAGCTCCCTCTCCTTAGCCCCTTGTATCATCCCAACCGTTGCCCACTTCTTGCTAAACCCAAATCCTTTGATTCACTCCCATACCTGAATCTGTTGTGCCAGTTTCACAAAGGGTGTCAAGTAGGATGACTTGGCAAGGTGCAGGATGGACTCAATGTGCTTCACTCCCTTCTTCACCAGCTGTTTACTGATGCCAGACAAGTCCATGCATCGGTTGCGCCAGAACTCAATCTCCTCCAAAGGACCTAAATTTTCTCCTGTCTCCACGGTCTCCTGGGCACTGAGCACCTCCTTTATCTGCCGGGTCCAGTGGATCATGGAGGCTGCAGGGGAGAGTACAGAACCTCCTGCATTTCTTTCTTTCTTTTTGAGACAGAGTTTCGCTCTGTTGTCCAGGCTGGAGTGCAATGGTGCAATCTAGGCTCACTGCAACCTCCACCTCCTGGGTTCAAGCAATTCTCCTGCCTCAGCCTTCCAAGTATCTGGGATACAGGCATGCACCACCATGCCCAGCTAATTTTGTATTTTTAGTAGAGATGGGGTTTCTCCACGTTGGTCAGGCTGGTCTTGAACTCCCGACCTCAGGTGATTGCCCACCTCGGCCTCCCAAAGTGCTGGGATTACACGGGTGAGCCACTGAGCCCAGCCAACCTCCTGCATTTCTTCACACTGCTTGCCAATAGCATCCTTCCCTCCCTGCAACCCTGACAGAGACCTCCCAATCCACCTCCACTGTCAGCATCTGGGCTTCCCCTTTCCCTCGCCGCTGTGATCTCTGGGTGACACTGGCAATGCCAGCCACTCACTCTCTAGCCGCTGTACCAGCTCTTTGTCCTTTACCACCACCTCAGGCTTCATGTTCATGGCCTCTGCAGGGATATAGAGGACCGTGTGCCCCTCCAGTTTGTACCGAGTGTCTAAGGAAAGGAAAGGACTGTGGAAGTCCACAGAAGGGATGAGCTCTTGCTGCCCCAGCAGGGATCACGGTTGATGATCATGGGGGGCCAGGACATATATGCATCACAAGAAATTGTCATAAAATAAAATCAAAGATCTGTATGGCACCTTCAACACTCTCTACCACGAGACATGCAAGTCCACCCACTGCCCCCATGGCACGTATATTTCCCTTTCTCCCATATGTACTCAGAAATTTCCAAGTCTGCTGGGCACGGTGGCTCACGCCTGTAATCCCAGCACCTTGGGAAGCTGAGGCGGGCGGATCATGAGGTCAGGAAATTGAGACCATCCTGGCCAACATGTTGAAACCCCGATGCTATTAAAAATGCAAAAATAAGCTGGGTGTGGTGGCGCGCGCCTGTAGTCCCAGATGCTTGGGAGGCTGAGGCAAGAGAATCACTTGAACCCAGGAGGCAGAGGTTGCAGTGAGCTGAGATTGTGCCACTGCACTCCAGCCTGGCGGCAGATCGAGCCTCCATCTCAAAGAAAGAAAAAAAAAATGGTCCAAGTGTAAGCTGGAGCAGGTCTGGCCAACCAGCTCTACAGCAGAAAACTCCCAATTAGAAGGCGAATCTTGTACCCTATTCTACCCATTCAATAAGCATGCTGAATACTTCCTCCATGCAGGCTCTCAAATGTATGTCCCACCACCTCACTGGTTGTACAGTTGGGGGACACTAAGGAGAAACGAGTCACTCTGGTCTTCCCACTTACCTGTCAGGCAGGCCAAGAACCTGTGCAGATGAGAAGCAAAATGATTTCGAATGCTCTCAGGCCAGGCTGTATTTGCAAAGATCTGAGGGGCAAAGACTCCACTGAGCAGCCGAAGCAGGGCTGGGATATAGGGGCCCCGCACTGTCCCAAACTGCACAGTTGCCTCAAAGTTTTCCGGGGTGATGGGGACCGGTACTTGGCGAATGAAGTAGACAAGCTGTTTCTGGGTCTGCATGGAAGACAGCAGATCAGAGTTCAGTCTCCAGACTCAGCCATGACACCCAGTCACGAAAGCCTGGCTGAGTTCTCTGTCAAGTCCCTCAAGGTATCCTAATCCTTCTTTAAGAGGAAATGCCATGAAGTGCTTTGTGTTCTTTTCAGGAATATAAGATTCCACATCCAGAGATGTGGGGAGGAAATGCAGAGAGTATGCTTTGAGACTACAGACTGTACATTTTGTCCAATTCGACTCCGGAACATAGTACAGTGCCTGGCATATAGTAGATGCTCAATGTTTGTTGGATGGATAAATGGATGGATAGGAAAAAGGGGAAGGCCGGGAGTGGTGGCTCACACGTGTAATCCCAGCACTTTGGGAAGTTGAGGTGGGTGGATCATGAGGTCAGGAGTCCAAGACCAGCCTGGCCAACATGGTGAAATCTCATCTCCACTAAAAATACAAAATTTAGCCAGGCATGCTGGTATGAACCCATAATCCCAGCTACTCGGGAAGCTGAGGCAGGAGAATCGCTTGAACCCGGGAGGCAGAGGTTGCAGTGAGCTGAGACCGCGCCATTGCACTCCAGCCTGGGTGACAGAGGGAGAATCCATCTCAAAAAAAAAAAAAAAAAGGATGGAATGGATGAAGCACTTCAACCAATGGAAAAAGCAGAAAGGAGAAGGACTGCAAGGAAGAGACAATTATCTAGCATTTTCCATTCTGGTTGCATATATTTCTCCCCAAATTTTTCATTTATGCTGCAATTTTGCTTATAGTGAGTTTTTGTTGTTTACACATAAAAACACATATGTTTCATGTAATTGAATAGAAAACTCCTTAAAGTTCTGACAGCTACATACATAGAAAGTCCATTCCCATCCTAATATCAGACTCATCTGTTTTGTTTTTTTAGTGCTTTTGTGACTAGTCTTGACAATTTATTTAATTTTTAAAACAAAGTAAAACACAAGGAAGAAATTAATAATCATCCATCTTCCTACTACCCAGAAATAAATATTGGCATTTTATGTCCATTTTTTAAAAGCTTAACAACTATTATTTTTGTGAAGATGACATATGTTAATTATAAATAATTGGAACAATGAAGAAAAATACAAAGATAAAAGTTAAAATGTCATCTAAAATTCCACCACCTAAAAATTAATATTGTTAATATTAGAGAAAACATTATTCTACATATTTCTCTATAGCTATATACATATAAAAATTTTAATTAAAATCATTATTTTTAAATAGAATCAAGCTGTTTTAATTAAAAGTATTAAATTTAATTTTACTTGAATTTAAGTTAATAAAATGAAATAGAAGTAGCTATAAAGGAATTGCTGAGCTTCAAATAAATGCTTCTTCATCCAGAAGAGAGGTTTCTTCCCAAAGGACCCCTTTGTAAGGTGATAAAAGAAAAGAATTATGGGCCGGGTGCAGTGGCTTATGCCTGTAATCCCAGCATTCTGGAAGACCAAGGCAGGTGGATTACCTGAGGTCAGGAGTTCAAGACCCGCCTGACCAACATGGTGAAATCCCTTCTCTACTAAAAAATACAAAATTAGCTGGGTGTAGTGGTATGTGCCTGTAATCCTAGCTACTCAGGAAGCTGAGGTAGGAGAATCACTTGAACCCAGGAGGTAGAGGTTGCAGTGAGCCAAGATTGCACTGCTGCACTCCAGCCTCGGTAACAAGAGCGAAACTGTTCCAAAAAAAAGATTATGAAAAATATTATGAGTTTTCTCACTAACTTTCAATTTTGAGTTCTATTAACTCAGTGCTTTGAAAAACCCTATCCAGAATCCAATCCAATATCACACATGCTCATGTCTCATAGTCTCCTTTAATTTTAAACCATTCCCCAATCTTTTTCTTTCATGGCATTGCTATTATTATTATTGTTACTTTTTATTTGAGACAGACTCTCACTCTGTCACCCAGGTTGGAGTACAATGGCACAATCTCTCACTGTAGCCTCTACCTCCTGGGTTCAAACAATTCTCCTGTCATGACATCGATATTTCTAATAGTCCAGGTCAGTTTTTTTTTCCAAAACGTCTCTTAATTTGGATTTATCTGATTGTCTCTTTATTGTCAGATTTAAGTTAAATATTCTTAGCAGGATTGCCACATAGGGGATATTCCTAAAGAATTAATTTTTCCTACAATTGTAGTAGCTTAACAAAGATGTATATTGACATTAAACACCGTGTAACAGATTTTGTGGAATACAGTGTGTCCTTTTTAATTCCCAGATTTAGTTCCATCTGCATTTCAGGGAAATTCTTTGTATCTTATCTTTGCATTTGTATTGTTTCATTTGTTGGCTCTCTATACAAGATCATCTGTGTTTGTCTTTCATATCTGTTAGCTCCTCTAATTGTGTTAATGTCCTTCTGCATACACTGTGATTACCTCAAGCCTCTGCTCTGTCAGTGATAGGGTTTTGTGGGTTAGCAATTCAGTTCCTTGCTGTTTCCAATCTACTAGTTTTGTAACATGCTGCTTTATTCATTTCCTAAAATTCTCAATCTCCCTTTTATCTCATTCTCGAATTTTATCATTTCAGTGCTCAGCTTTTTTTAATTGAATTCCTGATCTTATGAAGCTGTAGTAGAACATGGTGCTGCTGTGAGGAATCTCCTCCTGTTCATTCAGTTATGTTTTCCTCTTTTGCACGCTTTGTTCCTCTTTTTGCTTTGATGTAATGGGCTTGAGTTGCCATGCAATTTCTTTTCATTTTGCTCGTGCTTGGGTAGCAAGCATGTGAACTCATTCTTTTTGCTCTAATGTACCGTGGGTGACTTGACCTCCCACTGTGAGAGACGAGTTTATTTTTGCCCCTGGAAGTCAAAGTGAAAGGGTTGGGTGTTTTATGTTTTATTCACTTTTCTTTGGCCTAAGAGAATTGCCTCAGGGAATGGACAGGTGGTTAGTGCTAATTTAAGGCAGGAAAAATCTTTGTTAAAACACCTAGGCTTTTATTCTTTTTTTTTTTTTTTTTTTGAGATGGAAGTCTTGCTATGTTGCCCAGGCTAGATTTGAACTCCTGGGCTCAAGTGAATCTCCTGCTTCAGCCTCCAGAGTAGCTGGGACTAAAGGCAAAGGCCCATCTTTCTCTCTAAGATTTTATTATACTCTTTTTTTTTTTTTGAGAGGGAGTTTCGCTCTAGTTACCCAGGTTGGAGTGCAATGGCGCAATCTCGGCTCACTGCTACCTCCGCCTCCTGGGGTCAGGCAATTCTCCTGCCTCAGCCTCCCGAGTAGCTGGGATTACAGGCGCGCGCCACAACGCCCAGCTAATTTTTTGTATTTTTAGTAGAGACGGGGTTTCACCATGTTGACCAGGATGGTCTCGATCTCCTGACCTCGTGATCCACCTGCCTCGGCCTCCCAAAGTGCTGGGATTACAGGCTTGAGCCACCGCACCCGGCCTATACTCTTTCAAGTTCATTCCCTGTAGCTAGGGGAGCACTATGCCTGAGGCAGGACATTTCTTTGACTTGGTGCATATGCTTTTCATTGGTCACCCCTTTTTAAAGTGTATTAAATTAAATTATACTTCCTTGTTTACTCTCAGGGCTTTTTTGTGGGGTTTTTTTGGTTGTGTGGTTTTTTTTTAATTTTTCGGTGGTTTTACTTTTTGCTCATTTTATCAGACATTCAAAGGTAATAATTTTTTTAAAGAAAATACTTTATTATGTCATAAAAAAGGCATCAACTAGATTCATACTTGTTTGAAAAAAATTTGAAAATTTATTCATTAGACAGTATGTGGGCATCCTGTTCCACATGGGAATGAGAAGATGCTATAGGTTCTCTAAGTATTGCACAGTCTGAAAAAATAACAAAAAAGGGGAAGGGAAGGGAAAAAAAATCACATGATATTGGGAACCTCTCACATTATGAATAATCTATCAAGAAACATTTAAAAAAGAAAACCCTTCGTTTCTACAATAGCTTTGAGTTTATAGTTCTTGGAATGACTGTATTCCATTGAAGACATCTCAGTAACAGGAAGCTGTTTTAGCAATCCTATGTGCAAATATTAATAAAAAATATATAAAATAATGCAATTAATCTCTTGCCATCACCCCAGCAATCATGACATTTCTGAGAACGGTTTTGCTTGAAAATGGGTTAAGCTGTAAGTTTTGTCTGAAGCTCCATCTCTGCAACCCATTTGAGTGCAACATCCACTAGAAGCTGAAATCCACTAAAGTTCTGGTTGAGGTCCAGCAGAGTAGGGGGAGGAGTGTTGAAAAGACCACTCTGTGTATTTGTACTTGGTCCAGATTTACACGTGTCCTCTGGGTATGTGAGAGAGGTGTCTGTGAAGTTGCTGGCCACTATCTGCTATATATCTGTGTTTTGTCCCACACCAACCGACTGGCAGAGAGAGAAAGGGACATCTTTCAATGCATTCACAGTGGTATGGCAGATCACTGATGGACGAGCCAATACTGATCCCAGGGATGATGGCTGAGGAGACAGTGGCCTCCCTAGGGTTGGGTTTGGCCCAGCTGTACAGGAATGAAACGGGGTCTCCTCTAGAGCTGACATGAAGTTTCTGACGCCCATCACAGACTCCATGGAGCTCATTTCGGAAATCTTGGCTCCGCAACAGGAAATTGTGAACTGATTTGGATCTTTGCCATCCTTTCTCAGCATGTCAGGGAGGAGCCTTCGGCAGGCGTTGATGAACCAGTTACAGACCTGTAGTGTAGAGAGTGTGTTTGCTGGGACAGCAGTGCTTTTTCTTGCTTGGAAGGATAGGCATTATAATGGTGCTCATACAGCCAGTCCCAAAGAATCTGCACAGACTCCTTGGGTAGGTTGCCCCTTCTCCTTCTCTTGCTTGAGCCAGTGGATGAAGAAATGTCCAAGGGAATGTCCATACTGTCCTCATCCTCACTCTCATTGCCAGATGCTGCAACAATACCTTTCTTGCCTTTCATTCTGGAACTCCTCTCCCAGCTCGAGGCAGGGCTGGGGTCTCAAGGGGCCAGGAGCAGCGACCCAGGGGAGAAGCGATCGTCTCCTTCACAGCTGACTCTCCCTTAACTTGTAGGACGTGCTACAGCCGTTATTGCTAAACAGGGTGCTCTGATCCCTGGCGCCCACTCCTTGAGTGGAATTCAAGTGACACTCTGGCTTCCTCCCGCCAGGATCTTCCGGCAGCCGGCCGGGGGATCTCCCTTGCCCAACTCTCTCTCCTCCCCTCTCCGCTCCTTTGTTCCCTGCTCCTGCTCAGCACACCTCGGTGCTCCAAAGGTAATAATTTTTTAAGAAAGTTTCCATTGGCCATCTTTTTTTTTTTTTGAGACAGGGTCTCGCTCTGTCACTCCAGCTGGAGTGCAGTGATCATACCTCGCAGCAACCTCCACCTCCCAGGCTCAAGTGATCCTCCCACCTCAGCCTCCAAAATAGCTGGGACTATAGGTGTGCACCACTATGCCTGGCTAATGTTTGTCTTTTTTGTAGAAATGGGGTTTCACTACTTTACCCAGGCTGGTCTCAAACTTCTGAGTTCAAGCCATTAGGCTGCCTCGGCCTCCCAAAGTGCTGGGATTACAGGCACAAGCCACCACACCCAGCCTCAATTGGCCATCTTCACCCAGGAGAATACAATTAAGTCTGATAGCTATTTAGAATATATTTCAGCCAGGCTGAAATATATACAATGGCTCACACCTGTAATCCCAACACTTTGGGAGGTTAAGGCAGGTGGATCACCAGAGGTCAGGAGTTTGAGACCAGCCTGGCCAACACAGTGAAACCCCGTCTCTACTAATAATACAAATATTAGCTGGGTGTGGTGGTATGCACCTGTAATCCCAGCTACTTGGAAGGCTGAGGCAGGAGAATCGCTTGAACCCAGGAGGCAGAGGTTGTGGTGAGCCGAGATTACACCATTGCACTAGCCTGGGCAACAAGAGTGAAACTCCTTCTCAAAAAAAAAAGAATATATTTCAACATGGTAAACAGATTTTTTTAATTGAAAAACTTCATGTTCCATATGTTTCCCAATTCTATTCATTGAATAATCCATCCCTCCCCATAGATTTTTAAACGCCATTTTTTAATAGAAAATGCTTATATATCTGTTTCTGTACTTTCTATTTTTTTGTATTTCCCTTTTTTTTTTTTTTTTGAAACAGAGTTTTACTCTTGTTGCCCAGGCTGGAGTGCAATGGCACAATCTCAGCTCACTGCAACTTCCATCTCCCAGGTTCAACCAATTCTCCTGCCTCACCTTCCCAAGTGGCTGGGATTACAGGTGTCCACTACCATGCCCAGCTAATTTTTGTATTTTTAGTAGAGATGGGGTTTCTCCATGTTGGTCAGGCTGGTCTCAAACTCCTGACCTCGGGTGGTCTGCCCACCTCGGCCTCCCAAAGTGCTGGGATTACAGTGTGAGTCACCACGCCCGGTCTCGTATTTCCTATATTTATCTACTGTTGCTTATAGAGTACATTTTTGTGCTTTCAATGTTTCTTTACTGTTGCTTATGATGCATATACTCCTGCCCTACAACTCTATTTTAATTACTGTAGTTTAATGATTTTCATATTTATGAGTCTCCCTATTACTTTCCTTCTTCATCATCATCTTTGCTATTTTCTTTTTCTTTTTTTTGAGATGGAGTCGCCAGGATGGAGTGCACTGGTGCCATCTCAGCTCACTGCAACCTCTGCCTCCTGGTTAAAGTGATTCTCCTGCCTCAACTTCCTGAGTAGCTGGGACTATAGGCGCGCACCACCACAACGGGCTAATTTTTGTATTTTTAGTAGAGACGGGGTTTCACCATGTTGGCCAGGACGGTCTCAATCTCTTGACCTCATGATCCACCCACCTCAGCCTCCCAAAGTGCTGGGATTACAGGCGTGAGCCACTGTGCCCGGCCATCTTTGCTATTTTCATGAATTTTTCTAGATATATTTTAAAATTCTTTATACAAGAAATTATCAACTGTGGCATTTAGGCAGTATGACTAGAGTTGCATTAAAATGATACTTTTTTCTATAAAACGATCTTTATGATATTAAGATTCCTACTCAGAAATAAGTTGTGGCTCATGATTTCTTCAAATCATTTTTCATGGCCTGCAACAAAGTTGTTTTCCTTCATATAATTCCTACTTGCATATTAAAAGTTATATTCAAATATATTTAGCAAATTTTAGTTTCTTTTGTAAATGAAATATTTTTTCATTGTTTGGTGGCTGATTACTGCCAGTGCGTGGGGCAAAGCCTCTTCTGCCCATGTTCAATACAGAATGCTTCACAAACTGTGTCACTGTTGCGCAGGGCCATGCCAATCACCCTCATCCTTTCCACTTTTGTATACATGCTGCCAATAAGAGCAAAGCAACTGCCTTTTAACTTTTCCAACATTTTATTTTCAAAGTATTCAAAGATATATACAGAAAAGTTCAAAGAGTTTTGTAGTAATGACCTGTACAACCACCACCCAGATTCTACCAGCATTTTACTAGCCATCTTTCTTTTAACTGTCTCCCTACCCTAGGTTTACCCTTGCCTAATGTATTCTCTGCATTGTTGAAATAGTTATCTACCTAAACTATAAAAGACTTCAACAGCGCTCTCTGGGACAGCGGCCAAATTCTCAAGTATAACATACAAGGTCCTTCACAAGCTGACCCCAAGCCCCTTTCAGTATCATTTCGCACTACTCCTCTTTTCTTTGTACATGGAGTGGTCTTTGCTGAATAGCTCTTACGTAGTCTTGATGAAATCCTACTTACCCTTCATCCCAGCTCAAATTGCACCTCCACCATCAAGCCTTCCCAGAATTCCACTGGCTCCATTAGTTGCTCCCATAAAGCTCCTATAAAGCTTTGCCCATGATCACAAACTATAGTAAATATTGGCTTATATGTCTGTCTTCCCCACTAGACCATGACAGCATCCTTGCCACCAAGTAGGGTGCCTGACACAGTGGGGCTCAATAGGCTGTAAGCACAAGAAATGACAAGATGATGAAGGATGATGAAGGAACTAAGAGCCCTCAGCTCCCTGTAGGACCATCTCTGATCTGGGAATGTAGGATACGCACCTGTACAGGCATGCCCAGCTCTAGCTTCAGCCCCAAACAAGGGTCAATGAAGATGGTAAGGATGGATTCTGTAGGGTCCTGGGCAAAGTGTTCCAGAACGGCATCGTGCTCCTGTGTCCACACGGCATCCACCAGTCCCGTGAGCACAGCTCGGGAGAGGAAGAGGGGCTTCTATAAAAGGAGAGCAGACAGAGGACCAAAGTAACTACAACTGTTGGGATGTCATTCCTCTCATCCACAATTGCAGGTGAGGACATGGGAGATGACAGAAGCCAGACAGGTTCAGAATGGTGAGGAGAAACTGAACCATTTAAAAAAAAAAAAAAAGAAAGAAAGAGGCCCAGTGCGGTGGCTCACGCCTGTAATCCCAGCACTTTGGGAGGCCGAGGCGGGCGGATCACGAGGTCAAGAGATCGAGACCATCCTGGCCATGGTGAAACCCCATCTCTACTAAAAATACAAAAATTAGCCGGGCGTGGTGGCACGCGCCGGTGGTCCCAGCTACTCGGGAGGCTGAGGTGGAAGAATCGCTTGAACCCAGGTGGAGGTTGCAGTGAGCCGAGATTGCGCCACTGCTCCAGCCTGGCGACAGAGTAAGACTCCGTCTCAAAAAAAAAAAAAAAGAACACAGAGGGAAACTGGGATATTATCCTTCCAACCCAAGAGATTATCTTTGTGCCGGTGGTTTTTAAAAATATCGGCACTGGATTTCAAAGGTAAAAGTGAATGAAGGGAATGTGTAGGATAGTAGCCTAGATCAAGCAATTAGGAGCAGGGAAACCATGAGCTAGAAAAGGGAGAAGGGTATAGAAGCAATTTCTTCACCATGGCATCCGAAAGCAGTGTAAGATACTGGGTAAAGTCAATTGGTGCAGCAGTAAGGAAAAAGTGAGGGGGAGAAAAGACAGAAAAACACCAAAGAACAAATTGATTAGAAGGAAAATATATTGCAAACGGTAGCAAGCAAAAAACTTAATCTGTAGAACTCTACTAAATATAGGGCCAGGAGTGGTGGCTCATGTCTGTAATCCCAGCACTTTGGGAGGCCAAGGCAAATAGATTACCTGAGGTCAGGACTTTGAGTCCAGCCTGGCCAAGATGGCAAAACCCCTTCTTTACAAAAAATACAAATATTAGCTGGGTGTAGTGACACATGCCTGTAATCTCAGCTACTTGGGAGACTGAAGCAGGAGAATCGCTTGAACCTAGGAGGCAGATATTTCAGTGAGCCGAGATCACCCCACTGCACTCCAGCATGGACAACAAAGTGAGACTCTGCCTCAAAAAAACAACCAACCAACCAACCAAAAAAAAAAATATATATATATATATAAATATATACACACATATACACACACACACACAAATTAGCTGGGCGCAGCTGCTCATGCCTATAATCCCAGCACTTTGGGAGGACGAGGTGGGAGGATCACCTGAGGTCAGGAGTTTGAAACCAGCCTGGCCAACATGGTGAAACCCTGTCTCTACTAAAATTACAAAATCAGCTGGGCGTGGGGATGGCTGCCTGTAATCCCAGCTACTCAGGAGGATGAAGCAGGATAATTGCTTGAATCTGGGAGGCAGAGGTTGCAGTGAGCTGAGATCATGACACTGCACTCCAGCCTGGGTGACAGAGCAAGACTCTGTCTTGAAAATAAAGAAAGAAAGAAAATCAGAAGATATGAAGATACAGCTCAGTGAACTTGTGAAGTCTTTTCATCTTTCATCTTAAAAGAAGGAATCTCTCTTAAAGTTTCCAGGTCAAGAAAAATTAATAGTGATCTTTCCTCTAATACATATAGACAGGATGAACTAATGAGAAAAACACTAGGAACTCAATAAATAAATAGACAAAAGGAGATGAAGAGATGTCATTTATTTAAATGCAAATATAAAAAAATATTTTCACTCGAAATCAAATACAAATAAAAATAACAAAGAAGGCCAGTCACGGTGGCTCCTGCCTGTAATCCCAGCACTTTGGGAGGCTGAGGCAGGTGGGTCACCTGAGGTGAGGAGTTCCAGACCAGCCTGGCCAACAAGGTGAAACCCCATCTCTACTAAAAATACAAAAATTAACCCAGCATGGTGGCATGTGCCTATAGTCCCAGCTACTTGGGAGGCTGAGGCAGGAGAATCGCTTGAATCTGGGAAGCAGAGGTTGCAGTGAGCTGAGATTGCGCCATTGCACTCCAGCCTGAGTGACAGAGCAAGACTCTGTCTCAAAAAAAAAAAAAAAAAAAGTAAATCATTTATTGCCTATTGCCTATCATTTTTTTTAAAAAATCCTTGCTAAACAGATAATACCCAGGCCTGGAAAGGTGTCTTATTAGCATGAGGGCAAAAAGTACAATGCATTTGGAAAGCGTTATGTATTAAAAGTGATAGAAATGTTCTTTATTCTTTGATTCAGTAACTCCACATACAGGAATCTATTTTAAGGAAATATTAAGTATTTCAAGAGTGTTAGTTTTACTTATCGTATTCACGAAAGTATTAAGAGAGCAAAAATTAGAAATGGCAAAATGGCCAAGAGGAATGGTTTAACTACGCTACCTGCATAGAACACAGAACACCATCTGGTCTTGAAAAATGCTGTTTGCAAAAAGTGGTGCCCTGAGGCTCACATCTATAATCCGAGCTCTTTTGGGGGCTGAAGCAGGAGGATGGCTTGAGTCTGGGAGTTCAAGACTAACCTTGGCAACACAGTGAAACCACAATCTCCACCAAAAAAAAGTTTTTTTTTAATTAGCCAGGCATGGTAGAACATGCCTGTAGTCCTAGCTATTCAGGAGGCTGAGGCAAAAAGACCACTTAAGCCCAAGAGTTCAAGGTTACAGTAAGCTATGATCGTTTCAGTGCACTCCAAATTGGACAACAGAGAAAAAAACCTGTCTCTTAAAAAAAAAGTTTACAAAAAGTACATAACATGAAGAATAACAGCTGGGCATTAAGGCTCACACCTGTAATCTCAGCACTCTGGGAAGCCAAGGTGGCCAGGAGTTCAAGACCAGGCTGGCAAACCTGCTGGCAAAACCTTGTTTCTACTAAAAATACAAAAATTAGCTGGGTGCCTGGGCACAGTGGCTCATGCCCATAACCTCAGCACTTTGGGAGGCCGAGGCAGGAGGATCACTTGAGCCCAGGAGTTCAAGATGAGTCTGGGCAACACAGTAAAATCCAATCTCTAAAAAAAGAAAAAAATTAGCCAGGTGTGGTGGCAGGAACCTGTAGTCCCAGCTACTCAGGAGGCCGAGCCATGAGAATCCCTTGAGCCTGGGAGGCGGAGATTGCAGTGAGCCAAGACTGTGCAACTGCACTCCAGCCTGGGCGACAGACCAAAACTCTGTTTCAAATAATAATAACAATAAAAAAATTTAAATATTTTGTGAAAAGGCATAATACAAAACTATAACATGATACACTCAGGATTATACAAAAGCAAATTTACAAGCCTGTGCCCAAAAAGAAAATATATATCAAAATACCATTATTATATATATATTTTTTGAGACAGAGTTTTGCTTTTATTGCCCAGGCTGAAGTGCAGTGTCACAGTCTCAGCTCACTGCAACCTCCACCTCCCAGATTCAAGCAATTCTCCTGCCTCAGCCTCCCAAGTATCTGGGATTACAGGCTCCCACCACCACACTCTGCTAATTTTTGTATTTTTTGTAGGGGGGAGTTTCACCATGTTGGCAAGGTTGGTCTCAAATCCTGACCTCAGGTGATCCACCCACCTCAACCTCCCAAAGTGCTGGGATTACAGGCTAGAGCCACTGTGCCCAGCCAGACATGAAAATATTAATATTAAATGTTTTGGCAGTAACGCTATGAGTTTTATTTTCTGTTTTACTTTTCTGTTCATTCTAATTTTTTTCTTCGATAGTTATTACTTTTCTTTCCCTTTTTGAAAAATTTCAAGGTCATCACTGTATTCTTCTCACCCAGGTAACTATGGTCATGACTAAGATTTGATGCAACTTGGAAATAAAGAAGCAGAGGTCATTTAGTGCCATTTCCCAAGGGGACTGAAGCAGCTCCTCTAAATTCTTCAGCCAAAGAAAAGAACTGAAGGAAAGTTGGAAAGAGAATGTCTTAGAAATTAGTATCCAATTGACTGGGCATGGTGGCTCCCGCCTGTAATCCCAGCACTTTGGGAGGCTGAGGTAGACGAATCACAAGGTCAGGGGTTTGAGACTAGCCTGGCCAATATGGTGAAACCCCACATCTACTAATAATACAAAAATTAGCGGGTGTGGTGGTGTGCCCTGTAGTCCCAGCTATTCAGGAGACTGAGACAGAATAATTGCTTGAACCTGGGAGGCGGAAATTGCAGTGAGCCAAGATTGTGCCACCGCACTCCAGCCTGGGCAACGGAGTGAGACTCCATCTCAAACAAAAAAGAAAAGAAAAGAAATTAGTATCCAATTAGGACAATTATCTTCCCAGCTCATTCAACTTGTTCAGGTATTCACCCACATGATGAAGAAGCTCATCACAGTTTGACCCAAGGTGGGGAAACAAGAGACAAGAGAGACCTGTTCCTTACTTAAAGCCCTCCTCTTGCCTAGCGAAGGCACAGATGACTGTATTTTACTCAGTGAACTGAATTTGTGGTGAGTGGTAGGCTAACAGCAGAGAGGAGGTAGAAGAAGAGAGAATTCTTCATGCACCATCCACAACTGACCCTTTGATTACCAGTTCTTGAGGAAGAAGATTTGTCACAGGGAAGACCCAAGCCTACCACATCTGCCTCAGGCTCCACGGATTCTTCACTCTGTGTTTGAGGTCCCTCCAACAGTGGCTCTGGGAAGAATAAAGATACAAAAAGGAAGGCATTCCTTGGAAAGTTAAACATAGTCAGCCTGCCTCGACCTCCCAAAGTGCTGGGATTACAGGCATGAGCCACTGCGCAATTCCACTTCTAGGTAGACATCCACGAGACCTGAAAGCAAGGACTCAAAGGGATATTTACATTCCAGTGTTCGCAGCAGCATTATTCACAACAGGCAAAAGGTGACAACAGCCCAGTGTCCTCTAACAGAAGAATGGATAAACAAAGCGTGATGTATACAGGCAGTGGGATATTATTCAGCCATCGGAAGGCATGGCGGTGCGCTTCATGCTGCAACACGGATGAACCTTGAAGACACAATGCCAAGGGGAAGAAACCAGTCACACAAGACTACACATGGTCTGATTTCGCTTAGATGCAACGTCCAGCATAGGCAAATCTATAAATACAGAAAATAGATGAGTGATTCCCAGGACCTGGGGGGAAGGGGGAACCAGGAGTGATGCTAAAAGACGAGGCTCTGATGCAACTTAGAAGTAAAGATATAGGAGTCACCTGGTGCCAATTTCTCAAGGTGCTTCAAATGGCTTTCTTTTGGCGGGATTAAAATGTTCTAAAATTAGATAGTGAGAACATTGCACAGCTTTGTGAATCTACCAAAAACCACTGAATTGTAGACTTTAAAAGGGTGAATTTTATAGTCAGTGAATTATCTCTCAACTTAATGTAAAAAGCTGACTGGGGCTGGGCGTTGTGGCTCATGTTTATAATCCCAGCACTTTGGGAGACCAAGGCAGGTGGATTACCTGAGGTCAGGAGTTCAAGACCAGCCTGGCCAACATGGTGAGACCCTGTCTCTACTAAAAACACAAAAGATTAGCTTGGCATAATGGTACATGCCTGTAATCCCAGTTACTTGGGAGGCTGAGGCAGGAGAATTGCTTGAACCCAGGAGAAAGGTTCAAGTGAGGTTGCAGTGAGCCGAGATCACAGCACTGCACTCCAGCCTAGGCTACAGAGCAAGATTCTGTCTCAAAAAAGAAAAAAAAAACCTGACTAGGGTAGGGGTGAGGGAATGAAGGTGGTTAGTACTAAGGTTATTCCAGGCATGCAGCTTCTGGCCCTCCTTCTTCCCCCACTCCCCTTCCCACATGGAGAAGTTGAGGCCCACAGGAATCAGCCCTTCTCCAAACCACTGGCCTGCTGGGCATTCAATTCTGCACGCCCACTCTGGGCTCCCATAAAACCCAGGGGGCTCTGTTTCTCTGCCTCCTGAACTACTGGTCACACAGGAGACTGAGGTAAAACTGGTGGGTTTCCCATCCCCAAGGAGCTGAAAGGAGGAAGGAACAAATGAGATATAACCAAACGCCTTTAGGGAACAGGACACTCCACTCTGACTTCCAGAAAGGAAAACTAACAGGGGAATGAGGCACAGAGGCCAAGGCAGGAAGGCAGGAAAATACAGAATAGGGGATTTTGGAGCGTAGTGGTAGGTGAGATGATCCAACTCCCTTGGGAAAACTGCTGGCATTCAGATTCCAGACAAGAACTAGGCCAGGGGAGGCCAGGTATGGTGGCTCATGCCTGTAACCCCAGCACTTCTCAAGGCCAAGGCAGGTGAATCACTTGAGGACAGGAGTTTGAGACCAGCCTGGGCAACATGGTGAAACCCATCTCTTCTAAAAATACAAAAATTAGCCGGGTGTGGTGGCGCATGCCTGTAATCCCAGCTACTCTGGAGGCTGAGGCAGGAGAATGACTTGAACCCAGGAGACAGAGGTTGCAGTGAGATGAGATCGTGCCACTGCACTCCAGCCTGGGCAACAGAACAAGAGAAAAATAAAATAAAATAAAAAAAAGAACTAGGCCAGGGGAAGGAGACGGACACAATGTCAAGAGTAAACTGGTTTTGTCTTTCACAATACAATTGATATAAAGTCTGCAATATGCCATGCCTCTAGGATAATGATATATAATGTTGATGGACACATACAGTGAAAAAAAAAACCAAGCTTGAGAATGATAAACAACAATGCAGGATAGTGGTGACTGCTGGAAAAGGGGATTTGGAGAGGGGCAAAAAGATGGATTCAAGGCCAGGCACAGTGGTTCACCCCTGGAATCCCAGCACTTTGGGAGGCCGAGATGGGCAGATCACAAGGTCAGGAGATTGAAACCATCTTGGCCAACATAATGAAACCCCATCTCTACTAAAAAAAAAAAAAAAAAATTAGCTGGGCCTGGTGGCGCATGCCCGTAATCTCAGCTACTCAAGAGGCTGAAGCAGGAGAATCGCTTGAACCAGGGAGGAGGAGGTTGCAGTGAGCCAAGATCAAGCCACTGCACTGCAGGCTAGTCACAGAGCTAGACTGTCTCAAAAAAAAAGAAGAGGGATTCCCTTGTTACTGTCATGATTTATTCACACATTAGGTGGGAGGTACATGAATGTTATTATATTGTTTTCTATACTTCTTCTGTTTTGCCTGTAATATAGCTCTACAATCCCTCATCCAAAACCCTTGGAGTCAGGTATATTTCGGAACTCAGAACTGTAATATAGTAAGGGAAGGAAGGCGGTTAGTACTAAGGTTTTTCCAGGGTTGTAATAACCCACCACTACTTCCTAGTGGGCTCCAAAACAGTACTTACTCAGACTTTTCCTATATGAGTACTTCCACAGTAAAACATATGAATATTTATACTAAAGTGGTTTTAAAAAGACTATAAATACTTTCATGTCAGTTTAGGTTAGGTTTTACCACCAAATAAGTTTAGATGCCAAACTTAGGGGAAAAAAAATCTTTCAGTTATTGGAGGTTTTGAAAATCACAGGCCAGGCACAGTGGCTCTCATCTGTGATCCCAGCACTTTGAGAGGCTGAGGCAGGTGGATCACTTCAGCCCAGGAGTTCCAGACCAGCCTGGGCAACATAACAAAACCCCATGTGTACAAAAAAATAAATTAGCCAGGCATGTTAGTGTGAACCTCTAGTCCCAGCTACTCTGGAGGCTGAGGTGAGAGGATCATTTGAGTGAGACTCTATCTCAAAAAGAAGGCCGGACACAGTGGCTCATGCCTGTAATCCCAGCACTTTGGGAGGCTGAGGTGGGCGGATCATGAAGTCAGGAGTTTGAGACCAGCCTGGCCAACATAATAAAACCCCATCTCTACTAAAAATACAAAAATTAGCTGGGTATGATGGTGGGTACCTGTAATCCCAGCTGCTGGGGAGGCTGAGGCAGGCGAATCACTTGAGCCCAGGAGGCAGAGGTTGCAGTGAGCTGAGATCTTGCTATTGCACTCCAGGTTGGGTGACAGAGCAAGACTCTGTCTCAAAAAAAAAAAAAAAAATAGCCGGGCATGGTGGCATGTGCCTATAATCCCAGCTATTTGAGAGGGTGAGGCTGGAGAATTGCTTGAACCTGGGAGGCAGAGGTTGCAGTGAGCCAAGATCACACCATTGCACTCTGGCCTGGGCAAAAAGAGCAAAACTCTGTCTAAAAAAAAAGAGAGAGTGAGAAAATTACAAATAAGGGATTGTGAATCTGACTATGATTCTTCTTTGTCTTCTTTTAATGGGAATTAAAGAGAACTTGAGGTAGGAAATGATATTGATACAGACCTCAAAAGGGTGTTTTCTCTCAAACCCACCATCTTCACCAAGCAGTAACTTAGGCCCCTACTATATTCAGTGGGACAGGTCTCAGTCCCTCCTAATTGCAAGGATTACAGGGATTAATACTGTTAGTTTCAGGGTTGCCTTGGAGGCCCAAGTCCTCTCTGCACCTCTAGGACTGAGTTAAGGAGCAGATCAAAGGCTCCATATTAAACAATAAGAAAGCTTACAGCTGGGTGTAGCTCATGCCTGGTAATCCCAGCACTTTGGGAGGCCAGGGCAGGTGGATTGCTTGAGTCTGGGAGTTCAAGACCAGCCAGCCTGACCAACATGGAGAAACCCCACCTCTACTAAAATTAGGCCAGGCACAGTGGTAGAAGCCTGTAATCTCAGCTACTCAGGAGGCTGAGGCAGGAGAATTGCTTGAAACCAAGAGGTGGAGGTTGCAGTGAACTGATATCACACCACTAACTCCAGCCTGGGCAACTGAGCGAGACTCTGTCACAAAATAAATAAATAAATTAGCCAGGCATGATAATGCATGCCTATAATCCCAGCTACTTGGAAGGCTGAGACACGAGCATCACTTGTGCCCAGGAGGCAGAAGTTGCAGTGAGCTGAGATCCTGTACACCACTGCACTCCAGGCTAAGTAACAAAGCAAGACTTTATCTCCAAAAAAAAAAAAAAAAGAAGAAGAAGGAAAGAAAGAAAGCTTAGAGCTGGGAGAGGCAGAAATCCTCACTGTTCAAAGGCCAACACATTCATTTTAAAGCTCCTTCCCTTCCCTCCCCAGAGGGAACCTCACTGCCTTCCCTCCCATCTTCCTCTACTCCTCCAAGTACCCAGCAGTCCCATTTTAACTGCCTTCACCTGAGCGCTTCAGAACTCAGAAGGATAAATTTTGTATGTTTTTAAGATCCTGAAACCTAGGGCAAGTTCTTAAGTCCCAGGGACTTTCCTCCCATGCCCACGCTTAATCTCTCAACCTTTAATATTAGAAGGGGATTCTATTTCTTTCCATCATGACAAGCTACTATCAGTGTAAAGGAGCTCCAAGTAAAGGAGGAGGTCTACACTTAGTTCGCAGTCCTGTCTACACTGGCCAGTGCTCTCAGGGGGAGCCCAGCGATAGCAACAACTACCAAAACCCTTCCAACCTTACTGGCTCCAGCTCACCCACAGGAAATGAATCCCTCAGGTCAAAGCCACAAGAGGTAGCCTCTTTCAACTCTTTCTTCCCTTGATCTAGACTTATTTCCTGTCGTCCTGAACCTGAACCTCCGCAGTCTACCAAGTCCCTGCCAAAATGAGGGCGGAGATACAAGAGCCTTAAACAGATGGTAGAAAGCATCAGCCGGGCTTAGGATTCAAAGGGTGGCAAAACAGGCTGAGTCTCCATGGTGATGGGCTTAATGGGAGGAAAACATTATTTGTTTTGCCACCCAGGGTGAAAATGGGAAAAAGGAAGAGATCAAACCCTCTTCAGTGGGGTGGGAGCAACCAGGAACACTCAAAATAAGGAGGAAAAGGCTAAAGGACAGCCTGGTGAACTCCTGGTATATTGTGGGAAATTTTAAGACAGAAAGAACAAGTATGAGGCTGACCAGGAGGAAGACACACAAAAAAGGGACCCAGTGGCAGGGCTGCTGAACCTCCATGGCTGGGGGCGTCACTTAGCCCCTGTTTCCTGCCCAGAAGCAGCAGAGCCTGCTCCCCAGCCCTAAAATGCCTCCATGCCCCTCTGACTTTCCCCACCCTTCACTGCTAAGCATCCTCTGCCCCAGCAAGTACCCACCAGGCTCCTCCTTGGAAACCTTAGCCTGGGGCTCCGGCTCACTGACAGCCAGGGTGTTCCCCTGCTCCTGTGTGGCCACAGCAGCCTGTTCGGCCCGCCCTGACTGGTTTGCCCGGAAGCTTCCTCGGCCATTTGATCGCTGCTTCTTCTTAGCTTTGCTGGACATCATGCAGGCAAAATCTACAGGTACAAAGGAATGGAGAATCCACAATCAAATCCCACCTCCAGCCCAGCCCCCTGATAAAAGTAGTCCCTATTAAATTCATAAATTGACTGAAACTCAAAATGATTATCTTTTCTGGTGGTACCCACACCTTGCTCCACTAGCCACAAGGGCCCTATACTCCACAGTGGCCTGGGAGACCTTGCTATTTTTCCCTAGGATATCCTACCGTCTTCAGGGCACTGGGCTAAAAATCAGTCAGTCCCTCAAGGCATTAGGAATAAATGGGAATTAAAGATGATGGTCAGGCCGGGTGCAGTGGCTCATGCCTGTAATCCCAGCACTTTGGGAGGCTGAGGTGGGTAGATCACCTGAGGTCAGGAGTTCGAGACCAGCCTGGCCAACATGGTGAAACCCCATCTCTACTAAAAATACAAAAAATTAGCCAGGTGTGGTGGCGCATGCCTGTAATCCCAGCTACTTGGGAGGCTGAGGCAGGAGAACCGCTTCAACCTGAGAGGCAGAGGCTGCAGTGAGCTGAGATTGCACCACTGTACTCCATCCAGCCTGGGTGACAGAGTGAGACTCCATCTCAGGGAAAAAAAAAAAAAAAATGATGGCCAGACACCTCACTAACGAGGATTTAGAACCTCTATCTCTGCCCGGGGTATGAGAACATAAGATAATCAGGAAAAGGTCTATCCAACTGAAATGTGGTTGCCCAAACCTTCAATCACTCTACCCTCCAGGACCGTGGGTGAGAGAGCCCCCCATCCCCCACCCTTTGACACTCTTCAATCATTCAAGCAAACCAAGACGATTTTCCTATGTATCTCTTTTCCTCTCAAGTTAAATGGAAAAGTGCTCCTCCCAACCACACTAAAATCTGCAACATCTGTAAAAAAAGAAAAATGGCATTTGCCACGTCTCTTTGGCTTTGAATTTCTGAGGGGTAGGAACTCTGCGTGTACCAAGGTCTCTTAGCACAGTTGGCTGAGGAACTCTGTGCTAACTGATAAGTCAGGATCATTTACTCGACTCCAAATGCGCTGAGAAGATTAGAAGCAGGAAAGACAAAAGTCGTCCAATAGGCTCACACCTGTAATCCCAGCACTTTGGGAGGCCAAGGCGGGTGGATCGCCTGAGGTCAGGAGTTGGAGACCAGCCTGACCAACATGGTGAAACCCCATTTCTACTAAAAATACAAAAAATGGGCCGGGCGTGGTGGCTCAAGCCTGTAATCCCAGCACTTTGGGAGGCTGAGGCAGGTGGATCACTAGCTCAAGAGATCGAGACCCTGGTCAACATGGTGAAACCCCGTCTCTACTAAAAATACAAAAAATTAGCTGGGCACGTTGGCACATGCCTGTAATCCCAGCTACTCAGAAGGCTGAGGCAGGAGAATTGCCTGAACCAAGGAGGCGGAGGTTGCGGTGAGCCGAGATCGCGCCATTGCACTCCAGCCTGGGTAACAAGAGTGAAACTCCGTCTCAAAAAAAATAAAATAAAATAAATACAAAATACAAAAAATTAGCCGGGCATGGTAGTGGGCGCCTGTATTCCCAAATACTCAGGAGGCGGAGGCAAGAGAATTGCATGAACCCTGAAGGCAGAGGTTGCAGTAAGCTGAGATCTGCCACTGTACTCCAGTCTAGGCAACAGAGCAAGACTCCGTCTCAAATTTGTAGACAACCCCCATGTTCGCCTACAGGGTTCAAGCAATTCTCCTGCCTCAGCCTCCTGAGTAGCTGGGACTACAGGAATGCACTACCATGCCCAGCTAATTTTTTGTATTAATAGTTGAGGCAGGATTTCACCATGCTGACCAGGCTGGTCTCGAACTCCTGACTTCATAATCTGCCTGCCTCCGCCTCCCAAAGTGCTAAGATTACAGGTGTGAGCCACCGCCCCCAGCCCCCAATAATAAATTTCAAACTGTGTAACGAGGAAAAAGGAATTGGGGCATGAGGAAGGCCACAGTGGTGCCTCTCTCAGAAAGATAGATGGCAGGAAGTGGGCATCTCGGGCAGGTGCTCAGAATCCCAAGGGCAAAGTCTCTTTTCATTCAGCTGCAGCCTAACGCCACCTGTGGCTCTCCTTCCTCATCCCCACAGGCTGCCACAGGCATTGATCTCAGGTTATGAATTTCAAACTTGAAGGATTTATACTTTGCTCCAAGGAAAAACGTTCTGTTAGGCCAATAAATCAATAAAGCAAGGAGGCTTCCTCCATCAGTCTCCAGGGAAGCATCAAGCTGCGCTTTCCTGCCTCAAACTGGAGCCTGAGGCGCCTGCACCGTGGGGTTCACCCTGAGATCCCACACCGCAAGCCCCAGGAGAAGCTGCTCTGCTAACCCGGGGCTCACTCTATTACTAGGAAATACCGCAGGGGCCAGGCTTTCTCCTTAAACTGGTTACGAGCAGGCGAATTTCTCCCCACAATCGCTTCTCCTCCCAACTGTCACAACTGCCCCTCCCCCTCTCCCTCCCCTCCACAACTATTCCTTGCTCCCCCTCCCTCCACAACTGCCCCTTCTTCTCCCCAACAACTCTCCCTTCCTACTTCGACACTAGTGCCCCTTCTCCCCATCACTCCTTCCCTCCTTCCCTCTGTCCCAACACACACCTCGCCACGCTGACCCTCTCCTCCCTAGGCCGACCGACTGGCCACTCTGGCTAAGAAGTTGCCCGGAGCGGCCCTCTCGAAACGGCGTCTGCACGCGTTCCCAAGGCAACCAGTGCAGGGAGGGGCGAGTGGCCAGTGCGCTGAGCCCGCCTCCTCTGCGCAGGCGCCCTGGATCCCTGCTCCGCGGCCCCACCCCGCCCAGGTCTACCCTGCAGGGACCTGGGGCTTGAAGGCTCCAGGGCTAAGGGAAAGTAGCCACATCTGGCCGGCTGGAGGGTGTGGGGGGCCTGATAGGACCAAGTTGGAAGGGCTGGGGCGGGGGACAGTGAACTACCGCTCCACAGAACACTGGAAAGGCGGGGGAAACCTAACGCCCGACCCGGCGCCCAGGTCTGTGCGCCCCAGCCGGAATGGGTCCAGCAGATGGCGCCGGGCAGACCCGCCGGCGAGGCGTATTCACGTTCTAGAAAGCGCTCCAGGATTTCCAGGCAGCCGTGGCTGCAGCTGGATCCGGGGGAAAAACCGGGGCTGGAGCACCCTTGCCCTCCTGCTCCTTCCCTCTTCTTAGTTCGGATTGGGGTCTAGGATTGCGGGGCGGGGAAAGGGAGGGAAGACTGGAACTGGAGTTTTGGGAATCTGAGGATTGGCTTTCGAAAACGTCGCTGATTTTTGGCGGTGAGAGAGGCGGGGACTCCCTGGGGAAGGTGACCGGGTCTGGGAGGGGCTTCGCTCTCCATAGGAACAAAGACTGCATCTTGGGGAGGCGAGAGGGGAGGGCTGTAAGGGCCGGGGCAGATCTCCGAGGGTGCCAGGGGGCGCTGCGGGCCGGGGTTGCTATAAGGCGCCTGAAAGACCGCTGTACCTGGGGCCGGGAGGAGCTTTGGGGAGACCTGGGAAATACAGGGAGGAAGCCGAGTCGAGGAGTGGGATAGGTGCCCTCCCTGTTTCCATCAATAGTGCCTAATTAAGACAAAGCCAGCAGCGAGCCCACTGATTACATTTCCATGAGGAGCGAAATTGATGACATTTTCTTTACTGGATGAGGAGAAGCTGGCACCTCAGTTCCCCCTTTTTCTGCTTGGCGTTCACACCTAACAGATCTCATTATGCCAGTCTGGCACTGCCGGGAATGGCAGTCCCTGGCACTCCTGAAGAGCAAGTGGATTAACCACACCATGACCCAGCCCTGACCTCACCCTCCCACCTACTCTATCTTTATTCGAAGAAATGTCAGCCCTTTCCCTCGCCCAGATCCCCAATGATTCTTAAGGTGGGCTTCTGGACTCTGAACTGTGGCCTTCTGCCCAGCAAGACTCCTGTTGCTGACAGCAGGAATGGAAGGAGAGATGAGTCCCGCCCACCCCAAAACCAGCTGCACAGCAAGCACAGCTAAAATGCAACATGGAGGTGTTCTCTAGCCAGATAGGCCATGGGTGGCAGACAGAGGTGATGTGATTGGCCAGAATCCCTAGGGAAAAGTCCCAGAGGAGTGAAAATTTGCTGGAGGAGTGCGGTGGGGAGCCCCACAGGCAAGGTTCGTTGGTCTTTTGGGGAAAGGAACTTTGCACAGACCCCATTTCTTTTCTTACACCCCCCTCCTCAACTGTGGCTGTGCCTACAGATCCCAGCCCCCCACATTATGCTAAATAGGTAATCAAACATCTCGCTTTGCTAATTACTGCTCAATCCGATTAAACGCTGCTGAAGCTCATCAACAGAGGCGGAGGTAGTGGGAAGGGATGAAGGCGGGGCAACCACAGCTAGCTATGATGGGGGTCTTGTCCCCAGAGGCTCTTAGGGGACAGAAAAACAGCCAGGATTGCAAGACCAAGTACATCCCAAAGGAAAGGGCAGAAGAGTTGTAACCTCAAGACCCAGCCTTGCTGCATCTCCCAGCCACAGGCCTTTTCCTCCTCCCAGAACCTTCATTACCCTCCGAACCCAGGCATCGGGCCATTCCCACAGCTCCCCACACACACCCCTGTCCCAGATTTAATAAGTTCTGTTCCCACATTGTCAATATTTGATTTCTCAGAGCCATCTCCACGGAGAAGGGGGTGGGGGGGTTTCCCTTGCCTCCCCCCTACCTTGGCCCTCTTTTGCCCACCCCTAGTCTCTTTGTGCCCCCAACCTTCTCTGAACTTGCTGACTTAATGAAATGATATTAAAGTCTTAAGCAACTCCAAAAGAATGGTTGTCATGGTGAAGGGAGTGGGCAGGACGCCTGGGTCCCCAAGGGGAGCAAGAGCTGAGGCGGGGGTGGGGGGGAGAGAGAGCCAGAGGCTAAGGTCTAGAGGTCCCAGTCCCCAGTGGGGAACAGAAAATTTGGGGTGAGCTGGGGGCCAGACCTCTGGATCTTGGCTGGAAGCAGGGCATGAAGATTGGGGGCTAGGAGAAGGTGAAAAGAGAGAACATTCCAGGGGTCAGGGTCTTGGCCTGCTGTGTGGAGCATCCATCAGAGACAGAGAGGCCAGGGGGGACAGGGCCTCTATGCCAGCAGCCTCCCTGCCGACTGTGCCCTGGGCTGGTCCCGTGAGAACCAGAGTAGATTCCTCTACAGCCTGACTCATCCTTCTCACCCAGCAGCCCCCCACAGGTGATTTGTAGCTGATGCCCCCACGATGGTAGGGGCCAGGATAGTCATTCCATGACATGAAGAACTGAGAGCTTCCAGGAGAGAAGAGAACAGAGGCCAAGGGAAGGGAAGCCAAGCACCACCCCCACTTCCCCCCACGAATCCCCATCTCGCTCCCCTGGGGACCCTGGCCCAGCCCCAGTCCCCTTGGGGTGGTGGGAATGCAAGGACATTTGGCTGGGGCTGATTGATGAGGGAGGAGGCAGCCACGGGCACTGAGGCTGCTGTTTGCTGAGCACACAGATTCCTCCCCACTCACCAGCTGCCGCCCCCTGAGGCTGCTCAGTCCACCCCCCCCCCACATCACCCCACCAGCCACTGGGGTTAGGGGGAGCTGATGCCTGAGTTTCTGATGGCAACTGGAGGAAGAGGGAGAACCAGGAAGCTGAATGCTTTGATTCCCTATGGGAATCGGGGGTCCCTGAGGTCTGGTCCCCTCAGAACTCCGCTTTCCCTGCTACTTTTCTTTCTTTTTTTGTTTTTTGAGAGTGAGTTTCACTCTTCTTGCCCAGACTGGAGTGCAGTGGCGTGATCTCAGCTCACCAGAACCTCCGCCTCCCAGGTTCAAGCAATTCTTCTGCCTCAGCTTCCCAAGTAGCTGGGATTATAGGCACGTGCACCACCATGCCCGGCTAATTTTGTATTTTTAGTAGAGACAGGGTTTCTTCATGTTAGTCAGGCTGGTCTTGAACCCACTACCTCAGGTGATCTGCCTGCCTCGGGCCTCCCAAAGTGCTGGGATTACAGGCATGAGCCACCGCACTCAGCCTCCCTGCTACCATTCAAGTAGCTCCCTGGCTGCCCAGTTGTCATTCCCATTTATTCTGTGTCCTTTTTTCTTCCCCCACCCAGCCCTCTGAGCCTATGCCAACCAGCCTCCTGCCTCCAAACCACCCTGCGACATTTCTTCCAGGTCTCAAAACTCTCCCAAGCCCCACATCCAAGGTTGCCCACATAGCCCCTTAGGAAGCACTGTTTTTCATTCTAACTAAAATTCCAGAAGTGCTATCAACTATTCCCCATTAGAAATTCCCACTGCAAGGCCAAGTGCAGTGGCTTACTCCAATAATCCCAGCACTTTGGGAGGCCGAGGCTGGTGGATCACCTGAGGTCAGGAGCTCAAGAGCAGCCTGGCCAGTGTGGTGAAACCCTCTCTACTAAAAATACAAAAAATTAGCTGGGCCTGGTGGCACATGCTTGTACTCCCAGCTACTCAGGAGGCTGAGGCATGAGAATTGCTAGATCCAGCCACTGTACTCCAGCCTGGGCCACAGAGCAAGACTCTGTCTCAAAAAAAAAAAAAAAAAAAAGCCCACTGCCACCCCTTGCCCCATTTCCCTTTCCTTAAAAACCCCCAACACAGACACATACATACATACATACATACACACACACACCCCTTGGGTGTGAGCTGTGAACTCTACAGCTCAGCCCCAGGATAGCCTCAATCCTATGCAGTTTGGGGTGGCGGGGGGACAGCTCTAGCTTCTGTGGTCCCAGCCCTCTCTGTTCCTTTACTTCCGCTCTGCCTGCCTTCTCTAGACTCTGCCAGCAGCTGTGCCACAGCCCCCAAAAAAGCTCAGAGCATCATCCTTGCCCTCCCAGAGCTTAAAATTTAGTCAAGGAAAACGCAAGTCACAGACACACAAGCAACAAAAGGCAGGGAGATGGAAGACTGAGTGAGATCAACTTCCTAAATGTGAATTTCAGACTAAGTGACTACTTCTCTCCAGGCTGGGGCTAGGAAAGAACAGGACACATCTGAAACATGCATGTGGTGGTGTCATCCTTGTTTTTATTTGTTTGGGGCGGAGTCTTGCTCTGTCACCAGGCTGGAGTGCAGTGGCACAATCTCTGCTCACTGCAACCTCCGCCTCCCAGATTCAAGGAATTCTCCTGCCTCAGCCTCCCGAGTAACTGGGACTACAGGCACATGCCACCATGCTCAGCTAATTTTTGTATTTTTAATAGAGATTGGGTTTCACCATGTTAGCCAGGATGGTCTTGATCTCTTGACCTTGTGATCCACTGCCTTGGCCTCCCAAAGTGCTGGGACTACAGGCATGAGCCACCACCTGACTGTTCCCAAACACACCATGATCTCACATCTGTGCCTGTGCATGCGCTGTCCCTCTATCTGGTGTGCCCTTCCCCCCTCCCCCTGTTCCCCAGTGTGCATGGCTTACTCTTGTCTCATTACTCAAGGTCCTGATCAACGGCACCTCTTTCAGAGGGACCTTCCTGACCTCCTTATCTTAAGCAGCTCCTGGCAGGGCACAGTGGCTCATGCCTGTCATCTCAGCACTTTGGGAGGCCGAGGTGGGTGGATCACCTGAGATCAAGAGTTTGAGACCAGCCTGGGCAACATGGTGAGACCCTGATTCTACTAAGAATACAAAAATTAGCCGGGATGGTAGCAGGTGCCTGTAATCCCAGCTACAGGAGGCAGGAGAATTGCTTGAACCCGGGAGGTTGAGGTTGCAGTGAGCTAAGATCACACCACTGCACTCCAGCCTTGGCAACAGAGTGAGATTCCATCTCAAAAATAATAATAATAATAATAAGTAAATAAATAAATAAAATAGGCCAGGCACGGTGGATCATGCCTGTAATCCCAGAACTTTGGAGGGTCGAGGCGGGTGGATCACAAGGTCAAGAGATCAAGACCATCTTGACCAACATGGTGAAATCCTGTCTCTACTAAAACTACAAAAATTAGCTGGGGGTGGCGTGCACCTGTAGTCCCAGCTACTCAGGAGGCTGAGACAGGAGAATCACTTGAACCCGGGAGGTAAAGGTTGCAGTGAGCCGAGATCATGCCACTGCACTCCAGCCTGGGCGACAAAAATAATAAATAAATAAAGCAGCTCCTTGTTACTCTCCGTCCTCCTCATCCTGTCACTCTGTTTGGTTTATATCCCTTTCACACCTGAAATTGTATTTCATTCCCCACCTAAATGTGGACTTCGTGAAAGCGGGGACTTGGCCTTACTCACCCTGTCCTCCTGGCGCCTGAACTGGTGCCTGGAACAAAGTCGCATTTACCATGCTGCTGAGCGAGTGAACGAACAAACAAATGTCTTCCTGAGCCTGTAGTGGTTTTGTTGTGGTTGTTATTCTAAGAGTATGTTTGTGTATTTGTCTGCACAAAGCAAATAGGATGGCATGTGTTATTCTGTCTGGAAGTCACCAGCATTTTCACATAACTCAAAAGACACCCAAGTCACTACACATGTGGAAGGCAGTGGATCTTGGGCTGTTTGAGTGGGGCTGCGGGGAGCCTCTGGATGCCAGCGCTCTGAGGGGGCGTGTCTCAGGCACTGTGCAGCCTGTGCCGTTCCTCTCCCGGGCTGTGCATCTGTCCCCAGGTGTCTTCCTGTCTCTCAGCATGTTATGATGTCTTGGCTGCTTTGTGAGGTGCTTGTCTGTCACGGAGACTGTTTATCCCCACCTCTCCTCCCTCTCATCTCTCCACCTGTGCCTCTAGATGTAGGTGGAGGGGGAGTCTCCCTGAGCTCCCTTGCCCCTCACGCACCACCCTGCCCCAGTCTTGGACCCCTCCCTTTCTCAGTGGGCCCTGTTGCTGGGCTCTGGGTTGCCATAGTGACGGTTGCCAAGTCCCTGAGGCTGATAGCCAGCGATGGGGCTGTCGGCTCCATCCACGCGGGAGGCTGAGGGGGGCTTCCCATTGTGTAGAGAAGGGGATGTTGCCATGACAACCAACCCCCACTAAGGGGCAAGGACCAGCCTTTCCACCCCCCACAAGCCTCCCCACCTCGGGCAGCTCCAGTGTGGGCTCAGAAGGCAGGAGTAAATTCCAGACAGCCCAGCACCTGGCCTCCCAGCTTTCAATTCCCCTCCTGTGGTGCCCGCACCTTTCAGGACACAGGCATCTTACTCAGACAGGCAGGGGGAGGAGTGGGGGTCCCATTGGACGGAAGAGAGGAAGAGGGACCCCTTGACCTCCAGGCAGATGGGAGACAGCAGGAGGGAACCTAAAGTCAGGGGAGGGGCAGGGAGGGCAGAGGTTGTGACCCCTGCTGACTCGCTCCAGTGATGCTCCTGACGGCTGCTTTTGTGGTTGGAGAATGGGGCTAAGTCTAGGGGGCTGGGCACCTGGGCTTTTTAGGGGAGAAGAACCTTGGTTATGGGTATACAGGGAGCCAGGGGACAGGCAGCTTGAAGCCTAGGTCCCTCACTCCTTCCTACTTCCTTCTGATCAGCCTCATCCCTTCTCCCCCCGAGTCCCCTACAGCAAAACTTCCCAAGGGGTGGTAGGGAATAGACTTTAACACGTGAAGATGTTTTTACCACTTGATCCTAATTGTGACTGGCCCTGTCTCCGGTGCTTTGGCTTAGCAAGGCACTTAGACTGTCCCCATGGACAAACTGGCAACCCCATTCCTGCTTAGGTACCTCTCTCCCTCCCCTGGAGGTGACGCCTTCCTCCGCCTTCTCTCCCAGACCATTTTTACCTCCTCAAGCACTGCCGACCTCACCAATCCAAACTAGCCCTATCCCGACCCACTCCCTTTGGTTGGTTTCATGCAATCCAACCCCCAGCTAGAAAGCCATCCTAACCACATCTTGGCTCCAATTCAAGTCCAGTCATTCTCCAGCCTTCTTGTCAACTTTTGAAGTTTTTTATTTTTATTATTTTTTTTGGTTTTTGTTGTTCAAATTTCCCTTTTACAGTAAAACTAGTGAGGTGACGGCAGACCCCGCCACCATGGCAATATCAACTTCCTGTTCCCCAGAAGGAGCGATTACAAAAACCAGGAAGGAGCTGGGAACTACAGCACCAGAGCGGTGACTTGACCTCTGGTGGACAAAGCAACCATCTTGGCTGGTGATTGAGGTGGCCAACTTGGTGCCCAAAAGCAGCTTTGATCTAATAAAGCTGAGCTGGGAGGAAACTGAGGCAACACCCAATTGCACACTAGAGGGCAGGAAGAGGTATCAGCTGGTCGCCATGGAAACAGCGGCCTTTGCTAAGTACCACTGTCAGCTAGACCAGCCAGTAGGCCACCATTTTGGTTACTAAGAAGGGAACTGTGTTGAGTCTGAAAGGAGTCAGAAATGGAGGATGAAATGAGCAAGACACCCATCTGGGTTACTCGGGGAGAACACATGGGTTCTTGGGGTAGTCCTGTTGATTAACAGAGATTATACTGGGATAATGGAAAGGAAAGAACAAGACAAACTGGGCCTGCCATGGCACATGGCAGTCATCTTAGCTGTCCTAAAATCAGCACAGAGCACAAGGAAAGGGAGATCTTGGGAAGTGCCACTGAATACTGGGAAAGTCCTTCTCGGTCCACCTCTGTCCTCTTACAGTCAGTAAGTTCCAGCTTCCTCCTCAAACAGGAAGTTCTTCCCGCCCTTCTTCTCCACAGAGCAAGAACCATCCACCTCCCACCCCCCGCATCCCCCAGACTAAGCCACTTGGTGTTCCAGCCAGACCACTTCCTATTTCAGAAGTGCTACTTCCTGTCCTGGATGAAGGCACTTCCAGTTCCTGCTGCACTGCTTCTGCTACTTCCCAGGCCATTTCTGTCCAGGCCTGGACACCTCTTGTCTGGAGCAAGTCATTTCCTGTCCCAAGTGGCCCATTCAGCATCAGACCAAGTTCGTACATGTCCCGACCGGTTCATATCTTGCTATTGGCCACTGGACAAAACAGGACACTTCTTCTCATGGTAGCTGTCATGACCCAACCACCCCAAATGGCTGGAGTAAGTATGTAAAGGCCTGGGCCAAGGCAGAGAAGGGAGCCCTGCTGCCATGCCCTGAGCTGGGGTGGAGTGCCAGAGCCTTCCCCATAAGGCCCCCATTTTTGACAGACTGAGGGGAGTGGTTGGTATGAGAGGTCGGAAGGGGGCTGAAAGCTAAGGGGAGAAGTGCTTTGATGCCCCTGCCCGGGAGATGGGAGAGGCACAGGATAAGAAGCCAAGAGGGTGAAAGGAGATGTGGGGAGGAGGATGCTAGGGAAGAACAGACCTAGAGACAGAAGAGAGGGAAAGAATAAGAGATAGAGAAAGGAGAAAACCAGTGAGAAGCAGGAAGAAGCGGTGCCAACCACATGGTGGACTGTTCCCGCCCCTAGCTCTGGGTGGGTTGGGGGACAAGGATGCCTGGGTCACAGTCAGAGAGGAGGCTGAGCCTGGGCCCCTCCCCAAGGGAATAGGACCGAGGGACACTGAGACAGAGGGGAGCACCCATGGCCAAACGGGAGGGCAGGAGGTGGTACAGTGAGAATCCTAAGGAATCCTGAAAGTGGACACGAGGACAGCAGTGGGGAGGAGCGAAGGGGCTGGTAGGGCACAGGGGGCCGAGGAGATGTTAGGGGTGTCCCTCAAACCAGGAATTAAACTGGAGGAGCACCCTAAGAAGGGCTGGATCCAGGAGAGCCACATGGGGGGAGCCCTCATACCTTGTAGTAGATATTTGGAGGGCTCTGGGGGGGCCCATCCTGCACTATATACACAGGATGCCCATAATCACCGCTCACCTTCTCATAGTGGGGACAGAACGGGGGATCGGCAGCCCCGCCACCCCGCAGAGCTATCCCTAGCTCCCCAGGCTCAGCCTCCCGAGGTCCCAGCCCACCTCCACCTCCCAGGCCCAGAGACCCTCCCCTCCCGAAGGAGCCAGGACCAGGGTGGCGACTCTCCGAAGGCTTGGCCCGCCGTCTCCGCCAACACATGGCACCCCCAGCCCCTGCCACGCCCAGCAAGAGCAGCGCCAGCCCCCCTGCTGCCCCAGCCACTGCGGGCATGCTGGGAGGGGGCAGGGGGCCTTCAGCACCCCGAGAGGTTGCATTGCTGGTGGGGTCACCTGGCAGGGAAGGGGTGAAGGAGGAAAGAGGGGGAGGGACTGAAGGAGCCACCTGGGCATCTGGACACCCTACCCTGGGGGCCCCCATGGGCTTCCCTTGTAGGGCCCAGGCCCCTTGGGGACCCCACCTCCTCTCCCCCGCCAAACCCCACTCAGAATCCAGGTGTCCAGCCCTTCAGCTTCCTGCCACGGAGTCCTCCCCACTTCTCTGACAGCACTGATTGAAGCACTGACTTGGCTAATTAGTTCTAATTGAGTCTTTTCCTCATTTGGCTTCCATTCCCCTCCCACCCTCCTGTCCTCTCTTCTCCTCTTTCCTGTATCACCGCCCCCAAAACTGAAGAGGGAGGGTGATGGCAGGGCAGCTGGGGTCTGAGAGCAGAGGAAGCTGGGGAAGGCGGGGGGCTGGACCCTGGTTCCTACCTGGCACATTCTCCTTCCCAGGCTCCAGGCTGTGGGCTGCCCCTCGGTCTCTTTCCATGGGTATTTCAGACACAGGTTTTCGGGGAGCAGCCCCTCCTTGGGGACCTGAGATGAGGAAGAGCAGAGAGAGGCACTGAAACAACCGCCCTTGACCATGATCGTCCTGCCCCAATGTCCCTCCCATCCCGGGAGGTGTCCTCCAGCCCTACTCACTTTGTCCCACTCGGAGAAGCACCTTCATGCCTCTGGTTAGGCATACGCCTCCCTGCAGGCTCTCCAGGCCCTCCCGGGTCCCATCGGATGTGGCTGGGAGGGAAAAGCCAGAGGGAGAGGTTGGCACTCCAGAGTCTAGCCGGGTTCTGGCCCCACACCCTGGTGTGAACACTGCCTGAGGGCACTGGGGTCTTCCTCTTGGCTCCAGTGGTCCCCCTCCCTCTCTGCTCAGTGTCAGGAGCAGCCCCCAACTCAGTTGTGCTCTCTGCCCAGCAGTACCAATGATGTAGTAATCGTGGTGTGAGCGGAACTCGTGGCCCCAAAGGTTAGGGCTGTACTCCTGGAACTTGATGGTGAAGCGGAGATCCAGGTCTGGCCGATCACAAGTGAGAAGGAGGTTTGGAGCAGGGGGTGCCTCACAGCGCCGGCCCTGGGCACCCCCTACCAGGTACAGCTTGTAGAACTCATAATTAGGAGAGGAGTGGGGGCCAGGAGGCCGGGCCCGGGGGCAGAGCAGGTCTAGCCGGTCCCCGATCTGAGGGTAGAGTACATAACCACCCTCTGCCTGGAACCTATGGGGAGAAGGGTGAGGTGGACAAGGAAGAGATGTCAGAGGCCTGGCCCCCAGAGCTTTCCCTCCCTCACCCCGAAACCCTCCAGGACAACAATCCTCAGCTTACGCCTGCCCGCCTTTGTCTGAGTGGAAAGTCTGTTCTTACAAGCAGGCACCAAGGACTCTTCCAGTGCGTTCACACTGGAAGCAGCAGGAAGCCAGGCTCAGAGGTCTCCTGCCCCTTGGTGTGCCCAAATGCACTCTTCAGCCTGCCCTCACCACATGCACACTGCCATCTCCCGCTCCATCACCAGCCCTGTTGCCATGGCAACAGGATGCCAGTTACCAAGGAGCTGGCCTCTCTGGAACCACACAGCCCACCCCTCCCAGGTGATTTCACTATTCCATGGCAGCCAACCATGGGGGCAAAGCCTCCCCTCCTCCAGGCCACCACTGAATTTCAGGGATTTCAGGGCATAGGAAATGGGTCAGGGAGGGGCTGTGTGGAGGGTGATCCAGACCAGTGTCTTAAATTAGCCAGGTAATAGGACGGAGGGCAAATGCCCGGTTTGGCCATGACCATCAATGGGGCTGATGGGAACCAGGGTCTAGAGACCTGCTGCCTGAGTCATTCTCCTGCTCAGAATCCCACCCTGGGTCTTAGACTTCCTGGGGCAAATGCCCTATTGCTTTGGAAAGGAAAGGAATTGACTTTTCTAACCACGACCAACACAGTTCACCATCTCCTTGGCCAGAGCACCCAGGCATCCACTGTCCCAGCACAGCCGCAACTTGCCAACCCTGCAACCCCTTCCTGGGCATTAATAGCTGAGACAGGGTCTCAGGACTGGATCCCATGGGACTGCTACTTGACATCTTCTCAGACTCCCAAGTGTCCCACTCCCATCCCACATCCAAAAGAGCCCCCAGGACACCCCAACTCCCTTTTCTCTACCCTGTGAAAATAAGCTTATGTTCTCAAGCTACACACCTAATACTCAAACTGCAGCTGGGAGTTGGCAAGTGGGTGACTGAGTACAGAAAAGACATTGAGATTATACCCAAAGAGATCCGGGAGACAGAGAGGGAGGGATGGCAGGGCAGGGAAATGTGAGGGAGTCTGGGAACTAAAGAGTGGAACAATAATCCAAACTCTCCATTAATGAGCACATAATAAATTTCAACATCTTACCGCTAATCCCGGTAATAGCTGTAAGGATTAAGGATACAAACTCAGAAAGGTTAAGTGACATGCCCAAGGCCACACAGCTTAAAGCAGCAGAGCTATGATTAAGACCAAGGATTTGATGAGCTCCAAAGCCCACCCGCTTCCCATGGCCTCACACAGTCTCCCCAGGGAAGTAGGAATTCTTCAAAACACAGAACTCTTTTCTGAGTGGCAAGTGGGATCTGCATGTAGGCAAGGGACCCAGATGACCTCCCAAAGGTTCTGTCCTACCCAGTGTGACTTGAAGTTTCATCTGACCCCTGGCCTCTTTTCAGAGCAAAGCAGGCATGCCACGGAACAGAGGGTCTGATGGAAGAGTTTGGATCAAAGATTGGGGGAGGGGGCAATGGAGTCCTCAGGACTCCAGATGCAAAAGGGAAGGAAGGAGGGTTCAGTGGGCTGGAGGCTTCTTCCAGAAAGATGCCTGCAAGCCAGGAAGGCAGGAATATGTTCTGGCTGGGAAATCGTTCAGCCAACAGTTCACCAACCCTCTGGCTGTGCAGAAGAGTTGGGAGACAGACTGTCAAAGATTGTCAAAGAGCCTTGGGGAAGTTGTCCCCAGAGTCCCCAAACGAAACCCCCTTGCCTCCCATCTTAGACGCTGAGTTCCTCCAGCGGGGAGGGAGGCACCCTGCCCTGCCTTCCCCTCAGCGACTCGCAGCACCTTATCTGCAGCTCTCTCCTGAGAGCTGACAGTAACCAGGCTCCCTCCAAGCCCAGCCCCCCAACGCAGGCCTCCCATAGATCCAAATACCCACCTCACTGCCCTCCTGGCTACCCATGAACTTTCTTCTCCTTGCCCCTTCGGGGTCTCCAAACTCCTGACACATCCATAGCACCACCTGCATCCAGCTCTGCATGGGACCCGGAGTCTGGCTCCCAAGATCACCTGTCTAGTAACCCATCACACATCACAGCACCAGCGCCTTCCCTCCCGCCTCCTCCCTGCCCACAGAAGCCAGCCCCCAAAGTCCCCAAAGCTTCCCTACCCACTGCCCTAGGGTCTGGGGTCTCCCCGGCCCCAGGCCGCTCACCTCTTATTCGCCGAGTTCCAGTAGACAGGTTCCAGACTGAGCCCAGACACCAGCCCCAAAACGCCCAGCAGCAGCAGGGCCCCGATTCGCACGCCCCCCGGCCCAGAATGGGGGGGCCCCATGACCCCGCCAAGGCCTGGGGGGCGGGGCACCAACTCCCCCAAAGTCGCTCACCCCTTGGGGTGGCTGCCTTGGCTGCCTGACTCTTCAGCCCGGACCACCCCGGTGGCTGATGCCCCCAGCGCCCACGCGGACCTGCCTCTTGCTGTGCCCGCGCCCCCGCAGCAGAGCGCTCAGTCCCACCAGAGCCCTTCCAGGGGCCGTCTGCAGGCGCCCTACGCGCCCCCGGCCCACGCGCCAGCACCCCGGGATCTGTGAGCCCGCCTAAGTGGGGGACTGGGGGAGCCGGGGTCTGGGCGGGGGCGGCATGGGGCGTCGGACCACGGAGCGAGGAAGGGGGCGCTGAGCCGGAGCCCCAGCCTCGCCGGGATTGAGGGCAGCGGGCTAAGGGAGGAAACCAGTCCCGAGCCCAGGAGGGGGGAGTTAAAGGAGAGGCGGGGAGGGGGAGAGGATGGTGGAGGGAAAAACCGGAGCTGGAGCTCGAGGCGGAGCGGGCGGCAGCATCCCGCGGCCCACGCCCCCCACACCTCCCTCACCTCGCGCACCTCCCGCCCGCCGCCCCGCCTCAGCCCCCGGCGCGGGCTCTCACGCCCCCTTTGTCTCTCCGAGCCTCTGGCTCCGGCTGAGTTCTGCCCGTCTCCCCTCCTGCCCTCCAATTGCCCAAGCTGCTGGAATCTTCCTCTCTCGAATCCAGAAAGGCTCTCGCCCTCTCCACCCAGAGGAACCCACCCCTTGTGCTCCTGCATCCTCCTCCGTCCCAAAACAACACCGCTGCTCCCGGCAGGTCTGGAGAGAATAATAATAACCTTGACGGCTTGGCAATTTACAAAGTGCGGCGGAGCTGATCGTCACGACTACCTGTGTGAAGTGGCAGGGGCAGAGCTAACGATCCCATTGCAGTGATGAGGAAACTGAGGCTCAGGGAGACCCCCATGACTTGCCCAAGGTCACACAGGAAGTCTAGGATAAAGCTAGAGACCAAACCCAGGCTGTTCAACTCCCACTACTGGGGTCTCTTTTGTCACCACTCCATGGACCTACCGTGTGCTGTTAACCTGGGGGTTAGTGGGACAGGAGTTTAGGGGATACACTTGGGCCTTTCCTAGATGGCTGGGGGGAGAAGCCGGGCTTGGAGAGGCAGGGGCATACCTACAACCCCAAATCGGCACTGCCGCAGGAAGGGCTGTTTCCAATTATCCTGGGGGAAGGGAGGAGTTGCCTTTTCGGGGGTAAGAGCCCTGGCTTTCAGCACCTCTGGGCAGGGGTGACATTCCTCTCCTCTCTCAAGCCTCCACAGGCCTTTCCTCCCTTCCCTTTGTGAGGTCCAAAATCACATCCCCTGCTGGCGGTATCTCTTCAAAGGCCCCCCATTCTCAGTGTTTGGGAAGGTGTTGGGGGGAGGAGGGAGGAGTCACTGCTTCAAATGACACACTCGTCCCCCACCCCCAAAGACAGAACAGACAAATGGGGAAACAAGCCCAGCGACAGCTGCTGAATAAGACCCTTGCCATGCCCTGCATCTAACGGCAATACCAAAGGTGACGACTGTATATTTTTTGACACGTTTACTCTTTCGTGTGTCCTTGACTCTGGCAACTGGGTTGTCTGCCTCCTGGAGAGCCCTGGGGAGGGGAGGGACAGGTTCCTGCTCCCCTCAGAGCTGAGTAATGGTCCCTGTGCTGCTGGAACATGGCAAACAGTGTGGAATTTAGGTGACGGTCACCCTGTCACTGTCTGCACAGTCTCACACGGTCACACCCAACAGTCTGACCCAGCTTCTGCTCAGCCTGGCTCACCCTGACCCCTGCTGCCCCCACCTTGGGAGTGAGATTTCAAACAGGTTTCCCCCTTCAGTTTACCAAGTTGCCTAGCAACCAACCAGTCAATGGCATGAAGCCCCACCCCCACCCACTTGACTTCACACCAAGCTCAGCCACCCCATTGGCTCCTGCCTAGTCCCACCTCTCGATCCCTGGTTTCAGGAACAATATGCCATACCCACTGCTGCTGGACAAGGGAGCCCGCCAGTTCCCCTGCCCGCTCCCACCTCACTCATGTGCCTCCCCAAACAGACACAAAGACTCTAGTATCATAAAAACCTTTTTACATAAGCTCACTGTCACCTCCCTCCATCCCTCCCTGCCCTTTCTCGCCATGGTGGTCATCAGGGATGCTGGGGTCTGGGCCCCCCCCACACCACCAGAGCTGAAGCCGACATTCAAGGTGGACATGGCGCGTAGAGAGCAGGGGAAGGCCCAGCTCTGGCTCCCCTTCGTCCCCACTCTCTGTGGGCTCTGGAAACACACGCTGACCGGAGGCGGTAGCCAGGAGAGGCAGGCTAGGGTGCAGGCTGAGGGAGAGATGAGAGGGTCTGTCAGCACCTTCAGTAAGAACACTTGCTCCCTCTGGGATTCACCTCCTTCCCCAACCCAATCCCCAACATCTCTGGAATTGAAGTGAGGACCTCACGCCATTGGTGCAGTCCTTTTGGGGCAGAAAACTCAATACAGGCTCCGGCTTCCCATCATTGCCAGGCCCGCCCGTGTCCCACACTTGGACGGCCCCGCTCGTGCTGCCACTCACTAGGAACTGCCCAGTCCTGGAAGAGAGAGGAGAGATTTGCTGGCAGAGGCATCATCCCCGGGGCAGGAACTCCCCACACCCAGGGGCTGGGACCCCACAGCTGAGCCCTGACATTCCTAGGCTTATCAGGGCCCTGTGTGGGAAGGAGCCACGGCCACTCACGGATCCACATGGAAATAGATGCGCTGATTGGTGGTCACCTCTCGACTCAGGGACCACAGTGGGTAACCAGGCTGCCGGAGATCCCAGCACAGGAGCTCAGCATCCTAGAGACACAGAACAGGACCTGGAGTGGCCCCCCAAGCCCTAGATGTCCCTGCCTCCCTCAGGGTCTCCAGGCACTCCGTCAGCTTGGGATTTCTCCCCATCCCCATCACCATCCCCCTGCACTGCAGACTACATCCCCACTCCTGCCCAGCTGCTTTGAGCTCTCAGAGTATGACCCCTACCTTGCGGGCTCCTGAGAAGAAGCGGTTGCCATCGGGGTGAAAGCAGAGGTGAGTGATGCCCCCTTGGTGCCCTCCCAGCAAGGCAAGAGGGGAGCCATCATCCCAGGCATACAGACCCAGGGAGCGGCCGTAGGAGCCACAGGCATAGAGGGGCTGAGCTGGGCTGAAGGCTATGCAGGAGATGATGCCACTCTGGCCCTGCCTTTTTGCTAGAGAGGGAAGGAACAAAGTGGGGAAGGGGCTGTAGCTCCTGGCCCCACCAAGCAGAGCTCTGTCTCCCATCCCAGCACCAGCATGCTTGCACTCAACACATCTCCCCCACGCTGTTTGTCAGGAGCAGGATAAAGACCTCTGATGCTTCCCACATCTATCCTCCCAAATGACCTAAACACCAAGCCCCACGCCCACTTCATCCCTCTCAAATTCCAGTTTTTCCTTGGAGAGATGCAAGTTGAAGGCCTACAGGAAAACAGAATCAGCTTCATGAAAAATTTTCTAGAAAGATTTCAGAGACCAAAAGCTCCACAGCTGACAGGGCATGGGTTCAGGAATTAAGCCGTCCTCTGACCGGCTGGTTGACCTTGGGGAGGTTTCCTACATGCTCTGAGTCTGCTTTCTCCTCTGTCAACTGGGCTGCAGCTGCCTCCCAGGGTTGTACACATGACGGCATGAAACTCCACAGGTGGCCCCTGGCTCACACAAGGACCTATGCAGGAGGCAGCACGCTTCTCTCTCCACCCCCCATGGAGGCACAGATGCTTACCAAATGTGGCTCGGACCTCGCAGTCTCGGCCGGGTCGGGCCGTGGAAAAAACACGCACAGTCCGGTTGAACCCACAGAAGAGTTGGGAGCCATCCGGGGAGAAGCAGAGTGAATGGGCTGCTGTCAGCTCATCCTGGGAAAAGAAAAGGGCTGAAAACATGTCTTGCAAAGCCTCAGCTTCCCTAAAGGAAGGAGAGCCAGGCCAGCAGAAATACTAGGGCTGAGTGTGAAGGTCCCTACCAGGTGGTTGTAGGCACGAAAGGAAGCCCGGAGCTCTCCAGTGAATGCGTCCCAGATATGAATAGGGTTCTCCCGGCTGCTGCTGGCTACACTGAGAGAGACATGGACACTGAAACCCTTGTGCTGTCAAAGGAAGGGGAGGAATGGCCGGGCGCGGTGGCTGACGCCTGTAATCCTAGCACTTTGGGAGGCCGAGGCAGGTGGATCACCTGAGGTCAGTTCGAGACCAGCCTGGCCAACATGGTGAAACCCTGTCTCTACTAAAAACACAAAATTAGCTGGGTATGGTAGTGCATACCTGTAATCCCAGCTACTTGGGAGGCTGAGGCAGGAGAATTGCTTGAACCTGGGAGGTTGAGGTTGCAGTGAGCCGAGGTTGCACCAGTGCACTCCAGCCTGGATGACAGAGCAAGACTCTGTCTCAAAAAAACAAAAATACAGGGCAGGTGCGGTAGCTCATGCCTGTAATCCCAGCACGTTTGGAGGCTGAGGAGGGTGGATCACGAGGTCACGAGTTCGAGACCAGCCTGGCCAACATGGTGAAACCCTGTCTCTACTAAAAATACAAAAATTAGCCAGGCAAAGTGGGTACTCAGGAGGCTGAGGCAGAAGAATTGCTTGAACTCAGGAGGTAGAAGTTGCAGTAAGTAGAGATCACACCACTGCACTCTAGCCTGGATGACAGAGCAAGACTCCATTTCAAAAAAAAAAAACAAACAAACTTAGCTGGGCATGGATTGTGCCACTGCACTCCAGCCTAGGTGACAGAGTGAGACTCAATCTCAAAAAAGAAAAAAGAAGGGGAGGAAGCCAACTGACCAGCCCCTCTGATGAGCATGACAAGCTTTCCTCTTCTGAAGGACCCTGGCAGCCCTTGACTCTCCCAAGAGGACCCGCTTGAAACTGGGAGGTGGGGTGGCGAACAGAGAGGCAAAGGACATTACTTACTAGGAGGTGTCTGGCTGGGCTGAGGACATCAGAGAATACCAGCAGTAATCATAGATGGTATCACCTTCCACCATTCGAAGGACAGGGACCTAGACAGAGATGTACAAATGCCTGAGTCACTCGGAGGGAAACGGTGTCTGAGGCATGTGCCTCTAGCAGTGTTGTGGCAGATGGGGTGTATATACGGAGCAGAGACTCTGTCTCAATGTTCAAGGGCGAGCTCAGACTTTAATGTCAGATTTAGCCACCAAAAGCCATATAGATTCATACTTTTTCTTTTCTTTTAAAAAGGTTTTGAGATGGAGTTTCATTCCTGTTGCCCAGGCTGGAGTGCAATGGTGTGATCTCGGCTCACAGCAACCTCTGCCTCCCGGTTCCAATAGATTCTCCTGCCTCAGCCTCCCAAGTAGCTGGGATTATAGGTATGCTCAACCACGCCAGGCTAATTTTGTATTTTTAGTAGAGACAGGGTTTCTCCATGTTGGTCAGACTGGTCTTGAACTTCTGACCTCAGGTGATCTACCCACCTCAGCCTCCAAAAGTGCTGGGATTACAGGTGTGAGCCACCATGCCCAGCCTCTTACTTTTTCTTTTTAAACACTTAGAGAGGAAGAAACAAATAATAATACCCCAACCCAGACACAAAGAACTAACCAGTAATTCAAATATTTACTGAGTACATGTTAGGTGCCATTTGACCCTTTAAAAAAATATTAGCACAAAAATTAGCCAGGCATGATGGCAGGCCCCTGTAATCCCAAATACTCGGGAGGCTGAGGCAGGAAAATCCCTTGAACCCAGGAGGTGGAGGTTGCAGTGAGCTGAGATTGCACCACTGCACTCCAGCCGGGGCAACAGAGAGAGACACTGTCTAAAAAAAAAAAAAAATCCATCAGCAGGGCACAGTGGCTCACACCTGTAATACCAGTACTTTGGGAGGCTGAGGCAGGCAGATCACTGGAGCCCAGGAGTTCAAGACCAGCCTGGGTAATATAGTAAAACCCTGTCTCCTCGAGGAAAAAAAAATTATCTAGGCATGGTGGCACATGCCTGTAGTCCCAGCTGCTAGGGAGGTTGAGGCATGAGAATCACTTGAGCCCAGGAGGCAGAGACTGCAGTGAGCCCAGATGGTGCCACTGCACTCCAGCCTGGGAGACAGAGTGAAAAGCTGTCTCAAAAATACAAAAATGAAAACAAAAAAAGTAACTTCCCTATAAAAATGAAGGAAAAAAAGTAAGCAGTTCAAACATCCAGCTGAAGAAAAAACTATGTTTAAACCCCTTTCCTAACAGAAACTCTCCCTCAGAGGTAAACAATATACTGAATTTATCATTGTCATACATTTATTTAGGACTATATTATACTTTATTTATTTTTAAGGCAGAGTCTCACTGTGTCACCCAGGCTGGAGTGCAGTGGCACGACCTTTGCCTCCAGGGTTTAAGTGATTCTTGAGCGTCAGTAGCTGGAATTACCGGAGTTCACCACCACACCTGACTAATATTTTTTTTCTTTTTTTAATTTTACTTTAGGTTCTGGGGTACATGTGCAGATTATGCAGCATTGTTGCATAGGTACACACATGGCAAGGTGGTTTGCTACCTCCATCCCCCCATCACCGACTAGTTTTTGTATTTTTAGTAGAGACATGGTTTTGCCATCTTGGCCAGGCTGGTCTCAAACTCCTGGCCTCAAGTGATCCACCTGTCCCAGCCTCTCGAAGTGCTGGGATTACAGGTGTGAGCCACTGCGCCCGACCTAGGAATATATTCATATGGGAAATTTGTGAAAAAAAACAGTATCTAACGTTCTCTGGCAGGTCATTATACTTAGTTTTTTCTTTTGTTAGAGACAGGGTCTTGCTCTCTTGCCCAAGCTAGAGTGCAATGGTGCAATCATCTCACTGTGACCTCAAACTCCTGGGCTCTAGCAGTCCCCCAGCCTCAGCCTCCCTAGTAACTAGGAAGACAGACACATGCCACCATGTCTGGCTAATTTTTTAAATTATTTTTTTGTAGATCAGGGGTCTATGTTGCTCAGGCTGGTCTAAAACTCCTGGCCTCAGGCAATCCACCCACCTCAGCCTTTCAAAGCACTGGGATTACAAGCATGAGCTACCATGCCCAGCCTACACCTAACAGTAATGATATCATATCATATGTATCCTTCTGTGATAGTGAGCTTTAACCATGGTAACACATTTTGCTGTAATTCATACCTTTTCACTGCTGTACAGTACTCCACTCATGAATACATTCAAACTGATTTACCCTGCTTCTGTTGAGTCACTGACGTCGTTCTATTTTTTGGCTAGTGTGCTTTAACATTCTGTACATATGTAGAAGTGTTTCTCTACAGTTTCTGCTGATGAGTGAAATTACTGGTCTCTATGCTATGCACTTTGCCAACTTTGTAAGATACTATAATGTCCATTTCTTTCCCAAAGCACTCATCCCAATGTCCTCTCCCACCAGCAGCATGTAGGAATCTCTATTCTAGCCTGGGCAATATAACAAGACCTCAATTTTACAAAAAATTAAAAAATTAGGCATGGTGGCATGCTTGTAGTCCCAGCTGTTCGGGACGCTGAGGCAGCAGGATTGCTTGACCCCAGGAAGTTGAGGCTGCAGTGCACCATGTTTGCACCACTGCATCCCAGTCTGGGCAACAGAGCAAGATCCTGTCTCCAAAAAAAAAAGGATCGTTCTTTATCCTCTTAGTATTGCCAGACTTTTACATATTTCTTAATATGAAGGCAGTGAAATGGGCTTTCATTACAGCATAAATTTCTATTTCCATCATTACTGTAAGAGAGTTTAGATATTTCCTCTATGCTTACTAGCCATTAGGTGTATCTTTTCATAAATTTTGCTCATTTTCTTTCTTTCTTCTTTTCCTTCCTTCCTTCCTTCCTTCCTTCCTTCCTTCCTTCCTTCCTTCCTTCCTTCTTTCCCTCCCTCCCTCCCTCTCTTCTTTCTCTTTCTTTCTTTTCTTTCTTCTTTCTTCTCTCTCTCTCTCTCTCTCTCTCTCTCTCTCTCTCTCTCTTTCTTTCTTTCCCCCCAGGCTTTTGAGTCTTGCTCTATCCGCTGGAGTGTGCAATGGTGCAATTTCAGCACACACTGCAACCTCCGCCTCCAAGGCTCAAGCAATTCTTGTGCCTCAGCCTCCCAAGTAGCTGGGATTACAGGCACCCACCACCACGCCTGGCTAATTTTTGTATTTTTAGTAGAGATGGGGTTTCGCCATGTTGGCCAAGCTGGTCTCAAACTCCTGGCCTCAAGTGATCTGCCTGCCTCGGCTTCCCAAAGTGCTGAGATTACAGGAATGAACCACCGCACCAGGCCAAATTTTGCCCATTGTTCTACTAGGTTGTTTTGTTTTTTGTTTTGGGGGGGTTTTGTTGTTTGTTTGAGACAGTGTTTTTCTCTGTTCCCCAAGCTGTAATATAGTGGCACAATCTCTGCTCACTACAACCTCTGCCTCCTGGGTTCAAGCAATTCTCATGCCTCAGCCTCCCAAGTAGCTGGGACTACAGGCAGTTGTCACCAAACCCGACTAATTTTTATATTTTTTAGTAGAGACAGGGTTTTACCATGTTAGCCAGGCTGGTCTTGAACTCCCGGCCTCAAGTGATTGCCCACCTCCACCTCCCAAAGTGGGGATTACAGGCATAAGCCACTGCACCTGGCCAATTGTTGCCTTTTTCTTACTGATTTGTAAGAAATATTTAAATAGTCTGGACATCCGTCCTTCATCAGTTATCTGCTGGCCCTCAGGCTGATGTCAACCCACCATGACTTCAGTGTCCCCCCTCTACCCTGAACCCATATATCCAACTGCCTGGTGGACAGTGCCACTTGACCATCCCACAGGATCCTCAAACTCAATTTGTCCATAATGGGCCCAGCATCTGCTACCGTCAAACCTGCTGTTCCTCCTGGACTCCACAACCAGTGCTCAATCCTGAAATCTGAGTACCAGCCTTTACTGCTACCATCTTCACTTTCTTTCCACTCCTGGTCCAACCCAATACCAAATCTTGCCAGTTCCTCCTCCTAGCCTTCCATTACCATGCTGCTACCCCGACCCACCTCTCAAAGCTCATCTCTATCTGCTCATTCTCTTAAAATCTCTGAGTCCTGCCATTTTGACTCTCAGGTCCCATAAGGTGCCAACTCGCTACACTTTCAATCTACTAGCTTTCACATGTCCTAGGCTCCAAGTCTGGAATATTCTTCCTTCATCTCCCTTAACGACTCCTCCTGGGTGACTCCTAATCATCCTTCAGGTCTCTTTGATGCTTCTTCCTCTGGGAATGCTTCCCTAACCCCTCCAGCTGAACAAGGCACCCCTGCTCCACTTTCCTATAGTCTTCAGTGCTCCCCACCCTGCTTCCATCATACCTATGGGAAAAGGAAGGAATCTCATCTGCCTTGCTCTCACCACTGCTTCCCCAACACCTGGTGCAGAATCAGCAGTCAGTAAACATGGGTTTAATGAGCAAAAGGAGGCAGGGGACTGTTTCAGCAGCATAAGGCCCAAAATAATAGGACCTTGAATTAAAGTAGCAGTGGTGGAATAGACAGATGTGAATGGATTAGGAAGATAAGGTGGACCTGATGGGATTTGGTAAGTATTGGGAGGCAGAGGCAGGCGGATCACTTGAGGTCAGGAGTTGAGACCAGTCTGGCCAACATGGTGAAACCCCAGCCTCCAAAGTAGCTGGGCTTACAGGCACATGCCACCACACCCAGCTAATTTTTGTATTTTTAGTAGAGAAGGGGTTTCACCATGTTGGCCAGGCTGATCTCGAACTCCTAACCTCAGGTGATCCGCCCACCTCAGCCTCCCAAAGTCCTGAGATTACAGGCATGAGCCACCATGCCTAGCCTTTTTTTTTTTGAGATGAAGTTTTCTCTTGTTGCTCATTTCTACTAAAAAAACAAATATTAGCCAGGCATGGCGGCATATGCCTGTGATCTCAGCTGCTTGGGAGGCTAAGGCAGGAGAAACACTTGAACCAGGGAGGCAGAGGTTGCAGTGAACCCAGATCGCACCATTGCACTCCAGCCTAGGTGACGGAGCAAGACTGTCTCAAAAAAAAAAAAAAATTTTCTCTTGACAGAAGAACCTCCCCCAAAATACATGAAGATAATTTGTTCACTAAAGAATAACTTATGATATAATAATCCTGAAAACAACCCCAATGTCCAAAACAGGAGGTAAGAAAATTATCATAAGCACTCAATGCAATATCATACACCATTAAACAACATAACTGTGAAGACTAGACTACCATGAAAAACATTTAGAATATGATTGTTCAAAGGAAAAAAGGCATGTAGAAAACCATGTACTATATGATTACACCCGCATGAAAGCTTTCAGTATTTGAACAGAGCTTAGAAAGAAATGTAGAAAAATTCGGAGGGCTAAATTCTGCAGTGGCAGGTAATAATGATTTTTTTCTCTTTTTAACATTCCCATTTCTTTCTTTTTATTTATTAATTTATTTTTTGAGATGAAGTTTCACTCTTGTTGCCCAGACTGGAGTGCAATAGCATGTTCTCGGCTCATCGCAACTTCCATTTCCTGTGTTCAAGTGATCTCCTGCCTCAGCCTCCTGAGTAGCTGGGATTACAGGTGCATGCCACCACACCCAGCTAATTTTTGTATTTTTTGTAGAGACGGAGTTTCACCATGTTGGCCAGGCTGGTCTCACTCCCAACCTGATGTGATCTGCCAGCCTCGACCTCCCAAAGTACTGGGATTACAGGCATGAGCCACCACGTGCAGACTTTTGTTTTTGTTTTTTTGAGACGAAGTTTTGCTCTTGTTGCCCAGCCTGGGTTGCAATGGCATGATCTCGCCTCACCGCAATTTCCACCTCCCCAGTTCGAGCGATTCTCCTGCCTCAGCCTCCCGAGTAGCTGGGATTACAGGCATGCACCACCGCGCCTGGCTAGTTTTGTATTTTTAGTAGAGATAGGGTTTCTCCATGTTGGTCAGGCTAGTCTCGAACTCCCAACCTTGGGTCATCCACCCACCTCAGCCTCCCAAAGTGCTGGGATTACAGGTGTGAGCCACCACACTCAGCTCCCATTTCTCTTACAATTCTGCAATATTCAACCTCCCTACATTTCCAGAGTCTCTTCTAACTATCCCTGCCTTGAAACAACCTCTCCCCTCCTGAACTCCGAGCCTTAAGAAAACACCTTACAATTTGTACAGAGAACTCAATGTCTGCAAGCCTCCAGTCTTTTTGAGATGGAGTCTCACTCTGTTGCCAGGCTGGAATGCAGTAGCAGGATCTTGACTCACTGCAACCTCCACCTCCAGATTCAAGCAATTCTCCTGCTTCAGCCTCCCAAGTAGCTGGGAATACAGGCGTGTGCCACCATACCCAGCTAATTTTTGCATTTTTAGTACAGACAGGGTTTCACCTTATTGGCCAGGATTGTCTCGATCTCTTCACCTTGTGATCTGCCTGCCTCAGCCTCCTAAAATGCTGGGATTACAGGCGTGAGCCCCCATGCCCAACCAAGCCTCCACTCTTAAGAGTTGCATGTGAGGTAAGCATTCAGGACCAGTCTTGGAAATCAGTACCTTTCTTCTTTTAATGAGCCAACAAGACTCACCCCTGCCGCAGATCACTTGAGGCCAGGAGCTTGAGACTAGCCTGGGCAACATGGAGAAATTGCATCTCTACTAAAAATACAAAAATTTGACAGGCGTGGTGGCACATGCCTGCAGTCCCAGCTACTTAGGAGGCTGAGGCATGAGAATCATTTGAACCTGGGAGGCAGAGGTTTTAGTGAGCCAAGATCACACCACTGCCCCCTGCACTCCAGCCTGAGCAACAGAGTGAGACCCTGTCTCAAACAAAAAAACAACAACAAAAAACGGACTCAACCTCACCCATCCTCCTATTAAGCACTAGAGAAGTCCTGCTCTTCTGGGTCATCTAGCATCACCACCACTTGTATACTGCTCTAAGCACACCCTAATCTGCCCCAAACACACACTCTTCCCAGCCCTCCCAAATTAACCATGGCCTCTGAAATTCCTACTCAAGGATCTAAAAACCAGCTGGGCACAGTCGCTCATGCCTATAATTGCAACATTTTGGGAGGCCAAGGCAAAGGAATCACTGAAGCCAGCCTGGACAATCTACCGAGACCCCATTTGTACAAAAAATACAAAAATTAGCTGAGCATGGTGCCATGGCCTATAGTCCCTGCTACTTGGAAGGAGTTCAAGGCCGTAGTGAGCTATGATTGCGACACTGTACTCTATCCAGCCTGGGCAACAGAGCGAGACCCCATTTCTAATGAGATAAATAATAACACCCCACTATATTTCTCATCATCTCCTCAGAATGATCTATTTGCCCCTGCATCTGCCTGGCCCTAGCTGTCCCCACGGCCCTCTCAAGCTGAGATGGCTTTAATGCTCATAGCCAGCTGTCCTCAGTACATACCTAAGGACAGGAGGTGGCTGGGTGTCATTATGCCCCTGCTGTCAAACCCTAGCTCCTCTGCAATCCTTGTCATCAGGCTAGCTTTCCCTGTTTTATCACCCTCCCTCATCCACTAAGACTTTACCTCCTAGTTCGTCAGCTCACTGCCCACGAACAGTCCTGTTATCATTCTTGTTTTTTTGTGGGTTTCTTGGTTTTGTTTTTTTTTTTTCGGTAGAGTCTCGCCCTGTTGCCCAGGTTGGAGTGCAATGGCGCAGGCTCGGTTCACCACAACCTCTGCGTCCTGCGTTCAAATGATTCTCCTGCCTCAGCCTCTCGAGTAGCTGGGATTACAGGTGCCTATCAACACACCCTGATAATCTTCATAGTTTTAGTAGAGATGGGGTTTTACCAAGTTGACCAGGCTGGTCTCGAACTCATGACCTCAGGTGATCCACCTGCCTTGGCCTCCCAAAGTGCTGGGACTACAGGTGTGAGCCACTGCGCCCAGCCTGTTCTTTTCTTGAAACAGGATCTGTTTCTGTCAGATAACAGTGAGCCAGGAGCACAGTGGTATGATCCTGGCTCACTAAAACCTCTGCCTCCAAGGCTCAAGTGATCCTTCCACCTCAGTCTCCTGAGTAGCTGGGATTACAGGTATGAGCCACCATGCCCAGCCTTTCTGATGTTTTAACACACAAAACTGCCCAGGCATGATGGCTCACGCCTGTAATCCCAACACTTTGGGAGGCTGAAGTGGGCAGACCACAAGGTCAGGATATCAAGACCATCCTGGCTAAGACAGTGCAACTCCATCTCTACTAAAAAAAAAAAATATGGCTGGGTGCAGTGGCTCATACCTGTAATCCCAGCACTTTGGGAGGCCAAGGCAGACGGATCACCTGAGGTTGGGAGTTCAAGACCAGCCTGACCAACATGGAGAAACCCCATCTCTAATAAAAATACAAAATTAGCAGGCATGGTAGTACATGCCTGTAATTCCAGCTACTTGGGATGCTGAGGCAGGAGAATCACTTGAACCCAGGAGGTGGAGGTTGCAGTGAACCAAGATTGCACCATTGCACTCCAGCCTGGGCAACAAAAGCGAAACTCCATCTTGAAAAAAAAAATACAAAAAATTAGCTGGTCGTGGTGGCACATGCCTGTAGTCCCAGCTATTCGGGAGGCCGAGGCAGGAGAATCACTTAAACACAGGAGGCAGAGGCTGCAGTTAACCAAGATGCACCACTGCACTCCACCCTGGGCAACAGAGCAAGACTCAACTAAAAAAAAAAAAAAAAGAACAGTTCTGGGTGTTTGTAATATCATTGCCAGTTCCTGGAAAGCTCTTTCCAAAAGTCTTCATGTGACTGACCCCTTATCCTCCTTCAGGGCTTGGCTCAAATGCCTCCTTTTCAAAGAGCTCCTTCCTGACCACTTCATGCAACGTGGGTTCCTCTAGTTAGTCTCTCTTCATTCTGTTTCTTTCCTTCAGAGCGTTTATTATCATCTTGTGCCTGACGCTTGCTAGTTCACATGCATCAGCAACAAGATAATTCCTCTTGTTTGTTGTCTATCTCCCACGCAGAAAGCAAACCAGCCCTTCATCTGTCTTGTCCACCACTTTATCCCAGCACAGTGACTAACACATATCAGTAGTCAATCAATAAATATCTATAGGCCGGGCACAGTGGCTCACACCTGTAATCCCATACTTTGGGAGGCTGAGGCGGTGGATCATCTGAGGTCAGAAGCTCGAGACCAGCCTGGCCAACATGGTGAAACCCCATCTCTACTAAAACTACAAAAGTAAGTCAAACGTGGTGACGCATGCCTGTTGTCCCAGCTACTCAGGGGCCTAAGTCAGGAGACTCATTTAAACACAGAGGTGTCACCACGGCACTCCAGCCTGGGTGACAGAGCAAGACTCTGTCTCAAAAAAATAGTAAGTAATGCCCAGCACAGTGGTTCACGCCTGTAATCCCAGCTTTGGGAGGCAGAGACAGGTGGATTATGAGGTCAGGAGTTCAAGACTAGCCTGGCCAACATGGTGAAACCCCATCTCTACTAAAAATTCAAAATTTAGCTGGGTATGGTGGCACGTTCCTATAATCCCAGCTACCGGGGAGGCTGAGGCAGGAGAACTGCTTGAATCAGGACCCAGGAAGCAGACGTTGCAGTGAGCTGAGGCAGCGCCACTGCACTCTAGCCTGGGCTACAGAGCAAGACTCCATCTCAAAATAACAGTAATAATAATAAAAAGCCAGGTGCAGTGACTCACATCTGTAATCCCAGCACTTTGGGAGGCCAAGATGGGCGGATCATGAAGTCAAGAGATCCAGACCATTCTGGCTAATATGGTGAAATCCTGTCTCTACTAAAAATACAAAAATTACCTGGGCGTGGTGGCGTGCAGTTGTAATCCCAGCTACTCAGGAGGCTGAGGCAAGATAATCGCTTGAACCCGGGAGGCAGAGGTTGCAGTGAGCTGAAATCACACCACTGCACTCCAGTCTGGGCAACAGAGTGAGAGTCCGTCTCAAAATAATAATAATAATAATAATAAATCTGTAAATACTGCCACAAGAAATTCAATACTTTTTAATAAAAACCCAGATTCCTAATTAAAGAAAAGGGAAACATCTCTCTAAATAACTTCAGAATTCGGACAGAAAATGCTACCCGTGGAAACTCATCTTGAAAAACAGTCCTATTTGTGAACAGGAAACAGGAAATATTTGGACTACACTTTCTCCATCTCCATGAAGGACTTAAATGTGCAGCATTGACAAAGGGGCAGAGTTAGCCCTATCCTTACCATTTCTGCATATTCCATCTGCTCCTCCTCATGGTACAGCTCTGGGGGCAGGTTATAAATTCGCAAGATGTTATCAGCACTGTTGGTCAAGATGCAAGAACCATCAGGGGCCCTAGAAACAGGAGAGAGTTAGAAAGCTGGCCAGATCTACGCTTTTCAAGTGTAGGGCTAGGGCTGCACCTACCTCTGGGGTAGGTAAGCCCCCTGACTCCTTGAGGGAAGCAGAAGACACAAAGACAGAAAATGCTAGATAAAATTTAAGCTCAGGGCCAGGCATGGTGGTTCACACCTGTAATCTCAGCACTTTGGGAGGCTGAGGCTGGCGGATCACCTGAGGTCGGGAGTTCGAGACCAGCCTGACTAACATGGAGAAACCCCATCTCTACTAAAAATACAAAATTACCTGGGCATGGTGGCACATGCCTGCAATCCCAGTTACTTGTGAGGCTGAGGCAGGAGAATCGCTTGAACCCGAGAGGCTGTGGCTGTGGTGAGCAGAGATCACATCATTGCACTGCAGCCTGGGCAACAAGAGTGAAACTCTGTCTCCAAAAAAAAAAAAATCAGGCTGAGTGTAAAAAAGTTACGTGCCCCTTCTTCAGCTCTGGTGTTTCCTTCTCCTAGATAACTGGCATGTTTTACAGTGAAAATTCTGGGGGTGGTCAGATCCCTGCACCGTTATTATCCTTACCATTTACAGCCTTTCAAGAAGTTCTCAGGTTGAGTGCTGAACTCTGACCAGGAACCACTGAGAAATCGAGGCAGCTGGGAGAAGCTGTAGTTCCAAGCGCTAAAAGGAAGATGGAGGACAAAAACGTGGGTCGTTTCTGCAAATGGGGCAGGGGACTGGAGAAGCGGGTCTGAGGACCAGTGGATAGGTCGACCTCATCTCCCCGGACTCCACACTCAACTGCCATCACCACTTACGGGTCTCCCTCGTCATCTGCAGTGGGTTCCCCAGACGCATCTTCCATGGCTTTCCCAGACCCCAACCCTGGCCCGTTCACTTCTTCCTCAAAAAGGCTCCCGTTTGCTTCTTCTGCAGTAAGGCTTCCATTTTCAGAAAGTTCTTGCTTCTCGATTCGAGGACTCATTTCACTAGGAGGACCAAACTCTGTTTCCAGGGGAGTGGAGAGAGAAACTGGGTCCCCCTCCCCTGGCTCCTGGGACACAGCGGAGCCAGCCACGGGATATGGGGACAACCGGGGCGGATCGTCCCTTTCAGAAGGCGGTGGCATCAGTTCAGGGTCCGCATTTTTATCCATCGGGAAAGCGTGAGGAGAAGGATGAGCTGCAGCTGGGTCCTGGTCTGAAGGACAGCAGTCCGGAGCTAACGGTTGCGTCTCCAAAGTCTTCATACTGCAGACGGAGCACAGCGGACATCAACCTCAGTCGGGATGGCCTCGAAGTTCTCAGGAATCCGACTCAGAACTTAAAAACCCCACCTGTGCTTCCTTCCTCTTCTGGGAGGAGGCAGAAGACTCCAGGGAGGAGAGGCGAACAGCGGACGCCAACTTTGAAAGCACGGCGTTCCCTGGCACCGCGGGTCGCTAGGCGCTTCTCGCAGTCGCGGGATTTGGGCCCACCTTCCAAGTGGGCCGCCGCATCACGGATCAGATTTCGCGGGCGACCCTCGGAACCCTCAGAGCCGGGACGTGAAAGGTTAGACAGTTTCCCGTTCCCATCAAGCCTTAGGGCTCCTCGTAGCTGCTGGGAGTTGTAGTCCGAACGCTTCTGTCTTGGCGAGAAGCGCCTGCACTCCCCCTATCGGCTCCCGCGGTAATTTTTAAAGTACCTGTCCCACCCGCCGTCTGCAGAGGGCGCTGCAGGTCTTGCATCTCTTTTGCATCTCATTCTCCAGGCTCTAGACCTGTCTCTCTCCCTTCTTTCAAAAAATACTATCGAGCTCTTACTTGCTCCCCAGCACTGATACAGGCACTGGGAAATACAGCAATGAATAAGATGGGAGAAAAATTCTCATAAGGCTTACGTTTCCATGTACTGAAAGCAATGAACGAATAAATCTTTTCAGAGTGATAAGGGCTGTGAAGGAGATTAAACAAGATGGTGTGATATAAAGTATCTGGGAGAATACGTTAGCCTGAGGTATTAAGGAAAGCCTTCTTTTAAAATGACGTTTTTTAGCTGATGAAAAGAAAGGATCCAGCTGAGAGCAAACGCAAAACCTTTCTTTCTTCAACCCTTCATATTTAACCCAGTGCAGGAGTCCTCCAAAATGGTTTCCACTAATTTTGTCCTCACAGCTCTGGCTTGTAGAATTTTCCCACTCCAAAACATTAGTATCTACAGCACCACCATTTCGGCGAGAACCCTGACTCTCTCTGCACCTTCCTCCCCGACTCTATTTCCTTTACTTCTTCTGGCAGGCGGATTACTTGCCCTTACTTGTCATGGCGACTCTCCAGCTTTGTGCCAGGAGCCTCGCAAGGGTTGATGGGATTGGGATTTTCCCCTCCCATGTGCTCAGACTGGCGCTAAAAGTTTTGAGCGTCTCAAAAGTGTAGAGCCACCCTCCAGGGAGCAGGTAGCTGCTGGGCTCCAGGAACACTTGGCGTCTAGGCTCGGAGCGTGCTTTCGACAGTGACACACTTCCCTGAGGGCTGGGTAAGCTCCTAACTGAACCTGATGAATCCCCTTTGAGTCACGGACTCTGCTCCGTGTATTTTCAGCTCGGGAAAATCGCTGGGGCTGGGGGTGGGGCAGTGGGGACTTAGCGAGTTTGGAGGTGAATGGGATGGAAGCTTGGCTGGAGGGGTCAACATAGGAGTGCAGTGTTGGGAGACCTGAGTGTAGATGATGGCGATGTTAGGACCATCCGAACTCATAGTTGAACGCCTAGGCAGAGGAGTGGGGCTTTGGGGAACCTTGAGCCGGACTAAAAGGTACTTCCTTGCACATCCACCCGGTATTGGGCGTAGGGAATCCCTGAAATAAAAGATGCACAAACCATTGAGGTCGGAGACTTTTGGATCTCCAAATATTGAGAACTCATGGCTGTATGTTTTAGAACCCATGGCATCCTAGTGAAACCTCGGGCTCCATTCCGAAATTATCTTTGGGGGTGATCTGGGAACCCAAGCTGCTAAGGTCCCACAACTTCCGGACCTTTGTCCTTCCCGGAGCGATCTTTCCAGCCGGCCCCCGGCTCCGCCAGATGGAGAAAATCCAATTAAAGGCTGTCAGCCGTGGAAGTGAAAAGTGCTAAACGAGGGGTTCGTCCACCAGGCCAAGGAGGACCGTCCCAATCTGAGGGGCACGGCAGCCCTGTTATTGTTTGCCTCCACATTTACATTTCTGCCGCCTGTAGCAGCATTTCCGGTTTCTTCTGCCGGAGCAGCTCACTATTCACCAGATGAGAGGGGAGGAGAGAGAGAGAAAATGTCCTTTAGGGCGGTTCCTATTACTTGCAGAGAGAGGCTGCTATTCTCCGCCCCACTTTTTTTTTCTGGATTACTTGGTCATGGCCTTTGCAAAGGCTGGGGTATTTGTTTTGATGCAAACTTCAATCCCTCCCCTTCTTTGAATGCTGTGCTCCACCCCGCGCGTCGCCTACAACCTGGGCGGGCGCTACCATGGCATGAGACAGGGAGGGCAAGAAATGCGCAGAAGGCAAACCCGGGGTATTTTCAAGAATGGGTACATCTCATCTTCCTGAAGACAAAAAAAAAAAAAAAAATGGGTACATGTGAGAATGATATTTTGACACAGTACAATGATGGGTCATTTATAATTTCTCAGAAAAACAATCTACCTGTTATCTGGCTTTGGGCTAGGCCATTCCAGTTCCAGACGCAGGCTGAACGTCGTGAAGCGGAAGGGGCTGGCCCGCAGTCGTCCGTGTGGTCCTCTGTGCAGCCCTCCAGGCCCAGCCGGTTCTTCCCGGTGGGAGGCGGAACTCGAATTTATTTCTTCCGCTTCTCCATCTCTTAGCACGTGGTTGTTTCATTCTGCAGTTTCTTCCAATGCACCTGCCGCATACTGGGCATTTTGTGGCTTACTTAGGTCATCTTTTTCCTAAATCGAGGTGGCATTTACACACCGCGTAGTGCACAGACCAAGTGCACAGGAAGATGAGTTTTGGCCCCTAACCACTGCGTGATGCCTGCCAAGTCACAGACACTTTTCATCGTCCCAGAAACGTTTCATCACATCTCTTCCCAGTTGATTTCCGACCCCACCTTTATTTTTATCTCCATAACCATTTTGCCTGTTGGAGAACTTCATATAAAATGGAATCAGGCCAGGTGCAGTGGCTCACGCCAGCACTTTGGAAGACCAAAGCGGGCAGATCACTTGAGGCGTTCGAGACCAGCCTGGCCAACATGATGAAACCCCATCTCTACTAAAAAATACAAAAATTAGCTGGGGGTGGTGGCGGGCACTTGTAATCCCAGCTATTCAGGAGGCTGAGGCAGGAGAATCGCTTGAACTCGGGAGGCGGAGGTTACAGTGACCCAAGATCGTGCCACTGCACTCCAGCCTGGGGGACAAGAACGAAACTCCGTCTCAAAAAAAAAAAAAAGGAATCATACATTATGTGCTCACATTTATTGGACTTCTTTACTTCAATGTACTGTCTGTGACATTCTTTCATGTTGCATATGTCAGTATTGTGCTCCTTTTCATTTAGTATAGCCCATGGATTGTGTATCCGTTCTTTTGATGGCCTTTTGAGTTGTTTCCCATTGGGGTTATTATAAAATAAAGCTGCTATAAATATTCTTGTACAATTCTTTTTGTGATCATATGTTTTCATGTTTCTTGGAGAAATAAGAGGGGAATTGCGAAGTTGGAAGTAAAAAGTAAATGTATTTTGAACTTTATAAGAAGTTCTGAGTTTTCCAGAGTGGTCGTACCATTTCACGCTCCAACTAGCAAGGTATGGTTGTTATTATGGTTGTTGCCTCAGCCTTCCAGATATTGGGGATTGTCAGTCTTTCTAATGTGGTATATCCCTGTGGTTATAATTTACAGTTCTCTGTTGACTAAGGACTTTCAGCATTTTTTATGTGCCTATTGGCCATTCATATTTTGTTTGTAAAGTGGCTCTTCAAATCCTTTGCCTGTTATTTTCATCTTTTGTCTGTTTTTATTGTTCAGTTGTGGGACTGCTTTATACATTCTGGATACAAGTCCTTTATCAGATACATGTGTCCTGACTGTTTCCTTCTGATCTGTTGTTTACCTATTTGTTTGCTTTACAGAGTTTACAGTATCTTTTTATGTTCAGTGTTTGCTCTGACCTGTTTAGGACATCTGTTTTTAACCCCAGGGTAATGAAGATATTATCTTATATTTTCTTTTAGGACACTTTTTTTTTTCTTTTTCCTTTTTTTTTTTTTTTTTTTTTTTTTGTTGTTGTTGTTGTTGTACTTTAGGTTCTGGGGTACATGTGCAGATCATGCAGGATCTTTTAGGACCTTAATGGTTTTAGGTTTTACAATAAGGTCCTTGAGCCATTAATTAATTCTTAATTGTTTATGGTGTGAAATGTAAGAGTCAGTGCTTTGGATGTTTCCTGTCTGGATATCCAGTTATTCTAGCTCCACTTGTTGAAATAGGCTTGCTTTCTCTACTGAAATGCTTTTAATTTTTATTATTGGAGTATAGGGCTATCATTTTAGTGCTAATTTTTTTTCTTTTTTTTTTTTTTAAGACAGAGTCTTGCTCTGTTACCCAGGCTGGAGTACAGTGGCATGATCTTGGCACCCTGTAACCTCTGAATAGCTGGGATTACAAGTACATGCCACCATGCCACACCTGGCTACTTTTTGTATTTTTAGTAGAGACAGAATTTCACCATGTTGATCAGGCTGGTCTCAAACTCCTGTCCTCGTGATCTGCCCTCCTCAACCTCCCAAAGTGCTAGGGTTACAGGCATGAGCCACCGTGCTCAGCTATTTTTTTTTTTTTTTTTTCTTTTTTAATTTTTGAGACCGGGACTGACACTGTTGCCCAGGCTACAGTGCAATGGCAAAATCAAGGCTCACTGCAGCCTCGAACCCCTGGGCTCAAGCAATCCTCAGCCTCAGCCTCACAAGTAGCTGGGACTACAGGCACTTGCCACCACACCCAGCTAACTATTTTATTTTTTGTAGAGACAAGATCTCACTGTGTTTCCCAGGCTGGTCTCAAACTGCTGCCCTCAAGCTATCATCACATCTTGGCCTCCCAAAGTGCTGAGATTACAGGTGTAAGCCACCATGCCTGGCTTCTTAGTGCTATTTTCTATTTGTCTCCTCTGTTCTTTGCTCCCTTTAAATGTTTGAGGAAGAAACATTACCCATCTTACACAAACTCTTCAGAAAATAGAACAGGCCGGGCGTGGTGGCTCATACCTGTATTCCCAGCACTTTGGTAGGCTGAGGTGGGGGATCACTTGAGGTCAAGAGTTTGAGACCAGCCTGGCCAACATTGTGAAACCCCATCTCTACTAAAAATACAAAAATTAGCTAGGCATGGTGGCAGGTGCCTGTAATCCCAGCTTCTCGGGAGGCTGAGGCAGGAGGATCACGCCGTTACACTCCAGCCTGAGCAACAGAGTGAGACCTCGTCTCAACAAAAAGGAAAAGGATAAATACATTCTGACCAAATAAGGTTTATCCCGGGATTGTAGTGTTGATTTAAAACAGAAAAATCAGCCTGGCACAGTAGCTCACACCTGTAATCCCAACACTTTGGGAGGCTGGGGCAGGAAGATCTCTTGAGCCCGGGATTTTGAGACCAGCTTGGGCAACATAGCCAAACTGGTCTTTACTGGGGAAGGGGGGAAATCAGTCTATGTAGTTAACCACATTAACAAACTGGAACATAAAAACCCTATGATCATTTCAACAGATGCAGCAAAAGCAGTTAAGAATAGGCATGATTACATGCATGATTACACATAGGCGTGATTACAAACAAATTCAAACCTAGCAAACTAGGGAAAGGAAACTGACCTTGTTTGATAACAGGGCATCCACAGTCAGGGTTCTATTAGCAGTATACATAATGGTAGAAAACTGTTTTTCCCTCTAAGATCAGGAACTCGAAAAGGATTTCACTCGCACCACATTGACATCATGCTGGAGGTTCTAACCAGGCAAGAAAAATAAATAATGATTAGTGGCCTGGTGGCTCACACCTTTAATTCCAGCACTTTGGGAGGGCAAGGTGGGCAGATCACCTGAGGTCAGGAGTTCGAGACTAGCCTGGCAAAAATGGTGAAACCCCGTCTCTACTAAAAATATTTTAAAAATTAGCTGGGCGTAGTGGTGCACACCTGTAGTCCCAGCTACTCAGGAGTCTGAGCCAGGAGAATGGCTTGAACCCAGGAAGTGGAGGTTGCAGTGAGCCGAGATTGTCCCATTGCACTCCAGCCTGGGTGACGAGCGAAACTCCATCTCAAAAAAAGAAAAGGAAAATAATGATTAGAAAGGAAAAAGCAAAACTTTTATTCACTTTTACGTACGATTGTATACATAAAAGTCTTCGTGGAAAATACATAAAAAGCTACCAGAATTAATGAGTAAATATAGCAAGGTTGCAGGTTGCAATCCCTCTGTATCTGTAGGGAATTGGTTCTGGGATTCCACACTCCAAGCCCACAGATGTCTAAGTCCCATATGTAAGATGCTATAGGTCAGGCGCAGTGGCTCACACCTGTAATCCCAGCACTTTGGGAGGCCAAGGCAGGCAGATCACAAGGTTAGGAATTCAAGGCCAGCCTGGCCAACATGGTAAAACCCCATCTCTACAAAAAATACCAAAAAAAACCTTAGCTGGGCGTGATGGCGCACACCTGTAGTCCCAGCTACTTGGGAGGCTGAGGCAGGAGAATTGCTTGAACCCGGGAGGTGGAGGTTGCAGTGAGCCATCTCCAGCCTGGGCAACAGAGCAAGATTCTGTCCCCCCAAAAAAATAATAATGATGGTATGGTATTTAATGCACATATATCCTCCCATATAGTTTAAACTATCTCTAGACTACTTACAGTACCCCTATACAGTGAAAATGCTAACCTGCATACAAGTGTGTAAATACTTGTACTATATTGTTTAAGGAATCATGACAAGGAAAAAAGTCTGTTCAACTTCGTCTTCAAGTTCAGTACAGGTGCAACCATCCTTTTTGTCTCCCAGCATTTTTTTATCTGTGGTTAGTTGAATCTGCCAAGGCAGAACCCATGGAAATGAAGGGCAGGGTAGGCTACATAAACTTTATTTTTACATACTAGCACAGTTGAATCTGAAGTTGGAAAATGAATTTTAAAAACAACACTCAACCAGGCCCAGTAGCTCAACCCCTGCCTGCAATCTCAGCACTTTGGGAAGCTGAGGCAGGAGGATTGTTTGAGCCCATGAGCTGGAGACCAGCCTGGGCAACATACAGAGATCCCGTCCCTACAAAAAAAATATTTTTTAAATTTAGCCAGGTATGGTGTCACAGGCCTACAGCTACTCAGGAGGCTGGGGTGGGAAGGTGGCTTGAGCCATGATCACTACACTCCAGCCTAGGCAACAAAGCTATCTTGAAAATAATTTAACACTGAAATCTCCTTTGATGTGATCAGAAAAAAAAATAATAATAGTAATTAGTATTATTACTGTTTTGTTTGTTTTTTTGAGACAGAGTCACTCTGTTGCCTAGGCTGATCTCCATCTCCCAGGCTCAATTGATCCTCCTGCCTTAGACTCCCAAAGTGCTGGGATTAAAGGCTGAGCCACCTTGCCTGGCCAGTATTGTTTTTATTTTTATTTATTTATTTATTTTTGAGACAGAGTCTTGCTCTGTCATCCAAGCTTGCTCTGTCATCGTGCAGTGGCACGATGTTGGCTCACTGCAACATTCACTTTCCAGATTCAAGAAGATTCTCCTGCTTTAGCCTCCCGAGTAGCAGACTCCAGGTGCCCACCACCACGCCTGGCTAATTTTACTGTTTTTAGTAGAGGCGGGGTTTCATCATGTTGGCAAGGATGGTCTTGAACTCCTGACCTTGTGATCCACCCACCTCGGCCTCCCAAAGTGCTGGGATTACAGGCATGAGCTACCATGCCAGCCAATAAATACAATTTTTAAAATAGCCTGGGCACAGTGGCTCACACCTGTAATCCCAGTACCTTTGGGAGGCTGAGGTGGGTGGATCACAAGGTCAGGAGTTTAAGACCATCCTGGCAAACAGTGAAATCCTGTCTGTACTAAAAATATAAAAAATTAGCCAGATGTGGTAGCATGTACTTAGGATTTTAAGGTGGGAGGATCAATTGAGCCTGGGGGATGGAGACCAGCCTAGGCAACATTGCAAGACCCAGTCTCTACACAAAATTTAAGAAAATAAATTATCTTGGTGTGGTGGCACATCCCTGTGACCTTAGCTACTTGGGAGGCCAAGGCGGGAGAATCCTTGAGGCTGGGAATTCCAGACTGCAGTGAACTTTGATCAGTGAGTGCCAGCAACTGCACTCCAGCCTGGGCAGGGAAGCGAGACTCTTGTCTGGAAAAAGAAAAAAACACACACAGGACACTTACTTATTGTGTTAGGTGTGGGTTATATGGCCATATCAAAATGTCAAACTAATTAAGAATTGTGCATTTTAATGTATATAAATTTTACCTTAAAAATTTTGTAGGGAGTGGCTAGAGGTATAGATGACAATTGAGGCAGAATGTTCGGGCCGGGCGCGGTGGATCACGAGGTCAAGAGATTGAGACCATCCTGGTCAACATGGTAAAACCCCGTCTCTACTAAAAAAAATACAAAAAATTAGCTGGGCATGGTGGCGTGTGCCTGTAATCCCAGCTACTCAGGAGGCTGAGGCAGGAGAATTGCCTGAACCCAGGAGGCGGAGGTTGCGGTGAGCCGAGATCGCGATATTGCACTCCAACCTGGGTAACAAGAGCGAAACTCCATCTCAAAAAATAAATAAATAAGGCGGAATGTTTATCATTCATGAAGCTTGGTATTGGGAATATTAGGGGAATGTACTGGGTTTTTTTGTTTGTTTGTTTTATAATTCACTTACTCTGGATATGGAAGTACAACTATATTTCTAGGGAATCCACCCAGAGTGGTTTTGTGGACTAGTGAGGCGTTGTGTTTTCAATTTTACCAGACGCTGCTTTGTTACTTTCTAGAATCAAAACTCTTCCCCCAATCAAATAGTTTCCTGCCAAAAAAAAAAAAAAATCTCTCCATGTTGCCCAGGCTGGTCTGGAACTCCTGGGCTCAAGCGATCCTCCCTCCTTGTCCTCCCTAGGTGCTAAGATTACAGGTGTGAGCCAAGAAACTTGGCCCCCTAAAATTTTTCTTTCTTGCCAGACACAGAGAAACCTTAGGAGCATAATTATTTTGAGGCTGGGTATGGGTTCAGATAGCCTAGGTTCAAATCCCTGGTTCTTTTGAGAGTTTTAAGAGTCTGGGTATGTGACTTAATTTCTTTAACCCCAGTTTCATCTGTTAATATTTACCTTACTGGCTTTTGAGAGAATTAAGTAAAATAAGCCACTGAGTCCTAAAGTACAGAGATCGCTGGTGTGAAATAAATAAATAAAATAAAATAAAAATAAGCCACTGAAGCCAGGTGCGGTGGCTCAAGCCTGTAATCCTAGCACTTTCGAAGGCCGAGGCGGGCAGATCACGAGGTCAGGAGATGAAGACCATCCTGGCCAACATAGTGAAACTCTGTCTCTACTAAAAATACAAAAATTAGCCAGGCATGGCTGTGTGTGCCTGGAGTCCCAGCTACTCAGGAGGCTGAGGCAGAAGAATTGCTTGAACTTAGGAAGCGGAGTTTTCAGTGAGCTGAGATCACACCACTGCCTCCAGCCCCGAGCAACAGATTGAGAATCTGTCTCCAAGGAAAAAAAAAAAGGATAAGCCACTGAAATCACTGGATATATAGGCTGACACCAGCAGCCAGTGTTATGATTCCGGTCAGGCCTGCCCCTGTTTGGGGTCTCAGCCGAGCTCATTGCCTTCCCACCCACCCAAGGGTGCCTGCATTTCTCTTGCCTCATTATTTGGAAGGCCTAGTTCAGCTTGGCACATTTGAACCCTGGCCCACTGATGCTGGTACCCCTGCGAAGGCTCTGCTCTAAAAAACAATGAGATTTTAATTTTTTTAGATGGTCTCGCTCTTTCACCCAGGCTGGAGTGCAGTGGCGCGATCTCAGCTCACTGCAACCTCTGCCTCCCAGGTTCATGTGATTCTCCTGCCTCAGTCTCCTGAGTAGCTGGGATTACAGGTGCATGCCACCACGCCCGGCTAGTTTTTGTATTTTCAGTAGAGACAGGGTTTCACCATGTTGGCCAGGCTGGGCTTAAACTCCTGACCTTGTGATCTGCCCACCTCAGCCTCCCAAAGTGCTGGGATTACAGGCATGAGCCACCGTACCCAACCAACACTGAGATTTTAGTTGCTACTGAAAACTTGAGAGATGGAGAGACAGGGAGACCTCCCGTCTGTGGAGCTGTGTCCCTCCAAGTGGGATTGAGACCTTGGGGCCATCATTCCAGGACAGCACCTCCTGGCTTGTTGACTGAATAGCTCCCTGAGGGAGGTGTACTTGCACTAATAGAGTGGGGATGGGGGCAGTACCACAGATCCACACTAACAATCACACAGTTCTCTAGAATAATAATATAGAACAAATAAAATAGAACAATTGCACAAACAGCTAACCTTTGTTGAGCCCTTAGTGTGTGCCCAGCACTTTCCTCAGCGCTTCACATTTCCCATAATACACAGGGAGCTAGGCCAGGTGCCGTGGCTCATGCCTGTAATCCCAGCACTTTAGGAGGCTGAAGTGGGCAGATCACCTGAGGTCTGGAGTTCAAGACCAGCCTGGCCAACATGGTGAAACCTTATCTCTACTAAAAATAGAGGATGTGGTGGCTGCGTAATCCCAGCTACTTGGGAGGCTGAGGCAGAAGAATCGCTTGAATTCAGGAGGTGAAGGTTGCAGTGAGCTGAGATCGCGCCATGCACACCAGCCTGGGCAACCAGAGCCGAAACTTGTCTCAAAAAAAAAAAAAAAAAAAAAAAAAGAACCTGCCCTTAAAGGAGTGTTTTGATAGGAGGATGTTTTGTCAGTGCAAGACAGAAAAGTGTAACGAACACTTATATTAGGCATGTTTTTTATGACAAATTTGGCAGAAAGAGCATCCAGCATGGGCAACATAGGCCTCTCCAACAAAAAACTAAAAAATTAGCCAGGCATAGTTGTGCATGCCTGTGTGTTTCCAGCTACTCGGGAGGCTGAGGTGGGACAATCACTGAGCCCAGGAGGCCGAGGCTACAGTGAGCCACGATTGTACCACTGCACCCTAGCTAGCCTAGGCAACAGAGCAAGACCCCGCCTCAGAAAAAAAAAAAAAAGAGAAACATGAAGCCTTTGAAAGCTTGTCTGGGAGAAGGTGAGATGATAGTTGCATAACTTCGTGCAAGATGCTGCCCCTTGTTTCTTCTTGCACCCTTGACCGCTCAGAACAGACACGTGTGCTATTCACCGCATTTATTGAGCCCAAGCAGGTGCAAGGCATTGTGCTGTAATGCTTTGGTCAACAAGGCAGCAGGATAGATTACTGCCCTGCCCTTAGGAAATGTATATGCTATTAGAGGAAAGGTGAAATAAACAAGGAAAAGTATCAGGCTGTGTAAGTGCTATGAGAATGCTAATAGGGTGATATGAATTAAAATAGGATGAGTTGATGAAGCCTTTGTGGAAAGAGCCTACCCTCAGGTCGGGGATGGAGTGTTCCCTGCTGAGGGAGCCACCAGTTGATTAGCGGAGAAGGGCAGCCAGTCTAGCTAGAGCTTCTGGGGAAGTGTGAGTGGTTGGTAAGAGATGAGATTATAGAAGCCGAGAAGAGCCGCTCCTGAGGGGTTTGTAATGCTGGGCTGAGGAGTGTCCCAAGAGAATGGGCAGGTGAGAGGTGAAACAGTTGTTCTTCCAGAAGCTTTGCAGTGAAAGAAATCAAAGAAATAGAGCCATGTATGAGGTAGGGGAGGATGGGAGTAAGGGGGTGTCCTTTCCCATACAGAGACTGCAGACTAAGAACAACTGCATCCTTGTTAACGGGAAGCGGGGGCAAAGTGTGGTGGTGCATGCCTGTAATCCCAGCACTTTGGGAGGCTGAGGCGGGCTAATCACCTGAGGTCAGGAGTTCCATAACAGCCTGGCCAACATAGTGAAACCCTGTCTTTACTAAAAATGCAAAGATTAGCTGGGCGTGCTGGCACACACCCGTAATCCCAGCTACTCAGGTGGCTGAGGCAGAAGAATGGCTTGAACCCAGGAGGTGGAGGTTGCATTGAGCTGAGATGGCGCTACTGCACTCCAGCCTGGGCCACAGAGCAAGACTCTGTCTCAAAAAAAAGACAAAATACAGGAAGGGAGTTGGGAATAGGGTACACATTTAGGAAGTCGGTGGGAAGGTTGGAAGTCTCTCTCTGATTCTTTTCCTCAAAGAAGTGCCTGGCTGGGGAGGAGTGGGGCAGGAATGCCTGGGTTGTGGTGAAAGATTGAAAGATAGAGTATGAGGCACCTGTTCTGTTCCTGCTCCTCGGGAAGCCGTGCTGTCTCAGACCCTGGCATAGTGTTGGGGGAAGGGGTTTCCTTCTCCACAGGCCCAGGTGACCCAGGGTTGGAAGTAACTCATGCTAGATATCCCCACTTTTCCCCTTGCAGCAGCCAGACTGCCTTCAGGGTCAGTGCCATGGAGGAGCCGCAGTCAGATCTCAGCATCGAGCCCCCGCTGAGTCAGGAAACATTTTCAGACCTATGGAAACTGTGAGTGGATCCAGGAGAAGGGCAGGCCCACCATCCCCACCCCAACCCCAGCCCCCTAGCAGGGTTCCCTGTGGGAAGCAAAAAAAAACAAATCCACTGACTTTCTGCTCTTGTCTTTCAGACTTCCTGAAAACAACATTCTGGTAAGGACAAGGGTTGGGCTGGGGACCTGGCAGGTTGTGGGGTTTGGTGGGTACCTGGTCCTCTGACTGCTCTTTTCACTCATCTGCAGTCCTCCTCGCTGTCCCAACCGGTGGATGATTTGATGCTATCCCCAGATGACATTGACATTGCACAATGGTTGAGTCAAGACCCGGTTCCAGATGAAGCTCCCACAGTTTCAGAGGCTCCTCCCGCCATGGCCCAGGCACCGGCAGCTCCTACATTAGTGGCCCCCACACCAGCCCCCTCCTGGCCCCTGTCATCCTCTGTCCCTTCCCAGAAAACCTACCATGGTGACTACGGTTTCCGTCTGGGCTTCTTGCATTCTGGGACAGCCAAGTCTGTGACTTGCACGGTCAGTGGCCCTAAGGGTCTGGCTTCCATGGACTCCCAATGCCTGGCCATACCCCCTGCATTTCCTTTGTTTGGAACTTCGGGATTCCTCTTCACCCTTTGGCTTCCTGTCAGTGTTTTTACAGCTTACCCATTTAATCTGTGATCTCTGACCCCTGTTTCAAAGTTGAATTTTTTCCCCTTGATTTTGAGCTTTTATCCATTCCGTCACACCCACAGCATCTCTCCTGTAGATGCAGAACTTTTTTTTTTCTTCACCCACATTCATTCCGTGGCTTTTGAAAATATGCTCCTGACCAGGCTCGGTGGCTCACTCCGGTAATCCCAGCACTTTGAGACGCCAAGGCAGGCAAATCACCTGAGCCCAGGAATGCAAGACTAGCCTGGGTAACATAGTGAAACTCCAACTCTGTCTCTACAAAAAACTTGGTTGGGCGCGGTGGCTCACGCCTGTAATCCCAGCACTTTGGGAGGCCAAGGTGGGAGTTCGAGCCAGCCTGGCTAACATGCTGAAACTCCGTCTCTACTAAAAATACAAACATTAACTGGGCGTGGAGGCAGGCACCTGTAATCCTGGCTACTCGGGAGTTTGAGGCTGGAGAATCGCTTGAACCCAGGAGGTTGCAGAGAGCCAAGTCCAGGCCATTGCACTCTAGCGTGTGACAGAGCGAGACTCCATCTCAAAATATACATATATAAAATTAGCCAGGCATGGTGGTGCACACCTATAGTCCCAGCCACTCAGATGACTGAGGTGGGAAGATCGCTTGAGCCTGGGAGGTGGAGGCTGCAGTGAACTGTGATCATACCACTGTGCTCCAGCCTGGGTCACAGAGCAAGACCCTATCTCCAAAAAAATAAGCTCCTGAGGTGTAGATGCCAACCCTCTCTAGCTCCCTAGTGGCTTGCAGGAGGTGCTTACGCGTATTTGTTTCTTTGCTGCCCTCTTCCGGTTGCTTTGTTTGTTCACTTGTGCCCTGACCTTCAACTCTCTCTCCTTCTTCCTACAGTACTCCCCTGCCCTCAACAAGATGTTTTGCCAGCTGGCCAAAACCTGCCCCGTGCAGCTGTGGGTTGATTCCACACCCCCACGTGGCACCCGCGTCCGCGCCATGGCCATCTACAAGCAGTCACAGCACATGACGGAGGTCGTGAGGCGCTGCCCCCACCATGAGCGCTGCTCAGATAGCGATGGTGAGCAGTTGGGTCTGGAGAGCAGATGGGGCTGGCTACCCAGTGTCCCCAGTCCTCTGACTCCTCACTGATTGCTTTTAGGTCTGGCCCCTCCTCAGCATCTTATCCGAGTGGAAGGAAATTTACATGTGGAATATTTGGATGACAAAAACACTTTTCGACATAGTGTGGTGGTGCCCTATGAGCCGCCTGAGGTCTGGTTTGGCAACTGGGGTCTCTGGAAGGGGGGGTAAGGGTGGTTGTCAGTGGCCATCCAGGTGACCAGTAGGGGGGATTTCTCCTGCTTCTTATTTGACCTCCCCATAATTCCACAAGATGTGCAGAGTAAATGGGTCTACCCATTGCACAGTTGAAAAAACTGAAGCTTACAGAGGCTAAAGTCATCCCCTGTTCGCCACACATCTCCCCAAGACCCTCACCTTGGGCCTACGTTCTCTCCCAGGTCGGCTCTGATTGTACCACCATTCACTACAACTACATGTGTAACAGTTCCTGCATGGGCGGCATGAACCGGAGGCCCATCCTCACCATCATCACTCTGGAAGACTCCAGGTCGGGAGCCACATGCTGCCCTGCACACTGGCCTACTCCTCCCCAGTCTCTGCCTGCCTCTGACCCTTGGACCCACTTCTTACTGATTTCTTCCATACTACTACCCATCCTCCTCTCATCACATTCCCAGAGGGGAATCTCCTTACTGCTCCCGCTCTGTTTGCTTTTCTCTCACTTTGGGACCTCTCTTACCTGTGGTTTCTCCTCCACCTACCTGGAGCTGGAGCTTAGGCTCCAGAAAGGACGAGGGTGGTTGGGAGTAGATGGAGGCTGGTTTTTTTCAACAGGACAGGTAGGACGTGATTTCTTTATTGCCTCCTGCTTCTCTCTTCCTATCCTGAGTAGTGGTAATCTGCTGGGACGGAACAGCTTTGAGGTGCGCGTTTGTGCCTGTCCTGGGAGAGACCGGCGCACAGAGGAAGAGAATTTCCGTAAGAAAGGGGAGCCTTGCCTCGATCTGCCCCCTGGGAGCACTAAGCGAGGTAAGCAAGCAGGACAAGAGGTGATGGAGGAGACCAAGGGTGCAGTCCTGCCCTGGATTCACTCTTTTATCACCTTTCCTTGCCTCTTTCCCAGCAATGCCCAATAGCACGAGCTCCTCTCCCCAGCCAAAGAAGAAGCCACTGGATGGAGAATATTTCACCCTTCAGGTACCAAGTCTTGAGACCTCTTATCAGGTTGAAAGTTTCCAGTCTAACACTAAAAATGCCATTTTCTTCTTGACTGCTTTGCCTGCAATTGGGGCATTTGCCATCAGGGGGCAATGATGCCTCAAAGACAATGGCTCCTGGTTGTACCTAACTAACTTCAGAATACCAACTTATACCATAATATATATTTTAAAGGACCAGACCACCTTTCAAAAAGAAAATTGTTAAAGAAAGCATGAAAATGATTCTATGACTTTGCCTGATACAGATGCTACTTGACTTACGATGGTGTTACTTCCTGATAAACTCATTGTAAGTTGAAAATATTGTAAGTTGAAAATGGATTTGATACACCTAACCTAAAAGGAACATCATAGCTTAGCGTAGCCTACATTTATTTTTAATGGAGACAGCATCTTGTTCTGTTAACCCAGACTGGATTACAGTGACATGATCATAGCTCATTATACCCTTGAATTCCTGGGCTCAAGCAATCTTCTCACCTCTGTCTCCCTAGTAGCTAGGACCATTAGTATATGGCACCACTCCCAGCTAATTTTTAAAATTTTTGTAGAGATAGGGTCTCACTATGTTGCCCAGGCTGGTCTCTAGCCTACTTTTTTGAGACAAGGTCTTGCTCTGTCACCCAGGCTGGATAGAGTGCAGTAGTAGTGCAGTCACAGCTCACTGCAGCCTCCACCTCCCAGGCTCAGACCATCCTCCCAGCTCAGCCTCCCAAGTCTCTGGATCTATAGGCCCACACCACCATGCCTGGCTAATTTTTATTTTGTAATCATTTTATTTATTTATTTATTTTTAAGACAGTCTCACTCTGTTGCTCAGGCTAAAGTGGCACAATCTCAGCTCACTGCAGCCTTGACTTCCCTGGGCTCAGGTAATTTCAGCCTGCCAAGTAGCTAGGACTATAGGCACATGCCACCACACCCGGCTAACTTTTTTATTTTCTATGAAGTTGAGGTCTTGCTATGTTGTCCATGCTGCTATCAAATCCCTGGGCTCAATCAGTCCTTCCACCTCAGCCTCCCCAAGTATTGGGATTACAGGCATGAGCTACCACACTCAGCCCTAGCCTACTTTAAACATGCTCAGAACATTTAAGTTACCTTTACCCTACAGTTGGGCAAAGTCATCTAACACAGAGCCTATTTTATTGTAATAAAGTGTTGGATATCGTGATTTATTGAATATTGTACGGAAAGTAGGAAACAGTACGGTTACGTGAAAGGAGACACAGTCGGGCTGGGCACAGCGAGGCTCAAAAAAAAGAAAAGGCCAGGCGTGGTGGCTCATGCCTGTAATTTTAGCACTTTGGGAGGCCAATGCAGGCAGATCACCTGAAGTCAGCAGTTCAAGACCAGCCTGGCCAACATGGTAAAACCTGTCTCTACTAAAAAATACAAAAAGTAGCCGGGCGCGTTGGCTCACGCCTGTAATCCCAGCACTTTAGGAGGCCAAGGCGGGTGGATCACAAGGTCAAGAGATCGAGACCATCCTGGTCAACATGGTGAAACCCCGTTTCTACTAAAAATGCAAAAAATTAGCTGGGCATGGTGGCAGGTGCCTGTAATCCCAGCTACTCAGGAGGCTGAGGCAGGAGAATTGCCTGAACCCAGGAGGCAGAGGTTGCAGTGAGCCGAGATCGCGCCATTGCTCTCCGGCCTGGGTAACAAGAGCGAAACTCCGTCTCAAGAAAAAAAAAAGAAAGAAAAATACAAAAAGTAGCTGGGCATGGTGGTGTGTGCCTGTAGTCTCAGCTACTCAGGAGGCTGAGGCAGGAGAATCACTTAAACCCAGGAGGCTGAGGTTCCGGTGAGCTGAGATCACATCATTGCACTCCAGCCTGGGTGACTGACGAGACTCTGTCTAAAAAAAAAGGGAGGGGGCGGGGCTAGTGGCTCACGCCTGTAATTCTAGCATTCTGGGAGACCGATGTGGGTGGATCACCTGAGGTCAGGAGTTCAAAACCAGCCTGGCCATCATGGTGAAACCCCATCTTTAAACAAAATAATTAAAAAAAAAAAAAAAGAAAGAAACGAAACGAAGCACAGTCACATGCATCTGTAATCCCAGCTACTCGAGAGGCTAAGGCAGGAAGATCACTTGAGCCCAGGAGTTTGAGTCCAGCCTGGACAACATAGTAAGACATCATCTCTAAAATTTAAAGAAGGGCCAGGCACAGTGGCTCACACCTGTAATCCCAGCACTTTGGGAGGTAGAGGTGGGTGGATCACCTGATGTCAGGAGTTCGAAACCAGTCTGACTAACATGGTGAAACCCCGTCTCTATTAAAACACAAAAATTAGCCAGTATGGTGGATTACGCCTGTAGTCTCAGCTACTCAGGAGGCTGAGGCACAAGAATCATTTGAACCCTGGAGGCAGAGATTGCAATGAGCCAAGATCGCACCAATACACTCCAGCCTGGGCAACAGAGCAAGACTCTGTCTCAAAAAAAAAAAAAAAAAATAGAATTTTTTTAAAAAGTCAGTTGTATGGTTACTTGAAGTACAGTTTCTACTAAATGCATGTTGCTTTTGTACTATCATTAAGTCAAAAAAAATTGTAAATTGAACTATCTTAACTCAGTGACTGTGTATACGTATTTCTCCCCCTCCTCTCTTGCTGCAGATCCATGGGCGTGAGCGCTTTGAGATGTTCCGAGAGCTGAATGAGGCCTTGGAACTCAAGGATGCCCAGGCTGGGAAGGAGCCAGGGGGGAGCAGGGCCCACTCCAAGTAAGTGACCACAGCCCCTTCCTGGCCCCACTCTCCTGCCTTCCTATGTTACAAAGCCATAGGATTCCATCCTCATCCTGCCTTTATGGTAAAAGGCAGCTGATCCTGTCTCATTGGGTCCTAGCCAGGCACAAACTTTTTTTTTAGTCTTCCTCCAGTTGAATCATAACCACATTCTTGGCCGGGCACAGTAACTCATGCCTTTAATCCCAGCACTTTGGGAGGCCAAGGCGGGCGGATTACGAGGTCAGGAGATTGAGACCATCCTGGCCAACATGGTGAAACCCCGTCTCTACTAAAAATACAAAAATTAGCTGGGCGTGGTGGCACGCACCTGTAGTCCCAGCTACTTGGGAGGCTGAGGCAGGAGAATCGCTTGAATCCAAGAGACAGAGGTTACTGTGAGCTGAGATTGTGCCACTGCATTCTAGCCTGGCAACAGAGCAAGACTCCATCTCAAAAAAAAAAAAATGTGGTAAGGGAAGATGACGATACACTCTGAGGTGCTCAGTAAAAGTAAACATTTGCATGTGGTGTGGCTCAAATTCCCCTTGTACCAGCCTTAGGCCCTTCAAAGCCTCAGTCAGGGAAAAGCGGCACAGATCCTCTGACTCATGTGATGTATCTCTTCTCCCTGCTTCTGTTTGCTACAGCCACCTGAAGTCCAAGAAGGGGCAGTGTACCTCCCGCCATAAAAAACTAATGGTCAAGAGAGAGGGACCTGACTCAGACTGACATTCTTCGCTTCTTGTTCCCCACTGACAGCCTCCCACCCCATCTCTCCCTCCCCTACCATTTTGGGTTTTGGATCTTTGAACCCTTGCTTGCAATAGGTGTGCATCAGAAACACCCAGGACTTTGGTTTCCTTTGTCCCGGGGTCTGACTGAGAAAGTTGGCCTGCATTTGTGTTTTGTTGTGGGGAGGAGGATGGGGGTTAGGACATACCAGCTTCAATTGTAAGGTTTTTACTGTGAGGGATGTTTGGGAGATGTAAGAATTGTTCTTGCAGGTAAGGGTTAGTTTATAATCAACCACACACTAGGCAGGGGCCCACTTCTTCACTGTACTAACCAGGGAAGCTGTCCCACACTCTTTAATTTCGTCTAACTTCAAGGTCCATAGCTATGAAATGCTGGCCTTTGGACCTACCTCACGGAGTATGTTGTGAGGGTGAATGAAATAATGTATGTCTGGCCTTGAAACCATTTTTTATTATATGGGGTCTTGAACTTGACCCCCTTGAGGGTGCTTATTCCCCGTCCCTGTTGGTCAGTGGGTTGGTAGTTTCTGCATTTGGGCAGCTGATTCGGTAGAGGGCGTTGCCAAGTCTCAGCTTGCCTGGCCAAATCCTCTCTGACAACCTCTTGGTGAACCTTAGCACCTAAAAGGAAATCTCAGCCCATCCCACACCCTGGAGATTTCATTTCTTGTGTATGATGATCTGGATCCACCAAGACTTGTTTTATGCTCAGGGTCAATTTCTTTTCTTTTTTCTTTGAGGCGGGGTCTTGCTCTGTTGCCCAGGCTGGCGTACAGTGGTGATCTTGGCTCACCGCAGCCTTCACCTCTCTGGCTCAAGCAATTCTTCTGCCTCAGCCTTTCAAATAGCTGGGACCACAAGCTCATGCCACCACAGCTGGCTAATTTTTACATGTTTTGTAGAGATGGAGTCTTGATATGTTGGCCAGGCTGGTCTCAAACTCCTGGGCTCAAGAAATCTGCCTGCCTCAGCCTCCCAGAGTGCTGGGATTACAAGTGTGAGCCACCGTGTCCAGCTGGAAGGGTCAATGCCTTTTACATTCTGCAAGCACATCTGCATTTTCACCCCACCCCTTCCCCCCCTTCCCTTTTTATATCCCATTTTTATATCAATTTCTTATTTTGCAATAAAACTTTGTTGCCACCTGTGTGTCTGAGGGGTAAATGCCAGTGCAGGCTGTGGGGGTCAGCAGGTGCAGGGGTGAGTGAGGAGGTGAAGTTGGGAAGCAGCCACCTGAGTCTGCAAGGAGTGTGGGCTGGCAGGGGGGTTGATGCCTGGGTTCCGGGAGGGGAACAAAGGCAGGAGACTGGGTCAGTCTGTGGGCTGCATGACAATAAGGCGCGGGGGTGACTCCATTCATAACTCAGGAACCAACTGTCCCTCCTCCCCTCCTGCTGGGGCTGGCACGAGGTTCTCTCCCTCCCCTGCTTCTAGGATTGGGCTGCTGCCCCTTCGGCAGCCTCTCACCAAGGATTACAGGATTTAAACGTCTGATTTAGCAAGGCTGAGCCTCCAGGGTGGCCATCTGCTCCTCTAGAAAGTGGCAGGATACCTGGGTTCCAGAGGGAATGGGGGTGGGTGCTACTAGATGGAGAGAGGCCAGTGGGAGGCCTGCCAGCCAGGGTCCCGGGAAAGTGGGGGCAGCTAAGGTAAGGGTAGGGGTGTGGGGCTAGGCCCTTCCCAGCATCCCCTTATCCTGGGCCTCATGCCAGGTGGTTGAATGAATTGAAGCTTTAAACTCTGCCAGGAAAACCTTTCAAAGGGCTTCTTGGGATAGGGAAGAGAGTCGGGTTGAGGAGCTCAGTACCCCCTGCCCGTGCTCCTCAGGGCTGCTGGCTCCCAGGGAGGGGGGATGGGGGCAGGCAGGCTCTTCCCCATCACCGACTGCTGTCTGAGCCAGTGCTTGGAGGGGCGATCAGACATGGCTTGTCCTGCCTCCTCCAATTTGGTGGAGATGGGTGTTAGGGTCCAGAGGGGCTTCTGGGGCCACTGTCCTCTCAGCTCATCAGCCAGGCTGAAGGTGCCAGCAGGAGCCCCTTGCCTTGCCCCAAGACAGCTATGAAGCCACCAGCCTTCTTTCAAGACCACTTTTTTTTTTCTCTTTCTTACTAGGAAATGCGAAATGCTCTCCCCAGGAGCTCTGGATCCACCTCTTTCAGAGACTCTTAAATATCTGTCCCTATACAGCAGGCAAACTAGGGCTCGTGATGCTCAGTCCTGGTCTTGCTTCTGTAGACAAGTCACCTCAGTGAGCTTCCTTTTCCTTTATCTTTTTTTTTAAGCTTTATTGGGCATAATTGACCCCCCAGAATTGCATGTATTTAAGGCATGCAATGTGATGATTTGATATGGGGTATATTGTGAAATCATTACAACGATCAAATTAAGACGTGTCCATCACACAGTTACCCTTTGTGCCTCTGCACACGTGCTCACCTTTGATGAAGACACAGATCTACTCTGCAAATTTCAAGGAAATGGAAAAATCTCCCTTTCTGACAACCGTCCTCCACCCTTTTACTCACCACCTTTCCCTAGATGGTGTCCCTAGCTCTGTTTTTAATTCTGCTGTGCTGCTTCAGATCCATTCTGACTCTGCCAGTCCCTTCTTTATGAGCTGATAGATTGCAGGATTGAGAATTATGGCCAGCTGTGGTGGCTCATGCCTGTAACCCCAGCACTTTGGGAGGCTAAGGCAGGTGAATCACCTGAGGTCAGAAGTTGGAGACCAGCCTGACCAACATGATGAAACCCCATCTCTACTAAAAATGCAAAATTAGCTGGGCATGGTGGTACACGCCTGTAATATCAGCTACCTGGGAGGCTGAAGCAGGAGAATTGCTTGAACCTGGAAAGCGGAGGTTGCAGTGAGCAGAGATCTTGCCATTGCACTCCAGCCTGGGTGACGGAGTGAAAGTCCGTCTCAAAAAACAAAAAGAATTACGAAGCTGAGACTTCAGGCCAGCTCCCCTATACTATATATCCTAAACTCTCTGGTCCTACTTGCTGGCTTCTTTCCCTCTGGGCCCATCCCATCTAGACAGCAGGTACTCATTGGTACCTTACCCAGTGCCAGGAGCTGTTCTAGGCCCTGGGGACCTATGGCAGACAGGGTCCCTAGCCTCCCACTCAAAAGAGCCCAGGCCTTATTCTAATGAGATATGAAATAAAATCTCCCAATTCCTCATGGTTCCAATCTAAACTTGTAATTCACAACCTTAAACCAGCATGTTCTATTTTTTTATTTAGAAAACATTTCCAGCTGGGCACTGTGGCTCACACCTGTAATCCCAGCACTTTGGGAGGCTGAGGCAGGCGGATCACAAGGTCAGGAGTTTGAGAGCAGCCTGACCAACATGATGAAACCCGTCTCTACTAAAAATAGAAAAATTAGCCAGGCGTGGTGGTGCACACCTGTAATCCCAGCTACTCAGGAGGATGAGGCAGGAGAATTGCTTGAACCCAGTTCAAGAGGTCGGAGTTCGAGACCAGCCTGGCCAACATGGTACAACGCTGTCTGTACCAAAAATACAAAAATTAGCCGGGTGTGCTGGCGGGCACCTGTAATCCCAGCTACTCGGGAGGCTGAGGTGGGAGGCAGAGGTTGCAATGAGCAAGATTGTGCCACTGCACTCCAGCCTGAGTGACAGAGTAAGACTCTGTCTCAAAAAAAAAAAGTGGAAAAGATGCATGAAAGTGTGTATGATAATGACCCAATTTTGGTATAACAATGACCAAAACCCAATGATCCTTTTCTATATGATGAGGGATGTGTGTGTGTGTGTGTGTGTGTGTGTGTGTATTATGAATTAATGATAAAATTGTGTATATGTGTATGCATATGTGATAAAGCTATTTTTCAAGACAAATACTAGGACCAATTAATTGCAAAAAGAAAAAAGGCCCCAAGAAGAAAATAAAAATTAGCTATAGGCTCCCCTTTCCCCCATATACCACAAGAAGCATCACATATATTTTTTTCTATGCTTATGTGTATGTGTTTACTTTTACACAAAATTAGGCTCATATAGTTCACATTGTTTGGACATCCATGTTTCTTCTAGGCAACTTTTCTCACCTGTCTCTGGGCATTTGCTGATGCCCTTTTCTCTCCACACCACCCCCCTTTTTTTTTTTTTTTTTTTTGAAACAGTTTCGCTCTCCTTACCCAGGCTGGAGTGCAGTGGCGCGATCTCTGCTCACTGCAACCTCTGCCTCCTGGGTTCAAGTAATTCTCCTGCCTCAGCTTCCTGAGTAGCTGGGATTACAGGTGCGCACCACTATGCCCAGCTAATTTTTGTATTTTTAGTAGAAATGGGTTTCACCATGTTGACCAGGATAGTCTCAATTTCTTGACTTCGTGATCCACCTGCCTCAGCCTCCCAAAGTGCTGGTATTATAGGCGTGAGCCACCACGCCTGGCCAACCGCTCCTCCTTTAAGCTCCCGATTAAATGCTCCATCCTCTGAGAAACTTTCCAGTAATGCCCCGGCAGACCACGGCTGACAGCTCTGAATTTTGTCATATTTTGTCACCGGCTTTCTCCCCTTCCTTGAAGCATGTTTAGGTCTACCTTGTATGAGAGTTTCTCGTGTGCTCCTCACCTCTCCCGTTAAACTGGGGAGCTCCTTGGGGGCAGGACCTCTGCCTCTTTCGTAAGTGTGTCCTCACAGTGCCTAGAATGCACACAGTAGGCACTTTATAAGCATTACTGTACAAAAGGGACGTAGGCTTCCTGCCTCACTTGTATGGAGTCATCTCAAGATAGTGTACGCCAAATTAGTCAAGGTGAAGAAGGTAGATGCTTGGACACTGGAAGGAAGAGGTCAAAGCTAGGAAGCGGCCTCCAAAGCCCAGGGGATCCCCCTGGGACCACCCAGATCCACCCTCCACTCCTTCCCTGGACTCTTCCAGCTGCTCAGAAAGGAACAACCCACACACAGGGCTCTGTGTATGATATATATTTATATATATAATTGCTCTCATTTTACTTAATCCTCTTTTTACAGTAGATCTGACACAGGCATTAAATAACTGCAGAGAGAGACTGTGGTGGGGGGCAGGGGCGGGGAAACATGGAGACCCGAAGGGAAGAAACACAGATTCAGCTAGAGAAAAAGGGAAGGGTCCACCAGCGGGTGGAGTATGGATGCTGCCGCATTAAAAAAGAAAAAGAAGGTTAGAGGGCAGGAGGAAGTGAAGCGATTCTGGAGGACAAAGAGTTAAAATACTCTACAGCTACGGAGTATTCAAAGCAGGAGGCAGAAGGCCCCTCATTTGACATTCTATGGGTATTACGGGTTTTTTTTGTTTTTGTTTTTGTTTTTTTAAAGGCAGAGGGGTCTGAAGGAGATGGAACCAAGACATTCAGAGGCTAGATTTGGAACTTCCAGGCCTGCATGCGGAGGAAAGGAAAGGAGTTAGTGATTCGTTGATAACTTGCTAAGAGAAACCAGAGAGACGATCGTGGGGGCAGATCTGGGCTCGGGGGAAGGAGGTGGAATAGTCCCAAAGCCAGCTGATGTTTCCAAGGTGGCCACTGGGGACGGAGCAAAAATGGCCACCCCTCCCCCAGAGCTCCCTGGGAAGTGGAACTTGAAGGATATTCTGGGAAGGCAAATGGGGGAAGGGAGCCATCCATAAAAACAAAGTGGATATTCAGCCTAGGTCAACCCCGCCCCTCTGGGTAGCAGCTATTTGGGTGATAGAAGGGCCTAGGAAGAAACTGAAGCTGGGTGCAGTGGCTCACGCCTATAATCTCAACCCATTGGGAGGCCAAGATGGGCAGATCACCTGAGGTCGGGAGTTCAAGACCAGCCTGGCCAACATGGTGAAACCCCGTCTCTACTAAAAATACAAAAATAATTAGCCAGGCGTGGTAGCAAATGCCTGTAATCCCAGCTACTCAGGAGGCTGAGGCAGGAGAATTGCTTGAACCTGGGAGGCAGAGGTTGCAGTGAGCCAAGCCAAACGCCATTGTACTCCAGCCTGGGCAACAAGTGTGAAACCTCGTTGAAAGAGAGAGAGAAAAAGGGAAAGAGAGGAAGGAAGGAAAGAAAGAAACTGAAGTCAGTCAGGGGCTGCTAGAGGATTTTTGGGAAGGGTCAACACAGCAGGCCTCGCTTCCATTCCTTCATTTCCCAGCTCACAGAATCACCAGAGGGTGAGCAGCAGAACATGCCAGGAAAGAGGGAAAAGGCCACAGAATCACCTTGTCCTCAGTCACAAAGGGGTGCCTTTCAGAGGAGGGAACAGGGATGAAGAGGCAGAGAAGAGCTTCCCAGGAGCCAGATAAGTTCAAAGTCACCAAGATAGTGACTGTGTAGATAGGGAGAAAGTGAGAGAGAGAGATCAAGGGACAGTGGCTAGTGCTTAGGAATGGAAGGACGGAGTGCCACAATCATCTCTGGAAGCAAATGAGGCACGAGTGCACGTTTGTGTGTGGGGGGTGGGGAGGGTGGGGGAGGCGGGTGTAGGTGGTGGGTGGGTGGGTCAATGGGCACTTCCTATAACTCTCAAGGGATATGCAGGCAGGAGAGTGGGTAGCTCTCACAGCTAAACCAGAACTAGAAAGGCTCCTAACGCCTCTGTGGCCATCTTGGTAGCCCAGCTCCCTCTGACTGAGCTGAGGTTGGGAGAAGTTGGTGGAAAATGCAAGTGGCCAGAGAACCGCCATGGACTTCAGGCTGGGTTGAGAAGTCAAGGAAAAGGGTGTGAGGCTCAGACAAGTCATAGCTTTGTTATCAAAAATACCTTTGGGGTGGGTGAAGGAGGGATCAGGCAGGGTCAGGGACATTCCAGAAGCATCCACAGGAGAGAGGTGGGGTGGGAGAAAGGGGCCTCAGGTTTTGTTGATGCGGAGTTTGAATGCCACGCGGCCAGCAAACTTGTCTCGCTCATCGTCTGTGGCGATGTTGGCGGCATTGATGCGGCATTCTACATTCACCTCCACATTGGGGGTCACATTCAGGAACTTCACGGCCACCAGGGGCTGTGTGTAGTTTACCTGGGCCGGAGGAGCAGGGCAGGGTCTAGGCCTGGGCCTACTCAGCCTCCTTCCCTAGCTCACCACCCACCCCCGCCATCCACCTGGGCTTGTACTAGGACTTACGTGGAACTTTTTGCCATAGTAGGGGAAGTACATGAGGTCGATGTTGCCATTGGAAGGGAACATGACGAAATGGCCGAGATTCTCAGCATCTTCATCTCGCTGTGGGGGTGCAGGAAGATGGGGGTGAGCCAGTTAGGGATGGCAGGCACCCAGGAGCTCACCAGACTTCCATTTGTTCTTTTTTTCTTCCTTCACCCCCAATTTTGCCTGCCTCAAGTCTGCCTCCCTGGAGCTGTGAGTCTGCGTGTGTGTCTGCATGTGTAGATGAGGGTATGGTCTGTCTCTGTCATCATTCTAGGAACTCCTGAAGGCTGGTAATGACACGAAAGCCTCCTACTCCACTCCTACCCCGAGTTCTTACCCCATCCTCAGGAATCAATTTCTGGAGCAGAGCCAAGAAAGAACAGAAAAATGATTAAGGGTTGAATAGGAAGCAAGGAAGGGGATGTGAAGCGGGTCGTAGGTTTCTAGAAAGGACAGAGCAGTGAATGGAGGGGAACAGGATCCCAAGGACAACGTAGTGGTGGCAGATGGCACTAACAGATCAGCAGCTACCAGATACCTAGAAGGAACTGAGGGGTAGGGGCCATAGGGAGGGAGAGCAAAAAATATGGACAATCCGGGAATAAAGGAGAAGGTGGAAGGGTTAGGGAAGAAGCCAGAGGCCAGGGCATTGGTGGAGGAGGGGGTGTGTCTGCCCCTACGAGAGCAGACCTCTGCATCCTAGAGAGAAGCAAGAGGAGTTCGAGGCCCTTGGCTTTCAAGCTACAGTGAAGCCCACGAGCCCACTCTTACCCCCTTGTTTCTATGGTGATGGGGCTTCTGGGAGCAAAGAAGATAGGGAGAGACAGGTGAATTACACAGAAACCATGAAGGATACACAGGTGAGCAGGCAGACAAGGCCCAGTGAACTCACCTTCCCAGCACAGGTAACATTCATGCTCTGGTTTGCTCCTGCATAGAAGTTGATGACCTGGAGTGAGGATGGAAGGTAAAGAGAGTCAGAGGAAGAAGTTGTAAAAGATGGGTATCCAGACCAAGCTAAACCAGGCACTATAGTCCCAATTGCTAAGGAGGTTGAAGTGGGAGAATAGTATAATTCCAGGGGTTCAGATAGCTTAATTCTATGGGCAACATAGTGAGAACCTGTCTCAAAAAAAAAGGCAGGGGGGGCGTCCAGCCTCCTAGCTATAGAGCTGAGCCTCCAAGGGCCCCGCCTCTCTTTCTCTCTCAGCTACACAAACATCCACATTTCTCTCATGTCCATTAACCCCAGTGAAAGGATGCAACTGTCTGCAGGTGATGGCCCCAGATCCTTCCTCCGTTCACCCTGGGGACCACGGTCATGGGTACCCGGTTCATCTTGATGAAGACACAGGGCTGCCCAGTGCTGTAACCATAGTGGGTGGGGTCCCCAATGCCGGAGCAGATGCCCAGCTGGGTCCGGTTGAATTGGCAGGCACGTTTGGGGTAGTTGAGGACTCCATTATCTGGCTGTTCGTAATAGCGCCCAGGGCGGCAGACATCATTCTTCTGGGCTTGGATAGAGTCGTTGTAAGCTAAAGAGGTGGGAGAGGAGGGAGTCAGGAGCCAGATGTTCCATTTCCAAGGTCCCCAATCCCCTGCCCGAAGTCTTGACCTGCCACACAGCCCGGCCAACACTCACGCTCCAAGAACTTGTTGAGCTTCTGAACATGCTGGTCCCAGCTTTCAGTGTCACTGACATTGACAATGACATCAAGGTTCTCAGTCTTGGGGCGAATCATCAAGCCTACAGCCGACAAAGGCAGAAGTTAGGGGTATCTATAAGATGAGGGACTTCACACAGAGGGAAGAAAATGGACCCAGAAAACACCAGGGTGCGGACAGCAGTGAATATCTGAGATTGTCTTCATGGGAGGGTGATTTCCCGTGGTTATCTGCCACATGCCCAAATCACACAGTTCCCAGCTGTAGGAAATGGGAAGGAGGAAAGATTCCAAGAAGTTCCCAAGCATATAGGGATTGGGTCATCAGAATCAAACTCCTGGAAAGAACTACTAGTTCCTTCTAGAGGTTTAGGGGCACAACAGCAATTAGTGTAGCTGGCAGGGGGAGCCTTTGCACTCACCTGGTGTGGCCAGTCGGTCCTGGTACTTGGGGGTATGGTCGGAGACAGTCTGTAGCATCACCCACATGGTGAGAGAGAACATGGCGGTGAGGAAGCCATAAAAGACGAGGTAGAAGAGGAGGATAAAGGCTAGGGAGGAGGAAACAGGGTGAGCAGGGCCTACGGTTCCCACTATACCCTCTCCTATCCCCACGCACCCTCCTACCCACTCTGAAGTTCGGCACTGGGCCTGGTCACAGACCCACAGAGATGTCTTAGAGCCTTCCCCTGGGAGCAAAATAAGACAATGGAAACAGGCAGTTGTGTCTGGCTTTCAGCCATGACTCCCAGCCCCTCCCCTCCCCCGGCCCTAGGGCACAGTGAAGCCCGACCTTGTGGAAGCCACAGAGACCTAAACTCTCCTTGCTGGGGCAACTCCAAGTGTAGGCTGCTGTCATTTTGCCTCCAATTACATTTCCAACTTTTCAGCCATGCATAGTCCTGAAAAGGCACACATCTGTTACCTCTACACTCATACTCATGCTTAAAGCTGTGCTAGCATGATGACATTTTTTTTTTGAGATGGTGTCTTGCTCTGTTGCCAGGCTGGAGTGCAGTGGTGCGATCTCAGCTCACTGCAACCTCTGCCTCCGGGTTCAAGAGATTCTCCTGCCTCAGCCTCCTGTATAGCTGGGACTACAGGCCTGTACCATCACGCCCAGCTAATTTTGTATTTTTAGTAGAGACTGGGTTTCTCCATGTTGGTGGTCAGGCTGGTCTTGAATTCCCGACCTCAGATAATCCACCTGCCTCGGCCTCCCAAACTGCTGGGATTACAGGCGTGAGCCACTGCACCTGGCAAGCAAACTCTCATACCACCTTGCAGAACATGGAACCTCAGGTTTGAATAGCAAAATCTCTCTCCTGATGCCCTGGAGAAGCCAAATTTTGATCAGTTCCTGAAATGAAAGACCTAACACTCTAGCCTAGCTATAAATCTCTCAGAGACAGCTTGTTAGAACCTTTGACAGTCACTCCACCCTCAGCTCACACCCAGCACCCTGGGCAGAGGCAGGGAGGAAAGGCAGAATCTCCCACAGCTTTCCCTTGGCTGGATCTCTCTATGGCTACCCCGCCTGAAGTAAGGGCCCCCTGTTCCCACCACTTTGGAAGGAATCCCAATCCTTCCACCTCAGAAGACACTTCTTCTTTTTTTTTTTTTTTTTTTTTTTTGAGATGGAGTTTCGCTCTTGTTACCCAGGCTGGAGTGCAATGCTGCCATCTCGGCTCACCGCAACCTCCACCTCCTGGGTTCAGGCAATTCTCCTGCCTCAGCCTCCTGAGTAGCTGAGATTACAGGCACGCGCCACCATGCCTGGCTAATTTTTTGTATTTTTTTTTAGTAGAGACAGGGTTTCACCATGTTGACCAGGATGGTCTCCATCTCTGACCTCGTGATCCACCCGCCTCGGCCATCCACAGTGCTGGGATTACAGGCTTGAGCCACCTCGACCGGCCTCAGAAGACACTTCTACCATGAAGTCCTCCAGTTCTCCCAAGTATTGCTGGATTCTTCCCATCCCAGGGGCTGGACTTTGAGTTCCCTGAGGGCATTGATTGCATGGGACCCACCTTGGGGGCCCTTGAGCTGGTGGACTGATGGGGACAGTGCCCAATCAGTTTGGAAAAATTGTAAACCGTGTCACACAGGGTCCCCTGTGTCTCAGTGACCCAGCTTGACCATCCCTCTGGGGAAAATTCCACCCCTCCTCACCTGCACCTGTGCGGGTCACCAGAGCCCCCTGACCACTACAACTCCCTAAGCCCTGCCATGGTCAGCCTGGGCAGGCTCCCAAGCCATCTGACTGCCACAGACACTCGGCTGGCTGATGCACACATCTCACCACAGTGACCACTCCTCCGTCCCCCACCGACATGGGAGCAAAACCTGCAGCCTCCGAAAAACTCATACTATCAGCAGCCCCCCCACCTACAAAGCAGTCACAGAAGGCTCCCAAGGCCAGGCGGTGGGATACAGACAACTTCCGCCGTGAAGAACCCCCCTAACATCCCCCCTAAGACCCGCCCCCTCAAGAACATTCCTAGGGTCCAGGGGGTGGGCACGAGCTAAAAATAAACGGGGCTGAAGAGCTAGTGAGAGCCGGAGGTAGGGAAGGGGCGCTCTTTGGAGGTGGGGGACGCCCGTGTGGAGCGGACAGGCCCCAAGAGGGAGTGTGAGCGCCGCGGCGCTGACACACAGGCAGAGCAGGAGACCCCCCGCCTGAAGGGGCTCCGCGGGGGGCGGGAAGGCGGCTGTGACCTACTTTCTCCGCCTCCGCACGGCCAGCCGGGGAGATTAGACTGGCGATCCGGCCCCCTCCCAGCCCAGAGCCCGGCAGGGGGGCTGGACGCGGGGACCCGGGAGGGGAGCTGGGGCCGCGCTGGCGGGACCCTGCGCCCCCCAAGGCGTCGCCCCGCGGCTCCCCCACCGCCCCTCGTGTGCCGGCCCTGCGTACCCCAGCTGGTCCCGGTGCGGCCCATGAACTGGTGCGTCCTCGGGTTCCACACGAACTCCTTCCACTCCTCAACCACCTGCCCGCAGCTCTTCTTCTCTTTCTGGATGACCATCTTGGCGGCGCGGGGCGAGTCCCGGCCCGGGGCTGGGGGCTGCGGAGAAGCGGGGACGCCGCGCGCTGTAGCCCTCCACACACCCAAAAGCGCGGGGAGGGAAGGAGGCGAGGGCAAAGGAGACCCCCCTCAGATATGCAGCTGCTGCAAATTCCGAGGTGCACGGCCACGCGCTGCGGGGTGCTGGCAGGGCGGCGGAAGATGCACCGATCCTAGGCCCCCCAACTGCGATGAAAAGGGGTGCTGTCAGAGCAGGGGAGAATAACAAGAGGAAGGGGTATGAATGCAGCTTCACCCCCCCAAACCGCCTAGAAGCAAAGCGAAAAGGGGTGCAAAAACAGACGGCTACAAAAGCCGAGCAAAACGCAGAAAAAAGCGGGGTACAAAAAGGCAGGGAGAAGGGGGGGAGGGGGCCGCCCCGAAATCCAAGATGCAAAGAGGCTGTGGAAGGAAGCTCAAGGCTCCCTCCGCCAAGCAGAGACCACTGCACCAGTGGCGGCTTGGCCGCGGGGGTGGGGCGGGGACGCGCAGTTGGGGGACAGCCAGGGACTGGGGGCCCCCAGGCGGAGGCTCCGCTCCTCAGCAGTGCGGAGCCCGCGGTCGCGGATCGCGGTCTTTATACTCTGCGACTCTGAGGGTGCCCGCCCCCTTCCCACCCCCAGAAGCTCCACCTCCTCGCCACTGGCCCAGGCGACCTCATACATATGTAAATACGGAGATGATTGGGCCCGCCTCCGCCCACGCCCTCTGCCTCCTCTTAGGGACCCCGCGGTCTCCCGATTACCCCACCCTAGGTACTGGACTGGGACAGGGTGGGAGGAAGAGATAGAGGGCGTGTCCTGGCGGAGTAGAGGGAAAGATAACCCCAGAGAAACTCAGCGACAGAGAGAGAAGCTGATATATGCTCAAAGATGGGGGCCCCAGGCAGGGAGTTAGAAAGACACTAAGATAAAGATGCGGTGGAAGAGTCCGGGAGCAGATGGAGCCGAATGTCAGAGGAATAAAGAGCTAGAGATCAAGAAGTAGGCGAAGAGACCAGCCGGGAGGCTGGCCGAGCCAGGAGGGAAGTTAGGACAGGCCACGCAGAGATGGATAAAGGCCACCCCAAGAGGGACATTCCCCTGTTGGGAGCCGCTACCAGTCCTTCAGACTCCACCTTCTCCAATCTCACAGCCCATGTCCACACCACCGGCTCTGTCCATGTGCAGAGGCTTCCCCATCTTCCCATCACATCTCCCTGAAGCCCTCTCAACACCACATTCTCAGGCCCCAGCACTGCCCTGAGACCCCTGCCCTGCAGCCTGGTCTATTTCGGTTCTCTGCCTCCTGGCACCCCCACCCCCATGCCTGAACTTCCCTCCTTATGTGTCTACTTGGGTCAGCAAACCTTTACTGAGCATCTCTAGGGACTGTGTGCCGTAGCCCTGGGGAGGCCAGAGATGTTCAACTGAAGCCACAGCTCTCACAGAGCTCACAGTCTAGCAGGGGGGAGTAGACTTGCCTGTAAATACCACCTTTTTTTTTTTTTTTTGAGGTGGGGTTTCACCATGTTGGTCAGGCTGGTCTTGAACTCCCAACCTCAGGTGATCTGCCCGCCTTGGCCTCCAATACCACATATTAAGAATCATTATCTCGGCCAGGCCCAGTGGCTCATGCCTGTAATCCCAGCTCTATGGGAGGCCAAGGCGGCAGATCACCTGAAGGAAGGAGTTGGAGACCAGAGGTCAGGAGCTCAAGACCAGCCTGGCCAACATGGTAAAACTCCGTCTCTACTAAAACTACGAAAATTAGCCGGGTGTGCTTCTACAATCCCGGCTACTCAGGAGGCTGAGGCAGGAGAACTGCTTGAACCTTGGAGGCGGAGGTTGTAGTGAGCCAAGATCGTGCCATTGCAGTCCAGCCTGGGTGACAGAGTGAGACTCCATCTCAAAAAAAAAAAAAAAAGTCTGGGCACGGTGGCTCACACCTGTCATCCCAGCACTTTGGGAGGCCAAGGCAGGCAGATCACCTGAGGTCAGGAGTTTGAGACCAGCTGAACTAACATAGAGAAACTCCATTTCTACCAAAAATACAAAATTAGCCAGGCATGCTAGTGCATGCCTGTAAGCCCAGCTACTTGGGGGGCTGAGGCAGGAGAATTGCTTGAACCTGGGAGGTAGAGGTTTCAGTGAGGAGATTGCACCATTGCACTCACTGGGCAGCAAGAGTGAAACTCTATCTTAAAAAAAAAAAAAAGAAGAGGAAGAATTATCTCCACCTCTTTTAATTTTTTTTCAAATCTTGCTGATTTTCCTTGGAGAGATTTTTCTTCTCCTTTCAACCATCACCTTAAATCCTTAGCCCAAGTTCTCAACACCTCACATCCAAACTGTCAGCCGTGTCCTCAAACCCACTCCTTCCAGTCCAAAGCCAACTTCATGAACCTGCATAGTCACACAAGGCCCTTGCTCAATGTTTGGTTTAAAACTCTCAATTTTTTTTTTTTTACCCCCAAACATTCATGGAGCTGAATGCCATCAGTGACTTGAAATTCTTCATAGTCCTAATCTTTGAATATGTGCTTTGTAAGTGACGTCCAGTGGAGCACGGGTGCATGTGTGTGAACAGAGGAGATATGTGTAATATGCTGTCCTATTCAGACAGAGTTCCAGATGCACCATGAGCACAGAATTCTGGGGGACCTACAATGTGTGGGAGTTCAGCCAGACTCCAAATGAGTACAAGGTAAACATGTTATATCTACAACTGAATACATGGGGAGGCTGAGCGCAGCTGGTTGCTAAATTGGGTGTGAACATGGAAAGGCTCCTTCTGCAAGGAACCTCAAAAACAGTGGCTCAAACTTGTAATCCCAGGACTTTGAGAGACCCAGGAAGGAGGAGATCCCTTGAGCCCAGGAGTTCAAGACAAGTCTTGGCAATATGGCCAGACCCCATCTCTACGAAAAATTTCTTTAAAAATTAGGCTGGGGGCTGGGCGCGGTGGCTCACACCTGTAATCCCAGCACTTTGGGAGGCTGAGGCGGGTGGATCACCAGGGCAAGAGATCGAGACCATCCTGGTCAACATGGTGAAACCCCATCTCTACTAAAAATACAAAAAAAAAAAAAAAAAAAATTAGCTGGGCATGGTGCTCGCCCCGTGCCTGTAATCCCAGCTACTCAGGAGGCTGAGGCAGGAGAATTGCCTGAACCCAGGAGGCGGAGGTTGCAGTGAGCCGAGATCGCACCATTGCACTCCAGCCTGGGTAACAAGAGCAAAACTCCGTCTCAAAAAAAAAAAAAAAAAAAAATTAGGCTGGACGTGGTGGCTCACACCTGTAATTCAAGCACTTTGGAGACCAAGGTGGGCGGATCACCTGAGGTCCAGAGTTCAAGACCAACCTGATGAACATGGTGAAACCCCATCACCCCATCTTTTTTTTTTTTTTTTTGAGACGAAGTTTCGCTCTTTTTACCCAGACTGGAGTGCAATGGCACGATCTCGGCTCACCGCAACCTCCGCCTCCTGGGTTCAAGCAATTCTCCTGCCTCAGCCTCCAAGTAGCAGGGACTACAGGCGGGCACCACCATGCCCAGCTAATTTTTGTATTTTTAGTAGAGACGGGTTTCACCATGTTGGCCAGGATGGTCTTGATCTCTTGACCCCATGATCCACCTGCCTTGGCCTCCCAAAGTGCTGGGATTATAGGCGTGAGCCACCGCGCCCGGCCCCGAAACCCCATCTTTAAAAAAAAAAAAAATTAGCCTGGCACCAGGCACAGTGGCTGTTGCCTGTAATCCGAGTACTTTGAGAAGCCGAGGTAGGTGGATCACGAGGTCAAGAGATCAAGACCATCCTGGCCAACATGGTGAAACCCTGTCTCTACTAAAAATACAAAAATTAGCTGGGCATGGTGTAGTACCAGTCCCAGCTACTCGACAAGCTGAGGTAGGAGGATCTCTTGAATCCAGGAGGCAGAGATTGCAATGAGCTGAGCTTGCGCCACTGTACTCCAGCCTGGTGAAGAATGAGACTCCGTCTCAAAAAAAAAACTTAGCCAAGCATGGTGGCACACACCTCTAGTCCCAGCTACTTAGGAGGCTGATCTGGGAGGATTGGATCGCTATGATCACACCGCTGCACCCCAGCATAGGTGATAGAATGAGACTATGTCTTTTTTTTTTTTTAGAGATGGGGTTTCACCATGTTGGCAAGGATGATCTCGATCTCTTGACATTGTGATCCGCTGGCCTCGGCTTCTCAAAGTGCAGGGATTACTGACAGAAGCCACCATGCCCAGCCCAAGACTATCTCAAAAAAAAAAAAAGAAGAAGAAGAAAAAGAATGAATAAGTGGGAGTGCTGAGAGCTGAGAGACCACACTCTCCACTGAGAGCAGAACTTGGCTTTGAACACAGAAAGCAAGCAATGGCATTTTAGGAGGCATGGATGATCACCATATCTTATGAGATCTTTTCTTAGTCATGTTACTTCCTTGTTTGAGCCACTTAGCCTGGCAAAAATGACATAGAAGGAAAGGCAAGGCTGAGGCAACCCATGGTTCCTGTTCCTTTATCAGGGAGCTGAAGGTAGAAAAATGTTAGGCTGGGCTCACACCTGTAATCCTAGCACTTTGGGAGGCCAAGATGGGAGGATTGCTTCAGGCCAGGAGTTTGAGACCAGTATGGACAAAATCAAGACCCCCATTTTTTTTTTTTGAAATGGAGTTTTGCTCTTGTTGCCCAAGCTAGAGTACAATGGCACAATCTCGGCTCACTACAACCTCCACCTCCTGTGTTCAAGAGATTCTCCTGCCTCAGCCTCCCGAGTAGCTGGGATTACAGGCTCTTACCACCATGACCCACCCATTTTTTGTATTTTTAGTAGAGATGGGGTTTCATCATGTTAGCCAGGCTGGCCTAGAACTCCTACCTCAGGTGATCCGCCTGCCTGGGCCTCCCAAAATGCTGGGATTACAAGCGTGAGCCTCCGCTCCTGGCCTGAAAAATGTTTAAACATCTTTTTGTTTTTTGAGACAGGGTCTCAGTCTGTCACCCAGGCTGGAGTGCAATGGCATGAACTCGGCTTACTGCAACTTCTGCCTCCCAGGCTCAAGCAATTCTCAAGCCTCAGCCTCCTGAGTAGCTAAATTACAGGCACCTGCCACCACAGTCAGCTAGTTTTTGTATTTTTGGTAGAGACAAGGTTTTGCCATGCTCACCAGGCTCAAACTCCTGACCTCAAGTGATCCGCTTGCCTCAGCCTCCCAAAGTGCTGGGATTACAGGTGTGAGCCACCTCGACTGGCCTGTTTTAAACATTTAAACATTAAATAGCAAAGAAAAGAATACCATGAGAAAGACAGGTGTGGTGATGTGTGCCTGTAACCCCATCTACTTGGAGGCTGAGACTGGAAGATCATTCAGTGGACATGCTGGGTGCAGTGGCTCACACCAGTAATTTCAGCAATTTGGGAGGCTGATGTGGGTGGATCACTTGAGTCCAGGAGTTCGAGACCAGCCTGGCCAACATGGCAAAACCCTGTCTCTAGTAAAAATACAAAAATTAGCCTAGCATGGTGGCACGTACCTGTAATTCCAGCTACTCAGGAGGCTGAGGCAGAAGAATTGCTTGAACCCGGGAACCAGAGGTTGCAGTGAGCCAAGATCACGTTACTGTACTCCAGTCTGGGCAACATAGCAAGACCCTGTCTCTAAAACAAAAACCATGAGAAGTTGATGAAAGGAAAATAGTTGAGGCTGGGTGTGGTTGCTCATGCTTGTAATCCCAGCACTTTGGGAGGCCGAGGCATGTGGATTATTTGAGGTCAGGAATTCGAAACCAGCCTGACCAACATGGGAAAATCCTATCTCTGCAAAAAAAAAAAAAAAAAAAATTAGCCAGGAGTGGTGGTAGTCCCAGCTACTCGGGAGGCTGAGGGAGGAATCGCTTGAACCCGGAAGGTGGAGGCTGCAGTGAACCGAGATCATACCACTGCATTCTAGCCTAGGTGACAGAGTGAGAGTTTATCTCAAAAAAAAAAAAAAAAAAAGGTTTATATTTTAGTGCCTCTTATGGCACTTTTTTCCCCTACTTTTTGAACAAGAGGCCCTGCATGTCCCTTTTGCACTGGGTCCTGACAGTTATGCAGTTGGTCCTGCTTCAGTCTATTGTGCAGCAGACTCGGGACTAATTTTCTCAAAATACAGCTTTAATTAGGCCACTCCTCAGCTGAAAGTTCTTCAGTGGCATCCTATCACCCTGCAGGATAGAGTCCTGATTCTTCAGTCTAAACTGCAGAGTACTCCACACTCTACACCCATCCTGTGTCCCTAACCTCCTTTCATACTAGTCCACGTCTAGTCCTCTGCTGGACCCGACCCAGCCACTCCTGGGTAGACTGCTTACCCCTGACTTCACGCCTCTGTGCATTTCATTCCTTTGTCTGGGAAGACTGCCTACCCTTCAGAGGCCTGCCCCAACTCCCTTTCATTCATTTGATGCATACTTTTATATATATATATATATATATATATATATATATATATATATATATTTATTTATTTATTTTTGTGATGGAGTTTCGCTCTTGTCGCCCAGCCTGGAGTGCAATGGCACGATCTCGGCTCACTGCAACCTCCACCTCCTAGGTTCAAGCAATTCTCCTGCCTCAGCCTCCCCAGTAGCTGGGATTACAGGTGCCCACCACCATGCCTAGCTAATTTTTGCATTTTCAGTAGAAACGAGGTTTTGTCATGTTGGTCAGGCTGGTCTTGAACTCCTGACTTCAGGTGATCCACCCACCTTGTCCTCCCAAAGTGCTGGGATTATAAGCATGGGCCACCGAGACCAGCCCATTCGATGTATATCTAATGAGCATTTGCTTAGAGCCAGGTGCTATTACTATTCTGGTCCCTGTGTTCCTGGGTCTCCCAATCCAGTAGACAAAAGCAAACAAAACAAAAACAAAAGCAAACAAATATGATAATGTTAATATTATTATTTTTTTTTTTTGAGACAGAGTCTTGTTCTGTCACCCAGGCTGGAGTGCAGTGGCGCGATCTCAGCCCCCTGCAACCTCCACCTCCCAGGTTCAAGCAATTCTCCTGCCTCAGCCTCTCAAGTAACTGGGATTACCGGTGTGCACCACCATGCCTAGCTAATTTTTGTATTTTTGTTTTTTTGAGATAAAGTTTCACTCTTGTTGCCCAGGCTGGAGTGCAAGGGTGCTATCTCAGCTCATCGCAACCTCCACCTCCCAGGTTCAAGAGATTCTCCTGCAGGGCGCAGTGGCTCACGCCTGTAATCCCAGCACCTTGGGAGGCCAAGGTGGGCGGATCACTTAAGGTCAGGAGTTCGAGACCAGCCTGGATAACATGGAGAAACCCCATCTCTATAAAGAAAAAAATAAGAGATTCTCCTGCCTCAGCCTCAGTAGCTGGGATTACAGGCATGCACCACCACATATGACTAATTTTGTATTTTTAGATTGAGGTGGTTTCTCCATGTCCATCAGGCTGGTCTCGAACTCCTGACCTCAAGTGATCCTCCCACCCTGGCCGCGAAAATTGCTGGGATTACAGGCGTAAGCCACTACACCCAGTCTAATAATGTTAATATTGTGCATGAAAAAGATAGAACAGGTTAATGTACCAGAGAGTGCCTAGATGGTCAGGAATGGCCTTACTGAGAAGGCAACTTTTTTTTCTGAGACACAGTCTTGGTCTGTCACCCAGGCTGGAGTATAGTGGTACAACTGTGGCTTACTGCAGTCTTGAACTCCTGGGAGGGAAATGACTGTTCATGTAAGGACTTAAATGCCCAAAAGGAGGTATAAGGGGAGGTAAGGGAAGAGATTTCCAGGAAGAAGGAAGTGAAAGTGCAAAGGCTGGGCTTTAATGAGCAACGGCAAGATGGATACAACAAGAGGTTCGAGAGCTAGGCAGGGCCAAACCATAAAGAGTCCTTGTAGGCCTAAGGGAGTGGTTGGATATTTTCACCCTCATATCTCATCTAGTGGATGAGGTTTGGATTTTAATCCAGCCACCATGAAAACAATTCTGTAGGCCAGGCATGGTGGCTCATGCCTGTAATCCAAGCACTTTGGAGGCCAAGGTGGGCGGATCACCTGAGGTCGGGAGTTCAAGACCAGCCTGACCAACATGGTGAAACCCCGTATTATAAAAATAAATAAAAATAAAAATAGGCCAGGTGCTCGCGCCTATAATCCCAGCACTTTGGGAGGCCGAGGCGGGTGGATCACAAGGTCAAGAGATCGAGACCATCCTGGTGAACATGATGAAACCCCGTCTCTACTAAAAATACAAAAATTAGCTGGGCATGGTGGCGCACGCCCACCTGAGTAGTCCCAGCTACTCAGGAGGCTGAGGCAGGAGAATTGCCTGAACGCAGGAGGCAGAGGTTGCAGTGAGCCGAGATCGCGCCATTGCACTCCAGCCTGGGTAACAAGAGCAAAACTCCGTCTCAAATAAATAAATAAATAAATAAAAATAAAAAATAAAACAATTCTATAGTTTCAGGGAGAGTGACATGATTACATTTAATGAAAATGGGCTGGGTGAGGGGGCTCACACCTATAAGAGCACCAGACAGGCAGATCACTTGAGGTCAGAGGTTCAACACCAGCCTGGCCAACATGGGGAAACCCCATCTCTACTAAATACACAAGAATTACCATGCCTGTAATTCTAGACCTTTGGGAGAACTGGGCAAGTGGATCACCTGAGATGAGGATTTCCAGATCAGCCTGGCCAACATGGTGAAACCCCGACTCTACTAAAAATACAAAACTAGGTGGGCGGCCAGGTGCGGTAGCTCACACCTTTAATCCCAGCACTTTGATAGGCCAAGGCAGATGGATCAGGAGGTCAGGAGTTCAAGACCAGCCTGGCCAACATAGTGAAACCTTGTCTCTACTAAAAAACCACTTCCTGTGGTTTTATGCAATCATGTCACTCTCTGGTTCCCAAAGGATGTGCCTGTAATCGCAGCTACTTGGGAGGCTGAGGCAAGAGAATCGCTTGTACCCGGGAGGCGGAGGTTGCAGTGAGCCACTGCACTCCAGTTTTGGCAACAAGAGGAAAACTCAGTCTCAAAAAAAAGGAAGAAAAGAAAATGCGTGTGTGTGTGTGTGTGTGTGTGTGTGTGTGTGTGTTGTTTTGAGATGGAGTTTCACTCTTGTTACCCAGTCTGGAGTGCAATGGCGCGATCTTGGCTCACCACAACCTCCACCTCCTGGGTTCAGGCAATTCTCCTGCCTCAGGCTCCTGAGTAGCTGGGATTACAGGAACACGCCACCATGCCCAGCTAATTTTTTTGTATTTTTTTTAGTAGAGACAGACGGGGTTTCACCATGTTGACCAGGATGGTCTCGATCTCTTGACCTCATGATCCACCCGGCTTAGCCTCCCAAAGTGCTGGGATTACAGGCTTGAGCCACCGCACCCGGCCAAGACTCCTTCTTATTAAAAAAAAAAAAAAAAAGGTTGGGCCAGGCGCGGTGGCTCACGCCTGTAATCCCAGCACTTTGGGAGGCCGAGGCGGGTGGATCACGAGGTCAAGAGATTGAGACCATCCTGGTCGACATGGTGAAACCCCGTCTCTACTAAAAATACAAAAAATTAGCTGGGCATGGTGGTGTGTGCCTGTAATCCCAGCTACTCAGGAGGCTGAGGCAGGAGATTTGCTTGAACCCATGAGACAGAGGTTGCAGTGAGCTGAGATTGTGCCATTGCACTCCAGCCTAGGCAACAAGAATGAAGCTCCATCTCGAGAAGGAGGAAGAGGGAGGAAGGAAGGAAGGAAGGAAGGAAGGAAAGAGAGAAAGAAAGAAAGCCATGCGGTGTCTCACGGCCGTAATCCCAGCACTTTGGGAGGCCAAGGTGGGTGAATCACTTGAGGCCAGAAATTTGAGACCAGCCTGGCCAAAATGGTAAAACCTCAGCTCACTAAACATTCAGAAAATTGGTCAGGTGTGGTGGTGCATACCTGTAATCCCAGAAACTCAGGAAACTGAGGCAGGAGAATCGCTTGAACCCAGGAGGTGGAGGTTGCAGTGAGCTAAAATCGCACCACTGCACTCCAGCCTGGGCGACAGAGACAGAACAAGAATCTGTCTCAAAAAAAAAAAACAGAAAAAAAAAAGGCCAGGCGCGGTGGCTCACGCCTGTAATCCCAGCACTTTGGGAGGCCGAGGCAGGTGGATCATGAGGTCAAGAGATCGAGACCATCCAGGTCAACATGGTGAAACCCCGTCTCTACTAAAAATACAAAAAATTAGCTGGGCAAGGTGGTGTGTGCCTGTAATCCCAGCTACTCAGGAGGCTGAGGCAGGAGAATTGCCTGAACCCAGGAGGCGGAGGTTGTGGTGAGCCAAGATCAGGCCATTGCACTCCAGCCTGGGTAACAAGAGCAAAACTCCATCTCAAAAAAGAAGGAGGAGGAGGAGGAGGAGGAGGAGGAGGAGGAGGAGGAGAGATTAGAAGAGAAAGTTTATTGACTGACCAGATCAAGCTCCAGCTCCTCAGCAGGGCACACAAGGCCACATAGTCCAAGGAGCCCCCATCTGCCCTCAGACCATCCATAGTTCAGCCCGCTTCACATGCCCTCTCTGATCTTTCATACCCAGCAGTACAGACTAATATGTCAAGAACTATGTGTGAGATTAATAAGAACAACATTTTGGCCGGGCGTGGTGGCTCAAGACTGTAATCCCAGCACTTTGGGAGGCCGAGGCGCGTGGATCATGAGGTCAAGAGATGGAGATTATCCTGGTCAACATGGTGAAACCCCGTCTCTACTAAAAATACAAAACATTAGCTGGGCATGGTGGCGCATGCCTGTAATCCCAGCTACTCAGGAGGCTGAGACAGGAGAATTGCCTGAACCCAGGAGGCGGAGGTTGTGGTGAGCCGAGATCGGGCCATTGCACTCTAGCCTGGGTAACAAGAGCGAAACTCCGTCTCAAAAAAAAAAAAAAAGAACAACATTTCTCATCTATCTTGAGAAATATATCTCGCTTATATATTAAGCACTTTCTGTATGCCAAACACTATGCTACACATTTTACCTACATGATTTCATCAGATCTTCATAGCAACCTTCTAGATAGAAAAACCCATTTTGTAGCTGGGGAAACAGTGTTACAGAGGTTTTGTCATGCTCAGCTTCACACATCTAACAACCCATTTCTTTTGTTTCTCCATGCTTTTAATTTTTCTGTTTTGGAGTCTTGCTCTATTGCCCAGGCTGGATCTCAGCTCACTGCAACCTCTGCAGTGATCTCAGCTCACTGCAAACTCTGCCTCCTGGGTTCAAGCAATTCTCCTGCCTCAGCCTCTCCAGTAGCTGGGATTACAGAAGCCTGCCACCACACCCAGCTAATTTTCGTATTTTTAGTAGAGATGAAGTTTCACCATACTGGCCAGGGTGATCTTGAACACCTGACTTAAGATGATCTGCCCACCTTGGCCTCCCAAAGTTCTGGGATTACAGGCATGAGCCGCCACACCTGGCCACAACTCATTTCTTTGATGGTCCTTGGTAGAACTAGTAACCAGGTTCCTTGGCATCTCAGATACCAAGGAGTATCTGAGATGCTAAAACATTTCACATGTCTATCTCCCTCAAGACCCTGGTTCTGGCCGGCATGGTGGTTCATGCCTGTAACCTCAGCACTTTGGGAGGCCGAGGTGGGCGGATCACCTGAAGTTGGGAGTTGAAGACTAGCCTAGCCAATGTGGTGAAACCCGTGTCTACTAAAAATACAAAAATCAGCTGGGTGTGGTGGTGCAAGCCTGTAATCCCAGCTACTCAAGAGGCTGAGGCTGAGGTAGGAGAACCGCTTGAACCCAGGAAGTGGAGGTTGCAGAGAGCCAAGATTGCACCATTGCATTCCAGCCTGGGGAACAAAGCAAGACTGTCTCAAAAGAAAAAAAAAAAGACTCTGGTTCTCTAGGGCCAGTACCAAGTTTTATTCATCCTTAGAGTCCCTGTGGTGGACTACCTAACACAGTGTTCAGCCTACTGTCAGCAGCCAATACATGTTAATTGAAAGAAAGTTGGTGGGAGGGAGGCAGCAGGGAGGGAGAGAAAGAGAGAAAGAGGCAGTGGTGGGGTGGAGTGAGTGGGCAGATCAGGCCCAGAGGGTTCAGGGTGTGTTGCCAAGCTCTAGAAAGTTTTTTGGGGAGTGTGGGGAAGGCAGGGGACACTGGGCAGTCATCGTAGGTGCCCTTGGTGGGGGCCTGAAATGTCGGTGTCAGAGCAAAGTCAGTCTTAATGAGAGAGTGTAGACAGCTCTGGATGGTAATCAGGAATCTTGGAATCTAGGGCAGGCTGGGGAAAGAGAGGTTGGGGGCACAGTGTCCTGGAGAGGGTGGGGTGGAGGGAGGAGAGAAAAGCCAGCTCCCAGCTCCAGGGAGATTCCAGGGACAAAGGTCAGGATGTTGGCACTCAGAACAACTCCCTTGGTGGGTGCCCAGGTGCATCCAGGCTCTTTGACCGCCCCCCCGCCACCCCTGGCTCGCACTCCACAGGCCTCCACAGGATGATTCTTTTCATTATTCAGGTCTCTGCTCAAATGACTTCCCTTACCACCCAGCTAATGTTGCCCCTCCCTTCCCTCTCCTATTATATTACAGGATTTTATTTCCTTTACCGCTCTAACCACTATCTGAAATAACCCGGCTTATTTGTTTTCTTGTGTGTGTCTGCTTCCCCTCTACTATATTATAAGTTCTATCAGGGCAGGGATGGTGTTCGTCCTTTTCATTGATGTATCCTCAGTATCTAGAACAGTACCTGGTACCTAGCAGGTGCTCATGTGGCCTAGGTTAACCCTGACCATTGTCAACAGGCTAGAATTAAATTTGGACACCCTTGCTGGGCACGGTGGCTCATGCCTGCAATTCCAGCACTTTGGGAGGCCGAGGTGGGCAGATTACCTGAGGTCGGCAGTTCAAGACCAGCTTGATGAACATGGGGAAACCCTGTCGCTACTAAAAATACAAAAATTAGCCGGGGGTGTGGTGGCACATGCCTGTAACCCCAGCTACTAGGGTGGCTGAGGCAGGAGAATCACTTGAACCCAGGAGGTGGAGGTTGCAGTGAGTCGAGATTGCACTATTGCACTCCATACTGGGCAATAAGAGCAAAACTCTGTCTCAAAAAAATAAATAAATAAATAAAAATTAAAAAAAAAAATTTGAATGCCCTCTCCATGCTGAAGACTCCTCTACAAACACTGCTGGCTAGATAGAGGCAGGTGTAGATCCTGAGAGGGTCTGTATGGTGAAGATTAGGAGAGGTACGAGGCAGGGCTTGGGATTTGTGTCTTCTACCCTAGAGACTCCCCAGGGCCTCCTTACCCTGAGTCATTTAGGTCCTGGCTGATCCTTGTAGAAGGGGACAGCAGCTCCAATGAGTGACTCACCCTGCTACCTGTGTTACTGGTGAAAAGATCCTTGTAAGAAACTAGGAGGCTTGGCTGGGCGTGGTGGCTTATGCTTGTAATCCCAGCACTTTGGGAGGACTAGGCGAGCAGATCACCTGAGGTCAGGAGTTCATATCAGCCTGACCAATATGGTGAAACCCTGTCTCTACTAAAGATACAAAAATTAACCGGGCATGGGTGCCTGTAATCCAGCGACTCTGGAGGCTGAGGCAGGAGAATCCCTTGAACCTGTGAGGTGGAGGTTGTAGTAAGCCAAGATCATGCCACTGCACTCCAGCCTGGGTGACAGAGCATGATTCCATCTCCAAAAAAAAAGGCTGGGCACAGTGGCTCACACCTGTAGTCCCAGCACTTTGGGAGGCGGAGGTGGATGGATCACCAGGTCAAGAGATCGAGACCATCCTGGCCAACATAGTGAAACCTCGTCTCTACTAAAAATACAAAAATTAGCTGGGTGTGCTGGTGCGTACCTGTACTCCCAGCTACTTGGGAGGCTGAGGCAGAAGAATCATTTGAACCCGGAAGCAAGAGGTTGCAGTGAGCTGAAATCACGCCACTGCACTCCAGCCTGGGCAACAAAGTGAGACTCGGTCTCAAAACAAAAACAACGAAAGAAACTAGGAGGCTCGGACATTGGGAGTCTCATGGAGTCTGGAGATGAGGGATGCTTTAACCTAATGGTTCTTTTTAAATTTTATTTATTTTTTATTTTCTTTTGAGACAGAATCTCACTTTGTCACACAGGTTGGAATGCAGTGGCATGATCTTGGCTCACTGAAACTTCCGCCTCCAGAGTTCGAGCGATTCTTCTGCCTCAGCCTCTAAAGCAGCTGGGATTACAGGCATCCACCACCACACCCAGCTGATTTTTGTATTTTTAGTAGAGACGGGGTTTCACTATGTTGGCAAGGCTGGTCTCAAAGTCCTGACTTCAGGTGATTCCCCCCTTTTCCGCCTCCCAAAGTGCTGGGATTGTAGGTGTGAGCCACTGCGCCTGCCCAACCTAATAGTTCTTGAGAGGAATGAGGATGGAGGGCTTGAGCCACAGGGCTTCTTAGTAGGCTGGAAGCTTTGGGCTAGAACACAAGGATTCCTAAGAGGGCTGAAGACTGGGAGCTGGGGGCTAGGGGCTAGAGGCTTGGGCACGAGGGTTCCCCAGGGAGAGATGCTGGGGCACCAGCATTCTCCAGAGGTCTGTGGTTGAGAGCTGGGTCACCACATTCTTTGAGGGCAGAGATATTCCCAAATCTGTCTGTTTTTCTCAGCTGGGACTAGCACAAGCCAGTTCTTGCTTAATAGAGTAGAGATGAATTCTTCTGGGAACACAGCAAGTGGACCGAGACCAGAAGAGAGAGAGGGGCCTTTCTCCTGCTGCTCTCCTCCCTTTATCTTTCTCCCTGCCTCCACCCCTTTTTCCAGAACCCCTGCCCACATCTCCCTGTGACCCTTGCACGCCCCCTGCTGCTCCTTCCTTGGGCAGCAATGGCCAGTCCAAGGACCAGATGACTAAGATGACAAAATCCCATCTCTTCCCTTCCTCCTGATCTCTCTGGACCAGCCACAGAGGCAGGAAACTGGAGTCTCAAAGGGAGTAGATTCTGAGGAATGAGGTGGGTCCTGACTTCCAGAAAGTGACCCATATCTGGGGTGTGTCTGTCTGTGGGGGTTGTTGCTGGGATCTCAGCCTAAGAAGTCCTCATTTTCAGCAGGGCATGGTGGCTCACTGCTGTAATCCCAACACTTTGGGAGGCTGAGGCAGGAGGATCACCTGAGGTCAGGAGTTCAAGACAAGCCTGGCCAATATGATGAAATCCCGTCTCTACTAAAAGTACAAAAAAATTAGCCGGGCATGGTGGCAGGCAACTATAATCCCAGCTACTCAAGAGGCTGAGGCAGAGAATTGCTTGAACCCAGGAGGCAGAGGTTGCAGTGAGCTGAGATTTCGCCACTGCATTCCAGCCTGGGCGACAGAGCAAGACTCTGTCTCAAAAAAAAATTAATAATAATACAAAAAATTAGCCAGGCGTGGTGGTGTGCACCTGTAATCCTAGCCGCTCAGGAGGTTGAGGCAGGAGAATTGCTTGAACCCAGGAGGTGGAGGTTGCAGTGAGCCAAGATCATGCCATTGCACTCCAGCCTGGGCAACAAGAGGGAAACCCCATCTCAAAAAAAAAAAAAAAAAAGACAACTCAATGCTTGACACAGTGCTTGGTACATTGCTAGTGCACAGTGAATATTTGTTGAATAAATGAATAGTAAGTAACTTTCAAAGGGGTTTCTTAGGTAGAACTTTAATGGGAAGCATCAGTGCCATTGCCTGGGTTCTGGGGGCAGCTGTGAGTCCAGATGTCATGGCTTCTGTTCAGGGCTCGGTCCACATCCAGCCTCTGACCTTGTGCCCAAAGGCCATTCAGGCAAAAAGAAGTGGAAGAGTCCTCTCCTAGAGGAAGGTAGTGCAGAGGTGGCATTAGAGCATTAACGTGGATCGCATTCAGAACCTTCTCCCCACCTTTCCACTCCTTCAACCTGAGTTTGCAAAAGTACTACCTCCCACTGCCCCCATATCTTCTTCTTGAATAGGGAGGGCCTATTCTTCCCTCCCAGAGTTTCCTTCCCCTCAAAATGTGCCCCCTCCCTTGAGCTGTTTCCAGTGGTGTACTAATGAACTTGAACATCATTCTTTCTTACCTGGTAAAGCCCCCAGGAAGAGACGCCCTTGAGGCTGGTCCCAGAGGTTAAGGAGGGGAGCTGGGCCTAAAGAAGGCAGGGCAAGGACCTCCATCTTCAGCCCTTGGCTCAAGATTACCCTGGACATACTCAGCTTCAGCTGAAGAGGGAGTCCTAAGACCAGGGGCAGATCCAGCCCTGGCCCCGACCCGGAAGACAGCACCACCTTCTGCAGAGTGTGTGGGAAAGAGACGGTAGTGAGGGACGGATGGAAGAATGAGCCTGGCCTACTGCCGTGGCCTCACCCCTAGCTGCCTTCATTCTGCCTCTTCGCTATGCCTCCACCTACTGGCCATTCTCACCACTTAAATTCTGCCCAGTTTTTTTTTTTTTTGGTTTGACCCTTTTTAAAACCACACTCACCCCAAGTAAATAGGCAGTCTAAGTCAACTGTTTGCTTGCTGTGAGCAGCTTCAAGATATGTCCCTGGCCCCACCACCCACCTGAGTGCCATCCATAAACCTTATTTTTATTTTTATCTTTTTAAGACAGAGTCTCACTGTGGCCCAGGTCAGAATGCGGTGGCACCGTCATAGCTTACTGCAGCCTCAAACTCCTGGACTCCAGTGAACCTCCTGCCTCAGCCTCCTAAGTAGGTAGGGCAACAGACATGTGCCACCATGCCTCGCTAATTTTTTTTTTTTTTGAGACAGAAGTCTCTGCTATGTTGCCCAGGTTGGTCACAAACTCCTGGCCTCAAATGATCCTCTGGTCTTGGCCTCCAGCACTTTGGGATTACAGGCATGCACCACCATGCCTGGCTAATTATTGATAAAAAACAATTTTGGAGAGCCAGGGTCTCTCTATGTTCCCAGGCTAGAAGTCTTCCTAATATTGACATTTTGGACTGCTCTCTTCCCTCATTGCTCCAGGCTCCACTGAATACAGGCAGTGCCCCATTCTCCCCCTTTACTTGATCTTGGAGGTAGAGACTGAGCCAAGATGGGTTCTCCGGTGTCCCAAGGACAAGGAGGTGGCCTGAGCCTGCTGCCTGCTCAAGTCCCAGGTCCAGAGAGAAAGCCCAGGGCTCTGCATGAGGCTGGGGAATGTCTGTGGGGAGAAATGATTATCCTGAGGCCTCAAAGCTAGGACTTCAAGGAGGAAAGGGGTCAGTGGCGGAGGAAGACAGAGGCAGGCCAAGCTGGCCAAGGTGGGGAAAATAGGCTCCAAGGAAATCTACCTCGGAGATTGAATTCTGCATGAGTCCCTGGAGGGAGAAATATCCCAGGATTTGATTCTACATCACAGCTTCTGAGGTTAGTCGGGGCAGATGCTGAGATCTCGGCCTGTTTGTCCAGCCAGGAATCCTGGCGCAGGCAGCCATCCAGGGCAGGAATGAGCTGGAGTGTGATGGAGGTAAGATATGGGGATGTAGAAATCAGGTCATAGGAGCCCAGTCCCGGCCTCCCCGCCTCAGTTTACTCCCCTCTGAGCATCTGGCCTCCCCCTTGCAGCTCTCAACCCATCCCCTCTCCCTAAAAGCATGGACTTTGATTCCCACGGCCACCCACCCAGCATGCTTTACCAAGACTTGGCTAGGGTTCCACCCCTGTGATGTAGTTACCGGCAACCGAAGGTTGGAAGAAGGGAAGAGCAGCCCCCCAACCGCAATCCTCATGGTAGGATGGTCTTTGCTGGCCAGGGGCCCAGAGACCTGTCTCAGGCACAGCACCTCCTCCCCATCCACCCTCAGCAGCACAGAGTCCCCATCAATCTTGACTTCCACCTGCAGGAAGGTGGGAAGCAGAATCAGAGGCCCCTGGGATCTGTCTCTGCCACCTTCCTGGGAGGCAGCCTCGTACTACAGTGGAAAGAACATGCCTTAAAGACTCAGCTGGCATCCTTGGCCTTGGTTCACTAAGGTCTTATCATTTACCTACTGACTGAGCCTTAGAACTCCCAACAGATAAGATGGGACCAAGAATAGCTACTGTGTGGGGTTTCGTGTGGATTAAATGAGATGACAGTGGTAAAGGGATGCCCAATAACTTGGTTTCGTTCCATTTCCTCAGACCAGCTCCACATATCCCTCCCCTGGGGACCAAAGGTAGCTTACCTGGTGCCATCTCCCATCATCCAGCCGTGGTCCAGCACCCACCGTAAGCTGGGCCCAGGGATTGTGCAGTTGGATCTCAGGCCTGCCATCCCGAAGTCCCAGCATAAACCAGTCATCCTTAGGGTTGGTATCCCCATAAAAAATCACTCCCTCTGGGTCCCACGTTCGAATCTCAAAGGAGGAGGAGGTTCTGGAAGGGTGCAGAAGGAAAGACTGTGTATGTCATGTGCTCTTTGAGAGCCAGTGTGGGTTTGGGGGAGGTGTTGTTCACAGATAAAGAAGGAAAGGAAGACAGGGAAAGAGAAGAGCTGACAGAGAGAGGGCAGGGCCAGAGGACTGGGGCAAGGACTAGGCCAACCCCATACTTTGTAATCTTGGTGAGGTCAAAGGTCATGACGGCAACAGGCTCGTGTCCTGGGCCATTGCTGAGGTGGACACCTGGAGAGTCCTGGGCTCTCTATCAGAAAGAGAAAATACACAAGGCTGAGTAAGGACTTTTCAGAGACAGCCAGAGGGAGAGGCACTGCTACAGGGCCATAGGAGGAGAGAAGGGAAGATGGCATGAGCTGAGTCCCCTGTCCCGCTCCTGCACCTGGGTGGGGAGAATAGGTCTCAGGGCCCATCCCTGGTGAGTGGCAAGCAGTAGTAGCAACAGCAGCAGGCGTGAGGTGGCCAGTGGGCCTCTGCTCTCCATAGTCAGCCGCTGTCCACTCGGGGCTCAGACAACTCTTGGGAGAATGTGTAGAGGCAGGCAGACTTGCATGTGGGCGGTGGAGGGTTAAAGGTTGCCCCCGGGGAGGGGGGAGCAGGGTAAAGGAAACAGGGGCACTGACCCTTGACCCCTGCCCGGGGGCCCAGTCACAAGACACAGCTGCCAACACTCTGGGGATCAATGGGGTGAATGACAGAGTCCCTCCATTACCATCCTCCACTGCCGAGAAAGTTTATGAGCTGGGAGAGGATACTCCATCCCGCCTCTCTTCCTCCTTTAGGGCCTGATCAGGGCCTGTATCAGGGCTAGAAATGAGACATGGAATCCTAAATTTCTAGCTGGGTGAACTTGGGCAAGTCACTTCATCTTTGAGCTTCAGTGACCTTGTCTGTAAAATGAGGAAAATAATAATTTATGGGGTAACAATGAGAGTGTGTTCATTGAGATAATGCAGGCACAGTGCCTGGCATCTGGTCTGAACTCCTCCCCAGTCTTTTCCCAGGCCTCTGAGACCTGTCTCCCAAGAAGGTATTGTTGTGTGTATGATTCAGTGAATATTAAGAAGGGACCCACCCCTGCCTCCCAGTGATCCTACCTATCCATTTATTGCAGGGCCTAACAATCTACCAGTAGAAGTTCCTCACCCACTCCCTGACCCATTTTTAACTTTATTTTAGACAGAGTCTTGCTCTGTCACCCAGGCTGGAGTACAGTGGCATGATCTCAGCTCACTGCTGCCCTTGCCTCTTGAGTTCAAGCCATCCTCCTGTCTCAGCCTCCTGAGTAGCTGGGACTACAGGCGCAGGCACCACCATGCCCACCTAATTTTTTGTCTTTTTATTTTTAGTAGAGATGGGGACTTCACCATGTTGCTGGGATTACAGACGCCTGCCACCATGCCTGGGTAATTTTTGTATTTTTAGTAGAGACAGGGTTTCACCATGTTGGTCAGGCTGGTCTCTAACTCCTGACTTCAAATGATCTGCCTGCCTCTGCCTCCCAAAGTGCTGGGATTACAGTCATGAACCACCATGCCCAGCCCCTGACCCATTTTAAAATGCAAATGACAGACCAGTCGAGGTAGCTCACATCTGTAATCCCAGCACTTTGGGAGGCAGAGGTGGTCAGATGAGGTCAGAAGTTCCAGACCCGCCTGACTAACATGATGAAATCCCGTTGCAGTGAGTCGGGATCGTGTCACTGCACTCCAGCCTGGATGACAGAGCAAGACTCCGTCTCAAAAAAAAAAAAAAATCCATCTCCACAAATAAATAAACATTCTTATAAATGCAAATATCCCCCCTGAGAGAAGTAACACTTCAAGCTACTCAAGAGCTGCAGAAAACAGCTTTCAGAGCTGCCAGTCTTGGGGCTTACCCAGGGTCTGGGCAGGTGAGGGGGCCTGAGGCTAAAGCAGATAATCACTGTATAGCCAATGTATTTTTTATTTTTTTGAGATGGAGTCTCGCTCTGTCACCCAGGCTGGAGTGCAGTGGCCCGATCTCGGATCGCTGCAACCTCCACCTCCCAGTTTCAAGCGATTCTCCTGTCTCAGCCTCCCGAGTAGCTCGGATTATAGGCACACGCCGCCATGCCCGGCTAATTTTTTGTATTTTTTAGTAGAGACGGGGTTTCACCGTGTTCTCAGGCTGGTCTCGAATTCCTGAGCTCAGGTAATCCACCCGCCTCGGCCTCCCAAAGTGCTAGGATTACAAGCGTGAGCCACCACGCCCGGCCTCCATTCGTCAATTTAAAAAGCACTGCGAGGGAACCTTTGAACTGTGGGGTGTCTCGATTAATGTTGGGACACCCATACAACCGCTAGGAAGCCGCCGCACTCCAACCTTGACCCCCACCCAGGGCCCAGTCACAAGACCCAGCTGTCGGGGGTGGGACGGGAGGCGGGGCTGCGCCTGTTAACCGAGCTTATTGGCTGATGGGTGTGCCCCCTGCTGCGGCAGAATTCGAGGGGGCGGGGCTTTGCCCGGCAGTGAGGACAGCCTCGCAGGCCCACTCTCTCCGCCCCCCGACCGCGCGTGAATCCCAGCTCCATTTCCCAGGCCGCTGCGCCCCTGCAGCCCTCGCCACCCCGCTCTCTCAGGCTCTTTGGGATCCAAGCTTGTAGGCCTTTAAGGGGTCTAGTTGCCCTTTGCGGGGTCCTGGGACTTTGGTCCTAGACAGTGGGGATCGGGATGGCTTCTGTGCGGATCCGAGAGGCCAAGGAGGGAGACTGTGGAGATATCCTGAGGCTGATTCGGGTGAAGACTGCGGGCCGGAAATCAGGGGGTCAGAGTGGCGCGGCCAGAGCGGGAGGCGCAGGAGGCGGGAGGCAGGGGGAGGGGGGTGCCTTGGGACCCTGCTCGGGGAGCAGCGGGGCTCTCCTGCCCTAATCTAGCCTCTGTACCCACGCCTTAGGAACTAGCCGAGTTCGAAAAACTCTTGGATCAGGTGAAGATCAGTGAAGAAGGTGGGGGCTCAACGCCCGGGTTCTGGCGGAGGCTGGGGCGGAAGTGAGGGATGAGTTCCCCAGGCGGCAGCTCCAGGCTGGGCACCCAGGTCCTGTTTCTCTGTCTCTTTGTCATAACTCCAATCTCGGCAGCCCTGAGAGCAGATGGCTTTGGAGAGAATCCTTTCTATCACTGTTTGGTAGCAGAGATTCTTCCAGCGCCCGGGGAGTCACTGGGTAAGAGCAGCTGGTCTTACAAGTCCGGCTCTGCAGTCGGCCTCAGAGGTCTCCCCGCAGGCTCCCAGAGGCCTTTTCTCTTTCTCCCCACCGGCTCCCAGACGCCTTACTCCTCTTTTCTTTCTCTCAGGACCCTGCGTGGTGGGCTATGGGCTATACTACTTCATCTACAGCACATGGAAGGGACGCACCATTTATCTGGAAGATGTCTATGTGATGCCAGAATATCGGGGTACTAGGCAGAAGCTGAGGCTGGGGTGGGAACAAAGGACCCCACAGACCCCACCATCATCCCCTGTCCCCGCATCCCAGGGGATGTCCTTTTCTGATCCCCTTCAGCTCAAACATAGCTCTTTTTTGCCTCTTTCTCTCCACAACAGGTCAAGGGATTGGTTCCAAAATAATCAAAAAGGTGGCTGAGGTGAGGAGAGGGATGGGGTGGTCAGCGAGGACCTCAAGAAGCAAAGGTATATGGGGGTGGGGGGGCCCAGGTTGAATGAGGAAGTGAGAAAGCCTTTTCTTTTTTGACCCCAGGAAAGTCAGTGATGTCTGATCCCACAGGTGGCCCTGGATAAGAGCTGCTCCCAGTTCCGTCTGGCTGTCCTGAACTGGAACCAGAAGGCCATAGACTTGTATAAGGCCCTAGGAGCCCAAGATCTGACAGAAGCTGAGGGCTGGCACTCCTTCCGCTTTGAAGAAGAGGCAATGAGAAAGTTGGCAGGAAAATGACGCCATCCCTAGGGGGTGTCTCTTTTGAGTTTCTCCTTCCCCACCCCACCAGCTCAAGCACTCTTCAGAGACTATTTCCACAGACACTGACGTTGAGGCCTCCCTGGAGGAAGGAGCGTTAGGGGTGCCTATCCTCAAGTAGTGGAATAGCAAAATTGAAGGAGAGACCTTTCTTCCTTTTTGAGGGTGAAAAATAAATAATAATTACATGTCCTGATGTCGTGTTGTTGATGAGGTGATAAGCCTCAGCCACTCTAAGACCCTTCCTGAGTGTTGTGGTCAGTGGAATTTGCTCCTTGGGGGACGGGTGGGCCCAAGGTGACCTTTGCCCTCAGTGGGCTGGAGTCTTGGCTCTGCCCTGTGGAATATAGGGAAAAGAAGAGCAAGGGATGGCCGGGCATGGTGGCTCATGCCTATAATCCCAACATGTTGGGAAGTCAAGGCAGGCAGATCACGAGGTCAAGGAATCAAGATCATCCTGGCCGACACGGTGAAACCTCATCTCTACTAAAAATACAAAAATTAGCTGGGCAGAGGCAAGTGCCTGTAGTCCCAGTTACTCAGGAGGCTGAGGCAGGAGAATCGCTTGAACCTGGGAGGTGGAGGTTGTGGTGAGCCGAGATTACACTACTGCATTCCAGCCTGGGCGACAGAGCGAGACTCTGTCTCAAAAAAAAAAAAAGCGCCACAGTCTTTATTTTCAGTCTGGTGTGCCCTACAAAAGCTCATGCCTGACCAGGCGTAGTAGTTCATGCTTGTAATCCCATCCCAGCACTTTAGGAGGCCGAGGCAGGCAGATCATGAGGTCAGGAGTTCGAGACCAGCCTGGCCAACATGGCAAAACCCCATCTCTACTAAAAATACAAAAATTAGCTGGGCATGGTGGCAGACACCTGTAATCCCAGCTACTTGGGAGGCTGAGACAGGAGAATCACTTGAACCTGGGAGGCAGAGGTTGCAGTGAGCCTAGATCGCACCACTGCACTCCAACCTGTGCGATAGAGGGAGAGTTCAAGACCAGCCTGGCCAACATAGCAGAATCTCGTCTTTACAAAAAAAAAAAAACCAGCACGAAATGGCATGCTCCTGGAGACCCAGGTACTCGGGAGGCTGAGGCATGAGAATGGCTTGATCCCAGAAAGTGGAGGTTGCTGTGAGCCAAGATTGCACCACTGCACTCCAGTCTGAGTGACAAAGCAAGACCCTGACTCAAAAAAATTAAAAGAAAATCTCAACACCTTGAGAAGTTGAGGCTGGAGGATTACTTGAGCCCAGGAGTTCAGGACCAGCCTGAGCAACATCATGGGCAAGACCACATCTCTACAAAATTAGGCTGGGCACAGTGGCTCGCCCCTGTAATCCCAGCAGTATCGGAGGTGGGCAGATCACTTGAGGTCAGGAATTCGAGACCAGCCTGGCCAACATGGTAAAACCCCATCTCTACTAAACACAAAAATCAGCTGAGTGTGATGGCATGCATGTAATTTCAGCTACTTGGGAGGTTGAGGCATGAGAATCACTTGAACCCAGGAGGTGGAGGTTGCAGTGAGCCAAGACTGCACCACTGCACTCCAGCCTGGGTGACAGAGCTAGACTTTGTCTCAAAAAAAAAAAAGAAAGAAAGAAGAAAGAAAGAGAAAGAAAGAAAGAAAGAAAGAAAGAAAGAAAGAAAGAAAGAAAGAAGAAAACAGCTGGGCACGGTGGCTCACGCTGGTAATCCAAGCTTTTTGGGAGGCAGGCAGATCACTTGAGGTCAGGAGTTTGAGCCTGGCCAACATGGTGAAACCCTAGCTCTACTAAAAATACAAAAATTAGCTGGGCATGGTGGCAGGTGCCTGCAATCCCATCTACTCTGGAGGCTGAGGCAGGAAAATTGCTTGAATTCAGGAGGTGGAGGTTCCAGTGAGCCAAGATTGAGCCACTGCACTACAGCCTGGGCAACAGAGCAAGACTCTGTCTCAAAAAAAAAAAGAAAGAAAGAAAGAGAAAAAAAAAAAGAAAAACTAAGAAACTAAGTAAATAAAATTAGCTCAGCTTGGTGGTAAATGCCTGTAGTCCCAAGTACTGAGGAGGCTGAGGTGGGAGGATCACCTGAGCCCTAGAGGTCAAGGCTGAAATTAGCCATGTTTGCGCCACTGCACTCCAGCCTGGGTGACAGGGTGAGACCCTGTCTCAAAACAAACAAAAAATAATTGGTTGGGCACAGTGGTTCACACCTGTAATCCCAGCATTTTGGAAGGCCAAGGTGGATGGATCGATTGAATCTAGGAGTTTAAGACTAACCTGGGCCACAGGACAAAACCTTGACTCTGCAAAAAATGCAAAAACATTAGCTGGGCGTGGTGGCAAGTGCCTGTAGTCCCAGCTACTGGGGAGGCTGAGGCTGAGGTGGGAGGATGGCTTAAACCTGGGAGGTCGAGGCTACAATGAACCAAGATCCTGCCAATGCAATCTAGCCTGGGTGACAGAGACAGACTTTCACCATGTTGGTCAAGCCGGACTCAAACTCCTGACCTCAGGTGATCCGCCCACCTCAGCCTCCCAATGTGCTGGGATTACAGGCCTGAGCCACCGCACCCAGCCTACAATTGAGTTTTGTTTTTGTTTCTTTTTTTCCTTTTTTCTTTTTTTATAGAGATAGGGTTTTGCCCCTTTAACCAGGCTGGTCTCGAACTCCTGACCTCAGGAATTCCACCCGCCTCAGCCTCCCAAAGTGCTGAGATTATAGGTGTGAGCCACCACACCTGGCCTCGTTTTGTTTTTTTGAGTCTGTTTTATCTCCCAGGTACAGTGGTGAGATCTGGGCTCACCACAGCCTCTGCCTCCTGGGTTCAAGCGATTCTCGTGTCTCAGCCTCCCAAGTAGCTGGAATAACAGGCATGCACCACCATGCCTGGCAATTTTTGTATTTTTAGTAGAGGTGGAGTTTCTCTGTGTTGGCCAGGCTGGTCTCAAAATCCTGGCCTCAAGTGATCGTCCAAGGACATAAATGATAAAATGTTTGCCCACATGGGAATCAAATCCACAACCTTGGTGTTAGCACCTCACTCTAATCAACTGAGCTAACTGGCCATTGCAAATTTTGATTTTTTTTTTTTTTTTTTGTGACAGAGTCTTGCTCTGTTGCCCAGGCCAAGTACAGTGGTGTGATCATGGCTCACTTCAGCCTCAACCTCCTGGGCTCAAGTGACCCTCCCACCTCAGCCTCCCAATTATCTGGGATCACAGGCAGGTGCTACCAAGCCTGGCTAATTAAAAAAAAAAATTGGGACCAGGTGCAGTGGCTCACGCCTGTAATCCCAGCACTTTGGGAGGCTGAGGTGGGTGGATCATGAGGTCAAGAGATCGAGACCATCCTGGCTAACATGGTGAAAACCTGGCTTTACTAAAAATACAAAAAATTAACTGGGCATGGTGGCACACACCTGTAGTCCCAGCTACTCGGGAGGCTAAGGCAGAGAATTGCTTGAGTCTGGGAGATGGAGGTTGCAGTGAGCCGCGATTGCACAAAGGCACTCCAGCCTGGGTGACAGAACAAGACTCTGTCTTGGAAAAAAAAAAAGAAAAAACATTTTGGGCTAGGCATGGTGGCACACGCCTGTAATACCAGCATTTTGGGAGGCCAAGACAGGCAGATCACCTAAGTCAGGAGTTTGCAACCAGCCTGACTAACATGGTGAAACCCTGCTTGTCTCTACTAAAAATACAAAAATTAGCCAGATGTGGTGGTGCATGCCTGTAATCCCAGCTACTTTGGAGGCTGAGGCAGGAGAATCTCTTGAACCCAGGAGGCGGATGTTGCAGTGAGCCAAGATTGTGCCACTGCGCTCCAGCCTGGGCTGTAAGACCAATAGCTCCTTTTCTAGGGTTCAAGCGGTTCTCCTGCCTCAGCCTCCCAAGTAGCTGGGATTACAGGCGCCTGCCACCTCACCCAGCTAATTTTTGTATTTTTTAGTAGAGATAGGGTTTCACCATATTGGCCAGATTGGTCTCGAACTCCTGACCTCAGATAATCCGCCTGCCTCAGCCTCCCAAAGTGCTGGGATTACAGGCGTGAGCCACCACTTGTGGCCACAAAAATTTTTTTATTAGTTATTAGGTTTCAATATGTTGCCCACACTAGTATTAGACTCCAGAGCTCAAGCAATCCTCCCATTTTGGCCTCCCAAAGGAGAGAGGATTACAGCTGTGAGCCGCCACACCTGGCCAATGTTACTACTTCTTTGATTTTTTTTTTTCAATTTTTTTTTTTGGAAGGGGATAAGGGGTCTTTCTTTTTTTTAGAAAGAGGGTCTCTTTCTGTTGCCCAGACTGGAGTGCAGTGGCATAATTACGGCTCACTGTAACCATGAACTCCTGAGTTTAACTGATCCTCTTGCCTTGTCTTCCCAAAGGGCTGGGATTATAGCCATTGCGCTTGGCCTTACTTGTAGAGGTTGAGGCTGAAGTGAGCCATGATCACACCACTGCACTCAGTGTTTTCTGTTTAGGTATTAGCTATTGGCTTTGTGCTGTTGAAGATGAGAAGCTAGCCCTTCAGAAGAAGGATCACTGAGGTTAAAGAAAGAAAAAAGAGCCAGGTGTGGTGGCTCATGCCTGTAATCCCAGCACTTTGGGAGACTGAGGCAGGCAGATCACCTGAGGTCAGGAGTTCGAGACCATCGTGACCAACATGGAGAAACCCTGTCTCTACTAAAAATACAAAATTAGCTGGGTGTGGTGGCTCATACCTTGTAATCCCAGTTACTTGGGGGGCTGAGGCAGGAGAATCACTTGAATCCAGGAGGTGGAGGTTGTGGTGAACTGAGATGGCACCATTACATTCCAGCCTGAGCAACAGGAGTGAAGCTCCAGCTCAAAAAAAAAAAAAAAAAAAAGAGAAACCCCTTTTTTCCAATCTCCCTGTCACCCCAGCTTCACTTCCCATCCTCCTGTGTTTCGCGTTTGCATTATTATGATTATACCATACACGACTGATCCATGTGAATAGTTAAAATTGTTTTTCTTTCCTGCAACATTTGTGTTTTTCCTGGAATTAATAATTGCTTTGTCTTCTCTGTTTGCTTAGTATCCCGTGTACTCTAATTTAGCCCCAAATTCTCCCTTAATTAATCTCTCACAAGGATATACAAACACTTAGGGACTTCAATCTACTTTTTTTTTTGGAGACGGAGTTTTGCTGTTGTTACCCAGACTGGAGTGCAATGGCATGATCTCGGTTCACCACAACCTCTGCCTTCTGGGTTCAAGCAATTCTCTTGCCTCAGCCTCCCGAGTAGCTGGGACTACAGGCACGCACCACCATGCCCAGCTAATTTTTGTATTTTTAGTAGAGATGGGGTTTCACCATGTTGACCAGGATGGTCTCTATCTCTTGACCTCGTGATCCACCCACCTCGGCCTCCCGAAGTGCTGGGATTATATGCATGAGCCACCGCACCCGGACCATTTTTTTTTTTTTTTTTTTTTTGAGATGGAGTCTAGCCCTGTTGTCCAGACTGGAGTACAAAGGCAAGATCTCAGCTCACCACAAACTCTGCCTCCCGGGTTCAAGTGATTCTCCCGCCTCTACCTCCCTACTAGCTGGGATTACACCTGCATGCCACCAAGCCTGGCTAATTTTTTGTATCTTTAGTGGAGATGGGGTTTCCCCGTATTGGTCAGGCTGGTCTCGAACTCCTGACCTCGTGATCTGCCCACCTCGGCCTCTCAAAGTGCTGGGATTACAGGCGTGAGCCACCTCGCCCGCCCTTAACCTACTTCATTTTGAAGAAGTTTCTCAAAAAGCCATTAGACCTGCCGCAGTGCAGAAAGGTGATCTTGACACTGTTGGGATCCCCCTTTACCTTCATCCCGAGGATCCCCTTTGCCTCTCTCTTGTGTTGAGGTCCGGGAACCTGTGTTTCTTCTTTCTAGGTTTATTCCCTTGTTTTGATGGAGCTTTTTGAGAAAGGGTATTTGGGAGGTAAATTTGTTGGGACCTTAAAAGTATGAAAATGCCTGTTCTATTCTTGCACTTAATTGAGAGTGTGGGCCAGGCACAGTGGCTCATGCCTGTAATCCAAACACTTTGGGTGGCCAAGGTGGGCGACACACCTGAGGTGAGGAGTTTGAGACCAGCATGGCTAACATGGTGAAACCTGTCTCTACTAAAAATACAAAAAACTAGCCGGCCATGGTGATGGGTGCCTATAATCCCAGCTACTCAAAAGGCTGAGGCAGGAGAGTTGCTGGAACCTGGGAGGCAGAGGTTGCAGTGAGCTGATATGGCAGCACTGCATTCCAGCCTGAGTGACAGAGCAAGACTCCATCTCCACCAAAAAAAAAAAAGGGCCAGGCGTGGTGGTTCAAGCCTGTAATCCCAGCACTTTGGGAGGCTGAGGTGGGTCGATCACGAGGTCAAGAGACCGAGACCATCCTGGTCAGCATGGTGAAACCCCGTCTCTACTAAAAATACAAAAAATTAGCTGTGCATGGTGGCGCGTGCCAGTAATCCCAGCTACTCAGGAGGCTGAGGCAGGAGAATTGCCTGAACCCAGGAGGTGGAGGTTGCGGTGAGCCGAGATTGCACCATTGCACTCCAGCTTGGGTAACAAGAACGAAACTTCATCTCAAAAAAAAATTCTGTGGCTGGGTATAGGAAATGAGGTTGGAAATAATTATTTTTTTGAGATGGAGTCTCACTCTGTCACCCGGGCTAGAGTGCAGTGGTGCAGTCTCGGCTCACTGCAACCTCTGCCTCCCAGGTTCAAGAGATTCTCCTCCCTTAGCCTCCTGAGTAGTTGGGATTATAGGCGAATGCCACCGTGGGGGGCTAATTTTTGTATTTTTAGTGGAAACGGAGTTTCACCATGTTGGCCAGGCTGGTCTCAAACTCCTGACCTCAGGTGATCCACCCACCTCCCAAAGTACTGGGATTACAGGTATGAGCCACCTCGCCCAGTTAATTTTTTTATTTTTGGTAGAGACGGAGTTTCACCATGTTGCCCAGGTTGCTCCTGAACTCCTGATCTCAAGTGATCTCCCTGCTTCAGCCTCCCAAAGTGCTCGGATTACAGGCATGAGCCACCGCAGCTGGCCTTGGAAAATTTTATTGAATAATTATTACTATTGATTTTGGATGATTTTCTCCTTTCCAAATAGTTATTTTTGTTATCTCTGGAATTCTGGTTATTCAGATGTTGTATCCCATGGGCTAATCCTTTAATTTTCTTATATTTTATTTTCCTTTCTTCTATGACCTTTATTTATTTAGAGATGGAGTCTCACTCTGTCTCGCAGGCTGGAGGGCAGTGCACGATCTCAGCTCACAGCAACTTCTATCTCCTGGTCCAAGCAATTCTCCTGCCTTAGCCTTCAGAAAAGCTGGGACTATAGGAGCCACCACACCTGGCTAATTTTTGTATTTTTAGTAGAGATGGGATTTCATGTTGGCTAGGCTGGTCATGAACCTGACCTCTAGTGATCCTCTCACCTCTGCCTCTCAAAGTGCTGGGATTATAGATGTGAGCCATCTCGCCCAGCCTTATCTCCTTTATTTTTTGCTGTATTTTCTGGGAATTTTTTCCCCCTTTGCAAGTGATCCTCTTACCTAAGCCTCAGAGTCTCACTCTGTCACCCTGGAGTGCAGTGGCATGATCATGGTTCAGTGCAGCCTTGATATCCTGGACTCAAGGGATCCTCCCACCTCAGCCTCCAGAGTATCGAGGACTACAGGTGCCTACCACCATATCTGGCTAATTAAATTTTTTTTTTGATTTTTAGTATTTTAATACAGTTCAAATCAGTGTGTCTGGTTCATTTCAGTTCCTTCACTGCCAAACCAGGGGGCAGGGACTGCTTCAGTTTCCCTGCCGTCTCTTTGTCAGTAATGACCAGGGTGTGAAAGTATCTGCTGCATCAGACTTTAAACTTCACATTGTCCTTATTTTTCTTGATCTTTACAGATTCAGCATTCCTTCCTCGGGCTGTGAGCAGAAAGTACTTGATTTTCTCAATTTTCCGAGGCATAGAGACGAGGTGCCCTGGGAGTGGGCATAGACCAGGACAGTGAGCAGCAACTGGGGAAGAGGATGAAAAAGGAAATTTTTGTATTTAATGGTGGGGACAAACAAACTTGGAAGTCTCTGACTTCGCAGAGCTTATAGTGTGATGGCAGAATAAAGACACTGGACAAATTATTAATATTTATAATAATTCTTAACATTGCAACCATGGCCAGGCATGGTGGCTCATGCCTGTAATCCCAACACTTTGGGAAACCAAGGAGGATGGATCACCTGAGGTCACCTGAGGTCAGGAGTTCGAGACCAGCCTGGTGAAAATCTATCTCTACTAGGCCGGACGTGATGGCTCACGCCTGTAATCCCAGCACTTTGGGAGGCCGAGGCAGGTGAATCACGAGGTCAAGAGATCGAGACCATCCTGGTCAACATGGTGAAACCCCGTCTCTACTAAAAATGCAAAAAATTAGCTGTGCATGGTGGCGCGTGCCTGTAATCCCAGCTACTCAGGAGGCTAGGCAGGAGAATTGCCTGAACCCAGGAGGCGGAGGTTGCGGTGAGCCGAGATCACAACATTGCACTCCAGCCTGGGTAACAAGGGCGAAACTCCGTCTCAAAAAAAAAGAAAAAGAAAAAGAAAATCTATCTCTACTAAAAATACAAAAATTAGATGGGAGTGGTGGCAGGTGCCTATAGTCCCAGCTACTTGTGAGGTTGAGGCAGGAGAGTCCCTTGAACTCAGGAGACAGATGCTGCAGTGAGCTGAGTTCGAACCACTGCACTCCAGCCTGGTCTGTTGAGCAAGACTAAAAAAAAAAAAATTACAAAATATTATTGCAAATATGATGAGTGCTATGAAGGAGTACAGGATGCTTTGGCAGTGGAAGGTGAGGACCTAACCTATGTGAGTATCCTGGAAGGCTAAATAAATTCTGTTTAAGTTAGGACTTGAAAGATGAATTTGTTGAAAACAAAGACATTCTACCTGAATGTCCCACAGGCCCCTCAGACTCAAAGGGCAAAACAAACTTAGTAAATTCATCACCTTATTTTCTAAACCTTTATCTCCTGTGTTATCTCTTCTATGTTTGGCATTACTATTTACTCTAACCCAAGTCAGAAATCTGGGAGTTGTCCTATGTTCCATCCACTTCTTCACTGGCTCCTGACCCCACCCACACCACACTCCATCACCAATTCACGTCCATTCTGTTTCTAACAGGCTTAAATTCTTTTTTTTTTTTTTTGAGACGGAGTTTCGCTCTTGTTACCCAGACTGGAGTGCAATGGCACGATCTCGGCTCACCGCAACCTCCGCCTCCTGGGTTCAAGCAATTCTCCTGCCTCAGCCTCTGGAGTAGCTGGGACTACAGGCACGTGCCACCGTGCCCAGCCAATTTTTGTATTTTTAGTAGACGCGGGGTTTCACCAACTTGGCCAGGCTGGTCTCGAATTCCTGACCTCAGGTGATCCGCCCGCCTCGGCCTCCCAAAGTGCTGGGATTACAGGCGTGAGTCACCACGCCTGGCTAAAACTTTCACTGTATCACAATTTCTTCAAGGAAGAGCCGTGACTCTTAAATCTACTATAGCACAGTTAAGATTCCTAAAAGATTGTTGATGCATACGCGAAGACGGTAAAGCTCAGCGCGTGCGCCGGGCACCTTTTTTCCTTGCGGCGACTCCTTTCTTTTTTTTTTTTTCGGAGCGTGCGCACCAACATAGACAAAGGTGGGGAAAGTGACCAAGCAGTCGTTCAGGCGCATGCCCATCCCTAACTCTTCCGAGCCTGGTGTGGCTGGCGGCGGTGGAGTGGGTGTGGCCTGAGCACTGTGTGACTATGTGGCCGACGCCCAATAGGACTGAGCGAGCTCGACCCCCCCTCCCTCCCCTTGATTGGTTGATTCTCAGTGTTGTGGGGCGGGGAAAGGAAGAGACCAGGCGGTGGAGTGGTGGGGCGGTGAAGAAAGAAAGCTAATCTTGTTCTGCGCAAGCTCCAGGAAGCGACCAGGAGGGGGCGTGAGAGAGTGAAAAGGACTGTGGAAGCCCCGATGCGCTGGCGAGCGCTAGCTGGGGCTCTAACCTTGACGCCTGCGCCGTGGCCCTCGGGGCCCCGCGCGCAGCGGGCGGGTGCCCGGTGCGCCTGCGCAGTAGGCGGCGGTGGCAGGGGGAGGTGGAGGCTTTGGAGCGGCAGCGGCAGCAGCGGGTCCCGAGACTGAGGCAGCAGCGGGGGCGGCGGCGGGCGGAAGCTGAAGTGACGAAGGCAGCGGCGGCGGCGGCCGTTTCCCTCACGGTGGCGGAGACCAAGGCGGCGGCGGCGGACGGGGAGCGGCCCGGCCCCGGCCCCCTGCTCGTTGGCTGTGGCAGGGCCGCCGTGGGGCCGGCCCGGCTCCCGCCCCCCGCGGCTCCCCCTCCAGCTCCTCCTCCGGGGAGACGCCGGGGGCCTGGTCCGGCCCGCACTCAGACTGCTGCTGCAGCCGCCGCCGGGGGAGTCGGAGGCGGTGGCGGCGCCATGGGCGGCCTCGCCTCTGGGGGGGATGTGGAGCCGGGACTGCCCGTCGAGGTGCGCGGCTCCAACGGGGCCTTCTACAAGGTGAGACGGCGCGCCGACTGGGGACACCGGTCCTTAGCCTCCTACCCCGGCCGGAGCAGAGACGTGTGGGGCGGGATCGAGCTTTCGGAGCTGAGTCCTGACCCTTAGAATCTTAGACCCTTGCTCCCACCCGCAGCCCTTCCTGGGATACCGCTTGGAGTGAACCCTCTTCCTTTTATTTTTGACCCCTCAAATGCACCTGCTTCTATCCCAATCTCAGGGAGAATGAACTTCAGGCCATGACTGTCCCCGGCTTGGCGCTCTCGGCCCCCCAGGAGAGACCCTTTTACCCAGCTGCTAATGGACTGTTCCCGTTGTCTGTTGGAAGACATACCTTAGACCTTAATCACATCTTCCTCATGGTCCAAGCACATGGAGAATTGTCTTTCTTCTTCCACACGATTCCCTTGGGAAGGCCCTCTGTCCCATATCAGATCCTTTCATCTTCCTCAAAGAGGCATCTGCCTACTGGCTCTGGAACACTCACCCACTTTCATATTATATTCCGGTTCCTAAGCCAAGGAGAAATGGTCAGAATCCATTTACGACGTTTGGCATCTTTGACCTCAGGAATCCTGGGTTGGATCAGTTAAGTTGCCTCCCAGCCAGCTATAAGGTGTCATCTTTTCACAAGTCTCTCACCCCACCCCGCCTTGATCTCAAGGCCCACTGGTCTACCATTCTACCCAGGGATGGATTTGAGGTCTCACTTAGACCTCAGATGCTTTCAGGTCATTCATATAGTTTCTTTATCTTGAGGCATATAAGCTTCAGATTCATAATCTCTCAAAGGAAGTTCATGAGGTTCCCTTCTGTTTTTCTTAATATTTCCACTTCTCGAAGACTTTTGGCCAACTATTCTAGTTCGGGAATCTGACAGCCCTTTTTGGAAGAAGGGATCGTCTTTCAAAGACCCTTTCTTATTTCACCTCTCCCTTTGCTCAGGATTTGATTCCTTAGAACTCCTTATAATACCACCTTCTTTATCTGCTCGGAATCCATTTTCTAGGACATTTTTTCCCATTTAGATTAAGCCAGAGAGAGCCCTTTCTTGCCTCCCAAGAGTTTTTCTTTGTGTGACTGTTGCTATTCTGAACCTCTTTTGGATTTGATGCCTGGAATTGTACCAGAGACTTTCCTGATTTCTGTCTCATTCTCTGGGGAGCTGGAGAAGAGATACCTTCCCATGGCATCACTTGTTAAGAGTGGATCCCTCTTCCCCCTTTCCTTCAGTTCCTCTCAGGCCCTTTTCCCCCACAGTTGTCCTCTCTAGTTTCTCATGCCCTTGGAAATATCTTTCTCTGATTCCTTCCCTAAGTCATATTTTTCTATAACTGCAGAGGGTCTTGTAATTTCCTTTGGGTGGTTTCTGCATCTACTTTCAATTGCTGAGTTCATTGTAGTCATTTTTTACTTTCTCTGCATGCTTATCTGTTTTTGCCTTACTTCCCTCATCAGATTTTCTTACGTGTGGTGACTGTGGGTATCCATGTCTGACTTACCTTCTCAATTCAAGTTTCTGGCTTTTTCTCCTAATGTTTCTGTATTCCTGTGTAATCCCCAGGAATCACCTTATTCCCTGTCTAAGCTGAAAGAGGCTCCCAGCTGATCTCTTTTGTCATTTTCTGCATACTTGCCTAACTCTTGGGACTTTTTCTTCTAGTCTGACTCCATAGTATTTCTGTTTTCTTTGGCAAAAGTGTCTAATTCCTTTCTGCTTTTGATAGAGCACATTTGTCTCTCATATCCTTTTTCCCAAATTGCATTACCTTTGTTGAAATAGGCTTCCTCAAGTGGCCCTCCCTGCTTCCCTAGGTATCTTTCCCTTCATCTGAATCCTTACCACCCCCTAATTCTGGGTTCCAAGAAAAGTGATTCTTTTTTTTCTTTTTTGAGACGGAGTTTCTCTCTTGTTACCCAGGCTGGAGTGCAATGGCGCGATCTCAGCTCTCCGCAACCTCTGCCTCCTGGGTTCAGGCAATTCTCCTGCCTCAGCCTCCTGAGTAGCTGGATTACAGGCACGCCCACCATGCCCAGCTAATTTTTTGTATCTTTAGTAGAGACGGGGTTTCACCATTTTTGACCAGGATGGTCTTGATCTCTTGACCTCGTGATCCACCCACCTCCACCTCCCAAAGTGCTGGGATTACAGGCTTGAGCCACCGCGCCCAGCCAAGAAAAGTGATTCTTAAATTGAGTCCAAGATCAAAATATGTTTGCTTTGTTCTAGGAAGCTTGGGAACTCTGCACAGCTGGGAAAGATTGGTATCCAGTTCAAATGAACTGTATGAGATTGATGGGAAGGGACATGTTTTCTGTTCCACATATGAGTATCCAGCAGAAAGTCTGAATCTTTTCCCTTTCTCCTGTGCACTGTGGCAGTGATAGACTTGAGTAGATGGGGACCAGGATACTCTGATTCAGAGAGTAGAGTTTGGGGTTGAGCTGAAAGTGAGGTAATGTGGTAATGTGGATCTGGGCAGGTTAGCAGTTTTTGCCCCATTCCTGAGTTAGAAACAACAAATCCCTAAATTCAGGCTAATCTTCAACTCTCAGTACCCTATAGATATTATCCATTCTGACCTTGCTGCTGATTTAATATTCATGACTCAGCAAACTTTGGTATGGGTCAGGGAGTGTTTATACTGCTTCTGGGAAGGTACTTTTCTCCTCTCTCAGAATTGGGCCCTGTTGTCAGTTTTCTCTTCTTCCCTTTTTTTTTTTTGAGACAGGGTCTCCCTCTGTCATCCAGGCTGGAGTACAGTGGCGTGATGTGGTCTCACTCCAGCCTCCGCCTACTGGGTTCAAGCGATTTTTGTGCCTCAGCCTCCAGAGTAGCCCGGATTACAGGTGTGCAGCACCATGCCTGGCTACTTTTTGTATTATCAGTAGAGACGGGGTTTCGCCATGTTGGCCAGGCTGGTTTCTGACTCCTGACCTCAAGTGATCTGCCCACCTTGGCCTCCCAAAGTGCTGGGATTACAGGCGTTGAGCCACCATGCTCTGCTGTCAGTTTTCTTAAAGGATAAAGTGTTAGATCTGGGATCTTAAATTATTTTGTGGCTATCCCAACATTGAGTTTTTCAGAATTTACTCTTTTTTGTTGTTTTTTTTCACGTCAGACAGGCATCCATAACAAGGTTTGAGGGAGGCATACCTCACACATGAGCTTGAAACCTCAATTATCATGCTTATGACATACAAAATAATCTAATGTATTTTATTTTTTTATTTTTTTGAGACGGAATTTCGCTCTTGTTACCCAGACTGGAGTGCAATGGCACAATCTTGGCTCACCGCAACCTCCGCCTTCTGGGTTCAAGCAATTCTCCTGCCTCAGCCTCCCGAGTAGCTGGGACTACAGGCGGTCACCACCATGCCCAGCTAATTTTTGTATTTTTAGTAGAGACGGGTTTCACCTTGTTGACCAGGATGGTCTCGATCTCTTGACCTTGTGATCCACCCGCCTCGGCCTCCCAAAGTGCTGGGATTATAGGCATGAGCCACTGCGCCCGGCCGTATTTTATTCTTTAAGTTGTACTCTCCCAAATGAAGTATTCATTTTCCCGGGTGTAATCATCTTACTCCAAACCTCACCTGGATATCCTGATTCCCAGTCCTTTCTTAATCAACATGGCATCCTCAGCTTCAGTATTTGGTTTTTACTCAGACTGTTCCTACTCTTCTCCTAGAACTCACTCCTTTGCTTTGGGAGCCCAGAACTAGAAGACAGTGTAAAGATGGGGACTAATTTTACATCTTTTAATTTGAGGAAACCAAAGTACCCAGGAACCTGGGGCTCTCTCTTCCTCTGCTGACTTGGTGCCAGGCTCCAGAAGCCAAAGCCAGGTAATGCTGTGGCCACTGAATCAAGTCATCCTCTGGATCTACGTGGCTTTCTAACATGTACCACCTACCTGTTCTTGCCTTTTGCTTATTTTCACAGTGAGCATAGACTGCGCAGAACTTGGGGCTCACTTTCCGCTGCTGATAGCCTTGGAGAAAAAAATAGTATGGGATGAATGGGTGGAATTTAGGAGCAGAGACAGGATTGGAATATGAAGTTGGGGACAGAGCTAGTATTGGAGACTAGTTAAAAGAAAAAGACCCTGGAAGCATAAGGGCTGAGTGATATTTGGTTGAATTGCTAGAGTGATGTGAGAGATTATTCCATTCTGAGCTTTGCATTTCTGCCTTGGAAGTCATGGTAGCTGGAAAAACTAGGGTAATATTGCTACTTACCCGGGGCCATCCCCTCATGGTCCAGGAGAATTGGCTTACAGCCACAGGCATAGCCTTTGTGAATGTCTCTGGGAGTAGGAATCTCTTTACTAAAGCAGTAGGTTAGTGGTTCTCATCTCTCGTTTCCACTGCCTTCTGTCAGGTTAACTTCTGCCTTGGTAAACTACTTCTAAGACTTGGAGATAGACATTTTGGGTAGAATTGGATAAAGTCAGCTGAAGAGGCTAGTCGGAATAGTTCTAGAAATCCAGACAACCCTTATAAAGGGGAAAAGAAGAGGGAAGGGATAAAATATTAGTGGTTGTGGGAGGAGGGAGGACACTTGAGCCAGAAGCTAAGGGAAGAATCCAAAAGGGAAGAGGGACCCTGGCAAATAGAGGTAAAAGTGCCTCAGAAGATTTGAAAGGAGAACAGTAGGAGTGGGTATTATATTTGAATGAATATGTTCATAACTCAGGTTTATTTTTATTTATTTTTTAAATTTATTATTTTTTTTATTGCATTTTAGGTTTTGGGGTACATGTGAAGACCATGCAAGATTGTTACATGGCAGCATGATTTGCTGCCTTCCTCCCCTTCACCTGTATCTGGCATTTCTCCCCATGCTATCTCTTCCGAACTACCCACCCCCCAGGTTCATTTTTAGAAAGGAAAAATCTGGATGAAGAATAGGAAAAAAAAAAAAAAAGCATTTCTGGAGAAGAGAATGTCAGAGAAAGAGAAAGCATAGGTAAAAAAGAGGCCAGGAAGTACCAGTACTAATTAAGGCTTTGGGCAGTAGTAAGGCTCTAAGAAAGAGCTAGGCCTCTGTAGTAAGACATGTCCCTAAAGAAGAGAAAGGTGGCTTGTATAAAGAATGAAATGCAGGCTTAGATTTTCCCATTGTGAGGAAATAGCAATCTGGTAAGTGTTTATGATTGATTAACTCTGTGAGGTGGGAGCTATGCATTTGCCAAGGCATTTTTGGTGTTTTTTTTCTCCTAAACAGCCTTTGTCCCTAGCAGCAAAGCTCATGAATAATTCTTGTGTATCAGTCTTTTGAAACCTCTAATTTTTTTATTTTTGTTTTTTATTTGAGTTAGTGTCTTGCTCTGTTGCCTGAGCTGTGTGGAATGCAGTGGTGTGATCACAACTCACTATAGCCTCAACCTCCCAGGCTCAAGTGATCCTCTCATCTCAGCCTCCTATATTGCTGGGACTACAGGCACAAACCATCATAGCCTGCTAATTTTTAAATTTTTTGCAGAGATGAGATCTCCCTGTGTTGTCTAGGGCTCTCTAAGTTTTTTAAAAACATCTTTATTGAGGTGAAATTGATATACAGCAAAGCAGACATACTTAAAGTGTACCATTTGTTAAGTTTTTATATATATATTTAACTGAAACCATTACTACAATCAAAGGAATGAACATTTCTGTCACTTCCCAAAGTCCTCCATCAACCACTAATCTTTCTGTCATTATACATTAAATCACCCTTCCTGATTGATTTTCGCTAGAAGTGAAAAGGCAGTTCAATTCAGCTAAGAAAGGATAGTCTTGTCTTTTTTTTTTTTTTTTTTTTTTTTTTTTTTTTTTTGAGACAGCTTTGCCCTGTTGTCTAGGCTGGAGTGCAGTGGAATGATCTTGACTGTCTGCAGCTTCTGCCTCCTGGCTTCAAGTAATTCTTGTGCCTCAGCCACCCCAAATAGCTGAGGCATATGCCACCATGCCTGGACAATTTCTCTCTCTCTTTTTTTTTTTTTTTGAGATGGAGTTTTGCTGTTGTTACCCAGGCTGGAGTGCAATGGCACGATCTCGGCTCACCGCAGCCTCTGCCTCCTGGGTTCAACCAATTCCCCTGCCTCAGCCTCCCAAGTAGCTGGGACTACAGACACACACCACCATGCTCAGCTAATTTTTGTATTTTTAGTCGAGATGGGGTTTCACCATGTTGACCAGGATGGTCTCGATCTCTTGACCTCGTGATCCACCCACCTCGGCCTCCCAAACTACTGGGATTATAGGCGTGAGCCACCGTGCCAGGCCCTCTCTTTTTTTTTTAAGTAGCTATGGGATTTTGCCATGTTGGCCAGACTGATCTCAAACTCCTGGCCTCAGCTGATCGTCCTGCCTTGGCCTCCCAGTGTTGGGATTATAGGCGTGAACTACGCACCCGGCCAAAAAGGATAGTCTTTTCAACAAAGGGTGCTGAAACAACTGGATATCTATAGGTAAAAAATGGTCTGGGCACAGTGGCTCATGCCTGTAGTTTCAGCATTCTTGGAGGCTAAGGTGGGTGGATTGCTTGAGACCAGGAGTTCAAGACCAACCCTGGGCAACATAGCGGAACCCTGTCTCTGTTTCAAAAAATGTTTAGGCCGGGTGAGGTGGCTCAAGCCTGTAATCCCAAAATGTTGGGAGGCTGAGGCTGGCAGATCATGAGGTCAGGAGATCACTGGGTATGGTGGCTCATGCTTGTAACCCCAGCACTTTGGGAGGCCGAGGTGGATGCATCACAAGGTCAGGAGATTAAGACTGTCTTGGCCAATATGGTGAAATCCCATTTCTACTAATAATACAAAAAAAATTAGCTGGGCATGGTGGCACATACCTATAGTCCCAGCCACTCAGGAGGTCGAGGCAGAATTGCTTGAACCCAGGAGGCGGAGATTGCAGTGAGCCAAGATCGTGCCAGTGCACTACAGCCTGGGCAAAAAATAAATAAATAAAAAAGATAAAAAAAAAAAAAAAAAAAACAACATCAGGAAATCGAGACCATCCTGGCCAACATGGTGAAACCCTGTCTCTACTAAAAATACAAAAAAAAAAAAAAATTAGCTGAGTATGGTGGTACACACCTGTAGTCCCAGCTACTTGGGAAGCCGAGGTAGGAGAATTGCTTGAACCCAGGAGGCGGAGATTGCACTGAGCCAAGATCATGCCACTTCACTACAGCCTGGGCAACAGTGTGCAACTCCGACTCAAAAAAAAATTTTTTTTTAATTTAAAAATATGTAAAAAATTTTAAAAAGAGGCCAGGCGTGGTGTCTCATGCCTATAATCGCAACACTTGGGACGGTTGAGGCAGGTGGATCACCTGAGTTTGGGAGTTCAAGACCAGCCTGACCAACATGGAGAAACCCCATCTCTACTAAAAATACAAAGTTAGCCAGGCATGGTGGTGCATGCCTGTAATACCAGCTACTCAGGAGGCAGGAGAATCGCTTGAACCCAGGAGGCAGAGGTTGCAGTGAGCGGAGGTCGTGCCATTGCACTTCAGCCTGGGCAACAAGAGTTAAACTCTGTCTCAAAAAAATAATGGTAATAAAAATAAAAAATTTAAGAAAGAACCTTGATCAATACCTCACCTTATATGTAAAATTTAATTCAAAATGGATCATAGATGTAAATGTAAATGTAAAATAAAGAACTAAAAGTGTAAGAAGAAGACATAAGAGAAAACGTTTGTGGTTTTGGATTAGGCAAAGATTTCCTTTCCTTTTCTTTTGAGTTCTGCTCTTGTTGCCCAGCCTAGAGTGCAGTGGCACAATCTCGGCTCACTGCAACCTCTGCCTCCAGGTTCAAGCGATTCTCCTGCCTCAGCCTCCCAAGTTGCTGGGATTACTGGCATGCACCACCATGCAGCTAATTTTTGTGTTTAGTAGAAATGGGGTTTCACCACGTTGGCCAGGCTGGTTTTGAACTTACCTCAGGTGATCTGCCTGCCTCAGCCTCCCAAAGATTACTGGGGCCTGGTCAAAGATTTCTTAGATATGAAATCAAAAGCACAGTTGAAAAAAGAATAAATTCATGTTGTATTTTTTCAAAATTAGAAATCCCTAATTCTATGTGAAAAATAGGGAGAAGGTAGAAAAACTGGTAGCGGAGGGTTGACTGCATGGGTTTGGCCTTCTTAGGACATAGACAACAGTAGATGGATCAGCTGTTCAGTCATCCCTGTTCCTCTCTCTCGTCGTTATCTCAAGATTGGGGTCTTCCATAAATTTTATTATCCTTTTTAAATTCTCAGTATCACTCTAGATTCAATTCTAGTATTAAAAATATAGGATTTGTTTAAGTCCTAATTTCTTCTGTAACTGTGTTCTAAATTTTGAACTTCTCTAGTGTTCTGACTATTGTCCTAGGACCCAGGCATCAGGGCAGAGAGTCTGCTCAGATCTTTTGCTGTATTGGGGAGGTAGGCCCTTCTCTTTCTTGACAGATCCTCATGTCCTCTAGGTGTTCCAGGACAGCCTCACACTGTCTCATGGGATATTCTTAGCCTTGCTGAATGTTGTTGGTATTTTAATTGAACTCTGGCAGGCTGCTTAGCACAACAGGAGGCAGGCAGACAGGGAGGCCCCTGTGGGAGCCTGAGTGGATCACTGATTTCCAGGCTGTTCTGATGCAGGTGGTACATACATCTATCCATGACAATATAATTTCCTTTTTCTAGGTGACTGCCCATATTGTTTCCCCAATGCAGCCTTTCAGGCTCTCTCATTACACCACTTGTATCCTTATCTAAAACTCAAGTTTAAGGGTTTGCAGTGTCTCTATTCCCTTGATGGCTAAGGTGGAGGTAAAAGGTCATTTTATATTTTTTACTTTTTCCTAAAATCCATTCTAGGGCTTTGTGAAGGATGTCCATGAAGACTCTGTCACCATCTTCTTTGAAAACAAGTAAGACCTTGGGAATAGAGAATCCAGCATACTAGGTCCTAGAAGGAGAGTGGAGAAGAGGGGGCGGCTGAGTCCTATGAGGCATGTAATAGGTGGGGAGAGCTGAGGGTTTGGGTGGGAAACTTATATGGATCCCAGGAGAGGAAAGGGCTGAGAATTTGGTGAGGGTGGGGGCATTTGACCCAGTATTTAGAGTCTAGAAAGAGATGGAAGACACCACTATGGAGGAGGGCCTGGGATTTAGTCTCTAATTATCCAGAAAGGTGGAAATTGCCCAGCTGAGGCAATAACCCCTTTGTAAAGAAATGGGCAACCATATCAGTCTGAGTAGCTTTTTTATATTACTGTTTCTCTTACAGCTGGCAAAGTGAGAGACAGATTCCTTTTGGAGATGTCCGGCTACCACCTCCAGCTGACTATAATAAGGAAATCACAGAAGGGGATGAAGTGGAGGTAAGGGCTGTGGAGTACAACCCTTTCTAAATGCTACTTTTCCCTAGGATTCTAGACTTCCCTCTGGTTGGTTCATGTTCCTTTCTCCCCAACTAAGCCATATCTAGCTATGTAGCCTATGGAAATGTAAAATGCAACAGTTTCCCTTTCATTACTGTCGTGATTAGCCAGACTTTCAGGGAGATCCCATTTTAGGGGATTTACCTTCCATTTGTGGTAACAGCATCTAAAATCCAGTGCCCTCTTAGTTTTTTTGTTTTGTTGTTTTGAGACAGAGTCTCACTGTTGCCCAGGCTGGAGTGCAGTGGCACGATCTTGGCCCACTGCAACCTCCGCCTCCCAGGTTCAAGCAGTTCTTCCACCTCAGACTCCCAAGGAGCTGGGATTACAGGCACCTGCCATCATTCTCAGCTAACTCGTAGAAATGGGTTTTTACCATGTTGGCCAGGCTGGTCTTGAACTCAGGTAATCTGCCTGCCTTGGCCTCCCAAAGTGCTGGGATTACAGACATGAACCACCATGCCCTACTGTCCTCTGATTTTTAATTAGTTCCTTCCTCCGATTTCCCATATCCTTGGTTTAAGATGCATCCTGAGTATTTTCTTGTGGTTTTTTTTGAGACAAGTTTTCGTTCCTTTTTTTTTTTTTTTTTTTGAGACAGAGTTTTGCTCTTATTACTCAGGCTGGAGTGCAGGGGTACCATCTCAGTTCACCGCAACCTCTACCTCTTGTGCTTAAGAGATCCTCCCTCCCAAAGTGCTGAGGTTCAAGCGATTCCCATCTCAGCCTCCCAAGAAGCTGGGATTAGAGGCATGCGCCACCACCACCACCGGCTAATTTTGCCTTTTTGGTAGAGATGGAGTTTCTCCATGTTGGTCAGGTTGGTCTTGAACTCTCAATTTCAGGTGATTTGCCCACCTCAGCCTCCCAAAGTGCTGGGATTACAGATGTGAGCCACCACGACCAGCCAAGTATTCTTTTCCTTTTTCTTTTTTTTGAGGCAGAGCCTGGCTCTATCGCCTAGGCTGGAGTGCAGTGGTGCAATTTCAGCTCACTGCCACCTCCACCTCCTGGGTTCAAGCAATTCTCCTGCCTCAGCCTCCTGAGTAGCTGAGATTACACTCACCTGCCACCATGCCTGACTAATTTTTTGCATTTTCAGTAGAGATGGGGTTTATGTTGGTCAGCCTGTTCTCCAACTCCCAACCTCAGTTGATCCGCCCACTTTAGCCTCCCAAAGTGCTGAGATTATAGGCATGAGACACTGCACCCAACCCTCTGGCCAAGTTTTCATTCTGTTGCCCATGCCACAGTGCAGTGGTGTAATTACAGCTTAGTGTAATTTTGACCTCCCAGGCTCAAGTGATCCTCCAACCTCAGCCTCTTGCTTAGTTAGGACTACAGGCATGCACTACAACTGCCTCTTTTTTTTCTTTTTGAGACAGGGTCTTGCTCTGTCACTCAGGTTGGAGTGCAGTGATGTGATCTTGGCTCACTGCAACTCTGCATCCTAAGTTCAAGGGATTCTCCTGCCTCAGCCACCTGAGTAGCTGGGAGTACAGGCATGTGCCACCATACCTGGCTAATTTTTGTATTTTTAGTAGAGGTGGAGTTTTACTGTGTTAGCCAGGCTGATCTTGAACTCATGACCTCAGGTGATCCGCCTGCCTCCACCTCCCAAAGTGCTGGGATTACAGGCATGAGCCACCCTGCTCAGCCTCTCTTTCTTTCTTTTTTTTTTTGGTAGGGATGGGGTCTCACTATGTTGTCTAGACTGTTCTTGAACTCCTGTGCTTAAGATTCTCCCACCTCGGCCTCCCAAAGTGCTGAGATTATAAGTGTGAGCCACTGTGCCCAGCAGCCCGAAATATCTTAATGCTTATTCTATTCTTTATGTTGCCCAGGCTGGTTTTGAACTCCTCGGCATAAGCAGTCCTTTGGCTTCGGCCTCCCAAAGTGCTGAGATTACAGGCGTGAGCCACCGCGCCCAGCCTTCTTATCTTTCTTCTTGATGCTTTTGGATGGTCTTCAATATCTCTTTGATTCTCTACTTTTCTTTAGGTTTATTCCCGAGCCAATGAACAGGAACCTTGTGGCTGGTGGCTGGCCCGGGTGCGGATGATGAAGGGAGATGTGAGTGAATGGGAATGCCTTTGGAACACTACTGAAACAAATATTTTATTAATAGAAAGTTGCTCAGGTCATCCACAACTTCTCCTTTTTTACCGTATACCAGTTCTATGTCATTGAATATGCTGCCTGTGATGCCACCTACAATGAAATTGTTACCTTGGAGCGACTTCGGCCAGTTAATCCCAATCCCCTTGCAACCAAAGGCAGCTTCTTCAAGGTTACCATGGCTGTGCCCGAGGATCTGAGAGAGGCGTGAGTGTTAAGGATGGTGGGAACGAGGGCCCTCTTGACAGTCCTAATCTCTGGCTTGATTTCTCCCAGACCTCACTCCCACTTTGCAGTTTTCTCTGTTGTTCCCCTGGCCCTCTAGAACCCTTCTTGCTAAGAAGACACTCAGTTCCTTTATTTTTCCATCCTTGTTCTTTAACTGTGGTCCCTCTTTTTTTTTTTTTTTGAGACGGAGTTTCGCTCTTGTTACCCAGGCTGGAGTGCAATGGCGCGATCTCGGCTCACCGCAACCTCCGCCTCCTGAGTTCAGGCAATTCTCCTGCCTCAGCCTCCTGAGTAGCTGGGATTACAGGCACGCACCACCATGCCCAGCTAATTTTTTGTATTTTTAGTAGAGATGGGGTTTCATCATGTTGACCAGGATGGTCTCGATCTCTTGACCTCGTGATCCACCCGCCTCAGCCTCCCAAAGTGCTGGGATTACAGACTAGAGCCACCACGCCTGGCCCCTCTTCTTTTCTGAGCCCTGCTCTTTCTTCTCTGAATTTTTTTTTTTTAAATAGAGACAGGGTCTCACTATGTTGCCCATGCTAGTCTTAAACTTGTGGCCTTAAGTGATCATCCTGCCCTAGCCTCCCAAAGTGCTAGGATTATAGGCTCAAGCCACCATGCCCAACCTCCCCTGAATTCTTCACTCTTCTGCATTCTGCCCTCTGAGTACTTTTTTTCTCTGCAGCTGCTCCAATGAAAACGTCCATAAAGAGTTCAAGAAAGCCCTGGGAGCCAACTGCATCTTTCTCAACATCACAAATAGTGAGCTCTTCATTCTGGTGAGTTTATTCTGCCTGAATTTCTTTTCTTTTTTTCTTTTTTTTTTGAGACCAAGTCTCACTTTGTCACCCAGGCTGGAGTGTGGTGGCTCCATCTCTGTTCACTGCAACCTCTGCTGCCCTGGTTCAAGTGATTCTCCTGCCTCAGTCTCCCAAGTAGCTGGGATTACAGGCTCCTGCCACTGTGCCCAGATAATTTTTGTATTTTTAGTAGAGATGGGTTTTCACCATCTTGGCCAGGCTGTTCTTGAACTCCTGACCTCATGATCCACCCGCCAAAGTGTTGGGATTACAGGTGTGAGCCACCTCGCCCAGCCTATTTTGCCTGAATTTCACACAAGCCCTTTGAACATTTTTTCCCCCTTTTAACCCCTATGCAGAAAGGGAAGGGCTTAAATGTGCTTACATTTATTTGTCAGAGAGGACTTTATTTTTCCTGATTCCTAGAGGCCCAGGTAGCCTTACCTTTCTTTAGTTTTCCTCATGTATGAGCTTTTTTAAAAACATGATAATCCTGTTGCCATCTGGGTTGGGGAACCTCTCTTGATATTTGGACTTTCAAAAAGTATATAGCTCTCACCTTACAGTTGCTCCTTGCTTTCTATTTTTATTTTTATTTTACTTATTTATTTATACATTTTTTGAGATGACGTTTCGCTGTTGTTGCCCAGGCTGGAGTGCAGTGGTGCGATCTCAGCTCACCGCGACTTCTGCCTCCCGGGTTCAAGAGATTCTCCTGTCTCAACCTCCCAAGTAGCTGGGATTACAGGCATATGCCACCATGCCTGGCTAATTTTGTATTTTTAGTAGAGACGGGGTTTCTCCATGTTGGTCAGGCTGGTCTTGAGCTCCTGACCTCAGGTAATCTGTCTGCTTCTGCCTCCCAAAGTGCTTGGATTATAAGCGTGAGCCACTGCACCTGTCCTGCTCTTTGTTTTCTCTCTAAAACCACTTTCCTTTGGTACCCCGATAATGAGCCTTTGTGGGACTCCCCCTTCCTAGCTTCATTTCTTTTTGTTTTGTTTTGTGACAGAGTCTTGCCCTGTCATCCAGGCTGGAGTGCAATGGCATATTCTCTCAGCTCACTGCAACCTCTGCCTCCCGGGTTTAAGCGATTCTCCTGCCTCAGCCTCCTAAGCAGCTGGGATTACAGGCCCATGGCACTACACCTTGCTAATTTTTGTATTTTTAGTAGAGTTGGGGTTTCACCATGTTGGTCAGGCTGGTCTCAGACTCCTGACCTTGTGATCTACCTGCGTTTGTCTCCAAAGTGCTGGGATTACAGGCGTGCGCCACTGCGCCTGGCCTCCTAGTTTAATTTCTTAACCCTTTTCCAGGGATTTAGGACTGATTCCTGGTCCCTGCCTCTCCTGCAGTATTCCAAGCCAGTTTTCGTGACTTTCCCATTGGTTTCCTCCTAGTCAACCACAGAAGCCCCTGTGAAGCGGGCATCTCTGCTGGGTGATATGCATTTCCGAAGCCTGCGCACCAAACTATTACTAATGTCCCGCAATGAAGAAGCTACCAAGCACCTAGAGGTAATTGTTAGCTCCTTTTCCTCCTGCTGAAGGGTATTGTCTTCCTCTCTTCCTACCCTGTCTTCCACCCATGCTCTTGTGTTTACAGGATAAAGAGTTTTTTACTGGGCAATTAAACGTGGGTCAGCTATTTTATCTCAGACTCCTCCAGATGACAGAGCTCTGTCATGTCATAGTGAAATTATTTTCAAATTTCTTTTAGCCAAATTATTTTTTTAAGACAGAGTCTTGCTGTGTTGCCTAGGCTGGAGTGCAATCTTGGCTCACTGCAACCTCCACCTTCCGGGTTTAAGCTGTTCTCATGCCTCAGCCTTCTGAGTTGCTGGGATTACAGGCGTGGACCACCGTACTCTGCTAAGTTTTATGTTTTTAGAGGAGATGGGGTTTCTCCATGTTACCCATGCTGGTCTCAAACTCCTGGCCTCATGTGATTCACCCATCTTGTCCTCCCAAAGTGCTAGGATTACAGGCGTGAGCGCCACACCTGGCCGATGGTACCCTCTTCGATGAAGTGAAATGTTACTTGGAAGCACAGTGCATAAAATGAATCAGAGCAGCTCTGTCTAAAAGTGGAAAGGGGGCATGACTCTTACTTCTACCAATACCCCTAAATCACCTCTGGAAACCAAACTGCTCTGCAGGATATATTTGAGAACCATTTGGTTTAAAAAAAAAAAAAAAAAAAGAAATATGAATGTCATTTGAATATGAGGTAGACATTTAAAAAAGAGAGAGAACTAGCCGGGCGCGGTGGCTCACACCTGTAATCCCAGCACTTTGGGAGGCCGAGGCGGGTGGATCATGAGGTCAAGAGATCGACACCATCCTGGTCAGCGTGGTGAAACCCCGTCTCTACTAAAAATACAAAAAATTACTTGGGCATGGTGGCGCTTGCCTGTAATCCCAGCTACTCAGGAGGCTGAGGCAGGAGAATTGCCTGAATCCAGGAGGCGGAGGTTGCGGTGAGCCGAGATCGCGCCATTGCACTCCAGCCTGGGTAACAAGAGCGAAACTCCGTCTCAAAAAAAAAAAAGAGAGAGAACCATTTGGACAATGGGAAACCACTGGACTTGGAATGCTAAGTCTTGTCATATAATTGTCTTTTGGCAAATACATTTCATTACACTGAGATTTATCTTCTTCCTCTGTGACAGTGAGGTCAGTAGGCTAGATTGTTTCTTTTTAAAAAATTTTATATTTAATTTTTTTCCTATTGGTTCATTCTCACAACTTAATAGATAAACTAGAACATTTCTTTTTTTCATTTTTTTTTTTTTAAGATGGAGTTTCTCTCTTGTTGCCCAGGCTGGAATGCAGTGGTGCAATCTCGGCTCACTGTTGGAACCTCTGCCTCCTGGGTTCAAGCCATTCTCCTGCCTCAGACTCCCAAGTAGCTGGGGTTACAGGCGTGTACCACCACACCCTGCTAATTTTTGTGTTTTTTTAGTGGGGACAAGGTTTTGCCACATTGGCCAAGCTGGTCTCAAACTCCTGACCTCAGGTGATCTGCCCACCTTGGCCTCCCAAAGTGCTGGCATTATAGGAGTGAACGACTGCTCCCCGCCTCATTTTTTTCCCCTTTGAGACAGGGTCTCACTCCCATTACCCAAGCTGGAGTAACATGGCTCATTGCAGACTTGACTTCCTAGGTTCAGGTGATTCTCCCACCTCTCCCTCCATAGTAGTTGGGATTACATGTGTGCGCCACCATGCCCAGCAATTTTTTTTTTATTTTTAGAGGGAGTTTCACTCTGTTGCCCAGACTGGAGTGCAGTGGCACAATCTTGGCTCACTGCAACCTTTGCCTCCCCGGTTCTAGTGATTCTCCTGCCTCAGCCTACCAAGTAGCTGGAGTTACAGGTGTCAAGCACCACACCCAGCTAATTTATATATATATATATATATATATATATATATATATATATATTTTTTTTTTTTTTTTTTTTAAATTTTTATTATCATTATTTTTTATTTTAAAGACAGAGTTTCACCCTGTTAGCCAGGATGGTCTTGATCTCCTGACCTTGTGATCTGCCCGTCTTGGCCTCCCAAAGTGCTGGGATTACAGGCTTAAGCCACCACGCCTGGTAATTTTTGTATTTTTAGTAGAGATAGGGTTTCACCATGTTTTCCAGGCTGGTCTCAAGGTCCCGACCTCAAGTGATCTGCACCTTGGCCTCCCAAAGTGCTGAGATTATTGGCATGAGCCTCCGTGCCCAGCCTTGCTGTGTTGCCCAGGCTGAATGTAGTGGCATGATCTTGGCTCACTGCAACCTCCGCCTCCTGAGTTCAAGCAATTCTCCCGCCTTAGCCTCCCAAGTAGCTGGGATTACAGGCACCTGCAACCATGCCCGTCTAGTTTTTGTATTTTTAATAGAGACAGGGTTTCACTATGTTGGCCAGGCTGGTCTCACACTGCTGACCTCAGGTGATCCACCACCTCCCAGAGTGCTAGGATTACATGCGTGAGCCACCGCACCTGGCCAGTATTTTGTATTTTTAATAGATATGCGATTTCGCCATATTGCCCAGGCTGGTCTTGAACTTCTAGGCTCACTCTTGAACTTCTAGGCTCACTGCTAGAATTACAGGTGTGAGCCACCACACCCAGCCTAAATATTTCTTTTTTAGGCAGGGGTAGTGGCTCACACCTATAATCCCAGCACTTGAGTGCTTTGGGAGGCCGAGGTGGGTGAATCACCTGAGGTTGGGAGTTCGAGACCAGCCTGGCCAGCATGGTGAAACCCCATCTTTACTAAAAAGATAAAAATTAATTAATGGGGCATAGTGGCGGATGCCTATAATTCCAGCTACTCGTGAGGTTGAGGCAGGAGAATTGCTTGAACCCAGGAAGTGAAGGTTGTGGTGAGCTGAGATTGCGCCATTTCATTACAGCCTGGGTAACAAGAGAAAAACTCAATCTCACAAAAAAAAAAAAGAATTTTTACTTTTTTATTTTGTGAGATAGCATCTCTTGTCACCCAGGCTGGAGTGCAATGGTACTATCTTGACTTATTGCAACCTCTACCTCCCAGGTTCAAGCAATTATTCTGCCTCAGCCTCAAGAGTAACTGGCTTTACAGGCATGCACCACTACACCCAGCTAATTTTTATATTTTTGGTAGAGACGGGGTTTCAACATGTGGTCAGGCTGGTCTCGAACTCTGGATCTCAGGTGATTTGCCCACCTTGACCTCCCAGAGTCCTGAGATTATAGGCGTGAGCCACCATGCCTGGCCTGACTAGAGTATTTCTATGATATCTTTTTGAATTCTGACATCTTAAAACTATCAGATTCCCTTTTTCCTTGGTGTTATACTATTCTAAGTGAATAGGGTGTGTGTGTTTGAATATCCATTTCCATTTATCAAGTGAATTGATCTTGTTGGGCAGCTTTTCTCTGCACCTTTGCAAATTCTGGGTCATGATAATCTTTGGCTTCTTCAGGGATCCTGCTCAGGATTCCTGGTACTAGTGGGTAAAAGCTTACCATTACCCTCAGATGATGCAAACTTTATTTTTTGTTTTGGGAAGGAGTCTCGCTCTGTTGTCCAGGCTGGAGTGTAGTGGAGCAATCTGCAATCTCCACCTCCCAGGCTCAAGTGATGATAAGTGATCTTCCCACCTCAGCCATTGGGTAGGTGGGATTACAGGTGCAAGCCACCACACCCGGCTATTTTTTTTTTTTTTTTGAGACAGAGTTTTCCTCTGTGTCACCCAGGCTGAAGTGCAATGGCACAATCTTGGCTTACTGCAACCTCCCTGTAATTCTTTTGCCTCAGCCTCCCAAGTAGCTGGGATTATAGGCTCATGCCACCAAGTCTGGCTAATTTTTACTTTTTCAGTAGAGACGGGGTTTCACCATGTTGCCCAGGCTGGTTTTGAACTCCTGACCGCAGGTGATCCACCTGCCTCAGCCTCTGAAAGTACTGGGATTACAGGCGTGAGCCACCACACCCGGCCTGATACAAACTTTTATCTGCTTCAGTTTCCAATGTGTAGGTTTTCTGATTGACAAAAGGTAGAATATTTAGCTGTCCTAGGACTTACTCTATTGATCTGTCTGGTAAAGTGTACCAAATAAACTAAACATAGCCATAGGTGCAGTCTTTTTTTGTTTGTTTAATTTTATATTAACTTAAAAAATAGAGATAGGGTTTTGCTGTGTTGGCCAGCATGGTCTTGAACCCTTGGTCTCAATCAGTCCTCCTACCTCAGCCTCCCAAAGTGCTAGGGTTACAGGCATGACCCACACTACACCCAGCTGCAAAGATTTAAGAACAGGGACATGTGAGGCCGGGCACGGTGGCTCACGCCTGTAATCGCAGCACTTTGGGAGGCCAAGGCGGGCAGATCACGAGGTCAGGAGATCAAGACAATCCAGGCCAACTTGGTAAAACCCCGTATCTACAAAAAAAAAAAAAAAAAGAATGAACAGGGACATGTATTTGTTGTTGTTTTTTCAGAGTTTTGCTCTTGTTGCCCAGACTGGAATTCAGTGGCATGATCTCGGCTCACTGCAACCTCCATCTCTCAGGTTCAAGTGATTCACCTAACTCAGCCTCCCGAGTGGTGGAATTACAGGTGCTACAACAGAGTGCCTCGATCTGGTGCCTAGGCTGGAGTGCAGTGGCGTGATCTTGGCTAACTGCAGTCTCCATCTCCCGGGCTCAAGCACTTCTCCTCCCTCAGCCTCCCAAGTAGCTGGGATTACACGTATATGCCACCATGTCCAGCTAGTATTTGTAATTTTAGTAGAGTCAGGGTTTCACCACGTTGGCCACGCTGGTCTCAAACTTTTGACCTCAAGTGATCTGCCCACCTTGGCCTCCCAAAGTGCTGAGATTACAAGCGTGATCCACAGTGCTGGTCCCATGCCCTTGTTTTTTGAGATCTTGTGGCTGGGCGTGTGGCTCACGAGAGCCTGTAATCTCAGCACATTGGGAGGCCAAGGTGGGCAGATCGGTTGATCTCAGGGGTTTGAAACCAGTGTGGCCAACATGGTGAAACCTTGTCTGTACTAAAAATATAAAAATTAGCCAGCAATGGTGTCACTTGCCTGTAATTCCAGCTACTTGGGAGGCTAAGGCAGGAGAATCACTTGAACCTGGGAGGCGGAAATTGCAGTGAGGGGAGATTGTGCCAGTGAACTCCAGCCTGGGTGACACACCCCATCTCAAGAAAAAAAAAAAAAAAAAAAAAGGAAAACCCAGCTGCTCTGTGAGCTTACCTAGAAGATGCTTATAAATCATTGTAGATCTCTTCCCCTCCCTTCCTAAGGCAGCAACTCAACTTAGTTTCTTTCATTTTATTATTATTATTATTATTATTTTGGAGACCGAGTCTCACTCTGTAGCCAGGTGCCAGGCTGGAGCGCAGTGGTGTGATCTTGGCTCACTGCAACTTCTACCTCCCAGATTCAAGCAATTCTCCTGCCTCAGCCTCCCGAATAGCTGGGACTACAAGCGCACGCCACCATGCCCAGCTAATTTCTTTTGGATTCTTTAGTAGAAACAGGGTTTCACCATATTGACCAGGATGGTCTCGATCTCTTGACCTCGTAATCCGCTTGCCTTGGCCTCCCAAAGTGCTGGGATTATAGGCATAAGCCACTGCACCTGGCCTCAACTTAGTTTCTTTTTCTAACTTTTTCTTCTTGCCTGGTATAAATCCTTGCTATAATTCAGTCCTATCCAACTTGGAAGTAGAAGTAGTGTATTGCAATCTAGGAATGTCTCCTTTTCAGGTGTTTTTTTTTTTTTTTTTTTTTAAGATGGAGTTTTGCTCTTGTTGCTCAGGCTAGAGTGCAATGATGCAGTCTGGGCTCACCACAACCTCTGCCTCCCGGCTTCAAATGATTCTCTTGCTTCAGCCTCCCAAGTAGCTGGGATTTCAGGAATGTGCCACCACACCTGACTAGTTTTGTATTTTTAATAGAGGCGGGGTTTTACCATGTTGGTCAGGCTGGTCTCAAACTCCTGACCCTAGGTGATCCACCTGCCTTGGCCTCCCAAAGTGCTGGGATTACAGCCATGAGCCACTATACCCGGCCTCTTTTTTTTTTTTTTTTGAGATGGAGTTTTGCTCTTGTTGCACAGGCTTGAGTACAGTCGCACTATCTTGGCTCACCACAACCTCTGCCTCCCAGGTTCAAGTGATTCTCTTGCCTCAGCCTCCCGAGTAACTTGGATTACAGGCATGTGCCACCACACCTGGCTAATTTTGTATTTTTAGTAGAGACGGGGTTTCTCCATGTTGGTCAGACTGGCCTTGAACTCCCAACCTCAGGTGATCCACCTGCCTCAGCCTCCCAAAGTGCTGGGATTACAGGTGTGAGCCACCGCATCCAGCCCAGATATTTTTAAAGAAAAAAGATTTTTTGAGACGGAGTTTTGCTCTTGTTACCCAGGCTGGAGTGCAATGGCATGATCTCGGCCCACCGCAACCTCCGCCTCCAGGGTTCAGGCAATTCTCCTGCCTCAGCCTCCTGAGTAGCTGGGATTACAGGCACACGTCACCATGCCCAGCTAATTTTTTCTATTTGGTGCTTACAACATGGGATTCAGTCTTCTAAAACCTTTCCTTTCTTCCTACCCCTGAATCCAGGGGTTCCTCTAAGGACTGATTGAGAAATGAAGTGAAAGTATGATGTTCTGTAGGCATGTTTTCTGTTTTTCTTAACCTCTTGGCTTTTTACTTAAGTTGTTAGGTTTTATTTGGGGATGAGTTGATACTCGTTTGGTTAAGGTAAGAGTTCCTTACATTTGCATGTACCTTGTGAGAAGTACTTTCACAACAGCCATGTCTAATCCTCTTGCTAGTTTTGAGAATAAGATAAATTGGATATAATCTCTTAGCAGATGACACCAGAGGCAGAGTGTGTTTTGTTTAGGATCATATACACAGACGTTTGTTAGGGCCAAATCTAGAACTTTGGTGGGTCCCAGTCCAAACTCTGCCCTCATTACCTTCCCTCCCCCTATAAACCATTGGTATTTGGAAGGTAGGAGTGGAATTAAAAGTTCCTGACCTTGGTGGGGCGTGGTGGCTCACGCCTGTAATCCCAGCACTTTGGGAGGCTGAGGTGGTGGATCACCTGAGGTCATCCACTAGATCAAATCACTATACTCCATCCAGCCTGGGTGACAGAGCGAGACTCCATCTCAAAAAAAAAAAAAAAAGTTCCTGACCTTTCCACATAGGTCATGGTGGTCAGCAGACTCTAGAGTGGTTTTGGCTTTCTATTATATCATACATTTTTCCTTATTTAAGTTAGGCAAAGGGTCATGTGCCTGGGACTGTGTTCTGAGATTCTACCACCATGATTCCTACAGTGACTTTTCTTTTCAGACAAGCAAGCAGTTGGCAGCAGCCTTCCAGGAGGAGTTCACAGTTCGAGAGGACCTGATGGGACTGGCAATTGGGACTCACGGTGCCAATATCCAGCAGGCCCGAAAAGTACCTGGAGTGACAGCCATTGAGTTGGGTGAAGAGACTTGCACTTTCCGCATCTATGGGGAGGTCAGCAAAGGATCTCTTTATTCTGGGTCTCTTAGGGAATAGGGGGAAGAGAGGCCAAAGTAGAAAGCAAGCCTCAGGCTGGGCACAGTGGCTCACATCTGTAATCTCAGCACTTTGGGAGGTCAAAGGAGGATCAGTTGAGCCTAGGAGTTTGAGACCAGTCTGTGCAATATAGAGAGACCCAATCTCTATAAAAATTTTTAAATTACCTGGAAGTGGTGGTGTATACCTATAGTCCCAGCTACTCGGAAAGCTGAAGTGGGAAGATGGAAAAGAGAATCACTTCAGCCCAGGAGTTTGAGACCAATCTGGGCAACATAGACCCTGTCTTTACCCTCCCCCAAAAAACCACACACAAAAAACCTGAGCATGGTGGCATGCACTTGTGGCCCCAGCTACTTGGCTACTTGGGAGGCCAAGGCAGGGGAAGTACTTGAGCCTGTGAAGTTGAGGCTGCAGTGCACTGTGATGGTCCCCCTGAACTAACCTGGGCAACAAAGTCAATAGAGTGAGACCAAAAAATAGAAAAAAAAAAAAAAAAAAATAGGCCGGGCACATTGGTTCATACCTGTAATCCTAGCACTTTGGGAGGCCGAGGCAGGCAGATCATCTGAGGTCGGGAGTTCAAGGCCAGCCTGATCAACATGGAGAAACTCCATCTCTACTGAAAATACAAAAAATAGCCGGGTGTGGTGGTTCACACCTGTCATCCCAGCACTTTGGGAGGCTAAGGCAGGTGGATCACAAGGTCAGGAGTTCAAGATCCACCTGGCCAACATGGTGAAACCCTGGCTCTACTAAAGATACAAAAAACTAGCTGGGTGTGGTAGCACATGCCTGTAGTCCCAGCTACTTGGGAGGCTGAGGCAGGAGAATCGCTTGAACCGGAGAAGTGGAGGTTGCAGTGAGCCAAGATTGCACCACTGCACTCACTCCTGGACAACAGAGTGAGACCCTGTCTACAAAAAAATACAAAAAATTAGCTGGGTGTGGTGGCACATGCCTGTAGTCCCAGCTACTTGGGAGGCTGAGGCAGGAGAATTGCTTGAACCCAGGAGGCGGAGGTTTTAGTGAGCTGAGATTGTGCCATTGCACTCCACGCTGGGTGACAAGAGTGAAACTCCATCTCAAAAAAAAAAAAAAAAAAAAGACCAGATCTCTATGTTGCCCAAGTTGGTCTTAACTCTTGGCCTCAAGCAATCCTCCCTTCTTGGCCTCCCAAATTGTTGAGATTACAGGTGTCAGCCACTGTGCCTGGCCAAGGTCCTCTGTTTTTTTTTTTTTTTAGACAGAGTCTTACTCTGTCACCTAGGCTGGAGTGCAGTGGCACAATATTGGCTCACTGCAACCTCTGCCTCCCAGGTTCAAGCAATTCTTCTGCCTCAGCCTCTCAAGTAGCTGGGATTACAGGCATGTGCCACCATGCCTGGCTAAGTTTTGTATTTTTCATAGAGACGGGGTTTCACCATGTTTTGTTTTTTGAAGTTATTCATTTAATTTGTTTAATTCATTTTTTTTTTTTTTTTTTGAGACAGAGTCTAAACTCCCTCTGTTGCCCAGGCTGGAGTGCAGTGGCGCAATTTTTTGAGACCGAATTTCACTCTTGTCGCTTAGGCTGGAGTGCAGTGGTATGATCTTGGCTCACTGCAAGGTCTGCCTCCTGGGTTCAAGTGATTCTCCTGCCTCAGCCTCTCGAGTAGCTGGGATTACAGGCATGAGTCACCATGGCCAGCTAAGTTTTGTATTTTTAGTAGAGATGGGGTTTCACCATGTTAGCCAGGTGAACTTGAACTCCTGACCTCAGGTGATCCACCCTCCTTTGCCTTGGAAAGTGCTGGGATTACATGAGTGAGCCACCACACACGGCCCGCAATCTCAATTTACTGCAGCCTCTGCCTCCTGTGTTCAAGAAATCTGCCTCAGCCTCCCAAGTAGCTGGGATTACAGATGTGAGCCACCATGCTTGGCTGATTTTTGTATTTTTAGTAGAGATGGGGTTTCACCGTATCACCCAGGCTGGTCTTGAACTCCTGACCTCAACTCATCCGCCTGCCTCAGCCTCCCAAAGTGCTGGGATTACAGGAATGAGCCACTGCTCCCAGCTGGTCTTCTGATGCAGTAACAGCTCCCCACTGTTCTTCCTTTAGACTCCTGAGGCTTGCCGACAGGCCCGAAGCTACCTTGAGTTTTCTGAGGACTCAGTGCAAGTGCCCAGGAACCTGGTTGGTGAGTTGGTGGTGTGTATATACTGTTAGAGGTCAGAATTGAGATTCTCTATAGTGATTCTGAGCTTGTATCCAAGGATTGGCACCTCCCTATGGACTCCCAATTTCACAAGGATAGAGAAAACAGTCTGTAATGGGAGTGATAAAAATGAAAGAATAAGTTTCTAGGGATCATAATATTTTGTCCTGTAAAAGCACATCAGAAACCTAGAAGCAGGAGAATGAAGTAAATGGAACCCATATAGAGAAAGAAAATGAGGTTGGAAGACGTTTTATCAATTTTATTATTTCCTCAAAAAAAAAAAAAGGTTTAATTCCTCCTTTACCTATTCCAGGCAAAGTGATTGGAAAAAACGGGAAAGTAATCCAGGAGATTGTGGATAAATCTGGTGTGGTGAGGGTTCGAGTGGAAGGTGATAATGACAAGAAGAACCCCAGGGAGGAGGTACGGGTACGGGACAACTGGGCATAGAAATTGGTTTCCAGAAGTAAATGGGATTGTCCTCTGAGGGCTGGGATAAGTTCTTTGAGAGGGTGGAATACAGAAACTTGTTTAACCCTAGTAGATTTAGAACCCAGAATGATCCCACTGGGCAGGTTCCCCTTGGAGACTGGGCAGGGTCAATCCTCCCATTTCATTTTCCTTTCTGATCCATTGTTTCTGCCCTCTGCTCTCCAGGGAATGGTTCCCTTCATCTTTGTTGGCACCCGAGAGAACATCAGCAATGCCCAGGCTCTGCTGGAGTATCACCTCTCCTACCTGCAGGTACCCAGGCCAGGAGAGAAAAGCTCTAGGGGTGGAAAGGGGACTCAGACTGCTGTAGGGATAAACTCAGGAATTTTGGTGCCCTGTTTCTCTGTGTAGAACAGAAAACATTTGTGGAAATTCGGGGCTTCTGGTTTAGCCAGTTATCTTCCTTCTCCTTACATTCCTGAGAGATTAGATATAGAGAGGGACAGTCAGGGTGGAGAAGCATGAAGTAAGGCACTGATTGTATTTCTCCTTCTCATATCTTCTACCCAACCAGGAGGTAGAGCAGCTTCGCTTGGAAAGGCTGCAAATTGATGAGCAGCTTCGGCAGATTGGGCTGGGCTTTCGCCCTCCTGGGAGTGGGCGGGGCAGCGGTGGCAGTGACAAGGCTGGATATAGCACTGATGAGAGCTCCTCCTCCTCCCTCCATGCGACTCGAACCTATGGGGGCAGCTATGGGGGCCGGGGCCGTGGCCGGAGGACAGGCGGTGCTGCCTATGGTGAGACAGCTATGGGAACAGGAGGCAAGGAGTGGCGGGGCTTGTGGGTAGGGGCAGAGGTCTGGATGGAAGTTTGGGGAAATTTGTAATGGAGATGAAGAGGTGATTGGCTGGGGGACTTGTGAGTAAGAAGGAGAATTCTTCCAACTTGGGGAATGTGATGGATCTTGGAGTGGGATGAATGGCCCTGAATAAACCCCACTGTGTTCTTCAGGCCCCAGCTCAGATGTGTCTACAGCTTCTGAGACTGAGTCAGAGAAGAGAGAGGAGCCCAACAGAGCTGGGCCTGGCGACAGGGATCCCCCAACCCGAGGGGAAGAAAGCCGGAGGCGGCCGATTGGGGGACGGGGAAGAGGACCCCCACCTGCCCCCCGACCCACTTCAAGATATAATTCTTCATCTATTAGTTCAGGTACCAGACAGCTGTGTTCATGAATATGGGCCAAAAGGAAAGATGATGGGTACCTAACTGCCAACTCCTCTTCTTTCTCTGACCAGTGCTGAAGGATCCAGACAGTAATCCCTACAGCCTATTGGACACATCTGAACCAGAGCCCCCGGTTGATTCAGAGCCTGGGGAACCCCCCCCAGCAAGTGCCAGGCGCCGTCGCTCCCGCCGCCGCCGCACTGATGAAGACAGGACCATCATAGATGGAGGCCTGGAATCAGATGGGCCCAACATGACAGAGAATGGCCTGGGTGAGGGTGTGCCTGGGATCTGGAAAATTAGAGATGGGTAAGAATTGAGGGTGGGAGGTTGGATGTGTGACTCTGGTTTTTCCCTACCCTACAGAAGACGAATCAAGACCCCAACGTCGTAATCGCAGCCGCCGCCGCCGTAACCGTGGTAATCGGACTGATGGTTCTATCAGTGGAGACCGCCAACCAGGTCAGCCAACTTTGGACACCAGAATTCTTCCTCAGAGCTGAGAGAATGGGATACTTCCTACCCTGTGAAAATCAGGGGTTCGGGTTCAGTGGGTATCTTGGGCTGGCTACCAGAATTCCATCTTTTTTTTTTCTTTTGTAATTTTCATGGCAAACTATCTCAAAGTCTTAATGTCCTGCCTTCCCTAGTGACTGTGGCTGACTATATCTCACGAGCAGAGTCTCAGAGCCGCCAGCGGCCACCCCTGGAACGCACTAAACCCTCAGAGGACTCTCTTTCAGGACAGAAGGTAGGCAGGCAAGATGTGGTTTACTCTATCATTTTTTTTTATTATTATGGGGCAGGGGGTGCACAAAATTTCACAAAGAAATTTACCGAGGCTGGGGGTGGTGGCTCACGCCTGTAATCACAGCACTTTGGGAGGCTGAGGCGGGTGGATCACCTGAGGGTGTGAGTTCGAGATCAGCCTGACCAACATGGAGAAACCCTGTCTCTACTAAAAAATACTAAATTAGCTGGGTGTGGTGGTGCATGGCTATAATCCCAGCTACTTGGGAGGATGAGGCAGGAAAATGGCTTGAACCAGGGAGGCAGTGGGTGCTGTGAGCTGAGATTGCGCCATTGCACTCCAGCCTGGACAACAAGAGCGAAACTCTGTCTCAAAAGAAAAAAGAAATCTGTTACTGAATTGCAGAGGCAGTTGTGTCTGATGGAGTTTAGAATAGTGTCAACTTCGAATGGGATAGAGAGGATTATGTAGTTCACATTTTCTGGATCCCAAGTAAGAGAGACTGGATCATGGGATCAAGGAACCAACCTCTGGATCACCAGATGCCAGGAGTGCTTGGATGGTAGGAAATGTCCCTCACCTGAGTTTCTGCTCACCGTGTGCTTGATTTTGTTTTCTTTCCCACTTGCTTCTCAGGGTGACTCTGTCAGCAAGCTTCCTAAGGGCCCCTCGGAGAATGGGGAGCTCTCTGCCCCCTTGGAGTTGGGTAGTATGGTGAATGGGGTTTCATAAAACCTCCAGCCTGCATCCCTCCCTTCTCCATCTCGCTTGCTGCCCAACACCATGGCCCTCACAGGCCCAACTGACCTGCGCTGGAGCTGCTCTTATCTAGGGGGGAGGGGGGTGGCACAGCAGCTTGGGTACCCCCCAACCTCCAGGAGCTAGTGGAGGGGTGTGTAACAGGGTCATACCCCCTCCCTCTTGTCCACCCTACCCCCAGGGTAAGGGGAGCCTCTCTCCCCCATCAGACTGGATGTGCCTTTATCCTCTAATGCCCCAATCTCTCTCTGAACACCCCCATTCTCCACCTGTTGGTGGGGGGGTGCTCCTTGACCCACCCAGATTTGACCGTTCAGGGGGCCTCCCCTGCTATCCCTCCTCCCATCCTGTACCCCCCATTTCTGGGGCCTCATCACTGTGGAAGACGGGGATAGTAAGAGATAAGTGGGTGGGAGGCACGGGGAAGGTTTTGGAGTAGAACCAGGGGTGTATATGAAGGGGGGTGACAAGGTCCCCAGGGGGAGGGGACCGACCTTGTCTGGTGGATGAGAAGGCGTATTTATTTTTCACTGTACAGTATTTAAAAAGAGAATAAAAAAATCCAAATGGCTCTGTGGCTCCTGTGCCGCCTTTGTCCCCAGTTTGGTCCATCTGTTTCTTTAGGACTGACCTGCCCTAGCCCCTGGCTCATTTTCTTTTCCTCCATACCTGATTTCTCATTGTCTCTTGTCCCAAAGATGGTCTGTCTTCTGGGAATTTCTGACATTCTTAAACTCCCCAGGTCCAGGTACTCGCTCCTGGTCCAGAGGGGAGGGGGTCTTGTGCCTTATTGCTTCTCTCCTCCCCCAAGTTTGCTGGTAGAGGGAGTTGGGCCACTCCTATACCCTGAGTCATGGCACAGGCTAGGCAGGGCTGCTCAGAGCTGGAGCTGTTCCTGCTAGAAGCTGGGAGCCAAGGCAGGCTGCTTAATCCGATTACCTGAAGCCTGGGGCTTGGGCTGGGCCTTGGCAAGAGGGGAGCAGGGTTCCCTCACAGCAGCCTCTGAAAGCCTGGTGTCCAGCCTTCTTTCCTTGCTGGTGTTCTGATCTGGCTCTAAGCTTTTTCTCCAGCATGCACACCACAGACCTCTCAACTCGGGGGCGTTGTCCTGGGTTTCCTGGCTGCCCCTTCATGACTTGGAGGACCGAAGATAAAACTTGCCATAATTCAATGGCAGTGGAGAGAAATCTAGGTTTAGGGATTGGAGCTGGGAGGGCTTAAATTTTCTCACTTGGGAAAGGGGTTGAATCACCGTCCAAGCACCTGCTGGAATGACTCAGGAAACAAAAATGGTCTCCCTCCTCAGCCTTTCTTGCCACAGGGGCAGGTCTGGAATTTGAAGAGCAATAGGCACCAGTAAAGAGGTTGGGGTGGAGGGGATGCTCCGAAACTCCTCTCAGCACAACTCAGCCCTAAGGGCACCTGATCCCCCAGTGCTTGATCCCATTGTGGAAAGAATTGGTTCTAAATTGCCACTGCTTCAGGGAGGGGAGGCAATTGCAGCCAGGGGCTGGAAGGCCTGACAGCAGGTCTTGGGCGTGGGAGGCGTGGCACCCTGGGGGGGGGGGCTGGAACAAACAGGACACCTGGGTTTATCTACAGGCGGCGGATGTTGGCGCCCTTAAGGAGGGCAGTCTTCTGGGAGGGACTGGGGCGGAGTCAGTCTAAAAGCTGTTCCTAGGTCTGGCCCGCCTGCCGCAAACGCTGAACCCAGGTGGGAGAGGTCTGTGGCATTTGCGCTTGGCAGCTGCGGGAACTCCGGAGACCACAAAGCTCTTTATGGTTTACCCCCTCTACGGAAGGTCGGTCTGGTTGCAGCTGCGGGTCGGGGAGAGGAACCGGGGGTACCCCCAGTCAGGAGGCCTCAGGGCAGCACCTCTTCAGTGCGGGGACACCAGACAGCGGATTTGGCATTCAACTCTCCCCAAAGTGTGCCGAACTGGTTGGAAGCAAAGGCTCCAGTTTAAGCGGTGGGCTTTAGGGATGAAATATACTTTTTAGAAACCCAAGTTCCTTTGGCAACGACTCCAGACTGGGAAGACCCTTCCATTTTCAGGATCAACGCTTCACGTTGAGGGGAGGGCATTCAGGACGCCCTCTTAAGGCTTCTCCCGACCCATGGCGCTACCGGGCTCCTCACAGGACCAGGCCTGGAGCCTGGAGCCTCCGGCTCCCACGGCTGCTGCCTCCTCGTCTTCTGGACCCCAGGAGCGGGAGGGTGCTGGGAGCCCCGCGGCCCCTGGGGTGCTGCCCCTGGAGAAAGTGAAGCGGCCGATGAACGCGTTCATGGTGTGGAGCTCCGCTCAGCGCCGCCAGATGGCGCAGCAGAACCCAAAGATGCACAACTCCGAGATCTCCAAGCGCCTGGGCGCGCAGTGGAAGTTGCTGGGTGAGGAGGAGAAGCGGCCCTTCGTGGAGGAGGCTAAGCGGCTCCGCGCCCGGCACCTGCGCGACTACCCCGACTACAAGTACCGGCCTCGGCGCAAGGCCAAGAGCGCGGGCGCCGGACCGTCCCGCTGCGGACAGGGAAGAGGCAGCCTGGGCAGCGGCGGCCCACTCTGGGGGCCAGGGTATGCGACCACCCAACCCAGCAGAGGCTTTGGGTACAAACCCCCCAACTACTCGACAGCCTACTTGCCTGGCAGCTATGGGTGAGTGCCTGGGAAGCGAGCTGAAGTCGGAGGCCCTTGCGCCCCTCTCGTGGAGCCTGGGTAGGGGCAGACGCCGGAGGACGGGAGCCTACCCAGAGGCCACTCCGGGCCAAGGTGTGGGGGTCACGGACCCCAGTACCTCCGAGGCCAGTGTAGGGTTGGGCGGGCCAGGGTTCTCCCAGAGGGCATTTACCTCAGTCTGGAGGTGGTGGCCCTGCAGGGTCAGGTGACAGAGACCCCTGGATGCAATTGTGTCCTAGTTAGATGCCCCATTTCCCCCCTACTGCTGGCCTGTGTGTGACCCGACTTCCTCTCCCAGCCCTCGGGGTAAGGAGAGGCCAAGCCCATTCTGCCCCTTCCTGGCCTGACGCCCCAAGAGGAAACAGCCCTGCAGCACGCAAGCCCAAGCGTGCCCCAACAGGGCCGAGGGCTCCATCGCTGGGTTGGCTTCCAGGCCTGCTGCGCCCAGCAGGCTGCATAGCCAGGGCTGGGTGGGTGGCAAGCTCTCCCCTGTCTGCCCAGAACTGGTCAGACTCACCTCCAATCCAGGAAGTGCCCCCTAACCTCTTGTTTCTCTCTGCAGCTCTTCCCACTGCAAACTGGAGGCCCCCTCACCGTGCTCCCTCCCTCAGAGTGACCCTAGGCTCCAGGGGGAGCTGCTGCCCCACTATGTCCCCTACCTGCCCCCTGCCTCTCCCACTCCATACAACCCTCCCCTTTCTGGTACCCCCATGCCCCTAACCCACCTCTAACCCTCATGGATGCAGACCTCACCGGATCGGCCTCCTCTTCCTTTTTTAAACCAGCAGCATTCCCTACCCCAGGCGGCCGACCCTTTCCTGTATTGGACTACAGTTCAGGGTCTGCCTGCAGTCCTCCCATGGAAGCCAGGGAGAGCAGCACACAGTTATATTTTTGGTAGTATTAAACACAGTTTTCTATTATTCAACTGCGTCTCCAGTCTTTATTGTCCCATCTGTTCCCCTCACTGCAGCAGGAACCAGCCCCATCTCCACTCCCTTCCGCCTAGACCTGCCAGAGCAGGAACCTCCTCACCCCACCCTGGGGCCCTGCCTGAGTCATTCTCTGTCCACCTTCCCCCACCCCCAGCACTGGGGTCTCGGAGGCAGTCCCAATCAGGCTGAGGGAGGGAGTGAGGGAGGAAGGCAGCCAGCCACAGCCCCCCAGTTCCCTCCACTCTGCTGTCCAGGCTCTCTTGTAGGGCCAGAAGGGAAGTAGGGAGGTTAGAGGCCAGGGTAAAACATTTGCCCAGGGAGAGGGTTAAACAGGGAAATTGCTGCTAGAGGAAGAGGCTTGGCTGAATGATTGAGTTAACAGTACATGTTAGAAAAGCACTCAAATGTCAAAACTTTGGCTTGGAAGACGCTACCCCTATCCTCTCCTTTTCTAAGGATCTGGATCTATCAACCATTTGTTTCCACTAAAAGCAAACTGGCTCAGGAAGTCTGCCACTGCAGAGGAATGGCGGATGAGTAAGTCACACCAGCAGGCTGGCTCAGATGGGGAGAACCCTGAGGTTGGGTAAATGAGTGGAAACGGAATGACTATCAGCTGGCTCTACTGCGCCTTTTTCTGCTTGTGGGGAGGCTTTGCATTCCAGTAGAAGAGAAGCTGGGCAGCGATGAGGCCATTGCAGAGGGAGGAGACCACAAAGGTTCCAGCCATCAGGGGGTCTCCAGTTTCCTGGTCGTAAGAGACAGAGCCAGGGTTACCCTTCAGCATAACTCAAGAAAGGTTCCCTTATGGACAAAGGTTCCTGACAGGGGCAGCTTTGGCCCTTAGCTGGGAGAAGTAAGACGATAAGGTTTTAGTGCCTTCTGGAAAGATGATGTTGCACTCACCTGAATGGAAGTGAAGATTCGGGCCAGGGAGCCCCCAAACAATAGGAAGACTGTGATGGCTGAGAGCTGGCCTGTGTGCCCATTGTGGTAGTTGGTGGCTGCCTGGAGGAGCTAGGGGAGGAGTTGAGACCTTTGGCTCTGTCATCTGAGCCCTTCCTACACTGCCATCACTAATTTCCCCACTGCCCCAAGTCCAACACCCCACACTTTGACCTTCCAGTCTGCCCCTTGACCCTCCCCCTCCGTCCACCCAACAACATCTTGTCCCTTGCTCCTGGTACCCACCCTTCCCACCACCACAGCAGGCACATTGGAGGCCTGGAGCAGGGTGACTACAGTCAAGGGCGTCAGAGGTGTGAGAAGCACCAGCAAGACCAGGCCATAGCAAGCCAGGAAAGCGACACCTAGGAGTGGGGAGACAGGAGTCCTTGTCAACCTCAACATCATCTGGCTTTCCCAGGTCCGAGAGTGCCCAGGAACCATGCAGCCTGTTCTTGGGTAAGTCCCCAGCACCTTTCACAGTCTGTTCTCTGTAGTGCATGACCAGGAAGCAGATGGTGATCGTCTGGAGCATCAGGAATAAGGCTTCACCCCAAGAGCTGCAGAGTCAAGAGTTGGGAGGAAGAAACAGGGGCCTAGAAAGAGGCAGGGAAAGCCTCCATAGCCCATCCAGGGACACGATGCTCTGTTCAGGCTTCTCTACAGTCCCCACATGTGAGTGGCTCATTCTGAATCTTGGCCATTCTTGGGATGATCACCCCTTCTCAAGGTCACCTCCACTGGTGAAAATTCTGTTTCTAAAAGGGCTTAAAACTTCCTCTCCCCCTGCATTTTTTTTTTTTAATGTTTCATTCTTGTGGCCCAGGCTGGAGTGCAGTGGCACGATCTCAGCTCACTGCAACCTCTGCCTCCCAGGTTCAAGTGATTCTCCTGCTTCAGCCTCCCAAGTAGCTGGGATTACAGGTGCCCACCTCACACCTGGCTAATATATATATATATTTTTTTGAGACAGAGTTTCACTCTTGTTACCCAGGTTGGAGTGCAATGGCGTGATCTTGACTCACCGCAACCTCCGCCTCCTGGTTTCAAGCAATTCTCCTGCCTCAGCCTCCCGAGTAGCTGGGACTACAGGTGCGCACTACCATGCCTAGCTAATTTTTGTATTTTTTTTTTTTAGTAGAGATGGGGTTTCACCATGTTGGCCAGGCTGGTTTCAAACTCAACCCCAGGTGATCCACCCACCTTGGCCTCCCAAAGTGCTGGAATTACAGGCGTGAGCCACCTCACCCAGCCACTTTCCTTCCCTGTAACCTCCTTCATCTGAATCCCCATTAGGGTTGTGGTATTACCCTCAGGGAGGGTGGGTGGCCCCTCACCTGAATGGGAAGTTGTTAGTGATGCTGTAAACCATGGTCCCAGTCAATGCCACTAGATCAAGCATTATGGACTGCAGGCTCAACCCTTCGGCACTCTTGGCTCCCAGGATTTTAAACACCTGCGGCAGCTTTACTAGGGAAAAGATGAGAAGAGTAGGACTGGGGAGGCTCTGTTCTTTGGGATGCAACACAACAGCTACAGAGCAACACCCACACAGTAGACGGCCTCTTAGCACCTCCAACCCCAACCAAACAGCAGGAATAAGATACATACCTAGAAGTGACCCAGCCACAATGCCCAGCCCCAGGCCTTTGCTGAGGAGAATCTTGAGGCAGGGAACTGAGAAAAGAGGTAAAGCAGACAGTAGAGTGGGAAACTGAGAGCAAGGCTTGAAGTACTCCCGTGGGCTGTCCCCAACCCCCCTCACCCACACCATGGTCTTACATTGTCTTGGGGGAGGAGGGGCGGAGGGCAGGGAAAAAGGCCTAGTCCTTCCTGCTCCAAACCACCTCATTTTTTTTTTTTTTTTTTGAGACATCTTGCTCTGTACCCCAGGCTGGAGTGTAGTGGCCCAATCTCAGCCCACTGCAGCCTCTGCCTCTCGGGTTCAAGCAACTCCCTTGTCTCAGCCTCCCAAGTAGCTGGGATTACAGGCTCGGACCACCATGCCCAGCTAATTTTTGTGTTTTTAGTAGAGATGGAATTTTACCATGTTGGCCAGGCTGGTCTTGAACTCCTGACCTCAGGTGATCCACCCACCTCAGCCTCTCAAAGTGCTGGGATTACAGGCTTGAGCCACTGTGCCTGACCCCGGACTATTACTTTCCAAAATAGCTTTTCTCCAATGCCTACCCACCCCACATCCAATCTTATATTCCCTATAAGTTAACATCCAGACTTGGCTTGATCTCCACAATCTCCATTGCTTCCCTGTATAAAAGTAAGAAACACACCGGGTGTGGTGGCTCACGCCTGTAATCCCAGCACTTTGGGAGGTTGAGGTGGGCGGATCACCTGAGGTCGGGAGTTCAAGACCAGCCTGATCAACATGGAAAAACCCTGTCTCTACTAAAAATACAAGTATTAGCCAGGCGTGGTGACACATGCCTGTAATCCCAGTTACTCGGGAAGCTGAGGCAGGAGAATCCCTTGAACCTGGGATAGGTTGCAGTGGGCGGAGATTGTGCCATTGCACACCAGCCTGGGCAACAAGAGTGAAACTCCATCTCAAAAAAAAAAAAAAAAAAAGGCTGAGAACTTTCTCTGGGCCAATGGGTGGCCCATTCATTTCACATGTCTTCTTTCACCAAAGACAGGTCTTCGTATCATTTATTTTTTATATTTTGCAAGGGGGAAGGAGCGATGGAGGGCAGGAGAGAGGGAGGGCTTTTTTTTTTTTTTTTTTAATTTTGAGACAAAGTCTCACTTTTGCCCAGGCTGGAGTGCAGTGGTGCGGCAATCTCCACTCACTGCAACCTCTGCTCCTGGGTTCAAGTGATTCTCCTGCCTCAGCCTCCTGCGTAGCTGGGATTACAGGTGCCCGCTACCATGCCTAGCTAATGTTTTGTATTTTTACTAGAAACAGGGTTTCACCATGTTGGCCAGGCTCGTCTGGTACTCCTGACCTCAGGTGATCAACCCGCCTCCAGCTCCCAAAGTGCTGAGATGACAGGCATGAGCCACCCCACCTGGCCCATACGACTCTTTCTTGAACACTCTGTCCCTGGCCCCTACTCAGGGACTAAACCTTACCCTTCTAGGGCTAGTAGCTTTTATGCCCTGGCCATCCATAACTTCTCTAGCCTTGAAGCCTGCCCCTCAAAGAGCTTGGTCCAATGGGAGTCAGACTCTCACGGGTCATAAATGCGGCTAAAACAAAGTGCTCCACGAACTTAAGACAGGTAGCATGAACTGACGGGGGCATACTGACGCTTCCCAAATGGTCTGACGGTGGGCCTTATTTCGAAGCTGTCTCACAATCAGAATAAGGAAGGAAAGGCCGGGCGCGGTGGCTCACCCGGGTAATCCCAGCCCTTTGGGAGGCCGGAGACGGGCAGTCACCTGAGGTTGGGAGTTCGAGACCACCCTGACCAACATGGAGAAACCCCGTCTCTATTAAAAGTACAAAATTAGCGGGCCATGATGGCGCATGCCTGTAATCCCAGCCACTGAGGAGGCTGAGGCAAGAGAATCACCTGAACCCGGGAGGAAGAAGTTGTGGTAAACCTAGATAGCGCCACTGCAGTACAGCCGGGGCAACAGAGTGAGACTCTTGTCCCCCCCCCCAAAAAAAAGAAATACAAAAGAAGGAAGGCAAAGTATTCTGAAATCAGACTATGAGAACGCTGGAAAGAAAGCAATCAGGGTGGTGGAGCCTTTAGGGGTGCATTGAAGACCCGATTCATCAGGGGCTTTGAATTAAGTTTAATTCGCCTAGCAATCTAATAAAGGTTGGCACGATTTGACTTGATTTTTATTTTGTTTTATAGAAGTTGAGTCTTTTCGTCTTTCACTGTCGCTAAATCACAAACTCCACAAAGAAGTAATTCCACCCGGCGACTTCCCCACTAGCACAAATATGGCGTCCTCCCTCTAAGGAGCCCGAGACACTTCCGCCCCTCTCAGAAGTGACTTCCGTCCAGCTCGGCGTGGCGGCAGTAATTGCCGTCAGTCGCTGGTCAAGCCTTGGACTAAGAAGGGTCCACGGTCACTCTAGCAGGACTTGGATCGGATGCTGAATAAAACTCACCGTGAAGCAAGTCCCACTGAACGAAAAGTTGGTCGTAGCATTTCTCAGGTAAAAGAATCGGCACCAGCAGCCGTTTAAGCGCTCCGTCTGCCTCAGCCGCCATATTGCAAAGCTGGCTTCCGCCAGTCTCTCCAGACCGCCATTGACTATCGTTGCGCGTGCGCGCCACGGACACTCCGCCTCCTCCTTTTCCCGCGGCGAAGATGACCCGTCCGCTGCTCCCTGCTTTTTCTGACGCCACCCATCACCGCTCTAGTAACGTAAAATAAGTCTCAGTCAGGGACCACGTTTTGGACGCGCCCCCCGGTGGAATTCTAAAGCTTGCGGAAGCTGCACGCCTGCGCAGTTAAACCTCCCACGTCTTTGTTGTCGCTTCCAGTTTGGAAGCCAGATTTACACCCCTGCCTTCCTCCGCTCCTCCTGCTAGTCGCCATCTTGTCTTCTAGCACACTTTGTATTCGAGGTTGAGAGTGAAAGAGCCCGAGTCTCCGAGGCGGCGTTGGGTGGGGGCTACTAATTCCTGTTTTCCCGGCGTCTCTAGAGGGAAGGGCTCCGGCGGGAGCAGAAGCATCTGCACCTGGCAGGCCTCCTTAGGCGCCGGGTTGCTTGCAGGGCCCCCGTGCGTGTCTCGCCTCCGATTGGCCCAGGCCTCGGTGCGTCGGTGAGCCGGCAATTGCCGGGCCTACCGCCGTGAAGCAGAGGAGGAGGTAGGGGAGGCAAGTCCACGCCGGGGAAGCGCAGCCCCTGAATCACCCCTTGGACCGCAGAGCTGGCTGTCTCTGGGAAGCCGAGGCCTGGTGTGGCAGCCCTTCGGTTCTCGTCTTCCCCGCAGGGCGCTCCACGTGCTGGGCAGAGACTTCCGCGAGGCCGAAAGGGCCCTACAGTTCTGCTTGGGAAAGGGCACCTTGGACTACCTGGTGGGAGCCTTGTGCTTCGTTACCCACCGCCGGGACGCCAACCCAGGGTGCCCACCTGTGCGCCATCCCGCCGTGGAGCAGCCCTTTGGTGGCCCCTGCTCCACAGAATGCAAGGTCACACGGGATGTCTACAAGCAGAGGTGGGACTGCTGGGGCCCTGCCAGGTGAGGGCTGCCCTTGTGGAGCAGTCTCTGGATCTTGGAGGCTAGTAGCCTCCTGGGACTCCTGCGGCTGGGGGGTGCTGCTCATCCTGGCTCCCAGCGATTGTGCCACAGCCTACTGTAATGGGTTGGACTGGCACTTACTGGTGGTGTAGGCTGTGGCCATCTGGGAGCCCCTTTCTAGAATCTGGACCTTGGCTGTCCCGAGAGTGACATTCCTCCTCGTCTCAAGTACTGGGATCGTGAAGTTAGACTTGGCGAGTGGCCCTGTGTGGGGGGGATGCTGTTTCCAGGAGTCCCCAGTGGAGGTCAGAGTACCCACTGCTCCTGCTTGATTCAACCCCTTGCAGGTGGGCTAGGAGCATCCCAGGTGGAGCGAGGGTTTAATCGGGCTTTTCTGCCGGCCCTGGCCCCAGTTGGACAGGATAGGATATTCTTACTGCTCAGGAGCCACTGGCGCTGCCTTTGGAAATGAAATTACACAGCCTCGGCTACATCGTTTTGGCTGTCTGCTGCATTTGAAAATGTACGAGGGTCAGGAAAAGGCTGCGAGGATGGGTGGCTCTACCGGCTTGCCAGGGATGGGGAACTGGAGCAGCCAGTGGCCCCAAGAGGAGGAACGAAGAGGGCACGGCAGACCCAACACCAGCTGTGCAGGCTTTGGGGGATGAACCCATGAGATTTTCTTTTTTTTTTTTTGAGACGGAGTTTCGCTGTTGTTACCCAGACTGGAGTGCAATGGCACGATCTCGGCTCACCGCAACCTCCGCCTTCTGGATTCAAACAGTTCTGCCTCAGCCTCCCGAGTATCTTGGACTACAGGCGCGCACCATCATGCCCAGCTAATTTTTGTATTTTTAGTAGAGACGGGGGTTTCACCTCGTTGACCAGGATGGTGTCGATCTCTTGACCTCGTGATCCACCCGCCTCGGCCTCCCAAAGTGCTGGGATTATAGGCGTGAGCCACCGCGCGGGCCAGAACCCATGAGATTTTCATCCCTTAGCAGCTAGTTCCGACTCCCTGAGACCCAACCATGGAAGGCACAGAAAGGCATGTGACAAGAAACTCATGGCTTTTAATCCTGGCAGGACAAAGAAAACCCAAGTCAAAGATTTGCATAAGTTTTGCTGGTCTCCTGCTGCGGGGGCAGTTTGTCATGTTTACTAAAATTCACTCCCTCCTTCCTCCTGACTCAATTATCTCTATTTTTGGTCCTTTTTTTTTTTTTTTTTTCCTCCTTTTGAGACAGAGTCTCACTCTGTCACCCAGGCTGGAGTGCAGTGGCACAATCTTGGCTCACTCACTGCAACCTCTGCCTCCTAGGTTTAAGCGATTCACCTGCCTCAGCCTCCCTAGTAGCTGAGACTACAGGCGTGCACCACCATGCCCAGCTAGTTCTTTTGTATTTTAGTAGAGATGGGGTTTCACCATGTTGGCCAGGCTGGTCTCAAACTCCTCAAGTGACCTGCATGCCTCAGCTTCCAAAAGTGCTGAGATTATAGGCGTGAGCTATTGTACCCAACTCTATTTTTGTTCTTCAAGAAAGACAGGGAAGGAAAATAACTTTGTCTTTGAGCCAGTTGCATGTCAAGAAAATGAGGGTTACCCCCCCCACACCTCATCCCAGTCCCCCTAGTACCCTGGGGTTTGGAGCAAATGCTCAGAGGGGCTGGTAGGCAGATGGGCGTCTCCGGACAATGCAGAAGGCAATAAGCACCAGGGCGAGGAGGCCAAGAAGGATCAGGCCGATGATGAGAGGCAGCAAGATGGACCGGTCACTGGGGCAGGAGAAACCTGGCAGAAGGATAGCGTAGGTAGCCACTGCAGTGACGTGGTGGTTGACATCAGGGTGGGGGAGGGCATGGGGGATACTGGGGAGTAAGAGATTGGTGAGGAGCTCACTGCAGTGACTCAGAGCAGTGATAACGGGGAAACTGGCAGAGTCTTGCAGAGGATGGGAGGACAGCTGCCCTATAGACATTGCAAGCCAGGGAGAGCAAGGTGATTTGGAAGGGTTAAGAAGAAAGACAAATAGCTTATGGGCCTGTGGGAGGATTCTAGGAGGAAAGGAGTAGGTCGTGGGTCTTACTTGGCCCAAAGACCCCTGTATGGGGCAGCTGAGCAGCCTGGACCCTCAGGGAGAGCAGGTCAAGGTGAACAGCTGGTGAAAGAATGATGCTTGAGTTTCTGCAACTGAAGCTCTGACCCAGAGGTGCTTGGAGATCTCGAAGGGATGCATTCTGAGCCGAGAATGTCCATTCTGCAGGAGTGAGGAGGGGTCAGATCCTATCCACCTCCCGGACCCCAGCTTAGTCTTTTCAGGAATCCTGGTGTCTAGTGGTAGCAATGAGAAAGGGAAGAAGGTTACTCACGTGCTGCCTGGGGGAAGGTCACATTGTACTCCATTGCCATATAGCTCAGGTAGACAGCCCTCTGCTGGAGGTCCTGTGGGGGGAACAGGAAGGCTTAGGGCAGCAGAGCCAAGTGGCATCCATCTCCACAGAGAAAGGAGTAGGGCATGGGATTGGGAGGGGTGGGGTGCTGGGAGACTGAGTGAGGGCTGAGACTGAGGTCCTGGGCTATACCTGCATGAATCCAAAGCTGAGCTGTCCATAGGGGAATGAGAGAAGCAAGTGGGGATGGGCATCCTCACAGCTCCCCTCAGCTTTGGTTTTATTGGGGTTCAGTACAGAGATGCCCCAGGCCTGTGGAAGTTAAAGATCAGGTCATAAGACTGCATGCAATGTCACCCAAGGTTCCCTTTCCCATCCCCCTTTCTTCTTCCCTCTGAGCCCATAGCCAGTCCTGCCTCCCTCTCCTCTTCCCCAGTTTTCGCTTTACCTCTCCTCCACCCTGGGTTGTGTACATGACTCGAATCTGAATCTGGGCTTGGAGGTGGACACAGGGCTGCGAGCCATTAGTCCACATGTAGTCTCCAATGGTCTCCCTGGAGGCTGGACTAGGACTTGGAGAGGGTGGAGGTGGTCCTGGATGGGTAGAACTGGTGAATCCTGGGCTGGTGGTAGTGCTGTTGCTCGGATGAACCGTGGCATTTCCATGACTGGTGGTGGCAGGACTGTGAGTGGCAGTGCTGTTGCTTGTTGGATGAACTGTGACGTTTCCGTGGCTGGTGGTGGGGTTGTGAGTGGCAGTCATGGGTCCATGGCTGGTGGTGCCTATGGTGGTTGCCCTGTGAGTGGTAGTTTTGTGGCTCTTGGTAGTCCTGTGGCTTGTTCCAGTGCTTTCTGTAGCCGTGGGTGTCACCGTGAAGGACGGCAGCAGAGTGGCTGATTTTTTGTGAGGACAGTCATTCCCTGTCCCCTGGGCTTTTGGCAGAGAGATGGTTAGCAACCCAGGGGCCAACTCCCTCCCAGGGGCCCCCTCCCCTCAGCTGTCTTCCTCCTTACCTGCCAGTAGCCCCAGCAAGGCCCCCAACAAAAGCACAGCCAGCCTCATGGCTGAACTGCCTCACCCAAAGTCCAGCTCGGCTGTCAGTACCAGTTGCTCAACCCTACTGGCTCAGCCCTCTCTTGGAAAGGAGGAAATGAGAAGTCTCACTTCCCATACAGGAGATGATCCCACCCACAGCCTGACTCAGGGACCTCAGCTCCAGCCACCCATCTCTTAGTCATTAGTTTTCGAAATTGTTAGGGGACTGTTGGCCCCCACTTAAGCGGGAGCAATCAGGGCAAAGTCAACAGTGTCACGTGGATACAAAACCCTGAGGCTGTTGACCTGCAGGGACCCATTCCTCTCAGCAAAACTTGCTTGGCCGTTGGGGCAGACGTCTAAGGTAACAGCCCCTCCCTCAGTGGGGAAGTCAGTGTTTCCACTCCCCTTTCTCCTTGACCTTATGGGTGGCCCATCTAGTTCTTCCTTTTGACTGAGGCACATGAGGGGCTTGTGATGTTCACACCCAGCCCTTTACAGAGGGGCAGCACTCCTGCCATCACCATTCTCAGTGCTAAGAACAGTTGTTCAGCGTTTGGGAATGCTCAGATGGTGGCAAGAAAAGCAACAATCTGCTAGTAAAGGGGGGAGGGAGATGCACCCAATAGCAGGTGGAAGGGGGTAGGGGAGGTAAGAAATGAGAAGCCCAAACAGGCAGTTTCCAAGTCATTTTATTCAGAATTTTGTTTGTTTCCTGAATCAATAAATACTATACAAAACAATGTAAAAATGGCTACCATTTTCTCTCCCCTGCTTCCCCCCACCTGGGGACAATCCCCTGGGCAATCTTGCTGAGGGGTTTTCAGGGTTCTTCCTCCAGATTTGGTCCAGCAAATGAGGCTGAATGACACAGTCCCTTGAATCACTTTCAAAGGAGCTCAGCTGAGGTGAGGAGAGCCTCTGGGATCTGGAGGTTACTAGGTTAGGGAAATGGATTAGTGTTTTTTGGGAGAAGAGCCGGCGCCTGGGGCAAGAGCCTACCCCAAAGAAAAGGGTGTCTAAAATGTTCACGGTTCCTTCTTTTGCCTCAAAAAGTGACATTTATTCAAAGAAAAAAATGACAAGATGTCCATCCCTTGGCTCCCTTCCCTCCCCCCGCCTGCTACTCCTCAGCCCCCCCGAAGACTGAACTCTGGTTGGGGTTAGGTGGCAGGACAGCCCCTCAGATGAGGTCAGCAACATTGAGGGGCATTTCCTCAATGGAGGTGTTGTAGAAGGTCTCTATGTCTCGAAGAGTCCGCTTGTCTTCTTCTGTCACCATGTTAATAGCCACACCCTTACGGCCAAACCGTCCACCTCGACCGATTCTGGAAAACAAGGGAAGGGGATGAGGAACATGAGGAGCTTTAGTCCAGTGAAGGCCAGGCATGAGGGGGGTGGGGCAGTGTTCCAGATGTACACTTACCTGTGGATATAGTTTTCCCTGTTGGTGGGAAGGTCATAGTTGATGACTAAAGAAACCTGCTGCACATCAATGCCTCTGGCCTACATCAAGAGAGACAACTCTTCAGCATGTGCATGAGAACCTATCCCAAAGGGATGACACATGGATATCCATGTAGGCAGCCAAGGAAAGCAGAGGAAATAAGCATCCCTGTTCCCCCAAAGACCTTAGGCATGCCAGATTCTATTCCAAGTTGCTACTTTCCTGAGAGGGGCACTGGAAGTCCCCTTGGAGAGGGAATCACCTTGGATCCTCCCTTTTGCCTTTCCAGTAAATTCCCTCTACTCACCAGTAGGTCTGTGGTAATCAAAACTCTGCTAGAGCCAGAACGAAATTCCCTCATGATTACATCTCGTTCCTTTTGGTCCATATCTCCATGCTAGAAGAGAAAATAAGCATCTAACAGGCCAGGCAGGTACATGGGTTTTGGGAACACTGGCTTGGAGGAGGACACTTCTGATGGGCAGACCCACAAAGGGCTGGCAACAAGCAAACACACCATGGCAGAGACAGTGAAATCTCGAGCATGCATCTTCTCAGTGAGCCAGTCCACCTTCCTTCGGGTGTTGATGAAGATGACTGCCTGGGTGATGGTCAGGGTTTCATACAAGTCACACAGTGTGTCCAGCTTCCATTCCTGGAGGTGTGGGGACAAAATCAGTCAGGGGCTATACCCAACAACTCACTACCAGACCCGCCTCCTGCACTGGGCCCCACCTCTCGTTCCACATTGATGTAGAATTGGCGGATACCCTCCAAGGTCAACTCTTCCTTCTTGACAAGAATCCGAATGGGGTCCCTCATGAACTTCTTGGTCACCTCAAGCACGTCAGAAGGCATTGTAGCTGACAGCAAAACTACCTAATGGAGAAAAAGGCCAGCCTTAGAGCCTTTCTTAGGTGTCCTTTCTGACGCCTGCTCCCTTCCCTAGTCACACCTAAAACTGAAGTGGGTGGACGAGCGAGGTGGCTCAAGCCACCTTGTAATCCCAGCACTTTGGGAGGCCCGAGGCAGGTGGATCACGAGGTCAAGAAATCGACCCCATCCTGGTCAACATGGTGAAACCCCGTCTCTACTAAAAATACAAAAAATTAGCTGGGCACGGTGGTGCATGCCTATAATCCCAGCTACTCGGGAGGCTGAGGCAGAATTGCCTGAACCCAGGAGGCGGAGGTTGCAGCAAGCCAAGATTGCGCCATTGCACTCCAGCCTGGGTAAAAAGAGCAAAACTCTGTCTCAAAAAAAAAAAAAAGTGAAGTGGGTGCCAAAAAAAAAAAAAAAAAAAGTCAAGATAGCAATCCAAAATTTGGTTCTTCTAGCACTTGCTATTTTTCTTCTAGAAAATAATCACTGCTGGGTGTGGCGGTTCATGCCTGTAAGCCTAGCACTTTAGGAGGCCAAGGCGGGCAAATACCTGAGCAGTCAGAAGTCTGAGATCAGCCTGACCAACATGGTGAAACCCTCTCTACTAAAAATACAAAAAATCAGCTGGGCAGAGCTACCACAGCACTCCAGCCTGGCCAACAAGAGCCAAACTCTGTCCTTAACTATTTTTTTTTTTCAGCTATTCAAGCAAGACTGCCCTCACCTGGGTGTTGCTGTTGAGCTTTTGGAAGATGTCATAGATCTGGTCCTTGAATCCACGGCTTAACATTTCATCAGCTTCGTCCAGTACAAACATTTTGATGTATTTGGGAGCTAGAGAATAAAAAAAGCCAATATACAGCATATAATTAGGTAAATGTGTGATATATGTACCCAACTTTCCTGATAACAGAGGGACCAAGTAGTCTGCTCTCAGAATACAAAGACTGATCCTTTGCCGAGGACTTTCCTGCCTGGCCAGACATCAGCCCTGGCAAGTAGAACACTGCCTGGGCTGCACTGCCAGGAAAGCCAGACTCAGATGACACGCATGGGCCTCATCACAGAGCAACTCTTCCCATAAGGGAAATGAGCATCCTCAGGAATGACTTTGGCTTAAGCTGAAAGACGCGGAAAGCATGCATGAGAGGAAGTGACCTAGGGGACTGTTGAACTCAATTACTTACACAGGTACCTCCGGTTAAGCATATCGAACACACGGCCAGGGGTTCCCACGATGATATGGGGAGCTTCCATCTGCAGTTTCTGCACCTCAGCACGAACATTGGTGCCCCCAATACAGGCGTGACAGGAGGCACCCATGTAGTCTCCTAGTGCCATAACCACCTTCTGTATCTGAGCCCGGAGAAAAACAGGTGCTCATATATTAGCTCCAACTGTGCCAGGCACCACCATTCAATGTTTTTCACATACTTATTCCTAACCAACCACCCTGGGGGGTGTGCACTATTAGTAAACTCACATTCAGCTGAGAAACTGGCAGAGGTTAAAATCCTTAAGATCGTGCTGTCAATAGGTGGCAAGACAGGATTTCAACTCAGTCTGGTTCCTGAGTATACAGTGAGTCACAATAAAGCCGCTCAGATAATTCAGTGTCTTATTCTAGACATTCAGAACCCTTAACTTTCTGAAAGCTAATTTGACTAACAGTTTTGCTCGTCATCCAGGTTGGTGTGCAATTTGGAGTGCAACGGCACACAACCTTGGCTCACTGCAATCTCTGCCTCCCAGCTTCAAGTGATTCTCCTGCTTCAGCCTCCCAAGTAGCTGGGATAACCACTGCCTGCCAACATCACCATGCCTGGCCAATTTTTATATTTTTTTAGTAGAGATGGTGTTTCACTATGTTGGCCAGGCTGGTCTAACTCCTGACCTCAAGTGATCTGCCTGCCTCAGCCTCCCAAAGTGTTTGGATTATAGGAGTGAGACACCGTGCCCAGCCAGCAACCGGTTTTATAAAACAGTTGAGCACATCCATGTTCTATTGCACTCCTGCCATAGGACGCAAGCTACAAGGCATATTCACTCAGAAAAACTGAGTCCCAAATGCCTTAGAACAAGAGCTCTGCTGTAACTTTACATTATTCACACCCAGAATAGTCACTGCATCTGCCACAGAACGTTTAATGCCCTGAGCCTCAATAAGTGCTCTATTTGAGACTACTGTCTCGGCATGACCCAGGAAGAAGAGTCCAGCGTTAGAATTGTATGTGCCCCAGAGACAAAACAGCTCTGCCCATTAAAGCCAGGGTGAAAAAAGACTGTCCATCTGCTCTGCGTAAGAGCACCACCACCAATGAGGTGTGTCTCAGCCCACTGTGTAGGTGCTTATTCAGAAAACAGCCACCAAACTTGCCCAGCCAGCAAGGCTCCACCCAAGAACCTTTCCATTTGACTCAGAAAATAGGTGGAGGAAGTGACGGTTTTGTTTGGGCAGGAAACAGCTTCTAATTAAGCCAGCAGATCAAGAGCATTAGGGCGCCCATCTCTTCCTCCCAAACTAGTGATCAGAACTAAACTCTCTGGTCCTTGGATTATGCCCATCATCCCTAAATCAGCCCTTTCGGAGGGAAAAACCACTCTTACCTGCTGAGCCAATTCTCGAGTGGGCGCTAGGACCAAGGCCTGGGTGGCCTTTAGATCTAACTCAATCTGCTGCAGAATCGATATGGCAAATGTGGCCGTTTTCCCAGTCCCAGATTGGGCTTGAGCAATCACGTCATAACCTAAACAAATAAATTAGGAGTTAAACGTGGTGAAAAGGATATACTTTGGAATATTCAAACCATAGGTTAACGAGTGAACCAATGATTTTGTGCTTCACAAGCTACCTTACCCCAATCAATAGTTACACAACGGGAACCAGATCAGAAACAAGGATGGGTTGTTAACTCATCTAGTATTGCACACCAACCTGGACTAGAAGTACGACTATACAAGCAAGTACAAGGTGGCTACAATACCATCTCTTTTAAGGAAACCTATGTGTCCAAGGCATGAACCAGGCATAGGCACAGATCAAAAGCCAAGCTGGGATGAACAAGGGGTTGCTTTGTCCCTGGCTGATATGAGATGCGCATCACCAACCAGATGCCACTCTACCCAGGTCAGGGACAGTCCAAAATGTCTTCAGGGACTGAGAGATCTCACCCTTGATACAAGGTAGAATGGCTCGCTGCTGGATGGCAGAAGGCTTCTCAAAACCATAGGCGTAGATGCCACGGAGAAGGGACTCCGAGAGGTTCATGTCATCAAAGCTGTCAACAATCTCATTCCAGTTACTCTATGGGATGCAAAAAAAAAAATTAAAGCTTGAGTGGTCGAAAAGGTGGGGCTGTGCTATAGTCTCGGAGCAAACAGGATCGGGTATCTACTAACCAAGGCCTCAGAGCTTACAACCCCTTTTCCCTTGAAGGAAACCAGCTGTTTCTAGATGGTCTGGGTATCAATCTAAAGGGCCACTGGAAGTCTATACAGCTGTTAAGTCTGAGAACTGTAATGGGGGAGGACAGAACTCCATTTGTCCATTCTCACCTCGATGACGCCTTCGGGCTCCATCCCATCAGGGCCATTGTCTCTGGATCTGTTGGTTTAAAGCAGAAGTTTTGTTCCCTGCCCCACTGAAGCACTCAAATCCTGATAGCTGGGCTCCTTCTGTCAGCAGTGGCCAGCATGCTGTCAACGTGCTCTCCCAGATCCAACTCCCACCAGTTCCCAAAAGGTACCCAGAGGAAAGGTTTCTACAAAACTTAATAAGGTCTTTGCCCCATGCAGGCAGCAGCTCAGGCTAGGCCACCCCGACATGATGGGGTAACCCCCTTCTGTACAGTCAGACTGGCAGGGGTGCCGCCGTGCTCACGGTGCCCAGAGGTGGTGCTTGCCGCCAGGTCCACGTGGGCCCGACCCAGCCGCTTAAAGCCCAAGCGCGTGCACCTCCCACCACAGCAGCAGCGCGCCGGAAGTCCCGCCCTTCACCTCCCAGATCGAAGGGTAGGACATCCCCTTCCCCCCACGTCATCCCGCCCGCGCCCTCCCCCACTCCCTCCAGCCGAACCCCTCCTCACGTTGCCCGGATGTGGGAGGCCGCGGGCGGTGGCGGCCTCGCGCACAATGAGCCCAAGCCGAGCTAGCAAGAGGGGAGATTGCACAACACTTAGAAGCGAAGCAGACTGGGGGAGGGGAACGCCTCAGGCCACCATGTGCTCGCTCCCTCGACCACCCGGCGGCGTCTCCCACCCCTCCATGGTACAATCCACATCCCGTCCGCCCCCGTCGCGAAGTCGCATCGCCCTCCCATACCTCAGGCCGCTCACCCCCGAAGGAAAGTGGACCTGCCCATCCGCAGTTTGCCAATAGCCCGGCTTGTGCGGCAAAATGGACCCGCCCGCCCGGCGCCGGGTGGGCTCCTGGTGCCTCACGCGGCCGCTCCTCGGGGTTAGGGTCAGTCCTGGCCGTCAAGAAAACCAGCACACTGAACGGCCGGTTTCTTCTCCCCGGCCCTTATTTTAGCCGCGACGAAGCGACTAGATTTGAGGACTCAGGCACCCCCGCCTCCGGCGAGTGGTACCGTCAGAATCCTCCGGAACCCTGAGAACCGTCCCTCCCCCGGCACAGTGAGGTAACCGGACCTGCGGGCTCTGGGCCACACACAGTGGGGGCCGCCCCCACCTTCCTTTCCCACGCCAAGTCGCGACCCCGTCTCGCCACTCAACGCCGGGACTTCGCGTACGGCACCGCCTCCAGCCGAGACCTCGTAACAAACCTCGCACGCCTGACACTAGCCGGGCTGTCCCTACCCTCCGCCTCGACTGTAGTGGCCGCGTCGGCCGTGGGATCGTCCCCCTCGCTTCCCTAGGACGGATTTCCCCCCCAGCTCGGTTTCCCTGCAACCCTGGTGTGCCTTTCAGCTCCCCCCGGCAGACCCGTTGGAAGGGGTCGGTAAGGTAAGCAGTCACAATCTCTTGCAAATGCTTTTCTTACCGGGAATCCTGACTCGCAGACATGATCCTTAGAAACTAGGGCGGAGTGCCCGCCTATCGACAACTTATAGAGCGCCCGACCCCGCCCCGGCCATCACATTGGCTTTTCCGCCCCGGCTCCGCCTGCCGGAGCTCAGCAACTTGGCGTGACGTTAGTTCCTAGGGGCTCTGGCACGCAGGCATCATTGGGTAACTCAGACGCCTATCAAGGTGAAGACCCACCCCGCAGTCTTATTGGCTGGAGGGCCCGCCTTTCTCGCCGGTACGGAAGTGACATATAGGAGTCAGGCCTCGAGGCCTGGCAGCCATCTTGGGGCCCTGCACTCTCACACGTGCGGAGGCGACAGTGCCTTAGTCATGTGGCCCAGTAGACCCTATCACGCAAGGGGGGCGAGGTCTCAGCCTCCAGGGGCTTCCGGGCTCCAGGGGTGATCACTTCCCTTTACTTCGGCTCCAGGTCTCCATTGAACTCAAAATGTTTGTATTCCCCTGCAGCAACGATGGGATTCTACACCGCCTGGACGTGTACGTGTACCAGGGATGAAGGAATCAAGAGTGATATCCTAGAGATGGGAGGATTCCCCTGGCTGGAGGGTGGAGGAGGGATGGAAGAAAACTGTAAAGAGCTTTGGGTTACTGTCATGAATCCTGGCTGGCTCCCCCTCCCCTGTGCCTTGTGTCCAGTTCCCCAGCTTCCCTCTAGGGCACCCTTATTTTTGAGGCTTACCTACTTTCCCTTCTTTCTGCCCTCTGCTTCCATCGGGGGATTTGTTTGAGTGATAAAGACATGATGTTGGCACTGCCCAAGCGAGGGACGCAAAGCTGACCTCTTTAATCTCAAGCGCCAAAATAGGTTCTAGCTAACAGCACTGGCTGGAACTAAGCATAGTGTTCCACTAATTTGAGGCCCTTTAAGGAAGACCACCACTTAAGTATCAACAAAGGATCCTTTATTGACCAGAGCAGGACCGTGGCATTTATATATATATATATAAAAAAAAGTTCGAAGATCTGGCAGGCAGTGATCCCTTTGCCCGCCCACCACCCCCCGCACTGATTTCCTGCTCCTTGCACGGGGAAGGGGGGGAGGATGACTGCCCCACCCAGGCCACAGGGCCACACTCCCCTACAAACAGAGGAAGAAAGGGGCTTTTCTGTAGTTCCCCCTGCCCATCAGAAATCAACAAGTATTCTCTCAAAGAAAAAAAATACAGAAATCGAAACATTTAAATATGAAAAACCAAAGGGAACTGAGGGGGACGAGGCAAGAGAGGAAAGGGACTGGAGTTTCTTGGGAAGGGACTCCCACGTCCCCCTGCCCATTAACGGGCTTGGGGCCTGGGGTACGAGGCTCACACAGTGAGTTTGCAGTGACACAGCTCCTTGTAGATCTGCCGACGAAGTTTGGGCATGTCCTGCTGGGTGAAGCTGAATGGCTGGGACAGGGCCAGGTGCTTGCAGTACTGGGTGTTAACAAAGCAGGCCGTGAGAAACCCCCACCCCATGTCAGGACCCATGCTCTTCATTTCATATGACATGTGTCTCCACCTTTCAGAGAACATCCCGTTCACATACAAAGGGAGCCAGGGTCCCATAGCCAATGGTTCAAAAACAGCCTGACTCTAAAAGCTAGTGTTCTTACTTGGTACATGATAGAATGTTTTAGACAGAGAAAATACACTGAGATGGAGGTTAGCAGGCAACTCTGTCAAAGCCAGAGACCCAGGCCCAATGTGGGATGGAGAAGCTCAGAAGAGGACCAGTGAAGCTAGGGTTCTGGTGTTCTAAAACAGATTACTTCCTGCTCCACAACTGGCTGTGAGTCAAATGAGGGGATGCGAAACAGCCTCCCAACCCTTTAACCCCACTTTCACAGCTAGAGAAGGTGGCACCATCTGCTTACCTGCAGCACAAAAGCGCCACAGTCACTGTCATTATTCTGCCTGGCCACATTCTAGAAAAGAGAAGGAAAGCAGACCCTTCACATGGAGACTCCCAGGGCTGGGACTCAGTATCTGCCCTCTACCACTATCCCCTCCAACCGTACCCCTCCATCAGGAAACTCACCATTTTGAAGTAACCTTTCCAGCCCTGATGGAAATCCAGTCGGTCTTTCTTTACCGCCTCTGCCTGTAGATACTTGGCAATATGCTATGTGAATGGGAAAAAGAGAAAGTGATGCCTCAAGTTCCCCAATTGAACTCAGTTTGGTGGGTACAATGGTGCCAGGCACCATGCCTAGGTTGCCCCTCAGAGAACCAAAGCCCACCCTTCTTCCTGCAATGCCTTGCCACTGTACCCACCCCCCCTGCATTTTGTCCATCTCCCTCCTACCCCTCAAACCTTAGGGCAGCGGCGGTTTAGGGTACGCTGCGAGTCAAAATATGTAATGGTGCGTCGCCTCACATCAACAGAAATGAGGGACCAATGCACCTCCAGGTGGATGGGGATTAGCAGGAGCTCCTTATTGAAGATGTCCACCTAGAGAGAGTGCCACAGGTCAGGTACAACACACACAAGTCCTGCCTTTTGCCATGAAGATTCTAGAGAGGAACAGAGACACAGGCAAGGGAACCCAGTGAAAGAACAGAAGACCCAGACCCTAGATTGTGGGCAAGCTCAGGATCTGCATGTTTCAGCTCTTCAGGGTAAAGGAGGAAGGTCGGACAACTGAGGTGACGTCAGAACAAACACTTGAGAGCCCATGATGGGCCAGGCGCTTTTCACACTTTAAAGGGAGAAGCACTTAGTAGCTCAGAACCCAGGCCCAGGATTCTGGAGCCTGCCAGCATTCAAATACAGCTCCTTCATTTACTGGCTTATGACTGTTGGCAACTTACTTAATAACCTTCTATACCTCAGTTTCCTTATCTGTCAGAGAGTGAAAGGAATAGTACCTACACCTCATCCATTTTTTATGAGGATGAAACTAGTGAATATCCATAATACACTTGGAACAAGGCACAGCACAAAGTAAACGCTCAGTTAATGGTCAAAACAATCCTACCAGGAAGTTCTCACATCCAACAGATGAGGAATTGCAGCTTGGAAAGTAGTGACTTGCTCAAAGTCATAAAAGAAAGAAATGGCAGAAGTGGGACTCAAACTCAGTAGGAAAGGCAGCCAAGATATTTTTTACTGTATGTCACCCTTCCTTCTTCTGAAAGAAGTAGGCCCACCAGATCCTTGAGGGGGTAAGCTCTTGAATGTGAGGATTGCAATTAAGGAATGCAGGAGCCAATCACCCTACCTAACTGTAGACATTTCATGGCCTTTGAATGGAAGGCCAGGGAAACCAGAGGAGAAAAGAATTCTTGATTTTCCTCACCCAACCTATTGCTCTCCCACTTTTCCCATAACGTAAGCCAAAAACCTAGACATCATCCTCTACTCCTATCTTTTTCTTCACTTCCCACATCCAAACTGTGGCAGAAAAAACAAATCTTTCCTACTAAACTCTCACAACACAAAATACTTCTGTAACTTGTAGTCACCAAGAAGTGTGTGAGGCTTTCTCTCTACCAACAACCAAGCAAGCAAATACCCAACACAGCTGGGTATCCCCAAATTCAATCCCAACACCATCTACCTAGAGATAACATATCACAGGTTTAGGGTTCAGTCTCACAAGGCTGCCCCCAATTCTGATGCCAGTCCTAAGCCCCAGGTTGTTTTAGCTATGCTTCTCACCAACTGGTTACAAATCAGTGTTCCCAGCCACGTGCCATGGCTCACAACTGTTATCCCATCACTTTGGGAGGCCAAGGTGGGTGGATCACCTGAGGTCAAGAGTTCAAGACCAGCTCGGCCAACATGGTGAAAACCCATCTCTATTAAAAATATAAAATATTAGCTGGAAATAGTGGCACGTGCCTGTAATCCCAGCTACTTGGGAGGCTGAGGCAGGAGAGTCACTTGAACCTCGGAGGCAGAGGTTGTGGTGAGCTGAGATCGCACCATTGCACTCCAGCCCTGGCAACAAAAGTGAAACTCCGTCTCAAACAAGAAAAAAAAAAAATTGGCCGGGCACAGTGGCTCATGTCTGTAATCCCAGCACTTTGGGAGGCTGAGGCAGGCGGATCACAAGGTCAAGAGGTCGAGACCATCCTGGCCAACATGGTGAAACCCCATCTCTACTAAAAATACCAAAACAAAAATTAGCTGGATGTTGTGGCATGTGCCTGTAGTCCCAGCTACTCAGAAGGCTGAGGCAGAAGAATTGCTTGAACCTGGGAAGCGGAGGTTGCAGTGAGCTGAGGTCGCACCACTGCACTCCAGCCTGGCGCCTGGAGCCTGGCAACAGAGCAAGAGACTCCGTCTCAAAAAAAAAAAAAGGGAAAAAAAAAATCAGCGTTCCCATGATCCCCTCCTTGAATTTGATTAATTTGCTACAGCAGCTCATAGACCTCATGGAAACAGGCTGGGCGCAGTGGCTCATGCCTGTAATCCCAGCACTTTGGGAGGCCGTGGTGGGTGGATCACCTGAGGTCAAGAGTTTGAGACCAGCCTGGTCAACGCAGTGAAACCCCATCTTCTACTAAAAATACAAAAATTAGCTGGGCATGGTGGCACATGCCTGTAATTCCAGCTACTCGGGAGGCTGAGGCAGGAGAATCACTTGAACCCAGGAGGAAGAGGTTGCAGTGAGCCAAAACTGTGCCATTGCACTCCAGCCTGGAGGACAAGAGTGAAACGTTGTCTCAAAAAAAGAATGAAACTGTCTCAAAAAAGAGAACAAAACAAAACAAAAAAAGAACTCATGGAAACACATTTGCCAGTTTATTATAAAAGTTAGTACAAAGAGTACAGATGAAAAGATGCACAGGGCAAGGTACTGGAAAGAGGCCAGGAGGCCATCCTGTGGGAGCCTCAATGCCTTCAGCTATCTGGAATGTCTCCAAACTCCTCCTTCAGGTTTGTACAGAGGCTTCACTATTAGGCAGAACTGATTAAATCAGTGACCATCAGTGACTGCCTTAACCTTTAACCCCTTTTGCCTCCCGGGAAGTTGGTGGGGGTAAGGATGAAAAGTTCCAACCCTCTAATAATGAAGCCAACTAGAGGGGCTAGCCATTAATCAACTCATGAGCATACAAAACACACATCACTGGAGATTCCAAGGATTTTAGGAGCTGAATGCCAGGAGCCTGGTCAGGAGACCAAATATGTATCTCTCAGTATCACAGAACCTGCAGTCCTACTGGTTTTACTTGTAAAATTTATCCTACATAAAACTTTCTCTCTCTCGCGTGCGCTCTCTCTCTCTCTCGAACACTCCAGTTCAAGTTTCTCACCTGGACTTCTGTTCTCTGTTCCTGCTTCCATTCTTTCCCCCTTTCAATCTCCCACTGAAACAGGAGTTTAAAACAGGAGGCACTTCTCAGCCTGCTTAAAACTCAATGACTTCTCAGTACACGCACAATAAAATCCACCCTCCTTAGCCTACCGTACATGTCTTACATGATCTACTCTCTGACCAAAAATATATATATATATTTTTTGAGATGGAGTCTCACTCTGTCACCCAGGCTGGAGGGCAGTGGTGCGATCTCAGCTCACTGCAACCTCTGCCACCCAGGTTTAAATGATTATCCTGCCTCAGCCTCTTGAGTAACTGGGACTACAGGTGCCTGCTACCACGCCCGGCTAATTTTTTTGTATTTTCAGTAGAGACAGGGTTTCACCATGTTGGCCAGCATGGTCTCAATCTTTCGACTTCGTGGTCTGCCCGCCTCGGCCTCCCAAAGTGCCGGGATTATAGGCATGAGCCACTGCACCTGGCCTCTGAAGGAATTTTGGATCGGTCTCCCTTTGCTCACTCTGCTTCAACTACACGTCACCCACACAAGCCCTGTATTCCTGAACCATGTTTTTCACTTTGGGTCTCGGGTACTTGCTGTTCCCTCTGCCTAAACACTCCTCTCCCAGCTGTGTACATGGCTGGCTGCTCATCTCAAGTCTCAGCTATGAGAGGCCTTCTTAGACCACCAATCTAAAGTGCCAACTTTCCACACTATCACATTACTCTGTTTTGTTTTTCTCAGACGGAGTTTTGCTCTTGTAGCCCAGGCTGGAGTGCAATGGTGAGATCTCAGCTCACTGCAACCTCTGCCTCCCAGGTTCAAGTGATTCTCCTGCCTCAGCCTTTCCAACAGCTGGGGTTATGGACACTTGCCACCACGCCAGGCTAATTTTTGTATTTTTCATAGAGACAGCATTTCTCCATGTTGGCCAGGCTGGTCTCAAACTCTTGGCCTCAGGTGATCCGCCTACCTCGGCCTCCCAAAATGCTAGGATTACAGGTATGAGCCACCTCGGCTGGCCTCACATTACTGTTTTGATCTGCCAACAGCACTGCTCACTAGCTGCAATCTAACTTTATTCTCACTCTACTAGGGCAAGTTTCCCTCATTTAATACCATATCCTTAGTGCCTAGACACACAGGAGATATTTAATCTTTGAAAGACCGAATGAACAGGGTCAGTGAAAGGGATCATAGAAAACAAGACTCTCATTCTTTTTTTTTCCAATACGGAGTTTCACTCTTGTTACCCAGGCTGGAGTGCAATGTCGCGATCTCGGCTCACCACAACCTCTGCCTCCTGGGTTCAGGCAATTCTCCTGCCTCAGCCTCCTGGGTAGCTGGGATTACAGGCACGCGCCACCATGCCCAGCTAATTTTTTGTATTTTTAGTAGAGACGGGGTTTCACCATGTTGACCAGGATGGTCTCGATCTCTTGACCTCGAGATCCTCCCGCCTCAGCCTCCCAAAGGGCTGGGATTACAGGCTTGAGCCACCGCGCCCGGCAAGACTCTCATTCTTTAGGGGCAAGGCATTACACAAGCAGATGTAAATTCAAAACTCACGTTTTTGGTCCACCTTTTCACCCCATCATAACCCTTGGTACGGAGCTTATCATAGAAGAAACTATTGAAGAAATGCACCTGTGCCAACAACACAAAAAAACTCAATGGGATTAAAAGACTTCAGACTCTCCCACTAAGTCTTCCCCTGCTGCCCAGTCCACTGACAGTAAAAACAAATTCTGTTTTTTGGTAGTTTTTTTCTTTTTTTGGTAGAGACAGGGTTTCACTATGTTGCCCAGATCGGTCTCAAACTCCTGGCCTCAAGCAATCTATCTGTCCACCTGCCTCAGCTTCCCAAAGCATTGAGATGATAGGTATGAGTCAAAAAGCCAGGACTTTTTTGTTTTTTTTTTCTTGCTTGGTCATCCAGGCTGTAGTGCAGTGGCACAATTTCAACTCACTACAACCTCCACCTCGAGGGTTCGAGCAATTCTCCTGCTTCAGCCTACCGAGTAGCTGGGACTACAGGCACCCGCCATTATGCCCAGCTAATTTTTTTGTATTTTTAGTAGAGACAGGGTTTCACCATGTTGGCCAGGCTGGTCTTGAACTCCTGACCTCAGGTGATCCACCAGCCTCAGCTTCCCAAAGTGCTGGGATTACAGGCATGACTCACCATGCCCAGCCAAAGTTGTTTTGTCTATTTTTGTTTTTTGAGATGGAGTTTCGCTCGTTGACCAGGCTGGAATGCAATGGTGCAATCTCAGCTCACCAAAACCTCCTCCTCCTCGGTTCAAGCAATTCTTCTGCCTCAGCTTCCCCAGTAGCTGGGGTTACAGGCCTGCGCCAGCAAGCCCAGCTAATTTTGTATTTTTAGTAGAGACGGGGTTTCTCCATGTTAGTCAGGCTGGTCTGAAACTCCCGACCTCAGGTGATCTCCCGCCTCGGCCTCCCAAAGCGCTGGGATTACTCGGCTCACTCCCAAAGGCGTGAGCCACTGCACCCAGCAGCCTTTTTTTTTTTTAAGCTTATAATGGGATCCCATCCCAATTCTTTGGGCTGGCCATAGGGAAAAACACTGACTACTGGCAGAAAGGAAAACAACGGATAAATCCAGGGCCAAGATTACAGATTTGAAATTAATACACTACTACCTACCACCTCTCTCCCTGAAACAGAGACCCTCTTTATAAAAAATGGAAGAGATGAAAAGGGCTTAAAAAGCTGCTTAAAGCTGCAGAAGTTCTTCTGGGTGTAGACCTGTCTGGGTGTGCCTACCTTTTCAGGGACTGTGTCCATGACCAGGTCTCCATACATGTTCATCACCTGGGGAGAAGATGGGAGGCAACTTGCCATGGAGGGTGTGGCATGGGCACAGGGCTCCCCCATGCAGAGGGCCCCGAACACCCTGCTCCCTGAATCCCCACTCAGGCCTGTTTCTCCACCCCTTCTCACCTGGTCATTGAGCCAGTTCTGTCCATACAAGGTCCCCAAGTCATCCATGGTCAGCACATGCCGCTTATAGGCCACTCGGAAGCCCCTCACCATGGCATTGCCTGGCATCCGCTGGTATGATTGGATCAGCTGCAACACCAGGCCCTTCCTGAGTAGGCCAAGGGTGGAGTCACACAAGAGATGATACAGCTGGGACACACAGAAATGCCTACTACTCCCTAGAATAAAAACTGTGACCCCTTTTTTGGGGGGTCATGATGGGTCCTTCTGAGGACCTACTTAAAGGCCCACTCCCCAGAAAGATAAACATGACTACTCAAGTATAACATTTCAGGGTCCCAGGTAAAGACTCTCCCAGTCAGTTTACAAGGAGTTGGCACCTTGCCTGCAGAGTCCTCCCTTTCAGCTCTAGCTTTCTCCTCCCCAAGTACAGCGCTGTGGGAAAAAAGGCAGCAGCATTCTCTCCACATCCCCCAGGCCCTGGCCCTCCTTTGAAGGAGGGCTTGCAAGCCTCACCTGGAAGGCGTGGAAAACTCCTGCTGGAAAATGTCCTCCAATTTCTCTACCACCTCATCAGTGCTGAGGGGTATGAGGCTGCCATAAGTTTGAAGGAATTCATCCAAGATGCCTGAGCGGAAAGGGAGAGAGGAGCGGGGTGAGGCCTCCAGACTCGACTCTGGGAGTCAGTGGAGGGAGAGAAACTAGCTGCTCAAGGGCTCCTTACTCTGTACGCAGGTCACATGCTCCTCTCGCAGTGGGCTGTGCTGGCCGGCTTTCTCCCCAGGCCTCTCTGCCTCTTCTGCCATGCCCAAATCTGAGCCCTGAAAAAGCTCCTGGGCCACATGGTCCCCGATGCTGCATACATTGCTGATGAGGATGCTGGCATCAGGGGGTGCCAAGTTGCGTTCCCCTTCTGGCCCAGATGGTCCCCCAAAACCGTTGGGCAGAGTACATGAAAGGAGGCCTATAGGACAAGGGAAATGGAATGGATGAGAGACTGGCCCAAGTGAAAGGACAGTGGGATGACAGAGTTAACTCATGCATGCCAGTAAGACCTCCAGGAGGATACACTGAAGCAGAATCTACCAACATCAATCCCACTGCAAGAAACAGGACCCCATGAGGCATAAGACAGACATGTCCAAGAGGTTCTACAGGGACAGAGAGAAAGAGTTCCTACTCACAGGAAGAAAGAAAAAGTATTACCATTTAGAAATGTAAACTTCAGGATATCTGTCACCACTATATGCCAAAGACCTAGCATAGTACCCAGCATGTTGTAAAGGCTCAACGAATACTTGAATATTTAATACAGATGTAGAGAGCCTGAAACTGTTTGGCTGGAGTTCTCCAAAAGGGAAACATTCTTTCACAACTGTAAGAAGATGTACTCCACTACTGGGAGAGAGCCCATCGCACCAGAATGGGAGTAGTACCCTCTGGAGATGTACACATGGGGGTTCTTATACTGAGAGGCCAGAGGCATTTCGAGTGGACAAGATTTTTTTTATTTTTATTTTTTGAGACAAAGTCTTGTTCTGTTGCCAGGCCAGAGTGCAATGGCACAAATCTTGGCTCACTGCAACCTCTGCCTCCCAGGTTCAAGCAATTCTCCTGCCTCAGCCTCTCGAGTAGCTGGGACTACAAGCGCATGCCACCTTGCCCGACTAATTTTTGTATTTTTAATACAGACGGGGTTTCACCATCTCTCGACCTCATGATCTGCCTGCCTTGGCCTTCCAAGGTGTTAGGATTACAGGCGTGAGCCACCGCACCCGGCCGAGTGGACGGATTTTTCTACACCATAGCTCCCTTTCTCATCTGCGTGAAAGACCACAGAATAACTACTTAGGGATTCTTACTCCCAGGCTTACTTTCTGCTCACAGTGGGGCTTAATGAAGACATTTTGTGGCTCTTCTGGAGTCATCACCCCACCATGCTACTTTCCTTCAGCCCAGTTCTCACCCCAGCAACTGGCTCCTGGTGCTCCAGGCTCTTATCCCTCCCTAACCCTTCCCCCTGCCCCTTTCCCACCTTACCCGAGTCAGGGTCCAGAGGAGACTTTGGAGTCCACCTGAGTCCATCTTCCTCCATGGGGGGCCCAGAGGGCACTGGTGGAGACCCTCTCACCCCATCCTCAGCCATGAGAGCACCTAGCAGACCCAGCCGGGGTGGAGGTGGCCCCCGAGGAGAGTCAAAACGACAACAGGGAGATGGCACCTGTGGCGTCGCACCCCCTTCCTGGGGTGAAAGATGGTTCTTGGGGTGTGCGAGGCCCCGCCGCCGGCCCCGGTGTCGCCCCCAAAGCTTCCAGTGGAATGTCAGCGAGGTGCTTTTTGAGTAGAGCAGCATCCGGAAGGCTCTCATAGCTCGACGGCGGCGCTGTGAGCAGGTTTTTCGATGAGTGGGGCGGGGAGGGCGGGGCCGCTGGGAGGTTCCCAGCTGACCCCATCTGGGCGGCAGCCTCCAAGCTGCCACTTCCTCCTCTTCATCTTCATCCTCCTCTTCCTCCTCCTCCTCCTCCTCTTCACTTGCTGAAGCATCAAAAGAGGGTCGGGGGACAGGGAGGCGTCTGGCTGGCACTGTGGTGCCTGACCCAGGATCTGGCCCAAACCCTCCACCTGACTTGAGTCGGGGTTTGGGAGGTGGGGGCCAACGAAGACGTTCCCGCCTGGGACTTGAATAAGCTGCAGGTATGCCGGGTCCAGGAGGCTCAGGCCCCCAGGACCCGGTCCCTTGTATAGTCTCTTTCATCTTCCAGTACCCTGAAAAACAAAGATCAGGGTATAAGCATCGTTGCCCTGCAGATCCTGCTTCTCTTCCTGGGCATGCCTCCTCTGGATTCAGATGCAAATAAAGAAAAGAGGAAAAAACGCAAAATTCCTAACTCAGATCTTCCCAGTTAACATAATCCACAAGGGGCCCTTTAGGGTCTGTGTCATCATCTCTCCGCTGTCCAGAAACAAGGGCAAATGGCTAAGCTGCAGGCCTCAGAGATCTTACTTCTGAGATGCCCAGGCTAAACCCAACAGCACTGCCAGGTTCTACTTCGTTACTTTAATACCATCAGGGCTGTCCTTTGAGGGCCCAATAAAGGCGATTTCTTTCCTCAGGGACATGATACGGTGGTACCCGAGGAAAATACAACTTGCACGGGGAAACTGTGGGCTGGAGTGGGAGACAGTTCTCTAACACCTTGGATGAACGGGGGTCGTGGGCAGGCGGATGCCAAGGCTATGGTTCAGGGGGTAGAGGCTGATAAACAGGGAAGGACTCTGAAGGAAACTTAAAGAGAACCCAAACCCAGTCAAGGCGCTGGGACAGAACGGGACGCACGAGCCAGGCAGGCCCAGCCCCCTCCTACTTCATCCTCGGGAAACAGAACGCATCCCGGCACCAGTCTGGTCCCACGAGCTTGGATGGCTCTGCGCACACGGACCTTAAGAAGCCCCTCTGCGGGCCTCTGGGCCCGGTTCGGTGGGAGCGAGGCTCAGGAATGGGAGAGGCCACGGCATGGCTGGGGGGAGGGGAGGGGGCATCCTCACCGGGAGCGGGGAAGCCGGGCGGACGGGCCCGAGGGCGGGCGTCTCCGGCCTCAGGCTTCCCGGCTCATCTCTCCGGCGACGGCGGCGGCCCCGCCACTCCCGCTGTCTTTAGGCGCAGCCGTCTCAATTCAAGATTCCAACGCTTCTGGGCCGCGTGCCGCACCGCGGAGCACCCCACCGCGCCGCCTCCGGCTCTGCTTCAGCTTCAGCTTCTACTTCCACCGCCGCCGCCGCCGCCACTCCTCCCCCTCCTCCTCCTCCTCCTCTTCCTTCCCCTCCCTCGAGCCCCGGGCCCACCGGCAGCGGCCGCGCACGATTAGTACGTCACGCCCGGCGAAGAGCGCCGGCGCGGCCACCACGCGCCCAGCCCCGCCTACCCGAGGACGCCGGCGCCGTGGGACCGGCCCGCCCAGAGCGCTTTGCGGGGCTGCGCTTGCGCACATCCGCCGCCCGGCTGCGCGTGGCCTTCCCTTTTGCGTTGCGCTCTGTCTTGGAGTTCTAGGGCCTGAGTCTAGTGGCGCCGCTAGTATCTTAGTCCGGTGGGGAGCGCGCCTCAGGAGGCCGGGAAATCCCCGTACGAGGATGGGACTGAAGCAGGGCAGTGGGGGAAGTGGAGCCGGGGTGTCATTCATTCTCTTTTATTTAACTTTAAGCAGGGCTTGATCAGAAAGAACTCAGAGGAGTAAGGCAACACCAACACCAGGGCGTACGATTCATCCAAGGCTCCCCCCGACACCAGTTCCAGTCCGGAGGGACTTGGAGTGGCCTGCCATGCCGGGGCAGTGGAGCGCACGAAAGCCTTTCCTTGGGACCCGAAGAGTAATGTGACTGCGAAGGCACCGTCGTCGTCGGGCATCCCCTGTAGACGGGCGCATAATAGATACATTTCTGGAGATAGTGATGGAAACTGGGGCACGATAGACGGAGAGAAGGATGTAGGATAAGACTTCTTGTGGGGTGAGGAGGCAGAGGGCACCTGGAGAGAGGTGTGGCATGGAAAACCAGGGGTTTTCCCTAGCAGAGGGCGGCTTCGTGGACTTGAGCCAACAGGCGGGTGCTTCCCTCGAGCGGCCGCTAGATGGTGGTGCTGTTCTGGATGCTTCCAGTGGGCTCCGAGCAGGTCTGGACAATGCCTGGCGCCCGTCCCCCGCCCCTCACCTACACACACGCAAGAATTCGGAGCTCCATGGGGGACAGAAGCAAGATATCCATAAAATCAAAGTCTAAGGGGTGGGAATGAAAAGGGAAAAGTGAGGAACGGGGAGCCAAACCCAGGAAGAAGCCTCTCTTCCCTCACATTCCCTCTCCTTTATATACTCAGCTCTTGGCTGCCTCCAATATGTACCCACCCTGGTCTTCCAAGCTGAGAGTCACTTTTTATAACACAATCACAGTTTCACAAACCCCAGGAAGGTTCCATGTGGAGAGAGGTTAAGTTTCGCCCTTGCCCGGGGAATTATGACACTCAGAATATCCCCTTGGTGTAAATGGAAGACACCTGAGAAAAGGGAGAAGGTAGATTCGCAGTGACATACAGCCATCCAGATGCCAGTTTCCCCCTGCCTTCAGCTCCACCTTTCCTCTGCCTCCTGGAAGGACCCAGGCCTTCTTCGCTTCACTCCTCAGACCCGCCTCTATTTAGTCCTCCAACCTCCTAGCAGTAGCTCCCTGCACTGCTATCCCGGGGTCAGAGATGGCCTGCTCGCCACTGACTGCACGGCTCTCACCTGCACTATAGCAGCTGTTGTATGCCCGGTCTGGGTGGGAGGGCATACTTCTTACACATCGGAATAGAGTCTCCTGCCTTCCTTGGCCTTCTCGAGATACCACCTGACCCATAGTGAAAGTCACGTCTTGAAACAGGACCTGGCAGGGAAGGGAGATGTTGAAGAAAACCGGATGGCCTGGCTCAGTTCTGGGAGGCCTCAGGAGTGCTAACCAGGGAAGAAAGAAGGGTCTGCTAGGCTTGATATGAATAGAGGGGTCACAAACCCTTAGGAGCTGGCCAAAGAGGCTCTGGGAGAACATCGAAGAGCACCCCCCCCCCCCGCCCCCGTGAAGCTCAGAGTGTGGCTGGGGTTACCTGGCTATACAGCAGATAAACTCCAGCATCCCGGATCCGGACACCATATCCTTGGGCCTGTAGGCTTCTCCCACGCCTTAGAGCTGGTTGCCACATCACCTCTGTCACATCAGAGTCATCTGGAGATAGCATGTTGGTCAGGATTTCACTCTCAGATGCTTTCCCTTTCACCTATAAGAAACCCTTGAGCCCAAGTGCCAGCCCCAGAGTTCCTGGTCATTGCCCCTCCCCAAAGCCATTATTTAAAATAGTGCTCACCCTTGGAGGTGACGTTAATGGGAACCAGGTGCAAGATGGAGCGCAGCTCTGAGGAAGGAAGGAGGGAATTTCAGTTGCGTCCACCTTCCCCCGTTGTGCTATTGGCAGCCTCCACCCTCACCCTGACTCGGGCTTACAGTCCCCATGCTGCTTGATCACCTCCCACCCCTGCTGCACCCTAGAAGCCTCACTCTTCTGTTTTTGGGTGAGCACTGCTCTCCTTTTCCGGGATCTCTCCCCATTCTCCCAGGCTTCCAGGGCATCGGAACTCTGCTCATGGAAAGAGGGTCAGGGTTAGATTAAGATGCAAAGGTCCCAGCCAGCCTTCCTTTCCAGCCTTCCCCTGCCCCCGAAATGCCTCAAATCTCTCGTGCACCTTTTCCCAGCAACCTGAGTGTTGGTGCTGGCTGCCCTCCAGGATTTGTTAGGTTTGAGAAGCATTAACCTTTAACAGTTTCCTTTCCTGGAATGGCCGCACCCCTGACTTCCAAACTGGAGACCCTCTCTTGCACCCCCTTGAAACTGCAGACCAGGAGGCCCAGAGGCCCCGAATGCTAACCATCCATCTCTCCCGGACACCCTCCTCCCCTCACTCACCTGCTCCGGGAGACTTTGCCAGGGATACCCTTCCCTCTTCTGGGAGGGCCCTACTGTCCTCTGCAGCTGGCTCAGCTCTCTCCTTAGGCTTTGCAGCTCTGTTTGTTGGGTCAGCAGAGCCATGGCACAAGCCACAGCCCCCAGAGCTGCCCCCCAACTCAACCAGAGGGCAACTGAGAATGCCGGCTCTCTGACCGGGCCCCCCATGTTGCCTGGAGGCCCTTTGGGGGCTAGCAAGAAAGGAGATGAGGCTGGCATGAGCTGGGGACCCTGCCAACAGCTGTGCTTTCAAGAGTGGGGTAGCAAGGAGGTGGCAGGGCGGGTAGGGGTACGGGCAGTGGTACAGAAGGGAAGGAGGTTGTTACGCAAGGAGAAATAAAAAGGAACTTGAGAATAAAAAGGAGGGAGGAGGAAAGCAAGCTAAGGGTACTGTCAGTGCTCCTGGCACTCTGAGACCCTCCACCCTCCCTCAGCCGTAGGAGAATTAGGTTCCAGTCCCTCTAGGAAGGACAGGGCTGCCAGTGACACCCAGGAGGAGCGGCCAGTGCGCAGGAACCCTGGGGCGGCCCTAGGGTTGGGGGAGGGAAGGTTGGCTGGCTAGAGGGCATGGTGCCAGGAGCAGGATGGGGGGCCAAGCTGGGCAGTGTCCAGGGTGGTGGTGAGGGTGGAAGACCCTCCGGCTCAGGCACAGGAGAGATTGTTGGAGCAGTTGACTAGGGGTGACTGAAAGCGGGAAAGGAGGGGTGAACTCAGTGGGGAGGAGAACCAGGGGCACGGAAGCAAGAAACTGGCTGAGTTCTGGGGTTAAGGCTGGGCCGGGTGTGTTGGAATAAGGCCTGCACTACTCCCTGTGCTGAACTTGGCAAGCAGGACTTCCTGTTTCCCGAGAAAAGCTCTTACATAAGGCTCTGGACGAAGAGACAAAGAAGCAGCCCCAAGACCCCGGCCGATGCAGGATTCCTCCCCAGCACACAGGGTCCAGGCTTCCCATGTGCCTGCTGACTCTGAGCCCCCCTCTGGGCTGGCTCCTGCCCACCCCACCTCCCAGCCAGGGCCTGTGCCAGCACCTGCTGAATGTCCCGAAGCCACCAAGAGGAAGGGCCCCTGCTCCTCCCAGTCAGGGAGGGATTCCCCTGAAGGAGGAAGTCTGCCTCCCGGGGAAAGAGGCCGTTTCTCCTGAACCCTGGACGGGGGATTGATTTTTTTCCTGGGCAGTGTACCTTTCTACCTTCTTTTCCCTCCTGGGGATTGGAGGCATGGAGGTCCCTGTGCCCAAACTTGAACATCACCCTGGCATTCCAGCTGTGCCACTCCCCAATTCCCCCCTTCCCATGGCCCCCAGCTACCCTGGGAGTGTCCCCTGAGCCCCAATAAAGAGAGAGACTATGATTCATTCGACTTAAGTATCCATTTATCAACATTTTGTCACAATAATAATAAAAATAATATCTGTTTTAAAAATCCACAGGGAATTCTCAAGGGAGGAACTTGTCTTGTCTCTCGCCCCTCACATTTGGGGACTCCTGGCCGAGGCCCAGTCTCTGGCTTCCTGCCACCAGGTCCAGCCCCTCTTAATGCCTGAAGCGGGGTCTTCTGGACCCGTCCTTGCCCACAGAGTACAGTGAACACAATGCCCTGGGGGTCTGTGGCCAGTGGGGAGTCAAGAGATCATTGGGGGCCTCAAAGAGTTAGGGATTTGGGAGCTAGTGAGGTGGAAAGTGGGCGGTGGGGGGTGTTGTAAGGTCAGAGTGGGATACTGTATTTATGTGGGATGGAAAACAAGTGAACAGGCTCTGGCAGCCTCTACAGGGAGGGGCAGGTCTGGAGCAAAGAGCAGCTGAGGGTGGGGAGGACGGGACTTGGGTGCCCAGAGAGCTGCCGAGGGGAGTTGGCAGCCTGTATGACTGCAGGGAGACCAGGGCCCCTCAGTGAACCTGGAAGAGTCCGAAGTAGGTGAGGAAGGGGGCGGCCTTGAGATGGGCCCAGGGGAGGGTGCGGATACGCAGGGAGGACCCTGGACGCAGGGGTAACAGCCCAGACACCTGGCAGAGGCGGAGCTGGGACTCGAGGGAACTCGCCACCGTGGCCGAGAACTCCTCCAGGCAGCGCAGGGCCAGCACGTCATCCACCAGCAAGTCCAGCTTCAGGTAGACAGCCTTCCCCTCATCAAAGTGCACCTGGGTGGGGACCACAGGCCGAGTCCAGGCCTCTGCCTGCCCTCGCCTCAGTTTCCAGTTTCCTCAGCGACTCAGGCATCCCATCCCACCCAAACCCCAACTCACCCTCCCAGCCTTGAAGCTTGTTCCCACTCTCCTGGCAAACCCTTCGCCCCTCCCTTACTGCGTTAGCCCTGCAGCCAGGTGTGGCTTACCTGACAGTACAGGTAGTAGAGCCCAGCCCGGGTGACTATGAACTCCCCAATCTGGCGGTCGTAGCGCAGAGGGCTGGAGCTGTTGATTCTGGCTTCCTCCCAGCCACTCACTGTCCCGTCCACACCTGAACATGGATGCTCAGAAATAAGGAAACGTCCTTCTACAGGATTCTCCCATGCTCCCCAGGGATCCATTGAGCAGATGAACACTCGGGGCCCACTTTACCCAGAAGACACATAGATCACCCCAGCCAAGGGAGGAGCCATGCCCTGTGGCCCCCATGGTTGAATAGGAAGTGATATGAAAAATCTAACATATATTGCCAGAGACATTCAGGGCAGATTGTCCCCTGCAGTCACTTCTGGAGAGAAGAACTGAAGGATAAGTGTGGGGACTTTAACGTTTCACTTCATGGATATCTATATTATTTGCTTCTTTTATGTTGAGGATGTAAACATGCATTACTTGAATTATTACAATTAAAAATAATAAAATGTCGCCCAAACATCCATCAACTGATGAGTGGATAAACAAAGTGTCTATCCATATAATGGGTATTATTTGGCTATAGAAAGAGTGAAGTACTGATACATGCTATGGCACAGATGCACCTCGAAAACATCATGCTCGGCCAGGTGCAGTGGCTCATGCCTGTAATCCCAGCATTTTGAGAGGCTGAGGTGGGTGGATTGCTTGAGGTCAGGAGTTAGAGATCAGCCTGGCCAGCATGGTGAATCTCCATCTCTACTAAAAATACAAAAATTAGCTGGGCATGGTGGTGGGCACCTGTAATTCCAGCTACTCGGAAACTGAAGCAGGAGAATCTCTTGAACCACGGGGCGGGGGTGGGGGGGTTGCAGTAAGCCAAGATCATGTCGTTGCACTCCAGCCTGAGCAACAGAGCAAGGTTGGGTGCAGGCGCTCATGCCTGTAATCCCAGCACTTTGGGAGGCTGAGGTGAATGGATCACCTGAGGTAGGAGTTTGAAACCAGGCTGGTCAACATGGTGAAACCCTGTCTCTACTAAAAATACAAAAAAAAAGCCAGGCATGGTGATGCATACTTGTAATCCCAGCTACTCAGGAGACTGAGGCAGGAGAATCACTTGAACCCAGGAAGCGGGCAGTGAGCTGAGATCGCACTCCAGCCTAGGCAACAAGAGTGAAACTCCATCTCAAAAAAAAAAGTTACGCTCACTGGGCTTTTTTATTTTCACTGATGGGTTCCCACAACCTGTGCTCTGCAGAGTCTCTAGCACTGAAGTTTCCTTCCCTTACTCATCCTGCCAACTGCACCCTCTGAACAGCAGCAGCCCCTCAAACTCATCTCATCCAACACTGAGCTGACTCCTGGCATCCCACACTTGCTACTGTCTCCCGCATTTGGCTTCTGGTTCTGCTACCAGTAGGATACTCAAGCCTGCCTCTCCTTTACCATGTCATTCATCCATCACCAGTTGCTATCAATTCTGCCTCCTAAATAGATCTCTCACCCCTCCCCCCATCTGGTACCTCCGTCTGGTTTCTCACAGCATTCCCTGTTTCCATCTTACTTCCTCCAGTTTATTCCCTACACGAAGCCACAGAATGAGTCTCTAAGATGCAAATGTGAGCCTGCCTCGCCTTGCCTTACTACTTCCGATGGCTCGCCTCAGAATAGTCCCCACCGGCAGGCTTCTGTCTCCAGCCTCGTCCTCATCTCACTCCTCTAGCACTTTCTGCTTCTGCCACACTGAACTTACAGTTCCCCAGCCTTGACCCGTTGCCTGTCTTACACTCCTGCTTCAAGGCCGAGTGGCGTCTTGCAATGTAGGGAGGGAATCCCTGACTCCACAGCCATGTCTGTCTGCCCCTGTGCTGCCAGGTATCTTTGGCCACTTTCCTTACTGTTTTTGTCATATTGTACTGTAATTACATTTATTTATTTATTTATTTATTTATTTAGAGGTGGAGTCTTACTCTGTCACCCAGGCTGGAGTACTGTGGCATGATCTCAGCTCACTGCAGCCTCTGCTTTCTGGGTTCAAGCAACTCTCATGCCTCAGCCTTCTGAGTAGCTGGGATCACAGGTGTGTGCCACCACACCTGGCTAACTTTTTTCTTTGTATGTTTAGTAGAGACGGGGTTTCACATGTTGGCCAGAATGATCTGGAACTCCTGACCTCAAGTGATCCACCCACCTTGACCTCCCAAAGTGCTGAGATTATAGGCATTAGCCACCTCATCCAGCATGTAATTATAAATTTATATGCTTGTCTTCTCTCCTAGACAGTGACTCCTTAAGAATTAGTCTGAGCCTGGGCACAGTAGCTCACATCTGTAATCCCAGCACTTTGGGAGGCTGAAGTGAATAGATCACCTGAGGTCAGGAGTTCGAGACCAGCCTGGCCAACATGGTGAAACCTCGTCTCTACTAAAAATACAAAAAAATTAGCCAGGCATGGTGGCAGGTGCCTGTAATTCCAGCTACTCGGGAGACTGAGGCAGGAGAATCACTTGAACCCGGGAAGGGGGCAGTGATCTGAGATCCGCACCATGGTACTCCAGCCTGGGCAACAAGAGCAAAACTCCACCTCAAAAAAAAAATGGGTCTGGATATTAGTCACTCTGGGCACCTCGCCTGGCCCCTAGCAAACAGAAGGTCCTCAGTGCATGTTGCGGCAATCAATGAATGAATGTCTGTATTCATTCCAGACATTCCAAAATAAGTGGTCTACACGGAGGGGAGGAAGGTTGACCTGGCATGAAGAGTAGGGAGGGCAGAGAAGAGAGGGCATTCCTAGCTATGGAGCCAGCCTGAGCAAAGGCTGCTTGTTGCCAAAGGGCATGGTGTGCCCAGGACCACAGAGGTCCTGCCTGGTGTCATTAGTCTCCAGCCACAAAACTCATCTGGACATTCTGTACTGCCTGGCAATCTTACATTCCCCCACGAAACTTGCTCGCGTACTGAGCAATATGAGATTTTGTATCATCTCTCCTCAAATCCTCTGTCTCCATCTCCCTAGTTGTACAGAGGACCTAGAAGTCATCAACACAAGGCTCCCTCATCGCCCCCCAGCTAATCTATAAACCCACCTGTTCTCTTGTTCCGCTTTGACCCTCTGGTAAGGGTGGGAGATGTGTCCTGTCTTCTCTCTAGAAACTTCCCTCTCCCCTTTTTGGATGTAGCCCCTGCATGGACCCCTCACCCCTGCACCAGCCACCTTGCCTCTCGTGCAGACCATGTGCAGTACACAGGCACATTCTAGCTGGGTTCAAATCTTGGCTCTACCACTTAGTATCTCATGACCTCAGACAAGTTGTGTAACGTCCATCTGTAAAATGGAGGTAATTAGAGTATCTTCTTTTTAAGGCTGTTGTGAGGATTAGGTAAGACCGAACACAGGTGCTAGACACAGTGCCTATCTCAAGAAAGCCCTCTGTACATGTTCAGATGAATATAGTATTGTTCACAGAACTAAAGTTTTCCTTGGTCCACACCCCTCTCCACCTACTGGCCTATTTCTCTACTCCTTGTTACAGAGAAACTTCTAAAAAGAGTTGTCACTGCCTCTAGTTCCTTATTTCCCATTTTCTTCTCAACCCAATGCACACTGCCTTCCTGTTCTCACCATGCCACTGAAACCCCCCTCTTGAAGGTCAGCAGTTGACTTGCATGTTACCAAACCCAGCCAGCATTTCTCTGTTCTCATCTCATGTGATCTCTCAGCTGCACTGAACACAGACAGCCACATCCTCCTTGAAACGGTGGTTTCTCTGAATCTAGGATGCCACCCTCCCTGGGTTTCCTCCTCTCTCTCTGGCTGCTTCTCAGGCTCTGCTGGTTTCCCCTTCACCTCCACTTTGAGATGTCCAAGGGCCTCATGGCTTCATTCATGGGGCCCTTCTTTCACCTGGTGTCTCATCCAATCCTGTGGCTTTAGATGCCATCTGTAGGCCAGGCGCAGCAGCTCACACCTGTAATCTCAGCACTTTGGGAGGCCGAGGTGGGCAGATCACCTGAGGTCAGGAGTTCAAGGCCAGCCTGGCCAACGTAGCAAAACCCGTCTCTACTAATAATACAAAAATTAGCCTATAATCAAAAATTATTGCCCACCTATAATCTCAGCTATTTGGGAGGCTGACACAGGAGAATCGCTTGGAATCAGGAGGCGGAGACTGCAGAGGACCGAGATCCCGCCACTGCACTCCAGCCTGGGCAACAGAGCAAGACTCTGTCTCAAAAAAAAAAAAAAAAAGTCCAGGCACGGTGGCTCATACCTGTAATCCCAGCACTTTGGGAGGCAGAGGCAGGTGGATCACCTGAGGTCGGGAGTTTAAGACCAGCCTGACCAACATGGAGAAACCCCATCTCTACTAAAAATACAAGAAATTAGCTGGGGGTGGTGGTGCATGCCTGTAATCCCAGCTACTCGGGAGGCTGACACAGGAGAATCACTTGAACCTGGGAGGTGGAGGTTGCAGTGAGCTGAGATCTCACCATTGCACTCCAGCCTGGACAACAAGAGCAAAACTCTGTCTCAGAAAGAAAAAAAAAGGCCAACCATATGGCCATGACTCCTGTCTTTATTCATCCTGCTCTAGCCTGAGCTAGTCGACAATGTCCAGCCATTTATTTGTGGAATTCACTTTATCATCATTTATCCACTGGTTTCTTTTAGACATCTCAAAATTAATAATTATCTTACATACTTCCCAACCTATTTCTTTCTTGGTCAACCCCTTCTTAGGAAATGGCATCATTATTCCCAGAGATACCCAAGTTAAAAATCTAGAAGTCCACTGGGTGAGGTGGCTCCCACCTGTAATCCCAGCACTTTGGGAGGCCGAGGCGGGCAGATCACGGGAGGTCAAGAGTTCAAGACCAGCCTGGCAAACATGGTGAAACCTCGTCTCTACTAAAAATGCAAAAATTAGCTGGTGTGCACATGTAGTCCCAGTGACTTGGGAGGTTGAGACAGGAGAATCACTTGAACCTGGGAGGCAAAGGTTGCAGTGAGCCAAGATCACACCACTGCACTCCAGCCTGGGCGACAGAGTGAGACTCTGTCTTAAAAAAAAAATCTGGCCGGGCATGGTGGCTCATGCCTGTAATCCAAGCACTTTGGAGGCCAAGGTGGGCGGATCACCTGAGATCGGGAGTTCAAGACCAGCCTGACCAACATGGTGAAACCCAGTCTTTAAAAAAAAAAAAGAAAAAATATAAAAAAAAAAATCTAGAAGTCATCTGTGATTCCTTCCTTTCTTTTCTTTACCTCCAATCCGTAAATCAGTAATATCTTCAGGATGCATGCCAAACCCATCCACTTCTCTCCATCTCTGCTGTGAATCCATTGACTCAGCACCCCTCATGCCTCCCTGCCTCTCACAGTGGAAGGACATTCTGGGTGAGGGTATGGTATGTGCAAAGTCCAGAAGAGGCATCCCCGGGGGCAGAGGTGTCAGCCCCGTGAGCATGGAGACAGCAGAAAAGTGCAGGGAAATTAGGTTGAGACCAGACCTCGAAGAGATGGGAAGCCAACCGGAGAGCCGGTACCATAACAAAAGTGAGGTTTGGGGGCTCAGCACAGCAGCACAGGTGGGATGGAGTGGAGGGGTGGGGAGGGTGTGGAGTGGGGAAGGAGCCAGAGGCTGGGTTTGAGTTCTCAAGTCAAGTGCTGAGGTAGCGGGTAGGGTAGAAGGGAAAAGATGAGTTAGATATAGCGCATTTTGAGAGAGAGAATCATCAGGGCATGGAATATGGAGGAGACAGAAGAAAAAAGAATGAAAAGTGCGTCTTGGAGAAGAGTGAAGGCCGAAGGAGAGAGCTGAGCCAGTGATTGGCTGGGGGAGCTGGGCAGAGTTCCAGGGTCTTTCATGGGGTCCCACGCCTGGGTCACAGAGAGAACCAAGACCTTCATGAACTGACTTCTGTGGTTCCGAGGCTTGTGGCAGGGAAGGGAGTGGGAAGTCAAATGTTTGGAGGGGCCCTTTTCCCAGGAGGCCAGTGCTGTGGGGGGATGGGGTCTCACCCGCCTGCGCTCCATCCTGTCCAGGTCGTGGGTGAACTGTAAAGCACAGGAAAGGGCTGATGAGACCTGCCCTGCCCCTGTGCCACCTGCCCCCCTCTGCCGGGCATGGCTCACCCATCACCCACCTTCATAGTGGGCTGCAATCGCTTTGCGAGCCCGTGGTTTCCGGCCTTTAGGTGCTGAGAATCAAGAAAAAGATAGATGAGCAAAGCAGGCCCCCCTGGGGGTCCCAGAGTCACTCTCCCAACCCTATTCCACTCTCAGGGACCCTGGCATCTTTACTCTTGTCCAGACTTCTGGCCTTAGAAGCTCAGGCCTCATCTTCCTCTGTAAGTAGAATGACTATAATTTGTCATCCAGGCCAGGCGGGGTGGCTCATGCCTGTAATCCCAGCACTTTGGGAGGCTGTAAAGGGCGGATCACAAGGTCAGGAGTTCGAGACCAGCCTGGACAACTTGTGAAATGCTGTATCTATTAAAGATACAAAAAATTAGCTGGGCAAGGTGGTGGCACACCTGTAGTCCCAGCTATTTGGGAGGCTGAGGCAGGAGAATCGCTTGAACCCTGAAGGCAGAGATTGCAATGAGCCAAGGTCGCGCCATTGCCCTCCAGCCTGATGACAGAGGGAGACTCTGTCACTCTCACATACACACACACGAATTTGTCATCCACACTGGGATACTTCTGAGAGCAAAACAGGAAGCTGCTGCTAATCACATCGAGATAACGGGTGGGAACCAGGACAGTTACCTGCTGACTTGGCCACATGGTTTTCTAGTCATCCCCCTCATCCCATTCCTAAATCTCTCTGCCTGTTGGGGCCCAGGCCTCTGACTCCCCAGCCTAGTCTCCATCAGGACCCCCAGAGTTCTTCTAACTCATGGCCACCCCACCTCCATGTTTGGGTAAGGTGTGACAGACAGAGTTTCAGAGGAGGACCAGAATCCCTAGGTTTGAGTCTTGGCTGGTTGGCTGTGTGACTCTGAGTCTCCTTTCACCTTCCGTGCCTTAGTTTCTCCATGTGGATAATGGTTTTTGCTCTGCCTGCTTCCTGAGGTCAGGATAGAGGGACGCTCACCACTTCTGCGAGGCCGAACTAGTTGTTTCAGGAAAGGCACAGGATCCTGGCTTTCCTCGGTCTGGGGATTCAGTTCCTGGGGGAATTAGGGCAGGGTTCAACCAGGGACTCCCAGAGATATACAGGGACACAGATGGGGCCTGTCAGGAGAGCCACCAGCCAGCAACAGGCACAGAAGTCTTAGATCAAGCCCCTCAGCCAACAGCTGGGGCCCCAGGCAAAGGTGAGGCTGGGAGTCAGGCCCCAGTCCTCACCCTTTCCTCTAGACCAGCCACTCTTCGCCCCCACCCACAACTGATGCAGACCCTGAACTCAACTGGCGCATTGCACATGCGCCCACACCCAGTCACCACGCACAGAGGACATGAACCCTGTACACTACCGCACCCCTCTTTGACACAGCCTCACCTGTCTCATTCACCCACGCCACCCCCAGCCAATAAGCACCTCAGACTCAGGTGGCACAAACCCACAGTTGTCACCATGCACACACGTCCCTGCAGACACACGCCCATGCACGCACTGGGTTCACACACACCCTGCACACACCTCGAGTACGGCTGGCACAGCGGCACACACCCTGCCCTTCAGCTGCGCACTCTTCCCATGCCCCAGCGGCCTGCAGACCGCGCCCACGCCCACTCACCGGCGGGTCCTGGTCCTCCTCTGCCACCAGCTCCCCCTGGGAAGGCTCCTGCTGGGAAGGAGGCAGCGTCACCCTGTGCTGCTCCACCTGACATCTGGCCCTCCACCCACCCTCCCTCCCCCTTTCCCTTATCCCACTCGGCCCCCAGCGGTCCCTCTACAGTCGCAGCTCCTGATGTGTCCAGGAAGGGGTGCGCAGCGGGGCCTCACCTGGGTGGACAGCGATGCCCGGCTCCCCAGGCTGACCACAGCCAGCAGGAGGCCGAGGCAGGCCAGCGCCAGGCCCAGGCCCAGCGCGAGTGGGGCCAGCAGGGCGGTGCCCGGCTCCCCCCGGCGCCCCCTCAGCCTCTGGCTCCGACGGACGGCCATGGGGGCGGGGGGCTGTGCCTGCCTCACCGCCCCCCCCATCCCGGGACCCGAGGGATCGGGAGAGGGGGAGCCGGCGGGGCGGATCAGGCTGCAGAGAGGGAGGGGCAAGGGAAACGGGGCGGGAGGGGGCGCTGGGGACAGGAAGCCGGACGCAGTGTGTGATTAAACCCCGAGCCTCTCGCCGGGGCGCTGTGCGCGCAGCGGACTGAGTGGGCGCCCACCCGACCTTGGAGCGCGGAGCGTCTAGCCCAGGCTTGCACCAGCAGGGTGAGGCCCGTTGTGTGCGGCCACGGCAGCGACGGGGCTGTGCCTGTGCGGGCACCTCCTGTGGATCACCGGGGAGGTGGGGAACTCAGGAAGGCCTGTTGGTTCAGATTCTTCTCTGTGTCCCTGAGTCTTCAGAGATAAGGACGCTCCTTTCCTCCAGGTGCAGGGAGGGCACCTCTCACATGAGGGTACTATTAGCTTCTTCAGGAAAAGGGCAGGGAGTTCTGGGTTGTGTGACCTGGTTTAGGGAAAAGGGCAGGAGAAGGTAAGAAACACCCTTCGGCTTCTGCGGTTTTCTTAAATTCCTTCAGCTTAAAACACTCACCATGCCGAGGTGCCTTCTCTGGGGTAGCGTGTTCTGAAGCCCGTCATTGCAATGCATCTGAGGAGGACCAGCACCGTGGAAAAGACCAAAATTGGCCCTGCACGGTGGCTCATACCTGCAATCTCAGGAGGCCAAGGCTGAGGACTAGGAGTTCAAGATGGGCCTGGGCAGCATAGCAAGACCCCATCTCTCCAGAAAAGTTTTTAAAAAATTAGCCCACACCTGTAGTCTCAGCTACTCAGGAGGCTGAGGAAGGAGGATTGTTTGAGCCCAGGAGTTTGAGGCTGAGGTCAGTCATGATTGCACCACTACACTCTAGCCTGGGCAACAGAGGGAGACCTTGTCTCAAAAAAGAAAAGAAAGTCCAAAATTAACAAACAAAATTTGACACTGGAGGAAGCAGAGATAATTCAAGATGCAAAGAGTACTACCTAATATACTTAGAGAGTCCAGAAAAAAATCCATAGAGCTGGGCGTGGTCATGCATGCCTGTAGTCCCAGCTACTCAGGAGGTTGAGATGAGAGGATCACGTGAGCCTGGGAGGTCAAGGCTGCAGGGAGCTGTGATCACACCACTGCCTAACAGCCTGAGCAACAGAGTAAGATCCTGTCTCAAAAAAAAAAAAAAAAGTATACAAAGAAAGAAAAGCAGTAAGAATATTCAAAAAATTTTCAAAACTGAAATCATGATGTAATTAAAAAACAGCTGGGCATTGTGGTATGCACCTATAGTCCCAGCTACTTGGGAAACTGAGGCAGGAGAATCACTGGAGCCCAGGAATTCCAGGTTTCCATGAGTTATGACCTGGGCACTGAACTCAAGCGTGGGCTGCACAGCAAAATTGTGTCTCAAAAATAATGGTAATAAATAAATAATAAAAAAAAATAAATATGGGCTGGGCATCATGCCTCACACCTGTAATCCTAGAGCTTTGAGAGGGTGAGACAAGATCTCTTGAGGGCAGGAGTTCAAGACCAGCTGGGGCAACATGGTGAGACGCTCACCCATCTCTACACAAAATAAAAGAAAAATTATCCAGGTGTGATGGTCTGCCCCTGTAGTCCCAGCTTCTCTGGAGGCTAAGTCAGGAGGATCACTTGAGCCCAGGAGTTTGAGATTGTAGTGAGTTACAATCATCCCATTGCACCAAAGCCTGGGCAACAGAGCAAGACCCTGTCTCTATAAAAAATAAAATAAATAGGTGAGTGGGGGAGTTTAAATAAAATAAATAACAAATAAATATGCTGGGCACAGTGGCTCATGCCTGTAATCCCAGCACTTTGGGAGGCTGAGGCAGGTGGATCTCCTGAGTTCAGGAGTTCGAGACTCGACAGGCCAACATGTAGTGAAACCCCATCTCTACTGAAAAATACAAAAATTAGGGCCAGGCGCTATGTCTCGTGCCTGTAATCCCAGTACTTTGGGACGCTGAGGTGGGCAGATCACCTGAGGTTGGGAGTTCGAGACCAGCCTTACCAATATGGAGAAACCCTATCTCTAATAAAAATACAAAAATTAGCCAGACATGGTGGTGCACATCTGTAATCCCAGCTACTCGGGAGGCTGAGGCAGGAGAATCGCTTGAACCCAGGAGGTGGAGGTTCCAGTGAGCCGAAATTGAGACATTGCAGTCTAGCCTGGGCAACAAGAGGAAAACTTTGTCTAAAAAAATAAATACAAAAATTAGCTGGCTGTGATGGTGCATGCCTATAGTCCCAGCTACTTGGGAAGCTGAGGCAGGAGAACGTGGGAGGCAGATATTGCAGTGAGGAGAGATTATGCCATTGCATTCCAGCCTGGGCAATAGAGTAAGACTTTGTCTTTCAAAAAAATAAAATAAATGAAAAACAAGCTATAACACGACATAATTGTATTCAATTGATACGGTATCAATTTTGGACCTTAGTGCTTGCTTGACACATTGTTCTTTGAGTGACACATGGACTGTGTGATTGACTACATGGAGAAGCAAGTGTAATTCCAGCCCATTGTTTGGCCTGAGCTTATCCAATGTTTATGTGGCCATAATAATGTAAATATCCTTGACTGAATTTTGACTGTTAAGAGTCAACCTATAGAAAGATCCAGAAGACTTAATGACAGCAAAGACTGCAAATGCCCACGATTTTGCCTTTTGTTAATGTGAAGCTGAGAAAAGGTCACATGTAGAAATGAGGAGAGAAAGAGGAATTACAAGCTGCTTCTCTCACCAGAAACACTGACAAAAATAGATGGAATAGGCCGGGTGCGGCGGCTCACGCCTGTAATCCCAGCGCTTTTGGAGGCTGAGGTTGGCGGATCATGAGGTCAGAAGCTGAAAACTAGCCTGGCCAACATGGTAAAAACCCGTCTCTACTAAAAATACAAAAATTAGCCAGGTGTGGTGACATGCACCTGCAATCCCAGCTACTCAGGAGGCTGAGGCATGAGAATCACTTGAACTCGGGAGGCGGAGGTTGCAGTGAGCTGAGATCAGGCCATTGCACTCCAGCCTGGGTGACAGAGCGAGACTCTGTCTCAGAAAAAAAAAACAAAAAACAAAAATAGAGCCAGGGATGGTGGCTCACACCTGTAATCCCAGCACTTTGGGAGGCCAACGCAGGCAGATCACGAGGTCAGGAATGTGAGACCAGCCTGGCCAACATGATGAAACGCCGTCTCTACTAAAGATACAAAAAATCAGCCGGGCATGGTGGTGGATGCCTGTAATTCCAGCTACTCGGGAGGCTGCGGCAGGAGAATCGATTGAACCTGGGAGGTGGAGGTTGCAGCGAGCCAAAATCGTGCCACCACACTCCAGCCTGAGGTACAAAAAAAAAATTCATGTTTTTTAATACATATTCTGCTTATGTAACAATTCATGTTTTATATTAGAAAGTCGATATCGGCCGGGCGCGGTGGCTCAAGCCTGTAATCCCAGCACTTTGGGAGGCCGAGGCAGGCGGATCACGAGGTCGAGAGATCAAGACCATCCTGGCCAACATGGTGAAACCCTGTCTCTACTAAAAATACAAAAATTAGCTGGGCGTAGTGGCAGGAGAATTGCTTGAACCCGGGAGACAGAGGTTGCAGTGAGTCGAGATTGTGCCACTGCACTCCAGCTTGGTGCCTGGTGACATAGTGAGACTCTGTCTCAAAAAAAAAAAAAAGTCAATATCAACTAAATTTCATATATAAAGAAATAGAAGCCAGGTGCAGTGGCTCAGATCCCAGCTCTTTTGGAGGCCAAGGCAGGCAAATGGCTTGAGCTCAGGAGTTAGAGATCAGCAATGTGCTGAAACATCACCTCTACCAAAAATACAGAAAAAAATTAGCTGGATGTGGTGGTGTGCACCTGTAGTCCCAGCTACTCAGGAGGTTGAGGTAGGAGGATTGCTTAAGCTTGGGAAGCAGAGATTGCAGTGAGTCAAGATCAGGTCACTGCACTCCAGCCCAAGGGACACAGTGAAACCTCGTCTCAAAAAAGAAAAGAAAAGAAATTAGAAATATGAGCATTTTCAGGCCAGGTTTGGTGGCTCACGCGTATAATCCCAGCACTTTGGGAGCCGAGGTGGGTGGATCGCGAGGTCAGGAGATCGAGACCATCCTGGCTAACATGGTGAAACCCCATCTCTACTAAAATACAAAACATTAACTGGGTGTGGTAGTGCATGCCTGTAGTACCAGCTACTCGGAAGGCTGAGGCAGGAGAATGGCTTGAACCCAGGAGGCGGAGGTTGCAGTGAGCTGAGATGGCGCCACTGCACTCCAGCCTGGGCGACAGAGTGACTTCGTCTCAGAAAAAAAAGAACTATGAGCATTTTATGGATGTGGTGGTGTGCACCTATAGTCCCAGCTACTCAGGAGGTTGAGAAATATGAGAATTTTGGAAATAACTTCCAAAATTGCAAACAGAAAGCATTAAAGGGGTTGCCTCTAGGTTGTGAAAGTGGAGTAGGATGGGGTGGAATAGGAGGGCAAGGGGTGAAGCCCTGTTGTTTTTCTTTGTGATCTCTGTTCTACTTTTTTTTTTTTTTTTGAGACAAATTTCACTCCTGTTGCCCAGGCTGGAGTGTAATGGTTCGATCTCAGCTCATTGCAATCTCCGCTGCCCGGATTCAAGCAATTCTCCTGTCTCAGCCTCCTGAGTAGCTGGGATTATAGGCACTTGCCACCATGCCAGGCAATGTTTGTATATTTAGAAGAAACGGGGTTTCACCATCTTGGTCAGGCTGGTCTCGAACTCCTGACCTCAAGTGATCTGCCCGCCTCAGCCTGCCAAAGTGCTGGGATTACATGTGTGAGCTACCATGCCCAGCCTCTACTTGATTTTTATTATCAGGTGAATGCAGCATTTTAATTTGCAAAAAGAAAAAAATTGTACAGCAGGAAGCCTGCTGAGGAGAGGGAAACTCATTACCCACCTTGGCCAGCCTGTGATCACACCTGCTAGTGGAAAAAAACAGGGATTGAACCTTTGGAGGCAGCAGATCATCCTCAGAACCTTTCACTTTGGCTTGAAAAATTAATTCAATACACTTAACCTTTTTGTTCTTGGTTTGCAGCCAAAGTTAAAATTAACTTGCATTTTTTAGGACACTGATAGGAAGTAACTTGGGAAACATGTAGGAAAAATACTGAAAGGAAACTTGCCAATATTTTTTTCTGCCTTTTTATACTTTTCTTACTTTTCACATTTTCTTTATATATATATATATATATATATATTTTTTTTTTTTTTTTTTTTGGTGCCACGACTCAGATACGAAGCTTTTCACATTTTCAACCATGATACTAAGGGGAAAATATGCTTTGTCGTTTTGTTCTTTGTTTTTCTTTTTGGAGATTCAGCTTGATTAATAACATATAATGCAAGGTGTGGTAGCTCATGCCTGTAATCCCAGCACTTTGAGAGGCCAAGGCAGGTGGATCACCTGAGGTCAGGAGTTTGAGACCACCCTGGCCAACATGGTGAAATCTCATCTCTACTAAAAATACAAAAATTAGCCAGGCAAGGTGGCACATGCCTGTAATCCCAGCTACTCAGGAGGCTGAGGCAGGAGAATTGCTTGAACCCAGGGAGCAAAGTTCGCAGTGATCTGAGGTCATGCCATTGCACTCTAGCCTGGGCAACAAGAGCAAAACTCTGTCTCAAAAAATATATAGATATATATCACTTAAATGCAAATAAGGAATTTCGTGTAGTCTGTAAGGGTAGCGACTCTGTATGCTTTGCAGGCATTATATTTCCAGGGCCAGTAAAAGTTTGTTGAATGAATAAATATGGACTAGCCTCCCCAGTCTGTCAGTGACTACTGAATATTAAATTATAGTAGCAGCCTGGGAGTGGATGCTAACCATCCCAGTTTGCCAAGGGCTGAGGAGTTTCCCAGGATGAAGAACTTTCAATGCCAAAACCAGGATGAGTTGCTACCAGACCCAAGAGAGGACTGAATGCCACCCAAAGCCACCACCACACTTGCTTCTGGTCAAAATTTGTAAGCTTTATTTAAGTTTTAATCAGTCAATCAAATAACTTGAAGCCCTGTCCTGGGCTCCTTTTTCTTTCCGCTCCAACCTGCTACCTCTGCCTTCTCTAGATGTCATTATTTATTTATTTTTTCTTTTGAGACAGAGTTTCGCTCTGTCCCCAGGCTGGAATGCAGTGGTATGATCTCCAGTCACTGCAACCTCTGCCTCCCAGGTTCAAGTGATTCTCCTGCCTCAGCTTCCCAAGTAGCTGGGACTACAGGCACGTGCCACCTCACCAAGATAATGTTTGTATTTTTAGTAGAGATGGGCTTTCATTGTGTGGGCCTGGATGGTCTTGATCTCTTGACCTCGTAATCTGCCACCTTGACCTCCCAAAATGCTGGGATTACAGGCACAAGCCACTACACCAGGCCAGATGTCTGTCTGTCTGCATTTATTTATTTATCATTTATTTATTTATTTGAGACGGGGTCTTGTTATATTGCCTAGGCTGGTCTCGAATTCCAGAGCTCAAGGAGTCCTCCTGCCTCAGCCTCCCAAGTAGTTGGGATTACAGGTATGTGCCACCATGCTGGGCTCATCCCAGACCTTACCTGCCATCTCTTCACTGATGACACTCGTGTCCCCTTCCCTCTACTTCACCACGTTGTTGGTCACCACCAAAGGTCTCTCTTGTACTAAATCCAGCAGGCTCTACGATTATTTTCCACTCTCATTCTGAAACCCTCCTTCCTTGGCCTCTTAACCATTCTGGCTTCTAGTTTCCTTCACTGGTTATTTTAAGAACATACATGTGCTATATTTAAGGTGGTTCATTCATTATATTACCAAGCTTGGGATCACAAATAGACTTCATATAGAAATTGTATAATCCTTCTTTCCCCTCCCTTCCTGCCTCCCTCTTTTCCTTCCATCCTTCCGTTCCTTTCTTTCGTAATAAGATGTTCCAGCTGCACCTTGTACTTCCTCAGCACCAGCCGTGAGATCAGAAGCCATTTCTTCAAGGAATGGTGCCCTTTCACAGAGAAGGATATTTAGTAACTAAGATCTGGGCACTGGATAAACTCAGCATTCCTGGAAGTGAAGCCTTTTAGCAAAGATAGGATAAATAAATATTGCATAAGTTCTGGTCCAACATCACAAAATTCTGCCTCACCAGCCCCCATTCCATGTATGTATCCCCTATGTTAGTCTTGATCGCAGTGCTGTGTGTGTTTCCATCATTGCATTGACCAAAACTTACACTTCTGATCTGCCTCCCTCACTCAACCGTGAAGTTCCACTGGCGCAGGGCCCAAGTCTGTCTTGTGGACCATTGACTCTCTGGTGCCTGGTTAGTGCCTAACACAGTAGGCACTTTATGTATTTGTTAAATGAATGGGTGGTCCCAGGGAATTCCCCAGGAGACTTTACCTGGACCTTCTCTCCCTGGTTAGAGGCTGCCTCTGAGTTACATAGATGCCTGTTCTCACCCCAACCACCCCACTATCTCATGATGTTACCATCTGACCCTCATACTGTCACGTCATGGAGGCAAGGACTGTGGTTTACTCATCTTTGTTCCCCAGAACCTGGCTAATGCCTTACCATAGTAGTTGCTCAATAAATATTTGTTGCATGGAAGAGTGAATGATTTTGCTCAAATGCCACAGCCGAGATGTGGAGGCACCAGAATTCAAACCTGGTTTCCAAATGACCTCCTGTCTCCTGACATGTTCCATTCCCCTCTGGACGAGGGAAGAGAGGACCCAGCCTGATGATGGGGCAGGGCTTGGTGAGCAGAGAGGAGGGTCAGGGTTGCAAGGCTGGGCAGGCAATCCTAAGCTTGACTTTCTTTCGCTCTGTTTTGTCTCTTCTAAAAACACAAAATTAGCTGACTGTGGTGGTATGTGCCTGTAATCCCAGCACTTTGGGAGGCCGAGGCGGGAGGATAACGAGGTCAGGAGATCGAGACCAACCTGGCTAACACAGTGAAACCCTATCTCTACTAAAAATTTAAAAAATTAGCCAGGCATGGTGGCACACACCTGTAGTTCCTAACTTTGGTTGGGAGCAGTGTCTCATGACTGTAATCCCAGCACTTTGGGAGGTTGAGGTAGGTGGACCACCCGAGGTCGGGAGTTTGAGACCAGCCTGACCAACATGGAGAAACCCCATCTCTACTAAAAATACAAAATTAGCCGGTTGTGGTGGCCCATGTAATCCTGTAATCCTAGCTACTCAGGAGGCTGAGGCAGGAGAATCACTTGAACTCGGGAGGCAAACCTTGCAGTGAGCCAAGACCGTGCCATTGAACTTCAGCCTGGAAAACAAGAACAAAAATCCTAAGCCTGGCTTTCTTTCTCTCTGAGTTTTGCTCTTGTTACCCAGGCTGGAGTGCAATGGTGTGATCTCAGCTCACCACAACTCCACCTCCCAGGTTTAAGTGATTCTCCTGCCTCAGCCTCCCAAGTAGCTGGGATTATAGGTGCATGCCACCACGCCCAGCTAATTTTGTATTTTTAGTGGAGACAGGGTTTCACCATGTTGGTCAGGCTGGTCTGGAATTCCTGACCTCAACTGATATGCCCGTCTTGGCCTCCCAAAGTGCTGGGCTTATAGGTATGAGCTGCTGCACCCAGCCTGAGCCTGACTTTCATTAGCTCCTTTGCCTTTGTACCTTCTCAGACTATTCCAGTTTCCTGGGTCACAAGTTTCCTACCTTTATCCCCAGCTCTCCATCCACTTCATATCTGCCTCCTGGTAAGACTCAGCCCAGAGCAGGGGCTGAGTGTCGGAAGGGGCAGGACTCTGGGGGCTGGGGATGGGGGTGGCATGTGCCCTGGACACTTTCCGCTTGGCCTGGCTCTTGGGCCTGTAGTTCACACCTGGCTGTGTGATGGCGTCCTGCTTGGCCTGATGGCAAATGTGATTGATCTGGTTTGGCCCCTGGCTCTTGGCGCCTCCCTCGGCCTTGGCCCTGGGCTGCAGCTTGACTACATTCTAGCTTGGCTGTGATGGCTCAGACTGTCTGGCCTTCCTCCAAGCAGGAGGGAGTGTGGTAAAAGCAAACACCAGTCCTGATACCTCAATGGCATTTACCTCAGACCCTTTTGGGAAGTCAGATGTAAACACAGAAATCAATAAAAAACAAAAACACTGTCTGCCAACAGCCATTAACCCTTTGGCCAGTGGTGGGTGGGAAATGGGAAATCTGGGTTCTGGTCTGTACTGCCTTCTGGACTTTGGCATGGCCTTGAGTGGGCCCCCCAGCTCTCTGGGTCTCATATGCAAGTGGGCTAAAAAGAAATCAGAGGCTGGGCATGGTGGCCCACGCGTGTAATCACACATGTTGGGAGGCCGAGGCAGGAGGATTGCTTGAAGCCCAGGAATTCAAGAGCAGCCTGTGCAACATAGCCAGATCATGTGTCTACAAAAAAAATTAAAAATTAGCCAGACGTAGTGGCCTGTGCCTGTAGTCCCAGCTACTTGGGAGGCTGAAGTGGGAGGATCACTTGAACCCATGAGTTCTAGGTTGCAGTGAGCTGTGATCTCATGACTACTCTGTAGCCTAGGCAACAGAGCAAGACCCTGTCTCTAAAAAAAAAAAAGAAAGAAAGAAAAGGAAAGAAAAGAGAGAGGGAAGGATGGAGGGAATAAGGAAGGAAGGAAGGGAAGGAAGGAGAGAAGAAAAGAAAAGAAAACAGATCTGGGTGGGGGATTCTATTGTAGTGTTGGGGTCATATCACCAAACACTTTAAAACCATGTTTTTTTGTGGTTTTTTTTTTTTTTTGGTCATTTTTTTGTGGTGGCCAGGTGTGGTGGCTCACGCCTATAATCCCAGCACTTCTGGAGGCCAAGGTGGATAGATCACCTGAGTTTGAGACCAGCTTGACCAACATGGTGAAACCCTGTCTCTTCTAAAAGCACAAAATTAGCTGACTGTGGTGATATGTGCCTGTAATCCCAGCACTTTGGGAGGCCGAGGAGGGAGGATAACGAGGTCAGGAGATCAAGACCAGCCTGGCTAACACAGTGAAACTCCATCTCTACTAAAAATTTAAAAAATTAGCCAGGCATGGTGGCACATGCCTGTAGTCCCAGCTACTCGGGAGGCTGAGGCAGGAGAATATCTTGTACCTGGGAGGCAGAGGTTGCAGTGAACCGATATCATACCATTGCACTCCAGCCTGGGCAACAGAGTGAGATTCTGTATCAATATATATATATGTTCTGGACAAAACCAAATGCATACATACAGCCATTAATGAAACAAGCTCTGAGTTAAGTGAATAAAGTGAATGAAGCAAAAATACAAACACACATGTGAACCCACACTCATAGATCGCATATATGCACAGGCTATGCTTCTGGAAGGTGACTTAGAAACTGGTATCAGTGGCTTCCCCTGTGGAAAGGAAACTGGGTATGTGGGGTCTGGTGAGAGAGAATTTTTACCATATACACCTATTCCCATATGTATGTCTCATCCATTGTAAATAAACAAATGTTAAAAAAAAAATGTTTTGCAATGAAGGGAATTATCAACAATTTTCAAAATACATGTTTTCAAAACTAGCTTTGGCCGGACGAGGTGGCTCACGCCTGTAATCCCAGCACTTTGGCAGGCTGAGGTGGGCAGATCACCTGAGGTTAGGAGTTCAAGACCAGCCTGACCAACATGGTGAAACCCCATCTTTGAAAAAAATTTTTTTTTTTTTTTTTTTGCCAATCAGTTTGAGCTTATGAGGTTGCTCAGGTTAGCCTTGAACTGATGACCTCGCCTTCACGAGCGCCATGAGCTCCAGCGGGAACCACTTTGGACCCCTGAAAAAAAATTTTTTTTAAATTTTTTAATTAAGAGAAAAAAAAACTAACTTTGGCTGGGAGCAGTGGATCATGACTGTAATCCCAGCACTTTGGGAGGCTGAGGTACGCAGACCACCTGAGGTCGGGAGTTTGAGACCAGCCTGACCAACATGGAGAAACCCCATCTCTACTAAAAATACAAAATTAGCTGGTTGTGGTGGCCCATGTAATCCTGTAATTCTAGCTACTCAGGAGGCTGAGGCAGGAGAATCGCTTGAACTTGGGAGGCAAACCTTGCAGTGAGCCAAGACCGTGCCATTCAACTCCAGCCTGGAAAACAAGAGCAAAACTCCATCTCAAAAAAAAAACTAACTTCAATCTAAGTCTAATTGAAACCTGGGCTGGGCATGGTGGCTAATGCCTATAGTCCCAGCACTTTATGAGGCAAAGGGGAAGGATCATTTGAGCCCAGGAGTTCAAAACCAGCCTGGACAACACAGCGACACCTCATTCTCCACAAAAATAATTTTTGGAACCTGGTGGGCAGAGATTGCAGTGAGTCAAGATCACACCACTGCACTTCAGCCTGGGCAACAGAGCGAGACTCCGTCTCAAAAAAAAAAAATCTGACCAAGTGCAGTGGCTCACGCCTATAATCCTAGCACGTTGGGAGGTCAAGGCAGGCCAATCACTGAGGTCAAGTGTTCAAGACCAGTCTGGCCAACATGGCGAAACTAGCCTGACCAATATGATAAAGCCCCATCTCTACTAAAAATACAAAAAAAATTAGCCGGCCATGGTGGCATGTGCCTGTAATCCCAGCTACTCAGGAGGTTGAGGCATGAGAATTGCTTGAGCCCAGGAGACAGAGGTTGCAAGGAGCCAAGATTATGCCACTGCAGTCCAGCCTGGGTGACAAAGTGAGACTCTGTCTCAAAAAAAAGAAAAAAAAAAGAAAGAAATCTATATAACGACATACACACAGGTTTAAAGAAAGAGAGAGTTTTGTGGTTATATATCTGTGTGTATGTATACATTTATACAAAACTCTATTTATAAGCCTGGCATGGTGGCTCATGCCTATAGTCCCCGAATTTTGGAAGGTTGAGGCAGGTGGATCACTGGAGCTCAGGAGCTGAAGACCAGCCTGGCAAACATAGTGAAAACCCATTTCTACAAAAAACACAAAAATGACCCTGGCATGGTGGCTCACTCCTGTGGTACCAGCTACTCAGGAGACTGAGGTGGGAGAATTGCTTGAGCCCAGGAGGTCGAGGATGCAGTGAGCTGAGATTGTGCCACTGCAGTCCAGCCTGGGTGTTGGAGCAAGACCTTGCCTAAAAAAATTAAAAAGTAAAGGCTGCATGAGGTGTCTCATGCCTGTAATCCCAGCACTTTGGGAGGTCAAAGTGAGTGGAACACCTGAGGTCAGGAGTTTGAGACCAGCCTAACCAACATGGCTTAAAAACACACACACACACACACACAAATTAGCCAGGCGTGGTGGCACGTGCATGTGATCCCAGCTACTGGGAAGGCTGAGTCAGAATAGCTTGGCAGATTGCAGTGAGCCAAGATCATGCCGTTGCACTCCAGCCTGATTAACAAGAGCGAGACTCCATCTAAAAAAAATAAAATAGGCCAGGTGTGGTGGCTTATGCCTGTAATCCCAGCACTTTTGGAAGCTGAGGCAGTCGGATTGTCTGAGCTCAGGAGTTCCTGACCAGCCTGGGCAATACAGTGAAACCCCATCTCCACTAAAAAATACAAAAAATTAGCCAGGCGCGGTGGTATGTTCCTGTAGTCCCAGCTACTCAGGAGGCTGAGGCAAGAGAATAGTTTGAACCCAGGAGGCAAAGGTTGCAGTGAGCCAAAATTGCACCACTGCATCCATCCTGGGTGACACAGCGACACTCCATCTCAAAAAAAAATAAAAAATAGGGGAATGGGATAAATAAAAATAAAAATAAAAAATAAATAGGGCCAGGAGCAGTGGCTCACACCTATAATTCCAGCACTTTGGGAGGCTGAGGTGGGTGGATCACGAGGTCAGGAGATTGAGACCATCCCGGCTAACATGGTGAAAGCTTGTATCTTAAATAAATAAATTAAATTAAATTAGATTAAAACTTAAAAACTTAAAACACAAAATAATAACTCTATAAATGCTTCATTATAGAAATATGAGCAGTAAACAATAGATCCCTCTTATCCACAGTTTAGCTTTCTGTAATGTCACTTTCTCAGATTTCTGTTACCAGTGTTCAACCAGAAATAAACTTTTTTTTTTTTTTGGAGACAGAGTCTCACTCTGTTGCCCAGGCTGGAGTGCAATGGCACAATCTCGGCTCACTGCAACCTCTGCCTCCCAGGCTCAAGCAGTTATCCTACCTGAGCCTCCTGAGTAGCTGGGATTACAGGCATGTGCTATCACGCCCAGGTAATTTTTGTATTTTTAGTAGAGACGGGTTTTCACCATGTTGGCCAGGCTGGTCTTGAACTCCTGACCTCAGATGATCCACCTGCCTTGGCCTCCCAAAGTGCTGGGATTACAGGCATGAGCCACCTTGCCTGGCCTAGGTAGAATATTTCTGATCTTTTGTGTTTTAGTTCATGTTTTCATAGTTTCATGTTTTTGTTTAGATAAAACATTCCTTTAATGTTTTATCCTCCTTGATTCGCCAAACAAGCCTGGGAGGTGATGATTTTATCTGCATGTTGCAGAGAAAAGAAATGAGTCAGAGAAGCTAGGAGCTTGTGCATATTTGCACAGCCATTTACTGAAAGACTATAATAACTGTCAGTCATAGCTGTGACAGCTGCCATTCACTGGGCTCTTCTCTGTCCCAGGTCCCATGCTGGGCTCTGGACATATTCAATATTCAGTAGTATTTAGTTCAGTCCTCACTACTACCTCTGTGGTGATATTATGATTCCCACTTTATTAGAGAAACACACATATAGATTCAGAGAGGTAAAGCAAGTATGTACAAAGCCAAGTTGTTGGCCAGACAGTGGCTCACACCTGTAATCCCAGCACTTTGGGAGGCTGAGGAGGGGAGTGGATCACAAGGCCAGGAGTTCAAGACCAGCTTGGTCAAGATGGTGAAACCCTGTCTCTACTAAAAGTACAAAAATTAGCTGGGTGTGATGGCAGGTGCCTGTAATCCCAGCTACTCGGGAGGCTGAGGCAGATAATTCCTTGAACCTGGGAGGCGGAGGTTGCAGTGAGCCAAGATTGTGCCACAGCACTCCAGCCTGGCAACAGAGTGAGACTCTGTCTCAAAAACAAAACAAAAGAAAAACAACATAGAATTTTCATCTGGTAGGTCTGGGACACAGAATTTGCATTTTAGGTGATGCATTTCTGCTGCTGGGCCAGGCATTCTGCTCTAGGAATGGTTTTCCCAGTATCTCATCCCATTTCTCCAGGGTTGTGCTCTAGCCCTGCTGGAGAAAGCTCCTGGGCAGAGTCTGAATGTGAAGCTGATGCAGGGATCTTACGAAACTGCCTGTGCAGAAATTGTAGCCATGGCCGGACGCGGTGTGGCTCACGACTGTAATCCCAGCACTTTGGGAGGCTGAGGTAGGCAGATCATGAGGTCAAGAGATCAAGGCCATCCTGGCCAACATGGTGAAACCCCATCTCTACTAAAAATACAAAAATTAGCTGGGGTGTGGTGGTGCATGCCTGTAGTCCCAGCTAGTCGGGAGGCTGAGGCAGGAGAATCACTTGAACCCAGGAGGTGGAGGTTACGCCACTGCACTCCAGCCTGGTGACAGAGTGAGACTCCATCTCAAAAAAAAAAATTGCAGCCATTAGAGAAGTCCAACATAAATTGACTCCATCTTGCTTCTAAACGCGCAAGCTAACCGCTCTTGCTCATTCCTGGGCCTAGGCCAAGCCAACTATGGGAGGACTTTAGTTTATGGTTTAAGTTGAACAAGGATGATAGCAGTCTCTTCCCAGAACTGACCCCTGTGGGACTAAAACCACCTTTGGAAGAGTAATGAAAGGCCACAATGATAGGATTATGGGAGCAGCATGAATTCTGTTAAAATGTAGGCATAGTTAAGATAACCAGCCATTCTTCTATAATTCCTTGATGCTCAGGAGTCATGTAGCCAGAGGTCACAAGATTTGTACCTTCCCCATTGCTCCTATAGATAACACCACTATCACCAAAATTTAAGATTTGTCTTTAAGATATTTTTCAGACATTTGCATGTGGGCAGATCAATGGAAGCCACCTGGATTGTGACTTTTACCAAGGAGCCAACTCAGCTGGTCCCGATACAACGGGATAGCTCCCTTGATCCCCTTCACCAGAGGGAACTGGAGTGGCTCCTCTAACTCAGCCCACCACTGGCCACTCCTCGAGGGAGGGGGCGCACAAGTGAGTGAGTGCAGTAACTGGAGCAAACAAATGCTAGAACCAACCAGTCATTTCTCTCAGGTGGGAGCAGGCTCTGTGCGGGCCCCCGCAGCAGCATCCAAGCATGTTACAACCAATGTTTTTTCAGCTCTGCTGTCCAGGGACAGCCAAGCATCAACCAACCAACTCAGTGGAGGGTCAAAGTGGCAGCCCCTGATCTGTCCAGCTTCCAGGAAGAATCAGGTCATCCAAACCTCAGAAGTTAGCCACGTCTATCTGTAGTCTCTGATGCTCAGCTGCTTGTGTTGCTCGCCAGCTAAAGTCTTTTATGGGCACAGGATAGGGGTGGGTCAGGCCAAAAAGACAACATTTGGGTGGGAAAATGGGGTCAGCTGATTTCATTTAAGGCTACAGTTCCAGCACTTTGGGAGGCTGAGGCAGGCAAATCACCTGAGGTTAAGAATTCAAGGCCGTGTGAGGTGGCTCACGCCTATAATCCCAGCACTTTGGGAGGCCAAGGCAGGTGGATCACGAGGTCAAGAGATTGAGACCATCCTGGTCAACAAGGTGAAACCCCATCTCTACTAAAATACAAAAATTAGCTGGGCATGGTGGCGCCTGCCTGTAATCCCAGCTACTCGTGAGGCTGAGGCAGGAGAATTGCCTGAACCCAGGAGGCGGAGGTTGCAGTGAGCCGAGATTGTGCCATTGCACTACAGCCTGGGTAACAACAGCAAAACTCCTCAAAAAAAAAAAAAAAAAAAAAAGAATTAAAGACCAGCCTGGCCAACATGGTGAAACCCCGTCTCTACCAAAAATACAAAAAATTAACTGGGCGTGGTGGTAGACGCCTGTAATCCCAGCTACTCAGGAGGCTGAGGCAGGAGATTCTCCTGAGGGAGGAGAATCGCTTGAACCGGGAAGCAGAGGTTGCAGTGAGCCGAGATCGTGTCGTTGTACTCCAGCTTGGACAATGAGAGTAAAACTCTATCTCAAAAAAAAAAAAAGAAAAAGAAAGAAAGAAGAAAGAAAGAAAGAGAAAGAAAGAAAGAAGGAAGAAAGAAGGAAGGAAGGAGGAGGAAGAAGAAAGAAAGAAAGAAAGAAAGAAAGAAAGAAAGAAAGAAAGAAAGAAAGAAAGAAAGAAAGAAAGAGAAAGAAGGAAGAAAGAAAACAAATCTTGAGGCCGGAAATGGCAGCTCACTTCTGTAATCCCAGCACTTTGGGAGGTTGAAGAAGGAGGATCACTGAGTCCAGGAGTTCAAGACCAGATGGGGAAATAAAATGAAATCCCATCTCGACAAAAAAAAAAGGAGCCAGGTGTGGTGGTGCACAGACTATACCTGGCTATAGTCCCAGCTACTCAGGGACTGAGGCAGGAGGGATGCTTGAGCCCAGGGGGTTGAAGCTGCAGTGAGCTGTGATTGCACCACTGAACTCTAGCCTGGGCAACAGAGCAAGACCCTCTCTCTAAATAAATAAATAAATAAAATAATAAATCTTGACATTTGATAGGGCAGGTTTCTTTTTCTCACTCCTCTTTCTGCAAGTGTCTCGACTACTCATGGCCCTTTACTCTTTATTACTAATTTCAGAATTGGCATGTCAAGGTCATTGCAAAAGTACCCAGATTATAGAGACAGAAAGCAAATTGGTGGTTGTTGGGGGCTGGGAAAAGGGAAATGGGCAGTGACTGCTTTGGAGTACAGGGGTTTCTTCAGGGCAGTGAAAATGACTGGAACTAGAGGTGATGACTGCACGACATTGTGAATGTACTACATGCCACCAAATAAAATAGTTCACTTTAAAATGGTTGATTTTGTGTTTTGCAAATTTCACCTTACTTTTAAAAAAATAACAGGTCAGGCGCAGTGGCTCATGCCTGTAATCCCAGCACTCTGGGAGGCTGAGGTGGGCAGATCACAAGGTCAAGAGATCCAGACCATGCTGGCCAACGTGGTGAAACCCCGTCTCTATTAAAAATACAGAAATTAGCTGGGTGTGGTGGCTCAAGCCTGTAATTCTGGTTACTCTGGAGGCTGAGGCAAGATAATTGCTTGAACCCAGCAGGCGGAGGTTGCAGTGAGCCGAGATCATGCCACTGCACTCCAGCCTGCTGAGAGAGTGAGACTCTGTCTCAAAAATAAATAAATAAATAAATAAATAAAAATAAATAAAATAACACTTGGATTCTTCATACACACAAACTGATAAAATAAATGTTGACAGGCACTAGGGTAATTTGCTACACAGCAGTAGATAATACAACATCCTCTGATTTATTTTCTTTCTTGAGATGGAGTCTCACTCTGTCACCCAGGCTGGAGTACAGTGGCCCAATCTCAGCTCACTGGAACCTCTGCCTCCCGGGTTCAAGCAATTCTCCTCCATCAGCCTTCCAAGTAACTGGGATTATAGGCTCACACCACCATATCCAGCTAATTTTTAGTAGAGACGGGGTTTCACAATGTTGGCCAGGCTGGTCTTGAACTCCTGGCCTCAAGTGATTCACCTGCCTTGGCCTCCCAAAGTGCTGATATTATAGGTATGAGCCACTGCACCTGGCTTCTCCTAACGGTTTCTGTTTTGAGTTTTGCCCAGAATGTTCTCTGGTATATAGAGATGGGAGGTAAAACCCAGTGCTCTACCAAGATAATGACAGATGCCCAGGCAGGGTGGCTCACACATATAATCCCAGCACTTTGAGAGGCCAAGGCAGGCAGATCACCTGAGGTCGAAGTTCAAGACCAGCCTGACCAACATGGAGAAACCTCATCTCTACTAAAAATTAGCAGGGCGTGGTGGATTATGCCTGTAATCCCAGCTGCTTGGGAGGCTGAGGCAGGAGAATCGCTTCAACCTGGGAGGCAGAGGTTTTGATGAGCCAAGATCGCACCACTGCACTTCAGCCTGGGCAAGAAGATCAAAATTCCGTCTCAAAAAAAAAAAAAAAAAAAGATGAGCGATTTCCGAATATGGTTGGAGGGTCCTACTACCTTAGTATAAAAGCATTGAGAAGACAAAAACACATTTCATAGAAGGAGGCAGCAAGAAAACTTGCCTGTATTCACCTTCAATGGAAGAAAAAAAAATCTGTCCTGAGAACTTGAAACCACAAGTCAGTTCTCCCATAATCTGTGCTCAAACGAATATATGCTGCCTCTTTCGTCCAAGAAAACCCCAACAACAGGGGGTTCCTGGGTTGGCAGCACACCCAGGTGCCAAGCAGAAGCAAGTACAAATTCCCTTCGGAGGAATGGCGCTTTAATCCAAGACTCAAAGTTCTCCCACAGATAAAGTTTCAAGGAAACAGAAAGCAGCTCACAATCGAAAGCTATAAAGCAAACAAGCAAATAAGGGACCGTGAAAGTGTCAAAAGAGACAGGAGACTCGGATCCATCTACAGCCTAGATTTCAATAGCTGGCAACACGATCTTCCAAGAACCGAAGTGAAAAGAAACAAGTCACAGGAGACCATGTACTATGATTCCATTTACAAAAAATGTCCAGAATAGAAAATTCTATCCGGACGGAAAGTAGATTCATGGTCACTCAGAGCTCGGGTGAAGGGTGGAAGGATGGGTAAAGCCATAGCTAACGGATGTGGGATTCCTTTTCTAAGTGATGAAAACTTTCTTTTCTTTTCTTTCTTTCTTTTTTTTTTTTTGAGATGGAGTCTCACTCTGTCGCCAGGCTGGAGTGCAATGGGGCAATCTTGGCTTACTACAACCTTTGCCTCCCAGGTTCAAGCAATTCTCCTGCCTCAGCTCCCGAGTAGCTGGGATTACAGGCACCTGCCACCACTCCTGGATAGTTTTTGTAATTTTAGTAGAGATGGGGTTTCACCATGTTGGCCAGGATGGTCTTGAACTCCTGACCTCATGATCCCCCTGTCCTGGCTTCCCAAAGTGCCAAAAACTTTCTAAAATTGATTGTGGTGATGGTTCCATAATTCTGTGAATATACTTAAAGAGCTTAACTTCTTCTACACTTGAAATGGGTGAATTGTATGGTATGTAAATTATAGCTCAGTAAAGCTGTTATTAATTTTTCATAAGATGCCAGGCGAGGTGGCTCCCGCCTGTAATTGGAAGGCCGAGGCAGGTGAAGTTCACCTAAGGTCAGGAGTTTGTGACCAGCCTGGCCAACATGGTGAAACCTTGTCTCTACTAAAAATGCAAAAAATTAGCTGGGCATGATGGTGGGCACCTGTAATCCCAGCTACTTGGGAGGCTGAGGCAGAAGAATTGCTTGAACCTGGGAGGCAAAGGTTGTAGTGAGCCGAAATCATGCCATTGCACTCCAGCCTGGGTGACAGAGCAAGACTCTGTTAGAGAGAGAGAGAGAGAGAGAGAGAGAAAGAGAGAGAGAAGAAAAGAAGGATGGAGGTGAAGTTCTACCTTCAGGATGTCAGCATGAGAAGTTCTGTTGACCACTTCCCAGTAAAACAAGCATAAGTGGAAAAAATTATATTAAAAATCATTTAGGGGTCAGGTGCTGTGGCTCATGCTTGTAATCCCAGCACTTTGGGAAGCCAAGGTGGGTGGATCATGAGGTCAGGAGTTTGAGATCAGTATGGATAATATGGTGAAACCCTGTCTCTACTAAAAATACAAAAATTAGCCTGGCATGGTGGCATGTGCCTGTAGTCCCGGCTACTCGGGAGGCTGAGGCAGAAGAATCGCTTGAGCCCAGGAGGCAGAGGTGCCAGTGAGCTGAGATTGCACCACTGCACTCCATCCTGGGTGACAGAGCGAGACTCCATCTCAAAAAAAAAAAAAAAAAAAATCATTTAGGGTGGGAGTGATGGCCCACGCATGTAATGTAATCCCAGGACTTTGGGAGACCAAGGAGGGCGGATTGCTTGAGCACAGTTCAATCCCAGCCGAGCAACATGACAAAATCCTGTCTCTACAACAAATACAAAAATTAGCTAGGCACGGTGATGCATACCTGTGGTCCCAGCTACTTGGGAGGTTGGGAGGTAGAGGTTGCAGTGAATCAAGATTGCACCATCGGACTCTAGACTGGGCAGCAGAGTGAGACCTTGTCTCAAAAAAAGAAATTAAAAAATCATTTAAAGTAATTGTCCTAAGAGGTTACTGCAAATGAAGAAACATTTATTTAAGAAAACTGAATAAAGGCCAGGTGTGATGACTCACACTTGTAATCCCAGCACTTTGGGAGGCTGAGGCAGGTGGATCACCTGAGGTCAGGAGCTCGAGACCAGCCTGACCAACATGGTGAAATCCCATCTCTACTAAAAATACAAAAAATTGGCTCTCTGCTCCTCCTGTTCGACAGGCAGCCGCATCTTGTCTCCCATCGCCAGCCCCATCCCTGAGACACCATGGGGAAGGTGAGGGTCGGAGTCAACGGATTTGGTCGTATTGGGCGCCTGGTCACCAGGGCCGCTTTAAACTCTGGTAAAGTGGATATCATCGCCATCAATGATCCCTTCATTGACCTCAACTACATGGTCTACATGTTCCAGTATAATTCTACCCATGGCAAATTCCATGGCACTGTCAAGGCTGAGAACGGGAAGCTTGTCATCAATGGAAATCCCATCACCATCTTCCAGGAGATCCCTCCAAAATCAAGTGGGGCGATGCTGGCGCTGAGTACATGGTGGAGTCCACTGGTGTATTCACCACCGTGGAGAAGGCTGGGGCTAACTTGCAGGGGGGAGCCAAAAGGGTCATCATATCTGCCCCCTCTGCTGATGTTCCCATGTTCGTGATGGGTGTGAACCACGAGAAGTATGACAACAGCCTCAAGATCGTCAGCAATGCCTCCTGCACCATCAACTTCTTAGTGCCCCTGGCCAAGGTCAACCATGACAACTTTGGTATCATGGAAGGACTCATGACCACCATCCACGCCATCACTGCCACCCAGAAGACTGTGGATGGCCCCTCTGGGAAACTGTGGTATGATGACCGTGGGGCTCTCCAGAACATCATTCCTGCCTCTACTGGCACTGCCAAGGCCGTGGGCAAGGTCATCCCTGAGCTGAACGGGAAGCTCACTGGCATGGCGTTCTGTGTCCCCACTGCCAACGTGTCAGTGGTGGACCTGACCTGCCATCTAGAAAAACCTGCCAAATATGATGACATCAAGAAGGTGGTGAAGCAGGCGTCAGAGGGCCCCCCTCAAGGGCATCCTGGGCTACACTGAGCACCAGGTGGTGTCCTCTGACTTCAACAGTGCCACCCATTCTTCCACCTTTGATGCTGGGGCTGGCACTGCCCTCAACGACCACTTCGTCAAGCTCATTCCCTGGTATGACAATGAATTTGGCTACAGCAACAGGGTGGTGGACCTCATGTCCCACATGGCCTCCAAGGAGTAAGACCCCTGAACCACCAGCCCCAGCGAGAGCATGAGAGGAAGAGAGGCCCTCACTGCTGGGGAGTCCTGCCACACTGAGTCCCCCACCACATTGAATTGCCCCTCCTCACAGTTTCCATGCAGACCCCTTGAAGAGGGAGGGTCCTAGGGAGCCCCACCTTGTTGTGTACCATCAATAAAGTCCCCTGTGCTCAGCCAAAATATATATTCAAAAAATTAGCTGGGCGTGGTGGTGCGTGCCTATAATCCCAGCTACTTGGGTGGCTGAAGCAGGAGAATCACTTGAACCCAGGAGGTGGTTACAGTGAATTGAGATCGCACCAGTACACTCCAGCCTGGGCAACAAGAATGAAAGCCTGTCTCAATTTAAAAAAAAGGAAAAGAAAACTGAATAAAACCTGTTAAGAACAGCAAGAGTCTGGAACTTGCACCATAAGCTGTTCCCTATCTACACCCCACACTCCCCTACTCTCTGTCTGATGGACGCTACAGTCTGCACAGGTGTGAGCCAAGAGAGGACTGCTTCTCCCCTCACCTCTCCAAACAGGGGATGCAGTGAACAGAGGCTTCATCCCACCTATAGTGGGCCAAGAATACTGGAACGCTGATTGTCCTCGCCCCAGCTCACTCATAGGGCAGAGGCTCTGCATCAAGGAAAGGCAAGGCGAGAAGATCGTGGCTACCACGCCTGCCCAACATCCAGTAGTGGCTCAGAAGTTTTGCCTAGGCAGAGAGGGAGTCCATAGGAACATGAAGATCTGACAGTGTCTACAAGACAGCTACAAACAAACTGACTTTATTTGAAATAGAGTGGAGGGAATATCAAGTCTCCTGATGCATGCTAACATAATGGAGATTTTGTTACACGAGGAAATAAGAGAAGGCTGGTACAACTGACCTTGAACAACATGGATTTGAACTGCACAAGTCCACTTATATGTGGATTTTCTTCTACCTCTGCCACCCCAAGACAGCAAGACCAACCTATCTTCTTCATCTCCTTCCTCCCCAGCCTACTCAATGTGAAGACATAGATGAAGACCTTTGTGATGATCGTCCACTTGATAAATAGTAAATATATTTTCACTTTTTTTTTTTTTTTTTCGGTTTGAGACAGAGTCTTGCTCTGTTGCCCAGGCTGGAGTGCAATGGTGTGATCTTGGCTCACTGCAACCTCCACCTCCAGGATTCAACTGATTCTCCTGCCTCAGACTCCTGAGGACAATTAGGGTCCCATTAACATACTAAACACACACTCGTCAGTGCTGGGACAGTTCCAAGAACACCCATATTTGGTGTAAAAATGGATAGCACCATATTTCTGAGAAATCTCCACTTTTTTTGGCTAATTTTTGTATTTTTAGTAGAGATGGGGTTTCACCATGTTGGCCAGCCTGGCCTTGAACTCCTGACCTCAGGTGATCTGCCCACCTCAGCTTCCCAAAGTGCGGGGATTACAGGTGTGAGCCACCGCAGCCAGCATATTTTCACTTTCTTATGATACCAGTGGGCTGGAGGAGATCCCCAAATGCTGGTGGGAACTCCATCTCAGCCAGTGTCCAGGCTCTTGACATTGTTGAATTCAAGGATGGGTCAGAAAATAGTGAGAGTGCGGAGAGGTACACGCTCAGGAAAGGGGAATACAGGCAGACTCAACACAGAGCCCTGAGGAGCCGGGTTTGGGGCTGCTGCCTTTATGTATTTCTTTAACCAAGGGGTGAAGAAATTCATGAAAATTTGAAATTCATGAAAATTTCAAAAAAAGGTGGAGGTTTATCAGAAATGTGGTGCTATCCATTTTTACACCAAATATGGGTGTTCTTGGAACTGTCCCAGCAGTGGTGGGTGTGTGTTTAGTATGGGTTTTTTTTTCCTTGTTCTCACCCAATACACTTAGAATGTTTAGTATGCTAATGTGCATATGATGAGGTCTTAGGTGAAACCTAGGTTGAACCCTGCACCATGTTGGGTCCAGTCTCTCTTAGCCAGCTTGGTCAACACCCTGTTTTTTAGGGTCTTATCAGCCCATAGGCTCTAGTCATGTGAAATTGCTGCCTGGAATTTTTATTCTCCTGTAACCACCTTGTATTATTCCTGTCTCAGTTACTTTTTTCTTTTTGTAATTATACATACACACACACACCTGCACACACATGCACACACGCACACACACACACATATATGTTATATATGTGTCTGTTTGCTTGTTTATTTTAAGAGACAGGGTCTCACTATGTTACCAAAGCTGGCCTCAAACTTCTGGGCTCAAGCAATCCTCCTGCCTTGGCCTCTTGAGTAGCTGGGATTCTAAGCACATGTTGGTCCCAAATCAAACTGAGAGTTGGGCTGCTGTTTCTCGTGGCCCAATAATGCAATGCAGATGATCTGGGGAGGAAGAGAGTTTTTATTTCTGCAATCGGTTGTAGGGAGAGGGCCTGGAAATTATTGCCAGGCCAACTAAAAATTCCAGTTTTCCAGAGCTTATATGCCTCTGAGCTATATGTGTATGTGTAAGTGTGCATTCATCTAAAGACATACATGATTAACTTCTTTGGTTTTTCCATTTTGTTTTTTTTTTTTTGAGACAGAGTTTTTCTCTGCTGCCCAGGCTGGAGCACAGTAGCACAATCTCTGCTCACTGCAAACTCCACCTCCCAGTTCAAGCAATTCTCCTGTCTCAGCCTCCTGAGTAGCTGGGACTACAGGCATCCCCGGCTAATTTTTTTGTATTTTCAGTAGAGACGGGGTTTCACTATGTTGGTCAGGCTGGTCTAGAACTTCTGACCTCAAGTGATCTGCCCACCTCAGCCTCCCAAAGTGCTGGGATTACAGGCATGAGCCACTGCGCCCAGCTGGTTAACTTCTTTTAATCTGTAACTAAGGTCCGAGTCCTGAAGGCTTTCCTCTGGAGCCTCAGCAAATTTACTTAATCTAAATGTGTCCAGGTGCTGGGGTGATTACCCTTATCTTGTTTCCTGCTAAATCATGAAGGTTTGGGGAGTTCCTTCAGACCCCCAATAAACTTGTTTGTGGAGGCCTGGGGAGTTTCTTCAGACCCACAGTAAAATTTATTTAATCTTAAATGGGTCCTGTTAAGAATTCCTTTGTTATTTTGTCATGATTTAAGGCCCAGGAAAGGCCCAGGCAAAACTCTTGGTGGGCTTTTGTTACATTCCAGTCTTCGTATAATGGCACCGGCTTTTAATATTTAACTTAACCACTCAGTCAGTACGAAACAGTTGTTATGGAGGCCTGTGTTCGTGAGATCTGGCCTGCCATGGTACCACCACGCCCAGCCCTTATGACTTTACCTGTCACCCAGGCTGGTACATGGTGGCAACATCATATCCTACTGTAGCCTTGAATTCCTGGACTTAAGTGGTCCTCCTGCCTCAGCCTCCAGAGTAGGTGGGACTACAGGTGCATGCTACCATGCCTGGTAAATTTTTAAATTATTTGTAGAGACAGGGTCTTGCTATGTTGCCTAGGCTGGTCTCTAACCCCTGGGTTTGAGTGATCCTCCCACCTTGACCTCCCAAAATGTTGAGATTACAGGCATAAGCCACCATGCCCACCCCATTATTTTCTTAATAGCCTTTTCTTTTCTCTAGCTTACTTAATTTTAAGAACATAGTATATATATATCATAAAAAACACGTGTCAGTGTACTGTATGATTGGTAAGTCAATAGGAAGCTATTAGTAGTTAAGTTTTTGGGGAGTCAAAAAAGTTTTTTCTTTTTCTTGCTTTTTTTTGTTGTTGAGACAGGGTCTCACTCTGTCACCAGGCTGGGGTACAGTGGTGTGAACATGGCTCACTGCAGCCTCGACCACCTTGGCTTAAGCAATCTTCTTGCCTCAGCCTCCTGAGTAGGTGGGACCACAGGTACATGCCACTATACTGAGCTAAGTTTTGTATTTTTAGAGAGACAGTCTTGCCTTGTTGCCCAGGCTGGACACAAACTCCTGGGCTCAGGCACTGTACCTGCCTCCACCTCCCAAAGTGCTGGGATGATAGACGCTGGCCATGATGCGCAGCCTTTTTTTCTTTCTTTTTTTTTTTTTTTTTTGTTAATTGTTTTTGTGTGTGTGGGTGTGGGTGAGAGGGAGTCCAAAAGTACACACTCGGTTTTGACTGTACAGAGGGGGTCATAACCCTTAGAGACACTGGTTCTTCAAGGGTCAACCGTAGGTTCCCGTAAGAGCAATAAGTTAAGCCATAAGCCCGCTAGTTTCCCAGAGGGAAAGATCCTAAGAGCACTCTTGGGGTCAGAACAAAGCTCAAAGACTGGCCTCAAAAACCATCCCTGCCAGAATTTAATTGAATCAGACTATGGAGGAATCTATGCCCCAGGACATTGTCAAAAATAATAGAGCAATCAGCTTGCAATTAGTGGTGCTTAACAGCTGGGTGTGATGTAAGATGAGGCAGCTTGCTTAACAGAAAGACAAGGAAAAGGAACGAAGAGAGCCCTGCTAAAACCAGTGTTATCTTCCTGTGACAATGTGCACACTCAAGGCTGCATCCTCCGAAGAGTGACACCAAAGACTTCACAACATCTGGGAAATAGACTTCACTAAAATAATCTAGCCAAGTCATAAGCAAACAAGCAACTAACAACAGAAACAGCCCTACAGAGGAAACGGGAATTAGAGTTGCTAATATATATTATTACTATTATTTTGAGACAGAGTCTCACTCTGTTGCCAAGGCGGGAGTGCAGTGGTGCGATCTCGCCTCACTATGACTTCTGCCTCCTGGGTTTCAGTGATTCTCCTGCCTCAGCCTTACAAGTAGCCACCATGCCTGGCTAAATTTTGTATTTTTAGTGGAGATGACATTTTTCCATATTGGCCAGGCTGGTCTTTAACTCCTGACCTCAAGTGATCCTCCCACTGCAGCTTCCCAAAGTGCTGGGATTATAGGCCTGAGCTACCATGCCCTGCCTAATATATTATTTTAAATATCCAGTTTTTGACCAAAAAAAGTATAAGATTTGCAAAGAAAAAGGAAAGCATATCCCATACACAGAAGCAGAAAAGCAGGCAACAGAAATTGCCTATGAGAGAGCCCAAACATTTGATTTAACGAAAAAGATTTCAAAGCAGTTATTATAAATGTGTTCCAAGAACTAAGGAAACCCCTGGCGGGGTGTGGTGGCTCACACCTGTAATCACAGCACTTTAGGAGGCTGAGGTGGGTGGATCACAAGGTCAGGAGTTTGAGACCAGCCTGGCCAACATGGTAAAACTCCATCTCTACTAAAAATACAAACATTAGCCAGGTATGGTGGAGGACGACTATAATCCCAGCTACTTGGGAGGCTGAGGCAGGAGAATCACTTGAAAGCAGAAGACAGAGGTTGCAGTGAGCCAAGATTTCTCCACTGCACTCCAGCCTGGGCAAAAGAGCAAAACTCCATCTCAAAAAAGAAAAAAGAAAAAAAAAAAAAGAATTAAGGAAACCATGCTTCAAGAAGTAAAGAAGACCAGGCATGGTGGCTCATGCCTATAGTCCCAGCACTTTGGGAGGTCAAGGCAGGAGGATCACTTGAGCCCAGGAGTTTGAGACCAGCCTGGTCAACATAGTAAGACCCTATCTCAATAATAATAATTAATAAAAATTAAAATGGACTGGGTGTGGTGGCTCATGCCTGTAATCCCAGAAATTTGGGAGACAGAGGCAGGCAAATCACCTGAGGTCAGGAGTTCAAGACCAGCCTGGCCAACATAGTGAAACCTCGTCTCTACTAAAAATACAAAAATTAGGCTAGGCATGGTGGCTCACGCCTGTAATCCCAGCACTTTGGGAGGCCGAGGTGGGTGGATCACCTGAGGTCAGGAGTTCGAGACCAGCCTGGACAACATGGTGAAAACCCTGTCTCTGCTAAAAATACAAAATTAGCCGGGCATGGTGTTGTATGCCTGTAACCCCAGCTACTCAGGAGGCTGAGGCAGGAGAACCATTTGAACCTGGGAGGCAGAGGTTGCAGTGAGCCGAGATCACACCATTGCACTGCAGCCTGGGCAACAAGAGCAAAACTCTATCTCAAAAAAAAAAAAAATATACAAAAATTATCTGGGCTTGGTGGTAGATGCCTGTAATCTCAGCTACTCAGGAGGCTGAGGCAGGAGGATCACTTGAACCTGGGCGGTGGAGGTCACAGTGAGCTGAGATTACACCACTGAACTCCAGCCATCTCCAAAAAAAAAAACAAACACCAAAAATCAGAAATTCTATGTGTGAACATATTGACTAAATTCAAAAGGGTATTATATGGTTTTTCTGTAAATTGAGCATTGAAATAAAAGCACAAAAGATATTCTTGAGGCACTAATCTGCTCTTTAACAAAATTTGTAAAGGGTTATAAAACGTTTTGCTTTTTTAAATTTCTGAGTCATTTTGGCAAAATAAATAATTTATTTATTGGATCTGGAATTCTATTTCATAACATTAAGTTTTAAACCTCTAACATATTCAACAGGCTTTGCAACGTTAAACTTCAGTTACAAAATTGTCTTTCCTGATGCCTGGCTTTTGGATGCTACAGAGGGCCCCTGGAGTATCCAAAAGAGAGGTAAACAGAATTATTTGACATGTTTAGGTACATGGGACTGCCAAAATGGTGTTCAGTCTTCATTAGGTTATATTCTGGTGAATAATACTAATGTATGTTCCAAAATTATATGGGATTTCTAAAATTCTAATGTCTAAAGTATATATTATCGATCATAAGATTGTTATGTTATTATAAACCACAAAGATAACCAAACTTCTTTGCCAATTGTGTTTCTAATTGTAACTACCCTGGAGACTTGTTTTGATCCTTTTCATAAGATGGTTTAAAATAAGCTATAGGACTCTGCAGCCAAAACAAACAAAAAAAATGAGTGCATGTCCTTTGCAGGGCTATGGATGAAGTTGGAAGCTATCGTTGTCAGCAAACTAACATGGGAACAGAAAACCAAATACTGTATACTCTCATTCATAAGTGGGAGTTCAACAGTGAGAACACATGGACACAGGGAGGGGAACACCACACACCAAGGCCTGTTGCGGGGTAGGGGGCAAGGGGAGGGAGAGCACTAGGAAAAATACCTAATGCATGTGGAGTTTAAAACCTAGATGACAGGTTGATAGGTGTGACAAACCACCATGGCACATATATACCTATGTAACAAACCTGCATGTTCTGCACATGTGTCCCAGAACTTAAAGTAAAATTAAAAAAATAATAAGCTATAGGACTGTGACAAAAAAAAAATGCTCAAATACCAGTTTCTGATAACTTTGGAGACTGTGACATCGGAATAAAGGAAAATCCTACAGAACTCATTAAGAGCTGAAATGTTCATGAACATAAAGCAAAACAAGAGTTAACTGAATGGACTGAACTAATAGAAAACTGAAGTAATCTTGTGGACTTTTGCTTGGACCATTGCTGATCCTTGTTTTGTTTTTCAGAATCAAGGAAACTTGCTTGGAATTATTTACAGCCTTTATAATTGAGTAGGGTATACTGCTGTGAACAAACTTTGGAGCAGATTTGTTTTCTCTGCCTGGTTCCTCTAGAATTTAGAAACTACCTGTGAGTATTCTTAACTTACGACAATATAGTTGTTTGCATCAGTGCAATAAGAATCCATTTTTGGGCTAGGCGTGGTGGCTCACGCCTGTAATCCCAGCCTTTGGGAGGCCAAGGCGGGTGGATCATGAGGTCAAGAGATCGAGACCATTCTGGTCAACATGGTGAAACCCTGTCTCTACGAAAAATACAAAAATTAGCTGGGCATGGTGGTGCGTGCCTGTAATCCCAGGTACTCGGGAGGCTGAGGCAGGAGAATTGCCTGAACCCAGGAGGCGGAGGTTGCAGTGAGCCGAGATTGAGCCATTGCACTCCAGCCTGGGTAACAAGAGCAAAACTCTGTCTCAAAAAAAAAAAAAAAAAAAAAAAGAATCCATTTTCTTTTGACCAGAAGGGTATGCTTTCCTTTAAAAAGCCAATCTCAACTTGCAGAGCTGATAAAAGCCCCTTGGAAAAACTGGCCTCACGCCCTTGTCTACACAGTCCCTGTACAGGGTTTCTAACCTGCAGTGAGTAAAGAATGTCACTTTCCAACAGGCCCAGGAAACGCATGTTCTTGGGACCTCAAGAAGAGAGAAGTAATGAGGATACAAACCCATGGCTGGGCTCAGGTTTAAAAGGTGTTATCTTGCACATAGTAGGCTGTGAAAAAAAAAGAAAGGAAAAAAATTTTTTAAAAAGGGTTATCTGAGATTCCTTGTGAAACAGAGTTCCATCAAAGCCATCTAAAAGGCCTATGTAGAGATAATAATTCTTGCCGCACTTTATGTAAAAAATCAGGCCAAGTATAAGACTAAAGTCTATGTTGCAAACAACTGAGTCCTATCATGATTGTTTTTTTATAAGACGGGCTTTCACCATGTTGGTCAGGCTGGTCTTGAACTCCCGACCTAAGGTGATCTGCCCACCTTAGCCTCCAAAGTGCTTGGATTACAGGCGTGAGCCCACCATGCCCAGCCCATGATTTGTTTTTAACAGAAATGAGGACTAGAAAGCTGGGCATGGTGCCTCATGCCTATAATCCCAGCACTTTAGGAGGCTGAGGTGGGCAGATCACCTGGGGTCAGAAGTTTGAGACCAGCCTGGCCAACATGGCAAAACCCTGTCTCTACTAAAAACATTATAAATTAGCCAGGTGTGGTGGTATGCACCTATAGTCCCAGCTACTCAGGAGGCTAAGGCACAAGAATCTCTTGAACCCAAGAGGCGGAGGCTGTGGCGAGCCAAAATTATGCCACTGCATTCCAGCCTGGGCAACAGAGCAATACTCTGTCAAAAAAAAAGAAAAGAAAAAAGAAATGAGAACTAGAGAGAGAGAAATGATGTTTCAAAACTTTTACATCTGTCATTAAAGTCTAGACTCATTAGCTTTTTTTTTTTTTTTTTTTTGAGACAGAGTCTCACACTGTCACCCAGGCTGCAGTACAGTGGCGGGATCTCGGCTCACTGCAATCTCCACCTCCTGGGTTCAAACAATTCTCCTGCCTCAGCCTCCCAAGTAGCTGGGACTACAGGCGTGTGCCACCATGCCCAGCTAATTTTTTTATATTTTTAGTAGAGACAGAGTTTCACCATGTTGGCCAGAATGGTCTTGATCTCCTGACCTCGTGATCCGCCTGCCTCGGCCTCCCAAAGTGCTGGGATTACAGACATGATCCACGGTGCCTGGCTGACTCATTAGTTGTTTTTAAGTTTTCGCCTCCACTTTAAATTAACCCTGCTTATTCCTGTAAACCAACCAGGGAACTCTGGCTGCAGCTCAGAAGGAACAAGAGGGATGGCTGATGTAAAAGTCTGGATCAATATCCTAGTTCTGAGCAATTATGCTGCAAATCCTACCAGGTAACAGGAATAAATAGGATACCCATAACTCAGAGGTTTCCTTTTTGGGAAAGTAAGACCAAGGGAGCTGACCAAAGCCAAGGCTCATGCACCCAAATCTTAGCAATCATAACTGCAGCCACCAGTTACCTGGGCACGTCACACAAGGTATCTTTTTCTCTCCCTTGTTGGAGGAAGGCGCAATCCCATAACTTCGCCCTAGCATTCAGCTTATGATGAAGAGTCCATGCAAACCCCCAGGAAACTTTTTGTCCCAAACTCAATTTCAAGCTTCTGGTCAAACCCCTAGAAAGAAAACTGGATCTGAGGGATCCAGAGGCAGATGATAATGGAAGTTAAAAGGCACAGTGCAGGTAAGCATAACTAATTCCTGCTGACTAAGCCAAGCTTCCCATTCCATGGCTCAAGATCATGCTAGTATCCATGGCATAAATGAGGTCGAGGGAATTTAAAAGCTACTGACAGCAGCGGAGATGGGGCATATGGGGTAAGAGTAGATACTCCCACCCCTAGGCCTCCTTTAACATGAATGAAACCACTTTGACAGCCATGGGTGGTACCCTGTCATGGTTGCTGGGACTCGGGGATACAAGGACAGAAGAGAAAACAAGCAACAACTCGCTTTCTTGCCCTCCTATATACCCCGGGTATTTGCTAGGAAGAAAAAGAACCAGGGACGTCTGTTCCTCTCTTTTTAGATAAGTAGCCATCCATCTTCATTCTGTGCCCCTTCTGAATGCATCCTGAACCTGGGACTCCTCTAAGGAAAATGCCTTCTTTTTTTCATTTTTTCTCCTCTGTCCTCTCTTTACCAATAGGTAATTGTGTCTCCATCCTACCGAACACTACCCTCAGATGCATCCTCCAAACTGGGAAGGGTTAATTTCCCAAACTTTAGACTGGTTGGCTTAGGATTGGGCTCAGGGGAAGGGAACCCAGAAGGCTGACATGCTGGCAAAAGGACAAAAATGATCAAATGTTTTTTTCATGGATCAGGCTTTTGGCTTTCCTCTCCTTGTGCAAACCAGTAAAAGGCCTCAGGACTTTTTTTTTTTTTTTTTTTTTGAGATGGAGTTTTGCTCGTCACGCAGGCTAGAGTGCAATGGCAGGATCTTGGCTCACTGAAACGTCCACCTTCTGGGATCAAGTGATTCTCCTGCTGGGATTATAGGCATGCACCACTATGCCCAGTTAATTTTTGTATTTTCAGTAGAGACAAGGTTTCTCCCTGTTGGTCAGGCTTGTCTTGAACTCCTGATCTCAGGTGATTCACCCTCCTCGGCCTCCCAAAATGCTGGGATTAGAGATGTGAGCTACCACTCCTAGCCGAGGCCTCAGGATTTTTTGAGCTGTCCTTACTCCCACCTTCTTTCACCTTTATACATGTTTTATAATAACTTGGTTTTTCTCTTCTCAGCTTTCAGGCCATCAAACTCTAAATGGTCGTGCAACCGGAGCCTCAGACGATGACCCCTTTTGCCAGGGACCCTTAGATAGGCCTCTGAGGGAGATCTGACTGCCATTTTCCCAAAACAGCACCCCCTGTCAGCAGGAAGCAGTTAAGATGGGTACTGCTCCTTAGCCTTATCCTTGCTCTAACAGCAGTTAGATGGAGTTCTTGAGAGGGGGGAAATAACAGTGATAGATACAGGGGGCAGATAGGGGTGGGTCCCCAGAGAATCTCCAACTGGCCTGCCTACTGGAAGAAGGTTGTGGAAGCATGGAAGTTCATGCCGTTTGCAATTTGGAGGAGCCTGGCCTCTTCAGTTCCTATGTGGTAGCCTGGGATTTAACCTGTAAGGTAGGGTCCTGCTAGCAGGACCCCCTCTCACTTTGCTGAGAGTTCTTCTTTCTTTTTTTCCTCTTCACCCAATAAATCCTGCTCTACCCATCTTCTGTGTGTCCATGTGTGTAAATTTTCCTGGTCGTGTGATAAGAACCTGGTTTTTCTGCAATAATATCACCTAGTAGAAGAAAGAATTACAATCTGAAGATAGATGATAATATTAAGCAATCCAAAGAACAGAAATAACAAGAATGAAGAAGAGGCCAGGTGTGGTGGCTCACACCTGTAATCCAAGCCACTTTAAGAGGCCAAGGCGGGCAGATAACCTGAGGTTAGGAGTTTGAGACCAGCCTGACCAATATGATGAAACCCCTTCTCTGGCCAGGCGTGGTGGCTCACGCCTGTAATCTCAGCACTTTGGGAGGCCGAGGTGGGCGGATCACCTGAGGTAGAGAGTTCAAGACCAGCCTGACAAACATGGAGAAACCCCATCTCTACAAAAAAACAAAATTAGCTGGGCGTGGTGGTGCATGCCTGTAATCTCAGCTACTAGGGAGGCTGAGGCAGGAGAATCACTTGAGGCGGAGGTTGCGGTGAGCCAAGATTGCACCATTGCACTCTAGCCTGGGAAACAAGAGTGAAACTCCATCTCAGGAAAAAAAAATGAATGAAGAGAAATAAACAGAACCTCAAAGAAATGTGGGGCATCATGAAGCACACTACCATACATGTAAGGGGAATACAATTAGCAGAGAAGGAGAGAGAAAGAGCAGAATAAAAGTCAAAGAAATAATTGGCTGGAAACTTCCCAAACTCGCTGAAAAGCATTAATGCACAAATCCAAAGAGCTCAACAAACTCTACGTAGAATAGACACAAAGAGATCCACACTTACACATATTAGTTAAAAAATAAAACTAGGCTGGGTGCAGTGGCTCACACCTGTAATCCTAGCACTTTGGGAAGGCTGAGGCCAGTGGATCATCTAAGGTCAGGAGTTTGAAACCAACCTAGCCAATATGGAAAAACCCTGTCTCTACTAAAAAAACAAAAAATTAGCCAGGCATGGTGGTAGTTGCCTGTACTTCCAACTACTCAGGAGGCTGAGGCAGGAGGATGACTTGAACCTGGGAGGCAGATGTTGTAGTGAGCCAAGATCATGCCATTGCACTCCAGCCTGGGCAACAAGAGTGAAACTCCATCTCAAACAAACAAACAAACAAAACCCTGAAAAACTGAAATCTTGAAAACAGCAAGAGAAAATCAACTTCTTTCATACAAAGGAGCCCAAATAAAATCAATAGCTAGTTCTTATCAGCAACAATGGAGGCCAAAAGGCAGTAGGATGTCATATTTAAAGTACTGAAAGAAAGAAAAAAATGCCAACCAAGAATCTTATAATCAGAAAAGTTACCATTCAAAATGGGTGTAAAAATTCCAGCAGTGGGCCAGGCACAGTGGCTCATGCCTGTAATCCCAGCACTTTGGGAGGCCGAGGCAGGCAGATCACCTGAGGTTGGGAGTTCGAGACCAGCCTGATCGACATGTTGAAACCCTGTCTCTACTAAAAAAATACAAAATTAGCCAGGTATGGTGGCACATACCTGTAATCCCAGCTACTTCAGAGCCAGAGGCAGGAGAATCACTTGAACCTAGAGTGGAGGTTGCAATGAGCCAAGATCGCGCCATTGCACTTCAGCCTAGGCAACAAGATTGAAACTTCAACAAAAAGAAAAGAAAAGAAAAGAAAAAAATGCCAGCAGTCTTTTTTTAAGAAATGGAAAAACCTATATTCAAATAAATATGGGATTGCAAGAACTCTCTAATTGTCAAAATAATATTGAAAAGAAGAACAAGGCCAGGCGAGGTGCTTCACCCCTATAATCCCAGCACTTTGGGAGGCTGAAGTGGATGGATCACCTGAGATCTGGAGCTTGAGACCAGCCTGGCAAACATGGTGAAACCCCATCTCTACTAAAAATACAAAAATTAGCTGGGAGTGGTGGTGGGTACCTGTAATCCCAGCAGGAGAATCACTCGAACCTGGGAGGAGGAGGTTGCAGTGAGCTGAGATTGTGCCAATTTGGAGGACTCATTCTTCTCAATATTTTTTTTTTTTGAGATGGAGTCTTGCTCTGTTGCCCAGGCTGGAGTGCAAAGGTGAGGTCTCGGCTCACTGCAACCTCTGCTTCCTGGATTCAAGCGATTCTCCTGCCTCAGCCCCTCAAGTAGCTGGAATTACATATATAGGCCACCATGCCCAGCTAAATTTTGTACTTTTAGTAAAGACAGGGTTTCACCATGTTGGCCAGGCTCGTCTCAAACTCCTGACCTCAGGTGATCTGCCCACTTCTGCCTCCCAAAATGCTGGGATTACAGGTGTGAGCCACGATGCCCAGCCCTACTGATTTTTTTTTCACATATCACAGCTTTTTAAATTTTTATTTTATTTATTTATTTATTTATTTTTTAGAGACAGGCTTTCACCATGTTGGCCAGGCTGGTCTCGAACTCCTGACCTCAAGCAATCCACCTGCCTTGGCCTCCCAAAGTGCTGGGATTACAAGTGTGAGGCATGGAGCCCAGCCCCTATTGATTTTTGACAAGTGTGCCAAGATCATTCAATATGGAAACAATAGTTACTTCAGCAAATGGTCCTGAGACAACTGGATGTCCATATACAAGAGTGAAGTTAGGCTAGCATGGTGGTTTATGTTTGTAATCCCAGCACTTTGGGAGTCTGAGGCAGAAAGATCATTTGAGCCCAGGAGTCTGAGACCAGGCTGGACAACATAGGAATATGACCCTCTCCCTATAAAAACAATTTTTTTAATTAGTTGAGTGTAGTGGTACAAATCTGTCATCCCAGCTACTAGGGAGGCTGAGGTGGCCAAATCATTTGGGCCCCCAGAGTTCAAGGCTGCACTGAGCAACCAAGTCATCAGAGTGAGAATCTATCTACAAAAAAAAAAAAAAAAAAAAAAATAGAGAGAGAGAGAGAAAGAACTAAAACCAACTCTTAAAAAAAAAAGGGGCAAATTATCACGACCATGTATTTGGCAGTAGAATTTTAGATGTGACACCAAAAGTATGAGCAACAACACAAACAAAATAGATAAATTGGACTTTATAAAAATTAAAAACTGGCCAGGCGTGGTGGCTCATGCCTGTAATCCCAGCACTTGGGGAGGCCGAGGCGGGTGGATCACCAGGTCAAGAAATCGAGACCGTCCTGGTCAACATGGTGAAACCCCATCTCTACTAAAAATACAAAAAATTAGCTGGGCGTGGTGGCGCATGCCTGTAATCCCAGCTACTTGGGAGGCTGAGGCGGGAGAATTGCCTGAACCCAGGAGGCAGAGGTTGTGGTGAGCCGAGATTGCGCCATTGCACTCCAGCCTGGGTAACAACAGCGAAACTCTGTCTCAAAAAAAAAAAAAAAATTAAAAACTATGCCAGGCTCAGTGTCTCATACCTGTAACCCCAACAGTTTGGGAGGCAGGCGCATCACTGAGGTCAGGAGTTCGAGACTCACCTGACTAGTATGGACAAACCCTGTCTCTACTAAAAAAATATAAAATTAGCCAGTGTGGTGGCACATGCCTGTAGTCCCAGCTACTCAGGAGGCTGAGGCAGGAGGATCACTTGTGGAGGTGGAGGTTGCAGTGAGCTGAGATTGCACCATTGGACTCCAGCCTGGGCAACAAGAGCGAAACTCCATCTCAAAAAAAAAAAACCACAAAAAAAAGATAAAGAACCCAGTAGGCCAGGCACAGTGGCTCCTGCCTGTAATCCTAGCACTTTGGGACGCCAAGGTGGGTGGATCACGAAGTCAGGAGTTCAAGACCAGCCTGGCCAATATGGTGAAACCCTGTCTCTACTAAAAATACAAAAATTAGTTGGGCACGGTGGCAGGTGCCTATAATCCTAGCTACTCAGGAGGCTGAGGCAGGAGAATTGCTTGAACCCGGGAGGCGGAGGTTGCAGTGAGCTGAGGTTGAGCCATTGCTCTTTTTGAGCCAAGTCCAGCCTGTGCAACAAGAGTGAAACCATCTCAAAAAAAGAAAAAAAATTTGCAAAAATGATTAAGAGCCTCAAACACCTGTGGGGCAAAATCAAATAGTCTAATATGCAAGCTACTGAATTATCAGAAGGAAAGGACAGAAAATAAAATTTAAAGAATAATGTCTAAAAACTTCCCCAATACACTAAAAGACAATTTTACAGAACCAAAAAACTCAGGAAAATGCAAACAGGATAAATGAGAAAACTTTGCCTGGGCATACTGTGATGGTTAATTTTATGTGTCAACTTGACTGAGTTAAGGAACGCCCAGAGAGCTGGAAAAATATTATTTCTGGGTGTGTTGGTGTGAGTGTTTCTTGAAGAGATTGGCATTTGAATTGGTAGACTGAGTAAGGAAGATTCTCCTGAACTAGCGTAGGTGGGCATCGTTCCAATCAAGTGAGGGCTTGGAAAGAACAAAAAGGTAGAGGAAGGGTGAGTCCTCTCCATGAGCTCAGATATCCAACTTCTCCTGTCTTTGGACCCAGGAGTTCCTGATTCTTGGCTTTTTAGACTATGACTTACACCAGTGCCACCACTGCCACCACCACTACCACTCCACCTCCAGTTCTCAGGCCTTTGGACTCAGACTGAATTACACCACCAGCTTCCTGGTTCTCCAGATTACAGATGGCAGATTGTGAAACATCTTGGTCCCTGTAATTGTTTAAGCCAATTCCCATGACAAACCCCCTCATATTTGCTGTGGGGAAGCTCAAGTAAATAAATAGAAAAAAAACTCACAGATGGCCAGGCACAGTGGCTCATGCCTGTAATCCCAGCACTTTGGGAGGATGAGGCAGGCAGATCACGAAGTCAGGAGTTCAAGACCAGCATGGCCAGCATGGTGAAACCCTATCTCTATTAAAAAATACAAAAGATTAGCCAGGCATGGTGGTACGCACCTGTAATCCCAGCTACTCAGGAGGCTGGAGCAGGAGAATTGTTTGAACCCGGGAGGCAGAGGTTGCAGTGAGCCGAGATCATGCCACTGCACTTCAGCTGGGCAACAGAGTGAGACTCTGTCTTGAAAAAAAGAAAAAACCCACATATATATGTATATAATCACATATAAAAGTAATGTGATTATTAGTACGGGAAGATATATACATATATACATCTCCCCCAGTGGTTCTGTTTCTCTGGAGAGAAACATGCATCAAGGCCAAACTGTCAAAAACCAAAGAACCAAAGATAGAAAATCTTGAAAGCATTCAGAGAAAAATAACACCGGAAATAATGATTCCTAGGATTGTGAACTTCTCATTAGAAACTGTGAGGGCCAGAAGATGGTAAGACATCTTAGAGACTTCCCTTTCAGAAGCCCCTCTTTGTGGCAAGGGAGAGCACTGCTCTTTATCTTTTGCCTTTTAAACTTCTCCTAAACTCAAAAAAAAAAAAAAAAAAAAAGGCCAGGTCTGGTGGCTCAGGCCTGTAATCCCAGCACTTTGGGAGGCCGAGGTGGGATCACGAGTTCGAGATCAGCCTGACCAGCATGGAGAAACCCCGTCTCTGCTAAAAATTACAGTCTGGCACAGACTGTAACTCCAGCTACTCAGGAGGCTGAGGCAGGAGAATCGCTTGAACTGGGAGGTGCAGGCTGCAGTGAGCCAAGATCGTACCACTGCACTCCAGTCTGGGCAAAAGAGTGAGATTCTGTCTCAAAAAAAAAAAAAAAAAAAAAAGGCCAGGTGCGGTGGCTCACGTCTGTAATCTCAGCACTTTGGGAGGCAGAGGCAGGAGGATCTCCTGAGGTCAGGAGTTCAAGACCAGCCTGGCCAACATGGTGAAACCCCATCTTTAAAAAAAAAAGTGCTAAAAGAAAAAACTAAATCTGTCACACCACTATCCTATCTCCAGGGAAGATATTCTTTAGGAATGAAGGCAAAATAGACATTTCCAGATAAAAAGAAAACTAAGATCATTTGTCACCAGCAATGCTGCTCTATAAAAAATACTAAAAGAAGTTCTTTAGGCAGAAGAGAAATGATGTTGGGGTAACTCAAAGCTTTAGGAAGGAACGAGAACATAGAAAAGGCTAAATAGGCCAAGTGTGGTGGCTCACACCTGTTAATTCCAGCACTTTGGGAGGCCGAGGCAGGTGGATCACCTGAGGTCAGGAGTTCGAGACCAGACTGGCCAATACAGTGAAACTCCATCTCTACTAAAAAGACAAAGAGTAGCCGGGCATGGTGGCCCATGCCTGTAATCCCAGCTACCCCAGAGGCTGAGGCAGGAGAATCTTTTGAACATGGGAGGCAGAGGTTTCAGTTAGTCAAGATCGCATCACTGCCCTCCAGCCTGGGTGGCAGAGTGAGACTTGGTCTCAAAAAAAAAACCAAAAAACCTAGGTAAATATTAAAAGCTGTTTCCTCTTAATTTCTTTAAAATGTAATACAACTATTTAAACCTAAAAATCATGACCAAATTAAAGAACCATTAAAAGAATCATAGAATACCTAAAAATGGTCAAAAGACAGAAAACAACATAACTAAAACAGAAATTAAGAATTAGTTTTTTGGGCCGGGCACAGTGGCTCAAGCATGTAATCCCAGCACTTTGGGAGGCTGAGGCGGGTGGATCACGAGGTCAAGAGATCGAGACCATCCTGGTCAAGGCGAAACCCCGTCTCTACTAAAAATACAAAAATTAGCTGGGCATGGTGGCGCGTGCCTGTAATCCCAGCTACTCGGGAGGCTGAGGCAGGAGAATTGCTTGAACCCAGAAGGCGGAGGTTGCCGTGAGCCAAGATCGCACCATTGCACTCCAGCCTGGGTAACAAGAGGGAAACTTCATCTCAAAAAAAAAAAAAAAAAATTACTTTTTTGTTATTTTCTATCTATCCCCTCAAATACATGCCAACAAAAATTTCTCATACATTCCTGTGCAGATTTGTTATATAACAAAAAAAGACTTTTACAATTTAAAGAAAAAGACGTAAAATTTTTTTTTAATTTCTGGAATTATGTTCACCATCTGCCAACACTACTTTCTTTCTTTTTTGAGATGGAGTCTCACTCTGTCACCCAGGCTAGAGTGCAGTGGTGCCATCTTGGCTCACTGCTACCTCTGCCACCTGGGTTCAAGCGATCCTCCTGCCTCAGCCTCCCGAGTAGCTGGGATTACAGGCACCTGCCACCTTGATTAGCTAATTTTTGTAGTTTTAGTAGAGACAGGGTTTCACCATCTTGGCCAGGCTGGTCTTGAACTCCTGACCTTGTGATTGGCCTCCCAAAGGGCTGGGATTACAGGCATGAGCCACTGCACCCGGCCTAGTTTCTTTTTGAGACAGGGTCTCACTCACCCAGGCTGTAGTGCAATGGCACAATCAGGGCTTACTGCAACCTCTGCCTCCTGGGCTCACATTTTCCTCTCACCTCAGCCTCCCAAGTAGCTGGGACCACAGGTGCACGCCACTATGCTTAATTTTTGTAATTTTTATAGAGATGGATTTTTGCCACGTTGCCCAGGCTGGTCTCAATCTTCTGAGCTCAAGCAATCCACCCACATTGGCTTCCCAGGTGCTGGGATTACAAGTATGAGCCACCAAGCCCAGCCCCAACACTAATTTCTAGGTATGAGATATATTTTCTTTCCACAGTGCTTATTTTTAAAATAATAATAACCTATTCTTTTAATAAAGACAGAAGTCACTTCTTTCAAACAATTTAAAATCTGGATTAAATGGCCAGGCTCGGTGGCTCACGCTTGTAATCTCAGCACTTTGGGAGGCCGAGGCGTGAATCATGAGGTCAGGAGATCGAGACCACATGGCGAAACCCTGTCTCTAGTAAAGATTAGCTGGGAGTGGTGGCACCTGTCTTTAGTCTTAGCTATTCAGGAGGCTGAGGTAGGGGAATCGTTTGAACCCGGGAGATGGAGGTTGCAGTGAGCCAAGATCATGCCACTGCAGCCTGGTGACAAAGCAAGACTCTGTCCACCCCCCCAAAAAAATCTGGATTAAATATGGCAGACTGTTAACTGTCATCTATAATTTGTGATAATAGGTGTTGTCTATATTTTTTATTCTTTTGAATATTTCAAAACAAAAAATAATTAAGTCGGCTGGGTGCAGTGGCTCATGCCTGCAATTCCAGCACTTTGGGAGGCTGAGGCAGGTGGATCACCCGAAGGCAGGAGCTCAAGACCAGCCTGGCCAACATGGTAAAACCCCGTCTCTACTAAAAATACAAAATGTAGCTGGGTGTGGTGGCAGGTGCCTGTAATCCCAGCTACTTGGGAGGCTGAGGCAGAATCGCTTGAACCCAGGAGACGGAGGTTGCAGTGAGCTGAGATTGCAACACTGCTTTCTACCCTGGGCGACAGAAGGAGACTCCATCTCAAAAAAATAAAACTAAATAAAATACATAAACCAGAAGTAACTTGCAGAGGATACAGAACATTGATACCTACATTAAGGTGCTAATGAAAGGGGGAAAAATGGCCAACTAAAACCAGCATATTACCCCCAAGACCTTTAACTTCAGCTTCTCTATTTACAGCTGTATCTTCACTTTTGGTTTGAGGCCAAGATGAAAATACATTTTTGTTCATTTGTTAGTGACTCAAGCAAAGCGTAGGAAAAAATAACAAAAGAAAGTATGCCTCCTGGTGGTGGGATTAGTTTTGTTTTTTGAGATGGAGTCTTGCTCTGTTGCCCAGGCTGGAATCCAATGGGACGATCTCGACTCACTGCAACTTCTGCCTCCTGGGTTCAAGTGATTCTCCTGCCTCAGCCTCCCAAGTAGCTGGGATTACAGGCACCTGCCACCACACCCAGCTAATTTTTGTATTTTTAGTAGACACAGGGTTACAGTGTTGGTCAGGCTGGTCTCAAAACTCCTGACCTTGTGATCCGCCCACCTCTCCCAAAGCATTGGGATTATAGGCATGAGCCACCTCACCCGGCCTGCGTTATACCTTTCCAAATTACTTATGACAACCAATAAAACAAGTTAAAAGGCTGTTATGGTCAGTATTATCTTAATGTAAGACAAGAGCTGCATCTGCTGTGATAACAAACTCAGTACAGCAGTGCCTGGCACAGAGCAGGGGCTGTGTGGGTTCAGTGACTGTTAAGGTCACCCCCCACTTTCCTGGTCCCCTCCCCTTAACAGATCAGCAGCCAGGCAGGAGGCAGGGGCCTGCGGGTACCCTGAACCCCAAAGAAGCACTCAACGTACATACTTTTGGTCAAAATTAGTAAACTTTATTTAAACTTCAAAAAAATAAAATAACAGACAAAAGGCAGCTTTAGCTTTGTTCTTCCCCAGGATCCGCTGTAACCATTCAGAGCAGGAACTACCCCTAAGTTAAAATACCCTTTACCGCCCCCCTCATCAAGCCACAGGCAAGGAAGGATCTTCAATTTGGGGACAGGCAGGGGGTGGGTGGGATAGGAACGAGACCACCACCGGGCCAGTGGGTTCTGACAGCATGAGTGGAGAAAAAGATAAGAGACCGCATCACACACGGGATCCAGGTCACTGGGAGCTCTGCCACAAGGTGTTATGTACAAGGGGCTGGACTGGGGATGACACCCCAAGAGGGAGACAAGAACTGCACAGCCTGGGCACACTGCCCTGGGCCCTAGCCTGCTGCTGCGCTCCAGGCGCCCTCAGTTCTCCTCGTCACTGTCATCAGGACTGATGGCCGGGCTGGTGAGGCTGTAGGTGGGGCTGGTGGGTGAGTAGCCAGGGGAAGTAGGAGAGTAGGTAGAGCCTTTCGGGGAGGTGGGCGAGTAGGTGGGGCTGGTCGGTGAATACTTAGGGGAAGTGGGTGAGTAAGTGGGGCTAGTAGGTGAGTACTTGGGGGAAGTCGGGGTGTAGACAGGAGAGGTTGGGGAATAAGTAGGGGAAGTTGGGGAGTATTTCGGGGTAGTGGGTGAATAGGTGGGGCTGGTAGGTGAGTACTTGGGAGAGGTGGGTGAGTATTTGGGACTGGTAGGCGAGTACTTGGGAGAAGTTGGGGTATATTCTGGGGAGCTGGGACTGTAGGAAGGACTAGTTGGGGTGTACTTGGGTGAGGTTGGGCTATAGCTGGGCGAGCTGGGGCTGTAGCTGGGTGAGCTTGGGGTATAGGTTGGAGACTGTGGTGTGTATCGTGGGCTGGAAGGGGAATAACTTGGTGAGGTTGGGGAGTAGCTGGGTGACGTTGGGGAGTAGCTTGGAGAGGTTGGGCTGTAGTTAGGGCTGGTAGGTGTGTAGTTGGGACTGGTAGGTGAATAGCTGGGTGATGTTGGGCTGTAGCTGGGTGATGTTGGGGTGTAATTGGGACTGGTTGGAGAATAGTTCGGGCTGGTGGGTGAGTAACTTGGAGAAGTGGGTGAGTAGCTGGGAGAGGTAGGTGAATAGCTTGGAGAGGTCGGTGAGTAGCTGGGGGAAGTGGGAGAATAGCTGGGTGAAGTTGGTGAGTAGCTGGGAGATGTCGGCGAGTAGCTGGGAGAGGTGGGCGAGTAGCTGGGAGAGGTGGGCGAATAGCTAGGGGAAGTGGGTGAGTAGCTGGGAGAGGTGGGAGAATAGCTGGGAGAGGTGGGTGAGTAGCTGGGAGAGGTGGGCGAATAGCTGGGAGAGGTCGGTGAGTAGCTGGGTGATGTTGGGGAGTAGCTGGGTGATGTGGGGCTATAGTTGGGACTGGTTGGAGAATAGGATGGAGAAGTGGGAGAGTAGGAGGGGGAAGTGGGGGAGTAAGAGGGACTCTGGGGTGTGTAGCCCCCAGGAGAGCGGGGCTCGTAGGCAGGTGACGTTGGTGAGTAGCTGGGAGACATGGCACCACCTGTGGGAAGAAGCCAACAAAGGAGATGAGCGATGGGAAGACTCACCCAGAACTGAGGAGGCAACAAACCTGGCCTGACAGATGGCGAGAACTCACCTGGTGAAGGGATGTAGGGGCTTGAGGGACCTGGGGAGCCTGGGGAGCCTGGTGTGGGAGACCAGGCAGGGGAGTAACCCGGGCTGAAGCCGCTGGCATCAGATGCAGCACTGGGAGAGAAGCCAGCTGCCCCTGGGGTCATGCCACTCCCTACAGAGTAAGAGAAACAGGTTAAGGCCAGAGCTAGAGCCCAGATGACCCCAACTCTTCCTGCTGCACCTTTCACTAGCCCTCTGAGTCCTTGAGTTCCAACAATGGCTACTGTTCACGATCTCAGCTAACCCACCTCTGAACCACCTGGAGAGCCCTCTTCTTGGATCAGGTTACTCACCAACACTGGGGGACCAGGCGCCGTAGGCAGGGGTTGCACCCTGGTTCCAAGGCGTCATGGCAGGAGAGATTCCACCCATGGGACTGGGTGCTGACCCAAAGAACATGCCAGTGGCTGCAAAGAGGCACACAGGAACTCATGAGGAGCAAGAACAGCAGGGACTGGTGACACCCTCCCACCCACGGCCTGACCCACCACCTTGCTGACCCAGCCAGATCCTGGGCAGCTGGGGCCCTTCATACTCACGTCCAGCAGCCCCCAGGCCGGGGATATTGGTGGGGATCTCCATGCCATACTTGCACTTCTCTGCATCAAGCAGGAGGTCAAAGCAGCCAGTGCCGGCCGGAGCCAGCTGGCCCAGCATGATATTCTCAGAGACCCCCTTCATGGGGTCGCTCTCACCATGTGCGGCTGCTTCCATAAGCACGTCCACCTGAACACAGCAGACAGGTCCCATCAGACCTCTCCATACATAGCACCTGGCTGTCCCACCGCCACAGACCAGCCGCCCAAGGTGGGCACCCTTCTTCCCACACTGCTCCCTCCTGCCCTATTCAGAAGTTACACTGTTACCGTTTCCTCAAAGGAACACTTCATGAGTGGTCCTGTGTCCTGGCGGTTGACTCCGTGTCGGGTGATGGCCATCAAGTGGCCGCGACAGGTCATGGTATCACATAAGAGAGCCAAGTGTCGGTAATTGACATAGGAGCCATCGAAAGAGATGACATGGTACAGCTCCCGCTCTAGGGCCTTCCGCACGGCTTCAATGCCCAGTACCTGGCACAGGGGAGGGATGAGGAGCAGAAAGTCAGAACCCAGCAACTCTGCTCTCTTCCCTGCTCCTGCTGTCACCCAGATCCAGGGAGGGTGTCAGGATCCAGGATATCCCACTCTCAGAATGGATTCAGGCAGAAAAATTCTGAGCCTGAGGAAATCCTGTGAGTGGGGAGCACAGAATGAGGAGCCTGAGCGACAGAGATGTATGGAAGGCCTCTGGGCAGCACACTTGGAGCTCACCGTGAAGATCTCCACGATGTCATTGGATGTGGTGCGCACAGGGTCCACATCCTTCTCACTCAGCACCCGCATCAAGCTCACGCCATCCGTCTCCAGGATCCACTCCTGCAGGGCCTTGAACTCCCCATCCTCCGTGATGATGATCTTCTTCTTGTTGTCTGTCTGTGGCAAGTGCATGTACACCTGTGGAGAAGACAGCGTGCTCAAAGTGTGTAGGGCGGTAAGGTGGGGAATTGGGTGGAGGGAAGGTGGGGGCAGAAGGAGCGGCTGACCTTGCTGATCTGCTCAATGCCCTGCAGGGTCATATCTGTCAGCATGTTGGACTCGATGCAGCGCAGGAAGACGTCATCATCCATTTTGTCCACCACCTCTTCCTCCTACAGCAAGAGTGAGGTCCTGGTCTCCTCACTGGTCCTCACCTAAACTATAGCCTCCTCTGGTCTCCTCCCCAGCTCTCAAACTACAGCCTCCTTGAGGGCCTGAGAGTCAGCCACTAGGCTCTGTCCCTCACAGTTCCAGTGAGACTTTTTTTTTTAAGACGGAGTCTCACTGCTGTCAGCCCAGGCTGGAGTGTAATGGCACGATCTTGGCTCACTGCAACCTCCGCCTTCTGGGTTCCAGCAATTCTCCAGTGAGACTTGCTGATTTTACAATATTAAAAGAAGCCTAAGGAAAGGCACCCAAATCCCACCACCCTAACACATCCACTCTGGTACAGCAGCTGGCTCCATATACGTGTCATGTCCTCAGTGGCTGTGCCCAAGCACATAGCATGCCCTGCTCCAGCACCTCTTTACGTGTTCACCTAGGCTGCTGCTGTCGTGACAGTCATCTCTTAATAGTCATATACTATATTCCATCAAGACCTATCAATGCTTTTATAACCGTTCTCTGACGGCAGTTCAGTAGTCAGTGAGTTCTTCAGTTTTTGTTTGTTTTGAGATGGAGTTTCACTCTTGTTGCCCAGGCTGGAGTGCAGATACAATCTTGGCTTACCACAACTCCCACCTCCCAAGTTCAAGAGATTCTCCTGCCTCAGCCTCCAGAGTAGCTAGGATTACAGGCATCCACAACCATCCCCAGCTAATTCTGTATTTTTAGTAGAGATGGGGTTTCTCCATGTTGGTCAGGCTGATCTCGAACTCCCAACCTCAAGTGATTTGCCTGCCTTGGCCTCCCAAAGTGCTGGGATTACAGGTGTGAGCCACTGTGCCCAGCCTGAATTCTTCAGTTCTTATTACTGAAGCACCAGGCACCAATATGTGCTATAAAGCAAGTATCTTAGGAGCCATGCCCAGGAGTCGTCACTGGTCCAGCCTTTTCAGGGGTCTTGTACATGTCACATGACTTCCCCTAGGATATAGCAATTCCTACTGCCCAACCTGCCCCCAAGTTTGACCCCTGCCTCAGGACTGGGATTTGTATTGCCGAAGGAAAACAAGTGGCAGGAGCCTCAGGGGAGTAGAGCCAAGTGACAGGGCCAAGAGGGAAGCACTCCTATTTAACACTATTTTTTTTTTTTTGGAGACGGAGTTTCGCTCGTTTACCCAGGCTGGAGTGCAATGGCGCGATCTTGGCTCACCGCAACCTCTGCCTCCTGGGTTCAAGCAATTCTCCTGCCTCAGCCTCCCAAGTAGCTGGGACTACAGGCGCAGGCCACCATGCCCAGCTAATCTTTTGTATTTTTAGTAAAGATGGGGTTTCACCATGTTGACCAGGATGGTCTTGATCTCTTGACCTCGTGATCCACCCACCTCGGCCTCCCAAAGTACTAGGATTGTAGGTGTGAGCCACCGCACCCGGCCAACACTATCTGTTTTATCTACTTGGCCACTGCTGTGGATTTTGAAGATCGTTGCTAATCACCATTCCCCATCCCTAAGTTAGGTGGGTACAACTGGCCCCTCAATGTTGACTGCATCTTCATTTCTCTGGTCCCTAACATTATTTAAGAGTTTTATACATGTGACACATTGATTTCTTCTTGGGCCCGTTACCTCTTGCATCTTGTTCTCATCACTGTTCATGATGCGAATACGAAGCACCAGCTTCTCTGCATTGTCATCATTAAAGATGCAATTCAAGTCGTCGCCAAAACCTGGTGGGGCGAGGAGCCATGAGAAAGGCTGCAGCTAACAGGATCGGCCCTAGCCACCATCCATTCACAGCTCTCTCTGAGCAAGGCTCCTTTTTGGCTCCCCCTCCTCCTCACAGAACCTTCCTTTTCACAGAAACCCTTGGAAAGAGGAAGGGGGAACACAGAGAGTTTCGAGAAAGGGAGTACAGAGAGGACCTGGAGAGTCAAGAGCATGCCTTGGAGGGGCGGAACTGGGATGTGGATGGTGGTGAGGGTAGGTGGCTCTTTAGGGGCTCAGGTGTGGTGAATGTGACAGGTGGCAGCCCAGATAGCAGGGTTCCTGAGCCAGCCTCCTCCGAGGCTTACCAGCATTGATCTTCTCGGCAATCTGCTCCATGGTCAGCTTCCGGTCAGTCATGTGCTTCCGATCCAGCTCCACCCGCAACAGCCAGGGAGAGATTCGGGCCACATCAAAGTCAGGCATCTCGTAGTAGACATTCACCCACTCCTGATCCTCTGCCACCACTGTGCTCTGGGGGTTGGGGTCATAGTAGATGGCTGTGTTGGCAGTCACCTTCCTCAATGTTGTATGCTCCAGGCGGCACAGAATATCCTGGGAAGAGAAAGGAATTCATGACACAGGAAACCAAATAGCCCTAAAGGCCTCTTTTAACCCTCCTTTCCTTATCAAGGGAATCCAAAATCCTTTATTCATGGGGAAGAGTTCTTTTTTTTTTTTTTTTTTTGAGATGGAGTCTCGCTCTGTTGCCCAGGCTGGAGTGCAGTGGTACAATCTCAGCTCACTGCAACTTCCACCTCCCAGGTTCAAGCGATCCTCCTGCCTCAACCCCCCTAGTAGCTGGGATTACAGGCACACACTACCAGGCCTGGCTAATTAATTTTTGTACTTTTAGTAGAGACAGGGTTTCGCCATGTTGGCCAGACTGGTCTTGAACTCGACTTCAGGCGATCCACCTACCTCGGCCTCCCAAAGTGCTGGGATTACAGGTGTGAACCACCGTGCCCAGCCGAGTTCTCCTTCCTTTCTTCCTGCCAAGAAGCCCAGTACCTCCAATCCCTACCTTGGCTCTCTCAGCATCTCGAGCAGACTGGCCCAACAGGAAAACAGTAAGCGAAGGGGTCTTTGGCTTCTTGGAAATGTTGATGAGCTCCTTAAGTCGGGGCACACCCAGCGTCACATTCTTCGCAGACACACCAGCATAGTGGAAGGTGTTCAAGGTCATCTGGGTAGCAGGTTCTCCAAGGGACTGTGCAGCCAGAGCTCCCACCATTTCGCCAGGATGGGCCTAAGGAAAAGCTCCCATCAGACAAAGCCAACAACTCTCTTCAGGTTAATGAGTGGGATACAGTCAGGGCCAGGACTGTATTCTCAAAGGACAAGGGCAGATGAGTTTGGAAAAGGCAGGTAGCTGCTAAAAACAAACAAACCAACAAAAAACCCTTCTTATTTGATCATCCCCTTCCTCACACAGAGCTTCCATTTATAGAATACCACTTGGCACCTGGTATGCAGCACATCCAGAAAAAAGCTACTATACCATCTGAGATCCAATTTTTTTTTTTTTTTTTTTTTTGAGATGGAGTCTTACCCTGTGACCCAGGCTGGAGTGCAACAGTGTGATCTCAGCTCACTGCAACCTCCACCTCCCAGGTTCAAGTAATTCTCCCATCTCAGCTTCCCAAGGAGCTGGGATTACAGGTATGCACCACATTTTTAGCAGAGTTGGGGTTTCTCCATGTTGGTCAGGTTGGTCTCGATCTACAGCCCTAAATCAGACTCTGCACCTGCCTCGACCTCCCAAAGTGCTGGGATTACAGGCGTGAGCCACCATACCCAGCCAAGATCCAAATTTCTAAACTTATGTTGAAGTTACAGGGTAAATATTAATTTTATAAATTAGCTAAATAAGAATCTCCCCATATTAATTATGAGATAGCCATATAAAAAATTAAACTTACCTGGAATCCCACAGTATCTAACTTTTTCAGACTAATTTCTTCCACTCAGTAAATACGTGTTTAAGATTCATCACTGGTAAAGTCAGTACTTTGTTATGTTGCCCAGGCTGGTCTCAAACTCCTGGGTTCTGGTGAGCCACCCGCCTCAATCTTCCAAAGTGTTGAGATTATAGTTAGGGGCTACCGCATCTAGCTTATCACTGTCCTTTTGACAGCATTTTTTTTTTTTGAAACAGAGTCTCACTCTGTCAGCCAGGGTGGAGTACAGTACATGATCTCAGTTCACTACTGCAGCCTCAACCTCCTAGCCTTAGGTGATTCTCCCACCTCACCCTCCCAAGTAGCTGGGATTACAGGTGTACTCTACCATGCCTGGCTTTTTTTTTTTTTTTTTTTTGGTAGAGATGGGGTTTTGCCATGTTGCTCAAGGTTGGTCTTAAACTCCTGGGCTCAAGCAATCCTCCCACCTCAGTCACCCAAAAAGCTAGGATTATAGACATGAGCCACTGTGCCTGGCTGTTCATTACTTTTTTTTGAGGTGGTCTCCCTCTGTCATCCAGGCTGGAGTGTAGTTGTACAATCTCGGCTCACTGCAACCTCTGCCTCCCAGGTCCAAGTGATCCTCCTGCCTTAGCCTCCCTCTGGCTCATTTTTCTATTATTTTTAGTAGAGATGGGGTTTTACCATGTTGGGTAGGCTGGTCTCGAACTCCTGACCTCAAGTGATCTGCCCACCTCAGCTGCCTCCTAAAGTGGTGGGATTACAGGTCTAAGCCACCTTGCCCAGCTGTTCATTACTTTTTATTGCTGAATGATGTTCCCTCAAATTGATAGAATACATTTATTTTTCTTATCCATTCATCAATGGATGGACACTTAAGTTGTTTTCACTGCTTACTGTAACACTGCTATGAGAATTTATATATAAATGTTTGTGTGGCCATACGGTTTCTGTTCTCTTGAGTGTGTGTGTGTGTGTGTGTGTATATATATATATGTAGGAATGAAACTACTGGGCCATATGGTAACTCTATGTTTAACCTCCTCAGGCAGTTGTACCTTTCCTACCAGCAATGTATGAGGGTTCTAATTTTTCCACATCCTTGTCAACACTTGATATTATCTGTGTTTTGGATTACAGTCATCCTAGTGGATGTGAAGTGGCACATGAAACTCTGGTTTCATTTTCATTTCCCTGATGGGTAATGATGCTGAACCTTTTCATGCATTTACTGATCATTTACATGACTAGTACTCTTCTTTGGGGAAACTGGGCTCACTGAGACCTCCACCTCCAGATTCAAGTGATTCTCCTGCCTCAGCCTCCAGAGTAGCTGGGATTACAGATTACAGACATGTGCCACCACGCCCAGCTAATTTTGTATATTTAGTAGAGATGAAATTTCTCCGTGTTGGTCTGGCCAGTCTTGAACTCCTGACCTCAGGTGATCTGCCCGCCTTGGCCTCCCAAAGTGCTGGGATTATCAGGCATGAGCCACCATGCCCTGCCAGGACACATGTATTGAAATCCTTTGAGACGTTTTTTTTTTTTTTTTTTTTTTTTTTTGAGGCAGCGTTTTGCTGTTGTTACCCAGGCTGGAGTGCAATGGTGTGATCCCGGCTCACCGCAACCTCCACCTCCTGGGTTCAAGCAATTCTCCTGCCTCAGCTTCCCGAGTAGCTGGGATTACAGGCACACGCCACCATGCCCAGCTAATTTTTGTATTTTAGTAGAGACAGGGTTTCACCTTGTTGACCAGGATGGTCTCGATCTCTTGACCTCGTGATCCACCCGCCTCAGCCTCCCAAAGTGCTGGGATTATAGGCCCACTTTAAGACTTTTTATTGTTGACTTGTTAATAGTCCTTTATATATTTTTCATGTATGACCCTTAGGAGATAGATGATTTCCAATATTTTCTTCTTTTGTCATTAGTTATTAGTTTATTATAAAAGAGAGATATGGAAATTGTTTTTATTAATTTTTTATAATATGTGTGTGTATATAAATTTTTTTGTTTTTAAGACAGGATTTTACCATGTGTGCCAGGCTGGTCTCGAACTCCTGACTGCAGGTGTGCCTTCCCTGGCCTCCCAAAGTGCTGGGATTACAGGCATGAGCCACTGTACCTGGCCACAGAAATTATTTACATGATGAAAGATTTCAGAAATTCAGTGGAATGGGCAGCTTCATGCTAATGCCATTTCAACAGTGACAGTCTACATACTTTCCAAGAATGTCACCATCTCCAAACAGGAAATAATCCTTGTCATCTAGAATTACTTTGATGTCTCCATACTCAAGAGAACTTTGTCTCCAACTTTCAGGCTAACTGGTTGAATCTCTCCACTCTTTCCTTTAGAACCCGATCCAGTGGCAACTACTCTTGCTTGCAATCGTTTTCCCTGAGATTTTTCTGGAAGCATAATGCCTCCTTTGGTTATTATAGCAGCACTCCTTTCGACTAGTACTCAGTCAACGAGTGGAGGAAACTTTCTTATGCTGTCCTGCCACGACTCCCTTCACGTTGTACTCTGCTCTGGTATACTGCCACAAGGAGAGACCCCCACCGCCAACCAGCCCTCATAACATGTGGAAAAAAAGCCCAAATATCTTCCGTTCTCTGCGTTATCTTTTTACTTTCTTGATAGTAGGCACTTTCTTGATCATGCTTTACTATGAAGCATGAAGTTTTAAATTTTGATGAAGTCCCTTTCATCTCTATTTTTCCCTTTGGATGCTTATGCTTCTGGTGTACTAAGAATTCACTGCCTAATCCACAGTCATTAAGAGGTATCCAAGTTTCCAAGAGTTTTATAGTGTTAGCTCTTGAATTTAGGGATTTTGGAGAGTTTTTGTACATGGTGTTAGGTAGGAATCCAACTTCTTTTGCCTGTGGATATCCAGCTGCCCCAGCACCATTTGCTAAAAAGACTATTCTTTCCCCATTTAATTAAATTGGCACTCTTGCGAAAAATCAAGTGACCATAAATGTCAGGGTTTATTTCTGAACTCAATTCTACTCTATCAGTCTTCGTATGTACCTTTATGACAGAGCACACTGTTTTGCTTACCGTAGCTCTGTAGTAAGTTTTAAGATCAAGGAATGAGAGTCATACAACTTTTGTTATTTTTAAATATCGTTCGGGCTATTCTACGTCCCTTGCATTTCCATAGGAATTCTAGCGTCGACTTGTAAATTTCTGCCAAAAAGCCAGTTGGGATTTTGATAGGGATTATACTGAATCTGTAGATCACTTTGGGAAGTAGCGCTATTTAACAATACTAAGTCTTCCAATCCATGAACATGAGATATCTTTCATTTACGTCTTCTTACATTTCTTTCAGCCGTGCTCCAGTGTTTCCTAATACATTTTTAATTATTTAATTTATGAAAAGTGACTTGAACAGATTCAGAGGTATAATGACATTATAATGACACTGCTTTGCCCTGTTATTATCCTATAAAATCTTTAAAGCCAGTGAAAGCATATTCCAATATCTGTAAATCTTTTTTGTTTACTCCCTCCAATTCCCTGTCTTTATCTAACTTAAACTGTGCACACAGCAGGGACTGTAGGAAAATAAAAAAGAACAATTCTCCTACATCACATCCCAGTCATGCCACTTATTTCCCACATGACCATCATACAATCCAGCCACTCTCTCCAAGCCTTTTTGTGTCTGCAACCTGGGACTAACAAGCCCTCCCCTCTTAGGAGTGTTCTAAAGCCGCTATTGGCCAAACACAGAACTTGGTAAGGTACACAGCAGTCTCTCCATGAATGAGAGCTGTTATTAGGTGATTGTGGACAGAAGTGGGCTGTTCTTGGAAACCAAAGTCAACAGGTAAAAGGAGAAAAACAAGACTACCATGAGGAGCACAACACTCACAATGGCTTGGTTGAACTTGGACTCAATCTCCCCAAGCAGCCAGTCAAAGGCCTCTCCACTGAGCCGAAACTCCTCCGCCATGCGGCGGGAACACAACGTGGATCGCAGGTGGATGTTGAAGAGCAGCGTGGCATTTTCCTGGGCCTGCCGGCTTAGTGGGTCATCCCCATTCACGATCACCAGCTTCTTGCTCAATTCCTTGACTCCTGGGGACCAATTAAAGGTGAAGAGATTGTTAGACCAGGGCCCAGCAGTCTCCTTTCCCCTGGCCTGGCTTGGAGACCCCTCAGCAGGTACTCACCCTCTACCACTTTGATGGGGTGCAGGTCAGAGGGAAGGCGGGGGTTGATGTGGAAGATTTTCTGAGCATTCCAGATCATGCGCAGCAGGTTACAGGGGAGAACGACCTGAGGAAGGAGGGAATGGAGGGAGGGGTTGAGTCTGGGGACAACCATCCAGGGCGGCACATCTGTAGCGTAGCACTTCCCACCCACACACACCTTGCTGTCTCCAGTTGGGAAGATGACCCTGAGAACCTCCCGATCCTCCCGCATCCGCTCAAATTCCCGCTCCAATTCATTCTGTATATGCGCATTGCTCAGCACATCCTTCACCAGGTCCTCCTGCAGTGTGCGCCGCAGGGCCCTCTCATTGGTATAATCAAAGCGGAACCTGAAATGCAAGGGGTAGTCAGTGGGCAAGTGGGCTGTGGGACCTTGGTCCCCACAAAAAGCACTGTGAGGCTCCCAAAGGTGCACAGCCGACCAGGTACAGTGGTTCAGAGGCAAGAATCCTGGACAGAGAAAGATCCAGGCTCAAGGACTGCCACTGGGACCTGAGTACATGCCTGCCCCTCTGCAGTTGCTTTATAACCTCAGCAGGGACAAAGTGGGGACCAATCTTAAATCTACCTTTATCCACCCCTCCCCCATGTCACACAGCTGTTTCAGATAGGTAGGGGAAAGGACACTAAAAGGTAAGCTCGACATATACCAGGCTGTCTCTCTGCAGTGGGGATGGGAACCCTACTACTCAGGCCCTGAGCCCCAGGAGCAAGAACCACCCGCCTGCGCCTCCTTACTTCTTCTCAAAAGCCTTGTTGGAAGGCTTAAGTGTAGCCAGGTTCTGAAACTCAACGCTCTCGCCCGCCAGGCCATCTTCACCGTATCGCAGCTGCACCACCTGGTTGATGGAGTTCCGCACAGTTGCATCGTATTTCACCATCACTGACTCCATGGACTTGATCAGCCGCCGCTGGATGTATCCTGGAGGGAAGTAATCAGTTGTAGGAACCAAGGCAAAAAGAGAATGATAAAGCCCAAAGACCCAGGCTACCTGACTCTCAGAAGAATCAGCTAGTAGCTGATTCTGGAACTCAATGCTCTCATTGGGGACAGGCCAGCAGAGCCCCAGAGGCTCTAAATCCCTGGGTTGTGGAATGCTGCACAGCAATCCAAATGAGGGTGTTAGTGCCAATTCTGAGTCTCTAATCTTTCCACAAGGGCCAGAATGATACCCCTGGGAATAGAAGCCTGAGAATTGCCACTCTCCACCTGTCACGAGTTTCCCAGTCTGCAGCAGTCCCTGTTAATAGCCCAAGGAAGACCCATGAAGAAAGCCTCACCAGTCTCAGCAGTCTTAACAGCCGTGTCAATGAGCCCCTCACGACCCCCCATGGCATGGAAGAAGAACTCGGTAGGTGTAAGGCCGGCTAGGTAGGAGTTCTCCACAAAGCCACGGCTCTCAGGCCCATAGTCATCTTTGATGAAGTGAGGCAGAGTCCGGTGCTTGAAGCCAAATGGAATCCGCTTGCCCTCCACGTTCTGCTGCCCGACGACAGCAATGACCTGGGACACAGGAAGGTGGGGCGTATTGAATTCCCTTTGCCTTAAGAATAACGGTTCCCAGGCCGGGCGAGGTGGCTCAAGCCTGTAATCCCAACACTTTGGGAGGCCAAGGCAGGTGGATCATGAGGTCAAGACCATCCTGGTCACCATGGTGAAACCCCGTCTCTACTAAAGATACAAAAAATTAGCTGGGCGTGGTGGCGTGTGCCTGTAATCCCAGCTACTAAGGAGGCTGAGGCAGGAGAACTGCCTGAACCCAGGAGGCGGAGGTTGCAGTGAGCCGAGATTGCGCCATTGCACTCCAGCCTGGGTAACAAGAGCGAAACTCCGTCTCAAAAAAATAAAAAATAACAGTTCCCAAGATTTTCCCCCAACTCCTGTGATCCTCTCGACCAAGATACATTCAAACAGCTTCCTTCCTCTTCCCAAACTTCAGTGTGGGCTGTGTGTGGAAAGATATGGCTCCTTACCTGGGAGATGTTAATCTTGGAACCTTTAGCTCCGGACACAACCATAGACTTGAAGTTGTTGTATTCAGATAAAGATTTCTGAGCAGAGGAGCCAGTCTTGTCTCGGGCATCATTAAGAATGCGGTTCACCTGATTCTCAAAAGTCTGCCGCAGAGTGTTCCCTGGGGTGGGCTCCAGCTCATTGTTATGTGCCTTCTCAATGACCTGCAGGCAGAGTTCCCAGTGAGACATCAATCCCTTCTCTCCGCCCCTTCCCTCTAACCTTGCACTCCCTTTGCTCTTGACGATGCTAAATTCAAAGTCCCTGGAAACCCCTTACTCCGTCTCTGGCAGCCTTCCCTCTCACCTCTATTACATCCTGCTTGGCCTTCTTAATAGTGTTCTGAATGTCCTGGTAAGTCTTAGAATCAGCAATGGAGTCCCCAATGCCAATGGTATGACCTAGAGACAGGGAAAAGCATCAGCAATCCCCTCTTTGAACCTCTAAGAAACATGGAATGGAATTATAGCTGAGAGAGTGGAAGGGGAGACACCAAATTCAAGGAGGAAAGAAAGGGATGGAAAGACTAACAGGTGAGAGAAGTCACAGAGAGGTCTTGGTACTGCCTCCATGCTCACCCTCGATGAGGAGCCAGTTGTTAATGACAGTCTGAATGTTGGAGTAGAAGAGGCGAGTGATGTCATGACCCATCTCTAGGTAGGAGATGTGGACCAGGGAGCCAGCTGACGTGCCCAGAGACTTCTTACACAGGATGCCCATGATTAGCTCTCCATTCTCCACCACCACCTAAGGACAAAGCATCCACTCAAGGTCCCTGCTCCGGTCCTGGCTCCCATGTCCAAATTCTGTCCTCACATACTCAGAATCCAGGCCCTACCTTGGTGTCCCCAGGAGAAATGTGCTTGTAAGGGCCACTGTCTTCGTCATCAGGATGGGTGCTGTGGGTGCGGATACAATTGATGTGGCCAGGTATGATGAGGGAGAAGATCTGCTTGCCTGTCCACAGGGGCCGGGGCTTTAGGATGGCTGGCTGTGGGACCTTCCCATCCCATGTCGACAGGAACATCAGGAGGTTCATCACCTCACCCTGTGAGACAAAGAGTAAGACAGAGAGAGGAAGTCAGACTGCAGGCCTCACATCTCAGGAATGTGAGACAAATGTTAGAGAGTTTCCCTGCCCAAGGGAGAAAGGCAGATTTGGGAGACAGAGATGTCAGGAAACGTTTTTTCCAAACTTTTATTTTCTTTTTTTGAGACAGGGTCTTGCTTTGTTACCCAGGCTGGAGTGCAACTGCACAACTGGGGCTCACTGCAACCTCAGCCTACTGGGGTCAAGCAATTCTCTTGCTTCAGCCTCTCGAGTAGGTAGGATTACTGGCGCCTGCCACTACAGCCAGCTAATTTTTGTATTTTTGGTAGAGACGGGGTTTCACCGTATTGGCCAGAGTTGGCTCCAGCTCCAGGCCTCAAGTGGTGTGCCTGCCTCAGCTTCCCAAAATGCTAGAATTACAGGTGTGAGCCACCACGCCCGGTCTCAAACTTTTAATTAAAAATTCACTGTAATAGTAAAACTGTTGTTTTTGTTCTTTTTAAACAATAAGCATAAATTTTTCTTAATAATTAGGAAATGAGTGAAGGTAAAAAAATGGAAAAATAAAATTTTAACGAGATCCTACTTACTTTCCCCTTTATCTTTCCTTTACACACAATATCTGGAATTACATTAAATTTTAAGGAATTAAATGGGGAACTAATGCCTTACACCCTTTCTGGCCTCTGAGTTTTCCTAAGCCCCTTTCCTTTTGCCCACCAGCAAAGGCAATCCCACAAACAGACAAGTGCAGAGTAAGTCAGGAAAAAACCACAGCTCTTTCTCCCTGGCCTCCACCTTGCACCTGGAGCCCCGCTGCCCACTCAAGCCAGGTTTCCATTTGGACCACATACCCGCTCCAGGAAGACATCTCTCTTGGTGAATTTGCGCACTGCTGTCAGTGTGTCCTGCACGATACCCATGACAGGCCGATTGCTCTGGGGCGTGACAATCATTCGAGGAACCATGGCCAGCTCCTGGATCTCTGCCCGTGTTTCCAGAGACTGTGGCAAGTGCAAGTTCATCTCATCTCCATCAAAGTCTGCATTGTATGGAGTTGTCACACTACAGTGAAAGAGAAAAGTCAGGGTTGGGAAGATGTCGGCAGTGAAACCTTGAGGAGCTGCCCAGCGTGGACCCCCCCAAACCCCAATTCCAACCTGCTTCCCTCAGCCAGGGACTGACCTAAGATTCAAGCGGAAGGTGGACCAGGGGAGAATGCGGACCCGATGCCCCATCATGGACATCTTGTGCAGAGTTGGCTGCCGGTTGAAGATAACAATGTCCCCATCACACATGTGCCGTTCCACCTAGGGAGGTAAGATAAGGTAAAGGTCTTCAGTGAAGAAGGTATCTAAGAATGAAATGACAGGGCTGGGCACTCACACCTGTAATCCCAGCACTTTGGGAGGCCGAGGCAGGTGGATCACAAGGTCAAGAGATCGACACCATCCTGGTCAACATGGTGAAACCCTGTCTCTACTAAAACTACAAAAAATTAGCTGGGCGTGGTGGCACATGCCTGTAATCCCAGCTACTGAGGATGCTGAAGTAGGAGAATTGCCTGAACCCAGGAGGCAGAGGGTGCGGTGAGCTGAGATCGCGCCATTGCACTCCAGCCTGGGTAACAAGAGCGAAACTCCACCTCAAAAAAAAAAAAAAAAAAAAAAAAAAAAAAAAGAATGAAATGACAATGAACCTAAAGTCCTTTGCAGGTCAGGCAAGGTGGCTCATGTCTGTGATCCAAGCACTTTGGGAGGCCAAGGCGGGAACACCACTTGAGGTCAGGAGTTCAAGACCAGGGTGAACAACATGGTGAAACCCCGTCTGTACTAAAAACACCAAGATTAGCTGGGCGTGGGAATACACGGGATTAGCTGGGCAGGGAAGAGATCCCTCTTCTCTACTACAGCTACTCAGGAGGCTGAGGCAGGAGAATTGCTTGAACCCATGAGGCGGAGGTTGCAATGAGCCAAGATACCAGCACTACACTCTACACACCAGAGTTTTAAAAAAAAAAAAATGTCCTTTGCAACCTGAAAGAGATGACACCAGGGTGCTAAATCACTTGAAACACTTATTAAACACTCCTTTGGACAAGGGCCTGGGCCAGACACTAGGTTATCAGGGATGAACAGAATACAGCATCCACTAATCTCAGTGAGGACAGAAAAGCAAGAGAGATTCTGAGCATAAAGCCTTCTGTGCTGTTCCTCCACAGATCCCTCTTCTCTGCCACATGCATGCTGCCCCTGGGTTTGTGCAACCCTCACCCTGAATGTCAGTGGCCAGCAGCTGCCTTCACACCTGGCCAGCAGTAGCCTTTAACAAGAGAGTCAAGTCAAAATCCCAATGAACAAGACAGACTCAGATGGCCTATCCCAGCCTGCCCCATTTCAGAAAGCTTTCTGCTCAGGTGGCTGAGAGGCCCTGGCCTGTGACATGCCTTATAGCCGGTCTGCAGATGAAGGTCACTGGGCTTGGGGTGAAAACGCAAGTCAATCCGATCGCCATTGTCTCGGATGATGTACTTGGCCCCTGGGTACTGGCTGTTCCCCCTGCGCACTAATTCTTGAAGTCTAGGAAGGAAAGAGGTGCAATGAACACAATGCTTTCTAAAAAGCCCCTGCAGCCAACCTCACCCCAGAGCCCTGAGTAGAAGTTCAACTTCAGAACTTCAGCTTCTTGCTTCAAGCCCACTCCCGAGGTAGGATGAACAGACTCGAAGCCTTGCCACTGAGGCCATGTCTTCCCTAGCCATTTCCAGTGGAGGCACACCTGTCAATGTTGAAGGGGGTGACAATCTCCGCAAAGGTCATGTTGGCGGCAATGGAGCGGGGCACGCCAACCTGGTCAATGGAGAGGTTGGGGTCAGGGGTGATGACAGTACGGGCCGAGAAGTCCACTCGTTTGCCCATCAGGTTCCCCCGCACCCGGCCTTCCTTGCCCTTCAACCGCTGCTTCAGGGACTTGAGGGGACGCCCAGACTTCTGCATGGCCTGTGAGGAAAAACACAGGGTGGGGTGGCCCAGAAAGTCAACACTGGGTCCTCTTCCAGAGCTCTGAGGCCTCATGCTAGCCCCCAACCCTGGCTCCAATCCACAGAGGGGTGGGGAGCATGCTGACTCACACGGGGAAGGCCAGGCAGCTCGTTGTCCACCATGGTGGCCACATGGAACTGGAGGAGCTTCACATCCTCTGCAATGACGTGGGCCGCTGCACCATTCTGCTCGTTGCGCCGCAGCTGATTGTTGATCTTCACAATGTCAGCCAGTTTGTGAGTCAGGTCATCCTGAGGCAGGAAGTCAGAATCATCATGGTCCAGCCACCACTGCCAGCGCTCGGCAGGCATGTGCCAGGCACACAGCACAGCTCTCATCCTCATTCCACCCTGGGAGGTGGGGCTGCCCACTATCACTGATAGATTCAGAAACACCTTTGTGGCCTTTAACCACATAAAGGGACTCATGAAAGGTCATATGACAAGTAAGTGGCAGGGTATTTTCAAACCCAGGTCCATCCATCCATCCATCCCCCAGGGCACACCCCAGCCCCACCTACAGGGCTTCCTCCGTTTAGACATCTCGCCCTCCAGCTTAAAAGGCAGAGCCCTGGAGCCACTGACCTGGTTGCGGGCAGAGCCCTGCATCACAACAGCAGGCCGAACGGAGAGTGGGGGCACAGGCAGCACCGTGACGATCATCCACTCTGGCCGCGCATAGCGGGGCTCCATGCCCAGCACAAAACACTCCTCATCTGAGATGCGTTTGAAGATCTCATGCACTCTCTCTGGACTCAGCAGGATCTTCTTCTCCTGAGAGTCCTCATTAACGTGCTTCCATTCCGCATACAGCTCCAGGCCAGAACGTCGGATCCTGGGCTGGTACCGCCCACAGCCACCATGGCCCTTCCCAGGAGAGAGAGGAGCCATCAGAGCCCAGAGGTTGAGCCATTTCCCTCCACACCAGGCTGGCTCCTCCTGCTCCTCCATGTCCTTCCCTTCCAGTTTCCTCCCTCCAGGCCTCTATGGCTACCTTCTGACCCCTCCTTCCCAAGTCTCCACCAGCCCCAGCCACCTTCTCTTTGGTCAGATCCTCGTCACCCTCAGGCTGTTCCACACCGAACTTGTTGTCCATCTCCTCCCCACCCTCGCAGATGTTTTTGCCCTTGCAAAGGTCGTAGACATGTGTGAGCCGCTTCTTGGGCTGTCCCTTGGACTTGGCCAGGATGTCCTTGATCTTTGGGTTGTTCTGGGGACAGGGCAGAGCAGGGTCAGTGGAAGCCATCCCCCTCCCCACCACCAGCAGCCTCCCTCCCAGACCAGAGCCCATTCCCCACTCACAGAGTCCACAAGCAGTTTGGAGCAGAAGAAGCAGACACAGCGCAAAACTTTCATTGTCTTCACCAGGAAGCCCACGTGAAACACAGGCTTGGCCAGTTCAATGTGGCCAAAGTGGCCAGGACACTCTGTCATGTTTCCTGTGGGACACACACCCAGTGCTTTGCTCCAAGCTCCACTCATCTCTGAGGCCTCCAGGTGTCTACCATCAGCCCTAGTTTTCTTTGAGGACCCAACCTACCCACCTCCCCTTTGGGATCCCACCCAGCCCCCAGCACTTACCTGCACATGTTTGGCAGCGGCCAGTCCGCTCAATCACCCCCTGTCTTGGATCCATCAGCCCCCCAAGCTTGGGGCGGCCTCCCTCAGTCGTCTCTGGGTATTTGATACCACCCTCCGTCACAGACATTCGCTTCTGCAAAGAATGAAAGGCCAAAAACTAAACGGCGTTCCCAGTTCCTAGCTTTTGTGGCTGGGAAGCTCTGTACCAAGGCCTGGGAAAACCCTGAACTACTTACAGAAGAACTAAGTAAGTTTAGCCTAGAGTAAGGGGAACGGGTTCAATCTCCCAAATCAGAGGCTTATTCCAGACACTGAGGCAGGAAAAGAACTCACACTAAAAAATGGTCAACACTGAGGGCCGGGCACAGTGGCTCAAGCCTGTAATCCCAGCACTTTGGAAGGCCGAGGCAGGTGGATCACTAGGTCAAGAGATCGGGACCATCCTGGTCACCATGGTGAGACCCCGTCTCTACTAAACATACAAAAAATTAGCTGGACATGGTGGTGCACGCCTGTAATCCCAGCTACTCAGGAGGCTGAGGCAGGAGAATTGCCTGAACCCAGGAGGCGGAGGTTGCGGTGAGCCGAGATCGCGCCATTGAATCCAGCCTGGGTAACAAGAGCGAAACTCCTTCTCAAAAAAAAAAATGGTCAAGACTGAGTTCCATACAAATCACCTGCCACCAGGACACAAACCCCAGACTTCCATCTGGGTTAAATTCTAGGTCTCTGACATCCACAGGATTAACCACAAAAAGAAATTAAAGTTGTTTCAGGAAAAACAAAAAACAAAACAATGCTTTATTTGTTCCTCCCAAGCAGAAATCAACCTCATACTCTGAGACCCTGGCAGGAGCCTCTCTGTACCGGTACCCTTGCCATGACAGCCCAGGTGTTCTGCCCCAAGACATGCCCTGCCAACTCAAGCCCCGATAATGAACAAGGCACTCAGAGATGCAGTCCTCTTTCTTTACCCTCATCTTTGGCATGCCCTCCTTCTCCAGGCCTGACCTTGCTTGAACACTGTCATGTCCAGAGGGAGATTTTATTAAAAGACTGAAGAAACAGGTGCTAGGAAGACAGGTTGGTGGAAGTGATTTGAAGCAAAAGTGAACAGCTGGAATCCGAAGAAAGGTGGAGCCAGGACTTGAGGGGACATTTCAGTGAAGGAAAGGAGGAAACAGAACTCAGAAGTAGATGGGCCGGGAACGGTGGCTCACATCTGTAATCCCAGCTGAGTTGGGTGGATCACCTGAGGTCAGAAGTTCAAGACCAGCCTGGCCAACATGGTGAAACACCATCTCCACTAAAAATAAAAAAAATTAGCCAGGTGTGGTCCTGGGTGCCTATAATCCTAGCTACTCAGGAGGTTGAGGCAGGAGAATCGCTTGAAGCCGGGAGGCGGAGGTTGCAGTGCACTGAGATGGCGCCACTGCACTCCAGCCTGGGTGTCTCAAAAAAAAAAAAAGAAAAGAAAAAGAAAAAACAAAGATGTAATGCTATTGCACTTACACTTAGTAGACTACAGCGTAGTATAAATATAACTTATATGCACAGGGCAAGCAAAACACTCCACGTGACTTGCTTTATTGCAGTGGTCCAGAATCAAACTCACAGATCTCCAAGGTGAGCTTGTACACTCATTCTCAACTCTCTAACTCCAGGCCTCACTTTTCTTCTGGACTTAGGGTTCGAATATTTACCTACTGAACCCCCTGCAAACATCACACCAATAAAGCAAATTAAACAGGTCCAAAAGCAAACGCCTTTTCTACAAAAGCCTTTTTCCTTTAGTCTCCATCTTAGACTCAGAAACCTATGCTTACCTTTCCTTACCTTCAAGCATAAAACAGTCCAAAGAACATGGACTTAGCTATCAGGGACCCTTGCCTCTATTACTTATAAACTGTGTAACCATTAAGGACTTAATCAGCCTGTTTAAATCCAGGATGTGATTGCTGCTTTATGAATGGCCACTATTATTATTCAATCATTCACCAAGTACTGGTCACTTTTACCTCCTATTTTTTTCAAGGGGGTGGGGGGGAGTCTCGCTCTGTCACCCAGGGTGGAATGCAGTGGCAGGATCTCAGCTGGGATTACAGGCATGAGCCATCACACCTGGCCCCCTAAGTATTTCTTGAATTTCGCCTCTCTTCTCCATCCCCACAACCACTGCCCTAGTTCAGGCCCTTCTTTTGTAGTCTACATCAGAGCATTCCTATGGTCATCAGCCTGTCTCTTCCGATCCTTCCACACCACAACTAGGGTGCTCATTCTAAAATGAAAATGTGTGCCAAAAATAAATAAAATAAAAATATAATCATTCATATCCTCTTGTCCTTAAACTGACATCCAAACTCAGCAGGACAGCTTACCATAAGGATTTCATTATGTTCCCAACCTTCATTTCCCTGATGCTCCACACCTTCCTGTTTACTCCTCACTGACAATCCCCTGGAGTCCTCCCATCACCCAGCAAAACACGTGCTGCACTCCTCTGGGGTTTTCTGTACGCTAGTGCCTCTCTCTGCTTGGAATGTTCTTCCCCATTGCAAAGCTCCTATTTGAAGACTCAGCTCAGGCACTACTTCCTCCAGGAAGCCTTTCCACAGCCTCTCCAAAATACATAGGCACCCCTCCTCTGTGCATCCAAGCCTCTCTATGGCTGCACATACAACAGTGCAATAAAATGGGCCATGGGGGTATGTCTTCCCCATAACTATAAGCATCTCTGAGGCAGGCAGAATCCCTCAACCATCCTGAATCACCTGGGCCTTCCTGAAACATGGCAGGCTCCTAACAAATGTCTGTTCAACTGACCTACTGCTTAGGACTCTGCACTGCAGGGAAGTATCCTCAAAAAACTTGGAAAAAGAGAGGTTACCCTGACAGTCAAACCAGTGATCTCCTCATAATAGATCTGACTGGCCACTGCTGGGTAGAAACCAAAATGGTCTACAGATGCAAGGCTCAAGTTCTAAACACCTCTCAAGCCTCAGACAGGTTCAAAATTCTCGTCAACGTGATCTGACGAAATCTCAGGGAGACAGTCCCCATGTATGACTAAATTCGCAAAGCTGGAACCTCATCAGCTGTACTGTGTCTGGTGAGAAACATAAAGGGGGTTTGTTCACCTTGAATGAGAGACCAAAAAAAAGCGGAAGCAGTTATAAACCTAGCTTCCAGAACAGACACTGAAGAGGGGCCTAAGGGAAATCACGTTCAAAATTTTTAACCTCTCTCTGTTCAAAGTCTATGCCAACCAAGCCAACCACCTTCCTATTGACTAATTCTGCTGTCAGGGTTTCTGAGACTGGGCCAGGGGTGTCCTAGACAGCAGACGTGCATATCCTGATTAATGAGAAGAGCTATTCTTGCACCACAATTTCACAAACTCTCATTTTTATTTTATTATTATTTTTTAGACAGAGTCTTACTCTGTCACCCAGGCTGGAGTACAGTGGTGTGATCTCAGCTCACTGCAACCTCCACCTCCTGGGTTCAAGCGATTCTCCTGCCTCAGCCTACCGAGTTGCTGGGACTATAGGCGAACATCACCATGCCTGGCTAATTTTTGTATTTTTAGTAGAGATGAGGTTTCACCATGTTGGCCAGCATGGTCTCGATCTCCTGACCTCATGATCCACTTGCCTCAGCCTCCCAAAGTACTGGGATTACAGGTGTGAGCCACCACACCTGGCCCCTTTTTTTTTGAGAAAGGATCTCGCTCTGTCACCCAGGCTGGAGTGCAGTGGTACAATAATCTCAGCTTACTGCAACCTCTGACTCTGGGGTTCAAGTGATTCCTGTGCCTCAGCCTCCCAAGTAGCTAGGATTACAGGTGCCCACCACCATTCCTGGCTACTTTTTGTATTTTTAGTAGAGATGGGCTTTTACCATGTTGGCCAGGATGGTCTCAAACACCTGGCCTCAAGTGATCCACCCACCTTGACCTCCCAAAGTGCTGTGATTACAGGCATAAGCCACTGCGCCCAGCCTCAAACTGTCATTTTAAATTATATTTTAGCCCCCAACCCTTCAGCCAATACTGGGTCCACTGCCTACAGGATAAAGGTTAAACTCTTGAGGGGGTGGACAGTCAGTCAGGCTGGGTCCTCTTTGGGTTCTGTCCCTGAGGTCACAGAACAAAACGGCTATCACAGAATCTCAGTAAATACTCATTCTCTTTCCTCTGCCTTTAGCAAGGCTGACAAGGTCCTTAGAACTTGGCTTAAAATTGCTTTCACAGCTTTATTATCTATCTATCTATCTATCTATCTATCTATCTATCTATCTATCTATGTTGAGACGGAGTTTCACTCTTGTTACCCAGGCTGGAGTGCAATGGCACGATCTCGGCTCACCACAACCTCGGCCTCCTGGGTTCAGGCAATTCTCTTGCCTCAGCCTCCTGAGTAGCTGGGATTGCAGGCACGTGCCACCACGCCCAGCTAATTTTTTGTATTTTTAGTAGAGACGGGGTTTCGCCATGTTGACCAGGATGGTCTCGATCTCTTGACCTCGTGATCCACCTGCCTCGGCCTCCCAAAGTGCTGGGATTACAGGCGTGAGCCGCCGTGCCTAGCCTCACAGCTTTATTTGGTACCATTCTCCTGCCTACCTCCCACACATTTATGTTCTGAGCACAATAGCTTTCTCAAAACTCCTTTTGCTTCACATGCCCCCTTTAGAGTAGACTTCTGTTTATTCTTTAAGTCCCAGTTGAGAGGTCACCTCCTTGAGAAGTCTTCTCTCTTCCTAGCCTTATGCACACCCCAGCAAGGTTCTCAGCCCCAATTTAATTACCTGGTTACGTAACGGTCTCTCCCATCGGACTGTAATCCTTGAGGGCAAGGATCATGTTTTATTTCTCTTTACATCCTCAGCACCTAGCCCAGTAACCAACATATGGTGGGGGCTAAATATTTGCTGTATAGGAAACCCCTCACAAGATTATAAATAATCTGAAGACAAGGATAATCTTCTGACTATTAATGTAGCCCACACTCTACCTAAGAGAATACATTACTGGCCAGGCATGGTGGCTCATGCCTGTAATCCCAGCACTATGGGAGGCCGAGGCGGGCAGATCACCTCAAGTCAGGAGTTTGAGATGAGCCTGGCCAACATGGTGAAACCCTGTCTCTACTAAAAAATACAAATATTAGCTGAGAGTGTTGGTGGTGCCTGTAATCCCAGTTACTCGGGAGGCTGAGGCAGGAGAATCGCCTGAGCCTGGGAGGCAGAGGTTGCAGTGATCAGAGACCATCCAGCCTGGGCAACAGAACTAGATTCTGTATAAAAAAAAAAAAATTACTGCTTTAAATTATTATTTGAGTAAGTTAGGATATAAATAGGGGTCAACAACTGTGAATAAAACCCAGCTCCCTCTTTCCCCAAAATTTTGTGCACACTCTGTATAAAGCTCTAGTATCCACTCTCCTTGCTTCCTTCCCTCACCGAGCAACATCTAAATCTGTAACAGCAAGGACAACAGCTATCTCAATTCAGAGAGCCCTCTGTCCCTCCATGCACTGACCACCCCCAAGACCTCTGGAAAACATTTTAGCCTGAAATACCACCTGTTCCACAAGAGGCCCCTTACTCACCCATCCTTCTCCCCAAAACTGAACCATCTGTTTAGCCCCTCAGAATACAGACACTGCATAAAATGCAAGACACGCAAGGCACTATGAGAGCCCCCCCAACAATCATACATCCCTGAGATGACTCTGGTAGAGTTCTGGCAACAGTGTCCCATACTTTCATTTATTTGTTGTTGTTATTCAATCTTGGGTCACTACAACCTCCAGCTCCCAGGTTCAATTGGTTCTTGTGGTTCAGCCTCCCAAGTAGCTGGGATTACAGGCGCTCGCCACCACACCCAACTAATTTTTGCATTTGTAGTAGAGATGGGGTTTCACCATGTTAGCCAGGCTGGTCTTGAACTCCTGATCTCAGATGATCTCTCCACCTCAGCCTCCTAAAGTGCTGGGATTACAAGTGTGAGCCACTATACCCCGCCCATTTGTTATTTTTTAATTGAGACAGGGTCTTGCTGTTGCCCAGGCTGGTCTCCAACTCCAGGCCTCAAGTGATGCTCCTACCTAACTCTCCCAAAGTGCTGGGATTATACAGGCATGAGCCATGGCACCTAGACTTTTTTTTTCACATTTTACTTTAAAAAAAATGTAAGGCCAGGAGTGTTGGCTCACGCCTATAATCCCAGGACTTTGGGAGGCTGAGGCGGGTGGATCACGAGGTCAAGAGATCGAGACCATCCTGGTCAACATGGTGAAACCCCTCTCTACTAAAAATACAAAAAATTAGCTGGGCATGGTGGTGCGCGCCTGTAGTCCCAGCTACTCGGGAGGCTGAGGCAGGAGAAATTGCTTGAACCCAGAAGGCGGAGGTTGGGGTGAGCTGAGATCGTGGACCATTGCACTCCAGTCTCGGTAACAAGAGCGAAACTCCGTCTCAAAAAAAAAGGTAAATATGTCCCCATTTTAACATAAGATCATCACTCTGCATACATTTGAGTAACTTTTTCATTTATCCACAGATTCCCTAACATCAGCCCACAGTGCCCTTATCATTTCTGTAACTCACAGTACTCACTATGTCAAAAGAGAGCCACGGTCAAGCATGGTGGCTCACACCTGTAATCCCAGCACTTTGGGAGGCCAGGGTGGGCAGATCACTTGAGGTCAGAAGTTTGAGATCCATCTGGCCAATGTGGCAAAACCCTGTCTCTACCAAAAATATAAAAATTAGCTGGGCATGGTGGCGGGCACCTGTGATCCCAGCTACTTGGGAGGTTGAGGCAGGAGAATCACTTGAACCCAGGAGGTGGAGGTTACAGTAAGATGAGATCTCACCACTGCACTCTGGCTTAGGCAACAGAGCAAGACTCTGTCTCAAAAAAAAAAAAAGACAGCAACTAATTAAGCATCTAGACCCAAACAACTTAAGCATCTATGTCCTAGGAACTTACTAGCTATTTAAGAAAATACATATAATGTGAAAATGCTATTTTAATATATTAAAACGAGGTATTTTTATTCTTACTCAAATAGCAACATCATTCACTTAGGGCACCTGTTAGGCACTGCACAACCTCTCAAATCTTGGAATCAAACTGAACAGCACCACCTTTATTTTTTCTATGAACTGATTTTTGCCTGTACTTAGCAACTGCTAAAAACCCAGCTTCACAAAGATATGACGTCATAGAAAGGGATCTGGCACCATCTACTGTTGAAACTAATGTTGAACTACCAGGAACTAGGAGTTCCCGGGGTATCTGACCTGTGCTTCCCTTGGAAATTTAAAATACCTCACTGCAGCCGCTGTGAGTGTGCTACAGTGCCTCAGAGCATCAGCACGGTGTGGGATCCTATGGGGAAGGTCTTCATTTTTTTTTTTTTTTTTGAGCGGGAGTTTCACTCTGTCACCCAGGCTGGGAGTGCAGTGCCAATCTTGGCACTGCAACCTCTGCCTCCCAGGTTCAAGTGATTCTCCTGTCTCATCCTACCGAGCAGTTGCGATTACGGGTGCCTGCCACCTTGCCCGATAGTATTAGTAGAGATGGGGTTTCACCATGTTGGCCAGGTTGGTCTTGAACTCGTGACTCACTATCCAACCACCTCAGCCTCCCAAAGTGCTGGGATTACAGGGGTGGAGGTTTAGTAATTTTTAGTTTTACTAGAGATGTTTCACTCTGTTAGCCAGGTTGGTCTTGAACTCCTGACTCATGATCCACCTGCCTCAGCCTCCCAAAGTGCTGGGATTACAGATGTGGAGGTCTTCCATTACACTGTAAGGATACATCGTAAGTTACTCAACAGGATTCCTATTAGTAAATATTAAGTGATTTATAATTGTTACTGTTTTTTTTTCACCCATTTTTAAGAATTGAGGAAAACCAATTAATTGTCACTTTCAAACAACACTGCAATAAAAGTCCTTCTACATTATCTATGAATATTTGTCCAGTTGTTTCATTCACTTATTTAACTAATTTAAGTTCTTTTTTTTGACAGTTTCGCTCCTGTTGCCCAGGCTGGAGTGGATTGGCGAGACCTCGGCTCATCGCAACCTCTGACTCCTGGATTCAAGCAATTCTTTTACTTCAGCCTCCGAGTAGCTGGTATTACAGGCATGCGCCACCACGCCCAGCTAATTTTTTGTATATAATTTTTTTTAGTAGAGATGGGGTTTCTCCACGTTGGTCAGGCTAGTCTCAAACTCCCAACCTCAGGTGATCTGCCCTCCTCGGCCTCCCAAAGTGCTGGGATTACAGGTGTGAGCTACCGAGCCCGGCTTATTTAACCAATTTTTATTACGTGTCTATTATGTGCCAGGCACTGCCTGAGATACTGAATAAACGTGAATAACACAGACAAGGTCCCTCATGAAATCCATTGCCTAGCAAGGAAGCAGGAAACAGATAAAATTAATCCCTTCAGGAGTGACAGGCTGTAAAGGAAAATACAGCAGAGAATGGTCAGAGAAAGCAGGGGCACGGTGAGGGGGATGCTGTTTCAACAGAGTAGTCAGGGAAGCGCTCCTAAAGATATGACATGGACCGGTGCAGCAGCTCATGCCTGGAATCCCAGCACTTTGGGAGGTCGAGGCAGGGGATCGCTTGAGCCTAGTTCACCAGACTGGGTAACACCCTAAGAATCCATCTCTACAACAAATACAAAAATTAGGCATGGTGGTATAAGTCTGTAGTCCCAGGTACTGACGTGGGCTTGGGGGGTCTGAGGTGGGAGCATCTCCTTTTTTTTTTTTGAGTCAGAGTCTTGCTCTGTCACCCAGGCTAGTACAATGGTGCAGTCTCAGCTCACTGCAACTTCCGCCTCCCGGGTTCAAGCGATTCTCCTGCCTCAGCCTCCCGAATAGCTGAACTACAGGCGCATGCCACCACACCCAGCCCATTTTTGTATTTTTAGTAGAGACGGGGTTTCACTATTTTGCCAGCCTGGTCTCGAACTCCTGTCCCCGTGATCTGCTCCCCTGGGCCTCCCAAAGTGCTGAGACTACAGGTGTGAGCCAGTGTGCCTGGCCTGGGAGCATCTTTTGAGCCTAGGAAGCTGCAATGAGCTGTGATGTGATCGAGCCACTGCACTCCAGCTTGGGTGACAGAGAGACCCTGTTTCAAAAAAAAAAAAAAATATGCTATTTCAACAGAGAGCATATAGACATAAAGGAACAGGCAGGCATGCAGAGCAGAGGTCTGAGCAATGTTGTTCCAAGCAGGAGGAACAGTAAATAATAAAGTCCTTGAGGTAGGAATAAGCTTGCAGTGTTAGAGGAGCAAGCAGTCAATGTGGTTAAAGAAAAGCAAAGAGGAGACTAATGATGAGATGGAGAGGCAAACAGGGGCCAGATAAAACAGGACTTTATAGGTCAGAGTAAGGAGTTTGAAAGTTCTGGAGAGGATTCCATACAGGGAAGGAATGGGATGAAGAGATCTCTCTAGCCTGCTTTAGCCGTGCTTGCAAAGGAAGACCAACTAGCGCTACTATAGCAGCCCATGGGAAAGATGATAGTGGGGTGGGGTGGGGTGGGATGTGGTGGTGGAAATGGTCATAAATGACTGGATTCCAGACATATTTTTAAAGGTGGAACTGACACTCTGGCAGATGAACTGATTGTGATAAAGAGAATCAAAAATGGCTTTTAGGTTTTGGGCCTGAGCTAACAGATGAATGGAGAAACTAGTTACTGAATCATGCAAGACTGGGAAAGGGGCATCATTAGGCAAAGAGATTAAGCTTTTTTTTTTTTTTTTTTTGGAGACAGAGTATTACTCTGTCGCCCAGGCTGGACTGCAGTGGCGTGATCTCAGCTCAGTTAAGAGTGAAACCCTGTCTCTACTAAAGTACAACAAATTAGCCAGGCATGGTGGCATGCGCCTGTAGTCCCAGCTACTCAGGAGGCTGAAGCAGGAGAATCACTTGAACCCGTGAGGCGGAGGTCGTACTGAGCTGAGATCACGCCACTGCAGTCCAGCCTGGGCGACAGAGTGAGACTCTGTCTCAAAAAAAAAAAAAAACAAAGAGTCTTAATTTTGTCTGGAACTGATTCTCTGGTATAGTGTGAGATCAGGACGTTCTGACTCCTGACATAGCTGAACTATCTCCCAGCAAAATGGTCTCTATGCATAAACAGCCACTTAACTCCATTCTTTCCAGCCAGTGAGCTCCCTCTACTTAGCTCCACAAGGGAAGAAGTCCAAGTCACCAATAGCTTTCCCCTAGGACTACCCTCCTCTCTCTGCTCTCTCCTGCTTCCATTCTTCCTCCCTGGCGCCCCCGTAAGTTCTTCACAGAGCAACTACAGCAGTACTGTTTCAAATGTGAGTTTGCTGTCACTCTCCTGTTTATAATTGTCCAATGAGTACCTACTGAAAACAGAATTAAGTTCTGACTCCTTACCATAGTATATAATATCCCATGCTTCTCTAGACTATTTCTGTAACACTCTTCTTCTCTCATCCACTAAACCTCAGCTACACTGGTCACCCTTCAGCTCCTAGGTCAAGTCCAAGTTCATTTTTCCCTCAGGCCCTTTGCACTTGCTATTTCCTGTCCCTAAAAAGTTCTCACCCTAGAAACTATGGCTTCGATGACTGGCTGTCTCTCATCATTCAGGTAATGTCTACTCAGATAGGACTTCCCAGACCCTGACACCATCCCAACTGAAGTAGCCCCACCTCAGCCAGGAGCTGTGGCTCATGCCTGTAATCACTTTGGGAGGCCGAGGCAGGTGGATCACCTTAGGTCAGGAGTGCAGCCATTGAACTCCGGCCTGCAGAACAAAAGAAAAACTCCATCTTTTTTTTAAAAGAAAAAAAAAAAGCGGATCACCTGAGGGTTAGGTGTCAGACAGAAGCCTGGCCAACATAGCAAAACCCCTCCTACACTAAAAATACAAAAATTAGGCTGGGCGCGGTGGCTCACGCCTATAATCCCAGCACTTTGGGAGGCCGAGGCGGGTGGATCGCGAGGTCAAGAGATCGAGACCATCCTGGTCAACATGGTGAAACCCTGTCTCTATTAAAAATACAAAAATTAGCTGGGCATGGTGGTGCGCGCCTGTAGTCCCAGCTACTCGGGAGGCTGAGGCTGGAGAATTGCTTGAACCCAGGAGGCGGAGGTTGCGGTGAGCCGAGATCGCGCCATTGCACTCCAGCCTGATAATGAGAGCGAAACTCTGTCTCAAAAAAAAAAAAAAAAAAAAAAAAATTTAGCAGGGCATGGTGGCGAATGCCTGTAATCCCAGCTACTCAGGAGGCTAAGGCAGGATAATCGCTTGAACCCGGGAGTCGGAGGTTGCAGTGAACCGAGATTGTGCCATTGCACTCCAGCCTGGGCAATAGAGCAAGACTTTGTCTCAAAAATATTAACAATAGCCGGGTGTGGTGGCTCACGCCTGTAATCCCAGCACTTTGGGAGGCCTAGGCAGACGGATAACCTGAGGTCGGGAGTTGGAGACTGGACTGACCCACATGGAGCAACCCCGTCTCTACTAAAAATACAAAATTAGCCAGGCGTGGTGGCACATGCCTGTTATCCCAGCTACTCGGGAGGCTGAGGCAGGAGAATCGCTTCACCCCCGGAGGCATAGGTTGCAGGGAGCCGAGATCGCGCCACTGCACTCCAGCTTGGGCAACAAGAACGAAACTCCGTCCCCCAAAAAATAAATAAATAAATAACAACAAAATAAAGTAGCCCACCTCAGTGACTCTCCACGGCATTACCCTGTTTCACTCTAATCGAGACAACTGCCATTAACTGAATTATCTTGTTCACTCATTGTATTCACGTTTACTGCCTGCCCCTTTTACATAGACAGTGCTCTTCAAGATAGGGTCCTGGTCTGTCGTGTTCACCTCTGAAACCACAGAGTCTCTTGTGTCTACAACAGAGCAGGTGCTTAATTAATATTTGTATTATAGAAGAGGAGGGAACTACCCGGGGTTTCGCCTCTTAATCAAACTTGTAGACTCCCTAGGATTCGCCTTTAACGTAGGTAACTCTGTAGTGTGAAATCAGTCACCCTTCTCTCCCTCCAGCCAGCCCCACAAGTCGGACAAAGAGCTAAGCTTGCTCAACTCTGCAAAACATAACTCTGGGAGGCCTGAGACTGGCGCCTGCACGGTCTTGGCGCTGCTGAGCCATCCTCCTAGCCCGGCACCCACAGGCGGCGAGAAGCGCCAAGTTTCCGCAGCCTCCGTCCGGCCCCGCCCGCCAGGGGAAGAGGGAGGAAGGGGAGGGCAGAGCTGCTTACCAGTTCATCCGGGCTCAGGACTCCGAACTGCACTCTCTTGATGGTGCGCAGCGGGCATGCGCTGTCCCCCGAGGGGGGGCCACCCCCGTGCATGGCGAACGCAACCGCGCTGCGCAGGCGCAAACCTCACTACAAAAAGCCTGCGCCGCCTCCACCTAGGTGCTCAGACCTCGTCAGGGCGGCCACAGGGAAGGACCTCCCCGAGTTGGGAGGAAAAAGCCGGAGGAGGGAAAGGTGGGGGAGGGAAGGAGGCGGAGAAATAAGGAGCAAAAGGAGCCCTTCTTTCCCTTTCCGGAAATTTTTCAGCGCCCAAAAAGGAAAAAAAAAGAAAGGGGAAAGGAAAAGGTTTTTGGGGGAGGAAGAAGAAAAAGGGTAACGAATAAATAAGTAACCGGGCTCCTGAACGGCAGAGGTTACGGCAGTTTGTCTCTCCCCCTTCCGGGAGCCACCTTCTTCTCCAACCGTCCCGGCCGCGCTCTCGGCGCTTCTGAGCGGCGAACTGGCCGAACGACGCCTCTTATAGATTCGCCCTTGCGTCCCCACCCCTTCCTTTCCCGCCCTGCCTTGCGCTACGGGGCTGCCTGCGCAGGCCCGCACGGGGTGCGAGCTAGAGTGGTGAATCCTCCCCCGCTCCCTGGTTGGGCGACCTTTTGCAGTGACAGAGAGAAATTTTTTCTTTAATCCCATCGCCTCCCCTCGCTACTTCCTCCTGCACTGAGGCTTAAGGTTTGAAGACTCGAGGGTAAAATTGGGCCGCTTTCATTCTAGTTTGGACCACGGTTTCATCTTTAGCAAAAGCCTCTCACTTGTAGCCCCCCCCAGCTGGAAAATGGTCTGCTCTGCTAATCGGTAATAGAGGCGGGGCGGGGCGGGGCGGGTCCTCCCGAGTGGGCTCCCGAGGGAGGGCGGTTGCTCATGAATATGCAGATATAGTGCTGAATATGCATGAACAAATCAAGATGGCTGGGACAGTGGCTGGTCCGGAAGTAGCCGATATTTGTCAAACGGCCCCCAGAGACGGGTGGGCATCTCCTGGCCTCTAATGTAGCGCTGTACTGAGCCACGGTCCTGGATCCATAGCCTGAACCGGTCGAAGAGACCTCACCTCGGAGGCCGGCTCCGGAAGGAGCCTGGCCACTGTCCGGGAGATATCACGGGACCGCGACAATCCGAGAAAAGCAGATTAGCCATGGGGCGGGCCACAAAAGTCCCGGGGGATTTAGGGTCAAGTCATCTGAACATTAGGAAATCCTCCACTTTGTAGAATATTTCAGGAATAAAATGGGGGGCGGGGATCCCAAGGAATTCTCCAATGAGAACAGTCGTAGGACTTCCACTCTCCCTCCAAAGCAGAGACACCACTGCACAGCCACATTCAGAGTAATCCTTGTTTGATGTCAATGTCACGTCACCACCCCAAGGGGGGGCACAAGCACGAGGAAAGGAATCCTTCGCCGGGAGGGGAGAGGTGGGAGGCACGCTCCCCTCCCCCAGCGCACCTGCTGGCTGTCTTTGCCCGAACACTCCAGCCCCAATGCTCTTCTCTTTGCTACTGAGTGAAGTCCTCTCCTCAGCCCACGGCCTGCCTGCCTCAGCCGCTTGGATCTGCTCCTCAGACTTTACCCCTTAGTTATGCCCTGATTCCTGGGACACAGCCTAGGCTCCACATCCCTTGGTCCCAGGGTTCCAGGTGTTGTACTGGCTGGAGCATAGAAAGTCAACACCAGGGCTGGGCGCGGTGGCTCACACCTGTATTCCCAGCACTTTGGGAGGCTGAGGCGGGTGGATCACGAGGTCAAGAGATCGAGACCATCCTGGTCAACATGGTGAAACTCCATCTCTACTAAAAATACAAAAAATTAGCTGGGCATGGTGAAGTGTGCCTGTAATCCCAGCTACTCAGGAGGCTGAGGCAGGAGAATTGCCTGAACCCAAGAGGCAGAGGTTGCGGTGAGCTGAGATTGTGCCATTGCACTCCAGTCTGGGTAACAAGAGCGAAACTCCGTCTCAAAAAAATAATTAAAAAAAAAAAAAAGGACCTTTTATACCCGTACCACCACCTCGGGAGCGAGGGTGAGGGGCAGGGGTTGGGGTGAGGGGCTTCAGACATTCTGAGGGCTAGTGGATTCTGTAAATCACCTCCTGGGCAAAGATGAGGGTGAGGGGCTCCGGACTCTCCAAGGGACAGGGGACTTTTTGACATTCTGATTGTTATTTAACTGGTTCGCAAAAGTCAAGATTAGCATTTTGTTCACACATTGTCTGGGTAGTGTGGAAATTACAGTCCTTAATTACTTATTCACATTTGGGTTATAGAGAGCAGTTTCAACAGAAAGCCAAGGTATGGCTGAGGTATGTAGTTTTATTATTATTATTATTATTTTCTTCTTTATTCTTTTTACCACGTCACACAGGTCTTCTAAATAGTCCGTCACCACCAAGTCCCCAGGTCACCCTTGACTCTTGACAGTTATTCCTCTCCCACAGCAGTTCTTTTCTAATCACTTGTCCTCCCATGTTTGTCTTCAGTCTTTGCCCGTGTTTACCCCCGTCCCTCCCAACCCCAAGACTCCCGAGTTCTGTCTCACTGCTCCACCTTCCCTTCCCTCTCAAGCTCAGGTTGCTGGCTGTGATGATGACAGTGCTGCCCAGCACAACCCCTGCCCCGATGATGTCAGAAGGTGCCATGTTCTCATGGAGCACATAATACTGCAGCATAAGGGCCACCACCACCTCACAGTTTAGGACAGCGCACAACAGGGCAGAGTGGGCCTTGGTGACCGCGTAGTTCATGCACAAGGAGATTAAGGCAAGCAACCCCGCTGCCCCCACCCAAATCCAACTCAGGGGATCACTGGGCAGCACAGGGGTCTGTAGCACAAAGAGGCTTGGCACAGAGCCCAGCAGCCCCACCAAGCCAAACAGGAAGGCCACTGTTGGGAGGCAGGAGGGGAATTTCAGAGAACAGTAGACCAGAAGCCCCAGGGACAGTGCCGGGCCTCCCAGGAAAGCCAGCACATAGCCCAGGGTGGTGTAGAGGCCCATGGTCCCCTTCAGCAGTGTCCCTAGTCCAGGTCCCACAATGATGATTACTCTTAGGGTGCTGCCCACCAGTCCACACCAGTCGCAGCCACTGAGACCCTGGCTCTCAAGGCAGAGAGCGAGGATAGTGGAGCAGACGGTGGAAGAACCTTTGCTAATAGTGGCAGCGGTGCCAGCAGGAACGAACTGAACCGCACTGTAGGCACATCCAGTGCTGACGACACTGAGCAGCGCATGGAAGCTGGCCCGGCCTCGGCCATCAGGAGGTCCCAGAAGTGGGTCACCACGCAGTTTAAGTAGCAGGGCCATAGGGAGATGAAAGAGGCATTGACAGGCGAGCAGCTCCAGCGAGGGCAGGTGGGAAGCCTGGTAAGCCATACGAGTGAAGAGGCCTACGAAGCTAGCAGGCGGGCCCACACACAGCAGGGCCAGCAGCAAGCCCTTGGTGGCGTCAGAGGGCTGGCAGCGCTGGTGCGAGGGGAGGTTGGGTGGAGTGGAGGGCAGCGATGGCTGTGTGAAGTCGGACAGGTTAAAGTAGGGAGCCTGTTAGGGAGAAAGTAGCCAGACTGTTAGGGAGAAAGGAGCTCAGGCATGAGGGCAGCCACAGCCCAAGCAACCTGGGGCAGGGCAGGTGCCAGGAGGGGGTCTGGGACCCTGTGGGACTGTAGAGGGTTTGGCTCTTTTGCTAAGGAACTCTTGGAAGCTAGAAAGGGCCTAAAAGAGCCGGATCCTGCCTGCAGACAGCCAGGGAAGGTTCTAGAAAAGGGGGCACACTGTGATCCAGCCATCCATGCCCGATTCCATGTCTTGATCACGGGGGGAGGGAACCATGGCTTCCTCTCAGGCCTCAGGTGAGACACTCCAGTGCTCAGACCTGCAGTCCAGATGCTTGTAGGACCCAAGTTGTGTTTAACTATTTATTTAAAACAAGAAAAAAAAAAAAAAAAAAAAGAAACGGCTTAAAAGATGAGTGAAGTGGTATAATAACGGGCCTGGAGCAGGAGGCAGGAAGTGAGTGGTCCTGGAGCATTGTGTTTCTCTGGGTAAGTTGTTCCTGGGAGGAGAAAAAGGACCCAGGATGCTCTGTTGGATTGAGGAAGGGGAGGCAGGCTCAGATGCCATGCATCTGTGTGATGCCACAAGTTCCAGAGACATGTGGGTAGACCTTTAAGAATTCCATTTGTGGGTATCTCTGAGACAGCTAAGTTTTAGGAAAGGAGGGGAAACAGAGCACCCAGGAGCTATAGGGAGTGGGTGTTGTGCCCCTGGCCCCCACACTCACCATCTTTCCTTGGACTTCTTCCTCTCCTCCTGGTTCAGGGAGCCTGGGCCCCTCAGAACTCCAGCCATTGTGACCTGGTTGGAGTGGGGCTGGGGTTCTTCCCTGGAACCCTCCTAAGGTGGTAGTGGGCCTATTTTCCCACGCCGCTTCTTTTTTGTTTTTTTTCTTAGACTAAGTTTCACTCTTGTTGCCTTGCTGCCCAGGCTGGTGCAATGGTGCAACCTCAGCTCACTGCAACCTCTGCCTCCTGGATTCAAGCGATTCTCCTGCCTCAGCCTCCTAAGTAGCTGAGATTACAAACGTGCACCACCATGCCTGACTAATTTTGTTTTTTGTTTGTTTGGTAGAGGCAGGGTTTCACCACGTTGGTCAAGCTGGTCTGGAACTCCTGACCTCAAGTGATCCACCCCCTCGGCCTCCCAAAGTGCTGGGATTCCAGGCATGAGCCACCATGCCCAGCCCACCTCTGTTACTTTTCTATGTCTCCATGACTCCAAAGTTTGTCTGATTCTTTTATTCTTTTTATGGCTAGCTCTGTGGCTTTACATTAATTTGTTTGTTTATATTTTGCATTGTTTGAGAGAGGTTTAAGGAAAGAAGCTCTGAAGCCTTGCTCCTCCATCTCCAGAGTTAAATTTTCTAGCACCAGGGAGGAGTCCTTGGGATTGTCCCTCTGGAGTTTCAGGAATGTGTTTTTTCTGTGTGCTTCCACCTGGTGTTTTGTTGATGTTGTCCCAAGAGGCCGACACCAAGGCCTCTGCATTTACGTTCAGGTATCCAGATGTGGATCTGTCTGCTGGTGGGGACAAAGTACCCAGCCAGCTTTGTGTGTTCATTTGCGCTGGTGGTCGCTGATGTGTGCCCCTTACTCGGGGCCAGGGCCTTCCTTGTCTGCGGCCTGCTTAGCGTCCCTGCGCATTCCTGGGGTGTGTGTGTGTGTGTGTGTCCAGGTCTGGCCCTCTGAGTGTGCTGACCCTGGGTATGTGGATCCCACTGGGCCTGATTATGAGTCTGGTGTGTCATTTCTGCACCCTGAGAACCAGTGTGTTATGCTTTCAAGCAGTGTGCACTGCTGAGTGAAGGGCGTGCAGGGGGAAGGGCGGATGGAGCCCTTTCCCTGGGGGTCAGTGGTCTTGCGCCCCTGCCGGGGTGCTGCAGCCCGACCCACTCCCCGCTCGGTGTCCGCCCGCCTGGTGGCCCAGCGCGGCGCGGTGTCCTGCCGGGGATCAGTCCCGAGCAAGGCCGTCGGGCGCTCGGAGCTTTGTGTCGGCGTCTGCTGCGCTGCGGCGGCCTCCTCTCGGCGGCGGGGCCGGCGCTGGGGGGGGGAGGACTGTTTCCGGGGGTGGGGGTGGGGGTAGGACCGGGGCGGGGGGAGCCGATGATGTCAGCGGCGGCGGCGGCGGCGGCGGCGGCGGCGGCGGCGGGGCCGGGCCGGGGCCAGGCGCTGGGGGGGCTGGGGCCGGAGCTGGAGCCGGAGCCGGAGCCGGAGGCGGGCGAAACTGGAGCGGCCCGGGGCGGCCACGGTGATGAGCCGGGCCTGGCGGACGCGGCGCCATCGCAGTCAGGTGGGCCCCGGGGCGAACTGGGCAGGGCCAGGGCGGACCGGAGCCAACTACCGGGCCCCCTCCCCGCTGCCCGGCGCCGCGGGAGCCCCGGCCGCGCCCCGCGCGCAGACCTCTCTCCTTTGGGGTTGACCTAGGGGCGCAGGGGTCGGGGGCTGAGCCTGGCCCCGCCCCCGGGTGCGCACGACGCTGGGGGGCGACTAAGGGGGCCCTGGTATGGCGTCCAAGCAAGCGAGCAAGCGGCGGCCGGGGGATGCGATCGCCTGGGGCCGTGGAAGGGGCGGCGCTCACTCCCCTTTTGAAGGGTTAATTCTGCAGCTTATTCCCCCCCACCCCGCCGCGTGGGGCAGGTTGGGGGTGGGGTGGGGCGGGTGTGAGCCCAGGCAAGCGCTGCAAGCTGCTAGGAGGGCGATGGCGTAGGAGCCAGGCAGAGAGGGGGAGGGGTGGGCCGCCAAGCGCCCCAGAGTTGGGGTGTGCGGGGTGCGCAGGGCGAGCTGGGGCCCCGGAACCGCCGTGCCGTCGGGGCAGGGTTGTGACTGTGAGTCTTGGAGATCCTGTGTCTCCTGCCGTGTGGTGAGGCAAGGTAAACCTCTCCTGGGCACCACCGTTTGCTGGTCTGGCAGCCAAAGGTCCGGGTAGGGCCTTCCCTAGGCTATGGAGATAGAAAGCCAGGAGGGGTGTCCAGTGTTGTGGGGCAGAATTACAAGACGAGCCCTGTGGCTTTGGGTGACAGATGGGCATTCTGAGCTGGGCATAGGACGCTGGGTGCAGAGTTTGTTGGATGTGGGGCTGTGTGTTTCCTACAGCATGTGTTCTCACATGTGTCTTGTGCTGCACCTATGACCTGTTTGTGAACTGTTTTCTGCAGAGTTGCTATGCTGTATGTGTTGCGGAGGGTGCCAGGATGCAGAGTGTATGTGCCCTTTTGGAGGGGGTGGTTGTGGGCCTTTGAGTCAAAAGGCGTCACATCTGGGTCCCATTTCTGTGGCCATGCTGAGGTGTGGTCCAGTGGTAAAGAGGGCAATGGATGGGTTTGTGTGTCGGTGATGAGCGACCTGGGTGGGGGCTGTGCGTCTAGAACTCAGATCTAGAAGATCCTGAGTGGAGTGAGGAATCCCAGGGTGTGTCTCAGGGGCCTGTGGGTCAGCTGGTGCTGGTGTCAGGGACTCGGGGTGGGATGCACCAGTTGTGTTTATGGGATCATGGGCAGCCAGGCAAGGGGAAGGTTGTGTATTTGCAAAATTCTCCACAGGATTCTTTTGTGACGTTGTTTGTAGGAGTCTGTCCGGGCTGCTGGGCTGGGAGGCAAGCTGGTCAGAAAACACATGTGAGGAGGGAGGTGGCGTGACAAGGGCAGTGTGGGCCTCAGACCCAGGAGGCCAGCCGCAAGCAGGCTGCGTGTGCGTGCCTGCCGTCTGTGTGCTTGAGTGGCGGTGGGGCTGCCGGGGGATATGGTATGAGGAAGGCCAGAGATAAATGCAGGGTAGTGCAGGGCGGCCAGGGGAAGGCATGGGTGTTGTCGAGTGGCCCAGCTAGTCTTTGCAGGGTCTGTGTGTGCCCCTCACCAGCCCACCCAGCATGTCATGTCAGGGTCACTCGGAGGAGAGGCTGGGTGGCCGCAAGGGAAGTAAGCTTAGACAGAGCGGCTCCTTGGCCATGTTTATGTAAAGGCTGGGTGTGACTCTTGTCACTAAAATGGAAAAAAGAAATGTGAAGTTGTCAGCCTCCTCCCGCTTCGCCCTCTCCCTCTCTGCCCCCCTTGTGGGTATCTCTGACGCACACTGGGCCCCACTCCTGTGATGGTGGAAGGGCCTCGGAACGGAATTCGCTCAGTAGGCAGATTCCTCAGAACAGGTTTTCCTCACCTTTGGGGCCTGGGCCCTTCTGTAGGGGTGTACGTGTGAGTGCATTCCAAGCCTGCACACCACTATCTACTGCACCCGGCCTGGTTGAATGTGTGTACGTGGGGGAAGGGAGGGCACTGCGGACAAGCTCTCTGGCCTGGGGAGCTGGGAGAGGGTGGCCACCATGGGAGCCTGCACAACAGGTGCACACTGATGGCCTGGTGCAGAGAAAGGAGCCCTGGCCTAGGGCTGAGGAGTTCTGGCGTCTTTACCATTCCCTCACTGGCACTTTGAAAGCAGCTCGGTTCCTCATCTGCAGAAGGGGGCTGATTGCCTGCCCTGTATGTCATCCAAAAGCACTTGGGAAACGGACTGGGAGAGTGGCTAGAGTCTGGGGGCTGTGCCTGTGCCAGCCCCGTCAGCCTCATCAGCCCTCCACCAAGACTGGGAATTCTCTTCTCAGGACTTCGCTAATAATGATGGCAGCACAAGCTTGCTTAGCACTGACTGCACCAGCCACTGTTCTCAGGCCTTTTATGTGCGGCCACTCAGTTAGTCGTCAGAACAGCATGGGGAGTGGCACTCTTATCACCTCCCTTTTTCAAGTGAGGCAGCTGAGGCCCAGAGAAGTTAAGTAATTTGCCCCAAGTCACTTAGCTAGTAAGAGGCGAAGCTGTATTTGAACCCAGGCAGACAGGTGGCAGATTTTGTGCTCTTAACTACTGTACTCTGCTGCCTTCCAGAGCATTCAGTGGATGGTCCTTTCTGTGCAACCCCCTCGAACACTCTTCCCCTAGTTGCTGCAAAACTTAGCATCTGTGGCAGTCTATTTCAGAAGACCCGGATGCTCACGGAGCCCCAGCTGGTGGCATGAGAACCTGAGTCTCTGCTGCTGTATAAGGTGCATATGGCCATAGGGGCACAAAAGATTGATGAGTCAGATGAAGCAGATTGTCCCCATCCTGTAGGTCAGGGAGGGCTAAGAAGGAGGTGGCCTTGGAGTTAGATCTTAACATTTCAGAGGGATTTTGAGAAGGTTGGGGAAAGAGCATTTCTGGTGGGACAGCCAGCACAGACAAAGGCATGGAAGTGTGGGATGTGTAGAGGCTGGAGAGCACACTGAGTGTCTGGGGTTTCCTTTGTTTGTTTAGAGATGGGTCTCACTATGTTGCCCAAGCTGGACTCAAATTACTGGGCTCAAGCAATCATTTCGCCTCAGCCTCCTGAGTAGCTAGGACTATGTGTACGTGCCACCACCCCTGGCTCAAACTGAGTACTGTGTGTTTGAAGAGAATAACACAAGGCAAGATTAAAAAGGAAGATTGGAGCTAGACCAGAGCTCTTGACTGCCTGGTGGAAGAATCTGAACTTTATTCTAGAGTCAGTGGGGACTAGTGGAGGTTTTAAGCCCAGGACAGATAGTCCTGAGCTGTGGTTAAGGACGTTGACCCTCTGCGGGAGGAGGAAGGTAAGCCTGGAGGCCAGGGGATAGCTGGGAAGCATAGCCTTGAACCATGTGAGTGTTAATAAGGACCTGAGCTATTGAAGGGAAGATTTCAGGAGCTGTTCCCAAGCTCGGATGCAGTTTCAGTCACACTTGATGACTGCTGGATGTGGGAGCGAGGGAAAGGGTGGAGTCAGACATGACACATTTAGCACTTAGCACGTGAGACCTTGTGTGGTGGTTTATGTAACCAGCTGGCGGGCCATAGGCCCCCTTCGGGACCGGGTCTAGCTGTATGGCAGAGGGAAAGATTGAGCATCTGGGGTCAGCCAGGCCTGGATTCGAATATTGACTGCTACTTAGAAGCTGAGCGACCTTGAGCAAGGTACATCCCTCTCTTAGCCTTGGTTTCCTCTTCAGTAAAATTAGAATAATATGGCCAGGCACGGTGACTCATGCCTGTTATCCCAGCACTTTGGGAGGCCAAGGCGGGTGGATCACCTGAGGTCAGGAGTTCAAGACCAGCCTGGCCAACATCAAGAAACCCAGTCTCTGCTGAAAATACAAAACTAGGCCAAGCACGGTGGCTCGTGCCTGTAATCCCAGCACTTTGGGAGGCTGAGGCAGGTAGATTACCTGACGTCAGGAGGTCGAGACCAGCCTAACCAACATGGTGAAACCCCTTCTCTACTAAAAATACAAAAATTAGATGGGTTTGGTGGCACATGCCTATAATCCCAGCTACTCAAGAGGCTGAGGCAGGAGAATCACTTGAACCCAGGAGGTGGAGGGAGGCTGCAGTGAGCCAAGGTCTTGCTACTGCACTCCAATCTGGGTAACAGAGCGAGACTTCATCTCAAAAAAAGAAACCTAGCTGGGTGTGGTGGTGCACACCTGTAATCCCAATTACTTGGAGGCTGAGGCAGGAGAATTGCTTGAACCTGGGAGACGGAGGTTGAGGTGAGCAGAGATGATGCCACTGCATTCCAGCCTGGGCAACAGGATAATATAAATACCTACTGTGGGTGTCCGTACTGAGAATATCATTAAATTAGGCAATGCATGTGAAGCCCCAAGAAGAGTATCAGGCAAATTGTGGGGACTCCAGAGTGGTCAGGTTATTTCTTTTTCCTTTTTTTTCCCCAAGACGGAGTTTCACTCTTGTTGCCCAGGCTAGAGTGCAATGGCATGATCCTCACTGCAACCTCTGCCTCCTGGGTTCAGGCAATTCTCCTGCCTCAGCCTCCTCAGTAGCTGGGGTTACAGGCATATGCCACCACGCCTGGCTAATTTTGTATTTTTAGTAGAGACGGGGGTTTCACCATGTTGGTTAGGCTGTTCTCAAACTCCTGACCCCAGGTGATCTGCCCACCTCGGCCTCCCAAAGTTCTGGGATTACAGGCATGAGCCTCCACACCCGGACATTTTTATTTTTTATTAGGTGGAATTTTGCTCTTCTCACCCAGGCTGGAGTACAATGACACAATCTTGGCTCACTGCAACCTCCACCTTCCAGGTTCAAGTGATTCTCCTGCCTAAGCCTCCCGAGTAGCTGGGATTACAGGTGCCCACCACCATGCCCGGCTAATTTTTGTATTTTCGGTAGAGATGGGGTTTCATCATGTTGGCCAGGCTTGTCTTGAACTCCTGACCTCGGGTGATCCACCCACCTTGGCCTCCCAAAGTGCTGAGATTACAGGTGTGAGCCACCATGCCCAGCTTTTTTTTCCTTTTTTTTTGAGGCAGAGTCTCACTTTGTCGCCCAGGCTAGAATGCAGTGGTGCAATATCTGTTCACTGCAACCTCTGCCTCCCCAGTTCAAGTGATTAATTTTCCTGCCTCAGCCACCTGAGTATCTGGGGTTACAGATGCGCACCACCACTCCTGGCTAATTTTTATATTTTTAGTACAGACGGGGTTTCATCATGTTGGCCAGGCTGGAACTCCTGACCTTAAGTGATCTGCCCGCCTCAGCCTCCCAAAGTGCTGGAATTATAGGTGTGAGCCACTGTGCCTGGTCCAGACATGGTAAAGTTATAATTGTCATCCCTATCTCCTGGCCAACTCAGTCCAGCACAGATAAAGGCTTCCTCCCTTGAGGATGGATGGACTCCAGACACACTTTGAGGACAGGTTCATTCACTTACCAGTTTTTTGTTTTGTTTTGTTTTGCTTTCCCCACCTATTATGTGCTAGGCCCTATTCTAAGGACTTGAGTTACTGCAATGAACAAAGCAGACAAAATTCCCTACCCCTGGCTGGGCACCGTGGCTTATACCTGTAATCCCAGTGCTTTGGGTGTCCAAGGTGGTAAATTGCTTGATCCCAGGAGTTCGAGACCAACCTGGGCAACATGGTAAAACCCTATATCTACTAAAAATACAAAAAATTATCTGGGTATGGTGGCATATGCCTGTAGTCCCAGCAACTTGGGAGGCTGAAATGAGAGAATCACCTGAGCCTGGGGGAGGTGAGGGCTGCAGTGAGCTGTGATCACACCAATACACTTCAGCCTGGGTGACAAAGTGAGACCTTGTATCAAAAAAAAAAAAAAAAAGACTGGCCTCAGTGGCTCACACCTGTACTTCCAGCACTTTGGGAGGCTGAGGTGGGTGGATCGTGGATCACCCAAGGTCAGGAGTTCAAGACCAGCCTGGCCAACATGGTGAAACCCCATCTCTACTAAGAATGCAAAAATTAGGCCAGGCACAGTGGCTCACGCCTGTAATCCCAGCACTTTGGGAAGCTGAGGCAGGCAGATCATGAGGTCAAGAGATTGAGACCATCAGGCCAACATGGTGAAACCCCGTCTCTACTAAAAAATACAAAAAATTAGCTGGGCGTGGTGGCACCTGCCTGTAGTTCCATCTACTTGGGAGGCTGAGGCAGGAGAATTGCTTGAACCTGGGAGGCGGAGGTTGCACTGAGCCGAGATTATGCCACTGCACTCCAGCCTGGCACCTGGTGACAGAGTGAAACTCTCAAAAACAAGAATATAAAAATTAGCTGGGTGTGGTGTCGTGTGTCTGTAATCCCAGCTGCTTAGCAGACTGAGGCAGGAGAATTGCTTGAACCCAGGAGGCAGAGGTTGCAGTGAGCCGAGATCACACCACTGCACTCCAGCCTGGGCAACAGAGTGAGATGCCATCTCAAAAACAAAACAAAATCCCTACCTTTTACCCCTTGGAGTTTACATTCCACAGATACATGAGAAATAGGAGCTGGGCACGGTGGCTCTCTACCATAATCCCAGCACTTTGGGAGGCTGAGCTGGGCGGATTGCTTGGCCCAGGAATTCAAGACCAGCCCTTGGGAACATGGTGAAACCTTGTCTCTACAAAAAATAAAAAAATTAGCTGGTCATGGTGGCAGGTACCTGTAGTCCCAGCTACTCAGAAAGCTAAGAGATGAGAGGATTACTTGAGCTGCAATCCTGCCACTCACTCGAGTCTGAGAAACAGAGCAAGACCCTGTCTTAAAAAAAAACAAAACAAAAAACAGTTGGCTGGACTCGGGTGTGGTGGCTCGCATCTGTAATCCCAGTACTTTGGGAGGCTGAGGCAAGGGGATCACTTGAGGTCAGGAGTTCAAGACCAGTCTGGCCAACATGGTAAAACCCTATCTCTACTCAAAATACAAAAATTAGCTGGTACGCACATGTAGTCCCAGTTACTTGGGAGGTTGAGGCAGGAGAATCACTTGAACTGGGAGGCGGAGGTTGCAGTGAACCAAGCCTCTAGCCTGGGTGACAGAGCTACACTTCGTCCCCCCCAAAAAACACAAACAAACAAAAAAAGGCCAGAGAGAAACAGTTGGGCCAGGTTCGGTGGCTCATGCATGTAATCCTAGCACTTTGGGAGGCCAAGGCAGAAGGATCACTTGATCCCAGGAGTTCGAGACCAGCCTGGCCAACAAAGGGAGATTCTATCTCTACTAAAAATAAAAAATTGACTTGGCATTGTGGTGTGCACCTGTGGTCCCAACTACTAGGGACGCTGAGGTAGGAGGTCGCCAGAGCCTGGGAGGTAGAGTCTGCAATGAACCATGATTGTGCTACTGCACTCCAACCTGGGCAATGGAGTGAGACTCTGTCTCAAAAATAAAAAGAAGGAATGGCCAACCATGGTGGCTCACACTTGTAATCCTAGCATTTGGAGAGGCAGAGGTAGGCAGATCACTTGTCAGGAGTTCAAAACCAGCCTGGCCGGCATGGTGAAACAACCTCTACTGAAAATACAAAAAAAAAAAAAAAAATGGCTAGGCACGATGGCTCATGCCTGTAATCCCAGGAGGCCAAGGCAGGTGGACCAGGAGGTCAGGAGTTTGAGACCAGCCTGGCCAACATGGTAAAACCCTGTCTCTACTAAAAACCCAAAAAAATTAGCTGGGCGTGGTGGTGCACACCTGTAATCTCAGCTAGTCTGGAGGCTGAGGCAGGAGAATCGCTTGAATCTGGGAGGCAGAGGTTGTAGTGAGCGGAGATCACGCCATTGCACTCCAACCTGGGCAACAGAGCAAAACTGCCTTAAAAAAAGAAAAATACAAAAAAGTAGCTAGGTGTGGTGGCGGGCACCTGTAATCCCAGCTACTCAGGAGACTGAGGCAGGAGAATCACCTGAACCTGGGTGGCAGAGATTGCAGTGAGTCAAGTCAAGATCATGCCACTGCACTCCAGCCTGGGCGACAGGATGAGAATCCATCTCAAAAAATAAAAAAAAAAAAAGGTCATTCGAGGTGGCTCACACCTGTAATCCCAGCACTTTGGGAGACTGAGGTGGCGGATCACTTGAAGTCAGGAGTTCAAAACCAGCCTGGCTGGTCTTGTACTTCGCATCTTTTTAGTAGAAACCCCGTCTCTACTAAAAAGATAAGAAAAATTAGCTGGGCATGGGGACGTGCGCCTATAATCCCAGGTACTCAGGAGGCTGAGGCAGGAGAGTTGCTTGAACCTGAGGCAGAGGTTGCAGTGAGCTGAGATTGCGCCACTGCTCTCCAGCCTGGGTGACAGAACAAGACTCCGTCTCAAAAAATAAAAAAAAAGGTCATTCGAGGTGGCTCACACCTGTAATCCCAGCACTTTGGGAGACTGAGGTGGCGGATCACTTGAAGTCAGGAGTTCAAAACCAGCCTGGCTGGTCTTGTACTTTGCATCTTTTTAGTAGAAACCCCGTCTCTACTAAAAAGATAAGAAAAATTAGCTGGGCATGGGGATGTGCGCCTATAATCCCAGGTACTCAGGAGGCTGAGGCAGGAGAGTTGCTTGAACCTGAGGCAGAGGTTGCAGTGAGCTGAGATTGCGCCACTGCTCTCCAGCCTGGGTGACAGAACAAGACTCCGTCTCAAAAAAAAAAAAAAGAAAGTCACAGAGCCACCAAACCTATCACGAAGCCCAATTTCTGCCTTTTTTCCTCACTACTTCCCACCATTTTCCAGGACTGAGTTCTATGAACGAGGTATTGCCAGTTGTTAGCTCACTTGATCTTTACAGCAACTGCACAAAGCAGGAACTGTTAATCGTCCCCAACTCAAGGACAAGGAAACAGATACAGAGAGGTTAAGTAACCTGCCCGGGGTCACATAGCTAGTCTTTTCCACTTCCTAAAAGGCCTTGAAGGGCAGTAGCCAGTGAGAGAGTAGTTTAGCTCAAGCTGCGTGCAAACTGCTGGGCTGGCTAGCAACAAACCCAGAAGCAAATCTCCCATCACTACTTTCCCTCTACCTGAAAGGGAGGAGTTTAGAGTATTTGATTTCTAAGCCTGTTGCCTCACAGAGGCCATTTTGAGTGTTGAAATGAGATGATGCAGATAAAATGCTTAGCATTATACTTTGCACATGATAAGTATTTCAAGCCTGGGCAACATGACAAGATTCCGTCTCTACAAAAGTAGATAAATAAATTAGCCAGATATTGTAGCATATGCCTGTGGTCCCGGCTACTCAGGAGGCTGAGGCAGGAAGATCATTTGAGCCTGGGAGGTTGAGGCTACAGTGAGCCATGTTTGCACCACTGCACTCCAGCTTGGGCAGCAGAGTGAGACGTTGTCTCAAAAAAAGCTTTTTTTCATAAATGGCAGCTACAGAGAACATGATGGCAGTGATTCTGTGTTATCTCCAAGGGCCAGTCCAGTGTTGAGTGTCTGGTTCTAAGAAGCCCTGGCTGGGCGCAGTGGCTCACACCTGTAATCCCAGCACTTTGGGAGGCTGAGGCGGACAGATCACGAGGTAAGATCAGGACCATCCTGGCCAACATGGTGAAACCCCATCTCTACTAAAAATGCAAAAAAAAAAAAAAAAAAAAATTAGCTGGGTATGGTGGCATGCACCTGTACTCCCAGCTACTCGGGAGGCTGAGGCAGGAGAATAGCTTGAACACGGGAGGCAGAGATTGCAGTGAGCTGAGATTACACTGCTGCACTCCAGCCTGGCAACAGATGGAGACTCCGTCTCAAAAACAAAAAAAGCCCTGACAGGCCTTGTCCAAGTACTGTGTGGCAGTCACACATGCACAGGCACCAAGACCACCCCATATGGTTTTGCAGGAGGGCAGGCCCACCCAATGGGGTGATTGGGGGCTGGAAGCAAACCTTGACTTTGCTCACCTACACAGGGCTGCTACCTCCTGGAGAAAATAGCCTTTTTTCTAATTTTCAGAAAGGCAGCAGGTAGGCTATTTATGCCCTAGTGGGTGCCATAAACATGTCCTTCATTAGCGGGGCATGGTGGCTCACGCCTATAATCCCAGCACTTTGGGAGGCTGAGGCGGGTGGATCACAAGGTCAAGAGATCAAGACCATCCTGGTCAACAAGGTGAAACCCCATCTCTACTAAAAATACAAAAATTAGCTGGGCATGGTGGTGCGTGCCTATAGTCCCAGCTACTCGGGAGGCTGAGGCAGGAGAATTGCTTGAACCCAGGAGGCGGAGGTTGCAGTGAGCCAAGATCTCGCCATTGCACTCCAGTCTGGGTAACAACAGCGAAACTCTGTCTCAAAAAAAAAAAAAAAAAAAAAAAATACGTCCTTCATTGATATATGGTGAAATCATCAGGAACACAGGCTTTGGAGCCAAACTTACTGGGATCAGATCCCAGCTCTGCTACTAGCCCCAGTCATATGCCCTTTGGCCAGCTACCTAGAGTCTATAAGCCATAATTTGTCATTTTATTTATTTATTTTTTGAGACGAAGTTTCACTCTTGTTGCCCAGGCTGGAGTGCAATGGCTTGATCTCAGCTCACTGCAACCTCCACTCTCCTGGGTTCAAGCGATTCTCCTGTCTCACCCTCCTGAGTAGCTGGGATTACAGGCATCTGCCACCACACCTGGCTAATTTCTTTTGTATTTTTAGTAGAGACATGGTTTCACCATGTTGGCTAGGCTGGTCTCAAACTCCTGACCTTGTGATCTGCCTGCCTCGGCCTCCCAAAGCGCTGAGATCACAGGCATGAGCCACCACGCCCAGCCTATTTTTATTTTTTGAGAGAGTCTCACTCTGTCACCCAGGCTGGAGTACAGTGGTACGATCTCGGCTCACTGCAGCCTCTGCTTCCTGAGTTCCAACAATTCTCCTGCCTCAGCCTCCCAAGTAGCTGGATTGCAGGTGCCCATTAGCTGGATTGCATGCCTGGCTAGTTTTTCTTGTATTTTTAGTAGTATTTTTTGTATTTTTAGCATTTTTTGGTATTTTTTAGGAGTTTCACCACGTTGGCCAGGCTGGTCTCAAAACTCCTGACCTCAGAGGATCTGCCTGCTTTGGCCTCCCAAAGTGCTGGGCCACCATGCCAGCCTTAGTGTCATTTTAAAGTGGGAAAGCTAACTGCTACCTTTCAGGATAGTGATGAGGAACAAATGAGATAATGCAAATAAAACACTGACTCTCGGGGTCCCAGTGGACCACTAGTTATCATGGAAGGGAGTGAGAGACCTCAACACCTGCCCATGAATGCGGTGAGGCGGGTAACTGACCTATCTGAAATTTACCAACTGACAGGGTAACACTTGACCTAGAACCTGATCTGTGCCTGGCAGATAGGGTCGTTAAAACTTTGGAATATCAGCCCTGTTTTCCATCTTCCTTCTTCCCATCCAGGAGAGGTATGAGGAAAGTATTCTAGGGAATGTGAAATGGGGTATATGTGGGGAAAGGCCTTTGAGTCCAGATAGTATGAGTAATAAATGGGAAAGAATTTATTTTTTCAGGGGATGGGAATTGTATGAAGAACTCCTGATGCCAGATACCTCTGAAGACATGTGTGGCCCAGGGCATATGGAAGGACACCCTCAAAGATAGGCAATAGCTCCAGGCTTTGTGGAGGGTGAAGAGGGTCTGGAGAGCTCAAGTCACAGGCCGGGATCTCTGAATAGGTCCCGCCTGTTATTACCAGCTCCGTGTGACTTTGGATAAGTCTCTGTATGGCTTTGGAACTCAAACATTCAACTGAAAAGAGTGCTCAAGACCCTAATCGTGCCTGCAGGGGAAAGTGGAGGTGTGGCGTTCGGAGTGGCTGACAGCCTGAGCTTGCTTTTGAGTTGCTTGCTCTTCACTTTGTATTTTTATTTTTGTTTTTGTTTTTTTTTACAGCAGTTTTTCCTTCCTTCCTTCCTTCCTTCCTTCCTTCCTTCCTTCCTTCCTTCCTTCCTTCCTTCCTTCCTCCCTCCCTTTTTTTCTTTCTCTCTCTTTCTTTTCCTTCCTTTTCTTTCTCTCTCTCTCTCTCTTTTTCTTTCTTCTTTCTTTCTTTCAGCAGTCTCACACTGTCCCCCGGCTGGAGTACAATGCCACAATCTTGGCTCATTGCAACCTCCGCCTTTTGGGTTCAGGCGATTCTCCTGCCTCAGCCTCCCAAGTAGCTGGGATTACAGGTGCCTGCCACCACGGCCAGCTAATTTTTTGTATTTTTTATAGAGATGGGGTTTCACTGTGTTGGTCAGGCTAGACTTGAACTCCTGACCTCATGATCCACCTGTGTCGACCTCCCAAAGTGCTGGGATTACAGGCATGAGTCACCAGGCACGGCCGATTTTTTTTTTTTTTTTTGAGACAGTTTTGGCCCATTGCCCAGGCTGGAGTACAATGGTGAGACCAGCTCACTGCAACCTCCGCCTCCCAGGTTCAAGCGATTCTCTTCTCAGCCTCCTGAGTAACTGGGATTACAGGCACCCACCACCATGCCTGGCTAATTTTTTTGTATTTTTAGTAGAGACAGGTTTTCACCATGTTGGCCAGGCTGGTCTTGAACTCCTGACGTCAGGTGGTCCACCCACCTTGGCCTCCCAAAGTGCTGGGATTACAGGCGTGAGCCACCATGCCCAGCCTCGCTCTTCCCTTTCGATCAGTCTCCCAGCAAGAGGTGATGTAGAAGTTGTGATTCTGCTGCTTTTTCAGCCCAAATCCCTAGGGCATCAGTCTCTGAGTAAGGCGTGGGACCAGGCCTCCCAGTCTTGTGGCCTTTCCAGTGCCCTCCAGAGACTGGAGCAAGCTGGCAGTTGTGTATGGGTCAGTGGTCTTCAGTGGTTGCCTGGCAGCAGGGCCAGAAACCCCCTCTAAGATTTATGAGGCTGGTGGGATGTGAGGAGGTCCTCTCCTAATTTGCATAGCTACCAAATGAGGTTCAATTTAAAAAAAAACAAATTATTTTGCTATGTAAATGAGACCCTTGTGGTAAAAGACCATGTGCAAATCTTTGACTTTCTCTGAGCCCTGAAGATTGGGGCAAAGGGACTTGAGAGTGATGTGACAGGCTTCCCTGAACCTGTGGGGCTGGACCTGTGCTGCTGTACTGTTTGGAGGTGAATTGGGAATATGCAAATTATCTTGTCGCTGTATTCTCTGGGCCGGCAGAACCAGGCTTTGCGATAATCTGCCTGACCTTCTAGGTTTGATTGGATGCAGCTAAACAAATAACCTGACTGAGGCTCGGGGGAGGGTTCTGGGCTGACCGGGGTGTCCTCTCTGGCCCCAGTGCTGCACCGTCCCCACTTCCTGGGGGCTTTTCCACCCACTTCCCTGCCCGAGGACCCTTTCCTGGCTCCTCCTCTGGGTTCCCCTGACATGGTTTCTGTTTCTCCACAGAAGGAAGAGGCCCAGCAGAAGGGACTTGCTGAGCCACCCCCCGTCCCACTCCATGTTGGCTGCGCTCTCAGGTGAGAGGGTGCCCAGAGGACTGCAGTGAGGAAAAACTAGACCCAAAGCAGCAGGCCAGGAGGGCGGCCATTTTTTCTAGGCTGGGGAGTTCTGTGAAATGGCTTTCACGAGTAGCGGGGCTTCCCCCTCCTTCCGACGAGAGGTTCCATCGCTGATCTCCCTAGTCTGTGACTTCAGAGGTCATGACCCCTTGACCTTCACCATGACCTGAGGTATCTCTGGCCTCTTCCAGATACAGAGGTGAGTTAGACATACGGGTCCTGGATGCTGGCCAGACTTGGGTGGCTAAGGCCAACCCCTGATTTCTGTGACCTGAAGTGATTCAGCCTTCCACTAGTTTCTGACCAGCAGCCCTGACCCACTCCCTGCCTGATCTTAGAAGCCCCTGCCCTCTGCCCAGCCTCTGAGACTCTCCCCGGCCTCTTCTTTCACTGTCTAGGCTGGCATCATGCCCCCCCCTGCAGAGGTGACGGACCCGTCCCATGCTCCCGCTGTCCTGCACCAGCTCAATGAACAGCGGCTCCGTGGCCTCTTCTGTGACGTCACCCTCATAGCCGGAGACACCAAGTTCCCTGCTCACCGCAGCGTCCTAGCTGCTTCAAGTCCCTTCTTCAGAGAGGCCCTGCTCACTTCAGCCCCGCTGCCCCTCCCACCAGCTACTGGGGGCTCAGCAACCAACCCTGCTACCACCACAGCTGCCTCTTCCTCCTCCTCTTCCTCGTCTTCTTCCTCTGCCTCCTCCTCTGCTTCCTCCTCTTCCTCCTCTTCCTCTTCCTCTCCCCCTCCAGCCTCTCCCCCTGCTTCATCCCCACCCCGGGTCCTGGAGCTGCCAGGGGTCCCAGCAGCTGCATTTTCTGATGTCCTCAACTTCATCTATAGCGCCCGGCTCGCGCTGCCTGGCGGTGGAGGGGACGGGGCAGCTGTAGCAGAGATTGGAGCTTTGGGGCGCCGTCTGGGCATCTCTCGCCTCCAGGGCCTGGGGGAGGGAGGCGATGCCTGGGTACCTCCTACCCCAGCCCCCATGGACACTTCGCAGCCTGAAGAGGACAGCTTTGGGCCGGGGCCCCGGCCAGCTGGGGAGTGGGAGGGTGACAGGGCTGAGGTCCAGGCCCCTGACTTGCAGTGCCCCCTGCCCCGGCGGCCCCTCCCCTGCCCCCAGTGTGGAAAAAGCTTCATCCATCCCAAACGGCTGCAGACCCATGAGGCCCAGTGCCGCCGGGGGGCCAACACTCGGGGGTCTACAGGGCTGGGTGCCGGGGGCACTGGCCCTGGTGGTCCTGCAGGGGTGGATGCCTCAGCCCTGCCTCCACCAGTGGGCTTCCGAGGGGGCCCTGAGCACGTGGTGAAGGTGGTGGGCGGCCACGTGCTGTACGTGTGTGCGGCCTGTGAGCGTTCCTACGTGACCCTGTCCAGTCTCAAGAGGCATAGCAACGTACACTCATGGCGGAGGAAGTACCCCTGCCGCTACTGCGAGAAGGTGTTCGCCCTGGCAGAGTACCGCACTAAGCATGAGGTGTGGCACACTGGGGAGCGCAGGTGAGTAGTCCAGGCTGGTGGGGTGGGAACAGCCTTGGCCAGAACTCAGAGATCACCAGGACTGTGGTGGCAGTGGGCAGGGCTTGGGGCCCAGAAAGTTATCCTGAGACTAGGCCAGCTGCAGTAATCCCAGCACTTTGGGAGGCTGCGGTGGGAGGACTGCTTGAGGCCAGGAGTTTGAGATGAGCCTGGACAACACAGAGACCCCATCTCTACAATTTTTTTTTTTTTTAAATACAGTCTTGCTCTTGTTGCCCAGGCTAGAGTGCAATGGCATGATCTTGGCTCACTGCAACCTCTGCCTCCTGGGTTCAAGCGACTCTCCTGTCTCAGCCTCCCGAGTAGCTGGGATTACAGGCATGTGCCACTACGCCTGGCTGATTTTGTATTTTTAGTAGAGATGGGGTTTCTCCAAGTTGGTCAGGCTGGTCTCGAACTCCCAACCTCAGGTGATCCTCCTGCCTCAGCCTCCCAAAATGCTGGGATTACAGGTGTGAGTCACTATGCCTGACTTTTTTTTTTTTTTTAAGTTGGAGTCTCGCTCTGTCCCCCAGGCTAGAGTGATTCGATCTCAGCTCACTGCAACCTCCATCTCCTGGGTTCAAGTTGAGTATCTGGGATTACAGGCATGCACTACCACGCCCAGCTAATTTTTGTTTTTTGTTTGTTTGTTTGTTTGTTTTGAGGCAGAGTTTTGCTCTCAGCATCATGCCTGGCTAATTTTTGTATTTTTAGTAGAGATAGGGTTTCACACACAAAAAATAATAATAATAAATAAATAATTTTAAAAAGAGATAAGGTTTCACCATGTTAGCCAGGCTTGTCTGGAACTCCTGGCCTCAGGTGATCTGCCCACCTTGGCCTCCCAAAGTGCTGGGATTACAGGCGTGAGCCACTGCACCAGGCCTGTTTTTTTTGTTTTGTTTTGGTTTTTGAGAGATGGAGTCTTGCTCTGTCACCCAGGCTGGAGTGCAATGGCATGATCTCAGCTCACTGCAACCTCTGCCTCCAGGTTCAAGCGATTCTCCTGCCTCAGCCTCTCAAGTAGTTGGGATTACAGGTGCCCACCACCATGCCCAGCTAGTTTTTTTTGTATTTTTAGTTGGTGTTTCACCATGTTGGTCAGGCTGGTCTTGAACTTCTGTCCTCAGGTGATCCACCAGCCTCAGCCTCCCAAAGTGCCAGGATTACAGGCGTGAGCCACTGTGCCTGGCCTTAATTTTTGTATTCTTAGTAGAGCAGGTTTCACCATGTTAGCCTGGCTGTTCTCGAACTCCTGACCTCAGGTAATCCACCAGCCTCAGCCTCTCAAAATGCTGGGATTATAGGAGTGAGCCACTGCGCCTGGTCTCTATAAACAATTTCATTTTATTTTATTTTTGAAACAGAGTCTCACTTTGTTGCCCCGGCTGAGGTGTAGTGGCGTGATCTTGGCTCACCACAACCTCCACCTCCCGGGTTCAAGTGATTCTCCTGCCTCAGTCTCCCAACTAGCTGGAACTACAGGTGTGCACCACCACGCCTGGGTAATTTTTTGTATTTTTAGGAGAGACAGGTTTTCACGGTGTTAGCTAGGATGGTCTCGATCTCCTGAACTTGTGATCCACGTGCCTCAGCCTCCCAAAGTGCATGAGCCACTGTGCCCAGCTTTTTTTTTTTTTGAAATGGAGTCTCACTCTGTTGCCCAGGCTGGGGTGCAGTGGCACAGTCTTGGCTCACTGCAACCTCTACCCCCACCTGGGTTCAAGCAGTTCTCTGCCTTAGCCTCCCAAGTAGCTGGGATTACAGGCACCCACCACCATGCCCAGCTAATTTTTATATTTTTAATAGAGACAGGGTTTCACCATCTTGGCCAGGCTGGACTTGAACTCCTGACCTTGTGATCCACCTGCCTCAGCCTCCCAAAGAGCTGGGATTAAATGCGTGAACCACTGCGCCTGGCCCCACAAACAATTTTAAAAGGAAAATAAAACATCCTGATACTGGCCCCTGCTCACCATCACTCGCCCGTCTGCCTTCCTCCAGCCCCAGTTCCTTCAGCTGAGGTTTATTAGTGCCTCTTTGTGCCATGTCCTGGCTTGCTGCTATAGGGAAAGCCTGGAGGGAGAGAGAAAGTTGCCCTCACGAGAAAGCACTGCAGAGACACAGGCATGTCCAGCAGTAGTTAGACTACTCAGAGCAGGCTTGTTTCCACAATGTCCCTGTTTGTAAGGCGTTTCCCCATTCTGTCATTTGGGCTTCAGAAGAAGGCTCTGTGAGTTAGGCTGGGTCCCAGATGGAACAGCCGGTGGAGGCGCTGAGCTTGGATGCGCGCTCCTCACTGAGGCTGTCCTGGTGAGGCATGCAGCACCAGGAGGGTGAACAGATGGCTGTGGGAGCCACAGGTTTGAGCAGAGGGCAGAGGAGGACCTGGGAGGCTTCAGAGCCCTTGACTCAAGTGGCTGTGTTCCTGCCCTGTTCCCTGCTATCCTGACCAGGTACCAGTGCATCTTCTGTTGGGAGACCTTTGTTACTTATTATAACCTGAAGACGCACCAGCGAGCTTTCCATGGCATTAGCCCGGGCCTCCTCACCAGTGAGAAGACACCCAATGGAGGCTACAAGCCCAAGCTTAATACTCTCAAGCTCTACCGCCTGCTCCCCATGCGGGCAGCCAAGCGGCCCTACAAGACCTACAGCCAGGGAGCCCCAGAGGCCCCTCTTTCTCCAAGCCTCAACACACCGGCCCCAGTGGCAATGCCAGCCAGCCCACCGCCTGGGCCCCCACCTGCCCCAGAGCCTGGCCCTCCACCCTCAGTCATCACTTTTGCTCACCCAGCCCCCTCTGTCATTGTCCATGGGGGCAGCAACAGTGGTGGAACGGGGAGTGGGACAACCAGCACAGGAGGGTCCCAAGCCGCCTCTGTTATCACTTACACTGCACCCCCAAGGCCACCCAAGAAACGAGAGTACCCACCTCCTCCAGCTGAGCCTGTAGCCACGCCCACCAGCCCAGCCACAGCGGTCAGCCCAGCCACCGCCGCAGGCCCAGCCACAGCCACCGCCACGGAGGAGGCCAAGGGCCGGAATCCACGGGCTGGAAGGACTCTGACTTACACAGCCAAGCCCGTGGGTGGGATGGGTGGAGGCGGGGGTCTCCCCGCAGGGGCTGGCCGGGGCCCCTCTCAGCTGCAGGCTCCACCTCCGCTGTGTCAGATCACTGTGCGAATTGGTGAGGAGGCCATTGTCAAGCGCCGCATCTCAGAGACTGACCTGCGTCCTGGGGAGCTGAGCGGAGAGGAGATGGAGGAGAGTGAGGAGGACGAAGAGGAGGAGGAGGAAGAGGAGGAGGAGGAGGAGGAATCCAAGGCTGGTGGGGAGGACCAGCTCTGGAGGCCCTACTATTCCTACAAGCCTAAGCGCAAGGCTGGAGCTGCAGGAGGCGCCAGTGCCGGGGGTGGGGGGCTGCCCCGAAGCCGCAGGCCACCACGCTGGAGGCAGAAGCTGGAAAGGAGGAGCTGGGAGGATACTCCAGCGGCTGAGAGCCCAGTGGGGCGTGCCCGTACAGAGCGGAGGCACCGCTGCGGTGACTGTGCCCAGACCTTCGCCACCCTGAGAAAGCTACGAAAGCACCAAGAGGCCCACGGCGGTGGCTCCCACAGCTCCCGCACCGGACGAAGGCCCTCCACCCGATTCACCTGCCCCCACTGCGCCAAGGTGTGTAAGACTGCAGCTGCCCTGAGCCGCCACGGGCAGAGGCATGCTGCTGAGCGGCCCGGGGGTACCCCCACCCCTGTCATTGCCTATTCCAAGGGCAGTGCCGGCACCAGGCCCGGGAATGTCAAGGAGGAAGCCCCCCAAGAGATGCAAGTCTCCTCCTCCAGCGGTGAGGCAGGCAGTGGGAGCACTGCTGCTGAGGAAGCTTCCGAGACTGCCTCACTCCAGGACCCTGTCATCTCAGGGGGTGAGGAGCCCCCAGTGGTGGCAGGTGGGGGCAGCTACCCATACCCACCTGTGCAGGAATTTCCACTGGCTTTGATTGGGAGTGGCCGGGAACCTGGTGGTGGCAGGGGAAAATCTGGGGGTGAAGGGCCAGTGGGGGCTGGTGACAGGGACCGGATGGAGGGGATAGGGGCTGCCAAGGTTACTTTCTACCCTGAGCCCTACCCGCTTGTCTATGGCCCCCAGCTCCTTGCCGCCTACCCTTACAACTTCAGTAACTTGGCCGCTCTCCCAGTTGCTCTCAACATGGTCCTACCTGATGAGAAGGGTGGGGGGGCCCTTCCCTTCCTACCAGGGGTCTTTGGCTACGCAGTGAATCCTCAAGCAGCACCCCCTACCCCGCCAACACCACCTGCCCCAACTCTTCCTCCACCAATTCCCCCTAAGGGAGAAGGAGAAAGGGCAGGGGTTGAGAGAACCCAGAAGGGTGATGTGGGGTGAATCCTGGGGCTCAATCCCCCTTTCACCAGATGCCACCCTCCCTGAACCCCCCACCACTACCAGCTCCCTGGCCTCCCTGCCCCTTGGGAGCCCCTCCACACTCTTGTGCAGGGACTTGGGGGCCCCTGGAGCTCAGGGGTCAGGCTGCTTTGTGTGAGACTGTAGTTTTCCCAACTCCTGGGAAGGGATCTTTCGTGATTCCCCTCTCAGTCTTCCTCCAGGGAATGGCCTCCATGAGGGGCAGGGCCAGCTTCCCCCCTTCTCCAGCCCTTGGGGCAACTGAGCAATATACTTAACCTGAATCTCTACTCACAGCCCCCACCAGCTCTGAATGTCTAACCTGCTCCCCGATTCGTAAGCCTAGGGGGAAACCATCTCTCTCACCTTATGACCCCCACTTGTTCTGAAGCTTTCTCTAAGCCCTTTCCAGATGCTTCCTAGCACATTCCATTCTTTGTGGCCCAGGGCCTGGACCAGACCATTGTGATATCTGACCCCACCCACCTGGGAGCGTGGTTTTGGGTTCCATCCTTCCCAAGCGTGGGTCTCCAAGTCCCTGTTTCCCTTGCATCAAGACGCCTTCCTCGGCTTTCATGCCTTTGGATCTTCCATGTTCCTCCCCATATTGCTGGACTTCGGAGATGGCCTCTCCCAACCCAGGTCCAGGAGGTTAAGGGGAGGGCTGCCCCTCTGGCCTGCCTGTTCCATGGCTGAGTACTTTCCCAGTCCAGGGCAGGGAAATATTGGCCCTATCTTGACACCAAAATCCAGTGAGCTCCAGATTCCTCCAAGGCAAAAGAGGTGAGCAGATCACACCTTTCTGCCTCTAAATATGGCCTCTTCTGGGCTAAACCAGATTTGAGGGCCAGGAGGGAAGAATTCCTCATGGGATGGAGAAGGGAATCTACTTTATCCCTATTTTTTTCCTGATGGTGTCTCCCAGACTAGACCAAATAGCCAGAAAAACGATAGGGGTCAGCTGGGTGGGTAAGCCCAGGATTTGCACATGACCTTGATCCTTACCTGTATTCCCGTCTTCCCAGTGTCACTCCCCTCACCAGTCACTCCAGATGGTTTGGGGGGAACCATTCTACTCTTCTGGTGGGCTTTGGGGTATCCCCACCAACTTTCCCTCCAAAATAGCACCTTACACCCCATTTTTGTCTCAGTTCCCCACACCCAAAGATCCTAGCCTAGGGATGGGGTACAGGGACTTTAAATAGTCCCTAATCCCTAATTTGCACTAGTTAACCCTGGTCAGGGGTCCCTGTATTTCCTTCCAGTGGGGGAGATGAAGAAATGTTTGTTCCTAATGCTCTTTGAAAACTGGGCTTCCCTGCTCTGTAATTGGATAAACATTTCCCATCCCACCCACCTCCCCCCAAAAAATAGCTCACAAGGGGAGAGCCAGTTTGGGGGAGCAAATTTGACAAATGGGAATTAGAGGAGTGCAGTTTTAAAAGGAAAAGTTGCTGTCATCAAAATGGCAGCCTTTTCCCCAGCTACTGTTTTTTGGGGCCAAAATGGCTGCCCTAGCAGCAATCACTGCCGAGGGCAAGATCATGGCTTTTGGAGGGAGGTGAGTTTAGGGAGGGCCAGGACCATCCTCCTGCCCCTCATACCCTCCCAGCATATACAAAGGGGGAGGTTTTAGACAGGCTCCCTGAATGTTAACCATAGAGGAGTCTCCTTCATTCCTCCTCTGTCTCTTTGCACTTTTATTGGTCTTGGCCACAGCCTGAGTAATGAATTTCCTACTGAATGTACCAAGTTCCAATTTTTAAGGGGGGAAAACGTTTCAGACAGGGAAAAATGCAAAAAAAAAAAAAAAAAATCACTAAAAATTCCCACAAATCTTGTTTCTGGCACTTTAGAAAAACTGCAAAAAAAAAAAAAATACATAAAGAATACATATATATATCTACACACAAATTATATATCTGTCTATCTATACAGCGGAACCACAAGAGAGACTGAGGAAGGCCTGGAGGCAGGGGCAGAGGTGATGGCATGCCCCTATATCCTTAACCCGTACTCCTCTGAGGCAAACAGGCATGGGAAATGGAAGGGTTGAGGATGAACCGGAGAATTGGAACTTCAGAATAGGTCAAAATTCCGAAACCAAGGACTTTTTTTTTTTTTTTTTTTTTTTTTTTGGGAGAATTGAGATTGTAGACATTTATTTTTTGTTAAATATGAGTAAGGAAAATAGCTTCCAGAATGTGGTGGTTCTGGGCAACAAATGAGATTGTGGCGACATGGAGATTAAAATATATGTATTTGAACTGGGGAATTTGAATATTGTGAGTTTCAGATGTTGGAAATTTGGGATTTTGCAGTTTTGTCTTTTGAAAATGATCACGTCTTGTCAGTTTGTGCCCTCTTTCCCCCATGTTCCCTGGGAAGAAGGGTGGTGGCGGAGTGGGAAGGCCACTGGTTCTGTGCCACAGCACGCAAGATTTAGAATTCTACAGACTCTAGCTCTATATGTAGTGAGGACCCAGATTTAGAGAAACTGACCAATATTTATCTCCGCATTTGTGTGTGTGTCCAACTCTGTAGGCCAATAAACCAATCAGACAAATGAACTGTGCTCCACATTGGGATGCCAGGTGCAATTATTTCATGGCTGGTGGGTCTGGGGGAAAGGAACATGCTGACTTTGTCCCGCAGGGATCCCTGCAAGTTATAGCCAGTGCTCCCTCTTTGGACAGCAACTTCCAGCAGTTGAGTAGTTGAGTTAGGGCTTGTTGACTCTAAGCTCATGCTGACTTTGGCCCAACCTCCAGCCAGAAATGTTAACACTACAGTTCATGCAACCTGCAGGGCGCAAGGTCCCTATGTCCAAAATGGCCCTGCCTTAAACCAGGTCTAACCTTTCTTCCAAATTGAAAGGAAACTGAGGCACAAAATGTGTGATGGCCATAAAAGATAACCTTTTTTTTCCCCCACTTGTAGCCTCCCCATTGGCTTCAACTCCTTGCCTCCCCACTGCTCCCCTGTATCTTTTCTAGTATTATTGAGGGATGGGCAGGTGTACAGGGGCTTTGAGGAATTCTGGTATGAATAACTTGACCAGAGTGGGCAGCCACTAAGCTCTAGCCAAGTTGTTGCCAACAGGAGAATCAGGCCTGGTGTTACTATAGGTTTTCTTTTGTTTTGAGACAGAGTCTCACTCTGTAGCCCAGACTGGAGTGCAGTGGTGCGATCTTAGCTCACTGCAACCTCTGCCTCCTGGGTTGAAGTGATTCTCTGCCTCAGCCTCCTGAGGAGCTGGGATTACAGGCATGCACCACCATGCCCAACTAAGCTTTGTATTGTTAGTAGAGATGGGGTTTCACTGTTTCCCAGGCTGGTCTCAAACTCCTCACTTCATGATCCGCCTGTCTTGGCCTTCCAAAGTGCTGGGATTACAGGTGTGAGCCACCGTGCCCAGCCTACTATAGTTTTTAAAATTATTTTTGGTGTTGGGTGTGATGGCTCACACCTGCGATGCTAGCATTTTGGGAGGCCGAGATGGGTGAATCGCTCGAGCTCAGAAGTTCAAGACCAGCCTGGGCAACATAGTGAGTCCCTAACTCTATAGTTTTTGGTTTTTTTTAACAAAATTCTTTTTTTTTTTTTTTTTTTGAGATGGAGTCTCACTGTCACCGAGGCTGGAGTATAGTGATGTGATCTCAGCTCAATGCAACCTCTATCTTCCAGGTTCAAGCAATTCTCCTGTCTCAGCCTCCTGAGTACCTGAGATTATAGGCGCGTGCCACTACACCCAGCTAACTTTTTGTATTTTTAGCAGAGACAGGGTTTCACCATGTTGGCCAGGCTGGTCTCAAATTCCTGACCTTGTGATTTGCATGCCTCGGCCTCCCAAAGTGCTGTGATTATAGGCATGAGCCACTGTACCCGGCCATAAAATTATTTTTAAGAGCAGCTGGGAAGCCGAATTTCTTGTGAAATATCCACATTTTAAAAGTAGTGAACTAGTTCAAATTTAAAACTGTGCAGGTGAAACAAAATACCACTGCAACCTCTGATACATACCACACAATGTTTTTTCCCATCTTCTTGTGTGATCCCCAGACAATTCTATAGGGCGTATGCTGTCATCAGTTTCATCTTACAGATGTGGAAACAGGTACAGAGCAGTTTAGTGGCTTGTGTGAGCACCAAGGCTGGAACTTGAATGAAGGTCTTTAAAATACTTGTTTTTGGTCGGGTGCAGGCTTACACCTGTAATCCCAGCAATTTGGGAGTCCAAGGTGGGTGGATCACAAGGTTAAGAGTTCGAGAGTAGCCTGGCCAACATGGCAAAACCCCGTCTTTACTAAAAATACAAAAATTAGCCAGGCATGGTGGTGCACACCTGTAATCCCAACTACTTGGGAGCCTGAGGCAGGAGACTCGCTTGAACCCAGGAGGTAGAGGTTGCAGTGAGCAGAGATCAGGCCACTGGACTCCAGCCAGGGCGACAAGAGCAAGATTCCATCACACACACACCCACAAAAATCTTGTTAGCTTGTTTTCTTTTCTCATTACCAATGCATGCTTGTAGAAATAACTTTTTTATCCTAAAGATAGTACACATTACAAAACATAATAAACTACAGAAACATAGAAAGAAAACGACCATAAGACCTAACATGCAAACAATAAGCACTACTTTATTTCTATTTTTTTAGAGACAGGGTCTCACTATGTTACCCAGGCTGTTCTCAAACTGTGGGGCTCAAGTGATTCTCCCACCACAGTCTCCTGAGTCACTGGGATTACAGGCCTGAGCAACCATGCCCAGCTTATAAACGTTATTAATTACTATATTTACTTCCCAAAATTTCTTTCCTCTATTCAACAAATGTTAAGCACTTACTATAGGTCAGGACCTGTGCATGGTCCTGGGGATGTTACAGTGGACAAGACACATTTCTTGACCTCATAAGCTTACAATCTAGTTCCTGTTCCTTGTTCTATTTCACTGGCAACCTAGATACTGAAACCCAAAAGAGCTTCTTTAAGAACCCAAAGAGTAAATCAGATTATAGTGCATTTCAGGTGGCTCCAAGACACCTGCCTACCCAGCCCTCAGTCCCACTGCAGTCCCCAGAAATGAAATCAGAGGCCAGGGCTCCTCATGAAGGAGTTAAGAGGCAGAGAAGGATAGGGCTTGACAGTACCGCCAAACTCTCACTTTAGGTGGCAGAGGGCCTGGGTCTCGACCCTTCAGTCTTCAAGGAAAGGGGTCTGGAGGGGGCAAGTGGTATGTGGCGTCCAAGAAGATGACTAGGGTACCAACGCTGGTGAAGATGATGAAAGTCCACAGGAAGAGGCGATCCACTACCATGGCCACAAACTGCCAGTCCTCCTTCAGCTGCGGGTAGGCAAAGGAAACTTCCTGAGCTCTGGGCCCAGACTCCCAGGTAAGCCTCCCCACCCCACTTCCCTGCCCAGTACCCCCCGGGGTCCTCCTACCACTGGTTTGAGGCAAAAGCCACGAAACAGGAAAGCCAAAGTGCAGCCAATGGATGGGCATAAAGAACCAGTAGGTAAGCAGGGGGTAGGACCAAATGAGGGAGATGTCCAATCAGAAATGAAAGCGAGGCCAGGTGCGGTGGCTCACCCCTGTAATCCCAGCACTTTGGGAGGCCTAAAAGAGCAGATCACCTGAGGTCAAGAGTTCGAGACCAGCCTGGCCAACATGCTGAAACCCAGTCTCTACTAAAAATACAAAAATTAGGCCGGGCGCGGTGCCTCACGCCTATAATCCCAGCACTTTGGGAAGCCAAGGCGGGTGGATCACGAGGTCAAGAGATCGAGACCATCCTGGTCAACAAGGTGAAACTCTGTCTCTACTGAAAATACAAAAATTAGCTGGGCATGGTGGTGCGCGCCTGTAGTCCCAGCTACTCGGGAGGCTGAGGCAGGAGAATTGCTTGAACCCAGGAGGCGGAGGTTGCGATGAGCCGAGATCACGCCATTGCACTCCAGCCTGGGCAACAAGAGCGAAACTCCGTCTCAAAACAAACAAACAAACAAACAAAATACAAAAATTAGCCAGGCGTGGTGGCGCGAGCCTGTCGTCCTAACTACTCGGAAGACTGAGGCAAGAGAATCGCTTAAACCTGGGAGGCAGAGGTTGCAGTGAGCCGAGCTCGCACCACTGCACTCCAGCCTGGGCGACACAGCGAGACTCGGTCTCAAAAAAAAAAAAAAAAAAAAAAAAGGAAAGCGAGTTGCTGGGGCGTAATTTGGGGGTGGGACCAAGGTCACCTAGCCCCGGCATTGTTCCACCCCCGTTGGACATACCGCATCGTGGTCCTCCTGTTCCTGCAGCTGTCGAGCGATGTAACTGATTGAGGAGACGACCTCCCGTAGCTCCGGAGGCAGAGCCACAGCCCTGTTTGGACCACCGATAAACCGCCGCAGATCAGGGGCAGACAGTTCAGGCTGGAACCTGGAAGAGGAGTGACTGTTTAGCCACGCCCAGACGCAAAGACAGCCAGTGCCAGCGATCCAGGCCCCGCTCCAACTGCCTCCAACAAGTTGCCAGTTCTTAAAACCCGAGAGTGCCCTTCATGCTCTCCCCGCCAGCAGTGATCTCTCCAGCCTTGTGCAATTTTTTCCACCGCCTGTTTTAGTTCCCACCTCCCCTCAATGCGAGCAGCAGGGGGTACTACCACTCCCATGATGCTCAACCACAGCATCTTCCGGGAGCATGGGCCGCTTCTTTCGCACAGTCTTCCGGGAATTGTAGTTCTCCCTCTCCCTTTTACGTTGGTAATGGGTGTAGTCCTACCTGTTGGGTTTGGGGAAGAGAAAATCAGTTGGCGGCTTCCGGATGAAATATTCATCTGTTCCCCGACCCCAGCCACTTCCTGGAGAAGAAGACTGAGGGGGCTCTGGCATCGGTTCTCTCTCAGGTTTGGGCCTTTTTAGACCCAGGTACACCGGAAGTTTGTTGATGAAGATCTGCAGAATACAAGAGTATTGGTGGATGCTTTCATGCTTTCAAACCAGAAGGAAACAGCCAGCCACCCCACTCCACATGCCCATTCCCGCTCATGTGTGCGTTCACATTCTTCCACAAACAAGGAGCTACGCAAGGAAATGCAGCCGAACAGATTTAAGAGCTCTTTAGTGGGTTGGGATGGTTGCGGCGGCTCGCGCCTGTAATCCCAGCACTTTGGGAGGCCGAGGCGGGTGGATCACCTGATATCGGCAATTTGAGACCAGCCTGAGCAACATGGAGAAACCCTGTCTCTACTAAAAATACAAAATTAGCCGGGCGTGGTGGCACAAGCCTGTAATCCCAGCTACTCGGGATGCTGAGGAAGGAGAATCGCTTGAACCCGGGAGGTGGAGGTTGCAGTGAGCTGAGATCGTGCCATTGTACTCCAGCCTGGGCAACAAGCGCAGAACTCAGTCTAAAAAAACAAACAAACAACAACAAAAAACAGGCACGGTGACTCACGCCTGTAATCCCAACATTTTGGGAAGCCAAAGTGGGTGAATCTCAAAGTCAGGAGTTCGAGACCAGCCTGGCCCAACATGGTGAAACCCCACCTCTACTAAAAATACAAAAATTAGCCAGGCGCGGTGGCACACGCCTGTAATCCCAGCTACTCAGGAGGCTGAGGCAGAAGAATCACTTAAACCCAGAAGGCGAAGGATGGAGTGAGCTGAGATGGCGCCACTGTACCCCAGCCTGGGTAACGGAGTGAAACTCCATCTCAGAAAAAAAAAGCCAGGCATGGTGGCTCAGGCCTGTAATTTCAGCACTTTGGGAGGCTTAGGCAGGCGGATCACCTGAGGTCAGGAGTTCAAGACCAGCCTGGCTAACGTGGTGAAACTCTGTTTCTACTAAAAACACAAAAAAATTAGCCAGGCATGGTGGCACACACCTGTAGACCCAGCTATTCAGGAGGCTGAGGCAGGAGAATCGCTTGAATCTGGGAGGCAGAGGTTCAGTGAGCTGAGACTGCGTCATTGCACTCCAGCCCAGGCAAGAGCGAAACTCCATCTCAAAAAAACACAAAAATCATACAAATGCTGCTCAGGAAAAAACAACAACAACAACAACAACAACAGGTTCTTTAGTGGGTTGGGATGTATCCCATCTGGAAAGAGAGGGCTTCTCCCTCTTTGGAAGGCTTCCAATCTGATAGTAGCTAACCATAAGAATATTGTATTTCCCTGGGACCTGAGATGAGCAGTATTGATGAAGAGAGTATGGAATCTATGAAATGATATTGATGGGGGGGCCAGCTTAACTGTGCAACATTTCAACATTGAGGAGGTTTGGGCACATCAACACTCTACCCCGTAGCAATGCTCTCCCTGTGGTCTGTAAAAGGATGGTTGGGGTTGGAGGAGGAGATCTTTCTTACCTGACGGACCCAAAGGGGCATTTGGTGGGTGTGGGGTGAGCGGTGATGCAGATTGAGAACCACGACACTAAGGATGACTGAGAAGGTGACAAGGACCATGGTAAACATGAGGTACTTGATAATAATGGGCACAGAGAGGGAGGTCTCAGGTACTTTGTCAGCCAGCAGCAGCAGGAACACAGTAAGGGTCAGCAGGGCAAAGATTGAGAGCCCCATCTTCTCTCCTTGGAGGGCAGAGGGGAAGAGAGAAGGATTAGGCTTTGCCCAAAAGAAAGCTCTATGGCATAATCAGTGACCATGTTTCCAGCCCATTCAAAGACAGGCTTCTGCAGCCAGACACAGTGGGTCATCTCTGTAGCCCCAGCGCTTTGGGAGGTCAAGGTGGGAGGATTGCTTAAGCCCAGGAGTTTGAGACCAGCCTGAGCAACATAGGAAGACCTCATCTCTAAAAAAAAAAAAAAAAAATGAGGCAGGGTCTTGCTCAGGCTCCAGCCTCTTGTCACCCAGGCTGGAGTGCAGTGGCATGATAATGGCTCATCAAAACTTCCACCTCCCAGGCTCAAGTGATCCTCCCACCTCAGCCTCCCGAGTAGCTGGGACTACAACTACACACCACCATGTCTGACTAATTTTTGTACTTTTTATAGAGATGGGGTTTCACCATGTTGCCCAGGGTGGTCTCGAACTCCTCAGTTCAAGTGATCCATGTGCCTGGCCTCCCAAAGTGTTGGAATTACAAGTGTAAGCCACTGTGCCCAGCGTCTCCAAAAAAAATTTAAATTAGCCAGGCACGGTGGGACATGCTTGTGGTCCCAACTATTTGGGAGGCTAAGTTGGGAGGACCACTTGAGCCTGGAAGATGGAGGCTACAATGAGCTGTGATTGCACTTCTGTATTCCAGTATGAGCAATAGAGCAAAATTCCCTCTGGGGAGGGAAAAAAAGACAGGCTTTTAGAAGGGCCATCTGCACGCAAATCATTTCTACATTTGTATGTCTACCCTGGATTTCTCCCCTGAATGCCAGATACATATCCATCTGCCTACTCAACCTCTCTTGGATACTTGGATGTCCAATAAATGTTTCAAGTTTAACTTGTCCAAAACTGAGCCGGGTGCAGTGGCTCACGCCTGTAATCCCAGCACTTTGGGAGGTTGAGGCAGGTGGATTGTGTGAGGTCAGGAGTTTGAGATCAGCCTGGCCAACATAGAGAAACTCCATCGTTACTAAAAATACAAAAAACTAGCTGGGCATGGTGACAAGCACTTATAATCCCTAGGTGCTACTAGGGAGGCTGAGGCAGGAGAATCACTTGAACCCAGGAGGTAGAGGTTGCCGTGAGCTGAGATTGCACTATTGCACTCCAGCCTGGGCAACAAAAGCGAAACTCTGTCTCAAAAAAAAAAACAAGAAAACAAAAAATAATAATTAAAAAAAATGTCCAAAACTAAATTCTCTTACTACCACCAAAGCTACTTCTCCGAGTCTTCCCTATCTTTTTTTTTTTTTTTTTTTGAAACAGTCTCACTCTGTCACTAGGCTGCAGTGCAGTGGCATGATCAAGGCTCACTGCTACCTCTGCCTCCTGGGTTCAAGTGATTCTCCTGTCTGACCCTACCAAGTAGCTGGGATTACAGGCACCTGCCACCACGCCCAGCTAATTTTTTGCATTTATTAGAGACAGGATTTCACCATGTTGGCCAGGCTGGTCTCAAACTCCTGATCTTTTTTTTTTTTTTTTAATGACCAAAATGCATTTATTTAATATACATCACAAGGGCTAAACCGAGGCTTAATTTAAAAGACAAAACAAAACAAAAATAATATCATAGCTCAAGATACAGAGTCCTATACAGAAATCAGAAAAAGGACAGACCATCTAAGGAAAAATTAAAAAGATGACACAAGAACATGCTGGGCAGCCTGGGTCAGGGCTCCTGGCTGGTGATGTGCTTTGAGTAGATTTCTTGCAGGTACTTCTTAAAAGCTGTGGGGTTTTTCCTGAGCTCGGTAGCATGCGTATTCAAGGGACTATCGATGCTGGGTTCTCCAAACTCCTGATCTTAAGGGATCTGCCTGCCTCGGCCTCCCAAAATGCTGGGATTACAGGCGTGAGCCACCGCGCCAGGCCAGTCTTCTCTATCTCCTAAGTGACAACTCCATCTTTCCTGTGGCTCAGATCAAACTCGTTTGAGTCATTCTCAACACTTCTCTCTCTCTCTCTCGCTCTCTCTCTCTCTCTCTCCTCTTCTTTCTCTCTCTCTCTCACCCGATGTTTAACACATAGCAAACCATATTGACTCTACCTTCTACGTATATCCTGAAACTGGTGACTTATTATATCTACCACTACCACTGATGCCGGACAGGCAAGTCCTGAAGTGGGGCTCAGCTTCGAGGGTTCTTAACTTTGCCCAGGAAGAATTCAAGGGTGAGCTGGTGATAGGGTAGAAGAAAACAGGTTTATCGAAGAGGCAGTGCCACAGCTCTGGGACTTCTGCAGAGCAGGGCTACCCCAGAGGTAGTGAGCTGACAGTAGTGGCTCAGGGCAGTTTTGCAGTCATATGTATACCTACTTTCTTTTTTTTTTTTTGAGATGGAGTCTTGCACTGTCGCCTGGGCTGGAGTGCAGTGGTGCAATCTCAGCTCGCTGCAACCTCTGACTGCCAGGTTCAAGCAATTCTCCTTGCCTCAGCCTCCAAGTAGCTGGGATTACAGGCACCCACCACCATGCTTGGCTAATTTTTTTGTATTTTTTGTAGAGATGGGTTTCACTATGTTGGTCAGGTTGGTCTCGAACTCCTGATCTCATAATTCGCCCACCTCAGCCTCCCAAAGTGCTGGGATTACAGGTGTGAGCCACTGTGCCCGGCCTTATATCTACTTTATGTATTTATTTATTATTTATTTTTTTGAGATGGAGTCTTGCTCTGTTGCCCAGGCTGGAGTGCTGTGGCGCAATCATGGCTCATTGCAAAGTCTGCCTCCCAGGTTCAAGCAATTCTTCTGCCTCAGCCTCCCGAGTAGCTGGGATTACAGGCATGTGCCACCACGCCTGGATAACTTTGGTATTTTTGTAGAGATGAGGTTTCACCATGGTGACCAGGCTGGTTTCGAACTCAACCTCAAATGATCCACCTGTCTCAGCCTCCCAAAGTGCTGGGATTCCAGGTGTGAGCCATTATACTTGGCCATTTGTATCTACCTTTAATTACATGCAGATTAAGTGATGGATTGGGCAGAAATTTCTAGGGAAAGGGTAATAACTTCTGGGTCATCAGGTGATTGCCATGGAAAAGGGTGGTAAGTCCTAGGTGTTCTGACGGCAATGGTAAACTAACATGGCGCACTGGTGGGTATGTCTCATGGAAAACTGCTTCTGCCCCGTTCCTGTTCTAGCTAGTTCTCAGTTTGGTCTAGTCAAGTCCCACCTCTACATCGCCACCTTGCTCCAAAGCACATTACCTTAGATCTGCATTATTGTGAAGGCCTCCTAACTGGTCTCTTTTCTTCATCCTTTTCTCCCATGCTGACCGTTCTCAACAGAGCAGCCAGACTGATTTTGTTGAAATATAAATCAAGCTGGGCACGGTGGCTCATGCCTATAATCCCAGCACTTTGGGAGGCTGAGGCGGGTGGATCACCCAAGGTCAGGAGTTCAAGACCAGCCTGGCCAAGATGGCAAAACCCCATCTTTACTAAAAGTACAAAAAAATTAGCTGAGCATGGTGGTGTATGCCTAAAATCCCAGCTACTTGGGAGACTGAGGCAGGAGAATCACTTAACCTGGGAGGTGGATGTTGCTGTGAGCTGAGATTTAGCCACTGCAGTTTGCCTGAGTGACAGAGTGGGGAACTCTGTCTAAAAAAAAAAAAGCCAGATGCAGTGGCTCATACCTGTAATCCCAGCATTTTGGGAGGCCAAGGTGGGTGGATCACTTGAGGTCAGGAGTTTGAGACCAGCCTGGCCAACATGGTGAAACCCCGTCTCTACTAAAAATACAAAAAATAGCCAGGTATGGTGGCAGGTGCCTGTAATCCCAGTTACTTGGGAGGCTGAGGCAGGAGAATCAGTTGAACCTGGGCAGCAGAGGTTGCAATAAGCCGAGATCGTGCCACTGCACCCCGGCCTGGACCACAGTGAGATTCTGTCTCAACAACAACAGCAAGAAAAAGGCCGGGCACGGTGGCTCATGCCTGTAATCCCAGCGCTTTGGGAGGCTGAGGTGAGCGGATCATCTGAGATCAGGAGTTCGAGACCAGCCTGGCCAATGTGGTGAAACCCCATCTCTACTGAATACAGAAATTATCTGGGCATGGTGGTGGGCACCTGTAATCTCAGCTACTTGGGAGGCTGAGGTAGGAGAATCACTTGAACCCAGGAGGAGGAGGTGGCAGTGAGCCAAGAGAGTGCCACTGCGCTCCAGCCTGGGTGACAGAGCGAGACTCATCTAAAAAAAAAGAGAGAAATATAAATCAGATTATATATATATATATATATATTTTTTTTTTTTTTTTAGTGGAGTCTCGCTCTGTTGCCCAGTCTGGAGTGGAACGGTGTGATCTGGGCTTACTGCAACCTCCACCTCCCAGGTTCAAGGGATTCTCCTGCTTCAGCTTCCTGAGTAGCTGGGATTACAGGCGCCTGCCAACATGCCCAGCTAATTTTTTGTATTTTTGTAGAGATGGGGTTTCACCATGTTGGCCAGGCTGGTCTCAAACTCCTGACCTCGGAAGATCCGCCCGCCTCGGCCTCCCAAAGTGCTGGGATTGCAGGCATGAGCCACTGTGCCTGGCCAGCATATCACTCCTCTTTCCAAAACCTTCCAGTGGCACCCCATCTCCTTCTACATGAAAGCAAAGGCCTTATTATGGTCTATACATCGTTCCCATGAGCTCCTTGACTTCATCTCCTAAAGCTTTCCCCTTTGCTTACTTCATTCAGTTCCACTGGCCTCCTCTCTGTATACAAGGCACCCTCCCATCCCAGGGCCTTGCATCACTAGTTCCTCTGCCTGGCTCATTTTTGCCCCAGATACCTGCCAGAATCATTCTCTCACCTCCTTCTTTGTTCAAAGATTCCCTTTTCAATGAATTCACGGACACCCTATTTTTAAGTTACAACCCCTACTGGAGTCCAGTTATGGGATCTCGACTCACTGCAACCTCCACCTCCCAGGTTCAAGCAATTCTCCTGAGAAGCTGGGATTACTGGTGCGCGCCACCATGCCCAGCTTATTTCTGTACTTTTAGTAGAGACGGTATTTCACCATTTGGCCAGGATGGTCTCCATCTCTTGACCTCGTGTTCTGCCCTCCTTGGCCTCCCAAAGTGCTGGGATTATAGGCATGAGGCACCGCACCCAGCTCTCAACTTCTTTTCTTATTTTCATCTTTGGGACTTGTCCTCTTATTTATTTTGTTTATTGACTGACTCCCACATTAGCATGTAAACTCCATGAGGGCAGGAATTTTTGTCTTTTTTATTTATTATTATTATTATTATTTTTGAGACGGAGTTTTGCTCCTGTTATCCAGGTGGGAGTGCAATGGCTCAATCTCGGCTTACCGCAACTTCTGCCTCCTGGGTTCAGGCAATTCTCCTGCCTCAGCCTTCTGAGTAGCTGGGACTACAGGCACGCGCCACCATGCCCAGCTAATTTTTGTATTTTTAGTAGAGACGGGGTTTCATCATGTTGACCAGGATGGTCTCGATCTCTTGACCTCGTGATCCACCCGCCTCGGCCTCCCAAAGTGCTGGGATTACAGGCTTGAGCCACCGCGCCTGGCCTTGTCTCTTTTATTAATGTATTCCCAGTGCTTAGCACGTTTCAAATACTAAACAAATGTAGCATGAATGAAGACCAATCCCTGTAGCGTTTTAAGATACTATGTAGCAATTTGAAAGATCTAATAATGAAACAGGCTGTGGTGGCTCATGCCTATATTATAATCCTAGCACTTTGGGAGTCTGAGGTGGGTGGATTGCCTGACTTTAGCAGTTCGAGACCAGCCTGGGCAACATGGTGAAACCCCAACTCTACTAAAATACAAACGAAATAAGCTGGGTGTGGTGGTGTGTGCCTGTAGTCCTAGCTACTCAGGAAGCTAACATGAGAGAATCGTTTGAACCCAGGAGGCAGAGGTTGCAGTGAGCTGAGATGGCGACACTGCACTCCAGCCTGGGCAAAAGAGTCAGACTCCATGTCAAATAAATAAATAAATAAAACAGGCCTGGTGCGATGGTTCACTCCTGTAATCCCAGCACTTTGGGAGGCCGAGGCGGGCAGATCCCGAGGTCAAGAGATCAAGACTATCCTGGTCAACACGGTGAAACCCCGTCTCTACTAAAAATACAAAAATTAACCAGGCGTGGTGGCAGACACCTGTAGTCTCAGCTACTCGGGAGCCTGAGGCAGGAGAATCGCTTGAACCCAGGAGGCAGAGGTTGCAGTGAGCCAAGATCACTCCACTGCACTCCAGCCTGGTGACAGACAGAGACTCTATCTAAAAAAAAGAAAATAGAAAGAAAGAAACAAAGTATACAATGATAAGACAGGTGGGTGATTCTTCCCATGGCATACAACAGACAGTGCAAACTTCATGAAAGGTACTGAAATAAATAACTTTTCTGGGCTACTCTACTTTAGTCCTCTAACGTTGGGTTCCAAGATTTATCTTGTTCTAGGCAGAAGTAAGGGTTACTTTTTTTTTCGAGATAGGGTCTTGCTTTGTCACTCCCCAGGCTGGAGCACAGTGGTGAAATCAGCTCACTGCAGCCTCAACCTCCCAGGTTCTAAGTGATCCTTCCATCTCACCCTCCTGAGTAGGTAGAGGTACGCACCACCACGTCAGGCTAATTTTAGTTTTCTTTTTCTTGTTTTTTTTTTTTTTTCTTGTTGTTTTGGTAGAAACAGGATCTTGCTACGTTGCTCAGGCTGATCTCGAACTCCTGGGCTTAAGAAATTCTCATGTCTTGGCCTCCCAAAGTGCTGGGCCGAGGGGTTCCATTTGAAAGTGTTTCCTAGAGCTGTATCACTCTTTTTTTTTTTGAGACAGAGTCTCTCTGTTGCCCAGGCTGGAGTGTAGTGGCATGATCTCAGCTCAGTGCAATCTCTGCCTCCCAGGTTCAAGCATTTCTCCTGCCTCATCCTCCTGAGTAGCTGGGACTACAGGCATGAACCACCAAACGCAGCTAATTTTTGTATTTTTTTTTTTTCCCCCGAGACAGAGTCTTGCTCTGTCACCAGGCACCAGGCTGGAGTGCAGTGGCGCGATCTCGGCTCACTGCATCTTGCCTCCTGGGTTCAAGAGGTTTTCCTGCCTCAGCCTGGGTTCAAGCGGTTTTCCTGCCTCAGCCTTCCAAGTAGCCAGGACTACAGGCGCGCACCACCATGCCCAGCTAATTTTTTTATTTTAGTAGAGATGGGGTTTCACCATGTTGGCCAGGATGGTCTCGATCTCCTGACCTCATGATCCACTCGCCTCGGCCTCCCAAAGTGCTGGAATTACAGGTGTGAGCCACCGCACCTGGCTAATATTTGTATTTTTAGTAGAGATGGAGTTTCACCATGTGGGTCAGGCTGGTCTCAAACTCCTGATCTCGTGATCTGCCCCCTTTGGCTTTCCAAAGTACTGGGATTACGGGCATGAGACACTGTGCCCCGCCTGCTCTTCTTCTTTAGACAGAGGATTTGATTGCAAAGAGGAAGAAAGCACATTTTGAATACCAGAGTTAAGGATATCAGGTCTGTGAATCAGGCTGCCACTGACCCAGGTTGGAATTGCAACATGGCTCCTCTCTAACTGTATAATGTTAGGCAAATGACTTAAACTCTTTCAGCCTCTTTATCCTCCACTATAAAATGAGAATGACAATTGGTTACTTACTTCACAGGATTGTTATGAAAATTAGAATTAATCCATGTAACATGTTAAATGAATACCTTATAGTAAGTGCTCAAAACTAAAAAGAAAAACAAAAAACAACACAAACCCAATGCTTACATAGAACTTACTGTGTGCCAGGCATAGTTCTATTAACTCAGTCAATCCTCACAATAAGCCTAGCAATAGGGACAATGGTTGGCCCCACTTGCAGATCAGGTAACTGAGACACATAGAGATTAAGGAATTTGGCCAGGCACAGTGGCTCACACCTGTAATCCCATCACTTTAGGAGGCCAAGGTGGGCGGATCACCTGAGGTCAGGAGTTTGAGACCAGCCTGGCCAACATGGTGAAACCTTGTCTCTATTAAAACTACAAAATTTAGCCAGGTATAGTAGTGGGCACCTGTAATCCCAGCTACTTGGGAGGCTGAGACAGGAGAATCGCTTGAACCTGGGAGGTGGAGGTGGCAGTGAGCCAAAATCACGCCATTGCACTCCAGCCTGGGCAACAGAGCAAAACTGTCTCAAAAAAAAAGAGAGAGAGAGATTAACGAATTTGCCAAAAGTTATCATATGATGCTGACTCGTAAAGAAGTGTTGGCTATTACTATTATATTTCCCAGGGAGAAAGGTTAAAGGACCAGTGGGGACCGGCTGTGGTGGCTCATGCCTATAATCCCAGCATGTTGGGAGGCTGAGGAGGGCAGATCTCTTGAGTTCAGGAGTTGCACACCAGGCTGGGCAATATGGTGAAACCCTTTCTCTACCAAAAATACAAAAAAATCAGCCGGACATGGTTGTGGACACCTGTGGTCTCAGCTACTCAGGAGGCTGAGATGGGAGGGTCACTTAAGCCCAAGAGTTTGAGGCTGTAGCAAGCTGTGATCACACCACTGCACACCAGCCTGGGCAACAGAGCAATACCTCATCTCAAAAATAAAAATAAAAAATTAACGGACTAACGAGTGTCTGAAAGTGGGCAGGGGATGTTAGGAATGGGGAGAGGGAATGGGAGAGTTATCTAAGCCTAGAGGTTTGTTGTTCAGAGGAGTAGAGGTTTTATGGATTAGAGGACGCTTTATTTATTTATTTTTGAGACAGAGTCTTGCTTTGTCACCCAGGCTGGAGTGCAGTATCATGATATCAGCTCACTGCAACCTCCACCTCCTGGATTCAAGCTATTCTCCTGCCTCAGTCTCCTGAGTAGCTGGGACTAGAGGTGTGAGCCACCATGCCCGGCTAATTTTGTATTTTTAGTAGAGATGGGATTTCTCCATGTTGGACAGGCTGCCTGACCTCAGGTGATCCACCCACCTCGGCCTCTCAGAGTGCTGGGATTACAGGTGTGAGCCACCACACTGAGCCCAGGCTGGGACTCTTATTAGGAAAGAGTTCAGGTTTCACTGAGCAGAGGGAAGGTGGCAGCCAAGGGGAGGCAGAGCCTGGGTGGGATTGTTGAAGCCCAGTCTGTGATGCTTTGTATTGGCAGGAAAACTCTGCCTGGATTAAGGATGAAGAGGAAGAAGCTGAGCTAGTGACAAAAGGGCAGGAGCCCCTTCCCCTGTTACCTGCATCTGGTGGCAGGTAGAAGACGAAGATAGCCAGGAGAGTGATGAGGATGCATGGGGCAATGACGTTGACCAGGTAGAAGAGAGGCTTCCGGCGGATGATGAGGTAGAAAATGACTTCCTGGCACTGTCCTTCTCTCCCTCCCCTTGGAGCGCCTAGAGGCTGGATTAGCCGAGAGGGCTTGTGGATAATCTCCCATTGGCCATTCTCTGGGGATGAGCAGAAGGAAGGGGACACAGATGTGGGAGCTGTCCTGGTTAGGACAGGTATGGCTTGCTCTGCCACCGCCGAGAGGGATGGCCTGATGAGACTAGCTGTGGACACTGTGCTGAGTAGCCCATCTCTAATACACTTGGACAAGTCTTGATTTCCATATTTATATTCATTAAAAAAAATTTTTTTTGAGATGGACTCTCACTTTGTCACCCAGGCTGGAGTGCAGTGGCACCATCTCAGCTCATTGCAACCTCTGCCTCCCAGGTTCAGGCAATTCTCCTACCTCAGCCTCCCAAGTAGCTGGGATTACAGGTGCTCGCCACCACACCCGGCTTTTTTTTTTTTTTTTTTTTTTTTGTATTTTTAGTAAAGAGGGTGTTTTACCATGTTGGTCAAGCTGGTCTCAAACTCCAGAACTCAAATGATTGGCGGCATTGGCCTCCCAAAGTGCTGCTATTACAGACATGAGCCACCTTGCCTGGCCTCAATTCCATATTTTTAAAATGTAGATAGCCATACCCATCTCGCTGACCCCACAGGGCTGTATTGGGCATCACTGACAGTATATTTATGAGTCTTTTAGAAGCTGGAAATTGCCAGACATGTTGGCTCACACCCATAATCCCAGCACTTTGGGAGGCTGAGGCAGGGGAATCATGAGGTCAGGAGTTCAAGACCAGCCTGGCCAACATAGTAAAACCCCGTCTCTACTAATAATACAAAAAAAAAATTAGCCGGGCATAGTGGTGGGCACCTATAGTTCCAGCTACTTGGGAGGCTGAGGCAGGAGAATCCGTTGAACCTGGGAAGCGGAGGTTGCAGTGAGCCAAGATCGCGTCACTCCAGCCTGGGTACAGAGCAAGACTCTGTTTCAAAAAAAAAAGAAGAAGAAGCTGGAAATCATAGAGCCTATGGATGTAGGAGTCATGTCCACTCACCAATGAAAGTCCCTTCATGAACGTGGATCTCCTGCTGCTCTTGCCCATCAGGACCCAGGCCTGTCTGCAGGCTGACCTCCGAGCTGTCGTAGCTGTAGGAACTGAACACCATAGTGCAGTTCTGCCAGTCAAAGGGGAAGTAGGTGACCTGGATGGAGGGGAGAGTCACGGGTCACCGCCAGAGAACCGGTCAGCGATGGTGGAGTTTGGGAGGTCTTTGGGGAGGGCACAAGGAAGGTGAATCACGGAGGAATCGGAGGGTTATGAAGGGAAGCCATTGAGAAAATGGCGGGGGGGGGGGGACAGTCACTGATTAAGATTAGAAGTTAAAGAAAGTGTACAGAACACTCAATGGAAAATCAGGAGGGTAGACAAGAGATGAGGGTCATGAGGATTTGATAAGGATGAAGGATGGGAGTCGCTGGGGAGTCAGGATGTCTAAGAAAAGTGAGGGTTTCTAAGAGCTCCTTCAGCTTCCAATGTGGAGCCTGGAAACCTGGATGCTGCAGCTGCTGCGATAGATGCCCGGGGGCTGCCAGCGCACGGAGCCGTCAGACGACACCACGACGTTAACGTCCAGAGCCACGTCAAAATTTCCATCATTGCTGCAGAGAAGAAGGAATCTTATCTGAGATCAGGCCCCGCCCCCCGAGGCCCCGCCCCACCTCCCGAGCTTTGGAAGATCTCCTACTTGTTCAGTAGCACCACGTCTGGGAGCCACACGGATTCTGCGGTGATGCGGAGCAAATCGATGCCCTCGTGCTCCGCAGGGTCCCAGCTCAGCCTGTAGTCAGTCCACTCCTAGGGAGGCAGAGGCTGAGGGGCTGTTCTGGGTTGGAGGCCGGGAGGGGACTTGGGATTTCCAAAGGAAGCCCAGGAAGATAGTGCAAGGAAGGGGAGCAGGGCCAGCATAAACTGTGGGTCATTGAGGCAGGGTTCTGGCTCTGGCTTCTCCTTCACTCGCTGGGATCCACATCAGCTCATTTCCCTTCCCCTGAACTGAGTTTCAAATTTTTTACTTTGTAAAATGAGGAGGCTGTACTGGCTAGCCTCTAAAACAGTGGTTTCCAAACTGCAGTCAAGACCCTTTCGTGGATGGGGAATCAAATTAGTGATCCCAAACTAGCGTTTTAAAAATTAGAATGGGCCAGGTGCAGTGGCTCACGCCTGTAATCTCAGAACTTTAGGAGATTTCCCTAGTGGCTGGTGAATGGCTGGAGTCCCTGCGTTCAAGACCAGCCTGGGCAACATAGTGAGACCGCGACTCACACACACACACACAATTAGAATAAAAAATGCATGGGGTGCAACTCCTGTAGTAAAGTTAGGTGTTGTTTTCTTGAGCTTTTGCTTCAGTTATAAACGTGTTATCTAAGGTCATGATGTAAAAAATATTCTTACTGGGCTGGATATTCAAGGAAATTGCCAAGGCAGCGGGAAGCCCTTTCCCATCCCGCAGGGTCTCCATACCAGGTCTAAGTACACTTTTGTGCTCATCTCTTCATCCTTCTCGTTCTAGAAGGAAAAAATTCAAGGGGTAAAGGTGAAGTAGGGTGGAGAGAAATGAGAGGGTCTGGCGGGCCAAGCTCTCCTGGGAACCCCGCCCCTTTTTCTGAGCCCCACCCTCTTGGGCCTCTTAGGTCCAAGTCCCACCTCCCAAAAGCGGTGTTAGTTTAAGCCCTGCCTCTATCTCAGAAACACCCCTTCCTGCCTTCTACACTTCCAACCAATCAACTTACCAGGCCCGCGCCTGCCTAGCCCTCTGCCTAGCTCGGTCCCGGGCCCTGCCCACAGCTCATAATCCACAAAGCCCCGAACCTCCACCCGCTACTACCCCTGAACACGGAGCTCCGCTCCACCCTGGGCGCTCAGGACCCCTGTGGCCCCGCCTCGAGGTCCGTCCCCTAGCCCCGGCCTCGGCCCCAGCTTCGCTTTAAGGTCCGCTCATCACCCTATCTAGCTCTACTCCAGGCCAGTCCACCAGCCAAGGCCAGAGCTTGTCCATTTGTCTGATTTCGACCCAATCTTCACTAAAGGCTGGTCCATCTCAACTTGGTCTCTTCCCAGGCCCTGCCCCCAGCCTGTCCCGGGTGCTCCCTGGCCTAAAGCCACTCCCCCGGCCGGTCCGCGGTTCTGACCTCCACCCCCGCGCGCCCTCACCAGGCTGATGAGTTGTGCCAGGATGAGACCAACGCTAACCCGGACACGGTCTCCCACCTCCCGCGCTGGCCGCACGGAGCTATCATAGCCGGAGAAAAGTTTCTCCCGGAGTCGGCCCTCCGCCTCCGAGCCGCGGACGCCTAGGGGTGGAGAGACTAAGTGCAGCCCTGGTGCCTGGCCACGACCGCTGGCACCGTCACTGTCCTTTCGGGGCCTACACTTACCTGGGGCGAGCGGCGCCCCCAGTACCCCCAGCAGCATCAGCAGAGCCCCTGGAGTCATAGCCTGGAGGTTCGCTCAGTGAGTTGGCTCGAAGATCCGCTGGGACCGCGAGCACAGAGGAAGTGACGAGGAGGCCGGGAATGTGCACCTGTTGCTGGGGGCAGCCGCCAGCCCACCCGCCCCACCCCTGAGACTTGATCCTGCCTGGAGCAACTGCCAAGCCCGCCACCAACAGATGACAGACAGCACTTCAGTTGTATAAATCGTCTTTAATTGAGAAAGCATGGAGTGGAGACCCGATCCCCTGGGAGCAGTGCCGGAGTTGGATAGAGCCTGAGCAGGGATTTGTGTGAGTGAGGGGGCATCCACTCCTCTTGCAACAAACCAGAAGTAGAACAGCCTAAGGAAGAGTGACCTGCCTTGAAGCCCTAGTACCTCTCTTAGGGCCTCCACAGCCTACCCAAGTCTTTTATTTATTTATTTATTTTTTAAAGATGGGGTTTCACCATGATGGCCAGGCTGGTCTTGAACTCCTGACCTCAGGTGATCCACCCACCTCGGCCTCCCAAAGTGCTAGGATTACAGGCATGAGCCACCACGCCCGGCCCCTACCCAAGTCTTAAGCTATGGAAGTCTCCCTCCTAGATCACTAGCAGGTTCCCAGTCTTTTCCAGGCTGCCCCTGGCGCTCCACGTTTTTCCAAAAATTTTAGACAGGCCCTTTTTGGGTACCTAAAACCCAGCTAAGGTTCTAAGCTGTAAGGTAAAGCAAGTTCTATTCAATTAGAAGCTGTCGGGGCATATGAGGTCTGGAGTGCAAGAGGCCTTCACCCTCCTTGGCCTGACCTATAGAACAGAAGGGTGAAACTTATTGCTGAATCAGGGTCTCCTAACTGGGAGGGTCAAGGCTGCATCCATTTGTCCTTTTTATCCAGGATGCATTACTCTAAAGACCTCAGCTTTAAAGGGGATCTGGAAGGGATTCCTGCTGAGGTAGCTAAGTATTTATGTCCACCCAACACAGATGTAGGTTCAATCATGCCATAATGTTGACCCCTCCCAGATCCCAGCTTCCCTACTATGAGCCAGGGATCCTTCCAAAATTCCTCTGCCCTTCTCCAGACTCTGTCTCCCTGGCACGACCTCAGCTGGGTTGAAGGAGCTAGAAACTGCATGTAAAAATAAGCTTAGCATTCTATATGGAAGAATCATATTTTTAGAGAATTCTCTAGGAAAAACAAGAAGTGGTTCTTGATTCATCTAGAACTGTTTTTATGAATCATAGCTGGGTCTTTTCCAGAACTCATCCGTAATAGGTAATCATTCAAGAAGGTGGGAGGGTGGGGCTAGAACTTAGAGTAATAATATGGCTATCCAGGCCCGAGTTCCATCCTGGGTAAAAGGGCTGGGAGTCATGGTCTATGTTCTAGAGCTGGGATCCAGGAGGAAGTATGGCTCCATAATGCTCTAGAATTGGGTGTCTCTGGGATAAGAAGGTTAAACCTGTGGTCATCTGAGACTGGTTCCAGTTCAGGCCAAAGCCAACAGCTAGACAAAGCTCAAATCTAGCCACTTTCTACTTGGAAACCAGGGGTCCATCCAAACCAAGGGCAGACTCCTGATTGATCCAGAGCAAAGCCTGGCAGCATGCTTGGCTTTCAGCACAGGCCCTAGTACAGCAGTGGCCCTGGCTAGGGTGTCCAGTGTTCCAGAACATGTCCAGACCAAGGTATAAGGTAGAGGAGGGAAAGAAGGACACATGAATCCTGAACTCCAGTGAATCTATAAATGGCTCAGTGGCAATGAAAAGGGGCACAGGACTCCAGGAACTGGCTGAGCCGGGGTGGGGAGCGTTATGCCCTGGCTGTCCATTTGGGAACTCCCAGCACCATCTCAGGAAAAGACCTGGGGGTTGTATGAGTGTGGAAAGAAAGAAGTGATCAGCCAGGACCATCTTCAGACATCCCTCTCTCTGACTCCCTCCTAGGCCCAACAATCTAAGGGTCTCAGCAGCCCCGGAAGTCACAACTTGCCCCTAGGCTCCCTCAGGATGGAGCAGCTGGTGAGACCTGGCTGCTCAGGGCATGTGTGTGGCAGCAGGGGTGAGAGCAGGACTGGGAGACAGGCTATGGTGGTGGCTGGCTCACTGGGAGTGCAGGGAACCTCCAGTCCAGGGACTACATTTCAGGGGGCAGGGGGACTGGAAGGGGAGGTCTCAGGGACACTGTGGAGAGAAGGCTCCCGGTACATGGCCACTGTGAAGGGGAGAAAGAGAGGAGCAGTGAAGGAGAGTTAGGCACAGAGGGACCCAGGCAGAACCAGTGCTCTGAAAGGGTTCCCTTCCCATACACTCACCCTCCCAGAACCCCAACCCACAGGAGAGTGCCCCAAACCCCCAAAGGGCAAAGCCTTCCTGGCTTGATCTGCCATAACAGGGTCCTCTTATCACTTGTAGCCTGAGCTGTCTGCCCCTAAATGTCCATGTCAAGGTCAACACCCTCTCTTGTGGCCTACATTTTCTTAAATCTATACCCACCCTCCAGGAGCTTGGGCAGAAAGTGGGCAGCTGCCTTGGTCTTCTTAACTCGGTTTCCCTTCATGACCCGGCCCTCCTTGTCCAGGCCGAGGTACCAGGCCCGGCCAGAACGACGCTGGCGGTAGAGAGCAGAGGCGTACAAGATGTAGTAATTCTCAAAGACGCACTCCTTAAAGCGACACTCAGCTGTGAAATGTGGCTAAGGAGACAAAGACCCAGAAAGGCAAATAAAGACAAAGAGACAAAAAGACACATCACTGGGCAGAAGGGAGCCCGTGGAATGCACAAGCCAGGATGTAATCCATATGTTTTTTGCGGGAGCAGGAGGACAACTTCTGAGTCCACGCAGGACCTGGGAGCAAAGGAAGGACAAGAAAGAGGCCTGGTGGGCCCTTGAGGGTTAAGAACTAGGCTCTGAGCTGGGAACCATGGCTCAAGCCTGTAATCCCAGCACTTTGGGAGGCTGAGGTGGGTGGATCACCTGAGGTCAGGAGTTTGAGACCAGCCTGGCCAACATAGCAAGACCCTGTCACTATTAAAAAAAAAAAAAAGAAAGAAAACTAGACTTTTAGGGGTCTTGGAATAAGATTCCTTCTCTCCACTGTACCCCCAGCCTCTCACTAACCCCTGTCCTGGATGACTCTAGGGAAGTGAGTCATAACAAAGTCTGGAGGAGGTGGGATGAGAAGTAGGGGCCCTACAAGGCAGAAAGAGTTGGACATTCAAAGAACCTGGGGCTGTGTTGGGGGGGTGCAAGGCGTGGGGATTGGAGAGACCCTAGAGAAGCTGCTCTGGAATGAGCAGTGATGATAGGCCATCAGTAAAAGCTGGAGGCAGGAGTCCCAGACTGCAAAATGTCCTTCCCTCAAGGGACAAGTTGAGGAAGGGGAGTCCCCAGTATTCCCCAGCCACTCAGCCTCATTGTCTCACCGAACTGTAGAGCAGTCCCTCAGCGTTCATGGCCATGTAGTGACCCAGCTTGGCACTCTGGATGGTGACCACACGGAGCCCCACAGGGATCAGGTTGAAGTGGGCTGGGGGTTAGAGAGAGGGAGCATCAATACCCAGGCTCTGACCCTCACCTGAGCTCCCCTCATCACAGTTCCACTTTTTCCCTTAGGGGTCGGGAAGACAGACCAGTGGCAACAGAAGCTGAAAGGGGAACAGGAGTGTCATCTGCTGTCCCCATTCTCCCCCTTCCCACCCAGCGGCCGGCTTCCCCTCTCACTGAAGGAGCTGGTATCCTCTGGGGTGCCCTGGATGCTCCCGTCGGGATTTGCCTGGAGGTAGAAACCCTGGCGGCAGAACAGTTTGGTGACGATGCCTTTGAGCTGAGGCTCTGGAGAGAGAGACATTCATCTTTGAAAATGACATCTCTGTTCCCAGCAACATACCTATACTTGGCAGGATCAGAGGGAAGAAAGGAGAATGAAAGGAAGGAAGAGGGTCCCAGGGCCCCAGCCCTCTTACCCTCCAAGCACGCTCTCTCTCACCTCTCTTTAACTCCTGGGAAAGCTGGTGTGGGTCCCTTCTGTTTCATATAACCAGGAGCTTTCAGTTTAATTTATCGAAATGTATTTAAATGGCTTAATTCCTACCCTACAGCTCAACCAGAAGCGGGGAGGAGAGGAGGAGGAGGAAGGGGAGAGAGATATCAATAGGTAGGGGACAGAGGGAAACCACAGGGGCACTGAAGGGGCAGTGTGTTTTCGAAGGTGGGGGACAGTGGCAGCAGCAAGTTGACCACAGGGTAGGGGCTCTCCCTCAGGAGTGGGGGTGGGACTGGGCCTGACGCTGACTCAGCATCTGCTGCGGCTGCCGCTAGCTTGGCGAGAGCCTTGCCTTGGCCCAGAGCCGGACTGTCTGACACTGACCCATCTGTCTCTGTCTGTCTGTCTGTCTGTCAGTCTGCTAGCTCGCGGGCGCCCAGTTCTCCCTGAGGCTCAGCCTCTCGCTTTTGGCCAGGCAACCCGCCTGGGGTAGGGGGACCTTACCAAGGATATGGGGGGTGGGGGCTGAGACGGAGAGACAGGCTGAATCACGTGGGGGCCCGGTCCCACTCAGAGGGTGGGCTGCGGACTGTACCACTATGGGCAGCCGGTGGCGAGGGGAGGAGGGCGTGAGGGAGCTGCCCTTAGGGGAGTTGGGAGCAGGCGGGAGCAGGGCCAGAGGGACTCCCTGACTGTCGTACATGGACGGGACCACACTGAAACTCTCACAACTCTCCTACCCCATCAATTGCTCTCTGCCGACTTCCCTGTCCCCCCCCTTGTAGGTGGTACGACCCCCAGGACTCGGCGCCCACCTCTAGCGGTGAACTGTGTCTGAGTTCCACCCAGCGTAGGGTCCCCTGAGCCTACGGGACCCGATTTCGGAGTGGCGCGGGGGTGATGGGAGGGGGTGCCCAGCTCCGTTCTTGAAGCGCAGGTCACGGGAGGCGGACGCATAGAGGGCTGGCTGGCGAGGTAGCTGCAAGGACACCCGAGGGAGAGCTGGGGAGATTGGCTCGTAGCCAAGAGAGCTCGACCAGGAAGAACCGAGCCCAGGCGTGGAGGAGCGGGAGAACCGGGGTGGGCGGGGGTGGCGGGGGGGGGGGGAGCTGAAACTGCAGAAACCCTTGGGGTGACCCAGGCGTCTGGAACCCCCCAGGCCCCTCTGCTCCAGATTGAAAGAATCGCGAGAACCGGCACGTAGGCGGAGGACGGTGGGGGTGGGGACTGCTGTGTTGGGGAGGGGGGACGAGCAGGAACTGCGAGGCTTTCGCCAGACTTAGCCCCTCAAGCCTTCTCCTTGACCTCGAAAATAAGGTGACTCCGGGTTATGGACAAAAGGGGAAACTGAGGCACAATCTGGCAGGGACTTTGTTGTCCTGGCCCACCCCCTTCCACTTTCGGGGAGCCCCTCAGCCGGGCCCTATTCTTCAAAGTCCCTGGCCTCAACATCCCAGGCAGTGAAACATCTGACCGGGAGACCCCGCCCCAGCCGCACTCACCCGGGCCGCCGTCCGGCCGCGCGGGCCGCCCCCCGCACAGTCGCACCTTGGACAGCAGGATGAGGAGCTGCTTCTGGCAAAGGGATTTGGTGCCGCGGGGACACACGCGCCGCTGCGCCGACACCGGCCGGTTGCCCCCGGGCTCGCGGACCTCCCGCTTCTGCCGGATCAAGCTACTGGCCAGCGCCGCCATGGCGCCCCGGGAGGAGACACCCCCAAACTGGCGGGCACCCGGAGCGCGCTGGACTCCCCCAGAGGAGCCCGCTCACTAGGGCATGCTCTTGACGCTCAGGCCCCTACTTGCTGCCCCACCCACAGGGCCTGAGGAGAAGCCCCAGACTACCCCCAGGTTCCCCCCTCCACAGCAGCCAGCTTCCACCCGTGGGCCCGGTGCTAGCTCCACCAGATCCAGCAGCCTAAGCAGTCCTCAGTTGATCCCACCCTCGAGTTTTGCCTTGTATTGAAAACGTCCCCTTTCCCTCCTCTCCAGTGTTTGTCCCCACTTCACCTGTCCCAAAGCCAACCAAGCCCCCCCAAATTTCCAAGACGTGGTTTAAATATCTCCAGACACCTTTCCACTGTATTTTGGGGGCACACTCCTACCAAATCCACTCTTGTAATCTACAGGGTGTGGGACTTTAGCTTTGGGGGTACTGATCACCTCACCCCTACTGGGGCACTGCCAGTGTCAGGAAGGAAACCAACCTTGGTGTTTTTTCCCTTGCTACACTCTAAGCGGAGGGGATCCCCCACTTTTTTCACTGAAATCCCCCCAAAATATCTCAGAATATCCAGGTTGCCCAGGTTCAGTAAGACGGGGCTCCCAGACCCTCTGGCTGGATAATACCTTTTTCACCAAGTCCCCCCATGTCTAGTAGCCTGGAATTCTAGCGGCGAAGACCCTTTCTTCACCTTCAAACCCTCCACTCCTTTTGAAGTCACCTCCAAATCCACCCTTCCTAGTGGATACACCAGGTAGTTTGAGGTGTCTTCTGCCACCTCAAAATGAGGCACATCCGTGTTATGTTTTTCTATGCCCTGGCTGCCCCTTAAATTTTATTGGGGACAGCTGGTGCAGTTTAGATCCCACACCCTCCAATCTAACCAGCCCTCCCAAGAGAGGAGTGCACCCACGTTGTCACCAGTTCCCAAATGTGAACAGGCCCCCTACAAGTCAGAGCGGATCAGAGCTTCCTGCGACAGGGCTTCCTCGTCCTCCCCGGGATTGCCTATAGCACCCCCTCTTCCTTTCCCCGACGCCCCTCAACCTGTCCTGTCCTGTTGATCCGGCGGCGGGTGGCGCTGGCTTCGGCTCCAGGCTCCTCCCTCCCTGTCCCCCGCAAACAGAGCTTCCCCCCACGCCCGGCTAGGCGTCCCGGACCCTCAAGGAGTGAGGGTGTCTCTGCAGAGCTCCCCGATCCGGCGAAGTCAGGGCACTGGGCCGGTGGCTGGACCAGGCAGAGCGGCGGCAGCGGCTGTGAGAAGCTGAGGCGGCGGCGGCGACAGCAGTTCCCCCTCCTCGGAGAGCCGGCCCGGGGGCGGGGCAGGGGGCGGAGACGCTGGGAAATAGGAGGGTGAAGCCGGGCTGGAGGAACCCCAGGGTTCCTTGGAGGCAGAGAGTGGGGACTGTGTCTTACAAGCAGGCAAAGCCGAGGCAAGGCCGCACACCTCAGGCTTCAGAGGAGGAGGGACAAGAGGACTTCCAGAACACAACCCTGGATGGGAAAGAGAGGTTGGGCTTAAGGGAGATGGAATGGCGGACGCTGGGAGAATGGAGAGGGACCCTACTGGCCAGGATGTCAGTGAGGACAGAACCGCACGAGGAAAGTCGGGGAAGAACTGGAGAGATGGAGGAGGGGTAGTGGTGAGATCCAGCCTCGGGCGAAATCCTGCCTCCTTAGTATCTCTGCCTTTGTATGAGCCAAATTGATCTCCTGGTCCCCATAACTCCTTTCCCCATTTGGTCAGCAAATATGTTTCTCCCATTTCTATTGGTCCGTAAGAGAAATGACCAAAAGAACTGGGGAGAGAGAGTTTCTGGAAGCTGCCCCTGGACAGAGTGCTGGCCGCAGAAGTGGAGAGTAGCGAGGCTGGATCGTGGCGACCCGTGCCGGGGGCCGAGCTGGGGGCGTAGAGGAGGAACCGTTGAGGAGGCCTTCTAGAAGGGACACTTCAGGCCCAGGGCACTCAGTCAGCCCCCCAGGCAAGAAGGCAACAGTGCCCCCCAGGTCCCGCTCGCCCACGGAGTCACTTCCACTAGTAGGAGCAGCGTCTTTAATGGGCCCCGCCCCCCACGCCCGCCAAACCGCCCCCCTTGCGGGCCACCTTGGCCTCCTCCACCGCTGCGCGGAGGGCCCTGGCAGGGTCCCCGCGGAGCCGGGCCAACGCCCGGAGCAGCGCAGCGGAGCCGTCACCCGTACGGAGCTCTCGGCCGCTCAGAAAATAGTGAGGCAACGTTCCAGCCTCGAGCACTCGGCCAAGCTCGTCCAGCAGCCCGAGGCAGCAGGCGCCTGCGTTTTCCGGCCGCGCCAGGTAGAGCGCAGGCAGCCGCTCGCACGCCCAGTACAGCAGCGTCCGCAGGAGGTAGGGCGCCGCCGCCCGCGTCCCGGCCACCAGCGGGCGCAGTAGCGCCTGGGCCGCCGCGTGCGCCTGCAGCAGCGGCGCTGGTATGCGCGCTTTGAGCGCCAGCTCCTGGCGGGCGAAACAGAGCTGCCAGGCGGAGGCGCATGGCCGCTCGGTGCCGCCACCCGGCACCAGGTAGAAGGAAGCCGACTCGGAGGCCAGTGGGCCAGCCCAAGAGTGGCTCCGAGCACCCTCGGGCCAGCCGGCCACGGACACCACTGGGATCAGGTCGAAGAGCAGGAGGTGGCGAGGGGGCTCAGGGGTAGCCAGGAGGATGGTGGTGAAACCCGCGTGGCGAGCTGCATGCACCAGACGTGGAGCACCGGGGACCGGAATCAGAGACTCGGCGACTGCCGCCAGCGTAGCAAAGAACCAGGCAGCCACCTGGGCGGGGCATAATGTGGGCCATGCATCCCGAGCGTCCGACGGCTTTGGGACTGGGCTTTCGACGGCTGCCTTGGTGACGTCACTACTCGGTGTTTTCAAAGGTGCTGTGGAGCCAAAGTCGATGACGTCATGCTGTGGAGACTCGGACGCTGAAACGTCACTAGGTGATTTTTCCAAAGACACTGGCGCCACGTGCTCAGTGACGTGGCTGTGCCGCTGGTCTACAGAGCTTTGCGAGTCCTTGGGACTTTCTTTGCTCTCGGTTGGGTGGATAAAATCACATCCTCCTGGGACTGGGGGTCCTAAGCAATCCTGCCACATCTCCCGGATTGGGGTTCCGCATACCAGTTCTGGGAGGCGGACCTGTGTGTAACCAGATTCCAGGTCCAGTTGCAGTTCAGTGCCGTCCAGCGAAAACAGGGGCACTAGGAGTGTGAAGCCGGCATCGTAGTGAGGTCCCCGGGCGTAGGGACCCAGGGGTGCATGCCCCAGATCCAGGGAGCCCTCGCGAATCCCACCACGAAGCAGCAAGAGCTCTGCCTGGGGAGGAAGGCGAGGGTCCCGACGGTGAACTAGACCTGAAAAAAGTGAAGGGAACATGAAGGCGTCGACCAAAGCCAGGGCTGGGTGGTTGTGAGGTTGGGAGCTGTGAGCTCCCAAAGGCAAGTAGGGTGACTTACCAAGAAAAGAGAAGACAAAGTCCTTGGCCCGGAGGAGGTCGGCTCCCGGCTTGGGCCCGTCACTCCAGCTCTCCTGCACACCCAGCTCCTGGATCAGCTGGGTCAATTCCTGCAGCTGCGCCCCGGAGCAGAAGTCGATGTCTGTGAGCGGCCGAGCTGGGGCCGGGGGCGGCGGGCCCCACCAGGGGGCACTTCCCCAGACCACGGAAGCCATTTGGTTCTATCGCTTTAGGCCAGGGCAAACACGGAAGGCAGGTAGCCGAGACGGGCCTTTCCTTTGGTGCAAAAAGTCGCCTCCGTTCTTTCCTCCTTTTGAGGCCGAGCGAGGGCCCCAGACACAGTCTACAAATGGGTCTGTGGATGATGGGTTCTAAATTTAATTCTCAAAATGAACAAATAAATACCTGCTCTATCCTGGCCCTTTCCTCATATGCAGGTCCCCGCCCCCATGAACTGGTTCACCGGACTCAGCAGGTAAAAAGTAACTGTTGGCGCCTCCTACGGAATGCAGTAGCCAGCCTCCGCCACTGCCTCTTGTCTACCTCCCTTTACCTCTTTTTTTGAAGAGGCTTATTTGTCTGCAGCTTCTCCCTTATGGGAAAAAGCAGTAAGGGTGGGGAGGAGAAATAGATTCAACAGGTTACTTCTTCCTCATGCCCACGTGGCCACGCCCCTACATTTTTCGGCCACGCCCCTTTCTGGAGGCTGTCGGGGTGGTTTCGGCCAGGTCGGGTCGCCAGCCGGGTTCAGCCACTCCTTTCGTTCTGCTGCGGTCTCGCGTTATCCTGGGAGTTGTAGTTTCCCGCGCTACTTGGGCGGAGGAGCCACGCCCCCACATCGTTTCCCGTTCCGCCGAAGTAGTGCCTGATGGAAGTTGTAGTTCCCCTGGAGATTGACTATTCGTATCTCTTTTCATGCCCATGTCAACTCCACTCAAACATTCCTTGAGGTTTGAGACGGGTAATAGGATGGATCTGAGCCACAAACATTAATGAGGGACGGGCCGGGCGCGATGGCTCACGCCTGTAATCCCAGCACTTTGGGAGATCGAGGCCGGTCGATCACCTGAGGTCAGGAGTTCAAGACCAGCCTGGCCAACGCGGCGAAGCCCTGTATCTACAAAAATACAAATATTAGACGGGCGAAATGGCGGCGCTTATAATCCCAGCTCCTCAGGAGGCTGAGGCAGGAGGATCACTTGAACCCAGGAGGCGGAGGTTGTGGTGACCTGAGATCATGCCATTGCAATTCAGCCTGGGCGAAAAGAATGAAACTCGGTCTAAAAAAAAAAAAAGAAAAAATGTGCTGGGCGCAGTGGCTCACTCCTGTAATCCCAGCACTTTGTGAGGCCGAGGTGGGCGGATCACTAGGTCAGGAGTTGGAGATCAGCCTGGCCAATATAGTGAAACCCTGTCTCTACCAATAATAAAAAAATTAGCTTCACGTGGTGGTGTGCACCTGTAGTCCCAGCTACTTGGGAGGTTGAGACAGAAGAATCGCTTGAACCCAGGAAGCAAAGGTTGCAGTAAGCTGAGATCATGTCACTGCATTCCAGCCTGGGTGACAGAGCGAGACTCCGTTTCAAAAAAAGAAGTAAAGAGGGACACACCCTAGGACCTGGAGAGAGATAGGGGCCCCTGCATCTCTGTGTGATACGGGAACCCTGCTCACTTATACCTATGAGAATTCTTCCATGCAATTATAACTTCCTCATTTTGGGGATGAGCAGAGTACTGCCTAGAAAAGTTGTATATGACGTGTCCAAGGTCAGAGCTGAGCCAGGGAGGTGCTGAAAAAGGGTTCCCTGGCCGGGTAGGGGGGCAGCATCTTGGAATCCCAAAGGTGGTAGTGTTAGGCAGGAGCACACAAATGGTGACTCAGAAATGGACGTTGGACTCATAGAAGAGACATACATGTTAGTGATGCCCACCTCAGGTCACTGCTACCTGAGTCATGGCAGGGAAAACACTTTGGGATCTCAGAGTGTACACAGAAGAGTTATCAGGGCTGAAAATCAAGTCCAGAAGAAACTCCCATCCAGGCTGGGACAAGGCAATGGAAAATTATCAAGAGCAGGAAATTGCTTTAAGTAACTCATGCTATCAGGGAGCAGAACACACCTGTAAACCACCATGGGACCAGGAGCCAGGACAACTGGATAGAAAGACAGGAAACCAAGGGCAGGCCCACAGATCAGACTAATGCATCACTGGGCCAGAATTTTTTTTTTTTTTTGAGACTGAATTTTGCTCTTGTTGCCTAGGCTGGAGTGCAATGGCGAGATCTCAGCTCACTGCAATCTCCATCTCCGGATTCAAGCGATTCTCTTGCCTCAGCTTCCCAAGTAGCTTGGATTACAGCTGCCCACTACCACACCCAGCTAATTTTTGTATTTTTAGTAGAGACTGGGTTTCACCATGTTGGTCAGGCTGGTCTTGAACTCCGACCTCAGATGATCTGCCTGCCTTGGCCTCCCAAAGTGCTGGGATTACAGGCATGCGCCACCACACCTAGCCTGGGCCAGGACTTCTTACCTTCCTTCTGCCCTTGGTCTGTCTCCAGGATGGCATAGGCCTAAGTCCATGGATAAGAGACTTAAGGAGGGACACCTAGGAAAATTAGAGGCCTGTAAAAGGAAGAGACTCCCCAACTCTAGAGATCAATTTGGGAAGTCCAGACATCAGAGGTTCCTAGTCACTGACAGAGAGCTTTTCTCCCTCAGCAACCAGAGCTGCGATCCCTGGGAGAACTGAGAGCACCAAAACAGCCCAGAACTGGGGAGGTAGGTTCCCATACACACACATCTGGCTGTGACCCAAGAGGCCAGATCAAAGGAACTGGAGACTGGGCTCTTTCTCACAGTCTGGAGTAACCAGGCATTGGGCATCCCTGCATCTCATCTCCTTCCCAGAGGGTGGCTTCCGAGGCACTCTAAAAAGAACTAAGTTCTCTGTACTCTGTGGGAGCTTTGAAGATGTTAAGAATGGGTGACAAGGGCTGGGAGAGGTGGCTCATGCCTATAATCCCAACACTTTGGGAGGCCAAGGCGGGTGGATCATCTAAGGTCAAGAGTTTGAGACCAGCCTGGCCAACATGGTGAAACCCCATCTCTACTAAAAAAAAAAAAAAAAAAAAAATGCAAAAAATTAGCCGGACATGGTGGTACACCTGTAATCCCAGCTCCTCAGGAGGCAGAGGCAGGAGGATCATTTGAACCCAGGAGGCAGAGGTTGCAGTGAGCCAGGACTGCACCACTGCACTCTATCCTGGGCAAGAAGAGTAAAATCTTGTCTCATAAAAAAAAGAAAAAAGAATGGGTGACAAGGAGTAGTTCCTCTAAACTTTAAAGCATTGCTCTCCAATATAATTTTCTGTGACGATGGCGATGTCCTGAGTTGGTCCTGTCTGATAAGTAGCCACTAGCTACATGTGGCTGTTGAGCACTTGAAATGTAGATAATGTGGCCTGGCTCACACCTGCGATCCCAGCACTTTGGGAGGCCAAGGAGGGCAGATCACTTGAGGTCAGGAGTTTGAGACCAGCCTGGCCAACTTGGTGAAATCCCATCTCTACTAAAAATACAAAACTTAGCTGTGCGTGGTAGCGCACGCATGTAATCCCAGCTACTCGGGAGGTTGAAGCAGGAGAATCGTTTGAACCCAGGTGGTAAAGGTTGCAGTGAGCTGAGATTGGACCATTGCACTTCAGCCTGGGTGACACAGCAAGACTCTATCAAAAAAAAAAGAAAGAAAAAAAAAACAAAAGAAATATAGATGTGACTGAGGAACAGAATTTAAAATTTTGTTTAACTTTAATTTACCTTTTTATTTTTGAGATAGAGTCTGGCTCTGTCACTCAGGCTGGAGTGCAGTGCTGTGATCTTGGCTCACCACAACCTCTGCTGCCCAGGTTAAAGCAAGTCTTCTGCCTAAGTCTCCTGAGTAACTGGTATTACAGGGATGTGCCACCATGCCTGGCTAATTTTTGTATTTTTAGTAGAGACGGGGTTTTACCATGCTGGCCAGGCTGGTCTCAAACTTCTGACCTCATGATCGGCCCATCTCAGTCTCCCAAAGTGCTGGGATTACAGGTTTGAGCCACCATGCCCGGCCTAATTTACATTTTAATAACCACATTTGTTTAATGGCTACTGTATTGGACAGAGCAGCTCTAGGGCCTCAAGGATAATGGGCTTAGCTATGCAGCTACAGAGGAGAAATTGGGACCAGTCTTCATTGGCTCTGTGGGTGGCCAGCATCAGGGGTGGGCTGGGGTGGATGTCCTTAAACAAACACAGAACATTTCTCTCGCCTCTTTATTCCTGATTCATTTTTGCCCCCTCTTTGTCCAAGGTTCTCATCACATTCTGATATCCCCACTCCTTGGCGGTTTTTTCTGAGTTGCTAGGTGCCTCTTGATGAAGGCGCCTGGGAGTCAGAGCTTCACACTTGTCCTTGCCCACTGCCAATTGTCTCTTACGGGTATCAAAAACCACATGTCCCACCCGGATGCCTGGTCCAGGGTAGTGGGACTTCCAGTTGATTTGGGGAGGCATAGACATCTGATGATAGTTGTGGTAGCCTGAAGGAACTGTATCCACAGGGTGGTACACCCAGTGCTGGCTGCCTGCCTGCCGGGAGAATGACTGCAGCTCAATTAGTACAGGTACCTCTGAGAAGGTCTGCAGGTCATTGGAGACCACCTGAGCCTTGGAAGAGCAGGAGCTCTGATTGAGTTGGACAGGAGCCCAGACTACATGCTGCTGTGTGTCCTCCTTCTCAGCAGCCTTCTCAGGCACAAGTGACTTCATCAGGAACAGTGTGGACTTTGGGTTCTGAAGTGGGGACAAAAGCTGAGCAGAGCCGGAACCTAGGGCAGGGCTTGGGTTTTTGTGGAGGCCAGGATCTGGGATAAGGCGTGAGTTCTTACAGGGGCCAGATTCCTGGGTAAGGCCTGAAATCTTGGGGAGGCCAGAGTCTTGGGCAAGGGCTAGGTCTTTATACAGGCCAGGATCTTGATGAATTCCTGGGTACTTGTGGAGATTAGAGTCTTGGCTACGTTCTGAGCTCCTGTAAACTCCAACATCTTGCGGAGGGCTAAATCTTCTTTCAACTTTAGTGGTTCCGGTAAGGCTGAGACTGTTATGGAGGTTGGAATCTTCATCGAGGCCTTGAACTTTGTGACCACCACCGTGTTGGATAAGGCCTGGCCTCTTGTAGTTTCCTGAGTCTTGTGTAAGGCCTGAGCACTTTGGGAGGTCAGAGGTTTGGACAAGGCCTGGGATCTTGTGGAGACAAGATTTCTGGATAAGTCCTGAGCTCTTGTTGACTTCAGAGTCTTGGGCAAAGTATGGACTCCTCTGGGATCCAGAATCTTCTGTAAGGCCTGGGGTACTACCAACTCCTGGGTCTTGGACATGGCAGGTATTCTTGTGACCTCCAGGATCTTTAGAAGGGCCTGGGTTCTTTTGGTGGTCAGTTGCTTGGGAGAGGTCTTGACTTTTGTAGACTATAGTCTCTTGGTTTGGTTCAAGATTCCTGTAGACTCCAGAGCCTTGCATAAAGCCTGAACTCCTCTGAAGGTCAGAAGTTTGGGTAAATGGTGTTTTCTTGTGTAGGCCAGAGGGTTGTGTGAGACATGAGCTACTAAGGATACCAACTTCCCGAGTCAGACCTGTGTTCTTTTTGGGGTGGGAATCTTGAGTAATGCCTGAATTCTCATGAAGACCAACGTCTTGGGAAGGACTTGGATTCTGGCAGAGATAAGAATCTTGGGAAAGGCCTGGAAATCTGTGGAGGCCTGGATCTTGAGCAAGACCTGGGTTCTTGCGGAGGCCTGGATCTTGGGTAAGGCCTGGGTTTTTGTGGAGGACTAGGTTTTGGGTAAGGTCCAGATTCCTGGGAACTCTGGCGTCTTTTGAAGGGTATCGGGTCCTTTGAAGGCCAGAATCTTGGGTAAGGCCTAGACTCTCATGACAGTCAGGGCATTGGGGTTGGATCAGGGGTTGGGAAATGGTGGCGAACGGGGAAGGGATGGGGGCTTGGCAAGTGGGGTTAGACTGAGGAGTCTTGGAGGTTGGGAGAACCATAGGGGTTTGTATTAAGGTGGAGGGCTTCTGATGGTTGGTGGGTTGAGGAGGGACAAAGGATCTGGGAGGAACGAGCGGCAGGGAAAGAGTGCACGGTGAAGGAAGGGTGCACAGTGAGCTCTGGGCAGTGGTAGCAGAATGAAAGCAAGGCTTGGCACATGCAGTATCCTGGGAGTAGATAAGGAATTTGGGGTAGACTGGAGCCTGGGAGTCTGTGTTCTTCTCAGAACTGCAAGGATGAAAGCTGCAGGAAGGGAAAGTCTTGGTCTGGGAGTACTTATCTTTGGCATCATCTGAGATCTTCCATTCCATATTCCCCAACTCCAGGTAGCCCAGTATGGATCCTGTAGGAGGCTCAGCATTGTCCCCACTGCATTGCTTTGTTTGCTCAGATACACCAGAACTCACCAAGTCCTGACCCTCTTGGGGCCTGAAAAGGGTACCCAAGTCTTTTCTGGAGTACCCAGGGTCCTGGGGGCTGCACATATGGCAGACGTTCTGCTTTGCCCTGCGGACCTCATAGACCACATGGCCAGTGGAGAGGCCATGGCTGAAGGCAGGTGGAATAGAGGGTGTAGGAGCTATGATAGGGGCAGGTGTGGGGGCAGGGACAGGAGCAGGGATGGTAGTGGTAGTCAGGGCCATGACCAGTGCAGGGGCTGGGGCAGAGGCTGGGACAGGGGCTGGTGTAAGAGCTAGGACAGGAGTAGTGGCTGGGGCAAGAGTTCCAGGAGGAGGTGGGTTAGAGGCTGGGACAGGAACTGAGCTGTGACCTGGATGAGAGTGGTCAGGGCTATATGCTGGAGAATGGGCTGAGGTGTGCTCAGGGGCATAGGCCTGGGGGTGGGCTGGGACAGGCATAGGAGCCTGGGCTGGAGAGTGGGCTGGGGCATGGGCTGAGGTGTACTCAGGGATGTGGGCCTGAGAGTGTGTATGCTCAGGGATGTGGGGCTGAGAGTGAGTTTGGGCCTGGGCTGAGGTATGGGCTTGAGTGTGAGCTGGGGCCTGGGTTGGGGTAGGAGCTGGGGTGTAAGCTTGGTTGTGGGCCAGAGTCTGAGCTGGGACAGGGGCCAAGGTGTGGGCTTGGGCCTGGGCAGAGGTGTCCAGGGCCTGGGAGTGGCTGCCGTCAGGGGTGTGGGCCTTGGAGTGGGTCTGGAAGTAGGCAGGGGTGTGCACAGAGGTGTGGGCCATGAAATGGGTCTGGGGGTGGGTGGGGGTGTGTACAGGGGTGTGGGCTGAGGAACGGTTCTGGGCCTGAGCTGGGGCCTGGGCTGGGGCAGAGTCTGGGGTCTTAGTCTTGCTCTCTTGGGGCAAGTGGCGTGGACCCATGTCCAGTTTGCTCATCTTTGGGAACTGGGAAGATATCTCTGGCCTCGAGAGCAAGGACACTTGATCCTTAGAGGCTGTGACCTGAGGGGCCTCCCCAGCTCCCATCATCTCCTCCTTGCACAGTCCCCGAGGAGACTCCCTGAGAGTCCTGGCACATTCACATTTAGGTGACATCCAGGAGCATCTAGAAACCTTCTTATCCTTCGTGTCTGGTGTCCAGGAGTCAAGGTGGTTAATGTGCCTGAGCAGGAAGCCTGGGTGATGATGGGCACGAGGAGAGACTTTTGAGCACAGGTTCTTGGGATCCGCAGAGGAGCAAATACATATGGGATGGCTGCCTATGCCACTGGGTTGCTTGTCTGCAGGTAGAGGTGAGATGGGACAAGGCCCAGGTTCCTTAGGAACTGAGATCCGGGACAGGGATAGGAGAAAGGGGACAGGCCCATATCCCTGGGAACCCATACCAGGGCCCACTCACCTTTGGAAAAAAAATGATGAAAAAGAATCCGCAAGAAGCTCTTCAGATACTTCCAGAGCTGAGGGAAACAGGAGAGGAGGTGAGTCTGGAAGTAGGGTGAGCCCCTAAGTTCCACTGTTTTTTGTTTTGTTTGTTTTTTTTTGAGTTGGAGTTTCGCTCTTGTTGCCCTGGAGTGCAATGGCGTGATCTCGGCTCACCGCAACCTCTGCCTCCTGGGTTCAAGCGATTCTCCTGCCTCAGCCTCCCGAGTAGCTGGGATTACAGGCATGTGCTAACATGCCTGGCTAATTTTGTATTTTTAGTGGATATGGGGTTTCTCCATGTTGGCCAGGCTGGTCTCCAACTCCTGACCTCAGGTGATCCAGCTGCCTTGGCCTCCCAAAGTGCTGGGATTACAGGCGCGAGCCACTGTGCCCGGCCCTAAGTCCAGCTCCTATCTGGCCACACTCTGACAGCCCTCCCACCTCAGCCCCTTCAAGACCCCAGGGTTTCCCCAATCCTGCCACCCAGATCCTGCCCTGACCAGAGTCACCACATTGATCCACACGTTGAGCAAAATGAAGCTGCCCAGAAGAAGAAGAAGAATTGAGTCTCCTAAGTCCTGGCACTTCCTGGGGTTGGTGCCAGAGCACACCTGGGCTCCATGATAGTCTGGCTCACCCATGGCCTGAGGTCCCAGGACTGCCTGGGCCCCCTGGCCCTCATATAGTCACTAGGAGCAAGACTCCTGTTATGGGGGAGGGGGTGGACTGAGTCATAATAAGGCAGGTGGTCGGGGTCACAATGAGGAAGGTCTAGGAAGAGAAGGGCCCAGGGTGGAATTCTCTGGTAACCAGGTTTGAGTCACTTGGTGTGGACAGTCAAACGGGGTCTGGAGGCCAGTGCACCTCTCCTGTGTCTCCATTGTTCCCTACTGCTGGATGATTCATTCACTCACTCACTCATTCCATCACTCCTGCAGTTTCGTTTTTTTTTTTCATTTGAGATGGAGTCTGGCTCCGTCACCCAGGCTGGAGTGCAGTGGTGTGATTTCAACTCACTGCAGCCTCCACCTCCCAGATTTAAGCAATTCACTGCCTCAGCCTCCTGAATAGCTGGGACTACAGGCATGCACCACAACACTCGGCTAATTTTTGTATTTTTAGTAGAGACAGGGTTTCACCATGTTGGCCAGGCTGGTCTCGAACTCCTGTCCTCAGGTGATCCACCCGCCTTGGCCTCCCAAAGTGCTGGGATTACAGGTGAGAGCCACTGCACCCCAACACTTCTACAGTTTCATTTCAGAATCCTGAACCCTCCACCCCTTGAACACCCCAAAGACTGGGAAGACCTCCACCTCAGGGCCCTGGGGAAGGCCTGGCTGGAATCCAGAGCCTCAGCCTGGTCCTATACCCTGTGCTATGTGGATCCCAAAGAGCCCCACTCAAGACAGAGTTCAGAATCCAGACCTGATCCTTTCTGGGAACAGGGAGAATAGAGAGCCCGGTTGGTGGCCAGAGATCAGTCATTTGTCGTCATCTGCTGCAAGATCTACATAGCGCATGGTGCGGACCACGCAGGCCTGCTGGCAGGCACATAGCCACTAAGCCAAGGGGCACCTCACACCAAGAAGGGGACACTGGCTTCTCATTTCAGGAAGCCAAGGGCAGGGACCCAGGCTGGCCGAAGGAGTGGCACTCCCAAGTCACAGACCACCACAGTGTTTCCTGGACTGTTTCTCTTTATTCCTCTCCATGCCCTGCCCCACATCCCATATTCGCCTGCTGGTCAGTTGAGTTTCCTGGTCCTTTGCAGAGAGGGCCTCGAGGCAGAGGTGGAAGCTGGTGGCAGTGAGCTGGACCTGGCTCTGCTCTTCTGCACCTGCCGCTTCAGCTCCAGGCTGTCGTACACCCGGTAGTCAGCATTGCCCCCTGGATTCCGGCTGAGTGGGACGAACGTGGTCGGGGGTGGGGCAGGATCTGCAGCCTGGACTTTGGGCCTCGGCTTGGAGGAATGAGGTAGCCGCACTGAGCTTGGAGCTGGGTTCTGTTGGTGGGAGGCCTCGTCCAAGACCGTCAGGGAGGTGGAGGCAGTCAGAGGACACCGCGCGGGCAGAGCTTCAGCCCAGTCGGCTACCCGGCACCGCACTTCATGGGGGTCCTGGGAGCTGTAGCCTAAGTGTTCTGTGGATGGGTGGGGGCTGTGGTTGGACGGGCCATGAGCATGACAAAGCAGGGTCCGCCGGTGGGACTGTGGGGAGTGGTGCTCCCGGTAGCCCTGGGCCTGGGGCCGGGAGTTCCGGGACACCAAGGCAGCAGGGGGCTCAAAGCCCTCCATGCCACGATGCCGCTGATCCCGGGAGTCATACAGTATCCGGCCCACTGAGGGGTAAGGGCCGTGCCCCACGGGAACCCAACAGGGGTTAGGGGGCAGCCGGTGGGGAAGTGGCAGAGACGAGGCCCACTGCTCAGCCTCCACATTGCCCCACGGTAGGGCCTGGGAACCATGGGGCCCATAGGGTTGCAGCCTCAGCTCGGACTTGGCCTCTACATGCTTGGGCATGCAGCGCAGCTCAGGTGACAGGTAGAGAGAGGGCGGTGGCAGACTGGCCAGGATTCCACCCTGGTGGCCCCACAGCCCCACATTGGAGGGCAGGCCCGCTCTCTGATAAAACCCACCCCAGCCCCAACGTGGGTACTTGGGATATGGGAAAGACAGGTCGTCCTCCTCCTCCAAATAGGAATCTGGGTCCTCCCGATCAAAGAAGGGCACCCGGTGCGGTTGTGACATCTTTCGGCCTCGATGTGGGTTACGGAAGACCGAGCGCCTGCGGGGAATTTGTCTGTAGTTCTGTGGCTGCTGCTGGTGGTTGTAGCAGCAACGGTGACAACGGCGGCGTTGGCGGCGGCGACAACGAAGAAGACTGCTACTGTGAAGGCTGGAGAAGTGGCGGCAGGAGGAAGAGGAATGCCATGTGGGTGGGGCCATCTTCACCTCTACAGGGTCCAGGATGCAGTGGACGTGGATGTCCTGAGCCTTGTTTGGGGGACCACTGCGGGGGCTTTCGCTGGCCTGAACTTCATCTGGGGAAGGCAAGAGTACATGAGATCAGGGCAATTGTCAGAAGAGCTCCAGGTTGGGAACACTGGGGCCTGGGTTTCTAGGGCCGTTGTCAGGGGTGGGGATGGGAGTCCCTCCCTCTACAGCAGCCACACTTACTTTTCTGAGGAGTCCAATCAATCAACTTGTCTAAGGCATTCTGGAGTCCATGCCACATCTGGGGCAGGGTGGAAGACAGTGAAGGCCAGGATCTCTACCCCCAGGACCACCGCCCCTGTTCCTGCTCCCGTCTAGACTGCAGGTGCAGGTGGAGGTGCAGGCTGCAGCTGGCTCCCACCCTCAGCCCTCTTCATCCCCAGAGGTGGTCCACAATCATCACCGACCATAGTGGCCACGTTGATGCCAATGTTGACAAGAATGACAAGGCCCAGCAGCAGAAATAAGATGTCCTCGGCAGCCTGGGGGTTTTCTTGGTATTGATTGCAACATTCCAGGGTGTTATCCCATAGCTGGTTTTCCATGGACGGGGGGTCCTAGGGCCACCTGGGCCACACACCCCCACCCCCACCCCCAGCCCCAACCCACACTGCACTCATGCCAATCCCCAGAGAGAGCTACAAGCTGGTAAGGAAGCCAGGTCACAATGAGGCAAGCTAGCGAGTGTCACAATGTGGACGTGTCAGCTTTTATCCATTTGCTGGCCCCTTCTACCACCTTCTCTACCGTGGGCTCCTACTTGGAGCCAGTCCCCAGATAACCCAGATCTCAGTCTGTTCCTCAGTCTCCTTGAGGCTTGCTTAACCCCACACCTGGTTCCATAGCTGAAAAAAATAGGGTAGTTACAGGATGACACAGTCTTCACAGGGGTTGAAGCGTACATAAGGTATTTCCTGTTTCATTGTTCTTTTCAGACATTGTGGCAACTTACATAGCCTGTTGGTGGGCCCTGCCCCATGGCTACTTTGGGGCCAGTGGCTAGGGTGACTAGATGGGCAGGTGATAGTAACAGTCCCCTCAGGCGTCACTGTGCTGTACCAGTCCCTCCCTACTCTGCCCATTTCCCTGTCATAATTCCTCTAGCTCTCATCTCTGCCAAACTCTTCCTGGCCAGGGACGGTAGCCCTAGGTGTTGCTGGTCCCTGGGCCCAGCAGCCCCTTCGCCACACTGACGTCTTCCTCACCGAGGTTGCTGCCTCTGCCAGGAACCAACCCCAGCCATGGTTTCTCCATCCTAACCACCTGCACTCCCACCGACCCACCCTCACTAACCTGCCGGGTTTGGTGGCTCACGCCTATAATCCCAAGCAGGTGGATCACCTGAGGTCAGGAGTTTGAGACCACCCTGGCCAACATGGCGAAGCCTCTACTAAAAATACAAAAATTAGCTGGGCATGGTACCAGGTGCCTGTATTCCCAGCTACTTGGGAGGGGCAGAAGAATCACTTGAACCTGGGAGCCAGAGGTTGCAGTGAGCTGAGATCGTGCCACTGCTCTCCAGCATGGGCCACAGAGAGAGGTCTCCAAAAAACAAAAAAGAAAGAAAGAAAAACCACATGAAATTAGCAAAGCACAAAATAGATACCATTGTTAATATGACAAAAAGAGTGTTTGACTTCAAATAGGTGCATCCCTGGGGTATGTGAGAGTGGCACCCTGGAGACTGCAAGCCATTTGTTTACACAGTGAACCACTCAGTAGAAATAAAGGCCAGTGAGCATTTCCCATCCAGCCTCCAAACACATAGTAGATGCTCAGTATATATCCACTGAATGGAATCAGTTGAAAGTGATCAGTAACATTAGCTGAATGAGAGAAGAAGGGCCATTCGTAAACGGTTCGTCTGCTCACATTCCAGGAATGTGTCTAGAGTGGAAGGTGAAGTCCAGCTTCCTCAGCCTGGGCTCGTGCACGTGGCTGCTTGTTCTCAAGTGATATGTGTGTGCATGTACAGGGATCCCAATTGTCTAGGAAAAGGGCAGGGCCTGAGCTTCTGTGTTTCTGAGTTTCTGAGTCCACATGGCGAACTGAGGAAGGTGGTAGATTCTGGTGGGCCAGGCTGGTTCTGCAGCAATGGGATGGGGCGTCTGAGGCCATGAACTTGATCCTCAGTGTCTGTGTAACCATGAGCATGTCACTTAGCTTCTCTGAGCTTAGTCTCCTCCCAGTTGACATGCTGGGTTAATCAAAGGAGTAAGGTCACAGAGAGCCGTGATGTTACAGTGAGGTACCCCTTGAGTGGGTCCCCAATATTTTGTCCTCTGCTCCAATTCTGCTCAAGGGCATAATAGGCTCAGGGTGACTGGGGAACTGTGAGGGGCTGGACACCCTCTCAGCCATCCCTTCCCAAATAAACCAGGGCTTACATGGGAACCATGCCTCACCTGCGGCTACAGCCTAACCCTGGACTCTGGCAGGCACTAGCCTTCTGAGGAGCTAGGGCCATGGAGATGGAGGTCTCTCCTCTAGTGCAGGACAGCATGGGGACCTGGGGTAGAATTTAGGGGCTTCTCTGTGCACTAAAGAAAACAAGGTATTAACTGGGCATGGTGGCGCCTGTAGTTGCAGCTACTTAGGAGGCTGAGGTGGGAAGATTGCTTGAGCTCGGGAGGTTGAGGCTCCAGTGAGACATGATTGCACCACTGCACTCCAGCCTGGGCGACAGAGCAAGACCCTGTCTCAGGGGTGGGGGAGGAAACAGGCTGGGCGAGGTGGCTCACACCTGTAATCCCAGCATTTTCAGAGGTTTAGGCAGGCGGATCACTTGAGCCCAGGAGTTTGAGACCAGCCTGAACAAAGTGGTGTTCAACAGGCTCACGCCTGTTGTCCCAGCACTTTGGGAGGCCAAGGTGAGCAGATCACCTGAGGTCAGGAGTTTAAACCAGCCTGGCCAACATGGCAAAACCCTGTCTACTAAAATGAAAGAAAGAAAAAGAGAAAGAAAGAAGAAAAAGAAAAGAAAGAAAGAAAGGAAAGAAAAACAAGGTAGAGGCAGAGAGCCTTGGAATCAAGAAGGGCCTGGGAAAGGCTGAGGACAGGGACAGGCCTATGGGGTGAAAGGGTGATGAGGGTCCTCAGGGCTCAGGGCCCTGTGGCCAGGGACAGCATTCTCTTCACAGCCACACTCCAACACCACCACAGATCACCTCCTCTCTCCTTTTTATTTTTTTCCAGCCACCTCTCAGTCAGGGAACCCAGTTCTTGCTTGTTGCCTCGGCAATGCTGGATCCAGAGGGCATTGGGTAGCAGTGGGACAGGGCTTCTACCTCCTGGGTCAGTTCCCGAAGCCGCCGCCTCACATCCCGGGCATCATACACTATTCGGCCTGAGGAGCGGTGCCGGAAGAATTCAGGGACGACTGCTGGGCCCAGGGTGGGAGGGTGGACAGGCTGACACTGAGCTGCCTCTGCCTCCAGCACTGCCCCCTCCCCACTGTTCTTGTTGCTAGGAGCCTCGGGGCTGGGAGGTGGGGGGTTCACAGGATACACACAGGCCCTTAGACCCAGTTTGGACTTCATGTCTGTTTTGAGGGGCCTTTCCTCTATGGTAGGCAGGAAGTGGATGGTCTGGGGAGGGGGCTCTGGGCCATCCTGAGTCCAGGGAACCCAGGTCCCCTGAGTGGGTTGGAAGCCTTCCCAGTCCTTGGGGCCATCCCAGTGGTGGCAGCAGATGGCGGGGTACTGATGTTGGGGCTTCTCATCGTCAGTGTCAGGAGCCCAAGTTACTGGGCGGTGAGTGCAGCGTGCGGGAGAGCCTCGATGTCGATGGCAGCAAGTGGGGGGTGGGGTCACAGTCATTGTCACAGGGTCCGTGGTGCACCAAAGATGGACTGCAGGGGAACTCTGCTTCTTTGAGGGCTGGGTCTGCTTTTCCAGTGAGGATGACTTAGGAGTTTCTGTGGATGGGGAAAGGTGAGACTACTGGGGAGGCCAGCTCCTACAGGGACAGAGAGGCAGGGCCCGGGGAGGGCAGCTGCACAGCTCTGGCGTCTGAGAGGGAAGAGCAAGAAGGGAAGGGGCTAATTCAGGGCTGAGGCTAGAGCACCTGGTTTCTGCCCCTCCTATGCCCAGCCGCCAGCCCTGCTCACCTTTCTCACAAACGATATCGTGGAACGCTCGGTGTAAGACCCCACGGAGTCGGCTCCAGAGCTAGATGGGGGAGACATAGTGATCCTATGCAGGCTCTGGCCACCAGGCCCAGCTCCCACATCCCACCAGTTCCTTCCTGCCCGGCCCCATCCTGACCACGGTCACCATATTGATGCCAATGTTAATGCAGATGATGAGGCCCAGCAGCAACAGGACGGAGTTGCCCAGGTCCTGGCAGCTGTTGGTGTTGCAGTTGTGATATGAGGCCCACTCGGGCCTCGGCCGCTCTGCCATAGCCACTGGGTCCCTAGCGCCACTGGGGCCCTTAGGCCCCCAGCCCACTGTGCCCACAGTGTCCACTGGCTGCCTGCCTGTCCCTGAGGGTCCTGAGAGTGAGTGGGTCACAATGGTGCCAGGCCACTCCCTTACAGTGTGTGACGGGGCCACCCTGAGTCCTGGGCCCATGGCTGCCCCTTCTGCCTGAGCCCAGGCCTTGGCAGAGGCCACACCTCTCACCTCACAGGCCTCTGCTGAGCCAGCTGCCTGAACCAGCCCACTGGGCCTCTGGCCTGTTTGGCATCTGCCCCCATCAGCCCTTGTCCCTCCTCTATTATAGAACTACCCCAGGCTCCAGTTCATTTGCCGAACAGACCCGTTACCATGGCAACTAGACCCCTCACCCACTCCCCATCCCTTTCAGGCCTCAGAGCTCGTCCCTGAAAAGCAGGGCTGGGGGTCAGGACCCCTTCTCCCCCATCACTTGCCTGGGGCTTGTTTCTTCAGAGACCGCCCTCCCCACAACAGAGAAGGCATAGCCAACAGTTAAACTTTTATATTTACAATATTCTCTTCGTCTTTTGCCAGGTTTAAAAATGTGTACAGAGCCGCAAAGGGTTGGGGTAGGGACAGGGGATTATCGGGATTGTTCTGGGGAGAGGAGCTGGGCATTGGAGTCCGTGGCTGATTCATGGGGTCCCCCAGCCCCCCTCCCATGCCCCAATTTTGGGGGCATCTGTCTACAGGGTTCAGGGACCAGGTCTCTAGCATTTGGAGGGCATGGCTGTTTGGACAGGAGCTAGACCAGGCAGGGGAAAGGATCCGAAAAGAACTAATTTTCCATGGATGGAGGTAGGAGAAGGGACAGTCATAAGGCGAAGGTCTGGGGACTCAAGACCAGGGATTCTGGATTTAGGTGTCAGTGGAAGACAGCACCCCACCCCCTATTCAAGTTTGGCACTAACACCCCACAAAATGCCAGCAGATGAAGATTCTCCCCTTGTCCACTGGCATCCCCTATGCCCTTCCTGACGTCATTCTTTCCCCAGAGGCTCAAACCCAAGGCCCTCCAAGGAGTCATCTCACACATTTCAGATTCTTCCTGCTTGTGTCTGCCCAAGCTCCTACTGCCACCTCCATCCGTTCCTCAGCACTGCTGACCTCATTTTCCCCAATTTACTTGATGAGACATTTCTCCCCACTGCCTCCCCTCGGCTCCTCAAGGCTCCTTTCTTTCAGCCAAGGAGGGGGTGGGGGTCAGAGAAGGAGGGTGGTCAGCTGAGGAGAAGGCTGGTCTGACGCTGAGATGGGGACAGCTTCAAAGAGGGAGATGGAGATGAAGAGGAACAAGGAACTGAGGCAGGGTGGGGGAGACGCAGCGAGGAGAAGGGGCACAGAGGGGACCCCTAACCCACCACATCCCTCACCCTGTATCCTGCTTGTCCCTAGTTTCTCCTGCCCTGCCTGGAACTGGGAAATGCTTGGCACATTTTGGGGGTCTTTCTGCTCAAATCCACCTACCTGGTTTGGCACAGCTGAGCAGTGCTCTGAGGCCTGAGGAAAAGGCTGTCCTTGCCGCCATGAGGGCTGAGGGCTTTGGTCAGACATGCATGGTCTCTGTGGGCCGCACATGCCATGTCCCCTCCCCTCCACCTCTTCATCTCTGGGGGAGGAAGGGGGGCCTCCCTCTGGGTTTCACACCCTCCTCAGCTCCTGTCAACTAGAGGTCTGGGCTCACTTGCCATGAGAGGAGGGACTGAGTGCTGGGCCTGAGGCCTGGGGGAGGCAGGGAAGTGCTGGGGAGAGAGGGACCACCTGCCTGGGAAACACACATCCACATGCAAAAACATGTTTCCACTCAGAAATGCGTCCTGGGCCACAGGAAAAGAAGCTTCCAGGCAGCACCAGGATGCGTGGACTCCTCCCTCCCCTGGGCAGGAAATCTGTGCCTGTTCTCTGTGGAAGGGGAGGGCCTCCCTGGAGAACGTGCTTCCATTTGACTTGTGCCAAAAGGAGGTGCAGGGGAGCGGGGGAACATGCTTCACCAGGGTGGGGCACAGGGGAGGCAGGGTCGAGGGGGGCTGTGATTTTTTCGCTGCTTCCCAGGCTCCACCCTCTGTGGTCTGATGGCCAAGGGTCACTGCATGTGAACATACCACTTCCAGGGTCTCCAGGGGAAGGGAGGGGAGGGGGAGGGAGAAGACATGAAAGAACAGGATTCTGGGGTACAAATCCCCACAGAAATTCTTTGAGGGGGCCAACATGTGTCCAGGGCGGCAAAAAAAACCTCACCCTGCACATGGGAAAACACACCCCCTTGAGAAAGCACACCTCCACTTGGGAAAATACTTCCACATTTCCACACACCAAAGACGGGTGTCCCAATGGAGGGGAGAAAACATCCCCCAGTTGTTCAAAGGCCCAGGTCCAGAGAGGAGACTGGGCTTCTCCGCATGGGAAAGCACATGTCGCAGTGAGGAGTCCCAAGTCCACCTTTGCGCTGCTGGACGGCACGTGACGACTCCACAGGAGAAAAGCCAGTCGCCTAGTCCTCCTCCCTGCCTTCGGAGGGACTGGGCCAGGGTGGGCTGGGGAGGAGGGCCTCCCCATGCTGCCCCCTATACCCGAGTGGTGGAGTGGGGGTGGGGTAGCGTGTTGTTGTGGCTGGTAGCGGTGGGGGGAGGCGGAGGGAAGGGCCCAAAGGGATGAAGGGACGGGGGCGGTGGGGGTGGGGGTGGCCCCAGGCCACTGGGCAACAGGGTGAGGGCCCCCGGGGCCAAGAGAGGCACATCGTCTGGTGCCCGGCGCAGAGCCAGGGTGTAGTCGGGTGGGCAGGCAGGGCGCAGGGCCTCAGCAGGGTCTGCACCGACGCCACCACCCCGCTTCAGCTGCAGGGACACCAGCTCCTCCTCTGGTGGCAGCTCTCGGCCGGCGGTGGGGAGCAAGGGGCCCCCACCGGGCACGCCAGAGCCAGAGCCGCCAGGTGGGCTAAGCCTCCGGCAGCGCAGCTCCTGTCGCCGGTCCCGCTTGTAGTAGAGGGCAGCAAAGGCCAGGATGTTGAGGAAGAGGAGGGAGGCACCCACAGCCACAGTGACACTCAGCTCCGTGGAGTAGTCCCTCGAGTCCCCGGGAAAGCGGTCGTAGGCCCTTGGGCCTGGCTCAGGCTCGGGCTCGGGTGGCAGGGTGGCAGGCGGGGGGGGTCGGCGTGTACCCGGGGCACCGGCGGGTGGGCGAGGCGGCCAGCGCGTGGCATAGGGAGGCAGGCGTGTGGTGGTGGTGAAGAGCTCTGTGTGCAGGTTGTGCAGGTGGGGCACGAGCTCCAGCCAGAAGGCCACCTTGTTGGCGCGGTAGTTGTCACGCACACGTGGCTTCAAGCCTATGTGCAGATACTGCTTCTCCTTGCTGTTGAATTTGCTCCACACCACCTCCTCAAAGCGATTGGGTTTGGTGTGGATGAACTTGGTATCCTGTGGCACTGGCTGGTTGGGGTCCCTGTGGGCACAGAGGGCAGGGAAAGGAGGAGTGAGGGCAAGGTTCTGAAGAAGGGTGGGTGGCAGTGGGCAGGGAGGCAGACAAGCGGGGGAGCAGGAAAGCCAGAGAAAAAGTCACCAAGGCAGAGAGACACAGATGGATATGAAGAGACAGAAAAAACGCAAGAGACAAAATCAGAGAGACAAATAGGGATGGAGACAGACTGCCAGAGACAGCCAGAAATGCGGGCAGAGGGGCAGGGGCAGACACAGAGATAGCCAGGGAGAAGCAGAAGCTGAGACTGAATGAGATGGAGACAGAGTCAAAGACACGGGAGGGACAGCCAGAGACAGAGAGACAGCCAGGTTGAAATCACTGGCAGCCAGAAACAGCAAAAAGTAAACAGACCAAAGAGAGCAGAGGGAAGGGGAGAGCTGTCCATGGATTTCAGACAAAAATAAAGAAACTTTGCACACACTCAGACACACACACCTGAGCAGCCAGCCAGAGATGCCGAGCCCTAGCAGGGTTGGGCAGGCGGCAGGGTCAGACAAAGAGGAGGGAGGGATGGACACCAAGCCACTGAGTGGGCCCCCCACTCCCCAGAAAGGACAGGGGTCTCTGCCTGATGCTGCTGAATCTCCCACACTCAACTCAATGCCTGGCACAGAGGTGTCTAGGTTAGTTTCACTCAAGCAAGAGGGCAGCCCAGAGTGCCTTAACAGAGGGATGGCAGCCATGTGAAGGAGGCAGGGCCCCACCCACACCACCTGGCCCTGCCCAGCCCCTCTGACCCTCACCCAGTTTTGGCGAAGTTGGTCCAGTAGGTCATGACCACAGCACTGAGCATGACGTCATTCTTGGAGAAGTTACAGGGGAAGAGATCGGTGGCACCCACCATGGGCACACCAAAGACATAGGGCAGTTCGTCCCCATGTGCTGCATCTGCCCACTCAGGCCGACCCTCTGCCTGGCAGTGGTGGTAGAAGGTGTAAAAGTAGACAGGAGACTGGTAGTCGGCGTGCAGCTTGGCAGTGGCCACAGCTGGTGCCACCCATTGGTGGTCGGTGAAGAGTGCCAGCAGGGTCTTACGGCGCATTTCGCCATTGTCCCGGTCGGCCCAGTCTGTGTACATGAACTTGATGGTCTCCCGAAGCACATCCTTGCCCTCCGGGTAGCCATACAGGTTGTCCACAAAGTTGGAGACTGTGAAGTCGAAGGCGCTGGCAGACACACCATCCTCACTCTCTGCAGAGTCCTCCACGAACTTGAGACCCTCTCCCTGGTTGACGCCGATGAGCATGTCATAGTTGAGGAATTCTCCCTGCTGCATGAGGATCTCAGGGTCATCAGGGACCACGTCGCCGTCCACCACGGGCCCAAAGGCTATGTGGTAGCTGGGGAGAAGGGGTCAGGGTCTCACTACCCACTCAATGGCCTCCTCACAGCCTGTGGCCTGCTAAGCCCACACAAAGATGCTTCCCTCCACCTGCAAGACCCTTTTTCCCAACTTGAAATCCTCCAATGGGTCCTTTGGGGGGTCTGGCCTCTCCGGAAGTCTTCCCAAAGCACTTCACGGCACTCTGTGGTCACCTGCTCTTGTGGGCACCTCCACTAAAGGAAGGCTTGTAAGAGAAGGCCACTTAATGAAGCCCATTTCTCCTTGTTTGTTTTTTGTTTTTTTCTGTTTGTTTGAGATGGGGTCTCGCTCTGTTGCCAGGCTGGAGTGCAAGGGCGAGATCTCAGCTCACTGCAACCTCCTCTTCCTGGGTTCAAGCAATTCTCCTGTCTCAGCCTCCTGAGTAGCTGGGGTTACAGGCACACACTACCACGGCCAGCTAGTTTTTTGTATTTTTAGTAGAGAAGAGGTTTCACCATGTTCCCCAGGCTCGTCTTGAACTCCTAACCTCAGGTGATCCACCCGCCTTGGCCTCCCAAAGTGCTGAGATTACAGGTGTGAGCCACCGTGCCCAGCCTAGTAAATATGGGGTTTCACCATGTTGGCCAGGGTGGTCTCAACCTCTTTACCTCATGATCCACCCGCCTCAGCCTCCCAAAGTGCTGGGATTACAGGCGTGAGCCATGGTGCCCAGCCCATTTCTCCTTGCCAAATGGGATGCCCACAGGCACCTGTCACCTCAGCCTCCCTGGAACCAGCAAGTAGAGTGAAGGCCTGGACCCAGCCCTCTCCCACCCCATACCGGGCGGGCTGCACATCCTGGTCCACCAGTTCCCGGGAGGGCTTCCGCCGCAGACACTCCACAGCTTCGGCGCTGTCCTCTCGGTCACAGCCCACTTTGGCTGCCAGCAGCCGCGTGTATTTGAGCGGCTGGTAGTTGACAGACCAGCTGGAAATGGCAGTGCCACTCTGGGCGATGGCCTTCTGGAACAGCCCTGGTGGGAAAGGCAGACCTCAGGCCAGGCTGTGAGTACTAGCCTGAAGAAAGGGGAGCTGGCAGGGTCAGGAAGGGTGGGGCAGGCTGGGACACTGCTGGTACCTTCTGAATGGTGGGAGAGGATCAAAAGGTTGACGCAGGAGGCCCCTGCCCCGGACCCAAAGATGGTGATGCGCTCGGGGTCACCCCCAAAGTGGGCGATGTTTTCACTGAGCCAGCGCAGGGCCTGGATCTGGTCCAGGAGCCCATAGTTGCCTTTTGCAGCCTGGTCCCCGGTACTGAGAAAACCTGGGAGTGGAAGAAGAAGAGGGCTCCCTGGATATGTCACAGCGCCCCTCCCCCCTTTCTGGGCAGCTCAGTCCAGCCCAGAAGCTATTCTACTGGATGTGGAGAAACCCTGCCCATGAGGCCCACCTCCCAGACTCTCCCCATCCCCAGAGTTGGCTGCCCACCCTCACCGAGCACCCCAAGACGGTAGTTGAGCGTGGCTACAATGACGTTGCCATAGGCAGCCAGGACTGAGCCATCGAACATGTTTCCGGTGCCCTCCATGTAGGAGCCGCCGTGGAGAAACAGCATCACAGGCTTCTTCCCAGGGTCACGGATATCTGCGTGGGGAGGGGTTGGGCAGGTGGGCCGGGGGGTCAGGGACAAGGACACAGTCAGACTGGAAGCAGCACTGCCCAGCTCCCAAGCCTGCTGAAGACTGGCCCGGAGCTCAGGAGACATGTCACTCCCATCCCTGGGGGGCAAGACCGGATTCCCCTCCTCCCTCCCCAGCTAGCCCTGGCAGACGGTTCCTCCCGACCCTATGCCAGCCTGCCCCACGGCACTCCTCCAATGCAGACCTTCCAAGAAACCCCACAGAGGCTGGGGGTGGGAAGTGGTTTTCCTTAGGACATCTGCTGGATCTAGGGAACCCCCAGCACCACCCCCCAACACATCTCCTTCCTGTCCCTGAGAAGAGCAAGCTCCCGAGGCTAGAAGTTGGAGCTGGAGCTGCTGGGGGGTCCTGGCATCTCCTCCAACTTAGCCCTTGGGCCTCCGCTCCACATGGTACCCTGGTCTGTGGGTAAGGGGGTACCAGGCATAGGGTCCCTGATCTGTGGATGAGGAGTGCCAAGACTAGGGTCCCTGGTCTGTGGGTGCTGGGGTGCCGGGTCTAGGGTCCCTGGTCTGTGGGTGATGGGGTGCCAGGCCTAGGGTCCCTGGGGCTTGGTCTCCTCCCCGCCCTAATTCCTTTCTAGGTCACCTCCCTAGTCACCATGGCAACCCCCAGCCTAATTACTGTGGCAGGAGGAGGAAGAGCCTGCTTAATGAAGCCAGGGTGCAGCTCTCTAGTCTTGGACACCCCCAAACTGTCCTGAGCCCTGCGTTCTGCACGGGGACTCTTTCCCGCCATGCCCTCAGAGGAGCCCATGATCAATGCCACATGTGATGAGGCCCTTGAGTCGCTCCAGATTGGACTGAAGGGTGACTAATTCCAGAGGAGGTGGGAGTCTGAGAGTGCTTGCCAGGGTCTCCGAGGCTACAGTACCCTCCCCTGTAGCTCCCCACGATTCAGCCACAGTGCTAGGGCTGGGGTCACCCCTGGCCACAGGCCCTCCTCTTTCTTGACACTGGCTCTCCCTGCTAGCCAGGACACTCAGCAAACCAAAGCCAGGCCTGGGCCTCCACAGCTGGTCCCCAGTGCCTCTGCCCACCTCCCTTATCCTGCTAGAAATGTCCCTCCTGCCAGAAGGTCAACCTGCAGGTCACTAAGACATTCCCCTGGACCTCACAGATGGCTTCCTGCCTCCCATCTCTTAAGACCCCCTCTGCAGCCCCCATGCTTCTGACTTCTGCCAGAGCTCCTAGTAGGCAGCACCCTTTCTATGTCCTCCCCAAATCCTGTCCTCTCCTCTCCTTTGTTCCTGAACCTCAAGTGACCTTCCAGCACTTTCAGGGTGGAATCTCCTTCCCCGACAAGGTCCTGTCCTAAATGTCCTCAGTTCTCCCATCCTCACCCCACCCCTCTCCCAGTGTGGGGGGAGGAGGGGTCAGAAAGGAAAGGAGCAGGAAGAGGGGCTGGGGCAACAAGAATTCAAAACCAACAAAAACAGGATCAAGAAAGAAGAAAGAAAGAAAAAACAACAACCAAAAAGCAAGAAGCTCTCGGGGCAGATTCAACAAGAAAAGAAAAAACAAAAACATCCATTTTGGAAAAAAAGAAAAAAAGAAAAAAATTCTTTGCATTTTTTTTCAAAATTTTGTGGTGAAACTTCAAGATATTGGGCCCTGTTTTCAAAAATTTTCAGATTCTTTCATTCACTTCCAATATTTGCGTTTTCTGTGTCTGACAGGGTTTTGGAAATTGCGACAGGCTTCTGATGTTCAATGGTGCCATCAATTTGCCAACTTAAAAATTTTTTTGAACTGTTGTTTTGCTTCAATTTCAAATAGGTTTTCTTTCAAATGTTACATTTCACAAGTTTCAAAACCGTCCAGATTTCTTTCAAATTCAATACATTTTATCCAATTCTTTTGATTTTTTTTTCTGACATTCCAATTTCTTTTCATTTTCAGCTGATTTTCACCATGGTTAGCTTTTCTGGCAGGTTTTCTAGTGGGTCCAACATTGTTCAAATTTTGTTTGAAGTTTTCATAATTCTTTTTTCCAATTATTAAAAATTTTTCTTTTCTTTTCTTTTTCATTTTAGTTGGGAGAACGACTGAGGGGCCTTGGGGGCTGTGGGGACATTTAGTGAGGGTCAGGGCCATGAATGTTCTCTGATAAGCAACCACATGCAGCAGCGGGATTTTTAAATCTACCTGTGTCTGGCGGATTGAGCGTCGCCTCGTCACGTTTTTTTGTGAGCGGACCTAAGACCGGGAACACAAAACAGAGAAAAAAGGACAATTTTGTGGGGAAAGATGGGGGTCGGGGGGAGGTGGTGGATGGGGAGGGGAGGAGAGAAAGCAGAAAAGGGGAGGGTGGGGGAGGCAGAAAAAATAAGCCAAAAAAAGCAAAATTTGTTTGCAAGAAAAAGAAACCAAGAAAAGAGAAAAACGTTTCTACAACCCAATTTTGTTCCCCTCCCCGGAAAAAGTCATGCCCCAAAGAAAAGGCTGGTTTTGGGGGGGTGGGGTGCCTGAGTGGGCTGAGGCCTGTCTTAAGACATATCAACTTGGCTGGAAAGGTTTTGGCTTGTCGATGTGTTTGCTAATTGCTGGAAATGAAACAGTGTTAGAGGTGGGGTGGGAGGGGAGAGGAAGCCCACCCAGAGCCCCTGGGAGACCAAGGCCAGCCTGCCACCCAGGCCACCTCTTAGAAGGCCCCCTTCAGGGCCAGCGAAGCACCTGCCTGCCGCCCCCTACAAGGCTGTAGGGAGGAGAGTGCAGCAGAAAGGACTCTGCTTCCCTCCGGACCACTCTGCAGGGTAGCTGGCGGAAAGGGTTGGGGGCAGCCCGCCCTGCAGCTCAGTCCCAGAAGCCTTCTGCTCTCCACTGGGGGGCTATGGGAAGGTCAGCCGGGGCTGCCCGCCCGCTACCCAGCCTCACCACCAGCACTTCTCATCTATCCACTCTCACAGGCCTGGCTTCTCACCCCAGCTCCCCAGTGTGGGCAAAGCAGGGAAGGGGGTCATCAGGTCTTGCCCTCCACTCCAGCTCAACCCTCCGCACTCCCCCCAACCTCGTCCCTTACCCAGGCTTCCTCTCCTCCCCCGAGAATGGTGAATTTCCCACCAGGGTCACCAGCCACCCCCTCCCCTGCCCCTGATCCACTGCCAAGAAGCCTCCCTTCCCCAACAGCTGAGGGGGTGGTTCAGTCCACAAACAGGGAAGGAGAAACACAGTGCCCTGAGCCAGGCTGGCACAGGTGCCAGCAGGTACCAGGAGCACCAGATTCACCCAGTGTGAAGGAAAGCCCCAGACACTGGCTCCAGGCTTCTTCCAGATTACAGGATTGGTCAGGGGAGAGCTGCAGCCCCAGGGCCTGGGGGTTTCCCAGGCTGATTGGTTTTTCCTCAATGGCACAGGGACTGGCACCAGGAAGGATAGGTCAAGGCCAAGGCAAGCTCTGGAAGGCGTCTTCTAAGTGGCAGTGATGGCCCCATGGAGACCCACTAGGAAGAGCATCTCTTCTTTATGAGAGGATGAGGTGGGGACAAAGTCAGTAGGGCATGTGTGTGTATGAGACTATGAGGTGCGCGTGTGTGTATGTGTGTGTGTGTGCGCGCGCATGTGCGTGCGCGCCTGAGTCAACCTCTTCCTCCCAGAGCTGGTGTGAAGATTCAGTGAGATCACCTGAATGTGTCAGGCCCAAGCAGGCCTGCAGTAAGCAGTGGTTAAAAATACAGAAGGTGTGGGCAAGGGTGGTATGGGGGCAGGGCTGGACAATTGCCTGGAGGTGTTGGGGTGGACAGTCCATTGGTGGCGAGTGCTGGGTGGATGTTTCACATGAGGGGTGACAAGACAGCACCCATAAGGGGACTATGGAGTGTGCACAGCCTGTGAGTGGGGAGGGCTGTGATGGGCACTCTGTGTGGAGGTACTGAGGTGAAGGACTCAGGGGCTGGGATGGCAGAGGAGTGTGGAGGGCAAGGCTCTCCAGTGCGGGGTGTTGTACTGGGGGGAACATGTGGCATGTACTGGGATAAATGGCTTATGGGGAACTAGGGGGCTTCAAAATCGGATGGGATTAGAGTAGATGATGCTGTGTGCACTGTGTGTAAGGGTTTGGGAGGTGTGGTTTATATAAAGAGGGGTATGGCTTGGATGGGGTTTACAGGGTGAATGGTCCATTTGGGAGGTTTCGGGATGGACATGGATGGGTTGGGGTACATAAGTGTTGGGGTGCCTGAGGTGTTCTGGGATTGTCAGGGGGGATTTGGGGTACAGGGGGGCATGGTGTTGGAGTACTTGTTAGGTGAGTAGGGTGCAAGGTTGCTGGATGTGTTCTCACTATCTGAGGCACGGTGCAGATGATCTCCCCTCAGGAGAGCGGGGAATAATGACTGAGGAGTGGTTGGGGTGTCGGGACTGTGTGAGGAGCCTGCTGAGCACACAGGTGTAGGGTTACTGGGGTATAACTGTGTGGCTGTTCTTAGGGCACATGGTCTATATCCAGGGATGCTGGGAGCACAGGTGTGTGTGGGTGACAGGGTATGCAATTTCAGATAGGTGGTGGGGCCATGTGTGATGTGAAGGTATTGGGAATTGTGATTGTGGGGTGCTGGAGCACATGATCAGTGTATAGGTCAGTTGGGATGATTTAAGTGTTGAGTAGTTGGGATTTGTAGTTTGCTGTGGGACTTGAGCGCGTGCTGTGGAGGTGCTGGGTGTGGACGGGTACACTAGGGGCTCCTGGGTACCAGGCCTATGTGTAAGGGTGCTGGAAACACCGCCTGTGGGAAGTATGGGGGCTGCCAATGGCCTCTATGCAGGTGCTATCATGCTTTGGAGCAGTGAGATGGGTGTCGGAAGAGCCATGGGGGGCTGTTTGTGAGGCCAGTCTGCTGCGATGGCTGGAATCCACCTATGGCACCCTGTTCAGACTCTGGAAGGTGTTCTGATTAGTCTTGGTGTGCTGAGGATGGAGGGTGACCTGTCCAGAAGTATGCCAGAGGCTATGAGCAGTCCTGTAGTGAACAAGAGTTCATTAAGAACAGAAGTTCAAGAGCCCCAGGGAAGACGGGTGGGCCATGATGAGTGGCGGGGCCCTTGGCCAGGAGCTTCCCTGATCTTTTAAGGTAATACAGTGGTCAGGGGAGAAGAGAAGGGCATTGGTACCATTGTCAATACACTCAGCTCAGGCAAGGGGTTCTGGACATGATGTGATAGATGGAAGGCAGCCCTCACTGGCCAGGGGGAGAGGGAGAGTCTGCGTTGTCCTTGAGGTGGAGATGCAGCTAACCTGGGTATTCTGCCAGGAACAAGCCCAGGTCTGGCGGGGGAGGTGGGGCAATGGAGTGGGTGTTTGAGCAGGGGATGACCACCCGATTCCTCCTCCGTGGCCAGGCTGAGATTAGCTGGCAGACTGTGCCTATTTGGAGAGAGCGAGTGAGCCTAGACCAGTGCCTGCTATCCCTGCCATGGCTCCCTATGGGCACAAAGAACTTCTGGGACAGCTGTCTGTGGGATGTATGCCTGGGACTGCCTGGGGGCACCCTTGAAATCCTTGGAGGGGTCTGTAGAGGCTGCAGGGACACTCCGTCCCTCACTGCCCCCACAAAGGCCCCGTTCTGAGACTGAGAGTGGTGTCAATGCCTGAGGGTTTGCATGTGCATTTGTGGGCTGTGTCCACAGGGTGCCCGGCTTCGTGCCCCCGCCCTTACCGTCTTCGGTGGGCACGTAGAGGTTGAGGTACAGGCAGTCCTCGCTCTGGTTCTGCACGTAGGTGGCGGCCGCCTCCAAGTTGTCGGTGAACCACACAGGCAGCATGATGGCGGGCAGCGCCCCGTGCAGGTTCTGCGGGCAGGCGGGCGGCAGGGTGGTGGCGTTGCGGACGCCGGGCCACGAGGCGGGCGCCTCAGGCGGCTGGAAGCGGCGGGCGCCCAGGGGTGGCGTGGCGTAGGGCACGCCTAAGAACTGCACGACGGGGCCCAGGATCTCGTTGTTGAGCTCGCGCCGCACACCACGCACTCGCCCGTAGGCCGTGTTCACCACCGGGAAGCGCTCCTCCCCGAGGCTGCTGAGGCCCAGGCCCGGGCCACCCGGGCCGCCCGGGGCGCTGCCACCGGGACCCCCTCCCCCCCGTTGAGCCCCCGCCAGCCCCACCAGACACAGCGCCAGGAGCCACATGCTGATCGGGGGACCCCCCCTCCCTCCCTGGGACCCCCCCCCCTCGGAGAGAGAGAGAAGGGGGGGAGAGGGAGGGAGGCCCCCCTCGCCCCAGGAGGGAGGAGGGGGTGTGGGAAAGAAGGGAGGAGGGGGGGTGGGGAGGGACCTGGGTTAGACTGGACAGAGAAGGGGTCTGTTCCTCTCCATGGAGGGGGCACGGGGTGGGGAAGGGGAGGGAGGTGGGAGAAGGTGAAGGCAGGCCCGACCTGCGGGAGATGGAGCGAGAGGGACAGGGCGGCAGGATACAGACAGACGGACAGACAGAAAAATACAGAGGAGAGGCGGAAGAGGGGAAGGGAAATTGGATGGGGCAGACAGAAAGGAACGGGGAAACAGAAGAGACAAGTGGTTAGTGACTTGGAATTCAGACCAAGTTGCCCCCTTCTTCCACCCACAGGCCCCCTGGCACCTCCCCACTCCCACCCAGCAGCCCTTCTCCTTTCAGCGGGCACCCAGGCTGGGGGTGGGGTTCAGATGTGGTTAAAGTCCAGGACCCAGCCTGAGAAGAGGAGGGTCAGCTCCCCAGACCCAGCATGCCCTCTTCCAGCTGAGGTATCCCTCCCAGGCAGGCTCTCCTCGGGGACTCAGGAGTCCCAGTTCCCACCTCCCTGAGAGGGAGCAAAGTAGACAAGGAAGAGAAAATAAAAATACTAAGTCATTAATTAGCAGGAAGTGGCAGGTTTGTTTATATGTGTTAATTACTTCTGAGCTGTAATTTCATGGCGCTGAACCCCCTCCCCAGGCCAGACTCAGGCCTTTCTTGGGACTGCACAAACCCGGCACCTTATCCTGGCTTCAGCACACCACTCGCTAAGGATATGTGCTGCCCGGGACCCCTATCTCTCCAGGCTCTCTCCATGTCTTCCCTCAGAAGTTGGGGTGCCTTGAGGCTGGGATTACAATAGGGAGGGGACGCTGGAGGGGCAAATCCAGGTACAGATGCATGATCCTGCAGCCGGTTGCCCGGTGACGGGATGCTGCCCCGCAATGTTACCTCGGCAACGGGCTGCAGCTTTAACCCTGGAGGGGGGGTCTGGAGGAAGATGGAAAGGGGCTGGCTTGGTTTGGGGGTCCACTCAGGGCATGAGGGGAAGGGCAGAGGTGTGAGTCAAGATGCAAGAGTTCCCCCCAACCTTAGCATAAGGAAGAAGTTTATATGTTGAGAGGAGGGGGAGATTGGGGGCACCAAGAACCCTAAAAGCCCTGCCTCTTGCCCCGTGTTGGCCAATCGGAGCCTAGCCTTAGTGACCAGGCTCCTGGCTGGGGAGAGGGGTGGTGAGGTGGGCTTGAGGAGACATCACAGGAGCCTACTGACTATCCCCCTCCAGCAATCTCAAGCAGCCTTGGACCCCACCACCTCTTCATCTTTGCAGGTCATGGTGACCCATGTCCTGGGGGCAACCCTTAGCTTTCTTCTCTTCCCATCCCATCCCATCCATTCACCTACCCTTCCCCTTGCTGCCTCCCCCCACCCCCAGGTTGCTGCTCTGATGCTTGGGTGCTCAGGGCAGCGGGAGGTAGGCCAGGGAAAAGATCAGACCAGAGGGGCAGGCACCCAGGTCATTTTGGCAAGCCCCCCCCACCCCCCCCCAACAGCCGCCAGAGCTGTTTGCTGACTCGGAGTTTTCAGAGCCAGGCGCCAGCCCTAGGGTGGCTCTCTGCAGGTGTCAATTTATTCCAGAGATGAGGACACAGGAATCCTTACCACACACACCCAGCCATGCCCCCTGCCTTTCAGGCGCTCTAAGGCTCCTGTTCCCCCATCACCTGGAGGTGGCTCAGGCTGATTCCCCCAGGATCTCCTTTTCCTGTGCCAGACTGGGCTCAGGTACCATGGCCTTGCTGCCCCCTCCCCCTCCCCACAACAAGATCTGTCTCAGTCACCCTCTCCTCCTGAGGGTACTCTGGGCCCCTGGCCTCCTCCTGCCAGCCAGCTTTGCTCCCTCCTTCCCTCCCACTGGTGCACCCCCATCTCTCTCCTCTCCGTAGTGCTCCCTGGGAGCATCTTTCCTGGGCCTCTTCCAGCTCGCTCCAGCTCTTGCCTTCAGTCTCTCGCCCTCGGTCTTTTTACATCTTTCTCTTCTGTATCTCTCTCCTTGGTGTTTCTCATTTCTTTCTCTCTCCTCCAAATACCTTCCCAAATTCCCCCCTCAAACCTTCTCTCTCTCTCTCTCCTCTTTCCCCATCTCTGTCTCCCCCATTTTCTCTCCCCATCTCTGTCTGCCACATCTTGCTCCCTCCTCCTTCTCCCCATCCCTCTGCCTTCTCTCTCCATTCCTGCCCAGGCCTGACTCCCCCAGCCGGGGAGAGTTGAGGGACGGGGGCTCAGGCCGCAGGCCCCCGCTTCCTGCAGTGGTGAAAATGGCTTGGCCGGGAAGGGGAGAAGGAGGGGGAGGGGGAGATGGGAACACACGGGGTCTGTGGGCCCATTCAAAGGATCATTCATGGACTGGAGAGAGGCAGAGACAAAGAGACCAAGACGCAGAGACACGGCGAGAGCATCCCTAGGCGGAGACAAGCAGACAGAGCAGGCTGGGGGAAACCAGGCGCAGGGAGGGAGATGGGGAGAAGGAGACCCCAGTGGACCGCCACACAGCCCCCTCCACCGGCCCGGCTTAGGTCCTACCTGGCTCAGCCCTGGGGCCGTGATGCCTCCATCCAGGGCTCCGAGTGGGGGGCGAACGGCCTTCGGGAGGGGGCGGCGGCCTCTGAGCCCCCGCGGCCCCGCAGGCCCAGCCCCCGCCCGCAGCGCCTCACCCGGCGGGGGAGGGGGATCGCCCCAGCCCCGGGGGGCGGGGCCGGGATCCAGTCGATCCCCGGTAAAAAGAGAGCTAGGGGATGGGATCAGGGGGAGCCCGAGAACAGGGAACCCCGCAGTAGGGACGATACAGCAAGGAGGGGACAACGGGACAGGACTAGATTGGGGGTCCACTGGTTCCGTGGGCCAGCTTCGAGGGACCAGAAGGCGGTCCAGGCGGAGGATCCTAAGGCTCGGGTGCTGGAGGAGGAGTACACGGCAATCCCCGGGGCCCGGGAGCGCAGGATCCGCGGTGCTGGGGCAGGGATCTAGCCGGAATCCTCGGGGAGGGGGAGGGATCTTGTCGATCCCGAGGGCGGGCAGGAGGGGGAGGTCCGGGGAGTCAGAGGAGGGCGGGAGCCGAGTCCAGAGCCCCGGGGCGGGGGTCAGCGCGGCTCCTAGGAGGGAAGGCGGAGGTGAGGGGAGGCTTCGAGGGACGCTCAGTAGCCGGGAGGCCCGGACTCCCGGCTCCGCGCGCCAGGGCCCGCCCGCCCCGCGTCCATCCCAGCCCGAGAGTGATGATCCGCCGGCGGAGCAGCCGCAGCAGCCCCGCGCGTCACCGCGCGGCCGCCTCCCCCGCCCCCTGCCGAGAGAGCGGCGCACACCCCCCGCTCGCACCCGCCTGCCCGCCCGCCCTCGGGAGAGTGGGGGGATTGGAGATGGTGGGAGGAGGCGGGAGTGGACAGACGGACAGATGAACGTAGCGGGCCAGGGCAGGGTGGAGACACCCCCTCCCCCGATCTTCCACCCTCTGGGCTCTCGCGGTCTAGAGGGGGGAGAAAATCTGAACCAAAGGGAGCGAGGCATCATGCAAAGAGGGCGGAGCCTTCAGACATGGGGAGGAGCCATCTGTGCAGTGGGCGGGGTTTACTGGCAATAGGTGGAGCTTGGGTATCTTTGGGGCCGCCTCTTTTTGGGAGTGGGCTTGATTTGAAGCTGAACAGGAGGAGCCTGTGGGAAAAGGGGCGGAACTTTGAGAGAAGACCGGGATCTTTGGAAATTGGCCGGAGCGATGGGGGGGTGGGGCGTTCGAAGAGGCTATCAACTTGGAAAGTGGGCCAATCCGTGACGCAAATCCGCTAGTCCCGCCCTCAACCCCGCCCCCACTACTTAGCGCCTCCGCTCTTAATTGGTGCTGGTTTCTCCGCCCGCCAGACGTCTTCGCCACTCTACAGCGGTTTTACAAAGGTGGGTGAAGAGCTCAATGCTGAAGTGAACACGCCCCGGATTGGGCACCTGTGAACCTTATTTGCATGGGCGTCCGGGATTGGCTGGCCTCTTGGGTGGCCTACGCGGCGTTCTTGCCGTGCGTCCTGTTCTACAGCTATGGCCAGGCCAGCGGCCGCTTTCCGCCGCCTGGGTGCTTTGTCCGGAGCAGCGGCCTTAGGCTTGGCCTCCTACGGCGCGCACGGTCGGGGGCTGGGGACGAAGCTGGGACTGTGGTTGGGGCGTCCTCTGGGGTCTGGTGCATCGGCGGAATCTATGGGAAGTCCCCGGCCTCATGTTTATCTGCCAGCCCGCGGAGCCTTAAGCCTTTTGAAGTCCCCCAGCCGGGTCCAACTGGTTCCCCGTACGGCCCGAGGGTGTTCCCACCAATGGGAAGCTTGCGGGAGGTGGTGCCCTTTCTCGCCAGTGTCCACCTGGATCCCCTCGGATTGGGGGCGATCAGGGCTGGCACTAGGACCGGTAACCTTTGCTTCTTTTCTCCACAGGCGCCCAATTCCCAGATGCCTACGGAAAGGAGGTGAAGTAACTGCGCTACAGCTCCCTGACTCGCGGGTCTATGAAGGCACAAAGTCTGGGAACCATTGGGGAAGTGGGCGGGGAGGGGGAGGCGAGCCTCGGATCTCTAGAGCAGCCAAGGCCAAAGGCTCTGTAAGCCAAAGGCCTAGGAGCAAGCTGAGACTTCCCGGGTGAGGTGCCTTCAGACATGGGGAGGAGCCTTCAGACATGGGGAACTTTGGTCCCTTTGTCATCAGATCTCAGGCACCTGCACTGCCTACTATATACCTTCGTTTCTCTTTTTCTTACAGCTCTTTGACAAGGCCAACAAACACCACTTCTTCCACAGCCTGGCCCTGTTAGGGGTGCCCCATTGCAGAAAGCCCCTCTGGGTAATCTTTCCCTGTGCCTAACCCCTCCTCTGGGTAATTTTTTCCTGTGCTTAACCCTGACCAAGACCCACACCCTCCGTCTCAGCCTGCCCTGTTCTTACAATCCTGTTTTCTGTGCCATGTCTCCTTCAGGCTGGGTTACTGCTAGCTTCCGGAACGACCTTATTCTGCACCAGCTTTTACTACCAGGCTCTGAGTGGAGACCCCAGCATCCAGACTTTGGCCCCTGCAGGAGGGACCCTCCTACTCTTGGGCTGGCTTGCCTTGGCTCTTTGAGCTTCCTTTTGCTTAATTACTGGGTTTTCTGAGCAGTTTTTAAAAAAACAGTTGGAGTAAGAAGAGGATTAAAAAGGAAAGGCAAATAAACTTTGGCGTCTTTGTTCATCTAACCTCTTGGAGGAGGAGGAGGGGTGGGGATTCTGTCCACTTCAAGTTAACTTGTTATAATGTTCTTACTGCGGTGGGCATCACAGTCATAAAGAATGCTTGAAATAATGCAGATCCTGCCGGACGTGGTGGCTCACGCCTGTAATCCAAGTACTTTGGAGGCCAAGGCGGGCAGATCACCTGAGGTTGGCGGTTCAAGACCAGCCTGATCAACATGGTGAAACCCCGTCTTAAAAAGAAAAAAAAAAAAAAGAAAGAAACAATGCAGATTCCTACTGAAGCGCTCTTTCGGTCCTGAGAATCTATATTTTAATAAGCTCATCTTGTGATTCTGATGCTCACTAGGTTTTTTATTTATTTAGTTAGTTACAATTCTTAATTTTGAGATGGAGTCTTGCTCTGTCGCCCAGGCTGGAGTGCAGTGGCTCCATCTCAGCTCACTGCAACCTCCACCTCCCAGGTTCAAGTGATTCTCCTGCCTCAGCCTCCCAAACAGCTGAAATTACAGGTACCCGCCACCACACCCGACTAATTTTTATATTTTTAGTAGAGACAGGCTTCACCATGTTGGCCAGGCTGGTTTCAAACTCCTGACCTCAGGTGATCTGCCTGCCTCGGCCTCCCAAAGTGCTAGGGTTACAGGCATGAGCCACCAAGCCCAGTCTGTTTTATTTTTATTTTATTTCTCTATCTATTTATTTAGTGAGACAAAGCTTCACTTTTGTTGCCCAGGCTGGAGTGCAATGCTGCGATCTCAGCTGACCACAACCTGTGCCTCCCGGGTTCAAGTGATTCTCCTGCCTCAGCCACCTAAGTAGCTGGGATTATAGGCATGTGCCACCACACCTGGCTAATTTTGTATTTTTAGTAGAGATGAGGTTTCTCCATGTTGGCCAGGCTGGTCTGGAACTCCCAACCTCAGGTGATCCAGCCACCGCAATCTCCCAAACTGCTGGGATTACTGGTGTAAGCCACCCCGCCCATCCCATTTTTATTTTATTTTTTTTTTTAGGCAAAGTCTCACTGTTTCCCAGGGTGGAGTGCAGTGGCATGAGCTTGGCTCACTGCAACCTTCGCCTCCTGGGTTCAAGTGATTCCCCTGCCTTAGCCTCTCGAGTAGCTGGGATTACAGGCATGTGCCACCACGCCCAGCTAATTTTTGTATGTTGAGTAGAGATGGGGTTTCACCATAATGGCAAAGCTGGTCTTGAACTCCTGACCTCAAGCAATCTACCCACCTTGGGCTCCCAAAATGCTGAGATTTTTTAAAATTACTATAGGGTCATGGTTTTCAGCCCTGTTGTTACAAAAATTTATCAAGCACCCACTTACTCTAGAAGTGAGGATTAAGGCAAGGCAGGATAGGAGTGTCATTAGTTACAAAATACTTTAGAGTTCAAGGCAGGGACAGATCATCATGTTTGGGGATCAGAAAATGTGTCACAATGCTTGAGATGATCCTTAAAGGAGCTCTATTGTGTGGAAAAAACGAACAGAACAAGATGGGGAAGAGAGGGGTTTGGAGAAAAGAGAGTCTTCAGTGTGGGCTGAGTTTGAGTTAGGCAGGAAAGGAGTGAGAAAAAGTGCCAGGGCAGGCTGGAGTGCAGTCATAGCATCTAGAGAACTGGGGCCAGGTGCCATGGCTCACCCTGTAATCCCAGCACTTTGGGAGTCTGAGGCAGGCAGATATGAGGTCAGGGGTTCGAGACCAGCCTGGCCAGCATGGTGAAATTCTGTCTCTAATAAAAATACAGAAATTAGCCAGGCATGGTGGCACACACTGGTAGTTCCAGCTACTCGGGAGGCTGAGGCAGGAGAATAGCTTGAACTGGGAGGCAGAGGTTACAGGGAGCTGAGATCACACCACTGCACTCCAGCCTGGGCAGCAGAGTGGGACTCTGTCTCAAGAAAAAAAAAAATAGATGGCCGATCATGGTGGCTCACACCTGTAATCCCAGCACTTTGGGAAGCTGAGGCAGGTAGAATCTGAGGAGTTTGAGACCAGCCTGGCCAACATGATGAAATCCTGTCTACTAAAAAAAAAAAAAAAAAAAAATTAGCCGGACATGGTGACGTGTCCTGTAATCCCAGCTAGTTGGGAGGCCGAGGCTGGAGAATCTCTTGAACCTGAGAGGCAGAGGTTGCAGTAAACCGAGAATGTGCTATTGCACTTCAGCCTGGGCAGCTGAGCAATACCCTGTCTCAAATAAATAAATAAAAAACAAAAAAATTAGCCCGATGTGGCCGTTCACTCCTGTAATCCCAGCGACTCAGGAGGCTGAGGCAGGAGAATTGCTTGAACACGGGAGGCAAAGGTTGTGGTGAGCTGAGATTGTGCAACTGAACTCCAGCCTGGGCAACAGAGTGAGACTCACAAAAAAGAGAGAGAGAGAGATGAAATGGGGTCTCACCATGTTGGTTGCCTAGGCTAGTCTCAAACTGCTAGGCCCAAGCAATCCTCCTGCCTCAGCCTCCTACACAGTCACTTGGGAGGCTAAAGTGGGAGGACAGCACAGCCCAGGCATTCAAGACTGGCCCGGGCAACACAGTGAGATGCTGTCTCTAAAATAATTAAAATAATGTGATGGCATTTGCCTGTAGTCCCAGTGCTCAGGAGGCTGAGGCACAAGAATAGCTTGAGCCTAGGAGTTTTGTTTTTGTTTTTGTTTGAGACAGAGTGCAGTGGTGTGATCGCAGCTCATTGCAGCCTCCGCCTCCCAAGTTCAAGCAATTCTCATGCCTCAGCCTGCTGAGTAGCTGGTCTGACAGGCATGTGCCACCACACCCAGCTAATTTTGTATTTTTAGTAGAGACAGGGTTTCTCCATGTTGGTCAGGCTAGTCTTGAACTCTCAAACTCAGGTGATCCATCCACCTCGGCCTCCCAAAGTGCTGGGATTACAGACGTGAGCCACTGTTCCCAGTCATGCTTGGCTAATTTTTTATTTTTTTGTAGAGATGGGGTCTTGCTGGGCACAGTGGCTCATGCCTGTAATATCAGCACTTTGGGAGGCCAAGCTGGGTGGATCATGAGGTCAGGAGTTCGAGACCAGCCTGGCCAGCATGGTGAATCCTCGTATCTACTAAAAATACAAAAATTAGCTGGTCATGGTGGCATGCACCTATAGTCGCAACTGCTCGGGAGGCTGAGGCAGAAGAATTGCTTGAATCCAGGAGGCAGAGGTTGCAGTGAGCCGAGATCGCACCACTACACTCCAGCCTGGGCGACTAAGTGATACTCTATCTCAAAAAAAAAAAAAGATGGCCAGGCATGGTGGCTCAAGCCTGTAATCCCAGCACTTTGGGAGGCCGAGGCGGGTGGATCACAAGGTCAAGAGATCGAGACCATCCTGGTCAACATGGTGAAACCCCATCTCTACTAAAAATACAAAAAGTTAGCTGGGCATGGTGGCGTGTGCCTGTAATCCCAGCTACTCAGGAGGCTGAGGCAGGAGAATTGCCTGAACCCAGGAGGTGGAGGTTGAGGTGAGCCGAGATCGCGCCATTGCACTCCAGCCTGGGTAACAAGAGCGAAACTCCGTCTCAAAAAAAAAAAAAAAAAAAAGGCCAGGCACGGTGGCTCACGCCTATAATCCCAGCACTTTGGGAGGCTGAGGCAGGTGGATCACAAGGTCAAGAGATCAAGACCATCCTGGTCAACATGGTGAAACCCCGTCTCTACTAAAAATACAAAAATTAGCTGGGCATGGTGGTACACGCCTGTAGTCCCAGCTACTCGGGAGGCTGAGGCAGGAGAATTGCTTGAACCCAGAAGGCAGAGGTTGCGGTGAGCCGAGATCGTGCCATTGCACTCCAGTCTGGGTAACAAGAGCGAAACTCCGTCTCAAAAAAAACAAAAAGAAAAAAAGATACAATGGGGTCTCACCATGTTGGTTGCCTAGGCTAGTCTTGAACTGCTAGGCTCAAGCAATTGTCCTGCCTCAGCCTCCTATCCAGTTACTTAGGCTAAAGTGGGAGGACAGCTACAGCCCAGGCGTTCAAGACCGGCCTGGGCAACACAGTGAGATGCTGTCTCTAAAAAAATAAAATTAATGTGGTAGCATTTGCCTATAGTTCCAGTGCTTGGGAGGCTGAGGCATGAGGATAGCTTGAGCCTAGGAGTTTTGGTTTTGTTTTGTTTTTATTTGAGACAGAGTCTCACTCTGTTGCCCAGGCTGGAGTGCAGTGGTGCAGTTTCAGCTCACTGCAGCCTCTGCCTCCCAGGTTCAAGCAATTCTCATGCTTCAGCCTCCTCAGCTGGGATTACAGGCACCCACCACCACGTCCAAAAATACAACTTTTGTATTTTTAGTAGAGATGGGGTTTCACTATGTTGGCCAGGCTGGTCTCAAACTCCTGACCTCAAGTGATCCACCTGCCTTAGCCTCCCAAAGTGCTGGGATTACAGATGTGAGCCACTGCTCCCGGCATGGACAGTATGTATTAAACCAGCGTTGATGATGTATCGGACACATTACAAGGAAGATCAGCCATGAGCGAGGCAGATACCATCCCCTCCCTCGGGGAGTTTCTCATCTAGTAGTGGAAATGGACCTTAAATAACTAAACACATATATCATTGCAAGTTGTATTGCGTGCTTAAAGGAAAAGAACAGAGAGAACCCTGTGCAATGACTCAAGCCTGTGATGCCAACATTCTGGGAGGCCAAGGCAGGAACACTGCTTGAGCCCAGGAATTTGAGACCAGCCTGGACTACATAAGGAGACCCCTCTCTTTATAACAATAAAAAAAAAAAAAATAGCCAGGTGTAGTGGCCTGTGGCTATAGTCCCAACAACTCTGGAGGCTGAGTTGGGAGGAACACAGGCCTGGTTCCTGACTGTGTGTGTGTGTATGTGTGTGTGTGTGTGTGTGTGTGACGGAGTTTCACTCTTGTTGCCCAGGCTGGAGTGCAATGGTGCGATCTCTGCTCACTGCAACCTCCGCCTCCCGGGTTCAAGCTATTCGCGGGTTCAAGCTTAGCCTTCCAAGTAGCTGGGAATACAGGCATGTGCCACCACGCCTAGCTAATTTTGTATTTTTAGTAGAGATGGGGTTTTTTCTTGTTGGTCAGGCTGGTCTTGAACTCCCAACCTCAGGTGATCCACCCATCTCGACCTCCCAAAGTGCTGGGATTACAGGCGTGAGCCACCATGCCCTGCCTGACTGATCTTTAAAATAAAGAAATATTGTGATCTACAAATGTACCCTCAATTATGCCACCTCCTTGTATATAAATGCTTCAGTGGCTTCCCATTCCCCTCAGAAGACAGTCCAGCATCTCAGCACAGGGCCCTCCACCATTTGGCCCTGTCCTTGTCTCCTCAGGCCAGCCCCTAGGAATTCTTCAGGTCTCTAATACTCTCTGTTGCTTCAGGGAAGCCTTGAAAGCTGTTGTTACAGGATCCAGGAGCTCAGTAGACCCCAGTGTTGGTGATAGAAATTCTGGAATTAAAAGTATACAGAATGTATTTAGAGATACGGAATGAGATGAAATTACCTAAAATCTTCTCATATAGAGAAACAATCTGCACACTTTTAAAAATGCTTATCTTTAGGCCGGGCACAGTGGCTCATGCCTGTAGTCCCAGCACCTATAATCCTGGGAGGTGAAGGCAGTGGATAACATGAGTTGAGGAGTTCCAGACCAGCCTGGTCAACATGGTGAAACCCTGTCTCTACTAAAAATACAAAAATTAGTCAGTGAGGTGGTGCGTGCCTGTAATCCCAGCTACTTGGGTGGCTGAGGCAGGATGGCTTGAACCCAGGAGGTGGAGGTGGCAGTGAGCCGGGATCGTGTCACTGCCCTCCAGCCTGGGTGACAGAGCAAGACCCTGTCTCAAAAAATAAAAATAAAAAATAAAATGCATACCTTCAGAAAAATTAAATATGCCCTCAAAATATTATACAGATTGTACTTTATAAAGCATACACAAAAACAGAAATTAAAAATGAAGACAGCTGGCTTCAGTGGTGTGTGCCTGTAGTCCCACCTACTCAGGAGGCTGAGGCAGAAGGCTTGCTTGAGGCTAGGAGTTTGTGACAAGTGTGCTAAGATCAAGCCTGTGAATAGCCACTGTACTCCAGCCTGGGCAATATAGCAAGACCCCATAAAAAAAAACGAGTGACTTAAACTTTTCAATGACTGACTTTCTATTGTGATCTGCCCGCCTCAAGCCTCCCAAAGTGTGGGGATTACAGGTGTAAGCCACTGCGCCTGTAATAGATTCCAAGTGCCATCCCACTGCCTGAAAGGCCTGCACTGGCCATCCGGGCCTTGTGACTCTTCGTCACTACATGGCATCCGCATTGCCAACCCACCACATATTCTTCTGCCTCAAGATTTTGAGCTGCTCTTTTCAGCCTGTTTTGACAGTTACTCTTTGCGCCTAGAATACACTTCTCCACTTCATGCATAGTTAGTTCAGCTTCAATAGGATCACCTTGGTGAGGCCTTCCAAATCTAAAGGGGTGCACCCTCCACCATCCAGCTGTTCACTGCCTCTCTGTTCTTTTTCGTTTTGTTTGAGACAGGGTCTCATGTTGTTACCCAGTTGGAGTGCAGTCGTGCCATAAGAACCTGCTGCAGTCTCTATTTCTCCAGCTCAAGCAATTCTGTCACCTCGGCCTCCTGAGTAGCTGGGACTACAGGTGTGCGGTACCATGCCTGGCTAATATTTATTTTTGTAGAGATGGGGTCTCATCAGGTGCAGTGGCTCACACCTGTAATCCCCACACTTTGGGAGGCTTGAGGCGGGCAGATCACAAGGTAAGGAGTTCGAGACCAGCCTGGCCAGCATGCTGAAACCTTGTCGCTACTAAAAATACAAAAATTAGCCGGGCATGTTGGTGTGCACCTGTGGTCCCAGCTACTCAGGAGGCTGAGGCAGAAAAGTTGCTTGAACCCAGGAGGCGGAGGTTGCAGTGAGCCGAGATCATACCACTGCACTGCAGTGTGGGCAACACAGCCAGACTCCATCTCAAAAACAAAAAACAGATGAGATGCGATCTCACCATGTTGGTTGCCTAGGCTAGTCTCAAACTGCTAGGCCCAAGCAGTCCTCCTGCCTCAGCCTCCTACCCAGTTACTTGGGAGGCTAAAGTGGGAGGACAGCTACACCCCAAGCAGTCAAGACCAGCCTGGGAAACATAGTAAGATGCTGTCTCTAAAATAGTTAAAATAATGTGATGGCATTTGCCTGTAGTCCCAGTGCTCAGGAGGCTGAGGCACAAGGATAACTTGAGCCTAGGAGTTTTGTTTTTGTTTTTGTTTGAGATGGAGTCTTGCTCTGTCGCCCAGGCTGGAGTACAGTGGTGCGATCTCAGCAAACTGTAGCCTCCGCCTCCCAGGTGATTCCCAAGTGATTCTCATGCCTCAGCCTCCCAAGTAGGTGGGATTACAGGCATGTGCCACCATGCTCGGGTAATTTTTTTGTAGAGATGGAGTTTCACTGTGTTGGCCAGGCTGGTCTCAAACTCCTGACCTTCAGTGATCTGACTGCCTCAGCCTCTCAAAGTGCTGGGATTAGAGTTGTGAGCCACTGTGCCGGGCCAAGCCTAGGAGTTTGAGGATGCAGTGATCGCTGATGGTGCCATTGCACTCCAGCCTGAGTGATAGAGTGAGACCTCAGTCTCATAGATGAATAAATAGGCTGGGTGTAATGGCTCACACCTGTAATCTCTCAGCACTTTGGGCGGCTGAGGCAGGTGGATCACTGGAGCCCAGGAGTTCAAGACCGGCCTGCGCAACATGGCCAAACCTCATCTCTACAAAAAATACAAAAATTAGCTGGGCCTGTTGGCACACGCCTGTCTTCCCAGCTACTCGGGAGGCTGAGGTGGGAGGATGCCTTGACAGGGAAGCAGAAGTTATGAGTGGAGATCATGCCACTGCACTCTAGCCTGGGCAACAGACCAAGACTCTGTCTCAGTAAATAAATAAATAAGGCCTCAGAGGGGAACTCCAGAGTGGCCCAAAGGGGCTAGGTACAGTGGCTCACACCTGTAATCCCAGCACTTTGGGAGGCCAAGGTGGGAGGATCACTTGAGACCAAGAGTTTGAGACCAGCCTGGCCAACAACCCCTTTTCCACTAAAAATACAAAAATGAGCTGGGCATGGTGGTGGTAGTCCCAGCTGCTTGGGCAGCTGAGGCAGAAGAATTGCTTGAGTCTGGGAGGTAGAGGTTGTAGTGAGCCAAGATCACACCACTGCACTCCAGCCTCGCTGACAGTGTTTTTGTTTTTCAAGAAAAACAGAAAAACCAGTGACCTAAAGGTCCAGTGGCAGAACCAAGGCTGGGTCCCCAGGCTCCTACCTTCCAGTCCAGTGCTCTGACTACATGTCCATCCTTCCTCTCAGAGGGCATCTTCATCTGGCCTCCTGTGATCTCTCTAACCTTCCCCTCATTAACTCCATTCCAGCCTTGTGGGTCTTCTGCCTCAGGACCTTTGTCCCTGCTGTTCCCTTTGCCTGAAACACTTAACAAGTCATCTGCACAGCTTGGTCCCTCACCTCCTTTAGGTTCTTGCTCAACTATTGCCTTCTTAGTGATGCCTTCCTAGCTTGCCCTCTTTTATTTATTTATTTTGAGATGGAGTTTTGCTCTCGTTGCCCAGGTTGGAGTGCAATGGCACGATCTCAGCTCACTGCAACCTGCGCCTTGCAGGTTCAAGAGATTCTCCTGCCTCAGCCTCCGGAGTAGCTGGGACTACAGGCGCCTGCCACCAGGCCTGGCTAATTTTTGTATTTATTATTTTTTAATTTTTATTATTTTTGAGACAGAGTTTTGCTCTTGTTGCCCAGACTGGAGTGCAATGGCGTGATCTCGGCTCACCACAACCTCTGCCTCCTGGGTTCAAGTGATTCTCCTGCCTCAGCTTCCCGAGTAGCTGGGATTATAGGCATGCACCACGATGCCCGGCTAATTTTGTATTTTTAGTAGAGACGTGATTTATCTGTGTTGGTCAGGCTGGTCTCAAACTCCAGACCTCAGGTGATCTGCCTGCCTGGGCCTCCCAAAGTGCTGGTTACAGGCGTAAGCCACTGCGTTCTGTCACGATTTTTCTAAAACACACATGACCTTCTCTGTCGGTGGGCTTCTTGCTGCCCGTGGGGCCAAATCCCAGCTTCCACATGGCACCCCCATATCCGTGGACTGCACTCCCTCTCTAAACTCATCTCTTGACCAAGGCCAGGACTGGCCCTGGCTCAGGATCCAGTCGAAGAGACTCCTCTCGGGGTTCTTTCCTGACTGCGCTTCCTTCTCTGGCCCCCTGGGCGCCCTGAGCACGCTCACTGACATCGTTTGGCGGCCTGTCACCCGCGTGGCTGGGGCACCTGCAGGAAGTGCTGTAGCTGAGAGGTGCCCGTGTGGATCACCGCTGCGTCAGGGAGGGAAGAGGGTGAGGTCGCCCCTGGGAGGCAGAAGGGGAGCCGGGAGCCAGTCCTGGAAGCCAAGGAGTGAGAGTGAAGGGTGTTTCGCTGCGTCAGCGTGGCCCGACCGCCCTTGGGAGGAGGAGCCCAGGGGCCAGCGCGGTGCGGGCCACCCTCGCCTCCCACTAAGGGCGCTGAGCACGCAAGCCCGCCGGCCCCGGCCCAGCCGCCGCCCTCTGCAGGCGCTCCTACTCTCCCGGCTTCTGCAGTCCGAGCGGAAGGGGCGGGAACGCGGGGCGACTGCCGAGGAACGAAGCACAAGCTCGGCTTCCCTGGGCAGCTGGAGGCCTCCTTCCTCTCGACGCAGACGCGCTGCCCAGGAGAGGGCGGGCCCGGCGGGTCGCGGGGCGGGGCCGGGGTCCGAACCCGGGCCCGCCTCCGCCAGCGCTGGTGAACCGCAGAGTGCTAGGCACCGGGCTGTTCTGGGGGCTCCAGGTGAGCGGGGGCACAGAGGGATCAGGGAGACCGTCCTCTGGGTGGGGCCGTCGGTCTGATCGCGGGTCCATCTGGCCTGCCGTCCGCCCACAGCTGCCTCCGCAGAATGGGAGAACAAAGGGAGGGGGCGGTTCTGGGGCCCCGTAGGGAATCCAGGGTCCTAGGTACCCAGCTCCGGCCACTGACACTTTGGGTTTCTCCCCGAGTCAGAGGCGCCGCCCTAGAGATACTGGGCCGGCGCCGGGAGCAGCTGCCTCTCCGCGTTTGCCTGTGTCTGTTTCTATGTCTGTCTGGCTGTCTCAGAGTTTGCCTTCGCTTCCAGAACTAAGCCACCCAGACACCAACATCCCGAAAATCCCAACCTTCTCCCATGGCAGGTAAGTGCGCGCAAGGCCAGGGGTCTCCGTTATCCCCACACGGACTTGGGAGCCGGGTGCGAACACATCCTCCCGGAATGTGCTCGGACTGGCTGGGTGGGGCCCCTTCCTTCCTTCCGGGGAACCTCCACCCTGCTCCCCTGCCCCATCTTTCTCTGCCTCTTCCCACCACGTTTCCCCTGAGCCTCGGGGTCCATGGGCTGAGGAATAAGGCGATGAGGCCTCGGAGCCCTTTCTAATCTATCCTGCCCCCACCCCTTTACAGGCTACTTGCCCCCCAAAGGCTACGCCCCTTCGCCCCCACCTCCCTACCCTGTGACCACTGGGTACCCAGAGCCGGCGCTACATCCTGGGCCCGGGCAGGCGCCAGTGCCCGCCCAGGTACCTGCCCCAGCTCCCGGCTTTGCCCTCTTCCCCTCGCCCGGCCCCGTGGCCTCGGGATCTGCTGCCCCCTTCTTGCCAGTGCCAGGGGTGCCTTCTGGCCTCGAATTCCTGGTGCAGGTGAGTGGGAGGGAGCGACGGAGGGCGGGAGCGAGGGAGGGAAGGAGGATGACTGGGAGGGGACCTGGGCTTCCAGATGGGCCGGCTGATGTGCGCACCGCCCTTCTTTCCCAGATTGATCAGATTTTGATTCATCAGAAGGCTGAGCGAGTGGAAAGTAAGTGGAAGGAGTAGGAGGTTGGACCTCGTGATGGTGGCCGGATGGTGGGCTCCTGGGCGCTCAAGGATCTATAAGTCTCCCCGTGTCACCCCTGGCAGCGTTCCTAGGCTGGGAGACCTGTAACCGGTATGAACTGCGCTCTGGGGCCGAGCAGCCCCTGGGTCAGGCAGCCGAAGAGAGCAACTGCTGCGCCCGTCTGTGCTGTGGTGCCCGCCGGCCGCTGCGTGTCCGCCTGGCTGACTCCGGGGACCGTGAGGTGCTGCGTTTGCTACGCCCGCTGCACTGTGGCTGCAGCTGCTGCCCCTGTGGCCTCCAGGAGGTGGGCGGGAGGGATGGGGCCCGGAGGGCGGGCCTTGGTGGGGCGGGCCAATGATGAGATCCGCCTGAGATAAGACCTGGCTCAGGTGGGAGTGGGCAGATGGGGATGAGAGGTTGAGTGAGAGGGCCAAGTAGACAGACGATAGAGCTGGATGATAGAGACCCTGCCTGAACAGTGATCCTGTCTGCTTCCCACTCCAGATGGAAGTCCAGGCTCCACCAGGCACCACTATCGGCCACGTGGTACAGACCTGGCATCCCTTCCTCCCCAAGTTCTCCATCCAGGATGCCGATCGCCAGACAGTCTTACGAGTGGTGGGGCCCTGCTGGACCTGTGGCTGTGGCACAGACACCAACTTTGAGGTATCAGGGATACCTAGAGATTCTTGGGACCTTCATGAACCCATGAGGCAGGATGGTTAACACTAAGGTCAAGACCCTGAGCTCATCAATCCAAATCCACTGTCACTCCTACCACATTTCCAGCATTCCTCCATTTGGAAATAGGATGGCCCTGTGCTATAAAATCCCCCTTTTATAAGCATAACAAGGAGGATTTCATCTTAAGGAGCAATGCTGATTATTACACATGGCCCTGAGATGGGTAGGAAAAAAAAATCTAACACCAGCCTGGATTTAGGGTGAAGGATGATTAAGTCTGTGTGGGCTGGGCCCATGTGGCTGCTGTGTATGAGTTCGTGAGCCCAAGCCCTGGAGCAAGCACGATTTTTTTTAAGACAGAGTTTCATTCTCATTGCCCAGGCTGGAGTACAGCAGGGCAATATTGGCTCACTGCAACCTCTGCTTCCTGGGGTCAAGTGATTCTTCTGCCTCAGCCTCCTGAGTAGCTGGGATTACAGGCACCGGCCACCATGCCCAACTAATTTTTGTATTTTTAGTAGAGACAGGGTTTTCACCATGTTGGCCAGGCTGGTCTCGAGCTCTTGACCTCAGGTGATCCACCCACCTCGGCCTCCCAAAGTGCTAGGATTACAGGCATGAGCCATAACGCCCAGCCACAAGCACAATTTTAACATGTTAACATCCTGTGGCTTGCCCTGCTAAAGTAGAATCCAAATGGCCCTTCCATTCTGAAATCCAGGTCTGTCCTTCTCACTATGCATCCCTGTCACCATCCTGGAACTGGAGATCCCAAGTGGTGAGAATTTCAGAGTGAGGCCTCGGGAAGCACCTTGGATTCTAGAAGACAGGCACTCCACAGACCCTTGAGGTGTTTTTTTTTTTTTTTTTTGAGATGGAGTCTCGCTCTGTCACCCAGGCTAGAGTGCAGTGGCACAATCTCGGCTCACTGCAATCTCCGCCTCCCAGGTTCAAGCAATTCTCCTGCCTCAACCTCCCAAGTAGCTGGGATTATAGGCATGCACCACTGTGCCTGGCTAATTTTTTTTATTTTTATTTTTAGTAGAGACAGGGTTTCAGCATGCTGGCCAGGCTGGTCTCGGACTCCTGACCTTGTGATCTGCCCGTCTCTGCCTCCCAAAGTGCTGGGATTACAGGCATGAGCCACTGTGCCTGGCCTGACCCTTGAGTTCTTTAAAGGATACTTCCTTGTGCAGGTAAGGGAGAAACAACAGGTATAATCTCATAGACTTTCCAACGCTTCTAATGAGGTACCTATCTAAGGCTACTTTGAAAAAAACGAGTCACCTTGGTAGCCAAAGGGAGATTCTGTGATGGGAACCAGTTGGGAATAAGAACTAATAACTGTGATCTCTGGGTGGGAATTTATAGGCTGTAGGGTTCTCACAGGGCCAGTGTCCCTTTCACATAAACGGTCCATACTTGCGGCTGTACCCTTAGAAGCAAGGCAGGAAATGCCCCAGAGCTATAGGACAGTGCAGGAAGGGGATGGCAGTGACACAAAAGGAAATCACTCCAGTTGTAGTCACTGGAGAATGAGCACCAGAAAAGGACCAGGAAGTAATGGGCAGTAACTACCCACATCAGCAGGGCCTGTTGCTGTGTGGCTCAGAAAAGCCAGTGGAAATTGTGGTCCTCAAAACCTACTGACTGCTGCCCCTCTTTACAGTAGAGAGGCATGTATCCCCTCTAGATGAGGCTCTCATGCAGTGCTGGACAAGGCCCTCCCCTACTTTGCAGATTAGAGAGAAGGCACTCTTTGGGATAGACACAGCCTTCTAGGAGCCTTCTTGGCTGGTGAAGTACAGCCAGGATTCAGGTAGCTTTCCTTGCCCTTTTGTCCAGGGTACTTTGTGCAGGACACAAACTGTGCCAATTGTGGGTGGCAGGGGCATTGGGAACCAAAGCAGTTAGCAAACAGCTATACCCTAAGTGGGTTGGATGAGATCATGCTTCCATTTCTCCCACCACTGATATTCAGTTAGGTCATGCATCACCTTTGGATAGCAGCAGATCTGAGTCTGAATCTTGATTTTGGTTAGAGACTTACAGCGTCTTCTACAGTGCCTCAGTTTCCCTAGCTGTCATACTTGGTGATGGGAACCAGTTGGGAAAGCGATCACTGGGTGACCTCTAGAAGGGAAGATTCACTGAGTGTAGAGCCTGCAAATTCATACATGCGACTGTGGGAGTGAGACCGGAGGCAGGTGAGACTGGCTGCCTACTCCTCGGTTGGCTCATTCCTCCCTCCCCACTGACAGGTGAAGACACGGGATGAATCCCGCAGTGTGGGCCGCATCAGCAAGCAGTGGGGGGGCCTGGTCCGAGAAGCCCTCACGGATGCAGATGACTTTGGCCTACAGTTCCCACTGGACTTGGATGTGAGGGTGAAGGCTGTGCTGCTGGGAGCCACATTCCTCATTGTGAGTTGGCTGTCCTGCCCCCAGCTCCTGCCTGTCCTTTGCCATCACTTGAAGCTTTATGCATTTCCTGGCCTCTTGCTAGGGGAAGGTCAGGGATAGATGTTGGAGGGGGGGTCGAGGTTCCAGAGCTGGCCTGTCACAGCCGAGCTAGGCTGGCCCTGCCTGATCTCCTGTTGACTGTGGCCTCCTCTTAGGACTACATGTTCTTCGAGAAGCGAGGAGGTGCTGGGCCCTCTGCCATCACCAGTTAGAGGTCACCATGGTGTGAGGAGACCATCGCCTCAGCCAGAACTCCAGATGGTCACCTGCCCTGGCCCTCATCTAGGCAGCCCCTTTCCTCGATGTACACTGCAGGGGACAGAAGGTGGCCCCCATCCCTACCCTACTCCCTGGCCTCCTGCCCCTGTGGTCCCCAAAGAGGGGCAGCCCTTCTCCTGCTACCTCCCACCATTGTCCCAGCAGTCCCTCAGCACACAGGTATAACAGCTGTCAAACTTTCCCTACATAATCCCTCCCACCCCCTTTCAGGGCCTCTGCTCCAGAGGCCTCTGGAACCCAGGACTCTCGGGTTTTATAAGAGGGCTGGGGTGGGGAAAGGCAAACTGCACCAAAGACGGTGGACATAGCCACCCCCACCCCACATCTGCTCAGCCAATTAGTTCAGCCTCAGACCATGGCACTCGATGGGGTCTCCACCTCCCCAACAATAGCTGCAGGGGGACCCCAGTGCCAACTTCTTCTCCCACTAGGGCCCTGCCCTCAGCTGGTGCTTGCTGCGCTTCCTGTGCCTTATTTAACCGCCCTTCCTTCCCTTGCCCTAGGAAAAAGGCTGCATCTTTATATGTTACATTCATATAAACTTTGTAACTTTTTGGACATTGGAAGATGTATGTAATAGGGGAGGGTAGAAGGAGTTGGTGCCAGGAAAAACAAAGGGGAATGTGAGGGCTGGGGCAGGGGCTGGCCCGTCTCATGATCCATAGTACCAACATCAAATGTCCTTGAGTGCAAGAGAGCAGTCGTCATCACCCACCATGGCCCTGGACCAAACGAATAGAGTTTGGGTCTCATACCCCAAGTCAATATGGCGGCTTCATCATCCAAGATGGCTGCCCCACAGTCTAGTGCGGTAGCTGATGGCAGTTCAGGATGGCTGTTCGCATGGTCCAGTGTGGCCCCTTGATCATCCTCTCTAGCGAGTAGAAGCTTCCTCTGGATGTGATGTATAGTAGCTCTTTTCCTCCAAGTTGTCCTCTTGTTTGAGAATGCAGTGGGCAGGCTAGACCCTTCTTGGCCCAGCCAAAAGAGCTTCAGCCTTCAGAGGCCAAGGAGCATGGGAGGGAGGAGACATTTCCCAGCACCCAACCCTGGGCTCCTCCCCCACATGTCTATCGCAGGTGGGACCTCCCCAGGTGGAAAGTCTACCCCCGTCAGGACCTTGTTCTGGTTCTGCTTGGTCCCACATGGCTAGGCCCTCAGGGGCCTAGACTTTTCATGCTGATGTCCATGCCCACAGAAGCGAGCTCAGGGCCTGGCCAGGACATAGCGACTGGCAGCTGAGAGGTCCCACTGGTAATGCTCTAGGATGCGCCGGCAGTCAGCCCTGGACCGGCTACTCAGGTGGAAGAGCTGGTCTACCTGTGGAAGCAGGAGGGTGGGCTGCAGCTGACTGCCAGGTGGCAGGGGCAGGAGAGAAGGGACCCCAAGAGAAGGGGCTGGCTTTTTTTTTTTTAAGACTCAGTTTCAGTCTTCTCTGCCAGGGTGGAGTGCCGTGGTGCGATCTGGACTCACTGCAGGTTCAAGCAATTCTCCTGCCTCAGCCTCCTGAGTAGCTGGGATTACAGGCTACCAGCTAATTTTTTGTATTTTCAGTAGAGACAGGGTTTCACCATATTGGCCAGGCTGATCTTGAAATCCTGACTCAGGTGATCTGCCTTCCTAGGCCTCCCAAAGTGCTGGGATTACAGACATGAGCCACCACACCTGGCCAGGGCTGGCTTTACCTTGAGGTTCTGGATGGCTGAAACCACATCTCCCCTGGTGGCTCCCAGTGCTGCCTGGCACTCCTGGTGGGTGACTCCATGCACACTCAGTTCCACCTGTGACAGACAAAGCCTCACTCAGGCCCCTGCCCCTGCCTGTAGCCCTTTCTGGACACCAGGCCATTTCAGTGAGACCTCACCTCCATAATCTTCCTCTGCAACTCAGGATCGGGCAAGAGGCCTCCAGAGAGGACAGCGGCTTTGCTAGCTCCAGGCGCTCCCATGAGGTGATTGTGCGGGGGTTTTCTTTTGGGCCAGGGAAGCCGCTCCCTAGGGGGCTGACTGGGCTGAGGAGAGCTAGAGGATAAAGGTGGGCGTGGACGCAGGCCTGGGGGTCCCTGGGGTACAGCTCTGGCTTGTCGAATTTCAGGGGGGCTTGAACCACCCCCTGTGGGGTGAGGACCCAGGGACAGAACTGACTCCAGACTCCTGGAAATGCCTGCACAGTTGAAAAAGAAACAACTTGATCTCGGCTTGCTGCAGCCTCTGCCTCCCGGGCTCAAGTGATCCTCCCACCTCAGCCTCCTAAGTAGCTGGGTCCACAGGTGCCTGCCACCACACCTGGCTAATTTTTGTATTTTTGTGGAGACAGGGTTTGGCCATGTTGCCCAGGCTAGTCTCAAATTCCTGGACTCAAGCCATCCGTCCACCTTGGCCTCCCAAAGTGCTGGGATTACAGGCATGAGCTGCCGCGCCCAGCCCACTCTCTGTCTTCATCTGTGCTGGGCTGGATGGGTTCGCAAGCACTTGCAGATTAGCTAGCCAGCCCTGTCCTTGGGTGGTTCATGTGTCAGGTAGGCCAATAGGACAGAGGTGCCACCAAGGCCTAGGTGGAGGGCCCAGAGTGTGGAGGTGTTCTTCAGTAGGAAAAGCAAGAGGGCTTCCTATCTTTGAAGATTTCAGTCCATCTAGGATGCCAGCAGACAGAATTCAGAGGAAGGAAATAATAGATGCAAAGGCACGGATTCAGGGCAGAGGGTCAGAATTGAAGGGCTGGTTTGATCTCCTCAGAGACCCTGGAGTTCCACCACACCCACCTTTCATCCTTTCAAGGGGCACATTTCTTCTCTGGCCCCGTGCTGGAGGCACATCCCAAAGATTTGCCTTCTTTCTGTCTCTGTCGGAGAGAGATCCAGTTCTTCCTCCACACCAACCCTCTCCATCCCACAGGTCAATATCCCTTCCCCCCACCAAAAAAACTCATGGGGGAACCCAGGAGACCCAGAGCCCAGGGAGGAGGCTGCAGCTTCACTCTGGTCCTGTCCCCAAGCTTCCCTTCCAGAGAAGTCCCTAGACTTTGTCAGTTCTCCCAGCCCACCCCTGTCCCCCACCCTTTCAGGTCCTCACCCATCTATGCTTCCTGGGTGTTGATCTCCCCGGGCAGGGGTGCCTCTGTGGACTGGACGGGTGGCTGGCAAGCCCCCTGCATCTGCCAGAGTCACTGCGGAGGCTGGGAAGCTGCCCACTTTGAAGGTGCGACCATTCTGGCCCTTCCAGATTGTGGAGTCAGGGCTGTGGAAAGAGGAGCTGGTAAATAGGATGGGAACAGGGGCAGGAGTTAGGGCTGGGCCCTGGCCCACATTCAGCTCACTAGGCTATGTGCCTTGGAGCTTCATCTGCCTGGAGGAAGGGAAGCCTTTTCCCTAATGCAATAGGACTCTATGGGCCAGCAGTGGCTCCAGCAGGGAGGCCAGGACCATGCTGGAGCATTCAGGGCCCAGTGGGGAGAGGAGAAGAGACAGAAGATCAGGAGTCAAGGAGCTGGAGAGAAGCAGAGACGGGATCGGGAATCAGGAAGGTTGGGAGGGAATCCTCTTGGGGATGCTTGGGAGGCATGGGGCTGTTACCTGCCCTCGATGACTGTGATGGGGTCACCAGGCTCCATCCTCAGGGCACCTGGCTCTGTGACATCCCTCACACAGCATCCTTCTGTAGGCCAGGCCTGTGGAGACAGGAGGAAAGGGTGGCTGGGCTTGTGGCCTGAGTCAGAAAGGTCATAATGGGAGCAGGAATAAAGAAGAGCCCCGCTCTGTATGTCGCCTGTGCTAGGCCCAGGGTGGGACTCTCCCTGTCCCCCAGTTGTAATTCAGTGAGGGAGGCAGACCTGGATCCCATGACAAACAGGTCTCAGGGAGCAAGAGAGGAGGGCCTTGGCTCTACCTAGGGGGACTGACAGGAGCGTCACCCCATACTCTGCTTTCACTCCACATCCAGGCCCATCAGATTCCTCCCAAGCCCCTCTGGGAAATTTCCACTCCTCTGCAGCCCCACTGCCTCTACCCTCATCCAGACCTCCTCATCTTTCTCTGCTTCACAGTCACTGTTGCCTACCTGGTCTCCCATCCTTGTCATCAGCCCTCTAATCCATTCCTGCACCACCCAGTGTTGTAATCGGCAGAGCAGCTTGTCACTGCCCTGTTCAGTAGGCTTCCATGGCTCCCAAATACCTTCAGAGTGAAGACTAAACTTTAGCAGTAGAGTGTAGCAACTTAGGGAACAGCTCTGAAGTCAAATCGACGGGCTCAAATCCCAACTCCTCCATGTATTGTGTGACTTTAGGCAAGTCACTTAAACAGTCAGTGCCTCAATTGCCCATCAAAAACATGGAGATAATAATAATTACCTCATCCAGGCGGGGCACAGTGGTTCATGCCTGTAATCCCAACACTTTGGGAGGCTAGGGCGGGTGGATCATTTGAGGTCAGGAGTTCGAGACCAGCCTGGCCAACATGGTGAAACCCCATCTCTACTAAAAATACAAAAATTAGCTGGGTGTGGTGGCAGGCGCCTGTAGCCCCAGCTACTCAGGAGGCAGGAAAATCGCTTGAACCCGGGAGGTGGAGTTTGCAGTGAGCTGAGATCCCACCACTGCACTTCAGCTAGGGTGACAAAGTGAGACTCTGTCTCAGTAATAATAATAATAACCTCATCCAGTGGTTGAGGGAACTAAATGAGTGAATCTGCATAGCGCTCACGTAGAGCGGACAGTGCAGCGTCCCGCACAGGTCAATTGCTCTACACGTTAGCTTAACACACCTTGCAAAGCCCTCCATGACACAGCTCTTGCTCACTCTGTGGCCTCATTACTTCTATTTCCCCCTCCCATGCAGAGAGTTTCTCTTCCTCTGCCTGTCAACACCCACTGCAACTGACCGCTGTCTCCTCTATGGCCCTTTTCTGGCCCAGACACAGACCCCAGCCTTTCAGCCTCCATCTCTGTAGCCTCAAGCTGCCTCCCCTGAATTCTGAGCTCCCTGCAGGTCGGGACTGCATCTGTTTTGCTCAGAGCTGAATCCCAGAGCCCAGCACAAGCATCTGGATACATCAGTCTTTGCATGGCACTCTGGAAAGGCAAATGGAGGGAAGAGAGACTGTGTATCTGGTGAGGGAGGGGGTCCCCACCTCTTGCAGCAGGCCTTCCACGTGGGTAAAGCTAGGCCGGTCAGCAGGGTGGGGGGCCCAGCAGCGCAAGGCAAGGGAGTAGAGGGTCCTGGAGCAGAGAGGGGGCCTAGGCAGCCGGGCTCTGTCCTCCAGCCGCTGCAGGATGAGGTACGGTGGGACCCCGGCCCAGGGTTCCTCGCCGCCTGAGAACATCTCCCACAGCGTCACCCCAAACATCCACACGTCCGAGGCAGACGAGAAGGCTCCGTGGCGCAGGCTCTCTGGGGCACACCTGCAGAAGGAAGTGGAGTTGAAGGGGGCCGGACACGTGCTCCTTGGCGCTCACCTTCCACGGAGCACCCCAGAGTGCTCCCATCGTCCACAGAAGTCCCCTTTTCCGAGGATAACCCCTCTTGTCCCAGCCTGCCTCAGAAGCCCGGCCCCCTCCGATCTCCCTCAGGTGCTGCCCTCCCCATCCGCCCTGCTGGGAGCCGGACGACCCCCGCGGTCCGTGCTCACCAGGCGTAGGGGATGGGGCGGGGCCCGCCCATGACGTAGCGGCCCCGGGCGCCGCTCAGAGGCCGCACCAGCCCGAAGTCCGCCACCTTGATGGTGCTCGTCGACGCCAGCAGCAGGTTGCGCGTAGCGAGGTCCCGGTGCACCAGCCCCCGGGCCCCCAGGTAGGCCATGGCCCCCGCCAGCTGCCGCAGGAAGAGGAAGAGTAGGGCCACAGGCAGTGGGGGTGTCGGGGCCGGGGCTGTTAGGCGCGCGTGTAGGGAGCCCAGTGGCGCCAGCTCCATCACCTGTGGGAGGGAGCACCGTGCCGCGTCAGTTGGACCCACAGGATTCTGGCCGCCCACGCTCGTGCCGCACGGCTCTCGGGGAAGCAGTGGCTGGACCTGCTCACCATCTGCAGAGGCTGGCCCAGTATCAGGCCGTGCAGACGCAGCACGTGCGGGTGCTCCAAGTTCATCATGACCGATACCTCTCGCAGGAAGTCCCCCAGCTCTGCACCCACCGGGCCTTCAGGACCTACCCGGAGGGACTTGACAGCCACTGGGACCTGGAGGTTGGGGGAAGTGCCTTCAGGAATTGTGGGCATGTAGAACACAGGGGACAGCTGGCCTGGATGATGCAGGCTCCCCCCCCACCCCCCCCGCCCCGGTCACTCACACTCTTGCCGCTGGGCAGCGTCCACAGCCCTCGGTGCACCACCCCAAAGCAGCCGGAGCCCAGCAGCTCCCTTCTGCACACAGCACCCTCTGGGATCAGACACTTGAGTCCCCCCTCTGGCTCAGGGACGTGCGGTGGGCCCTGCGAGGGCAGGGTGGGCTCCTTGTGCTCAGGGGCTAAACCTCCAAGGATCTGAAACAGGGGTGGGAAATCCAGTATGTAGAGCCCTGCATCCCCTCCCTGCCCCTCAAGCCCCCCCATTCCCAGGCCCAGGCTGCCCCACCCACAACACACACCTTGTAGACCCAGTTCTTAGACTTAGGCCCGGATCGTAGCCTCTTTAGAGCTTCCGACAGTCTGCGCTGGGCTGTGGGAGGCCAGAATCAGGGCTGGGGTGGAAGTGGGGGTGGGGAACAGTGCAGAGAGATTTACAGGGAAGAAAAGGGCTGGGAGAGGGTTGTGGTGGGGGGAGGCAACTGATAGGCTGTGGACAGAGAGAACAGGGTCTGGGGCAGGGGTTGCTCACCAGGCCGGCCCATGCCAATGCTGTCCAGGTCTTCAGGCTTGACAAAGTCGAAGTGCTCTGGCCGAGTGACATTAAGCTCCTCAAGGATGGGCCAGTAAAACTGGGCCAGCTGGATGTCCCGGAGCAGCTTTAGTAGCCACAGGGAGCCAGCCTCAGGAAGCATGTCTGGAGGAGGAGTCCCTAAGGGTGGCAGCACTCTCCTTTAGCTGTTCCACCCAGGGTAGGCCCTAGAGAGACCAGGTCTCCAGCTCCACCTGTAAGTCATCAGAAACACTCAGGTACAGAGGTAGGGACACAGCAGAGACAGCCAGGATCCCTGCCACTCACACACACAAACCCCAGGTAGAATGTTCCTCATGCCCACAGCATCTGGGTACTCTGTCCCCTCACCGCTGAGTAACCTGTCCAGCTCACACCTGCAATTTTAGTATACTGCCTGCTCCCACTACAGACTCCAGGTATGTTCCCCTCCTGACTTGGAGATAGCATGGCACATCACGCACCCAGAAATACTGCTCTTTTAGACCTGAGCTACACAGTGGCACACACTCACTCACACACACCTGAGACACCGCCCTTCCTCCAACATGAGACATGTTTGCCTACTACACACACTGGAGATGCCCAGATATGCCAACCACACTGTATCTCCGACATATAGGTAGAGCATGTACACACATGAAGGTACATTACCTCCCACACACAGCCACACACACACATACTGAGACCTACAGATATGCTGCAAAACACGCCTGAGACTACAGATACATGTCCGCTTAATGCTGAGGCATTCCAGCATGCAGCCACAAAACGCCCAGGCTGACTGCCACACACAGTGCACATTCATGTCCTTCCATGAGATGTTCCTTGTACATCTGTGTCACATGCATGGGACACGGCAGTTCACGGCCTCCAAACACCTAGATACACCGCCCCACTTGGCTAAAATATGAAGACAACACACAAGATGTCGAGGTAGAGCGGGCACACAGACCTGAGCTATGGGGCATAGGGCTCCTCAAGCCAAAAGAGGTCCAGGGTAATGCCTCTCCTCCACTGGAGGCAGTCACATTTGAAATCAAATCAGGTATGGTGATGGCTGCTAGGCTTAGGTGCTGCCTGCGGAGGCACTGAGGCTATCAGGTACACAGTCTCACACCCACCTGAGCTCAGCCCCAGGTACAGATCCCTGGCGGCAACCTGAATCACTCTGTCTAACTTGGCTTCAAGGCAACTCCACCAACCTTTATTAAATAACGCTCAGGGCCTCTGGTTACTGGCAGCCTGCTCACACTTTCCCTGACACACACCTGGAGCCCTCCCTTCCCCTACGGTATAAGCAAGGAGGAAGAAGAGGACCAAGGCTGGGGCTAGTTGGAAACACGCAGGTGGGCTCAGAACCCAGTTCCAGCAGGGGTTGGGTGGGGAAGGAGAAAGCCCAGGACCCTGGGGGACCATGGGTACAAGGCCCTATGCACCTGGTGGGAAGGGGAGAGTGTGGGAGAAGGGAGACAGGAGGAAGCACAGCTTCGGGAGGGAAGGACGCGGGAGAAGGGGACAGGCCCAGTACCCCACAGACTCGCCTCCAGAGATGGCTACTCCTCCACCCTCGCCAGCCCCTGCCCCTGCTCGGTGCAGACCCTCACCTGGCCAAGGCGGAAGCGGCGACTGCGGAACCTCCCAGGCTGCCTGGGCTAAAGAAGGTGGGACAGGAGTAAATCCTGCGGAGGGCGGGGACCTGGCGGCTGGCCCAGGGCTGCCGAGGGCCGCACCCCGAGTTCCGTGGTGGGGCAAGGTGACGGTTGCAAGGGCGGCTGGCGGCCCCTCCCTCCTCCAAGCCAGATCATCCGGAAGGTGAGAAGCCCCCTTTCCTTGTCCTCTGCTCGCCTTCCTTTGTATCTTTCCACGCTTCTCCCAAGGACTTCCCACCCCTCCCCAGACTTTGCTCCTCTGTCTCTGTCCCCCATGCCCTCTCTTGCCAAATCCTTCGCCTCTCAACCAGGACCCCACCCCTTAAGTGAATAAGCGCCCTATAGAGCTGTCCTGTCCAGGCACGGGGAATAAAGGCTAAACAGGACATAGTTCCTGCCCTCTGGCAGGGGGTCCAGAACTTCCTAGCAGTCTTTGCTTAATGAAGCCTGGAATGGGGCCAGGGAAGAGAGATGTTGATGTTGGTACAGAAAACAAGCCCCAGCCTAGAAAGAGTCTACAGTGGAAACTGCTGTTGATCACAGACAGCATTCCATGCCTCAGGGCACACTGCCCCATCATTGACACACCTGGGCTTCATTCCAGCATAATGCCTGCCCTCCATGTAAGCTCTCCTCAGCTACTTAGGAGGCTGAGGCAGGAGAATCGCTTGAACCTGGGAGGTGGAGGTTGCAGTAAGCTGAGATCGTGAGATTGTGGCCACTGCAATTCAGCCTGGGGGACAGTCTCACTCTGTCCCCCCTCAAAAAAAAAAGACACCTATCCCTGACTGGTTTGTGTCTTCCTCTGCACCCTAAGACCCCATACCTTCCCGTCATTGCACTCATCACTCTGTAGAATGTGCCAGTAACTTGTCTCCTCTGCTAGACTCTTAGCTGCAGGTAGACAAGGACTTCATCTTGCCTGGGCATTACTACGTCTCCCATGTTCAGTAAGCTCTGCAGAACCCAGGGACCTGCACATTGTTGCCTGGCCTGTGCCCAATGGGACTCAGTTCAGGACCTTCAAGAAGGCCCCAGGGAGGAGCATTTCTCCCACTTTCCTCTGGGGTCCCAGAGAGGAAGCTGCCAGTCTTAGGACATCTAGTCTGCCCCTCTCCCAAGGAAGGATGTGTGAACATAGCAGCTACTGTCCAAGGGTCTCTTGGAGGGGAAAACCCTCCCCATCTTGGTAAACATGTGGGATGTTGGATCCCACCTGCTATCACAGTGTTTCCCAGCCTCGGGTCTTCTTCCTCCTTGCTTATGATGTGGGGGAAGGGAGGGGTCAGGTGTGTGTAAGGGAACTTGTGAGCGGGCAGCCGGTACCCAGGGGCCTGGAGCCTTATTTAACAAAGGTTGGTGGAGTTGCCTTGAAGCCAAGTTAGACACAGTGATACAGGCTGCCGCCAGGGATCTGTGCCCGGGTACAATCCCTGTGTGCATCCTACGTGGGATAGGAAAATCTTCGTAATGCTGTTTTTTGGTATTGTTTTCTTGGTTTCTTTTGCTCTCCAACCGGGGCCACTCCTCACACTATAATTGTTTCTGCACATCGGTCATCCCTGATACAGGTTCTGTGACTCCACAGGGTAGAGGCTGGGCTAATTTTTTTGGTATTTTTAGTAGAGATGGAGTTTTGCCGTGTTAGCCAGGCAGCCAGGCCGGTCTTGAACTCCTGACCTCAGTTGATCCACCTGCCGAGGCAGGCCTCCCAAAGTGCTGGGATTACAGGTGTGAGCCCCCAGGCCTGGCTTAGAAGCCTTTTTATTTCTCCCTTCCTCCCTATTTCTTACTTTTGTGTGTGTGTGTGTGTGTGTGTGTGTGTGTGAGACAGAGTCTCGGTCACCCAGGCTAGAGTGCAGTGGCTCGATCTCAGCTCTCTGCACCCTCTACCTCCCAAGTTCAAGCGATTCTCCTGCCTCAGCCTCCCAAATAGCTGGGACTACAAGTGTCTGCCACCACGCCCAGCTAATTTTTTTTGTATTTTTAGTACAGACGAGGTTTCACCATCTTGGCCAGGTCGGTCTTGAATTCCTGACCTCAAATGATCCACCCACCTCAGCCTCCCAAAGTGCTAGGATTACAGGCGTGAGCCACCTAGCCTGGCCTATTTCTTACTTTTGGACTTGTTTCTGTCATCCCCACGTTTGTCCATAAAGAGGATGGGATGTGGGGGAAGCACAGTCTGGCCACCCTAAAGGCCATTAGGGAGCACCTCCTCCAGGCTGGGATGCAGCACCCATTAACACTTAAACCTGGAGACACAGATGAGGCACCACCCACTCCAACTGTGCTTCCCTAACCTCTGCCCTGCCCTGCAGGCTCTGCATCCCGGAATGATAACCACATTCACAGCAGCAGGGCCAATTCTTCCCCCACAGGGGAAGATAAGCAGAGAGGATACTGAGCTGCCTGGCTGCCCCTCACCGCCTTGGATGGGGGTGGAATGGGAGACTTACAGGTTGAGTGAGGCCAATTCCTGTGCAAAGGCTTTTCCATGCCAATGAGGGACCACATTAGTACCTCCTTAGCTTCTCCCTCCCTGCCCTGATCCTGACATCACTGAGCTCTACCACTTCCACCTCCCCCAAGCCAGGCTCTCAACGGGAAATTTCTCAGCGTCTTGGATCCCTCTCCCCTGAGCCTCTGCATGACTGTTCTCTCTGCTGGGAAAAATCTTCCCAGTCTGGCCTACTCTTGTCTCACCTACTAAGTGCAAGACACCTATCCTTGGCTGGGTGCGGTGCCTTGCGCCTGTAATCCCAGCACTTTGGGAGGTCGAGGTGGGCGGATCACCTGAGGTCAGAAGTTCAAGACTAGCCTGGCCAAAATGGCAAAACCCCGTCTCTACTAAAAATACAAAAAGTAGCCAGGCGTGGTGGCAGGTGCCTGTAATCCCAGCTACTTAGGAGGCTGAGGCAGGAGAATCGCTTGAACCTGGGAGGTGGAGGTTGCAGTGAGCTGAGATCATGAGATTGTGGCCACTGCAATTCAGCCTGGGGGACAGAGTGAGACTTTGTTCCCCCCTCAAAAAAAAAAAAAAAAAAGACACCTATCCCTGACTGGTTTGTGTCTTCCTCTGCACCCCAAGACCCCCATGCCTTCCCGTCATTGCACTTATCACTCTGTAGAATGTGCCAGTAACTTGTCTCCCCTGCTAGACTCTTAGCTGCAGGTAGACAAGGACTTCATCTTGCCTGGGCATTACTACGTCTGCCATGTTCAGTCTCTCGCCTGACTTACGTGCTAAGTGCTCAACAACGTTTGCTGAACGAATGGGTGAGACAGAGCCATCTGAATCGGGTGAAGCAAAGGAGAGGTTTGAAATTAAGAGCTCCAGGCCAGGCAACGGTGGCTCACGCCTGTAATCACAGCACTTTGGAAGGCCAAGTCAGATGGATCACGAAGTCAGGAGTTCGAGATCACCCTGGCCATCATGGTGAAACCCCATCTCTACTAGAAATGCCAAAAAAAAAAAATCAGCCAGGCATGGTGGTGGGCACCTGTAATCCCACCTACTCAGGAGGCTGAGGCAGGAGAATAACTTGAACCTGGGAGGGGGAGGTTGCAGTGTGCCAAGATCGAGCCACTACACTCCAGCCTGGCGACAGAGCGAGACTCTGTCTCAAAGAAAAAAAAAAGACTGTAAATCTGAACAAGTTACTTCACATTTCTATCTGTTTCCTCATCTACAAGATACGTCTATTAAGAGTAGCTACCTTATGGGGTTATTGGAGAAGTAACTGTGTCCACCTGTGCGGTAGCCAGCCTCCAAAGTGGCTGCTGCTGCAGCTCCCCTCCAGGTATTCCTACTGTAGTACAGTCCCTTCCCACAATGAATGGGGCTCATCAGTGTAACCAATGGGATCCCCAGAAGGGATAGTGTGTGACTTCTGAGACAAGTCGTATAAGGCAGCATGGCTTCTGCCTGGCTCTCTTGATCACTCCCTCTGGGGAAAGCCAGCCACCATGTCAAGAGGACATTCAAGGCTGGGCACGGTGGCTCACACCTGTAATCCCAGCACTCTGGGAGGTCAACATGGGCAGATCACTTGAGGTTGGGAGTTTAAGACCAGCCTGACCAACATGGTGAAACCCGTCTCTACTAAAAATACAAAAATTAGCCAGGTGTAATGGCGGGTGCCTGTAATCACAGCTACTTTGGGGCTAAGACAGGAGAATTGCCTTAGCTCCAAAGTTGAACCCTGGAGGTACAAGGTCAGGGGTTCAAGACCAGCCTGGCCAACATGGTGAAATCCTGTCTCTACTAAAGATATAAAAAATTAGCCGAGTGTGGTGCACATGCCTTTAATTCTAACGACTTGGGAGGCTGAGGCAGGAGAATCACTTGAACCCAGGAGGTAGAGGTTGCAGTGAGCCAAGATCATGCCACTGCATTCCAGCCTGGGCGACAGAGCGAGACTCCATCTCACACACACACACACACACAAAAAAAAGGACATTCAAGCAGCCCTATGGAGAGAGCTCCATGTGTCAAGGAACTGAGGCATCCTGCTAACAGCCAACACTAACATACCAGGCATACAAGTGTGCCCATCTGGGAACCTGATCCTCCAGCCCCATCAACCCTTACATTTCTGCGGCCCTGACTAACATCTTGGATACACCATCGTGTGAGGCCCTGAGCCAGAACCACCCAGTGAAGCTGCTCCCAAATTTCTATTTTTTTCTTTTTTTAGACACGGGGTCTCACTCTGTCTCTCAGGCTAATGTGTAATGGCACAATCATGGTACACTGAGGCCTCGACCTCCCAGGCTCAAGTGATCTTTCTGCCTCACACTTCCAAGTACCTGGGACTACAAGTGCACACCACCATGCCTGGCTAATTTTTTTTTTCTCTAAGATGGAATTTAGCTCCTGTTACCCAGGCTGGAATGCAATGGCATGATCCTGGCTCACTGCAACCTCCACTTCCCAGGTTCAAGTGATTCTCCGGCCTCAGCCTCCTGAGTAGCTGGGATTACAGGCATGTGCCACCACATCCAGCTAATTTTTTTTTTGTATATTTTTAGTAGAGACAGGATTTTACCCTGTTGGCCAGGCTAGTCTCGAACTCCTGACCTCAGGCAATCTGCCTACCTCAGCCTCCCAAAGTGCTGGGATTACAGGCGTGAGCCACTGCACCTGGCCTTTTTTTTTTTTTTGAGATGGAGTCTTGCTCCGTTGCCCAGGCTGGCCTTGAACTCCTGGCCTCAAGCAATCCTCCCACCTTGACCTCTCAAAGTGCTGACATTATAGACATAAGCCACCACTCTCAGCCCCATATTTCTAATCCACAGACACTGTGAGATAATGGATATTGCTTTAGGCCCCTGAGTTTTAGAAAAATGTGTTACATGGCTACACATAACTAATACAGTGCATAAAATGCGTAGACTGTCTGACACGCTGTCTCCATGACCATTAGGCATCATTAACTCTATTTTGCAGGTAGGTGAACTGAGGCTCAGATTCTTGAAGTAATGTCCCTGGTGCACATGGCTAGGATAGACCCGCCACCCATGTCATAAACCCAAAACATTTGGTGCCAAGTCCTAGGTTCCTTTTCCTGTTCCACTGCACCAGTTATCTGTTTTGAAGGAATAATACCTAGTGGCAGCTGGGTGTGATGGCTCATGCCTGTAATCCCAGCACTTTGGGAGACCAAGGTGGGCAAATTACCTGAGATCAGGAGTTTGAGACCAGCCTGGCCAACATGGTGAAACCTCATCTCTACTAAAAATACAAAAATTAGCCAGGTGTAGTAGCAGGTGCCTGTAATCCCAGCTACTCAGGAGGCTGAGGCAGAAGAATCGCTCAAATCCAGGAGGCAGAGGTTACAGTGAGCCGAAATCGTGCCACTGCACTCCAGCCTGGGTGACAGAGTGAGACTCCATCTCAAAAAACAAAAACAAAAGCAAAAACAAAAACCAACCAAACAAAAAACCTGGTGGCATAAAAAACACCATTTGATTATGCCCCTGAACTTTGTGAGTCCGAATTCCAGCAGGACGCTGTGGGGATAATCTCTGCTTCACAATATCTGGGGTCTTAGCAGAAAAAAATAAAACTCTGGGGGTAACTGGACATCTGGGGCTGTAATATCTCTTATATGTGTGGCAGGAGATGCTGGCATTTGGCTCTGACCCCTTGGAGCCTAAGCCTCCTCAGAGATGGAGATTAGGTTCCAGAGTGAATGCCCCAAGTGACAGAAAGTGGAAGGTGCCATTTCCTTAAGGCGTGGACCCAGAAAGTGGCACAGTGTCACTTCTGCCACATTCTATTGGTCTACCAGACACAGAGCCCAGATTCAAGGGAAGGATCCATAGAACCCACCTCTCCATGGAAGGCAGGTCAGAGAGGATTTGGGGGCCATTTAAAAACATTTCTGGCTGGGCACAGTGGCTCATACCTGTAATCCCAGTACTTTGGGAGGCCGAGGCGGGCAGATCACAAGGTCAAGATATTAAGTCCATCTTGGCCAACATGGTGAAACCCCATCTCTACTAAAAACAAAATACAAAAATTAGCTGGACGTGGTAGTGGGCGCCTGTAATCCCAGCCACTTGGGAGGCTGAGGCAGGAGAATCGCTTGAACTCCGGAGGTGGAGGTTGCAGTGAGTCGAGATCATGCCACTGTACTCCAGCTTGGCGACAGAGACTCCATCTCAAAAAAAGAAAACAAAACGAAACGTTTCTGCAACCACAGCAGCCTCCCTTGTTTGAGAGGTGTTCAGAAAAACCAGCCCTGCAGACCATACTCCAGTGGGTTGGCTTTATGTGCACAGAAAGAAACACAAGCCTGGCACTGTGGCTCATGCTTATAATCCCAAAATTTTGGGAGGCCAAGGTGGGCGGATCACTTGAGCTCAGGAGTTCAAGACCAGACTGGGCAGCATAGTGAGATAGTCTCTATAAAAATTTGCAAAATAGCCAGGTGTGGTGACAAGTGTATATAGTCCCAGCTACTTGGGAGGCTGAGGTAGGAGGATTGCTTCAGCCGGGGAGGCCAAGGCTGCAGTGAGCTGTGATTGCACCTAAGATCAAGCCACTGCACTCCAGCCTGGGCTACAGAGTGAGGCCCTGTCTCAATAAATAAATAAATAAATAAATAAATAAATAAATAAATAAAAAAAAATAAAATGCTTGAGACTGTGTCCCACCTATATTGGCACTCATTCAGCATTAGCTGTTATAATCTCTTACTTAAAGACATGCCCAGCAGGGCACAGTGGTTCATGCCTGTAATCCCAGCACTTTGGGAGGCCAAGACTGGCAGATCACCTGAGGTCAGGAGTTCGAGGCTAGCCTGGCAAAAATGGCACAAGTGTGTGTCTACTGAAAATATAAAAATCAGCCAGATCTGGTGGTATGCACCCACAGTCCCAGCTACTCGGGAGGTGGAGGCAGGAGAATCACTTGAACCTGTGAGGTGGAGGTGACAGTGAGCCAAGATCATGCCATTGTACTCCAGCCTGGGCAATAAAGCAAGACTATCTCAAAAAAAAAAGAAAGAAAAAGTCCAGGCTCAGTGGCTTACGCCTGTAATCCCAGCACTTTGGACTTTGGAAGGCCGAGCGAGGCAGATAACGAGGTAAAGGTATTGAGATCATCCTGGCCAACATGGTGAAACCCTGTTTCTACTAAAAATACAAAAATTAGCTGGGCATGGTGGTGTGTGCCTGTAGTCCCAGCTACTCTGGAGGGTGAGGCAGAAGAATCACTTGAACCCAGGAGGCAGAGGTTGTAGTGAGCCAAGATCACACCATTGCACTCCATCCTGGGCACCAGAGCAAGACTCTGTCTCAAAAAAAAAGACATACCCTAGCTCTTCCTTGACTGCAGACTACAGACCTGGCCTCTATTTTTCCTGACATTCAAGGATCTCCATCAGCAGCTCCTACTTGTTCTATCTGCTCCTCAGGCCAGAGCTGTCCAAAGGCAGCCCTACCTGGAATCTCTACTTGAATGCCCCCGGGTATCTCCGATTCCCCATATTCAAGTTCACCTTCCTTCCTGAGCCTGTCACCCCTCTTGTGACCTCTGTGGAGCTTCATGGCAGCGCCAACTGTATCCTGAACATTCTCTTCCCACTGTTCCCACATGTACACTTCTCATCAGTAGCAAATGATCTACCTGGAAGTGTAATACTTCCTGGAATCTGGCCCCCACGTGTCCCTGTGGCTTTCTCAGCACTGCTCACCCAACGCACCCCCACAGCCATACTGAATCACCTGTAGCTGCCCAAACACTTCCTGCTTTTTCCTCTCTTGTTGCCCAGACTTGTCCTTATAACTGGGATGCCGTTCTCTTTTTGCTCAGACACAACCTCTTCTGAAAATCCTCTGAGCCCCTGGAGGTGTCCCTTCTCTAGACATCCTTCAACTGTGTCACATCAAGGTGGTGGCATTTCTTTACCCATCTTCCCTCCAGACTATGCACTGCCCTATGAGCCCACCGGTTTTTTGGTGTCTTTGGGACAGAGTCTTGCTCCATCACCCAGGCTGGAGTGCAGTGGTACAATCTCAGCTCTCTGTAACCTCCACCTCCTAGGTTCAAGCAGTTCTCCTGCCTCAACCTCCCGAGTAGCTGGGATTACAGGCGCATGCCACCACACCTGGCTAATTTTTGTATTCTTAGAGGCGGGCTTTCACCATGTTGGTGAGGCTGATGTCAAACTCTTGACCTCAGGTGATACGTCTGCCTTGGGCTCCCAAAGTGCTGAGATTAGAGGCATGAGCCACCACGCCTGGCCATCTAATGTTTTTTTTAATCTTTGTGTCCACAGTGTTTGGCACATGGCAGACTCCAGGGTGTGTCTGTGACAACCCCAGCTCCTTCTCTGAACCCTTGTGATATACATTCCCCTAGTAAGCTCTTCATGAGCATGTGGCATGGGAGGTTGGTGGAGTTTGTGTTTCTTTCTTTCTTTGAGACAGGGTCTCACTCTGCCATCCAAGCTGGAGTGCAGTGGTGTGATCTCAGCTCACTGCAGCTTCAACTTCCTGGGCTCAAGCAGTCTTCCCACCTCAGCCTCCTGAGTAGCTGGGACTACAGGCATGCACCATCACACCCAGCTCTTTTTTTTTTTTTTTTTGAGACAGAGTCTTCCTGTGTCCCCCAGGCTGGAGTGCAATGGCGTGATCTTGACTTACTACAACCTCTGCCTCCTGGGTTCAAGCAATTCTCCTGCCTCAGTCTCCTGCGTAGCTGGGATTACAGGCATGTGCCACCACACCCAGTTAATATTTGTATTTTTAGTAGAGGAAGGTTTTACCATGTTGGTCAGTCTGGTCTTGGTCTCCTGACCTCATGAACCACCTGCCTCGGCCTCCCAAAGGGTTGAGATTATAGGCATGAGCCACCACACCCAGCCAAAAGCCCCATTTTTTTTTTGAGACGGAGTTTCGCTCTTGTTGCCCAGGCTGGAGTGCAATGGCACGATCTCGGCTCACCGAAACCTCTGCCTCCTGGGTTCAAGCAGTTCTCTTGCCTCAGCCTCCCGAGTAGCTGGGACTATAGGCAAATGCCACCACACCCAGCTAATTTTTGCATTTTTAGTAGAGACGGTGTTTCACCATGTTGATCAGGATGGTCTCGATCTCTTGACCTCGTGATCCACCCGCCTCAGCCACCCAAAGTGCTGGGATTATAGGTGTGAGCCACCGCACCTGGCAAAAGCCCAAATTTTTAATCATCATTTGATGCTGGGCTGGAGGTTGTGAGCAGTGTGGAGTTTTTAGGAAAGTCAACATGGCCACTGAGGGTGAGGTGCATTCAGGGGAGCAGGTAGTCAGATGGTGCCTCCGGGAGACTGGGGTCCATTGTGAAAGGGTTCTGGGTGGGCTGAGGGCTATGGGAGGTTGGGACAGACAGGATAGAGACCACTGAAAAATCGGCAGGACTGCTTGACCTCCTGGCCAGGCACAGTGGCTTATGGCTGTAATCCCAGCACTTTGGGAGGCCAAGGCAGGCGGATCGCTTGAGGCCAGTTCAAGACCAGTCTGGCCAACATGGTGAAACTCTGTCTCTACTAAAAATACAAAAATTAGCCAGGTGTGGTGGCACACACAGGTAATCTCAGCTACTGGGAAGGTTGAAGCTGGAGAATCGCTTGAACCCAAGAGGCAGAGGTTGCAGTGAGCCAAGATTGAGCCACTGCACTCCAGCCTGGTCAACAAAGCCAGACTCTGTCAAAAAAAAAAAAAAAAAAAAAAATGAAGGAAAGGGAAGAAGGGAAGAAGGGAAGAAGGGAAGAAGGGAAGAAGGGGAGGGGAGGGGAGGGGAGAAAATGGGCAGGACTGGTTGACCTCCCGAATATTGTCTATGCAAACAAGGACAGCTCCAAAAGGTTGAACCTGGAAAGAGAGGACAGCAAGGGTGGTCACAGGCAGCTATTGCAGTCCAGAGCAGTCAGGAAGTGTGGCTTCCCATCCCTTCTTAGTGGGTGGATACTCACTAAGTTTTTGTCAGATGAATGAATGAATGAGTTGTATGATCTTGGACAAGTCATATGATCTTACATGATCTCTGGGTCTCATTTTTTTCATGTGTTACATGAGGGGATTGAAATGGAATGTATAAAACAAATAGAGAGGTACTTGGCTGAATGCAGTGGCTCATGCCTGTAATCCCAACAATTTGAGAGACTGAGGCAAGAGGACAGCTTGAGGCCGGGAGCTTGAGACCAGTGTGGTTAACATAGTGAAAACCCTGTCTCTTAAAATATATATTTTTTTAATTTAAAAAATAGGCTGAGTGCAGTGGCTCATGCCTGTAATCTCAGCACTCTGGGAGGCAGAGGCAGGCAGATCTTCTGCGGTCAGGAGTTCGACAACATGGTGAAACTGCATCTCGACTAAAATACAAAAATTAGCCGGGTGTGGTGGTGGGTGTCATAATCCCAGCTACTAGGGAGGCTGAGGTAGGAGAATCACTTGAACCCAGGAGGCAGAGGTTGTAGTGAGCTGAGATCGCATCACTGCACTCCAGCCTGGGCAACAAGAGTGAGACTCTGTCTCAAAATAATAATAATAATAATAAACTGGGCTCAGTGGCTCATGCCTGTAATCCCAGCACTTTGGGAGGCCAAGCTGGGTGGTTCCCCTGAGGTCAGGAGTTTGAGACCAGCCTGGCCAACATGGCAAAACCACGTCTCTACTAAGCATACAAAAATTAGCCGGGCATAGTGGTGGGCAGCTGTAATCCCAGCTACTCGGGATGCTGAAGCAGGAGAATTGCTTGAACCTGGGAGGCAGAGGTTGCAGTGAGCAGAGATGCACTACTGCACTCCAGCCGGGGCGACAGGGTGATACTCCATCTCAAAAATAATAATAATAATTTTAAAATTTTTTTTAAATATTGGGGGAAAAGGGAGAGGTACTCTTATGGAAGGGGTAGGAGTTCTTTCCATCGTTAGGGCCTCTCTGGGTACCCCAGAACAATGATTCCAACCCTGGCTGTAGGTTGCACTAACGAAGGCCCCACATAAGACCACTTATTCTAGAATCTTTGGAGATGAGGCTGAAGCACGGGTGGTTTTAAGGCTGCCTAGGTGGCTCTGATATGCAGCTGGTTGAGAACACTTACCCTGGAGCCTCGAGGTACCCCGTTTGAAAAACCCCGGGCTAGGTAAGGGCTGAGATCCCTGGCAGGTCTAGGCACTCAGAATGGGACTTGTGGTTGGCGACAGGCCTCTCTTCTCATGTTCCATGTCCCACATTCCATTCCCAAACCAAACACTCCTAATAAGCAGGGCACCAAAAGCCAGGGTTTCTCAACAACAAGGCTCTGACATTTTCTTTTCTTTTTTTTTTTTTTTTTTTGAGATGGAATCTTACTCTGTCAGCAGGTGGAGTGCAGTGGTATGATCTCATCTCACTGCAACCTCCTCCCAGGTTCAAGGAATTCTGCCTCAGCCTCCCAAGTAGCTGGGATTACAGGTGCCTGCTGCCACATGCAGCCAATTTTTGTATTTTTAGTAGATATAGTGTTTCACCATGCTAGGCAGGCTGGTCTCGAACTCCTGACCTCATGATCTGGTCACCTCAGCCTCCCAAAGTCCTGGGATTATAGGCGTGAGCCACTGCGCCTGGCCTCTTTCTTTTTTCTATCTCCCTTTCCTGGTAAACACTGACATTTTGGATGGGATGATTCTTTGCTGTGGGGGCTTTCCTGTGCATTGTGGGATGTTTAGCTCATCTCTAGTCTCTACCCACCAGAGGCCAGTGACACATCCCCAAGTCAAAACAATACAAAACCACTCCAGATGTTGCAAAATGTGTACTGGGCGCAAAATCACCCCCATCTGAGAAGCACTGTGCTACTCTGAGAGTCTCCCATTTCTCCTCTGCCCTCTCCAGTTGCAGACAGAGGCCAGGCAGGGGCAGAGACCATGAACAGCAGGTTTAGTTGGGCCTGGCAGGACAGAGGCCTCCCTCAGAGGGTTTCACTGTGTTAACACAATGGAGGGAGGGATGCCAGCGAACCAACTGATGTGGTCTCACTCCGGTGGGGTGAGTTTTTCAGAAGACACATTCCTGGATTCCCAATCAGTCACAGGAGAGCCTGGAGTCGCTTCTGGGGAAGTCACCCCCACTTTCCGGGAACAGGCAGAAGGGGGTGTGGGTGTGGTGGGAGTGGTGTAGGGGATTCTTTCCTTCTGTAGATATTTTCCTGGCATTGCTGACAGTGCTGTCTGATTGGTTGAGGGCCAGAGGGGAGGTGCCTGGGTTCCCGGGAGGCCCTCCAACCTGGAATTGTGGGGATGTCTGGGTTTTTGAGGATTTTCTTGCTTTTTTATTATCTCACCAACCAGAAGCAGGGATGTCTGGGTTTTAGGATCTGGAAGACTGTCTTTGGAGCTGGGACTAAGGGGCTGGCTGGTTCCCCTCCAAGGGATGTGCAAGTTGGGAGTGCACACACACAGCTGGAGGCTGGGAGGTTTTCAGTGTCTTCATAAGCTACGTTTTGCTTGGAGGTGGTGAGACCTGAGGGAAGACGGAGGATGGGAAGCCTAAGGGAGGGGCCTGGGAGGGGTGGAGGGAGGGTGGGCGGTGGAAGGCACTGGGCAGGGTAGGATTCCCGTCCTTATCCCCAGACGCACTCCATCAGGAGGCTCAGAACACCCAGAAGCAGGACAACTCCGAAGACGGAGAGGAGCAGAATCTTGGCTTCCCAAAGATCATGACTTCCTGTAGGGAATCCAGGAGGCAGCGAATGATTCTGGGACCCACACTCACCAGTTGGGGAGCCCAAGGACTCAGGGATCTGGGCAAGGTGGGGCGGGGCCAGGGCGGGCAAGAGGACCTGAGAAGCAGCGCTTTTGGGGCCAGCAGGACACCTCGGTCCCCTCACAGGTAGAGCAGTTGTACAGCATGGTGCTGCCCCCTGCAGGAGACAGCAGAGGCAGCGCTGGGGAGGGGAGGCCCGGTCTCTACCCCGCCCTGTACCCAGCTTCCTCCTGCAGCGGCCAGGCCCTCCTCTGACACCCTGCAGGCCCCAGATCCTTGCAACCCCTTTCCTTTCCTACTCACGGCAGGCGGGGGGACAGAGAGCTGCAATGAAAGACAAGGAAGGGGCAGGAGTGTGAGTGGATGTGCTGCTACCACATACCCCTTTGCCTGAGACCCTGGGCTCCCCTCAAGGCCACCCCGCATCAGTACCTTCCCTTGTGTACTCAGGGAGCTTGGTGTTTCGAAGCCATCTCCAATATGAAGGGAGTGAGGAGAGAGCCTCTTTGATCTCTGGGGAGGCAGAGCAGCTCCGCTGGGCCTCAACGGGGCCAGTTCCCTCTCCCTTCACCCAGCCCCCTTGATCAGGCCTCCCGTCTCCACCCCTCCGCCTTTCCCTGCCCACCCCCCAGCCCTTGTTGCCCACCCCTGTCTTTGGTGTCTACCCAAGCCCCTAGGTCATGCTTTCCCCTTGACCTCACCCATGACCCTCAGGACTCTGTGAGTCTTCTCCGTGACTTTGTTCATGGACGTCTCATCTGTGGAGATGGGCAAGAACCATCGACTCCATCACCAGCCCAGGGTCTGGGGTCTCTCCTGACTTTCCTGGATATAGCGCTCTCTCAGAGGGAGAGACTAGCATGTTCAGAAAGGGCCACAGATGGAGGGCACAGCTGGGAGGTCACATGCCACCCTTTGGGGGTACGGGAGTGACTGCTTACTGGGCCCATCCTCGAATGTCTCGTCCCACCTAAGGCAAAGGCCGAGAAGTCCGGAGAGGCCTCACATTCCTTCTGCTCGGCCTCCATCTGGCTGCAGAGCCGAGCCAGGCGGCCTGACAAGTCGTGGGCTGGGAGGCGGCAGAAGACACAGGCCTGGGCCGCTGCCAGGAAAACGGTGCCTAGTGCCAGCCTCCACATGAGGACCACTGGGGGGCGGGGCAGGGCTTCCCCAGCTGAACCAAGGAATGCTCTGCAGCCCCAGCTCCAGCCCTTGCCTGGAGGTTCTAGAGTGTTCCAGAACAATGAACAATGCCACGACCCATCCTCAGCTTGGGTAAAGCTGGGGCTCAGGGAACTGGGGTCCCGAAGGCCTCTCCAGCAAGCGATGGGCAGAGAAAGCAGGGCTTCTGTGGTGCGGGGACAGCACTCTCAACCTGGCCCTCAACAGCCTTCACAATTTTGTGGTTCCAAAAGCCATTTATTTTTCTTCTTGTAAATCATGACCAGTGATAAATAATGTGTGACACCCCCAGTGAAGAAGCTGCGCACAAGTATCCCATCCGCTCAGGGAGCCAGAAATCCCATCCCTTTCCATCTCCTCCTCCACCGCCCCAAACTCTTGTCTCCTCTCTCTGCCCTAGGCCGCCTTGGGCCTTCCCAGCTATCTCCTAGCAACAGGCCCATGGTTGCCGCAGCAACCAAGAGTTCTATACAGGCCTCAGAGGCCCAGCTAAGCCCAGTGACTTCTCTTACCTCTCACGGGGAAGATCCCAGTGACTCAAACCCCAACAGGCCCCTCCTGGCTGCATAGTGATGCATATGCATGCGTGCACGTAAACACACACACACATCCTGTGATTAAACGACTAATTGTCAACCTCCTCACATACATACTACAGACACACCCTGGGCCAGAATAGTTGCTGGGCAACCCCAAATAGGCCTGGACAGGCAGACATCACAGACACTGTAGTCAGCAACACAGATGGGAACCAGGATGCCAGGGACCTCTGCATCAGTCAGACACACTGGCTGATGTGCAGGCACACACAAAGGAAGGCCAAGGACTCAGCAGATACTACCCTCTTCCCCATGGCCAGCACCACCAAGATGGGATCCTTCCAGATGAGGGATGCTCCAGCCCCATTGCCATGGGGACTCTCCCAGCTCCCGTACATCAACGGAGGGTGGGGTGTGGCCTTTCTGTCTCCCTCAGTAGATGGCTTGGAACACAGCAAAGAACCCCTCTTCCCTTGTTCCAGAGTGTTCTGGCGTCTCATTGGTCAGGCCAGGCCACCCAGCTTCAGGAGGAGAAGCCATGGTCCAGGAGACTGCATGGGGCAATGACAAGTCCTCCCTTTTCCCCAGACCTCAATATCCTTCCAGGGTTTTGCCAGGATTAGTCTGGGTAAAGAGGTGTTCCCCACTTTTCCAGGCCCTTAAACACTGAGCTCCAATCAATGAGAGATTGAAGGTCCCCAGCCTTAGGTGAGAACAAGCCAAGAGAACCTTCCCTGCCCCTCCGAGGATCTGCACCAGTCGAGACCTTCTGGACCCCTGTGAGTCCTTGGTGGGCTCATTTTTGGGAATTCCTGCCCATATCTGAGCTTCAGTCAGGTGCAGGGGAGTCCTGACTCTCATAGCTCTTGAAGCAGAGCTGGAAAGAGGCTTCAGGGGTGCCAGTACCCCATTAACTGCCCCATTCCCTCTCTTCCCAGAGTCAAAATGAGAACAGCGTCCTCAGTGCCTGACAAAGCGCAGAGACCGGGAGTTGAGCAAGTCTTCGGGGTCGGGGAAGACAGAGTCTAGGCGGAAGCCATGCTCGAGAGCCACCCGCAGCACCTCCTCCAGGAAGCTTGGCGTGCCCACCACCTCCCGCCGCTCTCCTGGCCCCCCAGTCCACAGTGGTTGCAGTCCCAGTCTCCCATACTCTGCCTCCGGGAGTTCCACGGGGCAGGGGGCCCACTCCAGATGAAAATGTGGGCTCCCCTCTGCCCTATCCCCACTGGCCACACCAAATCGGGCCCGCAAAGCACGTAGACACTCAGGATCAGTGCAGAAGAGGTTGGCTCGGAAGGTGTCCACCTGGACAGAGCTCAGCTCATAGTGATGGGGTCCCCGGCGATCAGAGAAGTGCACGAGGCGGGGGCTGACATCTACATCTGCGTGGAGCAGGGCAGCTGTGGGCGCAGGGGTCACCCGAGAGGCCTCCAGTTCCCGCAGCGCGTCCAGGAGGGGCCGGATCTGGTAGAAATCAGCCTCTGCCCTGAGAAGCGCTGTCTCTCCATACCCGAGGGGCAGGTCCAGACGGCCTAGCCTCAGGAAATTGAGGATGTGCCGGAAGGCCTTGCCATCCCTGTCGATGAAGTAGTGGACGCCTCCTTGGGAATTGAGGTTGGGGGGCATGGGGGTGCCGGCCCTAAACATAGCCCCCAGCATGGAGTCTGGGAAGCGGGTCAGGGTCTCCAAAGTGGTGGAATATAGTGTGCCCCCCACATTTAGGGTCACAGGGCCCCCAAAGGAGGGGGGCGAAGAGGGCACAGGAGGAGGAGAAATTTTGGGAAGTGCAGGAGACACCGAAAGAAAAGAAAAGACACAGCTTCCTGGGTGTGTGCAGAATTGGGTAGAAACTGTCAGACTCGCTGGGTTGGAGGCACAGGCAGAGCACAGGCAGTAAGGTTTGGGGCTCACCCGGGTTACTTTGGTGGTGGATAGGAGGCTGGTCTCAGGGCACAGAAACTCCTGAAAGGTTGAGAGAAGGGATGAAAAAAGCAGAGGGCAGCCAGAGAGGGGAAGGGAGCCTGAGGTCTGGACGTATCCGATTTGGGGTGGTCAGCGACTCTCCTCTGTGGTCTTCAGACAGTGGATTTCCGGAATCCAACCAGCAGGTGACGGTGGCGAGCACAGGACGGACTCTGAAGGGCTGGCTTCGGAGACCCTGGGCAGATCGCTGCCGCCGAGGTCGAGTCCACCCAGGGCTCTGGGGCCAATCCGAGGCCAGGCCGGGCTGCCGGCGCCGGTCGCAGAAGATGGAGGCGGAACTGACTGGAGCGGATGGCGGAGCCGCCTTGTATCCGCCGGGTAGCGACGATGCGTGCTCAGCCGGAGCTGGGAGTGTCCGAGGGCTCTGATGAAAACAGCCGGGAGTCTCGGTACTCGGCCGCCGCCGCCGCCTTCCCCGGGTGTTGCCGAAGCCACTGAGGTCCTCTCCGCCTCCAGGAAGTGGCCTGAGGGCGGCGGCCCGGGGCCCTTTAAGAGACAGCCCCGCCCCCTGGCGCCCCGCCCCCGCCCCCGCGCGGTTCGCGCTACTCTGGGGGGTTTGGGGGAAGAGTCTCGGACTGGAGAGACGGGGCAGACGGGGCTGACTGGCCGGACTGGAGGACGCCGAGGGGCAGGTGACTCAGGCGCGTCGCCCCGGATGTGGCCGCGACCGCCCCGCCGCCGCTCAGGTGTGCCGGGCCTCACGTCTGCAGCTCTGCGTGGCTGGAGCCTCTAATCCCGCCGCTCAGAGCCCGAGGCTGGCCCGGGGGCCGCGTCCCTCCCCAGCGGCTCCCGCGGGGAATTCCCGAGGGGGTGGGTGCTGAGCTGCGGCATTCCGGGGATGCCTCTCTACCGGGGCGGCCCCGGCGCGCTCTCGGCGGCCGCGCGGGCCCGCGAGCCCCAGGGCCGGACCCACCCCTCGGCAGGACGGGGCTGGCCACGTCGCCCGAGCCCGAGAGCGCCCGGGCCGCGGCCGAAGCTGCCGCCTCGCTCCCGGGAGTCGCCCCTTGCTGGACTCGAGCTCACAATGCCCCAGCCGCTCCTCGCCCCTCGGGAGCCGCAGCGCCCAACACCCTGCGGGCCCGAAGATGGTGCCCAAGAAGTGAACCAGAAGGGAAGAGCGAAGCACAGTGGCTTTAATGGCGGAGGGCCCGGTGGTGGGGAAGGGAGGAGAGGGAGGCGCGGGGTCACAGAGTGTGGAGGTCGTGACTGCGCCGGCTCAGCTTCTCCGGGTCGTCTGACGCCATGAGAGAGAAGTCTCGGAAGATGTCTAGATACGTCTCATCTCCTGGGGGAGGGAGGGGAGGCGTCTGGGCCCCAGTGCAAAACGGCAGGATGGCGGGGCCCTGGGCCCGCCTGGGGACCTCGCGCTCCGAGCGTGGGTGGGAACGCGCGCGTCGAGCAGCGCCTATGCTTTGTCCTATTGGAGGGCACGTCGGATGCACCCAATACACATTTATTAAATAACGGAATGAATGCAGTCGGGCACTAGGGAGAGAGGTCACAGTGGACCAGTAGTGCAGAGTGCCTGGGAGGGGGCGTGGGTGAAATCCTTACCTGTCTGGCCCTGGGCCGCTTCAGCCTCCCTCATTTTTGCCAGTCGTAGCCTGAACGGGAGGGAATTAAGAAATGAACCACAATGTCCTCATCTCCCCGCCCAATTTCCCATTCTTCCAGCTGGGTCGCGTTTCCTTCATCTGCCCACCGGGCATCTAGGGCTAAAAAGATGCCTGACAGCAATGTTGATGCGCGAGTGAGGTCTCTCAGGGTGGGTTGAGCATCCTTGCACCCCGCCTGCCTTCTACTCCACGTCCCAATGCACACTTGGAGCAGCCTTTCTCACGCCTGGTCCCAGCACTGGCCCGGCCCTTCCCCAGGCCCCACCGAACGTGGGCAGGTGGAGTGGGGATCCCAGCACCACCCCCCTCTTCAGGCATTCTCACAGGGTGACGATGTCAGCATTAGCTGTTTCCATGGCGATGGTCAGAGGATCCCTGCCTTCAGAGTCTCGAGCCCCCAGATCAGCCCCCCGTTTCAGGAACAGGCAGGCGAGCCTGGAGAGAAGAGCCAGGGTCAGCCGGCCACCCAACTCCTCCCAGCCTTCCTCCCCATGGCCGTCATCCCTACCCTGTGTGGCCAAGGATGGTTGCGTGGTGCAGCGGGCCCCGGCCAGCACTGTCCGCTTGGTTCACGTTCGCCCCATTCTGGAGGAGAAACTCACAGGCCAGAAGAGAATTCTGCATGGAGAAGTTGAGAAGGGGGTTGAGGGTGGCATCCTCAGTGGTAGAGTTCAAGATGTCTTAGGATAGGGCCAGTTCAGAGAATGGAAGGGTGGGGTGTGTTCATCAGGAGTGTGGAAGGGGTTACAGCTGTCAGGCTTGGCTCTAGCTCTTTGCATGTATTTATATATAAAGCTTGTAGTACAAGCTTATGAGGTATGTTATCCTTTTTTTTGAGATGGAGTTCTGTTCTTGCTGCCCAGGCTGGAGTGCAATAATGCAATTTCAGCTCACTGCAACCTCCACCTCCTGGGTTCAAGTGATTCTACTGCCTCAGCCACCCGAGTAGCTGGAATTACAGCCATGTGCCATCACCCCTGGCTAATTTTATATTTTTAGTAGAGACAGGGTTTCTCTATGTTGGTCAGGCTGGTCTCAAACTCCCAACCTCAGGTGATCTGCCAGCCTCAGCCTCCCAAAGTGCTGGGATTACAGGTGTGAGCCACACTGCCTGGCTGTTATCCCTATTTTACAGATGAGACAGAGGTTAATTACTTGTTAAAAGTCTCCTGTGAGGGGTGAGAGCTTGGGTTTAAACTTGGGTTCTCTGCCTCCAAATTACACACACTTAGCAACCAGTCTCTATTGCTTCTCTCTCCCTATGGGTGAGGGCCCTAGGGAACGGGTATCAGGAAGAGGAGGTAAGGGCAGGGCCCAGAGTCAGGAGTAGGTGTCAGAGCTCTAGGGTGGGGTGGGGAGGTTGGCAGGGCTCTCACAGCAGCTGTGGCCTGGATCAGTGGCGTGGCATTCTCTTGGCCTCCATTGACCCAGTTGACATCAGCTCCATGGGCAAGGGCATCGGCCATGGTGGGAAGAGATGGAGGATGCCCAGATGCTCGAAACAACAGGGCGCCAGGGTGCAGGCTTCCTAGATCCTCAGACGGAGGCTCTGTTTAGGGGATTAGGTTCTCTTAGGGGGAAGCAGCTCCAAGTCTGGGAAGAAAACCCTTAGTATGGTGCCCCAATGCCATAATGGGACAGGTCTCTTCTGATTGTGGGGAGGCTTGGGACTGTGGAGGAGTAGAGTGATGCAGGCATGGATATGTGTACGTGTGACTATGTACATGTAGGAGCCCCTAGGGTGTGGGGAGAGATGGCATCATCACACGATCCAGTCCAACCACCAGATGACATAAGTGAGCAGACTCCTTGACACTCGGCCTCAGCTCTCAACCCCTGCCACTCCAGCCAAACCCACCCCCACTCCCTCTCCTTTTCTCATGCTTCGGACACCCCTTATCCTCCCTGCCTATACCCAGCCCCACACTCCTTCCCATTCTTCATGTGACACTCCACCATAACCCCTGAAACTGCAGTCTGGTCCCGCCAACATGCTCCAGGGGAAGGCCTGGGCCTTACCCTCTGTGCCTCCCTCTAGAATCTGGCACAGGGCCTAACACACAGCAGATGTTCGATGAATGCCCAACCAGCCCTATACCTGGCTTGGATCTCAAGCTTCCTGGCCGAGGCCTGATGGAAGGCTTCGGGGGCACAGGAGGCTGCCCTCTTGGGGGCCCCCGGCCACCTCTTCGCCCTCGAATCTCAGGCAGCTTGGTCAGGAACTTCTTCTCCACATATTTAGCTTGAATCCAGGCCTCTTTCTCCTGTCTGTGGGAGGGGAGAAGCAGACAGTCTTCCCACTTCTTTCTCCAGGTTCCCCCCATTCCCCTAGGAGGCTGAACCCCAAGCTCACCGGGAGCAGCTGGGCCCTGGTTTCTTCACTGCCATGGCCTCCACACGGGCCTCATAGATCTGGTTGATGACGACATTTCCCAGCTCGCACATGAGCTTCGGGAGGCCCAGACAGAGTCAGAGACAGGTAGGGTGACCGTGAGTATCTGTCTCCTCAGGGCTCAGGTGCCTGCACCCCCATGTCGCTGCCCCCCACATTCTTGCCTCCAATCTTCACAATACCCCAAGTTACCTTCACTAGTTCTGGCTCCCATGAGTCAAGGGTCAGAGACCGGACTTTGGAGAAGTGAACACCAAGACTCCTGGAGGGCCAGAGGGGAGGGTCAGGCCCTGTGTTTGGGGAGTGGCGTGGGGAGCTGCACTGCTCCTGAAGACACTGGGAGGCAAGGCCGGCAGGGGAGCCCATGCAGAGGTGCTGGCCCAGGAGGCAGGGCATCTGCGGCCATGTAGCCTCCACCTGGCCCCACAGGACCCTGCCTGGTCATCATTCCTTCTTCCTTCGGTTTCATTTCAAGGCCCTCATTGCTCTAGCCACCTCCCTAGTGACACTTTAGCCCGGACAGTCTCTCCCATGTCACCCCCCTTCCCTCCTCCTACCACACTGAGGTGTGGGGTGAGGGCTCTAGAGATTTCCTAAGGCCTCATGACCTCTTCTCTGTCTGGTCTTCATTGGCTTCCCCACCCTCAGCAACCTTGACTCCACATTTCTTCCAACCAAGCCAACAAACTGGGTGTCCCCCATTTCTGGCCAGACTAGGACACAGAGGGGCTAGGCCCACCTGGGTCCAACTGGCACCCCACAGGCTTGGGCCCAGGCCTGGTGCCCAATGACAAAGCCCGAAGCTAAGAGAGGAAGCCAGGACAGGGAAGGAAAGAGGGGCCTGTGTGATGAGCTCTATATTGGAAGCTGCACTGCAGCCTGAAGGAGCAGGGCTCATGCTTGGGCTTAGGGAGTGACCTGTGGATGCCGGAACACTCAATGCAGAGGGTGACACCAAGGTTGATGCTGGCCCACTCCGGGGCTGGCTCCCGGCAGTCACAGCACTGGGCATTGCCATCCACACTCTGTACCTGGGCTGCCACGTGCCCGACTCCCCCAGGCTCCCTTCCCCTGGCCATTCCACCAGAGCCCAGGGTGGCAGCAGAGCCTATGGCCAGGTGTCCCGAGCCCTGGGAGAGAGGGGGAGAAAGGGTGGCCGAGGGGCCTAGGGTAAGGGGTGCCCCATCCCCCCCATCCCCACAGGCAGCCTGGCTTTGCAGCCCCACCCCCAGGTTAAGGTACCTGGCCCAGACCCCTGGGGCTGTCATCAAGGTGAGCCTGACTGAAGGCAGAAGCGATGCTGCTCTGCACAGCACTGACCCACAGCTGCAGGAGGCGCTCTGAGTCAGCCTGGAGGAAGCAGGACCTAGGTGGGAGGGTGAGGGAGAGAGTAGCAGGGTCTGAGGCTGGGAAGCAAAGTGGCAGGATGGGCAGGCTGACATTGAGCCAGTATTCAACCAGTCCCAGTTATATTGAAAGACTTCTAGCCAGGTGCAGTGGCTCACACCTGTAATTCCAGAATTATGGGAGGCCAAGGCAGGTGGATCACAAGGTCAGGAGTTCAAGACCAGCCTGGCCAATATGGTAAAAACCCCTCTACTAAAAAAAAAATACAAAAAGTTAGCTGGGTGTGGTGTTGTACGCCTGTAGTCTCAGCTGGAGGGTGCAGAGGTGGAGGGTGCGGTGAGCCAAGATCATACCACTGCACACTCCAGCCTGGGAAACAGAGCAAGACTTTGTCTCAAAAAAAAAAAAAAAAGGACTTCTACAGGCGCGGTGGCTCATGCCCGTAATCCCAGCACTTTTCGAGGCCGAGGCAGGTGGATCACGAGGTCAAGAGATCGAGACCATCCTGGTCAACATGGTGAAACCCCATCTCTACTAAAAATACAAAAAATAAGCTGGGCATGGTGGTGCATGCCTGTAATCCCAGCTACTCAGGAGGCTGAGGCAGGAGAATTGCCTGAACCCAGGAGGCAGAGGTTGCGGTGAGCCGAGATTGCGCCCTTGCACTCCAGCCTGGGTAACAAGAGTGAAACTCCGTCTCAAAAAAAAAAAAAGGACTTCTAGCAAGCACCAGTGGCTCACACCTGTAATCCCAGCACTTTGGGAGGCTGAGGGGGGTGGATCACGAGGTCAGGAGTTTAAGACCAGCCTGGCCAACATGGTGAAACCCTGTCTCTACTAAAAGTACAAAAATTAGCCAGGTGTGGTGGCAGGTGCCTGTAATCCCAGCTACTCGGGAGGCTGAGGCAGGAGAATCGCTTGAACCTGGGGTGGGGGGTGGAGGTTGCAGTGAGCCGAGATCGCGCCACTGCACTCCAGTTTGGGCAACAGAGTGAGACTCTGTCTCAAAAAAAAAAAGGACTCCTAAATATTCCCCTAAATATCCCCCATCACCCTGTACCCTCTCCCACAAGGGCCTCCCAATTTAGCTGACAAAGGGTTAAGGTCTGGAGCTGGCCTCCATTGTGGTGGACCCTGCCTTTAAGACTCTATTTAGATATATTAGAGTATCTAAACCCCTGGGGATTGCACTCACTTGCTGGTAGATACCACCTCAAAGCAGAACCGCCTTTCTGAGTCAGGGCAGAGTTTGACTGTGCAGAGACGAAGGTCGTCCACGACCACAGTCACAGGGTCCTGGTAGGACAAGGTGAGAAGGGTGGATGTCTAGCCACAGGCAAAGGCTGAGTCTCCCTAGGACCCAGGCACCCAGGACCCAGGCCTACTCACCTTGTACTTCTTCTGGTAAACCAGTTGGTTGCTCTGAATGGTGAACCAGCGTCTGTAGGATATGGAAGTTGTTACAGACATGGGCAGCTTTAGGATGAGGGACGGAAGAGAGGCTGTGCTCTTACTGAGAGGATAAACACCTGGGCTGACCGTTCTATGAGACATTCTAGAGAAGGGTGGACATTGCGCAAATTGGAACATCTAAAGGGTGCTATTCATATTCTGGACAACTCAGATTTGACATAGTTATGAAGACAACTTTCCAGCAGATGGCAGTAAAATTCTTTTTCTAATAAAACGTCTATTGCTACAATTAAAAAAAAATACTTTTTAGGTTGGGCTCACGCCTGTAATCCTGACACTTTGGGAAGCTGAGGAGGGGGTGGATCACCTGAGGTCAGGAGTTCAAGACCAGTCTGACCAGTATGGTGAAACTCCGTCTCTACTAAAAATTAGAAAATTAGCTGGGTGTGGTGGCAGGTGTCTGTAATCCCAGCTACTTGGGAAGCTGAGACAGGATAATCTTTTTTTTTTTTTCTGAGACACAGTCTTGCTCTGTCACCCAGGCTGGAGGGCAGTGGCTCCATCTCAGCTCACTGCAGCCTCCACCTCCCGGGTTCAAACAATTCTACTGCCTCAGACTCCTGAGTAGCTAGGATTACAGGCGTGCACCATCACTCCCAGCTAATTTTTGTACTTTAGTAGAGACAGGGTTTCACCATGCTGGCCAGGCTGGTCTCGAACTCCTGACCTCATGATCTGCCCACCTCAGCCTCCCAAAGTGCTGGGATTACAGGCATGAGGCGACGCACCGGCTGAGACAGGAGACTCTCTTGATCCCGGGAGGCAGAGGTTGCAGTGGGCTGAGATTGTGCCACTGCACTTTCCAGTCTGGACAACAGAGCGAGACTCCATCTCAAAATAAATAAAAATTTTAAATACTTTAAAAAGTAATTTTCTTTCTTTCTCTAGACACCAGTGTTACTTGCTAAGATTGCTAAAATTTTTAACAAATGAAAGTATCAGGCCAGGCGAGGTGGCTCACCACACCTGTAATCCCAGCATTTTGGGAGGCTGAGGTGGGTTGATTACCTGAGGTCAGGAGTTTGAGACCAGCCTGACCAACATGGTGAAACACCATCTCTACTAAAAAAAAAAAAATTAGCTGGGCGTGGTGGCAGGTGCCTGCAATCCCACCTGCTCAAGAGACTGAGGCAGGAGAATCGCTTGAATCGCCAGGAGGCAGAGGTTGCAGTAAGCAAAGATCATGTCATTGCACTGCAGCCTGGGTGACGGAGTGAGACTTCATCTCAAAAAAAAAAAAAAAAAAAAAGTATCTTGGGGGCTGGTAATCCCAGCACTTTGGGAGGCTAAGAGAGGCAGGTTGCTTGAGGTCAGGAGTTCGAGACCAGCCTGGACAACATGGTTGAAACTCTGTCTCTACCAAAAATACAAAAATTAGCCAGGCATGATGGCATACACCTGTGGTCCCAGCTACTCAGGAAGCTGAGGAGGAAGGATCACGAGCTCAGTGGGTGGAGGCTGTAGTGAGATGAGATTGCCCCACTGCACTCCAGGCTGGGCAACAGAGTGACACTCCATCTCAAAAAAACAAAAAACTAAAAAAAGTATCTTGGGTAAATGGCTCCATTTTCTAATTTGCACAGAGATCCCATATGGGTTAGCAGTGGCCCTGGAAGGGGAAGGAGTCAAGTCAGAGCATGTCGCCATCCTGTTCCAAACCCTGTAGCAGCTTCCAATTGCCCTCAGAGTAGACCCCAAATCCCTACAAAAACCATAGGGCCCTATAATGACTCACGCCCTCATTAGCTCCAATTTCATCTCATACCACTTCCTCCTCTGTCACTGTCCAGACCCAGGGCCACCTCCCTGTTCTTCCAACACCCCAGCTAGCTCAGGGGCTTGGCACTGGCTCTTCCTTCTGTCTAAAACCTTCGTTTCTTCTTCTTTTTTTTTTTTTTTGAGACGGAGTTGCGCTCCTGTTGCCCAGTCTGGAGTACAATGGCACAATCTCAGTTCATCGTAACCTCTGCCTCCTCGGTTCAAGTGATTCTCCTGCTGCCTCAGCCTCCCAAGTAGCTGGGATTATGGGCATACATCACCGCTCCCAGCTAATTTTGTATTTTTAGTAGAGATGGGGTTTCTCCATGTTGGTCAGGCTGGTCTCAAACTCCCAACCTCAGGTGATCCACCTGCCTCAGCCTCTCAGAGTGCTGGGATTACAGGCATGAGCCACAACACCTGGCCTCTGTCTAGAACTTTTTTCCCCAAGGTATCCTTCAAGTCTTTGTTCAAAAGTTACCTTCTCATGAAGCCCACCCTCCCCAGCTATTTAGAATTGCAACCCCTATCCAGCTCTCCACATTCCTTGCTTCCTTACCTTTCTCCTATAGCACCGTCACCTTCTAACATAGCACGTAATTTACTTACTAGGTTTATCATCTGTCTTCGCTGATGGAATGTAAACGACAAAGGCAGGGGGTTCATCCGTTTTTCCTTGCAGTGCTTAGCACACTGTTACCACTCAAAATACATAATTGGGTGGGGTGGGCTGATCGGGGTATCCTCTCCTTACCTGCTCCAGGTCTTAAATGCGTTGCTGGCCCGTTTGAAGAGATGTCCTTCCATCACCAGGCCCCCAGGCCCCTCTCTTAAGCCTGGTTCTGGCTCCTCCCCACCCAGCTCCTGGAGGCACAAGAGGATCAAAGGGCAACTGAGGTGGGCAGAGACGAAGGCCACAGGTGTCTGCCTTCTGCCCACAGCCCCAGCATCAGCCCCAGCATCAGCCCTATCCCTCACTTTCTGCTTATTGAAAAAAAAATTTTTTTAGATGGAGTCTTGGTCTGTCACCCAGGCTGGAGTGCAGTGGCACGATCTCGGCTCACCGCAACCGCAACCTCCACCTCCCTGGCTCAAGCAGTTCCCCTGCCTCAGCCTCCCGAGTAACTGGGATTACAGGTGCCCATCACCACGCCCAGCCATTTTTAGAAATTTTTTTATTTTTAGTAGAGGCAGAGTTTCACCATGTTGGCCAGACTGGTCTCAAACTCCTGACCTGAGCCAATCTGCCTGCCTTGGCCTCCCAAAGTGCTGGGATTACAGGCGTGAATCACCGTGCTCGGGCTTTAAATATCTTCTAAAATTTATTTTTAGAGAGTCTTGCTCTTTCACCCAGGCTCAAGTGCAGTGGTGTGATCATAGCTCACAGCAGTCTTGAACTCTTTGGCTCAAGCAATCCTCCCACCTCAGCCTCCCAAGTAGCTAGAGCTACAGGTGTGCCACCACACCAGCTAATTTTAAAATTTTCTGTAGAGATGGAGTCTCACTACATTGTATAGACTAATCTTGAACTTCAGGCCTCAAGTGATCCTTCCACCTCAGCCTCCCAACATGTTGGGATGACGGTCATGAGCCACCACACCTGGCCCCTCACCTTCTGTTTCAAAAGCACGTGTCGCTGCTCCATGTCCCTCTTCTCTCGTGCTGAATTCAAGACCAGCTGGTGCAACTGGGCACAGGAAGGGTATCTCAGATGTCCAAGGCCCCCCAGTTAGAAGAGTCGTCTCAGAGCTCCCTAACCTCCCTCCATGACCTGCCTGTGCCCTGGGTCCCACCTGGGAGCCCAGCTCCCTGCGATACTGGGCCAGCCGGCTCAGCTCCTCATGGCCCTGCTGGAAATGGGTAGCCTGGGCCTCCACCAAACGCAGCACCTGGGAGACAAGGTGGGCAGGGGGCCAGGCTGAGGAAGAACCCTTTTCCCCTTGGTCTTGTGCTGGCAGCAGGCTCCTCTCCACCCTGCCCTCACCCATACCACGACTCACAAACTCCATGATGTCAAACTTCCTCTTATCCTCAATCACATTGATCTGAGGATGCAAAAAGACCCCAGGTCAGTCTTGAAAACACAGCAACCCTTCCCACTGCACACTGGGGACTCCCCAGCCTCCAGGTGACACATGAGGCTCTGGTACCCGTTGGAGACAGGTTGGGGCAGGCACCTGCAGGGCATAATCCAGTGCCCGTCCTCGGTATCCAGCTCGAGCCGTCCTCAAAGCAGCTCCTGCCTCTTCTGCCTCCTGGGCCCGGCGCCTGGGAACCTCTGCGTTGTGAGTCAGAGCGGCCTCCAGGCTCTCAGCCCCTCGCCAGAACTCCCGGCGAGCCTCTCGGAAACCCCGCAGACCTCTGGGGATGAGGATGTAACAGAATCGCAGCTGACACCCACCTGCCCCAGCAGAGAATTCCCAGGATAAGGCCCTCATGTCCTTTCAGTTAGTCTCTGCATCATGGGAGACCCAAGGGGATCCCTGGGATGGAAGTCAGACCACCAGAAACCCCCAATCCCACAACTCTGTCACTGGGGAGGCCCCTGTATTCATGGGAAGAGGGCAGAGGGCTGGTTCTGGGAAATAAGGCCCCCTTCCCTCCCATCTCACTCCTCTCCTGTTTTGTTTTTGAGACAAGGTCTTGCTCTGTTGCCCGGGCTGGAGTGCAGTGGTGCCATCTCAGCTCACTGCAACCTCTGCCTCCTGGGTTCAAGCGATTCTCCTGCCTCAACCTCTCTTGAGTAGCTGGGATTACAGGCACCTGCCACCACTCCCAGCTAATTTTTTTTTTTTTTTTTTTTTGAGACGGAGTCTTGCTCTATCATCAAGCTGGAGTGCAGTGGTGATCTTGGCTCACTTCGATCTCCATGGCTCAAGCGATGCTCTGCCTCAGCCTCCCAAATAGCTGGGACTACAAGAGCTCAGCTAATTTTTGTATTTTTAGTAGAGACAGGGTTTCACCATGTTGGCCAGGATGGTCTTGAACTCCTGACCTTGTGGTCCACCCGCCTTGGCCTACCAAAGTGCTGAGATTACAGGCGTGAACCACCATGCCCGGCCTTTTTTTTCTGTATTTTTTAATAGAGCCAGGGTTTTGCCATGTTGGACAGGCTAATCTTGAACTCCTGACCTCTGGCAATCCACCATCTTTGGCCTCCCAAAGTGCCAGGATCACAGGCATGAGCCACTGCACCCAGCCTAATTTTTGTATTTTTTGTGGAGACAGAGTTTCGCCATGTTGGCCAGGTTGGTCTCAAACTCCTAGGCTTAAGGAATCCTTCCGCCTTGTCTTCCCAAAGTGCTGGGATTACAGGCATGAGCTGCCGCGCCCAGCCCCATCTCACTCCTTGACCAGGATCTGGATCTGCTGCTGCAGCGTGTGTTGGATGGCATCTAGAAGCTCCTAAGGGAAGGAGAAGTTGGTAGGTTGGGGTGGACCGCAGACGACCTGGCCACAATCCCTGCAATCCCTACCTTCCCCTATTTACCGCATGGCTGTCCAGCTTGTGGTTCAGGCTCACAGTGAATTTCTCCAGACACTCCTAGGCAAAAAGAGGCACAGAAAGAGTACCAGGCATGGGGTGGCAGGGCCCTCCCGACTTGAGTCCCAGCCTGCTCTGGCTGTCTAGGACGGGAGCCCAGCCCTGCTCTGGCCTGGAACCTGCATACCCCAGGCCAGCCCTCCTCTTCCACAGCATCACCTCATTCCAGACCCCCTCCCACCCAGATGCAGACCACCCTCCACATACCGTCATCATGGGCTCTGGTGGACCCAGGTGGGCCAGGTCACAAATGCCGACAATGAAGGCGCGGCTAGCGGTAAGGTAATGGCGCCCACTTTCCAGGAGACCGGTGCCCAGCTTCAAGAGCTGGGAAAGAAGGAGGGTAACAGGGAGCTGTGCCACCAGCCCCACCAGGTGATGCCCTCACCCCTGCCCCACTTCCTTTCCCCTTGCCCAGGGCGGTGCTTGCCATTCCTGTCTGGCCTCACTCCCCTCCAGGCTCGTCCAACTCTCCCTGTATCTAACACACATCTGCTATGTTCTCATTGCTGCTTCTTTGCTCCCACTGCCTTGGGCCTGAAACCAAATTCCTGCCCATTCCTCTCAGCCTGTTGCCAACACCTCTGTCAGCCTTACCTCTAAAACATCTTTCCCTGTCCACTCCCACACATCTCTTCCTACCCTGCCTACCTGCTTAGATCCAGAGCTCCCTGGAGAGTCCAACCTCCTGCACCGTCTGGATGCTCTACATGGTTGCTATTGAATTCTACAGGATTGGCCAGTGCAGTGGCTTATGCCTGTAATCCCAGCCCTTTGGGAGTCTGAGGTGGGCCAATCACTTGAGTTCAGGAGTTTGAGACCAGCCTGGGCAACATGGTGAAACCCATCTCTACTAAAAATACAAAAATTAGCCAGGTGTGGTGGCACATGCCTATAATCCCAGCTACTTAGGGGACTAAGGCAGGAGAACCGCTTGAACCTGGGAGGTTGAGACTGCAGTGAGCTGAGATGGTGCCATGTGACTGTAATCTGTTATTTGGGGGGCTAAGGCAGGAGAACTGCCTGAACCCAGGAGGTCGAGGCTGCAGTGATCCCAGATGGCGCCACTGCACTTCAGCCTGGGTGATAGTGTGAGACTCTATCTCAAAAAAAAACCAAAAAACTATATTATTTTTTTTTTGAAAGGGAGTCTTGCACTGTCACCCGGGCTGGAGTTCAGTAGTGTGATCTCAGCAGCTCACTGCAACCTCCACCTCCCAGGTTCAAGTGATTCTCCTGCCTCAGCGTCCCAAGTAGCTGGGATTACAGGTGCTTGCCACTATGCCTGGCTAAATTTTTTGTGTGTTTTTAGTAGAGATGGGGTTTCACCACGTTGGCCAGGCTGGTCTCAAACTCCTGACCTCGTGGTCCACCTGCCTTAGCCTCCCAAAGTGCTGGGATTACATACAGGCGTGAGCCACTGCGCTGACCCAAAATCCGTATTATTTGTGGCTAGGAGTTGTCCCATTCTGTGCTCACTGCACATTCCCCCATATTAATCTATCATCCAGGCCACAGGTCAGGGCCAAGAGGAGATGTTGGGGTATTCCTGGGGCCCGTCCTATCTGCCCCGTTTGATTGACAAAGAGACTTGATAGGCCAGGCGCAGTGGCTCACACCTATAATCCCAACACTTTGGGAGGCCAAGTGGGTGGATCCCCTGAGGTCAGGAGTTAGACACCAGCCTGACCAACATAGTGAAACCCCATCTCTACTAAAAATACAAAATTAGGCCAGGCACAGTGGCTCACGCCTTTAATCCCAGAACTTCGGGAGGCTGAGGCAAGTGGATCACCTGAGGTTGGGAGTTCGAGACCAGCCTGACCAACATGGAGAAACCCTGTCTCTACTAAAAATACAAAAGTAGCTGGGCGTGGTGGCACATGCCTGTTATCCCAGCTATTCAAGAGGCTGAGGCAGGAGAATCGCTTGAACCCAGGAGGCGAAGGTTGCAGTGAGCTGAGATTGTGCCATTGCACTCCAGCCTGAGGAACAAGAGTGAAACTCTGTCTCAAAAAAAAAAAAAAAAAAAAAAAAGAGGGCGGGCACGGTGGGTCATGCCTGTTATCCCAGCACTTTGGCAGGCCAAGGCAAGAGAATCGCTTGAACCTGGGAGACGAAGGTTGCAGTGAGCCAAGCTCACACCAGGGCACTCCAACCTGGGCGACAGGCATGAAACGCTGTCTCAAAAAAAAAAAAAAAAAAGAGAGAGAGAGACTTGGTAAACCTGGAGGGAATGGCTGCCTGAGGAGGGTCTCTCTGGGTGATCAGAACCCAGAGTCAGTCTCCTGAGCCCTGGACCTTGTTACCTGCAGAGTTGCAATTATACTGCCTCTGAGGTGATGCCACTTGGCTCTGGCCTGAGTCACCATATCTAGAATGGAGCAACTAAGTGTCTGTGGAGCCCTCAGCTCAGCCCAGCCCAGGATGGCAGGAGACCACCAGGGAGCTCATGTGTGTAAGTCCAGAGCAGCAGGGGCTCAGAAAGCTTGGGCTGTATAGAGGCATTCAGTTTTGTTGGTCTGCACTTTTGTTGAACTGAAAACCAATTTTCTGGGGCTTGTGCAGGCTTCAGGGAAATATAGCTTGACTTGAGGGTGTATGGCAGGTTCAGTAATGCTCAGGAAACTGACCAAGATCAAATCTTATCAGACATCACCATGGGTTATCTGTGACAAGGGACAAGGATGTTCACAAATCACTGTGTGAATCTAGGAACCTGAGTGTCTAGTTCTTTCCTTAACCATCTCAGCCCCTGCCCCTTAATGAGTAAGGAACTTATTCATAAGACTGGACTAGTGACAAACTGGGATAGCTGTACAATAGAATAGTACTCAGCAATAAAAAGGAATGAACTGTTGATATGTGCAACGATTTGGATAAACTTCAAAAGCATTAATCTTTTTTAAAATTGATTATTATTTTTAGAATTGAGGTTTCTGTCACCCAGGCTGGAGTACAGTGATAGAATCATAGCTCAACTGCAGCCTTGAACTCCTGGGTTCAAGGGATCCTCCAGCCTTTGCTTTCTGAGTAGCTGAGACTACAGGCATACACTACCATGCCTGGCTAATTTTTAAAAAATCAGAGATAGGGGTCTTGCTATGTTGCCCAGGCTGGTCTTGAGCTTCTGGTCCCAAGCAACCCTCCTTCCTTGACCTCCTGAGTAGTTGGGATGACACGCATGAGCCACCACACCTGGCAGGAGCATTATTCTAAGTGTGAGAGTGTCAGTGTGTGTGTGTGTGGGGGGGGCTAAAAAGCCAAATCTCAAAGGGTCACATACTGTATGATTTTACTGATACAACATTCTGGAAATGATAAAAGTAGAGAGATGGAGAACAAATCAGTGGTTGCCACGAATGAGAGAAGAGTGTGGGAAGGGTATCAGGTATCACTGTAAAGGAATTCCTCGTGTCCATTTGTATATTGAATGTAGTGATGGTTAAAGGAATCCATACATGTGATAAAGTACCATAGAATTATATACAAAAAGGCCAAGCGCAGTGGCTCACACCTGTAATTCCAGCACTTTGGGAAGCCAAGGCGGGCGGACCCCAAAGTCAAGAGATAGAGACCATCCTGGCCAACATAGCAAAACCCTGTCTCTAAAAATACAAAAATTAGCTGGGCGTGGTGGCGGGTACCTGTAATCCAAGCTACTCGTGAGGCTGAGGTGGAGAATCACTTGAATCCGGGAGACGAAGGTCGCAGTGAGCCAAGATTGCACCACTGCCCTCCAGCCTGGGCAACAGAGTAAGACTCTGTTTCAAAACAAAAAATAACACACAAAAGTATATGCAAATTGTAAAATCGAAGTACGGTCTATAGACTCTATTGTTAATTGTAATGTGACAATATTAATTTCCTGGTTTTAATAATGTACTAGTGTTGTACAAGATATTACCACTGGAGGAGGCTGGGTGATGAGACCTCTCCTTACTAGTCTCCTGAGTCAATAATGCCCTCAAAATAAAAAGTTTAGGCCAGGTGTGGTGGCTCATGCCCCTAATTCCAGCACTTTGGAAGGCTGAGGTAGGAGGATCACTTGAGCCCAGGAGTTCAAGCATCTGGGACCACAGGTGTGGCCACCACATCTAGTCAATTGTTTAAAATTATTATTTGTAGGCCAGATGCAGTGACTCATGCCTGTAATCCCGGCACTTTGGGAGGCCGAAGCAGGTGGATCATTTGAAGTCAGGAGTTCAAGGCCAGCTTAGCCAACATGGTGAGACCCCTGTCTCTACTAAAAATAAAAAATACAAAATAGAATTAGCCAGGTATCCCAGCTACTTGGGAGGCTGAGGGAGGAGAATTGCTTCAACCCTGGAGGCAGAGTAGTAAGCTGAGATCTTGCCGCTGCACTCCAGCCTGGGTGACAGAGCAAGACTGTCTCAAACAAATAAATAAATAATATTATTTGTAGAGATGAAATCACTATGTTGCCCATAAAAACAATGTTGTCCACTAAATTTGTGACAATTTGTTACACAGCAATAAAGAACTAATATATAGCATGCAAATACATAATGTGTCAGAAGTAAATGTTGCAGAGAAAAGTAAAGCAAAGTAAGGGGAATGAGAGAGCATGAATTTGTGAACACATGCTGTATGATAGAGTGTTCAGGGGAGACCTACTGTTTTGAACTGAAATGTTTTGCTGGTTTGTATTCCAGTCAGCCTTTGGGCTCCATGGAAGCAGAAATGATCTTGCCCTCCCTGAATGTCCAAGGCCTGCAAATGCAGGAGGAGCCCAAGAGTTTAACAAGGAAGTCCAAAAGTAAGTCTTTCTCTGTCACTCACAATGCAGGGCAGTGGCAGGATCTCGGCTCACTGCAACTTCCACTTCCTGGGTTCAAGTGACTCTCCTGCCTCAGCCTTGGGAGTAGCTGGGACTACAGACTCACGCCACCACGCCCCGCTGATTTTTGCATTTTTAGTAGAGATGTGATTTCTCCTTGTTGGCCAGGTTGGTCTCGAACTCCTGACCTCAGGTAACCCATCTGCCTTGACCTCAAAAAGTGCTGCGCTTACAGGCATGAGCCACCACGCCCAGCCCAAAAATAATCTTGTTTTCCAAGATCTTGAGCTTCTTGAGGGTACAGAATCATCTTTTTTGTTTCTCTGGTTTCCAAAATATCTGCCCTCCACAGCATTCAATAATCCCTGGAATGCATGCTCCTCTCCGGCTTTCTCCCTGGCCCCACCCCTCTCAACATAATTTGCTCGAGGGTCACCTCTCCAAGTCAGGGTCACCTTTTCCAGACGGGTCTCCAGTTCCGACACTTCGGCTTCCACCAGCTCAACAGAGGCTCTGGGAAAGAGGGGCGTCATGGGAACAGAGCCGGGTCCATCTGGTCTGTCTGCCTCATCACGGGAGATGGAGTCGCAGGGTGGTGGGTGCGGAGGGGAAAGCTGCAGGGCTGAGACGCTCATCCTCCCGCCCACTTCTGCTCTGTCTAGAAGCTACCACCGCCCAGGCCAGATCAGGAAGGGTAGAAGGAGGGTGGATGTGGCCAGGGCAGGAAGTTGCTAACCGCCCCAGAGCAGGTGCTGGGGGAGGGGCAGGGGTCCCAGTGAGAGGCAGGAGGGCATGCCAGCTCTCAGGGTGAGGGAGACTGTAGAGGCCAAGATTTGCATGCAGGGGTGAGAGCACTGAAGCACCCTGCTTTGATAGCTGGGGTACCACTTTGGGCCCCAAGCTGGCTCCTGCCTCTTTGAGGCCTGATCTCTGAAAGGAGGTCTGGCCTGGGGAAAGGTGTGTGTTTGTGCTGGGGGTGTTAGACCTTCCCCTCCTTGCCCCCCTAGACCAGGTCACACTTACCGGAAACGCGGGGAGTCCTTGAGACACTCCTCAAAATCCAGCTTGACCGTCATCTCAGCTTGCCTGCTATGGGGCCAGCAGGCCCTGGAGGCCGGGCAAGTGGGGATGCAGGTGGAGGCGCTTTCTGTCCCAGAAGGGGAGAGGGTCCTCCTCGGGGAAGGGCCTGGGGGGCACAATTCTTTCCCCAAGGGGAAAGGGGTGTCCTAGGAGGAGCTCTCACCCCACACTTCCAGGCAGTGCTGGGAGGGGCGGGGGCGGGGCCTGGGCGGAGGAGGGGGCCTGAGATCAGAAAAGCCACAGCCCCGCCCTCAGAGACGATCTGCCAGCTCCTTCCTCCTGGGGGCCCTAGCCTGTTTCTCTCTTCGTAGTTGAGTCTTGGGGGCCTGGCAGATCTAGGTTCAAATCCTGACTCTGTCACTTAGAAGTTATGTGCCCCTGGGGGAGCTCTCTGATTCCTCAGTTTTCTCACCTGGAAGATGGGAATGATAATCCCTTCCTCCAGTGCTGCATGAAGTGAAGAAGACAACAGCAGTAAATTCATGGTTCACTAAATTAACTGCATCTGTCATTGTCATCCTGCTGCAGCTTGGGCCTTCTCGTGATTCTAGGCTCCTGTGGAGGAGGAGGTCCAGGACCCTGGACCGCCCCCAGCTTTCCTCACTCTGCCCTCAGATTCATCTTTCCTGTGTGTGAACTCCCCTTCCCCCTCCCCTCTCCTCAACGATAAGCAGGCCCAGCCTGGGCACCCAATTCACGGTCCCAGACTCCTGTTCTTCTGCTTTTTATTGTCCACTCCTAGGGTGGTCAGGAAGGGAAGGGTGCCCCCACTCCGCCCCTAGCTGGCCTCGCTTTCCATTGTTTTGTTTCCTCTTCCTGAGTCATCGAAGTCCCAGGGTTTCATCTGAAGAGAAGGGTTTAAGTTCATGGCTTTCTCATAGCAGGCATGAGATCTTGTCCAAGTGACCATGGGTCCCCTAGAACCTCCCCACTCAGCTCCTCTACCGCCCTGGCCAGTGCAAACATCCCCTTGCCTCTGCCCAGGCTAAGTCTGCCAGGCTGTGGGGGTTCTGGCTTGGGGGGTTGGGGTTGCTTCCACGCTCCCTCTCTGAACTCCCTGAGCTCTGCCAGCTCAGCCCCTTGGCCACCAGCCACAGACACCAGCTGGATACCACTTGAGACTCACTGTCTTTGAAGGACAGGGAAATACCTGGAGTGAGGTGGCATGGCAGAGAGGAATCAAGGAGGAGGCATGGAGCCAGTGGGTGGTGCCAAGCTGGAGGGGGTCCCAGCCCCTTCTGAGTCTCCCTGGTTCCTCTCCTGTCTAATATGGGCCTTGGACTCCATGCTGTTCCGGGCTTCTGCTACCACCTGTTGCTGATGTACTGGCCTGAAAAAATGGAGAGGGCTGGGGAAATGGAAGCTTGCCAAGAGATAGGAGCAGGGAGATGGTGGCCTGGTGCCCTCAACAGGTTGCAGTGATGTCACTGTCACCATCAGGGAGCTCTCTGGGGCCTTGTGATCCCTAAAGGGGCCTCCTATGTGGTCCAGCAGGTGGACTTCAGTGTTTCTGGGGTTCTCAATCACGCAGGTCCAGTGCGCGGAGCCTAGAATCAGGGATCAAGGGTAGGGTACCCATCAGGCTATTGGTTCCCAGCCCTCCTGCCCCCAGGCTGTCCTGCCCAGGCTCTCACCGTCCTGATGCTCATCTTCCACGTCCTCCATAAGCTCTGGGTGGGAGCAGGACCTCAGGTATAGTCCTTTGCCATAATACTCCTTGTGATGCAGAACAGTCTCCTGCCCAGTATGATGGTGGCCACAGCTTGCAGGGACTGACTTCCGTAGGTGGAGGAATCTGAGGAATCAGCCAAACGAATCTGAGTCTTCTGGCCACCTGGTGTATCCAGGCCTCCCAGGTGTCTGTCGTGGCCCCTCAGCAGAGGGGAGAAGCTCAGGTCCCAGGTCCTTATCTCACTGACTTTTCTTGCCCTTCCCATTTGAGAAGAACTTTAGTGAACCTCTCCACCGCCCCTCATGGTTGTTTCGGACTTTTATTTACTTATTTTATTCATTTATTCATTTTATTTATTTATTTAGACGGAATTTTGCTCTTGATGCCCAGGCTGGAGTGCAGTGGCACAATCTTGGCTCACCACAACCTTCGAATTCCGGGTTCAAGTGATTCTCTGGCCTCAGCCTCCCAAGTTGCTGGAATACAGGGATGTACCACTACACCCGGCTATATTTTTTATTTTATTTTTGAGACAGGATCTCGCTGTGTTACCCAGGCTGGAATGTGGTAGTGCCATCATCACTCACTGCAGCCTCAAACTCCTGGGCTCAAGCTATCGTCCCACCTCGGCCTCCCAAGGTGCTGGGATTATAGGAGTAACCCACTGGACCTGGCCAACAAATCAGCCCCTAATCAGACTTTCTATTTCTCAACAGCCCATAATCTCTGGGGGCTATCCTGAGTGGGGTCATTCCTCCAGCTGCCCTCTTTCTTTCCTGGGGTCACCTCTCAGCATTACCTCCCTGTCAGACAGCAGGGTCTTGGGCTGATGCACTGAGGAAGACAGACTGTGGTGAGAAGTGAGGAGCGGGCTCTGGACTACAATCCCCCCGGTGCCTGGAGCCCCACCATCGCTAACCCTGGGCTTTAAAGATGTGCCTCTGGGTGGCCAGGCCTGGCTCGTCTTTAGCTCCTCTGGCTAGTTCTCCTGCCCAGCCTCTCTGCACAGGCTTGGGCTCTGGGTCCAGCATCACATCTTGACTGCCACTGCTGATACTGATACTGCCACCAAGCCTTGAGAAACTTCCCTGTGGCATAGTGTGCTTTGCGGCGCTTTTCAAAGTCGGTGGAGTCTGTGACCATGGTGAGAGCTTGGCTTTCCCACCTTACTTTCGCTGAAGGTGCACTCCACCTCCCCCTTTCCATTTAATCTCCAACCCTCATCTCACATGTCTTGGAAAAGTTGTCTGCAGGCCCTGAGCTCGTGTCAGCACAGTTCTGGAGGACCTTGGGGCAGCCATTGTCCATTGTGGCAATCCTGAAGGGGAGGGAGACTAGTTGGGGGCATCAAGAGAAGAAAATAGCAATGGGGACAGGTGGTAAACCCCCACCTCCACCCAGGCCTGATGGAAATTGTAGCATCTCCCACTGTGGGTGTCAGAAAGTTCAGCGCTGAAGGGAGGAAGAGGCCCCACTCCCCAGCTGACCTCTGGCAGGACTCTCACCTCTCTGCTAGCACCTCGGGATTCACTGAGTGGGAGGAACTGGCAAAGAGGTCCTCAAAACTGTCCTGCAGCCTGCAGAGGAGGGGGAAGCAGTGCTGGGAGGTGGGGGTCAGGCAGTGTCCAGTCCCCGAGGCTCTCTCTGCCTCCTCCACCTGTCCCCTCCTTGGAACAGAGAAGAATCTCTGGACTGAAGGGCTGGGGAGGGCTCACCACCTGTGGTAGGGAGTGTTGGGCTCATCCACTATCATAAATCCATAGTCCTTGTCAGCAGAGTGGTAGGTGGCCAGGATATTCATCTCATCCCAGTGCCGAGACTTCTTTCTGGGGCTGGGGGAGAAGACCTTTTAGTGACCCCCTCCTCATAGGCGTCCTTCATTTTTCCAGTCATTCAAAAACAGTTTTTGTTGTTGTCGTTTGTTTTTAGAGATGGAGTCTTGCTCTGTCACCCAGGCTGGAGTGCAATGGCGCAGTCTCAGCTCATTGCAACCTCTGCCTCCCAGGTTCAAGCCATTCCCCCACCTCAGCCTCACATGTAGCTTCGATTACAGATGCCTGCCACCACACCCGGCTAATTTTTGTACTTTTAGTAGAGACGGGGTTTCACCATGTTGGCCAGGCTGGTTGCGAACTCCTGACCTCAGGTGATCTGCCCACCCTGGCCTCCCAAAGTGCTGGAATTACAGGCGTGAGTCATCGTGCCCGGCAAAACAGTTTTCTTATACCCCTTTGTTGAGGCTGGGAATGGGGTCAGACTTAATGATAATCATAGTACTGTGCAGCCAGGATTTATGGGACACCTGCTTTTCTGAAGGCCTAGAACCTCGGATTTCCCACTTAATTGCCCTCACCTACTCTAATCGTTCTTAAGGCTCTGCCCCTTTCCTTCTGGCTCCGCCCCTCCGGTGTCCTGAACCCTCCAGACTCTGGGTTTCCTGACCGCAGAGCTGAACTCCTTACTTCTCCACATGAGGGGTTCAGCTCAAGTTGGAGCTGTTCTTTCGCAGGATGCTCCGGGGCCAATCCACTTGGGACTTTTGGGGGTTCAAGCAAGTTGACCCAGAGTGCGGACTGCACCCAGGGCTGTTTACCTCTTGCCCTGCTGGCGCCCTGGATACACTGGTTCTAGGCCCGAGGGTGTTGAATCCACCAGGGTTCGTGCCAGACCCAAGGCTGTGGCTGGCAACCTCCCCTGGGTGCTGACTGGGCCCGGAACCAAGGACAACTATCCCCGTGGAGCGCCAGCTTGCACCAGTACTGCGAGTTAAACTGCCTTCTGAGAGCACTAGGGGCCTAGAACCGTGAAACAAGACTACTCCGGAAGGCTGCCCAGCGCCTGCCTCGATTTCTCTCACCGCTCGGGGCACTCCTCCCGCTGCCCCTCCAGGGGAGTCCCGGCTGAGGCCGCCAGTAGCCCCTAGGGACTCCACCTTCTCCGAGGCCCCACCCGGGGGCCGCTCTCAGCGATCCCGCCCCGCCTCCCGGCTCCACTAGCCGCGCCCCTAGCCCCGCCCCCACGTAGGGCCGGCCAGGGGTGCTCCGGCAGAGTGCCGGGTCCCCTTCTCCTCTGCTCCCGAGCCGCGGCGGGTGGAATCGAGACTCGGGCTGGAAGTCCCTCCACTCGCCCCTTTCCTTTGTTCCACCTAAAGACTCTTCCTTTGTGCGATTTGTTCCCGCCCTTCTCCATCACCACCCTCATCCAAATCAGCCAATCCCAGTCAGGGGGCCAGGCCAGGGGGCGAGAAGCTCGATTGTGACGTCACGGTCCTTCAGCCTGAGGGTGAGCGTCGGGGAGTTGGGCTGGGGGCTTAATGGCCCTAGGGGAGATTTTTTTGGGGTCCTCAGCGCCGTTGCTCGAAACTGCCTGTCAGGATTCTTTAGACTATTTTTGGCCTTAACATCGACTAGTTTGGTTGAGTTGGAGTTGAGGCTGAGCTTGACTTGAAATATCAGCGAGCTTCCCCCAGCCCCGCCAGTCGGCTCGCTCGGTCTCTCCGGAGAGTTGTGAGGCAAAGTAGAGGGATTGCGGCACTGTCGCAAGACACGTTGATCTCAGTGACCTTGCGGGCATAGACTTTCACTACCACTTCCCGGGGTCCTCCAGACTCGGCTCAAGCTGTTTCGGAGCGTGCAGCCAGAAGGGACTCACTCCCCCCTCTTGCCGTAAAGCGAGTGCTTCAAGGTGTCTCCTCCCCCAAGCCAGGGCGGAGTTGTCGGTACCGCTGTCGCAAAGCAGAAAGTGTTTAGACTCCAGCACCCCACCGTCGTAAAGATGCTTGCGGTGGGCGTGTCTTCCACTGTCGCAAAAGCTCCCTTCCCAAGTCTTCGTCCCTCTCGGAGCCACTCCGTCACCCCGCTATGCCGTAAAGTGAGCCTCCCGACCTCGTTGTCCTTCGGTTCTCACCGTGGTCGTCCCCAGCTCCTAGCTCGGGCTGCTTCATTGCCCAGCAGTGCCGTAAAGCATACCTGGCCTCAGCCCCCGGTCGTATTCCTCAGGGTGTCTGCCCGCCGCGGTTGCCACGGTGCCGCCAAGCGCGGCTGTCGCGCTGCCCCGGTGTCAGCGGAGATGGCGGCGGGGTCGGGTGGGAGTGGGGGCTCTGGGGGAGGCCCCGGACCGGTGCCGGGCGGGGGTGGGGGCCCCAGCGGAAGCAGCTCAGGACCGGGGTCCAGCGGGGTTCTCAGTAGCGGCGGGGAGCTACATCCGCGTACTGGGCGCTTGGTGAGCCTGTCGGCCTGTGGGCGTACAGCGCGGCGGCAGCAGCCGGGCCAGGAGTTTAACCACGGGCTGGTGTTGAGCCGAGAACCCTTGCGCGATGGACGCGTCTTCACCGTCCGCATCGACCGCAAGGTGCAGCGCTGGGTTCGCGGAACCGAGATGTGGAGGGCGGTGGGAGGGGACTAGAGGGAGACGGGGTAGGACAGCCTGGGTAGCTCACATCGCCGGGCACCGAGGGAACCGAAAGGTGATAGAGCACCAGGGGACGGGCAGGAAGACAGCATGAATCAGAAACATTCAGTTTGAAGGAGAAGACATTAAGAGCTTGAGTTTTCTCAAGATCCAGAAGCAAAGAAGGGACACAAGGGCTAAGTCGCTAGACTGGCTGGGACTAGACCTCCTGGTACAATTTCTTGGGCGTGGAGGATGGAGAGATGTCAGAGATGCGATGGCAAGAGAAGAGAGATACCAAGGAACGAACAAACCTAATCCCAGCCCTTTGGGAGTCTGAGGTGGTCAGATCACTTGAGGTCAGGGATTCAAGACCAGCCTAGTAAATGTGATGAAACAACCCCGTCTCTACTAAAAATACAAAAATTAGCCATGCGTGGTGGCGTGCCCCTGTAATCCCAGCTACTCTGGAGTCTGAGGCGGGAGAATGGTTTGAACTTGGGAGGCGGAGGTTGCAGTGAGCCGAGATCGTGCCACTGCACTCCAGCCTGGGCAACAGAATGAGTGAGACTCTGTCTCAAAAAAAACCAAAAAAACAAAAACAACAACAACAAAAAAAACCCAGCAATAACAAACCATTGAAGGACAAACTCACAGGCTGTGCCAGAAAGAGGTGAGGAGAACTATCCAGGGTGAGGGAGGTGTGTGTGATTCACTGAAGAGGCTACACTCACAGAAAAAGAACTTGGGAGAAGGCTGAATCTGGGTAGAGCCTGATCCTTGGAGAGAATTAGGCCAAGGGAAGGGAATGATACACAAGAGCAAGAGGTGTGGGTATAGGAAGTTGGTGAATTTGGATGGTTGGAGAGCCATAGAGACCAGGGAAGTCAGAGGAGACAGGAGGCTAGAACTAAGGAACGCTTGTTTGGCTTGGAAAGGAGTGGTGCGGTAAACACTGAGTAGAAAGCAGAGTTGCTAAAGGAAAGAAAGCCCAAATAATTACCAAGCCAGAGTCCAGAAAATTACTATTTGCATCTCTGGATTAGTGTTCCAAGAGAAAGCCAGTTAGCTATCTGAGAGGTGGGAAGATATGGTAGTCTGTGGAATAAGGGGTGGCCCATTTTAAGCCTCTGTCCACTACCCCTATCCCAGGTCAACTCCTGGAGTGGCTCCATTGAGATTGGGGTGACAGCGCTGGATCCCAGTGTGCTGGACTTTCCAAGCAGTGCCACAGGGCTGAAGGGGGGCTCATGGGTAGTGTCAGGCTGCTCTGTGCTGAGAGATGGACGCTCTGTGTTGGAGGAGTATGGTCAGGACCTGGACCAGCTTGGCGAAGGGGACCGTGTGGGCGTGGAGCGCACAGCTGCTGGGGAGCTGCGGCTCTGGGTGAATGGGCGGGATTGTGGAGTGGCTGCCACAGGCCTGCCCCCTCGTGTCTGGGCTGTCGTGGACCTTTATGGCAAGTGCACCCAGATCACTGTGCTACCCTCTGAGCCAGGCTTCAGCCCCCCTACTCCCATCCCCACACCTCCCCTCGAGCCCTTGGCCCCCCTTGAAGACTCTGCCTTGGCTGAACAGGGGACCTCTGCTGATGAAGGTAAGAAAAGAGCTAGGGCAGTGGTGGCGGGGTGGGGATGGAATGGGGGAAATAACAGTGACAAGACAGGCTGGGTGTGGGCAGGGCCATTCTGATCCCCAAGTCTGTTGAATGGGAGAGCGGGAGCTAGAAGATGGGGGGTCTCCTGGCTGTGGGCCCTGAATTAGGGACTGAACCCTTATTCCCCTCCCATCCTACCTGGTCCCCAGCCTTCATGGTGTCCCCAGCGCAGGCCCGGCCGGAGACGTTTCCTAACAGCCTTGAGTCGCATAATGGTGAGGGCTTTGGGGAGGCCCAGGGAAGGGGAGTGGGAAGTGAAGTGGACAAGGGAAGGCCCTCAGAAGAAGGGGTACAGAGAGAGGCACCAAGCCTGGGGGCATAGAGCCTCATCCCAGCTTTCTTCTTCCATCCTGCTGCTATAGACTTCGCCAGCATGGAGCTGTCCGAGGTGGTGAGCAACACCATCCTGTCTGCCTACAGTGGAGGGCTCCTGAATGTGAACCTGAGCTCCCCACCGGCAGGGGAAGGCCTGGGGTCTAGCGGTGCTGCCACCTCTCCCATTCTCACTTCCAACGATGCCCTGCTATTTCATGAAAAGTGTGGGACCCTCATCAAACTCAGCAACAATAATAAAACAGCTGAGCGCAGGCGGCCCCTGGATGAATTCAACAATGGGGTTGTCATGACCAACCGCCCACTTCGGGACAATGAGATGTTTGAGGTGTGCAAAGTCCTGTGGTCTGGTTGTCGCCTTGTCCCTGGGAGCTAAAGATGGGGCTTGGCCCTTGATGCTAGGAGGGTGGGCCCTGGGGAAGAACCAAGGGCTGAAGGTCCCTTTATGCATTTATATTCCCTGCTTTTCCCTTCTTTCCCTCAATGCCAGATCCGTATCGACAAGCTTGTTGATAAGTGGTCAGGCTCCATTGAGATTGGTGTCACCACCCACAACCCCAACAGTTTGGAGTATCCAGCCACCATGACCAACCTCCAGTCAGGTACTAGCCCTGGGCAGGGGTGGGGGTGCAGGCCTGGTGTTGCTGAGAGGAAGGAAGCCCATACCCCAACCTGAGTGTCCATCGTCACCTAGGCACCATCATGATGAGTGGCTGTGGAATTCTGACCAATGGCAAGGGTACCCGCCGGGAGTACTGCGAATTCAGTCTGGATGAGTTGCAGGTGAGGGTGGGCACAGAGCCTTGGGTCACTCTCCAGAGGAGCCATAGATACTCTGTCCCTGCCTGGGCACCAAGCAGGGTCTCTTCTCTGTGACCTGGAGCAAGTCCCTATGTCTACCTAAAGGTTCTAGGTAGGCTGAGTTGCCCAAGAATTTAGCACTCAGGTTTTGGAGTCAGATGGTTGAATTCCTCTTCCTGTTTGCCCATTTGTAGTGGCAAACTAAGGCAAGAAGCTTACCCTCTTTGGTTATTCCTCCATTCACTGCAGTCTCTAAAATGAGCCTCCAAGTAGGCTGATTCCATAGGCTGAGACTTGTCGAAGCTGATGTCTGTGAGGTGGTTTAACTCAGTGCCTGACTCATGTTGAGCACTGAGGAAATGTAGAAACTGTCATATCTGGAAAACAAGGGCCCAGGACCTGTCCTTGAGGGTGATCTGAACTCTGGTGAATACTTTCTGGAGTTGTTCCCATGCGGAGTGGGATACTGGGCAGGCCCTGGGAATCCTCTGAACTATTTTTCTTCTTTGAGTAGGAGGGTGACCACATTGGTCTCACAAGGAAGTCCAACTCGGCCCTGCACTTCTTCATCAATGGCATCGATCAGGGTAAGGGCTGCTCAGAGAGGGCCTCTGGGCTAGGGCATTCAGTGGGGCTGGGATTGGGGTCCTTACCTCATCATCCTGCTTCTCTTTGGTGCCTGGTCTCCCTGTGTGTGACTTTCTCCTCTCATTCTCCCTGCCCACTCCCGCACCCCTGTACTTTCCTGCCACAGGAGTGGCGACCCCCTTGACACCCCCAGTGGTATATGGTGTGGTGGACTTGTATGGGATGGCAGTGAAGGTGACCATCGTCCACAATAACAACCACAGTGACCGTCTCCGCCGGAACAACGCCATCCTACGGGCACTGTCCCCTGAGGGTGCTCTCCGCCGAGCTGCTCCTGCCCAGGCGGAACCCGAGCGCCTGCTCTTCCACCCCAACTGTGGCCAGAAGGCAGCCATCACCCACGAGGGACGCACTGCCCTGAGGCCCCAGTATGGCCCATGGAGTGGGCAGAAGCCTGAAGAAGGGGTTTGAATGGGAGAGGGGTGGGACAAGGAAGTGGAAGGCAGAGGGAGCCTGGCGGGGGAGCTTCCTGGAGGTTGAGGTTTAGCTCTTTGGCTTGGGGCAGTAAGTGTTGGCAGGCATTGCCGGTTGAAGCCTTGGCACACTGAGAGCATGTACTGGGGATCTGACTCTCCACTCACTGTGCCCTTAGTGCCACCGATGACTTCAATCATGGCGTGGTGCTGAGCAGCCGAGCCCTGCGGGATGGAGAGGTGTTCCAGGTGCGCATCGACAAGATGGTGGACAAATGGGCTGGCTCCATTGAAATTGGCGTCACCACCCACAACCCTGCCTACCTCCAGTTGCCCTCTACCATGACCAACTTGCGCTCTGGTGAGCTCCCAGGAAGGACAGGGCCAGGATAGGGTTTTGGGGGGAAGCTATTCCCAGAGCCCTGGCACTAGTTCTCCAGCCCCTTTTTTACTTGTCACTCTTGTGACCACTCATTCAATGGCTACAGAGTGCCCTGTGGGCAGGGAGCTGCAGAGTTTTCTTGTCCTGTTCAGGGAGGAAAGCCAGTTGTCCAAGAAAATGCAAGGTGGGCTGTCGGCTTGGGAGTCCTATAGGTGCTACTATGGAAAGGAGAGGAGCCCTGCGTGTCCTCTCATGTCCCCTACTGCTCCTTGTCCTCCCAGGGACCTGGATGATGACTGGGAATGGGGTGATGCACAATGGGACGACCATCCTGGATGAATACGGGCACAACCTGGACCGCCTCAAGGTGGGAAAGTAGGTGCGCTGCCGGGCAGCCGCAGCAGGCTTCACAGGCACCGTGGGGCTGACGCAGGACCAGCCCCGGCAGGAACTCTGCCTGACTCCTCACTCCAGCACCCCCTTCTTCCAAGGCAGGGGACACGGTGGGCGTGGTGCGGCGGGAAGATGGGACTCTCCACTTCTTTGTCAATGGGATGACTCAGGGCCCTGCTGCCTGGAACGTGCCTCCGGGCGTCTATGCTGTCGTCGATCTCTATGGCCAGGCGGCCCAGGCCACCATTGTGGACGACGTGGGTGAGGGCCGGGCTGGGCTGGGGCTTAGGGTGGCCTTGGGAGGTCTTAGAGACACCTAGAGACTTAAGAGTGATGTCCACTTTTACAGAGGTGCCTCCAGTTCCTGAGCCACTCCCTGAAGGGAACAACCAGGTGTCTCCAAGCTCCCCGTCCTCAGGGGCTGGGGGCTCTGACCTGCGCTTCCACCAGCTGCACGGCAGTAATGCAGTCATCACTAATGGGGGCCGCACTGCCCTCCGCCACAACTGCCGCAGCGAGTTTAATGACGCCATCGTCATCTCCAATCGGTCAGTCTCTTGACGTTCATGTCCCCACCTTCCTATTGCCTAGCCTCAGCCACCCAAGCAGAGCCTCTCTGATCACCAATCTCCCTGGCAGGGCCCTGCGGGATGGAGAGCTGTTTGAAATTGTCATTCAGAAGATGGTGGACCGCTGGTCAGGCTCCATTGAGGCTGGTGAGGGGCATCTGTGTGTGTGTTGGGGGGCTGCTGGATGCCTGTGCCTTGGGGGAGCAGCCTTGACCTACCCCTGCCTCTTCCCAGGAGTGACTGCCATTCGCCCTGAAGACCTGGAATTCCCCAACACTATGACAGACATTGACTATGACACATGGATGCTGAGGTCGGGCTTCCTGCTTTTGGGGCCAGCTTGGGGCTGGGTGGAACTGGCTGGGATCAGGGAAGCAAGGTTTAGGCCTATGGTGGCTGTGGGCAGTGGCAGACCTAGGGGATCTGCCTGTCCCCTCCCTTGGATTCTGGGAATCTCTACTCAGCCCCACAGAGACTCAATCCTCCTTTCTCTTAGGTAGTTCTTGCTTTTCCCTGAGAGGATCCCAGGGACAAAGGAGATAGGATTGGGCCTTACGCCCAGATCAAGACCCCAGCCCCAGGCACTGGAAGGTTCTGACAGGCAGGGAGTGGGCAGGGGCCCACGTGAAGATGAAGCTGGCAGGCTGACTCACCCTTCTGCCATCTCCCCAGTGGCACAGCCATCATGCAAGATGGGAATACAATGCGAAACAATTACGGGTGTGACCTGGATGCGCTGGGCACAGGTGCGCGCATTGGCATGATGCGAACTGCCAAGGGTGACCTGCACTACTTTATCAATGGCCAGGACCAAGGCGCTGCATGCTCGGGCCTGCCTCCGGGTAAAGGTGACTGTGGCTTTCAGCCTGCTGCCCTCAGCCCAAACCACCCTGGCTGTCAGGCTTCTGACCTTCCTTCTCCTCCCCAGAGGTGTACGCGGTAGTCGATCTCTATGGCCAATGTGTCCAAGTTTCCATAACCAATGCCACCGGCCCCATGGACAACAGCCTGGCGACCAGCAACACTGCCACCGAGAAATCCTTCCCACTACACTCCCCAGGTGTGTGGCAGGGTGGGGGCTGGATGGGCTCTGCTTGCCTGCTGTGCGCCTGAGGAGTAGGGCTTCCAGGTTAGAGAGGCTGTTCAAAGACAGCTGGCTGGGGTAGCCGACAGCTCCAGGGAGGGGACAGCTCACGGTGGCAAGCAGCCAATGATGGGGAGGTTATACCTGGCACGTAGAGCCTGGACAGGACACCATAAGCTGAGCATGCCAGGTTTGGAAATGAGTCTTGCTATGATGAAAAGAGGTGTCAGGGCCAGGCACAGTAGCTCACGCCTATAATCCCGGCACTTTGGGAGGTCAAGGTGGGTGGATTGCTCCAGCACAAGAGTTTAAGACCAGGCTGGGAAACATGATGAAACCACATCTCTACTAAAGTATAAAAATTAGGCAGGTGTGGTGGTGTGTACCTGTGGTCCCAGTTACTTGGGAGGCTGAAGTGGGTGGATCACTGGAGTCCAGGAAGTCAAGGTTGCAGTGAGCCATGATTGTGCCACTGCACTCTGAGTGACAGAGCAAGACCCTGCCTCAAAAAAAATAGAATAAGGCCAGGCACGGTGGCTCACGCCTATAATCCCAGCACTTTGGGAGGCCGAGGCAAGTGGATCACAAGGTCAAGAGATCGAGACCATCCTGTTTCAACATGGTGAAACCCGTCTCTACTAAAAATACAAAAAATTAGCTGGACATAGTGGCGCACGCCTGTAATCCCAGCTACTCGGGAGGCTGAGGCAGGAGAATTGCCTGAACCCAGGAGTTGGAGGTTGCGGTGAGCCGAGATCGCGCCATTGCACTCCAGCCTGGGTAACGAGCGAAATTCCGCCTCAAAAAAAAAAAAAATAGAATAAAGGCCGGGCATGGTGGCTCACACCTGCAATCCCAGCACTTTGGGAGGCCGAGGCGGGTGGATCACGAGGTCAAGAGATCGAGACCATCCTGGCCAACATGGTGAAACTGCATCTCTACTAAAACTACAAAAAAATAGGTGGGCATGGTGGCATGTACCTGTGGTCCCAGCTGCTCAGGAGGCTGAGGCAGAAGAATTGCTTGAACCCAGGAGGCAGAGATTGCAGTGAGCCAAGATTGTGCCACTGCACTCCAGCCTGGTGACAGAGCAAGACTCCGTCTCAAAAAAAAAAAAAAAAAAAGAATAAAGAGGTGTCAGGAGGCCCTGAGGAGTAATGGCAGATGCAGATGGGGACTTGGTGTCCACATCTTGTTTCATCTGAAAACTTTGCTCTGTGTTCTATCTGAAACTTGCCACCGCAATCCTACCCCTTCCTCTGGTGCCATGTTTTCACAGTGGCTGGCGTGGCTCACCGGTTCCACAGTACTTGTGGCAAGAACGTCACTCTAGAGGAGGATGGCACGAGGGCAGTACGTGCTGCTGGCTATGCTCATGGCCTTGTCTTCAGCACCAAGGAACTCAGGGCTGAGGAAGTCTTTGAGGTAGGCTGTAGCAATGTGACAGAGGGACTGCCAGGCCTATCACAACTGGCCAGCTCATATTTTCTGTGTCTCGTAGGTGAAAGTGGAAGAGCTGGATGAGAAGTGGGCAGGTTCTCTGCGGCTGGGGCTGACCACACTAGCACCGGGGGAGATGGGACCTGGAGCAGGCGGTGGCCCAGGGTTGCCTCCGTCCCTACCAGAGCTCCGCACGAAGACCACTTGGATGGTATCTAGCTGTGAAGTGAGACGTGATGGGCAGCTCCAGAGGATGAACTATGGCCGGAACCTAGAGAGGCTGGGGGTGAAGCAGCTGGCTCCAGGGACAGGGGAGGGGTTGGGAGTGGAGGTGGCAGGGAGAGGTGGGCTGAGCATCGTCTATCCTTGTCCTGGCTTGGTCCTAGGTGGGGAGCCATGTGGGTGTTCGTCGGGGGGCAGATGACACGATGCACATCCTCGTGGATGGAGAGGATATGGGGCCTGCAGCCACCGGCATTGCCAAGGTAGACCAGAGAGCTTCCTTGGGTTCTGGGAGTGTGGTTGAGGTCTTCTGCTGATCTCTGAGTTCTGGGGTCTCGTGTGTCTTGCAGAACGTGTGGGCTGTGTTGGATCTCTACGGGCCAGTCCGCAGTGTGTCGATTGTCAGTTCCACGAGGCTAGAGGAGTCAGAAGGCACCCAGCCTCCTTCCCCCAGTTCAGACACCGGCAGTGAGGGCGAGGAGGATGACGAGGGCGAGGAGCGTGGCCTGGGAGTAAGAGGCTGCAGGATGGTCTGCTATGCATATGGATGGGCAATTTCTGGGCTGTTGGATGCTAGGCCTTTTCTGGATTTTCTAATCATTGGGTGGAAGCTCACATTCAGGCTCTGTGCAGATGCCAGCGAGTGGGTCTGTCCTGGCATTGGCAACCCATGCAGCTCAGTTCGTTCCTCCACACCAGGGCCAGAATGAAGTGGGTGTCATGCCCGCCACCCTCGAGTTCCTGGAGAACCATGGGAAGAATATCCTCTTGTCTAATGGGAACCGTACGGCCACACGGGTGGCCAGCTACAATCAGGGCATCGTTGTCATCAACCAGCCTCTGGTGCCCCAGCTGCTTGTCCAGGTGGGCTCTGCCTTCTTATCCCAGTTCTTCTTGCTCCACGGTGACCCAAGACCAACCTTTCTGAAGAAAGGCTTTTTTGGGTGGAGAAAAAGAATGCAAGCCACTTGGATGAGCTTCCTGGGCTTTTATTCATAGCCTGTAATGGGGGTTGTCAATCAGTTACCATGAAGTCCCTACCTGGTGACTGGTAAGTGAAGCAGTAGAGACAGGCTGGAGTAGTCCAAGGGAAATGCTGGATCCTATATGTGGGGGCAGAGATGCCTTTCCAGAAGAGGGGGCCTTTTGACTACAAACAGAAAAATATGTCAAAAGGTAGCCAAGTGAATCTGGGTGCGGTGGCTCATCTCTGTAATCCCAGCACTTTGGGAGGCTGAGGCAGGCGGATCGCTTGAGCTCATGAGTTCACGACCAGCCTGGGCAACATAGCGAAACCCTGTCTACAAAAAAAAAAAATACAAAAATTGGCTGGGCATGGTGGCTCACGCCTGTAATCCCAGCACTTTGGGAGGCCGAGGCAGGAGGATCATGAGGTCAAGAGATTGAGACCATCTTGGCCAACATAGTGAAACTCTGTCTCTACTAAAGCACAAAAATGAGTAGGGCATGGTGGTGCGCGCCTGTAGTCCCAGCTACTCGGGAGGTTGAGGCAGAAGAATTGCTTGACCCCGGGAGGCAGAGGTTGCAAAAAAAAAAAAAATCTAGTTAGGTGAAGGAGTCCTAGGGATAAGAATCCTTACAGAGGCAACAGTAAGATAAAGGTTCAAACAGGGAAGGTGCAGAGCAGATGATTTTTTTTTTTTTTTGAGACAGAGTTTCACTCTTGCCCAGGCTGGAGTGCAATGGCGATCCTGGGGCTCACTGCAACCTCCACCTCCCAGGTTCAAGCAATTCTCATGCCTCAGCCTCCCCAGTAACTGGGATTACAGGCATGTTCCATCATGCCTGGCTAATTTTGTATTTTTAGTAGAGACATGGTTTTACAAGTTGGTCAGGTTGGTCTTGAACTCTTGACCTCAGTTGATCCACCTGCCTCAGCCTCCCAAAGTGCTGGCATTACAGAGCCACCACACCCAGCCGATGGTTCTTTTTTTTTTTTTAACGGGGGAAAAAAACAACTACATTTGCCTTTCTGGTCCTTCCAAGCATAAGAAAAGGCAGCATCCCAGGCCACACTCTGGGAGGTGCAATATTCCCTCCTTGGCTGGGGTGAGGAGCCTGGTTCTTCCCAGGAGGCTGTGATTGTGGAGTAGTTCCTTCTTCCCCAGGTGCGGATAGATTTCCTAAATCGACAGTGGACATCTTCCCTTGTCCTGGGAGTCATCACCTGTGCACCTGAGAGGCTCAACTTCCCTGCTTCTGCCTGTGCCCTCAAACGGGCAGCCTGGCTGCTTCGGGGCCGTGGGGTCTTCCACAACGGTCTCAAGGTGAGTAGGAGCCAGAGAGAAGGGATGGGACCACACCTCAGTAGGGAAGGGCTGGCCAGAAGGGAGAAGAGGGACCCCTGGCCCTGGAGGTAGGACCACAGGTCTAAAAGGGGGACAGTAGTGGGCAGGCAAGGCTGAGTGCCACTGCCTAGTCAGTCTTAGGCCTGCTGCTTCCTGCAGTGTCCCTGCCATTGAGAATGTGCCAATTTTGGGGAAGGGGAGGGGCTCTAGGTAACTGCAGTGGGAGGAGAGCCTCAGCAGTGGGCAAGCATGGAGGCAAAGTCAAGGCAGTGGCAGCAGGAAACAGAGTAAAGGGAGGGACAGCTGCTATGGTGGAGTCTGACCTCTGGAAGACAGCTGGTCTCTCCTCCCAGATCTGTGAGAAGTTTGGGCCAAATCTGGACACATGCCCTGAAGGCACCATCCTGGGACTGCGGCTGGACAGCTCTGGGGGACTGCATCTCCATGTCAATGGGGTGGACCAGGGGGTAGCTGTGCCAGATGTGCCCCAGCCCTGCCATGCGCTTGTGGACCTCTATGGCCAGTGTGAGCAGGTTAGTGGCAGTGGGGGAAGGGAGGGGGGGGTGCTTGAGAGTCTGGGCTATCCAGGACAGGGACAGTCTGTGGTCCAGGGAGGGATCTGCAGGCTCTGGGATCTGACCAAGCTCTGTCTGACTACCCTCTTCTCTGCAGGTGACAATTGTGAACCCAGAACCAGGGGCTGCCAGTGGAAAAAGTTCTGGAACCCAAGGGGACATGGAGAAAGCGGACATGGTGGACGGTGTGCCAGCCCAAAGGGACCCGGCTCCTGTGACCCCACTCCCCCACCCCCACCCTTCTAGCCCAGCTCCTGTGACCTGTGCCCCTCTGCTCCCTCAGGTATCAAGGAGAGTGTGTGCTGGGGTCCACCACCTGCTGCTAGCCCTCTAAAGAGCTGCGAGTACCATGCCCTTTGCTCTCGCTTCCAAGAACTCCTCCTGCTTCCTGGTGAGTTCCAGTCCCCCAGAACTGACTTCATTCCCAGGGCCAGGCCCAGAGCCTTGGAGAGCAGCTGGAGGGTGACAGTGTGCTGGAGATCAAGGGTGGGAGCCACAGCACCAAGCCTGCTACTCACTGTCCCGCAGAAGATTATTTCATGCCTCCGCCAAAGCGAAGCCTGTGTTACTGTGAGTCTTGCCGGAAGCTGCGAGGAGACGAGGCCCACAGGCGCAGAGGGGAGCCTCCCCGGGAATACGCACTGCCCTTTGGCTGGTGCAGGTTCAACCTCAGGTACATATGGGCAGGGTCATGCATTTCACCTACTGTTTGCTCCCTGGAGAAATGGGGATCCCAAGAGGGTGCATGGAAGAAGTGATAGAACTTTGGTCTAGGGAAAAGCCAGGAAGTGCCAGGAACTTTTTAAGGAAGAGACCTGTGAAGCTCCTCCATGAGGGAGCCAGTGGCCTTTGTTCTATCTGCCCCACTTATCTACTTCCTAGAGTGAATCCCTGCCTGGAGGCTGGGACACTAACCAAGAAATGGCACATGGCATATCATGGGAGCAATGTGGCAGCTGTACGGAGAGTGCTGGACCGAGGGGAGCTGGGAGCAGGTACTGGGAGCAGGCCCTCGAAGGGTGGGCTGAGCCCGGGGGCTATGGAGGAATAAAGAGGGCTGTCCTAACCCAGTTCTCCTCCCAGGTACTGCCTCCATCTTGAGCTGCCGTCCCTTGAAGGGAGAGCCTAGGGTAGGGTTTGAGGAGCCTGGCGAGAACTGTGCACCTCCTCGGGAGGAGCAGCCCCCTCCGGTGCTGCTTTCCCCCTCCCTTCAATATGCTGGGGCTGAGTCCCTGGCCTCCAAAGTGCAGTGAGTACTGGGAGGGGCGGGGAGATCTCCAGGGCCTCAGACGGAGAGGGGCCTCAGCGCAGTCACTGGGGTCTTCGTGATTTACCGTCCCCTTTTCTCATCTTGTCTTGCTAGCTGCCCAGTCTCCAACTCAGCCCTTTCTTCACTTATTGAACAAATACCACTTGTATGCTCATCTAGTGGGCAAAAAAAGGAAACTTGCTCTTGTGGAACTTCTGCCTTTTCTCTGTAATGTTTACATATAATAAACATTTAGTAGGTCTGAGTAAGAACTACGGAAACAAAGAGTGGGGTGAAGGAAACAGCAGTGCTGTTGCTGTGGGCATCATAAGAAGGTGGGAGGCCAGGTGCAGTGGCTCACACCTGTAATCCCAGCACTTTGGGAGGCCAAAGCGGGCAGATCATGAGGTCAGGAATTCAAGGCCAGCCTGGCCAATATGGTGAAACCCCATCTCTACTAAAAATACAAAAATTAGCCTGGCATGGTGCCACCTGCCTGTAGTCCCAGCTACTTGGGAGGCTGAGGCAAGAGCATCACTTGAGCCCAGGAGACAGAGGTTGCAGTGAGCTGAGATTGTGCCACTGCACTCCAGCCTGGAAGGTGGGAGACATTCGAGCAAAGGCTTGAAGAAGGAAGTAAAGGGTAGCTGAGCAGGCTTTGGGAGGAAGAGCATTTCAGGTAGAAAGAACAGCTAGAACGAAGTTCCCAAAAGGTGAGAGGATTTCCTAGGTAAAGCAAGGCTTGTGTGGTTGGAACAGACTTTGCAAGGGGAGAGGTGATGGGGTGAGAGGCTTCACTCCCCTATTTCTTCTTGTCTGACAGATTCCGGGACCCCAAATCCCAGCGGACGCACCAGGCTCAGGTGGCGTTCCAGGTGTGTGTGCGTCCTGGCTCCTACACCCCAGGACCCCCTTCCGCTGCCCTTGGAGAACCTTCTGACCCTCACTTCAGCCCAGCCGAACTTGAGTGGGTCACTAAGGAGAAGGGGGCCACACTCCTCTATGCTCTGCTGGTACGGGTGGAATGAGGGGTGAGACACCACTACTACAAGCACAGTCGGGCCTCAGGCCCATGGACTCCGAGTGGCGACTGCCTCCACCTCATTCCCGTGACTGTGGCATGCGCAGGTGCTGGGGCTCGGCGGCCGCTCAGGAGCATGTAGGCAGGCTCTCAGATGTAGGTGGGAAGCGGCACACTCCAGGTCCAGACGCCCAGCACTCCGTCTGAGGGGAGGAGCTGCGAGAGCCTAGCTCCAGGCCTTGGTACCCTTCTTCATGCACTGATTTGTGGAACATAACTCCCTATTACTCCCCTCCCCGACATCACTTAATTTATTTCAGTTTTTGTTACTGGTTACTGTGAATCCCAGAGGAGTCTCTACCTGTGCCCACATGAAGCTGCTTTTGCCGGGGCCACTGGGCGGGAGTGGGGAAGGGCGGGCGCACGGAAGACGGGGGCCTCTGTACAGTTGTTACTGACTCTGATTTCTAAGGAGCCAATAAACATCGTCTCAGAGCCTCCGCTTCAGCCTCTCTCTCACGCGCCCCTTTCCGGATCCTGCGTCCCCTGGGGTACTGCCAGGCGGGCCCGCGAAATTAAGAGAACTGAAGATGCCAAGGCAGTTGTGCGGCGACGGGGTTTGGACGCCGCGGGTACCCGTCGCATCGCGCTTCCGCCTTCTCCCACCCAATCAGTGAGATCGGCCGCCGCCGTGACTCCGGAAGGACTCGTCGGGCCACCGGATGTGACGTAGGGTCCAGGGCGCGCCGGAGCCGCGGAAAAAGCGCAGAGAAGGCTGGTAAGGAGGGTTGGCGTCCGGGCTGGCCAGGCAGGGAGCGGCAGCACCGAGCCGGGGACCCAGCGCCGCCCGCGCGCGTGCTGGAGCGGGGGCTGCGGGCTCGGCCGGGTGGCGGGCTCCCGGGACACGTGACCGGGGCGGCGAGCGGGTTTCCGCCTGAGCCGGGCGCGGGCCCCTCTGAGCGCCCGCCTCTCCGTAGGTCTCGTCTGAGGTCTGGCAGTGAGAGACAGAGCCGGGCGTCCACGGCAGCACCATGCCTGCACTTCTGGAGCGCCCCAAGCTTTCCAACGCCATGGCCAGGGCGCTGCACCGGCACATTATGATGGAACGGGAGCGCAAGAGGCAGGGTGAGCCGGGGCCATAGCGGAGGGCATACGGCCCAGAATGGCTCCTGTACCTCAGGGCTGGCCCCAACCCACCGGCCAACCTGCGCGCCCGCTGCCGAGCGCAGAGGAGGGAACGAACAGCTCTGTTGTGGTAGGATTTAAGCGTCCTAGTCCACTCTCCAGGACCCTTGAGCTGGGAAGGACCTTGGAGAGCACCTGATAAAGTCTCTCCATTCCATTCCCTATTGCAGCGTTGGGGAGCTTGTCCCCTCGAGGCAAAGAGCCCACAGGCGTGTTGGGATGACTGGGTTTTGCTGGTCTTCAATCTGTAACGTTGGAATTTTTACTACCCTGCCTCTTCCTCATTCTGCGTGATTCTCCAGAGGAAGAAGAGGTGGACAAGATGATGGAACAGAAGATGAAGGAAGAGCAAGAAAGAAGGAAGAAAAAGGAGATGGAAGAGAGAATGTCACTAGAGGAGACCAAGGAACAAGTAAGCAGTCCCTTGATCTCTCCAAGCTCTAAATTCTTCCCTTGACTCTCCCTGCCTTCATCTTCTCTCCCCACCCCATACCAGATTCTGAAGTTGCAGGAGAAGCTTTTGGCCCTACAGGAAGAAAAGCACCAGCTTTTCCTGCAGCTCAAGAAAGTTTTACATGAGGAAGAAAAACGGAGGCGAAAGGAACAAAGGTGGGATCAGAGTGATAAAAACCGAAATGGGGGCTAAGTGGAACTGGGATCAGATAGTAAGACAACCAGTGTTTTAACGACAAAAGAGAGAGTGTCTGTCCTTGACTTTGATCTGTTTTCCTTCCGCTCCAGTGACCTGACCACCCTGACATCAGCTGCATACCAGCAGAGCCTGACTGTTCACACAGGAACTCATCTCCTCAGCATGCAAGGTGAGGATTAAAAAAACTACCTGATAGAACCAGCCTTCTTTGAGGTTGCAGCCTACCATTTCAGCATCCTGCCGCCCTTCTCCCTTTCTAGGGAGCCCTGGAGGACACAATCGCCCAGGCACGCTTATGGCAGCTGACAGAGCCAAACAAATGTTTGGACCCCAAGTGCTTACGGTAAGAATAGGATTGGATGCCTAGTCCCAAATATCCTTGCCACCAGTATTCAAGTCACAGACATATCAAGCACTTAAATTTAGGGGGAAACAAGAGCATAAAGATATACACAAGTCACTGAGTTTCAGCTTTCATGGAGCTTGTAGGTGAGTTCTCATTCTCCCTCCTTAGACTCGGCACTATGTGGGCTCAGCAGCTGCTTTTGCGGGGACACCAGAGCATGGACAATTCCAAGGCAGTCCTGGTGGTGCCTATGGGACTGCTCAGCCCCCACCTCACTATGGGCCCACACAGCCAGCTTATAGTCCTAGTCAGCAGCTCAGAGGTGAGTCGTCGGAGGGATGGGGGCTTGGCTTTCCTCAGGGTCAAAAGAGGAATGCTATTGAGTAAAGGGTTAATAGCCGTGTCTCTTTCTCAGCTCCTTCAGCGTTCCCTGCAGTGCAGTACCTATCTCAGCCACAACCACAGCCCTATGCGGTACACGGCCACTTTCAGCCCACTCAGACAGGTGATAACATCCCATGCAGGACCTCTAGCTCTCTGGGTCCTCCCCTCCCTGTCTCATTGTTTCACATGCCCCTGCTCCCCACCTAGGTTTCCTCCAGCCTGGTGGTGCCCTGTCCTTGCAAAAGCAGATGGAACATGCTAACCAGCAGACGGGCTTCTCTGACTCAGTGAGTATGGCGCTTGGGAGGTCAGGGTTAAGGATATGTTAAGAGGAGCTTCAGTATGCGTCAGGCCCTGACTCTGTTCTCTGCAGTCCTCTCTGCGCCCCATGCACCCCCAGGCTCTGCATCCAGCCCCTGGACTCCTTGCTTCCCCCCAGCTCCCTGTGCAGATCCAACCAGCAGGAAAGGTAAGAATGGTAATAACCTTACCTGTCAGAATCCCTATCCCAGAAAAGCAGAATTAGGTAGGACAGGTGGCCCACATCATCTGGTTTTACCTTCCTCTTTGGGGGTGGTTATCAGTAAGGGTATTAGTGGAAGGGAAAGTATGCCCAGTGACAAAGCCCTCTTTTCATCACCACCGCCAGTCGGGCTTTGCAGCTACCAGCCAACCTGGCCCTCGGCTCCCCTTCATCCAACACAGCCAGAACCCGCGATTCTACCACAAGTGACCATCAGATTATTATCTTCAACACCATACCCCCCATCCTACTGTGGGTGAGGGTACCCCCTGTGTGTCCCAGGCCAATAAAATCTACCTGCCACTGCCCCTGGCTGCTGCTGTTTGTGTTGCCTCCCACCCAACTGTCTGGAATAGGTCAAGGCTGCTTGAAGGGTTGGGTTAGGCTGGCAGGTCTACAGCAAGTCAAAGTGATACAGATAGTGGGTTTCAATGAACTCAGTGGCAGAGGTCAGTCTTTTTGTGGGTTCCAAATATACCCATTTAATTGAAATAAGCAGCTGAGTTGGGGGCTTCATATTAAACTTGTAGTTTTATTCAGGTTTGATTTTAACAAATGTATCGGGGAGAGAGCCCGCAGGGAAAGGTAAAGCCCATGGGGGCAGGGCCCTCCCAGATGCCTGAGGAGGGGCAAGTCCCCTCCCCCTCCTCCTCTTCCCTCCCCATCTAAAGGGGTTTGGGGAGAGAGACGCAGGCAGGGGAGGGGCTGGTCCCCATTCTGTTGGGATGGTGCTTAGGGTAAAGGGCCATGGGGAACAGGGGACCAGACCAGGGATGAGTGGGGAGGGCATAAGGACCATTTGCCAGAATCCACTGCTTTCTGATTCCAGATTGAATAAAAAAAAAAAAAAAAAAAAAAAAAAAAAAAAAAAAAATCCACAAGCAGCACCCACCCCTTCTCCCCCACCAGAGCTGTAGTGTGAGGGGAGGAGAGGAGGGCAGCTCACCAAGGCCATGGCTTCGCTTGCTCCTGGCCAAGGGAGCTAGGTGAAGGGCAGGGGCTCCCCGACAGATTGGGGGGGGGAACCAAAATAAAACGTCAAATAAATTGTGTAGGAGTCGTCCAGCCTAGGACCAGGCCAGAGCCAGGCCAGGCTGGGGGAGGGGGCCTCTGCAGGTTCAGAGGATCACTGCTGCCACCACCGCCACCCTGGGTTGGAGAAAGAAATTGGTAAGACAGGATAATACACCTTCAACAGGAAGGAGAGGGAAGACAGGGCCAAGCTAGGGGCAGAAAGGAGCAATTAAGACTAGAGCAGCTCTGCTGAGTGAGGACAACAAAATGTAAAGGCGACAGTGAAGGATTTGTGACACTCACCAGGGAGCCAGTTATTTTGCCATGGCCTTGATTGCAACAGCTGCCTCCTCTGTCATGGCAGACAGCACCGTGATCTGGAGGAGCAAGAGGGACAGCCAGATGTCTGAGCTCAGAGGAAAAAATGTACAGAGCAAAGCTGAGCACAAAAGCAGGGAGGGAGGCACCATACCAGGATCTCTTCTCCACAGTCATACTTCTGCTCAATCTCCTTGCCAAGATCTCCCTCAGGCAGACGAAGGTCCTCTCGCACCTCCCCACTGTCCTGGAGCAGTGATAGGTACCCATCCTGGATGCCAATCAGCTGGGGGCACATAGGGAAGGAAGCTGAAGGTAGTAACTAGCCCAGGTAGGCTGAGAGTAAAGGCTCTGAGACAGATTGGAATGACAGCAAACTAATACCAAATACCCTCTCCTGCCATTTCCCTCCTATCTCCCAGCACAAGCTCTTCTGGTCAGTCCCTGTCCTCCAATCCCCCTCCACCATAAACCACTAACCCATCTTCATTCAGACCATCTACATACCTGGAAATCATTCCTTTTGATGTTGGGGACATCCATATTATGAGTTGACGGGCAGATATCTTCATATTTCTTCCCAGTAAAGATGTCAATACCAACCAGGTGGACCTGTATGTATGCATCACAGAGAGAAACCCAACCAAACTCGCTTAAGATGGAGAAAGTAAAGGCTCAAATTGATCTTGCCTGATGAGGGAAGTCAGACTACACTGTTGGGGCAAAGACTGGGAGTATTGGAATTGAACCAATCAACTCAAGAAACAGTAAAGCCTCTTAAAACCAACCAACAGAGGCTAAAAGACCACCGGGATTGGGGTTGGCAGCACAAGAGAAAATGGCATGACAGGCTTAGAGAAGACAGTTAATGCTAAGAGTCTAGGGGAGGTGGGAGGAGTCTGGGTACAAGTTTGGAAGAGTTTTCTGGACACCAGGATAAGGAACTGAGAAACTGGGAAATAAGGAAGGTAGAAGGAAATGGTTAAGAAAACAAGAAGAAATGTGAAAGAGCTGAAAAGAAAAAGGGACTTGCAGGGAGATAAGAAATAACTATGCAGCTAGAAAATAAGGATGCCAGAAGAGCACAGAGAAGGATCTAGCCATTAGGGAATAACTCAAGATCAACGTCAAGTCAAAAGATGGAAAAACTGATTAAGGAAGATCACCACAAGAAATTCAACAAGAACAAACCAGGTTGAAAAAAATTCTAAAGAGGATAAGTCTGAGGTGATGAGAGAAGTGATGGCAAGAATGTTAAAACCCAAGAAAGCATGGTGGCTCAAGAAACCCAAGGAGAGTGGGATCCTGCAGCAGAGTTCCCAAGGAAAAGTTAGAACTGAGGAATCAAGCAGCAAAGTGATCTGAGAGTTCAGAATTAATGCGGGAGTCCCTCCCTCCAGGGGAAGGCCTCATTCTGTCAGAACTGGAGAAACCTTGGGCATAGTGATGGAAACAACCACCTACAACGGCTCAAGGGAAGAAAGAAACAGAAAAAGTGAAAACCAAGAATAAGAAGGGAGCAACTGAATAGCTAGAGCATAAAGGCCTGTGAATTGAAGTCCTGAGACTGGCACAAAGCTGGAGAAAAGGAGGGAATGCCAAAGAATGATGGGGGGACAGAAGGGTAACCAGAAGAGGCTGAAGACTGGGGAGCAGGTGTAGTGGTCTCAATGGATATAAGGGCTGAGTCCTAAACAAAAGGAATCAGACAGTCAAAGCAAAGTCAAAGGAAGGTCAGCACTGTTGGCAACTTGCTGCTGGGAGCGCCAAGGATACTGGAAGCATGGGGAAAGCAAGATGTGGAGGTGAAATTCTAACCTTGGCGTGGCCGTGCTTGCCAGTCTTCGAAGTAGACATCTCGACGATCTTACATGGCCGGCCTTTGAGCACCACAAAGCCATTCTTACGTAATGCTGAGCACTGCATTGGGAAGGTGGCTGAGGCCCCTGCATCTCCTGTCTCGAAGTCCAAATCATCTGCCATTTTAAGAAGCTTCGATTCCAACTAGAGCCAAGAAGAGAACTGAAGTGAATAAGCATGGAGGCTAACAGGACCTCCAATCTATCCCATTTCTCTCTAGAAACATTTTCCCAACTCTTTATTCCATTACCCACCTAAAATAAAGTCAAAGTTCCTGAACTTAAATACTGACTGGGCTCAAATATACTCAAGAACTGGTGTGTATATGGGAGGGTTGAATAGCTGGTTTCTCCCCCACAAATCAAAGCTAAAGTGGTGGCTTGGGAAAGGAAGGCTTCAGGGAGCTGGAGTGTCAAAACTCAGAGATGAGAAAAGACCTACTTCTTGGGACGGGGGAGGACTCAGGTGTTACTTGCCACTGAAACCAACCACCCCTCTCCCCCACATATAACCAGGGCTATAATTAGGTGAGCAGCTATGATCCAGCAAAAGGGCAGGGCTAATGTGAGGGGGGGAGGGTGGAGACCAGAGGACAAGGCCCCACCCATCTGTTACAACCCGCCCCCCCATCCACACACAAACCAGTCACTGCTACAGGAAACCACAAGGCCTCTTTGGGGGATTCCCGCCTCGCCAACATGCACTTGCAGATGGAGCCAAGGGGGAGAAAGCAAAGTTGTTTCCGAAATGATCCCCCTGCCAAACAGCTCGATCATGGTTCCCAAAGAGAACCCAGGAACCCAGCCTCTCCTGGAAGGTCCTCCCACTTTTCCCAGGATGCATCTGTTCTGTCGGCTTTTCAGGCCGGGCCAGTACAGTCAGTAGAAAGTGGGAGAGGTGGGGGGTGGTGAATGACAATAAAATGAAAGCAAAACGTTGGTAGTAGTGAGTAGTAGAAATCATACTAGGCTAGTAGAGTTAAGGACTTCGAAACTGAGGAACTCCCAAACCAGTTACAACGGGAAGACAGCGACAAGGTGAAGAGCGCCTATCACGGTGGGAAACTGCCTGAGACTTTAACGCGCTGTCGGCACGGGCCGACAGAAGAGTAGGGCTCCTGTCCAAACGCCCTCAGTTTCCCCATTTCTCCAGCCTCCCTGCTCGGAGGAGTGCCACTTACACCTGGCTGGCCGCCTCACTTTCCAGGAAGGTTTTGGAGGAAAGCTCCAGGGGCCCATGAGGTTGGGAAGCGCTAACATATGCCTGCGGCGGGCCCTCCGGGGTAATCAGGACCCGGGCCTCAGGCTTCTCCCACTCCTCAAAATCCCAGGCACCCTAGGACCCCCCGCAAGGACTAGCTCTCCCCGCGGCAGGAGCTGCCGGCTCCTGCCGACCATGTGGCCGTCAGGGGCTTCCGGTGGACGGGACAGAGGGGGAGGGGTCCCCGCGCTGCCATGCGGCCCCGGTCCATGCTCCGCCATGCGGCCTGAGACCCCGAGGGCAGCCTCCCGTGGGGGGCACTTCCGGTGCCGCGGCCGCCCCCTCCTCAGAGGCTACGCCAGGCCAGAGCCACACCGCCTCCCCTCCCCCCGACCGTCTGCCAACCCCCCCCAACATACCCTCTCACCGAATAGCCCCCTCCCCCACCTCACGTGGCCGCGCGGCGCCCGGTCCTCAACGGCGAGGTACCCTTGCCCCTGTGGGCCGATCTGGCACCTGGCCCTCGCCCCAGCGTGGCCGCCTGGCGGCCTCTCCCGCGTGGCGGCCGCGCGGCTCACCGTCCCCCTCCCTGCGTCGCTCCAACGTCACCGGGCCGGCCCCAACCGTCACCCTGCGCGCCAACCAGGGCGCGCACCCGCGCCTCTCCGCACCTCGCTCCCCTCTCAGACCAAGCCCGTGCCGCGGCGGCCGCCGCTCCCCTCTGCCCCCTCCCCGACCCCCGCGCAGTTCCATCTCTCCTCCCAGGCCCAAGTCAAGGTACCGCGCACGCGCGCCCTGCCCGCTCTCACCTCGCGCGAACGCACTGACTCGACCCCGTCCGCCCGTCGCGAGCCCAACCGCTGCCTCCGAGCCCGCTGCCGCCGCCGCCTCTACCGCCGCCGCCGCTGCTGCACACGGGTCTTAGTACGCAGGCGCCGACTCCCCACTGACCAACCAAGCAGCCCTATGACAGCCGCGCAAGCGTGCTATCTATCTCCTCCGCCCTCCACCCCCGCACTGCGCAAGCGCACACACCCATCCCATCTCCACCCTCCCTCCCACCTACCCGTCCAATGACGCGCATACGTGACTCCGCCTCTCACAAACCCTGAGCGCTTCTAACTAATCGGCAACGCGCAGGCGCACCCGGTTTTAATCTCTTCAACCTCCTCTTCCCTCCCCTTGATAGACCGCTCGTCCTACCGGACAGTCCTTGCGCCTGCGCAATAAGGAGCCCTGCACTCCACACCCTCCGAAGGAAACGCCTCGGTCTCAGAACGCATGCGTATTTGGAATCTTAAACGCCCCTTCCACCTCAGACGTCGTCTGCACGCCGGGCGTTGAAAAGACCACGCCACTATATCGCTTGTCTCGCCTAGAACGCATGCGTCGCAGGATACGCCCCACCTCGGCTTTAACTGGACTTAAACGACTCACACGTTTCAGAAAACTTGCTCTGTGGGGTGGGCCCCTTGTCTTGCAATCCGTCCCCTCAATTCCACACATGCGCGGGAGATGTCTTTCCGTACCACTCTTCCTAGCGCGCTAGTGTGGTCAGGTTGCCACCCATCTCGGCTTCACTTCTCTAAATCGAATGCCCATGCTGTGCCATAGAGTTCATCCGGGAAGATAGAGCGGTCCTGCGGCGACACCATCTTGTTTAAGCCCTCAGTCGGTATTGGTCCCTGTGGCATTCATAGAGGCCATTCCACTGTTAGGTCCTCAGTAAAGAGGCTTAGGTAGTATTCCTGTCTTTTCCCCAGCTATGCTCTGCGGCTACCAAAAGAATTGTCTACGAGGTCCTTTAGAAAAAACTGTCTATAAAAAGAGTGGTGGGCCGGGAGTGGTGGCTGACACCTGTAATCCCAGCACTTTGGGAGGCCGGGGCAATCGGATCACGAGGTCAGGAATTCAAGACCAGCCTGGCCAACATAGTGAAACCCCGTTTCTAGTGAAAAAAAAAAAAAAAATGTACAGGGCGTGGTGGCAGGCGCCCGTAATCCCAACTAGTGGGGAGGCTGAGGCAGGAGAATTGCTTGAACCCAGAAGGCGGAGGTTGCTCTGAGCCGAGATTGCACCACTGCACTCCAGCCTGGGCGACACAGCAAGACTTTGTCTCAAAAAAAAAAAAAAAAAAAAGTGGTATATTAGATTACATTGACATTGTCTTAATCATAGGAGACCTGAAGCTGGAGACAATCTATCTAACCACCTTTGTTTTCTTTGCCCTCCTCCTACCCCCATCTTAGGGAAGAACTCTGCTGCTTTTCCTGAAACGTCATAGTCTTCCAATTCCTGGCTTTCTAGTACTACCTTCATGGCTGCCTTGTTGGGTAACAAGACTTGAAACGAGCGGCTGGGCACGGTAGCTCAAGCCTGTAATCCTAGCACTTTGGGAGGCTGAGGCGGGCGGATCACTTGAGGTCAGGAGTTCCAGACCAGCCTGGCCAACATGGTGAAACCCGGTCCCCATTAAAAATATAAAATTAGCCGGGTGTGGTGGCATGTGCCTGTAATCCCAGCTACTCGGGAGGCTGAGGCAGGAGACTGACTTGAACGCGGGGGGCGGAGGTTGCAGTACGCCGAGATCAGCCACTGCACTCCAGCCTGGGCGACAGAGCAAGACTCTTGTCAAAAAAAAAAAAAGACTGAAATCGACCAAAGATCAGGTCTTCAGATCTCGTCCTCCTTTTGTGTCTTTAAGGAATTACTTCACATAGCTCTGCCTTGATTTTCTTCCCATAAAATGAGAAGAATAATGATGCCTGAACTCAATTTTTCAGGACGTTGTAAAAATTCTGCAACATGGGCTGGCCATAGTGGCTCACGCCTGTAGTCTTAGCTTTTTTGGGAGGCTGAAGTGGAAGGATCCTGTGAGGCTAGCAGTTATGGACAAGACTGGGCAACATAACAAGATCCTGTCTCTACAAATAAAGAATTAAACAAAAACAAAAGAAGCCCAGCTCAGTGACTGGTACCTGTAGACCTAGCTACTCTTCTTTCTTGGGAGGCCAAGGTGGAAGGATAGCTGGAGTCTAGGAGTTCATGGCTTCAGTGAGCTATTGTCCCCACCACTGCTCTTGATCCTGGGCAATAGAGACTCCATCCCTTAAAAAAACAAGTCTTGTGACACGATACATGTGAACTGCAAACACTAGATTGAATTACTACATTTGTGTAGCATATAATACTAACCCCCAGTACTTCCCTTCCATTTTCTGAAATTCATGCCCTTTCCTTTGCTAAAACAAAACAAAACAAAACAACAACAAAAAACTTTGTGAGTACGTTGTTCAAAAGTCCAACACTGACCGGCATGAAGGCTCATGGCTGTAATCCTAGCACTTTGGGAGGCTGAGGCCGGCAGATCACCTGAGGTCAGGAGCTCAAGAGCAACCTGGCCAACATGGTGAAACCCTGTCTCTACCAAAAATACAAAAATTAGCTGGGTGTGGTGGTGGGCACCTGTAATCCCAGCTACTCAGAAGGCTGAGGCATGAGAATCATTTGAACCCAGGAGGTGGAGGTTGCTGAGCCAAGAATCGCACAATGCACTCCAGCCTGGGAGACAAGAGCAAAACCGTCTCAAAAAAAAAAAAAAAGTCTAACACCTGCTTTTTTCAAAGCAAAGTATTTATTGTTTATATGACCCAGCAATTCCACTCCAACATATATATACTACCAAAGATTTAAAAACAGGTACTCAGGCAAATCCAGGCATGTGAGTATTCATAGCAGCACTTATTCACAGTAGCAAAAAGGTAGAAAAAAACCCTAATGTCTGTCAATAGATGAATGGATTTTAAAAATGTGGAATATTATTTAGCCATGAAAAGAGATTAAGTACATGATATAACTGAATGAATCTTGGAAAACACTATGCTAAGTGAAAAAAAGCTCAGACGCAAAAGGTCACATATTCTATGATTCCACTCTTAGAAAGTATCTAGAATAGATAAATCCACAGAAACAGAAAGATTTGTGGTTGCTAAGTGCTAGGGGAAGAGGGGAATTGGGAGTCACTGATTAATGGTATGAAGCTTTCAGTGATGAAAATAGAACTAGACAGAGGTGATGGAACTAGACAGAGGTGATGTTTGTATACCACTGTGAATGCACTAAATACCACTGGATTGTTCATTTTAAAATGGTTAATTTTTGGCTGGGTGTGGTAGGTGGCTCATGCCTGTAATCCTAGTACCTCGGGAGGCTGAAGTGGGTCAATCATGAGGTCAGGAGTTTGAGACCAGCCTGGCCAACATGGTGAAAACCCGTCTCCAGGCCAGGCGCGGTGGCTCACACCTATAATCCCAGCTCTTTGGGAGGCCAAGGCAGGTGGATCACGAGGTCAAGACATCGAGACCATCCTGGTCAACAAGGTAAACCCTGTCTCTACTAAAAATACAAAAATTAGCTGGGCATGGTGGCACGCACCTATAGTCCCAGCTACTCGGGAGGCTGAGGCAGGAGAATTGCTTGAACCCAGGAGGCGGAGGTTGCGGTGAGCCGAGATCATGCCATTGCACTCCAGCCTGGGTAACAAGAGTGAAACTCCATCTCAAAAAAAAAAGAAAGAAAACCCGTCTCTACTAAAAATGCAAAAATTAGTTGGGCATGGTTGCAGAGGAGAGTTGCTTGAACTTGGGAGGCTGTAGTGGGCCAAGATCGTGCCACTGCACTCCAGCCTGGGCAACAGAGCAAGACTCTGTCTCAAAAAAAAAAAGGTTAATTTTAGGCTGGGTGTGGTGGTTCACACCTGCAATCCCAGCACTTTGGGAGGCTGAGGTGGGAGGATCACTTGAAGTCAGGAGTTCCAGACCAGCCTAGCCCACATGGCAAAACTCCGTCTCTATTAAAATTACAAAAGTTAGGCATGGTGGCATGCATCTGTAATCCCAGCTACTCAGGAAGCTGAAAATCACTTTAACCCAGAAGGTGGAGGTTGCAGTAGGCCAAGACTCTGCCACTGCACTTCAGCCTGGGCAACAGAGCAAGATTCTGTTTCAAACAAAAAACAAAAACAATCAAACAAAAAGACCGGGCGCGGTGGCTCATGCCTATAATCTCAGCACTTTGGGAGGCTGAGGTGGTCAGATCACGAGGTCAGGAGATCAACACCAGCCTGGCCAACACGGTGAAACCTTGTGTCTACTAAGAATACAAAAACTAGCTGGGCATGGCAGGGCATGCCTGTTGTCCCAGCTACTTGGGAGGCTGAGGCAGGAGAATTGCTTGAACCCAGGAGGCGGAGGTTGCAGTGAGCCACGATTGTGCCACTGCACTCCAGCCTGGGCGACAGAGTGAGACTCTGTCTAAAAAAAAAAGATAGTGTCACATGACACTGGTTAGAATATAATAAAAAATAAATAAAAATTTAAAAAGTCTTGGGCCAGGTATGATGGTGGCTGACACCTGTAATCCCAGCACTTTGGAAGGCCAAGGAGAAAGGATTGCTTGAGTCCAGGAGTTTGAGACTAGCCTGGGCAACATGGCGAGACCCTGTCTCTACAAATGAAAAATAAAAAATTAGACAGGTGTGGTCATGTGTGCATGTAGTCCCAGCTATTGGGGAGGCTGAAGCAGGAGGACTATATGAGCTTAGGAGTTCAAGGCTACAGTGAGCTGTGATCATACCACTGTACTCCCGCCTGGAGAACAGAGTAAGACCCTGTTCCAAAAAAAAAAAAAGAGAGAGAGAGAGAAGTGTTGTACATAAATGTTCAAAGCAGCATTATTACTTTTTGGGGGGACGGAGTCTCAAACTGTTTGTCACCCAAGCTAGAGTGCAGCGGTACAATCTTGGCTCACTGCTAACTCCACCTCCTGTGTTCAAGCGATTCTCCTGCCTCAGCCTTCCAAGCAGCTGGGATTACAGGCGCATGCCAGCACACCCGGCTAATTTTTTGTATTTTTAGTAGAGACGAGGTTTCAGCTTAAGATCAGGCTGGTCTCGAACTCCTGACCTCAAGTGATCTGCCCACCTTGGCCTCCTAAAGTGCTGGGGTTACCAGCATCATTTTTTTTTTTTTTTGAAATAGGGTCTTGCTCTGTCACCCACACTAGAGTGCAATGTCACCATTATGACTCGCTGCAGCCTCTGCCTCCCGGAGTCAGGTGATCCTCCCACCTCAGCCTCCTGAGTAGCTGGGACTACAGGTGTACACCACCATCTCCAGCTGTTTTTTGTATTTTTTGAGGAGATGGGCTTTGCCATGTTGCTCAGGCTGGTCTTGAACTCCTGGGCTCTACTGATTTGCCCAATTTGTCCTCCCAAAGTGCTGGGATTATAGGCGGGAGCCACCTTGCCTGGCCAACAGTTTTTTTGTTTGCTTTTTGGTTTTTGTGACAGAGTGTCACTCTGCTGCTGACACTGGAGCACAGTGGCAAGATCTCTGCTCACTGCAACCTCCACCTCCCGGGTTCAAGCGATTCTCCTGCCTCAGCCTCCCAAGTGTCTGGGACTACAGGTGTGTGCCACCACATCCAGCTAATTTTTTTTCTTTTTCTTTTTTTTGGTATTTTTAGTAGAGATGGGGTTTCACCATGTTAGCCAGGCTGGTCTCGAAATCCTGACCGCAGGTGAACTGCCTGCCTTGGCCTCCCAAAATGCTGGGATTACAGGCATGAGCCACCGCACCCAGCTTGACAGTCTCATTTGGTACATTGCTCTGAGACATTGACTAAGTGTCTCGACTGAGCTAAGACTAAGCCACAAACTCGATGATATCAAACGGGACTTGGGTAGTCACAGCCCCCAAGAGCTTCCATTCAATCTAGAAGAAGCATAATGTGGACAGAAAACTAATGCATACACCAAGAAAGACAAGGGCAAAATATCATGTAGTATCGTGGTATGACGAGATAGCACCTGGGAAGACCAGCAGTGGTGTTGTGTCTGTGGGATCGCCACAGTCCAGGACAGAGTCTTCAGCTTTGGAAGGTCCATCATTTTCTTTTGCCAACTCAAGTGACTTCTTCAGGAAAGCCTTTCTTGACCTCTCAGGCTAAGTAGGCTTCTTGAGTTATATGCTCTCAGAGCAAAAAAAGCATTTGTCATAGACTGTCATATTAATCTATTTGTATAATTGTTTTATTAAAGTCTGGTTTTCCTCATTAGAATAAATCTGTATAAGGGATAGGAACCTGTTTGTTTTGTTCACCAGCATGTACTCAGCTCCTAGAATTGTTCCTGAGAAATACTTGGTACGTTATAAATATCAATTTAATGTTGAATAAGGGTACACCTGACTTAAGTTAGCCAGATTCACAATAGACCGACAAAGATATGGCAGTGTCAGATTATTTATAAATGAATTGAAATGACTTAAGGCACAGGGCTCCGTGGCTCACGCCTGGAATCCCAGCACTTTGATGGGCCATGCGGATCATGAGGTCAAGAGATAGAAATTCTGGCCAACCTGGTAAAACCCATCTCTACTAAAAATACGAAAATTAGCTCAGTGTGGTGCCATGCACCTGTAGTCCCAGCTACTTGGGAGGCTGAGGCAGGAGAATTGCTTGAACCTGGGAGGTGAAGGTTGCAGTGAGCCAACATCACACCACTGCATTCCAGCCTGGTGACAGAGTGAGACTTAGTCTCAAAAAAAAAATGGCCAGGCATGGTGGCTTATGCCTGTAATCACTTGGGAGGCCGAGGCAGGTGGATCACAAGGTCAAGAGATCGAGACCATCCTGGCCAACATGGTAAAACTCCGTCTTTACTAAAAATACAAAAATTAGCTGGTCGTGGTGGCGGGCACCTGTAGGCTGAAGCAGGAGAATTGCTTGAACCCGGGAGGTGGAGGTTGCAGTGAGCTGAGATTGCGCCATTGCACTCCAACCTGGTGACAGAGCAAGACTGTCTCAAAAAAAGAAAAGAACAGAAAAGAAAATGACCTAAAATGACTCATCAAGTTCCAGAAGTCTGAGGAGCAGCTGACTTGAGAGAACCTGACTTGAGGGTCTGGCAGAAGGTGGGAAGAACTCAGGGGGAGACACAAGTTTGAGAGCCATCAGAAAGTGGTCACCGGAGCCAGGGAAATGGGTAGAACAACCTAAAGAAGGGTTGGCTGGGCACGGTGGCTCACATCTGTAATCCCAGCACTTTGGGGGGCTGAGGCAGGTGGATCACTTGAGGTCAGGAGTTCAAGACCAACCTAGCCATAATGGTGAAACTCCATCTCTACTACCAAAAAAAAAAAAAAAAAAAAAAATTAGCCAGGCATGCCTGAAATCCCAGCTACTCTACTAGGGAGGCTGAGGTAGAATATTCACTTAAACCTGGGAGGCAGAGGTTGCAGTGAGCTGAGATCACGCCACTGCACTCTAGCCTGGGTTATAGAGTGAGACTCCATCTCAAAAAAAAAAAAGGAGATGGCAGGAAAACATGGCCTAGGAAACACTGGGGTTGATGAAGTAGAACAAGCATAACAAAGCATAACAGGAGAGGTTGAGGTCACAGGGAACGTTAGGTTGTGGAAGCTGTGGCAGGAACACTTCCCTTGATGGAGGCCAAAGGGAACCAGAAGCCATCCACTGCAAGTCTCAACTGAGAAGGGACAGTGGGCCCTCACTGAAGAAGCTGTCACGGTGGTGTGATGGGCAGAAACCAGATTTGGGTTGGTGGGGTATGAAAGAAAGTTGAAGAAGTAAGCACAGCAAAGACTGGTTTCAGGAAATTTGGTGTTCAAATAATGAAGATTGGGTTGGGTGCAGGAATCCCAGCACTTTGGGAGGCTGAGGCCGGTGGATCACGAGGTCAGGAGATTGAGACCATCCTGGCCAAAATGGTGAAACCTCCTCTCTACTAAAAATAAAAAATGTTAGCTGGGTGTGGTGGCATGTGCCTGTAATCCCAGCTACTTGGGAGGCTGAGGCAGGAGAATTGCCTGAACCTAGGAGGCAGAGGTTACAGTGAGCCTAGATTGCACCATTACACTCCAGCCTGGGTAACAAGAGCGAAACTCCGTCTCAAAAATAAATAAATAAAAAGAAAAAAGAAAAAAAGTTAGCTGGGTGTGGTGGCATGTGCCTGTAATCCCAGCTACTTGGGAGACTGAGGCATGAGACTCACTTGAACCCAGGAGGTGGAGGTTGCAGTGAGCTGAGATTGGGCCACTGTACTCCAGCCTGACAACAGAGAGAGATTCGTCTCAAATAATAATAATAATAATAATAATAATGGAGATATACAGGTTAATAGTTGAGAAAGCAGGATTCTTTTTAATTTTACTTTACTTTTATTTTTTTGAGACAGGGTCTCACTCTGTCACCCAGGCTAAAGTGCAGGGGCACAATCACTCACTGCAGCCTTGACCTCCTAGGCTCAAGCAATCCTCCCACCTCAGCCTCCCAGGTAGCTGGGACTACAGGTGCATGTCACCACCTTCAGTTAATTTTTGTATTTTTTGTAGAGACAGGGTCTCATGATGTTGCCCAGGCTGGTCTTGAACTCCTGAGCTCAAGCAGTTCTCCTGTTTTGGCCTCCCAAAATGCTGTGATTACAAACATGTGCCACCGCGTCTAGCCTGTTTTGTTTTTAAGTAATGAACAAAACAGATAGGTAGAGAACACTTCAGGTGAGCAGGAACAAATGGAAAGAAGTGACAGAAAAAGAAGGAAGCCTTTTCACTAGAGTGTCTAGAGCTGTTGTTATCTGTAGTACTTAAGAATATTTAAATAACTAGAAAATTATGGCCAGGCTTGGTGGCTCACACCTGTAATCCCAGCACTTTGGAAGGCCAAGGTGAGTGATAGAGCCCAGGAGTTCACCCAGGGTGAAACCCCCTCTCCACAAAAAGTACAAACAATTAGCCGGGCCCGGTGGCATGTGCCTGTGGTCCCAGCTCAGGATTGGGTCAGTTAACTATACAGGTGGGAGGTTGAGATGGGAGGATCACTTGAGCCCTCAAGGTGGAGGCTGCAATGAGCTGAGATGCTGCCATTGCACTCCAGCCAGGATGACAGAGTGGGACCCTGTCTCAAAAACAAAAAAGAAAATTATATGCACAAATCCTTCATCTGAACAGGACAATTAAATGCATCTCTATGACGTCTGCGAATTCTTCTCCATGGGCATAGAGAGCAAAGAGCTGTTGCTTGTGTAGCTGTTGTTTCAACAGCCAGGAGTAAGCTTCCCTGCAATGCTCCCACCTCTGATCTCCTGATATTTTCTTTTCTTTCATTCTTTTTTTTTCTTTTTTTCTTTCTTTTTTTTTTTTTTTTGACAGAGTCTCTCAGTCTGTTGCCCAGACTGGAGTGCGGTGGCACAATCTCAGGTCACTGCAATCACTGCAACCTTCATCTCCCTGGTTCAAGTGATTCTCCTACTTCAGCCCCCTCGAATAGCTGGGATTACAAGCGTGCACCACCATGCCTGGCTAATTTATGTATTTTTAGTAGTAATGGAATTTCACCATGTTGTCCAGGCTGGTCTCGAAGTCCTGACCTCAGCATCCCAAAGTGCTGGGATTACAGGTGTGAGCCACCGTCCCCGACCAATTTGCTTTTTCTTTCTTTTCCTTTTTTTTTTTTTTTTTTTTTTTTTTTTTTTTGTTGTTGTTGAGACAGAGTCTCCCTCTGTCGCCCAGGCTGGAGTGCAGTGGCACAATCTTGGCTCACTGCAACCTCCACCTCCAGGGTTCAAGCGATTCTCCTGCCTTAGCCTCCTGAGTAGCTGGGATTACAGACGTGCCCACGCCCAGCTAATTTTTGTATTTTTATTTTATTATATTATTATTATTATTTGAGACGGAGTTTTGCTCTTATCGCTCAGGCTGGAGTGCAATGGCGTGATCTCGGCTCACTGCAACCTCCACCTGCCAGGTTCAAGCGATTCTCCTGCCTCAGCCTCCCAGAGGGCTGCGATTATAGACGTGAGCCACCGCGCTCGGCCCATTTTCTTAATCTTACTACAAAAAGGGCTCAGCTTCCCTTCTTATGTTCCTCTCATCTCACCCTCTAGCCTGTAGCTAACTGGCCCACTCCTGAGCTCCCTCTGTACCTTCCATGTGATTCTTTTGCTGCAGCGGTCACCCTGTGAGGTTTCTTGACTGCCTTCCCCAGCCTTGGTCTCAGGCTTCTCCAATTCCTTGAGCTCAGGGCTAGGCACGGGTAAGTCGGTCCTTAACAGTCCAAGGCCAGTGGTCATTCTTGTATGCTTCACTGCCTCGTCTTGCGACTTTGTTGTTTTCTTGTCTCTTCTCTTTTTCTGTCCACTGTACCCGATGCCCTGGAAATCAGAATCTTAACTCTGAAAGGGCCGGAGGAGTGGGGCGGGCGGGATAGCAAGTGGAGGGACCAAGAGGAAGCGGGAGCCGGCGGCTTCCGGGAATGGCCGGCAGAGGGCGACCCGGGACCGGGAGAGGCGACTCTGCGGCTGCTGCCGGCCGCGGGCTGGGAAGGAGATGCGGAGGACGCAAAGCTGGGGAAGTGCACGTGGGGCGGGCCGAGCAGCGCCTGGGGGCACGTGTGCTGTCCCGGGGCGCGCTGTCCTGGCTAAAAATACGCGCACCCACGTCCTCCCTGGTGGTGGAGGTGGCCCTAGGGAGGAGATACTGCTGGAGCCTCGTTTTTCTGGGAGGAACATTTCAGCTTCCAGGTAGGACTTCCCAGGCTCCTGAGAAACCTGATGCAAGCTTCGCACCGCGCCTCAGCCCTCTTATCTGTGTAATGGGGGCTTTTAATGTATTCGATAAATATTGAGCGTGTACGTCGTACCAGGCACTGCTGCAGGGGTCTGGTGTAATTACAAGGCTCTTACTGCTGTGGAGTTTACAGCCTACTGTGCGTGGGGAAGTAAAATAACAAATGGTCAGGATCATGTCATATTTTCAAAAATGCCATTAGAAAAATAAGGAATGGTGTGATCGGGAAGAGTGGTATGTAAGCTGCTACTTGAAAAGGGCCACCCTGAGACACGAAGGCGGAAGAAACTGCATGTGCAAAAGGCCTCGAGTCCACCGAAGCCTGACTACTGGCTGGAGACCACAGTCCCCAGCAGGTAGACATCAGAGGTGCAGCGGTCAGCATGGGCCACATGAGTAGACACATTGATCAAAACAAAGCCGGAGGCAGTGGCTCACGCCTATCATCCCAGAACTTTGGGAGGCCGAGGTGGACGGATTACCAGAGGTCAGGAGCTCGAGACCAGCCTGGCCAATATGGTGAAACCCTGTCTTTACTAAAAATACAAAAATTAGCTGGGCTGTGGTGGTGCACGCTTGTAATCCCAGCTCCTCAGGAGGCTGAGGAGGGAGAATCGCTTGAACCCGGGAGGAGGAGGCTGCAGTGAGCCACGATCGCACCACTGCACTCCAGCCTGGGCAACAGAGGGAGACCCTGTGTCAAAACACAAACACACAAACCGACAAACATAAAACCAACTCAGCGAAGAGCTGCACATTGTATTACTTGTAAACTTTGATTCCAATACAAGCATATGTAGGGGCAGGCCGGGGGCAGTGGCTCAAGGCAGGAGAATCGCTTGAACCTGGGAGGCAGAGGTTTCAGTGAGCCGAGATCGCGCCACTGCACTGCACCCTGGGCGACAGAGCGATACCCTGTCTCAAAAAAATAGAAAAGTAAGGGTTCCCCGTTTGTGGGAGCAAGTGTGAGCCGGGAAAGCGGTTCTGCGGCGCTTTCCAGCCTATCCCGCGGGCGGATACCGCAGCCCCAGGTGTGCTGCGCCGCCCTGTGGGGAGACGGTGGCAAGGGCGGTGGTGGCCGGAAGGCGTCTGCACCTGGCAGCCTACGGGCAAGGTCGGTCTCGAGGGTGCAAGCGAGCGGTGCTGCTCTCTACAGAACCGAGGCTGGAGACTCCTGCCCTTCGCTCGAGTCGTTAGGGGTAACCTCAGTGCTGCGGCCCCAGCCCCGCCCGTCGCGCTAAGGCCAGGTGGCGGTTGGGGCGCCACCGGCCCGTTTGATTTCCCGCGGCCGGTGGAAAGGGGCGGAGGGGGGAGGGGAAAGGGGCCGCCGGCCAATGGGTTGGGCCGGGAGCGGTCACGTGGCGGCCCAGAGGCGGGGCCCAGGTGTACTTACCGAGCAGCGGGCGGGGGCCGGGACCGGGGTGCGAAGTCCGGAAGGCGGGGCCAGCGTGCGGGCCAGGGGGCCTCCGGGCTGGGATTGGCCCGTGACTGGGAGGCGGGGTCTGCGCGCGCGGCAGCGGTGGGCTGCGATTGGCCTCGGCTCCGGGCCCGCTGCCGGTGTGCTGGCTAGGCTTGGGGCGCGAGGACCGAGCGGGGCGGCGGGTTCGCGAGCCGGGGGGAAGGGCTGGGGCGGTGGCGGTGGCGGTGGTGGCGGCGGCTGGTACTGGACCCGGCGGGATGAGCGAGGTGGACGCGGCAGCGGTGGCGACAGCGGCCCCCGCTGCGACGGTGCCCGCGACGGCGGCAGGGGTGGTAGCGGTGGTAGTACCGGTGCCCGCGGGGGAGCCGCAGAAAGCAGGCGGCGGGGCCGGCGGCGGCGGCAGCGGCGGCGGCGGGGGCGGAGCCGCCTCGGGCCCCGCTGCTGGGACCCCCTCGGCGCCGGGCCCCCGCACCCCTGGCAACCCGGCGACCGCGGCCTCGGGAACCCCCACGCCCCCGGCACGGAGTCAGGCGGACAAGCCGGTGCTGGGTGAGGGGGGGCGCTCATGGGGCGGCTCTGAGCAGTCGGCGGGCTGGGGGAAGGGCAGTGTGGAGCCCGGCGGGATCCGGAAAACCAAAGGCGGTCTGGCCAGGAAGCCCAGAGCGCTAACTGGGCTGGGAGCTGCGCACCCAATAAAGTGGATTCCCCTGGTGGGAAATCCTGCAGTGCTTTCCTGGGCGGGAGGGCGGGGCCGGCAGGTTTAGCTAAAGCTGTGGAGTGGAGAATAAACCCCCAGGGCCCGGCCACGCCTCCGGGCGGGACACAGTGCCTGGTTGACTCGGTTAGAACTAGGTAAACCTCTGAGCCCAGCCAGCAGGTGCCCTGGGGACTCTTGCGTTGGGAGGGGTAGAAAAACCCTCAGTTATGGCCTGGGGCAGCACTTTGCAGACCAGGTGAGTACCCAGTTCTGAGTGAAGGGCCTGGATTTGTAGGATGTGGGGAACGTGCCTTAAGAGTTGGAAGGCTTTTTGAAAGCCTAAGTCCCCTTTGTGGGTGAGTCCATTTGGTGGAATAGAGTAAGAATACCTTGAAGCTGCTGGTGAAACCTGGTTGGCTCGAAGGTAACCTTAATAGTAGTTTGGAGCTTAATTGCAATAGTTGTGGCTATTTGGAGCAGCAATAAGGCAGTAGGCTAGATTTTTTTTTTTTTTTTTTTTGGAGTGTCTCAAAACTGAGTCCAACTGCATCTCTTCCCCCGTCTTACTGTCCCCACTGCATCTCTGCCTGGCAGCAATCCGAGTCCTGGGCACTGTCAAATGGTTCAACGTCCGGAATGGTTACGGATTCATCAACAGGTATCCAAGGAACCCGGGGAGGGGGGGTGGAATGGGTGTCTTCCAAACTGGCCTGTGGGACTGGACACCTGCCCAAGCTCATCTCCACCCCTGCAATGTTGCACATGGTTGCAAAGGAGGCACATGGTTGCAATGTCCAGCTGATGCTGGTTGAAAGTCTTTAACCGCAGCACAAATGTGCGCTTAGTGACAAGAGGAAGCCTCCTCCACATCTTCAAGGGCAGCAGAGGATTAATGATTCAGGAACTTGGCAAACCTGGCTCTGACCCTGCCAGCTTCTCGTCTCACCTTCTGGAATTGCTTCATTACTTTCACTCTGACATGCCTTTGGGGCACAACGTATTGCAGGGTTCTCTGCCTCAGGGCTCCCTGCTGGAATCCTCACTGATTTCCTGTTATGGCAGCACTCACAACTTATCTCCGTTAAAGAGCTGTGGCTCATTTGAGCCCCCCACCTGTTGGGACTGAGGCTGACTGGGGGGCAGAAGGAGCCCGAGGCTGCTACTCTTCTTCAGAAGGCAGCCCTGCCCCTCAGCACTGGGAGAGGCTGTGGCAGTGGATTCTGGGCAGAGCCAGGTCCCGGCCGGCCAGTGGGCCCTTCCCCAGCCTAGGCATCCTGCCCAGCCCGGCCCTCCTGGGAGGCCCCAGTTCCCTCTTAGCAGGCTAACCCTTGTGCAGATCCAAGTGCTTTACAGCTAAAATGTTTGTTCTGGGGAAGGGTCCCCGTCTAATTCTGGAAACGGCAGACTGGGTGCAGGGCAAAGTGCCTCCAGGAAAACTTTTCCTTTCTCCCCTCCCCCCACCGACTGGGGTGCTTGTGATAGAGACTGGGTGAATGTTTTCTTCTCTTTCACCCTTAGTCCCACGTGTGCGGAATGTGGGCCTGACCCTGGGGTTCACCTCCAGGCTGAGGATGAGAATAAAGTTTTGTGGCTGTTTGGAGCAAGTTCCTGACACTTTGTTCCCTTCTCCAACTTCTGCACCTCTGGCTCCATCTGCACTTTCTGCCTCCTTGACTATAGAAAGAAGAAGACAAATTTTCCAACCCCAATGGGGGTTGGGGGAGGGGGATTGGCTAGGGTCAGTTGTACCCAGCGCTGGCAGGTTGTAAGGCTCGCCTGGGGTGGAAGTGTGGCTCAAGCTGCCTTTGCCTCCCCAGCTTGCCCTTTCCTCGTGAAGTCCAGGTGTGGCACTGAGGTTTTAGGTGTATTTCCCTTTACATCAGCTTCTGGGGTCCTCCTGGCTCTTTCTCCCTCACCTCGGGCCCTGAATACCCCTAACTGGAATGCTGGCAAGGATGGACCCACTGAACTTAAGACAGGGCAGCTAAGGGGGCCTCAGTGAGGAGCTGAGGGCTTTGTTCAAGTCCCCTCCTTAACGACCCGTCCTGTTCTGCAGGAATGACACCAAGGAAGATGTCTTTGTTCACCAGGTAAGTGCTAGGTCGGCTTTCTGAGGGGAAGAACCGGCCCTCTTTGAAGGCCTTGGTCGTAGTCCTTAGCAGTGCCCTCCGTCGTGTTTCTCTGGCTCTTACTTCTTCACAGCGGTGCCCCTGCCAGGGAATAGCTCCCCCATCTGCCTCAGGTGCCTGTGTCAACCACCATTAGCTGCACTTGTGTGGGGTTATTAAACGTCTGTCAGAGTTGAGCATGCTGCCCCTGGGTGTGGCGTGCTCACTACCTCCTGGGACCTGTTAACACTCCAGGAAGCACTGAGGCAGTTTTCAGAGGGAGAAGGTACTTGGGTGCAGTGGTTCTCAAAGCGTGGCCCCCGCACCAGCAGCAGCAGCAGCAGCAGCAGCAGCAGCAGCAGCATCACCTGACATCCAAATTCTCAGGTCCCAGCCCAGACCTGGTGAATCAGAGCTGGGGCTGGGGCTGTGGAGTCTGTTTAATGAGCTCTCCAGGTGATTCTGATGCACGCTACAGCTTGAGAACCACTGCTTGGTGGAAAGAGCTCTCAGTGGGACCGAGGTAAGAAGCACAGTGCATTTTACCCACTTTGCAACTGAAGACTATCCCTGCCTTTTGCTTTGCTTTGCTTTGGAGTTCATGTTTCTCGCCTTCCTTTTTGAAATCCCTGAGGGGGAAAGGGGGAGGGTGTGTCCTGGGGACAGTGGTTAACTGCACAATCGTTGCTGAGGCCCCTAGTGTGTGACTTTTCCCATACTAAACTTTGACCACCTCCTTGCTCCACCCTCCAGCTCTAGACCCCAAGTCAGATGTGGAAAGAATGAGATTGGGTGGTGGACCCAGCAGGGGGTGACAGAGACTCTGGTCTTGCTGGCTCACCTTTCTCCTGGTCTTTCCCCCAATCAGACAGCTATTAAAAGAAACAACCCCAGGAAGTTTCTGCGCAGCGTTGGAGATGGGGAGACTGTGGAATTTGATGTCGTGGAAGGAGAGAAGGTTTGGGGACGGCTATGGGGTATAGAGTTGACCAGGCTTATGGGAGGGTGGCCTGGATGGCAGGGTAGACACTCCTGGGCCCAGCTCTGCCCCATTCTGTGGAATTGGATCTGTGTTCTCTCCCCCTAATGTCCTCTTTCTTAACACTAGGGCTAAGGGATGTCCTAAATATGTCCCTGTCATGTCGGCAGTGTCTGGGTTTCTTCTCTGTAGTTCACCAAGCACTTCCACATCTGTTCTCCACATGGGGCCCTGTCCTCAGACTTCCTGAGTCTGCCTCTGGAGTAAAAGGTGGATGGTGGCTGCCAGGCCTTTCTCCACTCAGGAGGGTGCAGTAGCAATTATTTCAAAAGAACAGGTTGCTTCTTCCTAGGTGGATGTACATGCACTCCACTGCCCCTCCAGGGAGGGTAGAAAGAAGTTAGAGGAGCTGAAGGAAAGCTGGAGAGGGGCCTTCCCCTGGAAGAAGGGGAAGCAGGTTGGGAGTGTGCGCCCGCTGAAGTGGGTTCTGACTGTTCACTCACCACCTTCCCAGGGTGCAGAAGCCGCGAATGTAACTGGGCCTGGGGGGGTGCCTGTGAAGGGCAGCCGTTATGCCCCCAACCGACGTAGGTTTCGCCGATTCATCCCTCGGCCGCGCCCAGCTGCCCCACCACCCAGGGTTGCAGAGGTTCCCTCAGTGGGGACAGAACCTGGCAGCGAAGGGGAGCAGGCTGAAGACTCTGGGCAGCGGCCCAGACGACGGCGCCCACCACCCTTCTACCGAAGGCGGTTCGTGCGAGGCCCTCGGCCCCTTAACCAGCAGCAGCCTATAGAGGTGAGGGGAAGCTGGAGTATGGGAACCAGTTCCCCAAGTTCAGGAGAGGAGTGGGAGTTAGGATAGAGACCATGGGACCCCAAAGAAGGAGAAACTAAGGGTTGGGCAGAGCTGTGGAAAACCTGGTTCCGGGTCAGCTGCTGTCCCCACAGCTCACCAGGGCCTTTGCCTATTCCAAGGGCACTGATGAGGTAGAACCCAAAGAGACAGCTCCACTGGAGGGGCACCAACACCAGGGAGATGAGCGCGTCCCCCCGCCCCGGTTCCGGCCCAGGTACCGAAGGTAAGACTCCCTGCTGGGGCTTGGTCTCCCCCTTCCCTCCAGTGCTGGTTCCTTGGGGAAAGGGACAGGAGGGTGGAAGGCTGAAGCTCGAGGCAGAGCCTGGCTCCTGGTGAGAGAGGTACCTTGTAGGGAGGCAGTGCTCATAGGCTGGAAGCCTGGCTCCTGGAGCGGGGGTGGGGCAAGGCAGCTCGGGGAGCCCTGGGGAGGGAGGCGGTCAGCCCTGGGTGTTCCCTGGTCCCTTCAAGGCCCTGCTCCTTTCCCTAGGCCTTTCCGCCCCAGGCCACCCCAGCAGCCTACCACGGAAGGTGGGGATGGTAAGACCAAGCCCAGTCAAGGTTCTGCAGATGGTTCCCGACCTGAGCCTCAGCGCCCACGAAACCGCCCATATTTCCAGCGTAGACGGCAGCAGCCTCCTGGTCCCTGGCAGCCCACAGCCCCTGAGGTGAGGACCTCGGGATGCGGGATGAAAGAAAAGGCTCAGACCAGCTCTCCTGCACCCCTCTTTTTCTTTTTTCTTCCTACTTTATCCTTTGGCTTCTCCCCTCCCCTGGCCCTGCCACCACCTGCTTCCAGGCAGCCTGCTGGATCTGCCCCCAGCAGGTGCTCCCTCCCACCAGGAAGCCCCAGGGGAGGCAGTCAAGCCCAGGTCACTGCCCCTGCCCCTCAGTGCTGCCTAGAGCCATAGCACCAGCTTGTGGATGTGAACTGGAGGAAGTGATTGAGGGTATTAATGGGGAAGGAAAAATGAAAGAAGGTTGAAGTTCAGGGCTCTGAAGAACAAGTCTCGGCCGGGCGAGGTGGCTCACGCCTGTAATCCCAGCACTATGAGAGGCCGAGGCAGGTGGATCACTTGAGGTCAGGAGTTCGTGACCAAACTGTCCAACATGGTGAAACCCCGTCTCTACTAAAGATACAAAAATTAGCTGGGCATGGTGGTGCACACCTGTAGTCGCAGCTACTTGGGAGGCTGAGGCAGGAGACTCGCTTCAACAGGGAGTGAGAGGTTGCAGTGAGCCGAGATCGCACCACTGCACTCCAGCCTGGAGTGAGACTCTGTCTCCCAAAAAAAAAAAGTCTCAATTGGCCCCTGCTGTTCTCTAGACCTCAGGCCCTACCAACAGTGGGGACCTCACCTCTACCATCCTGGAGTGATTCCAACTCAAAGGACAACCAGAGCTGCCATCTGGTGAGTGGCTGATGCAGTTGGGTGGGTGACTGGGTGGCAATAAGTGGCTGCTCACGATCTGTCCATTTCCTTTTCTCTCTCAGGTACCTGCCAGTTTTTCCAACTGACCTGTACCCTACCCAGTACCTTGCTCCCCCCTTCCCATGATTCATGGCATCAAAACACCAGCTTTTCACCTTTTCTTTGAGTCTCAGGAGGGCCAAAGCAACAGCCTTTTGCTTTTTTTCCCTCTTCCCTCCCCTTATCAAGGGTCGAAGGAAGGGATCCATCCTTAGTGTTCAGAGATACCAACTCCTTCCCCTAACTCGGGCTGAGAAGGAACCAGCCAGCTCTTACCTTCTCCTGGTTGTTTTGTTCCCCCCCCAGTTTATTTTTGTTCCCCCCCGGCCCCCTACCTCTGAAGCCATTTTATGATCTGTCATGTGCCACCTGAGCCTCCAGTAAAAACAAAAACAGGCTTTCCTGTGGTCTTGGTCTCTGCCTCTTCTGTTTTGGAGAATTGCTAGTAACTCACTGTTGAAGGTGGGGAAGAGGGGATGTGGGGCCATGGGCAGGGCCTGGCATCCTTGCTCCTGGGTCTCCAGCTGTGCCCCTGATGAAGAGTGCCTCCATCAGGAGCCTCACTGCCCATCTGTGGTATGGGCTGCCATCTCCCTCGCAGAGTGAGTGTTCTGCAGATGCCAAGAGCAGTGCCCACCACTGGCAGCTACAATTTATTGAGCATTTACTATTAATAAAGCAATGAGTAGAAATGTAAGGGCATGAGCGATGGCATCCAGAAGATTCTGAGGCCTTGAGCTGAGTCAGGACAGAGGGAGGAAGAGGGGTGAAGAGTTATGGTCCCTGTCTCAGCCCGTCCTCAAGTGCCTCCATGCCAGGATGCTTGTCTTCAGCAGTGACTTTATAGATCTATATATACACATTTCGTACAACCGACCTTTGGTTTCTTCTCTCAGCCCCCTTTTCAAACGTATATAAAAATATCCAAAGGCTCCTCCCAGCCCAGTGTTTCCAGGCAGCCTTTCAAATCCCCTCTTTCCCTTAGTTGGTCAAAAGCCTGTGGGCACAGCACCCTTCCAGGAAGGGAGAGGAAAAAAGCTAGGGCTCCCTCTTGGCAGCCTTGGGGAACAAGGCTTGGGGTAGAGCCCCATGCCTAGAGGCGGGAGCCTGCTGTCCTTCCGTCTTGCCACATATGGGCACATTCTTTCCTGTTCCCTCTTAACCTGGAAGACTGAGCCTGCAGTGAGGGAAGTGAGTCCTTTTCCCTGGAGGGGTCAAGACAGAATCCCCTTTGCCCAGAGTCTGTATGGCAGGAATTCAATGTAAGTCCCAGATGGTGGAAGGAGTCCAAGGTGGTGGGAAACTCTATTTCTTGTCTCATGTCCTGCTCTCTGCTCCGATTTGTCCCACTGAAAAAGTCTAGACCTCTCCTCACTCTAATCCCCCTTCTCTAGCAGGGAAGAAGGTATTCTGGAGCTGAGTCTGGGTGGGTGGGGAGGAAAGGGGATAGGGGAAGGAAGAGGGAGGGGAGAATGGCCCACCCTGATGGCCATGGCCTAACCACAACACATAAATAATCCAAGAGAGTCACACGAGGGGAATGAGGGGGTGCTCAGACCACCCTTCCCCCAGCTTCCCATTCTCCCAGGCTACAGGGATTCTTTTCCACCCGGAAGTAATAGGGAAGAGAGGGTTAAAGTGCTGCAGAGGAAAGGAAGGGGTCTCTGGGGTGGGTCGAGAGAGCTGGCTCTCCCACCCCTGCTTGGCCCCTCAGTCGTTCTCATCTGGCCCTAAGTACTCCAGTTCTGTGCTGGGTTTCACCTCCTGCTCTAAAAGAGAGGGTGTCCGGTGGAAGGCAGCTGAGATCTGGTCAAAAGTCCGGCCTCGAGTTTCAGGTACTCTTAAGAAGGTGAAGATGAAGAAGCCAAGCAGGAGGACGGCAAATAGAAGGAAGACGTAGGGCCCCAAAGCCTCCTGGGACAGGTGGAGAAAGAGGTGTTGACAGAGTGAGGTGGGGAGGGAAGGAGTGGTTAATGGCAACCAGGAGCTAAAGGCCTTCATAGGGAGCTGGGGAGCCTGCAGACAGCAGCTGGCTCCTCCAGGGATGAGGGAAATGACCAGGAATGAGAATTTACATGGAGAAAAGGATTCTCTGAACCCCAATACACCTTTATAGTTTTTGGCCTCTTCACCATCCTCAGTTACTGCACTCAGGAGACTCCTGGCTGCTTGTAGTATTCATGAAAAGTTTATCGTTTTATTCTTGGACTAAGGTAAGTTATGCCACTGGTTCGTCTTAGGCACCTCAGTTGCTATCCAATCTAGGTCAGCTCCCTTCCTTGCTTTGATTCTGTAGAGCAGGTGGTCCACCAAAGTGACCCAAAGACCCATGGTCTGTGGCTAGAGGAGTTCCTGACCAGAAAGCAAGTGGGCTAGCTGTGTGATGCCCTCTGGCCTACGGTGTGGGAGGCGGGGGTGGGGCCAGGGACCTACCGCAACATACTGGAAACCCATGCCAATGATGAAGTTGCTCGTCCAGTTGGAGAAACCAGCCACAGCCATGGCTGCTGGGCGGGGTCCCTGGCTGAAGAGCTCGGCCACGATGAACCAAGGAATGGGGCCAGGGCCAATCTCAAAAAATGCCACAAAGCCAAAGATGGCCACGATGGAGATGTAGCTCATGGCTGGAACTCGCTCCTAGAGGCCAGACAGGGAGGGTGAAGAATCCAGTTGAGGCCTTTCTGGATCTTCCCTTGCCCTCAACCCAGAGAAGTGAAATCTAACCCCCTCCCCAGCAGCTTGTGGGGGGCCTGCCGTCTAGGGTTAGAGCATGCCCTTGAGCCCTTCTGAGCACTGACATTCTGCTGGCTATCCCAAGTGGGCTCAAGGCAGAGGAAATGTTACTACCTTTCAGTTATGATAGTTCTCCCTTGACTCTAAAGCTGGGTCCTTAGGAATGGTTGTTCCCTAGGTTTGACAGCGGCTCTCCCTGCTGGCTGCCAGAGTTGTGCCACGGCTGCCACCCAGTGCATCCTGAGACCCTCAGGAGCACAGACCACAGTCCTAGCAGATTCTGGAGCCCACCACCCACAGTCCTGGCACAGAGCTGGCGCCAGGATGGACATCGTGTGTGATAAGGAGGGGCCCTGGCTGGTCCCAGAGACTCTCAGGACTGTTCCTGTGGGCTGGGCTGCTGGTCCCTCCCAGCCTCCAGGCCTTACCAGTAGAAGCAGAGCCACAGTCATCAGGATGGCACAGCCACACATGCCTGCCAGGCCCAGGAGATGGAGTGTCCGGCGCCCCACCCGTTCCACCAACAACACCTGTGGGAAGAGTCAGAGCTTGATGGGAGTCTTTCAGGCACGGAGAGGGGGAGGGACTGCATGGGTGAGGCCAACCAAGAGTAGAACCTCCAGGACACCCAGGGATGTGAAGCCAGTGGCTTGGGCCATTCCAGAGGTGAGCAGTTACCGAGACCAAGGTGAAGACTGTGTTGACTACACCCGCTCCTATGGTGGCATAGGCAGGCTGGCCTACCCCTGCTGTCTCGAAGATGCTGGTCGAATAATAGAAAACCTAGAGGTAGGGGAGAAGAAGTGATAGCAGGGATGTCCCTTCCTCTACTCCAGCCACAACAGGCTGGCCTGACCCTGAGTGTTGGTGGAGGGGGCTCGCTTGCCACTCCTGTCTCCCCTCCCTGGGTTGTGCCCTGCCTGGAGGCTGCTCCACACATACAGCATTGATGCCCGAGAGCTGCTGGCTCAGCTGCAGCACGACCGCGATGATCAGGGGCTGCCGGTGGGTACGGCTGCCCAGGAGCTGGAGCAGGGACAGTGGCCGCTCACGCTCCAGCTTCCGCTTCTCATCCTTCAGCTCAGCCAGTGCTCCAGAAACATCTGCCCAGCCTGTCAGGCGCTTCAGACCTGAAAGAGGGAAGGTTAGGCCTGAGGGGATCTGAGAGGAGGCCAGGTGCTAGCAGGACGGGGCTGGGGTATGGGCCTGGGTCAGACTGCAGGGGGAGAGCTTACTCTTTCTAGCAGGCCCCTCGAGATTCCGTATGATGAAGAGGTAGCGGGGGCTCTCGGGACAGAAGGGCAGCAGGACCAGCTGCAGGAGGGCAGGTAGCACTGTGAGGCCTAGGAGCAGTGGCCACAGGTTGGCAGTGCCCAGCAGGGACTCCAAGCCCAGCACCTGTGGGAGAAGGTTGGGAAAGAAAGGTCACTCAGCCCTCCTGCCTTGGCCTGGAAGCCCATCATATTCTCCAGATCCCCACCCTAACCACTGCCCAGGCACCCATGAGGCCTGGCCCAGTCACCTGGGCGATCAGAATGCCAGTGACGATAGCCAGTTGGTTGAGCGTCCCCAGGGCACCCCGCAGGTGAGTGGGAGCAATCTCCCCCACATACATAGGCACCAGCCCTGATGTCAGCCCTGGGGGAGGGAAGAAGAGAGGGCTGAGGGCATTCCATCTGAAAACCCAGGCATGGGGAAAGAGAACAGGGCGCTAGGCAGGGCTGTGGTGCCTGTGAGTACCTGAGTAGGCGCCAATGAGGAACCGTCCAAGTATAAGCATTTCATAGGAGGCAGCAGCATTGGCCAGGCCCATGAGGCTGCCACCCAGCACTGCCAGGATGTTGTTGACCAGCATGGCCCTTTTCCTGGCAGGCAGAGTGAGGCTGTGAGGGTTAGGGCACCCATCGGTGGCTCCCTTCCTGTTCCCACCCCTACCCTCCAGCTCCTAACCTTCCGAGCCACTGAGAGATGACACCAATGAGGAATGAGGAAATCATGCCGCCCACGGAAAAGATGGCCACAGAGAGGGCCCAGAGGGTGGTGAGGGTGCCTTGTGGGATGGAGCTGGGTCCCTCAGGCCCCTGCCTCCCCAGCCATGTCTCATTGTAACTCTGTTCAATCACCTGGGGGACAGGAGAGGAGAGATTCCCTGAAGATCCTCCGTTTTCCACCACCCCTGGGGTGCCTGTCTTCCTCCCTTGGTACTCCCAACTTGCCAGCTGCAGTCTCTCACCTTCTGAGGGGCATTGATGACCCCAATGTTGTAGCCAAACTGCAAGGAGCCAAGCACAGCAGAGAACACAGCAAGGACCAGGGTCCCAGTCACTCGCTGCTGAGGGGGTTCCCCATCCTGGACAGGCAGATGCAAAAACACAGTATGTCATATGGAATCAGGATTTTTTCCTTCCACTAGGGGCCCAGGCCCAGCTGGAGCCTGAAGATACTGGGCTCCATCCAACATGTTGGGTGAGGGAAACTGGACCATATTAGGAATTGCACAAAGATCTCAATGTAAACAGGAGCAATACACAGCTTAACTGCAACCTAGACATAGAGGAGAAGCTGGATGTTTGAGAACCTAAGTCTGAAAATTCTTCTGTGACCTTGGGACAGGCTTGGCCTTAAGAGCTCAGGTTTGAGTGACCTTGGGCAAGTCACTTCCCTGCCAAGAAGTGGGTGTCCTCTGTGAGATGGGGGTGATGTTGCCTGCCTTGCCTACCTATCTATGAGAATGTTGTGAAGATCAGCATCACATGTTAACAGTATCCCTGACAATGCTGGTTTTATAAACTGACAAGTGAATTATTATCATCAGCCACTGTGCTCTTCCCTCTCCTCTGGGGTTTCCCTCAGTCAGCTCCAGGAGTGTCCCAACAGGACCAAGAAGTGCCGTTCCAGAAAGGACAACCTGGTCATCTAGGGGTGGTCTTCTCTATCTATGTCGTGGCCTGGCCTCCCCCTCTAAGCTCCGACCAAGGGCAGAGGGCCATGTGGGGGTTCTGCCTGGGAGAGCCGTGCCCAGGGGAGGAGGGCAGGAAGGTGGTGTGAGGGGCGGTGGCAGTGGTGGCTGCTCACTGGCGGCACAGACTGTTTCCAAGCGGAAACCTGAGCTGGAGGAGGGGGGGCTGACAGTCCTCTCTGCCCCTCCACCAACCATGGGGCCAAGGGAAAGTTCAGCATCCTGGAGGGCGGCCAGGAGTGGGGGTGGGGGCCCGCGGAGAGCCTCCGGTCCTCGAAACACTGGCCGCGAGCAGAGATGGACGGACAGCTCCCGGAGGGCAAGAGCCGCCTGGATCTACTTTCCCGAGTCGGATCGAGGGCAGGGTGTCCCCGATTCCGGAGCGCCGCGCCGCGTACTAAGCAAGGGGGTGAAGTGCGAAAGGCCCTCCAGACCACTCTGCCTCTTGGTAGTATTGGAATCTCACAGTCACGGGTTGTCCGGGCCGGGTATAAATAGCCAACCAGCCCCCCACCTCCACCCCCTGCGCCTGCGCAGGAACCACCTCCGGCTGACTCTAACCGCGACCCCAGCCCAGGAAAAGCGGGACCCTTGCCCCCCGCCCCGCCCCCTCATGATGAATCCTACTTCGGAGCCGATCTGTTGGAAGCCCGACGGCATCTTGTCTTAGAAGAGCTGGACGCGCAGGGGTGGCGAAGATGAAAGCACCGATCCAGGAGCCTGTGGCCCCGGCCTGGGGGGCAGAGGCCGCGGGGGCCGCAGGGGTCCCGGAGCGAAGTGCGAGGGCGGGCCAGATGGGAACCACAGCCGCAAGCCAAGGAGCCAGAGAGCGGTGGGGCTCCCGCGGATCTGGCGGAGCCAGGCTGGGGGAAAAGACGCGGGGAGCCCCCGCCACCTCGCTTCTGCCCCCGCGGGCCACGCCCTTCATAGCACCCATTGGCTGTGAGCCCGCACGCCCCAGAAGGCCACGCCCCCTCCGCCTAGGGTTTAGAGTTTGGCTGGAGTTCGTGGGGCCGGTCAATGAGGCCACGCCCCTCCGCGTGGCCGGCGAGACACGCCCCTCGGGTTCCCGCCAGCCTCCGACTGGGAAGGTTTGAGAAAAGGGTCCCTGGAACAAAAGGCCCCGCCCATCCACGTGTTAGGACTCCGCCCATCAGCTAGGATCCCGGGCCTCAGAAACCTCTGAAAGTCTGCGAGTTTGGAAGATGGGGTCTGAGAGAAGAGGACAGGCCGGGGGTACTTGCCCCGGGGAAACTCCAGCGGCCCGAGACCACTCGCGAGCCCGCGCGCGGGGTGGGAGAGGAGCAATGCCCCGAAGTAACCCGGGGCGGCTATTTTTAGCTCCCACGTCGGGAGCCTCCAAATGTCAGGTCCCGGGTGTCTCGGCCTGTCGCAGGCGGGGGCGGAGAGACAGGGAGATGGAGCCTTAAAGGGTCCGCGACATGCTTCCCACCGAGGGTGGCCCTGGAGGCTAGGAAATTCCGTCCCCAACGGGTCTGGTGGCCGGGCTGTGTGGTCCTGTCTTTCAGTGCCTCCCTGCTCCGGGCACTGCCTATCCCGCCCTTCCCCTACACCCATTCCCCACGTTGGTTCCTGGAGCCGGTCCGAGAGACAGTTGGTCACGCCGACCACACCTCCAGCCCTGAGGTGTCTGAGCCTCTGAGGTCTCTGGGCATATGCTGGCCGCGTGGACGACACGCTCTCCGGAGGCTGTTCCGGGTTTGGATCTTCCGCCAAATTCTGCCAGGCAGAAAGTGCGCGACCTAGGGTCGGCGCGTGGGGAGAGAGAAGCGAAATACTCAGAGGGCAGAGAGTATCTGGCTTAGAAAACGGGCTTCGGAAGCGCAGGGCTGTGGTGCCACCTGGAGGGCGAGCGAGGAGCCGCAGCAGACTGAACTCGAGGAATCTCGACCCACTGTTTCTCGGCCTTCCGCCACCCTAAGGCTTCAATGACATCTAACCCAGGCCCTTCTCTGGAGCTGCAGATCCAGGTGCTCCGTTACCTCCCGGATGTGTCATGTGGCAGCTCTCCTGATGAGCATGTCCAAACCTGCTCCTTCTCCTAACTTCCTTATCTCAATTAATTAGCCGCCCAGTCACCCCTATGGTAGAAGTCATGCTCGATTCCTCCTGCTGTTTTGATTCCTCCTGCTGTTTTAACGTTTCTTCCCTCTCCCTCCCTCCCTCCTTCCTTCCTTCCTTCCTTCCTTTTTTGATGGAGTTTCCCTCTTGTTGCCCAGGCTGGAGTGCAATGACTCCATCTTGGCTCACCACAACCTCGCCTTCCGGGTTCAAGCAATTCTCCTGCCTCAGTCTCCAACCTGGGGAATGTGTGTGGGGAAAGGGCGGGATTGGCAGTGCCCAGAGCAGGGAGGCACTGAGTAGCTGGGATTATAGGTATGTGCCACCACGCCTGGGCTAATTTTATATTTTTAGTAGAGATGGAGTTTCTCCATGTTGGTCTTGAATTCCCGACCTCAGGTGATCCACCCGCCTCGGCCTCCCAAAGTGCTGGGATTACAGCCATGAGCCACTGCACCCAGCCTATCCAGTTAGTTTCTAACATTGGTGCTTTGACCTCCAAAACTCTCCCACATCCATCCAATATTCTCCACCTGCACAGCTGCCACTTCAGTCCAGATCACTGTCACGCCCCTTGGTCTTCCTGCTCCTATTCTATCCTTTATGATGAGGGCAGAGATTTTCAAAGATCCAATCTCATCTCTCATGCAAGAAGTCACTAACACTTTGTTCCCCCAACTGTCAAGTTCAAATCCCTTTTCAGAGTGAACAAAACCTCCTGCCTCTGTTCTCCCATCTCTGGCCTTACCTATCTCTCCTGCCTCTCCTTCTGTCTCCTTCGCTCTTGTTCTGAGCAACGCCTAAGTCCTTATTGTACCCAGAACATGCTGTGCCATTTCACCCCTTCTTGATGCCTTTGCTGCACTAATCCTCTGCGAAATCTGGAATGCCAAAGGACTCCTATTCATCCTTCAAAGAAAGCTTCCCCACCCAGCTCCTGCTCCACAGGTTCGCTTCGCTTCCAGCTTCTGGGGACCTTGATCCCTGAGTTCTAGCAATGCTATGGCCTCCCTTTATCTCTTCCCTATATTTTGTTTACATAGTTGGGTCTCTGGTACAGAAGATTGAACCAATGACACATTGTCTTCACTGATCTGTCTCATTTTTATTTTTGTTTTTGTTTGTTTTGAGACAGAGTTTTACTCTTTTTGCCCAGGCTGGAGTGCAATGGTGTGACCTTGGCTTACTGCAACCTCCACCTCCCAAGTTCAAGTGATTCTCCTGCATCAGCCTCCTGAGTAGCTGAAACATGTGCCACCAGGATAGGCTAATTTTGTATTTTTAGTAGAAACACGGGTAGGGGGGCGGTTTCACCATATTGGTCAGGCTTGTCTCGAACTCCTGACCTGTCCGGTGATCCACCCATCTCCCAAAGTGCTGGGATTACTGTCATGAGCCACTGTGCTGGGCCTTCTGTCTGTGTTTGGGTGGGGTCTCTCTCTGTTGCTCAAGTTTGAGTGAGTGGCACAGACAGGCTCACTGAAGCCTAGACTCACTGAGCTCAAGTGGTCCTCTCACCTCAGCCTCCCAAATAGCTGAGACTACACCTTTGAGTCACAACACCCAAAAGCTTTTTTGTTTTTTTGAGATGAAGTCTCTCTCTGTTGCCTAGGCTGGACTGGAGTGCAGGGGCAACATCTCGGCTCACTACAATCTCTGCCTCCCAGGTTCAAGTGATTCTCCTGCCTCAGCCTCCTGAGTTGCTGGGACTACAGGCACCCGCCACCACGCCCAGCTAATTTTTTTGTATTTTTAGTAGAGATGGGGTTTCACTGTGTTAGCAAGGATGGTCTCGATCTCCTGACCTCATGATCCACCCACCTCGGCCTCCCAGAGTGCTGGTATTACAGCCATGAGTCACCACACCCAGCCCAAATGCTTATTTTTATTTTTAAAATTAGCTACTTCCACATCCATTTCTCATTTTTCTTCCTTCAAAAGTCAATTATTCCAGGCTGGGCGGGGGGGGGGTGGGGGGGTGGCTCACACCTGTAATCTCACTGTAATCCCAGCAGTTTCAGAGGCTGAGACTGGAGGATCACTTCAGTGAGATCATGTCTCACAAGAAAACAAAAAAAGTCAATTACTCCAATGCATTAAATGTTCTTTTTTTTTTTTTTTGAGACGGAGTTTTGCTCTTGTTACCCAGGCTGGAGTGCAATGGCGCGATCTCGGCTCACCGCAACCTCCACCTCCTGGGTTCAGGCAATTCTCCTGCCTCAGCCTCCTGAGTAGCTGGGATTACAGGCACGCACCACCATGCCCAGCTAATTTTTTGTATCTTTAGTAGAGACGGGGTTTCACCATTTTGACCAGGATGGTCTCGATCTCTTGACCTCGTGATCCACCTGCCTTGGCCTCCCAAAGTGCTGGGATTACAGGCTTGAGCCACTGCGCCCGGCCCAAATGTTCATTTTTTTTTCTGTGTGCTCTTACAAAATATAAATCATTTTGCATGCAGTTTTTTTTTTTTCTTTTTATGAGACCCAGGCTGGAGTGCAGGACATGTGATCTCCGCTCACTGCAGCCTCCACTTCCCAGGTTCAAGTAATTCTCCTGCCTCAGTCTCCTAGGTAGCTGGGATTACAGGCTCACATCACTGTACTTGGCTAATTTTTGTATTTTAAGTAGAGAGGGGTTTCACCACGTTGGCCAGGCTGATTGTCAACACCTGACCTCAAGTGACCTGCCTGCCTCAGCCTCCCAAAATTGTGGGATTATAGGCGCGAGTCTCCATGCCCAGCCCAAATGTTTTAAATGTATGTAAATAGCATCTTGTTATATATTTCAGTCTGATCTTATTTTCAGTAAGCACAATTTTTTAAAACCCACTCGTGTTGTACGATGATCAAAGGCTACTACTGCACAATGCTCTGCAGTATGAGTGGTGCCACATTTTATCTGCTCATAATCCCACTGAGGAGTGCCCATGGCACCTCCGATTGTCAACCACAACAAATAATATGGCACTGGCAGAGTGCGGTGGCTCACACCTGTAATCCCAGCACTTTGGGAGGCTGAGGCAGGAGATCACCTGAGGTCAGGAGCCTAGCCAACATAGTGAAACCCCATCTCTACTAAAAATACAAAAATTAGCCAGGCACAGTGGTGGGCGCCTGTAATCCCAACTACCCAGGAGGCTGAGGCAGGAGAACTGCTTGAACCCGGGGGGCAGAGATTGCAGTGAGTTGAGATCACACCATTTCACTGACAGAGCAAAGCCCGTCTCAAACAAACAAACAAAAAATGAGATCAGTTACTTGTCAGATTTAGGAATTGCAAATACCTTCTCATATTCTATCATCTCTATATTAATTTTTCCTTTGTGAACTTCATGGAATATATATATATATTTTTCAGATGGAATCTTACTCTCTCACTCAGGCTGGAGTGCAGTGGGCACAATCTTGGCTCACTGCAACCTCCACCCCCTGGGTTCAAGCGATTCTCTTGCCTCAGCTTCCCAAGTAGCTGGGATTACAGGTGTTGGCTACTACATCCAGCTAATTTTTGTATTTTTAGTAGAGATGGGGTTTCACCATGCTGGTCAGGCTGGTCTTGAGCTCCTGACCTCAGGTGACCCACCTGCTTCAGTCTCCCAAAGTGCTGGGATATAGTTGTGAGCCACTGCTCCTGGCCAGAATGGAAATCCTTAATTTAAGTGTAGTCCAAGTGACCATTTTTTTCCCATTATGGCTTGTGATTTTTTTTTTTTTTTTATAATTTGTGTATATTCAGCCAGTTTCGGTGGCTCACACCTATAATCCCAGCACTTTGGGAGGCTGAGGTGAGCACATCATGAGGTCTGGAGTTCAAGACCAGCCTGGCCAACATGGTGAAATCCTGTCTCGACTAAAAATATAAAAATTAGCCAGGTGTGCTGGCATGCACCTGTAGTCCCAGCTACTTGGGAGATTAAGGCAGGATAATCACTTGAATTCAGGAGGTGGAGGTTGCAGTGAGCCAAGATCATGCCACTGCACTCCAGCCTGGGTGACAGGGCAAGACTCCAACTTAAAAAAAAATTAATAAGATAATTGATATACATTCTTTCCCAACTCTGCACCGCAAATTTGTTCTTTTACATTTTCTTCCAGTAACATTATAGTTTTACTTTTTACATTTAGGTCTTCTTGATTCCTCTAGTGTTCATCCTTGTTTTAACTGTTAGGGATCCAATTTATTTTTCTCTTTAGTCAGCCACTTTTATCATATATCAAATTCTGATGTATGCAAGGGTCTGTCTCTGAACTTGTATTCTGTTCCACTGATGTATTTGTCTGTTCTTGAACAAATTGATTTTTATGATACTTTGTAGCAAGTTTAAATTTCTGGAAGAGCAAGAGACTTCTTGTTACTTTTTCTTTTCATTGTAGACTTAATATGTGTTTCATTTTGTTTTGTTCTCACTCTGTTGCTTAGGTTGGACTGCAGTGGTATGATCTCCCTTCAAGCAATTCTCCTGCCTTAGTCTCCTGAGTAACTGGGACTACAGGCAGTGCCACCATGCCTGGCTAATTTTTGTATTTTTAGTAGAAACAGAGTTTCACCATGTTGGCCAGGCTGGTCTCGAACTTCTGACCTATGGTGATCCACCCACCTTGGTCTCCTAAAGTGCTGGAATTACAGGGGTGAGCCACCGCGCCTGGCCTATCACTCCTATTTTGTAGATGAGATGGTTGAAGCCTAAGAATGAAGTCCTGAATGAAGCTGAATTAGAATGTGGAATATTCCATCTGCGTTGTCTATAATTTCATGGTCTGATCTGTATAATAATCAGTGACCAATTACTTTATAAATAACGCTGAAGTTTCCAAAGTTAATTTATATATCAGTTTTCAGAACTCAGAACATTTTCCTGTAGAAACAAACAAGTTGGGTGGGTTTTCTTTCTTTCCTTCTTTCTCTTTTTCTTTCCTTCTTTCTCTCTTTCTTTTTTTCCTTCTTCCTTTTTTTGAGACAGAGTCTCGCTCTGTCGCCAGACTGAAGTGCAGGGGCGCAATCTTGGCTCACTGCAACCTCCGCCTCCCGGGTTTAAGTAATTCTCCCACCTCAGCCTCCCGAGTAGCTGGGACTACAGGCATATGCCACCAGGCCCAGCTAATTTTTGTATTTTTAGTAGAGACAGGGTTTCACCATGTTGGCCAGGATGGTCTCGATCTCTTGACCTTGTGATCCACCTGCCTCAGCCTCCCAAAGTGCTGGGATTACAGGCATGAGCCTGCACCCGGCCGGGTTTTCTTTTTCTTTTTACTTTTGAGATGGAGTTTCGCTCTTGTTGCCCAAGCTGGAGTGCAATAGTGCGACCTCGGTTCACTGCAACCTCTGCTTCCTGGGTTCAAGTGATTCTCCTGCCTCAGCCTCCCGAGTAGCTGGGATTACAGGCATGTACTACCACGCCTGGCTAATTTTGTATTTTTAGTAGAGACAGGGTTTCTCCATGTTGGTCAGGCTGTTCTCAAACTCCCAACCTCAGGTGATGGTTGAGTTTTCATATGAGATTGTTTAACTCATAATATCATCATCCACCATCCCATACTGTAGTGTATATCACCTAATATCACCCATTCTTCCAACCAGACTTGACCTTTCAAACTCTTTCACTGTGACCTCTGGACTCAGTGTCTGCCATCATCCTTATATGCCCAACCTCTTCTCTGAACCTCTCTTTCCTAGACCTTACTGAAACCTGGCACCTGGAGGGCACACTTCATCAGTCTTTGCATACTGCAGAGTCTGGAGTTGGAAGTATTGCTCTCTAGCGCTGCATCTAGACCCTTACTCTTCATCTTTCAAAGTCCTCTACTCTTTGAAATTAATGTCTCAAATTATATGATCTGCTGCCTCTACTTGTTGCTAGGGTCTTCAAACCTAGTTGTTCATCCACATTCCCTGATAACATTAGCACCTGGCTCATCTTCTTTCTCTTTTCACCTATTTCGCTATCATCTTTGATAACTTCAGAATCTATCAGGGCAATGCACTGTGGCCTCTCGGCTCCTCAGTCTCTTCTCCAGTGATCTTTCTCTTCAGCCCATCCTCAGACCTCTACCCTAGGCTTCGTCATCTCCAAAACAAACTCTTCTGATTTTTTTTTTTTTTTTGAGATGGAATCTCACTCTGTTGCCCAGGCTGGAGTGCAATGGCTTGATCTTGGCTCACTTCAACCTTGGCCTCCTGGGTTCAAGCAATTCTCCTGTCCCAGTCTCTCAAGTAGCTGGGATTACAGGTGTGCACCACCATGCCTGGCTAATTTTTGTGTTTTTAGAGACGGGGTTTCACCATGTTGGCCAGTTTGGTCGCAAACTCCTGACATCGAGTGATCCACTTGCCGTGGCCTCCCACAGTGCTGGGAGTTTTATTCTTGTTGCCTGGGCTGGAGTGCAGTGGTATGATCTCTGCTCACTGCAACCTCTGCCTCCTGGCAGAGTAGCTGAGTACCTCCCAAGTAGCTGAGACCACAGCTGCCCATCACCATACCTGGCTAATTTTTATATTTTTAGTAGAGATGGGGTTTTACCATGTTGAACAGCCTGTCTTGAACTCCTGACCTCAAGCGATCCACCCACCTTGGCCTCCCAGATTGCTGGGATTACAGGCATGAGCTGCTGTTCCCAGCCCCAATTATTTTTTTAAACAAAGTCTTGCGGTGTTGCCCAGGCAGGAGTGCAGTGGTCTGATCCCAGCTCACTGCAATTTCTGCCTTCTGGGTTCAAGCAATTCTCATGCCTCAACTCCCAAGAAGTTGGAATCACCTGGCTTTTTTTTTTTTTTTTTTTAAATGGAGTCTCCCTCTGTCACCCAGGCTGGAGTGCGGTGGCGTGATCTTGGCTCACTGCAGGACTCTGATGCCTGGCCAGTTTTTGTATTTTTAGTAGAGACGGGGTTTTGCCATGTCAGCCAGGCTGGTCTTGAGCCTCAAGCAATCTGCCTGACCTCAAGTGATCAGCCTGCCTTGGCCTCTCAAAGTGCTGAGATTATAGGCATGAGGTACTGTGCCTGGCCTTCTTCCAGTTTTTTTTTTGTTTTTTTTTTTGAGATGGAGTCTCACTCTGTCACCAGGCTGGAGTGCAGTGGTGCAATCTCGGCTCACTACAACCTCCGACTCCTGGGTTCAAGTGATTCTCCTGCCTCAGCCTCCCGAGTAGCTGGGACTACAGGCACATGCCACCACACCCAGCTATTTTTTGTATTTTTAGTAGAGACGGGGTTTCACCATGTTGGCCAGGAGGGTCTCAATCTCTTGACCTCATGATCTGCCTATGTCAGCCTCCCAAAGTGCTGGGATTATAGGCATGAACCACAGTGTCCAGCCTTCTTCCAATTTTTTGAATTCAAGACAGGCATGTTTTGTAATCACCTCTAGCCTTCTAGTTTATTTGCTCACATATCCTCACTTCTTTCTTTTTTTTTTTTTCCCCATTTTTGAGACAGTGTCTCACGCTGTTGCCCAGTCTGGAGTGCTGTGGTATGATCATGGCTCACTGTAGCTTACACCTCCCAGGTTTAAGCAATCCTCCCACCTCAGCCTCTTCAGCGAGTAGCTAGGAATATAAGTGCGGGCCACCATGTCTGGCTCACATTTTGTTGTATTTTTTTGTAGAGATGAGGCTTTACCATGTTGTCCAGGCTGGTCTTCAACTCCTTAGCTCAAGTGATCCACCTCTGTCAGCCTCCCAAAGTGTTGGGATTATAGGTGTGAGCCACCACGCCCATCCTCATGTATCCTCACGTCTTTCACCTTATGGGGACCTCTAAACCATTGCCCCTACCAGTTTTTCACCATCCATCAACTCTTTTGTGTTTGCTCCCCATCTTACCCAATTTATATCTACGATCTAACACATAATCACTCATGAAAATATTATAAAATTCCGGCCAGGCGCGGTGGCTCACGCCTATAATCCCAGCACTTTGGGAGGCTGAGGCAGGTGGATCACGAGGTCAAGAGATTGAGACCATCCTGGTCAACAAGGTGAAACACCGTCTCTACTAAAAATACAAAAATTAGCTGGGCATGGTGGCGTGCGCCTGTAGTCCCAGCTACTCGGGAGGCTGAGGCAGGAGAATTGCTTGAACCCAGGAGGCGGAGGTTGCCATGAGCCAAGATCACGCCATTGCACTCCAGCCTGGGTAACAAGAGTGAAACTCTGTCTCAAAACAAAAAAAAAAAACAAAACAAAAAGAAAATATTATAAAATTCCTTCTTCCTCTTTTTAGTAACCCCCCATCCCCAGTTAATTTAAATTATTCATCTACTTGGATCTTTTTATCCAACTAGTTACTTCAAGGCTATTAGAGGAAAAAAATTCACGATGATCCTCACCAATCACACTTTACTGGGACCCATTTTATTCCTCTCCTCCCCGGGACCGTTGGCAATGTGTGGAGACATTTTTGTCACACTTAGGTGTAGGGTAGGGTGCATCTAATAGACAGAAGTCAGGGATGCTCCTAAATATTTTTTTTTCAATTTTGATCTTCTCTGTTCCTAAATATTCTAAAATGCACAGGACAACAGAGAATTATCTGGCCCAAAATGGCAATAGAGATAGCAGTTGGAAAAATGTCAAATGTCAGCAGTGCCAAGATTGAGAAATTCTGCTTTAAATTAATTACTACAAGCCTCAAAGGGGTAATCAACACAAGGCTTTTGGACTTGCTGTTCTTTCTGCCTATAATATGCTTCCCTCGTGGCTTATTATTATTATTATTTGTTTGTTTGAGATAGAGTTTCGCTCTTGTCACCCTGGCCTGGCAGGAGTACAATGGCAAGATCTCGGCTCACAGCAACCTCCGCCTCCCAGGTTCAAGCAATTCTCTACTCTTCAGCCTCTGGAGTAGCTGGGATTACAGGTGTGCGCCACCACACCTGGCTAATTTTTAAAATAGTTTTAGTAGAGATGGGGTTTCACCATGTTGGCCAGGCTAGTCTGGAAGTCCTGACCTCTGGTGATCCATCCGCCTCAGCCTCCCAAAGTGCTGGGATTACAGGCATGAGTCACCACGCCCAGCCTCTGGATTATTATTTAACAATCATTTCCTCAAAAAGTTCTCTCTGACCTCATCCTAGCATAGACTCACCCTCATCACATTACACTGTTTTATTGCCTTCAAAATATGCACCGTTTTGTTTATCTCTTTATTGTCTGCTTCCTTCTAGAAAATATTACGTGAGTTCAGTCTCCTTATCCGTTTTGTTCCCTGCTGTATCTCCAGGTTCAACTATAGTGCCTGGTCCTTTTTTTTTTTTTTTTTTTTAAGAGACAGGATCTCCCTCTGTTGCCCAGGCTGGGGTGCAGTGGCAGGATCATAGCTCACTGCTGCCTTGAACTTCTGGGCTTAAGTGATCTTCTCACCTCAGCTTCCTGAGTAGCTAGGACTAGAGACATGACCACTGTGCCTGGCCATGTTTGGCACATTATAGACACTTAGAAAATATTTGTTGAGGGCTGGGCAGGGTGGCTGTCACCTGTAATTCCAGATCTTTGGGAGGCCGAGGTAGGCAGATCACTTGAGGTCAGGAGTTCAAGACCAGCGTGGCCAGCATGGTGAAATCCCGTCTCTACTAAAAATATTTTTAAAAATTAGGTGGGTGTGATGGCAAGTACCTGTAATCCCAGCTACTTGAGAGGCTGAGGCATGAGAATTGCTTGAACCTGAGAAGCAGAGGTTGTGGTGAGCCGAGATCACGCCACTGCACTCCAGCCTGGGTGACAGAGCTAGATTTCGTCTCAAAAAAAAAAAAATTGTTGAAAAGTGAATGAAAATATTGTTTATTTGCAATTTATTCATTCATTAATTCCTGAAATATTTATTGGTGATAAAATCCAGACACATCTCTATCCTCTTGGAATATACAGTACAGTGGATATTGACACTGAATAAATAAGCACATAAAGTAAATACAGTATTTTCAAACTGTGATAAGAGCTTTGAAAGAAAAGTATTGGTAGCCATGAGAGCATTATGCAGATGATCTGACCCAGTCTGGGGTGGGGTGGTCAGGCCAGACTTTCTAAAAGAAGTGATATTTGAGGAATAGCTGAAGGATGAGTTGGTTAGCTGGATAGAGGAAGGCGGGTGGGAGTGAATGGAGAAGAGCTTCCAGAAGCAGAGGACAGACTGTGCAAAGGAACTCCAGTGAATAGGAACAGAGAGATGGCCAGTGTGGCTGAGGCAGTCAGGTCAGCCATGGTGTGGCACTTACTGGCAAGAACATGAGTGTCACTGAAAGATTTTAAACAGAAAATGACAAAACTCTGAGTGGATTAGAAGAGGTAATTCCAGAGAATAGATCAATTTCAATTGATCAGTTGAAATAATTCACTACCTTCAGACCAGCTGAGATTTGATCAGTAATTTGATCTTTTTTTTTTTTTTGAGATAGAGTTTCACTCTTGTCGCCCAGGCTGGAGTGCAGTGGCGTGATCTTGGTTCACTGCAGTCTCTGTTTCTCGGGTTCAAGCAATTCTCCTGCTTCAGCCTCCAGAGTAGCTGGGATTACAGGCATGTGCCAACACGCCCAGCTAATTTTGTATTTTTAGTAGAGACAGGGGTTTCTCCTTGTTGGTCAGGCTGGTCTTGAACCTCAGGTGATCCACTCCCACTCAGACTCCCAAAGTGCTGGGATTACAGGCGTAATCCACTGTGCCCAGGCAGGAACTTCTTGTTCTACTTCCACCCCCTTCTCACTACTGTGCCTGACTAGTCTCTTAAAATAATTTTTAAAAGGCTAGGTGTGGTGGCTCACACCTGTAATCCCAGCACTTTGGGAGGCTGAGTCGGGTGGATGACCTGACATCAGGAGTTCGAAACCAGCCTGGCCAACATGGTGAAACCCCATCTCTACTAAAAATACAAAAATTAGCTGGGCGTGGTGGTGGGTGCCTGTAATCCCAACTACTCAGAAGGCTGCAGCAGGAGAATCCCTTGAACCTAGGAGGTGGAGGTTGCTGTTGATCGTTTCATCGCACTCCAGCGTGGGTGACAAGAGTGAAACTGTCTCAAAAAGAAAAAAAAAGAGTTCATGAAAGTCTTCAGTTTATACAAAAGCAGGTCAGTTAGTGTAGCATAAGGGGCCCTTTAATATGTTTAGCGAATAAACGAAGGAAAGACAGAGAAATGTTTGAGATGGCAGAACCAAGATTAAAAAAAATGTGAGAGTCGAGGTAAAAAATGGAGAGAGGAAAATGAACTGTGAGAGAGCCAGAATAAGCTGGGTATGTGAGTCTGAGAAGTGTGAGGAGGTTGGAGGGTAGGAAGATTGGGAGAAAATTGGGCAGAGTGGGTGGAGAAAGTGCAGTGTGCACCTAAGAAAAGACTAATTTCTGATGCTGGACTCCAAGGAGACTGGAGACAAGGCGAAAAGGTAAACGAAAAGACAAGGAGTGGGCTGGGCGCGGTGGCTGACGCGTGGAATCCTGCACTTTAGGAGGAGGGAGAGGCATCGGCTTGAGCTCAGGGGTTGGCGACCAGCCTGAGCAACATGGTGAAACCCCTTCTCTACCAAAAGTCCGAAAACGTTAGCTGGGCGTGGTGGTGCCACCTGTGGTCCCAGCTCCTGCGGACACTGAGGCGGGGTGATCGCTTGAGCAGCGAGGTGGAGGCTGCAGTGAGCCGAGATCGCATCTCTGCACTCCAGCCGGGGTGACACGCTGGGACCCCCCCTCTCCAACGAACAACAAAAGGGACACGGACTGAAATAGAAAGACGCAATGCAGGAAAGGCAGGAAGGGGAGATGACCAAAGATGACAGGGGAAGGAGCAGGGCATGGAAGGGGTGCCAGGAGGATGGAGGGAGCAGTGCTTTGGGGAGAGAGAGCAGGACTGCAGGGTGAGGGCCCACGGATGACCAGCTTAGAGAACCACGTTAGAGAGGACAGAACAGTGAGGGCGTGAAAGAGTGCACAGCAATAGGCAGTCCGCGCCCAGGCCCGGGAGGGAAAGAGAAATGGGCGAGTGGCTGGGGGAGGGGTGGGAAAGGTGGAGGACAGATCTGAAAAGACTCCAAGGGAGGGGAACGATGGGTGTGGCCAAGACTCTGACCTAGACCTCACCCTGCTCCCCACCCTCGGCCGCTTCGGTCCCAGTGGTTTCTTCCTCCAGTTAGGAGCCTTGACGCCGGAGGGGATAGTGGTAGGTGGGGAGGATGAGTGCAGAGGGTTCAGGCTGGGAGTCATGTCGGGTTGGAATGGGGGCTGTTGGGGAGCCACGCTCAAAAGCCGGGTTTCTGTAGCGGGGCAGTCAGAGAACCGGGACAGTGAAGGGGATGCTGAAGGGGGCGACTCTCAGGGATCGAGACAGGGACCCCGCAGGTGGGATCGACCAGGGAGACAGAAAAAAAGAGAGCAGCGGGTGGAGGCGAAAGCAGGGCCCAGCAGAGAGTACTTTGGACAGAACCCGGACGCGGGGCACCCCGCAGCGTCCCAGACGCACCTGTTGGGAAGAAAGTAAGGGACATCCCGGTGTTCGAGGAAATCCAGTCCTGAGGGGCTGACTCTGACTCTTGGGATTCGGAGCCACCACCTCCTCCCTAGCGGCGGCCAAAACCCGGCAAGTGAGGGGGCGTGACCCTGGTGCTCAGGTTTCTTCCTCCTCACCTGGGCAAGGAGGGGTGGGGGCCGCGACTTCCGGTTCAGGTGAGTGTCCCTTCGGTGACGTCAGGTCACCCTCGGCCGCCCCTCCGGTCTCGCCTCCCCCTGCCGCGCTCCCGTTGCCAGCAGGCCGCGCCCCCGACGCCCTACATATACTCAGGTACGTCCCACCTGTCCGCCTGCACCTGCCGGCTCACCTCCGAGCCGCCTCTGCCGCGCAGCGCAGCCTCGGCGGACAGCTCAGGAAACTTTGGGACTTGCCGGAGCCCGGAACCGCGCCCAGACGGCCCCTCCACCTTTTGTTTGGCTAGGGTCGCCGAGAGCGCCGGAGGGAACCGCCTGGCCTTCGGGGACCGCTTTTGTCTGGAACCATCTCCCGGCGTAGCCTGTTCCTCTCTGCCGCGAGGCCATCGCGTCACTGGGGGGGTTGATTTGTGTGTCTTCGGTGACAAGATTTGCATTCACCTGGCCCAAACTCTTTTTGTCTTTTTGGGTGACTTGAAAACTCCACCTTAAGTTTTCCTTTGTGGAGCTGCCCCCCCAAGTGTCGTCTGTTTTACTGTAGAGTCTCCTGCCCGGCGCCCCCAGTGTTTTCTGAGGGCGGAAATGGCCAATTCGGGCCTGCAGCTGCTGGGCTTCTCTATGGCTCTGCTGGGCTGGGTGGGTCTGGTGGCCTGCACCGCCATCCCACAGTGGCAGATGAGCTCGTATGCGGGCGACAACATCATCACGGCCCAGGCCATGTACAAGGGGCTGTGGATGGACTGCGTCACGCAGAGCACTGGGATGATGAGCTGCAAAATGTACGACTCGGTGCTCGCCTTGTCCGGTAAGGCCACGGGCCCGACGGGGCGGACGCGCCCCGTACCCAGGTGGATGGGGTGTCGCTCGTGGTAGGGCCGAGGCCCCACGGCTGGGCGCTCTGGGTTGTCGGGCAGCTGCGGGGCGAGGAAGTGGTCGGGTGGGGGCGGCGGGGCTGGGCATGAGCGGGCTGGGGTTCTGGCTGCACGTGGCGCGCACCTCGGCCGCCCGCGGTCCTCTTCCGTCCCCAACACAGCCTCCTACCCGGCGTGGAGCATTGGTGCTTAGGCCAGGGCCTTCCCCTCTCCGATCCCTGGGCAGTCTACTGCCTCCGTCACCTCCCGCCCTTTTCTCAAAAACGGGCCAGGGGGCGCCGAGGGCCACAGGGCGGTGCGGCTGTTCCCAGTGGGCCGCCGCCTGCGGCCTCCAATCTTATCGGCCGATTAGCCGAAGCCACAAACCCGGTGGCCTCGATAGCGGGCTCAGAGCGAGGACGCCGGCCGGCTTGTGCGCTGCGCGGGGCTCGGGCCACCGTCTCCGCTGCATTTCGCTGCCCCCTTTCACCCTTCCCCCTATCCAGGGCAGTTTCACCGAAACCCTGGTGCCCCGGGCGGATCCTGGAGCCGAGAGGGCGGGGCGGGAGCAGGAAAGCCGCGCTGTCGGGAGGGGCGGGGACCTGCCCGCTGAGCCCAGGCCTTGGACACCTGGGGCCCCTGCGGTAGAGAAGGGCGCCGGCCAGTTGAGGTCCAGGGTTTAGTGGGCGCGGCCAGCGGCACGAAGGCTGGAGCTGCCTGAGGGCCACCCGCAATTTCCAGCAGTGACAGCGCCCCTTCCCGTCGCCCGCAGCGGCCATGCAGGCCACTCGAGCCCTAATGGTGGTCTCCCTGGTGCTGGGCTTCCTGGCCATGTTTGTGGCCACGATGGGCATGAAGTGCACGCGCTGTGGGGGAGACGACAAAGTGAAGAAGGCCCGTATAGCCATGGGTGGAGGCATAATTTTCGTCGTGGCAGGTGAGCCCCAGGATTCTTTCCCTTCTGGGAGGCAAAAGGCTGGGCAAGGTGCTGGTTTAGGGCCTCACCATACCCGAACCCTCATTCTCTCTCCAGGTCTTGCCGCCTTGGTAGCTTGTTCCTGGTATGGCCATCAGATTGTCACAGACTTTTATAACCCTTTGATTCCTACCAACATTAAGTAAGTCTGGGAGCTCTCCCTCCTAAGGGGACAGGTCTGGGGCCCTGGGATAGGGAGGGCAGAGGCAGGCCAGGGTTTCTAATCCCCTACCCGCTGCCTTCTCTTCGCAGGTATGAGTTTGGCCCTGCCATCTTTATTGGCTGGGCAGGGTCTGCCCTGGTCATCTTGGGAGGTGCACTGCTCTCCTGTTCCTGTCCTGGGAATGAGAGCAAGACTGGGTACCCTGCACCCCGCTCTTACCCTAAGCCCAACTCTGCCAAGGAGTACGTGTGACCTGGAATCTCCTCCTATGACCTGTGACCTCCTATCCCCAGCCTGACAGGCTATGGGTGTGTCTGGATGCCCTAAAGGGCCTGGGGCTAGGGTCAGCCTGTGGGCAGGGTGCAGGACAAAAGGCTCCTGGTCACTCCTGGTACTCCATGTACAGTCCTGTGGGGGGATTGGTAGGAGAGACAAAAAGAGGGAGAGTGTGCTTTTTGTACAGTAATAAAAAATACGTTTTGGGAAGTAGGCTTTTTTTCCTTCAGGGCCTCTGCTTTCCTCCCATCTGGATCCTTGCAGGGAGCTTGAAACCTTAAGTACACTGCAGTTCAGAAAACACAGAGAGCACCCCAGAGGCTTGCATGGCCATTCCTGGCCCCCACTGACTCCACTGACAATTGACTAAAAGAGGCAGGTACTTGTATCTCGACATTCATTCCTGCCCCCCTCTTAAATAGCTGCCACTATGTTTTTTAATTAAAAAAATATTTTATTAGGCATGGGGGTGTTCTACTGTCTCACGTTACCCCATGTCTTCATCCTACCTTCAGTCCTGATGAGACACTGCTTCCTGGCTCATGAGGTGGGGCTCCATAGACAAGGGGAACGAAGGTGGGGCAGGGATAAGGTAAGGCCAACACAAACAACAGAGATGGTTCTGGGCCCAAAGTCTTCCTGTGCCCCTTCCAATTACTGTCTAATAAAATTTGGCCAGTCAGATATCTAGGTCATCATCTGGGTCTTCTTGGTCCAGGTCATCATAAGCATCTGGCTCATAGAAGATGTGGCTGGTAGCCTGGCTTGGCCTAGGCCGCAGTAGAGCCTCCTGTCTGAGAAGGGAAGATTTGGTGCTGGTAAGGGTGGCTAACAGGTCCTGTCTCAATACTTTCTTCCAAGTGACTGTGACTCACTCAGGCAACCCCTCTTAGGCCTCTGTGTCATTTTCTTGGTCCAAGTCCCTTTCTCTGACCTCCAGATTAAAGCTAAAACACCACTCCATACTGGGATAGATATACTAGTACTGCTCCTGCTCTCCTAATAAGTTCCTAGCAGCTTGAGGGCAAGAATCTTGTAGTCTTGCTTCATCCACCACATACTGGGCACAGAACAGCAGGCATGTGCTAAGCCCTTGTTAACCAGCCTTTGCCACGCCCATATAGCTTTCTGTCCTCCTAGCACTGTTGCCTAGGGATAGGGCCACTTCCTAAGGGTCTGGTCTGACTCAGCCCAGGCCCAGGATGCTCTGGGGACAACTGGAGCTGTGACCCAAGGACCTTAGGGAGAGGTAAGAGACAGAAAGGCCCTCTGCCATTGTATGGGGTATATATGGTGGATAAAGAACTTGGACTTGTCTCTGGACTTCAGCCCCTATAAAGTCTGAGGTTAATCAATAACCTGCTGTCGCCCCACCTCTCCGCAGCCCAGATGCTGGGCTCTATGTATGGATCCACATACCCAAGTCCCAACCTTACTTTTCAGAGCTGAACTGGAAGGGCAGGGTCAGGCTATCTCTGGCTTCTCTCTCTTTCTTGGACAGGTGAAGGTTAAAGGTCAAATGAGCCATGGGATCCACCTGTAGGTACAAAGGATGCTGCCACTCTGCCCCATCCCCAGAATCCCTGACCCCACCCCCAACCTCTGTAGCTTTTATTCTCTCCCCGTTTACCAGACCCTAAAATAGGGTTCTGGCATTCTTAGATACCAGGGGTATATGAGGATCTGATTGGGGCTGGAACTCTTTGGAGGGTCCCTCTTGGAGATGCAGGCTGAAGTCTGGAAGGATGGAGAACCACTGAGTCTGGAGAGAAGAAAGAAAAGAATTTTTTTCATCTTATTGAAGAAACTAGAAAGGATCTAGCACTTCACATCTTCTGCCCCCAATCACCTATTTAACTGACTGCTTTCAGCCCATGCCCTCAACTTTTTCTTTACTTTTTTTTTTGAGACAGGTCTGGCTCTGTGGCCCAGGCTGGAGTGCAATGGCACCATCTTGGCTCACTGCAACCTCTGGTCTCCCAGGTTCCAGTGATTCTCCTCCCTCAGCCTCCTGAGTAGCTGGGATTATAGGCACATGCTACCACACCCAGCTAACTTTTGTATTTTTAGTAGAAATGGGGTTTTGCTACGTTGGCCAGCTGGTCTCGAACTCCTGACCTCAGGTGATCTGCCCACCTCGGCTTCCCAAAGTGCTGGGATTACAGGTGCGAGCCATCGTGCCCAGCCTCTATTTTATTTTCAAAAGTGAAAGCAAGTTTATTAAGGAAGTAAAGGAATAAAAGAATGGCTACTCCTTAGGCAGAGCAGCCCCACATACTCTTTTTTTGAGATGGAGTCTCACTCTGTCACCCAAGCTGGAGTGCAGTGGCATGATCTTGGCTAATCTCAACTTCTGCCTCCCAGGTTCAAGTGATTCTTCCACCTCAGCCTCCTGAGTAGCTGGGACTATAGGTGCCCACCACTATGACTGGTTAATTTTTGTATTTTTGGTAGAGATGGAATTTTGTCATGTTGGTGAGGTTGGTCTTGAACTCCTGACCTCAGGTGATCTGCCTGCCTCCGCCCCCCAAAGTGCTGGGATTACAGACATGAGTCACCGTGCCCAGCAAAACAGTCTTCTTATACCCCTTTGTTGAGGCTGGGAATGGGGTCAGACTTAACGAATCACTGGAACCTGGGAGACCAGGGGTTGCAGTAAGCCGAGATTGTGCCATTGCACTCTAGCCTGGGCCACAGAGCCAGACCCTGTCTCAAAAAAAACACAAACCTCTGCCTGATCTGGCTTTCCAGCCTGAAAAATGGTGATAACAAAACAATCCACCTTATACCATAGCTGTGAAAATTAAATGAGGTAAGTGATAGAAACACAGAGAAATACCCAATCAGCATTTTTTACAAAATGTCTCCTTGAGGGCTGGGTGCAGTGGCTCATGTCTATAATCCTAGCACTTTGGGAGGCTGAGGTGGGAGGATAACTTGAGCCCAGGAGTTTGAGACTACCCTGGGCAACACAGTGAGACCCTATCTCTAAAACAATTTGTTTTTAAAGTCTCCTTGAAACATCAGCTTTTTCATTGTTCTTCTCATCATGCCACCCTTTTCTCTGCCCCCGACTTCTAGTCCTTTCGTGTTGGTTCTTCTGACCTGATCAGTTGGGTGCTGTTGGGGCCTCCGACACAAGATGCGGGCTGAAGCCTGGCCCATTGTACCGCCCAGGGTCACTTCAGTCTGAGCGAGGCTGCTGAGAGCTCCCATGGGGCCTGGTCCATGAAGCTCTTCGTGTAGCAAGCCCAGCACATGCACCTTCCCCACTGGGGAGCCGTCACCTAGAGAAGGACAAGAAACACAGGATAGTAGGGAACATTCAGATTGGTGGCCTGGGATAAACTGTGTAGAGAAAAGGACAGAGGCCCACATTCTATCACAGTGCTGCCAAAATCCTGACTTCCCTTGGCCAATCTCACTGCGGTGCTCTGAACCTTCTCCAGCCCATACCTTAATATACTCTATTATCCAAATGTAAACCTGATCAAGACACCACTCTAACTCCAATCCTTTAGCAGCTCCTCAGCCTTCAGGATGGAATGAACACTTTCAGCAGGTGTGTCCACTAACTTTCCAGCCTCATCTCTTACACATGGAAATACTTACAGTTTCTGGAACTTCCCAAGATCTCAGTCAGTGCCTTCAACTTTCTCCCTCCCCTTTTGGGAGCATTAAGAGTGTGTCAGGCACTATGCTAAACGCTTTAACACAATGTTTGGATCCTTACCAGGTGCAGCAATGAGAGATCAAGCAACTTAATACAAAGCTGGGCTTCTGCCTCCTAAGTCCATTTGAGTACCTACAGTGCATTTTTAGGTCAAACCATATAAAATTGATGATATTTGATTAATTTTTTTTTGACATGAAGTCTTTCATCTCACTGCAGTGCAGTAGCACTATTTCGGCTCACTGTGACCTCTGCCTCCCAGGTTCAAGTGATTCTTCTGCCTCAGCCTCCTGAGTAGCTAGGATTACAGGTGTGCACCACTACCCCTGGCTATTTTTTAGTATTTTTAGTAGGACGGGGGTTTCACCATGTTGGGCAGACTGGTCTCCAACTCCTCACCTCAAGTGATCCATCTGCCTTGACCTCCCCAAGTGCTAGGATCATAGGCATGAGTCACTATGCCCAGCTAATATTTGACAATTTTGTGACCTACGAAATGGCAATTTAGGGCGCAAGCACAGGCACCGCTGCCTCAGGCAGCTCCCAGGCTCCTCACCTGTGCACTGCCAAAAAAAGAAACGGCAACATAGTGGTTCATCCTAATACTTCCCCTGTATCTTCCCCCATTTACAGAGGAAAAGTGAAGCAATGGGAAATCAAGCAACTTAATATGAAGCTGGGCATCTGACTCCTAAGTCCATTTGAGTACCCACAGTGCCCTTGAGAGCTAGTCCCAGTGCCCCTGCCCAGCAAAATTTGCCTGGCTAACCTCTTGCTCTTCAAAACTACCCTTCTTTAAGGTATCCTGTGCATGTCCTATATCACTGTGGCCTTTAACAAACCATCTTGTTTACGTATCTCCATCTTTTATGGGACTTTGAGCTCCTGGAAGGCAAGGATCCAGCTATAGTTAGTCTTTATTTTGCCATCATCTAGAATTGTACCTGACACATTGTATGTATATACTATTTGTTAAATAAATAAATGAGTGAAGGAAACAAGTAAATAAAAAAAAAGAACTTGAAGGAAAAAAAAAAAAGCAAATGGTAGATGGCATTACAGAGAAGTAAACAAACAGACAAAAGGTCAAAAAGATGAAAAAAGGTCTGACTGAAAAATCCAGATGTTTCTTCTAGGGTGGAAAGGAAAAGGGGCACACTCCTTGGCAGAGGGAAAAGTATGAGGGGAAACAATGAAGGAGGAGTCTCACCAGGAGGACAGGAGTCCTGATAGCTCACTGCATGCAGGGTCTGGCAGAGTGTGGCACAGGGAAGATGAAGCAACAGCCAGCTGAGTGAATCGAGAGCAATGGTGACAGGACCAAGATCTGTCCTCTTGCACATGGCTCTCAAGGCTCCCAGTGGTCCCCCAGGAAGGGCCTCCCCAGTTTTTGACCAGTTGAGAGGGTCTCTGAAGAAGTCATGGTAAACCAGCCTGCAAAGGGAAAACAGGAGACAGCATAAGATTGTCCCTTCCCCCCAGAGGATCAGAAATTTCATCTTCTGATCTTCGTGGCTCTGTTTTCTCAATTTTCATGAACATCCTTAATATTAGTAAAAGGTAATTACTGAAATAATATAGTGATTGAGAGCACAGATTTTGGTGTCTGACAGCCTGAGCTCCAAGCTTGGCTTTGCTACTTGGCCAAAGTCAGCTAACTGGTAAGTTACTTTCTAAGACTGTTGTTTCATTGGTAAAATGGAGATGCCAAACTCAAAGCATTCAGCACAGTGCTTGACACATACTATATGCTTGATAAATGCCAATTATTACCATTATCAAGTATTTCCTGAGGGGGCACCTAATTTTTTTTTTTTGAGATGGAGTTTCTCTCTTGTTGCCCAGGCTGGATTGCAATGGAGCAATCTTGGCTCACAGCAACCTCTGCCTCCCAGGTTCAAGCGATTCCCCTGCCTCAGCCCCTCAAAGTAGATGGGATTACAGGCACAACCCATCACATCCAGCTAATTTTTGCATATTTAGTAGAGATGGAGTTTCTCCACATTGGTCAGGCTGGTCTCAAACTCCTGACCTCAGGTGATCCACCTGCCTTGTCCTCCCAAAGTGCTGGGATTACAGGTGTGAGCCACCGTGCCCGGCCCTAATTTATCACTATGGTTAAATAAAGAGAAAGCAGAGGACATGAGACTTGGTTCCTGCCTGTAGAACAGCTTAAAGAAAGTCAAGAATTAAGTCATGGAATACCAACTACAAAAAAAGAAATCATAATAACAGCTCAGGAAAGGGAGACTGGCATAGGCTAGAAATCCTGGGAAAGCTTTGTAGTAGCAGAACTTTTTTTCCAGATCCCTCTTTTCTATTTTCTGGTTTTCTTGTAGAATGCCAACTTAACCTACACCACCACCTCTATCACAACAATGGCTGATACAAAACTAGGAGCTCAACAATAGATGTAAACTACTATTTTTATCCACTGAGTTGCCCTGACTAGGAAGTAAAGAGCATCCTACTAATGATTCTTAATGTCTCCTGATCAGGCATGGGGCTGGATTTAGGTATTTCCTTATCTCTATACTTTCTTCTCCCCCACATTGGTCAATAAATCCTGGATATTCTACCCACTAAAGTCCTTAACATTTGTTCTAAACTTTCCATCGCTACTGCCAATTCCTTAAGCCAGGCCTCTATTACTTCCTACCATTATTCCCTAAAATTCGTTAGGGAGATGTGTCTTATTCACTGCTGTCTCCAGTATCTTGTATAGCACGTAGTTTACGGTTGGTGCTCAGTACACATGGACCTTAATGAGCCAACCTGGATTAAGAAATTACTACAATAGCCTTCTCACAAGTTCTCCCAGTCTCCAGGCTATTTCTCTCTCAACTTCTATGATCTTTCCTTTGGATTCCCCAAATACTCATCATTCCTCTTACTAATTCTTGTGTCCTTAAAGACCCATATCCGTTTCTTAAATGAATATTTAAGAAACTGCCACTATATACCAGGTTCTGCGCTTGTTGTAAACAAATTTCTTTAGCAAAAGAGGTCTCAAATCTAATCAAATCTCTTCCAACTTGTACTTACCGATTGTTGATATCAGAGTCAAAACCTTCACGAAACTCTTCCTCGCTTACTTCACAGCCCAAGATATGCACTTGCTCCCCACTAAGGTAGAGATGAGGGGGGACTGTCAGAGTGGGCACAGGATCCCTATCCAGGTAGGCCGGGGAGACACCATGGGATACTCACCATAGGGCAGATTTCTTGACAAGCGCCTTCAAGAGACTGCGCCCCTCCCACTCCACGGAATCTGCAGAGCGAGAGACGAATAAAGTGTGAGAGCGACGGATGGAGAGCCCGTCGCGATCTCCACACTTAGCCTGTGACCCATGGCCCTTCCTCCCCACTTCCGTCCCCTCAGCCAGGTCCAGAACCCCCCAGTGCCTCTGGCTCTCACCCCGAAGCAGCACCAGGCCACCCAGAGCCAACAGCGAGTCCAACATCTCCAACTTGCGTCAGGTCCCTGCTCTGGCGCCCTCTGATAGCGTCATAACCTACTGTCCCAACCCTGGGGTGAAAGGGGCGGGGCATTCAGGCGTCCTCCCACCATTGAGACCTAACAGTTCTGGAGAGGCGATTATGTTCAATATTCCCAGGGGGACGCCCCTCCCTGAGCCTTGGCGCACAGTCGTAGGTACAACGACCCGGTCTACATTTTCACTGTGACCGGGGTGGGAAAGAGCAATTGGGGCAGTTGTCAGTGGGAGGAAGAAGGGAAGCCACAAGCCCCCCCGCGAGGGCCCTAACCGAGGGGCCAAGTGATGTCACTCCGCCCCGCCCACGCAGTTTGAGGCGGGACCTGCTTTGCCTCAGGCCCCTCCCTGTGGACACCTTCCGCGCGTGCGCAATACTGCAGCCTCGTTCGGAAAGCTCCTGGCGTCCCTTATACCTACCCCCAGAGACCGCGTAGGGGGAACTTAGTCCTGGTGAAGCGAATACACGTCACCACCGGAAGTAGTGTCAAAGGGGAAGAGGAGGGGGAAGACGGGAGGAGGGAGTCCTTTGGGCGGTAAAATGGCGCCTGTCAGAGTGGGAAACCCAGCTGCAGAGGCTGCAGCCCCGCTCCCCAGGGGCTAAAGGACCCCCCGAGCTCGGGGAGGGGGAGGCCGCTCCGGCCCAGCGCTCCGCGCCCTTCGGCTCCCCCTCCCCCTCCCCCTCCTTCTCTGCTCCGCTCTGCAGGCCTGTTCTCCGTTGCGGCCCTTAGCGCGCCGCTGCCCCCGCCTGCTCCGTTCCTGCGGGTAGCCCCCTAGCGCGCCTGCGCAGCGGGCCACTCTCCGCTTTTTCCCCTTCCCCTCCCCCTCCCTTTTCCCTCCCTCCCTTTTCCTTGGCCCCCTCCCCCATTGCCCCCTCCCCCAATTATCCTTTCCCTTCTCTTCTGGTCTCGGAGGACCCCATCCTAGCCCAACCTGTCTCGGCCGGCAACCTCCCCGAAGCCGTGGGTGCCACTCCCAGCCCATGTGGGCCCCCGCGGGCTGCCCACGCCTATCCCCCAGCTCCCGGTTCCGCTGGGCTTTTCCTTAGCCCGCGGTGGCTTTCTGAGCCGCCCGCTCCGTGCCCCTCTCTGCAGCCTCTCCTGCAACTCGGGGCCCCCGTTCCCCCTCCCGGCGGCGGGGGGGCTGCCCCCGGGGGGCTGGCGGAGCTGGGCCGCGGGGGCCCCGGGGCCGGCGGTGCCGGGGTCGTCGGGATGATGCGGACGCAGTGTCTGCTGGGGCTGCGCACGTTCGTGGCCTTCGCCGCCAAGCTCTGGAGCTTCTTCATTTACCTTTTGCGGAGGCAGATCCGCACGGTGAGCCTGGGTGGGCGCTGGCGGTGTTGGGGACCTCTGTCCGCGGTGCTCACGGGTTTTCAGTGTGTCGGGCCTCTGTTTGGGCCTAGGAAGGGAGTCCTGGCAGGGGCTTTTCTCGCCAGAGAATTAGGGAACCCTAAGCGGGGCTTGGGCTGGGGAGGAGGGAGACCCTTGTAATAGAACGAAGACCTTGGGGGTTTTGATGGGGCTACATGGGACAGGATTTGGCAACTCTTGGGGGCTAAGGTGGTGGGTGGGGCGCTCTTTAAGAAAGCGGGAGTTGCTAAAGAAACCCAGAGGCGCGGAACACCTGTTTGATGGCAGCCAGATCTGTTGATGTGGGCTGGTGAAAGACCCTATTTGGAACCTCAGTGTGTGTTTAGTCCCATAACAAGGCAGAGACCGACTCGTGTGTCAAGGATGGAGGTGGGTGTGAGTGCATATGTTACAAACAGGGACTGGAACTTGGGAAAACCCTGGGTGTGAAGGAGAAACCCCTGCTGTTCCCATTAAGAGAACTCCAAAAAGGCTGTGAAAATGTATTTCATAGTGTGAATATTGGTATCTGGATTTCAGGACTAAAGCAGATGTTTTAATGATGGGCCTCTTTAATTGTGGGAGGGAGTTCAGGGTGGGTGCTGTGCCCACCATTAAAGTCTGGGTGTCCCTGTCAGAGGGCAGCGTTGGTCAGTTGTAGGGCTTGAATCTGAGGGCATGTGTGCTTCTCCAGGAGACCCTAGCATTCTGAGGGTTACTGTCTGGATGTACCCAAACATCTCTGGGTTCCTTTCCCCTTAGCTTTTCTCCAAGGTCAGAGCTCCTTCAGCTAACAGCACCTAATGAATATGTTCTTGTGGTCTCATCACCACCAGGGAGAATCCTCGGAAAGAGTGTGGGGAGCATTTAGTAAGCAGGGTCAGAGGTTCTGGCCTGTACTTTGGTCTGTACTCCTTAGCATACCTCAATACAGTTTGAAAGAATAAAACTAGGTTGGGGTGACCTGGGGTCCAGGAAATTTCCAGAAAGCCCTGAGTGGTAGTGGTGGTTGACTTAACTGATTTGGGAGAATGGGTCTGGCCTTGGGTTCATTCTCTCCTTTACCAGTCTACTTCCACTTCCTGATTTAGGGTTCGAACAGTTCAGGATGGTTGTGGCTCTAGGCAGCAGCGCTATTCCCCTGAGACAAGAGCTAGGAGCCAAGAAAATAGGGTCATAGCTGCAGAGATCTGTGTGGGCTTAGCTCCTGGGGTTTTCTTTTCTGAGACAGAGTCTCCCTCTTTCACCCAGGCTGGAGTGCAGTGGCACGATCTTGGCTCACTGCAACCTCCACCTCTTGGGTTCAAGTGATTCTCCTGCTTCAGCCTCCTGAGTAGCTGGGATTACAGGTGCCCACCACCACACCTGGCTAATTTTTTGTATGTTTAGTAGAGATGGGGTTTCACCATGTTGGCTAGGCTGGTCTAGAACTCCTGACCTCAAGTGATCCATCTGCCTTGGCCTCCTAAAGTACTTAGATTGAGCCACTGTGCCTGGCCTCCTGGGTTTTTTTTTTTTTTAATGGGTTGACTGCTTTTTCTCTGTGACCTTCTCGCTCTAACACATCAGTTTTCTGGGCACATGGAGTGGTGCTTCAGCTCATCCACAGGTTAGTTATTTCCAGAATTCCTCTCTTTTGGGCAGCACTGACTCCACAGCCTTTTGTCCTCCCCTCCCATCCAATCTGGTTTCTTTCCCCACCCCCTTTCTGGCAGATGCTTGGAGCATTCCCTACATGCCCAGCATATGCAACCCGAGATAGCAAGGCTGGACACCCGAGCTGTTTCAGACCTCATCATGGCCCAGGGAGAAAAGAAGGGCAGATCTTGACTGACAGGGAGCCCTTTGGTTTACAAGGGAGAGCCTGGTTCTTGTGTGCCTTGGGCCCTAGGGATGCACTGAGGAGGGTTTCTGCCTTTGAGGAAAAGTGTGGAGGAGGGAATTGCCAGGCTTTGCATGGGGTGATTTGTGTATTGGGAAATAGGAGTCCCTAAGGAAAGCTTGGAGAAGCAGAGCTGGAAGGCCGAGGTAGTGACGTCCTTGTCCCTTATTCACCTCTCACTTACAGCCCTGAGTTCACTCTGGCCTCCAAACCCTGCCAGTCAGCCTGGGAGGGGCTATCCAGTGTTCTTTGCCTCACTCTGGGTACCAGGATAAGGAGGCTGTTCAGAGGGCTGAGGTTCTCTGAACTTGTGACTTGGCTAGGAGAGACAGAAGTGGACAGGTGGCTGGTTAAAATAGGCGTGGTGGCTTCTAGCCAGGGGAACTTAGTTGACCTGACAACCTCTGGATTCCCTCATTCTATATTCCCATTAAAGACCCAGGGATCTCCTCCCCTGACTCTTACTTCCTGTGCACTAGGGAATCTGAGGCTGTTAGTTTCCAATGTGAAATGATGATAGTTGCTACAAATAATTCTTGGGGTGAAGGTTGTGTTGCGGGGGCAGGTCGTGTGTTTCTTTGTTCAGTGTAGCAGGATAATATCATAGTTAGGAGGGCAGGGTTGACCGGGTGTGGTGGCTCATGCCTGTAATCCCAGCACTTTGGGAGGCTGAGGCAGGTGGATCATGAGGTCAGAAGTTCTAGACCAGCATGGCCAATATGGTGAAACCCTATCTCTACTAAAAATACAAAAATGAGCTGGGCATGGTGGTGGACACTTGTAGTACCAGTTGCTTGGGAGGCTGAAGCAGGTGAATCACTTGAACCTGGGAGGCAGAGGTTGCAGTGAGCCGAGATCATGCCAATGTACTCCAGCCTGAGCAACAGAGCAAGACTGTCTTTAAAAAAATATCCAAAAACAAAAACAAAAAAGAGGGCAGGATCTTGGGTTGGACTGCATTGGTACAATGCTGGTTCTATCACTTCATTGATTCTACTAATATTAACTAACCACCTTTGCTACAGTGTTCTAGGCACTGGGAATACAGCCATGATCTAGATAAAATCATGTTCTCATAGAGTTTTCGTTTTAATCAGGGAGACCTAGCTGTGTAGCCTCGGTTTCTTTACCTTAAAACAGGGATAATAGTAGTATCAGGGTTGTTTTGAGGATTCAATGAAATAATCCTAAGTCACATACCCAGTACCTGTGGTAAATGTTCAGTCTGTGCTACCTGTTACTGTTACTGAGGAAGACTTCCTTGTCAAGGGTTCCAATCCTCTTTTGTGCCATTTCTAGGTAATTCAGTACCAAACTGTTCGATATGATATCCTACCCTTATCTCCTGTGTCCCGGAATCGGCTAGGTAAGTATGTGTTGGGGAGCCTCCTTTAAGGTGAAATGGGGGCCAGCTCTGGGCCAGAGGTTTGTCAATATTATTCCTTCTCATTGTGGTTCAGCCCAGGTGAAGAGGAAGATCCTGGTGCTGGATCTGGATGAGACACTTATTCACTCCCACCATGATGGGGTCCTGAGGCCCACAGTCCGGCCTGGAACACCTCCTGACTTCATCCTTAAGGTGTGTGTGGTGGTGGGGAGTGATGAAATGGTTTCATCTGTTACTCTGCCCAGACCTGTACTCCCTTTCCCAGTCCCAGAGTTTCCATCCCCTGGCACTGGTGTCAGCCTGGAGGAGGGAAGCAGGTGGGTGAGGTGTTTTCCAGGCTTCGGTTGTGGTGTTCAGGACTTCCCCCAGCCCATCTTGTTCCTCTATAGGTGGTAATAGACAAACATCCTGTCCGGTTTTTTGTACATAAGAGGCCTCATGTGGATTTCTTCTTGGAAGTGGTGAGTTGGGGGAGCTAAAGGGAGCTCTGTGATGAAGGAATGGTTTTAGGGTTCTGGGAATTCAGAGGATTTGGAGAAAAGGATGAGGAGAAATGGGTCAGAGCAGTTTTTGAGAGGGGAGGCTGTGGGATGTAGGGGAGTGGCTTTCAGTACTTGGGGTTCATTTGTTGCGCTGATGTAACTCTTCCACAGGCTTCTTTCTCTCTTGTTCTTTCATTTCCAAATCTTAAGAGTGTAGGATGCCTAACACTGAGTTTGGAGGTTTGGATTGGGGGTTCAGAATTTTGTGTCCTCAGAGACATCTGATGTCGATGGAAGGCCTTATGCTGTTGCCCTTCTGAAAGATAACTATGTCTAAAAGAATGATCACCTTGTATGGCTTCGTCCTCTCCCCCAATCTATTTCAGGTGAGCCAGTGGTACGAGCTGGTGGTGTTTACAGCAAGCATGGAGATCTATGGCTCTGCTGTGGCAGATAAACTGGACAATAGCAGAAGCATCCTCAAGAGGCGATACTATAGACAGGTAAGCTAGAATCCCAGTCTAAGAGTGTGGCTTGGGAGGGAGGCCACCAGGGAGGGATCTGGGTTTGAGGAAGTGATCCTGGAGAGGGTGTGGGGGAGGCCTATTACATAATCCCCTGTCCTCCAGCACTGCACTTTGGAGTTGGGCAGCTACATCAAGGACCTCTCTGTGGTCCACAGTGACCTCTCCAGCATTGTGATCCTGGATAACTCCCCAGGGGCTTACAGGAGCCATCCAGGTATGGGGAAGGGGGTGAGTCTGGCAGGACCAGAACATGGTTCTGAGAAGGTATTTTTGCAGGAGACCTGGGCCTTGGTCCCTGAGAGCTAGGATTCCCCTAGTTTATCCCTAGTTTGCTATAAGTCCAAATGCAAGTTATTTTCCTATTTCAAATGAGATATCATATATGTCCATTTCATAAGTCAGATTTCTCATATCATTTTTTTCTTTTTAAAAATTTATTTATTTTTTGAGATAGGGTCTTACTCTTTTGCCCAGGCTGGAATGCAGTGTCATGATCATAGCTCACTTACTGCAGCCTTGTTCTCCCAGATTTCTCATATCATTTTTTTCTTTTTTAAAATTTATTTATTTTTTGAGATAGAGTCTTACTCTGTTGCCCAGGCTGGAGTGCGGTGTCATAATCATAGCTCACTCACTGTGGCCTTGTTCTCCCAGGCTCAAGCGATCCTTCTGCCTCAGCCTTCTCAGTAGTTGGGACTATAGGTGTGTACCACCATGCCAAGCTAATTTTTTTATTTTTATTTTTATTTTTGAGATGGAATCTTGCACTGTTGCCCAGGCTGGTGTGCAGTGGTGTGATCTCAGCTCCCTGCAACCTCCACCTCCCGGGTTCAAGCGATACTCCTGCCTTAGCCTCTTGAGTAGCTGGGAGTATAAGTGCCCACCACCACACCCAGCTAATTTTTTGTATTTTTTTAAGTAGAAGCAGGGTTTCACCATGTTGGTCAGGCTGGTCTCAAACTCCTGACCTCGTGATTTGCTCACCTGGGTCTCCCAAAGTGCTGGGATTCCAGGCGTGAAACACCACACCCAGCCAATTTTTTGAGTTTTAGTAGAGATGAGATCTCGTTATGTTGCCCAGGGTGGACTCAAACTCCTGAGCTCAAGTGATCTTCCCATCTTGGCCTCTCAAAGTATTAGGATTACAGGTGTGAGCCACTGTGTCAGGCCAAGTGTGTTTCAAGTGAGGCACAATGGCAATAAGTTTGACTAGAAGCATCAATAAGTATGAGATCTGGTGATTAAAACTTGATTTTAGGCTGGGCGTGGTGGCTTGCGCCTCTTTTCATCAGCACTTTGGGAGGCTGAGTTGGGCGGATCACCAGAGGTCAGGAGTTCCAAACCAGCCTGGCCAACATGGTGAAATCCTATCTCTACTAAAAATACAAAAATTAGCCAGGTGTGGTGGCAGGCATCTGTAATCCCAGCTACCTGGAAGACTGAGGTAGGAGAATTGCTTAAACCCAGGAGGTGGGGGTTGCAGTTCATTGTGATTGCGCCATTGCACTCCAGCCTGGTGGAGAAGAGTGAGACTGAAGTCTTACAAAAAAAAAAAAAAAAAAAAAACCTTAATTTTATTTTGGAGTATAAATCAGGAAAGTTTTACTTAGGTTGTTGACTTCCGGTAGTGGGAGGTATATATTTTTAAATAATAATTCCTCCTTCTCTACAGTAAGAGAAAAACACCCAGTCTCTCTTCAATTCTGTTTCTTCTCTTCTGCATTTTCACCTACCTACCCTAGACAATGCCATCCCCATCAAATCCTGGTTCAGTGACCCCAGCGACACAGCCCTTCTCAACCTGCTCCCGATGCTGGATGCCCTCAGGTAAGGGAAGTGGGCTCTGGACCCTTGGATTTCTGAGGAAAGGAGGAGGTGGGAGATCCTAAGAGGGAATAAAAAACATTTGTCCTGTTTTACTTAGCTCTCTTCCCTTAAGAATTTAACATTTGGACCCAGGTCTTCTTACGTCAAAGCTCATCACTTTACCTAGTAGGCTGTGGGCAAATTGGACCTACCTAATCATGTGAATATGGTGATAATGTATGCCCCACCCCTCCAATGATGCATCTTATATTAGTGTTATGAGGGTATCAATATAAGGAGCTCTACCTATGCAAGTTATTGTCGTTGTCATCCTAGGTTCACTGCTGATGTCCGTTCCGTGCTGAGCCGAAACCTTCACCAACATAGGCTCTGGTGACAGCTGCTCCCCCTCCACCTGAGTTGGGGTGGGGGGGAAAGGGAGGGCTAGCCCTTGGGATGCCGTCTGATACCCTGTCCAATGTGAGGACTGCCTGGGCAGGGTCTGCCCGTCCCACCCCTCGCTGCCCTTGGGAGCTCTACACTCCACTTGGAGTCTGGATGGACACATGGGCTGGGAGCTCTGAAGCAGCCTCACTCTAACTTCGTGTTCACACTCCGTGGAAACCCCAGATTGGGACATAGGCGGAGGCCTAGGAGAGCTGAAACAGTGTTTGTGATGGAGAGGCAGGACTGGCCAGAGTGACAGACATACGGTGATCCAGGAGACTCAAAGAGAAGCCAAGTCAGCTTTGTTGTGATTTGATTTTTTTTAAACTCTTGTACAAAACTGATCTAATTCTTCACTCCTGCTCCAAGGGCTGGGCTGTGGGTGGGATACGGGGATTTTGGGCCACTGGTTTTTCCCTCAATTTGTCCCCCCTTTACTCTCGTATTTTTCTCTCCTTAGACTCCCTCAGACCTGTAACCAGCTTTGTCTTTTTTCCTTTCCTCTCTTTTAAACCATGCATTATAACTTTGAAACCAAAGCGGCCCTTAGGTCCTTCTCTGGGGTTTTGGGAAGTGAGGGGAGGGCACTTTATTCACATGCACCCTGTCTCCAGAGCAGTGGGCGAAGAGCCTACTGCTGGACTCGAGGGCACGGGGAAAGGTGCTGTTGAGCATGAGGATACAATAGTGAATGTGGACACCAGATGCTTTGGCGGGAAGGGCCGAGTGACAGGATGGGCGCACTGGTGTGGAGTGGAAGGATACCTTTGGAGCAGTAGGCTATTGAAGGCCGAAAGGAGAAACCTGGGCGGCCAAAGGGCGTAGAGCTAGAGAAACGTCGGGCTTCGATGGGAGCACTGATATGGACAGACTACGCGGGCGCTGCCCCCTAGGGCCGCCTCGACCTCCGCTCTCGGAAGAGGGGCCCCTCCCCGACGTTGCTCAGCTGGCCCCGCCCCCCCAGCCGGCCCTACTTTCCGCCCCCCCAGCCGGCCCTACTTTCCGCACCCGCCACGTGACGCTCCGCCCTCTCTGAGATCACATGATTTCACTCAAACTGCGATGTTCCTCCGCGCTGGCGTAGTCCTTACCTCTTGGACCTCCTCTCCAGTCCCTATTGGTCTACTCATTCCTGGTACTTAAGCGTTCTGTACATCTCTCCAAACATCCGTTTTCTTTTTGAACTCTTATTTGTGGAGATCATCTCTGTCCCTTGGGTACTACTTTGTTTTGGTGTCAACGGCCGCCTTCAGCGTAGCAACGCGTTTTGTGAATAGCCGACCTTGTAATTGTCTCTGCTGTTCCTCTACGTTATTTCCGAAAGGAACTTGGGAAACCAAGTCTCATGGTTATTACCATCTCATACTCCTCTTGAGCCCCAGCTTCCTTGAGGGGGAGGTTGGGGAATAGGTTTAGAGGTATTTTCAATGAGTGAAAACCAACCGTCTTTGCTACGTCTTCTGCGTATCCCACACATTAATTCCAAAGCGATTACGCTAATGGCGTGAGGGGGAGGGTCAGTGGGTGTTGCTACGCTAGCAGCGTTAGTGCCGATGAGGTAGTGGCGTATCTTAACGGGGGGGCCGTCCTGTTAGTCGGGGGCGGGGTTGGTGAATAGGGAAGTGGCGCAAATTCGTGGATCGCTCCGCTGATTCCGCCCGCCCGTCGCCACTGTTGCCGCCGTCCCCCGTCCGGCCCCCCCCTCCCGGGTTCCCTCAGCCCAGCCCGGTCCAGCCCGGTTCTCGGGAGGATGAAGTTCGTGTACAAAGAAGAGCATCCATTCGAGAAGCGCCGCTCTGAGGGCGAGAAGATCCGAAAGAAATACCCGGACCGGGTGCCGGTGAGGACAGTAGCCTGGGCGGAGGGCGCGGGACGCTTACGCTGACGCCACAGCCTGGCCTTGGATTTGGGACGGGCAGCGGGAGGATCAGGCTGCTGGCTATGGCGGGATTGGAAGCGACCCTGAAACTGCTGTCCCTGGGACCGAGGATGAAAGGGGTGGGGTAGTGGTGGACCTGGAGTAGAGAGGGATGTAGACAGGAGAGAGAAACCTTGGCATTTGTGAGTGGAGGCCTTAAGAGAGTTTGACAGCCTGAGCTTCAAGTGGTCATCCCCCCAGCTAGTTGAGGTTGTGAGATTGAAGCACTAGTCGGCCCAGACAAGTCATCTCCATCTGATTAAGATAGTTGTTTATGGTGACGCCCTATTCGGGGGATGGATCCTGGCTATTTAAATGAACTCCAGTCAGTAAGGTCAGGATCTCTGGGACTCAGGGCTGCACCGCGTGTGCAAAGACAGATGAGTCTGGGGTAGATTTAGGTGCAAGGGTTATTGTTACTTGAGTTCTTGACAGGTGCAGCTGCGGGGCTGCATTCCTCTGCCTCCTCATTTTCATCCTCTCTTTATCAGGTGATAGTAGAAAAGGCTCCCAAAGCTCGGATAGGAGACCTGGACAAAAAGAAATACCTGGTGCCTTCTGATCTCACAGGTGGGAACCTGACCCAAGACCCAGGCTTGCTTCCTGTGGGTGGGAGTGCAGTCTCTGCAGGAGGAGGCTCCACCTAGCAGCTGTTCTTTTGAGGGCATTTTTGACCTCTCTGACTTTCTCACACCTTGTATCTTTTGCAGTTGGTCAGTTCTACTTCTTGATCCGGAAGCGAATTCATCTCCGAGCTGAGGATGCCTTGTTTTTCTTTGTCAACAATGTCATTCCACCCACCAGTGCCACAATGGGTCAACTTTACCAGGTACGGTGACTTGGAAGTGGTGGAGGCTTTGGAGAAGCCTCTGGAAGAGCGTGAGCGGAAGAAAGTGTTGTTACATCAGTAGTTTTGCACTAGCTTCCTGACTTGCCTTAAAATTTCATGATAGCAGTGGGTTGGGGGTTTGAACAGAACAGTAGGAGTAGAGAGACGCAAAGAGAACAGTGAGCTAGAGGAACTTTCTGATCAGGACTCTTCCCAGTCCTCCTCCCCTTTCCAGAGCAGCAGACAACCGTTTAAGGTCTTTTTGCCCAGGACTGCAGAGATTATACTGCTTATGCTAGTCCTTGGAGTCAGTGAAGGAGTCGGGCACTGGTTTGTGGTTCTAGAAGACCATAAACTGGTTTGGGTGGTGGTTGGTTGAAGTAAGTTAGGAGCCCAGTTGCTGAACAGTTTTCTGCTTTCATCTCAGGAACACCATGAAGAAGACTTCTTTCTGTACATTGCCTATAGTGACGAAAGTGTCTACGGTCTGTGAAGCTGCTGCCCTTGAGCTGGAGGGGGCTCTCATTCTACAAAGAGAGAGGTGGCCCCCCTTTCTTGACTTCTTCCTCCTTCAAGCTCAAATACCACCTCCCTTATTCAGGACCGGCACTTCTTAATGTTTGAGGCTCTCTCTCCAGCCTCTCTTAGGAGGGGTAATGGTGGAGTTGGCATCTTGTACCTCTCCCTTCTCCTTTTTTCCCCTTTCTCTGCCGGCCTTTCCCATTCTGCTTTAGACTCTTGATTGTCAGTCTCTGTCACATCTAGTGATTGTTTTGGTTTCTGTTCCCTTTCTGACTGCCCAAGGGGCTCAAAACCCCAGCAATCCCTTCCTTTCACTACCTTCTTTTTTGGGGGTAGTTGGAAGGGACTGAAATTGTCGGGGGAAGGTAAGAGGCACATCAATAAAGAAGAAACCACCAAGCTGAGCTGAATTTTGCCTTGTGTTGCTCCCCTCCTCCCGCTGTTTTTTAGTCTTTCCAAGGCGTCAGTGGGTTTCAGTGGTGGGGAAAGAAGAGTAATGGGTACAAGCTGGAGGGATAGAAGTATATTTTGATTTATTCTGTTCATGTTGAGCTTTTCCCGGTCTGCAAAGAGAGGGTGATTTTGTTGTAATGGAATGGAATACTGAGTATCATTTCATAAAACTTTAGTTTTATGACACATATGTGAAACTAAATGTTAAATATGCTTATGTAAAAAATACTGTTCGAAAGTACCTGCTTTAGGTGGACATTTATTAGAACATTTTAATTAAGATATTTTCATGTGTAGGAGCTGGTAAAACGGCTGTTCTCAGTTGTATGTCACTTGGCTAGAGTTTTGCCGGCGAGTGGGATCCGGAGGAGTGGAATCAGGGAGGGAGAAGACTGGGAGGAGGGAGCCATTATCGCCAGGAGTACTTCATCTCCCAGTGATCATTTCTCCCGCAGGCCGGAAGTGGGGCGGTCCCCCGGGGAAGAAAGAAGCTGCAGAACGAGGCAGTATGGTGGCCGAGAGTTCTAATCCCTTCTTCCTCTTCTTTCATCGTCCCGCCCAGCCTACATCTCCCAGGGGTCTGCGCGCGCATTTCCGCTCTCCCCTCCGGCTCCCGGTCTCCCCGCCACTCCCCGGGGGAGGGGAGCGGTTTGGTGCGCCTGCGTCACCCCGTGGCTTTCTGGGAATCCAAGTTCCGGAGGCTCATGCGGTCCCTTTTCCGCTGAACCCGTACGGACTACAAAACCCTTGGTGCACTGCGCCTCGGCGCCGGCGGAGGGAGGAGGGAGAGGAGGGAAGGAGGAGAGAGAAGGAGGAGGAGGGAGCAGGCGGCCGGCGGCGCGGGGGGAGGGGGCCCGGTCCGGGAGTGCGGGAGGCAGTGGTAGAGGGAGGTGGCGGCAGCGGCTAGCGGACTCGTCTCAACCGGGCTGAGGCGGACACTTCTGTGGAGCGAAGCAGTAGGAGCACCGAGCAGTAGAGGCGGCACCGGGATCCCCGGCTCCGGGGAGGGGGGCGCCGGACCGGGAGGAGGGGAGGGGGCGATGCTGGAAGCCATGGCGGAGCCCAGCCCCGAAGGTGAGCTCTAGACCGGCACGGAGCGCGGAGCCGGCGCGGGGCGGGCGAGGAATCAATTGGCAAACTTGGAGGTCGAGCCCCGAAGCCCGGCGGGGGAGTTCGGGGAGGGGGTCGGGAGCCTGGCCCTGGAGGTGGGAGAGCGAGGAGTTGAGAGACCTTGGAGAAAGAGGAGTGGGAGACTGGGCTAGGGGAGTTGGAGATCAGACGGTGTGGGGGATAGGAGCTGGAAACCCGGAGCCTCGGGGACTAGGGGCCGAAAGGGCCACCGGCAGATTGGGGCCCTGGAACTGGGAGGTTGGAGGAATCCGGTGGCCGGAGAGTTGCTAAGGGAGGACGAAGAAGAAGATGAGTGAGGGGCCCGGTAGTTCGCCGAGGTGGGGTAGTTTGTAGCGGTGGTGCCGGAGCTCCGAGTAGTTGCCGCCGGAGAATGCCCGGTGATTGTCGGAGGGGTGGGCAGGTAGTTGTGGGGAGAAGAGGGGGTCTGGGTATTGTCTACGGCAGACGGACCTGTACAGGGGGATAGTTGTGGAGCGAGCGAGCCAGGAAGCGAGGCGAACTGGGTAGTTGTAGGGGGTGGTGGGGCGGGGTGGGGGGGTTAAGACCGGCGACTTGCTTGGGGGGGTAGGGTTGGTCCGCGAGGGTTAGAGCCTGGGAGTTGCGGAGGGTGAGGGGGGCATCGGCGGCAGCAGCGGTGGCTGCTGTGAAGAGAGAGAGGGTAGCTGGTTGGGGGGAAGGTGTTGGAGTTGAGGGGTCCGTAGCCTAGTGACTGGGTGGTGAGTACGGGGGCGAAGGGGGGGGGGCGGCGGCCGGAGAGGGCTCGGGAACGGGGCCGGGGGGCCCGGCGGGGAGCCCGAGGAGCTCGAGACGGGGAGGGGCCAAAGCCCCGGATGGGGGCGGAGGGACAGCGAAATTGTGGGGAGCGCGGTATTGGGGGGGCAGGTGGGGCCGCGTCCGGATTAGAGCTCCCTGGTCTGTCCCGGCCGCGAAGTAGCGTTGGATACGTGTGCCTGTGTGTGTTTGGAGTGGGGGTGAGGGGCGCGCCGGGCCGCGTGCGCGAGTAGAAGGGGCCAGAGGGCGGGGAGCTGTTCGGCGTGGTCCTTCTGGACCTTGGGGGCCGGCGGGCGGCGTGTGCGGTCTCGGAGAGCCCTAGGCGGTGGAGCGCGGCCGGGCAGGAACTCGGGGCTCCGGGCGCATGTGAAGGACGGGGGCGGCGGACGGCGGCCAGGACGCGGCCCCGGGAGCCGTAAGGTGGGGTGGGGCCCTGAGGGATCCGAGTAGACTGGAGTCGAGAGCGACCGTGAGTTGGGGGGGCGGGGCGCCGGGCCTCCTGTTGGGGGAAGGGGAGCGCTATAGCGAGGCCTCAGAGGGCGCCGCGCCTAGGCTCCGCCCCTCGCGGGGCGGAAGGGGGAGCAGGGGCGGATCCAACACAGCTGGGGGCCTGCCGGCCTGGCCAAGGGACCTGGGAGAGAGCAGGGGGTTCATTTGGGAACTGCAGCGTTTAGAGGGGGTTTTTACACAGACTGTTACCTAGTGTCTTGACTCAGCTTTTATTGCTTTTTCAGATCCACCTCCGACCCTTAAGCCAGAGACTCAGGTGAGGTTTCCCCTACCTTTGCAGCCTAGTATCTCTGCCTGACAACGCCCCCCTGCCCCTTTTTTCTAGACTGCTTACTTAGGTACTGTGGCTCTGGGAATGCCCTTCTTAAACTGTGTGGCTTTCCATGTGATCCATGTGTTCTTCCTTTCAGCCACCAGAGAAACGGCGGAGAACAATTGAGGATTTCAACAAATTCTGCAGTTTTGTCTTGGCATATGCTGGTTACATCCCCCCTAGCAAAGAGGTAGGGGACAGGAGAATTACTGACCTGAGGCTGGTGTGGTGGGACTATAGAGCACCTGTTGTTCAAGCAGAACTGTATTGCTTTTCTTGGAGGGGCCCCTAGAAATTATGACTAGGAAGTTGGAGACGCTTTAGGGCTGTGGTAGAAAAGCTGGTGTGCGGCGAGGGGATCTAGGGATAGTTAGCCTGAAAAGCAGTGAAAAAGGGGATATGGAGGCACTGGTCAAAGGTTTGGAGGCACGGGTCAAGATTCTGTTATAGTCTTGAGGTGCTGTGAATGGAAGGTGTTGATAGATAAAATTTAGGGAAATGAAAATGGTAACAAATGAGGCTATACATAAATAGAGCTAAGGACACACGGCTCTGATGTGGGGGATACAGTGTTCCAAAGGTCCTGGGCAGGGGCAGGTGAGGTAGCAGACTGGAGGGTGGCAGTAACATGAAAGTGGTCAAGAGGACATGCTAATGGGAATTGGGGTGGGGAGAAGGTTTTGGAGCACAGTGGGATTTAGTGGTTGGTGTAGGACATTTTGGGGTAAATTGGGTCCCTGCTTTTTTTCAAGCTGGGTTTGTGGAGGGGCTGAGATGACAATAGGGTTCTGCTGACCCTGGTCTCTTCCCCCTTTTAAGGAAAGTGACTGGCCAGCCTCTGGCTCCAACTCTCCATTGCGAGGAGAGAGTGCAGCAGACAGTGATGGCTGGGACTCAGCCCCCTCAGATCTTCGAACCATCCAGACTTTTGTTAAGAAAGCAAAGTCATCCAAGAGAAGGGCAGCCCAAGCAGGTCCCACCCAGCCAGGACCCCCAAGGTCCACTTTCTCTCGCCTGCAGGCCCCCGACAGTGCTACCTTACTTGAGAAGATGAAGCTCAAGGACTCTCTGTTTGATCTGGATGGGCCCAAAGTGGCATCTCCTTTGTCCCCCACATCCCTGACACATACCTCCCGGCCCCCTGCTGCTCTTACCCCAGTGCCCCTTTCCCAGGGGGATCTCTCCCATCCTCCTCGAAAGAAGGACCGAAAGAACAGAAAGTTGGGGCCAGGAGCTGGGGCTGGCTTTGGGGTGCTTCGGAGGCCTCGGCCAACTCCTGGGGATGGGGAAAAGAGGTCTCGAATCAAGAAGAGCAAGAAGCGGAAGTTAAAAAAGGCAGAACGGGGGGATAGACTCCCACCTCCTGGGCCTCCCCAGGTACCCCCCAGTGAAACAGACTCTGAAGAGGAGGAGGAAGAAGAGGAAGAGGAAGAAGAGGAAGAGATGGCAACAGTGGTAGGGGGTGAAGCCCCAGCCCCTGTGCTCCCAGCACCCCCAGAGGCTCCTAGGCCCCCTGCCACAGTGCACCCTGAAGGCGTCCCTCCTCCTGACAGTGAAAGCAAGGAGGTGGGCAGCACTGAAACAAGCCAAGATGGAGATGCCAGCTCCAGTGAAGGCGAGATGCGGGTCATGGACGAGGACATCATGGTAGAATCAGGTGAGAGGTTTGGGCTGGGGCGATGGGTTTGAGGGTGTTGTGAATCCAAAAACAGCTCTGGCAGAATACCAAACCTTTTTTTCCCCAGGTGATGACTCATGGGATCTAATCACATGTTACTGCCGAAAGCCCTTTGCAGGGCGGCCCATGATTGAGTGCAGCCTGTGTGGGACGTGGATCCACCTCTCCTGTGCTAAGATTAAGAAGACCAATGTCCCTGACTTCTTTTATTGCCAGAAATGCAAGGAACTGAGGCCAGAGGCCCGGCGGTTAGGGGGGCCTCCCAAATCTGGAGAGCCCTGACGGCGCCAACTCTAAGCTGGAACTTCCAAATGACAACTCGATTTGGGAACTGAGCCTCAGGGACCTCAGCCTATCCCCTGGAGCTTGGATACTGTCCGAACTTCAAGGCAGGAATTCCCAAAGGAGACTTGTTTGAAAATGAATGTCTCACTTTCCTACCCTCTCCTTCCTCCCCACTCTGTGGATTTGAAATTGGACCCAGTTGGGGGTGGGAGGCTGTCTGTGTCTCTAGACACTATCTCTTGTCTCTTGGACCTGCCACCATCATTTTCTGGGTCGGGATGGAATGGGACAGTTGTCTATAAAACTCTAGTGTAAATATTAGCACTTCCCTCCCTCATCTTTTCTTTATTTCACTCCCCATTTATTTTCTTCTACACCGGTTGTATTTTTAATTTTGGACTTCCCCTCTTGGGCATGGCAGCTCAAAGGTGGAGTACTAGAGCCTGGCCAAGTGACGAAGGAAAGCAGAAAGGTGACGATTCTCATTCACCTCTTTTGTTTTTAATAATATTGGCCGCTGTTTGTACAGACAGCCTGCGTGTTGTAAATAAAGCAGAGTGGGCTCTTCTGTGTTTATAGCCCTCACTGACTGTCCTGCTTGGGAGGGAGGCTTTGGAAGAGCTGGCTGAAGACTAGCCGGAGGTGGGGCTGAAAACCACCTCTCAAAGTCCAATCTGAACATGGCACGGCACTGGGCCTTTCCCACCCCAAGATACTCGAGTAAGCCACCTTAGAGCTTTCATTGTATTTGTCCCTCCCTACTATAGTCTAGGAACCCCCACAATCCCCATCTTCACTCCCTGCAACGCACACTCCGGCGGGTCAGAGTTGCTTCGCGTTCCCGCCTGGGTCGGGTAAAGCACGGTGGAAGCCGATTATCTGCTTCCTGAGGGCAGAGGCCAGCTTAGCCACGGTACACGCAGGACCTCGCCCAGGGTACCCATTTGGGGGCTGGGAGACCGTTGCTGAAGGCAGCGATCACGTGGCGGGGACGCTAGGAGGAGTCCGGCGGTCACGTGACTGATGGGGGGGTCACGTGAGGGGGCGGCTGAGCAACGCAGAGTGGGCTGGCTTGGGTCACGTGACATGAGGAGAGGTGGGCGGGAACCTGGAGGTGCTCGCAACGTCGGCGGCGATGGCGCCGGGCTACCGCTGAGACCGTGGCTTTGAGTCGCACCCAGCGGCCCGCCCCCCGCCGCCACCCTCGCCGACCCCCGCTTTCTTTCCTTTGCTTTTCTCCTGTACTAGGTCGGTCCTGTCCGCGCTCGTGCGTCCGTTTGTGTGTGTGCGCAGGCGCGGCAGGGGCCATTTGCCCGGTTGGGTGGGCGGCAGAGCCCGGGAGCGCGCGGGCGAGACCATGGCGGGCAGCAGCACTGGGGGCGGTGGGGTTGGGGAGACGAAGGTGATTTACCACCTGGATGAAGAAGAGACTCCCTACCTGGTGAAGATCCCTGTCCCTGCCGAGCGCATCACCCTCGGCGATTTCAAGAGCGTTCTGCAGCGGCCCGCGGGCGCCAAGTACTTTTTCAAGTCTATGGATCAGGATTTTGGGTGAGCGCAAGGCCTGCATAGGACCGACGGGGGCTTTGCTAGAGTGGATTGGGCGACGTGGAGAGGTACACATCTACTTTGGGCCACACTGGGAATTTCTGGCCTATGGTGGAGCAGATTGTACTATGCTGAGGTGGGTTGACTATGCCAGGATGGACAAGGTTATGCTTGGATAGATCGAGGCACACGGACAGACTAGGATATCCTAAACCAGATTAGAGAAGATTACGTTCTACTGGAATAGGTGGGGACATACTGGTTTATTTTGGAGTATTCTAGACTGTACTGAGTAAATTGATCCATTGTCTGGTCGTTTAATACGTTCTCAGGAGTCCTGCATGTTGTCCACAGGTTATTTAGTGCTATTGTGGAATCTTTTGATGTAGATAAGGCCATTTTGGATCAACTTGGGACATTCTGGCGTATACTTAGAGCAGACGGGATTTTTGGTGGGATATTCTAGTCAATACTGATGCAAAGAGTGCTCTATTGGGATGTTCTAGGTTGCCCTGGAATAGAATATTGCGGAGAAACTTATCCATGGTTGGGCGCGGTGGCTCACGCCTGTAATCCCAGCACTTTGGGAGGCCAGGGCGGGCGGAACGCGAGGTCAAGAGATCGAGAGCATCCTGGCTAACACGGTGAAACTCCCTCTCTGCTAAAAATACAAAAAATTAGTCCGATGTGGTGGCACACGCCTGTAGTCCAAGCAACTCGGGAGGCCGAGACAGGAGAATCACTTGAACCCAGGAGGCAGAGGTTGCAGTGAGCCAAGATCGTGCCACTACACTCCAGCCTGGGCGACAGAGGGAGACTCTGTCTCAAAAAAAAGAAAGAAAGAAAAAAAAAGAAGCTTGGGTTATTATGGACTCTACTGAGTTGTATTGATTAATCCTGGTTTCTCTTGGGGCAAGACGTGGTTTTATCGGAGCACTCTGTATAAGGGCAGACAAGGCTGTCGGGGCCCATGCTAGTACAGGCAGCTGTATTGGGGTATTCTAGTCTATATTGGTGCAGACAGCTGCTTGTGGGGACATTGTAGGCTGTGCTAGAATAGATTGGGCTCCTAACGTAATTTGGGACATTCAGGGATATCTTGGACTAGATGGGCTTGTAAATAATGCAGAGAAAGCCCTTTTGTGTTTATAATCTTAGGGACTGAGCCCCCTGGTCCTCACCCTCTGCTTTTTTGAAGGCAGGCTGGATTAAGTTGGGTTAGTGTGGGTTTTAAAAGGTTCTTCTGGTTGTCCGCAATATACCCTTGGACAATTTATTTAAATTTTGTCTTGATCTCATCTGTGACATGGAGAAAAAACACAGAATGAAATGCTTAGATCAGGTGTGTGGCAAACGGTAAATTCTTGGTGAATGGTAATCGTCATTATTAGTACTGAGGCTGACTATAAAGTAGGTTATGGTGATACGGAATAACTTGTCTTAGAGTGGACTGAGCTATGCTGAGATTATGTTATATTGGGAAGAATCCTGCATTATGCTGAAACAGATTGGTAGTGACTGGGCTGTGTTGGCACATTGACAGCAAGTGGATTAAGTTGGCATATATCCTGGCTCCCATAACCATATTAGGCCAAAGGGTTAATCAGACAAGGTGTCTTAATTTGGGGGCAAGGGTGTGTGTGGAAAGAGAGGAACAACTAGGGCAGAGTCTGATGATTTATATGTTGATTCATTTAGCCAACGGTATTTGTTAATGCTGAAGTGACACTTTGTGCTGTGTGGCTAGGACATGGTGTTGACCAGAATGAGTGTTCATGATGTGATGTTGTGGTCAAGAAGAAGCATTAAGTCTAGTCCACTGGGTGAACCTATTGGAGAGATGACCGCAAGGCTGGGCCTTGGGATCTGTCAGGCTGAGCAGATTGCTTCGTGCAGAATTTTGTGACAGATGAGGCACTGGGGAATGGGAAGCTTAGCTTGCCCTCTCCTTGGGAACTTTCAATCTAATCAGGAGCTTCCATTGCTTGATCTAATGGGTTTTTTTGTGATGGAGTTTCGCTCCGTCTCGCAGGCTTGAGTGCAGTAGAGTGATCTCAGCTCACTGCAACCCCTGCCTCCCAGCTTCCAGCAATTCTTCTGCCTCAGCCTCTCAAGTATCTGTGATTACAGGTGTGCGTCAGCATACCCAGCTAATTTTTGTATTTATATATATATATTTTTTTGAGATGGAGTTTTGCTGTTGTTACCCAGACTGGAGTGCAATGGCACGATCTCGGCTCACCGCAACCTCCGCCCTCTGGGTTGAAGCAATTCTCCTGCCTCAGCCTCCCGAGTAGCTGGGACTGCAGGCACGTACCACCATGCCCAGTTAATTTTTGTATTTTTAGTAGAGATGGGATTTCAGCTTGTTGACCAGGATGGTCTCAATCTCTTGACCTCGTGATTCACCTGCCTCGGCCTCCCAAAGTGCTGGGATTATAGGCATGAGCCACCGAACCCGGCCTTCTTTTTTTTTTAAAGATGGGGTTTCACCATGTTGGCCAGGCTGGTCTCGAACTCCTGCCCTCAAGTGATCCTGCCTTGGCCTCCCAGAGTGCTGGGATTACAGGCAAGCCACTGTGCCCTGCATTTTTGTATTTTTAGTGGAGAAAGGGTTTCGGCATGTTGGCCAGGCTGGTCTTGAACTCCTGACCTCAGGTAATTTGCCCACCTTGGCCCCCCAAAGTGCTGGGATTATAGGCGTGAGCCATAACACCTGGCCTCTAATGGGTGTTTTTACCCGACAAAGGTCAGTCCTCTAGAAGTAAATTAGAAAAAACTAAAGGAGGGCCGGGCGCGGTGGCTCATGCCTGTAATCCCAGCACTTTGGGAGGCTGAGGCTGGGGGATCACCTGCGGTTCGGAGTTCGAGACCAGCCTGACCAATATGGTGAAACCTTGTCTCTTACAAAAAGAAAAAAAAGAAAGAAAAAAACTAAAGGAAAGTATAAGAGGAGAGACTTAGATGAGGACTGAAGACTTTTTTTTTTGAGATGGAGTCTCGCTCTTTTGCCTAGGTTGGAGTGTAGTGGCACAGTCTTGGCTCACTGTAGCCTCTGCCTCCTGGGTTCCCAGTAGCTGGGATTACAGGCACATGCCACCACACCTGGTTAATTTTTGTATTTTTAGTAGAGATGAGGTTTCACCGTGTTAGTCAGGATGGTCTTTATCTTCAGACCTTCACGATCCTCCTGCCTCGGTCTCCCAAAGTGTTGGGATTACAGGTGTGAGCCACCATGCCCAGCCAGGTTTTTTTTTTTTTTTCCCTGAGACAGTTTCACTCTTGTTGCCCAGGCTGGAGTGCAATGGTGTGATCTTGGCTCACTGCAGCTTCTGCCTCCCAGGTTCAAGTGATTCTCCTGCCTTAGGCTCCTGAGTAGCCGAGGCAGGTTTGTGCTACCATGCCCAATTAATTTTTATATTTTCAGTAAAGACAGGGTTTCGCTGTGTTGGCCAGGCTGATCTCAAACTTCTGACCTCGTGATCTGCCTGCATCAGCCTCCCAAAGTGCTGGGATTACAGGTGTGAGCCACTGCACCCAGCTTGGGTTTTTTTTTGAAATGGAGTCTCAGCTGCCCAGGCTGTAGTGCAGTGGTGTGATCTTAGCTCACTGCAGCCACCATCTACTGGGTTCAAGCGATTTTCCCATCTCAGCCTTCCAAGTAGCTGGGATTATAGGCCCCTGACATCGTACCCATCTAATTTTTGTATTTTAGTAGAGATGGGGTTTCCCCATGTTGGCCAGGGTGGTCTTGAACTCCTGACCTCAGATGATCCACCAGCCTCAGCCTCCCAAAGAACTGGGATTACAGGCGTGAGCCACCTTGCCTGGCCTTGTTGGAAGGTTTGTAAGGAACAGGATGGGCTTAAGAGGAGGCTACTAGGTAGGCTTCTGAGTTGGATAGATGTCTTAGGCAGCTGTATCAGCATGGGGGATTGCCTTTGAAAGTGGATTGAGAGGTTTGAATCAGCACTGTGGAGCAGCACTGTGCCCCTGAGGGAGAGGATAAATAAGGAAAGGAGATTGAGTTTGGAGATTTCTTAGGTATCATAGTGAGTTATTTCCATGTAAGAGAAGACGAACAGGGAAGGAGAAAGTCAGTATCCTGCAGCCAGGTGAAGATTGGAAGAAACTTTGAGTGGGGGTGGGGGTGGGGATGGCTGGTCCAGGTTACCAACCTCTACACTCTCTTGGCAGGGTGGTGAAGGAAGAAATTTCAGATGACAACGCCCGCCTCCCCTGCTTCAACGGAAGGGTTGTATCCTGGGTAAGAGTTTGTGACACCTAGGGCCAGGTCCCCTCAGCATTGCCAGGCTCTTCCAAGCCTCAGTCTGTTTCTGTAGCCCTCCCCCAGGCCAGGTGTTAGTGGCCCTGCCTCTTTTTTTTTTTTTTTTTGAGATGGAGTCTTGCTAGATTGCCCAGGCTGGAGTACAGTAGTGCAGTCTCAGCTCACTGCAACCTCCGCCTCCTGAGTTCAAGCAGTTCTCTGCCTCAGCCTCCTGATAGCTGGGATTACAACCATCTACCACCACCAGGCCCAGCTAATTTTTTGTATTTTTAGTAGAGACGGGGTTTCACTATTTTGGTCAGGCTGGTCTTCAACTCCTGACCTTGTGACCCACCCACCTCAGTCTCCCAAAGTGCTGGGATTATAGGCGAGAGCCATGGCACCCGGCTGGCCCTGGTTCTTTACCTCCTGTCTGTTTGAAGAGCCAGCGAGAGGCCCTCAGCTTTCTCCTTTTGGAGTCTTTAATAATTGCTATGTTTTTTTTGCTCTTCTTCAGCTCTCTGAAACCCTTTCTAATTATTTGACTTACTGCCGTCTGTTCCACCCCCACTCCCAGGTGAGCCACTGTTTATCGTTTGCACCCTTCTAGCTGGTGTCTTCAGATAATCCCCAGCCCGAGATGGCTCCTCCAGCCCATGAGCCTCGGACAGAACTGGCGCCTCCAGCCCCACCTCTACCACCTTTGCCACCTGAGAGGACCAGTGGCATTGGGGACTCGAGGCCTCCATCCTTCCAGTGAGTCCTTAGGATCCTTGACTGCAGGGGAGGGAGATGAGGAGGGAATCCAGGCCTTTTTGTAGGGGGTGCCTGGGATCCGGAGACCTGATCTCCTGATGTGGGTTGGAAACCATCTCTGCCTGTCCAGCCCTAATGTGTCCAGCAGCCACGAGAATCTGGAGCCTGAGACAGAAACCGAGTCAGTAGTGTCACTGAGGCGGGAGCGGCCTCGAAGGAGAGACAGCAGTGAGCATGGCGGTGAGGGGCAGGCCTGGGGACAGGGAAGGGCTGGGCCAGACCCCAGGCTTAGTGAGGTGAGCAGGGGGAAGCTTGGATCCTCAGCTTCCTATCCATATGCAGCGGGGGGCCACAGGACCAGTGGCCCCTCAAGGCTGGAGCGACACCTGGCTGGATATGAGAGCTCCTCTACCCTCATGACCAGCGAGCTGGAGAGTACTAGCCTGGGGGACTCGGATGAGGAGGATACCATGAGCAGGTGTGGCTCTGCAGCTCTCCCCAGTGCACCCAGCCCTGGCTTTCCTCCTCTGATCAGTCCTCTTGTTCTTTCTCTTGGCCCCATGACCACTTTGGCTTATGTTTGCTCTCCTCCCGCCTGACAGGTTCAGCAGCTCCACGGAGCAGAGCAGTGCCTCCCGCCTCCTGAAGCGCCACCGGCGGCGGAGGAAACAGCGGCCACCTCGCCTGGAGAGGGTGAGGGGGTTCCCACGGGAATACCGGTGCGGGGAGAAGGTGGGGCATGGGCCTTGGTTTGGATGGTGCCAGGACACCAGCAGAGCCCTAGGGTGTAGACTGGGTTATTGAAGAGCACTCTAGCTCCTCCTTTTCCCACCACAGACCTCATCCTTCAGCAGTGTCACGGATTCCACAATGTCTCTGAATATCATCACAGTCACGCTGAACATGGGTATGGGGAAAGCCTGTGGCGAGGGCGTGGGGAGGGCCTGGTCTCTCTGGGGCTTGCGACTGGGGCCTCCTCCCCTCACACGGTCTCTCTCCACAGAGAAGTACAACTTCCTGGGCATCTCCATTGTGGGCCAAAGCAATGAGCGGGGAGATGGAGGCATCTACATTGGTTCCATCATGAAGGGTGGGGCCGTGGCAGCCGATGGGCGCATTGAGCCAGGGGACATGCTTTTGCAGGTGTGTTGGGGCAGGGCCATTGAGCTGCCCTGTGTGGGGGCCCTCATACTCTCCCAGCCGGCTTCTGACCCCCTTCCCCTCGCTTCCAGGTGAATGACATGAACTTTGAGAACATGAGCAATGATGACGCCGTGCGGGTGCTGAGGGACATTGTGCACAAGCCTGGGTGAGTTGCTGAGCAGGCTGCAGGTCGTCAGTCTTTTTTTTTTCCCCCTTTAACTTTTTGTTTTGCAATTTTAATAAGTGGTAAGACAATCAGGCCCAATAGCTCACCCCTGTAATCTCAGTACTTTGGGAGGCTGAGGTGGGTGGATCACCTGAGGTCGGGAGTTTAAGACCAGCCTGGCCAACATGGTGAAACCCCAACTCCACTAAAAACAGAAAAATGGCCAGGTGCAGTGGCTCGCACCTGTAATCCCAGTACTTTGGAAGGACAAAGCGGGCGGATCACCTGAGGTCAGGAGTTCGAGACCAACCTGACCAACATAGAGAAACCCTCTCTCTTCTAAAAAATATAAAATTAGTTGGGTGTGGTTGCATATGCCTGTAATCCCAGCTACTCGGGAGGCTGAAGCAGGAGAATCGCTTGAACCTGGGAGGTGGAGGTTGCGGTGAGCCAAGATTGTATCATTGTACTCCAGCCTGGGCAACAGAAGTGAAAACTCCATTTAAAAAAAAAAATATTAGCTGGGTATAGTGGTGCTCCCCTGTAGTCCCAGCTAGTGGGGAGTGAGAAAGGAGAATTGCTTGAACTCTGGGGCAGGGGCAGAGGTTGCCGTGAACTGCCATGCCACTGTACTTTAGCATGGGCAACAGAGCAAGACTCTGAAGAAAAAAAAGGGGGAGTAAGACATAACACTCAAAGTACATGAAACAAATTCGTGATGTAGCAAATAATACTAGAGCGAATACTCATGTCGCCACCACCTAGACCATCAAATAGAGATTGCTGACACCCTAGATCCCCCTCCACAGACCCCCCTTCCTGCTCCCCAATGCCTCACCCCCCAGGGCTAGTCACTCTGCTGACTTCCCGGGTCATCACCACAACAAAGAAAAGCTTTACCTCCCTCCATAGTTACCACCCTTGCATGTATCCTTGAACAGCGCGGTTTTACCTGTCTTTGGACTTTCTTTGAATGGAATTGTACAGCGTGTACTCTCGTCTCACTTGGCAGTATGTTTTTAAGAGTTTCCATGTTGATGAGTCATTCACATTGTGGTGCCTTCCACCCTCACCTTCCCTAGCCCAGCTGAGACATGCTGGCTTCTCCCCATCTTTGTGTCTCTTAATTCATCCTTGCTTCAGCGCCCCCCCACCCCAGGCCTCTTCTTCCCCTGAGCCCTTGACTGGTCTTCTCTTCCCCATAGCCCCATCGTGCTGACTGTGGCCAAGTGCTGGGATCCCTCTCCTCAGGCCTACTTCACCCTCCCCCGAAGTGAGTGACACTCAGGGAGGGGCCTGAAGTTGGTGGTGGGGGTGGCTGGGGCTGGCCTCTGATTATGGGGAATGTGTGGAGGAAGGTCCAGGCAGAGGTAGAACGGGAGGCTGAGTCAGGGAGGGACTGGGCTGGCTTTTGGGGACTGAGAAGGGGTCATTTTGGTACCATCTTTGTCCCAGATGAGCCCATCCAGCCAATTGACCCTGCTGCCTGGGTGTCCCACTCCGCGGCTCTGACTGGCACCTTCCCAGCCTACCCAGGCTCCTCCTCCATGAGCACCATTACATCAGGATCCTCTTTGCCTGATGGTGAGCTGCCAGCCTACCTCATTTCACCCTCCTGCCAGAGGGCTGCCCCGAAGTGGTGTGACCCATGGCCCTTGTGGGAGTGACCCTGCCTCTTGATGCCCCATTGTCTCCTCCACCAGGCTGTGAGGGCCGGGGTCTCTCCATCCACACAGACATGGCATCGGTCACTAAGGCCATGGCAGCTCCAGAGTCTGGGCTGGAAGTCCGGGACCGCATGTGGCTCAAGATCACCATCCCTAATGCCTTCCTGGGTATGGCTGGGTCCTGGGCAGGTGGCTGGAGAAGGGGAGGAGGAGGTGACCGAAGCTGGGAACAGCACAGGCAGAGGTGAGAGCAGGAGTTGGAAGGAGAACCTGAGCCCTTTTTCCACTGTGGGTGCCCCCAGGCTCAGATGTGGTTGACTGGCTCTACCATCATGTGGAGGGCTTTCCAGAGCGGCGGGAGGCCCGAAAATATGCCAGTGGACTGCTCAAAGCTGGCCTGATTCGACACACTGTCAACAAGATCACCTTCTCTGAGCAGTGCTATTACATCTTCGGAGACCTCAGTGGTGGCTGTGAGAGCTGTGAGTCCCCCTGCCCTGACTCTGGGAGTGTGGCTCTGCCTGCCTTGTTCTGCCTCTCCAACCCTAGACCTAGCCCAGAAACCGCAGCCAGGGCCACCATGGATGGTTGAGCAGCATGTGTCCCGAACTAGGTCCTGCACTGGCCAAGGATGGGGGCTGACGTCCACCCATGCGCTGCTGGACAAACCACGCCAGGTGCAGGACTGTCCACCGGGGGAAGGTGCACCTCTTTCTGAGTCCCGCAGAGGCATGGGCTAGTGGTGGCCCTGGCTGTGTCCTGCCCTCATGGCAGAAGTAGATGGGAGTTTCCTGTCAGAGGCCCTTGTGAACCCGTTTTGAGCCCCATCGTGGGTGGGTCTGGGAGAACTGTTCCAGTTCCTCTCATTCAGTGTCTTAGGGCCCTAGTCTCTTTGAAGCAGTGATTTACTCTCTTCCCTTGCTTTCCAGACCTAGTTAACCTGTCTCTCAATGACAACGATGGCTCCAGTGGGGCTTCAGACCAGGACACCCTGGCCCCTCTGCCTGGGGCTGCCCCCTGGCCCTTGCTGCCCACTTTCTCCTACCAGTACCCAGCCCCACATCCCTACAGCCCGCAGCCCCCACCCTACCATGAGCTTTCATCTTATACCTATGGTGGGGGCAGTGCCAGCAGCCAGCACAGTGAGGGTAAGTCACCCCCAGATACCTAATAAGCCAGGTCTGAGGGTGGATCAGAGGGGAGCCAGGGAGGAGCCTGGGTGAGGACTCAGTTGCCCCTCCCCTCCCCTCCCTCCACAGGCAGCCGGAGCAGTGGGTCGACACGAAGTGATGGGGGGGCAGGGCGCACAGGGAGGCCTGAGGAGCGGGCCCCCGAGTCCAAATCCGGCAGTGGCAGCGAGTCTGAGCCCTCCAGCCGAGGGGGCAGCCTTCGGTGGGGTGGGGAACCAAGTGGGACTGGCGATGGGGGCCCTCCTTCCTCCAGAGGCTCAAGTGGGGGTGCCCCTAATCTCCGAGCCCACCCGGGGCTCCATCCCTATGGACCACCCCCTGGCATGGCCCTCCCCTACAACCCCATGATGGTGGTCATGATGCCCCCACCCCCACCCCCAGTCCCTCCAGCAGTGCAGCCTCCAGGGGCCCCTCCAGTCAGAGACCTGGGCTCTGTGCCCCCAGAACTGACAGCCAGCCGCCAAAGCTTCCACATGGCCATGGGCAATCCCAGTGAGTTCTTTGTGGATGTTATGTAGCCTGCTGTGGGCCAGGCTGGGCCTGGTGCTCCTGGTGTGTGACTGGGTATCCCGGCCATCATGTGCTTGCTCTCAGAGTGCCTGGGCTCAGCCTGCCGGCTGCTGCCAGACAGGAGATCGTGGTCACTGTGACTCTCACCAGCAGTGCCTGGTTCCTCCCCCTTCCCTCAGGGGTAAACAAGGAACCTTTTATTTTTAGCTTTGTTTTTTTATAAGCTTTTTTGGGGGTTAAAATAGAGTTTCTTACACTTTTGGGACTATTTTTTAAATAGGCATTTCCTCTTTTGTATGAAGAATCCCCATCTGTTGGGCCCCTTGTTCTAACCCCAGAATGTGACCTCCTCCTCCAGTTACCCACAGCCCTGCCCTGTGCAGGGTTGGGGGTGGTCAGTGGTACTCTGGGGTTAGGCCCCTGGACAGCAGCCCGAGGAAGCTGGGAGATTTGGGCCTTGTAGCTGCCTTTGTTACTCTATTTATTTTAGTCACTTGTATAAAACACCAAATAAAGCAATAGAGGCAAACTCCCCACACCTCTGGCTCCTTTCTTTGGGAGGGAGGCAGGTAGCGGAGGGAAAGAATGAACACACGGGAGCGAAGGATGACTTGTTAGAAATTTTATTATTTGTGAGGCAGTTAAGTGCTCTGGAGAGCAGGCACAGTCTTGGGAACACTAGGCCCCCCTGGACAAACCAGGGCCCTCAGGAGAGGGGCTTCAGCTTTGGCTTGAGGGAAGGCACATAACCAGGCCAGACCCTGGCCAAGAGTATTCAGAAGCCAATTGGGTTGCTGGTGACCACACCACCCCGCTCCACCAAGGCCTTGGAGATGCTTTTGAAGTTTCGGTAGAGCTCCTGCTGTTGGGGGTCTGACTGCAGAGTGGCCATGCTCTCTCGGATCCGGGCTGCGGCCTGTGGAGAGGAAGGAGGGGTTTGGGCCTGTACCTCTAGCCCCTCACCTGAGCTTGGCAGCCCCAAGTCTCACCTCGATACACCAGGTGTCACAGAGCATTTTCTCATGCTGGGCTGTGGAGTGGCCCTCACTGAGGGATCTTGAGGCCCTGGCAGGAAACAAGAGACAAAAATAAATCTGCTGGCTGGGATCTGGGCCCAGGCCCCCTTCAGCCCAGGCATTCCCTACCTGCCTCCTCACCTCGAGAGAACCACCACCATGGCATAGAGGTCGATGGCCCCATCTGCCAGCCGCTGCAGCAGAAATTGTTCATCTGTCGGGTAGGTGGGTGGGGGTGCGAGCATTAGTCTCCAGGAGAGGAAAGGGTGGGAGGGGTGGGAGGGCAGAGCTCACTCACTGACAATCGCCTTCTTGTGTTTTATCAGCTTGGCCTCCACCACAGTGGCAAACTGCTCCAGAGCCTGCACTGCCTGAAGAGGTGGGAAAAGTGCAGGGCTCAGGGGCCGTTGGTTGTAGCCCCTGACACAGGCGCTCCTAGACCCCTGGCTACTTACCAGCTCACCGCTCCGACTCAACTCCGGGTGGACGATTCCATTGAGGCTTAGGCCGCTGCCCAGTCCTGCCCGCCTGAGAGGAAGAGGGAGAATGACTGGTTGGTTGCCATACACTGCCCTGCCCTCCCCTGGCCCTGACCCTGGCCCTAAGCCTACCGCCTCAGCTGTTTGCCTGCCTCTCCTAGCAGGAGGCCAGCATTCCCAAAGGGATTCTTTAGAGCACTGCCAAGCCCAGAGAGCTCCTTTCCTTTGTCCTATGGGGGAAGAGGGTCCAGTAGTCAGGACTCGGTGTCCTCCTCACCTCTACCCCACCCAATTCTCCCTCTTACCATACAGCCCTGCAGAGCTACAAACAGCCGAAGAATGTCATTTGTCCCCTCAAAGATCCGGAAGATGCGAAGATCTCGGAGTACACGCTCTACTCCAGGTTCCTACCACAGGGCAACACAGATCATATGCCCCTGCGGAGATATGCCTGCCCACCCCTGGCCCAGCCGAGGTTCTGCAGAAGACGGAACTGTACCTTCATGAAGCCCATACCCCCCATGATTTGGATGCACTCATCTGTCACCTTCCAGGCTGCCTCCTAGGGACAGATGGGACTTGGTTTTGGAGCTGAGCTCCCAAACTGGACTCTCCCTCCCTGCATGCCTGGGACCTCACCGAGCCAAAGATTTTGCTGATGGCGGCCTCTATCTGGAAGTCTGTGGATCCCTGGTCCATGTTAGCACTCACCATGTAAGCCATGGACTGAGGTTGCATGGTTGGGACATAGGAAAGAAAATGGAAAAGGGCTGTCAGACTTGGCCTGATCACCCAGATCCTCAAGATCAGGTCTGACCTAGCTCGTTAGACCCAGTCACCTAACTTGTCAGGTCAAGCAAATATTTGTTCTTCTGGGTCAGTTCTTCAGGCACTTTCAGGTATTTGTTTTCTTAAAAGGGGTGGAGGTAAGGGATGGAGTAGGATTAACTTCAGGTACTGCTAGCCAGCATCTGACCAGAACATCATTGCTCTCCACCTTCCACAGAAGCTGAGCCGACTATGCCTCCCCGCATCCCCTAGGGCATTGGTGTAAAGCTGGAGACCCACTGCCCCAGGTGCTGCTGGGGGTTGTAGTCTGACCCGACTGGGAAGAAAACCACAGGGCTCCAAGGAGAGCAGCTTGGGAGGCCCTCACCTCAGTTACATACTGCAGCATAACCATCCGGGCCAGCTTCTCCTGGATCAGCCCAAAGTTGTGAATTTTCTCCCCAAACTGGGTACGATTAGCAGCATGATCTACCTGAAGAGGGTACACACGTTGTGGTTCAGTGTGATTCTGCAGTGTCCCTAAGAGTGGGGCTGGGCTTTGGATACAAGCAGCGTTCGTAGAACGGAGACCTAAGCCAGCAAGTCTGGGCCTGCTTGTAGGGGAGGAGTTTTCTAGTGTAGGGAATGCATGCAGGGACACATGACAAGGGGACAGTGAGACTTCTGTTGGGGCTAGCTAGGGACTCGGGCAGGGTACTCACCGCCTTGGCAATGATGCCTCTCATGGTACCTGCAAGGGCTGCAGCCATGCCAAACCTTCCGTTGTTGAGGATGTGCATGGCGACCTTGAAGCCACTCCCAACCTCACCCAGCACATTCTCCGAGGGCACCCGTACTCCATCAAAAAACACCTCTGCAGTGTTAGAAGCCTTGATGCCCATCTTCTTCTCAGGGGGCCCACTGTGTCAGCGCAGTGTGGGAAAGCAGAGGTGTGTTCAATAGGTTGTCACTGGGAGAAAACCACTCCTTCACTCCTTATGCACCAGGAAGGAATTACAGCTCCTAGACTATTAGCAGCCATAGGCAACAGGCCCCCCCAGGCCCTGAGGGCTAAGAAGGCCTGACTGTCCTATTCTGTGTTGGACTTGGCTGCTGGAGCCAAAACTTAAGCTCAGTTGCATACATATTAGTCCCAAAGGCCACATTCAGTCCACTTGCTTTGGCTTTTGCATGCATCCCCAGGGTGACTTGCAACAATCATATGCTTTGGTGCCAAGTTCTGCCCCCTCAGTCCTAAGCTCTTCCTCCCCAAATCCACTCACTGGGTAACGCCTCCAAAGCCCCTCTCCACCACAAAAGCGGTGATCTTCTCCTTCACGGCCCCCGTGGCTGGATCTGTAACTGGTGTCTTGGCAAAGACTGTGAAGATGTCTGCCAGGCCCCCGTTACTGTGGAAGAATGAGGGGGCATTCAGGACATGGAGGACTTGGAGCAGTGAGGCCTGGGATTGGGCAAAGAGGGGAAATGGGAGGCAGATTGCCTGATCCAAAGCTTGCTTCCGTTGAGGGTATAGTATTTTCCACAGGGGCTGGGCACAGCAGAGGTTCGGATGGAGGCTGCATCTGACCCACTTGAGGGCTCAGTTAGACAGAAAGCGGCCAAAGTCTCCCCTGTTGGGGAGAGAGCTCCTTTACCCCAAGTTCTGATGAGCTTCAGAGTACCCTCTGCCCACTTCCCCATCCCTCCACAGGGCAGTTCCCCCTAACACCTGGCAGTATCTTTTTTTTTTTTTGAGATGAAGTTTCCCTCTTGTCGCCCAGGCTGGAGTGCAGTGATGCAATCTCAGCTCACCACAACCTCTGCCTCCCAGGTTCAAGCAATTCTCCTGCCTCAGCCTCCCGAGTAGCTGGGATTACAGGCACCTGCCACCACTGCTGGCTAATTTTTTTTATTTTTAGTAGAGATGGGGTTTCACCATGTTGGCCAGGCTGGTCTCAAAGTCCTGACATGCCTCGGCCTCCCAAAGTGCTGGGATTACAGGCATGAGCCACTGTACCCAACCAGTATCTAGTTTTCTTTTGCATTTACCAACACTCTGATGCCTCCCCAGAATCTTCCCCCAACCAAAATGCCCAGCCATTTGATAATATAAGTACCAACTAGCCTAATCTGTGCCAAGCCCAGTATACCCCCCAATCTCCCTGGGTCTCCTAGGGTTGCCTCACCAGATGCCAGTTTGGGGAGATATTTTTCTTTCTGGGCCTTCGTGCCAAAGAGCAGGATGCCTTTGAAACCGATGCTCTGATGGGCCCCCAGGGTAATGCCCACGCCAAGGTCATGCATGCCCACGATCTCCACCAGGCGGGCATACTGGAGGGGAAACAGGAATCCGGGGCTGTCACTGGCTGCAGGGGGACCTGACCTCAACAGGAGAGTGTGGGCAACAGGGCAGTGCAGGCACATGGACCATCCCCCGTGTGTGGGAAGGAAGTGGTGCAAAGGGTACAGCAGAGAATGTTGGTCAGTCTTAGGTCTTGGTAGGAGGGTGACTTGCTACACTCTTGTTTGGTGGCCCCAGCTTAGAGATTTCTAAGGACTTGGGAACCAGGGTGAAGCCAATGACTCAGCTCCAGGGGACTGTATATAAATTGTGTGATGTTTGGGAAAGGAGAAGGTTATATACATTTTGGACGTCTCTCCCACATGCCCCCAGGGCAGGTGCTTAGAAGAGACTTTAGCCCTGGGGATGGCGAAGAAGCTGAATCTGCCAAGCTGGACTATGGGATACTGGAATGTGGTGATAGGGTGCCCCTCACCTGGGTGTTGCAGAGGCCCACACCACCCAGCTCACTGGGCACTTGCAGACCAAAGGCCCCCAGCTCCTTGAGGCCCTGTAAAGTGGTCTCCTCTACCACCTCCAGAGTGTCATTCTTGGCAGGATTGTTCACCTCCTAGGGAAGGCACAGGATCCCACATCCAGGCTCCTTCTGAGCTTAACATCTATCTCCATCCACCCCCAGCAGGGACCAAGCCCGAGTCATTCCTCACCTCGAAAAAACGGGACACAGGCCCCACCAGCTCTTTAAGAAACTGTGTCTGCTCTTCGTTGAGCACTGTAGTGGGTGGGGGACGGGCCGGTCAGGCCAGGCTGGCAGGGGAAACCACCCTGGCCCCACCCAGCTCTATCCCTTCCCTTACCGGAAGGGTATGGAAACACCTGATCTGTGGTGAGCAGGCCTTTGAACATCCCCACAGCAAAAGACTTAGATTCCTGGGCAGAGAGAGGGGGTTTCAGGACTATGGTTGGGGTGAGTCTGTCCCTGTTTACGGTCCGCCTGGCCTCGGGGCTACTTACCGCCTTGGCCGGTTTTTCCCTGGTCGAAGCATCAGGGGAGTGGGAATTTGGCTTGTCCACAGCCGCCTGAGAAGACAGCAAGCAAGGCCGGGGAGAAGGGACTTAACGCTGTGCCAAAGGGAGCACAGGGCGTGAGCCGCGCCTGGAGGCAGCGCGGATGCGGTGACCTTTCCCCTAGTTTCGCCCTAGGGCACCCTGGCTTGCCCTTTCCCCTACTTTCGGCGACAGAACCGTGGGCAGGGGACTGGCATCAAGAGGGGACCCCTGCCGGCGGCGGGGAAGAGGGCGCCGAAGCAAACCGCCGCTTCCACACCCCCTAGCCAACGCTGCCGTGACTTACCTGAGCGGCGACCCCGGCATAGGGCCGCCGGGCAGGGCCGGGCCGGGGCTGCCCCAAAAGTGCCGTGGGCCGCGAGCTGTGGGGAGTTGGGGGTTCAGTCCTGGCCCAGTGCCCTGGCCCGCTGTCCCCCGTCCCTCTTGTCATACACAGACCTTACGCCCCCCAGCCTCAGCAGCTGCCGCCCCATACTCGAGGCCATCCGAGCCGCCTGCATCTCCGAACCGCTCTGGTCACTGGTGCCTCGAGCGCTGACCCAGCTCTGGCGTCCCGTACGCCCGAGTCAGGGCGCCCCCCGCCCTGACTCATCGTCCACAATGCACCGGGCGGCGGGCGGGTTCCGGGGCCCGGGGCGTGCTGGGAACTGTAGTTCCCGGACCCTCGTTCCGCCGACCTAGAGGGATCTCCAAGCGTCATTTGTCTCCCCCAGACTCCATCCCGCCCGTCCGAAGTAGAGTCTAGTCCTCCGACGGGGTGATGGGATAGGGTGGGACGGAAGAGGAAGGGGCTTAAGTCCCTGCAGCCAGAGGGATTGAGGTGGACTGAAGGGACGGCTTCTCCGGTGGGGTTAGAAGGAAGAATTAGGGGAAGAGAAGTGTAAGGTAGATGCCAGAGGTAGAGGCATGGAGAGACGCCTCTAGAGTTCCTGGTGAAATCTGTCTCCGCCAACACAAAAGGGAGGGTACGGTGTTGGGGGGCACTCAAGCAAGGGTGTGAGTACCCTAAGTGTATTCTCCTGAGACCTAACTCTTGAAACAGCCACGGTTTCACAGTAGGAAGGCCCCCGGGGTTCACTGCCGTGATCACCCTTAATAAAGCCTCTGAGACCTTCCTGAACATTCCTCTGTCTCTACCCTCTGTTCCTTCCAGAGACCATGTGCCCAGGCAGATGGATTCTTCCTGGCTGGGAGAGAAACTGCAGGAATTCTCTCTCCTGCCACTTGCCCGTGAAATCCCAACTTCTCTAGCCCTGGGTCAGGAAGTCCCAAATAATTTCTACACCTCTTTCTGCAATTCTCAAGAGGCCCAGGAGGAGAGAGAACAGGGATTAGCTTCTTTTGAGCTGCTGGAGCCTTCTGTGAGGAGGCCTTCTTTGCTGGCTTCTCAGAAGAGTGTGGCTAAGTTCTGCCTGCCTTTGGGGAGAGGGAGCCAGCGTGGAGGGAGCCAGCGTGCATGGAGCAAGGTGGTGGCTGCGCTGGTGCCTGGGGACCTCGGGGAATGGGACAGCTGGTCGGTTCAGAGACAACCTACTTTACTCACAGCTGGAATTGAATGGGGAGAAGCAGCTCAACTCCAATCCTGGAGGATTAGGGAGATTAAAGTGAGAGAAGAGAGAGATGTCCCAGAGACCGAGAGGTGAAAAACAGAGGTCCTTGTGGAGGGGAGGCCTGGGAGCGAAGTGGGGGCCTAGTGCTTGGGGATCACTGTTCCCAAATCTTTCCATAGGGCCTGGGGTGAAGGGCACGGGCCAGAGAGATGAAGTGACAGTGTGTTCATTTCCCTGTATTGGCCTCTTCCCTGTCCCAATTCTCCTTGCATCTCACTAGCTCCCAGGTCAGCCCTCTGGCTCCTGGCTCCCCCACTACTACGGTGGGCACCCCCGCTCCTCACAGTGCTGCACAGTGATCTCTTCCAGGCCTTGCTGGGTGAGTAGGCCTATTTTCTGAGGGACCTGGGCCTCCAAGGGCTGTTACTGAACTTTGGGGGCTGGTTGGGAGCTTAGAGATCATTTGGTCCAGGCTGGAGCCCCATGCAGGGTCATGCCCACGGTGTCCTCCATGATCATGGACCAGCCTTGGCTGAAACTGCTCCTCCCTTGCCAGACAGACCGCAGCAGTGATGGCAGGGGTGATGTGCCCAGAGAGGCCTAGGGTGGGGAGGTAACTCAGTTCTGTTCCTGTGACAGACATCCTGGACTATTATGAGGCTTCCCTCTCTGAGAGTCAGGTAAGGAGGTGGGGGCGAGTGCCTACCTTCCTGAGGGGCAGGCAGGGCTGGAGGGGTGAGTCAGATATGGCTAACATTACTCGGAGACTTGGGGGCCCTGCTGACAAAAGTCTGAGTCCGTGCCCTGGGAACGTGGGGGCACCCAGAATGCATTCTCTGTGGTTCTGTATCCCCCTCCCTTTCTTCCTCCTTTTCTTTGCCTGCCCCAGTTTCAGGCACTAAAGAGTCTAGGGCATAACTTCTGAGGTTTCTCAGCCCCTGAGAAACCTGAGGGAGAACTAGATCTCTAGGGATTCCCTCCTGCCACCTAGCCCCTGCCTCACACCGACCCCCTGCCCCCTGCCACAGCCTCCCTCTCTTATTCAAATAACCGTGGGTGCTCCCAGCCCAGCTATAGGTGCTTCCTCCTCTAAGAAATGAAATCCAGCCTCCTCGTCTTTGCTGTCAACGCTGGTGGCTGGCCAGGTCTCCATGTTTGCCTCAGGGCCTCTGTGCTTCTGCTTCGAGCTCCTTTCCCATTATCCGGGTTCCTGCCAGCACGGAAGGAGTTAACTCTGCCAAGGCACCCCCCCATTCTGGCTCCTAGCTCCCTCCCTCCCTCCCCCTGCTTCCTCTCTCCTCCTCTCTCCCCTTCCCTCTTCGGCTCCACGGCTCCCTCGGCCGCTGCCGTTTCCAACCCCCCCACCCCTCTCCCCCGCCACGGCCCCTAGCCCCTGGCCGTTTGGCAAGACCCCCCCCTACCCCGGGGCTCCCCGAAATCCAGTTCCCCTCCCCCATCCCAGCTCATGCCCCAGCCCCCGAACTCCGGGGCTGCCAGCCCCCAGTGCCCCCGCCCCTCCTGAGGATCGGGGTGTGCTCCCCAAGCCCCCTCCCCTCCATTGGGGAGCCCCTTCCAGGGCCCCCTTCCCCTCCCTCCCACGCTCCCCTCCCCTTTCCTTCTCCAACCCCCTCCTTCCCCTCTCACCCCTCCCCCCATCCTGGCCCCCCCTGCAAAAGTGGGGTGCGGAGGGGGGAGGGGTGAGAACCCACGGAGTGGAGGAACGAAACTCCGATGAAGTCAGAGCCCCTTACCCGCCACCGCGGCCAGGCCCCCCAACATGGACTGTCTCTGTATAGTGACAACCAAGGTAAGCATGATGGGGGGGCTGCAAACTGGGGGGAGGATATGAGTTTGTGGGGAGGGGTTAGTAGGCCTTATCTTGGACTGGCGCCCCTGGAGTGATAGCATCAAAAGTAAGATGTATTTGGGGGTCTTAATTTAGTTTTGGGGTTCACATCTGATAAAATGCTGGATTTGGCCACAGGTGCCCCCTGGAGTGATCCCTTTGTACCTGTAGAGAAATGGAAAATTTAGGATATTCCATGGTTTGGGAGGCCTGGTGGGTTTGGGGGTTCACCAGCGCTGTTTGAGGGAGACTTTTTTCAGGAGAAGCCTAGCTCCCATGGAAGTCCTGCTGGTGTATGTGGGAAGGTGGGCTATGTTGTGGGGGTCCTCTTCCCTCCTCAGGGAAAAGCTGCCTTCCAAGTGCCTTGTTCAGTTTTGGGGGGCTCCTGGCAAGGGGTAAAGGTTCTTGGTTGTGAGTGCCTGACTGGTCTGGGGGTGTCAGCTGGCAGGGAAGGGGTGGGCCTTCAGACTATAGAACAAGCATCTCATTGTAGCTGCATTTAGGGATGCTCTCTCAATTTGAGGAAACTGTTAATTTAGGGTTCAGTCATCTAGAATGGAGATGGTTGGAAGTTGGCAGAGGGCTGGGGCCTGACATGGGATCACCTGAGGGAATGGACCAGGTGAGGCAAGGATTTGGGGGTACTCCCATGGGAGGCAGAAGATTGCAGCAGCTGAGCTTGCCAGCCCCTAAGGAGGAGGAGCAGAGATTTAGGGAGAGAGGGGATTTGAGGAGGGGGACTGGGTGGGTGGTGCAAGATTTGGGGGTGTCCCAAAGGCAGGTGCCCCATGTCCCCATCTCCTCCCACACTGTATCTAGCCTGGATCAAGAAAGAGGGAGAAGAGCAGATGGGGGACTGTTCCAGTTGCCCCTGACGCTTGGGATCAAGGTGGGGGAGGACACCTGGATTTAAGGGTCCCTGAGGACTTATGGCTGAGGTTACTGAGGTTATGGGGGTGAAAAGGTGTAGGAGGAGGGCAGGGCTGGCAGCGGTGGGGATCTGTGCAAGAGTGTCCCTCTGGTTGGAGCCTGGTAAAGGCAGGAGATCTTGGATGGAGCACAGGCAAGCTCCTGGTGGGATGCGGATACCTAGACTCTGCTTGGAGACTCTGGGGCTGGAGAGCTGGATGCCTGGTGTGTGGAGGGAGGCTTGGGCGGGTGGCAGGCAGCTGGGGGCTGGGGGGTGGGACAGGAAGTGGGGGCTGGGGGAGGCGGGGTCCGGGTGAGTCACAGGCTGAGGAGGGGGTTATATTTAGTGGGAACCGCAGCTTTTCATGGGAGGGAGCTGAGGACACACATGTTCCCTGCCACAAACTCACACATGTGTGTACACATGCGTTGTGCACGTGTGAGCATGGCTGAAAGAGATGGAAGGCTGAGGACCTTTAGATCTGGAGCCCCCACCCTCTCTCCACCAGGGCTACTTGTTTGTCCCTCATTCTGTGGGCTACAGGCTTTCTCCCAGGCTGCCTCTTCCCCACATCTCCTGTAGTTTCCGTGGATTTTTATGCCTCAGTTTCTCTGGCCTGGTTTCCTTTAATGTCTGTCTGATCCTCTGCTCCTACTGTCTCCTGCCCTGAGGCCTGCCACTTGGCCTTAGGCTCCCTGGCTGTGGTTCTCTGTGTACAGGTGTAAATAGAAAGTCCGGTGGAATGTGTGGGCTCTGCTTCCAACACGTGAGCACACAAATGGGGAGCGAGGGTGAGGGGCTTGCCTGCACTGGCAGCTATTCTGGGTGGGTGGGTGGCCTTATTCATTACCCACTCCAGACTCCTACTTCTTCCCTGGCACCCAGGGTTGAGCATCCCTGAAGGAAGTAGGCTTACAGAGCAGCAGATCATGCATTTGGGATTTACAGAGGCATGGAGATCCAGGCTTGCCACATTCCTTGGCCAGAAAACTTGTCAGCCTTAGGATGGCGAGGACTCCAACTCCCACAAGGCCCCGAGGCACAAGATCCCTCAATGTTAGAGGGTTGCTGCCCATGGCACTGTTGGGAGTTGTGGTTCACCTCTATTCAGGGCAGCTGAGGGTAGCCGGGGAGGAGCCTGCAGGGGGCACATAGCTCCTGCTTCCCCAAATGCTGGATTGGGTAGGGAGTGCTCAGGCTTTGCGGTCGTTCAGCTCCCCAGCCCTGCCGGAGTCTTCCATCTTTCATTGCCTATATTTAGATTCCTGCCGCAGTAATTTAAGGAACATTTATTGAAAGCCTACTACGTGCTAGGCCCTGTGTTGTGTGCAAACTCCGCTTTACAGTGATCACTTTGCCTTTCTTGGTGCCTTTATCTCTGCCAGCATCTCTCTTCGTCTCCGAGCATCTCTTTCTCCCACTCCGCCCCCGTCCCTCCCCCTTTCCCCGCGCTGCTGCCGCCGTTGCCATGGTAACCGGCGACGACTGAAGTTGCGTGGCGGACTGGAGGGCCGGGCGAGGGTGGCGGAGGGCGGAGCAGAACAAGTGGGGGTGGGGATACAGTGGGGGAAAGACCGAGGGTATTTGCCACAGCCTCAGAAGCGAAATGGTTAAACCCTCCGGGTGGTCCTTATTGGGCAAAGCCGAGATGCCGGGGGCGGGGCAGTGTGGCCGGCGGCCTCATTTATTGGCCGGCAGGGGCGTGGCGGAGGGACAGTGTGGGCGAGGCTGGGGGAGCGAATGGGCGGGAAGTGGACGGAGGCGTGGCCTCCCGGGCAGGTGGGTGGAGTCTGGCTTACTCTATTGAGGGAGGCAGCAACCCTCGGAAAGGGGAGGGACCTTGGGGCTGGGTTACCTGACCGAAATGAGGGCGGGGCTGAGCTGGGATGGGCGTGGCGTGGTACCCCGTGCGTAAAAGAGACAGGCTTGGAGGAGCTATTGTCCAAGTAACTTCGGGGCGCGGGGGTCTCTGGAAAGGAGAATCCGGGGGTTGCGAAGTCTGACGTTTCAATTTCCCTAAGATGGAGGCCTGTTAAGATTTCATCAGAGCACCCCTCCTACCTCAGCTCTGTGTTCCCAGGAGACGGTTGCTAAGCGACAGCAAAGTCTTTGATTGCTGCGTTGCCAGGCAACAGGGAAACGGAAAATGGAGGGAAAAGGGAAATGGGGGATGGGGAAGGGTCTTTATGGGCCATAGCGCCTACTGGTGGATAAGTAGGGCTTGTACGTTTTCTATTCTAGAAGGAATTTTGAGTCCAGCCTCTTCCACACTGACTCCTTGGATCCTCTGGTGATCCAAGCTTTCCTACCAGATAGGAAACTAGGACGTTGGGGTCATCTTGGGGTCGCATGTAACAGATGCCGATCAACGGGGTCAATCTTGCTTGGGTGAGATTCTAGGGAAGTCGTCATTTCTGCCATGTGTGGACATTTTATAGAAGTCAGACGGGCGATTTGAGGAGACCCCTCACTGGGTTTTAAAAGCTGGAACGGTGGGCGTGAATGGGAGAATATTTGGAAGAGAGGCTTTCAGGTTCAGTTGTTTGGGAGAAAATAGAAATCTCTGAAGAGACCTGAAGCAGGCGGTTGGGAGTGTTCTGGACGATTTGTGGGTCATTGCAAATTGCCGGCCAGATTTTTGGTGTATATATTTTTTGAGGATTAAGTGTGGAGAGGATATATTTGCGAGCAATCTTCCGACAAAGTTGGAATTCGGGGTCACGACAGGGATGTTCTGGGCTGCCAGAAAAGGGTGTAATCTATGAACCTCAGGGGTAAAGAAAAGGAGAGGAAAAGTAAAACAAAATATTTTTTTTTGGTAGAGATGGGATCTTGCTATGTTGCCCAGTCTGGTCTCGAGCACCTGGCCTATAGCGATCTTTCCACCTAAATTTCTTTTAATAAGGGTTTTAGAAAAAGTTGAAGAGATTGCAATTGAATTTGGAGGGTCTGCTTTAAAGTAGATTAAATATTTCCTGAAATTGGGTTCTTGTGTGGAATTAGAGACCAGCATATTGAAAAGTCATGAGTATCTTATTAGATTCAGGGGCTTGGATAGGGGATCTCAAACAAATTGGAGGACTTGTTATTTGGGTGTGTATATTAGAGCAAGAGTAGTATTTGCACTAATTGCAAGGTCCCTGTTAGTGGATTGGGGGATAGATGTGATTTAGAAAGGGATGATTTAGCGTCTGTTAATTTGGGGGCACAAGGATCTGTGGTTCCTTAAACTCTTGAACAAACGTGGGCTGGCTGTCAGGTGGGGCTGGACTGCAGGGGAGAACTATGCTGCTGAGGATAGGAGATGCCATGGAATCTGAGAAGTTGCTATCCACAGCATGGAACTTGCAGGGGATTTGATGGGAGAGGCCGTGTAGGTCCCTTGGGTGTCCTTGTGAGAGTAGTGTTGTTTGCTTCCCTGAACTCTGGGAGTCCAGTAGTGGTGAGATGTCTAGTGAGGTTTTGGAATGGTTAGGGGCCTGGCGATGTTGGGGTGGGGGATTAGATGGAATAAAGGGTCCCTGAGACCTAGAGAGATAAATTGGTAAAATTTTAAATGTCTCTATTTGTAGAGGGGTCGGAATAGAAGTATATTGTGGAAAGTGAAGTCCACAGAGAAACAGCGTGAACCAGGGAAGTTGGTGGCTAAGAGGGTCTCCCCTCACCCCTCTGTCTCCCAAAGTGACGCTCGCCTGTACTGCGCAGGCGCCGTTCTCCCCCCCACCCCCCACCTCCGGCCGCAGCCTCCAGTCGCCGCGGCCGCCGCAGCCCCCGCCCCTCTGCCCCTCCCCCTCCCCAACCCAGGGACCCTTGATATCCCACCCAACCCCTTCCCTCAGTCCCCCTTCCCTTCTACATGTCGGCTCGGAACAGATTCGCCTCCATGTGTCTCTGCGTGGTACGTGCCGCGGTATGGGCTCCGGCCCCGCTCCCTTCTTCCCGGACCCCCGCAAAATATCAGGGTGCAAGCTTCAAGTGCTGTCGTTCTTCCTTCTGCTTGGTGCGGGGTCTCTGGGTTGCAACTTCTTGGGGACAGGCGCCGTGGGTCGCCCCTCTTATTCACTTTGATTCACACCCCTATGTTTTGGGGGTGCAAGCCTCGATTCCAGGTCATTCTGTGCAACTGGGGCTCCAGTGAGGAGGGGGCCAAAAGGGAAGGAACAGCAGCGACTCCGTCGGTGTCCCCCACTCCCCAGGCCTTTTACTTGTTTTAAACCCTAGTATACTGGGGGTACAGACATGTCCCAGTAGCATCTGAGTTGTCGTGGGTTAGGGCCCCGAATCCCAGCAGGATAAAGGGTGGGGGTCCTCCTTTCCCATCCTGCTTTAGTTGCCCTGTAATCCAGGACTGAGAGGTGCTGATCCCTACCTCCCCAGGCCCCCAGTTTGCAGTTTCAGAATTACTCCTTCCACCCCTACCCCCACCCCTCCAGACGTTTCTCTTCCCCACCCCCCCACATGTATGTAGAAAATTTCCAGGGACTGAACCTAGTCCCTAACCTCTTCCAGCCACATTCTGGAAACCCTGGGACCCATTTCTTGTTCTCCGTTTTCCCCATGTTGCCTCCCAATCCTGAGGAGCCTCTTCCTCAGTGCCAGACACCACCCTCTCTCCATGGGGGTGGGAGAGGGAGAGGTATGGGGTCTCACCGAGATAAAAGTTTACCTTCATTTCCTCCCTAGAATAAATGATGAAATGTCTCTTCTCATGTTTGCATTTTCTTTGGGTGCACCCTGACATTACTTCATCAGATTCAGGAATTTTCTCTATGAGGTGGAGTGAAGATGGAGGGGCACTGGACTCAAACCCTCCCCTAGACTCCAAAACTTGGAGCGTTGGCCCTGTCTAATTTACTCTGTCTAATTTACCTTGCAGGAAATTATAGGCCTTGTGAAGGGAGAGTAGAGAGTGGAGAGCGGCTTTCACCCCTTCCCCCAGGACTCCCCAATTCTGAGGGTCCTCCCTCAGCTTGTGCACTGCCCAGGTAGAAGATCACCTTCTCAGGATATGGAATGAACAGTCTCTGTTGCTTCGTAGAACTTCTTTATTCAAGACAGCTCAGCCTTGGAGGAGGGCTATTTTGTGTGTTCTCCTCCTATTTTCCTTCTCTACTTTTTGTGCCCATGGTTCAGGATTCTTTCTCCAAGTCTGTGGTCCAGAGAATAGACTTGATCTCACTGAGCCCCTGTTTTCCTTCTTTAAAAGCCTTCTTTAAGGCTTTTTTTTTTTTTTTTTTTTTGAGATGGAGTCTTGCTCTGTCACCAGGCTGCAATGTAGTGGCACAATTTCAGCTCACTGCAACCTCCGCCTCCCAGGTTCAAATGATTCTCCTGCCTCAGTTTCCTGAGTAGCTGGGATTACAGGCACACACCACCATGCCCAGCTAATTTTTGTATTTTTAGTAGAGATGTGGTTTCACCATGTTGGCCAGGATGGTCTTGATCTGCTCACCTCATGATCCGCCCACCTCAGCCTCCCAAAGTGCTGGGATTACAGGTGTGAGCCACCGAGCCCAGCCAAGGCTCTTTAAATGTCTTAGGGTGCTTCTTGATTCAAGGTGTCTCTGTGTCCTGGGTTTGAGAGTTTTCGTGTTGTCAGGCTCACTTCCTTCTCCTATTCTCTTACTGTACTCTTAATCTACAGCCAAAGTTGTGTTATATTCTCAGCCTTGCTTCATCATCCTTAATATTTTCACGGAATCATACTCTAGGACTGGCCATTGACCTTGAGAAGCTTCCTCCCATTTGATCTTGGAGTTGCTGCCCTTTAAATATCAGGGCACTCTCAGCCTCCCAGAAAGTTTTGGGAGGGAAATTCTGTGTTTGCTCTCTCTCTCTCTCTCTCTTTTTTTTTTTTTGAGACGGAGTCTTGTTCTGTTGCCCAGGCTGGAGTGCAGTAGTATGATCTCGGCTCACTGCAACCTCTGCTTTCCGTGTTCAAGTGACTCTCTTGCCTCAGCCTCCCATGTAGCTGGGATTACAGCTTCTCGCCACCATGCCCACCTAATTTTTGTATTTGTAGTAGAGATGGCGTTTCACCATGTTGGCCAGGCTGGTCTCTTGACCTCAGGTGATTTACCCACCTCGGCCTCCCAAAGTGCTGGGATTACAGGCATCAGCCACTGCGCCCAGCCTCTCTCTTTTTGAGATAGGGTCTTACTCTGTCACCCAGGCTGGATCATGGCTTACTGCAGCCTCCACCTCTTGGGCTCAAGCAGTCCTCCCACCTCAGCCTCCCTAGTAGTTGGGAACACAGGCTTACTCCACCATGCTTGGCTATTTTTTTTTTTTTTTTTGAGATGGAGTCTCGAACTGTTGTCCAGGCTGGAGTGAGTGATGCGATCTCGGCTCACTGCAACCTCTGCCTCCTGGGTTCAAGCGATTCTCCTGCCTTAGCCTCCCAAATAGCCAGAATTACAGGTGCCCGCCACCATGCCAGGCAAATTTTTTGTATTTTTAGTAGAGACCGGGTTTCACTATGTTGGCCAGGCTGGTCTCGAGCTCCTGACCTTGTGATCTACCAGCCTCAGCCTCCCAAATTGCTGGGATTACAGGTGTGAGCCACCACACCTGGCCATTTTTGTATTTTTTGTAGAGGGGGTTTCACCATGTTGCCAAGGGTGGTCTCCAACTCCTGGACTCAAGCAGTCTGCCTGCCTCAGCCTCCCCAAGTGCTGGGATTACGATGCCTTCTCTTTTTACCCATGTGTGCTGGGGGTGCATTCTGTTTTCTTCAGTCTCTGAGGGAGCCCTGCATATGGTTCCTTCCTCTTCCTTAACCTGGAGCTTGGAGGGTCTGTCTCTGTGGAGGCCCTTTCCAGAGGAGAGGAGCAGGCGGGGGCCGAGGCAGAGGTGTCTTGTTGTCTTCTTCTGTCTCCATCTGCCCTTTTCCTCCTTCTCTGGCCCCCAGTTAATCTCATTTTGCTGTTGTACCTATTAAGCTAGCGTAGGAGGCCCTTGGGATGGCAGCCGATTAACTGGGCAGGGTGTTGGGGGTCATGTTGGGCCTTTCACCCCGAAAGACCAAAGGAAGACCAGGAATTCACTCTGAGGCTCAGCATGCTACCCTCTTCCCCACCCAGGGAGGCTGGCACTCATTCGTGCCCCTGTCCTGAGCCTTGCTGTCTCTGTTCTTCCCCTTCCTCCTCCCAGCCCAGGCCCTTCTAGCATATCCAGATTAGCTGGCTGGGCTGTGGGCTGTTGTAGGGGTAGGGCCAGACTCCGGGGCCCCTCTGTTGACTGCTTGGAAACCAGCAAGGGCAGTGAAGGAACAACTGGACAGACTTAGCCTTGTCCTGCTTGGGGGGCTGATATCAAGTACCTGCTGCTCGAAGTGGCTGACTTCAGGCCTTCCCTAAGGAGTGCAAGGTGCAGGAGAGCTGATTGCCCATGGGATAGAGGCTGCAATGGGTAGACTGAGGCCATCGAGGTGAGGTATGAGGGGATGCCATGCAGAGTAGGATCAGCCAGAGGGGTAGGGGAGGGGGGAGGCTGGAACAAGAGTGAGCCTGAGATGGTGAGAGAAGCAAGGAAGTTGGGGACAGGATGCAGAGAATGGAGGTGTGAGGGTCAGGGGCTAGAGCTCTGAGGTGGAGGGATTTGAAGATGAAGGTCGGGGGAAAGGGGTGAAGACACAGATGCCAGAGGGGCTATGACTGCCAGAAGGCCAGTGTCCCAGGATGCGAGGAGTAGGAGTTGGGGGATGGGATTGGGACCCATTGGGGAGAGAGGAGAGGTGCTGAGGCCCTGGCGGGAGAGGGGGCTGGCGGGAGAGTGGAGAGAGGGGAGCCAATGGGCTAGAGGCGAGGGAGGGGGAGGAGCTGGTCAGGCCCTAGGGCCTTCCGCACTGCACTGGCTGGGGGAAGAGGAGGCGGCCAGGGCGGCCAGGGCGGCCAGCCTGGAGCCTGAGGCACTGGGTCGGCCCCAGTGACGCCTCCGTCCCCATCCCCAGAAATACCGCTACCAAGATGAAGACACGCCCCCTCTGGAGCACAGCCCGGCCCACCTCCCCAACCAGGTAAACGCCCCCGAGCTGGTGCACGTGGCGGAGAGGAACTTGTCCCACCTCGAGGCTGGCCACGGGGTCGTGGGCCACGCCCACCTCTCCCCTTTCAAGGTAGGAGACCCTGGCGGCCCCCTCCCCAGTGCGGCCCTCGGAGCCTCGGAGCTGCAGCAATCCCCAAGGGCCGGTAGGGTGAGAGAGAGCCGTGGGGGTAGGGGATGCTGGGATTGGGGGTGAGGGTTTGGGGCGTGGACTCCTGGGGCCTGGGGGAGGGGGCGTTTGGGGGGCTGGAAACACCTTGGTCCCACAGAGGAGAAATAGGCCAGGCCAGTGGGAGTGGATGTAGAGCCTAAAGCAAGAATGTGTGCACGCGTGCCTGTGCGTGGTATTTGTGCGCGTGCCTGTGCATGGGCGTGCGCTGTGTGCCTGTGCATGTTTGCGTGCACTATATGCGTGTGTGCCTGTCAGTGTGTGTGCTGTATGCGTGTGTATGCATGTGCCTGTGCATGTGTGTGCGTTCGCTGTACGCTTGTGGGTGCCTGTGCGTGTGCTGTATGTGTGTGTGCCTGTGAGTGTGTGTGCATGCGCTGTATGCCTGTGTGTTGAGATGTGTGCATCCCCCAGAAGGCCCCCCACGCCTAGGACCTCTTCATTCCTTCACACCCCCAACCTCCGTTTCCATTTTCTCTGTCCACAGTTCTGTTCCAAGCGCCTGCTGCCCTCATTTGCTCTTGTCCCTTCCCCACCTCCTCCCCCTACCTCTGCCTCTGGGCCTGGCTCGCCCTATTCCCTAGTCTTCAGCCCTTTCCATCTGTCTGGTCTGAGACTTTACATGGTGGGGCCTTGCTGCCTCGTCCCCTGCCCCAGCCTTTGCTGGACTCCTGAGCTCTCTCCCGCCTCTGCAGCCTTTCCTTCCTCTGGCAGGCTGGCTGGCTCTTGATGCTGTCTCTCTCTTCCTCCCACGCATTCTCCTCTCCCTCTCCCTGATCCCCAGCTCAGGCCACTGCGGCCTGATCAGTCCTATCCCTCATCAGTCCTCTGCCTCCGTCAGCTGGCTCCCCTTTCCCACGTTCCCTCTTGCCTATTCGTCTTCACCTTCTCTCTTTTCCTGCTCCTCTCTCTCATCCTCTTGGATTCTCACCTCTGCTGTATCTTCTTTCTGTCCCCATCTGTCCCTTCCATCATCCCTCACCACCTGTTTCCCTTTCTCTTCTGGGCTCACAGGGTCTTCCCCTCTCCAGCCCTTAGAGGCCTGGTTTCTGGCCTCTCCATTCTCCAGTCCCCTTTCCATCTTCCCTTCCCTCCATCTCCTCTTCTGGGGACACAGGATGGGGAGGAATGGAGTGCACCAGGCAAGCTGTGAGATTGAGGGGACACCGTGGGGTCAGGGTGGGGATTCTAGGATGTTGTGGCATGGCCTGGGAAGGGGGAGGTTGCTAACTTGCTGACATTTCACCAAGAAGATGAAGAGGAGGTGTCTGAGCCTAGGGAGCAGCCAAGCAGATTCTGGAGTGAGAACTGGCAAGAGAGGAGTTGGGGGATAGGAAGGGTAAGAGGTCCTGGGGCAGGGGCCAGATAGAGATAAGACTGTGAGATCAGGGCAGTGAATTGGAGCTGACAGAGCTAGGAAAGGAAGGCCCTGGAGACAGGGATGGTACAGAGTGTTTGTGCGAATTCTGTGGTGGCTAGGAGTGAGGGAAGGAAGACTAGAGATGCTCTTTTGCAAGGTAGGGCCATTAGATTTCTGAGGAGGGGGAAGAGAAGGGTAGGGAGCTGGTGGTAGGAATGGTAGTTAGTACAGAGCTCAGGAGGCAAAAGAGGGTAGAGGGAGAGAATTGCTAGAGGCCATAAGCATGGGGTGGAGGTTCCAGCACAAGGCGGCAGCTGGGGGACAGAAGAAGCCTCAATTTTCAGAAGAGAGAGGGAGTGGATTGAGGAGTGAAAGATTCTCACTTGAGAATAATCTTGATATGAAGGTAGGGTAAAGGAGAATGGTGACAAATTCTCTGGGAAATCAGAAATTGAGATGGAGTAGCTGAGTGAGGTGGCATGTGCCTGTAGCTACTCAGGAGGTCGAGGTAGGAGGATTACTTGAGCCCAGGAGTTCAAGGCATCAGTGAGCTATGATGACACCACTGCACTCCAGCCTGAGTGACACAGCAACACCCTGTCTCGGGGGAAAAAAAGAATTTGGGATGGAGGATGAGGCCACGACATTGGTAAGGGATGGGGCTGGAGGGTGCGATAGGGCCAGGGAAGCGAATGGAGAATAGAGGCTGGGGTTGGAAGATGGGGTTGGATGTTGAAGGGTGAGACAGGGATGTAGATGGAGCATGTGGGATGCGGGCAGAGATAGGGATGGGAAGCAAATGAGTGTCGTAGTGGATGAAGAAGGGTGTGCTGGGAAGGAAGTTCCAGGATAGGGATGGGGATGGGGATTGACAATGGGCTGAACATGTGGATGAGATTTTGGCAGTCAGTGGCTATTGGTTGGGCAACAGCATTTGCTGAGATGTGAAGGGTTAGAGGGCGGTGTTAACAGATTTATGGGTGCGAAATCTGTAATACAGCTTGAAATGGTCGGTAGTTTGTAGGATTGAGAAATAGCAGTAGGAGACGGGAGGGACCCCTTTGGACGGGAAGAGCGGGAAGGAGAGTGCGGAATCCTTGCGGTTGGGCGGCTGCAAACACCTGTTAAAGAAGGAAGTAGGTTGGGGACCCCGGAAGGAGGCTCTTGGCGGCCTCTCCTCATTGCCATAGAGACGTGGCTTCGGTTGCCCAGGCAATTGGGGAAGCCCCTAGGACCAGCCTAAAGCTGGCCCCGCCTGGGAGTCTAGAGACCAGGCAATTGACGTCAGGGACCTGGGCACGCCCCACTTTAACCCTTTCCCCGAAAGAAGTAGGGGGAGGGAGTAGAGGAGGGGTATAGGACCCGGATGTCTTTCTCCACGCCTCCTTCCTGACGTCCTTTGCACTGCATAGGGTGAGGGGCGTGGGGGAGAGAGGAAGGCAGGTTGTTCAGGATGCGCTGCACCCTCAAACCTCTTCAGCCTGGCCTCCTCTCGGCCTGGCTAACGCGGGGCGGGGCCCAGGGCAGGAGAGGCGGGGTTAGCGGATCCCTTCTGCACTCGGGAGCCTGGTCGGCCTCAGGCCACGCCCCACCCCCCTGTTGTCCTGACGACAGGGCCTCCTGGAGGTGGGTCTCCCCGGGTCTTGGCTGGTCCTAGATACCGTTGCTAGGCAACACGGTCCCTAGAGGAAGGGGTGGATTGGACGGCTGGTAGCTGAGACCGAGGGAGGGGCCTGCAGCTGGGGAAACCCCGGATTCCCGAGGCGCAGGGTTTAGGGCAAATGTGTGTGAAGGTGAGGGACAAGTCTAGGGGAGGGTTATGAAGATATTTGGGTAGATATGGAGGGGTTGGGGGGATGGAGCAGGAAGTGGGACCAGGAGCCGGTGGACTTGAGCCCTGGGGTGTCCGTGTGTAGCATATAAGGCATGTGGTGTTACATCCGGTGAGAAGCTCCCTTCCCCCAAGCCTACCCCCCTCTCCCCACTCTGCCATCTGCTGCTCCCCTCTCTGTCTGGCTGTCTCCCTTCCCGCTTTTCTTACACCTCCTTCCACATGCAGGGGGCCTGGGCTGGGCAAAGTTAGAGTGGTGTGTATGTGCATCTGTGGTATGTGTGTGCGCGTGGGCCTGTGTGGTGTGCATTGAGGCTGGGTCCTTGAGCAGCTCTCAGGGTGGGGGAGTGGGCTTGGCTGAGAGGCTAAGGGGTAGCCACGCTGATGGGACCTCCGTTACGGGCTCCCTCTTGAGTCAAGGCTCAGGAGGCTTTTTGTCTCTTATTTCCCCGAACAGGCCAATTCTCCCCCTGTGATTGTCAACACAGATACCCTAGAAGCCCCAGGATATGTGAGTTGTTTAGATTTTGGGGCTGGGACCATGGTAGAAGAAAGGAGGGAGTAAGGGAGGGCAGCAGATGACAGGCAGGTTGTCAGGCGGGAATGTCTGTCTCACTGCTTTTGTGTTTCTATCCCGTGCTGGAGTTGCAGGTGAACGGGACCGAGGGGGAGATGGAATACGAGGAGATCACATTGGAAAGGGTGAGCAGGCTCCTCCATCAGTGGTCCCCTTAGCTCCTGATCTGTACCTTTCTTTATGCCCATGTGGTCTGTATGGTCAGCCCCTCATCCTGTCCCTTCCTGCTCTGGCTGCCACTCTCTACCACTCTCCAAGCCATTTCCCACCCCACTTACCTTGCCAGAATTGGGCAGTGAGGGGAGCTGACCTCTTCCCCTCCTTCATCCAGGGTAACTCAGGTCTGGGCTTCAGCATCGCAGGTGGCACTGACAACCCACACATCGGTGACGATCCGTCCATTTTCATCACCAAGATAATTCCTGGTGGGGCTGCGGCCCAGGATGGCCGCCTCAGGTGGGGAGAGGAGACGGGTTAGGATGCTGGTCCCTTGAGAGGGAGGGCCAGGGCAGCAGGAAGCCCTTGGCTTAGGCCCACCTTGTTGTTCCCAGGGTCAACGACAGCATCCTGTTTGTAAATGAAGTGGACGTGCGTGAGGTGACCCACTCAGCGGCAGTGGAGGCCCTCAAAGAGGCAGGCTCCATCGTTCGCCTCTATGTCATGCGTCGGAAGCCCCCGGCTGAGAAGGTCATGGAGATAAAGCTCATCAAAGGGCCTAAAGGTAGCAACTCATTTTGTTCCCATCCTCATCCCAACTGTCCTGTGCCCCAAAGCCTGCTTCCTGGGCACCTGGGCACCCACCTCTGGCCTCCCCTCCATCCAGGTCTTGGCTTCAGCATCGCAGGGGGCGTAGGGAACCAGCACATCCCAGGAGATAATAGCATCTATGTAACAAAGATCATCGAAGGGGGTGCTGCCCACAAGGATGGGAGGTTGCAGATTGGAGACAAGATCCTGGCGGTGAGGACCCCATCTAGCCCATTTTCTAGCCCAGATCTGGGTCTCACCTACTAGCCCTGGACAGGCCCAAGTTCATCACTTCACCCCAGTCCCTCTGTCTTGGGCCATCTGTGGCTTTGTTTGAACTTTGCTTTCCTTGACTCCAGGTCAACAGTGTGGGGTTGGAGGATGTCATGCATGAAGATGCTGTGGCAGCCCTGAAGAACACGTATGATGTTGTCTACCTAAAGGTGGCCAAGCCCAGCAATGCCTACCTGAGTGACAGCTATGCTCCCCCAGACATCACAACCTGTGAGAGCCCTTCAAATGCCAAAGCTCCCCATGACCCATCCTGTTTAACCCCATGACATGCAGCCCCATGACATCCCTGTAGCTGTCCTTCTTCAGATATTCCCCATGAAATAGCCACAATCGCTGATCCTTGCTGTGGCTGGAGAAGAGATGGAAAAATCAGTTACCATAAGGAACTAGAGAAGATTGTCAACGATCTCTCCCCCAGAAGGCACAAAGCCCAGGTGGTTTGATGACTAATTTTACGAAATTCTCAAAAGATAGATAATTTTTCTGTTCTTTTAGAGTACAGGAAAAGATATAAGATTTCACATTTCATTGTGTAAGGCCAGTTCAAATGGTCACAAAGATAACATAAAATAAGGAGAGTTTTGCTTTTGAATAGAGATGCAAAAGTTTACAACAATATAGTAGCAAACCAAACATGGCAGCATTGTAAGGGAATAACATAGGGTTTGTTTCAGAAAACTAAAGATGGCTCAATATTAAGAAATCTCTTAAATATGATTCATAAAAAGTCAGCCAGGCAGAGTGGCTCATGCCTGTAATCCCAGCACTTTGGGAGGTCAAGGGGGGCGGATCATGAGGTCAGGAGATCAAGACTATCCTGACCAACATGGTGAAACTCTGTCTCTAATATATATATATATTATAAAATTAGTTGGACGTGGTGCATGACTGTAGTCCCAGCTACTTGGAGGTTGAGGCAGGGGAATTGCTTGAACCTGGGAGGCAGAGGTTGCAGTGAACCAAGATTTTGCCACTGTACTCCAATCTGGCAACAGAGGGAGACTCTATCTCAAAAAAAAAAGAAAGAAAGAAAAAAAAAGTTAAGCCGGGCTCAGTGGCTCGAGCCTGTAATCCCAGCACTTTGGGAGGCCGAGGTGGGTGGATCACGAGGTTAAGAGATTGAGACCATCCTGGTCAGCATGGTGAAACCCCGTCTCTAATAAAAATACAAAAAATTAGCTGGGCATGGTGGTGCGTGCCTGTAATCCCAGCTACTCAGGAGGCTGAGGCAGGAGAATTGCCTGAACCCAGGAGGCGGAGGTTGCGATGAGCCGAGATCGCGCCATTGCATTCCAGCCTGGGTAACGAACGAAACTCTGTCTCAAAAAAAAAAAGGAAAAAAAAGTTAAGGGTGGCCAGGTGCGGTGGCTCATGCTTGTAATCCCAGCACTTGGGAGGCCAAAGTGTGAGGATCACTTGAGCCTAGGGGTTTGAGACCAGCCTCGGGAAGATAGTGAGACCCCTGTCTCTACAAAATATAAAAAATTAGCATGTGCCTATAGTCCTTGGTATTTGGGAGGCTAAGGCTAGAGGACCGCTTGAGCCAAGAAGTTGGAAGCTACAGTGAACCAATGATTGTGCCACTGTCCACTAGACTGAGTGACAAGCGAGAGGAGAAAACGATATGACCATCTCAAATAGATGTGAAAAAGCATTTTGTGAAATTCATCATCTCTTCAATTTTTTTTTCTTGTTATTTTTTTTTTTGAGATGGAGTCTAGCTTTGTCACCAGGTTGGAGTGCAGTGGCACAATCTTGGCTCTCTGCAACCTCTGCCTTCTGGGTTCAAGTGATTCTCCTGTCTCAGTCTCCCCAGTAGCTGGGACTACAGGTACATGCTGCCATGCCCAGCTGAGTTTTGTATTTTTAGTAGAGACAGGTTTTCACTGTGTTGGTCAGGATGGTTTCAATCTCCTGACCTTGTGATCCACCCGCCTCGGCCTTCCAAAGTGCTGGGATTACAGGTGTGAGCCACCATGCCCGGCCAATTCACCATTTCTTTTGGATGAAAGATTTTAGTGAACTAGGAACAGAGGAATTTTCCTTAAGATGGTGAAGATTACTTATCAGAAACAATAGCAAACATTTTATAATCATAAAATCCTAGCAGTGTGTCCATTAACTTATTTTTAAATTTTAATTTTAACTTTTTTCTTGAGATGGCGTTTCACTCTTGTTGGCTAGGCTGGAGTGCAGTGCCATGATCTCAGCTCACTGCAAACTCCACTTCCCAGGTTCAAGTGATTCTCCTGCCTCAGCCTCCCGAGTAGCTGGGATTATAGGTGCTACCACGCTGGCTAATTTTTATACCTTTAGTGGAGATGGGGTTTTACCATGTTGGCCAGGTCTTGAACTCCTCTTGACCTCAGGTTATCTGCCTGTCTCAGCCTCCGGAAGTACTGAGATTACAGGTGTGAGCCACCACGCCCAGCCTCCATTAATTTATAAAGAAGACAAGGATGCCTCTTACCACTGCTGTGCTTTAGAGCAAGGTTTGCCTCTTACCAGTGCCGCGCTTCATTGCTTTAGAGCAAGGTTTCTCAATGTTACTCCTGACATTTTTGGAACCAGAATTCATTGTGAGGGGTTGTCCTGTGCTTTGTGGGATATTTAGCAGCATCCTTGGTCTCTGTCTATCAGATGACAATGGTACTCCTCCCCCTCAGTCATAACAATAAAAAATGTTATGACAGAATTGCCCCAGCACAATTATGGTGGTTGAAAATCACTACATTAGAGATATCAGACAGTATAGCAAGAAAAGAATAAACAGTTACATTTGGAAGGGAAGAACAAAAGTTATCTTTATTTGTAAATTATGCTACTTAGAATCTAGATCAAAATCTAAGTCAATTAACTGAGAAACTTAATATGAGAAGTGAAGAATGTGGCTATTTGTTGGCTGGGTGAGGTAGCTTACGCCTGTAATCCTAGCACTTTGAGAGGCCAATGTGGGTGGAACACTTGAGGTCAGGAGTTTGAGAACAGCCTGACCAACATGGAGAAACCCTGTCTCTACTAAAGAAAAAAAAATATTAGCTGGGTGTACATGTAATCCCAGCTAATCCTGAGGCTGAGGTGGGAGAATCACTTGACCCTGGGAAGCAGAGGTTTCAGTGAGCTGAGATAGAGCCACTGCACTCCAGCCTGGGAGACAGAGTGAGATTCCACCTCAAAAAAAAAAAAAAGGAATATGGCTATTTGTAAGATAAATAACAGGAATTAGTAACTTTCCAGCAATAAGAAGATGTAGTGGGTAAAAAGACCCCTTTTGCCATAGGAAAAAATGCTATAAAATTATTAGAAATAGAAACTTGACAAGAAATGTGAGATTCATGTGAAGCTTTACTGAAGGACATAAGAATGGAAGGGTGGAGAGTCACACCGTGTTTCTGGATGCAAAAACTTCATATGCTAAAGATCTCAACCGGCTCCAAATTAATATATACATAACATTCAATCCTAATCTGAATTTTAATGTTTCCCCACTGGGAACTTGGAAGCTTGATACTAAAGTTTAACTGGAAAAATTTGTGTGGGGGAAGAGCTAAGACATTTTGGGAAAGAATAATGAGGTGTGGCAGCCCTTACAAACTATTAAATAATACTGTAAAACCATATTGAAATCACATGGTACTATTCCTAAATACCATAACCTACCAAAAAGAACCTGAGCTCCTTGGAAGAAGGGTCACTTTAAAATCTTTGGCAACAAATATATACGACGAGCTTCTAACTTCTTTCATACTAGAGAGCAGGGAAGGTATCCAAGACTACTAGGGTCTCAGCAAAGACACAGGAGCCAAATTGAAGGGGCTCCTACTGGCCAGTCAGTGAAACTCATTAAATATATTAAAATCTTGGCTGGGCGAGGTGGCTCGAGCCTGTAATCCCAGTATTTTGGGAGGCTGAGATGGGTGGATGATGAGGTCAGGAGATGGAGACCATCCTGGCTAACATGGTGAAACCCCATCTCTACTAAAAATACAAAAAGTAGCCAGGGGTGGTGGTACTCGTCTGCAGTCCCAGCTACTCAGGAGGCTGAGGCAGGAGAATCATTTGATCCCAGGAGAGGGAGATTGCTGTGAGCTGAGATTGTGCTACTGCACTCCAGCCTGGGCGACAGAGTGAAACTGTCTCAAAAGAAAAAAAATCCTTAAGGTCATAATAATACTTAAAAATATTTTGGAGGATGCTAGGAGATCTCATTCATTCTGAAATTGGTGAATAAAGGGAGAGAGACATGCAGAGAGAGGTATGAATTTATCCTTTCTTTCGTGTGCAGACTACCTCAGAGAGTAGCCAAAAGGTTGACATGGGGCTGTTCTTTTGTTGTTCGGAGGCAGATCTTGCTTTGTCGCCCAGCAGGCTGGAGTGCAGTGGTGCGATGTTGGCTCACTGCAACTTCCACCTCTTGGGCTCAAGCGATCCTCCCACCTCAGCCTCCTGGGTAGCTGGGATTACAGGTGAATGCTATCATGCTCAGCTAGCTTTTTATTTTGTAGAGATAGGATTTCACCATGTTATCCAAGCTGGAGGATTTTTTTTTTTTGAGAGGGAGTCTGGGTCTGTCGCCCAGGCTGGAGTGCAGTGGCACAATCTTGGCTCATTGCAACCTCCGCCTCCTGCGTTCAAGCAATTTTCTTGCCTCAGCCTCCTGAGTACCTGAGATTACAGACATGAGCTGCGATGCCCAGCCAATTTTTGTATGTTTAGTAGAGATGGGATTTCGCCATGTTGGCCAGGCTGCTCTCAAACCCTTGATCCCAAGTGATCTGCCTGCCTTGGTCTCCAGAGTGCTGGGATTACAGGCGTGAGCCATTGTGCCTGGCCTCGATTGTTATTTTTACAGAAGAATTCCCACTAATAAATGCTCCCTGTTCCAAAGAAAGAACGTAGTAGAATATCACTATTTCCAAGGTCCTGGTACACACCAGAGCTAGGAGGTGGTTGTCAGGTTGTAACTTACCTGAGAGGCTTATGGGGCACTTTATAATGGATGGAATGGGCTGAAGACCCCGAACCTCCCATTAATCTTATCTGACAGAATGACAACCAGACATTATTTCATCCTGTGGTGATGCCGTAGGAAGAACAGAGCACCACCTATGAAGTATACAGGACTTACTAAAAAAAATTCTGAATTGAACTTGAAACTAATCAAGCCTCAGAATTAACTGCCAGTTTACAGGAGATACAGGGGCAGAGGCAGAGGCTAAACCACATCACAGGAGAGTAAGCAGTAATTTCCCTGTTAGACTTTCCCCTAAACGCTGGTTGAGGTGGCTGATGCCTATAATCCCAGCACTTTGGGAGGCTGAGGCGGGTGGATCATTTGAGGTCAGGAGTTCGAGACCAGCCTGGCCAACATGGTGAAACCCCGTTTCTACTAAAAATACAAAAATTAGCTGGGTGTGCTCCTGTAATCCCAGCTACTTGGGAGGCTGAAGCATGAGCATTGCTTGAACCCAGGAGGCAGAGGCTGCAATGAGCTGAGATCGTACCACTGCACTCCAGCCTGGGTGACTCTGTCTAAAAAGAAAAGTTTTCCTCATAGCATGTGGGAAATTCTTTTAGATAAATGACCTAGTTTTTTCAACAAATGGATGGCAAGTGGGGGAAAAAAGAGGGAGAAGAATTTTATGGATCAAGAGATTTGAGAGACACAGGAACCAAAAGTAAACCCCAAAGCATGGTGTTAATGTTCCCCTTTGACTTGCCCATCCCTGACATACTGAGGACATATCATGTTCAAATCCTTTATCCCCTAGGACAATCAGCCTCTGATGTCGCCTATAAATTCCTGACCCCTGACGTCACTGATCTGATATCCCCTTCCACCTCACCCTGGCGTCTCTGGCAGAATACCTCCGTTCCACCTAACTGTGGCTCCCTTGGCCCCCCTGGGGAGAAGGTTGGGTGGCAGGTGCTGTTTCCCTCCAGGCACTTTCATCTCCACCCCATGTCTTCCTCAGCTTATTCCCAGCACCTGGACAATGAGATCAGTCACAGCAGCTACCTGGGCACCGACTACCCCACAGCCATGACCCCCACTTCCCCTCGGCGCTACTCCCCAGTGGCCAAAGACCTGCTCGGGGAGGAGGACATTCCCCGAGAACCGAGGCGAATCGTGATCCACCGGGGCTCCACAGGCCTAGGCTTCAATATCGTGGGTGGCGAGGACGGCGAAGGCATCTTCATCTCCTTTATTCTGGCTGGGGGCCCTGCAGACCTCAGTGGGGAGCTGCGGAAGGGGGACCAGATCCTGTCGGTGAGGAAAGGCCTGCCCCTCCCTGCACCATCCCCTCCCCATTGCTGCACCACTCCCTCTCTTCAGGGCACAGCGCAGAGCTCTTGCGGAGGGGTGTGGGTGAGCTGCAGCCTGGTCCTCTTGTGGGATCACTCCCTGCTCCACCTGGACCCAGAGGTGCTGGCTCCTGTCTCTGGTGACACAGCCTCTCCTCTCTCTAGGTCAATGGTGTTGACCTCCGCAATGCCAGCCATGAGCAGGCCGCCATTGCCCTGAAGAATGCGGGTCAGACGGTCACAATCATCGCTCAGTATAAACCAGAAGGTACCAGGCTGGAAACTCCTTGTCTTATGAGCTAAAATGGCCCTTAGGACTCTGCCTCTTCAGCCGATGGCTTCCGTGGGGGTGGAGAGGGTGGCAGTAGGATGGGAACAGAGCTCAAGAACCTCCCTGTCCTTCCTCAGAGTACAGCCGATTTGAGGCCAAGATCCATGACCTTCGGGAGCAGCTCATGAACAGCAGCCTGGGCTCAGGGACGGCCTCCCTGCGGAGCAACCCCAAGAGGGGTTTCTACATAAGGTCAGAGGCTCCCTGGGCTGGGCTCCTCAGCCTCTCCGAGTTCCTGGGCACTCTGTGTTCGGCCGCTCCTCCTCTCCACCCTGCCTGCTCTAGCTTTCACCCCAGGCCTGACCTGCAGCTGGGGTTCATGGGCTTGGTTGCACAGATTAACATTTGAAATACTCCCTGTCAATGGGAAAATCGCCTCTGCCCCAAGTATCCCAACTGCCTTCTAGCCCCGGTCATTGCAGCACTTCCCTGGGCTCCGAGACCATCCCGCAATTTGGCCCTTCGAAGGTTAATGTTTGGGGGAACAGCGGTCCTCTAGGGTATTTGGAGTGTTGCCCAGCCCTCACGTCCTTGTGGGCAGTCCTGGAGAGGTGGGCCGAAGCTCTGTTGTGCCTGCCTCCTGTCTCTCCAGTGGGATTTTGACCCCCTCTTAGGGCTCCTCTCCTTTGACTTTTTTTTTTTTCGAGATGGAGTCTCTAGCCCCTGTTGCCCAGGTTGGAGTGCAGTGGTGCCATCTTGGCTCACTGCAACCTCTGCCTCCCGGGTTCAAGTGATTCTCCCACCTCAGCCTCCTGAGTAGTTAGGACTACAGACACGCGCCACCACACCCAGCTTTTTGTTTTGTATTTTTATTAGAGACGGGGTTTCACCGTGTTAGCCAGAGTGGTCTCGATCTCCTAACCTTGTGATCTGCCCGCCTTGGCCTCTTGAAGTGCTGGGATTACAGGCGTGAACCCCCCGATTCAGGCCTCCATTGACTCTTTTGTGGCTTAGGTCCCTCCTGCCCCCACGGATCCCCCTCGCATCTGCCTCCTCTTCTCTCCCTCTCTGGTCCTGTGGCTCTCATGGCCTCGTCTCTTGCCCCGATCTGCAGATGTCTCTAGGAGCTGTCGGCCCTGGCTGAACTCTTTCCGGAGGTCGAGACCTGCACTTCTGGCCATCTGCTTTCTGGCCATCTCTACTGGGATGTCCCACAGGCGTCCCATACTCAACAGGTCCCCCGCTGAGCTCATCGTCCTGCTGTGGACCTGTTCCATCTTGCTGCATCAGCAGTTTCCCTCTTGCTGAGTGGCATCTCTGGCCACCCAGACGCCAGCTCACACCTGAGCCCTTGCTCTGCCCTTTCTCTGTGCTCAGGTCCAGTTGGTCCCCAAGGTTCTTCTGACTCCCAGTAACCACAGAGATTGTGTGGTGGCTCCCAGGGGGAATGTCTTCTGGTTGTCAGACTCTCAGGAGGCCTGGGGTCTCTTCCCTCCTCTCCAGGTCCATTGCTTTCCTCTGGATCTTCATTCCTTCTTTAGTTTCTGATGCCAGGAGTTGTGACTTATAGGGATTTGATACTAGTAAGGGTAACCATGATTTGCAGACACGGGACCTTTCTTTTTCTTATTAATTTGGACAGATTCAAGGTTACCCCTGTGACTTTATGATGCGCACATGTACTGCAAACTGTTTTCTTGAGAGGGTGGAGTTCCAGCTCTCCCTCTGGAAACTGTACTCAGTGTGGGCTGAATGATGGTTAATAGTTGTGGTGGTTACGATTACAGTCAGCGTTTGGTCCCCACACAGTTTTGGGTTACTCAGCACCCATTGTGGCCATGGGAGTGCCATCCACAGATCTCTGGGCTGGGTCTCAGGGTGACTGATGCAACCTTCCTGGGGTCCTCAGCCGGGCTCTGACCAGTAGCCACTTGCCCCCCAGGGCCCTGTTTGATTACGACAAGACCAAGGACTGCGGCTTCCTAAGCCAGGCCCTGAGCTTCCGCTTTGGAGACGTGCTGCATGTCATCGATGCTAGCGATGAGGAGTGGTGGCAGGCACGGCGGGTCCACTCTGACAGTGAGACCGATGACATTGGCTTCATCCCCAGCAAACGGCGGTGAGGCTCTGGGCTCTGTAGCCTTCCTGCCACAGGCACTGAAATTCCCAAGGTCCCTCGGGGTGGACAGCCATCGGGGATGTGTTTGCCCTCTGACCTCCTAGGGGTTTGTCTGTTGGGACCTCCTGGGGACTGTGGCTCCCATGAGCCTTTGGGAAGGACAGCTCCTCATTGAGGAGCACAGGGCCCAGGGCCATGGGAGAAGGGATTATTAGCCAGCCTGGAGCCTGGGGGCAGCAGGGTTCCTCACTGGGCATTTTCCTATCTGCCTTTCCCTCCATGTATCCCACAGGGTTGAGCGACGAGAGTGGTCAAGGTTAAAGGCCAAGGTAGGTGGAGGAGGGGTGAGCCTGGGTGGAAGCCTGAGGGCTCATGGAGCTGAGCTCATAGCTAACCTCGTGGCCGCCTGCTTTTTCTTCCTAGGACTGGGGCTCCAGCTCTGGATCACAGGGTAGGTAGGGTCAGTTCGGGAGGATGTGGGTGAGAGGCACACTGAGCTGCCTTTGATATCCTCAAGGGGGAGACAGGGCCCTAGGTCCCCTGTTTCAGAGCCCCTTGCAGATGCGCCACCTCCTGACAGGTCGAGAAGACTCGGTTCTGAGCTACGAGACAGTGACGCAGATGGAAGGTGAGCCCTGGCCCCTGCCTTGGCCCCCACTCCTGCTGCTGCTCCAACTTAGTCCTTGGCCTAAGCCAGGCTCTGTCTCCGCAGTGCACTATGCTCGCCCCATCATCATCCTTGGGCCCACCAAGGACCGCGCCAATGATGATCTTCTCTCCGAGTTCCCCGACAAGTTTGGATCCTGTGTTCCCCGTGAGTGCTGGGGCCTTGGATGGAGGTGGAGGTGGAAGTGGGGGTGGGGTGGAGGAGGCCCATCCCTGCAGCCTGTAGGCAGAGCCCCCTGGGGGGTTGGTGTGCAGGGGGACACAGGGTTTCTCTGAGAAGGAGTGCTTCTCAGCCACCCTCACATTCCCCAGTACCCATGCCCAGACCAGAGACTTGGAGGCCCTGGAGGGTGCTGGGGGAAGCGGTCCTGCCCCTCTGCAGTCTTGGTCTCTCTGGCAGTGCCCTTTCACCAAATGACCAGCTGGGCACTATGGGGATTTGATTGATGGAGGATGGTTTTAAGCTAGAGGAATGGGGGATAGATCTTTGGGGGGTGGGGTGACTTCCTGGCAGATACAACACGGCCCAAGCGGGAGTATGAGATAGATGGCCGGGATTACCACTTTGTGTCGTCCCGGGAGAAAATGGAGAAGGACATTCAGGCACACAAGTTCATTGAGGCCGGCCAGTACAACAGCCACCTCTATGGGACCAGCGTCCAGTCCGTGCGAGAGGTGGCAGAGCAGGTAGGACCTGGCGGGCACCTGGTCCTCTTCCTCCTCCCCTCTCCCCACCCCATTGCCTCCCTCCAGCTCTCTCTAACTCTCTCTCTCTCTGTCTCTTTCCCTGCTGGGTCTCGACTCCACTCCTCCACCTCCTTCTCCTCTTGGGCAACTCTGTCTGACCGCCTGCTCTCTGCCCCTGCTCTCTCTCCCACCTGCCTTGCTTCCTGACCCCAAACTCCCCACCACCATCTGGCCTCTTTCTCTCCCCACTCCCTCCTCCTTGCCCCATTTCTCCTCTTCCTGTGGCCTTGTTTTTGGTGGCTTGGCCTTCCCCACTGGGTCCCTCCCTTTTCCCTGACTCCCCTCTGGCCCTTTCCCCTGCCTCACCCTTTCCTGGGGCCCCACTCCCCTCTCCCACTCCTCTGCTAACTCCTTTCCCTTCCCCGATGCTCCCCACCCTGCCCTCCCTCCCTCCACGGCTCCTCTCTCCATCTGCCTCCCTCCCTCCCATCTGTCTCCTTGTTCCTTCCATCTGTCTGTCCTTTGACCGTCCTCCCCTCCCTCCTCCCTCTATCCTACTTCCTTTCTCTTTTTTCTTGGCTTTCCTTCCTGCCTGTGTCACCTCTGCCTTGTGCACACTGCCCCATTCGCTGCTGCCCTGGCTCTGACAACCTCTCTTGGGTCCCTGCCTGCTTGGTGCTCCTCCCCTTCTCCATCTTATCCTGTCCCTGCCCTCTCCCCATGCTCTTTGTCTTCCCTATCCTTTCTCTTTCTGTCTTTTACTCTGTCCATACTCCCTTCCCGCCTGACTCTCTGCCCCCATGTTTCTTGACATCCATGTCACTCCCCCTTGGCCAACCTCCCATTCCCCACCTCTCCCTGTCCTGTGTCTCTCCAACACTGCTGTCTGTCCTTTCCTGCCACCCGCTGGCCCCCCTCCGCCCACCCTGCCTGCCCCCAGGGGAAGCACTGCATCCTCGATGTCTCGGCCAATGCCGTGCGGCGGCTGCAGGCGGCCCACCTGCACCCCATCGCCATCTTCATCCGCCCCCGCTCCCTGGAGAATGTGCTGTGAGTATGGTCCTGGGGGCCTCCCCTCTGCTCCCCCACATTTGTGGCCCTGGGCCTCACAAGGCCTCTGCGGTGAAACTCTCCCTTCAGAACCCTGGACAGCGGTCCCAGCAGCCCCTGAGGTGGGGATCCCTGGAACCCAGGGATCCATGAGCACCTGGAATCCAGGAGACCTGGAACCCAGAGGATTCGGGCAATCGTGCCTTTCCCTTCCTTTCCTGCCTGGGGCTAGACAGGACTACATCTCCCAGCAGCCCCTGGGGCACACCAGCTGGGGCAAGCCAGGGCCTTCAGGGCTGTTGGGAGTTGGAGTCGGAATCCCATCTCTGGGGCTGAAGGCTGGAAGGATGAAGCTTGGGAGATGGCCCTGGAGTAGCCACACCTGGCTGGGGTGGTTGTGGGTGGGGGCTCATCTGTGGTCCCAGAGGATATTGGGAATTGTATTTTTTTTTTTTTTTTTTTTTTTTTGCTGTGTGCTCCAAATAGGAGAATACTAGTTGCAACTTAACATTCCTGGATAGAGGAGGTGAAAGTCAGGGTCAGGTGGGCCCAGTCTCAGGCCTGCGCTCCCTCCCGCTTCACAGAGAGATTAATAAGCGGATCACAGAGGAGCAAGCCCGTAAAGCCTTCGACAGAGCCACCAAGCTGGAGCAGGAGTTCACAGAGTGCTTCTCAGGTGAGGCTACGTAGGGCACCTTTGCTCGGATTAGAAAGCACTCCCCCCTCAATCCCAGTGGATGGTTTAGAAAAAAAGAGGTGCGCCCCTGTGGGCAGATGCGGTGGCTCACGCCTGTAATCCCAGCACTTCGGGAGGCCAAGGTGGGTGTATAACGTAAGGTTAGGAGTTCAAGACCAGCCTGGCCAACAAATACAAAAAGTAGCTGGGTGTGGTTGTGGGTGCCTATAATCCCAGCTATTCAGGAGGCCAAGGCAGGATAACTTGAACCTGGGAGGTGGAGGTTGCAGTAAGCTGAGATTGCGCCACTGCACTTTAGCCTGGGCGACAAGAGTGAAACACCATCTCAAAAAAAAAAAAAAAAGAGGTGCCCCAGTTGGCGGGTGCAGCCCTATGACTCATGGCTTGGAGAATTAGAAAGAGGTGCCCCTTCCTCTGGGCTGCTACTTCCTTGGCCAGGCATCTTCTGACCCTTGGCCTCACTCCCTGCTCCACCCTACTCCCAGCCATCGTGGAGGGTGACAGCTTTGAGGAGATCTACCACAAGGTGAAGCGTGTCATCGAGGACCTCTCAGGCCCCTACATCTGGGTTCCAGCCCGAGAGAGACTCTGATTCCTGCCCTGGCTTGGCCTGGACTCGCCCTGCCTCCATCTCCTGGGCCCTTGGTCTGGACTGAATCGCCCAAGCCCTTGGCTCCCCCCGGCCTCCCTCCCACCCCTTCTTATTTATTTCCTTTCTAACTGGATCCAGCCTATTGGAGGGGGGACACTCCTCTGCATGTATCCCTGCACCCCAGAACTGGGCTCTTAAACACCAGGAACCTGGGGTCTGGGGGGGAGCTGGGCTCCTGGTTCCGAGCCTTTGCTCCTTAGGACTCCCACCCCCCACCCGCCCCCAATGCACACACAGACCCACCGGGGGCCACCTGCCCTCCCCCATCTTCTCCCACACACATTCCAGAAGTCAGGGCCCTCTCGAGGAGCACCCGCAGCAGGGATGCAGGGCCACAGGCCTCCGCTCTCTCCCGAGGCAGGGTCTGAGGTCACCCCTGCCCTCATCGTAATTCCCATGTCCCTTGATTTCTCATTTATTTTTTCCACTTTTTTTCTTCTTAAAGGTGGTTTTTGGGGGGAGAAGCAGGGGACTCTGAGGCGGGCCCCCTGCCTTCCACACGTCCCCCACCTTTTTTCTTTGCCGGTTTGCATGAGTGGAAGGTTTAAATGTGGCTTTTTTTTTTCCTGGGATTTTTGTTTTGGGGAAAAGGGAGGGATGGGTCTAGGGAGTGGGAAATGTGGGAGGGGGGGTGGGGGGCAGGGGTCAGGGGTCGGGTGTCCGGGAGCCAGAGAAGACTGGAAATGCTGCCGCCTTCTGCAATTTATTTATTTTTTCTTTTGAGAGAGTGAAAGGAAGAGACAGATACTTGAAACTCGGTGTGTGGCCTGGTTATTTGGGACCTGGGTGTGGAGGGAGATGGGCACAGGGATGGATGGGTCAGGTAGAGTCAGATCCTTCTTCCCTCCAAACCAGAGCAGTTAGAGTGGCCTGAAAAACGGGCCATGGAGGTAACTGGCATATCAAGGAACTAGAGTTGGTGAGGATGGCCTGTGAAGGGCTGGAGCTCTGTCCAAAGTCATGACAGGTCAGAAAGAGGAGGCTGGAACTCGTAAGGGACCCTGCAAACTTCGTCCAGCTCTGATCCCCCCTGGGCTGTCTCAGTCCTGTTGGGTAGCACAACAGTCCCTAAAGGAAAATAGAGAGGAAACTTTCTTCATTCATGTTCATGGAGTTGTGGACAGAGCGAGGCTCTGGGAATGATCTTTACAGAGGTTTGCCGATAAGAAATGCTGTGTGAATATACATTGGGTTTCTTTATGCCCTCTCTCTTTTTTTTTGAGATGGAGTCTTGTCCTGTTGCCTAGGCTGGAGTGCAGTGGCATGATCTCGGCTCACTGCAACCTCCGCCTCCCGGGTCCAAGCGATTCTCCTGCCTCAGCCTCCCGAGCAGCTGGGACTACAGGTGCACGCCACCACGCCTGGCTAATTTTTGTATTTTTAGTAGAGATGGGATTTAACCATGTTGGTCAGGATGGTCTCAATCTCCTGATCTTATGATCCACCGCCTCACCCTCCCAAAGTGCTGGGATTACAGGTATGAGCCACCGTGCCTGGCCTCTTATTTTATTTTATTTTTTTTAGATGGAGTTTCACTCTTTCGTCCAGGCTGGAGGGCGGTGGTATGATCTTGGCTCACACCCCTCCCCGCAACTCCAGTTCAAGCAGTTATCCTGCCTCAGCCTCTTGAGTAGCTGGGATTACGGGCACCCACTACCATGTCTGGCTAATCTTTGTATTTTTAGTAGAGATGGGGTTTTTCCATGTTGGCCAGGCTGGTCTTGAACTCCTGACCTCTGGTGATCCACCCACCTGGGCCTCCCACAGTGCTAGGATTATAGGCTTGAGTGACTGCACCTGACCTTAATGACCTATCTCTGTGGGAAAGATCTGAGGCAGCTTTACAAATAATGAAGGTAGGAAAATAAGAACCTGAATGCCAAAGATTAACACAGGAGAAACAAATACTAGCTATGAGGGTAAACGTGATCTCTGAGTTTCCTGATAGCAATGGCAAAAAAGAGAAATGGTTGATTACCTAGTTCTTTAGTATAAGGGAAAAAGAATTTTAGTTTTTTTAGGGAATCAGATTTTCCTGGCTCTCAGCCCCAACTGAAGCTTCTCAGATCCTGCTATATGGAATGGTGACTCTCAGCCTTCTGCCTTCTTCATGTGTTTGGCAAGCTCCCAGCAGGAAGATCTCAGCTGTGGCACAGATGAGCCTTTGGGGGGCACCTGCTGGGGTACCATTCCCTTCTCTCTGTGGTTCTCAGGGGCTCTAGTAGGTAAGGCTGAGGAAGAAGGCCCTAAGAGTTGTGGAGGTTTAATCCCAAGTAGTGCAAAAAGGCATTTTTTATAGCCAACCCTGACTAAAGTTGAGAGTTCCATGCAATAGACCAAGCCAGGGGTTGTGATTCTGTGGAGGGTGTGGCCGCCCAAGCCTAAACTAGTCCAGGAATAGTGGCAGAGATTGCTGAAGGGGTGTCACTTCAACCAGTAGCCATGGGTTGCCCTGCAGGATTTTCTATTCAGGACTGAGGCCAACAGGATCCTGGGGATGGGGACCAGGGATCTGCATTTCTGGAAAGCTCCCAGGTGATTTGGATGTCTTGCTGGGTGGAGGAGCACTGCTTCAGAGGATTTTTTTCAAATAATCCTTCTCTTAGCTTGGTTCTTTGTAATAGCAGATGGTTTGAGGCTGTGCTAATGTTCTCTACCGTGGGCTGAAGGGAGAAATTTAGGAGCTGAGGAAGGTATGTGCAGGTAATGTGTCTGTGTGTTAAACTGGAAGGGTAGCACATAATTTGCATGCATTATATTATTATTATTTTAGACAGAATTTTGCTCTTGTTGCCCAGGCTGGAGTGCAATAGCACAATCTTGGCTCACTGCGACCTCCACCCCCTGCGTCAGCCTCTCAAGTAGCTGGGATTACAGGTGCATGCCACCACTCCCAGCTAACTTTTTCTATTTAGTAGAGATGGGGTTTCACTGTATTGGTCAGACTGATCTCGAACTCCTGACCTCAGGTGATCCACCCACCTCAGTCTCCCAAAGTGCTGGGATTACAGGCATGAGCGACAGCACCTGGCCTGCATACATTATTTTGTAAATCATAATTAATACACCCACCTGACAAAATTTAAATAAATATAGAAGTACATATTATTTAAAAAAGTTCCCTCCCTGTTTCACTCCATATATGATTCCTCAGGGGAAGCATGGTTGCAGCTGGCACTATATTCTTCCGAGTCCATGGAGAACTCTTCCCTGTCTGCTTGAGGAGGCAGTGTCATTTAGTGGACTAGAGCCCTGGGCTCCCGAACAGATGTAGGTTCAAATCCTGGCTCCTCTTCTCCCCACCCTTTTTATTTCTTTCAGCAAATACTTGGGTGTTCCTTGGAATGAGGCAGTAGTCAGTGTTCTAGATGTTGGGAAGGCAACGTCCCTGTCCTTAGGGAACTTTGGGTCCATCCAGTGGGGATGACAAACTATAGGGAGTAAGTAAGTGAACATGTAACATTTAGGACAATGATGGATGTTATTAAGCCAAGAAATCGAAAGCCCTTGTTGGTTTAGGCTGGGCAGCCAAGGAGGCCCCTTGCAGCATCATTTGGGTTGAGGCCTGAATGATGAAAAAGACAGGTGGTGAGAGTGTGCCAAGTAGAGAGAAGAACAGTCTGAAAGGAATAATTTTTTTTTTTTTTTAAGACAAAGTCTTGTTCTGTCACCCAGGCTGGAGTGCAATGGTGTGATCTTGGCTCACTGTAGCCTCTGCCTATTGGGTTCCAGTGATTCTCCTGCCTCAGCCTCCTGGGTAGCTGGGATTACAGGTGAATGCCACTACACCCAGCTAATTTTTCTTTTTTTTCTTTTTGAGATGGAGTCTCACTCTGTCACCTAGGCTGGGGTGCAGTGGTGCAATCTCGGCGCACTGCAACCACCACCTCCTGGATTCAAGTGACTCTGCTGCCTCAGCCTCCCGATTAGTTGAAATTACAAGCATGTGCCACCACGCTCAGCTAATTTTTTGTATTTTTAGTAGAGATGGGGTTTCACTGTGTTAGCCAGGGTGGTCTCGATCTCCTGACCTCGTGATGCGCCCACCTTGGCCTCCTGAAGTGTTGGGATTACAGGTGTGAGCCACTACCCCGGCCTAATTTTTGTATTTTTAGTAGAGATGGGATTTCACCATGTTGGCCAGGCTAGTGTCAAACTCCTGACCTCAGGTGATCCGCCCGCTGGCCTCCCAAAGTGCTGGGATTACAGCACTTGGATTCCTTCCGTGTCCGGCCGGAAGGAATAAATTTGAAAGATTGGAGGACAAAAGGAAGCCACTGGGGTAGAGTAGGGTGGGGGACAGAGAGAAATAGGAGATGTGTCAGAGAAGTAGAGAGGCCTGGCACACAGGACTTTCTGTAGATTATTCAGAGTGGCCTAGAGGCTGCTGGAAGACTGTGGAAGGAGCGTTAGGGTTTGTCCCAGAGCAGGTTACTCTGGGTGTGGAGGAGAATATACAGCAGGGGGCAGTGGAAAGCCAGCTAGGCTGTCACTGGCGTTAGCATGAGGGATGATGGTGGATTCACTGTCACTTTGGGGAGGGCTTCACCTCTGTAAGCCTCAGTATACCTAGCTGTAAAATTGGAATAACTACCTACCTTTCTGGATACCTGTGAGGAGTAAAGGGGATGTACATGTAAAGCCCTTAGCACAGTGCCTGATGGATGGTAGAAAATGGTAGCAATTTTTGTCATTGGCCTGTTGGTCTGTTTTCAGATATGGACAAACCCAAAAGTTAAAGCCTGGAATCATTTGGAGTTTTAACAAGTTTTATCCTCAAAAAGCAGGAAAGAGGCGTAGAGAGGGTCCTGGGTCACAGAATCCTGGCTGTCCCAAGGCTGAAAAGATGGGTGTGCCTGGGGTGGGCAGAGTGGCATTGGGGAGGAGAGAGCTGGGGGGAGAAAGACCCTACTGGAGACTGGGAGCTTGGACTCCCACTCCTGCAGGCCAGCTTCTTGTCAATTGCAGAGATGGGATATTGAAGCCCTTGGGGTAGGTTGTGTCAGTTTAGATTTAAACTAGTGTACAGAGGGCCATCTGCTCCTTTCAGCCCTGGTGATCCTCTTCCCTTGCCCTGGTGCACAGCCCTCCAGCCTGAGATGCTAGAGGATAACGTTCCTTTTCCTCAACCTCCCCTGCTTCATCTCAACCCAATTCCTGCTCAGCCTCTTCTAGACATGGGGCCGTTGCCCTCTTTGGAAAGTTCATGAAGAGCCTCTGCTTTGCCCCTCTTGCCTATTTGTTCAGGCATCTCTTCTTCAGATCTGTGGGTGTCAGACTCCCTGCTGGCCTGGGGTGCCCAGAGGCAGGAGGTCTAGCCCCAGCCCTTGGGTGGACAGGCCCATCCGAAATATGAGGCTGGAAAGTCCTTTGAGAGGGCTGGTAAGGACTAAGGGAGCTCAGATCCCTCCTCCACAGCTGGGGAAGGGACTGTCTCAACTCAGACAACCCCCTGGGCCCCCAGCTCTCTCCCAGTGAAGTTGCTAACCACCCTCCAGGGTGTGGGGAGAGATATCCTCCGCCATCCTGACCCCAGTTTTCCCCCTTTTCTCCTCCTCCTACACTGGAAGAGGCCTTGGAGATCTAACATAACAAGTCTTGGCTGTGTTGCTAGTGAGAATAATGAAAATAAGATCTGCCAGCACGTGCTGAGCACCTGGTGTGTGTCGGCACTGTGCTAGGTGCTTTTCATTCATTATCCCATTTAACCTTGATGAGCACTCTGAGCTGGGCATGAACCCACTTTCCAGATGAGGGTGAGGTGGGGCAGGTCTAACTGATGGAGGGCCTCAGGCTGCTTCCGCTGGATTAGCATCCTTCCTGGAGCCTCCGGCCTTCAGCAAGTTTCCTGCTCAGCAGCCACCAGCCCTCTTGCTTCCAGCCCCTTCTCTGCTTGCCAGCTGCTCAGGCCTCCCTCAACCTGAAAATACTCCTCTCTTCCTGACTTACCCCCATTGGAGGTTCATTCCATTCTGTCTCCCTGGCATTTAACTTGGTACTCATGGTTCCCAGAGCTGATCCTGAAGCTTGGATGACTGGCAGTCCTGGGCACTTTCTCCTGCTTCTCCCACTGGCAGGAACTGTCCTCCTTTCCACCATGCCCTCTCACAGGGCAGGGTCGACACGGGGCACTTTGCCACAGCTGGACCATGCCCATGACTCTGCTTTCAGAGGCTCCTGCTTATAAGTCTCTTCAGATTCCTAATCCACCTACAGTAGTGTCTGGACCCCAGGCAGGTGTCCCACTGCCCCCTGCCTCCTGGACCCCTCCTGACTTCACATTCAGTAGCTACCAGGTCCACTTCATTCCTTTGCTAAAAATCTGCTCATATAACCCTCCTTGTCTGGCTTCCAGCCTCACAGTTTCTCACTAAGACCAACTCAGCAGCTTCCTGACTGATCTCCCTGCCTCTGGGTCAACCACCTCTGACCCGTCACCCACTCCAAGGCCAGGTTGTTGTTAAACTCACAAATATGACCTCACCACTGCCCTGACTGCAACTTTTTTTTTTGAGAAGGAGTCTCACTCAGTCACCCAGACTAGAGTGCAGTGACACAATCGGCTTGAACCGCCTCTTGGGTTCAAGCAATTCTCCTGTCTCGGCCTCCTGAGTAGCTGGGACTATAGGCACATGCCACCACGCCCAGCTCATTTTCATATTTTTTTAGTAGAGTCGGGGTTTCATCATATTGGCCAGGCTGGTCTGGAACTTCTGACCTCATGATACACCCGCCTCAGCCTCCCAGAGTGCTGGGATTACAGGTGTGAGACACCGTGCCTGGCCAACTGCAACTCTTTGTGGGCCTTCACAGTCTATAGTCTTTAAACTTTGTTGATTATGTGTCCCTGTTAGTGAAATGTTTTTGAGTGTGTGTTCCCCCAGTATCTATTCACTCACCTATGACTCCTATGTGGGTTTTGGTAGCCAGTCTTCAGGATGGCCCCCAGTGAGTTTTATCTCCTGATACTCACACCCATGTGGCCTCTGCCCTCCCATGATGAGTAGGGCAACTCTTTTTAATCCTGTGTGACCAACAGGATAGTGTGGAAATGATGGACTGTTACTTCTGAGGTCAGGCCATATATGAAATTGTGCTCTTGGATCACTTGCTCTGGGGGAGAGCCAGTTGCCATGCTGTGAAGAAGCTCAAGCAGTCCTGTGGAGAGACCCATGTAATGAGGAACTGAGGCCTCCTGCCAACAGCCAGCACTAACTTGCTGGTCACATGAGTGAATTGCCTTGGCAGTTGATCTTCCAGCCTTGTGCAAGTCTTCAAATGAACATAGCACTGACTGCCATTTTGACTGCACCCTCATGAGAGGCTGTGAGTCAGAACCAGTTGGCTAAGCTGCACCCAGATTCCTGACCCTCAGAAATGGAGTGAGATGATCAATATTCATTGTTTTAAACTGCTAAGTTTTGAGGTATTTATTTTGCAGCAATAGATAACTAATACCGTGTATATACAACTGTATGAATCTATTATATACATTATAAAACATATCCCCGCTGGGCATGGTGGCTCACATCTGTAATCCCAGCACTTTGAGAGGCCAAGGCAGTGGATCATGAGGTTAGGAAACCAAGACTATCCTGGCCAACATGGTGAAACCCTGTTTGTCCTAAAAATACAAAAATTAGCTGAGTGTGGTAGCATGTGCCTGTAATCCCAGCTACTCAGGAGGCTGAGGCAGAAGAATTGCTTGAACCTGGGAGTTGGAGGTTGCAGTGAGCTGAGATCATGCCACTTCACTCCAGCCTGGTGACAAAGCGAGACTCTATGTCAAAAAAAAAAAAAAAAACAACCCCAAAAAAGACACAAAAACATCCCCAAATAGAAATCTAAAGGAAAGGGATTAAAAATGTATTTGTATATATTTTAATATTTTCTTCCCACTCTCCTAATGGATGATCTTGTCATCCCCCAAGGTGCATGTCCCCCATTTTGGAGACCTCTGTGCTTCTGAATGACATTCAAAGTGCCTTCCCCTGGGATTCAAGGCCCTCCTAAGAGTGGCCCAAGATAACTCTTTGACTAAACTCCTGACTTTCTGGTTTATCTTCTTCTATTCCCCCTACCCAGTCCTTCTTGCTTACTACCAGCAAAAAAATCCTACCTTGGCCAGGTGCAGTAGCTCACGTCTGTAATCCCAGCACTTTGGGAGGCCAAGGCAGGAGGATCACTTGAGGTTGGGAATTTGAGACCAGCCTGACCAACATGATGAAACCCCATCTCAACTGAAACTACAAAATTAGCCAGGCATGTTGGTGCATGTCTGTAATCCTAGCTACTCAGGAGGCTGAGGCAGGAGAATCGTTTGAACCCAGGAGGTGGTGGTTGCAGTCAGCCGAGATCGTGCCGTTGCACTCCCTGGGCAATAAGAGTGAAACTCCATCTCAAAAAATATATATAATAATAATCCTGCCTCTTCTTCCAGGAGATGATAGGGCTCCCTTAGCCTTTGCTGGATTTCCCTGGAAGAGGATACTCAGGTTTGGAGTCCAGCCTGCTCTGTCTGAATTGCTCTCTGACGTGTGGCATTCCAAAGGAAAGTGTTCTCAGAGGGGACAGGGTGGTGGCTTTGTGTGAAGTGTTGTCAGCAGAATTTGAAAAGTGGCCTCCTGGCCAGCATGGTAACTCATACCTGTAATCCCAGCAGCACTTCAGGAGGCCAAGTGGGGAGGATTGCTTGAGCCCAGGAGTTTGAGGTCAGTCTGGACAATGTAGTGAGATGGATGGGAGTGGGGGATGGGGGGCTAAGGCAGAACGATGGCTTGAGTTGGGGAGGTTGAGGCTACAGTGAGCCATGATGGCAACACCGCACTCCAGCCTGGGCAACAAAGTGAGACCATGTCTCCAATAAAATAAAATAAAAATAAATAGAATAGAATAGAATAAAATACAGTGTTCCCCCAAGATTCCATGCTCTAATCCCTGGACCCTGTGACTGTGATGCACTGTCACTCTCATGATTATGTCATTTCTCTATAGACAAACGTTCATGACCATATACATATATATATTATATATGTGTGTGGGGTGTGTGTGTGTGTGTGTGTGTGTGTGATATGCAGTTGACTTTACAATAAAGTTATCAAGGTGGGCCTCACTTAATCACACAGCCTGTCCACCCCCCACACCTTTTATTTTGAGACAGCTCTGTCACCCAGGCGGGAGTGCGGTGGCAATCTCGGCTCACTGCAACCTCTGCCTCCCGGGTTCAAGCGATTCTAGTGCTTCAGCCGCCTGAGTAGCTGGGATTACAGGCATATACCACCATGCCCAGCTAATTTATTTTTTATTTTTAGTAGAGACAGGGTTTTGCCATGTTGGCCAGGCTGGTCTCGAACTCCTGACCTCAGGTGATCCGCCTGCCTTGGTCTCCCAAAGTGCTGGGATTACAGGGATGAGCCACCACACCCAGCCAGGCGACCACTATTCTGACTGAAATAATGTAGGTTCATTTGCCTGAATAAGCCAGATTGTAAGTGATTATATTAGAGGAGGTTTAATTAACAGCCCAACAGTCAACAAAATCACTGGCCATTGTCCCAGCACATGTAAATGACATGGTGGTTTTCAGGACACAAAGGAGGCCACATACAGAGTTGTCACATTTTATGTAAGGGATACGCTCCTGAATATCTCACGTAATTGAAAACTCTCAAAATTCAAGCCTAGTTTTCTCACTGGAATGACTGCAAAGTAGGATTTACATGACTTCACATTTGGACCTAAGGTGAGACTTTTCATTATTATTGTTATTATTTTTATTATTTTGAGACAGAGTTTCACTCTTGTCACCCACACTGGAGTGCAATGGCACAGTCTCGGCTCACTGTAACCTCTGTCTCCCAGGTTCAAGCAATTCTCCTGCCTCAACCTCCCAAAGACTTGGGATTACAGGCATACAGCACCATGCCCCACTAATTTTTGTATTTTTAGTAGAGACAGCGTTTCACCATGTTGGCCAGGCTGATCTCGAGCTCTTAACCTTGGCTTCTCACAGTGCTGGGATTACAGGTATGAGCCACTGCGCCCAGCTGAGACTTATCTTTAGTATTGCCTGATTTCAAGTGAGCATAATTCAAGTTTACATGGCCCTCTCTGAAGCCCTGAGGATCTGTGAGGGGCCATGGTTTAGCATCTCTGGGACACTGGGGCCCAGCTGTGTCAATAGGATAAGATCCTGGCTCTGGATATGGTTCTGGGGCCCAAACACAGTGCCTGGAGTCAGGCTGCCCAAGTTCTAGTCCACCCTTTGCTGCTTCCTTGCAGCACAACCCTGGACAAGCTCTTACCTTCTGGGGCCTTAGTTTTCTCATCTGTGAAATGGGACGTGCTCTGGGGATCATGAGAGAAGTTCCTGAATGCAATGCCCCGGGGCCCACAGTAGCAGTGAGTGGAGGTTCGATGGCACCTGTCGCAGTGGAGGCTCTCCTGCCTCTCCTGGAGCCACCCCTAATGCTGCTTGGAGGACTTTACTCCCTGGGAGAGGCAGGAGAGGGAAGCAAGTCAGGCCAGAGCTGGGGACCCTGGGTCAGCCCCACAGGAAACTAGGCCTGCGGCTCAGGCGCAGGGTCACAGGCTTGGATTGGGCAAGAGCAGAGAACCCGTCCCTCTGACCCTGTTCAAGGATATCTGGAGACACCAATAATTCTGAGAAATGTAGAGGAAGGAAGTGAAACAGGGAGGGTGGGGGAATATGGCCAATCCCACCCCAGCCTCTCCTCGCCTGGCACCCTTCCCAAATGGTGCACGGAAGAGTGAGGTGACTGGTGCATGTGAGGGAGACCACGATTCTCCCCCTCCCTGGGGAGGAGAGCAGAGGCAACCCATCCCCCACTCCCACCCCCACATTCCCCTAAGTTCCAGTCCATTTCCACCTCTGTTTACTGTCCAAAGTCCTGGGCACTGGAGATGCCAGGTTTGACGTGCTTGGACATACAGATACTCAGACACAGAGATACGGGGGCCCAGGGCCCTCCTATGGACCCTGCTCACTCCTCTCCCATTGTCCACGGCTGTCCGCCCACCCCCATTCTCCAAGCTTCAGCCCCCTTCTTAGCCCGGCATCTGTACAGTACTGAAGAACCTGGGAGTCAGACCTTGAGACCCTGAGCAAGTAAAATGGGAAGGGAGGCAGCGGGAGGCTGGCTGCGGGTGCAGCGGTGTGGAGGGAACCCAGGGTGTGTTGGGGGATTCTGGTTGGAAAACATCAGAGGATGGATTCTGGATGGCAGGCCTGGGAGGGGGTGGAAGAAAGAAGAGTCTTAGCTGGGTGCAGTGGCTCATGTCTATAATTCCAGCACCTTGGGAGGCTGAGGTGGATGGATTACCTGAGCTCAGGAGTTTGAGACCAGCCTGGGTAACATGGTGAAACCCCATTTCTACTAAAATACAAAAAATTAGCCGGGTGTGGTAGCATGCATCTGTAGTCTCAGCTACTCCGGAGGCTGAGGCAGGAGAATTGCTTGAACCCAGGAGGCAGAGGTTGCAGTGAGCCGAGATCTCGCCACTGTACACCCACCTGGGCCACAGAGCAAGACTGTCTCTAAAAAAAAAAAAAGAAAGAAAAGAAAGAAAGGAGAAAGGTCTCCATGGAGCTGTCAATCAGATGGGAGTAAAGAGATGGACCCCACATTCCAGTTCTAGTCCCAGTCAGCCCCCACATCAACCCCAGCCCCAGCCTTGACTCAGCCCCAGGTCCAGCGCCAGCCCTATCATGACCAAGGAGTATCAAGACCTTCAGCATCTGGATAATGAGGAGAATGACCATCATCAGCTCAGAAAAGGTGAGGGCGACCTTTCCTGCCTCTGCAAGGTGAGAATTTGGCAGCTCTGGCCCCTCAGCCACAGCTCCTACTCTTGCCAGGAGGGAGCATGGCTCTCTCTCTGGGTCTGTCTCCCTCTCCCAACACTGGGAAAGGGGTTCGAGTCACCCCTCTCAGGAGAGGTGCAGGGTGTGGGGTTGGAGTCCCTTTCTTGGGGACAGGTGCCCAAAGCTTTCTTGTGCCTCCTGGCCCTTGAGGGTGAATCCCTCGAGGGGTGTGGGAACAGCTGGAAGCTGGAGAGATGAGGTCACTATTTGCTTCCTATGACAAAATCAGGTTCCCTCTTCCTTTCCCCTTCCAACACCACCCAGGGAGCCCTGGTGTGTGTGTGTGTATCAGTGATCAGTTTGGTGAAGGGGGGAAGATTTCTGCGAAGAGTCTGAGTATTCTCCGAGGGGGGATGAGGGGTCTCTGACCTGAGGGAGAACGAGACCCTCTTGCTTCAAAAAGAAATCCCCCTTGACTTATTTCTTTGTCCTCCCAGCAAGGAATGTTGTTTAGGCCGAGCAAGGATGAAGTTATTGGGGGATGGGGTGTAGCGCACTTTGACGGAAGGAGGGTCAACGGGGGAGGAGAGCGGGCAGGGAGGCCTCCACTCTCCAACCCTCAGAGGACAGGGCTAGCGTGTCTCTTCCCCCTGCTGGGTGGAAGCAATCTGAGGGCCTGAAAGCTGCTGCACCTTCTCCCCCTGCACGCAGCCAAAGACGAGTGGAATTCATGACAGAGAAATAAACCTTCCTCCTTTCAGTGGAAGCAGCGACTCCCCTGGCGCGGGCCACTCAGTTGCGTTTCAAGGCGAGGGAGGAGTGGTTGGACTGAGGCTCTGGGGTTGGCTGCAGTGACGTAGTCCTGCCATTAGGTGTCAGCAAAAGATCATGGCCTCGGTGGGATGGGCGGCTCAGCGCTTCACCCGCGTCCCTAGCCCTCTTTCCTCCCGGATATCCAGTCGCCTCTGGCCTGGAAGGGTCGCCCACTACCCTCATTTCCTCGTGTACATAGTTCCTCCTAGTCTACTAGGGGCGCTTTAGCTCGCTCTCCTTTTAGGACCCCGGAGCTGTGCCAGGCTCCCCTGTGTCCCCGCGCCCCTGACACCCCCTCGTCCTGCAGGGCCGCCTCCTCCCCAGCCCCTCCTGCGGCGTCTCTGCTCCGGACCTCGCCTCCTCCTGCTCTCCCTGGGCCTCAGCCTCCTGCTGCTGGTGGTTGTCTGTGTGATCGGATCCCAAAGTGGGTGCCCTCGGGGTGGACAGGGAAGGTGGCTATACTGGGGGGTGTTGACGGGGGACCGTGGCAGGGGAGTGGTGGGTGCCGGGGTGGTGGACATAGTCCTCCCATTTTGTTCTCTCTGCACCCTCTCCTGGCCAGACTCCCAGCTGCAGGAGGAGTTGCGGGCCCTGAGAGAGACTTTCAGCAACTTCACAGCGATCACTGAGGCCCAGGTCAAGGGTCTGAGCACCCAGGGTGAGGGCGCTGGGGCCAGGCTGAGTCTGGGTCTGGGTCTGGGACTGGGGCCCGGCTGGGGCTGGGGCGGAAGCTGGGGCTGGGGCCGGGCTGGGGAGGCTGGAGCTGGCGCTGGGGCCTGGCTGGGGGCTGTCGGGGCGCTGAGCAAGTCTTTCCCCCAGGAGGCAATGTGGGGAGAAAGATGAAGTCCCTGGAATCCCAGCTGGAGAAACAGCAGAAGGACTTGAGTGAAGGTCAGAGAGGAAGTGTGGATGGCTGTATGTGAGTGTGAGTCTGTGTGTGTATGTGTGAGAATGTGTGTATGTGTTAGTGTGTATGTGTGAATGTGTGTGTTGCATGTATGTGTAAGTATATGTGTGTTGTGTGTGAATGTGCTGTGTGTGCATGTAAGTGTGAAGGAGTATGTGTGTATGTGTGGCGGTGTGTTGTGTGTGTAGTGTGTGTAGTGGGTAGGGGCGTGTTGTGTGTGTATGTATGGGTGTGTTGTATGTGGGTGACAGTGTGGTGTGTATGTGTGGGTGAGGGTGTGTTTATGTTGTGTTTGGGTGAGCGTTTGGTGTGTGTGTGTTGGGTGAGGGTTTGTTGTATGTTTGTGTTTGAGGGTGGGTGAATTTGTGTCGTGTGTGAGTGTATGTGGATTAGGGTGTGTTGTGTATGTGTGTGTGAGGGTGTGTGTGTGTTTTGTGTGTGGGTGAGTGTGTTATGTGTGTTGTGTGTGTGAGGGTGTGTTGCATCTGTGCGTAAGGGTGTGTTTGTGTGTGTTGTGCTTGTGAGTTAGGGTATGTAGTGTGTTTGTGTATGTGGGTTAGGGTGTGTTGTGTGAGTGTGAGGGTGTGTTATGTGTGTGTTGTGTGTGTGTGTTAGGGTGTGTTGTGTGTGAGTGTGGGGGGAGGGTGTGTTGTGTGTGTTTTGTGTGTTTTCTGTATGTGGGTTAGTGTGTTGTATGTGTGATGGTGTGTTGCATGTGTTGTGTGAGAGTATATGTGGGTTAGGGTATGTTGTGTGTCTGTGTTTTGTGTTGTCTGTGTATGTGGGTTAGGGTGTGTTGTGCGTGTGTGCATGTGTGTGAGGGTGTGTTGTGTGTGAGGATGCGTGTGTGCATGTGTGTAAGGGTGTTTTGTGTGTTGTGTATGTGGGTTAGAGTGTGTTATGTGTATGAGTGTGTGTATGAGGGTGTTGAGTGTGTGTTGTGTATTTGTGGGTTAGGGTGTGTTTTGTGTCTGTGTTGTGTATGTTGTCTGTGTATGTGGGTTAGGGTATGTTGTGTGTGTGTGTTGTGTGTCTATGTGGGTTAGGGTGTGGGGGTGTATGTGTATTGTGCATGATGGTATGTTGTGTATTGTGTGTGTGGGAGTGTGTGTGTGGGGGGTGGGGGTCTCTCAGGCCAACTCCACTGCTGTTAGTGGCACTGCGATTGGTCCCAGCTGGAGGATGCAGGGCTGACCTCGTTCCCCTCCCCTCGTTCCGCGTGTCCGCAGATCACTCCAGCCTGCTGCTCCACGTGAAGCAGTTCGTGTCTGACCTGCGGAGCCTGAGCTGTCAGGTGTTGGCGCTCCAGGGCAATGGTGAGGAGGCCAGCCTGGCCCACTCGCGGCCTCCCCCGCGCCCCTGGGCAGCGCCTCAGCCGCTGCGCCCCGTTTCTTTCTCCCGCTCAGGCTCGGAAAGTGCCTGCTGCCCGGTCAACTGGGTGGAGCACGAGCGCAGCTGCTACTGGTTCTCTCGCTCCGGGAAGGCCTGGGCCGAAGCCGACAACTACTGCCGGCTGGAGAACGCGCACCTTGTGGTAGTCACGTCCTGGGAGGAGCAGGTGAGGGCCCCGAGGGCCTGGGAGGTGGGCTGGCCTCAGGAAGAGATCACCACCTGCCTCCTCTCTCCTCAGAAATTTGTCCAGCATCACACAGGCCCTGTGAACACCTGGATGGGCCTCCATGACCAAAACGGGCCCTGGAAGTGGGTGGACGGGACGGACTATGAGACGGGCTTCAAGTGAGTGCGCGTCCTCCCTGGGTCTGGGTCCAGCTGCCTTCCCGTCTGTGGCCCTGGGTGGAGGGGTCTGCAGCGACCTGGCTGCGGGTCCGACCTCCTGGGGGCCACAGCTGGCTCTGTCCCCAGGAACTGGAGGCCGGACCAGCCGGACGACTGGTACGGCCATGGGCTCGGAGGAGGCGAGGACTGTGCCCACTTCACCGCCGCCGACGGCCGCTGGAACGACGACGTGTGCCAGAGGCCTTACCGCTGGGTCTGCGAGGCAGAGCTGGACAAGCCCAGCCAGGAGCCTCCTCTTCCTTAATTTATTTCCTCAATGCCTAGACCTGCCAAAGGTGTCCAGGACTGGGGATCCGCCCATCTGGGGGCCTCTTGTGCTTTCTTGGGGCTTTGCATCTGGGATTTCAAGGGAAGGGGAAGGATGGTGTCTGAGAAATGTTGGTGATGTTTGGACGGTGGGGAGCTTGAAACCTGGGGCGCCTTCTGCAGTTTGCAGATTATCATTGTCAACTTTTTTTTTTAGAGTAAAAAGAAATGTACCTAAACATTCTGTGAGTTGTCTGGTTATTGGGGATTAGGAAGCAGGAGTGGATTGGTTGGCATTAGGAAGCCTGGGGAGGGCACTGTGGCATCATGAGAACTGTGTGGGCTTTGGGTCAGAATGGCCAGACTTTGTTATTTACAGCTATGTGAGTTTGGGCAAATTATTCTGTTTTCTGTGTCCCAGCTGTAAACGAGCCATCTTGCTGGAGGCCATTCTACTTGGAGCAATAACCTCAGGAACAGAACCACCCAAGATTTTCTATATATAAAATCTCTCTCTCCTCTCTCTCTCTCTCTCTCTCTCTCTCTCTCTCTCTCTCTCTCTCTCTCTCTCTCTCTCTCTCTCTCTCTATATATATAAAATCTCTCTATATATAAAATCTCTCTCTCTATATATATATAAAGTATCTATATATAAAATATCTCTCTCTATATATATATAAAGTATCTATATATAAAATATCTCTCATATATATATATATATATAGAGAGAGAGAGTGTCTTGCTCTGTTGCCCAGGCTGGAGTGCGGTGGTGCGATCTCAACTCACTGCAACCTCCACCTCCTGGGTTCAAGCAATTCTCCTTCCTCAGCCTCTCGAGTGGCTGGGATTATGGGAGTGCAACACCACACCCAGCTAATTTTTGTATTTTTAGTAGAGACAGGGTTTCACCATGTTGGCCAGGCTGTTCTCGGGTGATCTGCTTGCTTTGGGTTCCCAAAGTGTTGGAATTATAGGTGTGAGCCACTTCAGTTGGCAGAACCACCCAAATTTGTTGAGTGCTTGAACGACTTTGAATGAAACTCACTGGTGTCCTTTGCATTCATTACAGCAAACAGAAGCAGCATTCATAAACAGGTAGCAGATAAATGTACACACAACCAAGAATCACCAAACATACCAGAAAAAACAGTACCACAGAACAGAAGTGCCAAAGTGGATGGAATCCACAACCAAGGATGGGAGTTAGGACAAACCGATTCAGACACAGAACTGTGGACAGAAATTGCCGAAGTATTCACCCATAAATGAGACCTCAGGTAATTCTGAAAAGTAGTGATGCTCTGACCACAGTAAAATAAAGTTAGAAATGAAAGTACAGCCAAGAAGACATCTATCAACATGTATTTTCTACGTAATTCTGAGTTTAAGAAAATCAAAATGAAAAAGGCAAGTGTTTTAGAAATGAACTACAAGAGTACTACATGCTGAAACCGTGGGATGGGCAAAGTAGTTCTTGGGAGAAAATGTATGTAACGATAAGCACTTTTATTTTTATTTTTTTTTGAGATGGAGTTTTGCTCTTATTGCCCAGGCTGGAGTACAATGGCACAACAACCTTGGCTTACCACAATGCCCACCCCCTGGGTTCAAGGGATCCTCCTGCCTCAACCTCCCAAGTAGCTGGGATTACAGGCACCTACCATCACACCCGGCTAATTTTTTGTATTTTTAGTGGAGATGGGGTTTCACCATTTTGATCAGGCTGGTCTTGAAGATAAGCACCTTTTTTTTTTTTTTTTTTTTTAAGAGATGGGGTTTTCACCATGTTGGCCAGGCTGTTCTCAAACTCCTGACCTCAAGTGCTCCACCCACCTCAGCCTCCCAAAGTGCCGGGATTACAACTGTGAGCCACCAGGCCTGGCTGAAGATAAGCACTTTTTATTAAAAAACAAGGAAAGCTGACTTGAAATATGCTGTTTGAACACAAGAAACTTGAAACAGAATAATAAAATAAATCCCCTAAAGTAGAATAAAATAACTTATAAAAATATAAGCAGAAATAAGTAGAAAATAAAAATGTAGATATGATCAATTAAAGTAAAATTTGATGCTTAAAAAAGTCAGATAACTATGAAGGAGAAAAAAAGGAGATACATACATAACTTTAGAAAGGAGAAGATTACGTAAGTAAAGACACAGGAGATGTAATTACATAACACTTCCGGATTTAAAACAGTGGAGCAAAGACAGTGTTTTTCCTGCCATAATTGTAATTTCTAGGCAAATCTCTGAGAAGCAGGGGTTATAACTTTCAAACTTATAAGCAGGAAAAATGAAGAGAAAATATTAAACTAAAGGAAGATAATGAAGGAGAACTCCCTCCCCACCCGAGAAAGAGGTAGATAAGAAAGAAACACAAAATAAAAGGCTGGTTATGAATCCAAATATGTTGCTGATTTTATTAAATGCAAAATACCAAGTTATCTTGTTAAAAGAGAAAAAAAAAATCTCTCGAGGCAGAATAAAAACAAAATCTAACTATATGCCCAAGAGACACATCTGAAACAGAGGCTGGAAGCAAAATGGTGAAAGACATAGTGGTCAAATTCCAACTAAATGGCTGTCATGTAAAGTACACCTTATAACAAAAAGTATTACTAGAGTTAAAGAGGATCACTTTCTAATAATAAAAGGTTCAATTCAACAGGAAGATATACCAGTATTAAATATGTATGCACTGAATAACATAGCCACAAAATATGTCAAACATAAATTTTAGTGTAAGAAAACAGACAAGTTTACATTCAAATAGATTATAAAAGCTCTCTCAGTAATTGATAAGCAGACAAAAAAATAAGGATACAGATATTTTGAATCGCAGATTATTACGATGTAATGTACACATTAAGTACACTATACTCATTAAATACAAAATATCCTTTTTTTTTTTTTTGAGTTGGGGTTCTTGCTATGTTGCCCAGGCAGGTCTCAACTCTTTGGCTCAAATGATCCTCCTGGTTTAGCCTCCCAAGCAGCCATAAGCCCCCACACCCAGTGGAATACCTGTTCTTTTCAAGTATACTGAGACATTCTCAAAAAATTGAGCAAATACTGGGCCATTAAGCAAGCTTTAAGAATTTCCAAATGGAGACTTTTCATTATAATGACCAGGAATGTAAAATTCTTTTTTTTTTTTCTTGAGACAGTCTTGCTCTGTCGCCCAGGTTAGAGAGCAGTGGCATGATCTAAGCTCACTGCAACTTCTGCCTCCCAGGTTCAAGCGATTCTTGTGCCTCAGCCTCCTGACTAGCTAGGATTACAGGTGCACACCACCATGCCTGGCTAATTTTTATATTTTAGTAGAGATGGGTTTTGCCATATTGGCCAAGCTGGTCTTGAACTCCTGGCCTCAAGTGATCTGCCCGCTGGGCTCCCAAAGTACTGGGATTACAGGTGTGAGTCACCTCACCCAGCCTAAAATTCTTCTATCAGATAGCAGCCTATCAAACTAAATGCAGGATTAAAAAAGATAGCATGTTCAAGTAGTATATATGCCAACAATTCAATGATGGTTTAACATGAGAAAAATCTGTTAATACAATAGATTTAGAGAGTGCAGAACAATAGGTTAAAAGTGTACAAAAGAAAACAATTACACAACGCAGAAAAAACACTCAGCAAAAGTTCAACTCTGATTTCTGATGATATCTTCTAGGACCCTGGCTGCTTCTATCTTGTTGCTCCACTGTTTCAACCTATGGCTTCCATCACATGTTCCAAGATGTTTGTCCCACTCCTGTCATGACACATTACGGACAAGACAAAGGGGAAAAGAGAAGGAGAATGGCACATTCTGTCTACGAGGACACTTCCACCACTTCACTTTGTATCTCTTTGATCAGAACCCGTCCCAGGGCCACAGATAGCTGCAAATGGGGCTGAGAAATGAACTCTATTCCATGAGACCACATTCTTGCTAAAAACACAGGCTTCTCTTATTGTAGAGCAGAAGTCAGTAAACTTTGGCCCTGACCTGCTTCTGTAAATAAAGCTTTCTTTTTTCTACTCTTTCCTCCTTTCTTGAGACAGTCTCAATCTTTTCTAACTAACTTGCCCAGGCTGGAGTGCAGTGGCACAATCACAGCTCACTATAACTTCCACTTCCCATGTTCAAGCAGTTCTCGTGCCTCAGCCACCTGAGTAGCTGGGATTACAGACATGTGCCACTACACCTTCTTCTTCTTCTTCTTTTTTTTTTTTTTTAGTAGAGATGGGGTTTCACCATGTTGACCAGGCTGGTCTTGAACTCCTGGCCTTTTTTTTTTGAGATGGAGTCTCAATCTGTCACCCAGGCTGGAGTGCAAAGGTGAGATCTCGGCTCACTGCAACCTCCGCCTCCAGGGTTCAAGTGATTCTCCTGCTTCAGCCTCCCGGGTAGCTGGGATCACAGGTGCAAGCCACCACACCCTGTTAATTTTTGTATTTTTTGTAGAGACGCGGTTTCACCATGTTGCTCAAGCTGGTCTTGAACTCCTGTGCTCAAGTGATCTGCCTGCCTTTGCCTCCAAAGTGCTGGGTTACAGGCATGAGCCACCGAGCCCAGCCTGTAAATAAAGTTTTATTGGAACACAGCCATGCTTGTTTCTCTACATGTCATTTATGACCGCTTCTGTGCTGCAAGAGTGGAGTTGAGTAGTTATGATAAAGACTGTATGGCCTTGTAAGCCTCAAATATTTGCTATCTGGCCCTTCATAGGAGATGTTTCTGGATCCCTGGCATAGCAAAGAGGGGATAACGATATTCGGGGTAATTAGAAGCCTCCGTTTTACTGCCGTTATTGCTGTTGAGCATCACCCCGGGGGTGCTGGCCAAACTGCACAAGACGGAAAAAGACATTTCAAGTTGCAAGAATTGGAAAGGAAGAGATAAAACAATATGCTCATTATACAGAAAATCAACACCATCAACAAGAAAAAAGTTAAATTCTTTCCAAATTAACGTATACATTCAATGCAATAAAAATAAAATTTTCAGTTGTTTGAGACAGTCTCTCTCTGCCACCGAGGCTGGAGTGCAATGGTGCAACCTCTGCCTCCCAGGTTCAAGTGATTCTCCTGTCTCAGCCTCCCGAGTAACTAGGAGTACAGGTGTGCGCCACCATGCCTGGCTAATTTTTGTGTTTTTAGTAGAGTGGGGGTTTCACCATGTTTGCCAGACTGGTCTTGAAATCCTGACCTCAGGTGATCCACCTGCTTCAGCCTCCCAAAGTGCTGGGATTACAGGAGTAAGCCACCACACCCAGCCTCAATTGGATTTTCTTTTCTTTTTTTGAGATGGAGTCTTGCTCTGTTGCCCAGGCTGGAGTGCAATGGCACGATCTCAGCTCACTGCAACCTCCACCTCTCAGGTTCAAGCAATTCTCCTGCCTCAGCCTCCTGAATAGCTGGGACTACAGGCGCCCACCACCACGCCCAGCTAACTTTTGTGTTTTTAGTAGAGACGGGGTTTCACCATATTGGCCAGGCTGGTCTCAAACTCCTGACGTTGTGATCCACCCACCTCCACTTCCCAAAGCACTGGGATTACAGGTGTGAGCCACCATGCCTGGCCTCAATTGGATTTTTAAAAGCAACTCAACAACCTTTAAGAATATATATGTGGCAAGCCATGGGGGTATAGCTCAGGGATAGAGCATTTGACTGAAGAAAATATATGTGGCAAGATAAAAGTCAATATAGGAAAAAAAGAAGAAATTGGAGGAAGGGGGAGCTAGCTTTATTAGACATTAAAATATAATACAAAGCCATAGTAATAAAAATAGTACAGTAATGATATAAGAACAAATAGGCCAGGTGCGGTGGCTCACACTTGTACTGTAGGCTCTCACGTGTAGGTTGTGGTGAGCTGAGATCGCACCACCACACTCCAGCCTGGGCAACAAAAGGTGAATCTCCATCTCAAAAAAAAAAAAAAAGAACAGACAAATAGACCAATGGAAAGTTAATATACAATAAAGGTAACATCTCGAACTGGTAGAAGAAAGACATTATTGGGAAACTGGCTGTCTACATGACGGTAAATCAAATTGAATTTATACCTAACAGGCAAAGATGGATACTGGATAGACTGAAGACCTAAACATGTAATGTAAAATTACAGAGCTAGTGGCTCAAGCCTGTAATCCCAGCACTTTGGGAGGCCGAGGCGGGTGGATCACGAGGTCAACAGATCGAGACCATCTTGGTCAACATGGTGAAACCCCGTCTCTACTAAAATTACAAAAAATTAGCTGGGCACGGTGGTGCGTGCCTGTAATCCCAGCTGCACGGGAGGCTGAGGCAGGAGAATTGCCTGGACTCAGGAGGCGGAGATTGCGGTGAGCCGAGATCGCGCCATTGCACTCCAGCCTGGGTAACAAGAGCGACACTCCGTCTCAAAAAAAAAAAAAAAAAAAAAAAAAAAAAAAAAAAAAAATTACAGAGCTAGTAGGAAAAGAAAGACAAAAAAAATCTATACTACTAGGAGTATAGAAGGGCTTCTTCTTTTTTTTTTTTTTTTCTTTTTTGAAGCGGAGTCTGGCTCTGTTGCCCAGGCTGGAGTGCAGTGGCGTGATCTCAGCTCACTGCAAACTCCACCTCCTGGGTTCAAAGAGATTCTCCTGCCTCAGCCTCCTGAGTAGCCAGGACTACAGGCAACTGCCACCATGCCTGGCTAATTTTTTGTATTTTTAGTAGAGATGGGTTTTCACCATGTTGTTCCGGATGGTCTTGATCTCCTGACCTTGTGATCCACCCACCTCAGACTCCCAAAGTGCTGAGATTACAGGCATGAGCCACCACGCCTGGCTGAAGAGCTTCTTAAATAAGGCCTCCAAAGCATATTCCAAAAAGCTAAAAGAAATTGTGAAATTGCATGAAAATTACAAATTTCAGTTCAACATCAATGTATCAGGTAGGCTCCGAGCAAGCAACAGATGGCACACCCAAAAATTGGTAAGCGCAAGATTTTAAAATATGGGGACTATCTACAAAGGTGTGAACAGGCTTAGGGAAGCCACAAGAAATGGGGCAAGAACCCAGGCCTCCCAGAGTGGGGAGCTGTTACCACCTTCAGGACCGCAGGAAGAGGGCCTCCCAACAGGAGCCATGATACTCAGTGGGACGGGCAATGAGCTCAGTCACTCTGCAGGGAGGGGCCACACTTCCCTCCTCTTCCTGGAAGGGGGCTGGGAGCCAGATGGCAAGGGATAATTTGATGCAGTCATACAGCTCAGCCTCCCAGGCCACAGAACAACATGGAGAAGAATAGAGAGTGGATCTGAAGGACAAATGGAAGACATTCAACACAGAAGGAGCCCTAGATGAAGAAATAGATAGGAAACCTATTGGAAAAGTAGCACCAGTATAAACAAGTAGTTCACAGATGAGGAAGCCTGGGGGTCTAATGTGCACATGAAGCATGCTCAGAATTACTAGTGACTAGAGAAATCAAACATGAGCGAGCCATCTCTTCACACTCATCCAACTGACAAACATTAGGAGGAAGTCAAGTGCTGCCAAGGTTTCGGAAGAACTTGCTGATGGGAGGATACATTTGAATAGCCATTCTGCAAGGTATTTAGTGGAATTAGGAATGCCAGGTGTGGTGGCTCACGCCTATAATCCCAGCACTTTGGGAGGCCGAGGCGGGTGGATCACCCGAGGCCAAGAGTTCAAGACCAGCCTGGTCAACGCAGTGAAACTCTGTCTCTACTAAAAATAATAAAAAAAAAAAAAAGAAAGAAAGAAAAATAGCTGGCTGTGGTGGCAGGCACCTGTAATCCCTGCTACTCGGGAGGCTGAGGCAGGAGAATCGCTTGAACTTGGGAGGCAGAGGTTGCAGTGAGCTGCGATTGTGCCATTGCACTCCAGCCTGGGTGAGAAGAGCAAAACTCTGTTTCAAAAAAAAAGAAAATGCATATATGTCATGATCCCCAAAATCCTACTTCCAAGCATATACACCAGAGAGATTCTCTGACAGGTCCATTATGGGACACTGTGAAGATGTTCACTGCAGTGCTGATTGGGTAGCGAGGAGTTGGAGGCAACCTGGATGCCTACTGAGAGCAGAATGCAGGGAGCATGTCTGATGGGCTACTCTCCAGCATTTAGAAACAGTGACTAAGGCCGGGCGCAGTGCCTCATGCCTGTAATCCCAGCACTTTGGGAGGCCGAGGTGGGTGGATCACGAGGTCAGAAGTTCAAGACCAGCCTGGCCAATATGGTGAAACCCCGTCTCTACTAAAAATACAAAAATTAGCTAGGCGTGGTGGTGCGTGCCTGTAATCCTTGCTACTTGGGAAGCCGAGGCAGGAGAATAGCTTGAACCTGGGAGGTGGAGGTTGCAGTGAGCTGAGGTCAATTGCTTGAACCTGGGAGGTGGAGGCTGCAGTGAGCTGAGATCTCGCCATTGCGTTCCAGCCTGGGCGATAAAATAGAGTGAGACTCCATCTCACAAAAAAAAAAATTAGGAAAGAGGAGGTCAGTTTTTGTACGTTTGCAGACACTATGTACTTACTACTGTGATGCAATAGAGATGCCGCAGCGCCGCCTGCACAAGGCTGCTGTCAGAGAACCTTGAACTGAATCTAATTAGCACTAACTACCAGCTTACCGGCAATGCAGTGGGAAGGGAACATCCACACAGGCATGCATGCCGTCAGATCCAGAAGGCAGAAGATTTTGCAGCCTGCTTATGCTTTCTTCAACGAAAAAAAGGTAAGAGAAAAAAGAGAGGCCAGGTTCAGTGGCTCACCCCTGGAATCCCAGTACTTTGGGAGGCTGAGGCAGGCAGATCACTTGAGCTCAAGAGTTTGAGACCAGCCTGGGCAACAACCCTGTCTCTGAAACAAATACAAAAATTAGTTGGGCATGGTGGTGTGTGCCTGCAGTCCCAGCTACTGTGGAGGCTGAGGATCACCTGAGCCAAGGAATATCGAGGCTGCAGTGAGTGGTGATTGCACCACTGCACTCCAGCCTGGGCAACAGAGTGAGACCCTGAAAAAAAAAAAGAAGGATGAAAATTAAAAAAGACTTAGATGAAATATTTGTAACATTTACAACAAGGAATTAATATCCAGACTGTAAAGGACTGCTACACAATTACAAGAAAAAAACCAACAACCCATCAGAGAAATGGGCAAAGAATATTATAGTAGGCATTCGTCATTTGTGTTTTAGAGAGACCCTTAATGTGCATACTTCGGGGGGGCACCAGTAGCCACAGGACCATATTCTTTGTCTTGCCCCCCTGATGTAGTGGAGCAGGGTGGCATGTGCCATGGTTGTCACCCACCTGGCACTCTCTCCTAGAACCTTGAGTCTTGAGTGTATAATGAAAATTTGTAGAAATAGTTGAGAGGTCATGTGTAAGATCTTTAAGAAATCTTTAAGTAAAAAATGCAGGCCTGGCGCAGTGGCTCATCTCTGTAATCCCAGCACTTTGGGAGGCTGAGGTGGGCAGATCACCTGAGGTCAGGAGTTTGAGACCAGCCTGGCCAACGTGGTGAAACCTCGTCTCTGCTAAAAATACAAAACACTAGCTGGGTGTGGTGACAGGTGCCTGTAATCCTAGCTACTTGGGAGGCTGAGGCAGGAGAATTGCTTGAACCTGGGAAGCGGAGTTTGCAGTGAGCCAAGATCGCACCATTGCACTCCAGCCTGGGTGACAGAGTGAAACTCTGTCTAAAAAAAAAAAAATGCAACCTGCAAAATTATGCATACAATATGATTCCATCTACGTAGTGCTCCCCTCCAAAAGAGCCACCTGCAATAGCTACAGATTTCCTTAACCTCCCAATGGTCATTGCTCTTCTGTATACTCATCCTCTCCCCGGTCACTGGATTCTTTCCATCTCAAAGATTTTTCTATCAAATAACCCTCACTTGCTTCCCTGGTCCCTCTCCAGACATTGTTGAATCGCCTTCTTCTTTTTTTTTTTTTTTTGAGACGGAATTTCACTCTGTCACCCAGGCTGGAGTGCAGTGGCTCGATCTTGGCTCACTGCAACTTTTGCCTCCTGGTTTCAAGCAATTCTCCTGCCTCAGACCCCCAAGTGGCTGAGATTACAGGTGCCTGCTACTATGTTCAACTAATTTTTTGTATTTTTAGTAGAGATGGGGTTTCATCATGTTGGCCAGGCTGGTCTTGAACTCCTGACCTCAGGTGATCCTCCTGCCTTGGCCTCCCAAGGTGCTGGAATTACAGGTGTGAGCCACCGCACCCGGCCTAAATCTCCTTCTTTATTGCTTCAAGTTAATTGTGCTTGGGGTATAAAGGGAGGAGTCTGAATTTGGAGTGAGGCAGATGGGGGTTACTGTGTACTGTGAGGGAGTTACAAGCTTCTCAGAGGTGTTAGAGAGAGGGGTTCTACACGAGGCTGAAGAACGCAGGGTTACAGCAGGACCTGTGTGTGTGTGTGTGTGTCTGTGTACACTCCAGGCCAGACTGGTCCCAGCTCTGCTCAACAGCTATGTAGAGTGAGTGTGATATTTCTTGGCAGTGGGGAAACCAACTGGTTCAAGTGATTCTCCTATAAAACTTAATTGCCTCACTATGAGCCAGCATCCCACAGGAGGTCTGCCTTAGTTTGGGTGACTCCCAAAAGCAGAGCCTTGAAGGACTTGAGGGAGGCAGTTTTCTTGGGAGCTGATCCCAGAAAACAGGAGTGAAAAAGACGAGGGAGTGAGGAGGCGAGCCCAATAGGGGTGCATTATCAAGGCTGCTGCACATTTTGGGTGATGGGGCTAACCAGCATCTCCAAGCTTACAGAATGGCTGATCTGAAGGAGGGGTGGCTGGAGGATTTTCAATTCCCCATGGGCACCAACTCCCCAGCAGGTCTGGGCTGTACTCCTGTTGGCTGAGCAAACTCCTATTGGTACTAGAGAAAGCCCTGGGGCAGAAAGTGTGGCTCATGCTTGAGGGGGGATGTTTTCAGCACAAGGACCTGGTTGAGCGCTCATGGAACGGCAGAATTTTTAGTAGAGAACTTTATAATGTGCATATAATTTTTAGTAGAAAATTCTGTCATGGTTGAAGTCAGTGGGTCAAAGGGGAGCAACGTGGGGCATCAGAGGTGTCTACTACAAGACCCCACACTCAATCTCCAGTAAGAATCTGGGGATGCACAATAGCAACCAAACCATAAAATACCCAAGAATGAACTGAAGAAATGTACAGGATCTGGATGAGAACAACTGTAAAACTCTAATGAAGGTCATAAAAACACTTGCATACACTTGCTGGGTGCGGTGGCTCACACCTGTTATCCCAGCACTTTGGGAGGCTGAGGCAGGCGGATCACCTGAGGCTGGGAGTTTGAGACCAACCTGACCAACTTGGAGAAACCCCATCTCTACTAAAAAGTCAAAATTAGCAGGGCATGGTGGTGCATACCTGTAGTCCCAGCCACTTGGGAGGCTGAGGCAGGAGAATCGCTTAAACCTGGGAGGTGGAGGTTGCAGTGAGCCGAGATTGTGCCATTGCACTCCAGCCTGGGCAACAAGATCAAAATTCTGTCTCAAAAAAACAAAAAACAGATGAAACAAAAAACCCTGCAACTTTCTTTTTTCGAGCTGGAGTTTTGCTCTTGTTGCTCAGGCCGGAATGCAATAGCACCATCTTGGCTCACCGCAACCTCCACCTCCCGGGTTCAAGTGATTCTCCTGCCTCAGCCTCCTGAGTATCAGGGATTACAGGTGCCTGCCACCACATCAGCTATTTTTCTTTTTAAAATTATTTTTAGTTGAGATAGAGTTTCACTGTGTTGACCAGGCTGGTATTGAACTCTTGACCTCAGGTGATCCACCCTCCTTGGCCTCCCAAAGTGCTGGGATTACAGGCATGAGCCACCACACCCAGCCCACAGCTAACTTATTCTTGACTAAGGTGTTTCAATATTGACCTAGACTGATCTATAAATTCAAGGTTATGGAAATGAAAATTCTTGGGCTTTTTTGGAATTTGACAAAATCAGCCTAAATTTCTCTAGAAGACTAAACATATGAGAACAGCCAGCAGAAAAAAAAACTTAAGCAATAATAAGGGGACTTGTCCTATCAAATATTAAGATATATCATAGATCTACACAATTAAAACACACTTGACACTGTCATAGGAATGGGCAGAGGAGTCAGTGACTGACATAGAATAGACTCCAGAAATGAATCCAGGGAACTAGTTGAGGATGTCTTGGTTGTAAGTAACAGAAATCCAATGAGAACCAGCTTAAGTAAAGAAGGGAAGTCATATGAAAAAGACACATGCCCAGGTATGTTTATTGTGGGCCAATTCACAATTGCAAAGCTATAGAACCCACCTAAGTGCCCCTCAACCACTGAGTAGATGAAAATGTGGTGGCCAGGCAAGGTGGCTCATGCCTATAATCCCAGAACTTTGGGAGGCTGAGGCAGGTGGATAACTTGAGGGCAGGGGTTCCAGACCAGCCTGGCCAACATGGCAAAACCTCCTGTCTACTAAAAATACAAAAATTTGCAAGGCATGGTGGTGTGTGCTTAGAGTCCTGGCTACTTGGGGGACTGAGCAGGAGAATCACTTGAACTTGGGAGGCAGAGGTTGCACTGAGCTGAGATTACACCACTGCACTCCAGTCTGGGGGACGGAGTGAGACTCTGTCTCAAAAAAAAGAAAAAAAAGAAAAAAAAAGAAATGTGGCATATATACACCATGAAATACTACCCAGCCATAAAAAGGAACAACATAATGTATTTTGCAGCAACTTGGATGGAGCTGGAGGCCATTATTCTAAGTGAAGTAACTCAGCAATGGAAAACCAAACACCGTATGTTCTCACTTACAAGTGGGAGCTGAGCTATGAATATGCAAAGACATACAGAGTGATATGATGGACTTTGGAGACTCAGAAGGGCTGAGTGGGGTGGTGGATAGAAGCGGGGGTGTGGGATTTAAAACGACATACTGGATACATGTACACTACTCAGGTGACAGGTGCACTAAAATCTCAGACTTCACCACTATTCAATTCATCCATATAACAAAAAACCACTTGCACCCTAAAAGTTATTGAAATAAAGTAGTTTAAAAAAAGAAGGGGGCCGGGCGCGGTGGCTCAAGCCTGTAATCCCAGCACTTTGGGAGGCCGAGGCGGGTGGATCACGAGGTCAACAGATCGAGACCATCCTGGTCAACATGGTGAAACCCCGTCTCTACTAAAAATTACAAAAAATTAGCTGGGCACGGTGGTGCGTGCCTGTAATCCCAGCTACTCAGGAGGCTGAGGCAGGAGAATTGCCTGAACCCAGGGGGCGGAGGTTGCGGTGAGCCGAGATTGCGCCATTGCACTCCAGCCTGGGTAACAAGAGCGAAACTCCGTCTCAAAAAAAAAAAAAAAAAAAAGAAGGGAGTTTATCAGAAAGATAGTGGAATATCTTGGGAGTCTCTGGGCAGGGTTGCAACTGGGCCTTGTGTCAAAATGGGGATGGGTGCTTTGTCAGGGACCTGGGACTTTCTCTCTGTACATGAGCTCTACCTCTTTCAGAGGTTCAGATGCTCTGTCTTGCAATTTTCTCTTTTTTTGTTTTTTCTGGGATGGAGTTTCACTCTTGTTGCCCAGGCTGCAGTGCAGTGGCTCAATCTTGGCTCACTGTAACCTCCGCCTCCAGGTTCAAGTGATTCTCCTGCCTCGGCCTCCTGAGTAGCTGGGATTACAGGCATGTGCCACCATGTCCAGCTAATTTTTGTATTTTTAGTAGAGACGGGATTTTGCCATGTTAGCAAGGCTGGTCTCGAACTCCTAACCTCAGGTGATCCACCACCTCGGCCTCCCAAAGTGCTGGGATTACAGGCATGAGCCACCATGCCCGGTTGCCCTTTCCACTTTTGGTGGACTGGCTTCTCTGCTCTTCAGTTCAAATCTTTACAACACTCCCCATTTTTTTTTTTTTTTTTGCTTTTTAATTTTTTCAACCAACCCAAAATGCCAAATTCCCGAGTTTTATAGCTTGCAGATTCTCCCTACTCCCCCTGCCTCTTTTTAAAAATTAAAGTGCTAGATTTATTTTAACACACCTGAATTGAGTGTGGAAAGGTGAAACAAACTCACAAGAACATATATTCAGTATTTCAAAGTGGAAGTCTTTTCAAAAAATGATACTGCAAAAGAGATAAGGAATGTAATAATGGGGAATAGTTTAATCAAGAAGTTCTTATGACATTTGATTTTAAACCATGTGTAAATACAGCAGCCTCTTAAGAATTTGGCAAAGATTTATTTTTTTTTCTATTTTCAGTCTTTTAAAGTAGATGCAGATTTTCTTAGGATAGAGCTGACTTTAAGAGCATGCAAAAGTTGAGCACTAAGGATAGGATTAAATTCAGAAGTGCAGAGTGATGAAGAGGAAAAGATAATGAGTAGGTGCCTTCAACAGAAAACTGACCATCCGAGGTGATTACCTAATAGAGTCTCTCTCTCTGTCTCTCTCTCTCTCTCCTTCCCAAAGTACTGGGGAAGACGCTAATTGACTCTGTTGGATCAGCTGACTAACACCGGCACGATCAATTGCAGCCAGAGGTCACGCCGTGGCTGCCGCGGTGACCACATGGGAAGGAGGGGAGAGTTCAGAGAAACGTGGAGGCGGTGTTGGGAGTGGGACATGGTGGGGGGAAAGTTAAACAGTAGCCATCTCTTACATGCAAGTGCACATAGGAATTCAGTAGCTTCAACTCAGAATCTGAGAAAAGGTGAGTAAATGGGGAACGTGGGACATTACTATCCCATCCATTGATCCCACCACTTTGTTTTTAACATTTAATGACGATAATAATTGTTTTTTTGAGATGAAGTCTTTCTCTGTTGCCTAGGCTGGAGTGCAGTGGTCTAATCTCAGTTCACCACAACCTCCACCTCCCTGGTTCAAGTGATTCTCCTGCCTCAGTCTCCCGAGTAGCTGGGATTACAGATGCCCACCACCGCACCCGGCTAATTTTTGTATTTTTTAGTAGAGATCAGGTTTCACCATCGGCCAGGCTGGTCTCAAACTCCTGACCCGGTGATCCACCTGCTCAGCGTTGGCCTCTGAAAGTGCTGGGATTACAGGCATCAGCCACCGTGCCCAGCAATAATATATTTCTTATGTGTGATTTTTTCTCAATTCTGAATGCCTGGGATAATACTTCTCAAACATTCTTGTTAAAGGATTATACTTTGTACTAACTGAATAAAGAAATGGCAGAATCAGTACAAAGAGCTATGGCTCCTTTTCTATGACATAAGAACTCAAGAAATTCTTCCCTCCCCATCTAAAGTTGCTTGCTTTACCATAAATAAACCCTTTGAAACAGCTACTGAATGTATAACCTGGATGGTGGAAAACATCCCATGGCTAATGTCTTAATGCTTTGCTGGAATTATTTGCTAAAATGAACCATTCCATGATGTATTTCTATCAGTTGGTTCCCTAAAGGCCTTTCACTAAATACAATGCCTTCAGCACAACAGATACTTTTACCATAAATTCATTCTATATTCAGATCTTTCAATTATAGTGCTTATACTGTCATTTTTGTCAGGATAATAATAACAGGTATAAATAGCTCTCTTTCTGTAATCCAAAACCAACAGTAAAAGAAAGTAGACACCAAGATACCAAAAATATTTCATACTTAAAGCCAAATGCATTTAGTTCTTTTCCAGGCAGCATGTCATAACAAGGTATCTATGCACTTACTGTTTCTTTTCCAAAGCAATCGTTTGGGCCAAGCTTTGAGTATCTACTTGTCCCCCATGATGAGTCATCTTACAATGTGTTTGTGTGGTTTTTTTCCTTTGGAGACAGAGTCTCGCTTTGTCAACGAGATTAGAATTCAATGGCATGATCTCAGCTCACTTCAACATCCGTGATATGGTTTGGCTGTATCCCCACCCAAATCTCATCTTGAATTGTGGCTCCCATAATCCCCACATGTTGTGGGAGGAACCAGTGGGAGGCAATTGAAACATGGGGGAAGGTCTTTCCTGTGCTGTTCTTATGATAGCGAATAAGTACCACGAGGTCTGATGGTTTTATAAATGGGAGTTCCCCTGCACAAGCTCTCCTGCCTGCCACCATTTCAGACATATCTTTGCTCCTTCTTTGCCTTCTGCCATGATTGTGGGGCTTCCCTAGCCATGTGAAAATGTGAGTCTATTAAACCTCTTTTTCTTTGTAAATTAGTCTTAGGTATGTCTTTATTAGCATGTGAGAACAGACTAATACAGTAAATTGATACTGGTAGAGTGGGGTGCTGCTGTAAAGATAGCTGATAATGTGGAACTGACGTTGAAACTGGGTAACGGGCAGAGGTTGGAACAGTTTGGTGGGCTCAGAAGAAGACAGGAAAATGTGGGGAAGTTTAGAACTTCCTAGAGACTTGTTGAATGGCTTTGACCAAAATGTTGATAGTGATATAAAGTCCAGGCTGATGTACTCTCAGATGGAGTTGAGGAACTTGCTGGGAACTAGAGCAAAGGTGACTCTTGCTGTGCTTTAGCAAAGAGACTGGCAGCTTTTTGTCCCTGCCCTAGAGATGTGTGGAACTTTGAACTTAAGAGAGATGATTTGGGGTCTCTGATGGAAAAGTTTCCAAGCAGCAAAGCATTCAAGAGGAAGCATAGCAAAAAAGTTTGGAAAATTTGCAGGCTGATGATGCAATAGAGTAGAAAAACCTGGTGGGGCGCAGTGGCTCAACCTGTAATCCCAGCACTTTGGGAGGCCAAGGCAGGTGGATCACCTCAGGTCGGGAGTTCAAGACCAGCCTGACCAACATGGAGAAACACTATCTCTATTAAAAATCCAAAATTAGCTAAGTGTAGTGGTGCATGCCTCTAATCCCAGCTACTCAGGAGGCCGAGGTAGGGGAATTGCTTGAACCCGGGAGGCAGAGGTTGCAGTGAGCCCAGATTGTACCATTGCACTCGAGCCTGGGCAAAAAAAGTGAAACTTCATCTCAAAAAAAACAAAAAGACAAAAAAAAAAAAAAACCATAAAAAAACCAATTTTCTGGGGAGAAATTCAAGCCTGCTGCTGCAGACATTTCCATAAGTAACAAGGAGCTGAATGGTTATCACCAAGATAATGGGGAAAATATCTCCAGGACATGTCAGAGACCTTTGTGGCAACTCCTCCCATCATAGGCACAGAGGCCTAGGAGGAAAAAATGGTTTTCTCTGTCAGGCCCAGGGTCCCCCTGCTGTTTGCAGCCTAGGGACTTGGTGTTCTGTGTCCTAGCCACTCCAACCATGGTTAAAATGTTCCAAGGTACAGCTCTGGATGTGGCTTCAAAGACTTGGGAGCTTCCACATGGTGTTGAGCCTGCTGGTGGCACAGAAGTGGAGAACTGAGGTTTGGGAACCTCCAACTAGATTTCAGAGGATGTATAGAAATGCCTGGATGTCCAGGCAGAGGTCTGCTGCAGGAGCAGGGCCCTCATGGAGAATATCTGCTAGGGCAGAGTGAAAGGGAAATGTGAGGTTGGAGTTCCCACACAGAGTCCCCCCTGGGCACTGCCTAATGGAGCTGCGAGAAGGGGGTTACCATCCTTCAGACCCCAGAATGGTAGATCCTCTAGCAGCTTGCACTGTGAGCCTGGAAAAGCCAAAGACACTCAATGCCAGTCCATGAAAGCAGCCAGGAGGGGAGTTGTGCCCTGCAAATCCACAGGGGCGCAACCACCCAAGGCCATGGGAGCCCACCTCTTGCATCAGTGTGTCCTGGATGTGAGACATGGAGTCAAAGGAGATCATTTTGAAGCTTTAAGATTTGACTGCCCTGCTGGATTTCAGACTTGTATGGGGCCTGTAGCTCCTTCATTTTGGCCAATTTCTCCCATTTGGAATGAGTATATTTACCCAATGCCTGTACCCCCATTGTGTCTGGGAAATAACTAACTTGCTTTTGATTTTACAGGCTCACAGGCGGAAGGAACTTGCCTTGTTTCAGATGAGACTTCGGACTGTGGACTTTTGAGTTAATGCTAAAATGAGTTAAGAATTGGGGGGACTGTTGGGAAGGATGATTGGTTTTGAAATGTGAGGACATGAGATTTGGGAGGGGCAAGGGACAGAATGACATGGTTTGGCTGTGTCCCCACCCAAATCTCATCTTGAATTGTAGCTGCCAGAATCCCCATGTGTTGTGGGAGGGTCCTGGTGGGAGGTAATTGAATCGTGGGGGCAGGTCTTTCCTGTGCTGTTCTTGTGAGAGTGAGTAAGTCTCATGAGATCTTATTGTTTTATAAATGGGAGTTCCCTGCAGAAGCTCTCTTGGCTGCTGCCATGTAAGACATAGCTTTGTTCTTTCTTTGCCTTCTGCCATGACTGTGAGGCCTCCCCAGACATGTGAAACAGTGAGTTTGTTAAACCTCTTTTTCTTAATAAATTACCTAGTCCCAAGTATATCTTCAATAGCAGTTTGAGAACAGAAAAACACACTCCACCTCCTGAATTCAAAGGATTCTCATTTCTCAGGCTCCTAAGTAGCTGGGATTACAGGCATGTGCCACCATGCCCAGTTAATTTTTTTTAAATATATTTTTAGTAGAGATGGGGTTTTGCCATATTGGCCAGGCTGGTCTCAAACTCCTCACTTCAAGTGATGTGCCCACGTGGGCCTCCCAAAGGTTTGAGATTACAGGCATGAGCCACTGCACCTGGCTGCAATGTGTTCTGATAAGTATCTTATATAGGGGGAGAAGAAATGTTCTTGCTAAGCTACAGAGTCACCAGGTGAGCAGTGTTGTGGGAGACCGGCAAAACGTTCCAGCTCTTCCATTGTCATCAAGTTCATGTTAGGACCTCATCAGTTAACCTGGACCAACAGATCCCTACAGAAAACCATTCAGATTTGCCACTGCAGGAGGAAGGCACAGGAGAAGAGGAGGAGAAGAGATTCAATCTCCTGTGATGCAGTGTAGAGGCTGCTGGTTAGAAAAAGTCAACTGATGGCCAGGCACGGTGGCTCAAGCCTGTAATCCCAGCACTTTGGGAGGCTGAGGCGGGTGGATTACGAGGTCAACAGATCGAGACCATCCTGGTCAACATGGTGAAACCCCATCTCTACTAAAAATACAAAAAATTAGCTGGGCATGGTGGTGCATGCCTGTAATCCCAGCTACTCAGGAGGCTGAGGCAGGAGAATTGCCTGAACCCAGGAGGCGGAGGTTGCGGTGAGCCAAGATCACGCCATTGCACTCCAGCTGGGGTAACAAGAGCAAAACTCTGTCTCAAAAAAAAAAAAAAGAAAAAGAAAAAGTCAACTGACACAATGTGATGACAGAGAACAAGAGGAAGAAGAAGAAGAGGAAGACAAAGAAGAGGAAGGAGAACAAGAGGAAGAGGAAGGAGAAAAGAAAGAGGAGGGAAGAAGAAGAAGGAAGAGGTGGGGGAGAAAAGAAGACCACCAAACACAATGTGATGAGAGAAAGAAGAAGTAGAAAAAAAAAGAAAACCCAAACAAACCAGGCAGAATAGAAGTGAAGTAGTTCTCTTTAGGACGTCATGCCAAGTAGAAAGCCTCCCAAAGCCTCCAATTACTGGAACATTCTTCCTCACAGATGATCCCACCTCCTTGGTTTGCTTTGCCATCAACAGTTATCTGGTTGCTCTTAGGGCTTTTCACCAGTTCCTTGGCTGTGTTCACATCCTCCTCTGCTTGCTTCCAGTCAACTTTGCTGTACCCAGGATGGTTTGCAAACTGAAATAGAGAGAAAAAAATACAAAACTACCTTCCCCAGCTGTTACAGCCAAAGTACCAGCCTTCTGGAATATGGCATCTGTGCCCTATCCAGGGCTATCTCTGACGGACAATGGGGTGGCCATGCTAGGCATTTGGCCCAGATTCCTGCCTAAATATGGCGACTTTGTAGCAAATTCTGCAAGGTCCAGAGACTCCAAACTTTCCCCAGAGTTTCCTTGACTGGACAGAGCCATTCTGTTGGGCTTATCTCTTGAGGACACTGTGGGGGCTCTGTGCCATCTTTTCCCACTGTCTTTCTGGAATCAGCCCAAGTTTTCCACAAAACTGATGTTTACAGTTTTTTTTTTTTTTAAATGAGACATAGAAATTGATCCTCCTGGTCTTAAAGCTCAAGAAACTTCCATTTATTTTCTCTGAATTCCTTTCTCAGGAAACTGACCATCGGGCATCCTAGATAGTATGTATAGGGGCTGGCTGAAACTGTCCAGATCACTGCATCTGGACAATGAGGTGCCGGACCTCTCATCTGACCACCCACTGGGTGTTAACTAACTCTTTTTCCTCACTTCACCTTAATTCCTGTTTTCCTGTATGTAGTTATATTTCTTCCTTGCTGTATAAACTCCTAACTTTAGTGGTCGGAGAGATGGATTTGAGACTTGTTTCCTGGCTGACATCACTCACAATAAAAGCCTTCCTTTCCTGGTATTACTTATTGTCTCAGTGATTGGCTTTCTGTCAGGTGGACCTAGACCGAACCCCTGGCATTCAGCAATACTGCCTGCCCTTGTCCTGTCCTCACTGCCCCTGAAGTCTTCTGTGCAGCATTATAATCACTCCTTTCATATCCTGAACTCTCCTTTCATATCCTGAACTCTCCTGCTCCTCTTTCCTTCTGTCTGTCTTGCCAGGTAAAAGCCCAACCCTGGTTAAATGCTTCCTCTCTCTTACTTTGTTCCTGAGTGGCTGAAAAAAGCCCTTCTGCACCTGAATGGCTGAGTGTGGCTGTATAATAACAATAACAACAAAACCACCATTATTTGATGGCCTGCCTGACTTTTTTTTTTGTCTTCAGAAGACAGAATATTTATTATAACCAGGCAAGGGGCAGGAGACAGTTCCATTTTAAAATAAGACTGCTTTGTAGTCATTGCAAAGCCCCAAGTTTAGTTTTCTTCACTTATACATTCGATATATACAGGAAGCTATTTTATTTTTCTTTCTTTTTTTTTTTTTTGAGTGGAAAAAAGGTGGTACCATCTGAGCTCACTGCAACCTCTGCTTCCAGCGTTCCAGTAATTCTCATGTCTCAGCCTCCCAAGTAGCTGTAATTACAGGCATGCACCACCACTTCCAGCTAATTTTTTTTTTTTTTTATATTTTTAGTAGAGTTGGGGTCTTGCCATGTTTCCCAGGCTGCTTTGAAATTCCTGAGCTTGGGCAATCCACCCACCTTGGCCTCCCAAAGTGCTAGGATTACAGGTGTGATCCACCGTGCCCAGTCTAAAGCTATTTTCTTAATAGTTACATTTGTGCCAAACGTTAAATAAAATGCACATTCGTATCGGTTTTATATTTTTAAATGTAAGTACTATACCAGTTCTGAAACAGTGACTTCCAGCCTCTGTGTTATTTTTTCTTAAATTTTTTAATTTTTAATTTTTTTTTGGTCGGGTGAAAGAATTTTATTTGGACTGAGAGCTGGAGAATGAGAAAAGGACCTGAGACCGTATACTGGGCTAAGGAGGGGAAGTGAGGTTCTAAAATGTCAGTCAAAGCTCATCGACCAAACGGACTCTGCTTCCCAGCAAACTTGCAGTTAGTGCAACCATCAGAATGCCTGCTGGGGAATGTATTTGCCACTAAATTCTCCAAGTATGCCTATGTTACAAAAAAGATACAGGTTTTTCATCATAATTAAATTTCCACAAACCTCCCCAATCACAAGTATTAGAAGAGGAAGTAAAAATCACATTTTACAGATCTCACACTTGTCTTCAACATTTAGTTCATCATCTTCAAAAAATAGCTTCCCTGCTAAACTCATTAGCTATATGATCTATCCCAGCAGCAAGAAGACGGCCATGGCATGGCAATCCTCTCCCCATTTTCCCTAGCCACTCAGGGCTGAACAGCAGGGTGAGGCTCAGGTAGGGGTGGGGGACGGGAGCACAAGGGCCATTTTCCCCCAGTACAACACTGCATCTGAAGCTTGATGGGAGAGCAGAACTGGCGAGACGTGAAGGAAGGGTCACTGCTGGAAGAGGAGGAGGAAGAGGAGGAGGAATGCTCGCCATGCTTGTGGTGCTGGTGCATCTTTTCACGAGCTTTCTTCATTTTCTTCTGCATCTTCTTGTGCATCTCTGACCATGCCAGGAGCCAAGGGATTCACAGGAGGCATTCCAGGGGCAGGCGGTGGGTATGGAGGAGGGTAGGGACCGAGGGTTGGCATCTTGGATACCCTGGCTGTGGCACAGGAGAAGGGGGCCCACCTGAGGGGAAAGCTGGATTGCCCTGGGGAGCTTCTGGGGATGGAGAAAAGGGGCCTGGGGGAAAGGGTGGATTGATGGGTGGTGGGTGGCCAGGATTGGAACCTCCAGGGTGCTTGATGTTGGGGGGATGTGGATTTGGCCCTGCCTGCCTGGCATTTGGGGTTCCACATGTTTAGGTGTGTCCTCCACCCTTTCCACCTGCAGTCTGTAGTGAGATCCCATCTCTTGGGGTCCGTCAATCACACCACTTGGGCTTGATGCGGTCTCTGTGTTATTTTTAAACAGCCATTATTTCACCTTTCCAGCAAGTGCTAAACGGTGTACTTTTTTTATTTTTATTTTTTGGGACAGGGTCTCGCTCTGTCATCCAGACTGGAATGCAGTGGTGCTTTCTTGGCTCACTGCAACCTCCAGCTCCTGTGCTCAAGTGATCCTCCACCTCAGCCTCCCACGTAGCAGGGACCACAGGTGCGTGCCACCGCATGCAGCTACTTTTTCTTTTTGGTAGAGATGGGATCTCACTACAGACTGCAGGTTGCTCTCCAGCCCCTGGGGGCAGGCAGTCCTCCCACCTCAGCCTCCCAAAGTGCTGGGATTACAAGCGTGGGCCACCACGCCTGGCTATTTTTGTTAATTGAAGCAAATTAAAAGTAAATTCATTTCTAAGAATTTCCTAATATTCTGGGAGGTCAAAACTAAAGCTCACTGTTCTTACAATACATACAGTCCTATGTTTAGAAACAATACATTTTAAAAAAGTACCCATTTCAGTAAGAAGAATCTTTAAAGCTTCAAGATCTTGAACTGTTAATGGAACAATGGCATTTTAATTTTATTTATTTAATTTTTCAAAAAATTTTTGAGGCAGAGTCTCACTCTGTTATCCAGGTTGGTGTGCAGTGGCGCAATCTCAGCTCACTGTAACCTTTACCTCTCATGTTCAAACAATTCTCCTGCTTCAGCCTCCCAAGCAGCTGGGAGTTTACAGGTACCTACCCATCACCATGCCCAGCTAATTTTTGTATTTTTACTAGAGATGGGGTTTCACCATGTTGGCCAAGCTGGTCTCGAACTCCTGACCCCAAGTGATCCACCTGCCTTGACCTCCCAAAGTGTTGGGATTACAGGCGTGAGCCACCTCGCCCAGCCACCAATGGCATTTTTAAATGTGTAAATGCAGCAGAATACACTGTCAAGTATTGACATTGGCTCAAGTGAATTTTCAGTGCTCCTCAACATTCCTACAGGTGCTATAAATCCATCCACTCTTTGTTTTTCTGAAATCATGGTTCCAAATGTTCTCCTTGCTTTGATCCTTTCTCACTCTCAATTGATGACTTTGTTTCCAATGTTACTGGGAAAATGGCAGCTGAAGACTCACCCTCCTGCTATGCGTGGTGGACTGTCTGGAGAGTACTGAACTCATCCTTTTTTTTTTTTTTTTTGAGATGGAGTCTCACTTCTTCGCTCAGGCTGGAGTGCCGTGGAGCGATCTCAGCTCACTGCAAACTCTGCCTCAAGGGTCAAGCAATTCTATGCCTCAGCCTCCTGAGTAGCTGGGATTACAGGAGCTTGCCACCACGTCCAGCTAATTTTTGTATTTTTTAGTAGAGATGGGGGTTTCACTATGTTGCTCAGGCTGGTCTAGAATTCCTGACCTTGTGATCTGCCCACCTCGGCCTCCCAAAGTGCTGGGATTACAGGCGTGAGCCATCATGCCTGGTCTTTTTTTTTTTTTTTTTTCTTTTTAGATGGAGTTTTGCTCTTGTCACCCAGGCTGGAGCACAGCAGTGAGATCTCCGCTCACTACAACCTCTGCCTTCTGCTTTCAAGTGATTCTCCTGCCTCAGGCTCCCAAGTAGCTGGAATTACAGGTGCCCACCACCACGCCTGGCTAATTTTTGTATTTTTAGTAGAAATAGGGTTTCACCATGTTGGCCAGGATGGTCTCAAACTCCTGACCTCAGGTGATCCGCCTGCTTCAGCCTCCCAAAGTGCTGAGATTACTACATGCGTGAGCCGTGGCGCCCAGCCCTTCTTTGCTCTCTTTAGAGCAAAACTCCTTTCACTCTTTTCACTTATTCACCCTCTATTATTTTTCAATTTAAAAAGTAATATGATGAGGCTGGGTGGGGTGGCTCACACCGGTCATTCCAGCACTTCCGGAGGCTGAGGAGGAAGGATTGCTTGAACCCAGGAGTTCAAGACAGTGAGCTGTGACAGCACCACTGCACCCCAGTCTGGGAGACACAGCAAAACCCTGTCTCAAAAAATAAATTTAATGTTTTAAGATATTTCAGACCTACACAAAAGTGTAGAGAAAAAGATTTTAAAAAATCAACTACCAGGCCAGGTGTGGTGGCCCACTCCTGTAATCCCAGACCTTTGGGAGGCTGAGGCAGGCAGATCACTTGAACTCAGGAGTTCGAGACCCAGGTGGGAAACATGGTAAAACCCGGTCTCTACAAAAAAATACAAAAATTAGCCAGGTGAGCCGGGTGCGGTGGCTCACGCCTGTAATCCCAGCACTTTGTGAGGCTGAGGGACGGATCACGAGGTCAGGAGATTGAGACCATCCTGGCCAACATGGTGAAACCCCGTCTCTATTAAAATACAAAAAATTAGCTGAGCGTGCTGGCATGCACCTGTAGTCCCAACTACTTGGGAGGCTGAGGCAGGTGCTTGAACCCGGGAGGCAGAGGTTGCAGTGAGCTGAGATCGTGCCACTGAACTCAAGCCTGGTAACAGATCCAGACACCATCTTAAAAAAAAAATTTAGCCACGTGTGGTGGTGCTACTTGGAGGTTGAGGTGAGAGGATCGCCTGAGCATGGGACGTCGAGGCTGCAGTGAGCCGTGTTCATGCCACTGCACTCCGACCTGGGCGACACAGCAAGACCCTGTCTTTTTTTTTGTTTTCTTTTTTGGCTGTAAGTTTATTCAATGCAAAATGATCTCCAATTTTACTGAGGTGGCTGACCACGTCCATGACTAAATTCACCTCTAAACTGGAATTTGGTTGCTGACCCAGCCCCAGCCTCGGCTTTCTTGTCGGCACCAGGGGGCACAGCACTCTGCAGGTATCTCTGTCGGCTTCCCCTCTTGTGAGTCTTGCAGGTTGCTCACCCTCCAGACCTGCCTGTCTCTGAACAGCTGCGGCATGGGGTGGCAGGCACCATCTCCAGGCAGATGAAGGTCATTATGGAGATAGGTGATACCCTCATTGGTAAGGTACCAGTAGAAACGTCTTCACGCAAACTGTTCCTTCACGTAGCCTTGGGACTTGAGAGATTGCACGACCTTCATGACATGCAGGTTGGGCACATTATCACATCTGCCAGCTCTGGGTGCTTAGGCATGTGGACATCTGTCTTGGCCACCATGACACCCTCCTTAAAAAGGAGTTCATGAATGACAATCCAGTTCTTAGGCATCGACCTCTCTGAGGCTGTAGGATCCTGGACCCAGAAAGTTGAGACCCTGTCTTAAAAACAAAAAAACAGGCCAGGCGCGGTGGCTCACGCCTGTAATCCCAGCACTTTGGGAGGCCAAGGCGGGCGGATCACGAGGTGAGGAGATCGAGAGCATCCTGGCTAACACCCATCCTGGCTAACATGCTGAAACCCCGTCTCGACTAAAAATAATTAAAAACGAAAATTAGCTGGGCATGGTGGCACGCGCCTATAGTCCCAGCTACTCCAGAGGCTGAGGCAGGAGAATTGCTTGAACCCGGAAGCCGAGGTTGCAGTGAGCCAAGATCGCGTCACTGCACTCCAGCCTGGGAGATAGAGTGAGACTGTCAAAAACAAAACAAAACAAAACAAAACAAAACAAAACAAAACAAAAAAGCCATATACCTAGCATCTAGATTTCATATCTTTATATTTGGCCATATGTATTTCTGATATAATTGAAAAGCGAGGCACCCACACTTAAAACTACCAATGGCTCCCTCTCCAATCCCAATCCCGTCCCTTCTCTTGCTGCGTAAAAAACACCTGAAGTGGCTGAGTATGGCTGTCAAGTTTTTGTGTTCTTGTATTCTAATTTTTTGTATATGTGTCCACTACCAGTGAGTAGCATTGTTTTGTGTGTTTCTAAACTCTAAATGAAATACTACTTAACATTAATCTATGAATTGCTTTTGGGATTTATTTATGTTAATACATATAGTTGGCTGGGAGCAGTGGCTCATGCCTGTAATCCTGGCAATTTGGGAGGCCGAGATAGGAGGATGACCTGAAGTCAGAAGTTTGAGACCACCCTGGCCAACATGGTTAAACCCCATTTCTACTGAAAACAAAAGAAAAAACAACAAAAATTAGCTGGGCATGGTGGCCCATGCCTGTAATCCTAGCTACTCTGGAGTCTGAGGCAGGAGAATTACTTGAACCCGGGAGCAATGAACCGAGATCATGCCACTGCACTCCAGCCTGGGCAACAGAGCCAGACTCTGTCTCAAAAACAAACAAAAAAACAAACAAACACACAAAATATATATGGAGATGTATTTTCACTTCAGTATAAAACAAGAAAAGTGTCCCATTGTTTGACTATACTATACTTTCTACCACTTCAGTTTTTATTTTTAAGCTCATTTAGGTTGTTTTCAATGTTTGCTGTTACAAATTATTCAAGGTTTCTATTTCTTATTGAGTAATTTTTGGAAAGTTGTATTTTTTTCCTAGTAATTTGTCCATTTTGTTTACATTGTCAAAAATATTGGCTCAGTATTGTTTATAATATTCCATTTTCTTTTTAATCTCTGCTGTATCTGGATTATGTCTCTTTAATTCCATTCTTTTTCTTGATCACTGTTTTCAGATTGTGTTAATTTCGTTTGGCTTTGCTGATTGTTTCTATTGAGTCTTTGTTTTCTATGTAACTAATCTTAGTTCTTGGCCTTTTTTTCCCTTTCCATTGGCTGTGGGTTATTCTTTTTCTAACTTTTTAAGAAGGATGTTTAGTCTTTATGTTTTTCTTTTTTTTTTTTTCTTCTTTTGAGACAGGGTCTCACCCTGTTGCCCAGGCTGAAGGGCAGTGGCACCATCATGGCTCACTGCAGCATTGACCTCCCAGGCTCAGGGAATCCTCCTGTCTCAGCCTCCAGAGTAGCTGAGCCTACAGGCATGTACCACCATACCATGCCTGGCTAATTTTTTGTATTTTTAGTAGAGACGGGTTTCATCATGTTGCCTAGGCTGGTCTTGAACTCCTGATCTCAAGGGATCCACTCAGCCTCTTAAAGTGCTGGGATTACATGCATGAGCCACTGTGGCTGGCCTCTTTATGTTTTTCTAATGTTAACCTATAAGAATATAAATGTTCTCCTATTGGTCTTTTGCTGCATCTCACAAGTTGTGATGTGTAATATTTGAATATTTTATTATAATTTTTTTCCTGAGATAGAGTTTTGTTCTTGTTGCCCAGGCTGGAGTACAGTGGCACGATCTTGGTTCACCGCAACTTCTGCCTCCCAGGTTCAAGCGATTCTCGTGCCTCAGCCTTCTGAGTAGCTGGGACTACAGGTGTGTACCATCAACCTACCTAATTTTTGTGTTGTTTTTTTTTTTGAGATGGAATCTTACTCTGTTGCCCAGGCTGGAGTGCAGTGATGCGATTGTGGCTCACCGCAATCTCTGCCTCCTGGGTTCAAGAGATTCTCCTGCCTCAGTCTCCTGAGTAGCTGGGACTACAGGTGTGTGCCACCACATCCAGCTAATGTTTTGTTTTTAGTAGAGATGGGGTTTCACCGTGCTAGCCAGGATGGTCTTAATCTCCTGACCTCGTGATCCACCTGCCTCGGCCTCCAAAAGTGCTGGGATTACAGGCGTGAGCCACTGCACCTGGCCTATTATAATTTTTTCTTTGATTTGTAACATGTTAGAAGTGGGTTTTAAGATTTCCAAGAGTACAAGAATGTTTACATTTATCTGTTTGTTGATAGCTTCTCACTAATTGCATGTTAGTGAGATCTATAGGACATTCCTTCCTTGAAATTTTTCGAGATTTGCTTTATAGCTTATCACTTGGTCAATTGTGTGTGTGTGTGTGTATATATATATATTCTAAGCCTGCTTAAGTTGAATGTATAATCTTTAATCTAAGTATTTGGAGCAAGGTTTTATATGTTATTAAATCAAGCTTTTGCATTCTGTTTTTCAAATCTTTTCATGAATGCTCTCTCTCTATATATGTGTGTGTGTGTGTGTGTGTGTGTGTATGTATGTATGTATATTTTGTTCACTTGTTTAATTTTTTTTTTTTTAGTTGAGACAAGGTCTTGTTCTTTTGCCCAGGCTGGAGTGCAGTGGTGAGATCAGGGCTCACTGCAGCTTTGACCTTCCAAGATCTAGCAATTCTCCCAACACAACCTCCCGAGTAGCTCAGACTACAGGCCCAAGCCACCATGCCCAACTGATGTTTTAATTTTTTGGCAGAGACCAAGTGTCACTATGTTGCCCAGGCTGGTCTCAAACTCGTCTCAAGTGTTCTGCCCCTGCTGTCCTCCCAAAGTGCTGGGATTACAGGCATGAGCCACAATGCCTGACCTGATCTTTCAATAATCGTGGGAGATAGGTTGAAATTCTCCAGTCTGGTGGTGAATTTGTCAGATTCTTTCTATGGATCCATCAGGTTTTTCCTTTTTTGTTGAAGTTTTTCTTTTTTTTCTTTTGAGATGGAGGCTTGCTCTGTCGCCAGGCAGGAGTGCAGTGGTGTGATCTCCGCTCACTGCAACCTCCACCTCCCAGATTCAAGCGATTCTCTAGCCTCAGCCTCCAGAGTAGCTGGGATTACAGGCGTCTGCCCAGCTAATTTTTTGCATTTTTAGTGGAGATGGTGTTTCACCATGTTGGCCAGGATGGTCTCAATCTCCTGACCTCGTGATTCACCCACCTCTGCCTCCCAAATTGCTGGGATTATAAGCATGAGCCACCACCGTGCCTGGCCTGTTGAAGTTATTTTATTGAATTCATATAATTTTACAATCAGATCTTCCAGGTGAACTGAATCTCTTATTATTGCCACAAACCCCTCTATCCTTAAAATGCCTTTCTGTGGGCCCAGCCCACTGGTCCATGTGTGGCTCTGGGCACTGGGCTGCAGTCTTGGGAGCAGCATCCAGGCCTGGACATGGTGTCCCAGGTGGACTGGGAATGCAGAGCCGAGGGAGGAGGGTGGGGAAGAGGGGAGGACAGCATGGAGAGTGGACACTGACGTGTTGGATGGTGGCAGGATGGAGCATTCAAAAGGGGACAGTCCCCATGTCCTGGCATCTGTGATGCCTGTCCACAGCTGGTGGCCAGCCTTCTGCTCCCCATGTGTGACAGCAGCCATAGTGTGCTAAGTGCCAGGACTGCGGAGCTGGCTGGAGAAACCCAGCCCAGGAGGTAAGATCAGCAGAGGGCGCAGCCACTTCCTGTATGAATCACAACTCCCTGTTTGGAAGTGACAGAGGCAGAAAGAATGTATTAACTCATAAAACCACCTCTTGTAAAGGGCAGAGGCAGAACTGATCTTTGAGATTCCTGGGAGGAATCCAAATGTGGTTAGGATGGCCTCCTTCCCTGCAGATGGGTCTTGTTGTCCCATACCCACCTCTGCAGGAGGCCATGCCCAGGGCTGCAGGCAACTCTGTCTTCACCTCCTCAGGACTCCGGGCGGGACTCCCGCTATGAACAAGTTTGCACAAGTCAGCTTCTTTTTTTTTTCTTTGAGATGGAGTTTTGTTCTTGTTGCCCAGGCTGGAGTATAATGGCACAATCTTGGCTCACCGCAACATCTGCCTCCCGGGTTCAGGCAATTCTCCTGCCTCAGCCTCCCAAGTAGCTGGGATTACAGGCACGTACCACCATGCCTGGCTAATTTTGTATTTTTAGTAGAGACAGGGTTTCTCCATTTTGCTCAGGCTGGTCTTGAACTCTGGACCTCCTGTGATCCACCCGCCTCAGCCTCCCAAAGTGCTGGGATTACAGGTGTGAGCCACTGCGCCCAGCACAAGTCAGCTTTAAACTCTACCTGAAAAATCACATTAAAGAAATAAGGAGAATGAAAAAAATCATGAAAGATTTCCTTTTAAGGGAAACCCGAAAACAGACATACCCACTGACTCGAAGAAACTGTGATGAGGAGGAGGGGAAGCAGGGAATGTGTCCGAGGGTGAAGGGGCCACAGCTCTCTGGAAGCCACAGCAAAAATACACTCCTGAAGGTGAGAGGCTCCCTGGTGTATCCTCGGGGGTAGCAAGTAGCAGGCACTGGAAGAAACGAGGCTGGGGGCAGTGTTCTGTTCACCGACTGTCCAGTGAAGTGGAGGGATTGGAGCTACTCAATCCCACGGTTGAGCCTTGTGTAGGGAAAGCAGCCTGTCCCTTCAGAGCCAAGGAGGGAACCTTTGAGTTGCGATGCTGGGAAGGCCACCATGCAAATATTCCTCCGCCCAAATCCAATCCATTCAATGATGAGTCTAAAAAAGTAACTAGCATAGCATTGATAAGATATGCCAAAGAAAAAATGTGGAAAACAGCAATAAAATTCAGCAGTAGATGAAGAATACTTACTGGAAAAAATGTTGCCATGGAGCAGTTGAAAACTGTGACTAAACATTTTGCTGTGAACTAAAAGAATTAATGGAGTCATCCCCCTCACTGGGCGTGGTGGCTTATGCTTGTATTCCCAGCAGTTTGGGAGGCTGAGGGGGCGGATCACCTGAGGTCAAGAGTTCAAGACCAGTGTGGCCAACATGGTGAAACCCCGTCTCTACTAAAAATACAAAAATTAGCTGGGCATGGTGGCACATGCCTTTATATAATCCCAGCTACTCGGGAGGATGAGGCAGGAGAATCACTTCAGCCTGGGAAGTGGAGGTTGCAGTGAGCCAAGATTGTGCCATCGCACTCCAGCCTGGGTGACAGAGCAAGACTCGCACTCCCCCACCCCACCAAAAAAAGGTAATTATCCATGCAGGAAGATAATAAGGCAGAAATGTAAGAGCTCATAAAAGAGATTATGGGACAACAGGAACGGATGAAATGGAAACTGAATTTCAGAACTGGAAGAAAAACCACACACTAGAGTAATGAAAAAGGAGGCTGGGTAGAGTGGTTCATGCCTGTAATCTCAGCACTTTGGGAGGTTTAGGTGGTAGGATCGCTTGAGTGTTGGAGTTCGAGACCAGCCTGGGCAACATAATGAGACCCTCCTCTCTACAAGAAGTTTAAAAATAGCCAGGTATGGTGGTGCATGCCTATAGTCCCAGCGACTTGGGAGGCTGATGAGGCAGGAGGATCATTTTGTCCCAGGAGTTTGAGGTTGCAGTGAGCTAGGAATGCACCACTGCCCTTTAGCCTGGGTAACACAGTGAGACTCTGATTCAAAAAAACAAAAAGAGAAAAGAAATTGGAGGGAGCATAAATGAGAACAGTTACTATGGAAAACACTGTACAGGACTAAAGAATAGAAAGGAGAAAAGTAATCTAATGAAGTGGAAATCCAGTAGATTAAAAACAAAATGAGAAAATTATGTATACATATGTATCTATAGGAGAAGCAAAGGAAATTCAATATGCAATATATTCATAGTTGAAATCTCTATAAAAGAAAACCAAAACAACAGATAAAACATACAGCTAAAGCTGTAATTCAAAAAAGTTTTATTGAAATTGTCCAGGCATGGTGGCTATGCCTGTAATCCTGGCACTTTGGGAGGCCAAGGCAGGAGGATGGCTTGAGGCCAGGCATTTGAGACCAGACCAGGTGACATAGTGAGACTCTGTCTCTACTTTAAAAAAAAAAAGAAAGCTTTCCTGAAACAAAAGAGGCTTGAATCTATGCTGAAAGAGAAAGCTAGATGTCAGGGAAAACCGATTGACCATGTTTTTGTTGAGATCTAGCCTAGTAAAGTTACTGAGTTTTAAAAATAAAGAACTTTTTGAGCAGCCAGGAAAAAAGATCAACTCTGTTTTTCTTTTAGGGGATAAAAATTAGGCTAGCCCTGGATGTCTGCAGACCCATGTTGAATGACAGAGAGACTATTGGAAACATATGCTCGGTGCCACAAAGAAAAATTAGCACAGAGACAAAGGATCTCTCAGCTAGGCAATTTTATGTTCTGCAGAAGTGGTGCTGCTGTTAGCCATCTTGCCACGTGAGTATAATGAACAAAGGAAAAGCAGACATATTCATCCTTTACCCATTTGGGGTTGTCCTTACTTCTGTGTCTGATCTCCATTGGTTGGAGCCAGACCTCACAATCTAAACTAAAGCCCGATTGGCTAACAACTTAAAACTTTTCTAAACAGGTAAAAGCAATGGAGAACAAAAGGAAAAGAGGAAGTGCAGATAAGGAAGGACAGGAAGTTGCTTGTGAAAGGACTTAGAAAAGTAATTACGTAAATATCTTTGTTAAAATACAAGAACTTAGACTGTACTACATGCCTGTGAGCATGTCTAGCACAAATATCCTGGTTAAAGAACATAAAATATCTTAGTTAAAGGACATAGAATATACTTATTCCTTTATATCTAGCAGCTGTAGCTACACAGGATAGGGCTTAACAGTCACTAGTAAAAAGCAAAAAGGCTTTGAAGAAAGTTAGTCTTTAAAAGAGACTATTTCTAACACTTATTATTGTTATTATTCTTTAACAAGAAAGGAAACTTTGAAGAGAACATTTCTACTTCCTACAGAGACAGAGCAAGATATTCAAGGAAAGAAAACATGAGTAAGGGATTTCATTAAAAGACCATAACAATTTTTTTCCCTCTCCCCTCTCTCCTCCTTCTGGCAACCACTGATCTTTTTACCGTCTCAATAGTTTTGCCTTTCCAGAATATAGTATTATATAGTGGATGTATATAGTTTATAGCTTTTTTAGACTGACTTTTTTTTTGAGTTGGAGTTTCACTCATGTTGCCGAGGCTGGAGTGCAGTGGCGCGATCTCGGCTCCTTGCAACCTCTGCCTCCTGAGTTCAAGTGATTCTCTTGCCTCAGCCTCCTGAGTAGCTGGGATTACAGGCATGCACCACCATGCCCCACTAATTTTGTATTTTTAGTAGAGACGGGGTTTCTCCACGTTGGTTAGGCTGGTCTGAAACCTCAGGTGATCTGTCCACCTTGGCCTCCCAAAGTGCTGGGATTATAGGCATGAGCCACCTTGCCCGGCCCAGACTGACTTATTTCACTTAGCAATATACACTTAAGCTTCCTCCATGTCTTTTCATGGCTTGATAGTGCAATTCATTTTTAGCTGGATAATTTTCCATTGCATGGAAGTACCATAGTTTGCTTATTATTTCGTGTACTGAAGAATCTGTAGGTCGCTTCCAATTTTTTTGGCAATTATGAAAAGCTGCTATAGACATATGTGTGGAGGTTTTTGTGTGGAGAGAAGCATTCATTTCATTTGAGTTAATACCTAGGAGCATGATTGCTGGATTGTACAGTAAGCCTATTTTTAGCTTTATAAGAAACTTCCCAACTGTCTTCCAAAGTGGTTATACCATTTTGCGTTCCCATCAGCAATGAATAAGAGTTTCTCCTGTTCCACATCCTTGCCAACATTTGGTGTTGTCAGTGTTTCAAATTTTAGCCATTTAAATAGGTTCGTAGTAGTTCAACTGTTATTTTATTTTATTTTTTTTTGAGACAGTCTTATTCTGCTGCCCAGGCTGGAGTGCAGTGGTGGGATCACTGCTCACTGCTGCTTTGACCTCCTGGGCTCCAGCAACTCTTCCACCTCAGCCTCCCAAGTAGCTGGCACCACAGGTGTGGGCAACTATGCCTGGCTAATTTAAAGAATTTTTTTGTAGAGAAGTGGGGGGTCTCCCTATGTTGCTCAGACTGGGCTTGAACTCCTGGGCTCAAGTGATCCTCCCGCTTTGGCCTCCCAGGTGTGAGCCACCATGCTTGACCCAAATGTTACTTTAATTTTAAATTCCCTCATGACATATGACACTGAGCATCTTTTCATATGCTATTTGCCATTATGTATGTCTTCTTTGGTGAGGTGTCTCTTCAGATACTTTGCCCATTTTAAAATTGTGTAGCTTGTCTTCTTGATGTTGAGTTTTTGGAGTTTAATGTAAATTTTGAATACAAGCTCATTATCAGATATGTGTTTTGCAAATATTTTCTCCTAGTCTGTGGCTTCTCTTTGTTCTCTAAACCATAGACAACTTTGAGAATGCACGATCTTAGGAAATATAGTTTTCATGAACCCTTCTTGAGGACATTACAGGAGGATAAACTTGAGTCAACTAAGGGCTAGCAAAAAGTAAATTTTAGCAAAAGGAAGGCAGTGAATGTTTAATATATTTACCACAGAACTAAGACTAAAGCAGGCCAGGTGCAGTGACTCACACCTGTAATTCCAGCACTTTGGGAGACTGAGACAGGTGGATTACTTGAGCCTAGGAGTTTGAGATTAGCCTGGGCAACATGGCAAACCCAAACAAAATACAAAAATTAGCTGCCTATGGTGGCTTGCCCCTGTAGTCCCAGCTGCTCAGGAGGCTGAGGTAGGAGGATCGCTTGAGCCTGGGAGGCGAATGTGGCAGTGAGCTGAAATTGTGCCACTGCAATCTAGCCTGGGTAGCAACAGCAACAAAAATACTCAAACAAAAGTTCGTTGGTAGAATTGAGAGAGGGAATGAGGGAAGATGTGGATATAAGCCAATTTATTTATTGTTTTTAAAAACCAAATTTAAAAAGCGAAATCATTTTCTAGGAAAATATTATTTATCAAAAATACTCCAGAGGAGAAAATATAAATAAACATATCTATTAAGGAAATCCAGAAAGTTTTCAGAGAGCTGCTAGGTTACCCCAAAGAATCAGACTCGGATAGTTTCACAGGAAAACACTAACCAACCTTTATTTTTATTTAATTAAAAATATTTTTTGAGTCAGGTCTTACTTTGTTGCCCAGGTTGGGGTACAGTGGCCCTGCCATTCTCACTGCAGCCTTGACCTCCCAGACTCAAGCGATCCTCGTGTCTCAGCCTCTAGAGTAGGTGGGACTACAGACACATGCCACCATGCCCTGGCTAATTTTAATTTTTCTGTAGAGAGAGGGTCTTGCTGTGTAGCCCAGGCTGCTCTTGAACTCCTGGGCTCAAGCAATCCTCCTGCCTCGGCCTCCCAGGTGTTAGGAGTAGAGTGTGAGCCACTGTGCCTAGTCTAACAAACTTTTAGAGGAGATTATGCAAATACTGTTCCAGAGCACAGAGAAAGAGAAAAAAAGAATCTCTAAATTATTATTATTGTTGTTGTTTAGGTTTGTTTGTTTATTTAAAATGTACATTGACAATTTATAATTGTATAAATATATCAAGTACAAAGTGATGTTACGATGTATGAATACAGTGTGAAATAATTAAATCAAGCCGGTTAACCTACCTATTACCTGAAATATTTAGCATTTCTGTGCAGAACATTAGAAATTACTCTTTTGGCTCCAAATTATCTTAAAACACCCAGGGTGTAGGCCAGGTACAGTGGCTGAAGCCTGTAATCCCAGCACTTTGGGAGGCCCAGGCGGGTGGATCACCTGAGATCAGGAGTTCGAGACTAGGCTAGCCAACATATAGTGAAATCTCGTCTCTACAAAAGTAAATACAAAACTAGCCGGGCATGGTGGATCATGCCTGTAATCCCAGCTACCTGGGAAGCTGAGGCAGGAGAATCGCTTGAACCTGGGAGGCAGAGGTTGCAGTGAGCTGAGATTGCGCCATTGCACTCCAACCTGGGCAATAAGAGGGAAACTCCATCTTAAAAAAAAAGTATATATATATATATATATATACACATATACACACACACATATATATATATATATACACATATATATACACATATACACATACACACATATATATACACATATACACATACACATACATATACACACACATATACACACATATATATACACATATACACATACACATACATATACACACATATACACACATATATATACACATATACATATACACACACATATATATACACATATACACATACACATACATATATACACACACATATATATACACACATATATATACACATATACATATACACACATATATATACACATATACACATATACATACATATATACACACACATATATATACACACATATATATACACATATACACATACACATACATATATATACACACATATATATACACACATATATATACACATATACACATACACATACATATATATACACACACATATATATGTGTGTGTGTGTGTGTGTGTGTGTGTGTGTGTATGTATACAAAAAAATTAGCCAGGCATGGTGGCATGAGCCTGTAGTCCCAGCTACTCTGGAGGCTGAGGCAGGTGAATTGCTTGAACCCAGGTGGTGGAGGTGCAGTGAGCCAAGATTGCACCACTGCACACTCCAGCTGGGTGACAGAGCAAGACTCGGTCTCAAAAAAAAAAAAAGCCAGGGTGTTATTAATTCCACAGCTTAATAAAAATTACACAAACATTGCTTACCTATTTTAGATACAAATATAGATGCAAAAATCCTAAATAATATATTAGCAAATGATATCTAGCAATACATTAAAGGAATTAAGATCATTTTGACCAAATGGATTTTATTTAGGATATGCTAGAATGGCTTATTGTGATTATCGCTCTTCTACCCATTCTCATTTACAGACAATAATAACAATAATATCATGCTATCACCTAACATGGTACCACATGGTAATAGAGGTGCCCCAGGAAGGGAAGACGGGAAATCCCATCTCTCACCTCATCCGTCTTTGGGTGGGTTAATTTCTCTTCTAGTTCAGTCACAACCCTACCTGGATAGTCTGTGACTTGAAAACCAATATTTAAAGCTAATCACTCCCAACACTCTCTATATGAGATAGGAGGGAAAAGGGGAAGAAAAGAAATAATTAATTAATATATACATATTTATAACAAGTAAGAAAAGATACCCATGTTTGCTAAAGCACTTATTTCTACTGTAGTTGATGTAAATTTCTTCTTCTTCTTTTTTTGAGATGGAATCTCCCTCTGTTACCCAGGCTGGAGTGCAGTGGCATGATCTTGGCTCACTGCAACCTCTGCCTCCCGGGTTCAAATGATTCTCCTGCTTCAGCCTCCTGAGTAGCTGGGATTACAGGCACCTGCCACCATGCCAGGCAAATTTTTGTATTTTTAGTAGAGATGGGGTTTCACCATCTTGGCCAGGCTGATCTCGAACTCCTGATCTCAAGTGATCCACCTGCCTCTGCCTCCCAAAGTGCTGGGATTACAGGCAGGAGCCACTGCATCCACCTGTAATTTCCTTCTTTCACTACCCATTGAATGTTCCCTCTGCCTTAAACCAGCACTTTGGCAAATAGGGGATCTTTTTCTGATGGGAAAACACAAACCATCATTTCTGCAGGGTCTGAGTTCTTGGGTTTTCTGCCTTTCTTGGGTTGTTATTGTTTCTGTGAAATCAATGGAAGACATGGAACCCTGAGTTCTAGATATAGCCCTCCCCATTGTGTAGCGGCACCCACCTTTCCCCTTGATAACCAGGATGGGTCATTCCACGCAGCACAGGGACCTCTCTTTTCCTGTTGCTCAGTAGTATGAAGGACCCCAAATGGCCACAGGGGAAACCTGCACTTCCGGTTCAGTGGAACTGATTGTTTCCTGATGGAAGGAAGCATTTCACCCTTGGGAATTATGACCTCTAAAGCTGGTAGAACTCAAACACCAGTGCTATTAAATAAAATAGGGAGAGGCCATGTGCAGTGGCTTACGCCTTTAATCCCAGCACTTTGGGAGACCGAGGCAGGCAGATCATGAGATCAGGAGTTCGAGATCCTCCTGACCAACATGGTGAAACTCTGTCTCTATTAAAAGTACAAAAATTAGCCAGGCTTGGTGGTGGGCACCTGTAATCCTAGCTACTCAGGAGGCTGAGGCAGAATTGCTTGAACCTGACCCCGGAGGCAGAGGTTGCAGTGAGCTGAGGTCACACCACTGCACCCTGGCCTGGGTGACAGAGCAAGACTCCATCTCAAAAAAAAAAAAAAAAAAAAATGTAATAGGGAGAAAAACACTTTGATTTCTGGATCTGTGAATTCTCACTATGGAGGAATTGTTCAAACTCTGTGGAGCATCCTGTAGGCTGCCACCCCCATCCTGCAGGGGCCTGTCTTCCAGCTGGTACAATTGTGGAGTGTTTACTAGGTAATTCCATTGTATCAGGTAAGCTGCATCTGGGTGATGGGGTACATGGGGTACATGGTAAGATCAGTGGATTCCATGGCTTGAGCCCGTATACTGCACTTCTTTTGCTGTGAGTTGCTTGCTCTGCAGTGGGTTGTATATACTATGACAATGAACACAGCCTTCTGAAAGTCCATGGGGGATAGTGCTGGCAGGAGCACTGCAGGCAGGGAAAGGCAAACCTACATGCTGAATTATGAGTCAATTTATATGTTAGATCTTTCATGAGGTCTTTTGCCATTAACTTGTAACCTGCTACTAGGTAGGTGACTGGCCGATCTGCCATTCCCAGCCCCCTCTGAGGTCCAGCCTTTGGATTCTTTCTTCTATAATACATTACACTGGGGAATTTTGGTATTGTGTGAATCTCAGTCAGCAGAGACCACTCCTGAGGCCACCAGATTTCAGTCAACCAGTTAAGCAAATCATTAGAGCTGCTCTCAGCTACTTCCACTAACCCCAGTGACCCTACGATCTCTAGGAAGTGCACCCTTACTATTAAAGGCCTAGGTGGCACATAGACCTGTCTCTGTAATGTGATTGCTCAGAACAGGCAAAGACTAAATCACAAATGCATTATCAAGGGCCACCTGGCTAGATCATGAACACAGAAACTTGACCTAGCTCTGCCTAAGCTGTGTCTCCTGCCCAGACTGCCTTGAGGCTCTCTGGTATAACCTACAGCTGATTGATCGGAGCTGCTTTGGCTGTAGGTTATCCCAGAGGACCTCAGGGTGGTCTGTGGAGGAGACAGCTTAGGCAGATCTCCATAGTGGAGGGGATGTACTAGCAATGCCAAGAGAGGCTTGGACAGGTGGGGAATAGCCAGAAACGCATCTCTCAGGACAGGTGGGGAGGACGTTGTGGACTGCAAATTCTCCTCTCTCTCTCTGAACACTTATGACCAGAGACACCAAGAATGACCTCCTGGGGCCGAAAAGTGCCACCTCCTTCAAGGGCCCAAGATAGCAATTAGTGAGAGTGCAATCACTTATTCAGGGTTGGGATTGGGTAAAAGTCACAGAAAGAACAATGTATTTCGAGAGACCAGCCCCTACCTGTGTGCAGACGCAGAAGCAGTCTCCAGTGGCAGGCTTTGCTTGTCCAGGAAGCAAATCCTTATGTTGGCCATAGGATTCTTTGCTCATCAACTTTGTATCTGATGTGCACATAATGCATGTGGTCATCTTTAAAAACCTGTGCTGTTGGCCAGGTGTGGTGGCTCACGCCTGTAAGCTCAGTACTTTGGGAGGCCGAGGTGGGTGGATCACGAGGTCAGGAGTTCAAGACCAGCCTGGCCAACATGGTGAAACCCCATCTCTACTAAATATACAAAAATTTGCCAGGTGTGATGGCAGATGTAATCCCAGCTACTTGGGAAGCAGAGAAAGGAGAATCGCTTGAACTCAGGAAGCAGAGGTTGCGGTGAGCCGGGATCATGCCATTGCACTCCAGCCTGGGTGATAGAGCAAGACCGTCTCCAAAAAAAAAAAAAAGGAAAAAAAACAAAACAAAAAACCTGTGCTGTTGCTGAGCATGGTGGCTAACATCTGTATTCCCAGCACTTTGGGAGGCCGAGATGGGCAGATCACGGGGTCAAGAGATTGAGACCATCCTGGCCATCACAGTGAAACCCCATCTCTACTATGTTGGAATCAGATGCTCAGTGCTGCAAAGGAATATCAGCACTGAGACAAAGGATCTTTCAGCAACACAATTTTTACTTCCTGGACTGCAGGAAGGGTACTCTCGCTAGCCATCTTGCCACAAGAGTACAATGAACAAAGGAAGGCAGACATATTTATTCCTTATGCATTTGGGGTCCTCCTTACAGCTGTGTCTGGTCTCCATTGGTTGGAGCCAGATCTCACAATCTAAACTAAACCCCGATTGGCTAACAACTTAAAACTTTTCTAAACAGGTAAAAGCAATGGTGAGCTGGGATGTGGCTGTGAGCACGTACAGCACAGATATCTTGGTTAAAGTAAGCAATGGTGAGCTGGGATGTGGCTGTGAGCACGTACAGCACAGATATCTTGGTTAAAGTACAAGGACATAGAATGTACTATGTGCTTGTAAGCATGGCATGTCTAACAACTACATAGGATAGGGCTTAACAAAGTTATTGTCACACTTATTCTTTTTTTTCTTTTAGCATACTTATTCTTTAACAAGAAAAGGAAACTTTAAAGAGGAACTTTTCTACTTCCCACAACTAAAAATACAAAAATTAGCTGGGGGTGGTGGCATGTGCCTGTAGTCCCAGCTACTCAAAGGCTGAGGCAGGAGAATTTGCTAGAACCTGGGAGGCAGAGGTTGCAGTGAGCCAAGATGGCACCACTGCACTCCAGCCTGGTGACAGAGTGAGACTTCATCTAAAAACAAAAAACCAAACAAAAAACACCTGTGCTGCCAGAAAATAACCAAATCCACCAGTAAACATTTCTCTTCATACAAAGATTAGAATTATTATGTAATAAAATCCTGCAAGTGAGGAATGCATCCTGCAAGATTTCTGATAATGAATTCCTATTTTGGAACCCATATTTGATTGATTAAGTTCCTCATTGGCAAGATTCCAGAGTTGGCAAAAAGGGCCAGGGTAAGATGGTATCACTGCTTTCATAGCTGCACCGATCTGGAGAATTAGAAATGAAGTTTGCTCTTTTGTCCTTTTAAGACCCGCTCCAGGCTGGGTGCAGTGGCTCACACCCGTAATCCTAGCACTTTGGGAGGCCGAGGCGGGTGGATCACCTGAGGTCAGAAGTTTGAAACCAGCCTGGCCAAGAAGGCGAAAGCCCGTCTCTACTAAAAATACAAAAAAATTAGCCAGGCATGGTGGCAGGCACCTGTAATCCCAGCTACTCAGGAGTCTGAGGCAGGAGAATCGCTTGAACCTGGAGGGGGACGTTGCAGTGAGCCGAGATTGCACCACTGCACTCCAGCCTGGGTGACCGAGTGAGACTCTGTCTTAATAAAAGACCTGCTCTGGGCCATTCTTCTATGGCTACTTTGAAGTGATTTGACCCCCATCCCCTTTGCTTTTCTCTGCGGTTTCTAGGTCACTCCATGGAGGAAATTCCTTCTTTCCTTTGAATAAATTCCTCTAAGTTAAGCTCCCATCGTCATAGCGATCTGCATTCCATCATCCACAAGGCAAAGGGAAGCCTTTGCCATCAAAAGCTTTAGCTGTATTATCTGTGGTTGGTTTTTCTGCAGAGGAATTCCAGGCTGGTGGGTGGCTCTGGGAAGGGCAGTGGGCTTGGCAGCTTCCCTTTCTCCCTGCTCCCTCTTTTCCCTGGGCTTGGGGGCTTCCCTGCTCAGGTGACTGGGCTGACCCCACCCGCTCCAGCGCAGGGCCACACTTCCTGATTTTGTGGAGTCGAGAACAATTTACACATACCCACAATCCAAAACGCAACTTGATTTACTATAACACTTTTTATCTGTGAATCCACAATATCTGAGACAGGTTTCCACCAATTTAGAAAGTTTATTTTGCCAAGATTAAGGACGCACCCATGACACAGTCTCAGGAGGGCCTGATGACATATGCCCAGGGTGGCTGGGGTACAGCTTGCTTTCATACATTTTAGGGAGACATGAGACTGGGGGGGTAGAGAAGGGGAGGGGAGAGGGGCTTCCAGATAAGAGACATAAGGTTGCAGCCTTTTAAGTCTTTGATCTGATCAGCCTTTCATTGAACACACAATGTAATCTGGCTCAGTGTGGGCAAATTGTGAGGGAGGTATGTAGGTTTTTTTTTTTTTTTTTAATCTTTGTAGCTATCTTATTCAGATTCAGGAATAAAACGGGAGGAACAAAAAGTCGGGCAAAACTGTTTTGCCCGACTTTTCCTTTGGCTTAGTGATTTTGGGGTTCCTGAGATTTCTTTATTTTTTTTTTTAGATGGAGTTGTCCAGGCTGGAGTGCAGAGGCGTGTAGCTCACTACAACCTCCATCTCCTGGGTCCAAGCAATTCTCCTGCCTCAGCCTCTAGAACAGCTGGGATTATACATGTGCCACTGTTAGGCCTCCAAGTCCTGGCCTGGCCATTTTAGCCTTGGTGACCTGCACGTACACCTCTGGAAAGTCTCCAGGAGCCAGAAAGTCTAAAGTAACCACAGGTGATCAGGTGGCCACAGAAAGAAGTAAAATAACTTGTTTCTGCCTCAACTAATTGCTCCGCAAACCTGTACCCATTATTCCTGTTCAGCCTTGCAAAAATTTCTCCCAGACCTTGGGTTTCTCAAGCCCCCAACCCTTGTAACTATGTAATCACCGAACCCTCCCTTCTGACTGCAACTAATACTCCCCACCCTTATGATCATACCTGATTGTAATAAATGACCCCTACCTTGTGATCATGCCTCCCGTGATGCCCTCCCCTCCCCAAGATAATTACCACCTTTAGCTGACCACTTGCCCCAATCTATATAATCAATCCTCTCTCCTACCCACTTTGCCTAACTCCTTTCTTGGACTTGGCCCGCTTGCACCCAAGCACAAAATAAATGACCTTGTTGCCCACACAAAACCTCTTTGGTGGTCTCTTTACATGAGCGGCACACGTGACAGCCACCACGTCCGGCTAATTTTTTAGTTTTAGTAGGGATGGGGTTTCACCTTGTTGACCAGGCTGGTCTTGAACTCCTGACTTTAACCTGCCTCAGCCTTCCAAAGTGCTGGGATTTAAGGAGCGAGCCACTGTGCCCGGCCCAGAGATTTATTTTCCTTTCACTGATCTAACAACTGGAGTTCTTATCCTTTATTTTGATTAGAAACAAAATAAAGATTCTTCAATGTTCCTCAAGAGGATGGTGTTCAGTTGAGTAATATGGTTTGATGTTATAAATCCTTCAACATACGAATCATTTAGGTACACAAAATGATTAATTGTATTTTTATTGCAAACATTTAATGACCTCAAAACACAGAGGATAATACTCCCATTGGTGAAATGAAAACTTGGCTTTGTTTTAGCAACAAAGAAACTCTTCATTATCAGCACCTTCTGGGGTTGGGAAAGTGCCTGTTGCATGTTTGAAAACAAATTAACTTGTTACAAACAATTAAAACATAAATTACATACCAGAGATACAACCTATACAGACAAACACTAACAACAAATCTACAGAGGTTGTGTGTGTGTGTGTGTGTGTGCTCGCATGTGTTTGTAGGGGGTGGGGGCAGCGAGTATATGAGAAATCTTTATTTTTTGAGACAGAGTTTTGCTCTTGTTGCCCAGGCTGGAGTGCAGTGGCATGATTTGGACTCACTACAACCTCCACTTCCCGGGTTCAAGATTACCCTGCCTCAGCCTTCCGAGTAGCTGGGATTACAGGCATACACACCGTGCCCGGCTAATTTTGTATTTTTAGTAGAGTCGGGGTTTCTCCATGTTGGTCAGACTGGTCTTGGACTCCTGACCTCAGGTGATCCCCCTGCCTTGGCCTCCCAAAGTGCCGGCATTACAGGCCTGAGCCACCACGCCCAGCCTATTTATTTATTTATTTATTGAGACAAGGTCTTGCTCTGTGATCCAGGCTGGAGTGCAGTGTTATAATCATGGCTCACTGCAGCCTTGAGCTCCTGCCCTCAAGCGATCTTCCTGCCTAAGACTCCTGAGTAGCTGGGACCCAGACAGGAGTTCGGCAGGACTGGTTTTGCAAGGTATAGGTCACAAGGACCCGGCTGCTAAAACAAGATATGGTAAATAAGTGGATCAAAACCTGCCAAAACCAAGACGATGACTAAAGTGACCTCTGGTTCTCCTCACTGTTCTTCATACACTCCTTATAATCAATGAGCTTGCTAAAAGACACTCCCACCAGCGCCATGACAGTTTACAAATGCCATGGCAACACTTGGAAGTTACCCTAAGTGGTCTGAAAGGGGAGGAAACTTCAGTTCCAGGAAATGCCTGCCTCTTTCCTGAAAACCATGAGTAATCCACCCCTTGTTTAGCATATGATCAAGAAATAATACTCCATTTGAAAAAAAGATTAAAAAAAGAGAAATAAGCATAAAAATAGCCAACTAGTGGCCCTTGGCCCTTAGGTCTGGTCTGCCTATGGCATAGGCATTCTCTTCTCCTTCTTAGTAAACTCTCTTCTTCTTTTTTAGTAAACTTGCTTTCAGTTTACTCTGTTGTGTTGGTTCCCTCTTCTTTTTTTTTTTGAGATGGAGTTCACTCTCGTTGCCCAGGCTGGAGCGTAATGGCAGCTGTCTGGGCTTACTGCAAACTTTGTCTCCCGGCTTCAAGTGATTCTCCTGCCTCAGCCTCCGAGTAGCTGGGATTACAGGCACACGTCACCACACCTAGCTAATTTTTGTGTTTTTAGTAGAAATGGGATTTCACCATGTTTGCCTCATTTTGTTCAAGGCCAGGCTGGTCTCAAACTCCTGACCTCAGGTGATCTGCCCACCTTGGCCTCCCAAAGTGCTGGGATTATAGGCGTGACCTGTTGGCTCCCTCTTGAATTCCTTCCTGTGTAAAGCCAAGAACCCATGTGACCTCCTGGGCTGACCTCTAATTTTGGGGTTTGCCCTGTGACAGGATTACAGGCAGTGCTGCCACGCCTGGCTAATTTTTTTTTTTAGAGAGAAAGGGGTCTCACTATGTTGCCTGGGCTAGTCTCAAACTCCTGGGCTCAAGCCATCCTTTCGTTTCAGCCTCCCAAAGTGCTGGAATTACAAGCATGAGCCACATCGCTGGACCAATATTTTTTTTGAAGGAGAATTTAAAAAAATTATGTACAGAAAACTCAACAGTGGATGTTTAACCGAGTTTAGTGGCAAGTTCTTTAGCCTTTGCCTTTTCCAGCTTAGCGATGTCTGAGCCACAGATTTTGGACCCAGGGCATTGCCGTAACCACCCAGCAGGTTCACCTTGCCTGCTGCCTAGACAGAGCCAGTTTATTAAGACAGGGGAATTGCAGAGGAGAGAGAGCGATTCATACAGAGCCGGCTGAGCAGGAGACCAGAATTTTACTATCACTCAAATCAGTCTCCAAAGGTCAGAGGTTTTTAAAAATTTTTATTTTTATTATTTTTTCTTTTTCCCATGCTGTTCTCATCATATAGATCAGAGTGTTTAAAGATGATTTGGCAGCTAGGGGCTTGGGAAGCGGGGAGTGCTGATTGGTTGTGAGGGGGAAACCCTGCAAGAGCTGAGGCAAGGGTCTGAAGACTCAGCTTGTTCTCATTTAAATATAGAATTAGAAAAAATTAGAGATATAGTTACATAGTTATTCCTATATATAATCATAAGTAATCACATAGCTATGCATATGTAATCATAAATATATGCATCTATATAATCATATAATCTTTAATCTTACTATTAAGTCTTAGGTCAAGAAGGATGAGACTGAGTGGCATTGGGAAAGAGGTGACCCTAAGGCAAGATGCTCTAAGCCCTCTGTCAACCCCGCATAAGCTGCTGGAGGAGTCCTCAGCCGTGCCACAGTGTCAGCGCTGTGAAAGCGCCTGCTGTTTCGCCAGCTAGGGAAGGAGATGTCCAAGATGGCTGAGACGTCTCCTTCCTTGGGGGAGTGAGGGGAAAACTCCACTTCTCCAAGCTCCTGTGATAGGCCTGATGGCTGTCAGGGAGGCCCGCAGACATCTGGGGGCTTAACTGTCTCTGTGTGATGCTGTGTTTCGTCGGCCACGTCCATGACTACTTTCGTGTTCTGCTTCTGCACCTCGGTCCTCTTTTTCATAGAAGATAAGAATTAGTAATAGTAACATAAATCTTAGTGACCTTGTTATTTCTTGACAAGTATGAAAAAAGTGCTTTCGCCTTAGGTTTTCTCCTGGTCTCAGCTTCTTCAAAGTGGTGGGCCCCTGTCTCCAAGACACGTGGTTTACCTGACCCTGTCACTGACCACAATTATGTCACCCTACCTTCCCTGCCCCCTGCCTTGTACTCCATAAAAGTCAGAACGTCCAGGCACTCGGAGCCACTGCCAGACTCTGCGTAGTGGACCCCCAGGCCCAAACTCTGTTATCTCTTTCTTGGTGTCTTGTGTTTTTTATTTCCACAGTTTCTCGTCTCCACACCTGCAGAGAGGGGCTCACGGGACCCTGTAGGGCTGGACCCTACAATTGGTCAGGTTGGAGATGGGATCCTAGGGGTCAAAGTGAGATTTCCTTGCTGTCTTCTGTTCCTGAGTGCGACAGCGGAACTAGTTGGGTCAGATTAGCGGTCTGGGTAGTGTCAGCTGATCCACTGAGTGCAGGGTCTGCAAAATACCTCAAGCAATTTGGGGAAGGTCAGACTCTTGGAGCCAGAGGCTATGTGACCCCTAAACTGTGATCTCTAATCTTGTAGCTAATTTGTTGGTCCTGCAAAGCAGACCGAACCCCGGGAAAGAAGGGGGGCTTTTCAGGAAGGGGCTGTTACCAATTTTATTCAGAGTCAAAGCATGAACTAAGTTCCTTCCTAAAGTTAGTTCAGCCTATGCCCAGGAATGAACAAGGACAGCTTTAAAGGTTAGAAGCAAGATGGAGTCCATTAGCTCTGATTTCTTTCACTGTCATCATTTCCCAAGTTATAATTTTTGCAAAGGAGGTTTCATTGCCTCCCCAGTGACTGCAGATCTCATCATACCTGCCATTGTAATCGGTCCTGATAGCTTCCACCACCTTAGCCAGAGCTGCTTTGTCTTCCTAGTGAGCCTGTGTGAAGGTGACAGTCTTCCTGGGGTCTTCCTGCGGGCTAGGCATCTCCATCCTGCCTTCCCCTGGGTAATTCGATAAGGGACCCCCAGTGTAGGACACTGCACAGGCAGGGAGACAGCCAGCTCAATGGGAGTCACGTGCAGTCACCCCCAGCTGAAGCTTCTTGTTCAAGATGCCGGGGGTTAACCCTGCTCACAAGGACAGGTGGGCTCTTCCTTGCCAGCAGCTTTCTTCTCCACCTGGGCCAACAGCCTCTGCTCCTTTTCTTTCTTTTTTTTTTTGAGACGCAGTCTCACACTCTTGCCCAGGCTGTAGTGCAGTGACACGATCTCAGCTCACTGCAATCTCCATCTCCTGGGTTCAAGCAATTCTCCTGCCTCAGCCTCCCAAGTAGCTGGAACTACAGGCATGCGTTGCCACGCCTGGCTAGGTTTTTTTTTTTTTTTTTGTACTTTTAGTAGAGACAGGGTTTCACCATGTTGGCCCAGATGGTCTTGATCTCCTGACCTTGTGATCTGCCCGCCTTGGCCTCCCAAAGTGCTGGGATTACAGGCGTGAACCACCGCGCCCAGCCCTCTGCTTCTTTTCTTGCTTTGTCTCTGGTCTGTACCACAGTCCAGCTGATGCAGTGAGAAGCTATTTCTTGGTCCCAGGCCTGGCTGAGTGGGTCACTCGCAGGAGGTGCTTTCAGCTGCTCATGGAGGTCAGCCCTTTGCCACTGCCACCAGATGTAGTCAGGCATTCAGCAAAGCAGGTGAGATCCCTTTGGGATGGATATTCTGTTCAATGCCAAATGCTTAGCCTTTTCTCAAATGCCGAAGTTCTCAGGTGAGTGGGACTCATCACCTCCTCAGCCTCCTGCTTCTTCATGACAGCGGGGCTGGGGCTGTCTTCTGCCCTTGGCCTTCTTTCCTTTTGGCCTCTTGCGCAGCTAGAGAGAACGGAAAGGCAATTGGCCTCTGTGCCTTCTGCTCAATTTGCTGTGACTGTAAAACTGGTCTCAAAAATAAAGTCCACTAATAAAGGACAAAAACGAAAACAAAATCCCAAATCTATTATGGTTTCCAAGGCTGAAGTGTGGAGTTTTAATTAGACAATCTAGCTGTGTGTTTAAAGAAAAAGTCATTTCCTTAAACAAATCAACGCTTTTTTTTTTTTTTTAAGACAGAGTTTCGCTTTGTCGCCCAGGATAGAGTGCACGATCTTGGCTTACTTCAACCTCTTCTTCCCGGGTTCAAGTGATTCTCCTGCTTCAGCCTCCCGAGTAGCTTAAATACAGGTGCCTGCCACGACGCCCAGCTAATTTTTGTATTTTTAGTAGAGACGGGGTTTTGCAATGTTGATCAGGCTGGTCTCTAACTCCTGACTTCAGGTGATCCACCTGCCTCAGCCTCCCAAAATGCTAGGATTATAGGCATGAGCTACCTCACCCGGCCTTTTTTTTAAGATGGAGTTTTGCTCTTGTTGCCCAGGCTGGAGTGCAGTGGCACGATCTCGGCTCACTGCAGCCTCTGCCTCCTGATTTCAAACAATTCTCCTGCCTCAGCCTCCTGAGTAGCTGGGACTACAGGGACAGGCCACCATGCCCAGCTAACTTTTTTTGTATTTTTAGTAGAAATGGGGTTTCACCATGTTGGCCAGGTTGGTCTTGATCTCTTGACCTCATGATCTGCCCACCTTGGCCTCCCAAAAGTGCTGGGATTACAGGTGTGAGCCACTGTGCCCGGCCTAATTTTGTATTTTTTAGTAGAGACAGGGTTTCTCCATGTTGGCCAGGCTGGTCTTGAACTCCTGACCTCAGGTGATTCCCAAAGTGCTGGGATTACAGGCCTGGTGCCTGTCTTGAAGGAAGGCTGTAACTCATTCACTTGAGGGTCTGTTAGTTGCTTGGTATTTTGCATACACTCTGTCTCAATCCTTCCAATGACTTTACTGGGTAGGTGAGATAATTATAATTTTAATAGATGGGCTGGGCACAGTGGCTCATGCCCATAATTCCAGCACTTTGGGAGGCCGAGGCGTGCAGATCACCTGAGGACAGGAGTTCGAGACCAGCTTGGCCAACATGGTGAAACGCTGTCTCTACTAAAAAAATACAAAAATTGCCTGGGTGTGATGGTGGGCACCTGCAATTTCAGCTACTCAGTAGACTGAGGCAGGAGAATTGCTTGAACCTGGTTGCAGTGAGCTGAACCATCAACAATAGCATGGACGACAGTTGCCTTAACGACTGTCCCAGCTGCAGTAGGTAAGTGACCCAGAGCTGTTTCTTGCCATTGTAAAGAATGCTTTGTTCCCTGTGAGGAATCCTTTTTGTTAAATGATGATTATCACTTGCTTGTTGTCAATAAATGTGTGAGTCAGGCTCTGTTTGAGGCTCTCAGCTGGGAATGCTGAGGCCCTCTGTCGTCCCACTCCTTTTTGCGCTCTCTGTGTCTGTTTCTTAATTCCTTCAGTGCTGCCTGGGTTGGGGTCTCCACGACCGAGCTGGTCTCTGCACTCCATCTCAAAAAAAATTTTTCTTATAGATGAAGAAACTGAGTCCTAGGTTGGGCGTGATCACGCACACCCGTAATTCCAGTACTTTGGGAGGCCGAAGCAGGTGGATCACCTAGGTTGGGAGTTCTAGACCAGCCTGACCAACATGGAGAAACCCCGTCTCTACTAAAAATACAAAAAATTAGCCGGGCGTAGTGGTGCATGCCTGTAATCCCAGCTACTCCGGAGGCAGAGGCAGGAGAATCGCTTGAACTCGGGAAGTGGAGGTTACGGTGAGCAGAGACTGCACAATTGCACTCCAGCCTGGGTGAGTCCTAAGTAACTTGACTAAGGTCATTCAGTTGCAGCACGGTCTCCACCTGGAAGCCTGCTTCTTCTCTCCCACTGCAAGGTTTATGGCCAGTCTCTTTACCACGCAGTGGAGGAGGGGAAACAAGACATGTTAATTCTTACACACATGACTGGCTTCACCAGATTGGGGTACAAGTGAGGTTATGTCTCTTTTTAATATTCAAAGTTATTGCTCAAGTCCTCATAAGCCCAGATTAATGGGAAGTCCCTTGCTCAAGTTTTTGGAGAATATATGGAGATTTACACAGTTTAAAAGAGCCAGACCTGGGGAGTGTGGGGGCATTGGCCTGTAGTGGCAGCTACTTGGGAGGCTGAGGTTGGAAGATTGCATGAGCCTGGGAGGTCGAGGCTGCAGTGAGCCGTGGTGGTGCCTCTGCACTCCAGACCCTGTCTCAAAAAAAAAAAAAAAAAGAACCAGACCTTTTGCAGACAGAGATCCAGAGAATTCATTAAGTCCACCAACAGGCTCCGTTCTCTACTGTGACAGAGTTTCACTCTTGTTGCCCAGGCTGGAATGCAGTGGCACAATCTCAGCTGACTGCAACCTCTGCCTCCCAATTTCAAGTGATTCTCCTGCTTCAGCCTTCTGAGTAGCTGGTATTATAGACGCCTGCCACCACACCCCGCGATTTTTTGTGTTTTTAGTAGACACTGGGTTTGCCATGTTTGCCAGCCTGGTCTCAAACCTCCGATTTCAGGTGATCTGCCCGTCTCAGCCTCCTGAAGTACTGGGATTTCAGGTGTGAGTCACTATGTCTGGCCTCCACTGCCGTCTTGTTTCTGCAGTCGCCGCCAGATGCCGCTGCAGCCAATGGGTCCGACTCAGCCAGAGGCCGCCCCTACTGGGGCTGAGCTGTAGTCACCGTGGGTCTGGAAAAGCAATAGAGGAGCTAAAAAGAAATTACTTAGGCAGTTGGTGAGAATAAGAGAGTCCTCTGTAACGCATCCCTTTTAACAAAAAGCAGCCCCCAAATGATTTCTTTTCTAACCAAGAGCAGCCTGCAAAATCAAGCTGCAGGGCCTGGCATGGTGGCTCATGCCTGTAATCCCAGCACTTTGGGAGGCTGAGGTGGGCAGATCACAAGGTCAGGAGTTTGAGACCAGCCTGGCCACCATGGTGAAACCCCTGTCTCTACTGAAAATAGAAAAATTAGCTGGGTGTGGTATCACGCCTGTGGTCCCAGCTATTATATTTGGGAGGCTGAGGCAGGAGAATCGCTTGAACCTGGGGGAGTGGAGGCTGCAGTGAGCCAAGATTGTGCCAATGCACTCCAGCCTGGATGACAGGGAGACTCCATCTCAAAAAAATCCAGCCAGGTGCAGTGGCTCATGCCTATAATCCCGGCACTTTGGAAGGCTGAGGCGGGCGGATCATCTGAGGTGAGAACTCTGAGACCAGACTGATCAACATGGAGAAACCCTGTCTCTGCTAAAAATACAAAATTAGCCAGCAGTGGTGGCACATGCCTGTAATCCCAGCTACTCAGGAGGCTGAGGCAGGAGAATCGCTTGAACCCGGGAGGCAGAGGTTGCGGTGAGCCGAGGTTGTGCCACTGCACTCCAGCCTGGGCAACAAGAGTGAAACTCCGTCTCAAAAAAAAAAGAGAGAGAGAGAAGTGTCACGAGTGCCGCTTGTGCAGAGACCACCAGGCAGGCTTTGTGTGAGCAACATGGCTGTTTATTCCCTGGGTGCAGGCAGGTTGAGGCTGAAAAGGGCGTCAGTGAAGGGTGGTGGGGTAGGAGTTGTTTCCATAGGTTGGAGCAAGTGGTCAGCTAAAGGTGGTAATTATCTTGGGGAGGGGGGGGCGTCACGGGATGCATGATCACAAGGTAGGGTCATTTATTACAATCAGGCATGATCATAAGGGTGGGGGGTATCTGTTACAGTCAGAAGGGAGGGTACGATGATTATATAGTTACAGGGTGGGGGTCTTGAGAAACTCAATGTCTGGGGGAAATTTTTGCAAGGCTGAACAGGAACAATGGGTACAGGTTTGCAGAGCGATTAGTTGAGGCAGGAACAAGTTGTTTTACTTCTTTCTGTGGCCACCTGGTCATTTGTGGTTACTTTAGACTTTCTGGCTCCTGAGGACTTTCCAGAGGTGTACGTGCAGGTAACCAAGGCTAAAATGGCCAGGCCTGGACTTGGAGGCCTAGCAAGAAGGAACACACAGGTCTGCTGGGGCAGAGAGGCTGTGGATTGCATTTAGTCTTTCTGTCAAAAGTAAAACTCAAAGAGCTGTTTTTCAAAGAGTCTTTTAAAGCTGGGCTTAAAAATGCAATTGTCCTGGTTTCTGAACTCCACTGAATCCCTCTGGGGATGAAACAGAAGCTATCAGCTTCTCATGCCAAGCTGCCTCAGCACCTTTAGAGGATTCACAAGCCTTTTTCTAATCTAAGATGTGAACTAGAAAGTGTTTGTGATTCAAGCTAGAATGAGTTAAAAGTTGGCAGAAGAAAGATAATGAGAGGTAAGAGTTGTCAAATGGTTCTCAGGAGTATAGAAGAATGAACTCGGCCAGACACGATGGCTCATGCCTGTCATCCCAGCACTTTGGGAGCCTGAGGTGGGTGGATCATGAGTCTGAGATCAGCCTGACCAATATGGTGAAACCCTCTCTTTACTAAAAATACAAAAATTAGCCGGGCGTGGTGGTGTAAGTCTGTAGTCCCAGTTACTTGGGAGTCTGAGGCAGGAGAATCACTTGAACCCAGGAGGCGAAGGTTGCAGTGAGCCGAGATTGTACCACTGCACTCCAGCCTGGGCCGCAGAGCCAGACTCTCACAAAAAAAAGAAAAAGAAATAATCTCTTTACTGTTTAATGTTTCACTTCAGTTACTTAGAGAGAAGCATAACGCAGGTTGAGTATCCCTTTTCCAAAATGCCTGGGATCAGAAGTGTTTTGGAGTTTAAATTAAAAAAGGTTTTGGAATATATTTGCATATACATAATCAGATATGTTGGGAATGGGACCCAAGTCTTAATGCAAAATTTATTTAGTTTCATGTGTAACTTACACGCAAAGCATTAAACAAATTAAAAAGTGTTTTTCTGAGACAAGGTTTTGCTCTGTCACTTAGGCTGGAGTGCAATGGTGCGATCATAGCTCACTCTAGTCTCAAACCCCTGGGTACAGGTGATCTTCCTGCCTCAGCCTCCTCAGTAGTTGGGACTACGGGCGTGCCACACAGACCTGGCTAATTTTTGATTTTTTTCTAGAGACAGAGTTTTGCTATGTTGTCCAGGCTATGAAGGTGGTTTTATACAATATTTTAAATAATTTTGTGCATGAAACAGTTTCAATGGCATTTTGATTGAAACCTGTCACAGAAGGCCAGGTGTGAAATTTTCCACTTGTGGCTTAGAAAATTTTGGATTTTGGAGCCTTTCAGATTTTGGATTTTTGGATTAGGATTGCTCAACCTGTAGTAAAAAATAGTTGGCTGGCAGGGGAGTCTCTATCCTTGCAGACTGGCATCTGCAGATGTGACCACACGGTGGCGCTGCTATTCCAATGTTGGGGACACATGCGAAAAAGAAAAAACCCAACTTTTTTTTTTTTGAGACTGAGTTTTGCTCTTGTTGCCCAAGCTGGAGTGCAATGGTGCGATCTCGACTCACCACAACCTCTGCCTCCTGGGTTCAAGTGATTCTCCTGCCTCAGCCTCCCGAGTAGCTGGGATTACAAGCATGTGCCATCCACGCCTGACTAATTTTGTATTTTTAGTAGAGACGGGTTTCACCATGTTGGTCAGGCTGGTCTCCAACTCCCAACATCAGGTGATCAGCCCGCCTTGGCCTCCCAAAGTGCTGGGATTATAGGCATGAGCCACCTCGCCCAGCATAAACCCAACTTCTTAAGTGGTGAAACAGTAAACTCCTAGAAATATAAAATAAGGTTTAACACTTATTGCAGTAATGTTTTAAAACTTTGCCTTTTGCATAAAAAAATCATGGTAAAATGCACATGACATAGAATTTAACTACTTTTAAGCGTGCATTTCTGTTGCATGCCGCATATTCATGGTTGTACAACCATCCACACAACTCTTTTCTTTCGAAACTGAAACTCTGAATCCATTGAGCAGTAACTACCCATTCCCTGCACCCCCAATCCCACCCTCTGGCAATCACCATTCTACCTTTTGTGTCTATGAATTTGACTACCTTAGTAGTGGAATTATACAATATTTATCCCTGCGTGACTGGCTTATTTCACTCAGCGTAATATCTTCAAGGTTTATCCATGGTTTAGCACGTGTCAGAATTTATTTATTTATTTTGAGACGGTGAAGGAGACCCAGGCATCTGAGATCAGCTCCCCCTTTGACTATCACACTGCATTTCAATAGAAGAAAAGGCTGACGGACTGGCGCGTCCTGTTTCACCTTCCTGTAGGTGGCAGGCTTGATCTTGGGGAAACTCTCTGGAAGATGCTGTTTTTGCTTAAAACAAGATCAAACCCGAAACCTTTTCACATGTGAGTCCTAAAACTGTAAACCGGAACGCTTTCATGTGTGAGTCCTAAGACTGTAAACCCAAGATTCTTCCATGTGTAATATCTAAAGTATAAGCCTATGTAAAGTCGGAACCTTCCTTTGTTAGATGAGCTGAGCTTTGGACCAATTATCGCTCAGGCTCCGGGGCTGGAATAAACTTCCTCCTTCTCCATTCAGTGTTAGTGAGATCTGTTTCCCGCAGCAGCTCCTGCTACAACGGAGTCTCGCTCTGTTGCCCAGGCTGGAGTGCAGTGGCATGATCTCGGCTCACTGCAATCTCTGCTGCCCGGAATCAAGCGATTCTCCTGCCTCAGCCTCCCGAGTAGCTGGGATTACAGGCGTGTGCCACCACGCATGGTTAGTTTTCATATTTTTAGTAGAGACAGGGTTTCAACATGTTGGTCAGGTTGGTCTTGAACTCCTGAGCTTGTGATCCGCCCACCTCGGCCTCCCAAAGTGCTGGGATTACAGGTGTGAGCCACTGCACCCGGCCAGAATTTCTTTATTTATATTTTTTGAGATGAGTCTGGCTCTGTCACCCAGGCTGAAATGCAGTGGCTCAATCATAGTAGCTCACTGCAGCCTTGAACTCTTGGGCTCGAAAGATCCTCCCACTTCAGCCTCCTGAGTAGTGGGATTATAGGCCCATGCCACTACACCCTGCTAAATTAAAAAAAATGTTTGTAGAGATGGGGATTTTGTTATGTTAGCTGGGCTGGTCTCAAACTCCTGGCCTCAAGTGATCCACCTGCCTTGCCCTCCCAAAGTGCTGGGATTACAGGTGTGAGCCATTGTGCCTAGCCCAACTAATGTTTCTTGAGAGCCTACTCTGGGCTAAATGCTCTTCTATGTTGCAGGGTCGCAGCACTGAGCAAGTCCATGAAAAGCCTCACTTCCCTGGGACCTGCGATCTTAAGGACTCTGTGGGGTCATCTACTGAATAGAATATGTTGGACAGGTGCTGGGGGTAACTGGGGAGCAGTGGAGATGGGGCTCAAGAGAGTCCTTGGGGGGGCCTCTGTTGAATCCCTATCTACCCCGCAAGTGGTGACTTCTACTTAGCCCTAACAGGGAGAGAATGCAAGTTTTCTTAGAGAGCCCTAACAGGTTACCAAATGCAAATGATTGTAAAACTGATAGATGAATCGCATTGTTCCTTACTTTTTGATGAGCTGTTTCTTGAGACTTTTCCAGTGTTTACACAAAAACACTAGCCTTCCTCTGTCATGAGTGTAAGGGCAAAGTTGAGGAGTCTGGGCCAGCTGTGTGCTGGGTTCTGTACAGGATGTTAGAGACACAGAAATGACAAACCCACGGGTCCTGCCTAGCCTGGTGCAGCAGGGGAGATAGACAGTGTCCCCAAACAAAGATTACAGAATATTTCTGCATGGAGGTGGTGCCCAAGAGGGCCTGGTGAGCTCTACTTGGTAAGTCAGAGAAGGCTTCCTGGAGGAGGAGTTTACTCTCCTCTGAAGTCACATCCTGGAAGATGAGCTGAAGGGCATGAGATGGATGCCTGGACTGGGATTCCAGGGACTCAGCACATGAGAAGCCTGGAGATGGTCATGTGTGGAGCTCAAAGGTAGGTGCAGGGGGTTTGGACCTTTCGTATCTTGTACTGCTAAAACAGAGGCAGGTCTGTGATGCCAGGAATGTACCCCAGGGGTGCAGAGTAGCAAGAGCTTTGGTTCTGGAATCAGAGGGAACTGGGTCTGCGTTCATTTGTACTGATATAACCAGATGCCTTAGAATGGGTAATTTATCAACAGCAGAAGTTTGTTGATCACAGTTCTGGAGGCTGGGAAGGCCAAAATCAAGCACCAGGAGGTTTGGTGCCTGATGAGGACCATTCAACACAGACACCAACTTTTTTTTTTGCGTTTTATACTTTATTTAACCTTAACAAAAGGATACATATAGTTACAGGCAAATGACAATTCAGTACACTTATTCAGATAATAGTTTAAAATTTACATCCTTCACCACCGTGGAATATTTGAGTCTGTGTAGTCAAAGTCTTCTGGAATTCCAAAAGTTTTATCAATTTTATTTTCTTCAAACCCAAATTTTCTTTCGGCCCAAGATTTTGTTGCAAATACGTTATCAGTCCGTCTGTCAGCAGTTTCTTGGCTGCTTTATATGCTTGGCGTATTTCTTCCACGACTTGTGGGTCACAATCTTTGTATTTTTCTACTTCCGCCTTTAGCTGTTCCCTTTGGTCTCAAAGTGAAGACAGTTCTTTTGCTAGCGTGGTTCGCTCTTCCGTTTCACGTCGGTCTATTTTAGCTTTTTCAGTGCTTTTCTGTAGGCTTGCATGCTTTTGGCTTCCCTCAGACAACTGAGATTCCAGAGCCTCCAACTTACGTTTCCTTGCATGAAGAGCTTTACTTGGCAAAGCCCAATAATAATTAGAAGTTCCAACCCTCTCACAGTCAGCCATACCATCATCCACTAAGCTTTGAAGGACTTCTTTCACTGACATAGAAGTAACGCCTTTCTCTTTGGGAGCAATCTTCTCCAAGTCTTTTAATTGAAATACATCTTTTGTTTCAAAAAATATTTGCATCATGCGAGTTCTCTTTTCTTTTGCACTCAATCCTTTTTTCTTTGACATGGCACCGGTGTGGGGACCTCCGCTGCGGTGCCTGTGCACAGGGCGAGGGCTTCTTTTGTTTTTTTTTGAGACTGAGTCTTGCTCTGTCACTCAGGCTGGAGTACAATGGTGTAACCTCAGCTCACTGTAACCTTCACCTCCTGAGTTAAAGCAATTCTCCTGCCTCAGCCTCCTGAGTAGCTGGGAATACAGGCGTGTGCCCCATGCCCAGCTAACTTTTGTATTTTTAGTACAGATGGGGTTTCACCCTGTTGACCAGGCTGGTCTCGAACTCCTGCCCTCAGGTGATCCACCCACCTTGGCTTTTCAAAGTACTGGGATTATAGGCATGAGCCATCACGCCCAGCCACAGACAGCAACTTCTATGTGGAAGGGGCATGACGGAAGGGGCAAAACAGCTCCCTCCAGCCTCTTTTATAATGCCACGAATGCCATCCATGAGGGCAAACCTCTTGACTTAAATCACATCCCAAATGCCCCACCTCTTAATACTATCGTTCTGGGTATTAGGTTCTATCATATGAATTCTGGGGGATACCAACATTCAGACCATAGCAGTCTGCATCTTGGCTGAGCCACTCACTTATGATTGACTTGATTTTTTATTTTTGTTGAGGTGGGCCTCACCATGTTGCCCAAGCTGGTCTGGAAGCCCTGAGCTCAAGCAATCTGCCTGCCTCAACCTCCCAAAGTGCTGGAATTACAGGTGTGAGCCACCCCACCCATCCTTATGAGTGACTTCAATGAAGTTGTTTAATTTCTTTCTAGGCCTCAGTTTGCTCATCTGTAAATGGGGATAACAGCAGATCCTTTTCCCTAGGCCTATTATGAAGCTTAATTGAGATAATGGATGTAGAGCACAGGGTATAATGCCTGGCATGTAATAAGCTCTAACATATGTTAACCTGGCATTACAGCATTACTTGATCATGTGTCAGGAGCATTTTTTTTCTTTTTGAGATGGAGTTTTGCTCTGTTGCCCAGGCTGGAGTGCAGTGATGCCATCTCGGCTCACTGCAACCTCTGCCTCCCTGGTTCAAGCGATTCTCCTGCCTCAGCCTCCCAAGTAGCAGGTACTACAGGCATGTGCCACCATGCCCAGCTAATTTTTTGCACTTAGTAGAGATCAGGTTTTACTATGTTGGCTAGGATGGTCTCGATCCCTTGACCTCATGATCTGCCCGCCTCGGCCTCCCAAAGTGCTGGGATTACAGGCGTGATGCCCTATGTCTGGCCGCCTCAGCCCAAATTTTGTATTTTTAGTAGAGATGGGGTTTCACCATATTGGCCAGGCTGGTCGCAAACTTTTGACCTCATGATCTGCCCGCCTTGGCATCCCAAAGTGCTGGTATTACAGGCGTGAGCCACCACGCCCAGCCTGGAGCATTTTTTTCTTGGTTAGTTCATTTTTACTCAAGTAGTGTTTATTTCAAAAGTGTTGCTTCTTAGCTTTATTTGTTTATTTTTATAAATTTATGGGAAACGAGCGTAATATGGTTATATGCATAGATCATGGAGTGGTGAGCTCAGGGCTTTTCGGGTATCCATCACCCAAACAATGTACCTTGTACCCATTAGGTAACTCCTCATCATCCAGGAATACTTAATTTAAAATTAATTTTATATGAAAATAAATAAATATATCAGATACCATATACTTGTGGCCAGTGGCTCTCCTGGTGTTTGCTCTCCTCTGACAGGCAGGTGTGTGGGTGGGACGTCTGGAGGGTAAGGCTCTGGACTGAGGCTTTTCTGGGGGTGGTTGAGGCATTTCTCCAGAAAGGCCTCCTTGGACGCCTAATTTCTGGGGTCCACTCACTCCAAGCTTGTGAACCTGTATATTTTCCTCTTAACTGTGGTCTTTCTGAAGGCAGGGTCCCTTCATTTCTGTGCTTCTGACACAGGCAAGAGCTGCCATCCTGTGGGCATATGATGTCACTCCAGGCCCCTCTGACTGTGCTTGGCTTCATAGACCCTTGTGATCATGTCAAGATGACAGAAAACCATTTGGTTCTGATATGGGAGTGGGGCAGGGATGTGCTGGGTAGAAGAGCAGGTCTCTGGCTAGGGTTTCACACCTGGGCCTGTGCACACGGACCTGGGTGAGGACAGGCATTTCTGTTTTCATGCCCAAATGTTGCATTTCCCACGACCATCCCAGGCTGCCACACCTCCATCCTGTGCCTATAAAAACCCTGAGACCCTAGCCGGTAGACACACAGAGGCTGGACATGGAGAGAAACACACCGGCGTAAGAGCATGCTGACAGGCAGATGCCGGCAGGCCACTGACCAGCGGAATGGTGTGGAGTTTGGCTGAGGCAACTGGAGGAGAGCCTGGCCACTGGGCAGCCTGACTCCGGCTTTCCCACTCCATCCCCCTTCTGGCCACCCCATCCACCCTGCTGAGAACTACCACTCAATAAAAAACCTTGCACTCATTCTCCAAGCCCACATGTGATCCGATTCTTTCAGTACACCAAGACGAGAACCCCAGGATACAGAAAGCCCTCTGTGCTTGTGGTAAGACAGAGGGTCTAATAGAGCTGATTACACATGCCACCTACAGACAGCAAAACTAAAAGAGGACTCTGTGGCCGGGCGCGTTGGCTCACACCTGTAATCCCAGCACTTTGGGAGGCTGAGGCAGGCAGATCACAAGGTCAGGAGATCGAGACCAGACTGACCAACATGGTAAAACCCCATCTCTACTAAAAATACAAAAAATTAGCTGGATGTGGTAGCACGTGCCTATAATCCCAGCTACTCGGGAGGCTAGGGCAGGAGAATTGCTTGTACCCAGGAGGCAGAGGTTGCAGTGAGCCAAGATTGTGCCATTGCACTCCAGCCCAGATGACAGAGTGAGACTCCATCCCCACCTCCCCCCAAAAAAGAAGACCCTGTAACACACACCCTCTGGGGCTTCAGGAGCTGTAAGCATTCATCCCCAGACGCTGCCAAGGGGTCGGAGCCCATCTGCATGCACCCCTAGAGGTTTGAGCAGCAGGACTCTGAAGGAGTGAGCCATTCTCCCTGTTGCAAACCCTGTGAAGGGGACAAGGGAATCGTTCCCCCTTCAGTTCCAGATTCCAGGTCCCAGTGCACTGTGACATTTCAAAAGCATGCATATCCTTTTGACATAGAGTATCCACACCACAAAAAAAATCCTGGGTTACATGGATTTTATAAACCAGGCAGGGAGAATTAGGCCTCTAGCAACAAGACCACAAACCCTGAGGATGTAGATAAATGCAGAACGCGGTAGATTAGGAAGGCGTGATCCACTCAAGGACAAAACAAAGAAAAGCAGAGTTTAGAATCCTGCAGGCTGTCACTGCTTACAGGAAGCGCCAGTCCTTATGAGCTGTTGCAAAAGCTGGGACTTTCTGGTGTTTCAGCTGCTGATGTCATTTTTTTTTTTTTTATCGAGATGAAGTCTCGATCTGTCGCCAGGCTGGAGTGCAGTGGTGCGATCTCGGCTCACTGCAGTCTGTGCCTCCAGGGTTCAGAAGTGATTCTCCTGCCTCAGTCTCCTGAGTAGCTGGGATTACAGGCATGCACCACCACACCCAGCTAATTTTTGTATTTTCAGTAGAGACAGGGTTTCACTATGTTGGCCACGTTGGTCTCAAGCTCCTGACCTTGTGATATGCCTACCTCAGCCTCCCAAAGTGCTGGAATTACAGGCGTGATCCACTGTGCCTGGTGATTTCATGGCTTTAATGGGGCTTCTTGTACCTCACCCTGCCTTCCAGTGCACCCAGTGGAGACCGAGGGACAGTGGCCCTGGGGACCAGTAACTTGAGAAGGAGACACAGGTCTGAGGCCAGTGTGACCAGGGGTCAGGGGCCAGCTGGGCAGGAGCAGGGCTAGCTCTTCAGGTCAACGGCGCTCCCGGCATTGGGGTTAATGTGTGGAGCGTGTGTCCCTGCCCAGACTGCCTGTTCAGCTTCCTCCCTGCATCTCCCCTCAGGGGCCAACAGGGACCTCAAACACAGTCCATCCCAAACTGAGCCTTTTTTAGTTCCTCTTTCTACACTGCGCGTTTAACCCACTCCAGCCCCCTCTTCTTGGCTCAGTTAAACTGCTCTCACTTTCTCAGCCGCATCCAAAGCTTCTTCGGGAAGCCTTGCTTTCCCTACCCAGAGGCCCTCCCCAGCCAGTGCTGAACTGATGGTTCAATTTTATTTTTTATTGTTTGTAGAGTCAAGGTCTCACTATGTTGCCCAGGCTGGTCTCAAAACTGGCCTCAAGCCATTCTCTTGTCTCTCTCTCCCTAAGTGCTGGGCTTACAGGTGTGAGCCACTGCACCTGGCTCAAAAAGTACTTTTTTTTTTTTTTTTGAGACCGAGTCTTTGCCCTTGTTGCCCAGGCTGGAGTGCAGTGGCACGATCTCGGTTTACTGCAACCTCCACCTCCTGGGTTCAAGCAATTCTCCTGCCTCAGCCTCTGAGTAGGAGGGATTGCAGGTGCCCACCACCATGCCCAGCTAATTTTTTTTGTATTTTTAGTAGAGATGGGATTTCTTCGTGTTGGCCAGGCTGGTCTTGAACTCCTAACCTCAGAAGACCCACCCGCCTCAACCTCCCAAAGCGCTGGGATTACAGGCGTGAGACACTGCACCTGGCCATAATCTGCTTTTAATCTGACATCTCCTCACTGTCGTCACAGCCACTTCCAGTCCCAAACACCATCGTCACCTCTCTTCTGACACTTTGGCACCAACGTCCCCTGCCCACTCTCACCCCTAAAGGTTCATTCTCATATAGCAGCCTGAAGGTGACTTTAAAAAATGTGTATCAGACCATGTGTTGCCTTGTTTAACTCATCAGTGATTCCCCCATTTCACAGAGGAGAAAACTCCTCAGGACTTCCATGCCCCTGAGGCCCTGTGATCTAGCCCCTCCCTCTCTCTCTGGCCCTGTCCTCTGCTTCCTCTGCTTTTACTCACTGGCCTTCTCCCTCTTCCCCAGCACATACCTGCTGTGCAATATGTGAGCGAATGAGCCAGAAGGAGGCAGAGAGAGAGAGCCTACGGAGGAGAGAACGGTGGAAGCATGGAATGAGGCAGATAAATGGAGGAAGACAGAGACCAGGAGAAGTGGAAACAGACGGTGGAGAGGCCAGGGGAGTTCTGTGATTTGGGTGTAGGGTCTTTTAGGCTGATGGTGCAATGGACTGAATGCTAACCTCTGTGACCTGCATGTACACCTCCAGATGAGTTCCTGGAACTAGAAAGTCTGAAGTAACTGAAAAATCACAAAAAGGAGAAGAATGACCAATGCTTGTAGTGCCTCATTAACCCTGAGACATTCTTCTATTGTTCCTTATTCCTGCCTCAACTGTTAAGGCAACTGGACTTTGTAACTGACCTTGCTCAACTGATAGATCAACCTCATGACTCCAGACCCTATGACCCCCTCCCAGCTTGCAAAAACCGCCCTGAACTGTAACTTCTGCAACTTTCCACTGCTTACCCCAAACCTACAAAACCAACTCCTAGCCCACTGCTCTCCACTGACCCTCTTTTTGGACTCAGCCCACCTGCACCTGGTGAGTAAACAGCCATGTTGCTCACACAAAGCTTGTCTGGGGGGGTCTCTTCATTCAGAGTGTGTGTTTAACATTGGGGAACCTCAATTTTCTTCAGGGCCCCACCTCTTCTCTTTGTTGGAATTGGGCCTGGGACAGGTGGCTAGTGGGTCTGGGGCTGATGGAGTTGTGGGGGCTGGGAGCTGAGTTCAGAACTGATCTCTGGACCAGGCTGGAGGATTGGCCTGGGTGGGACCTGGGAATTTTGGGAATTTGTCCCTTCCTGTTGGCTTTCCTCATTTCTGTGACTTGGGAGTGGGAAGGGCTGTCTAGAGGGGCTGACTGCTGTTCCCCTCTCTATCACATCTTTTTCTCTGCTTCCTGTCCTTGAAGTTTCCAAAATTGTTGATGTCTCCAAATTCCCAACCAGGAACTGATTCTTCTGCTCCCATCTGCCAGCCTGAGCTGCAGGAAGCTGGGGCCTTCCTCTGAGGCACAGTTGCCAGGCCCTTCAGCCCACCCCTACTGACTCCTGTCACTCCCCAAGGCAGTAAATCTAAGTCAAGCACCAGCTCAATGGGAGGGAAGCCAAGCTTTCTCTGCAGCAATTGGAGGAGATTAAAAGGAGTAAAGGAATTGATTTTCATTGAGCACCTACAGTGAGAGGGCTTTGCTTATCCAAAACAACAACAACAAAAAAACAAAAAACACCCAAAATGGTCAGCGTTAGACACTTTGCCTTACATTAACCTGTTTAATTCCAACAAGAACAGAGTGAGGCAGGTATTAGCATCCCCATTTCCAGCTGAAGAAACTGAAGAACAGAAACCTTGAGTCACTTGTCCAAGGTTCCCTTATGGCTGATAAGTGGCAGAACCAGCACTGAAAACCACATTTGTTTGATTCCAAAGGGCCTGCCTGTCTTCCCACAGGGAGTCACTTGTACGTGGATTAGACTCTTGTTTTTTTTTTTTCTGGGTTGGTGTTGGGCACGGAGATTGAATGTTGAATAAGGTTGTTCCTGAGGTCAGGGAGCTGGCAGTTCAGACAGGGAGAGAGACATAAAGCAGGAGCAGAGGCCATCCGTGCCTTCATGCAACACAGATGGATTGGGAGCAGACCAAGCGCGGGGACCTTTCTAGGTGCTGGGGATTTAGGACCGAGTGAGACAAAGTCCCTGCTGTCTCGGTGCCTGCATGTATGTGCAGAAAGATAATCACCTAAATATATGACATTCATTATCAAATGGTGACGAGTACCATGGAGAAAAAGAGAGCAGGGAAGAAAGAGAGGAGGGAGTGGCAGGGGGTGGACACAGAGCTTCCTGATGTGGGGACATGGGTGGACAGGGCAGGAAGCCCACCTTCTTGGCCTCAGGGCCTCTCAGACTGGTGCTGGGGGCCTGTCTGTTTCTGCCGTGTCCACTTGCCTGGCAGAAGGGGAGTCCAGGGTGGCTCTGCTGCAGGTAGTCTTGGCTTGGGTGGGCGCTCTCTCAGGTGGCCCCTTGGACACTGCCCTTTGGCATGTGGATCCGAAAGTTAAGGAGAGTTTTTCATGTTCATGCTGGTATTTGTGTACCGAATGGACTGTTACCATTTTGTTTCCTTAAAATAATTAATAGTCAGTTAAAGTACATTTTAAACCTAGTTTTCCTTAAGCTTCTTGTAAGTTCAGCTTATAAACGTAATTATTCACCAGGCGCGGTGGCTCATGCCTATAATCCCAGCACTTTGGGAGGCCAAGACAGAGTTTCGCTCTTGTCACCCAGGCTGGAGTGCAATGGCAAAACCTTGGCTCACTGCAACCTCTGCCTCCTGGGTTCAAATGATTCTCCTGCCTCAGCCTCTGGAGTAGCTGAGATTACAAGTGCCCACCACCACACCTGGCTAATTTTTTGTATTTTTATTGGAGATGGGGTTTCACCATTTTGGCCAGGCTGGTCTCCAACTCCTGACGTCAGGTGACCCCCCTGCCTCGGCCTCCCAGAGTGCTGGGATTACAGGTGTGAGCCACTGGGCTCTGCAATAATTATTCTTTTAATAAATTGTGCTAAATAAGAGCCACCAACTTGACTTTCTCACTGATTAATGCATAATAATGAAAGTCAAAGACACAAAACTCTCTTAAATAATCAGTTTCATTCACCATGCAGTTAAATGCCTAGAAACGTTTTAAATTGAGTTTACACATTAGGTGTATTTTAGGGATTTGATTTTAACAATCAAAAACTAAGTAAATAAGGCAAATTAATACTCATAAGGAATCTCAAGGTCTCGTCAACATTCCAGTATTGTTCACAAACCTCATCAAATTATTTCGTACCTTTCAACTGAAAAAGAAACCACAAGTCTAAAATCAAGTACTTCATTTTATATTTTGATTTGTTATCTCAGGCTAATTCCAAATCTTTTAGTATGCTGAATTTTCTTACACATTATAATACCAAATATAGATTGCTCTTAAATTTAGCACAGATGTATTAATACTCCATGTTAGATTTACTTCACCGCCTATGTATTTAGTTTCACACCTTCCTAGGTTTGGAATACACTTTACTGAAGGAAAATCATTCACATCCGTGTCCTCTGGAATACCAGCCGTTGCCTGGGGCTACTTGCTGGACAGAGTTCTGACACTGGTTGTGGGGTCTGGGCTGATCATCACGAGAATAATTTTCCTGGAGCCACAGGGAGAAGTTCTCTATCCTTTCTAGTTGCTAAATCCATGCTCTCCAGATGGGATTGAACTCACAGCCCATATTTCTTGGGTTCTATATTTTCCCATATTCCATATTCTTTTTTGGTTGACTGGAATAGATGGAATACTGAACCAGTACTATCATTGCAACTACGTTCCTTCACTTTCGTGCTGGGGTGAACACAGAATTCTTTTTTTTTTTTTTTTTGAGATGGAGTTTCCCTCTTGTTGCCCAGGTTGGAGTGCAATGGCGCGATCTTGGCTCACTGTAACCACCTCCTGGGTTCAAGTGATTTCCTGCCTCAGCCTCCCGAGTAGCTGGGATTACAGGCGTGCATCAACACACCCAGCTAATTTTGTATTTTTAGTAGAGATGCAGTTTCTCCAAGTTGGTAGGCTGCCCTTGAGCTCCCAATCTCAGGTGATCCGCCCGCCTCGGCCTCCCAAAGTGCTGGGATTACAGGCGTGAGCCACTGCGCCCGGCCACAAAATTCTTTACCATTTATTCAGTGTGAGCAGGATCCAGCTCTAGCAGGAATTTATGATTGGCTTATGTGGATGACCTTATGGGGGGAATGCATTCTTTTCAGTCCCTGTTGTGGTCTTCACCATGTCCACCTTCTGGGTGGGTTCCTTTCACTCGACCTTTTGCCTTCTGGGGCAGCCCAGGACTTTCTCTTGGAAAGGGAATCAGTAGCACTCTCACTCTCACCCCTAAAGGTTCATCCTCATACAGCAGAGGGAGTCAGCAGGAGAATCAGTAGCACTCCTGCTTTGCTTTACACTGCGAGGTTACGGGAACTCTTGAAAAATCTCTTCCCGTCTTCCACGACCTGTGGGTCGCTGAGCAGGAACACCCTTCACCTTAGCTACGGGTGGCTCTTTCAGGCTTTGTTTGAGCAAGGTCATTCTTAGGTCTCTGGCACTCAGAAAACTCCAGTTAGGACACAACATTCCCTTTACCTATTTCTTTTCTTCTTCTTTTTTTAGACGGAGTCTGACTGTCACTCATGCTGTAGTGCAGTGGCGTAATCTCAGCTCACTACAACCTCCGCCTCCCTGGTTCAAGCAATTCTCCTGCCTCAGCCTCCCGAGTAGCTGGGACTGCAGGTGTGTGCTACCATGCTCAGCTTATTTTTGTCTTTTTAGTAGAGAAGGAGTTTCACCGTGTTGCCCAGGCTGATCTTGAACTCCTGACTTTAAATGATCCACCTGCCTCAGCCTCCCAAAGTCCTGGGATTACAGGCGTGAACCACTGCGCCTGGCCCCCTTTACCTACTTCTGAAATCATAGCTAAACTTCTGAGAGGGTCCTCCTGAAAGCCCTCACTTCATGGGAGTCTTGTGAGCATCTCCTTCCCCGTGAGGTGGGAGGGGGGGGACAAGGCACCTCTCACCTGTACAAACGCTTCTCAAATGCCTCCTTCTCTTCCTTCCAGCCTGCTTTTTGTTTTTGTTTTAAAATCTCATCTGGTGTTATAAAGAACATTCATTTCTTCTGGAAAACAAAACCTGCTTGTTTCCATGGACAGTTGGTGTGGAGGCAAAAGTGACTCCATCTTGGCTGTTTTTTTTTTTTCTTTTTTGAGGTGGAGTCTTGTTCTGTTGCCCAGGCTGGAGTGCAGTGGCATGATCTCAGCTCACTGCAACCTCCACCTCCCAGGTTCAAGCAATTCTCCTGCTTCAGCTTCCTGAGTAGCTGGGATTACAGGTGCACTCCACCATGCATGGCTGATTTTTTTTATATTTGTAGTAGAGTGGGAGTTTCACCATCTTGGCCAGGCTCTGGAATTTCATTTTAAGAAAAAAAGTTAGCCTGTAGGCAAAAAGTACAGAAAGAGCTGAGTAAAATTTTCTTTCTAATAATGAAAAGGGCTTATGTTGAGATGTTCTTCTACATGTATTGTTTTGGATTATCTACTCACTTTCTGTGGTAATTCCTGACACAGCAGTAGGAAATAAATCCTCTGAGAACTGGAGTAGCTGACAGTTCTATAGTCTACCCTCTCATGCCATTGATTGTTTGACTCTACAATTCTAGGTTGAAAAACATTTTCCTTGGAAGTTTAAAGACATCATCCTGTTGTCTTTTTGTGTTCAGTGTAACAGCTGAAAAGTGAAATCCATTCTGATTCTTGTTTCTTTGTAGGCAATTTACCCCCACCCCTGGTGGTTTTTAGAATTTTCTCTTTATCTGTGGCATTCTGAAATTTCATGGTGGCATACTTTGGGTCATTTTTGAATGAATGAGCTCAGCTGGGCTATTACTAGAATACCTAAATCTGGAGACCTGTCCTTTTTTGTTTTTGAAGTGGAGTCTTACTCTGTTGCCAGGCTGGAATGTAGTGGCATGATCTTGGCTCACTGCAACCTCCAACTCCCAGGTTCAAGCAATTCTCCTGCCTCAGCCTCCTGAGTAGCTGGGATTACAGGCACCTGCCACCATGCCCAGCCAAAGTTTGTATTTTTTGTAGAGACAGGGTTTCACCATGTTGGTCAGGCTGGTCTTGATCTCCTGACCTCGTGATCCCCCCTGGCTCGGCCTCCCAAAGTGCTGGCATTACAGGTGTAAGCCACCGTGCCTGGCCAAGACCTATCCGTTTTAATTCTAAGTAACCTCCTTGTATTATTTCTTTGATAATTTTTCTCCCTTTTCTTCCTCTTATTTATCTTCTAGAACTCCTATTAGTTGGATATTCATTCTTTGAACTTATTGTTTATGTCATTTTGGAGGTTTTATGGGGCCAATAGAAAAAGAACCCTTGTTTTTCCTCAAGTTTGAAATCCATTGAGAATCAAGACACAGTAGAGAGATGAGTGGATATCAAGATGTTGGCATAATTGCTGATAAGCAACAAGGAGGATTTGACTTAAAATATTAGATTGAAATATTAGATAAGTTAGGCAGATGCTTCCACCCAGTCACAGGCAGAGTTGGGCAAAGCAGGAGCAGCTCTACGTTGCAGGCAGAGAGTAGAATACAAGGTGTGCTCCTTGTGGGCAGAAAGATACCAAAGGGAGCCCCCCAAGGGGCGGAGCCAAGCATGCCAATCAGTCAGTCTCCTCCCCTGGAGTGGGTTAAGAAGGGGAGTCTGTGTTGGGCGTGGTGGCTGATGCCTGTAATCCCAGAATTTTGGGAGGCCGAGGCAGGCGAATCACCTGAGGTCGCGAGTTTGAGACCAGCCTGGCCAACATGGGGAAACCCCCATCTCTACTAAAAATACAGAAATTAGCTGGGTGTGGTGGAGTGTGCCTGTAACTCGGGAGGCTGAGGCAGGGGAATTGCTTGAACTCAGGAGGCAGAGGTTGCAGTTAGCCGAGATTGCATCATTGCACTCCAGCCTGGGCAGCAAGAGGGAAACTCGGTCTCCAAAAAAAAAAGGTTGGGGGGAGTCTGGAGATTGTGTAGAGTTTCCCAGGTGGGAAATATATTTGATAGCCTGAGACCAGAGAAAAAATAATTTCTTCCAATTTAACTGTTTTATCCTTTAAAAAAAATCTATGTCTTTTTTTTTCTGGAAGATGTTCTAAATTTTTTATTTCATAGCATCTATTCATTTTTTGGAGTTAACAATATATATATTTTTAATTTTCAAAAGGTCTCGTTTTCTGAACAAGTAGAACATACAGGAAATTCTGGCTTATCAACAAAGTGGATTCAGGAAAGCCCATAGAAAAATGGGTGAAGGATATGAAAAGGTAATTCATGCAAGGGGAAACCCAAATGATGAATAAATCGATGAAGAAATGTTCAAACCCACTGTTAGCCAGAAATGCAAAATTAAAGAACAAGGATATGGCATCATCTTGGCAACAACTGGGTTGTTAATAACATCAAGTGACAAAGCCGAAAAGAGAACCCTCATATACTGCTGGTGGGAATGTAGACTGGCAGAGTCATTCTGGAAAGCAGTCTGGCAGCCCGAAGTGGAATTAGGTATGATAATACTCTGTGACCGAGCAATACCATTCTGAGGTCCCTCCCTCCCTCCCTCCCTCCCTTCCATTCTTTTCTTTTTCTTTCTCTCCCGCTTTCCTTTCTTTCTTTCTTTTCTTTTCTTTTCTTTCCTCTCTCCCTTCCCTTCCTTTCTCTTTCTCTTGCTTTTCTTTTCTTTTTTGGGTCCTGCTGTTGCCCAGGCTGGAATGCTGTTGTGTGATCACAGTTCCCTGTGGCCTTGAACTCCTGGCCTCAAGTTATCCTCCCAACTCCAACTTCCCAAGGTGTTGGAATCACAGACATGAGCCACCACACCTGACCTGGATACAGTGTCCAGAGACATTCTCACCTAGGTGGACATGGGAACACGACGAGGACATTAGTCATAGTGTTAATTTCGGTAGTTGTTGGCAACAACCCAGATTCATTATTAGGGGAAATAAACTATGATAGATACATACCCCTATTTCTCTCTCTTCTCTCTCTCTTTTTTTTTTTTTTGAGATGGAGTTTGTGCTCTTGTCACCTAGGCTGGAGTGCAATGGCATGATCTTGGCTCATTGCAACCTCCACCTCCCAGATTCAAGTGATTCTCCTGTCTCCACCTCCCGATAGCTGGGACTATAGGTACCTGCCACCATGCCCAGCTAATTTTTGTATTTTTGGTAGAGACGGGTTTTCACCATGTTGGCCAGGTTGGTCTTGAACTCCTGACTCCAGGTGATCTGCCCACCTCGGCCCTATAAAGTGCTGGGATTACAGTTGTGAGCCAGTGTGCCCGGCCTGTTTTCCCCTCTTGACTCCATTTTGCTTTTCCAATTTCTCTACCCACCTGGGCCTCCACCTAGAGCAAGTTGCCTCATCTCTCCGAGGCTTCACTTCCTCCCTCATGAAATGGGAATAATAAAAGTCCCTGCCTCATCGGGGCATGTGATACATGAGAAAACACCTTGGAGAATTTAGGGCAGTGGCTGGGCCTGAGGACAGTGTTTGCATTGCCTGGGCCGGGGCAGGGTCTGGGCCGACGGGGCTCTCTGAAGTTGGATTCCTCCTGCTGCAGGGAGAACTGTTTTTCTGCAAAGCCCTTCTTTCCTCCTCCTGCTGCAGCTTCTGGATTTGAGGGACTTTACTCCCCAGGAGAGTGAAGTGAGTTGGGCCGGAGCTGAGAGTCTGGTGGCCGAGCCCACAGGAAGCTGGGGTCTGCGGCTCAGATGCGGGACTGGGCAAGAGCAGAGAACTGGTCCCTGTGATCCTGGTAAGGGATATTTGGAGACACCCACAATTCCGGGAAATTCAGAGGCAGGAAGTGGAAGGGGGAGGGAGAGAGGGGAAATAGAAAACTGTACCCCAGTTCCTCCTGGCCTGTCACCCCTTCCAAATGGTGCAATGAGTGAGGTGACTGGTGTGTGGAGGTGAGGAGGGCAGCCCAAGGGACCCCCTTCTCTCGGGATGACAACAGAGATGGCCCTGTCCCCTGCCCCCACTCTCCAGGTGAGTTACAGCTCTGTTTCCTCTTGTGTTTACAGTCCAAAGTCCCAGGCCAGGAGGTCCCAGGTTAGAGCTGGGACACCCAGACATTCGGGTGCAGGCCTTACCGGGACCAGCCCCTCCTCCACTCTCCTTCTCCTCCTTGAGTGCCACGTGCCCCAGTTCTCCTGGCTTTAACCCCTCCTTGCCCAAGGCCGGGGCTGTCTGTGGGAACCAGGTGTCTGCTCTCCACACCTTTAGCAGGTAACTGAGGCTGGGGAGGCAGCTGGGACGGGGGTGTTTGGGAACAAGGAGACCTTGGTTCAGGGACGGTGAGGACCCTGCGGGAAACTGCTGGGTGGTCTGGTCCATGAGTGTGTGGAGGGGTCTCCTGGCCAGGTCAAAGCCCAAGTGGTCTCCTGAGAAGGGACAGAAACCAGCGGAATTTCAAACCTCAGCCCAAACCCCCTGCCAACCTCAGATCCAACCCAGGCCACCATCCGAACCCCTCAGACCCTGCCCTCCATCCCAGCATCAGCCTCCACGTGAATCTGCACCTCTGCCCCAGCCCCCAGAGCAACCCCAGCCCAGTCCAGCTCCAGACCGGGCCCATCATGGCCAAGGACTTCCAAGACATCCAGCAGCTGAGCTCGGAGGAGAATGACTATCCCCTCCAGCGAGGTGAGGGGCCAGGCACTCGAGAGCTGAATCCCAGGAGAGAAAATCCATTTTGGAAAGGCAAGTGTGCAGTTTCTGCGGCGTTGCTCCACTGTCTCAGCTCATGACGGCTCTGGCCCTTTGAGGTCTCTGCCACATCCACTCTGTGAACAGGGACTGAGGAGGCCCAACACCCCTGCTTGCCTCCTGACCTCGCCTTCCTTTCTACACCAGGACCCCAGGAAAAGTGTGTGCCCAGAGGTGTGGGGAGATCTGGAAGATAACCTGCTGTCCTTCTCCCAACCCAAGAACACATGTGCCCCGTGTGTGCATGTGCACGTATGTGCATATGAGGAGTGCAGATTCAGCTAGGACTCTGTGTGTATCTTGTGTGTGTGTGTGTGTGCATATGTTATGTGTGTGTTGTGTGAGTGTATATTGTGTATGTTGTGTGTGAGTGTATGTATGTTATGTGTGATTGTGTGTGTGTATGTGTGCGTATAGAGGTGGGGTGAGTTGGGGTGGGTGGGGGAAATAGGCACAGAGAGATCCTGGAAGCTTCCTGCTCCCCGCTGTCTCCCAAGACCCCTTCTCTGGATCCTTCTCTAGTAAATCTCGACTGAAAGACCCAGGTGTCTTGGAAATGATTTTTTTAGATGTGAGTATTGTGGCAGGATCATAGCTCACTGCAGCCTCAAACTCCTGGGTTCAAGCCATCCTCCCACCTCAGCCTCCCAAGTAGCTAGGATTACAGGTGTGCACCACTGTGCCCAGCTAATTCAAATTTTTTGTAGGGATGGGGTCTTGCTGTGTTGCCCAGGCTGGTGGGAAAAGATTTTAAGGTGAGAAAGAGATCTGAGCAGTTCTAGGCAGAAGGCAAGAACCAGGGATGGAGGAGTGTCAGGTGTGTGGGTACGGGTGGTGGAGTCAGGTTCCATGGAGGCAGGAGGGGCAGGGGCTTGGAGCTTACGAAGGGGACCAGTTAGCTGGGCTGGGAGGAGGGACTCCTCATTCCTAAAGCTGGCCAACCAACTGAGGGAGGGCTGCTGCTGGGCCAGGCAGGGCAGGGCAGGGCAGGGCAGGGGACAGGAGGGATAGGTGGTCCCTCCCGAGGACCACTCGGGAACACCAGCAGCATCTCCTCTCCCTATAGTGGGCTGGCAGGACTTCCCACCAGGCGGGGACCCCACAGGCAGAGGCCCTATCGGCCTCATTCTCCTCTGCAACTCCAGTGTCCACACAGCGCCCAGTACATAGTGAACACTCAGAAAGGATATTGGATGCTGCTGAATCTTCTGAGGGTGAAAGAATTTAGAGTTCGAGTAGGAGTCTTGGAGAGAGGCCAGGATTTCTGAAATTAATGGGAGAGTGAGCTCACTCTGATGGACTGAGGGACACCAGTGAGGAGCCCATCTGAAGGGATATAGCCAAGTCCCTGCGTTTCTCTCCAGCAGCCTGGGTGGTGGGGACTGGGGGAATGTCATCATGTGAGCTGGAAAAGGTGAAGGGTTGTGGGAATCACTTACAGGGGCAGTGTCTGCTCAGGACGGTGACCTGGGGAGGAAGATTCTGGGCCCCTGACTCAGTCTCCCAGTATGTGGTGGTGCTGGGTGGGGTGATAGAAATGAGAAGACAGGGTAGTCCACAGTCAGTGTCCGAGGCCAGGAAGAGCAGGCGTTCTGTTTGCAGGTGGATGCTGCAAAGACAGGAGCTCGGGTCTGGGGGCACTGGCGTTGAACTGGAGGCAGCAGAGGGGGAGCCCAGCTCTGTGTGCAGGAGGATGTGAGTGCGCGAGTGTACGTGTGTGGGTGTGTCAGAAGGTGTGTGCATGTGTGTGGGAGGGCGTATGAATGTGTGTATTAGCATATGTGTGCACATGTGAGTGTGTACAACAGAACCTGTGTTCATGAGTATGTGCAAATGTGTGTTTTTGAGTGAAGCAAGAATGTGTGTGAGTTTGTGAGGGCATGTGTGTGTTTGTGAGGGTATGAGTGTGTGAGTTTGTGAAGGTATATGTATAAGTGTGTGTGAGGGTGTGTGTGAGGGTATGTGAATGTGTGTGTGAGTGTGTGTGTTTGTGAGGGTGTGTGTGTGAGGGTATGTGAATGTGTGTTTGAGTGTGTGTGTGTCAGTTTGTGAGGGTATGTGAGTGTGTGTGAGGGTGTGTGTGGGTTTGTGAATGTGTGTGAGCTTGTAAGGGTATGTGAATGTGTCTATGAGTTTGTGAGCGTATGTGAGTGTGTGTGTTTGTGAGGGCAGGTGAGTGTGTGTGTGTGAGTTTGTGAGGGTATGTGAGTGTGTGAATGAGTGCTGTCAGGGTGTGGATGGATCAAGGGGTGGGCGTGGTACCTGTGAGATGGCCTCTGGCTGAGGGGAGCAAATTCAGAGTGGAATGAGGTCTCTGGGGGAGTGAGGGCAGAGGCCACTGGGGAGGAGGCCTTGAGTGGTGGGGATGAGGACAACAGGTGGGACCTGGAGGGCTGTCCTTGGAGAGTGGACTATGGTGGAATGACCAGACTTAAGGATCTCAATGGAATTTGGGGAGGGGAGGGATTGTTCCAGTATGGATTTTAGTAAGAACACAGGACCCAGCTTCTGGAGTCTCCAATCTGAGGGGACAGGGGCCTTAGAAGAGCTGAGACTAAGGCCCGAGGTGATCTGGAGGCCTCTGCCACTGGCTGGGTGGGAGGAAGAGCATTCACAGATCCCCTTCTCTGGATATGTGCCTACGCAGGGATGGGTCTGTCCCAGCCCCCTCTATGTCTCCCAGTCCCCCAGCTCCAGGATCGGGGCTTTGCACACAGCTGATGTGTATATCCTGTGTCATGAGCATGGGTGCGTGCACCCGGGTAGCTTCGTGTGTATGTTTGAACATGGCAATACAGGTGCGAGGGTGTAAGAGTGTGTGTGTGTGTGCGCAATACTCAAATGCTGGGGTCAAGGCCTGTGATGACTCCCCCATGGCCCTAACCAATCTCCCCACCCAGGTTATGCCTCCTCAGGCTTCGGGGCCCTGCCTTTATCCTCTGACTCCCGGCGCCCTGGCTGCCGGCTCCTGATGCCCCTCTCCCACAGGGCCACCTCCTGCCCAGCTCCTGCCACAGCGTCTCTGCTCCACAGTCCGCTTCAGTCTGCTTGCCCTGGGCTTCAACATCCTGTTGCTGGTGGTGATCTGTGTGGTTGGGTCCCAAAGTGAGGGTCACAGGGGCCAGCAGGGATGGACAAGGAGTTGGGGAAGAGACACAGGCAGTGGTGGGCAGTGATGGGGGTGATGGGAGGGGAAGGGATGGAGGTGGGGCAAATGTGGGGGCTGTGAGGGGCTGGTCACATGGACAGTGATGGGGTCACAGCCCCTCTCCCTCATCCTGACCCCGCTGCCACCTGACAAGGTGCACGGCTGCAAGCAGAGCTGCGGACCCTGGAGGAAGCTTTCCGCAACTTTTCCTCAAGCACCCTGATGGAGATCTATGCTCTCGGCACCCACGGTGAGGGGCTGGATGGCTGGGCTCTCGTTTATCCACACAGGTTTGCTGGGCTCACTGCGTCAGCAAACCCTGGGAGTCTGTGTCAGGGCTGTGTTGGGTGCTGTGGGGTGCAGGCTGGGCAGGGTGTCCAGGGGCCCTGGAGGATGTAGAAGAGGGAGGCCGGTGGGGACGGAGGATGTTAGTGCCAGGTGGAGAGACTGGATCTGCGACATCTGGAGGCCAGGAAGGCACCATGTCTTGGGGCTGTGAGCAGATGGAGTGTGGTGGGAGGGAGCCCACTGGAGGGACAGGCAGATAAGGGGTGTCCAGAGAGGTCGGGAGGGGCCTGGCCACACAGGCGAGCCATGATGATAGAGCAAGGCTTTGAGAAAATGGGAACCCATTGAAGGGATTTTGGCAGGAGAGTGGCCTGAGCCACTGTGGCAGTGCAGGGAGCTTGGGCGGGGTCGTGGAGGCCAGGAGGTGGACACCTGCAATGCCCAGGATGAGGTGCTGGCCCCCTGGTGCCCCAGGAGCATGAGAACGGAGGGAGGCTGAGCAGGGAAACAGTTGGCTTTCCACTTTCAGGAGGCAGCGTGGGTGACAAGATAACATCTCTGGGAGCCAAGCTGGAGAAACAGAAGCAGGACCTGAAAGCAGGTCAGAGAGCCTCCCGGGGTATGTGTGCATGTGTACGTGTGCGGTGTGTGTGTCGTGTGTGTGTCTCCGTACGTGTGGGGTGCTGTGTCATGGATGCATGTGTAGTGTGTAGTGTGTATATGTGTGTGTTGTGTGTGCATGTGTGGTGTAGTGTGATGGGTCCGTGTGTGTGGTATGATGTATGTGTGTGTTTGCATGTGATGTGTGTGGTGGATCTGTGTGTGGGGTGGTCTGTGTGTATGTGTGTGTGTGTGGTGTATGTGTGTGTGATGGATCTGTGTGTGGGTGTATGTGTGTGTGGTGTACCTGTAGTGTGTATGATTGTGTGTGTGGTATAGTGTGTGTGGTTTGATGTGTGTGGTGTGTGAATGTGTGTATGTGTGTGAGGTGTGTCTCTATGTGGGGGTGTATGCATATGTGTGTGGTGGGTGTATGTGTTGGTATGATGTGTCTGTGTGTGCATGTGGGGTAGTGTGGTGTGGTGTATATGTGTGTGTATGTATGTGGTCCGGGTGGCCTGAATGTGTGTGTGATGGGTCTGTGTGATATATGTATCTGTGGTGTGTGTTTGTGTGGTATGGTGTGTGTTGTGTGTGTGGCGTGTGGTGTGATCTAGGCATGGTATAAGTGTCTGTGTGGTGTGTGGTGTGGTGTGGTGTGGTCTAGGCATGGTAGAGTCTGTGTGGTATGTGGTATGTGTGGTGTGTGGTATGTGGTATGTGTGGTGTGTGGTGTGATCTAGGAATGGTATATGTGTCTTTGTGGTGTGTGGTGTGGTGTGGTCTATGCATGGTAGAGTCTGTGGGGTGGATGTGCTTCCCCAGCCACAGGCTGGAGCCAGGCAGGAGGGGACGTGCCTGCCGGCAGCACTTTCACCTGCCTGTCTTAGATCACGACTCCCTGCTCCTGCATCTGAAGCACTTCCCCATGGACCTGCGCTTCCTGACCTGCCAGATGGAACTCCTCCACAGCAATGGTAGGGGTGGGGCATGTGCAGTCCCAGTGTGTGCCCCTCTGGCTGGATCTCATCCCCCTGCCCCCTGACCCCTCAGGCTCCCAAAGGACCTGCTGCCCCGTCAACTGGGTGGAGCACCAAGCCAGCTGCTACTGGTTCTCTCACTCGGGGAAGGCCTGGGCTGAGGCAGAGAAGTACTGCCAGCTGGAGAATGCACACCTGGTGGTCATCAACTCCTGGGAGGAGCAGGTGAGGCCACGCTTCCCGAAGGCAGGAGGACGCCCTTGGAAGGCAGGCTGTGGGAGGCTGGATCAGGCTTATTTTATCCTTTTAACCTAAAAAGAGAGTCCGGAAGCAGAATTGTAGTGGAGCTCTGGGAGGTTCAGTGAAACAACCATTGATTATTATTATTTTTTTAAACAGAGTTTCACTCTTGTTGCCCAGGCTGGAGTGCAATGGTTCGATCTTGGCTCACTGCAACCTCCACCTCCTGGGTTCAAGCAATTCTCCTGCCTCCGCCTCTTGAGTATCGGAGACTACAGGCTCATGCCACCACGCCTGGCTAATTTTTTGTATTTTTAGTAGAGACGAGGTTTCATCATGTAAACCAGGATGGTTTCAAACTTCTGACTTCATAATCTACCCACGTCAGCCTCCCAAAGTGCTGGGATTACAGGCGTGAGCCCCCACGCCCGGCCTCTCTCTCTCTCTCTCTCTTTTTAATATGTTCAGCTTTCTGAGTTAAGGCAGCTGCTGATTCTAAGAGGTGGGAGGTTGCAGCCTGGACCTTGACAAAGAGACAGGAGCCAGGCAACCCGGTGATACGGAGCAGGTCAGGAGACAGGATACGGGACAGAATGACCAAAGGGGCCAGGACAGGCCGGAGAACACAGGGAAGGCACCGAGGGTCCCTTCTTGCTGTGCTGGCCTTCAAGTGCTGGTCACTTGCATGAAGGGAACCGAGCAGGGAGCAGCCCAGTGACTCACCTGCAGAGGGTTACTGGTTCCCTCCAAGGTGCTCTGTCTGCCACTGCCAGACAGCAAAGTTCATGGAGAAGAATCAACCTGTTAGAATAGATGGGACGGCTTTGGAAAAGGAGGGTAATAATCGTAACATTTACTGAGCACTTACTGTGTGCTTTCATACATTCATTTCTTCAAACCTCACAATCCCAGGGCACAGGCACTCGTATTATTCCCAGTTCGAGGCGGGGGGGAGGGGATGTTGGCACTAAGGGACAGAGGGGTTAAGTAACTTGTCACAAATTGAACAAGAGATGTGGCCACAGTTGAGACCCACCCAGCCTCTTTAGCGGCTTTGATCCTGTGGGGTCTGTGAGCGCCTTGTTCTGTATGAACTGGGAAGTTTTTTTGAGACAGTTTCACTCTTGTTGCCCAGGCTGGAGTGCGATGGCGTGATCTAGGCTCACTGCAATCTCTGCTACTGGGTTTAAAGGATTCTCCTGCCTCAGCCTCCTGATTAGCTGAGATTACAGGTGCATGCTATCACACCTGGCTAATTTTTGTATTGTTAGTAGAGATGGGTTTCACCATTTTGGCCAGGCTGATCTCAAACTCCTAACCTGAGGTGATATGCCTGCCTCAGCCTCCCAAAGTGCTGAGATTACAGACATGAGCCACTGCGCCTGGCCTGAACTTGGAAGCATTTTATTGCTGCAGTAGTTAAGCCAAGTGATACGGGGGCCAGAATATATGTAGTGTTTGCTTTGCATCAGGCTCTGTTAGTGCTTTACAGCAGAGAGTGAGTATGAACGTATTTTGCTTACTGATCAGCTTGAACGTGCCAACCTTTCATCAGTTTTGACCTCTACAAATGTCAGTTTCATGCAGTTAAACCTGATTTCAGTGTTCTGTGACTTGGCACACAACAAGTTCATGACCACGACAACTTCATGTTGGACCGTGCTTTTGTCATTGTGGAGCAAACGTGTGTCCCACTTAATGCTTTTTTGCCTTGAATTTATCTGATATATAAATACCGGTCCTTGACTTTTTTCACTTGAATTTGCTTGCTGTATCTGTCTATCCTTTCATTTCTTATGTTTTCACATCTCTGTTTTGAAGGAATGATTCTCAGTCTCGACAGTACATTGTAGTCTCTTTAAGAGTTAAAAACATATATCGACTCCTGGGTCTCACCCTTAAAAATGCCGATTTAAGTTAATCTTGGCCTTATCCTGGACCGTTCCCTGAGGAGTGCCATGGGGCAGCTAAGCTTAAGGGATTTCTCCTGTATAGGTTTTTTGTTTTGTTTTGTTTTTGAGACAAGGCCTGGCTCTATCGTCCAGGCTGGAGTGCAGTGGCATGATCTCAGCTCACTGTAACCTCTGCCTCTCAGACTCAAGCAATCCTCCCACCTCAGCCTCTCCAGAAGCTGGGACTACAGGCACACCCCACCATGCCTGGCTAGTTTTTGTATTTTTAGTAGAGACAGTGTTTCACCATGTTGCCCAGGCTGGTCTTGAACTCCTGGCCTCAAGTGATTCGCCCACCCGTGCCTCCCAAAGAGTTGGGATTACAGGTGTGAGCCACTGTAATCCAAAAACTGCGCCTGGCAGGTTTTGTTTTTGATGTTTAAAAAATCTACTAAGTACCTTTCCTTATAATAGTTGAGTATCTCATTTATATTTTAGATATGTTTCATCTTAGTCCTTTCTTTTTTCTGCTTTACATGCTTTTTAATTTTCTTACAATTGCTCTGTGAGAGGTGCTCTTTTTGTAATTTTGGAATCTATGTGGTTTATTTTGAGTTATTCCAGTGATTACTTGTATAACTTTAAATAATAGGCTGAAAATTACTGCTTCGAAAACTAAAAGTTTGTATGACTTCCACAGGAAAGGTGAGGAGACCAGGATGCCTCTTACTCCCATGTGCCTGAATCTTTTCTTTCCTAGGCTCCTCAAGTGTTTTATCTAAAATTTTTTGTTTTGTTTTTGAGATGGAATCTTGCTCTGTCACCCAGGCTGGAGTGCAGTGGCACGATCTTGGCTCACTGCAACCTCTGCCTTCTGGGTTCAAGAGATTCTCCTGCCTCAACCTCCCGAGTAGCTGGGATTACAGCCACCCACCACCACATCTGGCTAATTTTTGTATTTTTAGTAGAGACGGGGTTTCACCATGGCCAGGCTGGTCTTGAACTCTTGACCTCAGGTGATTCCCCCCCCCCCACCCCCAGCATCTCCAAGTGCTGGGATTACAGGCTTGAGCCACTGCACCTGGCCTTTTTTTTTTTCTTTTTTAAATATATAGCTCAAACTTTTCAGTTCCTTTACTTATCATCAGATTCTCTTTTACTGATGTCTTCTTTCACGTTTCATGTCATTTAAAAAAAATTTTTAAGCATGTAAAGAAATTGTTCTCCAACATCCCCTTACATTCTGAAGAAAGGCTTCTTTTCAAAGTCTGTTTTTCATCCCTCTCTTTGATATCCCAGTTCTTTTTCCTCTGCCTCATCTTCCTCTTTGGGGGCATAAATTCCATGAGTGTTTTCCTTCTCTGTTACTTTTGTGAATGGATACAATGTATTCTTTCCTATGATTCACCCGGAAAGCGGGGATGAATGATCCCGGAGACTGCCTTCTCTGATCATCTGGTGCAATTCGATTCCTCCTCTCCATCTTTAACACTGAGGGCTGGATGTTGCTAATTTGTAATCTCTGCCAGTTGTTTCTTGTGGTGATGGGAGGGGTTGTTTCTTGTGGTGATAGGAGGGAGGGCTGCCAGAGGGCAGCAGCACAGAGCATATCTTGTCTCCAGGCACTTTCTCTCCAACTCTGCTGACTCCTCTGGACTTGGGGCACTCTTACCTGCCTCTGAGGGCTGACCCTTCATGCTTCTTCTTCCTATGTGGAAAGTAGAAAATTTCCTCCTCAGAGTTTCCTTTCTTGTTAAAGAAAAAATCCTTCTTGCTAGTAGCTCTTTGTTAAGCCCTATCCTGTGTAGCTGTTAGACGTGCTCACAGGCACGTAGTACATTCTGTGTCCTTGTACTTTAATCACGATGTCTGTGCTGGACGTGCTCACAGGCATGTCCCAGCTTGCAGCCTATGCTCCTTCCTTATACCTTTTCATTCTCCATTGCTTTTACCTGTTTAAAAAAGTTTTATTAGCCAATCAGGCTTTAGTTTAAATTGTAAGGTCTGGCTCCAACCAATAAAAATCAGGCACAGCAGTAAGAACAACCCCAAATGTGTAAGGGATAAATATGTCTGCTTTTCCCTGTGTTCATTGTACTCTCGTGGCTAGTGAAGGTATTCTTCCTGCTGGCAAGAGTACCCTTCCTGCAGGAAGTAAAAATTGCTTTGCTGAAAAGTCTTTTGTCTCAGTGCGAATTTTTCTTTGTGGCACCGAACATCTGTTTCCAACATCCTATTTGTGGGATTCCAGAATTTCAGGATGTAACAGTTTCTGATAATCAGATGAGGTGAATAACTGGAACCTTAGTTGTTTTTCTAGGCACTGAGAGTAGAATTAGGCAATTTTCCTTCAAATACTGTTGGGGCCCCTTTGCTGGCTGTCAAAGGGAATTGTTGAGTGTGCACATTGCTCAATGGATCCATCCCTCTGCTTCCTCCACAAAACCAGGTGACCTGACCTCCCCCTGCTACCCTACCAAACCATGGGACCTAAGTCCCCAGGAATGGCTGTATGTGTAAGAGAAAGGCACTTGGAGGGGCTACTGTGCTGGGGCTGTGGGTGCATGTGAGTCCTGGGGAGCCACTTTCAGTCAAGCCCCTGCTGGCTGGCTGGCTGGCTGGGCTGTGTCCTCGCACCCAGGCATTTTCCTATTTTGCACCGATTGCCAGATTCCACATAGCTAGATCATAATGGAGCCCTGGGCAGTGGGTCCAAGCTTAGAGGCTCCTGGGCCTGACAAATCTCAGAAAATGACAGCTACACATAAAGTGAGAGCGACCAGGGGACGATGTACCTGAGAGGCAAGTGAAACTGAGATCTTTAGTGGGTCTGGGGTCCGGGGAGGCAGTAGGAACAGAGACCAGGATCAGGATGCCAGGAGTTTGAGGCTGTGGACAGAAGACAGGGAGAGGACCAGAGCTTGGGTAGAGCCATAAGCTGGGAATGAAGGGGGACGCTGGGCCAGGGCTGTGAACAGGACAGTGTCCACTAGCTCAGGTACAGGATTGGCTCTCTGGGTTCTGCAACTCCCTGCAAAGTGTGGTTGCTGCAGTGCCCATCTTGGAGGGCTTCTGAGGATTAAATGAGATCATCTTTGCACAGACAGCATAAAGTCTAGCCCAGTAAATGTGCACTGAACAATAGCTATAGTGACAGAAGGAAAAGCTAGGAAGCAGTCTTGTTGGAAGCTGATGCTTCAGCCTGGGGGCAGATCAGGCTGGGAAAGGCTGAGGGGGCCACGGCTCCATGGCTGCATGGAGGGAGGATAAAGGCACAGGAGACTAGAAACTTCCTTGTCGTCTGTTTTTCCAGAAATTCATTGCACAACACACGAACCCCTTTGATACCTGGATAGGTCTCACGGACAGCGATGGCTCCTGGAAATGGGTGGATGGCACAGACTACAGTCACAGCTACAAGTAAGTGGACTCTTCCCATACCCTCTTGTTAGATTTCTCTGGGGACTGCCCCCTGGCCTTTCATTCTAAGTCACCCTGACTCATCTCTCAGGGACCAAATTCCCCAGTTCTCTCTTCCCCAGACTCCCAAACCCTCCAAGGCTGTGCTTTTCTGGGCTCGGGGTGAGGGTTGCTGGGGCTGGGAGCAGAATGTTAGAGTCTGAGTTTTCTCTTGCCTCCTTAGGAACTGGGCTGCCACTCAGCCTGATGATTGGCACGGGCATGAGCCAGGTGAAAGTGAAGACTGTGCTGAAATCAGGCCAGATGGCCGCTGGAACGATGACTTCTGCCTGCAGGTGCACCGCTGGGTGTGTGAGAAGAAACGAAATATCACCAGCGAGGTGGCCTGACTCCAGCGCACCTCTGTCTAAGCCGTAGCCCACAGCTGCCCAGCGCTGGCTTCTCTGTTGAGGGTTTTGAAGAAAGGAAGAAAAATGGAGACGGGGTATGGGGAAGAGCTGAGCAAAGATAGAAAGGAGATAGTTTAAGAGTTCTTGACCCTAGAGGGCGGAGATCCCACCTCCTTCCCTAATTCATTGTAATTGTTAGAATTGTCAGCCTCTTCAATGGAATAGGAAAAGAAGAAACAAATACTTGAATCTCTGTGTGGCTTGGTTATTTGGAACTGAGAAATGTAGTATGCAAACAAGGGAGGGCGTGGAAGAGGCAAGGTATGAATCCTAGACAGCTGCTCCTTGGTCCCAAATCCTGAGGGAAACAAGAAAGGGGTTTGAAGCAGATGGGTTTGTGGCTGGCACAGGTGGGAAAGGGGCTGGCTGGGCTACGACTGGAGGGTCCACTTGGCTCCCAAAGGAAGCATCTTTCTCTGCGGTTGGCTTCTCCCCAGACTGGGTCACAGGGAACACCCCAGCTTCACTCTCAGCCTTCGGGGAAAATGGCCACAAGGAGGAGGATTGGGTAAGTCGCTTTCTCACCACCATGGCTGTCTCTTTTTGACCTCAAGCAGATCTAGACAAATCTCCAGCACAGGGTGTCACCAACAATCCCCACAGTGAGTACACTAACCCCTCCAAGAACATTCTGAAACTGACCTTAAAAAGACTGTTAAGCCGGCCGGACACGGTGGCTCACGCCTGTAATCCCAGCACTTTGGGAGGCCAAGGCGGGCGGATCACCTGAGGTCGGGAGTTCAAGACCAGCCAGACCAACATGGAGAAACCCCATCTCTACTAAAAACACAAAATTAGCTGGGCATGGTGGCGTATGCCTGTGATCCCAGCTACTTGGGAGGCTGAGGCAGGAGAATCGCTTGAACCTGGGAGGCAGAGGTTGCAGTGAACTAAGGTTGCGCCATTGTACTCTTGCCTGGGCAGCAAGAATGAAACTCTGTCTCAAAAACAAAACAAAACAAAACAAAACAAAAGACTGTTAAGCTGTTTTTTTGTTTTTCTTTTTAGGTTATAGAAGTAATACATTCTATTAGTAAAAAATGTTTTAAATGCCACACACACATACACACATACATATACACATACACAGATACAAACACACACAAACACAAACATACAAAAACATACATACACGCAAACACATACCCACACACGAGTGTCCTCTCAGTCCTCGCTTGTCTCCCCAGAATCCATCCTTTCATGTGTCCCATCAGAGCCCTTCCTGTGTACATGCTTAGTTGGAGTATTCTGTGTCGTGATATAGCTTGCCTGTTCCACTTGACAGTACTCATGGACACTGATCTAATCTATGCCATTACCTGACAGGTGTTACCTCCTTGAACTTAGCAGCTGTAGAGAATTCCAAAGTAAGGATGTGCCATATATTATGGAATCATTCTCTGTGGTGGGCAAATGGCCGCCACTTTTGTTTCTTTGTTTGCCTATAGAATGTTTCAAAGGAATTTTTTGCTTTTAAGCTTGTGATAGGTCAAGACTTCCCAGTTTTCAGTTGCAAAATTTTCTAGGATTGCCCCTTCAAAATGTTCATGATTGGCATTAAATTAAAAAAATATTGAAAATAGTCTGGGCACATTGGTTCACGCCTGTAATCTCAGGATTTTGAGAGGCTGAGGTGGTGGATCGCCTGAGTTAAGACTAGCCTGGGCAATATGGTGAAACCCTGTCTGTACAACACACACACACACGCGCGCGCGCGCACGCGCACACGCGCACGCTGGGTGTGGTGGTGCATGCCTGCAGTCCCAATTGCTTGGGAGGCTGAGATGGGAGGATAGTTTGAGCTCAGGAAATTGAGGCTGTAGGAAGCTATGATTGCACCACTACACTGCAGCCTGGGTGGAGAGCGAGGTCCTGTCTCAAAAAATAAATGATGGAAGTAATAATGTACACATTCTAAAGTTTCATAGGGCTAGAATTTTTACAGAAAACTAGAAATTTTATAAAGTATGTAAAACTAGAAATATAAAGTCTATAAGACCAGAGGTTTTACAGGGCAATAGGTCACTTGAACGGCCCCCTTTGGCTTCTCTTGCTGCCTGGAGAAACTGCTTTTGGTGGTTCTAGCTGTTTCTTCTAGTACTGACATCTGCGGTTCTAAGTAAGACACACAGACTGCTACTTCTCTTTTTATTAGTTGCAGACATTAGTCACTATCATGTAAATGAGGTAAAATCATCCAATTTAGTCTACAATTTGTATTTAAATACTACTTTAACGTGTATCAGTTGTACCAGTAACAATATTGTTCCTGCTGAGTCAACTCCCATAATCTGATTACATTTCCTTTCTTGCACAACTCTTATTTCTTCTGAAATCAGAATGAAAAGTGTTCCATTTAAAACATTTGCCTCATATTCTTTGAACTTATTGCTGAGTCTTCCTGAACTGTAAAAAGCTTGACAATATCATTTTTCCAGTTGTGCAAGCCAGTCCTATAATCAGTATTTAGCTGTACTCGGTGTTCTTTTTCCTAGAGCTAGAGATGTGATTCCAAGTTTTATGGGGTCTGAGGTGTAGACAATTATTCTCTGTAAGAATAATGACAATATTATGGATATAAAATTAAGCATAAAATTACCATTTATTTAAATTAGAAAAAAAAATCACAAATTTAAAAAGCAGAAAGATACCTGGAACATCACAGAATCTAGAAAATGCTATTTTAAATAAATATATATATATAAATTGTGTGTGTACGTATACATATATACGTACACACACACACACACACACACACACACACACACATATATTTTGAGACAAGGTCTTGCTCTGTCACCCTGGCTGGAACACAGTGGCATGATCATGGTGTGATATAGCTAACTTAAGTTGGAACCTGTATACTGCCATCTTATAAAAGACAAAAATGTTTCCATTCTCCTCAAGGACTGCTAACCTTGGTTTCTGTAAATTGCTAGATCATTTGCAGGATGCAAAGAGAGGTAAAGCTGCATACCTTCTCTTATCTGCCAGAATTGCTGGCCTTTGTTTCCCAGAGTAAGCACCCCCAGATCATTCCATCCTGGCGCCAAGCAACTGAAAATCTATGGATCCCACCCCTACCCAGACGATGTGTAAATGAATGCTAATCTTAGCATCTGTGAACCCTTAAATAACAATCAGAATGTCAAATAGTCCTCTGGCCCTCCTCTCCGCCCAGAAGGTGATTTGAATCCACTGGCCCTCGGAATTTCTGAAGCCCCTCACTCTCGTCTTAGCCTGGGAGGGATTGACAGCTTTCATTCCCATCTCACTCCCAAAGTGGTTTTGCGGGTATAAAAAGGTCTTGTCTCTCTTCTTTCGGGGCCACGGGTTGGAGAGATGTGAGTCCTCCGTGGTCGCTGGCAGTAAACCCTGCGGTTTGGCATACTTTTGTTCTGGTGTTGACTTTCTGTGCTGAGTTCAATGCAACAATGGCTCTCTGCAGCCTCAAACACCTGGGCCAAAGTGATCCTCCCACTTCAGCCTCCCAAGTAGCTGGGACTATAGGTGCATACCACCGCACCTGGCTAATTTTTAAATTTTAAATAAAGACAGGGTCTCACTACACTGAGTTTGAGATCAGAAGGCCTTCTGGTTGAAGACCAGTTTGAAACTCCTGGTCTCAGACTCCTTTGCTGCTCAAGTGATCCACCTGCCTCGGCCTCCCACAGTGCTGAGTTTCCATGTGTGGTTATGGGTAGTTGGGCATGAGCAGGCAGGAGGGGGCTTTCCTAGCCACTAGGAATGTCAGGTGATGGTTCAGCAATGATCACATTGCCTCTCTAAAAGTGATAAATTGGCAACTGGTGGTGTCAGGAGAGGCCATTTACCGAGGGTCGACACCTGTTGCACTAAAGTGTCAATTGGATACAGATTCCAGGGAGAAGCAACTTCCCGGGCATGCACATTAAGAGACAAAATGGGCCAGGCGGGGTGGCTCACGCCTGTAATCCCAGCACTTTGGGAGGCCAAGGTGGGCGGATCACGAGGTCAGGAGTTTGAGACCAGGTTGGCCAATATGGTGAAACTCCATCGCTACTAGAAATACAAAATATTAGCTGCCTGTAGTCCCAGCTACTTGGGAGGCTGAGGCAGAAGAATCGCTTGAACCTGGGAGGCAGAGGCTGCAGTGAGCTGAGATTGCGCCACTGCACTCCAGCCTGGGCAACAAAACGAGGCTCTGTCTCAAAAAAAAAAAAAAAAAAAAAGCCAAAATGGCGTACTATGACCTTCTGGGGCACTCCACTGGGAAAAGGAAGAAAGCCTCAGATGGGTGTGTGTACAACTTCCTAAACCAACTGGGTGTGCTCACCTCCCCAGGGTAAGGTGGGTGCATGGGGGCAGCCACCTTAAGGGAAGAATCATGGGAAAGGAGCCAGCCTAGAAAGTCCCTAGATCAATGTTAAACGTCAAGCTTGTTCTTCAAGTAGCCGGCTTGGGTCTCTTCCAAATGTACTTTCCTTTTCTGTTCTAAAGCTTTTAAAATAAGCTTCCACTCCTTCTCTGAAATTTGCCTTGGTCTCTTTTTCTGCCTTATGCCCCTCAGTCAAATTCCTTCTTCTGAAGAGGCAAGAATTGAGGTTGCTGCAGACCTGTAAGGATTCACCGCTCATAACCTGGTCACCTGCCACGAGTGACAGTGTGAGCCACTGCGCTGCTCTTATAATATTTTAATAATTAATCTTTCAACATTCCTCAAAAACCCACCCCTGCCTTTTGCTGCATACTGTTTGCTTCTGCATATTACAAACTCATTTTCTTTTACTTTTCTTTTCTTTTTTTCTTTTTTTTTTTTTGAGACAGAGTCTCGCCCTGTTGCCGGGGCTGGAGCGCAGTGGTGCAATCTCTGTTTACTGCAACCTTCGCCTCCCAAGTTCAAGTGATTCTCCTCACTCAGCCTCCTGAGTAGCTGGTATTACAGGCACCTGCCATTACATCTGGCCAATTTTGGATTTTTAGTAGAGACGGGGTTTCACCATGTTAGCCAGGCTGGTCTTGAACTCTGGATCTCCAGTGATCCACCTGCCTCGGCCTCCCAAAGTGCTGGTGGGATTACAAGTGTGAGCCACTGTGCCTGGCCTTCTCATTTTCTAATTGAGATTTTTTTTTTTTTTACTGTTGAGTTTTGATAAGTCATTGTATATTACAGGTACTAACCCTTTGTTGAACATGTGGTTTGCAAATATTTTCTACAAGTCTGTAGCTTGTCATTTTATCCTCTTAACAAAAACTCATTTCCAAATAGGATAAATAACATCTTGGCAGGTCCAATTAAGGAACTGAGAAAAGTGACATGACCACAGGAAATAGGAAGTTTAAATGACAGTTTTTCTGTTTTTATTTGGCTGGATTCCCAAAGTTGAGAATGATTGTTGATAAGGGTCTATTTAAAACAGGCTCATGCCTGTAATCCCAGCACTTTGGGAGGCCAAGGTGGGTGGATCACCTGAGGTCAGGAGTTCGAAACCAGCCTGACCAACATGGAGAAACCCCCATCTCTACTAAAAATACAAAATTAGCTGGGCATGGTGGTGCATGCCTATAATCCCAGCTGCTTGAGAGGCAGAAGCAGGAGAATCGCTTGAACCTGGGAGGCGGAGGTTGTGGTGAGGTGAGATCACCCCATTGCACTCCAGCCTGGGCAACAAGAGCAAAACTCCGTCTCAAAGAAAAAAAAAAGGCCAGTGTTGGATGCTTTCTGTGAAGTCCACCTTGACTGTCACAACAGCACAGATGGCCGGCTCCATTTCCTTATATTCTTCTCTCCCCTGCCTAAGCCCTTGAGGAGAACTGAGAAGAGGAGGAAAAGAAAGAAAAGGAGGAACAGAACAGCCCATGACTCCAGTCCTGGCTTCTCTCGTGCAGTTTCTGAGATGATTCTTATGAAAGCAATTCATTAAAAGGGTTCTTTGGAGAACTGGACAGGAGAATGGGGAAGCGGGAAGAGGAAGGGAAGGAAGTCCAGTGCCTGTGAGATAGAAGCTAACTGTGAGAGGCGGGTTCTTGTGAAAGGAATTCAGGAAGTGCTTGAAGGCAAGTCTTGCGTTGTTGGTGGTGGTGTAACTTTAGCTCGATCCCACTGGGGAGCATTAGAATCAGTGTAGGTCACATCTCAGAATTGCCCCCATTAGGAACAGGGGAGCTGGAGGACTCACACCTCAAAACCTAACAGTCAGGGGTTAACATCCATTCCAAGACTTCCTGCCTTCTGGGTTCCCCCAAGAGGCATGTGCTAGCAGCTTGAGGGCAGTCCTCTGACACAGAGACACTGGTGCTGATTGTTTTTTTTTTTTTTTTTTGTGCTGATTGTTAAGAATGCAATCGGCTGGAGACCGGGCTCTGTGGCTCAGGCCTGTAATCACAGCACTTTGGGAGGCCAAGGTGGGCTGATCACAAGGTCAGGAGATGGAGACCACCCTGGCTAACATGGTGAAACCCCTCTCTACTAAAAATACACACACACACACACACACACACACACACACACACACACACACAATTAGCCGGGCGTGGTGGTGTGCGCCTGCAGTCCCAGCTACTCAGGTAACTGAGGCAGGAGAATTGCTTGAACCTGGGAGGTGGAGGTTGAAGTGAACCGAGATCGTGCTACTGCACTCCAGCCTGGGTGACAGAGTGAGACTCCGACTCAAAAAAAACCTATAAATGCATATTGAATTTTGTCTAATGCCTTCTCTGCATGAGTTGATACAATTATGCAGTTTTTCTTCTTAGATTGTTAATATGGTGGGTTACATTAATTGATTTCTGAATATGGAACCAGTCTTTCAGGCCTGAGATAAGCCCTGCTTAGTTGTAGTGTGTTATTCTTTCATGCATTGCTAGGTTCCACCTGCTAATATTTTGTTGAGATTTTTATGTCTGTGTTCATGAGAGATACTGGTCTGTAGTTTTCTTTTCTTGTATCACGTTTGTCTGCTTTCAGTGTCAGAGCAAATGCTAGCCTAATAAATGAGTTGGGGAGTGGTCCCTCTTTCTCTATTTTCTTGAAGAGATTGTATAAAATTGGTGTTATTTTATCTTTAAATGTGTGGTAGAATTCTCTAGTTAAGCCATCTGGGCTGATGATTTCTTTTTTGGAAGGTTTTAAACTATGAATTCAATTTCTTTCTTTCTTTGAGAAAGTGTCTCTATTGCCTAGGCTGGAGCTCAGTGGTGCAATGATAGCTCACTGCAGCCTTGACCTCCTGCAGTGGCTGTACAGCTGGTGGGTGTTCAGCTGAGGTCACTGCCCACCTCAGCCTCCCGAGTAGCTGGGGCCACAGATGCACCCCACCACGCCAGGCTAATTTTTGTATTTTTTGTAGACATGAAGTTTCGCCAGGTTGCCCAGGCTGGTCTCAAACTCCTGAGCTCAAGTGATCCTCCGGCCTCGGCCTCCCAAAGTGCTGGGATTACAGGCACGTGCCACCATGCCTGGCTAATTTTTTGTTTTTGAGATGCAGTCTCACTCTGTCACCAGGCTGGAGTGCAACTTGGCTCACTGCAACTTCTGCCTCCCAAGTTCAAGCAATTCTCCTGCCTCAGCCTCCCAAGTAGCTGGGACTACAGGCACGTGCTACCATGCCTGGCTAATTTTTGTATATTTAGTAGAGACAGGGTTTCACCATGTTGGCCAGGGTGGTCTCCATCTCTTGACCTTGGGATCCAGCTGCCTTGGCCTCCCAAAGTGCTGGAATTACAGGTGTGAGCCACCGTGCCCAGCCTCAATTTCTTTATATTTTAGAACGATTCAGTTTATTTACTCTTGGGTAAATTTTGGTAATTAGTGGTTTTTGAGGCATTGTTACAAATTACTGACATTTTGTGCATATTCATAATGGTCTGGAATCAGATGCTTGGTGCCGCAAAGGAAAATCTGCACTGAGACAAAGGATCTTTCAGCAACGCAGGTTTTACTTCCTGCGCTGCAGGGAGGGTGCTCGCTAGCCATCTTGCCACGAGAGTACAACAAACAAAGGAAAACACACAAAAATTTATCCCTTACACATTTGGGGTCGTCCTTACTGCTGTGTCTGGTCTCCCTTGGCTGGAGCCAGACCTCACAATCTAAACTAAACCCCGATTGGCTAATAACTTAAAACTCTTCTAAACAGGTAAAAGCAATGGTGAGCTGGGACACGCCTGTGAGCACCCCCAGCACAGGTATCTTGGTTAAAGTACAAGGACATAGAATGTTCTACGTGCCTGTAAGCATGGCATGTCTAACAGGATAGGGTTTAACAAAGAGTTATTAGCATACTTAACGATTTATTCTTTAAGGAGAAGGGAAACTTTAAAGAGGAAGTTGTTTACTTCCCACAAATATTATCCTTTTAATCTCTTCGGGTTTGTAGTAAAATCCCCTCTTTAATTCTTAGTGATAGTATTTTGTGGTGTCTGCTTTTTTTCTTCTTCATCAGTTTTGCTAGAGGTTTATCAATTGTATTGATCATTTCAAGTAAGCAGATTTTGGTTTTGTCGATTTTCTCTACTGTTTTTCTGTTTTTAGCTTCACTGACACCTGCTCTTATCTTTGTTATTTTCTTTCTTCTGCTTGTTTGGGGTTTGTTTTGTGTTTCTTTTTTTAATTTTGTAAGGGAGGAGCTTAGGCTATTCACTTAAGAGACCTTTCTTCTTTTTAACATAAGCATTTTATATTATAAATTTCTCTCTAAATGGCTAGGTGTGATGGCTCACGCCTGTAATCCCAGAACTTTTGGAGGCTGAGAACTTTGGATCATTTGAGGTCAGAAGTTTGAGACCAGCCAGCCAACATGGTGAAAACCTCATCTCTACCAAAAATACAAAAATTAGCCAGACATGGTGATGTGTAATCCCAGCTACCCAGGAGGCTGAGGCGGGAGAATTGCTGGAATCTGGGAGGTGGAGGCTGCAGTGAGCAAAGATTGTGTCACTGCACTCCAGCCTGGGTGACAGAGTGAGACTCTATCTAAAAAAAAATTGGGCAACAGGCCCCTGAGGCTCTGCCATTTTTTTTCCTATCTATTTTTTCTCCGTTGCTCAGAGACACTCTTAGGGAGCGTCTATTGATACATCTTAAGGTTCACCAACTCCTTTATTATTCCATTCTGCTCTAGGTTCAACCATCAAGTTTTTGTTTCAACTATTGTACCTTTTAATTTTAACATTTTTATTTTTTAATTTAAAAAAATTCTACTTATTTAATTTTTTTGGGTCTTGCTATGTTGCCCAGGCTAGAGTGCAGTGGTGTGACCATGGCTCATTGCAGCCTTGACCTCCTGGCCTTGAGCAATCCTCTCACCTTAGCTTTCTCAATAGCTGGGACTACAGGTGCATGCCACCATGCCCAGCTAATTTTTTATTTTTTTTCATAGAGAGAGAGGTTTGCACTATGTTGCCCAGGCTGGTCTTGAACTCATGGGCTCAAGTGACTCTCCTGCCTTGGGCTCCAAAAGTGCTGGGATTACAGGCATGAGCCACTGCACATGGCCTGTTTTAACATTTTTATTTGGTTCTTCTTTATAGCCTCTACTTGTTTATTTTTTTTTCTTTTTGAGATGGAGTCTTGCCCTGCCACCCAGGCTGGAGTGCAGTCATGATCTTGGCTCATTGCAACCTCTGGCTCCTGGGTTCCAGCAATTCTCCTTCTTCAGCCTCCTGAGTAGATGAGTTTACAGGTGTCCACCACCACACCCAGCTAATTTTTATATTTTTAGTAGAGATGGGATTTCTCCACGTTGACCAGGCTGGTCTCAAACTCCTGACCTCAGGTGATCGGCCTACCTTGGCCTCCCAAAGTACTGGGATTACTGGCATGAGCCACTGCACCTGGCCTAGAGCCTCTATTTCTTCACCAAGGCTTTCTAGCTTTCTATTTTTAACATTTGCTTCAAGAGTGTTATCAATGGCTCATTCAAGCATTCTTATAATATCTGATTTAAAGTCTGTCAGAGAATTTTGACATCGTTGTCATCTTGGGATTGCCCTTTACCCTCAGGTCAAACTTTTAGTTGTTATTTACATATCAAATGATTTTGGATTGTATTCTGGACATTTTATTTTAGTTTTGAGATGGAGTCTTGCTCTGTCACCCAGGCTGGAGTGCAATGGCATGATCTCGGCTCACTGCAACCTCGACCTCCCAAGTAGCTGGGATTACAGGTGCATACCGCCATGCCCAGCTAATTTTTGTATTTTTAGTAGAGACGTGGTTTCACCATGTTGGCCAGGCTAGTCTTGAACTCCTGACCTCAGGTGATCCACCCACCTTGGCCTCCCAAGTGCTGAGATTACAGGCATGAGCCACTGGATCCAACCTATTCTGGACATTTTAAATGTTAAATTATGAGATTCTAGGTCTTGTTTAAATTCTATAGAGAACGTTGATATTTTTGTTTAGCAGACAATTGACCTGGTTGGGTCGAGGCTGTATGTTCCAACACACCTCTGTAGGCTATGGTTCCAATGTCAGTTCAGTTCTAAGGCCTTTTGATATGTCATGTTCTCTTCTGGTTTTTTAGACCTCTTTAGGTCCGTCATGGCTGTGTGCCACTCAGTGGTTAGTGTGGAAAGTAAGCAGTAGTTTATTAGTTTAGATCTCAAAGCCTTTAGGATGCTAATTAGGATAAGATCCTTACAAAAAGGGCTCCATAGTTAGTCCTGGAGTTCATCTACAACTTCATGGCATAGCTTTCCAAGCACACATATCTTCCTGGTCTCCCTAGTACCCTCTGGTTTCCTGCAGCTCCTCTTTTTGGGTCTACTGTGAGAAACCCGAAGGTCTAAATGGAGGAAGGGCACAGAGAGGGAAAAAAAAAAAAAGAAAACCATTAACAACACAATGGTATTCACAATTTATTAGACCTTAGGCCAAAACTTTAAGGAAAGTTCCTCTCCCTTAGAGTTTTGGCCTCTGATGGCCCCAGTTATGCCACTACTGCCATTGCTGCCATGAGATTGAGCATGGACATGGGCACAAGAAAAGAAAGGGGCGGGGGAAGCCCACAGGAGATTTCTGTATATCCTGTGTGTTAGGAGTTTCTATTTCTAGGCCTCCAGCTAGACCTAGAGAGCATTTCCTGGAGCCCCCTCTATCTATGCCACCGTGTTCATTTCTAGAATTTTGGCCATGCTGAACTCAGGTTGGGGAACAGTAGAAGAAATAATGGTAAACTCACTGCCAATTCAGTGGTACTTCAAATTCTGATGTTTTTCTACAACAAACATATTACGATTCATTTTTCAGGGTTTTCAAAAAGCTGATGCATATGTTCTACCCACCTTTTAGAGTTGTATTCAGTGGGAGAGAAAGGGTGGAATGTGTTTATGTCATTTTACCTGGAACTGGAAGCCCTCAGTAAATGTTTAAAAGCTCAGAATAATACATTCTCTATGATCAAAATGGAATGAAATATTAAATATGTTAAAATCAATAACAAAAAAGTAGAAAAAATCTCAAATATTTTGAAATTAATACACCTCTAAACCACCTATGGATCAAAAAAGAAATCACAAGATAAATTAGAAACTATTTTTAACTGAATGAAAATGAGGGCTGGGCACGGTGGCTCATGCCTATAATCCTAGCACTTTGGGAGGCTGAGGCAGGCAGATCATGAGGTCAGGAGATTGAGACCATCTCGGCCAACATGGTGGAACCCAAACATGGCTTAGATGAAATTTTACAACATTCAGTGCTTATACTAGAAAAGAAAAAGGGCCAAAAATAAAAGAATCTAAGCTTTTACCTTAAGAGACCAGAAAAAGGTGTTTATATCTAAAATATGAAAATGAAGAAAATAAGAGCAGAAATCAATGAAATAAAAAACAAAAATAAGGAAAATTAATGATACCAGAAATGGTTTTTGAAAAGATCAATAAAATTGATAAAAGTTAGATTGATTGTAAAAAAGCATGAAGACACAAATTGTCAGTGCTGTCCAGGCACGGTGGCTCATGCCTGTAATCTCAGCACTTTGGGAGGCTGAGGTGGGCAGATTACTTAAAGTCAGGAGTTTGAGACAGCCTGGCCAACGTGTGAAATCCCATTTCTACTAAAAATAGAAAAATTAGCTGGGCATGGTGGCGCACCCTTATAATCCTAGCTACTTGGAAGACTGAGGCATAAGAATTGCTTGAACCTCATAGCCAGAGGTTGCAGTGAGCTGAGATCGTGCCACTGCACTCCAGCCGGGGCAACAGAGTGAGACTCTGTCTCAAAAACAAACAAACAACAAAACCCCAAATTGCCAGTGTCAAGAATTAAAGAGGCCAGGCTCATACCTGTAATCCCGGCATTTTGGGAGGCAGAGGCGAGTGGATCACCTGAGGTCAGGAGTTTGAGACCAGCCTGGTGAAACTCTGTCTCTAGTGAAAAATAAAACATTAGCTGGATGTGGTGGCACATGCCTGTAGTCCCAGCTACTTGGGAGGCTGAGGCAGGAGAATTGCTTGCACCCAGGAGGTGGAGGTTGCAGTGAGCCAAGATTGCACCACTGCACTCCAGCCTGGGAGACAGAGTGAGATTCCGTCTCAAAAAAAAAAAAAAAAAGAAGAAGAATTAAAGAATGTAAATACAGATCCTACATACATCAAGAGGATAAAATGAACAACTTTTGCCAATAAATTTGCTCATAAATAGAAGAAAATGGACTGATTACTTGAGAGATACACATTACCAAAACTAAAAAAGCAATAGGAAATCTGAAAAGACCTATCTGAATTCAAATAAATTCACAGTTTAATCTTTCAACAAAGAAAATATCCAGTTTCAGATGACTTCTCTGATGAATTCATCAAATGTGTAGGTAAAAATAATTAATTAAATGGAGAAAAGTATTTTCAATAAGTGGTGCTTCAACATGTATATATATGAAAAAATTGAATTCATAATGATCATAGACACACATAAAAGCTGAAACTATAAAAATTATAAAAGAAAACACAGGCTAGGCATGATGGCTCACACCTGTAATCCTAGTACCTTGGGAGGCTGAGGTGGGAGGATTGCTTGAGGCCAGGAGTTTGAGCAGGCTGGGCAACAATAGTGCCCAGCTATGTGGTTGCTATAAAATAGAATATTTAACTGGTGTGGTCGTGCATGCCTGTAGTCCAAGCTACTTTAGGAGGCTGAGGTGGGAGGATCACTTGACCCCAGGAGTTCAAGTCTGCAGTGAGCCTGACTGTGTCACTGCACTCTCGCCTGGGTGACAGAGCAAGACCTAGTTATCTTGAAAAAAAAATTTTTTTTTTAAATGGACAAGAGGTTTGAATGTATACTTCACAAAAGAAGATATCCAAATGACCCGTAAATCTATGAAAAGATGTTCAGTATCATTAGTGATCAGGGAAATGCATATTAAACCCAAAATGAGACACCATTACAGCACTATTAGAATAAATAAAATTTAAAAGTCTGAAAATATCAACTATGGGCATGAATGTGTAATAACTGGAAATCTCATACATTGTTTTTAGAAAGGTATAATAGAAATATATTGGAAAATAGTTTGGGAGTTTCTTATAAAGTTCAATACATATTTACCATATAATCCAGTAATTCCCCATTGAGAGAAATGAACAAACATGGCTACATAAAGACTTGTACCAAATGTTCATAGTAGCAAATGTTGATAATGGCCAGAATCTGGAAACAACACAAATGTCTATCAACAGGTGTGTGGATAAATAAATTGTGATACATGCATGCAATGGAATATCACTCAGCAATAAAAAGAGTGGACTACATACAATATTTGCAACAACACAGATGAATCTGAAAAACATGATGAGTGAAAGAGCCAGACCCCAAAAATGTACATAGTGTATTATTACATTTATTTGAAACTCTAAAAAAAGGAAAACCTAATTTACAATGACAGAATGCAGATCTTTGGTTATCTCAGGACAGGGATCAGGGTCATTGAGTGAGAAGTGGCACAATGGAAATTTTAGAGTGGTGGAAATATTTTTGATCTTGATTATGTTGGGGAATTACTGGATTATATGGTAAATATGTGGAGGTTGCAGTGAGCCGAGATCGCGCCATTGCGCTCCATCCTGGGGTACAGATAAATCTGTGCGCTGATTCTCTTGGATTTTTAAAGTAGACAATCATCATTTACCCATAATGACCGTTTTCTTTCCCTTTTAACCTTCACATGCTTCAGTCACTTGTCTTTCTGTGTGGTCTGGTAGAATCTCATGGAGAACTGGTGGCATAAGCGTGCTTTCTCTTGTTTCTAGCTTAAAAAAAAATCCTGACCAGTAAAGGTTCTAGGAGAGGGTAAGAATTCACGACAAAATGGCTTCTTCTCGTAGTTCCAGTCGGGAGAGAAGGAGGAAGCAGGGAGTGGGGTGGTTGCAGAGGGACCCACCACGGCCACCGCCACTGCCTCTGCTCCTAGCGTGGGAAAGGAGGTGAGTCCCAGGTGCGATCTCGCGGCAGCGCAGCTTGGGGAGGGTCGGCGGTGGGAAGGCGTTGGCGGATTTAGATAAACTCAACATCGACAGCATCACCCAAGGGCTGCTGGGTGTGAGAGGGTTCAAGCCTGGGAAGAATGTCCAGCTTCAGGACAATGAAATCAGAGGACTGTGCTTAAAGTCTCGTGAAATCTTTCTTAGCCAGCCTATCCTGCTAGAACTTGAAGCACCACTCAAAACACGTGGTAACATCCATGGGCGATGCTATGATTTGCTGCGACTTTTTAAGTACGGTGGTTTCCCACCAGAAAGCAACTACCTGCATCTTGGGGACTATGTGGACAGGGGAAATGAGTCACTGGAGAAGATCTGCTACAAAATCAAATATCCTGAGAATTTTTTTTCTTCTCAGAGGGAACCATGAATGTGCCAGCATTAACAGAATTTATGGATTGTATGATGAATATAAAAGAAGATACAACATTAAACTATGGAAAACTTTCATTGACTGTTTTATCTGTCTACTGGTAGCAGCCATCGTGGATGAGAAGATATTCTGCTGTTACGGAGATTTATCACTAGATCTTCAACCCATGGAGCAGATTCAGAGAATTATGTGACTGACTGATGTACTAGATCAAGGTCTTCTTTCTGATATTTTGTGGCCTGACCCTGATGAAGATGTCTTAGGCTGGGGTGAAAATGACAGAGGAGTGTCCTTCACATTTGGTGCAGAAGTGGTTGCAAAATTTCTCTGTAAGCATAATTTGGATCTTGCATGTAGAGCCCATCAGGTGGTTGAAGATGGATGTGAATTTTTTTGCAAAGAGGCAGTTGGTCACTCTGTTTTCTGCACCCAATGATGTGGAGAGTTTGACAATGCAGGTGCCATGAAGAGTGTGGACGAGGCTGGGCGTGGTGGCTCAAGCCTGTAATCCCAGCACTTTGGGAGGCCGAGGTGGGTGGATCACGAGGTCAAGAAATCGAGATCATCCTGGTCAACATGGTGAAACCCCGTCGCTACTAAAAATACAAAAAATTAGCTGGGCATGGTGGCGCATGCCTATAATCCCAGCTACTCAGGAGGCAAAGGCAGGAGAATTGCCGGAACCCAGGAGGTGGAGGTTGCGGTGAGCCGAGATTGCGCCATTGCACTCCAGCCTGGGTAACAAGAGCGTCTCAAAAAAAAAAAAAAGAAAAAAAGAGTGTGGACGAAACACTAATGTGTTCTTTTCAGATTTTAAAGCCTGCAGAGAAAAAGAAGCCAAATACCACGAGACCTGTAACACCTCCAAGGGGTATGATCACAAAGCAAACAAAGACATAGATGTATTTAGACACTGCCTAGTTGGGACTTGTAACAGAGTACATGACCTTCATTTTTAAGACTGTGATGTGTCTTAAAACTGGTCAGCTTGCTCAGATAGATCTGTGTTTGTGGGCACCGTTCCTTCCATTTTTGATTTAGTGAATGGCATTGGCTGGTTAGAACAACAAATGAAAGACTCCTCACTCCAAAAAGAAAAGTGTCTTGTGTTTTAATTCTCTTTTACTTTTGCAAACAATTTTAATGATGGTGTTAAAGCTGTACTCCCCAGGACAGTTTATCCTGTCTAAGGGGTAAGTATACAATTGATCTTTTTTCAGTTCGGTGCAACCCATAATCATGTAAATTCTCTTTTTTTTTTTTTTTTTTTTTGAGAGGGAGTTTCGCTCTTGTTACCCAGGCTGGAGTGCAATGGCGCGATCTCGGCTCACCGCAACCTCCGCCTCCTGGGTTCAGGCAATTCTCCTGCCTCTGCCTCCTGAGTAGCTGGGATTACAGGCACGCGCCACCATGCCCAGCTAATTTTTTGTATTTTTAGTAGAGACGGGGTTTCACCATGTTGACCAGGATGATCTCGATTTCTTGACCTCGTGATCCACCTGCCTCGGCCTCCCAAAGTGCTGGGATTACAGGCTTGAGCCACTGCGCCCAGCCAATGCTCATTTTCTTTAGGACATAAAGAGAGCCCGAGGGTGCTCTGAATCTGTACATGGTCTTGTCATAAAATGCATACCATTGATACAAACCACTGTGAACATTCTTTATTCGAGAATTTTGTTTCAAAGGGATTGTTTTTTCCTCTCATTGTCTTGTTATGTACCAACTAGTTTTTATAGCTAACAACATTAGGAGTAACTTTCAACCTTGCCAGCGTATATTTAATTAAATCACTCTTTTGTATACTTAAGACAGTGATTAAAGCCATTCTTTCTTTTCTTTCTTTCTTCCTTTCTCTTCTTCTTTCTTTCTTAAAAAAAGAATTCACAGAAAATGTGGTGGAAGAAGGAAACGATCATTGTCAACTGTGAAAAGGGGTCTCAGGGACAGAAGCATTTAGGAGAGAAAAGGAGATTGCTTGCCAAGATCTGGCAAAGGAATCAGACTTTAGGAGAACAGGCTTGCCAAACTAAAAGCACAACAGGTATTGAAAGGGAAATTCTGCAAGATTGCCATTGTTAATAAGTTTTATCAGTCTGCTCATGATGGCAAAACCCAGCGCTTTTCTCACATGATTTTTATATTCACAAAGGTCATGACACATCCAGGCGTCAGCATTGCAAATGTCAGAGATAGAGTTGTTTTTCCTAGGGAGTCAGCAATTTATAGAAAATGCTCAATGTTTATTTTGGGGACTAGAAGGAGAACTATTTTTTTTTGTATGTGAAACCCACAAGCAATTTATCAGCGAAATTCTGTGTGTTCCACCTTCACAATATATCCAAAATCACAACACTTCTCACGACCTCATTTCTCACCCTGATGTTATGGCAGCTCCTTAACTAGACTCCCTGTTTCCAGCTTGTTCTTCTTCATCAAATTCACAACACAAATGCCACACTGTTACAGTTAACATGTAAGTCAGGTTATGCCATTCCTCTGCTCCAACACCTTCAAAGTCTACATCTCTGACTCAGGGTAAAAACAAATCCTTGATAACAGCCAATAAGGCCCACATTTTCCCCTGTCGCTCGTCTACTCTTCTCCTTCCTGACTCACTTCTCTGTAAAATCTCTGGCAACTCTGTCAAATGGATGATCCACATACACACCAGATCTTCTCCCACCTCAGGGCCTTTGCCCTTGCCCTGCCCTCTCCCTGGAGCACTCTTCCTGCTAGAACTCCCTTGTGACTTGCTTCCTTACCTTCTTCAGACTTTGCTCAGATATCACCTTCCCAGTGAGGCCTTTCTTGACATCTTGGTATGGTTTGGATCTGTGTCCCCACCCAAATCTCATGTTGAATTGTAATCCTCAATGTTGGAGGTGGAGCCTTGTAGGAGGTGACTGGATTATGGTGTGGATTTCTCATGAATGGCTAAGCACCATCTCCTTGGGGCTGTTCTCATGATAGGGAGTTCTTGTGAGATCTCGTCATTTAAAATCTGATGCCCTCTCTTTCTCTTGCTCCTGTTCTTAAAACGTGAGGTGCCTGCTTCCCCTTCATCTTTCACCATGATTGTAAATTTCCTGAGGCCTCCCCAGAAGTTGAGCAGAGGCGGGCACCATGCTTCCTGAACATCCTGCAGAACCATGAGGCAGTTAAACCCCTTTCCTTGATAAACTACCAAGTCTTAGGTATTTATTTAGAGCACTGTGAGAATGGACTAATATATGTCCTATACTTGAGGGACATTAAAAATCGACCCTATCTCATATCCCTGCTCTTTTTCCCCAAAGCACTATTGCCATGTGAGTGCTTTAGGGAAAAAGAGCAGGGATATAATATATATTGCCATATATTAGGAGATGGAGTCTTGCTCTGTCACCAGGCTAGAGTGCAGTGGGGTGATCTTGGCTAACGGCAACCTCTGCCTCCCAAGTTCAAGTGATTCTCGTGCCTCAGCCTCCTGAGTAACTGGGACTACAGGCGCCCACCACCACACCTACCTAATTTTTGCATTTTTGGTAGAGATGGGGTTTCACCATGTTGGATGGTCTCGATCTCTTGAACTTGTGGTCTGCCCTCCTCAGCCTCCCAAAGTGCTGGGATTACAGATGTGAGCCACTACACCCGGCCTCTGACTTATGTATATTTTATTCATTTATTTTCTTTATTGATCACCCACTGGAAGGTAAGCTCTATGAAGACAGGCCTTTTTTGTCTGTTCACTTTTGAACTCCTGAACTCTGCCTCTTGGGAAGGAGACTGCTTGGCATGCCATACACGCTCAATAAGTATTTGAATAGATGAATAAATGCACATAACAGTGAATGATAGCTTTATTGCAGCACTATTTACAATAGCAAAGAACCAACCCAATGTCCATCAATGACAGACTGGATAAAGAAATTGTGGTACATATATACCATGGAATACTATGCAGCCATAAAAAAGAATGAGTTCATGTCCTTTGCAGAGACATGGATGAAGCTGGAAACCATCATCCTCAGTAAACTAACACAGAAACAAAACCAAACACTGCATGTTCTCACTCATAAGTGGGAGTTGAACATTGAGAACACGTGGACTCAGGCAGGGGAACACCACACACCAGGGCCTGTCGAGGGGGTAAGGGGAAAGGGAAGGGAGAGCATTAGGACGCATTCCTAATGCATGCAGGGCTTAAGACCTAGATGATGGGTTGAAAGGTGCAGCAAACCACCGTGGCACATGTATACGTAGGTAACAAACCTGCACATTCAGCACATTGTATACCAGAACTTAAAGTAAAAAAAAAAAAAAAAAAAGAGGAAGAAGAAGCTTCAAACCCACTGAACCAGATTCAGAAAAAAAAAAAAAAAAGGGTGAATGGAGAAATATCATGTTCTTTTCTTCTTTTTCTTTTTTTTTTTGAGATGGAGTATCGCTCTGTCGCCAGGCTGGAGTGTCGTGGTGTGATTTCAGCTCACTGCAATCTCTGTCTCTCAGGTTTAAGTGATTTCCCTACCTCAGCCTCCTGAGTAGCTGGGACTACAGGCACGCACTACCATGCCTGGCTAATTTTTTGTATTTTATTAGACACTGGATTTCACCATGTTGGCCAGGATTGGCTCGATCTCCTGGCCTTGTTATCCGCCTACCTTGGCCTCCCAAAGTGCTGGGATTACAGGTGTGAGCCACTGCGTCTGGCTCATCATGTTTTTTCATGGAAGATTCAACAATGTCAAAGTGTTGATTAACCCCAAATTAATATGTGAATATACAGCAAGACTGTGGTAGACACATATGTGAGCTACCCACATCCCCCTTTTGGGAAGGATACGGTGTCCCACTGTGGGGAGTGTAACCCACAGAGAGCCGCTTCCCAAGGTCACGCCCATGTTGGGGTTGACCACCAGTGACTGAAGGAGGTGGTGCTCTACAGGCCCGGTGTCAGGCCGATGCTGGACAGCTCCCAGGGGCAGCACTGTTTGAACTCCCAAAGCTCCGTGTTGGTTTGGTTGAAGGTCTCCAAAGTGTTGGGCTTCTCCCTCTGCGCAGTGCTATTTCATCCACTTTTCTTTTCCAAGTGCTAATCCCTAACGAACAGCTTGCACCCCAAATTCAGCCTCAACCTTGGCTTCTGAAAACCTAACCTACAACATATACTAATCAAAATACCAAATACCAAATAAAAACAAAACTGAAACAACCTGGTCAGTCGCGGTGGCTCATGTCTGTAATTCCAGCATTTTGGGAGGCTGAGGCGAGGCAGATGATCTGAGGTCAGAAGTTTGAGACCAGCCTGGCCAACATGGTGAAACCTCATCTCTACTAAAAATACAAAAATTAGCCAGGCGTGGTGGCAGGTGCCTGTAATCCCAGCTCCTCGGGAGGCTGAGACATGAGAATCGTTTGAACCCAGGAGGTGGAGGTTGCAGTGAGCTGAGAGCGTGCCACTGCACTCCAGCCTGGGTGAGAAAGTGAGACTCTGTCTCAAAAAAAAAAAAAAAAGGAAACAACCTAAATTTCTGATTTCTGTCAATAGAGAAGTGCTAAATAAATAAATTATGGTGCCTATGATGAAATGCGCGCAGGTAGATCAAGTACATTTGGTAAACTGATGCAGAGAAATGTTCCTGATAGATTGTTAACTCCTAAAAAAGCACATAGCAGAACACAATCCCATGTACATAGAAAATATAATCTAAAATGTATTTCTTCTCCTTCTCCACCTTGTAAGATACTCTGGTTCCTTCCTACTGAAAGGGATGTGCACCTGGATTTGGGGCAACTCCCTTAGGGGCTTGGCAGGGGTCACGGGATGAAACGGAATCCTGTTCATGAAGACAGTGCACGTGCCGAGAGCCAGACCGGGGTGCCAGACTTTCTCTCTTACAAGCTGTGTGTGATCTCCAACCCTGAGCTTTAGTCCATCATCCAAAATGCCTCCCCAGATGCTTGCAGGGGGTGGGGGGATGGTTATGTAAGGTAAGCATCTGGCATAATGCCATTACAGATTAAATACTCAATAAAAGTTTGCTCTTTTCCTTGGCTTCTCCCTTCCCATTCTGGCCAAGAAGTTCTATTCTCTGTCACCCTCTTCCCTCCTTCCGAGTGGAGTGAGGCGAATGAGGCCAGAGCTGGGCAGCTTAGTGACTGGGACCCAGAGGATGCTGATGCTAGGGACTCAGGCCAGGATTGAGCAAGAGCACAGAACGGGCTTCTCTAGGACCAGGGGCGCGATAATGGAGACCCAAGAATTCTGGGAAATTTAAAGGCAGGAAGTAAAAGGAAGTGTGGGGTAGAGAAGAAACAGCAGCTTGCACCTCTGACTGCCTTTGATCCAGCCCTGCTCCCAGATGGTAAAAATGAGGAAGTTAGAGGCGCTCCAAAAACGAGGAAAGGAAGTGGCATGTCCTGGAGGAGGAGAGCAGAGCTGGCCTCAAACCCACACCCACACACGACTGCTGTGTGTTCCAATTCCAGTACATTCTCACTTACTGGAGGAAATGTTGAGGAAATGGGATGTCCCAGATTATAAGGTTCCTGGGATTTCAGACACAAGACCAGCGGGACTCCAGTCACCCCTACCCCAGCTCTCCAGGACTCAGTGCTTCCAGCTCTGAGTGACGTCCCAGCTCTGGTCCTTGCTGAACAACCAAGGTGGGAATCACAGCCTCCAGACCCCCCCACAGGTAATGGTGCTGCAGGGGCTGCTGAGGCCCAGGGGACAGGGAATATCAGAGGAAGCAGGGAGAGGGGCACTTTGGGCCTTGGGTGGGACTAAATCAAAATAAATACCAGAGGGCAGTGTGGGATTTAATTACTATGTGGAGATTTAAGACTCTATTCCCTTCACTGGATTCTAGATTGGGTTATGGCAGCCACAATCCCCTGTTATAAATTAAGACTCTGGGAGGCTGAGGCAGGAGAATCGCTTGAACCCAGGAGGCAGAGGTTGCAGTGAGTCAAGACTGTGCCACTGCACTCCAGCCTGGGCGACAAGAGTGAAACTCCATCTCAAAAAAATAAAAATAAAAATAAACTAACTCTCAAACTCAGCCTCATGGGTGGCCCATTTTCATCCTATCTTCCGCCCCAGCCCAGCCATGCCCTAACCCCAATACTAACCCCAGCTCCTACTTTTTTTTGATACTGAGTCTCACTCTGTCACCCAGGTTGGAGTGCAGTGACACGATCTCAGCTCACTGCAAACTCTGCCTCCTGGGTTCAAGTGATTCTCCTGCCTCAGCCTCCCGAGTAGTTGGGATTACAGGCATGCGCCACCACACCCAGCTAATTTTTGTATTTTTAGTAGAGACGGGGTTTCACCATGTTGGCCAGGCTGGTCTCAAACTCCTGACCTGAAGTGATCTGTCTGTGTTGGCCTCCCAAAGTGCTGGGATTACAGGGGTGAGCCACTACACCTGCCCCCCACCCCGCACTGCCACCACCAAGCTCCTATTTTAACCCCAGATTCAACTTGAATCTTAATGCCAGCCCAAAGCCAAAACCTCAACTGTATTCTATTTCCAAATTCAGCACCAAAGTTAACCCCAGTTTCATCTATGGCTCCAACATGGATACTGACCCCAGTCCTAGCATGAGACATGACTTCAAGTCCTGCCCAATTACTGGCCCACTGGGCAGTCCTGGCAATACATTTAGCTCTCATTTTACCCTCCAGTTTCACTCCCAAACTCAACTCGATCCCACTTCTAACTTGGCTGCAAACCCAGGCCCATTTCCATCTTAGCCTTAACCCTGGGCTCCTTCTCAATCTGAGCCTCTTCTCCCAACTCAACTTCAGCGCTGCCCTCGGCTCCAACCTAGTCCCAACCTCCTATGCCCCGGCTCCACCCCAGCCTGGCCACTGGCCCTGCCTCCATTTCAGCTGTGACAGCCTCAGAGCCGTGTTGGCCCAAGCATGACAATGAATTATGAAAACTTGCAGCACTTGGAGAGTGAGGAGAAAGTCCAGGGGTTTAGAAATGGTAAGAGGAAAGGGGAAACTCTACTAAAATGCCCTCTTTATATGTCTAGAAGGATTTCTCCTGTCATTTCTGTCCCTCCACCACGTGGGTCCCCATGCTGAGACCCAGGCTCCAGCCTCTGATGGGCTCAGTGTGAGGAGGATGCAAGGTCCCCAGAAAGACTGGGACAGGGAAGATCACAGTGGACCCAGCTTCTCATGCTCTGTGGGGTGGGGACGAGAGCTGTGCATTGGTAGAGGGGAAGATAAGTGGTTGGGTTTGGAGGAAACTCATTTGTGAACCTGACTGTCCAGCAGGTAGGTGAGCCTGAGCTTGTGAAGGGCCTGGCTACCCCCAGCTCTCCCTGTGTCCTCCTGCCTCCGCCCCCAGCTCTGACCATGGGACCCCTCATATTGCTATCGCCCCCCATCTGTGTGTGTGCACGTGGGTCCCCAGGGGTGGGAGTGGCCTGTGTGACTGAGAACTTGTGCTGGTCCCTGAGGTCCAAGGCCTGGGCATCCCCCGCCCTGAAATCCACCTCTTCCGGTCCTCCCCTGGCGTCCCCTGTGCCCAGCCCTCCTGGCTAGACAGCTCCCTGGGCCTCTCCTCGCCCTGTCTCTGTCATGTCTGGACCCTCTGCATCCTGACACCCTCTCGTCTTGCAGGGCTGCCTCCTCCCCAGTCCCTCCTGCAGCGTCTCCGCTCTGGGCTCTGGCGCCTCCTGCTGGCCCTGGGCCTCGGCCTCCTGCTGCTGGTCATCATCTGTGTGGTTGGATCCCAAAGTGAGGGTCACAGGGGTGGACAGGGAAGAGAGAAATAATGGGGTGCTACAGCAGGGCAGTGGTGGGGCAATGGTGAGACCCACAGTAGGAGCAAGGCAGGGCACAGTGCTGGGGGCAGCTGTGGAGATGACAGTGGGCCATGGTGATGGCAATGCCACCAACAGCCATGGGGGTAATCTCGGGGCCACTGAAGCACTGATGGAGTGATGGATGGGAACAGTGGTGGGGGCACTGATGGAGAGAGTTGATGGACCCATAATCAGATGGCCGCTGGCTCTGTCACTCATTAGCTGGGTTATGTACTCAAATTACTTCACCTCTCAGAGGCTTAGTCTCATCATCTGCAATACTGGACAATAATAGTGCCGGCCCCACGGGGTTGCCGCGAGGACCCAACGAGGCAATGCTTATGGAAGGCCCTGCTCGGTGCTGGTACAGAGGACCCAATGAATCCCAGCTCTGATCTTCCCATCCACCTGTCTAGATTCCAAATTTCAGAGGGACCTGGTGACTCTGAGAACAGATTTTAGCAACTTCACCTCCAACACTCTGGCTGAGATACAGGCACTGACTTCCCAGGGTGAGCCTGGCTTGGATGGGGCTCTGGGCTGGGCCTGGGCCGGGGAGGAGGAAGCTGACCCCTAAGCTGAGTCTCCATGTCCTCCAGGGAGCAGCTTGCAAGAAACGATAGCATCTCTGAAAGCTGAAGTGGAGGGTCACAAGCAGGAACTGCAGACACGTGAGAGACCCTCCGAGTATGGGTGTTGGGGGCAAGGCTCTCAGACACAGGTAGGGATGGCAGCAGATTCAAATTTCAGAGGGACCTGGTGACTCTGAGAATAGATTTTAGCAACCTCCCCTCCAACACTGTGGTTGAGATACAGGCACTGACTTCCCAGGGTGAGCCTGGCTTGGATGGGGCTCTAGGCTGGGCCCGGGCCGGGGTGGAAGAAGCTGACCTCTAAGCCGAGTCTCCATGTCCTCCAGGGAGCAGCTTGCAGGAAATGATAGCATCTCTGAAAGCTGAAGTGGAGGGTCACAAGCAGGAACTGCAGACAGGTAAGAGACCCTCAGAGTATGGGTGTGGGGGGCTAGGCTCTCAGACACACGTGGGGGTGGCAGCAGACTGCTGGTGCTGAAGTGCCCTCCCCTTCAGCCAGTAGCTTGAAAGGCAGCCTGCTTTCTCTGGAGAACAGGCTGGAGAAACAGGAGCAGAGGAATCCAGAGCAGATTTGATGGCTGCACCTGGGCATGCTATGGGGGATGGGTGGGGCAGGAAGGAACGTTCCTAGGCCTGGCCCTGCACGGGGGCATCTGAGCTCCAGGAACACAATAAGCAGAAAGCACACCTGGGCCGCTGTCCCCACACCTGTGTGTGTCCCAGTTCATTCTGAAATCCTCCTGCGAGTCCAGCAGCTGGTGCAAGACCTGAACAAACTGAGCTGCCAGGTGGCTATTCTCAAGAACAATGGTGAGGAAGGTGTGGGGAGGGCGGGACCCTGCTTTTCTGCCCACAGCCCACTGGGCAGCACCTCAGCCTCTCCACCCTATTTTGCCCCACTCAGCCACCACCGAGAGGACCTGCTGTCCCATCAACTGGGTGGAGCACCAAGGCAGCTGCTACTGGTTCTCTCGCTCCGGGAAGACCTGGCCCGAGGCTGAGAGGTACTGCCAGCTGGAGAACACGCACCTGGTTGTCATTAACTCCAGGGAGGAACAGGTGAGGCTTCTGGTACTCAGTTCCTAGGACACATCACATGTAGGGAAACGGTGCTTAATCTTGGCAGCACATTGGAATTATCTGGGAGCTTCCAGAATGACTGTCATCTCTGCTACACCCTCAGATTTAATAGGCCTGAGCATCAAGAGAAACATCCCCAAACTCCTCAGTTGATTTAATGAAGAGCTAAAGTTTAGAATCCCTAGTTCAAAAAATTGGCTAGGATGGGAAATCACCACTGCTCTTCTGTCACCCCAGAATTTTGTCCAGGCACATCTGGGCTCTGCATACACCTGGATGGGCCTCAGTGATCCCGAAGGAGTCTGGAAGTGGGTGGATGGAACTGACTATTCGTCCGGCTTCCAGTGAGTACACCCCGGCTTTCCGTGCCAACATCCTCCGTCAGCACTGCCCCCTGGGATTCTGACTGGCAGCTTCTCCTCCCCTGAACTGAATTTTACTCCATCTACCCTTCCTAGCTTGCTGTTGTCCTCTCCCCTCAGGAACTGGAAGCCAGGCCAGCCAGATGACTGGCAGGGACACGGGCTGGGCGGAGGCGAGGACTGTGCCCACTTCCACCCAGATGGCCGGTGGAATGACGACGTGTGCCAGAGGTCCTACCACTGGGTCTGCGAGGCTGGCCTGACCCAGGCGAGTCAGGATAGTCACTGAGCTGCCTTTTGCTGGACCACCCAGCCGTGGAAATTGTGGTGGGAGGAGGATTCTTCCCAGGACCTCTCCACAAGACTGCTCTGGGAGAGGAATAAGCCCTGGAAGATTGGAAGCGCTGCCAACATTTTGAATTTTTTTCTCCTTAATTTTACAAAGATGATATAGAGTTCCTAAGCTTTTGTTTTTCAACTTTTGAAAGTCAACTTCCTTAAGGTATAATTTTTACATAATAAAAATGCGCTCTTTCAAAGAGTAGAGATGATGCCTAGGTGACTACCACTCCAGTGGCAAAAGAGAACATTGCCATCACCCTCCCAGTCCTCACACTGCTGTGCAGTCTAACCTCTTCCCTGTTCCCAGGCAACAGGGGGTCTGCTTTCTTTCACTATTTATTGGCCTTGCCTCTTCTAGAGCTTCTAGAACTTCAAGTAAATGAAATCATACAGTATATACTCTCGTGACAACCTGCATATTTTGCGTTGCTTGATTTTTGGCAATCTAAAAACGGCAGAGTGGAGAGGCCAGGTGAAGCCTTTGACAGTCCTATGTTCTTGGGAAAACAGCATTTTCTTCTCATATAGATTTCAGTTCAAATCTTTTCTGTCACTTAAAGATGGCATAAACTTAGGATGAGTAGGAAAAGCCATTGTTTAATTTCTCTGAAGATCCAAAGCAGATTTGTTGGGAGATGAAGATAAGATCCCCAGGTGTATTGGTTAGCAACTGGTGTGTAACAAACCACTCCAAAGCTCAGGGCTTATATAAGAAGCATTGATTACAGCTCAAGAGGCTATAGGTCTGGTCTGGCCAGGTTCGGGTCATCTTGCCTGGGCTTGTTCATGCATCTGTGGTCAGCTGGGGGGTTGGCTTAGGGTTGGCTGGTCTAGGGTAGCCTTGCTTCCATGTCTGACATTTGGCTGGCTCTGGGCTGGGACAATGGGGATGATTGGGCCACATTAGCCTAGCCTGGCTTTGTTCACAGAATGGTTGGGTAGGGGTCCAAGAGAGAAACTGAAAGAGTCTTGCTTGGAACTGAAGCATCATTTCTGCTGCATCCTATTGGCAAAAGCAGATTACAAGTCTGCCCAGATTCAAGGATCAGAGAAATAGATTCCACCTTTTGGGGGGGGAACTACAAAGTCATACTGTGGAGAGAATGAATATAGAGAGGGGTAGAGATTTTTATTTTTCAATCAATCCAACATACCAGGGGAAGCATCTCAGCTATTAAGATACAGCTTATAGGCTGGGCATGGTGGCTTACGCCTGTAATTCCAGCACTTTGGGAGGCTGAGGTGGGCAGATCACCTGAGGTCAGGTGTTTGAGGCTAGCCTGACCAACATGGTGAAACTCTGTCTCTACAAAAAAAAAAATCAGCCAGGTGTGCTGGCAGGCTCCTGTAATCCCAGCTACTCAGGAGGCTGAGGTGGGAGAATTGCTTGAACCCAGGAGGTAGAGGTTGCAGTGAGCTGAGGTGGCGCCACTGTACTCCAGCCTGGGCAACAGCAAGATTCCATTTCCGGAAAAAAAAAAGAATCAGTTTATTAAGTTAAGCGACGGCAGGACCCATTCATTGCTGTTTTACTATATCCAGAAAACTCCCTGGCATATAGGAATGTTTCAATTAGCTGTCAGGATTTGCTGATGGGTTGGTTGAGGGGTTTGAGAGAATGAGAGAGTCAAGGATAATTCCAGGTTTGGGGCTTGAAAACCTAGAAGTATGGTGTCCCAGTTAATTAAGACCGGGAAGACTGTGTGAGAAGCTGGTTTTGTGGTGGGATGGGAAGATGAGAAGCTTTGTTTCGGACATACTGAGTTTGAGAAGCCTGATAGATTTCCAAATGGAGAAATATATATATATATTTATCTATCTATCTATCTATATATATATATATATAGAGAGAGAGAGAGAGAGAGAGAGAGAAATAAATCCTTTTGTTTTGACACCTGTATCTTGGTGGAACTGATTTTTTTTTTTTTAAAAAAAACCCTTTTAAATAAAATTATAAATGTTTACTATGGTACACAGAAAGAATAAACTCCATTTGGAAATATATATATATAGAGAGAGAGACAGGTTCTTGCTGTCACCCAGGTTAGAATGCAGTGGTGTGATCATAGCTCACTGCAGTGCTGAACTCCTGGGCTTAAGCAATCCTCTCTCCTCAGCCTCCCAAGTAGCTGGGATTCTAGGTGTGTGCCCCCACCATGCCTGGCTAAGTTTATTTTTTTTGTAGAGCTAGGGTCTCACGATGTTGCCCAGGCTGATTTCAACCTCCTGGGCTCAAGCGATTGTCCTTCCTTGGCTTCCCAAACTGCTGGGTTTACATGTGTGAGCTGCGGTGCTTGGCCACAAAAGGGTTTATTGAAAAGAGTTGAATGACATTTACAGAGTGTGAGCAGGACTGAGGAAGCTGACAAAGTTGGTGGCGTCCCTGTGGCTAAGAACGGCAGAGACATCACCACTCTGAGGCCTGGAGGCACAAAAGGAAAGAACATCCACCGAGATCACCCACCCAAGCAGCTGTGTGCCTCTCTTCCCTGGGCCTGAAAGGTTTTGGATCATGGAAGAGAAGCCACCCAGCAGGACCATTAGATCACAGTTCTACCAGGGCCACAGGAGGTAGAGGGGAGCAGAGCAGGAGAACCAATACACGGGAGTTCCCTCCAGAATTTCCTGACCTGGTAACTGTGCTACCTAAGAAAGCCAACAATTACATTCTCCAGTATTATACAGGTAATGGGACTAGGGAGGCAGGGAGGACATTAGGGAAAGTACAGGGAGGGCAACTGTGTGTTACAGGTGGAAATAACTGGAAAGATAGAGCACAGATTGAATTAGTCATTGGAGGAGATTGAAACGATCTCTCTGCTGACTTCCAGATTGGATTGGAGAGCCCCAAACCAGTACAATCCCAGTTCCAGCCCCAATTCCAGTCCTGAGGCCAGCTCTAATATCATCCCTAAATTCAACCTCTGTCCCCATTGCAGCTCCAGCTAGCTGTACTACACCCCCACGCTCGGTCCCACCACATTTGCAGTCTCAGTCCCAAACTCAGACCCAACCCCAGAGAAGCCCTGTGTACAATGTTACCTCAACACCCAATCTCATTTTTAGCCCCAAGTACGTCAACCCCATCCTAACCCCAGATACAACAGTTGTAATCCCTGTTTCACCCTCACCTGCAAACCCAGCCTCAGCCCCACTCCTAGTCCCAATGCCTAGCTTGATATCCACTGGATCCTCATTGCCTACTTCAAAACCAGCTCCACGTCTACCTCCAGCCCTTATCTTGCTCTCCCCCTTGGAGTCCTTTCCCTGCCTCCATCTCAGCTCTCACAGCTGCAGAGACCACTTGGGCCAAGGATGTCAATGAGGTATGAAGACCTCAAGTGCTTAGAGAGAGAGAAGGAACATGATCTTAGAAAAGGTAAGACAAGCAGAAGATCCCAGAGACAGGCCCACTCCCCAAAGTTTGCAGAGGCCTGAGCTAGTTCCTCTTGAGCCCACTCCTCTTTGCTCCCCTCTCCCAGCTCAGTCTTGCACCTTGAGGACTCTGGGGCACACATGGGGACACCTCTGGTATGGCCCACACCCTCCATTCACCCCCCAACCCCTGCCCATGCCTTCTACTTAGGCATCGGGTGTGCATGGCAGCAGCAGGGTCTGCCACCCAGAGTACAGGCCCAGGGAAGAGAGGTATATAGCTGCTTGGCTGAATGATCTGGGCTCCTAGGTGCCCAGAGGGTGGTCTAGAAGGGCAGATATGGCTTGGGGTGAGCACACCACCTTTGGCCCTGGAGATTCCCAGTCCCACAGGAAGGGATAGAGTCAGAGGAGGGCCCATGAGGGACCTTTAAAGTGTGAAGCCCAGGAGGTGTGGTAGCTGTGGTCTAAGGATGGAGCTTCTTTCTGAGACAGTGCCTCTGTCTATCTGCAATGAGGGAATTCTCGTATATCCCCTGTTGCTGTAGCTCCAGGGCTCCTGGTTTTGGTCATTTCTGTGACCCCAGTATGGACTGTGGTGATCCCTCTCTGAGGGTTCAGGGGCTGGCCTCTGTGGTCCTAGTCTTCAGGGGAGATACAGTCCTCAGTGGCCCAGGAACAGGAAGGAGGAAAAACATGGACTATTTAAGAAAGTCTTAAAAGGGAGACCATAACTTAACCTGCTTTCACAGATGAGTGTGAGCCTATGAGGGGCCTGGCTGCCCCCAACTCCCTGTGTCCTTCTGCTCCTTCCCCCCGCTCTGACCGTGGAACCTCACATACCACCATCTTCTCCTATCTTGCTCTCTCTCTCTCTCTCCGTGTGTGTGTGTGTGTGTGTGTGTGTGTGTGTGTGTTTGTGTGTATGTGTGTGTGTTTGGCGGTCCCCAGTGGTGTGAGGGGCCTGTGTGACTGAGGACCTGTGCTGGACCCTAGGTCCAAGGCCTGGGCATCCCCTATCCTGAAATCCTTCCTATCCTGCCCTTTCTTGGCATCCCCTATGCTCAGCCCTCATCTCTAGACAGCTCCCCTGGGCCCTCTCCTCTTCCCATTTCTGTCATGTCCTGTGCCTTCCTCATCCTGACACCCCATCCTCTTGCATGGCCACCTCCTCCCCTGTCCTTCCTGCAGTATCTCCACTCTGGGACCTGCCTTCTCCTGCTGTCCCTGGGCTTCAGCCTCCTGGTGCTGGTGAGGGTCACAGGGGTGGACAGGGAAGAGAGAAATAATGGGGTGCAGTGGTGGGGTGGTAATGGTGAGGTACAGGGTTAGTGATGGATGGTCAGAGAAAAAGTCTTGAGACCAGAAAAAAATCTTTCAAAAGTGTTGGAGCAGTGTTGGGGTAGTGGTGTGGTTTGAATCTGTTTCCCTGCTCAAACCTCATGTTCAGTTGCAATTCCCAACATTGGAGGCCTGCTGGGAGGTGATGGATTGTGGGAGCAGTTTCTCATGGTTTAGCAGCATCTCCCTTGGTGCTTCTGTCATGGCAGTGAGTTCTTGCGAGATCTAGTTGTTTAAAAGTATGTAGCACCTCCCTGCTCTTTTCCTCCTTCTTCGGACATGAAAGATGCTTCACCTCCCCTTTACCTTCTGCCATGATTGTAAGTTCCCTGAGGTCTCTCAAGAAGCCTAACAGATGCAACTGTCCTTGCTGTATAGCCTGCAGAACCCTTAACCAATTAAACCTCTTTCTCTCTATAAATTACCCAGTCTCAGGTATTTCTTTATAGCAGTGAGAGAATAAACTAATAAAGAAAATTGGTACCAAGATGTGGGGCATTGCCATAAAGTTACCTGAAAATGTGGAAGCGACTTTGGAACTTGGTCACGGGCAGAGGTTGGAAAAGTGTGGAGGGCTCAGAAGAAGACAGGAAGATGAGGGGAAGTTTGGAACTTTCTAGAGACTTGTTGAATGGTTGTGACCCAAATGCTGCTAGTGATATGGACAGAGATGGCCAGGCTGATGAGGTCTCAGATGGAGATGAGAAACTTACTGGGAATAGGAGCAAAGGTCACTTTTGTTACACCTTGGAAAAAAGTTTGGTTGGATTGTGCTGCTGCCCTAGGGATCTGTGGAACTTTTAACTTGAGAGAGATGATTTAAGGTAACTGGTAGAAGAAATTTCCAAGCAGCAAAGTGTTGAAGCTGTGACCTGGGTGCTTCTAACAGCATGAATTCATATGCATGAGCAAATAAATGACCAAAAGCTAGCACTTACATTTAAAGGGGAAGCAGAACATAAAAGTTTGGAAAATTTGTGGCTCTGCCATGTGGTAGAAAAGAAAAGCCCATTTTCTGGGGAGGAATTCAAGCAGGTCACAGAAATTTGCATAACTGAAAGGAAGGCAAGTGCTAATAGGGAGGACAATGGAAAAAAAACCTTAAAGGCATTTTAGAGACTTTCGTGGCAGCCCCTCCTATCACAGGCCTGGAGGCCTAGGAGGGAAGAATGGTTTCCTGGGCCAGGCCCAGGGCTCTGCTGTCCTGCATAGCCTTGGGACACTGGTCTCTGCATCCAGCTCCACATGTGGGTAAAAGGGTTCCAGGTAAAGCTTGGGGTACTGCTTCAGAAGGTGCAAGTGATAAGTCTTAGTGGCTTCCATATGGTGTTAAGCTTGCAGGTACACTGAATACAAAGTTGAGGTTTGGGAGTCTCTGTCTAGATTTCAGAGGATATATGGAAAAGCTTGAATGTTCAGGTAGAAGCCTGCTGTAGGGGTGGAGCCCTCATGGAGAACCTCTACTAGGGCAGTAGAAGGGAGGGGAAATGTGGGGTCGAAACCCCCACACAAAGCCCCCACTGGGTCACTGCCTAGTAGAGTTTTGAGAAGAGGACCACCATCCTCCAGACCCCAGAATAGTAGATCCAGCAGCTTGCACCCTGTGCCTGGAAAAGCCTCAGGCACTCAACACTAGCCCATGAGAGTGGTTGCAGAGGCTGAACCCTGCAAAGCCTCCCAAGGCTTTGGGAGCCCACCCCTCATACCAGTGTGCCCTGGATGTGAGGCATGGAGTCAGAGGAGGTTACTGTGAAGTTTTAAGATTTAATGATTGTCCTGCTGGGTTTCAGATTTGCATGCATCCTGTAGCACCTTTATTTTGGCCGATTTCTCTCTTTTAGAATGGGAGTATTTAACCCAATAAATATACCTGCATTGCATCTTGGGAATAACTAAATTGTTTTTTATTTTTGCAGGCTCATAGGAGGAAGGTACTAGCCTTGTCTCAAATGAGGCTTTGGACTGTGGACTTTTGAGTTAATACTGAAATGAGTTAGGACTTTGGAGGACCGTAGGGAAAGCATGCTTTGTATTTTGAAATATGAGAAGAACATGAGATTGGGAGGGGCCAGGGGTGTAATAATATGGTTTGGATTGAAGTCCCCGCCCAAATCTCATATTCTATTTTAATTCCCAATGTTGGAGGTGGGGCCTAGTGGGAGGTGATTGAGTCACCGGGGCATGATCTCATGGTTTAACACCATTTCCCTTGGTGCTGCCATGATGACAGAGAGTTGTTTAAGAGTGTGTAGCCCCTCCCCTCTCCCCTTCCTTCCCCGCCTTCTTTTTGGTAGCGTTTCCCCATGTCGCCCAGGCTGGAGTACAATGATGTAATCTCGGTCCGCTGCAACCTCTGCCTCCCAGGTTCAAGCAATTTTCCAGCCTCAGCCTCCCAAGTAGCTGGGATTACAGGCACTCACCACCATGCCTGGCTAACTTTTTGTATCTTTAGTAGAGACAGGGTTTCACCATGTTGGCCAGGCTGGTCTTGAACTCCTGACCTTATGATCCATCTACCTCATGATCCACCTGCCTCGGTCTCCCATAGTGCTGGGATTACAGGTGTGAGCCACTGTGCCTGGCCAGTACCTCCCCCTACTTTCTTTCTCCTGCTTCAGCCATGTAAGTTACCTCACTTTCCCTTTGCCTTCTGCCATGGTTGTGAGTTTCCTGAGGCCTCCCCAGAAGCCAAGCAGATGTCATTATGCTTCCTGTACAGCCTATAGAACCATGCTCCAATTAAACCTCTTTTCTTTATAAATTACCAAGTCTCAGGTATTTCTTTATAGCAGTTCAAGAATGGACAAATATAGGCAATCAGGACAGAGTGTTTGGGGACAGTGATGAGGGCAGCTTTGGGCCAGTTGTGTGGCAACTGTGGGACAGACAGGAAGGCAGTGTTGGGCTGTGATGATGAACTGGGTGTTTTGTAGCCAAACACACCGGAGCCTTGAATCCCGGCTCCTTCTTTTTGTTGTTGTTGTTGCAGCCCCAGCTGTTGCAATCCCGGCTCCTTCTTACTCGTACAACATGGACAAATCACTTCACCTCTCTGAGCCTTAGTTTCATCCTCTATAACGTCAGGACTACGATAGTGCCTGCCCCACTGGGTGACTGTGAGGACTGAGGGAGACACTGTGTGTGAAGTGACCTGCTCAGTGCTGACACAGAGGCCACCTGATGAATCTCAGCTCTGATCATCCCAAATACATTGTCCACCTGATCAGGTTCTCCACATCAGATGGACTCGCAGGCCCTGAAAAATTTTCAGCCTTTTCATGTCAAGCAACGTCGGGGAGGTTCTGGCACTGAATTCCCAGGGTGAGCCTGGCTGGAAGTGAGCCTGGGTGGGGAGTCAGGGAAACTGATTCTTGGGGACTGAGTTCCCTTATCTTCCAGGTGGATGCTTGCCGAAAAGGGTGACTGCTCTAGAAATTGAGGTACAGGAACTGATTGGGAACTGCACGCAGGTAGGAGACCCCCAAGGAGCATGGGTGGAAGTGTCCCGTGGGCTCTCAGGACAAAGGCAGGGGTGGTAGCAGCCTTGTGAGTGCTGAGCCACCCTCCCCTCCAGCCTGCAACATGAATGATACTCTGTCGTACAGTGTGGGGAGCAAGCTGGAGAAGCAGGAGCAGGAACTCAGCAGGTCCAAGGCCACCCTGGATGTTGTGTGTGGAGGGTTTGAGAGCTGCTAGGGCCAGGGCAGGGCACTGTTGAAGGGATTAGGGGTGTCTGGCCTCCCGGGACCTTTGCTGTCCCCCACTGCCCATCTGTGTATATCCCCAGGATGGATGACCATGTTCCCTCAAGTTCTGCAGCTGGTGGCTGATGTGCAATGTCCTGTCCTGTAATATGGCTGCCCTTGAGAGCCCAGGCTTCATCCCACCATGTTGCCTTCCCCCATGGGATCCTGGCCTCTGTCCATCAGGCTCCATGGGAACCTGGTGCCCCAGGAGCTGGCTGGAGCCCAGAGACAGCTTGAAATACCCCAACTTGGCTATAATGAATACATTTTAAACAATCCTGCTAACTCCATTTTGTCCACTCTGAGCTATGTAGGGCATTCTGTTCTGAGAGCTTGTGGTCTGAGACACCTGGCGTCTTAGTAACCAATTTTCTGAGAAGCAGGGCCCACTGGCCCTGTACATCCTGTACATTCTGTTTTGCAACTGTGTAACTGCTCACCCCATATCCTGAGTAAAAAAAACAACTTTAAATAGAATTTTTTTGTTAGGCACTCCCACTTCCCCAACCTGCTCCTTCTACTTCTGTAATAATCTGCTTACTGCCCCCCTCCTCCCAGCACCCCCCCAACCCCCCCCCACCCCGCCCCAACCCTAAACTGGTATAAAAATGTTGACCGCCATTTGTTCTGGGCTGAGAAGTTTGAGCTCTAACTGACTCGGACGCTGGCTGTTAAAGGTGGACTCTCAACACATTCAGAGTCTAGAGCTTCTGTTTTAAACTCGCTCGGGTATAACAAGCTGCCACCAGCCATCTTGCTTTTAGGCATTTTGGTCCAAGGCTGAGAACCCTCCACCAGCTGGAGAACCCCCACCTGGTTGCCATTCACTCCAGGAAGCGCTGATGAGGTCCTGATGGTGAGACCCCCAGCCTAGAGCACCTACATCTGGGTGGAGAGAAGTCAACGCCACCCATGTGTCTCAGATATTTGTTCCGACCTTCAAAGGCAGCATATATGTCAGGATGAGCCTCAGTGAACATGTGGGAGCTTGGGAATGAGGGGACGGCTCAGATGATGGGACACACTTCAGGGGAGTGTGCCACCGTCCCGTGACTCCCACTCTGCTCAGCTGTGCCTTCGTGGTCCGACTTCTCCCCTCTGCCCCTCACCCGAACGCTGCTCTGTTGACCTGCATGGTGGTCTTTGTAGTCCGAATCTTCCCCTTGTTTAGAGTCTACTCATCCTTCAGATGAGCCAGGCACAGAAAGGCAAATATTTCATGATCTCACTTACATGTGGAATCTAGAAAAGTCCAATTCATAGAAATTGAGAGTAGAATGGTGGATACCAGAGTCTGGGGCAAGCTGGAGCAGGAGGGGAGACATAGGTCAAAGGATACAAAGTTGCAGTTAGACAGGAAGAGTAAGTTTTCCAGATCTATTATGTGGCTTGGTGACTATCGTTAGTAACAATGAAATGTAAATTTTCTTTTTTTTCTGATGGAGGCGCGATCTTGGCTCACTGCAACCTCCACCTCCTGGGTTCAAGTGAGTTTCCTGCCTCAGCCTCCCGAGTAGCTGAGATTATAGGTGCCCAACACGGCACCCAGCTAATTTTTGTATTTTTAGTAGAGACAGAATTCCGCCGTGTTAGCCAGGCTGGTCTCGAACTCCTGACCTCAGGTGATCCACCCACCTCGGCCTCCCAAAGTGCTGTGATTACAAGTGTGAGCCAGTGCGGCTAGCCAGAATATAAATTTTAAAACTGCTAAGAGAATAGATTATAAATAGTTGCCTCACACACCAAAAAATGTATCTGAGGTGATGGGTATGTTAATTCGCTTTATTTAATCCTCCCCTAACTATACATATATCAAAACATCACACTGTACCTCATAAATATATATAATAATTATTTGCCAATTAAAAAAATAAAAGGGCCAAGCATGGTGGCTTATGCCTGTAATCCCAGCACTTTGGGAAGCTGAGGTGGAAAGATCAGTTGAGTTTGAGACCAGTCTGGGCAACATAGTGAGACCCCATCTCTATTCCTATTTAAAATAAATAATACAATTAAATGTTTAAAAAAGTAAAAATATCTTCATCCTTCAGATCTCAGTTTAAACATTACTTCTTTCATGGCCAGGCACAGTGGCTCATGCCTGTAATTTCAACACCTTGGGAGGTAGAGGTGGGAGGATGGCTTGAGCTCAGGAGTTTGAGACCAGCCTTGGCAACACGGTGAAACTCCATCTCTACAAAAAATACAAAAACTACAGCCAGGTGTGGAGGCTTACACCTGTAATCCCAGCACTTTGAGAGGCGGAGGTGGGTGGATCACGAGGTCAGAAGTTCAAGACCAGACTGGCCAACATAGCGAAACCCCATTTCTACTAAAAAATACCAAAAAATTAGCAGGCATAGTGGTGTGTGCTTGTAGTCCCAGCTACTTGGGAGGCCGAGGCAGAACTGCTTGAACCCAGGAGGCAGAGGTTGCAGTGAGCCGAGCTCGTGCCGCTATACTCCAGCTTGGGCAACAGAGTGAGACTTTGTCTCAAAAAAAAAAAAAAAAAAAGCGAAAACTAACCAGGTGTGGTGGCTCATGCCTGTAGTCCTAGCTATTCAGGAGGCCGAGATGGGAGGATTGCTTGAGCTTGGGAGGCAGAGGTTGCAGTGAGCCAAGACTGGGCCATTGCACTCCAGCCCGAGCAACAGAGCAAAACGCTGTCTCAAACAAAACAAAATTACTTCTTTCAGGGTAGGCTGCCCCATTCCCTGTAGAAAAAGGAACTTCCTGCGGTTCTAAGTCCCTCTGTAACTCTGTGCTTCTTCCTCTGTGCCCCCATCCCCTGACCATTACTAGTCCAGATGTCTGTCCTACCTCATGGACAGACCCCCAAGACGGAGGGACCACAGCGGCCCCTCCGCTGATGTCCTCTCAGCTGCTGGTGCTGGGTGGTGGGTGGAGGGAAGGAGGGTCCCAAGGAGCAGACATAGTATTCCACAGTCGCAGCGCTCACACAGGAATTTTCCTTAGTTCTCTCCGCCAGATCCCGGCAATGCTCTGGTGCACACGTTATCGCTAATGTGAAAACCAAGGTGGTGAAAACCACCTTGCTGACTCTGAATCACCCGTCACTGCTAGATTTTCTGTCCTTTTTGGCCTTGGTTGATTCTGGATTCTCTCCCTTCCATCTTCTCACTGATTTTCCTAGGGATGATCTCTCTTTGCAGTGGGGCCTTCTCCTCACAGGTGTTTGATTCTCCTTCTCCCTCTTCCTCCCCTGAGGTATCCATACTCTTTTCTGTTCTGCAGGCTCCTGGTCACACAGGTCACCCTGTATCCTCCCTGCCCCATGTACCATGCCTCTGTGTCTACTGGCTCAACCTTACCTCTTACACAAACCTCTGAGGACGCAGGAATCTTTAGATAACTCTCTTGCTGCTCTTTGGGGTGATGGGAGATTCAGAGTTTGTCTTCAGCTCCTTTTGCCCACACACCAGCTGTCATCCCTGCCTTCTGTCAGTGGCGCCTGCTGCTGCAAGGGCCTCTCCCTGATGTCTTTTGCCTGCCCTTCACCTGAAAGGCAGAGCACAACCCTCTCTGCTCTGTTCAACCCCAACCCCATGCACATTCAATCATCCTTGTTCCCAGAAGTTCCACCCCATCCATAGTCAGAGCTCTGACCCCTTTTACGATGAACCACGCCAGTGACTCACTTTCTGATTCTCTTGATTTCCCCAGCAGAACTGTATCTCATTCTGCAATGCAGTGAGGCTAGCATTGGATTATTGTCTCATCTCTGGACTTGGCTTTATGCAGCCCTGTGATCTGCATCATGGAAGCTTTGGCTGTTGGTGTTGAAAGTCAAACCTTTAAAATTCAAAAAATCTCTCAGGCCAGGCACAGTGGCTCATGCCTGTAATCCCAACACTTTGGGAGGCTGAAGCGGGCAGATCACAAGGTCAGGAGTTCGCGACCAGCCTGACCAAAATGGTGAAACCCTGTCTCTACTAAAAATACAATAATCAGCCAGGTGTGGTGGTGCACGTTTGTAATCCCAGCTACTCAGGAGGCTGAGACAGGAGAATCGCTTGAACCTGGGAGACAAAGATTGCTGTGAGCTGAGATTGTATCACTGCATTCCAGCCTGGGCAACGGAGTGAGACTCCAACTCAAAAAAAAAAAAAAAAATCTTTTCTCTCCTCTGTGGCCTGACTCTTGTAATCTAGAATCACCTTGGCTTTCAGAAGTTTGCTTCTGTTAGGAGTTTGAAAATCCATTCAGAAATGCAGCTGACATATCATCTACTGTTCATACCCACCCCCAATTTAGGGCTGTGACTAAGGAGAGCTGTCACTGAGGCCTGACCGCTGGGCAGGATAACGCTTACACAGGGGTTTGCTGTGTGTGACAGAGGCCTCCTTTGCTGCTCCAAATATTATCTACTGTAAGCCTTTCATTTAATGTCTTTCTGTACTGCTTGGATTTTTTACCTGCATAAATCATATTATTTAAATTAAAAACCAACAAATAAATGAATGAGTTAAGATCATGCTATAATGGTCACCCCCACAGTGAAAACAAAATCAAACAATTCCAGCCTGGTTGGGAGAGGATGATGTGGGGCAGGTTGCAGCCACCAGGAAGGGACAGAAAGGGGAGGCTGTCACAGCTCTGAGAAGCTGGAATGCTTACAGTGGGATTAGGTTAGATTGGGGCATTCGGTTGGTGGCAGGCTCCATACATTAAGCATACTCAGAGAGTGAGACAGGGACTGGGAGGAAGCTCAGCTGATCAGGCACAGCTGATGCACCAGTAGACTCACAGACTGAACAAAACAGTGCTTTTTATTTTATTTTTAGATGCAGTGTGGCTCTGTCCCCCAGCCTAGAGTGCAATGGTGTGATCTTGGCTCACTGCAACCTCCGCCTCCCGGGTTCAAGCAATTCTCCTTGGCCTCCCAAGTAGCTGAGATTATAGGCACCCACCACCACACCCAGCTAATTTTTTTTTTTTTTTGAGACAATGTCTCTGTCTGTTGCTAGGCTGGAGTACAGTGGTGTGATCTTGGCCACCTCAGCCACCCGAAGTGCTGGGATTACAGATGTGAGCCAGCCACCACGCCTGGCCAATGGCTTTCTTGCCTTGTGTGTCTGTGTCTCCTCTCTTCTTGTAAGGACACCAGCCATATTGGATTAAGGGCATGGCCTACTCCCACATGACTACATCTTAATTTATTACATCTGCAACAACCTATTTCCAAAGGATCACATTCTGAGATACTGGGGGTTAGAACTTCAACCTGTCTTTTGAAGGATACAATTCAACTCATAGCAGCTTGTGTGAGATGCCCTTGTATAATGAATGGTCTCTGTATTACCTAAATCCAAAGATTTTCTGTAGTTTATGACCCCAGAGTCCTTTTATTTTTTTGCTGGAGTCTCGCCCTGTTACCCCGACTAGAGTGGTGCAATGACGATCTCAGTGGCTTACCTTCCTGGTTCAAGCGATTCTCTTGCCTCCACCTCCTGAGTTAAAAAAAAAAGAAAGATTGTAAAAGAGGAGCTGTGCTTGTTACCTTCCTGTTGTGGGTGTTTCCTTGTGAGGGCAGGAGATCCGGAACAGTGGCTGTGTCTCGTGACTATGAAGGGAAGGCTAAGAGTCAAGTCCAGCTGTTACTGTTTGGCAGCTGTAGCAAGGTGAACGTGCTGTGATCCTTGGGGGAAGGCAGAGAGCTGGGAGTTCAGCTGTCCAGGTAGCAGGTCCACCACCGGCTTCACACCAGGCACTAAGTAAAGTGGCCAGCACATCCTGCCTCTCATCCAGAATGAAAAGATCCACTTACCTTACAGTCAACCACTTCCACATTTGGGAGAAAAAGGAATGGCCAGGGTTAACAGAATCTGAAGAAAATGTATGAATCATGCTAGAAAGGTAGACAAATGCGTCTAGTATTACCCCCGCAATTCTTAGGCTTTGTAATGTCAGAATAAGTCACAACTGGTTATGTTTTAAAAGTGAAAAAGCAATCTCATTGTATATTATTCATGGGGTATGTGAATACTTCATGGGGGTGGACAGGAACGGTCTATTGCCATTTGATAGAATGGTTTCGGAATGAGAAAAGAAAACCATTAAATAAATCAGAATGAGTAATGGGCACCACTCTTAACTATCCGTTTTCCACAGCTTGATTTGCACCATCTAAGGATGAGGGAGCAAGACATCTATACCTTCCAAACACTCAGACATGGCTTCTACCGCTTAAAATCAGCCAGTTCAGAAGTTGACACATATGGCCAGGTGCGGTGGCTCATGCCTGTAATCCCAGCACTTTGGGAGGCCAAAGGGGGTGGATCACCTGAGGTCAAGAGTTCGAGACCAGCTTGGCCAACATGGTGAAACCCTGTCTCTGCTAAAAAATGCACACACACACAAAAATTAGCCAGGCGTGGTGGCAGGCACCTGTAATCCCAACTACTCGGGAGGCTGAGGCAGGAGACTCGCTTGAATGTGGGAGGTAGAGGTTGCAGTGAGTTCAGATCGTGCCACTGCATGCCAGCCTGGGCGACAAGAGCAAAACTCCATCTCAAAAAAAAAAAAAGCTAACACGTAAATTCTCCAGTTTCATACCTTGACCATGATGAATTGAGACTAGGAATGGAGTAATTGTGTTCCAGGAACTTACAAGGAACAGAATGAGGTGAGATTGTCTTGGACATCTGTAGAAAAACTAAAAACTGCTGCCCTCTGTGTTCCACCACTGCTCTTCAGGCTTTTATAAGATTCTCAGCACATCCTCCTTCTTAAAGGGAAAAATCTTCTCCATCGCTCTCATTAAAGGCAAAGAGGGATTGAGTCATACATACTCTGCCTCCTTCTGCCTGAGAATCACCCCCGTTTCCTTCTTGAACCTAGAAGCTGGTTCTGTCAACATTGTGGGATCCAAATTGTGCAGGAGGACCAGTTAGAATGAGTTTCTATAGTGTTAGAAGACCTTCTATACACTCAGCTATAGCTACTTCCACTTAAAATCAGCCAATTCAGAAGTTAAGACATATGGCCGGGTGTGGTGGCTGTAGCCATCTAGGATGGGGAAGAGAGATACACATTTATTCATTGCTGCTACATTGATGCCCATGGACCATTGATGCCCATGCCAGACATGATAGGATGCCAGGTTCTTTGCACACGGTGTAGGTATTTCTTCTTGCTCCTTGGGCAGTATATATTTAGTGGGGGATAGAAGAATTGGTGGTAAAAATCAGGACAAATCATGTTTCTAGTAATAAACAACAAAAAAAAAACCTCAGCAGATTCCCAAGAATAGTCCCCTTCATAGTAATCTTTGGTTTTACAACCTCCCCAAGTTCCTTCAGGCACCAACAGTCAGTCCTAGATGGTTTAGTCAATACTCTTGGTTTTCTATGCAACACTGACTCTAGCTTTGTCCTCTCTTAACTGTCCCCAAGTGGTGTTTAGGAATTTATGCTACCTTACAACAGCAATGGTCTTCAGATGAGGCTGGCTCCAGCCAGTCCTAGAGGTAGGACCCAATGAAGTAAGTCAATCGTGGTGGAACCAGCCCTCTTGTCAGTGGCTGGTTTACTCGTAGACGTGTAGCACAATTCTGGCAATGGCTGAGGGACTGTCTGCCCGGGGCTGTAGGAGCAGAGATCCTTACTGCTAAGGGGCCCCACTGGAAGAGACGTGCTCATTTTCCTCTGCACGCTGTTATGCCTAGACGCCATATCTGAAACTGCAATAGCCATGTTGCAACTTTAAGAGGAAAAAGCTAAAACACTGGGGTGATAGACTGAAAATATGGGAAGAACCTGAGTCTTTGATGATGATGTTGAGACACTGATAAGCTAATGGAGTATTCCCACTTCTAGTTTTATTGATCTATGAGATCAATAAAGCTGAATGTGTTTGTGTTCCCCTGTCCCCCAAATGTATATGTTAACTCCTGAAGCCTAATCCGATGGTATTTGGAGGTGGAGCCTTTGGGAGGTGACTCGGTCATAAGAACGGAGGACGCGGGCCAGGTACAGTGGCTCACACATGTAATCCCAGCACTTTGGGAAGCCAAGGCAGGTGGATCACAGGTCAGGAGTTCAAGACCAGCCTGGCCAACATGGTGAAACCACATCTTTACTAAAAATACAAAAATTAGCCTGGAATGGTGGCGGGCACCTGTAGTCCCAGCTACTCGGGAGACTGAGGCAGGATAATCACTTGAACCCAGGAGGCGGAGGTTGTAGTGAGCGGAGATTGCGCCACTGCACTCCTATCTAAGTGACAAGAGCAAGACTCTGTCTCAAAAAACAAAACAAAACAAAAAAAAAACCAAAAAGAACTCATGAATGGGATTAGTGCCCTTATGAAAGATGCTTCACCAGATGTAGCAGCTCATGCCTGTAATCCCAGCACCTTGGGAGGCCAAGGTGAGAGTGGATTGCTTGAGGCCAGGAGTTTGAAACCAACCTGGGCAACAAACTGAGACCCGCCCCGCCGCCATCTCTATTAAAAAAAAAATTAAAAGTTAGCCAGGCTTACTGGTGTGTGCCTGTAGTCCTAGCTACTTGGGAGTCTGAGGTGAGAGGACTGCGTGAGTCCAGGAGTTTGAGGCTGTAGGGAGCTATGACTGTGCCAGTGCTCCAGCCGGGGCGACACAGTGAGACCCCCCTCTCTGACAACAACAGCAGCAAAGCCCAGAGAGCTAATTGCCCTTTTCTGCCGCATGAGGACACAGTGAGAAGGCATCAGGAATGGGCCCTCAGCAGACACCTGATCTGCTGGTGCCTGGATCTTGGACATCCCAGCCTCCAGGATGGTGAAAAGTCAATTTCTGTTGTTTATACCACCCAGTCTATGGTATTTTGTTATAGCAGCCCAAACAGAATAAGATATGAGAGAATCTATTTCCTTATTGTTTAAGTCAAGTTGTATTCCTTGGTGCTTGCTGCCAGCAAGAACTAACAGACATGATTTATGTAGCCGGTGAGCACACTGCTTACTTATGCTCTCCTGGACGGCTTATGACTCAAAGTCAACACGATCTTCCCTTCATTCTGGGGCTGGTAGTGCCAGAACACCACTGAGCCTTCTGCACACTGCCAGTTCTCATCACCATCTGCAATATGGGGTGGGATCATGGGAAGCCGAACCCATCATGAGAGGCAAAGACAAAGGCAAAAGTGAGAGAGACAGATTGAGAAGAAATGGTGAGTTGGGCATAGTGGCTCATGCCTATAATCTCAGCACTTTGGGAGGCCAAGGTGGGAGGGTCCCTTGATACCAGGAGTTTGAGCCAGCCTGGGCAACATAGTGAGATGCCATCTCTCTCTACCCCTCCAAAAAAAGAAAAGCCAGGTGTGGTGGTACATGCCTGTAGTCTCAGCTACATGGAAGGCTAAGGTAAGAGAATTGCTTGAGCCTTGGAGGTTGAGACTACAGGGAGCCATGGACCATGCCACTGCACTCCAGCCTGAATGACAGAGTGAGACCTTGTCTCAAAAAATAATAATAAAAAAAGAATGAGTAGAGTCAAGGAGGTGTAAGTGTTGTGCTGGGTGCTCAGCAAAATCAACAGCCACTGAAGGATCCAGCAGGTCAGTGTAGAAATGGATAATGAGATTTGAGAGGAGTTAGGAAGACAGCTTCCTTAATAAAACCAAACCTGAGGCCGGGCATAGTGGCTCATGTCTGTAATCCCAGCACTTTGGGAGGCTGAGGTAGGTGGATCACTTGAGGTCATGAGTTCGAGACCAGCCTGGCCAACATGGTGAAACCCCATCTCTACTAAAAATACAAAAATTAGCCAGCCGTGGTGGTGTGTGCCTGTAATTCCAGCTACTTCGGAGGCTGAGGCAGGAAAATCGCTTGAATCCGGAAGGCAGAGGTTTTAGTGAGCCAAGATTGTGCCACTGCACTCCAGCCTGGGTGACAGAGTGAGCCTCAATCTCAAGAAACAAACAAACAAACAAAATCCCACCAAACCTGGAAACTCCATGGGTTAGCCCAGGTAGGAAAGGCCCTAACGCTGGATGGTAACTCCAGGGTCTCTGAGTTTTCCCCTCTTCTTGGGGCCCTTTTTGCTCTGCCTCCATGCTGAAAACACCGCAGGTTCTTCTCATAGCTGTGGCCTGTCTGCAAACCACACGGGGTTCACTAGCCAGGTGACCCGAGATGGAACCTTCTTAAAGACTTAAGCAAATACTTAGGGATCAAAAGCTCGCCTACATTTGTTTATTTAAACAAACAAACAAGGCCAAGCATGGTGCCTCTCACCTGTAATCCCAGCACTTTGGGAGGTCGAGGCAGGTGGATCATTTGAGGTCAGGAATTGGAGACCAGCCTGACCAATATGGCAAAACCCCATCTCTACGAAAAATACAAAAATTATCCAGGCAGTAGTGGTGCACGCCTGTAATCCCAGCTCTTCGGGAGGCTGAGGCAGGAGAATCACTTGAGCTCAAGAGGCAGAGGTTGCAGTGAGCCGAGATCGTGCCATTGCATTCCAGCCTGGGCAACAGAGTGAGACCCTGTCTCAAAAAACAAGCAAGCAGACAAACCCTTAAATAGCCCTTACTTCTTGCTAGGAATTGTTCCAAAAACTGTACAAATATTTACTCCATTAATCCTTTCAACATTCCTAAGAAGTTGTGCTAATAGTAACAAGGTGCTATTATTGTCTTAGTTCATTCGAGGTGCTATAACAAGACAGCTTAAACTATTAATTTATAAGCAACAGAAATGTGAGCTAATGCCTGTAATCCCAGCAACTCTGGAGGCTGAGGTGAGAGAACTGCTTGACAGGGCAGTCTGGGCAACCAAGTCAGATTCATCTTTGAAAAACAAACAAGAAACAACAGAAACTGACTGCTCACATTTCTGGAGGCTGGGAAGCCGGATGATTTGGTGTCTGGTGAGGGCTTGCTCTCGTAGATGGCACTTTCCAGCTGTGTCCTCACAGGGCAGAAGGAGTGAATAGGCTTCTTCAGGCCTCTTTCATAAGGGCACTAATCCCATTCACAAGGTCTTCCTCCTCATGAAGAACTCAGTCACCTCCTAAAGATCCCACCTCTTTTTTTTTTTTGAGATGAAATTTTTCTCTTGTTGCCTGACCTGCAGCCCAATGGCACGATCTCAGCTCACTGCAGCCTCTGCCTTGGGTTCAAGTGATGCTCCTTTGTGAGCACTGCTCAGTACCAAGCTTGGATTTTCTAATCTTTTCAGGCAGATTCGTGGGAAGAAAAACACCAGCCGAGGTATATAGAGAAAAAGAGTTTATTTACAAGGATACCTAGAGACGCTCACAAACTTCAACACCGGCAATAAAGCAGCACGGGTTTTCGCAAGTCCAAACCAAATCACCATCGAAGCTCAGTTCGGCTTCTGCTAAACAATCTTTTATACTTTTTAAAACAAAGAAGGGTCAAGTCAGGACACTGTCCATGTCTTCATCATGTAACTAACATCCTTGAGGTGTTTACCAAAAATTGGATCAGGGAACTGGCCAGGTTCCCAGGTCCGGCTCTTCAGAGCCTTTTTTTGCATTGGGAAAATTCTGAGCTCGGAATGCTCTCAATGATAAGGAAATGAAGACAACATAAAGTCTGTCCATGACTTGTAAACTTAATTAACTCCTTCTGTTCCATTACAGCTCCTGTCTCAGTCTCCCAAGTAGCTGCGATTACAGGCATGCGCCACCATGCCTGGCTAATTTTTGTATATTTAGTAGAGATGGGGTTTCACCATGTTGTTCAGGCTGGTCTTGAACTCCTGACCTCAGGTGATCCACCCGTCTTAGCCTCCCAAAGTGCTGGGATTACAGGTATGAGCCATTGTGCCCAGCCAAGGTCCTACCTTGCACTGGGGATTAGATTTCAACATATGAATTTGGCAGAGAGAGGCACAAACATTAAGATCATAGCAATTATCTTTTTTTCTCAAAAGTAGGAACTATTATGTTTTCTGGGGGATGAGAGAACTACTGCAAAGAGAGGTTGAATAACTTGCTGTACGTTATACAGCCAGTAGCTACCAAGGCCAGAGCTTGAACCCAGGCAGTCTGGTACTGAGACTCATGTTCGTCCCAGCATGCTCTATTACCTCTTAATATCACATACTAAAATACACTCACATTCCACACTAAATATATTTTTACAATTAAAATTTTAAAAGACTTCTAAGATTTTTGCCATTTCAAATCTTAAAAGGAAGTTTATTCTTTTGAAGGATTATTCATCTGCAGGGTGCTCACTGAATCTATGATCAGCTCTGATTTCTCAACAATCATGAAAAATTTAGAAAATCCTGCAAAGTGAAAAAAAGCTTCAAATTGTTATCCAATGTAATGAAAATTTAGGAATATGAAATTTAACAAACAAATAGACTCATGTTTTGTAGACATTTTTTAAACACCTCAGCATTCATACTTGCGATTTTTAAGTGTTCCTTTTGTATTTGGAAATCAATACACTTTTTCCTATCCTTAGCATTTCTGTAAGCACGGGGAATGCTTTTAGCCCTAAGCCCTGTGTACTCAGGGAATAAATAAACTCTCCTCAAGGACAACAGGGAAATAAACCCAGAAACCATAAGCCACCCAAGAACAGCTGGGCTTTTTTTTTTTTTGGACAGAGTTTCCCTCTTGTTGCCCCCAGGTTGGAGTGCAGTGGCGTGATCTTGGCTCATCACAACACCCAACTCCCGAGTTCAAGCAGTTCTCCTGCCTCAGCCCAACAAGTAGCTGGGATTATAGGCATGTGCCATCATGCCTGGTGAATTTCCGTATTTTTAGTAGAGACAGGGTTTCTTCATTTTGGTCAGGCTGTTCTTGAACTCCTGACCTCAGGTGATCCACCTGCCTTGGCCTGCCGAAGTGCTGGGATTACAGGCGTGAGCCACCAGGCCCAGCCAACAGCTGGGCTTTTACATGTCACGGAGCTCAGGTCTCAGCCTACCCTGCTGCTCACTGTGTTCAGCACTCACTAGCCACGGTACTGAAACATCAGCTTTTGGGTCTGTGGCATCAACTTCCTGCCTCCCAGATCCCTGGGCCTAGGGAAGGGAAGCTGATTACCCATATCAGGGTACCCTTCCTATGCACCCAGTTGACGAGATGCCTGAGACCTTGCCTCACCTCTCTGTAGGCTTATTCGGGTGTGACTTCCCCCCAGGGGAGACCCTGATATCCCTTTTTCACAAATGCGTTTTAAACCAAGATTGCTCTCATTGCAAGAGACTCCTTATTGTGAAACCAGGAGAGAGACATAGGATGAAAGCTTGAGATGGAGGTTGATAAAGCTGGGTACAGCTCTTTGAATGGGATAGAGGGAAGGAACCCTAAGGAAAAGAGGCTGCCTAGCATTTAAATGTTTTGACAGGACCTGGCGCCATGGCTCATGCCTATAATCCCAGCACTTTGGGAGGCTGAGGTGGGTGGATCACCTGAGGTTAGGAGTTTGAGACCAGCCTGACCAACACAGAGAAACCCCGTGTCTCCTCAAAATACAAAATTAGCTGGGTGTGGTGGCGCATGCTTGTAATCCCAGCTACTTGGGGTTGGGGGTGGGTGCTGAGACAGGAGAATCACTTGAACCCTGGAGGTGGAAGTTGCGGTGAGCCAAGATCATGCCATTGTACTCCAGCTGGGCAATAAGAGCAAAACTCCACCTCAAAAATAAAATAAAATAAATATTTTTACAGTAGGGGAGAGGGAGGAGAAGGCTTTGCAGAGAAAATGGCATGGAGACGTGGGCAGGGGCAAAGGAAGTTCCTTTGCTCCTGAACACAGGAGCACTGGAAGGGATAAGCCCCGCCCTGCTGAAGGACAGGAAGAGGCTTGTGTGGCATCCACTGCAGCTAGTTACAGCCTCCCCAGTGTCCGGGCCCTCTTATGGCTTTGGGACTTTCTCGGGGCTTGGCCAGCCCCCACGTGACTCCTCCTAGTGTTCACAAAGGCTCCTCTGTCTTGGGGACAGAAAGCAGGCACCCTTTACTTACTTGGCCCCAAAAGACTCTGCCTTGCTATGTTAGATCCTCTAGGATGTGTAATTTGCATCCCTATAGAAAACCTGTTATCTGACTCCCTGTCTGCTCCCACCTTCGCTTCTGGTTCTGATTGACATTCCTTGGAGAGGTAGAGACTCTGGCCAGGCCAACCCTTGAAGGCTGATGTCCACTAAGAGCCAGAGTCCTTCAAGCCAGATGCCCAGGTCTCAGGCTGGGATGGGGAAGGCAGACGAAGGGGGCCAAGAAACTCAAAAGTAGCTGAGAGGTTGGTACAGCAGCGGGGAGATGACAAATACCACCCTCTGGCCCCTTCTGGTCTGACCTACAAATCCAGATAGGAGGGCACAGCGACTCGGAGTAGAATTGGACTGGAGTAGAGATGAAGGGGTAGCTACCCGTGGCCAGAAAATGGGATGAAATGAAATGGATGGGAACCAACCTTTGTAGGATGCCTGCCCTGTGCCTGGAGTTGTTCGGGGTCCTTTCCAAGCTTAACTTCACTGAAGTCTCACCAACAATCCTTTAAAGCATTGCCCCCTTTTTATAGATGCCTGGAAATGATTGGAGTTGGAAATCAGGAACTGTGCGTTTAATAATTCACCAGGTCTGCCGGGAACGGTGGCTCACACCTGTAATCCCAGCACTTTGGGAGGCCGAGGCAGGTGGATCATGAGGTCAAGAGATCGAGACCATCTTGGTCAACATGGTGAAACCCTGCCTCTACTAAAAATACAAAAAAATTAGCTGGGCATGGTGGTGTGTGCCTGTAATCCCAGCTACTCAGGAGGCTGAGGCAGGAGAATTGCCTGAACCTAGGAGGTGGAGGTTGTGGTGAGCCGAGATTGCGCCATTGCACTCCAGCCTGGGTAACAAGAGCGAAACTCCGTCTCAAAAAAAAAAAAAAAAAAAAAAAAAAATAATAATTCACCAGGTCCAATTGGAATCTCATTCCTATTCTAATAATCCATTTTAGTTGGGCTTACACAGTTTTAAGATTTTTTGGCCTTCTTGCATCTGAACGCTTTCCTTTAAAAAAATTTCCATCTTATTATTATTATTTTTGAGATGGAGTCTCACTCTGTCGTCCAGGCTGGAGTGCAGTGGTGCAATCTCAACTCACTGCACCTCTGCCTCCCTGGTTCAAGCGATTCTCCCACCTCAGCCTCCCAAGTAGCTGGGATTACAGGCACATGCCACCACACCTGGATAATTTTTGTATTTTTAGTAGAGATGGGGTTTTGCCATGTTGGCCAGGCTGGTCTCAAACTCCTGACCTCAGGTGATTCGCCTGCCTCAGCTTCCCAAAGTGCTGGGCTTATAGGGTGAGCCACTGTGCCCCAGCCCCACCTTATTATTTTTGAAAGGAGGCAGAACCCATCTGCCTATAGACACTGAAAGTACCAGGTTCTCACTCTTCCTGCCACCCCTTCTGGCGAGGATGAGAGCATGTGGCCTAGGTTCCCGTGGTCAGGATCACTGGACTTGGATTTGGGAGTGCAGCAGCAGAGAACATTTCTTTTTTTCTTTTTTCCTTTTTTTTTTTTTGAAGATGGAGTATCCCTCTGTTGCCCAGGCTGGAGTGCAATGGCACGGTGTTGGCTCACTGCAACCTCCACCTCCCCAGTTCAAGATTATTCTCCTGCCTCAGCCTCTTGATTAGCTGGGAATACAGGCTGGGAATTCAAGCGATTCTCTTGCCTCAGTCTCCCAAGTAACTGGGAATACAGGTGCCCACCACCACACCCAGCTAATTTTTGCATGTTTAGTAGAGATGGGGTTTCACCATGTAGACCAGGCCGGTCTTGAGCTCCTGACCCTGTGATTGTGTCTGGACACAGCTGAGAACATTTCTGAGGACGAGCAGCAGTGTCTAGGCCCAGTGGTTACAGAGGGCTGCCAGCAGCGACATCTAGTGTCCTGTGGTGATAATGGTGGCCTTAGCAACCCGTTTAGGCTTGTGGCCATCTCTGTTCCTGCCAAACCTGGCTCTTTGGTTTCCTGGTGATTTGATGAACTAAACAGCATCCTGTGATAAATCATTTCCTTGCGACTCACAACTTTGATAGAGATGTTGGCCAGGTCCCAGACTTAATTAATAGAATATGCCAGGCAAGACACATTTAGGCCAGGCATGATGGCTCACGCCTGTAATCCCAGCACTTTGGGAGGCTGAGGTGGGTGGATTACCTGAGGTCGGAGTTCAAGACCAGCCTGACCAACATGATGGAACCCCTTCTTTACTAAAAATCCCCCCCCAAAATTAGCCAGGTGTAGTGGCAGGCGCCTATAATCCCAGCTACTCAGGAGGCTGAGGTAGGAGAACTGCTTGAACCCAGGAGGCAGAGGTTGCAGTGAGCCTAGATCACGCCATTGCACTCCAGACTGGGCAACAGAGTAAGACTCTGTCTCAAAAAAAAAAAAAAAAAAATTGGAGATTTAGACACAGACCAGGTACAGAGCCTTTAGTTGGGAACTTTCCCCAGGCACTTTCCCCTACTGTCCCTGATCTCCTGTCCTGGACACTGGGCTGTCCAGAGAGACCCAGGAGTCAGGTCTTCCAGATCCCCAACATGCAATAGGGTGGGAAGGGGTTGGTGACGACAGAGGGAAGGGATTGGGCCTGGATTGGAAAAGGCACTGGAGACAGATTTGGTAGAGGGCACAGGAAAGGGGTAATGGAAATGCAAAGGTTAGCCAGGCGTGGTGGTGGGCTCCTTTCATCCCAGCTACTTGGGAGGCTGATGCAGGAGAATCGCTTAAACCCGAGAGGCGGAGGTTGTAGTGAAGTGAGATCACGCCACTGCACTTCAGCCTGGTCCACAGAGTGAGAGACTCTGCCTCGAAAAAAAGGAAGAAGTACTGTGAGGTAGGATTCCCAGCACATCTGAGGTCTTGGCTCTGCTCTAGCTCCAGCCTTAGCTCTGTCTCATCTGTGTCCCCATCAACCCTATCACCAGCCTCCCCACAGCCCCAGACTCAGCAAAGTCCTGCCCCAGTTCCAGTCCCCACACCAGGAAAGCTTGGGAGACTTGGCTCCGTCTCCTTCTTCCAGTTGGTGTGGTCGTCCAAGCAGACTTGTTCCAGGTACACAGGGAGCCCCTACCCTCCGGCTTCATTACCCACTTCCCCTTTCATTCAGTGCCTCTCAGCGATGTGCTCCCCGACCCTGAGCCACAAACCCTGAACTCTGTGTCCTTATCGCCTCCCCAGGTTACGTGCTTCTCCCACTTTTCCAGGCCCTGAGTGTGGGCTTTAGCTCTATGCTGACTTTCCACAGCATGGTCTCTGGGTGGTCCAGGGAAGGGGGCATTCTTGGGGGTGCGGGGTGAGAGGCAGCTCTATTAGGTCTTAGAAACCCAAGATCAGCTGAGCCAAACAATATAGAGCCTCGCATTTTGAGCACCTCCAATAGAGCAGTGCTTCCTGTGGGTAACCCACTCACTCTTGCCTGCCCACCTCCCTCCTGGTCCACCTTCTGCAGAGGGAGCCCATTGGTGGGGATACTGGGAAATAGATGGCCTCAGTTCAGGGCTTCCCCGAGGGGGCAGGCTCCAGGCCCCAAGAACCTCCAGCAGGAGCTCCCATGAAACAGCCCTGTTGGGAGCATTTGAAAGCAGGCCCTAAGCCCGGCATAAACAGGCCTTAAAGAAACTGGCCATAAACAGAATATCCATAGCACTGTGACATCCTCGTGATGGAGGGATGCACATTGCTAGAAGTTGTTGGTTTACTGGAGCCAGGGAAAGAAAGACCTAACCTGCCGTTGGGTGGAAGACAGATGGGGGTTTCTGAACCATAAACAATAGCATGAGTGACACGTGCCTTAATGACATGTTCCAGCTGCAGTAGATAAGCGAGCCAGAGCCTGTTTCTTGCCACTAGTAAAGAATGCTTTGTTCCCTGCGAAGAATGCTTTTATTTAAATTATCATGTGCTTGCTGTCAATAAATGTGTGGGTTAAACCCTGTTCGAGGCTCTCAGTGGGGAATGCTGAGGTCCCCTGTCTGTCCCTTACCTTTTTGCTCTCTATCTGTATATCTGTCTCTTCAGTGCCACCTGGGTTGGGGTCTCTACCACCAAGCTGGTCTCGGTGAGCCCCGGAGCAGTTCTAGAGTTTGCAAACATAGATGCATTCCCAGATCCTGTGGTTCTCAGAGCCAATGATGTACCATGCTTGACCCTTTTCTATGATCTCCCTGTAGACATCATCTAGCTCAGCATCTGCTTTGGGGGCTTTCCCCGAGTGGGCAGGCTTTGCGGTTTGGTCCATCCGCGACTCCTTCTTGTGCTACTGCTGCATTCTTTGGAGCACCAAGTGCCGGGTCCACTCATTCAACGACTCCTTTGTCCAATGTTTTCGTCCTTCAGTGATTCAGCACTCACCTTTGGCATCTTTGTATGTGAAAAATCCAGAAATCAATGACATAAGGTCCCACCTCTAGGGCCTCGTGGTGTAAGGGTAATGTGAGGGATAAAGGGCCTAAGACAAAAATGGAGAATTTCCTCCCGGGCTGATCAGAAGCGGGATCGCACCTGTGAATAGCCACTGCACTCCAGCCTGAGCAACATAGTGTGACCCTGCCTCTAAAAAAAAAAGAAATTTAAAAAATAAAAAGATGATTTCACTACAGGCCGAGAGGTACTCTGATAGGGTTAGCACAGGCAGATAGGAGCTGGCATGGTCAGGGGCTCTGCAGGGGGGGCTTTGCTGCACCATGGTGGCTCCCCATCACCCCACGGCCGTGTGCCAGGGAAAACAAAACCTTGGAATAAATATATACATCTTCCAGGAGAGCATATATATATATATGTATTTTTATTTTTATTTTTTTTTAGGCAGAGTCTGCAGTGGCGCCATCTTGGCTCACTACAACCTCCACCTTCTGGGTTCAAGCAATTCTCCTGCCTCAGCCTCCCAAGTAGCTTGGACTACAGGCGCCCACCATCACACCCAGCTAATTTTTGTATTTTTAGTAGAGACAAGGTTTCACCATGTTGGCCAGGCTGGTCTTGAACTCCTAACCTTGTGATCCCCCCGCCTCAGCCTCCCAAAGTGCTGTGATTACAGGTGTGAGCCACTGCACCTGGCCGAGAGTTATATTTTTTTCTTGAAGGTATGAGGAGAAAAGGTTAAATTATTTATCTTCTCACTGAAAGCATTATTTTCCTATGAACACATGCATCAAAAATGGTTATAAAGTAGAATGCGGCTGGGTGCGGTGGGTCACGCCTGTAATCCCAGCACTCTGGGAGGCTGTGGCGGGTGGATCACTTGATCTCAGGAGTTTGAGACCAGCCTGGACAACATGGAAAAAACCTGTGTTTTGCCAAAATACAAAAATTAGCCAGGTAAGGTGGTGTACACTTGATGTCCCAGCCACTTGGGAGGCTGAGGTGAGATGATCACTTGAGCCCAGGACGCAGAGGTTGCAGTGAGCCGAGATTGTGCCACCGCACTTGGCGACAGAGTGAGACTGTCTAAAAAAAAAAGAAAGAGTAGAATGCAAAATTCTGCATGAATTTTCAACATAAAACAAGATGTTTCAAAGAAATTTCCCACATGCAAAAGGCAAACACTCCTTACCCCTCTGATTGTGGCCTGACTCCTCTCTCCTCTGTCTTCAGCTTCCAATATTAGTGAGTGCTGCTTCAGTGGACATTTGCGAGCAGTATCGGCCTCTGGAGTAATATCTAACTTCCTTAGCTTGGACTTCAGGGCCTTTCAGACAGGACCCCCTGCCCCCACAGCTTCATCCTACGTTATTCTCCTACATATTCTCTGTTCTCTACACAGCGGCTATTTATAGCTCCCCAAACAATAAACAATGTGCCAAGCTAGTTCATGCCTTTGTGATTTTCCACAAGCTGCTCCCTTTGCCTGGAATGCCCCTGCCCACATATCCATCTGGCAAACTCCTACTCATCCTTCAAGACCCAGCTCAAGGAGTCCCTCTTCTGTGAAGCCTCCCAACAGGCCTAAGTGGAATGAGTCAGTTCCTCCCATGCAGCACTCTACGGTTTAAGTGTCCCTGTCCTTGTGCTGACAATTTTTTTCTTTATATGATGATCCTCTGATTTGATTGTGAGGCTGAGAGTGGAGAGACTGTATATTATTTATATTTGTATCTCCAGCCCTAAGCATAGCACCTGGCATGTGGCTGTCTATAAATATTTTGTATGAAGTTTTATTTTGGTTTATTTATTTATTTATTTTTGAGATGGAGTCTTGCTTTGTCTCCCAGGCTGGAGTACAGTGGCGAGATCTCAGCTCACTGTAACCTCTGCCTCCTGGGTTTGAGCGATTCTCTTGCCTCAGCCTCCTCAGTAGCTGAAACTACAGGTATGTGCCACCACACTCAGCTACTTTTTTATATTTTTAGTCGAGATGGGGTTTCACCATGTTAGCCAGGATGGTCTTGATCTCCTAACCTATGATCTGCCTGCCTTGGGCTCCCAAAGTGCTGGGATTATAGGCATGAGCCACTGCGCTCAGCCTATTAAAAAAAATTTTTTTTTTTTTGAGATGGAGTCTCTCTCTTGTCACCTAGGCTGGAGTGCAGTGGCATAATCTTGTCTCATTGCAACCTCTGTTTCCCAGGTTCAAGTGATTCCTCCTGCCTCAGCCTCCCAAGTAGCTGGGATTACAGGCATGCATCACCACGTCCAGCTAATTTTTGGATTTTCAGTAGAGACCAGGGTTTCACCATGTTGGCTCCCTCTGCAGAAGGTACATGGGGAGGGAGGTGGGCACGCAAGAGTGAGTGGTCTCAAGCTCCTGACCTCAGATCGTCCACCTGCCTCAGCCTCCCAAAGTGCTGGGATTACAGGTGTGAGCCACCGCATCTGGCCTTCTCTTTTGCTTTTAGAGTCAAGACAGGGAGACCAGCATTTTCTCGCAAAGTTTGGAAAATGCTAAGGGAAAAGAAAGAAGAAAGAATAAGAAAAGTAGAAATGTCCATTGAATCTCTATACCCACTTACATTTTATAACCCATGTGGCTCTCCTCAGAACTTACCAGGCCAATATGGCGCCTTGACCTTGAGGCATTTTTGTCATCAGAAGTAGCCAGGTAAGAAAGGGGCTGCCGTGCTGTTCAGTCCAGCCAGGTTCCTCAAGTCACAGCAATAGCGGCAATAGAGGCCAAGTGTGGTGGCTCATGCCTATACTCCTAGCACTTTGAGAGGCTGAGGTGGGAGGATCATCTAAGGTCAGGAGTTCAAAACCAGCCTGGCAAACATGGTGAAATCCTGTCTCTACTGAAAACACAAAAAAGTTAGCTGAGTGTGGTGGCAGGCACCTGGAATCTCAGCTTCTTGGGAGGCTGAGGCAGGAGGATCACTTGAACCCTGGAGGCAGAAGTTGCAGCATGCTGAGACTTTACCATTGCAATCCAGCCTGGGCAACAGAGAGAGACTCAGTATCAAAAGAAAAACAAATAGTGGCAGTGGGCTCTAACACATATCATATTTCCGCACTGTTCGAAGTCCTTTACTTATGTATGTAATCACAGTGACTCATTTAATCCTTATAGTGACTCATCAGGTAGCTGCTGTTATTACCCCCATTGTAGAGATGAGGAAACTGAGGCACAGAGAGGTTGAGTAACACTTGCTCACAATTGTATAGTTACTAAGTGGTAGAGCTGGAATTCAATCCCAGGAAAGCCAGCTTGGGAGTCCATTCTCCTAATCTCTGTGCTATTTTACCTCCATGAGCAAATGATGACAAGTTTTGCTAAGAATATAGGGAGCCCGAGGTAGGAGAGGAATGTGCCTTCACAGCCCTAGTCCCAGGCTCTGGGATGCCCTTCTGGCTTTGTAAGCATCCTGCCAAGGTGCTCAGACTCAGCACAACTCCCAGATGCAGAGGGCCCAGGCTTCTCTTTGACTGCCCAGCATTTCTGCCTCACCAGGGGAGACAGTGATTTGTTTAGCTTGGAGCAGAGTCCTCAGCAGCCTTCTCAGGAAGCAGGATCCCTGCCCTCCCCAGTGGCTGAGGACCTGGTGACTTTCACAACAGCTCTCCAGGCTGGGGAAACAGGTGGAGCCACTTTCCTAAGCTGTGTCTGTCAGGACCTTAAACCTTCATGAACTCCTGTACTCCATCCAGGGCATTTCAAGCAGAGAGCATGACATATACAAAAATTGAGGAGTGAGAAAAAGCTAGGCATGTCCACAGATCAGAGGAGAGAGTGGCCGACTGGAGGGTGCCAGAAGGGGGGCGGAGATGGTTTGAAATGGTAACCTAGGTCTACCTTTGATTATTGTAAAAGTACAGAAATGTAATTTTTCCCCTCTGTAGGCAATGGAGAGTCATTGAAGGTCATGCTGTGTTTTTTAGGTTTACAGTTGAGCTCTTCAAGAAGCTGTTTTTCTTGTCTGTACATGCAGATTGTTTCCCAACAATTAGGACACACTGCCATCATGTGGCTCAGTGCATGCATGATCCCAACTAAGTTGCTGCATTTTCTATCACATTGTTTAATAATTAAACCAAAGAACACATCTCTGAATTCAAACAGCTGAGGTAAAGCAATGTTACCCTGTAAAAAGGGACATTTTCTATAAAGTGGTTCAAAAAATCAATCTCTGGGTTCGATGATCTGATTTCTTACTTTGCTTTTAAAACTCTAACCTGGCCAGGTATGGTAGACTGTAATCCCAGCACTTTGGGAGACTGAGGTGGAAGGATTGCTTAAGTCTAGGAGCACGAGAACAGCCTGTGCAACATACTGTGAACCCCTCTCCACAAGAAGTGAACAAATTTAGCCAGGGGTGATGGTGTGGAGTCTGTAGTCCCAGCTACTCGGGAGGTTGAGGTGGAGGATTGCTTGAGCCTGGGAGGTCGAGGCTACAGTGAGGCTTGATGGTGCCACTGCCCTTCAGCCCGGACAAGACCCTGTCTCTAAAAATAAATAACGAAATAAAAATAAAAATAAACTTTTAACCTAAGTGTTTAGAGGTTCTGATCTCAAGGATCTCAAGACACACCTTAGAAAAGCGGCCCCACTGGTTTCTCCAGCCTGGCATGCTGTTGTGGTCCCTTGTTTTAGACTCCTAAATTTTCTGTCCCTGCAATGGTTCCGCCCTTTTCAGGGTAGTTTGCATCAAGCTGCCTCCAGGACATTTCCTTTAACCGTGCCAGATTTTGTTTCGGCACTGGGAAACCGAAATTCAAACATTTACACCATTTTTTTTTTTTCTCTGAGCTTCAGTTACTGCATCTGTAAAAGAAGAATAACACATCTGTAAAAGAGGAATAACACCGGCCGGGTGCAGTGGCTCACACCTGTAATACCAGCAGTTTGGGTGACCGAGGCAGGTGGATTACCTGAGGTCAGGAGTTCGAGACCAACCTGGCCAGAGGGCGAAAACTTGTCTCTACTAAAAATTACAAAAATTAGCTGGGTGTGGTGGCAGATGTCTGTATCGCAGCTACTCAGGAGGCTGAAGCAGGAGAATTGCTTGAACCCAGGAGGTGGAGGTTGTAGTAGCTGAGATCTTGCCACTGCACTCCAGCCTGGGTGACAGAGTAAGACTCGGTCTTAAAAAAAAAAAAAAAAAAAAAAAAAAGATGACACCTGCTGTAGGGTCTAGCCCTACAGGGTCCTTTGAGCCCCTCTCTGCTAGTGTGGAGACAAGAAATTGTAGAAATAAAAGACACAAGACACAGAGATAAAGAAAAGAGAGTTTGGGCCCATTGGTCCACTGCCAACCAAAGCTTGGAGTTTGGCAGTCGCCCCGAATGTCAGGACACTCTGACTTTTATTGAGTTGCAAATCTGGGGGCAGGGTAGGTAGGGTGTGGGCTTGGTGGTCTGCGACTGGTGGCGGGGTAGTGTGTGGCAGTGATAGAGTCAAATACATCACGTGTTATACAGGTAGGGGCTCAGGAATTTCTAGCAGCCCAGATGAGGTAGGGAGCATAATGCATCAGCACTTTTCCATACTTGTTAAGAAAGAACAAAGACATTCAGATTTATATTACTTTTACTGATTATCTCTTCTGAAAAAAAAGGAAATAGGTACAGAAGCGGAACATCAAAGTAGACATGGGACGTGACCACGGACGCACAACACCACACAGACGCATGACAGAGGGCTTAAAGTGTCTTGCCTTAGGGTCATTTCTTTCACAATGTCGCCCCAGGTTCACACTTCCGACCTGAGAGGCATGAGTAGAAGAATTCAAATCACCTATGAATAACTAATAACTACTACCATTATATTTCTAGTTACTTTCTTCTTCATTATTTAGATGGAAATAGGCTGAGGCTTGTGGCTTCTGCCTCCCCGTTTATGGGATCTCCCCGCTACAGACACCTTCATAGGGTCACAGGGTTATCATAAGGCGAAAGGATAGCATGTGTAAACAGTGCCTGGCACATTGCAGGTCCTCACATTGAGGGAGTCCTCTTTCATCCCTCTGTCCTTGAGAGCCTGTCATTTTTATTTTATTTATATTTATTTATTTATTTTTGAGAGGTAATCCCTGTCGCCCAGGCTGGAGTGCAGTGGTGCAATTTCGGCTCACTGCAACCTCTGCCTCCCAGGTTCAGGAGATTCCCCTGCCTCAGCCTCCCAAGTAGCTGGGATTACAGGCATGCACTACCACCCCTGGCTAATTTTTTTTTTTTTTTTTGTATTTTTAGTAGAGAAGGAATTTTACCATGTTGGCCACGCTGATCTCGAGCTCCTGACCTTAGGTGATCCACCCACCTCGGCCTCCCAAAGTGCTGGGATTACAGGAGTAAGCCACTGCGCCTGGCCTGGGGCCTACTATTTTAAGCACAGAGCAGGCGCGCAGTGGAGGTCTGTGATTTGATATCCGAGATTTACCTGGTCCTCAGCAACATTCCTGAGAACAAAACTACTCATCCCCTCAGGCTTTTGGGACCACTTCTATTTCCACGCATTGGCGGTGGACCCCGGGCTCGCTGGCGTTTGCAATCCACGTGTCTCCCCTGTGCGCAGCAGGAGGCAGGTGCAAGGGTGTGGGCAGGGCCCCGCGGCATTAATTCCTCGCCGCTCCCTCCCCGGAGCTCGGGGTTGTGTGTGTACATAATTCAATCCCCGTGGGACTGGAGTCTGGCCTCACCGGCGGCTTGGCGGATTGGCTGTCACAGCTCTCCCCCGCCCTCCATACCCCTCCTCCCCTTATCCCAGGTGGCTCAGGCCCCTGGCTGATTTCTGTTTACCAAGAGAGCTTGTCCAAGTTGGGCTCCATCTCTGCCCTCGCTCCCCTTTGGGGCCCCCGCCCGCCTGGGAAGTGGAGAGAAAGCGGGGCCCAGCCCTTCCTCGCCCTTCCCCTCCCCGCACCGCCCCCCGAGAGGTCGGGTAAGGAGGAAGGAGTGTGCGTGGGACTGGGAGCCCTGGGCCTGAGGGATCTGGCTGTCCCCATCCCGGTGCGTCGCGTGGACCCGGGAGTTCCAGCCTTCGGACTGGCTCCGGCTCCCTCCGCCCCGCGCCATTCCTCTCGGGGTGACGGGCCCACCCCGGACGAGCAGCCAGAGGCTGGATCTCAGGGATGCCAGCTCCCCAGCGAAAGCACAGGCATGGAGGCTTCTCTCACAGGTGTTTCCCCCACCCCCGCAGACGGCGATGAGCCCCCAGCCCGCCGGACCTCCGGACGGGGGCTGGGGCTGGGTGGTGGTGGCCGCAGCCTTCGCGGTGAACGGGCTGTCCTACGGGCTGCTGCGCTCGCTGGGCCTTGCCTTTCCTGACCTTGCCGAACACTTTGACCGAAGTGCCCAGGACACTGCGTGGATCAGCGCCCTGGCCCTGGCCGTGCAGCAGGCAGCCAGTGAGGGGGGCCCTGAGACGGGAACGGGGTGGAGGGGCTGCGAGTGGAGGGATAGGAGACCCACCTGATTATCCAACAACCTGAGAAAGGGCTACCGGCTCCAGAAAAGAGTGCACCTTTAGGTACAGGAGAGGAATCATTAGTTCGAGGGAGGCAAACAGCCAATGAGAAGTGTTGGACCGAGTTTGGGGGCCCAGGGGATTGTCTTCCATTGACCCCGCCCCCTTCCAGGCCCCGTGGGCAGCGCCCTGAGCACACGCTGGGGGGCCCGCCCTGTGGTGATGGTTGGCGGTGTCCTCGCCTCGCTGGGCTTCGTCTTCTCGGCCTTTGCCCGCAGTCTGCTGCACCTCTACCTCGGCCTGGGCCTCGTCGCTGGTGAGGGAAGTGGGGTGCCTGCATCATTCAGGGTGAAGGTGGGGACCGGAGCTTGTTGAGACCGGCGGGAACAAACGAGGTGGGGGGCCTGGTGCGGAGGGCGGGGCTGGGAATGCAGGGGCAGGTGTCCCCAGGGCCAGCCTCATCCCCTGCCATTCATTCGCAGGCTCTGGCTGGGCCCTGGTGTTTGCCCCTGCCCTGGGCACTCTCTCCCGATACTTCTCCCGCCGTCGAGTCTTGGCGGTGGGGCTGGCGCTCACCGGCAACGGGGCCTCTTCGCTGCTCCTGGCGCCCGCCTTGCAGCTTCTCCTCGATACTTTCGGCTGGCGGGGTGCTCTGTTCCTCCTCGGCGCAATCACCCTCCACCTCACCCCCTGTGGTGCTCTGCTGCTACCCCTGGCCCTTCCTGGAGACCCCCCAGCCCCACCGCGTGGTCCCCTAGCTGCCCTTGGCCTGGGTCTCTTCACACGCCGGGCCTTCTCAATATTTGCTCTAGGCACAGCCCTGGTTGGGGGTGGGTACTTCGTTCCTTACGCTCACTTGGCCCCCCACGCTTTAGACCGGGGCCTAGGTGGGTACGGGGCAGCGCTGGTGGTGGCCGTGGCTGCTTTGGGGGATGCGGGTGCCCGGCTAGTCTGCGGCTGGCTGGCAGACCAAGGCTGGGTGCCCCTCCCGCGGCTGCTGGCCGTGTTCGGGGCTCTGACAGGGCTGGGGCTGTGGGTGGTGGGACTGGTACCTGTGGTGGGGGGCGAAGAGGGCCGGGGGGGTCCCCTGCTGGCCGCAGCTGTGGCCTATGGGCTGAGCGCTGGGAGTTATGCCCCGCTGGTTTTTGGTGTCCTCCCTGGGCTGGTGGGCATCGAAGGTGTGGTGCAGGCCACGGGGCTGGTGATGATGCTGATGAGCCTCGGGGGGCTCCTGGGCCCTCCCCTGTCAGGTAAGGATCTGAGCCCACAGATCCACTTACAACTATGCTCTGCCCCTGGGCTTCAAGGCTTCTGAATTCCTTTACTTAACCTCCTAGGCTTCCTAAGGGATGAGACAGGAGACTTCACCACCTCTTTCCTCGTGTCTGGCTCTTTGATCCTCTCCGGCAGCTTCATCTACATAGGGTTGCCCAGGGTGCTGCCTTCCTGTGGTCCAGCCTCCCCTCCAGCCACGCCTCCCCCAGAGAGTGGGGAGCTGCTTCCTACTCCCCAGATTGTCTTACTCTCCCCAGGAGGCCCTCATCCCACTCTGGATACCACTTGTTGATTATTTTATTGTTTGAGCCCCTCTCCCAATAAAGAATTTTTATCGGGTTTTCCTGAAACCTTCAACTGTTCACCAATCTAGGACCCTGAAAACATTCTACTTAAAACAGCCAGAAAGGCTGATTCAAAGGAAAAGGCTCCCAGAAGGCCCTGGGGATGAAGAAGGGTTACTGTCTGTGCAGCCAACCCCTTTTTCTTTGCCCAAGTCCTTGCAGTAATAGGGAAGCTTTGAGAAGTTGTCTGCCAGCCAGTTTCAGTTTGTTCCTGGGGCTGGGGATAGGTTGCTTGTGGGTGCTATCTGCCCCATCTTCATGTCTCTTATTCTAGTACCCAGACCTCCCAGACTGACTCTCCCCTCCATTTCATTTCCTTCTTCTTGCTCTGTTGCCCAGGCTGGAGTGCAGTGGCGCGATCTCGGCTCACTGCATCCTCTGTATCCGGGTTCCAGCGATTCTCCTGCCTCAGCCTCCTGCGTAGCTGGGATTATAGGTGTGTGCCACCATACTTGGCTAATTTTTGTATTTTCAGTAGATAAAGGGTTTCTCCATGTTGGCTAGGTTGGTCTTGAACTCCTGGCCTCAGGTGATCTGCCCTCAGGTGAGTCTCCGCCTCCCAAAGTGCTGGGATTACCAGCGTGAGCCACCAAGCCCAGCCTCAATCTCCTTCTATGGGCCTGAGGGAAATACAAGAATCCTAGGCCCAGACTTCAGCTTTATCTGCTCTTTCCAAAGCTATCTGCACATCTATACCCTGTGTCCTCAGCAGTCTCTCAATTTCTTTTCTAAGCCACGAGGATAATAAGGAAGAGGGAGGTATGTGGGGCACTGGAGAGCAGAGTCCAGGGTTAAAATGCCTTGGGTCATCAGAGCTCCTGGATACAATCCCCCACTCCCAGGCATGACTCCATTCAGCCAACCCAAGCATATGGGCCCCAGCTCATCTTGAGGTTGTGATTATTATCTAATTTTCTTATTTGATTTTATCTCAAAGGAACATTCTTGTTTCCCAAAAATAAGTGTTCAGAGAAGAAACTTAGGAGGTAACACTAGAGATGGTATACAAAACATGATCAGTCTCTTGGCCTTGGATTTTCACAGTTGATTCACAGCTCAGTGAAGCAGGAACTCCTAGATGTTTAAAAACTCCTGGATCCTTTAGAAAAGGTTAGGAGAGTAAAGGAGGAGAAATAAGAGTCCTCAAGAAAATACAAGAAGGGGTTGGCACACACTTTGCAGGAGCCCCAGGCCTGCTCTAGGGGGAGGCAGATCAAGGATCTTAAGGCACTATTGTTCCGTGGAGGCCAAGACGTGGCAAGAGAAGACCTGGAGCTGTCATGCTCTGACTTTCTGGGCCTGACTCTGTGGAGTTCAGTCCTCTTCCAGCCCTTCCCTGGGCAGGGGAACTTTAGTATCCAGTGCTTCTGTTACAAGGTTCTGGGGCCTGGAGGCAGCAGCTGAGAAGCAGGAGAAGAAGTGGGGCAGGGTGATAAGAACTCCACTCCCTGAAAGAAGGAAGGCTCCAGCCACCACAAAAGAAGCCGTGTAGTTGCCTGTCACATCCCGGAGGTAGCCTAGGTCCAAGAGAGAAAAAGTATACATATGGGTGATCTGTTTGCTGGGGCTGACAGCTCAAACACATTTTTGGGTGGAGGGAAGACTTATCATTGCAGAGGAGTTGGAACTCCCATGGAATATTTGGATAAACTTGAGAACTCTGGCTTCCCAAAGGGGCCTCAAAAGTTAATTTCAACTACCTCCCTGCCTTCAGAAAGGACCTCCAAACCAGCCTGCAGGTATCTGGAGATCCAGATGAAATCAGGCATACTTGTGTCTTTCTTTCTGCCAACTGTGGCCTTTCTAAACCTTCAGTTAATAGCTAAGAGGAGATAAGGGTCTGAAAGTTCTGGCACTCTGAGCCAGCAGAACTTTGACCAGGTGCCTCAGACATCTGGTTTAGGGCCCAGTGGGCCCAAGGTCAGGGTAGACAATGGAATGCCAGGCCAGGTTCTGCCAGGTCTTCTGAAAACCCAAGCTGTAGGCGCCCTGCCAAGGGTTCCACTTAGTTTCTCTTTGTCTTTGCACTCAGACTTTCTTGGCCCCACGTTCTTTGCCCCTTGGACCTATTTCAGGGATGCTATGGTTGGCCATGCAGGCTGTGTACTGTGCTACACCAGAGTACAATATTCACGTACACTGTAATGAGAATAGTAGCCTCCCCAGCCGTGTGTGGTGGCTCATGCCTGTAATCCCAGCTAATCCTAGCACTTTGGGAGGCTGAGGTGGACAGATCACCTGAGGCCAGGAGTTTGAGACCAGCCAGGCCAACATGGCGAAACCCTGTCTCTACTAAAAATACAAAAACTAGCTGGGTGTGGTGGCGCAAGCCTGTAATCCCAGCTACTCAGGAGGCTGAGGCAGGACAATCACTTGAACCCAGGAGGTGGAGGTTGCAGTGAGTTAACATCATGGCACTGCACTCCAGCCTGGGCAACAGAGCAAGACTCCATTGCAAAAAAAGAAAAAAAAACAAAAAAATAGGCTCCCCTAGCTGTGCAACATGGCAGCCCTGATCCCCTAGGAACCCCATTCCACTTACCTGATAGAGGAGGTCCCAGCAGCCCCCCGATGCTCTCTATCATCTGCAACAGTCCCAGGCCACAGTAAATCCTTCTAGTCCCTACTAGTTCAGGCAGCACGGAGAAGGCCAGTGGAGCCAGCGCCCCTGATGTGAAGCCGTAGGCCACAGCCAGAGCCACCAGGGCTGTGGGAGCCCGAGCTATAGGGAACAGGGCTAGTGACACCCCAGTCAGGGTGGTCCAGAGCATCAGGAGTCGCGTCACGGGCCCTGGGACTGCATCTCCTAGCCATCCAGAGGCCACACGCCCCACGAGGTCAGAAATAGCAGCAACTGAGAGTAGGAAGGCAGCAGGCAGTGGGTCCCAATCCAGGTCCTGGAGATGGGCTACCAAGTGGAGGTAGGGAATGAAGTAGCCAGTGTTGATCAGGGTGAGGGCAACAGTGTAACGGAGGAAGGGGCCATGATGGAGGAGGGAGCTGAGTTGGGCCCTGGGACCACCCACAGCAGGGTCCTCAGCCAGGGAGGGTGGCCGGAGGAGAGCACCACAGGCCACCAGGTGGAGGGAGATGGCAGACACCAGCAGTAGGGACCCCCGCCAGGCGTAGTGGCTGAGCAGCCACTGGAAAAGGGGGGCAAATGCGAAGGAGGAGAGGCCCACGCCTGTTAGTGCCAGCCCGGTGGCCAGGGATCGACGACGAGAGAAGTAACAGGACAGGCAGGCCAGGGTCGGAGCGAAGGTCAAAGCCCAGCCAGAGCCTGTCAAAAAGGAAGAAGTGGGGTTAGGGACTCTTTTTTTTTAATTTTTTTTGAGATGGAGTCTCCTTCTGTTGCTCAGGCTGGAGTGCCGTGGCATGATCTTGGCTCACTGCAACCTCCGCCTCCTGCGTTCAAGCAGTTCTCCTGTCTCAGCCTCCCAAGCAGATGGGATTACAGGCACATGCCACCACACCCAGCTAATTTTTTGTATTTTTTTAGTAGAGATGGGGTTTCACCATATGGGCCAGGCTGGTCTCAAACTCGTGACCTCATAATCCACCTGCCTCAGCCTCCCAAAGTGCTCACTGGCATGAGCCACTCTTCCGGTCTGGGTTAGGGACTCTTAGGGAGCTCAGGGCACCCGGTCATCACCACATTGCCCAGCAGCAGAATGTAGTACTTAACTTGGCGTCCCACAGACCTGGGATACAGTCTTGGTTTGGACACTTTCTAGCTGTGTAATCTTGTATTTTACTTAACACTCCCAGCCTCAACCTTCTCAACTGCAAAATGTAATACGCTTTTTGGGATTGTGAGGATTAGAGACAGAGTCTGTAAGGTAACTAGCATAGAACTTAGACCTGGGCTCTACCATTTCTGGTGGTGTAACCTTCATTTGCCAAGTTGTATAAGCTTTAAAGCGTTTCCTCAGCTGTAAATAGAATAATGATATTGATTTCACAGTCACAGTACCTAGCACCATTTTATAGTAATTCTTCCTTTTACACTCCAGTCCAACTAGCCCTGGGCTTGTAAATAGGTTTCATTTTTTTTCTTTTTCTTTTTTTGAGACGGAGTCTCGCTCTGCTGCCCAGACTGGAGTGCACTGATGCAATCTCAGCTCACTGCAACCTCCGTCTCCCAGGTTCAAGGGATTCTTCTGTCTCAGTTTCCCCAGTAGCTGAGATTACAGGCATGTGCCACCACGCTCAGCTAACTTTTTGTATTTTTAGTAGAGACAGGGTTTCACCATATTGGCCAAGCTGGTCTGGAACTCCTGACCTCAAGGGACCCGCCTGCCTCATAATCCAAAGTGCTGGGATTACAGGCATGAGCCACCACGCCTGACCAGTTTTCGTCATCTTTGAATTTCCTAATTCCTCACCACTTTGTCTGTTTAGCAACTGGCCAGGTTTCATCATCTTTGAATTTCCTAGTTCCTCACCACGTTTGTAGGTTTAGTCATTCCTTTTAAAAGTTGCCTTCTGGGCACAGCTGCTAGCTTAACTTTCCCTCAGCTTCTCCCAGAACCTTTTGGAAGAAGCAGGAAGGAGGTGACCATCCAACTATGTAAGCATTTGACTCTTCCGCCCTTGTGCAGGCTCTCACCTGACAGCAACCCAATACTCAGGTATAGGTGGGTCAAGGAGGTAGCAAAAGAGGCGAGCAGCATCCCCAGCGCAGCCAAGACACCTCCAGTCATCACCACCGGCCTGGGCCCGAACTTCGTGCTCAGGGCGCTGCCTACCGGGCCTGAGGAAGTGGAAGGGGCGCTGCGAAAAGATCTCGGGCGTGTCCCCGCTTGCATCTCCCACCCCTTGCCTTCCCCTTTCCGGTCCCCGCATTCCCTCTCCCTTCCGAGGGTCGAAGTCCGCCAGATCCAGGCACAGCACTCACTCCCAAACTGCTGCACCGCGATTCCTATGGAGGCGATCCAGGAGATGCGCGATGCCTGCTCCTCAAACGCCGCCACAAACTCCACGAAGAAGACCCCAAAGGAGCGGAGCACCCCGAACACCAGTGCCGACTGGAAGAATGCCGAGAGCACCACCATCCAGCCCCAGCCCCCGTCGGGGGGCTCGGCCGCACGCACCATCTGGGCGGTAACAGGGCTGCTTGCTACCCAGAGCCTCTGCGGGAGCCGTGTTCTGGACGCCGCACCTCTGCACACCCACCCACGCAGCCAGGTGGCTCGGGGCCGAGAGGGTTTGGAAAGGCAGGTAGAGAGGAAGGACCCGACGAGGCGGCGAGAGGCCCATGCACCTTTTCCCAAGTGGGGGCGATATATGACTGAAGACCAGCCCTGCGCTGGCCAGGCAGTAGGCTCCCGGGGGCGTGGTTCCCCGGGCTCGGAGCTGAGCAAGTCCAGGCCGGGGCCGGATCGATCCCGGCTCAGTGTTTGGCTGGGAGCCAGAGGGCGGGACTGCGTTTGGGCCACACCCCTGGGGCGCGCCGGTCTCAGTGTGGAAGATCTATTTTATCGCTGGGGTGTCGGCGCCGGGCCACCCAGGCCAGCATCCAGGTCCAGAGCTGGCCAATCAGGACGTAGGCTCCCGGGCAGGGCGGGATTTAGGCTTTGTTGGGAACCCGCGCAGTGAAAAGGCGCATGCGTAAGAAGGGGAGTTAGGCGGCCGACTAGATTGGGCCCCACGTGACGCGGGGACTGCCAGGAAGCTTCTGGGGTGCTTCCGTCTCCTTTTCATCTAGCGGGCCAACTCATCCTCATTTCAGCACCCAGACCCACACGGAAGGGTTGGTGGTGGGTAAACTGGTTCTGGAGAGGAAAGCACTGTCTTGCTTTAATGAGGTGTTTCGGAATTGTAAGGCCCTGTTGGGGGTAGGGGAGGGGTTATGAGATGAGACTCAAACGGAGTATCTGTCGGAGCGCCTGAAGCTACTAACGCGCAGCCCTGTCCACGCGGATTTAGAGGCCTGGATCCCTGAGAAGTTCAAAGGCTAAGGGAAGAGAGAAGGGAAATCAGTTGGACTCCCGGCGTTCATTTCTGTAGTGGGAACTCGTTCCTGTCACTTCTGTTCCCCCTAACAGGAAACCTACAGGTCACAGAGACCAAAAATAACTGAGGAGAGGAAGGGCGGCTGTAAGCTCACACAGGGCCCTGCCAGCACCACCTACCTCTTCCTCACTGGCGCTGGAACTTTTTCCTCTGCCCTCTAGTAACAGCCACTTCCTAACCACCTTTTTTGATCTCATGGTGGGATAGACTAAAGAGACAAACTATGACCCTGGCCACTGGAGCAGTCAGCTCTCTCCTACCCAACTGGTCCTCAGGCCCCTGGCCAACACCCCCCAAGTCCTTCCCATTCTCCATAACACCAATGAGTTGGATTTCCTGTTGCTTCATTATAAGCCAAGCTTCCTAGGCACGTGCCTGTAGTCTCCCAGCTACACAGGAGGCTGAGGCAGGAAAATCGCTTGAACCTGGGAGGCAGAGGTTGCAGTGAGTCGAGATTGTGCCACTGCACTCCAGCCTGGGTGACACACAGGGCTAGACTCCGTCTCAAAAAAAAAGAAAAATATGGAAGTAAAAGCCATTCTGATGAGGTTTCAGATGGGACTGAAGAGCAAGGTACTGAAAACTAGAGTAAAGCCCATCCTTGTTATGAACTGGCAAAGACCTTGGCTGAACTGTGTCCATGCCCAAGGGCTTTATGGAAGGCTGAACTTGAGAGTGATCAACTAGGGTATCTGGCAGCCAGAAGAAATTTTTCTTTCTTTTTAAAAGAATGTGAGGGGATCCCTTAGGAGGTGGTGCTCCTTGGAGCTGTTCAGGCCTCCTTCACCTGGGTCACATTTCCCTGGAAGGTGAGCTCTGCTTTTCAGAGCCAGTTTGCTTGTCACCAGATTCAAATTTCACTAAAAGGCAAGATTTCCCCTTAGAGCACTGGAATCAAAATGCTTATTTATTCCCTTCATGGTCATTTCTGGCTAATCATCATAAATGCATCATTTGCAGACTCGGGAAAACCTAATTTGATCAAACTTTGAAAACCCCAGTGGCTAGAAGAAATTTCTAACCAGCAAAACGCTGAGGCTGTTGTGTGGTTTCTTCTAACTGCTTATGGTGATCTCATAGAGAAGAGAAACAGAGTGGAAAAATTTGGAAAATTCTCGGCCTGGCCACATGGTAGAGAATGAAAGAGCAGTTTCAGGAGATGAATCTGAGGGTGTGGCTAAGCCACTGCTTGTCAAAGAAAAAGATTAACATGGCTGAAAGGGAGCCAGGTGCTATTCCTCAAGAAAATGAAGAAAGTCCCTGAAGTCATTTCAGAGATATTTGAGGCTGGCCCTCCCATCACAGGCCCAGAGGCCTTGGAGGACAGAGGGTTTCAGGAGACAGGCCCTCCATGGGCTCCACCGCCCAGGGCTACCTCAGGACTCTGCACCCCATGCCCCAGTGTAACACTCTGCGGCCCACCCAGCCTGGCGGGGGCTTAACTGGCCCTAGGTGTTGCTTGTATTGAAGCTCCAGAAGGTGCAAATCATAGACCTTGGCTGAATCCTTGTGGTGCTAATTCTGCAGTCTTGCAGAATGTAAGAGCTGTGAAGGCTTGACAGCTTCCACACAGACTTCAAAGGATGTTGTTCAAAGCCTAGGGGCCCAGGCAGAGACTTGTCACTGGGGCAGAGCCACTAGAGAGCGACCCCACCAGAGCAATGACTAACAGAAATGTGATAGTGAAATTGTCTCAGAGAGTGCCTGAAAGGACAATGCCTATTGGAATTATGGAAGTGAGGTCACTGCAGAGTCCCCACTGGGGTAATCCCTGGTGGAGCCAGAGGACCAAGGCCAGTCCATAGAATCCTCAGTAAGGCAATGCCCAGTGGAGCTGTGGGAGCAGGACCACCACCAGGCTCCCAGAACTTTGGAGTCACAGGCAGTATGCAGTCCTAGGAAAGTTTCAGGCACCAGACTCTAACCCACTCACCAAAGTTACAGGGGCTGGGTTGCTTAAAGCCTTGGGGATCCAACCTCCACCCTGTGTCAGAAGATACCACATGTCGTCAAAAAAGATTATTCTCTACCTTTAAAATATAATGTTGACCGGGCGCAGTGGCTCACACTTGTAATCCTAGCACTTTAGGAGGCTGAGGAGGGCAAATCACGAGGTCAGGAGTTTGAGACCAGCCTGGCCAACACAGTGAAACCCCATCTCTACTAAAAATACAAAAATTAATTGGGTGTGGTGGCAGGCACCTCTAATCCCAGCTAATTGGGAGGCTGAGGCAGAAGCATCACTTGAACCCGGGAGGCGGATGGTGCAGTGAGCCGAGATCATTCCACTGCACTCCAGCCTGGGTGACAAGAGAGACTCAAGCCCCCAGCCCCCCAGCAAAAAGATGTAATGTTGGCTCTGCTGGGTTTCAGACTTTCTTGGGGGCCTGTTTCACCCCTTTCTTCTTGCCTATTTCTCTCTTTTGGAATAGGAATGTGGACACTATGCCTGTTCCCATCATTGTATCTTAGAAGCAGATAACTGGTTTTGATTTCACTAACTCATAGATGAGACCTTGAAGCTGCAGTGAGTTAAGACTTCGGGATTATGGGGATGGAATGAATGTATGTGAGGACAGGAGTTTTGGGGGCCCAGGGGCAGAATGCTATGGTTTGTATGTCTCCTCCAGAAATTCATATGTGAACTTTTATTCCTCAACATGACAGTATTGAGAGCTGGTTTTTTTTTTTTTTTTTTTTTTTGAGACGGAGTTTTGCTCGTTACCCAGGCTGGAGTGCAATGGCATGATCTCGGCTCACTGCAACCTCCGCCTCCTGGGTTCAAGCAATTCTCCTGCCTCAGCCTCCTGAGTAGCTGGGATTACAGGCACGCGCCACCATGCCCAGCTACTTTTCTGTATTTTTAGTAGAGATGGTGTTTCACCTTGTTGACCAGGATGGTCTTGATCTCTTGACTTCGTGATCCACCCGCCTCGGCCTCCCAAAGAGAGCTGGGGCTTTTAAGAGATGACTGGCTCCTTAGGGCTCTGCCATTCACGGATGATGGGTTATCATGGGAAGGGAACTGGTGGCCTTACAGGAAGATGAAGAGAGACCTGAGCTGGCAGCCTTTGCATACTTGCCATCCCCTATGTGATACCCTGTGCTGCAGAGCCTCCGCCAACCGGAAGACCATCACCAGATGTGGCCACTTGACCCTGGGCAGAATTTTCAGTGTCCATAACTGTAAGAAATACATTCCTTTTCTTTATAAATTGCTCAGCTTCAGGTATTCTGTAATAAGCAACAGAAAATGGACTAAGACAACCACAACTTTCAGTGTTGGGAGGGAGTTGCAGAGATTATGTTAACTGACTTTTCACAGATGAGGAATTGGAAGGCCCAGAGGGAGGTAACATCAGAATTGACCTCTGCCTGTGGGGCAGAACAGAGATATGCACCCAGAAACACAAAGGACAGGGGAAAGGGTGGGAGGGATGCATGCACTGGACCTGGGATAGATTCAGGATCCCCTTGCTGCGGGAGGGTGGGCTGGCATGTTGGTTCTAACTCAGTCTTCTCAGTGCCACCTCCAGCCCCTGTGGTCCTTAGGGGACCCAAATCCTAGCCCTTTTCCTTGGTGGTGGAGGCATGTCCCGAATATTAAGATCCCCTCACAGATGCATGCCCCAGCCTCTTGGTATTATTAGCGGCTTCCTGGTTTCTCCCTGCTGCCTCCACACCTCAGGCAGGAAGTGACTTCAGGGCGGCAGGATGCAGGTGGCTCCGGAGAAACTTCATGAAGTCACTGGTTCCTACACAATGAGCAGGAAGGCAAGGGCAGGGAAGGGGACAACGAGGACTATTTCAAATGTCTGGTGGGAAGGGACAGGGGAATGGTACAGAATCCAAGATGTTATCCAGGAGGAAGAGTTCTCTTCCCTTGTCCCCAAGCCCCCCTCCACCCCCTCACCAGGCAAGAACCTAGGACACAGCAGGCAGCACAGAAAGGCTTCTTTATTCCATCCAATCTGCTAAATAGAAACCATGGTTCCTTCTTACATACTCTTCTACCTTCCCTTCTTCCTTCTTAAATTCTGCAATGGGGGCCACAGGTGGAGGGCTCTTCCCTTAGGGAGACCAGAGCAGCTTTCTCACTAGTCCCCAGGTGATAGCCACTAGCACTGACTTATTGTTTAAGTTCTACCCCGAAAATTCAAAAGTGCTTCTTACTTTCCACCCTTGTCCCATAATCAAATAGGCCCCAGGGCAACTGGGGGCAGAACTATAAATCAAGGCTTCAGGGCATCTTCTAACATTTCAAGAGACTCCACCCATTCAAGAGACAATCCCATTTCTAACTTTTTACCCACCTGGCCTACACCAGAAACTGCACCCCTCAGCCAACCTCTTAATCTTACCTGAAACTTGGTCAACTAGAACAGGCCTTTGGCCTATCAGCTAGTCAATCTTTTAAATCTGTAATGCCAACAATAATCTCAACCAAACTAAAGCAAACCCAGAATGGAACTCAGCCCCTTTTCTTTTCCTATGGAAGGTTCTAATGCATTCACTGGTTCTGGACAGGAATGCAGTGATGGGAAGACCAGGTCACAGACCCAGCTTTTCTAAGGTAAGGTTACAAAGCACCGTCACTTTCTAGAGGCAAAGAAGGTTCTGGCATCTGGACACTTGCCAGAAGATGTCCAAAACCCAGTAAAGGAAGAAGGGGTTCAACTCAGTAGAGAGAACCCCAAGTAACATTCAAACCCAGATGCCTCTGTAGTATACCATCTAATCAAGGTAAAGAGTTTCACGATTCTTCCCTAGGTCATAACATTCATAGAGAGTGGACAGAGTCAGAAAAGGTCACATCATCTCTGATAAGGAATTTCTGATCTCTCCCCCATGGAGGGATCAACTCAGTGCTACGAACAGGCACCCTGTGGGCTCAACTTAAGCCCTGCTGGGGCTCTACCGCTATAGATGGATACAGCAGCGCCAAACCCAAGTGCCCGGATTAGTCGGACATTTTAGCTTCTGGACCATCTTGCAGAAAAAACTGCCGGCCTCTACCTGGAGTGATATGGAATTCCCCGCACCCACAGCCTCTAGGACGCATTTATTATTACCTCCATTTTAGGCTCAACATAATGGTTCCTATCACTCTTGAAGAACAGAGACATGTCTACATCCATTTCTAGCCTGCTAGAGAACCTACAACATCCAGAATACCAGAGAGGGTTCCTGACCCACTTCCACAATCCCACGTGCTCCCAGAGCTGCCCTAGAACAAATAAAGTTCCAGACCTAGAATTAGAGGGGCAGGACACAGAGAACCCCTTTTTCCATTTTAAACAAACTAACAAGCAAACACACAGGAGAAAGAACAATTCTAAAGATAAAACTCATGACAGAAATAATATAAAACACCCAAGCCAAAGGAGCCAGCCGAGGGCTGTAATCTCTGCCAGCAGAGCCGTGACCTCACCTTCTGTGTTCCAGGTCACTTTTGATCACACTTGTGGAAGAGGGAAGTGGGAAATGGAATAGAATGAAGGTCCTGGTGCCACCTGAAGGCCTCAATAAATTATATTTACAGATAAACCGAATGCAGTGGGGGCCACAGGTGGAGGGCTATTCCCTTAGGGAGACCAGGACTCCAATCTCTCCCCTAGCCCAGTCCCTAGCTAGCTCTCTCCTCAGGAACAATCCGGCTCATCAGGAAGAGGTTTTGACCTGCAAAACGGAGGCAGATCTAGCCGGGATCTGCCACCCCTGCTCTCCCCGGCAAGAAATTCAGATGGTGGCAATTTCTGATACCAAAGTGGCCCTGCACACCCCCATGCTCAAGCCTGATAGGGAAGCAAGGCCTGAGCCTGCAGCTTTCCCCCCCACAGGAAGCAAGTGGGGTCTGGACCTGCGCTCAGCTAGGGCCCCCCAAGAATGTGGTAGTGCACTTTGGTGTTGGTAGCAGCTCCGTGTTTCTGGCGCAGGTGCAGCCGCAGTTGACTCTTGTGCCGGAAATGCAGGCCACAGGGGTCACACTGTGGGAGGACAGCCAGGTCAGGGCCTGCCCCATCCACAACCACCTTTTAGGTGTTGGGGGGCGGTGCTGTCCAGCTCGCCCAGGAGGGAAATGTCCAGCGGAAGGTGAGCGCTTCGATTCTCACATCCTGCCAAATCCTCAGGTGTGGCTGAGGGGCCAGGCCCCACCTTATTTAGCAAAGGTTTTCCCACCTGTTAGCTCCTCTCTGAGGAAACAGCACCCAGCCGAGAAGCGTAACTTCTATACCTGCCCACCTCTCTTCCCAGCCTCCACCCCTTATTTGCTTGGACTCTTCCAGCCCCTGTCCATTTCTAAGAGATCTGGGGACAGCAAGGCCTGCACCTCTCAGAGCCCACCCCCAGGCAAAGAAGAGATAATTAATTCTAAGGCACTGGGCAGGCCAGGTCGGGTACCCACGTGGTAAGGCTTCTCGCCAGTGTGGATGCGAACGTGGCTCTTGAGGGTCTGTAGGTGGCGGAAGCGGGTCCCGCAGGTAGGGCAAGGATAGGGCTTCTCCCCTGTGTGGATCAGCACGTGCGCCCGCAGATGTGCCACCTGGGAGGGTGGAGATTTCAAGTCATGTTTCTGGGAGAGACAGAAGAACCCTCCCTATTGGCCCTCCCCACCTCTTGCAGGTTTGCCTTTGAAGCTGCTTGGAGGCTGGTTTCGTACCTGTACAAAGCGTGAGCCACACGTCTCACACTTATAGGGCTTCTCTCCCGAATGGATGCGGCTGTGCGTTTTCAGGTTTGCTGGCCGGTTAAAACGGGCTCCGCAGATTGAGCAGTGGTAAGGCTTTTCCCCTGGAGGTGGGGAAGATGGGAGGTCAGGCACTTTGCCCAAGGACACCTGTGGGCTTGAATGCCAGGGCCCTCTCCTCCTCTACCTGTGTGCACTGTGCGGTGACTGGCCAGGTTGCCCTTGTAGCGGAAGGAAGACCGGCAGAGCTGACACTTAAAGGGTTTGTCTTCATCCCCAGGAACCAAGGGGTCCAGCCCCGATGAGCACCCAGCCACAGCCTCACAGTTCTGGCAGCTGAAAAATTCATTTCCTGGCAAGGGGCATGGGTAACGGTAACCACAGTAATTAATGAAGGCTGTCTAGATACTAGTGAATCCTCAAGCCACATTGTAGCTTTCGTTTTCCCAATTTATTGTTAGGACTTCTGGGATTGGTTTGACTTGCTTGAGGCCAAATAAAAAAATGCTGATGACTCGTTCCCATGTCCAGATATTTCAATCTATGGAGCATGACCTGGGCGGTGGGAGTTTAAATCTTCCTAGGTGATTCTAATTTGTAGTAAAGTTTAGTAACCATTGGAGTAGGCCTTTCTGGGGAGGTTTTTGCGGCAAACTTGCCTGGAGCAGTCATGGGAGAAAAGGCAGGAAAGAAGTGCTCTTACCTGGTAAGAATGGACGAGCTCGCTCAGAGGGGGATCCAGAGGTCTCTTGAGCCTGGGACATGAGGAGGTGGGGGGTATTGGCTGGAGCCCCACATTTGAACTGCACAGTGGCAGCAGCTGGAGAGAGCCTAGGCAGATGGCAAGGCCCAGAGGAAAGGGTTAGAGATTGTATGGACAGCGTGAGTGGGTGGGGAGGTGGGGGAATCTCTCCTGGGAAATTTGGAGCCAAAGTCCTGCCCTCTGGAGGTGAGCCAATATTGACCAATGAACTACGCACATTGTACTGCCAAAGTGCCACCCTGCTGGATAAGCCTGGTCCCTGGCCAACTCCCTAAGGTGGGATAGTGTCTCTGAAACCCACCCTGTCTCCTTTCCTCCTGACCATGAAGGCCCAATGGCTCTGTCTCCTGGTTGAGGCCAGCTCTGACAAATCCTTGAGGTTCTAGACTCTGTACCTGCTCTGGGGACCAAGAATGGGTCCTTCTTCGCTGCTGCTGCTGCTGCTACTGGAGGCTTCATCTCCACTGGGGAGCCTGGCTTGGGGGCAAGGTTGACCAGAACTCCTCTCCCCCACCAGGCTCCCTGCTTGGGAGGCCTGAGAGTTTAGCACGATATACTTGTATTTTTTCCAGTTGCAGGCCTTGGGGTCTGGGCTGGCTGGACTAGGGGGGCCTTGACGGCAGCTTCGAGATTCAGTTGGTGGGTCTGGGTGTCCTTCAGAGCGTCTGGGACTGCCTGGTGGAGGGGCTGTTGGGGGTGTCGGGGGTTCTGCTTCCAGAGACCGCAGGGAGATGCCCAAAGGTTCATAGCTGGGGAAAGTGTGATCAACGTTAGTGCCATTTTACAATCTCTGCCTTTGCCCTTAACACCTGGGGCACCACCTCAGCCACAGAGAACGCCGACCCAGGCTCTCACCTGGCCTGGATGAAGCGGTGGCATGCCTGGACCACGTGCTCCATCTGCAAATAGGTGGCAGCGGCAAGGACTGCTGGTGCAGTGGCCGGTGAGAGGCGCAGGCGAGAAGTGTACATGAAGTCCAGGAGAGGGGCGAAGCCTCTGGCTTCGGGACCCCCGGGCAGAGAGAGCACGTCCACCCCGACTCCCGCACGGCCCCGGAAGATTGAATAGAAGAAGCCACTGGAAAGAGAGCAGATAGGTCTATTAGGGGCTGGGGAACCAAGGGAGGCAGTAGCCGTTTTAGGAAGCCCCGCCCCCTGAAGAAGTTCCACCTCCTCACGATCACCCCGCCCCCAATTCTGGGACGCTCGGTCTCCTGCTTCTGGAAGACTTGGCTTCGGATTCCCTCTCCACGGCCGTCTGGCCCCGCCCCTTTCCGATTTTGCCCCGCCCCCGTCTCAGGCCCCACCCCTCGAACCTGCAGGCGATGAGAATTGCCTTGTGTGCCCGGAGGGGTTGCCCGCCAACCAGCAGCGTGACGTCAGTGAGGATCCCGCGCAGGCGCAGCTCGTTGAGGTTGCCCAGCACGTCGGAGGAGTGGCGAGTGAACTCGCGGACGTAGCCTAGCGCTCCCTCCGGGGCGGCGGGGGAACCCATAGCGACGCAGGCCTGCAGAGGCCGTGGAAAGTGCGCTGGATCCAGGCAGTCCTAAGACGCCTTCCCTCCTCTGTTTGCCTTTTCCTTCCGAGGTGCAGCTAGAGCCCGGGCCTCCAGCCCCTAGCCCCGGCACATGCAGCCTCCCTCCTAATTCTTCTTGCTCATTCTGCCCTCAACGACACCATCGCTCCCTTGCCTCTTCCAGATCCCACAGCACTTGGAGCCAGTTGAAGGTTCCACACCGCTGCGTCGTTGTTGAGCGTGGGGGAATCCCGCGTCCAGCACCCTGGGTTCGACTCCCAGCGCCCTTCCAGCACCGCCACTTCCCTCTGCTCGCCTGCGTCCCAGCGTCTGACCCTACCTAGAGACTTCACGGCCTGCCGTCCACACACCTCCAAATCCCAGCAGAAGCTCCCTTCCCCGAACGACGGAATTCTGCGACTCCGGTCTAGTCCCCAGTCCCTAGTGTAGCCCAATTTCTGGGACTCAGGCTTGTTGCCATCCACAAGCCCCAACCCTCTTCGGGGACCCAGCAGTCTGGCTCCCTCCGTCTCTCGTTCTTACCCCCGTCCCGCAGGGGCCGCGACTTCTCTTCTTAAGGGGGGCGGGGTCTCTCTCCCCGTTTGGCCTCGGCTCCTTTATCTGGCCGGGATGTCGGGGGCGGGGGTGGAGGTGGGGTGAACGCCTGGGTCTGTATCCTTCCTTCCTCCCTCGCTCTCCAGATGGCAAGCCCAGGGCGGGGTCTCCGTCTCGAGGGCGGGACCTCAGAAACCAGGGGTGGTCGTAACGTAGGGGGGCTTGGGTCCCTGCAGGTGGACACGAGGACGGGGTTGTTGGAATTGGGGAGGGGGTTAGGGATATCGAGGTTGGAAATACCGGAGTCTGACTCGTCGGAAGGCCTGGGCCAGTGAAAATTGGTGTGTTGGCTTTTGGGAGGGTTTGCCAGGAGCCAACCTTGGTTGCAGGACGTAGCGCGTACAGCAACCCCCTCTCCCCCTCTTTTACTGGGTTAGGGGAGAAAAGGGGGAGCCCAACGAGACAGCAGGTTTGGGGAGGCGACAGTGGGCACCCGTGGGGTCTCAGACAGGGGGAGGGAGTGGTGTGAATGACAGGCTCCTCTATCCGGCCCTACAAAAAGGGGGGATCTGGCCGGGCGGGGTAGTGAGAGAGCGGATATGATTTCTAGTTGGTTTCCTTCCATTGTCCTGCGACCGGACGGCTCCGCCAGCTGCTTCCCCTCGAGGAGGTGGGGAAAGCCCCGAGGTGGGGGCAGGAGGACGAGAAGCGCTCTGGAGACCTAGGCGTCCGGCCTCTCTCGCTCCCGACTCTTCTGAGTCCTGGTAGGGGACCCAGAGAGACGGACTCCCGCCCAAAGCCCGCTCGCTCTCCCCCAGTCCCCGCTCTCCAGGGCCTCGGGTACCCGCCCGTCGGCAGCGCTCGGAGGCTGGCTGGACGCCGCGGTCCAGCGCGGCAAGTAGGCAAGGCTCGGCAATGTGCGGCTCCTTCCACGAGGGGGCGGCCGAGCACCGGCCTCGTCTCACCCCTAGTCTCCACCCGGCCGGGGGAGCGCTCAGTCAGACCCGGGCGCAGGATCCATTCGGTCTGGTCGGCTGAAACCTTTAGCCTCCTCCCCTTTGCGCGGGTTTATTTTGCACCTCTGTCTCCTAGGAAGGGACTAGGGTTGGGCGGAGGGAGTTAGAGTTAGGAGACCGAGGGGACTTTCCCCTCAGGCTGGGGTTCCTACCCGAGGTGAGAAATCGCGGGCTGTGGGAGTCAGGGGAGTGGGTGAGACATGAAGCGGGATCTGAGCATGGAACTCCGGAATTTCTTTTCGAATTAAGCTAGACACTGCCACCCAGATGTCTTTGGAGGTGACTTTTAATTGAACATTAATATTAAAATTGGGTGGGGTAAACAAGAGAAGGGAAGACGACATGGAGGAGGGAGAGAGGGCAGGAGGGGGCTAACAACCCTAATTTGAAGTCCCTGATCTGAGAGATGGGCATGGATCACACCCTCATATTTTGTTTCAGGAGCTTGCGGGGAGGCAAGGAAAGGCTCATTGGGAGCAGGGGTGCTAGAGCTGAATCCCGCTGCAAAGCAGAAGCTTCACGGATATGGGCTGGGGAGAGTGTACAGTTGGCTAGGAATGACCGATCATGGTCCGTGGGGCTGGATATCAGGCCCGGGGACCCCCACTTCAGACCGGAGTGTGTTTTCATTTGAATGCATGAAAGAACAGCTGAGAACCCAGGAATTGGGGACCACTAAGGATTCAGGATGATGAGGTGGCTTTGACATGTGAGGGTTACTTGGGTCTCTGCCCAGCTTGAAGATGGGAATTAGACTAAGGGGTCCCTTTGGCATCAGGATGGAGTATTATTTGGTTGGTTGTGGGGTGGCTGTTATTATGGGGTGTTGAGTTGATTTGATTGTTATGAGCACTGGTGGCTGCACTCAGCCTTCCAGGGCCTGTGTGGTAAATTTCAGATATGGAGCTGATTTTGAAGCTACATTCATTCTGGGGGTTCTGACACCCACAATTTAGAGAGTGTGCTCATCTGTGTCATCTTGGATTATCAGCAGAGCCAAAGTACTCACGCTGATTTGGGGGTGCAGTCTATTTTGGGGTGCCATCTAAGTCTCAAGGCTCAGATTAGATTTGGGGGACAGGAAATTCAATTTGGAGTTTTAAAAATTAGTTTGAGGTGGCATATTATAGGAGGCTGGGAGCAGGTTCAAGGCTTTCTGTGATTGGGGGTCCTGGGAGGGGGGGAGCGAACTTTTATATTTGAGTCTTGTGTAAACTCACTTTGACGTGGGCTATTCCTGTGTGGGCACGAATACCCAAGATGCTTTTTCCTGGGGGAGAAACAAGGTGAGGGCCACGAGGACAGGAGACTAAAGTTCTGGGATGTCCTTATTTTTTGGGGGGGGGGGGTTATCACTCTGGATGCTTTTGGTGAAGTGAAGGGATAATCAAAATATGAGACTGATTTGGTGGTTCACTTAATTTGGAGCACGATGCTGGTTTGGGATGTCTTTTGCTTATAGTGCCCTCTCACCCCGGATTCTAGAAATTTCTTCAGTGAACCCCCAAATAAGCCCAGGATTTGAAGGGAGAAACTTGGAAAGGGTGTGGTATCTCCTTTTATTATTATGTGGCTTGAAGGAGAAGAGAAGGAGAAAAGGTGGTTTCAGACTCTGAACCCCACTTTCTTAAGGAAGCACACCTTAGTTTGAGGGAAGTTGAAGGAAAATGGGGTGTCTCTTGGCAAAGTGGACACCCCTGATCAGAGCAGTGCTGTTGGAACTGTGGCAAGGAGGGGTGCTGGTGGGGTACAGTAGGTGATTCTTGTACCCTAATTTTCTAGGATGAGCCCCAAACAGAAAGCAGACAGAGAACTAGGAGTGTGGGTGAGATGGGGGGAGGGGTTCCCCACGGCAGCCGGGGCTACAGGGTAAGCCAGGCCAGCTCCTCGAGCCTGGGTCCCTTCTCTCTTCGACTCTCCTCCCCTCTCTCCCTCCCACCGCCCACCCCCCCAACCCAAGAAAAAAAACTGCCTGTGCAACAGCAATGGCAGATTCCAATCCTCCAGGCTTTCCTAAACCACCACGGAGACCAGCCAGGGGGGAGGGGAAGGGAGGATCGGGCTTTCCTGCTTCCTTAAGACAGGGGCAATGAGCTTGACCTCCTGCCCCCTAGCCCTTTGAAGAGTGCTCTCCCCGGTCTGGAAACCAGGTGTCCTGGACCCTAGCCCCCGAGCGGTGGTGGGGGGGGGGTGCTGGAGAGACGGGGAGGAGGAAGGAGGGAGTGACTTCCAAAATTGGCATCGGGACAGAGCAGGGCTGGCGGGAGGCAGGCAAAAGACGGAATTTTCCTGAAAAAACGGGGCTATCTGAGGACCCCAAATTTGGGGAGCTAGTCCAGGACCGTCCCCCCAACATCCTAGATTTTTTTGGGATTTTTTGGGGACCCCGGGACCCCTCTAGATAGGGTGAGGAATGTAGTGTTGGGGGAATCTGACTGGGGCATTGCAGCTGCCTCTCCCGCCGAGTTGGAGACGGATGGGCTGGGACGGGTTTTGGGGGGGTGTCCCCAATTCTGACTGGGAGTGGAGGAACCCCTTCCTGAGCTCTCTTGTGGGGGTGCCCCCTCCCCAGGGCACTCCCCAGTCCCTGAGCCAGCCGAGAGGAAGGAGGCCAGCGATGCGACTGGGGCGGCTCCTTTCTCCTGCACCCCAAATGTGAGGGATGCACCCCAAATTTTGCTCTTTTCAAAATAGGGGACCAGGATCTCAGGGGAGAGTAGCTGAGGTAAGTGGGGAGGGAAGTGTCCTCTGTTTTCAGGAGACATGGCGGTTGGGGGGAGGTTTGGAGGTGCGTGCTGGGGTGGGGTTGGGCTTTGTCAGTCTTGGAATTGGGGGGATGATTGGAGAGGCTTTCTCTTACACCCCAAAACTGCAGTCCCCCAGACAGAAACTAAAGGCTGAGACCAGAGAGCCCCTCAACATCCCCAGCCATTAGGATAGTGTTTAATTTCTCTTTCACCCCCACAAAAGCTCTGCCGAGGTGGGAGCTGAGGGCAACTCTTAGTTTGGGGGCTCTGGAGGGTGGAGGAGGAGCAGGAGGCCTTGGCAGAATTTGATGGAGGACAAAGAGGGGTCTGGGGAGGGGTCTGGCATCTTTGGGGCCCTAAAAAGACTGCTTACATACACCACCTTAGATCTTTCAGATTGCTCAGAGTTTTGGGGGGTGTGTCGGAAGAGGGGGTGGTAAAAGATGCCATGGGATATAGGAGGGTAACTTCTGGATTTTAGGGGGTAATATTTTGATGTGCAGAAGGGATTTTGGCCCTTGGATTTTGCTTTCTGAGGGGTATTTTTAAAAAATCAAGTTCTGGACAGGAGAAAAGGGCTGAGGGAAGGCCTGGCGTTGGGGGTGGGGAGAGGCATGTTTGTCTCAGCTTAAACGTGGCTCTCTGGGGTGGGCCCGCCTGCCTTGGCCTGGTGGATGGGCTGATGGAGGTTGCTGTGGGGGCGGGCTCAGGTCCTGAGGGGCCCTGGGGAATGGGAACAGCACTGGGGGTTGAATACCTGGCCCCCCAGGTCCAGATGGCCCTCTTCCTGGGTTCTGCTGCTCCTCTTCCCCCTGGTCTCCATTTCCTGCCTTTGGCCTCCATCTTGTGGCAGGCCCAGGGCCCAGGGCGACTTCCGGCCCCCCTCTCCCAACCATGTTCCGGCCCCACCACCTCTGAACTGCCAACTCCCAACCCTGCTGGCCTTGGCCCTCTGTCTCTCCTTGCTTTTCTCTTGGGTTCTGACCCAGGGAGGGGAGGGACGGACACAGGAAGCCTTGGGTCCCTGCCCTTGCTGAGACAGGAGACAGTCTGTTGGTCCCCCCAGTCATTCCGTTTCTTTTGCCTCTGACTTCACCCTAGAGATCCCCTGAGCTGAGCCCCTACAGAGGGAAGATGGCCCAATCTTACTACATTGTGAGCTCATCCCTGTGGCCCCTCTCCTTCCAGTTGCCAGCTCAGCTCCTGTCCCTGGTTCCTCCCAACCGTTTTGGGGGGCCATGTTTGCCTTTTAAGGCTTCTCTGCCCCCCTGCTCCTGCAGGTGGTGCTGGGGTCTTCCTGGGACTGCTGTGTGCTTTCTTCCTCTCAACCCACCCGGTCCTGCTCCCGCCCCAGCAGCACACTGTGGTTTGTACGGCACTGTGGCCACGTCCAAACCACACTGTGGTGTTAGAGCGAGGGTGGGGGAGGCACCGCCGAGGTTTGGCCCTGGGAGGCCGTCCTGGAGAAGTGACACAAAAAACATCTGGGGTCTTATGACAAACTTCTTGCCAGGTAGGGAAAGAGAGGGTGTGGTACGCAAGCACTGGAAACAGCCCCTTTAAAATCTTCGGGGCAGTTTCAAGAATACTGACGGCCAGAGATCCTGGGAGTAAGTTCTGCCTCCAGAGAACAAAGTGGAGTCTTTGTTGCCCACACCCAGCTTCCCTGGCTCTAGCAGCACAGAAATATTGGCACAAGGAAGCAAGTCTGCCAATATTGGCTGTGCTGCTGCAGGCAGGGTGGCAAGAGCAACTGAGGAGGGGCTACGGGCCGAGGAGAGGGGACAGCCCCCTCCTGTTAATAATGTGAAGCAGGCAGCACGAAGCTGAGAGGGAAGTCTTTATTATTTTCTGTATAAAAATGTCCATCAGATGAAGGTCAAAGGGGTTGGGGGCAGATGCTTATGTGGGAACAGCGAGGTGGCAGCCCCAGCAGCCTTTCAGCCCTCTCTCGTGCAGGCCTTGCTTAGAGTCCCAGGTGATCCACAGGTCTGGCAAGAACAGTGAGAGGGGTCAGAGGTGGAAGCCTCAGCAGGAGAGGAGAGGAGGATCAGCAGAAGTCATGAGAAGGCCAGAATCCAGGGTCAGGCTGTCTGGAACAGGAAGTAAAGTGGGCCGAGATGGAGCGAGCCCCCAGTGGGCTTCTGAGGCCAGTCCCACCTCCCTGAAACACCCTGCTACGGACTGACCCAATGCCCTGTGCTGTGAGAGCACCTTCTCTTCTGAAAGCCCTACAAAGGAGGGGCCCCTGTGGAGACCCTACCCAGCCAGCCATCCAGGTGAGCACTCTCTCCCCACCCCGTCAGCTGTATGGGACGAAGACTCCTACCCTGGTCAAAGTTGAGTTTCTTAGCTGGAGGAGTCTCTCCTAGCCCTTCGATATCCACCAGGTCACTGTTGGCGTCGGAGTCATTCAGAGCACTGAGTGTCACATCTGGGAGGGGGACATAAGCTAGGTTCTAGGTTTCCCTGACAGCCTCTCCCCCAACCCCGAGCTTCCCAAAGCTTCGTGCTTCCCCTCCCCTCTGCCCCTCTCTGGGAACCTCCACAGGGACAGGAAGAGAGACTGACCCTTCTTTGACCCAGGCCCATTTCTCTCACTGAACCTCAGATGGGACCTTTAACCCCTAGGCATCAACTCCACAGCCCTCACCAGCCTTCTGTTTCTTTATGGGGGGACCCCCGGCCTCAGGGACACTGGAGCTGCTGGGAGGAGGGGCAGCTGGAGGTGACAAGACACCAGATGCCACCTTCTTGGGCCCTTTCTTGGGTGACTCAGCTGGAAGGGGGATGCCAGAGTCTTCATATACCTTGCGTTTCACAGTGGCCTTTATCTGAGCTCTGCAGAAAAGAGAGAAGAGGTTAGGAAAGGAGTCATCAGAGAGACTAACAGAAGGGAGGGGAGAGGAAGGAGTTCCGGGAGTCCCTTCCTAAGAATCCAGGTCGGGGCCCCAACCCACTGGTAGAGTTCTCACTGTCCTGAAGCTTTGCACTCACTCAAGGTGGATGGAGTGTGGAGAGTGGAGTCCCTGAACTGAGTAGTGGGGACTCCGAATTCTCTTCTGGGAGAGACATCAGGTAAGGCTTGGTGGTTTACAGGTGGATCACGATTTACTGATCAACTAGTTCAGGATCATCATACCCCTGGAAACACTGTAGTAGGGTCCCCCAAAATTTATATAAATAACCAGGGGACCTCCATCATCAAATACAGTAACTGAGCATCTCAGGCAACCTAAATTTCACATTCTTGGAAGGATCACCACAGCATTTTAGGAACTTCTGACCAACGGTGACAATTCTATCAGTCCCCGAGGGAATTCTAACAAAACTAGTGACAAAGTAGGGAAGCAGTTGAGCTGGAAAGGAGTTCTGAGGACGATGGAGCCTTGGGTAAAGAGGAAGAAAGCTGCCCACCCCCCTTTTCTGGCAGCCACCCTCCCTCACACTGTCCGTTCCTTGATGACACAGCTGATGTGATTAAGATCATCCCCAAATCGCTTCACAGCAGCCCTCAGCATCTCTATCTCCGTCTCCGTCCACTTCGCACTGTCAGAAGGGGAGAGGGGGGGATAGCAAAAATGGGAGGAGGGGTGTGGGGCCAGCCCACAGGCAATGTGTCCCACAGCCAACCAGCCGCCTCCTCCCAACTTCTGGGACCCTTTCCCAGAAGGGGAGGAAAAAAAGCTTTTGAGGCCCTGCGGCAACGGAGAGGACCCCAATCACAAATCCCAATCACCTCCACCTTAGAACACCCCTCTCCATCATCAACGTTACACGGCTGCTGTCCATAGCGCACTGAAACCAATTCGCCAGGAGGGGGCTTTACAGACAGACAGGGCCTCCAAACACAGCCTGCAGCCGTCTGGGGGAATTCCATGAACTGGGGTGGTTGGGAGTGGTGGTGGTTTGTGGTCGGCCCGTTCGCAGCAGGGAGAACCGTGAAAGAGGAGTCTGGGCTATGGGCCTGTGTTTTCATCTGTCATTCATTTCCTCATCCAGCGATCATTTATTAACACCTACTCTGTGCTGTACCAGGCACACAGGGAAACTAACGTCTGTCCCTGTGCTAGAGAAGGTCTATGTCTGTGACCGAGTCCCAGCGCCCGTCTCAGCGTCCACGTCCCAGACCCGGCTCACGTACCCCGCAGGGGAAGAGTCGGCCACCGGATGCAGTTGCATCGTCAGCTCCCCGAGCTTCGTGAAGGCGGCGCCGGCGGCCGAGAAGATCTCTCCGACCTGGGGGCGGGGCAGCGTCATGGGGGGCCGGCGCCCGCCCTCCCCATCCCGCTCGGAGCCCCTAGCCCCACCCCAGGCTCGGCTCTCGCCCGCCCCCCACCCCCCGCCCGGGGCGGAAGAGCCACGCGCCAAGTGGGGGGCCCGCCATCCCGTGGCCGCCAGGGAGCGCTGTCCGCGAGGGAGGTCGAACCTTTGTGGACGCTGACGTCATGGCCTCGCGCGCCTCCTCACGGAGACGCCGCCGCCGCCGCTACACGCGAGCCAGGACCGTGGAGAGCCGGGAGACGGAGAGACTCGGACCCCGCGCAGGAAGTCCCGCCCATCCCGCAGCGGATAGGCTGAAACCCGGCGGCTCCCCGCCCCATCAGACGCAGTTGATTAGACCGCTTGGCTCGCCGGGGCGAAGGGGGAAGCCGTAGCCTCACTTCCGCGCCACTTCACTCCACTTCCGCTCAGGGGTCGGGACTCCTCAGGCCGAATCCGACCTCCCGCCTCAGCCCCGTGCCCGCCCCCACTCAAGCACAGACATAGGGCTCAAGAGAGCGGATTCTCTTTATTGAGATTCGGGACGCAGAGAAGGGTGGAGAGAGGGAAGAGCCCCCCCAGCCCCAGCCCTCTCTAAGGGGGCCGACGCCAGGGATGGGAGAAGAAGGGGTTCAGTCTCGCCCGGGAAACCCAGTCTCGCAAAGGGCGCGGGCAAGGGTGGGACGCGGTGCAGGGAGTGTTTAAATAGAGGAGGGGCTGGAGCGGGGAAACGCGCCTGGACTCTAGCGCACCATGTATTCCTTGCGCTTATTGAGCCGAACTTGGCAGAAAGAGAAGCCCCCGAGGAGGAGGTAAAGGCCCGCGGCGATGAAACAGTTGTAGCTGACTTGCTCGTAAAGGTTGTATATGTTCTGGGGGCCATTCCTGGGGGTGGGAATGAACCAAAGGTGTCATATATTAAGAGCAGTCAACCCCTGCCGAGCGCTATGTGCCCGGCAGCGGTCTAGGCGCTGTTACGTGTATTACTTTATTCAGTCTTCCTGACCATCCCATGGGGTGAGATCTGTCATAGCTGCCATTTTGCAGAGGTGGACTGAGACGGACGGAAAAGCAAAATACCTAAAGACGCCACCCCTAGAGTGGCGGGTTTGGGATGGCCGCTGAGGTCTGACTCCCTAGCTCCTAACTACGTTCTCAAGAAAGCAGCTCTCCTCTCCCAGTTGTCTAACCTAGGGGCCCCGATCACCCGGCCTCGCCTCCCCCACCCGACTACTTACTCAAAATCTTTCTCTGTGAAGGGAACGTCCTCAATCAACACAGCGGAATGGACATTGAAAAATATTCCGAGCATTATCTGGAAAAGGGGAATGGGTAGGTTGTTGAATTCAGGCACCTGCCCTCACGTTCACTTCGTAAACTCCTCCCATTTCTAATGTTGCTGCAACACCCGAGCCTGAGATTAACCAAAACGAGGTGGTGGTTACTGGATTCGGACTCAGCCACCTGGAACAGGGTGTGAGGTGGTGACATTAAGACAAGTGGCTATGGCAAGGGTAGGAATAGGGTGACCAAGCCATCTCTCCCAGGAACCCAGCAGATCGTCCTCCCTGGAGGCGTCATCATCACGGGACAGTGCGGAAGAGGGGAGGGAGAACCGGCACTTCTACATATTCATTTCTTCTTGAAGTGGCGGTGGGTGGATTACTGGGGAAACAAGGCCCAACTACCCATTTCTAAAACAAGCACTCTGTTTCCCCCCATGCCCTCCATTCAACTCAAACACCTCTCAGGAGAAACGCTCTTGTTTCTCCTATCTTGAGGGGTCTCCACATTTACCAGTCCCAGCTCCTCCCACTCCAGGGCCCTTCGCTCCAGTTCCCATTTTCCAATCCCTGTCTCCTCCTCCGGGGCCAGTTGATCCCCGGCTCCTTCGGCCTGCCTGCGGCCCAGAGTGTCCTAGCTCCCAGCCCGGGGCCCCTCAGGCCCTCTCGGATCCTTGCCGGCGAGTCCCCTCACCAACATGATCACTCCCCAGGCGCTGAGGACGATGCCGCAGGCGGCCAGCTTCGGCCCACAGCACAGGAGCGACGCCATGAAGAAGGGAGTCGGAGATCGCCGAGGTGCAAGCGGGCTGGAAAATCGGTGGGAGAAAGCCCAGGATGCGTTCGGCGGGCTGCAGAGGGGGCGTGGCCCCGGCCTCAACCATCCCGCCTGGGGGTGGCAGGCGGACAAGGCTGGGCTCCTCTAGGGGCTTTCATGGGAGACGGCGCTGGCTGAAACCGATACAGCTTTTGTGAAAACCCTTTTTGACCTCTGTAGCTGGGGCGTGAGTACTGGAAGAGCGAGGGCCCCCGGTTTCTTGGTCCCTCTCCACCTGCGAACGGGAATGGAAGGAGCTGGCATGTCACGTGATGAGGAACTAGCAATAACCAGGCCTTGGGGAAAAAATTCTAACTGGTGGAGCTCCTGGTAACCGGGTGCGATGGGGTCTTAAGATCTGAGGATTGGAACCATCTGATTTTTACCTCTGGTACTTTAGTCTCGGGTTCTCTTCTGTGTTGGGGAAATGGTAAGTGAGACGGATTTTCACCAACAGGGAGCCTTTCTATCTCTTCTTTACTCCTCCCTTTTAAATATCGAGATTCTGACAGTATAAAGGAGTTAGGATCCCCTTCTGGTGTGGTTAGAACGCTTTAAAATTGCTGAGGGTTCTTAGTATTGGAACTTTTTCTCCTAAGCAATATTTTATCATCACATTTGAAATACTGTAACTCTAGATGCCAGATCCAGGAAAAATGGGCGGTTAGGAAAAGTCCAGGAAAAACAGACTATGAGCTGGTTGTGAAGGTGGGCAGTTCTGTTAAATATACAAAGATGTCACTTGGCTTCTCTACTTTAAACTAGGGAAACTGATAATAGGTCTTTTGAATAACGTAGAACACAACATTAAAAAATATAAATAGGTTATCCCCTGCAAAAAAAAGCTGTTTGTATACTTAACTGGTGAGTGACAGATCTGTAATAATTATTTAGAAATAGGAATGTCGAGGCGGGAGTATCACTTGAGGTATGGAGTTTGAGACCAGCCTGGTCAATACGGCGAAACCCCGTCTCTACTAAAAAATACAAAAATTAGCTGGGTGTGTTGGCGTGTGCTTGTGATCCCAGCTACTGGGGAGGCTGAGGCAGGATTATCGCTTGAACCCAGGACCCAGGAGGCGGAGGTTGCAGTGAGCCGAGATGGGGCCACTGCACTCCAGCCTGGGCGCAGAGGGACACACACACACACACGCACACGCACACGCACACACAGACACCCAATTTTGCACTGAGCAAGTTGTACCCACTCTAATGAGGACAATGACCTCAGAATAATTGAGAGGGATCATTTGACCCTCAGACCCCAGGACCAAGCAAGGAAACACTGTCATTGGCTAGAATAATTTTGTAGTTCTTATTTATTTTGTGCATATTGTTCTTAAAAGGCTTGCAAAAGAGAACTTGGAATGTGGGAAACACATAGATCCTAGAGTGTTAAAGGGGCTGGGAAAGTAGCCTGGAAACATGAAGTATATGCCTCTCATCTGGGACTGTCTGGGCAAGGAAGCCATTTTGGGGCAGTGGTTTTTATTCTGCCCTAAAAACACTATTCTTACTCAGACACTTTTGAGGTACATGGGTGAATAGGAGAAATATGGGTGGAAGGAAATTGCCAAAGAATAGAGTCAGGAATCTGTATGCTGGCCACCAGGCATGAAGCTGAGGTGGTTGATTTTTCTAAGAAATCCCCCTGCTCCATGGTCTTGGATGTTTTGGAAGCAGGGTCAGGGCCTCAGGCTAGTGCAGGGTTCACGGGCCAAATCTGGTCTGTAGCCTGCCTGTTTATGTCTCAAACAAAGCACATTTGTTTGTTTGTGGATTTTTTTTTTTTGCATTTTAAATGGTTGAATAAACCAAAAGAAGACTATTTTGTGATGTGAAATTCATATCTCAGTGTCCATAAATAAAGTTTTATTGGAACATAGTCATGCTCATTTCCATATTGCCTGTGGCTGCCTTCATGCTGCAGCAGGAGAGCTGAGTCTTTAACTGACTATGTGGCTAGAATATGATCTAGCCTTTGCAGAGAAAGTTTACTGCTCCCCTGGGTTAGTGGGATACTAATGTAGGGAGTTTACCTGGGGGAGGAAATAGAGCCTTAGCACCAGAGACTTCAGGAGAAAGTATGAAATTCAAGAGAGAAATGTCAGTCTTAAAGCTGATGTGAAGTCTTGCAGGTGGGGTCACTTTAGGGCTCAGATAGTGACACTGTTCTCTATGCAGCTGGGCTTCAGATATTCATAGGGCAGGTCAAGTTGCTCATTCCGGGCTGTAATCTCCTTTTCCAGGTTTTCCAAATCTGTTTGGAATTGGTTTAGCACAGCTTTGGGCTTGGGGCCTGAGAAATATTTTTCTTTGTGATGCCCCAGAGGCACCTGAGACAGAACAAAGGGATCATCAGTCAGTTTCTAAAGACAATCGAACCTAGAGCCCAGACCCCTACTCTGATGTTTCCTTCTAACTGTCATTTCTCTCTCCTAAGAGTGCCCTCTCACCATGTCTGGCTGGCGGCGACCCAGATGCCATGTGATGGTCATTTGAAGACAGGCCTGCCGGACATCAGGTAGTGACCCCATCACTGTGGCCATTGTCACGTCTTCCTTGGTGGTAGGTGGGGGCATCCGCATTGTGCATGGGGCATTAGGAACCCAGGCATACCAGTCCAGCTGGAGGAAGGAACTGTAACACTAGAACCCTGGTACTTAGGGTTTGAACTCCCGTCTCTCCCTCAGGCCTCCCAGGCGCCAGACATTGCCCTCAGGGACCTGGGCTTTCAGCTGTCCATACCTGGCCCTGGTTGATGGCTGCATGCTGGGCAGTGCACGTGAAGATGCACATGGTGAGGAAATGGCAGAGTTGACCCTGGGACTGGAAGGAGACAGGGAAACCTGTGCAGGAAAGGAATTAGAGTTAGAAGCCACGGCATAAGAGGAGAGAAACAAAGGCTGATCTTTTGGGATGCCCATATTTTAGAATTGATGAGTATTTGTTCATTTTATTTAGATATAGTTGCATCAGACATGGGTTTGAGTCCTGGCTGAATCACTTACACTTGGTTACCATAGGCCAATTACTTAACCTCTTTGAACTTAAGTTTTTTCACCTGTGAAATATGGGCAATAGCTATATTGAAAATGAGATGATGTATCAAAATCACCTGGTAGGTAATACATGCTCAATAAGTAATAATTATTGTTAATATGGAAGGACTGGGGCTGAAAAGTTCTGAGTGACCAAATATCCCTTGCCTCAAAAAGTGGTTAAGAATTGAGGACGCATGGCTGGTGATTCATGTCTGTAATCCCAGCCCTTTGGGAGGCCAGGGCATGAGAATTGCTGGAAGATGAGTGACAGAGTAAGACCCTGTCGCCATTTAAAAATTAAAAAATAAAGAAAGAAAGAAAGAATAGAGAATGCTGACTCCTATTCCTGGACAGAATGACAAGTCTGTGTTAAATAAGGTGGGGAACAGGAGAAGTCATGGATTTCCAGTGTCACAGCTAAGAGGGGCTTTCCACAGGGGTTATCTCTGGCCACTCATTTTACAGTGAATGTGGGGGTTCAGAGACTGATAATTTTTTTTTTATTTTTTGAGACGGACTCTTGCTCTGTTGCTCAGGCTGGAGTACAGTGTCGCAATCTCAGCTCACTGCAACCTCTGCTTCTTGGGTTCAAGTGATTCCCCTGCCTCAGCTGCCCAAGTAGTGGGGATTACAGGTGCCTACCACCAAGCCTGGCTAATTTTTGTATTTTTAGTAGAGACAGGGTTTTACCATGTTGGCCAGGCTGGTTTTGAACTCCTGGCCTCAGGTGATCTCCTCACCTTGGGAGAGCTCTCCCAAAGTGCTGGGAGACCCGATAATTTTATCAGTTGATTGGAATAAATATAATTACTCTCATTTTATAGATAAGAAAATCAAAGCCCATAGAGAATAAACCGTCAGGAAGGCTAGTTGGAAAAAGGGAGAGGCTGACCTTGAACTCAGGTTCCCGACTGCTAATCCCATGCCATTTTTAATTAGCACACTGCCTCTTAAAACGTCTGTTGGGAAAATTAGACAGAGGTGGGCTATGTGAAGTGAAAGAGAATGGGGGGGCCAGTTAGTGGAGGTTAAAGTTAACGTGTGTCAGAAACTGAGTGTCATTGGCTCTTCTTATATTGAAATCTAATCTCCATTATGATGGTATTTGGAGGTGGAGTCTCTGGGAGATAATTAGGGCATGAGGGTGCAGCCCTCTTGAATGGGTTTAATACCTTTATGAGTGGAGGGCAGACTGCTAGTTTGCTGTCTCTCTGCTATGTGAGGATACAAGGAGAAATTGGGTGTCTGCAGCTTGGAAAAGGGCCCTCACCAGAACCTGGTTTTGGACTTCCAGCCTCCAGAACTTCGAGGAATACATTTGTATTCTTTATAAGCCACCTAGTCTATAGTGCTTTTTTGAGATGGAGTTTCGCTGTGTCGCCCAGGCTGGAGTGCAATGGCGTGATCTTGGCTCACCGCAACATCTACCTCAGGTTCAAGCAATTCTCCTGCCTCAGCCTCCTGAGTAGCTGGGACTACAGGTGTGCGGCACCATGCCTGGCTAATTTTTGTATTTATAGTAGAGAGAGGGTTTGACTATGTTGACCAGGCTGGTCTGGAACTCCTGACCTCATGATCCCTCCACTTTGGCCTTCAAAAGTCCTGGGATTACAGGTGTGAGCCACCATGCCCCACCAGTGTTTATAGTAGTCCAAACTGACTAGGAGCCTAAGGGACAGTACAGAGAAGAACTAGAGAGAATTTGGTCCTGGAAGGGTGGGGTGGCACAACCAGCTTCCCCAGGGAGAGGATCCCTCCAGGGTAAGGATGTTTGCCACATTCCCAGGATTGGCCATAAAGGCTCCCCAGTAAATGTTTTTCGTTGTCCCACAGAGGCAGATGGTCTGAAGTGTGAGAGGGAGAGGCTGAAGGATGAGTGACAGCAGTCCATGCTGGTGCCTGTGTGATGAGCTTGAGCTCAGCAAAGGCTATTTCTTCCTCAAAGGTTCAAATGTAGGGAGTGAGGGTTGACTAAACATAGTGGCGATTCTAGCCAGGGGGTGATTAGGGAGGGAGGGTTGGGTTAGCCAAAGAAATCTGAGCCCCTAGGATCAGGGTGCTGAATTTGGGTTTGAGGCAAAGCACATATAGGGTTGAGCTCACATCCACAGCTGACCTTGCACTGTAGCAGGTGTGCAGGATCCCTGGACCCTCTGGGTGTGTTGGACAGTAGCAGATAGGAAGAGAGGGAGGGAAAGCCAGGTGGGTCATTGGGGACTTTGGAGGGAAAATCTTCCCATTTACATCCTCAGGTAGGAAAACAGGGAACCATCAAGAGAGACTGTGAGCCCAGAGGGACTGTGTAGACCCCTCATGGCTGTGGCTCTGGCCTGGTGGGTGCCAGGATATGGCAGCTCAGGGGCATCTGTGACGGGTGAGGTGGGACTAGGGGTTGATGGCCAGGGTCTCCAAGGAGGACAGCCCTTGGGTCTCTAGAATTGTGCTGAGTCTGAGGAGGTGGGAGTGGGATGCACATGCTTTCCTGTGTGGAGGGAGGGAGGTGTGATGAGGGGCTGGGGTCCTGTCCCAGAAGGACAGGGCTGGGAAGGGGCCCTGGCAGAGTCTCTCCAGCGCTTCTGTCTCTGGAACGGATCTTACCTCGGTCCTGGGCCTGGCACAGCCCCACCTCTGTGATCTCGCGACACCAGGCCTGCAGCTCAGGGTCCCCACTCACCACGTCATCTCTTTGGTAGAAGAGGTGGACGATCCCCTTCACATACCTGCCCGGGGGAGAAGGTGCTTGAGCCTCTGAGAGCAGAAGGCCCTGGCCTCTGGCCTCTATTCTTTCTGTGACATCTGCCCAACGCTTCCTTAGTATCTGGGAAAAGAGCTTGCCTTGGGACATCCACAGCCCTCTAAACACACTAGCATCTCATGGAAGCAGATGTTTAGGAATTCTCAGAGTTGCTGTCATACATCCTCAGAAAATCCTGATTTTTCCAGACCCCTCCCATTCTCCCCCCACAGTTCCCCTCACCTCCTCTCTCTGCCCCATCCCAGTCTCCTCATTTTCAGAGCCACCCACCATGTCCTCACTGTTCTTCATCTCTCCCCAGGATTGAATTCTCTGCTTCTCCTGTCTGGACCCTCTAATTTCCTCGTTGCTTTTGCCCCATACTGGCCTCAGGCCAGAGGCCCCCTTTTCCCCTCCTTACTCACCTGGCAATGATCTCCCAGAGCCGTAAAGCGTCGTGGGCATAGAGAGCACTTGGGAGTCCCAGTAGGCCCCGGTCAGCCAGGTCATCAGGAGGACAGAGTGAGCAGTAGGTCAGCTGAGCTGTCGCGCAACGGAGCAACTGCACGTGGCCCCCTCCACCTGTGCTCACTGCCTGGGACAGGAGATGACAGGTCTTAGAGGGGAAACAGGGCTGGAGAACCATCACATCTTCCATAAAGAAGGGCAGATGTGGGATTTCCAGATATGAAGACATGGGTATAAAATGGATAGGTTCACAGGTTAAGAGTGAGGACATTCCCACTTGATGGGTCTTATATCCTGAAAGTGTCAGCTCATGGAGAGATGGATGAGGCAGTCCCATGCCCTGTACCCTTCTCACCTTATCAAATATTCCTCCATCTGAGATGAGTTGGGTCCGGGCCCGGGTGTTGATTTCCATGGTGTAGCGGATATGGGGGATCAGGAGCTGGGGAGGAGGAGATTGGAGGGCATGGCTTAGTGGAGGCCATGCTTGGGTCCTTCCTGGTAGAGCCTGGCACCCAGCATAGCACTTTCTCCTTTTGCTGCTTTCCTTGACAGGCTGGTCTCCTGCTGCTCTGATCATTCACTCTTGTGCTCTCCAATTTCTCAGCGAGTTGAGCTCTGGAGCCAGACTGATCAGAATTTTAACCTACACTTTATGCCTCATTTTAATCTGCAATCTCTTCATTTGTCAACAGGGGGCAGTAATAGACTCTCTTATCTCAGGGGCAGTGGTGATGCTCACCTAAGTGATGTATGGAGAGTGTTCAGTACACACAAGAGTCCTGGAATCGTAGCTGTCCTTTTCATTGTTTTCACCTTGAATATAGGTGTCTTATGAATCAGCCCCTTGTGATTTTCTTTGCTCCCTCCTCTGTCATTCACATTCTCCTAAACTAGCCTCTCTACTCATTAGCAAAGCTGCATCTCCATCTTTTAGTTGGTTCAGAGCTGGGTTTCTTTAGGGGACGGGTTGGGAGAGAACTTTTGGTCAGAACTAGAAGAGCTCCATTCAGCTACCTGCTTTTTTTTTTTTTTTTTTTTTTGAGGCGGAGTCTTGCTCTGTCACCCAGGCTGGAGTGCAGTGGGATGATCTCAGCACACTGCAACCTCCGCCTCCCAGGTTCAAGCAATTCTCTGCCTCAGCCTCCTGAGTAGCTGGGTTTACAGCTGCCCCCCACCACACTCAGCTAATTTTTGTATTTTTGGTAGAGACGGGGTTTCACCATCTTGGCCAGGCTGGTCTTGAACTCCTGACCTTGTGATCCACCTGCCTTGGCTTCCCAAAGTGCTAGGATTACAGGCGTAAGCCACCACACTTGGCCTCAGCTTCTTGCTTAAGCAAATCTTTCTCCACCTCTACTTAGGCACTGTTGGGTCCCTCTTCTCCTTTTTTTCCTTAGCTATTAAAAAGAGGCCACCTGATTCTTAACATGCATGTTTTTTTTTTTTTTTGAGACAATGTCTTGCTTTGTCACCAGGCTGGAGTGCAGTGGCGCGATCTTGGCTCACTGCAGCCTCCGCCTTCTGGTTTCAACTGATTCTCCTGCCTCAGTCTCCCATATAGCTGGGACTACAGACATGTGCCACCACACCCAGCTACTTTTTTTGTATTTTTAGTAGAGAGAGGGTTTCACGATGTTGGCCAGGATGGTCGCGATCTCTTGACCTTGTGATTTGCTCGCCTTGGCCTACCAAAGTGCTAGGATTACAGATGTGAGGCACTGTGCCTGGCTGTATTTCTTCTTCTTCTTTTTTTAAATCTTACAATGTTTTTCCTCCTTTCCACATAGCTAATATGCAGGTTTCAAGCAGTTTTGCTGTTTGTCTGAATTGTTGATGCTGGATATTGGCAATGACCCAAGTGATACCTTTGGTGTTAAGATATCAAAGCAACTCACATTAATCTGAAGCTTTTCAGAAGATTCATGAAAGATGCCAAATGTCACAAGCCCAAAGTCCGCATGAGGAGAGATGCCTAAGGATGAACAGTCCCTAATAGTAATAATTGCAAGAACTAGCTGGGTGAGGTGGCATGTGCCTGCAATCCAGGTTACTTGGGAGGCTGAGGCAGGAGGATCATTTGAGCCCAGGAATTTGAGACTAGCTTGGGCAACATAGCAAAACCCTGTCTCTACAAAAAATAAAAAAAAGTTAGCCAGGCATGGTGGTACACACCTGTAGTGCCAGCTACTCTGACGGCTGAGGTTAGAGGATTGCTTCAGCCCAGGAGTTTGAAGCTGCAGTGAGTTATGATTACACCACTGAACTCCAGCCTGGGTGACAGAGTGAGAACTTGTCTCCAAAAAAAAATTGCGAGGCCAGGTGCGGTGGCTCATGCCTGTAATCCCAGCACTTTGGGAGGCCAAGGCGGGCAGATCATCTGAGGTCAGGAGTTCGAGACCAGCCTGACTAACATGGTGAAACCCCATCTGTACTAAAAATACAAAAATTAGCTGGGCGTATTGGTGAGTGCCTGTAATCCCTACTACTCTGGAGGCTGAGACAGGAGAATCTCTTGAACCCGGGAGGCGGAGGTTGCAGTGACTTGAGATGGCGCCACTGCTCTCCAGCCTGGACAACACAGTGAGACTCCATCTCCAAAAAACAAAAGGCAAGAACTAATGTTTTTTGTAGCATTTAGCTTGTGTCACACTATTAAGTCATTTTCACCTTTAACAACCTCACGATGGAACATGTGAGGACATCTGGAAATTACTGAGGCCAGGATTCAGGACTGAGACCCCAGCAGTCCAAAGCCAGAGGCTGCACAGGTCACTGTTAGGACATCTGCAGACTTAACCGTCATGTGCATCCACCAGCAAGTCCGCCGTCTGCCAGGGGATGGCATGACTGTGGTGAGTGGAGACAGCGAGAGGGCTGAACTAGGAAAGGGAACTGGGTGAACAGAGGCTTCAGTTGTTTAAGTGGAGCAGAGGATGGGGACACAGGACACAGCTTGAGATGAATTAAATCCAATATGCCATTAATCGGGCTGGTCTCCATCTTGTCTCTGTTACCAAGGGGTCACTCCAGAGGTGGCACAGCTATACTGGCCAGGCCTGGGGGATCTGGGTGGAGGCCGCCAGCTGAAACACAATTCAGTTGTTTTTACCCAGGACTCACTTGTGTATCTTACCAATACATCTAACTCCGTGTACCTAAAACAAAACACCTCATTTTCGCCGACTCTGGCTTGTTCTAACTTTACTGTTTCTGACAATTACTCTGGTTTGTAAGCCTGTATCATTTTTGTGCCCCCTCTGCCAAGTTCCTTATATGTAAAGTATCATCAAGATTTTGAGAACATTTTTTTAAAGCAAACACAGGTTTTATTTTGCCTTCTCCCTGGCAATATATACTGAACTCACTGTTTTATAAAATTACAGTATTTATTTATTAAAATTTTTTTTTAATCTAGAGACTGGGACTTGCTATATTGCCCATGCTGGTCTTAAACTTCTGGTCTTAAGTGATTATACTGCTTTGGCCAGCCAAAGCACTGGGATTACAGGCGTTAGCCACCACACCCAGCTCTTCAAACCACAGTATTTCTAGGTTAGTACAGCATACCCACCCCATGGACATACAGGTGTGGCAGAAGCTTGTACTGATGGCTTTTCTCTGTCTTGCACCCAGGCACACTGTGGCTACTGTTTCATCTGCTATGTTTTAGGTTTTTTCCTTTTTGTTCCTGTCATTACCATGCTAGTGTACATCTCTATCCACCTTACTGTTGGGCAGGTATGAGCGGCTTGCTGGCTGCTCTTCCTTGCCTTTTGATCTGTTTTTTACTTAGCTGACTCCTCATGAGTACATTCTTCATGAGTACTAGACTGTTCCAGGCTGTCTCATGCGATTCCAAACTCTAGTTCCAGATAATGTTCTCTGGTTGGCTCTTACGGGCTAAATCTGTTTTTCTGGTTAAATACTAAATCTAAGGTAGGAATACGGCTTGGGTTTTACTAATAGTTTTCAAGCCCTACTGTGAGCGCACTGCTAGACTGTTAGATCTCAGAATTTCAGAGGGTTCCTATAGAATGTTAAGTGACTAAACTTCATTAAAATAAACTTAATTAAAATTAACATCTCAAGATATTGATATAGTCTTGTCTTCACTCACAAATTGCTACAAAGAGTTTTTGCTGCAGCAATATGATTTGATACTGGGCTGTTCCTCTCTCTGGGGTCTGAGGGATATGTGATGTAATAGACTAATAAGTAAGTACCTTGAAGATGGGGTGCAGTCCTGGGAGGCACCGCATGGTGGCGACAGCGATGACCTCAGCTACCAGATGAGTGTTCAGCAAGTGATACTGGAGCTGATGCAGTTGGAAATCTGAATTTCGGACCCAGGACTTTGCCAGGAGCCAGGCAAGTGGGGGGTCTGAGGGCAGGAACAGTGTTGGGGTTGGGGAGCTGGGGTTGGGAGGCTGAATCTGGGAAAAAGAGAAAAGATTGAACTCCCATTCTGTATATGACATTATAGTCAGCATTCTTGGGGAAACAGAGATGACTAAGTGAGATTGCCTTCTAGGAAGTTGTAGCCTACTGGGAGGACTGTGACCCCTCCCAGGCTGCCTCTCGCTATCTGTAGCCCTGATGTCAGATGGAGTGCAGGCGAGACTGGGAGAAGGGAGTCCAGAAGGAGGCCTTCACAGTGGCGTGGGAGAAATCTGTCGGTTTGGGGTTGGTGCTCATGTGGTGGTGGAATGTGAAGGAGAAGCAGGAGGTGTGAGATTACTGACAGTTCTTGTCAACTGACTGTTAAGAATAGTGAGAGAAGGTCGGGCGTGGTGGCTCACATCTATAAGCCCAGCCCTTCACTTGGGGAGACCGAGGTGCGCAGATTACTTAGCCCAGAATTTCAAGACCAGCCTGGGCAATATGGCGAAACCCCATCTCTACAAAAAATACAAAATTTAGCTGGGCGTGGTGGTGCATGCCTGTGGTCCCAGTTACTGGGAGGGCTGAGGTGGGAGAATTGCTTGAACTGGGAGGCACAGGTTGTAGTAAGCCAAGGTCACGCCACTGTACTACAGCCTGAGTGATAGAGTGAGATTGTCTCAAAAAAAAAAAAATTGAGAGCAAAGATATTCAAGAGATGGTGAGGGTTCAGAGTCAGAGGCCACTGAGAGATTAAATAGGGATTCTCAAAGTCTGGTACTGAACTGGTAGTCAGCATCACTTTGGAACTTATAAAAATGCAGACTCTCAGTTCCCATCCCAGACATACTGTATCAGAAAGTCTGGTCATGGGACCCAGAAACCTGCATTTCACCAAGCACTTCAGGTGATTCTGATGCATGCTGAAGTTTGAGGACCACTGGATATGGGACAAAAACTCCATGAGGCCATTTTGACTCTTGAACAAGTACTTCTAGTTGGGTGAGTCAGGGGAGACTAGGGTACAGGCAAATAGTGTGACATGAGGACAGGTCTCACTGAGTGACAATGGATGGGGTTTAGGAGCCAAGAACCAGGGGGCTGGGTCCCTGGGAGCAAAGGTTGAGATGAACAGAGCACAGTGTTGTTGGGGAGGCCGAGCGCCCTCACCTGGATGACCATGGGTAGCAGCTTCCCACTGGGTTCCATCTTCAGCATGACAAGGGGGGCAGCCAGGTACTGCTTCTCTCCTTGGATCACGTTGGTTGGAATTCCATCCAGTAGGATGAAGTCAGCTTCAAACAGGGAACCGTTCTGGGGATAGGAGGGATGTATCCATTTCTAGAATTCAAAGTCTACTGCCACAGGACCAGGGCAAAGGGCAAGACTTTTTTTTTTTTTTTTTTTTTTTTTTTGAGACTGAGTCTTGCTCTGTTGCCCAGGCTGGAGTGCAGTGGCGCAATCTTGGCTCACTGCAAACTCTACCGCCCGGATTCAAGCAATTCTCTGCCTCAGCCTTCTGAGTAGCTGGGATTACAGGCACCCGCCACCACGCCTGGGTAATTTTTGTATTTTTAGTAGAGATGGGATTTCACCATCTTAGCCAGGCTGGTCTTGAACTCCTGACCTGGTCATCCACCCGCCTCAGCCTTCCAAAGTGCATAATTACAGGCATGAGCCACTGCACCCGGCCAGGGCAAGACATTTAGTCTAGCTTCTTGCCATTCTCCTGTGTCAGTTCCAGGTCCTGTTGGGAGAACTAGAGCACCTGGTCCAGGTCCTCTTATCTTAAAATGAATGAACAGCCTGGTGAGGGTAGATGCCTTGTGTGTGGAGGTGTGGTCTCAGATCTGGGTTTGGAACCAGGCCTGTTCAACCCAGTTGGCATCACAGGCATTGTAAATTGACCCCCTGTCAAAGGCCAGGCCCCTTTCTGATCATCCCCGAATGGTTTGTACTCTGGTTTTGGCTGCCATCAGCTCAGCAAATGCTCTTTCATTCCCTATTCAAATCACATCTCCTCTGCCAAATATTTCAGAGGGCTTCTTCTAGCTACCCCTGCCACTGCACATAGCACACACATGCACACGCACACATTCTGCCCAGGCTTGTCCTCCTCAGCACAGTCTATTGCTTCCAAACCCCGCTTTCTTTTTCTAGAAAGCATCCCCAATTCTCCACACCTGATGGCTCTTTCACCTTTCTCCTTGCCCATGAACACTGGAGTTCAGAGCACCGTGGCCAGGGAATGTCACTGTTCCTGCCAACATATCCAGCCCCTCTCTGCGTGCTGGGGATCCTTTCTGTTTTTTCCCCTTCGTGCTGGGAGCTCCTCATAGTTTTTTCCCCTACATATTTTATTTCTGTATTTTTCCAGCACAAGACTGCACCAAGGGGCAGTGTAGTACTGCAGCCTTCCTTCCTCTGAGTCAGTTTGGTTTCTCTCTGTCTGTTCTCACCACACTAAGGAGAGAACAGTGCCAGGCAGGAGAAGGGGAGGTACCTGAAGTTCTCTCTCCAACTGAGTCCGAAGCTCTTCCATCCCAGAGGGCAGCACTAGCCTCGAGGGCAGAGAGGTCGAGCGTCTCAACAGCATGGGGTTGGCACCATTGAGGAACTGGTAGCCGAACAGCTCATCGTCCTGCCAGCACTGGTGAACCTTCTCTGTGGTGGGCAGTGGAAGGAGGATATATGTACCACAGCCTGCATATCCTTCTCCTCCAGAGTCTACCCCAGGGATTCAGGCATATGGGCCACCCTGAACCCAGCTTTCTGTGTTTTCATTCTCAAGGCCTCTCTGAATTGACCGGACATGATAAAGTCTCTTCTTGTGAGGAGTTACAGGAGACTGTGGAGAATGCTGGGTCATCCAAAGGACCTTTAAGGGATTATGGAGGTCTAGGGGAAACACTGACCAGCCAGGGTACTCTTCTGGCCCCAGAAGATCTGATCAAAGTCTTCTAGGCAGTTCCAGGAGCTCAGGAATGTGTAAACACGTTTAAGTACCATCTCCAGAGCCCTAGGACAGGTATTGAGGTAACTCATCAGCCGATCTCTTGGTCCCTCACCATCCCCCATCATTCATGGACCTCCCAGCCCTTATTCCACTCTGAGGTCCAGCCTTTTTCTCACCCTGCCTTCAGTGTCCATTCAAAGTCCAGCCTCTTCTCCTCATGGAATCTCATATTTGGAGGTAGATCATCCTTAGAGTCTGCAGCTATGGTCAGGGGTAACCCTTCCTTCCAGGTGGCCCAGCTAGGAGTTGGGGACAAAGCTTCAGGAAGGATGTCATGGTCAGTGATGGGGGCAGGGTCAGGGAAGGGGTGGGACAATGGGTGGGGGGAGTTTAAGGGGTGAGTGGTCACCAATAGATCTGCTGTCTGTCTTTCAGTTCCTTCTCTCGATGCTTCTGGAACACGTCCAAGGCATTGTCTCCTGGCAGGCGGGCTGGGGAGACATCAGGACAGTTGGCCACATGGCACTGTCTGGTCCTGTGCTGGCCTCTTGTCCTCATCTCCCTGCGGGTAGCTGTGTTCCATGTGTTCAGCCTTGCACAGTTGCTTTTATCTCTGGCTTTGCCTCATTTGATTATCCCTGAGACAAATTTATCCCATCTTTGCCAACTTTGCACTCCTGCCTTCTCTTATTTCAGCCCTCATCCTTTGCCTGTAGAGAAAATCTTCCTGTTTGCCACCTTCACTCATGCTTGCTCCTTCACTCATCTTCCGCAACCTGGCCTGATTTCATCAATATCTATGGTTGGAAAAAAATCACCTTAATTAAGGTGATGAAATCTTAGTCACCTATATGCCTACGCCTACTGTCTACTACAAAATGCTTTGATTAATTTCACACCTTAAACCTCACCTGCCACACCTTCTTCACCTGTTCTCAAAAGATTCTACGTTTGCCTTTTTTTTTTTAGCCTCACCTTTCTGGATTTACCATCATAGTCTGTATCTATCGACTTCTTCTGGCTCATTTCTGCACTCACACTCACCTGACTCAAAGTCATAGATTTGATGTTTCCATCCCTACCACCCTCACTCTCCTCTGTATTCATCTCTTTCTCACTCATTACCCATGGTTAAACATTCAGTACTTGCCATCCTCATTCCTCCTGCCTCCTGCCTGCCAGTGGCTTCTTGTGCTTCGCCAGTGGCTTCTTGTTCTTCACCAGTGTCTTCCATGTGATTCCAGCCAAACCAGCTCACCAACATCCTATCATTTGGTTCCCTTAGCTGTCTGCTCTCGGGTCACCTGCCCCCTCCTGTTCCATGTGGTCCCCTCACCTGACTTCTGATTCACCTAGACATCTTCTTCCTACTTTTACTTTGCTTCTCTGTTTTCCTGGATCGCTGCAACTCCCACTTTCTGTCTTTGCCTTCTTGGAAGATGGGAACTTATTAGATCACTTATTCCCTGCCTCCAGCCTCAGTGCAGCCTCACTTAGCCTGTGTGAAACTTTGGGGATTGATAACTCCTTCCTGTTTCCTGTCTAGCACCCTGGGATCCCTATACTTAGCCTGCCCTGGGCCCCTCCCTACATCCTCTAAGTCCTCTCCGACCGTCCTTAGCTCTGCCCTCCCAGCCCTGCAGCAGTTCCCGGGACCTTGCGCCCCGTTCCCCGACACGGCCCGCTCACCAGTGCCCTCGGGCAGGCTCAGGGTGTCCTCGCCTTGCACCCAGCAGTAGCAGGGGAAGGTCGCCTCCGCGCAGGCCCCAGGGCCCTGCACTGTGATGCGGTCACAGAACCATGCGTCGTCCACTAGCCGGTGGTGTTTGCGCAACTTCACGAACTGCAGGAGCCCCAAGTCCTCTGCAATGTCACGATCAAATTCCTCTTCCTGCCCAGACCAGACCCAGGCCAGACTTAGTAGGAGGGACCCGGCCTGCTCCCCTGTGCAGCCTGTTTCCCAGAGCCTCCAAAGATGGCATCGTTCCCGCCCGGACTCAACCTGCTCCTTGGGCCTCAGGCGCCCGGAGTGAGGCGGAGGACGAGGGCCCACAGCGCCTGGAGCAGCATTGTCCACGTGGGTTCCACTAACTGAACTCTCCCCGTGCGGGTGCTTTGAGAACCTTTACGTCCGACCCCTGGCCTCTTACTTACACAGGTTCTGGGTCACTGGGAGAAGGAGCTGGAGGCGGGGAAGGGAGGAGTTGAGCCCAGCCCGGGATTCCAGCTCCGGACCGGACCTTGTCCCTGACGTTGCCGCGCGTCCCAACTCCGTGGAAGTCCCGGTCCCCGAGATCACGCTGTCACCTTCCCCCAGCCTCCTGGCCTCCCGCTGCGAGCCCAGTCAGGCCTGGGCCCAGGGTCCCCGCTGCCTCACTGCCCCGCTGCCCCGGTCCCCTAGTTCCCCGCGCTGACCTCACCCCGCACCGGCCGCAGCTGCAGCTCCAGTTCTGCCTCCCCGCGCGCCCCGATCAGCCACAGCTGCACGCGGTTGTGCGACCCGGAAAAGAGCCAGGCCCCGGTGGCCACGCGGATGCGGTAGCAGCCCATGGCGCCCCCCGCCCCACCCCAGCAGCTTAGGCGAGGGGAGCCGGGTCCCGCCTGATTCCCGGGACCACCCAGGGCCACCAGCACCTCGGGGCCAGTTCCGACCTTTAAAAAACAGGTCTGCGGCCCCGCCCTCCTGGCAAGTTTTAGTCGCTCCCAAGTCCCCGCCCCAGACTAGCCGAAACCTGCGAGCAGAGCTGTAGGGCCGGCTGCGGGGACTGGCTGTGCCTCCCGGTCCAAGAGTAGCTGCAGGATAATAAAGGGGCCTGTGCCAGGGTGAGGCCAACGGGGTGGGTGCGGTGGGGCCTCTCTGGACCTCCCGGGAAGGCGGGATTGGGGTGGGTTGGAGCGAACATGGATGAGGACACGTAAGGTCTCCAGGTCTTTTGGGGAGCTAGGAAGAAGTGGAGGATGAATCCATCTTCCAAACTCAGAGGAAGGTCTCTGCTTTTCTGGGCTGGGACGTGGGGAAGGCAGTGGGCCGGCTTCGGCCTGGGAGGCTGTGCTGGGATCTAGGGATGTCCCGCTGCTAGACCCCCTGCGGCCCATATGCCTTCCAGTACCTGAGCATTACCGCCTTTGAGCGCTGCACTTCCGTCAATGACCAGGGGTTCCCCAGGCTACCTAGAACCTGGAAATGAAGCAGCTCCACACTTGCTCCCCACCTCCTTTCAAATATCTGGGCATTGGGGTCCCAATGTACACCAAATATCATGGGCCAGACCTTGGAGAGAGGCCTGAGGCAGGGCAGTGAAAACCTCATTTTGTTCAACCTCCGTAGCGGGTACAGACAATGCTAGGGACCCAGGAACATCAGTCAGGTGTTAGGGTACGGTGTGGAATTGCTTAGGGACCTGGCATACATGGGCCATTCCCACAAACTTTGCCTTTTCCAGGTGAGTGCAGCCCCTTCCGCTCCAGTAGGTTTCAGGTTAATTTTTATCCCTGTTTCCTGGTTCTGCACGGGTATCAGGTCTTCTGGAAATCCAGGAACAGCAGTTGGGCCACAGCTATTGAGGGACTTTGTCAACATTGAAGGATGACTCAGAGCTCCGGCTTTGTCACCCATCCATTAATCAGTCAGATGAAGCCTGCTACACAGGTCCCTGTGTAGATCTTGATCCAAGTGATTAGAAGCATTTGACTCTTCGTGGATATGTCTGGCGGTCTGGGCTAGGCCAGTGGAAGGTGAATCTGCTTTCTTGAGCCAGTTCTCAAAATTAACTTGGTTCCCCAGTTGTTGGTAGAGGTAAGTGAGAGGGGGTTCTAGCCCCACCTTCCAGCCTCTGGACCTCCCAGAAGTCTCTGCTCCTCATTGGATTCAATTCATTTTCTTTTCTTTCTTTTTTTTTTTAAAGATGGGGTTTCACCATGATGGCCAGGCTGGTCTGGTCTTGAACTCCTGACCTCAGGTGATCCACCCACCTCGGCCTCCCAAAGTGCTAGGATTACAGGCGTGAGCCACCATGCCCGGCTCAACTCCTTTTCTTATCTTCTAGGTCCACTCTGTCCTGCATCCTCTGTGCTCAGGACTGTGGGTCTGCCATTTGCTGGTCCCCAGTTCTTCCAGTTTTCTGGGGTCACCCTATTCTGGTTCAGATTCCCATCCTGCATAATAGTAGGATCTGGCCTTTTCCATACACATTTTCATGGGTTATTTTTGCCTAGAAAAGAGTTTGTCTCATACCTACTCCCAAAAGCACTGTTCCTCTGCTGTCTTATGACTTCTTTTCTGCCCATTCTAGTGTACTGTATGGCCACATGCAGACAGAGGGAATGAATAATTGAAAACAGATTTAGCACATGCTAAATGAGTGAATATGGTTAAACACTGAGAACATGGCCCGGTGCGGTGGCTCACACCTGTAATCCCAGCACTCTCGGAGGCTGAGGTGGATGGATAACCTGAGGTTGGGAGTTCAAGACCAGTCTGGCCAACATGGTGAAACCCTGTCTCTACTACAAATACAAAAAATTAGCCAGGTGTGGTGCCAGATGCCTGTAATCCCAGCCACTCGGGAAGCTGAGGCAGGAGAATGGCTTGAACCTGGGAGGCAGAGGTTGCTGTGAGCTGAGATTGTGCCACGGCACTCCAGTCTGGGCAAGAAGAATGAGACTTTGTCTCAAAAAAAAAAAAAAAAGAAAGAATTTACAAGTTTTCTAAAGCAGAAGTCTCTTCCGTTATTTTCAACAGAGAGAACTAGGTCTTTAATTTTTTTTGTTTTTTGAGACAAAGTCTTGCTCTGTTGCCCAGATTAATGGCATGACCTCGGCCCAGTGTAACCTCCTCCTCCCAGGTTCAAGCGATTCTCCTGTTGCAGTCTCCCAAATAGCTGGAACTACAGGCATGCAACACCATGCCCGACTAATTTTTGTATTTTTAGTAGAGATGGGGTTTCACCATGTTGGCCAGGCTGGTGATCCACCTGCCTTGGCCTCCCAAAGTGGTGGGATTATAGGCATGAACCATGGTTCCTGATCGGTGCTTTGTTATAGTAGCCCAGACTGCTTAAGAGCTTTTTTTTTTTTTAAATGAGACAGGGTCTCACTCTGTTGCTGAGGCTGGAGGCCAGTGGCGCCATCACAGCTGACTGCGGCCTTGATCTCCCAGGCTTAGGTAATTATACTGCCTCAGCCTCCCAAGTAGCTAGGACTACTGGCCTGCACCACCACGCCCGACTAATTTTTGTAATTTTTTGTAGAGATGGGGTTTTGCCATGTTGCCCAAGCTGGTCTCGAACTCCTTGGCTCAAGTGATCCGCCAGCCTTGGCCTCCCTCCCAACATACTGGGATTACAGGGGTGAGCCACCGCACCTGGCCCTTTTATTTTTAAATTTTTATTTGTCCCTAACAATTACCATTTTGTTCTTATGTATGCTACAGAAAGGACCAGGGACTTAATTTTGTCAGTGTCCTTTGCAGTAGGAAAGCCCATGTGGGTACACATGAATGCCAAATGTAAACTTTCTTCTTTCAAACTCCTGATTCCTTGCGGTCTGTGCCAGGAGTCAGCTCCCACATTCCCATTACCTCTCTTTGTAGAACAGTTTAACTTCTTTTTTTTCTCTTTTGGAGATAGTCATGCTCTATCACCCAGGCTGGAGTATAACAGTGTGATCTCAGTTCACCGGTACCTCCATTTCCTGTGTTTAAGCGATTCTCCTACCTCAGCCTCCTGAGTAGCTAGGATTACAGGTGCACACTACCATGCCCAGCTAATTTTTCTATTTTTATTTTTTTTAAGTAGAGATAGGGTTTCACCATGTTGGTCAGGCTGGTCTTGAACTCCTGGCCTCAAGTGATCTGCCCACTTTGGCTTCCCAAAGTGCTGGGAGTACAGGTGTGAACCACTGTGCCTGGCCAATTTAACGTCTTCATCAAAGCTTCTTCCTCTAGGTTATGCCCCAGGGAATGTGGATGATGGGAATAGTCTTTACATTTCCGAGCCAGAAAGGCCTGTTAAAGAGTTTTCCTAAACACAAGAATAATTTCATCCTTTTCCTTTCTCCTCTGCCGGTGTGGCTTAAACTGCAGCTAGTGTTACTTCTGTTGTCTCTGCTATGTGGGTGTTTGGACCCCATGTTTGGCCTGGGTCTATACACATTTGTATTTGTTCCTTGAGACACCTACACATTGGACACAGGAGGCATGACATTAAAAACTGTCATTTTAAATTGTGTAATTTTAAACTGCTATGTAATAATGGAATGTAATTTCAGGGCACAAATTGTGTCATCTATTTCTCCAGTTAGTAATTTGGGGACCCCTTGTCCCTATTTGCAGGAAGTCCAGCACTTCCCTCTTTGAGTACTGTCACTTGCTATGTCATTGTCTTATGGTATGCCCAGGGAGACCTTGTCCTGCACTATCTAATGGGTCATTTTTCTTCTCTCTTTTCTTTTCTTCCTCTTTTCTCCCTCCCCTCCCCTCTCTCTCCTTTCTTAGATGGAATTTTGCTCTTGGCACCCAGACTGGAGTGCAATGGTGCTATCTCGACTCACTACCCCTTCTGCCTCCCGGGGTCCTGAGTAGCTGGGATTACAGACATGCACACTAGTAGAGATGGGGTTTCCCCATGTTGGCCTGGCTGGTCTCAAACTCCTGACCTCAGGTGATCCATCTGCCTCGGCCTCCCAAAGTGCTAGGATTAGAGACGTGTGCCACAATGCCCGGCTAATTTTGTATTTTTAGTAGAGACAGTGTTTTGCCATGTTGGCCAGGCTGGTTTTGAACTCCTGACCTCAGGTGATCCCCCCCGCCTCAGACTCCCAAAGTGCTAGGATTACAGGTGTGAGCCACCGTGCCCGGCCAATGGGTCATTTTTCTAGTGCAGCAGGGCCACGACAGTGACATAGACTAGACTTCCAAACTCTTTGTTTGCATGTTTGGGCAAAGTCCTCAACATGGGATTATGTGCCAGGGCTGCGACCAGACTCAGCCTCCTGAAACTTCAGGCCTTGGAGTTGAGCCTGGTCATTAGACCAGAACACTTTCTTCACACAGTGTTTCCCTTTGGGAGCCTGGGTGTTTTTTCCTGCTGGTGAACCTCCACTGGGACATTCTCAATCTTCGGGAGAGGCTTAATTAATATTTAGCAATGTTGAAAAGAATGAATCAGGGGCCAGGTATGGTGAGTCCTGACTGTAATCTCAGCACTTTGGGAGACTGAGGCAGGAGGATTGCTTGAGCCCAGAGAGTTGGAGCCTAGCTTGGGAAACATGGCAAGACTCTGTCTCTAAAAAAGGTAATAATACTGGGCCGGGCATGGTGGCTCATGCCTGTAATCCCAGCACTTTGGGAGGCCCAGGGGGGCGGATCATGAAGTCAAGATATCAAGACCATCCTGGCCAACATGGTGAAATCCCATCTCTACTAAAAATACAAAAAATATTAGCTGGGCATGGTGGTGCATGCCTGTAATCCCAGCTACTCAAGAGGCTGAGGCAAGAGATTCGCTTGAACCTGGGAGATGGAGGTTTCAGTGAGCCGAGATCGTGCCACTGCACTCTAGCCTGGTGACAGAGCAAGGCTCTGTCTCAAAAAGAAAAAACAACCCAAAATTAGCCAGGTGTGGTAGCTTGTGTGTGTAGCAACTGCAGAGGGGCAGGCATGGACTCAGGTCCCAGTGGCAGTCCTTGAGCCTGGATCTTTCTCTGTCCGGGATTCTTGCCCCTGAACCACTGTACCTGATCGGCTGTGCACCTTTGGGAGCCTCACAGTGCTTTTTGTGGGGACCAAGGTCCCACAGCCCACTTGCCCACTGACTACCCCTTGCATTTCAGGTTCCGCTTTGATTATACCAATGAGAGGGCCCTGCGGTGCACGCTGCAGGAAGACCTGGTGAAGGATGTGCTGAGGAACGCGCATATACAGAATGAATTGGAGCGGGAATTTGAGCGGATGCAAGAGGATCGGGAGGTGCGCAGGGTCATCTTCCCAACTGGAGACAGCAAGGTGTGTGTGGGTGGGAAGTGCTATGCTGCAGATGTGCCGCCCTGGATGGTTGTCCCCAGACTCAACCCCTCCCTCCATTCCCTCCTTCCTCAGGTCGTTCTCCCCTGTAACCTGCTGCACATGATCAGAAAATCTTCCACATCAACCCGTGCCTTCCCTCTGACCTGCACCCCATCAAAGTGGTAGAGGGTGAGTACCTGCTGAGGGGTCTCCAAGCCAGGCCAGGGGAAAGGAGACTGCTGGGCCCTGGTCTAACAATCTCTTCACCTTTAGTTGGTCCCCAGGAGTCAAGGAATTGAGCAAGAAGCTGGTGATCGTGAATGGGGATGACCCACTAAGCCAGCAGGCCCAGGAAAATGCCACGCTGCTCTTCAACATCCACCTGCGATCCACGTTGTGTTCCCGCCGCATGGCGGAGGAGTTTCGGCTCAGTGGAGAGGCCTTTGACTGGCTGCTTGGGGAGATTGAGTCCAAGTTCAACCAAGCCATTGTGAGTGTTGTGCTCCTCATGGTAGTCTTGTTTTTCTCCTTTTACCTGTTGACTTTGGTTTCCAAGAACAGCCCACTTCTGTCCACAATCACCTAATAACAGCTCTCATTCATGGAGAGACTGCTGTGTACCTTACCAAGTTCTGTGTTTGGCCAATAGCGGCTTTAGAACACTCCTAAGAGGGGAGGGCTTGTTAGTCCCAGGTTGCAGACACAAAAAGGCTTGGAGAGAGTGGCTGGATTGTATGATGGTCATGTGGGAAATAAGTGGCATGACTGGGATGTGATGTAGGAGAATTGTTCTTTTTTTTTTTTTCCTACTGTCCCTGCTGTGTGCACAGTCTAATTTAGATAAAGACAGGGAATTGGAGGGAGTAAACAAAAAAAGATTTACAGATATTGGAATATGCTTTCACTGGCTTTAAAGATTTTATAGGATAATAACAGGGTAAAGCAGTGTCATTATAATGTCATCATACCTCTGAATCTGTTCAAGTCAATTTTCATAAATTAAATAATAAAAAATATTAGGAAACACTGTGGAGCACGGCTGAAAGAAATGTAAGAAGACGTAAATGAAAGATATCTCATGTTCATGGATTGGAAGACTTAGTATTGTTAAATAGCGCTACTTCCCAAAGTGATCTACAGATTCAGTATAATCCCTATCAAAATCCCAACTGGCTTTTTGGCAGGAATTTACAAGCTGATGCTAACATTCCTATGGAAATGCAAGGGACGTAGAATAGCCCGAACAATATTTAAAAATAACAAAAGTTGTATGACTCTCATTCCTTGATCTTAAAACTTACTACAGAGCTACAGTAAGCAAAACAGTGTGCTCTGTCATAAAGGTACATATGAAGACTGATAGAGTAGAATTGAGTTCAGAAATAAACCCTGACATTTATGGTCACTTGATTTTTCGCAAGAGTGCCAATTTAATTAAATGGGGAAAGAATAGTCTTTTTAGCAAATGGTGCTGGGGCAGCTGGATATCCACATGCAAAAGAAGTTGGATTCCTACCTAACACCATGTACAAAAACTATCTCAAAATCCCTAAATTCAAGAGCTAACACTATAAAACTCTTGGAAACTTGGATACCTCTTAATGACTGTGGATTAGGCAGTGAATTCTTAGTATACCAGAAGCATAAGCATCCAAAGGGAAAAATAGAGATGAAAGGGACTTCATCAAAATTTAAAACTTCATGCTTCATAGTAAAGCATGATCAAGAAAGTGCCTACTATCAAGAAAGTAAAAAGATAACGCAGAGAACAGAAGATATTTGGGCTTTTTTTCCACATGTTATGAGGGCTGGTTGGCGGTGGGGGTCTCTCCTTGTGGCAGTATACCAGAGCAGAGTACAACGTGAAGGGAGTCGTGGCAGGACAGCATAAAAACGTTTCCTCCACTCGTTGAGTGAGTACTAGTCGAAAGGAGTGCTGCTATAACCAAAGGAGGCATTATGCTTCCAGAAAAATCTCAGGGAAAACGACTGCAAGCAAGAGTAGTTGCCATTGGATCGGGTTCTAAAGGAAAGAGTGGAGAGATTCAACCAGTTAGCCTGAAAGTTGGAGACAAAGTTCTCTCAGAGTATGGAGGCATCAAAGTAATTCTAGATGACAAGGATTATTTCCTGTTTGGAGATGGTGACATTCTTGGAAAGTATGTAGACTGTCACTGTTGAAATGGCATCAGCATGAAGCTGCCCATTCCACTGAATTTCTGAAATCTTTCATCATGTAAATAATTTCTGTGGCCAGGTGCGGTGGCTCATGCCTGTAATCCCAGCACTTTGGGAGGCCAGGGCAGGCACACCTGCAGTCAGGAGTTCGAGACCAGCCTGGCAAACATGGTAAAATCCTGTCTTAAAAACAAAAAAATTTATGTACACACATATATTATAAAAAATTAGGCTGGGCGCGGTGGCTCACGCTTGTAATCCCAGCACTTTGAGAGGCCTAGGTGGGTGGATCACAAGGTCAATAGATTGAGACCATCCTGGTCAACATGGTGAAACCCCGTCTCTACTAAAAATACAAAAAATTAGCTGGGTATGGTGGCGCGTGCCTGTCATCCCAGCTACTCAGGAGGCTGAGGCAGGAGAATTGCCTGAACCCAGGAGGTGGAGGTTGCGGTGAGCCGAGATCGAGCCATTGCATTCTAGCCTGGGTAACAAGAGCGAAACTCTGTCTCAAAAAAAAAAAATAAAAACCATTTCCATATCTCTCTTTTTTAATAAACTAATAACTAATGACAAAAGAAGAAAATATTTGGAAATCATTTATCTCATAAGGACCACACATGAAAAATATGTAATGGACTATAACAAGTCAACAATAAAAAGTTTCAAAGGGGGCTGGGCATGGTGGCTTACGCCTGTAATCCCAGCACTTTGGGAGGCCAAGGCAGGCAGATCACCTGAGGTCAGGAGTTCGAGACCATCCTGGTCAACATGGTGAAACCCCGTCTCTACTAAAAATACAAAAAATTAGCTGGGCGTGGTGGTGCGTGCCTGTAATCCCAGCTACTCAGGAGGCTGAGGCAGGAGAATTGCCTGTTCCCAGGAGGCGGAGACTGTGGTGAACTGAGATTGCGGCGCCATTGTACTCCAGCCTGGGTAACAAGAGCAAAACTCTGTCTCAAAAAAAAAAAGGAGAAAATATTTGGAAATCATCTATCTCATAAGGGCCATACATGAAAAATATATAAAGGACTAAAAAAGTGAACAATAAAAAGTCTCAAAGGATTTCAATACATGTATCCCGGCTGGGCATGCTGGCTCATGCCTGTAATCCCAGCACTTTGGGAGGCCGAGGTGGCAGATCACCTGAGGCCAGGAGTTCCAGACAAGCCTGGCCAACATGGTGAAACCCTGCCTCTACTAAAAATACAAAAATTAGCCAGGGATGATGGTGGGAGCAAAACTCTGTCTCAAAACAAACAAACAAAAAACAAAAATTAGCTGGGCGTGGTAGTGCATGCCTATAATCCCAGATACTCAACTTGAACCCAGGAGATGGAGGTTGCAGTGAGCTGAGATCGAATCACTCTAGCCTGGGGGACAGAGCGAGACTCCAGCTTAAAAAAAAAAAAAAAAAAAAAAAAAAAAAGTCAGGCATAGTGACTCACACCTGTAATCCCAGCATTTTGGGAGGCTGAGGCTAAGGCGGGAGGATCACCTGAGGTCGGGAGTTCGAGACCAGCCTGACCAACTTGGAGAAACCCCACCTCTACTAAAAATACAAAATCAGCCAGGCATAGTGGCACATGCCTGTTATCCCAGCTACCCGGGAGGCTGAGGCAGGAGAGTCGCTTGAACCCAGGAGGCAGAGGTTGCAGTGAGCCAAGATCATGCCATTGCACTCTAGCCTAGGCAACAAGAGCAAAATTCCGTCTCAAAAAAGAAAAACTGGAGAGATGGGGTCTCTGTGTTGTCCAGGCTCATCTCAAACTCCTGGCCTCAAGCAGTCCTCCCACCTCAGCCTCCCAAAGTGCTGGGATTACTGCAGCTGGCCTAGTCTCAGGATAACTTTCTGGGCCCCAAGCCCCACCCACTGCCACCGTAGTCCTGGTGATCTCTGAGTTCTGGCCAAGGCTGTTCCCCGACCAGCCTCTCTGAAGAAGGGACTTGAAGCAGCTAGGATGCTGTGGTGAGCAGGGAACTTGGTGTCTCCAGCTATGAGGGTGACATCACAGAAGAGGCCACAGAGCCGCTGTTCATTGAGCTGGTGCAGGACAGCGGGAGCATGGGACGGGTCCGTCACCTCTGCAGGGGGGGGCATGATGCCAGCCTAGACAGTGAAAGAAGAGGCCGGGGAGAGTCTCAGAGGCTGGGCAGAGGGCAGGGGCTTCTAAGATCAGGCAGGGAGTGGGTCAGGGCTGCTGGTCAGAAACTAGTGGAAGGCTGAATCACTTCAGGTCAGAGAAATCAGGGGTTGGCCTTAGCCACCCAAGTCTGGCCAGCATCCAGGACCTGTATGTCTAACTCACCTCTGTATCTGGAAGAGGCCAGAGATACCTCAGGTCATGGTGAAGGTCAAGGGGTCATGACCTCTGAAGTCACAGACTAGGGAGATCAGCAATGGAACCTCTCGTCGGAAGGAGGGGGAAGCCCCGCTACTCCTGAAAGCCATTTCACAGAACTCCCCAGCCTAGAAAAAATGGCCGCCCTCCTGGCCTGCTGCTTTGGGTCTAGTTTTTCCTCACTGCAGTCCTCTGGGCACCCTCTCACCTGAGAGCGCAGCCAACATGGAGTGGGACGGGGGGTGGCTCAGCAAGTCCCTTCTGCTGGGCCTCTTCCTTCTGTGGAGAAACAGAAACCATGTCAGGGGAACCCAGAGGAGGAGCCAGGAAAGGGTCCTCGGGCAGGGAAGTGGGAGGAAAAGCCCCCAGGAAGTGGGGACGGTGCAGCACTGGGGCCAGAGAGGACACCCCGGTCAGCCCAGAACCCTCCCCCGAGCCTCAGTCAGGTTATTTGTTTAGCTGCATCCAATCAAACCTAGAAGGTCAGGCAGATTATCGCAAAGCCTGGTTCTGCCGGCCCAGAGAATACAGCGACAAGATAATTTGCATATTCCCAATTCACCTCCAAACAGTACAGCAGCACAGGTCCAGCCCCACAGGTTCAGGGAAGCCTGTCACATCACTCTCAAGTCCCTTTGCCCCAATCTTCAGGGCTCAGAGAAAGTCAAAGATTTGCACATGGTCTTTTACCACAAGGGTCTCATTTACATAGCAAAATAATTTGTTTTTTTTTAAATTGAACCTCATTTGGTAGCTATGCAAATTAGGAGAGGACCTCCTCACATCCCACCAGCCTCATAAATCTTAGAGGGGGTTTCTGGCCCTGCTGCCAGGCAACCACTGAAGACCACTGACCCATACACAACTGCCAGCTTGCTCCAGTCTCTGGAGGGCACTGGAAAGGCCACAAGACTGGGAGGCCTGGTCCCACGCCTTACTCAGAGACTGATGCCCTAGGGATTTGGACTGAAAAAGCAGCAGAATCACAACTTCTACATCACCTCTTGCTGGGAGACTCATCCAAAGGGAAGAGCGAGGCTGGGCATGGTGGCTCACGCCTGTAATCCCAGCACTTTGGGAGGCCAAGGTGGGTGGATCACCTGACGTCAGGAGTTCAAGACCAGCCTGGCCAACATGGTGAAAACCTGTCTCTACTAAAAATACAAAAAAATTAGCCAGGCATGGTGGTGGGTGCCTGTAATCCCAGTTACTCAGGAGGCTGAGAAGAGAATCGCTTGAACCTGGGAGGCGGAGGTTGCAGTGAGCTGAGGTCTCACCATTGTACTCCAGCCTGGGCAACGGGCCAAAACTGTCTCAAAAAAAAAAAAAAAAAAAAAAAAATCTGCTGTGCTTGGTGGCTTATGCCTGTAATCCCAGCACTTTGGGAGGCCAACACAGGTAGATCATGAGGTCAGGAGTTCAAGTCTAGCCTGACCAACATAGTGAAACCCCATCTCTATAAAAAATACAAAAAATTAGCTGGCCGTGGTGGCAGGCACCTGTAATCCCAGCTACTTGGGAGGCTGAGGCAGGAGAATCGCCTGAACCCAAGAGGCGGATGTTGCCTGAACCCAGAGGCGGAGCCAAGATTGCGGCATTGTACTCCAGCCCGGGCGACAGTGTGACTCTGTTGAAAGAAAAAGAGAGAGAGAAAAGGAAGGAAGGAAAAGAAAAGAGAAGGAAAGAGAGAGAGGGAAGAAGGAAGGAAGGAAGGAAGGAAGGAAAAACTGCTGTAAAAAAAGCAAAAACAAAAACAACAAAGCGAAGAGCAAGCAACTCAGAAGCAAGCTCAGGCTGTCAGCCACTCCGAGTGCCACACCTCGGCTTTCCCCTGCAGGCACCATTAGGGCCTTGAGGACTCTTTTCAGTTGAATGTTTGAGTTCCAAAGCCATACAGAGATTTATTCAAAGTCACACGGAGCTGGTAATAACAGGCGGGACCTATTCAGAGATCCCGGCCTGTGACTTGAGCTCTCCAGACCCTCTCCTCCACCCTCCACAAAGCCTGGAGCTATTGCCTATCTTTGAGGGTGTCCTTCCATATGCCCTGGGCCACACATGTCTTCAGAGGTATCTGGCATCAGGAGTTCTTCATACAATTCCCATCCCCTGAAAAAATAAATTCTTTCCCATTTATTACTCATACTATCTGGACTCAAAGGCCTTTCCTCACATATACCCCATTTCACATTCCCCAGAATACTTTCCTCATACCTCTCCTGGATGGGAAGAAGGAAGATGGAAAACAGGGCTGATATTCCAAAGTTTTAACGACCCTATCTGCCAGGCACAGATCAGGTTCTAGGTCAAGTGTTACCCTGTCAGTTGGTAAATTTCAGATAGGTCAGTTACCCTGAGGAAGGGGCCTCACCGCATTCATGGGCAGGTGTTGAGGTCTCTCACTCCCTTCCATGATAACTGCTGGTCCACTGGGACCCTGAGAGTCAGTGTTTTATTTGCATTATTTCATTCGTTCCTCATCATTATCCTGAAAGGTAGCAGTTAGCTTTCCCACTTTAAAATGACACTAAGGCTGGCATGGTGGCTCATGCCTGTAATCCCAGCACTTTGGGAGGCCAAAGCAGGCAGATCCTCTGAGGTCAGGAGTTTTGAGACCAGCCTGGCCAACGTGGTGAATGTAAGGGTTATTGCCGAGTTTAAGATGAGGAAACTGAGGTCAGTATAAGAAAATTAAATGCCAGTTTATTCAGCTCCTGGGAGAGGTTCTAGGGTCTGGGGAAAGGGGGCCAGAGAAGTACCGCTGACTTCCTGGGGCGTGGGGTTTTTATGGCTATGAGGAACGAACAACAGCAGGGTGCTCTGATTGGCTCCGGGGGAGTGGGATTGGGACGGGGCAGGCCGCCATTTATTGGCGGGTTATCGGGTGGGTTTTTTAGTGCAAGAGCTGGCCAGGGTTGCATTAGCCGAAGCTTTTTGGTTTCGGTTTCTTGGCCCTGGGCGCCGGTTTCCCGACGTCACAAGGTACTCCAAATGAGGCCGCCAGCCTTACATTCCGACCCTTTTGATGATATAGGATGCTGTTTTCTTCTGGCTACTTCCTGCTGAATAGGGGCATAGTGAGGGAAAAGGGTCAGTTGGCTGGTGCCTCAGTTGGGAGTCGGACATAGGGGTGAAGTAGCATCTGGTTTACGGCCACCCTGGAAATTTCCCTTATGCGGGCCTGTAAAAACCTGAGGAAAAAAGGGGCTAACATTAACAGAAGGCAAACGACGATAATGGGAGTGATAATAGGGGTCAGCCAGGTAAGCATGGGGGATTGCCACCAGTTGAGAGGCCAGACTGATGCATTTTGCTCCTTGCAGAGGTCTTCTTGGAGGCCATAGAGAATGCTGACATTTTCCTCTACAAGGCCTGTTTCATTGATATAATAGCAGCACTGTTCCTGAAGAAACAGACAGCTACCTCCCTTTTCTGCTGTCAGCAGGTGAAGGGCCCATCGGTTCTGGAGTTACCTGGACCATTGACATCATTCGTCACTGGAGAGGCCAGGGAGGTGGCTGATGCTTTGGTTCTTGGCTTTGGTTAAATTTAACATGTTGGCTCCCTGCTGTACTAGAGTCAACCAGGAGAAAGGTTAAGAGGTACTATCTGAGAGTTTGAATTGGTTAGTTAGGGTAGCTTCATTTTGCAGGTTGTGTGGCTCACAGAGCTGAGTTATTCTATAACCTCAGGGACAATTTGGGTATAGGACCGGAGTATCAGCCATGTTCCCTGGGGCGGGCTGTTTTGCCACCAATTGTAGATTTTTCCATTGACCCCCTTTATCCAGCGGTTGTCCCACGGGTCACGGATGGTAAGAAATAACTTACCTCTGCCGTCGGAGGTGAGTACCTTTTTTCCTTTTTGAGTTCCCGTTGTGTCAAGCTGTGGTGTATGGATGACGCAGGAATTATATGGGCATCCCCCCATAGGTGGTGTTCCACCGATGGCAATAGTCATGGTATTGGTCATAGAGAAAGCACAGGCCATGAGCAGAGAACCCGATTTGTAGAGTTTTGGTCTTTGTTTTTTGGATCTTAGTTATTACCGCTGACTGGCAGCCAGCGGGTTGGCAGTCTGCCTGGGCAATGTAGTGAGTCCTGGTGGTGGGACCCTCAACCCAGGATTCCTGGTTGTAGAAGCGCCAAACTTATGAGTTGGCTCCAAGAGGAGATATCAGAAGGACTGTCAGGAGGAGGCGCTGAAGGGTTAGGGGGCGACAGGTTGGGGCAACGGGTGAGACGGAGGCAAGTGGGGCCCAGGGGTTCAGACTTCCCCTGATCATTTTGGGGGGCCAGCTTGAGGCGGGACACATGGTACCACAGAGTGTGACCCAGGAGTTTGGCCACTGTGGGGGTGGTTAGGATAACAATGTGAGGTCCCGACCACCTGGGCTGCAAAGATCCTGGTTTGAGCTTTCGGAGAAGAATGCTGTCGCCTGGTTGGAGAGGTGTTGCTGGGTGGGGGTCTTCCAGTCCTGGAACAACAGGGAGGGTGGGGTCTGTGTGCTCCCTTAGCAGGTGGCGGAGAAGAGAGAGGAAGGGAAGGTAGGAAGCCAGTGGGGGTGGTTTTACAGGAAGATTATGGGAAACCAGGAAAGGTCAGCTGTACAGCAATTCAAAGGGGCTAAGGCCCGTTGGCCCCGTGGGGTTGCCCGGATCTGGGCCAGGGCAAGAGGTAGGAGTGTGGGCCAAGAGAGTTTTACCTCACTAGCAAGTTTGGCCAAATGGTCTTTGAGGATGCTGTGGGCCCGTTCAACTTTACCCGATGACTGAGGATGGTAAGGGATGTGTAGTTTCCAGGAGATGTTGAGGGACTTGGTGATTAGCTGGACTACTTGGGCCATAAATGCTGGACCACTGTCTGACTGGATGGTGGCAGGTAGGCCGAAGCAAGGGATGATTTCTTGAGTAAGAAGGGAGGCCACTGTGTCTGCTGTCTCCCGGGAGATGGGGAAGGCTTCAATCCAACCTGAAAAGGTATCTACAAAAGTTAGGAGGTAGCGGAGCTTTTTGTGAGTGGGCATATGAGTGAAGTCAATTTGTCAGTCTTGGGCTGGTAGGTTGACCACGCATTTGGTGGATAGGAAACTGGCCTTAAGCCTCCCTGAGGTGAGACTTTAGAGCAAGTAACGCATGCCTTGCGTACCTGCTCAATTGTTTGTTGCAGACCTGGTGAGAAAAAGAGGGGCTATACAAAGCAGTGTAATGCCTTAGGCCCTATATGTAAGGATTGGTGGGTTTCAGCAATACTTTTAGGGGCCTGTTCCTGGGGAAGGGTGATTCTGTTATTTAGGAAGATCCAGCCCTGATTAGATTCTGTTCCCCCTTTTAGTATGAGGGCCTATTTTTCTGATGGTGAGTATACAGGCTGTGTGGCCGTGGTAAGGAAGAGAACAGGGGTAGGGGTCAACTTGGCGTTAGTTAAAGATCTTGCTGCTGTATGCCCACGCGTCGCCCCGGGAGACAGCGTCATGCTGGGCCCGGTGTCCTCTGCAATGTATGACTGCAACCTCCCTGGGCAATGATAAGGCCTGTAAAAGGTTGGAGATCTGTGTAGCATTGATTATGGGGACCCCTTCATGGTAAGGAATCTCCAGTCTCTCCAGAGGGCAGAGTGACAATGGGTAATAAGAAAGGCATATTTTGAGTCAGTATAGGTATTTGCTCACTTTCCCTGTGCTAGTGTAAGAGCTCAGGTTAGGGCAATGAGTTCTGCCTTTTGTGATGTGGTTCTGTTAGGGAGACGATGTGCCTCGAGGGTGGCTGAATCTGTGACTACCACATAGGCTGCCTTTCGCTGCCCGTCGGCTGTCATTACTGAACTTCCATCCACATAGAAGGTAAGGTCTGGGTTAGGTAGGGAAAGGTCGGTCTATCTATCTATCTATCTATCTATCTATCTATCTATCTATCTATCTATCTATCTATCTATAAAATGGGCTGGGTGTGGTGGCTCACGCCTATAATCCCAGCTGAGATCCTGCCACTGCATTCCACCCTGGGTGACAGAGCAAGACTCCCCGCCTCCCCTCTGAAAACAATAGGAGGTAAAAGTGACCAGTTCTTGGTGAATGACTGAATAATAATAGTGGCCATTCATAAAGCAGCAATCACATCCTGGATTTAAACAGGCTGATTAAGTCCTTAATGGTTACACAGTTTATAAGTAATAGAGGCAAGGGTCCCTGATAGCTAAGTCCATGTTCTTTGGACTGTTTTATGCTTGAAGGTAAGGAAAGGTAAGCATAGGTTTCTGAGTCTAAGATGGAGACTAAAGGAAAAAGGCTTTTGTGGAAAACGGCGTTTGCTTTTAGACCTGTTTAATTTGCTTTATTGGTGTGATGTTTGCAGGGGGTTCAGTAGGTAAATATTCGAACCCTAAGTCCAGAAGAAAAGTGAGGCCTGGAGTTAGAGTTGAGAATGAGTGTACAAGCTCGCCTTGGAGATCTGTGAGTTTGATTCTGGACCACTGCAATAAAGCAAGTCACGTGGAGTGTTTTGCTTGCCCTGTGCATATAAGTTATATTTATACTACGCTGTAGTCTACTAAGTGTAAGTGCAATAGCATTACATATTTGTTTTTTCTTTTTCTTTTCTTTTTTTTTTTTTTGAGACACCCAGGCTGGAGTGCAGTGGTGCCATCTCAGTGCACTGCAACCTCCGCCTCCCGGCTTCAAGCGATTCTCCTGCCTCAACCTCCTGAGTAGCTAGGATTATAGGCACCCAGGACCACGCCTGGCTAATTTTTTTTATTTTTAGTGGAGATGGTGTTTCACCATGTTGGCCAGGCTGGTCTTGAACTTCTGACCTCAGGTGATCCACCCAACTCAGCTGGGATTACAGATGTGAGCCACCGTTCCTGGCCCATCTACTTCTGAGTTCTTCTGTTTCCTCCTTTCCTTCACTGAAATGTCCCCTCAAGTCCTGGCTCCACCTTTCTTCGGATTCCAGCTGTTCACTTTTGCTTCAAATCACTTCCACCAACCTGTCTTCCTAGCACCTGTTTCTCCAGTCTTTTAATAAAATCTCCCTCTGGACATGACAGTGTTCAAGCAAGGTCAGGCCTGGAGAAGGAGGGCATGCCAAAGATGAGGGTAAAGAAAGAGGACTGCATCTCTGAGTGCCTTGTTCATTATCGGGGCTTGAGTTGGCAGGGCATGTCTTGGGGCAGAACACCTGGGCTGTCATGGCAAGGGTACCGGTACAGAGAGGCTCCTGCCAGGGTCTCAGAGTATGAGGTTGATTTCTGCTTGGGAGGAACAAATAAAGCATTGTTTTGTTTTTTGTTTTTCCTGAAACAACTTTAATTTCTTTTTGTGGTTAATCCTGTGGATGTCAGAGACCTAGAATTTAACCCAGATGGAAGTCTGGGGTTTGTGTCCTGGTGGCAGGTGATTTGTATGGAACTCAGTGTTGACCATTTTTTAGTGTGAGTTCTTTTCCTGCCTCAGTGTCTGGAATAAGCCTCTGATTTGGGAGATTGAACCCGTTCCCCTTACTCTAGGCTAAACTTACTTAGTTCTTCTGTAAGTAGTTCAGGGTTTTCCCAGGCCTTGGTACAGAGCTTCCCAGCCACAAAAGCTAGGAACTGGGAATGCTGTTTAGTATTTGGCATTTCTTTCTTTGCAGAAGCGAATGTCTGTGATGGAGGGTGGTATCAAATACCCAGAAACGACTGAGGGAGGCCGCCCCAAGCTTGGGGGGCTGATGGATCCAAGACAGGGGGTGATTGAACGGACTGGCCGCTGCCAAACATGTGCAGGTAAGTGCTGGGGGCTGGGTGGGATCCCAAAGGGGAGGTAGGTAGGTTGGGTCCTCAAAGAAAACTAGGGCTGATGGTAGACACCTGGAGGCCTCAGAGATGAGTGGAGCTTGGAGCAAAGCACTGGGTGTGTGTCCCACAGGAAACATGACAGAGTGTCCTGGCCACTTTGGCCACATTGAACTGGCCAAGCCTGTGTTTCACGTGGGCTTCCTGGTGAAGACAATGAAAGTTTTGCGCCGTGTCTGCTTCTTCTGCTCCAAACTGCTTGTGGACTCTGTGAGTGGGGAATGGGCTCTGGTCTGGGAGGGAGGCTGCTGGTGGTGGGGAGGGGGATGGCTTCCACTGACCCTGCTCTGCCCTGTCCCCAGAACAACCCAAAGATCAAGGACATCCTGGCCAAGTCCAAGGGACAGCCCAAGAAGCGGCTCACACATGTCTACGACCTTTGCAAGGGCAAAAACATCTGTGAGGGTGGGGAGGAGATGGACAACAAGTTCGGTGTGGAACAGCCTGAGGGTGACGAGGATCTGACCAAAGAGAAGGTGGCTAGGGCTGGTGGAGACTTGGGAAGGAGGGGTCAGAAGGTAGCCATAGAGGCCTGGAGGGAGGAAACTGGAAGGGAAGGACATGGAGGAGCAGGAGGAGCCAGCCTGGTGTGGAGGGAAATGGCTCAACCTCTGGGCTCTGATGACTCCTCTCTCTCCTCGGAAGGGCCATGGTGGCTGTGGGCGGTACCAGCCCAGGATCCGACGTTCTGGCCTGGAGCTGTATGCGGAATGGAAGCACGTTAATGAGGACTCTCAGGAGAAGAAGATCCTGCTGAGTCCAGAGAGAGTGCATGAGATCTTCAAACGCATCTCAGATGAGGAGTGTTTTGTGCTGGGCATGGAGCCCCGCTATGCGCGGCCAGAGTGGATGATCGTCACGGTGCTGCCTGTGCCCCCACTCTCCGTTCGGCCTGCTGTTGTGATGCAGGGCTCTGCCCGCAACCAGGTCAGTGGCTCCAGGGCTCTGCCTTTTAAGCTGGAGGGCGAGATGTCTAAACGGAGGAAGCCCTGTAGGTGGGGCTGGGGTGTGCCCTGGGGGATGGATGGATGGATGGACCTGGGTTTGAAAATACCCTGCCACTTACTTGTCATATGACCTTTCATGAGTCCCTTTATGTGGTTAAAGGCCACAAAGGTGTTTCTGAATCTATCAGTGATAGTGGGCAGCCCCACCTCCCAGGGTGGAATGAGGATGAGAGCTGTGCTGTGTGCCTGGCACATGCCTGCCGAGCGCTGGCAGTGGTGGCTGGACCATGATGATTCTGACTTCCTGCCTCAGGATGACCTGACTCACAAACTGGCTGACATTGTGAAGATCAACAATCAGCTGCGGCGCAACGAGCAGAATGGTGCAGCGGCCCACGTCATTGCAGAGGATGTGAAGCTCCTCCAGTTCCATGTGGCCACCATGGTGGACAACGAGCTGCCTGGCCTTCCCCGTGTGAGTCAGCATGCTCCCCACCCCTCTGTGGATTGGAGCCAGGGTTGGGGGCTAGCATGAGGCCTCAGAGCTCTGGAAGAGGACCCAGTGTTGACTTTCTGGGCCACCCCACCCTGTGTTTTTCCTCACAGGCCATGCAGAAGTCTGGGCGTCCCCTCAAGTCCCTGAAGCAGCGGTTGAAGGGCAAGGAAGGCCGGGTGCGGGGGAACCTGATGGGCAAACGAGTGGACTTCTCGGCCCGTACTGTCATCACCCCTGACCCCAACCTCTCCATTGACCAGGTTGGCGTGCCCCGCTCCATTGCCGCCAACATGACCTTTGCGGAGATTGTCACCCCCTTCAACATTGACAGGTGTGCCTCCACTGGAAATGGCTAGGGAAGACATGGCCTCAGTGGCAAGGCTTCGAGTCTGTTCATCCTACCTCGGGAGTGGGCTTGAAGCAAGGAGCTGAAGTTCTGAAGTTGAACTTCTACTCAGGGCTCTGGGGTGAGGGTGGCTGCAGGGGCTTTTTAGAAAGCATTGTGTTCATTGCACCTCTTTCCTTCCTAGACTTCAAGAATTAGTGCGCAGGGGGAACAGCCAGTACCCAGGGGCCAAGTACATCATCCGAGACAATGGCGATCGGATTGACTTGCGTTTTCACCCCAAGCCCAGTGACCTTCATCTGCAGACCGGCTATAAGGCATGTCACAGGCCAGGGCCTCTCAGCCACCTGAGCAGAAAGCTTTCTGAAATGGGGCAGGCTGGGATAGGCCATCTGAGTCTGTCTTGTTCATTGGGATTTTGACTTGACTCTCTTGTTAAAGGCTACTGCTGGCCAGGTGTGAAGGCAGCTGCTGGCCACTGACATTCAGGGTGAGGGTTGCACAAACCCAGGGGCAGCATGCATGTGGCAGAGAAGAGGGATCTGTGGAGGAACAGCACAGAAGGCTTTATGCTCAGAATCTCTCTTGCTTTTCTGTCCTCACTGAGATTAGTGGATGCTGTATTCTGTTCATCCCTGATAACCTAGTGTCTGGCCCAGGCCCTTGTCCAAAGGAGTGTTTAATAAGTGTTTCAAGTGAATTAGCACCATGGTGTCATCTCTTTCAGGTTGCAAAGGACTTTTTCTTTTTTAAACTCTGGTGTGTAGAGTGTAGTGCTGGTATCTTGGCTCACTGCAACCTCCGCCTCCTGGGTTCAACCAATTCTCCTGCCTCAGCCTCCCGAGTAGCTGGGATTACAGGTGTGTAGTACCACGCCCAGCTAATTTTTGTGTTTTTAGTACAGACGGGGTTTCACCATGTTGTTCAGGCTGGTCTTGAACTCCTGACCTCAAGTGGTGTTCTTGCCTTGGCCTCCCAAAGTGCTTGGATTACAGACATGAGCCACCTTGCCTGACCTGAAAAGGACTTTAGGTTCATTGACATTTCATTCTTAGATACCTCCTTCACTGAGACCTTTACCTTATCTTACCTCCCTAGGTGGAACGGCACATGTGTGATAGGGACATTGTTATCTTCAACCGGCAGCCGACTCTACACAAGATGTCCATGATGGGGCATCGGGTCTGCATCCTCCCCTGGTCCACCTTCCGCTTGAATCTTAGGTCAGTCCCTGGCTGAGGGAAGCAGGTTGGAATTGGGGTTTGGGGGGGTCCACGCTGGGCAGCTCCTCGAGGTTTCACTGCCGACATCTTCCCAACCCTGACTTTTCTCTTTCACTGTAGTGTGAAAACTCCATACAATGCAGACTTTGATGGAGATGAGATGAACTTGCACTTGCCACAGTCTCTGGAAACACGGGCAGAGATCCAGGAGCTGGCCATGGTTCCTCGAATGATTGTCACGCCCCAGAGCAATCGGGCCTGTCATGGGTATCGTGCAGGACACACTGACAGCAGTGCGCAAATTCACCAAGAGAGATGTCTTCCTGGAGCGGGTATGTGGTCCAAATGGAAACCTGGCTTGTGTGGGCAGCAGGGCTTCAGGTGCAAGGTGTAGGCCAGGGAGAAAGAGCTGTGGTTTTTTCCTGACTTACTCTGCACTTGTCTGTTTGTGGGATTGCCTTTGCTGGTGGGCAAAAGGAAAGGGGCTTAGGAAAACTCAGAGGCCAGAAAGGGTGTAAGGCATTAGTTCCCCATTTAATTCCTTAAAATTTCATGTAATTCCAGATATTGTGTGTAAAGGAAAGATAAAGGGGAAAGTAAGTAGGACCTCATTAAAATTTTATTTTTCCATTTTTTTTTACCTTCACTCATTTCCTAATTATTAAGAAAAATTTATGCTTATTGTTTAAAAAAGAATAAAAACAACAGTTTTACTATTACAATGAATTTTTAATTAAAAGTTTGAGACCGGGCGTGGTGGCTCACACCTGTAATTCTAGCATTTTGGGAAGCTGAGGCAGGCACACCACTTGAGGCCTGGAGCTGGAGCCAACTCTGGCCAATACGGTGAAACCCCGTCTCTACCAAAAATACAAAAATTAGCTGGCTGTAGTGGCAGGCGCCAGTAATCCTACCTACTCGAGAGGCTGAAGCAAGAGAATTGCTTGACCCCAGTAGGCTGAGGTTGCAGTGAGCCTCGATTGTGCCATTGCACTCCAGCCTGGGTAACAAAGCGAGACCCTGTCTCAAAAAAGAAAATAAAAGTTTGGAAACACATTTCCTGATATCTGTGCCTCCAAAATCTGGCTTTCTCCCTTGGGCAGGGAAACTCTCTAACATTTGTCTCACATTCCTGAGATGTGAGGCCTGCAGTCTGACTTCCTCTCTGTCTTACTCTTTGTCTCACAGGGTGAGGTGATGAACCTCTTGATGTTCCTGTCGATGTGGGATGGGAAGGTCCCACAGCCAGCCCTCCTAAAGCCCCGGCCCATGTGGACAGGCAAGCAGATCTTCTCCCTTATCATACCTGGCCACATCAATTGTATCCGCACCCACAGCACCCATCCTGATGACGAAGACAGTGGCCCTTACAAGCACATTTCTCCTGGGGACACCAAGGTAGGGCCTGGATTCTGAGTATGTGAGGACAGAATTTGGACATGGGAGCCAGGACCGGAGCAGGGACCTTGAGTGGATGCTTTGTCCTTAGGTGGTGGTGGAGAATGGAGAGCTGATCATGGGCATCCTGTGTAAGAAGTCTCTGGGCACGTCAGCTGGCTCCCTGGTCCACATCTCCTACCTAGAGATGGGTCATGACATCACTCGCCTCTTCTACTCCAACATTCAGACTGTCATTAACAACTGGCTCCTCATCGAGGGTGAGCATGGAGGCAGTACCAAGACCTCTCTGTGACTTCTCTCACCTGTTAGTCTTTCCATCCCTTTCTTTCCTCCTTGAATTTGGTGTCCCCCCCTTCTACTCTCTCAGCTATAATTCCAATCCATGTTTCTTAGAGGTACAAAGTGGGGATTGCTGATGCTTTTCCCTGTCTCTAGGTCATACCATTGGCATTGGGGACTCCATTGCTGATTCTAAGACTTACCAGGACATTCAGAACACTATTAAGAAGGCCAAGCAGGATGTAATAGAGGTGAGAGGGAAGGCTGCCAGAGACGGAGTAAGGGGTTTCCAGGGACTTTGAATTTAGCATCGTCAAGAGCAAAGGGAGTGCAAGGTTAGAGGGAAGGGGCAGAGAGAAGGGATTGATGTCTCACTGGGAACTCTGCCTGCAGGTCATTGAGAATTCAATATGCCCCACCTTGCTGTTTCCCAGATCATTGCTGTCGTCGGGCAGCAGAACATGGAGGGCAAGTGGATTCCATTTGGCTTCAAGCACTGGACTCTGCCTCACTTCATCAAGGATGACTATGGGCCTGAGAGCCGTGGCTTTGTGGAGAACTCCTACCTAGCCGGCCTTACACCTACCGAGTTCTTCTTCCATGCCATGGAGGGTTGTGAGGGGCTTATTGACACGTCTGTTAAGACTGCTGAGACTGGTGAGGCTTTCTTCATGGGTCTTCGTTGGGCTATTAACAGGGACTCCTGCAGACTGAGAAACCCCTGACAGGTGGGGAGTGGCAATTCTTGGGCTTCTATTCCCAGGAGTATCATTCTGGCTCTTGTGGAAAGATTAGAGACCCAGAGTAGGCACTAACACCCTCATTTGGATTGCTGTGCAGCATTCCACAACCCAGGGATAGAGCCTCTGGGGCTCTGCTGGCCTGTCCCCTGGGGACAGTTCCTGCTGGGCTTTTTGTCCTGCTAGTGGTAGACATAGTTTTTATTCAAAGGCATTAAAGACAAAGGGGCTACTAGCTGATTCTTCTGAGAGTCAGGGAGCCTGGGTCTTTGGGCTTTATCATTCTCTTTTTTCCTTGGTTCCTACAACTGATTACTTCCCTCCAGGATACATCCAGCGGCGGCTGATCAAGTCCATGGAGTCAGTGATGGTGAAATACGACGCAACTGTGCGGAACTCCATCAACCAGGTGGTGCAGCTGCGCTACGGTGAAGATGGCCTGGCGGGCGAGAGCGTTGAGTTTCAGAACCTGGCTACACTTAAGCCTTCCAACAAGGCTTTTGAGAAGAAGTAAGGAGGCGCAGGCGGGTGGTTCTTGCTCCTGGGGCTCAGGGCCTGAGTAGTAGGGTTCCCATCCCCACTGCAGAGAGACAGCCTGGTATATGTCGAGCTTACCTTTTAGTGTCCTTTCCCCTACCTATCTGAAACAGCTGTGTGACATGGGGGAGGGGTGGATAAAGGTAGATTTAAGATTGGTCCCCACTTTGTCCCTGCTGAGGTTATAAAGCAACTGCAGAGGGGCAGGCATGTACTCAGGTCCCAGTGGCAGTCCTTGAGCCTGGATCTTTCTCTGTCCAGGATTCTTGCCCCTGAACCACTGTACCTGGTCGGCTGTGCACCTTTGGGAGCCTCACAGTGCTTCTTGTGGGGACCAAGGTCCCACAGCCCAGTTGCCCACTGACTACCCCTTGCATTTCAGGTTCCGCTTTGATTATACCAATGAGAGGGCCCTGCGGCGCACACTGCAGGAGGACCTGGTGAAGGATGTGCTGAGCAATGCGCATATACAGAATGAATTGGAGTGGGAATTTGAGCGGATGCGGGAGGATCGGGAGGTTCTCAGGGTCATCTTCCCAACTGGAGACAGCAAGGTGTGTGTGGGTGGGAAGTGCTACGCTACAGATGTGCCGCCCTGGATGGTTGTCCCCAGACTCAACCCCTCCCTCCATTCCCTCCTTCCTCAGGTCGTTCTCCCCTGTAACCTGCTGCACATGATCAGAAAATCTTCCACATCAACCCGCGCCTTCCCTCTGACCTGCACCCCATCAAAGTGGTAGAGAGTGAGTACCTGCTGAGGGGTCTCCAAGCCAGGCCAGGGGAAAGGAGACTGCTGGGCCCTGGTCTAACAATCTCTTCACCTTTAGTTGGTCCCCAGGAGTCAAGGAATTGAGCAAGAAGCTGGTGATCATGAATGGGGATGACCCACTAAGCCGGCAGGCCCAGGAAAATGCCACGCTGCTCTTCAACATCCACCTGCGATCCACGTTGTGTTCCCGCCGCATGGCAGAGGAGTTTCGGCTCAGTGGAGAGGCCTTTGACTGGCTGCTTGGGGAGATTGAGTCCAAGTTCAACCAAGCCATTGTGAGTGTTGTGCTCCTCATGGTAGTCTTGTTTTTCTCCTTTTACCTGTTGACTTTGGTTTCCAAGAACAGCCCACTTCTGTCCACAATCACCTAATAACAGCTCTCATTCATGGAGAGACTGCTGTGTACCTTACCAAGTTCTGTGTTTGGCCAATAGCGGCTTTAGAACACTCCTAAGAGGGGAGGGCTTGTTAGTCCCAGGTTGCAGACACAAAAAGGCTTGGAGAGAGTGGCTGGATTGTATGATGGTCATGTGGGAAATAAGTGGCATGACTGGGATGTGATGTAGGAGAATTGTTCTTTTTTTTTTTTTTCCTACTGTCCCTGCTGTGTGCACAGTCTAATTTAGATAAAGACAGGGAATTGGAGGGAGTAAACAAAAAAAGATTTACAGATATTGGAATATGCTTTCACTGGCTTTAAAGATTTTATAGGATAATAACAGGGTAAAGCAGTGTCATTATAATGTCATTATACCTCTGAATCTGTTCAAGTCAATTTTCATAAATTAAATAATAAAAAATGTATTAGGAAACACTGTGGAGCACGGCTGAAAGAAATGTAAGAAGACGTAAATGAAAGATATCTCATGTTCATGAATTGGAAGACTTAGTATTGTTAAATAGCGCTACTTCCCAAAGTGATCTACAGATTCGGTATAATCCCTATCAAAATCCCAACTGGCTTTTTGGCAGGAATTTACAAGTCGACGCTAGAATTCCTGTGGAAATGCAAGGGACGTAGAATAGCCCGAACAATATTTAAAAATAACAAAAGTTGTATGACTCTCATTCCTTGATCTTAAAACTTACTACAGAGCTACGGTAAGCAAAACAGTGTGCTCTGTCATAAAGGTACATGTGAAGACTGATAGAGTAGAATTGAGTTCAGAAATAAACCCTGACATTTATGGTCACTTGATTTTTCACAAGAGTGCCAATTTAATTAAATGGGGAAAGAATAGTCTTTTTAGCAAATGGTGCTGGGGCAGCTGGATATCCACAGGCAAAAGAAGTTGGATTCCTGCCTAACACCATGTACAAAAACTCTCAAAATCCCTAAATTCAAGAGCTAACACTATAAAACTCTTGGAAACTTGGATACCTCTTAATGACTGTGGATTAGGCAGTGAATTCTTAGTACACCAGAAGCATAAGCATCCAAAGGGAAAAATGGAGATGAAAGGGACTTCATCAAAATTTAAAACTTCATGCTTCATAGTAAAGCATGATCAAGAAAGTGCCTACTATCAAGAAAGTCAAAAGATAACGCAGAGAACAGAAGATATTTGGGCTTTTTTTCCACATGTTATGAGGGCTGGTTGGCGGTGGGGGTCTCTCCTTGTGGCAGTATACCAGAGCAGAGTACAACGTGAAGGGAGTCGTGGCAGGACAGCATAAAAAAGTTTCCTCCACTCGTTGAGTGAGTACTAGTCGAAAGGAGTGCTGCTATAACCAAAGGAGGCATTATGCTTCCAGAAAAATCTCAGGGAAAACGATTGCAAGCAAGAGTAGTTGCCATTGGATCAGGTTCTAAAGGAAAGAGTGGAGAGATTCAACCAGTTAGCCTGAAAGTTGGAGACAAAGTTCTCTCAGAGTATGGAGGCATCAAAGTAATTCTAGATGACAAGGATTATTTCCTGTTTGGAGATGGTGACATTCTTGGAAAGTATGTAGACTGTCACTGTTGAAATGGCGTCAGCATGAAGCTGCCCATTCCACTGAATTTCTGAAATCTTTTATCATGTAAATAATTTCTGTGGCCAGGTGCGGTGGCTCATGCCTGTAATCCCAGCACTTTGGGAGGCCAGGGCAGGCACACCTGCAGTCAGGAGTTCGAGACCAGCCTGGCAAACATGGTAAAATCCTGTCTTAAAAACAAAAAAATTTATGTACACACACATATTATAAAAAATTAATAAAAACAATTTCCATATCTCTCTTTTATAATAAACTAATAACTAATGACAAAAGAAGAAAATATTGGAAATCATCTATCTCCTAAGGGCCATACATGAAAAATATATAAAGGACTATAACAAGTCAACAACAGGCATATCTTTGAAATATATTGTGATTACTTCCAGACTACTGCAATAAAGTGAATATTGCAACAAAGAAAGCCACAGAAATTTTTGGTTTCCCTGTGCGTATAAAAGTTGTATTTATACTATACTGTAGTCTTATTAAATATGCAATACCATTATGTCTAAAAAATGTACATGCCTTAATTAAGAAATACTTTATTGCTAAAAAATGCTAACTATCACCTGCACATTAATTGAGTCATAATATTTGGCTGGTGGAGGACCGTGCCTTAGCGTTGATGGCTGTTGACTGACCAGGGGCGTGGTTGTTGAATGTTGGGGTGGCTGTAGCAGTTTCTTAAAGATAGAAATGAAGTTTGCTGCACTGATCAACTCTTCCTTTCACAAGATATTTCTCTGTAGTATGCGATGCAGTGTGATAGCATTTTATCCATAGAACTTTTTTCAAAATTGTGGTCAGTCTTCTCAAACCCTGCCACTGGTTTATCAACGACGTCGATGTAATATTCTAAGTCTGTTGTTGTCATTTCAGCAGTATTTAAAGAAAGCATCTTCACCAGGAGATTCTATCTCAGGAAACCTCTTTCTTTGCTCATCTATAAGAAGAAACTCATCATTCATTAATCTTTTATCATAAGATTGCAGCAAGTCAGTTATATCTTCAGGCTTTACTTTTTTTTTTTTTTTTTTTTTGAGACTGAGTCTCACTCTTGTGGCCCAGGCTGGAGTGCAGTGGCACGATCTTGGGTCACTTCAACCTCCGCCTCCCGGGTTTAAGCGATTCTCCTGCCTCAGCCTCCTGAGTAGCTGGGATTACAAGTACCTGCCACCATGCCAGGCTAATTTTTGTACTTTTAGTAGAGATGGGGTTTCACCATGTTGGCCAGGATGGTCTTGAACTCCTAACCTCAGGTGATCCGCCTGCCTTGGCCTCCCAAAGTGCTGGGATTACAGGCAGGAGCCACAGTGCCTATTCCAGGCTCCACTTCTCATTCTAGTTCTCTTTCAGTTTCTACCATATCTGCAGTTACTTCCTCCAGGAAGTCTCGAACCCCTTGTAGTCATCCACAAGGGTTGGAATCAACTTCTTCCAAACTCCTGTTATGTTGATATTTTAACTTCCTCCATTGAATCATGAAATTTCTTTCTTTCTTTTTTGAGACTGAATCTCACTCTGTTGCCCAGGCTGGAGTGCAATGGTGTGATTTCAGCTCACTGCAACCTCCACCTCCCATCTTCAAGCCATTCTCCTGTCTCAGCCTCCTGAATAACTGGGATTACAGGTGCCCACCACCATGCCTCGCTAACTTTTTTTTTTTTTTTTTTTAAATGTAGAGATGGGGTTTCACCACGTTGGCCAGGCTGGTCTCAAACTGCTGATCTCAAGTGATACTCCCACTTCAGCCTCACAAAGTGCTAGAATTACAGGCATGATCCATGGCACCTGGCCTGAATCATGAATTTCCTTAGTGGCATCTAAATGGTGACTCCTTTCTAGAAGGTTTTCGATTTATTTTGCCTAGATCTATCTATGGCAGCTATAGCTTTATGAAATGTATTTGTTTTTTGTTACTTTATTATTTTTTTAAGTTTTAGAGACAGAGTCTGTTGCCCAGGCTAGACTACAGTGGTGTGATCATAGCTCACCATAACCTTGAACTCCTGGGTTCAAGTGGTCCTTGAGTGGTCCTGGCTCAGCCTCCTGAGTAGCTACGACTGCAGGTACACACCACCACATTGGCTAATTTTTACATTTTTTGTAGAGAGATGATGTTGCACTATGTTTTTCAGCTGGTTTTGAATACCTGGGCTCAAGTGATCCTCCTGCTTTGACCTCCAAAAGCATTAGGATTACAGGCATGAGCCACCATGACTGGCCCCTGTTTTTTTTTTTTGAGACAGAGTCTCACTCTGTCACTTAGGCTGGAGTGCAGTGGCACAATCTCGGCTCACTGCAACCTCTGCCTCCTCGGGTCAAGCAATTCTCCTGCCTCAGCCTAGTGAGTAGCTGGGATTACAGGCACCTGCCACCTCGCCCAGCTAATTTTTATATTTTAGGAGAGATGGGGTTTCACCATGTTGTCCAGGCTGGTCTCGAAATCCTGACCTCGGGTGAGCCACCTGCCTCGGCCCTGGTTTTTAAAATAATTACGTGTGAAGGTCAGAATTACTCCTTGATCCATGGGTTGCAGAATGAATGATGTGTTAGCAGTCACAAAGACAACATTAATCTCCTTGTACATCTCCATCAGAGCTCTAGAGCAACCAGCTGCATTCTCGTTACGGAGTCATATTTTGCTGCTGCTTTTTTTTTTTTTTTAAGTACGTAGGAGCCAATGAAGGTATGGATGGGATGGGGAAGTTGTGTTATGTAATCTCTACTTTAGGAAGTTCAGTCCAACAAGGATGACTCAGATGGTTTAGAGAGACCAGTAAGCAGACTGCTGTGAGAGGAACTGAGTCTGAACTAGCATGGAGTAGTGAAGACAGAAAGGGTGCAGAATTGGTAGGACTTGACAACCGATGGAATGTGGGAGAAAGAGAAGATGATGATGCTGTCATCATCCATCAGAAATGAAAGAGGAGGAACTGGGTTTGGAGCAAGGGCCTGGGAAGTTTTGAAACAGACATTATTTATTTATTTAAAGAAAGAAAGAGAAAGAGAAAAGGGGTAGAGAGAACAGGAGTCTTGCTCTATTGCCCGGGCTGCAATGCAATCTAGTAATAGGTATTAAAAACCTCTTTTATGCTGATGATTGTGCTTAACAGTGGAGACAGGAAGGAATAAGGAAAGAAAATAACAAACAAACAGCCAACCAATATTTCGTTTAAATCTGTGAAATGCTGTGCAAGTGCTGAAGAGTGATTTGCTTCCATTTATGTGGTCACTTTCAAAATAGGTGTCATGTGATACTAAAAAAAAATATATGTTCTGTGGACCTGGGGTGTAGAATTCTATAAATATTCACTGAGTTTACTTGTTCCAGGTCTGAGTTCAAATCATAAATGTCTCTGTTAATTTTCTATCTCATTGATCCATAGAATATTAACAATGTGGTGTCAAAGTCTCCCGCTATTAGTGTGGGAGTCTAAGTCTCTTTATAAGTCATTGAAAACTTGTCTTATATATCTGGGTGCCCCTATATTGGGTACATATATATTTATGATCATTGACTCCTATTGTTGCATTGATCTTTTTATCATTATGTAATGTCCTTCTTTGTTTCTTTTAGTCTTGGTTACTATTGTAGTCTATTTTGTCAGAGACGAAAGTTATGACTCCTGTTTTTTTTTTTGTTTGTTTGTTTGTTTTGTTTTTCTTTCCTCTCCATTTGATTGGTGAGTCTTCCTCCAACCTTTTGTTTTGAGTTTTTGTGTGTCCTTGCTTATGAGATGGATCTGGATACAGAGTGCTGATGTGTTTGACTTTTTAATTCAGTTTGCGTGTCTGTGTCTTTGATTGGGGCGTTTAATCCATTTAAATTCAGAATTAATATTGATATTTGTGAGTTTAATATTGTCATTTAATGCTGGCTAGCTATTTTGCCCATGAATTAATATAAATACTTCATTATGGAGATACTCTTTATCTTTTGGTAAGTTTTTGGGATGACTGATACTGGTTGTTCCTTTCTGTGTGTAGTGCTTCATTCAGAAGCTCTTGTAAAGCAGGCCTGGTGGTGATGCAATCTCTGAGTGCTTGCTCGTTCATGAAAAATTTTATTTTTCCTTCATTTATAAAGCTTCGTTTGGCTGCATATGAGCTTCTGGGTTGAAAATTCTTTTCTTTGAGGACATTGAATATTAACCCGCCCCCTCTCTTCTAGCTTGCAGGGTTTCTGCTGAGAGATCTGCTGTAAGTCTGATAGTCTTCCCTTTATGGGTAACCTGACCTTTCTCTCTAGCTGCCCTTAGAATTGTCTCTTTTATTTCCACCCTGGTGAATCTAACAATTATGTGTCTTGGGGTTACTCTACTTGAGGAATATCTTTGTGGTGTTCTCTGTATTACCTGGAGATGAGTATTGTCCCACCTTAGTAGGTTAGGGAAGTTTTCCTGAATAATATCCTGAAGAATACTTTCCAGCTTGGATTCATTCTCTTCATGACATTCAGGTACACCTATCAAATGTAAATTAGGTCTTTTCACATAGTCCCATATTTCTTGGAGACTTTGCTCATTCCTTTTTACTTTTTCTTCTCTAATCTTGTCTTCTCGTTTCATTTTATTAAGTTGGTCTTTGACCTCTGATATCCTTTCTTCTGCTTGATCGATTTGAGTGTTAAAACCTGTGCATACTTCTCGGAGTTCTCGTATAGTATTCTTCAGTTCCATTAATTCACTTATATTTCTCTCTAAATTGTCTATTCTCGTTAGGATTTCGTCAAATCTTATTTCAAAGTTCTTAGTTTCTTTACATTGGGCTAGAACATGTTCTTTTAACTCACAGAAGTTTCTTATTATCCATCTTCTGAAGCCTAATTCTGTTATTGGAATATTTTCCATCAGCCCTGTTCCCCTGTTGATGAGGAACTGTGATCCTCTGTAGAGGGAGAGGTATTCTGATTTTGAGTATTCTCAGCCCTTTTATGCTGGTTTCTTCCCATCGTTGTAAATTTATCCACCTGTCGTCTTTGGAATTACCAACTTTCAAATTAGGTCTCTTAGTGGACATCCAACTTAATTCCCAGGGCTGAAATGTGAGCAACCCACTGCGCTGGCTTAAACAGCGGCATCAAGATTCTTAGTGCTTTTCTGTCTGGGAGTCTCCTGTCTGGCTTCCCTCCTGAATCCCTTCTTCAATCAACTCCAAATGTCGGTGAAAAGGGGAACCAGTCCCGTTTACTCTGCACCAAGAACTGCTGCGCTGGGGCACCAGCAAAACCGCAGAGCCAGCTGCAAGAGTCGTGCTGGCGACCCGTGGGGCTCCTCAGCTGGGAATCTTCTGGTCCTTGTGCAAGAAAGATTCATCTGAAAGTGTGGCGTCCTCTCGTTCTCTGCGCTTTCACTGGGAGCCACAAGCCTGAGCTGCTAGTGGTCAGCCATCCTGGATCTCTCTCTGTCCAAGGAGTCATTTTTTGAAAGGAATCTTTTCTTGAGCTGTAGGTGTGAACAGTGGGTTTAAAATATTTAGTAAATCGTGATGTAAGCAGATGTATCATCCAGGCTTTGTTGTTCCATGTAAAGACACAGGTGGGGAAGATTTAACCAAATTCTTAAGGGCCCTAGGATTTTCAGAATGATACATGGGCATTGGTAAAGTCACCAGGTGCTTTAGCATCTAATGAGAGGCAGCCTGCCCTTTGAAGCTTTGAAGGCAGGTATTGAATTCTCTTCTCTAGCTATGAAAGCCCTAGATGGCATCTTCTTCTGATATAAGACTTTAAGACCAGGCATGGTGGTTCACACCTGTAATCCCAGCACTTTGGGAGGCTGAGGTGGGCGGATCACCTGTGGTTGGGAGTTCGATACCATCCTGACCAACATGGAGAAACCCTGTCTCTACTAAAAATACAAAATTAGCCCGGTGTGGTGGCACACACCTGTAATCCCAAGCTACTTGGGAGGCTGAGACAGGAGAATTGCTTGAACCTAGGAGGTAGATGCTGCGGTGAGCCGAGATGATGCTGTTTCACTTCAGCCAGGGCAACAAAAGTGAAACTCCATCTCAAAAAAAAAAAAAAAAAAAAAAGACTAATTTACAATGAGAATCTGTTGTTTAGTGTAGCCACTTTCTTCAATGATCTTAGCTGGATCTTCTGGATAACTAGCTGCAGCTCCTCCATCAGCACTTGCTCCTTCACCTTGCACTTTGCTATTATGGAGATGGCTACTTTCCTTAAACCTCATGAGCCAACTCTGGTAGCTTCCTCACCTCTCCCTTCACAGGCTTGAAGAAAGTTAGAGCCTTGTTCTGGATTGGCCTGGCTTAAGAGAATGTTGTGGATGGTTTAGTCTTCTATCCAGACGACTACAACTTTCTCCAAATCAGTAATAAAGCTATCTCACTTTTGTTCTTCTTCTTTTTTTTGAGATAGGGTCTCACTCTGTTACCTAGGCTGGAGTGCAGTGATGTGATCGTGGCTACTGCAGACTCCATCTCCTGGCCCCAAGTGATCTTCCTGCCTCAGCCTCCCAAGTAGCTGAAACCATAGGCATACATCACCATACTCAGCTAATTTTCTTATTTTTGTAGAGACAGGTGTCAACCTATGTTACCCAACTGGTCTCAAACTCCTGGACTCAAGGGATCCTTCCGCCTCAGTCTCCCAAAGTGCTGAGATTACAGATATGAGCCACTGGACCTGGCCAGATATTTTATTTTTATATCAAATCCCCTTGTGTTGGTGATGGAAAAGTTTTATTTTAAAACAGTTTTGTCATTCTCAAATTATGAATCAAAGAAGCAAAAAGTAGTTTAACTCGTATCTCCTGTTTCACCAGTTTGTTACAAAATTAGGTTACATTCCTTTTAATATTTAAATGATTCGGTGTCTTCACCCTGACTACTAGGATATGTTCTTTTCCCTTCTCCAGGGCCCTTCTACCATGATGTAAGCTAACAGTACCATACTACTTACTTTGAGCCAGATGCTCTTCTAAGTGCTTTTTACATATCATAACTCATAACAACTCCAGACTCCTTAGAGAGGCTTATGAAGTTTTATGGGTTAGTACTTCTTATTATCTTGGGAAGAACAAAGCCTGAAAACCTGCTCAGTCAGCCAGAGATTCCTGTTCTCTTTGGCTGTTGTTGCTTTTACTCTCAAATGGTATTTCTGGTGAATTTCAGGGCATCCTACTATTTTTCTGCTAGTTTACTGCTAGGAGAGTAGCTCTCCAATAAACACTGGCCAATGAGAGTATCACATCATCAGTTCAGAGATGGACATATGGTCCAGTATGGGCTAATCAGAGCTAAGGAGGCTTTTTCTGGGGCTTTGATGGAAACAGAATGAAATCTTTGTGTTTCCATGGTGACTGCCAAGCTGGTAGACTATAGGTCTGTTGACTCCAGTGACCCTCTTGGGGAAAGCGTATGAGAAAATAAAGCGAACATACAGGAAAGCAAAGCAAGGTCATGGAGAGGAAGTGAGAGAGTGAGTGTGAATCCTGATGATATTGTTTGAACCCCTTGATCCAGCCATGCCTGAGGTCAGACTAACCCTGATCTTTTATGCTATAGGAACCAATAAATGCCTTTTGTTTTTATTGTTTCTTTTCTGTTTCCCTCCAACTTCGGTGAGACAAGAATGCCTATTTTGTTTTGTTTTATTTTATTTTTTTGAGATGGGGTTTCGCTCTTGTTGCCCAGGCTGGAGTGCAATGGCACAATCTTGGCTTACTGCAACCTCTGCCTCCTGGGTTCAGGTGATTCACCTGCCTCAGCCTTCCTAGTAGCTGGGATTACAGGCACACACCACCATGCCTGGCTAATTTTGTATTTTTGTAGAGATGGGTTTTCACCATGTTGGCCAGGCTGGTCTCGAACTCCTGGACCTCAGGTGATCTGCCTACCTTGGCCTCCCAAACTGTTGGGATACAGGTGGGAGCCACTGTGCCCGGCCTAAGAATGCCTGTTTTCAAAAGCCACTTTGAATTCACTTTCTGTTACATGTGGACCAAAGAGTCCTGACTAGGGCAAGAGGTGAAGCAGAGGTACAGTCTCTAGGCTGGAGCACCTGGGCACCTGTAGAGTAGACCTACAAAACCACTGACTTCAAACAATGCACTAGCCCATGAGTAGGTGCTTCCTGGGCAGTCCAGGATGTGTGCAAGTGAGTTTGCATGTGGAGTGAATTTCTTGCTTTCCTCATACCTGAATCCTTTTTGAGGGGATATTTTCTCTAAATTGCTGGAAACTTCACCCCTCAGGGGTGGGAAATTGGCACCTCCTAGGTTTTTTTCATGTTCCTATGGGAGAGTCAGCCAGGATAAAGGTCACTGCATTTGGGTATAAGAATATTGCCTAGTGATTGGCCTTGTAGTTTCACTTTTTTTTGAGACAGAGTTTTGCTCTGTCACCGGGCTGGAGTGCAGTGGCGCAATCTCTGCTCACTGCAATCTCCGCCTCCTGGGTTCAAGTGATTCTCTTGCCTATGCCTCCTGAATAGCTGGGACTACAGGCACGCACCACCACACCTAGCTAATTTTTGTATTTTTAGTAGAGACGGGGTTTCACCATATTGGCCAGGCTGGTCTCGATCTCTTTACCTCATGATCTGCCCGCCTCGGCCTCCCAAAGTGTTGGGATTACAGGTGTGAGCCACTGCGCCTAGCCTATAGTTTCACTTTGACTCACTATTTAATATTTCTTTTTAAATTATTCATGTAGTTGGAAGTAGCAACCCCCTTTTTTCTAGAGAATTTATTATTATTTTATTGTTATCTTGGTTTCTGCCCATTAAATTTCAGAGGGATAGAAGATAGTTGTATTAGTATTAGTCTGTTTTGTGTTGCTATTAGGGAATACCTGAGGCTGGGTAATTTATAAATAAAAGAGGTTTATTTGGCTGACAGTTCTGCAGGCTGTGTAAGAAGCATAGTGCCAGCATCTGCTTTTGGTGAGGGCCTCAGGAAGTTTCCAGTCATGTTGAAAGGGAAAGGGGGAGCAGGCATGTCATATGGCAAGAGAGCAAGCAAGAGAGAGAGGGAGAAGGTATTACAGTCTTTGAAACAACCAGGTCTTGTAGGAACTCATTACCACTCATTACTTCAGGGATGGCACAAAGCCATTTGCTAGATATCTGCTCCTGTGACCCAAACACCTCCCACTAGGTCTACCTCCAACATTGAGGGTCACATTTCAACATGAGATTTGGAGGGGACATCAAATCATATCAAAGTTCTGTCCAGCAGCAACTAGAGGGGGTACTTTAAAGTTAGTCATCTCCTATTCGACTTGTATTTTTAGACAGATAATCTTCCAAATTTCTCTATCATTATGTAGAGGTCACCTTGCCACTGGCCAGGTAGTTTGTGTTAATTTTATAGTAATATTTATTATCTTTTCAGTGGTTTCTGGCACCTGGAGGTGTTTTTGCAAGCAGCAGCAATACTTTGTTTGGGAGTATGACTTGGGTAGGGTTTTTAGAGTCTCCCTTCCATACATCTACTTTAGAGCATTAATCTATGTGTACTTGTGGTCTCCACCTGACATCAAAAAGTAGCATGTAAAGTTGGTGACATCAAGATTCCACTGATGTGTGATTCAGAAATGTCACACCTTCTGCTAATGCCACTGTGTTACCAACATTAAAAAGTATTCACTGATTTATTTTATAAAACAATAGCTTTAAAAAATAAACTTCAAGGCAGGGCGTGGTGGCTCACTCCTGTAATCCCAGCACTTTGGGAGGCCGAGGCGGGTGGATCACGAGGTCAAGAGATCGAGACCATCCTGGCCAACATGGTGAAACCCCGTCTCTACTAAAAATACAAAAAGTAGCCAGGCATGGTGGCACATGCCTGTAGTCCCAGCTACTTGGGAGGCTGAGGTGGAAGGATCACTTGAACCCAGGAGGTGGAGGTTTCAGTAAGCCGAGACTGCACCACTGCACTCCAGCCTGGTGACAGAGCAAGATCTGTCTCAAAAAAAAAAAAAAAAAAAAGAAAAACTTTAAATTTTAGAATGGATTTAGATTGACAGGAAAATTGCAAAGATAGCACAGAGAATTTATCACTGGTGTTTTGAAATTTGTTTTACAATTTTTAGGTTTGGGGTTCTCTTTGGGGTTATTTGTGATGCCCCTGTACTTGTGTATACTGGCTAAGTAGAATATTTCAGGTAGTAGCTGGATCTCAGTCTCCTATAATCTGAGTACAGTATATGAACAAACTCTTCTACTGAAGAAGCATTTCCCCCCCATTGTATCTGTACAACTGTGATTGCTTTCTGGCTTATAGTGGGATACACTTCTGCGCAGCCATGGAAGTGATTGATCAGTGAAAATAGTCTTTTAAAGTTGCACCTATCAAACTTTGAGGATATGAGGATGCACAATTTATGACTGTTTTATAAAAGGTATCAATGTTAGTAAGGCTTTTGCATATGTGGAGAATATGTCTTACAATTGGATTTGACGTTCTCAGTCATCTTAAAACCAAAATGGCCAAACATGCCATATTTTATGACAAAAAATGTACAGTTAAATATTTTATTGTATTCCAGATTATTCTGTTCTTTTCTTTTTCATAAAATAACATAATTTGATTATCTTTCTAATATTCTGTGAATGGATTTTGCATCAAGCATATTTGAGGTATAGATCATTTACAATACAGTGTGTTCATTTCCAATGTACATTTCCAAATTTCAGCAAATTTATATACCTGTATATATTATGAACACCTCTGTGAACACAAACTAGAAGATCTAGAAGAAATGGATAAATTCGGGCCGGGCACGGTGGCTCAAGCCTGTAATCCCAGCACTTTGGGAGGCCGAGGCGGGTGGATCACGAGGTCAAGAGATCGAGACCATCTCGGTCAACATGGTGAAACCCCATCTCTACTAAAAATACAAAAAATTAGTTGGGCATGGTGGCACGTGCCTGCCATCCCAGCTACTCAGGAGGCTGAGGCAGGAGAATTGCCTGAACCCAGGAGGCAGAGGTTGCGGTGAGCCGAGATTGCGCCATTGCACTCCAGCCTGGGTAACAAGAGCGAAACTCCATCTCAAAAAAAAAGAAGAAGAAGAAGAAATGGATAAATTCTGGGAAACACACAACTTCCTGAGATCAAACCAGGAAGAAATTAAAACTCTAAACAGACCAATAATGAATTCTGAAATGGAATCAGTAAACAAACAAACAAACAAACAAAAAACCTACCAACCAAAAAAAGCCCCAGACCAGATGGATTCAAAAATTCTATCAGATGTATAAAGAAGAGCTGGTACCAATCCTACTGAAAATATTCCCCCAATCATGGAGAAGGGACTCCTCTCTAACTCATTCTACAAAGCCAGCATCATCCTGATACCACAATCTGGCAGAGACACAATGAAGAAAAGAAAACTTTAGGTCAATATTCCTGATGAGCACAGACACAAAATTCCTCAGCAAAATATTAGCAAGCCGAATCTAGCAGTGCATCCAAAAGTTTATTCACCATGATTTGGTAGGCTCTATTCCTGGGATGCAAGGTTGTGTCAACATGTATGAATCGGTAAATGTGATTCACCACAGACAGAATTAAAAACAAAAATCATATGGTCATCTCAACAGATGCAGAAAAAGCTTTTGATAAAATCTAACATTTCTTCCTCATAAAAGCCCTCAGAAAACTAAGCATTGAAGGAATATACCTCAAAATAATATGAACCATCAATGACACACGCACAGCCAACATCGTACTGAATGGGCAAAAGCTGGAAGAAATTTATCTTGAGAATTGGAGCAAGGCAAGGATGCCCACTCTCGCAACTCCTATTCAAAATAATGTATTGAAAGTCCCAGCTAGAGCAATCATGCAAGAGAAAGAAATAAAAGGCATCCAAATAGGAAAAGAAGTCAAACTATGTCTCTTCACAGATAACATTATTTTATACTTAGAAAACCCTAAAGAATCTGTAAAAAGGCTATTAGATCTGAAAAATGACTTTAGCAAAGTCTCAGGATACAAAATCAATGTAAAAAAATCAGTTGCATTTCTATACACCAATAACATGTAGAATCTAGACTGAGAGTCAAGTCAAGAACACAATCCCATTTCCAGTAGCTAAGAAGAAAATGAAATATATGGGAATACAGCTAATCAAGCAAGTGAAAAATCTCTACAAGGAGAGCTACGAATACTCCTGAAAGAAATAATAGATGACACAATAAATGGGAAAATGTGCTCATGGTTTGGAAGAATCAGTATCATTAAAATGGCTATTCTGCCCAAAGCAATTTATAGATTCAGTGCTATTCCTATCAAACTACCAATGTCATTCTTCACAGAACTAGAAAAAAAATTATAAAATTCATATGGAATGCCTCTCTCATTGTTTTTGAAATTGTTTTCTTTGTCTTTAGTTTTCAGAAATTTGATTATGTTGTGTCTTTGGCATTGATTTCTTTGAGCTTATTCTGTTTGGGGTTTGGTAAGGTAGGTTTAGATTTTTTGTCAAATTTGGGGAAATTTCATCTATTATTTTTGTGAATATTTTTTTGGCTTCACTCTCTGTCTCCTTTCCTTTTGTGACTAAAGTGAGGTGAATGGTGGATCCTCTGTTAGCCCCTCAGGTCCCTGAGATCCTTTTTTTTTTCCTGCCTATTTTCTTTCTGTTGTTCAGATTGGGTAATTTCTATTCTGTCTTCCATTTCACTTTTTTCTCTGTTTCTCCCATTCTGCTATTAAGTCCATACACTGAGCTTTTTATCTTGGTTATTGTATTTTTCAGTTCTAAAATTTCCATTTGGTTCTTTTAAATTTTTTATTTCTTGGCTGAGATTTTTCATTTTCTATTTGTTTCAAGTGTGTTTATAATTGCTTATTGAAACCTCTCTCTCTCTCTCCTTTTTTCGAGACAAAGTTTCAGTCTGTCATCTAGGCTGGAGTGCAATACCTCGATCTCAGCTCACTGCAACCTCCGACTTCCGAGTTCAAGTGATTCTCCTGCCTCAGCCTCCCATATAGCCTCCCATATAGCTGGGATTACAAGTGTGCACCACCATGCTTGGCTAATTTTTTTGTATTTTTAGTAGAGATGGGGTTTCACCATATTAGCCAGGCTGATCTTGAACTCCTGACCTCAAGTGATCTGCCCACCTTGGCTTCCCAGAATGTTGGGATTACAGGTGTGAGCCACCATGTCCAGCCCATTGAAACATTTTTGTGATGCCTGTTTAAAAATTCTTGTCCATTAATTTCAACATCTGTGTCATCTTGGTGTTGGTGTCAATTCTCTTTTCTCACTCTGGTTGAGATCTTCCTGATTCTTGGTATGATGGGTGGTTTTTGGTTATATCAGGGAGACATTTTTGACCTTATGGTATGACATTCTGAATCTTATTTAAATCTTTTTTAAAGCAGGCTTACTCTGACACCACCATGATCAAGGAAGTGGCTATGGCCTCATTACTGCCAGGTTTTGGTGGAGGCCCAGGTCCCCCGGTAAGTCTCGATGAAAAACATACTGGCTAGAAGGGGGAGAAGCACCTTGTTAACTTCTCCCCACAGGCCTTCCCTGACACTTTGGTGGGTGGGAGAAGGCCATGTTACTACTGGATGGTGGCTAAAGTTCCAGCTTCTCTCTCGACCTCCTCTGATTCAAGTGGAGAGGAGGAGTGGCACCTTTTTATTGTTTGGTGAGAATGGAAGTCCAGGATCTCTGTGTGGTGTCTCCTGACATTTTAGAGGAGGATGCCATGTCACCACCAAGTGAGGATGCAAGTCCTGGATCTCTACTTGATCTTGTCTGATAATACCTCAGCAGGGGAATTTTTTTCTTGAGATGGATCTTGCCTGCTGCCCAGGCTGGAGTGCAGTGGTGTAATCTTGTCTCACTGCAAACTTCACCTCCAGGTTCAAGCGATTTTTCCTGCCTCAGCCTCCTGAGTAACTGGGATTACAGGCACAGCCACCACACCCACTAATTTTTGTATTTGTAGTAGAGACAGGGTTTCACTATGTTGGCCAAGCTGGTCTCGAACTCCGGACCTCAAGTGATCCACCTGCCTTGGCCTCCCAAAGTGCTGGGATTACAGGTATGAGCCACTGCGCCCAGCCCAGCAGGGGAATTTTAAGTGTGCCTTGTCCCAGCTAGCTGAGGGTAGAAATCCAGGCTGCCACTCAGCACTTGCTAATGGGATGACAACAGGGTGGTCTTTCCCATGATGTTTGGCCAGGATGGTGTGATGACTTTGTCTAAGAGTTTTCTGTCTTGCCAGGTTACCCCTTAACTGGTCTTTTGGCCAGAGAGACCAGGCTTTCTTGGGGATTTTTTTGGTTTGTGCCCATTGGTCTTTCCAGTGATTTCTCCAGCATCCAGTTCCAGATAGATGAGGCATAAAAGAAAACCGAGGGAACTCACTGCCATGTCATTCTTGAGGTCCCAAGGTCTCTACCTGGTCTGTCTTCTCTCCACCTTTAAGAGTCTTTTAGTGTTTGTTTTATCTATAATATCCATGGCTTTTAGCTATACTTAGTGGGAGGTATAGGAAGTAGTGCCCCTATTTAATCTTAAGTTCATTCCTTTTTCTAGCTGAGCAGTATTTTATTGCATAGAAATGTCGCAGTTTGATCGTTCATTTCAGCAACCTGTTGATGAACATTTGGACTGTCTCCAGCTTTTGGCTTTATGAAACAGTGCTGCTTTGAATGTAATTTAATACTGTTATGAATATATGTTGTGAGGTCTTTGTGTGGACTATGTTTTCACTTCTCTTGGGTAAACACCTAGGAGTGGAATTGCTGAGTCATGTGGTAATTGCATGTTTAACTTTATGAGACATTGTCAAACTTTGTCACAGTAGTTGTACCATTTTACTTTCCTATCAGCAATGTTCCAGTTGCTCTACAACCTCACCAATGCTTGGTTTTAATAGTCTTTTAAGTTTTAGTCATTCTAATTTTAATTTGCGTTTCTCTGGTGACTGATGGTGTTGAACACCTTTTCATGTACATATTTGCCATTCATATAGCTCATTCAGTGAAGTGTCTGTTAACATATTTGGCCTAGTTTTTTTTTATTGGGTTGTCTTCTAGTTATGAAGTTGAAGAAGTTCTTTATATATTCGGAATACAATCTTTCATTAGAGATATGTTTTATAATTTTTTTCCTCTCAGTCTATGCCTTGTATTTTTGCTGTCTTTTTAAAAAGAAAGCTTTATTGGACCTGAAATTTTCATTGTCTTAACTGTATCTTTTGAAGATAACAAGTTTTAAATTTTGATGAAGTTTGGTTTTTTTTCTTCTGTATCTTATATTTTTGTGTCTTATCTAAGAAAATTTTGCTTGAACCAAAGTCATAACCTTTCTTTACTATGTTTCTGTCTAAAAATTTTATAGCTCCAATTTATATACTGAGGTTTATTATTTATTTTGAGCTATTTTTTATATGATATGAGATAAAGGTTGAGATCTGTTGTTTTGCATATGGATATCCAATTATTCCAGCACCTTTTTGTGAAGATTATCCTAATTATCTTGATATTTTTGTTGAAAATCGATTGATTATATACACATAGGTCTACTTCTGGACTCTATCCTGTTGATCTATATGTCTATCCGCAATATTAACAATATTCTTATTAATAATATATATTACTATTTCACATATTAATATCTACTGCTGAGCTAGCTTTATAGTTAGCTAAGTCTTAAAAGTCAGACAGTATAAGTCTTCTAACTTTGTTCTTATTTTTCTAGATTGTTTTAGATATTCTAGATCCTTTGCTTTTCTATTTTAACTTGAGAGTCTGCTTTTATCCCTTTCTATAAAATAGCTGTTTTGATTTTTATTGATGCCTAGATCAATCTAGGATGGTCTTGAACTCCTGACTGCATGATCCACCTGCCTCAGCCTCCCAAAGTGCTGGGATGGATGGATGGATACATATATATGTGTGTGTGTGTATATATATATATATATATATATATATATATATATAGAGAGAGAGAGAGAGAGAGAGAGAGAGAGAGAGAGAGAGAGAGCGCCGAGCTTTGCTCTGTTGCCCTGGCTGGAGTTTAATGGTGTGATCTCAGCTCACTGCAACCTCTACCTCTCAGGTTCAAGTGATTCTCCTGCCTCAGCCTCCCAAAGTGCTGGGATTACAGGCATGAGCCATCACTCCCAGTGAAGAATTGATATCTATACTGAGTCTTCTGATCCATGGGCATGGTGTACTTCTTTATTGTTTATTTATGTGTTAACGTTTCTCGGCATTTTATAGAATTTTAATTTTCAATTTTGGTCATTTCTTGTGACTTTGAAACCAGTTTTTTTTCTTTCTACCTTCTTTTCTCTGTCCTTCTATCCTACTTTTTCCTTCTTCCTTCCCTCCCTCTTTCCATCCTTTCTACAGTTTTTAATTCTTTCTTCCTTTTAAAATTCAGCCATATAGTACATATCTTGAATCCTTGTTGGCTTTTCATTGATTTATTACAACTTAAAATGCATTCTTTAGACAAATGCATTTGGCCATCCTTTAAAATGAAGTTAGGCAGAGATTGCAGCCAAGCACACAGCACTTTGTGTAGAGAGGCTGTTCTGTATAGAATAGTTGTTAAGAGCACAGACTGTGGATCCAGACCACTGTTGTTTGCAGTTCTGTCTCTGTTATTACTAGATGTGTCACCTTGGGAAAGTTATTTCATCTTCTTTGTGTCTCAGTTTCTTCATTTGTAAATTGTGAAAAAAAGTATCTAGATTGGATGATTTTGGGGAAAATTAAAGGTCAATACAAGACAAATGATTGGAATAGTAACCAATAAACACTGGATTAGTGTATGATAATACTATTATTATTATTATTATTTTGAGACAGAGTCTCCCTCTGTTGCCAGGCTGGAGTGTGGTGTTGCGATCTCAGCTCACTGCAACCTCTGCCTCCTGGGTTCAAGCGATTCTTGTGCCTCAGCCTTCTGAGTGGCTGGGATGACAGGCACGTACCACCACACCCAGTTAATTTTTGTATTTTTAGTAGAGACGATGTTTCACCATGTTGACCAGGATGGTCTTGAACTCCTGACTGTGTGATCCACCGGCCTCAGCCTCCCAAAATGCTGGGATTACAGGCATGAGCCACCACGCCTGGCCTATAATACTATTGTGATTATGATCCACTGTCTACTGGGAAAAGAAGCTTGCAGTGGCAACAGAAATAAAATGTTGAAGAATGCTGACTGAAGCCTAGGAATGCAGAGGTTGGAAGGGTCAGGGGAGTTTTCAATGATAATTTAATACTGAAGTCTTAAAAAAAAGTTTAAAACCACTTTTATTGAGGTATGATTGACAGGAAAAGCTATTCATATTTAATATATACATCGCAATGAATTTGCAGATAAATACGTGCCTGTGAAACCAACATTACCATCAAACCCATCATCATCTCCCAAAGTTTCCTCCTGTCCCCTTCTGTGATAATAATGATGATGATGATAAGTGACTTTTTTTTTTTTTTGGCAAAAACCCTTGACATAAAATCTTTTAGCAATTTTAAGTACAAAATATAGTATTGTTAGCTATAGGCAGTATGCCATGGAGTAGATTTCCTGAACTTACTTATCTTGCATAATTGAAGCTTTGTACCCTGTCATCACCACCTCCCCAGTTTCCCCTCTGTGCATCCCTTGCAACCACCATTCTGCCCTCTGCTTCTATGAATTTGACTTTTTTCTTTTTTTTTTTGAAACAGAGTCTTACTCTGTCACCCCTGCTGGAGTGCAGTGGCATGATCTTGGCTTACTGTAGCCTCCGCCTCCTGGGTTCAAGCTGTTCTGTCTCAGCCTCTTGAGTAGCTGGGCTTACAGGCACCCGCCACCATGCCCAGCTAATTTTTGTATTTTTAGTAGAGACAGAGTTTCACCATGTTGGTCAGGCTGGGTCTCGAACTCCTGATGTCAGGTCATCTGCCTGCCTTGTCCTCCCAAAGTGCTGGGATTACAGGTGTGAGCCACCGCACCCTACCTGAATTTGACTGTTTTATATTTCACGTGTAGGTGAGATCATACCGAACTTGTCTTTCTGTGCTTGCCTTATTTAACTTAAAATAGTGCCCTCTAGGTCCATATGATGATCACAAATGGAATCATTTCCTTTTTAAAAATGCTGAATAATATTCCATCATATGTATATGCCACAATTTTGTTGTCTGTTCATCCATCAATGTCCATTTAATATTGCATATTAAATATTCAACCTTGAATATTGCAAAGAATGCTGCAATGATCATGGCGGTGCAGATATCTCTCTGAGATACTGATTTGTTTCCTTTAGATATATATGCCCAGATGTGAGTTGCTGAATCATTTGGTAGTCCTATTTTTAATTTTTTGGGGAACCACCACACTATTTTCCGTAATAGTTGTTCCAATATGTCTTTCCACCAACAATGTATAAGAGTTCCGTTTCTCAACATCCTTACCAGCACTTGTTAGTTTTGAATTTTTGATAATGCTCATGCTAACAGGTGTGAGATTATATATCATTGTAATTTTGACTTGCATTTCCTTGATGATGATCTTCAGCTCCTTTTTATATGCCAGTTGGCCATTTGCATGTCTTCTTTGGAAAAATGTTTGTTCAGGTATTTTGTCCACTTCAAAATCAGGTTGTTTGTTTTTTGCTGTTGAGTTGTATGAGTTCCTTATATATTTGGAATATTAACCCCTTATCAGATACATGGTATGCAAATGTTTCTCTTATTCTGTGGTTGTCTTTTCATTTTGTTGTTTTCTTTGCTGTGTAGAAACTTCTTAATTTGATATATTCCTATTTATTTTTGCTTTTGTTGCTTATGCTTTTGGTACCACATCCAAAAATGGATATAGATTTTGATGGACTACCCCACTCCCCAAATTATTGTTAAGACCAGTGTCATGGAGCTTTTCTATATGTTTTCTTCTAAAATTTTAATGATTTCAGATCTTACATTTAAGTCTTTAATCCATTTTGAGTTGACTTTTGTGTATGGTATAAATAAGGTTGAATTCCATTTTTTTAAATGTTTATGTTCAGCTTTTTAATTCTTGTTCACAGTTGCTTTAGATATTAGAGATCTTTTGTAGCTCAATATAAGTTTCAGGATTTTTTTTTTTCTATTTCTGTGAAAATGCCATTGGAATTTTGAATGGAGTTGCAATGGATCCTTAGATTGCTTTGGGTAGTATAGACATTTTGACAATATTGATTCTTCCTGTTCACGGACATGGGATTTTGTGGAATAGGTTCACTGTGCACTGATTCCCAACTTATCTGAGTCCAGTAAGACTGAGCCCACTTGGAGAGAGATACAAGATGGCCGATCACTAGCAGCTCGGGATTGTAGTTCCCCGTGAAAGTGCAGGAAATCAGAGGATGCCACACTTTCAGACAAATTTTTGTTGCTCATGGACCAGGAGATTCCCAGCGGAGGAGCGCCACGGGTTGCCAGCGCAACTCTTGTGGCTGGTGCGGCGGTTTTGCTGGCGCCCCGGCACGGTGGTTTTTGGTGCGGAGTAAATGGGACTGGGTCCCCTTTTGGTCGACATTTGGAGCTCTGGGAAGGCAGAGTCACCTATTTAGCTGATTGAAACAGGGACTCAAGAAGAAAGCCAGACTGGAGATTCCCAGGCAGAAAAGCACCACAAATCTTAACGCTGCTGTTTTAGCCGGCGCAGTGGGTTGCTCAGATTCCGGCACTGGGAATCAACAAGTTGGACGTCCACTCAGAGAACTAATTTGAAAGTTGGTAATTCGAAAGACAACAGGTGGATAAATTTACAATGATGGGAAGAAACCAGCATAAAAAGGCTGAGAATACCCAAAATCAGAATGCCTCTCCCTCTACAGGGGATCACAGTTCCTCATCAGCAAGGGAACAAGGTCTGATGGAGAATGAGTGTGTTCCATTATCAGAATTAGGCTTCAAAAAGTGGATAATAAGTTAAAAGAACATGTTAAAAGAACATGTTCTAGCCCAATGTAAAGAAACTAAGAACCTTGAAAAAAGGTTTGACGAAATTTTAATGAGACTAGACAATCTAGAGAGGAATATAAGTGCATTGATGGAACTGAGGAATACAATATAAGAACTCCGCGAAGTATGCACAGGTTTTAACAGTCGAATTGATCAAGCAGAAGAAAGGATATCAGAGGTCGAAGACCAACTTAATGAAATGAAACGAGAAGACAAGACTAGAGAAGAAAGAGTAAAAAGGAATGAGCAAAGTCTCCAAGAAATATGGGACTATGTGAAAAGGCCTAATTTACGTTTGATAGGTGTACCTGAATGTTATGAAGAGAATGAATCCAAGCTGGAAAATATTCTTCAGGAAAACTTTCCTAACCTAGTAAGGCAGGACAGTACTCAACTCCATGTAATACAGAGAACACCACAAAGATATTCCTCAAGTAGAGCAACCCCAAGACACATAATTGTTAGCTTCACCAGGGTTGAAATAAAGGAGAAAATTCTAAGGGCAGCTAGAGAGAAAGGTCAAATTTCTATTACCTGTGAGTCTAAAAGGGAAGCCTATTAGACTCACAGCAGATCTCTCAGCTGAAACACTACAAACTAGAAGAGAGTGGGGGGTCAATATTCAATGTCCTCAAAGAAAAGAATTTTTAACCCAGAAGCTCATATCCAGCCAAATTAAGCTTCATAAATGAAGGAAAAATAAAATTTTTCATGAACAAGCAAGCACTCAGAGATTGCATCACCACCAGGCCTGTTTTACAAGAGCTTCTGAAAGAATCACTATACACGGAAAGGAACAACCAGTATTAGTCATCCCAAAAACTTACCAAAAGGTAAAGAGTATCTCCATAATGAAGAATCTATATCAACTAATGGGCAAAATAGCCAGCTAGCATTAAACGACAATATTAAACTCATATATCAATATTAATCCTAAATTTAAATGGATTAAATGCCCCAATTGAATAAAAAGTCAAAATTTTCAATTTTATTTAAATTTCAATTTATTTTATTTAAATTGAATAAAAAGTCAAAACCCATCAGTATACTGTATCCAGATCCATTTCATAAGCAAGGACACACAAAGACTCAAAACAAAGGGTTGGTGGAAGACTTACCAATCAAATGGAGAGGAAAAACAACAACAACAAAAAACAGGAGTTGTAACTTTAATCTCTGACGAAATAGACTTTAACAGTAACAAAGACTAAAAGAAACAAAGAAGGACATTACATAATGGTAAAAGGATCAATGCAACAACAGGAGTCAATGATCATAAATATATATGCACTAAATATAGGAACACCTAGATATATAAGACAAATTCTTAATGACTTATAAAGAGACTTGGACTCCCACACAATAATAGCGGGAGACTTTGACACCACATTGTTAATATTTGACAGATCAACAAGATAGAAAATTAACAGGGACATCTATGATTAGAGCTCACACCTGGAACAAGTAAACTTAGTGAATATTTATAGAATTCTTCACCCTAGGTCCACAGAATATACATTTTGCTCAGTACCACATTACACCTATTTTGAAAGTGACCACATAATTGGAAGTAAATCACTCTTCAGCATTTGCATAGCATTTTACAGTCTTAAATTAAATATTGGTTGGCTGTTTGTTTGTTATTTTCTTTCCTTATTCCTTGCTGTCTCCTCTGTTAAGCACAATTATCGGCATGAAAGAGGTTTTTAATACCTATTTTTAGATTGCATTCCAGCCTGGGCAATAGAACAAGACTGCTGTTCTCTCTCCCGCTTTCTCTTTCTCTTTCTTTCTTTCAAAAAAAAAAAAAAGACTGAACCCACTTATATACAACAAATTAAATGTAATGAATTTATTAGCTACAGATAGGCAGCAAGGGACAATGAAAGCCCAGTGTTGATTGCAAGCATTCCCCGTCTCTGGAAAGCTGCTGTGGTGGATGGAGTGTCATATGGATGTACTCCACCTGTACTGCAGCTGAGGGACCTCCCCAGAAAAAGCAGTCTGCTCTGGCTTTTTGTTTTCAGACAGCGTCTCACTCTGTTGCCAAGACTGGAGTGCAGTGGCACTATCTCTGTTCACTGCAACCTCCACCTCCTGGGAGATTCTCCTGCCTCAGACTTCCGTATAGTTGGGACTAAAGGAGTGTACCACCAGGACTGGTTAATTTTCATATTTTTAGTAAAGATGGGGTTGCGCCCTGTAGCCCAGGCTAGGCTCCCAGAGTGCTGGGATTATAGGCATGAGCCACTGCACCTGGCTGGGTTTTTAAATTTATTTTTTTAATACCCTGGGGTAGAAGGCGGAGGTTGCGGTGAGCCGAGATTGTGCCATTGCACTCCAGCCTGGGTAACAAGAGTGAAACTCCGTCTCAAAAAAAAAAACAGTACCCTGGGGTATGTGACATACTGGGCTAAAGCATTGAAGGACATCTTATTTCTAGGGGGGACTGGAATAGAGCCTGGGCTGTTCTGGCCAACTCCTTATCTCAGGATGCTGAATTCCCAGCACATTGTATAGTTATTTTTGGGAACTACAAGCAAGAAAGGGGGAAAAACAAAATCAATGCAAGACTCCCCCACCCAATAACTGTCTTGCAGATATCTTTACATTTATTTGTGACTTTCCAGTGTATTTCATTAATGTTTTATAGTTTTCAGGGTACAGGCCTTTCACCTCCATATTTAAGTTTATTCCTAAGTATTTTGTCCTTCTCGATATTATTGCAAATGGAATTGCTATCTCAGTTCCTTTTTTGGATAGTTCATTGTCAGGGTATGGAAATGATACTGATATTTTTAGGTTGATCTTTATATCCTGCAACTTTACTCAATTTATTTATTAGTTTTAGCAATTTTTTTGGTGGGATCTTTAGGATTTTCTACATGTAAGAAAGATCATGTTAGCAAACAAGACAATTTAACTTTTTCCTTTTCTATTTGGATGCCATTTTGTTCTTTTTCTTTCCTAATTGCTCTGGCTAGGACTTCTAGTACTACTTCATGGTACTAGAAGTAGTGAATATGGATATCCTTGCTTGTTCCTGATCTTAGAGGAAAACTTTTGACTTTCACTGTTGAGTATGACTAGCTGTGGGCTTGTCATGTATGGCCTTATTATGTTGAGTTACATTATTCAGTACCTAATTTGTTGAGAAATTTTACCATCAAAAGATGTTAAGTTTTGTCAAATTCTTTTTCTGCATCTATTGAGATGATCATTTTTATTTTCCAATCTTTTAATGTAGTGGATCACATTTATTGATTTGTGTATTTTGAACCATTTTCTCATCCCAGGAATAAATCTAACTTGATGATGGTGTATTATTCTTTTAATGTATTGTTGAATTTTGTTTGTCAGCATTTTTATTGAGGATTTTTGTATTTATGTTTATCAGGGATATTGGCTTGTAATTTTCTTTTCTTGTAGTGTTTTTATCTGGCTTTGGGATCAGGGTAATGCTGGTCTTGTAAAAAGAGTTTAGAAGTGTTCCCTCCTCTTTAATTTTTGGAAAAATTTGAGAAAGATTGGCATTAATTCTTCTTTAAAGAATTGTAGAATTCAGCAGTGAAGCCATCTAGTCTTTATTAGTGCTCTGTTCAGATTTTGTATTTCTCCTGACTTAGTTTTGTAGGTTGTAAGTTATGAAAATTTATCCATTTTTTATGCTACCCAATTTGTTGGTGTATAATTGGTCACAGTAGCCTCTTATGATCCTTTGTATTTTTGTGGTATCAGTTGGAATGACTCATCTTTCATTTATAATTTTATTTACATCTCGTCTTTTTTTTTTTCTTAGTTTAGCTAAGGGTTTGTCAATTTTGTTTTTTTTCAAAAAACTGACTCTTTGTTTTGTTGATTTTTAAAAATTGTTTTTCTCATCTCTATTTCATTTATTTCTGTTCTACATTTTATTATTCCTTTTACTAGCTTTGGGCTTTGTTCTTATTTTTCTATTTCTTTGGGGTGTAACTTTAGGTTGTTTGTGTGAGATCGTTTCTTTTATTAATGTAATCATTTGTTGCTATAAACTTCCCTTCAATAACTGCTTTTGCTGCATCCCATACATCCGGTTTTGGTTTTTTTCCCCCAGTTTTGTTTGTTTCAAGGTATTTTTATCTCTTCTTTCAATTTCTTCTTTGACCCATTGGTTTTTCAGGAGTGTGTTGCTTAGTTTCTGCATATTGTGAGTTTTCCAATTTTTCTCCTATTATTGATTTCTAGTTTCATTTCATCATGATTGGAAAAGATATTTCACATGGTTTCAATCTTCATAAATTTGTCAAGATTTATTTTGTTGCTTAACATGTGATCTATCCTGGAGAATGTTCCATGTGGCTTAAGAAGAATGTATATTTTGTTCTGTTGGATAGAATGTTATGTATATGTTCATTGTATCTCTTTCGTATCTAGTGTTTAATTCTACTGTTTCCGTATTTGTTTTCTGTCTGGATGATCCATCCATTGTTGGGTGGGGTATGTATTTCTTCTACTATGTATTACTATTTTATGTCTTCCTGATGAATTGATCCTTTTGTTAGTATATATAATGACTTTCTTTGTCTTTTATGAGGTTTTTGACTTGAAGTCTATTTTATCTCTTATAAGTATAGCCACCTTTGCTCTCTCTTGGTTATTTTTATGGGATGTGGTTTTCATCCATTCATTTTCAGGCTATTTGTATTCTTAAATCTAAAGTGTGTCTCTTGTAGACAGCATATAGTTGGGCCTTATTTTTAAAAATCCATATATCCACTCTGTGCCTCTTGATGAGAGAATTTAATCTATATACATTTAAGGACTTACTATTGCTATTTTGTTAATTGTAGTTCCTTTCTTCCTCTCTTGTTGTCTCTCTTTGTGGCTTATTATTATTATTTGTGGTAGTATGCTTTGATTCTTTTCTTTTTATTTTTTTTGTATCTACTACAGGTTTTTTTTGTGTGTGTGATTACCATGAAGCTTACATAAAACATCTTGCAGTTATAATAGTCTATTTTAAGCTGATAATTTTTATTACATACAAAGACTATACACTTTTACTTCTTCCCCATATTTTATATTATTTATAACACAATTTATATCTTTTTATATTGTGTATCCAATTATATACCATCATCACAGTATCAGAGAATTCTGAGTTTGACTATATACTTATGTTTATCAGTGCATATATGTTTTCATGTTGCTAATACATGGTCCTTTTATTTCAACTTGAAGATCTCCCTTTCACATTTCTTGTAAGGCAAGTCCAGGGGTGATGAACTTCCTCAGTTTTGGTTTGTCTGGGAAGGTCTTTATCTTTCTTTCCTTTTGGAAGGATGGCTTTGCTGGGTATGTTTTTGGTCGGCAGTTTTTTTTCTTTCAGCACTTTGAGCATATCATTCTGCTCTCTCTTGGTCTGCAGGGTTTTTGGTGAGAAGCCCATTGATAGTCTTATGGAGGTTCCTTTGTATGTGTTGAGTTTTTTTTTTTTTTTTTTTTTTTTTTTGCTGCTTTAAAAATTCTCTGGTAAAAAGAATTTGAGGAGGTTAAAAAATAAATAAAATGAAACAAAAATTAAAAAAATCTCTCTTTGTCTTTGATTTTTGACTATTTGATTATAATGTGTTTTGGTGAAGACCTCTTTATTCTCAATGTACATGGAGTTCTTTGGGTTTAATGGATCTGGGTGTTTTTTTCTCTTTACAGATTTGGGAGGTTTTCTGTTATTTTATTTTTTGTAGTTTTTACAGTTTTATTTAAACACAGAACGTGCACATGAGCTGTCTACTCATTTTCTTCACTGTGCAGACTGGCATTGGAGTTAGTGACTCTGATGGCCAGCAGGCAGCTCTTTCCAAGATGGCTTTGTGGTTCTTGGAGGAAACATTGTGAGCAGTCTCAGCACAGTGAGATTTGTTGCATGTCAGCAGTGCTTCCAGCTCCTTCATGTTGTGAACCAGGAACTTCTGGAAGCCACTGGGCTGCATATGTTTTGTTTTTTTGTTGCTCCCATAACCAATGTTGGGCATCAAGATCTGGCCCTTGAACCTTCTGCGAACCCTGTTGTCAATATCTCTGGGTTTCTGCCAGTTACGCTTAATTTTGACGTATCGGTCTGACTGGTGCCAGATGAACTTCTTGGTTCTCTTTTTGTGATCTTGGACTTTACAAGGGGTCTGAGGGTGGCCATGATGCCAAGGAGGAGATGGCTGCCACCTTGGCAATACCAAGGAAGAGAGACATTATATTTTAAAATAAGCTTTCTTTCCCTTTCTCTTTCTCTGGTCCTTTTGGGATTTCTATAGTATATATAATATTTTACTTGATGTTTTCATAAGTCCAGCAGAGTTGAGCCAGCTGCTAAGATTCATGCCTGTTGTTATTGTTCATGTTCTCTCTACAGCAGCTAATGTGGGCCACGCACAATGGTATTGGGCCCCATACATGGTGGGGTGGGTTATGTAGGGTGCATAGACTTGTTGGGTGGGGTTCTGCAGGTGAGTCATCTGGTGGGATTTGTGGGCAAATCTCCTGCTGGACTCTGTAAGCTAATTGGCAGAATCTGTTGTTGGTTGTTGAAACCACATGCCAGTTTCTGTGCACTCCACTCCCTTCTCCCTGTTTCTAGGCGATCAGTCATCTGTATTCTGGGCAGGGAGAGACATAAGTGAGCCTCCTGGTCAGTGTTCTTCAAGTCTGGGGAAGCTAGGTGTTCACTATGCTTTCACCTTCCCCTGTGGGAGAAATGGAAGGCCAAAAAAGCTGCTCTCAGCACAAGCTGTGCCTCCTTGGGGAAGGGATGATGCAGGTAAAGTGGAACTGCACTTGTTGCCCTTTTCAGTGCTTCCACTCTTGGGTTGATTTGCTCCAGTGGGATGCTGGAGCCTCAGCCAGACTCCAGGCCTCCCACATAGTGATTCTCACCTGTCACTGTCTGCCTTAACTGGTGTTTCTTTCGGGGGATAAGAGCTGGAACATCCTATTCTGCCATGCTACTGATTTCACTCCTGACTGAATTTTGAAGAATGAACAGAACTCACTAGATGTATAAGGAGAAAAGAGCATTCTAAGCAGAGGGAACTCCAGGTACAAAGGCAGAGAAATTTAATCTATCAAGGTGCTTGTGATGGACAGTAAGTTTTTTGTGGGACTGGCATGTAGGGTTCATGGAAGGAGACAGTAGGAGTGTGTAATTGGAAAGTTAGTCAGGGGATAGATTACCATGGGCTCATATGGACAGTGAAAACTATAAAAGAAAATGGAAAACTTGTGATGGCTCTACACATTGAACTTTACCAGTGAAGACTTTTCCTTCTATCTGAGCAGGATTTTAGACATGGATTCATCAATGAGCAGTTGCAATACTGTACATGAGAGAAGTCAGGAGTGATGATAGAGCTCAGAGATAGAGACATCAGTAAAGGCATGTACAGTCACAGTTTATGAGATGGGCAATAAGAGGAGTTCATTCAACTAATATTTGCTGAGTATCTACCACATACCCTCAAACTTGTAGAAATTGAAGACACAGCAGTGAACAAAAAGAAAAAAATCCCACTCTTCTCTGTTACATATGTTTGCTATATCTATACATATTTTTTTTCTGGAGTATTTAAAAGCAAATCCCAGACATCATGTCATTTCACCTTCAAATATTTTAGTATGTATCTCTAACTCATAAGGACTTTAAAAATACATAACCATCATACATAACTACCATGTCATTTATCATAATATATAATACCATGATATCATTTCAGAGTTATTATGCATTTATATTTTCACTAGTGTTTAAAATGTCTTTTTAAAATTAGTTACTTTGGGCCAGGTGTGGTGGCTCATGCCTGTGATCCCAGTACTTTGGGAGGTAGAGGTGAGCGGATCACTTGCAGGCCAGGAGTTCACGTCCAGCCTGGCCAACATGGAGAAACCCTGTCTGTACTAAAAATGCAAAAATTAGCCGGACATGGTGGCGTGCGCCTGTAGTCCCAGCTACTCGGGAGGCTGAGGCAGGAGAATCACTTGAACCTCAGAGGCAGAGGTTGCACTCCATCCTGGGTGACAGAGCAACTCTGTCTCAAAAAATAACTAACTAAATAAAATTAGGTGCTTTGGATCTAGGTTCAAATAAGGGCCACATATTGTATTTGGTTGACATATCTCTTATCTTCATTAAAATCTAACAATTTCCTATCCTTCCTTTGGTATTCTTTTATGCCTCTTAAAATTGTTTCACTTTAAAATTATCGTATAGTAAAATTTGCTTTCTGGTATACAGTTCTATACATTTTAACACATGTATAGATTCATGTAATCATGACCACAGTCAGTATACAGAACAATTTTTTCACCTGCATGTGTGGGGTAGGAGGAGATCTGGTGGTTGATCCTCTATGACAGACTGTTAAATACCCCCTTGATTTTGGGTCTATGGCTCACCTTTCCACCTTGAACCTCCCTGGGCTGAGACTTTCCAGGTTCTGTGGGGGTTTAATGTCTCACTTTCCATTGGGTCAGGAAGATTAAATTGCCCAAGATTCCACATTGTATTGCGGAATTCAGATTCAAACCCAGATTTTCCATCTTCAAACCTCTATATTTAAAATTTATTGTATAAAACTAGAAAAATGTCTGAGCACATAGAGTACCAGAAGAACCAGTTTCAGAATATAGATGCAGGATTCCTAAATAAAATAATAACAAACCTGAATCTAGCACAAATTAATGAAAAAATTTATGAATGGTAGATAATAAATAAATATGAAGTAAAATGAGGAACCATTTTTGTGTATAGGTTACTAACTTGGCAGAGATTTTAAGAGAAATACTATCAGCTACAGTCAATAGATGGAGAAAACAGGCATTCTTATATGTTTCTAGTGTGAAAACAAATTGGTACCACCATTCAAGGGGTCAGTTTTACTATCTGTAACAAAACTCTTAATATTTCCCAACTTTTAACCCAGAAGTTTCACCTCTAGGAATTTATTTTCAGGAAGCAATCATGATATTTATAAAAATTTAACTATGAGGATATTAATTTCAGTGTTATTTATATATTGAAAAAATTAATAATATATCTGTCCACGAACATAGACTTCATAAAATAAATTAAAATACAAGACACAAAATAATATTGAAGAATAATGTTAATAACATGAATGTAAGATAATTAAGTGAAATACCTAGTTTCAAAACAGTGTTTTTTTTTTTATTACAAGGGATTCTTTCTGTTGCAAGTAATGAAAAGTCAACTAAAAATGGCTTATGAGAAAGAAAAGGAAGATATTGATTCATAAAAATGGAAAATCCATGGTCACAAGGCCTCCAGGTAAGGTTGCATCCAGCTTCCTCATCAGTAATTGGTTTCCATCTCTTGGTTTGGCTTTACTTTCAGATAGACACTCTAAAAACATTGTTAAAGAGAGCTACCAGTAGCTCTGGGATTATGCTTTACCAACTAATAACCTAACAGGAAAAGAGTATTCCTTTTAAATTATTCCAACAAAAATCCTAGTGCTGAATCTCATTGGTCAGGTCTGGCTCATGTACTTCTCTCCTTCTTTTATTTTTTAAATTGCATTTTAGATTTTGGGGTACATGTGAAGAACATGCAAGACTGTTGCATAGGCACACACATGGCAGTGTGATTTGCTACCTTCCTCCCCATCACCTATATCTGGCATTTCTCCCCATGCTATTTCTCCCCAGTACTCCTCTCCTTAACTGAGAGGTGGTGTGAGTCCCATTTGAACTATATCATAATAATGACAGCTGAAATTTATAGAGTATTGACTATGTGTCAGATTATGAGTCTGAGTCCCATGATTTTATGTATAAGTTTGGGCAATTTAACCTTCCTAAGCCAGAAAAGAACACATAATCTGTGTCCTCTGTATGATTTCACTAAATTCTCTTGGCAATCCTAGTGAAACAGATTCTATGTCCATCCTCATTTTATGGATGAAAACACTGAAGCTCAGGCAGATTAATTATTGTCTTAGTTTATTTAGCATTGCTATAAAGGAATACCTGAGGCTGGGTAATTTCTTTCTTTTCTTTTCTTTTTTTTTTTTGAGACAGAGTTTTACGCTTATTGCCCAGGCTGGAGTGCAACGGCGTGATCTCAGCCCACTGCAACCTCTACCTCCTGGGTTCAAGTGATTCTCCTGCCCCAGCCTCCTGAGTAGTTGGGATTACTGGCTTATGCCACCACGCCCGGCTAATTTTGTATCTTTAGTAGAGACGGGGTTTCTCCATGTTGGTCAGGCTGGTCTCAAACTCCCGACCTCAGGTGATACACCCACCTTGGCCTCGCAAAGTGCTGGGATTACAGGCATGAGCCACTACGCCTGGTCAGGCTGGGTAATTTCTAAAGAAAAGAGGCTTCTTTGGCTCATGGTTCTGTAGGCTCTACAAGAAGCACTGCACTGGCATCTGCATCAGGTGAGGGCCTCAGGCTGCTTCTAATGGTGGAAGGTGAAGGGGAGCCAGCGTTGGAAGTAAGGTGTGGAGGCGGTGCCAGGCTCTTTTTAACAATCAGTTCTTCTGGTAATGAATAGAGGAAGAACTTACCCTTGAGGGAAGGCACTAATTTATTGATAAGGGACCCACCCCCATGACCCAAATACCTCTCATTGGGCCCCACCTTCAACATTAGGGGTAAAATTTCAACATGAGATGTGGAGGGAACAAACATCCAAACTAAAGCAAGTTGATTATATAAATTGAAAGAATTAGCAAATAATGCGTTCACTCACATGGACTGAGAATACGGGAGGCAGCAGTTCTTCAAAGAAGGATCAGATGCTGCTTCAGACATTGAATAGAAAGCCCAAAACAAAGTAAAGGAAAACAAAACAACCCCATAGAATAAACAAGGATATGAAAACTTTAAAAGTCTGCTAGTAATATACTTGGAAAGGTACAGAATATATTGCACCCATATTATAACAGAGTAAGATCATGATACTTTTTATTTTTTTTTGAGACAGAGTCTTGCTCTGTGGCCAGGCTGGAGTGCAGTGGCTCGATCTCTGCACATTGCAACCTCCACCTCCCAGGTTCAAGGGATTCTCCTGCCTCAGCCTCCCAAGTAGCTGGGACTTACAGGTGTATGCCACCATGCCTGGCTAGTTTTTTGCATTTTGGTAGAGACGGGGTTTCTCCATGTTGGTCAGGCTGGTCTGAACACCCGACCTCAGTTGATCCACCCGCCTTGGCCTCCCAAAGTGCTGGGATTACTGACATGAGCCACTGCACCCAGCCAATAAATTTTAAGAGAATAAAAAGGGCCCTTCAAAATTAAAGCAAGAGAGTAGACCTGAAAAGTGTGACAGAAGAGTTAGAAGATAAACTTGAGGAAATAGCCCAAGAAGACATAGAGTTGGAAAATAGGAGAGAAAAGATAGAGAAGATTAAAGATTAAGACTGGAGTGTTCAGTATCTGAATAATAGGTGTTCAAGAGAGAAAAAGAATATGTAGGAGAGGCAGTCATCATAAAAACCATACAGAAAGTTTACTCAAAACTCACGAAGGCCCGGTGTGATGGCACGTGCCTGTAGTTCCAGCTACTCGGGAGGCTGAGGCTGGAGGATCACTTGAGCCCAGGAGTTCTGGGCTGTAGTGTGCTATGCTGAGTGGGTGTCCGCACTAAGTTCGGCATCAATATGGTGACCTTCCGGGAGCAGGGGACCACCAGGTTGCTTAAGGAGGGGTGAACCGGTCCAGGTCGGAAACGGAGCAGGTCAAAACTCCCGTGCTGATCAGTAGTGGGACTGTGCCTGTGAATAGCCACTGCACTCCAGCCTGGGCAACATAGCGAGACCCTGTCTCTTTAAAAAAAAAAATTAGAAAAAACTCATGAAGGACATGAATTTCCAGATTGAAAAGGTTCTTCAAATGCTTAGAGAAATGTATGAAAAAAGACTTGTCAAGACACATTATCATGGAATTTCAGAACACAGAGTCCAAGAGATCTTGAAAGCTTAGAGAGCAAGGAAGAGGATATATATGAAGATCAAATATAAAGGACTGGGCATCAGCTTTGGCTTTGCCTGCTTCAATAAACAATGGTAGAGGCAAGAGACACCAGAGCAAAGCTTGTCAAATTCTTAAGAAAAACTATTCCCGGCCTAGAATTCTGCACCCAGCTAAATTAGCAATCAAATATGAGTGTAAAATAAGGACATTTTCAGATGTGCAAGGTTTACTTCCCATGCATTCTTTCTGAAGGAGCTGCTGGAGGCTGTGCTTCTTGAATAAGAGGACAAGCCAAGAGAAAGAACATATGGGACACAACAGATAGGAATCTAACATAGGAGAGTGGTGAGGGGACTCTAGGATAAGGGTGATGGGAGAGTCCAGAATGACAGTTATGCACTAGGTGCAGAAGGAAACAAGTCCAGCTTGAAGAAATGGGACACCGGGACTCCAGGGAGAGACATACTGAGGGTTTCCATCACCACTCCCCACTGCCATCAGGCTAACTCTCTTTTTTGAGATGGAGTCTTGCTCTGTGGCCAGGCTGGAGTGCAGTGGTGCGATCTCCGCTCGCTGCAACCTCCACCTCTCGGGTTCAAGCAATTTTCCTGCCTCAGCCTCCCATGTAGCTGGGATTACAGGCATGCGCCCACCACCATGCCCAGCTAATTTTTTGTATTTTTAGTAGAGACAGGGTTTCACCATGTTGGCTAGGATGGTCTCGATCTCTTGACCTCGTGATCCTCCCGCCTCGGCCTCCCAAAGTGTTGGGATTACAGGCGTGAGCCACCACACCTGGCCCATGCTGACTTTTAAATCAAGGACTAAATACCCAGAGTCTGCCCCAGATTTTTCTCTGTGTTTATCTTATTTTGACCACATACTGATAAAGTTCCTGCTCGTTCCTCCGTGCTCTGACACTTGAGCTACTATGGGTATCATCTAGTAATGTTCTGCTTTGACTTCTGGGAAGTGGAGGGGAAGTCATGATGAGCAGAATATACAGAACATCCCCCTCCTTCTGACTATCCTGGCCAAACATCTAAAACGTGGCCCATCCTCCAGAGCTACCGTATGTCTCACCTGTGCTGAGCCCAGTGTTTCCCAGTGTTACTCATCACCTTACTCAAAGATTTTCTCATAAAAGCTTTTATAAATGCTTAGGGAAGCTGAAGCCAGATAATGACGCAGAGGCTGTTCAGCTTATCTTCTCCTGAGCCTTCCTCAAACAGTGGTAACATCACCCTTTCCTTATCCTTCTAGATTGGTGCTTGCTGCTCAGTTTTTCAAGATGAAAGTTGTCACGTTGTTTAGGGTTGCATTTATTGGTGGAAAACTGTAAAGGAAACAAGAGAATGATTAACAGAAGTCATCATTGTGGTTATCACTGGGGGCGGACAAGAGACCGCAACTGGGGAGGGATAAACAGAGGCTTCTAAAGGACTGGTTATATTTTGTGTCTTTTTTTTTTTGAGATGGAGTCTCACTCTGTCACCCAGGCTGGAGTGCAGTGGCTCAATCTCAGCTCACTGCAACCTCCACCTCCCGGGTTCAAGCGATTCTTCTGCCTTAGCCTCCCAAGTAGCTGGGATTACTTTTTGTACGCCTGGCTAATTTTTGTATTTTTAGCAGAGACGAGGTGTCACCATATTGGCCAGGCTGGCCCCAAACTCCTGACTTTGTGATCTGCCTGCCTTGGTGTCCCAAAGGGTTGGGATTACAGGTATGAGCCAACACACCTGGCCTATATTTTATATCTTAAACTGGGTGGATGATTATTTATCTTATTATATTAGGTTGGTGCAAAAGTAATTGCGGCTTTTGCCATGACTTTTAATTTAAATATTTGATCAAGCAAATTTTATTCATCCTTCTATTTGTATGATGCATTTTACAACAAACCATTTTAAAAATCAGGTGCTGTTAATAAAAGTGGAAGTCAATGGAAACAAGTAGAAATAAGAGATATTTTTTCAGGATCTTTGGATAGTAAAAATACCTGCAAAGAGAAAGGACAAGAAGGGACATTTTATTTCTTTTAAAGTGAAAGCAAGTTTATTAAGAAAGTAAAGGAATAAAAGAATAGGCAGAGCATCTGGGAAGGGACATTTAGTCCCCGCTCTGGCTTTGTTGTTGTTGTTTCAAGCAACAGAGACCTGCTCAATTTGACTCAAAAAGAATAGGGGTTGTTTTGAGCCTACACACGGAAGAAAATGGAATAGTAAAACTTAGACAGTGTTTCTTACAGGCATCCTTGTGTGTCTGTCTGCTCTGTTCCCTGCTAACCATACAGATGCTCCTTGACTTATAATGGGGCTGTGTCCTGATAAACCCATTGTAATTTGAAAATATCATTAAGTAGAAAATGCATGTAATACACCTAACTTAGGCTAAGGTATCTTAGCCTAGCCTGCCTTAAATGTACTCAGAACACTTAATATTAGCTTAAAGTTGGCAAGATTATCTAACACACAGCCCATTTTATAATAAAGTGCTGACTATCTCATGTGATTTATTGAATATTACACTGAAAGCAAAAAGCAGCATGGTTGGATGGGTACTCAAGGTGCAGTCTCTGCTGAATGTGTATCACTTTTGCACCATCCAAAAGTTGAAAAACACTAAGTTGGACCATTCCAAGTGGGGATTGTCTGTATAACAAATCTCCCCAAAACGTATTGTCTTAAAATAACAACTACTACTTATTTATTGGCTCAAAATGCTGAACTTTGGGAAGGGATTGACAGGAACAGCTTGGTTCTTCTCTATGTGGTGTTGGCTGGGCCACCTTTCCTGGGGCTGGAGGATCCGGGTGGCTTCAGTCACATGTGTGGCTCAGCAGAGGTATCTAGAACAACAAAGGACTGGCCAGGCCAGTCTCTCCAGCAGGCAGTCAGTCTTCTTTATTATGGTAGCTCAGGGCTCCAAGAGAAGCAAAGGGCAAGATGTCAAGCCTCTTCCTGGTCAAGAACTGGCACCGTGTCACTTCTGCATTCTGTTGGTCAAAGCAAGTCACAGGGCCAGTCTAGAATGCAGGGAGGAGAAACAGATTTCACCTCATGATGGAAGAAGTGCTTACGAGATGAGAAGCATTCGTGGCAGCTATTTTTGCAAACAATTTGCTGTACCTGTCTTCCACCTCATAATTTTGGTTGTACGTAATTTTAGTTTGCTATTGCTGAACTCTTGTTTTTCTGTCACCTCCAGCTTTATTGCCGACTAGCAAATCTTTTTTTCTGTGTTTTGGTTTAAATTCCTAAGAACAGTTGGTTTAATTAATCTCTTTACCTCATGTCAGTGGTCAGAGGTCAGAGGCCATCCTATTTTTTTTCACCAAGTTTTCATTTGGAAAAGCCTTTGGGAGAGTTACAAGAACAGTACCATGAATATCTATAGATGCTTCACTTAGATTCACCAGTTTCAACCTTGGGCACATTTGTTTGATCACACATTCATTCTTTATGCATATATATGCATGGAGTTGGTTGAAGACGTCATGATGTTTTACCTTTAAATACTTTAGCATATATCTGCTGAGAACAGGGGCATTCTCTTATATAACCACAACCAAATTACCACACTCAAGAAATTTAACATTTATATACAACTATCATCTAATTTACTAACTATATTTATATTTCTACAATTGCCCCAAAATGTCCTTTATATATCATTCTTTTTTGATCTGGTATTTAATAATCACACATCAAAATGGGTTACCATGTCTCCCTAATGTTCTTTTCTTTTTTTTGAAAGAGAGGAGGATCTCATTCTGGTCACCCAGGTAGGAATGCAGTGGCTTGATCATGGCTCATTGCAGCCTTGACCTCCTGGGTTCAAGTAATCCTCCGGCCTCATTTTTTGATTTTTTTGTATGTAGAGATGGGGACTCACTATGTTGCCTAGGCTGGTCTTGAACTCCTGGGCTCAAGTAATCCTCTCGCCTCTGCCTCCCAAAGTGTTGGGATTACAGGTGTGAGCCTCCCTAATGTTCTTTAATTTAGATAAGTTCTCTGTCATTTTTTGTCTTTTAGGATATTGACATTTTGGAGAGCCTAGGCTAGCTGTTTTGTACAATGTCTTTCAATTTCAGTTTGCCTGATTGTTTCCTCATGATTAGATTCAGCTTAAACATTTTTTGGCAAGACTACACCATTGGTGATGTGTGGCCAGTCACTTCAGGTGCTACTCTTAGGCAATTGCTGGCCAGCTGCCTGTGCGTACTACCATCCCATCTCCACCTTCCATCATTTCCATTGCCCGAAGTCTTCCAGGTAAGTTTGGCCATGGAAAGATAATAGTGGATGATTGGAGGGTGGGAAGAGGGGAAAGGCTAGGATATTGCCCCTATTTCTCTCTTTTCTGTGACTGCTTTTCTTTGTGTCTCCAATTCTTCCCCAACAAATGCTCCCTCTGTGGTTTCAGCTCCCCTAGGGAAATGCCCTCTCCTTAGTTCTGCTCCTTCTGGTTGGCCTCAACTTCTGTGCTCTGATAAAACTACCTTCTCCCATTGACTCCTCAGTTCCAGGATGGCAGTTCCTTTTAGCTGTTGCCGACCTCTCAGTTGCCTCATCATCCCATCCTGTGTCTGGCGTCTCAGCTTTTCCATTTCCTCTGTAACCAATTTCCTTATTAACTTTCCTGTTTATTTTGTTTGAAAAGTCTAGGGTGGTGTCTGTTTTCTTGACTAAACCTTGATTAAGATAGTTAGGGTGTTCATTGTCAGTGTGATTTGCGTGACTTGTGGAATGGGGCCACGTTGCAGAAAATAAGGCAGCATTAGCAACAGGAGGTATAAGATGGGAAATTCCTTTATAAGGATAAGTAAGCAGCATAGGCCTCCTCCCTGGTTACCCAAAAGGAAATATACAAAAAAACAAAGAAACATCTCAAGGTGGTAGAATTTTGTATGATTTTTATATTAATTTTCTTCTTTTCTGTTCATCCAAATTACCTAACTTTTTTTTTTTTACAATGGACATAGATATTTTTGACATGAAGAAAAAATTGCCAGCATGTTGTATTTGTAAACAAATGAAGGAGAATGGTGTGCAGGTATACATGTTGTACACAATAAGACATTATCAGAGGATACAAAAATGGCTAAACCCCATCAAAAGACAAAATTACAACAAATTTAGAGACCTTAATTGGCTTTTATTTGCCATTCTAGAATAAGGTAACACCTCATTCTACAAAACAGAATGAGTGCTCTGATGAGCATGAGCTGAACACAGGAGGTTGGTTTTATCAGCAGAAAATGGCCAAGAAAAGCAGAAATAGGAAATAAAAGGTAGACGGGTTGTTTCAGAGTTACTTTTTTTGTAAAGATTAAAGCAGAGTGAATTTCCTTATTATACCAGCTAAAATTGTGTTGTTTGGGGATTTGGCTATTATATCTCACTCTCTTGATTTCTTGGAAGGTCAGATAAACAACTTAGTTTCGTCTTGGTGATGTGGAACTGTAGCATGAGTGACTCCATTTTGGTTTAGTCTGTTGGGCTTAGTGTAGGAGCTCAGTCAAAATCAACGGCCTCCTATACATTTTATTTAATACCCCCACAAAAAGCATTTGGCTCCCAAATCTTTTTTTCTTTTTGATGGAGTCTCGCTCTGTCACCCAGGCTGGAGTGCAGTGGTGTGATCTCGGCTCACTGCAACCTCCGCCTCCTGGGTTCAAGTGATTCTCCTGCCTCAGCCTCCCAAGTAGCTGGGACTGCAGACGCATGCCACCACACCTGGCAAGTTTTTTATATTTTTAGTAGAGACGGAGTTTCACCATGTTAGCCAAGATGGTCTCCATCTCCTGACCTCATGATCCGCCCGGCCTCCCAAAGTGCTGGGATTACAGAAGTCAGCCACCGTGCCTGGCCCAAATCTTTGGAATAGAAAAAATAAGAAGGTCATTCAGTGTAAGATGATAAAAAGAGTAACAAGAGACTACTCTTATTTCTTCATATAAAATGCTTATACTTTTTTGTATGTCTAATTTGTAATTTAATAATTTAAAAGATTTTTATTAAAAAGGAAGTCGTAAAATGGGAAATGGTTCAGTTGTTGAGGTTTTCCTGTGATCAGTCTAGCCCACAAATGGGCAAATCTCCATTGATCATGAAAAAACTACACTGGTTCTTATGGAAATGTTTACATTTAATAGGTGACATAACAGTGATTGTTTATAACAATTAAAGGTACTTTTCCCAATGTTTACTTAGTCAGCTATCCTTAGGAGTTTTGGAAAGCTTATTAGAGACTAAAGAATTTAAAGGGGTACCAAAATAGCTGAAGCATGAGTTAGAATTCACAGAACATGAGTAAAAACGGCTAGGAAATATTAGGGAAAAGATCAAATAGATGGCAAGGCTAAAATAAAACTGCAATGATGAAGACAAATGGAAAACGCTGGAGACAAAGTGGATTTTGGAAACAAGAAGTACAAAAACAGAGTTACTCAGTAAGTACCAGATTTGAAAAATTAACAAGAAGTTTTCACAGAAGAGCCTAACATAGGAAATATGCACTGCAAGTGAGGGCATGGGAAAACCTGCTTCTGCTCTACATATAATCCAATATAATCTGGTACAGAATGCCTTGAAAAGTCAAAAGAAGATAGTTTCCTAGGTGTTTAACTATTTCAATGGCTCCCATCGGTAAGTCATAGCTAGCAATGGACTTTTGACTTAAACCTGCTTGTACCTGCTGCTATGTTTTGAATGTCTCCTCCAAAACCCATGTTGAAAGTTAATTGCCATCGTGCTAGTATTAAGAGATGGGACCTTTAAAGGGTAATTAGGTTATGAGGGCTTGGCCCTTATGAATAGATTAATGTTATCATGGGAGTGGCTTAGTTTTCGTGGGAATTAGATCCCCATTTTCTCTCTCTGTTTTGTGTGCTTGCTTGCCTTCCTGCTATGGGATGAATCAGCATGAAAGTCCTTGCCAGATTCTCATGCCATGTTCTTACACTTTCTAGCCTCCAGAGCTGTGAGTCCAATAACCTTTTATTCTTTATAAATTATCCAATTGATGATAGTCTATTACAGCATCAGAAAATAAACTAAGACACAGGGCAAAACCTGTATGTAGTCAGAGTCTAATTACGGCTATCTCAAGAGTTTATTCAATGGGCTCACTAAGTGCTATATGTGAGAATAAGAAGATTGTTAATTCTGTCTGAAATGAAGCATACTAATAAATGAATGCATTGACATTTTATGTGAATAATTATGACCTTCTAGTATTGCATATTTAATGTTATGGCTTAGAAACATGGAAGAAAGCATCAGGTCAGAGTTAAACCTGTTTGTCTTTACCACCCACACTGAAAAAAGAATCTAGGTCGAAGTAAGAGCTCTGATTTTGAGAACCTCTTACTTTAGAATTTTCCATCGACAATGTTGGGAAACGTGATCTGGACTATGCAGTATTTGGCTCTTCATAGGCTGCAAAATTTTGAAAGGTGCTGGTGTGAATCTTAGCAGAGATCTCTGGCCTAGGTATTCCTTTATCTTTACTTTCTCCCAACTTTATCCCAAGTAAATATCTCAATAGAGCAATATCTACTAATTCACAGGGCTATAGTGACATTCTTTTGACACATCAGGAAAATTTTAGGAAACAAGACTGGGAGGAGAAAATGGAGTTGGGATACCTTCTCATAGCTATGCACCTAACACTACCCAGATAAAAAATTCTATAGATTTTATGTTTAAAAACTGGTATTAAAAAAACAACAAAAAACAAAGCAACCTGGTAGTTATTAGTTATATAACTCAAGCTTTTTTCTCTTAAGTTTTCCCCCATTCTGTTTGTAGAAGTTCCAGGTCATGATTACCTTTCCAATTTCCAGAGACACTATAAAATAACCATCATCAGACTTTTAGCTGTAGGTAATAAATAGAAGAGTTATTATAACATTCTGAGCATAATAACTGGTGTTCCTAGAAGTATCCAGGACAATTGTCTAAGGCCTTGAGGTATCAAATAGGCATCTAAATGGAAAATAAATCTGAACTGTGTTCAGTGGATGGTTGAGATTCCTTTGAAAGCTGTTGATGTGCAGTTATGTGAAATACAACAGCCATTTATTAAATGCCCATAATCTGCTTGAGAGTAATCGTGTACATAGTTAATACTCCAAACTGCTTTTCCATTCAGATCATTTCAATTTGGTTAATGATGTAAAAGCAAATATTTGTTCAGAGCAATGCTGCTCCTCCATTAATGAACTACTGCCTGGTCCCCTCATTATTGTACATCTCAGTCACCTTCAATGATGCTCAAAAAGCGTACCTCCCAAAGGAGTCTTTTTTCCCATGCTCACTCAGTTTAACTTCCTCTCCTGGTTTAGCTAAACAGGAATTCATCTCCATTTTAGGAAGTACTTACTTCACAAATTAGCTTTCCTTATATTCCTTCTAAAGCAAAACAAATCTAGTTTAGTTTTGTTTTTAAGAATCGAGGTCAGAAATGCTATAACTTAAATTTTGTAACTGTTTAACAAGGAACATGTTGACTACTAGTTTTTCTTAAAGACAGTATTACCCATTTCCAGAGTACATATTTTTAAAATTAATAGACTTTATTTTTAGGGAAATTTTAGATTTACAGAAAAATTAAGCAGAAAGTAAGAATCTATTTTTTGAGCAGAAATTTTTGAGAGCTGGCAAAATTTCAGGGTCTGTTGTAATAGTTGGGTTTTTGTTCCATTCAGCTGTGGATACACCAATAGCTTATAGCCAAGCGCATATTAGTATCCATCAAATCCATGAATGAGATATTTTTCTTTAATATCACATGGCTCTTAATTACAGGTTTTACATACAGTTAGCCCTCTAACAGCAGAGGTGGAATCTACGGATACAGAGGGCTGACTGTTACCTGAAAAACCAGGGTTTGTTTGCCTGGTGAGTAACAAGCGACTGTCCATGAAAATGCAGGAGTTTTCTTACAAGAAAGGCCAGCACTGGGAATATTCTCCAAATCAGTGTCTTCTCAAAAGAAAGTAACAGGAGGCTGTTGACAAAAAGAACTAAACTGTAAAATATTTAAAAAGGTTTATTCTGAGCCAAATATAAGTGACCAAGGCCCATGACACAGCCCAGGAGGTCCTGAAAATAGGTATCCAAGGTGCTTGAGTCACAGCTTGATTTTATACATTTTAGGGGACAGAAGTTACACAGATACCAATCAATACAATCAATACATGTCAGGTGTGCATCAATTCAGTCTGAAAAGGTGGGGCAACTCAAGGCAAGAGCCTCCAGGTCATAGGTAGATTGAAAGATTTTCTGACTGGAAATTGGTTGAAAGAATTACGTTATCTGTTTTTTTGAAATTGAGTCTCGTTCGCTCTGTCACCCAGGGTGGAGTGCAATGGCACGATCTCAGCTCACTGCAAACTTTGCTTCCCAGGTTCAAGTGATTCTCCTGCCTCACCCTCCTGAGTAGCTGGGATTACAGGCACATGCCACCACACCTGGCTAATTTTTATATTTTTAGTAGAGACAGGGTTTCACCATGTTGGCCAGGCTGGTCTTGAACTTCTGACCTCAGGTGATCCACCTGCCTTGGCCTCCCAAAGTGCTGGGATTACAGGCATGAGCCACGGCACCTGGCCAAGTTGTTATTATCTAGGGATCTGGAATCAATAGAAAGGAATTGTCTTGGTTAAGATAAGGGGTTGGGGAGACCAAGATTCTGAGGTGGGAGGCAAGACTTGATTCCAGAGGGGGGCTTGGACGCCAGACCAGTTGAAGACTAGCTAAAAACTGGTGCTGTGGGGCAGGGGGCAGAAATACCTCCTCATAAGACACACCCAGCAGTGTGCCATGTCAGTTTACCATTGCCATGGCAACACCTGGAGGTTACTGCCCCTTTCCATGGCAACGACCTGACAACTGGGAAGTTATCTCACTCATTCTAGAAATTTCTACATAACCCCCTTAATTTTCGTATAATTACAAGTGCGTATGAGTGCAGACCTGCCTCTGAGGTGCTACACACACTGCCTATGGGGTAACCCCACTCTGCCAGGAGGAGGACCTCCGCTGCTGCTGGTCCACTGCTGCTTTCAATCAAAGCTCCTATTTAACAGCAGCAGCTGGCCCTGAATTCTTTCCTGGGAGAAGCCAAGAACGCTTCAGGGCATAGCCTCAATTTTGGGGCTTGCCTGTCTTGCATCAGTTCTTATTATGCAGATGAAATCTCCCGGTAGCAGGCTTCATAGAGAATAGGTGGTAAATGTCTCTTTTTTTAAAAAAAAAATTATTTTTTTAAGATGGGGTTTCACCCTGATGGCCAGGCTGGTCTTCTTGAGCTCCTGACCTCAGGCGATCCACCGACCTCAGCCTCCCAAAGTGCTAGGATTACAGGCGTGAGCCACCGTGTCCGGCCGTCTCTTACCAAAGCTAAAAAGATGCCAGACTCTTAGTTCATCTCTCCTGGATCAGGAAAAGACCTGGAAAGGGAAGGGGATTCTCTACAGAATGTAGATTTTTCCCATAAGAAACAGCTTTGCAAGGCCATTTCAAAATATGTCAGAGAAATATATTTTGTGGTAAAATACTTGGATTTCTTTCAGGGTCTACTATCTGTCATTTGAGGCTATACTAGAGTCAGATTGAGATTTAGCGTCTTACTGCTACAAAGAGTCTGTTTTGTCAGTCTTAAGATCTCTGTTTTAATGTTAATGCTGGTCAGTTGTGTCTTTTTTGTTTGATGTAATCCCATTTGTCCATTTTTAATTTTGTGCTTGTGCTTTTTGTTAGGTTTTGAATGGAGGCAAGGGTGAGAGAGAGAGAGAGAGAGAGCAGAGAGAGAGGAGAGGGAGAGAGAGAGAGAGAGAGAGAGAGAGAGAGAGAGAGAGAGGAGAGAGGGGAGAGAGGGGAGAGAGAGAGACTCAACAGCAAATGCAGGCATTTATGCGTAGGATAAACCTATAGAGGTGGGGGATTAGCTTAATGTCAGTGCCCACTGCTGCTTACATACAAGCTGGGGTACTTATAGGTGTGGGCAGAAGGGGTCTAGGGAGTATGGCTTGCTGCCTGGCAGGATATTGATAAGATGTTCCTATGATCGGGTGGTTTGGCCCCTGTTCTGGTGGAATGTGGTGTTCCTTTCATTTTCTCTCAATGGAATATAAGAGGCAGGCTGTTTCTCATGGCCCTAACCCCATGGAATGTTTGACTTTGACCAAGGTTTGTGAAATGGTGGTGGACTTAAAAAATGGTGCAGTTTGGACTAACACTTTCGGGGACTCTTGTTCTTTTTGACTACATATATTTTCTAGGAGGACAGCAAGTTTCTGGATACTCTTACATATTGCTTGTTGGAAACAGATGCTGGTGTCGCAAAGGAAAATCAGCACTCAGACAAAGAATCTCTCAGCAAAGCAATTTTACTTCCGTCAGAAAGGGGGCTCCTGTTAGCCATCTTGCCATGAGAGTAAAATGAACAAAGGAAAAGCAGACATATTTATTCCTTACACATTTGGAGTGGTCCTTACTGCTGTGTCTGATCTCTGCTTACTGGAGCCAGGCCTCACTATCTAAACTAAAACCTGATGGGCTAACAACTTAAAACTTTTCTAAACAGGTAAAAGCAATGGAGAACAAAAGGAAAAGAGGAAGTCCAAATAAGGAAGGGACAGGAAGTTGCTTGTGAAAGGACTTAGAAAAGTAATAACATAAACCTTATTTATGTTAAAGTACAAGGACACAGAATGCATTTTGTGCCTGTGAGCATGTCTAGCACAAATATCTCGGTTAAAGCTCAAGGACATAGAATGTACTTATTCCTTTATATCTAACAGCCACTAGGATAGGGCTTAACGAAGAGTCACTAATAAAAAACAAGAAGGCTTTGAAGAAAGTTAGTCTTTAAAGGAGGCTATTATTTCTAACATTTATTATTCTTTAATAAGGCAGGAAACTTTGAAGAGGAACTTTTCTTCTTCCCACATTACTTGTGAGCTTTAAGTTACTCAATGATTTAACTTGTGACAGTGGTTATCTTTAAACATGTCATGATTTTTTTCTTTAATCATTTTTAGTGCAGACTGTATAAAACATACAAAAAGCCACCATACTTATATGTAATTTAAAAATAATTTAAAACAAATTAAAAAGTACCCAGATAGCTACAACCCAGTCCAAGAGTTAGAATATGGGCAGAATCCCACGATGCACAATTTCCCTACGCCATCCCCTACCTGCAACAAACCTCTTCCTCTTGCCGAAGTCACCACTCTTCTAACCTTGTGACAGTCACTTCCTTGCATACCTTTATAGTTTTGTCACTTGTATGTGCATTGCTTAGTTTTGCCTTTTATGTTTAGATCTTCAATCTTGAAATTTATGTATGATATCAATAAATAAAAATTTATGTATGATATAAATTTATGTATAAAATTTATGTATGATATAAATATGTTTATTTGTGTATGACAAAATATATGACAATGCTTCTCTGTCCCAGCACTGTTTATTAGAATTTCTACGTCCTTAGCTGATCTACACTACCACTGAATCAGGAGATTAGAAGCTGGAGGCAGGGAACCTAAGGCTGATTCATGCTGCTTATCAGGGAAAGGAGGGGTTGAATCCAGCGCCGGATTCATCCCTTTCCAACCCCTCCTTTCTTCTGTGAGGCAGTTGAAAAATGAAAGTACCTCTGACTGGGCTGGGCATGGTGGCGCATGCTTGTAATCCCAGCACTTTGCTGAGGTAGGCGGATCACTGTCAGGAGATGGAGAGCATCCTGGCCAACATGGTGAAACCCTGTCTTTACTAAAGTTCAAAAGTTAGCTGGATTTGGTGGCGCGGGCCTGTTATCCCAGCTACTCGGGTGGCTGAGGCATGAGAATCGCTTTAACCAGGGAGTCTGAGGTTGTAGTGAGCCAAGATAATGCCACTGCACTGCAGCCTGGGCAACAGGAGTGAAACTCTGTCTCTAAATAAATAAATAAATAAATAACCTCTGATTGGTCCCCTCCTGCAACCAATCAATCAGACTGATTGGAGGCCAATGGGAAACCTCTAGCGGGTATTTAAACCTCAGGAAATTCTGTAACAGGCTTTGAGCTGATTGCTTGAGCCCGCTCCTACCTGTGGAGTGTCCTCTCATTTAAAATAAATCTTGGCGGCCGGGTGCGGTGGCTCAGGCCTGTAATCCCAGCACTTTGGGAGACCGAGGCGGGTGGATCACGAGGTCAAGAGATCGAGACCATCCTCGTCAACATGGTGAAACCCCGTCTCTACTAAAAATACAAAAAATTAGCTGGCCACGGTGGTGCGTGCCTGTAATCCCAGCTACTCAGGAGGCTGAGGCAGGAGAATTGCCTGAACCCAGGAGGCGGAGGTTGCGGTGAGCCGAGATCGCACCATTGCACTCCAGCCTGGGTAACAAGAGCGAAACTCCGTCTCAAAAAATAAATAAATAAATAAATATAAATAAATAAATCTTGGCTTTTGCTGCCTTGCTTTGTGTGTTTTGTCGAATTCCTTGTTCAAAACACCAAGAACCCAGCCATCTACCCTCAACTGGCAACATGTTTTGGTCAGCCAGCCAGGAGGTAAGCCCAATGTTTGGGGTTTATTTTTCTCTTTTTCCCCTTTCTCTCTCTTTTCCTTTCCAACTCAGGACCCTCAGTGGACAGCGCCTGAGCATGGAGGCAACTGCAGGTTTCTGGCCGGGCCACTCTCCAGTGAACTGCAAGGTTTGCGTATAGAAGCGCCTGATCACCACCATCCAGTTTGGGTGAGGGACCTGAGTCCTTTTCTTTTTTGGTCTTTCAGCAGCTGTTTCCTGGCAGGGCAAATGGTCAGAAATCCCACATGTACAGGCCTTCATGGCCCTATGCCAAAACCTAATAATTTCCCCAAAGAAAGTCCAAAGGCAGAGCTAGATATTATAGAGGACCCCCTTTAACAAGGGTCACCTGTCTTTTATGGTGAACAGCAACCACCCCCATGTAGCCCTTTGCCAAGTGCTCCTGAGGCTAAAACCCACATTGGACACCCTACCAAGTCCACCTCACACTCAGAGGGGAACACCATGTTCAACTCACCCTCCAGCCCTGCTACCCCTTAGGGAAGAAGCAGGAGCTGAGGGGCCAGTCCTAGTGCAGGCCCCCTTCTCTATAACTGATATACAACAGTGTAACGGATAGCTAGGAAGCTCTTCTTAGAATCCCAGGAAATTAGCAGATGGGTTCCAAATTTTGACCATAGCCTTAGATTTCTCATGGAAAAATGTTCAATTCTAGCAACCTCTTGCACCCCCTTTGAAAATAAATGAATCTTTTAAGGCTGCCTGCCAGGAAGATGATCTATTTGCCCCAAGCCCTCAGGGCAATCACCTGGGCCCAGACACAGTCCCCACTACTCTGATCCTGATTGTTGGGACTGTAAAACGCCCATGGAAATGAACAGCTGGGCTAAATTTCTTGAGACTCTGCTTGGAGGCATGAGAAAGGGAATAACTAAGGCGGTAAGTGATGATGAACTAAGGGAGGTTACATAGGGTGAGGCAACCCTTGTCACGCTCATGCTGCAATCTGGAAGGAAGGGGATTGCTAACTAGCAAATACTCCCCTATACAACATGGGCCTGAAATTCTTCAGCTTTTGGAAGCAATACACCTGCTAAAGACTGTAGCCATTGTAGGGGGCATCAAAGGGACTTAACCCTTATAGTGCAAGGAAACAAAAACTGCTGGAGAAGCCACAGCTGTAGTTCTCAGGGCACAATCCCCCAGATCCTAGCACTGCTTCCACTCTGATTCCCCAATGGAACCTGAATACACACCACAGGAGGAACAGTTAATAAAGGAGCAAGGGGGACAAAAACAAGGATCCTGGTGGTGTATCACATCAAAAACACATTTCCCTCAAGCAGCCCAATGAAAAATTATAAAAACCCTGCAAGCTGGACGTGGTGGCTCATGCCCGTAATCCCAGCACTTTGGGAGACTGAGGTGGGTGGATCATGTGAGGTCAGGTGTTCCAGACCAGCCTGGTCAATATGGGAAACCCAGTTCTACTAAAAATAACAATTAGCCTGGTGTGGTGGGTGGGAACCTGTAATTCCGGCCACTTGGGAGGCTGAGGCAAGAGAATCGCTTGAACCTGGGAAGCGGAGGTTGCAGGTGAGCTGAGATCGCCCCTTAATAAGGGCAAAGGGGGAAACTGATTTCACAAGAGTGAAACCCGTCTCAAACAAAAACAACACCACCACCACCACCAAAAATCCTGGCTTAACTCTTCCCATATGGGGAGAGCTGCCAGCCTGGCCATGGTTAACAGGCTCTTCTTTGGGTCTAATTTAGCTTCTGTGGTTAAGCATGTCTTTCAAGCCTGCTCACTGTGTGCACTTAACCCAGGAAACAAAATGCCTCCTCTAATAGAACCAGTCCAGAAGAGAGTTTTTTATTTATTTTTTTGAGATAGAGTCTCGCTCTGTTGCCCAGGCTGGAGTGCCATGACACGATCTCAGCTCACTGCAACCTCGACCTCCTGGGTTCCAGCAATTCTCCTGTCTCAGCCTCCTGAGTAGCTGGGATTACAGGTGCCCACCACTATGCCCAGCTCAGAGGAGACTTGTATTAGAGGACTCTAATAGAACATACCCAGGAATAGACTGGCAATTAGACTGCACACATATGCCAGCTAGCACTAACAAGTTTTTGTTAGTGCTAATAGGTATCTTTACTGGTTAGGTTGAAGCTTACCCTACCAGAACAGAGAAAGCTAATGAGGTTATAAGGGTTCTCTTAACAGAAATAATCCCCCCTAATTTGGGTTACTTCAGAGTCTCCAAAATGATAATGGCCCATCCTTTCCCAGATAACTTAAGGGGTTGCTAAGCTTCTCAGAATCAAATACTATTTACATTCAGCATGGAGGCCTCAATCCTCTGGGAAAGTAGAAAGGTCTAACCAAACTCTAAAATGATTGTTAGCTAAGCTGTACCAGGAAATAGCAGAAGCTTGGATCAGCTTACTGCCCATAGCCCTCTTAAAATATCTGTAATACCCCTGGAGCAAAAATTAAGCCCATACTAAATGTTATATGAAGGCCATTCTTAACTAATGATGTAATTACTGTTTCAGAAAAAATGTGATTTAGTAAAATCTCTAGTTAACCTAGGACAATTTCAGCAGGCTTTACAAAAGTTTGGAACTCAAAGGCTTCCCATACCGGAACTAACCAGCAACCCCAAATCAGGCCAGGAGATAAGGTGCCTGTCAAAGCATGGAAGGAGGGATTATTTGTTCAATAATTACAACCCAGATGGAAGGCACCGTTTTCAGTAATACTGGCCACGCCTTCTGTGGTCAGAGTACTAGGATTAGATAGTTGGATCCTTTCAAGGATCAAGTCTGTGATACCTGAAGCCCTGGACCTGGAACCTGAAGTTCCCTTCAGCCACTACACCTGTGAAGGTCTTCCTTCAGGGAAGACCTGAAGTACCTGTTTAGAAGACAGCCAAAAGATAAATGTTATAAACAGGTTCTCAGTACCACAAAGAATCAACATTGAGACTACGGTTCCGTCAGCAAGGCCAGTTTTACTTTCTGCAGAAAGGCTGCCACTTGTTAGCAATCTTGCCATGAGAGCACACCTGAACAAAGGGATCAGGAGCATTTATAACCTGATGCAGCCATCCTACTGCTATGTCCAGTTTCCATTGGCCAGAACAGGACCTCACATTCTAAGCTTTACCTGACTGGCTAGCAACTTAAAACTTTCCTACATAGGTAAAGGCAAGAAAGGACAAAGAAGAGAGGAAGTGACTTGTGGAATGCTGAGAAAGGCAAAAGTACTTCTTAATAAGGGCAAAGGAGGAAACTATGATCCAATGCTTGCCTAGGCTTGCCCAGACGTGTCAGGACGAATATCTGGGACAGCCAAGGAAACTGAAGAGGAACTTCTGTTTCATTTTCTACAATAAATAAATGCCTCTCAATTTCTCTTGGTGTTCTTGTGGCATAGTTACTGTAGGCTGGATAACAGAACCCATGTTTTTATATTGTTTTGCAAATTAATTGCCTTCTTTCAAACAGTTGAAATTGTTTCCTTTGTAGTAATTAAGTAGAAAATTTTAATTCATTTCTATAGCAAACATTCCTGATAGCATAGGTATCCACTTCCTGAAGTTCATTAAATCTTTTAACCAAATTCATTTTCTCTTGTCTAGAGATGATCATGCGGCAAGGTTTCCAGCCAGTTCCAAATGAATTCACCACCCCTGGCTATCAAGAAACTACCCTGTCTTCACTAGACAGAGCAGGGTGAGAGTTCTGTGATCCCCAATAGGTAGGGACTGTGCCCCAAGTCAGCATGAAGCAGTTACAGAAAAAAGACCATCAGTCTGCCTCCCATAAAGACTTAGGGGGATCATGTCTCTCAGTGGGGAAATGAGGCAGGAGAATAGGGCCTGGAGGCAGGAAACCTGAGATTGATTTATGCTCACTGGATATCAGAGTGATATCCTTTTCAACCCCTCACTGCCTTTTCAACCCCTCCTTTTTCTGCGTGGCAGTTGGTGGGTGGCAATTGCCACCCCTCCTGTTTCTGCCTGTCAGTTGAAAAATGAAAATACCTTTGATCGTTCCCCTCCTGCAACCAATCAGACTGGTTGGGGGGGCCAATAGGAAACTTCTAGAGGGAATTTAAATCCCAGAAGATTCTGTAACCAAGCTCTTGAGCTGCTTGCATGAACCTGCTCCCACTGTGTGGAGTGTACTTTCACTTAAAATAAATCTGCTTTCGCTGCCTTGCTTTGCACATTTTCTCCAGTTCTCTGTTCAAAATGCCAAGAATCTGGGCAACTACTCTCAACTGGTAACACCACCTGTGTCGAAAATGAAGTGTCTATATATGCCTGTTCTTGGGCTCTCCATTCTATTCCAATTGTTCTACTTGTCAAACTCTGTTAATATGATGCTATCTTTAAAGCAAGTTATTTCTGTTGATGTCTGGCTTGTTTGCACATACTAGTCATAACATGGTTTGCCTGATTGCAATCTCCTAATTTTGTGGAGACTTCCTTTATTGTCCAGTATGATTCACTTTGTAAAGGTCTTGGGTGTTCTTGAAAAGAATGTGTGGTATGCAGTGTTCAAATCCCTTCAGGTCCCATATGTAGGCAGTCATTTTCCCCTAGGCAGGCTCACAGAGTCCAGATGCTTGGTCAGGGCTGGCGTTAAGCATGAGATACAGACTAAGTTCTCTTCTATGTTAACCTAGCCCTTGTGTTGACACCAGATGGTGATTCCAGACCTCCGACCCTCTTGTGTTTCTCTTGGGTTATCTGTGGGCCAGCTTACTTCAGTTGGAGATATTCCAAATTATTAGAAATACATCAGTAAGTTAGAAAATCAAAGGGAAATCACTCGGATCTTTATTTTCTTCCTTCCTGAAGGTCCTTGTCTTTAGGGTGCAAGGGGGGCATCACCTACATTTTTCTATCAAGAACATTTGAACTCTTGCTCCCTGTTAATCTTCCCTCCCTCCTCATCCCCCCCAAAGAAAATCCTGCTCCTTTTGTTCCTCTAGAACAATGGGTGGGTTCTTGCTTTTATATAACTAAGTGACCAAACTGTCTACCTCCCCAAATTAAAAAAAAAAGACTACGCTGAGGTACTTTAAAAGCTCTCTTCTTAAATAGCTAGCAAATCTAAAGGCTTAATTTCACTATGAAAGAAGCTTTTGGAAGATATACAAGTGGCCAATTAACATAAGAAAAAAATGCCTGACGTCACTAATCATTAGAGAAATGCAAATCAAAACCACAATGAGATACCATCTCACACCAGTCAGAATGGCTGTTATTAAAAGGTTGAAAATAACAGATGCTGGTGAGATTGCAGAGAAAAGGGAATGCTTATTTCACTGTTGGTGGAAATGTAAATTAGTTCAGCCATTGTGGAAAGCAGTGTGGAGCCTTCTCAAAGAACTTAAAACAGAACTGCCATTGGACCCAGTAGTCTCATTATAGGGTATATACCTGCAACCATCCATTCTCATGCTGCTATAAGGACATACCCAAGACTGGGTAATTTTTTTTTTTTTTTTTGGAGACGGAGTTTCACTCTTGTTACCCAGGCTGGAGTGCAATGGTGCGATCTCGGCTCACTGCAACCTCCGCCTCCTGGGTTCAGGCAATTCTCCTGCCTCAGCCTCCTGAGTAGCTGGGATTACAGGCACGTGCCACCGTGCCCAGCTAATTTTTTGTATTTTTAGTAGAGATGGGGTTTCACCATGTTGACCAGGATGGTCTCGATCTCTTGACCTCATGATCCACCCACCTCGGCCTCCCAAAGTGCTGGGATTACAGGCTTGAGCCACCGCGCCCGGCAGGACTGGGTAATTTTTAAAGAAGAGATTTAATGGACTCACAGCTCCACTTGGCCAGGGAGGCCTCACAATCATAGCAGAAAATGAAGGAGGAGCAAAGGCACGTCTTACATGGCAGCAGGCAAGAGAGTGTGTGCAGGTGAACTGCCCTTTATAAAACGATCAGATCTCGTGACATGTATTGACTGTTGTTTGGTAGAAAGTCCCGCCATCTTTCCCCCAGGTTTCTTGCCCCCACCCTCCCCCCAGGCTTCCTGCTGCCCTGAGAAAAGCCCGCCAAGCCTGCTCTGTTCTGCCCAGCAACAACAAGCAGCCAATCATCGCAGCAGGAAAGCCCGCCAAGCCTCGGCCTATCCTGAACCGACAGGTAACCCTCTGAGCCACCTCAGCAGTCTGCCCAGAGACGGACAGCCTATCCTAAGCTCCTACGACACTCCGCCAGCCCTGTGTCCACGCCCCGTCCACCCCCCTATAAAACCCTCCTACCCCAGCTGTGCAGTAGCAGCCAGCCCCGATCTCCTTCCTTTCCTGGCCTGCCCGCTGGTCCCAATAAACCTGAACTTGGCTTCCAACTCTCGAGCTGTTATTTGGGGTCGGGTACCGGGCAGGGGTCTACAAGGGGGTCGCACAACTGTCATGAAAATGGCTTGGAAAGAACCTGCCCCCATGACTCAATTACCATGGGGATTATGGGAGCTACAATTCAAGATGAGATTCGGAGGGGTACACAGCCAAATCATATCAATACCCAAAGGAAAATAAATTGTTCTACCATAAAGATGCATACACTCATATGTTCATTGTAGCACTAACAATAACAAAGACACAGAATCAACCTAAATGCCCATCATCAATACACTGGATAAAGAAAATGTGGCACATATACATCATGGAATACTGTGCATCCATCAGAAGAACAAGATCATGTTCTTTGCAGCAACATGGATGGAACTGGAGGCCATTATCCTGAGTGAACTAATGCAGGAACAGAAAACCAAATACTGTGTGTTCTCACTTAGAAGTAGGATCTAAACATTGAGTACACATGGACATAAAGAAGTGAACAATGGACACCGAGGCCTTTGTGAGGGTGGAGAGTGGAAGGAGGCTGAGGATCAAAAACTACCTATTGGGTACTAGGCTTATTGGCTGGGTGACAAAACAGTTTGTATAACAAACCCATGATACTCAATTTACCTGTCTGACAAACCTGCATATGTACCTCTGAACCTAAAATAAAAGTTAAAAAAAGATAAAATTTGTAATCAACAGCAACAATCACAAAAGCTTTTGTTTCACAAAGCATTTATTATGATATGTAAAATAGTAATACTTAAAACAGTTTGTGATTCCTTAGGAATCTAAAATGATAGTTATTTTTATTTGACAAATTTCTACTCTATGCCAGCTCTAAGTCCTAGATTCTGACTACATGGTGCAGAGTGGGCTTAGTCAGGACCCTTTACATTCTTAAAATCATGGAAAAGTTATAACCATTTTAAAGTGTACAATTCAGTGGGATTAGGCCTGTTCATCCATGTTATTCAGCCATCACCTCTATCTAGGTCCTGAACGTTTAAAAATCACCCTATACAGAAATGCTAAGCAGTCACTCTTCATTTCTCCCTCTTCTCAGCGCTTAGCAACTACTAATCTGCTTTTTGTCTCTATGTATTTGCTTATTCTGGACATTTCATATAAATGGAATTATTCAATATGTGGTCTTTGGTGTCTGGCTTCTTTTACTTAGCCTGATGTTTCTGAGGGTCATCCATGTTGTATTTTTCCTTCCTTTTTATGGATGAATAGCATTTAACTTTATGGTATCAAAACACATTTTGTTTATCCATCTATTGATAGACGTTTAGATTTTTTGAACCTTTTGGCTATTGTGACTAGAGTTGCTGTGGTTCATTTGTGTATAACATTTTGTAAACAAACAAATGGAAATGTTTTTATTTGAACACCTGGTTTCAGTTCTCTTGGGTATATATTTAAGAGTGGAATTTCTAGGTCAAATGATAACTCTATGTTTAATTTATTGAAGAATCACCAAAGTGTTTTCCAAAGTGGTTGTACCATTTTACATTCCCACCAGCAATGTATGAAGGTTCTAATTTCTCCACATCTTTACCAACACTTATTCTCTATTTTTAAGAAATGGCTATCCTAGTGGGTGTAAAATGGCATCTGACTGTGGTTTTGATTTATCTTCCTCTTATGTCTAATGACATTGAACATCTATTCGTGTGCTTTTTGGCCATTTATATATGTTCAGAGAAATGTCTGTTCTAGTCTTTTGTCTCTTTTTAGATTGGGTTGTGTTTTGTCATTGGTTGAATTGGATTTTTAAAGCTTTACGTTGCAGAGAACCAAACACTAGCTTAAACAAAAAATGATTTTTTTTAGGAGGAGACTTACATAGGTGGAAGGTAAAAGGAGTGATTTGTTTAGTTCCAGGAATTCTAACAATGTTAGGAGGGCTCCGTGTCCTTTTTATATATCTCAGCTGTAATTCCCCCAAATTAGTTGCAGAGATTTCTTTTACTACAGAGTGGCAGGGTGACCTTCAGTAACACCATATCCTTCCCATCTCCTGACAGTGGAAAGAAATCTTCTTACTACCTTTCATTTTAAAGGGATAGCATTAGGAGAAATACCTAATGTAGATGACAGGTTGATAGGTGCAGCAAATCACCATGGCATGTGCATACCTATGGAACAAACCTCCACATTCTGCACATCTATCCCAGAACTTAAGGTATAATTTAAAAAAAGCATTTATTTATTTATTTAGAGACAGGGTCTTGCTCTGTTGCCCAGACTGGAGTATAGTGGCACAATCACAGCTCATTGCAGCTTTGACCTCCCAGGCTCAGGCAGTCCTCCCACCTCAGCCTCCTGAGTAACTGGGACTGCAGGTGTGCATCACCATGCCAGCTAATTTTTTAATTTTTTGCAGAGATGAGATCTCCCTGTGTTGCCCAGTCTGGTCTCGAACTCCTGGGCTCAATGAATCCTCCTACCTCAGCCTCCCAAAATGTTGAAATTACAGGTGTGAGCCACTATGCCCACTCTCTATTACCTTTCAGATAATGTCTGATTGACTCAGTTTAGACTTTATCCAGGTCTTAAATGATCATGGTAGCCAATGATATGGGTGGCATAATTTGCTGCGTCTAGGACATGTACCCACTGATGTCATCACAGGGACAAGTCAGTGTTGCCCCTATCCTAATCACAGGGAAGGGGTTCCCCACAGAAAAGTGGAGTTTAGATCTGAGAAGGTAGTTGAGAATGAGTGCTGTATAGTGGATAATAGGTTCCCCCCCATTTTGTCCCTGTATCTTTGGCTGTATATATATTCACATGCCATTCTAATTATACATACAGTTTAAAAAATGCCTCTGCTTCTTCAAATACAGCTGTACTTTATATTTTCAAAACAGATCTACCTCCTTCTTGCACAGATATCTATCTTTTGTGTCCTCCATAGTCACACCTAAGATAGGTGCAAGGAGGATTTCATTCCTTGGAATGACCTACTTTAATAGCCCGGGTATTTACTGAAGAACTGAACAATTACAGGCACTTATTTCCGGGCTCGAGGTTTTTAGGCAATATTTAAAACCTCAGTTGACATACTTAGATGATTCTATGGCATAATAATCACATCTAGAGAGCTTATCTAAACCTGGACCTTGACTCTTGATCCTCACCTTATGGTTTCTATTTCTTGCCAATAATCTTTTCTAGCTTTTCTCAATATCCCAAAATAATGCTTTCACTTTGCTCCCTGCTTTGAACAATGGGGAAGACTTGAAGGGGAAAATGAACCTATATAATGTGGCATTTTCCCCAAGATTATAACCTACTGGATGCATTTTTATAAGGGGTATGACACTTTTGTTTGGCAAAGAATACCTAGAATATAATATTTGAGAGAGAATCAGACTTCCCAAATTTTCTGGCTCATCCAATACCCAATATTTTATTTATTCATTTAATCATTTTTTCAACAATTTAAAAAATTGATGGATAATAGGTTACATAGTTTCAGGGTACACATGATAAGACATTCATATAATTTGTAAACTTCAAATCAGTGTACCTGGGATATCAATCACCTTAAATATTTGCCTTTATTCTAGAAACATTTGAATCTTTCTCTTCTATCTATTTTGAAAAATATAGTATTTTCATAAACTGTAGTCAACCTTACTTATCTATTGAACACTGGAGCTTATTTCATCTATCAACTTTATATTTGTTTCCATTTATGAGCTTCTTTTAATCTCCCACTCCTGCTACCCTTGCTGGCTTCTAGTAACCACCAATCTACTCTCTACCTTCATGAGATCCACTTTTTCTTAGTGTCCACGTATGAGTGAGAACATGTGATATTTGTCTCTTTGTGCTTGGCTTATTTCACTTAACATAATGACTTCTAGTTTTATCTGTGTTGCTGCAAATGACAGGATTTTATTCTTTTCTACGGATGAATAATACTTCATTGTGTATATATACCATGTTTAGCCATTCAGTCGTTGACTAATGAATAGTGCTGTGATAAACATGGGCATGTAGATATCTCCTTGATATATTCATTTCCTTTCTTTTGGAGATATATCCAGGAGTGGGATTGCTGGATCATATGGTATGATCATTCAATTTTTAATTTCTCAAGGAACTTCTTAACTGTTCTCTGTAGTAGCTGTACGAATGTACATTCCCACAAGCATTCTCTTCCTTTCATATCCTTGCTAGCCTCCCTTATTGACTGTCTTCTTGGTAAAAAGCCATTTTAACTGGGGCAAGATGATATCTCATTGTGGTTTTGATTTGCATTTCTCTGATCATTTGTGATGTTGAACTTTTTTTTTTATGTGCCTGTTGCCCATTTGTATGCCTTCTTTTGAGAAATGTCTACTCAGATCTTTTGCCCATTTTTTTTTTCTTTTGAGACAGAGTCTTGCTCTGTTGCCCAGGCTGAAGTGCAATGGCATGATCTTGGCTCACCACACCCTCTGCCTCCCAGGTTCAAGAGATTCCCTTGCCTCAGCCTCCTGAGTAGCTAGGATTATAGGTGTACGCCACCACGTCTGGCTAATTTTTGTATTTTTAGTAGAGATGGGGTTTTACCGTATTGGCTAGGCTGGTCTTGAACTCCTCACCTCAGATGATCCTCCTGCCTTGGCCTCCCAAAGTGCTAGGATTACAGGTGTGAGCCACCATGCCTGGCCTCTTTTTGCCCATTTTTAAATTGGATTATGTGTGTTGTGTTTTTCTTTTTTTTTTTTTTTGCTATTGAGTTGTTTGAACTCCTTATACATTCTGGTTATTAGCCCCTTCTCAGGTGGTTAGTTTTTAAATATTTTCTGCCATTCTGTAGGTTTTATCTTCACTTTGTTGATTATTTCCTTTGCTATGCAGAAGTTTTAGCTTGATATAATGCCATTTGTCTATTTTTACTTTGTTTGCCTATGCTTTTGGGATTTGACATTAAAAAATCTTTACCCAGACCAATGTTTGGAGTTGTTCCTCAATGTTTTCTTCTAGTAGTTTCATGGTTTGAGATCTTAGATTTAATTTTCAATTAATTTTGATTTGATTTTTGTATATGGTAAGAGAGAAGGATCTAGTTTCATTCTTCTGCATATATTTACCTAATTTTCTTGCACCATTTATTGAAAAGTCTATCCTTTCCCCCATTATATGTTCTTGGTACCTTTGTTGAAGATGTGTGGGCTGCGAATGTGTGGATTTACATTTGGGTTCTCTATTGTGTTCCGTTGGTCTATGTGTCTGTTTTTATGTTAGTATCATACTGGTTTGGTTACTATAGCTTTGTAGTAAAATTTGAAGTCAGGTAGTGTAATGCCTCTAGCTTTGTTCCTTTTGCTCAGGATTACTTTGGTTATTTGGGGTCTTTTGTGGTTCCATATACGTTTTAAGATTTTTTTTTCAATTTCTGTAAAGAATGTAATTAGATTATATTTAATCTGTAAATTTCTTTGAGTAGTATTATAATATTAACAATATTCTTTAAATTCATGAATCTGGAATATATTTCCATTTTGTGTGTCCTTTTCAATTTCTTTCCCAATATTTTAGTATGGTATTTCTTTATCTCTTTGCTTTTGTCTTCGCAAATTTTAGCTTAGGATGCAGAATTTGGCCTTTTCAAATTCTGACTCCCAGCCCTCAAGGATTGCAAGGTATAGGTACGCAGATTTTTCTAAAAAAAAAAAATGAAGTTTCATTATTCCCTCTCTTCTTTTAGATAGTATAGCTTGGACTGAACTTGTCCTCTTCTCATAGAATATTATTTGAGGCCACAAGTGATGTTCAATAACTTGCTATTTTCTTGGGGCTGAGTCCAAAGATTTAACAAACCATTGGATAGGGATAGCCAGTTGCATTGCTACTGTGTAACAAAAATTTTCAAATAATTATTTAGGAATGGGAATAATTATCTCCTCTCTGTTTTGCACCTTATATTATCTCAGCTATTTTCATACATTAGGATCTGTTACTTAAATTATCTAATTCTCAGGTATAAATTACTTAGGAATTTTTCAGTTGCAGAAGACAGAAACCAAACACAAAACTGCTTTAACAAAATTGTAGCAGGTGGTGGAGAGTGAAGATGTGTGCTTCAGAGAAGGGGAAGGTTATTTCCATGTCTACAGATACGTGCTAGATTGGGCACTGATGGACAGAATCATCAGTTTATTAGTGAAGCATAATGTGTGTTGAACAAGACAAGTTGGGTCAAGCATTTGAAGATGCTTTTGAGGTACTGAGGCAACAATCAACAGGAGATCTTCAATGATGCGGTTTTTCATCAGTGATTATCCCCATGTCAGAGGGGATTCCAACTGCTGTGGAGTGTTGTTTACAGAGGAACCTACCTATAATTGAAGAACTTTAATAAATAATGCTGCAGACTGCTATTTTGAAGGAACTATACATTGATCTTTGTGGAACATAACTGAAAGCCAGCTGGCACAATCTGCTATTTTCCAGCAAGAGGGAGGACAAGGCAGGAAGATGCTCTCTGACTGTTTGAATAACTTCGCAATCTTGGTGTAATCCCAAGATGGCATCTGCATTCAGTAAGTAAATAAAACCAAAAGGAGTTTCCAGTTTGTACAAAAAAAAAAAAAAAACAAAAAAAACCACAAAGAAAAACTTGCCAAACTTTGAGGAATAAAAAAGGGCAACAGGAAGACCATGATATATCAGAAAATGGCCAGGAAACTGATGAATAATGGAAGAACTGGGGAAATCATTAAAATCTGGAGAAAGCTTATTTACCAATGAGCTTCAGTAAGACCATTCTCTGAAGATCTTTCCATCTCGTTTCTCGGAGAAAGAGATCATCTACTCACAGTATGTTCAACTTAATCAAGAACAGCTCAGTTTAAATAATTGGAATGCAAACTAAAATTATATGTGTCAGTTACCATGAGCTTAGTCACCCTGATTGCTAAATGTACTCTCCTATTTTGTCATTATTTTTGGCATTAGAAATCCCTACAAGCTTCAGGATTTTTCTCTTAAAGCAAATACTGAAGATAAAAATTAGTTTCATTGCTGCTATCTTTTATCAAAAAAAAAGCATATAATTTATACAGACTTGCTGGGAAATTCTGCCAGTGAACAACTTTATTATTTCAAATCAATTTCCATTTGAAAGTATGAACTAAAAATGTGCTTGCTCTTACTATTATCTATGCAACCACTTTCTTCTAGATTAACAATGCCAGTGCAGACAATTTGATTTATGTATTGATTTAAACATTTTGCTGTCTTTCACTTAGGTGAAAAATCACTTGGCTATATATCTGATGGCTTTATAAAAAATTATTTACAAAAAATAATTGCATATAATGCAGTGTGCCAAAGCATGTTTATGCCATAAAAACTTTAGTGGAAATGTCTGTTCAGGTCCCTTGTTCATTTTCTAATTGGGCTTCTTGTTTTCTTGATATTGAGTTGTTTGAGCTCTTTAAGTATTTTGGATGTTAATCTCTTGTCAGATGTATGGCTTGCAGCTGTTTTCTCCCAATCGTTGAGTTGCTTCTGCACACTGTTGGTTATTTCATTGGCTGTGCAGAAGTTTTTTAGTTTGATGTAATCTCATTTGTCTATTTCTGCTTTTTGTCTACTTTGTTGCCTGTGCTTTTTGGGGTCAAATACAAAAAATCATTGTCCAGGGAGTGTCATATAGTTTTCCTCCTCTATATTTTCTTCCAGTAGGTTTAGAATTTCTGATATTACATTTGAATCTTTAATCCATTTTGAGTTGATTTTTAGTTGTGTATATGGTGTGATTTTGTGTATATGGTGTATAGGGTCCAATTTTACTGCAGGTGTTTAGTTTTTCCAACACTATTTATTGAAGAGACTGTCCTTTTCCTATGCATATTCCAGTGACTTTGTTGAAAATCAATTGACTGTACATGAATAGGTTCATTTCCAGGCTCTCTATTCCACTCCATTGGTCAATGGGTCTGTTTCTTTTGCCATGCTGTTTTTATTGCTATAGCTTTCTAGTATAGTTTGAAATCTGGTGGTGTGATAACTCCAGCTTTGTTCGTTTTGTTCATGATTGCCTTGGTGGTTTGGAGTTTTTGTGGTTCCATATGAATTTTTGTTTTGTTTTGTTTTCTTTTTCAGATGAAGTCTAATTCTACAGCTTGGAGTACAAGTGGTGTGATCAGGGCTCACCACAACCTTCACCTCCTGGCTTCAAGTGATTCTTGTGCCTCAGCCTCCCAAGTAGCTGGGTTTACAGGTGAGTGTCACCATACCTGGCTGATTTTTTTTTGTATTTTTAGCAGAGATGGGGTTTCACCATGTTGGCCAGGCTGGTCTGAAACTCCTGGTGATCCTCCCACCTCAGCCTCCCAAAGGGCTGGGATTACAGGCATGAGCCACCATGTCCAGCCCCATATGAAGTTTTGGATTATTTTTATTTCTATGAAAAGTGATGTTGGGATTTTCATAGGGATCGCATTGAATTTGTAGATCACTTTGGGTAGTATGGACATTTTAGCAATACTCAATCTTCATGAACATGAAATATCTTTCCATTTACTTTTGTCTGGAATGTTTATTTCATCAACATTTTATAGTTTTCATTGTGTAGGTCTTTTGTCTGCTTGGTTAAATCTGCTCTTGGCTAATTTATTTTATTTTTGTAGTTACTGTGTGATTTGTTGATTTCTTTTTGGGTAGTTTGTTGTTGGTGTATAGAAATACTACTGATTTTTGTGTGTTGATTTTATATCCTGCAACTTTATTGTATTTGTTTATTACTTTTAACTTTTTTTGATAAGACTTTCCGTATATAAGATCATGTTGTTGACAACAGTGAAAATTCCACTTTTTCCTTTTAATAAAAGGCCTTCACTATTTAGCTTTTTATTTCTTTTTCTTGCCTAATTGCTCTTTCTAGGACTTCCAATTCTATGCCGAGTGGAAATGGTGAGAGTGGGCATCCTTGTCTTATTCCAGATCTTGGAGGAAAGGCTTTCAGTTATTCACTGCTGAGTCACAGTTAGCTGTGAGCATCTCTGAATAGCTTTTATTGTTGAGGTATCTTTCTTCTATACCTAATTTGGTGATTTTTAAAATCATTAATGGATGTTGAATTTTGTCAAATCTTTTACTGCTTTTGATGAGATGATCATATGATTTTGTTATTTATTCTGTTAATGTGGCATATCATTTATTGACTTGCATATGTTGAACTCTCCTTGCATTCCAGGGATAGAGACATTTCTGAAAAAACAACATATAAATGGCCAACAGGTATAAAGAAAAATATTCAATGTTGCTAATCATTAGGGAAATGCAAATTAAAGCCATAATGAAATATCATCTCACACTGGTCAGAATGGCTTTTATCAAAAACATGAAAGATAAATGTTGTCAAGAATGTAGAGAAAAGGGAACCTTGTACAGTGTTGTTGGGAATGAAATTTAGTATAATCAATATGGAAAACAGTATGGAGTGGTTCCTCAAAAAACTAAAAATAAAATTACCATATGATCTTGAAATTCCATGTCTGGGTATTTACCCAAAAGATTTAAAATCAGTTTGTCAAAGAGATGTCTGCACCACCATGTTCACTGCAGCACTATTCACAATAGCAAGTTACAGAATCAACTTAAGTGTGCATCAACAAATGAGTGGATAAAGACAATGTTGCATACTTAAACAATGGAATACTATTCAGCCTTAAAAAAGAAATTATTGGCCAGGCTCCCACCTATAATGGTGGCTCCCACCTATAATCCAGCACTTTGGGAGGCCGAGGTGGGTGGATCACTTTGAGGTCAGGTGTTTGAGACCAGCCTGGCCAACATGGTAAAACCCTGTCTCTACTAAAAATACAAAATTAGCTGACCATGGTGGCAGGTACCTGTAATCCCAGCTACTTGGGAGGCTGAGGCAGGAGAATTGCTTGAACCTGGGAGGCAGAGGTTGCAGTGAGCTGAGATCATGCCACTGCACTCTAGCCTGGGTGACAGTGAGACTCGGTCTGAAAAAAGAACCAGAACAAATCAACAACAGCAACAACAGAAAAGAAAGACATTCTGACATTTGTGACAACATAGATGGAATTAGAGAATATTATGCTAAGTGAATTTAGTCAGGTTCAGGAAGGCAAGTACTGCATATTCTCACATATATGTGAAGTCTGAAACAAACCCATAGAAGCAGAGGGTAGAATGGTGATTACAGAGTGTGGGGGTTGTGGGAAATGGGGAGATGATGATCAAAGGGCATCAGATTTTAGTGAGACAGGAGGATTTTAAGAATAGTTTTGAGTTCTGTTGCATAGTATGGTGAATATAGTTAATAATAGAGTATTGTACATTTCAAAATTGCCCAGCGGATAAATTTCAAACGTTTTCACCATAAAAATGTTAAGTATCTGAGGTGGTGGATATGTTAACCAGCTTGATTTAATTATTCTACATTATATTCACAAATTGTAACACCACTTTGTATAGCATAAGTTTATATAATTATAAATTATCAATTTGCAATTTCAAAAATAAAGTAGGAAGGGGGTTTATTGGCTTTATAGAGCTAGGTCTGAGGTCAATAGGATTAAGGTGTGGCTGGATCAGATGTCATCAGCACTCTGCCTTCTTTTCTATATACAGCTCTGTTTTTATTCCTTCTCAGTCAAACATTCTTTCTTTTCTTTTCTTTTTTTTTTTGAGATGGAGTCTCGCTCAGTCACCCAGGCTGGAGTGCAGTGGGTTGATCTTGGCACACAGCAACCTCTGTGTCCTGGGCTCAAGTGATTCTCATGCCTCAGCCTCTTAAGTAGCTGGGATTATAGGCACCCACTACCACGCCTGGCTAATTTTTAATCTTTTTTTTCTTTTTGAGATGGAGTCTCGCTCTGTCGCCAGGCTGGAGTGCAGTGGCAAGATCTCGGCTCACTGCAACCTCTGCCTCCTGGTTCAAGCGATTCTCCTGCCTCAGCCTCCCAAGTAGCTGGGACTACAGGTGTGCACCACCATGCCCAGGTAATTTTTGTATTTTTAGTAGCAACAGGGTTTCACCATGTTGGCCAGAATGGTCTCGATCTCCTCACTTTGTGATCCACCCGCCTTGGCATCTCAGTGTTGGGGTTACAAGCATGAGCCACCGAGCCTGGCCTAATTTTTGTATTTTTAGTAGATAGAGACAGTGTTTCACCATATTGTCCAGGCTGATCTTGAACTCTTGACCTCAGGCAATCTGCCTGTCTTGGCCTCCCAAAGTGCTGGGATTACAGGTGTGAGCCACTGCACCCGGCCCAAACATTCTTTAACATTAGCAAGATTGCTCTGGACAGCCTCCTACTCATATTCTACCAGCTTAATCACCCCAGTACAAAAAATGAGTATTTCCCAATAGTAAAGGTAGAACAGTCCCAAGGAGGGCTTTCATTTAACCAGGTTGGGTTCACATGCCCATCCCTGTGGGTGGTGGTGGGGACGGGCAGGGGTACTGATACTAAATCATAGGAAAGGGGTTCTCTGTGGCAAAAAGTTTTGTTACCGAAAAACAGTGGACGGGGTGTTGGGCAGACAAAAACAAAGCCAACAGCTCAGTGATGCTGTGATTGCTCAAATCCAGGTCACAGAGAGATCTCTGTCTTTGACCCCATCACCCTGGTCGCTGGAGATGTTTCATGAGGAGGTTGGGGAAAACTTGCTTGGGAGACAAAATAATGAGGAGTCAATTGTGATCAATGGAAAAACATTTATCCCTCTGTCTCCTAACATTGTACGTGTTTCCCACTTCCCCTTTTTAATGGCAGTTACCTCTTAGTCTTATTGATTGCATCTCTCCAGATTCTAAATTTTTTTTTCCCAACGTTTTGGTCTGAGCTCCCTTCTCTTCCATAGTTACATAAAAGCCTCATTGAGTCCCATGGCTTTAAGTACTCTCTCTAGGCCAATGATCTTTTTCCTTTCCCTTTTTCCTTCCTTTCCCTGCCTCTCCCCTCTCCTGTCTCCTCTCCCCTCCCCCTCCCCTCCCCCTCCCCTCCCCTTCCCCTCCCCCCTCCCCTCCCCTCCCCTCCCCTCCCTTTCCCCTCCCCTCCCCTTCTCCTCCCCTCTCCTCCCCTCCCCATCCCCCTCCCACCCTCCCCTCCCCTCCCCTTCTCCTCCCCCTCCCACCCTCCCCTTCTCCTCCCTTCTCCTCCCCTCTCCTCCCCTCCCACCCTCCCCTCCCCTCCCCTTCTCCTCCCCTCCCCTCCCCTCCCCCCTCCCCCTCCTCTCCCCCTTCTCCTCTCCCCTCCTCTCCCCTCCCCTCTCCCCTCCTCTCCCCTCTCCCCTCTCCCCCCCTCTCCTCCCCCTCCTCCCCTCTCCTCCCCTCACCTCTCCCCCCTCTCCTCCCCCTCCTCCCCTCTCCTCCCCTCACCTCTCCCCTCCTCTCCCCTCCTCCCCTCTCCTTTCCTTTGGCTCTATTGCCCAGGCTGGAGTGCACTGGTGTGATCCTGGATCACTGCTACCTCTGCCTCCCAGGTTCAAGGGATTCTCCTGCCTCAGCCTCCCGAGTAGTTGGGATTACAGGCATGCACCACCATGCCTGGCTTTTTTTTTTTGTGTGTATTTTTAGTAGAGATGAGGTTTCACCATGTTGGCCAGACTGGTCTTGAACACATGACCTCAGGTGGTCCACCCACCTTGGCCTCCGAAAGTGCTGGGATTTACAAGCATGAGCCACTGTGCCCAGCCGCCAATGACTTTTACATTAACACCTCTAACCTCCTAAGCATTTCTAAGCATTGTCTATGGAACTCTTTGCTTTTATATCTGATATCCTACTTGGCATTTCCACATGGACATCTAAAAGCCATCTGAAAATTAACATGATCCCAAACAGCACTCCTGAATTATTTCTCTATTAAACCTACTCTTTTCTCATTTTCTCCTCAACTTAATAGTTTCACTATTCATTTATTTTCTCAAACCAAAAAATTCAGAAGTTCTCCTTGATTCTTCTTTTTATTACTCCTATGTCCACTTCATCAGCAAGTTCTCTCAACCCAATTTGCAAAACCTATCTTAAATCTATCCATTTCTACTCATCACCACTACTACTGCCCTGATCTTTCACCACCATTTTCACCTTCTAGCTCCTGTCTCTACGTTCACATTTGACCTCTTATAATTTGGTCTCCATGCTATAGCCAGAGTGACCTTGAAAGTGTGCTAAGTCATCATTTGCTTGTGTAAAATTCTCCAGTAGTGTCCAAATGTACTCCAAATTACTAATCCCAGTTCTAAAAACCTTAGAGGGCCCCTTCTCATTATTCAGGCCTTACCCACTTGGCTTTCTCTCTCTCTCTCTTTTTTTTAACACACTGGATTGATTTCCACTCTGCATCTTCACACTAGTTGTTCTCTCTGCCATTCATTCTAACGTGTGACCTTGCTGTGTCTATTTTCTTCTTCTCATTTGGATTTCAGCCTGAATGGCAGTGAGACCTTCCATATCTAAACCTAAAGAAACTACTAATCACTCCCTAAAATGTTTCTCTATTTTAATTCTCACTACAGCCCTTATTGACTTGTTATGTTTTTATGAAATCATTTGTTTGTTGCCTGGCCAACATGATGAAACCCCGTCTCTACTAAAAATACAAAAATTAGCCAGGCATGGTGGCAGGAGCCTGTCCCAGGTAGAAATTAGGCTCAATGTGTGCTTAGATATTATCTACCCTGTCTGTCTCTGTATCTCAATAAAGAATGAATGAAAAACCAGAGATTTCTTTTGACAAAAATTATGTGTGAAGGGACAGTTGTCTGCATTCCTGAGGCTCCTTTTCTTAGGCCCTAGGTGTCCTAAATCATTAAAAATCCCAGCCTCGCCTAGGGGCGATGGCTCATGCCTGTAATCCCAGCACTTTGGGAGGCTGAGATGGGTAGACCACTTTAGGTCAAGAGCTTGAGACCATCCTGGCCAACATGGTAAAAACCCTGTCTCTACTACAAATACAAAAATTAGCCAGGCATGGTGGCAGGCGCCTATAATCCCAGCTACTTGGGAAACTGAGGCTTGAGAATTGCTTGAAGCCAGGAGGTGGAGTTTGCAGTGAGCCGAGATCATGCCACTGCAGACAAGCCTGGGCAACAAGGATGAAACTCCATCTAAAAAAAAAAATAAGGAAAAAAAATCCCAGCCACTAGCCTTTACCTACCTCTGCTCTTAACCTTGGCTTTCAGCCAATCAGGAATCAGTTCTCAGGACTCCCTGGTTCCCAGTTTCCCTAGTTTCTATTCCCCAAGTGACCCCGGTCTCTGATTTAAGAGGCCTCGGTCTCACTGTCTCAGGGCTGTCATGAAGGAACCAAGGGAAAGGCTGAATGTTGCATAAACAGGAATAGAAGAGCAGCCCTGGAGATGATAAAAGTGGCGGTTTCAGGGGCTGGAGGAGAGGGGAGAGGAAAGAGGGACACACCAGAAAGAGAGTAGACAACCAGAGGGACACCTGCTCTCTTCCTCTCCCTTTCCTTCCCTGCATCCTGTTCCTCCATGCAAGATGGGGTTAAAAAAATCTGTTCCAAATCTTTCCCAAGACAATCTGTGGGCAGAGATCTTAGGAGATGTAGAGGTAGAGAAAAGGGCGTGTATTAGTGGGAGAGGGAATCGGGAGAAGGGGATCTCCCACAGAGAGGGGACATGTTCAGATGCTTGCCCTGGAGGGGCAACAGAAGGACATTTCTGATGCGTGCGATGAGCTGGATTTAGTGGGGTGAACTGGGCAGACTGGATGAATAAGGTCAGGTCTACCCGGGAGCACTCACAGGACAGGCCCAGCGCTCAGCTCCTGCATACTCTTTGTCCAGGGCAGCCAGCTCTACTTCAGCAGAGTCCAGGGTGAGAAATGCTCCCTCTTATGCGGTTCTCAGGCTGCTTGGGATGCAGAGAAGCGGGGTCTCAAGGTCCCGGAACCTTGAACTCCTACCCTTTGGGTGCTCTGTAACTGCTTCCTCCTTGGAGACCTGGGTTCCAGCTTCCACCTTATATCACTTGTGTGGCCTTGATGTCTGGGGTCTGTAATTTCCCCTCCATCTTCTTTCTCTCCTACCTCTCCTACCGTCCTTGTACCGACCCTGTAGTTAGAGAAAGCTGAGCAAGGAGAACTAGGATGCAGACCTTTATTATTTTATTTTTTCTGAGTTGGAGTTTTGCTCTTGTTGCCCAGGCTGGAGTGCAATGGCACGATCTCAGCTCTCCGCAACCTCCACCTCCCGGGTCAAGTGATTCTCCTGTCTCAGCCTTCTGAGTGGCTGAGATTACAGGCATGTGCCACCACGCCTGGCTAATTTTGTATTTTTTAGCAGAGACGGGGTTTCTCCATGTTAGTCAGGCTGGTCTTGAACTCCCGACCTCAGGTGATCCACCCACCTTGGCCTCCCAAAGCACTGGGATTATAGGCATGAGCCACTGCGCCTGGCCAGGATGCAGACTTTTTAGGACACTCCTGCTGGGGAGGGAAACAGTGAGCTAGAGTCCTGAGGGAGATCTGGTTCCCAGTATGGGGCTTTGAAAGAGGGATAACAAAGGGCCTGGACCCAGGGTACAGTGTTCTTTGCACACTCAGATGCACAGAAATCCAGGGATCCTCATGCCCTCTGGGCTTACTCTCAGATGGGCCTCGGCCTTGCTGTTTCCTCCTCAGTGTCTTATTTTGGGATTCCAGGGCTCAAGAGAACTAGCCAGGGACCACCGGCATGGATGCACAGACTTGGTGAGTCAGGGGACAGGAAAAAGCCCCACATGGGCCAAGCCTACCTGTACCATTGTGTTTGCTCTTGCGCACTGCTTCACACAGGTCTTGAACACAGCATCCCCCTCAATAAAATCGTGAAATGAAAACTGAATCAAATGACCGTCTGTCTTTTGTTGGGAAGGTGGAAGAAGCAGGACCATTTCCAGTTCTTTAATAGGAGGGTGTGACATCCCTTATGGCAAGGTAGAGATTCAGGTGGCTGCAGAATATCCACAGATTCAGAGCAGAAGAAAAGGTCCATTCAAACAAGTGAGAAAAGGCTTTTTTTGGTCACAGAGTCTTTCTCTGTCGCCCAGGCTGGAATGTAGTGGCATGATCTCAGATCACTGCAGCCTCCACATCCCGGGTTCAAGCGATTCTTCTGCCTCTGTTCCCTGAGTAGCTGGGATTACAGGTACCCACCATTATGCCCAACTGATTTTTGTATTTTTGTAGAAACAGGGTTTCACCATGTTGGCCAGGCTGGTCTGGAACTCCTGACCTCAGGTGATCCGCCCACCTCGGCCTCCCAAAGTGCTGGGATTACAGGAATGAGCCACCACGCCCAGCCGGAAAGCCTTTCTTAATGAGAGCTGATGGGATGGGATTTGAACTGGCAGGAAAGAAAGTGGCAGATACTCCTTTGGGCGGCTGCATCGGCAAGATTGAAGTCAGGGAGTTGGACTAGGTAAGACAGGCAGGGGCCAACTCTCACTTCCTCTTCCTCTCCCCATTTGTCTTTTTTACCCTGAGCAGATATCTGTCATCCTTTCTATCATCTAATATTGTATCATAAGCATTTTCCATGTTACTAATGTGTTTTCTTAGTAAACTTTTTTTCGGAAGAATTTTAGATTTACAGAGAATGAATGAAGATGGAACAGAGTTCTTGTATTCTGCTCCCCCAGCTTGCTTCTCCTGATGCTCTCATCTCACATGGCTGGTCAGTTGTCTTAACAAAGAAACTACTCTTGGTATGTTACTATTTTTATTTTTGAGACGGGGTCTCACTCTGTTGCCCAGGCTGGAGTGCAGTGGCACAATTTCGGCTCACTGCAGCCTCCACCTCCAAGGCTCAAGTGATTCTTCCACTTCAGCCTCCCAAGTAGCTAGGACTACAGGCATGCACCACACCTGGCTGATTTTTTTTTTTTTTTTGAGATGGAGTCTCACTCTGTTTCCCAGGCTGGAGTGCAGTGGCATGATCTCAGCTCACTGCCACCTGCACGTCCCGGGCTCAAGTGATTCTCTTGCCTCAGCCTTCCAAGTAGCTGGGACTACAGGTACGTGCCACCATGCCTGGCTAATTTTTGTATTTTTAGTAGAGACAGAGGTTTCACCATGTTGACCAGGCTGGTCTCAAACTCCTGACCTCAGGTGATCCACTTGCCTCAGGCTCCCAAAGTGCTGGGATTACAGACATGAGCCACCACGCCTGCCTGTATATATATACTTTTTGGTAGAGACAAGGTCTTACTCTGTTGCCCGGGCTGGGCAAATCAAGTCTCAAATCAAGTTCGTTGATCCTGGGCTCAAGTGATCTACCCATGTTGGCCTCCCGAAGTGCTAGGATTACAGGTATGAGCCACTGTGCCTGGCCTCCATGGTACGCTACCATTAACTAAACTCCAGAATTTATTTGGATTTTGCCAGGTTTTCCAAAAATATGTATTTTTTAATTTCAGGATCCAGGCCAGGACACCACATTGCATTTAGCTGCCATGTTGTCTCCTTAGTCTCTGTGATAATCTCTCAGTTGTTCCTTGTTTTTCATGACCTTGACAGTTTTTGGGAGTATTGATGAGGCATTTTAAAGAGCATCCTTCAAATTGGGTTTATCTTATATTCTTATGATTAGAGTGGAGTTATGCATTGCTGGAAAGAATACCACAAAGGCAACATGCTGGTCTCATCACATCACATGAGGTGGCACAGGATATTCAGGTGGCATCATTGGCAGTGTGGGCCTGGATCACTTGTTTAAGATGGTACTGGCCAGATTTCTCTATTGCGGAGTTACTGTTCATCCCTCTGCCTACTCTGTTTTTGGAAATGAGTCACTAAGGACGGTCCACATTCAGCAGGGGTGATGAAAAACTGAGCTCTTCTTCCTGGAGAAGGCAGTATCTTCATACATTACTTGGAAACCTGTAAGGAACTTCTGTTTATTTTACCCATTTAATTATTATTTTTGAGATGGAGTCTCCCTCTGTTGCCAGGTTGGAGTGCAGTGGCATGATCTCAGCTAACTGCAACCTCCGCCCCCCTACCCTGCCCCGGGTTCAAGTGATTTTCCTGCTTCAGCTTCCCAAGTAGCTGGTATTACAGGCACACGCCATCACGCCCAGCTAATTTTTGTATTTTTAGTAGAGACGGGGTTTCACCACATTGGCCAGGATGGTCTTGATCTTTTGACCTCATGATCTGCCTGCCTCCACCTCCCAAAATGCTGGGATTACAGGCATGAGTCACTGTGTCAGGCCCTCCCCATTTAATTATTTATGGAATGTAGCTTTATGGGTATGTAGCTTTATATTTTAGATTATAATCCAATACTACAATATTTATTTTGTTGCCCAAATTGTTCTAGCTTTGGCCATTGGTAACTTTCAGGTTGGCTTCTGTGTCCCTGCAACACACCCCTATCCTTTTATTATTATTTGTTATTATTTTTTAGCACTTTCTTATTTCTGGCAGCATGAGATGATCCAGACTCATCTTGTATTTTTCCTGCCCCAGTCCTAGAGTCAGCCATTTTCTCAACGAGCCCGATTTCTTTGGAGAATGGTATTTAGAAGCCAAGATCTAGGTGTTGGGAGTGGCTACGTGGTTTTCATAACTGTGTGTTTCAATTGTTTATTCCATTTGGTGGATTACAATGATTAATATAGCCACTCTGAATTTTACATTTAGTAGTAATAGTGCTAAAAATCATTTTGCAAATTTCCCTTTGATTGAATTATTTCTGGAGAGTAAATTTCTAGGAGAGGAATTAATGAGGAAAGGGTCATGAATATTTTTATGTTTCTAGATAGTTAAGGACAAATTGTTCTCCTTAATATTGTTCTAATATATGCTGTCTCCAAGAGCTTATAAATATACCAGTTTTATTTCAATTTTTAGAATAAGTAAAAAGGTATACAATGAAAAGTCATCTTTCTGTCCACATCTTTCTAGATTCCACACACCTCTTTCTTGGAGATAACAGTATTTGCTTTTTATATATCATGTAGAGTTTCTTTATGAATAAACCAGAAAAATGAATGCATGCAAAAGAGCATATTAAACATAGTTATTAATTTTGTCTTTTTTGTTTGTATCTGGAAATCTTTCTATATCAGCACAAGAGAACTTCCTCATTTTTTTATAGCTGCAAAATCTTCCATCATATGAATGTACCTTAATGTATCTACTGATAGACATTTAAATTATTTTTCAGTTTTATACTAAAAGCAAACAGCAAGGAAATGATTAATCTTCTACACATTATTTTGCCTGTGTGTAAGTATATGAATAATAATGAATTTTCACAAACATTACTGCTTGACTGAAGGATATATACATTCACAATCTTGTTAGATATCACCAATTGCCTTCCTGTAGTGGCCGATATCCAACTTACATACCCACTCATAACATGAGAGTGTGATTTCCCTATTATCTTATACACATGAATGTGTTATTAAGCATGTGAATTCATATGTCCAAACCACACAGAACAGTGAATGGCACAGAGCAAGAGAGTGTAAATTACTTTTATTACCATCGTTATTATTGGATTTTTGCCAATCTGGTGAAAAATGAACATTGGTATTTTTAAATTTTCTTTCCTTTCTTTCTTTCTTTTTTTTTTTTTTAAAGATGAGGTTTCACCATGTTGGTCAGGCTGGTCTTGAACTCCCGACCTCAGGTGATCCGCCCGCCTTGGCCTCCAAAGTGCTTGGATTAAAGGCATGAGCCACCATGCCTGGCCGAATTTGCTTTTCTCTTATGAGTGAGGCTGAATCTCTTTTCAAGTGTTTAAAAGCCATTTGTAGTTCCTTTTCTGTGATCTCTCTTTGCATGCCTTTTGTCATTTTTCTATTGGGTTAATGGTCTCTTTTTCATATGTTGTTAATGTTTATTTCAGATACTGTATTTATCATCTCTAGAAGTTCCATTTGGTTATTTTTATATTTCATAGGAGCTCTTTAAATATTGGAGAGAGAAGCCTTTTGGAATATGAATGCCAAATATTTATTCCCAGTTCATGTATCTTATCAATCTTTGATTTTATGGCTTTTAGATTTTGAGTCATAGTTGGAAAGATTTTTATGGTTTCATTTTTGACATGTAACTATTTTATTCTTTTAGAAAATATCCTGGCAGATGGTATAAGGTTTAGAATGTTTTAAATTTTTGTAAATTTAATAGCTATAAATTAGTACCTTGGTGACATTTTTCTCTTTGATTACTGGTGAGGTAGAACATTCTTCTCTGCATTTGTTTTCTGATATTATTTCATCTCAGGTGTACTTACCTTTGCATACATTAATCTTTAGGATCTCAATAACTTTCTTATCAACCGTCAAGTGTTCCTTATATAATATAGACAAGGTTCATATATTTATTGCACATGTTTTTCTAAGTCTATTTTTGTCTTTATATATTTATTATGTTTCAAAAAGTTTTAGCTTTTATACATTAAATAGTTACCTTTTTATCTTTATGCTTAATTTTGGATAATTCCTATTGCTATGTCATCAAGTTCAATAATCTTTTTTTTTGAGACGGAGTTTCACTCTTGTTACCCAGGCTGAAGTGCAATGGCGCGATCTCGGCTCACTGCAACCTCCGCCTCCTGGGTTCAGGCAATTCTCCTGCCTCAGCCTCCCGAGTAGCTGGGATTACAGGCACGTGCCACCATGCCCAGCTAATTTTTTGTATTTTTAGTAGAGACGGGGTTTCACCATGTTGACCAGGATGGTCTCGATCTGTTGACCTCATGATCCACCTGCCCCGGCCTCCCAAAGTGCTGGGATTACAGGCTTGAGCCACTGCACCCGGCCTATGATCTTAAACAGTATTTTGTCTGCTGTTAAGTGCATCTAGTGAAATGTTTATTTCAGATATTGTATTATCTCTACAAGTTCTATTTGATTATTTTTTTTCAGTTCTCTCTTTTCTATCTGCATATTTTACTTTAAATCTTTGAGCATATTTATAATAGTTGTCTTATAGGCCTTGTCTGACAATCCCATCATCTTTGTCATATCTGGTTTGTAACTATGGAATACATTTTATTCAGGTTATGAATCACACTTTCTTGCTTCTTTCACAGCTAGTAGTTTTTGGTTAGATGCCAGATACTGTCAATTTTATGTTGTTGAGTGCTTGACTTTGTTGTATTTCTTTAAAGAGTGGTGGGCTTTGTTCTGTTAGGTAAGTGATTGACTTGCAGATCCCCTTATCTTTTTGAGGTTTGTTTTTAAAGCATTTTAAAGGATAGAGTTAGAGTGGCCTGTACCCATGGCTACGTTAGGCCCCCTCCTAAGGGTGACCCTCCTGAGTCTTTACTGAATCCCACATGTGTTGAATGAGGTCTCTTCACTCTGACTGGTGGGAACTTGAAGAATTTCTAGCCCTGTGTGAGCTCAGAACTTTTTGACCTCCAGATTTCCAAGTAATTGTTCTCTGACAGTTGTTTGCTTAGCGTGTGACCTAATTTCACACTTTGTCACATTGGTATTCAGCCGAGCATTCAGGAGACCTCCATGCAGATTTCTGGCACTCTTTCTCCTTGCAGCTTCCTCCTCTCAGGTATTTTGCCCCCAAATCCTGCCTTAACCTCTCTGCGCTCTGATCTCTGTTTTCTCAATTCAGTGGAGTTCTATATGAGAGTCTTCTGGTTCCGTAGTCCAGGAATTGCCCCTAGGCAGAACCCCTGTGCAACAGAGGATTCCTCTTATTTATTTCCTTTCACAGTCCAGCACTATCTCTTTTCTCTTTGGAAACAGTTGTTTCACATATTTTCCCAACTTTATTTTTTTTGCATTTTGTGTTTTAATGGCAGAAAGGCAAGATCTATAGTAGTTACTGAATATTCAGCTTTTTATATGTTATTTTCTTTGTAATTTTTTTCTATTACACACATCTGAGAAAATTTTTATCTTGCTCTCAGAAATGTGACAACCCAGGAAAGGAGAGGAGGATTTGGTAGTGAGAGTGGAGAAGGAGTAACAGAACAAGTAGGAGGATCTGGTAATTGCATATGGGTGTGTGTGTGTGTGTTTAAATTATGAGAAGCAAAGGGAGGGGGCAAAAGTTATAATAAAAATGAGGGGGAGATCGATCCAAGATGGCTGACCACTAACAGCTCAGGATTGTAGCTCCCAGTGAAAGCTCGGAGAACGAGTTGACGGCACATCTTTAGATGAATTTTCGTCACTCACTGATTAGCCGATTCCCAGTGGAGGAGCCCCACGGGTCGCCAGCGCGACTCTTGTGGCCGCCGCAGCAGTTTTGCCGGCGTCTTGGCGCAGCAGCTCTTCATGCAGAGCCAACGGGACTGCTTCCCCTACTGACCAGAGTTTGGAGCTCCGGGAAGTCAGAGCCGCTTGTTGCGGACTCAAGAGGGAAGCCAGACCAGAGATTCCCAGGCAGAAGAGCACCATCAGTCTTACCGCTGCTATTTAGGCCGCCACAGTGGGTTGCTCGGATCCCAGCACTGGGAATCAATAAGTCGGACGTCGACTCAGAAACCTAATTAGAAAGGCGGTTCATCTACAATGAAGGGAAAAAAACAGCCTAAGAAGGCCGAGTATACTCAAAATCAGAACCTGTCAGCAACGGAACAAGCCCTGATGGAAAAGGACTCATCAGCAACCGAACAAGCCCTGATGGAAAAGGACTCATCAGTAACGGAACAAGCCCTGATGGAAAAGGACTGTGTTCCATTATCTGAAGTAGGCTTTAAACGGTGGATGATAAGAAACTTCTGGGAGTTAAAGGAACTTGTTCTAACCCAATGTAAAGAAACTAAGAACTTGGAAAAAAGGTTAGATGAAATGTTGAAAAGATTAGACAATATAGAGAGGAATACAAATGAACTTATGGAGTTGAAAAATACAACACGAGAACTTAGTGAAATATGTATAAGCTTAAACAGCCGAATGGATCAAGCAGAAGAAAGGGTATCAGAGGTCGAAGACCAACTTAATGAAACAAAATGACAAGACAAGAATAGAGAAAAAAGGATAAAAAGGAATGAGCAAAGTCTCCAAGCAATATGGAACTATGTGAAAACACCTAATATACGCTTGATTGGTGTACCTGAATGTGACAGAGAGAATGAATTCAAGCTGGAAAATACTCTCCAGGACATTATCCAGGAAAAATTTTCCTAATTTAGCAAAGCAGGACACTATTCAACCCCAGGCAATACAGAGAACACCACAAAGATATTCCTCAAGAAGACCAACCCCAAGGCACATAATCGTTAGATTCACCAAGATCAAAACAAAGGAGAAAATATTAAGGGCAGCCAGAGAGAAAGATCAAGTTACCCATAAAGGTAAGCCTATTAGGCTTACAGCAGATCTCTCAACGGAAACCCTACAAGCTAGAAGAGAGTGGGGGCCAATATTCAATATACTTAATCAACAGAACTTTCAGCCCAGAATTTCATATCTTGCCAATTTAAGCTTTACATTTGAAGGAAAAATAAAATCTTTTAGGAACAAGCAAGTACTCAGAGATTTTATTACCACCAGGCCTGCTTTACAAGAACTTCTAAAAGAAGCATTATACAGAGAAAGGAACAACCAGTATGACCCTTTCTAAAAATACACCAAAAAGTAAAGAGCATTAACATATAGAAGAATTTTTAACAACGAAAGGACAAAATAGCCAGTTAATATCAAATGGCAGCAACCCTAAATTTAAATCGACCAAATCTCCCAATCAAAAGATACAGACAAAATCTAACGGTATATCCAAAGATATACATAGACTCAAAATAAAGGGTTGGAAAAAAAAACCTACCAACCAAATGGAGAGCAAAAATAAATAAATAAAAAGCAGGAGTTGCAATTTTCACATTTGACAAAATAGATTTCAAAGCTACAAAGATACAAGGGTAAAAGGATTAATGTAATAATAAGAGATCTTAACACCCAGATACATAAGACCCATAATGAGATTTAGATTCAACGAGACAGAAAATTGATAACGATATCCGGGACTGGAACTAAGATCCAGAACAAATAAACTCAATAGAGCTCTCCATTTTAAACACACAAAATATACATTATCCACAAAATCTAACGATATATCTAAAGATATACAAAGACTCAAAACAAGGGGATGGAAAAAAACTCACCAACCAAATGGAGAGCAAAAATTAAAAAAAAATATAATTAAATTAAAAAATAAATAAATAAATAAAAAGCAGGAGTTGCAATTCTCACACTTAATAAAATAGATTTCAAAGCTACAAGGATGCAAGGGTAAAAGGATTAATGTAACAATAAGAGATCTTAACACCCAGATACATAAGACACATAATGAGATTTAGATTCAACGAGACAACAAATTGATAACGATATCCAGGACTTGAACTCAGAGCCAGAACAAATAAACACAATAGAGGTCTCCATTTTAAACACATTAAAAAAAAAAATGAGGGTTACACTGAAGATAAAGCTTTCAGCCAAATGGAAAGATGTGCTGTTCTTGAGGTAAGGTCGTTTTCATTTCATCTTTATTTACAACTTGAGAAGAAGGTGGTGCATATCCAAAAGAAGACATGATGATATTAAAGAACTAACTATATAAACACATGAGACACTGTAAGACAAAGTACTGAATTGGGAATTGGAAATTCTAGATGCCAGTTCCTGTTCTATCATTTGCAAGCTCTGCAGCCTGCAGCTGATCTGAGCCTTAGTTTCTTTGTCCACTGGGAAAAATATCTGTCATAGGTACCTCCCAGGAGAAGCTCAAATAAAATAATGCAAGTGAGAGTGCATTATAACATTATAAACCACGTTGTACCATACAGAGGGAAGATATGTTGTATTTTGCCTAGTAAATGTCAAGATGCAGAGGGTCAGAGCAAAACTTCAATCAAAGCCAGACAGTTATGATCTTGGAGGTCTTCCTAAACAAGGTGCCATTAAAGGTAGAAACAATAACTGGAGGGAAAGTAGCAGGTATGGGAACCACCATGAACAAAACATTAGAGGCAGAAACAAGCTCACTTTTTATGTTGGCCCCTGGGAGTTTACTCTTCTTCCCACAAAGAGAAGCTGACTAACACTTGGAGGAAATTGTGGCAGAGAGTTTAAAACCTGGAGTGGGAAGATTAGGGGTGTGCTGGGGAAGAGATGGGTCGCTGGCTGAGAGGGAGCTAAGAGGGATGGCTGGAGAGAGACAGAGATGTGGGAGAGCAAAGTGACTTGTCACCACTGCTTTTTGGCTGGAGTGGCAGTGGGGATAATTACTAAAATAATGCCTACTAATTGTAAAAATTTGTGGACAATAAAAGGGAGTATCCTCAGCTCCTTTTCACCACCATTTTGTTTTGTTTTGTTTTTTAACCACTCCTCACAATCTGGTGTATTTCTTTACTTACTTTCTTCCTGTGCATACAAACCATAAGAATACAAACTTACAGTATACTAGACAACACCAACCCACTAAGCCTTGAACCTCTCTCTGCCACTGGCTGCTTTGTCCCTGTGCTGGTTCTCCTCCTAACCTCCAGATTGTCTCTCTTCCTTCCCCTTCCTCCTCCTCAAGAGAAGGTGGATCTCAAGGCCCAGTCCTGCTCTTCCCCCAACATTCTTGCTCTCACAGGTCTCCTCTTCCATGTAGATGGCTCCCTGATCTCCTCTTCAAGATTCGACTTCTCTTGAAAGTGCTCAGATGGGTGTGGTGGCTCACGCCTGTAATCCCAGCACTTTGGGAGAATGAGGTGCGTGATCACCTGAGGTCAGGAGTTTGACACCAGCCTGACCAACATGGAGAAACCCCGCCTCTACTAAAAATACAAAATTAGCCAGGCATGGTGGCATATACCTCTAATCCCAGCTACTCGGGAGGCTGAAGCAGAATTGCTTGAACCCGGGAGACATGTACAAAGTACTGAATTGGGAATTGGAAATTCTAGATGCCAGTTCCTGTTCTATCATTTGCAAGCTCTGCAGCCTGCAGGTGATCTGAGCAGAGGTTGCAGTGAGCCGAGACTGTGTCATTGCTCTCTAGCCTCGGCAACAAGAGCAAAACTCCATCTCAAAAAGAAAAGTTCCAAGTCTGTATTTGCTACTACTTGCTGGACATCTCTTCCTTTATCTCATGCCTACCACTGCTCATATAGATTTGCTGATGATTAAAGTCAGTCATTTGTCAGTTTCCTTCTTTAAAGCTTTCCATTTTTTATCACTGGCATTTATGTATACCCAAAGTCATGTGCTCAAAACAGTGGCCTTATCCTTGACTTTTCTCATTAACATCCAGCTCTAATTGGTTCTTCTTCTGTAATATCTTTCTCCTCCATCCCATCTTTTCACCCTATTTTTACCACCTAGGTCATGACTGACATCTTGCCATGCATCTCTTCCCACTCCAACCCATCTCCATATAGCTGCCACACGAACTCTTATAAAACGCTATTTACATGTGAATCCTCTCTTCCTCCTGACACAGAATTCCTCACCTTGTTTACCTGCCACTGTCCCAATTTCTATATCTGATAATTACACCTCCCACCATCTAGCACCAAACTGTCTTCCCAGACTCACCTCCATGCTTTTCCCCATACCCGTTTTCCACTCCAGCCCAAAGCGTTTAGTTACAGATGTCTTAAAACACTTTGCCCTTGCTGACGCCTGGGTCTTTCCTTGAGCCACTAACTCAACCTGCAATTTTGATCTCATTTTTTTGAACTTGTTCAAGAACTTTTTTTCCCAGTCGAAATCCCAGTCAAGTTCTGTGTCTTTCAAGAAGCATTTTATTTTATCTGGGCATGGTGGCTTATACTTGTAACCCCAGCACTTTGGGAGTCTGAGGTGGGAGGATTACTTGAGCCCAGGAGTTGAGACCAGCCTGGGCAGCATAGTGGGACCCCATCTCCACAAAAAAGATTAAAAAGAAGAAGTAGTAGAAGCATTTTTTGACCACCCCCACAGTCCATGGAATTGACCCTTCCAAAAGCTGAGGCCAATGCTTATTGATGATAGACTGGTTTGGTATTTACATATTATCTCTTTGGCCTCCCTGACTTTCCCGTGCTGAGTCTACACCTTATTTCTCTATTTACTTTCAGTGCCTGGCACAGGATCTGGGCATCATAGATGTTCAATAATTGTTTGAAAAAATTATATATTTAGAGACAGGGTCTCTGTCACTGAGGGTGGAGTGCAGTGGCACGATCATAGCTCACCACATCCTTGAATTCCTTGACTCAAGCAATGTTCCAGCCTCAGTCTCTCAGGTAGCTAGGACTACAGGTGCAGGCCACCACACCTGGCTAACATTTTTTTTTTTTTTTTACTTTTTGTTGAGGTGGAGTCTGGCTATGTTGCCCAAGGTGGTCTTGAACTCCTGGCTTCAAGCAGTCCTCTTGCTTTGTCCTCCCAAAGTGCTAGGATTATAGATGTGAGCCATCATGCCTGGTCTCAACAGCTTTTATGTGCAATGATTATGCTTATGCATAGGTTGAAGGTTTGGAGGCAAGAAGATGAAGTGTGTGGAATGCACAAGGGAGATGTATCAGGAACGGATTAAGGATAAAATTGTGTTGGGGACAAAGGGTTACAGGAGAGGCAAAATTGGGTTTGGGGATTAATATTGCAGAAGAGGGATAAAAGTATGAGATTGTGTGAAGATCACTGTCCTACATGTCATTGGGAGTGCTTGGGTTAGAGGAACCATCTGGATGTGGTCATGAGGTTGTTGAGTGAGGACCAGATGGGCCTCAGGCTAGGGAAAGTTGGGTAGAGTTGGCCTCCTCGGATCTACCAAGGCAGACAACTCAATGAATTAGTTACTTAATTTGACTCTTGCAGAGGCTCAAATAAGCTCCTCCTGGAAGGCCTAGTGGCTTGTTTCACGAAGGCCAAAGGCAGGGAAGTATTTTGCTTGTTTACTGGCTTCATTCAGGGAAGTGTTTATTGAGGTTATACTATGCACCAGGTATTGAGAACATAGAGATTTTTTCCCCCCCTCAAGGAGTTCCTAGGCTAGTGGGGGAAACAAAGACATAAAAAATAAATGCAACAATGTGTTATAATAATGGAGAAAGAATCCTGTGGGGTGTTATGGGGCACAAAGCAGGGAGGGATAGGTTCCGCTTAAGGAGATAGAAAAGGCTTCTCAGGGAGGCAACTTGAGCTGAGTCTTTGAATCTGAGTAGATACCTACCAGGTTGATGGGAATAAAGGGCAGTTGGGGAGAGGGTGGGCATTCTGGGCAAACAGACAGCAAGAGTTGCAGGGAGCTGATGAAATTTCAGGGAAATTGATGAATTTGGGGTCAGGAAGAGATAAGTGATGTGGTTGCACAGAAGACAGGAGACCCATGAGGAAGACTTCTTTGGTGTGCTGGGGAGAGATAATAAAGGTCTGCGACAAGAGGGGAAGCAGGACTGGAGATGGGCGGGGCAAAAGATGCTAAGGAAGTGGAATAGTCAGGACTCCATTGATAATTGGCGATGACAGGAAGAGCAATAGAAAGAGTAGACAGAGAGGGCAGAAGAGAAAGAAAGAAAGGAGACTGGTCATCGTTACTCCCTGGTTCTTGGCTGGGGCAACTAGGTATATGATGTGTGTGTGTGTGTGTGTGTGTGTGTGTGTGTGTGTGTACGTACGCATTTGTGTGTGTATTTGCTGAGATGTGGGACACTTAAGGACTAGAAGAGTTGCTTGGTTTTTGACAACCAAGTCTGAGTTGCTTTTGGGAATCATGGCCCACTTGGCTTTCCACTCCTTTGCATATGCGAAAGCTCTTATATCTGACAAAGGTCAAAGGGATCCTTGGTAGAGAACTGTAAGTAGGTATAATCTGACTTAAAATAACTTACTGAATATTCACTATGTGCTATGTGCCAGACCCAGCGTGGCCCATGCTAATCTCCAAGGGGGCAGGGACTCTGACTTGTTCACATTTACACTCCAGTGCCTAATACAGTGGCTGATACACAGTGGACATTTAATATTTGTTGAATGGATGACAAGACATGAGTGAATATAATGGGAATGGGTAATGGGAATATAGTAGTGAGGATCTTCTGATCCCTCCTTTTGGGAGCAAGCTGTCTGGTTGGGGAGACAAATACAAAGACAACCAGTGTCCAAAGAGCATATTAAATACTTGGATAGAGGTTGGACGTAAGGGCATTGGGGATTGAAGGGAAAGGAGTGACTGAGCCCTTGTATTGGATTTTCAAGGACAGGTACAAGTTTTCTAGGCAAAAGAGGAAAGGACTTCCTGGGAACAAGGAATAGACTATGTCAAGGTGAAGGGGTGAAAATGTATGGCATAGTTCTCAGAATAACAAAATGTTTGATGCATCTGAATTCCACATGGTAATCATAATGCCTGCCTTCCTCTTGTAAGGAAATCTGCCCCATCCACAGTTAGATGTGTATTTGGCTAGGACCACTGCCAAAACAAAAGAGCAGGGTCAGTTTCTCACTGTGTGTGTGTGTGTGTGTGTGCATGCACGTGTGCATGCACGCACTGATTTAGAAAATACAGAGGGAATCAGGCAGTTAGCAATAGGATCAAAGATGGAGAGAACCCAGAGGGGTCAAGATGGCCATGAGGAATAGAAGTTACAAAGAAGTAGAACCACATGGTAGAGAAAAGACATGCTGAGCAGAGAGAGAAGCCACAGTTTTGTTTTGTTTTTAGACAGAGTCTTACTCTGTTGCCAGGCTGGAGTGCAGTGGTGCAATCTCTGCTCACTGTAATCTTTGCCTCTTGGGTTCAAGCAATTCCCCTGCCTCAGCCTTCCATGTAGCTGGAACTGCAGGTGCAAACCACTACACTCGGCTAATTTTTTTGTATTTTAGTAGGGATGGGGTTTCACCATGTTGGCCAGGATGGTCTTGATTTCCTGACCTCATGATCCACCCAGAGTGCTGGGATTATAGGCATGAACCACCTTGTCTGGCCAAACGCGGTTGTTTTTAGAATGAGAGCAGATGAGCTCAGCCCATTAATCACATCTATGTATATGAAAAGCCTATTAGTAGGGTGGGTGCAGTGGCTCATGCCTGTAATCCCAGCACTTTGGGAGGCCAAGGCAAGTGGATCACCTGAGATCGGGAGGTCGGGACCAGCCTGACCAATATGGAGAAACCCTGTCTCTACTAAAAATACAAAATTAGCTGGGTGTGGTACCTGTAATCCCAGCTACTTGAGAGGCTGAGGCAGGAGAATCACTTGAACCTGGGAGGTGGAGGTTGTGGTGAGCTGAAGGTTGCCGTGAGCTGAGATTGTGCTATTGCACTACAGCCTGGGCAAAAAGAGCAAAACTCCGTCTCAAACAAACAAACGAACAAACGAAACCTATGAGTCATGTTAAAATATTTGCTTCCAACCATCAAATATATTTTAAATAACTCATTAGGAGAGGGATAGTCTATTATATTTACCCAGATATGGAACGTTTCTGTTCTTGCTTGATTCCTGGTGTTTCAGGTTTCCTTTTTACATTACTTCCCTTCTGTCTGAAGAACTTTCTTAAGCAATTCTTTTAGATTACATATGCTGGAAATGAATTATCTTAGTTTTTTTTCTTCTTTTCATCTGAGAATGTCATCATTTCACCTTCATTCCTCAAGGATTTCTTTTTCTGGATATAGAATTCTGAGTTGATAGGTCTTTTCTTTTAGCACTTTAAAAATATTATTCTACTTTCGAGAGGGAGAAGATGGTGCTGTAGGACCAACTCAGGATTGCAGCTCCCAGTGAATCTGCAGATGGTGAGTGGACGCAGCATTTCCTGATGGATCTTTATTGCCCATAGACCAGGAGATTCCCAGGTGTAGGAGCCGCACAGGCCGCCAGCCCGGCTGTTTGGCTGGTGTGGCTGTTTGGGCCACACTGTTTGAGTGCACTGCAGTGCAGCGGCACTCTGTACAAAGTACACTGGTTTGGTTGCCCTGTTAAACCCGCAATTGGAGATTTTGGAAGGCAGATTAGCACATTCATCTGATTAAATGGGACTTAAACAGAAAGCCAGGCCAGGAGATTCCTGGGCAGCAACGTGGTTCCAGCCGGCACAGTGGGTCGCTGCACAGGAAATCACATAGATCATGGTGCCCTTTCAGCAGGCAACTGGAACACCTGTAAGAGATTCAACCATTCAACTTTAAAAAAAAAAAGGGCTCTGAGGCAGGGGGCCAGGTGATCAGGCTCAGCGGGTCCCACCCCCACAAAAACAAACAAAACAGCAATTGGAAACACTTGGGGTTGAGAGTTTCATGGCAAGCACAGCTGAACCCAGGACAGTGCAGCTCAGAGGGGAAGGGGCGTCCACCATTAACAAGGCACTCGACCCCTATGGAGGTACTCTGCCATTGCTGATGCAGCCTGCCATTGCCAAGGCAACCCGCCATAACAGAGAGTCCACCACTACAGAGGAGGGCCATCATCACCACGGCAGCTCTAACCACACCCATATAAACAGAACTACAGGGAATTACACACAGCAACAGGGAAGAGCCCACGGCAGCAGGGCAGAGCCCACGGCAGTAAGGCGGAGCCCATGGCAGCTCAGCATAGCCACTACAGGCAAGCAGTGATTAGACTGCCTCCTTGCTGGGCAGGACAGTGCAATGGATACTCATAAATAAAGCCCTAACTCCCCGGGACAGAACACCTGAGGAAAAAAAAGGGGCTTTATGAGTTTTGCTGCAGCAGACTTAAACGTACCTGCCTAGCAGCTCTGAATGAACAACGGAGCTCACAGCTCAGCACTTGAGCTCCTATAAAGTACAGAGTATTTCCTCAAGTATAAAGTACAGACAGTCTCCTCAAGCAGCTCCCTGACCCCCCATATATCCAAAGAGTCACCTCACAAAAGACCGATCAGACTGACATTTGGCGGGCATCATTCAGGGACAAAGATAGCAGAAGAAAAATGGGTAGCAACCCTCATGTTTCTGCAGCTGCTACAGGTGTACCCCAGACAAGCAGGGCCTGGAGTGGACCTCAGTAGTCCTACAGCAGAGGGGCCAGACTGTTAGAAGGAAAACTAAGAAACAGAAATACTTCATCAACAATCTGGATGTCCACTCAGAGACCCAATCGGAAAAGTAGCAACTACTCAGTCACCAGGTGGATAAATCCACAAAGATGGGAAGAAACCAGCGCAAAAAGGAGGAAAACACCTGAAACCAGAACACCTTGCCTCCTACAAGGGACCACAACTCCTCACCAGCAGGGAAACAAAGCTGGATGGAGAATGAGTGTGATGAAATGACAGAATCAGACTTCAGAAGGTGGGTAATGAGAAACTTCTGTGAGCTAAAAGAACATGTTCTAACTCAATGCAAAGAAACTAAGAACCTTGAAGAAAGATTTGAGGAAATGATAACAAGAATGGACAACTTAGAGAGGAATATAAGTGAATTGAAGGAGCTGAAAAACACAAGAACTTCGCAAAGCATGCACAAGTTTCAACAGCCGAATTGACCAAGCAGAAGAAAGGATATCAGAAGTCGAAGATCAACTCAATGAAATAAAATGAGAAGCCAAGATGAGAGAAAAAAGTGCAAAAAGGAATGAACAAAGTCTCCAAGAAATGTGGGACTATGTGAAGAGACCTAATCTACGTTTGATAGGTGTACCAGAATGTGACGAAGAGAATGAATCCAAGCTGGAAAATACTCTTCAGGATATTATCCAGGAAAATTCCCCCAACCTAGCAAGGCAGGCCAATATTCAAGTCCAGGAAATACAGAGAACACCACATTGATATTCTGCAAGAAGAGCAACCCCAAGGCACATAATCATCAAATTCACCAGGGTTGAAATGAAGGAGAAAATGCTAAGGACTGCCAGAGAGAAAGGTCGGGTCACCCACAAAGGGAAGCCCATCAGACTGACAGCAGATCTCTCGGCAGAAACCCTACAAAGCAGAAGAGAGTGGGGGCAAATATTCAATATCCTTAAAGAAAAGAACTTTCAACCCAGAATTTCATATCCAGCCAAACGGAGCTTCATAAGCAAAGGAAAAATAAAATCCTTTGCAAACAAGCAAGTACTCAGAGATTTTGTCACCACAAGGCCTGCTTTACAAGAGCTCCTGAAAGAGGCACTACACATAGAAAGGAACACCCATTACCAGCCATTCCAAAAACATATCAAACGTTAAAGAGCATCAAAAAAATGAAGAATCTGCATCAACTAATGGGCAAAACAGTCAGCTAGCATCAAAATGGCAGTATCAAATTTACACATATCAATATTAACCCTAAATGTAAATGGACTAAATGCACCTATCAAAAGACACAGACTTGCAAATTGGATAAAAAGCCAAAACACATCAGTGTGCTGTATCCAGGAAACCCATCTCACATGCGAGGATACACAAAGGCTCAAAATAAAGGGATGGAGGAAGATTTAACAAGCAAATAGAGAGCAAAAAAAAAAAGCAGGAATTGCAATTCTCGTCTCTGATAAAATAGACTTTAAAACAACAAAGATCAAAAGAGACAAAGAAGGACATTACATAATGGTAAAAGGATTGATACAACAAGAAGAGCTAACAATCCTAAATATATATGGACCCAATACAGGAGCACCCAGATATGTAAGGCAAGTTCTTAACGACTTACAAAGAGACTTAGACTCCCACACAATAATAGTGGGAGACTTTAACACTCTGCTGTCAATACTAGACAGATCAACCAGACAGAAAATAATAAGCATATCCAGGACTTAAACTCAGACCTGGAACAAGCAAACCTGATAGACATTTACAGAACTCTCCACCCCAAATCCACAGAATATACATTCTTTTCAGCACCGCATCACACCTACTCTAAAATTGACCACATAATTGGAAGTAAATCACTCCTCAGCAAATGCAAAACAACTGAAATCATAACAAACCGTCTCTCAGACCATAGTGCAATCAAGTTAGAACTCAGAATTCAGAAACTAACTTAGAACTGCACAGCTTCATGGAAACTGAACAACTGGCTCTTGAATGTTGACTGGATAAACAATGAAATGAAGGCAGAAATAAAGAAGTTCTTCAAAACCAACGAGAACGAAGACACAACATACCAGAATCTCTGGGACACATTTAAAGCAGTCTCTAGAGGAAAATATATAGCTATACATGCCCACATGAGAAGAGTGGAGAGATCCAAAATTGACACCCTAATGTCAAAATTGAGGGAGCTGGAGGAGCACGATCAAAAAAACTCAAAACCTAGCAGAAGACAAGAAATAACAAAGATCAGAGCAGAACTGAAGGAGACAGAGACACGAAAAACCCTTCAAAAAATCAATAAATCCAAGAGCTGGTTTTTTGAAAAGATAAACAAAATAGACAGACCACTAGCCAGATTTGTAAAAAAGAAAAGAGAGAATAACCAAATAGATGCAATAAAAAATGATAAAGGGGAAAATCACCACAGATTCCACAGAAATTTAAACCATCATCAGAGAATATTACAAACAACTCTATGCATATAAACAAGTAAACCTGGAAGAAATGGATAAATTCCTGGACACTTGCGTCCTTCCAAGCCTAAACCAGGAGGAAGCTGAAACTATGAATAGACCAATAACAAGGTCTGAAGTTGAGGCAGCAATTAAGAGCCTACCACACAAAAAAAGCCCAGGTCCAGATGTGTTCACAGCCAAATTCTACCAGACACACAAAGAGGAGCTGGTACCATTCCTTCTGAAACTATTTCAAAGAATCTAAAAAGAGGGAATCCTTCCCAAATCATTTTATGAGACCAACATCATCCTGATACCAAAACCTGGCAGAGACTCAACAAGAAAAGAAAACTTGAGGCCAATATCCATGATGAACATAGATGCAAAAATCTTCAATAAAATACTGGCAAACCGATTGCAACAGCACATCAAAAAGCTTATCCACCATGATCAGGTAGGATTCATCCCGGGGATGCAAGGCTGGTTCAACATACGCAAGTCTATAAACGTAATTCACCACATAAACAGAACCAAAAACAAAACCCACATGATTATCTCAATTGACACAGAGAAGGCCTTTGACAAAATTCAACAGCCCTTTATGCTAAAAACCTTCAATAAACTCTGTATTGATGGAATATATCTCAAAATAATAAAAGCTATTTATGACAAACTAACAGCCAATATCATACTGAATGGGCAAAAACTGGAAGCATTCCCTTTGAAATCTGGCACTAGACAAGGATGCCCTCTCTCACCACTCGTATTCAATATAGTACTGGAAGTTCTAGCCAGAGAAATCAGGCAAGAAAAAGAAATAAAGGGTATTCAAATAGGAAAGGAGGAAGCCAAATTGTCTCTATTTGCAGATGACATGATAGTATATCTAGAAGACCCCATCGTCTCAGCCCAAAAACTCCTGAAGCTGGTAAGCAACTTCAGCAAAGTCTCAGGATACAAAATCAATGTGAAAAAATCACCAGCATTCCTATACACCAATAACGGACTAAAAGAGAGCCAAATCAAGAACGAACTGCCATTCACAATTGCTACAAAGAGAATAAAATACCTAGGAATACAACTAACAAGGAATGTAAGGGACCTCTTCACGGAGAACTACAAACCACTCCTCAACAAAATCAGAGAGGACACAAACAGATGGAGAAACATTCCATGTTCATGGTTAGGAAGAGTCAATATCGTGAAAATGGCCATACTGCCCAAAGTAATTTACAGACTCAATGCTATCCCCATCAAGCTACCATTGACTTTCTTCACAGAACTGGAAAAAACCACCTTGAACTTCATATGGAACCAAAAGAGAGCCCACATAGCCAAGTCAATTCTAAGCAAAAAGAACAAAGCGGGAGGCATTACACTACTGGACTTCAAACTATACTACAAGGCTACAGTAATCAAAACAGCATGGTACTGGTACCAAAACAGAGATATAGACCAATGGAACAGAACAGAGGCATTGGAGGCAACACAACTTATCTACAACCATACAATCTTTGATAAATCTGACAAAAACAAGCAATGGTGAAAGGATTCCCTGTTAAATAAATGGTGTTGGGAAAACTGGCTAGCCATGTGCAGAAAGCAAAACTGTACCCCTTCCTGACACCTTACACTAAAATTAACTTCAGATGGATTAAAGACTTAAACATAAGACCTGGCACCATAAAAACCCTAGAAGAAAATGTAGGCAAAACCATTCAGGACATAGAAGTAGGCAAGTACTTCATGACCAAAACACCAAAAGCATTTGCAGCAAAAGCCAAAATAGACAAATGGGACCCAATCAAACTTCACAGCTTCTGCAAGGCAAAAGAAACAGTCACTGGAGTGAATTGTCAACCAAAAGAATGGGAAAAAAATTTTGTAGTTTACCTATCTGACAAAGGGCTGATATCCAGAATTTACAAAGAACTCAAACAGATTTACAAGAAAAAAACAAACAAGGCCAATAAAAAATGGGCAAAGGATATGAACAGACACTTTACAAAAGAAGACATACATGAGGCCAACAAACATATGAAAAAATGCTCATCATCACTGGTCATCAGAGAAATGCAAATCAAAACCACATTGAGATACCATCTCATGCCTGTTAGAATGGCGATCATTAAAAAATCTGGAGACAACAGATACTGGAGAGGATGTGGAGAAATAGGAACATTTTTACACTGCTGGTGGGAGTGTAAACTCGTTCAACCATTGTGGAAGACAGTGTGGTGATTCCTCAAGGACCTAGAAATAGAAATTTCATTTGACCCAGCAATCCCATTACTGGGTATATATCCAAAGGACTATAAATCGTCCTACTATAAGGACACATGCACACGAATGTTCATTGCAGCACTGTTTACAATAGCAAAGACTTGGAAACAACAAAATGCCCATCGATGATAGACTGGACTGGAAAAATGTGGCACATATACACCATGGAATATTATGCAGCAATCAGAAATGATGAGTTCGTGTCCTTTGTAGGGACATGGATGAATCTGGAGAACATCATTCTCAGCAAACTGACACAAGAACAGAAAATGAAATACCGCATATTCTCACTCATAGGTGGGTGATGAACAATGAGAACACATGGACACAGGGAGGGGAGCACTACACACTGGGGTCTATTGGGGGGAATGGGGAGGGACAGTGGCAGGGGGAGTTGGGGAGGGATAGTATGGGGAGAAATGCCAGATGTGGGTGAAGGGGAGGAAGACAGCAAATCACACTGCGATGTGTGTACCTATGCAACTATCTTGCATGTTCTGCACATGTACCCCAAAACCTAAAATGCAATAAAAAAAATAAAATACAAATATTATCCTACTTTCTTTTAAACTTTTTAAAATTTCCATAGCTTATTGGGGAACAGGTGGTGTTTGGTTACATGAATAAGTTCTTTAGTGGTGATTTGTGAGATTTGGTGCACCCATCACCTGAGCAGTAAACACTGAACCCAATTTGTGTTCTTTTATCCCTCATCCTCTTCCTACCCTTTCCCCAAGTTCCCAAATTCCATTATATAATTCTTATGCCTTTGCGTCCTCATGCCTAGCTCCCACTTATGAGTGAGAATGTATGATGTTTGGTTTTGCATTCCTGAGTTATTTCACTTAGAATAATAGTCTCCAGTTGCATCCAGGTTGCTGCCATTAATTCATTCTGTTTTATGGCTGAGTAGTATTCCATTGTGTGTATGTGTATATGTATATCAGTTTATCCACTTGTTGACTGATGGGCATTTTAGTTGGTCCCACATTTTTGCAATTGTGAATTGTGCCACTATAAACATACGTGTGCAAGTATCTTTTTTATATAATGACTTTTCTTCTGGGTAGATGCCCAGTAGTGGGATTGCTGGATCGAATGGTAGTTCTACTTTTAGTTCTTTAAGGAATCTCCACACTGTTTTCCATAGTGGTTGTACTAGTTTACATTCCCACCATCAGTGTAGAAGTGTTCCCTGTTCACCACATCCAAGCCGACATCTATTATTTTTTGATTGTTTTGATTATGGCCATTCTTGCAGGAATAAGGTGATATTGCATTGTAGTTTTGCTTAGTGTTTTCCTGATTATCAGTGATGTTGAGCATTTTTTTCATATGTTTTTTGGCCATTTTGTATATCTTCTTTTGAGATTTGTCATCTATTCATGTCCATCGCCCACTTTTTGATGGGATTGATTTTTTTCTTGCTAAGTTGAGTTTGTTGTGGATTCTGGATATTAGTCCTTTGTCAGATCTATCTTCTGGCCCCCATTGTTTTTGATGAGAACTCTGTAGTAATTTGAATGATTGTTTCTCTATAGGAAATACATTGCTTTTCTTTAGTTGCTTTTAAGATTTTTTTTCTTTGACTTTAGTTTTCACTAGTTTGATTGAGATCTATCTGGATAAGGATTTGTTTGTTTTATTCTATTGGTAATTTGTTGAGATTTTTGAAGGTGTAAGTTACATCTTTTATGAAATTTGAGAAATTTGAAGCCATTCTTTTTTTTTTCTGCACCATACTCTTATCTTTCTTTGACTCTGATGACAAGAATGTTAGACCTTTTGGTATCATTATTCATATCCTTGAGACTCTATTTACTTAAAAATTTTTTCTTTATTATTCAAATTGCATAGTTTCTATTGAACTATCTCCAAATTCATTCTTTCCCTTGCTGTCTCAATTCTGCTATAAGCTCATTCAGTGAGTTAAAAATTTTTTATTTTTAAAATTTATTTTATTATTTATTTATTAAAGTGGTTTTGGTGAATTCTGAGATTTTGGTGTACCCATCACCTGAATAGCATACATTGTACCTAATGTGTAGTGTTTTTTTTTTTTTTTAATAATCCCTGGTCCCCTTCGCACTCTCCCCTCTTCTGAATCTCTAAAGTCCATTATATCACTCTGTATACCTTTGTGTGTTCCTAGCTTAGCTTCCACTAATAAATGAGAACATACGGTTTTTGGTTTTCCTTTCCATTATCTCCTAGGAGGGTGGAAGACAGAGGTTACTTAAAGCTTCTCTTCTCCCATCTCATACGCTTTTTATTTATTTTTCCCCTGTATTTTATTTTCTGATTTGATGGTTCAAGTTTCAGGCCAGTAGGGAATGTGTTCCTGGGTAGGAATAGGTAAATGGGTAAGCAAGTGGGTAAATGAAGTCCCAGGCTTGACGGAGGTGGCTGGAGGGACCCTCAGTGAGTGACAACGAGGTCTTATCAGGGAGAAGGGTTGGAGCCACCTTAGCTCCCCTGCAAGATCAGCAGGAACGTTTTCCACCTCTTAGATATGCGTCTGTCCCAGTGCTCTGGCTATTTGTATCAGACAGGGACCTCTTTTCATCTGTAGGAATGTTGGTGTTCCAAATAGAGAGAGATTATGACTTTGTTTCTTGTACAATCCTGAACCTGGAGGGTACCCCTTTTGTGGGGATGCAGTCACCTTGATGTGTTCCCAAATGGCTGTCTGTAGTTGTACCCATGCCGAACTCCTGTGGGAGACATCCTAGTTGTGCATATGGTGGCAAACAAGTGGGAAAGGACTTCCTCTTAGCTGAGATCCTTCACATGCACCAAAGCTGTCTGACTGTTGGGATATAGCTGAAGACTCTCCCTGTTGAGTCCAGCACTTCAACTGTGCCTCTGTTCAAGGAAGCTTTCCATCAGCAGAAGGATCTGATGCTCAAGACCTGCCATCCAGATTCTTTCGTCCCACAGGGTGTTCCCTTGAGGTGGTGCACTACCCGTTTCCCTATGAGTGGGAGAAGTGCACTTTTCCCTCATAGGAAAAGGGGAAGTGCATCACCTCAAGGGAACACCCTGTGGGACGAAAGAATCTGGATGGTCACACTACTGTGTGGGGTTAGGGTCTTCCTCCGTGTCCTGTACTTTCAGGGTCCCTGGTGGGGGGTGTGTATCCCAGAGGCAAACTCTTCCCCTCTCACACTCTGGGACTCACAGTCCTTCACCTGACTCACAGTGTAGACTGTAGCCTCCTGTGTCCTTCAAAGGGTCCATGGAGTCCTTGGGTTTTCCTGTCATTTCTCAATGACTGCATTGCTTCTTGAAAAAAGTTCACAGTGTGAATCTCTCTACACTATTCTGTCCTTCCAAGTGGGAGAGAGATGCTAGCGCTGCCTCTAATCTGCCATCTTGACAAAAAGAATAAAATAAAAATTACTGCATTTTTCAGTTTTAAAATGTTGATTTGGTTCTTGTTTAGATTTTTCTATTTAGTTCCTCAGATGTTCTATCTTTTCAACACTGTTTGCCCCGACCTGGAGTATTTTCTAACTTCTCTTCATAGTCCTCTGTGTTGCTTCCCATGTGGACTGAGATTTTCCTGTTGTCTTATGATGAGCAATTTTTGATTGTATCCTAATACTTTGAATATTATGAGACCATCTTGTTTACGGAGAATGCTGGTATTTTCGTTTTATCAGGCATTGACCTGGTTGAGTTCAGCCCACAAGTTCTAATCAGTCTTTGTGGTGGTGGTTTCAATGATAGTTCTGTTTTCCAGGCCTTTGCGATGCTATTTGGATCTATCGCATGCATGTACCACCCAGTGGCCAGTTAGGAACCTGGCTGGTACCCTACCTTCAGTTCTCAGTCTTTGGTAGTCTGTCTGTGATCTGATCTCTGTATGTGCAGTTTAGGAGTGAGCCCTGAGCTTATAAACAGTATGGTGGGGTTTCTTTCCTGAGATCCTCTTTCTCTGTAATCTCCTCAGTGTTTTTCAGTTTCCTGGCATTTTCCTTTTTGGTCCTTCAGCCAAAAATTTGGGGCTTAATTTACCCTACCCTGTTGTACACTTCTTGCAAATATACCCTCATCTAGAGTCAAGTGGTAAGAGGAAAGAGAGAGTAAAAAAACCATGGAGGTTTGTCCCATGCTGTTGGGTCCACACTTCTTCTGACTGGGGAGGAAGATTTCCCTTCTTCAGATGTACATACTCATCAGTCCCCACTGCTGTTGTCATTTCCAGGAGACTCCCTTTTCACTCCCTCAGCCAGAACTGAGGGCTTTCCCTAAGGCTTTATCTGTCCATGCTGACCTGCAGCTCTGGGTTTTAGGCTGCCTTGAAGTCAGTCTAGGAGTTACTGCAGGGGAAATATAGTAAACTGACTACTTTTTCTTTCTGGTCTTTTACTCCAACCCTCCTGCTACTGCTGCTTCATGCATTCTGCCCAGGTCTTCGTTGTTGCATTCAGTGGGAGAGAGGAACCAGCACATCTGCCTTTAAAAAAATACAAATTGGCTGGGCATGGTGGCTCACACCTGTAATCCCAGCACTTTGGCAGGCCGAGGTGGGCAGATCATGAGGTCAGGAGATCGAGGCCATCCTGGCTAACATGGTGAAACCCTGTCTCTACTAAAAGTACAAAAAAATTAGCCAAGTGTGCTGGCATGCACCTGTAGCTACTGGGGAGGCTGAGGCAGGAGAATCTCTTGAACCCGGGAGGTGGAGGTTGCAGTGAGCCACGATTGCAGCATTCCACTCCAGCCTGGGCAACAGAGTGAGACTCCATCTCAAAAAAACAAAACAAAACAAAACAAACCCTACAAATCTACAAATTATAAAGCATGCTTACTTTAACCTGTCGCTGTTGCTTTTGGTTTCTTTATTTATCAACATGTTCTTGGCATCTTTTACAGTATTATTTTCCTTTTCTTTGTGAGCACATTACCAAAAGTTTTTGTAAGGCAGGTCCTTAGAAGTAAATTTTCTCATTAAGAAAAGATTGAAACCATTTTTTTAAAGAGTTCTGCTGAGTTCACATTTCTTGGTTGACTAATACTTTTTTTCAGTATACCAAAGACCTGATTTTGTTATTTTCTGGCTTCCATTGTTGTTGAGACTTTTGTTGTTGTGCTAATTCTGGTTCATTTGTAGGTGATCTTTCCTTTTTTTTGGCCTATATTCCAGATTATCTTTTTATCTATTGTGTTCTGAAGCTTCACTCTGATCTGTCTAGTTATGGATTATGTTCATTTTTTTCTCTTTGGGATATACCGTCTGTGGGGTTTGATTTCAGTTTTTTTCTGGAATATTGTTAACCAAAATAACTTTAAACATTTCCTTTTGTCTGTTGTCACTATGTTTTCTTTCTGAAACTCCAATTATTCCGAAATAGTACCTTCTAATTTTATCCTCCATGTCTCAAAATCTTTCTTCTACATTTTAAAAACTTTTTATTTTAAATGCAAAGGTACATGTATAGGTTTGTTATATAGGTCAACTGATGTCATGGGAGTTTTTTGTACAAATTTTTTTTATCACCCAGGTATTAAGCCATTAATAAATTCATTAGTTATTTTTCCCGATCCTCTGCTTCCTCCCACCCTCAATTGTTACCCTGTATGTGTCCATGTGTTCTCATCATTTAGCTCCCACTTGTAAATGAAAACATATGGCATTTGGTGTTCCATCCCTGCCTTAGTTTGCTAAGGATAATAGCCTCTAGCTCCGTCCATGTACCTGCAAAGGGCATGATCTTATTCTTTTTATGGCTGTATAGTATTCCATGGTGTATATGTAGCACATTTTCTTTATCCAGTCTGCCATTGAAGGACACTGGATCGGTTCCATGTCTTTGCTGGGTCAAATCGTAGTTCTGTTTTTAGGTCTTTGAGGAGTCACCACACTGCATTCCACAATGGCTGAACTAATAAACAATTGCATTTATTTAATGATCAATGATGAGCTTTTTTTTCATATGCTTGTTGCCCACATATGTGTCTTTAGAAATGTGTCTGTTCATGTCCTTTGCCTGCTTTTTAATGAGGTTTTTTTTCTTGTAAATTTGTTTAAGTGTCTTATAGATGGTAGATATTAGACCTTTGTCAGAGGCATAATTTGCAAATATTTTCTCCCATTCTGTAGATGGTTTATTCTATTAATAGCTTCTTTTGTTGTACAGAAACTCTTAAGTTTAATTAGGTCTTATTTGTCAATTTTTGCTTTTGTTGCCATTGCTTTTGGCATCTTCATTATAAAGTCTTTGCTCTTTTCTTTGTCCAGAATGGTATTGCCTAGATGGTTTTCCCGGGTTTTTATAGTTTTGGGTTTTACATCTTTCTTCCTTTCTTTTCTTTTCTTTTTTTTTTTTTTTGAGAGAAGGAAAGAAAAAAAAAGGAGTGAAGGAGAGGAAGAAAGAGGAAGAAAAAGAGGGAGAGAGAATGGAAATGTTGCTTTCTTCTAAAAATGGGTATTAATAATGGCCGATCAATATTTCATTTAAACCTATGAGTAGGTGTGATGTGGTATTGACAAGAATGTACATTTTGTATATTTAAAGTGGAGAGCTCTATAAATATTTATTAAGTTTAGTTGTTCCGGATCTGAGTTCAAGTCCTGGATATCCTTATTAATTTTCTGTCTCGTTTAGTCTAAGTCTCTTTATAGGTCTTATGTATCTGGGTGTTAGGATCGTTAGATCTTATTGTTGCATTGATCCTTTTATCACTATATCTTTGTTGCTTTAAACTCTATTTTATCAGATGTGAGAATTGCAACTCCTGCTTTTTATTTATTTATTTATTTATTTATTAATTATTGCTTTCCATTTGGTTGGTAAATCTTTCTCCATCCCTTTGTTTTGAGTCTTTGTGTATCCTTGCATGTGAAATGGGTCTGGATGTAGCATACCATTGGGTTTTGGCTGTATCTTTTGATTGGGGCATTTAGTCAATTTAAATTTAGAATTACTGCCATTTGATGTTAACTGGCTGTTTTATCCACTTGTTGATGTGAATTCTTCTTTATGTTGATGCTCTTTACTTTCTGGTATATTTTTAGAAAGGCTAACACTGGTTGTTTCTTTCTATGTGTAATGCTTCTTTCAGAAGCTCTTGTAAAGCAGGCCTGGTGGTAATAAAATCTCTGAGTACTTGCTTGTTCATAAAAGATTTTATTTTTCCTTCAGTTGTGAAGCTTAGTTTGGCTGGATATGAAATTCTTGGCTGAAAGTTCTGTTCTTTAAGGATGTTGAATATTGGCCCCCACTCTCTTCTGGCTTGTAGGGTTTCTGCTGAGAGATCTGCTGTAAGTCTGATAGGCTTCCCTTTGTGGGTAACCTGACCTTTCTCTCTGGCTGCCCTTAGTATTTTCTCCTTTGTTTCAACCCTGGTGAATCTAACAATTATGTGCCTTGGGGTTGCTCTTCTTGAGGAATATCTTTGTGGTGTTCTCTGTATTACCTGGGGTTGAATATTGTCCTGCTTTGCTAGGTTAGGAAAATTTTCCTGAAGAATATCCTGAAGAATATTTTCAGGCTTGGATTCATTCTCTCTGTTGCATTCAGGTATACCTATCAAACGTAAATTAGGTCTTTTCACATAGTCCCATATCTCTTGGAGACTTTGCTCATTCCTTTTTATCCTTTTTTCTCTATTCTTGTCTTCTCATTTTATTTCACTAAGTTGGTCTTCGACCTCTGATATCCTTTCTTCTGCTTGATCAATTCGAGTGTTTAAACCTGTGCATACTTCTCGGAGTTCCCATATTGTATTCTTCAGTTCCACTAATTCACTTATATTCCTCTCTAAATTGTCTATTCTCATTAGGATTTCATCAAACCTTTTTTCAAAGCTCTTAGTTTCTTTACATTGGGCTACAACATGTTCTTTTAACTCACAGAAGTTTCTTATTATCCATCTTCTGAAGCCTGATTCTGTTAATGGGATGCACTTGTTCTCCATCAAGCCTTGTTCCCTTGTTAATGAGGAACTGTGATCCTCTTTAGAGGGAGAGACATTCTGATTTTGAGTATTCTCAGCCTTTTTATGCTGGTTTCTTCTCATCAGTGTAAATTTATCCAGCTGTCGTCTTTGTAATTACCAACTTTCAAATTAGGTCTCTGAGTGGACGTCCAAGTTGTTAATTCCCAGGGCCGAAATATGAGCAACCCACTGCGCCGGCCAAAACAGTGGTGTTAAGACTGATGGTGCTTTTCTGCCCAGGAATCTGCAGTCTGGCTTCCTTCTTGAGTCCGTAATAGGTGACTCTGCCTTCCCGGAGCTCCAGAAATTGGTCAGAAGGGGAACCAGTCCCGTTTACTCTGCACCAAGAGCTGCCGCGCTGAGGTGCTGGCAAAACCACTGCGCCAGTTATAAGAGTTGTGCTGGCCACCTCCACTGGGAATCTTCTGGTCCGTGAGTGACAAAAATTAGTCTGAAAGTGTGGTGTCCTCTCGTTCTCTGCGCTTTCACTGGGAGCTGCAATCTTGAGATGTTCGCGATCAGCCATCTTGGATCGTTTCAAGGTAGCCTTACTTCTTTGGCTTAAATCCCACCTGGTCTTTTGTTAAAACCATGACTTCTGCTTAAAAAATGTTTGTTGTATATGCTTGTCAATAATTTTATTTTTTAGAATCAACTTTATATTTAAAGAATGATTTTAGATTTACAGAAAACTGCAATGGTCATACTGAGAGTTTTCCTTTACTCCATGCCTAGTTTTCTCTATGATTTACATCTTAGGTTAGTATGATACATTTGTTTCTATTAATAGACCCATGTTGATACATTATTATCAACTGAAGTCTACACTTTATGCAATTTACTTAGTTTTAACCTAATGTTCTTTCTATTCCAGAATTTCTTTCAATATATCACATTACATTTAGTCATCTTATCTCTATAGCCTCCTCTCATCTTTAACAGTTTCTTAGATTTTCCTTCTTTATGGTGAACTTGACAGTTTTAAGAAGTACTGATCAGGTATTTTACAGAATACCCCCGTACTGGGGTTTGTTTAATTCTTTGCATGTTTAGTTGGGGCTATGGGTTTTGGGAGGAAGACTACAGAGGTGAAGAGTCAATATGGCTGCATATAAAATTCCTGCCTTACTCTTTCTTTTCTTGCATATCTTTTATTGTTGCTGAATGTATGCTGGCATAGACTATCGATGTGAAGAAGTATGAGTGACTTGATCTTTTGGTCTAGCTGCCCATAGGAGTGTATCTTTATCTTTAAAGTCCAATAACTTTACTAGGATGTGTCTTGCTGCTTATCATTAATTTCCCCTGGACATGGTGTGCTCTTTCAAAATATAGATTTGAGTGTCTTTTTTAGAAACAGCATTTGCTTGAATTATATTTTGAAATTATCTTTTGGCTGGGTGTGGTGGCTCACGCCTGTAATCTCAGTACTTTACGAGACAAAGACAGGAGGATTACTTGAGCCCAGGAATTCAAGACCAGTGTGGGCAACAGTGTGAGACCCCATCTCTCTCTAAAAAAAAAATAAAGAAATACATAAATAAAAGATGTTCTGTAGTTTTCTCTTCAGGGACCTCAATTATGTGTGTGTTGGCAGTTTCATCTGTATTTTGCACCTCTTGATCCTCTTAATATGGAATCTCTTTCTGACTTGTTTCCTGATGCTTATCTCATTTCTATCCTCTACATTACCGTGCTTTCTGCAGTTTCTGTTCTCCATGGTATGCCTTTTAATTTTGTCATCATTTCTGGGATGGTTTTATTTTGTTTTCAAAGGATTTCACCAGCAGTTTTAACTGTTTCATTTCTTATTATCTGAGTTCCTCCAATTCTCATTTTAATGTCTGCTGTTGCCTGGTCATCTCATTTTTGAATCACTGGATGTTCAACTTTGCAGTGTTTTTTACAGTGGCAGTTGCTTCAATAAGTATTTTTTAAATTCACAATGAAACCTTTAAACATATATTTTTAACCAGCCCTTGAAAACATATTTCTGGTGAAGCCTTTCTATAGACATTCTTTGTGCTGTTTCTCAAATTCAGAAGTATATATTATCTGTATGTGACTGCTGCATTCATTCCTTTTTCAAACTTACGTTTGAATGAGTTAGATTCTTTTCTATTAGCCATTTGCAGAAATTTCCTGTGGGTATTGGGTTATGGAGGGACAAGAATAGCTTTCTCATGCCTGCAGTGCAACGGTTTCCTTCATTGTTTCTACAAAGACAGGTTGTTTTCTTCAAATACAACCCATAAAATGCTTTCATATATCGGTGCCTTCTCAGTTTCTCCAAACCTTAGCAAGTTCAAGAGGGCTTGGTTCTGTCACTGTTCACTGCTACCAAGGGAATTAGCTCATGTCTTTCAATGCCATCTCTTCACCCTCCAAACTGATGGTTTCTGAGTTCTGCCAATATAAGACCCTATATTCCTTCTTCCCAAAACTCCTAGCAGTTCTTCCCACGAAGTCTGTGCATCTCTTCTGGTATCAACTGCTTTTGGACACATTTACACGTAAGTTTGAGTTTGCAGCTTTTCTCCTAGACGTTTGAAAATTAGGTTTTAAATTCTTCTTATTGTCCTTTGTAGTTTCCAAAAGGAGAAATATGTATATATACACACATATTATATATGTATAGGTAATGTATATATAACGTTATATATATAATATATATATGTGATACATACATGTGTATATATACAGTTTTGCACCACAGAGTAATGTTTCAATCAATTGCTAACTGCATATATGACAGTGGTCTCATATAATTATAATGGAGCTGAAAAATTTCTATTGCCCAATGACGTTGTGATAGTGCAATGCATTAACATTTCTATATTTACACAAAAACTTATTTTGTTACTATTGCCCAGCAGTATTCAGTACAGTAACTTGCTGTTATAGGTTTGTAGCCTAGGAGCAAAAGGCTGTATACCCTATAGCTTAGCTGTGTAGTAGTCTGTACCCTCCAGTTTGTGTAAGCATATTCTATGATGTTTGTACAACAAAACAACCTAACAATGCAGTCTTCAGAAGATATCCTCGTCATTAAGCAAGGCATGACTGTATAAAATTGAATTTATATAATTATATAGCATTTCTTATATAAAAATTATATAAAATATACAAAGTATCATTTAATTTAGGTAGCATATATATGTAATTTAATGACTTGAGATCCTCAATGAAAGAACTCCTGGAAGATGTACTTCATTGACAAGAAAAAATAATCTCAGAGGAAAGGAGTGGGATGCTAGAAGCTAAAAAGTACATAAAATGTGTTTCCCAACTCAATTCCTTCACCTAAACTATTTAACTATTGACGGTAAGGAGTCAATCATAAGAACTCTTTTTGTGTATTTAAAATACTGATATTACCTGAAATACCAGATGATAAAAGGTCATTTTTTTTGTTTAGTAGGAAAGTGTGTGTGTGTGTGTGTGTGTGTATGTGTAAAATGCTTTCAGATTTTACAGAAAAATATATAGTTACATTTGTGATTTAAAAAGTGTAAAAACCACACACATACATTCAAATGAGAGATACAGTTCGTGGGTTCTAATTCAGAAAAGGGGGAAAGGTTACACAAAAACATTACCAATTAAATAGAAAACAGGGGAGAATAAAAAATAAAGCTGGTAAGACATTATGCTCATAAGATGGTAGAAATAAATCCAAATATGTCAGTATTTCCAATACATATACATTTACCTGGAAAAAGTTACAGACTATCAGATTGGATTATAAAAATACTATCTATTTATATGCTATTTAGAAGACCTGTCTGGAATAAAATCACACTGAAAAGATGAAAATAAAAATGGATGGCAAAAGATACGTTATGTAAACACTAACCCAAAGAATGTATTATCATCATTTTAATTCCAAGCAAAGTAGAAGGCAAGAAAAGCACCAATAAAGGTAAAGAGAGACACTATTGCCAAAAGAAATAATCACCAAGGTATGTAACTATTACAACACTTGAACTATGTTGGGCAAACAGCTAACAAAATTAGAAGGATTAATGGGGAAATCCTCAATTTCTGTGGGAAAATCTAAGTATAATACTTTGAAAATCTGGTAGATTAAGCAGAGTTTAAAATTGGTAACATAGTAACATTGGAATTGATACCTCTTTTACATGGGAAAAATATATAAAGCCAACATCTTATGGGGGAAAAAAATTGAGGCATTTTATTAGTCAGAGAAAAGGTGAAGTTGTTCACTATCTCCAATATTATTTGACAGCATATTGGAGGCATTAACCAGCCCAAGGGGAGAAGTAAAAAGAGTAATAGAAGAATAAAAGAATAGAAAAAGAAGTAAATTTATATTTATTTGCATATTACATAATTATATAACTGGAAAATCTAAAAGAGGAAATGAAAATCTAGTAAAAACAAAGTGAACATTTAGTAAAGTAGCAGACTACAAAATACAGAAATCAGTGGTCTTAACAGAGAAAGCAACTAGTTGGGAGAAATGATAAAAGGTCACATTTATAAGAGCAAAAAATAAAGACAAACTTCTGATTACATACTTAACAATAAATATACAGAACTAACATGAGAAAATTGTTAAACACTCTCCAAAGATGAGTCAGTCTTGGACAAGTGGAAAGACATGTCATGTTTATGAACAGAAAGATCAAATATCATGTTGATTCTCCCTAAGTCAGATTCACAATGCAATGCAATCCCAATAAATATATGGTTAATTTTTTTCTGGACTTAAAAGATTGATCATAAAGTTTATTTGGAAGAATAAACTAACATAAACACCCAGGAAATCTCTGGGGGGGGGGAAAGACTGTGGGGCCATAACTCAATCAAATATTAAATATATCTTAAAGCCTCCAACATGAAAATCGTGGTATTGGTGCATGAGTAAATAGGTCAATAGAACATTATGGATATCTAGAAATGGATGTAAAAACATATGACAAATTAGTACATATAAAAGATTCATGTACTCCCATTGTGGGACTCTATATAAGTGATCTTGAGACAAATGGATAACTATAGGGAAAAAGATAAAAATTCTAACCATTCTTTAATGTAATAGTACCATTCTTTAAACCATCAAGTAGGAAAAATTCCAAATGGGCCAAATACCTAAATGTAAAAACAAAACAAAAATGAACAGCAACAACAAAACAAACCCCCCAATTCCCACGTATGAGTAAAATAAAATGTGGGTGAAGTGTTTTAGAATCTGGCATGGGAAAACTTTTCTAACCATGACTCCAGATCCAGCCGCCAAAGGAAAAAAAGGTGAACTTGAAGATATAAATTACAAAAAAAGCCAACCAACCTTTTGCATGGTAAAACTCCCCAAATGAAAGAAAAAGACAATAGATTTGACAGGTAGTGTACTTACGGGAGAAGGGATAGAAGACTATGGAGAGCACCGAAATAAAATCAACTGCTCCCTAACTGCACTTTGTTTTACAGTTTTGATTTGGAAACCACATAAATGATTTACACAATTGGATGAGATCGGATGAGTTCAAGGTGTTATGGCCATAGATTGATTCACATAATCAAAAGGCAAGGTAAAGAGAAAAAGCCATTTCTAAAAATAGAAAATAAATGGAAACAATGAATAAAACCATATTGTTAGTGGCATAACCACACAGAGAAAAACTATTTTGAGAGACTAAAAACCCAGTATTTTGACTGAATATCCCTGTTGTGATATATTTTAAGAAAAATGAAAGGCTCACAAGAAACCTTAAACAGCATTCAATAGGCTCATCCTAAGTGGTCTTTAGTATTTTTATTCTGATATTACATGTATGTTATAGGATAAAGGAAGTAAGTAACAATATTGATGTCTTAGGCATCATGATTTTCTTCAGCATAAGAAAATACATTACAAATATATGGCAAATAGGTTAACTAAAAATGTACTCTTAAACTTGCTTTGGGCATGTGGGAATTGATTGGGACTTATTTTACTATTTCTAAAAAATATGTATTCCCTAGCTCTGTCCCTAAAAATACCTAAAAGCAATGATAGTGTAGTAGCAATATGGTTTAGTACCGATATGGCAATCTATAAATAAATTTCCACTAAATAGATTTAGGGCATCATGGATAAAATACCGATTTCAGGTCTGAACCAGGATATATACACAATTATCCTAGAAGAATCTCTTGTTCAAGAAGCTGTCAAAGTTAACTTGGGGTCATGGCAAAAAGGACATAGGAACTAACTTGAAGGGGCTCTCTCTGGCCAAACTAAATATCGAAATGGATAATGACAGCTGGGCATGTTGGCTCACCCCTGTAATCCCAGCACTTTGGGAGGCCAAGGCAGATGGATTACCTGAGATCAGGAGTTCAGGATCAGCCTGGCCAACATGGTGAAACCCTGTCTCTACTAAAAGTACATAAAAGTTAGCTGGGTGTAGTGGCAGGCACCTGTAAGCCCAGCTACTTCAGGAGGCCGAGGCAGGAGAATCGCTTGAACACAGGATGTGGGGGTTGCCGTGAGCCAAGATCATGCAGTTGCACTCTAGCCTGGGTGGCAAGAGTGAAACTCTGTCTCAAAAACAAAATAAAATAAAACAAAACAAAAATGGATAATAACTATGATGGATTAAAACATATCAATTATGCAAATGTTCGTATCAACTATGCAAAAATTCCTGGACGAATATGCAAAATTTCCTTGATTTATATATTTTGGTGCTCTGATATTGGGCACAAATCTATTAGTTCAAAACTATTAAAAAAAAAAGCTTACCAGCCATCTTTGGAGGATGCTAGAGCACACATTTATTATTTTGCAGATTAATTTAAAAAGAGAAAGAATCAAGTCTTTTCTGCATGAACCATATCCATGGAGGATAACAAATAACTGATGAGGAAAAAATTCTATAGAGAAGTTTTAGTTAATGATTCCAGGAATGATAACATTAGACAAGTCATCATTCTGCAACTCTTAATGAAATGATATATCTTAACAATAATCAATGACTGCTAAGCAGGTAGGTGACAGGTTCATAAACATCACTTAATTTTCACTGATCAATTTAATATCATGAAAAGCGAGGCAAGCAGTCATGATGTACTTCCTGATGTAATATAACAGGAAGTAAACAGTACACTGTGAAATATTCTTAGTTTGATCATACCTATAGATCTAAAATTACCTCAACACAATAAAGGCCTAATTAACCCGGAGCTAACATTATACTGAAGAGTGAAAACTTGAAAGCTTTTACTCCTAATAGTAGGAGCAAGATAAAGATGCCCACTCTTACTGATTCTTTTCCACATAAGACTGGCTGCCCTAGGTAGAGCAATCAGTCAAGAGAAAGAAATAAAAGGCATCCAAATCAGAAAGGAAGAAGTTAAATTCTCTGTTTGAAGATGACATAATCTATATTTAGAAAACTGTAAAGATGCCACCAAAAAAACTGTTAGAACTAATGAATAAATTCAGGAAAGTTGCAGGATACAAAATCCACATACTAAAATCAGTAGCATCTCTATACCCTAACAATAAACTACCCAAAAAGGAAAGCAAGAAAACAATCCTATTCACAATAGCCACAAAATAAATAATGAATGATTAGGAATACATTTAACCAAGGATGAGAAAGAGATGTGTACTATAAACTATAAAACACTGATGTAAGAAATTGAAGAAGACACAAAGAAATAGATATTCTGTGTTCATCAATTGGAAGAGTCATTATTGTTAAAATTGTCAAATGCTTCTTCTTGATCGATTGAGAAAAATCATATAATTTTATCCTTTATATTGCTAATGTAGTTTATTACATTTATTTTTTCTGTTGAATTATTTGGCCTCTCCAGAATGAATTCCTGTTGGTCGTGGTGTCTGATCCCGTTCACATGCTGTTGTACTTGATCTGCTGGTATTTTGTTGAAGATCTTTGTGTCTATGATCACTGGGATATTGACCTGTAGTTTTTTATTCTTGTGTTGTCTTTGTCTGGTTTTGGAATCTGGGTAAATTCTTGTGGGTATCTTTGTCTGGTTTTGAATTCTCATTAAATGATTTTGGAAGTATATCCCCCTCTTCAATTTTTGTTTTTGAAAGAGTTTGAGAAGAAATGTACTAATTCTTTAAATGTTTGGTAGAATTTGCCAGTGAAGTCATCTGGTCCTGAGCTTTTCTTTGTTGGGAGGCTTTTGATATCTGATTTAAATCTCCATAGTAGTTATAGATCTTTTCAAACTTTAATTTTTTTTCATGATTTAGTCTTGTAAGTTGTATGTTTCTAGGATTTTTTCCATTTCTACTAGGTTGTTCAATATTTTTTAGCATACAGTTATTCATAATGGTCTCATGGTTCTTTTTATTTCTATGGCATCAGTTGTAATGTCTCCTCTTTCACTTCTGATATTATGTATTTGACTCTTCTTTTTTCTTATTCCAAGATTTTTGACAATTTTATTTATGTTTTTAAATAACCAACTCCTAATTCACTGATTTTTCTGTTTTCTATTTTGTTTATTTCGCTCCAATCTGTCATTTTTCCCTTCTGTTACCTTTGGGTTTATGATTTGGTTCTTATTTTTCTAGCTTGAGGAGCTAGTAAAAGGTTGTTTTTGAGATCTTCTTTTAAAAATGTACGTGTTTTTTGCAATAAACCGAAAGTTCTTAGTGCTGTTTTTGCAGCATCTCATAGGTGTTGGTATGTTATTTTTTCACATTTTCATTTACTTTAAGGTATTTTCTAATTCCCTTTTTGATTTTGTCTTTGACTCAGTGGTTAACAAAATGTTGCTTTATTTCTACGTTTGTAAAATTTCCAATTTTTCTTCTGCTATCCAAATCTAGTTTCATTCCGTTGTGGTCAGAAAAGATACCTGACATAACTCCAGTCTTCCTAAACTGGTCAAAATTTGTTTTGTGACCTCATGTGTAATCTATCATGGAGAATGTTCTGTTTTCACTTGAAAATAGCGTGTATTCTGCTGCTTTTGGTGGAATGTTCTGCATAGATCTGTTGGGTCCATTTTGTCTATAATGTTCAATTCTTTTGTTTTTTTAATTAACTTTCTGTCTGGATGTTCTACTCATTATTGAAAGTGGGGCATTGAAGTCTTCTGCTATTATAGTATTGCTTCTATTTCTCTCTTCAGTTCTGTCAATGTTGAATTTATATATTTTGGTACTCTGATATTGGGCAATTTTATTTTAAATTTTTGACCGATACTTTTATTCTATAATGTTCTTCCTTGTCTCTTGTGACAGTTTTTTTGTTCTATTATTTATTTTTTTGTACATGTCAAAGAATCTTGTGACAGTTTTTGACTTAAAATCTGTTTTGCTGATATAAACATATCCAATTCAGCTCTTTTAAATGATTTGCATGGAATATGTTTTCATTTACAGCCTATTAAATCTTATTTTCTTGGTCAGTCTTGCTAAAGATTGTAAATTTTGCTGATCCTTTTAAAGAACCACATTTCGGTTTCATTAGTTTTTCTAACTGAGGTTATATGTAGCCTTCTGATTTACTGTTATATATATTATATAATTTGGAATATTTTCACTATATATATCAGTGAATGGCTTTACGTGTAATATCATATATAAGTGTAAAACTGTTTTGGGTATGCAGCTTTCTAATTAGTTACAAGAAGCTTTTATATTAAGCACACTCCTTGCTGACTGACCAGAAAATCCTTTACAGACTCCCAGTTGTGAAATTCTTCCTTTGGTTATCATTTGGGAACCAGGTATTTTAGAGAATGAGGGCAGCTTCTTTCTTATTTACATGTTCATCCCTGGGCTTCATGAAAAACTGAGAAAATTGACTCTTAAACTATCCCTGCCTTAGAATTATTCTTGTAATACATTGTGAGCCCTGGAATGCAGTCTTGGAGGTATGGGAAACTGATGAGGTACCTTGAAATAGTGTAGATTGGGACCCACAGGTCACTGCAGCCATGAGCTGTTCCCATAGTGGATATGACTGTGCCTGGTGCAGCTGGAATGAATTTAGCATCCAGGTATGTGCAAGTTTCTTTCTCTTGCCTGATTGCTCTAGCTAGGACTTGCAGTGCTGTGTTGAATAACAGTGCTGAAAATGGGGATCCTTGTCATGTTTCAGATCTTAGAGGAAAGGCTTTCAGTTTTTCTCCATTCAGTATGATACTAGCTGTGGGTTTGTTATATATGGCTTTTATTATGTTGAGGTATGTTCCTTCCATCCCCACTTTTTGAGGGTTTTTATCATGAAACGAATTTAATCAAATCATTTTGTCAACATCAATTGAAATGATCATGCATTGATACAGTATATCACATGAACTGATTTGTATATCTTAAGCCATCCTTGCATCCCTGGTATAAATCCCACTTGGTCTTGAGGAATTATCTTTTTAATATGTTGATGGATTTGATTTGCTAGTATTTCATTGATGACTTTTGCATCAATATTCATTGTGATATTGGCCTGTAGTTGTTTTTTATTTTTGTTGGTATCAGGGTACTTCTGTAATTTATATATCACAATTATAATGTTATAATATTCTGTGTTTTCTGTACTTATTAGCAGTGAGGTTTGTAGCTTCAGATGATTTATTGACCATTAATTTACTTTTTATAGATCAAAGAACTCCCTTTCAGATTTTTTGTAAAGCAGGTCTGGTGTTGATGACATTCCTCAGCTTTTGTTTGTCTGGGAAAGCCCTTATTTCCCCTTCATGTCTGAAGGATATTTTCACTGGATATACTATTCTAGAGCAATAGTTTTTTTTTTTTTTTTTTTTTTTCTTCAGTACTTTAAATATGTCATGCCATTCTGTCCTGGTCTGTGACAGGTTTCCACTGAAAATTTTGCTGTGAGACATATTGGAGTTCCATTGTATGTTACTTGTTTTTTTTCTCTTGCTGCTTTTAGGATCCTTTCTTCATCCTTGACCTTTGGGAGTTTATTAAAAGCCTTGAGTCTTCGGGTTAAATCTGCTTGGTACTTTATAACCTTCTTGAACTCGCAGACTGATATTTTTCTCTGTTTGTAAAGTTCACTGCTATTATTCCCTTTGAATAAGGTTCCTACTCCTGTCTTTCTCTACCTCCTCATTAAGGTCGATAACTCTCAGATATTCCATTTTGAGGCTATTTTCTAGATCTTGTAGGTGTGCTTCATTCCTTTTTATTCTTGTTTCTTTTTTGTCTTGAGTATTTTTATATAGTCTGTCTTCAAGCTCGCTAATTCTTTCTTCTTCTTGATCACGTCTGCTGTAGAGACTCTGATGCCTTCTTCAGTATGTCAACTGCATTTTTCAACTGCAGAATTTCTACTTGATTATTTTCAATTATTTCAATTTTGTTGTTAAATGTATCTCATAGAATTCTGAATTGTATTATCTTGATTTTCTTTGTGTTTTCTCAACACAGCTATTTTGAATTCTCTGTCTGAAAGGTCACACCTATCGCTGTTTTTCTGGGATTGGTCCCTGGTGCCTTATTTAGTTTGGTGAGATCACGTTTTCCTGCTGGTCTTGATGCTTGTGGATGTTTATCAGTGTTGGGGCATTAAAGGGTTAGGTATTTATTATAGTTGTCACAATTTGGGCTTTTTTGTATCCATCATTCGTGGGTAGGCTTTCCAGGTATTTGAAGAAATTTGGGTGGTTTCCAGGTATTATTTGAAGACACTTGGGTGTTGCGATCTAAGTTTTTGGTCACTGTAGTCATATCTGCATTAGGGGATGCCTCAATCTCAGTAATGCTGTGATTCTTGCAGTCTGATAGAGGTGCCACCTTGGTGGTCTTGAATAAGATCCAGAAGAATTCTCTGGATTACTAGGCATAGACTCTTATTTTTTTCTCCCAAACAAATGAAGTTCCTCTATACTGAGCTACCTGGAGCTGGGGAAAGGATAACACAAGCACCCCTGTGGCCACTACCACTGGGACTGTGCTGGGTCAGACCGGAAGCCAGCACAGTACTGGGTCTTGTGCAAGGCCCATTGTAATCACTACCTGGCTACTGTCTATGTTCATTCAAGGCCTTAGGGCTCTACAATCAGCAGGTGGCAAATCTAGCCAGGCTCATGTCCTTCCTTTAAGGTGGCGAGTTGCCCCAGGCCCTAGGAAGGTCCAGAGATGCTGTGCAGGAACCAGGACCTACAGTCAGAAACCTTAGGAATCTACCTGGTGTTCTATTCTACTGTGGCTGAGCTGGCACCCAGGCCACAAGACAACATCTGTCCCTTTTTCCCTTCCCTTTCCCCAGGCAGAGGAGTCTCTTCCCATGTCCTCCACCACCACAGACCCACAAGGAGTACTGCCAGGGTCCACCAATGTTCACTTAAGGCCCAAGGGCTATTCAATCAGCTTATGGTGAGTTCTGCCAGGCTTAGGACTCACCCTTCAGGGCTAAGTGCTCCCCAGTTGCCCAGCATAGGTCTAGAGAAGCTATCCAAGGGCCACAGCCTGGAACCAGGGATCCCAAATGCCTGCTTGGTGCTCTTTCCCACTGCGGACAAGCTAGCACCTAAGCTCAAGACATTCCTTTTTACTCTTCCCTCTGCTTTTCTCATTTAGGTGGGGCCTCTTCTCATCACCACCATAGCTGTGAATGTGCTGGTTCTCTCCTGAAGCCAGCATGTCCAGAGTCTCAGACAAGGCCCACAGCATATGCTATATATACAGTCCACAGTTGCTGCTGATTATTCAGGGCCCAAGGGCTCTTAAGCCAGCAGGTGATAACTCCTGCCAGGACTGGGTTCTTCCCTTCAAGGCAGCAGCTTACCTTCTGGCTCAGGGTGTGTCTGGAAATGTCACGCAGGAGCTAGGGCCTATAATAGGGGCCCCATAACTCTGCCTGGTGCCCTGTCCTGCTGCGGCTGAGCTGGTATCCAAGTTGCAAGACAAATCCTTTTTATTCTTTCCTCTCCTCTCCTCAAGCAGAAGCAAGGGTCTCATTTTGGAGCTGCAAGCTGCACTGCCTGGGATTGGAGAGGTGTGACACAAGTACTTCCTTAGCTTCCCTGGCTGGTATCTTACTAGGTTGTGTGCCTCACCAGTCCACTGGCTCCAAGCTCAATATACATATATGACTTGTCTAGGAGTTGCAGTCCTTAGGGCCTAGATAGCCTTTCAAGTTTATTTAGGACCCCAAGGCACTTTAGCTCACCATGGCAAAGCTTGCCAAAAGTCAAGCTCAGGTTGCTGGGATGGGCAATTCCCCTCTGGCAGGCTGATCTTAAATGCTGCTTCTGTGGGTGCCAGCTGAGTTCTGCCTAGTGTTGAAAGCACTGCATTCCAATGCAAAGGCCTCCCCATTGCTAAGCTGTCCCTCTTCCAGCCTGTCAGTGCCACAGGGCCACTGTTGGAGGATGGGAGGGGATAGTATCAGCACTCCAAGACTGCCTTTACTACCAGAAAATTCTCTTTCAGCAATATGAATTTAAAATCAGATACTGTGATTGTTCACCAGATTTTTGGCTATTTTGAGTAGATTTTTGCTTCTTTGTGTAGATTGGTGTCAAATTTGGTGTTCCTGAAGGGTGAAAGATTGGTGGAGGCTTCTATTTGGCCATCTCACCCCACCTCCACCCTCATTGTGGTCTTAATTTACATTTCTTTGACGATTAGTGATGTTAAGCACCTTTTCAGATATCTGTTGGCCATTTTTATGTCTTCTTTTGCGAAATGTCTATTCGGATCCTTTTTCCATTTTTAATACAGATTATTTGCTATTTTGCTATTGAGTTCTTTGGAGCCCTTAAATATTTTGGTTATTAAGCCCTTGCTGGATGGACAGTTTGCAAACATTTTCTCCCATTCTGTAAGTTGTGTCTTACTTTGTTGATTGTTTCCTTTGCTGTGCAGAAACTTTTCAGCTTAATGTAATTCCATTTGTTGATTTTTGCATTTGTTGTCCGTGTTTTTGAGGTCTTACCTAAACAATTTCGCCCAGACTAATGTCCTGAAATGTTTCCCCAATATTTTCTTTAGGTAGTTTAATAGTTTCAGGTTTTACGTTTAAGTCCTTAGTCCATTTTGGTTTTATTATTGTATACGGTTAGAGACAAGACTATAGTTTTATTCTCAGCATCTGGTTACCCAGTTTTCCCATGACTATTTTAGAGACTGTCTTTTCCCTAGTGTATATGCTTTGTCGAAAATAAGTTGGCTGTAAATATGTGGATATATTTCTGGGTTCTCTATTATTTTTTATTGGTCTGTGTGTCTGTTTTTATGCTAGTACCATGCTGTTTTGGTTACTATATATGGCTTTGTAATATGGTTTGAAGTCAGATAGTTGATACCTTCAGCTTTGTTCTTTCTGCTCAGAATTGCTTACGCTATTTGTGGGGGGGTCTCTCTTGGTTTTATATAAATATTTTGGTAAGGATTGCATTGAATGTGTAGATTGCTTTGGGTAGAATGAAAATTTTAGCAATATTAATTCTTCTAATTAATAAACATGGGATATCTTTCTATTTTTTGTGTCCCCTTCAGAATTTATTTTATGAGAGTTTTATAGTTTTCATTGTAGACATTTTTCACCTCTTTGGTTAAATTTGTTCTTAGGTATTTTATAATCTTTGTAGCTACTGTAAGTGGGACTGCTTTCTTAATTCCAGGAATTTTTGTATGCTGATTCTGTGTCCTGCAACTTTCCTGAATTCATGTATCAGTTTTAACAGTTTTTGGTGGAGTACTTAGGTTTTTCTAAATATAAGAGCATGTCACCTGCAAACAAGGATAATTTCTTTCTGTTCAGTTGATACCCTTTATTTCTTTCTCTTGATAATTGCTCTGACTAGAACTTTCAGTACTATGTTGAATAAAAGTGGTAAAAGTAGGCATTCTTATTGTTTCAAACCTTTGAGTAATTATTTTGAGATGTTTCTTCTATACCCAGTTTGTTGAGCGTTTTTATCATTAAGGAATGTTGAATTTATTGAACGCTTTTAAAGCATCTATTGAAATGGTAATATGATTTTTGTCCTTGATTTTCTTGATGTGATGTATCAATTTACTGATTTGCATATTGTGAACTATCCTTGTATCCTTGGGAGAAATCTTAATTGATCATGGTAAATGATTTTTTTAATGTGTTACTGAATTCAGTTGGCTAGGATTTTGTTGAGGATTTTTGCATCTGTGGTAATCAATGATATTTGGCTGGATTTTTTTTTTTTTTAATTGAGTCCTTGCCTGGTTTTGGTATTAGAATGAGTTTAAAAGCACTATGCTTTCTTTAAATTTTTTTGGAGTAATTTGAGTTGGCTGATATTAGTTCTTCTTCTTTTTTTTTTATTATTTTTTTATTGCATTTTAGGTTTTGGGGTACATGTGCAGAGCATGCAATACAGTTGCATAGGTACACACATGGCAGTGTGTTCTGTTTGCTTTCACCCCTTCACCCACATTTGGCGTTTCTCCCCAGGCTATCCCTCCCCACCTCCCCCCTCACTGGCCCTCCCCTTTTCCCCCCAATCGACCCCAGTGTTTAGTACTCCCCTCTCTGTGTCCATGTGTTCTCATTTTTCATCACCCATGGTAGCTTGATGGGGATAGCATTGATTCTGTAAATTACTTTGGGCAGTATAGCCATTTTCACGATATTAATTCTTCCTAACCATGAACATGGAATGTTTCTCCATCTGTTTGTGTCCTCTCTGATTTCGTTGAGCAGTGGCTTGTAGTTCTCCTTGAAGAGGTCTCTTAACATTCCTTGTGAGTTGTATTCCAAGGTATTTTATTCTTTTTGTAGCAATTGTGAATGGCAGTTCGTTCTTGATTTGGCTTTCTTTAAGTCTGTTATTGGTGTAGACGAATGCTTGTGATTTTTGCACATTGATTTTATATCCTGAGACTTTGCTGAAGTTGCTTATCAGTGTCAGGAGTTTTTGGGCTGAGGTGATGGGGTCTTCTAGGTATACTATCATGTCGTCTGCAAATAGAGACAATTTGGCTTCCACCTTTCCTATTTGAATACCCTTTATTTCTTTTTCTTGCCTGATTGCTCTGGCTAGAACTTTCAGTACTATATTGAATAGGAGTGGTGAGAGAGGGCATCCTTGTCTAGTGCCGGATTTCAAAGGGAATGCTTCCAGTTTTTGCCCATTCAGTATGATATTGGCTGTTGGTTTGTCATAAATAGCTTTTATTACTTTCAGATACGTTCCATCGATACCGAGTTTATTGAGGGTTTTTAGCATAAAGGGCTGTTGAATTTTGTCAAATGCCTTGTCTGCGTCAATTGAGATAATCATGTGGTTTTTGTTTTTGGTTCTGTTTATGTGGTGAATTACGTTTATAGACTTGCGTATGTTGAACCAGCCTTGCATCCCTGGGATGAATCCTACGTGATCATGATGAATAAGTTTTTTGATTTGCTGTTGCAATCGGCTTGCCAATATTTTATTGAAGATTTTTGCATCTATGTTCATCATGGATATTAGCCTGAAGTTTTCTTTTCTTGTTGGGTCTCTGCCGGGTTTTGGTATCAGAATGATGTTGGTCTCGTAAAATGATTTGGGAAGGCTTCCCTCTTTTTGGATTGTTTGAAATAGTTTTAGAAGGAATGGTACCAGCTCCTCTTTGTGTGTCTGGTAGAATTCAGCTGTGAACCCATCTGGACCTGGGCTTTTTTTGTGTGGTAGGCTCTTAATTGCTTCCTTGACTTCTGACCTTGTTATTGGTCTATTCATAGTTTCAGCTTCCTCCTGGTTTAGGCTTGGGAGGACACAGGAGTCCAGGAATTTATCCATTTCTTCCAGGTTTACTAGTTTATGTGTATAGAGTTGTTTGTAATATTCTCTGATGATGGTTTGAATTTCTGTGGAGTCTGTGGTGATTTTTCCCCTTTATCATTTTTTATTGCATCTATTTGGTTGTTCTCTCTTTTATTTTTAATCAATCTAGCTAGTGGTCTGTCTATTTTGTTGATCTTTTCAAAGAACCAGCTCTTGGATTTATTGATTTTTTGAAGGGTTTTTTTGTGTCTCAATCTCCTTCAGTTCAGCTCTGATCTTAGTTATTTCTTGTCTTCTGCTGGGTTTTGAGTTTTTTTGATCTTGCTCCTCTAACTCTTTCAATTTTGACGATAGGGTGTCAATTTTGGATCTCTCCATTCTCCTCATATGGGCACTTATTGCTATATACTTTCCTCTAGAGACTACTTTAAATGTGTCCCAGAGATTCTGGCATGTTGTGTCTTCGTTCTCATTGGTTTTGAAGAACTTCTTTTTTTCTGCCTTCATTTAATTGTTTACCCAGTCAACATTCAAGAGCCGGTTGTTCAGTTTCCATGAAGCTGTGCGGTTCTGGGTTGGTTTCTGAATTCTGAGTTCTAACTTGATTGCACTATGGTCTGAGAGGCTGTTTGTTATGATTTCAGTTGTTTTGCATTTGTTGAGCAGTGCTTTACTTCCAATTATGTGGTCAATTTTAGAGTAGGTGTGATGCGGTGCTGAGAAGAATGTATATTCTGTGGATTTGGGGTGGAGAGTTCTGTAGATGTCTATCAGGTTTGCTTGCTCCAGGTCTGAGTTCAAGCCCTGGGTATCCTTGTTGATTTTCTGTCTGGTTGATCGGTCTAATATTGACAGTGGAGTGTTAAAGTCTCCCACTATTATTGTGTGGGAGTCTGAGTCTCTTTGTAAGTCATTAAGAACTTGCCTTACATATCTGGGTGCTCCTGTATTGGGTCCATATATGTTTAGGATCGTTAGCTTTTCTTGTTGTATCGATCCTTTTACCATTATGTAATGTCCTTCTTTGTCTCTTTTGATCTTTGTTGCTTTAAAGTCTATTTTATCAGAGATGAGAATTGCAACTCCTGCTTTTTTTTTGCTCTCCATTTGCTTGGTAAATCTTCCTCCATCCCTTTATTTTTGAGTCTTTGTGTATCCTTGCATATGAGATCAGTTTCCTGAATACAGCACACTGATGGGTTTTGGATTTTTATCCAATTTGCCAGTCTGTGTCTTTTGATTGGTGCATTTAGTCCATTTACATTTAGGGTTAATATTGTTATGTGTGAATTTGATATTGCCATTTTGATGCTAAGTGGCTGTTTTGCCCATTAGTTTTTGTAGATTCTTCATTATGTTGATGCTCTTTAGCATTCAGTGTGATTTTGGAATGGCTGGTACTGGTTGTTCCTTTCTATGTGTAGTGCCTCTTTCAGGACCTCTTGTAAAGCAGGCCTGGTGGTGACAAAATCTCTGAGTACTTGCTTGTTCGCAAAGGATTTTATTTTTCCTTCACTTCTGAAGCTCAGTTTGGCTGGATATAAAATTCTGGGTTGAAAGTTCTTTTCTTTAAGAATGTTGAATATTGGCCCCCACTCTCTTCTGGCTTGTAGTGTTTCTGCCGAGAGATCTGCTGTGAGTCTGATGGGCTTCCCTTTGTGGGTGACCCGACCTTTCTCTCTGGCTGCCCTTAGTATTTTCTCCTTTATTTCAACCTTGTTGAATCTGACGATTATGTGCCTTGGGGTTGCTCTTCTTGTGGAATATCTTTGTGGTGTTCTCTGTATTTCCTGCATTTGAGTGTTGACCTGTCTTGCTAGGTGGGGGAAATTTTCCTGGATGATGTCCTGAAGAGTATTTTCCAGCTTGGATTCATTCTCTTCGTCCCCTTCTAGTACACCTATCAAACGTAGGTTAGGTCTTTTCACATAGTCCCACATTTCTTGGAGACTTTGTTCATTCCTTTTTGCGCTTTTTTCTCTGATCTTGGTTTCTCGTTTTATTTCATTGAGTTGATCTTTGACTTCAGATATTCTTTCTTCTGCTTGGTCAATTCGGCTATTAAAACTTGTGCATGCTTCGCGAAGTTCTCGTATTGTGTTTTTCAGCTCCTTTAGTTCATTCATATTCCTCTCTAAGTTATCCATTCTTGTCATCATTTCGTCAAATCTTTTTTCAAGGTTCTTAGTTTCTTTGCATTGATTTAGAACATGTTCTTTTAGCTCATGGAAGTTTCTCATTATCCATCTTCTGAAGTCTAATTCCGTTATTTCATCACAGTCATTCTCCGTCCAGCTTTGTTCCCTTGCTGGTGAGGAGTTTTGGTCCTTTCTAGGAGGCGAGGTGTTCTGGTTTTGGGTGTTTTCCTCCTTTTTGTGCTGGTTTCTTCCCATCTTTGTGGGTTTATCCACTTGTCGTCTGCATAGTTGCTGACTTTTCGATTGGGTCTCTTAGTGGACACCCAGATTGTTGGTGATGAAGTATTTCTGTTACTTGGTTTTCCTTCTACCAGTCTAGCCCCTTCGCTGTATGACTGCTGAGGTCCACTCCAGGCCCTGCTTGTCTGGGGTACACCTATAGCACCTGCGGAACAGTGAGGGATGCTACCAGTTTCTTTTTCTGCTATCTTTGTCCCAGGATGATGCCTGCCAAATGTCAGTCTTTTGGATATAGAGGGGTCAGGGAGCTGCTTGAGGAGACAGTCTGTACTTTATAGGAGCTCATTTGCTGAGCTGTGAGCTCTGTTGTTCATTCAGGGCTGTTAGGCTGCTATGTTTGATTCTGCTGCAACAGAGCTCATTAAAAAACCCCTTTTTTTCTCAAATGCTCTGTCTTGGGGGGTTGGGGCTTTGTTTTTGGATGTCTGTTGAGGTGTCCTGCCTAGCTAGGAGGCAGTGTAATCACTATTTGACTGCCGAGGCTCCGCCCTGCTGTTGTGAGGCTCACCCTGTTGCTGCAGGCTCTTGCTGTTCTGCTGCGTTCTCCACGACGGGCTATGCTCTGAAGCGGAGTCTCTCTGTTGTAGCGGGTTGCCTCGGCAACGGCAGGCTGCGTCAGCAGTGGGCGTGTATCTCAGTAGGGGCGGGTTGCCTCGGCAACTGCAGGCTGCGTCAGCAGTGGGCGTGTGTCTCAGTCAGGGCGGGTTGCCTCGGTAATGGTGGATGCCCCTCCCCCACGGAGCGCCTCAGGGACAGTCTCCACGGCGAGTGTTTGGAATCGTTGTTTTGTCTGTCCCACTGCGCTATCCCACACGCTGTGTCCCTGCAATCCCCTGGGCTGGCCCACTGCCCAAGTCCCTTTCAGTCTCGAGTTCAGCCCTCTCAAGTCTCAGGTTGCTGTTTCAACAGGGCACCCAGACAAGCGTGCCCTGTGGGGATCGCTGGGTAGGGCCGGTCGCCGCCACCCCGGCTGCCGGCTTCTCCAGGCAGAGCCTCTGCCTGGTGTCCCGTGTCTTCTTTATACTTGGGAATTTCCCCATTCTGTGGGCAACAAAGATCAGTCTGAAAATGCAGCTTTGACTCACCTCTCCGCGGATTAACCGAGAGCTTAAATCCTGGGTTGTTGTCACCGATATTAGTTCTTCTATGAATGTTTGGTAGAATTCAGCAGTGAAGCCATTTGGTCCCAGGCTTTTCTTTCATGGGAGACTTTTTACTACTTTGATTATATTGTTATTGGTCTGTTCAGGTTTTATATTTCTCTCTGAATCATTCTTGATAATATTTATATGTCTAAGAATTTATCCATTACCTGTAGATTTTCCAGTTTGTGAGTATATTATTGTTCATAATAGTATCTAATGATCTTTGTATTTCTGTGACATCCATTGTAATTTGTGTGTGTGTGTGTGTGTGTGTGTGTTTCTAATTATATTTTGGAGGTTTTTTATTTTTAGTCTAACCAAAGTTTTATTTATTTTTTTATTGTGTAAAAAACAAACTTTCTGTTTTGTATTTTTAGTCCTGATTTTATTTATTTATGCTCTGATCTTACTTCTTTCTACTAATTTTGAGTTCATTTTGTTCTTGCTTTTCTTGTTCCCTGAAGTGCATTGTTAGATTGTTTATTTGAAGTCTTTTTATTTTTTAATGTAGGTGTTTATCGAGATAACATTTCCTCAAAGTACTGCTGTTGCTTTGTACTGTAAGTTCTGGTATGTTGTATTTCCATTTTTATTTGTTTCAAGAAATCTTTAAACTTCCTTCTTAATATTTTATTTACCTACTGGCCATTCGAGAGCTCATTAATTTCCATCTGTTTATGCAGTTTCCAAAGTTTCTCTTGTTATTGATCCTAGTTTTATTCTACAGTGATAAGAAAAGATAGCTGGTATAATTTTGACTTTTTGAATTTGCTGAGATGTGTTTTTTGGCCTAACATATGGTATATCCTGGTGAATGTCCCATGTATTGATGAGGACATGTATTCTGTAGCAGTAAGATGAAATGTTCTGTAAATGTTAGGTAGGGTTTTTTTTTTTTTTAATTTGGTGTAGAGTTTAATTTACTACTTCTGTCTAGATGTTCTGTCACTAACAGAACATCAGGAAGTGGCATGTTTAAGTCCCCTATCATTATTGTATTAAAGTGTCTCTCTCCCTTTAGACCTATTTAGGTGCTCTGGTGTTGTCTGCATACATATTTATAATTGCTATATCCTCCTGCTGAATTGACCCTTTTTTCATTATATAATGACATTCTGATATGGTCTGGATATTCATCCCTCCAAATATCATACTGAAATATAATTCCTAGTGTTGGAGGTGGGACCTGGTAGGAGGTAATTGATCATAGGAGTGAATTTCTCATGAATAGTTTCACACCATCCCCTTGGTGCTGTCATCACAAGAGTGAGTTGTCACAGATCTGCTTTTTTAAAAGTGTGTGGCACCTTTTCCCACTTCTCTCTCTTGCTCCTATTCTCACCATGTGAGACACATGCTCCCTCTTCACCTTCTGCCATAATTCTAAGTTTCCTGAGGCTTCCCCAAAAGCTGAGCAGATGCCAGCACCATGCTTCCTGTAAAGCCTGCAGAATTGTGTACCAGTTAACTCTATTCTTTATAAATTATGTAGCCTCAAGTATTTCTTTATAGCAATGCAAAAATGCCTAATTCACCTTCTTTGTGTCTTTTTACCATTTTTGACTCGAAGTTTATTTTATCTAACTACTCTTACTCCTTTTTGTTTCCATTTGCATAGAATATCTTTTTCCATTCCTTTAGTTTCAGCCTATGTGCATCTTTATGTATGAAGTAAGTTTCTTGTAGGTAGAATATGGTTGGATCTTTTTTTTAATCCATTCAGCCACTCTGTCTTTTATTTGGATAATTTAGTCAATTTACTTTAATGTTATTATTGATAAGAACTCACTATTGACATCATGTTAGTTGTTTTCTGGTCACGTTGCAACTCCTCTCTTCCTTACTTTCCTTTTTACTTTTCCTTTTATAACTTTGTGGTTAAATGATTTTTGTCTGGTAGTATATTTTAATTTCCTTGCTTTTTATTTTTAGTGTATCTATTATAGGTGTTTGCTTTGTGGTTATTGTGAGGCTTACAGAAAACATCTTATAGTTATAACAAATTATTTTAAATGTAACCAGTTATTCAAAATGAAAATTAATCACAAAGAAAAGGAGAAAAACGGAAGAAAACTTTACACTTTAACTCCATCTCCCTACAATTTTTTATAATGCCTGTGTCTTAACACATTACTGTGATTATTACAATTTTTGATAGATTTTCCTTTTAATTTTTAAACTAGAGATATGAGTAGCTTATACATCACTATTGCAGTAGAGTATTTGTCTATGTACTTACTTTTACTCAGACCTAAACTCTGCTGGGTGGTCTTACCCATGAGACAGGACCAGTCTGACCTGAATATCTCTTGGTCTGCTGGTCTCTCACAGAGCCCCAGCCTGGCTGCACCTGCTTGCAGTCCAGCTCCCAGGTACCTCCTTGGGGGTCCACATCATAGCTCCTGTGCTGGTGGACCATGCCTGACCAATATATGGCTCCAGCAGAGCAGCCTTCACAGATATGCACCAGGCTTCCCTTGCCATACTTGTCAGTGTTGGTGGGCATGGAACACACCAGCTCTAATGCCAGCAGTGCCCTGGCTCTGTGCCAAAACTGCAATTGGCACAAAACTAGGCATGGAAAACAGTGAACCCTACCCCTTCCCTGAGCAGCCACCACCACCCATATGAGCACACACACAGCTGCACACACAGTCCTGCTAACACCACTACCACCACAAACATGCACGGTCACTGGTGGAAGACCCTTGTGCTGCCCAAGCTGTGTTACCACTTTTACTGCTGTGACTGCCTGCATGGAGGCTGGTACCACAGCACCCACTAGCACCCTGCTGCAGCTAAGGAGCATTCATCTCGCTGTGGTGCCACTGCTGTTGCTGCTGGTATATGCAAATGAAAACTAATCCAGTGGCCACTGCCCTATGAAGTGCTTTGGCTGGTACCACCCATTGGAATGATGTGGACAGTGGTCCAGAGGCATCTTGGTCCCTCCAGCAGAGGCTCCTAACCGTGAGCCAGAGAGCAAAGCTGGTGCCTGATACCAGTCCCCCAGGGTTAGAGCACACAGTCTAGGAATCCTGAGATGAGACAGCTCCCTAAGATCTTCCAGAAATAAAGCCAGTTGACTGAACCCACTTTATACACAATCAAACCCTGAAGGTCATCAAAAAGGATTAAATAAAAAAAAAAAACCTCATCCAAATGACAGCAACTTCAAGGACTGAAGAAACATCAGCCCACAAAAATGAGATAGAACCAGCACAAAAACTCTTACAATTATAAAAGCCAGAGTGCTTTCTTTCCTCCAAACAACTGCAGTAGTTCTTCAGGCAAGGGTTCTTAACTGAGATGAGATGGCTGAAATGACAGAAATAGAATTGAGAATATAAATAGAAATGACGATTATTAAGATTCAGAAGAATATTGAAACCCAGTCTAAGAAAGCTATGAATCACAATAAAATGATACAGGAATGGACCAGCTAAATAGCCAGTATAGAAAAGAACATAAGTAACCAGATAGAGCTGAAAAGGACACTACAAGAATTTCATAATGCAGTCACAAGGCAAGACCAAGCTGAGGAAAGAGCCTCAGAGCTTGAAGACTGGCTTTCTTAAGTAAGACAGATAAGAATAAAGAAAAAAGAGTGAAAAGGAATAAACAAAACCTTTGTGAAATGTGGAGTTATGTAAAGATATCAAATATATGATTTATTGGCATCCCTGAAAGAGATGGAGAAAATGGAAGCAACTTGGAAAACATATTTCAGGATATCATCCATGAGAACTTTCCAACCTAGCAAGAGAGGCCAACTTTGAAATTCAGAAAATGCAGAGAACTCCCACAAAATACGTCACAAGAATATCATCCCCAAGACACATACTTATCAGATTCTCCAAGGTTAAAATGAAGGAAAAGATGTTAAAGGCAGCTACAGCAAAAGGACAAGTCACTTATAAAGGGAATCCCATTGTACTAACAGCTGACCTCTCAACAGAAACCCTGCAAGCTAGAAGAGAGGGGACCTACATTCGACATAATTAAAGAAAAGAAATTCCAACCAAGAATTTCATATCCAGCCAATCTAAGCTATATAAGCAAAAGAGAAATAAGATCATTTTCAAATAAGTGAATGCTGAGGGAATTCATTACCACCAGAATTGCCTTACAAGAGCTCCTGAAGGAAGCACTAAAAATGGAACATTACTAACAACTGCAAAAACACACTAATGTACACAGACCAGTGACAATATAAAGCAACCAAACAAGCCTGCATAATAACTAGCTAACAGCATAATGACAGGATAATATCCACATATATTAATACTAATCTTGAATGTAATGGGTCAAATGCCCCAAATAAAAGGCACAGAGTGGCAAACTGGATAAAGAAGCAAGAACCAAAGGTATACTGTCTTCAAGAGACCCAACTCACATGAAGTGACACCCATAGGTCCAAAATAAACAGATGAAGAAAAATCTATCAGGCAAATGGAAAACAGAAAAAAGCAGGGGTTGCTATCCTAATTTCAGACAAAACAGACTTTGAACTAACAAAGATTAAAAAAGACGAAGAAGGGGATTACATAATGGTAAAAGATTCAATTCAACAAGAATGCCTGTCTTATATAACGACACAGGAGCAATCAGTTAGGCAAAGAGTTATTAGATATGACACAAAAGCATGACTCATAAAAAGAAAAAAATTGATACATTGGACTTCACAAAATTAAAGCTTCTGCTTTTTGCAACATACTGTTAATGAAATGAAAAGGCAAGCCATAGACTGGAAGAAAATATTCGGAATCATAGCTGATAAATGAATTGTATCCAGAATATATAAAGAATTTTCAAAGCTCAACCATAAGTACACAAATAACCTAATTGAAACTAGGCAAAATTAGGCCAGGTGTGGTGGCTCATATCTGTAATCCCAGCAATTTGGGAGGCAAATGAGATGGAAGGATAACTTGCACCCAGGAGTTTGAGACCAGCCTAGGCAATGTAGTAAGTAAGATGCTGGATCTCCAAAATTTTTTTTCAATTAGCCAGATATGGTGCTGCACACCTCTAGTCTCACCTACTTGGGATGCTGAGGTGAGATGATCACCTGACACCAAGAGTTAGAGGCCACAGTTATATAGAATCATTCTATTGCACCTGGAAACCTCCTCAGCCCAAATTTCAACTCCTTTGCAAAACCTATTCTCACTTTCACCCCAACTCATAGTAAGTGTGTCCTGGGTGTTTCCATAGCACTGTGTGTATGTGTCTCCACATATAAATTGATTGCTGCTAGACCAAAATGCTGCAAGGTTAGACTCTGTGTAGGAGTCTGAAATCTGAAGGACATTCAGATACAGAATGAAAGAGATGCTGAGGTACCTTGTAGATAGGGTGGAGGCTAGCAAGCTTCTTACTGTAGCCCCATGGAGGCTAGCAAGCTTCTCACTGTAGCCCCAGCCATAACCTCAGCCATCAAGTGACTATAACTGGTGCAGCTGGAAATCAGAGCTCCGGACTCTGGTCTTGGCCAGAAGCCAGGCCATGGGGAGATTCAAGGGCAGAAAGAGCAGAGATGGCAGACATCCATGTCAAGGTGGCTGGAGCTAGAGCAGGAGAGAGAGTGGGGGCTGAGGACCTGTGTATCTAAGTCCCTAAATGAGATCAGTGGCTGGTGGAAAAATACCTGGGCCCTCTTACCTGGATGACCATGGGTAAGAGCCTTCCATTGGGCTGAAGCTTCAGCATGACCAAAGGGGCTGCCATATAGTGCTGCTTAAAAATGATGACATTAGGCTTGACCCCATCCAGCAGGGAGAAATCCACTTCAAACAAAGATCCAGCCGGCAGGGGCAGGAATAGAAAACAGGGTTGAATTCATTTCTGGAGCTGTCTTCCTGTCATTTTCCAGGGTGGATCCTTCCTCTACCCCTCCAAGTCTTTTTTACTTTAAACGCCAATCACTTTCCCCAGAACCAAACGATTGAATGCAAAGTTTCATGACTGATGTCTTCCTTCAGACTTGGAGCTCCCTGCAGTGAAGTTTCGGTTTTCTACCACCTAAGACCCTCACTTCCAGCCTCATTCTTCACTTATCCCCTCTTCTGTCAGCTTTAGCCAACATAGCAAAAATATTTCCTTTATCTATTCCCCTTCCTCCAAAATAGATTCAGCTTTTAGCTCTCCAAAGCTTTGTTTAGTTTTTCTTGCTATTTTTCTCCAGAAGCTTGAGCTCCTCTCTAAGACTGATACATGCTCAATGAAGAAGGAAGAGAAGAACATGGAGATGGAAGAGAAAGAAAAAAAGATACAGGAGGAGATGCTGTAGATCAACATTCTCAGTCAGGGGCAACTCCTTCTCTCCTCACTCCCCAACCCCAAGACTTTCGGCAATCTCTAGAGCCATGTTCAGTTGTCACAACTAGGGGGATGCTGCTGAAATCTAATGGGTAGAGGCCAGGAATGCTACTAAACACTGTATGATGCACAGTAAAGCCCTCCCCCCACCACAGAGAATTATGTGGCATAGAATGCTAATAGTGCCAAAGTTGAGAAATCCTAAGTGCAAATGCAGGAGGGTGTAGATGGAGGAGATGAGAGAAGGGGCTGGAGATGGGAGGAGAAGGAAGCAAAGAGAAGGGAGGTGGGGGTAATGGAGGTGGTGGGAATGGCTGGGATGGTGGATGGGCAGAGAAGCCCAGCAGCACCTGGAGTTCTTTCTCCAGCTGGGTCTTCAAGTCTTCCATCCCCGGAGGCAGCACCAGGCAGGCTGGGAGCCTTGAAAAATGCTTCAGGAGCATGGGGTTTGCGTCACTGAGAAACTGGTACCCAAAGAAGGCATCATCCTTCCAAGAATCAGAAACGCACTCTAGGAACATCAGGTGGGGAGCACACTGTGAGCTCTGAGCTCCTAATCCCACTGACATATTACTCTTCCATTCTCTCTCCCCCATCTCTTTCAAATCCTTGGGTTGGAAATCTGAATATTGGTTTTGGGAGGTTGTGGAAACTGTCCAGCCAGGGGAGTCTTTCCATGTGGGAATATTTTTTTGAAATCTTCCAGCCTTTTCACACAATTTGTGAAATCCAGTGTCCCCTTAATGGCCAAGTCCTTCAACCTGTGGAAAGAATGGAGTGCAACAAGATCAAGGAAGGATCCTACCTTGCACCCTGGGAAGTGCCCAGTCTCAACCTGGCACTCACCCTTTTGCTAGGGAGAGCTTAAAGTCTAAATTCTTATTCTAGAGGAATCGCTCGTCCCTGGGAAGGTCCGGTTGCCTATTCCCTGCTATGGGCAGGATTAACCCATCTTTCCAGGAGCCCCACCTAGAGGAAGAACATGGGGGAAGGGGGTGGGCGGCGGGTTTCTTGGCATCTGGAAGGGGATCAAGGACTTTCTGGAGCGCATTGGTACACCTTGTCATTCCTCCATGCTCAGGCCTCTCCATTAGCCACCCTCCTCTGCCCCATCCTCCTTCACTTCTCCCTCTCTCCCTTATCTTTCCCTGCTTTGCAGTAGCCTCCCCCCCCCACCGCTTCTTCCTCAGCAGCCCCGGGGCTGCGCCCCTTCTCCATGGAGCTCACCAGTAGCCCAGGGCAGGTAGATAATCCCGTTGCCCTGCACCCAGTGGTAGAAGGGGAAAAAGGCCTCACCCTGGACCCTGCACTGAGATCCACTTGCAGAACCAGTCGAGACCCAACAGCCCGTTGCGCTTGCACAGCTTCACCATCAGGAGGCGCCCCTGGTGCAGGGGGACGTCGATCTCAACCTCCACCTCCTGCGCTACAGGACTCAGCTCAGTGTGGGGTTTGGGGTCTTCAGAGAGGGTGTTGGGGTCGGTGAACCTTCAGAGAATCCTGGCTCCGCTTTCCCCTCGGAGGGAGATAATTGAACCAGGTGGAGGTGAGGAGGGACAGCAGGTACTGTGGGGTGCCAGCCTTCCCACTCCTGCCATGTCTGGGGAACCTCTGCGCACCCCAGCGGACGTCCCTGGGTCTCTGCTCCTTCCACTCCAGCAGGGAAACGCTTCTCCTTTACGTATCAGGTGCACCAAGTGCACCCGATCTGACTCTGCTTTCAGGGTTTCTCCGGGCTGGGGCTCGGACTGCAGGCTGCTCCGACTGGCCCTGGCCCCACCCCCCAGTAACTCTACTGCACTCCAGGGCCCTAGCTTTCACCGGGGTCCGCACTTACCTTTCCGCACACCTGCGACAGCTGCTTTCCTAGGTCCGCCTCCCCGTGCTTGCCCACCAGCCACAGCTACACCAGGTTGGGGGAGCCCGCCAGAAGTGAATCCCCGGTGGCTACGGGGACCTTGTACTTGCCCATCTTGCAGGGACCTGGAGGGGGATCCAAGGAGAAATGTGCTAGAAGAGGATCGGAGACCCCAGCTCCTAGGGAACCACGCCCAGTCTAGAGTGCCTGTTATATTTGGGTTTCCCCACCTCCCACCCACAGATTTCTCCCCCACTAGGAGGAGCTCTGGGACTATGTCAGGCTACGGGCTCTGTATCCAGGGTTTCTCCCAGCAGCTCTGGAGGGTGCAGCCCCACCCATATTCCCTTTGGCAAACACTCCCTGATGCCAGTTTCACCCCCTGCCATGAGCTGAACACACTGGCCTGTGGACAATGACAGCTAAACACTAGCTCCCTTGTATGTGATGATGATGGCTATCATTTGTGGAATGTTTCCTTGAAGTATAGGGTTTTTTTTTTTTGAGACGGAGTTTCACTCTTGTTACCCAGGCTGGAGTGCAATGGCGTGATCTCGGCTCACCGCAACCTTCGCCTCCTGGGTTCAGGCAATTCTCCTGCCTCAGCCTCCTGAGTAGCTGGGATTACAGGCACGCGCCACCATGCCCAGCTAATGTTTTGTATTTTTAATTGAGACGGGGTTTCACCATGTTGACCAGGATGGTCTCCATATGCTGACCTCGTGATCCACCCGCCTCGGCCTCCCAAAGTGCTGGGATTACAGGCGTGAGCCACCGCGCCCAGCCGTGTAGGGGTGTTCTTCAATAGACAGCTGACACTTCCACTTACCCACCGCTTACCTCTCTCCTGGATGTCCTGTGCTATGGTGAACAAAAGGGCTTGAACCCCCTTCCATTTCCTCATGTTGAAAGAGTCAATCAAAATAGTTGGCTAAAGTAAAAAAGTATACAGATATACCTTAGTATTTTGTTTTAAACTGAAATCATAAATGTTGAGCCATTTATGAATTTTTTTTTGGTAAAAAAAAAGTTACCTATAGGTTTGGTAAGTAGAGAGGAAATGGGGAATGGTACAGGATTTCTAAATGGAGACTTTTTTTGTAGTGCTTCTGAATTTGGAAAAAAAGAAAGAGAGAAAAAAAGAATATAAAAAAAAAAGAATGAAAGACAGAAAGAGGGAAGAGAAAGAAGAAGAGAGAATGGGAATGTTGCTTTATTGCCCAGGCTGGAATGCAGTCTAAAAATGAGTATTGAAAACCTCTTTTATGCCAATAATTGTGCTTAACAATGGAGACAGGAAGGAATAAGGGAGGAAAATAACAAGCAAGCAGCCAACCAATATTTCATTTAAACCTGTGAAATGCTATGCAATTACTGAGGAGTGATTTACTTCCAATTATGTAGTCACTTTTAGAATAGGTGTGATGTGGTACTGATTAGAATGTATGTTTTGTGTATTTAGGGTGGATAATTCTATAAATGTTTATTAAGTTTACTTGTTCTGGGTCTGAGTTCAAGTCCTGGATATCCTTGTTAATTTTCTGTCTTGTTGATCTAATATTGACAATGTGATGTTAAAGCCTCCCACGATTATTGTGTGGGAGTCTAAGTCTCTTTATAAGTCATTAAGAACTTGTCTTATGTATCTGGGTGCTCCTGTATTAGGTGCGTATATATTTAGGATCATTAGCTCTTCTTGTTGCATTGATCCTTTTACCACTATGTAATGTCCTTCTTTGACTCTTGATCTTTGTTGCTTTAAAGTCTATTTTATCAGAGGCAAGAATTGCAACTCCTGCTTTTTATTTATTTATTTATTTTTGCTCTCCATTTGGTTGGTAAATCTTCCTCCATCCCTTTTTTTTCCTTTTTTTAAATTGCATTTTAGGTTTTGGGGTACGTGTGCAGAACGTGCAAAATAGTTGCATAGGTACACACATGGCAGTGTGTTTTGCTGCCTTCCTGCCCTTCACCCACATTTGGCATTTCTCCCCAGGCTATCCCTCCCCAGCTCCCCCACCGCTGTCCCTCCCCATTCCCTGCAATAGACCCTGATGTGTAGTACTCCCTTCCCTGTGTCCATGAGTTCTCCTTTTTCCTCACCCGCCTATGAGTGAGAATATGTGGTATTTCATTTTCTGTTCTTGTGTCAGTTTGCTGAGGATGATGTTCTCCAGATTCGACCATGTCCCTACAAAGGATGCGAACTCATCGTTTTTGATTGCTGCATAGTATTCCATGGTGTATATGTGCCACATTTTCCCAGTCCAGTCTATCATCGATGGGCATCTGGGTTGGTTCCAGGTCTTTGCTATTGTAAACAGTGCTGCAATAAACATTTGTGTGCATGTGTCCTTATAGTAGAAGGATTTATAGTCCTTTGGATATATACCCAGTAATGGGATTGCTGGGTCAAATGGAATTTCTATTTCTAAGGCCTTGAGGAATCGCCACACCGTCTTCCACAATTGCTGAACTAGTTTACACTCCCACCAACAGTGTAAAAGTGTTCCTATTTCTCCACATCCTTTCCAGCATCTGTTGTCTCCAGATTTTTTAATGATTGCCATTCTAACTGGCGTGAGATGGTATCTCAGTGTGGTTTTGATTTGCATCTCTCTAATGACCAGTGATGATGAGCATTTTTTCATATGTTTGTTGGCCTCATGTATGTCTTCTTTTGTAAAGTGTCTGTTCATATCCTTTGCCCATTTTTGAATGGGCTTGTGTTTTTCCTGTAAATCTGTTTGAGTTCTTTGTAAATTCTGGATATCAGCCCTTTGTCAGATGGGTAAACTGCAAAATTTTTTTCCCATTCTGTTGGTTGCCGATTCACTTTAGTGACTGTTTCTTTTGATGTGCAGAAGCTGTGGAGTTTGATTAGGTCCCATTTGTTTATTTTGGCTTTTGTTGCCAATGCTTTTGGTGTTTTGGTCATGAAGTCCTTTCCTACTCCTATGTCCTGAATGGTTTTGCCTAGATTTTCTTCTAGGGTTTTTATGATGCCATGTCTTATGTTTAAGTCTTTAATCCATCTGGAGTTAATTTTAGTGTAAGGTGTTAGGAAAGGGTCCAGTTTCTGCTTTCTGCACATGGCTAGCCAGTTTTCCCAACTCCATTTATTAAACAGGGAATCCTTTCCCCACTGCTTGTTTTTGTCAGGTTTATCAAAGATTGTATAATTGTAGATATGTTGTGTTGCCTCCGATGCCTCTGTTCTGTTCTCTGTCTATATCTCTGTTTTGGTACCAGTACCATGCTGTTTTGATTACTGTAGCCTTGTAGTATAGTTTGAAGTCCGGTAGTGTGATGCCTTCTGCTGTGTTCTTTTTTCTTAGAATCGACTTGGCTATGCATGCTCTCTTTTGGTTCCATATGAAGTTCATGGTGGATTTTTTCCAGTTCTGTGAAGAAAGTCAATGGTAGCTTGATGGGGATAGCATTGATTCTGTAAATTACTTTGGGCAGTATAGCCATTCTCACGATATTGATTCTTCCTAACCATGAACATGGAATGTTTCTCCATCTGTTTGTGTCCTCTCTTATTTCGTTGAGCAGTGGTTTGTAGTTTTCCTTGAAGAGGTCCCTTACATTCTTTGTAAGTTGTATTCCTAGGTATTTTATTGTTTTTGTAGCAATTGTGAATGGCAGTTCATTCTTGATTTGGCTTTCTTTAAGTCTGTTATTGGTGTAGACGAATGCTTGTGATTTTTGCACATTGATTTTATATCCTGAGACTTTGCTGAAGTTGCTTATCAGTTTCAGGAGTTTTAGGGCTGAGACAATGGGGTCTTCTAGATATACTATCATGTCATCTGCAAATAGAGACAATTTGGCTTCCTCCTTTCCTATTTGAATACCCTTTATTTCTTTTTCTTGCCTGATTGCTCTGGCTAGAACTTCCAGTACTATATTGAATAGGAGTGGTGAGAGAGGGCATCCTTGTCTAGTGCCGGATTTCAAAGGGAATGCTTCCAGTTTTTGTCCATTCAGTATGATACTGGCTGTTGGTTTGTCATTAAATAGCTTTTATTACTTTGAGATACGTTCCATCAATACCGAATTTATTGAGGGTTTTTAGCATAAAGGGCTGTTGAATTTTGTCAAATGCCTTCTCTGCGTCAATTGAGATAATCATGTGGTTTTTGTTTTTGGTTCTGTTTATGTGGTGAATTACGTTTATAGACTTGTGTATGTTGAACCAGACTTGCATCCCCGGGATGAATCCTATTTGGTCATGATGGATAATTTTTTTGATGTGCTGTTGCAATCGGTTTGCCAGTATTTTATTGAAGATTTTTGCATCTATGTTCATCATGGATATTGGCCTGAAGTTTTCTTTTCTTGTTGAGTCTCTGCCGAGTTTCGGTATCAGGATGATGTTGGTCTCATAAAATGATTTGGGAAGAATTCCCTCTTTTTGGATTATTTGGAATAGTTTCAGAAGGAATGGTACCAGCTTCTCTTTGTGTGTCTGGTAGAATTCAGCTGTGAACCCATCTGGACCTGGGCTTTTTTTGTGTGGTAGGCTCTTAATTGCTGCCTCAACTTCAGACCTTGTTATTGGTCTATTCATAGTTTCGGCTTCCTCCTGGTTTAGACTTGGGAGGACACAGATGTCCAGGAATTTATCCATTTCTTCCAGGTTTACTAGTTTATGTACATAGAGTTGTTTGTAGTATTCTCTGATGATGGTTTGAATTTCTGTGGAATCTGTGGTGATTTCCCCTTTATCGTTTTTTATTGCATCTATTTGGTTGTTCTCTCTTTTCTTTTTTATCAATCTGGCTAGTGGTCTGTCTATTTTGTTGATCTTTTCAAAAAACCATCTCTTGGATTTATTGATTTTTTGAAGGGTTTTTCGTGTCTCTATCTCCTTCAGTTCTGCTCCTATCTTAGTTATTTCTTATCTTCTGCTAGGTTTTGAGTTTTTTTTTTATCTTGCGCCTCTAGCTCTTTCAATTTTGATGATAGGGTGTCAATTTTGGATCTCTCCACTCTTCTCATGTTGGCACTTATTGCTACATATTTTCCTCTAGAGACTGCTTTAAATGTGTCCCAGAGATTCTGGTATGTTGTGTCTTCGTTCTCGTTGGTTTCAAAGAACTGCTTTATTTCTGCCTTCATTTCATTGTTTATCCAGTCAACATTCAAGAGCCAGTTGTTCAGTTTCCATGACGCTGTGCGGTTCTGAGTTAGTTTCTCAATTCTGAGTTCTAACTTGATTGCACTATGGTCTGAGAGACTGTTTGTTATGATTTCAGTTGTTTTGCATTTGCTGAGGAGTGCTTTACTTCCTATTATGTGGTCAATTTTAGAGTAGGTATGATGTGGTGCTGGGAAGAATGTATATTCTGTGGTTTTGGGGTGGAGAGTTCTGTAAATGTCTATCAGGTTTGCTTGTTCCAGGTCTGAGTTCAAGCCCTGGATATCCTTGTTAATTTTCTGTCTGGTTGATCTGTCTAATATTGACAGTGGAGTGTTAAAGTCTCCCACTATTATTGTGTGGGAGTCTAGGTCTCTTTGTAAGTTGTTAAGAACTTGCCTTATATATCTGGGTGCTCCTGTATTGGGTCCATATATGTTTAGGATCATTAGCTCTTCTTGTTGTATCGATCCTTTTACCATTATGTAATGTCCTTCTTTGTCTCTTTTGATCTTTGTTGCTTTAAAGTCTATTTTATCAGCAACAAGAATTGCAATTCCTGCTTTTTTTTTTTTTGCTCTCCATTTGCTTGGTAAATCTTCCTCCATCACTTTATTTTAAGCCTTTGTGTGTCCTTGCATGTGAGATGGGTTTTCTGGATACAGGACACTGATGGGTTTTGGATTTTTATCCATTTTGCTAGTCTGTGTCTTTTGATTGGTGCATTTAGTCCATTTACATTTAGGGTTAATATTGTTATGTGTGAATTTGATACTGCCATTTTGATGCTAGCTGGCTGTTTTGCCCATTAGTTGATGCAGATTCTTCTTTTTGTTGATGCTTTTTAGCATTTGGTATGTTTTTGGAATGGCTGGTACTGGTTGTTCCTTTCTATGTGTAGTGCCTCTTTCAGGAGCTCTTGTAAAGCAGGCCTGGTGGTTACAAAATCTCTGAGGACTTGCTTGTTTGCAAAGGATTTTATTTTTCCTTCACTCATGAAGCTCAGTTTGGCTGGATATGAAATTCTGGGTTGAAAGTTCTTTTCTTTAAGGATGTTGAATATTGGCCCCCACTCTCTTCTGGCTTGTAGAGTTTCTGCCGAGAGATCTGCTGTGAGTCTGATGGGCTTCCCTTTGTGGGTGACCCGACCTTTCTCTCTGGCTGCCCTTAGTATTTTCTCCTTCATTTCAACCCTGGTGAATCTGACAATTATGTGCCTTGGGGTTGCTCTTCTTGCAGAATATCTCTGTGGTGTTCTCTGTATTTCCTGGACTTGAATATTGGCCTGCCTTGCTAGGTTGGGGGAATTTTCCTGAATAATATGCTGAAGAGTATTTTCCAACTTGGATTCATTCTCTTCGTCACATTCAGTTACACCTATCAAACGCAGAATAGGTCTTTTCACATAGTCCCATATTTCTTGGAGACTTTGCTCATTTCTTTTTAACCTTTTTCCTCTAATCTTGTCTTCTCGTTTTATTTCATTGAGTTGGTCTTTGACCTCTGATATCCTTTCTTCTGCTTGATCAATTCGACTGTTAAAATGTGCATACTTCACGAAGTTCTCGTGTTGTGTTTTCAGCTCCATTAATTCACTTATATTCCTCTCTAAATTGTCTATTCTCATTAGCATTTCATCAAACCTTTTTTCAAGGTTCTTAATTTCTTTGCATTGGGTTAGAACATGTTCTTTTAGCTCACAGCAGTTTCTTATTATCCACCTTCTGAAGCCTGATTTTGACAATTCATCACACTCATTCTCCATCAGGCCTTGTTCCCTTGCTGATGAGGAGCTACAATCCCCTGAAGGAGGAGAGGCATTCTGACTTTGGATGTTTTCAGGCTTTTTGCACTGGTTTCTTCCCATCTTTGTGGATTTATCCACCTGTTGTCTTTGTAATTGCTGACTTTCAGATTGGGTCTCTGAGTGGAGGTCTGGCTTGTTGGTGGTGATGTTATTTCTGTTTCTTTGTTTTCCTTCAGTGGATGCCCCTCCCCCACAGAGCTGGACCTTCCCAGGTTCAGCTATGCTTGCTGTGAAACTCCCAACCATCAGCGTTTCCAATTGCTGTTTTTTTGTGGGGGTGGGACCAGCTGAGCCCAATCACCTGGCTCCCCACCTCAGAGCCCACTTTTTTCTTTTCCTAATTCTCTCCCAGGTGCCCCAGTCACCCGCTGAAAAGGTCCCGGGATCTATGCAATTTCCCATGTGGCGACCGTGCAGGCTGAAACAGCAGTGCTGAGATTCGTGGTGCTTTTCTGCCCAGGAATCTCCTGGTCAGGTTCCCAGCTTCAGTCCCCCTCTCAATCAGCTGAATGGGTGACTCTGCCTTCTTGGAGCTCCAAATGCCAACTAAAAGGTCACCCAGTCCCACATACTCTGCACTGAGAACCGCTGCGCCGGGATGCTGGCAAAACAGCCATGCTGGCCAAAAGAGTTGCACTGGTGACCTGTGGGGCTCCTCCGCTGGGAATCTCCTGGTCCGTAAGCAACAAAAATTTGTCTGGAAGTCTGGCGTCCACTCACTCCCTGCACCTTCACTGGGAGCTGCAACCCTGAGCTGCTGCTAGACGGCCATCTTGGATCTCTCTCCCTCATGAATTTTTAATAAAGGGCTGATGTGTTTTCATGGAATGGGAGTCCCTAATAAGAGCTCCCCTAGGTCTTTCTTGCATATGCTATATCTACATGAGTTGATATTTGTCTAAAATGGAGCTAGAATCTAAAGGTTCTTGTGGGGAAAAAACCTAAATGCAACTTCTATTTAGATCTTTACAGTTTTCTCAAAACCATTTATAGTTTTATGGCTGACTTTTAGTCATCAAATTGACAGTGATTTTTAAAAGATTATTGATTATATAGTCAAAGTATTCAACTTGTTTTAATAAAACAATACCGGTTGAGAAAACTGGGTAGACATATGCAGAAAGCTGAAACTGGATCCCTTCCATACTACCTTATACAAAGATTAACTCAAGATGGATTAAAGATTTAAACCTAAAACCATAAAAACCCTAGAAGAAAACATAGACAATACCATTTAGGACACAGGCACAGGCAAAGGCTTTGTGACTAAAACACCAAAAGCAATGGTAACAAAAGCCAAAATAGACAAATGGGATCTAATAAAGCAAAGAGCTTCTGCACAGCGAAATAAACTATCATCAGAGTGAACAGGCAACCTACAGAATGGGAGAAAGTTTTTACAGTCTACCCATCTGACCAAGGGCTAATATCCAGAATCTACAAAGAACTTAAACTTACAGGAAAAAACCAATCCCATCAAAAAGTGGGTGAAGGATATTAACAGACATTTCTTAAAAGGAGACATTTATGCAGCCAATGAACACATGAAAAAAAGATCACTGGTCACTAGAGAAATGCAAATCAAAACCACATTGAGATATCATCTCACGCCAGTTAGAATGGCGATCACTAAAAAGTCAGGAGACAGATGCTGGAGAGGACGTGGGGAAATAGGAATGCTTTTACACTATTGGTGGGAGTGTAATTCGTTTCACCCATTGTGGAAGACATTGCAGTGATTCCTCAAGGATCTAGAACTAGAAATATCATTTGACCTAGCAATCCCATTACTGGGCATATACCCAAGGAATTATACATCATTCTGTTATAAAGACATGCACATTTACCGCAGCACTGTTCACAATACCAAAGACTTGGAACCAACCCAAATACCCATCAATGTTAGACTGGATAGAGTAAATGTGGCACACATACATCATTGGAATACTATACAGCTATGAAAAACGATGAGCTCATGTCCTCTACAGGGACATGGATGAAGCCGGAAATAATCATTCTTAGCAAACGAACACAAGAACAGAAAACCAAACACCACATGTTCCAAGTGGGAGTTGGACAATGAGAACAATGATGATGAGACAAAGGAACAATGAGAACACAGGGAAGGGAACATGGGGCCTGTCGGGTGTGAAGGGCTAAGGGAGGGATAGGATTAGGAGAAATATATAAATGATGGAGTGATGGATGCAGCCAACCATCATGGCACGTTTATACCTATGAAACAAACCTGCATGTTCTGCACATGTAACCCAGACTTAAAGTACAATAAAAAAGTCAAGTATCACCTTTAAAAACCCACAAAAAACAAAAAACACCTGTATGTTTATACTCCTATTAGTTTGTTTATAAATTGCATCATTACAAATGTAACTGACATAAAGAGGTTTTTTTTTTTTTAGGCAGTCTTGCTCTGTCAACCAGGCTGAAGTGCAGTGGCATAATGTCGGCTCACTGTAACATCTGCCTCCTGGGTTCAAGCAATTCTCATGTCTCAGCCTCCTGAGTAGCTGGGATTATAGGTGTCCTCACCACGCCCAGATATTTTTTGTATTTTTAGTAGAGATGTGGTTTTATCATGTTTGCCAGGCTGATCTCAAACACCTGACCTCAAGTAATCTGCCCATCTTTGGCCTCCCAAAGTGCTGAGATTACAAGCGTGAGTTACCACGCCTGGCCATAAACATTATTGGAAGTTTACACAAGTATTCATGATTAACATAAAGCTCAGTTGGTGGACAGCAAAGTGCCAGGCATGTCAGAAATTAGCCTACAGGCCATGTGCATTGGGCATGCTGTGGGCATGTCAGTCTCCTGAGAAGTTGGTTATGGGTAGGTAATTTAAAACCTTCTATTGTAAAATCTAGTTTCTCTGACACTGTCCTGTCCAATGTAACCAAATCTCCCAATACTAAAGAATCCTAACATGAGTGGTCATGACACTCATTCACGTTATTCACCAATAAAACCCTCTATCCATCCTTCCTCAAAATCAGAAACACTCTCCTATCCTCCCCATTGACTTCAATCTCTGACAAGCTTCATCTCCACTCTATACCCTACCATTATCTTCTAGAGCCTCAACTTCTCTGTGAAGAAGATCCTTCTAACATTTTAGCAACATATTCCCTGCACTTAACCTTCAATCCCCATTTTCAGTTTCAGTCACTGACCAGTGCAATCACAGCTTAAACTTCATTTGTCACTTAAAACTCTGAGAACACATGGACATAGGGAGGGGAACATCACATACCAGGGCCTGTTGTGGGGTGGGGGGATTGGGGAGGGATAACATTAGGAGAAATACCTAATATAGGTGACAGGGGGGATGGATGCAGCAAACCACCATGTCACGTGTATACCTATGTAACAATCTTGCATGATCTGCACATAAGCCCCAGAACTTAAAGTGTAATAAAAAAACCTCACCTACAGTATTTTACCCATTTTGTGATTTATCCACTAAGCCCATGAGCCACTCTTCCCTTCCTGAAGATTACAACTGGAGAGAGAAGAAAGAGAGAGAAACTGAGTTTCTGAGGATTTTCCAGGTCCTGTGAAATCCAGTTCAATTCTCTTCCTTGGGTTCTGTGAGATACCCAAGCAAGTTTCCAATAAATCCCCCTTCGTTGCTTGAGTTAGCTTGAAGGAGGTTTCTAGAACAATGAACTTTACTATATATAAGGCCAAAAAAAAAAAATCCTGTCAGGAGTGAATTCAAATTACAGATGCATGGAAAGACATTATGAAACCAAGTAGCAATGAGTTTCAAGAGTTGAAGTATAAACATGAACTTGTGTTCCTTTTCTAATAACTCTTCCTTCCTCCTGAGGAGTAGTTTGCTTAACAGTTTCATGGCTGAGTCCACAATTTTCAATCATGCTTGTTTAGTAGTATAATCTTGTTTCAGTATTCAAGATTGCTTCTTTTATAACGTCCATCTCAAAGTCCATTCTAGGCTCATCTCTTTGTCTCCAGCCTCCTTTCCTAAGCTATGTTCCTCTCCACCTGTCCTAACTCAAGCTAAACCTGTTTTTGAACCTAGAGGCTTACAGTAAAGGAGAGGGCTTTTTTTTTTTTTTAATGGACTTTCCCTTTTTTTCTTTCTTTTAGTTTCATGTTCTCATACATCCTCTATGAAGGAAACAAAGAAAGAATGAAAAATCCACTTAAGTGGTCAAAGGTATCTCACCAATCTGTTACTTGTTACCTGTGTGAACATGATGCTTCTTATAAGCAATGTTTGGTTTTCTTGGAGCAATGTTCAGCTTCATGCCTATCTTTGCTACCAAAAGAACACCTTTCAGAATGGAATCGTATTTCATCAGGACACTATCTCAATGTTATTTTCAGGTTAGATGTTCCATTGTTTGGCCTTGAAAAACTGCAGTCTGATGGTTTCGGCCCCTCTGCTAGTCTCCACAAGCCTCCATTTGGAGCCACAGGAATCCCTGACACCCTCTTGTTTACCCTTTAAGGGCTACAGAGAAGTAAAATGAGTTGAAAATGGCCTCCATCATCTAAGGCACAATACATTATGATTATTTCAGGCTTAGCACTCTTGATGAGTGTCTCATTAAAAAATGCTCAGTGAAATTTCATCATTAAAAAATCCCCAGACCAGTAGTGAACATGAGTTGCTATATTAAGATATGCCCCCAAATTCAGAAAAAAATATATGCCAAATAGCCCCCTCTTCTCCATAATGGAGGAAGAAGACTGAAATTGCAATACTCTATATTGCTAAGAGCTCAGAACTTTTCCATAATAAGTTTATTTCACTACCCTATACTTCACTGATGGCACTAGGAGATTCATATTCTGCCAGTTTTCCCATATCAGTCAAGGATACTATACAAAACACTTAGCACTCTTAAATTAGAATAATTAGAGAAGGGTTTATTTACAAAGGAATAACTTACAGTAGATAGCATGGGACAGAACCAAAAAGGGACAGTGAAGGAGCCTGGTGTTGGCAGCAGTGTGGCTGGCACCATACCTGGGCCCAAAGGAAAGAAGAAAGAGCGGTAACTAGCCAGAGGGTATGAAAGCCCATGATATTATCCTGCCAGGGAAGAAAGAAGAGTGCATAGAGATAGAAAATGGATTTAAAGAGACAAATAGCTGTGTTGAGGAAACTCAAAAAAATTCAAGATAACCCAGAGAAGAAATTCAGAATCCTATCAGATACATTTAACAAAGAGATTGAAATAATTTAAAAGCAGCAGAAATTCGGAAGGTGAAAAATGTAATGATATACTGAAGAGTGAATCAGAGTCTCTCTACAGAAGAATAGACTAAGCAGTAGAAAGAATTAGTGAGCTTGAAGACAGGCTATTTGAAAATAGTAAAAAAAAAAAAAAAAAAAAAAGAGATACAAAATGAAAATACACAGACGAGGAGAAAAAAAAAAGACTGAGGCACATCTATGAGAGCTAGAAAATAGCCTCAAAGGGGCAAATCTAAGAGTTATTGGCCTTAAAGAGGTAGAGAAAGAGATAGGAGTAAAAAGTTTAAAGGGATAATAACAGTAAATTCTGAAACCTAGAGAAAGATATCAAAATCCAAATACAAGAAGGTTATAGAACACCAAGCAGATTTAACCCAAAGACGACTACCTCAAGGCTTTTAATAATCAAACTTCCAAGGGTCAGGCATAAAGGATTTCCACAGCAGCAAGAGAAAAGAAACAAATAACATAAAATGGAGCTCCGGTAGGTCACATAGCAGACTTTCAGTGGAAACCTTACTGGCCAGGAAAGAGTGGCATGACATATTTAAAGTGCTGAAGGAGTAAAAACCATTTACTCTAGAATAATACATATCGTGAAAATATCCTTTCAACATGAAGAAGAAATAAAGACTTTCCCATACAAACAAAAGCTGAATGATTTCATCAACATGAGACCTGTTCTACAAGAAATGCTAATGAGCTGTTCAGTCTGAAAGAAAAGGACATTAATGAGCAATAAGAAATCATTTGAAGGTCCCAAACTCAAGTACACACGAAAACACAGAATATTTAAACACTGTAACCATGATTTGTAAACTATTGTTTGTTTTGCTTTTTGTTTTTGAGATGGAGTCTTGCTCTGTCACCAGGCTGGAGTGCAGGGGTGCCATTTCAGCTCACTGTAACCTCCGCCTCCCGGGTTCAAGTGATTCTCATATGCTTCAGCCTCCTGAGTAGCTGGGACTACAGGTGTGTACCACTATGCCCAGCTAATTTTTGTATTTTTAGAAGAGATGGGGTTTCACCATATTGGCCAGAATGATCTCAATCTCTCGACCTCATGATCTGCCTGCCTCTCGGCCTCCCAAAGTGTTGGGATTACATGCATGAGCCACCACACCACCTTGTAAACCACTCATATTAAATAGACCAAAAGATGAACCAATAGAAAATAATAACTAAAACAAATTTTCAAGGCAGACATAGTACATTGAGATATAAATAGAAACAACAAAAAGTTAAAATGTGGAGGATGAAGTTAAGGCATAGAGTTATTACATTTTTTTTTGCTTGTTTGTTTATGCAAGCACTGTTAAGTTGTTATCATGTTAAAATAATGGCTTATAAAATAGTGTTTGAAAACCTCATGGTACCCCAAATCAAAAACATACAACAAGTAGACACAAAAGTAAAAAGCAAGAAATTAGATCACGCCATCAGAGAATATCAGTTCACTAAAAGGAAGACAGGAAGGAAGGAAAGAATGAAGAGAAGACCACAAAACCACCAGAAAACAAATAATAAAATGCCAGGAATATTACTTGCTTATCGGTAATAACACTGGTTATAAATGTACTAAACTCTCCAATCAAAAGACCCAGTGATCTATTGCTTAAAAGAAACACACTTGACTTATGAAGACACATATAGACTAAAAATAAAAGTATGTAAAAAGATATTCCATATTAATGGAAACTAAAAAGGAGCAGAAGTAGCTACACTTATATTAGACAAAATAGATTTCAAGACAAAAACTATAAGAAGAGAAAAAGAAGGCCGTTATATAATGATAAGGGGCCAAGTCAGCAAGAGGATAAAAACTGCAAATATATATGCATCCAACACTGGAACACCCACAATATATAAAGGAAATATTAGCAGAGCTAAAGAGAGAGATAGACCCCAATACAATAATAGCTGGAGACTCCAACACCCCACTTTTGTCACCAGACAGATATTCCAGACAGAGAATCAATAAAGAAATATCACACTTAATCTTCACTATGGATCAAATGGACCTCATAAATATTTACAGAACATTTCATCCAACAGCTGCAGAATACATATTCTTTTCTCAGCACACAATTTATTCTCAAGGATAGATTATATGTTAGGTCACAAAGCAAGTCTTAAAACATTGAAGAAATTGAAATAATATCAAGCATCTTCTCTGACTACAATGAAACAAAAGTAGAAAACAATAAAAGGAGAATTTTAGAAATGATACAAATACACAGAAATTAAACAATATGCTCCCAAATGACCAATGGGTCAATGGAGAGGTTAATGGGGGAAATTGAAAAGTTTTCTGAAACAAATGATAATGGAAACACAACATGCCAAAACTGATGGGATACAGCAGAAGAAGTACTAAGAGGGAAGTTTATAACTGTAAGCATCTCATCAAAAAAGAAAAAAACTTCAAATAAACAACCTAACAATGCATCTTAAAGAACTAGAAAAGCAAGAGCAAACCAAACTCAAAATTAGTGGAAGAAAAGAAATAATAAAAATCTGAGTGGAATTAAAGATTTTGCAGTGAAGAAAACAGTACAAAATACTAATGAACAAAAAATTGGTGTTAGGGAGGATCCAAGATGGCAGGTTAGACACAACTCCAGCGCACAACACCCAGCGAGAGACGCAGAAACCCAGAGATCTCTTAGCTCCAACCGAGGTACCAGGTGCATTTCAACGGGTCTGGTCTGAGGGTGAGCAAAGCCCACTCAGGGCAGACCGAGGCAGAGAGAGGTGCTGCTTCACCCAGAAAGTGCATCTGACCAGCGAGTCAGAGGCGCCACCTCTGGCACTGCGGTCCAGATACAGCGCTTCCCCCAAAGCCTCAGCAATACACAGAACAGGGGATCTTTGCCAGTCAAGCGCCGGGAATGACAAGTGCAGAGTTGAGTAAGAGTCTGCATCCTGAGCTATCGCCCCCTCCCCCTGCCTGGAGAGAGAGGGAGCAATAAGTGGGAGCAGCTGGGCGGGCCCCTACCCCATGACTGGAGAGAGAGGAAGCTGAAAGGGGGAGACAGCTGGGTGCCGCTGGGCGGGTCCCTACCCTCCCCCACAAACCCCAGAGGACTGAAGCTCTGACTCTAGTGGGTTGCGTAGCCAATGCCAGAGTCTGAGATGAACCCTGAATGATCCAGCCTAGTGGAGGAAGGGCACAACCCACCACTAGAGGGGTGGGACTGGGCTACATGTTTTGATGAAAAACACAGGAAACCTATGTAGCAATGGGACAGCGTTCTTGACAACCCAGCAGCACCTACAAGTCAGTGGAAGAGGTGGGCCTAATCTCCCAGCGTAAACAAAAAAGACACTGGAAGCTTCCCTAGTAACCTGAAGGAGTCCCTAGAAACCCAGGAGCGCTCCCACAGGCAGACAAGCGACCTCATCAAGCAGTTCTCTGACACCACAGCCAGGTAAATCCATAAAGATGGAAAAAACCAGCGCAAAAAAGGTGAAACCATCAAAGACCAGAACATCTTTTCCTTCAAGGGATCACAACTCCTCAACAACAAAGGATCACAACTTGACCGAGAAGGAGTGCAAAGAATTGACAGAAACAAGATTCAGAAGTTGGATAACAAACTTTTCAGAGCTAAAGGAGCACATTCTAACTCAATGCAAAGAAACCAAAAACCTTGAAAAAGGTTAGACGAAATGCTAACTAGAATAACCAGCTTAGAGAAGTACATAAACGACTTGATAAAGTTGAAGGACACAGCACGAGAACTATGTGAAGCAAACACAAGTTTTAATAGCCAAATTGATCAAGCAGAAGAAAGGATATCAGAGATTGAAGATCAACTAAATGAAATAAAAAGAGAAGGCAAGACAAGAGAAAAAAGAGTGAAAAGAAATGAACAAAGCCTCCAAGAAATATGGGATTATGTGAAAAAACCTAATCTACTCTTGATCAGTATACCTGAATATGATGGGGAAAATGAATCCAAGCTGGAAAACATGCTCCAGGATATTATCCAGGAGAACTTCCCAAGCCTAGCAAGGCAGTCCAAATTTCAAATTCAAGAAATACAAAGAACTCTGCAAAGATATTCCTCAAGAAGAGCAACCCCAAGGCACATAATCATCAGATTCACCAGAGTTGAAATGAAGGAAAAAAATGTTAAGGGCAGCCAGAGAGAAAGGTCAGGTCACCCATAGAGGGAAGCCAATTAGACTCACAGCAGATCTCTCAGCAGAAACCCTACAAGCCAGTAAAGTGGGGGCCAATATTCAACATCCTTAAAGAAAAGAACTTTCAACCCAGAATCTCATATCCAGCCAAACTAAGCTTCATAAATGAAGGAGAAATAAAATCCTTTATGAACAAGCAATTATTGAGAGATTTTGTCACCACCAGACCTGCCCTACAAGAGCTCCTGAAAGAAACACTAAGCATGGAAAGGACAAGTACCAGTCACTGCAAAAGCAAACCAGTTGGCAAAGACCAAAAATGCAATGAAGAAAATGAGTCAACTAATGAGAAAGAAAACAAGCCAGTAACAAAATGGCAGGATCAAATTCACACATAACAATATTAACATTGAATGTAAATGGCCTAAACGCCCCAATCAAAAGACACAGACTGGCAAACTGGATAAAAAGTCAGAACCCATCAGTGTGCTGTATTCAAGAAACCCATCTCATATACAAAGACACACATAGCCTCAAAATAAAGGGATGGAAGAAGATTTACCAAGCAAATGGAGAGAAAAAAAAGCAGGGGTTGCAATCCTAGTCTCTAATAAAATGGACTTCAAACCAACAAAGATCAAAAGAGACAAAGAGGGACACTACATAATGGTAAAAGGATCAATCCAACAGGAAGAGCTAACTATCCTAAATATATACGCCCCCAACACAGGAGCACCCAGATACATAAAGCAAGTTCTTAACGACCTAAAATGAGATTTAGACTCCCACACAATAATAGTGGGAGACTTCAATACTCCACTGTCAATATTAGACTGATCAACGAGACAGAAAATTAACAAGGATATCCAGGACTTGAATGCAGTGCTGGACCAAGCAGATCTAATAGATATATACAGAATGCTCCACTCAAAATCCACAGAATATACATTTTTCTCAGCACCACATTGCACTCACTCTAAAATTGACCACATCATTAAAAGCAAATCACTCCCCAGCAAATGCAAAAGAACAGAAATCATAACAAACAGTCTATCAGACAACAGTGCAATCAGACTAGAATTCAGGATCAAGAAACACACTCAAACCCGCACAACCACTTGGAAACTGAACAACTTGCTCCTGAGTGTCAACTGAATAAACAATGAAATGAAGGCAGAAATAAAGATGTTCTTCAAAACCAACCAGAATGAAGACACAACTTACCAGAATCTCTGGGACACCTTTAAAGCAGTATCGAGAGGGAAATTTATAGCAATAAATGCCCATTAGAGAAGAGAGGAAAGATCTAAAATCAACACTCTACCATCAGAATTGAAAGAACTAGAGGAGTAAGATAAAAAAAAAAACTCAAAAGCTAGCAGAAGACAAGAGATAACTAAGATCAGAGCAGAGCTGAAGGAGATAGAGACACAAAAAAACCCTTCAAAAAAATCAATAAATTCAGGAGCTGGTTTTTTGAAAAGATCAACAAAATAGACAGACCACTAGCCAGATTAATGAAAAAGAAAAGGGAGAAGGACCAAATAGATGCAACAAAAAATGATAAAGGGGATATCACCACTGATCCCACAGAAATACAAACTACCATCAGAGATTACTACAAACAGCTTTACTCACATAAACAAGTAAACCAGGAAGAAATGGATAAATTCCTAGATACTTGTACTCTACCAAAACTAAACCAGGAGGAAGCTGAAACTCTGAATAGACTAATAACAAGGGCTGAAGTAGAGGCAGCAATCAATAGCCTACCAACTAAAAATGTCCAGGTTGAGATGGGCTCACAGCCAAATTCTACCAGATGTTCAAAGAGGAGCTGATTCCATTCCTTATAAAACTGTATCAAACAATACAAAAGGATGGAATCCTCCCTAACTCATTTTATGAGACCAACATCATCCAATATCAAAACCAGGCAGAGACTCAACTAAAAAAGAAAACTTCAGGCCAATATCCATGATGAATATCAACACAAAAATCTTCAATAAAATACTGGCAAACAGATTGCAACAGCACATCAAGAAGCTTGTCCATCACAACCAAGTAGGCTTCATCCCAGGAATGCAAGGCTGGTTCAACATATACAAATCCATAAATGCAATCTATCACATAAACGGAACCAAAAACAAAAACCACATGATTATCTCAATAGATGCAGAGAAGGCCTTTGATAAAACTCAACAGCCCTTCATGCTAAAAACTCTCAATAAACTAGGTATTGATGGAACATGTCATAAAATGATAAAAGCTATATGTGACAAACCTACAGCCAATATCATACTGAACGGGTAAAAGCTGGAAGAACTCCCTTTGAAATCAGGCAGTAGACAAGGATGCCCTCTCTCACCACTCCTATTCAATATAGTATTGGAAGTTCTAGCCAGAGCAATCAGGCAAGAAAAAGAAATAAAGGGTATTCAATTAGGAAAGGAGGAAGTCAAACTGTCTCTATTTGCAGATGACATGATTGTATATCTAGAAGACCCCATCACCTCAGCCCAAAAACTCCTGAAACTGATAAGCAACTTCAGCAAAGTCTCAGGATACAAAATCAATGTGCAAAAATCACAAGCATTCCTATACACCAATAACAGACAGAGAGCCAAATCAAGAGTGAACACCCATTCACAATTGCTACAAAGAGAATAAAATACCTAGGAATACAACTATCAAAGGATGTAAAGGACCTCTTCAAGAAGAACTACAAACCACTGCTCAACGAAATAAGAGAGGACAGAAACAGATGGAAAAACATTCCATGCTCATGGTTAGGAAGAATCAATATCTTGAAAATGGCCATACTGCCCAAAGTAATCTATAGATTCAATGCTATCCCCATCAAGCTACCAAAGACCTCCTTCACAGAACTGGAAAAAACCACTTTAAACTTCATATGGAATCACAAGAGACCCCCGCATAGCCAAGACAATCCTAAGCAAAAAGAACAAAGCCAAAGGCCTCATACTGCCAGACTTCAAACTATACTACAGGGCTACAATAATCAAAACAGCATGGTACTGGTACCAAAACAGAGACATAGACCAATGGAACAGAACAGAGACCCCAGAATAAACACCACACATCTACAACCATCTAATCTTTGACAAACCCAGCAAAAACAAGCAATGGGGAAAGGACTCCATGTTTAATAAATGGTGTTGGGAAAACTGGCCGGCAATGTGCAGAAAGCAGAAACTGGACCCCTACCTGTCACCTTACACTAAAATTAACTCCAGATGGATCAAAGATTTAAACATAAAACCTAACACCATAAAAACACTAGAAGAAAACGTAGGCAAAACAATCCAGGACATAGGCATAGGCAAGGACTTCATGAATAAAACACCAAAAGCAATGGCACTAAAAGCCAGGATAGACAAATGGGATCTAATTAAACTCCAGAGCGTCTGTATAGCAAAATAAACCATCATTAGAGTGAACCAGCAACCAATTGCAAGGAAAAAATTTTGCAATCTACCCATCTGACAAAGGGCTAATATCCAGAATCTACAAAGAACTGAAACAAATATATAAGAAAAAAGAAACCCCATTCAAAAGTGGGCAAAGGATATGAACAGACATTTTTCAAAAGAGGACATATATGAGGCCAACAAACATATGAAAAAGTGCTCATCATTGGTCATTAGAGAAATGCAAATCAAAACCACACTGAGATATCATCTCATGCCAGTTAGAATGGCGATCATTAAAAAATTGGGAGACAATAGATGCTGGAGAGGATGTGGAGAAATAGAAACACTCTTACACAGTTGGTGGGAGTATAAATTAGTTCAACCATTGTGGAAGACAGTGTGGTGATTTCTCAAGGATCTAGAAATAGAAATTCCATTTGACCCAGCAATCCCACTATTGGGTATATACCCAAAGAACTATAAATCGTTCTACTATAAAGACACATGCACACATATGTTCACTGCAGCCCTGTGTACAATAGCAAAGAGCTGGAACCAACCCAAATGCCCATCAATGATAGATTGGTCAAAGAAAATGTGGTACATATACACCATGGAATACGATGCAGCCATAAAAAACAATGAGTTTCTGTCCTTTGTAGGAACTTGGATGAATCTGGAAACCATCATTCTCAGCAAACTGACCCAAGAACAGAAAGCCAAGCACCATATGTTCTCACTCATAGGTGGGTGTTGAACAATGAGAACATGTGGACCCAGGGAGAGGAGCATCACACATAGGGGACAGTTGGGGGCTTAGGGGAGAGACAATGGGGGATGGGGTGGGAGGGGAAGGTGGGGAGGGATAACGTGGGGAGAAATGCCAGATACAGTATGTACCTAAAGTAAAATAAATAAATTTTAAAAATTAGATAGCTAGGTAGATAAATCCAAGCATACCTCCAAATAAATAAATAAATAAATAAATAAATAAATAAATAAATGTGATCTGCTTCTCCTTAAGTTCGTCAGTAAGTACATAAAGAAATGTGAAAAAAATTGGTGTTTGAAAAGATAAAATTGACAAACCTTTAGACTAAGAAAAAAAGAGAGAGGCCAAATAAATAAGATTAGAAATGAAAAATGAGACATTAGAACTAATACCCCATAAATTCAAAGGATTATTAGTGGCTATTATGAGCAACTATATGCCAATACAATGGAAAATCTAGAAGAAACAAATAAATTCCTACATATATACAACCTACTAAGATTGAACCAGGAAGAAATCTAAAAGCTGAAGAGACTAATAATAAGTTACAAGCTAGAAGCTGTTATTTAAAAATGACAATTCTCCCATCAAAGAAAAACCCTGGACCCAATGGCTTCACTGCTGAATTCTACCAAACATTTAGAGAACTAATCACCAATCCTACTCAAACTATTACAAAAAATATAGGAGGAGGGAATATTTCCACATTCATTCTGTGAGGCCAGATTTACCCTGACACCAAAAGCAGACAAGACACACCAAACAAACAAACAACCACAGACAAACAAAAAAACTACAGGCCAATATCACTGATGAATATTGATCCCAAAATTATCAACAAATACTAGCAAACCAAACTCAACAACACATTAAAAAGATCATTCACCATGACCAAGTAAGATATATCCCTGGATGCAAGGATGGTTTAACATATGCAAATCAATCAATGTGATATATCATCTCAACAGAATGAAGGACAAGAGACATATGATTATTTCAATTGATGCTAAAAAAGCACTAGATAAAATTTAACACCTCTTCATGATAAAAATCCTCTATAAACAAGGTATAGAAGGAACCTCTCAATATAATATAGTAGAAGCCATATACAATAGACTCATGGCTAGTATCACACTGAATGGGGAAAAATTGAAAGCCTTTCCTCTAAGTTATGGAACAAGACAAAGAAGTCCACTTTCTTCTTCTTATTTTTTCTTTATTTTTCCATAAGAGTACTCAAGGATCAAACATACCCACTTTCATCATTGTTATTCAACATAGTACTGGAAGTCCTAGATGGAGCAATCAGAGAGGAGAAAGAAATAAAGGGCATCCAATTGAAAAAGAAGAAGTCAAATTATCCTAATTTGCAGATAATATGATTTTATTTTTGGAAAAACCTAGAGACACCACCAAAGAGCTATTAAAACTGATAAAAAATTTAGTAAAATTTTAGGATACAGAGTCATATACAAAAATAGGTAGGATTTTCATATGCAAACAGCAAACAGTCTGAGAAAGAAATAAAAAAGCAATCCTATTCACAATAGCTACAAATAAAACAAAACACCTAGGAATTAACTAAAGAAGTGAAATATCTCCACAATAAAAACTATAAAACATTGGTGAAAGTAACTGAAGAGAACACCAAAAAATAGAAAGATATTCCATGATTATGGGTTGGAAAAATCAATATTGCTAAATGTTCATACCAACCAAAGCAATCTACATATGCAATGCAATCGCTATCAAAATATCAAAGACATTGTTCACAGAAATAGAAAAAACAATCCTAAAATTTATATGAGACCAAACCAAACCAAACCAAACAAAAACTGAAGAGCCAAAGCTATTCTGAGCAAAAAGAACAAAACTGGAGGAATCACATTACCTTACTTCAAATTATACTACAGAGGTATAGTAACCAAAACAGCATGGTACTGTTATAAAAATAGACACATAGACCAGTGGAACAGAATAGAGAACTCACAAATTAATCCATAAATCTACAGTGAACTTATTTTTGACAAGGATGTTGAGAATATACATCAGGGAAAGGACAGTCTCTTCAATAAATGGTAAAAATAAAACTAGATATCCATATGCAGAAGAACGAAACTACACCCCTATTTCTTGCCATATACAAAAATCACATCAAATAGATTAAAGGCTTAAGTCTAAAGATTTAAATTTCTTTTCTCAAACTATGAAACTACTACAAGAAAACATTGGGAAAATCTCCAGGATACTGGTCTGGGCAAAAACTTCTTGAGTTTTTCACCCACATAATGGGTGAAAATATTTGCAAACTACCATTTGACAAGGGATTAATAACCAGAATACATAAGGAGCTTAAACATCTTTAGAGGGAAATAATCTAATAATCTGGTTAAAACAGACAAAAGATCTGAATAGACATTTCTCAAAAGAAGACATCCAATTGTAAAACAAGTATATGAAAAGGTGCTCAACATCACTGATCATCAGAGAAATGCAAATCAAAACTGCAATGAGATACCATCTTACCCCACTTAAAAGTGGCTTATATCAAAAAGACAGGCAATAACAAATGGTGATGAGGATGTGGAGAAAAGGTCTGCTGGTGGGAATGTAAATTAATACAGCCACTATGGAGGTTTATCAAAACACTAAAAATGAGCTACCATAGGATTCAGCAATCCCATTGCTAGGTATATACTGAAAAGAAAGGAAATCAGATTATCGAAGCTATATCTGCACTCTCATGTTTCTTCCAACACTATTTATCATAGCTCATATTTGGAAATAATCTAAATGTCCATCAATAGTGGAACGGATAAAGAAAATACAGTACATATACACAATGGAGTACTATTCGGCGACCAAAAAATAAGATTCTGTCATTTGCAACAACATGGATAGAACTGGAGGTCATTATGTTAAGTGAAATAAGCCAAGCACAGAAAGGCAAACTTTAAATGCTCTCACTTATTTGTGGGACCTAAAAACTAAAACAATTGAACATATAGACATAGAGTAGACGGATACTTCCCAGAGGCTGGGAAGAGCAATGTGGTGGGGGAGCTGTAGGGGGTGGGGAATGAAGATGGTTAATGGGTACAAAAAAAAATGGAAAGAATAAGACCTATTATTTGCTAGCACAACAGTGTGACTATAGTCAAAGATAATTTATACATTTAAAAATAACTAAAAGAGTATAATTACAATTTTGGTAACACAAAGTATAAATGCTTGAGAAGATGGATACTCCATTCTTATGTGATTATTAAGCACTGCACACCTGTATCAAAAAAAACTCATGTAACCCATAAATATATACATCCACTGTGTACCCACAAAAATTAATATTAAACTTGTCCTGGTAACTTTGGGTGTTCCCATCATTCTCACCACTGCAAAGCCTTTAGGCAATAGGAAAATCCTCCAAATCAAAACAGTATTAAACCATATTCAGATAAGGCCGTTTTCTTTAAGTTGGAATTAAGAGTTTGAGATTACCTCGTGGGAAGCACCTCAGAATGTGAGATAATGGAGAAAGACTGGTGTAGTAGTTAAGGCCATAGGCTTCTGAGCTAAACACACTTCAGTCCCATTCTGGCCATGCCCCTAACTGGCTGTATGACCCATGACACATTACTGAGGACAGAGCCTCTATGTCCTCATCTGTAAAATGAAAATACTAATACTATATCATAGAAATACTTGAGGATTAAAAGGTTACTGTGCAAACTTGCTCTTAACACAGTATATAACATTTAGTAAGCATGCAACAAATGACGGATATCGTCATTACGTACAAGGGTACCTCAAGACCTAGGGAGGAAGCTGAGCTTGTAACTAAAACTGAAGACCAGTGCACACAATGGACCACCTTGAGGTCACCAACTGCAATGTTTGTCATGTTGCAGCCTTTTGAAACACTATTTTCATAGAGTTGTTTGAGCTCCTTATATATTCTGGTTATTAAGCCCTTGTCAAATGGGTAGTTTGGAAATATTTTCACCCATGATGTGGGCTGTCTCTTCACTTTGTTGATTGTATCTTTGATGTGCAGAAGTGTCTTTTTAGCTTGATGTGACCTCATTTGTTGATTTTTGCTTTGGTTGCCTGTGTTTGTGGGGTATTACGTAAGAAATAAGCATATGTAGTTTTGAAAATGAAACTATATATAATGGAGGGAGAAATTTTTACACAAGTTAGTGAATCTTAGGGGCATCTTCTCTAGAGCTTCAAGATCTTTAACTAATTATTCTAACTTCTTATAGGACCCAGAGATGCCTCCCTAGAGTTTGAGAAGACGAAAATTAATGAAGACCTACAGTTGAACCCCAAAACACCTGGGGCCTATCACAGATGGAGAAATCAGAGAAAAGCTTTCAGATTCCATTCCTACAGCCTTCTCAACTAAAATCAACTCATCAAAGACATTGAGTACAGACCACAGAGAGACGAATTAGTCTCTGTCTATAAATACCACTTAGAAAACAACTGGAAGGATTAGCCAGGTTTAACTCTAAATGGTGTTGGCTTTAGTTACCTGTTTTGTTAATGAGCTCCATCCTAAATGGAGAGAGTTTATCCATATTAATTAACATCATATTAATTATATGCTCCTCATCACCTGTCCTAATTCAGGTTATACCTGTCTGCTTTTTACACTCATTCTCTCTTTGAATTTCATACTTCTTACATTCTCTGTGAAGGAAGTCAAGAGAGAATTAAATTCCACTTAAGTAACTGGTCAAAAGTATCAAAACCAAAATGCCCCTCTCTTAAAGATCTATGTTGTAGCACAAACCAAAAAGATGTACAGGCATCTGAATAATTTGAACACTGCAAAGTCATGGATCTCAAACTAAAACAACTCATGGAAAATCACCCCAAGGCCTTGGAGCAACCTCGACTCTCCTACAACCTAGAGTGGCCTAAGGCACCTGTCAATATCTCCAGGTCCAAAAAGAAAAATGTCAGCATCCCAGTGACTCCCCTTTGAGGAATCTGCTCCTGTGTGCCCCCAGATACCCTTAACACATTGGGTGAAATAATAATCCTAGTCAATGGGCATCCTATGACCTTTGTAATAGATACTAGAACCACCTACTCTACCCTTAACCCTCACAATTCCTTACCATGATGCCTCAATAGTTGGGGGAGAGGATTTGCCTCTTTCTAAGCCCCTTTTGGTATCTCTTGGACTCCAACACAGCTTTTAGTTAAATTTCACCATCCCTGTTAATCTATTAGCAGGGATTTGCTTTCTAATTGGAATGTTAATATTTTTGTTAATCCAAAGTACTAATTCTGGAAGTCATGGAACTCTTTCCCACTGGCCTTTATCCTCTAACAGCTCTGATAGATCATCCCAGTTTCCACGATCCCCTTGTAATTCCCTGAGTCTCACATCCCTCATTCAGAACATGCTCACTCACATCCATCAGTTTCTTTGGTTACAGGATACAACAGACATATTGGGGAAGTAGGGCCCTTAAAAGTAGAAATAGACTTCACCATTCCCCCTTCATGAACTATCCCAGTTTCCTTCAAAATCTGAAGCAAGTGAGTCTCAGATCTGTTTATTATTCAAGGATTTCTTAACACAAGTTTCCTCATTCCTCTTCGCAGCTCCTGTAATGCCTTTGTTTTCTGTGTATAACACCTAAGTTTAGACACTTCTAAGGAAAATGAAATGGCTAAGTGTAGTGTGGTTTTAGGGGTTTTTGCTGCCTGAACCCTGAAAGCTAGGCACTGAGTCAATGCACTACCCAAGGAGCAGATGTCCCTGAGAACCCAAACATCCCAGAGTGTATGTGAAAGCATACCAAGGAAAACAGTCCCATTGCACACACACAGTAGGCAAAGAGCCAGCAAATTAGCCCAAAAGCAGCTTAGAAAGGTGACTACAGTCAGTAATTTAAATACATATTAAATAAATGTATAAATATATTTAAATAAATTTAAAACAACTAAGACCATAATAGGATTGTTTATAACATAAATAATAAATGCTTGAGGGATGAATACCTCATTTTTCATGATATGTATTATGCATTGGATGCCAATAACAAAACATCTCATATACCCCATACACCTACTATGGGGTATATGAGTAGTTATACATCTACTAAGCACCCACAAAAAATTATACAAAATTATTTTAAAATAAAAATAAACAGTTAGATAAAGGAACAACAGCTTACAGGCAGGTGGCAGAGCAGACGTCCACAGTTGTCTTGCTGCTGCCCAGGAGTATCCTGCATGTAAATACCAATAAGCTCATCTACTCCTCAGACTGAACTTATCTAAGTTATTTTTTGGTGTCTTGGCTCCTTCTCAGTGTGGGGAAACTTGCTTCTGTGCAGTTCTGGGTTTTTTTCCATAACAAATGGTGGGAACTAGTGGGAGGAGGCCAAGCTGCAGAATCGGGAGTTGTTTGATGGGCATAGAGTTTCGGTTTTGCAAGAGGAAGAGTTCTGGAAAATGATCGCCAACAATGTACTTTACTGAGCTGTACACTTAAAAATGATTAAGATGGTAAATTTTATGGAAATTTTGTCACAATTAAAAATAAAGACTTTAAAATGGGCAAAAGATCTGAACAGATATCTCATGAAAGAAGGTATACATATGGCGAATGAGTGCAGGAAGAGATGCTCAAGTCATATGCCATTAGGAAAGTGCAAAGTAAAACTACAGTGAGGCCAGGGGCAGTGGCTCATGCCTGTAATCACAACACTTTGGGAGGCCAAGGTGGGAAGATTACTTGAGACCAGGAGTTCAAGACAAGCCTGGGCAGTAAGACCCCCATCTCTACAAAAAAAATTTCAAAATTATCTAGGTGTGTTGGCATGTGCCTGTAATCCCAGCTACTCTGGAGGCTGAGGTAGGAGGATTGCTTGAGCCCAGGAGGTGGAGGCTGCAGTGAGCCGTGATTATGCCACTGGGCAACAGAGAAAGACCCTGTCTCAAAAACTAAAAATTTAAAAATTAAGTAAATAAAACTACAGTGAGCTAACTCTGATGATACCGAATGCTGACAAGGATGAAGAGCAATAGGAACTTTCATTTATTGCTGGTGGGAACGCACAATGAAAGAGCCACTTGGAAAATTTGGAAGTTTCCCACAAGCTAAATATAGCTTTACCATCAGATCCAGCAACTGTACTCCTAGATATTTAACTCATTATGTCAGCACAAAAACCTGCACATAAATGTTTATAGTGGTTTTATTCATAATTATAAAAAACCGGAAGCAACCAAGATATCCTTCAATAGGTGAGTGAATAAACAAACTGTGGTACAGTCATTTGATCATTTGATGGAATATTATTCAGCAATTTTAAAAATGAGCTATCACACACTTAAAAGACATGGAGCTGCTTGCCACTGAGTTGAGAAAAAAGTAAGACATGGAGGAACTTCACACCGTATGGCATTGTAGACAAGACAGAACTATAGAGACAGTAAAAAGATCAGCAGTTTGCAGAGGCCTGGAGGGAGCTGGAGAGGAACAAATAGGTAGAACACAGGGGAGTTTTAGGAGATAAAACTAGTCTGCATGATACTGTAATGAAGAAATCGTTATGCATTTGTCAAAACGCTTAGAACCATACAATACTAAGAGTGAAATAATATAAACTATAGTCTTAAATATACTATATTTAACAATGTAACGTATGTTACCTGTAACAACACTAACACAAGATGCAAATAATAGGGGAAACTGTGTAAAGAGGAACAGGGATATGTGGGAACTCTCTGTACTAGATACTCAATTTCTCTGTAAATCAACTACTGTTCTAAAAAAATTAAAGCCTATTAAAAAGCTTAAGGGAAAGGATATCAATTAGTCCCAATACCTGCAAGCCATAAATAAATGAATGAAGCCTGGATTCCCTTTAGTTTCTAACCCTAAACCCATCCTCATTTCAATACTCCCTGACACCAATTGCTTCGCAGTTGCTTCGTGTTTTCACCTTCTCTGGTAAATTTCTCCACCCTGAATCCCAACCATCGATTTGCTTTCACCGGTGTCAACCTAAAACAATCAATCTAATTTGAAGGGAGTTTATTCAAGCACAAAGTGTGATTTTGTATTCTGATTTTGGGGCTCTGAAATTGAGCTAATTTTACATCAAATTCAGGTGTTTCTTTAAGACTGACTATAGATTGTTTTTGTTTAGAGCCACTCTTTTTGCTACCTTACCAGCTAGCTAATTTTCTTTGCTTTTTTGGGATATATGATTTGAAATGGCCTGGAATTTTATTATAACCAGTGACTGTGGTAATAATACAGCTTTCAAGAATTCTGAAATGAGGTGTCCATTTTTTAAGGACTAACCAGAAGTTAGAAATCCTCTGTGTTTCCATAGTGTTTCAAAATCATGAGCTACTCTAAAAGCGTATCTAGTGTCTATATGAATATAGCAGTTATTCCTTTTGCCAATTGACATCTTGACTAATGTAATTAATTCTGTTTGTTGGGCCCAAGTGGAGCTTAAAAGGTTAAAACTTTCTTATTCTTTTTTTTTTCCAGGTAAAGATACTATTGTAGAACCTGAGCAGTAAATCCCAGATTTATCCCTTAAGATCTATCTGTAAACCAAACACCATCAGGAGTAAGTGGAGTCTCTCAGAGGTCAATGCTGGGCGAAAGAAGTTGATGGGTGATCAGTTAGGGTTATGCAATAGCAAAGTGTTTTATCTGGAAATGGAGACAGAAGAGTAGCAGGATTTATGTTATTATATCTACAGATTGTAATACGAGAAGCTCAAAGAAGTAAAACTTTGTATGAAACTAGTCTACTAACTGAATAATGTTGAGTATGATGCCAGTTTACCAATTCTTTCACAGAATGAGGCACAAAAACACTAAGGATTGTCATTATTATAATTTCTTCAGTTGCTTCAACTAACAAAGCAGGGGTTGTTATGGCTCTTATGCAAGATGGAAATCCTCTTATTACAGAGTCTAATTGTTGGCTGTAATACCCCACAGGTCTCTTTTGGACTTCATGTTTCTTAGTTAGGAATATTAAAATGTTTCCATCACTTTCATGTACAAATACTGAAAACTGAAAAGTATAATCTGGATGCACCAAAGCTTGGGCATTAGCAAAGTCATTTTTAATCATTTCTAACATTACTCAATTTTCTTCTGTCCAATCAAGAGGGTCTGAGATGTTCTGTTTAGAAGAAGCATATAAGGGCCAGGCTTTTAAAGAAAAGTTTTTAAACATCCAAGTTTTTAAACATCTTGCCAGTTCCCAAAACTCTCCCAACTGTTTCTTGATCCTTCATGGCAGAAGAGCTAAAATTCCTTTCAGTCTGTATGGACTAATAGAAACTCCTTCCTTAAATTTTACATGGCCTAAATACTTCACTTGTTTTTGACAGGATTGGTGTTATTCTTTAGAAACTTTGTGTGGCTTGAAGGCTAATTGTTGTAACAAGTGAATCCTGTTTTCTAGAAATACTTATCCTCTGAGCAGAGGGTAAATTGCCTGTGCATTTTATTAAAATGAATTTTCAAGAGGTCAGTAGCTGAGAGATCTGCTTTTAATGTTTTTGAAAAGTAAGCTGGACTCAGTTCATCCCTGAGGCATGACTGTTCATGTGTATTGGCTGGCTTCCCAGGTGAAGGTGAAGAGAAATTAATTATTTTTGTCCACAGGAATACTAAAGAATGTACTATATAAGTCTATTACAGTAAAGAACTGAGCTTCAGCTGGGCATGGTGGCTCATGCCTATAGTCCCAGCAATTTGAGAGGCTGAGGCAGGTGAATGGCTTGAGCCCAGGAGTTCAAGACCAGCCTGGGCAAAAAGGGAAAACCCCATCTCTACAAAATATACAAAAAGTAACCAAGTGTTGTGGTGTGCACCTGTAGTCCCAGCTGTACAGGAGGCTGAGGTGAGAGAATTGCTTGAGTCTGGGAGATTGAGGCTGCAGTGAGCTATAATCACACTGTATTCCCATCTGGGTGAGAGAGTAAGACCCTGTCTCAAAGTTAAAAGGAATGAAAAGAACTCAACTTCAGTTGGGATGTCAGTCAACAACATATGGAAGTTTAGCCCTACTGGATTTAAAGAGTGACTATGTTTTTAATTGCTCTCAGATTCTGTACAAAACTCCATCTTCTACCATTTGGTTTTCTTACAAGAAGGATTGGAGTATCACATTGGCTGGTATAGGGAATAATCAGGTCCTATTTTAAAATAATCTGAAAGCTTTTAGTACTTCAGTTCTTAGAGGTAATGTTTAAAATTTGGAAGGGGTTTTGATGAATCGATTTGAACTTTGATTGGGGTAGGCACAATAAATTTTCCAAAACCAGTGGAAGACTTTAACCACGATTGATTAGGTACTAGCTTTAGTGGGTTTTGTAATTTTTTACTACTCAATAATTTAGTGTCTTCTATGGCGATATAGATTGCAATTGGATTAGATTTTGACAAAAGTATGTCTAGTAACTCAGTTTTATCATCTAATTCTAAATACATTTTCTTCTTTTGAGGAGAAAAATGTAGGTATTAAATAATTCTAAGAAGTCTCTTAGAGTATTTGTGACACCTACTGTTTGAACTGTTTGTGGCTGCTGGACCTGGACAGAGAAGGGTACTCTTGCCCATGGAATGGGACCAGTTTGATCTGAGTGTGCCCCTGTTTGCCAACCTCTCCTGGGCTCCAGCCTTGCTGCATCTTTCAGTACAGCCTCAGATCCCAAACCAGGGTACCTCCTAGGGTTGTCATAATAACTCTTCACCAGCTCACCATGACTAACTCTGGCTCCAGCAGGCCAGTTCCCAATGTTGTGCGATCAGCCACCTGCACCCTCTCCCTACTGCAGCCTCCTTCCACCACTTTGCCAGCACACACTTACTCACAGCCCACCCTTGCAGCTCTGTCAGTATGAGTGCGGGCAGATCTCATCTCACCTCCCCTTTCTGGCCAGCACATGTGTACACACCCTGCTGCTCCAACACAGTCAGAACAAGTGTGCATGCAGACACCACCACCCCACCCTTAGTAGTGTCTAGCTCCCACTGATGCATGCATATCCCACCATGTCATCACCATCGGCGCTAGTGCATACATGGATGCAGCCACCTCATCACACTGGTGCCCCTACTGTGCTGCTGTGGCTGCTGGCACACACATGCAAGCATGGATACCACTTCCACAATGAAGCACTTTGGCCAGCACCCCACAAGCAGAGTGTTGTGACCAGTGAGCCAGTAACATCTTAGCCCCCTATTGCAGCGAGTTTCTAACCTTGAAGGGCCAGATAACAAAGTTAGGGCCCAGTACCAGCCCCTCAGAGTTATAGCATGCAGACCAGGAGTGATGAACCGAGCCCTGGCCTCCTGAAATATTTTAAACAAAGACAGTTGACTGAACCCATGTTGTACCATAGTCAAACCCTCAAGGGCAACAAATAATATAAAAGCAAAAAACCCCATGCAAAGGACAGCAACTTCAAAGATCAAAGGGACATCAGTCCATACAGATGAGAAGAAACCAGCTTAATAACTTTCGCAACTGAAAAAGCCAGAATGTCTTCTCACCTTCAAATGACCATATTAGTTCTTCAGCAATGGTTCTTAACAAGGCTGAAATGACTGAAATGAAAGATGTAGAATTTAGAATCTGTATAGGAATGAAGATGATTGAAATTCATGAGAAAGTCAAAACCCGGTCAAAGCCAGGTATGGTGGCTCACACCTATAACCCCAGCACTTTGGGAGGCCAAGGTGGGTGGATCACAAAGTCAGGAGTTCAAGATCAGCCTGGCCAAGTTGGCGAAACACCATCTCTATTAAAAAACACACACAACCATAGTGCAATCAAGTTAGAACTCAGAATTCAGAAACCAACCCAGAACCGCACAACTTCATGGAAACTGAACAACTGGCTCTTGAATATTGACTGGGTAAACAATGAAATGAAGGCAGAAATAAAGAGGTTCTTCGAAACCAATGAGAACGAAGACACAACATGCCAGAATCTCTGGGACACATTTAAAGCAGTCTCTAGAGGAAAGTATATAGCAATAAGTGCCCATATGAGGAGAATGGAGAGATCCAAAATTGACACCCTATCATCAAAATTGAAAGAGCTAGAGGAGCAAGATCAAAAAAACTCAAAACCCAGCAGAAGACAAGAAATAACTAAGATCAGAGCTGAACTGAAGGAGATTGAGACATGAAAAACCCTTCAAAAAATCAATAAATCCAAGAGCTGGTTCTTTGAAAAGATCAACAAAATAGACAGACCACTAGCTAGATTGATTAAAAATAAAAGAGAGAACAACCAAATAGATGCAATAAAAAATGATAAAGGGGAAATCACCACAGACTCCACAGAAATTCAAACCATCATCAGAGAATATTACAAACAACTCTATGCACATAAACTAGTAAACCTGGAAGAAATGGATAAATTCCTGGACTCCTGTGTTCTCCCAAGCCTAAACCAGGAGGAAGCTGAAACTATGAATAGACCAATAACAAGGGCAGAAGTCGAGGCAGCAATTAAGAGCCTACCACACAAAAAAAGCCCAGGTCCAGATGGGTTCACAGCCGAATTCTACCAGACACACAAAGAGGAGCTGGTACCATTCCTTCTAAAACTATTCCAAATAATCCAAAAAGAGGGAATCCTTCCCGAATCATTTCATGAGACCAACATCATCCTGATACCAAAACCCGGCAGAGACCCAACAAGAAAAGAAAACTTCAGGCCAATATCCATGATGAACATAGATGCAAAAATCTTCAATAAAATATTGGCAAGCCGATTGCAACAGCAAATCAAAAAGCTTATTCATCACGATCAAGTAGGATTCATCCCGGGGATGCAAGGCTGGTTCAACATACGCAAGTCTATAAACGTAATTCACCACATAAACAGAACCAAAAACAAAAACCACATGATTATCTCAATTGACGCAGAGAAGGCATTTGACAAAATACAACAGCCCTTTATGCTAAAAACCCTCAATAAACTCGGTATCGATGGAATGTATCTCAAAGTAATAAAAGCTATTTATGACAAACCAACAGCCAATATCATACTGAATGGGCAAAAACTGGAAGCATTCCCTTTGAAATCCGGCACTAGACAAGGATGCCCTCTCTCACCACTCCTATTCAATATAGTACTGGAAGTTCTAGCCAGAGCAATCAGGCAAGAAAAAGAAATAAAGGGTATTCAAATAGGAAAGGTGGAAGCCAAATTGTCTCTATTTGCAGACGACATGATAGTATACCTAGAAGACCCCATTGCCTCAGCCCAAAAACTCCTGACACTGATAAGCAACTTCAGCAAAGTCTCAGGATATAAAATCAATGTGCAAAAATCACAAGCATTCGTCTACACCAATAACAGACTTAAAGAAAACCAAATCAAGAATGAACTGCCATTCACAATTGCTACAAAAAGAATAAAATACCTTGGAATACAACTCACAAGGAACGTAAGAGACCTCTTCAAGGAGAACTACAAGCCACTGCTCAACGAAATCAGAGAGGACACAAACAGATGGAGAAACATTCCATGTTCATGGTTAGGAAGAATTAATATTGTGAAAATGGCTATACTGCCCAAAGTAATTTACAGAATCAACGCTATCCTCATCAAGCTACCATTGACTTTCTTCACAGAACTGGAAAAAACCACCATGAACTTCATATGGAACCAAAAGAGAGCCCGCATAGCCAAATCAATTCTAAGCAAAAAGAACACAGCGGGGGGCATCACACTACCGGATTTCAAACTATACTACAAGGCTACAGTAATCAAAACAGCATGGTACTGGTACCAAAACAGAGATATAGACCAATGGAACAAAACAGAGGCACCGGAGGCAACACAACATATCTACAACTATACAATCTTTGATAAACCTGACAAAAACAAGCAATGGGGAAAGGATTCCCTATTTAACAAATGGTGTTGGGAAAACTGGCTAGCCATGTGCAGAAAGCAGAAACTGGACCCCTTCCTGACACCTTACACTAAAATTAACTCCAGATGGATTAAAGACTTAAACATAAGACCTGGCACGATAAAAACCCTAGAAGGAAATCTAGGCAAAACTATCCAGGACATAGGAGTAGGCAAGGACTTCATGACCAAAACACCAAAAGCATTGGCAACAAAAGCCAAAATAGACAAATGGGACCTAATCAAACTCCACAGCTTCTGCACGGCAAAAGAAACAGTCACTAGAGTGAATCAGCAACCAACAGAATGGGAAAAAATTTTTGCAGTTTACCCTCAGACAAAGGGCTGATATCCAGAATTTACAAAGAACTCAAACAGATTTACAAGAAAAAAACAAACAAGCCCATTCAAAAGTGGGCAAAGGATATGAACCGACACTTTACGAAAGAAGACATATATGAGGCCAACAGTCATATGAAAAAATGCTCATTGTCACTGGTCATCAGAGAGATGCAAATCAAAACCACATTGAGATACCATCTCACGCCAGTTAGAATGGCCATCATTAAAAAATCTGGAGACAACAGATGCTGGAGAGGATGTGGAGAAAAAGGAACACTTTTACACTGTTGGTGGGAGTGTAAATTAGTCCAACCATTGTGGAAGACAGTGTGGCGATTCCTCAAGGCCTTAGAAATAGAAATTCCATTTGACCCAGCAATCCCATTACTGGGTATATATCCAAAGGACTATAAGTCATTCTACTATAAGGACACATGCACACGAATGTTTATTGCAGCACTGTTTACAATAGCAAAGACCTGGAATCAACCCAAATGCCCATTGATGATAGACTGGATTGGGAAAATGTGGCACATATACACCATGGAATATTATGCAGCAATCAGAAATGATGAGTTCGTGTCGTTTGTAGGGACATGGATGAATCTGGAGAACATCATTCTCAGCAAACTGACACAAGAACAGAAAATGAAACATCGCATATTCTCACTCATAGGTGGGTGATGAAAACTGAGAACACATGGACACAGAGAGGGGAGTACTAAACACTGAGGTCTATTGGGGGAAAAAGGGGAGGGCCAGTCGGAGGGGGAGGTGGGGAGGGATAGCCTGGGGAGAAAGCCAAATGTGGGTGAAGGGGTGAAAGCAAACAGAACACACTGCCATGTGTGTACCTATGCAACTGTATTGCATGCTCTGCACATGTACCCCAAAACCTAAAATGCAATAAAAAAAAAAAGAAAAAATAAATAAATAATTCAAATGTATTTGAACTCTAAAAAAAAAAAACACACACACACACACAAAAAATTAGCTAGGCATGGTGGCAGGTGCCTATAATCCCAGCTACTTGGGAGACTGAGTCAGAGAATTGCTTGAACCTGGGAAGGGGAGGTTGCAGTGAGCTGAGATTGTACCACCGCACGCCAGCCTGGGCAACAGAGTGAGACTCCAGCTCAAAACAAACAAACAAACAAACAAACAAACAAACAAACAAACAAAAACCCAATCAGATAAATTTAGTAAATTCAATAAAATATACAAGAGATGAAAGAACAAAAAACCCCAAATTAGCTGATAAAGCTGAAAACTCACTATAAGAATTGCATAATGCAATTGCAAGTATTTACAGCGCAATAAACCAAGTGGAGGAATTAAATCTCAGACCTTGAAGACCAGTTCTTTGAATCAACTCAGACAAAAAGAAAACCAAGAATAAAAAAGAATAAACAAAAGCTCCAGAAAGGCTGAGCATGGTTAGGATGCCAAGGCAGAAGGATCACTTGAGCCCAGGAGTTTAAGGCCAGCCTAGGCAACATAGTGAGACCGTATCTCTATTTTATTAAATTAATTTTAAAACCTCTGAGCAATATAGGATTATGTAAAGAGACCAAATCTACAACTTATTGGTGTCCCTGAAAGAGAGGGAGAGAATGCAAGCAACTTGGTAAACATATTTGAGGGTACTGTCCATGAAAATTCCCCCAACCATGCTAGAGAGACTGACATTCAAATTCAGGAAATACAGAGAACCCCTGTGAGATACTGTTAGGAAAACCATCCCCAGTACACATAGTCATTTGATTTTTCAAGGTCAACATGAAAGAAAAAATATTAAAGGCAACAAGAGAGAAGGAGCAAGTCACCTTCAAAGGGAACCACATCAGCTTAACAGCAGTCCTTCCAGCAGAAACCCTACAAGCCAGCTGGGACCCTATATTCAGCATTCGTAAGGGAAAGACATCCCAACCAGGAAATTTTATATCCAACCAAACTAAGCTTCATAAGCAAAGGAGAAATAAGATCCTTTTCAGACAAGCAAATGCCAAGGGAATTCATTACCACCAGATCTGCCTAACAAGAGGTTCTTAAGGGAGTGCTAACTGGGGAAACAAAAGACTGTTGCCAGCTACCACACACAAAAAAACACGTTAAGTGCATAGACCACTGACACCATAAAGCAACTACATAATGAAGTCTGCATAATAACCAGCTAATATCATAATAATAGTATCAAACCTGAACACATGAATATTAACCTTGCATATAAAGGTGCAAAATGCCCCACTGAAAAGACAGAGTCTCCAGTTAGATAAAGAAACTAGACCCAACTGTGTGCTCTCTTCAAGAGATCTACCTCATATGCAATGACACCCATAGGTTCAAAGTAAAGGGATGAAGAAAATTCTAACAGGCAAATGTAAAACACAAAAGGCAGGGGTTGCTATTCTAATTTCAGACAAAATAGACATTAAGCCAACAATAGTCAAAAATGACAAAGAAGGTGAAAAATTTAACAAGAAGAATCAACTATTCTAAATATATATGCACCCAACACAGGAACACCTAGATTCATTAAATCAAGTTCTCAGAGAGCTACAAAGAGACTTAGAAAACCACACAATAATAGGGGAAGATTTCAATACCTCCATGACAGGGTTAGACAGATCATTGAGGCAGAAAACTAACAATGGTATTTGGGACCTGAACGCAACACTCGACCAAACAAACCTAACCGTATCTCCAAAAATCTCCACCCTAAAACAACAGAATATACATTCTTCTTACTGGCACGTGGTACACACTCTAAAATTGGCTACGCAATAGGCCATAAAAGCGATTTTCAGCAAATTTAAAATAAACAAATCACACCAACTACACTCCCAGATGACAACACAATAAAAATGGAAATCAATACTAAGAAGATTGCACAAAACCATACAATTGCATGGAAATCAAACAACATGCTCCTAATTGACTTCTGGATAAACAAAGAAATTAAGTCAGGTATCAAGAAATTCTTTGAAACTAATAAAGACAAAGGACATATCAGAGTCTCTGAAACATACCCAAAGCAGTATTAAGCAGAAACTTAAATCCTTACGTCAAAAAGTTAGAAAGATCTCAAATTAACAACCTAATATCACACCTAGAAAAATTAGAAACGCAAGAGCAAACCAACCCCAAAGCTTCCAGAAGATAAGAAATAACCAAAATCAGAGATGAACTGAATGAAATTGAGACTTGGGAAACCATGCAAAAGATCAGCAACATCATAAATTGTTTTCTTGGAAAAATAAATAAGATTGGTAGACCACTAGGTAGACTAATAAAAAAGAAGAGAGATCTAAGTAAACACAATCAGGAATGTCAGAAATGAATTTACCACTGACTCCAAAGAAACACAAAGGAAAAAAAAAAAACCCTCAGAGACTATAATGAGCAGTGGTGCACACAAACTAAGAAACTTATACAAGAAATGGATAAAATTCCTAGAAACATATAACCTCTAAATATTGAACCAGTAAGAAATTGAAATACTGAACAGACCAAAACATGTCCAAAAATTGAATTAGTAATAAGAAAAAAAAAATCCCTACTTACCAGGAAAAGCCCTGGACCAGACGGATTCACAGCCAGATTCTGAGAAGGAAGGACTCCTCGCCCGTTTATTGTTTGAAGGCAGAATCATTCTGATACCAAAACCTGGCAGAGACACAAAAAAGAAAACTTCAGACCAATATCCTGATGAACATAGATCCAAAATTTTTCAACAAATTACTGGCAATTCCTATTCATCATCACATCAAAATGCTAATCTGCTAAAATCAAGTAGGCTTTATCCATGGGATGCAAGGTTGGCTCAGTATATGCAAATCAATAAATGTGACTCATTATATAAACATAGCTAAAGACAAAAACCATGTGATTATTTCAATAGATGCAGAAAAAGCTTTCAATAAAATCAACATCACTTCATGTTAAAAACCTCAACCAACTAAGCACTGAAGGAACATAACACAAAATAATGAGAGCCATCTATGAAAACCCACAGCTAACATCATACTGAGTGGGTAAGAGTTGGAAGCATTCCTTTTGAGAACCAGAAAGAGATTAGGATGCCCTTTCTCACCACTCCTGTTTAACATAATTCTGGAAGTCCTAGCCATAGCAATCATGCAAAAGAAATAAACAAAAGCCATCCAAATAAGAAGAAAGGAAGTCAAACTATCCCTATTTGCAAATAACATGATTCTATACCTAGAAAACCCCATAGTCTCTGCCCTAAAGCTCCTGAATCTGATAACAACTTTAGCAAAGTTTCAGAATACAAAATCAATGTACAAAAATCAGAAGCAACATCCAAGCAGAGAGTCAAATCAAGAATGCAATCCCATTCACAATAGCCTCACACAAAAAAATAAATACATAGGAATATACTTAACCAGGGTGGTGAGAGATCTCTACAGTGATAATTACAAAACACTACTGAAAGAAATCCAAGATGACACAAACAAATGGAAAGACAGTCCATGCTCATCGATAGGAAAAATCAATACTGCTAAAATGACCATATTCCCCAAAGCAATTTACAGATTTAATGCTATTCCTATCAAACTACAAATGACGTTTTTAACAGAATTATAAAAAAACTATTCTAAAATGTATATGAAACAAAAAAATAGCCTGAATAGCCAAAGTAATCCTAATCAGAAGGTACAAAGCTGGAGACATCATATTACTTAATTTCAAACTATACTATGGGGCTACAGTAACCAAAACAACATGATACTGGAACAAAAACAGACACACAGATCAATGGAACAGAATAGAGAGTTCAGAAATAAAGTCCCACATCGACGCCATCTGATCTTTGACAAAGTCAACAAAAACACACAATGAGGAAAGGACTCTGTATTCAATAAAGGGTGCTGAGGTAACTGGCTAGCCAGATGCAGAAGACGGAAACTGGACTCTTTCATCATATGCAAAAATCAACTGAAGATAGACTACAGACGTAAATGTAAAACCTAAAACCAGAAACATCTTGGAAAATAACCTAGGAAATACCATTTTGGACATATGACCTGGCAGAGATTTCATGATGAAGAAACCCAAAGCAATTGCAACCAAAGCAAAAATGGACAAATTAACCTAATTAAACTAGAGAGCTTCTATACAGCAAAAGAAACTATTAACAGAGTAAACATACAGCCTACAGAATGTGAGAAAATATTTGCAAACTATGCAAAAGTCTAATATCCAGAATATATAAGGAACTTAAATTAACAAGCAAAAAACAACCCCATCAAAAAGTGGACAAAGGACATGAGCAGACCCTTTCCAAAAGAAGACATACATAGAGGCAAAAAGCATATGAAAGAAATGCTCAACATCACTAATCATAAGACAAATGCACATCCAAACCACATTGACATACCATCTCACAGCAGTCAGAATGGCTATTAAGAAAAAGTCAAAAAAATCACAGGTGCTGGAGACATTGCAGAAAAAAGGGAATGCTTACATACTGCTGGTAGAGTGTAAATTAGTTCAGCCACTATGGAAAACAGTTTAGCAATTTCTCAAAGTACTTAAAACAGAACTACCATTTGGTCCAGCAATCCCATTATTTGGTACATACCCAAAGGAATAGAAATTGTTTTATAAAAACACGTGGACACATATGTTCAACATAGCACTATTCACAATAGCAAAGACATGGAATCAACTTAAATGCCCATCAATGGTAAACTGGATAAAGAAAATGTGGTACATATTCATCATGGAATTCTATACAGCCATTAAAAGAAAGATCATGTTCTTTGCAGCAACATGGATGGGACCAGAGGCCATTATCCTAAACGAACTAACACAGGAACAGAAAACTGAAGACCACATATTCTCACTTAAAACAAGAGTGGGGATAAAAAACAAAAAAAAACTATCAAGAACCATAAAATCTGCTTATCACCTGGGTGACAAAATAACCTGTACACCAAACTTCTATGACAGAAAATTCAGCAATGGAACAAACCTGCATATGCACCCAGAACCTAAAATAAATGTTTAAGATTTCTAAAAAGGCAAATTTAAAGGATTTGGTTTTCCCTTGTAATTGCATCTTCATCCCACATGTAGATATCCTTTTTCTTTGCCCCAGTACATTGGATACTTTATTGGCAGACAGTCAATACCTACTAGAAGATCTGACTCAAAAGAGACATCATTTTCAAGAGAAATATAATTTTACTATTCTTAGTTTTGCTCTTTTCAATTTCACTCTCTAAAACATGACATCTCCCATAAGGGAAATACTTTGCCCTCAGATGTATCAAGATCATCCTCAGTTTCACTTTATCTAAAACAATAAGATAACTCCTGGACTTTGAGACTGGCTGGCCATTGTAGAACGTGGATGCCTTGTCTGAACCCCTACAATGAGAATTAGTCCTATAACAGTATTGAATCCTTTTAAGACCTCCGTCTGCTCTTCCCTCAGCTTGGGACTCCTAAACTACTCCTTGCCCTTCTCCCTATTCATTCATGAGAGAGAAGAACATACTTTAGATGGTCTGTCCCAGAAATACAAAAGGAGCCCAATGCCCATTGGATATTTTACCTTTATACTAGACCCTATAGCTCAAGCCTTCCTTCCCTGCTTCTGAGTTGTCATGGCAACAGGAAATTTGATTCTGTGCAAGGTCATACTTCACACACTTCTAAGCCCAAGTGGTTCACATCTTTATCCTGACTTCAAACACCCAACATTTTCCAACCTCTATCCTTACCTCTTATGAGATCCTTTGGTCTTTCTCACATTGCTATTTACCATTACCAAAATCTTAACCTTGTTACCATTTCTCTCCCAACCGAAGTACAACCACCATGACTGTATTTCAGCCACCTAAGCTTTAACCTTTTCCTGTCCTGATCTTGCTGAAGTACCTCTTACAGATCCAGATCTCCCCTTTTTTGTTTATAGTTCATAGCTCTGACCTCAGAAGGTTTCCAGGCTGGATATGCCACTGCATATATCCACTGTCCCATAAAATATGAGGCTTTACTCAGTGCAAGTTAGATCAGATGGAATAATTTGTGACTCTCACAAGTACCTACACTTTAGCTAGGAATCAAAGAGTCAACATCAACACAGATAATAGATACGTTTTTAGGGTATTACCTGACTTCGACATGTTGTGGAAAGCCAGGGAATTTGTGACTACAGCTGAAACACCAGTTAAAAATGTGAAGTGCAGGTAACCTCCTAGAGGACTTATTATTACAAGAGCTGGCCATACTCAAGATAGACGCTTATATGAGCAATAAGACCCCTAAGGCAATGGAAACTCAGCTGATAAATATGCTAAGTAGCAGTTTATACATCTGTCCCAGTCCCACTGCAATCAGACCAGATCTTAAACCTACTCAGTTTGCCACTTTAACCTCTAATTGAGGACATTAAAACATCTCAGGTAAAGGCCCCTGAACATGAAAAGGCTAGTTGAAGACAAGGTGGATGTTTTACCCACCAAAAAGTCCAAAGATAGGCTTTGGAGACACTAAGAAGGCTACTTGGTCTCTCCTTGGTCCCTGACCTGAAGTTCAGTCTTCATAAAATTTTTCATCATGGGAAAAATACTGACTCAACTCCTTCATCATCATTTGTGGGGAAAGTTCACTCCTTACTTGGGATATCTGCCAAAAACATAGTCCTGGAAAAGTTATAAAGGTAGAGCTATGAAGAGAGCCACCTCCAGCAGGACTCTTTCTCCAATGGCGATTAGATTTTATTCAACATCCTAAGTCAGTGTTATTCACATGCCCTTGCCATTGTTTTCATGTTCACTTGCTGACCAGAAGCTTTCCCATGTAAGAAGCCCATTGCTACTACTGCTTGTTCTGTTAGAACAAACTTCCCCTCCTGAGGAATTCTACTTGCCCTGTCAAGTGACTAGGGAACTCACTGCACCAGTAAAGTCGTCCAAAAAAATCTAGGAGTTCTTCCTTTGTCCCCAAAATTACATAATCCACACCCTAACCAATCATGCAGAGTAACTGAACAAATGACAATTAAAACTAAAAATTTCAAAACGTTCAGAGGTAAGGCCAGGTGCGGTGGCTTATTTCTGTAATCCCAGAACACTGGAAGGCTAAGGCTGGAGGATCACCTGAGACCAGCCTAGGCAACATAGTGGGACCGCATCTCTAAAGTAAAAGTACATAGTTATATTCTTTAAGACCGTCAGAGAACTCAACCTTCCACGGCCCAAGGTCTTTCCCTTGGTCCTAATTGCTCTCCAGCCTTTCCTTGTTAGACCACACCAGGCCCCCAAAATAATTACTAGTAGAACTATGAGAATTCTCTACTCTGCATGGGCAACTGGAGACTTCAGTGAAGTTATTTCAGACATTATTTCAGAATTCAACCTTGGCTGCATGTCTCACAACCTGAAAAGTGTGAGAGTTACTTATAATAAAAATCTACTTCACCTGGAGTTTTAACCTGGGGCTCTCTAGGAGGATTATGGCTGCTTCCACTGATTCATCCAGGTTGTCAGAGAAGTAGGGGAAAGCTGGCAGTCACAGGCCTTACCCAGATCCCACACGAACTGAAGGGCTGGTCTCGCTCCCACCGTGTCCCCCGCAACAGCCCTGAGTCTGTTTCTACACAGAGGGCAGGCTTGAAAACTTGCTCCAGGCTTTCCGCCTCCCAGCTGTGAAAGAAGAGGGCCTTAGTTTTTCCCCCACCTATGAAGACTGCAAGCAGGATTCACATCGTCCCCTGAGTTCTGGCCTCGGAGGCTTCTCGCCCCAATCAAATTGTTATGAAGTTCAGCTAGGGAAGTCCTTCTCTAGGGTAGGGTTTTCCCTAGCTCTTCTAGCCTCCCTCCTGATGGATCCCTGTGGTGCCAGGCAGTAATGGGCTATTTGGGGATTCAGCAAGTTCCCAGGGCCTCCCTGCTGCCTCCTCCACCCCTGTATCTCACTTGGCTCCACTCTCTAACTTGACTCAGCTGCAGGTAAAGTCCAGATATCTCCGCAAACAGAACTTCAGCTTTTCCAGTGAGCGTGTGTGTTCCGGAAAGGAGGATCTCCCTTTTCTACTTCCCAAGTTGGGGCACTCACAGTATTTGGGGTGATTCCCTGGCCCTGCAGGAGCAGTCTGCTTTTTTTTTCAGAGGATCTGTGGGTCCTCTCTCAAAATCCTTTTTTAAATATTAAAAGCAGCTGGGTAGCTGTCTGTCCTCCAAGACCTCATCAACTTGCTGCAGCTATCTGTCCTCTGGGACCTCATCCGTTTTCTTGTGCCGTGAGGCACCTGGGACCTCAGCTTCCTTTTCCTCTTTGGAGCCTCTGGTTCCTCAGCCACCTCCTCTATGTGGGTGGTCTCTGGCCCCTCAGCTGCTACTTTCACATGAATCTCCTCTGGTCCTTCAGTAATCTCCACTCATGGCCTCTGGGACTTCAGTCAAGAAGAGTCCTCTACCTGGGTCTCCTCTTGTACATCAGCCACCTCCTCCAGTTGACTGGCCTATTCTCCCTCAACTGATTCCTTCACCTCAGTGTCCTCTGGGGCCTCAGCCACCTCCTCTATTCATAGAGCCTCTGGGATCTCAACCACCACCTCCACATGCACCACTTGGACACTTTTGAAATTGGAAGACTCCCCTGAGCTGTGACATCTTGGAAAAGTATCCAACATACTTTATGTTCCATGCCCAGTGTCTCCCCCCTGCCGCCCTCATTTCCATAGTGTTTCCCTTAATAAACATTCACAGTCCTCTCAAAAAAACAAAACAAAACAAACAAACAACAAGAGAAAAACAAAGCCGCTGGTGATATGGTTTGTCCTTACCAAATACCATGTTAAAATGTGATCCCCAACATTCGAGGTGAGGCCTGGTGGGAAGAGTTTGGGTAATGAGGAGAAATCCCTCATGAATGACTTGGTGGCCTCCCACTGGTAATGAGTGAGTTCTTGTTCTATGACCTCCCATGAGAGCTGGGCTGGTTGTTTAAAAGAGCCTGGCATCTGTTGCTCACTTTCTCACCCTGTGACACGCCGGCCCCCACTTCACCCTTCAACATGAGTGGAACCTTCCTGAGTTCCTTACCAGACACAGACACTAGTGACATGCTTCTTGTACAGTCTGTGGAATCATGAGCCAAGCAAACCTTTCTTTATAAATTACCCAACCTCAGGTATTCCTTTATATTAACAGCAATGCAAAACAGACTAACGCAGATGGAGAAATGGTACTTTACATAGTAGAAGCTATAACTTAAAGTGCATTGATCGGGAAGACCAGTAAGTACCAAGCCAAATGGCTCTCAGAGACCTGCTCAAGATCCAAGCCTGGGGAGTTACCAGTTTCCCTGGAATACATGGAAGTGAGAAATGCCAAAGGTGGCTAAAAGTCTGTATATGGAATAATGTCCAAACCACATACCCCACCTTGCATAGAAGATACACCTTTGTCAAGACCCTAGAGTTTTATTCTCTGGAGAAATTGAAATGAAGATCAATTTCAATTGATCATTTGGAATGGAGCACAAGGTAAAATAGGAATAATGTGAAAGTCTCCAAAAGGAACAGTGAAGCCCCATCCTTTTTCCCTCTTCCTGCCCCTAGGACATCAGGAGCTGGGTGTTGTTCTGAATTCAGGCATCTGGAAGAATCTTCTGTGAAAAAAACCTGAATCACCCCAGAGAAAATATCTCCAAATATCAGTATCTGGGAATGCCCCAATAATCACCACCAGAATACTTGGAGAGAAAGCCACAAGCACTATCTGTACTCACAGGGCATCAGTTCTTTTTTTAAGAGCCACTATTTTCCTGAGGATAGTTCTTGCTCTTGGTCCTTTACTATTTGTTAACTTGAAACACTGAACATTTTCAATGAGCAAAGGCAATCTTCATTTCAGGAATGGTCTTCCTAAGTTTTCTATGGATATTTGTTAGTGCCATTTGTTCTGTCTTTCCTGGAGTATACTTTGCAGATGACTCTCATATTTGTCTGTGTAGCAGGGATCTTTCCCTGAGCTCCACACATTCATACACAACATCTTTATCTTGATGTACCCCAACTAGTCAAACACAAGTTTTCAAAAAATTAGTCACTCCTCTCCCTCCACCCCCCCATTTTTACTGTCACCATATCGTTGTCCTGGTGTACACTGGTGTTTTGGGTAATGTTATTCCCCAAGACATTCATCCTACAAATGTTCAGTTAATTCTGATTTTTCTCTCTAACTCTTCTTCACCCTTCCCTCACCACCAATCTACTGATTCAGTGTTTATTGAGTTCCCCACATCTGACTGTTCCTTGTCCTTCCCAGTCACCTTTCTCTCATTATCATCTCCTCTCTGGACTGCTGATGTACTGTCAGAATTGGTCTTCTCACTATCATTCTTCAACCTTCTGTCATCACTGCAACCAAAAAATAAATAAAATAAAACAAACGCAAAGAACCTTTCCAAATTCAGTGCATAGATTAATCTTCCTGTTCCTCATTTTTAATGATAAAATGTAATACATTTTTGGGAAGACAGTTTCAGTGGAGGCAGCACAGAATTTGATTCTTCCTGTATTTCCACATAAAAACAGACAGAACTACTAGATAGCAAAATCAATTACCCATGATTTACATTTACGGAAAGCTAGACAAGTAATCCCCACAAGCTCCAAAATGCAAGTGGATTGGGACAAACCACCAATAGTCATAAGACCTATGTGTTATCCATATCTCACCTGTGCAAGAAAACATAGAAGAAAACAACAGGACATATGACAAACCTGAAAATGGCATATTCATAGTAGGCCAATTTGGGAACAACAGATGAACCTAGGAGGGATCATGCCTACTTGTATTAGGCTATTCTTGCACTGCTATAAAGAAATACCTGAGACTGGGTCACTTACAAGAAAATACGTTTAATTGGCTCATGGTTCTACAGGCTGTACAGGAAACATAGTGGCTTCTGCTTCTGGGAAGGCCTCAGGAAGCTTCTGGCAAAAGGCAAAGAGGCAGCAGGCACATCATATTCTGAAAGCAGGAGCAAGAGAGAGAGGGAGAAAGTACAATTGGGTCTGGGTCTGTGTCCCCACCTAAATCCTGTGTCAAATTGTAATTTCCAAATGTCTGAAATGGGGCCTGGTGGGAGGTGATTGGATCATGGGGGTCGATCCTTCATGAATGGTTTAGCACTATCCCTTGGTACTATTCTTATTACAGAGTTCTCATGAGATCTGCTTGCTTAAAAATGTGTGACACCTCTCCCCTCTTTCTCTCTCTTCCTCTGGCTCCAGCCATGCGAAGTGCCAGCTCTCCCTTCAACTTCCATCATGATTGTAAGTTTCCTGAGGTCTCCCAAGAAGCCAGGTAGATGCCAGCATCATGCTTCTTGTTCAGCCTGTGGAACCATGAGCCAATTAAAGTTTTTTTCTTTTTAAATTACCCAGTCTCAGGTATTTCTTTATAGCAATGCAAGAACAGACCGAAACACTGTCATATGCTTTTAAATGACCAGATGTCATGAGAAGTCACCCACTAGTACATTAACAGCACCAAGGAGATGGCACTAAACCACTCATGAGAAGTCTCCCTGACGATCCAGTCACCTCCCTCCTGCTCCTACCTCCAACAATGGGGATTACAATTTGACATGAGATTTAGAGGGGACACAGATCCAAAGCATATAACACTCTAATAGCAAGTTGGTGCCAGGCCCCATGATGAGACCTAAGGACCTAAGGGAACTCTTGAAACTGGCCAGCCAGGTCTCTCTTCCAGGATGAAGCAGAATACTTTGGAGAAACCCTTGGAAAAACTCAACTGAAATAAATGAAAGAAAAGGTCCAGAAAACCATGGGTCAGGGAAACAAAGCCAGGAAATCTCAGAAAGCATGCCATGATGGTTTTGACTGATACAAGAACAAAAATGGATAGGGATCTAAGAAGTTGAATGTGTTATCTGAACAAGTTTCCTTTAGTCAACATGAAAACCAAAATTCCATAAAAATGGCAATAGGGAAGTAGTGAAGTTAAATCCCATACAAAGGTACCATAAGGTAAAAAAAGAGAGAATAAAGGGCAAATAATATCATTACAAAAAATAAAAGCATGGCTGGGCATGGTGGCTCATTCTTGTAATCCCAGCACATTGGGAAGCCAAGGCTGGTGGATCACAAGGTCAGGAGTTAAGACCAGCCTGGCCAAGATGGTGAAACCCTGTCTCTACTGAAAATACAAAAATTAGCTGGGCATGGTGACAGGCACCTGTAGTCCCAGCTACTCAGGAGGCTGAGGCAGGAGAATTGCTGGAATCTTGGGGGGTGGAGGTTGCAGTGAGCTGATATAGCATGCCACTGCACTCCAGCCTGGGCAACACAGTAAGACTCTGTTTAAATAAATAAATAGCACAACAGAAAGATGAACAAAAACCAAAGCAAAGGATCAGAACAAATACTATCAGCTATAATTCAAGAAAATGCAGGGTATCTTGGCTTGATGGCCAAATAGGAACAGCTCTGGTCTGCAGCTCCCAGTGAGACCAATGCAAAAGGTGGGTGATTTCTGCATTTCCAACTGACGTACCTGGTTCATCTCACTGGGACTGGTTAGACAGTGGGTGCAGCCCACAGAGGGTGAGCAGAAGCAGGGTAGGGCATTGCAATACCTGGGAAGCCCAAGGGGTTGGGAATTCCCTCCCGTAGCCAAGGGAAGGAGTCCCATGAGGGACTGTGCCACAAGGGATGGTACTATACAGCCCAGATACTCTACTTTTCCCATGGTTTTTCATCCAGCAGACCAGGAGATTCCTCCAGGTGCCTATACCACCAAGACCCTGGGTTTCAAGCACAAAACTGGTTGGCCATTTGGGCAGATGCCGAGTTAGCTGCAGGGGTTCTTTTTCATACCCTAATGGCACCTGGAACCCCAGCAATACAGAACTGTTAACTCTTGTGGAAAGGGGGCTGAAGCCAGCGAGACAAGTGGTCTTGCTCAGTGGGTCCCACCTCCATGGTGAACAGTAAGCTAAGATCCATTGGCTTGAAACTCTCACTGCCAGCACAGCAGTCTGAAGTCCACATGGGACACTTGAGCTTGGTGGGAGGAGGAGCATTGCTATTACTGAGGCTTGAGTAGGAGGTTTTCCCCTCACAGTGTAAACAAAGTTATCTGGAAGTTTAGACTGGGTGGAACCTGCCGCAGCATAGCAAACCCACTGTAACCAGATTCCCTCTTTAGTTTCCTCCTCTCTGGACAGGGCATCACTGAAAGAAAGGCAGCAGCCCCAGTCAGGGGCTTATAGATAAAACTTTCATCACCCTTGGACAGAACACCTGGGGGAAGGGGCTGCTGTGGGCACAGCTTCAGTAGACTTAAATGTTCCTGCCTGCCAGCTCTGAAGAGAGCAGTGAATCTCCCAGCACAGCAGTAGAGCTCTGCTAATGGACAGACTGCCTCCTCAAGTGGGTCCCTGACCCCCATGCCTCCTGACTGGGAGATACCTCCCAGCAGAAGTTGATAGACATCTCATACAGAAGAGCTCTGGCTGGCATCTGGCAGGTGCTCCTCTGGGACTAAGCTTCCAGAAGAAGGAGAAGGCAGAAATCTTTGCTGTTCTGCAGCCTCCGCTGGTAATACCCATGCAAACAGGATCTGGAGTAGACCTCCAGCAAACTCCAGCAGACCTGTAGAAGAGGAGCCTGAATTTCAGAAGAAAAACTAACAAACAGAAAGCAATAACATCAATATCAACAAAAAGAACACCTACACAAAAACCCCATCCAAAGGTCATTAGCATCAAAGACCAAAAGTAAATAAATCCATGAAGATGAGGAAAAACCAGCACAAAAATGCTGCAAATTCAAAAAGCCAGAATGCCTCTCCTCCTCCAAAGGATCACACCTCCTCACCAGCAAGGTAATAACACTGGATAAAGAATGAGTTTGACTAATTGACAGAAGTAGGCTTCAGAAGGTGGGTAATAACAAACTCCTCTGGGCTAAAGGAGCATGGTTCTAACCCAATGCAAGGAAGATAAGAACCTTGATAAAAGGTTACAGGAACTGCTAACTAGAATAACCTGTTTAGAGAATAACATAAAAATAACCTGATGGAGCTGAAAAACACAGCACAAGATCTTCATGAAGCATACACAAGAATTAATAGCCAAATTGATCAAGCAGAATAAAGGTTATCAGAGACTGAAGATCCACTTGATGAAATAAAGGGCAAAGACAAAATTAAAGAAAAAAGAATGAAAAGGAATGAACAAAGCCTCCAAGAAATACAGGACCATGTGAAAAGACCAAAACCCACGATTAATTGGTATACCTGAAAGTGATGGGGAGAATAGAACCAAGTTGGAAAACAGACTTCAGGATATTATCCAGAATAAATTCCCCAATCTAGCAAGACAGGCCAGCATTCAAATCCAGGAAATACAGAGAACACCACAAAGATACTCCTTGAGAAGAGCAACCCAAGACACATTATCATCAGATTTACCAAGGCTGAAATGTTAAGGGCAGCCAGAGAGAAAGGCCAGGTTACTTACAAAGGGAAGCCCATAGACCAACAGCAGATCTCTCTGCAGAAACCATGCAAGCCAGAAGAGTGTGGGGCCAATATTCGACATTCTTAAAGAAACAAATTTTCAATCCAGAATTTCATATCCGGCCAAACGAAGCTTCATAAGTGAAGGAGAAATAAAATCCTTTCCAGACAAGCTAATGATGAGGAATTTTGTCACCACCAGGCCTGCCTTGCAAGAGCTCCTTAAGGAAGCACTAAATATGGAAAGGAAAAACTGGTACCAGCCACTGCAAAAACATACCAAAATATAAAGATGAACAACACTATGAAGAAACTGCATCAACTAATGTGCAAAATAACCAGCTAGCATCATGGTGACAGGATCAAATTTACACATAAAAATATTAACCTTAAATGTAAGTGGGCTAAATGCCCCAATTAAAACACACAGACTGGCAAAATGGATAAAGAATCAAAATCCATTGGTGTGCTGTATTCAGGAAACCTATCTCATGTGCAAAGACACACATAGGCTCAAAATAAAGGGATGGAGGAATATTTACCTAGCAGATGGAAAGCAAAAAAAGCAGAGGTTGCAATCCTAGTCTCTGATAAAGTAGACTTTAAACCAACAAAATTCAAAAAAGACAAAGAAGGGCATTATATAATGGTAAAGGGATCAATGCAACAAGAAGAGCTAACTATCCTAAATATATATGCACCCAATACAGAAGTACTCCGAGTCATAGAGCAAGTTCTTAGAGACCTACAAAGAGACCTAGACTCCCACACATTAATAGTGGGAGACTTTAACACGCCACTGTCAATATTAGACAGATCAATGAGAGAGAAAATTAACAGAATATTCAGGACTTGAACTGAGCTCTGGACCAAGCAGACCTAATAGACATCTACAGAAGTCTCCACCCCAAATCAACAGAATATACATTATTCTCAGCACCACATCACACTTATTCCAAAATTGACCACATAATTGGAAGTAAAACACTCCTCAGCAGCAAATGCAAAAGAACTCAATTCGTAACAATCAGTCTCTCAGACCACAGTGCAATCAAATTAGAACTCAGGATTAAGAAACTCACCCAAAACCACACAACAATATAAAAACTGAACAACTTTCTCCTGAATGACTACTGGGTAAATAAAGAAATTAAGGCAGAAATAAATAAGTTCTTTGAAACCAATGAGAACAAAGATATTTGTACCAGAATCTCTGAGAGACAGCTAATGCAGTGTTTAGAGGGAAATTTATAGCACTAAATGCCCACAGGAGAAAGTGGGAAAGATCTAAAATTGACATCCTAACATCATAATTAAAATGCAATAAAAAAAACTAGAGAAGCAAGAGCAAACACATTCAAAAGCTACTAGAAGACAAGAAATAACTAAGATCAGAGCAGAACTGAAAGAGATACACACACACACACACACACACACACACACTAAAAAAAACCCTTCAAAAAATCAATGAATCCAGGAGCTGGCTTTTTGTAAAGATTAACAAAGAAGATAGCCCACTAGCCAGACTAATAAAGAAGAAAAGACAGAAGAATCAAATAGATGCAATAAAAAATGATAAAGGAGATATAACCACTAATCCACAGAAATGCAAACTATCATCAGAAAATACTATAAACACCTCTATGCAAATAAACCAGAAAATCTAGAAGAAATGGAAAAATTTCTGGACACATACACTCTCCCAAGTCTAAACCACAAAGAAGTTGAATCTCTGAATAGACCAATAACAAGTTCTGAAATGGAGACAGTAATTAATAGCCTACCAACCACAAACAGCCCAGGACCAGATGAATTCACAATCAAATTCTACCAGAGGTACAAAGAGGAGCTAGTACCATTCCTTCTGAAAGTATTCCAAATAATAGAAAAAGAGGAACTCCTTGCTAACTCATTTTATGAGGCCAGCATCATCCTGATACCAAAACCTTGCAGACACACAATGAAAAAAGAAAATTCAGCACCCCTTCATGCTAAAAACTCTCCATAAATTAGGTATTGATAGTACATTATCTCAAAATGATAAGAGCTATTAATGACAAATCCACAGCCAATATCATACTGAATGGGCAAAAACCGGAAGCATTCCCTTTGAAAACTAGCACTAGACAAGGATGCCCTCTCTCATCACTCCTACTCAACATAATATTGGATGTTCTGGCCAGGGAAATCAGGCAAGAGAAAAAAATAAAGTGTATTCAAATAGGAAAAGAGGAAGTCAAATTGTCTGTGTTTGCAAATGACATGATTATATATTTAGAAAGCCCCATCATTTCAGCCCCAAATCTCCTTAAGCTGATAGGCAACTTGAGCAAAGTCTCAGGATACAAAATAAATGTGCAGAAATCACAAGCATTCCTATACACCAATAACAGACAAACAGAGAGCCAAATCATGAGTGAACTTCCATTCACAATTGCTACAAAGGGAATAAAATACCTAGGAATACATCTTACAAGTGATGGAAGGACCTCTTCAAGAGAGCTAACCACTGCTTAAGGAAATAAGAGAGGACACAAACAGTTGAAAAAATATTCCATGCTCATGAATAGGAAGAATCAATATTGTGAAAATGGCCATACTGCCCAAAGTAATTTATAGATTCAACACTATCTCCATCAAGCTATTGTTGACTCTCTTCACAGAATTAGAAAAAACTACTTTAAATTTCATACAAAACCGAAGAACAGCCTGTATAGTGAAGACAATCCTGAGCAAAAAAGAGCAAGGCTGGAGGCATCATGCTACCTGACTTCAAACAATGCTACAAGGCTGTAGTAACCAAAACAGCATGGTACTGATACCAAAATAGATATATAGACCAACAGAACAGAACAGAGGCCTCAGAAATAATGCCACATGTCTACAACCATCTGATCTTCAACAAACCTGACAAAAATAAGCAATGGGGAAAAATTTCCTTTTTAATAAATAGTGTTGGGAAAACTGGCTAGCCATATGCAGAAAAGAAACTGGACCCCTTCCTTATACCTTATACAAAAATTAACTCAAGGTGGATTAAAGACTTAAACATAATGCCTGAAACCATAAAAACCCTAGAAAGAAACCTAGGCAATACCATTCAGGACATAGGCATGGGCAAAGACTTTATGACTAAAACCTCAAAAGCAATGGCAACAAGAGCCAAAATTGACAAATGGGATCTAATTCAACTAAAGAGCTTCTGCACAGCAAAAGAAACTATCGTCAGAGTGAGCAGGCAACCTACAAAATCTACAAGGAACTTAAATAAATTTACAAGAAAAAAAAACAATCCCATTAAAAAGTGGGCAAAGGATATGTACAGACACTTCTCAAAAGAAAATATTCATGCGGCCAGCAAACATATGAAAAGATCTCATCATCACTGGTCATTAGAGAAATGCAAATCAAAACCACAATGAGATACCATCTCACACCAGTTAGGATGGCAATCATTAAAAAGTCAGGAAACAACAGATGCTGGAGAGGATGTGGAGAAATAGGAACTTTTTTATACTGTTGGTGGGAGTGTAAATTAGTTCAACCATTGTGGAAGACAGTGTGGCAATTCCTCAAGGACCTAGAACCAGAAATACCATTTGACCCAGCAATCCCATTTATATCCTTTGGATATAATGCTTTTATACCCAAAGGATTACAAATCATTCTACTATAAAGACACATGCACATGTATGTTTATAGTGCAGCACTGTTCACAATAGCAAAGACTTGGAACCAATCCAAATGCCCATCAATTATAAACTGGATAAAGAAAAGGTGGCACATATACACCATGGAATACTATGCAGCCATAAAAAGGAATGAATTCGTGTCCTTGGCAGGGACATGGATGAAGCTGGAAACCATCATTGTCAGCAAAGTAACACAGTAACAGAAAACCAAACACACCTTATGTTTTCACTCATAAGTGGGAGTTGAACAATGAGAACACATGGACACAGGGAGGGGAACGTCATACACCAGGGCCTGTCGGAGGGTAGGGGGCTAGAGGAGGGATAGGATTAGAAGAAATACCTAATGTAGATGATGGGTTGATGGGTACAGCAAACCACCATGGCATGTATATACCAATGGAACAAACCTATGCAAAACAAATTGTTTTGTACATGTATCCCAAAACTTAAAATATAATTAAAAAAAAGAAAAAATCTAACTCTTGATTAATGAATATAACATCTTATTTTATTTTTCTGAATAAATTGCTTATCAAAGTTTTATTTTCACATTTTTTTTCCTACTTCCGTCATTTCTGCTTTCTCTAAGTTCCTTTTTCCTACTTGTTTGGATCTCTCTCTTCCAAGTTGGAGGCTGTCTTTAAACATTTGGTGATCCTGGGCTGCCTGTTCTTGTCTAAGTGTAGCTCACTGAAACATGAAGGGGAACTCTGAGGGAGTGAGTGAGGCTTGTCCACAGAAGGACTTACAACCAGGTTGTTGCACAGCAAACTGGCTCTTAAATTGGGGCAGGACTCCAAGGTGTCAGAATGTGGAGGTCTCTTCTCTGGAGCCATTCAGTTATCCAGAGAGAATGTGTCAAACCTCCTGCTGGCAGTGGGGTGGGGAGGTGTGCCATGGGTGGGTGGAGAGAGCTGGGGTGTGCCTGCTGTAGGAGGAAGAAGGGGGTCCATCCTCCCCTTATGCCGGCCATTTAGTCCCCCTGTTTTTAGTCCTATGTCTCATGCCCACCTTCTGTAGATTTGGATCTCCCCATCCTCAGCACCTAGAGTCCTACAAAACCAAGCCCCTTCTGCTTGTTAGTTTCCCCGTCTGCAGGGAGCTAGGTAGTAATTCCCAGGTCTACCAAGTCAGTGCCTGTTCCTCTCCCTCTTCCAGATATTTGTGGGACTCTCTCATCCATGTTTGTCTCTTCCCTCACTTTATCCCCTTATGAGTTTATATATTCTTGATTCCTTTATTGCCATTTCAGTGGAGTTTTGGAAGGGAGAAGTGAGCAATCTGCCATGCTTACTCAGAAGTGGGCTGCATTTTAAAAACAAATTTGGCTGCATTGCTCAAAGATAAGGGAGGGTTTAGGAAAACCAATTTGTGTGCAAGACATACTTTTTCATGCATAGATGTATGCATGCCTTGCATATGAAGTTCCTGTAGAGGGGCCAGCCCATGACATTTTCGGATGGTGGACATAGGACCTACCTCACTGAGTTGCTATGAGGATTAAATGAGCTAATACAAGTAAAATGCTTAGCCCAGGGCCTGGCATTTGAGTTCTCAAGGGATAGCAGTGATGATTATTCTGATAGTTTTGGGATGAACTTGACTAAGGGCTCTGGGGACTTAGGGGAACTTCTGACCATCCTCTTCTGTGCCCTGAAGGAAGAAGCACATTCTGCAGGCTTCTCCCGGGAAGCCCACCTGCCTGTGGATCTCAGAGTTCTTTGGAGTTTGAGAAGGCAATGGGGAAATCCCTCCAGTCTCGGTCACTCTGACACTGCATAATTGGCATAAATGAGGCATCCCAGTTCAGCCAGGAATGTTCTTGTTTCTTGGGATGAACTTGTCCTTTTGCAAACAAGTGGCCTTATATGCCTATGCAATGTTAATCCTCAAGGGTGAAATCCAAGCTGGTTTATCTGCAGAGCTACCAAGTCCAGTGGTGATGGTGAGCAACGAGGCCCTAAATTTCTTCTCCTAAAACACAAAGGATCTGTCCAACACACTCACAGTCACAGTACAAGGTGTTCTGTGTTAGACCAGCAGAGGAAACCAGTCCAAGGGCAAAGACAGTTTTAGACCCAAGTCCTGTTTCCTGTGGAAAAGTGAAACCAAAAGGAAACATACTGGTAGGACAGAGCAAGCATCCCCGAAGGTGTAGCATTTTAAAATTTCAGTCCTGATTCAGCAGGTTTATATTGGGGCCTGGGAATCTAGTGTTTAACAAGCTCCCCTGTGGGAGGGGTTCTGATGCAGAGTGTTGGAGGGCTGCCGGTATTCTGAGATAACACTGGATGGTATCTGCCAAGATTTAATAGCAGACATTATTACAATATCAAAAAACACAGGCTATGCCAAATAGTAAAATAAGAATAAATATATTTACATTTCCCCAGGTTTGGCCCAATCAGACTGCTTGGCTCACATAAATGCCAGCACATAGGTATTTGCAAACAATAAACATATGTTTAGCATCCTAAACCATACTTTTAAATAAAACATTAAGGAATAGTCACAATTTATGCAATTAGTAAGTCCATAATTAACTCTGAAGACTCTTAACAATAATTAACACACAAGTTTTGCTATGCAATACTAATTTAAAAATACCTTTCACAACTCAAGGGATCAGGCAGTTGTTCAAATTTTTCTAGAAGGCCACCAGCCTCCATGACTATCTTCCTTTCTTGGAAACTGGGCCTTCAGATCTTGTCAATCTGTTTGATAATTTCTTCATAAAAAACAAAGACAGCTGTAAGGCACAAACATACTCTGCTGTAGCATAGAATTGTTCTTTGTAAAATCTGCTCAATACAAACTCCATATGAAAAAAAAATGCCCTTCAAGAAAAGAAAAGCTCTCAAAATAGACTTGTCTTGGAAGCTTCTGGTATTTGTATAGGAAATACAATCCAGTTTAACCATATAATTCTTTTGCTTATTAATTTTAAACAGGATTGCTGAGTGTCTATTTTGTTACAGGCACTCTTCTTAGTATTGGCCTAGCACCATTTAAAGCAATTTTCAGTGAATAGAATATATTTTGATTATATATTACATACTTCCTTATTGACAGAATAGTTAATTGCAAATGAAATTATTTTCCTGGGCATCATTTTAGCAGAAGTTCTGCTTCATTTTCATTCATGTATAGAAAATGTGTTTTCTCCTAATGCAGAGGGGTGGGGTTGCTTTTTCTGCTCCAGTGAGTGGCCAGGAGAAAATTGCTTTCTCTTTGTATATGAACTCAAGGGCCAACGTTATTCTAGCAACAGTAGGACAAGTGGCAAAAGTGTTCTTGTGTCCTAGTTGTTGCCATTAAGAAGTTCCGGCAACTAGAAAGTTGCCTGAGATCATGCCCTGCAAGTTATATACCATACATAAGGAGGCACTGGAGAGAGATCCAAAAATTCCCAATTAAAAATACGCAAGCTGGGTGAGGCGGCTCACACATGTAATTCTAGCACCTTGGGAGGTCAAGACAGGAGGACTGCTTGAATCCAGAAGTTTAAGACCTGGTTGGGCAGCATAGTAGGACCCTGTCCCTACAAAAAATTTAAAAATTAGCAAGATGTGATGGTGTGTGCCTGTGATCCCAGTTACTCAAAAGGCAGAGGTGGGAGGATTGCTTGAGCCCAGGAGGTGAAGGCTGCAGTGAGGCAGGATTTTTACCACTGTGTTCAGCCTAGGCATCAGAGGTAGGCTCTGTCTCAATTAAAAAGATATGTGCAAAAGTCAGTGTGTTTTGATATCTTTCTTCAAATCACTTAGCAAAATTCATGCTGTTTTCATTTACATTAGATGCTTGAGAGTTTTCAAGTGAAATATTATTTTTAAAGTCTGGAATCCAAAATTGCTTTCAAGGCGAATAAAAGGATTTTAGAAATTAAAATTATAACAATTTTGTTTCTGTGATGATCACTGACTCTAAATTCTTCTTTCTCTAGACAGGGAATCCACCTAAGAATTAAGTAGAAGTAAAAATTATATATATATATAGTAATATAATGTATATAATTTTCTATTATAATGGTCTCCTTTCTTCTGGTAATTGAATATATATATTTAGTTTGTGAATAAGGAGAAATATTTCATAATATATAAATGGAAATATGTTCAGGATGAATGAACAAATAGAAAATTTCATCAGAGAAATAGAAACTACCAAAACATAACCAAATTGTTGCATTCTAGAACTGAAAAAATATAATACCTAAAATATTAAATTCACTGGATGGGCTTATAGCAGGATGAAAATGACCAAAAAAAGTCAGCAAACTTGAAGATAGAAACATAGAACTTATCCAATTTTAAGAACACATAGAAAAAAAGATTAGAAAAAATAATGAGACATATCTTTGAACAAAATTAATGCCTTTCAGAGGGAAAAAAGAACCAGAGGGATAGGAATGAGAGAGAGATTTACTTCTCACTGTATTCCCTTTTATGTTATTTAAAAATTTAATCCTCAGCATGTAATATTGATTTAACAGGAAAGAGATACATATTGAATTCGTATGCCCTAGCCCTACCTTCAATGACTCTGAGTGAGTAGGTCTAAGAAGAACTTTACTAGAAAGTTTTTGTTTGCTATTGATACAAACTGCTAGTTAGGAATTACTGTCCTGTGATATATGCTGTTTGTATCACTTACTTGTTAAGATATGCTGCCTTGTAAATAAATATTCCTCAGGATGTTAAGACACCAAGCACCTTAAAGAGAAAGGAAGGACATAAAATACCTACTGAGCATCTGTGGCAGTTTATCAATATGGTAATTGAATCATGGGGGTAGTTTCTCCCAAGCTGCTCTGATAGTGATAGTGAGTGATAGTGATGATGAGTGAATTCTTACAAGATCTGATGGTTCTGTAAGGGGCTCTTCCTTCTCTCTGCACTCCTTCCTGCTGCCTTGTGAAGAAGGTGCCTTGCTTCCTCCTTGCCCTCTGCCATGATTCTAAGTTTCCTGAGGCCTCCCTAGCCATGCTGAACTGTGAGTCGATTAAACCTCTTTTTTCTATAAATTACCCAATCTCAGGCAGTTCTTTATAGCAGAATGAAAACAGACTAATACACATACATTATTTCATTTAATCCTCATAGTGCCCTATGTGGTAGATATTGTTGTGTTCATTTGTCACAGATGAGGACACTGAGACGCAGAGAGGCAAGTAATTTGTCTAAGATCACACACCTGGGGCTGGGCACCATGGTTCATACCTGTAATCCCAGCACTTTGGGAGGCTGAGGCCAGAGGATTGCTTGAGACCAAGAGTTTGATACCAACCTGGGCAACATAGGAGACTGTGACTCTCAAAAAAAAAAAAAAAAAAAAAAAAAACAGGCAGGCATGGTGGCAGGTGGCATGACCTATAGTCCCAGCTACTCAAGAGGCAGAAGTGGGAAGATTACTTGATCCCAGAAGTTGGAATTGCTGTCACAGCATTCGGTGTGGGTGACAGAGCAAGACCCTGGCAAAACAAAACAAAACAAAACAAAAAAAACTACCCCCCAAACAAACAAAATACAAGGGAAACAAATAATGAAAGTAGTATCAGCCTGAACTGGACTTGGACTTGGGTCTGATACCAGAGACTGACCCCATGCTACTACCTTCCCTGAAGCACCTAGCCCTGTACGATGCAGCAGGCGGAGCTTTAAAAGGGGCCTTTTAAATGACTGGATAAATAATGCAAACACTTTCTGAAATTCAGGCACTCAACTACTATTAGATATTCAGGAAAACTATGAAATTTCTGTTCATTATTGTGCCTGAACTACTTCTGGGGCCTCACTATAAGAAGAAACAATGGTTAGAAACAATGTTGTGTGTGTAAATATTTTTCTTTTAAATCTGTTCTTGAATAGTTGCAATTACACTGGAACTCCAGAATAAATAGCTAGATACATGGAGGAGAGTTTTTTTTTTTTTTTTTTTTTTTTTTTTTTAAAGCCTGTCAAGAGATCCAACACTATCCAAATACAGGTATTTCAAAGGGCAGAACACCAGCAGAGGAGGGATGCCTCCTTGAGCGCGAAGTCTTGGTGTCAGTCCTTAGGTGATGGTCTCAGGTAGTTCTGTCCCCCTCCACGCCGTGGTGGCTGAAGGGAGAAGTGAATTTGCATATTGATGTAAAATACTACGGTGAGCTATGATCATAATTTATATAACTTCATGCACTTTTGCTAATTCTGTCATGTTTCCGAAAGATCCAAGAAATGTCCTCTCTGTAAACTGGGGAGCAACCCTAGGGCTGGCTCTCCAAGGCTGGAGCCTCCCCGGGGTAGGCTCGCTCCTCCAGGACTGCAGCTTCCATGGACCCAGCAGGCCACTTTCCTCTCTCCCAGGTAGGAGCCGCCAGCGCGCATCTCCCTGAAGCTTGCTTCCCGCACCACGCCCAGGCGGAGAGAAACCCTCTGCACAGGTACGGGGGAACGCAGTGCCCAGGTTGGGATGCGGGCAGGTAGGTCTTCGCGGAGTGGGAAACCTGGGTTAAGGCCAACCCAGCTCCTCCACTGGCCTCTTGGCGGAGGGGTGGGGAATATGAATCTACAAAACACTCCTGCGTCCAATTGGACGGACGGAGTGTTTAATATTTAATATTCATGACGTCTCGTGATTCTGCAGGGCACCGCCCTCGTCTCACATTGCGTACGGGGCGGGAACGAGGTAAAGCCTCCTTTGATTGGTTCCCTCTGAGAAAATTCTGCCTTCCATTGGTGGGCGTGAAGCCATTTACACTTCGGCGGGAGATTTGAATACCCATTTTCTGTGTTTCAGGATGTGTAGGCGAGGACCCAGGTCGCTTTTTCCAATCTGCCCCCATCCCCCATCGTGTAATTGCTTTATTTTACACGTATTAGTGCTTTTCCAGTACACAATCATAAAGAACACATTCCAAGCACTGTATTCGTTAGAAAGTTACAATCCGCTCATTTTATAGATGGAGAAACTAAGAGCCACAGTGGGAAGACTTGAAATCCGGCTCCTGACTCCCAACTCTGAGTTTGGCCACCGCCCGGGCGTCCCATTCCCACGGCTCCGCTGGCTCCATGCTTGACTGGGTCCCTGGCCTCTCCCGCCACTTCGAGGCTCCTCCTTCTTACCCCCAACTCCGGCCACGGCAACCCCAGGAATATCTCACCCCATACACCTGCAGCGCCGGGTGTCTGGCTTGGTGGTGCCGGGCCTCCGACTGCGAGGCCCTGGAGGCATCACTCAGCCCAACCCTACTTTATACCCAGGAATTCCGAGACCCGAGGTACTGCGCGACCCCAGATGATCCAGCCCGTGGGACGGCCCGGGCTAGACGCAGGTCTCCTGACTTCAGGCCGGAGCTTTGGCTGCTGTCTTCTGCTCGGTGCCCCGCGTCTTCGCGATAGGTTGAGACGGCCGGAGCATCTGGCCCTACCCTTCCCACACGCCACACTCCTGCGTCTCTGGCTCTGGGGTCCGCGGAATTTGCGCCTGCGCCACGCCTTTGGCAAGGCTGCTCAGTGGCGGAACCGCCCCCTTTGCCCCGGCAACGCGTCAATTGTTGTTATGGAGACTACGATGTTTACCTTCCTGTTCTGCAAGACCTGGAAGTTCCAATTGGGGCAAGGAGGCTTCCATCTCGAGCTGCGTAGTGGTTCCGTGTGGCGCTGAGGTAAGTAAACCTTGACGCCACCCCACCGACCCCTACCCGCAACCCTCCCCTCTAACCAAATCCTTATGCCGTTGGGATGAGCCCTAATTTAGGTCCCCAGCTCTCTGAGGGCTATTGAGACTTATCCAGGAGTCTTGGGTTAAATGTGGGCCCCACACTCAGATAAATTTGGTAGAGACCGTAAAAGGGACTGGGCTACGAAGAAATGGAGAAACTCCTTGTTGTTTGAGGGGGCTGAGTGGGCTGAGGTTCTCAGCCTGGTCAATATCTGACTCTAGTTTCATTCTCGTATGTGTGAAGGCTTCAGAGATCCAGAGACCCCTAAGGGCAAGGGCTCAGACTTTGGGGTAGGGACAGGAGTGGGGGCAGATTTCAGCTCTGTCTGAGGAAGACCGTTCTCACAGTCTTTCAGAGTTGTATGCAGATGAAGTGGGTAATTTTAGCGTTTCCACTGCCACCAGCCTCTGCCAGCTGGCTTCTCATGTGTTCCTCTTCCTGTTCTCTCCTTTTCTTTGTCCTGGAAGTTGTGAGATTCTTTTATGTGTTGAACAGGTTCAATACCCAGCTGTCAGTTTACACATGTCACATTTGTTCTGTTTTTATTTTTGAGATGTATTCTTGCTCCGTCACCCAGGTTGGAGTGCAGTGGCGCAATCTCAGCTCATTGCAACCTCTGCCTCCCAGGTTCAAGCAATCCTCTTGCCTCAGCCTCCCCAGCAGCTGGAACTACAAGTGCACACCCCCATACCCAGCTAACTGTTGTATTTTTAGTAGAGACGGGGTTTCACCATATTGGCCAGGCTCGTCTCAAACTCCCGACCTTGTGATCCACCTGCCTCATTCTCCCAGAACGCTGAGATTACAGGACTGAGCCACCACACCTGGCTTTTTTTTTTTTTTTAGTGAAAACATGTCTGTGTTCATCTGTTTGGCAGAACATTACTCCATGAGCCTGCAATTCTAATGAGTTATAAAAATGTATACATGTGTTCACCAAAAGATATGCTAGAAAATATTAATAGCATTCTCATTATGGCCCTAAGTGTAAACAACCCAAATATCCATAAACAGTAGAAAAGACAGCTAGATTTTATTCATATAAGGGCACTGACCCAGCAATGAGAACAAACCAACTACAATTATATAGTCAATATAGATGAATTTTACAAACATAATGCTGAGCTAAAAAGTCAGATGCAAAATAATACACACTGTATGATTCCCTTTATGTTAAATTCAAAAACAGCAAAATGGATTTGTAGTGTTAAAAGTCAGGATACTAGTTACCCTCAGGGGCTTGAGGTGGAGTGACTGGAAAGAGGTTAGAGATGGTGGTGATGCCTGTTTCTTGATTTGGGTGCCAGCTATACAGATGGGTTCATTTTGTGTACAGATTATGATTTATGCAATTTTCCATATGTATGTCACAATTTAATAAAAATTGACATAAGAAAGAACAAATTGCTTTCATTTAATCTAAAAAAGTCTGCTTTTGATCAGGACTTTGGAGACCTCAAATGGCTAAACTATTACAACCTCCGCCCAAGTTCCTGCCCTCAGAGTGGCACATTGCTAACAAGAACCAGTACCACAGAGCAGATTCCCAGAAGTCCCGATCTGAACGCCTGGTTGCAGAAAGCCAGAGGCTTGTGGATGAAATTGAAAAGACCACAAGAAAATCTCAAAGCGATGTGAACAAGAAACTAGGTAAGACAACATGCTGGGCACGTTTGTGAACACACTAGGATGAGGCTGTTGAATTTAGCTATAGCATCAAGTTCAGTTGCAGCAACATATTATTCTTGAAATATTAGAGAAAATCATGTGTAGTCTCCAAGTTCTGTGTTTAAGTTCGCTGCCCTAAGATAGACACAAGGTAACACAGTCTGATTTTCAGCCACCCATCATTTATTTATTCGTTGATTAGATATAGTTATTAAGCATCTATGGGCATCTACATACTACACACTAGGCATATCAGAGGGAATGAACAGAATCTCCGCTTTTTAGGGGCTTCTAGCTTGAAGAGAATAAAGATACAAAAATTAATCATCAGAAAACAGTCATCCCTTTGTATCCACGGGTTTAACCAATTGTAGGTCCAAAATATTTGGGCTTACAATAAAAGATAACAATTAAAAATACAGATAAAACCAATACAGTTCAACAACTATTTACATAATATTTGCATTATATTTGGTATCATAAGTAGCCTGGAGATGATTAAAAGTGTATTGGCTGGGTATGGTAGCATGTGCTGGTGGTCCCAGGACTTGGAGGGCTGAGGCAGGAGGATCCCATGAGCCCAGGAGTTATAGACCACCTTGGGTGATATAAAAAAAAAAAAACAGAAAAAGAAAGAAAGAAAGAGAAAAGGAAAGTGGATGGGAGGATGTGCATAGGTTACACACAAACACTACACCATTTTGTGTAAGAGGCTTGAGCATCCATGGATTTTAGTATCTGTCAGGGATTCTGGAACAAATCCTACAAGGATACCAAGGGACACTTGTATAACCAGATAGATGCTGGGGTAGGGGAACAAAGACGGGGTGGAGTAGACATGAAGGGTTGGAAAAGTTTTCCTAGAGAAGAACATTTACTTGAGTCTTAAAAGAAGAGTAATTTTCTCTTGACAATTCCATACTTAAAACCATATTTATTTATATATTTATTTATTTGAATTTCTTGAGACAGAGTCTCACTCCATCACCCAGGCTGGAGTACAGTGGCACAATCTTGGCTCACTGCAATCTCTGTCTCTGAGGTTCAAGCACTTCTCCTGCCTCAGCCTCCCAAGTAGCTGGGATTACAGGAGTGTGCCATCACGCCCAGCTAAGTTTTGCATTTTTAGTAGAGACGGGGTTTCACCATGTTGGCCAGGCTGGTCTTGAACTCCTGACCTCAGGTGATCTGCCTGCCTTGGCCTCCAAAAGTGCTGGGATTACAGGTGTGAGCCACTGCACTGGGCCTAAAACAGTATTTAAAAGGTAGTGTTCTTTAGCAAAGATCTCAGGAAAGCACATTAAAAAAAAAAAAGGTAATGTTCTTAAATAATCAAAACAAAGACATAAAACAAAACAAACAAAACAACTGATATCTCCTAAATGCCAGAAAGGGATTAACCAGAGGTCACCAACTCAGCTATCTATAGGGACCAAGCAGGTAGCATTGGGGTTGAATAGAAGACATTAGGGTGTAGTAGGGACTGCGGAGACCTGGAGAACATGTGCCCCACCTAAGGTAGAAGTTGCTACTCTATTTCAACCCATTTCTTCCAAGAAAGAATATGGGCCCAGTGTTGCCTAATTGTCTGATTTTTTTTCAAGAAAATCTGGAAAGCTGGAACTTACTCAGTTTTTAAACATTGGTAATTAATTTAATTGATTTATAACACTGGGCTAGCTGAACAAAGACATTTATGGATCAAATCTGGTCTGAGGACTGTAGTTTTCCAACTTCCAATAACCCAACCTTCATTCAGGCTGGCAGTGTTAAATGACAGGCTCTCATAGGTTGATCCTTACATTGATATCACCTTGTAGATAAGCCTGTTCTAAATAATTATGTGAATAGGTAGGTGTTAAAATGAGGAGGCATTATTCATTTCTTACAATACTGTGTTTCAGTAGATATGGGAATTCATTGATTCATTGAATCATTTAAAAATTAGCTATTAAAAGCATCAAATACGTAGGAATAAATCTAGCAAAAGGTGTGCAAGGGTTTTGCACTGAAAAACAAGTTTTGCAAGAAATTAAAGAAGTTCTTAGTAAATGCAGGGATTTATGAGCTACTGGATTGGAAAACCTAGTATTTAAAAGTGTTGATTCCCTTCCAAAATTAATCTATAGATTCAAGGCAATACCAATGAAAATTTCAGCAGGTTTTATAGTGAAATTGGCAAACCACTTCTAAAATTCATATGGAATCGCAAAGGGTCAAGAATAGATACAACTGTCTTAAAGAAGAGCACAGTTGGACGACTTCTACCATAAGAACTAAGAGCTGTGACAAAGCTATGGTAATTGAGATAGTGAAGTATAGATGAGGATAGACCCGTTGACCAATAAAACATGATAGAGTCTAGAAACAAACCCACACACATTTGTTCATCTGCGTTTGACAAAAGCAACACCACAGTGTAATGAGAAAAGGATAGCCTTTTCAATGAATTGGCCAACTGGATATTCATATGAAAAAACTGATATCCCAGTCCCTACCTCATATATTCTCTCTCTCTCTCTCTCTCTCTCTGCCTGCCTATCTATCTATCAACAAGTCTAACTGGAGTCCATATCTAAATGGGAAAGATGAAACAATAACGCTTTTAGGGGAGAATGTCTTTATGATTTTTATGACTTGGAGAAGGCAAAGATTTGATACATTCTTAAGCAGGACCAAAAAGAACCATTCATAGAAAAGAAAAACAATAAATTAGACTATATTAAAATGAAGAACTTTTGTTTAACAAAAACACCCATCAAATGGCTGAAAAGCAATCTACAGAGTAGGAGAAGATATTCACAATATATGTATCTGACAAATGATTCATATCCAAAATATATAAATAACTTTTAAGAATATGAAAGAAAAAGGCAGATAATTCAATAAACAAATGGACAAAAAATGGACAGATACCTTTCAAGAGAGGAAATTCAAACAGCTGATGAACATGTGAAGAGGTGCTCTAATTTTGTGAGTCATCAGGGACATACAAATTAAAATCAAGTTGAGTTGCCATTATATAGCCATGGAATGGCTACAATTAAAAAAGAAGGAAGAGAAGAAGAAGAAAGGAGAGAGAAGAGGATGTGGAACTCTCATATGCTGCTGGTGGAAATATAAATTGCTATAATCACTTTGGAAAGCTTTGGCAGTATCAACTATAGTTGAAGATATGTGTTGGGGTCTGGCACGTCTGCTGGGGGGCTACTGACCTGCGGGAGTCCCCGAGACCGCCAATGTAGATGTCTCGTTCAACCTGAGGGAGAGAGTGTGCGGAAGTGAAAGAAAAAAGAAAAGCGGAGTCTGGAGGGCTGGCTTAGGCTATGTCCAAGCAGCAATTTTATTTTTGCAATATGTTCCATTATATACTTTTCTGAAGTTAATGTTGTTTACGCCAGATCAACATACTTAAGTTACAGTAAGCAAGTTACGCCCACTAAGTTATGCCCAGTAAGTAAGTTAAGCCCAGTAAGTCAGTTACGCCCAGTAAGTTACGCCCAGTAAGTACTTAACAATTGTAAATACTTAAGTAAGTCACAAGGTAAGCAAGTTACAGTTATGCCCAGTAAGTTATGGTAAGTAAGTTACAGTTATGCCCAGTAAGTTATGGTAAGTTACAGTTACACCCAGTAAGTTACAGTAAGTAAGTTACCAAGTGTAAATACTTAAGTTAATATTTTACAATGAAGGGAACAAGGGTCCAAAATGAATACAATCAAGCAATAAACCATAAGGAGCCGAAAGTGGACACAATGCCTCCCAAGTCCTCATATCCATAAAGTAATGTCTGTTAATTATTTTGAATAGCATAGTCCCTCTCTTGGTTCCTGCTTTCCCTCAGCTCGACTCCCCCAACCGGGGATTTGTGTCCAGGCTCAAGCTAACCGTATGGTGAGGCCCATTTCCTAGGGGCCTCACACAGGAGTGATCCCCACAGATCCCTCAGATATGCATATCTTTTACCTGGTTATTCTATCTTTAGAGTTTTATCATACAGGAATTCACATATATGTTTACCAAAGATATATGCTGCAATGGCTAAAGGAGTGCCATTTGTACTGGCTCTAAATTAGAAACTACCCACATGCTCATCAACAGTAGGATGGATAAATATGTTACACTTTACAGCAAAGAGAAAGAGTGACCTATAGCTATATACAGCACTACAGATGAATCTTATAAACGTATTAAGATGTTGAGCAAAATAAATGACACACAAATGAGTACATGCCATATTATTCTACTTATGTAAAGTAAAACAAACCAAATATAAAGGAAAAATTATACTGTTAGATGTCAACATTGCTATGTGGAATGATAGGAACTGGAAGGGGTCATGAGAGAGCTCCCAGGATGCCAGTTCTATTCTATTTCTTTAGTTGGGTCTTTGTTATATGTGTGTGTTCACTATGAAAATACATTGAGTTTTACGGTATGTGTACTGTTCTATAGTTTTTTGATATTTTCAATAAAAATTTAAAAATAACTTGCAAGTACCTGTGATGGTGCTGATGATATAGACATTCCAGACTGGTGCTTGCTCTTGGGGAGCTTGCAGTGTGAAAGTAGAGATGAGTCCAGTACAGGATACCCAGGATATGCTGTGATTTATTCCATAAGTGGTACCAATAAAGCACTGTGAGATTGGAGGAAAGGGCAAATCACTTCTGATTGGTCACATCCAATGACTACTCAATTTGCTAGTCTAATGTTCACTTAGTCTTCACCTGTCTTGACTTCTCTACAATACTGGATGCTTTTGGAATTCTGTGGCACAAATTTTTCCTGATTCATTTCCTTCTCTCTGGCCATTTCTTCCTGTTCTCTATTGTTGATGCTTTTCCCATTCATTTCCCATTGGTGTTCTTTAGTGTTTTGTTCTTAGCTTTTTCTTCTCTTCCCTCTATGCAATTTCTTGATTATCTCATTAGGAATTTTATTACCATTTTCTTTGTGTTATTGGTTTGCAGAAAGAAATCTTCTGCATTTAGATAGAAATCTCATGAGAACTTTTTGGGGAAATAGAGAACTACTTGCTATATATTGCCACATATATTCCTTCAGGCACCTCAAAATAAATACATCCTAAGATGAACTCACCCCGTCCTTCAAAACTTGCTTCCGCTTCTGTAGTTCCCTATCTGGTTAATGGGACCAGAGCTCATTCATCATTCATTCATTCATTCTTCCTTCAAATAGGTCTCACCCTGTGCTAGATTCTTAGGAGTGTAAAGTTGAAGAAGACTGATACATTCTACTATGTAAAAGAGATGCAACACAAGCAAAAAGACAAGTAACTAAAATTATTGTAAGTTGCTGGCCTATATGAAGGCAATGGCAGCAAAGATGGAGAGAAAAGGTGCTTGATAAAATGTATGTTTGATTTATGAATGAATTTTAATAACAGAAGCCAAGGAGATAGCTTAGACAAAATAATAAAGGCATGATGAATGTGATATTTATGGGGAATGAGTAGAGAGGTCCAAGTTGATATATAGAGTATGTGAGGAAGAGCAGCATGATGAAGATGAGAGGTAGATGAGGTAGGGCCAAGCCTGAGGAAGATCTTGAATTTGGAAGGTTCAGTTTAGTGGGTAGCCTGTTAGAATTTAAGAGGTAAAGCTAGAAATCTGAAAGTAATCACATAAAGGTGGTAAGGGGAGCCACCAGGGTAGATTAAATTACCCAAAAAATATATCGAAAGAGAAGAAAAGGGCACATAAGATGAAGAGGGTCAAGAGAAGAGCTGAGAAACAGAAGTTCAGGTAGAAGAACTGAAAGATGAAACCAAGGTTATGAAAGCCAAAAGATGAGGTTCCATAGGCAAGGAAGTCTTCTATTGTATCAGTGGTTGTCTAAATGTCAAAGAGGCTGAGAGTTGAGCCATAATAAATTTGGACTGGTGACTTGAAGATTATTGGTGACCCTTGAGCTAAGAGGTGTCCAGTAGGATAGTGGAGGGTACACAGTGGTGGTGAAAATTAGTTACAAGGTATCAATGGTAAGATGCCAATCGACATAGTGGATTGAGTACATGCATTTGCCTTCTCTTCCTTTTAGAATTCCAACAAAATATCAGTAAATAATGAACAACAGTAAAACTAACAAAATAACAATAAAGCTATGCCTCAAGCATGAGAGAGATTCACACACACACACACACACACACACACACACACACGAAGCAACAGTAGACAAATGAAGAAATCAAGATTTTAGAAAGCAAAGGTCAAGTGATAACAGACCTAGGGATTGCAGAAAGTCAGGGTGGGTAGAGAACAATATGAATTCAGCTGATTTATGCTGCAGAAATCTCACAATGCTCAAAATTGGATGTGCCCAGTTTCTTCTGAAGCTGGAAGGTCAGGATAGAACCAGAAACAAGATTGGCTGAAAGCCCTTATAAAGAGCTCCCTCTTCACTCTGGCTCTCCCTCACTCCAGTAGAAGGTTAAAGATTAAAGAGTTCAGTGAATATCTTCTTAATGATTCATTCACTCCTATGTCTACATAGTAATTCTTCTAGCTGGTTCCCAGGACACGGGTAGTCAGGCTTTGGCCCTCAGACAGGAGATTGGAGGAATTCTCTGTGGAGAAAGTAACTGTCCCAAAAGGAAAGATCTATAAATATTAACATGTGGGGATTCTCTAGCAAGATGCCAGGGTCTCACCTGATCATTCTATATAGTAAAGCATTCTCGCTGACAAGCACTGTCCCTATAGACAATTTCCAGGTAGCACTTTAGCATCTCAGTCCAAATCAGATGATGATCGCCAAATATTTGAGGAAAGCCACTAACATGGCAGACACTAAAACAAATAATCAAATACACAGAAACTCAGGAGACAGACAATACATAGAGAAAAAGAAGAAATACACTATCAAATCTACCAAGAATTTAGAGAAGAGATTGTGTCCTTGGAATAGTAGAGGCATCTATAAAAAGAGAACATTTGGAGAACAAGACTTCTTGGAATTTAAGAATATAAGAGCAGAAAAATCTTTAAAAATCAAAAGAAGTGTTGAGAATCTCTAGAAAGAGGGGGAAAAGGACAACAAAATAAATAACAGCAAAGAAAAGATAAGAAAATTAGAGAATCAATCTGGGAGGCTCAAAAAAGCAAATGGAGAAGATATGGTGGTTCACACCTGGAATCTCAGCACTTTGGGAAGCCAAGATGGGAAGATCAGTTGAGACCAGGAGTTTGAGATCAGTCTTGGCAACATAGAGTGACCCCTGTCTCTACAAAAAATAAGAAAATTAGGTGGGTGTGGTGGTGTGTATCTGTAGTCTCAGCTACCCAGGAGGTTGAGGTGGGGATGATCTCCTGAACCCAGGAGTTCAAAGTTACAGTGAGCTATGATTGTGCCACTGCACTCCAGCTTGGGTGACACAGTGAGATCCTGTCTCTAAAAAGAAGATGAGGAAGTAGGGCCCTAGGCCTGGCCCATGAAACCATTTTTCCCTCCTAGGCATCTGGGCCTGTGATGAAAGGGGCTGCTGTGAAGATCTCTGACATGCCCTAGAGACATTTTCCCTATTGTTTTGGCAATTAGCATTTGGCTTCTTGTTACTTATGCAAATTTCAGCAGTTGGCTTTAATTCCTGCCCCCAATGGTTTTTTCTTTTCTATCACATGATTAGGCTGCAAACTTTTCAAACCTTTATGCTCTACTTCCCTTTTAAACATAAGTTCCAATTTTAGATCATCTCTCTCAAGTTCAAAATTCCACAGATCTCTAGGGCAGGGGCAAAATGCTGCCAGTCTCTTTGCTGAATCATAACAAGAGAGACCTTTGCTCCAGTTCCCAATAAGTTCTTCGTCTCCAACTGAGTGTATCTCAGCTGGACTTCATTATCCATATCACCTTCAACATTTTGATCAAAACCATTCAACAAATCTCTAGGAAGTTCCAAACTTTCCCATTACTTTCTGTCTTCTTCTGATCCCTCCAAAGTGTTCCAACCTCGGCCTGTTACCCAGTTCCAAAGTCACTACCACATTTTCAGGTTATCTTTATAGCAGTGCCTCACCTCCAGTACCAATTCTCTGTATCAGTTCATTTTTCACACTGTTATAAAGAAATACCCGAGACTGGGTAATTTACAAAGAAAAGAGGTTTAATTGACCCACAGTTTCACATGTCCAGTGAGACCTCAGGAAACTTACAATCATGGTGGAAGGTGAAGAGAAAACAAGGACCTTCTTTACATGGTGGCAGGAGATAGAAGAGAAAGTGAAGGGGGAAGAGCTCCTTATAAAACCGTCAGATCTTAAGAGAACGCATTCACTATCAGGAGAACAGCATGGGGGAAACTGCCTCCATGATCCAATCACTTCCCACCAGGTTCCTCCCTCAACAGGCAGGGATTACAGTTTGAGATGAGATTTGGGTGGGGTCACAGAGCCAAACCATATCAAAGGGTATGCTTGGCATGTGGCACAAAAATTATGTAAGTTTGAAACCAGTGTGAAATTTCAGGACACTAGAAAAATAGATTACTAAAATTTTTCAGAGTGGAAAAAACAGGCTTTCAGAGTGGAAAAAAACAGGTCACATACAAAGAATTAGGAATCAGAATGGCATCAGACTTCTCAACAGAAACTCTGGAAATTAGAAGGAAATGTAGTGGCACAATCACAATTCTAAATAAACAAGATTTACAAACTGTAACTCAGTGTACGGCCAAATAGAATGAAACAGTGAGGGTAGAATAAAGACATTTGCAGACTTACAGGTTCTCAAAAACTTTACCTCACATGCATCCATTTCTTAGGAAGTTACTGAAGGATGTGCTTCAGCACTCTGAAGGAGTAACTCAAGTAAGAGGAAGAAATGCAATTCAGGAAATGGGACCGCAACACAAAAAGAGTGAAGGGGTTTCCTGGAAGCAAAGTCATAGGATGATAGCTACACAGAAAACTAGACAGGAACCCATCTGGATTGCAGCAGTAGAAGAAGATTCTCTAGGAGAGACATCTCTAAGGAAGAAAGAAAATTGAGAGTTTACTTGATGGATTGGATTATATTGAGAAAAAATTAGTAATATAAAGAAAGTGAAGCAATCACTATGGTACCCATTTTACTATCTCATAATGTCATATTGTAAACCTCAAATATATACAATAAATTTTTTTTTAAAAAAACAGATGTTCATCAGTTTACAGAAGTGGAAACTGACACTACAATACAACCAGTACATTATAATTTTAAGATACAAATGCTGAACTACTCATTATCAATTATAAATATATATATAGTTTTACTACTAAAATCAGCCTTTTCTTTGCTTATAATGCTTAATAAATCTGCCTTTAATTATCATTTAAAAAAGAAAGTGAAGCAAAAATGTCATTTTAACCCCTCCCCCAAACAGAAAATTTTATAAGAAAAGAAATTTATCACAGTATATGATAGGGCTCAGGTGTAAATAACATTTATATATTTATAAAATATAAATAAACAATACATTTATTTATTTATTGTTTAACAAAATGGTGATAAACTATATTGGGAGACGGAAGGATCAAAGTATGTTGTGTGAGTTGGTTAAGAGCAAATCATTATCTTTTGTCATAGGAAATCAATATATATTATCAAAACTGATAATGAATGAATAGCAGTATAAGCAAATGCTAGAAGAAGTGATAAGTGTGTTTAAAGTGACTGCCCCCAGAAGGTGGGAGTGGGTAGGGACAGCTCAGAGAATTTTAATTATTTGTGATACTATTTGATTTTTCAAACAACATACATTTGTAGCTTTGATAAAATTAAAAGTTATTAAAAACAGTGGGTACCGAAGAACTAATGAGTATAGAATGATAAATTTGATGTGGACTGTAAGAAAATATATTTTCCTTCCTTCCTGCAAATAACCATTAATAAAGATGAAAAAATGCTCCAAGTAGCACAGCTCTAAGAGGAAGAGAATATATCACAGGTAGTTTCACAACAGTCCTCAGGTTTCTAATTCAAACGTTGGCTACCTTGGGATAGATTAACCCTGGTGTAACTTCTCTGTGTGCTTCAGAACAGAGACTCGAAGAAGTCCAGTTCTGGAAGAAGGAGTTAGATGACAAACTTGAGCAGCTTGTGAATGAAACTGATGATCTACTCATATATAAGATCAGATTGGAAAAAGCCCTGGAGAGCTTGAAAGAGCCCTTGCACATTACTGAGATGTGCCTGGCATACAGGTAGGAGAGAAGGTCCCTCAAATGATTCATCTGTTGTGACAAATGAGATGCTGGGTAGTAACCTTTTATGCTGGCTGTGTGGAATAGTGAATTAGAACACGACAATTAAGCAGGTGTTCCTTTAGAGCCTGAAGTTATCCCAACATGCCCCTGGTGCCGGGCAGTGTAAGGGGCACTGGACTTGGTTCATGCCTCAACTCTGCTCTTGACTAACTCAACTCAAATATACTTTAGGACTAGGCTTGGTTGTGGGTGACAGAAAACTCTAAAATAACATTGAGTTTAAATAAAATGATTTCTTTCTCTCTTACATTTAAAGAGTCTAGAGATAGGCAGTTCAGGGTTGGAATGGTGGGCCACAGTTTTAGGCTTCCAAGATTTGTCTGTCTTATTGTTCTACTGCACATGGCTTTCACTGCCAATGTTACCTCGTGATTTAAGATGGCAGCTGGAGCTCCAGCCATTATGTCTACATTCCAGCAAGTGAGGTCTGGCATTCATCGTTTCTTTTTTTTTTTTTTTTTTAAATGCCCACAGCACCAGGTATAACCAGGTGATCTCCCATCCAAGGTTCTAACCAGGCCCGACCCTGCTTAGCTTCCGAGATTGAGGTGGGATCGGGCACGTTCAGGGTGGTATAGCCGTAGACTGGCATTCATCATTTCTATTTGCATCCTATTGACCAGAACTTAATCACATGACCACACCAACAGAAGCTGGGAAATGAGTTGCTTTACTTTGGGCAGCCAGGTACTCAGCTAAAAAATCAGCGGTTCTACTGCCAAGGAAGAAAGTGAGAAGAGACACTACAGCTCCTGGGGGACAGTATGTCTATCCAAATGCAGAGCTACACAGAAGCATTCTGTAATCCAGACAGCCCTATATGAACATGGCTTTTATTATTATTTCCCTCCTATAAATCCATTGAATAGAATGATCCTCTCTACTCTGGGGTGATGCTGGTTTCCAGACCTGGGTCCTGCCACAGCCCTAGCTGCAGTGCCCTAACATGTCTTCTTGCTGTTACCACAATCCCCTGTAATCTAGTGTACCCTCCACATTGGCTGTTGAGTGAACTTTTCCAAAAGCAGATTTTTCCAGGTCACCGCCATGCTTAGAATTTTTCAAATCCCAATGGCTTCAAGATAAATTTTAAGCTTCTTAGCTTAGCAAACCAATGTTCATCATTATAGGGACCCCAGTGACCTCTCCAGGTCCATACCTCATTCCCAGTACTGGGATGTGCTTAGGTGTATGGAGCTACTTGCAGTTTCTCAAAGGCACCATGCCTCTGTCTTCCTGGAAAGCCCTACTCCTTACATAAGGGTAACCAGGACCCTTTGCAGCAAGCAGGAAGCAGTCTTCCCAGCCAGATCTAGAAAGTCTATGAAGCAAAGAGAAATAGCAGCTCATCAAAGAGCTCAACACCCAGCTGTCTCAAGTCTGAGCCTGAGGATATTATAACGTACAGGTTGCTGAGTTTATTGAGCATGTACTACGTGCCAGGTACTGTATCTTATGCTTATATATCTCATTTGTAGTGTGCCACAATCCTATGAAGTACTAATAATTATCCCTATTTTACAGAAAAGGAAACCAAGGCACAGGGAGGTTATATAGTGGCTAGGGGCACACAGTTAATGAGTAGGGGAGCCTCCTCACCAAGCACCATCATGCAGGTTGAAAAAGAGCAAAACATCATCCAGCAGGGTCTGTTTGGGAGGAGGACGGCATAATGGCTAAAAGCACATGTGATGCACAGTTCCTTGACACTGAGTAGGTCACTTCTTAATCTCTCTGAAACCCAGTTTCCCCACCTGTACTTGAAAGGGCTAAGAAAGAATGTTTATATATAAAAAGCTCAGCACGGCTGGGTGTGGTGGCTCATGCCTATAATCCCAGCACTTTGGGAGGCCAAGGCAGGTGGATCACCTGAGGTCAGGAGTTCGAGACCCACCTGGCCAACATGGTGAAACCCTTTATCTACTAAAAATACAAAAATTAGCTGGGCATGGTGGTGGGCACCTGTATTCCCAGCTACTCAGGAGGCTGAGGCAGGAGAACTGCTTGAACCCAAAAGGCAGAGGTTGCGGTGAGCCGAAGTCACATCATTGCACTCCAGCCTGGGTGACAGGAGCAAAATGCCGTCTTAAAAAAATAGCTCAGCACAATGCCTGTCACAGAGTAAGTGCTCATTGGTGGAGGTAATATTAATATTGGTGTTATTACTAATAGTTATTATTACAATAAAACATCTTTCTGTATTCAATTGTTTGTCTACACACTGGATGCGGATCAAGGAAGGAAACAGGTCTTTGAATGTATTATTATTATTTAAAACTTTCTTCTACTTGGGGAAAAAAAGGTCCATTTGGCATGTTTCAGACCAAGTGACCAGTCACCAGTCAATTTTTCTTCATTGTGTTTGGATGTTTTGAAGTGACACAGACACCAATTAATATCCGTCATCCACTGTGTCACCAGATGGATTGGGTGACATTCAAATCAGTTGTGCAGGTCGTTTCGACAGTGTAGACATTAGCCAACATCAAGTCACCTCGTGTTGCACGTGTTGGCTGACTGGCTGCCTTTCCCCCTGCCAGGGAGAAGCGTGTTGGCATTGACCTAGTGCACGACACAGTGGAGCATGAACTGATAAAGGAGGCTGAGAGCATCCGGGGTGTTATGGCTCTGCTGACCCGAACCTGGGAGGAGGCTTCTGAGCAGATTAGGTATGATGTTTTGGGCTGCTCTCCAAATCTTCACTGGGAATTTTGAGAAGAGGCAGTGCCCACAAAAGCTGAGCTCCATGGCACAGAAAGAATGGGGTTCAGGCCGGGCGCGGTGGCTCAAGCCTGTAATCCCAGCACTTTGGGAGGCCGAGGCGGGTGGATCACGAGGTCAAGAGATCGCGACCATCCTGGTCAACACGGTGAAACCCCGTCTCTCCTAAAAATACAAAAAATTAGCTGGGCATGGTGGCGCGTGCCTGTGATCCCAGCTACTCGGGAGGCTGAGGCGGGAGAATTGCCTGAACCCAGGAGGCAGAGGTTGCTGTGAACCGAGATTGCGCCATTGCACTCCAGCCTGGGTAACAAGAGCGAAAACTCCATCTCAAAAAAAAAAAAAAATGGGGTTCAATACTCCCACTCCCACTTTGTGTCCCCAGATCTCCCAGGACTCAGAGTAAGAGCTGGCCACATCCCTCATACATGGCAGCCACCCTCTGATAAGGGTGGGGCTGGAGCTGGATTTTACCGATTATAAACTGGTGGGCGCTGCAGCCCACTGTCTGGGCTGACCTCTCACACACAGTAGCTCTGCAGTGGTGACACTGGAAAACGTCAGTGTAGAAGGGAGGATCTCCAAGTTCATGTTGGGTTACGTGGATTTGTTACCAGACATCAAATGGTATATGCGTGAGTGTTGGGGTGATGGGAGTTGGGGAGGCAGTACCATCATCCTGCACCAGACCTCACTGCAGCTTCACTTTCCAGGACCTCCCCGAGGACCTGTGGGTGCCACCTGGGCATTCCAGAGGGAGAAACCCAGTTTCCTTTCTCTCTCTTCAGGATGAACCGCTCTGCCAAGTACAATCTTGAGAAGGATTTGAAGGACAAGTCTGTGGCCCTGACCATAGATGACATCTGCTTCTCACTCAACAACAACTCACCAAACATCAGATATTCTGAGAACGCCGTGAGGATTGAGCCAAAGTGAGTGGGTCCTGCAGTCTTCCTCAGGCTGTATGTGTTGGCGGCCTGGTGATGTCCCAGTGTTTCTTAGACAAGCAAGACCTAGTGACTTGTCCTTGCAGCTGGCTGAGAGGTTGGAAGTGGTGGGCTTGGGGCAAAGGCAGTGCTAAATGATGATGACCTTGACATTGGGCCCAGAGACTCCTGATCCTCCAAGTTAGGCCTACTAAGAAAGTCTGACACAAAACTTTTAAAGAATAAAAAATGTATTCCTTCATCTATACATGTTTTTAATGAGTAAAAGAATCTAAAAATGTATGAAGAGAAAATTAATTTTCCTCTTTCCATTTTTACATCCACTGAGATAACTAGTGTTAGCTACATGTTCATACAAACATATGTGCATATGCACTCACACATGGTAAACTTTGTTTAGTTTATAAAAATGGGATTATACTGTGTACCTTTTCTGTGACATCTAATCATTTGCATTTTCAGTTAACATTATATCATAGCCTAACTCACCCTAATTTTTAAAACCTTTGTTTTGAAATAAAACATATATATAGGAAAGTGCACAAATAATAAACATATAGTTCAAGGCATTATCATTGTGTTAATTACCTTTTGCTGTATAATAAGCTATCCCAAAACTTTGCAGCTTAAGACTATTAACATTTATTTTTATTTTATTTTATTTTTTGAGATGGAGTTTTGCTCTTGTTACCCAGGCTGGAGTGCAATGGTGTGATCTCGGCTCACCGCAACCTCCGCCTCCTGGGTTCAGGCAATTCTCCTGCCTCAGCCTCCTCAGTAGCTGGGATTACAGGCACGCGCCACCATGCCCAGCTAATTTTTTTTTTGTATTTTTAGTAGAGACAGGGTTTCACCATGTTGACCAGGATGGTCTCAATCTCTTGACCTCGTGATCCACCCCCTTGGCCTCCCAAAGTGCTGGGATTACAGGCGTGAGCCACCGCGCCCGGCCCTATAAACATTTATTATCTCATGGTTCCTGTGGGTTTGGAAGCCAAGCCCTGTTTAACTGGGTGTCCCAGGCTCAATGTCTTCTGAGGTTGTAGTCAAGCCAGCTGCCAGGGTTGCAGTCCATCTGAAGGCTTGACCTGGGTGGGGTCCAATTCCAAGCTGATTATGGGTGATGGTGGGCCTTAGTTCCTTGCCATGTGAATTTCACCATGGGGAAGTTCCATGACATGGCACTGGTTTCTACCATAATGAGTGATCCGAGAGAGGGGGAGAGGGGAGAGGGGAGAGGGGGGAGGGGGAGGGGGGAGGGGGAGGGGGGAGGGGGAGGGGGGAGGGGGGAGGGGACCCATAACAGAAGCCACAGTTTTTAAATATCCTTATCCCAAAAGTGACATCCTTCTGATTGTGAGAAGCAAGTCAATAAATTCATCCCATACTCAAGGCAAGGGGATTACACAAAGGCATGAACACCAGGAGCGGGTGATCACTAAGGGACATCTCAGAGGCTGCCTCTAATCACAAACTGAACAAGCCTCATATCACCACTAGGTCAAGAAAGAAAACATTATCAGAATCCCTATTATGTTGTCCTCTTCCAATCAATACTCCCTCCCTCCCTCCTGAAGGTAATAACTTTCCTGACTTCTAATAGGGTTGTTTTGCCGGCTTTTCTTTAAACAGCATTATATACTAGATGTGTGTGTGTGTCTGGTTTCTTCCAATTAACATTATTTTGAGGTTCATCAGTGTCATTCCAGAAGACAGAGACAGTTCCTTTTCAAACTAGGAATTTATTCACTTGTTTATTTAAATCTGTATAGATGTATGGTTTCTGTTTTATTCAGTGTATTATAATTTGTTACATTAGTATTTATTTTGATGCGCAAATTATCTCTAGCTGTGCTATCTCACCCAAGTTGCTTTGTTTTTCTGAGCCCAGATTTCCTCATCTGTAAAATGGGGATTATAAAAGTTAGTTAGCTCCTTGGCCATCATGAGGATTAAATGAGATAACGTCTATAAGTTGCTAGAGTAGGGAAGTTGCCCACAGTGACAGCTATTGATACTGGCAGACCAGTATGTGCTCTGCCTATAGATAGGGAAACATCCTAGGTGCTTCTGATAAAAGGTTAGGTATGACTCATCCCTTTCCCCAACCCCCTTCCCTACTCCAAATATACTGTGAATGAAAGCATGGGATCTGTTTCAGCTCTGTGAGTCTGGAAGACTGGTTGGACTTCTCCAACACCAACGTGGAGAAGGCTGACAAGCAGCGGAACAACTCCTTGATGCTAAAAGCCCTGGTGGATCGAATCCTGTCTCAGACAGCCAATGATCTGCGCAAGCAGTGTGATGTGGTGGACACGGCGTTCAGGAATGGGCTGAAGGATACCAAGGATGCCAGGGACAAGCTGGCTGTTCATCTGGCCAAGGTGAGGCCCCTTGAGGGATCATGGAAGAAGAGCAGATTCGGGAGGTTTCATCATGGAAAACAAGAAGGCCCCTGGGCCAGACCGCTAGACTTCTGGGCTCGGAATACCGGGTTAACTCATGGGTAAGGGTCATTTATATCTCTCCAGCTTAGCAGCAGGCCTTGGGTTTTTGGGGACTGGAGTGGGACTTTGCCCCACTCTGGGCCTCCATTGTCACTCACTGCTGCAGAAAACAGAAATGCAGAGGACAGAGCCTTGAGGCAGGAGACGGGAGGCTTAGGGGCTGGCTGCAGCTTTGCGCCTGGCTGTCTTCCCACTCCAGTCACCATTCCTCCGTATGTGAAATATGGAAATGGAGTACATGCTCTCACATGTCCTTTAGGACTCTGAAGTTAAAGGAGTCGATGCAGCCAGTTTCTCCAAACCCAGTTGTAGGTTTAGGTCTCTAGCTGGTTGTTACTCCTGGTTATACAGCGTTGTGCTGGTAAATTGGCTCTCAGAGGGTGTATTTAGTCCATTTTCACACTGCTGTAAAGAGCTACCCAAGACTGGTAATTTATAAAGGAAAGAAGTTTAATTGACTCACAGTTCTGCATCGCTGGGGAGGCCTCAGGAAACTTACACTCATGGCAGAAGGTGAAGGAGAAGCAAGCACCTTCTTCACAGGTGGAAGGAGACAGAAGAGTGAAGATGAAACTGCCACTTTTAAAACCATCAGATCTCTTGAGAACTCCCACACTATCATGAGAACAGCATGGGGGAAACTGCCCCCATGATCCACTTACCTCCCACCAGGTTCCTCCCTCAACTTGTGGGGATTACAATTTAAGATGAGATTTGGGTGGGGACATGGAGCAAAACCATATCAGAGGAGGTTACTATTGGTATTGCAAATACAGTGTGGGAGTATCTGTACTACAAATATCGGCAAATTCTACAGATTAGGGTCCTTTCTATAGAATTTGTGATTATCTATAGTACAAATACTCCCACACTGGTGGATTTCAAGCTACCCACTTCAGCAGGCCACTGTGAGCCTGCCCTGCACTTTACTGCTGGTGAAGCTGAGATAGAGAGGGGAAGGACCCCAAGGTGGGAGGGTGGGAGTAGAGCCCAGGCCTTCTCAGCCCCTGAATCCCTGTCCTGCTGCCATATTCTTAACACTCCCTCCTGGAGCTCAGAGTCCAATTGTGGACGAGATTTATTTCTGTGATATGCAGGACAAACCACGGTATCATTGAGGGTGAAGCTGCAATATTCAGTAAACGGAGAGGCAGACAAGCCTAGTGGAAACCAGTAGACGCCAGAGCCAGACATATTTGGTTTGAATTGTAGCTTCAACACTTGCTGTGTGACCTTAGGGAGACCCTGAAGCCCCCTGTTCCTCAGTTTCTTTCTTGATAAAATGGGGGGAAACAATTGTCTTCCCCAGACAGGGTTAAATTAGACAACTCATATAAAATATTTAGAACAATGCCTGGCATGTATACATTTCACACACACACACACAATTTGCATATATAATTAACATATAATACTATACATATAACTAAATAAAAAATGGTTGATGGATGATGATGATGATAGCCAAGGAATGCTCCAGAGACTTCCTGGTGGAGTAAGAACTTAGTATAGGTCTTGAAAGATGGATCTAAGATAGGAGAGGATTGAAGAGGGGAGAGCACTGAGAAGAGAGGAAGAGGCTAAGGAAGCAAGAAGCTGGTTCACAGGGGCCTGTGGGGAGCCCAGTCCTGATAAAGGAGAAAGTCCCTGCAGAAGCTGGGAGGTATAAGGCTGCAGGTTTGGAAGCGCCATCTAAAACGAGCATTTCAAATGGTCTGGACAGGCCGGAATGACAAGTTAAAACCAATTAGGTGAAATTGAACAGTGGCAAAAGTAAAGTTTTTCACGTAGGTCTAAAAAATCAATTGCGCTGGCTGGGTGTGGTGGCTCACGCCTGTAATCTCAGCACTTTGGGAGGCTGAGGCTGGCGAGTCACTTGAGGTTAGGAATTTGAGACCAGCCTGGCCAACATAGTGAAACCCCGTCTCTACTAAAAATACAAACATTAACCAGGCATGGTGGCATGCACCTGTAGTCCCAGCTATTCAGGAGGCTGAGGCAGGAGAATTGCTGGAACCCAGGAGGCAGAAGTTGTGTTGAGCCGAGATTGCACCACTGCACTCCAGTCTGGGCAACAGAGTGAGACTCCATCTCAAAAAAACAAAAAATCAATTGTACCAGCACAGAATGTCTTAGCAGCAGCATGAATGAAAGTATTTTCACTGAAAGAACATTGAGAGCAAACCATCAATAGATGGAAGACGTATCTAGAACTTGGGGGCTGATAGTCCTGCTCTTATCTGAAGTGGTGACCTTGCCTGAAAGATGGTTAATAACATTGATGGTGAGAATGACAGTCACATTGCATTGGGTGCCCTGTGCCATTACATTACTATGTCTTAGCAACACTGAAATGGGTAGATATCTTTATTATCTTCTGAGAGACAGGGAAGAGAAGGGTTTTTCCCACTCACACACCCCTCAACACAACACTTCTGACACCAGACGTATTTATTACTCCTCACACCAATCAAACAATTTTCTAGCAGGCACCAGCTGGGTGTCCTCTAATTTAATTGAGTTCTCACACTGTCTGACTGGAGGTAGCATCAGATCCCAGGGCTTAGTAGGCTCAGTTCCATAAGACTGCACCTACTCCAGATGCCAGTCACAGGTCTCGGGTTGTGTCCTGTGCTATTGGACCGACATCTGTAAATCAACATTCCCATGACCTCCTTTTGGGGTTCAGTTAATTTGCCAGAACAGCTCACAGAACTCAGGGAAACACTTGACTTACATCCACCCATTTATAATAAGGGATATTGCTAAGGATACAGATGAACAGCTTGATGAGAGATGCATAGGGCAAGGCACATGGGAAGGGGTGTGGAGCTTCCATGCTCTCTCCTGGCACCACCCTCCAGAAACCTCCATGTGTTCAGCTATCCAGATGCTCCCTGAACCCTGACCTTCTGGGTTTTTAGGGGGCTTCATTACATAGGCATGATTGGGTTGAGTATCAGCTCAACCTTCAGCCTTTCTCCCCTTCCTGGAGTTTGGAGAATAAGACTTAAAGTCCTAACTCTCAAATTCTGCCTTAATCTTTCTGGTGACCAGCCTCCATCCTGAAACTATTCAGGGCCACCAGCCAACAGACATTTCACCAGCATATAAAAGACACTCATCACTCCAGAGATGCCAAGGGTTTTAGGAGTGGGGACGAAGACCAAATACATATTTCACAATATCACATGTTACCATTTAAAAGATGTGGAAACTGAGGCTGAGAAGATGAATCACTTTGTTAAAGTCTCGTGACTAGTAAGAAGCAGAACTGGGCATCAAAACTTGGTCTGCCTGACTCCTGAGCTTGCACCTGTTCCCACCCCGACGTTGTGATGGAAACACAAACGCTACACTGGACTTACATCCACCCATTTATAATAAGGGATATTGCTAAGGATACAGATGAACAGCTTGATAAAAGAGATGCATAGGGCAAGGCACATGGGAAGGGGTGTGGAGCTTCCATGCTCTCTCCTGGCACCACCCTCCAGAAACCTCCATGTGTTCAGGCCTCTTCTGGCCTCACACTGTAGGAGGGACCAGATGGGCTCAAGAGCTCATGCAGGAGGCAGCCTGGGTAAAGAGGGGCTCAAGGCTCTGCAGGTGACAGGAGCAAAGACTCTAGGGCAGCAGGGTCTAAGAGAGATATGATGCAAGCCACATGTGTCATTTTACATTTGCTAGTAGCCTTTTTAGAAAAACAAAAAAGTAGAAAACAAGTGAACTTAATTTTTATGTTTTATGTAACCTGCTACATGAAGTATCACATCAACTTGTTATCAACATAAATAATGACATATTTTACATGTTTTAAGTCTTAGAAATCTGATGTGTAGGATTTGATACTAACAGTGCATCTTGTTTAGGATGAAGCACATTTTGCATGCTCAGCAGCCACATGTGGCCACTGGCTGCTAGGTTAGTGCAGCATTGGGGGAAACAGGGTCTTTCTTCAACTGGGTGAAGCCTCATGTAAGTGAAATGGGCTTAGAGATTGTGGCCATTTTCACAATATTGATTCTTCCTAACCATGAGCATGGAATGTTTCTCCATCTGTTTGTGTCCTCTCTTATTTCCTTGAGCAGTGGTTTGTAGTTCTCCTTGAAAAAGTCCTTTACATCTTTTGTTAGTTGTATTCCTAGGTGTTTTATTCTTTTTGTAGCATTGTGAATGGGAGTTAGCTCATGATTTGGCTCTCTGTTAGTCTGTTATTGGTGGAAAGAAATGCTTGAGATTTCTTCACATTGATTTTGTGTCCTGAGACTGCTGAAGTTGCTTATCAGTTTCAGGAGATTTTGGGCTGAGACGATGGGGTTCTTCTAAATGTACAATCATGTCACCTACAAATAGAGACAATTTGGCTTCCTACTTTCCTCTTTGAATACCCTTTATTTCTTTTTCTTGCCTGATTGCTCTGGCTAGAACTTCCAGTACTATATTGAATAGGAGTGGTGAGAGAGGGCATCCTTGTCTAGTGCCAGATTTCAAAGGGAATGCTGCCAGTTTTTGCCCATTCAGTATGATATTGGCTGTAGGTTTGTCATAAATAGCTTTTGTTGTTTTGAGATATATTCCTTCGATACCTAGTTTATTGAGAGTTTTTAGCATAAAGCCTGTTGGATTTTGTTGAAGGCCTTCTTTGCATCATGTTGAGATGGTCATGCTGTTTTCATCTTTGGTTCTGTTTATATGGTGAATTACGTTTATAGACTTGCGTATGTTAAACCAGCCTTGCATCCCCAGAATGAAGCCTACTTGTTCATGATGGATAAGCTTTTCGATGTGCTGTTACAATCGGTTTGGCAGTATTTTATTGAAGATTTTTGCATCTATATTCATCATGGATATTGGCCTGAGGTTTTCTTTTTTTGTTGAGTCTCTGCCAGGTTTTGGTATCAGGATGATGTTGGTTTCATAAATGATTTGGGAAGGATTCCCTCTTCTGAACAATTTCAGAAGGAATGGTACCAGCACCTCTTTGTACGTCTGGTAGAATTCGGCTATGAACCTGTCTGGACCTGGACTTATCTTGGTTGGTAGGCTATTAATTGCTGCCTCAACTTCAGCCCTTGTTATTGGTCTATTCAAGGTTTAGGCTTGCGAGGGTGCAAGTGTCCAGGAATTTATCAATTTCTTCTAGGTTTACTGGTTTATGTGCATAGAGTTATTTGTAGTAATCTCTGATGGTAGTTTGAATTTCTAGGGAATCAGTGGTGATATCCCCTTTATCGTTTTTTTTTTTGAATTTTTTATTGCATTTTAGGTTTGGGGGTACATGTGCAGAACATGCAAGACAGTTGCATAGGTACATACATGGCAGTGTGTTTTGCTTTCTTTCTCCCCTTCACCCACATTTGGCATTTCTCCCCAGGCTATCCCTCCCCACCTCCCCCTCCCACTGGCCCTCCCCATTTCCCCCCAATAGACCCCAGTATTTAGTACTCTTCTCTCTGTGTCCATGCGTTCTCATTTTTCATCACCCACCTATGAGTGAGAATATGCAGTGTTTCATTTTCTGTTCTTGTGTCAGTTTGCTGAGGATGATGTTCTCCAGATTCATCCATGTCCCTACAAATGACACAAACTCATCATTTCTGATTGCTGCATAATATTCCATGGTGTATATGTGCCACATTTTTCCAATCCAGTCTATCATCAATGGGCATTTGGGTTGATTCCAGGTCTTTGCTATTGTAAACAGTGCTGCAGTGAACATTCGTGTACATGTGTCCTTATAGTAGAATGACTTATAGCCTTTTGGACATATACCCAGTAATGGGATTGCTGGGTCAAATGGAATTTCTATTTCTAAGGCCTTGAGGAATCGCCACACTGTCTTCCACAATGGTTGAACTAATTTACACTCCCACCAACAGTGTAAAAGTGTTCCTTTTTCTCCACATCCTCTCCAGCATCTGTCTCCAGATTTTTTAATGATCGCCATTCTAACTGGCGTGAGATGGTATCTCAATGTGGTTTTGATTTGCATCTCTCTGATGACCAGTGACGATGAGCATTTTTTCATATGATTGTTGGCCTTGTATATGTCTTCTTTCGTAAAGTGTCTGTTCATATCCTTTGCCCACTTTTGAATGGGCTTGTTTGTTTTTTTCCTGTAAATCTGTTTGAGTTCTTTGTAAATTCTGGATATCAGCCCTTTGTCAGATGGGTGAACTGCAAAAATTTTTTCCCATTCTGTTGGTTGCCGATTCACTCTATTGACTGTTTCTTTTGCCGTGCAGAAATTGTGGAGTTTCATTAGGTCCCATTTGTCTATTTTGGCTTTTGTTGCCAATGCTTTTGGTGTTTTGTTCATGAAGTCCTTGCCTACTCCTATGTCCTGGATAGTTTTGCCTAGATTTCCTTCTAGGGTTTTTATTGTGCCAGGTCTTATGTTTAAGTCTTTAATCCATCTGGAGTTAATTTTAGTGTAAGGTGTCAGGACGGGGTCCAGTTTCTGCTTTCTGCACATGGCTAGCCAGTTTTCCCAACACCATTTGTTGAACAGGGAATCCTTTCCCCATTGCTTGTTTTTGACAGGTTTATCAAAGATTGTGTGGTTGTAGATATGTTGTGTTGCCTCTGTTGCCTCTGTTCTGTTCCATTGGTCTATATCTCTGTTTTGGTACCAGTACCATGCTGTTTTGATTACTGTAGCCTTGTAGTATAGTTTGAAATCCAGTAGTGTGATGCCCCCCGCTGTGTTCTTTTTGCTTAGAATTGACTTGGCTATGCGGGCTCTCTTTTGGTTCCATATGAAGTTCGTGGTGGTTTTCTCCAGTTCTGTGAAGAAAGTCGATGGTAGCTTGATGGGTATAGCATTGATTCTGTAAATTACTTTGGGCAGTATAGCCATTTTTACGATATTAATTCTTCCTAACCATGAACATGGAATGTTTCTCCATCTGTTTGTGTCCTCTCTGGTTTCATTGAGCAGTGGTTTGTAGTTTTCCTTGAAGAGGTCCCTTACATTCCTTGTGAGTTGTATTCTAAGGTATTTTATTCTTTTTGTAGCAATTGTGAATGGCAGTTTGTACTTGATTTGGCTTTCTTTAAGTCTGTTATTGGTGTAGAGGAAGGCTTGTGATTTTTGCACATTGATTTTATATCCTGAGACTTTGCTGAAGTTGCTTATCAGTTTCAGGAGTTTTTGGGCTGAGGCGATGGGGTCTTCTAGGTATACTATCATGTCATCTGCAAATAGAGACAATTTGGCTTCCTCCTTTCCTATTTGAATACCCTTTATTTCTTTTTCTTGCCTGATTGCTCTGGCTAGAACTTCCAGTACTATATTGAATAGGAGTGGTGAAAGAGGGCATCCTTGTCTAGTGCCGGATTTCAAAGGGAATGCTTCCAGTTTTTGCCCATTCAGTATGATATTGGCTGTTGGTTTGTCATAAATAGCTTTTATTACTTTCAGATACGTTCCATCAATACCGAGTTTATTGAGGGTTTTTAGCATAAAGGGCTGTTGAATTTTGTCAAATGCCTTCTCTGCGTCAATTGAGATAATCATGTGGTTTTTGTTTATGGTTCTGTTTATGTGGTGAATTAAGTTTATAGACTTGCGTATGTTGAACCAGCCTTGCATCCCCGGGATGAATCCTACTTGATCATGATGGATAAGTTTCTTGATTTGCTGTTGCAATAGGCTTGCCAATATTTTATTGAAGATTTTTGCATCTATGTTCATCATGATATTGGCCTGAAGTTTTCTTTTCTTGTTGGGTCTCTGCCGGGTTTTGGTATCAGGATGATATTGGTCTCATAGAATGATTTGAGAAGGATTCCTTCTTTTTGGATTATTTGGAATAGTTTCAGAAGGAATGGTACCAGCTCCTCTTTGTGTGTCTGGTAGAATTCGGCTGTGAATTTGTCTGGACCTGGGCTTTTTTTGTGTGGTAGGCTCTTAATTGCTGCCTCGACTTCTGCCCTTGTTATTGGTCTATTCATAGTTTCAGCTTCCTCCTGGTTTAGGCTTGGGAGGACACAGGAGTCCAGGAATTTATCCATTTCTTCCAGGTTTGCTAGCTTATGTGCGTAGAGTTGTTTGCAATATTCTCTTATGATGGTTTGAATTTCTGTGGAATCTGTGGTCATTTCCCCTTTATCATTTTTTATTGCATCTATTTGGTTGTTCTCTCTTTTATTTTTAATCAATCTAGCTAGTGGTCTGTCTATTTTGTTGATCTTTTCAAAGAAGCAGCTCTTGGATTTATTGATTTTTTGAAGGGTTTTTTTGTGTCTCAATCTCCTTCAGTTCAGCTCTGATCTTAGTTATTTCTTGTCTTCTGCTGGGTTTTGAGTTTTTTTGATCTTGCTCCTCTAGCTCTTTCAATTTTGATGATAGGGTGTCAATTTTGGATCTCTCCATTCTCCTCATATGGGCACTTATTGCTATATACTTTCCTCTAGAGACTGCTTTAAATGTGTCCCAGAGATTCTGGCATGTTGTGTCTTCGTTCTCATTGGTTTCGAATAACTTCTTTATTTCTGCCTTCATTTCTTTGTTTATCCAGTCAACATTCAAGAGCCAGTTGTTCAGTTTCCATGAAGCTGTGCGGTTCTGGGTTGGTTTCTGAATTCTGAGTTCTAACTTGATTGCACTATGGTCTGAGAGGCTGTTTGTTATGATTTCAGTTGTTTTGCATTTGCTGAGCAGTGCTTTACTTCCAATTATGTGATCAATTTTAGAGTAGGTGTGATGTGGTGCTGAGAAGAATGTATATTCTGTGGATTTGGGGTGGAGAGTTCTGTAGATGTCTATCAGGTTTGCTTGCTCCAGGTCTGAGTTCAAGCCCTGGATATACTTGTTGATTTTCTGTCTGGTTGATCTGTCTAATATTGACAGTGGAGTGTTAAAGTCTCCCACTATAATTGTGTGGGAGTCTAAGTCTCTTTGTAAGTCTTTAAGAACTTGCCTTATGTATCTGGGTGCTCCTGTGTTGGGTCCATATATGTTTAGGATCGTTAGCTCTTCTTGTTGTATCGATCCTTTTACCATTATGTAATGGCCTTCTTTGTCTCTTTTGATCTTTGTTGCTTTAAAGTCTATTTTATCTGAGATGAGAATTGCAACTCCTGCTTTTTTTTGCTCTCCATTTGCTTGGTAAATCTTCCTCCATCCCTTTATTTTGAGCCTTTGTGTATCCTTGCATGCGAGATGTGTTTCCTGGATACAGCACACTGATGGGTTTTGGATTTTTATCCAATTTGCCAGTCTGTGTCTTTTGATTGGTGCATTTAGTCCATTTACATTTAGGGTTAGTATTTTATGTGTGAATTTGATACTGCCATTTTGATGCTAGCTGGCTGTTTTGCCTGTTAGTTGTTGTAGATTCTTCATTATGTTGATGCTCTTTAGCAATTAGTGTGATTTTGGAATGGCTGGTACTGGTTGTTCCTTTCTATGTGTAGTGCCTCTTTCAGGAGCTCTTGTAAAGCAGGCCTGGTGGTGACAAAATCTCTGAGTTCTTGCTTGTTCACAAAGGATTTTATTTTTCCTTCACTTCTGAAGCTCAGTTTGGCTGGATATGAAATTCTGGGTTGAAAGTTCTTTTCTTTAAGGATGTTGAATATTGGCCCCCACTCTCTTCTGGCTTGCAGAGTTTCTGCCGAGAGATCTGCTGTGAGTCTGATGGGCTTCCCTTTGTGGGTGACCCGACCTTTCTCTCTGGCTGCCCTTAGCATTTTCTCCTTCATTTCAACCCTGGTGAATCTGATGATTATGTGCCTTGGGGTTGCTCTTCTTGCGGAATATCTTTGTGGTATTCTCTGTATTTCCTGCAATTGAGTGTTGGCCTGTCTTGCTAGGTGGGGGAAATTTTCCTGGATAATGTCCTGAAGAGTATTTTCCAACTTGGATTCATTCTCTTCGTCACATTCTGGTACACCTATCAAACGTAGGTTAGGTCTCTTCACATAGTCCCACATTTCTTGGAGACTTTGTTCATTCCTTTTTGCGCTTTTTTCTCTGATCTTGGTTTCTTGTTTTATTTCATTGAGTTGATCTTCGACTTCTGAAATTCTTTCTTCTGCTTGGTCAATTCGGGTATTGAAACTTGTGCATGCTTCGCGAAGTTCTCGTATTGTGTTTTTCATCTCCTTTAATTCATTCATATTCCTCTCTAAGTTATCCATTCTTGTTATCATTTCCTTGAATCTTTTTTCAAGGTTCTTAGTTTCTTTGCATTGATTTGAAACATGTTCTTTTAGCTCAGAAAAGTTTCTCATTATCCACCTTCTGAAGTCTAATTCCGTCATTTCGTCACAGTCATTCTCCATCCAGCTTTGTTCCCTTGCTGGTGGGGAGTTTTGGTCCTTTCTAGGAGGCAAGGTGTTCTGGTTTCGGGTGTTTTCCTCCTTTTTGTGCTGGTTTCTTCCCATCTTTGTGGATTTATCCACCTGTCGTCTGTGTAGTTGCTGACTTTTCGATTGGGTCTCTGGGTGGACCCCCAGATTGTTGATGATGAAGTATTTCTGTTACTTGGTTTTCCTTCTACCAGTCTAGCCCCTTTGCTGTACGACTGCAGAGGTCCACTCCAGGCCCTGCTTGTCTTGGGTACACCTATAGCAGCTGCGGAACAGTAGGGATGCTACCAGTTTCTTTTTCTGCTATCTTTGTCCCAGAATGATGTCTGCCAAATGTCAGTCTTTTGGATATAGAGGGGTCAGGGAGCTGCTTGAAAAGACAGTCTGTACTTTATAGGAGCTCAAGTGCTGAGCTGTGAGCTCTGATGTTCATTCAGGGCTGTTAGGCTGCTATGTTTAGTTCTGCTGCAACAGAACTCAAAAAAAAGCCCCTTTTTTCTCAGCTGCTCTTTCTGAAGGGGTTGGGGCTTTATTTTTGAGTGTCTGCCGGGTTGTCCTGCCCAGCTAGGAGGCAGTCTTGTCCTGCTGAGGCTCTGCCCTGCTGGTGTGAGGTTTACCCTGTTTCTGCAGGCTCTGCCCTTCTGCTGCCCACTCCGCCCTGTAGCCACGGGCTCTGCCCTGCGGCGGAGTCTCTCTCTTGTACCGGGTTGCCTCGGCAATGGCAGGCTGCGTCAGCAGTGGGCGTGTACCTCAGTAGGGGCTGATTGCCTCGGTAATGGCGGACGCCCCTCCCGCATGGAGCTGCGCTTTAAGGGAACTTCCTAACAGCAAGCATTTGGAATCCCGTTTTGTTTGTCGCACTGCGCTACCCCTAACGCTTTGTCCTGGGCTGGCTCACTGTTCAAGTCCCATTCAGTCTCAAGTTCAGCCCTCTCAGGTCTCAGGTTGCCAGTTCAACAGGGCACCCGGAACAGTGCGCTTTTGTGCGGACCTCTGTGGAGTGCCTCTGCGCTCCGGCGCGGGCCGCAGCCGCACCGGCTGCTGGCTACACCAGTCAAGATCTCTGGCTGGTGTCCTGCGTTTGTTTTATATCTGGGAATTTCCCCGTTCTGTGGGCAACAAAGGTCCATCTGGAAATGTGTCCCTGACTCACCTTCTCTGCGCATCCAGCGAGAGCCTCAATCCTGGGTTGTTCTCACAGCACCATCTTGAGTCGTCCCCTCCCCTTTATCGTTTTTTATTGCACCTACTTGATTCTTCTCGCTTTTCTTTTTTGTTAATCTGGCTAGCGGTCTATTTTGTTGATCTTTTTAAAAAAAACCAGCTCCTGGATTTATTGATTTTTTAAAGGGTTTTTTTTTTTTTTTTATGTCTCTATCTCCTTCAGTTCTGCTCTGGTCTTAGTTATTTCTTGTCTTCTGCTAGCTTTTGAGTTTTTTTTGATCTTGCTTCTCTAGCTCTTTCAATTTTGATGATAGGGTGTCAATTTTAGATCTTTCCTCGCTTCTCATGTAGGTACTTATTGCTATAAATTTCCTGCTAGACACTGCTTTAAATGTGTTCCAGAGATTCTGGTCACTGTGTCTTCATTCTTGTTGGTTTCAAAGAACATCTTTATTTCTGCCTTCACTTCATTGTTTATCCAGTCAACATTCAGGAGCCAGTTGTTCAGTTTCCATGAAGCTGTGCAGTTCTGAGTTAGTTTCTGAATTCTGAATTCTAATTTGATTGCCCTGTGGTCTGAGAGACTGTTTATTATGATTTCCATTCTTTTGCATTTCCTGAGGAGTTATTTACTTCCAATTATGTGGTCAATTTTAGAGTAGGTGCAATGCAGTGCTCAGAAGAATGTATATTTTGTGGATTTGGGGTGAAGAGTTCTGTAGATGTCTATTAGGTCCACTTGGTCCAGATCTGAGTTCAAGTGCTGGATATCCTTATTAATTTTCTGTCTCGTTGATCTATCTAATATTGACAATGTAGTGTTAAAGTCTCCCACTATTATTGTGTGGGAGTCTAAGTCATTTTGCAGGTCGTTAAGAACTTGCTTTATGTGTCTGGGTGCTCCTGTATTGAGTGTGTATATATTTAGGATCATTAGCTCTTCTTGATGCATTGATCATTTTACCATTATGTAATGTCCTTCTTTTCTTCTTTTGATCTTTGTTGGTTTAAAGTCCATTTTATCAGAGACTAGGATTTCAACTCCTGCTTTTTTTTTTCTCTCCATTTGCTTGATAAATCTTCCTCCATCCCTTTATTTTGAGCCTATGTGTGTCCTGGCATGTGAGTTGGGTTTCCTGAATACAGCACACTGATGGGTCTTGACTTTTTATCCAATTTGCCAGTCTGTGTCTTTTGAGTAGGGCATTTAGCCCATTTACATTTAGGGTTAATATTGTTATGTGTGAATTTGATGTGCCATTTTGTTGCTAGCTGGATGTTTTGCCCATTAGTTGATGCGTTTTTTTTTTCATTGTATTGATGCTCTTTACCATTTGGTATATTTTTGGAGTGGCTGGTAATGGTTGTTCTTTTCTATGTTTAGTGCTTCTTTCAGGAGCTTTTGTAAGGCAGGCCTAGTGGTGACAAAATCTCTCAGCAATTGCTTGTCAATAGAGGATTTTCTTTCTCCTTTGCTTATGAAGCTTAGTTTGGCTGGATAGGAAATTTTATATCGAAAGTTCTTTTCTTTAAGGATGTTGAATATTGGCCCCCACTCTCTTCTGGCTTGTAGGGTTTCTGCTGAGAGATCTGCTGTGAGTCTGATGGGCTTCCCTCTATGGGTAACCTGACCTTTCTCTCTGACTGCCCTTAGCATTTTTTCCTTCATTTCAACCCTGGTGAATCTGACAATTAATTATGTGCCGTGGGGTTTCTTTTCTTGAGGAATATCTTTGTGGTGTTCTCTGTATTTCCTGGACTTGAATGGTGGCCTGGCTTGATAGGTTGTAGAAGTTCTCCTGGATAATATCCTGAAGAGTGTTTTCCAGCTTGGATTCATTCTTTCCATCACATTCAGGTACACCTATCAAACATAGATTAGGTCTTTTCACATAATCCCATATTTCTTGGAGGCTTTGTTAATTTCTTTTTACTCTTTTTTCTCTGTTCTTTCCTTCTCATTTTATTTCATTGAGTTGACCTTCAATCTCTGATATCCTTTCTTCTGCTTGGTCAATTCAGTTATTGAAACTTGTATATGCTTGGTGAAATTCTCATGCTGTGTTTTTCAGCTCCATCAAGTCGTTTATGTTCTTCTCTAAGCTGTTTATTCTAGTTAGCATCTCATCTAACCTTTTTTCTAGGTTCTTAGTTTCTTTGCATTGGGTTAGCACATGTTCTTTTAGCTCAGAGAAGTTTCTTATTACCCACCTTCTGAAGCCTGTTTCTGTCAATTCATCAGATTCATTCTCCATCCATCTTTGATTGCTAGCTAGTGAGGAGTTGTGATCCTTTGGAGAAGGAGAGGCATTCTGGTTTTTGGTGTTTTCATCCTTTTTGCACTGGTTTCTTCCCATCTTAGTGGCTTTATCTACCTGTGGTTTTTGTAGTTGGTGACTTTTGGATGGGGTCTTTGAGTGGATGCCCTTTTTGTTGATGATGAAGTTATTTCTTTCTGTTTCTTAATTTTCCTTCTAACAGTCAGGCCTCTCTGCTGCAGGATTGCTGGAGGTCCACTCCAGACCCTGCTTGCCCAGGGATTACCAGTGGGGGCTGAAGAACAGTAAGGGTTGCTGCCAGTTTCTTCTGTTATTTTCATCCCAGAAGGGTACCTGCCAGATGTCGGCCTGAGCTCTCCTTTATGAGGTATTTCTTTGGGTATATGGGTGTTGGGGAGCTGCTTGAAGGACAGTCTGTCCCCTATAAGAGCTCGAGTGCTGTGCTGGGAGCTCCATTGTTCCATGCAGAGCTGCTGAGCAGGTACTTTTATGTCTGCTGCAGCGGAACTCATAACCACCTCTTTTCCCAGGTGCCCTGTCCTAGGAAGGTCAGCTTTATTTATAAGTTCCTGTCATGCTGCTGCCTTTTTTCATAGATGCCCTGCCCCACACAGAGTAGTCTAGTCACAGCCTGCCAGCAGAGGCATTGCTGAGCTGCTGCAGGCTTTGCCCAACCACTATGAACTGCCTCGGTAGTGGTGGTCGCCCTTCCCCTCACTGAACTCAACTGTCCTGGGTCCAGCTGTCCTTGCTGTGAAACTCTCAATCCAGAGTATTTCAGATTGCTTGTTTTGTGGGGGTGGCATCCGCTGAGCCAGACTGCCTGGCTCCCTGTCTCTGCCCCCTCCCTTTCAGGTGAATGGGTGGCTCTGTCTCCCAGGTTTTCCACACTCCAGTTGAAATGGCTGCCCAGATTTGTGTGAGTTTCTGTGCGCCAAGCTGGCACCAGCTGAAACTGCCGTGCTGAAAACTCCTGGTGCTTTTCAGCTTGGGAATATCCTGGTCTATGGACAGTGAACATTTGTTTGGAAATGTGGTGGGCACTCACCCTCTGCTGTTCTTGCTGGGAACTGCACTCCGGAGCTGTTCCTATTCAGCCATCTTGGATCCTGACCCTGATGATTGCTTTTCTATGAGTTGAGAATTAGTCTGGTAATGTCAATGTGTATTGTATTCTTTCAGCAAACCTATAGTGTCCTTGCAAAGTAAACACAGTGGTCTGACAGCTAATTGATAAACAGAACTTATGTTCCAGTAGGACTTAAAAATGCAACTCAGAAATCACATTTTTCTTGTTCTAACATGAAGGGTATGCACTGTGCTATGGTTTGAATGTCTGTGTTCCCTCCAAAGTTCATGTTGTGAATTAATTCCCAATGCAACAGTATTAAGAGGTGGAGTATTTAGGAGGCAATGAGGCCATGAAAGCTCCACCTTCATGAGTGAGCTTAGTGCTTTATAAAAGGGCTGGATGAAACTAGCTAGGCCCTTTGCCCCCTGCCTTCTACCATGGGAGAATGCAGGGTTTGTCTCCTCCAGAGGATGCAGTAACCAGGTGCCACCTTGAAGTGGAGAGTAGCCTAACCAGACACTGCACCTGCCAGGGCCTTGATCTTCAACTTCCCAGCCTCCAGAACTGTGGGAAATAAATTCCTGTACTTTATAAGTCTCAGTCTCAGGTATTTTGTTATAGCAGCAGAAACAGACAAAAACACATTGTTAATAAAACAATAAAATAAGATGTCACTGTACGGTGATACATGGTTGGAAAACTGTCAAGTTATAAACATGTCACTGTGATTTATAGTGCTCTGGGCAACAGCGCAAAGCCATAAGAACATCACATTCAGTCGGTCATCATGACTTAGCTATGCCATGGTAGTTCAGAAGCAATAATAAATAAATGAATAAGCATGGCTGTGTTTCAATATAGCTTTACTTATGGGCATTAAAATTTTAATTTTATATAATTTTCACATGACAATATTCTTTTTTCTATTCATTTTCATTCAAAATGCTTTTTTCTCCACAACCATTTAAAAATTTTAAAACCCATAAGACAATGAAAAGAAAAACTACCCACTGGGAGAAAATATTTGCAAAATACATATCTGATAAATGATTGTTATCCAAAATATACAAATAACTCTTAAAATTCAACAATAAGAAAACAGACCAACTGAAAAAGAACAAAAGATCTAAACAGATTCCTCACCAATACAGATATACAGAGGGCAAGTAAGCATAAGAAAAGATGTTCATTTCATATGTCATTAGGGAACTGCCGGTTAAAACAACAAGATACCCCTATACACCTACAGAAAACCCAAAGCACTGACAACCCCAAATGCTGGTGATGATGTGGGGCAATAGGAACTCTCATTCATTGCTGATGAGAATGCAAAATGGTGCAGTCCCTTTGGAATACAGTGTGGCAATTTCTTACAAGGCTAAACATACTCTTAGGATTCAGCAATCTCCTTCCTTGGTATTTGCTCAGATGAATTGAAAACTTATGTTCATATAAAACCATGCATATGAATGTCTATAGTAGCTTTATTCATGATTGCCAAAACTTGAAAGCACCCAAGATAGGTGAATGGATGGATAAATTGTGGTTTTATTCAGCACTAAAAAGGCATGAGCTATCAAGCCATGAAAAGACATAGAGGACTACAAACCACTGCTCAAGGAAATGAGAGGACACAAACAGATGGAAAAACATTTCATGCTAATAGATAGGAAGAATCAATATCATGAAAATGGCCATACTGCCCAAAGTCATTTATTGATTCAATGCTATCCCCATCAAGCTACCATTGACTTTTTTCACAGAATTGGAAAAAAGCACCTTAAACTTCACATGGAACCAAAAAAGAGCCCACATAGCCAAGACAATCCTAAGCAAAACAAAGCAAAGCAAAACCAACAGAGCTGGAGGTATCAGGCTACCTGACTTCAAACTATACTACAAGGCTACAGTAATCAAAACAGCATGGTACCAGTACCAAAACAGATATATAGACCAATGAAACAGAACAGAGCCTTCAGAAATAATGCCACACATCTATAACCATCTGATCTTTGACTAAGCTGACAAAAACTAGCAATGGGGAAAGGATTTCCTATTTAATAAATGCTTTGGGGAAAACTGGCTAGCCATGTGCAGAAAGCTATAACTGGATCCCTTCCTTACACCTTACACAAAAATTAACTCCAGATGGATTAAAGATTTAAACATAAGACCTAATACCATAAAAACCCTAGAAGAAAACCTAGGCAATACCATTCAGGACATAGGCATGGGCAAGGACTTCATGACTAAAACACTAAAAGCATTGGCAACAAAAGTCAAAATAGACAATTGGGATCTAATTAAACTTAAGAGTTTCTGCACAGAAAGAGAAACTATCATTAGAGTGAACCAGCAATCAATAGAATGGGAAAAAACTTTTGCAGTCTACCCATCTGAAAAAGGGGCTGATACCCAAAATCTGCAAAGAACTTAAACGAATTTACAAGAAAAAAACAAACAACCCCATCAAAAAGTGGGTGGAGGATATGAACAGCCACTTTTCAAAAGAAGACATTTATGCAGCCAACAAACATGAAAAAAAGTTCATGATCATCACTGGTCATCAGAGAGATGCAAATCAAAACCACATTGAGATACCATCTCACGCCAGTTAAAATGGCAATTATTAAAAACTCAGGAGACAACAGATGCTGGAGAGGATGTGGAGAAATAGGAAGATTTTTACACTGTGGGTGGGAGTGTAAATTAGTTCAACCATTGTGGAAGACAATGTGGCGATTCCTCAAGGATCTAGAAATAGAAATACCATTTGACTCACAATCCCATTTACCCAACGGATTATAAACCATTCTATTATAAAGATACATGCACACGTATGTTTATTGTGGCACTGTTCACAATAGCAAAGACTTGGAACCAACCCAAACGCTCATCAATGATAGACTGGATAAAGAAAATATGGCACATATACAACATGGAATACTATGGAGCCATAAAAAAGGATGAGTTCATGTCCTTGCAGGGACATGGATGAAGCTGGAAACCATCATTCTCGGCAAACTGACACAAGATCAGAAAACTAAATTTATGCTCTTATTCATAAGTGACTGTTGAACAATGAGAACACATAGACATAAGGAGGGGAACATCTCACACTGGGGCCTGTCAGGGGTTGGGGCTAGTGGAGGGATAGCAGGGGGTGTAGGGATAGGGGAGGGATAGCATTAGGAGAAATATCCAATGTAGATGACAGAGTGATGGATGCAGCAAACCACCATGGCACATGTATACCTATGTAACACACCTGCCATTCTGCACATGTACCCCAGAACTTAAAGTATAATAAATAAAATCTTTTAAAAAAGAAAAGACATAGAGGAATTTTAAATGCATATTGCTAAGTGAAAGAAGCCAATTTGAAACTCACACTGTATGATATGAATCACACTGTATGATTTCAATAATGTGACATTCTGGAAAAGACAAACCTATGGAAATTAAAAAGATCAATGGTTGTCAGGGGTTTCAGTTGGAGGAAGAAGGAAGGAAGGATCAATGGGGGCACCCCAGGGGGTCTTTAGGGCAGTGAAACATGTTCTGTATGATATTGTAAAGGTGAATACATGTAGTTATGCTTCTGTCAAAACCCATAGACTCTACCAGGCATGGTGGCTCATGCCAGTAATCCTAGCACTTTGGGAGGCTGAGGTGGGTGGATCATCTGAGGTCAGAGGTTCAAGACCAGTCTGGCCAACATGCGAAACCCTGTCTCTACTAAAAATACAAAAATTAGCCTGTTGTGGTGGCACATGCCTGTAATGCCAACTATTTGGGGGGCTGAGGCAGGAGAATCTCTTGAATCCAGGAGGCGGAGTTGCAGTGAGCCGAGATTGTGCCACCGCTCTCCAGCCTGGGTGACAGAGCGACTCCATCCCAAACAGATAAACAAACACCCATAGAATACACAACACAGAGAGTGAACCTTCATGTAAACTATAGACTTCATTAATAATAAGATATCAATATTGGCGCATCGATTGCATTAATAACAAATGTACTACATTAATGTAAGATGCTAATAATAAGGGAAACCTAGGTGAGGGGAGAAAGCACACGCGAACTCTACTTTCTTCTCAATTTTTCTTTAAACTTAAAATGGCTCTAAAAAATTAAGTCTATTACTTAAAAAAAATTCTTATTTCATGGTCTGTACAAAAACAGGTTGTAGACTGGGTTTGGTCCATAGGCCATAGTTTGCTGATTCTTGATCTCACTCATAGCAGTAGTAGTTTTATTCTAAGTGTATTGTTATCTATGTTATTTTGGATGGTTAAGGTATTTGTAAAATTTAAGAGATTTGGCCTGTTTTTTACAAATTACTTTACAATATGCAATTAAATAATTGTTTTAGCCAATGATTGTAGTTGAAACTTTCACTTTGAAGATAGCATTAGAATATTTAAAAGAATTCAAAGCATCATCGTTTTTTACTGATTAGATTGACAAATCTATTTAAGAACTCCAGAAGGTCTTATTCGTTAATTCAAATCCCTTAAAAAGTTATATATCAAATTGATAAATGCTGCTTTAAATAAATATCTGAAGAACTTTAAGTTTGAAGTGGGAGCAACTATTAGTCAAAATCAGTTTAAAGTAATTGTTGATTTTTGCTAAATTTAAAAATAGCATATCTGTGAACTGGACCTATTAAAAGCTTAGGAAATGTTTTAAAAGAAACTTAAGAAAGCAAAGTACAATTTCTGGACCTCATTGGGATGTAATTTGGACAAACCAACTCTGACCAAAATATATAAAACTATTGGTGAAATTTAATCGCTAAATAGTATAATAATATTAAAGAATAAACCTTTTGTCTCTTTTTTGGTGTGATAAAGGTACTGAGGTTATTTCAAAAGAAAAAAAAGAATCCTTATGCTTAGAAATACATTCTCAAATATTTAAGTGAAACAATATCTGCGATTTGTTTTAAAATAACTAAGCTGATAGACAGGAGTAGAGATGAAGCAAGACCGGCCATCTACTGCTCATTGTTCAAACTGACGATGGGTATACGAGGTTCCTTATTCTATCTACTTTTGTGTATATTGCAAAAGCAGATGTAAAGTTTTAAAAAAATTGCTTAATGAAGAAATACATTTTTAAACCAGTTAAATATTAATTTTGTTAAAACCAAGTAACTTAAAAGTAGTCTTTTTCTGTGCATAAAGTCACTCACAAAAATACCAATCAAATTCGGACTGAACTGCTCCTTCTTTCCCCAGGCTTCCAGAGGACAGAGCTGGTGCTAGCAGTGGGGAGTGGTGAGGAAATAGGCAACTTTCTGCTCACGATACAAAGGTACCCTGTACCAAGGTGAGCAGGCGGCCTTGAGCAGCAGTGAGATCCCACTCTGGCCAGGCCTTTGCTGAGGGCATTCTCCTGTGGGTAGATGAGGTGACAATGCCTGGTCCTGTCCCTTCAGTCCATAAGGTTCTAAGGCTGGATGAATGACCTTGCCCACCAGCAATCACTGCTTTAGGGAAGAGAGATCAGACTCTGGCATCCTGCTTAAGAAGAAATCTGAGGTTCCCTCTTCCTAGCTTACATGACCACAACCGATCTGCTGTCAGCGGTTGAGTTTTGAGGAGCACAACTTGGCCTCACCTACTCTAATCCTTTTTGTAAGGTCATGGAAGAGATTGCTTCCCAGGAGAAAAATATGACAGCTCTTGAAAAAGCCATCCTTGACCAAGAAGGGCCAGCCAAGGTGGCTCATACGCGCTTGGAGACCAGGACGCACCGGCCGAATGTGGAGCTGTGTCGCGATGTTGCGCAGTATAGGCTAATGAAGGAGGTTCAAGAGCTCACCCGCAACGTTGCAAGGTAGGCTAGCAGCCAGGGGCAGAGGGCCTTCGGGTCTCATTCCCAACCTGGATTTCAAGCAGAGGCTAGGTAGTGACCAGCAGGGTGAATGAAGCCTACTTGCTCTGTAATGTTTGAGGAATCCTCCCTAGAGGGCAGTCTCCACCACCTCCCGCCAAAATTGTTGCCTTGCAGAAAACGGATCCCTATATGGAATGATTCTAAAGAAGCCCAAATCCAGATGTTTAGGTAAAATCTGCCGTTTTAAACATCAGCATTTCTAAGGTATCTATGTCATGAATCTGGCCTGTGGCCACCAATTTGAAATCTCTTTTTTTTTTTCATTATGCTTTTTATTTTAAAATTAGTGAAATCTTTGTCTTAATGAGGAGAGAGGAAAGGAAGAGGACATATCAATTTGGCTCCTGCACTGAACACTGCGGAACATTCTTTCCCCTGAAAAAGCAATGCATAGAGAGAAATTATTCTCTTCTGCTCTTCCCTTTCTCCTAGATTGAAGGAAACTTTAGCCCAAGCTCAGGCAGAGCTGAAAGGGCTGCATCGCAGACAGCTTGCCCTGCAGGAGGAGATCCAGGTCAAAGAGAACACCATCTATATTGACGAAGTGCTGTGTATGCACATGAGGAAGTCCATCCCACTTCGGGACGGGGAAGACCATGGGGTCTGGGCTGGGGGCCTCCGCCCTGATGCTGTCTGCTAATAGGCGGGCTAGTTCCAATTCTCATTAAACCACATTGTAAACAGTAGTTACAGTAGTACAGAGTTCTCATTTCAGGCTGGTGGAGCCTCTAACCAGCCTGCTGCAACCTCTTGGCTGGCATTCCAAGCCTGCTCAGGGGGCTGATTTCGGGGCAAGTTTCTTTTCTTATGCTACTGGTGTGGTGTTTGCCTAACAATTAAATTTCATGTTTTAGCACAGGCCACTCTTATAATGCCACAGGACTTGGGGCCCCAGGAGAGGGTTTCAAGACATTTCAGTTCAGATTCAATTCAGTAAAGTAGCTGGGGTGGATCACTACCTAGACCGTGCCCCTCTTGCTCATGAGATGGGATGCTAAGCTTTCTCTTGGCTCTCAAAATTTCTTTTCTCTAGAAAACAATGTGGTGATGGCTGACGTAGACCCCTCTGGATGGTCCACAGGAAGCTTATTCAAGTCCTACAAAACCTAGGTGAAAGAGCAGCAGGCCCGATCAGGAGTCCTCTTGAGCCTGCAGGCACCTCTCTGGGTCTTTCTCTGGAGTGAAATTCCATCTGGGGGAAGGGAATGAGGAGTGGGTGAGCCAGGTTGCTGTTGTCTGGGGTTATGGGGTCACAGAGTGGGGATATCTTGGGGTCACAGAATGGGGATATCTCTGGCTCACAGGCTGGAGGAGGGCTCTAAGGGTGCCTGTGGATGCGCATGTCAGCTGTGGGGGGCAGCTGGTGGGGGTACTCAGCCTATGTGCAGGCCCCAGGAACTGCAGTCTCAAAATTGTCAGGTTGGGAAAGAGGAGGCAAACTTTCCCGGGCTCCAAGTGCAAGCTTTTCCAGGTACCAGTAATGTGCATCCTTACTCATGTGTACCTAATGTGAGTTAGTGGTAGTTTCCAGACCAATTAGCAATCATTGGGAGTGTTTTTTTTTTCTTTTAAATACTCAAATAACATAAAGAAAAAGAAAATATTCCATTCATGCCATGGGTGCAAGTCAGTGGTTAAGGCTGTAGGTTCTGGAGTCTGCTGTCTGCAGCACGGGGTCTCCAGTAGTCCCTACTCACAGGGTTAGGGGGCGTTGAATGAAAGTACCTCCAAAAGGGGTTCATACTGAGCCTGTATCATGGGGCAGGGAGTGTTTGATGAATGTGAGCCATTGTGAGCAGCCCCACCCTATACCAGCATAATTTCTGCACAGTCGTACTCATGGCATAGACTCAATTTCATATAGTTGTTTTCTTCCTTCACTGCTCATTGCAAGCCATTGTTCATGTTGCTAAATTGTCTTTATAATTATTTTAATGGTTACGTACCTCTTTAAAAGTTTTCAGCAACAGTGTTTTATATACTTACTGTTTCTTTTCCAAAGAGAGTTCTGCTTATGGGTGGCGGCTGCCTTCCGCTGATTTGCAGCAGTTCAGGGATCTATCTGGGAGACCTTTGCTGTGAAAAACCATTCATTCGTTCCTTATTCCGCTAACATTGAAGGAACACCTTCGAAGTATGAGGTTTACCATCTCACCACCCTCCCACATGTGAAGCTGCTACTACGCTCTGCTAACATTTGGTTTCCTGATGCTTATGGACACCTGATAGTGTGGGGCTCGAAGACCTAGTTTCTAGTTCCAACACTAGCCAGGGAAGTTTCTCTCTTTCCTTAGGGCCACCTGTAAAGTAAGGAATGGATTATATGGCCTGGAACTCTTGCTATCCTTGCCGTTCCCTGAATTTGGCTGTCTATCTGCACGTATGGCATCATAGGGCACAATGACAATGCAGGGTGTGGGCCTAATTCCTAGGAGCTTTACAATCGAGGTTTTCCTTGGTCCAGAGACTCTTTGACATCAGAAAGGGATGTTCCTGATTTGGGATGGAGAAAGCCCCTTTGATGCCAAAAGCACTGGCTTAATTCTGATCTATGCTGCAGGTGCTGAACATCTCCTCTTAGAGTGCTGAGCAAATTCACAGCGGTTCCAATGCCCCAATCAAGGAGGGAGGCCCCTCTCTGCTCACTGGGAAGTTTCTGGGTGCTCTTCTGCTCTGGCTCAGAAGAGTCTGAATAGGCCTCCCCCTTCACTGGGCAGACCTCAGAGTTTGTGCTAACTTGGTAGGGTTATGAGGTCTGTCCCAGAGGATGTGGCCAGCAGGGTGTGAAGACGTTGGGCAAAATCCCTCCTTGTGAATACAGCTCTGAGAGGCAGCCAGCCTCAGTGGTGGATTCAGATTTCAGGCTCTGCTGGGAGATGTGATTCAGATCAGCTGGTGGATCAGTTCCACCGTCTACCTGTGGTGTGATCCCCGACAAGTTACTCAACTGCCCTGAGCTTCAGTTGCCTAATCTGTAAATAAGACTAATAAAGGCTAGATCAGTGAGATAACACATGGAAGACTCAACACGGTGGCCGGCACGTGCTGTTTTTAAGGGAAATGTGATTTCGATTTTGGTTAAGGCCATTTCTCAACATGTAGACACAAAACGCAGAAACATCTAAGATTTCAAGAAAACAACATTTTGTTAGTAAATCTGCTCACGCAATTCCTGGGTCTCATTGGGTATCACTGTGTTTCACAAATGAAATCTGGTCTTAGCCTGTGTTTCATGAAGGGCATTAGCCATTAGCCCACAGTTTCAAGAGCCTTTTTAGCTACTGATTAAGGCCATCCTGTTTCATACCCCTCTGATCCATCCAAACCAGATATCTTTTCAAGATAAAACTTTCTTCTTAGATAATACAAAATTTATTTTTAAATATCATCACTTAAATTGGGAGTCATTTGGCCAGGTGTGGTGGCTCACACCTGTAATCCCAGCACTTTGGGAGGCTGAGGCAGGTGGATGATCTGAGGTCAAGAGTTCAAGACCAGCCTGGCCAACATGGTGAAACCTCATCTCTACCAAAAAAAAAAAAAAAAAAAAAAATTAGCTGGACATGGTGGCGCACACTTGTAGTCCCAGCTACTTAGCGAGGCTGAGGCAGGAGAATTGCTTGAACCCAGGAGGTGGAGGTTGCAGTGAGCCAAGATCATGCCACTGCACTCCAGCCTGGGCGACAGAGGGAGACTCCATCTAAAAAAAAAAATGGGAGTTATTTAAACTTGAATCTTCTTAAGACAGAACCAAAATTGAATGTTTGTAATCCACATAATTAAAAGAAACACAGGACCAAAGTTTCTATCTCTTCCGTGGTTCGTTTGGCAGTGATGAGTGGGAATTCTCTTGAGTAGCACAGAATTTGGCACTCTGGGGAAAATCTCAGGAAGGTTGCTTTTCCCCCAGTGTACTCAATCTAGGTACTTCTCTGTTCTGTGGATTCTGTTGTCTGCCACTCACCTTAACCCAGAGAGCTCATCTCTTGTCATCTTCTCCCTTCACAACCACTCTAGCATGTTCTGGGGGTGCCAGGGTTGGGAATGACAAGGTCAGAGCCACCCTCCCACGGGAGCAGGATCATATTTGGGTAACAGTGATGAATAATGGTATTAGAACTCACCTTTGGTTTCTGTTTAGTCTGGACTCCATTTAAATGTAGTTTCTCCTTCATTTATGCCCAGCCCTGATTCTTTCACAAGTCAGTTTCTCTGTGGCTTATGTAGGTATGGCAGGCCATCCCGGATAATTGACTGATGGACAATAGTGATAACCTATCACTCTCAGCTGTGATCCACAGTTCATAAAGTGGCTTATCGTGTATTTTCTCACCAAATCTTTACAAAAACCTGAAGACGCTGGTATTATTATTAGCTGCATTTTATAGATGGGATGCTGGCCTTGATGTCAGACAGACCAGGGTTCAAATCCTGGCTCAATCTTCCTCTTACTGTGTAACCTTGGGTAAGTGACTTAGCCTCTCTGTGCCTCTGTTCTGTTATCTCACAGTCATGATGCCTACACTGTCTGTGATCCACATAGCCCTTTTCTGGTGTAGTGCTTTGCCACTCTAGGCCCTGGGACAGAGGAGGTTAGTGAGACTCTTGTGGTTTCCAATAAATGTTGTTAACAGCCTATTGTCGGCAAGTGCAGGCACCCAAAGCTGCAGAACTAACAAGAAATTAATAGGAACACTGAGGCTGGATTCTGAGCTCCCTGATATAGGGAATCAAGTCCCTGATCATGACTTAAGCAGATATCTCCCTCCCCCTGGGCAAGAGAGACCTATCCTCACAGCTGCCTATACCTGCTGGCTAACCTTGTGCACAGAGTCCTCTGCTGGGGGGAGAGGAAGGAAAGGGGGAGTGGATGAAAAACATGAGGAATGGAGGCCTCCACCTCAGATACAGCATCACAAAGGACACTCCCCAGAGTCATTTGTCCATCAGGGCAGGGCTGGCAGCCATGCAGCCAACTGTCTCATGTAGTTAATTTATATTTACAGACCATGCGTAGTATTGAGGCAAACCAGGTCTGACTTACAGAAAATAGCTCAAGGAAGGAAAATAGAAAGCTGGAAAGAAGAAAGTCTTTCAACTCTGCTTAATGAAGTGAAGAACTGACCCCATGATCTCACTTCAAGACCACTCACTGGAATTCTAGCTTCCAAAGGTCACTCTGCTACTGGGATATAGTTTCCGTGGCCACCTGATAAGGATGAGCTAACCTTTAACTGAGACCAGATCTGAAGTAAATTAGGTAAACATTCTTTGTTAATCACTGGCACTTGTGTTTTGCACAGTGAACTAACGGTGTTTAAGATCTGGCTTAAAGGCAAACATTTTCACTCTTGCAAAAGAGGCTGCACGTTTTCCAGGCTATGATGAGAACTTTCACATAAACGTCAAAGAGTTGCTGCATCCAAACTGATTCTGAGAAGGTGTAGAAACAAAGGCCTTGTAAAACCTGCCAAAATAATAGTTCTAGATGTATCCATAAATCAGTGAAAACCATATTTCACAGAAAGAGAATAACCTTATTTAAGAGAATCATCGTATACAGTCCACCTCATGCCACTGCTAAAATAGTGGGAATGAACTTGGTCCATGAGAAAGGGACTTGGTCACAATCAATCGTTCTATTTGCTGATGCCTGAAGATCAATGTTTCATTCAGAAGACAATTTTCCGAGTCTTATTTTCTCTACATTTTTTTCAGCTAATTTGCCAAAATTAGTGGTGTAATGTTTTCCCCTCCCAGTTGTTAATTTTATAATTGGAGAACCCCTTACATCACTGGTCCTTCTTTTTTTTTTCTTTTTTTGAGACAAAGTCTCACTCTGTTGCCAGACTGGAGTGCAGTAGCATGATCTCAGCTCACTGCAACCTCTGCCTCCTGGATTCAAGCGATTCTCCTGCCTCAGCCTCCCAAGCAGCTGGGACTACAGGTGCATACCACTGCACCTGGCTAATTTTGTATTTTTATTAGAGACAGGGTTTCACCATGTTGGCCAGGATGGTCTCGATCCACCCGCCTTCACCTCCCAAAGTGCTGGAATTACAGGCATGAACCACTGCACCTGGCTGGTCCTTCTCTTTTGAAGGTCTGGCACACAGAGTCAGCTGGGCTTTAAACTGGTGCACCTCCAGACCCTGAGGAAAATGCTGATATCAGTCACTGTCTCAAACACCATCAGAAAAAAATCTTGAGAGATAATTGGTTGAAAAAATGAATATTAGAAGAAGTTTTGAATCCCACATGCAATTTCTCAGGCAAGTAAACAGTTCATTCTTGTGTGGTGACATTAATAGTGTCAACGTCAAATGAAAGGCAGTTGGAAACCATAGAACAATTAGGTACCTTAATCCATCAAAACAAAGAAGAAGAAAGTATAAATAGTCAAATTCCTAGCTTATTGGTTCCTAAGATTTCTAATAGCCAGTGGGAGTGGAGAGGAAAGATTCCTCGGAGTGGATCCAGATCTACAATGATATTCCTAAGAGCATGAAAAGTCAGCCTGCATCCTTGTTCTCACCATGTCAGCGGATGTCACCACTGCCCCAAATACCACAGGAATAGCTTGATTTATTCTTTCCCCAGGGTCACCCCCCCAAAACAGATTAATGTTCAAATTAGGGACAACTTAAACATTCAGGTGTGGCGTTAGCATTTGGTCACATATTTGCTTGGGCTGTTTCTACCACAGGTCATCAATCCGATGGTATTAGAACCCAGCTTTGGTTCCCGTTCAGTCTGGGCTCCATTTAAACATAGTTTCTCATTCATTCATGCCCAGCCCTGATTCTTTCATGAGTCAGTTTTTCTGTGGCTTGTGTAGGTATGATGCAACCTTAGGCCTATCAGATAATTGACTGATGGACAATAGTGATGACTTGTCACTCTCAGCTGTGACCCACGTTCATAAAGTGGCTTATCGGATATTTTCTTATCAAATCTTTACAAAAACCTGAAGAGGCTGGTATTATTACTAGCTCTATTTTGTAGATGGGATGCCGGCCTGTATGCAAACAGACCAAGTTTCAAATCCTGGCTCACTCTTTGTCTTACTATGTGACCTTGGGAAAGTGACTTAACCTCTCTGTGCCTCTGTTCTGTTACCTCAGAGTCATGATGTCTACATCGTCCTTGTGATCCACATAGCCCTTTTCTGGTGTATCGCTTTGCCATCCCAGGCTCTGGGATAGAGCAGGTTAGTGAGATTCTTGTGGTTTCTAATTGAACAATGCATGTCAGGGAAGTTTCTAGATACATCCCAGGGGCGCCTCTCTAGCCAGGCGTTTCTAGGTATAAGGTCAGCAGGTAACTGCCTAATTTAAGACTGAAGTTTTTAAAAGGTCACTGTCAAGTTCCAAATCACCATTTCCTCAAAAGCCTGAGCCAGCGTCTTGCCAGGATGCTGCCTCTGCCACAGCGCAGGGTGTGGGACAGCTGAAGGAGAGTGTGAATTCGAATTCCTGCTCTGCACGCAGTGGCGGTGAGGCTTCAGGGAAGTTACTTAACTTCTCTGATGTTCATTTTCTTGGTCTGTAAATCGGATGAAAAATATCCTTCTTGCCAGGCTGTTGTGAAGACAAAATGAGTTATGTTATGTGTGGTGCCTGATATGGCTTCTCACTAAATGGTATCTTCTTAATGGGTTGCTTTCCAAAAATTTGAGAAAAAGCATCTGTGAACTAAGAGTAAATATTGAAAAGTAGTACCAGAGCTTTAAAAAGTACAAATTTGGCTCGGTGCACTGGCTTGTGCCTGCAATTCCAGCACTTTGGGAGGCTGAGGCAGGTGGATCACCTGAGGTCAGGAGTTTGAGACCAGCCTGGACAACATAGTGAAACCCCTTTTCTACCAAAATTATGAAAACTAGGCAGGCATGGTGGTGGCTCCTGTAATCCCAGCTACTCAGGAAGAAAGAGAATTGCTTAAACCCAGGAGGCAGAGGTTGCAGTGTACCGGGATCACGCCACTACAGTCTAGCCTAGGTGACAGAGTGAGACTTGGTCTCAAAAATAAAAGTAAAAAGTACAAATTTCTTTTCTTTGTTTTTTGAGACAGAGTCTTGCTCAGTCACCCAGTCTGGGGTGTAGTGATCAGGGCTCACTGCGGCTTCGACCTCCCCAGCCTCAGGTGAGTCTCCTGCCTCAGCCTCCTAAGTAGCTGGGACTACAGAAAAGCACAGATTTCAAAATCATATATCCTACATTTATTGAGCACCTATCATGTAATGGGCATAGTGGGGAGACAGGCAAAGTGATCATGATCATGAGAGCTGTGAGAACAGCCATGCGGGGTCAGGAGGAGCTTCCTGGAAGAGGAGCTGCCTAAGCTGAGACAGGAAGGATGATGCTGGGCCTATCTGAAACACCCATTACCATTGGTGAGCGCCTGCTGTGGAACACGAGCAGAAATTCAGTAGCTGAGGAAAAAGGTAGGAAAGACATTCCAGGAAGTTGGGAAAGAAGAAACAGATGCTTGAAAGATCAGGGTGAGTTTAGGCAAGTATAGATGGGGCTGGGGGCCGAAGACTGGGCAGAGATTAGAAGTGGAGGCCTGAAGGCAATATAGGAGGCCCAGAAATCCAGGTAGACGTAAGAGAGATTGAGACATGAATACAGAAATAGTGAAGAAGGGGCTGGGTTCGGTGGCTCACGCCTGTAATCCAGCACTTTGGGAGGCTGAGGTGGGCAGATCACCAGGTTGAGATTGAGACCATTCTGGCCAACATAGTGAAACCCCGTTTCTACTAAAAATACAAAAATTAGCTGGGGGTGGTGGCGCATGCCTGTAGTACTAGCTAACTGGGAGGCTGAGGCAGGAGAATCGCTTGAACCTGGAGTGGAGGTTGCAGTGAGCCGAGATTGCACCACTGCACTCCAGCCTGGTGACAGAGCGAGACTCCTAAAAAAAAGAAAGAAAGAGGCCGGGCGCGGTGGCTCAAGCCTGTAATCCCAGCACTTTGGGAGGCAGAGGCGGGTGGATCACGAGGTCAAGATATCGAGACCATCCTGGTCAACATGGTGAAACCCCGTCTCTACTAAAGATACAAAAATTAGCTGGGCATGGTGGCGCGTGCCTGTAATCCCAGCTACTCAGGAGGCTGAGGCAGGAGAATTGCCTGAACCCAGGAGGCAGAGGTTGCGGTGAGCCGAGATTGCGCCATTGCACTCCAGCCTGGGTAACAAGAGTGAAACTCCGTCTCAAAAAAAAAAAAAAAACAAAAAAAAAAGAAAGAAAGAAAGAAAGAGAAAGAAGGAAGGAAGGAAAGAAAAAGAAAGAAAGGAAGAAAGAGAGAGAAAGAGAAAAAGAAAGAAAGAAAGAAAAAGAAGGAAGGAAGAAAGGAAAGAAAGAAAGAAAGGGAGAAAGAAAGGAAGAAAGAAAGAAAGAAAGAAAGAAAGAACGAAAAGAAAGAAAGAAAGAAATAGTGAAGAAGGGATAGAGTCCACAAATGTCTAGAGGCTAAGTACTTGGAGACTGATTTGTTTTACAGGACGAGGGACAGGGAGGGACCTAGCATGGCTCCCAGGTTTCTGGCGTGAGTAGCAGAGCAAGTGGAATGCTGGGATGGAACGTAGGAGGAGGGGGGCTTCTAAAATGAGAGTGAAGTCCAGGCGCGGTGGCTCACGCCTGTAATCCCAGCACTTTGGGAGCCTGAAGCAGGTGGATCGCTTGAGGTCAGGAGTTCAAGACCAGCCTGGGCAACATGGGGAAACCCTGTTTCTACTAAAAATACAAAAATTAGCTGGGTGTGATGGCACATACCTGTAGTCCCAGCTACTGGGGAGGCTGAAGCAGGAGAATCTCTTGAATCTGGGAGGCAGAGGTTGCAGTGAGCTGAGGTCATGCCACTGCACTTCAGCCTGGTCAACAGAGTGAGACTGTCTCAAAAAAATAAAAATAAAAATAAAATAGAATGAGGGGGAGAGTAGGAGAGGGAAAGGGGAAAGAGGGAAGGGGGCAAGCTCTCTGAGTATGAGGAGCCCAGGGGTGGAGAAAGTTCTGGCTATAGCAAGAGGGCTGGGAGACATCCACAGACAGGTGGTGGCAGAAGGCATGGAGGGCTTGAGCTCTGAGAAACACCAGCACTCTCAGGAAACATCCCAGGGGCTGGAGGAAGCCAGGAAAGCATAGGTGTCACGGATGCCACTTTTTGAGGCACTAGGTTAGCAGGTCGAATGCTCCAGAGAGTCAGCTAAGAAAGGAAAAGCATCCTCTAGATTTGGCAATTAGCCACCAATGACACTTTGCCAAAAGCAATTCCAATAGAGTATTGGAGGAAGACATCAAGAAGCATAGAGGCTTATTTTTGTTTTACTCCTGTTTGTCTGTATTGGAGATGGGATCTCACTCTGTTGCTCAGGCTGGAGTGCAGTGGTGTGACAGAGGCTTAAAGATGCTGATCTCTGGCTGGACTTTGTAAAGAAATTGACGAACCTCTGCTGTCTGCTGGTACATACACTGCTGCAAGGTCTGAGAAAAACTGATAGGGCAGAGAAGAAATGGTGAAACATCTCCCTGTTTACACCATGCAAGCCTACCGTCAACATGATAAGATGCCAAGTTGGTTTCTTTCAACTTGGCTTACAGCTTTAAAAAATGTGTGTCTTGAAGGCATAAACCTTAAAGCTATGAATGGAGACTCTGAAAAGTATCTAATCTAGCCCAGAAACGGGAGCAGCGGAATACTAGACCTAGCTGTACTCCGAACACTGCAGTCTCATTAATACCTAAAAAGCCTGAGCCAGCTTTTTTTTTTTTCTGTGTTTACCTTTATACAATTACATAATGAAGTCATTATGGAGCCCAAGGTAGCTTGGTTTGGGCCTTGTGTGAATTGTGGCTGTCAGCCCCTGGCATAGATTCCTTAAAATTCTTAAAGAAGATGAGTTACTTATAAAACACTTCCTGTTGCCTGCCGTCTATCATAACTGGCATTTAAAAGGGCAATCTCAATTAGGTTCACAAACCTCTTTAGTGGGGGGAGTTAGCATTTCTCAAATTGGTTGGGATGGTTAAAATTAAGGAAAGAATAGCTTTATGTTGCCACGGAGGTTAATGTGTCAGTAACAAGCCATATCGAAAGGTGCCTGTCGCTCAAGCTGGTATAGACCCTCGTTCCCTAATCATCTCTGGATATCATGGAAAATCCTCAGTATTTTGAAGTCCTTGAGGTCTGTTTGTGAATAAATGCCACCTGTGCGTGCCATGTGGTGGACAGTGAGTCTATGACAGTTGCAAATCCTTTGTCCGACAATGCCACCAACACTTCTCACTTCTGAAGAGCTCAGAAGCCTCTGGGAAACCCCTCAAGGTATAGATACTGGGTGGTGGATGCTAGAGAAAGAATGTGTGGATGGACAGGATGGTGAGACTGAGAGCCGCTCAGGAGTCCTGTCATCAGTCCAACTTCCCCATTTTACAGATGAGAAAACCGAGTGTCACAAACTGAACACTTGTGTGTTGCCAAAATTCATAGGTGAAAACCCTACTGCCTAACTCAATGGTATCAGGAGGTACGGCCTTTGGGAGGTGATTAGGATTAGATGACAGCATGAGGCTGGAGCTCTCCAGAATGGGACTAGTGTCCTTTGAAGAGACCTGAGAGCTTGTTTCTTCTCTCATGAGGACACAGTGAGAAGGCGCCGTCTATGAACCAGGAAGCAGGCCCTTGCCAGTCACCAAATCTGCCAGCCCCTGCATCTTGGACTTTCCAGCCTCCTGAACAAAATATCTGTTGCATATTTATCTGTTGAGAAATAAATATCTGTTGTTTAAGCCACCCAGTATATTGTATTTTCTTATAGCAGCCCGAGCTGACGAAGACATAGACGTTCAGAGAGGAATGAAGGTAAATAAGCTACTTGCCGAAGGTGTAGCTTGAGTTTCAGACAAAGTTGGACTCCTGGCCCCAAACTCAGGGTCCTTTTCACTATAGCTTGAGCTAACTTCCCAGCCCCTTGTAATTTCTTCTCTGCGAACCACACCCTATCATACACAAGCGAACTCTACAGCCATGTCCGTATTATATGGCCTCCCAGGCTGCTGCTCATTGACCCAGCTGGGCTGTTCTGAGTCTGCCTCCTAGGAATTAGGATTTTGAAATGGAAACATTCAGAGACTGGGAGTGACTAGAGGGTCACAAACTCCTTTGGCTGAGGTCCCTAGAGGTGCCCCAGGTCCTCTCATGCAGTGTTGAACAACGAACTTTTTCTAGAAGATGCCCCAATATAATCCCTTTCTTGGTTAAACTTCTAGAAATTTGTTTCTGTTACTTGCTTTCTTAAGAGCTTTAACTAACATATGTTGAGGGAAAGCCAGTGAGTGGCCCTGCTGGCCCTGGAGAATGTGGGGACATTGCTTCTGAATGTGATGTAGAGCTGTAAGTAGCCAGCAGGGTGACTTCAGCTTATATTCAAAGTCTGCACTCCACTGTGCAAGTCACCTCTCAGGGACTGTCCCTTCCCTGCTTTGAGATCCCACAGAAGCACCCTATTTGTATCACCTCACCCCTCTCCTCCTCACTCCTCCCACCTCCCAGGTGTCTGGGTCACCAGGGAGCAGCTAATGGAATCTGGGCTGATGAGCCCATCTGTTGAGGAATCTGGACTCTGGACAAGAATAATTTAGTTCTACCTGACTGCTCTCTTGAATCAGGAGATACAGACATCGTGCTGTGGATGGGACACAGAAAGCCAGTTTGCAGCAAGAGGAAAAATGGAAGCCTTTGCACCAAAGCAGAGAGGACCCCACCCCTTGCACCAAAGCAAAGGAGAGGACCCCTCCCTCCCCTCCCCTCCCCTCCCCTCCCCCTCTCTTCCTTGGCGGCTTTGGGTTCCATGAGCCACTCAAGCATCCCTAGGCTGCATTCTCCTTTCTGCTCATTGACTCCTAATGGCTTATCTGTGTTCCGTGAGGCACTCAAGCATCCCTGGGCTGCCTTCTTTCTGCTCGCTGACTCCCAGTGGTTTATCTGTGGCTGCAATCCAAGAGGGTGTGATAAGTCACAGGCCATGGCTGCTTGACTGGAGTGGAGGGTGGTGGGACTGCCCCTGACTGGGACCTTGAGGGAGAAACAGATATTGCTTAGTGGAAAGGAGGAAACAGTCCAGGCAGCAGCCCAGCATACACCAAGGTGAGCAGTCTCAAAGAGCTGAATCTGTTTCCAAAACAGTGAGGAATTGGGTGTGGGTCCCTATAGGGAATGTTGCAATCTCAAGTCAAAGCCAAGGAGGACCTATTCTAGCCTTGAAAGATTAGGTTTACTCTTGATTTGAGATTGTAACATACTTCATAGAGACCCACACCCAATTATGACAGTTATAACAATCACTAACGTGTTGAGGGCTTGAATGAGTTATAATAAAATCTGTTATTTCCATTTTACAGGTGGGTAAACTGAGGCTTAGAGGGGTCACATAGATAAGATTCAGAAATAAGCAGGCTAACCCTAACGCACACATTCCTGAAACTACTGCATCTACCATTCAGTAGCAAGGAGACATGCTATACGGAGAAACTGAGGCACGGGGTTAATAACACTCGTAATGACTCAGTGTCAGATTTAGAGACTGAGCTTATGTTTTCCAAATTAGGCCTGAGATTTTAATAGTTTAATCTTATCAAGTCTGTTTCCTGTGAATTAAACTCTACTCTTTGCCTCAAAGTTTGGAAGAGAAACTGGCAACCTTAGGTCCCAGACAAATGCCCAAAAAGATCTTTTTCACTGAGGAAGCACAATCAACAACTCAGCTTCCCAGAGGCAGAAGAGAAGAGTTAGGGAAATTATGAAATCAGTACAGTGAGCTGGCTTGGTTTGCAGCTTTGGGGATACATCCTGCCCCTGAAGGCCTGAGGCCCCTCTACAGCTCCTGGACTGGATGCTCCTGGCAGATTAGCTGCACACAGTGTCTGAGGGGAAGGTGACAGCCTGCCTTGACGGCTGCCTGGCCCAGCAGGCCTGCTTACCCCCAGGGTCTCCCTTGTCCATCTCCATTACAGAGGCTACATGAGCCGTATTCATTCCCTGCCTCCCTTGCAGGTGGGGTGGTAGCTATGTGACTTAGCTCTGGCCAAGGGGGCAGAAGCGGAAGCTGGTTGGGGATATCTAGGAAAGACTTTCACGCCAGTGCTGTCCCTGACTCCCCGTCTTCTTGACTGGATGATGGCTGAGGTGTTTTGAGCTGCAGCAGCCTCTGGAGGCCATGGGAAAAGGCCGAGAAAAGCATGGAGATACCATTGCTCACCCTTGGAAGCCCCACAGCAAAACCAGCTGCCAATGAACTCTAGATCTTTGGTGAGTGAGAAAAATAAGGCCTTATTTGTTGAAGCCACTGTTGGGTTGGCTGACCCTTAGGCCGGAATGCATCCTGACTGCATATCAGAGCCTGACCATCTATGATTTAGTTCTCTCTCTACTCTTTCTGTCTTTTTCTCTGATTGTTTAATCCTGGATCCCTTTGTTGAAATCATACTGGAGAATTGCAATTAAGTAAAAATTGGAGGGGGAGCTCCTTTGGCCAAACAGAGCAGGATGTCCAGGAATAAATCTCCACCTACACACCCCCATGGTCTCATCCAACCTCCTTATGATGCAGATGGGAAAACAGACCTGGCGAGCAGCAGAGAAGTGCCTCCGGTGATCTGGGGCAGAGCTGGCCACAGAAGGCAGGCTCCAGCGGCTACCAGGAGCTCTCCCACCTCCTCACAAGAGGGCTTTACACTTCCTAATGTAGACAGGATGTCAAACGAGAACGCGGGGGTGCAGAAACAGGAACTGACTCGCCAGAGGTCCCAAAGCTAATGAATTGCTGATACTTACTTGGGCAGGGGTGACCTGAGGGGTTTCCAGGAGGTAGCCAGAGATTGGTCCTCCAGCCCATTCACTGAAATGCTCCAGAGTGCGGGGGAGGGGGGGGGGTGGTTATCGCCGGAGGCCCGCGCTGAAGACAATTGGAAGCTAGGGGCGTGTCAGGGGGCGGGTCCGGGTTCTCACCTCCCCATCAACTCAGTGCCCAACCTCCTCAAAAGAAATTGGTTGTTCTTGGGTTCCTCGATAACCGCAAACGGAAATCCAGGCTTCCTAGAGTCCCGCCCCGAGGCTCTAAGACAGAGGGGAGGGGGTGGCTGTTGAAAGGTCTGTCCTGGCTGCGGGAAGGAAGAGGCTGGGCGGGCGGAGCTGGCTCTCCACTACCAGGATCGCTTGCCCAGGTGGTGGTCTTGGCTTGGGTGGGGCCATGGCGGCGCGCAGTAGCTGGGACCAGGCCGTGTCGAGAGTGTGGTGAGCCCCAGAAGCCCGGGGGGGCCGGAGGATCTTAAGGGTTAAGCCCAGACCCGCCACCTGTGCGCCCTGAGCTCCTGAATGGTCAGTGAATGCTGAATGACGCGGGCCGGGGGGAGACCTCCCAGAATCTCTGCCCTGTGAAATATAAATGGTATCAGTGTGTATGTATTGCCCTTCCACTTGCTTTTTTCACTTAGTATGTCTTGAAGGGTGTTTACATCAAGGCAGGAAGAGCCACGCTAGTCTTTAAATTGCTGCATGACACCGAATTACCAGTGCTTACATCACCTCTTCGCAAGCTGACATCTTCTGCTGTTAGTAGGAGTCCTCTAGTAAACATCTTTGTCATTCCTTTCTGAGTCCGTATTTATCTAAGTGGTTGGGTACTGGCCTGCCGTGAACTTGCTTTGTGCCTTGGGGCAAGAATTTAACCTTTCTGAATGTCAGTTTCTCTGTGTAAACGAAGAAAAGAAATTAATTACATGCACTACAACACACACGCCTGGCCCGTGTTGGCTTTTATCTTGTTCGATAAATGAAGGAAAGGACTCAAAGGAAGTTAACTTACCCCAAGTCATACAGCCGGTCTGTGGCAGAACCAGTACCAAAGTCTCCAGATTTAGAACCCAAGACTCACCCTTCCACCCAAACAACGAAATGCCCCTATTTATTCTTCGGTCACAGACAAGCTATGGATTACACAGATGAGTGACAAGGTTACACTGTGATCTAGAAAGATTCTGACGGGGACAGATTGGAAGCAAGGGCTTGGATAGTCTCTGGAAGTGGCTTTGTCTGATAAAGCCTGCAGGCCGTGGGGTCAGCTTTACTAGCAACTGATTGAGGAATGGTAGATGAGTCACTCCTCTTCCCTGGGCCTTCTTTTCCTCATCTGCAAAGAGATGATACCCAGGCAGTGGGGAGAGGGACTGGTGAGGTGATTTGTGAGGTTACTTCCTGCTGAAAGAAACCTTGTATTACCAGCTGGTGGTCCCAAAATACCCAATAGAGTTGGCTAAACTAATTGCACAGTTGTATCAGTCATATGTGTTGTATTCCTCTTCTTCTTTTTTTAACTCCTCTTACTATCATTCCCCAAAATATTGTATTCTTGAAGGCTGTTTTTAAAAAACATATTTGGGCCGGGTGTGGCGACTCACACCTGTAATCCCAACACTTTGGGAAGCTGAGGTCGGCAGGGTCAGGAGTTCGAGAGGTCAGAAGTTTGAGGAGTTCGAGACCAGTTTGACCAACACGGCAAAACCTCGTCTCTACTAAAAATACAAAACATTAGCTGGGTATGGTGGTGGGCGCCTGTAATGCCAGTTATTGGAGAGACTGAGGCAGGGACAATCGCTTGAACCCGGGAGGTGGAGGTTGCAGTGAACTGAGATCGCACCATTGCACTCCAGCCTGGGCAGCAGAATGAGACTCTGACCGCCCCCCCCCCAAAAAAAAGGACATATTTGTCTTAATGCTAAGTAATATGGGTTAAAACAAAATACATATTACTTTGAAACACTGTAAATAAATGGTAGAATCATCTTCAAATGTGATCTTATTTTCATTCATTCAACAAATAGGGCCTCCTCTATGCCTAGCACAATTCTAGGCTCTGGAGATTCACAATGAGCAAAGCAAAAGTCCATGTTCTCAAAGAACTATCATTCCACTTGAACACTTAAGACTGTGTATGTATGTGTGTATCTTGCTCGTGGTTTGTTTTTTTATTTGAGATGGGGTCTCACTCTGTTGCTCAGGCTGGAGTACAGTGGTGCAATCACAGCTCACTGCAGCCTCGACTTCCCCAGGCTCAGGTGATCCTCCCACCTGAGTTTTTGTATTTTCTGTAGAGATGGGGTCTTGCCATGTTGTCCACACTAGTCTCAAACTCATGGGCTCAAGGGATTGGACTGGGTTTGACACTCACTTTCCAGCACTTCCTAAATGTGTGACCAGGGCAGGTTAGTCCTGCCAACTCTCAGGATCCCTCTAAAAGAGGGATAACAGTAGTCTCTACCTTCTAGAGCTGTGTGAGGATTAAACAAAACTAAGTGAATTTATATCCAGCATATACACACTCAACCAGTGATCACTTTAGTATCTGTCTGAGGTAAGCTGGGTGGAGGGAGGGAGAGGGAATGAGTTCTTCTCATTTCGTTGTTTGGGTGGAAGGGTGAGTCTTGGGTTCTAAATCTGGAGACTTTGGTACTGGTTCTGCCACAGACTGGCTGGTAAGATTCGGGATAAGTTAACTTCCTTTGAGTCTGTTCCTTCATTTATTAAACAAGATAAAAGCCAACAGGGGTCAGGTGTGTGTGTCGCAGTGCAGGTAATTAATTTTTTTCTTCATTTATACACAGAGAAACTGACACTCAGGGAGGTTAAATTCTTGCCCCAAGGCACAAGGCAAGTTTTGTGTTGTGCCTGATAGCCCACAAGGTTTGGGGCCATCAAACTTAGCTATTCACATCAAACTTAGCTATCACAGACCCAGTCCCAGCATATTTGTGTCTCAGGGAAATTCATGATATGGGGCGGCTCAGCTCCTCCCATTTTACTAATAGCAAAAACTTAGGCCTAGGCAGGGTGAGGAATGTACTCAAGGTCACCCGAGATAGTGGCTTCAATAGACCATGAACCCTTCCAGCCCAGGACCCTTCCAGACCAGAGAGTCAAAGGCCCATCCCTGCCCTGGCATTGTCAATTGGCCTGTGGGTAAATGGTTTGCACTGAATTTGGGCACAGCTCCACTTTCCTTATATGCTTGTGTTTTAGTCCATTTGAGCCTTGTAACAAAACACCATAGACTGGTTGGCTTATAAACAACAGGCATCTATTTCTCCCAGTTCTAGAGGCTGAAAATTTGACATCAGAGTGCCAGCATGGTTGGTTTGTGGTGAGGGCCCTCTTCCAGGTTGCAGACTGCCAATTTCTTGTATCCCCACATGGCTGAAAGAAGGTGAGAGAGCTGTGAGGGAGAAAGGGAGTCTCTTTTATAAGGATGCTAATCCCATTCATGAGGGCCCTACCCTCTTTACCTGTTTGCCTCCCAAAGGCCCCGGTTTCAAATACCATCAGGCTGTGGATTAGCCTTTTTTTTTTTTGAGACACAGTCTTGCTCTGTCACCCAGGCTGGAGTGCAGTGGCGTCAACTCTGCTCACTACAACCTCCACTTCCTGGGTTCAAGTAGTTCTCCCGCCTCAGCCTCCTGTGTAGCTGGGACTAGTCACCTGCCACCATGCCTGGCTAATTTTTGTATTTGTAGTAGAGACAGGGTTTCACCATATTGGCCAGGCTGGCCTCGAACTTCTGACCTTGTGATCCACCCACCTTGGCCTCCCAAAGTGCTGGGATTACAGACGTGAGCCAACACGCCCTGCCAAATTTGAATATATAAATTTTGGTGAGAGACACACATTCAGTCCATTGTAACTTGGACATTCAGGGTGCTTAGCCTCTGTGTTGCCAGGACTTCATCAGCTCCAGCCAGCAGTTGAGAGGAGGATCCAGGAAGTCAGGATGTGTCTTCTGCTCTTAAATACAAAACAAGCACACACTAGAGTCCTTCTGGATGTTTCTCCAATGAGCCAGGTACTCTTTTCAGACCCTCAGCCCAGTGAGGCTGTGGGAGCTGGCTCCCTTACCCTCTTGCTCTGCATTGGAGAAGGACAGGCATGCATAAAAAGCTTGTGCTCAGAGAGGAACAGAGAGGACACAAGTCTGTTGGCTGTCTCCATCTACCCAGTGGGTCTCTGGATGTGCTAATTTAGAAAATGGATGATTTAAAACAAAATAAGTAGCTTTGAAAGCTTCTTGTCCTCTCCTTTTTCCCACTAGGACCATCCTGACCTCGAACCTGTTTCAATTCCTCAGGGGAACTGGAATGTCTTTGCAGTAGTTCTAGAGGTGGTCAGGATATCTCTGAGAATCCCTGAGACTCCCTTTTCAAGGGGTCCATGAGGTCAAAACCATTTTAGCAATAATACCAAGACATCATGTGCCCTTTTCATGCTTATTCTCTCTGGAGTTTTCCAGAGGCTACATGGCATGTGATATTGCAACAGACAGAATGCAGAAGCAGGGATGAGAATCCAGTCATCTATTCTTAAGCCAGACATGACAGAGATTTGCAAAACTGTAGGATGTATTCACTCTTATAGAAAACACTTTCATAAAAATGTTATTTATGTTAACATATATTCATGAAAGAGTCATCCACACTTAGATTCCACGTTTAGGGGTGAAAGGAGCTGGCCCACACTACAGAAGAAGCCATCATACCTGTTAGTCAGCCTGCCAGATGGTGTGGATTCCAGCTCCATCTCCCACCCCAAGCAAGTCACCTTCTCTGTGGTCCGCACAGCACTGAACTGTCCCAAGGGCCCTTCCAGATTCAGCACATTTTGACACCGTAAGGTATCTTCCCCCATCAAACTTGGGTGCTCCCTGCAGGTGAAGACCCTCTTCCCCTCACCAGCCCCATCTTTTCTGAACATTAGTGACACGGGAACGATGGTCTGTTTGGCAGCATTGTAGGGAGATTCCAACAAGATCGTGAATGTGACGGTGCTTTGAAAATTGAAAAGGACTAGATAGATAAGAATTGTAACAAAGGGCTAAACAGCCAAGCATTATTAATATGGGCACAGCATACAAGAGGCAAGACAAACAAAATTTGAAATGTCTCTTGTTAAAAGTGTTCTGGGATTTTATTAATTTATATCCACTGGGAAAAAAACAACTCTATGCCACCATGTGCATGAAGACCTGAAAGGACCAGAAGTAATGCATGTCTGCGGCGTGGGCTCGGGGATTTATGATCACTCGTTATTTAAAACACACTAGACTTTCCCTAATAGTAAAAGTAACACATGATAATTGTAGAAAAATGAGAAATCTGGAAAAATCATAAAAAGGACACTAAGAACCCCCCCATAATTCCATCCCCTGGAGATAACCATTCATATTTTTGGTATATCTCTTCTATACTTTAGCAAAAATCCTTATATGCCTTTTTCATGATTTCTAGTTCTTTTTGTCCTGATTTTTTTCCTTTTTTTCTTCTTTCTTTCTTTCTCTCTCTCTTTCTCTCTCTTTCCTTCTCTCTCTCTTTCTCTCTCTCTTTCTCTCCTCTTTCTCTCTCTCTTTCTCTCTCTCTCTCCTCTTTCTCTCTTTCTCTCTCTCTCTCTCTTTCTTAGACAGAGTCTTGCTCTGTTGCCCAGGCTGGAGCGCAGTGTTGCAATCTCAGCTCACTGCAACCTCTGCCTCCAGGGCTCAAGCAATTCTCCTTTCCCCAGTCTCCCAAGTGGCTGGGACTATAGGGGTGTGCCACCACACTCAGCTAATTTTTATATTTTTAGTAGAGACGGGGTTTCGCCATGTTGGCCAGGATGGTCTCAATCTCTTGACCTCATGATTTGCCTGCCTCGGCTTCCCAAAGTGCTGAGATTACAGGCATGAGCCACCGTACCCGTCCTTGTCCTGCTCTTTAAAACATTACATTAGGAACATTTCCCCATGACATTACAAATTCTTCATAAATATGAGCATAAAGACCACTTTCAGTTCAGTCCCACACCTGAGGATGGAGTGGTCATAACAGGCTGAGCATGATGTTGCCTGGATGGAAAAATAAAGGAGACACAGGAAAAACAGAGGCAGGAGACTCAAGTCCACGATGCCAGTAAATCAGGGGCTGAGTTCCTTCTGTGGGAGGGAGTTCCAGTTCTGAGCAGACTCCTCCTCAACGTGGGGCTTTTCCCGTGTCATCCAAAGTCAGGCTGGAGATTTCTATGCATCTGAGATCAGGCCCAGACAATGTCAATGTCAGGAGGTTCTGACATGAAGGCCAGCCTGGATACAAAGGATTTCTAAACTGATGTCAGTGAGTAGAAAACATGATTCCATTTGCTCAATGGTTACACACACATTTTCAGGTGCACAGATTAGCAGGAGTCAGGGTCCTCTTGTAAAAACCTACTCTGGGGCTGGGTATGGTGGCTTACGTCTATAATTCCAGCACTTTGGGAGGCTGAAGCAGGTAGATCATTTGAGGCCAGGAGTTGGAGACCAGCCTGGCCAATGTGGCAAGACCCCATCTCTACTAAAAATACAGAGATTATCTGGGCATGGTGGTGCATGCCTGTAATCCCAGCTACTTGGAGGCTGAGGCAGGAGAATTGCTTGAACCTGAGAGGTGAAAGGTGCAGTGAGCCGAGATCACACCACTGCACTCCAGCCTGACAGTGCCAGGCTCCATCTGAGGATTAAGCTCAGACTTTTTTAAAAATCCTGCCCAAATTCCTATCTCAGGGGTCTGGGAATCATGCCCTAGAAGCCATAAAGTCTCATCAGATGAGTTTTATTTAACCCTGTATATAGTGATTCCTTTCCAGTCTGGCTCTGGGATAGCAAGGAGGACACTCAAACTGTTTTACCCCCAAATATATTTCCTTTTCATACCTTGAAATTGCCCTGCAAAGTCTCTTGTGGGAAACATCCATGTTCTGTAGATAATCTCCTTTCCCCTTTCCTTTCCTTCCTTCCTTTCCAGATCTAGGGGATAATCAACTAAGCCAGGGACTGTTTTAAGACTCAGTAAGAAACATTTTACAACCTGCTCTCTCTGAAGTCTGCTCTCTGAAAGTTTCCTTTGCACAATAAAACTTGGTCTCCACAATCCTTCATCTTAACCTGAACATTTCTTTTCTGTTGATCCCAGGTCTTCAGATAAACTCAACCAATTGTCAACCAGAAAATGTTTAAATTTATCTATAGCCTGGAAGCCCCTGCTTTGAGTTGTCCCACCTTTCTGAACTAAGCCAATATATTCCTTAAATGTATTTGATTGATGTCTCATGCCTTCCCAAAATACATGAAACCAAGCTGTACCCCGACCAGCTTGGGCATATGTTCTCAGGACCTCCTGAGGGCTGTGTCACAGGCCATGGTTACTCATATTTGGCTGAGAATAAATCTCTCAAAGTATTTGGCTAGAATAAATCTCTAACAATATTTTACAGAGTTTGACTCTTTTTGTCAACACGTCTCAAAAAAAAAAAGGAAGCTGCTCTGAGTGACTTTGGGTTTTTAGCTCTGTGGATGGGGTAAGGGTGTCAAAAAGCAAAACTGACAAAAAGAGAATTTACGCCTGGATAGTTGGTAAACATAGCGCTTTAAAGCCACCTGGAGCCTTCAGATCATCAGCAGTTTCAGTCTTTGCAGGGCTGATCATGTCGGGTGGAACTGACAAAAAAGGGGGAGAGAGAGGAGCAAAAGGGCAGGCAATGCCCAAATGTAGTTCTAAGAGAAATGATTTTCACGTTCAAAGTGCTCCTAGCTTTTTTCATCTGGAGAGTGCTTATTACATCATAGGGTAAGCGATGACAAAATAGCTAAGCTCTGAATCGATCAGCTTTCTGTACTTCCTGTAAATTTCCCGCAGGGTCCTGTCCTCTTCATTCGTCTCATATCTGTTTGTATAAATTCTCACCTGTGTCAACAAAGAAATACATGCGCATATGAGTGTTCACACACATACACACACACACGCACACAAACACACCCCTTGTGGCTACAGTTTTCAGGGCTTGACAACAATTTAAATAACCTACACATACAGTTGTTGAATCAGGAAAATATGTTGACAAAATCAGGAAAAGACCAAACCCGACTACTAGGGAAGAGAGCTCCAAAGTCCCTTCTGTGAAATTGCTGATTTCCAACGAACAGATGATCGTTCCCCACTGCCTCACTCTGCCCTTCATTCCAGAGCAGAAGCACCATTCCTGGATGTTCCCACTCTACCCCGTGGACCCAGCCTTGGGGCCTCTTACCTTGAGTGTGCGCAGGGCACACTTCCCTTCTTTCTGACTCTTCAGGATCTGCTCCACAAACCTAACATCAAGGAAAGCCCAGATTTTGAAGTAAAACAACTTCCTGCAGGATAAGATGAGGACGTGCAGCTCCTCGTCGAGTGACTCATGGTTGTTGTTGAATTCAAAAGTTAATTTCTGGAAGAGCACCAAAAGGGAAGATGTGTGTAGACAGAGATGCTGGGACTGGCTGCGTCATTTCCATGACCTGGCTCTGGGCATGATAGCCATGATGGTTTGGGGGCTTTTAATTTTAATTTTAATTTTTTCTGGGATATATATGATGATATATATCATATATAACCAGAATATATAAGGTGCTCAAAGTCTGTTTTTATGCCAGTCTCATGCCGTTTTAGTGATTATAGCTCTGTTGTATAATTTGAAGTCAGGTAATGTGGTTCCTATGGTTTTGTATGGAGTATATATGATGTAGGCATACAATGTGTAATAATCACATTGGGATAAATAGAGTATCCATGACTTCAAGCATCTATCCTTTGTGTTACAAACAATCCAATTACACTCTTTTAGTTATTTTAAAATGTACAATTAAATGATGATTGACTATAGACACCCTGTCAGTGCTATCAAATACTAAATCTGGTTCATTCTTTCTAACATTTTTTGTACCCATTAACCATCCCCACTTCCCTCTCCACCCCTTACTACCCTTCCCAGCCTCTGGTAACCATCTTTCTACTCTCTATCTCCATGAGTTAAATTGTTTTAATTTTTAGCTCCCACAAATTAGTGAGAACATACAAAGTTTGTCTTTCTGTGCCTTGCATATTTCACTTAACATAATGACCTCAGTTGCATCTATGTTATTGCAAATGACAGAATCTTATTCTTTTTTATACCTGAATAGTACTCTACTGTATGGATGTACCACCTTTTCTTTATCCATTGATGGACACTTAAGTTGCTTCCAAATATTGACTATATGAACAGTGCTGCAATAAACATGAGAGTACAGACATCTCTTTGATATACCAACTTTCTTTCTTTGGGGTATATACCTAACAGTGGGATTGCTGGATCATATGTAAGCACTATTTTTTGTTTTTTGAGGAACCTCCAAACTGTTCCCTTCAAAGGTTGTACTACTTTAAATTTCCACCAACTGAGTATGAGGCTTTCCTGTTCTCTACATTCTTTCCAGCATTTGCTATTGCCTGTCTTTGGAATAAAAACCATTTTAACTGGGGTGAGATAATATCTCATTGTAATTTTGATTTGCATTTCTCTGATGATCAGTGATATTGAGAACCTTTTAATATATCTAATTTGCCATTTATATGTCTTCTTTTGAGAAATATCTGTTCAGATCTTTTGCCCATTTTTAAATTAGATTGTTACATTTTTTCCAATAGAATTGTTTGAGCTCTGTATATTCTAGTTACTTATTAATCCCTTGTCAGATTGGTAGTTTGCAAATATTTTCCCCCATTCTTCCTGTGTGTTGTCTCTTCACTTTGTTGATTGTTTCCTTTGCTGTGCAGAAGCTTTTTAACTTGATGTGATACCATTTGTCCATGTTTGCTTAGGTTGCCTGTGCTTGTGGGGTGTTACTCAAGAGATATTTGCCCAGTCCAGTGTTCTGGAGAATTTCCCCAATGTTTTCTTCTAGTAGTTTTATAGTTCGAGGTCTTAGATTGAAGTCTTTAGTTCATTTTGATTTTCATATATGGAAAGAGATAGCTGTCTAGTTTGATTCTCCAGCATGGATATCCAGTTTTCCTAATGCCATTTACTAAAGAGACTCTCTTTTTCCCAATGTATGTTTTTGGCACCTTTGTCAGACATGATTTCACTATAGATGAATGGATTTGTCTCTGGGTTCTCTATTCTGTTCTGTTGGTCTTTATGGGATTAATAAATAACCAGAATATATAAGGAGCTCAAAGTCTGTTTTTATGCCAGTTTCATGCTGTTTTAGTGAGTGTAGCTTTGTAGTATAATTTGAAGTTAGGTAATGTGGTTTCTACAGTTTTGTTCTTTTTGGTCAGGATAGCTTTGCTATTCTGCATCTTTTGTGGTTCCATATATATATATATATATGTATTTAAGATTCTTTGTTCTATTTCTTTCATTGGTATTTTGATAGGATTGTATTGAATCTGTAGATGGCTTTGGGTAGTATAAACATTTTGACAATATTGGTTCTTCCAACTCATGAACATAGAATATCTTTCCATTTATTGTGTCCTCTTCAATTTCTTGCAACAATGTTTTATAGTTTTCATTGTAGAGATCTTTCATTTCTTTGGTTAAGTCCTAGATATTTAATTTTATTTGTAGCTATTGTAAACAGGATTACTTTCTTGATTTCTTTTTCAGATTGTTCACTGTTGGCATACAGATATGCTATTGATTTTTGTATGTTGATTTTGTATCCTGCAACTTTACTGAATTTGTGTATCTGATAGTTTTTTTTTTTTTTTTTGGTAGAGTCTTTAGGTTTTTGCAAATATAAGATCACATCATCTTCAAACAAGAATTATTTGACTTCATTTTCTATTTGGATGTCCTTTACTTCTCTCATCTGATTGCTCTAGCTAGGACTTCCAGTTCTATGTTGAATGGCAGTGGTGGCAGTTGCCATCCTTGTTGTGTACCAGATCTTAAAGAAAAGGCTTTCAGTTTTTCCTCATTGAGTATGATACTAGCTGTGGCCTATCATATATGGCTTTCATTGTATTGAGGTATGTTTCTTCTATTCTCAGTGTTTTGAGAGTTTTAATTATGAAGGGATATTGAATTTTATCAAATGCTTTTTTCAGCATCAATTAAAATGATCATTTTTTTGCCCTGCATTTTGTTATGAGGTATCACATTGATTTATTTGCATATTTTGAACCATCCTTGTATCCCTGAGATAAATTCCACTTGTTCAGAATGAATGATCTTTGTAATGTGTTGTTGAATTTGGTTTGCTAGTAATTTGCTGAGGAATTTTCCATCAATGTTCACCAGGAATATTGGCCTGTAGTTTTCTTGTTTTTGGTGTGTCTTTATCTGGCTTTGGCATCAGGGTAATAACAGCCTTGTAGAATGAGATTCGAAGTATTCCCTCTGCCTCTATTTTTTATGGAATAGTTTCAGTAGGATGGGTATTAGTTCTTCTTTAAATGTTTGATGAAATTTAGCAGCACTACCATCAGGTCAAGGGCTTTTCTTTGCTTGGGGACTTTTTATCTTGTTACTTCTATCTTGTTACTTATCAATGGTCTGTTCAGGTTTTGGATTTCTTCATGATTCAATCTTGGTAGGTTGTATGTGTCTAGGAATTTATCCATATCTTCTAGGTTTTCCAATTCGTTGGGATATAGTTGTTCATTATAGCCTCTAATGATCCTTTGGATTTCTCAGATACTGGTTCTAATGTCTCCTTTTTTCATCTTTGATTTATTTGGGTCTCTCTCATTTTTTCTCATGTTGGCTAATGGTTTGTCAATTTTATCTTTTCAGAAAAAAACCTTTTCACCTGAAGATATTTTGCATTATTTGTTCACTGTCATTCATTCCTGCTCTAATCTTTATTATTTTTTCTCTTCTACTAATTTTGGGATTGGTTTGCTCTTGCTTTTTTTTTTTTTTGATTCCTTAAAGCGTATCATTAGAACATTTATTTGAAGTTTTTCTTCTTTTCTGATGTAGATGCTTATAGCTATAAACTTCCCTCTTAGTATTGGTCACTGTATTCCACAGGTTTTGGCATGTTGTATCTCCATTATCATTTGTTTCAAAAAATATTTCAATTTCTTTCTTAATCTCTTCATGACCCACTGATCATTCAGGAGCATATTGTTTAACTTCCATATGTTCATATAATTTCCAAAATTTCTCTTGTTATTAATTTCCAGTTTTATTCTGTTGTGGTCAGAGAAGATGCTTGCTATAATTTCAGCTTTTTGAATGCTTTAAGACTTTCTTTGTGACCTAATATATGACCTATCCTTGTGAAGGAACCATGTGCTACGAAGAAGAATGTGTGTTCTTCAACCATTGGATGAAATTTTTTGTAGATATACTTTAGGTCCTTTTGGTCTATAATGCAGATTAAGTCTGCTGTTTCTTTGTTGATTTTCTGTCTGGAAGAGAGCTACCCAGCACTGAAAGTGGGGTGTTGAAGTCTCCAGCTATTATTATTAGGGTCTATTGCTCTCTTTAGCTCTAATAATATTTGCTTTCTATGTCTGGGTGCCCCAGTGTTGACTGCATATATATTTACAATTGTTATATTCTCTTGCACAATTGACCTTTTTAGCATTATGTAATGACTTTCTTTGTCTCTTTTTTATAGATTTTGTCCTGAAAGCGATTCTAAGTATAGCTACTCCTGCTTTCTTTGGATTCCACTGGCATTAAATATCATTTTCCATCTCTTTGTTTTCAGTCTATGTGTGTCTTTATGGGTAAAATGTGTTACTTGTAGGCAACAGATAATTGAGTCTTTTTTTAAAAAAAGTTTGTTGAGCCACCTATGTCTTCTAATTGGAGGGTTTAGTGCGTTTGTATTCAATCTTGTCACTGGCAAGTAAGGACTTACTCTGGCCGTTTCGTTATTTGTTTTCTGGTTGTTTTGTGGTCTTCTCTCCCTTCTTTTCTTCCTTCCTGTGTTCCTTTTAGGGAAGGTGGTTTCCTCTGGAGGTATGTTTAACGTCTTGGTTTTTATTTTATCTGTTGTATTTTTAGATTTGAGGTTACCATGAGGCTTGCAATTAATATCTTATAACTCATTATTTTAAACTGATGGCAACTTAACACTAATTGTATAAACAAAAATAAAATTAATAAAACCATTTTAGTTTAACTTTGTCTCCCTAATGTTTAACTTTTTGCTGTCTTTATTTGTATCTTATTGTACTGTCATGTCTTGAAAAGTTGTTGTTGTGATTATTTTTGATAGGTTTATATTTTTGTCTTTCTACTTAAGATATGAATAGTTTACTCACTGTAATTCCAATGTTACAATATTCTGTTTTTCTGCATACTTACTATTACTAGTAATAGTAATAGTAATGATTTCTTATTGCTCATTAACGCCCTTTTTCTTTCAGATTGAAGGACTCCCTTTAGCATTTCTTGTAGGACAGGTCTGGTGTTAATGGAATTTGGGCCTTTTTAGATAAGGGACATTGGACATGTAAATTTTAGAGGAAGAGATTTGAGAATGATGGTGATCTCATCCAAGTTTGCAAACCTGAAATTTGGAGCAGTATACTTGGAGTATGCAAGGTGCTCATCCCAGCCCTGCAGGACTGGCTGGGTGACTATGGGCTGGTCACTGAACCTCGAGTTCTTTTGTAGCACCTAAGGATCATCATGATGTCCACCCTACCTCACCTTAGGGTTATGTGAGTACCTAGTGAGGTACTGGCACCTTGCAGTCCATCCATGTTTGTAGAGATACATAAACCTGTTAATATCAATGGTCACTGTTAGGGTCACAGCAAGGCAAGCCCATAGACCCCCTCCTTGTTCTCCCCTGCTAAGCCGAGCTCATAACAAAAACAGCCTCAAGCCTTGTAAACAGGGCACGTGGGTTCCAGGATGTGGTCACACCTGGCTCTCGAACCCAGGACGTTAACCCAATTAAGCAGAATGTTAGCCCCTGAGAACCAAGATGAAGTTTTTATTAGAATAGCACCAGGCTACCTGCAAACCCCCTACATAACTCCCATAGTTGGTAAGCCAGGCTGCTGCCTTCACGGCCTGTGGTGAGGCAGCCAGCCTGGCAGGTTGAAATAAACTTGCAAAACCTGAGCCTGGGTCTGCCTCTCCATCCTTTCGGTCAACCTTACAGTCACGACCACTGTGAGGTCCTTGGAAAGACAAAATGATACTGATCTTACAGGTGAGAAAACTGCTAGATCGGGGAGCAGCCCAGAAACTCAGCTCTTCAGTTGCCTAAATCAAATTGGGTTTTTGTTTGTCCTGGTCCTCCCTATTCTATCTTCCCAATTACCAGGCGCAGGCACTGCTATGACCAGGCAGATCCCCTGCTGAGATCTGGCCATAGGAGCCATGGGGTCTCCTACATGCTGCTGTGACCTGGTAGAAAGGTAGGAAGAGGGAGCACAACCGCTATTCACCAGCAAGGCACCTCCTGGCTCAGGCTTCATAGCTCTGAGTGGGGATTTAGGAGCTTTCCTTGGCTGACAGCTAACCAGAAAATTCCTTGTGTCTGTGCCACATGTAGGAAGTGAGCAGCAGCTTTTGTTGCCTACCGTCATCTTGGGAGGAGGGCAGGTGGCTTGGTTGGTGATATTTCCTAGAACTTCAACTTGAGATTGAGTGACTTTTGGGATCCCAACCAAGAGTGGGCAGCAGTGGGCTTTCCTCTGGGGAAGCCAGTCACCCAAGGAGCAGTCACTCCTCACAAGTCCTACCTACCTGCAGAGTATGCCGGAAGGTGGGCAGGAGATCCGTCAGAGTGGGTCTCATGGAACAGTCTGGGTCACTGAAATAACAGCTTCTCAGACTGAGGCTCCTGACCGGGATCTCCTGCAAGAGGATCCGGGCCAAGCACTCGTACTTCATGATCCGTTCAAAGAAGAAGTTCACCTTCAGATTGGTGGCCTCCCTGCCTAACTTGGCCCAGGACATACCCCAGATGACCTGTCCATGGGGGTCATGAATGTGGCATTTGATGTTTATGGTCCAGAGGGTACTGGCATTGTTCTCACACAAGTTCTCAAGCAGCTCGTCGGAGATACAGTTGTAGTTGAGGGTCAGGGACACAAGATTGTGGAACGTGGACATGGTCTTTTTGAATTGGGCGCTGCTGTAGACAGCAAGGTGATGGCTGAAGTAGTCCTCGATGTTGAGCTCCGAGATCACATTCTTATTCCTCATGTAGCTGAGGGAGTTGAGAACGTGGCAGCCTTGCTCCACCGTCAGCCTGGCCCCTTTTAGGTTGAGATAATCCAGGTGTTTGCCTATCTTCTTCAAGAAGAAGCTCAAGCTCCTGACAAACGATCTCCTGATACTGTTCCTCCATACCAGGCGGTCCAGCTCCAGGTGTTGGATGGAAAGAGATTTCAGACGGTTGTTGCTTTTGCCCAGACGAGACAGAAGGCCCTGCATAGTGACCTGGAACATCTTGGTCAAGACAGCATTGTAAGGATTCAGGAATTTGACTTCCAGGTGCTCCAGATAACGACCAAACTTCTTAACATACCAAAGAGCTGACTCAAACTCAGATGCATGTACCCTCGAAGGTCTCCCGCTGAAGGTGATGGTCCTATACCGCCAGAGGTCAGCAGAATACATTATCTGGTTCCATTTTCTGCAGACAAGAGCAGCCCTGGACCTGTCCCTGTCTCCTAGCCACCAGAAAACACGGCACAGGCACAGATCAGGCAGACTGGCCCAGCAGCTCTCGTCTTCGGGCTGGATCAGTTCACTCTCTTCGTCCATCCAGGAACTGGGATGAACAGTGCAGCTGTATGTTAGGCAGGGCTTCCAAAAACAAGGAAAGAAAAGTAATCACTTGCTTTCTGTGGAGAGTAAAAATCAAGTGCCATTACTTGTCAAACAGAAATTAAACCCAAATGAACCAGCTTTCCCTGTGGTCCCAACTGTATTAGGCACCGTGCCAGGTGTGGGTGGTTCAAGGATAAAGTCATGAGACAGCCCACACCTGCAAGGATTTCACAGTCTATCCAGGGACACAGACCAGTTCAGTTATAACCCAGTGAGAGAGTGGGAAGGTTCAGGCAGACTCATAGTGCAGGGTAGCACACACGGAGGGTGACTTATTCTGTTTGGCTAAGGAGGAAGAAGAGAGGGCTGCTCAGAGGAGGTGACGTCTGAGCTGGGTTTTGAAAGGTGAGTAGGATTTGCAAGGCAGACCAGGTGGGCCTAGTGGTAGCAGTGGAGGAACTGATGCATTCTGGGTAGAGGGAACAATACATGCAAAGCCACAGAACTGTGAATGCGTGTGATGTGCTCACATTGAGGGAACTAAAAATTGGTCATCTGGCACTTGTTAAGTGGGCTGAAAATGGAGAAGCTGGGTCACATGGGAGCAGTGGGAGGTGCTGGATCAAGGGGCCCTGAGCGATGTGGTAAAGATTATGTTCTAGAAGCCAGAGATTCCACTTCCCCTCTCCCCATCAGTAAATAGGGGTCATAATGGTGCCTTTCTCCTAGTGTTGGGAGGATTAAGTGAGCTGATACATGGAAAGCACCAGAATCAGTGCCTGCCACATAGTAAACGCTATACAAGACCTGGCTGCCATTAATAAGTAAGTTGGTGCTGAGGGGCTTCTGCAGCATCTGGTCTAGGAAGATGGGAATACAAACACATCCATTCCACAAATACAGAGACGGAGGTGTTGAAGGTAAATAAAGGCTCCCAGGGAGAACATGTAGTAAGTGAGGAGGTGGAATTCGAATCCAGGGTTGGTCCATCCTATCACACAGCTGCCAAGCGGAGTGGGAAATCTAAAGACATCCTACCCACCGCGGGAGGGGAGTTGGCTCGGCAACTCCTGCAGCCAGATGCTTCCCAGAGGCGGTGATGAGAGCAGCCCGCTTCTCCAGCGCGGGCCTCAGGGCCTCCCACCGCCACCCCAGCCTGCTCCCGTTGGCGGAGCCCTGCTTGGGCTGTGCCGTGTTTGGGCAGCAGGGACCGCGAGCGCGCCTGCCTGCTCAGCACGCGCAGCTGCTGCTCCGATGCCAACTCCGTGGGCGCCTGGGGCTTGCGTCTTGCTCTGGCCCAGGTTAAATGCCAGGCACCGGCCGCCTTTGTGACGCGCAGCCACCTGCAAGGCTCTGCTCCTGCCCCAGCTCGCAGAGCCCCAAACCTGTAGTTTCCAGGTCAGTTGATCCCATGTGCAGAGGGCGAGACCGGCGGTGCTGGGAGGCTCGGGCGGCGCTCTGGGTGAGGACGGCATGGCCCTGCCCTTCCTTCTGCACACAGGGAAGAGGTTGGGTCCGAACTTGGGGCTCAAGCCCGTTCAGTTTCCTGCGTTTCCCATCCTGACCCAACCCCGGGTTTCTTTCGAAGCTGCCGCTGCGTGCTCAGCCCTTGGGTTCACTTTCCTCTTTTTAGACAAGGCTCCCCCACAAAAAGTCTTAAGGACCTGACTTACCTGGGCAAAGCAAAGCCTGAGAACTGCTTCCACCGTTTGGGTCAAGGAAGACAGGAATACAAACACATCCACTTCACAACTCCCGAAACGGAAGTATTGGAAAGCAGTTTGGCAAGATCTCAAATCACTTAAGACAGAACTACCATTCTGGTAGTGGCTGAACTAATTTACATTCCCACCAGCGGTGTGTAAGTGTTCCCCTTTCTTTGCAACCTCACCAGCATGTTATTTTTTGACTTTTTAATAATAGCTATTCTGTCTGATGTGAGATAGTATCTCATGGTGGTTTTGATTTGCATTTCTCTAAAGATGTTTCCCAGTGAGAACGTGTAGTAAGTGGGGAGGTGGGATTCGAACCCAGGGTTGGTCCACCATATCACAGAGCTGCCAACCAGGGAGGGAAATCTAAAGATGTCCTACCCACACCTATTTTCCTCCCCTGGCAGAGGCAGGGGCCCTAATGGGTTCCCCTCAAAGCCCAGGCAGAAAGGTGGGAGTGTGCTATTTGCTGCTGGGTAGGTTGCATGGCTAGGCTTCCCCAGCCACTCTCCCTGCCCAAAGCCTTCAAAGATGCCCCTCTCCTCTTCACTGGGCCCTTCCCCACTGTCCCAGCCTCATTGTCCCTCCCTCCCTGAACGTCTTCTGCTCCCCTCTCCCTGGGCACTGCCTCATCCCGGGGTCCCGGCTGCTGCCATCCCTGGCCCTGTAAACCAATGGGGAATCCAAAGAAAGGTGGACAAGCAGCTTTTAGAGAGGCATTTTTATTCTTTGGGGACAAAGCTGGGTTCTGTAGGTGTCCAGGCTGTAGGGCCCAGGGGCTTAATCAGAATTTTCAGGCAGAACTGGAACCTTCCTTCTCTCCCCTTGGCTTATTTGTAGTCCTTGGGCAAACAAATGTCTTTGTTCAAAAGAAGGAAAATAGTCCAAATCTTTTAACCTCTGTTTTAGGTTCAGGGGCACACGTGCAGGTTTATTATATAGGTAAATTGCATGTCGTGAGGGTTTGTTGTACAGATTATTTCATCATCCAGATAATAAGCCTCATACCAGACAGGTAGTTTTTCAGTCCTCACCCTCCTTCCAGCCCCAGTGTCTGTGGTTCCCTTCTTTGTGTTTCTGTGTACTCAGTGTTTAGCTTCTACTTATAAGTGAGAACATGTGGTATTTGGTTTTCTGTTCCTGCATTAGTTCATTTAGGATAACGGCTTCCAACTCCATCCGTGTTGCTGCAGGGGACACGATCTCATTCTTTTTTATGGCCGCATAGTATTCCATGGTGTATATGTGCCACATTTTCTTTATCCGTTCTACCACTGATGGACATTTAGTTTGATTCCATGACATTGCTGTTGTGAATAGTACTGCAGTGAACATTCATGTATATGTGTCTTTATGACGAATGATTTATATTCCTTTGGGTATATACCCAACAATGGGATTGCTGAGTTGAATGGTAGTTCTAAGTTATTTGCAATATTGCCAAACCGCTTTCCACAATACCTGAACCAATTTATATTCCCACCAGCAGTGTATAAACATTCCCTTTTCTTTGTAATCTCACCAGAATCTGTTATTTCATGACTTTTTAGTAATAACTATTCTGACTGATGTGAGAGTATCTTGTTGTGGTTTTGATTTGCATTTCTCTAATGATAAGTGATGTTGAACATTTTTTTCCTATGCTCGTTAGCCACACGTATATCTTTCGAAAAGTGTCTATTCATGTCCTTTTCCACTTTTTATTTAGGTTGTTTGTTTTTTGCTTGTTGGCATATTTAAGTTCCTCATAGATTCTGGATATTAGACCTTTGTCAGATGCAGAGTTTACAAATATTTTGTTCCCATTTTATGGGCTGTTTACTCTGTTGGTAGTTTCTTGTGCTGTGTAGAGTCCTTTAGTTTAATTATGTCCCATTTGTCAGTTTTTGCTTTTGTTGCAATTGCTTTGAACATCTTTGTCATGAAATCTTTGCCCATTCCTATGTCCAGAATGGTATTGCCTAGGTTATCTTCCCAAGTTTTTATAGTTTGGGGTTTTACATTTAAGTCTTTAATCCATCTGGAGTTGATTTTTGCATATGCTGTAAGGAAGGGGTTCACTTTCAATATTCTGCATATGGTCAGCTGATTATCCCAGTACCATTCATTGAATGAGAAGTTCTTTCCCCATTGCTTATTTGTAGGTATGTAGCTTTATTTCTGGGCTCTCTATTGGGTTCCATTGGTCTAGGTGTCTTCTTTTGTATCAGTACCATGTGGTTTTGGTTACTGTAGCCCTGTAGTATAGTTTGAAATTGGGTAATGTGATGCCTCCAGCTTTGTTCTTTTCATTTAGGACTGCTTTGGCTATTTCGGCTCTTTTTTTGTTCCATATAAATTTTAAAGTTCTTTTTTTTTCTGATTATCTGAAGAATGTTATTGGTGGTTTGATAAGAATACCATTGAATCTGTAAATTGCTTTGGGCAGTATGGCCATTTTAACAATATTGATTCTTCCTATCCATGAGCATGGAATGTTTCTCCATTTGTGTCATCTCCGATTTCTTTCAGCAGTGTTTTGTAATTCCTGTTGTAGAGATCTTTCATCTGCCTCGTTAGTTGTATTCCTAGGCATTTTATTCTTTTTGTGATGATTGTGAACAAGATTGCATTCTTGATTCGCTCTCAGCTTGGATGTTGTTGGTGTATAAAAATGCTACCGATTTTTGTACATCGATTTTGTCTCCTGAAAGTTAACTAAAGCTGTTTATGAGATACAGGAGCTTTTGGGCCAAGACCATGGGGTTTTCTAGGTATAGAATCATATTGTCTGCAAACAGAAATACTTTGGTTTCCTCTCTTCCTATTTGGTTGCCTTTTATTTCTTTTTCTTGCCTGATTACTCTGGCAAGGACTTCCAGTACTACGTTGAATAGGACTGTGTTGAGAGTGGACATTTTTGCCTTGTTCTGGTTCTCAAGGGGAATGCTTCCAGCTTTTTCATTCAGTATGATGTTGGCTGTGGTTTGTCATAGATGGCTCTTATTATTTTGGGGTATGTTCCTTCAATGCCTGGTTTCTTGAGGGTTTTAAACATGAAGTCATGTTGAATTTTATCAAAAACCTTTTCTGTATCTATTGAGATGATATATATAGGTTTGTTTTTAGTTCTGCCAAACCTTTTCTTTTAAAGCCCAATGAATAAAAACCATCATTTTTCAGCAAGTAGGCAGGAAAGCCAGTGTTAAAAGTGAAATCTTCTGAATTTGTAGTACTTTTTCTTGGCCAAATCTAGCTCAAATTTCTCACTTATTTTCCTTTCGATGATGCTAACCAGCAGCATTTCTCCTAAGAAATGGATATAAAAACGTGTGATATGGTTAAAGTAGGAAGTGCTAGTTCCTAGAACGTCTCTGGATATTGCTGTTCCTTGTTACAGAGCATGAGCCCTGCCCAAAGTCTGGGGTGTAATGGCATAGAAAAGGTCAGGAGCTCACTGAGCCAGGGGTATAAGAGGCTTGGGACAAAGTTTAAAAGGGGTCTGTTGCTATCATGGGGTGGAGGGGCAGATGGGAGAACACTTACACCATGGAATTTTATGCAGCCATTAATAAGAACAAGCCACATTGTTTGGCTTGTAAGGATTTCCTTGGGTATTGCTGAATCCTAACATTAGGATATAAAGAAATGTTGGCTGGGCACGGTGGCTCATGCATGTAATCCCAGCATTTTGGGAGGCCAAATCAGGCAGATCATCTGAGGTCAGGAGTTCGAGACCATCCCGGATGACATGGTGAAACCCAGTATCTACTAAAATACAAAAATTAGATAGGTGTGGTGGCGGGTGCCTGTAATCTCAGCTACTCAAGAGGCTGAGACAGGAGAATCCCTTGAACCTGGGAGCCAGAGATTGCAGTGAGCTAAGATCCTGTCACTGCCCTCCAGCCTGGGTGACAGAGCAAGACTCCATCCCCCCAAAAAAAAAAAAAAAATGTGGAGAAATGTATATAACAGGACTGTAAATGTGTATGTTTGTATGTGGTTATGTAAGAAATTGCTAAATGAAATACAGGGTGCCCCAGTTAAATTTTAATTTCAGCAAAACAATCACTGCATGGAACATACTTATACTAAAAACAATTTGTTTCTCTGAAATTCAAATTTGACCGAATGTCCTGTATTTTTATTTGCTAAATCTGGCAACTTTGTTATATAAGGATGGAGAAAATTGTGAAAGGAAATATACCAAATTGTGGGAGGCAAGGAAAAATGGCACTAGTAACACCCCCAGCGAATATGAAGTTAGCCAGTTTTTATAAAATGATATGCTTATGCGCATACATGGATGCATAAGGAAGTTAGAAAAAAAGGTTTGGGTCTGCTAAGTCTTTTTTGTAAGGAGCGTGCATCATACACCAAGTGAAAAAGGCAAGTGGCAGAGTAGTAAGTACAGTAAGATAATGTGTGCGGAAAAAGAAACAATTAAAGCCCAGTATATGCTTGTCTAGATTTGTAAAAGCAAAGGTAGAACTTTGAAAAGATGCACATAAGACTGTCAAAATTGGTATCTCAGTGTATGGGGTTGGGGAAGTAGGGCTAGCTTTGCTTTTATACTTCTTTATATGGTATTATGTCAACTAGCTCCAACAAAATCTAGTACTTTTGTATTTTGAAAAATAAATAAACTACAGGCATCCAGTCTGGAGTGGAAGAGCATAAACTTTGGAGCTGTATATATGTGGACTCAGGCTGGACTCTGCCACTCTAATTCTATAGAGAATGGGGAAGCTACTTTACCTTATCTGAAAAATGGGGATAAAATACATACCTATTGTTTATGATGAAGATTATAAAGAGCTCCACATTTTAACTGGCACACAATGGTTAACAACCTCTAATGCCAATTGCTATTATTACTAGAAAATAACCTAGGATGTAAAAATCAGGATATTCAGGGAGATGCCTGTAAACCCTGAACTGCTTGAAGCAAACTTTGATCTGCTGGAGATAAGCCACCAACTGGCTTGACCAAGATATCTCATCTCTGGGCCTCAGTGCCATATCTACACCATGGGAGAGACAGACTGGGTATCCTCTGCTTCTTTCATTTACTCAACAGTTTTGGAGCACTTGCTGTATGTCAGTCCCTGGCCTAGGAGCTGGAGACACAGAGATGAGAAACTGTGGCTCGACCTTCAAAGGTGACTCAGTCTCAGAGGTGATGCAAATAAACCAGGTGGTGAGTGCTACAAGAGAGTGCATTTGGACACCCAGAGAAGTGGGAGACAGAGAAGGGCCACAACATTTGTGAATATCTTTCAGGTCTTAGATTTTTTAAAGACATTGTACATATGGTTCACAACCAGGTAAACAAAGAACAGAGGCTGAGTACCTGATGTTGATTTAGGATGGGCAGGGGAAGCAGGATGCCACACTGAGAACATCTCTTCAGAATGTCATAGGCTGCTTCATCTTCTATAGGGGAGGTGGTCCTGGGCTTGGGCTCTGACATCCAAAGTGGATCCAAGGTTTTGCTTTTGCCTCTTGGTGTTTTCTTTGATGAACTTTCAGAATGAAGAATAAATCTCTTTATAGTTTTTGTCTTTGGACGGACATCTTTCTCCATTGCCGAAGTTTGGTTTTCAGCAGCTTGACTTGGAAGAGATGAAGGAAGAATTTTTGGCTTTCCAGCAGGAAAGTGTTTCTTAAACTCTGAGTCTGGGCAACATTTACCCTGCAATTGTCAATAATATGTCAGATTTTAAAATGACTTCAGCTTTAATGGTCAGAAAATATGGTAGACTAGATAACACAAAAACGTCCACTGTAAACATTTTTATATGCTGTATAAAATGTGACAAACATTCAATTTAACACCTGGCTTTGCAGGAAAGAAAGAAAATTTTGCATTCCAGGAATGAAGATCTGACTGGTTGCCATGGTTTGAATGTGACGCCTCCAAAATTCAGGTGTTGCCAATGTGATGGAATTAAGAGGTGGGGCCTCTGGGAGGTGATTAGGTCATGAGAGTGCCTCCCTTGTTAATAGGATTAGGGTCCTTATAAAAGAGGCTTCATAAAGCATTTGGCTACATCCTTCTACTCTTTTGCCTTCTACCATGCTAGGAGGCAGCAGGAAGGTCCTCACCAGACACCAAGCGCTGGTGCTTGATCTTGAACTTCCAGCTTTCAGAGCTATTAGAAATAAATTTCTGGGAGATCCAAGATGGCTGAATAGGAACAGCTCTGGAGTGCAGTTCCCAGCAAGAACAATGCAGAGGGTGAGTGATCACCACATTTCCAGATGAGTTTTTACTGCCCACAGACCAGGAATTCTTGAGCCAAAAAGTGCCATGAGTTTCCAGCACAGCCGTTTCAGCTGGGTGCTGTGGGTTTCCACACAAAAACTCACATAAATCTGGGCATCCATTTCAACTGGCACCTGGAACACCTGGGAGTCAGAGCTGCCCTGTCAACTGAAAAAGAGGGGCTAGAACAGGGAGTCAGGTGATATGGCTTGGCAGGTCCCACCCCTACAAAGACCAGCAATCTGAAATGCTCTGGGTTGAGAGTTTCGCAGCAAACACAGCTGGACCAGGGATTGTCCAGCTCTGTGGGGGGAAGGGTATCCGCTATTACTGAGGCAGACCACCACTAGCGAGGCAGTCTGCCATTACTGAGGCAGACCATCATTACTGAGGCAGTTCTAACTGTACCTCTGTAAACAAAACTGCAAGGAATTTTACACAGCAGCTGGGCAGAGCCCATGGCAGCTCAGTAATGCCGCCACTGGCAGACTGTGACTAGACTACCTCCTTGCTGGGCAGGGCATCTCTGAAAAAAGGTACCAGCATGTCAGAAACTTATAAATAAAGCCCACCTTCCCAGGACAGAGCACTTGGGGAAAAAAGGTGGTTATGAGTTCTGCTGCAGCAGACTTAAACATACCTGCCCAGCAGCTCTGAACAGAACAATGGAGCTGCCAGCACAGCACTGGAGCTCCTATATGGGACAAATTGTCTCCTCAAGCAGCTCCCTGATCCCCGTATATCCAGAAACACCTCATAAAGGAGAGCTCAGGCTGACATCTGGCAGGTACCCTTCTAGGATGAAAATAACAGAAGAAGAAACTGGCAGCAACCCTTACTGTTCTGCAGCCCCTGCAGGTGATCCCCAGGCAAGCAGGGTTTGTAGTGGACCTCCAGCAGTCCTACAGCAGAGGGGCCTGACTGTTAGAAAGAAAACTAAAACACAGAAAGAAATAGCTTCAACATTAACAAAAAGGATGTCCACTCAGAGACCCCATCCAAAAGTCACCAACTACAAAGACCACAGGTAGATAAAGCCACTAAGAGGGGAAGAAATCAGAACAAAAAGGATGAAGATGCCAAAAGCCAGAAGACCTCTCCTCCTCCAAGGGATCACAACTTCTCACCAGCTAGGGAACAAAGCTGGATGGAGAATGAGTCTGATGAATTGACAGAAACAGGCTTCAGAAGGTGGATAATAACAAATTTCTCTGAGCTAAAAGAACATGTTTTAACCCAGTGCAAAGAAACTAAGAACCTTGAAAAAAGGTTAGATGAGATGCTAACGAGAATAAACAGCTTAGAGAAGAATATAAACGACTTAATGGAGCTGAAAAACACAACACGAGAACTTTGTGATGCATACACAAGTTTCAATAGCCCAATTGACCAAGCAGAAGAAAGGATATCAGAGATTGAAGATCAACTCAATGAAATAAAATGACAAGGCAAGAACAGAGAAAACAGAGTGAAAAGAAATGAACAAAGCCTCCAAGAAATAGGGGATTATTTGAAAAGACCTAATCTACGTTTGATAGGTGTACCTGAATGTGACAGAGAGAATGAATCCAAGCTGGAAAACACTCTTCAGGATATTATCCAGGAGAACTTCCCCAAACTAGCAAGGCAGGCAACATTCAAGTCCAGGAAATACAGAGAACACCACAAAGATATTCCTCAAGAAGAGCAACCCCAAGGAACATAATCATCAGATTCACCAGGGTTGAAATGAAAGAAAAAAATGCTAAGGGCAGCCAGAGAGAATGGCCGGGTTACCCACAAAGGGAAGCCCATCAGACTCACAGTGGATCGCTCAGCAAAACACTACAAGCCAGAAGAGAGTGGGGGTCAATATTTAACCTCTGTAAAGAAAAGAACTTTCAACCTATAATTTAATATCCTGCCAAATTAAGCTTCATAAGCAAAGGAAATATAAAATCCTTTATGAACAAGCAATTGCTGAGAGATTTCATCACCATCAGGCCTGACTTACAAGAGCTCCTGAAAGAAGCACTAAACATGGAAAGGAACAACTAGTACCAGCCACTCCAAAAATGTACCAAATGGTAAAGAGCATCGACACAATGAAAAAAATTGTGTCAACTAATGGGTAAAACATTCAGCTAGCAACAAAATGGCAGGATCAAATTCACACATAACAATATTAACCTTAAATGTGAATGGGCTAAATGCCCCAATCAAAAGACACAGATTGGCAAATTGGATAAAATGTCAAGACCCATCGGTCTTGCTGTATTCATGTGCAAGGACACACATAGGCTCAAAATAAAGGGATGGAGGAAGACTTACTAAGCAAATGGAGAGAAAAAAAAAAAGCAGGAGTTGCAATCCTAGTCTCTGATAAAATAGACTTTAAACCAACAAAGATCAAAAGAGACAAAGAAGGACATTACATAAAGGTAAAAGAATCAATGCAACAAGAAGAGCTAACGATCCTAAATATATACACACCCAATACAGGAGCATCCAGATACATAAAGCAAGTTCTCAATGACCTACAAAGAGACTTAGACTGCCACACAATAATAGTGGGAGACTTTAACACTCCACTGTCAATATCAGACAGATCAACAAGACAGAAAATTAACAAGGATATCCAGGACTTGAATCAGATCTGGACCAAATGGACCTAACAGACATCTACAGAACTCTCCACCCCAAATCCACAGAATATACATTCTTCCCAGCACCACATTGCACCTACTCTAAAATTGACCACATAGTTGGAAGTAAATCACTCCTCAGCAAATGCAAAAGAACAGAAATCATAACAACCTCTAAGACCACAATGCAAATCAATTAGAACTCACGATTAAGAAACTAGTTCAGAACTGCATAACTTCATGGAAACTGAACAACTGGCCTTGAGTGTCAACTGGATAATCAATGAAATCAAGGCAGAAATAAAGATGTTCTTTGAAACCAATGAGAATGAAAACATAATGTACCAGAATCTCTGGGACACATTTAAAGCAGAGTCTAGAGGGAAATTTACAGCAATAAATGCCCACATGAGAAGTGAGGAAAGATCTAAAATCGACACCCTATCATCAAAATTGAAAGCACTAGAGGAGCAAGCTCAGAAAAACTCAAAAGCTATCAGAGGACAAGAAATAACTAAGATCAGAGCAGAACTGAAGGAGATAGAGACACAAAAAGCCCTTCAAAAAATCCATGAATCCAGGAGCTGTTTTTTTGAAAAGATCAATAAAATAGGCCACTAGCCAGATTAATAAAAAAGAAAAGAGAGAAGAATCAAATAGATGCAATAAAAAAGGGGAACTATTGAAATGATAGAAATAGAGTGTAAAATTGCTGAATCAGTAGAAAAGAAGAAAGAGAATAAAGACATTTTGCTCAATCCAATAGAAGACGAGGGAGGAGAAAGCAACACCAGCACCAGCAGTAGTAATGAACAAGAATGATAGATGCAGGGCCCCAAAATGATGGGGGGAAATTATTGTTAATATCATTGGAGTGATAAAGGCCTTGTGATTAAGTAAATGACTATTTTTGAGATATTTAAGCATGATGGTGAAATACCAGGATGTCATTCATTTGCTTTATCATACTTTAGAAAAAAGAAAACAAGGCCGGGCGCGGTGGCTCAAGCCTGTAATCCCAGCACTTTGGGAGGCCGAGGCGGGTGGATCACGAGGTCAACAGATCGAGACCATCCTGGTCAACATGGTGAAACCCCGTCTCTACTAAAAAAAATTACAAAAAATTAGCTGGGCACGGTGGTGCATGCCTGTAATCCCAGCTACTCAGGAGGCTGAGACAGGAGAATTGCCTGCACCCAGGGGGCGGAGGTTGCAGTGAGCCGAAATCGGGCCATTGCACTCCAGCCTGGGTAACAAGAGCGAAACTCCATCTCAAAAAAAAAAAAAAAAAAAAGAAAGAAAGAAAAAAGAAAACAAAAAGAATAGTTCAAGTATGGAAAACTTTTGATTTCTACACATTAGCAGCTATTTTCTCTTAGCACTTTGAAGATTATTCCACTGCATACCCACTTCTATTATTGTTGTTGATATATTTGCTTTCAGCCAAATTGCCATTCCTTTGCTTGTAATCTTCTTCGGTTGAGTTCAGAGAAATCGACCTTTGCCTTTTACCGGTAATGTATCTAAGGGTGGATTTATTTTTATTCACCCTGCTCCGAACAACAACTCTTGTATCTGAGGAGTGAATACATGAGGATTTATTGTACTGACTTTCTAGTTTCATATTTGTTTGAAACTTTTTTATAATCAATTTAACTTTTAGTGAACAAGTAAGAATGATACATACTTGTAGAACAGTGATATTCTAACATATGTATACAGTGTGTAGTGACCATGAATCCAGGTCTTTTTGAAAAGATCAGAGTGGTAATAAAACTTAAAAAAAAAAATTAAGATGGTAGATTCTACAGCCACTCCAGCTATCATTTTCAGACATATAAGGCCTAAAAAATTTGCCCCTCCTACGTTCTTTCTCAGGAAACTATTTGAGGCTATGTTCTATCCAACAAGGGGGAACCTAAAAAAGAGAAAGACGGGACCCGAGACTTGAGGAACAGGCCTCCGACACTGCAGAGAATGGAGGAAATTCCAGACCAACAGCTAATCATCAAACCTGGGGAACAGCACGCTCCCAAATGAAATGGATAGACTAGCTTATGTGTTTAGTTGTACTCAGGGGAATTTTCAGATCTGGTAGAGAGTTTGAGGGATGATTTAGAGATAGGTACCTAGAAAGTGAAGCAAACGAAAAGCCAAAGCAATTATTAAGTCCAAGGAAAACAACAAGTTGTAGGAGAAAGCACACATAATCACAGTTCGTGTGGAAAACCATGCATAATGTTTACATGGTTATACTGATGTAATATTGAATATTTAACCAGAATGAGTGAAATTAATAAATTGGAAGGATGAAATAAAGAACTTTGGAGGTATGTGTGTGGGATGGGTGGCATAAAAAAGTGAAATCCATATTCCTAAATCCTTATGAGTCAATAGGTAATATCTAAAATTGAAAAAGAATATAAGAAGGTGTTTAGACATATGAAGGTGATTACCAGAAGAAACAGCAAAAGTGAAAGTAGAGTATTTGTGTCTAGGGAGTAGTTAGCATAAAGGGGAGCCGTGGGGCTTGTAATTTTTCTGGGTTGGTGGGAAACCACAAGGGCCATAATGAATAAGTAAATTAGATAATATGTTAGAAGTTTATAAAGGCTATGAAAAAATAATAGAAGAAGGCCAGGGGGTGGTGAATATGTGATGGAGAGGGAGTTGCAATTTTAAACAGATTGTTATGGTATATCACCTTAAGAAGGTGCCATCTGGGCAAAGACTTGGGAGAAGTGAGAAAGTTAGCTCTGGGAATAAGGTGGGGAAGGTAAGGAGGTAGCTCCTAGGCAGAGGCAGTAGCTAGAGAAAAGGCTAGGGCATAGTATGCTCAAGAAACAACCAGGAGGCCAGTGAGCTGAACAGGAGTAGTACATGAGATCAAAGATGTGATGAGGTAGGAAGGGAGGCAAAGGTGACATAGATCTCTAAGGCTATTGTAGTTTTGAGTTTGCATAAAATGGGGAAAGAATGAGTATAGAGATCTAAACAGAGGAGCCAAACAAGACTTGTATTTTTAAGGGATCACGTTGACCACTGTGATGAGAATAGACTGTAGGGGAAAAGTGAGAAGTAGGGAGACCACCTAGGAGACTCCTGCAGCATCTGGGCTTGAGAAGATGATGGTTCACACTAGGGTAGCAACACGGAGGGAAAGAGAAGTTGAGAGTGAACCTGAGATTTTGGCCTAAACGACTGGAAGGATAGAGTTGCCATCAACTGAGATGGGCCAAGCTGTGGGACAGAGGATTCCATTTCAGATGTATTATATTTAAGATATCTATCAAGCATTCAAGTGAAGATGCAGTAAATAGTAACATGCAAATCTAGAGTTTGGGGAGAAAAGCCCAGACTAAGATATAAATTTGGAAGTGTCTGACTACATATGACATTTTTAAAAGTCAGGAGGAAAAATAAATAAATAAAAATAAAAATCAGGAGGTTGGATGAAATATCAAGACAGTGAATATAGGTAAAGAAGAGACCAGAGACTGAGCCCTACTTCCCCCCAAAATTAAGAGGTTGGAGAGGTAAAGAATGAGTGTGGTACCCTGGAGGCTAAGAAAGTGCACTGAGGAAGAGAGTGATGAGCAGTAACTGCTCCCCATCAATTGAGAACTGAGAACTAAGCACTGGACCTAGGAATGCAGATGTAATTGATTTTGACAAGAGCAGATTTGGTAACATTGGGCGGGGTGGGCATAAGAGCCAGATTGGAGTGGGAATAAGAATGGGAGAAGAAAAGATGGAGGCCGTGACTAGAGACAACTGGTTCAAATGTTTTTCTACAGAGGGGAACAAAGAAACAAGATGGTAGCTTGTAGGAAATGGTGTCAGAAGTACTTTATGTTTTTCTGGTTTTGGGTCATGTTAATAAAAAGTTAAAGACTGAAGACCACAAAACCACCTAATATACATGATTTCCGTCCTTAATTTTCAAATTCAAAAAGATTCTTTTCATGCAAGGCCAAAGATTCACCATTGACATCTAAATATTCAAGAGTGGCAGCCCTTTAAAAACTTATCATAACAAATGTTAGGACCTCCTAGAGTTTTGAGACTTTGTTGTTGCTTATGTGTACAGCTCGTTTAACCGCTCCCTGTTGCCGGACAGAGAGGGGAGAATTGCTGGAGCAGTGTAGCAATAACCTTGTGTGACCTTGTGTAGGCGATAAAAGAGGATATAGTATACCAACCAGTGGGAGGGGATAGGCTTTAGATAGGAACATAGAAAGATCCTCTATGGTTGAGAGGTGGGAAGGCAAAGTAAGTGAGTGTGGATGCTGCCAAGGAGGTAGATCTGGTGTTGGCTGATCGTGAATGTCTTATTTTCCTGAACAAACCATTATCCCCATTTTCCTCAAAAGAAAAAAGAAGCTCAGAGAGGTTACACAGCCAGTAAGGGGCAGAGCAGAACTAAAATTCAGAGTTTCTAAGCACAGTTCCATGTGTATTAGAGCTCCCCACCTCCCTGAAGCCTTCAAATAAGTATGTAGGTGCCTTGGTTGCCAGGCTGAACATTTGAAGGGAAGTGGTCAGCTTCACTCTTGTTTTTGTGCTCACCAAGTGTCTTCTCATTCAAATAGAAGACATGGACCACTTATAGAATCTAGCAGATATCAGTACTGAGGAAAACAAATCAATAGGTGATTTCCATGTACAGCTGAGGCTGAGAATCATGTGGCTGGGACAGTGCTTCTCAGACTTGAAATGCCTGTGAAATCATGTGACCCTGCATATTCTGATTTAGCATTTCTAAGGGGAGGGCCTGAGATTCTGCATTTCTAACAGGATTCCAGGTGATGCTGATGCTGCTGGTCCACAGACTCCACTTCAAAAAGCACACTGAAAGGTGGAAACAATTCAAATGTTTATCAACAAGTAGAGAAACAAAATGTAGGATGACCATAAAAAGGCTATTAACTCTGGGAGGCCGACGTGGGTGGATCACCTGAGGTCAGGAGTTTGAGACCAGCCTGGCCAACGTACTAAAACCCCATCTCTACTTAAAAAAAATACAAAATTTAGACAGGCGCAGTGACAGGCACCCATAGTCCCAGCTACTCAGGAGGCTGAGACAGGAGAATAGCTTGAACCCAGGAGGCAGAGGCTGCAGTCAGCCAAGATTGTGCCACTACACTCTAGCCTAGGTGACAGAGTGAGACCCTGTCTCAAAAAAAAAAAGTCCATTAAAAGGAATAAAGTGTTGATATGATATGTGTTACAACCACAACATGGGTGAACCTTGAAAACGTTATGCTAAGTGAAAGAAGATGGTTACATAAGACCACATGTTATATGACTCCATCGATGTGAAGTATCCAGAATAGACAAATCCATAGAGATGGAAAGTAGATTAATGGTTGCCAGGAACTGGGAAGATGGAGGAATGGATAGTATCTGCAAATGGGCACAGCATTTCTTTTTGGGATGATGAAAATATTCTAGAACTAGATTCACAACATTCTGAATGTACCAACTGTCTCAAAAGTAGTGGCAAGTTTTACATTATATGTGGTTTCCCACACTAGTAAAAACAAAACAAAACAAAAAAGCAAAGAGCTGAATCCTTTCTATGGCTGCTTTAGTTTTGATATTCTGTAGTTCTAGGAACTGAAGTGTTAAGAAAGTAAACAACTTTCTGTCCAAGGAGATGAGTTCCTTGGAGAGAAGCCTTGGTAAGTTTCCCAAAGGAAAAATGCTCCATTCTGTCCGAAAGAAGGGAGCAACTTGGCACAGCAATGCATGAAAAGGCGCTTAGGGCTATGGAGGGAAGAGTCTGAGTGTTCCCAGACAGAACCAGCCCGTCAGTCAACCAATGACTGCATCTCTACAGAGTACCCTTTTTGCACCAAGCCCTGATACCAGGAAAATGGGAAAAGTCATTCAGTTTTGCAGGAAGCTCACAGTTTAATAGAGAAGACTCCTACATGGGACAGAAAACAGTAAGACAGGCCCTACTGAGGACCAAATTGCAATGTCCAGGTCATGAAGGTTGGAGATGGTCAGAGGTGATCGCGGGTATTAGGAGTGGTGAGGGAGGCCCCCTGAAGGGCTGGGCACAAAGGAAGACCAATTGTGTGTGCTCGATTAGCCTAAGCTAGTCACTAAAATATCTTTTTGAACAAAGCAAAAAAAATATATATATATATATATATATATATGATCATTTAATATTCATGCTACGCAAAATTGGGCCCAGAATCTGCCTTTCCTATCCTACTTTTCAGAATGTGGACTAACTATTGGCACCATTAGAAAATTACTAACTGCTACTCACCATATGGTGGAAATACTTATTTTCTGGAATCATTTGGTTGCAATAATGACAGTGGATTTCCCTTTCAGGTGCTGAAATTCTTTCCCCTGAATAAGCACAGAAACAACACCACAAATGATTGCCCTTGACGATGGCTAGCCCAGCTCGCCCACAGCTGTCTATATGGCCCGTACTCATGAGCATGAACTGCCCCCAGGCCTGTCTGGCTTTGACTTTCCTGCACTGCTGGCATCCTTGACTACACAGGCAACTCTTGGCAGAGTCACTCACATCATTTCCTTTATGGCCACAGATGTGCACTTAGGGCAGTAGTGACCCTGATGGAGAGACATCTTCCGGAGCGGGACTGCTTTCTATGGGGATGAATGGAACTCTAGCCAGGGATGCCAATCCTCTCCAATCTAACTGCTCTTCATCCCACCAGTTTCCAGGCTCTGTGATTGGACCAGGTGTTGGTTGAACGCATCTTTGTTGATTGTTGTGTTGAAGACTGTGTTTGGTTCTGTTGAAATCCAGCCATGCTGGATGAAGGAAATGTACATGAATCTCACACTTTTCAGTTTTTCATTGGCCAGTTTTGACCTTGGGTAGATTGTTTATCAGGAGAGAACTGTCTGGGGAGTTTTAGGCTGTCTCTTATGTTACCATGTTACCAAAACAACCAGCAAAGACAGCAAAGGATCTGTCACATTAATGACTGTGTGACAGTGACAGTAAATATACCCTTGTAAAGAGGTATGTGAGTCAAGGGAACATAAAATGGTACCAGGGAGCCAATACATAGGCTCCAAGGCCAGGAGTTATAGCTAGGTCCCTTCTGGCCATTACTGATAATGGAAAAAGCCCTAGATTTGGTGGAAAATGTGAAAGTCCAGTCTTATTTCTGCCTCTAGCAAGCCCCTGCTTTATTCTGTGTGTAGATTTCTCATCTGTAAAAGGATGAGAAATCAATGGATCTCTGCCAGGCTAGGACTGTGCTGGAGGCATTCAAAGAAAGCCTCCTGTTTCCTGGGACTCCCCATGGCCTCCTTACTCAACTTTGCAGCTGGCAGGCTCTAGCCCCAGCCCCCTGGTCTCCCTGGACCAGTCATTTGAAGACTATGGCAGACAGACAGGAAGGCCACTCTAATGCATGGTTTAGAATGAGAATAGCTGGATGAATTGAGACCTACACAGCAAATACACTTGTCATCCATGCTGCTGAGAGCTTCCATTCCTCACATCCCATCCAGAAAATGCTCTGGCCCTCAGAATGTCTCTCTTCTGCCCCAGTTTGTGTGCTCACCTTTCCCGAGCTGGGCCTGTTGACTCCAACAGAAACGTGTGTGCTCGGTGAGTACCCGGCGTGTGATGAACTGGCCACAGCCTGGGCAAAGCTCCGTCCGCCTGCCACAGTGGGACTCGTGGAGCTCCAGCCTGCTGAGCTGCATGTCCAGCTCACAGAACTTACACTCAGCGGAGTGTTCCTGGCACTCCTTGGCCTGTGGGAGGCAGCAGGAAGGGCATGATCACTGGCCTCTTTGACTGCAGACAGATCAAGGACTTGTGCCCAATTCCCTAGGGAATTACAGCCAATAAGAGATAGCAGATGAGAAGGGCCAGAGTGAGGGACTGCCCTCGGGGGATCTGAGCTCTCTTGAACTCATGGACCATGGAAAGCACTTCTGGCCAGTATCTGGGGGACAGGAGATCATGTGTCATGTAGTGGGCTAGTTCTTCACTGCTCTCTAAGCCTGATGGGGTGTAAAAAGTGGTCAGGTGGAATTCTCTATTATCGGCCTCCCCTTTCCCCTTCCTCTCCTTTTCTCAGGTTGGCCTATTTGTCTGTAAAGGAGAAATCACATGAAGTCTTACCTCATGAAACGCCAGTGAGGACTTCTGTATGCTCTTCTGACACATCGTACACCCAACCTAAACACACACCACACACACACACACACACACACACACACACACCCCAGATGTGGGTTCCACCCAGCACCCTGGGCCTGTCCCACATCCATGTTGGCTCACAGTGTTCCAGGTTGGAGTCTGTGAACTCCTAGAGGGCAGGGATCCAGTGTGGTTACCTCAGTCTCTCTCTAGCGCCAGCCCAGTGTTCAAGAAGTGTTTGTCAGACCAGTCTGAGTTGAAATGGATGCCTGAGCTTGAGTATCTCCAGAGAGACAGATCAGGGGCCCAGGAGGCATGGACATGAAAGGCAGGAAACAAAGCTCAACCTGACTGCCTTCTGGGGCTTTCCTTTTCATGTCCCCTCTTTACGGGTCTCAAGAGAAGAGCCAATCTTTCCTGAAACCAGATCCTTTTGCCTATGCTAGACCCATAAGCCTGTAGGGAAAGGACTGGAGATGGGAAAATTGGTGGTAGGCTCAGATTAGCATGAAAAAGGCAGGATTAACATTTCCTGCCCATGCGGCTTCCTGTGAAGGAACTAAATGATTTCCCATGGCCCTCAAGTGAGTCTCTGCCTGGGGGACTGGACTCCTGCCTTAAGTCCCCAGCCCTTGCCCCAACTCCAGGACCCCATCTCTCCCTCAGGGAGGGCTGGACCCTCACCCTGACTTCCAGACCCTATCTCTCCTTCAGGGAGGACCGGACCCTCACCCCAACTCCCAGACCCCATCTCTCCTGTAGGCAAGACTGGACCCACTCCCTGACTCCCAGACCCCATCTCTCCTGCAGGGAGGACTGGAACTGGACCCTAACCCTAACTCCTGGACCCCATCTCTCCTGCAGGGAGGACTGGACCCTCACCCCGACTCCCAGACCCCATCTCTCCTGTAGGCAAGACTGGTCCCACTCCCTGACTCCCAGACCCCATCTCTCCCACAGGGAGGACTGGACCCTTGCCCCAACTCCCAGCCCCATCTCTCCTGCAGGCATCCTCACCTCAACTCCCGGACTCCATCCTCCCTGCCACCTGCTCACCTGCTGGTGCTCACCCTTGCAGTGTTCCTCCATCTTTTCCCTGGGGACAGGCTCCTCACACTCTGGGCACAGGACCAGGAACCTCAGGCAGTGCACCTCGTGGAGGGCAAAGTGGGCAGAGGATACATTTCTTTTGCTACAGGGTCAAGGAGGGGAGATAGGAAAATAGACTTATTTTCCTATTATGAAACATGGAGCTGTATTTCCCACCCGGGACTAGATCTCCAGAGGACTTAAGCACTGAACATGTAATGATGATGACACCACCTGCCCCCACTCCCTGTGTTGGGTCAAAATTAGAACAGAACATCATCATTGAATAAGTGTAAGGATGTTCCACAGAGCTCTTACATTGCTGGGGCGGGGCCTGGGGAGGACCAGGAGTGAGGAATTACAAAAGGGGCACAGGGGAGATTTGGGGGTGATGGGGAGCTTCATTATCTCAATTATAGGGATGGTGTTTCACGGATGTATATAACATAGGCCCAACCTTATCAATTGCTATTGAATGTGCGGTTTACTGTAGGTCAATTATACCTCTATAAGGCTGTTTTTAAAATGAAATAACATTTCATTGTAAATAATTTAAATAATTAAATTATTTCAATTTAAATGCTTTGAGAGAAGTGCCAAATTCTCTTGAAGCTTTTTTTCTTGTTTTCTGCTGCCCCTGTTTGATCCACTGTGTTAGGAATGCAGTCCTGCGAGGCTCATGCTTCCTGCCAGGACCATGCCAACTGCTAGAATCTCCAAAGCGAGAGCTTCCCAAGTCTTTCCTGCCTCTAGGTTCACCTGTGCTAACCCACAGAGGCTCCGAGGTTCTTCCTGGAGTCCACAGTGAAGGAAGGGTTCTGAGTCTCCCACTTCCTGGGCAGGGTGTTTTTCTCTAACCGTCCTCTTCACTGAGAAAGGCCCCCTTTTTTTTGGCCAGGTGCGGTGGCTCATGCCTGTAATCCCAGTACTTTGGGAGGCTGAGGCAGGTGGATCACCTGAGATCAGGAGTTCGAGACCAGCCTAGCCAACATGATGAAACCTCATCTCTACTAAACAAAATAAAAAATTAGCCGGGTATAGTGGCACACACCTGTAATCCCAGCTACTCGGGAGGCTGAGGCAGGAGAATCACTTGAACCCAGGAGGTGGAGGTTGCAGTGAGCTGAGATTGAGTCATTGCACTCCAGCCTGGGCAAAAAGAAGTGAAACTCCATCTCAAGTAAAAAAAAAAAGTAAAAAAAAAGGAAGGAAAGAAAGAAAGAAAGAAAAAAAAACACCTTTCATTTCCATCAGCTCTTGCTTGTGGCAGCTCGGGAGAATGGAAATGTGGTGGCCACAGCCCTAAAGGCCAGAGGGCGAGAAGAGTCGCATGTCTATGTCCCTGGCACATGGGACGTGCCCCGAGAGGGACTGCCAAAGCCTCACTCTTCTTGATCTGAACAAGCTCTTTGCTTCCACTTTGCCCAGGCAGTGGGCACACAGGTAGTGCCTTCTTCCCTTCCTCTGTTCTTTTCTTCCCGGCCTGGTCCCTTGACCCCCTGCTCCTCCTGGGCTGGCTGAGAAACCAGAGAACTTGAAGGGTCTGGTTGGAGCAAAGCTCCCTGGGGAGGGTCCACTCTGGTCCCTGTCACAGGTAGGGAACTTTAAGAATGGGGATTTTTGATGGGGCAGATTCTGCCCACCGTTAGAGGTGTGGTCCTCCAGCCCCCTGCTCTGTCCTCCCTGCCCTGTCCCATAGCTCCCTTTCCAAGGAGGGTGAGAATAGTCCTGGGGGATCTCTGTGGGGCCCTTTCTTTCTTTTTCTTTCTTTCTTTCTTTCTTTCTTTCTTTCTTTCTTTCTTTCTTTCTTTCTTTCTTTCTTTCCTTCCTTCCTTTCTTTCTTTCTTTCTTTTTTTTTTTTTTGACAGAGTCTGATTTTGTTGCCAGGCTGGAGTGTAGTGGCGCGATCTCTGCTCACTGTAACCTCTGCCTCCCAGGAGTTCCCTGGGAGGGAACCTGTAACCTCCCAAGCAATTCACCTGCCTCAGCCTCCTGAGTAGCTGGGATTACAGGCATGTGCTACCATGCCTGGCTAATTTTTGTATTTTTAGTAGAGACGGGGTTTCACCGTGTTGGTCAGGCTGGTCTCAAACTCCTGACCTGATGATCTGACTGTCTCGGCCTTCCAAAGTGCTGAGATTGCAGGCGTAAGCCACCGCACCTGGCCTGTGGGGCCCTTTCTTTCACAGACTGGTGTGAAGGTCATAGAATCAGAACCCCAGATTAGAACCCAAGATCTCACAAGTATGAGTAGCCCAGTTGGAACCAACTGTCCTGGCTATTTGGCTTCAGAATTGTCCCTGAAAGCCTAAAATTTGGGGGAAACGGAGTGAAGTGGAGGTAATGCTGCTCACCCTCACCCAGAGATGACTAAATTTAAACCCTCCTACCCTTGGGGTCCACGGTCTCCAGCTGCTTGTTCTCCTAAGTGAAGGAACCATTTTTCTCCTCCCTTTGGCAACAGCCCTATCTCATCCATGGCTCTCATTATCCAGCCTGGGGCTGCCGCTGGAGAAGGTGTTTCTTACCAGTTCCTGCACAGCAAGAAGGTTTCTTCCATGTTCTGTTCTCTGCTCAGTCTTTCTGCTGAGTTTCGTTTCTTGCAGACAAGGAAACAAAACTGAAAGTGTTTCAGTGGCCCAGCCCACAGCTGCAGGGAGGGAGAAGATCTCCAGAATCTCAGCTCAGGATTCCTGTGGCTGGACCCTCCCAGGAAGCCCCTCTGTAGCCTGGCCAGCCCTTGTTGTCTCCCTCGGCCATGCTGTGCTGCTGTCACAGGCCGCGTCTACCTCCCTGAGGGTGGGAGACTGAGGCCAGGCCTCTCCTGGGCAGAAGCTGGTTCCCTTACTGTAGCTGGCTGGCTTTGCTCTGTCTGGGTCTCCATCGCTTTTTCAAACCATCAACCTCCCACCCTTCTCCCCCATCTCCTGCTCCCTTCTGGTCCTCCCTCTGCAGGAAAGAGGGAACTTGCCGTGTTGAACTTGAATGCTGCTGAGATTGCACCATTGCACCTCAGCCTGGGCAAAAAGAAGTGAAACTCCATCTTAAGAAAAAAAAAAGAAAAAGAAGAAAATAACCCTTTTCATTTCCATCAGCTCTTGCTTGTGGCAGCTCAGAAGAATGGAAAGGTGGTGGCCACAGCCCTAAAGGCCAGAGGACGAGAAGAGTCGCATGCCCATGTCCCTGGAACATGGGATGTGCCCCAAGAGGGACTGTCAAAGTCTCACTCTTCTTGATCTGAACAAGCTCTTTGCTTCTGCTAAAAGCAGAAAAGGGCTAAAAAGGGCTCCTGGACCTCCAGACGGTGAGGAGGACTGTGCAAACAGTGTCTAGGGAGGCCCTGGGGATGCAGGGTGGTGTGAGCTCAGACCCACTCCGGTGTGTATCCTGCCCAGGGCCATTAGAGTTCTCCCAGGCCCCAGAAACAGCTGTGCTAATAGAAAGACTCCAAACAACATCCAGAGCAATGACAAGCAGACCCAGAGAATTCCCGTGGTCCGCCAGTGGGGTGGGTGCTGCCTCTCTGAGGAGGTTAACAAGATTAAGGGAAATGTCCCGGCATGGCTCCAGCCTCCAGGCAGGCTCTAAGATTCGGGCACTAAATGAGGGGCAGTGTGTGGTGTTACTAATGACCACAGTGATAGGCGGGAAGAGGGAATGACTGCTTCAGCATTTCTATGTTCCAGGCATCATACTAAGCATTATGTAGGCATTGTCTTTGTTTTCTTTTTACAGTCCAGTGGTCTTTTATTTTTTTTAACACCTATTATGCCATGAATTCATAGGGAATAGGTTCCAGCAGCTGTGCAACAGCTCTCATGTAAGGATTATTAACTCCGTTTTGCTATGGAAAACAGGCAGTGACAGAGTGAGACTCTGCCTCAGAAAAGAAAAATGAAAAGACAGTGGAGGTAGAGATAGGCTAGGTAAATAGCTCAACATCAGAGCTGAGATTTATACCAAGTTGATCTGACTCAGCTGTCTCTGTACCTAACCTAAACCCCATCCACCTCATTTAACAGCTAGTTGGGGTGAGGAGCACTTGACCAAGAGTCAGAGACAGAGGTTTGCATCTTATCTTGTTCCCTTCCTCATCGGCTAGGCAAGCTCCTTCATCCTTCTGACCTTCACTGCCCACTCCTGTCTGTAACTGGGCAGTCTGTGAATATCAAGAATGAAAAACGAAGAGCTTTCTTTTCACACATTGTCTCCTGCTGAGATGGGATGGGGGTAGTGGCAGGAGATGGGTGTATAGATCGGACATCTTAGAGGAGTGGAACCTGCAGACAGGGCAGGGGGGTGGAATCAGAAGTGACCATAGGTTGCTTTTCATCTACATCCTAATTTTCTTCCAAGATGTTTCTTCCTGCAGACTGTCCCACCCACACCACCCCTTCCCTTCCTCATCAAAATCCCAGCAGTTCTTCAGGACCGACTCCTATGCCATCACTGATACAGAACCTACCTCCTTTGCCTCTGGTTATGGTGAATTGCCTGTTTGTTTCTTCAACTTCTTCTCATCCAATCACAGGCACGGGCAATTTGAGAGCCAGCTCTTTCTGATCCACGCCCCCTGCCTTCCTGGAGGGACTGGGGGCTTTGTGCTTGTTAGGCAGTGCAGTACTCGGCTTTGCAAGTAGCAGGCAGTCAAATGCTGGCTGGCCTGAATGAATGGGGTGTTTTGAGATAATTAAGCAGGGAGTTAGAAATCTCCTCCCCCACACACAACACCCCAGAATCTGAGGGCTGTCAAAATGGCAGCAATGGCCATTTTCTTTTCATTTTTCAAGATAACTTATATTACATAACTAATACATGAATATGCACGCTTTAAAAAAAATAGAATATTACAGATAAAGCAATGTCTCTCTTTGACTACCATGGCTGTTCCTGGGCCATCACTATTAGGATCTGAGATTGTATGCAGGAACATTCTGGTTAGCACAAAAGCCTGTTCCCATTTCCACTACGACATCATTCGGTGCCGTGGGCTTGCATGATTTCATCATTCTGCCACCCGTCTTTGGCTGGCTGCCAAGCCCTCCCCAACCCCAATCCCATAAAAAAAAAAAAAAAGAAAGAAAAAACTAGATGTGAAACGCTCTGTTGTGGGCTTAGAATTCCTTTCCAGGACACTGTGGCTACCCACTTGGCTGTTGTTGGGAGTTTCCGGCAGTCTCTTTTGTGTCAGGTCTATGGGTCAGGGGAGGGGGGGCGAAGGTTGTCACAGGAAGCCAATCTCTCAGACGTGAATTGGTCGAACTGGCCATGTCACCTTTGCAGGAATAGGGGAAAAAGGGGGCAGGAAGTCCTGGCTGGACCAAGACACAGGAATAATACACACCTCCATGCATCGTTTGAGGATCAGAAGAGAAATTGCGTGAAAGCTGTACTTGTACAGCATGGAAGAGAGGAGAGAATATTTAAAAGTGATTGTTTTAACAGTTGGCTTTGAGAAGGGATCTTATATAGGCTTTTTCTTTCAAGGGATCACTATGCTAAGGAAGATGATGTAACGACAGAGATATTTCACTTCCCAGACAAAAATTATATGGTGGAAGTGCACACACTTCTGTCGGTGTTGTCTTTAGAAGAATCCTGTGGTCAGAGTGGGCCTGAGTTCTGGGAGATGTGATCATATAGATTTCAGACTCCCTAAGTACAACATGTTTGGGTGGGAGTTTGTCAGACCACATGCAATTGCATCAAATGACTAGTCTCTGGATGGCATTCAAGCCTGGGAATATCTGTGATTGTGTTTGGGGCAGACTCTAGGCCTGGCTGGGCAGCACAGTCGGGGAATGTCCTGCTGGCTGCTGCTTAGTTGGCATGTGAAGGGGAAGGAAGATTGTCATTAAACTCATGGGCAAGAAACAGCAACTCCATGGCATTCTGTCTGTGTGGGGAGTGACCAGTACTGTTCTCTTCCTTTCTTTCTGTGAGAAGTCTCTTTTCACACATTCATAGTTTTAGTTGGTTTGTTTTTTCCTGGTTAAAACATCTCCTCGCCCACTTCCCCCACCAACCCATTCCCGTCTAATCAGCAATCACAGCCCAAACGCCAAGGACTCTTCCTTGACATTTACAAGAGTCAGTGTTATGAGCCTTCTCATTTTCCCAGAATATATATATATATATATATATATATATGTTTATATACATAATAAGCAGATACAGCAATGTCTCTCTTTGACTACTAATTATATATATATTTATACAATATATATACAATATAAATATATATAATTAGTAGTCAGAATATAATATAGATATATTATATATTTATAATATATTATAATATAAATATATTATAAATATATATTACATATTATATGTTATATTTTTATATATTATATATGCATTTTATTTATAACATATGTATTATATATTACATATATATTTTATATATATTATATATAAAACAATATATATAAAAAACATGGGAAAAGGAGAGATATATATATCCCAGATTGTGTGTGTGTATATATATATATATATCCTATTATATAATGTATATATAAAATATATATTATATGTACTATATATATTTTATATATATAAATAATCTGGGAAAAGGGTATATCTATATTTACCATATATATATGGTAAAGAGATGAAGTCTCTGTCTGTCACCCAGGCTGGAGTGCAGTGGTGATCAGAGCTCACTGAAGCCTTGAACTCCCAGGTTCAAGCAATCCTCCTGCTTCCACTCAGAAGACAGGCATGCACTACCATACCCAGCTAACTTAAAAAAACAATTTGTAGAAGCGGAGTCACACTATGTTACCAAGGCTAGTCTTGAACTCCTGGCCTCAAGTGATTCGTCCTGGGATTACAGAAATGCACCACTGCATCCAACCAATTTTTTAATATCTTGATCATAGTGTGGTCACCTTGGTTGCTGCAGATCTCATGGAACTCAGGACAAATGACCATATATGTCCATTTTTTTGTTGATGATTTTTATGGTGGAGGTGGAGGGGTGAAAGAAAAATTTCAGAGCCTCAAGGTCTTGTCACTCAGAATTTGGGGTGAACTTACATGGATAAGTTGTGGCAATGAACAGCCACTCAGACTCTCATTTTAGAGAATAACTAGTGTTTTAATTTTTAAAAATGGAAAATTGTGTTTCTTCCTACCCTGTCCTTGACATTACATGGTCTTTCTCACAGTGGTTCACACTGGCCTGAGATACTGTGTCCATCTCTTCTTAACATTCCATTTGTAAGATCATGCCAATACCTTAAAATTGGCCATAATGAGAGTATGTAAAGCATGGAAATGGGAAAATGCTACAAATCAGAGTCTCTCCCCAAGGGCTGGTTGGTAAATATTTAGCATCACTGTTTTTCTATCTCAGTAATGAGGGCTCCGCACGTAAGTTCAGGGGAATGTAAAGAAGAAAAAAAGGCAAAGTTAAAGAAAAGTTTATTGTTCCTTAATTATCTTGTTATCTTGAAGATATAAAAATTCATTTGGCGGAGAGGTTGGAAGGGTCAGCTTTTACATTGACATATGAACTTATTTCCCCCCAAAAAAAGTGAATCAAAGGAAGAATATTGATTTGTTTGAGCAAGTATGTCAGTATTGGTCAGGGAAAAAAAATACAATGCCATGTCAAGTTGGCAGGGTATTATTTTAAAAAGCAGAGGGTGTAGTCTGGGTTGAATTACTCCCCTATTCAAGCTTATTATTATAAATTATATTAGTGGGGAACAGCCTACCATATTCACCACTTAATTTTGATTACTAGTTAATGCTTTTGATAGCTAAATAGCCTATATACACCTGGCTCAGGGTCTACAATCACTAACAAAATAAAATCCCAGCTCTTAGTGAGTTCACATAGCAAGATATAATCTCACCCATGCATAAATTGGATCTATTTTAATTGGAGTAAGTGAAGTGGTCAGTTCACAACACCTTCATGGGAAGGTAAGAGATGAGGGAGTATGAGTGTGTGTGTGTGTGTGTGTGTGTGTGTCGAATGCTGGGGGTGAGGGTGATGTGAGATAGGAAGGACATTCCAGGCTGAAGGCAGAGTACACGGGAGTGGAACAGCGTATTACTTTTGGATAGACATACCAAATATCTCAAGTGAGTATGGAAGCAATGGGAATGGATGATCTATTCCTTTTCCCCAACAAGCAGTAAGTTGGGAGAGCTAATTCCAATTCCATATTTTAATTGGAGTGCTTAAGTAGTACATTAACATTTAATATAATTATTGATATGGTTGAATTTAAGTCTGCAACATTTTTGTTGTTTTTCCCATATGGGCCTTGTTTTCTGTTCCCGAGTTTCTCCTTTTTTGCCTTCTTTTAGATTCTTCAAATATTTTTTGGAATTCCATTTTAATTTACCCTTGGGGATGCATCACCTTCCTAGCACACTGATGTATGATCACCTATCACAGAGCTCACCTGAGCTTCACTGTCCAGAGTTTTTATTGAAGATCTTTCCATACATTTTAATTTCCCTTCCCCTTAAAGGACTTTTTATTTTGTAGTGTAGGTCTTTTGGCAATGAATTCTTTTTGGTGATGGTGGTGTTTTTTTTTTTTGTTTGTTTTTTGTATTTTGGTTTTTTGTTTTGTTTTGTTTTTTTGTTTTGTGAGAAGGAGTTTCACTCTTGTTGCCCAGGCTGGAGTGCAATGGCACAATCTTGGCTCACTGCAACCTCCACCCACTGGGTTCAAGCAATTCTCCTGCCTCAGCCTTCTGAATAGCTGGGATTACAGGTGCCTGCCACCAGGCCTGGCTAATTTTTGCATTTTTAATAGAGTCAGGGTTTCAGGATGTTGACCAGGCTGGTCTCAAATTTGGTGATCTGCCCACCTCAGCCTCCCAAAGTGCTGGGATTATAGGCATGAGCCACCACACCTGGCTGGCAATGAATTATTTTAGATTTCTTTTATCTGAAAATGCTTTTATTTTGGCTTAATTCTTGGAGGCTACTTTCATTGGAAGTAGAATTCCGGTTGACCGTTTATTTTTCTTTCAGTACATTACAAATGTTATTTGGCCTCCATGGTATCTGGTAAGAAATACCTGGTCATTTGAGTTGTCATTTCCCAGTGTGTAATCTGTCATTTTTCTGACAGGTATCAGATTTTCTTTTTCTTTTTGGTTTTCATTAGTTTGATAATGATTTGTCTAGGTGTAGTTTTCTTCATCTTTATCCTGATTGGGGTTTGCTGAATTTCTTGTGCCTGCAAATTAATGTCTTTCACCAAATTGGGGAAAATTTCAGCCATTGTTTTGCAATATTTTTTTCTGCATATTCTTTCTCTCTTTTTCTGGGACTCTTTAAAAGTATCTTAGACATTCCGATATTGAGGATCTCTTCTATTTTAATTTTTTTCTTCAGATTAGATAATTTCTGTTGATCCAGCTTCAAATTCACTGACTCCTCTGTCATCTATCGGGTGTTAATTTTTAATTTTAGATATTTAATCAATTTTAGAACTTTCATCTGGTTTATTTGTATGGTTTTTATTTATCTGCTAAGATTTTCTATTTGTTTATTTATTACAAATGTATATTTTTCTTTGTGTCATTGAGCATGGTTACAACAGGTGTTTTAAAGTCCTTGTCTACAACATATAAGTCATCTTGGATTGGGCTTTTGATTGTATTTTCTCTTGAGAAGGGACCACATTTATCTGATTCTTGGCTTGTGAAGTAATTTGCGATTGAATTCTAGAAATTGTGAATATTATATTGTAGAGATGCTGGCTTCTGTTATCTCCCTCTGAAAACCATTGAGGTTTTTTTGTTTGTTTGTTGCAGGCAGTTAACTGAGATTGATTCTCAAATCAAATCTCAGTTTGTGCTCTTTTTGTTTCTTTCCAAGCTCAAGATACAATTTATTTTACTTGACTAAGATTTCTGTGTTCTTTTAAAAAATGAATATATAATAGTTATACATATTTTGGGAGTACATGCAATATTTTGATACCTATATACAACGTATAATAATTGAATCAGTGTAACTGAGATATTCATCACCTCAAACTCAGTTCAGATTTTTAACTAGGTTGCTTAGAACTTTTCTCCTGCATATGTGATTCAGGGGTCAGACAGGGATTTGGGCAGTTTATTTGTAGAATTTCAGGCTTCCCCTCTCTTTACTCTCCTCTCTGAGATTTTACCGTCATTTTCCAGCTGCTGTGGTTGTCCTCAGTTCTTTTAGGACAGAAAGTCTTCTCTATTGGGGCTTTGAGCAGCCTATGTGCTCTGCCCTTAGACTAGAAGCTGTGAAAATAGAAACTCACCCAATACAGTTTCCTGCTTCCACGTGTCAACTGATGTTGGGCTTTTCCCAAGTGTTGGATAGTGCAGTTCCCTTAAGTGTTGACTCCCTCCAGAATCTGTATTTTTTTAATTCTCCAGTGCATTCAGGTTGCTTATTTTGGTACCTTGTCCAGAATTTATAGTTATTATTTATGGGAATATCAGTATGATTGCAATTAGTTGGGGAGTAACTTGGAGATGAGAAATGTTTTTAATTTTTAATTTTATGGGTATATAATAGGTGTATATGTTTATGAAATATGTGAGATATTTTTATATAAGCATGCAAGGCATAATATTCACATCAGGGTAAATTGAATATCCATCACCTCAAGTATTTATCCTTTCTGTTACAAACAACTCAATGATATCATTTTATTATTTTTAAATGTACAACTACATTATGTTATTATTGTTACTATTATTGTAACTATTATCCCTTGTACTGTCAAATACTAAATATTATTCATTCTTTCTAATTTTTGTAGCCATTAACCATCTCCAACTTCTCCACATCCGCTACTACTCTTCCCAGCCTCTCGTAACCATCCTCTGTTCTCTATCTCTCTAAGTTTAATCGTTTTCATTTTTAGCTCCCACAAATAAGTGAGAACATGTGAACCTTGTCTTTCTGTGCCTGGTTTATTTCACTTAACACAATGACCATCAGTTCCATCCATGTTGTTTCAAATGACAGGATATTACTCTTTTTTATGGCTGAATAGTTTGCCATTGTGTATGTGAATCAAATTTTCTTTATCCATTCATCTGTTGTTGGACACTTAGGTTGCTTTCAAATCTTTTTAGTGGCCACATAGTATTCTGTGTTGTTTATGTACCTAATTTGTTTTATCCAATCTGCCACTCATGTGCATTTAGGTTGATTCTATGTCTTTGCTGTTGTGAATAGTGCTACAGTAAACATAGATATGCATGTATTTTTATGGTAGAACAACTTATATTCCTTTAGGTATATGCTCAGTAATGAGATTGCTGGGTAAAATGTTAATTGTTTTGAGCTCTTTGAGGAATAACCACACTGCTTTCCACAATAGTTGAACACATTTATATTTTCACCAACAGTTTATAAGTATTCCCTTTTTTTTTTTTTTTTTGCAACCTCACCGGTATCTGTTATTTTTTGACTTTTTAGCAATAGCTATTCTGACTGGTGTGAGGTCATATCTCACTGTGGTTTTCCTTTGCATTTCTCTAGTGATCAATAATATTTAGCTTTTTGTCATAGGCTCGTTGGACACATGTATGTCTTCTTTTGGAAAGTATCTGTTTGGCCGGGCATGGTGGCTCATGCCTGCAATCCCAGCACTTTGGGAGGCTGAGGCGGGCAGATCACCTGTCAGGTGTTCGAGACCAGCCTGGCCAACATGGAGAAGCCCTGTCTCCACTAAAAATACAAAAATTAGCTGGGTGTGGTGGTGCATACCTGTAATCCCAGCTACATGGGGGGCTGAGTCAGGAGAATCACTAGAACCCAGGAGGCGGAGGCTGCAGTGATCCAAGATCATGTCACTGCACTCCAGCCTGGGGGACAGAGCAAGACTCCATCTCGCAAAAAAAGAAAAGAAAAGTATCTGTTCATGTCCTTTGCCTACTTTTTAATAGGGTTGTTTTTTCTTGTAAATTTGTTTAAATTCCTTATAGATGCTGGATATTAGACCTTTGTGAGATGCAGAGTTTGCACATATTTTCTCCTATTCTGTAGGTTGTTTACTTTGCTGAGTTACTAACAGTCTTTAGTTTAATTAGATCCCATTTGTCAAATTTTGCTTTTGTTGTGATTGTTTTTGCCATCTTCATCATGAAATCTTTGCCATTTCCTATGTGCAGAATGATATTGCCAGGATTTTCAGTTCTGGGTTTTATATTTAAGTCTTTAATCCATCTTGAGTTGATTTTGCATGTGGTATAAGGAAGGGGTCGAGTTTCAATCTTCTGCATATGACTAGCTGGTTATCCCAGCACCATTTATTGAGTAGGAAGTCCTTTCCCCATTGCTTATTTTTGTCAAAGATCAGGTGGTCGTAGGTGTACAGATTTATTTCCGGGGTCTCTATTGTGCTCCACTGGTCTATGTGTCTGCTTTTGTACCAGTACCATGCTATTTTGGTTAATGTAGCCCTGTAGTATAGTTTGAAGTCAGGTAATGGGATACCTCCTGCTTTGTTCTTTTTGCTTAGAACTGTTTTGGCTATTTGGACTCTTTTTGGTTTCATATAAATGTTAAAATTGTTTTTTTTTTTCTATTTCTGTGAAGAATGTCATTGATAGCTCAATAGAAATAGCATTGATTCTGTAACTTGCTTTGGGCAGTATGGCCATTTTAATGATATTGATTCTTCCTATCCATGAGCATGAAATGTCTTTCCATTTGTGTCATCTCTGATTTCTTTCAGCAGTGTGTTGTATTTCTCATTGTAGAGATGTTTTACCTTGCTGGTTAGCTGTATTCCTAGATATTTTATCCTCTTTGTGGCAGTTGTGAATGGGATTGCCTTCCTGATTTGGCTCTCAGCTTGGCTATTGTTGGTGTATAGGAAATGCCAGTCATCTTTGTACATTGATTTTGTATCCTGAAACTTGGCTGAAGTTGTTTATTAGATCCAAGAGCTTTCAGGCCAAGTGTATGAGTTTTCCTAGAGAGAGAATCATATGATATCAAACAGGGATAGTTTGACTTCTTCTCTTCCTACTTAGATGCCCCTTATTTCTCTCTATTTCCTGATTGCTCTGGCCAAGACTTCCAACACTATGTTGAACAGGAGTGGTGAGAGTGAGCATCCTCGTCTTGTGCTGGTTTTCAAGGAAAATGCTTCCAACTGTTGCCCATTCAATATATTAGCTGTGGGTTTATCATAGATGGCTCTTATTATTTTGAGGTATATCCTTCAATATCTAGTTTGTTGAAAGTTTTTAACATGAAGGGATGTTGAATGTTATCGAAAGCCTTTTATGCATATATTGAGATAATCATGCAGTTTTTGTCTTTGGTTCTGTTTATGTGATGAATCACATTAATTGATTTGTGTATGTTGAAGCAGCCTTGCATCCCAGGGAAAAAAATATACTTGGTCATGGTGGATTGGCTTCTTGATGTGCTGTTGGATTTAGTTTGCAATTTTTTCATTGAGGTTTTTTGCATCAATATTCATCAAGAACATTGGTGTTAATTTTTGTGTGTATGTTGTGCTTCTGTCAGGTTTTGGTATCAGGATGATGCTGGCTTCATAGAATAAGTTGGGGAGGAGTTCTTCCTCCTCAATTTTTGGAATCGTTTCAGTAGAAATGGTATCAGCTCTTCCTTGTACTTCTAGTAGGATTCCACTATGAATCCATCTGGTCCTGGGTTTCTTTTTTAGTTGATATGCTATCTATACTGATTCAATTTTACAGCTCATTATTGGTATGTTCAGGGAATCAGCTTCTTCCTGGTTCAGTCTTGGGAGGTTGATTTTGTCCGATAATGTATCCATCTCTTCTAGGTTTTCTAGTTCGTGTGCATAGAGGTAGGTGTTCATAATAGTCTCTGATGGTTTGTATTTTTGTGGGGTCAGTAGTAACACTCACTTTGTCATTTCTAATTGTGTTTATTTGGACCTTCTCTGTTTTCTTCTTTATTCATCTAGCTAGTGGCCTGTCTCATTAATGTTTTCATAAAATCACCTCCTGGATTAGTTGACCTTTTGAGTGATTTTCTGTGTCTCAATCTCTTTCAGTTCAGTTCTGGCTTTGCTTATGGTTACTATGTTGGCTTGTTTGTGTGGTTTCTTTACAGTGTCACTGGTCCGTGTACTTAAGTGTGTTTTGTATTGGCTGGTAATGGTCTTTCCTTTCCATATTTAGTTTCCTTTCCAAAGTCTCTTGTAAGGTGGTTGTGGTGGTAATGAACTCCCTCCAAATTTGCTTCTCTAAAAAGGATCTTATTTCTCCTTTGCTAAGGAAGCTTGGCTGGATATCAAATTCTTGGTTGAAGATTTTTTAAAGAATATTGAATATAGGCCCCCTATATTCTTTTCTCATCTGTAAGGTTTCTGCTTAGAGGTCTGCATGTAGCCTGATGGGATTCCCTTTGTAGGTAACTTTCCCTTTCTCTCTAGCTACCTTTAACATTCTTTCTTTCATTTTAACCTTAGAAAATCTGACAATTATGTGTCTTGGGAATGATCTTGTGTAAAATCTTGCATGGGTTCTCTTTATTTCCCCAATTGGACTGTTGGCCTCTCTCTAGTGAGGTGGGGAAGTTTTCATGGATGATAACCTGAATTTATGTTTTCCAAGTTTCTTGCTTTCTCTTTGTCCCTTTCAGGGATGCCAATACTTTGTAGATTTGGCCTCTTTACATAATCCCACATTTCTGGGAGGGTTTTTTGGGTTCCTTTTTATTTTTTTTTTCTTTATTTTTGTCTGACTCTCTTATTTCAGAGGGCCAGTGTTTAAGTTCTGAGATTCTTTCCTTAGCTTGGTCTGTCCTGCTCTTAATACTTATAATTGCATTGTGAAATTATTGTGGTGTGTTTTTCAGCTTTATCAGATCAGTTATTTTTCATACTGGCTATTTCATCTGTTTGTCCTATATCATCTTAATGTGATTCTTTGTTTCCTTAGATTGAGTTTTGCCATTTTCCTGAATCTCAATGATCATTCCTATCCATATTCTGAATTTGATTTCTGTCATTTCAGCCAACTCAGCCTGGTTAAGAACTCTTGTTGGGGAACTAGTGTGATCATCTGGAGGACATAAAACACTCTAGGCATTTGAGTTGCCAGAGCTCTTGCACTGGTTCTTTCTCATGTCTGTGTGTGGGTGTTCCTTTAACTGATTGAAGTAGTCAGGTAGGGGCAGGGTGGTTGTACTGGAGTCTCAGGTCAGGTGGTCTTGTCTAATGAGAAGTGAGAACTGGGATCTACGTAGAGAACAGTTTGGACACTTTTCTTTGAGGTGAATGCTCTGTGCTCTGGGGTCCAGACTAGCCCCTGGTCCTTGTGGATTCTCCAGAAGCTGGAGACAGCAAGGGCAAAAGCTGCAAGAGAGTGAAGATGTCAACCTGTCTCCCACTGGGAGCTCTGTCCCAGAGAGTCACAAAGCTGCTAATGGCTTGATAGCCTTAGCAGAGGGTGACTGGAGACCCAGGCCAGCAGGACCTGCCCACTGAGAAGATATAGGATTGGGAGTCCTGTAACAAACAGTCTGGCCACTTTTCCTACAGCTGCTCCAGTATGCTGAGGGATCTGCTTCAGTCCCTAGTCACCTCAGATTTTCCAGCACTTGAAGGTATCAACAGTGAAAGCTGTGAAACAGCAAAGACAGCAGCCTGCCCCTGCCTCTAGAAGCTCATCTCAGAGAGGTATAGACCTGGGATGGGGTTGTCAACCTCACTGGTTGGGGTGGTTGTGAACCTCAGTCAGGAGATTCCACCCAGTGAAGAGAAACAGAATCTGAGACCGCATGAAAAAGCAGTCTGGCTACTTCTCCATAGACCTGCTGCCCTGTGCCAGGGAACCACTCCAGTCCCTAGTCACCTCGGACTCCCTAGATCCTGAAGGCAATAATGCCTAAGCCTCTGAAAAAGCAAAGATGGTGGCCTGTCCCTCCCCCTGGGAGCTCTGTTCCAGGGAGGTGTCAGGCCGCTACCAGTGGCTAGCTGGAGTTCCAAGCCAGTGGGTCTTATCCTGCAAGGTGCCATGGAAGCAGGGCCTGCAGATGGTCACTGCTCAGCTCCCTGGATTCAGTCCCTTTTCTAGGGGTAGAACCTCCCACTTTGATAGAGTTGCAGCTGCTTTTGCCAGGAAGCCCAGTTATCTAAAGCTCCTGGGGCTCTGTGTATGCCTGAGTGGCTGCTCTGCCAAAATTCCACATAGCTCTGCATGTCAGAATGCAGACCCTGGTGGAGTGGGTTCATGAAGGGATCTCCTGACCTGAGGGTTGCAAAAATCCATGGGTCTCGGGGATTGTTCACTTACTCATGGAGGCTCCCGGGCTTCATGTCACTCCCAGGTGGGCAGTTGTCCTGCCTTTCTTTTCTCCATTCTCTGTGGGATAAGTTGTTTTCCTGATGAATCGCACTGCTTATACCTTGATGACTCCGTTGAAGGTGCTGAATTTACCCTCCCTTTCTATTTCCCCCCATGAGCATGGCACACACTACCTGCTTCTAGTCAGCCTTCTTGAGCAGCCTTCTCCCTGACTGCCTTTCTTTTGGATATATACCTAGCAGTGGGATTGTTGGATTATACGGTAGCTCTATTTTTAGTTTTCTGAGGAGCCTCCAAACTGTTCTCCACTATTAGTCCAATCATGGTTGTACAAATTTACATTCCCACCAACAGTGTACAAAGTTCTCTTTTCTACACATCCTTGCCAGCATTTGTTATTGCCTGTCTTTTGTATAAAAGCTATTTTAACTGAGGTGAGATAATATCTCATAGTTTTGATTTGCATTTCTCTGAAGATCAGTGATGTTGAACACCTTTTCATATGCTTGTTTGCCATTTGCATGTCTTCTTTTTGAGAAATTTCTACTGAGATCTTTTGCCCACATTGAAATTGGATTACTAGATTTTTTTCCTATAGAGTTATTTGAGCTTAAATATTCTGTTAATTAATCCCTTGTCAGATGGGTAATTTTCAAATATTTTCTCCTATTCTTTCCATGGGTTGTCTCTTTGTTGATTGTTTCCTTTGCTGTGCAGAAGCTTTTTAATTTGATATGATACCATTTGTCCACGTTTGCTTAGGTTGCCTGTGCTTATGGGGTATTACTCAAGAGATCTTTGCCCAGTCCAATGTCCTGGAGCATTTCTCCAATGTTTTCTTGTAGTGGTTTCATAGTTTGAGATCTTAGATCGAAGTCTTTGGTTCATTTTGATTTGGTTTTCATATATGACAAGAGATAGTAATCAGGTTTCATTCTTCTGCATATGGATATCCAGTTTTCCCAGGACCTTATCGGAGAAACTGCCCTTTCCTCAGTGTATGTTCTTGGCATCTTTGTTGAAAATGAGTTCACTGTGAGTGTGTGGATTTGTTCTAGGTTCTGTATTCTGTTCTGTACGTCTATGTGTCTGTTTTTATGCCAGTACCATGCTGTTTTGGTGATTATAGTTCTGTAGTATAATTTGAAGTCAGGTAATGTGGTTCTTCCAGTTTTATTCTTTCTGGTCAGGATAGCTTTGGCTATTCTGGATATTTTGTGGTTCCATATATATAAATTTAAGATTGTTTGTTCTAATTCTGTGAAGAATGTCATTGATATTTTGATAAGAACTGCACTGAATCAGTAGATGACTTTGGGTAGTATGGACAGTTTAACAATATTGATTCTTTCAATTCATGAACATGAAGTATTTTTCCATTTTTGGTGTCCTCTTTGATTTCCTCCATTAATGTTTTATGGTTTTCATTGTAGACATCTTTCACTTCTTTGGTTAATCCTTAGGTATTTAATTTTATTTGTAGCTATTGTAAACAGGATTTCTTTCTTTCTTTTTTAGATTGTTCACTGTTGGCATATAGTTCACAGGGGATATAGCAGTAAACAAAATAGGCAAAAGTGCTTTTCCTCATGGAGCTATATTCTAGTTGGGAAAAATAGATAAAAACAAATCAAATATATTGTATTATGAGGCAAAGATAAAGCATGGAAGCTGAATATAGAATATAATGGAATTGGGCAGAAATGTTAGATGGTTGGTTTGGAAAGGCTTTACTGAGAAGATGTCTTTTGAGAAAAGACCTGAAAGAGGTGAAGAAGCTGTGTCCACATGGATTCCTGGGTAGAGACTTCCAGACAGTGAATGGCTAATGAAGCTGGCTCCTGTAGTGAGAGCACGCATGGCTAGTTCCTCAAACAGCACGGAGACCAATGTGGCTGGAATGGAGTCAGCATGGTGGGTAGGAATGAGACATGAACGAGAAAGACAGTAGGTGAGAGAAGATTATGCAGGGCCCTGTAGATTACAGTAAGGACTTTGGCTTTTACTCTGTGTAAGCTGGAAAGCCCGTGGAGGACTTTGAGCAGAGACCTGACATGTTCTGACTTACATTTTAACCAGATCACTGTGGCTGCTGTACCGAGAACAGACTTGAGGGGGCAAGAAAAGAAGCATGGCTAGGGTTTTGTTCTTGTTGCTGTTGTTGTTTTTAAATTTTACTTTAAGTTCTGGGATACATGTGCAGAATGTGCAGGTTTGTTACATAGGTATACATGTGCCATGGTGGTTTGCTATACCTATCAACCTGTCATCGAGGTTTTAAGCCCCGCATGCATTAGGTATTTGTCCTAATGTTCTCCCTCCCTGAGCCCCCCCACCCCACAGCAGACCCTGGTGTGTAATGTTCCCCTCCCTGTGTCCATCTGTTCTCACTGTTCAGCTTCCACTTATGAGTGAGAACAGAAGCATGGATAGAGTTTGAAGATCTCACAACAATCGAGGTGAGAGAGAAGGTGGCTTTGACTAAGGTGGTAACAATGGAGATGACAACAGGTCAGGTTCTGAGTATATCTTGAAAGCAAGCCAACAGCATTTGCTGAGAGACTGGATGTGGGACATGAGAGAAGACACAAGAACGGCTTCAAGGTTTTTGCCCTGAGCGATTGGAAAAAAACGATGCCATGAACTCACTTGGGGAATATCAGGAGAAAGCGTTGGATATGTTAAATGAGATAGCCTATTGAATATCAAAGTAGACATGTCAAGTTGGCAGTTGGAGAGGAAGGATTTTGCCCCACAAAACTTTGGAAGGCTTAAGAATTGGAGGCACTGATTTCCATGGACAGTAGGTGTGAGAGTAGGGCTGAAAACTGCGTGACTGGTTGAAAATCTGCAAATAGAATAGTTAGACCTCAAGTTCTCTATTCCAATACTGGTGAGTTTGTTTTTGAAGTGAACCAGAAAGTCCCTGGACTCAGAACACTGGGTACTGTGCAGGGCTGTATGCAAACATGGAGGTTAAGTGAAAATCTACATATTGAACAGGAGGGTCTGCAGCTCCCCATCCCCATCCATTTCCCAGGTTTATATTAGCCAGGCAAGCGTTTGTAAGATCCTCCTCTGAGTGGCCAGCAGATTCTGAGACTAGACCAGCAGATTCTGACATCTGGGAATCAGTTAGATGAGTGAAGGAAGTCAATTACCCAGTCCTCTACAGTAATTTAATAAATTCCACCCTGGTACTGTTCTTTGGTGCCTTGCTCTTAAAAAACCAGTAACAGCCAGAGATCACTGCACATTTGAGAAGGGTCTTTAATCAGAACTAGAAAAAAAAAAAAAAAAAAAACCAGAAAAATACCAAAACAAAAAGCATTTCAGAGAAAGTAGATATAGAGAAGGGCAGACACAGTGGCTCACGCCTGTAATCCTAGCACTTTGGGGGGCCAAGGCAGGCAGATCGCCTGAGGTCAGGAGTTCAAGACCAGCCTAACCAACATGGAGAAACCCCATCTCTACTAAAAAACAAAATTAGCTGGGCAAGGTGATACATGTCTGTAGTCCCAGCTATGCGGGAGGCTGAAGCAGGAGAAATTTTGAACCTGGGAGGCGGAGATTGTGGTGAGCTGAGATCTCACTATTGCATTCCAGCCTGGGAAACAAGAGTGAAACTCTGCTTCAAAAGAAAAAAGAAAAAGAAAGTAGATATAGAGAAGAAAACTTACAGGGAAAAAAAAGCTCAACCCCAATCACCACATACAGTAATCCTCAGAGAAAGAAGGCATTGCTTCAGTGAAAGAAACAAGACATTATACAAAAGAAACAACAATGAGAAAGAACATTTGAAAATTAAAATAGGATCACTAAAATTAAAAAAAATCCAGTGGCAGCAGTAGAAAATAAAGTTGAGAAAATTGCTCAAAACAAAAAGTCAAAAAGATGGTAATAAGAGAGAGAAGAAAGATATAATACCAGTCTGGGAGGGCCAAGATCTAATCTGTAGATGTTTTAAAAAAGGATGAACTGGAAAGGGAAAATGCAGAAATAAATCAAGAAAATTTCTCAAAACTGAAAGAACTGCAGATCGAAAGGGCCTACCCAGCTCTCAGCAGAAGGGACATATCTGTGCAGAATATGCAAAGACCTGTATCAAGGCACTAATTCCAGAAAAGCAATGACTTTTTTAAAAGCTTCCAAAACTTCCAGAGAGAAAAATCAGATCACATGTAAAGATCAGAAGGTATCAACAGCCACACTGGCACTAGAAGATAATACCATAATGCCTTCAAAATTCTGAGTGAAAATGGTTTTCAACTGAGAATTATATACCTACCCAAATTATCAGTCAGGCCACTCACACTGGCCTCATAAACTCTTTTTCTGGGAAGCTGATACAGGATATACTCTATCAAGAAGGCATCTGGCACAGGGTCCAGAAGTTAGGGGATTGAACAGAGGAGAGATGCAAAGGAAATGTTCAGGATGTAGCAAAGAAAAGTCCCAGATGAGAGCTGTGCAAACAAGTCTAGAGAGTTATTGGTTCAGATTAGAGCAGAATGAATGAAGGGAGTTGTTTATTTTTAATTAGAAAGGGAATTGATATCTTAGGTCTTTGACTATGTGGAAAAGAGTGTTGAGAGACTATCTGAGAATGCAGGAAGATTAAGACTAGTGGTAGGTACTTTAACAAACTAAGCAGTGGAAAACAAGTACAACCTCTCAGAAAAATGTAAAAGTTACAAAAGAAATGAAATTTAATTATAGTACTTCGTTCAACATTTCAATGTTCTAATCATCTGAATACCAATTTAACCGAAATTATTATAGACTATATTGAGGAGATATGGGGAAAAGGAGAAATAATAAACCGAATATTCAATTTTATGATATGTAGTCAACAAATGATTAAAATTGAGAAATCATAAAACAAGCAGGAGTTTATTTTACTTAGAAATATGAAGGTTAATATTGGAAAAAATGCTGGAAGTACTACTGCAAGTATTTGCCTCTGGAGAACAAGTGGGAAGAGGTGGGTGAGTAGAAAGATTAATTTGCTATTGTTGGGTAATCTATTTAGTACTGCTACACAACTTTCTTTAGTTCTCTCTTAGGCCCGTCTCAACCCTCTCAAGTGGTAGAAGTGGCAGGGATGGTAGGAGTTTAGGGCTACCACAATGACCATGATTACCAGCCAGATAGAGAATGCTACTGGGGGCCGGGCACAGTGGCTCACGCCTGTAATCCCAACACTGGGAGGCTGAGGCAGGCAGATCACTTGAGGTCAGGCATTCGAGACTAGCCAGGCCAATATGGTGAAACCCCATCTCTACTAAAAATACAAAAATGAGCCAGGTGTGGTGACACACACCTGTAGTCTCAGCTACTCAGGAGGCTGAGGCAGGAGAATCACTTGAACCGGGGAGGCGGAGGTGCAGTGAGCCCAGATTGCATCACTGCATTCCAGCCTGGGTGACAGAGCGTGACTCTGTCTCAAAAGAAAAAGCAACAACGAAAAAGGAGGGTGCTACTGGGAGCATGAGCTCTGCCATCTTTCATTACAGGGACACTTACATGTAGGTATGCTGAAGGCAAAATCAAGTGAGGTGATACAGATCAGGCCACACTGGCCTATTTTACCTAGACAGTAGCCTTGTTGGTGGGAAGAAACACCAGATGTGCAGAGTCATTGAGACATTCTAGGACATACGGTTGAGAGCATTCAAATCACATATGATCGAAAGCTCCATCTCTCTGCTTCCTTTCCTTCCTCCTGTCATACTTCCAGGGCCATGTATGCCATACCCCAGGGCAGAAGACAAATACTGCATATACCAATTTCCAAGTTAGGTCCCCACCGGTCACTTTTTATGTATTAAAGAGGAAGTCATTTTAGTGTGCTAGAAAAATCTTAACTTCTGCTTGTGCAATTTCTCTTCTGTTGCAAGTCCTTCTTGATTGTGTATAGGTCATTGTCCCTTTTGTTTTAAATTAAGCAAATTATATTTTTATTTACTTACATCTTGTACATGACGGCTGGGGTTTTGGTGATATCTTCTTGGTTGTTTTTGTATTTTTATTCTAATGGTTCTAAGCAGAGACCTGACTTTCAGATGTTCCCTTTCTATTTATATTTTAAATAAAATTTCATCTTCCTATAAACTTTAACTTTGTGTTTGAACTAATCCCCTCATTATGTTATCCAAGTAAAAACATTATTATGAATATTCGTAAATGGCAAAACCAAAGAAATATAATGAATAATCTGTTCATCATTGCTTAACTTTAGAAATAAAATATTAGCAGTAACAGTTTAAGTCTCCTCTGTACTCCAGTTTGATTTTCCTGCCTTCCCATATGTGTAACTACTCCCCTGAATTCGAAGTTTATTATTTTCTTGCATAATTTTTAAACATCAACTACACATGTATGAACCCATAAATAACATAGTTTGTTTTTGTATGTTAACCTTGTATAGAGTTAAAATGTATATATCTCTCAACAGCTTACTTATTTCCTTCAGTCTTATGTTTTTAAGATTTATGCACATTCAAATATATAGCTGTAGTTTAATCATTTTAATTGCTATAAGCTGTCCGATTGTATGACTATGCACCAAGTTGTTAATTTATTATCCTGTGAATTAGGATTTAGGATTTTCCTCTTTTCATCATTAGAAACAACACCATAATAAAAATCCTTCAAAAGAACTGATACTAATATACTTAGACATATTTTTTAATAAAATATTTTCTGAAACAAGAAGAGAATGCTATGAAAAAGGAATATTTAAAGAACAAAAAGGCACTCTTGGAAATTCAAAATATAGTAGCAGAAATGAAATAAAATTCAATAGAAATCTTGGAAAGTAAAGGTAGGCAAACTTCCTAGAAGTAAAGCAAAAATATAAACAGAAAGGAGATACAGGAGAGAAACAGAAAGTTAGACTAGTAGTTCAGGACGTCCAACATATAAATAATACAAGTCACAGAATGAGAGTAGAGAAAATGGAGAGGAATAAATAATGAAATAAATAATTTAATTTAAATTTCCAGGCTATCAGTGTGAAAATCCTTTGTCTGTAAATTCCTTTATCTCTGTACTTGATCCTTTATCTCTGGAATTAAAATATCTATTTTAATCATGATATGGAAATATTAACAGAATACAGAGGAAAATGAAAACAATAAAAAAGAAACAAATGGGGCTAGTAGAGCTCAAATGTACAATATATGAGTAAAAATTTACAGATGGGCTTAATAGTATATTAGATATTGCACAAGAAAAGATCGTATACATTTTTATGGGGAAAAAAAAAAGAAAATCCTGTACATTTTCAGAGATAAAAAATAAAGCAGGTTTTATTTTTAAAAAATCAAGAATAAGGCTGAATTTGAACTTTTAAATTGCAACATTGGAAGTTAAAAGGCAATTAAGAAATTCCTTTAAACACCTGAGAGAAAGTGATTTCCCCATAGATTCTATATTTAGCCAAACTGTTGATTGAAGAGAGTTGTAGAATAAAGCCTTCTTAAATGCTTTACTGAATGGAAGCTGGTATTAATTTATTTAGGGGATTTGTAGCTGTATTTACCTGTGAACCAGGCTTATACTTTTCCTTCTCTGAACTGCTCTCCTTTGAACTGCCTTTGTGTTGAGGTTATGTCAACCTCGTGTAATAGAAGTCTATTTTCTATTTTCAAAAACAATGTATATAATAATGGGCTTATCTATTCTTTGAATATTTCCTATAACTTATATTTTGAACTCTCTGGGCCTGGTGGGTACACAGTGTTGTGCATTTTAGCAACTGCTTCAATGTTATGAATTGATTCTGTTCTTCATTTCCTTTTTTGTGAGTTTCAGTATGTTACATGGTTCTAGGAGTTGTCCTTCTCATCTGTATTTTTAAATTTAGTGACATAAGGTTGTTCACACTAATCTATTTTCACATCTCTGCTGTATCTGCAGTTATAAATCCTTTTCATTCCCAGTGTTCTTTGTCTTTGCTTTTTCTTTACTTGCACAGTTTCACATTTTATCTTGATGATTCTTGCCAGGGGCATGTTGATTTTATCAGATTTTTCAAAATCTAGTTTGGCAAAGAAAATAATGAGTGTTCACTGCACTGTTTCCTCTTCTTAGGTGACCAGAGGAAAACTATATTTCCTAGACTTACTTGTAGTGAGGAGGCATATGACTGTGATTTGATTAATGATGGAGTCTGGTCAACAATGTTGTGAACCTGTTCTAGGTCTGGACTTTAAAAACATCCCATGTTACTTTCCAGGTCAATCTTTCGTTATTGTAGTAATCATGAAATGTTGGAGTTTATTTGCTACTATAACGTATTCTAGCCTATCCTCAATAATGCAACCATTTGCAGCCTCAAGCTCTTGGGCTCAAGTGATCCTCCCAGCTTAGGCTCCTGAGTATCTGAGACTAGAGGCACATGCCAGCACAACTGATTCATCACAAAAAAATTGGTTTTGTATATACAGGGTCTCACTATGTCACCCAGGCTGGTCTCAAACTCATGGATTCAAATGATTGTCATATCTTGGCCTCCCAAAGTACTGGAATTACAGGCATAAGCCACTGTACCTGGCCAATCATTTTAGAAAATTAATCTACTTTTTTATAGGTCTAGGATCATTTTACTTTATATATATTTTTTGAAATGTTCATTGCACTAAGGCTTATGATGTATACATAGCTTCTTCATGTGCCCTTTTTCTTATTACATGTTATACGTCTTTCTCCCATTTAATACTTTTTCTTGAATTCCATGTCAGTTAATAGTATTTTGCCATTCATCCCTCTCCATTTGCTTTGTATATCAATTTCTGATATCCTTTCTTCTGCTTGATCGATTTGGCTATTGAAACTTGTGTTTGCTTCACATAGTTCTCATGCTGTGTTTTTCAGCTCCATCAAGTTGTTTATGTTCTTCTCTAAGCTGGTTATTCTAGTTAGCATTTCTTCTAACCTTTTTTCAAGGTTTTTAGTTTCTTCGCATTGGGTTCGATCATGTTCCTTTAGCTCAGAGAAGTTTGTTATTACCCACCTTCTGAAGCCTGCTTCTGTCAATTCGTTGAACTCGTTCTCCATCCTGATTTGTTCCCTTGCTGGTGAGGAGTTGTGATCTCTTGAAGGAGAAGCAGCGTTCTGGTCTTTGGTGGTTTCATCCTTTGCGCTGGTTTCTTCCCATCTTCATGGATTTATCTAGCTTTGATCTCAGGGAGCTGCTTGATGAGGTCGCCTGTCTGCCTGTCGAGGCGCTGCTGGGTTGCCAAGGACGCAGTCCAGTTGCTACGTAGGCTTCCTGTGTCTTTGGTTTATCAGGGAGCTTAGGCCCGCCTCTATTTTATGCTCCTATGCCGATCTGGACCTCCAATTACACTTAATGTTAGACTGCTTAATATTGTCTCACATGTTACTGCAGCCCTGTGAGTTTTCCAACTATCTTTTTTTCTCTTTGCTTCAGTTTAAACTTTAAGTTGTTTCGTTTTCAAGTTCACTGATCTTTTCTTGTGCAGTATCTAATATGCTAGTAAGCCTAGCTGTAAATTTTTATTCATATATTGTACATTTGAGCTCTTGTAGCCCTATTTGTTTCGTTTTTGTGGTTTTCATTTTCTTCTTTATTGTGTTAATGTTTCCATATAATGATTATTATAGCTGTTTTAAATCTTTTGTCTGTGAATTCATCTCTGTAAATTCTTGACTGACTTTTCTTCTGTTATGGGTCTTACTTTCCCACTTCACATATCTGTTCATTTTTAATTAGATGTCATACGTTTTGAATGCTACATTTTGCATTTAGTTATGGTCCTTTAAGAAGGTTGGGTTTGGATCCAGCGGGCAGTTATTCACTTGCAGATCAGCTTGATCCTCAGGAAGCTCGTTTGTAAGATTTTCCCAGGCAGAGTTATAGTAGCTTTTACTATCAGGGTAGTTTAGCTCCACTCCTAAGGCATGAACTTTCTGGCATCTTCACAAAATGTCCTGTTCATTTAGGTGTCTCTACTCCTGATGTTGGAAACTTTAATTTCTCCTGACTCAGTGAAAGCTCTGGTAATATTTCAGTTTATACATCTCTGATAGTTTCTCTTTATCTGTTGTTCCTTATCTGGTCTTGGGGAGTCTCACCCTACTTATATGTAGCATTATATTCAGAAAAAACTCAAGAAAACTCTTACATGTAAATATATGGAGCTTCAGCACACTCTGAAAATTCCAGCTACCTCAGCCTCCCTAAACTCGGATTTCTGTATCTTCGACTCAGCGAGACAGCTGTGCTCTGCACAGGTTCTGTCTGCCTTCGCTGCTTTGCTGTCCCTGGAAGGTTTCTCCAGGAAGAAGGGCTGCAGTCATACCTTGTCAGGTTCCGTTTCTCAGAAATCATGGTTCTATGCTGTCCAATTTCTCCGAAGATGTATTTCACATGTTTTGTCCAATAAGTTAATGGAGCACACTAGAGAATCAACATGTCTCAACCGACTCTTAGTACATAGGACAAACCTGGCTACATATGCCATTTCTAATGTTCATGAACCTATTTATAGCTTTACTAAAATGTCTTAAATTTGACCAATTCCCAAAGAAACCTAAAGATGAAACATGTGATGTCTCACAATATACTTATATTTATCTCAAATTATGGGCATTTAATTTAGTGGGCATGATAATTCGTGACAGATTTTCAGAGTACCCCATCACTGAGTGATGGGGCAGAGCCAGTAGAAGTGTGCACCTCAGTTACCATGGTAGTTGGTTGTATAAGACTTGGATGTGCCTTTTAAAAAGGAGAGTGCCAACTGTGTCTTAATTTTCTCACTGAGAAAGATTCAAAGATCCTCAAAACTTTTGACATTCTCTTTGAAGGTTATAAACCACATAGAGATTACTTTCCAATCTCAGTTATCTAATAATAGTCAATTAAGCACTATATATCTAATCAAGTCTATATCAGTTAATTATTTTAAAAGCTCCCCCCATGCATTTTCTCATGTTGGTAATGTGACTATACTGTCTCAGCTGCTTGTTCATAGTGGGCCAGCAGAAATTCCACAACTTACCATAGGAATATAACTTAACACTTCATTTTGTAAATAAAGGTAGGTTAGAGATAAAACGAAGAATAGAAAGAAAATGAAGACTTTTCTTTTTGACCATATTTCACACATATCTGAAAAACCACTGTTACAAAGCACCTAGAAATGCAGAAAAATAACTTTTAAAATGCATATATGAGTATCCAAGAAGGTAGGGGAAATCTTCCCGGACCAAACTTGAACTAAAAAGCAGGGCATTAAGAAAGTGAGCTTATTCCCTAGCAATCCTAATGGTGGTGATGATCAGGACAGGTTTTCCATTCTTTAAAATAATAGACTGAGTCTTAACAGCCACATGGAAAAGGATATAAAGTTTCTGGCTCTCCTGAACTAGGAATTGAAACTGACACCTGCCCCCACCTCCAGTAAAACTGAGACCCTTGAAACACTGTATACTTAATGAAAGGGCATGTAGGAAATAATGATCACAGAGGTCATAAAACAAGTTTCAAGAAATATAAAATCAATATTATCATGTTCTCTGATTAAAGTGCAATTAAAAATCAATACTAAAAAGGTAACCAAAATCTCCATATAGTTGAACATTTAAAAATGCACTTTAAGTGATGATGTCAGTGAAAATAGTGAAGTAAGGAACTCCGAGGGCTCCTCCACATAAACACCCAAAAACTGAGCAAAAACTACCAGCAACAACTTTATTGGAGCTCTAGAGAACATCCAAGGGTTTACAGCAACCACACAAATGCTGAATCAAGAAGAGGATGACTTAAACATGATAGAAAAGCTTTGTGGCATTTTAATTTACTCTTGCTCCAGTCTTCTCTCCAGCTTGGTGGCAGTCTTGAAAATGGCAACCCATGTTCCCAGTACGAGTTCCTGGTTCTAGAGGAAGCAGAGTGAACCTTGTTCTCAAGGACTTCTGTTTGTATATTTGAACCTATCTAGAGGTTCCCTGAAGAGTTGATGCAAGACACTTGCCTTTGTTGCATCTAAGTATCTTAGAACTCTCTTAGCGCACAGCAGTTTAAATTTCCTTGAAAACACTGAAAGTCAAATGAACAAGACACTGCTGCTTTTAGCAAGGTATTACAATTAGGGTAAATAACGGACACAGCAGAAGCCTGCGAGGAAAAGCTGAAAGAGACGCACTTTGAGAGACAGGGCTTTGAAAAGTTCCTACGTATACCAGAGGAATCTAGAAAGCCATGTTCACACCCTGGGCAGGATGAAAACTTAGACCTAGGAAGATGTTCAAGTTTTCACTTCAAGATAAACCTTAAGCTCAGTGCAAGCAGGAAGTAAAGGCTGAGGCAGAGTTATAAACAGCCTGGATACGTGTTGACAACGTGTCCCAACACAGAGCCAACTGGCAAAGACTGAAAGGGTATATTTTTCCTCTTTTTTTTTTAAATTTTTGTCACCAGGTACTTAAGGAAATCTCTGTCAAGCCACTAGGTGACCACAAGATAAAGTAACAGAAACTTCAGAAACCATAAACAACAAAAAATAGTTTTTAAAATTACTAAAAACACAATTTCACCTTCAGCAAACAACATTAACAAGCCCGAAGGACAGAGAAGACTCTGATTTCCAGAGTTATCCCATTATGGTATTCAAAATGTCCAGTTTTCAGCAGAAAATTATGAGGCATTTACAGAAAAAGCAAAGTATGGTCCATTTATGGCAAAAAAATTAACAGAAACTGTCTCTGTCTTAGTCATGATTCTTCTGAGAAACAGAATATATTTATGTAGCTATCATATATATGTGTATAGAGAGAGAGAGAAGAGAGAGGGAGAGAAGAAGGAGGCAAAGAAAGAGAGAAAAAGATTTAGAGGAATTGACTCATAATTGTGGGAAATGGCAAGTCCAAAACCTGCTGGCATCCTAGAAATTCCAGCAGAAATTGATGTAGTCTTGAATCTGAAGGCAGTCTGGAGACAGAATTTCTTTCTCTTCAGGGAGCCTCAGTCTTCTCTCTCACAGCCTTCATGTGATTGAATAAGGCCAACCCATATTCTGGAGAGTAATATGTTTTCCTCAAAGTCTAATGATGTAAATGTTTGTCACATTTAGAAAATATTTTTACAGCAACATCTAGGCTGGCGTTTCACAAAACACCTGAGCATCATAGGCTAGCCAAAGTGACACATAAAATTAACCATCATATTCCCTCAGGAAGCACAGACATTGAAATTACTAGACACAGACTTTAAATCAACTGTCTTTTAAGAAATTTTCCATAGATTTGGGGGGAACAGGTGGTATTTGGTTACGTGAGTAAGTTCTTTAGTGGTGATTTGTGAGATTTTGGTGCACCCATCACCCAAGCAGTGTACATTGACCACAATGTGTGACTTTTTATCCTTCACTCCCTTTCCCCCCTTTTCCTCCAGGTCCCCAAAGTCCATTGTATCCTCATAGCTTAGCTCCCACTTATGAGTGAGAACTTATTACACTTATGAGTGCAATATTTGGTTTTCCATTCCTGAGTTACTTCACTTAGAATAATAGTCTCCAATCCTATCCAGGTTGCTGTGAATGCCAGTAATTCATTCCTTTTTATGCCAGAGTAGTATTCCATTGTGTATATACACCACAGTTTCTTTATCCACTCTTTGATTGATGGGCATTTGGGCTGATTCCATATTTTTGCAATTGCAAATTGTGCTGCTACAAACATGCATATGCAAGTATCTTTTTCATATAATGATTTCTTTTCCTCTCAGTAGATATCCAGTAGTGGGACTGCTGGATCAAATGGTAGTTCTACTTTTAGTTCTTCAAGGAATCTCCACACTGTTTTCCATGGCGGTTGTACTAGTTTACACTCCCACCAGCAGTATAGAAGTGTTCCCTTTTCACTGCATCCACACCAACATCTATTTATTTTCATTTTTTATTATTCCCAATCTTGCAGGAGTAAGGTGATATCACATTATGATTTTGATTTGCATTTCCTACGTGTGGCTTGCCAATCATCTCAGCACCATTTGTTGAAAAGGGTGTCCCTTCCCCACTTTATGTTTTTGTTTGCTTTGTTGAAAATCAGTTGGCTGTAAGTATTTGGGTTTGTTTCTGGGTTCTCTATTCTGTCCTGTTGATCTATGTGCCTATTTTTATACAAGTACCATGTTGTCTGTGTGACTATGGCCTTAGAGTAGAGTTTGAAATTAGGTAATGTGATGCTTCCAGATTTGTTCTTTTTGTTTAGTCTTGCTTTGGCTATGCAGGCTCTTTTTTTGGTTCCATATGAATTTTTCTTAATCTGATTGCTCTGCCTAGGACTTCCAGTACTATGTTGAATAGACAAGTGTCCTTGTCTTGTTCCAGTTCTTGGAGGGAATGCTTTCAACTTTTCCTCATTCAATATTATGTTGGCTATGGGTTTGTCATAGATGCCTTTTATTGCATTGAGGTATGTCCCTTGCATGCCAATTTTGCTGAGGGTTTTAATCATGAAAAGATGCTGGGTTTCGTTAAGATGATCTTGTAATTTTTGGATGACCAGTTTTCTCATCACCATTTATTGAAGAGGCTCTCTTTTCCCATGTATGTTTTTGGCACCTTAGTAAAAAATGCATTTACTGTAGATTTGTAGATTTTTTTCCGGGTTCTCTATTCTGTCCATTAGCCTAGGTGTCTATTTTTATGCCAGTACTATGCTGTCTTGGTGAGGTAACTACAGCTCTGTGGTATAATTTAAAGTCAGGTAATGTGACTCCTCCACTTTTGTTCTTTTTGTTCAGGACAGCTTTGGCAATTCTGGGTTGTATAAATTTCAGGATTTTTTTTTTAATTTCTGAGAAGAATGTCCATTGGTAATTTGATAGGGATTTCATTGAATCTGTAGATCACTTTGGGTACTATGGAAAGTTTAACAATATTGATTCTTCCAATCCTTGACCATGGAATAACTTTCCATTTTTTTGGTGTCCTTTTCCATTTCTTTCACTAGTGTTTTATGGTTTTCATTGTAGAGATCTATCACTTCTTTGGTTAATTCCTAGATATGTAATTTTACTTGTAGCTACTGTAAAGAGAATTACTTTCTTTTTCAGATTGTTCACTGTTAATATAGAGAAATGCTACTGACTTTTATATGCCGATTTTGCATGCTGCACCTTACTGAATTTGTTTATCAGTTCTGACAGTTTTTTTGGTGGAGTCTTTAGGTTTTTCCAAACGTAAGATCACCCGATCTACAAACAAGGATAATTCGACTGTTTCCTTCCTGATTTGTACGTTCTTTATTTCTTTCTCTTGTCTGATTGCTTTAGCAAGGACTTCCAGTACTATGTTGAATAATAGTTGTAAAGTGAGCATCCTGGTCATGTTCCAGATCTTAGAGGAAAGACTTTCAGTTTTTCCCCATTTAATATGGCACTAGCTGTGGATCTATTATATACAGCTTTTATACTCTTCCCTTCCCTTTCCACAAGCAGAGGAGTGGTCTGCTTTCTCCCCATGGCCACCACCACCACAGGCCCACAGGGTCAAAGGTGGGATATTCCTAGGGTACCACCAATGTTCACTCAAGGCCCAAGGGCCCTTCAGCCTGCTTGTGGTGAATGCTGCCAGGCCTAGGTCCCACCCTTCAGGGCAGTGGGCTCCCTTCTGGCCTAGGGCAGGTCCAGAAATGCCATCCAAGGGCCCAGCCTGGAATCAGAAACCCTGAGCGCCTGCTTGGTGCTCTGCTCCACCATGGCTGAGCTTGTACCTATGCTGACAAAGTCCATTTTACTCTTCCCTCTGCTTTTCTGAAGCAGAAGGAATCTCTCCCCATAGCCACTATAGCTGGGAATGTGCTGCATCACACCAGAAGCCAGCATATCTCAGAGTCTCTTCCAAGGCCCATGGCATGTGCTTCCTGGCTACCACTGTTGATTATTCAGGGCCCAAGTGCTCTTTAGTCAGCAGATGATGAATTCTTCCAGGATTGGGTCCTTCCCTTCAAGGTGGGTTCTCTTCTGGCCCAGAGTATGTCTAGAAATGTCATCCAGGACCTAGGACCTGGAATCAGACCTCAGGACTCTGCCCAGTGCCCTATCCTACTGCAGCTGAGCTGGCATCCAAGATTCAAGACAAAGCCCTCTTTACTCTTCCTTCTCCTCTTCTCAAACAGAAGGAAGAGGTCTCTCCTGCAGTTATGAGTTGCACTGCCTGGGGTTGGAGGAAGAGTAGCACGAGCATTCCCTTGGCCACCCTGACTGGTATCTCACAAGGTTCATGCCTTAGTAAGACACTGGCTCTGAGCCCAGCATAGCACTAGCACTTGCCTAGCAGTTGCAGTCCTTATGGCCTAGACTGCCTTTCAAGTTTATCTGGGACCCCAGAGCACTTTAGCCTGCAGTGGCAAGGCTTGTCAGAACTCAGCTTCCACCCACTGGGATGGAGGATCCCTTTAGCTAGGGATGGTCTCGATGCTCCCTCTGTGGGTGTTGGCTGAGTTCTGCCCAGTGTGGCTTTCTGCTGTGGTAAGGCAGCACCAAGTTCCAATGCAAAGTCCCATGATCACTGTGTTCTTCCTCTCCTAAATGCACAAATTCTTTGTACCACATGACCACTGCCAGGGGGTAGAGGAGGGATGGCATCAACAACTTGAGACTGTCTTTCCTACCCTCTTCAGTGTCTCTTTCAGTGGTAAGAAGTTAAAACCAGGTACTGTAATCATGCACCTGATTTTTTGTTCTTACAGCGGTTCTTTTTTGTGCGTAGACAGTTCTTAAATTTGGGAGGATGACTGGTGGAAGCTTCTATTTGGCCATCTTGCACCACCTCCTGTCAAGTGCATGAGGACTGAGTGACAGGGTCATTGCAGATGGAGTGGAGTTCAGTAGCCATGGAGGCAGAAGCCAGAATTCGAAATGATATAACAGAAGCAATATCATTTTTGAGTGGTTGAATTGGAGTCACCTGCTGTCCAGAAGGCAGCAGGAGGGAGGATGACTGTGGAGGCCTCTGTTTGGCCATCTTGCTCTACCTCCAGGGTTTCTTTCTGGGGTGATAAAAATGTTCTAAGATTGACAGTGATGATGGTTGCACAAGTCTGTGGATATACCAAAAACCATTGATGGTATTCTTTCAGTGGGTAAATTGTATGAGATGTGAATTATAGCTCAGTAAAGATGATATATGTCTAAATACATTATATTTACATATAAAAAGTGAATATAGGCCTGGTGCAGTGACTCATGCCTGTAATCCCAGCACTTTGGGAGGCCAACATGAGAGGATTGCTTGAGCCCAGGAGTTCAAGGCTGCAGTCAGCTATGACCGCGTTACTGTACTCCAGCCTGGGTGACAGAGTGGACTACAGTGATGTGATTAGAGCTCACTTGTCTCTCAAAAAAAATTTTAATATTTTAAAAATATATAACATAATGCATAATTATATATGTAAAACATGTTTATATATTTAAATTTAAAATATTTTATATTAGAATTTTATATTTACATAATTTATACATTGTTTTATAATTTTGTATTTCATGTAAAAATACATTATCATATATATCTATATATGTATGTGTGTATTTATGTATGTATATGTATATAAATATATGTATATTTATATAAATATGTATATATGTGTGTATTATATATATATACAACATATGCTGTGTGTGGTGGCTCACACCTGTAATCCCAGTACTTTGGGAGGCTGAGGCAGGTGGATCACGAGGCCAGGAGTTCAAGACCAACCTGACCAAGATGGTGAAACCCTGTCTCTACTAAAAATACAAAAATTAGCCAAGTGTGGTGGCAGGTGCCTGTAATCCCAGTCGCTCAGGAGGCTGAGGCAGGAGACTTGCTTGAACACAGGAGATGCCAAGACCTCGCCACTGCACTCCAGCCTGGGTGACAGAGCGAGACTCCATCTAAAAAAAAAACACACACACACACACATAGGTGATTGGATATGGAAAACTGGGACTCAACATCCATTCTACCCAACTGCAGTTTCCTTTGTAGCTGGGGCTTAAGGCTTCAGATGTGATTCTCATTGTGACAATGAGGTGCATTGCAAGAGATTTGTAAGAAAAAGGGAAGGTGGAGTCTGGGCTTCCTGCTTCTTTCTGTCGGCCAGCTCAGTCTTGGAGGCTTTGGGATTTTCTGAGTTTAACATCAGCAGAGGTCCCAGTGTCTAGTCACTAGCTTTGTGGTAACATGCACAGTTTTCTGCTTTCTTTTTGGCTTTATTTACTGATATAGCTCTATCTTCCCTGATAGCTGCACCTCTGCATTCTCGTTCATCCCTACCAAGCTCCTTCTTCCTGACAAAGGCAGTTCTATCCAGCCCTCCACAGCTTTCTTTGATAGCATCCCGATTCTATTTCTTTTCTTTTTCTTTACTTCCAATAGCCTCTTCTCTCCTCCCACCCCCACATGTAAATTTGTGCATGTCTCTCCCATTACAAAAGCAAATAAACAGAAAATCTCCTTTGACCCTTTAGTCCTTTCGAGTACACCTCCCTTTTCTTTTCTCCTCGCAGTCAAACTTCTGGAAGCAGCAGTCTAATCTTGCTGGTGTTGCTTTGCATCACTTCCCATTCTCTCCCTACTCTGTTTCAATCTGGCTTCTGCCTCCACTGCTACTGGACTCCACTCTATCTGCAATGAGCATGTGGCCCAGTCCTCATGCACTCAACAGTCAGCACTGTAGGCCCCTCCCTCCTTCCTGAATCCCTTCCAATCCTCAACTTCCATTGATTTACCCTGACTTTGTTTTCCTCCTTCTTCCATTGGTGTACCGTTTTTTGTCCTCTCCATCAGCATCTTTTCCTCCTTCCATTTGCTAAATGCTGATGTCTCCCAGGTCCGGCAGAGCCCTTTCTTTCTTTCTTTTTTTTTTTTTCAGGGTAAATCTTTTCCCTGGGGAAGTCATTGTTAAATGGTGAATGAGGTAGAAAGTCAATGAAGGGTTTTGAGCAGAGAAGTGACATGATCAGAATTATGATTTAAAAAGTTATCTCTGGGGGCTTTTCTGAGGAATACAGGCAAGTGTGAAGGCCGGAAGATCAGTTAGAAATCTAACCATGGGGTGCTGGGCACGGTGGCTCACGCCTGTAATCCCAGCACTTTGGGAGGCCAAGGTGGGCGGATCACAGGGTCAGGCATTCGAGACCAGCCTGGTCAACATGATGAAACCCCATCTCTACTAAAAATACAAAAAAATTAGCTGGGTGCAGTGGTGCATGCCTATAATTCCAGCTACTCAGGAGGCTGAGGCAGGAGAATTGCTTGAACCTGGGAAGGCAGAGGTTGTAGTGAGCCGAGATCGTGTTACTGCACTCCAGCCTGGTCAACAGAGTGAGACTCCATCTCAAAAAAAAGAATAAAAAGAAAAGACATCTAGACATGGGGGCTAGATCAGGTTGGTTCCCATGGAGGTGATGAGAATGATTGCATGACAGATATATTTAGAAGTTAGAGCCCAGAGGACTGGATTGGAAGCCTGGGTGTGAAAGAAAGTCAAGAATAATCCAACTGTTTTTTTTTTTTTATTTGGGGTCGGGGACAGAGTCTTGCTCTCTCGCCCAGGCTGGAGTTCAATGGTGTGATCTTGACTCACTTCAACCTTCGCCTCAGGTTCAAGCGATTCTCCTGCCTCAGCCTCCTGAGTAGTTGATATTACAGGCACATGCCACCATGCCCAGCTAATTTTTGTATTTTTAGTAGAGATGGGATTTCAGCATGTTGGCCAGACTGGTCTTGAACTCCTGACCTCAAGTGATTCACCTGCTTCAGCCTCCTGAAGTGCTGGGATTACAGGCATGAACCACTGTATCTGGCCTACTCCAAGTGCCTTGGGCTGAGCAATTGGAAAAATGGACTTGCTATTTACTAAGATGGGAAAGACTGTAGTTTGTGCTGGAGAATGGTATTCTGGAGTTATTTTGGACATGTTAAGTGTGAGATGCCCATTAGAAATTCAAGTACAGTTGTCAGGTAGGCTGTTGGAGGTGCAAATGTGGTTAGGAGAGAGGCTGGGGCTGGCCTGGAGGCATATGTTTGGGAGCTGTCTACACGTGATGGTGTTAGAAGCCATGAGACTGGAGAAATCAGGAAGGAACTGAGCGCTTGGACACGCCGATGTTTGGAGTTTCAGAAGAACTCGAAAAAGAGACTGAGAAGAAGCCGCTGAGAAGGTGGGAGGAAAACCAGGGAGTGTGGTGTCTGGGAGGCAAGTGGAAAAGGTGTTGTAATACAGAATGCTCGGTAGTAACAGATGCTGCCAAGGGGCAGAGACAGATAAAGGCTGAAAGGTGGCCAGCCATGAGATCAGTGATTGGGGGGTGACTGGTGACCTTGACAGATAGTCTGAATAGAGTTGCAAAATGCTGATTAGAATGGGTTCAGTGGAGACTGGGCAGAGAAAAAGTGAAGACAGTGAGTATAAACAACTCTTCCTAGGAGTTTTGCCACTAAGGCATGAGAAAAGCAAGGCTTTAGCTGGTGGGGGATGGGCGGTTTTGTTGAGATAGATGTTACCAAATGTGTGTGCACTATTGAGAATCTTCCAGGAAAGAGGAAAAATTTGTCCTACAGAGTCTTTTTATGAAATATCTCACACTAATCCTCTCCCATTCCCAACACAGATGTCTTACTGGGGATTCTGACAATTTAATCCAGAGGGTAAACTTTATATGGCATCTTTAACAATGATATATCATGTGTCATAAAAATGTACACATTTTACTGATGGAAAGATATCCCCCAATACAAATACTTTTATCTTTTCTATTGATTAATGCATCTGGGGATGGGGGGAAGGGCTTAAGAATTGCATGCCACTCAACAAAAAAGGAACTCAATAATTAGAGTGCAGGGGGAAATGTGAAACCTCACTCAGTCCAAAGGAAACTGTGGATTCAAGGCTACTAATACTACAGTGACACAAAACTTTGGACTCAGCATCAATTTGGAAAGAGATCAAAGTTCACATTTTCATTCAGGCTTCATTTATATACACAGTGATAAAAAGATACTTGCCTAAGTTAAAAACATACGGTGCAGCCTTTTCATCCTGGGTGGCTCGCTCTCTAACTTAACAACCCTTGCCTCCAGAAAAAAAGGATAGTTTTGGAGGAGACTACATTTTTAGTAAGTGGGATATCAGCTCTCTTTATTTTGTCTGAAATATTGTTTTCTTAATCTTATACCTTGAATCTCATGAATACATTTCTAGTATTAAATGCATGTGGGCCCCTTTAAAAAGGCTAGAAATGTGTATTGTGTCTTTATAATATTTTTAAAAGAATAAAGGATAATATGATAAACATCTCTGTAACATAACCAGTTACAAATAATAAAACACTTCAGATACAGCTGAAGTATCACTCTTTAATCACAGTCCCCTGTGATTAAAGGACTCATGAGCTTGATTTAGGATGTGTTGAATTTTCTGGCCTGAGCTAAACTGAACAGATTAAAGCAAAACTAAATTTGGTGTTTATTTATGCCTATGTTCCTTTCGTTTCTTTTTTTTAGAGATAGGGTCTTTGCTGTGTCTCCCAGGCTGAAAAGCAGTGCCATGATCATAGCTCACTGTATCCTTGAACTCCTGAGTTCAAGTGATCGATCATCTTGAGAGGCATCTTTTAAGACCTGGTATACTCAGAAAGATCTTGGGTAATAAAAATGTTAATTTCAACACCTCTTGGCCAACATAATAGTAAATGATTTTCTGGTAGCATGTGTTTCAAATATACTTTTGTCAAAAGCTTGGAGCTACAAATTTAGCTCAGCTGGTTATGGGAAGCATCCTCTATAAACCCTAACTGGCAAAGTTAGGCTTTACTGTCATATTAATCATCCTAATCAGACTTAATTCCTCCCCCAAAAAAGAGTCTGATTCATTTTCCAATTTGAATATATGCTAATTATCATCTCTGCGACAACCATCTTCGAATTCATATAACTCATAGAACTGAACTCAACTAACTCACATAAGTTGATACTATTTCCACACACTTTACTAAGAGAGACATACAGGTGTCTTGCCCTGGACTTAATAATATTTACTGTAGGTGGTACACTCTATTATTTGTTCACAGTTATTAATTCCCCCCAACTTTGCCACCCCTTCATATAGACTGAGTATATTTACCCCACTCTTGATTCTGGCCTTGGCCATGAGACTTGCACTGGCTAGTAGAAGGTGAGACTGGTGAAGCACACTGTCCCTGAGCAGAAGCTTTTTGAGGTACTGCGAATTCCCACTCTTGGCTCCTGCCATGAGAATAACATGTCCCCAAGAGCCTCTGCTTCCTCAGTCTGGGTGAAGTCCATCCACAGTGCAGAACCAGAAGGCCGTGGAACTGCCCACCATCTACCCACAGCCTGGAGCAGAGTTGCCAAACCATGGACTCCCAGCTGATTTGCAGCACCCCGTAAATATGGTGGTTGTAAGTCCAACCCAGGAATGCCGACCAATACTCTCTTCTATTGACAACATCCGGGACCTGCCTTTTTAACAACCAAAGCTTGTTTACAAATAAACCAGTGTTCTCAAGTTAAAATATGGGGATAAACTAATAAGACTACTCTAGCGACCAAGGGAGCAGCTCTGTCCATAGGAATACTCACATACCTCTTTAAGCCCAAGTAAGTGCAAATAAACTTACTTAAGTTTGAGTAAGTGAGATACAAATGAAAAGTATCCAAAATCTGAGAAAATCCTAGTCACCTGCTGTATTCCTTGGCTTGTCTGGATGTCATAATCTCATCATAATGAGCAATCACAGCTCACTGCAACCTCCGACCGCTGGGCTCAAGCGACCCTCTCACAACACCCGGTTAATTTTTTGGTATTTTTAGTAGAGATGGGGGTCTCATCATGGTGCCCATGCTAGTCTTGAACTCTTGAACTCAAGTGATACGCCTACCTTGGCCTCCCAAAGTGCTGGGATTACAGATGTGAGCCATGATGCCTAGCCTAGTATCACAATTTTCTCAGATACTAATATCAGCCATAAAATATAGCTGGGAAGAATTGGATTCATCAGTCTGAGGTATGTTTTTTATTTGTCACAAATTAAAAATGATTTTTATTTTAAAATAGTTTGACTCACCAGGTGTTACAAAATAGTACAGAGGGTTCCCATCTACACTCTGAGCATGAACTCATATAATCTCCAAAACAGCTGTTTAAAATCAAAGTTGGTGCTGCTATCTACATTTATGACAGGATAAGCTCAGAGAGGGCAACTTGTCTGAGGCACACAGCCAGGATGAGCTACGGCAGCATATAAGCCCAGGCAGACTAGCCTCAGAGTCCGTGCTCCGGTGAATCCTCTCAGAAGCAGTTGTATTAAGAACTGAAGTTGTACTTTTACACTGTTGGTGGGAGTGTAAATTAGTTCAACCATTGTGGAAGACAGTGTGGTGATTCCTCAAGGATCTAGAATCAGAAATATCATTTGACCCAGCAATCCCATTACTGCGTATATACCCAAAGGATTATAAATCATTCTGCTATAAAGACACATGCACACATATGTTTATTGCAGCACTAATTACAATAGCAAAGACTTAAAACCAACCCGAATGCCCATCGTGATTGACTGGATAACGAAAATGTGGCACATATATACCATGGAATATAATGCAGTCACAAAAAATAATGAGCTCATGTCCTTTGCAGGGACATGGATGAAGCTGGAAGTCATCATTCTCAGCATACTAACACAGGAACAGGAAACCAAACACTGAATGTTCTCACTTATAAGTTGGAGTCGAACAATGAGAACACATGGTGGACACAGGGAGGGGGACATCACACACTGGGGGCTGTCAGGGGCTGGGGGGCAAGGGGAGGGAGAGCATTAGGACAAATACCTAATGCATATGGGACTTAAAACCTAGATATCAGGTTGATAGGTGGAGCAAACCACCATGGCATGTGTATACCTATGTAACAAACCTGCACATTCAGGGCATGTATCCCAGAACTTAAGTAAAGTTAAAAAAATAATAATAACTGAAGATGTTTACTTGCTCTCATTCATTCATCCCAGAGAAAAAGGTTTGAGTGCACACCCTGGGTCAGGCACTGGGAAAGGTGCTAGCTGGATAGGCAGTGATGAATAAAGCAGACAGTAGATAGAAATGACATCATAATAATGCATCATATATTTTTAAAAAGCTATAAGATATTTTAAATGTTGTCACCACAAAGAAATGAAATATTTGATAAATATTTGAGTGATGAATATGCTCATTAGCCTGATTTGATCCTGCCACAATTATACATACACTGAAAAATCACATGGTACTTCATAAATATAGACAATTATTTGTCAATTATTTTTATTTTATATTTTTATTTTACTTTAAAAAAAATAAAAAATAAAAATTACACCAATAAATATAAGAGGTACAAATTATGCTGAGTGCCCTGGTGAAAAGAGGAAAGAGGAAAACCCAGGGTTCTATGAATGAGAATTAGAGAGGGGGCATGAGGGAGGCAATTGAAGAAGGGGTTTGGAGGAATGTGTGTCCTTGGGTGCAGGTCACAGGAAGGGACTCATGAGCTTGATTCAGGATGTGTTGAGTTTTCCGGACTGAGACACGTCCAGTCTGCAGAAGGTTGGATATAAGGAAATCTGGGACTCTGGCATCATGGCTGAGTGGAAAGCCGAGGGTGATTATGACTAAGGGGCAGGCTGTGGCTAAGCCACCAGCAAAGATGAGACTTCCTGAAAGGAAGCTGCAGAATGAGAAGGCAGGCAGAAGAGAGGAAAGAAGAAAATCGCAGAGGTGGGGATATCTTTGCATCCGTGTGTCTCCAGTGCCCAAAACAGGGCCTAATGGAGAAGAGGCCCTCGGTACCTGTATGTTGCCTGGCGGGCTGAATGAACATATGGGTGACTGTCTCAGAGTCGCCTTAGTAGTGTCCCTTCCTCTCTAGACCTCCGTTTTCCTCTGTAAAAAATGACAATAGCGACCTGGGTCGGACGGGCAGCTGCGGCTGCTGGGGCTCAGTGAGGCCCCTCCAAGACGCGCGCCCGCATCTGCCCGCCTGGTGTCAGCGGGGCACGGTGTCCACTGGAGCGCGAGAGCCGCCGGGACCGCGGAGGACAGTGGGCTCGCTTCCCCTGCAATCGCCCAGGAGCTCCAGGCCGAAGGGGGCGTGAGGAGGAAAAGGGATCCTGCACCTGGAGTGGGGCAGGCGCGGCGAGGAAGCCAGGGGAGACGGGGAAGCGAGGCCCGCGGTGCGGAGGGCGCGGGGCGCGCGGGGACACCTTGGGGAGAGGCATGGTAGGGGCAGAAGTAAGGACGTGAAAAGGAGAGGGAGATCCAGGAGAGAAACCTGAGAGACCCAGAGGCCTACAGAGGTTTTCATCTAGGGCCCTTCAGAGCCCAAGAAAGAGCAGGTGGGGACGCGGGAGGGAGCCTTACGACAAAGCTGGCAGCATCAGTGACCGAAACGCCCGGCTGGGCAGCCCCGGGGCGCACTTCTACCCCGGCAGCGCAGCAGAGGCCTGGAGAGCGCGAGGTGCTAGGGCCCAGGCTGCCCCTAGAGGGCTGGCCCGAAGCGCTGGAGTCCAAAGAGGCCTCCTGCCGCCGCCGGGTGGCAGAATTGGGGGCAGGCGCGTCCCACCGACCCCAAGGGTGGCCCCGCCCCCAGGGCCGCGGGGAGGCCCCACCGTGGGGGGCGGAGTTGTCACCGCCCCCTCCCCAATCCCCGCGGACTGCGGCCCCTTCTTAAGCCCGCGGCGCCTCTAACTGCCCCTCACTCGTCTCTCCCGTCAGTCTCCCTTCCGCGCGATGGCCTCGGCGCTGAGCTATGTCGCCAAGTTCAAGTCCTTCGTGATCTTGTTCGTCACCCCGCTCCTGCTGCTGCCACTCATCATTCTGATGCCCGCCAAGGTCAGTTGCATCTCCAGGCAGCCCCGCAGACACCGGGCGCCCGGTGCCGACTAACGGGCGCCGAACCCGGGAACCCCGAGCTGGAGCGCACGGATTCCGCGGGGGGCACAGCTCTCCCCCGGCGCGCGCACTCGGGAGCTCCAGGTGCCAGATGGGAGGTGCCCTGAAAAGAATCCGAGGGGCATGGCGACCGCAGGGCGCACCAACCTTGGGGTTTACGGATCCCAGGGCGCAAGAGCCGTCAAGGCAAGCACAGAAACCTCGAAGTGAGCACAGATCTCAGCCGCACAGATCCCAGCCTTAGACTCAGCCCTGGTTCCGAATCGAATCTCCCCACAGTGCATAAGCCTGTTTTCCCCAAAATGTCACCTATGCCAACAGGGAGCCTGGGAGCTTGCCTTTCCCTCCATCTTTTCTGTCTCTTCCCTTCGCCAATAGAGACTTCAAGTTATAGGTGGCTTCTGCCGTCAGGAGGGACCTACAGGAAAAGATCGTCACCACGTGGACACTGCAGTCTTTGCCACTCTCTGGCCCTTCCTTGGGCCTTAGTGTCTCTGTCTATGATCCACACTTCTTCCAACCCCGAGAGCCACAGCTGAGTCAAAATCCTGCTCCAGGCTGCAGGCAGGTCGGGAGTTGGCCTGCTTTGCCTGCTGCCTGCTGGGGCTGTGGCAGGAGGCGGGACACATTCCCAGAGCTCACGCCTTGGGTGGCAGGACCTGGGGTTGCAGGGAAGCTTCCTCCCAGGCCCTGGTCTCCTAATGCTTCTGGGAGGGAGAGAGAGAATGAATGGTCTTGGCCGCAGGGTGGGGGCAGGCTCCACTGGGCTGTGCACAGCCAGTTTGGCAGAGGCCCGAGCCCTTTGAAGCCTTTTGTGGCTGCTGGCTGCTCCTTCCTTGTTCTTTCTTTTAGCCCTTTCACTCTCAGCCCAGACAGGAAACCTCCAGCTCCCCCCACCCCCAGCCTCCTGGGGCAGGTTTGGGAAACAGAGGAGTTCTTCAGGGGATGCTCTAGGGGCAGCTCTAGAGGAAAGGGGTGCTTTGGGGTGTCAGAAAGCCAACCTGCAAGAGAACTGGACTTCCATCCTTCTCTCATCTTTGTGACTTTAGCCAAGTGCCTGTGCTCTCTGGGCCTTGGTGTTCTTATCTGTACAATGGGACTAGGTGGTTTGGTTCTGACACTTTAAGGCTTTGGGAATCAAAAGGGATTGACGTTGGTTCCTAGGATGGGGGGCAGAGAGACTGGGAGGAGCCCTTGGGTGGGCCTAGCACAGGCCCTGGATGCGCCAAGGACAGCAGATCCAACTGTGGAGGCTCTAGAATTGCCACACCACCTGTAGCAGTCACACTTCCTCTGTAGCAAAAGGTTTGTGGCCATTATTGCCCAAAGGAAAGAGCCAGGCAGGAGAGCTGTGATTTTAGTTCTTCTGGCAGGGAGTCATGTTCCCTGGAATAATTATAGTAGTTTGGCTGACCTTCCTTCCCCAGGAGACCCTACTCTCTCTCTCTCTCTCTCTCTCTCTCTCTCTCTCACACACACACACACACACACACACACACACACACACTGAGCTGGAACCCCAACTCGCCGTGTGTGTGTGTGTGTGTGTGTGTGTGTTGTTGTTGTTGTATGTGAGTGACAGGGAGAGAGAGAGAGAGATTAAGCTGTCCTATGAGTGAAGACCAGAGAGGGGAAGAGGAGAACCCAGAGAGAGTCCTTCCAAAGACTGCCTCGAAGAGCTTTCCTTCTGATTGTGTTGGTTGAGGACCCTGGACCTTGTCTTCTTGTTTTTTCCCTTTGTGCCTCTGTTTCGGTCACTCTGCCTCCACCCTGCATGGCCACCCCATTATGCAAGGAAATCCAGAGGGTACACAGCACAGGCAGGGCAGCTGGGAAGCTGCTGAGAAACCGGCAGGACCTTGGCAGCCTGAGCAGCACAGTCCTTGCCAGGAGGTGACTCCCAGGGCATGCTACCCTCTGCCAACACCCAGGCCCTTCTCACCCACTATTTCCAGTTTTCCTGTCTCTACCTTGGTTCCTTCCTGGCCTCATCTCTGCTCTACTTTCTCTATCCTTTCTCTATGTCCTTTTTTATTTAAAAAAAAAAAATCATTTAAGACAGGGCATGGTGGCTTATGCCTGTAATCCTGGCACTTTGGGAGGCAGAGGCGGTCAAATCACAAAGTCAGGAGTTTGAGACCAGCCTGATCAACATGGTGAAACCCCATCTCTACTAAAAATACAAAAATTAGCTGGGTGTGGTGGTGCACACCTATAGTCCCAGCTACTTGGGAGGCTGATGCCGGAGAATCGCTTGAACCTGGGAGTCGGAGGTTGCAGTGAGCCGAGACTGCGCCACTGCACTGCAGCCTGGGCAACAGAGCAAGACTCCATCTCAAAAAAAAGAATCATTTAATAAAATAAATGATAAATTTCTTGTATCATTTATTTTATTAAAATGTAAATGAATTCATTTTACAAATCTGTAAGGTATAAAGTAAAAATGAAAATACCCTCAAATCCCATAAGTTATTCATAATTTGATGAACATCTTTCCAGAAACCAATCAATCTCTTCTCTCTCTTCCCAAACACGCACAGGCACACGCAAATACAGAGTAGGTTTGCCTACACTTTTTTATTAAGTGGTGTGCCAGGACACCCTGACTTGTTAATGTCGGACTTTTCTAACATCCCCTTCCTATCCTACCCTCTCCCCTGACACTGTGGGGGCCATTCTAGACTAGGAAGGGTCAAGCCTGTTGACTTCAGGGATGAGGTACCTCCTGGGCTTCCAAATAGTGGGGTGGAGATGAGGGGGCAGGTAACTTTGTATCTCATCCTCTTTCCTAGTGGGTGTGTTTGATGCCTCCAGGAATGCACAGTGTACACTGGTGACATGTGCCACCTACTGCTTCTAAATTTAGAGAATCAAAAGCTACCGAGGACTTTGTGTGCCATATGTGAAAAATGAGCACTCCTAAATCCCTAATTTGAAGATGAAGACATGAAACAAGAGAGGAGAGAGACCAGGGTTGGGAGCAGGAGGAGCAATCTTCGAGTGACATTGTTTACAATTGCTGTCTCATAATAGTAAGAAACAAACTGATTTTTAGCTAATATTATTGTTTTAAAATTCTCTCCAATGCACCCTCTCATTATCGGCTCCCAGAAGGGATCATTCTCATGGCCTGCCTGGGGGTACATCCCTGACACCAAGGCCCAGAGAAGTTAGTGACCGGGCCAGACAGTAGCTGACAGCAGATGCCAATCACGTCTGCCTGGTGTCAAAGCCTGGACTTCCAGGCTGCTGTTCTGTCTTTAGTTAACCAGCATTGATCCTTTCTCCTGCCCCCAGCCTGCCCCACAACAGGGGAGCTTTGGCAAAGTACAGAGACATTTTTTGCTGTCCCAACTGGAGACAGTTCTACTGGCATCTCATAGGTGGAGGCCAGCAATGCTCTCAATATCCCGCAGTGCACAGCCCCCACCACAAAGAATTTAACTCAAAATGTCAGTGTGCCTGGCTGAGAAACCCCGCCTTGCCAGTAGGGAGTTGCCCTGGGTTGCTCATGGGATGCTGAAGAAAGATTTATTTTTTTTGTGGCTGATAACACAACCCAAACAAAGAATTTCTAAGTCTTCCTGCAATGTGTTGTGCAAATAATACATGCTCTTCTGGGTGATGACAAGCAGTGATTGTGTCCAGGTGCATCTGTTCTTCAGCAGCGTTGTCATAGCTAAACTCGGATGAATGCTGTCGATTCCTTTAATAAGCATTTGCAAAGATATCCTAAGTGTTAGGCCTGTTTTAGATGCAGAGGACAGAGTGAATCTAGAAATACAGCAGGTTCTTGAATAATGTTGTTTCATTCAACATCATTTCATTATCATGTTGATCAGGGGGGAAAGGAAGGATCTTTTGAGCCCAGGAGATGGAGGCTGCAGTGAGCTACGATCGTGCCACTGCACTCCCGCCTCGGCAGCAGAGTGAGACATTGTCTCAAAAATAAATAAATAAAGTGAGAGAGAAAGAAAAGAAAATGATTACTGGCTGGGGTCACTGTCCGTGGAATTTGCATATTATCTCACGTCCGCAAGAGTTTTCTCCAGGTACTGTGGTTTCCTTCTGCATCTCAAACATGTGCATGTTAGGTGAATTGGAGTGTGTTTGTCCCCGACCTGAGTGAGTGTGGGCGTGCATGTGAGTGTGCACTCTGCAATGGAATGGCATCTTGTCCAGTGCTGGTTCCCACCTGTACCCTGAGTTGCTGGGACAGGCTCTGGTCGCCCAAGGCCCTAACCTGTCATAAGTGGGTAAATAATTATCTCACCTGTTTTTATTCATGATCCTTAAATATCTGTATAGCTCACATTTATTTCGGTGTTTAATATTGGAAGTGTTTTGGTCTTCATATAGAAGCTCTGTGATGTTTTCGTGACCAGGAATACGCTTCCAAGAACCAATCGATGGTGTGAAGGGAGGACTCACTATACTGTTTGTGCTCTCGAGTCACACACTGCTTGTGGTAGTAGAAGGACGATTGAGGAAACAGGGACAATCCCATATGCTAATGTCTGAGGGGGGTGGTATTCAGAGGAAGGGCACACCTCAGGCTGTGGAGGGGGCACAGGGAGACATCTAAGAAGGAATCTGGAGCTGAACCCTGATTCCTCACCCCAGGCCCAGGGCCTGGGTAAGAGGAGGAGGCTGTGAGAGGGAGAGCACCCACCTCACTACCTCAGTTACTGAAAGTGCTTTGGGGTTGCTGGAACCCAGGGTGAAGTGGGTGACGACATGAGGCTGAGGGGATCCATAGAGCCTGGCCCCTCGAGGAGGATCTTTTAAGTCCTGCTGAAGCCCTTGGGATTTGTCCTGAAGGCAACAGGAGTCTTTTAAACAAAGGGGTTGTTAATAAGTAAAATTTCAATGACGCAAAAGAAATAACACTGGAAGATATGTCCTCTCAGCAAGGCAGTTTACTTCTATAGAAGGGTGCAGGACACATGATGGAGGAATGATGGCCACCGCATGCTTGGACAAGCGGGGAAGCGGTACTTATGCCTGACGGGGGTCATCCCTACTGCTGTGTCGTCGTCCCCTATTGGCTACCATTAGACCGCACAAAGTAGACTAATCGTGATTGGCTATTTTAAAAAGAGCCAGGGTCCAAGCTGGAGTGGCAGGGTGGGTGTTTTTGTGGGAAGGACGGTTATGGGCGTGTCAGAGCAGGTAGCTGGGGTGATTAGGTGACCGGGATGAGTCAGGATGGAGGAGGGGGTGTAAGGGGTAAGGGGAGCAGATGTGAACTACTGATGAACCGGTGGAGAAGGCTGTTTACTGGAATTACAAGGAAGTTAAACTTTAAAATAGAGATTTAAATAATAAGAGAGCTGGACATACTGACATACCGATTATTTGAAGAGAAACCTGGGGTTCACTGTAACACAGTGCTATGATCAGATTTGCCACAGAGAAAGAGGGAGGACAGTATAGTTGATGCAGATAGGGAGAACAAATGAGAGGAGAATTGCTGTGAGATATGGAGAGAGGAGGAGATTCGGCCTGAGCAAAGGCAGTGGCCATGGGGATAAAGGAGGGGGTGGGAAAAAGGCCCAAAAATCAGAGGTCAGCGCCATAGGTCTTGGTGACTGATTTAATTGGAGGGGGCTGGAATGAGGGAGAGGGTACAGCCTGGGTAATTAAATGAGGATGACAATAAGAATGCTGATGGAACATAAAACAACCTAGGGAGGTGGCTATTTTTATTATGTAATTATTATCATATTTATTTCAATAGCGCTAGGGGTATACATAGTTTTTGGTTACAGGGATGAATTGGACAGTGGCAAAGTCCGAGGTTTTAGTGCACCCGTCACCTGAGTAGTGTATGTGGTGCCCCATGTGTGGTTTTTTATCCCTCACTCCCCTCCCAACCTCCCTGCTTCTCAGTCTCCAGTGTCCTTTATACCACACTATATACCTTTGGGTACCCATAGCTTAGCTCCCACTTATAAGTGAGAATGTGCAGTATTCGGCTTTCCATTCCTGAGTTACTGCTCTTAGAACAATGGCCTCCACTTGCATCCAAGTTACTGCAAAAGACATCATTTCATTCTTTCTCATAGCTGAATAGTATTCCATGGTGTCTATCCACCACGTTTTCTTTATTCACTTCTTGGTTGATGGGTACTTAGGTTGGTTTCATGTCTTTGAAATTGTGAACTGTGCTGTGATAATAGGTCTTCAAACCAAAGAGGTTAAATTATTGACGCAAAGTCCTAGGATGAGAGAGGGGCCAGGCCAGCAAGTGCTTGTTTGAAAACCCAGCCCAGTCTCACCCCAAAGCCAAATCCCAGTGCTAAGTGACTAAAGGTGGTGAATGGAACGTTCACAAAAATGTGAATATGAATAGCATAGCTTGAGGCCTTTGTCATTAGAGAGATGCCACTGGGAACACCAAGCACCATCTTCTCAATTGTAATGAAAACAACCCTAAGACCCTCCTGGTGGCTCATGCCTGTAATCTTAGCACTTTGGGAGGATGAGGCAGGTGAATCATTTGAGGTCAGGGGTTCGAGACCAGCGTGGCCAACATGGTGAAACCCTGTCCCTATTAAAATTTTTTTAAAAAATAGCCAGGTGTGGTGGTGGGCAACTATAATCCCAGCTACTGGGAGGCTGAGGCAGGAGAACCACTTGAACCCAGGAGGCGGAGGTTGCAGTGAGCCGAGATCATGCCACTGCACTCCAGCCTGGGCTACTGAGCAAGACTCCATCCCCCCCCGGAAAAAAAAGAGAAAAGAAAAGAAGAAAACTCCAAGCAAACCTTGAAAACTCCCAGTGCTGGCGATTTTCTGGAGGAACTGGTTTACAGGTACATTCCTGGAGCAGAGAAAGTCAGAGCAGCCCTTTGAGAAAGAAATTAGGAATAGGTATTAGGAATTTGAGGAAGTGCTTCCAGGGGCCTCTCCTAAAAAGGGAAAGACCGATTTAAAAACAGGTGAGCCAAAGAAAGTAGAGTGATCACAGCATTCTTTTGAGGGCCGAAAAGAAATCACATTTACTCAGATGCAGGAAGGCAGAGGGGAAGTGAAATGATCTGCCAAACTTACAGAGTATTTGCAGTTTTAAAAATGATCAGCCTGAACATTACTAGCCAAATGAATAAATGACCACGGCAGAACTTTGAGAAAAGGAAGTGGAATTGAAGGCCAATGTGGAGACAAATTGCACTTAGCTTTCAAAATGGAGAGAATTTCACTTATTTTGTAAAATGATTTTATCTAATTCTTACAGCATGTCATTAAAAATGGTATTTAAGGCTGGGCGTGGTGGCTAACGCCTATAATCCCAGCACTATGGGAAGCCGAGGTGGGCGGCTCACCTGAGGTTAGGAGTTTGAGACCAGCCTGGCCAATATGAAGAAAGCTCGTCTTTACTACAAATACAAAAAAAAAAATTAGCTGTGCGTGGTGGTGGGTGCCTGTAATTCCAGCTACTTGGGAGGCTGAGGCAGAAGAATCACTTGAACCTGGGAGGCAGAGGTTACAGTGAGCCAAGATCGTGCCATTGTATTCCAGCCTGGGTGTCAAGAGTGATACTCTGTCTCAAAAAAAGTATCCTATTCTCCTTTTCCTTCTCCTCTTCCTCCTTTCTTTTCTTCCTTCTCCTTCCCCTTCTTCCCCCTTCCTCTCTTTCTTCTATCCCCTCCTCCTCCTTTGCCTCCTTTTCCCTTCATTTTCCTTTTCTTCCTTGTCCTATTCTTGATCTTTTCTTTTGAGAGGCAGCAATCCAAGGTTTGAGAATATGAAAGAACTTCCCTGGAACCACACAGCTGGGAAGTAGGGAGGCAGGAAGGAGGGATGGGAACAGGGCAGGAGTCCTTTGAGGATGGATCCTATGCCTGCCTCCCTGTCTTGACCTCGGAAAGCTGTGCTGACCAGGGCTGGGGAACAGGATCATTTTGAGGGGATTCCCTCTGAGGACACCACTGTGTTTTGGTGATCCATGCCAGCCACTGTCTGGGGTATTCTGGGTGTGGGGAGAGCAAGGTGGCCACATGCCGAGGCCTCAGGACCATCTCTTCAGTTTGTCAGGTGTGCCTACGTCATCATCCTCATGGCCATTTACTGGTGCACAGAAGTCATCCCTCTGGCTGTCACCTCTCTCATGCCTGTCTTGCTTTTCCCACTCTTCCAGATTCTGGACTCCAAGCAGGTGAGCAGACCCAGGGGATCCTGGTGACTTCCTGGTTCTCCCCTTGCCTCTTTCTCTAGTGCCCCCTCTGAGCCATGCAGGCCTGGGGGTGACTGGAGAAGCTCCATTTGTGGATGCCCCCTGGCAGGGGGACACCACTGGAGCCTGCATCCCCACTCCAAGCTGTCCCTGAAGTCAGCATCCAGGGACTTGGGTGGCTCAAGGGTGTGGCAAGGGGCAGCCCTGATGGGCCCTCCATGCCACGCTCTAGGTGTGTGTCCAGTACATGAAGGACACCAACATGCTATTCCTGGGTGGCCTCATCGTGGCCGTGGCCGTGGAGCGCTGGAACCTGCACAAGAGGATTGCCCTGCGCACGCTCCTCTGGGTGGGGGCCAAGCCTGCACAGTAATTATGCCTTCTCTCTCTTGACATGTGGCTCTGCGTGGGCCCCAGGGCTGGAAGGGGATAGAGGGTGGTAGAGGCCAGACCACCCACTGGTGAGGACTGGCCATGGGACTACCTGGGCTTGGCTGGATGGGGTGAGTTACAGCTTTAGCTGGAGAGACCAGATGCACGTGTGGTGGTGGCCCATGGTGAATAGCAGTAGGTAAGGGTCCTCTGAATCCAGAGGAGGTGGGTCAGCAAGAGTCCTTGCAGACTTGGAAGGCTTCCAGTGGGAGGCAGCTACCTGCAGGGTTCCACTGGGAACAAATTAAATAGAAGCTGGATCAAGCTGTGCCTGATGGGGGAGGGGAAGCAGTCCAGAAGCGGCTCAACTACCCAGCTAATGGGGAAGTGGAAAAGTCATCTTTCCAAGCTGGGGCATCTATTCCCCCTGCAAAGAAGCTTCTTATCTTCTTCTACATTGCTCCGTATACCAGCTTCTCCATTTCCAAGATGTCCCCTGCCAATCCAGCTGGCCATTTCCAGCTAAGCCATGGAGTCGATATAATCACTCATAATCATCATGGGTATATTGAGTGTCTACACAGCCCCAGGCATGATACCAGGAGCTTATCCATTGCCTCATTTAATTCTCACCACAACTCTGAGAGTTGAGTATTCTTACCGCCCACATTCTATAGATGAGGCATCCCAGGCAGAGAGGGATAAAGTGATTTGCTCATGGTCATGTGGGGATTGGACCCAGCTTATCTGATAAGGCCTGTGTCCTCTCTAATCAGACACTCAGGGCACATCTTCCTTTTGAGGCAATATGTCCCCTCAATGATGGCATGCCCTGGGCTCAGCCCTCGAGAGTCAGCTGCTGGTTAGTTCACAGTAAATTCCTCCTGAGTCGCCCATGTGTCGGGGGTTGTGCTGGACCCTGAGCATACACAGACTCTGGGCCGCCCTGCAGGTGACCCATGCCTGGGGCTCCCTTGGTGCCTCAGACTCCCCTGAGCGGGCGACTTTGTGGTTCTCTGATCTCTGTTACCCATCCTGGCATTGATTCCTTCTATTGATTGGTTTAGCATCAAATCAAAAGCCATTGTATTTTCCAGAAATGATAGACCCCAAGAAAGTGGACCTCGGAGCCCTCAGAATTCATGTTCTTGGCCCCCTTGAGTGGCCAGCTTGGGAGGCCACTCCAATGGGTTTCATTCTGCAGCATGCTGGAGAGCTTCCCCTTCCAAACCCAAGTTCATCCACAATTCTCTCTCCTTCCTGCCACTTGGCTCCTCTGAGCAGGGTCTCCAGTTAGTCCAAGGCACTGCCTGTCCTGGGGGGGTCACCTTGGTGCCTTGAAACATCATGTAGCAGCCTTGGTCCTTCTAAGATACCTCCATTCATGCAAACTCTCACCCTCCTCCTAGCCTGGGTCCCAGGCTTTGTTTTTATGGGTCCATAATGTCTCCCTGTGTGGACACCAGCTTGGTCCTGGTGAAGAACAGCTCCTAGGAGCCTCTTCAGGTTTCTACCCCTGGGTGAACTAGGAACACTGAGGAGGAGCCTGACTGCAGCAGGACATGCAGACTGAGAACAGGCAAGCTCTTTTTAATTTTTGAGACGGAGTCTTGAGCTGTTGCCCAGGCGGGAATGCAATGGTGCGATCTTGGCTCACTGCAACCTCTGTCTCCCGGGTTCAAGCAATTCTCCTGCCTCAGCCTCCTGAATAGCTGGGATTACAGGTGCCTGCTACCATATCTGGCTAATTTTTTGGTATTTTTTTTAGTAGAGACAGGGTTTCACCATGTTAGCCAGGATGGTCTCGATCTCCTGACCTCATGATCTGCCTGCCTAGGCCTCCCAAAGTGCAGGGATTACAGGCATGAGCCACCATGCCCAGCCAGGTGAGCTCCTGTCTCTAGCCTTGTACAGCTAGGGTGTGTGGAGCCACAGAGCAGAGTCAGGCCCTGCCCTGCTCACAGCCTAAGGAGAAAGCAGACGTTGAAACAGGTGCTTTGAACCCAGCACAATGATGATGACAGTAGTGGGGAGGATTGAGAAGGGTGAGGCCAGCCCCACCTGGTGCACACTGAGAGGGTGGTCCCAGAGGAGGGACATTGTTTGGGCAGCCTCTGAGGGACCACAAGGAGTCTTCCTGATAGATGGCAGAGAAGGGAGCAAGCATTATAAGCAAAGGGAGCCTATTTTACTGTTTGTGTGATCAGGTCCACTGCAGAGTGGAGGGGTCAAAGTGTATGTGCGGGGGGAGACAGTGGGGGCGGAGTTCCAGCTGGGGAAGAGTCACACTTCACCCAAGCTTCCTCCCCAGCTCACCCTACACCTACTCTGCTTAGCCCTTCTGAACTTCTGAGAGGTGCGGCAGGGTTTGGGGTGGGTGGTGATTTCCTAGCCAGAAGTGGAAAGCTGGGGCTGCCTGCACGGAGAGTATTCCAGCACGCCCTAGGGCAAGCTCCATATTGAGTTGGCACCATCTGGATGCTTGGGCTTCCCCTGCTAGATGGTGGGGCAGGGGTGCTCCTCAGAACCACAGCTGGATCTGAGGCCTCTTGGTAACCCCAGCAGCAAACACAGTAGACATCAGTAATGTATGTAGAAGAAGCAGGAGGGAGAGAGGAAGGGAGGAGGCAAAGGAGGGAAGAAGGGAGGGAGGTAAGGCCCTGAAACTGTCATCCCTATTCAAATAGCCAGTCTTGAACTGGCCTCAACACCTGTGCAACCCCGCAGGGGTGGACCCCGTCCATGGTTGCTCCCTGGGAAGTGTTGAGGGATGGGGTGGGGATTCTCTGGCTTTCCTCCCCGCCCCTCCTCTGCAGGCTGATGCTGGGCTTTATGGGTGTCACAGCCTTCCTGTCCATGTGGATCAGCAACACGGCTGCCACAGCCATGATGGTGCCCATTGTGGAGGCCATGCTGCAGCAGATGGAAGCCACAAGCGCAGCCACTGAGGCCGGCCTAGGGGCCCTGGAGCTGGCGGACAAGGGCAAGGCCAACGAGCTACCAGGTGAGCCCCTGGCGGCACTGCCAGGCTGCAACAGCCTTCCCCTTCCTCTGTTGGCAAACGCTTTGGCCACCTCCTTCTCCCTGTCTGCTTCCTGAAGCCCTCCTTTAAATACGCATAGAGAAAACAATTAGAAAATGCTGTTGTCATCAGTTTTAAGAATGGGATTCTTGCATAGAAGTTGGATCCTGTAATAGAGTTTGAAATCAATGTGTCCATTCGATTATTCATTTGGGCATCTTTTGAGCATTTACTGGGGGCCCCTCCCTCCTTGATATGCCTGCTCATCCTCAAGGAGCCCTTCTCTGACCTTTCTTGAGTAGCTCAATCCTTCCACTCTCTGCTCCCATGGATCTTGGGCTTGGTGTCCCATGCTTGCTTCCCTGCTAGGTGCCAGGCTCAGGGAGGGCAAGTTAGCATCTGCCTTGCCATCTGCCATGTTCCCTTACCATCCCCAGCCTGGTGCAGTAGACACAGGGTCTGTGGCTGATGGCCTGATTGCCAGACCCAGGGCAAGGTCTGGGTACAGAGAGGAATTGGGCACATCCCTGCTGACAACTCTTATGGAACCCAGTGGGGCAGCTAAATCAGCAGGGCTGGGATGTCCCAAACCTCAGGTCAGCAGCAGAGTCAGGAGCTGGGGCTGGGTGGGCAGCCCCCATCAGTGGCTTAGCTAACAGCGCTGTGCCTGCCACAGGGAACCAAGTGATTTTTGAAGGCCCTCCTCTGGGGCAGCAGGAGGACCGAGAGCGAAAGAAGATGTGCAAGGCCATGACCCTATGTGTTTGCTATGCGGCCAGCATTGGGGGTACCGCCACCCTGACTGGGACAGGACCCAACGTGGTGCTCCTGGGCCAGATGAACGAGTGAGTTCTTGATCACATCTTCTGGGGACAACAAAGTGGGTACCAGGGCTGGAGGGACCTGCCCACCTCTCTCTCCTCCTCTGCAGGGTCCTGGAGCTCGAGGCAGCCAGATCTGGCCTGGGAGAGCCTGGCAGGGGTGGAAAGATGTGGCCCCTTCCAGCCTCTGTGTCCTGGCACCCCTGTGCCCACACACAAGCCCATAGGGAGCTAATGCCAAGGAGCTAACACCCAAGTCCGCTGTCTGCTCTCATGCAAGTCCCACTATCTCCCCTGGGCTCAGGGACTCTGGCTCAGAGAGTGACTGTGGATTGAACTCTGAGCTAAAGTCATGGTAGATGACAATGTACTCCCAGACACTGGGTCCTTGGTTGAAACGTGTAGAAAATAGACACCTCTAAAAGACTCCCCACCACTCCTTTGGATCACTCCCTGTGGTTGTTAATGGTGATGGTCCCATGATATCCGAGGCCTACAGATGCTGTGAAGGGCTGGGGTTGGGTCATTCAAGGCCTCACTGCTTCCTTATAGTCCCACAAATTGCCTTTGAGGTGACAGGTCCCCTTTTGAGGTGTCAGCTGAACCATGAGATGATTTGGAACTTTCCAAAGCAGCCTTGGCCACAAAGGGACACAGGCCATGAGGACCCCATGTCTGTGCCTGGCCTTCTGCTGGGCGGGACTGGACTGGGATCACAAGAGGGAGAGAAAGATGGACCCTGCCACAGGGTATTCATGGTCTGTTGAGGGTGGCAAGATGCCGGGGGGTTCCAGGCACGTCTGGTAAATAAATGCATTAATTGAGGTATGTGCTAATTGCAGTGGCAGGAATGAAAATAAGGTGGTGCCATCCAGTGCAGACAGGAGCCTGGACAGGGGTGGGGAGGGCAGTGGGCACAGGAGCTGGGAGGTGGAAAGGACAGGCCTGGAGCCTGGCTGGGCAGAAACTTGAGGTTCAAAATCAATTTGGTTTTAATGTCAGGAGTGTTTTCTGTAATGATATCCTTACAGTTCTCTGGAAACTTTCTCTGGGAAGAGCGGCCTGTCTAGGCTGGGTGGGAAAGCTCTGCGTCTGCTTTGCCACTCTGTTTTTTTTGAGAAAGAGTCTTGCTTTGTCGCCCAGGCTGGATGCAGTGGTGTGACGTCAGCTCACTGCAACCTCCGCCTCCCCAGTTCAAGCAACTCTCCTGCCTTAGCTTCCCAAGTAGCTGAGATTATAGGCATGCGCCAGCACGCCAGGCTAATTTGTGTGTGTGTATATGTGTGTTTTTAGTAGAATCGGGGTTTTGCCATATTGGCCAGGCTGGTCTTGAACTCTCCTGAGCTTGTGATCTGCCTACCTCGGACTCCCAAAGTGGGATATCAGGTGTGAGCCATGGCACCTGGCCTGCTTTGACATCCTTCAGCTAAAGGAGACAGCCGCTAGGGCTAGCAGAGCCTGGGGAATGGGAGGCAGAGCCTGCGGCAGAAGCGACCCTCCTCCAGCCTCCGCTCTGGGAAGATTTTGAGGTTTGCTTTGCCAAGGGTTGGGGAGGGCATCCTTTGCAGAAACCTGTAGGGTGAAATTGCTGAGGTCTCTCTTCGGATCCTCAAAGCCATCAGCCAAATTACATGCATATGTATACAAAGGTGTATTTTTCTGGAGGGATGAGCCGTAGCGTTCATGAGACTCTTAGCAAGGCTTGGACACATAGAAGGGTCAGTGGGTCATTTCTTGGCCTTGTCTTGTGCTGTGGCCATGTTCTGAGGTTCCCACTCAGTTAGGGGATAATGCTTAACAATGGACTTGGTGGCTAGACCTCTGGAGGATGTGGCCTCCACTCAGGCCCACCTCTCAGGGCCCAGCTGCTGGTCTGCCCCCCTACACAGGGCCAGGCCCGCTCCCCGAAGCTCAGCATCTGAGGTGGGGACTGGTGTCTCCTTTGCAGATTATTTCCTGACAGCAAGGACCTGGTGAACTTTGCCTCCTGGTTTGCATTTGCCTTTCCCAACATGCTGATAATGCTCCTGCTCTCCTGGCTGTGGCTCCAGTGTATTTACATGAGATTCAAGTAAGTTTGAGCTGCTCACAGCCTGATGATAAATGATGCCTAATGATGCCTCAAGGCTGCAAAAAAGCCTTCAGACTCCACAGGCGGGTTTACACAGTCCTTTGTCCGGCCCTGACATTTCTCCAGCCCTGTCTCTTGCTAGTCTGCCCTCCTGTTCCTTCAACCCTGGGCTGCTCTCTGAGCTTCTGCACACATGATCCCCTCTTCCTGGAATGCCATTCTCTACCTTCCCACCTCCTCAGCCTTCAAGGCCAGTGCAAATGCTGCTTCCCTGAATCTCCCCCCACCCCCATTCCATCTCTGAGCCGTCCCTGGTCATATCACAGCCCTATCCTTCAGTATCTGCATTCGGGTTCCAGTGACTTAGAGTTCCTCCAGAGCCACTGGGATGCGGGGCACAGCTCCTGGCACAGGGAGGAAGAGCGAGTGAGTTAAAGCAATTAAAGATAAGCTGGTCCCCACGTACCTGTTCGATATTACCGGACGAGCTTCCTCTTGCCCATGTGGGTCCATCAGGCCAGGTCACAGCAAACCTGTGACTCAGCTCCAAGCTAAGCTCATATGCTCTGTGCCTCAATTCACAGGGAGTTTAAGCCAAGTAAAATCAGGAGTAATGACTTCCAAATCAATCCAAACCTAGACCTTTACTGCATTCCTCTGATGTTCCCAGCAGTGTGCAGGTCCTGGAAAGTTTACCTTCCTCTTCCCAGCACACAGGCAAGTTCATCAGAGGCCACCTTTGATGGCAGCCAGACTTTGGACAGGAACCATGACTGGTGGCTCGAAAATATCTAAAAAAAGTTCTTGTTATTTTAGAACACACAAATTTATCTGTGGTGCAAAGGTGAACATACCACACCAGGATAGAAAGTACTGAGCTCTGAGCTAAGTGCATATACTCTATGCCTCAATCCACAGAGAACTCGAGCCAAGTAAAAACAGGGGAATATGTGACCAGAGGGAAGAGACTGCAGAGCCGAGAGGCGAAAGTTCCCACAGAAACCTGTGATTTCATGAGGAAAATAGGGAATTTTCCTAAGTCTTCTTCTGAAGGAGGAACTGTTTTGAAAACTGCCATTAAAAAGTTGCTATACAGGCCGGGCACGGTGGCTCACACCTGTAATCCCAATGTTTTGGGAGGCCGAGGTGGGCAGATCGCCTGAGTCAGGGGTTTGTAACCAGCCTGGCCAACAAGGTGAAACCCCATCTCTACTAAAAAAACAAAACTTAGCTGGGTGTGGTGGCCCACACCTCTAGTCCTAGCACTTTGGGAGGCTGAGATGGGCAGATGGCCTGAGGCCAGGAGTTCAAGACCAGCCTAGCTAATATGGTAAATTAAACTCCATCTCTACTAAAAATATAAAAATTAGCCGGGTGTGGTGGAATGTGCCTGTAATCCCAGCTACTTGGGAGGCTGAGGCAGGAGAATTGCTTGAACATGGGAGGCGGAGGTTATAGTGAGCTGAGATCGTGCCACTGCACTCCAGCCTGGGTGACAGAGTGAGACTCCGTATCGAAAAAAAAAAGTTACTATACACATTCAAAACAGTTATAACAAGGATAGTAAGAATAATAATTTTATTTTTTGAGGCAGATACTCACTCTGTTGCCCAGGCTGGAGTGCAGTGGCACGATCTCAGTTCACTGCAACCTCAGCCTCCTGGGTTCAAGTAATTCTCCTGCCTCAGCTTCCTGAGTAGCTAGGACTATAGGTGCCTGCCACCATGTCCAGCTAATTTTTGTATTATTAGTAGAGATGGGGCTTCACCATGTTGGCCAGGATGGTCTCAATCTCTTGACCTGGTGATCCGCCCTCCTTGCCCTCCCAAAGTGCTGGGATTACAGGTGTGAGCCACCGCACCCAGCCAACAATAACAGTGTTAATGATCATTACCCAAACCTCACTCTGTCCTGCCTGTGGACGGGGCAGGGAAGCTGCTCACATGGCTGCCTGGCCACCTGTGACAGCAGCTCTCTCTGCCCTGCGTCTTGCATCTATACCAAAGTCCTGTTCATTTGCTCACATCCATCGAACAGGCCTCCCAGGAGATGATTTCAAACCTGCTGCCAGTGGGCATCTGTGTCTCCTCATGGGCAATAGAAATAATCATGGGTAACATTTATTGATTGTTCATGATTTGCCAGACACAATTTTGAGCACTTTTTTTTTTTTCGAGATGGAGTTTCACTCTGTTGCCCAGGCTGGAGTGCAGTGGCGCAGTCTTGGCTCACTGCAACCTCCGCCTCCCAGGTTCAAGCGATTCTCCCTGCCTCAGCCTCTCGAGTACCACCATGCCCAGCTAATTTTTGTATTTTGAAATAGACACAGGGTTTGCCATGTTGGCCAGGCTGGTCTGGAACTCCTGACCTCAGATGATCTGCCCGCTTCAGCCTCCCAAAGTGCTGGGATTATGTAAGCCACCTCGCCTGGCCTGAGCACTCTTAAACTTAATTAATTTTCATAACAACCTATGAGGTTGGCACTATTATTATTATTCCTAATTTACAGACAAGGCAACTGAGGCATGGAGAGGTGATGTGGTATACACAGGGTTGTGTCATGGGGAAGTAGGGAACTGAGACTTGAACCCAGGCACTTTGGCTCACTGTATGGCATCCCCTCTTGGGGAGGCTGAGGGTTGCTGCCCTTAGTTGCCTCTAGACATAAGCATGACCAGGTTTCAGAGCATTAGTTGTGGCCCAGGGGCTGCCCTAGAACCCTAAGGCCCACTGAGGAAGAGGAGGGAGATAGCATGGCACTGGGACTACAAGGGCATCATCAGCTTCTTGTCTGGCCAGAGGTGGATGTCAGGCCACTGGAGATTCACAGCCAAGAACCTGAAGCTGCAGTCCACCCAGCCTGGCATGGCCTTCTTATTGACTGGCAGGGGAGCCTGGGAGTGTCTGCAGCAGGGGGCTTCTGAGCATGCTCGCGGTGGGGTGTGTATCTGCAGTCCATTCCAACCCTTTCCTGACAGCTACTCTAGTTTGGATGCCTGCAGCGTGGCTGGCCAGTGTGGCTCACAGGAGCTTTGTTTTGATTCCAGATCTGGCAGGTAGAGGACAGCTTTTGCATTCAGTTTGAGTGATGGGAACAGCGCTGTGGCCCAGGCCATGTCCTACCACAAACTAGGACCTGGAGATCCCTGCCTGCCTTTGTGGCCTCATGGACCGCTCCTCCTGAGGCCAGGGAGCACCTGTCTCCACTGCAGGAAGCAGCTGCGCTGTCAGCTCTTGCTCCCACTTGAGTTCCTCATCTGAATGGTTGTAGAGAACAAGGTTAAGGTCTTGGCCTCTAGCCTAATCTAGAAAAACTCCCTTGCTGAGGAGTCTAGTGTAGCCTCCTAGACTATATCTAGCAAAGGGGGCCAGACCTGCCCCCCGCCCCCCCGCAGGACCACTGAGAACTACGTGGGATATTATTACTGGTTATACTTAAGTGTCCCAACCAGGCTCACCTCCTATAATAGGGATGAGGGTTTTGGGACCCCTGCCAGGGCAGAGGCACTCAAAGCTCAAGGATCTCTTCCCTCTTCTTGGCTCTGCAGCATATTCAGTCCAGGTTCACTGTGGGGCATCTCGGTGAAGGCAGGACACTGTGGTGCCCACCCCTGATCCTGACCTAGGTCCCTCACAGGCCAACTGGATCCATTTGCTTGCATCTCATGCCATCAGATGAAATTAACCCAGAGCAAAGCTGCTTAGCACGGGAGACTGAAGGCTTGGCGGTACCACTGTGGGCACCAGCTTTGGACAACTGCATACCATGCAGCCTCAGAGTCTGCAACTACTGTGGTGTTGGGGATGAGCCTCCAGCACCAAATGCAGGCTCTGTATCCTGGGCCACTAGTAATAGCAAGGTCACCCCTTCTCCTGGAAACCTGAAGCCGTTGGCTGAGCCCGAGTCTCTAGAACGACAAGTGGCAGCAGATGTGAGGTGCTTGGTAGAGCACAAACTTGACCATGGCCATGATAGCACAGAGGCTCCCTCTTACACCAGCAGAGTCATCCTCATGCACACTATTTTCTAGAGAATGTCCCTGGCAGGTGACCCTCAGGACACAGAGCCTTGCCTCCTTGCCCTGCAGGGGGATCTTGGCCAGCTATGCAGACCCAAGATCCAATCAGTGTTGCCTCTTTTCTTGACCCCTGAGCACCCCAGAAAGCCGTGTCCTGATGTTCTGGTGTCCCCATGCTCCAGGCCAAGCCACCATCACACCAACACTTGACCCACAATCTCCAAGGCTGTTCACAACTAGCACTGGCTTCGGGAATTAGCACCGATTCCATCAACCCCTACCCTCCTAGGATTATGTCTTAGGGCCCCCTGAAGAGCTCTCCCAAGGGATGGCTCTCTGAGGACAATACTCTTGGCCTTGCCCACCCCTTCAAATCAACAGTGGCTGGAACTGGAATGTGTGAATGCAGTCTTCAGGAACTGGGGCCCCTGTGCATGCCTTAGTCCTGTGCACAGGGGCCCCAGTTATCCCCTCTCCACAGCTGAGCTACCCTCTGCACCTCCTCCAAGAACCTCCTCTTGTCTCTGCCTCCTCATGCCAACACCACCTTAGGGGAGGCCCTGCAGGACACCCTGGGCAATGGACACTGGTCCTAAGGAGGCCCATCCAGCATGGAGGTGCCCATCCTGGGCTGGCTTCCTTCCTGCCCTAGCCATGCCTGCTGCTAGCCCCAGGGCCTCCTGAATCCCTCATCCTGCACCTCCAACTCCTGGGAATGCAAGGACCCATTCTGCTCCTTACCAGCCCTGCCTGCCAGGATTCATACTCACTCCCTGTGTCTTACTGAGCCACCTTGGTGACGGGGGTTGGCATCCCAACACCATCAAAGCTCCAGACTGAGGTGGAAGGAGGAAGACTTGGGAAGGATGTGAGGGAGTCCTGGTCTCACCTTGAGCAGGCTCTGGGACTTCTTATGGCCTGTCCCCAAGTGATCCTGGAGCAGCCAGTCTCCAGGTGACTGGGCACCTGCCAAGACCCTCCAGCCTCTCTGCTGAGCCTTTTCCCTACTACATGCTGGGAAGGAAGAACAGGAGAGGGAAAGAGGCAGGAAGGGCCTTTCTCCAGGCCTCACAGCAGGCAAGGGCAGCCTTATGTGTCTTTCTGCCACATTCTGCTGTAGAATGTTTATGCTCCATCTGACTAGTACGTGAGCTAACCAGTCTCCTCTGCCCTTCTCTCATCTTTGCATTCTCCAGTTTTAAAAAGTCCTGGGGCTGTGGGCTAAAGAAGAGGAATAATGAGAAGGCTGCTCTCAAGATGCTGCAGGAGGAGTACAGGAAGCTGGGGCCCTTCTCCTTCGCGGAGGTCAACGTCCTGATCTGCTTCCTCCTGCTGGTCGTCCTGTGGTTCTCCCGAGACCCCGGCTTCATGCCCGGCTGGCTGACTGTCGCCTGGGTGGAGGGTGAGACAAAGTAAGTCTTTGATTCAATAGAAATCGCTGGCTTAGGGCTGGGTGCAGTGGCTCACGCCTGTAATCCCAGCACTTTGGGAGGCCAAGGCAGGCAGATCACAAGGTCAGGAGATGGAGACCATCCTGGCTAACACGGTGAAACCCTGTCTCTACTGAAAATACAAAAAATTAGCTGGGCGTGGTGGTGTGTGCCTGTAGTCCCAGCTACTTGGGAGGCTGAGGCAGGAGAATTACCTGAACCCAGGAGGCGGAGGTTGAGGTGAGCCGAGATCGCACCATTGCACTCCAGCCTGGGTAACAAGAGTGAAACTCCGTCTCAAAAAAAAAAAAAAAAAAAAAAAGAAAGAAAGAAAGAAAAAGAAATTGCTGGCCTAGTGCACTGGTGCCTAAATGCTGTAGTTCTTAGCTACAGGTGGCAAGAGGAATGTGGGCTAGGCACTCATGCTTGGTCAAGGTTTCTCTTTTTTTGGAAGTTGGGTTTCACAGAGCACTCTGTTGGTTTCATGACTTATTTTTGTGTTTTGACCGAGCTTTACAATAAGACCCCAAATGTGTTCCTGTGGTATCCTCTCCTCCCTGAGTAAGCTGAGCAGAAAATACTTGGCCAGGCACGGTGGTCACAGCTGTGCTGAGAGAGATTTCCTGGGCTAGGATTAGGGCTCCCAGAGCTCTGGTTTCCAAATCTCTGCTCTGCCATCTTCCCTTTCTAATCTTCACATCTGGTCAAATCCTCCAAAAGCACACATCCAGGGAGCTTCACAGACAGAGACTTGGCAAAGTGGGTACATGTAGTTTTTCTCCTGCCTAAGATGTTGTCAGAATGGAAGAAGGTGGAGAAACATGTATATCCTAGAAAAGGCGAAAGATGTGGGCAGGGAGATGCTGCCTATCATGGCCATTTCATTTTGAAGGACAGCTTAGGTCAGCACCAAAGTCCTTGTGGCCACCCTGGTGAACCCAAAATTCTAGAGAACCTGGACGAGAAAAGGTCCTGAAACACACCTATGGAGAATGCATGCACCAAGAGAGGGAAGTAGGCTACTTGGGGTCACCCAAAGTTGGTGGCCAAGAGTGTGGGCATCTTGATTTCTAGCCAGGACTCAGTCTACCACACCACTCCTGAGCTTGACTTTTAGGGCTATATGAGCATGTTTCTTTGCATTGGAGCATTTAGACACAGAACTGCTGGTGTTGTAATGGCTTTGTTGAGTGACTGTCATTGCAGCAGCTGAGCTGTGCTTTTCCCCACCTAGGTATGCCTCCGATGCCACTGTGGCCATCTTTGTGGCCATCCTGCTATTCATTGTGCCTTCACAGAAGCCCAGGTTCAACTTTTGCAGCCAGACTGAGGAAGGTAAGGCTCCTGTCCTGATCTTCCAGTCATCGGGACTGGAGCACAGGAAGCAAAGGATCACTATGGGATGCCCTGGGCTCTGAAGGGGGAAAATCCCATCATATCCAAGAGGATTAGCTACATAACAAAAGCCTGGGAGACAGTGGCTTTCAAGCCACGGGTGGTATTATTTAGTGCAAAATGTCTTCTCTTTTGCTTTTTAAACATTTGAAATTTTATTTCTAGTACAACAGGAACAGAAAATGTTTTAAATTTCCCATAACACCATCAGTAACTTTTTGTTTTCTCTCTTCCTCCCAGTCTTTGCTAATACGCATATATATTACATTATAATCAAAACACACACAGTTTGAATCCTATTTCTTTGTTGTTTCTTCTGCTGTTTTTGATTGACAGTACACTATAAACATTTCTCACTATTGCTATGGTCCTCAAATATATTTTCTCTAATAATGGTATTATATTGCATAGAGGGGATGTAATAATTCTCCTGTCATAGAACATTTGGGCTGTTCTGAATTTTTTATTTTCAGAAATTAATGTTTTCTTGTATATAGCTTTTCCTTTGAGGGTATTTCTCATTTAGGATAAACTTCTAGGAGTAATATTGCTGGGGCAATAGAATATAAAGTCCTAATGACCCTTAAGATGTATGGCCAAATTGCTTTTCAAAAAGGTTGTACCAATTTCTGATGCTATTGGCACTGTGTGGCACAGTTTGACCACATCCTTACCAGCAATGTATATAGATTAGTGTAAACTCATTTATAGGGAGGAGATGGTATCTTGTTGTCCTTATTGGCTTGATTCCCGCTTGATATTAGATTCCTTTTGACTCCTAATGCTGCTCTGGGGTGTGTGTGTGTGTGTGTGTGTTTATTTTTCTTCTCAGAAAGGAAAACTCCATTTTATCCCCCTGCCCTGCTGGATTGGAAGGTCACCCAGGAGAAAGTGCCCTGGGGCATCGTGCTGCTACTAGGGGGCGGATTTGCTCTGGCTAAAGGATGCGAGGTAAATTCTCCAGCCACAGGCTGCCCAGAGCCCTCTTCTTTGACAAGAGGGTGACATTTCTCTGCCCTTCCATCGCTGGGCTTGTGTGTTTCTGTGCCTGTATCAAACTGCACATTCCTTGAGAACAGGGACTCTTGTCTTCCCATCTAGGAAATCTACACCACATATAGGGCCTGGAAGACAGAAAGTAACCTTTGAGTGATTGCAGGAGTGAGTGAATGAGTGACCCTGGTTAGCCAAGAGGGGCAGAGGACAGTCAGGTACCCTCTGGGGTTTGATAAGAATGACCTCTGCTTTGATTTTTCTGAGGGAAATCTTTCAAGTCCTTGTCAATATTGTTTGTTACTACCTTTGGTTGTTCAGCTGCCTGAGCTCTTTGTTAACATTGTAGCTACTTCAAAATTTTTCTTTAGCTAAGTATGTAGCAGCATAGGAAGAGAGGAACATTTTGGAAAATACCCAAAAATATAACTTTCTCTACTTCCATCCTTCCCTCCTAGGGAAGAAATGAGCCAGAGGGAGGGGTAAGCCAGCTTGCTGCTGCTGTCCTCCAACCAACCGTCCACCCATTCGGGAGTGTAATAGATAGACATGGTCTTGTTATTGCTGCTTCCTCAATATCTAGGACACAGCTTGGTGCCTAATGGGTGCTAAATTGTGGGGGTGAAAAAATCCATCCATTTAGTCATCTCTTGATCCATTCATCCATGTATCTATTCAAGTCTCCATCCATCCATCCAGCCAGCCATCCATCCAGCCATCCATCCATCCACCCTCTCATCTATCCATCCCTCCATCCATCCACCCACCTACCTATCCATCCAGCCATCCATCATCCATCCATCCATCCACCCAACTATGCATCCATCCATCTAAACATCCATCATCTATCCATCCATCCATCCACTCATCCATCCATCCATCCACCTATCCATCCATCCATCCATCCACTCATCCATCCATCCATCCATACACTCATCCATCCATCCATCCATCCATCCATCCATCCATCCATCCATCCATCTATCCATCCATCCATCCAACATTCCTATTAAGTCCCTAGTGTTAGGCCAGGCACAGAGATTACAGAGGAGATTGAGATATGGTCCCTGTTCTTGATAGACTTCAAGACTAGGGAGGGGCACATATGTGGGAGGGCATTTCAGGAAGTGGGACATGAACAAGGGAGAAAATGTGAGGTATTTAGCTGAGGAGAAGTAGAAGATGAAGCTAGTGAGGCTACCAGAAGCCACTTCTCTGAGGGCCCCAAGATAGCAGGGTGTGGACTGGATCATGAAGGCAATAGACAGCCACTAAAGGACTGAGGCCAGTGGGTGAGTTGGTCAGATCTGCAGGTCAGGAAATCACTCTGATGTCTGGAGTCGGGGCCTGGGACAGACAGGGCATGGAGGAGAACTAGCTGAGACTCTGCAGCCTTTGTTTCACTCAGGCTCAGAACTTTGGACTCTGTGGACATTCTCTCCTTGACATTCCTTCCTCCTCTGGCCCCCAGCACAGCACCATCTCCAGCTTTCCTTGAGACTCGGACTATTCCTGCTCAGCCTCTGTTGCTGACTTCTCCTCTGTTCTCCCTGAAATAGGAGTGTTCATCCAGGCTCTGTCCTTGGCCTCTCCTCTCTTTACGCTTTGTTCTCTCTCTGGACAATCTCTTCTCAGCTCAAAGCCCTAAATCTAAACCTCAATTTCTGGTCAAAATCAATCTCCTGAGCTTCCAAAATTGTGGAGGACTGAAGAGGAGGAGATGGATGTGAGACGTTTGGGTGACTTGGTGCCTGAGTGGGTATAAGGAATGAGGGGAACACAGACCTGGCAGCATAGTTCCCAGCCTTCTGGGTTTGGACAGCTGGTGGATGGTGAGTCCGTTCACCAAACTGGGAGGCCCAGAGAGAGAAGCAGATTCTGGGCTATCGAGGATGAATACAGGGTGGCGCATATTGACATGGGACATCTCATGGGACATCTGGGTGGACATTTTCAGAAGGCATATGGGTGTGTAAATCCAGAGAGTAGGCCAGATGGCTGGAAGTACAGATTTAGGAGACAGCAGAGTGAAGATGGGGATGAAAATGGTGGGAATGGATGAGGTCACCTATGAGGTATAGAGAAAGAGGGTCAGGAGAGGAGGATAGCCCAAGCTTACTCTGGCCCTGAAGGAACTGCAAGCCAGGAGCCCTGCAATAACTGCCCTCCTGGTGCTTCCCAGGCCTCGGGGTTGTCCGAGTGGATGGGGAAGCAGATGGAACCCTTGCACGCAGTGCCCCCAGCAGCCATCACCTTGATCTTATCCTTGCTCGTTGCCGTGTTCACTGAGTGCACAAGCAACGTGGCCACCACCACCCTGTTCCTGCCCATCTTTGCCTCCATGGTAAGTAACCTAAAGATGGGAAGGGGCCCTTCCATTTCACAGGAAGCTGTCAACACATGGCCATGTTCTGGGTCCCTAAAGAGGCAGCGGTCCAGGCCAGAGCCAGACCAGGCTTTGGAGACCTAGGTCTGGCTGTCATGTGGATTTGTGGACCCTAGATGCCTCTGCTCCTGAGGACTCCGCTGCTTTTCCACTCCTCTTTGTACCCCTCATGCTGGCCAAAACATCAAACATGGACCAAGTTCTCAGATTTGTTTTATAAATCTAATTGGATTATTTTTCAAGCTGGGGAGATAGGACTTGGGCTAAAGAGGAGCAGGCCAGAGCCATGGTCTCTGAGCACAGGTGTGCAGAAGGACTGCAGAGCAGGAGCAGCACTGGCTGGAACTCCCCAGGAAGAGGCCTTGGAGGAGTGGGGACTTGGGAATGGGTGGTAGGAGAGAGATAGTTCTGGGAAGGTGGAGCAGTGCACGTAAAGGAAATGGTGCACATGACTGCGGACTCCTGGAGGCCTTGCTTGACAAGCACAGGGATAAAGGATCACAGGGAGTTGAGAGAGGTAGCTGTTGCTCGTGGGAAAAACTGCTGAGTGCCAGGCTAAAGCGTTCTGTTCTGTGGACAAGCATATTTTTGAGTTGGGATTGAAAAGAAAGCAGAGCTTATAGGAAAATCAGTGGCTACCATTTTTTGCATTTCCTGCTGTCACCCATTGCAAAGATGTACCAGCTTCAGGGGAGTGTGAAAAGAGCCCTGGTCTTGCAGTCAGAAGACCTGAGTTCAAGATGTGGGATCTCTGCACATGGCCCTTAACTTCTTTCCTCCTGGAGCTGTGCTGATGGCCAAGTAAGATTAGGGCTATGAAAAGCCTCTGTGGACTGCAAAATGAGCATGGGAGAGGCTGTCATTATTCTGGAATTGGGAGACAGATTGACAAAGGGCCTGAACACAGGACTGAAGTTGGTAAATTTCCATTCAGCTGCCTGGGCGTCTGTGTGTATAAAAAGCAAAACTAAGTGGTTTTTTTCCTTTCCAAGTGAAGATGAAAGTGTTAAAAATAGCAAGGAGGTGAAAGTGTGAAAAATAGCAAAGTGGCCTGTCTCTCTTCTCCTAAGCAGGCTGCCCAGACAGATGCCCAGTAACAGGAGCACCTTTCCATGCCGGGCGCGTGGTGGCGATGTCTCCTCTCTCCTAGCAAAGGCCCTGGCTTTGTCATCTCCAGCCCTAACTGGGAACACCAAGGGTCCCAACCAGACAACTGCAGGCTCTAACGGGCCCTTTGAGAACAAGCTTTTCTAGAACCCCAAGTAAAATTTCCCCCAGCTACCTCTAAGGCCCATCACAATCTTGTCTCATGCCTACCTATGAGAAAAGAAAATGTGGTGGTCATTCAGCTGGGTTGCCAAGGAGTGTGGGGTGCATACACCATATGGTACCCAGAGCCAAGAAAATGAGGATGGCGGAGGAGAGGCACCAAGGAAGAGCCGGGCCCCTGCCTGGGACATCTCAGTGATTCCAGAGGATGTAGGACTTGTGGCAGTCATTTCGGAGGGCTGTTTACCAACAGGAACCATAACATCAAATCTGCTCAGACCCCTTGACTCAGCAATTTTATGTTTGGGAATACATCTTAGGAAAATAATCAGAGATGTCTACAAACATATATTATGATGTTGTATGGCAGAATTATGAAAATATATTCGGAGTAATAGGGGTTTGCAGAAATAAATTATCATATATTCATATAACATAACACTATCAGGCCATTAAAAATCACAGTTTCCAAGAGTAATAAAGTGGGAACATGCTTATAGTGTTATTTCTTTAAATTGCAGATGGTATATGGCTAAAAGTGTCTGATAATGCAAAGATGTATACAGACCTTAAACCTCTAGCCTCCTCCCTAGAGATGACTTCTGTTATTAATTTCTCAGGTATCTTTCTGGATATATTACACACACACACACATTCTCTCTCTCTCTCTCTCTCTCTTTTTAAATAAATGGCATCATTCTATAGTCATTATACATCTTAATTTTTTTTGTTGTTTTTTTGAGACGGAGTTTCGCTCTTATCACCCAGGCTGGAGTGCAATGGCGCGATCTTGGCTCACTTCAACCTCCGCCTCCTGGGTTCAAGCAATTCTCCTGCCTCAGCCTTTCGACTAGCTGGGATTACAGGCACCAGCCACCTTGCCCTGCTAATTTTTGTATTTTCAGTAGAGATGGGGTTTCACCAAGTTGGCCAGGCTGGTCTCAAACTCCTGACCTCAGGTGATCCACCTGCCTTGGCCTCCCAAAGTGCTGGGATTACAGATGTGAGCCACTGCACCTGGCCATACATCTCAATTTTTAAAAAATCTAACCATAGGTCTTGGCGATCTTTGCATAGTAGCACAAAAAAACAATCCAATTGTTTATAGCTGCATACTATTCCATGGCTTGTATGTATCATATTTTATGTAGCCATCCTGCTATTAGTGACCATGGAGTTGGCTTCCTGCACTTTCCTGTTATATTGTTGCCACAAACATGTTTGCATGTGTCTGCCCTATGTGCATGTAAATCTGCATGATGCATAATTGATTTGATAGCTTTTAGGAATTATTCATTCATACACTTGACAAATATTTAATGAGTGCCTACTCTCTGATAGGTGCTGTTAGATGTGGCTGAATTTTAAAGTGTAGAATTTAAAAGGTGGCTACCAAATTCCATGTGCGAAATGATCCCATGCATGAATAGAAACACACACATCCACAGATTCATATGCAGGTGAGAAGATGTGGTCCTTGCCCTCTAGATTCTCGGTCTGCGGCAGGACAGACATTTGCACGTGGCACTGGAAGGTTGAGTGCAGTCTAAGTACTCAGCACGGTCTCTGGCACATAGTAGGTGCCCAAGAAATATATGTTGAATAATTGAGGGGGTTCAGAAAGGCCTTCTAGGGGAGAGAGCCTCTGAGCTCAGCCTTCAGTGTTCAGTGGGTAAAGTTATCTGGTAGAGACGTGGCAAAAGGGAGAGGAACCAAGACAGAGGCACAGAGGTTCAAACGTACCTGGAATGTTCAGAGAATGCTTTTCAGAATCCCGTCCCCAAGAGCTTCTGTGTTCTGTACAGTGACGTTGCAGTGCTGTGTTTTTCTGCAGTCTCGCTCCATCGGCCTCAATCCGCTGTACGTCATGCTCCCCTGTACGCTGAGTGCCTCCTTTGCCTTCATGTTGCCCGTGGCCACCCCTCCAAATGCCATCGTGTTCACCTACGGGCACCTCAAGGTTGCTGACATGGTAACACAGCTGTTTTTATTCACTCCCATTGGACTATAATGCTGTTCTCATAAGGGATGCCCCATTTATGAATGACGTGTGAGTTTCAAAATGATGTTATATGATTTGGGAATACCACGGAACATCCAGACCTGTAGTCATTGTTTACATTTATAATGCAGCTTTTCACTGCAACCTCTGCCTCCTGGGTTCAAGTGATTCTTCTGCCTCAGCCTCCCGAGTAGCTGGGATCACAGGTGCCAGCCACGTCACCCCACTAATTTTTGTGTTTTTAGTAGAGACGGGGTTCATCGTGTACCATTGTGTTAACCTACGGGTACCTCAAGTTTGCTAACATGATAACACAGCTGTTTTCATTTACTCCCATGGAACTGTAATTCAGTTGTCATAACAGATGCCCCATTAAAGAATGGCGTGTGAGTTTCAAAATGATGTCATATGATTTGAGAATACCACGGAACTTCCAGACCTGTAGTCATTGTCTACATTTACAATGCAGCTTTTCTTTTTTCTTTTCTTCTTATTCTTCTTTTTTTAAATGATCTCAAACCTCACACACTATTCTTTTTCTGAAGTGGGCTGCAGAATCTCCCACCTGGAGAAGCATGTGCAGGCATCAGGGGAGTCCTTGAAAGGGGTGAAGGTGGGGCTGGACTCACATGGCCAAGGACGGACCATGAAGATAGGCAGGGCAGGCTTAGGCAGCAGGGAGATGCTACTGACAGTCACCGAGATTCAGAGGGGTGTCTGAGGAGGTAGAGTAGAGAGAGGAAGAGAGAGACCACTGCTTGGGAGTGGATGGTAGATGATGCCTTGGGAACAAATGCAGTCAGAGGAAGAACTCTTCATGCCTGGCTCTATCACCTCTAATGGGAGAAGAAGGGCAGCTTTGCAGCTCTGGGGTGGGATAGGGGAAAGTGTGTGAACCCAGGAAGCCAGAAATGCACCTTGGACCAATCAGGTGTTCCTTATCTCAGAGCCTCTGCTGGGTATCTCAGGGACTCCATGGAGCATTTTCATAAAGAGTGGGTCCTGGCTGGGCACAATGGCTCATGTCTGTAATCCCAGCACTTTGGGAGGCTGAGGCAGGCAGATCACAAGGTCAGGAGTTCGAGACCAGCTTGACCAACATGGTGAAATAATGTCTCTACTAAAAATACAAAAATTAGCCAGGCATGGTGGCATGTGCCTGTAATCTCAGCTACTCAGGAGGCTGAAGCAGAATTGATTGAACCCAGGAGGTGGAGGTTGCAGTGAGCCAAGATCACACCACTGCACTCCAGTCTGGGTGATAAAGCGAGACTTCATCTCAAAAAAAAAAAGAGTGGATCCCAGAAACTGTGGACTGCAAACCTGATTCCAATCCCCAATAAAATATCTGCAAAGGGCCAGTGAAGCAGTGGTTAGCCATCATGGGGGAAGACTGCAGAGCAGGCATCAGAAAGAGCCCGAGGAGGTCCACAGGGAAGCTGGCACCTCCTTGCAGGATAGTTAGGGCACCGGGGTGAGCAGGGAACCTGGACTCACATGCTGGTCCCTGTCACCATTCCCCTGAATGGCCTACGCTGCTGCCTCCCACCACCTCTCTGAGGTCATTTCCAAATGCTCATGGGCATAAAGAATCCATCTGTTCTGCCTACTTCCCAGGGATGCCTCGAGTACCAGGGATACCTGGGGGACCTGAAGTGGCTCTGTCTGCGTGTTGGGGGAGCACAGAGCATGGGCGAGGCCCAGGGAACTGGCCCTCTGTCTTCCTCTCTGAGAGTGCGAGTTCCCAGCAGGCCTCAGGGTGCTGACTCTGACCCTGTCTCTTTTCCAGGTGAAAACAGGCCTCATGATGAACATCATTGGAGTCTTCTGTGTGTTTTTGTCTGTCAACACCTGGGGACGGGCCATATTTGACTTGGATCATTTCCCTGACTGGGCTAATGTGACACATGTCGAGACTTAGGGAGAGCCACAAGACCACGCACACAGCCCCACCCTCCTCAGGACTATGGAACCCTCTGACACACTTTGCACAGAGTTTTGGGGTCACACCCCAAAGTGACTCAATGATGTCCACACGCCATCAAAACCCAGCCAGTGGGCCATCTCTTCCTCCAGGCCCAGATGCAGAGATGGGAATGGGCAGCTGGAGGGCAGGCTCAGAAGTGAAGGGAACCCCTCAAGGGCGGCTGGACCCCTCTTTCCCAAGCCTTGCCTTTATTGCTGTGAGGGCAGGTAGCTGAGGGATCAGGATGCAGGCTCCTGTACCCGCTCTGCCTCCAGCATCCCCTACATGGGGCTCTGGTTTTCACTCACTTAGTCCTAGGTAGTTTAAGTGGGAATCAGATCCTCTGGTTGAGAGCTAAGAAAACCACCTACCAGTGCCCATGCCTCTCCCGGCTCACGTTGAGCTGCCTCAGTTCATCTCTGTCATTCTGAAGGGGACACCCCAGCCAGGGACAGAGTGCCTGGTCTGGAGCAGCCTCCCACTGCTGGAGTGAGAGGGAACCAGAGCCTCTCAGAGCCTCTTGCAACTCCTCATGTGGCCACCACCAAAAAAAGGATGAGGAATCTGAGTTGTAACTTCAGGATGACACCTGGCTTCCCACCCACAGCGCACCAGTGGCCAGCCTGCTCTTTTCATGACTTCGTTCCGTTTTAATTGACTGGACCCCTGTCCCACCTCCCCAGTGAGCCTCCTTCAACTCCTGGGACCCCTGTTGTCTGGGCTAACATTTGCCGAGATGCCCTGGCTGACAGCCTCTGGTGTCCCCCTTTTCTCCTAGGCAGGTCATCTTTTCTGGGAGATGTTTTTCCTGCCATCCCCAAATAGCTCATATCACACTCCAAGTATGGGCAGTGATGGCGCTCTGGGGGCCACAGTGGGCTCTCTAGGTCCTCCTTCACCTGAGGCCCAAAGTGGACACAGCTGTGAATTTCCCCTAGCTAGGCCACTTCAGAGTCTTTCATGCCAGACCGTGAGCTCCTCTGGGGAAAGCCTTCACTTTGTTGACTGGCCTTCACAGCCGTGCCTGGTGACAACAGAGGATCGCTGAGAATGAGCAGTGCTTGGTGGCCCCTCAGCAGACAACCCCTGCCCGTGAGCCAATCTACTTGAAGTTACTTGGACAAAGACCCCAAAGTGGGGCAGCAACTCCACAGTGGCCGTTGGAATCCTCAGAACTCTCCTGTAAGATACAGACATGAGAGACAAGTACCATCTTGCCCCTGCAAGCCCATTGTATTTCCTTCTTGCGCTGCTCTGGAAGAGAGGCAGTAGCAGATAGATGAGCTCCTGGATGGCATTTTCCAGGGCACGAGAAAGTCTGAGAGCCTCAGGAAACCCCATCAAGGACCAAGTGTGTGTCTGGTTCCTCGGGTGGGACAATTCCTGACCTCACTGTCCGGGTCTTGCTCTCATTAAATGCTCTGTCTCCCCTGGAAAGTTCCACTGTGCTGCTGACTCGTCTCTGGTTTTCTGCAGTGTGGGGAGCCCAGGGAGGTGGATGAATGAACAGTTACTCCCTGCCCACCTCCTGGGTGCTGGGCCTTCCTGTACCTGGTGAATCCACTAGTTATCTCATTCAATCTTTGCAGCAACCCTGTGAGATAGGAAGGTGTTATTATCCTTTGTCTTTCAAAAAAAAAAAAAAAAGTGAGGTTCAGGGGCCAAATGAAGTGTCCAAAGTCACACGTCAAGTTACTGGCAGTTACGGTTCCAACCCAGAGCTTCCAACTCCATACCCACTGCTCCTTCCGCTAGCCATGAAGAAGGGCCTTGGCCTTATGGGGCTTGTAGGGAAGGTGAGTGGCCAAGAGCAAGTCCATGCCAAGGGAAGAGCTCCAAACATGAGTCCTTGTCTGTTGCCTCCTCTGAGATAGGCACAGGACAGTGATCAATGAGACAGGGTGGTCCTTGTCCTAAGAAGCAAAGTGTCTGGTTAGGAAGAGAAGTAGGAAAAAGGCTGCCATCTCCCTTAACCAAGGTACAACTGCTGGCTTTCTTCCTCCCCAGTCCTCCAGCACTGCTCTCCGTACTGCTGCTGTTGACTGGCCTGCCTCACCAGACGGAGGGCTCTGACTGCCCACCGAGCCTAGTGTCAGCATTATGGCTGACCCAGAGCAGGCTATAATCAATAAATGATTCGTCAGTGTTGTCAATTAAGTGCAAGCTGGTGGTTATAGGCAAGGCCAATGAAGTTCATCCAAGGTGGGCATTGGAGGATGAGTAGAATGGCCAGGAGTAATGGAAGAGGAACTGGTGGGTGGATGGAGGACTCACCCAGACACCATCTGGTTGAGGGCTGACAAAAAGCTGGGTGGAGGGCTTCCAGAGTGCAGAACTCCCACCTGAAGAGGCTGACCAGAGGTGAATCCTAGACAACTTCTGTGGAGTTGGCTGGAGTTGCACTAAGATGTATGGCCTCCCCAACCAAACACTTTGCTTCTTAGGGCAAGGATCACTCTCTGACTGATCACTTTCCTCAGCCTATCTCAGGAGAGGCAACAGAGAGGGACCCATATTCAGAGACCTTCCCTTGGCATGACTTGCTCTTGGCCACTCACTTTCCCTACAAGCCCTGTGAGGCCAAGGCCCTTCGTGGCTAGCGGAAGGAGCAGTGGGGAGTTGGAAGATTTGGATTGGAACCGTAATTTCCACTAAGTCAATGTGTGATTTTTGAACACTTAACTTGGCCATACATGCTCTCTTATTTGCTTTTGATGGCAAATAAGAGAAGGTTCAGCAAACAGTGGCTTAAACTGTAAGGTTGTTTAATGTTAAATTTCAGGAAGCCCGCAGTAGATGGTTGCTGGCATTGGCCCAACATCTCATTTCATCCTCTAAGGATTTGGGTTCCATAGTGTACTCTGTCTTCTTAAGGCCGTCACACTTTTACCTCCATGCCTGACCCCCAGGCTACATACAGAGCTGCTTTCCTTCCAGGCAGAAAGGTGGATGGGGTGAGGGCATGATGATGTCAACTGCATCTGTCTCTTTTTCTAGGAAAGTAAAAGCTTCCTTAGAAGCCCCATGCAGACTTCCTTTTATGTCTTATGGGCCAGAAGTGGATCACATGCCTACCCTTAGACCCATCACTGACAAAGGGGGATTGGAATACCATTGGAATACTGTGGCCAATTAAGTCTCATCTCTTGAGGTTGGAGAATCGGTCTATGTTTCCCCAAATTAAGATATTTCCACCAACTACAAAATTGAGGCTCTGGCAGAAAAAAAGTGGGAGGAGCTGTTGGGTAGGTGATGATAAGTGTGTGGTATGATCACTCCATGAGGCTCTCTTTCTGTAGAATTCAGTAGAAGCATGTTGCTAGGTAGGAAGTGAGTACATGGTTGTCTGATCAAGAGCTTAAACAAAGCCTCCACTTCCCAACAGGTAGTCCTTCTGCAGCAGGTCCCGTGGATTGGGAGGCTAGAGTCTGAGGATGGAGCTCAGTCCTGACATCTGACACCAAATAAGCCATTCAACACTCTGGGTCTCAGTTTCCTTCATGAAGGGACTGGACCAGAGGGTCTCTAAGGGCTTTCCCCAGGGTCATGGATCCTCTTACCCCAGTTGACCCTCCTTCTGCTTGGGCCAGATGCAGCCCCCCGCCATTCCATGCAGTCTCAGCTTGGAGCCTGTTCCAAGGTCCCACTGCTTGCTTCCCTGTGGGGCTTCGCTGAAGGCCATCTCAGGCCTTTCCCCCATCTATATCTTGCCTCTGACATTTTGTAAAGAAGTTCCATCCTAGGCCTTTGAGTTCTCTCTCTTTTTTTTTTTTTTTTTTTTTTTTGAGATGGCATCCTACTCTGTTACCCAGGCTGGAGTGCAGTGGCATGATTTTGGCTCACTGCAACCTCCGCCTCGCGAGTTCATGTGATTTTCCTGCCTCAGCCTCCCAAGTAGCTGAGATTACAGGTACCTACCACCACACCCAGCTAATTTTTGTATTTTTAGTAGATACAGAGTTTTATCATGTTGGCTAGGCTGGTCTGGAACTCCTGACCTCAGGTGATCCACCTGCCTTGGCTCCCAAAGTGCTGGGATTATAGGCATGAGCCACTGAGATTGGCCAAGTTCTCACTTCTTAGTTCTTGGATCAGACATTTGGACTTGAGGTTAGCTGAACACACAATTCTGACCAGGACTGGGCTCTTACTTTTTTTTTTTTGGAAGGGGCTTATGACTCCACAAGGATTCTTTGCATTCCAAAATCAAGTCCCTGGGCTCCTTATCCTCCGATCTCTGAATTAGATACTCCTAAGGGCAGGACACAGGTCTTCTCCCCGGTTCATCCTAAGCTGAGAGCTTCCTATGAGGAGGACCTGGGTCTCCCACTCTGGCATCTACCTGAGACAGGCAATGTCTTGTCTCCTCCCCACCATCTCTCGCACATAAACAAAACAACCCTTTGCTCTGGGTTCCAAGCAGGATATCAACTCACTAGCACAAAGTCCCATCCTTGAAATGAATAAATAAGGATATTCTCGGAAGACCTTTAACGGCATGTTCTTGTCCGTGGAAATAAAGTCCAAATGCTGTATTGTCAGGTTAAAAACTACAGCTGGCTGGTCTATTCTTAGCTCAGAATCCCTTCTTCCAGGTACTTTCTCCCCCTAGTGACACAGCCTCTGAAAAGCCTTTGTGTCCCAACCTAACAGAGACTTTTAAAAACATCTATTCACACTTAAACAAAAAAAAGTTTTATCAAGATAAATCCTCCATACCATGGGATGGGCTTTTACATTTTTCAACTGCAAGTTTGCCATTTCAGGCTGAAGTCTCTGCAATCAAGATTCCGTTCATTTCACTTGGCTTCCTGAGCCAGAATTCAGGTGTACTCACCTCCCCGCCCCAGGAGCATCTTCCAGCTGCTTTCCTGATCTGCTTATATAAATGCCCCCTTACAACCGCACAGCCACAAGCCACCCATGGCCGGCAGTGCTGTCCCTGCTTTCTGCTATCAAGGGCAGAGAAATATGGAAGTTCAATTTCAGAAAACCCTGTTGTCCAGTCAAGAATTTTTTAAACTACTTTTTATAGTAAAAAATTAATATGAACACAGTAAAGAAATTCCAGTGGCACAAAAGGTATTGAGACGTTTTCCTCTCACTTCAGACTTTGTGTCCCCAAACTATCCCAGCCGAAAGGGAACCACTGTCAATGGTTCCTTATATACCCTTCTAGAAAGATTATATAATAGTTATCTATTAACTTTATTACATATGGGAGCACACCATACACATTTTCTGTTCTTTTTTCACCTCCGCCTCCACCAACTAAGAATTTATTTGGAGATCATTCTATTTTGGGGCATAAGTTTGGCTAATCTTTTTCCATTAACAGTTAATGTTAGTCTTAAACCGAGGAGAGATTAGGCCGAGTGCCTGTAATCACAGCACTTTGGGAGGCCAAGGTGGACAGAACACCTGAGGTCAGGAGTTTGAGACCAGCCTGGCTAACATGGAAAAACCCCGTCTCAACTAAAACTATAAAAATTAGTTTAGTGTTGTGGTGAACACCTGTAATCCAAGCTACTTGGGAGGCTGCTGCAGGGGAATCACATGAACCCAGGAGGTGGAGGTTGCAGTGAGCCGAGATTGCACCACTGCACTGCAGCTTGGCAACAGAGAGAGACTCCGTCTCTAAATAGATAGATAGAGGTGAGATTAAGTTTAGAAACTGCACAGATCTTAAGTGTACAATCCAACGATTTTGACAAATGCTTACATCTTGTAAACAACATCCAAATTCCATAATCCTCCTGCCCAAAGTTCTCTCTGCCCTTCAAGTAACACTTCCTGCAGGCAACCATGTTCTGATCTCTGTCACTAAAGATTGGTCAGGTCCGGGCCGGGCGCGGTGGCTCAAGCCTGTAATCCCAGCACTTTGGGAGGCCGAGGCGGGTGGATCACGAGGTCAACAGATCGAGACCAGCCTGGTCAATATGGTGAAACCCCGTCTCTACTAAAAACACACACAAAAAATTAGCTGGGCATGGTGGTGCGTGCCTGTAGTCCCAGCTACTTGGGAGGCTGAGGCAGGAGAATTGTTTGAACTCAGTAAGTGGAGGTTGCGGTGAGCCGAGATCGCGCCATTGCACTCCAGCCTGGGTAACAAGAGCGAAACTCCGTCTCAAAAAAAAAAAAAAAAAAAGATTGGTTAGGTTCATTGAACTTCATATAAATGTAATCATACAATACATACTCTAGGGTCTGATTTATTTTGTTTAAATACTTCTGAAATTCATTCCTGTTGTTGTATATCTGTTCATTTTATTTATTGTTGTTGCTAAATAGTGTTCCATTGTACGGGTATGCCATAATTTGCATAGTCTCCTGTTGGACATTCGGGCTGTTCCAATTTGGGGTTATTATAGATAAAGCCATTTATAAACATCTGTGCAAGTTTTTTTGTAAGCATATGTTTTCATGTCTCCTGATGCATACCTAAGAGTGGGCCTCAGTTTTTAAAAAGCTGCAGCGGGGCACAGTGGCTCATGCCTGTAATCCCAGCACTTTGGGAGGCCGAGGCAGGTGGATCACCTGAGATTGGGAGTTTGAGACTAACCTGACCAACATGGAGAAACCTCGTCTCTACTAAAAATACAAAATTAGCCAGGTGTGCTGGTGTATGCCTGTAATTCCAGCTACTCGGGAGACTGAAGCAGGAGAATCGCTTGAACCCCGGAGGTGGAGGTTGCAGTGAGCCGAGATCACACCATTGAACTCCAGCGTGAACAACAAGAGCAAGACTCTGACTCAAAAAGAAAAAATAGTAATAAAATAAATTTTAAGAAAAAAAATTTTTTTTAAATAAAAAGCTGCATCGTTTTCCATCGTAAGTATGTGTTACAGAATAATCAAGTCCCCTACTGGCCGTCATTGGGTTGTTTCCAGTGGATTGCTAATGCTGTAATAAACATGTCTGTACATACCTCTTCGTGTGCCTGTAAGAATAGTTTCCTAGAATGACACAATCAGACAAGGGGTGCATATGGAAATCTGGGACAGATACTGCCAAATGGTCCTCCAGGAGGCTGTTCCAATACATTTTCTCAAGAACTGCGCATGAGACTTGCTCTCAACAAACCCCCAAAACCTTTGCGAATCTGACAGCTGAAAATGCCATCTCATGACTTTTATTTGCAGTTCTTTAAATTACAAGTAACATTGAATATTTTTTTCTCATGTTTATAATTGATTTGTATCTTTTTCCATGACTTCCCTGTCTTTTGCCTATTTTTTCCAAGAGTTTTTTTTTCCCTTCGAGACCGAGTTGGCCAGGGTTGGAGTGCAGTGGCATAATCTCGGCCCACTGCAACCTCCACCTCCCCGGTTCGAGTGATTCTCCTGCCTCAGCCTCCTGACTAACTGGGATTACAGGTGCCCACCAACACTCCCAGATAATTTTTGTATTTTTGGTAGAGATGGGGTTTCACCACATTGGCCAGGTTGGTCTTGAACTCTTGACCTCAAGCGATCCACCCACCTCGGCCTCCCAAAGTGCCAGGATTACAAGCATGAGCCATAGCACCCAGCCCCAAGGGTTCATTTTTTTTGTTTGTTTAAGTCCTTTTATTATTAATTAGTAAGATTTCTTTATGTATTTAAGAAATTAGTCATTTGGCTGTCATAAGGATTTTTATAATATATGTGAAGATCTGCTGAGGCTACTTTATTTATTCTTTTTCATTATTTTTGCCTAGCTATTTTCACATATTTTTCCATAAGAATTTCTAAGTCAGCTTTTTCAGTTAAGAAAAAAAAGGGGGTTGGCATTTATCTCCCTGGCTATCTCTCCTATTCCTCTTCCCTTCACTCACTCAGGATTTCCTGACTTCAGCAATACTGACATTTTGGACCGAATACTTCTTTGTTGTACGAGGCTGTTCTGTGCACTGTGGGCTACCAAGCAGAATCCTAGCTTCTATTAATATTTACTAGATGCCAATAGCAACCCCCCCCCCGCAGCTGTGGCAACGAAAAATGTCTATAGACATTGCCAAATGTCCCCTGGAGGGCAAAATTGCCCATAGTTGAGAACCACCAACTCACTCTGACCTAGGACCCCGGCCCCTGCTGTCTAGAGCATGCAGGGTCTCCTCCTGCTCCCTCGCTGCTCAGCCTAGTTCAGATGACAACTCCTTCACCTGCTCCATACTGTCTCTCTATAGCGCCCTTGACTGTTATCGATTGCACTTTTCATCTTCTGACATACTATGCAATTTACTTTCTATTTTGTCTGTCTCTTGCACTAAGCCCCCTGGGGACAGGGATTTTTGTCTGTTTGGTTCACTCCTGTTGCCAGTCCCACAGAGGCTCATGTTCCGGGAAGGGGCTCCTTGGAACAGCTCTGGGCTCTTTCCAATAAGAAGAGGGCTGACACTCGTCTTTGAGTTCTCCTGTGGGGCTAGCGACACACAGGCTGAGGTAACCTTACCATACCTGGCCAGCTCCCCAGCCTAACAGGAAGGCTATGCCAGATGACCCCTCACCCTTCGATGTTTTCCCTGCACAGACCAGCAGAGGAGGGTGTTGGAGGAGAGACCGTTACTGGGTAGGCTCTGAGTAGACAGATGGGAAAAGGCTCTCCTTCCCGTCCTCTGTTTCCTGACTCTTCCACTTGGGCCACCCCAGTCCACAGTGCAGGAGCGTCTGGGAGACCAGGAGACACAGCTGAGCTCCGGGCTCTCCTTGCTGGGTGTAGTTCTTTGCCTGTGAAATAGGGACAGTGACCCTTCTGAGCTTCTGGGGGTTCATGTCAGCCATTGTGGCTCCTCCCCAGGGTCTCCTTTTCTGCAGAGCTTCTCAGGATGCCCACCCGGACCACATGAGTCCCAGGTCCACCTCAGGGCACCCTCCAGATGGGGTTGTAGCTGTGACCTGGTGCCACCCAGGGCAGGAGTAAAGACCTTTAGAAGCACCAAGAACCAAAATGATGATGTGGCCCCTTCCCTCTTCTTGCATAAGTCATCATAAAACAAGACTATGCTTGTGAGGAGACCAGCACCACTGACAGTGAAGAAAATGCTATGGAGGGTCCCGCCTGCCCTGCTCGCTGCACTATCTCTGGGACCTCCTCCATGTGGCCTCCAACAGCTCTGCTCAGAGCACAGGGCTCCGAGACCCCGTGGGCAGGGCAGGTCTGAGGCTTGGTGGGCTGCTGCTGCAAGGAGGCTGGGCTGCGGCAGTGTCCCGCGGTTCACCACTTCACATTTATAGCTACAGCGCTTCTCAGCTTACTCTCCCTGTGGTAAGAGGCCTGGCTCTCTGGAAGCCACAGCTGTGGTTTGTCGGGTGCCTGCCTGAGTGCTGAGCTGGGAGGGAGGCTCAGAATGTTCCCAGGATAGCGAGGCCCAGCCCCCAGCTTCAGGCTTGCCCTGGTCTCTTCCTAGAACCTGGCTGAGGCTGGAGGGGGCCGCCAGCATAGTGAGGGGCTCCTGGCACTCCTGGTTCATATCTGGTGTTCCATCAGGAGTAGGAACCTTGCCAGAGAGTAGGGTGGTCCTCAGGCCTTAGTGGGACCCCTGACAAGGGAATGGATGGAGGAGGTGAGGGTGAGTCCTGAGGCTGGGGAAAGGGCAGGAGCCAGGTGCCAAAGTCCTCTTGGCCCCTGTGGTGCCATAGCCAGTGCTGTTTTCAGAGCCACTGGCTCCTCCCCTGCTGCCAAGGGCCCAGGTGGGCCTATCTGGCCACTTACAGAACCAGGGCTGGCCTATCTGGAGCTTGCGGTTTGATGTGTGCACAGGAAGCCTCCAAATGATTTCTAAGCTGTCAACACTGCTGCTCTCAAACTTGAATTTCTTTCCCTGCTGGGTTTCACAAACAGTCCCTCCACTGGAGTGGCTGGTCCTGTGTCATTCCTGCCTCACAGTGTGACTTGGTGGGTCCTCTCTGCAGGTGATGCCCCCCGTTGACTACTGAGGACTCTGAGGCTTGGATGACCCACCTCCAAAACCCACCTTGTCTAAATGGAGGAGCCAGGACCAGGAACAGAACCCTGATTCCAAAGCCTCTGCTCTTTGCACTGCACCATGTGGTCTCCAAGCTAAGGAGCGGGACCCTGATGGCTTGACAGAGGCCTGGGAGGAGCAGGGCTTGGCTCCTTCTGTGCACCAGCCATGCCTCTTCTGTGCTTGGGATCAGGTAAGGGGCAGATCCTGTGACAGGCTGACTCCCTGCCTGCCCACTCTTCACTCCTAGGGCCCTGGCTCCAGCCTGCTTCTCTGTAACTCCAGTGTCAGGGAGGGAGGGAGGAGGCCTGTCTGAGACAGGCCCCTGTGATGTCTGGAAGCTCACACCCTGCAATCAAGGGAAACCCCAGAGAGCAAACAGGGGTGGGGAGGTGAGGCAGGTAGGGCCATGATTACTGGGTGGTGTGTAGAAGGAACTGGTTCAAGGGCAGGACCCACCTTGGGGAGGTGAGATGGGAGGCTGTTACCTAAAAACAGACCTGATTTTCATATAAATAGAACACCTATTCACTATGTTTCTTTTTTTTTAAGTTAGGATTTCAGTGTTTTCTTCCTTAGCAAACATCCTGGCATGCCAGCCTGGGGTGGTTTCGGCTAGTAACATGGGCAGTTGGCTGGTTCAGGTCATGGTGCCCTTAATCAGGGGCTGAAGCAGTGTGTGTGTGTGTGTGTGTGTGTGTGTGTTTGCAACTGCAAAGAGCAATTCAGTTCTATATTTACTGACCCTTGCTAGACGTTTATTTTGTGCTGAGAGATGGGCTCGCAGAGAGGAATCAGGCTCTGTCCCTGTCCTCGAGGACACATCTAGTAAATGGGGTTAGCTTGGTCTGTGTGAATTGAATAGGAGTTTTCTAGATTCTTCTTTTTTTCTTGCAAGAACAGTTACTGAGCACCTACTACGTGCTATGTATCAAACTAGCAAAAAAGAGACAGGACACAGGCCCTGCCCTTTAGAAGTCTAGCAGGAGACAGTGATAAATCATTCTATTATAAAGACACATGCACACATGTTTATTGTGGCACTATTCACAATAGCAAAGACTTGGAACCAACCCAAATGCCTATAAATGATAGACTGGATAAAGACAATGTGGTACATATACACCATGGAATACTATGCAGCCATAAGAAAGGATGAGTTTATGTCTTTTGCAGGGACATGGATGAAGCTGGAAACCATCATTCTCAGCAAACTGACACAAGAACAGAAAACCAAACACCACATGTTCTCACTCATAAGTGGGCATTGAACAATGAGAACACATGGACACAGAGAGGGGAACATCACATACCAGGTCCTATCAGCAGAGGGTAGGGGAGGCTGGGGAGGGATAGCAGGGGGTGGGTGCATTGGAGAGGGATAGCATTAGGAGAAACACCTAATGTAGATGATGGGGTGATAGATGCAGCAAACCACCATGGCACATGTATACCTATGTAACAAACCTGCACGTTCTGCACATGCACCCCAGAACTTAAAGTATATATATATATATATATATATATATAAAGAATAGTGACAGTACAATGTCTTCAGGGTTAAAACAGAAGCATGTGTAAGAGGCACCATTGGCTGGAAGAGGGAATCATCCATGTGGGGACATGAGAACAAGGAACACGGCCCCATGCAGGGAGTTGGCTTGTCCTCTGGTGTGGCTGAGGCAAGGGAGCAGTGTGTAACAGGAGAGGACAGGGCTGGGAGACAGGTACTAGGCCTGATCTTCCTTAGACCTAAGAGCTTAGCAAGTTGCCCAAGGCCATGGGACCACCAAGGGGTTGAGGAGGTGCAGCCAGGAGCAGGCCTGGCGGTCTTAAGCCAGTTGCCTGTGGATGCCCTGTGTGGTCCAGGTGTTAGGTCCAGGTGTTAGGTCCAGGGTGTTAGGACAACTCAGTCCCAGCTGTGACTCCTTCACTTACTGACCTGGGCGGCCTTGAGCTACACACAACACCTCTCTCAGCTCCATCTGTTCATGTCTCAACTGGAAATTGTGATAACACTAACCACACCTCCTTGTTAGAGTGACAGGAGGAGTAAATGAGATGGTGTGTGAAGGGCCTGGATAGAGCAGGTCCTGCAGTGCCTGATGAATGGGTGCTGTTCTGCCTCTTCCGCAAGACTATGGGGAGGTGGGATCTGGGAGGGCCATGCAGAGAAAGGGCATATGGTCCTCCTGACTCCTGCTGGTAACCCAGGTCCACTAGCAGGGAGCCAGGTCCACGAGCAGGGGCTCTGTCTAGGGTGCCGTGGTGGGGCTGAGGGGTGGTGCTCCCTGGTGGGTCAAGGCCTGTCAGCTGGGTTAGCCCACTGGAAGACAGCCTTCGTTGGCCCAGGCCTGGTTAGCCAAGCTGTCCCTGTAAGCCTGGCCCCTTCACACTCCTTTGACGTTTTATTTCTTCTTCTCTGAACTTACGCCTCTTTGGGCAATACCAGCCTATCTGAGACAACTGTGCCGAATGACCAGGGCTTGACCCATTTGAGCCTGGGACTCTGGTCAGGGCCAGGGAAGAGCAGCATTTGGGAATCTTCCAGAATGCAGAGGCTCTGGGATAGGCCTGCCCAAGGTCGGCTCCAAGAACAGTGCTCACCTGATTTTTCAGGACCCTGGCTCAGCCCTTGAGGTCCAGGGCTCAGGTCGGGCAAAGCAGTAGCATCCCAACTGCTCCCACGCCATCCATGGCCATCTCTAAACCCCGGTGCTGACTTGGCCTTCGTGGAGGCTGCCCTGGGAGGGGCTCCAACAAGACAGGCCTTGAGAAAGGCCCGTTACCTGCCAGTGCTTGACCTCCAAAATAGAATGTGAAGAGAGCAAAGCCTTTAATTCCGTGTGTCCCAACAGCAGGTCGGTGTGGGGATAACTATGATGTGATGGGTCTTGAGCTATAATTATGGAGTCAGAATAAAAAATTACAGGCATTGTGTGGGCTTGTTTTAAATATAACGTAATCCATACCGTCCTCTCTCTTATTTGCTAGATTTGAGGTGGAGGCTTTGGCAGTTGGCACAGGTTTTGCCTGACGCGTAGCAGATAAAAATGGCTTTTGCTCAGTGAAGAGGGCACGGTGGGAGGCCTTTGAGACCCCTGGTGTTCCCGACAGCCCACTTCCCACAACCACAGGCACGTATGTGTCCGTGCGAGGCCACTGTCGATCGCATTATCTGTATGTTGTGTTTCTCAGCTGGCCTCCCTGTTTCCCGTCTCGCTTTGTAAAACCCAGATTTGATGCTCTCTGTCTGTAGGGTGAATCCAAACTCCAAGTTCCTTTATGACTTGGCTGCAATCCACATGCCAGCATCCTAGCCGGGAACAGCAGCTATGGCATGGAGGTGAAGTGCAAGGGTCCTGGGACCCAACGGCACAGGCTCAAACTCAGGCTCTAAGTCTGAGTAATTAAATGTGAGTTGTCTGGGCAGCTTCCGGGTTTTTTTTTTTTTTTTTTTTGAGATGGAGTTTCGCTCTTGTTGCCCAGGCTGGAGTACAATGGCACGACCTCCAGCTCACTGTAACCTCCACCTCCTGGGTTCACCCGATTCTCCTGCCTCAGCCTTTTGAGTAGCTGGGATTACAGGTGCATAGCACTATGCCCAGCTAATTTTTCTATTTTTAGTTTCTCTATTAAACTAAAGGGGTTCACCATGTTGGCCAGGCTGGCCTCGAACTCCTGACCTCAGGTCATCTGCCTGCCTCGGTCTCCCAAAGTGCTGGGATTACAGGTGTGGGCCACCGTGCCTGACCAGGCAGGTTCCTTAACTTTAATCTATGTGTTTTAGCTCCCCCACCTCTCATTATTCATGTAGGGTTGCTGTGAAGACAGAATGAAATAACACGCTCCTAGAACGACCCTCAGCATGTCCCTTTTCTTCCCCAAGCCTTAGTTGATTGATCATTGAAAGGAGGCAACAGAAATACTGACTTTTGAGTTAGTCAATGTTTCTTTAAATGATATTTCTTGGTGTAGCTAATGGTGTGTGGAGAGATGGGCATGTGTTAGTGCAAACTTTCTCAAAAGTAAAATCAAAATACACATGCAAAGTCTTAAAACGTACCATACCCCACGAGCAGGAAGCTAAGCTAAGGGAAAAATCAAAATGTGGACAAGAGTTTATGCATAAAGATGCTGACTTTAGTATGTTTTGTTTTGTTTCTGAGATGGAGTCTCAGTCTGCTGCCCAGGCTGGAGTGCAGTGGGGCAATCTTGGCTCACTGCAACCTCCGCCTCCTAGGTTCAAGTGATCCTCCCACCTCAGCCTCCCCAACTCCTGGGACTACAGGTGTGAGCCACCATACCCAGTACTTTTTTTAGTAGTGATGGGGTTTTACCATGTTGGCCAGGCTGGTCTCAAACTCCTGACCTCAGGTGATCCACTTACCTTGGCCTCCCAGAATGCTGGGGTTACAGGCGTGAGCCACAATGCCTGGCCCAAGATGCTTACTTAAGTATGTTTTTATACCCTTGAAAAACTGAAAACATACATACCTAACATTTAGGTAATAGGAATTAAGGTGTGTCAGCTCAAAAGGCTGCTATGCAGTCATTAATGGTGTCTTTAAAGAATAATGCCAGATATAGGTGAAGGGAAGGAAGGCAGCAACTCACACTGCCACGTGTGTACCTATGCAACTATCTTCACATGTACCCCAAAACCTAAAATGCAATAAAAAAAGAATAATTCATTATGTTGAAAAGGCTATGTATAATCTGAGGTGAATAAAGCAGATACAGAATCACATAGAATATATGATCTCAGTGATAATAAAAATATGTGAGCACAGAAAAGGTTGATATTGAAATAAAATAGCAGTTATCTCTGATGAACTGATGGGAGGATTAATATTTCCTCCCTTATAGTTTTCCGTATTTTTCAAATATCCTAGAAACAGGCACGCATTACTTGTATAATTTTTTCAAAGCTTAACTTTAAAATGTTAAATAAAATGAGAGGATAAAGGTTGATGTCAGAGTTCCCTTCTGGCTGTTATCAGGCTATGATTCTAATGGGCTGGAACCACCCACAGGGTCTGAGAGGCAGCTGCAGAGACCCAGTCACTCAAGAGCTACCTGCCTCAGTGACAAGCAGCAACAGGACAGGTCCAGAGCCTGGAGTCAGAAACCCACTGACCACGAGGATCTGCCAAGTACAGCTGCACAGACTTCCCTTGAAGTCAGCTGCCCTTTTTTTTTCTTCACTCTGTCGCCCAGACTGGAGTGCAGTGGTACTATCTCGGCTCTTTGCAAGCTCCACCTCCCAGCTTCAGGCGATTCTCCTGCCTCAGCCTCCTGAGTAGCTGGGATTATAGGCACCCGCCACCACGCCCTGCTCATTTTTGTATTTTTAGTAGAGATGGTGTTTCACTGTGTTGGCCAGGCTGGTCTCGAACTCCTGACCTAATGATCTGCCTGCCTGCTCAGCCTCCCAAAGTGCTGGGATTACAAGCATGAGCCACCACCCTGGCCGGTCAGCTGCCTTTCTAAAGTCTTTCTGAAACTTTCTCAAGTGTTAAAGACTCTTCAGTGCCCATCAAAAGTGGGCAGTGTGAGAGCCCTGCTCTGACCCTGCTGAACCAAAAGGTCTTGGTGGCCCCCTTTCCACCTGGTGCCAAGTGGGTTTTGGCCTGAACTCCTTCTGCCCCTTCAGGTAAGGGGCTCATTGGAGAAGGCAGGCAGACTGAGCCACTGTCAGCTCTGTGGACCTCTCTACTGTCCATGCATCTGGACTTTGGGGACACCACTCTCTGTCTCTTTCAGACCACACATCCCCAACAGCCACGACACATGACACTGGTGACTTGTCCCGAGGGTGGGGCATCTGGAACACTTCCTAAGAGGGAGTCACTGAGGAACAGTTTGCTCACTCCCAGCTACTTCCGGGATCTCAGAATCACTGGATCCAACATAGCAGCTATGGCATGGAGGTGAAGTGCAAGGGCCCTGGAACCCAACGGTAGAAGTTAAACTCAAGCTCCAACTCTTAGTAACTAAATGTGAGTCTATGTGAGTCTAGGTAGGTTCCTTTTTTTTTCTTTTTTTTTGAGATGGAGTTTCACTGTCGTTGCCCAGGCTTGAGGGCAATGGTGCGATCTCGGCTCACTGCAACCTCCGCCTCCCAGGTTCAAGCAGTTCTCTGGCCTGAGCCTCCTGAATAGCTGGGATTACAGGTGCACACCAGCACTCCTGGCTAATTTTTCTATTTTTAGTAGAGATAGGGTTTCTCCATGTTTGCCAGGCTGGTCTTGAACTCCTGACCTCAGGTGATCCACCTGCCTTGGCCTCCCAAAGTGCTGGGATTACAGATGTGGGCCACTGTGCCCAGGTGAGGCTACCTGAAAAAATCAAAGGGGCCTTTGATGAGGTCCTGGTGGAAAGAAGGGTGCCATGTGAATCCACAGAGGTAGCTCCCCAGGGAGGAAGCCCTTGGAGGCAGGAGCCTAGAGCCCTGTGCCCAGACTCTAGACTGCAGCTTGTCAGGGCTTGGCTAGGGCCTCCATGAACCCGCTCCACACCTGGCCTGTTAGAAACCAGAGAAAGTCAGAGGAATCCGAGGCTGAGAGAGTGAGACAGACAGGCTTAGAGAGACAGCAAGAACAACAGTCAGCGGGAGGCAGGCAGAGGTGTGGGGAGACACGGGCTGAGAAACAGACAGTGGCCGAGACAGGGCGGAGAGGCCCCCACTAGGCAGACTGTGCATATCAGCACCTACAAACAGGCTCACCCTGGAGATCATCAGGGAATGCAAATTAAAGGACCCCTGATGTGCCATTAATTTTACACCTACAGAATTAGCAGACATTGACAAAATTATAATGTCTCATGCTGTTGAGGCTGTGGTGAAACCAGCTTACACACTCTGCCAGTGGCAGTGTAAATCAGCACCGCCTTTTTAGGGAAGAAATTGGGCAATACACTTCCAGAGCTACGAAAATGTTCATACCTTTTAATGTGGTAATTCTGCTTCTGGGAATGTCTTGTATGGAAGGCATTCAACAGAACCATGAAAGATGCAAACCTAAAGATGTTGAGTGCAGCACTCTGTTATATGTTGTGGGCTCGATATGGCCACCATGCATTTTTTTTTTTTTTTTTTTTTTTGAGACAGAGTCTTGCTCTGTTGCCAGGCTGGAGTGCAGTGGTACAATCTCGGTTCAGTACAACCTCTGCCTCCTGGGTTCAAGCAATTCTCCTGCCTCAGCCTCCCAAGTAGCTGGGACTAAAGGCACACACCACCACACCCAGCTAATTTTTGTATTTTTAGTAGAGATGGGGTTTTACAGTGTTGGCCTGGATGGTCTCGATATCCTGACCTCGTGATCTGCCCACTTCAGTCTCCTAATATTTTTTTAAATAGGGATTATTAAGACTATAGGCCTGGCACAGTGGCTCACACCTGTAATCCCAGCACTTTGGGAGGCCAAGGAGGGCAAATCACATGAAGTCAGGAGTTCAAGACAAACCTGGCTAACATGGTGAAACCTCAATCTACTAAAAATACAAAAGTTAGCCAGCATGGTAGCAGGTGCCTGTAATCCCAGCTACTTAGGAGACTGAGGCAGGAGAATTGCTTGAACCCAGGAGGCGGAGGCTGCAGTGAGCCAAAATTGTGTCACTGCGCTCCAGCCTGTGTGACAGAGAATGACTTGATCTCAAAAAAAAAAAAAAAGAAGAACTATATAGTATAACACTTAAGGGTTCTTAGAATATGTGAAAATAAGCAGATAATAAAACCATCTACACATTAAAATTAATAATTACATAAAACAGCTACCTGAAAGCTCAGGGCAGCCCCACCCCTGCTGGTGAAGGGTGAACAGTTCTTGATCCCGGCTGGCCATACAGACACTCCTGTCTTCCCACGGAGGGGCCTGCCCTGCTGCTCACTGTCTTGACCTGCCCCAGTCATGAAGCCTAATCCACAAACCTCAGTCTGGTGGGGAGACAGGCTCAGCAAAGCTTGCCCACCTGGCCAGCTCATGGGGGTGACCCTGGGGCGTCTGAGTGGTGCTCACTGAGTCACATCCGCTGAGGTGTGACTCTGATGTCACACCTAGAGAGGCCAAACTAGAAAGGAAAAGAGATCGCAGGGTTAGGTCTTCATGTAAGAAAGAGATACAGTGATTTTGCAAGTTCTGAAGTGTCTTGCTAGTTGCAAGCACAGCGGTCTGTTTAAGCCAGCTGACGTCTGGACTCCCCGCTAGAGCATCACCGGCTGAAGGCAATTTAGAATAGATTGAGGGCAAAGGAAGAAGGGATCCCGGGATCACCTCTCCTGTAGGCACGATCTCATTCTAAACTTGATCCTCCAGTTCTGCGTGTTCCCCACCCGCTATTACCCATCGAAGAAGCCGGCACCGAACGGGAACTCAGCGAATTGTGGTGGGTGAATGAAAGGTGAGAATTTCACATATTCTAAGAATGTAGCATAATGACCACGTAGTATGAATAAGCACATGTCACCAGACAATTCCATCTCTATCCAAAGCCTGTATAGCTTTCCAAATGTGCCCGTCACTGTGTTCTGGAGATGCTCTGCCCCTTATCCCTGCCCTGCTACCTGCCAAGGGGATGCCCTTCCTTACAGAGGCCAAGAATATTCACTGACCATGCCCAGGTCCAGACAAAGCTAACCTTGTTCACTCACTCCATGGATAGCTACAGAGCACAAAGAGGCTTTGTGACAGCCTGCCCTTGATGTGCTTTCAATCTCATGGGAGAGACAGGAGCAAACAACAAAGAATAATTCATGGAGTGACCACATGGGTGCTGTGAAAACAAACAGGCAGCAGCAGTGAGGAGTGAGGACACCCAGGAAGTGGGCTCAGAGTCGAGCAGAGGACTGGGCAAGTCTCCTTGGGGGAGGTGGAAACCAAGCAGGAGTTTGAGGAAAAACAGGAGTTTATCTGACAGAAGGAGCATCTGAGGTCCAGGGGCAAGTATGAGTTCGCCTCAGCCTTCCCCAGCTTCTCATTAGTGAACCACTGGCAAGAAGTTGATCCTGGCCATTCTTTCGTTCATTCATTTATTCCTTCCACCAACACTGACTGCACACTGGCTCTGTGTCAGTTGCTGTTCTAGGTTTGGGGACATAGGAGTAAACAAGTCAAAGGTCTCGTCCTCCTGTGGGGAACATAGGCAGTAAACAATTAGGCAATGAATGAATAATATCAGGCCTCATTTTAGTAGGTGCTAGAGAGAAATAGAAAAGATTTAGGAAGTAAGAGTGATGGAGGTGGAGAAACCAGAGGTAGTATTTAATCAGGAGAAACTTCAGTGGGAAAGTTATATTTGATTTGACACCCAAAGGATGTGAATAGGCAAAACACTAAAAAATCTGGGGAGGGGCATTTTCAGCAGAGCATGTGATAAGTGCAAAGGGCCTGGGGCAGGAATAAACTAAGCATGTTGAAGGATTAGCACAAATGCCACAAGACAGGAAAAGAGAGAGGGAGGAATGTAGTAAGAGATCAGAGAGGCCACAGGGAGCCAGGCCTGCTTATGGCACTGTTTCCTGGGATCCAGGAAATTACAGCATTTCCCACGTCACAGCTAGGCTCCTGCTTTGTGTCAGGGTCGAAGCTGGAACTGGACCCAGGCCCTGCACACTCATGTTCTTGGCTGGGTGCTGGTGTGTGTCCCACCTTCATCCAGAAGCACCCACTGGGTCAGACAATGAACAAGCTATGCCTGGTATGTTGCCCGCACAAGACATGGGGCCCCCAAAAAACTCCATCCCCAGGCCCTCCTCTTCCTGTTCTGTCAGAGAGTGTTCCTGGAGTCCCAGCCTGACTTGAAACCAGTTGACATTAAGTGTGCTCTTCAGGAAGGAGCATTAGGGACACGAGGCTGGAGCATGCAGCACCTACAGGGACCTGGTGGCAAATGATGCCAGAGAACCGAAGGCCAGGCTAGGCAGAGTAGAGGAGGCTAGGCAGAGTAGAGGAGGCCGGGGAGCACCAAAAGTGTTTGAGGAAGCAGGTGAAGGAGTGAAATGTGTTTCAAAAAATATTTAGAAGGGCCGGGCGTGGTGGCTCATGCTTGTAATCCCAGCACTAATTTAGGAGGCTGAGGCAGGTGGATCACCTGAGGTCAGGAGTTTGATACCAGACTGGCCAACATGGTGAAACCCCATCTCTACTAAAAATACAATAAATTAGCTGGGCTTGGTGGTGGGTGCCTGTAATCCCAGCTACTCGGGAGGCTGAGGCAGGAGAATCGCTTGAACCTGGGAGGCAGAGGTTGCAGTGAGCCGAGATTGCGCCACTGCACTTCACCCTGGAGGACAAGAGTGAGACTCCATCCACCTCCCCACCCAAAAAATTAGAAGCATTTTACTTTTAATTTTATTTATTTATTTTTTATTTTTTGAGATGGAGTTTCACTCTTGTTGCCCAGGCTGGAATACAGTGGTGCGATCTCAGCTCATTGCAACCTTCACCTCCCAGATTCAAGCGATTCTCCTGCCTCAGCCTCCTGAGTAGCTGGGATTATAGGCACCTGCCACCATGCCTGGCTAACTTTTGCATTTTTAGTAGAGACAAGGTTTCGCTATGTTGGCCAGGCTGGTCTCAAAGTGCTGGGATTACAGGCATGAGCCACCGTGCCCAGCCTAGAAGCCAGTTCAGAAATAGATCAGAAGAAAGGAAAGGAGACTGAGCAAAGAGATGATGAAATCCTGAACTAGGGCAATGGCTTTGGAGCTGGTTTCAAGAGACAAAGCAGGTGGATCCACTGGGTTGATTTGTATGGTGGGGAGAGTGGGTAATTGTGAGAGGAAAATCAAAGATAGTGGCGACTTGTACCAGGTGGCTGGGCAGATGGTGATCCCCCCCGGAGGAAAAGCAGGCCGATGTGTGTGGGAATACGGCCAAAGTCATGGTGGAGAGTTGGGGACAAGAGGCAGATGGGCATTTTGGACACTGAATAAAAGATGGATCTAATTAATCCAGAACAAGATGCCCTGGCCATGACAGCTTGGTGCTCAGGACAGAGGCCTGGGCAAGAGAGACATGTGCAGTCAGGCAGCAGTTGCCACTGTGAGTGCTGGGGCAGTGTGCAAAGTGAGAAACTAAGGCTGAGGAAAGAATTCTGGGGACCATTGACATTTGCTAGGCATGGGGTAGGGGGAGAGAGAGTTCAGGCTTACAGAAAACAACAGAGGAAGCCAGGCGTGGTGACTCATGCCTGTAATCCCAGCACTTTGGGAGATCCCAAGTTGGGCAGATCTCGAGGTCAGGAGTTCAAGACCAGTCTGGTCAACATAGTGAAACCCCGTCTCTATTAAAAATACAAAATTTTGGCCAGGCCCGGTGGCCTGTAATCCCAGCACTTTGGGAAGCTGAGGCGGGTGGATCACGAGCTCAAGAGATCCAGACTATCCAGGCCAACATGGTGAAACCCCGTCTCTACTAAAAAAAATGCAAAAAATTAGCTCCAGCTACTTGGGAGGCTGAGGCAGGAGAATTGCTTGAACCCGGGAGGTGGAGGTTGCAGTGAGCCGAGATTGCACCACTGCACTCCAGCCTGGCGCCTGGTGACAGAGTGAGACTCTGTCTCAAAAAAAAATTTAGCTGAGTGTGGTGGTGTGCGTCTATAATCCCAGCTACTCTGGAGGCTGAGGTAGGAGAATCACGTGAACCCAGCGGGTGGCGGTTGCAGTGAGCCCGCGCATCTGGGTTTGGATCCTGGCTCTGATTCTTCCTAGCCAAGAATACTGGGTAAGTCACCTAACCTTCTCAATCCCTTGTGTCCCAGCCTACCTCATCTAGGTGTGAGGTGTGCATGAGTTAGCTAGCACCTGTAGAGTGCTGCACACAGTGCCTGGGGGAGATGAGAGCTCAGTGTGTATTCACTCCTCTTAGATATCAAAGTTCCAGGCTGGACGAGGTGGCTCACATCTATAATCCCTTTGCACTTTGGGAGGCTGAGGCGGGCGGATCACCTGAAGTCAGGAGTTCAAGACCAGCCTGGCCAACATGGTGAAACCCCATCTCTACTAAAAATACAAAATTTAGCTGGGCATGGTGGTGCACACCTGTAGTCCCAGCCACTCTGGGAGGCTGAGGCAGGAGAATTGCTTGAACCCAGGTGGCACACCCCCAAGATTGCACCACTGTACTCCAGCCTGGGTGACAGAGCAAGACTCCCTCTCAAAAAAAAAAAAAAAAAAAAAAAAAGAAAAGAAAAGATATCAAAGTTCCTTTAGGAAGGGAATGTTGAAACATCCCTTCAGAACTGAGGGAGGACAGGAGAGTCCTTCCTGACTCAATGTGGGTATGTCCTATGAAGATTTTTTTTTTTTTTGAGATGGAGTCTCACTCTGTCACCCAGTCTGGAGTGCTGTGGTGCCATAGAGGTTCACTACAACCTCTGCCTCCAGGGTTCAAGGGATTCTCCTGCCTCAGCCTCTTGAATAGCTGAGATCAAAGGTGCCTACCACCATGCCCGTCTAATGTTTTTGTAGTTCAGTTTGTAGTTTTAGTAGAGACAGAGTTTCATCATGTTGGCCAGGCTGGCCTCAAATTCCTGACCTCAGGTGATCCACCCACCTCGGCCTCCCAAAGTGCTGGGATTACAGGTGTGAGCCACTGTGCCCGGCCATGAAGATGGTTTTACAGGACTTTGGTTTAAGAGAAACTAGATACCTGAAGTATTCCCAGGGAGGTGAGAAACATCCAAAGACAAGGATTCAGCCTGTGAATGGAGACTGGAAAGCAGCTATAGTCATATCACACAGAGTGCTGTGATGCCTGAGAGGACCAGGTACTTGTGCCCCGTCTCTTTGAGAAGCTTCAGGCCTGGCTTCAGGTTTCTGTCCTGCTTGGCACTCTCCCATATTTTCCAACTCCTCCAACTCCTCCAACCCCTCCAGAGCCTTTGCTGCTCTGCAGGGATTGCCTGCCCTCTACTGTTCATTGTCTTTCATGACACAAACTGAACAGATGGCCGGGAACTCAGGGGCACTCACCCGGAGAGACCTTAGAGACGCATTTTTCTCCAACTCTTTAGACCCTGACTTCCGGGAATACATTTACACTGTGATTCCAAACAAAAAGGTTCACAAAATAATCTTTACCAGCCAGACATACTGGCTCACGCCTGTAATCCCAGCACTTTGGGAGTCCAAGGTGGACGGAAACCTGAGGTCAGGAGTTCGAGACCAGCCTGGCCAACATGGTCAAACCCTGTCTCTACTAAAAATACAAAAATTAGCTGGGCGTGGTGGTGTGTGCCTGTAGTCCCAGCTACTCGGGAGGTTGAGGCAGGAGAATTGCTTGAACCCGGGAGGCTGAGTTTGCAGCGAGCTGTGATCACATCATTGCACTCCAGCCTAGGCGACAAGAGTGTGACTCCATCTCAAACAAACAAAAAAATTACCTTTACTATGTTTGAGCTCTCTGATGTTTTCTATATTTTCATATTTTATTTATTTAAAAATGTTGCAATTCACTAAACTGATGTAACACTCTCAGGTTTTCTGGGATTTGGAAACATTAATTTAGCTAAATTAGTTCAATAGTTTCCCAAACTCACTGTGTACCACTCCACTTTTGAAATTTCAGCCACCTCCAAGGCAGCTGTTGATGTAATTAGTCTCGTTTCTTCAAGTCAATTCACTTAAACATTTAAAAATGCTCACAATAGCCTAAGTAAACAAAAACATTGAAAAATGACAAGTTTGAGGTCCGATTATATTTTTTCCTGATACACACTAAATATTTAACTGCCAAAATAAAAAATGTTTCTTTCTATATTGACTAACATTACCTTGCACCCCAGCAGGGACCTGCATTTCTCACTTCAGGAATCACAGATTAAGAGATGTGTCCAGCCGGGCGCGGTGGCTCACTCCTGTAATCCCAGCACTTTGAGAGGCTGAGGTGGGCAGATCACGAGGTCAAGAGCTTGAGACCATGATGGCCAACATGGTGAAACCCCATCTCTACTAAAAATTAGCTGGGCATGGTGGCTTGTGCCTATAGTCCCAGCTACTTGAGAGGCTAAGGCAGGAGAATCGCTTGAACCAGGGAGTTGGAGGTTGCAGTGAGCAGAAATTGCACCACTGCACTCCGGCCTGGTGACAGCATGAGACTCTGTCTCAAAAAAAAGAAAAATAAAAAGATGTGTCCAAAGACCTCATTTAACAGTGGGGAAGATAAGACCCAGTGAGATGAATTAACTTATCTGAGGTCACCTACTCATCATAGCAATTTCTCGGTCAACGGGAAGAAATGGGCCAGGCACAGTGGCTCACGCCTGTAATCCTAGCACTCTGGGAGGCCAAGGTGGGTGGATCCCCTGAGGTCAGGAGTTTGAGACCAGCCTGACCAACATGGTGAAACCCTGTCTCTACTAAAAATACAAAAAAAATAGCTGGGCATGCTGGTGGACACCTGTAATCCCAGCTACTCGGGAGGCCGAGGCAGGAGAATCCCTTGAACCCAGGAGGCAGAGATTGTAGTGAGCCAAGATTGCACCATTACACTCCAGCCTGGGCAACAGAGCAAGACTCCATCTCAAAAAAAAAAAAATGGATTAAATTACATTAAAAATAAAATTAAAAAAAAAAGAAATATATTGCCTTAGGCCACTCCTGACCAAATGCTGTGCCGAATCTATCAGTCTTACACCTTTTAGAGAGAAGGCTCCACACTGTCATCTCCGCAGAGCCCAGATATCTGTAGACACCTTTCCAGAGATGCCTTCCTAGGTCCTACATGTTCTTATTTTTGGAGATCCTGATCCATATCATATGATGCACACTACAGTTTATGCACATTAGGACTTACTGTCTTAGTCCATTTTGCATTGCTATAAAGGAACACGTGGCGCTCGGTTATTTATAAAGTAAACAGATTTGTTTGGTTCACAATCTTACAGGCTGTGCAAGAACCATGGCACCAGCATATGCTTCTGGTGAGGGCTTCAGGCAGCTTCTACTCATGGTGGAAGGTGAAGGGGAACAGGCATCACAAGGAGAGAGCAAAGGAGCAAGAGAGGAGGGAGGTGTCAGCCTCTTTTTTTTTTAATGATCCTTTATTGAAATATTTTCCTGTGTGCCTCTTAACTAGCCGGGCATTGAACAGCACCACTGTTGATGTCATCTATGGTGTCATGAGGGTGGCGGCCATCAACATTACAGCTCACAGACTGGGCAGTCCCCAGGATCTCTTTAATGGTTCCAGAGAGTTTTCTGGCTAAAGATTGGTGCCACATCTGTGGAGCGATGTTGACGATCTCATCAGAAGTGGTATTCCCACTGTGTTTAATGTTTTTGTGTTTCTTTCTATCTTCGGTGGTTCCTTGAGGGCTTTGATGATCAGGGCGGAGGCAGAAGGCACCACCTCAATCTGGGCCTGTCTGTTCTGAATGGTCAGTTTCACTGTAATCCTCAGGCCCTTTCAGTCACCTGTTGCCTTGGCAATGTCATCACCAACCTTTTTTGGAGACAGACCCAGGGGGCCGATCTTGGGGGCCAGCGCAGAAGTGGCACCGACTTCACCCCCAGTGCACCTCAGGTATATACTTTGATCTCGTTGGGGTTGAACTTCGGCAGGATGAGCCGGTGTCGGATGAACCAGGACTCAGGATGACGGAAGAAAGTTTCACCTTGGCTCCTCTGAGCTGAAGACCAAAAGCCAGACTCTTTTTAACAGCATTATTTCGCTGGAACCAGGAGTGAGAACTCAATTCTGCAAGAACTCAATTCTGCAAGAACTCAATTCAAGCCATTCATGAGAGATCCACCCCCATAGTACAACCCCCTCCTACGAGGTCCCATCTTCAACACCAGGGATCTAATTTCAATTTTCTTTCTTTCTTTTTTCTTTTTGAGATGGAGCCTTACTCTGTTACTAGGCTGGAGCACAGTGGTGCGATCTCTGCTCACTGCAACCTCCACCTCCCAGATTCAAGTGATCCTCCTGCCTCAGCCTCCCAAGTACCTGGGATTACAGGTATGTGCCACTACACCAAGCTAATTTTTGTATTTTTAGTAGAGACGGGGTTCCACCATGTTGGCCAGGATGGTCTTGATCTCTTGACTTCATGATCTGCCAGACTTGGCCTCCCAGAGAGCTGGGATTAAAGGTGTGAGCCACCATGTCCAGCTTCTTTTCTTTCTGTATTTTGAAGCCAATGCATTTTCCGAGCCTCAACCATTTTTGCAGGCCCTCGAAAAATTCACAGGTCTTGGACTATACCCTATCATGACTAATGGGTGACATAGCCTTGGATCTGGCAAAAGAATCTGATCAATGAATATACACTAAGGAGCAATTTAACCACTTAGACCTTCTCTCCTGCTCTTTTTTTTTTTTTTTTTTTTTTTTTTGAGATGGAGTCTTGCTCTGTCACCCAGGCTGAAGTGCAGTGGTATGATCCCTGCTTACTGTGACCTCTGCCTCCCAGGTTCAAACAATTCTCTTCCTCAGCCTCCCAAGTAGCTGGGATTATAGGTACCCACCACCACACCTAGCTCTTATTTTCTTGTTTTTGTTTTGTTTGTTTGCTTTGTTTTGTTTTATTTTGTTTGAGATGGAGTCTTGCTCTCTCACCCAGGCTGGAGTGCAGTGGTGCGATATCAGTTCACTGCAACCTCCACCTCCCTGGTTCAAGCAATTCCCATCTCAGCCTCTCGAGTAGCTGGGATTACAGGTGCATGCCCCCATGCCCAGCTTCTCCTGGTCTTTTCAAAGGGAAATGTGGACAGGCCATTAACACTAAGTACATGAGTTTCCATGGTGAAATCTTTGCTACTCTAGTAGACTGGTGGGGGCAGTGCCACTGCAGGTGGGCCAAATGCCATATAACTGGCAAGGTGTTTTCACTCAGAGCCTCAGTTTCCCGACAGGAAAACAATGGGATTAGATTAGCTTGCTGATGTTCAAAGATTTTGTTTCAACATTGGAATCCTTTTGCAAATGAAATCTTATGAGGCAAAAAGCAGACCTGGGATGGATAGACTTCTGAGTGTAACAGCTATGCAGGATGTCCGTGTGGACATCCAGGAAAACCTCCCCTAGGTGACAGCAAAGATAGAGAGGTTTATTACCTGCAAGGACAGGTTCAGGGACCCCAGGAATTCCTGAAGCCTTGATTAGATCTCAGCTCTTAAGAACAGCGGTGTTGTTCAAACCTCATGGACAGTGACACACAGTCAAAAATAAAGTTTGCTTCAAGATATAGTACATATGTACTGAAATACAAGTTTTCATAAAACATATATGCTGTAAGAAGAAAAGACTGTCCCACACGCTGGCTAGGACAAGGATGTTTTGGGAATATAAGCCACAAAACTCTTCTTGGAAATCAATTGTATGTCTGATTAAATGCTTGAGCAATTTCTTGATGAATTTTAATGAGATTATGACTTCTTAGAAAGCAGTTACCTACGCACTCAGCTAATGTCAACCCTGGAGGAAAGGAACCCAAGGGCCTTTAACTGTCGTTTAATAAATCTAATAATCTTTAATTAGAACTTCTTTTCCTGTATCCAGTAAGATAAAGGCATATGGAGAAAGCTGAGAAACTGTCTTTTGAAACTTAAAAAAAAAAATTTCAAATATGGGAGAAAGCCAAAAACTTTGAGAAGAGGTTTGCATGCAAATAAGTGAGACTTTGTATTCAGAATATTTAAAGGACTCGGGTAAGAAACAGACATGAAAGAAGAAAAACAAGCAAAGATATGAACAAAGAAGTCTCAGAAAAGGAAACTCACCGTAGCAATACGCATCTGAAAAGATGCTCAACCCCACTGGTAGACAGGAAAGAACAGAACTTAGAATTACTAAAACTTTAGAAACTTGGAGGAAGGGCCCTGGAGAGCTGCAAGTCAGACTTTGATAAGGGGTGCCAGCTGGCTGGTACCGGTATTCTGAACAGGGATCCAATAAAATGGGTTCTTCAAATATTAGAAAGTTGCAACATGGATTCAGCTGCCACTAAGAGAAGGAACTGCTGTTACCAGGGTGAAGTAGTTGCTGGTATGAGCTCAACATGGAGCCAGGTGGCAAGGCAGAAATCCGGTTTGCAGAGACCTGGCCTTAGCATGAAGCTGAGTATAGAAGGTAGAGGGTTAGAGCCAAGGCACAGTCTAACTGCCACAGTCAATTCTATTGGTTAATCAGTATTATATTTCAACTTCCAGACTAAAAAGAAAAAAATGTTCTTTTCTATCTCACACAATGCAATGATTCTTCATAGAAATAAAGATTCTATTAGTCTCTTCTTGAGAAAAGGGATACATGAGGTCCCAAAAGTCACCACTCCATAAATGTAGTCACAGTCCTGTCTGATATTCTGTCATCTAAAAACTAAATTATGAAGTTAATCTTCAACAAAATGTATATAAAATAATGAGGAAGAGACTTTCAGCTGGAGTGAAGGACAAGGAACTGGATTTACCCTCTTGCCTGAAATAAGACAGACAAAAGTGGGTCCCACAATTGCCCCAGCTTACTGCCTGGAGAAACTTCCCAGCTGCAGAGTAGGAAGAAGGAACCCCAGAAGAGTCCTACCATCTTTGATTTAAGGAGACAGAAAGAGCTGACAGTACTGGGAGGCCAATACAGCCAGAATTCACAGGGCAGCATGCTGAAATTGAGAGCATTGTACAGAAAGATAACTCTAGAGAAACAAAGGTCCCCATCAAGTATTCAGCTGAATACAGAAGAAAAGGGAATAAGGTGTTACACCGAAGATAGGACTTATCAATGGAAGGCGCCTCAGGGTGGCCACAGCAATGACCTCGGCCATCAAGTGTCCCCTCAGAAGATGAGACCACAGCTCATGGAGCTGGAAGTCAGAGTTATGCACTCAGCATTTGCCAGAAGCCAGACCATTGGAGGATCCATGGGCGAGCAAAGCGGAGGTGGTAGGGATCCTGTGCTGGGCAGTTGGAGCTTGAACAAAGGCAAGACGTGGGGAGAGAAGGCATCAGTGCCAGGCACTCAGCAATCTGATCCCCTCCCCTGAGTGTTTAACCTCGCCCTTGTCCTCCAAAGGTGTTTTGCTTTCCCCATCTCACTGCTGCCGCTCCCCGCTCCCCGTAGCTACTATTTTCTCCCCGCCCTTTCCTCCCGCTCACTGGCTGCATTGCCTCCCTTGCACCCTGCAAGCTGCTCTGCCTCCAGCATTCTGCAGAAACTGCCCCTTAGGGCCTCCTCCAGCCTCCACTTCCCCTTTCAGTCCCCCTAGTATGGAAGTTTCAAACTGCCTGCTTCCTTCATCCCACACTCTTATTTTAAAATCTCATCTTTTAGTCCCACCTCTGTACAAAGGAGTCCCACCTCTACACATCTCTAGTTTTCAGCTGCCTGCTGGGCAATTTCAATGTCTTCCATTTACCTCAACATTGGCCAGACAAAAGCCTACCTGAGCACCCCGTCCTCTTTATCTGTGCTATTTCTGCAGGCACCTGGCCTGGCTTCCCCTTCCTCTCTCCTTGATCTCTCTTTGCACTCGCATCCATCTATCCTCTCCATCCTGACGGTCACTACCCACATGTGAGCTCCCCTCTTCCTGGGGCCAGTACCGGAGTATATCACCCTAATCCCCATTTCTAGCATCTCCCCTCTCTAACTCATCCTAAACATGACTGCCCACACCATGTGCCCACAGCACATTTCAGCACCGCCTTCTCCAGCTCCCCACCTCATTCTCCTTAGCCTGGTTTAGTCTGACCCCCAGTCCAACTGTCCCCTAAGACTCTCATGACTCCTCTACCTCAGCTTCTACCCAGTTCATCTTGTCCCTGAGGATGGGTCCTTCCTCTCCCTCCTGCTTGTCTGAGACCTGGCCCTCCTCTAAGGCTCGTGACACCCACCTCCCCTGATCCCTCCTGGGCTCTCTCTGTCCTCAGGGACTTCCTCAGTCCTGGAGCTTCTGCAGACTGGTCCAGTCTGTGTCTTCAGCTACACTGCAAGGCTTCAGATCAGATACTTGGTGCATTTCTTCTTTCAGGTCTTCCCGATGCCTTAGCCCAGCGCTTTTGCAGATGGTGCTCAGTGCATTTCAACATGGGGCTGAGCTGAGAAGGCTGGAGACTGGGAGCAGAAATCCTGAGTCCTCTCACCTGGATGACCATGGGCAAGAGTTTCTCATCAGCCTTCAGCTTCAGCATGACCAGAGGGGCAGCCAGTTGCTGCTGGCTACAAAGAATGATGTTGGCCTGGATCCCATCCAGCTGGGAGAAGTCAGCTTCAAACAGTGTGCTCCCTGGGTGGGGGAAGAGGTCAAGGGCTGCTGTCAGCATAAGGCATCTTCTTCCTACTCTGATTCCTCCAAGGCAGAAGAGAGAGAGGGGAGCTGATTTGTCTCCATCACCTACTTTGTACTAGGTGGTGGATCATGTCTTATTGCCTCATATCTTTTTTTTTTTTTTTTTTGCCAGGGTCTTCTCTGTTGCCCAGGCTGGAGTGGAGGAGCAGGATCACCATGGCTTGCTGCAACCTTAACTTCCTTGGGCCCAGGTGATCCTTCCACCTCGGCCTCTCAAGTAGCTGGGACTTACAGGTGCATGCCATTACACCAGAAATGACAGGCGCTAATTCTTTCATTTTTGTAGAGAGGGTTTCACCATGTTGCCTAGGCTGGCCTCCAACTCCTGGGCTCAGGCAATCCTCCTGCCTCAGCCTCCCAAAGTGCTGGAATTACAGGTTATGAGCCACTGTGCCCAGCCTTATAATTTTTATACATAGTTGAATGAGCCTCAATTTTACAGAAGTAAAAACAGATAATCAAAAAGGTAAGCTGAGGTTACACAGCTTACAAATAGCAGAACCAGTGTTTACATCCAAGCCTAACTGCCCTGTAATCCCATGAATTTCCTCTCTGTTGTTCCACGTTGCCTCCTGATTAACAGCCACAGCACTCTGACTCTGCACACTCTGCACACTCCCTTAATCCCTAGCACCAAGGCCCAGTCACGTTTCTTTGTTTGACCCTGTTTCTATCAACCATTCCACCTTGCACACCATTCCTCCGCAGAACGCTACTTTTGTGTGGAAAGGAGGCTGTGCAGCTGAGCTTCTCCAGGATCCCTCAGGGCCTCTCCTGCAGAATCCCTCCTTGTTGCTGGCAGCAAGCCAGGCCCACAGTGGGTCCCGCAGCGGCATCATTGATGTCAGCCCGCCTCACTTCACTGTTGAGCCTCCTCAGGGCTCTGATGTCCATACCTCCAGCTGCTTCTCCAGCTAGGCCTGCAGTTCCTCCATGCCTGGAGGGAACACGGGTCGGCAGGAAGGTGACTAGAGTACCTCAGCACCATGGGGTTGGCGTCATTAAGAAACTGGTACCCAAATAAGGCATTTTCCTTCCAGGGGTGCTGCATATACTCTGGGGAAGGCAGCTGTTCAGCAAGTTGTGGGATCTGAGTTCTTGGTTCTTCCAACCTCATCAAACATTCCCTCTTGACTCCAACCCACCAGAGGACCCAAGTCTCTGGTCTCCCCACTCTGGTTCTTCCAATTCCCCTGGATTGAGTGAGATCTAGGGGTAAGGGTCCTAGGAGATGTATCAGGGTGGGGGGATTGACCTGCTAGTTTGCTCTGGTAGCACCAGAAAATCTGGTTGAAGTCATCCAGATCCTTCCAGCAAGTCAGAATATTTAAAGAGTCTTTGATAGCAAGGTTGGCCAGCCTTCAGGGAAGGATGGGGCAAAGGGTTTGAGCATCATTCTGAGACTCCAACATTAAAACCACAGACACCTGTCTTGGGCCAGTGCAGTGCAGTGCAGTCCATAAGTCCCTCGCCTTCCACCTCCCTCTCACCCAGCTTCCCTTGCTCTCACACCTTGGCCAGAGAAGCCTCAAAGTCAACTCTTGTCTTCCAGAAATCGCTCATCCACAGGGAGGTCACATAGTTTGGCCCCAGCCACATTCAGAATTAACCCATCATTCCAGTTTCCCCACCTGTGGGGCAGGAGTGAAATCAGGCAGGGGTGCTGGAGGCATCAGGAGCTCCCGTGGGGTCAGGGGAGGAGGGCTCTCGGTTCAGCTTCCTTCTCTCTTCCAGCTCCTCTTCTCGGTGTTTCCTGAACAGGCCTTGAGGGTCGCCGACCACAGTGTGGCCTAGGAGAGGGGAGGGCTTGGCCAATGACTTTTTCTGTGAGCCTCTTCTCCTCCCTGCCAGGAAAGCCTGATCACCCCTTCCTTCTGTGTGGCCCCTGCCCCTTCAAGCACCATGACCCTTCCCCAGCCTCCAGCCACTCGGTGCCAGCTGCAACCACTGCCCCTTCGACACCCCCGAAGACCCCTGAGTTTCAGGTTCCAGCACCCCCATCCTGCACCCTCTTCTCCACACCCGCATCTTCCCAGCTTCTCTCGCACCCCAGAGGCCTCCGGACATCCCCAGCCCCGCGCTCACCAGGGCTCAGGACTTCGTCGCCCTCCACCCAGCGGTAACAAGGGAACCTGACTTCGATCCAGCTGCAGAACCAGGCGTCGCCCTGGAGGAGGTGCCATTTGTGCAGTTTTACAAACAGCAGAGGCCCCAGGTACTCTGGTACTTTCACCTTGACTTTGGTCTCCCGTGGGCTGGCACAGCAGAGGCTCAGACCCGGTGGGGCTTGGCCAAGGGGCACTCGGCTAAGCCCTCCAGTGCCCACGCCCTTCCTCGGAGCCTCTGAAAAAGCGGCTTGAAGAGAGCGGGTGTGTGTGTGTGTGTGTGTGTGTGTGTGTGTGAGGGGGAAGGGGGAGGACGCGGTTCTGAGGGGACGGGGGCAGCAGGTAGAAGGGTTGCTCCTTCCTTCACTTTCTCTTCCCTGTGGTCATTGACTGTGCTAAGCCCTGGGCTGGGCGCTGGGAACCCGGAGCCGTGCCCTGGACAAGCGCGCCGTGAAGCCGGGACTTGCGGGTGGCAATTCCCGCTGTGCGACCCCCTCCCCTGAGGCTGAGGACCTTCAGGGGCCCCACCGGCCTGGGGACAGCCTTCCCGGAGACCTGGAGGTGGGGAGGACTCAGCCAGGAATAGTGAGAGGGTAGGCAGGGGAAAGGCGTGCCAGGCAGGGACAGAACAGAGGGTAAGGGAAGGCCAGCAGCATCGTGGAGCTGGAGCTCAGAGCCCAGGCGTGAGGGGTCAGCAGATCGGGAGGCTCTTGAAGGTAGCCCCAAGGGCTTTGAATTTGGTCTCGAGAACAAGCAGGAGCCATTCAAACGTGTTAAGCAGCGGGAGTGAATTAGGGAGAAATCCTTCTGGCTTCAGAAGGGCTTGGAAGGTCTGCAGCAGAGGTGGCCTGGCCGCTGGAGATGTGAAACGGCTTTTAAAATCGAGAAAGCAGGAGGATTTAACCGCTCAGGCGACCGCAGAGTTTCCAGGCGCGAGAGCTGGCGCTCAGGAGCATCCCGGAATTTCCAAGGAGATAGAGTAGCGGAAACATTTATTGAGCGTTTACTGTGTGTCACCAGCTGCCCACCCTAGGGAGGGAAGAAGGGAAGAAGGAGTTCGCCTTTCCACCTTCTGTCCTCCGTTCCCTCACCGTGGTGTTGCAGAGCCACCTGCTCCGTGCGCATTTTCTTTCTCCGAAGCTCGGAGCAAGAGCATGGAGGTGGGGGCAGCAGGGCTTAGCAGGTTCAAGGGCGGTCGGGGGCGGGGCGGATATTGGGCAAGGACGAGGAAAATGCTCAGGGTCTAGAACTGACTGCGCCGGATTTTTGTTTAGAGGGAGGTGAAGTGAGGGAGCTCAGGTGACACCAGGGGAGGCAGGAAGAGAGGTCTGGGAGGTCGGAAGAGGGGCGGACCTCATTCGGGCAAGTTTCTTTGAAGTTCCCTGGGACAGACATCCGGATTTGGGGAACTGGGAGAGAACTAGACCAGTGATGGGAATTTGGGGTTGGTGGAAGAAAAAAAAGTAACAGGGCCCGGTGGAACCCCAGGTTGATATGATATATGATGGGATGTCGGGAAATCGGGAGTGTTCTCCTGTCTTGGCTTCCCAACCCTTCCCTCTCACCACCCACCCCACCCCAGGCGATAAAGCCCGAAAGGTCAGAGATCCAACAACGCTGGCGCTTGAAACGGCTGTTTAAAATAGAGAAATATGGGAGGACCGACGGCCCCTCCGGTGACCGCTGAGTTTCCAGACAAGGGAACTCTGTGCAACGAGGGGCGCACAGGAGCATCCCCTCAATTCCAAGGAGATCGCGTAGCCGGGACATTTATTAAGCGCTTACTGTGTGCCACCTGCGGGTTTGCTGTCCAAAACACGCAGGAAGAAGGAATCAAAGCCTGGTACAACAGGCAGACGAGGTGGGGAAAAGAGTAATGCGCGCGTGTGCCACGGACTTTGGGGCAAGTCTGGATGGCTGGGAAGCCAACCTCTAAAGGCAAGTGCGGGTGCGTGCACACACACACACACACACACACACACGCCTCACAAGTTGGATTGCAGGAGAGGGTGAAGTAGGCAAGGAGACCCAGTCTGCCGTGGTGCTTGAGGAAGGTATATTTAGGCTACTGAATTCATTCCACCAACTTTGCACACTTGTCTTCCTTGTGCCAGACTCTGGGACTCATTTCCCCTCCCCCCACATCCTTTTTTTTTTTTGAGACGGAATCTCGCTTCTTCGCCTAGGCTGGAGTGCAGTGGCGCGATCTTGGCTCACTGCAACCTCCACCTCCCGGGTTCAAGCAATTCTCCTGCCATAGCCTCCCGAGTAGCTGGGATTACAGGCGCGCACCACCACGCCCGGCTAACTTTTGTATTTTAGTAGAGATGGAGTTTCACTATCTTGGCCAAGCTGGTCTCCTGGCCTCGTGATCTACCCGCCTCGGGCTCCCAAAGTGCTGGGATTACAGGCGTGAGCCACCGCGCCCAGCCAGGACTCACTCCATTTGAGGGTAAAACTCTCTGCCTCCCTGGGCTCCTGCCCCTCTGGCACTCCCACAGCCTGGCACCAAACCCTTGCTATTAGAGAGCCAGCCTGGGCTGAGCCACCGCCCCCATATCCCACAATGCCCCGGGACCGGAAGAGGGAGCCGTGGTTTCCGGAACTGCTTCCGCCCCTCCTGGCTTTTGCTCTGTTGGGCTGGTGTTGATTCAGTGTCTATTTGTTTTGGCCACTGCCGTCGCTATGGAGACAGGTGAGTAGCTCTTTGAGCCTGGAGTCGTTCCAGATAGAACTCTCCTCGGCCCGGACAGCTTCTCCCGCTTCCCTGGGGCCTCCTTCCAGGCCTCACTCTCTGCAGGGTATGTGGACAGGGAGGAGAGAAGGCTCTTGTAGCATCTAGAAAGGCTAAGGTACTCTGCAGTTTTCCTCATTTGGTTTGTTTGCACATCTTTGCTATTCAAACACGACCCCGCCAGCTCTCCGGCATGGGCGACACTAAGGGAGAGGAGTTGTGTCTTAAAGCGTGTCTTCCTTATGTCTTAAAGCGTGTCCTTGATTGGCTCTCTGCTTCTCACATGAGCTTGCATAAGTTTGAAATATTGTTGCCAGACTTGTGTTTCATTCTGCTACTTGTGCTTCTTATATATATGTACGTTCTGTGATCTTTTAGGCTCTCTGCAGTCTCTTTTTCAGCTTGCATCCTAAGTTTTTCTTAACAGATTCAGCACGTAGCTTTTGCGAAACTTAATCACAACGTTAAATTGTTAACGTTGTTAACAATTGTTACAACGCATTATTAAAATAGGGGAAGCCACAATTACTACAGCCTACGTTAGTGATCACTGTTAAAATTCCTGCAAAGCGGCCCACGAGTGGTAGGAATTCTGCTCCGTTTTTGTGGCTGTTTTCTTTGATGACTTCTCTTTAAGTTTAGAGGTAACCCTCTTCCATGACCGTTTCTTAGGTCTCACTACAATCCTGATATGCAGAAGTAGGGTGCTGCCCCAGTGGACCATGCTCTAGCTTTTCAAACTGCTAGAACTCTCAGTGTTTGTCAGCCTCGGCACTATTGACATTTTGGGACCAGTGATTCTCCGTTGTTGGCAGAGGGTGGGGGTATTGGCCTGTGCACTGTAGGATGTGAGGTGGCATCCCTGGCCTCTACCCACCAGGTAGTAGTAGCACCTTCTGTACACCGCCCCCCAACTTTTCCACCACTAAAATATCTCTAGAAATTGCCATATATCATCTGGGGGACAAAATCACACTGCATTGAGAACCACTGTCCCACGTTCTACACACAGAAGCCAGAAGGATATTTTTAAAATGTAAATGGCATCATGTCATTCCCCTGTTGGAAACCCTCCAACGTTTTCCTGTTGACCTTAGAATAAATCTCAAACTCTTTACTGTGGCTTAGAAGACCTTCTGTGCACTGGCCCCTGCTTGCTTTTAATCTCCTGTCTTCCATTCTGCTTCCACGTATATATAATTGCCCCTCTCTCACTCCAGCCACACTGGCCTTCTTTCTGTTCCTTGAACATTCAAAACTTGTTCCATCCACCTTTTGTATTTGCTGTTCCTTCTGCCTGGAATGCCCCCTTTCCAGATCACTGTTCGCTCACACATAGCTCAGATTAAATGTCACCTAATCAGTAAGGCCTTCCCTAACCATTTTATCAAAAGAAATCTCTTACTTCCATTCTCTATCACATTACCCATATATTTCCTTCATAGTGCTAATCACAGTAGAAAATTGTCTCCTTTCATCATTGCTTGTCTTCCTTTTCACCAGAGTGTAGGCTCCACTAGAGTTGGGTCTTTGCCTTTTTTACTGGTATAGTCCAAGTTCCCAGAATACAGACAGTTCCCAATGGTACAAAAGCGACATTCAGTAGAGATACTACTTTAAGTACTCATACAACCATTATTTCTCACTTGTAGTACCGTAAGCAATAAATTACATGTGATATTCAACATTTGATTATAAAATAAGCTTTTTGTTAGATGATTTTGCTCAACTTTAGGCTAATGTGTCCTAAACAGTTTGGAAAACTCTGCCCCTACCGTGAAAGCTCTTTCCCTCCCCCACAAAGAGGCTCCCTTATCTCTCACTCTACATACCGCTCTAGCCTTCCCGCCTGGCCGCAGCCACCTCCCGCCCGGCAACCGCTGACCGCCCGCCTCATCAGCTCTCCCCAACTTCCTGCCTCCCGGCTTCCCGCCTCCCAGTTTCCCGCCGCCCAGCTTCCCCGCCTCCCAGTTTCCCGCTGCCCGGCTTCCCCGCCCAGCGGTTTAAACTGACCAACCATTGCCCGCCACCTCGGCTCTCGGCTTCCCCACTCCCTCAGCCCTTCAGCCCCCTAAAAAGAACTCTGCTCCTCTGAGCGGCGCGGCCATTTTCCTCTTCTTCCCTGCTGGTCCGCCCAGAGGCTCTTTCCTCTCAATAAAGCCTGAACTTAAGACTTTCTTCTAACCTGCGGTCCGGTTTTTTCCGAACGAGCTCAGTCCTCCCGCAGAGGGTAGGTCTGACAAACATGTTTAAGGTAGGCTAGGCTAAGCTACGATGTGTAGTAGGTTGTAGACAGTAAGCGCATTTTCAAATTACCATATTTTCAACTTACAATGGGTTTATTGGGAGGTAACCCCATCGTAAGTGGAGGAGCATCTGTAGTGCCTGGCACAGAGCAGGTTCTCAATAAATATGACTCTTGTCCATCTTCAAACCTCAGGTCAGGTTTCAATGACCTCCTTTCACTTTCTCTTCTAAGATTATTTTTGCTTGCTGGTGGGTTTGCTGTAATTTTTAACTACATCTAACCTACCTTAAAAAAGTGTATGGATAGGTGTATCAGGTACAAAGACTTAACATAAAGAAACCCATTTACTTTGAAACATAAACAAAGACCAATTAATAATTTATGAGTCTGTTTGTTGCCTCTCAACCTTTTAGCAGGCATGGAATCATTCCACAGGTCATGATTTCAGTGTGGTCTCTGTTCCTAAGGGGTGAAGGTCATCTGAGGGCTTTGGATCCCAAACTCATCTGGCTCAGAGGCTCAAACAGCCTCTTTGTCCATCAACCCAATTTATACAGCATCCTGGGCCTGAAAACCTTTTGTGCTGGCTTCAAGTGAAAATAATTCACTGGGTCAAAAGTAGGCTGGTCCAAGATGCTACAGGACGACGGTCAATAAACCTTGGCTGTGTTCAGGAACCGTGGCTTGGCTGTTTCTTACATTGATTTATGGGCTGTTTCCATGAAACCAAAAAACATTGGTCCACCTGGCAGCTGGAGGCCTTTCTGTCCTGGCTAAGGGCCCTGGCTCCTTGGTGGCCTTTGGGAAGCAGCATCTCATCAGGCCATTTTTTCCCTCTGGGGGGAAGCAGCCGGTCTGGCCCATGGGGCCGGGCTCTCCACGCGGTGCAGAGACATCTTCATCTGCAGGGACGAGGCCCGGACGTGGTGGGAGGCCGTTTCCTTGCACTGCAAGGAGGTTTCCACGTGCAGGGAGGACGCCTTGAGGACGCGAGTGTGCTGGTTTCCTGACGGTGAGAGGGAGGGCCCCTCGCTGCAGCGCTGGGAGGGCTCCACTCGCTGGGACGATGGCTCCACGCGGTGGGACGAGGTCTCCACGCGGACCATGGACGTCTCTGTGTAGCAGGGGGTTCCCACCCGGGGCAAAGACTGCTTGTCCCCTCGAGCTGAGGCCATTCTGCCAGGCGTGAGGGGGCCAGGGAGGCCTCTGGGCACCCCACACACCAATCGTCACCACAGGCAAAAGAGAGGAAAACTACTGTACTGCCACAGATGGGAGCACCACAACACGATGACATGGAAGTACCATAGTCCTTCGAAGGCTAAAACACTCGGCACCTTTCCCTCGGGCGCTGCCAGGGCCCAGTCCCCACCCCCTGCCGTTCGGGAGCCAGCAGGGGTGGAGCTGGCCGGGGATGGGCGGAGCCTCCCTGCACCATATCCCACAATGCCGGGAGACCGGAGACCGGGAGAAGGAGCCGTGGTTTCCGGAACTTCCCTCGCCGCTCTGGGCTTTTGCTCTGTCGGGCTCGTAGCGAGTTGGTGTCTCCGTTTGTTATGGTCGCCACTGTTGCTCTGGAGACAGGTGAGTGGCTCTCTTCACAAATGGAACTCTCCTAGGCCCAGATCGCTTCCCCCGGGCCTTCTTTCATGCCTCACTCGGCAAGGTTCGTATTTGGACAGGGAGGAGAGAAGGCTCTTGTGGCGTCTAGAAAGACCAAGGTGCTTTTCGCGGTTCTCCTAATTCGGTTTATTCCACATCTTTGCTATTCAAAAACCACCAGCTCCCCAGCGTGGGCGAGATTAAGAGAGGACTTGGGTGTTAAACCATGCCCTCCTTGATTGGTTTTCTGCTTCTCACGAGCTTGCATGTTTGAAATATCGTCACTAGACTTGTGTGTCATTCTGCTGCTGGTGCTTCTCATGTCTGCATACACTCCACGATCTTTTAGGCTCTCTGCAGTCTCTTTTTAGGCTTGTATCCTAAGTTTTTTTAAATGGATTCAGCACGTAGCTTTTTCAAAACTTAATCACTGTTAACAACGCATTATTAAAATAGGGGAAGTCACAGTTATAGCCTACCTAAGTGATCACTTAAAATTCCTGCGAAGTGGCCCACGAGTGGTAGGAATTCTGCTCCGTTTGTGTGGCTGTTTTCTTTGATGATTTCTCTTTAACTTTAGAGAAATTTCTAACTTAATCCTTTTAATCAAGGCTCCGCTTTTCTTAGATTTCGAAGACAGGTTTATCTCCACCCACTCCCAGTTTAGGAAGATCATCTCAATATTAGGTTTCTTTATTCTTTCCTTATATAATACAAATGAGTATTATATACAGTTACCTTTATTTTTGATGATTTTTGCTCTCTTGTCTCCTAGGTGATTCTGGAAATCGACATCGGTTTCAATTGGAGTTGGAATTTGTGCAATGTTTAGCTAGCCAACCCAAATTACCTTAATTGTAAGTTTTTAAGCACCTCATTCAATTGAGTAGCTATTAATTTCTGACAGAAGAGTTGCAATTCAAAATAGTATCTACTTGTACACATTCTCACTGGAATGAAATTACACTTATGCTGGTGTATAGATGTAATTGTGCACACTGGGACTTGTGTTTTGAATCCGATGTGTGCTGGTGGTGGGGGTATTATGTAAATAGATCCTTTATATTAGGGGTAACAAATCATAGTTTAAGAATTGGTTTGACCTACAGATTTTCTTTTTTTAAATGCTTTTCAGTTCTTGCCCAGAGGGGTTACTTCAAAGACAAAGCTTTTGTTAATTATCTTAAATACTTGCTTTACTGGAAAGACCCAGAATATGCCAAGTATCTAAAGTAAGTTTAATTTTTATAATCCTAAGCATGTGTATACTTCATTATATAATAGATTTCTTAGTTTCACATTGGCAAAAATATATTTTGAATCTCTCCACTTCTTTTAGTTTAGTTGTTGCCACTTTAATACAAGACACCCTCATCTCTAATTTGTATCACTGCAGTAATCTATTCCCTGGTTATCTCTGCTTCCACTTTTACCTTCCTGCTCCCAAACCAAACAAAGCAAAACAGCTTTCTACACAGAAGCCAACTTAATCACTTAAAAATATAATCAGAACACTTTACTTTTTTGCTTAGAACCTTTCAATGGCTTTCCTTTCCATGCGGAATAAAATCCAGTCTCTCTTTTTTGGGCTAAACCCCTCTATGATCTGGCTCTGCTTTGTCTGACCCTGTCTTTTACCCTCCCCATCTAGCCAGGTTTCTGATCCCGAAGAGCTCACAATCCGTAAATGTAGTGACATAGCCATGGGCTGAAATTAAAGAATATAGAAAGAGGGTATCTGTAAGGAAGGTGTTTGGGGTTGTTTGGAGGAGTCTTGCCTGAGTCTTAGAGCTGCTATCTTTTCTTTAAGGCCCCTTATGTGCCAAGAACAGTGCTAAATGCTTCATGTCCATTTATTCATTTATGTGTATATATATGTTTACCATTCAGGTTGTTTAGCAGACACTTTCCTGTTAAAGCTTACTAAGTTGGAAGAAGCATATTATAACCAGAAAGCAATTTCCTTTTAATGGTAAAAAAACAACTACACCTTGAACTCACACCCCTACTTTGTCTTAAGCAGGTAGTCAGAAAGCAGTAGTGAACCCTTTACAAAAAAAAAAAGTTGGAGAGGAAAATGTTTCAAACTTGTCTCAAAGTCACTTTTGTATGTGCAGTAACAGATGACTCATGAAGCATATACATCTTGTGTTGCCTGCAGGACCATATGTATCTTTTCTGGCTTTTTATCCATTTAATAATCCAAAGAAAAGACTTTAAAAAAAGTATATGTCAACAAATGTTGTATGTATGTAGATTTACAGACTCAGTGTTGGAAGCCTTAGGCACCAGTAAGTTTAATTTTACCCACAATGTTGCTGAGAGATGGTCATCTACACTGTTTGGAAGTTTCCATTGATCGCATGTTACTCTGTCAAGAGCAGCTGATTTGATTGTTAACCAGAAGTTATAAAGTTCTTCCTTATATTATAATATAATATACCTCCTTGTAGCTTCAATCTGTTTGTCCCTGGATTAAACTAGAACCATTCTATACCCTCTTGAGGACAGCAGCCTTTCAGATATTTACATTCAAGAGAGATTGCAAATTAGCCCATTTGGGGCATTTTATTTAGTCTGCCCAAGATTTTAGTTGTTTTTTTTTTAATGCTTGCCAGCATTTAAAGATCAGAAAGTTTTATTTAATAAATGCAGATTTCTAGCAACTCTTTAAAATCTGGAAGATTTAGCAACCATAGATCTTAATTCTTCCAATAAACAACTGGCTGAAGCTGAGAGCAGCTGCCACTACTAGCTGCTTTCCACCTGGTGGAAGAGACTTTCTACCACTTGGCCTGCTTCATTGCTAACCAGTAGCTGCCACTATAACATCTCTTTTATATCTGTTTTTCTCAACTCCCTTCAGCCATTGTGCCATGGTGCCTGGACTTCTCATGAGTTCAGGTTCCCTCCTTTGGATATTTGGCAGTTGTACCGTATGCAGTTCAGCCAAGAACTAAATACAGACCTTCAAATGTGGTCAGAGTACAGTGGGCCAGAGGTCCTTTCTTTTCTTTAGGTGGACATACACCTCTATTAATTAAACTTATGTTTATATGACTTTCGGGGTCAGGGTGGGGGTGGGGAGAGGGTCACATTGTTGACTTGCTGGGAGCATTAATGTCAACTAAAATCCTTCAGTTCTTATTTTCATCAATGCTGTTGAGTTCTCCCTATCTTGTTTATTTTTTAAAACACCAAATGCAGAACTTCCCTTTTCTACTGCTTCTGTTTCATCTTGTTGACTTGTAGCCTATCCAGAGTATGATTCTTTATTGTCATCTAATATATTCTGATGTAATCGCTGCCTGTCTAAATTCTAGTTATTGACCAAATGCTACTTGAGACTTCTCTTGGTTGTCACATTACTTTACAGCTGAAGAAACTGAACTTTAGAGAGATTAAGTACCTTGTTAAAGGCTACGTGGCTGGAACTTACATCCTGGTCATTTTAACTACTCATGCTGTCATGAAAGGGAGTTAGCCAGGGCAGGTATGAACAGAGCATTCTAGCATAAGCAGCCAGCAATTAGAGCAACTGTGTATTTTTAGTATGCAGATAGCAAACCTTTACTCCCTTGGAAGTTACTCTCTTAGAAGCATGGTACTAAACCCTCTATTCAGTGTGGTGTTCAGATCAGCAGCATTGGTTCCATTTGGCAGCTTTTAAGAAATGCGGAGCTCAGGCCCCACTGCAGACCTACGGAATCAGTCTGCATTTTAAGAAGTGATTCAGACACAGGATAAAGTTTTAGAAGCATTGCTTTAGCATCCTATTTTCCAAACTTTAGTCATTTGCATATCACTTCTACAACTTTGGCTTTATCTGCATACTTCCTATATTTCACTGTATTTTGTCTGATGTAAATGCTTTTATGTCTTTTCAACTTGAAATCATTTCACTTACAAAATACCTGAAAAAATAGTAAAGAGAACTCCTGTATTTTCTTCACTCACATATTCCAAATGTTTAACAATACAATCAGCAAAAATCAGAACATTAATATTATTACCTAATCTACAGGGGTCAGATTTTGCCAGTTGTCCTGCTGGTGTGCTATATGCAGTACAGGATCCAGTCTAGACCTGCATATTACATTCATTGTCATGTTTTCTTAGTCTCCTTTAATCTCAGTGGTCTTTTCTTTGCCATGACTATGACAGAAACGATTTTGTATCTGTCATATGTCTATAGTCACATGAAGTCTATTTGTCCCACGGCTGGTGATATTAATTTTGATACCTTGGTTGAGGGTGGTACCTTCTGGGTTTCTCCGTATGAAGTTACTATTTTTCCTTGTATATTTAATAAGCATCTTATGGGAAAATCCCTTGAGACTATATAAATAACATATTACATATACTTTTGCCCATTAATTTTAGCATCTTTTGAAGATACTTGCTTTTGAAGAAACAATTTTCACTGTGGTGATTTTCTAATTCTGTCATTCTCCATTTATTAGTTTGGAATTTGATTGTAGGGAAGTACTTTTCCTTGTTTTCTATTTATTATTTTATTAAAGAAATTTACATCCATTTAGTATGGACTTTTGGGTTCTTATTTTCATTCTGTGAATTTTAATTATGTATTTTCTTTCTCTGAGTTTTCCAGATTTGGCCATTAGGAGTCCCTTCAAGTTGGCTCCTGAATACTTTTGATCCTCCCAAGAATTTTTAGCACTTTTTCTTCTGGCACTACATAATGTTCCAGGCTCATCTTGTCCTTTCCCTGTCTTATCCCTGAATCGGCCTTTTCTCCAAGGAAACCTGCTCCTTGGAAACCAGGCACTGTGTGTTCATTAGTACCACAGTGTCATTGCTTCTAGGCCCTCTCAGTACACAAAGCTCAAGAACTCTATATATGTATGTATGTGTGTGTATACATCACACACATATATATCTGTTTATGTCTCTATATATTAAAAGCCTTAAGTACATACAGTTTTCAGTACCAGCTCAGTAACACAGGGTTCATTCTAGCCTTTTTCCTTTCCTTGTCTATAACTCCTTTTCTGATAGCCAGAAATTTGGCTCTCCATATCCACAGTATATTTACTTGTCCAATCCTAGAGTATACCTAATTTCAGAATTGGTATATCCCTGTGGACAAGAGTACAATGTATATGCATAGTCCTCTTTCTCAAACTGAAAGTTGTCTTTTTATCACTATTGATGGAAAAACCAGTAACTATCAATTAAACACACAATTACTAAAATATGTTCATGTTCTTCACCTTGAAGGAAATAGCAAGGTTTGTCCCTAAATTTTCACTCTGCTTACCAGTTACTGTGTTCTGTAGTCTTGAGCAAGTTAATTTAATCTTTCTGAACTTAAACCTTCTTACTTGAAAATTTTGCTGAACACTGACTTTTGATGACTATGCAGGGGGAAAATCCTATGCTACTAGAGTGTACTAAGTTAATGTTATAGAAATGGTAGGCTACAACATCATTTTTAAGAGAATAACTGAATTAGACCTTGGCATTATTTACTACTTAAATTATGTTGTTCATTCACTTATAAACTTAAACCCAGGTACCCTCAGTGTTTACACATGTTAGAGCTGCTCCAGTATGAACACTTCCGAAAGGAGCTGGTGAATGCCCAGTGTGCGAAATTTATTGATGAACAGCAGATTCTACACTGGCAGCACTATTCCCGGAAGCGGATGCGCCTTCAGCAAGCCTTGGCAGAGCAGCAACAGCAAAATAACACATCGGGGAAATGAAAAACTGGATACAGACGAGGCTCTGAAGACATATATATATAAAATGTATTTCTTATGTACAGTGAAGACAAAAAAAATGAAAGCTCTTCCTGTCTAGCTTTATTAAGGTAGCCCTCAGAACCTTTAGTGTGCTTTTTAATCCAACTAACTTTCTATTGTCAGTAGACTATCACTGTTAAACCTGAAGTGTTCTACTTTGATTTCCGTATGCATTTTAAGGTGTTTCTTTTTTAAGCATTTAGCATAATCAGCTGATTAAGAATGGAAAAGTTAGGTGCTTTAGACTAAATAAAGAAGGCGGTGGGGCATGGGGGAGGGGTGGGCCACCAAGTACACTGAATTCTAAGGCTAGCTTTTCCTGACTATATAGTAGGGCAAGGCTTCTCCTGGAACCCTACTGTGTCTCAGATCAACTACTCTACCACTCTTACCTCAGTAGTGAGAGTAGCGGAGTCAGCGACTTCTTTAAATCACCAGACAGGAGCTACATAAAGGTTCTTAAATTCTGCAGGAAAGGAAATACCTCTATTACCTGCTTTGCAAGGTGGCTTTGAGAATCACTGTGACCTCACTTGACCTAGTTACAGCAGGACAACTAGTGGTTAACTACTAATTGGTCTCTTGACTTTAGAACAAAGATGAGGAGCCTCAAATACTTGTGTTCACTTGGGAAAGCTAACACTGATTTGGGAGGTATCACAAACCAGGTGCTATGTTAAGTTCTTCCTTGAATTCTCAGAACCTTGTGGATAGAAGACAAAACTGAGGTTTGGACAGGGTGAGTAACTTAACTTGCCTACGGTTACACAGCTAGTAAGTGGTAGTATCAGTGAGACTGACTCCCAGGTTGGAGTTCTTCCCATCACTAGGTTATATAGTCTCTCTAGCCCCTCTCTGCCACCTGCCTCATCCCAAGTAAAGCACGTTGAGATAGCTGTAAAACAAACTGCCTCTAGTGCTCAGGAGTCTGTTTTTTAATAAATGAAACAAAACTGCCTGAATTAAGCAGAGGCTGGATTACAGGTACTGTGCTTCCCTTCAGTGGTGAGGTTAGGTTCTACATTCCAAAATCAAAGAAGGGATTTCAGGACTATCAGTTGCTTTGCAGATGCATAGAATTGAAAAGATCCTGATCTTTTTAGAGATTTGGAAGGTGTCCTCTGTATCTTTAGGAGCTTTTAGGCATTTCTGTCACTTTCAATAATACATTCCTTTGAGCCTTTACTGTTACTTCTGAAGATATATTTATTACAAGCAAACTAAAGGTTCATGGGCATTTTAATAGCACTCTATTGTTTAGACACATGCCAGTTTTTTAACATCATTTATTGCTAACATGAATTCAAAGCAAGTATACAGTTTTTTGATACTAAAATCAGGAAATCAAGACATGATTGCCATCATAAAACCTTAATCTTCAGAGAACAACATTTCCACAAAGTTGGCCTGAAGACACTCATTCTACCAGTTTCTGAGGCTGTAAGAGAAGAACAGTCTAATCTTAACTACTCCTATAAAAACATTACCAGGAGTGGAATGAGTTCTGCCTTGAATGACACTAATCTTTGAAGACAAATTACTCAATTGAGAAACTATCAACCAGTTATAACAAGTTTCATGAATCAAGATATTTGCTGTAAGATGATGCATCACCAATATACTTGGCTCAAGGGACTTAAACCCCAAATGCCAGGAAGCTCCACAGACTAAAACAGGAGACAGCAAGCCCAGTACCCTCTTCTTCCCCTCAACTCTGTAATTTAGGATCCCAGGGGCACGACTGAAGTAGAGGAGGTACCCTTTTTAACCAGACTTATGAATTACATAGAAAACAACTGTTGATGCAAGTGTTTTAAGGAATTATGAGTCAGCCTACTTTCTGATTATAGAATTTGTTAACAGTGACTTACCATGAGAAAGACCTAATAGCTAGATATTTACATTATCAGTTTATTGGGATTGGCCATAGGAATGGACTCTCAGCAGCACTCTGAACAGCAATGGAATAGAGAGGCAATGTCAAGGTCTTAATCAGAGTTGGATCCAGAGCAAGTTAAAAGAGTTTTGACAGTGAATTACAGGCCCAGCATATTTAAAGAAAGATACTTACTGTTCCATACTTAAGTAGTGTAGGCACTGCTGTTACTTTCAAGTTTTTCTGAAGCTATTATTTGGATCTTTCCAACTATTCCAAAAGAAAAAGTGATCCTGAAAAATATTTACTTGGTTTATTCCAGTTTGCTTAATGTTTGGCATATCCCTACATTTTTTAGTAATCATTGTTCTTGCAAACACTTAAAAAACCTTGAGGACTATGGTTTAATCTATTAATTACCCTGTGCAAAGTTTTAAAGCATGACTAAGATATAAAAGTAAAGCCAGCTAAGTTCTGGGTTTACAGCAGACCAAATTTGTTGAATTACCCTTATTTAATCCAAGTGGGCATTTAAAATTTGTATTTAATAGTTTCTAATTGTTTAACTTGTCAGACATAAACGTACAACAGAGAAACTAGGTGAGTCCCTGAGGCCCTTCCCGCCTAAGTTTACAATTTGTGCATGTCTGTGAAGTAGAGTACACATTGCCACTTACTAAGGCTTGTCTGTTACTTGGCAGTAGATGAACATCCTTCACTAACGTGCTTCAGCCCCTCTGGTACAACTGGTTCAGCTTTAAAAAAAAAAAAAAAAGTTGAAATAGACACGTCAACTCTACAAGCACTGATAAACAGTGTTCCTCTCCCCTTCCCCCAGTCTTGGTAAATACTCAGACTTTAACCTGTAGCTAACTGAAGAGGTCAACAGAAGTTAGGCATTCACTTCTGGTCTTAGAGCCACATTAAGGGTAAAGACCAAATCTCAGTCCCAATTTGCCCACCGCACCACCGTGCCCATAACCATGGAAAGCACATGCATTTGCTGACCAACACATGCATCCTGTAAGACACTAATAGTACTGGGTAAGTGGGAAGTTTTAAGGAACTAGATTCCAAGATCATCCGGGTAAAATGGCAAAAAGAAGAGCGCTCTTGGCAGGGCGAGGTAGGATTTTATAGGAGGAGACGGGGACAGATCAGATTGCCCCGCGGATGTTTGGAATCAAGACACTCTGCCTCCACTAAGCCCCCTTTCTGGCTGTAGCCTCGACCTTCCTGCCTTTTCCGCCGGACAGGAGCCCCCGAATCCCGGCCTCACCCTGCACGCAGCCCGGTCACCAGCTTTTCCCTCAAGCGTCCTTAGAACCCGTAAAGTAGGTGAAAATGGTCTTGCCATTGTGCTGTTCCACGGCCAGTTGAACTCCTCGAAGCGTGGTGAACACGCTCACCACCTGGCAGTGGGCCATCGGCATGACAGGGGACTGCTGCCAGAGGAGTGCCTATCTGGTTGCTGAGGGCAGGGCCCACGCGGGCGGGGCAAGGCTGCTTCCGGGTGGGCAAGAAGGGCGGGGCCTACATAAGCCGGAGCCTCAGTAGAATACGGGGGCCTCTGAGGACCACAATGCACCCGCATGGCTCTCTGCTCTGGTTTCTCAGATCTTTCTGGGCTAGCTGCACTCCCAAGCCCAGGCCTCTGTCCCAATCTAGTCCAGCCGCAGCCCCATGGACACTGGCTGCAAAACTTAACCGCCTTGCAACACCTGAATCCTTAAGTAGTTTAGGAGTTTCAACAGCTCCCAAGCCGCCCTGCACCTCGTAATATGGTGACTGGGATGGTGGCCGGAAGCGCAGCCTAGTTGGCCCCCCCTTGCCCACCTCCCAGTAGCTACAGCCCCAGTAGCCTCGCCCCAGGCCAGGTGGCCTCAGGCCTGGGCTGGGGGAGATTCTTCGAAGCTAGATATTAGTAACAACGTTACAAAAGGAGTATACACCCTCTGCGATATTAAGACTAATATTCTCTTTCCTTCTAGATATTAGGAACAATATCACGGGGACCATGTGCACCACATGCGAGATTAGGATCAATATCATCGTCTTTTCCCTGGACATTAGGAAGGCTATATCGTTCTGTGAGAACAGGAGATTAGGAACGTTACGCACCAGCCTAATCAGGAGTAATGTCATTTTCTCCCACCCCTGAATATTAGAAACAGTATCACAGGGTGACGTGCACAGCTTCTGCAGTATTGGGAGTAATATGATCCTCTCTACCTTAGAGTATTAGAAACAATATCATGGGAGGGGCGTGTACACGCCTTTCAATATTGACAATAATATCATCTCCCCCTGGATATTAGAAACAATATCACGTGTGTGGGGGGAGGTGTACACCTTTTGTGATACTGGGAGTAATATCATCCTATCACCCCCTGGAGATTAAAAACAAACTACGGGGAGATGTACACCCGCTGCGATATTAGGAGTGTTATCATTCTCTCCCCCACTGGATATTAGGAGCAATATCACGGGGTGGGGGTGCTACACGCCATGCAATATTGGGAGTAATATCCCCCCCCGAATATTAGAAACAATATCAGAGTGAGGGTGTACATCCCCAGCGTTGTTAGGAGTAATACCATTTTCTCCCCCCGATCTCTGTTTATTAGAAACAATACACAGTTGGGGTATACATCGTCTGCAGTATTGGGAGTAATATCCCTCCCCGAATATTAGAAACAATATCAGAGTGAGGGTGTACATCCCCGGCGTTGTTAGGAGTAATATCATTTTCTCCCCCCGACCTCTGTTTATTAGAAACAATACACAGTTGGGGTATACACCGTCTGCAATATTGGGAGTAATATTTTCTCCCTGGAAATTAGGAAGAATATCACAGGGGAGGTTTACATCTCCTGTGATATTTGTCAGTAATATTTTCCTGTCCCCGTGGATATTAGAATATTATGGGGAAGGAGTATATTCCCTGTTTTATTGGGAGTAATATCCTCTTTTGTCCTGGATATTAGAAATAATATCACAGAAGGGGCATACGCCCCCAGTGACATGGGCAGTAATATCATCCTTTCCTTCCCTGGATATTAGGAACAATGTCACAGGGCGGGTGTACAGCCCCAGCCACACTGGGAATAATACCATCTCTCATCCCCTGGATATTAGGAACAAAGGGCGGTTGTGCGCTTTCTGTGATGTTTGGAGTAATGTCCTCTCCATTTTTGGATATTAAAAACAATATTACAGTGGTGGTGCACATTTCCTGTGATACTGAGAGTATAATCATCCTCTGTCTCCCGGTATTAGGAACTATTTCACAGAAGCGTTATACACCGCCTGTGATATTGGAACACAATGTAATATTGTGAGTAATTTTATCCTCTCCCACCTAAGTATTAGAAACAATATCACAAGGGGTGATACATCCTTGTGATGTACATCCCCGGATATTAGGGTCGCTATCACAGTGGGGGGTGGTGGCTGTACACCTTCTAGGATATTGGGAATAATATCATCCTCTTTCCCCCTGGATATTAAGAAGAATATCAGAGCGGAAGGACTCTGCTGCTTTATTGTGAGTAATATTCTTCCTTCCCCCCACCACCCCCGGATATTAGGAACAGTATCATAGTGGTGGTGTACACCCCCTGCAATATGAAGAGTAATATCCCCCTCTGCCCCTTTAGCTGTTAGGAACAACATGAAAGACAGTGTGTACACCACCAGGGATGCTGGGAGGAATATTATCCTCCACCCCCGATACCAGGGAAAACAGCCCAGCATTGGTGTACAATTCATACAATATTGGGAGTAATATCCTCTCCCTCCCCATATTAGAAACAACACCACAGGGGGCTGTGATATTGGGAGCAATATAATCCTCTCCCTTCCTGGATATTAGAAAAAAAATTGCAGGGGGGCATACACTTTCTGTGATACTGGAAGTCATATCATCCTCTCATCCTCTGGATATTAGAAACACTGTCATAGTGGGGGTGTACATCTCCTGTGATATTGGGAGTAATATCCTCTCTGCCACCCTTGCCCCAGACATTAGGAACAATCACAAGGGTGGGGTTAACACCCCTGTGATATTAAAGGTAATATCCTCTTCCCACGTGGATATTAGGAACCATATCACAGAATGGGTGTACACCCCCTGAGATACTGGAATTAGTATCGTTCTCTCCTGGATATTAGGAAGAGTATAACAGGAAGCTGTACACCCCATGTGACATTGGGTGTAATATTATCTTCTTCTCCCCTGGTTATTAGGAACAATATCACAGAAAGGTGTACACTTTCTGCCATTTTGGGAGTAATATTATCTTCTTCCCTTCTGGAAATTAAAAACGATATGGGGATGTATACACCCTGCGATATTGGGAGTAACTATCTCGGTCCGGCACAGTGGCTCATGCCTGTAATCCCAGCACTTTGGGAGGCCGAGGCGGGTGGATCACTTGAGGTCAGGAGTTTGAGACCAGCCTGACCAACGTGGAGAAATCCTGTCTCTACAAAAATACAAAAAAATTAACCAGGTGTGGTGGTGCATGCCTATAATCCCAGCTACTTAGGAGGGTGAGGTGGAAGAATTGCTTGAACACAGGAGGCAGCGGTTGCAGTGAGTCGAGATCACACCACTGCTGCACTCCAGCCTGGTGACAGAGCAAGATTCTGTCTCAAAAAAAAAAAAAAGGGAAGAGGGGGGCGGGGATTATTTATGAATAGTTTCCAAACTTTGGAGGGATCAAGAAGGGAGAGGAAAAACAAATGCTTCCACTCACCTTTGTTCACAAAATTGTGGTTTATCAAATCAGTATAAATTATAGATGCCTTCTAAGAAATACATTTCTTAAATCTAGAAAACAAAAGAAGTAAAGGGCTGGAGTCGTGGGGCTCACACCTGTAATCCCAGTACTTTGGGAGTCCCAGGCAGGGTGAGGGAGGGGGAACGAGGAGGGGAAGAAAGGGCTGGGATCACCTGAAATCAGAAGTTAGCTACCAGCCTGACCAACATAGTGAAACCCCATCTCTACTAAAAATATAAAAATTAGCTGGGCGTAGTGGTGCGTGCCTGCAGTCCCAGCTACTCGGGAGGCTGAAGCAGGAGAATTGCTTGAACTCAGGAGGCGGAGGTTGCGGGGAGCCGAGATTGCACCACTGCACTCCAGCCTGGGTGACAGAGTAAGACTGTCTTAAAAAAAAAAAAAAAAAAAAAGTAATAAATCAAAAATGTTTTAAATACAAGTTATAAAAACATTATCTTAATAGACTCTTTTGCTCTATCTTGCTTATCGGTTTTTTGAACCCGTAGGTTTCCTTATTAGAGTTCTAGAAATTGGTTTTCAGTTCATTTATTTTTATTTTTATTTTTGAGACTGCGTCTCACTCTGTCACCCAGGCTGGAGAGCAGTGGCACAATTTTGGCTCACTGCAATCTCCACCTCCCAGATTCAAGCTATTGTCATGCTTCAGCCTCCTGAGTAGCTGGGATTACAGACATCGACCACCATACCTGGCTACTTTTTGTATTTTTAGTAGAAACGGGGTTTCACCGTGACGACCAGGCTGGTCTCAAACTCTTGACCACAAGTGATTCACCTGCCTTGGCCTCCCAAAGTGCTGAGATTACAGGCGTGAGACACTGCACCCAGCCCATTGATTTTTAAAAATATATTTATTTGTAATGTATTGAGGGGGTATAAGTGCAAGTTTCTCACATGCCTGTGTCACATAGTGGTGAAGCCTGGGTAGTACATTGATGTGAGTTATCAGAAACCTGTGCTCAAGAGGGCTCCTTAGAGTTTTTTCCATAAAAGGCAAATGTGTGGGCAGGGCTTGGTGGCTCATGGCTGTAATCCCAGCACTTTGGGAGGCTGAGGCTGGTGGATCATGAGGTCAGGAGCTCAAGACCAGCCTGGCCAACATGTTGAAACCCCTTCTATACTGCCACCAATTAGCTGGGTGGGGTGGCAGTCACCTGTAGTCCCAGCTACTTTGGAGGCTGAGGCAGAAGAATTGCTTGAACCTAGGAGGCAGAGGTTGCAGTAGAGTAGGTGCCCAGCCTAGGTGACAGAGTGAGACTCTGTCTCAAAAAAAAGAAAGAAAGAAAATTTGGACTATTGCTGATTCCAAATATTTTTAGAGTAGAATTCAAAATGGTTACTGTGGATGATGGAAACAGTAGTTATGATGAGAATTGATGAAAATTCCCAATTCACAAGAAAATGTCATTTCTTATTTTATGTGCAGTATTTTAAGACAGTAACCGGAATCATGACCAACAGCATCACATCAGGACCACCAGACTGTTGTTTGTTTGTTTTTGAGATGGAGTCTTGCTCTATTGCCCAGGCTGGAGTGCAGTGGAGTGATCTTAGTTCACCAGAACCTCCTCTTGCTGGGTTCAAACAATTCTCCTGCTTCAGCCTCCTGAGTAGCTGAGATTACAGGCATGTGCCACCTTGCCTGGCTAATTTTTGTATTTTTAGTAGAGACGGGGTTTCACCATGTTGGCCAGGCTGGTCTCAAACTCCTGACCTTGTGATCTGCCTGCCTTGGCTTCCCAAAGTGCTGGGATTACAGGTATGAGCCACCTTACCTGGCGGGAACACCAGACTTTTATAAATTTCATAAAATCTTCAGAATGCATTAATAACTTTTTTTTTTTTTTTTTTGAGATGGAGTCTTGCTCTGTCACCCAGGCTGGAATGCAGTGGCACCATCTCCGCCCACTGCAACCTCTGCTACCTGATTCAAGCAATTCTCCTGCCTCAGCCTTCCAAGTAGCTGGGACTACAGGCATGTGTCAGCATGCCTGGCTAATTTTTGTATTTTTAGTAGGGACGTGGTTTCACCATATTGGTCAGGTGGGTCTGAAACTTCTTGACCTCAGATAATCCACCTGCCTCAGTCTCCCAAAGTGCTGGGATTATAGGCATGAATGACCATGCCAAGCCATTAATAACATGTGTATACACGTATGACTTTAGCAAATATTTAGCTAAAGTCAAATCATAAAGTCAAAACAATCAAAATTCAAATCATAACATATTAAAATTGTATGTATATATAATTTTTGGAACATGTATATCAACAATATGCCCATAAATATAACTGAGATGAGATCTCCTGTCACCTCGTCTGACAATGCCCTCCCATGCAATATCACCACATTTGACAATAAATCTAGTCACTTAATATCTCTACAAGATCGGAGATACATTCTTTAGACTCCCCGAGGCACCCAGCTGAAAAATCCCAAAGTTAATTTTAAATCAAGAATACTTGATTTAGGATTTTGATGCTGGCCAAACCCATCAAAGATACCAAGTTTGAAATCACTTGATCAAAAGAGAACCACAGGTCACTTTTAAAAGAATATTCAGACCGGGCATGGTGGCTGACACCTGTAACCCCAGCACTTTAGGAGAACACAGTGGGCAAATCACGAGGTCAGGAGACTATTTTGGCTAACATGATGAAACCCTGTCTCTACTAAAAATACAAAAAATTAGCTGGGTATGGTGACACGTGCCTGTAGTCCCAGCTACTCAGGAGGCTGAGGCAGGAGAATCGCTTGAACTCAGGAGGTGGAGGTTTTAGTGAGCCGAGATTGTGCCACTGCACTCCAGCCTGGGCGACACAGCAAGACTCAGTCCCAAAAATAAATAAATATAAAGAATATTCATTTAACCAGAGACTTCAAAAGCAATACAGAAAGTTACGTGGATATAAAAACCTTAACCCTTTAGGCCAGGTGCAGTGGCTTATGCCTGTCATCCCAGCACTTTAGGAAGCTGAGACAGATGGATCACCTGAGGTCAGGAGTTCGAGACCAGCCTGGCCAACATGGTGAAACCCCTTCTCTACTAAAAATACAAAAATTAGCCAGGCATGGTGATGCATGCCTGTAATCCCAGCTACTAGGAAGGTTGAAACACGAGGATCGCTTGAATCTGGGAGGGGGAGGTTGCAGTGAGCCAAGATCATGCCACTGCACACAAACCTAGGTAACAGAGAGAGAGATTCAGTCTCAAAAACAAACAAAAAAACCTTTAGCCCTTTTAAAGCTCAGTTTTTCTCAGTAATCAACAAGAATACTTGAATTTAATCAAACACAGGACGAGTGTGTACAGAATTATGGGTGTACACACATGATGACTGTGGTCATATCTCCATTTGCCACCTGATCCACACATTAGAATGGCATCTTTACTGACCGGAAAGCCAGTATTATAGGTGGTATAGGAGGCACTCTTGGGCTTGAGACAAGGTTATTGCTGTGGAGAAATGTCATCAATTGTGTTAAAATTATTCTCCATGGGTTAGAGAACATACAGCATGCTGTTTAGAATGAGATAGCTTTGATTGGTCTCAACACTTACTAGCTGTGTCACATTGGACAAAGTGCTTCATCATTCTGAGACTTAGTTTTTTGTTGTTGGTTTGTTGTGAGATGGAGTTTTGCTCTTGTCACCCAGGCTGGAGTGCAATGGCATGATCTTAGCTCACTGCAACCTCCTCCTCCTGGATTCAAGTGATTCTCCTGCCTCAACCACTGGAGTCCTGAGATTACAGGCACCCATTACTACACCCTGCAATTTTTTTCTATTTTTAGTAGAGATAGAGTTTCACCATGTTAGCCAAAATGGTCTCGATCTCCTGATTTTTAAATAACTATATATATATACATGTATACATATATGTGCACATATATATGTATATATGTACATATATATAGTTATTTAAAAATATATAATATTTTTAAATAATATATAAAAAATTAAATATTTTTAAATAATATATAAAAATAACTATATATATACATGTATACATATATGTACACATATATATGTATATATGTACATATGTATATATACACACACATACATATATTTGCTCTTGTTTCCCAGGTTGGAATGCAATGGTGCAATCTTGGCTCACCACAACCTCTACCTTATAGGTTTGATTATCCTGCCTCAGCCTCCCAAGTAGCTGGGATTGCAGGGATGCTCTACCACACCTGGCTGATTTTGTATTTTTAGTAGACATATGATTTCTCCTTGTTGGTCAGGCTGGTCTCGAACTCCCAACCTCAGGTGATCTGCCCACCTCACCCTTCCAAAGTGCTGGGATTACAGGCACACACCACCATCCCCGCCCTAAATAACAACATGTTTTAAAAAGCCACATTGTCCTACAGTACCCATTTCTCTTGCATATTTAGGAAATTGAGGGTTTTTTCTAAAACATGCTGACCTATGGGAAATAGGATGCAAAATGTGCATGAATGTTTTAGACACTGTTTGAGGTTTTCAAGAGATTTCTTGCTGGGGAGGCTGCTTGCTATAAGCTCCCAAAGCTATGGGAGGACATAGTATTCATCTTCCCTAAGCAGAGGCCATGAGGTGGGAAGCCCTGGGGAGCATCCAAGCCTTGGGCTTTTAGCATAGAGTCTTTATTGTTTGGGCCCATGGCACAGAGAGATCCAGGGTCTCTGGCTTCCTGTGAACTTTGCCTTCCTTGACTATTATTGAATATACAGTTCTGTGCCTGAAACTCAAATGTGACCCTCCAAAGCAAGAAACTTGAGGGCATGGGTCACCCCAGCCCTGGCATCTGCCCAGAGCTTGAGAAGGAAGGAACATTCTCCAGCTACCTCACAGGGCTGGCATAGGCGGTCACTGCTCTGTGGATCACCCAGCTATGTCGGGCAACCTGAACCCCATCTGCAGGAATGTGAGGAGGAAAATAGAAAAGTTCTTTATGTGAGCCCTGAGAAGGCAGATGCAGCAGCAATCTCCAGGTGGTAACTAGTCAGTCTGGGACCTGTGGTGGAGAGAGAGCATATTGGCGATCATGTGTACTTACACTCTAGGGTCACCAGGTGGCACTATGGCCTCATCTGTGGCTCTGAAAAAGAAGATGTAGAAGGAGATCATCACAGATAATGTTTAAAAAGCCCCTAACATATACCAAATTATTCATCCCTGGCAACAACCTAAGGAACAAGGGATTCTTATTATCTGTATTTTATAGCGAAGGAAATAAACATAAAGAGGTAATTATCTTGCCCAGATCACTCAGCTAATAAGTGGTGGAGGCCAAATAGGACCTAAGCAGTGTGGCTGCGGAGCCCACATGCATTGATTCCACAAGTGTTTATTGAGCACCTGCCATCTACAAGACTTTGTGTGATTAAATACGGTTATGATTAATAATATAAAATGACAAATCACTGACACTTTAGAGGTAAGATTTTCTTTTTTATTTTGTAGGTTTCAGGCACAGAACTGTATATTCAATAATAGTGAAATTGATCCCATTAGTTATGACAGAAATGATGATACATTTAAATGAGTTGGATGTTTTAGAGGTATTATCTCATGAATCCTTGACAGAAGGATTCTGGAACTCCTGACCCTGAACAAGGGTTCTTCTTTGTTATTGGGCTGTGTCGTGTGGCAGATTACACAATGCAGGCCTGTAATTTCAGTGCTTTGGGGGATTAAGGTGCGAAGATGACTTGAGTCCAGGAGTTTAAGACTAGCCTGGACATCAGAGACAAACCCCATCTCTACAAAAGATTCCAGAAAAAGATTAGTTGGAGGCCCACTGCACTCTGGTCCCAAACAGAATAAACCAAAACAAAGTGAAATGTCATTTGAGTTTTGTGTCATCTGGTTTGATGACTTTTTAGAAACTTCTGAGTCATCCGTGTCTTCTGCTCTTGGGGGCTGCCTCCAGGGAGTCTGTCCAGTGAGTGTGATGGGAGCTGAGAAGCCCATCAGATGGAGAGGAAAGCGCTGTATCTTCTGGGAGGTTTGCAATATGGGAGTCACTAGGAGTGACATGACCAAGATGTGAATGAGGACTGTACTGTCCTTTGTTTTGTAAAATGTGTATGGTGCAGATCATTGATTGACCCAAAGGAGAAAGGGTCTTAAAGTCCTTGTGTTATCCAAATATAAAGAAATGACAGGCCAGGTGTGGTGTCTCATGCCTGTAATTGGGAGGCTGAGGCTGGCGGATCGGTTGAGGTCAGGAGTTCCAGACCAGCATGACCAACATGGTGAAACCCTGTCTCGACTAAAAATATACAAAATAGCCAGGCATGGTGGCAGGCACCTGTTTAATACCAGCTACTCAGGAGGCTGAGGCAAGAGAATAGCTTGAACCCAGGCAGCAGAGGTTGCAGTGAGCCAAGATTGCACCACTGGACCCTAGCCTGGGCAACTGAGCAGGACATTCTCAAAAAAAAAAAAAAATCACCAAAAAAAGAATTTTTTGTTTTTAAGACAAAGTCTCCTTCTTGTCTCCCAGGCTGGAGGGCAATGGCATGATCTCGGCTCACTGCAACCTCCGCCTCCCTCGTTCAAACAATTCTTCTGCCTCAGCCTCCTGAGTAGCTGGGATTCCAGGTGCCTGCCACCACACCTGGCTAATTTTTATATTTTTGGTAGAGATGAGGTTTCACCATGTTGGCCAGGCTGGTCTGGAACTCCTGACCTCAAATGATCTGCTAGCCTCAGCCTCCCGAAGTGCTGGGATTACAGGCATTAGCCACAACACCTGGCCTTTTTGTGATTTTTTTTTTCAGATTATCAGTCATTGTTAGTGTTAATGTATTTTATGTTTGGCCTAAGACAAGTTTGTTTCTTTTAATATTGCCCAACGGAAGGCAAAAAATTGGATATTCCTGCTTTACGTCAAAAAAAAAAAAAAAAAAGACACCCTACATTTGGAATGCCTAAAAACACTACCAGCCATGCCAAAAACATGAGACTGGTAACTTCCAATCTTTTTTGAAGCAGTAGAATACTCTGGTGATATCTGAGGGGTGTGGTTACCTCTTGGAGGAGGTTGATGATTTTCTAAAGGTTATCATTTTTTACTGAAATATTGTAAATGTCACTGACCTTTTCATTATTTCAACTATTATTATTCCAGGCCGTCAGGTTTCCACCCGATTATTTGTATCCTGGGCATGACTTTCTTGGCATTCTGTGGATTCTTATCACTATTGTGTTTCTAGGAGTTTCTACAGTTGGTCATTTCCTCCAAAAAATGAGCTTGTGTGAGCGTATACTAACTTCCTGTAGAGGTATACTTATAATCACACATAAGAAGAAATTATTTAAAACAATCCATGGTTCTGGACTTTATTATGAATATTGAGTTTTACCAAAAACATCAGGGAAATGATTTATTAGCATAAGAATTATAAAAATATCTGCCATTTACATTATGAAAAATAAGTAGGTTGTGTTTGTTTAATAGAATGTCAACAGAACTTTGGGTTAAAAATAAGTTTGTTTTTTTCAACCCTTGTGCTCTTTATCAGAAATGGAGTATGAAGTTTTGGCACTTAAATGGGAAATTCTATCTAAACTTTTCTGCTTTGTAATTCTATTGTTTGGCTGGAAGGAAAGCTTTCACTTTCCTCTCTAAAGGTTCACTGCAGAAATGAACCAACAACAGACAGCTTAACAGGAGAAGAAAAACATAGAACAGGCATAAACATGGGAGCCAGCTGAAAAATGAGACTGCAAGAAGGGGCAGATGGCTGATGCTTAAAGAGTGCTGTCTTTTCAGGAGAGAGGGAGGTAGATGCAGATGGAGGCAACTTAGAGGGGGAGTCAGTGATTTTTAGGGGAAATGAAAGAGCCCAAGGAACAAACAGTTGGCCTGAGACAAAGTTCCTCTGAGATCATAAGGAAGAGGTGACAAACTGCAGGAAGGTGAAGGGCGAGCTGCACTGCCTCTCATGGTGAAGAGAAAGCCCCAGAGAGTCTGTTGGGACCACCCTTCAAAGAATCAATGAAGAGTGTGTCTGGGTAGGGTAATTTTGAATGACATCACTCAAAGTGCATGTTCCCAGTTGCAGGTGGAGAGGGAATAGTATGTCCAAAGTCTGTACTTGATAGGAATTTGGCTGCTAAGTTGTGTCATTATTTGAGCCTTTTTGTCCATTGGGTAAATTGAGCTGTACATTTTCTCTTGCCATTCATGACAGCAAAAATGTGGCTGTCTGGGGGCTGACCCTCCTTCTGAACAATGATCCAAGAAAAAAGCAAATCCCACAATGCTGTTATATTCAAGGGAAGAGGAAGTATGTTTTATTTTTACGACCTAGATAACCCGCCATCTGGGACTGCCTTTCAAGATATGTAGAAAGCAGAAAATAGATGACTTACAAAGATATCTACACAACATCTAACAGTCTCTCTCTCTCTCTCTTTTTTTTTTTTTTTTTGAAATGGAGTCTCACTCTCTGGCAAGTGGGATGAGGAAAAAGAGGGTGGTGAGTGGGGAAGAAGGGGCTAAGCAGGAGGGAGAGAACATTTGCAAAAACACAGTTGGAAGAAAAGAAAGACAGGGAAAGAAGACAGTGGTTAAAATGATTTTGGGTAGATGGAGGTCGGGGGAAAGAGGGTGGCAAGTGGAAGGGGAAAAAGGGGTGCAGAGAGGGAGGGGGAAGAGAGTGGCCAGCAGGAGGGAGAGAAGGTTTTGTGAAAAGATGAAGAGGAAAGTTTTTAAGTAGATGGAGGGGGAAAAAGAGGGTGGCAAGCGGGAGAAGGATAAAGGTGACAAGTGGGAGTGGGGAAAGAAGGTTGGGAAAAAATGATGGGGAATATAGTTTAAGGTATCTGGAGGACAAAAAGGGTGGCAAGCAGAGGCAAAGGGTTTGTGAAAAGAGGCTGGGTAAATGTTTTTGGGTAGATTGAGATGGCAAAGAGGGTGGCAAGGAGTGGGGAAAATGATGGGGAAAACAATTTTGGGTATATGAAGGGGGAAACAGGTGGTGAGCAGTAGGAGTGGGGAGAAGGCTTTGAGAAACGATGGGGGAAATGTTTTTGTATAGATGAAGGAGCAAAAGAAGTTGAGAGCAGGAGGGGGAAAAAGAACATGTCCAGCGAAAGGGAGAAAAGACAGTGGGGAAAAACAGTGAAGAAAAGTTTTGGGTAGATAAACGGTGAAAACAGTAGTGAGTGGGAGCATAGAGAAGGCTTTTTGAAATGACAGTGGGGAAAAATGGTGGAAAAGTTTTGGGGTAGATGGAGGAAGAAAAAGGGTGGTGAGAGGGAGCAGGCCAAAGGCAATCGGGAAAAGAAGATGGGGAAATAACAGTGGGGAACAAAGGTTTTGGGTAAATCTTTTTCTGATTTTTAAATCAGATTATTTGTATTTTTGCTTTTGAGTAGTTTGAGTTCATTATATGTCTTGTGTATCACCTCCTTGCCTCATGCATAGTTTGCAAATACTTTCTTCCATTTTCTGGATTGTTTCTTCATGCTACTGATTGCTTCCTCTACTTTGCAGAAGTGTTTACAGTTAATGCAATTGCATTTGTCTATTTTTGCTTTTGTTTCTTGTGCTTTTGATATCTATTTGAAAATTCCTTATCCTAACCAATTTCATGAAGCATTTATCCTATTTTTTCTTCTCTGGTAGTTTTATAGTTTCAGGTCCTACATTTAAATCTTTATTTTGAGTAGATTTTTATATATGGTAAGATAACAGTCTAGATTTATTCTTGTACATATGGGTGTTGTGTTTTCCTAGCACAGTTTACTGAAGAGAGACTGTCCTTCTTGAAGCTGTCTTCTTGGTGCCTTTGTTAAAAATGAGTAGACAGTAAATGGGTGAATTTATTTCTGAGTTCTCTATTCTGTTTCATTTGTCTGTGTCTGTCTGTCTTTCATCTATCTCTATCTCTGTCTCTCCCTGGCCCCTTTTTTTGGTGCCAGTTCCATGCTGTTTTGGTTACTATAGGTTTGTAGTATAGTCTGGCTCTGTCCTGCAGATGTTTATGGATGCCTTCTCTGTGTTGGCAGATCTGGGGGTCCACCAGATAGGATCTCATGAAGAGATCTCAAAGATCTTTAGTCCAATGTGTTTATCACATCATTTTCACTATCAAAGATGAATAAAATATAGAGGTTTATTTAGTGATAAGGCTGATGGTGCACCTGTGCTAGGCAGTGTTTTAGTTACTTGAGACACCAAGGAGTTGAGACAATCCTTTGCCTTAGAGTTTTGCATCTGTAAGTCCTGCTATTGAGAGCTGTGTGTGTCAAAATGTCTGATTAGGTCAGGCAGGATCTGGGCTGTCTGTAAGCTCAGGTAAGGGGAGGCTGGTGTCCAGCATGTATCCAGTACCCCATCAACACCCCAGTTCTTCTCCACCAATCTTCCAGTTCTACGACTGATGTGGAGGCCCTCAAAGTGACTTAAGAGGGGGAGGTATTCAGTGTGCTCTGTGGCTAGCTTGTTTGGGAGAGTAAATTGTAAATCCTCTGCCGATAAAACGTTGGGAACAAGTAGTGTTTCAGCTTGAGTTTCTCATAAATGGCTTGCAGTCGTATAAACTGGAGTGTGTATACCACAGGGCAACATGAGGGTCCCTCTACCACCCTTTCTCCCAGTGGCCGAGGTGGGCATCTACACAGAATAATGTGTGCAGCCTCACTGTGTGAAAGTTCGCTCTCTAACAGGAGGCACGAGATAGCCTTGGTCTTATGAAGACCTTGGGTGCCCAGCTCACTTCATCCCTGATCAGCCTGATGCAGGCCCTGGGCCCTGGTTCTGGAGGTGAGAACCCTGGACTTCCACTGCATGGCTGGCACAATGGGCATTCATGTGCCTACTTGGGGACTATTACGGAGACCTGTGCCAGATGCAGTGGTGCCAACCTGGGAGCCAAGGGTTCCTGCTTCTGCCGGAGAATCTGGGCAGATGTAAAGTGTTAAGATTAGGGGTAGGGGTAGTGTTAGAGTTAGGGGTTAAGGTTAGGGTTCGTGTTGAGGTTTGGGGGTTGGGGTCAAGGGTCAAGGGTCAGGGCTAAAGAGTAGGATTAGGGATTGGGGTAGAGGTAGGGTCGAGGTTAGGGTTTAGGGTTAGAGGTTAAGGTGGGGATACGGGTGGGGGTGAGGGTGAGGGTAATAAGCAGATTAGTAAAAGCATTTCTGCCTCACTTCAGTAACAACCTTCTCCAACTCATTTTGTCTCAACAAACTTATTTTTCCAGCAGAAGAATCCCAGGCTGCTTAAAGCACCCAGTGACTTTTCACACCTTAAATCTGTGAAATCCTCATGTTTTCTTCTGCCGTATGCATAGTTCAAACATACAAGATGAGGCAAAGCCAGATGCCTTCCTGAAGAGACCCAAGAAATTTCTCTCTTTCTCTCTCTGCAGCAAAATGATCTAGACCATCAGTGCTAACCTTCAAAAGCTAAACCTGTTTGTGAGCTCTCCTTTAGATACTACTGTAGACCCAAGTGTTTATATTTATATCCTATCATTTTAGTATTTATATTAATATAAGGGAGAACGTTTACATCTGTCTATACCACATGTGCCTCTGGCTTATTGCCCAGTTAATAGTAGCCTCAGGCTAAACTTTGGTTTCTATCTCTAATTTTTTGTCAGAATAAATATAACTGATCTGAAAACATCTGCTTTTATGGTAGGTGTAAGGGTTATTGCCGAGTTTAGAATGAGGAAACTGAGACTAGCATAAGAAAATTAAATGCCAATTTATTCAATTCCGAGACGAGGTTCCATGGTCCCGGGGAAAGGGGCCAGGAAAGTCGTGCTCGACTTCCCGAGGTGTGGGGTTTTATAGCGAGTGAGGGTGTCCTGATTGGCTATGAGGGAACAGGACGTGAAAGGGGCCAGCCGCCATTGGTAGGTAGGCAGGATTTCTGGTGAGCGAGCTGCCCAGGGGAAGCGGGACGTGGATGGAACAAACTGCTATTGGGCGGGTTTTGGCGGGGCTTCTTTTAAATTTTGGCAGGGTTTTTCAGCGTCAGCCTAGGTGCTGCATGTAGAGCTTGGGTGTGGAGTGGTGATGTAGTCTCTGGGCGCGGAGAGGTATGGGCGTGTCTGAGCTCCCAGCGAGGCGACCAGCCTTAGAGTAGGGACTCGGGCTGCCATCTCCATTCCTCTCTCTTTTCTTGCAGTCTGCACGGAAGTTCTTTAATGTGGACATTTTGACCACCTTCACTCTCCCGTGTCCACTGTCAGCACATTCAGACTTATCCAGCTAAGGCTGTCATCTTAGGCCAGGGATTTTTTTAGGGATCTTTATTTTGCTGTGATACGGTTGGCACCCCTTTGACTCACTTTATCACCCAGGGTTCTTTTCATTTTAGGAGTCCAAGAGGGCAGAAAAAGCAGTAGTTGAGCAATTATCCCTCTGAGTCAGGAGAGTGTCCCCTTGTGTTAAGCAATGTTGTGGAACGTCGTATGTTGTAATCTCCTAGCAGATGGGCCACGTGGCTGCTAAGCACACATGCCCCCTTGCTGCTATGAGCTCAGACTTCCTTATCATTAGTCTTTTCTATCTCTTGGGGGAATTATAAGCACCACTTAATAACCTGTAAGTCATAGAGAGTTAAAGGTGTTTCCCCAAAACACTGAGGACAGAATGAAAGGTGAGGAGTGTTAGCCACAGGTCAAAAGTGCAGGAAAGTCTCTCAATGTGGGTTGTTGGAGAAATACAGGTCTTTTTTCTTCTGGAAGTCTCCCTAGAATGGGGTGAAGGACTCTGCCCATTCTAGGATAAAAAAATGGCATATGAGACACCCTCGGATATTTATCCCAAGCTTTCGTTTAGGGTTCTTAATGAGTTTGTTCAGCCATCACAATTTCAAATGCTAAGTAGGACATTGGAATCTCTCCACCGTCCAAATTAGCACTGTCTTTTAAAGTTGAATTTCTCATTATTCTCACTTGATGTACCCTATTTATCCCACACTCACCCCAATAACACATCGTGCTCCCTGTTATCTTTGCAACAAGACTTGAATTTTACTTAGCCTGGAGGAATGCCCTTCACATCCCAGATCCAGTTCTGACTCATTCTTCAGCTCTGCATCAGTCAGTGAGGGCTAGGTTAAACGATGGTGACGAACAACCTCCAAATTTCAGTGGCTCAAAAATCTTCTTCCTCATGTGTTTGCATCTCATCATGGGTCAGGTGAGAGGTGGCTCTGTGCCGTGGTGTCATCCTAACACAGGAATTAGGGCTGAAGGAGGTACCATCAGTAAGACAGAAAGCATACTGGATAGAACTCTGTTTCTTGGAGATTTCTCCTAAAAAACTCACGTATTATTTCTTCTCATCTCCAATGGCAAAAAAATAAAAATAAAAAGAAGTTATGTGGCCATGCAAAAATTTAAGTAGGTGGGATGGAACAGTCAGAATGCATTCATAAGAAATGAACTGAAAATATTTGGAGAACAGCACCAATGACTACCGTGAACGCCAGCATGCATTCCTAACAACCCAGTGCTGTTACCCTTCACACTTCTTATGTCTTGTAACGTATTAGAACTTCTTATCTGAAGCCATATGCAAAATACATAATGACATCTCCTTTAGGATGTCCTTAGAGAATTCAAGGAAAAGAAGTTAAATAATCCAAAAAGTGCTTTTGGGTACAGCTATTTAGCACTAGAGGGTAAGATTGGAGATAGATTGTAAAGGTAATAATAGTGTTCAGGTTAGAATTAGGGTCTGGGTCAGGGTCAGGCTGGAAGTATGGTTAGAGGTGGGGTCATAGTCAGGGTCAAGATAAAAGATACGGTCAAAGGGTCAGAATTAGGGACCAGGGTATGGGTCAGGGGTTAGGGTCAGAGTCAAAGTCTACAGACAGGGTTAGGGTTAGAACTAGAGCTTTGTTCTCCTCAGGACCCACCCAAGGAGAGGCCATGGCTTTGGAGCACCTGGTAGTGTGTCCACAGTGAAGACCAAAGTTTCATTCTCCTCAAGTCTGACCTAGGGGGACGTGGCTACAGGCCATGTGATGAAGGTGAGGCAGAAGCTTCCTGTCTGCTCCCCGTGTGCAGAGGAAGGAACTCCGACACTGGTTTTACTTTCACACATTATATTCTACAAGTCTTGTTTTCAGAAGCATCCCTGCTCATCATCATAGTGTGTCATAACATATGGTAAGATTTGGGTTTGTTTCTGGAGTTTGATCTTCACATAGAGAAAGGGGAAATGCTTAGAGCCACCATCAGGACAGCTGGGATGATAGCTGGGGATGGGCAGGTGTCACTTTCAAGTCACCCCAAGCCTGAGGCTGGAGGAAACATGTCCACCCCCTGTAAACACTGTTATTCATGTTTTAATTACTCATTTTTCTTACAGCCTTAGTCAAAACAGTATTAAAAAATGAAAAGTAGGCATATTAAAACTTGAAACCTTATTTAAGTTCAAATACATTATTTGTACCTCATCATTTTTTATTTTGTGGAGAAAGTCTAAGGTTAATTGGCAGTACCATTGTAATAGATAGAATAGTGTCTGTTTTACAAACATTAACATCCTACATTACATGTATGAACCCTGAAAACCTGAGACAGGTCTCAGATTTTTTAGGGGGTTTATTTTGCCAGGTTTGAGGATGCCCACACCTGTGATGCATTCTCATGAGGGCCCGACAACAAGTGTCCAAGATGGCAGGAGCACAGCTTGGTTTTATACATTTCAGGGAGACATGAGACATCAATCATGTATAAGATATACATTGATTCAGTCCTGAAAGGTGAGACAACTTGAAGAGAAGGCCAGACAGGGGGCTTCCAGACCACTGGTAGATAAAGATGAATGGTTTCATTCTTTTGGGGTGCCTATTACCTTTTCCAGATGAGAATCGGATGTGCATTTATCTCGGTGAGCAGACGGTGACTTCGATAGAATGGGAGGCAGTTTTGCCCTAAGCAGTTCCCAGCTTGACTTTTTTCTTTAGCTTAGTGATTTTGGGTCCTCAAGATTTATTTTCCTTTCACAAGGTCTAACATGTTTTTCTATGAGTGTTAATTATTCATTGTGTATTTTATTACACAATGGCACACATTTTTAAAAAATCATCAACTTCATGACTAGGTATATAGACATAATTACATAGAAGTTCAACTTAATTTGGAAACATTCCAGAGTTTGGGTTTCCAATAATTCTTTGTGATTCTTTAAAAGGTAAAGTGATTTTTCCCCGTAAAACATAGAAACATCTAAAATCACCCATAGACTATCCTGCCACTTTCGTTTCTCTCGTTTCCTCATTTTCTGCAAAGCCTTGTTGAGGAGATTGACTTTGAATGTCCTTTTAAACTCTTCTGTTTTGGAAAGCATTGTGGTGAAACATTGACCATGGTCGCAAGTTCAGTTCACATTTTTTCTTTCTTTGAATATTTTTTCCCAGTGGCCAATATTTGATTCTGGTGTATTATGGTTAAAAGGTAGGCACTGGAACAAAATAAAGACAAGAAGTATTTGGAATAAGTGATCCAGTCACAATGGATCAATTTCCCATTGGAACATATTTTTACAAAGTCACTCTTTTTAAAATATTTAGCCATGAATTGAAGCAGAGTCTGTAAGGTTCCTTTTCTTTTTTTTAAGTAAAGACAGGGTTTCACCATGTTGGTAAGGCTGGTCTTGAACTCCTGACCTCAGGTGATCCACCTGCCTTGGCCTCCAAAGTGTTTGGATTACAGGTGTGAGCCACCACGCCTGGCCAAGGTTACTTTTTTTTCCTGGTCTAAGGTGAACAGAATTTTAGAGAAGGAACCCAGGACACAACCACAGTGCAAGAAAAAAATACGATGAATAAGTTTACACATATGTAAAAGCCCATACTCACTCCACATCAATTATTTGGAATTCTTTTGCAAAGGAGATTTCTATTCAACTCCATTTGCTTATTCACCTACATATACAAATACGGACACCTAGATAATTACCTGAAGCTTTAGTTAGTATTAAACACTGCAGCATGATGTTGCACAATTCATTTCTGTGTTGGTCATTGGTAGCTCTTTTTATTGGCTCCAATTTTTTTTGACATATTTCAATTTTTTTTAGTACTTACTTACTTTCTGATACTTCAAGATTATCCTGGCTTATATATTTACTGTCCCAGTTTTAGTATCAGACATTTCTTCAAAGAGCCTGATTCCTTTCAGAATGGTAGGAAAACTTACATCTGGCTGCCGAATGAGCACGTCGTGTCTTGTTCCTCATTAGCAACGCTAGGAAGTATATGTGTGTATGTCACCTACCTATAGACACCCAATTACAAAGGTTTCATGGAAACCTTTTTTTATGTTTAGTTTACGTTGATGTCTTCATCTCTGATCTACTATCACATGAATCTTTCTACCCTTCTCCCCTTGCTGATTTGTAACCTCCCCTACAGCAGTGATAGACGTGGTTCCTACCATCTACTACTTACGTAACTCATTGTTTTATTCCAGATACAGATACTGTGGTTTTTCAATTGTTCACGATTACCCCTGTTGGAAAGAACTTTATAAAATGGAATCCGATGATGAAGTATATTTCATATGCCTCCAGCCTACAGATTCTATTTATTTTCAAAGAGACTTAGGTCAGCACCATTTTCCCTACATCTTCAGTGAGTTTTTTCCCACATTTGTGTCTTAGTCCATTTTGTGCTTCTGTGACAGAATACCTGTGGCAGGGTAATTTGTAAGTAAAAAAGGTTCATTTGGCTCACAATACTGGTGGCTGGGATGTCTGAGATTGGGCAGTTGCATCTGGTGGGGCCTCAGTCTTTTTCACTTCATGGTGGAAAGTGGAAGGGGAGCAAGGGGTGCACCAGAGATCACAGCAAGAGGGAAAGCAAGAAGGAAGCCAAGGAAGCCACTCTTTTTGACTATCTACTCTTGCAGGAATTAATCCATTCCTTTGAGAGCAGACAGAACTCACCCCCATGGGAGGGCATTAATCTATTCATGAGGGATCCGTCTCCATAATCCAAACACCTTCCGCTGGGCCCCACCTCCACACATTGCCACATTGGGGGTCAAATTTCAACATGAGTTTTTGCAGGGGCAAAACACATCCAAACCATAGTAATTTGTAGCATAGTTAAATTATTTTTCACACTATGTATTCTGTGCTGGGATACTCCATATCCTGAATAATATTATTTAATTAGAATAGAGTTTGATTTACCCATTTAGCTGTAAAATTCTACGTGTTTTGACAAATGCATAGTGGCAGGTATCCACTATTAAAGTATCATATGGAATGCTTCAAACCCCCACCCCATGCAGCTGACGTCTTCCTGTCTGTGTAGTTTCCCTTCTCCAGAATCTCATTAAATGAGGTCACACTGTGTGGATTCTCCTGAGACTGTCTTCTTCCACTTAGCAATGTGCGTCAAAGATTCATTCATGTCTTTGTGTGAGTTGATAGCTTGTTCCTTTCTATGGCTAAATAGTATTCCATTGCATGAATGTATCACAACTTGGTTATGCATTCTGGGGAGCAAAACGTTCCTCTTCTAACTTTGTTCCAGGATTAGAGGTCTTCAAATTAAGTGACAATAGATACATTAGTAGGGGGACAATACTTGGCTTCTTGTTCCACAAGCATCATCGTGGGACAAAATTCATCAGATGGCAGGATCCAGTTTTCAAAGAGGTAAAAATAGCTCAAAGACAAGAAACAAGACTAGAATCTGATAACCCTAAAGGGCTATAGTTTTCTTATTTAAAAAAATGTTTGAGACAGGGTTCGGCTCTATCACTGAGGCTGGAGTGCAATGGTGCAAGCTCAGCCCTCTTCACCCTCTAGCTCCTGGGTACAAGCAAGTCTCCCTCCTCAGCCTCCTGATTAGCTGGGACTATAAGCACATACCATCATGCCTACTTAATTTTTGTACTTTTAGTAAAGATGCGGTTTCACCATGTTGCCCAGGCTTGTCTTGGACTCCTGGCCTCCCAAAGTGCTGGAATTATAGGCATGTGCCAGCATGCCTGGCCGAGTTATAGTTTTCCATTGAAACATAAACTTTCTCTCTATTGTAACCATCATTTTTGATCATAATCAAAGTCAGATTATTCTTGTTTTTAAAATAGAATTTTAAAATCTATTTTAAAATCTGTCTAGTTTTGTTAGATTTTGCCCAATTATGTAAGTGCGCAAGAATAAGAGCTGACCACATAAGTGCTTTCAAGCTTCTTTGCTGGAAGTTTTCATACAGAATCTCAGATTGGACTTTTAAAGGCCTTATTGAGGCTAAAAGCCAAGCCCAGAACATATTGTCAAATTTCAGCTGCATTCCTTATAGCTTTGGGTGAATTCCTCTCTTCTTGAGGCCCTCAAACTATCCCCAAAACCTGGGCCTACAAGAAAATGACCTTCCATATTAACCGTAAGGCTGTGAACCCTGTAATCTAGGTATCAGGCTGGCTTTTCTCAGAGTGCTTTGTAAGGATGGGCTCCAGAAAAGTCAACTTTAGTTCCTTAACATTGCTGGTCAGAACTGATCTTAGGTACACTCTTCCTGAATATGATATTCCGGGAAAGCCTTGATAATATAACCAAAGTTTCCAATTATGTCCTGTTCTAAGGTGAACAGATTCTTACTGGACTTCTACTAACAACTGTATTGTCATGAAAATAAGAGTATGTAGTAAGAATTTCAAAATTCTGGATAAATCAGTTGGGGAAAAAAGAAAAATGCTTCATTTCTATTTATAAAAGTGTAATCTACTAAATTGTTGTGAGTTATAGTTACCTTAAGAGAAAGAGATTTCTTAAATCCAGAAACTATAACATTAAAGAAACAGCAATGCTCAACAGAAGCTATAAAATTATAATCAATTTTCATCAGTTCATTCAGTGCCATGTATTCAATTCCAATCTTGCTGAATCTTGGGTTAGCAGTGTCATCAACCCACCAGTTTCTCAACTAGACCTCTGGAGAGCTTCACTGATTCAAGTGTATGGTCTTAAAGTTATTTTATTTTATTTTATCTATTATTGCATTTTAGGTTTTGGGGTACATGTGAAGAACGTGCAAGATTGTTGCATAGGTACACACATGGCAGTGTGATTTGCTGCCTTCCTCTCCATCACCTATATCTGGCATTTCTCCCCATGCGATCTCTCCCCAACTCCCCACCCCCGGCTGTCCCTCCCCTAGTTCCCCCTGACAGACTCCAGTGTGTAGTGCTCCTCTCCCTGTGTCCATGTGTTCTTACTGTTCAACACCCACCTATGAGTGAGAACATGTTGTGTTTTATTTTCTGTTCTTGTTTCAGTTTGCTGAGACTAATGGTGTCCAGGTTCATCCATGTCCCTACAAAGGACACGAACTCATAGTTTTTGGTGGCTGCATAATATTCCATGTATAAATGTGCCACATTTTCCCTGTCCAGTCTATCATTGATGGGCATTTGGATTGGTTCCAGGACTTTGCTATTGTAAACAGTGCTGCAATGAACATTCGTGTGCATGTGTCCTTATAGTAGAACAATTTATAGTCTTTTGGATATATACCCAGTAATGGGATTGCTGGGTCAAATGGAATTTCTATTTCTAGGTCCTTGAGGAATCACCACACTGTCTTCCACAATGACTGAACTAATTTACACTCCCACCAACAGTGTAAAAGTGTTCCTTTTTCTCCACATCCTCTCCAGCATCTGTTGTCTCCAGAGTTTTTAATGATCGCCATTCTAACTGGCGTGAGATGGTATCTCAGTGTAGTTTTGATTTGCATTTCTGTAATGACCAGTGATGTTGAGCATTTTTGCATATGTTTGTTGGCCTCATGTATATCTTCTTTTGTAAAGTGTCCTTTCATACCCTTCGCCCACTTTTGAATGGGGTTGTTTCTTTTTTTCTTGTACATCTGTTTTAGTTCTTTGTAGATTCTGGATATTAGCCCTTTGTCAGATGAGTAGATTGAAAAAAATTTTTCCCATTCTGTTGGTTGCCAATTCACTCAAATCACTGTTTCTTTTGCTGTGCAGAAGCTCTGAAGTTTAATTTGATCCCATTTGTCTATTTTGGCTTTTGTTGCCAATGCTTTTGGTGTTTTGGTCATGAAGTCCTTGCCTACTCCTATGTCCTAAATGGTTTTGCCTAGATTTCCTTCTAGGGTTTTTACAGTGTTAGGTCTTATGTTTAAGTCTTTAATCCATCTGGAGTTAATTTTAGTGTAAGGTGTCAGGAAGGGGTCCAGTTTCTGCTTTCTGCACATGCCTAGCCAGTTTTTCCAACACCATTTATTAAACAGGGAATCCTTTCCCCATTGCTTATTTTTGTCAGGTTTGTCAAAGATCAGATGGTTGTAGCTGTGTGGTTTACCTCTGAGGCCTCTGTTTTGTTCCATTGGTCTATGTCTCTGTTTTGGTACCAGTACCATTCTGTTTTGATTACTGTAGCCTTGTAGTATAGTTTGAAGTCCAGTAGTGTGATGCCTCCTGCTTTGTTCTTTTTGCGTAGAATTGACTTGGCTATGTGAGCTCTTTTGGTTCCATATGAAGTTTAAGGTGGATTTTTCCAGTTCTGTGAGGAAGGCCATTGGTAGCTTGATGGGGATAGTGTTGAATCTGTAAATTACTTTGGGCAGTATGGCCATTTTCACGATATTGATTCTTCCTAACCATGAGCATGAAATGTTTCTTCATCTGTTTGTGTCCTCTCTTATTTCATTTTGTAGTGGTTTGTAATTCTCCTTGAAGAGGTCCTTTATATTCCTTGGTAGTTGTATTCCTAGCTATTTTATTCTCTTTGTAGCAATTGTGAATGGCAGTTAGTTCTGATTTGGCTCTCTTTAAGTCTGTTATTGGTGTATAGGAATGCTTGAGATTTTTGCATATTGATTTTATATCCTGAGACTTTGCTGAAGTTGCTTATCAGTTTCAGGAGATTTTGGGCTGAGACGATGGGGTCTCATGTCATCTACAAATAGAGGCAATTTGACTTCCTCCTTTCCTACTTGAATACCCTTTTTTTCTTTTTCTTGCTTGATTGCTCTGGCTAGAACTTCCAGTACTATATTGAATAGGAGTGGTGAGAGAGGGCATCCTTGTCCAGTGCCCGATTTCAAAGGCAATGCTTCCAGTTTTTGCCCATTTAGTATGATACTGGCTGTTGGTTTTTTTGTAAATAGCTTTTATTATTTTGATATATGTTCCATCAATACCTAGTTTATCGAGGGTTTTTAGCATAAAGGGCTGTTGAATTTTGTCAAAGGCCTTCTCTGCGTCCATTGAGATAATCATGTGGTTTTTGTGTTTGGTTCTGTTTATGTGGTGAATTATGTTTATAGACTTGCATATGTTGAACCAGCCTTGTGTCCCTGGGATGAAGCCTGCTTGATCATGGTGGATAAGCTGTTTGATGTGCTGTTGCAATCAGTTTGCCAGTATTTTATTGAAGATTTTTGCATCTATGTTCATCATGGATATTGGCCTGAAGTTTTCTTTCCTTGTTGAGTCTCTGCCAGGTTTTGGTATCAGGATGATGATGGTCTCATAAAATGATTTGGGAAGGATTCCCTCTTTTTGGATTGTTTGGAATTGTTTCAGAAGGAATGGTACTAGCTCTTCTTTGTATGTCTGGTAGAATTTGGCTGTGAACCCCTAGAGAAATTATTTATTTAGACCCACATGCATGTTTATTATCTTGTTTGCTCACCATTCTTCTGGTGTTTCAAAATTATTCACTAGTATTTTTTTTTCTTCGTGAAGCATGTCCTTTAGAAGTGCCTTTGGTAGGCCTATGTGTGTGCCAAATTTCTTAAGTTTTATTTATCTAAAGGTATCTTTATTTCAGCCTCATCTTGCAATACAGTATTGGTGATTGAGTACACAGTTCTAAACTGAAATTATTTTATTTGATCACTTTTAAGATACAATAAAATCCCTCATAATAAGATTACTGAGGATGAATATTTTTAACTTGGTAAAAAGAAGAGTGGGCTTATTGTCATAACTAAAGAAATGAGTTACCTGAGCCTGTCTAGCTGATTGACTAGAAGTTCCAGTGGTCTGGCTTTATAATTAAAATATTTAATCATCCTGGTTGTGGTTTGGTATCACATGGTTGTGGTGGTGACTTTCTGCTCCAAAATAATTGTCAAAGGGTGCCAGTTCTGGATCCTGTCTCACTGGCTAGGACTTGCAGAACAGTGGCAGCAATTGTAGTTATCTCATATTTAGCTGGGGCCCATTTAGTAGGTCTAATCAAAAGAGATTGGGCAAGAATAATGCTGGAAATAAAAGAGTCATCCTCTGGCTCCCTGTTTCCTGAGATAGAGTGCTGACTTTTCCTTCCAAACCTTACTATGTCCCCTAACCTATCTTACCATTCAGAAGATAGAAGTTTATTTCACCCAGTTTGAGAATAGAACTAGACAGAAGGCTGCCAATCATTAGTAATTGATTATTAATAACCAAGCATGCTGGATCCAAATTTTTATTATAATGGGATTTATTATCATCAAATTCTGCTAATTATTTACTATCTTATTGGCTTTCATTGTAGCTATTAAAACACCTACCTTAATTATTTCTTTGTAGGTTATCTGTCTTTTTTTTCCTCTGGCCTGCTTTAAGGATCCCTTTTTTCTTTGACGTTTTGCCGTATATGACAGCTTTAGGAATATATTTAAAAATTTATCCTCTTTGCGATGCACTGTGCTTCTTGAACTTACACATTTGTATCTTTCCTAATTCTGTAAAATTCTAAGGAATTAACTTTTTAAATATTGCTTCTCAATTTTTAAAATCTATCCTTCTTGAAATCTGATTTTTGATATGTCAGATCTTTTCAGTCTAACATCTGTACTGTTTAACCATTCTCTGTTCATTCTGAATCATTTTGTCTGCTATGTTATTGTTTACTAATTTTCTGTTTCTATCTGCCATTTGACCTATTCATTGAGTATTTTCATTTCAACAAACAGGTGTTTAATATCTAAAAGCTTCATTTGATTACTTGTCACATTTGCCTGGTCATTCCTGATGGTCTCTTGTTGATGGCTCATTGTTGTGATTCTATCCCTTATGTCTATTTCTTTCTAAATAGATTTTCTATATTTCACAGCTGATAAAATTTTAATATCTGAATTTCTTGGAGGTCTAAATATTTGTTATATCTTCTAATTTTACACTCCTGATGAGTTGCTTCCTTTGTGTCTGGTGATTTTTGTTGGTGAGCTCACATTTTCTTAACCTTAACCTGGGAATCTACTGGGCTCAACTAGGAAATTTTTCTTGAAAAAGATCTATCTGTGTTTGAATCTGGTAGGACTGTTGCGGTGCTACCAGTCCACTTTTAGCCTCTTTCAGTTTTTAGCTTAGCACAGAGGTCTCAAATTTAGCTCTTCCATATTACTGTTGATATAAGCCTTGTTTTCTGAATGCAATTCCTTGGGCATTTTCTCATCTTAACATTTTTATTCTTTATTCTTTTTTTTTTTTTTTTTTTTTTTTGAGACAGAGTCTCACTCTGTTGCCCAGGCTGGCGTGCAGTGGCATGATCTCGGCACACTGCTACCTCCAACTCCTGGGTTCAAGCAATTCTCCTGCCTCAGCCTCCCAGGTAGCTGTCAGCAGGGCACATGGGAATTTCTCCTACTTCCTTCAAGTTCCATAATGCATAGGTAAGTTTTTGTTTTGTTTTGTTTTTCAGAATCTGGTTGTTGTACAGTGGAAGGTGTTGCAGAGCATCTAGCTCAGAATTTTGTTGAAGAAGAAAATTTCTTTTAACTTACTTTTTTAAAAAAAGTATTTAATTTTTTAGAAGTTTTTTTATATTTTTATTTATTTACTTTTTTTAAATTGCATTTTAGGTTTTTGGGGTACATGTGCAGAACATGCAAGATAGTTGCATAGGTACACACATGGCAGTGTGTTTTGCTGCCTTCCTCCCCTTCACCCACATTTGGCATTTCTCCCCAGGCTATCCCTCCCCAGCTCCCGCCCGCCGCTGTCCCTCCCCTATACCCTTCAATAGACCCCAGTGTTTAGTACTCCCTTCCCTGTGTCCATGTGTTCTCATTGTTCATCACCCGCCTATGAGTGAGAATATGCAGTATTTCATTTTCTGTTCTTGTGTCAGTTTGCTGAGAATGATGTTCTCCAGATTCATCCATGTCCCTACAAAGGACATGAACTCATCATTTTTTATTGCTGCATAATATTCCATGGTGTATATGTGCCACATTTTCCCAGTCCAGTCTATCATCGATGGGCATTTGGGTTGGTTCCAGGTCTTTGCTACAGTAAACAGTGCTGCATAGCGATTCCTCAAGACCTTAGAAATAGAAATTCCATTTGACCCAGCAATCCCAAAAAGACAGACACTGTAAGTTTCCACTTATATGAAGTATCAAGAATAGTCAAATTCATAGAAACAAAGGCCAGCAACTGGGCCTGGGGGAAATAAAGGGTTGATTAATTAATATACAGTTTCACTTGTGTAAGATGAAAAACTGGAGATTTAGTACTCAATGTTCTGAATACACTCATCACTACTGAACTACCCATTTAAAGATGGTTAAGATGGTAAATTTCATGCTTATTACCACATACATATATATATTTGTTGATAACATTTGAAGAAAGAAAGGAAATGGTTAACACAATATTGCAGCAGTCTCTCCTCTGTGGGATGTGATCTGAAAAAGGCACACAAGGAAATTAAAAAAAAATTTTGTTCCTTAAGTTCAAGTGTTTTTCATCATCCTCTAAAAGGATAAGCTCTTACAAATTTAATTTTTAAAATCAACTCCCCAGGAAAGGGAAGATGTGCCAGTACAAAAGCTCTAAAAATAAAGAACTAAAGGATAGGGAAGGCAAAAGGAAAGAACCAAGAATTCTCTCAGTATTATTAACTTTAAAGTCTGTTTTCTAAATAATAAAGGATCAATTTCTGTACAACAACTTAAGGTTATAAGTGGTACTGGTCAAAGTAGACGCAACTTTATATAACTACCATATATCTTTTTTTTTTTTTTTTTGAGACAGAGTTTTGCTCTTGTTGCCCAGGCTGGAGTGCAGTGGCGTGATCTCTACTCACCACAACTTCCGCCTCCTGGGTTCAAGCAGTTCTCCTGCCTCAGCCTCCTGAATAGCTGGGATTATAGGCGCGCACCACCATGCCCAGCTAATTTTTTGTATTTTTAGTAGAGACCAGGTTTCACCATGTTGACCAGGATGGTCTTGATCTCTTGACCTCGTGATCCACCCGCCTCAGCCTCCCAAAGTGCTGGGATTATAGGCATGAGCCACCCCCCAGCTCCAAATATCTTTTTTTTTTTTTTTTTTTTTTTGATTTGAGACAGACTTTCGTTCTTGTTACCCAGGCTGGAGTGCAATGGCACGATCTCGGCTCACCACAACCTCCGCTCACCACAACCTCCGCCTCCTGGGTTCAAGCAATTCTCCTGCCTCAGCCTCCTGAGTAGCTGGGACTACAGGCACGCACCACCATGCCCAGCTAATTTTTGTATTTTTAGTAGAGACAGGGTTTCATCATGTTGACCAGGATGGTCTCGATCTCTTGACTTTGTGATCCACCCGCCTCGGCCTCCCAAAGTGCTGGGATTATAGGCGTGAGCCACCATGCCCAACCTCCAAATATCTTTTTTAAATATGGAGCCAAATGATATCAGTCCCTCAGCCTCCCTATATTGCTCACCAAAACAGGAGAAATCAGACAGGACAGTGGTAGTCCTCAGTGGTCTGAACAAGGGAAAGCAGAAAGAGGCCCTGAGGGCCAGCATTCTGCCTGGAGAAATCAGAAGCTCATGGCTACACAGTATACAGCTCGTTCAGAGGCTTCCCACTTCTGAATGGTTTCCTGCTAAGAAAAAAAAAAAAAAGGTAAGGTTCAAAAACATATCTACATGGTTCCTTATGGGGGGTGAGGGGGGAAAGAAATTAAAATGTTTAATTCTTCTCAATAGCTTTAGAACATGCAAATCAAATTCTGAATTTTCTACTGTCTACAACAGTGGGGACTCTGGTCAGATACAGACAGGTCACTGATGCTGACTGAAAATCACTTATATTCTACTCTTATTTTTATTTGCAATGCATTCAGAAAAAAAAAGTTTGATTAAAATGTTTCTCATCATTCTACTCAAAGTACCACAGGCTCTTTATTCTATCAAATTAAATTATCACTCTGAAAAAATACAAGGAATTCTTTAAAGATAAAATGTACAAACTCCAAATAGAATCTTGAGTCCTGCCCTATACCCTGAACTCCAGATTCACATCTTCAGTGTTCTTCACATTTCTACTTCAAAGTCTAGCCAGCATCTAAAACTTAACACAGTCATAAGGAGTATCTTTCGTATCCACCCTTTCTCATCTTCCAACAGCCATTTTTCTTCCAGGCTGGTGTAAAAGGCTGTCACGCTTACCTTCCACTGAGCTGTTAACATTTAAACTGTCTGTGGGCTGCAAAGCTAAAAGAACACTGATTGTAACACTTCTTCTGGGGCCTCAGGGCCTGCACAGAGTATGGCTCCTCCTCGTACTTAAAAGCACTCACCCCAGCTCCTGCACATGCTTACCTGCATTTTCCCTACCACAATGGGTTGAGCACAGGGGGCTCTAGTGATTGGAGCCTGCCCCTGCCAGCGCCTAAGTGCTACTTCCAGCACCCACACCCCAGTTCCTGCCAGCAAAGGGGTCAGGGAAATTATCCTGCTTCACTCTCTCAGTCAGGTGACCAAATCAACATCAACAGTGATCAGTCACATTGAAAGTACACACCCTTTATATGATGTGATGAAAAGGACACTTCATCTTTTCTGTCTTCCTCCCAGACATCCATAAACCCAGATGTATCATGAGAAACACATTTGATAAATCCCACTTGAGGGACATTCTACAAAATACGTGACCAGTAGTCCTCAAAGCTGACAAGGTCACCAAAAAAGAAAGAAAAGCCTGAAAAACTGCCACAGTCTAAAGGAAGCCAAGAAGACACAATGACTAAATGTAATATGGTAACCTGCATAAGATCCAGGAACACAAAAAGGACCTTGTTATAAGCTGAATGTTTGTGGCCTCCCCAGAATCCTCATATGTTGAAGCTTTAACCCTGAATGTAATAGTTTCCAGAGCGAGGGTGTTTGGGAGGGAATCAGCATTAGATGAAGTCATCAGGGCAGGGCCCTGGTCTGATGGGATTAGTGCTCTTATAAAGAGACACAGAGAGCTTGTTCTTTCTCTCTTTCAGTGAGAACACACCTAGGAAAGGGGACTGTGCCATGTGCAGGTGAGGAAGAGAGTCCTCACTGGAACTCAACCATCCTGTCACCTGATCTCAGACTTTCAGCCTCCGGATCTGTGAAAACAAATTTCTTTTTTGTCACCATCCCCGCTGGGCTCACGGGGCATGGCTCTGCTGCAGTGGCCGGGTCACCTCCATGAAGTGATTGCTCAGGGTGGGCCCTGAGTCATTCTTGAAGGTCTGGCTGACACAGAGATGCCTCTTGTTGCTGCTCTTGTCCCAGTGCTTCCATTAGCTCACCTTCAGTTCGAGCGATTCTCCTGCCTCAGCCTCCGGAGAAGCTGGGATTACAGGCACCCACCACTACGCCTGGCTAATTTTTGCATTTTTAGTAGACATGGTAGACATGGGGTTTCACCATGTTGGCCAGGCTGGTCTCGAACTCCTGACCTTGTGATCCACCCACCTCAGCCTAACAAAGTGCTGGGATTACAGGCATGAGCCACTGCACTCGACCTTTTTTTTTAAAATTTATTATTTATTTTAGAGACAATCTCATTCTGTTTCCCAGGCTGGAGTACAGTGGCACCATTTTGTCTCATTGCAACCTCTGCCTCCTGGCCTCAAGCAACCCTGGATGAATAGGCATAAGTCTGAGGCTGAAGTGCCAGCCCTGGATCCATTCCTATGTGGCTATGCTATTGGGAGCAAGTTCATCTCTATGGGGGATGAGCTCAGGGTACTCAGATCACCACTTGCCTGACTCTGGTGCTCTCTCTAGACATCCCACCTGGCCTGACACCCACCTTGTGGCTGAAGGCCGGGATCTGTGTGCAGTGGAGCTCGTGGCCCAGCTCCAGCCTGTAGGTGCCGTCATTCTCGGTCTGCAGCCTCTGGCTGGTGCTGCACCTCGCGCTGGCTGTTTTGCTGAGCTGTGAGGATCAATCAAGAGACCCTTGTCCTCCTCTGCCAGGCAGCCCTTCACCAGGGCTCCAAGAAGAGGAGGGCCCAGCCCAGCCTGGCTTCAGCTGCGTCCCCCCGCCCCTATGCACTGCTTCGCCTGTCATTCCATTAGAACCTGTCCATGGGGAGGTCTTAAGAGATGGATGAATGTCCCCTCAACAGACACACCCTTTTTTTAAATGAGCAGGTACTAAGTCCTATTCAGAGCCCACCGAATGACTAATGGAAAATCCTGTGGTGACAGCATATCTTAGCTCGCAGAGCCACAGCCACAGGAAACAGGGCAGGCCCTGCTACCTCCACCTGCCCCGCAGCCAGGCACACAGTGCCTTACCCAGGAAGCTGTACTGGATCCTCAGGGAGTTGGTCCAGAGCTGGCCCCACTGCTGCAGCAGGCCAAGGGCACACAACCCCGCCAGCCCTGGCACGAAGAGCTTGGCACCCAGGGCAGCCATCCACCATCCCTCCTCCTCCTCCCTTTCCAGCAGCGCTGCAGGGACAGACAGCAGGCAGGTGAAAGGGTCAGCCCCTAGAGACCAACACCCCCAGCCCTAGGCAAAGAGGGGACTCGGAAATACCCCAGGGGCCTTGGGGTTGGGGGCTCCTTGAAGAGCCAACACCTGTTTCCTGCACAACAGGCCATAGGCAGGCCTGATCACGACCCACTGCAGCCTTGACCTCCCAGGCTCAATCAATCCTCCCACCTCAGCCTCCCAAGTAGCTGGTACTACAGACATGTGCCACCACATTGGCTAACTTTTGTATTTTTTTTTTTTTGTAGAAACAGGGGTCTCACTATGTTGCCCAGGCTGATCTTGAACTCCTGGGCTCAAGCAATCCTCCTGCCTTGGCTTCCCAAAGTGCTGGGATTATAGGCATGGGACACTGTGCTTGGCCCAAAAATAAAGTAGAATGAGGCCAGGCACAGTGGGTCATGCCTGTAAACCCAGCATGCCAAGGCAGGCAGATTTCCTGAGGTCAGGACTTTGAGACCAGCCTGGCCAACATAGTGAAACCCTATCTCTACTAAAAATACAAAACAAACAAAATTAACAAGGTATGGTGGCAGGCACCTGTAATACCAGCTACTTGGGAGGCTGAGGAAGGACAATCATTTAAACCCAGGAGGCAGAGGCTGCAGTGAGCCAAGATTGCCCCAGTGCATCCAGTTCCAGCAACAGTGTGAGACTCTGTCTCAAATAAATAAATAAAGTAGAATGAAACAAAATCAAATAGGACAGATGACAAAAGAATTAACCACACATCATGGGTTGTCAGGTAAATTCCACCTTCTGAAGGTCTGCTTCTGCAACACTGAAGGTCATCCAGAACACACAGGTGGAAGTGGGCCAGCTGTTATGACTCCCAAGCACCCACATGAGGTGATCAACAGCCACCGCTCCAAGTGGCCCCAGCCCCAGCTCCTGTCCTTACCTTGGAATCTTTAAGAACTCATAAGCAGCACACCCAGGTGCCACCACCTCAGCTCTGGCACAGGGCCAGCACCTGCTCAGCCTGTGTGTGTGTTTTAAATGCCCAGCATATTTTAGGTCAAAATGTTACATGTGTTTCTTATTGTTGGCAAGAATAAAAACAGCCCAAAAGCTGCTATTTTAAGGTTTGTGGGGGAGGTTGAAGGTTGGGGGAGGTTCTGGAGGCTCACACTGAGCCTGTGTCTATCCTTAGATGGGATGTTGACATTGAGAGGCTGGGTTGATGACGACCATCAGGAGGCATTTGGCCCACACCCTAGCCTGGCTACGGAGGAGACGGGGCACAAGGGGTCTCATCTCCTACCTGTCACGTGGGCCTGGTCACTCAGCAGATGGCTCGGCGATGCGGGGAGGCCAGCTTGCTGCCTGTCTGCCACAGGAGGTTCCCTGTAAAGATGACAGGGCTGCCCCCATCACCAGTTTCATCTCCAGCTGCGCCTGGAACCACTCGGGCTTGCTGACCATGGGTGGCTGCAGGTCACTGTAGTCCTGAAAAGGCCTTGGTGTCACCTGGAATGACAGGCTTGACCAGCAGGCCCAGCCATGACACACAAGCTGGGACTGGAGACAAGGCAGGAGACAGCCCAGCTAATGGCTTTCTATGCCAGTCCTTCCCCAATTTTTGTTTGTTCTTGAGACAGAGTCTCACTCTGTCACCCAGGCTGAAGTGCAGTGGCAGGATCCTGGTTCACTGCAAACTTCACCTCCCAGGTTCAAGTGATTCTTCTGCCTCAGCCTCCCAAGTAGCTGGGATGACAGGCACACACCACAGTGCCCAGCTAATTTTTCTATTCTTAGTAGAGATGGGGTTTTGCCGTGTTGGCCCAAGCTGGTCTCAAACTCCTGAGCCCAAGTGATTCACCTGCCTTGGCCTCCCAGAGTGTTGGGATTACAGGTGTAAGCCACTGTGCCCAGTCTGTCCCCAATTTTTTAAACTCCAGATTTCTCAAAATTAGAATCCTGTATTACAAACTCAGACGTAAGTACAAAGGACTCCTCTGCTCTCCTTGACAACCCCCTCGTTGGATCCATCAGGAACTCAGTAGATCATTGCTATGGAATGTGACTAGAATCAACCCCATCTGTCACCTCCACTACCCACCAGCTCCAGCCCTGGTCATCGTGCCTGTCTCACTGTAGCATCCTCCTGGCTCTCCCAGCTCCCATCCCGCTGCTGATAGCTGATCTCCACGTGGTTACCAGACATGACAAATGATGGCACACTAGTGTTTCTTACAGTACAATCGAAAGTCCTTAAGAAGGCCAGTGAAGCCAGAACTTTGTTGGTCACTGGTGCAGACACTGGCAGGTGGGCCACAGGGACAGCTCACTATACTCCAAGGCCCCACATGGGAGATCCTCTAGAAAAGCCATGAGCAACTACAGATACCATCTTTGATGGCCCCACCAACCTGTGGACACACCCCACACACCCCTCTGATAGCCACTAGCTGGTCACTTCACCCAAAAGATGTCAAAACAATACTCGCTATTACCAGACCATCACTACTTAATGCTGTTTCCCTGATCCCCACCGATGTGTGTGCAGATGTGTACAGATGTATATCCATGTACAGATACATGTGTAGATGTGTATGTATACAGATATATGGAAATACACAGGTGTGTGTGAATGTGTGGATATGGATGTGTGTGTACATGGATGTGTATATATGTAGATGTGTGTGTGGATTTGTGTATGTGAATGTATGTGTACAGGTATGTCTACATGTGGATGTAGGTGCTCGCAGCTCTTCCTGATGACAGGCACATCCTAGCGCCGGCTTTCTCCAGTATCAGAGGCTGCGCAATGGTGTCAGAGCTTCCTCAGGGTGCACATGAACATGGTGAGCACAGAAATTCTCTCCCGAACCACAACACTTTGCAGGTAAAGAGAACACTAGTTACAAATGCATCAGGTCAGCAGGCATAAACTGGGGCTCTCTGGGCAACCCAGGACCTAACCCCCACACACCAGGCGAGGGGGTGCCAAACAGAACACTTCCCACACCAACCTTAAATCCCATAAACTTTGAGACAAGTTGAACCCAAGCTCGGGCACTTTGCATTCATGAGCTCACCTGCCTCAGTTTCCTCATCTTGTATGTGGTTACCAAAAGGACTTGAAGAAGGGACCTCCTGTCTACTGGAACAAGCTCCAGAAAGTTACAGAGCACTGGCTGTTACTGTAATTGTGATGAGTCTGGGGCGGATAGAACTAGAATTTCTCCAAAGGCAAATAAACATTTCCAGGCTTCAGACAGCTCTATAGGGAGAAGCAGGAAGGTCCAAGGGGAGGTACAGGCAGTATGTGCTTGCACATTTAGCAAATAAGACATTCAGGGGCCCCTGGGCGTTCTGGAAATGAGGCAGAAGTCTCAACTGTCAGACAGGTGGGGCTTTAGGAGGAAGGTGGCTCTCCCCTGACATGGGTCTTCTCCCCACCCAGGCTGACAGCACAGGTGGAAGTGGAGAGCATATTTATGCAGCAAGACATCCAGCCCCGGCTTCCGACGCTCCACTCCAGGCCTCTCTGAGAAGACACTGGAAACTGAGGCAGAATCAGGAGATCCACTGCTGAACGTGCCCAGTGGTCATGCCTGACGGGATCAAGTCTAAAGCTGCTATTTGTATCCTGGCTGGAGTGCAGTGGTGCGATCTCGACTCACTGCAACTCTAGTTCTAGTTCCATCCACTCCACCCTCCAGATTCAAGCAATTCGCCTGCCTCAGCCTCCTGGGAAGCTGGGCCTACAGGCGTGCACCACCACACCCAGGTAAGTTTTGTACTTTTGGTAGAGACAGGGTTTCACCTTCTTGGCCAGCCTGGTCCCAAATTTCTGACTTCATGTGATCCTCCCACCTTTTGTATACTTTTTGAAGTAACCAATCTGCTTGCGAAGGGGATAGAAGTTTTAAATCTTCCCCCGAGGATGGAGGAGACAGACACAAAACCTCAACACAATGACAAGGGCTTCAAGTGACTAAGTTCCATCCAGGTACCCTTGGGTAAGAACCCTTGAAAAGCACCTACTAAGATGAAAATGAGCCTGGACAACATAGTAAGACCCATCTCCACAAAAAAAGAAAAAAAAACCAGAAGGGCATGGTGGCACAGGCCTTAGTCCCAGCTACTTGGGAGGCTGAGGCAAGAGGATTGCTTGGGCCCAGGGGTTCGAGGCTGCAATGATTTAGGATCATGCCATTGCACAGAAGACCTTGTAAAAGAAAGAGAAAAGTGGGGGAGAGTGGAGAGGGGGAAAGACATGGGGGAAAGGGAGGGAAAGAGGTAGGAAGAGGAAAAGAGAGGGAATAGAGGGAGGGAGAGAAAGAAAAGAAAAGAAAAAAGAAAGGAAGAAAAGAGAAAAGAAATGAGAACAACATATAAACCTCGTGGCCAGGGAATTCCACTGTTAAGGATTTACTCTGCAGAGAGAATGGTGTTCACTAAGAGAGGAAACCTGGAAAAAACTCAGGAGTCCTTCATTATGGAACTAGCTGTATACATTCCATTCCATGGACTATTACATGGTCATTCGCACTACACGGGAGATGCTGATTTTTTTTAAGTGGATACATTAACTCCACATGCTTATTGTGTGCATAGATCATCTCGGAAAGAAATCACCAAGAAAACCCTAACAGTGGTTGGCTTTCAGGAGGGGTGGGAGAGAGGCTTTAAGGCTGCACCAGCACCAACCAATAGAACTTTTTGTAATGAGGACCATGTTTCAGGGCCACCTGCAGCTGTGGAGCACCTGAAATGTGGCCCACGCAGCCAAAGAACCAAATCTTTCATTTTCTTTCATGTTAACTCATTTAGATTTTTTTTTCTTTTTTGAGATGGAGTCTCGCTCTGTTGCCCAGGCTGGAGTGAAGTTGCATGTTCTTGGCTCCCTCAACCTCTGTCCTTCAGGTTCAAGCAGTTCTCCTGCCTCAGCTTCCCAAGTAGATGGGGTTACAGGGACTCACTACCAAATCTGGCTACTTTTTGTGTTTTTAGTAGAGATGGGGTTTCACCATGTTGGTCAGGCTAGTCTCAAACTCCTCACCTCAGGTGAGTCACCTGACTCGGACTCCGAAAGTGCTGGGATTATAGGCATGAGCCACCATACCCAGCCTCACTTAGATTTCAATAAGCATGTATGCCATTGGCTGCCATATGGGAGACTCAATTCTATGCTCCTGCATAGCTTTTGAACATTGAATCATTTAAATACATTGCCTATTTTTTTAGTTGTGGAACTTAATAGAATAGTATTTAGATTGTATTAATCTAAATGAAATCTACAATAGAATTTAAATTGTACCAGCAAATGCTGATATATAAAAAGATTACCAAGGGGTGTGTGTGTGTATGTATATTTCTTTTTCTTTCTTTTTTTTTTTTTTGAGTCAGAGTCTTGCTCTGCCACCCAGTCTGGAGTGCAGTACTATGAACTTGGCCACTGCAACCTCCGCCTCCAGTGTTCAAGTGGTTCTCCTTCCTCAGCTTCCCAAGTCACTGGGATTACAGGCACGTACCACCATGCCCAGCTCATTTTTGTATTTTTAGTAAAGAAGGCTTTATACCATGTTGGCCAGGCTGGTCTAGAACTATTGACCTCAAGTGATCCACCTGCCTCAGCCTCCCATAGTGCTGAGGATTACAGGTGTGAGCCAGCAAGCCCAGCCTCAAAGGTATATTTCTGAGTAAAAAAGCAAGGTACAAACAAAAAATAGGGAACAGCTGGGTGTGGTGGCTCATTCCTGTAATCCCAGCACTTTTCGAGGCTGAGGTGGGAAGATGGCTGGAGCCCAGGAGGTTGGGGCTGCAGTGAGGCATGTTTGCACCACTGCCCTCCAGCCTGAGTAAGAGAGCAAGACCCTGCCTCAAGAAAAACTAAAATTAAAATTAAAAAACCAAAACCTAAGCATGACTATTGGGTTTTCTTGATATTGTATGATATGTGCTTTCCTCAAAACTGTTATGATATCATCCCATCACCCATCTGATGTGAAAAAGAAAAAGTAAAACCCAGAAACTCGAACTAAAAATATTTGCAAATCTATAGCATTATGCATTGTCCTGTGTCTCCCCGAAAGACGCTGAAGCCCTACACCACAGTGTCTGTGGATGGGACCTTATTTGGAAATAGACTCTTCACATGTGATCAAGCTAAGCTGAGGCAATAAGGGTGAATCCTAATCCCGTGTGCCTGGTGTCCTTATAAAAAGGGGATGTGTGGACAAAGACACCTACAAAGGGAAGACAATGTCAAGACAGACACAGAAGACTGCCTACAAGCCAAGGGACTCTGGAGGCTCTGAGAATCCAGGAGCGAGACCTGGGACAGATCCTCCCTCTCAGCATTTACAGGAAAAACAATCAATCAAAAAACTCCTTGATTTCAGACTCCTGGCCTCCAGAACTGTGAGAATAAATCTCTGTGGTTGAAGTGACAACATTTAGGGTACTTTGTTAAGGCAGCACTGGGAAATGAATGCAGAGTTCTCGGGGCGTGCATCAACACTTCTGCAGGAAATTTGGGATGTGGCATGCTTGAACTTACAATTCATACCTTTCTCTACTCTGAATTCTTTTTCTGAGAGACAGGGTCTTACTCTGTCACCCAGGCTGGAGTGCAGTGGCACAAGCATGGCTCACTGCAGCCTCCACCTCCTGGGCTCCAGCAATCCTCTTGCCTCAGCCTCCTGAGTAGCTGAGACTACAGGCACATGCCACTGTGCCTAGCTAATTTTTAAAAAATGTGTTGTAGAGATGGGGTCTTGCTATGTTGCCCAGGTTTACCTGGAACTCCTAGCCTCAAATGATCTTCCCACTTTGGCCTCCCAAAGTTCTGGGATTACAGGTATAAGCCATTGTAACTGGCTTGCCTTCAGGTGATCCGCCCACTGAACTGCTGACTTCAGGTGATCCACCCACTTCAGCCTCCTAAAATGCTGCAATCTTGGCTTACTGCAACCTCTGCTCCTGGGTTCAAGCAATTCTCCTGCCTCAGCCTCCCAAGTAGCTGGGATTACAGGTTCCTGCCACCATGCCTGGCTAGTTTTGATACTTTTAGTAGAGATGGGGTTTCACCATGTTGGCCAGGCTGGTCTTGAACTTCTGACCTCAGGTGATCCACCTGCCTCAGCCTCCCAAAGTGCTGGGATGACAGGTCTGAGCCACTTCACCCAGCCTACTTCTATTATTATTACATTGTAATATGTAATTAAATACTTACACAACTCACCATAATGTAGAATCAGTGGGAGCCCTGAGCTTGTTTTTCCTGAAACTAGATGGTCCCTTCTGGGGGTGACAGGAGACAGTGACAGATCAACAGGCATTAGATTCTCATAAGGAACAGGCAGCCCAGCTCCCTCACATGTGCTGTTTACAGTAGGGTTTGAGCTCCTATGAGACTCTAACACTGCCGCTGATCTGACAGGAGGTGGAGCTCAGGCGGTGATGCCAGCAATAAGGAGTAGCTGTGAACACAGATGAAGCCACCCTCGCCCGCCCGCTGCTCACCTGCTGTGCTGCCTGCCCAGTTCCTAACAGGTGAGCTGGGAGTTCAGACTCACGCCTGTAATCCCAGCACTTTGGGAGACTGAGGTGGGTGGATCACCTGAGGTCAGGAGTTTGAGACCAACCTGACCAACATAGAGACAGCCTATCTCTACTAGAAATACAAATATTAGCCTGGCGTGGTGGCTCATACCTGTAATCCCAGCTACTTGGGAGTCTGAGGCAGGAAAGTCACTTCAATTCAGGAGATGCAGGTTGCAGCGAGCCAAGATCATACCATTGCATTCCAGCCTGGGCAACAAGAGTGAAACTTCACGTCAAAAAAAAAAAAAAAAAAAAAGGCCAGACGCGATGGCTCATCCCATAATCTTGGCTCATACTTGTGATCCCAGCACTTTGGGAGAATGAGGAGGGCGAATCACCTGAAGTAAGGAGTTCAGGACAAGCCTAGCCAACATGGTGAAACCCTGTCTCTACTAAAAATACAAAATTTAGCCAGGTGTAGTGGTACATGCCTGAAATCCCAGCTACTCAGGAGGATGAGGCAGGAGAATTGCTTGAACCTCAGAGGTGGAGGTTACATTGACCCGAGATGGCACCACTGCACAGAGTGAGACTGTCTCAAAAAGACAAAAACAAAAACAGGCTATAGACTGGTACTGATCCGTGGCCAGGAGGGTTGGGGACCCCAGCTGTAGATGATATGTGATGATCAAATCAGGGTAACTGAGACAATCATCACCTCAAATATTTATCTTTTGTTTTGGGAACACGAAAATCCTTCTCTTCTAGCTATCTTGAAGTATTCAAATAAATTCTCATTCACTGTAATTTCCCTTGTGCACTATTGATTACTGTAACTTATTCCTTCTATCTAGGCCTTGTCTTTCATTTTTTTAAATTATTTTTATTTATTCCCAAGACAGTCTCTCTCTTTCTGCCAGGCTAGATTGCAGTGGCTCGATCTCGACTCACTGCAACCTCCACCTCCTGGGTGCAGGCAATTCTCCTGCCTCAGCCTCCCGAGTAGCTGGGATTACAGGCGTGTGCCACCATTCCTAGCTAACTTTTGTGTTTTTAGTAGAGATGGGGTTTCACAATGGTGTCCAGGCAGGTCTCAAACTCCTGACCTCAAGCAATCCACCCACCTCAGCCTCCCAAAGTGCTGGGATTATAGGAATGAGCCACAGCACCCGGCCATTCATTCATTCTTACATTCATTCATTCCACTAATAACTACTGCCTGGTTATCATATATCCGATGGGGTTCCAGGCTCTGGGGAAAAAACAATGAGGAAAGCAAAGTTGCTTTTTTATTAATGGATTCATCATTCTAATGAGGAGAAAAGAGACAGGCGATCCATAAACAAACCATTAACACAGACAGCACATCAGGTGGAGAGCGCTGTGAAGAATAAATACTAAAGCAGGTGCGGCCAGGTGCGGTGGCTCACACCTGTAATCCCAGCACTTTGGGAGGTGGAGATGGATGGATCCCCTAAGGTTAGGAGTTCAAGACCAGCCTGGACAACATGGTGATATGCCATCTCTCCTAAAAGTACAAAAAAAAAAAAGAACCAGGCGTTGTGGACCCTGTCTGTAATCCTAGCTACTCACGAGGCTGAGGTGGGAGGATTGCTTGAACTCGGGAGGTGGAGGTTGCAGTGAGCCGACAATAAAAAAGTAAAGAGAAATCAGGTGCAGGGGGTGCTGTGGTGGTGGGGAAGGTGGTCAGGAAAGGCCTCTCTGTGAAGGTGATAGACATGAAGGCTGAGCCTGGGGACTCCTGAGGAGAGCAGCCCGGGAGGGCTGTAGCTGTTAGTGCTATTTGTGGTTTTTTTGTTTTGTTTTGTTTCGTTTTGTTTTTGAGACAAAGTCTTGCTCTGTCGCCCAGGCTGGAGTGAAGTGGCACAATCTCGGCTCACTGTGATCTCCACCACCTGGGTTCAAGCCACCTCAGCCTCCCAAAGAGCTGGGATGGCAAGCATGAGTCACTGCCCCTAGCCTATGTATCAACATTTTTAAATTCTTCCAAAAGCTGTGCTTTAGGAAGACTGTTCTGACAGCCATCAGAAATAAATTACAGAATGGCAGGACAAGGATCACGTCAGTGACAGGGTGGCTGTGGACATTTGCTGGCCAGCAGCAGAGAAGCTACTCAGACCCCGGATTCTACCTCTGCAGCCCACCTGCACCTGAACCCTCCTCCCCACATCAGTAGAAGCCTGGAACTCTCAGAAGGCAGGCCTCAGCAGCTGCCACCTTCACCAGAATCATGTGATTAATTTGTTCACACAGAAGAAAGCAGGAACCCCGAGAGAACAGGATCCAGAATGTGTGGGTTTTGATGGACAGGGTGGTAGGATCTGGGAGGCTCCACCTATCTCCCCCTCTGACCCTCACACTCCTTCCCCAGTCCTGCTCGGCATAGAGACTAGAGTGACATCACCAGAAATGTAGACGCTTGGAAGGACACCAGCAACACAGAGAAGGGGAGGACAGAGGTCCACAAGGTGCCCAGCTCCTGGCCTCGGATGCCCAGGACTCTGTCCAGAAAGGCTCCCTCCCAGCCATGGAACTTGATGGTCCTTGAGTTCCTGAGGATGGAGCTGGTGAACTAGGCCTGCAAGTCCTTCTGCCTCATTTGCTTTCCTGGGATTGGAGGGAAGAGAGAGATGAAGACAAAGCTGGTCCAGAATTGTCCCCTGCACCCTGACAGTCACCCTGCAGCAAATCCCACTGATCTCACCAAGTGCGTCCCAAAGCTGTCTGCCTCTCCGCATCTGTGACCCCCAGTCCTGATCCATCCACCATCATCCTGTGCCTGGTCTCCTGCAGGAGCTGACCCAGGACCACTGCCCCAGGGAGGCAGCTTCTGATGCCTGGAGAACAGAGGCTGACCCTGAGCCCACGTGGGTATGGTGCCATCAGAAAGGCTACCTGGAGGTGGGTAATGCCTGAGCAACATCTTTTTTGCTTCCTTTTATATTTTTGGTGGCGTTGTGGGTGGTCTCACTATGTCGCCCAGGCTGGCCTAAAGCTCTTGGGCTCAAGTGATCCTCTGCCCTCGGCCTCCTAAAGTGCTGGGATTACAGCCTGTGCTACATGTTAAATGACCAGAAAGTGGGTGCTGGGCAGGCAGAGGATGGGGGGATGGAGCCGGGAAGAGGGAGGGGAGGCTTTGAGACAGGGGGCAGCAAAAACCCAGGCACAGGAGCAGCATGACTCAGAGGACACTCAGTGTGGCCAGAGGAGTGCGTGGGCAGGGTCACTTTGCACTTTAGGGTCAGGCAGGAGTTCGGGGTCTCCCATGCTTCACCGGGGGATGGGGGCATCATCAGAAGGCAGCTGCCTGGAGAAAGCATTTTGTTATTTTTTGAGACGGAGTCTTGCTCTCTTACCAGGCTGGAGTGCAGTGGCACAATCTCAGCTCACTGTAACCTCCGCCTCCTGTGTTCAGGTGATTCTCCTGCCTGAGATTCTGGAGTAGCTGGGATTATAGGTGCCTGCCACTATGCTCAGCTAATCTTTGTGTTTTTTAATAGAGCATTTTACCATGTTGGCCAGGCTGGTTTTGAACTCCTTACCTCAGACGATCCGCCTGCCTCGACCTCCCAAAGTGCTGGGATTACAGATGTGAGCCACCATGCCCAGAGGAGGCCATGCAAGAGGCTGGAGAAACAGTCCAAGTGACAGATGGACATTGGGACAGCTGGGCCTAGAGAGGAAATAAGTTCCTTCCCTCCATCCCCCTTCCCTCCTCCCTCTCCCTTTCTTTCCTACTCCTTTCTTCCACTCTCCTGCTTTCTGCCTTTTTTCCTTCCCTCCCTTTCTTCCTTCCCTCCCTCATTCCTTCTCTTCCTTTTTCAACTCCTTCCCTCCATCTGTCCTCCCCTCTCCTATCTTTCCTTCCTTCCCTCTTTTTTCACTCCTCCCCTCCCTTTCTCCCCTCCCTCCCTTCTCCCTTCCCTTCCTTCTTCCCTTCTCCCCTCCCTCCTTTCTTCCATAGTTCTCAAACACTTATCCAGCACCTTTTGCATGCTGAGCGCTAACTAGATACTGAGTCTGCTGCAGTGAGTGGCCTGTGCTGCTGCGGAGTTTCCAGTCTCAGGAGAGCGAGGCCATGAGGCCGTCGGCCCCTGCCGGGAACTTCCTGTAGGGTTCTTTAGGAAGTGGGAAGTGCTGGGGAAAAGCAAAAATGAACCCAGGACAGGCCAAGGAAGGGAGCTGCTGGGAGGAGAGGGATGGGTGGGCCATGTCCTTGCTGGACAGTGGTGAGGGAGGCTGCCCTGACTGCAGGGAGTGCTGGAGGGGACAAGGGTCTTCTGGAGGGAGGGTGGCCCAGGCAGAGGGAACAGCCTGGAGAGATGTGTGAACATCAGGCAGGTGTGAGGATGGGGAAGGGGGGTAGGTGGGAAAGGGAGGGAGACGGTGGAAGGTGAGGCTGGAGGCAATGAGGCAGCTCAGGGAGGGCCTGGTGGGCCACTGTGGGGCCTTTGGCTCAGACTGAGGAAAATGGGGCCCACTGTGGGTCTGAGCAGAGGAGGGTACAATGGATTCAGCTCACACAGGTCTCCTGTGGCTGGGAGTGGAGAGAGGCTGGGGCAGAAGTAAGGAGTGAGCCAGGGCCTTGCTGCTGGATGCATTTTCAAGGTGATGCCAAGCAAATCTGCTGACTGATGGGGTGCAGGAGAAAAAGGCATTGATCTGACCCAGGGCCTGGGGTCTGAACACTGGAGGGAGGAGCCACCGTCCAATGCGATGGGGAAGGAGTGGGACAAATCTGCACAATGGGCAACTCATGGAGACAAGAACAAAGCCAGATCTACCGGCTCCCACTCAGCTCTGCCCTCCCCATCGCCCACACCAGGGCCTATGTCTTCCCCCCTACTTCCTGCCTGGTCTGTCCCTTTCCCAAAAGCCAAATCACTGACAGTGATTCCTCTTCTTGGTGACGAAGAAATTCAGAGGGAGAAGGCTCAGGAAGACAGTGATGGCGGAGGGGCCCAGGAGCTGGAGACAGAGGGGACAGAATGTCAGGAGATCCCGAGGAGCCCAGCTGCCAGAGGCATGTGAACCACAGCAGCTCCATCTTGAATAGGAGCTGGGTAAAAGGAGGCTGAGACCCACTGGGCTGCATTCCCAGGCAGTGAAGGCATTCTAAGTCACAGAATGAAAGAGGAGGTCAGCCCAGGATACAGGTCACAGAGACCCTGCCGATAAAACAGGCTGCAGTAAAGAAGCCAGTCGAAACCCCCCCAAAACCAAGATGGCCAGGAGAGTGACCTTTGCTCGTCCTCACTGCTACATTGCCACCAGGGCCATGACAGCTTACAAATGCCACGGCAACATCAGAAAGTTGCCCTATATGATCTAAAAAAGGGGAGTTGTGAGTAATCTAACCCTCGTTCAGCATGTCATGAAGAAATAACCCTAAAGGTGGGCACAAGCGCCGTCTGGGCTGCTCTATGGAGTAGCCATTCTATCTTTACTTTCCTAAAAACCTTGCTTTTTTAGGAAAGAAGAAACTTGCTCTGTGGCTCACACCTATAATCCCAGCACTTTGGGAGGCTGAGGCAGGTGGATCACCTGAGGTCAAGAGTTCGAGATCAGCCTGGCCAACATGGTGAAACCCCGTCTGTACTAAAAATACAAAAATTAGCCGGGTGTGGTGGCGAACACCTGTGATCCCAGCTACTCAGGAGGCTGAAGCAGGAAAATCAATTGAACCCGGGAGGCGTAGGTTGTAGTGAGACAAGATCACACCACTGCCGTCTATCTAGCCTGGGCAACAGAGTGAGACTCCATCTCAAAAAACAAACAAAAAACCAACCAAAGAAAAAAATGTGCTTTTACTTTACAGACTCCCCCTGAATTATTTCTTGCACGAGATCCAAGAACCCTCCCTTGGGGTCTGGATCGGGTCCCCTTTCCTGTAACACTGCTGCAGACCCTGAAGGGGGTCAGCCTTGGGTCCTAAGATGGGGAATTGGGGAATGTGCTAAAAGCAGCCACGAGGTCCCAGGGATCTGGGCTCATGGGGGTCTTCTGGGTCAGGAGGCGCCTGCTGAAGACGGGGTCCTTCAATGTCAGGGAGGGGAACGGCCCACTTACACGATGGGGAGAGGGTTATATTCAAGACAGAACATGCACACACATGAGTAGGACTGGGGGGTGTTCCTGGCCACAACAGTGAAGTTGAGACCTCTGGAATCAAGACCAGGTTCAAATCTGACTCTGTCACTTTTGAGTGTGGCCTTGGGGCAAGTCACCTCTCTAACGTGCAATTCCCTGGTCTGCACAATGGGAGCAGAGTTGTCCTCATTTTGCGTGTTTGCTTATTACATTTAATTATTTCCCTATTCTTCATTTTACCCTCATGAGCGTTGTCAGACTTAGCAAATCATACAGATGCCCAGTTACATTTGAAGACAAAGAGTGAATAACGTTTTAGTCTAAGTCGTGTGCATCATTTGGGACACACACTAAGAGTTCGAAACTCACACTTAACTGGATGTCCTGTGTTTTCTCTGGCAACCCTGCTCCCCACCAACGTGGTGCTTTTGGGATATTTTACCCCTCTCCGCTTGGTTTCTATATCTGGAAAATGTGGAAGTGGGAGGTAGCATGAATGATTTTTAAGTTGCTGTGACTTTCTGAGTCCTTCACAGGTTACTTGAACCCATTCTCTCACCAAGCCCCACCCCAACTCCAGTCTGCGTGCCTGTTTCTCCTCTCAGTCCTTAGGAATACTGTTTTTATTTTTTGTTGTTTTTTGTTTGTTTTTTGTCATGGAGTCTTGTTCTGTTACCCAGGCTGGAGTGCAGTGTCACAATCTTGGCTCGCTGCAACCTTTGCTTCCCAACCAATTCTCCTGTCTCAGCCTCCCGAGTAGCTGGGATTACAGGCATGCGTCACTATGCCTGGCTAATTTTTGTATTTTTAGTACAGACAGGGTTTCACCATGTTGCCAGGCTGGTCTCGAACTCCTGGCCTCAAGTGATCTACCCACCTCAGCCTCCCTAAGTGCTGGGATGACAGGTTTGACCCACCCCACCCAGCTCAAAGTAAATAGAACACTATTTTCTAATCTTGGGTCAGTTTGTTTCATTTATACGGCAGTGGCGCCACCTTGTGGCACCAGGAGAAGTGCCCTGAGGATAAACAGCCCACAGCAGGGGTTGGAAAAACACTCAAAGGAATCTGACAGGATGAGCATCTCTCTCTGGGGGAAAAATGGTTCATTAAACTGTAGCAACCCCAGTATCCACCCCTCCTTCACCAGGATCTCATGGTGATGTTAGATGTCTACCAAGAGGCAGGAAAGGTGCACAGGGAAAGTGACACAGTGCATTATCTGTAGATATCGTGGTCTTCTCTGAATATTTTTTTTATTTTTTTGAGGTGGAGTCTTGCTCTGTCCCTCAGGCTGGAGTGCAGTGGTGTAATCTTGTCTAACTGCAACTTAAGCCTCCCGCGTTCAAGCGATTCTCCTGCCTTAGCCTCCTTAGTAGCTGGGATTACAGGCACCTGCCACATCACACCTGGCTAATTTTTGTATTTTCAGTAGAGTTGAGGTTTTGCCATGTTGGCCAGGCTGGTCTCAAACTCCTGACCGCAAGTGATCCACCTGCCTCAGCCTCCTAAAGTGCTGAAATTACAGGCATTAGCCACCCCGCACGGCCTGGTCTCTGATTTTTAGCAACAATGGTGTCAACCTGATCAATTGCCCTGAATTTTCCCATGTTCTTCCTCTCTCCTCTTTTTTTTTCTAATGATGACATGTATGCAATGCACATCAAGCACTGTCTGAGTGCCTTCTATTGCAGTTGCTAAGCACGTATTGTCTGCAAGGCCCTGGAATACAAGGTGAAGGCATTAGAAAAGGTCCTGGCCCCTAGTCCTGACAAAAACAGTCATATGCATGCACATTTGATTTTTTTTCAACTATTCAATTATAATCAAAATGCCACTAACATTTTTCACAAGGCCGGGCACAGTGGCTCACACCTGTAATCTGAGCATGTCGGGAGGCCGAGATGGGTGGATCATTTGAGGTCAGGAGTTGGAGACCAGCCTGACCAACATGGTAAAACCCGGTGTCTACTAAAAATACAAAAATGAGCCAGACCCAGTGGCATATGCCTGTAATCCCAGCTCCTCAGGAGGCTGAGGCTGGAGAACTGTTTGAACCCAGGAGGCAGAGGCTGCAGTGAACTGAGATTGCACCACTGCACTCCAGCCTGGGTGATGTAGCAAGACTCTGTCTCAAAAAAACAAAACATTTTTTACAGTTTTTAGAAAGAGGGTCTAAAGTAGTTATTACTATCGGTGCATACTACCAACATGCCCAGTTAATTAAAAATTTTTTGTAGAGATAGGATCTCTGTGGTTGTTATGTTGTCCAGGCTAGCCTTGATCTCCTGGCCTCAAGTGATCCTCCCACCTCAGCCTCCATATGCCATTATACCTTAAATGTACCTAGCCAGGGCTCATGCCTGTGATCCCAGCACTTTGGGAAGCCAAGATAGGTGGATCACTTGAGGCCAGGAGCTTGAGAGCACCTGGCCAAAGTAGTGAAACCCCATCTCTATTAAAAATACAAGAAATTAGCTGGGTGTGGTAGTGCCTGTAATCTCAGCTACTAAGGAGACTGAGGCACAAGAATTGCTTGAGCCTGGGAGGTAGAGGTTGCAGTGAGCTGAGATCACACCACTCCACTAGCCTGGCCAACAGAGACTCTGTCTCAAACAAACAAATATCTAACCAGGGCTCTGGAAACCATGGCATATAGTATCTACACAGGAGACATACAGATCCCACCACATTTTTTAAAGCCCGTGAGCTGCACAAGAATGTTTATTGGTTTTATATTTTTAAATACTTGAAAAAAATCAGGCTGGGCACGGTGGCTCATACTTGCAATCCCAGCACTTTGGGAAGTCGAGGAGGGTAGATCACCTGAGGTCAGGAGTTGGCGACCAGCCTGGCTAACATGGTGAAAACCCATCTCTACTAAAATACAAAAATTAGCCAGGCCTGGTGGCATGCACCTGTAATCCCAGGCTATAGTGCAGTGGCGCGATCTCGGCTCACTGCCATCTTCGCCTCCTGGATTCAAGCAATTGTCCTGCCTCAGCCTCCCAAGTAGCTGGGACTACAGGCGTGTGCCACCATGCCCACCTATTTTTTTTTTTTTTTTGTATTTTCAGTAGAGATGGATTTTCACCATGTTGGCGAGGATGGTCTCGATTTCCTTCCACCTCAGCCTCCCAAAATGCTGGGATTACAGGCATGAGCCCCCAGCCTTTTTTTTTTTTTTTTTTTTTGTGAGACAGGGCCTAACTCTGTGGAGGTACAGGCTGTGTTGAGTTCTGACTGTACTACTGCACCCAGGCTGGAGTGCAGAGGTGACATCATGACTCACTGCAGCCTTCACCTTCCCTGGATTCAAAAAATCCTCCCTCCTCAGTCTCCCGAGTAGCTGGCTACAAGAATGTGCCACCATGCCTGGTTAATTTTTTTGTGTTTTTTTGTAGAGACTAGGTCCCCCTATGTTACACACACTGGTCTCAAACTTCTGGCTTCAAGCAGTCCTCCTGCTTACCCTCCCAAAGTCTGGATATTACTGTACTGTAATATCCAGACTTTGGGAGGGTAAGGCAGGAGGACTGCTTGAGCTGTAAGCCACTGTACTCAGCCTGTTTTATCCTTACAATGGGATTTTTTTTTTTTTTTTTTGAAGACAGGGTCTCACTCTGTCATCCAGGCTCACTGCATCCACGTACGATTGTGGCTCACTGCAGCCTCCACCTCTCAGGCTCAAGCAGTCCTCTTGCTCCAGCCTCCCAGTAGCTTGGACCACAGGTACACCATCATGCAAGACTAACTTATTTTTGTAGAGATGGGCTTTCACCCTGTTGCCCAGGCTGGTCTCAAACAGCTGGGCTCAAGTGATCTTCCAGCCTCAGCCTCCCAAAGTGCTGGGATTACAGATGAGAGCCGCCAAACCCAACCTGTTTTAGTGCTTAGAGTAGTCACCTGTATTAGAAGACATTCCTTTGCATTTAAGCCCCTGGCTGACCAAAAACTCCACAGCCATCCCTCCGAGCTGCTTACAGAGAAGACTAGTGGGGATCGAGTTGTCTTTTCTTTTCTCTTTTGAGATGGAGTCTGGCTCTGTCCCCCACGCTGAAGTGCAGTGGTGTGATCTAAGCTCACTGCAACCTCCACCTTCCGGGTTCAAGTGATTCTCCTGCCTCCATTTTCCAAGTAGCTGGGATTACAGGCACATGCAACTATGCCCGGTTCATTTTTGTATTTTCAGTAGAGACAAGGTTTCGCCATGTTAGCCATGCTGATCTTGAACTCCTGACCTCAAGTGATCTGCCCACCTCAGCCTCCCAAAGTGCTGGGATTACAGGGATGTACCCCCATGCCTAGCAGAAGGTATTTTATTTTTAGTTTTAGTTTTTAGTTTTTAGACGGATTCTCACTCTGTCACCCAGGCTGGAGTGCAATGGTGTGGTCTCAGTGCACTGCCACTTCCACCTCCTGGGATTCTCCAGCCTCAGCCTCTCAAGTAGCTGGGACTACAGGCAGGTGCCACCAAACCTGGCCAATTTTCGTATTTTTAGTAGAGATGGGGTTTCACTATGTTGGCTATGATGGCCTTGAACTCCTGACCTCAAGTGATCCTCCCACCTCAGCCTCCTAAAGTGCTGGGATTACAGGCATGAGCCACCGTGCCTGGCCAAGGGTTTTCTTGAACCAAAGCATATTCCTTGTCATGTTTAACAAAATTGTGCCCCAGCCCTGTACTTTCCTTGATCACCCTCCTTTGAATAGCGAACCTCTCAAAAGCTGTAAGGAACATGGAAGAGCCACTGGCTGGGTGAGCTGGGTGGTGGCAGGGGGGTCTGGGGTCCCAGCAGTTGGCATCCCCTTTCCCAGGATGTACACATGGCCTCATATACCTATCCTTTTGTCTCCTAGGTCAGCTGGTCAACACCGTCTGGGTGAAAAAAGGAGACCAGATCTTGTTTTCTTCCACGTTCGAAGCCAATATCACCATCCACAACATTGCTGTCAGTGCGTGCCCGAGCCACCGGTAGCTTAGAAATATTTAGACCTGGTTTATTAACCATACACCTGCCAGACTCAACCCAGCTAAAACATGAAATCAACCAGGCACAGTGACCCACACCTGTAATCCCGGGTGGATCTCCTGAGGTCAGGAGTTTGAGACCAGCCTGGCCAACATGGTGAAACCCCATCTCTACTAGAAATATAAAAATGAGCCGGGTGTGGTTGTGCACACCTGTAATCCCAGCCACTCAGGAGGCTGAGGTGGGAGAATCACTTGAACACAGGAGGTGGAGGTTGCAGTGAGCCAAGATTGAACCACTGCACTCCAGCCTGGGCAGAGCGTGAGACTCCATCTCAGAAAACAACAGTAACAACAACAAAAACACAAAATCAAACCTCCGCCCTTTTTTTTTTGAGATAGATAGAGACTTCCTGTGTTGTCCAGGCCAGTGCAGTGGTACAATCATAGCTCACCGTAGCCTCTTACTCCCAGGCTCAAGCAGTCCTCCCACCTCAGCCTCCTGAGTAGCTGGGATTACAGGTGCATGCCACCATGCCCAACTAATCTTTGTGTGTGTGTGTGTGGAGATGGGGTCTCACCATGTTGGCCAGGCTGGCCTCAAACGCTGGGCTTCAAGTGATCCTCCCATCTCAGCCTTCCAAAGTGCTGGGATTACAGGCATGAGCCTCTGCTCCTGGCCAAAACCTAATCACACATTCATGAATGACTGAGGGCATGAGCTTCTGTGTCCTCTAACAATGAAACTTTAACTGTATTTTTTTTCACATTGCTTAGCTTTTCCACATGAACTCTGTGATTACAACCAGAAAATAGCAGTCACATTACTTTTGTTTGTTTGTTTTTTGAGATGGAGTTCAGATCTTGTTGCCCAAGCTGTAGTGCAGTGGCATGATCTCTGCTTGCTGCAACCTCTACCTCCTAGGTTAAGCGATTCTCCTGCCTCAGTCTCCTTAGTAGCTGGGACTACAGGTGCATGCCACCCCACCTGGCTCATTTTTTAATTTTTAGTAGAGAGGAGGATTCACCATGTTGGTCAGGCTGGTCTCGAACTCCTGGCTCCTCCTCAGGAGGCTAAGGCTGGAGGGTTGCTTGAGGCCAGGAGTTCAAGACAAGCCTGGCAACACAGACCCATTTTTTTTTTTAATACTGGCTGGCTGGCTGCAGTGGCTCATGCCTGCAATCCCAGCCCTTTGCGGGGCCGAGGTGGTTGAATCACCTGAGGTGAGGAATTCAAGACCAGCTTGGTCAACATGGTGAAACCCTGTCTCTACTAAAAAAATACAAAAATTAGCCAGGCATGGTGGTGGGTGCCTGTAATTCCAGCTACTCAGGAGGCTGAGGCAGCAGAATCGCTTGAATCCAGGAGGAGGAGGTTGCAGAAAGCTGAGATTGTGCCATCACACTCCAGCCTGGGTGACAAAACAACTCAGTCTAAAAAAAATTCTGGCATTAGCCAGGTGTGGTGCGGTGGTACACACCTGTAACCCCAGCACTTGGGGAGGCTGTAGCAGGCAGATCACTTGAGGTCAGGAGTTCCAGACCAGCCTGACCGACATGGTGAAATCCCATCTCTACTAAAAATATGAAAATTAGCTAGGTGTGGTGGTGGGCACCTATAATTCCACCTACTCAGAGTGCTGAGGCAGGAGAATTGCATTAACCTGGGAGGCTGAGGTTGTAATGAGCTGAGATCATACCACTGCACTCCAGCCTGGGTGACAGACTTCATCTAAAAAAAAAAAAAAATGTTGGGTGTGGTGGTGTGTGGTCTCAGCTACTCAGGAGGCTGAGGTATGTGGATTGCTTGAGCCCAGGAGTTTGAGGCTTCAGGGAGCTATGGTGGAGTCACTGCACTCCAGCCCGGGTGACAAAATGAGACCCCTATTTCTAAAAAACTTTTAAAAGTTTAACAAAGTAAGAGAGACAATAGGATAGTATTCATCACCAATAAGAAATCAATCACATCACCCGCTGAATCTTGCCAACACGATTAAACTCTAATCTGATGGGGCGAGCATCAATCAGGCTGCAAATATGCCACAAATACAAAAGGCAGAGAATGGGTTCATCTGCACCAGGGAAATCCAGACTTTGAGAAATGCTGCAGGCCCAACAATGTGGAGTCTTCCAAAATCTATAGAAAGGAAAAGGGAAAGGCCAGGCAAGGTGGCTCACGCCTGTAATCCCAGCACATTGGGAGGCCAAGGCAGGCAGATCATGAGGTCAGGAGTTTGAGACCAGCCTGACCAACATGGAGAAACCCCATCTCTACCAAAAATACAAAAATTAGCCAAGTGTGGTAGCACGTGCCTGTAATTCCAGCTACTCGGGAGGCTGAAGCAAGAGAATCACTTGAACCCAGGAGGCAGAGGTTGCAGTGGGCTGAGATTGTGCCACTGCACTCCAGCCTGGGTGACAGAGCAAGACTCTGTCTCAAAAAAAAAAAAAAGGAAAAGGGATAGAGGAGAAACTTGTAGATTGTGTCTTCTTTTAAATTTTAGTTTTTGGCCAGGCATGGTGGTTCACACCTGTGATCCCAATCTTTGCACTTTGGAAGACTGAGGTGGGCAGATCACCTGAGGTCAGGAATTTGAGACCAGCCTGGCCAACATGGTGAAACCCTGGCTCTACTAAAAGTACAAAAATTAGCTGGGCATGGTCCCATGTGCCTGTAATCCCAGCTACTTGGGAGGATGAGGCAGAAGAATGGCTTGAACCTGGGAGGCAAAGGTTGCAGTGAGCTGAGATCGCACCACTGCACTGCGGCCTTGGTAGAGTTAAAAAAAGAAAATTAGGTTTTGTAGAGACAGGAGTCTCCTTGTGTTGTCCAGATTGGTCTCAAACCTCTGAACTTAAATGATCCTCTCACATCAGGATTACAGGTGTGAGCACTCACCCAGCCAACAAACTTGGAGATTGAAAGAGGCTTAAAAGACATAACAGTGCTGGGGAATAATAATGCAGGGCTAGAGATGCATACTAGGGCAGCTCTACTCTAAAGAAACAGAAAGAGGCCTGGCAGGGTGGCTCACACCTCTAACACCAAACACTTTGGGAAGCCAAGAAGGGAGGATCGCTTGTGCCCAGGAGTTTGGGACCAGCCTGGCAACATAGTAAGACCCTGTCTCTACACACACAAAAATAAAAGTTGTTTTTTTTTTTAATTAGCCAGGAATGGTAGTGCACCCCTATAGTCCTGGCTACTTGGGAGGCTGAGGGGAGACGATCACCTGAGCCCAAGAGGTCAAGGCTGCAGTGAGCCGTGATCGCACCACTGCACTCCAGCCTGGTGACTGAGCAAGAACCTGCCTCAAAAAAAGAGAGGAACAGAAAGAAGCAATTACTGTGAATGTCAGGGTTGGGGAATACTTCTGGAGAGAAGGGAGGGGCTGGCATTGTGCCCATCTCCAGCCCCTTCTGGAAGTACAGAGTCTAGTGGGGAAGACAGCAGCAGAAGGGGACATTCAGGCTGCAGCACCAGGAAGTTCCCTTCTGCCTTCCCGCCTCCTTGCCCTCTCCTTTGGGGAACAGGAGTATGACTTTCTTTCTTCTTTGCCTTTCTAACCAGATAGTTTCTGACAGGAGAATTTATATTCAGGATGTACAGCATCAACATCAACAGCCAGCTGGAATGGATGGCTTTGTTGATACCCCAGCCAGGCACACCCCTGATTCCTCTGCTAAGTACATCTGAATGTTTCTGCTCTCAAGGATTCTCAGCCACATGCTCGGTGCCCACTCCCAGATTCTGAAAATCTCCTGGCATTCCCACCTAAAGGAGAGACACTCACTCACGATTCTGCATAGAAATTGTCTCTATGTGTCATTTTTTTTTGAGACAGAGTCACTCTGTCGATCAGACTGTAGTCCAGTGGCATGATCTCAGCTCACTGCAACCTCCACCTCCCAGGCTCAAGCAGTTCTCCTGCCTCAGCCTCCCAAGTTGTGGGATTACAGGCACCTGCAACCATGCCTGGCTAATTTTGTATTTTTAGTGGAAATGGGGTTTCACCATATTGGTCAGGCTGGTCTTGAACTCCTGGTCTCAAGTGACACACACCTAGGCCTCCTAAAGTGCTGGAATTACAGGCATGAGCCACCACCCCCGGCCATTTCTATGTCACCTCCCTTGGCCAGCCTCTGCATGTTTGGGCTTGATGAGGCTGTGGCTGTCCAGCTGGCTGCCTGTCATCTTTAGTGTTGTCTCTGTGCCTCCTCCATCCTTCTCAGCTGCCCATAAATTCATTTTCTTTTCTTTTTTTCTTTGAGACGGAGTTTTGCTCTGTCACCCAGGCTGGAGTGCAGTGGCATGATCTCGGCTCATTGCAACCTCTGCCTCCCATGTTCAAGTGATTTTCCTGCCTCAGCCTCCCATGTAGCTGGTATTACAGACATGTGCCACCATGCCTGGCTAATTTTTGTATTTTTAGTAAGATAGGGTTTCACCGTGTTGGTCAGGCTGGTCTCGAACTCCTGACCTCAGGTAATCCACCCACCTCAACCTCCCAAAATGCTGGGATTACAGGTAGAAGCCATAGTGCCCAGCCTCAGTTTTTAAACTCAGCCTGAGTGGGCTTCTCTTGCTAGCAGCTAAGAGCTCTGACCCCTATGGCCTTCCCCCACCCAGCAGGAAGTGTTTAGATGTTTCTGGATCTAAAATCCAAGTGTCTAAGCCTAGCATTAGTTGAAAGTGCAGATGGTCACACAATTTTTTGACTTTACAATGGCACCAAAATGATCACATTCAGTAGAAACTGTGCTTCCAGTATCGATACAACCTTTCTGTTTCTCACTGTTAGTATAGTATTCAATAAATTGCATGGGGGCAAGGTGCAGTGGCTCATGCCCTTAATCCCAGTACTTCAGGAGGCTGAGGTGGGAGGATTGCTGGAACCCAGGAGTTTGAGACCAGCCTGGGGAACATAGTGAGACTCTGTCTCTATAAAAAAATAAAAATAAAAATTAGCCACGTGCAGTCACGTGCACCTGTAGTCCCATCTACTTGGGAGGCTGAGGCAGGAGGGATCACTTGAGCCCAGGAGGTTGAGGCTGCAGTGAGCTATAATCATGCCACTGCACTCCAACCTGGGTAACAGAGAAGGACCTCATCTCTTGAAAAATAAAAAATTTTGGCCAGGCATGGTGGCTTATGCCTGTAATCTCAGAACTCTGGGAGGCTGAGGTGGGTGGATCACGATGAGGTCAGGAGTTCAAGACCAGCATGACCAACACAGTGAAACCCCGTCTCTACTAAAAATACAAAAATTAGCTGGGTGTGGTGGCAAGTGCCTGTAATCCCAACTCTGGAGGCTGAGGCAGTAGAATTGCTTAGAACCTGGGAGGCGGAAGTTGCAGTGAGCCAAGATCACACTATTGTACTCTAGCCTGGGAGACAGAGCAAGATTTGGTCTCAAAATAAATAAGTAAATAAAAATTTTCAAGTAGGTGAACTATTGCTTCATGAGGATGGCATTTTTGTTTGGGATGATGAGGAAGTTTAGAAACAGATGATGGCAATGGTTGCACACTATTGTGAATCTACCAAATGCCATTGAATTGTACACTTAAAGGTGGGTACATTTATTCAAGTTTATTATCTATTTCCACAAACTTTCATGAAGGCTGGACCCCTGAAATGTCAAGGTCATGATCCAAGGTGGGGAAGGGTGAGTGGGTTTTGTTCTCCTTTTAGTAATGCTCGGTTTGTTTTCAACCTAAAGTCGGCTGGGCTAACCTCCAATGCTTGGTAGGGTAGGTGTATTGCATGCATTTGCGGGCCCGATATGGTGGCTCACACATGTAATCCCTGCACTTTGGGAGGCTGAGGTGGGCAGACTGCCTAAGCTCAGGAGTTTAAGACCAGCCTGGGCAACATGGTGAAACCCTGTCTCTACTAAAAATACAAAAATTAGCTAGGTGTGTTAGGGTGCTTGTAGTCCCAGCTACTCAGTAGGCTGAGGCAGGAGAATTGCTTGAACCTGGGAGGCAGAGGTTGCAGGTAGCAATCCAAGATGGGATCACTGCACTGCCGCCGGGCAACAGAGCCAGACTCCACCTCCAAAACTAAAAATAAATAGGCCAGGTACGGTGGCTCACGCCTGTGATCCCAGCACTTTAGGAGACTGATATAGGCAGATCATCTGAGGTCAAAAGTTTGTGACCAGCCTGGCCAACATGGTGAAACCCCACCTCTACTAAAAATACAAAATTTAGCCAGTGCTCATGCCTGTAATCCCAGCTACTCGGGAGGCTGAGCAGGGGAATCACTGGAACCTGACAGGCAGAGGTTGCAGTGAGCCAAGATTGCACTACTGCACTCCAACCTGGATGACAGTGTGAGACTCTGTCTCAAAAAATAATAAATAAATGTATTTTCAACTTAGTATATTTTCAACTTTTTTTTTCCTTTGGAGAGACAGGATCTCGCTGTGTTGCCGAGGGTGGTCTTGAACTTCTAGGATCAAGCAGTCTTCCCACATTGTCCTCCCAAAGTTCTGGGATGATAGACATGAGCTACTGCACCTGACTGCTACCACCAATTTATGATAGATTAATGGGGATATGACCCTGTCATGAGTCAAGGAGCATCTGTAATCATGCTGAAAGTGGGGTGGCTTGTGTGATATGGGGGAGTGTCACAAAACACAAGGGGACCAGGGCCTGCAGGGGACACTGCAGGCTGCCTCTGGCTCAAACCCAGGGCTCCCTCCTCTTTGTCTCCTGCTGCAGGACAGGCCCCAGGCTTACAGCTCTGCAAATCCACACTGTCTGCACTGCAGGGCTTCGAAACCACAGCTGGGGGTTGTGGGTGATGTTGGGGCAGGAGCAGGTCATGGGGGACACATCATGGATTGCACCTGCAACCATATTTGCAGAGCAAGTTTGTTTCCTTTTTTTTTTTTTTTTTTGAGATGGAGTTTCGCTCTTGTTGCCCAAGCTGGAGTGCAATGGCATAATCTTGGCTCACCACAACCTCAGCTTCCCATGTTCAAGTGATTCTCCCGCATCACCCTCCTGAGTAGCTGGGATTACAGGGATGCACTAGCATGTCTGGCTAATTTTGTATTTTTAGTAGAGTCGGGGTTTCATCATGTTGGTCAGGCTGGTCTCGATCTCCCAACCTCAGGTAATCTGCCCACCTCCACCCCCCAAACTGCTGGGATTACAGGTGTGCGCCATTGCGCCTGGCCAGTTTTTGTTTTTGTTTTGAGAGGGAGTGTTGTTCTATCACCCAGGCTGGAGTGCAGTGATGCAATTTCGGCTCGCTGTAACCTCTGCCTCCTGGGTTCACACAATTATCCTGCCTCAGCCTCCCAAGTAGCAGGGATTACAGGCCCCTGCCACCACACCTGGCTAATTTTTGTATTTTTAGTAGAGATGGGGTTTCACCATGTTGGCCAGCTGGTCTCAAACTCCTGACCTCAAATCATCCACCTGCCTCAGCCTCCCAAACTGCTGGAATTACAGGCTTAAGCCACCGCACGTGGCCCTGGTTGCCGTGTCCTGCCTGCTGGCTCTGTACAGCCTCAGCTTCTCTTCCCCCCACCCCTAGGTGATAGCGAGCAACCCCTACTCCCTGGGGTTCTAGGCCACCTTCTATGAGAGCGGTTATAAGTTACATGGGAACACCAAGTACAATCTGGTGAGCTATGTCCCCACCAAACGGCACATGTCCCCTGAGTGCCCCCTCTTCCTTTTTCCCTTACCAGCATAAAGAGCTGACAAATTTCCAGAGGACACAGCCCCTAGCCCTGCCCCATGGTGGGAAGATAATCTGGCAGCCGTCACCTACGCACTTGACTTCATTAATGTGTCACACTGGTGAGGCACGGTGGCTCACACCTGTAATCCCAGCACTTTGGGAGGCTGAGGTGGGTGAATCACAAGGTCAAGAGTTTGAGACCCACCTGACAAACATGGAGAAACCCCGTCTCTACTAAAAAATACAAAAATTAGCAGGCCGTGGTGGCACGTGCCTGTAATCCCAGCCACTCAGGAGGCTGAGGCAGGAGAATCATTTGAACCCAGGAGGCAGAGGTTGCAGTGAGCTGAGATCATGCCACTGCACTTCAGCCTGGGTGACAGAGTGAGATCCCAGCTCAAAAACTAAATAAAAAAATAAAGTATCACATCGGAGATTCCCGGATGGCATGACAGGGAGGAGCCTAACCCAGCGTGGGGCAGGGCTGGAGGTCTGAGTTAGCTGAGTAACCGAGGCATGAGGATTCAGTAGGGGCAGTTGCCACAGGGCAGGGGCCTGACCAGGTGCAAGTCAGCAACAGCAAACTTCTTTCACCAGTCACATCACATCACATCACATCACATCACATCACATCACATCACATCACATCACATCACATCACATCATCACATCACATCACATCACATCACATCCAGGTGAGTGAGGAAAACAATCACTCCTCACCATGGGTCCCCAGAACTCATGGAGCAAAGGAATGGGAGCCGTCATACTGGGGCCATTGTTTCTGTGAGTTTCCAGAAGGCTTTCACAGGTGGTGAGATTAGAACAGAGCAGGGCTTGGCTGAGTGCGGTGGCTCACCCCTGGAATCCCAGCACTCTGGGAGGCCGAGTTGGGTGGATCACCTAGCTTCAGGAGTTGGAGACCTCAAATCCCAGCTCTACTAAAAATGCAAAAATAAGCCAGATGTGGTAGCTCTCATCTGTAGTCCCAGCTACTGAGGAGGATGAGGTGGGAGAATTGCTTGAACCTGGGAGGCGGAGGATGCAGTGAGCCAAGGTCGAATCACTGCATTCCAGCCTGGGTAACAGAGCAAGACTCCCTCTCAAAAAAAAAAGTCGAGGCGGGAGACAGAGTGGGGGTCAGCTGCTTCCAGGTTCACTTCCCCTCCAATACCCTATCTCCCACTGTCCTGAGTTGGGGGGATGCCCATGGTGTTCCACAGGTGCACTTGGGATTTTCTCTCTTGACCCCACAGGATATTTACCTAAAACAGCAGCAGCACTGGGGCAGGACCGACCCAACCTCACTTCCAGGCATGCTGTCTCCTGGACAGAGGCGGGGACTGGGCTGCCTATGGGGAGTTCCTTAGCAGGAGCAGAGAGAAGCAGGACTGAGATCACAACCCCAGCTCCGGAATAGTGAAACAGGATGATTAAAACACTTCACAAGAGCCAGGTGAGGTGGCTCACACCTGTAATCTCAGCACTCTGGGAGACCGAGGTGGGCGGATCACCTGAGACCGGGAGTTCGATACCAGCCTTGCCGACATGGTGAAACCTTGTCTCTACTAAAAAATACAAAAATGAGCCAGGTGTGGAGGCAGGCACCTGTAATCTCAGCTACTCAGGAGGCCAAGGCAGGAGAATCACTTGAACCCAGGAGGGGGAGGTTGCAGTGATCCGAGAGTGCACCACAGCACTCCAGCCTGGGCAACAGAGCAAAACTCTCTCTTGAAAAAATACATACATACAAATAAAGGGAAATAACAAAGGAAGTGAGAATATATCATGAGTGACTCTAATAAGTAAGGACTGAACACGTTCTCAGCTGCTGATAGCATTACTACCAACCAGCTCAGTGATGTTACTTTTCCCGACCAGGAAGGCCTGCCCTTGTCCCCTGGGGCTCACCTTTCTGTACACCAGGCCAGTGGTGGCCAACTGCAGCCTTACCTGCAGCAAATTGAGCCGGTACATGTTCTGCTGCTCAAACAGCATTTGCAGGCAGGCCGAGAGGAACATCAGCACAGCAAGGAGGTAGCCCTTCCAGGCTGGAGGCTTGGGATCACCAATAAACTCCAGGAAAAGGTTTACAGGGGAAGGAGGGAGAAGGTACAGCTGGTGAGAGGAGGTACCCATGTGTGTTGCCTTTGCCCAAACGAGGCCATGTGTGGAGAATCAGTCGACATGGTTTTTTCACAATCATGATCTCGGTTATTTCCCTCATTGTCCATGCTTCTTTTCAATCTGACCGCAGGTCCTCAAGATCAAGAGACGGTGTTTTGTCCCCCCTTGTTATGGGTTAAATTGTGTCCTCACAAAATTTGTAAGTCAAAGCCCCAAGCCCCAGTACCTCTGAATGTGACTGTGTTTGGAAATAGGGCCTTTAAAGAGGCAATAAAGTTAAAATGAGGTCATTAGGCTGGGCCCGCATCCAGTCTGGAGTCCTGATAAGAGGAGAAAATGTAGACACACAGGGAGACACCAGGATGGACACAGAGGAAAGACCATATGAGGGCACAGGGAAGAGGTGGCCAACTACGTGCCAAGGGCAGAGGCCTCAGATGGAACCAACTTGCAGATACCTGATCTGGAACTTCCAGCCTCCAGAATCATGAGGAAAATATATTTCTGTTGTTGAAGCTACTCAGTCTGTGATGCTCTGTTATAGCAGCTGAGCAGACACCACTTGAATCTGGGCTGGCCACAAAACCACCTTTGACCAACAGAGTAGAATGGAGGTAAAGCTATGCCAGCTCTGAGCCTCAAGAGAAAATGTGGCTTTTGGCCTATTGGCTAGAACCCTCCCAAGCAGCCACATGAACAAGTCTGAGCTAACCTTCTGGAGGATGGGAACTCACATGGAACAAAATGCCATTCCAGCTTCAGACACACAACTGCAGGCATATGAGAAACCCCAGCCAAGAAAAGAAGAACCACCCAGCTGAGCCCAGCCCACATTACTGACCCACATTACCAGGAACTAAATAAATGAATGCTTGTAATTTTAAGCCACTCACTTTTGGGGCATTTTACAGCAAAAGCTAATTGCTGCAGTCAGGTAAGAGCTTGCTTACTTGCCCTTCTGGGGGACGGTCACTTTCTCATTCATTAATCATTTTCCTTCCTCAATATCCTTCTCACCCACCCTCCAGTGTCCCAAGCACCAGATCTATAGGCAGAGTCAGGAGAGCTGAAGTCCCCAGACCCAGGAGGGATGCCATTAAGAGACCACCAGCCTTAGCAGAGCACCTGAAGTCTGGACTCACCTAAGGAGCTTGGGGACAGTGAACCTGAAGACATCACTGATGAAGAGGCTGTGGGTCCCAGGAGGAAGGTAGAATGGAAGACCTGCCAGATGGTCCTCAGCAGTGGGCCCCACTGGCTCCCTTTTTGCCACGGGAAGGCCTCAGTGTCTGATGCCTTCATGCCACTGCCTCCTTTCCTTTTAAACACTATTGCCTTGGTGTGCCTTAGAGGAAGGGAGAGGTTGGCTCTGGGTCCCATTTTATACTCTTAACCACCAGCAGCAGGACCAGGCATTAAAAGCTTGTTTTCCTAACAATGGGCATGGGTGGGTGTGGATCCAGCCTGGCTCCCTCATCTGTTCCTCCTATCACCCTGAGTACCCATTTAAGAGGCAGTCACAGGAGTTGTGGGGGAAGGGCAAGGAGGGCAGCCCTGAGGCCTCTTAGATGGCCATGGGAAAGCATACATGTTGAGCACCTACTACATGCCAGGCACTCCCCAGTCATCCTAAGACCCCCATCAGCAAGCCAAATGTTGTTCCCATTTCACAGATGAGAAAACTGAGGCTCAGAGAAGCAAAGTCATCCAAGGGCACACAGCTGAGAAGTAAAAACTGGGATTCAATTCCATCTCTCTGCCTCCAGAGCCCATGCACTTTTCTTTTCTTTTTTTTTTTTTTTTTTTTTGAGACCAAGTCTCATTCTGTCACCCAGGCTGCAGTGCAGTGGCATGATCTCAGTGCACTACAACCTCTGCTTCCTGGATTCAAGTGATTCTCCTACCTCAGCCTCCTGAGTAGCTGGTATTACAGGCAAATGACACCGCGCCCAGCTAATTTTTGTATGTTTAGGAGATGGGGTTTCACCATGTTGGCCAGGCTGGTTTTGAACTCCTACCTCAGGTGATCCACCCACCTCAGCCTCCCAAAGTGTTGGGATTACAGGTGTGAGCCACCGCAGCCAGCCTCCCATGTACTTTTCAATCTATCATGTTGTCAGCCTGGAGGAAGAACAGCACCCCCTCTTCCACACACACAACCAGCCAGCCCTTAGGTGGTTCTGAACCAGTGGAGAATCACAGCTGATGTGCATGGGGCCTGGTGCTCTGGCTCTGGGTAAAAGCACAGACAGAAGCTCAGGCTGCCTCAAACTCATAAGATCCCCAGCCTTTGAACATAAGCAGGGAATAGCTAAAGTGAGGAACGGAGAGGCGGTGGTAGGGGGAGGTCCAAGGGCCCCTTCAGGGCAGGTCAGAAGCCCGGGGCCATAATGGAGAGGCTGGGGCAATGCAGCTGCTGACAACCAGTCACTGTGTGGTCTTGGGTAGGTAGACTGCTCCCCTCTCTGTGTGTGAGAGGGTGGGTGTGGTTCCCCCCCGCCCCCAAGTCTCTTGTGTGCCTCTGACAATTCGTAAGGTTATCAGTAATTGCTTGCTTGCTCTTTTGAGACAAGGTTTCACTCTTGTTGCCCAGGCTGGAGTGCAGTGGCATGATCTCAGCTCACTGCAACCTCCATCTCCTGGGTTCCAGCGATTCTCCTGCCTCAGCCTCCCAAGCAGCTGGGACACATCACTATGTCTGACTAATTTTTGTGTTTTTAGTAGTGATGGGGTTTTACCACGTTGGCCAGGCAGGTCTTAAACTTCTGACCTCAGGTGGTCCACCTGCCTCGGCCCCACAAAGTGCTGGGATTATGGGTGTGAACCAACATGCGTGGCCACTTATCAGTAATTTCAATCCCCATTACAAATCTGTGACCCAGGACCACTGGCTTCCCTGGACCCCTTTGCCAGGTGGGTATAATTAGACTTTCCATTTTACAGAAGGGGAAGGAAGCTGAGGCTCTGAGAGGTGGCAATAGCAGCCCGAGGTCATACAGCAAGGGCAGAGCAGGGATTGGAGCCTCAATCTTGCCTTATGGTTCCCAGAGTGTTTCTTGTGCACTAAGGACCCCCAACCCCACAATAATAATAATAATAATAATAAAGAAGCATAACAAAAATCCCCTTGTGAGCTCAGGTGGCAAAACCCTTCCAGGTCATGGTCTTTGTCCCTCATTGCTGGCCTGATCTGGTGTTTGGTTTGGCATCTAGGAGGGGTTGTGGCTCAACTTTGTTACTGAGTGGGCATGGCCTGCTGCTCACAGGTATTTTGGCATTTGGGTCTCAAAGCCAAGAAGATGCCCCTTTCATGCAGAGAGCATCCCTGACCACCCTTCCTGTCTGAACCCACCACTTCATTCATTGCCTTCACAGCCTTGTTCACTACTAACCCCGTCTTTGTCTTGTTAGAACCCCAGGTTGGTAGACTTTGCCTGAGTTTTCTACCAAGATGTCTCTAGTATTGAGTCCAGCTCCTGCACACAGTAGGAGCTCAAAAAATACTTGTCAAACGAATGGGAAAAGCAGACTGAGTGATATGTGTAAAAGAGTGCCCAGCACATACTGTTATAGACATTTACAGAAGGAAGGATGGAGCCTGGCTGGGTGGACAGGACTTGGCTTTGGAGCCAGGAGACTATGGCTCCAATGCCTGCTCTGTCTCCTCTCCTCTGAGCCTTAGTGTTTCCATTTGTAAAATGGGGTCAGGGAGAGTTGACTGGGAAGTTTTCTTTCTGCCTGGAGATTTTACTCAGTTCTGTTCTAGCTGTTTGCCCGGAGAGTCACTGTGTTCAGCCTGCAGACTCCAAAGCAGGCGTTTTCCTCTTCTGGAGGTCTCACCTCCCATCAAGGAAAAGATCCAGATTGCTGTCTGATGTCTGGCTTCTGGACTGAAGGCCATTTAGTGCGGGACTCCCAAATGACCGTGGGGCAAGGCAGGGGGTAATGGGCAATGTGTGAGTTGGGGGATACAAAAGCGAGTGGTTGAGGCCGGGTGCGGTGGCTCACACCTGTAATCCAAGCACTTTGGGAGGCCGAGGTGGACAGATAACCTTAGGTCAGGAGTTCAAGACCAGTCTGATAACCTGAGCAACATGGAGAAACCCAGCCTTTAATAAAAAATACAAAAATTAGCTGGATCTGATAGCGGGTGCTTGTGGTTCCAGCTACTTGGGAGGCTAAGGAAGGAGAATCATTTGAACCTGGGAGGTGGAGCTTGCAATGAGGCAAGATGATGCCACCGCACTCCAGCCTGGGTGACAGAAGCAGAGAGAAGGAGGGAGGAAGGGAGAGAAGGAAGGAGAAAGAAGAAAGAAAGAGAAAAAAAGGAGGAGAGAAAGAAAGAGAATGAGAGAAAGAAAAGAGAAAGAGAGGAAAGGAAAGAAGAAAGAAAGAGAAAAGGAAAGGAAGGAAGAAAAGGAAGAGAGAGAGAAAGAAAGGAAGGAAGGAGGGAAGGGAGGGAGGGAGGGAAGGAAGGGAGTGAGGGAGGGAAGGAAGAAAGGAAGGAAGATAAGAGAGAAAAGAAAAAGATACATGCATGTGTATACTCATTGCAGCATAATTCCCAATAGCAAAGACATGAAACCAACTTAAATGCCCATCGATGGTAAAGATGCCCATAGACTGATAAAGAGAATGTGGTACCTATACACCATGAAATATGATGGAGCCATAAAACAGAATGAGGTCATGTCCTCTGCAGCAACATCGATGAAGGTAAAAGCCATTATCTTACATGAACTAACAGAGGAACAGAAGACCACATACTACTTGTTCTCCCAAGTAGAAGCTCAACATTGAGTACACATGGACACAACAGACACTGGGACTTATTTGAGGATGGAGGGAAGGAGGAGGGTCAGGACTGAAGAACTACCTATCAGGTACTGGGCCTACCACATAAATGACTAAATAATATGTACACAAATCCCCAGTGACACCAAATAATAAACCTGCACAGATACCTCTGAACCTAAAATAAAAGTTAAAAAAAAAAAAACAAACTGATAAACTAAATTTTTAAAAAGCATAAGGAAAGGAAAATGTGAGATAAAAACCAAAAAACAGTAGATATAATAAACACTTTGGTACCTTGAAAAAAAGGAAATAGACAAATTAGTAAGAAAGGAAATAAGCATAAAAGCAAAAAAAAAGACAAAAAAATTATAAGTTAACTCTAATTATAAGGGACTATTTTGCACAACTCTATGCAAATACATTTGAAATCTGCATTGATCACTATCCAATACAACTTCTAAATCATAAAAGTGTCCTACATCTGCGCTGTTCAATATGTAGCCACTAGCTACTTGTGTTGAGTGAATACTTGTACACTTAAATGTGGCTCATGTGACTGAGAAACTGAATTTTTTTCTAATTATGAATTTATTTAATTTCTAATTAAACAGACCAACTCTATAAAAGAAATAAAGTTATTAAAGAATCTCATTCTCTCCCTCTGACACACACACACACACACACACACACACACACACACACACACAGATGTTACAAGGAAAAGAAAAGCTCTTCTTTATAACACAGAACAGGACTTTGACAAATTACTACTCAGGGCCCAAATCCTGCTGCAGACTATTTTCCTGCTGTTCATGAGCTAATAATTTTTGCACAACTAAAGAAGAAATAGAATATGTAACAGAGACCATATGAAGCCCACAAAGCCTAAAAGACTTAGAATATGGCTCTTTACTGAAAAAATCTACTGGCCCCTGATCTAGAAAAATGCCTGAAATTTAAAATCACCATTTTGCAAATACCACCAAGGTAATATGAGATTCTGGCATGAAATTACTCCTAACACTATACACTAACATATTGTTAGGAAAAGGACATTCATGTATCTCTATTACCCATCAAATGTTTATTAAGTATGGAATTTAAATCAAAGAGATGAAACTTAGCTTCACAAATATTGAGATAAAGTGACATTATAAACTTCCCAATGCAATGCAATGGGAAACATAATATTTGCCTAAACATTTTGTCTAATCCAGAAGAACAGTTAGATGAATCCAGTTTGAGAAACATTCTATGAGATAATTAGTCTGGACTCTTCAAAAATGTCAAGGTTGTGAAAGAGGAGGGAAAAGGGTGGAGGGGAAGCAATATTCTTGACTTATAAAATAAGAAACATGACCAAAAAATCCAACATATGATCCCTGACTAATAGAAAGAATATTTGAGAGCAATTGGAGACATTTAAATTTAGACTGTATACTACATAATATTAATCATCAGTTCCAAATGTCTTGTGCTTGTTATTGTAGTAATGTAAAAGAATGTGCTAATTTTGGGAAAAAACCCTTAAGTATTCTTATATAATCTTGATGTCTGCAATTTGCTTTCAAGCAGTTCAGAGCTCCCCAAAATGTGAGTGTGTGCATGTATATGTACGTGTGTGTAAGAGAGAGAAAATGGTGTGTATGTGAAGAGAAAAAGAGACATAGAGGCACACAAAGCCAATCCTAGAAAATGTTAATAATCTGTGAATCTAAATAAAGGGCACAGGTGTCTTTACAGTACTTCTTTTTCAGCTTTTCAGTGTTTGAAGTTAAAAGTTGGAAGAATTTTTTTAAAGGCGCTTGTTTATTCAGGGTGAACATGATCTTCAAATTTCTTTGCTGGATGTTGGTTTCCTGTAGTTGTTAATACTTTTGTGCCACCTGATTGCCTTATGACAAAATAAACTTAGTTATGAAAGAAAAACTGTCTGTGTAGACATAAAGCCAAACAATTGCTTCACTGAATAGGAAAAGAAAGTATGAAGTTTATTGGCAAGTAATATTGTTATAATTCTAATTCTCCTAATACAGTATAACCAATTATTACCTTGTAATGTTAGTCAGCATCTATTAACAAGGAGAGACCAACAGGCAGTGTTTATACACAATTATACTGAGACCAATTCCTCATAGCCTGAAAAATAATATGGCAAACATTAATAGAAGATGTTTTCTCCTGATTTACAGGACAAGAAATCACACTCTCTTCTTCTACTAGATGATTAACTATTCTGGGAAACATATATTCGGGTTTATAGTTATAATAGACAAGAATACAAGGTGCATAAGCAACCCTGTCATCTTTCTTTATTACAATCTTGCCAATCTGGAGTGCAGCAAAAAATGACACAAGTAGATAGGGGCATTGGCCTAAGAGGAAGAAGACCAGAGTTATGGCTTCGGCTCTGCTTCCAAATAGCCCCAGTATTTTTTGGTAAATCACTTCCCTTCTCTGAGCTTTAGTTTCCTCATCTATCAAATGTGGCAGCTGACCTGAATTAAGATTGTTCGATCTGCAAGATCAAGGGCTATTTATTCTTCAAGGATTGGGAGACAAGAGGGCAACTTAGAACAATTTCAGAAGAAATAAAAATGTAATGCGATGTGAATATTATTCATTAGAATTTAACAGGACACAGGGAGAGACCAAGAGAGAGCTAAAGATTATCATCAGCTTCAGGGAGCCACTCCCTTCTAAGACCCAGGGGCTGCACTCGGTGGGGAGAGACACTTCACCAGAGGCCCAGAACATTTTGGATGAAGAATGGCCACAAGAGGAAGGGTGGAAATTACACTGGGCCAAGAAGATTTCCATTGACTCCTTGTGTGATATGACTTTTCTTTCCCAACCCACAGAAATCTTTATATTTTTACTGGATTATACTTTTTGAATGAATTCTAGAAAGAAGTAATAGTTGGAAACCAGGTAGCAGCAGAAATTGAAAAGTCCCCAGAAATAGGAGAATAAACTCTGAGGAAGTAAATCCAGAAATACCCCAAAACTATGACACTGGGGTGTATAGAGCACCCCTTCATTAAACTCCATCTTAGAAAAATACTGCATTTTATATTTCATATGGGACTTTGCCAACAAGGATATTTTGCTTAACAAACAAATAATAATGTAAAGATGGCATCCAACCAGGTAAGGATATAACAAGCGCACTCTTCCACTGTAGGTTCTCACCAGAGGACTCTAGGACTAAAAAAAACGGCAGACCCTCAGCCTCTCCAAACAGCCGCCTTAATCAACCCAGTCTTGCCGTCAGCCATGCTAAGCACTTGGCATGCACCTCTAAAGGCTCTTCCACATCAAAGACTCCTCCTTGGGAGACCAATGGACCAGACCAGGAATCCTTTTGTCTTCTTCGCTCCCACTGGGACTTGCTCATTTACCCTTTCTCCTATCTCTTTCTCCTCTTGATGTTAAGTGTTACCTTGTCTGTTGTGGAATGTTTAACCTATAATATTTATATATTGGTTAAATATACTATTATGTACAGTATGCAATATAGACTGACATGTCGAATGGATTGAGTCTGTATTGCCCTCGGCTCTGACTACAGAGTGAATGGGAAGTGCTAAGAACTGTCTCCTTGGGAACTCCATGTAGCTTGTGGCTTTTGTGATTAGAAATTCTCTGAAGAACTGAGAGAATTAGGAAGAGTTCTTCTTCAACAGAAGTCCGACATGTGGAAAGATGTCGGGGTCCGGCACGTCTGCCGGGAGACTACCGACCTGCGGGAGTCCCCGAGACCGCCAACGTAGATGTCTCGTTCAACCTGAGAGAGAGAGTGCGTGGAAAAGAAAGAATGTAGAAAAGTAGAGTCTGGAGGGCTGCGTGAAGATTATGGCCAAAACGCAGCAAATTTATTTTTGTGGGTTACAGCTTTTATACCTTTTGTCTTGTTTACATTTACCTTATCTCAGCAGAAAGAAACAAAGGGAAGACAGAAAGGAAACAGAAACTCCATAAAATAGTTATCAGGGGCTTGTGATATCCTGCTCAGAAGGCAGTTTAAGGGGGCTAGTGGTAGTAGTTTACATTTCAATGATTTTACATTTCAAAGATACAATGGCGCCCTTAAGGTGGCTGGTTAAACCTGTTTTTCATCAGGAGCTAAAACAAAGGCTTGGCTCCAGGGAAAATATGGGCAGAGGTCTCTGCTCCTCTTAGGCATTTCAATTGCAGCAAGTTTATTGCTTACACAGAGACTGAAGGGGGACATGGAAGCAGACAGCACAATGTCCTCATAAACTGCAGGCCTTTGCTTTGCATTCTGTTGTTGCTTTTAATGAGTCAGCTCACGGCCCTGTCTCACTCGACAGCCCTCGAGGTGAGGAAATGCAGTACAGGTCCAGCAGCCAAACTGGGGCAAGTCAACTAACTGTCTCGAGCCCTTGGCACGAACACCACAGAAAGACACACACATGTGTGAACCAGGACACCTCTAACCTTGCACTGTTGATGACATGGGGCTTTGAGAAAAAGTTGCCTAAACTACTGAGGACATAGATGCCACCAAGTGAGGTATGGGTTAAATCAAACAGAGTAAGACCATAGGTGAGTAGAATGCTTTGGAAGTTGATTATCTGATTAACTCTGAGTTAGTTTGAAACGCTTGTCAGTCTATTCACTTGTGTGTGTGATTTTTAAGTACATAGACAAATTTTCTTTCCTACATAGGCACAGTCTCCAGAACATTACTGAATCTTCCTTTGATTACATTTTGTAATATCTCTGAGTCATTATTTTAAACATCATTACCTCTGCATAGGGATTGCAAATATGGGATGTGAACATTGGAATGAATCTGTATGGGACTCCTGCATCCCTGGAAGGTGATTTTTAGAGGGACATAAAACTTGAGTGTGAACTAGTTTCTACTCGTTGTCTCCTTCTTATGAAATATAGCAACAACAACAAAAATTAAGTTAACTGAGGGGTCCAGTTAGTTTGGCTTCACAAATGTATCAAATTCTTACTGTATTTTGCTTTAAATCAAAGTGAATGAAATTAAATCTATATCCCCTAGTCTAATTCCCTTTAGTAAACTGCCTTCTTTCAATAGCTATTAGAGGAACATTTTTTGCCCACACATTTTCAAAGATGTTTCTGGAGCTTACAACACACAGGCCATCATTTAAACTATAAGAATTCAGAAGCAGAAATTCTATTCACAATTGAACTTCACTGAGTTGGCTGACATGGTGTTCTAAATTCTAATTCTACCATAGAGCAAACCCAGATTGAAAAGTTGAGGACAAGTCATATGCATTTTTTGTACTGGGAAATTGCATCATTAGCAGAGTCTTTGATACATAACAGCAAGTTCTGTTTAAGATGTTTATCCGGGAGTTTTTCCTAGTGTTCTTCCATTAGACGATATGTATACAGAGCAGTGCTCACAAACTCTGAGTGGCATTGACATTAATTTCTAGTAATGTTTGGAAACATTTGTAAAATTTCTAAACATTATTAGAAATAAACAATGGGGCGCCATCCTCCAGTATACAACATGCCTGCTAAATCAGTGACCAGTAGTTGATGCACTATCCCCCAAAAAAAAACATGTGGGCCTCAGAATGAAGGCACGGAAGCCGCAATGGCTCCTGTTACTATCACCCCCGGGAACCCACTTCGGGAATGCATGCTTCCCATTTCCACAATTCTGGGCACCACAGGTGTAGAGCACTCTTCCACCAGCAGATAGAAAATACAGCTGCCACTTCAACATTTTGGGCACCTTGTGTCCAAGGCCAACAACAACAAAAAATGAATTAGGGATAATTGCCATCCTGGAAAAGGCGCATGGCCTAGTCATCAGGAGGCAAGCTGCTATTACACATTTGAGAAGTGAGCAATCAGCCTAACACCAAGGTGGTTGGCACATGTTAGTATTCCATCATCTAATTTTTGTTGTTGTTGTTGTTTCTGACTCAGTATATCTAGGGTAGAAACATATACCTTTTTAACAAATTCTCAGATGAGGCTAATGCTGCTGTTTCCTGAAACACTTTGGTAACAGGAGTGTGGAGCATTGCTCCTAGCAGTTATGCATTTATGCCGCTATTTTCTCAATGTATCTAACCAGTCCTTCCAATCAATATTATGTTTGCCTAAGACACTTGACAGAGATTAATAGTGAACTAATAAATATCAGAAAAATGAAATTGTCCTATGGAGGACAAAAGTCTTATTTAGGCTTCTATCAGCCACCTCAAATCAAAAAAGTATCCTGTACAGGCCCAAAGACATATAATGAGGAGGATTTCCATCCACACAGTTTTTATAATGGAATTTTTATGTTTCAACATATACCTTGAATACAGGAAAGACTGAAAGGATACTGTAGTATTACCCTACTAAGATTATCAACATAAACTAATCACCTAAATCCCTGACACTATGTCATTGCTACGCCTCTGCAAGTAGATATTTGCCCCGCTATCATAATTTGACTTTAGTGTGCTGCAGACAGATTTATTGCCTTTGGTGTTTGTCAGCAAGCCTGGAAAAAGTTGATTTAAAAAGCTTTACTTGATTCTGAAAACAATGTCTAGATTTGGTTTTAGTTTAAAAAGTTAATAAATTCATCATGACTACTTTGTAGTGATAGATTATTCCTCACTATATATTTTTTTTGTATTGTGCACTTAAATATTTGGGTTTTCTTTTTTGAAAGAAAGAAAAAAAAGGAGTGAAGGAGAGGAAGAAAGGAAGAAAAAGAGGGAGAGAGAATGAGAATGTAGCTTTATTCTAAAAATCGGTATTAATAATGGCCAATCAATATTTTCTATATTTAAGGTGGAGAATGTATATTTTGTGTATTTAAAATGGAGAGCTCCATAAATATTTATTGAGTTTACTTGTTCTGGATCTGAGTTCAAGTCCTGGATATCCTTATTAATTTTCTGTCTCGTTGAGTCTAAATCTCTTTATGGGTCTTATGTTTCTGGGTGTTAGAATTGTTAGCTCTTATTGTTGTATTGATCCTTTTACCACTATATCTTTGTTGCTTTTAAATCTATTTTATCAGATGCGAGAATTGCAACTCCTGCTTATTTATTTATTTATTTATTTATTTATTTATTTTTGCTCTCCGTTTGGTTGGTAAATCTTTCTCCATCCCTTTGAGTCTTTGTGTATCTTTGGATGTGAAATGGGTCTGGATGTAGCATACCATTGGGTTTTGGCTGTATCTTTTGATTGGGGGATTTAGTCGACTTAAATTTAGGGTTACTGCCATTTGATGTTAACTGGCTATTTTATCCATTTGTTGATGTAAATGCTTCTTTATGTTGATGCTCTTTACTTTTTGGCATATTTTTAGAAAGGCTAACACTGGTTGTTCCTTTCTATGTATAATGCTTCTTTCAGAAGCTCTTGTAAAGCAGGCCTGTTGGTAATAAAATCTCTGAGTACTTGCTTGTTCATAAAATATTTTATTTTTCCTTCAATTGTGAAGCTTAGTTTGGCAGGACATGAAATTCTGGGCTGAAAGTTCTGTTAAGGATATTGAATATCAGCCCCCACTCTCTTCTGGCTTGTAGGGTTTCTGCTAAGAGATCTGCTGTGAGTCTGATAGGCTTCCCTTTGTGGGTAACCTGACCTTTCTCTCTGGCTGCCCTTAGTATTTTCTCCTTCGTTTCAACCCTGGTGAATCTAACGATTATGTGCCTTGGGGTTGCTCTTCTTGAGGAATATCTTTGTGGTGTTCTCTGTATTACCTGGGGTTGAACATCATCCCACTTTGCTAGATTGGGAAAGTTTTCCTGAATAATATCCTGAAGAGTATTTTCCAGCTTGGAGTCATTCTGTTCGTCGTATTCAGGTACACCTATCAAACGTAAATTAGGTCTTTTCACATAGTCCCATATTTCTTGGAGACTTTGCTCATTTCTTTTTATCCTTTTTTCTCTATTCTTGTCTTCTCATTTTATTTCATTAAGTAGGTCTTCGACCTCTGATATTCTTTCTTCTGCTTGATCTACTCGGCTATTCGAACTTGTGCATATTTTGCTAAGTTTTTGTGTTGTGTTTTATATTCCTCTCTATATTATCTATTCTTGTTAGCATTTCATCAAACCTTTTTTCAAAGTTCTTAGTTTCTTCACATTGGGTTAGGACAAGTTCTTTTAACTCCCAGAAGTTTCTTATCATCCACCTTCTGAAGCCTACTTCTGTTAATGGCACACAGTCCTTTTCCATCAGGGCTTGTTCCGTTGCTGATGAGGAACTGTAATCCATCATCTAATTTTAAAATCCATCATCTAATTTTAATCATAAACCCATAATTGCCATAGCCATAGCCTAAGAAAAGTAAACATGAACTTGGTCCCCACAGGAAGGAAGGCGTGGGCTACCCACAAAGTTGGCATCCTTCTACCATTATAAGAACTAAAGTAAAGGGCTCTAGAATGAATCCGAGAGTTTAGCCTAGAGCTCTGCCTCCCCAGTAGCAGCTGGGGTTGAATTTGTCCTACTGACCTTTTTCCCTTATAACCTTACAAGTTTCTCCAAAGAGAAAGTCCCACCAGAGTCCTAAAGGAGCCACCCTGAGAAATTATATGAGACAAAGGGCCACAGAAATATGGAGGAATTGTCATGAATACTGCAGTGCCCAGATCTCTCTGCCCTATTCCCTTCAAGACTCAAGGATATAAACCCCGAGCTGGGTATGACCTCACTGAAAGAGATGACCTCTTCTCCAGTGAATCCCCACCCAAGTACTGGGGATAAACAATCAGCTCCTCTCCCCAAAGAGGAACAACTCTGCGAGGCTACCCAAGCTTCAGGGCTCCCTTTGGAGTCAGCTGCGTCCCTGTTGTGGTGCTTCACAGTCCCAATTCTTTCTATGCCCAACCCTAATTCTTTCCTTTCTCCACACCCCAAGTGCTGAGCCCAAGTCCACTCCCTAAGAAACATCCTTCACACTCATTTTCATCTGAGTCTGTTTTCTGTGGTAGACAATCTACAACAAATTTTAAGTATCCCTGGCATACTAACAGCAAAAAGTTAATATTGCTATTTTACTTGGGCCATAATTTTTCTCTATAGTTTTGCAGTATTTTTTCTCTTAGTGTCCTCTAAGAGCAAAGAAAATTCTTCAATCAAATGTGTTTATACCCTAACAAGAGCTATACTATACAAAATTATTTTTAAATATATAACACATCTTTTATTCCTCCAATATAAATACATGTTTAACATGGCCAAACAATGTTAAGACAAACAGAAAAAAAGAAAATTTGATTATGAAACAAAATATTTGGGTATTTGAAGCACAGAAATGGCGAAAACATTAATTGTACTTAATTGGCATATAACCTGAGACTGATCAAATATATCAGAAATCAAGTGACTTCTCCACTATGATCAGATTGTAATACCATTTACTAGGCTTTCTTTCTTGTTTTCTTCTCCCTTTATTTGCTCATCTCTTCATCTCTGGAATCTGTTTTTAAGCCTGAAATCCCAGTAGCTGTACTTTCCTACCCACCGTTGTTTATCTCTGAAACCTGTTTACCACCCTGGATGTGCCTGCCTCTTTATTAGCTATCTGCTGACTCCAGGCAGCTGCTGCCTAGTCCTGAAGTATCTAGCAGTGTCCAGTATCTGCCTTAGACCCCTTGACCTGGGTAAATTTTATTTATTCTTAATGGAGAATGCAATGGAGTCACAGCTTACTCCTGGGTTAGGTTCTAAGATTAGTATATTAGGTGAAGAAAAAAATACAGATCACCGATAATACTCTTGCAAATCTTATCAGATCAGAAAAATATATGTATCTCAAAAATGCCTTATTGCTGTTTTTTTTCCTCAGCATTTGAAAGAATCACTAAGAAGTGTTTGGTTTTCATTTAAGGTAATACATTATTCAAATCAGTGCTGTGTTTTAATACAAAACTCCACTTAGCAAGATGCTGACACTTTAAAAGGCATGAGGGAAAGGCCATTCTTGTTCATTGAAGGAACTCACTGGAAGACTCCCCTGCATGATTTAAAGGATTACTTTTCCTTGATCTTTTATTTTTGTTGGTTATTATACATAATTCCTTATCATTTTTTACCAATATTTGTATATTTTTATGGCATTCATGTGATACTTTGACACATTCATGGAATGTATAATGATCCAATCAGGTTATTGATCAGGTATTTAGGATATTCATCACCTCGAGTATTTATCATTTATTTGTGTTGGGAACATTTCAAATCTTCTAGCTATTTTGAAATACATTTATTAATTATAGTCACCCTACTGTGCTGTGGAACACAGCATTAACATTAGTTATTCTAACTAATGTTTGCAACCATCGACTAACCTCTCTTTATCCCCTCCAACACACATAAGCCCATCCCAGTCTCTAGTAACCATCATTCTACACTCTACCTTCATGAGGTCAGCATTTTTAGCTCCAACATACGAGTGAGAACATGTGTTACTTGTCAGGGTCTGCCTTATTTCTCTTACTTTAATGGCCTCCAGTTTCATCCATGTTGCTGCAAATGAAAGGATTTTTATTCTCTCTTACGGCTGAACAGAATTCCCTTGTGTATATATACCACATTTTCTTTACCATTCATCTGCTGATGGACACGCAGGTTGACTTGCTATTCTAGCTATTGTGAACAGTGCTGCAAATAACATGGGGTTGCAGGTCTCCCTTTGATATACTGATTCCCTTTTGTATGGAGAAATACCCAGGAGTGGGATTTCTGGATCATATGGAAGTTCCATTTTTAGTTGTTTGAGAACTCTCTATACTGTTTACCTTCATAGCTGTACTAAGTTACACTCCCATCCACAGTATGTGAGAGTTCCCTTTTCTCAGCATCCTTGCAAGCATTTATTGACTTTTTAATAATAGCTCTCCTAACTGGGAAAGATCATAACCTGATTATTAGTGATGCTGAGCATTTTTTTCATAGACCTGTTGGCCGTTTATACTTCTTATGAATTAAAAGCACACATACAATATAACCCAGTCAGTTAGGCGTGGATATGATAACTATGAGATCGACTAACCCTGGGAAGTGGCAGGACCTGACCTATCTTCCTGAACCCTTCCTCCAGAACTGCTTTCATGTGCTACCTCTGTTTCCACTCTTTCCTACTCTTTCTGTTTACATACTCCCCCCACTTTCACGTTCCCAACCACTCCGTTTTAATCTCAGCACACGACTGATTTTCAGCTTTGCTATTCTATGTGAGCACTGACCCCAAAAGGGACTTCCAATCTGTTTAGCTACTAGATGATGATACAGAATAGAGAAATAGACATAACATTGAATTCATAGAACTGTATTAGCCTTTTACAAATCAGATCAACCATGGCAATGAACTCTTACCATCCATCTTTTGGTTCATTAACATTATAAGCAAATCTATTCCTGTGGGCAGACATTAAACATGAGAGAAATGAACAAAGCTGCACTAATACAATCACAACGTCAATAATTTAGAATCTGAGAAAAGGAACCGGTAAACCACATTTTAATTATACAGGTTCATCATGACACTTACGTGACATTTTAAAATTTGTTCACACAATAATTAATCTGGAAAAGAAGGTTGTAATAAATTATAATGAGATACATTATACCTGCATACTTTTCCATCAGCATATTTCTTCCTATGCTACTGGACATTTGTAAGAATATCCCTGGGGTCAGATATATTCATTTACCAAGATGTACAAGTATTTTTAATATATTACTTTAATATGTTACCAATGAGAGAACAAGTTAGTAAACAAATGAATAGCTGAAAATATTACTGTGTATTCAGGATTTCATATTCGCTTCCAGGTTGCAATACATGGAAAGGTAGAGATTAACTTAGAAATTAAAACCTGTTAAATTCAGGAACATGCTGGATAATTTTAAAAGTTGGACAATTATAAAGATGTTAAATGATGTTTCATTTGTGAAAAATAAAAGTTCCTAATAAGAGCATTAAAAATTTGAAGATGAAATTTTTATCACTTGTGTTTTGACAGATCTTAAATTCATTATTGACAATGTGCTTTCTTTTGGCAACAGTTCTAGTGATGAACCTAGTTTTAAAACACATAAGACATGCTCAACCCTTTGACATTCTGGTCATCATGTTTCTTTACCAAGTTGGACACTTGAGAAGAAATGCTACGTAACCAGTTGCCTATGTTAAAAAAAAAAAAGCAAATTAAAAAAAAATGTCCATTAAAAAGTACTCCCACATGCATTAGCATTCATTAGCATATCTGATCATCTAAAGACAATTTATTTGGGACAGATATTATCCCAATTTACATTTGAAGATACTAATATCAGAGAGGTTTGGACCTGCCCATGGTCACACAGTTCTAATCCTGAAAAGCTTCCAATATCATGTTTAGCTTTTATACCACCATACAACTGCTACAATTGGAGCAAATGTGCTTTGTTTACACTGGTATCACTAAGCCATGAAGCAGTGTCTCACATCGAGTAGTTTAATGAATCTTTTGTAAATGAATGACCAGAGAAATGACTGACTGTCTGAGTCACCGTTGGGTTTTGTAAGAGAGATGATTTAGCTACCCTTTGGCAGGAAATGAATCCTTTCAGTTCATTACAGTGGCACCTACAGCTCTAGAGATCTCATACATTTTGAAGATTCCTAAAACATAAACACCTGAAGTCCCACTTGTAAGCTTCATTTAGAAATTTCCACCTCTTCTATGTGAGTCAAGTTAAGTTGGATATAACTATGAGATGTTTCACATAAGCCTCATGGTAGCCCCAAGGCAAACATCTATAGTAGATACAGAGTAGAGAAAAAGAAAATAAAGCGTACTACTACAGAAAATTACATAATTACAAAGAAAGACTGTAAGAAGGAAAGAAAGGAATAATCCACAAAATATCCAGAAAATAATAAATAAAATATCTATAGTAAATCTTTATCTACCAATAATTACTTTAAATGTAAATGATCTAAAATCAATAAAATATACAGAGCAGCTAAGTAAATTTAAAACAGGACCCAACTACATGCTGCCTAAAAGAAACTCATTTCACTTGTAAAGAAACATATAGACTGAAAATGAAATGATGAAAATAGATATCCCATATAAATGGAAATCAAAACAGAGAAGTAGCTATTTATCAGATAAAATAGCCTTTATATTCAAAACAGTAAAAAAAAAGAAAATATAACAATTCCCACACAAATGGAAATCAAAATAGAGCAGCTATTTATCAGATAAAATAGCCTTTATATTCAAAACTGTAAAAAAAGAAACCATAACAATTATAAATACATATGTACCACCCAACATCAGAGCACCTAAATGTATAAAGCAAATATTAACAGATCTGAAGGGAGAGATAGACAGCAATACAATAATTGAAGGAGATTTCAATATCACACTTTCAGCAATGGGAAGATGATCCAGGAGAAAATTAATAAGAAAATATTGGGCTTAACCTGCACTTTTTTGTTCACCTATACTTTCAGCCAAATGGACCTAAGAGAGATATGTAGAACATTCACAGGATACATATTCTCCTCAGGCCCACATTATACATTCTCCAGGATAGACCATATGTTAGATCATAAAACAAGTTTAACAAATTTAAGATTAAAAATATATCAAAATCTTTTCTGACTACGATGGTATAAAAGTAGAAAATAATAACAGGAAAAAAAGACCTGGAATATTCTCAAATGTAAGAAATCAAAAAACATGCATCTGAACAGCCAATGTGGCAAAAAAAAAAAAGTAAAAGAAATCATATGGAAAATTATAAAATATATAGAGAAAAAAATGAAAACAAAACATGCCAAAACTTACAGCACACAGCAGAAGCAGTTGTAAAAGCAAAGTTTATAGCAATAAACATGTACATTTAAAAGAACAAAGACCACAAATAAACACCTCAACATTACACCTAAAGGAACTAGAAAAAAAACAAACTAAGCCCAAAATTAGCAGAAGGAAGGAAACAATAAGGATCAGAGCAGAAATATATCAAATGAGAATAGAAAGGGTATAGAAAAAATATCAACAAAACAAAGAGGTTGGGTTTTTTGTGCAAAAATAAACAAAAATGAAAAATCCTTAGCCAGACCAACTAAAGCAGACAGAAGATTCAAATAAATGAAATCACAGGCCAGGCACTGTGGCTCGTGCCTGTAATCCTAGCACTTTGGGAGGCCAAGGCGGGCAGTAATGAGGTCAGGAGATCAAGACCATCCTGGCTAGCATGGCGCAATCCCACCTCTACTAAAAATAAAAAAAATTAGCTAGGTGTAGTGGTGCACCCTGTAGTCCCAGTTAATCAGGATGGTGAGGCAGGAGAATTGCTCAAACCTGCAAGGTGAGCCGAGGTGGCACCACTGCACTCCAACTTGGGCAACGGTGGCATGATGTTTTTAAAGTGCTGAAGGAAAAAAAATCATTTATCTTAGAATAGTATATCCAGCAAAAATAGCCTTTAAACATGAAAGAGAATAACAGAACTCTCCAGAAAAACAAAACTTGAGGCATTCCATCAATACTAGACCTGTCCTACAAGAAATGCTAAAGGAAATTCTTTAATCTAACCGAAAAGGATGTTAATGAGTAAGAAGAAATCATCTGAAGGTACAAAACTCACTGGTAATAGTAAACACAGAAAAATATAGAATAGTATAACACTGTAATTGTGTATAAACTACTCTCAAGTAGAAAGACTAAATGATGAACCAATTAAAAATCATAACTATGTTTTGCTCTTGTTACCCAGGCTGGAATGCAATGGCACAATCTCAGCTCACCGCAACCTCCACCTCCTGGGTTCAGGCATTCTCCTGCCTCAGCCTCCTGAGTAGCTGGGATTACAGGCACGCACCACCATGCCCAGCTAATTTTTTCTTTTTCTTTTTTTTTTTTTTTTTGTATTTTTAGTAGAGACAGGGTTTCACCATGTTGGCCAGGATGGTCTCGATCTCTTGACCTCGTGATCCACCCGCCTCGGCCTCCCAAAGTGCTGGGATTACAGGCTTGAGCCACTGTGCCTAGCCAACAACTTTTTAAGACATAGACAGGATAATAAGATAAACAGGAACAACAAGTTAAAAACTAGGGAGATAAAAGTAAAGTGTAGAGTTTTTATTCATTTTCTTTTTCCATGTTTGTTTCTGTAATCAGTGTCAACTTGTCATCAGCTTAGAGCAATGGGTTATAAGAGAGTATTTGCAAGCCTCACAGTAACCTCAAGTCAAAAAACATACAATGACCACACAAAAAAATAAAAATCAGGAAATTAAATTATACCACAAGAAAAAATCACTTTCAATAAAAAGCAGACAAGAAGGGATACTACAAGACAACCAGAAAACAAAAAATGAATAGCAGGATTAAGTCCCTTATCAGTAATAACATTGAATGTAAGAGACTGAATGGATGATAAAACACGACCCCATGATCTCTTGCTTACAAGAAACACACTTCGCCTATAAAGTATACATAGAATGAAAATAAAAGGGTAGAAAAAAGATATTCTACACCAATGGAAACAACAACAACAAAAAAAGGCAGGTGAGCTTATACTTAAGCAAAATAGATTTCAAAACAAAAACTGTAATAAGAGACAAGGTCATTATATAATGCTAAAGGGGTCTACCCAACAACAGGATATAATCACTATAAATATATATGGACACAACACTGGAGCACCCAGATACATAAAGCAAATATTATTTGAGCTAAAGAGAGAGCTAGACCACAATACAACAATAGCTGGAGACCTCAGCACCCACTTTTAGCAGTAAACAGCTCTCCCAGAAAGAAACCCAAAACCATCAGACCTAATCTGCACTACAGAACAAATGGACCCAATAGACATTACAGAACAAACACACATTCTTCTTCTCAGCATACATATCCTTCTCAAGAACAGGCCATATGTTAGGTCACAAAACAAGTTGTAAAATATTTTAAGAACTGAAACAATATCAAGCATCTTCTCTAACTACATGGAATAAAACTAGAATAAGAACAACTTTGGAAACTATACAAAGACATAGAAAATAGGCAATATGCTCCTAAATGACCAGTGAGTCCATGAAGAAATTAAGAAGGAAATTTAGAAATTTCTTGAAACAAATGATAATGGAAACACAACATACCAAGATCTATGAGACAGACTGAAAGCAGTTCTAAGAGGGAAATATGTAGCTATAAGTGCCTATAACAAAAAAGAATAAAAATTTCAAATAAATGACAGCAATGCATCTCTTCTTTCTTTCTTTCTTTTTTTCCCAGAGATTCACTCTGTTGCCTAGGCTGTAGTGTGGTGTCACAATCATGACTCACTATAGTCTGGACCTTCCTGGGCTCAACAATCCTCCCTCCTTAGTCCCCCAAGTAGTTGGGACTATAGGCATGCACCACCACATCTGATTAATTTGTATTTTTTGTAGAGATGGACTTTCACCATGTTGCCCAGGCTGATCTCAAACTTCTGGGCTCAAGTAATCCACTTGCCTTGGCCTCCCAAAGTGCTGGGATTACAGGCATCAGCCATCATATCCAGCCAGCAATGTATCTTAAAGAACCAGAAAAGCAAGAGGAAACCAAATCCAAAATTGGCAGGAGAAAAGATGAAGATCAGAGCAAAAATAAATGAATTTGAAATGAAGAAAAGATCAATGAAGCAACTTTTTTTAAAAGATAAAAATTAGCAGAGTAACAAAGAAGGGAGATGACCCAAATAAATACAATTAGAGATTAAAAATGAGGCATTACAACTGACACTGCAGAAATTCAAAGGCTTGTTAGTGGCTATTGTGAGTAACTATGTGCCAATAAATTGGAAAATCTAGAGGCAACCGATAAATTGCTAGACGCCAACATACAATCTACCAAGATTGAACCATGAAGAAATCCAAAACCTAAACAGAACAATAACAAGTAACAAGCTTGAATAAAAAAGTTTTCCCAGTAAAGAAAAGCCCAGGACCTGATGACTGCACTGCTGAATTCTACCAAACATTTAGAGAACTAATACCAATCCTACTCAAACTATTTCAAAAATTAGAGGAGGAGGGAGGACTTCCAAACTCATTTATGAGGCTAGTATTACCCTGATACAAAACCAGACAAAGGCACATCAAAAAAGAAAACTACAGACCAATATCTCTAATGAATATTGATGCAAAAATCCTCAAAAAATATTAGCAAACCAAATTCAATAATACATTAAAAATATCCTTTGCCCTGACCACATGCCACCAGAGATGCAAGGCTGGTTCAACATACACAAATCAATGTGACACATCATATCAACAGAATGAAGGACAAAAACTATACAATCATTTCAACTGATCCTGGAAAACCATTAGATAAAATTCAACATCCCTTCATGGTAAACACACTTTTAAAAATAGGTATGAAAGGAACAGACCTCAATATAATAATAGTCATATATGACAGACACACAGCTAGTGTCATACCAAATGGGAAAAACTGAATGCCTTTCCTTTAAGAACTGGCCGACCTTCACCACTGTTATTCAACATAGTACTGAAAGTCCTAACTAGATCCATCAGGCAAGATAAAGAAATAAAGGGCAACCAAATCAGAAGGAAGAAGTGAAATTATCCTTGTTTTCAGATGGTATACTCGTATATTAGGAGAAAACTAAAGACTCCATCGAAAACTATCAGAAGTGATAAACTCAGTAAAGTTGCATGATACAAGATCAACATACAAAAATCAGTAGCATTTCTATATGCCAACAGTCAACAATCTGAAAAAAAATTAAAAAGTAATCCCGCAAATAAAAACGTAAGGGTCACAAATCAAATTAAATACCTAGGAGTTAACATAACCAAAGCAGTAAAAGGTCTCTACAACAAAAACCATTAAACATCAATGCAAGAAATTGAAGAGGACACGAAAAAAATGAAAAGATATTCCATGTTCATGGATTAGAAAAATCAATATTGTTAAAATGTCAATGCAACCCCTTTCAAAATGCCAATTGCATTTTCACATAAATAGAAAAAACAATCCTAAAATTTATATGAAACCACAAAAGACCCAGAACAGCCAAAGCTATCCAAAGCAAAAGGAGCAAAACTGGAGAAATCACATTACCTGACTTCAAATTATACTATCGAGCTGTAGTAACCAAAACATCACAGTACTGGCCCAAAAACAGACACACAGACCAGTAGAACAGAATAGACAAAAATCCAGAAACAAATCCATACACCTACAGTGAACTCATTTTTGACGTTGCCAAGAACACACACTGGATAAAGGATAGTCTCTTCAATAAATGGTGCTGGGAAAACTGAATATCCACGTGCAGAAGAGCAAGACTAGACTGCTTCTTCTTCCCATATACAAACATCAAATCAAAATGGATTAAAGACTTAAATCTAAGACCTCAAAACTATGAAATTACTAGAAGAAAACATTGGGGAAACTCAGGACACTGGAGTAGACAATGATTTCTTGAATAATATGTCACGGGCACAGGTAACCAAAGCAAAAATGGACAAATGGGATCACATCAAGTTAAAAAGCTTCTGCAGTGAAAGAAACAATCAATAAAGTGAAGAGACAACCCACTGAATGGGAGAAACTACCCACCAACAAGGGATTAGAAGGCAGAAAATATAGAGCTCAAACAACTCTATAGGAAAAAAATCTAATAACCCAATTTAAAAATGGGCAAAAGATCTGAATAGACATTTCTCAAAAAAAAAAAAAAACAGACAAATGGCAAATAGGCATAAAAAAAGGTGTTCAACATCATTAATCGTCAGAGAAATGCAAATCAAAACTACAATATCATCTCACCTCTGATAACATGGCTTATATCCAAAAGACAGGCAATAGCAAATGCTGGTGAGGATGTGGGAAAAGGGAACCCTGGTACACTGTTGGTGGGAAGGTAAATTAGTACAACCACAAAGGAAACAGTTTGGAGGTTCCTCAAAAAATTAAAGTTATCATATGGTCCAGCAATCCCACTGCTGGGTATATGCCCCAAAGAAGGGAAGTCAGTATATCAAAGAGATACGTGCACTTCCATGTTTGTTGCAGCAATATTCACAACAGCCAAGATCTGGAAGCAACCAAAGTGTCCACGAACAAATGAACAGATAAATAAAATGTGGTACATATACAGGATGGAGTACTATTCAGCCGTAAAAGATAACGAGGCCCCGTCACTTGCAACAACATGGGTGTAACTGGAGGTCATTGAGTGAAATTGGCCAGGCACAGAAAGACAAACTTCACATGTTCTCACTTATGTAAGGGATCTGAAGATCAAAACAACTTAACATACCGAGATAGAGAGTTAAGGATGGTTACCAGAGGTTGGGAAGGATAGTGGGGATACAGGGGAGGGAGAGAAGGATGGTTAATGGGTACAAAAAATACAGTTAGAAAGAATGAATAGTTTCTAGTATTTGATAACACACAGGTTTATTATAGTCAAAATAATTGTACATTTTAAAATACTAAAAGAGTATAATTGGATTGTAACACAAAGAATAAACTAGAGGGGATGGATACCCCATTTTCCATGATGTGATTATTATGCAATGCATGCCTGTATCAAAATATCTCATTTACCCTATAAATATACACACTTACTATAACTACAAATGTTAAAATTTTAAAGAGAGCGAGTAAACAAAAATTAATAAGAGAAACCTTATATTGTTCGCTTCTGCAGGGGTGGGAATCAACTCCTCAACCCCTTTCCTAGCTTGTCTCAGTTTTCTATTATGTGTTTTATTTGCAGGGGGAAATTCTGTTTAGGGGGTTCTCTAAGCAAAAATGTAATGAATCTGTCATTCTACTACAATGTGGGGTCCTTTTGTACAAGTATTTTCCTGCTTTTCAGACACTAGCAAAAACTAAAAGATGAAATAAAAATATTTTTAGTAAACCATTTCATTATAAATCTAACTAGCAAATCTGTAATCATTATCAAAATATGTTACTTGGAATGTTATGTATGATACATTTCTTATTCCTAAACTAACAAATAATCATTGATTTGTATAAGGCATTAAGATAAAATATTGCCCAGGTTTCCTTCCCTGGTTCCATCAACTTCATTTTGGGGGATAGGGAGGACAGAAAGTAAGAATTACAATTAGATAAGAACTGGTAAAAGCTTGAAAGTAGACTCTTTACTCCTCTAAGGAGAGTTACTCTATCCTATCAATTAATAATGATAATTTACAATGACAGTTTAGACAACTGCTGCATCTAAATGGAAAATACTTTTTCAGTGGCTTTCAGAAAATGTGTGCTTACTAAAAACTTATGCATAGGCCGGGCGCGGTGGCTCAAGCCTGTAATCCCAGCACTTTGGGAGGCCGAGGTGGGTGGATCACAAGGTCAAGAGATCGAGACCATCCTGGTCAACATGGTGAAACCCCGTCTCCACTAAAAATACAAAAAATTAGCTGGGCGTGGTGGCGCGTGCCCGTAATCCCAGCTGCTCGGGAGGCTGAGGCAGGAGAATTGCCTGAACCCAGGAGGCGGAGGTTGCAGTGAGCGGAGATCGCGCCATTGCACTCCAGCCTGGGTAACAAGAGTAAAACTCCGTCTCAAAAAAAAAAAAAAACTTATGCATATACACATCCCCATACCTATGCATATATACTCATGTTCAGTTTGTAATAATTCATTGAACTGAACACTCATGCTTTGGCTAATTGTGTGTGTGTGTGTGTGTGTGTGTGTGTGTGTGTGTGTGTGCATATAAAAAATTAAAAAGTTAAAACACAAGCCTTTGTATGGAATTATTAATAACTGTACATTTACTTACTATTATTTCCTTAGCTTGTCGAACCACGTCAGCTTTTTTTGCCTGCAATTCTGCATTTAAACGCCTAAAAGCAGAAAATAACTGGAATACACTGAAGATCCTAACAAAAATAAAAATTAAACTTTAGCAATTACACATTATCAAGTGTCCTAATCAACAAATGCCAATATATACAAATAGCATTCTTACTCTAAAATGAATACAGCTGTTAAGAACTTATCCAACTCATGATTCCTCCTTCCTTGTGGTAGGAACTCAAACACTAAGTATTAGCCTTTCTGTGGCCCTCTATTAACTTCAAGTGAACTAACATATCTGACTAATACATTTAGGAAGAATGAACTGGTCAAGTTCAACTGTGTTCCACTCACTACCTTCTTGGGATTAGCCCACCTGCAGAGAATACAAGTTCTAACCTTGCTTCTCCAGAGACAGGCCCTGTTCTAATTGTGGGCAGGGTGTTGGGGAGACCTGCTCTGGTTTGGGTGTTGCTGGAACTGGGGAGCTAAATGTGAGTTTAGTGAGCAGACCCAATGTGGCTCACATTTCAGCTACACACTTTAATGTCAAGCTTCCTCAGAAATAAAGGTGACTATATTGATCTCTACCTATCACTCCTTTTTAAATTATGCTTTTTCATTCTACTTGGAAACTAGCAAGAATAGGAATACTATTTACTTGATCCTCCATTAAGACTGCAAGAATGACAATATTATTGAAAGAAATTGTTTTTAAAGGAAAAACTGCCCATAATCCTACCACTGCCATCCAACTGTTTTTATTTTTAATATTCCCTTCCAATTTTCATCTATAGCATATACACAATTTTATACTGTTTTCCCACAGCGATATAAAAGGAATATCTATCTCGATGTAATCTTTATAAGCATGTTAAATGGCTATACAATAATTCAATAAATTGAAATTAACATAATGGACTGAACTCTGTTGCTATTGTTAAGTCCCCCTTCACTTTTAAAGGTTAACACCACAATAAACATATTGAAAAACATATAACTTTTTCTGCTGTTGAAATGTCACGTTTCTAGACTATCTAGGATCCTTTGAGGTTATGTGAAGGAGACATGTTAAGGATTTTAAAAATCAAGTATCTTATTTTTCTTAGACATGTAATTCAGAAGTAACACAAAACAATTTCCATCTGCAGGGAAAAAAAAGAGGAGATCAGTACCATAACCTTTAACAGTATGAAGCTTTAAGAAATATTTCTGTATCTTAGGTTTACTTGGTCAAAAGAAACATACCTAAGAAAGACTTAAAGGTGTCTTAAAAGTGCCAATTCCTGATTTTTCAAATTTCCCTAACAAGAATCACAGGGACTTAAATGGAAGTTTCCAATTAATATAATGGACCCAGATGACTGAGAAGACTATTCTCTAAATCCACAGAAATGTCTGATAAAATGTAATGGAGGAAACATTGCTAAGCTCAAACTCAGGCAAAGGAAATTCCCTGGTACTAAGAAGAAAGCAACAATTCAAAGTGAGAGCAATAAACAGGAACAGAAGGCAAAACAGCTTAAAAGCTAGAAGCTGACGCATGTGAGTCATGAAGGGATAAACCTGTGAAGCACAGACTACAACAACTCTACCCACAACCTTAGGTGAGCAGAAATGAAACCAGAGCCATGGGCAGAAAAGATTCTCTTGTGAGTAATTAAACAAGAGGGAAGTCCAGATTAATCTTATCCAGATGATACAGGGACATCAAGCCAAAACTTTAAAATAGAAAAAGCTGGTGTGGAAACAATGAAAACTCTGAACTAGTAGAGGTAAATTGAAAACCACCCTATAGGGACATTACTCATCTACAATATATGAACTTTCTCAGAAGCAAACTGCTAAAGATGACTTTGAAAAGATAACAAATTGTGTAAAGAAATAAGCCACTGAGAGAGAGAATCAGATGTGAGGAAAGAGAAAATTTGTATTATAAGAACAAGAGATACTATTACCAATTTGTAAAAGATTTTAAATTACCATTTGGAAAAAAACACAAAGAAATAAAAAACATTAGGCAAGACCCAGATTTTATCACAAAAGAATGCTGAATTTAAAAAAGATCCAAATACAAATTACATAAATGAAAAACACAGTCACTGAAATTAAGAAATCTGATAAAAAGGAATGTGTGAATTAGAAGACAGATAGAAAGCAATCACCTACAAGGAGATACAGAAAACAAAGGGATAAAAACTCAAAAGACAGGTTAACATCCATTGAAGACAGATGTTATGTACCTACCATAACAGAAGTTATAAAAAGAAATCCCACAGAGGGCTGAGTGCAGTGACTCACACCTGTAATCCCAGCACTTTGGGAGGCTGAGGGGGGCAGATCACGTGAGGTCAGGAGTTTGAGACCATCCTGGCTAACATGGTGAAACTGTTTTGACTAAAAATACAAAAATTAGCCAGGCATGGTGGCAGGCACCTGTAATCCCAGCTACCTGGGGGGCTGAAGCAGGAGGATCACTTGAACCCAGAAGGCAGAGGTAGCAGTGAGCCGAGATTCTGCCATTGAACTCCAGCTTGGGAAACAAAAGCGAAACTCCATCTCAAAAAAAAAAAAAAAAAAAAAGCCAGGTGTGGTGTTGCATGCCACTAGTCCCAGCGACTCAGGAGGCTGAGGCATAAGAATCACTTGAACCCGGGAGGCGGAGGTTGCAGTGAGTCAAGATCTTGCCATTGCACTGCAGCCTGGGCAACAGAGCAAGATTCTGTCTCCAAATGAAAAGAAAAGACATCCCAAGAGGAGAGAATGTCAATATTTAGAGAGCTAATGCTCAGAATCTCCCAAACTGAAGACATGGATCTCATGAAGAATAAAGAAAACAAATCTACATGTGAATACACCACAGTGAAAGTACAGAATTGTAAAGATAAAGAGAGTACTCCCTAAACTACCAAATCATTATTTCAAAAGAACAGAGAAAAATAGTCTACCAGCATAATTATCTAAGAAGTTGACAGCAGATGGCTCATTAACGTTTTTCTAACATTATATTTTCTATCCTTATATTTCCAATAGACAATGGGCTGAGAAGGAAGAACTGGCTATCTAGAATTACACTGAGATAAGCTGTCATGGAAGAGTAAGTGCAAAGTAACAATTTTCTAAGAGACTGGAGAGTTTAAGACTTAGATTTTCACAGAAAGAAGTAACGAAGCGTCTACACTTCAGGAAGGAGGAAAATGGAATCTGGAAAAAAGGAATCATGAAGATATGGAAAAACATGCTAAATCGAAATTAGTACAGACTATAAAAATAACCCTGGTGATTAACTGGGTGTGGGTGTATTCAAAACAACAGAGCAAAATAGTATCTAACTTAAAAAACAGAGGAAACCAAGTTAAAGCATTCTAACATCTTTCCAAACCAGTAACAATAAAGACATAATGAAAACCCATCAATCCAGCAGCAGACAGACAAGAACCAAAGACAAGACATAATAAATAGGAAACATAAAAAATAAGGTGGCTGAGACAACTTCAAGTTACGTAATAATGTAAATAAGTTAAATTCACTTATTAACATACAGAAATTATCAGACTGGTTATAAAAAGAATGCTCTTACTGATAAATGGCATACAAAGTTTGAAAATAAAGGATGGAAAAAGGTATAACAGACACCGCATAAGAATGAAACAATTCAAGAAGATTTACATAAGTCAAATAAGATACTCCCAAACAAGAATGGTCACAATTACAAGGAATTTTTTTCTATAATTATAATTGATGATTTTTAACACACTTCTAACAGAAACCAATAAAGCCAGAACAACAAAAAAAAAAAGTTGAGGAAACCAAAGTAATGGATAACAAATATAATTGGTTTAATCTAACAGATTAGCCAACATAATATACTTTCTACGAAGAACACACAGAACTTCTACAAAAAGTGAACATGCTCTTGGATGCAAATAAGTCTTAATACATTTAAAAAACTTAGTATCTTATCAATTCTCTAATCATAATGCAATTTAAAATAAACTAAGCCGAGCATGGTGGCTCATGCCTGTAATCTAAATCAGAGTAATGATACCTCGGGAGGCGGAGGCAGGCAGGTTATTTGAGTCCAGGAGTTAAAGACCAGCCTGGGCAACATGGTGAAACACCTTCTCAGAATACAAAAATTAGCCTTGCATGCTAGCACATGCCTGTAGTCCCAGCTACTCAGAAGCCTGGGAGGTGAAGGTTGCAGTGGGCTGAGATCACACCATTGCACTCCAGTCTGTGAAACTTGAGCCTCAACAGAGTGAGACTTTGCCTCAAAAAGAAAAGTGAGCCTGGCATGGTGGCATGTGCCTGTAGTCCCAGCTCCTTGGGAGGCTAAGGTGGGAGAACCTCTTGAGCTCAGGAGGTCAAAGCTGCAGTGAGCCATAATTGCACCACTGCACTCCAGCCTGGGCAACAGAGCAGGACCCTGTCACATACATACTTAGAAAAATAAAAAGCAGACAACAGTAAACAACTCTATGTGCTTGCAAACTAAAAAACACACCGCTAAATAATCACTATGAAAATGTAGAACATCTAAATAGATAAGTAACCATTAAAGAAGCTAAATTCATAGACAAAAAGAGTCTCCTTGACAAAAACACTAGACTGACACAGATTCACAATTTTAATCAAAGGGCAAAAGATCTCTAATTATAAGAAGCTTCCAAGAAAAGAAACAAAACAAGAAAACTATTCAGTTTATTTCATCTGGCCAGAATAATATTGACATCAAAGGACAAGAACTAGAAAAAAGTGTAACACCCATTTCACTTTTGTTCATAGATGCAAAAACCTACATAAAAAATTATACCAATCAAACCTAGCAGTCTTTGAAGGAAAACAAGAAAGCTGCCTTCACAGTTCAGTATGTTAAAGCATTAGAGGAGGGGAAAAGAAAACACCCCCACCTGGATTAACTGGGGGAAAAGAAGTTTTGATACATTTAACACTCATTCAAATTAGAAATTAAGGGGAAGAAAAAAAAAAACAAAAAAATAGAAAAAAACCAAACAAAAAAAGAAATTAAGCGGAAGAATTTTAAACATAAAAAAAAAAATCTACCAAAACCCTGGAGCAAACTTCAAATTAGTGATTATTAAAAGTGGGCTTCTCAGAATCATACACAAGGTAAGGAAGCTCACCATCACTTTTTCTATTCCATATCACATGGGAAGTCCTAAACAGAGAAAAGGAGAGAATGCAGGAGAATTATCAAGGGCAAAAATGATCATAATTTGCATATAACTGTCTTCATCAAAAATGCAAGGGACATCATAGAATGAATAAGAGAGTCCAGCAGGACTGAAGATCTGTGTGTGTATGTAAATACAGATGTAGCACCAACATCTAAAAATCCTACATTTATAACCAATTAGAAAATGTAATAGAAAAAAGTCCACTTCTTACATAGCAACAAAAACTATTCAGCATCTTGAAGCAAATTATATATGCAAGAATTTTATGTAGTAAAACAAAACACTATTAAAGGTTAAGAAAAAAAACCTGTAAATGGAGAAGTATCATATTCATGGAAGATTCGATAGCATAAATAAGTCTGTTATCTGCAAATTAATCTGTAAATCCAATGGAACTGGGATTTATGAGGGGGCTTGCCCTACCCTCATAAATTATCATGTAATCTTATTGTTTAGCTATGGGTATTATAATACAGGAATGAAGCTTGAAAAATCTATCCACTTGAGTGATTCTCATCTTCCTTAGTCTATCCTCTCAAATAGTGATTCTTTCCTCCAACAGGAGCAGAATTGCAAAAGGTTTTGGATTCATGTCCCTGGAAAGTAGCATTCTAATGACTAATGCCGAGAAAACCGGTGGCAAAATAGATACCACACTGTTATAATCTCATATTCTTGCTTATAGGGGTGGCCAGACATTTTACACTTCTACCTGACACCGAAGTTCTCTAGAAGATTCAGGTAGTGTAGAGAGTCACTCCGTTCATATGCTTCACGTGTGCATAACTCAGAGTACAGACAACAGAACAAGTAACAACTGGACACCATGTAATACTATTTAGCTATCTCGCTTTATAAAACAACTCATGCTAGCAAATAGTCCCTGTATATTTCTTATTTTAAGCAGGACTCTATCCCTAACGCTGCACCAGAGCCAGGTGCAAAATATACTCTCCAATAACTGAGAAACCTAATCCAGGTATTTAATAATATATGTATAATAATACTGAAATAACCATTTTGATTGATGCACAGCTTATAAATATATATGACAACAGATTAAGTTGCTTAAAGGACACTTGTGAACGGGATAATAGGCCCATTTGATCAGAGAGAAGATATGATTATCTTCCTACTTGCTGTGGTAAATTGGTGTATGGTTCATCTAAACATAGTGCTCTTCAGTTTTCATTTCAAATATGCTTTAATTTTAAATTTAAATATACATTATATGTAGATCATACAGTAACTAGTTTAACCCTCGGATAAAAACTCCCAACTATTTCCAAATTTTAAACCACTTATTTTACATTAAGTTAAAAAGAAAGGGAGTTGTTAAAAGACACTTTTTGATAAGGGTATGCACGATGGCAAATAAAACAGACATGGTCTCTGCCCTTGGAACTTACAGTCCAGTGGAAAAGACAGACAAAAAGGAAATTAACAAATGCATTTATGGTAACAAATTATGCTAACTAGAAAGAAAAATCAGTAAGATGATGAAAAAGCCCAACAAGGGAGCCGACGTAGCATGGTCAAGGAAGGCCACTCACAATGCAGGTTGAAGGCCCGTGTGAATTGTCTTTTGCCTGAAACAGAAAAAAAGCCTGAAAGAGTTTTCGGACTAAAAGGCCAGTTAAGCTGGAGAGGTTTGGGGGGGAAATGGGAGCGGGAATAAGATCAAGTAAAAAGGAGGAAGGAAGAGCTTTTAAAGTGCAACAGGAAACCACTGTAGAGTTTTAAGCAAAGGAATTGCATGATCAAATGAAAAGATGAGGTTGGCTGCTGTGTGAAAACTTAGGGATGATGAGTGGAATAGGCCAAGAATGAAAGTTTGTCAAGATACTTTAATTAACTGAGACCAGATAAGGAAAATCTGAAGGAGAACGGTTGTTCTGATTGCACTGGGAAGCATGCTTTCAATTTAGAAACCAATGTAAAGGAAATTTACATAAGGTAAACCCTATGAACTTGCTACTAAGCGAAATAACCTAAACCAGAAACAGAACTATTCGTGGCAATTCCTGCTACTCAAATAACTTCCAAAAGCATATTGCTGTTTACTTGGGCTAAATTTTCACCCACTTCAAATATCTTCTAAGACGCAGGTGAACTACTCAGGTGAAAGAGAAAGGGTAAACGGCGAGTGAACGAGATGACGAGAAGGGAATGCTGCAGAATGAGTGGTCCTGAAGATCCAGCCAGTCTTCAGAAAAGTACTCGTAAGCAGCCTCATTTAGATGAAAGAAAGAAGGAAAGCTCAACCGCCGAATTTCTTACTTATATTCTTCCTCCAAAGCGAGGAGGTCGGGTCCAGGTGTAGAGGGTTGTTGAACGGGTGGCAGGAGCGGAGTCCCTGGAACGCTGCCTCTCTGTAAAAGAGGCAGAGAGTTTCAGACCCGAAGATAAAGGAGGTTAGGCCTAGTCGCCGGAGCCCAGACACTCCCCAGGAGCCTGGAGTTGAACCGACTATGAGCCCAAGACCTCACCAGCCATCTGTGGCAACTGCGACGTGGTTACCGAGGCAACGACGCATCTTCCCGGGAGTGTTTCCACATCCCGGGCAACCTCCCGTCCCGAAGCCTTCCCACTCCCAGGTTCTGTGCGGAAAGCGGTGGGAGGCTCTGGCATGGGCCCCACCCTTGCTTGCTCCACTCAGCACTGCCCCAGGAACTAAGTGCAAATTCGACTTACAACCAGTGCAAATTATCAACTTAGGTGGGGGGAGTTGTAGGAGTTTCAACCAAAAAAGGCAGGTCCATTGCTGCTACTCCACAGAAAGCAAGCTGCTGAGGAAGTCCCTCCCTGTTTTGCTTTTCAAACCCTTAGTGGCTAATCTGACCTTCACTCGTTTGCTTAAAGTGAACTCTTCAGTGGAATTCTGAAGTTTTTATTTCTAACTTTTCTTTACAGCATGCACGGCTAATATCTCGGGCTCTCAGGTTAGTCACCCTAAATTCTTACACTGGCACTGCCACTTAGTAGTTACTTATGTGGCCTTGGGCGAAACACTCTGTATCTTGGCCACTTCATCTGTCAAAAGGGAATGAGAATAGTGCCCATTTCACAGTTGTTGTGAGAAGCAAATGAATTCATGCTTAGGATCATGCCTGAAACATGTAAGCAGTTAATAATTCCAATTGTTTTGGAAGAAAATGGACGTCCAGAAATAAACCTTCATGTGTGTATGGTCAACCGATCTTTAGCAAGGGTGCAAGACCATTCAATGGGAAACAGATGGGGAGACAACTGGATATCCTAGTGTGAAACAATGCAGTTAGATCCTTACCTCACATGGTTTACAAAGATTAAAATGGATCAAAGACCTAAACATAGGAGCTAAAACTCTAAAGCTCTTCAAAGAAACTGTTGGTTTAAATCTTTATGACCTTGAATTACAATTCTAAGAATCTTTGATGGATTCTTAGCTATGACAACCAAAAGCATTACGAAAAAAAAAAGAAAAGAAAAATAGATAAACTAGACATTATCAAAACTAAAAACCTTTTGTTTCCAAAAATACCGTATTGGAACATAGAGAAATGAATAATTAATTCTGCATAAGAGAAATGGGGGGAGGAGTCAAAGGGAAAGTGATGGTTCTCTGACTGCTTCTAGGTTGAGAAGGTAGCAAAAGGCATTTCAGGAAATAGGATTTATTACCAAAGATATGAAAATAATGAAATATATTGCCTACATAGAAGCTCTGAATTCTTTGAACAGCAATCTGTTCCTAGGTGATGGGGATACTGATTAGAAAGGGATATGGAGGCTATATTTTATAGTCTTGTATGAAATGCTTAGAGTTGCATGCACATATGTAGGTATGTTTTTCTACACTGAGTTTATCCACAAAGCATTTTAGGTGGCTTCTGAGAGTTTGAGTTTCAAGCTGTGAGCAAATCAAATATTATAACAAGGAGGAACATGATCACATCTGAGTCAGAGAGGTCTCAGGGACAGCTGTGTAGACGGTGTCCTGGGGTGGAAGTAAACTGAAGTAGCAGGATAAGATTAGAATGACCGCTAATATTACAGATAATAGATTGCAGTAGGCCAGGTGAGAGGGAGTAGGAGATATTTAGATAGGGCAGGGGGAGTGGGGAGACCATTGACCCCCTACCCTGTCACCCTCCTTCTTCTTTTTCCACCTTTTCCCCTTCCCCCTCTTCCTCCTCCTCCTCCTCTTCTTCTTCCTCTTCCTCTTCGAGAGAGAGAGAAAGAGAGAGAGAGAGAGAGAGAGAGAGAGAGACAGAGTCTCCTTCTGTCACCCAGGCTGGAGTGCAGTGGTGTGGTCTCCACTCACTGCAACCTTCACCTCCCAGCTTCAAGCAATTCTCTTGCCTCAGCCTCCTGAGTAGCTGGGATTACAGGTGTGTGCCACCATGCCTGGCTAATTTTTTTGTATTTTTAGTAGAGATGGGATTTCACCATGTTGAACAGGCTGGTCTCGAACTCATGACTTCAAGCGACTCACCTGCCTCAGCCTCCCAAAGTGCTGGAATTACAGGTATGAGCCACCTCGCCCAGTTCCTACATCTTCTTTTATATATAAATGGGACCATCACCCAGGTGATGTGAATTATCTGTCTGAATCCTGCCTACAAAGAGAATTGTGTCTTATATCTAGGTCTGTTATGTAAACAATGTGACTACCTTCTACTATGGCTTTGCACTTAGGGTGCATTGTGACACATAATTGAGTACTGCACCAAGGTGATGTGATTCTCCTTTTTTGGTTCTGCCCAAGAAAAGCATTGTAACATATCACTTGGCTCAGCAAATAGGTGGTGTTTCACTGCTTTTGCCTGGGCCCTGACCACAGGCAGATTGTGACACATTGCTGGGCCCAGCATCAATGTGAGGTCACTCTTCAGCCCTGGTACTGGATATAAGGGCCACATATATCTAGGCCAATTGCCTAGGTGAAGTGAGTCCCATCTCTTTCCAAAGTCCTGCTTGTTGATATTCACTCGGGGTGGCTGGCAAGATATTAATTATTAGGAAAAGTTATAGGCTGTATTTTAAAACCTTTTGGGAGGCCAAAAGGTTTTATTGAGGCATGCTGAAGGCAGCCGCCTCATTAACATTAGCACAGGAAAGAGAGCCGATCCAAGGCCTTTAACACTTTAAGTGTGTTTACCCCACATCCCTTGGTCTCCACTCCGTTTACTCATGTCAACTTTGTGATGAGTGACCCTCTCCGTGAGAGCTCAAAGGGGAATTACATGTAAATAGTGTTTCCTCTTGGCCCAGAACCTAAAGGTTTCCTCATTCATATAACCACTCTTTTAACCATGTTAATTATCCACAAGTGTGTTAACTTAGAACCTCTGTTGCAAATCTGGATGGAATAAATGTGTGGATAGACAGAGGGTGTTGGTCAATTGGTTGCATTTCACCCTCTGAAAGCAGCCAATGGCCATCCCTAGCCCACTTGTATCACTGTAAAAAAAAAAGCGCCAGTGAAGGGAGGTGAGGGGAGGGTGCAGCCCTCCCTTTCAGGCATCTCAGCCCCTGCCTTTTCTGTGTTCCTCCCCCTTCCCTTCTCCCTCCCCTCCTGAGTCGCTTCTATCCTCAGGATAGGAGCAACCAGCCCACGCACCTCACCCAGGCGGTGTCCCAGGAAGCCCCTCTTGGCCAGCTGCAGAGTCAGTACAATTGGTGCAGCCAGCGCCGCCTGTCAGACTTCACTCAAGAACAGTACCCACGCTGGGTACACCAGGCCTGCCTTGCCCTGCTCAGGCCTGAGGTATCCTCCCAACCTGTGGGAGGAGGAGGCTCTCCATTGGGTCACATCTGGGAGCTTTGTTTAGAATTAGTCCCAGGTTGAGATCCCCTTCCTGGCTTCAAGACCATGACACATTCTTTTCTCTCTGCCTCAATGATCAAACAAGTCCCAGTTAGCAGCCCCTGCCTCAGAGGGTTGCTAAAAGGACTCAAGCCAGAGTGGTAAAGCACAGGGCACTGGGCTGGCAGATGGCAAGAAGCAAGGAATCGCCCCAGTCAACCGTGCCCTCTCCTGCTAAAATCCCGCCCTACGAGGGCGCCAGTCATACTGGCAGTGCCCCATGAGCCTTCCCACTCATTACTTCATTGATCCAAAGCAAGATCTGTCTCTTCTGCAAGCCCACAAACCCCCTCCCATGTCCCAGGCCCTGCCTTTGGGAGCTCCTACTCTGATGGAGGAGGTCAGACTAGGAGCTCCCAAGGGCAGGGCCTGGGACAAACTCTCACATCAGGCCAAGGCAGGAGGGAGAAGAGAAGGGACAGACACTTGCCCTCAGCTGGGCCTCTAGCCTGGACCTGTGCACCTCCCAAGTGCTCACCAGAGAGCCCTCCGGCTCCCTCCCACAATCTTCTGCTTGTCCTTTAGTGATTTTACTAACAGATCAGAGAGGCCTTGGTTCTTGCTCCAGGTCACATAGTCAGAAGTGGTGACAGACTCCCAGGTCAGCTCTGGGAGCTGACAAGTACAAGTCCCCAGACTACATTTTCTTCAGCTTTGCTAAAGGCAGAGGACTGAGAGCTTCCTTGGTCAGGAGAGTCCTCAGCTCTGGACCACACATGTTCACATGTATACATATACACATGCACACATATACACATGCACACATGTACACATGTACACATATACACATGCACACCCGCGCACAGACTCCTGGCCTGCCTCAGCCTCTGGCACTGTGTGGGGTCACTGCAATTTGAGCCAGAACTCTTCCTTCTGCACACCCTCAGTATTCTTATGAAAATAGGGCCAAGGACCTCATTCTTAGAAAGCCCTGGGAGCAGAAGCAGGCCCCTCTGGCCCCAAGCTCTGGCCAGTCCCTGCTGTGTCGGTGGGGGCCGTTGGAGTTAAGCAGTTAAAGAGATCTAATCAGACCTGTGGCCAGCAGCTCCACCATGGACGGTTCTTGTGAAAGTAGTTGCAGAAGCTTGAGGTTTTGAGCTGGCTAGGGGCGGGTGGGCAGGTGGGGAGGATCTTGGATATTGCAGCTGAAAGAGGCCCAGGAAGGGAAAGCTTCCTTATGGTCTAGGTAGCTTCTGGATTCTGCCCAGGCAGGGCCAGGCCTGCCGCAGCATCCACTGACCCAGGGCTGGCCTGGCCCTGGAAGAACAATGCCCCTGAGAAAAGGCACCAGATCCTGATGGATGTACAGGCATAATCCATTCCCTGACTCAAGAGCCATGACAGGCAAGGTGACAGCAAATGCTTTCATTTCACAAATACGTATTCAGCCCCTGCCAGGCATTGTGTAGGGTAATGCAGCTACAGTGGGCATCAAAACAGGCACACACTTTTTTTGGTGACATTCACAGACCTGCCGAGACTGAAGCTCAGTCAAATCCAACCACAGACATATGCGGTTCATGATGTTACTCTCTAGGAAGGGAGCTACAAAAATAAGGAATGGGAAAGCCCAGCCTATGGAGATGGGACAGAAAAGCTCCCTGTGGATGGGACCTGGAGGATTAATGGGAGTTGGCCAGGCAAACAGATGGAGGAGGCTTCATGGTTATGACCGAAAGCAGGAAGGAGATAGGCCCATTTTGGAGACTGAACACCAGTGGGTTCAGAGGACAGAGGAATAGAGGGTGAGGGGGTAGACACTGGAGAGGAAAAGTGGCAGGTGCCAAACTGTGCAAATCCCTGCAGGGTCCCTTTCCTCAGGATCAGTTGCTGCAGAGGAGACTGGAAGTTTACGGGACCAGCAGTGCCAAATCTCCCAGTGCCTCATACTCCCAGAGCCACCAGGTAGGGAGGGATAGCAGCAACTGTAGGGCTGTCTGGTCAGGGCCCTGCTCCCTAAAGACACCTCTACCTTCTCTGTCTCCTTCCTTCCCAGTCTCCAAGCAGCCTTGTGTTCTCCTGTCACCCCGAGAGTGGTCTTTCTGATGGGTCCCATTACAAACCTTTCCTCCTGCATGGCTCAGTGTCAGACATTTCTTGTGCCCATTTCCCTTTCCAGGGAAGAGCTCTCCAACATGATTCCCCAGCCCCTGAGGTCCAACTGGGCCCTAGACTTGTAGGGAGGCTGGCCCAGGCCCAGCAATGGGTGCTGGACTCCACTTATTGAGGGAAGAGTTCACAGGCCTTGAAGGGAGCTGGGCTTCCCAAATGCCCAGCCCTGGGAGGTGTCCCAAGTGATGTCCCTAACAGGTGACCTCTATGCCCAGTGGGCTGTCCATCCTCACCTCCCTTGGACAGCACCCACTCTAACCACCCACCTGGCCAGCCTTGTACTGGGGGTGGCCTCAGGACCAACCTGGTACCCACCCTAAGGTTCTTCGGTCTCTACATCGCCACAGGGTGGCAACCCCACTCCTGCCCCACCCCACCCACTTGGTTTATCAACGTCAAAAACCTGGGAGTGGCTGAACTGCCATCTGGAGAAAAAAGGATTTGGGATTTGGAGAGGGAAGGGGACGTTCCTTCTTTTCTAGGGTGAAAAAGGGTGTGTGGACTCACAGAGTTAGTCTGGGATGTGGTTCGCTCGTGTTTCACAGATATTTCTGAGCACTGGCTCTGGGCCAACCCTGTTCTGGATACTAGGTATGCAGCTGTGAACAAGACCAGGACTGGGGCTAAGTGGCCAGTCCAGGAGATGGCCACAGTGACAGCATGCCTTCAGTACAGCACAGTGTGTGTGCCCCGCAGACATAAGGGGGGCATCTAATTCAGATCATATCTGGGGAGTGAACAGGAAAGGGATGAGGGAAGGCTGCCTGGAGGAGGCACCTTCAGACATAAAGGGGGGCAGCTAATTCAGATCATATCTGGAAAGTGAACAGGAAAGGGGCGAGGGAAGGCTGCCTGGAGGAGGTAATGATGTGGCTCAGTTGTGAAAATGAGTAGAAATCAATCAGGCAAAGGGAACACATGCAAAGACCGAGAGGTGCGGGGAACACGGTGCATCAGAAACCTTCAGGGGGATGAAGCTGGAGTGTGGAGGAAGGGTGGTGGAAGGGGTGAGGGTGGAGGCTGAAGAGGTCCTGCAGGGCCTAGGAAGCCGTGGAAGGATTTGGAGTTCCCTGGGCTGCTGCTGAAGGGATATCATGCATAGACCCCATAGACTGTGACCCTGCCCACTAGGACCCTGGATGGGCTGGGCTCATCCCAGTACAGCCCATGAGCTGTTCCTTTTCCACCTCCAGGTGCTCAGAGCCCAGTGCTCTCCTCTTCCCTTTCCCTAGGGACCCGAAGTGTGTTGAAGGCGGGGTGAGGGGAGGGTGTGGAAGGACATGAAAGCCTCCCAGCTTGTCACTTAGCAAAGGTAATAGAAGGGGCAAATGCCAATACCAAGGACAGGGCAAAAGAAGCCGTCTGCCTCGATGCAGAAAATAAGGAGTGCGCCATCTGTAGGGAGTTTCCAAGAAGTAACAATAACGCAGACAAAAGCTCAGGCTGCTTATGATGATCACCATGCAGGGGCAAGTTTACATAATTTCAGAGCGCAAATCCTACTCCCCAAAGAAGTCCCGTGTTGGTCTAGATTCTAAACCATTGCTGTGATTGCCATTGCGCTTTAATAATAAGTGGAAGCTTCAAGTTAATGCCCTTTTATTGATTATCCTTTAAGAAGCACTGTCTTCCATGTGGAAATCAGCTGGGAGAATTCCCAGTCCTACAGAGGCTCGCTCTGCTGAGTGTGTTCCCTCTGAGAGCAAAGGCTGATGGCTGAGAATCTCCTGAGTGGGCTTTGGCGTGACATGCGCCTCCTGCCCCTGGTAGCACGGCAGATTCTTGCGTTTAAACAGTTCATTTGATTTAACAGTGACAGCACAGTGATTGTAAAGATGAAAACACAAAACTTGATTTTAAGTGCAAATTTGGCTTCATACATGAAATATTTTACTGAATTTGAATGATTAAGATCTAGTTTGTTCTTCTAAATTAGTAATTGCTCATTTTTAAACTAATGAACAAATCAAGAAGATAGAAAGTGTAATGACATATTAAATATTAAAACTACAAGGCCGGGCACGGTGGCTCAAGCCTGTAATCCCAGCACTTTGGGAGGCCGAGGCGGGTGGATCACGAGGTCAAGAGATCGAGACCATCCTGGTCAACATGGTGAAACCCCGTCTCTACTAAAAATACAAAAAAGTAGCTGGGCATGGTGGTGCGTGCCTGTAATCCCAGCTGCTCAGGAGGTGGAGGCAGGAGAATTGCCTGAACCCAGGAGGCGGAGGTTGCGATGAGCCGAGATCGCACCATTGCACTCCAGCCTGGGTAACAAGAGCGAAACTCTGTCTCAAAATAAATAAATAAATAAATAAAAATAAATAAATAAATAAAACTACAATATGTATGTAGCTTCCCCCTTTAAAATGCATTCACATAATTTAAAAGTATTAATCCATTATACTTTTTTCGTATATTACTTTTTTATCGTTATTTCTTTACTGGCATGATTATACGTAAAGTTCAATAAAAGATAACTTTTAATATATTTCTTTTCTGGCCATTATTATGACTTGCTTCATTCAATGATTATTACTAAAAATTATTTTGTTGTATAGAGGAGTGGGTATCAGAAAATAAACTGTTCCTAGGCCGGGCGTGGTGGCTCACTCCTGTAATCCCAGCACTTGGGGAGGTCAGGAGTTCGAAACCAAACTCCTGACCAAAGGAGGCCAAAATGTCGAAAATCCATCTCTACTAAAAATGCAAAAATTAACTGGGCATGGTGGTGGGTTCCTGTAGTCCCAACTACTCGGGAGGCTGAGACAGGAGAATCACTTGAACCTGGGAGGTGGAGGTTGCAGGGGGCCAAGATCACACCACTGCACTCCAGCCTGTGCGACAGAGCAAGACTCCATATAAAAAAAGAAAAAATCTATTCCCAGTGTCAGATACCCCAGGTTGCTACTGCACAACACTTAACATTAAGGAAAATCTCACCAGCGAAATTCCAGTGGGCATGATGAAAAGCCTGCAGAGGGGACACAGAGGGCAGGGCCCTTGCCCACACTCCTCTTCTTGTCCCTGCATGTGGTTGGACCTGACCAGAGGGAGGAAAAGGCAGATGTCAACGTGGGCCACTGTGAGACAAGGCGAGCACCCTGCATGTCACCTGTCCCCGGGTGGGGGGGCTGCAGCTGGAGAGGGTGGGTGGGGCCCAGGCTGGAAAGCCCCTGGAGAGGAGCTGCAGGGGCTTCCATCACTCCCTCACATCCTTTCACTCGGTCTTCAGTGGCCCCAGCCCAGCAGCTAGCACGCCCACTCTGACACGAGGAGAAGCACTTGGAGAGCCTCGGTCCGAACAGCCCTAACTTTGGAGGCATCCCTTCCAGGCACCCAGTCCTGAGGGGTCTGCAAAGCCCTTGCACTCATTGCCCCCAACCTTCAAGGCAATGGCAATTGCTGTCCTTGACAGACCACCTCAAGTGACCTCAATAAAGGAAGCAACAATAGGGCAGAAAAACAAGGTCTGTTCAGCAGCATCGTTGACTGCCTGGGGTGTGTCAGGCATGGTGTCTGCAAGGCAGACTAGGAACAACCTCCATTTGACTATGAGGAGCTGGGCTCAGAGGCTGAGCACCCTACCCCACTAGATGATGGTGCTGGGATGGGGGCCAAGGTCAGTTTGAAGTCCACTCTCTCTACTGCTCTCAAGGAGCTCCTGCCTGCTAAGTGCTGTGCCTGCTAAGTCCTATCCTAGCTTGCGGGGTGGCTCAGAAATAGCTTCCCAGAGGGGCCTGCGAGGAAGGGGAAACCTCCAGCAGAATTAGGAGCTGCTTGGAAGGAGAGGAAAGGTGGGGTTTGTATGTGGAAGGTTAGGATGACTGGAGGCTAGGGCAAGGTCCTGTGGGGGAAATGTGGCAGAAAGTAGGCTAAGGGGGCATCCAGAGGCCGGAGACCAGGAGAGCAGGTAGCAGGCTGAGCAATCAATAGGCCAAAATCCCCAAGAGATGAGCCAGCATGGCAGGGCTGGGCTTAGAGACCACGATTCTGTCTCAGGCTTGTCCCAATAACCCACGGCAGCCCACAGCTGTGAAGAAACCCTTGCACTGATCACTATTGCTGAAGAACTAGAGTCACCTCTGCAGGGAGAGCAGAGCTCACTCTGAGTGCTGGGGACCCTGGAAGTATAGCAACCTGGGATACGTGCACCCCACCCTAGCTCCAACCTGGGTGACATACATCTCACTGCAATTCTATCCTGGGTTACATACACCATACCCCAGCTCCAACCTGGGGTATATGCACTCCACCCTGCCTCCAACCTAGGGTACATACAGCCCACTCCAACTCCAACCTAGGTTACATACACCCCACTTTGGCTCCAAGCTGTGGTACATACATCCCATCTAGCTCCAATCTGGTGTACATGCCTTCCACGTGGCTCCACCCAGGGAGCACCTGGCTCCCTGAGGTCAGGGAAGTGACACACAGCTGAGGAGCACTCTGTGATTCATAGAATCTCTCTCCTCCACGAGGTTCACTGTCCCCATCTCAAAGGTTTGGAAACAGCTCCATGGAGGGGTGTGCTTTACCCAGTGGCGCAGGGGGACAGCATCAAGGAACCCAGTGCACTTTCAGCTCCTCCAGTGACTTCTACCCAGGCCCCCTGTCACAGGAGAGGGGCCTCTGTTAAAGAAAAAAAGATAAGATCAGGAGGGCCCAGGCCATCAACTGGAGCTTGTGAAAGGGGTTGCCGAAGCGAAGTGGTTGTTTCAAGAGCAACTGTTATGCTGGTAGTGTTGCTGTGGGAGGAGGAAGCTGTCGAGGGCATTGGGCAGGGTCCCGGTAGGGCGTGGGGGTGGGGAGGAGACGGGACACTCGGAACAGCCTCCCTGGGAGTCTGGAGCAGGCGTGGAGTCCACACTGAGGAAGAAGGGGTGTGTCCTCCTGAAGAAGGGGTGAGGACATGCAGGCTGCTGGCCTGGATGACTCTGGAACTGTCTCAGGCTGGTGGCTGACTCTGGAACTGTCTCAGGTATGAGCACATGCTCTCCAGGCAGCCAGAATGAGGTCAGAGGCAAAGGACCTACATGGCTCATCCAGGGCAGGGAAGGCTTAGGTGCAGAGAGGATGGGCCCTTGCAGAAGGCCGACTGGGACGCATTCTGCACTTAAGGTGGAAATGAAGGCTCACCCAAGGTCACGAAGCTAGTGACAGGGCTGGATTCAACCAGGCCAGTCAGAGCCTGGGGCAGCACATTACCTCTAAAGAAGCTGCTTCTCACCAAGCCCAATAGGAACTCAGAATTGAAACCTACTTCTCAGAGTCAATCTACTACTGATTGGCATTGAAGAAATGCCAGGAGAATAAAGCCCACGGTGGGCGCTTACCTGAGGCTCCCCAGCAGCTCACTTGGCTGGGTATGCTACCTGTGACATCTCACTCCGTCCCCAAAATGGCCCCATGAGAGATTTCACTGCCAGGCCCTGGCTCAGCCACAGCCTCACACTCTCCCTGGCACCTTGGAGGGAGTGGGTAGGGTTACGGGATAAGGAGAGGGGCCAAATCATTCATCACCGATCATTCATTCACTCAGCAAACACCTGCTAAGCACCTACTAAATGCTGGGCTTTGTGCTGGGTATGGGGGTGTGTATAACTGTAAGACAGATTCACTTTCTCCCCTGTTGCGGAGGAGAAGCACCTTTCCAGTCATCTGGCCCAATTCTCATTCTAGGGATGTGAAAACTGAGGCCTGGAGCAGGAAAGTGGCTTGCCCGAGGCCATGTGGCCAGGCAGTGGCAACTGAGGTACACTGCTCCTCAATCAGCCAACATATATCCATTGAGCCACACCCGTGTCCCAGGTGCTGCTTTGGGCCCAGGGGGAAGTGCATCAGTGGGCTTGGTAGTAGAAGGTAGGGACGGAGTGAAGGATAGGAAGGAAGAATGTCCCTGGACTGGCAAGGGGTGGGGCAGGGTGTTTCAGTCTCAAAACTCCCCTGAAAACCAGAGGGAAGTCCTAGAACTCCACCCAAGAGGCTGGGCTTCTGGGGCCTAGAGCTGCCCTCCCCCACCCTAGAATGGGCTATAAAAGTCCGTTCCCAGCTACGTCTAGAGAAGGGTAGGAGGAGGTGAGAGATCAGCTGGGAGTCCTCGAAGTGAGAGGGGAGCAGAGGACCCTCCTGTGCGGCTGTGGGTGTCACTCACATCCTAGCTGGTGAAGTCTCACTGCAGAGATGCATCTGCTCCCAGCCCTGGCAGGGGTCCTGGCCACACTCGTCTTTGCCCAGCCCTGTGAGGGCACTGACCCAGGTAATGGCCTCCTAGACGGCCAAGGAGGAGGGAAGGGAAATGGAAGGGGAAGCACTTGGGTCTGGAGGGAGGGTCTTGTGGCTCCCAGAACCCTGAGCCTCCATCTCTTTGAACAGCCTCCCCTGGGGCAGTGGAGACCTCAGTCCTCCGGGACTGCATAGCAGACGCCAAGTTGCTGGTGGATGCTGCCTACAATTGGACCCAGGAGAGGTGGACTTGGGTCTGTGGGCTGCATGAGCCTGGGAGGATCAGTGGGGGGGGGCTCCAGCTAAGGTGCCCACCACCCTGAGCAATCAGTAGGCACAGTCCCCAAGAGATCAGCCATCAGCCATCACCCCCTCTGGACCCCATGAACCTCTCCTGTTGGTAGAGCCTCCCTTCCATCCGACCTTCTGCCCCGGGCCCTATCCTGACTGTCCCCCAGGACTGGGCCTCTGCTGGGTGGGTCTGGACCCCTTCTCCAGGCCTCACTCCTCCTCTCCTGGGCAGCATCAAACAGCGGCTTCGCAGCGGCTCAGCCAGCCCCATGGACCTCCTTTCCTACTTCAAGCAACCAGTGGCAGCCACCAGGACAGTTGTTCAGGCTGCAGATTATATGCATGTGGCCTTGGGGCTGCTAGAAGAGAAGTTACAACCCCAGCAGTCTGGACCCTTCAATGTCACTGGTACTCTGCTTCCACTGAGCCCCCGCGCCTGCCCCAGCCAAGAGAGGGAGGCAGGGTGCACAGGCTTGGGGTGCTGGGAGGAGAGAGGATAAAGAGATGGGAGGTACGAAGCTGACAGCTCAGGCCTGCCCACTTGCCCTCCCCAAGATGTACTAACAGAACCGCAGCTGCGGCTGCTGTCCCAGGCCAGTGGCTGTGCTCTCCAGGACCAGCTGGAGCGCTGTGGCCGCAAGTACCGCACCATCACTGGGCGATGCAACAACAGGTGTGCACGGGGCTGCACCTGTGGGGGGGCCTCCCTTCCCGCACCCATCCTCTTCCTCCTTGCTGAGCCATCTCCAGACCCTGCCCCTGCTAACCCTACCCCCTACCCCCCACCCCCCACTGCTGCAGGAGGAGACCCTGGCTAGGGGCCTCCAACCAGCCTCTGGCTCGCTGGCTGCCGGCCGACTATGAGGACAGGCGGTCGCTCCCCTTTGGCTGGACCCCAGGCAGGAGGCGCAATGGCTTCCTCCTCCCTCTTGTGAGTTGGGGTTGAGGGTGTGGACATTGCTTGATCTCTTAAATTTGGGGAGTGAAACACAGCCCAGAGTCAGCCAGGCAGGGCTTGAACCCAGGCCCTTCCACTGACCAGTGCAGTGACTTGTGGCAAACAATACAGCTTTCTGAGACTCAGTTTCCTCATCTGTAAAATGGCACTAAAACCTATCTTGTAGAGCCTGTGTGAATATTAAAGTCCTTGGTATAAATAGCTATATAGGACATGCTCTATTCACACTAACCATTACGGTGTTGTAGGTTTTTTTTCTGAGAAAATTAGTGTCAAAGTCTCTTGCTAAATATAAACAGCTCTCTATACCCTCATCTGGCTTTATCTATTGATCTATTTCACATTTATCAACTCATCAGTTTTCTATTGCTATATCAATAGAGCAGTCGATCATCTATCAACATCTATGAATTAATTTTCTTCTATCCATCCTTCCATCCACTGACCCAGTACTCCCTACATGTATTATCTATCACCTGGCAACTAGCTCATGCGCCTGTGAGTCAGCACTATCATCTGGTTAGCCATCAGTCTATAAATTGATCTATCGATTTGACCTGCTTTCCCCTCTGGAAGAGCTGGTGAGGTCTGAGGCAGTCAACCTGGCCCCTCTCCTTCTCTTTACCACTGGAATCCCAGAAACTGTCCTTCTAGGAATGACAGCAGAAGGTGCCTACATCTCCAGGGATAAAAAGGGAAAGGGGTGTGGGGGACAGAAGAGGAGAGGCTCTGGATTCCAGCAGGGGAGCTGCTGCTCCCTGAGTCCTGGTTTGGCTCTAATACCTTGTGGTGTCAGAAGCCCATGGCCCACGCTGATGTTATTTCCCCACCAGGTCCGGGCTGTTTCCAACCAGATTGTGCGCTTCCCCAGTGAGAGACTGGCCTCAGACCACGGCCGGGCCCTCATGTTCATGCAGTGGGGCCAGTTCATTGACCATGACCTAGACTTCGCCCCGGAGTCCCCAGCCAGAGTGGCCTTTACTGCAGGGGTTGACTGTGAGAAGACCTGCGCCCAGGTGCCCCCCTGCTTTCCCATCAAGGTACCCTCAGCCAATCTCCCATGCCCTTGTGTGGCCTCCCCAAAAGGCAAGGTGCTGGGGGTGGGGATTTGGAGGACTGAAGCACCGTCCTTAAGGAGCTGTCTGTGGAGCTAGGGTATGAGGTCGAGACACAAGAAACACAGCTGAGCAGAAACCCCATGCCATGTGTGTTTGAGAGGTGGGGGTAGGGCAATCTGCCTGGAGGCTCAGGCCAGGCTTCACGGAGTGGGAAACTCTTGAGACAGGCCTTGACCCATGGGTCTGAATCCAACATGGGAAGCCTCTGGGCCCCTGCTTTTGGCAACCTAAGGGCCTCTTAGCTCTTGCCCTTCTCTTCTTCCTGGAGTGGTCCAAGGGCCCTGCAGCTCTTGCCAACTTCTTGGGTTTGGGCTGTGGGTGGGGTCGTAACCTTCAGGCTAGAAAGCAAGGACAGTGTGGGGCACTAGGAAAGAAAAGGTGGAGTCCAGGGAGCAGAGTCTCTGCTAGGGACATAGAGGTGACACACGTGAACACACTCTCACATACACACACAGTCACTCTTAATAGGTGGGGCCACATTCATGAGGGGTGACATGTGAGGGCCTCTTCCTATTGCAACCTTATCTATTCCTCAATCCCTAGCTCAGGGGCACCTCATCTGGGGAGGCTTCTCAGATCACACCTTTAGCATATGACTTCTTTTCTCCCTCTTCTCTTTTCTCCTTCCCTCCCTCCCTCTCTCCCTCCCTCTCTCTCCTTCCCTCCTTTCTTACTTTCTCTCTTTCCTTCATTATTATTATTATTATTGAGACAGAGTCTAACTCTGTTGTCCAGACTGGAGTGCAGAGGTGCAATCTCAGCTCACTGCAACCTCTGCTTCCTGGGTTCAAGCAATTCTCATGCCTCAACCTCCCGAGTAGCTGGGATTATAAGCATGTGTACCCAGCTAATTTTTTTATTTTTAGTAGAGATGAGTTTTTGCCATGTTGACTAGGCTGGTCTCAAACTCCTGGCCTCATGTAATCCACCTGCCTCAGCCTCCCAAAGCACTAGGATTACAGGCGTGAGCCCACCATGCCTAGCCCACATATGGCTTTTCTATCAAGCACAGCAGATGCCACTCCAACCTGGTTTCTTAACTCTATGTGTATGTGCCTTTTTCCACTGAACTGCTAGCTTCCTGCAACCTTTTCTGTGTTTTTTGACCTTTGTAGTCTCCAAAGCACCAAGCAAGAAAGGGGCTTAAAAAAACTCTGTTGAACTGAACAGAATTAAAGAAGCACCGGCCCAAGAGTCATGAGAACTAAGTTCTAAACCCACCTCTCCTGCTAACTAGTTGTCACTTTCCCTCTCTGAGGCTGTTTTCCTTGCTGTAAAATGAGGATCTAGATTGTTTTAAAAGCCTCATTCATTCCTGACCTTCTGAGACTCTGTGAAACAAAATGCTAAGGACACTCAGACTGAAGGGGTGAGCAGCATGAGACTGGGTGAGTCAAGGACAGCTTCCTGGAGGAGGGGAGTTTTTATGCAAGATTTTGAGAGAAGTGGAACATGAGGGAGAGAAGTGAGTCTACTACTGAGGGGGTCCCATGTCACTGACTCCTCTTCCACCTTAGATACCACCTAATGACCCCCGCATCAAGAACCAGCATGACTGCATCCCCTTCTTCCGCTCGGCACCCTCATGCCCCCAAAACAAGAACCAAGTTCGCAACCAGATCAATGCGCTCACCTCCTTCATGGATGCCAGCATGGTGTACGGCAGCGAGGTCTCCCTTGCTCTGCGGCTCCGAAACAAGACCAACTACCTGGGGCTGCTGGCTGTCAACCAGCGCTTCCAAGACAACGGCCGGGCCCTGCTGCCCTTTGACAACCTGCACGACGACCCCTGTCTCCTCACCAACCGCTCAGCGCGCATCCCCTGCTTCCTGGCAGGTCAGACTGGGAGGCAGGTGGTGTGTTCCGAGGAAACAACCATCCCTGGGGTCAGGATTGGGAAGCCATGGTGGGAGGTGGTGAAGGTATGTAGTTTGGGACCTCAGTATTAGGCACATCATAGGCACAGAGCTGTGTAGTCATCACAGAATCAGAATGTTGGAGACCCTTTGCAAACTCCCTGTGTGTGGTCAGAGATCGTTGTTTATCCATCTCCAATGAGAAGGCTCTCACCACCTATGTGGCACCCTGGCTCAGCCACAAGCAGCTCTGACTTTTAGAAAGGTCTTAGCTGGGTGCGGTCGCTCACACCTGTAACCCCAGCACTTTGGGAGGCCAAGGCAGGTGGATCACGAGGTCAAGGGATCAAGACCATCCTGGCCAACATGGTGAAACCCTGTCTCTATTTTAAAAAATACAAAAATTAGCTGGGCTAGTGGTGCACACCTGTAGTCCCAGCTACTCGGTAGGCAGAGGCAGAAGAATCACTTGAACCAGGGAGCCGGAGGTTGCAATGAGCCGAGATTGTGCCACTGCACTCTATTCTGGCAACTGAATGAGACTCCGTCTCAAAAAAAAAAAAGTCTCCTTATTTTAATCAAATATACACCTATTCCTCTTAAGCATGCTTCTGGAACCTCAGAAAATACACTGTCTCTCTTTCACAGAACAATACCTCAAAGTAGCTGTTACTTCCATCTCCATTTTTTTTCTTCTCTGGGATAAATTTCCTTAGTTCCTCCCTGTCCCCAACTGTTGCTAGACAGTTAATACCTTCTTCTGGAAGCACAATTGGAACTTTCCTCAGTGTCTTTTGTTCCGTGCACATAGTTACAATAATAATGGTAATCATTTTTATTGTAATGATTTAATAAAAATCATCAAGATATTTATTATTACTATTTTTAAGATGGAGTCTCACTCTATTGCCCAGGCTGGAGTGCAGTGGCATGATCTCAGCTCACTGCAACCTCCACCTCCTGGGCTCAAGTGATTTCCCTGCCTCAGCCTCCCGAGTAGCTGGGATAACAGGTACCCACCACCACATCTGGCTAATTTTTGTATTTTTAGTGGAGACGGGGTTTCACCATGTTGGCCAGGCTGGTCTCGAACTTCTGACCTCAGGTGATTCACCTGCCTTGGGATCCCAAAGTGCTGGGATTACAGGTGTGAGCCACTGCACCCGACCTCATTAAGATATTTAAATCTGCCATCTCTAACCCTTGCAACAGCCCTGAAAGGAGGGAATTATTATCGTCCTCATTTTGCAATAAGAAACAGACTCAGGGAAGGTGAATAATGCGCCCAAGAGCACAGAGTTTCCAATGGCAGAGTCCACTTGAGGAACAGAATCAGTGCAGGTTCCAGGTCTCTGCCCTGTCCACCCTATTCCACTGTTTTTCTCACAGGGAGTCGGCCCAGCCCCTCTTTTGAAGGATTGTACATTTGTGTGTCCTGGGAAGAGCAGCATGTGCCTTCAGGAGAGGTCTACTGAACAGCAGCCTAACTAGGACCTTGTGCAAAAGGATTTAGTTAAAAGCAAGCACATGATGGCAATTCCTTTCCTTCCCTGCCTGTAGTAGAAGGTCCGTTCGTAAGAACGGTCTCTGCCTGACCTTCCCTCTCCTCCTCTTTCCCTCTGCCTCATGGGGGAGAGCAGTATGAGACCAAACCCAAGGATGGAAAAGGGTACAACAGCCCTCGGTAGAGAACATGCAGGCAGATGCGGTTCATGTACAGGTGGGCTCGCAGTCCCAAAGTCAAGGTGCCCTTGCTCATAGCTGGTCCAGGCTATGGATCTGGTTGTCTTGTAGAGTAGAATGAGTAGAATCCTTAGGCAAAGATGCCCCTGCCTGAAACCAGTGGCTGCCCTGTGCTTTCTTGCCTAACCCAAGCCTGCTAGGATCCCCCTGTTCTCCCCTTTCCGGCCTGTTGTGTTAGGGAGGAGGGTGGCGGTAAGGAGCCTCAGCATAGCTGAAGAGATGGAGGTATAGTGAGGCCCAAGAGTGTGGCCCACCCCATCTCTCCAGTCCCCAGTCCTGGGTCTGCCCTGGCAGAAAGACATTTCTCTGGGAAAGGCTGCAATAAGTCTGAGTTTGGGGTTTTCAAGGTGACACCCGATCAACGGAAACCCCCAAACTGGCCGCCATGCACACCCTCTTTATGCGAGAGCACAACCGACTGGCCACCGAGCTGAGACGCCTGAATCCCCGGTGGACTGGAGACAAGCTGTACAATGAGGCTCGGAAGATCGTGGGGGCCATGGTCCAGGTAAGGAGCTCTGCGTCCCAGCATCCCCCCAGATGACAAGCTTGGCATGAGAAGCAGTCCTTAACACATCCTCGGGGATGTGCCTAAAACCAGCTGGGTCTGGACAACTGGCGGTGTGCCTGGATCTAACCTCTCCCCTGATTCTGCCTCTAACTCCCGTGTGACCCTGTCCGTGTCACTCACCCTCTCTGGGCATCGTATCTCCATCTACCAATGGGAAATTAATGTTGTCACATGATGACAATAAAGAATTAATATGTCAGAGTCACCCTTTGAAAAAGCCAGGATGTGGGTGAGTGGCCTCTGGGGAACGTTCCTCCTGTCTTCTCTTCTAGATCATCACCTACCGAGACTTTCTACCCCTGGTTCTGGGCAAGGCCCGGGCCAGGTGAACCCTGGGGCCCTACAGGGGATACTGCTCCAAAGTGGACCCACGTGTAGCCAATGTCTTCACCCTGGCCTTCCGCTTTGGCCACACCATGCTCCAGCCCTTCATGTTCCGCCTGGACAGTCAGTACCAGGCCTCTGCACCCAACTCACACATCCCACTTAGCTCCACCTTCTTTGCCAGCTGGCGGATCGTGCATGAAGGTGACCAGCTTTTCCAGGGGGTGAATGGGGGTGAGGGTGGGGAGCACACCCTCCCCTAGGTGGGCCAAACTTACTGCCAGGAAGCCCGGCTGCTGCAGAAGCCACTGCTAATATCTCCCCAGGACAGTGGAAACAAGGCAGGTGCCAGCAAGACCCTAAGTCACAGGCCTCGCATCCTCTGTGGGATGAGAGGATTTTTTAAAGGGGTGGAGACTAATGTCAGATTGATAGGGAGCTCACCTTCCACTCCTTAAGAAGTGGGGTGACCCCTTTGTCTCCCAGCTCCAGCTACTTCATGTCCCTCCAGACCTCTGTTTCCTGACAGATGTTACTGAACATACCTGACTGGCTTGTCCAGCTCTGGGCTAGCTTGGCATCATGTGGAAGATAACCCAAACAGCTTCCCAGAGGCTGGTCTGATCTGTGCTGCTCATGTTCCCTGCCACCAGGTGGCATCGACCCCATCCTCCGGGGCCTCATGGCCACCCCTGCCAAGCTGAACCGTCAGGATGCCATGTTAGTGGATGAGCTCCGGGACCAGCTATTTCGGCAAGTGAGGAGGATCGGGCTGGACCTGGCGGCTCTCAACATGCAACGAAGCCGGGACCATGGCCTTCCAGGTGAGGGGGCTGCCCACCTCTTCTCCCAGGTTTGCTCAGGCCAGGCTGCTCAGGGGGTTCTGGGAAGACCCCAGTACCTCCTTTCTGACTGGGACTGTCTACAGGATGTGCAGGGGTGCAGAGGCGTGCAAGGCAAGGTCAATGTCCTAGAGCGCCCCCGGAACACCGTTTGCTGTCCAGCTTTAGGTTCACCACAAGCCCAGAGCTGAAAAAGGGAGACTCGAACTTTCCAAGTAGAAAAAAGCAGTAGGCAGCTGGGGGTGGTGGCTCAAGCCTGTAATCCCAGCACTTTGGGAGGCCGAGGCAGGTGGATCACGAGGTCAAGAGATCAAGACCATCCTGGTCAACATGGTAAAACCCCGTCTCTACTAAAAATACAAAAATTCGCTGGGCATGGTGGTGCACGCCTGTAGTCCCAGCTACTCAGGAGGCTGAGGCAGGAGAATTGCTTGAAACCAGGAGGTAGAGGTTGCAGTGAGCCGAGATTGCGCCATTGCACTCCAGCCTGGGTAACAAGAGCGAAACTCCGTCTCAAAAAACAAACAACAACAACAACAAAAAAAAAAACGAAAAAAGCAATAGGCTTAAAAGGCAGGGACGATCTTCTCCATTCCCAACACCCTGGCAAGTTCCAAGGAGGAAGGCTCAAATTCCAGAGCTACGGAAATGCTCCCTGCTCTAAATGGAGAAAGGCAAAGAGCCTTAGAGGTATGGAATAGGTGGAATAAAACTAAAGCTGCATTGGCTGTTTGGTGAGGGCACAAATGACTTTATCCCAGGAAAGAACAAAATGTAGGTACTTTGTTAGTCACTTTCATGTATATTATTTTATTTTGTCCTCCCAATTACCTTGAGAAGTAATGATTACAGCCATTTTACAGATGAGGAAATACGTCAGAGACAGCTAGTAATTTTTCCAAGGTCAGACAAATAGGAAGTAGTAACATCTGAATTTAAATTTGTAATTTCTCCTTTCTTCCCCCTGTTCAACCCCAGTAGAGGAAGGCTTTGGCCACTGCCTTGCTCCTCCCTCCTTCCTACCTCCTGCCTCCCTATCTAGATAGAACCTGAAGCCCCATCTGCCTTGGCTGATCCTGGCCATGTATGAAGCAGTGGTGACACCTCCTACAGCCCACCCCACTTCACACAGCGCCTGGCAGCACACAGCAGGCACTCAAGAAACCTGAGCTGCTTTTCTTCCTTAAATTGGGCCTTTCGGCAGCTAAGGAGCTGTGTGCGCCCCCTGCTGGAGAGCTGGGAATGCTAGCCACCCAAGTTTCTATCAGGTTTTGAAGGGAAGCTTAAACACACACAAAGAGAGGGCGGCTCAACAGCAAATGCAGGCATTTATCTCCAGCATAAAACCTACAGAAGTGGGGGACCAGCTTAATGCCAGAGCCCACTGCCGCTTACACGGTGGGGGGTACTTACAGGTATGGGCAGGAGGAGCCTGGGCCATATGGCTTGCTGCCTGGCAGGATACTAAGATGTGCCTATGATCAGGCCATTTTTTCAGTGGGATGTGGTAAGAGATGTTCCCTGGACCTTTGCCCAGCAGGATATAATAGGGATATTCCTTCAGTGGTCTTTTGCCCCCTCAGGGTATGATAAGGATGTTTTTCTCATGGCCCAACCCCCTGTGGAGTGTTTCACTTTGACAGACGTCTGGGAAATGGTGGGGGGCTTACAAAATGGTGCAGTTCGGACTAACATTCTTGCCTTCTACTTTGATATAAAAGGAAGAGCTGGAGAGCTGAGATCACTAGCTATCCCAAGTTTCCACATTGCGAGTTTCTACTCCCCCCAAAAATATCAGATATATCTGGAGTGCCCTTCAGAAATATCATCCCGGCACGAGCTCTTGCCATCTGCTCTAATCCCTTCCCAAGTCCAACATCAAATTGGGAACTGGACAACCTGGGTTGCGCTCCACTTAACAGTAAAGTGACACTGCAGTCATGGCTGCTCAACTTTAATAAACATGCCAGATACAGTCAGCATACCATAAAAGCACCTCGCAAAGGTGTCGTGAGGGTCCTGAGATACTCGCCCAACAGTGCTCAGTAATGGCAAAACACTGGTTTTATGTGTTCTGCTGGGGGATGGTGTGTGTGAGTTGTAGTTCAATGGATGATGTTGGGCTGGTGTCCAGGACATGGCAAAGTTATCTGCTACCTTGATTGTCACACTCTCTGATGTGGCCTGGCCCTGGTGGGATCCTGGTAGCTGACAAATATGTATGGCTGGTCTTTGGAAGCTTCTGAAAACTTTTTTAAAACTGCTTTATTGAGATTTACCATAAAATTAACCCATATGAAATAGACAATTCAATAATTTTAGTGTATTTAGAGTAATGCAACCATCATCACAATCTAATATCACATCATTTCCATCATTCCCCAAAGAAACCTTGTAAGGACAGTCAGCCCCTGTCCCCACCCCAGCCCTGATCACCTCCAGTATATTTTGTGTCTCTATATTGGCCTATGCAGGAACCTCTCATATCAACAGGATCATAGTGTGCCATCCTTTTCTGAGTAGATGAATTTTATTCACGCTCTCCATTTGTTGGTTTGTTCCTTCACTTATTCACCACTCATTCATTCATTCTAGAAACCTGATGGAGAGTCTTTTATGTTCTGGGTATTGTCTTACTTACGTCTAAATGAATGCACTTGAGCCCAGTAATAATATCATTACGGATTTGTGGTTATGAGTTTTAGGTTAGAAAAGCTTTTTAGGTTAGGACACACTCCTCATTCTGATGCACACTGAGCATGGTTATCCACTCACATTTTCAATCAGTGGACAGATACCTGGTCTTTGGAAGGTTTAGGGCCTCTTCTGCCAGCAGAATCTTCTGGTTCTGCCCAACACTGACTGGCCACAGCTTCCTCCTAGAGGACTGGTGGAGAGCAGCAGAAGCTAATGGGAGGTCAGCAAGACTGAAGCTGCTTCTCCCTGTTCCCCTGCAGGGTACAATGCTTGGAGGCACTTTTGTGGGCTCTCCCAGCCCCGGAATTTGGCACAGCTTAGCCAGGTGCTGAAAAACCAGGACTTGGCAAGGAAGTTCCTGAATCTGTATGGGACACCTGACAACATCGACATCTGGATTGGGGCCATCGCAGAGCCTCTTTTGCCAGGGGCTCGAGTGGGGCCTCTTCTGGCTTGCCTGTTTGAGAACCAGTTCAGAAGGGCCCGAGCCGGAGACAGGTAAGTGACCCTATCATAAAAGACATCGGCACCACAGGCAGAGCAGAAAAACACTCTAGCATTTCAAGACTAAACATTGGAGAACACTGCTCTATTTAGTGTTACTTCTGAGTTCACAGGATCTGAAATCAGGAGGCTCCTCTCTGGAAAGCTGGGTCAAAGAGAGAGAGACACTGAGCCAGGCAAGGCCCATATTACTTGAGTAGAAGTCATCTTAAACCCAGGAACCAGACTGACAGCCTCACTGTTCTGGGTTGGTCCCAGAAAACAGGGGCAGAAAGGGCTAAATCTGGTTTCCCTCCAATAATTTTGTGATTGAAGACCTGACTCATTTGGAGTTGGTATTGCCTGAGTTCAAATTCAGCCCTGGCCACTTAAATTACTGTACACTTAATACTGCCAAATAATTTATTTGGCCACTGAATTTGTTTCATTTCTAAAATTCTTATCTTGCAGGAATTTTGTGAGAATTGGAATAATATATGTAAAGTACCTGGCACACAACAGGTGCTCCTCCCCAACCTTCACACACATTTCTTGACTGCCTGGTAGGTTCTGGTGGCAGAAACGAGGTGTTTTCACCAAAAGACAGCGCAAGGCCCTGGACCGAATTTCCCTGTCTCGAATTATATGTGACAATACTGGTATCACCACGGTTTCAAGGGACATCTTCAGAGCCAACATCTACCCCCGGGGCTTTGTGAGCTGCAGCTGTATCCCCAGGTTGAACCTGTCAGCCTGGCAAGGGAGCTGAGACTTCTGCGGGTAAGGAGAGGCCACCTCCAGCATCCTGGGCTGGGTCAAGCCGTCACATCCTTCCCTGGATAGATGGCTGAGTCCTCTTAGGTCTCTAAGCAGAGAAAACTGAACTTGTCACTAGGGACATAGTACTTTTTCCAAGTGGCTTTCCCATGTGCTAGCTTCTGGGCTGAAAGTCAATCCCAGGCCTGAGGACTTCGGGGGGAAATTAGGAGTGTCCAACTATCCTCAGCTTGGTCACTAATACCTGAAAACAGCCCCATTTCTAAATGTCCAGTAAATTCCTCACTTATCCAATTCTGTTACTTCCACAGGAGTCTATCCCAAGCCTCCAACTTTTGGAGACAAGGGGAAGGAGAAGACCAGGAGGCTCCCTTCTCCCCCTGGAGCAATTGCAGCCTGCTGATGTTTCTGCTGGCTATAGCTCAGAGCTGGGTTCCCTGGCTAGGAGTGAGAGCTGGGGGCTCCTATCAGCAATGGACCTTCCCACCTTAGGAGCCTCTTAGGTATTAGGTTATGAATCAGTGCCATGTACAAAGGCTTGGGAGCCAAGCCATGTGATCTTATAGCCCAGGCAAGAAGAGTCAGCTGAAGGGTTTACAGCACTTTCTACTGTTTCCTAGCCCTCCCTCCCCTTCCTCACCATGACTGAGAGACCACAGAGTCCCAACCTCCAGACACCCCACAATCCTCCTCTTGAGCCTGAGGCTGGGCAGCATGCTCTGATTCTACCAATAAAGTACTGCTAAGGGCAGGAGCTGCTGTTTCTGTGTTGGGCTAGGGAGGACGTGGCCCCAGTTCCATGTTTTGTTCCAGATGTTTAAGAGAAGTGTTGCTAACATGCAAGCTGGCACTACCATCTATGCCTCTCCTGGGGCTGAATTAGGAGGGCCCAAAGAAACACTGTGGAGTAGGGAAAGGCATAAAAGGGGAAGGGCAGACATGGTAGGGGCCCTGACATTAAGAACACCCCAGCCATACCAGCAACCTGAACAGACAAACAGCCAACAGAACATCAGTCAAAATAAAAAGGGTCCATATATATATATATATAAAGGTAAAAGCTAACACCCAGCTAGCAGAAAGGACTGGGCATTGCCATCAGCCTTCACTTACTCAGAAATAAGTCATATCTCAGCCTCAGCAAGCTCCAAGCAGTAGAATGAGGCGGTCCTGGAAGGAGGAGGCTGAGACTCACAGGCTGGGGATTTAAGAACGTTCTTACCATCCAGCTTCCTTCTTTGGTCTTGGAAGAAGGAAGCCTCCATTTTTAAAGGCTGGAGAACAGTAAATCCCTGCATCCCCCTGCTACTGTGAGACAAGCCAGAAAAGTGAGTCAAGGACAGACTTACTATGGGGTCACCCCAAACTAGTTTCAGACCAAAAAGCCTGCCTTGCTGTGATGCCCGTTTACAGTGGCTGCAACATGAAGGGGGCCACAGGGTCTCTGACTTTATTTCCACAGAGCAGGGAGAGGACCCCGCAGAAGGCTAGGCAGAGTGTCCAGTTGGGAATTTCGCAGCTTTTCTGGTTCTCAGCAGACAACGCGGTCTCTAATCAGAAAGATGAAGAGGCAGGAGAGCACTGGCCTCTGATATCTCTCATCTTGTCCTTTTGCACTGTGGGCCAGAGCTGCCATGAACTAGGAGACCAAGGCTTCAGAGGTGCTCACTAGGTCCTGGGCGAGGCTTTCCCGGGCCTCCTGCATGCGGCGCCGGGCTCGACGGAAGGCCTCTGTAAGGAAAGGAGATATGATATTCAGCTGCCACAGTGCAGAGAGAAACAGGCCCATGCTGACCCGAGGTGGCCAGCCGGGAAAGGGGACATACCCAGCACATTGTGAATGGAACTCTGCTGGCTGAATCCTTCCAGACGGTCCAACACACTCCGCATCCTTTTCCGAAGGGAACTCGATTCCATGAAGGCCCTGCCGGGAGGCCAGCCACATGGTTACAGCTGCTCTCCAGCCCTAAGGGGTAAGGTGCCCCAAGGCAGAGGCCCAGGTCACTCACCTGGACTGCTGCAGACAGTGTAAGCGGAAGCTGACAGTGCCTGTGGTCTCTGTGCGGAGTCCAAAGCGGCTCAGGCGTTCCCCCTGTGGCATGCCATTGAGACAGCATCGGGTTTCTGCAGTCTCTAGATACCCCCACACCATTCTGGCCTCCCTCCCATTCTTAATCCCATTCTTGGGATGCACAGTTCTGTTGGGGAAACCTTAGTCCATCCCAGACTCTATCACTTCAAGGCTAATACTGAGTTCCCCCAACTAACCTAGGGAATAGTCCAACCTCATTTGAGAAGTAGCAGTCTTACACGCTTACTGTGAGTCCTCTCCACATCTCATTACTGAGGCCCTCAGTGACAGGGGAAAGAAAGGGTCAGCTATTCTGATAGGGACCAGGGGAAATCTCTAACTATACTATTTTCCACTGCCCTCCTACGATAGCAGTGTAGATATTGGAACATGGGTCGAACTATGGCCATGACTTCCAGCTTAAGCCACAGGAAGGAAGGAGGTAAGTAATACTAAAGCAATGCACAACTAAGGGGTCTTGACCCAGATCCCACCTCCTACAGAATAGAAAGGCAGGACCATATGTGCCCAGTATGAAGTCACTCCCAAGACAAAAGTCACCTTGAAGGATCCTGGTATCCGCACGTAGGAGAGGTCCTCCAGTTCCAGAGAGCCGCCAATGAAAAACCTCCTCAGCTCAGCCACCGTGCCCAGCTCCACAGGTCTCCATGTAGAGACTGTCAGGGTGTGTGAGCCTGCACAGGGGAATAGGAGACGGGGTCCAGGTCCAGAAAGGGCATGTGACCCCTCAGTGACTCCCCAGCAATGATACGGGTCTAGACTCAGCTAAAACACCTGGTCTTGTGATAACCTGGCCTCTGGTGAAGGTTATCACGGTTACCCAGAGCACCTGTTTGGAAATTGATCAGGGAGAAATTCCAATCTCAGCTCTGCCAGTTCTTACCTGCATGCCCCGGACAGGTTTCTTAACCTCTCTGGACCTCATTCTCCTCATCTAGTAAAATGGAAATACCACCTGCACCTTACAGAGTGGCTGGGAGAATTAAATGAGAAGTATGGCACAATGTCTGGCACACAGCAAAAGATAGATGCTTTTATTTCAAACTGAATGCTGACTCATTCAATACACATAGGCTCTGAGCCAATGTTGCCATACAGCTTCTCACACTGAGTCCAATCAAAGGAGCACGAAGCACATGGAGAGACTGTCAGGAAGTCAGTGCCAAGGCCACATCACTTCTAATTCCCAATTATCCCCACCCCTCACCAGAATCATTTGAGTGTTAGTCTTGTTCTTAGGGCCTAGGGTATGTGGGCCACAAGAAGGGTGGGGACAAGCAGTTACCTGGAGTGGCAGGCAGCACCACAGCCCCATAGCCTTCTACACGGTACCTCTGCCAGAAGTCCAGTGAGAGGACCTCACAGTAGAGCACAGGCCACTCCGGGAGCGCATCTGGGAGCAATAAGTGGCCAGGTCACAGACAGCCTTCACCAAGATAGCACTGCTTGAGGGGAACCAGGGCCCAGATCAACTGCTGAGCTACTCACCAGTAGATTCATCCTCATGGAGGAAGAAGGCTTCAAACGTGAATGGGTAGGAGAAGTAAGCCACCTTGTCCTATAAAAAGGAGTGTCATGGGGTGGACAAGGCCTCCCTTGGAATTTGTTCTCCTTGTGGCCAATGACAAGGTTATCTTCACAAGGAAAAAAGAAAAATTATCACCCAGGTGGGAAGTAGGAGTCTGAAGGGCAAAGGGACACCCAAATACAAGCTGCTGCCATCCTCAAAAAGGCAGACAGAGAACCTCCAGACTGGGTAGCTCTGCAGAACCCACACTCAAGTGACCCAACTCTGGAATCCTCCCCAGATGCACAGCACTTGGCCTGATAAAGCTGACAATGCCATCCCAGGAGCAGATGTCATTCCCTTCCAGATGCCTGCTCTCATTCTCCATACCATTCCTAGGGATTTGGTGGCACAGGTCTGTGTTACTCCTGAGAGCTGCTGGAATGCTGGGCTTGACCAGTCTGAAAGCCAAAGACCAGATAGAGTAAGCTCACCTGGGATGAAAGCAAGCAGTTGAGAAAAAGACAAAGTTTCTGTATTCATGTATTCTCATACAATCATTCATTTACCATTTACTGAGTGCCTGCTATGTGCTAGTATATCTTGGGGATATCTTGGTAACCAAATAGAAAATATTGCCATCTCTCTTGGAGCTGACATTCTTGGGGAAGCAGGGAGACAGACAAAAAACAAGCAAACAAGAGACTACTGGGTAGTGATGAGTGCTATACTAAAAATAAAATGGGGAAGGGACTGAGTGACTGGGAGGCTCATTTGGACTGGGTGGTCAGTCCAATGAGCCTGTCTCAGAAGTGACACAGGCTGAGACCTAAACTCAGAAAGAACCAGCCATGCTAAGATATGGCAGAAAGGGTTTCAGACAAAGGAAATGGCCCTTAAAAGGTGGGAATGAACCTGGCTGGGAAGAATGACTAGAATGTTGACTGGAAGAGATAGGCAGGGGCCAGCTCATTGAGGGTATGGAGTTTATGTTTTACTCTAAATGGGAGGGGAAGCTGTTGGGCTTCTCAGCTCAAAAGGGACACAACTTGTTTAGATTTTTTAAGGCTCAATTTGGCTTTGGTGACTGTGGCAAATTGCAAATGGGAGCAAGGCAGGAAGCAGGAGGGTAAGTCAGAAACTGAAAGCAGTGGCCTAGACAACAGATGGAGGTGGCGGCTTGGAGTAGGGTGATGGAGAGAATAGACAGGTTCACAACAGCTTTTGAAGGAAGAACAGACAGGAACTGCTGACAGACTGGCTGGCTAAAGGGAACTAGGGAAAGTGAGGGATTAAGGATGTCCCCTAGGTTTTTGGCATCAGCAACTCAGTAGATGGCACTGCCATCATTAGGATGGGGAAGACCAGGGAGGGGAGGTTTGAGGGAGGAGGAGAAATTAAGAGTTCTTTTTAGACAGAAATGACAAAGAAGTAACTGGATATGTGTCTGGAGTCCAGGGGAAAGGTTAAGGCTAGATGCAGAAACCAAGGAGTCTGAGAAATACCGATGGTATTTAAGCCATGGGATGGATGAGGTCACTCAGGAAGACTGCACACAGAGGGTAGGAGAAGGCCTTGGCTTAGCCATGGGTACTCTCACAATTTAAGATCAACAGAAGGGAAGGCATCACCCAAGGAGGCTGAGGGGCCACCAGTGAGATAGGAGAGAGAAGTGTGGAGCCAGAAGTCAGAGAAGTGTGTCGTGCAGCACAGTGGGCTCTGGCAAATGTTTCAGGAAGGTCAAGTGAGGTGAAAGCAGGGAAGCCCACTGGGTTTGGCAAAGTGGATGTGATCTATGACCTTGAAAAGAATAGTAACGATTTCAGCAAAGGAGTGGGAAAGGAAGTCTGACCAAATGTCTGAATGGGTAGAAAATGAGAGACTTAAGAATATTACTTACTAGTAGCTGGCAGTTCCACAAAGAAGTGAACGTAGAGATTGTCATACTCATAGCCTTGGGCTGAAACTAAGAGAGAAAACAGGAAGCGATTTTAGCTCATTTTCCTACCACCCTTAGCACGCAACCCAGTCCTGAGGGGCCTACACACCCTGAGAGCAAGTCTTTTGAGGGCCAGGAACTCTCTACATTTCCAGGAAAGACTTATCACTGAGTTTCCCAAGTACGGCAGACAAGGCCTCTACCAGGGTGGAGGAGACTATTCACAGCTAGGCACGGGCCTAAGCATCAAGAGATCTATGTCTAGTGAGACACTTACCTACCTCTCCATTTACAAAGAGCCGGAGGGTACCTGGAACAGGCTAAAGTGAAGAGAAGTGGGAAAAGATCAGCAGGCCTGGAGGGCATCGGCACTTCTCCTCCAGCCCCATCTACAAATCTGCAGAAGTCAGACCCTGGCTGTCACTACTCCCCACCCTGACATTTCTCCATAGATCTGTTTCCTTCATTTCTAAGATTCATACTGTAGGGAGAAAGTACATAATTTAAATGGCAGTGAGGACAATGCATTATGGGAAATTAGCCAAGCAATAGCAACCGCCCTATGGGGTGCAGTGGGAAGCCAAAATGCCCTGTTCTTTTTAGATGGCTGAGGTCAAGAAACCAGGGAATTTTCTTTTTTAGTTATTTATCTGTCTTATCTAACTTTTAAATACTGAATGTCTGTTGCTTATGCAATATGAAAATAGTGAAGGTTAATTTTTTTAGAGAAAGAGAGGGAGACCAGTAAGTAATTCTATTTTTGTTTCGAGTTCTAAAAATGGAACACTTAGAATGAGAAAAGACAAAGAACAGCACCACAGAATAACTGACCTAAACTGCTTTTCTTTTTTTGTTTTTTTGAGACAGGGCCTTGATCTGTTTTCCAGGCTAGAATGCAAATGATGTGATCATAGCTCACTGCAAACTCAAACTTCCGGGCTGAAGCCATCCTCCTACTCAGCCTCCTGAGTAGCTGGGACTACAGGCATGCACCACCACACCTGGCTAATCTTTTTTTTATTTTTGTATAGATGTGGTCTCACTATGTTGCCCAGGATGGTCTCAAACTCCTGGCCTCAGATGACCCTTCCACCTCGGCCTTACAAAGTGCTGGGATTGTAGGCATGAGCCACTACATCAGGCCTCTATTTTTTAAGAGCCAAAATATGTGACAAACAGAAATGGCATCCCTGCCCTCTATGGGGTATTTTGAAAAAATATCCACATGAAAGGTGAAGAAGACATTTTTCATCTTTATATTTATTTTCTAAATTATCATGATACATAAATACATTATCACTGATAAAAATTGAAAATTACCTAAGTTTAGAGGCTAAAAAGTAAAAATCCCTAATATATCCCTCTCACCACCCACTACCCATCTACCACATTCTTTTTTTTTTTTGAGACAGAGTCTCACTTTGTCACCAGGCGCCAGGCTGGAGTGCAGTGGCACAATCTCAGCTCATTGGAACCTCCGCCTCCCGGTTCAAGCAATTCTCCTGCCTCAGCTTCCTAAGTAGCTGGGACTACAGGCACACGCCACCACGCCCAGCTAATTTTTGTATTTGTAGTAGAGATGGGGTTTCACCATGTTGGCCAGGATGGTCTCGGTCTCTTGACCTCGTCATCTACCCACCTCGGCCTCCCAAAGTGCTGGGCTTACAGCCTTGAGCCACCGTGCTGGGCCCCATCTACCACATTCTATTTCCACCCTCCTCAGAGAAAGCTACCAACAGCACATGTGTAGCCTCTCAGACCTTTTTCTAGGCATTAACAGTTCTAGATCAACATGCAGTGTTTCAAAACACATAATGAGGACTCTATGTGCTATTCTTTGACTTTCTTTTCATACCATAGGGTATACTTCAGACCTTTAAGAGAGGTGTTATAACTCATCCTCAGTCAGAATGCTCTGGCTAAACACAACTGACAGTGCTGCAGGAAGCCAAGCTACTTACCAGCTCAAAGTCAGTGCCTACGAGGCTGCTGAGATACTCCTTGTGCCGACCATAAAGCTGAGGAAACAAACCAAACCAAAACTCAAGATGCAACCCAAGCTAGACCACAGTTCAGTTCTGAATGGGAAGAAGAAAAGCAATCACGGGAAAGGTCGCCAAGAGCTGGAGGCCTAAGCACCTGATCCTCCGACATTTCACTATGAAGCACAGAGGCTCTGGGGTCAGCTGGTCTGGGATGGAATCCTGACTCTCATGCTGACAAGCTATGCAACCCTGGGCAGACTTCTTAGCTCCTCAATCTCAGTTTCCCTCCTTATAAGGTAGTAAGAAGAAAAGTGTTCACCTCAAAGGGTTATCGTAAGGACTAAAGGAAATAAGGTATGGTAAATACATAGCACAGAACATGGTAAATGCTCAAATAAATGGTTATTATTATTACTATTATGATCAGAAACTTCAGTCTGACATATCAGCAATGCTGCCTATGTCAGAAGGGGCTATGAAGGGCAAGGCTTTTCCCGAGCAACTGCTGACATCTAGCTCAGACATGGTCTCAGCCCCAGGTACTGAGGCTCATCCTTTGATCCTTGGAATGAACTTGGGCTTACATCCTTTAACACTCGCTGTTCCTGCTCCTCCTCCTCCGGCTGGGCAAGGGGGGACACATTGTCGATCGTGTACTTCCACAGCTCCTGCTTCTCCCACTCTGTCTCGATCCTGTAAGGTCAAAGCCACAGAAAGGAGCAACTCTGGTCGTGAGATATGGGCCCTCCGGCTCCAGCCCAGGGATGAGCTACCAGGGTCCATACACGTCACCTGAAGTATATGATGATAAATATGGCCGTAATGACAACCGGGAGAGGGAAACAAAAGGTAAAGCAGAGAGGGCACCAGACTAGACTCAGAAAGTATAGGTTCTGGGCCCATTTCTGGCTTGAAGTCACCATAAGGCATAACATTCCTCACACCCAGTTCTCTCGCCTGAAAAATGGACAGGTTGGTCCAGATAATGTCTAATTTACAGTTCTGTCATTTCCAAGACACAGAGATGAGGAACAGTCAGCCCAGAGGAAAAGCCCGGCTGAGTTCACCCCACTCTGTTCTGGTCAGGTCCTATATTCAGCAGCACAGAGAATCCCTGTCACTTTATTGCACCACTGATGGGATCCCTTTCAAATTGGTGCAGTTGCACATTTTCTGAGAACAGGGACCCCAGCTTTCTAGGGGCCTATAACTCAGAACAGAATACAGACTATTGCCTGGGAATGTCAAAGTGAGAACAGATGAAGGACTTTCTGACAGTCTAGTTGACTAGGGACAAGAAGCGCAACTAAGGGAAGGAATGCCAGTCTCCACTACCCCTTTCTTCCTCTCCTTACCTGTAGGGTCCTTTGAGGCCTGTGAAGTCAGGCTTTACTGTGATCACACCATTGCTATCCACCTTCAGAGTACACAGGACGTGTTCGTACTTCTTATAGCCAAGCCTAGAAACCAGGAAAACACCAAGGTTGAGGGTCATTGGTCTTCCGGGGAAAGAAGAAGAGCTACTGAGCCTGCTTCAGAGGCTATAGGGAGAACTGACATGGTAAAACTTTCTTCTAAGTACAACTAAGAAAAAAAGGAAGAAAAAGTCCCTCCCTCCCCTATAACCCAGGATGATAATAACAGGAAGAGGACAGCTGGTGAAAGAAGAGGATGAGGATCTGGGCTGGCAGTGAGAAGCTTCACTCACTTTTTACAGGGCCCCAGGTCTGCCATGATGTGCATCGTCTGAAGAGGGGTGTTAATGACATGGTTGTTCCTGACGAACTCCTCTGAGGGCTCCCAGGTGACAATGCGTGACTTGAGGATGCTGCCCTCCCTGGGAGACACCACAGAAAGGTCACTTCCCTGGCACACCCCGATGGAGTATACCCCAGCGGAGAGCAAAATACTTGACAAACAGAAATGACATCCCTTCCCTCTCTCTGAAGCACTTTGGGAAAATGTCCACATGAAGAGTGAGGAAGACATTTTATATTTATTTTTTAAATTAATTACAAAGTAATACTTGAATACTACATATAACCACTGATAAAAATTCAAAACTACCTAACTTCAGGAAATAAAAAGTAAAAGCTTGCCCCCACCCCACGCCCGCACTCACATCCCTCGCCTGTCCTGCCGGCGCCGCCTGACGTTTGCCATTCGCTCCACCAAGAATGAAGGCATCTCGCTTGCTGCGGTGGTCATTCTCTGACAGTGCTGAAAAAAGCAAGCAGCCCTGTGAAGCCATCTGGTCAGGGCCACAAGGGGCCAAGTACCTGAAGGGAAGTATTCCTTCTGAAACCTCATCAGGACCTGAACCCTGCAGGTTCCGCCGCCTCACAATTATACAGGCTAATGGAGGGGGCAGTGGCCAAACAACCCAAAGATGACTTCTACTGTGTCTTGGTTTGCCTTTGGATTTTAAAAATGAGTGATTTATGTGAATATCAAAATTAGTCTGCAGTCTCTGAGCAAAAACCAACAAAAAGTTGGGTTGGTTTGCTTGGTAGATGTTGAAGTTAACAAGGTGGTTAGAAAATGCCAAATGGGATACAAGTATTTTGTGGGAAATCCTCACGTGGTAACTGAGCACCAACTGCATTTTTATTTGCTTTTCCAAAACAGACAACCCAGATTCTATTTAATTTATGTTATTGTTTTAAAGACAGGGTCTCACCCAGGCTGCAGTACAGTGGTACTATCATAGCCAACTACAACCTTGAACTCCTGGGCTCAGGTGATCCTCTTGCCTCAGCCTCCCAAGTAGCTGGGACTGCAGGTGCATGCCACCGTGCCTGGCTAATTTTCAACCCAAACTTTGTATGTTATCAATCCACAGCTCTACTAATGAAAGCATGTCAATCTTTCCAGAACATTTATTGAATACCTGTTCCTTGCAGAGACCTATAGAGTCATAGACAATAATCAGAAAATAAAGGCTCTACCCTCAAGAAGTTTAAAATTTTACTGAGAAGACAGAAGCCACTGAAATGCAGTGACTAAAGAAAATGTAAAACAAGGTCACAAGGGTATTTCTGACATAGGCAAATTGAGGACATAAGCTGTTTTCCATAGTTATACTGAATTCCTCTTCAAGTCCATCTACTCAGAGTTTGGGCTGAATCCCTTGATAAATTTTATCTGGATTGTTCTAGACTCTAGCACCTCATCTCATTTCATTGATGGATGGAGGAAGTCAAGCCCAGTGGTCACTTCTCCTAGCATGCACTCTACAAGCATATAATCAGAGATAATGGCAGCTCCCCTAGGCCCTTCAGCAGGTAGAGAAGGAAGCAGCAGCCCCACCACCCATAGACTGTGTCCATGCTCTTCCAGCCTGGCTGCCAGCAGCAGCAACTCACAACAGTTTCTAGGTAGGCTACTGTCTCCCCTTACCAGGCTTCTGATGTAACACACAGAAACCCGGTAAGGCAAAAAAAAAAAAAAAAACTAGAGGAAGCAAAGATGAAAGTTATGAGACCCTGGAAAGAACAATACCTCCTCCAAATTGGTGTATCTATCAGAGTCAGTGTAGGTAAAGATTCGTCGATTCTTCTTGCCACCCGAATTCTCCAGCTTCAGGATCTCCTGACGGTACTGATAATCCAAAGGACTCTGACAGGCCGCTTCATTTTGGTACAGATCTACTTCAAACTGAGGTCACCAAAAGGAAACAGAGATGTGTACATCACTGTAATACATCAAACTCTTTCTCCTATAACTGTTTAATCAAATCAGTTAGTTCTACAGAGTTGATGTTATCTGACATGTTTTCATAACCATCTCTAAACTAACGGATGGCAGGGGAGCCAAGAATATTAGAGCTAAAAGGAACCAGACTAATGGTCTAATCCAAGTCTGCTATCACAGACACCATATAGCCCAGAGGTGAAAAGTGCCTCACTCAGAATCATAAAACTGAGTAGTGGCAGTCCCCATGTCTTACTGTCCCTTAAACGCAAGAGGGCAAAGTATAAACTGTTACAATCTGTCTAGAAATCAGTTTGACAATATGTATCACCAGCCACGTGAAGGTAGACCAGGTGGAATAGACAGAGCAGACACGAGACACTGGCTCACCTGGCTAAAGAGCTTCTCCTGCCACCCAATCACAATCTCCTCCTCTTCGTCTTCCTCTGGGCGGTGTCCACCTCCAAAGACAACAGAGTGAGTCAAATGCTTGAGCCAGACCAGCACCACTTCTTGCTCTGTGGTTGATTATAACCAAAGTCCCTATCCTTGTATTTGCCACAAAAACCAGCTGGAGTTCAGCAATTTATTAAACACTCAATCTAGAGAAATGCTAGAGAGGCTGTATATGAGAGTTGGTATGAGCAGATGCCAAGATTAGGACCCAAGAAATCTTAATCACTACTTCAATTTGAATAAAGGAAATATCCTCTAGGAGCTTTTTTTTTTTTTTTTTTTGGGTGGGATGGAGTCTCACTCTGTCACCCAGGCTGGAGTGCAGTGGCACTGTTTCGGTCAATCTCCGCCTCCTGGGTTCAAGCTATTCTCCTTCCTCAGCCTCCTAAGTAGCTGGGATTACAGGCACACTCCACCAACCTGGCTAATTTTTGTATTTTCAGTAGAGATGGGGTTTTGTCATGTTAGCCAGACTGATCTCGAACTCCTGACCCACCTCAGTGATCCATCCACCTTGGCCTCCCAAAGTGCTAGGATTACAGGCATGAGCCACTGCACCCAGCCTCTTCTGGGTAATGTTTAATCTAACTGGATATAAGAAACTGAAATTTAGATATAATCTGAATAGCCAGCCCTTCCTCAGTCCCAAATGTCTGAGTTTGCTAGAAAATAACCCTGGCATTTTTGCCTTTACTATTTCTAAAGCCATGTATGTAGAATCACAAACACTGAAATTTAGGAAGCCAAGTGTCAGGAGAGGACAGTGAAGGCAAATAAATGATTTTTTAACAGAACCAAATCTGGCTGGGCACAGTTACTCACGCCTGGAATCCCAACATTTTGGGAGGCCAAGGTGGGAAGATCACTTGAGCCCAGGAGTTTGAGACCAGCAGGGACAACATAGTAAGACTTCTTCTCTACTAAAACTTTAAAAAAATCAGCTGAGTGTGATAGTATGAGCCTGTAGTCCCAGCTACTTGGGAGGCTGAGGCAGGAGGATGGCTTGAGCCTCGGAGACCACGGTTATAGTGAGCTATGATCCTACCACTGCACTCCCGCCTGAGGGGCAGAATGAGATTCTGTTTCAAAACAAAACAAAACAAAAAAACCCAGATCTAATCTAATACACTCTTGGCTGGCTGAGTATGCCTTTTTCAGAGACACATGTTTCATAACCCACAAGCCCACACTCTTGCCCATGAGCAGGTCTAAACAGAAAGAGAAACAATAAAAGCAGACAGACTAGTGACCTAACAGGAGCACTCTGTACTCTCCTCATTCTTTTGGTTTCTCAGATAAGGAAAACCACAAGAAAACAGTTGATGTTCATATGCATACTTTTCAAGCAACCTCCAATTTAAAAGTTGTTTTTAAAAGTGTTTATATGTGTATTCAGAGTTTGGGGAACGTTTTCTCTTTTAAAAATGCCACAAATATTATGGAAGTTGCCAGGCAAATCTATAACATATCATAAGTATAGTATTTATCTCACTATGTTCTGATTAGTATCAGAATTAGTATTAGATGGCACATCACCACCGTAACACCCACTGGCAGTTGGCTGAGGCCTGAAAGTGGCCAAGCCTATGAGGTCCTTCCCCAGCTGGGTAGCAGGATGATAATGAAGAAAATGGCTTGATGTGATTCTTTGCAGGCGGACTCTGTCAAGAAAAGAGAAACCCAAAATATTAGTTACCAGACACGCAACCGGGAGATGAGGGAAAGCAAGGATGAGGGAAACAAAAGAGAGGAGGTGGGGTTGCCAAGGTGTGCTGGGTGTAGCCAATGGAGAGGAGGTGGGTGGGGTGCGCCGTCCGATGGGGAAGGGTGAGGGTGAGAGGGTGTACTGGGGACACAGGGCTCTAAGAAACTAGGAGCGACAAGGACGTCAATGGACTTGGGTGGGTCTGTAAGAGGTTCTTGGAGGCTGTGAGTGGACAGGGGTACGGATAATGAGAGAAGTGGGGAGCCCGGAGAAGTGGCCGGGATTGTAAGCAGAAGTGGGGCCTCAGAACACCGAGTTCAGGCTGGAATGATCTAAAGGCATAAAAGCATGGGGCCTCGGGGCTGGGGTGGTGACTACCGGAGGCGCAAGTTGCGCACGGGGTCCCGGGAGCGATACACAGCCTCCCCGGTGTCAGTGCTCCAGACGGCCTCCGCCATGACAGCTGCGACGCGCCGCGACTGCGCCGGAAAGCGCGCCGCTCTTTTCTCCTGGTAACGAAGACACTGGATCCGGAGGCAGCGGAGGTGCTGCGCGCGCAACCCGCCGTTCGCGACGCGGCGCCACCGTCGCAGTCGGCCACCCAGTGCAAGCGCAATCCAAGCCGAACGCCCTAGAGGGCTCCGGGGTCCTGCCGATCACCGCTTACCATGTATGCGAAAAAAGCTCACCCAAAGCGGGACTTCTTGCGCTGTACAACTGAGGAAACTGGCACAGCCATCCGCCCACTTCAGATAGACAGATGCAGAAATGATGACGGGGACCAGGTGACCTGAGTCTTCGCCCTCTGTCTTTTCCATCATGCCACACTGCCTTCCACTGAATGCGTGAAAACTTTGGCCTGAAAATCGATGGATGTGACTCTAAGAAATGCACCCGTTATTCCCGAAGGAGTCAGGGAAGGTGATTGCCCTTAGCCAGACAAGGAAATATGTTCTTGGAAGGGGAAAAAAGTGTCAGAAGATTAATTAGTCTTTGTGTTGATATTCACTGAGCAAAGAAAGAAAAACAGGGAAGTCAACAGTAAGGAAGGAAAGATATTATTGAACTGGTTCTTGTGTGTGTTGGTTCTGGATCATTAAGCCACTTCAGATACTACACTGGCTTCCTGAAAAGCCAAAATAGTGACATTCATAAGTCATGCTTTGTTGGACTAGCAAAGGAAGGACATGCCATAACCTCAAGTCTCGTGCCCCAGCACCTTGGGGATGTCAACATTTATCAGCCTTTCACATCTGCTTCTCCTCCAACAAAGTAAGCAATTGTCCGCTGAACTCGGGAATCTCATGCCAGTTTGATGATACGACATCGGAAGCCCTGGGTGCCATAGCCACTAGTTGTGTAACACCGACTCACCATAAATAGCACCATTTATTTAGGATCTAGTATAGCTTAAGCACTTTGTTTGCATTGTCCCAAATCCTGTAGAAGCCTCTAAAGAAAGTATTGTATTCCCTTTAAGAGTGAAGTTCCTGAAGGCCAGGGTTTAAAGGACTTGCTAAGCTTGTAAGTGGTAAAAGCACAGATAAAACAAAAGACGCCTTTCTAGCTCCTAAGAAATGGTCTCTCTAATGTTTCCTTTTTAAATTGTGCTACATGCACAACAGCTGATAGCCTGATTCTAGTTTAATTTTATAACCAAATCCAATTTGTAACAAAGTTAATCTGACATAATTATGTGCAAAATAGCTTCTGTGCCACATGGTTTGGAAATATAAGCTATTTGTGTCAGCAACCATGATTCGTATTATTTTTATATGGATAAACTAAGTGTTCATGTTTTGTTTACTGATTTCTATGAATCAGGATCCTTTTTTTTTTCCATTTTATTCGGTTTATTGGCATTAAGTATATTTACATTGTTTTACAACCATCATCGCCATCCATCGCCACTACTTTTTTGTTTTTGAAAATTGAAACTCAGTTCCCATTGAGCGGTAACTCCTCAGCCCCTGGCAACTACCATTCTACATTTTCTCTCTATGAAATTTGACTCCTTTAGATACCTAATCCATATTGTAGCATGTGTCAGAATGTCCTTTTTTTAAAGCTTTACTTTAAGTTCCAGGATACATTTGCAGAACATGCAGGTTTGTTACACAGGTATACATGTGCCATGGTGGTTTGCTGCACCTAGGTTTTAAGCCCCACATACATTCGTTATTTGTCCTAATGCTCTCCCCTGTAAAAGGCCCCAGTGTGTGTTGTTCAACTCCCTGTTTCCATGTGTTCTCATTATTCAAATCCCACTTATGAAAGAGAGCATGCATTGTTTACTTTTCTATTCCTGTGTTAGGTTGCTGAGGATGATGGCTTCCAGCTTCATCTATATCCCTGCAAAGGACATGATCTTTTTCTTTTTTATGGCTGCATAGTATTCCATGATATATGTGTGCCACATTTTCTTTATCCAGTCTATAATTGAGGGGCATTTGGGTTGGTTCCATGTCTTTGCTATTGTAAATAGTGCTGCAATAACATATGAATGCATGTGTCTGTAATGTAGAATGACATATTTCTTTGAGTATATACCCAGTAATGGGATTTCTGGGTCAAATGGTATTCTGGTTCTAGATACTTGAGGAATTGCCATACTGTCTTCTACAATGGTTGAACTAATTTATATTCCCACCAATAGTGTAAAAGTGTTCCTATTTCTCCTCAGCCTCGCCAAAGCATCTATTGTTTCCTGACTTTTTAGTAATTGCCATTCTGACTGGCATGAAATAGTATCTCATTGTGGTCTTGATTTGCATGAATCAGGATTCCTAAAACTGAGGTCCATGAGTGGGATTCAAGAAGTCTATGAGGCCTTTCCCTAGAATTCTGAATGGGGGATTTTTCTAGAAAGAGTTCTTCGCTTTTATCAGATTCTAGAAGGAGTTTGAACCCTGATATGAAGAATGGCATGGGCCAGGCACAGTGAAGGTTAGACCCAGGAGTTTAGACCTGCCAGGGCAACATAGGGAGACCCAGTCTCTAAAAATAAAACAATTGTCCAGGTTTGGGGTGGATGCCTGTGGTCACAGTTACTTGGGAGGATGAGGTGGGAGGATCACTTGGACCAGGAGGTCGAGTGTGCAGTGAAGATAATTTAAAAGGAAGAAGTAAAAATTGTGTTTATCTACATACAATGTGAACCTAAACAATTTTGAAGTATCTAAAAAAACGCCAGCAAAACTAATAGGGTTACAGAATACAAGGGCAATATACAAAAATTTCTGTCTACTAGGAACACTAGAAATACTAGTATTTCTGTATACTAGGAACAAATCATTTGAACTTGAATTTTAAAAATCACAGCCACTTACAATAACATCAAAAAGCACAAAACAGAAAATTAACAAAACGTGCAAAACTTGTACACTTAAAACATCAAAACATTGGTAAGATGAAGACCTAGAGTACTGTAACATGGATTGGAAGAATCTATGTCATTAAGGTAATTCTCCTCAAGGTGATCTAAATCTCAGTAAAAATCCCACCAGATTTCTTTGTAGAATTGACAAGCTGACTCTTAACATCTACATGGAAATGCAAAGGAGTTTAATGGTTAAAAGAATTTTGAAAAAGAAACCTGATTTCTAGGCAGTATAAAAGTACAGTAATCACTACAGCGTGGTATTGTCATAAAGACAGACATATAAATTGATGGAACAGTATAAAGAGTCCAAAACAGATCTGTACATATATGGTCTATTTTTGACAAAGATCCCAAGGTAATTCAATGGAGAAAGGACAGCATTTTCAACAAATAAAGCTGGAATAATGGGAAATCCAGAAACAAAACAAACGCAAAGATGAACAAAATTCAACTTCTTCCCCTACACAATTTAACGAATTGAAGCAAAATGGATAATAGACTTAAAAGTAATATCTTCAACAATAAAACTTCTAGACAAAAACATAGGGACAGATCTTTGAGATCCTGAGTTGGGTAAATATTTTCAAAATGTGCAAACTGTAGAAGAAAAAAATCAATTGTCATCAAAATGCAAAACTTCTTTTCTTTGAATCACACTGTCAAGAAAATAAAAAAGACACACTGAAAAATATTTGCAAAACATCTGATAAAGGAATTATATCTGGACTATATAATCTTACACCTCAGTAATAATAATACAAACAATCTTATTTTTTAAATGGTCAAAAACTTTGAACAATTTACTGGAGAATATATATGAATGACGTTAATCCAGGAAAAGATACTTGATATCATTAATCATCAAAACATTATATATTAAAAACACAATAAGATACCACAGCATGCCTATTACAATGGCTAAAATTTAAAAGTTAGACCACACTAAATGCTGGTGAGGATGTGGAGCAACTGGAACTCTCATAATTACTTAATCAGAATGCAAAATAGTACAGCTACTTTGGGAAACTGGAATTTTCTTACAAAATGAAACATTTACATACCATATGATCCAGCAACCTCACTCCTAAGTATTTACTCAAGAAAAATGACAATATGTGTCCACAAAAAGGTCTGTATGTAAATGTGCATAACAACTTTGCTCACAATAGTAAAAATGGGAAACAGTCCAAATATCCATCAATGTGTCAATGTTTAAATAAATTGTATAATTGTATAATATCTATACAATGAATTAATACTCCATAATAAAAACAAGGTAAAACTATATGGATGAATACGTAAAACTACATGGATGAATCTCAAAATCATTATGCTCAGTGAAAGAAACCAGATGTAAAAGACTATATACTGTACAACATATTTGATGTGAGATTCTTAAAAAAGATTCCAACTATAGAGATGGAAAATAGATCAGTGGTTGCCAGGGATTGGGCATGGGGATAGGGATTGAGTATAAAGGACAGTGTGAGGAAACTTTAGGGGTGATGAAATTGTTCTATATCTGTGGTGATGCTAAACAACTTGTTGCATTTGTTGAAAACCTACACAAGTGGCCAGGCATGGTAGCTCATGCCTGTAATCCCAGCACTTTAATAGGCTGAGGTGGGTGGATCATGAGGTCAGGAGTTTGAGAGCAGCCTGATCAACATGGTGAAACCCCATCTCTACTAAAAATATAAAAATTAGCCGGATATGGGGGTGCACACCTGTAATCCCAGCTACTCAGGAGGCTGAAGCAGGAGAATGGCTTGAACTTGGGAGACGGAAGTTGAGTTGTAGTGAGCCAAGATCGCGCCACTGCACTCCAGACTGGATGACAGCGAGACTCCATCTCTAAAGAAATAAATAAATGCCTACAGCAGTACATATTAGTGAGCAACCAGGTTGTGAGGGGTACTTAAAATGGAATGCAGACTATGACAAATGACTATTTTGGGTGAAAACTGAAGGATAAAGACAGAAAGATCTGTCCCCAAACACTGTACTCTAGTTGGTAAGTTTGTTCCTCAGAGGGATTGGGTTAGCAATTTCTAAAGCTACTTTACATACATACTAGCATTAAACAAATAAGTAAATATGTGGTAGATAATGAGTACCACTTCTGTGTCTGAGAAGGAAGTTACAAATAAGGAAAGGGCTGAAGACAAGAATGGACCCAGTGATGCTGGATCAGAGTTGGAGGTAGCAGTAAAACTTCATGGATATTTTAAAATATGTGCATAAATACCACTTGGTTGAGTGTTTTTGTTTTTTCTAAGAGAAAAAATAGGCCAGGTGTGGTGGCTCACGCCTGTAATCCTAGCACTTCGGGGAGGCTGAGGTGGGCCTTGAGGCCAGGAGTTTAAGACCAGCCTGGCCAGCATGGCAAAATGCCATCTCTACTAAAAATACAAAAATTAGCCAGGTGTGGTGTGCACACCTGTAATCCCAGCTACTCGGGAGACTGAGGCACAATAATCACTTGAACTCAGGAGGTGGAGGTTGCAGTGAGCAGAGATCATGCCACTGCACTCTAGCCTGGGCACCAGAGTGAGACTCGTCACAAAAACAAAAGAAAAATAAATTTTAAAAATATATGTAAAAGACAGAGTCAGAAATGTGTGTGAGAGCCCAGAGGCAGTCACTCCCCAATAGAAATGACCATGCCTAGTACCCAGACCTTGGTTTCTAAAGACCAGTTTTTTCTACAAAGGAATCAGGGCTCCTTGGAGAATTGATTGATTCCCAGAGAAGCAGCAAAACGAAACCTCTGAGACACTTCTTGACTAGGTAGCTCCCATCAGCCAAGAACAATCCTGATATGGATACAGGTGTGTGCTGTTAACAGTCAACATGCTTAGCAGCTGGTAAAGAAGATATTGGCAGGACGCTAACAGCAACTGCTACAAGCACATTTTGGGGAGGTGACCCCAGGGAACATTGGATGGGAGTGAGGCGAAAACTCAGGGCAACTTACTCAGAACACCAAAATCACGAGCATCCCCGCCTCTTCCCAGTCCCCTTCCGGGCAGTGTGCCAACAGGTAGAACAGGTGAGGCTACATGAGTATTACCATGTCGACATTACCAGAGTCAGTAGGAGAATAAAATAGTTCAGCAGTACCCAGGAGCTGATCCTCTGAAGCAGATCACTTGTATATCCTAGCCAGATCTCAAATGTCTTTTCCAAAGAAACATACTAAGCTTCTTGTAACGAATTGCTTTATCTTGTGCAACCCTGTTTTCCCTACAGTGTCCAACAGGTTAGCTCAGGTCTCCAGTGACGTGTCAAGGCTTGGGGCAATAGGAGTGCTCTAAGTAGTAGGACACTGATAATATTGGCTTCTATGACTCCTCCCCCTCCAAGAAGAGGATTCAATTTTTTAGAAATACAGGGACTTTACAATCCACCTTCTATACTCCTCCCATTCTTGGTATTCTGGAAATCACAAAGAAATTAATCTCTTCAGCAAATTCTAATAAGCCATATTCTCCTTTTCTTGTTTCCAGAACTTTCCACCAACTATAAGATTCTTTCAAGTTTGATCTCATTGTAGCCCACTGACTTTCTCCAAATCATCACTGAGCTTTTGAAAGTATACATTCATAATTACCCGATAATTTTAAGTCAAGATTTTGGCTCTTGCTGCAAAAGAATCATTTGGCTCCAGCTATTAGAGTTGAAATTAGATGGTTCATTGAAATGGCTTTGAGTAAGAATTCTCACCAATCCTGTCAAAGACCACAAGAAGTGACAGTTATGAGTTTATGCCATAATTCATTAATTCACTTAATTAATTTATTCAAAAAATTGCTTTTTTATGGTCTTGGAATAGGTAGTATACTAAACAGTCTCTGACCTTATAAAATTTGCATTATAGTTGGGGCAGGTAGACAGTAAACAAGCAAAAAATAAAACATAGTACAATATGGTGGTCAGTTCCATGAAGAAAAATAAAGCAAAGAAGAACAATGCTATGGTTTGAATGTCTCTTCCAAAACCCAGGTTGAAATTTAATTTCCAATGTGATTAATGAATTAATGAGCTATTGGATTAATGGGTTATCTTGGGGGAGGAACTGGTAAGAGACCTGAGCTGGCACATGCACACTCAGCCCCTCACCATGTGATACCCTACACCACTCTAAGGAGAGTCCTCACCAGAATGGCCCCTCAACCTTGGGCTTCTCAACCTCTAGAACTGTGAAAAATAAACTCTTTTTCTTTATAGGAGTACCCAGTTTCATGCATTCTATTACAAGCAACAGAAAACAAAGATAATAAGAATTACAAGAGGAAGGCCAGACACGGTAGCTCACACCTGTAATCCCAACACTTCGGGAGGCCCAAGCAAGAGGATTACTTGAGGCCAAGATCAGCCTAGGCAGCATGGCAAGACCTCATCTCTACACAAATTAAACAAAAAAAAAAAAAGCCAGTCATGGTGGTGCATGCCTACAGTTGTAGCTAATCAGGAGGCTGAGGTGGGAGGATTGTTTAAGCCCAGGAGTTCAAGGCTGCAGTGAGCCATGGTCATGCCACTGCATTCCAGCATGGGCAACAGAGAAAGACCCTGTCTCAAAAAAGAAAAAAAAAAGAATTATGGAAAAAGAAGAGTTTGAAATTTTTTAAAAGGGAAATCTGGAAACACTACTTCAGACTGTGATATTTAAGCAAGTACTCAAAGATGGCGAGGAAAGGAGCCATGTGGATATTTGGAGAATGAACATTCCAGGCAGATGAAACAGCAAAGGCAAAGCTGGGTGCCGGGGCATGGGTGTATTTAGTCTCAACTGTGTTATAACTGATGCAGGATTTTTCTCAGCCCCTACTGGACTCTCAGCAGTGGCATACCCTCTACTCAGCCCACCACACTCAAACCCTTGCAGGAGGGATCACATGAGCAAGTGAGTGCAGGATCTAGCCAGCCACTCTGAGCACCAACACAGGAGCAACCTCCATGCAGGGCCTGCAGTGGCACCCAGATAAGGGTGCCCAAAACTCCAAAGGCCAAAGGAGTTGTTACAGTGCTCCTTAGTTTCACTGTCCACAGACAGCAGTGTGTTAACAGTTCAGTTGGCCCCTTGCCTCATCACATGGGGCAGCTGCCCTCCACCAGCAATGGCAAAGGGCCAGTGTGACAAGCTTTCTGGGTACCCACACTTGGTGGGTCCCAAGCTCTTGTCCAGGGTCCAAGAAGAATGAAGTCACATGGACAGCTGAAGGATGGTGAAGGTGGATAATTTTATTGACTGATGAAAATGGCTCAGTGGAGAGGGGAGCAGGCAAGGGGATGAGAAAGGCAGATCATCTTCCCCAAAGTCAGGTTGTCTCTTCACAAAGTCAGGGGTCTCCCCATCTACTGCCTGAGTCTGGGGCCTTTATAGGCACAGGATAGGGAGTGCATGCTGATTGGTTTGTGAGTATGCAAAAAACGTTAAAGCGTAAACATCACTCACAGGTAGGCATGACAGTTTAGAAAACCAATTAGGAAAAACTAGATATATGTGAAATAGGTGAAGGATGAGGATTAATCAGAGGAAAGCACATCAAACAGGAAGACAAGTTCTCAGTCCAGTCCAAGGATTTAACTTGCTTGGCTTTCAGGCTTTAAACTGTCTTTGACTTGGAGGTAGGGTTTCATCAGGTACCCGCCCCTATCTGCCTAGGCATTTGGCTGCCTCCTGTCGCTATCATTAACTATATGTGAATAATTAGAATAGTATATATTGTTAAATTAAACCTGTCTCCAAGCTCCCTCTCAGCAGAGCTGATGAGATGTTCAGTGTTTTTATTATGGCCCCTTCCACTTCCTGGACTCAGTGTAGAGTTCCTAGGCCCCAGAAAGGGGCCTCCAATCCATACTGGTCAGTGCTGGGATGGTCATGCCCCAAACTCCCAGCTGAGCAGGCTATTCTCTGCTTACCATGTCCATCTTCCTCCTTATGACTAACTTGGCCCCCAAAGACCACAACCTATAGGGTCCAGTCCCAGATATCCATGTGCCACCCTTTCAGAGGTCCTGCCCCATGCAGGAATGCTGTGTGAGAGTTGAAATTCCCCATTTCTTGGTCCTACATCTCCAAGGTAACCCACCAATCCCTCCATCCCTACAGACGTCAGCAACCTGCCAGTCTCCTCCCTCCCACAGTACTTCAATTGAGCTCCCAAGCCCTGTGAGCTATATTTGTCAGCTGTGTTTTTATCTGTTGTTATTTGGTTGGTTGGTTTGGTTTATTGCTTATTTGCTTGTTGTTTATTTTGTTTTTTTCAAAACAAAAGTGTGTTTATCTTCCAAAAGACAAATAAAATTCTGCCTTCTAAGACACAAAGCTTCAATTGCTCTCTTGAGAAAGGGAGAAGGGAAAGGTATTTTTAGTCTTTGAACAAAGATCTCAATCATATTAACATCTCTGGAATCCTTTCCCAGCTCTCCACCTCCAGGACCACCAGGCACTACCTCGTCCCAGGATATCATTAGTTCCTACCTACATCATTGCAACAGAGTCCCTCCTGATCTTTCCCTCTCCAGTCCTACCCTCCAACTCTTCCCCACCCTAAAGCCAAGTGATCTTTCTAGAGCAATAATCTTATGACTCTTAAAATCTCTTTGCCAATTAAGGAACAGGCACATGATCTAATTCAGGCCAGTGAGATGTAAGAAAAAGCTTGCCAGGATTTCTGGGAAAGCTATTCTTTCTCTTCTGTGAGATTCTCTGCCTTTCCCTACAGGGGGTTGTGTGCAATTTTGCCTGCAAGGGAAAGACAGAGTTGAAGCTGAGAGGAGGCAAAGTCAGGAGAACTGCAGGGTGAAGGAATCCAGGCCCACTGAAGTAAGTCAACCCTGAATTGGATTCAACCCTATCCCTGGATTCTTTTTTTTTTTTCCAAATGATCAAAAATATGGAACAATTATTGGTTGCACAGCAATGTAAATACTTAGCAATACTGAACAGCACACTTAAAAATGGTTAAGATGGTAGATTTATATTATGTGTATTTTACCACAACTAAAAAAAAATTACACCAACAACAGCAACAAAAATATGGAACAAATTGTATAATGACCATTTATATGCCCAGCATTGAATTTGAAATTTGCCTTACTAAGCCAATTTGAGCTAATTTGTTGGTGACTTGGACCCAGCAAATGCATGCTAAGTAATATGGAATGTGTGCCAGGAAGCAGGCATGCTGCAACTAACAGGCCTATACTTGATGGAATTGGCTGAAGAGATAGGGCTCGAACTGAGCTAGAAAGTTAGCAATCCTACCTAAGGGATTGTGAAATAGAACTGGTTTCTCTGCCTGTTGAAGTTTAATGTGCAAAAAAATCACCTGGGAATCCTGTTCAAATGAAGATGGTGATTTGGTGGGAACTGAGAGTCTGCATTCCTAACAAGCTCCCAGGTGATGCCAATGCTGCTGAGCCATGGACCACGCTTCGGATAGCAAGGAGTTAACACTGATGTGCCCGGGAATGGGGACCACACGCTATGCAGGCTGTTGCATGGTGGGGAAAATTCAGGATGTTGGATTGTGTTACCAATTTCTTACAGCCCTCAGTAAGGTTATAGAAGAGACAGGTTCCTAGTGTCACACTGGCCTATGTGAAAACAAAGAAGAAAATACATCGCTGTTAAGAGAGGTTCTCTCTGCCTATGTACTGCAATTAAAAATGGCTGAAATGTGATCATGTGACTGTGTCATCGTGGTCAACTTTTTAAAGTCTGCCCATATTTTTAGAATGAGTGCAGAATGAGTGAGTGAACTTGCTATAAGAGAGAGCTAGACAATTAGAGCCTCGCCAGCAATGAAGCAGGCTGCCATGTGAATCTGAGCTCCCCAACCCTGAAAGTGTTCAAGCAGTGACTTAGCAACCATCTATCAACTTTAATGTAAATAGATATGACCTGGGAATTTTGTGAAAATGCAGATTCTGATTTGGTACACCTGGATAGAGCTTGAGATTCTGTATTTATGAGTATCTCCCAGAAGATTCCAATGTTGTAGGACCTTGGACCATACCTTGAGGAGCAAGGATGCAGCAGGGAATCCTACTGAGGATAGAAAATTCAACCAGATTAGCAGTTTCCAAATCTGCCTGTATGTCAGACTCATCCAGGAGATTTATTAGAAATAAAAGTTCTCCAACTCCAGTGCCAGAGGCTGGAATTCTGTAGACCAGGACCAGAGTCTGGATGCCTGTATTTTCCTCAAGCTTTCCACTGATTCAGATGCGGCCTTTGGGAATCCCTGAACCAGAGGCTTCTTAAATGGAGTTCAAATCTAAGCTTACTTTTTAAAAGAAATCAGACAAATATAAATCAGGATGATGCAAAGCCAGGCTGACAAAAATCCCCTCGCTATATTTACATGGCAAATAGCACCAGGGTCAATCGTCAATAACTGCCCTGTTATTTACGAGTCCTAGATCTATGCTTAACTCCATTTCTAGAGAATTTCACGTTTCCTATATTTTTGCAGATTGGAATTACATTGTGCTCTTAAAGTAGCCCAATTAATGATTTCTTGAACTCCGTCAACTTGTAGTGAAACGACATAATTATGTTAAAAAGGGGAACTTCCATATTAGGTTTCTTGGAAAATATTTCCAAAGATAAAAATAGCAAGAAAATCTAGGATTGTGTAACACATTGAAAACATCCCACAAACAGAAATTGCGCCAGCTGAGTCTGGTAGGTCACAGTCTCTTGCTCTCATTGCAGCTGTGAGCAGAGAAGTGCAGATCCCTAGTCTGAGGCTGTAAAGTTTTATTGCTACAGATTTAATTAGTTCTAGGAGGGCAAAATCTCAGGCACATTTGATCAATTTCTGTTTTTCTTACCCATTCATCATTTTCTCTTTTGACATAGCCACAAATGGGAGGGTTCATGAAGCTGGGCTGGTGCCAGGTTTTAGAACTTGGGGCTGGAGGGAAAGGCTGGACTTTTACCCCACTGCGGGGCTTAGAAGGGCCAGTTGAATTTGTAGGATGCGAAATCCAGTAAGGACCATGATTAAATTATCAGAAGTGCCAGTGCCTGAGGCACTGGACCAAAATTCAGGGCAAAATTTCAGAGTTAAGACACAGAAAGCTAACAGTGGGGCCATCACCTCATGGGGGCTAGGTACTAAAACCAAAATGGGCCTCCTAAAATCTTTAGCAAGAAGGGAAAAGAGAAAACATAAGTTACTATAAGCAATGCGGGCTGGTTTTCAGCTTTCAGGCTAGGACATTCTGCTAGGCTTTATTTCAGCAGACAGGCATCATCAGCTGTGCAGCAGCTGGGTCCACAGGGACTTCATAGAGATGGGAGCAACTACCTAGGAAGCTGAGTTCAAAAGCATAAATTCTGCCTGGGGCAGCTGCTGTCCTCAGGCTGAAGATGGACTGTTTCACATCCATGTGACAAAAAAAGAAATCCTAGAGCTGGCTCCTGGGGGGATGGAGTGGTGCCATGGTCCCCATCATCTCCTTTTTTCTTCCTATCAGACATCGAGCAACTCATTGTAGAGCCACAGAGTCACCAGGACAGACAGAAAGTCCAGCAGCAGAAGCCAAAAAAAGAAACTTTCCCTTTCTGTCTCCCCTGTCTGACATACAACCCAGCCATGAGGACATGGGGTTTAAGCCATTTCCTTTTTAGTTTCAGCTTCTGACCCTCCTCAGGATTGGAACTGGAGGTTCAGAGGAGGCAGGGCGGGTGAAAGCATGACGTCTCAAGAACCAGCTCATGCTGAAGTGGCTGCTCACCTTCCTGCCTCAGGGATCCTTCTGATGCTAATCACTTCGTGTGAATCTCGCTTTACGCCTCTGCAAGCCTGAGCCCAGCTTATCCTCATGGCACCCAGTGAGGCAGACTGCAGCTCCTACTCCCACTCATCAGAAGAGGAAGTGGAGGCTCAGAGACCAAGTGACCCTGGGAGCTACACAGCCACCAAGCAGGGGCATCAGGGCTCTATGAGATTTCCTTCTGACTCCGCTCTGAACTCACTCTCTGTGGCCCAGGCTGGACATCTCCCCCAGGGAACACAGTAGTAGCCCGGAACACAGAGCACAGTTTACATTTGGCTCGTGTCCCTGGAGTGTCCACTGTAGGTTGATGTGAAGTAAATTTTAAATTTTTATATAAAAACAAACATAAATTATTGAGTGGAGCATAAAAGCTTGAATTTGAAAGTTAAAATGTAAGATATTGACCTTTTACTTAATAATAGTGTAACAATATTGCTTTATTAATTGTGACAAATGTACTGTTGTAAAATAAAATGATCGTACTGGAGATTGGGCATGGAGTATGCAGGAACTCTGTATTATCTGTGTGACGAAATGGTAAATCTAAAACTGCTCTAAAATAAAATTTTTTCTCTTAAAAAAAGTAAGATATCAAAGAAATTTTAGAATTTCAGTTTCCTTCAGGGGTACCTGGTCGCGATTATCTTTTGTTAGAGGCTTATCAGAAGCCATGCTGCTCGCTAAGCGAGGGACATTCTACAGTGCATGCTTACAGCCTCTTGAAAATCCTGTATTCATTAAGAGAAGAACAAGAGAGTGGGACGGTGAAAAGTCTTTGCCTCCCTCCCCCTGGCCTCTGTCTCCTTCCTAGCACTGTGAGAGAGTGCAAGGTAATAACCACTTCACCCTCCCCAGGTTCCCACCAGAGTGGAAAGGATTCCATCACAAAGTCCATTTGAGCATTTCACCCCATTCCAGCCTCCACCACAATCTTCCAAAGCATCTATTATCCTCATGTACCCCAAAATCATCAGGGCGGAGCCCCAGGAGGGAAGTAGTGAGAGTTCAGCCGTTTATACTAAGTCCTGGGGAGCACACACCCTGTACCCCGCAGGCACCACCCTGTGGGTTAGTCAGCAAGCAGGGCAGGATGCCTTCTCAGGGCACCTACTCAGGACTCCAGCCTCCCTCCAGCATAGACACCTAAGAATGCAGCTTCACAAGCCTGGGTGCCAAGCAAGCATGGGTTCTGTTGCTTTTGAAAGATTCTTTCAGCATCTGGGAAATAGGCATTGAAGTTCCATCTTAAGGTTGAAAAAGGAGGCTTAAACTGCTATTTTTCTCCCAACTGTAAATGACCCAAGATTCAGCTGTTCATTATCATCTCTTGACTCCCTCTGTTTCTTTCTAGCTTATGATGGGCAATAGGGGCTCTAAGTCAGGGAAAGTGGAAGAGAAAAGAGAAAACTTAGGAAATTATTCCTTCTAGCTACATTTTTAAAAATTTTATTTTTAAGAGTTTATTTATTTATTTATTTTTAGAGACAGGATATTGCTCTGTCACCTAGGCTGGAGTGCAATGGCACTATCATGGCCCAGTGTAACCTTGAACTCCTGGCCTCAAGGGATCATCCTGCCTCAACCTCCCAAAGTGCTGGGATTACAGGTATGAGCCACCACACCCAGCCCTAGCTACACGTTAGCATAGTATTTCACTCAGGATAGAAAATGGTCTTCAGAGACAGCTTTAGAACTGGCAGTGAAGAACTTGGACTTGAATGACTGAATTAAGCCAAGGTAATTTTTACACCCGTGTCATCATCTTTATCCTCAAAACAAATCTTATTGCTTGCACAAGGTAATTTACAACTCTTGAGAAGCTTCTGATCTAATTTGGGCAAGTGGAAAGGTATATAAAGAGACAATAAATAGGAAAAGCAAAGGGGAGAAAAAGAATTATTGTGCAATGCTTTCTGGAGCTTGGCAGACAGGGACAGGTTCATGGAGAAGAGAAGGCTTGAGCTAGATATTGGACTTGGACAAGAAGGGAGACAAGGAGCCAGATATGGAGAATGGCAGAGGAATAGACAGGTGATCCGGAATGTGCATGGCATGTCAGGGAATGAATAGTTTACTTGGCTGCAACAAAGAGCTTGGGTAGAGGAGCGATATGTGATAGGCTGGGATAGATAGGGGCTTAGGCAGTATAGGGCCTTGCTAATACCTAAGACCTTGTCCTATGGGTAGTGGGGCACTGTGTACAGAAAACTTTAGCATAGAGGGGCATGCAGTGAGGGTGGGCGGGGGGCAGAGTCAGGAAGACCAGTGAAAAGGCTATGGCACTGGAGGAAAACAGTTGTAATTTTTTGCAATTGCGGAAATTGGGGCCAGGTGCAATGGCTCACATCTGTAATCCCAGCACTTTGGGAGGCCGAGGTGGGTGGATCACTTGAGGTCAGGAGTTGGACACCAGCCTGGCCAACATGGTGAAACCCAGTCTCTACTAAAAATACAAAAAGTTAGCCAGACATGGTGGCACAAATCTGTAGACCAAGCTGCTTGGGAGGCTGAGGCAGGAGAATCACTTGAACTCAGGAGGCAGAGGCTGCAGTGAGCCAAGATAATTCCACTGCACTCCAGCCTGGGCAATAGAGCGAGACTCTGTCTCAACAACAAAAAACTGGGGTAATTCAGGGCAGAGCAGAACCAGAATGTGGGGAAGTCAAGGAAGTCACAGAGGCAAGAGATTTATGAAGGACCAATGGATAGGACTCAGTGACCAAGAAGATGGGAGGAAGGGGAGGAAGAGAGGAAGAGAAAAGAGGAAAAGGAAAAAGAAAAGTGTTCAGGATGTCTCCCTGGTTTCCAACTTGAGTGACTGAGAGAATGATCACACTCCCAGCAGAATTTGTCTTCTTTCTCAACAAGCTTCTCCCTGTTCTTTTGTTTCTGGTTGTCCCTCAGAACTGAGGAGGAACAGCCTTTGGGATAGTTGTCCCCTTACCCCATCCCAGGTGGTCCTAAGAGTAAGAACATAGGATTCTCATTCCCCTTTATATAAAGAGAACCTGAGGGTATATAATGTGTACAAGAGTACACAATGAGGCAGAAGTTGACTGGCACTGGGACCTACAAGATCTACCGGTTCACAATCGAATTCTAAACATCAGAGCCAAAGGGAGCCAACACAATTACTTAGTGGACTCGCTTCTTTTTCTAGAGAAGGAAACTGAGGCCTCTGAATAAAGAGTAATTTCCCCAGTGTCACATGCTGCTGACTAGCAAGGTAGGACTGGAGCCTGGTTTTCTGAGGTTTTTTTTTTTTTTTGAGGTGGAGTTTCGCTCTCGTTACCCAGGCTGGAGCGCAATGGCGCGATCTCTGCCTCCTGGGTTCAGGCAATTCTCCTGCCTCAGCCTCCTCCTGAGTAGCTGGGATTACAGGCACACGCCACCATGCCCAGCTAATTTTTTGTATTTTTAGTAGAGATGGGGTTTCACCATGTTGACCAGGATGGTCTCAATCTCTTGACCTCGTGATCCACCCATCTCGGCCTCCCAAAGTGCTGGGATTACAGGCTTGAGCCATCGCACCCGGCCCTTTCTTAGTTTTAATAATCCAGTGCTCCCTGCATTTTCGCTAGTTGCTTTGTTACATCTGTATGCATGCCTGTGTGCAAACACATACACACACACACATACACTTTTGCTTGCTTGAGAAACAGGGCATTTTATTGGCATTATGTTTTCTTTATGGACTTATCACAAAGCATATCATCAGACTGCTCACAGAATAACAATAACAATTTAAGATTTTTTTTGTTTAAAATCCTGTGTTTCTTTATTTGTAGCTTATGTGGGAGTTGGTTTGCTGCCCCATCTCTACCGGAGCATCTCAGGATCTATTCGGGGTCAGATTGTCTTGGCTCCACTTTGAGGTCTGTCCCCTTCCCCAGCCCTATGCCTACATTACCCTGCCAAGGTAGGGAACGGATCTGACAGCTTTTTTGGTTAAGCAAACTTATTAAAATTCATAGTTTGTCAAGTAATTAGGAAGAGAGAGGATTGGGAGTAAGAAAAATACAGAAGTACCATAATATTAGGTGCTCAGTGAATGTTTAAGAGGAATAGGGAAAGAAGGAAGAAGGGAAAGATGGAACATTGAGGGGAAACGGGTGAATGGTGTTAACTGGAAAAAAAAAAAGATTTTCCATTAATGAAGAGAAGGGAAAGAAAGCATTCTGTCCGCCCACCAGGTTGGTTTCCAGGGAAGCCCTTAAGTCCCAGCATCCTATGGCTAATTGGAAAAACTCATTGATAATAGGTTTGCCAGTCAGAACCTTTATGTTACGCCAATCTCAGAAGCCACCAAGTATCAGATCAATTCTCCCACTAAAAAATACTAGGAGGCTGGGTGCAAAAATCCTAGCACTTTGGGAGGCCAAGTCAGGAGGATCACTTGAGCTCAGGAGTTCAAGACTAGTCTGGGCAACACAGGGAAATCCTATCTTTACAAGAAATTAAAAATTAATAGGGAATGGTGGCTCATACCTATAGTCCCAGCTACTCGGGAGGCTGAAGTGGGAGATGGCTTGAGCCCTTGCACTGACTGGTGATCATGCCACTGCACTCCAGCCTGGGTGACAGAGCAAGGCCCTGTCTCAAAAAACAACAACAAAACAAAACAAAGCAAATCAATGCTAGGAGAAGATAACAGAGCCTCTTTCTGTCTGTTATGGAGATATACAACCTATCCCAAATATTTCTTTTTCTCATCTACAAATCCCTCCTCTCTGCAAAGGGGCTGCCTGGCATTGTCCCCATCCCTCCCAACAGCTCGTGCTGCCCAGGGACACCCTTCAGAGAAGCCCTGCCTCTGTACACCCCTCCCGAGGCCTGGGTGCCTGGGTTCCTCCCTTCTCTGGGGTAGATCTAGTGGATGAAACCCAAAGGGGGTAAACATGGGCAAATAGAGCCATCCTTGGGACAGGATGTTTATTTGTTTGGTGTTCTAGGAAACCAACAAAAGGAAATGCATTTTAGCCAGAAAAGAAAAAAAAAAACCTGCCCAGCTATGATTGACAGCCAAGCCAGTGGACAAGGGTGAAACCAGACAGCTAAGGAAGGGACTAGCTGCACATCCATGGGAGATGGCACCTGACATGGGCCCAGCGTGAGAGCTACAATCACACAAACAAATGGTCACTGTGTTACTGACCATGAGTGCCCTTTAGGCTGACCAAAGGTTGTATGGGCAATATGCAGCATTCTAATTCTAGAAGGCAGTGGAGGTTAGCCAGCTATGTCCAAAACCAGTCTCATTTATAAACTGTGCATTCCTGGGAAGTATGTGTGCATGTTTGTGTGTGTATGTGCGGGAGTGTGCACTGCCATGTGCCAGTGATAGGTATCTTCATTGGGTACTCCCTGCTGCTGCTGCTGCTGCTATTGCTACGGTATCTTGAGCTCTTCACTGACATATGAGAAGCTATTGGCCTTTTAGCTTTCTCCTGAACTTTCTGCCTTGCACTCTCCATTTCTCAGGCCAGTTTGCCATTCCCACATGGGAAGACATCTACTCGTGCTACAGATTTGACTAGACTGAGATACACCCATGAAAATATGTCATCACCTGTCAGCAAAGCTCCAAAACAAAAATTAGTTATAGGACAATAGGCATGTCACTGTCAGAGTGACTGTCTCCAGGTGCGCTTCATGCCAGTATCAAGGAAGGACTTTACTGGGCTGGAGCTGACACTGCCCCATCCTACTTGACCCATTACAGAAAGACCAAATCTAGGACATATCATATCATATCATTACATGATCAGACCTGTACTTTGCTGTTACCCTGACTCCAGTAACTCACTGTATGTTGCACATAGGAAGCAATGTTATCCCATAGGGTCTTCTAAAAGAAAATTCCATCTTCAAATCATTCAGAACCAACTAGGTCAAGATCTGTCTAACAACACAGCTTCCCAAACCCATTAAGCATAAAATTCACAGGCAAGGACCTTAAGAAGCATGTGCCAAAGTTCAGGGAATGGTCAGACAAAGAAAAACAATGCTTGTCAAAGGAGCCAAAGTATGTTTCAAAGAAAACAAGAAGAGCCTGATGGCTCACTCACCTCTCCTGGATGGCTTCCCGAGATGCCCACCTCAGTTGCCTGGATTCATCACAAGAGAAGCAGTTTTTAGATACATTCCATCATCTAGAAAAAGGAAATATCACTTTTTTGAAGGTGAACCAAGAAGTCTGGTTTGGGGTTGATAAATTTCTGACAGTCTCTCTCAGACTATTTTCAACTCAAAGTATAATTTTATAAAGAGGCTTATTATGTTTTAAATTGTCTGTCTATAAAATACATTTTCATGAAATTTTGTTTTCCCTGAATCTTCCTGTTTCCTTCTTGTGTAAATCTAGTGACATTGAATTTCCCAAGTCATTGAGGTAGGAAAGATACATAACATTGTACTTGAGCTTTAGGTCAATAATTTACAGGATACTGGTGGTTTCGTTTTGTTTCATTGAGACAGGGTCTTGTCATCACCCAGGCCTGAGTGCAATGGCATGATCTTGGCTCACTGCAACCCCCGCCTCCCTGGTTCAAGTGATTCTCCCACCTCAGCCTCCCAGGTTGCTGGGACTACAGGAGTGCACCACATGCCTGGCTAACTTTTGTGTTTTTAGTAGAGATGGGTTTCACCATGTTGGCCAGGCTGGTCTCAAACTCCTGACCTCAAGTGGTCCACCCATCTCGGCCTCCCAGATACTGGAGTTTTTTAATGAGCCACCCTATAGAAGGCATGAAGTCATGGAATCATAATAATCACAAAAACCAACGATTGATTTCACTACTAGAAAATTTAAGACACCAGAGGTGAAGTGACTTGCCTAGAGCCATGTAATAACAGAGGCAGGGACTGCAACCCACCGTCCTAATGACAAGCTTAGGGCTCTTCTCACCCTTTAGTGAGAAGTATTTTGAAATTTTGATTTAAAAAAATGTAATGTTTATAAGTCACTTTAAATCCAAAATATGAATCCATCGGATTCCACAATACATTGGTGGAAAGTAAGGGAGGGATCAAAGGGCAATATATGAATGGGGAAGAGAACCATTTAATTGCAAAAAACACAATTACTTTTGCACCAACCTAATAATTGTTCATAGTTCTAAGAGCTATTTAGATACCATCAGGGGCTTAAGAGGGACAAATGTGTTCAGGGCTTGCAGTTTTGCCTTCCAGAACTAAATCAGGATCATGCATTTAAGCTAGAGAATGGAACGAGGAGTTGCTTCACTCATAGTCAGTGGTATTGCATCAACCAATGCCTGCCATTCTGCAGTTTCCTGGTACATCTGCCCGGAGTCACAGGGTGTTTCCTGCTAAGCCTCAGCGTCTCCTCCAAGCCACATCAAAATCTTTCCTTCTGGGCCTTTCCCAGAAATAAATTCTTGCTGGAAGGTATAAAAGACAAGCTCCTCCAAGCAGAGCAACTCCCTGGCTTTTGTGGAAAGACAAGGCACTGGGCAGGTAAGACTCATCAACTTTCAGCTTTCCTGGTTTCTGCAAAGTTGATGACATTTACTAATGTCTTCTCAGAAAGCTTAGCACTGGATTTGGACTCGTCTATCAGGCATTTTCTGGTGCCAGCTTTAGGCACTCCATGGCACACTCCTCTTGTTTTGTATAAGAGAGAATTTAATTAAGCCTTCCCCCACCATTGCAGGGGAAAGAGGCTTTTCTATGTCTGAAATCTATGTCACAGAATCATAGACTCTTAGGGCTGGAAGAGACCATAGACCTCTCTTATCCCCCTGTTTAGGAACTGAGACCTAAGCAATTTAATGTGTCCAGGGTCACACAGGAATTTGGGGGGAAACAGGGACAGAATGGAGCTCCGTGTGCTATTCTTGAGACAGGTATGATGAAATCTGGCCTCTCCACTAGAGTGGGGATTTTGTAGTGTTTTAAGGGGTTCCTTAAGCCGGGCTGTCAGGTCTTCATCTCATTTCTAGTGTCTCATGCCTGCCATCTGCAGCAGATCTGACCATCTAGTTTGCCCTGAATGTCTAGTCCTAGCTGTATTGAGTGCCCTGTGGATAGCTGGCTCTCAAACAGGTGTCTGACCTGTATGCAGCAGTACTAGACAGGCTTCGTTTTGGGAGAATGGAGTGGTTGAATCATATTTGTTTTTGATGTAATTGTGTGCCTCAAACCTTTTGGTTGAAGTAGATTCATTTCTGCTCTAGAGGGCTTGATAAGCACTATCTCTTCATTCTCTTTCTTATCTTGGAGTCACTCAAAAGACCAAGTAGAGTGTTCTTCCAGGTGATGGGGCAAGAAGGCAATTACGGCTTTCCTGTTGGCTCATTCCACCACCCTCCACAGGGCTCTTTCCAGTCATGGAAGAGAATCCCACTGACTTCATCCCTTACCGGGCCTTCCTCCTATCTCCTTGGTGACTGCTCAGCAAGATTGAGAGTCAAAGTCTGGAAGGCCTTGGTACTCAGAGTGTGGTCTGCAGACCAGCAGCATCAGCATCACCTGGCGCTTATTGGAAGTGCAGACTTTCAGGCCCCTTCCATGATCGTCTGAGTCACAATCTGCATTTACCACAATCCCTAGGTGATTAGGAGGAATATGACAGTGTGAGAGGCTTGCTAAGAGACCATCTCTGCCCTCTCCCTCTGCAACCTCCAGATGCTGAACTTCTCCACTCTAGGAGTTTCATTCATTCAGTATGCACTGAACACCTATTATGTATTGACATGCTTAGGTCCTGGAAAAACAAATAAGATGGAGTTCTTGAGGAATTCATGGTCTGATAGGGGAAACAGAAGTGAAGACAGTAATATGACACATGTATGAAATACTGTGGGAGGACAGAAAAAGGAATGATCTAACTTTGCCTGAGAAAACTGGTGAACTTCACAGAGGAGGTGGCATTTGGTCTGGGTTTTGAAGGATGAATAAGAGTTTATCGGGCAGAGAGGGTATTGTATAGGGAAGAACATGGGTAGAGGCATGGGATTGTCGACCAGCCTGGCATTTGAGGGGCAAAGGCTGTGGCTCTGTCTCCAGATAGTGCTTCATGTCTCGGGGAAGGCGCCAAGCTTTGCTGCAAACCAAAGGGCTTGGGAAATGGTTTCTGAACTGACCATAAGATAAGAATGTGGATAAATATCTAAACATCACAGAAGTCCTCTTGTTGGCCTCTTGTCTTCTTGCCCTGCTTGGTTCTGGCTGCAGACAGTGTCCCTCTTGAATTTTTTGACGCCCCTTTTCAGTGACATGACCCTATATTTACCTGGCTCTGATTTTTTGTCCACACTCTTCCTTCACATAAACCAAGAACATTGCCCAAGACATGAGAAAATAATTTATCTCTGACCTTGAAGTACCCCTCCTCCACTTCCTAGTGAGGGAGGGGGTCCCAAAGAAGAGGAGAGGAGACATGAGTATTTAAATATTGTTTCCTGTTCAGATTTCTAGACTTTCATTTCTTCCTCTATGATCTGTGTTCCTCAGGCTGTCTCAGATGATGCCATTTTAAAAAATGAGCTACTTTTTTACGTTGTGTTCGTCATTTATTATGAAATGCATTAGTCATTCAAAGGACAACATAATGAATGCTTGTGCCCACAGCTCTCTTAAAAAAATCAATGATATGGTGGTTGCCAGGAGCTGGGGGGAAGGGGAAATAGGGAGTTATTGTTCTATGGGTTAGGGTTTCAGTTTTTACAGGATGAAAATGTTCCAGAGATCCATTGCGCAACATGTGACTATACCTAACATTATAGTACTGTATCATTTAAATGACTAGGATGCTAAATTTTATGCTATGTGGGTTGCTTTGTTTTGTTTTTTGAGATGAAGTTCCACTCTGTTGCCTAGGCCGGAGTGCAATGACGCAATCTTCCACAACCACCACCTCCCAGGTTCAAGCAATTCTCCTGCCTCAGCCTCCTAAGTAGCTGGAATTGCAGGTGTATGCCACCACACCTGGCTAATTTTTGTATTTTTAGTAGAGACAGGGTTTTACCATGTTGGTCAGGCTGGTCTCAAACCCCTGACCTCGAGTGATCCACCCGCCTCAGCCTCCCAAAGTGCTGAGATTATAGGCATGAGCCACCATACCCAGCCATGTTTTTTTTTAATCATAATTTGTTTTTTAAAGTCAATGATACCTTTTCCTCCAAAACCATCGTCTCTGTTTGTCTGAAGAGCAGATTTCTGCTAACTCAATGAACCTTGCAATAGGTCCCCTGACGTTGCAAAAAACGGTGACAGAGGGATAGGAGGCCACAGAATCTTTTCCTCCTTGGGGTCATACAAGTATAAAGACAAGAGCCCACTGAGACATCGAGCTGTTTGAGAACTCATCTTGGGGAAGGGGAAAGTAGCAGAGTAGTATTTACTCATGCCTTGCCTTTTCTCTAGAGTTAGCTTACAAAAAGCACATTCAACAAGATACAAATTAGTAGGGGACCACAAAAGGGCAGAGGGAAAAATTGGAGGCAGGTGGGGGTGAAGGAGGCTGAAATGACCTGATTCAGATACAGAGTTTTCCTGGTCTGGCCTATTCCAAGGAGAGATGATTTGGAGAAGATCTGCAAGGCAGGAGGGGAGTTCTGTCAGGCAAAGCTCCAGAACAGCAATTTCTGTCTGGGAGCTGAGACCTGGGGAGACATGGCTGGGGGCAACCTGAACCTGAGGCTGCTCTCCCTGGCATTCTTCTGGATTCCACCAGTGAACGCCCCGCTGCAGGGAGAACCCATGTATTCTTGTGAAAGCTGAGGAGCCTCTCAGGAACCTCATCTAAACACACAATCATTCCATCTGCACGCTTCCTCCCCGGGCTGGAGCCAGAATCCCCTCGGAAGATATATGGGGTCTGCTCCACTAAGCCCAATGAAGACACCCATCAGAAAACAGAGCTGCACAAATTTCAGTCGAAAGACTTGCGTTCAGAGTTAAAGCTCATGACGAAGGGGTTAACCCAAGAGCTGGAATCTTTCCAGGCAGCCTGGGGCACAGTTGTGGGCTCAGAGGAGCTCTGGGCTTTGTCATAACTTTCTTTCAGCATTGCCATCAAGTTGGCACTCTGAGGGAAGGAGAAGGCCCTGCCAGGTTTCCAAAGGGAGGCACCAAGTGTCTGCCTCTCAGGCACTCTCCCCTGGGGCTGGGCCAGAGGAAACTGGCTTGCAGGGAGCAATGCATCCTGGAGGGAAGGAAGGAGGAGAACTCAAAGGCAGGCTCCAGGCTTGGTAACAGCGTTTCTCACACCTGTGACAAGACAAGTACAGCATCTCAGGACTACAGGCTGTCAGGGCAAAATTGGATATTCTGGGTCACTTGGTCCCACCTCCTCCCATAGCAAGCCAGGAGCCCAGAGATGTTAAGTAATCTGCCCAAGGTTACAGAGCTATTGGGAGCAAATGCAGAATGATAACTCAGGGCCTTAGATCCTGAAGCCAGAGTTCTTTCCCTCCCACCACTGCTTCTCCTCTTTCCGTCTCTCCCGGTACCTAGCACAGGCCTGTGCATATGGTAGATGCTTCATTCAGTAATGTGGTTTCTCCTTCCCTGTTCCAGTGTTAGGGTGTCTGGCATTCCTTGGGCTTTCTCTGCTTTCTGTGATTCAAACCCTCCCACTTGGGCTCTAGAGAGGCTCACAGCATGATCCTGTATCGTGTTTCAGTGATGAGGGTCCTTCTTCATCTCCCAGCCCTCCTGGCTTCCCTGGTCTTGCTTCAGGCTGCAACACCTGCCACAAGAGGTGAGTGTCACCCTTTATGGGTTTTCTGAGGCTGCTGTCACAAAGCACCACTGACTGGGTGGCCTAAGACAGCAGAAATGTATTCTCTCACAATCCAGGAGGCTAGAAGTCCAAAATCCAGGTGCTGAAAGGGCTGTTCTTCCTCTAAAGGCTGTAGAGAAGAATGTTCCTTTCTTCTTCAAGCTTCTGATGGCCCTGGTATTCCTGGTGTTCCCTGGCTTGTAGTGCAACACTCCAATCTCTGCCTCAGTCTTCACATGCTTTTTCTTTGTGTGTCCTCTCTTCTTCTCATAAAAACACCATTCATTGGATTGAGGGCCCATGCTAAGGCAGTATGACCTCATTTTAATTAATTACACCTACAAAACCCTACTTCCAAATAAGGTCACATTCTGAGGTTCCAATGCAGATGTGAATTTTGGGAGAGTCATTATTTAACCCATACACTCCCCCTGTTGAGAAAACAGACCCTGTCCTCCACGCCCCAGACCCCAATACAAGAGGGAACAGGGAATCCCACCATTACTCTCAGGCTATCCTTTCTCTACATCAGGGTCCTGGTGATCAGTGGGTCCTCTTTGATGAACTTGAGATAGTCCATGAGACCATCTCACCAGGAACCAGAAATATCCCCACAGCACAGTAGCCCAAGCTGCCCTGAGTGGCCACACTCCTTCTTCATCCCACCTCTGGGCATTCTAGTGAGAGCTCAAAGAGCAATTTGGACATCTCATTGAAGATCCAAGAGTATTCTTCCCATTTTGTGCTTTTTCCCCTTAAGGACTCTTATGAAACCTTCCTAATCTTGATCTCCTGCCTGCCCAGATTTGAGGGGTGGGGGTAATGGCTGAGAAAGAGGGAGATAGAAGCAGAAGACATCTCAAAGGAGTGGTATCTGACACCCTGCTTCCTGCTCCCCGCTCCAAGCCCAAGTGCAGACCACCGGAACCTCTGCCGTCTCCGATGCTGTGAGTCAGGCCAAGGTCCAGGTCAACAAGGCCTTCCTGGACTCCCGAACCAGGTACGTCACACACACACACACAGACACACACACACACACACACACACACACACACTTCCCTTCACAGGCTTCCTGTTCAAAACAAACACATGTAGGCCAGCCCCAGTGGGCCGATGAGCCAAACGATGATAAAACTTGCCCTTCCACCCTCCCAACCTTCCAAGTACATGACAAGTACGAGCAATAGCCCACAATTCCTAAAGTCCTCAGCCTATACATCTCCTGGAAGAGGATATCTCATCTAACCCTAGAAGGGCTTTCTTCCACGTGGCCCAGTGTTTCCTTGGGCCATGCATCCCAGAGTCCCAGAAAGTCTCTCAGTAAAAGTTCTTCATTCATCCAACTGACATTGGCTGATCCAGGCCAGGTTCGCCAGAAGTGGAATCTGAGCCCTGCATTCAGGTGCAGATGATGTACTGGGGGAATGCTCACAGGGAAGCTGCGATGGAGTGAAGAAGCCGGAGAAGTAAAGGGGAAGTTGCATAAATAATGTGGCTTCAGGTCTAGTCTGCAGCAGAAGCTGCTCCTCAGAACCTGCCCCATCTTGGGGCGAGGGAGCAGAGCCTTGTCTGCCCACAGCAGTCAGACATGGCTGCAGGCTTGCAGGTGGTTGGGAGGTGTCGCGCCCCCAGCCAGGCCGCTCCAGTGGCTCAGAAGCAGACGCCCAACACGGTTACTGGAGTGGGCCTGTAGCTGATGCACCTGTGGCAGTAAGGGGAGGAGCCCAGGGCCCACAGGGCACCATACAGTCAACTGCCCTCCAGTCCTGTGCAGGGGCAACGTTGGTGCCTGCCCTCAGGAAACACACACTCTAGGGAAAGGCAGGCAAGGAGCAAGGGGAGTCATCATATTGAGAAAAAAGTCAAGGAGCAAGGGGAGCCATCATATTGAGAAAAAAGTCACCTTACTCTTTCCTCTCGCTCTCCCTTCACACTGGACTTGGGCCTCCACTCACTCTTCCTTGGCCCTTGAATGAACTCTCAAGCTGTCACACAACTTTTTTGGTGACTTAGATGATAAAACATGCTCTAGACGCTTCTAGTCCCCAAACCAGGATTATCTCAAGAATTAAAATGTCAGCATAAGAAGAGAAAGCCCAGCCCTGCTCTCTTCCTTCAGCTCAGAGCTGCTCAAGGCCTCTGGGGGAGAAGAGAGTCCTCTTTCTGGGACTCCTCCTTCCTAGCTGGGTTTCTGCTTGGACGGGGTTAAGCTGAGGGAGGGAGGAAAAAGTGGTGGCAAGTCTACATCTCCTGGACAACTCAGTCCCCAAGGGGCCAGAAGCTCCCTCTGTCTCTCTCCACTCGGGTACTTTCCTGGTTTCTCAGAAAGATCCGGCTGCCAGCTCTGTGATCTGGAAAATTCTCTGGCCAGTGGCTCCCAGCTCCAACCCTCTGCCTGGGAGCATCGGCCCACTCCTTCACCCCTCCCCACCCTGCCCCTTTTCAGCAGCCTCCAGAAGACTAGCAGCTTCACCCTCCTGTTGAGACCATGCGGGTTCCAGACTCCGCATCGGGGCCGCCCTGCCCCTCCCTGTGCTGTCAGGACCCTGGCCGGCCACACGCGTTTTCAGTCAGGCTCTTAGGCAGGTGTCAGACCCCAGCCAGGACTCCAGGACACACAGTCAAGCCCTCCTTCTAAGACCTTTCTCCCTAGAATTAAGGGGGAGAGCCGCATGGTGGTAGGAGGGAAATGCCCAGTATTTCTGCAAATGTCTCCAAAGGAAAATTCTCTCTCACTCCTCAAATTCAATCCCTTTATAGCCTCAAGATGGGGACAGCATAAGAGCCACAAAACCGGTGTTTATACACCTCCTTTGCAAGTCCTGCACAGGCCAACCAGTGCCCTGCTTTGAAATGCGGAGGTGCCCCCCCGCCCCGCCCCAACTAGGTAGTTAGTTCTTGGACTTGGGGGCCTCATAGAGACATAACGAGTCACATTGAAACATTCTGTTACCCAAGTACACACAGTCCAGTGACTCGCAATTTATTATAAGGACAACGAAGGAAATAAACAGGGCAAGGGATGCCACTCTAGGCACAGGGATCCCAGAAGCCTGTTGGAAAATGGGAAGGAGCCACCCAGGCAGAGGGCATGGGAGTCGCATTCCAGGCACTGCAATGGCATGGGGTCTGAAGCAGGAAAGACCACGGAGTGCACAGGAAATAGCCAATGCCAGCAGAGGCGGGAGGCGGGAGGCAAGGAGGATCTCGATAAGGTGAGGGCAGAGAAGTGGGTCACCCCAGGGTAAGCCATCGGAGCACTTGAATCAGTGGTGGCATGGTCTGATATTTATGCTAAAAAGATCACTCCAGCAGCCCCGTGGAGAATGAATGGGTAGGGATAGGAGTGGAAGTAAGAGCTAACTAGATGGGAGAGGATGACAGCTAGGACCGGGGTAGACTATAGAGATGGCAAAGAGGTCCTTCCAAGACCTGCCTGCCCCCAATAGAGCCCAGCCCCAGGGCAGAGCAGGAGGTGAGTCCCTGATAAATCTGTGTTCAGGCAAAGGAAGCAGGCAGAGCCTAGGCCAGGGTAGGAAAGGAAGGAACATCTAGAACCTTTCGTGGGACCTTTACCGGCTAAGCCCAGGGAGGCCCAGCGGTCTGCCTGCCTTTGTTCATGGGGTGAGGGGGACTCTAAAATACCTTGCAGCAGCCCCTCTGGGACCCGGCTGATGGTGATGGTGACACACATTCATGTGTGTGCTCTGTGCAGATGCAGCTCTGGGGGCCCTACATTCATTCCTCCCAAAAATCCTAGGGGGTACTGAATCGCACTGTAGAAAACAGCTGTGTTTGAGGTCAGAAATGAAACAGCATTGCTCAACCTAATGTCACTATCATTACCTTCATTATACCAATAAGGAAACTGAGTACAAAGAGCTTAAATAATTTGCCTCAAAGACACACAACTAGGAAGTGGCAGTCAGGAGTCAATCCCAGTCAGTCTGCCCCAAAGTCCATACCTAAGTCTCTGATGGAAGAAAATTATGATTCCCAGTTCATCGATGAGGGGAAGGTCACTCAGAGATCATATAATTAAACCAATCCTGGTGGAACCAGATCCACCCTGGGGTCTGTCCAGCTCCAAGCCCACTTTAGGCCAGCATGGTCCAAGATAACTTTCTAGGATGATGACATGTTCTATATCTGCACTGTCCAACATGGTAATCACTAACTGCATCTGGCTTTCAGCACTTGAGATGTGGCTAGTGCTGCCAAGGAACTGAATTTTTAATTTTAATTTTAATAAATTTCCATTGAAATAGCCACATGTGGTTAGTGGCTACCGTATGGGACAGTACAGCAGCCTGGGTAACAAGGCCATGTTGTACACACACACCCTCCCACCCCTCCAGTGGCCCCCAGCTCCCTTCCTACAGGGTGCAGGCCATGATACCCCATCTCTCTCCACTGTAGGCTGAAGACTGCCATGAGCTCTGAGACTCCCACCAGCCGACAGCTCTCAGAGTACCTCAAGCATGCCAAAGGCCGGACCCGCACAGCCATCCGCAACGGACAGGTGTGGGAGGAATCTTTAAAGAGAGTGAGGCAGATGGCGCCCTTGACCAATGTCACAGGTACCGAAAACCTACCAGCCCTCTGTGGCAGGAAGGGGTCATCTCCCCATAAGAGAGAGCAGAGGCCACCCAAAGCTGCACTCCCTGTTGAGAGCTATCTACTCAAAGGAACACTCCTGTCTTTCCCTTCTTAGACCCATAGACAAGACTGGCAGAGCAAGGATGGGCTTAGAGCACAGCTAGGGCAATGCTCTTTTTGTAGAGGAAGGAACTGAGACCCAGCAAGATCACATTGGTGACTCCATGTAAGGGGACATTGGTGCTCTTTGTATAACACCATCTGTGAGGCCTCTGCCCAAAGGAAGTGCTAAAGTCAATAAACATGGGTTCCTTGTCCTAAACCACAGTGTCACCACTTCCTCTACTAGAGGGGACATTTAAGTCACCTGCATGTCAGGGGGATTTACTGGGATGTCACAGGAGATAAGATTTTCCTCTTGTTCTGGGTAAGATGGAGCTAAAACAATGAACTTAACTGATGGCTTGGTCATGACTTCCTCCATCCCCTCCACCCTCTCCCCCAACCAAATGCCACAGCCCATAGAGGGTCATGAGGAAGGGGTTTGGTCCTGACAGGAGGAAGAGGCTGTAGGTTCTCCCTGGGAAAACATCAAGTGAGGAGGGATACCTGGCCTAGGAGTTGGGCAAATTCCAAAGCTCCAAAAGAAGGAAACTGGGACAAGGTAAGGAGAAGAAGGAAGCAGGTTGATCTCTGAAATCCAAAAGGTTCGGAGAGCTGAAAACCCACCACCTTTCAGACATGGCCCCCCGAAGAAGCCCCCATGAGCCAGATCCCCTCACCTCCCTGCCCTTGCAGACAGCAGGGTGGATTCAGGTATGCGTTCAGAAGTGGGCATCTCTCTCCACTCTGTGCCCACACTGAACCCTCTAATGCCAAAAGGCCCCCTACTCTCTCACTGAACCCCCACCTCTCACTGAAAAATCACCTGGCCCTTCCCAACACCCTTCCTAGTTATGTCCCTGCTTGCTCGGTCCTTTAGATGTAAACGAAGCTTTAGAAGAAAGCAGTCTTATCACACTAACTCACATATGCTTAACCTTCCAGGGGATTTCCATTCTAAAAGAAAGACTTGTCAATTCAAATGAATCTTGACCTGGTACACCCGGAATTGCTAGCAATTCTGGGAACATTCCCAATTACTCTCTGTGGCCTTGGGCAAGTCTCTTGAACACTGGATTCATTTTCTTCCCTGTAAAATAGGAATAAAATTTATGACCTTAATGAGTTGTCAGATTCATTGAGAAGCCACTTGAGAAATGCTTACTTGGAAGGGAAGGTATTCTAGAACATGCAAGTTCACCCCCGGTCTCCATTTCCTGCCTCCCACCGGTGCCTGTGGATGGAGAAAGAACTCAGTCCCTGTGGAGCCCCTTCTGTTTCAGGTCCCGGTCTGGACCTGGCTTCGCTGTCTCGGGAGGTGGGCTGTGGTGCCCCCGCTCCCGTGGTGAGATGCGACCCGTGCAGCCCTTACCGCACCATTACGGGAGACTGCAACAACAGGTGGCGGGGCTTGGGGTGTGGGGGCCGACCCTTCCAGCCGCCCGCCCCGCCAGGGCCTTTGCCCCTTGGGCCCTCCAGGCAGATCTGCCACTGCCTTGCTCGCCTGGGCTGGCGTTCCCACCTTCCCCACCTTCTCAAGACCGTGCGTTTCCAACCCTCTCCCGCGAGCCCACTGCGTGTCCTTGGAAGCCGCGTCTTTCCCTGGGGCGGGGGAGCCCCGCGCCCTCAGAGGGTGGGCGCCATTCAGAGACCCCACATTTGAGAGGCCCCCTTTTCTGTGTCCCCTTCCCCTCGAGCAGAGGCTCCTTCCCCCTTGGGGTCCTGGGCTTTGGAGCCCCGGAGCCGGCCCGCCAAGGCTCAGCGCGGATCGTGCCTGTTTCAGGAGGAAGCCCGCGCTGGGCGCGGCCAACAGGGCGCTGGCGCGCTGGCTGCCCGCGGAGTACGAGGACGGGCTCTCCTTGCCCTTCGGCTGGACGCCGGGGAAGACGCGCAACGGCTTCCCTCTCCCGCCGGTGAGGGCCGGCCGGGCGCGGGTGAAGGATGGGAGCCAGCGGGGACGGGATATCCTCCCCTCACACGCCGGGAAAGGAGCGGGAGAAATCAGTGTGGGCAGCTGGGGTGTGCGATGGAGAGCTGCGCTGGCCCTACCTGCCGCTAGAGGGCAGCAGAGTTCGTGCCGGCCGCCGCAGGCCAGATACCCTGGGGTCTCCCGGGCAGATGGCCTCCCTGCCCTATCCTGCTCGCGCTTACCCCAGTCCCCGCCCCTGGAGTGCATCAGCTGTTGTTTGCCTGGAGGTCCTATCTGTTGGCCTCATCGGAGCTGGCAGCCCTACCCAGAGCCCCTCTCCTATTCCCGGACACCTGGCGCCTCCATAGCTCACGCTTCAGAGGCAGGCTGTCTTTGTTTTCCCTGTCATAGTTGGAAAGGGCACTGGCAAGTCATGAAGTCATGCAGATCTGGGTTCAAGCCCTCCCTATCCCTTTATAGCTGCAGGACTTGGAGAACTGACTTCACCGCTCCGGGATTCAATCTCCCTCTCTACAGAATAGGCTAATGCCACCCACCTCACAAGCTCCTTGTAGGGATTAAATATACTTGTGACATGGTAGGTAGGTCGTTAATAAGCTGTGGTTGCATCTGAATTCTCAAAGCACTTTTTCCTCTAATCTGCCCTCCCCTTCTCTCTCCATCTGTAGGCCCGGGAGGTATCTAACAAGATTGTTGGCTATCTGAATGAGGAGGGTGTTCTGGACCAAAACAGGTCCCTGCTCTTCATGCAGTGGGGTCAGATTGTGGATCACGACCTGGACTTTGCCCCTGACACAGAGCTGGGGAGTAGCGAGTACTCCAAAGCCCAGTGTGATGAGTACTGTATCCAGGGAGACAACTGCTTCCCCATCATGGTAGGACCCTGCAGCTGGGTGTCTATGACTAGCCAGCCCCTTGCCCACCCTCTTGTAGCAGACATTCCCAGCTCATTGGCTAGGATCTCTGCATAGATCTTGGATACTGATTCCCATGCCACATGTGTCCATTCATTCACTCATCTGTTTATTCAGTAAATAGACATTGACCACTCCATGCCAGGCAGTGAGCTAATCACCGAGGATTCCAAAGTGAACAGGACACTGCTCCTGCTCTCAAGAACAAAGGGCCAGTGTGGGGACTGGACAAGTAAACTATTGATAGCAGAATGGGAACACTGGAGAAGGCTGTCTACATCCCAGACCCGGCAGCATGGGTAACACCTGAGAGCTTATTAGAAATGGGAAATCTTGGCTGGGTGCAGTGGCTTAGGCCTATAATCCCAGCATTTTGGGAGGCTGAGGTGGACAGATCACCTGAGGTCAAGAGTTTGAGACCAGCCTGGCCAACATGGTGAAACCCCATGTCTACTAAAAATACAAGAGTTAGCCAGACATGGTGATGTGCACCTGTAATCCCAGTTACTCGGGAGGCTGAGGCAAGAGAATCACTTGAACCTGGGAGGCTGGGGTTGCAGTGAGCCGAGATCACGCCACTGCACTCCAGCCTAGGAGTCAGAGTGAGACTCTGTCTTAAAAAAGGAAAAAAGAAAAAAATGCAAAATCTCAAGTCTCACCCAAAATGTTAGGAAATAGATTCTACATTTTTACCAAGATCCCCAGAGATTCATTTTACACATGATAAAGTTTACGCTGCTGTACATCATTGTGGAGGATGACCTCAGCTCCTCTCAGAAGGACCTGAAACCTGGATGAATTCAAGTGAGCAGCAGAGACCTGTAGGAATTTCCATCAGGAAGGGAGAGAAGCTTGCAGCATTCATCTTTTCTTCTTATTCATGGGCATTACAGTCAGTCATTTATTCACTCAAAGAATAGATCGAGGCTATTTGCTGTGATGTAGCGACAGTAAGCTGTGGCATGAAGCCAATGATCTGAATCCTACATCTTTCTCTTCCAGTTTGTAAGTTCTTGGGCAACTTGCTTAACTTTTCTGAGCCTCAGTTTTCTCATCCATAAAATGGAACCCAATTGTCCACCTTCCAGGGTTTTTTTTTTTTTTTTTGAGGACTGAGGTGAGTCAAAGTATGCATAATTCTTGGCACATGGAAAGTCCAAAATAAATGCATGGCAGCTGTTGTTAGTAGTAATTATTAACAAATCTGTTCCCATCTCGTGTCCTGCTTTCCTGTCTAGGGAGCTCAGGACTCCCTCCCCACCAAAAATTTGGATCCCTCACTGTGAGGACTGAATGATTACCCTCAGCAATTTTACACAGCAGGGTATAATGAACTTCAGGATATTATGAGCCCAGGGTGTGTAATGTCAGCAAGAAGTGTCTGGGATCAGTGTCTAGTACTAGGGTCCCAGGAAGGCACCATCAGCATCTTTGCATCCAGACTTACTGTAGGGAGAGGTTGCCAGGGCCCAGCTGTTCCACCCCTCCCCAGTCACCTATGCCCAATCTCTCTGCAGTTCCCGCCCAATGACCCCAAAGTGGAGACTCAAGGGAAATGCATGCCTTTCTTCCGAGCTGGCTTCGTCTGCCCCACTCCACCCTACGAGTCTCTGGCCCGAGAGCAGATCAACGCTCTGACCTCCTTCCTGGATGCCAGCTTTGTGTACAGCTCAGAACCAAGCCTGGCCAGCCGCCTCCGCAACGTCAGCAGCCCCCTGGGCCTCATGGCTATCAACCAGGAGGTCTCAGACCATGGCCTGTCCTACCTGCCCTATGACAGCAAGAAGCCAAACCCCTGTGAGTTCATCAACACCACCGCCCGTGTACCCTGCTTCCTGGCAGGTGAGTCTAGCCTGGGAACGGAAGATCCCAAGAACAAGGGGATTATCCAGGGAAGCTTTGCCACTGCCCCCTTCTCATCATCTTTCTGAAAAAATGCACATGGAGCCACCACTGTCCCTGGCACTGGTCCAGGACTAGCAGAAGGGCCCAGATGAATAAAGAATCCAAGAACATGTGTTCACTGTAAAACAAAATCAGGAAGTCCAAGAAAGTAACAAAAAAAAGTAAAAAGAAAATTCACACAACCCCACCACCCACCAATAATCACTGCTAACATTTTTTTTTTGTTTTTTTTTTTCGGAGATGGAGTCTGGCTCAGCCGCCTGGGCTGGAATGCAGTGGCGCAATCTCATCTCACTACAATCCGCTCCTCCCGGGTTCAAGCAATTCTCCTGCCTCAGCCTCTTGAGTAGCTGGGATTACAGGCACGTGCCACCACGCCCGGCTAATTTTTGTATTTTTAGTAGAGACAGGGTTTCATCATGTTGTACAGGCTGGTCTGAAACTCCTGACCTCTTGATTTGCCCACCTCAGCTCCCAAACTGCTGGGATTACAGGCGTGAGCCACCATGCCCGGCTCATCGTTAACGTTTTAATGCTTATTTTGCAGTACTTTTTCTGTCACAGGTACAGTTCTACACTGTTTTACAGAATGCTCCAAAACCTGCAGGCTTTAATGAATCCACTCCCTGCCCTTAACTGTTCTGTGACATGCTTTTCAATGGTTACCTGGTGTTTCATGACATTTGTTACCATCATTTAATTTCTCAGCCCTAGTTGGGAGCATTTAGTTATTTACAGTTTTTCTGTGTTTTGTTACTGTAGTTTAGGTAATGAACATCCTCACTGATAAATCTTTGTTCTCATTTTTAACAAATTTGTTAAGGTAATTTCCCAGAAGAGGAAGTTCTTGATGAAGAGGAATGTATATTTTTAAAGCTTTTTATAACCTGAGCACAAAACCCCCGCTCCATACAACCTGTGCACAACCAAAGCCCTGCCAGTGTGTTTATTCCAGCTGCCCTCCTGGTCCTCTCTGTCTGTGGCTTCTGGAGGCCATCCCACCCTTAAACACCCTCTCTCGGAACAACCCCCCGGCCGCCCTGATGTTGCAGAAGGCCAGCTCAAAGGTCAAGATATCTTTATAGATCTTCGGGATTTTGTGTTCACATATGCTCCACATCAATCCAGACACAAAACTGAGTTCTTTTCTGTTTTTCATAAAAATATGCACTCACACCAAGAATTTGCAATTTTAAATAGACTTTCCTGGCCTGGTGCAGTGGCTTGCACCTGTAATCCCAGCCCTTTGGAAGTCTTAGTTGGTAGGATTGAGGCCACAAGTTCAACACCAGCCTGGGCAACATAGCAAGACCCCCGTCTCTACAAAATATTTAAAAACATGGTGGCACATGCCTGTAGTCCCAGCTACTCTGGAGGCTGAAGCAGGAGGACCACTTGATCCCAGGAGGTTGAGGCTGCAGTTAGCCAAGATGGTGCCACTGCACTCCAGCCTGGGCAACAGAGCAAGACTCCAGATAGATAGATAGATAGATAGATAGATAGATAGATAGATAGATAGATAGGATAGATAAATAGACTTTCCTAAAGATTAGAGGACACAGGGAGAAGTCCCCTTATCCCCTTATGAGACACCTGGTCTTTGGCCATTTAACCGCTCCCCATCCTTACTCCTCTCTCCCTCCCACTATAGGCCCTCATCTCCAGATTATTCTCCCTTTATTACCCAGAGGAACTCAACCCCCCCCCTCCACCCAAGCTCCTTACCTCAACCTGCATTCCTAAAACCTTCAAAGTTCTCTGTGAAGTAAAAAGCTCCTCATTCATTTGAAGCCCCCTTTCCTAGAAGGCAATTGGGTTATAATTAGTAAAATGTTCCTGTCTAGTGCGTCACCACCAGCCTTCATCACGGTCCTGTCATAGGCTTTATTCTCATTTTCATAGATAAGGGGACTGAGGCTTAGAAATGTTAAGTAACTTGCCCAAGGTGACACAGCTAAAAAGTATGTATATAGAACTGAGAGTCAAACCTATGACTCGGTGCCCCCTCCCCATCCCTCTTTACCTGACTGGAAGGAGGGCTTGTTGAGGGTGGCGGTGAAGTGGGGGCTGCTATGGAGCACCATCATTTCTTTGTGCAGGTGATTGGGTCCTGGGGCTGTTAGAGAGAATCTACCTTCCTGCCTTCTGGCCTTTCAGGAGATTCTCGAGCCTCAGAGCATACTCTGCTGGCCACATCCCACACCCTCTTTCTCCGTGAGCATAACCGGCTGGCAACAGAACTAAAGAGACTCAACCCTCAGTGGGATGGAGAGAAGCTCTACCAGGAAGCCCGGAAGATCCTGGGAGCCTTCGTGCAGGTAGGGAGGCCCAGGAGCACTGTCACCTGGGCCCACCTGGCTCCCGCTCCTGGCTGTGCCCTCTGCTCGCTACTGTGCCCCATTTTCTGTTGCCACACCTCCATTTCCCCTGGCCTCTCTCCTGTTGTCTCATACTTTGAAATCTCCCTCCTTTCATTTTTTCAGCCTCTCTGTCTCAAAAGGAATCTGTGGATTTGGAGTATTGGAAAGTCACTGTGTGTTGGTCCCTTCAGTGTGCCTGCCCAGGTGCCATTACTGGGACTGTAGCACCTTCACTCCTGGATCTGCTACATAGCAGTGATTTGGGTTATTTTGATTTGATTCTCTTCCTTTTTAATTCTCTATGTCTAAGCATATCTTACAGGTGTACTCAACTGATATTGTTTATTGGCTGATCAACTAACTAGAAGAGACTTACAAAGTTTGATGTGTTGATATTAACCATGCACATATTTTTTAAACGTTTTATTTTGAAATAATTATAGATTCTAATATATTGCCATAGGAGGGGGATTTCAAAGGATGAGACAACAGGAGAAAAGCAACAGAGAGACCTGGGGAAATGGAGGTGTGGGAACAAAAGAGGTCGCTGGAGGCACAGCAGCAAGCAGATTCAATTCTAAGAATTATATAGAAAACTGCAAGAAAAATGTATGAAGAGGTCCCACGCACCCCTCACCCAGTCTCCTCCAGTGCTAATGTCACATAACCATGGTGCAATGGCAAAACCAGGAAGTTAACATTGATATAAACCATAGAGCTTACTCAGATCTCACCAGTTATAAATGCAATCATCTGTGTGTGTGTGTGTGTGTGTGTGTGTGTGTGTGTGTGTGTCTGCATAGCTCTGTGCAGTTTTATCACATATGTAGCTTCAAGTAACCACCACAATAAAGACTCTTAACTGTACTGTCACCCCAAAACTCTCTACCTCTTCACAGCCACATCCACCCTCACCCCTATATTCCTAACTCATGGCAAGCACTGATCTGTTCTCCATCTCTATAATTATGTTATTTCACAGATGTTATATACATAGGATTATGCAATATGAATCCATCTGAGATGTGCGTTTTTCACTAAGCATAATATCTCCAAGTTTCCTCCGTGTTGTTGCATGTGTCAGTAGCTCATTCCTTTTTGTTGCTGAGTAGTATTCCATGGTAGGAACGAACTACAGCTTGTTTAACCATTCAGCTTTTGAAGGGCATTTGGAGTGTTTCTAGTTTGAGATTATTATGAATCAAGCTACTATAAACATTCAAACATAAGTTTCTGCATGAAAATAAATTTTTATTTCTTTGAGATATATGCCTGAGAGTGCAGTTGCTATGTCACATGGTAAGTCCTTTTAAATTTTTTTTTATTTTTTAATGTTGTGTGTACATAGTGTCTATATTTGGGGTACATGAGGTGGTTTGATGAGGGCATACAATGTGAAATAAGCACATCATGGGGTATCCATCCTCTCAAGCATTTATACCTTGAGTTGCAAAACAATCCAGTTACACTAAGTTGTTTTAAAATGTACAATTAAGTTATTGTTAAGTATAGTCACCCTGCTATGCTATCAAATAGCAGGGTTTGTTTTGTTTTGTTTTGTAAGACAGAGTCTTGCTCTGTTGCCCAGGCTGGAGTGCAGTGGTGCCATCTTCACTCACTGCAGCCTCCACCTCCTGGGCTCAAGCGATTCTCCTGCCTCAGCTGGGGTTACAGTCATGCTCCACAACACCCAGCTGATTTTTTTTTTTTTTTTGTATTATTAGTAGAGACAAGGTTTCACCCTATTGGCCAGGCTGGTCTCGAACTCCTGACCTCATGATCCTGCCTGCCTCAGCCTCCCAAAGTGCTGGGATTACAGGTGTGAGCCACTGCGCCTGGCTCCTATAGGGTTGTTTGAGCTCCTTATATATCCTGGTTATTAATCCCTTGTCAGAAGGGTAGTTTGCAATGTTTTCTTGTAGTAGTTTCACAGTTTGAGGTTTCGGATTTGTCTTTAATCCATTTTAATCTGATTTTTATATATGGGTAAAAGATAGGTGTCTAGTTTTATTCTCCTGCATATGGATTTTCAATTTTCCCAGCACCATTTATTGAAGAGACTGTCTCTTCCCCAGCATATGTTCTTGGCTCCCTTGTTGAAAATGAGTTCACTGTAGGTGTGTGGATTTGTTTCTGGGTTCTCTGTTCTGTTACATTGGTCTTTGTGTCTGTTTCTATGCCAGTACTATGCTGTTTTGGTTACTATAGCTCTGTAGTATAATTTGAAGTCAGGTAATGTGATTCCTCCAGTTTTGTTCTTTTTAATTAAGATATCTTTGGCTACTCTGAGTCTTCTATTTTTAGTTTTAAAAGGAACTGCCAAATTATTTTTAGAGTGGCTGTACCATTTTATATTTCTATCAGCAATGTATGCGTGATCCAATTTCTTAACATCCTGATGGCATCATCACCATTTTTTGTTTTATCCTTTCTAATAGATGTGTAGTAATATCTCATTGTTTTGATTTGCATTTCTCTAATGGCTAGGAATGTTGAACGTCTTTTCCTGTGCTCATTTGCCACCTGTGTATCCTCTTCAATAAAATACTTGTTCATATATTTTGCCTATTTTCAAATTGGACTATTTGTCTGGTAATGTTGGGTTTTGAGAGTTCTTTATGTATTCTAGACACATGTCCTTTGTCAGATATGTGATTTGCAGAGATTTTCTCCCAGTCTATAATTTGGTGTGGATGGTTTTTTTTTTTTTTTTTTCATCCTCTTAACAAGGTCTTTGTAGAGCAAAAGCTTTTAATTTTAATGAAGTCCTTTTAATCAAATGTCCCTTTCCTGGGTTGTGCATGTGCTATCAAGTCTCAGAACTTTTTTCCTAGTCCTAAGTCCCAAAGATTTTCTCCTGCTTTTTCCTTCTAGAAGTTTTTTAGTTTTATGTTTTACATTTAAGTTTATGATCCATTTTGGGTACATTTTTGCATGAAATGTGAGGTTTAGGTCAAGATGCTTTTTAAATGTTTTCTGGCCTAGGAATGTCTAATTGCTCCAGCACCTGCTTATTGGAAAGCTATTGTTTCTCTGAATCGCCTTTGTTCCTTTGGCAAAAATTATTTGGGCCTATTTACATGGATCTATTTCTGAGTTGTCTGTTCTCTTCCTTTGGTTTGTATGTATGTCTATTCCTCTACCAGGACCACAGTGCTCAATTACTGTAGCTATACAGTAAGCCTTAACACACTTTATTCTTTTTTTTCAAAATTGTTTTAGATATTCTAGGATCTTTCCCTTTCCATACATATTATTAAATAATTTTGTGTATGCCTACTGAAAAACCTCACTGAAATTTTGATGTAAATTGCATTAAAACTATAAATAAACTTAGGGAGAATTGACGTCTTTACAATGTTGAGTTTTCCAATCCATAGACGCAGTATGTCTCCCCAGTCTTTAGATTTTTTATTTCTTTAATTAACATTTTGTAGTTTCATCACACAGATTCTGTACATGTCTTGTTAGATTTATACCTCAGTATTCCATTTTCTTTGGAGGAATTATCAATGGTATTACAGCTTCATTGTAGTTTTTACTTATTTTATCAGTGTATGAAAATATAATTGATTTTTTTGTGTGTTGATTTTGTATACTGTGACCTCACTGAATTCAATTAGTTCTAGGAGTTCTGCTGTAGATTGCTTGGATTTTCTTTCTACACAGGACATCCTGTAACATGTCAATAAAGACAGTTGTATTTCTTCTTTTCTAATCTATATTATTTTTCTTTCTGTTTCTTGCCTTATTAGGTGGCAATTCCTAGAGCTTCCTAGTGGCTCAAACTTCCAATACTATATTAAATGCGAGTGGTGAGAAAGCAGGCATCTTGTCTTCTCAATTGAGAAAGTATTCAATCTTTCACGATTAAGTATGAGTTATAAATGTTTTGCAGTTGCCCCATATGAGGCTGAAGAAGCTCCATTCTTAGTATTTAGAGTTTTTATCATGAATCTGTGTTGAACTTTGTCAAATGGTTTTTCTGCATCAGTTGATAGAATCGTGTGATTTTTTATCTTTATTCTGATGCTTTGAATTCATTTTGCTCTTTTTTTAGTTTCCTGAAGTAGAAACTTAGATGACTGATTTGCAATCTTTCCTAATTTCTAATGTATTTAGTGCTGTAAATTTCCATCTTAGCACTGAGTTGACTACCTCCCACAATTTTGATATTGTGTTTTCATTTTCATTCAATATGTATTTTTAAAATTTCCTTTCCGACTTCATCTTTAACCTCTGTATAATTTAGAAGTGTGTTATTGAATTTCCAAGTGTTTGTAGATTTTCCTATTGCCTTCCTATTATTGATTTCTAGTTTGATTCCATCATGATCAGATACTATTGTATGATTTCAATTATTTTAAATTTGTTAAGATTTGTTTTATAACCCTACTGTGGACTACGTTGTTGAATTTTCTATGACTTCTAAAAAGAATGTGTATTCTGCTGTTGTTGAATGCAATGCCCTGTAAATGTCAGTTGAATCTTTTGGTTGATGGTGCAATTTACTTCCGTACTCCAGCTAATTTTCTGTCTAGCAGTTCTCCCACTTACCAAGAGTCAGGTGTTGAAATCCCCAGCTATAAATGAGAATTGCCTATTTCTTTTTCCAGTCTTATCAGATTTTGCTTCATGTGTTTTAAAGTTCTGTTGCTTGATCCATATCATTTAGGATTGCTTCATTTTCTTGATGGATAAATCCTTTTATCATTATGTAATATCCACTTTTATCCTCGGAAATTGATTTTATCTGATATTAATATAGTCACCCCTGCCTTTAAAAACTGATGCCTCCGTGATCTTTCTTATTCCATCAATTTCAACCTACCTATGTCATCATGTTTGAAGTGCGTTTCTTTTAGACAGCATATGATTGGGTCACTTAAAAAAAAAACAAAGAAAAAGAAATATACTCTGCCAATCTCTGACCTTTAGTAATTATTACTTTTAAATTATCTTTAGAGTAATTATGAACATGTTAGAGATTAAATCTCCCATATCTCTCATTTTATTATTTGTTTTCTGTTTGTTCCTTCTGTTTCTTGTTCCTCTATTGCTATTGTTTATCTTGCCTTCCTGTGGGTTCACTGAACATTTTTAGAGGTCCATTTGATCACATATTGCTTCGTATAATTTTCTTAGTGGTTGTTCTCAGGACAGATAGCTAAATATAGAAATTAAGATTGAGATAGAGATATAAAGAAATATAGATGTTGACTTATGACATATCACAACATACTGATGTCAGTGTTTTATACTTCAAGTGAAAACTTATTTCCATTTGGTTTCTTCACCTTCCCCACTTGTGAAATATAATTGTCTGAAGTATTTCTTCTACATGCATTTTACACCACATCAGATAGTGCTTCAACCATGAAATAGAATTTTAAAAACTCACGAGGTGGAAAAGAATGGATGTTTACTTCTATTTTTACCTATTACATTGTTCTTCTTTCCTTTCTGAAAGTCCCGTCCTTCTTCTGTTATCGTTCTTCATGTTTAGAGAATTTGCTTTAGCCATTGTTTAAGGATAGGTCTCTGTGCAGCAAATTCTCTGAGTATTCCTTTGTGTGAGAACGTCTTTATTTCCCCTTTATTCCTGAAGAATCGTTTCACCAGCTACTGGATTCAGGGTTGACAGTTCTTGTTTTTCAGCACATGAAAAATGTGGAGTCACCTCCTCTGGCTTCCATGGTTTCAGATAAGAGTTTCACTGATATTTGGTTTTTGTTTTGTTTTGTCTTGTTTTTGAGATGGAGTCTTGCTCTGTCACCCAGGCTGGAGTACAGTAGTGTGATCTCAGCTCACTGCAACCTCCACCTCCTGGGCTCAAGCAAGTCTCTTGCCTCAGCCTCTCAAGTTGCTGGGATTACAGATGTGCACCACCACACTTGGCTAATTGTTTTTGTATTTTTAGTAGAGACAGAGTTCCACCATGTTGGCCAGGCTGGTCTCAAACTCCTGACCTCAGGTGATCTGTCCACCTAGGCCTCCCAAGGTGCTGCAATTGCAGGCATGAGCCACCACACCCAGCCCATTACCGTTATTTAAATTGGTGTTTCTTTACAGATAATGTGTCATTTCTCTTTGACTATTTTCAATACTTTATGTTTACTTTTCCGAAATTTAATTATGATATGTCTTGGAGTGAATGTCTCTACGTTTATCCTGTTTGGGATTGATTCACCTTCTTGAATCTGTAAATGTGTGCCTCTCACCAATTTTGAGAAATTTTCAAGCATGATTCCTTCATATGCTTTTTCAGTTTTACCCCCTTTCTCCTCTATTTCTGGGACTCCACTGATATGAATGCCAGATCTTTTGTTACGGTCTCACAGAACCCAGAGGCTCCGGTTTGTTTGAGTATTTTTTAAAGTCTATTTTCTTTCTGTCGTTCAGATTGAGTAAATTATCTTGATCTGGCTCCAATTCTATCCTCTGTCATTCCCACTCTTTTATTGAGTCTATTCAAGCTGTTTAAAAATTTCAGTTAGTGTATTTTCAGCTCTGTAATTTTGCTTTGTTTCGTTTTTATAATTGCTACTTATTTGCTGTGATATTGTATTTGTTTCAGGAGAATCTGTAATTGATTATTGAAGCCTTTTTATAATGGCTGCCTTTCAAATTGTTATCAGATAATTACAGCATCTGATTCATGTCGGCCATGCCATCAGTTGGTTGTCTTTTTCCTCAAAACGTGGCATTCCTGGTTCTTGGTATTATGAGTGATTTTCAGTTGTATCTTAGACATTTTGGATACTATATTAGGAGACCCTTGATCCCATTTAAATTTTCTACTTTAGGCCAGGCACGGTGGCTCACACCTGTAATTTCAGCACTTTGGTAGGCCGAGGCAGGGGGATCACCTGAGATCAGGAGTTCAAGACCAGCCTGGCTAACATGGTGAAACTCCATTTTTACTAAAAATACAAAAATTAGCCAGGCTTGGTGGCATGCACCTGTAGTCTCAGCTACTTTGGGGGTGCTGAGGCAAGAAGACCACTTGAACCCGGGAAGTCAAGACTGCAGAGAGCCAAGATGGTACCACTGCACTCCAGGCTGGGTGACAAAGTGAGACCCTGTCAAAAAAAAAAAAAAAAAAGCACTTCTATTTTAGCAAATAGTTACCTTGTTTAGGTTTAATGTGTAGGTTCTGGACTACTTCTGTGGGCTTTACTTCCACCAAGGCTTACTTTCCTGAGCCTTGCAGTGCTATTCTGGTCTCCACTCTTCTGGTGTTTGGGGGCTTCCCACTCAGTCCCTGCTGGTGCTGTCTGCAAGGCAGGAAAGTACTTCCCTGGCTGCCTGCTGTTGCTGAGCAACCTTCTAGGGGAACAGGAACCACTGCACCTGAGCTCCTTATGCCACCAGGTTGAGGGCAGAGACACAGAGCTTCACTGTGAAAGCTAGATAGAAATGCGGAAAATGTTAAGCAAAAAAGCAGAATGCACAGGTGTGCATTCTGCAGGATTATAACTGTGTAAAAGTGGATATCATATAGACAAAGGACTAGAAAGAATAAAAATTAATATAATTACTATGTTATGTGGAGGCATTTTTCTTTTCTGCAAATGTTTTATTTGTGTTAGTACATTTTGTTTTTATGTAAAAGGAAACCAGAAACCCATCTTTCCGTTCTGCCGTATTTCTTTCAGAACTGGAGATTGGATGAACTGTCCTTGGTTGCCCCTGAATCATTCTTGTGGTTTATCATCCCTCTTACCCTGACATTGTTACATTAAAGTGACACACAAAGACTGTCACTTTAGCAAGGTCATAAACTTAGCCCAAAGATGACAAAGAGAGTACATCCCATATGCCAAATTCAAATGGCTGGTTAGTAGAGTCTACGTTGAGACAAATTGTAAGAGATCAGCAGAAAGAATGTCATGATTGATTAGCAATGTCTGCTATAGTCATAGGAATGGGAACTGGGCACATATGCTATCCATTTGCTATCCTTGATTTTCAACAGCTCATCACTCTTGGCTGTGGCTCTTTCATGGCTTTCCTTTGCAGAGGTTTAAACCTTCTTACACCCTAACCTCATAACTTGTTTCTCCCTCCAGATTATCACCTTTAGGGACTACCTACCCATTGTGCTAGGTGACCACATGCAGAAGTGGATACCCCCATATCAAGGCTACAATGAATCTGTAGATCCCACAATCTCCAATGTCTTCACCTTTGCCTTCCGCTTTGGCCACTTGGAGATCCCCTCTACTGTGTTCCGCCTGGATGAGAATTATCAGCCATGGGGGCCAGAACCAGAACTCCCCCTCCACACCCTCTTCTTCAACACTTGGAGGATGGTCAAAGATGGTATGTCCTTTCAGGGAAGTGCTGTCACCTGGGTCTCCCACTCTGCAGCCTATTGTAGGGAAACCTGGCTTGGAAGTCAGATTCCAAGCACTTTTATGTGACTGTGGGCAAGTGAATTTATCTCACTGAGCCTCAGTTTCCTTATTTATAAAATGGAGACAATAATAATACCCATCTCACAAGGCTATCCAAAAAATTAAATGAGATCTACGTATGGAGCACCCTACAATGGATCCTGACACACTAGAGGTGATCAGTAAATATTAGTTATTTCTTTCCTCTTGGCTTCCAAGGTGACTGGGATTTCCCTACCTCCTTTCCCTGCCCTAGGCTTCTCTGACTCCTATAGAAACTGTTCATGGGTTTGGTAAATAAATTGCTCTTTTTTGATTCCTCTAGACTTTTTCACCTCATAGAGGTGCCAGAGGTTGGACCCAACTTTCCTTTATCTCTAGGCTATGATGTGTTGAAATTAACTTTCCTTAAAGCCTAACCAGTCAAGGCCATTTCCCTGAGATTTATGCAACCTCTTCCCATTACACAATGTTCCTCAGCAGAACATATGGAAGAAGAATCTGACTCCATAAAGGAGAGCTTTAAAAATGCCTTTTTTTTTTTTTTTTTTTTTTGAGACGGGGTCTCACTCTATCACACAGGCTGGAGTGCAATAGCATGAACTCAGCTCACTACAGCCTCAACCTCATGGGCTCATGTGATCCTCCTACCTCAGCCTCCTGAGTATCCGGGACTACAAGGCACTTGCCCCCACACCCAGCTAATTTTTTTAGAAATGGGGCTTTGCCATGTTGCCCAGACTGGTCCCAAAGTCCTGGGCTCAAGCAATCTTCCCTCCTCGGCCTCCCAAAGTGTTAGGATTACAGGCCTGAGCCACCAGGCCTGGCCAAAAAATATAGCTTGATGTTTCTATTCATGCCATCATCCCATAAATGCCCCTTTCTGCCCACCCCCAGAGCAGACAATCCGGACACCCCTGTCTCCCTGAGCACACTTTTCAGGCTACTCCTTCCAGCCTGGGATGTCCAGCTGATCCACATTCAGCCAACAGAAAATGTCCAGTGGAGGCAGAGGTAAGCCATGGATGATGTCCCCACCCTACCCCCATCCTAAGCATGGCTTCTGGGTCTCCCTTGGCAGGTGGAATTGATCCTCTGGTGCGGGGCCTGATGGCCAAGAAATCCAAGTTGATGAAACAGAATAAAATGATGACTGGAGAGCTGCGCAACAAGCTTTTCCAGCCAACTCACAGGATCCATGGCTTTGACCTGGCTGCCATCAACATACAGCGTTGCCGGGACCATGGGCAGCCCGGTAAGTGGGCCTGACGTCTGGCCTGAACTGGGGAAATTCTAGCTAACTTTCTAGAGCTCCTGGAGACTCTCTTCTGTAACCCTCAGGATCTGAAACAGAAGTCAGGCCAGGTTTTTTTGTTTTGTTTTCTTTTTTGTTTTTTTAACAGGATATTGTTCTGTTGCCCAGGCTAGAGTACAGTGGTGTGGTCACAGCTCACAATAGCCTCAAACTCCTGGCCTCAAGTAATTCTCATGCTTAAGCCTACCAAGTATGTGGGACTACAGGTGTGCCACCATGCCCAGCTTTTTGTTGTTGCTGTTATAGGCATAGTCTTGCCCAGGCTGGTCTTGAACTCCTAGCCTCAAGCAATCGCCCACCTTGGCCTCCCAAAGCACTGGGATTACAGGTGCAAGCCATCATGTCCAGCCCCAGGCCATTTTTAAAACCCACTTTGTTGATCTATGAAACAGAATCTTTCATTTCCCCTAATGCAGAGAAAAGAGCACGGATCTGGTACTATCTTGGCGTTTCTTAAATGAAAAACAGATCAACAACTAACTTTAAAAACAGTTCAAAGCCCTGGAAACATTAAGAAAAGAATAGAGAGAAACCAATGACTGTTTGACCTTTCTTTGGTCCCGGTGAAAGGCAATTTAGTAAAGAACCAGACTGCCTGAGTTCAAATCCCACCTGTGCCATTTACTAGTTATAGGACTTTGGGCAAATTACTTAACATTTCTGTTCTTCAGTTACATATTTGCATAGTGCTTAGAAGAGTGCCTGGATTCATAGCAAGTACTACATAACTTACATGATTACGTAGTGATTACACAGTACTTAACCAACTAGCCCCTCAAGATTAAAGTGCACATAAGAAACAATGGATTGCCTCCTTTCCCATCCCAAAGGCTGTAAGCCCAGACGTTTTAGGGCTGATAGAGCTGAAGTGGGCAGGTCCCCAAGGAGGACTGTGAACAGGAAGTCCCTGGGATGAGACAGCCTCAGCCTCTCCACCCTAGGGTACAATTCCTGGAGAGCCTTCTGTGACCTCTCGCAGCCGCAGACACTAGAGGAGTTGAACCCTGTGCTGAAGAACAAGATGCTGACCAAGAAGTTACTGCGTCTCTACGGGACCCCTAACAATATTGACATCTGGATAGGGGCCATTGCTGAGCCACTGGTGGAAAGGGGTCGGGTGGGGCCCCTCCTGGCCTGCCTCCTGGGCAAGCAGTTCCAGCAGATCCGCGACGGAGACAGGCAAGTGCACCCTCAGCCAGGGAGGGCAGGGAAGGGCCCTTCTCCGTGGGAGGTGTGCCATCCTGCATGAATCCTGACTCCAGACCTCAGTGTGAGTGGGGCTTTTCATGGTCCCTGTGACCTCTTTCCTTCCCCTGTGACAGGGTGGCGAGGGGCCAGTGGCCAAGCAGTGTGGAGTGACTCTACTTCTGTCTCTGCAGGTTCTGGTGGGAAAACCCTGGGGTCTTCACAAAGAAACAGAAGGACTCTCTACGGAAAATATCCTTCTCACGCCTTGTCTGTGACAACACCCGCATCACCAAGGTCCCACGGGACCCATTCCGGGCCAACAGCTACCCCAGTGACTTCGTGGATTGCTCAGCCATTGACAAGCTGGACCTGTCCCCCTGGGCCTCCTTGAAGAATTAGGGGCCTAGGTTCTGAGACCTCCTGTGTTGCACAGGAAAGTTCCCTTTGGTCCACAATGCCATTTCAAGCAAGTTCAACGACCTGGTCCCTTAGAGCCCCACACCCCAGTCCCAGCCCTTCTTTGCAGCTGGGCCTCTCTATACCTCCAGGTGAACAGCTTGCCCAGGCCCCAGGGTGGCTGCCTCGGCCCTCCCAGCTCTTACATTCAGCTCCTGTGGCTTCTCATTTCTGTCAATGCCGCTCTGAGATGCCCTTCTGGTCCAGCTTGCTGAATGTTACTTGTCCTCTTCCCTCCACAAGTCTTGGCCCTTGACCTTTATCTTTCCTCCTGTACTCTCAACTAAATTGTGAGCTCCCTGAGCCAGGACTTCAGCCTGCCTCCGAGGGTCCCCCGTGGCACCTAGCATGATGCACAGCACATTAGAAGTGCTCAAACACATCTGATGACTGAATAAAGATGCTAGTAGTGACACTGTTCCCTCCAAAAGCAGACCTTGGGATCACTGTCAAATAGGTAACTAGATGTTAACAGGCCATATATGGCTTACCACTGAGATGCCGCATGCATGGGTCTCGGGGTGAGAGGGGATGGTTTGGTGGGATTTCTAAGAGCTCTCAAAGAAAGGGGAGGGGCAGGGGGTCCTGGGGGAAAAAAAACACTGGCTGTGGAGTAGCAAGAGAGGGGGCGTGCAGTGGGATAGTAGGTGGCGGTCCAAGGGATAAAACAGGAAGGAAAACCAAGCGTGGGTCCCCCGCGGCTGAAGCTAATATCCCTTTCAGCAGCCCTTTGGAGAAAAGCCCTCTTATTCTAGGGTGGTTCTTGGATCCTGTGATGCCTCTGAAGGGACACTTCCAGAACATTCCTTGAGCTTCCACCCAACACCTATTCATATGTTCTTTTAAACTGACCCCTTGGGAAAGATTAGCCCAGCCAGGGTCTGCAGATCCCCCGACTGGTGGGGTGGGAGTGGGGGACACTCAGTCATCCTGTGGGAAGAGCCCAGGAGCCAGATGACCCCAGCTGCAGCCTGGCACTGCCACCCACTCCTTCCAGGCCTTGGTTGAGTCCCTTCACCCCTCTAAGCAGTCCTCTCCTCATCCCGGAAATGAGGACAAGCAGTATTTATGCTGCTACTTACCATGGTGAGGTCCTAGCATTACCCGGGAGCTCCATGAATACCTTAGACCCCACCGTCCTACACAGCTTCCGGCCCCCTCCCCATATGTGGGAAGAAGGAAAGGGAGAGAGAGGGAGCCTGCCAGTCAGACCCAGGGTTCAAGATCCAGGCAAGACAGCTAGAGAAATATACTCCTTCCTCTCCCTGAGTGCTGGCCCTGTCCTCTGGGCCCAGCCATCTGCTCTTGCTGCTCTCTGAGTGATAAGGAGTCTACTGTCTTGAGGGCTTCTGAGCCCCTGGGCCAGGCTGTGGGGATGCAGGAGACAGAGGTCCCTCTCATCAGGGGAGGGCCTGCCTCCTTACCAGCTCTCCACACTTCCTCTCCTGCCACACAGCATTTTGTGCCCTCCACTTCCCAGCCCCTGGCACAAGCCTGACACAGCGTGAACACATAGCAAATATTTGCTAGAGCAATGAACAAACATGAGGGCTTGGTGACCACAGTTCCCTGCAGGGTGTCAGGGGCAGAGGAGGAGGGTCTGCACCACGTGCCCTGGTCCCCAGGCTTCCAAGAGCCGATTGCCCTCCACATACGAATCTCAAAGGAAAACTCCCCAGCATCCTCACCCTCAGTTCAGAAACACAGGGCAGACACAGACGGAGTGGAGGTCCCCTTTGGAGGTGGCTTTATTATCATAAACATTGGCAAATAAATGCTACAGAAAGGCCAATGGGCTCAGTTCCTCCTCAGGAGGACTCCTGTGAATAAGCAAGAAATCAAGGTGAGAAAGAAAAAGGGGAGCCATGGCCTGAGCCTGACTGGCTGGGCCCATAAGTCAACCACACAGCCCAGCTGCAGCTGGTTCATCCCACCAGGGAATCACTGTCCAGCTCTGCTAACCAGGACACAGATAGGATCTTGATATCTCTTTCTTGCCTCTATATGCTTCTCACGCCTAGCACAGTGCCTTGCATATAGTAGGTGCTCAACAAATGAAGAACCAGAGGATTCAAGTGGGCCCTCCAAGAAACCATGACATGTAATTTACAAGGAAGAAAACTCTTGTTTAATGAGGGTTAGTAATTTGCTCAAGGTAGCGATTTGTACATAGCTAGCAAATAATTTGCATATAGCTAGCAAGCCACAGAGCCAGGATTAGAACTCAGGCAGTCTAGTTCCTGAGCTGTGCTCCTCACCAGTCTGCTCTGCTGCCTTCCACACACTCAGTATTTTCATCAGCACAAACACACACTCACATAAAAGGCACATACACATAGTCCCTGAAACACTTCCTGTGTTCAGACAACACACACATATGAAATGCCAATTTACATACTTCGCATGCACATGAGCACACAAATGAACAACTAGTCACTCAGCTGCACCCAGAACAGGGCTGGGCTCACCTAGGGCATGGGGAGCTCTGTGGTTCTAACCGGCCAGCCTGGATATACCCCTCAATGCTGCACCCCCTCACCTAGCCTCTAGGATTGCCTCCAGGAAGTCAGGTTCAATGCCGGGAGCGTCCTGCAGTTGACAAAGTCCCGGGGATGTTTGTTGGACATGAAGATGTTGTTCTTAGACACAGTGGTGATGCCCGTGTTGTCACAGATGATCCGGGGCAAGGAGATCTGAGCCAGGGCCTGTCGCTGCTGCATACTGAACACGCCGTCGTTCTCCCACCAAAACCTGCATGGGGGACACCCATGGACTCTGTACCTGAGGATATTCAGAGCTGCCAGGGCATCGATGGGCTTGTGCTGCTCACTCGATGTAAGAAGGCCACAGCAAATGCTGCCTGGCAGCACGGGAGGGCCCCATCTTTTGGGCAGCCCAGGGGCTTTCACACTAGTGACCATCTACTCGTAGTGCAGAGCAAAGCACAGCTGCCCAGGGGCCTTTCCCTTTCCCTAGCCTGGCGGCCTCCAGGGCACCACGCTTGAGGGGGACCCAGGCCCACACGCACTCCTGATGCTCTGTGCCCTGGCTAGAGGCTGCATCCACAGGAGTGGGAGAGAATCTTGGGGGTGGTTTATACTTTGTCCACCCAGAGGGGGGAACCTTTTTCTAATTTTCCCAAATGTGCAATACAGGCTAAGCAAGAACTAGACAGACATGAAGACGTCAGGACCACGATAATATGACACTAAGGGAAGCTGTGGGGAAGCTGGGAAGGGACTGCCCATGGGTGACTGACACCCCCACAGTTACACGGTGAAACCCACGGGAAGAAGTGTCTAAGGGTGGCATTTTTCTGTCTGTCTCCCTTTTTCTATCTGCCTACAACCAGGGGTCCAGGTCTGTCCTTGCTGCACCCCAACAGGTTCAGGGCACATTAGGGGCACTCCAGGGCATCTGGAGGCTTCCAGGAATACACTGGAAACTTACTGACTCCTTCCAGTCCTTCACCTGACGGGAGGAAATGTGGGATCCAAGAGAGTGAAGGATAGGCCCACAGCCACCCAACAGCCCACGCCTCCTGCCCCCCCTCACCGATCACCATCCCGGAGCTTCCTGAACTGGGTGCCGATGATGCAGGCGAGCAGCCGGCCCACTCGGCCCTTGGGCTCCAGGGGTTCGGCCACGCCACCCATCCAGATGTCGATGTTGTTGGGCGTGCCATACTGCGCCATCAGTTTCCTTGCCAAATCCAGGTTCTTCAGCACTGTGCCCAGCTCGCCCACCGTATTGGGCTCCGGGAGCCCACAGAAGCGCCTCCAGGCATTGTACCCTGCATGGAGGAGGGGATAGATGGCTGTGGGCAGGTCCCTCTGCTTCAAGGTGGGGAGGTCACTGGAGATAGCAGGGAAGATTCACATATCTGCCAACAGCCCAGAAAACCCACCTTCCCAACACAACCAAGGTCATAGAAAGGGGAGGGAAGAACCTCACCTCAGGGAACCCTGAACCTTTGGCTCAGACCAAGGGGCACAACTGGGCCTCTCTGGGACCCTCTCTGTCTTTCCCCTGCCCTTCTACCATAAGGCAAACCCTAAACCGCCACAGTTCCTGCCGGGTCCAAGAATACCGGCATCTCCATGTCCCCCTCCCGAGCAGCCCAACGTGTCTGTCTCTCACCCCTGAGAGGTGAAATATGTCTAGAAGCCTCAGCCACATAGGGTTTAGGCGTTAGGGTTAGGCTGATCTGGCTTCAAATTTAAGCTTTTCCACTGACTTGGCTAGAGAACCTGGCCAGGTTCTGAATCTCATCAAGTCTCAGCTTCCTCATCAGTAAAAAGGATGCAACAATAATCTCTTCTCCCAGAGTTCATACACAAGGAAGCAAAATGGAATGACGACAGAGACAGATTTTCAGACAGTGAGTTATCGTTACGATGATGATGCCCTTAGAATGAAAATTACATCATGCAAAGGAGGCTGAGAAGAGTGGGAAACTGATCAGATGGGTCCAGCGAAAGGCAGGGCCTGGCCTCAGACTACTTCCTGAGAGCAAAGTGCCTGTAATATGCTTTGGAAGGGGCAGGGCCCCTAGAATGGGAAGGGGAGCTATGGGCCACCTGGGAGACAGCTCGGTGGAGGGGAGCATTGGGGAGACCCCTGCAGCCTCTCACCTGGGAGGCCATGGTCCCTGCTGCGCTGCATGTTCAGAGCGGGCAGGTCCAGCCCAATCCTCATGACCTGCTCAAACAATCGCTCCCGGATCTCATCCACTGCAATTTGGTTCTGACGATTCAGCTTGGCAGGGGTGGCCATGAGGCCCCGGAGGATGGGGTCAATGCCACCTGGGGACCAGAGGAGCCAGGTCAGGGGAAGTATCTGGCTCAGTATCAGAGCTCAGACTGGAGTCAGGGACAAGTCCAGGTAGGGTCAGGAGGATTCAAGAAGAGGGCTGGGCACATGCAGAGTCTGGTGCCAAGGTGGTGCCAGCGAGCAGGTCCTCACTGGTCACTACATGACCCAAGGGGCATACAGGTCTCAGGAGATTATGCCATTTAGACTTGCAAGATTGAGATGCTCCCAGGCCCTGGCCTCCTGGGTCACAACAAGCCACAGCAAATAGGAAGTAGCCAGTTCCCTCTGAGAGCCATCCACACCCCCACTCTTTGTTATCACATACAGAAACAGAGTCAGGGGAACTGAGGCTGGACAGTCAGAACACATATCCAGGATGAGAGGACAGCAGATCACTCCCCACCCTAGCTCCCTAGAGGTGACCTCCCTAGGTGACCCCCACCCCACCCTTCACTGCCAACCCACTCACTCCTGGCCTAGGTCAGGCTTACCTTCCAGCACCACCCTCCAGGAGGCAAAAAAGACCCTGCTAAGTGGGACTCTGGGGTTGGGTTCCATGGGCTGGTACCGATTGTCCAGGCGGAACATGAAGGGTTGGATGAGGGTATGGCCATAGCGGAAGGCATTGGTGAAAACGTTGGCGATGCGTGGGTCCACTGAGTCATTGTAGGAACGATACCTGGGCAGGTATTTCCTCATGGCAGCTGGCCCCAGCACCAGGGGCAGGTAGTCCCGGTAAGTAATGATCTAAAGACAAGTTATTTGGAACGCCTCTCCACCTACTCCTCCCTGCAGAGTCTCGGCCTGCTAATGGCTTGGGGGACCCCTCCCATCCCTCTGTGGTCAGGGAATTGTCTCCCACAATACCAGTCCTGGACCTAACAGAGTGGCACTGAGAGGCATAAACAGAGCTCTACTGCTTGCTGGCTGGGTGACCTCGGACCAGTCATTAACCTCTCTGAGCCTGAGTTCCTCAAATATACATTAAGGATAATTATATTGCCCTCTGCCTTCGAGGACTAAACAGCAAATCACTTTATCGGTCATTGTGATAACTTCCTTGTCCTCAAGTTGTTAATGTCTCATTTCTGCAACTATCTTATAAAGTCCTTGAGGGCAAGGGGAATTGAAGTTGTTGAAATTCTTCACAGGGCCCACCACGTGTCTGGTCCACAGTAGGGCTCAGTATAGGTTTGTGGAAAGCAGGGAGGCAGGAAGGAATGAAGGGCCATTCTGGCATGATTCTCCCCAGTGAAAAGGGAAGATGTGGAACAGTCTCACTCTAGAGTCTAGATTCTAGAAGTTCTTTCAGAGTGTAAATGAATCCGACTTGAGTTCTTAGTGCAAATCAAAAACTTACCCTTAGCACCTGAAACTCTCTCCTCCAGAATCCAGCAGTGTGTGTGTGTGTGTGTGTGTGTGTGTGTGTGTATGTGTGTGTGTGTCTGCATCTGGGCAATGAAATACCAGATGTTGAGAGACAGAACCAAGAACATTGCCCCAGGGGAAAGTGAAGCTAAGGAGGTTGGGTGGGTTATGACAGAATCAAAAAGAAGAGGAGAGTGAGCCAGATGCAGTGACTCGTGCCTGTAATTCCAGCACTTTGGGAGGCCAAGGCAAGTGGATCATTTGAGCTCAGGAGTTTGAGACCACCCTGGGCAACATGGCGAAACCCCATCGCTACAAAAAATACAAAAATTAGCCGAGCATGGTGGCACACACCTGTAATCCCAGCTACCCAGCTAATCAGGAGGCTGAGGTGGGAGGATGGCTTGAGGCCGAAAGGCGGAGGTTGCAGTGAGCCAAGATCGTGCCACTGCACTCCAGCCTGGGCAACAGGCTTCTTTTAATTTAAAAAGAAGAGGGGAGTGGGTAAATGAGCTAAGAGCAACAGCAAGATGGAGGAAAGAAGCATTTACTGAACAGCTAGTACACACCAGGCACTGAACCAAACATTCAACCCTCCCAACACCACAAGATGTTGTGAAAATGTCTCACAGTCTTCTTTCCCACAGGAAAAAGACCGTGAGGGCAAATCTGGGAAAAAGGAGCAGGAAGGGAAGGAGCCTTTGTCAAGCACTTAGTATCTGAAAGGTGTTTTCATGTATATCCCATAATTCTTACAGCCCCGTGGATGAAGAAGGCAAGGCTCAGGAGGGTTAGGAACTTGTCCAAGGTCACTAGTATGTTGCAGGGGCACATCTGCACTCCGCATGCCTGTTGCTCAAGACAGCCTACCTGGACCATGGCCCCCACGATCTTCCGGGCTTCCTGGTAGAGCCTCTCTCCATCCCACCTGGGGTTCAGGCGCTTGAGCTCTGTGGCCAGCCGGTTGTGCTCCCGAAGTAAGAGGGTGTGCATGGAGGTGAGCTCAGGCATCTCACTGGAACGGGTGTCCCCTTAGGGAAGCAAAAGCCACTGTCATTCCCAAGACCTCCATCCTAGAAAAGATTTGCTCCACTAAATCTCCCTCCCCAGCCAAAACCTGAAATGTCTCCTACTTGCCCCTCCTCCCCATCCATCTTTTCATATCATCCTCAATTTATACTCTTCTAGGAGGCCTGCTCTGATGCCCCAGGCCGCAATAATAGCCTCTGCCTCAGTTCAGGGGTGCTGCTGGTTGGGGATGCTCATTCGATGGGCATCACTTTCAACACATGACTTGCCACTTTCCTGCACCTGAAACTGGGAGCTCCTTGGGCACAAGGACTAAGGCTTGTGTTTTTATATTTTACCCTCCTGCCTAGCACACACATGGATACATGAGGCTTAACACAGTGCCTGGTACAAAGGATGAGACTTATGAACACTGCTTGGTTAACTGATTCTCTTGATTCCAAGGAGTGCCTGAGAAGAAGTATGCACATTGGCACAGCCTATGATAATGCCATGTCAGACGCAGCCAATGATCACAGCACTCTTTCCTACTAAAACTGGATACAACCTCAGGCTCCTTCTCAACACAGGAATCCAGAAAGCCACTACCGTTTGAACAGAGTTGTCAGCCTGCCCTTTACTACATGCCAATGGTGCAGCCTGCTCCAGGGGAGGGGGCTAGGACATGAGATGTGTGAAGTCCACACCACTAAGCAGAAGCTCCCTGGTTCCCCTAGTCCTCCCACAGCCCTTCTTCGCACCGCCAGAGGGCTGGGGTCAGGACCCTAGAATCAGTCCTTGCCAACTCTAGAAGCTGGTGGAAAGGAAATTCTCTGAGAGCAGCATCTCTGTCTATGAGCAGCTAGAGGTCACAATGACCCAGGCTTGGGGCATGGAGCTCATCAAGTGAGACTGGGGACAGTTGAGTATGGTTAAGGAGAGCTGCCCTTGCCTAACTAGCCCAGAAGAGGTGGGGCCTCTCTTGCAGGAAATCCAACCTTGATCCTCCTCCCAGGGTTCCAGCCAGGGAGAGACCAGCAGGAACCACCAGGAGGAGGCAGAGGGAGGCCAAGGTACAAGGTCTGAGGTCCACTATTGGTCTTACATTTCAAAACACTGGAAAATGTCCAGTCATGGCTGCCATCACTGCCCCAATCGTGTCTCCAAAACTACCAGTTGTTTAAATCTAAAATCCCATCATCTCTTATTACGGACAACTAAGATGCACGGGAGGGGACATTTCGGAGCAGTGTGGTCCAACACACAACTTCCAAGATGAAGAAAATATTTTACGTCTGTGCCACCCAACAGGGGAGCCACTAGACTGTGAGACAATTGAGCATTTGAAATGTGGCTAGCACCGCTGAGAAACTGGGTTTAATTTAAAATAACTAAAATTAAAATCACCACACGCAACTAGTGGCTACCACACTGAACAGCGTCGTGCTACAGGGCAAGGGCACCACAGCGCGGTCTGTTCTTTAGTTCCCTGCCCCTGAGGGATTCAACGCTCTCCTTTTCCAGAGTCCAGAAGGGAAAAGAGAGACAGAGAAAGCCATGGACTGATGGACAGCAGCTCCTCAGACATCCTTGGGTCTCCATCTTAGGGTTGGAGAGGTTGTTTGCTTTTCTGCCTTTCTGGCTCCATCTGACTTGTTACCAAGGCAACTGGATTAATATCATGAAGTTGATATTTAATGGCTGGTGAGGACAGTCTCTCTAAGTGCAGACCCACAAGCTGCTCACAAACAGGCTCACTGTGGCTCCAGCAGGGAACACTTCCCATGCCACCCCTGGTCCCCACCCCAAAGCTGACCTGCCAGGAAGCAGGGGATGCGCGCCGAGCGGTTGGTGAGGAGACAGGGGTCGTCGTGCAGGTTGTCAAAGGGCAGCAGGGCCCGCCCATTGTCTTGGAAGCGCTGGTTGACGGCCAGCAGCCCCAGCTGGTTGGACCCGTTCCGCAGGTTCCTGGCCAGCGGCTCCTCGCTGCCGTACACCATGCTGGCGTCCACGAAGGAAGTAAGCGCATTGATCTGGTTGCGGATGGTGATGTTGCTGCTGGTGCAGGCCGGGCAGGAACGGAAGAATGGGATGCAGTCGGCTTGGTTCTTGATGCGGGGGTCGTTGGGCGGGATCTGAGGCACAGAGAGAGGCCAGACTGGCTCACTGAGGGCAGGGAAGGTGCCCAGGCAGAAGTGGCTGTCCCCTGCCCTCAGGACCTCTGGTCCCCTCAACCTTTAGAGAGGCCTCTGGATGCCCCAATGGGATCGCTGCCTGGGGCTCTACCACAGCAGCCTCTGAGGGGAAAAGTTAATGAGCAGAACACAGAACACTGAACTGGGAGCGTGGGTAGCCCCTGGATCTGGGCACCACCAGACCTCAGCCCCTCCTCACTAAAGCATCGCCTATCTCTCTCCACTTCTCTCTGCTGCACCTGCTCTTCCTCTGGCCTGGCATTCTCCTGTCCGCCTCTCTCCCTCTCTCTCAGGCTCTCTCTCCTTTCTCTCCTCCTCCCTCCATGCTCAGCAAATGCCTCAACCACCCTGCCCACTCCCAGCCCTGTCCCACAGCACCGCCAGACCCCCAGGCCCTCTCCTTCTGTGCGATAGGGGTTGGAGGGCTGCCCCCTCAGCGGGGAGGAAACAGGACTGAGCACGGAGGCTCGAGAGCACTGGAAAGGTCCTCCTCCCAGAACTCTCTCCCAGCGTAACAAAGAGCCAGTAATTCCACCAAGACTCCTGTCAGCGAGGGATGAATACCCTTCTCTCCCTTGGACTGGGAGAGGCAGTGAGCAAATGGACGGCGCTGACCGCCAGCTGGCTGAGCCCAGGCGCAGGAGGGAGACAGGTCCCAGCTGAGCAGCCAGTGCCTTTGGACACCGGGAGGCAGGGCCAGCCTTCCTCAGCGACTGGGAAAGGAAACCTGGGCACAGAAGGGAGATGGCCTCTTCCAGACACACTCCCCTCTCCCCATCCAGACAGGGGGGCGGGAAGCAGGGCCACCTTGAGCGGGAAGCAGGGCGGCTGCTGCACGCAGCTGGTCTCACAATTGACCCCAGTGAAGAAGGAGGTCCGGGCGGCCGGCTCGGGAGTGAAGTCGAGGTCGTGGTCCAACAGCTGGCCCCACTGCATGAACATGAGTGAGCGCTCCTGGTCTGGGGTCAGCTGGTCCGTGGGAAAGCGCACGATCGCGTTGGAGACCGCGCGAGCCTGCGGGACACAGAGGTCAGCGGGCGCCTGGGTCCGCGCGCCCCATGGCCGGGCCTTGCCCCCTCTGCCCGCAGGCGCTCACCAGGGGCACCGGGAAGCCGTTGCGTTTGACCCCGGACGTCCAGCCATAGGGAAGCGAGAAGCCGTCCTCATACTCCGCGGGCAGCCAGCGCGCAAAAGCACGGTTGGAGGCCCCCAGAGTGGGGCTGCGTCTGAGAGGGGAGGACAGAGTGCTGACACGGAGAGGTCCGAGGCACTCAGGCCGCCTCCCGGAGCCCGGGTCCTGCCGCCACCGCAGCCGCCGCACCTGTTGTTGCACATGCCGGTGATGGTGCGGTATTCGTCCCGCTCCGGGCAAGCCAGCCCCACGTCCTGGTAAGCGCAGCCGCTTGACTTAGACAACAAATTCAGCTGAGCGGGCGTTAGCACATCTGCCGCGGGTGGAAAGAGGATTGGGGGAGCCACGCCCCCTCACTTCCTAACCCAGGCAACCTGAGGCTGAGGGGGCCCAGTCTGAAGTGGAGGGGATATTAGGATGCCCCTGAGACTGACTGCCTGGAGGAAGAGGTTGAGGGGATCACTGGAAGACAGCTGGGGTCTCTAGGAGGAGTGACTAGTGGAGCAGGAGCCTGGGGTGGGATGGGCTACAGTACCAGTGACATTGAATGGCCCCTGCCACAGGGACCGCAGCTTCCTCTCCAGCAGGCCTAGGGCCACGTGCAGGTAGTCAGCAGATCTCGCAGCAGTCCTGGTGGCTGCCACTGGCTGCTTGAAGTAGGATAGGAGTTCCATGGGGCTGGCTGAGCCACTGCGAAGCTTCTGCTTGATGCTGTTTGGAGAAAGGAGTGAGGGCCAGAGAAGGAGTGCAGACTCATTCAGCAGAGCCCCAGGCCAGGGGCAGACATGCAGGACCATGCAGACAGGCCCACGGGTGGGAAGAAGGCTTCCCTTTATAAAAAGGATATGGACCTGGGTGTCCAGACAGAGGCAAGGCTTTGGGAAGGATGGCTTTGAAGCTGTTCTCCCATCCAGAGACAGGGACAGACAGATAGAAAGAAAGGGAGTCCACATGGGTCCCCATAGGCCCCCTCTCCCACCTTCAAACTCCCTGCTGCCTGCTCCTTCTCCAAAATGCCTGGGCCAGCCTTGCCCAGAGCTGAGCAGTGCCTCATGCCCCACCTTTCCCGCCGCTCCTTGTAGGCCCTGTCCACCAGCTGCTTGGCCTCCTCCATGCAGCTCAGCACCAACGAGGTGTCCACCTCCCCCAGGACAGCTGCCCAGAGCAAGGATCAAAAAGTCAGGAATGGGCTCTGAGTCCCCATTAGGCCCCAGAGCTAGGAAGGCCTGCACTGAGAAAAGGGGTCCCTGGAACACAACCACCCCATCTTCCCCCACCTTGGGAACTGTTACCTGGAGCAGCACCTTCAGAGGGCTGGAGCATGCCCAGAACAGCCAGGAGCCCTGCTAGGGCCAGAAGCAGCTTCATCTCTGCAAGGAGACCCCCAGCCCAGCAAGGCCCTGAGTCCACAGTGCATCTGAGAAAAGGGAAGAAGGGAACCCCCGTCTCTCTTCTCCTGGGCTTCTCAATCCCCCTTTGCACCTCAGCCCCACCCCAGAGGCCCCTGTCTATATATGAAGTGAGACCTCCTTGACGAGGGGCCCAATGCACCCTTATCCACTTGCCAGCTGCTGTCATCCAGCCTCCAAGGACCCTACCTCCACAGCTCACCTGATAGTGGCAACTCTTCTTAGCTGAATCTGGGCTTTTATGTTCTCTAAGCTGGGGGCGGGGTGAGGCATGGGAAGGTCTGATCCTGGAATCTGAATTCTCTCCTCCCCCACTGGGGTTAGAACGTACATACAGAGGGGCCCCTGAAATGGGGGGAAGGGGCAGGAAAGGAGGGACCAGCATTGTCCCCAGCCTTTGGTTTTGTTTTGTTTTTGAGAGGTCATCTTGCTCTGTCACCCAGGCTGCTGTGCAATGGTTCAAGCAATTCTCCTGCCTCAGCCTTCTGAGTAGCTGGGATTACAGGCATCCACCACCACACCTGGCTAATTTTTGTATTTTTAGTAGATACGGGTTTTCACCATGTTGGCCAGGTTGGTCTTGAACTCCTGACTTCAAGCGATCGGCCCATCTAGGTCTCCCAAAGTGCTGGGATTATAGACACGAGCCACTGTGCCCAGCCTGTCCCCAGCCTTTGAATTTAGCATATCCAGCCCAAGGTTTCTCATTGTGTGCCTATACCAGCGCTGTCCCCAGGGGGTACACACAACTAACCCCTCTGAAATTCTGGTCATACTGATCATCCAGGGTTCTTTTGAAAGGAACAGAAGTCAGGAACTGGTAGCCCAAGGAATTATGGGGCATAGAGTAGGCCCAGGGAAGACAGGAGGGTGAAAGGGAGACCTGGCATAAAGATGACCCAACTGGTCTCAGGTGGCCATCCCCGACTCCAACAGTAACCTAGGTCCTGCAGCCAACCCCGCTGAGCAGCCTCTGGTACTTGGTAGGGCTAAGGGGACAGGAAATCTGTCTGGAGACCGTTAGGCTTCACAGGAAGGAGGACCCTGAGGGCTGTGGGCGCAGGACCAAGGTAACTTCCTCTATCCCTCCTCACTCCCCTTTCTTCTTGGCTTCTGGTAGTGGGACTGTCTCCAAACTTCCCCTCCCCACCACCATCTGCTCCTGGATTTCAGGAACCAGGAGAGAGCAGAGCTGGTTGTGGTTGATGATCAGTTGGGTGACACAGCCCAGGGCCTCTCTGGGACAAGACAGTGCAGTTGGGAGGATTTGGGTTAATGATTCTGAATCATTCTGAAATAGAAGAGGGTGTTTCTTACTTGAGAAAGCCAGCAAAACGGCCACCAGCCTCAAGCAGGAAAAGTACTATGATTTTCAACTAAATTTATCTACCTCTCTGGTCAGGCTGAGCTCATGTCAACTATGCCATCCATCTCCCATTTAAATTCCACCTCCTACCTTCAGCCACCTTCCTGCCACCCACTGTTGTCTTCTTATGCCCAGACCACTTCTTGCCCAAGGGAAAAGGGACTGCCGTGCCCAGAACATCTTCCCAGTGTGTCCATTCAATTTCTTTCATTCAATGATTTCTTCCACAAGTATTTACTGAGCGCTTGTCAGGTACTTTGCTGGGCGCTGGGCATGTCCGAAGGATCCCTCGTCCAGAGATCCTGTCCCCTGCTGGGAAGAGAAACCCAGGAGCCCCTGAGTTCAGCTTTTGCCCTGCCAGTGACTTGCTGTGTGTGAACTTGGTGAAGTGGCTCTTTGTGAATCAGGTTCTAGAATTGTGTAGGCTTTTGGAAATGATTTTTCAATCCTTTAAGTAATATAATTTTCATTGATGCAAAGTTTGAGAAAACAAGTAAGCAAAAGTAAAAATCAATCAAAATCACTTATAATCATGTGAGATTGTGGGTACTTTTTTTCTCTCAAGGTTTACCATTGTCTTCACATAAATAAACAGTAGGAAGGAAAATAATTGCCCATAATCCTACCATTCACCAATACCTCACTTAATAATTTGATGTCCTATATGTAGAAATAATATATTTTTTTAAATATTGGTAAGAGGAACTTTAAATATTGTTTTGCCATCTCCTTTCGGTACCTAACAATTTTAGTCTGGGTATCTCCCTGTGTCAATAAATATAGATTTACTTCATTTTTATGTCTGTATAATATTTCATATAAATATTTTATATGATTTATTAACTAATCCTATCTCATTAGATGCTTAGGTTGTTTCTGATTTTCATTATTATAAGTAGTACTAGGACAAGCATCCATGGAGTTAAATCTCTAGCCACATCATCAATTATTTCCTAAGGCAAGAAGTCTTGGAAGTAAAATTGCTCAGCCAGGTGCAGTGGCTCATGGCTATTATCCCAGCATTTTGGGAGACAGAGGTGGGCAGGCGGATCACCTGAGGTCAGGAGTTCAAGACCAGCCTGACCAACGTGGAGAAACCCTGTCTCTGCTAAAAATACAAAATTAGCTGGGCGTGGTGGCACGTGCCTGTAACCCCAGCTACTTGGGAGGCTGAAGCAGGAGCATTGCTTGAACCCAGGAAGCGGAGGTTGCAGTGAGCCAAGATCACACCATTGCAACAAGAGCAACTCCATCTCAAAAAAAAAATAAAAAAGAAGAAGAAGAAGAAGAAGAAGCAGTAAAATTGCTGGGTATCTGGGCATGCACATTGTAGGGCTTTTTAATATTGATAGTCAAATGGCCTGCTGAAGATTGTGCCTCATCCTCTCTTCAGCCATGCATGAGAGTGCCTGTCCCCTGTCACCCTTGTCAACCTTGAGTATCAGGGTCCTTTTGCTCTTTTAAAGGAATTGTCAAGGCTCAAGACGGGAGAGACATTTAATGCAATCCCCTTACTGCAGAGCTGAGAAAGAGGGAACCCAGGGAAGGAAATGACTTGATCAAGGTCGACAGTGTGGCCCAGTTCAGAATAATCTCCATGTCAGGTCTCTTGACTTCCAAACCAGTGCTCTTGACCCAGTAGCCTCTGGACACCTCTTCCTGACCTTTCATTCAATGATTTCCTCAGCAAGTATTTACTGAGTGCTTGGCGGGTACTGTGCCTGGCACTGGGCATTCTCCACTGAGCAAAGCATGGGCCTCATCCTCAAGGAGTTCACAGAGGGGAGCAGAAAGGGAAACAAATGGCACCCCAAGAGCCCGTGCAGCCATGCAGGGATCTTAAGAAGCAGCAAAGAGCAGCACTTGGATTTACTGGGGGAGGTCAAGGAAGGCTTTCTAGAGGAGTCTTCAGAATCAATCTGGAGACTGTCCTGAAGAATGTCTGTCTCAAAGCTGACCAAGTAGACCCAGAGAGGGAAGAGCATTCTGGGCCCAGAGAATGACACTGTCGGCTTCACTCAGTTCCAACACAGGGAGAGGGTGGACAGGGTGAGGCTGGTGGGGCAGGCAGAGGCCAGGATGCAACATTCTCACGGACCAACTGAGAAATTGTAGTCCCGAAGCCCCAGGGAGGCATGAAGTCTGTGAATCGGGAGTGGGTGGTCCAAGTTACTTTAGAAAGCTAACACGCTGGGGCTGCAGTGTGGACAGTGCACTGGACGAGAGGCCCATACATGGAGACCTGGCAGGCAGCATCTCAGCAATTCACCTGTGAAGAGGCTTGCTCTGCTTCCTCACAGGTAGCAATCAGGTTAGGAATGTTTGAAAATCCTTTTCTGAGAATGATGTTCAAAGACCCAAAGTGCTCCACCCACACAGAGGTGGGGGCACTCTCAAGATGTGGATTCCCCAAAGCTCCTGCCTTTGGCCCAAGGCTGGGTCTGAGGGTGCCCATGTGTGTGCCAGGGCTAGAGATGTTCTGTGACTTGATGAGGTTTCCAACCAATTAAAAATGATCCACCTGAGGTCACCCCAAGGCAGTCAGCCTCTCCTGTCTGCACCTCTGTCGTTCCCTCATCTGGACCCTGTCAGGCAGGGGTGTGTTTGAGGCTTAAAGCACTTCTCAGCATGCAGAGTAATCAGGAGAACGCAGCTCCAAGGGGTGGGAGAGATTTCAAATAAGCCTTGTCCGGTATAAGTTACTGGCCAGCTCCCCTTCCTGGGGGTAGCCTCTGGAGGGCACTGCCAGAACTGCTACATCCCAAGACTATAGTCATTTGAGGGAGCTCCCCGCCTCCAACACACACACACACACACACACACACCCCTGCCCTCTCTTCTGCCCACTTATATTTCCCAAATATCCCCACCCCCAGGGTGAAGCCCAACTGCCTGTGGGATAACGGGTCCTCTCTGCTACTGCTTGCAAAACAGCTTGTTCTTTCTTAATGCTATTTAGGAAACAATTCAGTTGGGATTTCAGCCAGATTTCCTGTGTGTGTGGTTGGAGAGAAAGAGGCTCCCCAAGAAGGCCATGGAAGCTGGGGAGATGGAAGAGGCAGCGGCTGCTTAGACACACCAGTTGTACCCAGCCCATAGATTGTGTTTGATCTCTCTTTATAATTGTTTTCATTAATTTTGAATTCGATAGGTAATACCTGGATGTATTTTGAATAGAATTTAAAATTACAGACCAGACCAAAGCTCCCCTTAGATTAGGTTATTAGACAGTTAGGGCCCAGATGAAGGAACGACAGAGGTGCCTCATCCCCAATTCCAGTCCCCTTCCTCCACTCTTCAGATATAAACACTGTTCACATGTTTGTATTTGTCCTTCCAAATCTTTTAATAATACTTTACATTCATTCATATTTATGAATTTGTGCAAAATATTCTTTTTTCTTGTTTTTCTCCATAAATGATACCGCATTATACGTATTGTTCTGTGATGCGTTTCCTTTACTCAGTACATTTTATAGATCTATCATGTACCACTTAGAGCATGATCTCACTTTTTTTTTTTGCGGGGGGCGGGGTTGGTATTTTTTAGAGACAGGGCCTCACTCTGTTGCCCAGGCTGGAGTGCAGTGGCACACTGCAGCCTGGAATTCTTGGACTCAAGCCATTCTCCTGCCTCAGGCTCCTGAGTAGGATCTCACTTTTTTTAACTTACGTGATATTCTTCAGTTGGCCTGTCTCTCCATTTTGTGACCATTCCTCTACTAATGGAAGCTGACACTTTTACATTTTTTCACCATTAAAAACAATGCCTCAGCCAGGTGTGGTGGCTCATGCCTGTAATCCCAACATTTTGGGAGACTGAGGCAGCCAGATCACCTGAGGTCAGAAGTTGGAGACCAGCCTGGCCAACATGGTGAAACCCCATCTCTACAAAAAAAAAAAAAAATTAGCCAGCCATGGTGGTGCACTCTTGTAGTTCCAGCTACTCATGGGGCTGAGGTGGGAGGATCATTCAAGTGCGGAAAGTCAAGACTGCAGTGAGCTGAGATTGCACCATTGCACTCCAACCTGGGCAACAGAGCAAGATTCTGTCTCAAAAAACATATATCATAAAATAAAAATACTGGATACTTTGGCTCCTGCCTATGATCACAGCACTTTGGGAGGCCGAGACAGGCAGATCACCTGGGTCAGGAGTTCAAGACCAGCCTGACCAACATGATGAAACCCCATGTCTACTAAAAATACAAAAATTAGCCAGGTGTGGTGTTGCACACCTGTAATCACAGCTTACTTGAGAGGCTGAGGCACAAAAATCACTTGAACCCGAGAGACAGAGGTTGCAGTTAGCCGAGATAATGCCATTACACTCGGCTAGGGCGATAGTGTGAGACTTCATCTCAAAAAAAAAAAAAAAATTAAGTCCAGGTACAGTAGCTCACACCTATAATTCTAACATTTTGGGAGGCTGAGGTGGGAGGATCACTTTAGCCCAGGAGTTTGGGACCAACCTGAGCAACATAATGAGACTCTGTCTCTACAAAAAACAGTAAACAAAATAATACAAAATACAAATACAAAAAGTATCTGGGTGTGATGACTCTCCTGTAGCTCCAGCACCTTGGGAGGTTGAGGAGGAGGATCACTTCAGCCCAGGAGTTCAGGGTTACAGTGAGCTATGATCACACCAATGCACTCCAGCCTGAGCAACAGAGCAAAACCCTAATAAATAAAATCTTAATAGATACATATTACTAAACTGTCCTCCAAACTTTGTAAAAATCTCAGGGGCAAAGAATGGAATCACATTATTGGTTCAATTTTTGTTTATTTGATTAACGGTGAGATCAAGCATGTTTTTATTTGAATTATGTCTTCTGCAAACTTTCCTGTGTTTCGTTTTGTTAATTTTCTTTGGGGTTGTCACTCTTCTTATTGATGTGTAACAAGCATTCTGTATTCTGGGTAAGTACTAATCCTTCCATTGTTAGGTATGTTCCAAATATTTTTCTAGTATGTTGCTTTTCATTTCTGTTTTTTTATAGTGTCTTAATTTCGAGGTGGTCAAATGTATCAATCTTTTTCTTTATGGATTTTGCTTTTTGTTTTATTTATTTATTTATTTTGGATTTTGCTCTTCAGGTTTTCTTTTTTAAAGGGGCTCTTTCTTCAAGATCATATGCATATTTTCCTGTATATTCTTGTAAGACTTTAACACTTTGCTTTTTACACTTAGGTCTCTAATCCATCTGGGATTTTGTGTGTGCAAATGGTATGAGATGGGAGCTGTCTTTATTTTTTTTCCCTAAACAGATAATCAGTAGTCCCAATGCCTTTAACTGAATAATCTGTCATGTCTCCACTGAATTGAGATACTAATTTTGTCACTTACCATTAATATGTGTATATTTCTGATTATTCTACTCTACTTTCCTAGTAGTCTATCTATTCTTATGTCAATACCTAATCATTACAATTGCTACAACTTTCTAATACGTTTTGATTACAGGTGAAATAAATTATCCTTCCTCACTCTTTTTAAAAGTAATCTTTAGCATTTTAACATATTTACACTTGTTTAAGAATTTCTGAATGTTTGTCTAGTTCCATAAAAAATCTTGTTGAAAGCCCATTCAAAAATGGGCAAAGGATATGAACAGACACTTTACAAAAGAAGACATACATGAGGCCAACAAATATATGAAAAAATGCTCATCATCACTGGTCATTAGAGAGATGCAAATCAAAACCACATTGAGATACCATCTCACGCCACTTAGAATGGCGATCATTAAAAAACCTGGAGACAACAGATGCTGGAGAGGATGGGGAGAAATAGGAACACTTTTACACTGCTGGTGGAAGTGTAAAGTAGTTCAACCATTGTGGAAGACAGTGTGGCGATTCCTCAAGGACCTAGAAATAGAAATTCCATTTGACCCAGCAATCCCATTACTGGGTATATATCCAAAGGACTATAAATCGTTCTACTATAAGGACACATGCACACCAGTGTTCATTGCAGCACTGTTTACAATAGCAAAGACCTAGAACCAACCCAAATGCCTATCGATGATAGACTGGACTGGGAAAATGTGGCACATATACACCATGGAATATTATGCAGCAATCAAAAATGATGAGTTCGTGTCCTTTGTAGGGACATGGATCAATCTGGAGAATATCATTCTCAGCAAACTGACACAAGAACAGAAAATGAAATACCACATATTCTCACTCATAGGTGGGTGTTGAACAATGAGAACACATGGACACAGGGAGGGGAGCACTACACACTGGGGTCTATTGGGGGATTAGGGGAGGGACAGTGTGGGGAGGAGCTGGGGAGGGATAGCCTGAGGAGAAATGCCAAATGTGGGTGAAGTGGAGGAAGGCAGCAAAACACACTGCCACATGTGTACCTATGCAACTATCTTGCATGTTCTGTACAGGTACCCCAAAACCTAAAGTGCAATAAAAATAAAAAACAAAAATAAATAAATAAATAAAAATAATAAAAGAATAATCTTCTTAAAAATGTAAAAAAAAAAATCCTGTTGAGATTTTTTATGACATTGTATTCAATTTATACATAAATTTGGTAACAATTGATATCTGTATGATACTGATATCTTCCTATCACTGTACATTCATTCATTCACTCCACATATATGTACTGAGTGCCTACCATGTGCCAGCACTGTTCTGGGTCCCAGGGATACAGCAATCAACCAATTACTTGCTCCCATGGAGTTTATATTCTTGAGTAATACAATGTATCATTCCATGTGTCTTCTTTTGTATCTTTCCTTAAAATGTTACTATTTTGCCCATATAGGGCTTACTTGTTTCTTGTTAGATTTGTTCCTAAGCACTTCCTTTTTGAAGGAAATTCCGTCATTAAGCTTCTCTACAGAACTTGCAACGTCTTATAATTTTTTTTCCTTAAAAGCATTAAAAGTAAGCTTTTTTTTCTTTCTTTACTTATTTTTTAATAGAGACAGGGTCTCACTATGATGCCCAGAATGGAGGTATAGTGGCTATTCACAGGTGTAGTCATTGCACACTACAACCTTGAACTCCTCAGCTCAAGCAATCTTCCTGCTTCAGCCTCCTGAGTAGCTGAGATTACAGTGTGTGCCACTGTTTCCAGCTAAGGTAAGTATTCTTAAAGAAAACGAAATGTAATAAGATTCTATTCTTTTAGTTCTCTATAGAAGGTAGAGTCATTTATCTGCAAAGCACTGTACATTTCTAACCCACGTTTCTAGAAAGGTTAGATTTTCTATTTGATGAAGATATAACTTTGTTAAAGAGTGAGTTTTCAGTCAGGCATAGTGGCCCACACCTGTGACCCTAGCACTTTGGGAGGCCAAGGCAGGTGGATCACAAGGTCAGGACTTTGAGACCAGCCTGACCAACATGATGAAACCCCATCTTTACTAAAAATACAAAAATTAGCCAGGTGTGGTGGTACACGCCTGTAATCTCAGCCACTCAAGAGGCTGAGGCAGGAGTATTGCTTGAACCCAGGAGGCAGAAGTTGCAGTTAGCCAAGATCGCACCACTGCACTTTAGCCTGGGCAACAGAGCAAGACTCTGTCTCAAAAAAAAAAAAGAGTGAATTTTCAAAATTTGTTAGTTTCAAATTTGGTTTTCACATTTGTTTAGGTCAGTACTATAAAAGTTAAGACAAGTTAAATTATATGATTTTTACAAATGCTTAATGAATGGTTTTTCAGTTACTCCTCTCTTTATACTTGCGGTTATCTGGAGAGGGAGTAAGCTTCTATGAGTCAAAGTTCTACAAAAGACACTAAAAATAAAAAACATTAAGCTCAAAGAACAAGAATAAACAACATCTTCACCAATGAGATTAGTTAAAACAGAAAAGACTGATAAACCCAGTATCAGGATGTGAAAAAAAAAAAGTGTAGCTTGGCCTCATGCCATGGGATGGCAATTTACGATGTCAGTCAAACTCCAAAATGCTCTGACTCAGCAATTCTACTTCCTGGTAGGACTTTATCTTTCAGACACATTCTTAGGAAAGCATAAAGATACCTACTCAAGTGTGTTCATTTCCACCTCATTTGCAATAACCAAAAGACTGGAAACAAGGCAAATGTCCACCAGAAAAGTTTTGCCAGGTTGTGGTATATCCTGGTAAATGTGTTTTATGCAGCCTTTAAAACAGAGGTAGATTTATTTGTAGCAAAATGGCAAGATTCAACCTGAGAAGACTGCTTGGAAAAAAAAGAAGAAAGAAAAAGAACAAAATAGCAAGAAATGTTGCCAAAGGAAAATAACTAGTGGCTGGGCGTGGTAGCTCATGCCTGTAATCCCAGCACTTCGGGAGGCCGAGGCTGGTGGATCACCTGAGGTCAGGAGTTCTAGACCAGCCTGACCAACATTGAAAAACCCGTCTCTACTAAAAATTAAAAAGTTAGCTGGGCATGGTGGCGTGTGCCTGTGATCCCAGCTATTCAGGAGGCTAAGGCAGGAGAATCGCTTGAACCCAGGAGGTGGAGGTTGCAGTGAGCGGAGATCACGCCATTGCACTCCAGCCTGGGCAACAAGAGAGAAACTCTGTCTCAAAAGAAAAGAAAAGAACTAGTTACAAAACATTACATACAGCATGTTGCAATTCATACAAAACACACAGACACACACATGTGCACAGGCACCAGACTCATGCGCACATAGTGTTTACATATACATGAAGATTCTGGGAGCAGGCACAAAAGCCTATTAACAGTGTTTACATCTGCCGAATGAACTGAAGGGGCTGAGGAAGAGGAGGTTTTTGCTTCATACTCAGTGCTCCTCTGAAAGTTTTACAAGGAAAATATAATACTTTTATCGTGAAAGAACTAATAATCTCTCCCTCTACCACAATCCCACAAAGCAGCAAACTTTGATTACTTTTACATTGGTTTACTACTATAAAGCCAGACACTAACATCGATTGAAATGACAGCATTGGGCTGGGCAAAATTCCCATGTCTGTAACCCCAGTACTTTGGGAGGCTGAGGCAAGTGGATCACTTGAGATCAGGAGTTCAAGACCATCCTGGCCAACATGGTGAAACCCCGTCTCTACTAAAAATACAAATATTAGCCTTGCGTGTTGATGGGCATCTGTAATCCTGGCTACTTGGGAGGCTGAAACAGGAGAATCACTTGAATCCAGGAGGCAGAGTTTGCAGTGAGCCAAGATCATGCTGATGCACTCCAGCCTGGGCAACAGAGAGAGACTCCATCTCAAAAACAAAACAAAACAACAAAAAAACACTCAAGGCTGGGTGCGGTGGCACCTGTAATCCTAGCACTTTGAGAGGCGAAAGCAGAAGGATTGCTTGAGTCCAGGAGTTTGACACCAGCCTGGGCAACACAGTGAGACCTCCTAACAAAATATATATATATATATATATATATTTTTTTTTTTTTAATTAGTCAGGCATTGTGGCGCATGCCTGTAGTCCTAGTTACTGGGGAGGCTGAGGCAGAAGGATTGCTTGAACCCAAAAGTTTGATGTTGAAGTGAACTATGATTGCACCACTGCACCCCAGCCTGGGTAACAGTGCAAGACCCTATCTCAAAAAAAATAAAATACATTATTTGAGCCAGGTGCAGTGGCTCATGCCTGTAATCCCAGCACTTTGGGAGGCTGAGCAACTGGAACACTTGAGGTCAGGAGTTCGAGACCAGCCTAGCCAACATGGCAAACCTCCATGTTTACCAAAAATGCAAAAATTAGCCAGGCATGATGGCGCATGCTTGTAATCCTAGCATTACAAGCCTCAGAGGCTGAGGCATAAGAATTGCTTGAACCTGGGAGACAGAGGTTGCAGTGAGCCAAAATTGCACCACTGCACTCCAGCCTGGTGACAGAGTGAGACTCTGTCTCAAAAAAACAAAAACTAACTAACTAACTAAAACACTCATTGAGGAAAAGGAACGTCCTCAAATCTGATAAGGGATATCTACAGACAAAGATATCACTAACGTGATGCTTACTGGTGAAAGACTGAATGCATTCTCTCTAAGACTGGGAATGAGGCTAGGATGTCTGCTTCTGCCATTTCTATTCAGCATTGTATTACAGTCTGAGCTGTACAAAGAGACAAGAAAAAGCAACTAAAGGCATCAGAATTTGAATTCTGTTTTTACTTATATGATCACATATGTACACACCCACACATACATGATTCTAAGGAATCTACGTGAAATCTAGTGGAACCAATAAGTAAGTTTAGCAAGGTTGCGATATACAAGGCCAACCTACAAAATTAGCTGTGTTCCTATATACTAGCAACAATCAAAAATTGAAATAAAAATAACAATATCACTTCTAATAGCATCAAAAATATGAAACACTTAGGGATAAATCTGACAAAAGATATACAAGATTGATACTGAAAACTACAAAACATTGCTAAGAGAAATTAAAGAAATTAAATGGAAGAATATACTTTTTGATATGCCAACAGACTCTATATTGTGAAAACGTCAATTTTTCCCAAACAGATCTATCATTCAATACAGTCACAATCAAGATACCAGTAAGAAGTTCCAGGCCAAGAGCAGTGGCTCATGCCTGTAATCCTAGAACTTTGGGAGGCCAAGGCAGGTGAATCACCTGAGGTCAGGAGTTTGAGACCAGCCTGGCTAACGTGATGAAACCCTGGGTCTACTAAAACTAAAACACATTCCACACTGTCTGTCTCACAATGAATGCAAATATACATTTTGTACAGAATGCTTGAGCAACTATGTGAAGACTCCGAAAGTAAATCAATGCAGGCATATTGGAGAAGAATAATATGTTTGAACATACCACCTGAGTAGCAGTGACTTGATTATGTATTTTCCTCTGGTATCCCCCAACCTGAACTCAATGCAGCCCAAAACCCAATATGGACATCTATGGGGACAGAGGGGGCTCCAGGAGAAAACTCTCTAGATCTGGCTTAAGGGGCAGGAAAGAGATCTCCTAATGTTCAGAGAGTTCAGAGATCTCCCACATTTTCTTTTCTTCATTGCTTTGCACCCCAGTTCCAAGCAAACCTTGGTAATAGTGGCAGCAGCAGGAGAGGAGGGCAGAGAGACCCTAAAACTCTGAGGGAGGAAAACCTTCCTCTCCGGTGAGAGGAGGTGTGTTCCCAGGAAGGTGGAATGAATCCTCAATAGCCTCTCTCTCTCTCTCTCTCTCTCTCTCTCTCTCTCTCTCTCTCTCTCTCTCTCTCTCTCTCTCTGTCTTCCCAATGCCCAGCCCCTGATGCAGGCATGGCCACATGAAGTACATCAGAAAACAAGGTAAATAAATCCAGCTTTTTGGCCAAGGGATCAAGAATCTCAAGGAATCAGCATGTATCAGGGAGATGACAGTAGGGGAGGAGCTCAGGAAAGCAACCCTTTAGAGCACCTGTGGAATGATACCAAAAGGTCTGACATCTGCATCATCCAAGTCCCAATAAGAGAGGGAGAAAAATGTGATGTAGAAAAATATTTGAAGAAAACTTCAAATTTGGCAACCCCCCCCAAATTTGGCAAAAACATAGACAGAGAATCAAGAAGCTCAGCAAACCCCAAATAGAATAAACATAAAGGAACACATACTCAACACGTAGTCAGACTGCTGAAAACAAAGGACAGAGACAAACATCTTGCAATAAGCCGAAGGAAAATGATATATTACTATAGAGAATCAACAGTTTGCATGACTGTGGCTTTCTTATCAGAGATTATGAGATAGAAGAAAGGAAAACAATATTTTAGATGTGTTGAAATAAAGACCCTCCGAGCCAGGTGCGGTGGCTCACGCCTCTAATCCCAGCACTTTAGGAGGCCGAGATGGGAGGATCACGAGGTCAGGAGTTCAAGACCAGCCTGGCCAAGATGGCAAAACCCCATCTCTATATACATATTTAAAAGAAAAAAAGAACCTGCAACATAATTCTCTACCCAGTGAAAATATCCATCAAGAATGAAGGTGAAATGACATTCGCAGCTAAAGAAAAACTAAGAGAATTACTGTCACTATTTCTCTGAAATGACACCAGAAGGAAACTTGGGACATCAGAAATAAACAAAGAGAAACAAAATGTTAAATATCTGGGTTAAATACAGTAGACTATTTCTCTCCTTTGAGTTTCTTAAAACCTATCTTCTGGTTGAAAACAAAAGTTAGAATGCTGCCTGATTAAATTTGTATGTATGTAGAGACACGAGGCAACTGTGGAGCAGAACGAAGGAAAATAGACGATGGTAAAACCTCTAAGCCCACTTGAGGTGCTAAAATATTGATTTAAGTAATGAAAATTCAACTGTATATGCTATCATACCTAAAACAACCACTAAAAGTTGTGTGTGTGCGCGCGTGTGTGTGCGCGTGTGCATGCGTGTGTGCATGCGCGTGCGTGTGTGTGTTTGTATATATACGTATAATGTGTAAATGTATATATAAACGCAATTACATTTAAAAGGATACCAAAATGTGTTCAAACAACCCAGAAGAAAGCAAGAAAGAGAAAACAGAGTGAACAAGCAGAAAACAAATGTAATTGTAAAACAAAATACAAATAATCACACTGAATCTAAGTGAATGGTTTAAACACATCACTTAAAACACAGAATGATTTTTTGTTTTTTTGAGACAGGGTTTCACTCTGTCACCCAGGCTGGAGTGCAGTGGTGTAATCTCAGCTCATCACAACCTCTGCCTCCCAGGCTCAAGCAATTCTCCTGCCTCGGCCTCCTAGTAGTTAGGATTACAAGCACACACCACTACCTCCTGGCTAATTTTTGTATTCTTAGTAGAGACAGGGTTTCACCATATTGACCAGGCTAGTCTTGAACTACTGACCTCAAATGATCCACCGGCTTCAGCCTCCCAAAGTGCCAAGATTACAGGCATGAGCCACCACACCCAGCCCAGAATGATTTTTTAAGTGACCCAACTGTATATTGTCCAAAAGAAGCTCCCTTCAAATATAATGATATAAGTAGATGAAAAGCAAAAGGATAGAAAAAGATACGCCATGCTAACATAAATCAAAAGAGAGCTAGGGTGGCTATATTCATATCAAACAAAAAGATTTTAAAGAAAATGACCAGTGGTAAAGCAGGCAGGAGTTGATTCATCAAGAAGACATAACAATCTAGATGTATATATAGTTAACAACGGGGATTTGAAGAACATGAAGCAAAACTGACAAAATTAAAAGGAGAAAGAAAGAAATTTACAGTTATAGTCGGAGAGTTTTACGCTCCTCTCTCAGTAATTGATGAAACCAATGGAGATTCCATTTGCTTTCCTCTGGTACTCCAAACATGGACTCAAGCAAACCTCCCACCTTAGCCTGGAAATAAAGGTGCACACCACCAGGCCAGCTCATTTATTCATTTATTTATGTTTGTAGAGATGAGGGTCTCACCATGCTGCCCAGGCTGGTCTCAAACTCCTGGTGTCAAGCAATCCTACCACCTTGGCCTCTCAAAGTGCTGGGATTACAGGCATGAGCCACCATACCTGGCCCAATTTATTTTACAGGCAATAAAAAAGGAAGCAACACCATTCAGATGAATTGCAAGAAGAATTGGAATCTCAGTCATGCAAAGACAGACCCAGTTTCCCCAACGATTCCTGTCAGCTACAACATTTTGAAGTATATTAACATCAAGCCCTGAATATGCTTCTTATTTTAAATACTGTGGTAGAGTGCAAATCATTAGCCTTTTTGAAAAGCATAGAGAGGATTTGAAGTCAAGCATATCTGAGAGAAACAAAGAAACTGATAGTCAGTACCAATCACCCACCTCCAGAAGTGGGGCAGCAAGCACGGCGCGCAGGCTGAGTATCAGACCTGATTGTGTCTAATGCGTTCTGATGACGCCTCTGCAACTGAGCTTTAGCATCCATGCTGTTCCAATTCTCCATACTGCATCTTCTACAGAAACAGATCTCAGTAAAGAGGAGAAATAAAAAAGTTTCATCCAATCTTTAAAAAAATGTTAATGTCAAGTAAGGAAAGATCTGTTACATTATAATATTGCATCTCAAAGTCAGCGTGGTGAAAGGGATGCTTAATTTCTTCTCTTCCTTCTTATTTGTTGTGTCAACAGATCAAAAGGCAAGTGTACTCTAAAACTAAATCTAAATATCTAAAATTATTCACCTTTCTTTACTGCTTATTATCCCTCATAAATAATAACTAACTAACTAGGACATGGAACTTTTATTTTGCTCAGAAAGAAAAGCTTAGTTATGGCAATAAAAATATTCCTATAATAAAAACTAAAATAAAAAACCTAATATTCTCTTGTCTGCTCTATTGATAAGCAATAGAATCAAACAAATTCAAATTAGAATCAAAGATTTTAGGAGTGTCAGTGACCTTAGAGATGGTTTAGGTAAACAATCTCACTTCATAGACTGGAGAGGCAAAGTTCAAGCATTGTAAGAAACTTGTCAAAGTAACACAGAAAACCATTGGCAAACAATGGCTGGAAAACTCTGGCTGCCTAACCACTAGTTCTGGTCCCTTTGTTTATCAAATTCTGTCTTTTCACAGTGTTATGAAGGTAAAAGGCTATCACACCAGCCTCGCTGGCTTGTAAGTAAGTAATGATGGGGGATATAAAGTAATCTAACCCAGTGTGCATTGAAAGTAGATAGAAACCTCTTGTGAACACCTGGGCAGTAGAATAACTGAAATAAACAATTTTCCTAGTTGCTACAGCAGAGGCAAGAAATAATGAAATTGACTTTATCTATTTAAATAATGAAGGTAGAAACTGCAATAAGAAACCTGGCATCACTCTTTAACCAAGAGCTAATATTTATATTGCTTTTTTTGATTGTACTTTAGGTTACAGGGTACATATGCAGATCATGCAGGGTTGTTGCATAGCTACATACATGGCAAGGTGGTTTGCCTTCTTCATCCCCCCCACGTCATCTATAGCTATTATTTTCCCCATGTTATCCCCCCCAACCTCCCCACTCCCCACTGTCCCTCCCCTAGCCACCCCCAACAGACCCTAATGTGTGATGCTCCCCTTCCTGTGTCCATGTGTTCTGATTGTTCAACATCCACCTATGACAGAACATGAAGTACTTGATTTTCTGTTCTTGTGTCAGTTTGCTGAGAATGATGGTTTCCAGATTCATCCATGTCCCTACAAAGGACACTAACTTATCATTTTTATGGCTGCATAGTATTCCATGGTGTATATGTGCCATGTTTTCTTTGTCCAGTCTATCATTGATGGGCATTTGGGTTGGTTCCAGGTCTTTGCTATTGTAAACAGCCTCAATAAGCATACGTGTGCATGTGTCTTTATAATAGAATGTTTTATAATCCTTTGGGTATATACCCAGTAATGGGATTGCTGGGTCAAATGGAATTTCTATTTCTAGATCCTTGAGGAATCCCCACACTGTCTTCCACAATGGTTGAACTAATTTACACTCCCACCAACAGTGTAAAAGTGTTCTGATTCCCCACATCCTCTCCAGCATCTGTTGTCTCCAGATTTTTTAATGATTGCCACTGTAACTGGCATGAGGTGGTATCTCAATGTGGTTTTGATTTGCATTTCTCTAATGACCAGTGATGATAACCATTTTTTCTTGTGTTTTTTGGCCTCATATATGTCTTCTTTTGAAAAGTGTCTATTCATACTCTTTGCCCACTTTTGAATGGGGTTTTTGTTGTTTTTTTTTTTCTTGTAAATCTGTTTTAGTTCCTTGTAGTTTCTGGATATTAGCCCTTTGTCAGATGGGTAGATTGACAAATCTTTTTCCCATTCTGTTGGTTGCCGATTCACTCTAGTGACTGTTTCTTTTGCCGTGCAGAAGCTGTGGAGTTTAATTAGATCCCATTTGTCTATTTTGGCTTTTGTTGCCAATGCTTTTGGTGTTTTAGTCATGAAGTCCTATGCCTATGTCCTGAATGATTTTGCCTAGGTTTTCTTCCAGGGTTTTTATGGTGTTAGGTCTCATGTTTAACTATTTAATCCATCTGGAGTTAATTTTAGTGTAAGGTGTCAGGCAGGGGTCCAGTTTCTACTTTCTGCACATGGCTAGCCAGTTTTCCCAACACCATTTATTAAATAAGGAATCCTTTCCCCATTACATTTATACTATTTTAGAAAATGTAATCATTATTTATTGTGGATCATTTTACCTCATATGACATTTCTGACCTTGTGATTAATAAATACAAGTTGTGCTGCCAGAAAAAAGTAAGTATGCACATGTTCCAAGGTACGCACATGGCCATGTAATATCAATATATCTCAAGTTAATGACAGTGTTCCTTTAATGGAGACCTTTGCATTTTGATCCATAGAACATAGGAGGACGTTCTTTGTCTCAAAGCTCTATGTGTTTACATTTTATATCTGCAGATTATTTTCAGAAATAAGTTTTGCTTCCACAGTAAGAGTGAACACTTTGGTTTATGTATAAGTTAAAAATAATTGTTAGCAATATGTACTTCATAGGAAAATTTCTTAGACATATGCAAGCAAGTGAAAACAATTAGCGCCAGTGGTATTAACTACTTTCTAAAATTTTATTTTTATTCCTAAAAAGTCATTTAGTTAAGGCCCAGTTAATAAAAATATAATCATTATTGTTTAAGGTCTACCCAGAGATTGTTGCTGTTCTGTTTATTTTGCAGAAAAGATAAGATTGAAAGTTCTTCAGGAGACCTTGAACTTATAAATCTATCTTTCACCACTAAAAGAGCATTATTCTCATGTCATAATGAGAATAATCATTTACATACTTGGTGTAATAAATGCCTAAAAGACATTTTATTTTCTGAATATATTTCAATTTTTTTCTTGCTGTAATGGGGATATTGTAAATTATGCATTTGCACTAATGGTATTTCTTAAAGCAATAGATGTAACTGTAAACTAAACCAAGCTACAAACTATTGTAGGCCTTTGTAAATTCTGTTGTAGGTACTATAAACTTGGTTCAAGTCCTTATCAGCAGATTATGTTGTGAATATATTTGTAAATTGTTAAAATATTTTTAAGATTATTTAATTAAGTATCTTATTGAAGTGACAGCTTTGCAGGTGCAAAAATTTATGTTTATAAAATTATACTGTTTACAAGGCGAAAATAAATGAATAGAGCTGAATGAAAACTGTAACGCAGTCTATCAAAATTTGTGCAATGCAGCTAAAACAATGGAAAGAGGGAAATTTATAGCATTAAATACTTATATTAGAAAAGGAAAAAATGTCTCAAATCAATGTTCTAAGCTCATGCTTTGTTAAGAAACAAGAAAAAGAAGACCACAGTGAACATAGCAAGCAGAAGGAAAAAAATAATTTAAAAAAATTAATTAATAAAATAAAGAGCAGAAGTTAACAAAATGTAACAGAGAAAAATAAGGGAAAAACTAATGAAACCGAGAAGATGATTCTTTAAAAGATCAATTTTATCGATAAACCTCTAGTTAAACTGATCAAGAAAAAAGGAAAACAACTTACAAACATCAGTAATAAAAGAGGGAACATTACCACAGACCCTACATACATTACAAATACAGATGTGACAACTAGGATAAAAAATTCCTTGAAACAAATCACAAAAGTTCACTCAAGAAGAAACAGTTATATTTAAGTCCTGTATCTATTCGCAACATTAAATTCATAGTTTAAAAGCCTCAAGTAGGCTGGTCACAGCGGCTCATGCCTATAATTCCAGCACTTTGGGAGGCTGAGGCAGGTGGATCACAAGGTCAGGAGTTCAAGACCAGCCTGGCCAAGATGGTGAAACTCCATCTCTAACAAAACTACAAAAATTAGCAGGGCGCAGTGGCAGGTGCTCATAATCCCATCTACTTGGGAAGCTGAGTCAGGAGAATCGCTTGAACCCGGATGGCAGAGGTTGCAGTGAGCCAAGATCATGCCACTGCACTCCAGCTGGGGCGACAGAGTGAGATTCTGTCTCAAAAAAAAAAAAAAAAAGAAAAGAAAATCCTCACACAAAGAAAACTCCAGCACTAGATGCTTTCACTGACAAATTTTATCAAATATTTAAGAAAGATGTAATGCAGGCCTGGCACAATGGCTCACAACTGTAACCCCAGCACTTTGGGAAGCCAAGGCAGGTGGATCATCTGAGGTCAGGAGTTTCAGATCAGCCTGGCCAACATGGAGAAAACCCATCTCTACTAAAAATACAAAAATTAGTCTGGTGTGGTGGTGGACACCTGTAATCCCACCTGCTTGAGAGGCTGAGTCAGGAGACTCTCTTGAACCCAAGAGGCGGAGGTTGCAGTGAGCTGAGACCACGCCATTGCACTCCAGCCTAGGCAACAGAGCGAAACTCCTTCTCAAAAAAAAAAAAAAAACAAAAACATAATGCTAGTCCTACCCAATCTCTTCCATGATACACAATGTGATAGAAACTTTCCATCTCATTTTATGAGGCTAACTCTACTCTTATTAAAATCTGACATGGACATTACAGTAAAAGAATACTGCAGAACAAGATAACTCATGAACACAGATGCAAAATTCCTCAACAAAATAGTAGCAAATTGAACTTAGCACTATAAAAACTCATAACAAGTGGGGTTTATCTTGGGAATGCAAGTCAATTTTAACTTTTGAAAATCAATCAGTTTAATTCAGCTTATCAACAGCCTAAAGGAAATAAAGACATTTGATCGTCTTAATAGATGAAGAACAAACATTTGACAAATTTAACATCCATTCTTGATAAAATCTCTCAGCAATCAAGGAAAAAACAAAAGGAACTTTCTCTGCCCAATATAGGGCATCTATAAAAACAAAACAAAAACTCAATGAAAATCATTCCTAATGGTGAACGACTGAATGCTTTCCCCCTAAGATTAGAAACAAAGCAAGGATACCTGCTTTCACCACTCCTAATCAACACTGTACTGGAGTCCTGGCCCGTGCAATCGGCAAGGAAAAAAATAAATGTCATACAAATTGTGAAGGAAGAAATAAAACTTTCTCCATTCCCAGATGGTAAATTGTGTAAAAAATTCCAAAAAACGACCAAGAAAAAAGCTACCAGAACTAATAAGTGAGTTTAGCAAGGTTGCAGGATACAAGGTCAGTATACAAAACTCAATTACATTTCTTCATCCTAGATTTTTTTCTTGGTAGGACAGTTCTCCACAGAGCCTTAGACCAACCCAGTTCCCCCAGTTTGTTGTTTGTAGTTCTCAAGAATGACTGCAAAATTTGCTGGGAATACGACACCCTGATATAGGGAAGAACTGACCAGAACAGCCTGGGCTCTCTTCCAGTCCCCACACAGAAGAGGGACATCCTTCAAGGCTTTATCCCAGATGGTCCTGGTGCTCCTGAGGTATAAAACACAGAGTAGGCTGCCTTCCAGGGTCCCACAGCTGCAGCACAAGTGGGGTACATGCAGAAAAGATTCCACCCTACTTCCTTATTTTTCTTATCTGCTATATATTTAGAAACTATAAAGAGATGCTTTCACTTATTAAATGATTTTTCAATATCTTAAAGTAAGCATGTGGTTTTTCTCCTTTGATCTGTCAAAGTAGTGAATTCTATTAATATAGAATAATAGAATTAATCAATTTATTAATAAAATGGTGAAACACTTTTGCCCTATTAAGACAAATGCTACAGGTCAGGCACAGTGGCTCATGTCTGTAATCCCAAAACTTTAGGAGGCTAAGATAGGAGAATCACTTGAGGCCAGGAGTTCAAGACCAGCCTGGGCAGCATAGTAAGACCCCATCTCTTAAAAATTGTTTTTAAATTAGCTGGGCATAGTGACATGTTGCCTATACTCCCAGCTACTCAGGAGGTGAGAGGATCATTTGTGCTCAGGAAGTCAAGGCTGCAGTGAGCTGTGATCATGCCACTGTACTTCAGCCTAGGTGACAGAGCGAGACCCTGTCTCAAAAAACATTTTTTTAAATGCTACAGCCATGATGTATATTAAATTTGTTAAATCTATATTTAGAATATTCATTCTTGTTCATAAACAAGATAGATCTGTCACTGTTTTCTCGTCCTGTTCTTTTCCAGTTAGGGTGACAAGATTATACAAGTCTCAGAAATTGAATTGAGTTGCTTCTCTATTTCTTTTTCTATACTTGTCATTTATTTATGTGCTTCACACGCAGTAAGTCCTCTGAATCTAAGGAACTGTGTCTTTCTTCAGTTCTAGAAAATGCATACCCATTATTTGTTCTATCACCCATGGTCTCTGTTCCTCCCCACATCTTCCCAACCCCCAGGTATTCTTATGAATAGATATTGAAACCCCCATCCTCCAAGTATAACTTTTCCTCCATTTTGCTCATTTCTTTATCCCTTTGTACAGCACTCTGAGGGAATTGCTTACCTCAAATTTCAAGCTTACTAATTTTATCCAACTGTGAATTACTTGCTCTTCACCCGTATATTGAGTTCTTTTTTTTTAACAAGAATATATGTATATATTTTTCAAGATCTCTATTAGGATCTTTTTCATAACTATTTGTCTTCATTTCCCATATGTAATTCCTTCCTTTATCTTTCCAAAGATAACTATAGACTCTTTTTTTTGAGACTCTCTGTCACCTGGGCTTGAGTGCCATGGTGCTCCGCCTCCAGGGTTCGAGCGATTCTCCTGCCTCAGCCTCCTGAGTAGCTGAGATTACAGGTGCTCGCCACTACACCTGGCTAATTTTTGTATTTTCAGTAGAGATGGAGTTTCACCATGTTGGTCACACTGGTCTCAAATTCCTGACCTCGTAATCTGTCCACCTCAGCCTCCCAAAGTGCCAAGACCACAGGTGTGAGCCATTGTGTCTGGCCAACTATACACTTTTTAAAGTTTCTCCTAATGCTATATTGACTCCTGTATATTTTTTCATGTCCATTTGTTATCTCTCTTAGTGGAGTTGGCTTTCCTCAAATGTTTTCTGTCGTTACTGTGTCCTTGCCATCGTGGTTGGATGTCCTGGCCATCGTTGGTTGGTCTCTGCTGGACCGCTGGGTGGGAACTGCTGCCATAATTTTGAGGGTTTCGGTTGAGGGCTCACAGTATGCTGCAGTTTGTTGGTTTCTCACCTGAGTAGTGATACATTTGTTTCTGCCAGGTGTGGCCAGCCACCTAAAGTACCCCCTGGTCTCTGATCCAAACTGCAACCCTACTCTTCTCATCTAAAAGCATACCTCTTCACCTTTGCCCTTGGCCCAAGGGAGGAGAATGTGCAACAATCAATCAACCTGGCTGCTCCCCACTGAAAACCGCAACAAACCACATCATGGGTAGCCCCAAGGGTCTCTTTTGCCCTGTTTGCACCGCCTCTCGTCCCGAGGCAATGCACAGGGCTCTCCCACATATACCCTGCTCTGAAGTTTCTCGGTATGATCTGCCATCTGTGTTCTGTCTTTTCCAGAATCCTGTGGTTTCTAGTGGACTGAGAGTCCCCTTTCTTGCTTTCAAATGGAACTGTATAGTGTTCATTTGTTCTATTTCTCTCATGTCTGTTATTACTATGCATTTGGCATAGGGGAGAGACTGCAGTGTGTGTTCAGTCCACCATGTTTTTTTTTTTTTTGGTTTTTTTTTTTCTGTGATGGAGTTTCGCTTTTGTCACCCAAGCTGGAGGGCAATGGCACAATCTCGACTCACCATAACCTCCACCTCCCAGGTTCAAGCGATTCTCCTACCTCAGCTTCCTGAGGAGCTGGGATAACAGGTATGTGCCACCACACCTGGCTAGTTTTGTATTTTTAGTAGGGACGGGGTTTCTCCATGTTGGTCAGGCTGGTCTTGAACTCCCAACCTCAGGTGATCCACCCCCGCTCGGCCTCCCAAAGTTCTGGGATTACAGGCATGAGCACTGCACTCGGCCACCACCATCTTGAAACTGATGCCCTCCCTCTTTGTGTCTCCCCTGTCCCCTCTCCCTCCACAACCCCATCCCAGTAGCAAATACCTGGCCCTGTGACCACGGGCTCAAGAAGCTACCAAACCTTCTTCTTAGGAAAAGGATTAAAAAGCTCTTGGTGTTGATTAGTTTCTGCCCATTACCCTTTGGATGTAACTTCTGGGGTCTGAAGTCGAGAGTCCAAAGCCCAGCATGCCCCACCTCTCCAAGGGGTCTTTTGCCCAGGTAGAGTCCAGCATAGATTTTGTGAAAATAGACTTTATTATAATAAAATGTCTTTTTAAACAAATTACCCCACCATTCCACACCCCTGAAGACCAAAGTCGGGGTGGGGGTTCAGTCAAACATCTCCCACCACAGCAAAGGGAACATGCAAAGAGACCCTCACCCAGCAGAGGATGGGGGGTGGAGTGGGTGGGGTAAGGGTGGAGAATCTCCTACCCCCCACTCTGAACAGGGAATGTATGAAAATAGCTGCAATAAATCTGTCCTTTTCTCCAGCCCCAACAGGGGTGAGAAGAAAACTATGCAAAAGAGAAGTTGAATCCAATGAGCAAAATAAGGCAAACCCAACTCCTGCTTTTGGCCCGCTGGCCCCAGGGTCTTTGCGGGCGAGACCACACAGGAGCCAGGAGGCCCCGACAGGGAGGGGTGCAGCACGATGGGGGCGGGGTGGGGCCCGCTTTGGCTTGGCCTTTCTCCTTCCCGGGCCTGTGCGGTGGAAGCGAGGTGGAGGAAGCTGAACTGAGGCACTGAGTATGTACATATATACACGGCTCTGCCCACCTGCCCGCTGGGGAGGTGGGGCTCCAAGAGAATCCAGTGCAAACTTTCCTTCAGGGGAGGGAAGACATGATCAGGACAGCCAGAGCCATCGGTGTCACAGGCTCCTTTCTCCCCCAAGGGCCCATCTGGGACTGGGGAGGGTGGCAGAAGGGACTAGCCCAGCATGGTGGGACACTAGTAGATGAGGTGGGTGGACCAGGACACGAGGGTCCTGGGTCCAGTCCTGGCTCAGTGACCTTGGCCAAGTTACATACTCACTGTGGGCTCAGTTTCCCCTCCTGGAGGAAGAAGGTGCTTCTCTAGAGAGTCCTTAAGGAGCCCTGACCTTCACCGAGGCTCTTTGGTCCCCTCTGAGTGCCACAGTGTTAATGCAGAAGAACAGGAGTTCTGGGCCCAGTCTGAGCCTTCTCTACTCCGCAGAGATGGTGAGCTGGAGGCCTCTCTGGCCTCGTCCTCCTGCAGGATGGGCCGCAGCTTCACTCCTTCTTCCCAGAGCCCAGCCTCCTGAGGAGCTGTTTCCCCTTGGAGAAGAGGCCCCGCACCTTCTCGCTTCTGCCCGGGGGCTCCCCGCGTTCAATCCTGGGGGAACTGCCAGGGTTGGGGGCACAAGGCCCACCTGGGGGGCCCAGGGGCCCTTGTGTGGCACAGACCCAGTCCTAGAATGTGAGACAGAAGGAGCAAGGTCAGTGTCTGACTCCCTCCTGATCCCCTGATCCCTTTATACACAGCCTCAGGGGGCTGCAGCCTCCCATGTCACAGAACCATAAGTGAGAACCAGGGCCTCACCTCCCTCCACTGCCAGACGCACACAGCACAGGTGGCGAATGGGGAGGGTGCTGCCGAGGGAGCACTGAGTTGGGAGTCCCATGAGATGCAGTCTCAATTCTGGATTGTTCACTGTGACCCTGGGCAGGCCCCTTCCCTTCTCCCTACAGGGTGCAGCCCTTGCAGAGCCCATGAGTTCTCAGAACCTGCCCCTCAGGATGGGTGCCCCCAACTTCTCCATGTCATCTCCCTCCCAAAAAAAGGAGCATAAAGACAAGGACTGCTTAGAAGCAGCTGTCACTGGCAAAGGAGGTAGTTTCCACAGCCCCTCATAGACAGGAGAGTCTCCCCAAACCCAGCAGATGTGGCCCCCACAGGCCTTTGGGGAGTGGAGTAAGTGCCACTCCATGGGGAGGAAGATTGGGACTCTCCTTTAAGGGACCCTAACAGGACTGCAGGGAGGCCAGGACCCAGAGAGATTCACACTGGGGCATCACTCAGCCCCTGCCACGGACTCCGGGGGCTACACCCTGGTTTAGCATCTTCCCCCTGCCACAGACTCCGGGGGCTACACCCTGGTTTAGCATCTTCCCCCTGCCAAATCTCCTCCTAACTCCACTTGCATCCCCAAGCCACTCTCTCTGCCTCAAGTCTACCCAGACAGCACTCCTTAGAGATTAAGGCCAGGGAGCTGGACGAACAGAGAAGCTACCAGAAAGCCCCCACACCCATGTTCCCACATCCCCACCTTCACCTCCTGTACCTGGCACAGCCCTGTCAGCTCTTGCCAGCCTGCAAGTCTTCCCTTCCTCAACTCCGACTCGCTGCCCAGAACCTGGCAGGCTCCCAGCCAGAACCAACCCTAGAGCCCAGGCCAGGGGCAAGGAAGGTGCATACACGGCCGAGGCCCCACCCCTGCCCCCCTGCTCCATGTGGCCAAAGCATCTACTGCCAACCAGCCAGAGCTGATGGCCGCTGGGGAGCCCCAGGCCCTTCCCACTCCCTCTTAGGGCTCCTTCCACAACATCCAGGAGGGAGAGGTTGTTGTGGAAACAAAAGGAGGTTTCTGAGCCCCGCGGAATAATGTCTTGGGGTTATTTATGGATTTGAACTACTCAAACTTCCCTTTTATTTTTTTATTTTTGAGACAGAGTCTTGCTCTGTCACCCAGGCTGGAGTGGAGTGGTGCGATCACTGCCCACTGCAGCCTTGACCTCCTGGGTTCAAATGATCCTCCTGCTTCAGCCTCCCAAGTCGCTAGGATTACAGGCATGAGCCCTGCGTCTGGCCAAACTTCCCCTTTTATCCCCCAAGCAGAGAAAACTGAGAGTTGGTGGTAAATCATGCATCTGGTCACCCCAAAAGGTCACGATGCAGAGGACAAGGGTGGGAAGCCTATTATTACTGGTGGCATTACAGTGTCACCCTGGCACCAGTAATAATTACGATATTCTAATGCATATATTATAGTCATACAACATCATAATACAACTGAGGGGGCATAATGTGGATGGCACACCATGTTCTATAAGCCACGTGTATTATAGAATATGAGGCATCCGCTAATATGGAACATCAAACACTAAGATGACAGGTAATCCTATGACAGCTGGCTCTGCCCTGCATAAAGGCAAGGCAAGAGGAGCATGGAGGGGGAGGGATGACTCTTTATGCAAATCTGGCGCATGGCAAGATCTCCCTCGCTATTCCCTGGACGACAGTGGGAAAGCTGGGTCAGCTCCAGTATTTGAGACAAAGGAGCACTGTCTGATTATGGTCAGACAGTGGAGGTGGGGGGTCACACAAGGGGGCAGTTCCCCCCACTTACATGTTGCTCTCTCTCTACATATATCTATCTCCATCTAGCACTGGACTCTTCTCCTCCTCGTTCTCTGAGGACAGGAAACAAAGAGAGGAGATGGGTTACCGACAAATCCGCATCGTCTCCGCCCGGCCGCCAGGTGGCCCTGCTCCCCAAGGCCTTTGCATTTAGATTGATTGCACACGGAAGCCCTGAGTTTTCTGGCTGCAGCTTGGCCTCCTCACTCTCTCTCCCTGCCCTCTGAGGGTGGAAGCTTAGTTGCATTCCACCCATCTCAAGGAGAGGCAAGCTCTAGGAATGAGAACCCAGGAAGCTGGGCCTGGCTGGGCAACTGGCTTCCAAAGGCACCTGGGAGGCAGGGAGACCCCCCAGGGTGGGAGTGCCTGAAACAAGAGCTTTGATTGGCCAGAGGGGTCCTTTTCCTCAGGGCCTCCTCACCTGCGTCAGCCCCCAGGTGTTGGCAGCCAGGTCAGATGGCCTGGGGGTCAGGGTCACAGCTAGCACCCCTCTGCAGAGGGTACATACTGGGGGGCAGCTGCCCGGTGGGGCTCCCCTCTGGCAGTCACTCAGCGGCTCCTTTCGGGACACAGTGCTTACCTGCATGATCACCCCAGCTGCACCCTTGTGGCAACACTCCCTGGCCCCACCACCCCACCAGCAGAGTATACCACCCTGCTGAGCTGGGCGCCCAGCTCCCCACTGACCTGACTCTCAGCCTGGGCTGTTCTGGGCTCCCTGTCCAGGCCACCTGCCTCAGGCCCAGGGCCCTCCAGGAAGTTGGATGGAACCAGGCCCCTTTGTCCATTCAATTCCCCCTGGAGGGGAGAGGCTGGTGAGACTGAGATCAGGCCAGAGGCTTAGCCCTGCCCTCAACCCTGATGGCCCTGGAGAACAGCTGGCGCCAAAACCACTGTCCAGGGAGGTGACCTGTTCCATTCCTCCAGACTTCCTGAGGCTCCCTTGCCCATCCCCCTCCCTGGCTCTGGGAGAGCCCCCTCGGGAAGGCTGGGGGACTGGGGTGTGGTACACTCCTCCCCAACAATGTTCTCACATAGTAGAAACCGTCATCGTCCATGCCCCCAAACACAGTAATGACGTCCCCTGCCCGGAAGGGCAGCTCTGCCTGTGGTAAACAAGAGGTGGCATCAGGCCCAGGAAGGCTCCGCCACCACCCCCTTCGCTGGGCTCTGTCAGGGTCCTCACCTCCACATCCATATTGGGGGAACTCTCCCGGGGATTGTAGTCAAATGCAGCCACCATGGAGTGGGAAGCTTTCAGGTCAGCAGAGGGGACCAGCTTGGGGGGGCCTGCAGGGGGAGGAGGAGAAGACACTGGACTCACTGAAGAGCCCTGTACCTCACCCCGTCCTGTGCATGGGACCCCTGCTGACCCCCTATCACCACATCCCCACTAGTTGTAGCCCCTGGGGCCAGGTCAGAGGGGCCACCCACCCTATCTCCTTCCCCAGCCTCCCGGGCCCACCGGGGATACTCCTTCACCTGGACAGGGCTGGCCTGGGCCTTCAGACTCAGCTGTGGAAAGAACGAGACTGTGAGCCCCATCCCACCTCCTCGCCCAGGCTGCAGGAGCCCCAGAGCAGGCTGGACGCTCGCCCACACGCAAGGAGGCAGGCAGGGAAGGCTGCTGGAGACAAAGCTGCAGAACCCTTCGGTGTGGTGGTGAACTAACGCCCAGAAAGGGAAAATGGCAAGCTCTGGGATTCACAGATTTTAGTCAGGTGCCTGTGGGGACAGAGAGCTCCACAAACCATCCCTCATCCCCACCAGAACAAAGCCCCTCACCGGGGGAGGCAGGGGATGTGAGTGGTCTGCCCTGATTCCCTTTACCTGCTCAAAACCCCTCAGGCGCCTCCCCAGACAGCCAAGCGGCGCCACCCACCCGCGCACACACACTCCCAGCACCTGAGACAGAATGGGGTCTTACCCACCCTTTTTGGAGCGGCGGGGCTTGGGAGGAGGCCCAGCTGTGTGGGCTGTGGAGTACACAAAGGGACCGTTCCCTGATCCAGGAAAGCAGGTAGAAATCGGAAAGTGAGGCAGGGGAGGTGTCAGGGAGACAGGATCATACTCTGTAGTTTCCTCTCAGGGCCATGCTGGGTTACTGAGCGTGTTTCGCAAGGGCATTCATCTCCTATCCCTGACAAGAGCCCCACCCGACCTACAGGAGCCAAAATTCCTGGCTGCAAGGGCAAATTCCCCTCAGCAACAGACACCCACCCCACGCCGCCAGCCCACGAGCTGACTGACTGCCTTGCCGCAGGGTTCTCAAGGCTCCAGGGCTCTGCTAGAGTCTGGGTAAGTGGGGCACCCTAGACGTGCTGACTGCTCAGGGTCAGGTGGAGTTGGAAGGGGGCTGGTGGGAGGCGGGTGAGGAACAGCAGCTGGCCATACCTGAGCCCTCGAGGCGGATATCTGGGGACAAGTAACCCCGCTGGAGCAGCTGCTGTCTCCCGGCAGGGCTGTCCACAACCACCTCAGCCACCATGTTGCAGGGAATGTAGCCTGTCCGGCCCCCACCTTCGCCCCGGTAGAAGCCGTCGGCATCCTTGTCCCCAAACACCTGGAGGCAAAGGCCAGTGGTCTCAGCCAATTCTGTCGCTCCCTGTGCCCCCAGACCCCAAGCCCAGCAGCACCCCATTTGGAACTGCAGAAGAATGCTCTCCCTTTGTAGACTGTGGAATGGGAAACAGAAAACAGCAAAGAACATGATCCAGGGGACAGGAGAAAACAGCCCTTTCTGTATCATCCCATCCACTGTCTACACTGCCACGCCCTTCACCCACCCCAAACTGGATCTCCTTAACCTCAGAGCCATAGCAACATGCCTTCAATCAATACTTGGAGAAATAATAAAAATAGTAATGACAGTTAGATAGTGCCGCCTGTGTGCCTGGCAGTTTAAGCACTTTATGTACGTTGAATCATTTAATCCAAAAACCACCCTGTGAGGTAGACACTAATATTAACCCCATTTTACCAACAAGAAAACTGAGACCCAGAGGGTCTAGGTAATATACACAAGGTTACACAGCCAGAAGGAGCAGAGTCAGGGTCCAAACCCACATCATCTGCTCTAGAAGCCGTGTCCTCCACCATGATTCAGTGATACCTCCAGTGGAGGAAAGGAGAGAAGAAGGAAGACCTAGCTGGTGTTTGGCACTCCGAGCCCCGATGGCGAATCAGTCACCTTCAGGATCTGACCCTCTCGGAAGGGAAGCTCTTCTTCTCCGGCATCGGGATTGGGCGACATTGACACGGGGTCATAGTCAAATAGAGCCACAAAGATCCTGACGGGTAGGTGCTGGTAAGCCAGTGCTTCCGAGGGGCTCCTCACAGGGACTGTGGCAACAGCGGAGAAAGCCATGACACAGTGAGCTCTGGCCCACGGGCTCTAGCCCAACCCCCTTCAGGTGCTCACCCAGCTCTGCAATGCTTGGCCTGGGGACTCGGGCACCTCTCTTCTGGGGGCCCCTCCGCCCAGAGCCATCCTGCCCTCTGGACTCTCCAGTCTCTGTCACCTGCAAAAAGAGGGTGACAGATGGCAGGAGTAACATGCCATCCCTCTGGAAGGCCCGCCGTGCTCCCCAGCTCTGCCCCAGCAGCATAAGCAGCACAGTAGCACAGGAGCACAGCATTCCTCTTCTGGAGCCTTGGCCGGCCGGGCCTGCTGGAGACCTCAGACACCCCCACAGTGGGAGGGAGGGTGGAGGGGAGGCCCCAGCCCCAGTCCCAGCCCCAGCCCCCAAGCAGATGCGTGGAGTAGAGGGGACTCGAGTTGGCTGAGGAGCCTTCGAGAGGAGGGCCTCTCGTCAGCATCAGGGCAGGTGATCCTGCCCTGGCATCATGTCAGCATCCTGAAGCCATAACTAGCTATGCAGAGGAAAGGGCAACCCTGCCCAAAGGCCGCAACCGGTGACCAGTGACAGAATGAGTGGTGCACACCCCAGTTCTGATCAGCAGAAGCAGCAAAGCAGTGGAATGCGGGTGGGAGGAGGCAGCTGGGGGAACCCGGAGGCCCCGCCCACCTCTGCTGATGGAGGTGGCAGCGTGGAATGGGAGCTGCTGGTGGGCAGCAAGCAGGGCCACCAGGCGGCAGCAGGCAGGGGCTGCCCAGGGCGGGGAGTGAGCACGGACCCGGGAGAGTGGCTCCTTGGCTCTGCCCGACGCACTGCGGCCTCTCCGCTCTGGCTCCCCTTTCTCCCAGGCCGGGAGGCGTGGGTAGGGTTTGGGGCCTGAATTGGCCTTCGGAGACCCCCTGGGCCTTCCTACGGTTGCTGTGCCCCAGGCCTCCCCATCTCCGGGGTAGCAGGAGCTGGTGATGTTGATGCCCCCGCTGCCCGCCTCCTGTTCGTCCTCCGAATCATATTCAATGCTGATTTCCAAGCACTTAGGAGAAAGGCAGCTGGCCAGGCCAGGCTCCAGGGCCCAGCCACGGGAGCACCTCCGGGAAGGGCCCAGCCGCCCTCTCCCACTAGCCTCTAGTCCAGTCCTGGGGCCCTCAATTACGGGGAGGCCACCCCTCTCCCTCATGGGGCCTGGTCGTCCAGAGGCCTGGGGCCCATTGTTGCTGAGAAGTCGGCTGCAGTGTTCACGGGGATCTGGAGGCCGCTTTCGGCTTGGGGGCTTCTCAGGAGAGCCCCCTCCTCTCCTCCGGCTGCTTCCTCCAGGCATGTCCTCCAGGCAGTCTCCAGCCCTGGAGGGCTCAGGAGACAAGGGACACTGGCCAGGTCCTCGGGGCTGACCACTGTCACAGCCTAGCCCCAGCAACGCAGGTTCAGGCTGGCCAGGGTCTCGGGAAGAACAGCCTGCCCCTGGCTTCTCCTCCTCATCCTCCTCTTCCTCCTCCTCCTCAGGGATGCTAAATAGCTTCTTCCTGCAGAACTGCTGGAGGGGCAGCTCCAGGATCTGCTCCAAGATCTCCTCATCGCTGTCAGTCTCACAAAGGGGTTCGGGCTGGGACTGGTGGAGGTGAGGGGGGTGGGAGTAGAAAGCAGCAGGGAAGAGAGATGTGTGGGGAAGAGGAGAGAGGCAGGGGTTAGGGACGACACCACAGCCCTCCCACAGCCTCCTCCAAGAGGAAAGAACCAGAGGGACAGTGGCTGGCCCAAAGTTGCACACATATCCAGAGAGAGCCAAAGGAAAAATCAGGAAACACACCCGAGGAACTGCCACCAGCCCCTGTGGGACAGGAGCATTGAGGAGGAGGCCTCCCCATCCCCTCCCCAGAAGCTCCCAGCACAAGGATCTTATGTGGCACCAGCCTCCCCTGGCCAGGGAGCTGCATCTGGTGGGCTGGAGGGAAGGTGCCGAAATGAGCTCCTCCTCTTCCCCTTTCTTTCCAGGAGGGCAGAGGCTGATCCTGGGCCACCTCCTGTCTCCTGCTTAGGACAGGGCCCAGGCCACAGACCTACAGTGTTGCTGGCACTCAGTGGTGGTCAGAGCAGCTGCTGATGCACAGGGTGGAGGCCCCAGAGTCTGAGGCCTGGGGCCCAGCACCCCATCCCTACCCCATTACCTTGGCCCCATTCTCCCTGGTGCTGTTGCCAGCAACCTGCTTCTGGAAGGAGCAAGTCCTGGAACCCAGGTCCTCTTCCTCCTCCTCCTCCTCCTCCTGGATGTCTGACAGGTCTGAGTTTCTGCTGTGGTCCACCAGGGAGTTCACCAGATGAACCCCGAGCTCTGCCATGTCCTCCTTCTGCAAGAAGCGAGGCAAGGCAGGAGAGATGGGGAGGGCAGTGAGGGGCACAGGGGGCTCTAGGCAGGGTCAGCCCCAGCCACAATAACAGGGGTCCTTTGGCAGAGAAAGAAAGAGCCATGTCCTAAATGGGGGACATACACAATGGGTCGGGGGCAGGGTGGGAGAAGGGAAATGGGAGCCACATGGGACACAGAAATCCGAGAAGAAAAACAGACACACAGCACAGCAAAGGCATCGGAGCAGCACCAAAGCAGAGGACAGGCAGAGAAAGCCAGACGTGGGCTGGCAGAAGGTAGGCAGGCAGGCCCTCTGAAGTGACACAGTGTGTCGCCGAACCCTACCTCAGCCCTGGGCCTCAGCCCAGACCCTGGGTCTCCTCCTTGGCACATCTGTGTGTTCAGCCCCTGCGGGGCCAGTGCTCCCTGGGCAGAGCTGGGGTCTGGGCAGGCCTCTCCTGCAGTCCACTCGGCCTCCTGCTCAGCCAGCGAGGGAACTGCGGGGCCAGGGTCCTTCTCACCCAGAGTGGACATAGTGGCTGTCCTCTCCTCTGAGGTGCCCAGCAGCACTGCCCTAGCCTCCTCCTGGAACAGAGGGCACTGAGGAAGGGCCCAAGCCCAGGCCCCTCTCCCAGCCAGCACCTGCTCCCCTCTCCCTGGACAGGGTACCTGGGAGCAAGGTGTGGGAGGGTCCTCGTGGACCCCTTTTGGCAGCTCTCTGGAAGGGCTTGCAGGGGGTGCTCCTGGGGGCTCTTGAGTTCCAAGGGGAGCAGAGTGCTGGAGACGAGAGCTGGGATCTCCAGGCCCTGGGGAGGCTGAAGCAAGGGGTGCTCTGGCCTCTGGGCCTGGTCGTGGTGAGGGGCAGGAGACTCGAGCTGACAGGCTGGCCAGAGCCAGGGCAGGAGTGATAGGAGCCGGGATGGAGTCCGCCGACTCAGCGTGGGGCGACATGGTGCGTACGACCACCTCGCGGCACACCTGCAGCAGCTGCAGCTGGGACAGCTCCACCAGAACACTGCCTGCTGTGGGCGAGGCCACCTCCATGATCTGCAGGGCGGAGGGGCAGGAGACGAGAAGCAGAGGCTGAGACAGCCAAGCGTGAGGACACACTGCCAGCAGCGGCAGCTAGTGTTATGTCAGGCACGGTGCTAAGCTCTCTGCATGACCCATCTCACTGCATCCTCCTGGCCCATGGCTTCAGTGGTGGAACAGTCCTAAAATCCATCATGTGCTGCCAAAGCCCGTGCTCTTAACTCATCTGCTTCCTGGTGCCCAAATGCCAGGAGCTGGGCATCTCTGTGCCAGGCCAGAGAGCCTAGGCTTCTGGGCATAGCAAGGAGGGACCCACCTCCACTCCCAGGGTACAGCAGGTGGAGCCATACCTTCTGCCCATCAGCATAGATGGCATAGCCTGTGACCCGGACACCGTTGGATGTGCCTGCAGCATCAATGGTGACTGGGAGCCAACTGATGATCAAGATCCCAGGGGAGGGCCCAGGCTCGATCTGCACATCCAGGGGGGCATCGGGCGGGCCTGGGGGCAGGGAGTCACAAGATCCAGTGATGCAGGATGCTCACCATCAGAGATATCTGCCCAATATGCCATTTCCCTGATAACGCAAATAAGACCAGGGTCCCCTTCTTCCATCACTGTGGCCTGGTCTCCTGGGTGTTCTGGACATCAGAGCCCAAGCCCACATACCTGCTGCGAGTGTGGTGAACTGCAGGGTGGCAGCCCGCTGCTCCGGCCTCTCCCAGCCTGGTTCCCAGGGCCCTTGGGGTGGAAGCTGAGCCTCCACTCGGGCCTGATAGGGTGTGCCAGGCCGTAAGTGGCAGAAGGTGGCCCAGTAGGTACTGGGGCGGGCAGGTGGGCACTCTTCCCCATTGAGGTAGATGGCATGGGCCAAGTTGCTATTGCCGGGCACCCAGGTGATCTCAGCAGATGTGGCTGTCAACCGATGGACCCGCAGCTGGCTGGGTACCACTCCGGCCCGGGCACCCACCGCCAAGCAACAGCGAAGTGGGTCGGAGCTGCCCCGGCTGGTCAGGGCCTGGACAGAAATGTGAAGGGGCCCGGCCCGCAGGTCCAGGTTCTCCAGCACAGCCTTGGGTGGCGCCCCGGGCCCCAGGGCCTGTCGCAGCTCCCCATTCACAGAGATATGGAAGCCGTGTAGCTCCACTCGCTCCGGAGGCAGCTCCCAGGCCAGCACCACGCTGTGGGCCAGCTGCTTGAGGACCACCAGACGGCGGGGGTAAGGCACAGCAGGAGGCTCGCCCAGGCCCTCCGGTGATGGGCTCAGACTGAGCTCATCCCCTGCATCCTCCTCCTCGGGTCTGGGCTGGCTCCGTCCCCTGCTGCTTTGGCTCCCGCTACTGCTGCCACCCCCACCCACACTCAAGAAACTGAGTTCAGGGCCTGAGCTGTGGGAAAAGTCGGCCAGCTCCGGAGGGAGGGAGGTCAGGAGGTCATCGTCCGACACACACTCTACAAAATTGGAAGGGACCAGGCCCCTTCGGCCATCCATGAGCTCGCCTGGCAGGAGGAGGACAGGAACAGACAGAGACGGGATAAAGAAAAAAATGGTATAATAAATGCATTTTAGCAACTGCTAGTGGATGATCGTAAGCATTTTATTCAAATCAACATTTCACTGTCAGTTCTTTTAAAAGGCAAGAGCAGTAAAGACCTGGATGGAGGTCTGATAATAGCATTCTGGTTGTTTAGGACAGTGCTCCTTCAATATCCACATGAATCACCTGGAAATTTTTTAAAATACAGATTCTAACTCATTTAGGTCTGGATGGGGCTGAGATTCTTGGTTTTAAGAAGCTCCCAGGTGATGCTTCTTAAAGTTAGGTCTGGATGGGGCTGCAAAGATGGAGGAGAATAGCATGCTCTAAGTAAGCATGTTGAGTATTTCAAGGGAAAATGTCATAATGTTTTTTAAATCCTGTTTTTTTTTTGTTTTTTTTTTTTGAGATGGAGTTTCGCTCTTGCTGCCCAGGCTGGAGTGCAATGGCACGATCTTGGCTCACTGCAACCTCCACCTCCTGGGCTCAAGTGATTCTCCTGCCTCAGCCTCCCAAGTAGCTGGGATTACAGGCATGCACCATCATGCCCAGCTCTTTTTTGTATTTTTAGTAGACATGGTTTCACCATGTTGACCAGGCTGGTCTCAAACTCCTGACCTCGGCCTGGTGATCCACCCACCTCAGCCTCCCAAAGTGCTGGGATTACAGCCGTGAGCCACCACGCCTGGCCTTAAAATGATTTTTAACCTATATATAGATAAGGCAAATACACGAAAATGTTAACAATTGTCGAATCTAGGTGGTGGGTATATAAGTGGTCATGGTGCTATTCTATACATTTGAAAAAACTTTTGTGTTAAAAATTGCAATAACAATAATTTCATATTAAAGTTTTTAAAAATAAGCGGGTTAAGATGAGAAAACTGGCTGGGCTTGGTGGTTTATGCCCATAATCCCAGCACTTCAGGAGGCAGAGGCAGGCAGATCGCTTGAGCCCAGGAGTTTGCAACCAGCCTGGGCAACATGGCAAAACCCCATCTCTATAAAAAATGCAAAAATTAGCTGGGAGTTGTAGCACGCCTGCAGTTGCAGCTACTCAGGAGCCTGAGGTGGGAGAATCTCTTGAACCCAGGAGGCAGAGGCTACAAGTGAGCCGTAATTGAGTCACTGTACTCCAGCCTGGGTGACAGAGCAAGATGCTGTCTCGAAAAAAAAAAAAATTCTGCTGATTGAGTTTTACCTGGGCCTGAGGAGTAGGGGCTGGGGTGTCCCCCAGCTTCCCTTTGTGAACAGCAGACACCCACAGAGGGAGAGAGAGGGAACCAACTCAGCAGGGTAAGGGAAGGAATCTTTAGAGATAAAGGAAGTAAGTGCTAGCAAAAAGAGTCACTTGTAGGTTCCAGAAGGACCAGGACCCCAGCAGGCTTGCATCTAGGAGCATGACTGACAGCAGTCAATCCAGGCAGCCACCAATGATTACGTTTTGTTACCTGTGTCAGTTCTCCCAAAGACTTGACAATAAAGTATTTTAAAACATTTGCTGTTGTTGTTTGATTGAGGGATATCAAGGAAGCTGGGCACCCAGCATGTCATGCCAATTTAAAGAAGAAAAAAAAATTCTCAGGGAACAGACAGCTTGTAGCTGCTGTGCCTTATTGGGAGGAAGGGGGAGCACGAGCCAGGGCTTAGGGCAGTGGGGAGAGTGTCAGCAGGTCTGAGCTGCAGGGGGGCCTGGAGTTTCCCCAACAGTCATTTGTGCCCCCCACCTCCACCCTCTCTCTCTGCCTATGCTAGGAAAAAAAAAAGTAAGGAAATTTGAAGAAACAATAGGGACTGTCAATAAATTTGATGATACAATTAACACTGTAGAGGGTTGAATGGTGGCCACCCAAAATCATGTCCATGTTCTAATCCCTGGAACTTGTGAACATGACCTTACTGGAAAAAGCGTCTTTGCAGATGTAATTAAGTAAAGGATCTGGGTGGGTCCTAAATCTAATGACAAGCGTTCTTATAAGAGACACGCAGAGGAGAAACCCTGACACACTGAGAGGAGGAGGCGATGGTGACCACAGACACAGAGACTGGAGTGAGGTGGCCATCAGCCAAGGAACAACTGGAGCCACCAGAAGCTGAAAGAGACAAGGAACGGAACCTCCCCAGGAGCCCCCACAGGGCATGCACTTCTGCTAATGCCTTCATTTCAGACTCCTGTCCTCCAGAAGAGGCCGCTGAGAGAATCAATGTCTATTGTTGAAGCCACTCCATGGGAACATGTTCCTGCAGCCCTAGGAGGCGATCACAAGTGCTAGCACTGCGGAGTGGAGACGAAAGGCAGGGTCTTCACACTAAGAGGATCTCCAGCCTGCAGGGCTGAAGCTGGAGCCTGGGCCAGAGGCAGGCCCGCACGGCTGAGAACAGCCTAGGTGGCCCGGACATAGAGGAAGCAGTCCTTCAGCTAAGGCTGGACAGGGAATACGGCATCTCATGCCCAGTGGTCTACCGGCCTTTACATCTGTCTCAGTTTATCCCAGATCGCAGAGTTCAAATTCTAGTCATCTGTGGTCAGTTAATACTTATGCCTTTGCGGCCCCCTCCAAAAAAAGATGTTTTGGTTTTCGTTTTTGATTTGGGTTTTTTTTCCCCTTCATTTGTATAGTTTTCCTGAAAGCTTCTTTTTAATCTCGATCTTCGTAATCTACCCTTGTAGGGAGTTTAAGTGCACAGAGCCAGGTGCCGGGAGTCCCAGCAGATCCTCAAATAACAAAGCAGAGGACCCAGGGAAGAGAAGCGGAGCAGGCTCCCAACTTCCAGGGTTACAGAGTCAGAGCTAAGCCCATTCCTAAATCTCTACACACAGCTGTGGATCTCACCGTGCCCTGTCCATACCCACTCCAATTCTCTACACAGTGTCATCCTCTCTGCTGCTGACGGACTCAGCCTGGTGGTACCCAGGCCATGGGCACCCGGAGAGAGTCTCCCAAGGACATGTCTTCCACAGGCCCATGGTGCCCAGTCTCAATGAGGCCTCTGCCTTAGTTCTCTCATCAGTCTTCTGACTCCCCACAGGAGCTGCAGAACTGCCCTGAAGCTCACTCCCTGCCTGGGCCCTGACAGCCGCTAACTGCTCACAAACACCTTCCCTTGGGATCTTTACCCTAATTCCTCCTTCTCATACCTGACTGGAGTCCAGCACCAAATCTATGCTGCAAACCTGACCTCAGGTGCCACTAGTGTGAAATACTGCCATGCCCTGACCATCCACACAAAAATGAATCTAGCCAAAATCTCTTGAGACACTCTCCCCACCAGCTGGACCGTGCTGTCCTGCCCTGCTTGGAGCCAGACCCCCTTCTTTCTCTTTCCCCAATGGCCACCAGGTCTCTGTATGCCTTTTAGCTGAGTCCAAAGTGTTAAGGTGGGCTGAGCACGCTGGACAGAAAGGATGAGAGGATGGATGGATGGATGGATGGATAGATGAAAGGACAGATGGAGGTCTTTGGGAACATGGGCTCAAAGGCAGGGGAATGGACAGAATGACCCCCATTACCTTCCTACCTTCAAAAAAGCCATCCTCATCCATGTTGCCATAGATGTAGATGTACTCGCCAGCTGTCAGCGGAAGCTCTGCTTCTGGATTCTCATTGGGGCCCTCAAAGGGGTTGTAGCTGTTGTCAGAGGAACAGAGGAGGAGGAGAGTGACCTACTTTCCACTCCCATGTTGCATCTTCTCTCCCCCACTGCACTGAGCCTTTATGGAGACTTGGTTGTGGTTGTCCACTGCCAGCAAATCACAGCCCTCACTGCGCCCACTCTGGCTTAACTAGGTCATATGAATAGGCCCACTGGGTCCTGCACCACCCCCACCACTTCCAGAGGCCTCTATCTCTACCCGGCCCCTCCTTGCATACACTCCAAATGCTGGGGGCAAGTTCAGGGCGGTGACGGTGAGGGACCCACCTATAACGCGCTAGGAAGACCTGGATCCTGGCTCCTCCCCGGCTGGCCTCCGGTGCGGCTGGGAGCAGGGAGACACTGTCCGCCTCCAGCTCCTCTACCTCACTGGCTGTGTCCACCTGGGGGCAAACAGAAAGGGCTGATTCCTCTTCAGGGCCTGGGGCCCAATGCCAACTACGCAGATTTCCAGGCTGAGCCAGAGGACCTATTGCTGAGGATGGAAAGTGAGTACATCTGTGCTGCACGAGGCCAGTGGGAAGGGTCCCCTGATGCTCTCTCAGTACCTGAAGCAGGCCCGGGCAGAGGCAGTGGTGATAACTCTAACCCTTCCCTGGGCCTCTACTGCACCCTCCAGGAAATAACCATTTCCCTCCTCTCAGAGGGCACAGGTCATGCTGACATGGGGAGTGGGTGGCAACAGCAGTTTGGCTCCTTAAGGTAAAAACTTAGCAAAGTTGCCAGTTGCAGTGGCTCATGCGTATAATCCCAGCACTTTGGCAAGCTGAGGCAGGTGGATCCCTTGAGCTAGGAGTTTGAGATCAGCCTGGGAAGCATAACAAAATCCCACCTCTACTAAAAATACAAAAATTAGCTGGGTGTGGTGGTGCATGCTGTGGTCCCAGCTACTTGGGAGACAGAGGTGGGAGGGTCACTTGAACCTGGAGGCAGAGGTTGCAGTGAGCCGAGATGGCGCCACTGCACTGCAGCCTGGGCCATAGGGTGAGACCCTGTCTCAAATTAAATAAAATTCAAAAATTTCAAAAAAAACTTGGCAAAGCACCCCAAGGGTAAATTGCTGGAAGCAAGGAGGCTGAAGGAGCCTGAGAGGTCCCTGCTCCTAGCCAAGCGCTCTGGAACTCAGAACTTGCTGTCTACTTCCCACACCCAAGGGCACCCCAGCCTCAGGGCACCCTGATTGAGACCACTGTTGAGATTGCTGCAGTGGCCTGGGGAACAGGCTGTCTTCTCTTCTCTGCCAATGCCTGGGAGAAGGAGAACAAGCAGGCAGCCTCTCCACGACCACATCCGAAGCTGGCACCACCCTTCTACCCCACGAGGGGGCAGTAGAGGCCCAGGGCTGCATTCTAACACTTTCTGAATGTTTGGCTCACAGAGCTGCTCCTTACCTGCCCCCTCCACCTTCTGGGGTTTGGGGGTAGAAAGAAGGATAAGTTGATTATTACTATGAGTAATGCCCAGGAACTTAGTAATAATCACAGCTGCCCCCTGTTGAGCATCTACTGTGTGCCCAGCACTGAGACAGGCACGTTCCTTCTCATTTAGCCCTCACCACAACCTTAGAAGGCAGGCTTTATTAGCTTCAAGATTCAGATAAGGGAACCGAAGCCCAGAAAGGCTCAGTGACTCGCCTGAGGCAAAGCTGGGATTGGAATCCTGGAGCATGTGCTCTTTCTCACACAACCACCTGCTTTCACTACAGAAGCTCTTAGGATCAGTCTCATTATGCAGATCCTGGGCCCAAGTGTCACCTCCAACCAGCCCAGCACTCCAGGGCCTCCCTGGGCCTCCCAGGGGTGGTCCCAGGTGGGCAGGCCCCAGGTGGGGCTTGCAGGCAAGCCATGGAGAGCAGGGATGGCTCCACCTGAGCCCCTCACCCACAGGAGGAATCCACAGGCCTCCTACCTTCCAACTTGAGACCCCAGAAGTTGCCACCCAACTCCCGGGGATCCCAGAAGAGGTCAGGGCCATCTGCCCTGCCCCCTTCCCCAAGCCAAAGCCGGAACTTCAGGCCCCACCCCAGCACTAACCTCAGGTGTAGGGCATGACTTGGGGCTGTTGTGGATGGACTCAGAGCGGGAGGAGTTGGAGAGAGACTCTGCCTTCTTGGTTGTCCTTCGAGGGACCCCAGTGAGGGTAGCAGGGGCAGGCTCAGAAGACTTTGGGGTGCAGCGCCCGGGGGAGCCCGGCGGGAGGTCAAGGTCTAAAGAGAAGATGGCACGTGGGCTTGGGGTCTGTGGCCTGAGGAGGGACCAGGGAGATAGGGTGGTGCTTCTTGGATATGGGGGCCAGGCCCTCCACAGCCAGGCTTCCTTACAAAAAGGGAAATATTTAGCAAGAAACTTACTAAATAAGGTATAGTTGATTTACATATATTATTTCACATGATCATCAAAGCAGCTCGATGAGATGCATTTAATTATTCCTGTCTTTCAGCTTAAGAAGCTATGGCCCAGAGAGGTTAAGCCGCATTCTCAAATCAAAGTGACTGTCAGATGAGTGGAGCTGGGACCACCAAATCCAACTGACTCCCAAGCCCCCACTCCACAAGACCACACTACCTGCTACTGACTCCTAGCGCCCAACTCCTAGCCCTGACCATTCAGGTCTTTGGAAGCAGAACAATGACCCAAGATGCCTGGACAGTCACTACCCTGGGCTTTATTTTCCCCAGCAGAACCTGGTTCTAGCCAGGCACGACTCTAACCTGCTGTGTGACTTTGAATGAGTTGTTGGCCTTCTCTGATCCTGAACTCCCTGCTCTATACAAAAGCCCAGGCCTGGAGATTCCAGGCCAATACGACTGGTGTCCCCCATACCTTTGGGGCCAGATCCCCGGCAAGGCTGGGGGGTGGAGCAGCAGCAGGGGGGTGGTGGGCGGTCTCCAAGTGTCCCGCAGTCCAGGGCAGAGGTGAGCAGATCCAAGGGGCCCGGGTGCAGGCGGAAGGCCTGGAGTTCCTGAGCCAGGAGGCTGAAGCGCTCGGTTTGGCTGCGGCACTGTTCCTCAAGCTCTCGAACCCGGGCCTGGCCAAGACCCACCATGAGCCACCAGGCCCCACAAAGCTGCCCAGTGCCAGCCCATACCATCTCCACACAGCTCTACACTGGGTTTCAGGTCACATCCATCCACCCAGCCCCAGGCCTGGGCACCAGCCTTGCTGCTGCCCTGAACGCATCAGAGCTGAGAGGGAAGTTCCGGGCCGTGTCCTGGGGCATCTTCACCCCAGGCCCCTCCAGAGCAAAGGCTGGGCCTGCCATACACTCACCAACCCTCAGGCTGGAGGCAATGGCACTTCTGCCTCTGGCTACTTTCTAGGCCATCAGGGATCATTCCCACCGCATCATCACCACCGTCACCCGTCACCCGTCACCCGTCACCCATCACCCGTCACCCGACACCCGACACCCAGGAGTTTTCTCAGCTCCACCACCCATCACCCTCCCACAGACAGCAACCCAAACCCCTTCCCTCAGAGAAGGGGCCAGGAAGTGCCACAGGGAAGCAGAGACGTCTTCGTGATGGGAATGGGCGGCCAATGCCCGGGAAGTTTTCTCAGGCCTGAGGAGAGTCCCAAAAGCAGGGTCTCTTTCTGGCCAATAGGGAGAGCTCCTGAGTTAGACTGGGGATGAACTTCCTCATGCTCAGGGCGGCTAGAGAGGGGAGACCCTGTGTCTGCCAGACACTGTAGCAGGCCTGGGAGGAGGGGACAGCGGCACTTGTCCTGTAGGAACCCCACCCACTATGGATTCTCAGGTCTGCTCCCTGTGACACCCCCTCTGCTGGAAGAGACAGTAGGACTGCGTGGGCCCTGAGGGAGGAGCTACAGCTCAGCCAGCCTAGAGAGGCATGGGGAAGCGGAGAGCGGGGCACTACCTGCATGGAATCCAGGGTAGACTGAGGCAGGAAAGGAAGCAGAGAACAGGTTAGACCCCTGAAGCCATGAGTCACTAACCCAGAGAGGGCTGGGGAGACGGGGGCCTAAGTGGATGCCATCCAGTTCACTCCCTGGACTGACTAGCCATCCCTAAATGGAAGGCTATCTAGGGGTGAAGCCAGCCTCCCCTGTCAGCCATGCCCACCCTGAGAACTAGGCCAATGGTGGATGGAACTCCCCCAGGCCGTGAAGCATGTAAGAGTCCCTCCTGCAACCCCTCTCCCCACCGCCATAGTCCATCCCAGCTCTATCTGGCGCTTCCCTGCCTTCTTCCCAAGATGGTGGAACAGGGGCCACTTCCAGGGGTCCTACCTCCAGCAGCTGCACGGCCCCTTCATGTTCCCTCTTGGCTTCCGCCTGGGCCTACAGGTGGGAGGAACCAAAATGCCGGAGGGAAGGATAAGGAACCAGGTGGAGCAGAGAGGGATGCAAGGAGTGGGGGAAAGGACTGAGGCGAGGGAGGAAGAAGCTGGGAGAAAGAAAAGGGTAGGGAGAGAGGAAAGAGGGATAGGGAAGAGGGAGGCTGAAGGGTTTCTCCCTCCTGAACACCCACCCTCAACCATACCTTAGACCAGAAGGCAAAGGGGTCCAGGAGAGGCGGGACCTGACTCTGCTCCCCTCTTTCCTGGGCAACCACCCTCCCGGTTTCCCTCCTACCTCTCTGGATGCTCCTTCTTAGTCTCTTTTGCCCCCCCATTTTCAATGTTAGGGTGCCCCTGGAGCCAGTGCTGGGCCCAGTTTGTACTGTCTATTCTCTCCCCAGGGCTCCCATCTACTCCTACAGCTAAGCACACTGATGGCTCCAAATAGCTCCAAGACCAACCTGCCCATAACCCCAGGCTCATGTATCCAAGTACGCATGGACAGCTCCCTTTGAATGTTTAACACGCAGCCCAAACATGACCAAACGGACCTCAGCACTCAGGATTCCCGACCTCTCAGATCTGCTGCCCCTTCATCCTTCACCTTTCGGGGTGTGAAAAGCCCCACCCCCCACCAGGATTTATACAGCAAATGGCTGACAGAGAAGGGATTCAACTGGAATCCCACAGGGAGCCCCTGTCAATTCTTTTCTTTTTTTTTTTTTTTTAAGATGGAGTCTTGTTCTGTCACCCAGGCTGGAGTGCAGTGATGCCATCTCAGCTCACCACAACCTCCGCCTCTCGGGTTCAAGCGATTCTCCTGCCTCAGCCTCCCGAGTAGCTGAGATTACAAGTATACCACCATGTCTGGCTAATTTTTGTACTTTGGGTAGAGACAGGGCTTCACCATGTTGACCAGGCTGATCTCAAACTCCTGACCTCAAGTGATCTGGTGTGAGCCACCTCACCTGGCCAGAACCTCGTCAATTCTATCTCTAAAACACAACCCAAACCCGGGCACCTGTCTCCACCTCCACTGTGTGCATCCCTCTCCAGAAAGCCGCCATCTCCTGCTCAGGCCCTGCTCCATGCCTGCTCCCACAGTCCACCCTCTGCAATACTACCCATGTGATCCTATAAAATTATGACTCAGATCATGTCACTCCCCCACTTAGGATCTTTCAAGAGCTTCTAACCACTCACAGAGCAGAATACCCAAACTCTTCCCATGGCCTTTAAGGCCCAACAGGATGGGGTTCTTGCCCACTCCCCGCACACTGCCCATCGCTTGCTGTCCTCTAGCCACACTGGTCTCAGACTCCTCCAGCTGTTCCATCCACAGAGCACGTGCATCTACTCCTCCCACCTGGCAAGCTCAATTGTCACCCTGATGAACTCTAAAGTAGCTCCTCACCCCATCCCAAGTCACTCTGTCACATCACCCTGTTCTTCTCCACCACCGTGCTCATCAGTGTCTGAAATCAGCTCACTCATGGATCTGAGAATTTGCTGACGGTCAGGGACCTGGTCTTTGTTCTCCACAGTCTCCCTACCGCTTAGAACAGTGCCAGGCACACGGTGAATGCTTGTTAAATGAGTGAGTGGCAAAGCTGTCGTCCCACAGCCCGCCAGCTTCCCTCACGGTAGCCCCACCTGCTGCAGCCTCCGGACCTCCTCCTGCTTCTCCCGCAGGCTGAGCCGAGCCTGCTCATGCTCCACCTCCAGCTGCTGCCGCCTCTGGGCCACCTCCCTCATGTGCTGAAACACAAGATCCAAGTCAAAGCCAGAGCCCCCACTTGGCCATTTCTAGAGAAGATCTAACATGAGGATCTTCCAACACCATCTGCTGCAGGTCCCCCTAATATAAAGGAAACTGAGTCTGGAGAAGGCGAGCAGCTGGCAGCTCCAGGCCTGGGCCTCAGAGCTAGTGTCCCTCCCTAAGCACATTCTACTGTCCCACTTGCTCCCTGTGCCAGGGCCCAGCACCCTCCCCTTCAGCACCTGCTGAATGGACCTGCTCCATCCCCTCACCTTCAGCACCTGCTCCAGGCTCTCCAGCTTGCTCTGCAGGCCCTGGCTCTTGCGAAGGGCTGAGTCCCTCTCCTGTGTCACCCCCAGGAGCTGGCCCCTTAGCTCCGCATTCTCCCACTCCACCTGGCAAGGGGACAGTGGCAGGGAGCTGGGTGGGTGAGCCTTGACCCACCAGTGCCCTCACAGCGGGAACAGTCCTCTACCCCGACTCAGGGCTGGAGGAGAAAGCCCCTTGGCTGGGGACTGGGGCCCTGACGGGAGCACAGGTCTCCACGGCACCTGGTCAAAACCATACCTGCTCCTTCTCTGTGGCTCTCCCACTGAGCCGGGAGTTCTCCTCCACCAGGCGGGCATTCTCATTCTGCGTTTCTCTCAGCTGCAGTTCCTGAGCAGGGCAGAGGAGCTCTCAGGAGGAGGCCCAGCACTAACATCCCCACTCTTCCCACACAGAGGACCCTGCCCTCCTCCCAGGCCAGGCCTTCCTCCGAGCAGGAGGGAAAAGGTGTGCTTGAGGGCAGGAGGGGCGGAAGTGGAGCTGAGAGGGAGCTTGCCACCTGACTGGCCTGGGCGAAGGGAGGAGCTGCCTCTGAGCTGCCCTCAAGAGCTCACCAGCTCCTCACATCGCCTCTGCTTTTTCCGGGCTTCCTGCTCCAGGCTCTCGCATTTCTTCCGCTTCTTACTGAGCTCCGATTCCTGTGGGGTCCGAACCGAGGGCTCCTCATGTGGAAAGGTACATCTGCCCTCAGCAGGCTGCCTCCAACCCTTGACCTAGGACTTACCAGCTGCTGCACCCTCTGCTGTTTCTCTTGCTCCCCTAGAACCACCGGTAGGTTGTCCACATCCTCCTGGGGCGTAGCCTAGAAATGCCCAGAGGCAAGGGGTGGACACCTGAGAACAGGGCCCCAGGGCAGCCTGCCCCAGCCCAGCCTGCCCAGGGCAGGTTCCCACCCCTTCACCCAGCCAGCAAGAGGTCCCTGCCTAGAGAGAGCAAAGAGGGGTACTGTCTGCTCACCCCTCCCATCCTCTCCAGCTGATGTAGAAGTACAAAGGCTGCACCCCTGTGTCAAGTGCTTTGAGATCCTGGGACCCACGTGTGCCCTGGGAGATGGGTCCTTTATCCAGGCCAAAGCTTTCCCTTTTTAGCTTCCAGCAGCAGCCCTGCTCTGCACTCAATAACTGTCATGGGTGTCCTTCAGCGACTGGCAGAGAATTAGGAGGCTGCTTGGGCAGCCGGGGATGTGGTGCTCCTCAAGATAGGGGTTCTGTATCACCCAAACCTGGGCTTGGCCAGAGCAGCACAGGCCATCCAGACCCTCCTCCTGGCTTCCCCCAAGCCCACCCTAACACACCTTCCATTTATCCGTGCAAACTTTGGGAGAGGACAGGTCTTGATGGGAGGTGCCTCTCCCAGGGCCAGCCAGAGAGACAAAATCTGAGCAAGAAGCATTCCCCCTACCCGGAGGTCTTGGTCACTAGCAGATCACTACCGGGCCCCTCCTCCCAGCCCTCTTCCCAGAAGGAGGAGGGACCTACTTGCTGCTCACCTAGGATGATGGAGAGAAACCAGATCCCTAAGTTCTGGGGGTCCGGAGTGGGTCCCTGGCCCTCGAGACAGGGGCTGCTTAAGCCCCGCGCTCAGTGAGGGTCGTCTGTACCTGGAGCTGGGGCGGACCTACCGCCGCCCCCGGGTAGCCGGGGCCAGGCCTGGCCAGCCAGGCGGGCGCTGACGGGGGCGTCCCCGCTCTACGGCGGCAGCGGGAGGAGGCAGCGCGGGCTGGGCCCCGGGAGGCTGCCAGGGCAACCAGGGATTTGCTGCCGGGCTGTACCACTGGCAGCGCGGCAGGGGCGGCCGGCCGGGCCCCGCTGGGCGCAGGCCTACGGAGGGCGGAATCCTGGAGCCCCCGGGGGAGGGCACGGCGCAGGTACGAGCGCGGGAGGCTTGGAGGTTGACCCTGCCCAGGACGGGAAAGCTCCCCAGGCCCTGGGAATGCGCACGCCACCACCCGGTCCTTAGGGTTCTGAGCACGGTGCAGGGGAGACCCCGGTGGTCGCTCCCCACCCCTCATCTGCACGCACCCACACACCTGCCCTTGCGCCGGCGCTCACCTCTCCCGGGGCTCCGGGAGCCGGCGCCCCTGCTCTGGCCTGGGGAGCAGGACCCGGGGGCCGGGACGGCGGGCGCGGGGGCGTCTCCCTCTGGTTGCGCAGCGCGATCTGCCTCTGCAGCCGCAGAACCTCCCGCTGGGACTCGCGCAGCAGCCGATCGAAGTCCCGCACGTGAAGCCACTGGGGACCCTCCTGAGTTTAGGGCACAGGGACAGAGAAGGGAGTCAGACCTAACCCTTGCCCGCCCCAACCATCCCCGGCAGAGCCCTTCGCTTTGCTGGAGGGGCTTGGATGCGCCGGAATGTGCACATCCTCCCATGCATACATGCCTGGGTACCTGTGCATGCGTGTGTGCCCACATGCTCCCGCGAGCCCGTATGCGGACATTCTTAGTAACTTATTTCTTGGGTGCTGTCAATGTGCCCAGCACTGTGCTAAATGCCTTGTGAGCATCCCTTCACGCAACGCGTGTGTGGGTGCATACAGCCAGACCCACCGGCACACAACCTCAAGCCTGGGGCACAGAAATGCCCAGGTCTGGGACTCATGGCTCCACCCGCTTCTTCCCTCTCCCACCTGGGCCGTTACCAGGGGAACCTACTCCCAGCAACCTCCACCCTCCCGTTTCATTTGCATCTCATTAACATCTTGTCCGCATCCCACGACAGGCAGATGGCCTTGTGCAGGGCCGAGCTGAAAGAGGTGAGCAGGGCCTCCTCGCACCTTGCCCACCAGGGTGAGCCTGGCCTGCAGCTCCCTGCACTCCCGCTGCAAGGCAGCAATCTGCTTGTCCTTGGCCAGCAGTGCACTGGCTGTCTCACTGAGGTCCCGGGCTCGCTGGCGGGCTAGGGCCTTCCGACACAACTCCAAGCTGGCCCCCGGCTGGGGCAAGGGGGCACTCACCTAGCCAGAGGAGGGGCAAGGCCAATGGTCACCCGAGGGCTGGGGCATTTCTGCCACTCCTCATCTCCTCCCAAAGGAGGAGTTAGCATGAAAACCTAGGAGGTGGCCACCTGCTTCCACCCTGTCTGGAGTCTCAGAAAACCAGCAGCCTCACTTTACCTGATCCCAGCAGTCGGAAAGGATTAAGTCTACGTCCAATTCTGGGACCAAAGGATGCTGCTAATTTGGGGTTGCCACTGTGATGGGTCTCATCCCTGCCCCCATTTCAGCTCTATACCCTGAGATGAGCTCAGCAGGAGGCTGCCGCCAGCACCAGCACGTGGTAATCCAGAATCCTGCTCCCTGCCTGCTCAGGAACCTCCCCATCCAGCTCTTCTCTCCCCACTGCAGCTCCAGAAACCTTTGGCCTCCTGGCCTGGCCAGCCTCTGCCCTTCCTGCACCTGAGCCCCTAGATTCTTGCTTTCCTAGGTGCTGAGTCTGTGACTCCCAAGCTTCAGACAGCCCTTAGGCCCAGCCCTGGCTCCCCTCTCCCCTGGTCTCCCAGCCTCCAGCCAGCAGCCTCCTGTCCTCACCACCCTCAGGTTCGTTTCCTGCAGCTTTCGGGCCCTCTCCTCCAGGCGCTTGGCAATGACCGCCAGCTCGGCATTCTTCCTCTTCAGCCTCCGCACCTTCTCTTCTGTCTCAGGGAAGCTGCTCTTTCTCTGACAAGGGGTCAGGCAGAATTGGGGCATGTAGGGAACACCCCACAGACCCAGTCCTGATTGTCCAGGTCTTGGGCTAGAGCCCTAGGCTCATAGTGGGGTCCCTGGCAACTCTAGGCAGGGGTTTTACTCTCTCTGGGTCTTGGGTTTTGTCACCTCCAGGGAGCCCCCACCTGGAGAGATGGTCATGGGGTGAGGAGGGCACTGAGGGCCTGGCTCCAGCCAGAATGCAGGACCCCAGTCTCCAAGCCTCACCAGCATCTGGTTTTCCTCCTTAAGGATGGCACAGCGCTGCTGCAGCTCCCCCAGGGCCCTCAGCAGCTCCAGATTGGGCCTGTCCCCGAAGCCCATGTTCAGGTTGGCCTGGCATGGGAAAGGACCGAGGACAGCACCTCAGCAACCCAGTCACCCAGCAGAGCCTTCCATGTGGAAGCACCCCCCATCCATGGTCCAAGGAGACATGGAGATGAAACGGTTTCCCCCCAGGTCCCAGGCCTTCAGAGAGGGCCAGAGGAGGCCTAGGCAAAGGAGCTGTCCCGTCCTCCATCCACACAGGCACCCCCAGCCCTGGGACCTTCCTCTCTCCCCAGATCCTTCCCACTCTTATCCATCTTCTCCTCCAGGGAAATGCCAGCTCCAGCTCCCACTCCCATCCCTCCAGACTCCCTTGCCCTCCCCCAAAGTCCTGTTCCCTCCCTCTTGTACAGAAGCCTGCTCCACCTCAACCCTGGCTCAGCCCTGCCCAAAGCCCCCTCCCCTCAAACTCTTTCCTCTACTGATTCTACCATACACCTCCACACTCCCCCAGTACTCCCAGCCCCCAGGGACAGACAGACTCATGGAGGAAGAGACACAGACAGACAGACACACTGTCAGGGAGAGGCACAGAGAGGAACAGGGCAGCAGCAGGGCCAGATACAGACAGACAGGCAGAGAGAGTCAGAAGAACAGACAAATGCCGAAAGAAATGGAGCCCCCAAGATTTCTGCTTGATGAAGAGAGGACAGATAGCCACAGAGTCAGACCCACAGACAGGCCAAGAGAGGAGAGGTGGGCAGTGGGGATGCATACCTGGCCTCACCTCCCAGCCAGGCTGGAGGACATGGTGAGAGACCCCCACCCTGCAGACCCCAGCCCCCAACAGATCCCTTACCTTCTGGAAAGCCTCTACTTCCTCATCCTCTGGCCTCAGGCAGGTGAGTCCAGAGCTTGATGCTTGCTGGCCCAGGCTTGCTAGACCAGCCTCTGCTCCTTCAGAGTGAGTGTCCCCCACGGGCCTGGAGCTCTGGGCTCCTTTGGGCTCGGAACTCTCTTCAGACCTCAGTTCTCGGAGCTGCAGAGCTGCCGGAGGAATATTGGCGATCCTTGGGGCTGCACCGCCAGGTTCACCCCCACGACCTGGAGACCAGCTCTGCCAGGTGGGCAGTGCCCATGGCTCCATGACTCCAGGGTCCCCAGGCCGTGGGAGGGTTGTCAGTTGCTCCACGGTACTGCCAAGGGGCTCCAGAACCCGGGCCGGAGAACATCACCCAGCCAGATGGGGGGACTGGCGAGGGTCATGCCAGGCCAGCTCCTCTCCCCTCTGAGCTCTTGCTTCACCGACGCTCCATCCAATGTTGGCTGAGCTCTTCCCCACCCACAAAGGAGGCTGCAGAAGGCGCCAGGGCTGCCAGAGCTGGAGCCAGGGGTATGTGAGCTATGTTTGCTGGTGGCTGTGTATGTGCGCGAGTATGTGGAGGAGCGAGGGTGTCCCCCATGGGGGTGGGGAGAATGTGCTGAGGCCACCGACAGCTGCGCCTGGGTGAGGGTGTGCGTGTGTGTCTCCAGGTCTGTCCGTGCAGCTCAATGCTGTCTTGTGCGTCGGGAAGATGGATGCCCCCACTTCTATGTGTTGAGGGGGGTGGTGCTGTGTGTCACTGTCTGCCCATTTCAGAGTTGCCAGTTTTTTCTCTGTGTGTGTGGGTGTCTGTATTGCAGGGCTGTGGCAGTAGTGATGCTGTCACTGGTTGTATCTGAGTGTGTCAGTGTCGTGCAGCTGTGTGCATCGGTGTTGTGTGTCTGTTAGCGTCTGTGTGTCTGGCCATACGTTGCAACCCCTCAGACCGGCCAGGGGTTTCAGGAGCTGCTGGGGGTGATCCCTAGTGGTCCGCTGTGGTCCTTTATCTCCGGCTCTGCTCTCTGCTGCTGCTCTCTCGCTTGCTGGGTGGCTGGGCTGGTTCTAAGGAGGCCTGGGTCGATGGGCTGCTTGCCTCATAGTCTCAACCCCAGCTGGCCTCAGCTCTGGGGACTGCAGGGGTCCCTTACAGTCCGGGAGCCTTGAGATGGTGGGCTCCGAGGAGGGCTGAGCCTCAGAATTTGGGGGGGCAAGCCGGGGAGAGCCAGCCCTCCCCTCCCCCTCCTCCTCCCCTCCCACCCACCAATAGGAAGTCGGCTGCTGGTTTCCATGGTGATGGCGCTGGACTGGTGGGTTGGACCGGCTGACAGGGTCGGGGACAGAAGGAAGAGCAGGTTTCTCACGGGATGTCAGCCCAGGGCTCCCACATGTGGCCTCCCACCCTTGTCTTCACACATTCTCACATCTTCCAGAGTACAGAGTCGAGCGGGGTGCAGATGGTCCTCCCCACACCGGGTGAGACTGGTCGAGACAGAACGGGGGAGGGTATGACACAGATCCAGCCACGGAGAAGGGCAGAACTAGAAAAGATGGGACTGGAGATGAAACAAAGAGAGAGACAGACATCAAGAGACTGAATACTGGAAGACAGAAACAAAGATAGGTAGAAATAGACTGAGAGAATTGCTTCTGCTTCCTCCTGGCAGATGGCACTTGGGGGGGGCAACCTGGCAGTCCCAGACCACCAGGGAAGCCCACATGGCCTATTGGGTTGGCTTTGCCTCAAATTGTGTGGAAGTTCATCTTCTGTCTAGCCCTAGACCTTGTTGCTATGAAAAAATGGTTTGGGGGGACAAGGACATGAGAAGCCCCCTAGCCAGGAGTCAGCCTATAGGAAGGGACAGGGCTCTAGACAGAGTCCCCAGAGACAGGGGTGTTGGGAGAGGCCCCGAGAGGCAGCCCCTCTCCCCTCTGAACCTAGGACTCATGCGACAAGCCAGTTTCAGCCCGGGTCAGGGGCCCTCGTGTGGCACCCCCGCAGAATAGCAGCAGTGATACTGAACCATGGAGGCCAACTGTGGGCTCCACCCAGGCAAGAGCCAATGGGACTGGAGGTAGGGGGTGCATGGGGAAGAGTGGACATATTCACTTCCCCAAAACGGTGTGTAGCTCAACACGTACGCCACTGCATGATGTGTTGCTGATGGTTAGGTCAGAGCATAAAGGCACGCCATTATGCACATGCGTGTGTATAGGAGCATATATACATTAGATGTAGATCTATTTCTGTATCTGTGGAGGGGCCGTTGTGTGTATATATGTGCGTGCTATTATCTGTCTATGAGTCACATAATAAAACATAACAAAAACACATTGGATATACATGTATGCGTGTTTCTATGTCATTGCATGTATGTCTATTTGCCACTGTGTCTATGTATGTGCCATTTGTGTGCATGTGAGGCTATCATTGTGTGACTTTATAAATTACAACACATCACGATACGTATAGATATGGAAGTTACTATATGGCACAATATAGTAATTGATTACGCAATACATGACATGCTCATATAGTCATGTAAATATGCATAATGATATGGTTTTCTTTATATATACCACCATATTCCTATTTATGTATTTTGTATTTATCATCATATAGGAATGTGTCTCTATGTCTGTGTGTGTAGCCACTGGGTTTTTTTTTTTTTTTGAGACAGAGTTTCGCTGCTTGTTACCCAGGCTGGAGTGCAATGGCACAGTCTCGGCTCACCGCAACCTCCGCCTCCTGGGTTCAGGCAATTCTCCTGCCTCAGCCTCCTGAGTAGCTGGGATTACAGGCACGCGCCACCATGCCCAGCTAATTTTTTGTATTTTTAGTAGAGACGGGGTTTCACCATGTTGACCAGGATGGTCTCGATCTCTTGACCTTGTAATCCACCCACCTCAGCCTCCCAAAGTGCTGGGATTACAGGCTTGAGCCACCGTGCCTGGCCAATTTTTTTTTTTGAGATGGAGTTTCGCTCTTGTTGCCTAGGCTGGAGTGGAATGGCGCATTCTCCGCTCACCACAACCTCTGCCTCCTGGGTTCAAACGATTCTCCTATCTCAGCCTCCCAAGTAGCTGGGATTACAGGTATGTGCCACCATGCCCGACTAATTTTTTTGGTATTTAGTAGAGACAGGGTTTCACCATGTTGGCCAAGATGGTCTCGATCTCTTGACCTCGTGATCCACCTGCCTCGGCCTCCCAAAGTGCTGGGATTACAGCCACTGGGTTTATTATGTGACTGTCACTGTATGTGCACTCTGTATGGAAGATACGTCATGTTTCTTTCATTGCATGTGTATACTGTTGAATATATATGTGCCTTGGGTGTGTGTATATCCCTGTGTCGTGCCAGTCATGTCACATGTGTCTGTGTATGTGTGTGCTACTGGCACGCTGCATGGGGCCACTGTGTAGATGCATTTGCATCTCAGTGTGTGCTTTGTATATGAGTGCCGGTGTCCTTGTCTATATATAAGATGCTGTGGGCTGGGCGCAATGGCTCATGCCTGTAATCCCAGCACTTTGAGAGGCCAAGGTTGGTAGATCACCTGAGGTCAGGAGTTCAAGACCAGCCTGACCAACATGGAGAAACCCCATCTCTACTAAAAATACAAAATTAGCCAGGTGTGGTGGCGCATGCCTGAAATCCCAGCTACTCGGGAGGCTGAGGCAGAAGAATCACTTGAACCCAGGAGGTGGAGGTTTCAGTGAGCCAAGATTGCACCACTGCACTCCAGCCTGGGCAATAGAGTGAAACCCTGTCTCAAAAAAAGAAAAAAAAGATGCTGTGTATGTGCCACAGTGGATTTTGCCCAATTCTTATATTACCCGGGACCCCACAGACTTTTGTAGATTAAAACTGTATGTAGGCAGCATTCAGTTTGAGGGTATAGAGAGTGAGTGGGGGCAGGATAGGGCCAGAGCTAGGGTAGAGGGTGAGAGGATGCCTGACATCCCTGCCCCTCTCTGCAGATGACCCCAGGTCCTTCTTTCCTGGGGTCATCTGGCCAGGCCCAGAGCCGTCTTCTAATCTCATAGGCAGGGCCAAACCATAAGCGAGAGAAGTTCTGCCTCCAGCCCTTGCATGAGCCCACACTGTCCATGTGCCCACCACCCGAATTCAGCTCCCCACCCCAGCAACAGAGTCTCAGACAAAAGAGAAGCACAGTCCAGTCTTTATTGGCATTGGGTCCCTGGCATCGCCACCCATTCCCCTCCATGCACCCTCCCTTCCCACCCCTTCCTCGTCCTTGCAGCTGTGGCTGCATCAGGGCTCCACCTGTCCAGCCCTCCCCGCCCCGCAAGACTGCAGGGTGGCAGCAGAGGAGCTGCTGAGGCCTTTCCCCATTTGTCCAGAACCAGGAAGGGCGAGAGAGTCATGGAGGCCTTTCAGGCATCTGGGCAGGGTAGGGAGGGGGTGTGAGGTGCTCACCTGTCACATGTGGTCCCCAAGTGCAGAGGAGGATGCTGGTGGGTGGTAGCGGCAGCGTGATCTCCGAAGCCCACAGTACACTCATCCATAAAGTAGGAAACACTACACCCTCCAGTGCTGTTAGTAGTGCTTTCTACTTTATGGGTGACTGCACTGTCTGTCTGTCGGTCGGTGTGTACTCTTCAGGCCACCTGGGCCTCCTGACTCCTGCTCCAAGAGCCCCCCCAGCCCTCCTTGTGGCTTTCTAAGACACCCCCACCCTGCCAGGGCCCCCCCACCAGGGCCCGCCCTGGGCCTTGTGGGCGGTGACTCAGCATGGCGCCAGACTTGCCTCCTCTACCTCCCTCCCCCACTTCCTCTTTGGTTCCCTATTCTCTTCCCCTTGAAGGCTCCACCCCATCCCCCCAGTGTTAGGGACACTCAGGTAGAGATCAGGACCTCTGGAGGCCTCACGTCCAGCTCTTCAGCCCCCTGGCTGGCCACTCCCAGCCACGCTACCAACCCTCCAGTGTCCAAATGAGGCAGCCACAACTGCCCTGCCAAGGTCTTGGTCTCCAGCCTCCCCACCATCCTGAGGTCCTGACTGTCCAAAGCCTTGGTCCCCACCCTCCACCCTTCCCATCAGCCCAAGGTCCTGACCCCCAGGGCCTAGGTCCCCCACCTCCCCAACAACCCAAGGTCTTGAACACCCCAGGGCCTCAAATCCCAGCCTCCTCACCAACCCAGGTCCTGCCCACTCCCACCCCCCAGCCAGGGCCTCAGTTCTGGCCTCCACAACAGCCCAAGGTCCTGACTCCCCAGGCCTCAGTCCCTGGACTCCCCACCAGCCCCAAAGTCCTGACCCCCCCCTCAGGGTCTTGATTCCCGGCCTCCTCACCAGCCCAAAGTCCTGACCCCCTGGGGTCTTGATTCCTGGCCTCCTCACCAGCCCCAAAGTCCTGATCTTCTCACTGCCTTGATGCTCCCCTGGCAGGAGCCCAAGGCTATCCTGACAAAAATGGCGGCCATGTTGGGCGGAGGAAGAGTTTGGCGCCCCTTGAGACACCGGTCCCACTTCCCAGACTCTGCCCACCCTCTGCCGTCCCCACCCTAGTCTCCAGCCCTCTTCCTTGGACACCTCTTTCCCCACTGGGGTCCAGGAGCCATTTTACCTTCCTTGACTAGAGAGAGTTTAGAGGCACTTTGCCTGAGCTTCCCGCATGAGCCTCGCACCCAAGCTCCTTGCCAACCCCCATGCATCTCCACCCAGAACAGCAGCCCAAGCCCCTTGAGACCCCAAGTCCAGGAGCCCCAGTTGGGGCAGCAGTGAGGGTCGGACCCTTACCTGAGGCTGCAGGGTGGAGGAGAGTGCCCCGGTGCTCCAGGCTCCGAAGTGGGGTTCCCTTCAGGGAGGGCAGGGCTTATAACCCCGAGGCAAGGCGAGACCACGTGGGCCAGAGCTCAGGGCGCCCAACGGTCCAGAGCCCGCCCCGCCCCCGCCCGCAGGGGATGAACGCCCTCCCTCCCTTCCTCCCTCCCTGGGGAGGACAGACTGACAGGAAACAGAGGGGGGTGGGCCCAAGGGAGGGCTGGGGACCCTCTCTCACGCCCTGGGCAGGTGGCTTCCGGCCCCAGCTGCCCTTCCCCCCAATGTACCAGCTCCAAGGGATGACTCAAAAGCCTGGGACTGACTCAGGGCATTGGGGTGACCCCAGAAGGCCAGGGTTCCCCAACAGGGTGTTTGGTGAGTGCCTAAAACAGGGAGTCCAGAATTCCAGCACAAGAAAAGCGCCTTCCCTCTGAGCCCCACTGGTGCTGATCCCAGCCCAGAAAACTCCCTTCCCTTCCCTTCCCAGCACTCAGGCCAAGCCCTGGCTCTTCGGTGTTTCAGGGCCAGCACACTCTCCACGGAGGAAGTTGTCCTCAGCACCCCACAGAGCCACCCCTCCTCCAGCCTCAGCCTGCAGGGCACACTCAGGCTCAGTGGGCCTGCTGGCACTAGGCTAGGTGTTCATGTTCTCCTCAGGGCCTGTGGGGACAGGACGGCAGGGCAGAATTGCCGTGAGGACCAGGTCCTAAGGCAGGGCACAGGTGCTATGGGGAGAGAAGGGGACTTGGAGTGGAGGGAAAGAGGCTCGAGGGAAGGTTCTGGCGGCCACCGGATGTGGGCATGGGGCCCACCCACCTGCATGCCACCCCCGCTTTCCCCATGGGGAAGGCAGGAAGCTGCCCGGCCCAGGGCCCCTGGCTGGGTGAGGGGAGCAGGGTGTGGGGCTAGGCAGGGGGCAGGGTGGGCTGAGCCCAGCCCACGCTTCTTCCCCAGAGCACTTCCAAGCCTCTCCCTGGGCCTAGCTCTGGAAGCAAGAGAATGGGTTTGGGGAGGTAGGAGTGATAGAGAGAAAACCTCCCAGTGACTCCTTCCCATAAGGCTCTTCTCTGCGTCCTCCATTTAGGCCCATATAGACCTCAGGGAACTGTCAGATTCAGGGCCTAGAAGAGGATTGGTATGGGGGCAGTAGGGCAGGAGATGGCCCCACGTCCTTCCCCTCAGGAATGGAATCCTTCAACCTGGAAAGTTGCCCCATTCCCAGGCCCCTAAAATGGGACAGAGAAAGGGGGAACAGGGCCTTTCATCTGCTTGAGTCTAAAGAGAAAGTGGTGAGGAGGGCTGCCATGTAGGGCCAGCTGGCCAGAAATGGAGTGATACTCCTTTAAGAGACCACCGCGGCCACCGACCTGGGTGGAGGGGAAGTGGCTGCCCCGGGCGATAAGAGGATAAGAATATCGAAGTGGTGCAGTAACCTGGGTTCCTGGACCCCCATTCTTCAGGGCTCCTCCCCTGACAGCATCTCACCCCTACTCCTGGTTAGGGTATCTCCACCGCCCTCACTTCAGAGGCCTCGTGTCCCAACAAAAGAGAGTCACAGAATGGGAGCCAGGGTGAGTCAGAGCTGAGGGTCCAAGGGGCACATGTTGCTCCAGTCTCCAGTCCAGTCCTCTCCTGCCCTAAGAAGGGCAAGGTGCCCCTGATGCCTACCGCCCTGTGACAACAGAGGCTGATTTCCTCTTACCCGACCTCAATGCCCAAAGACCACCAACCATTTTTATTTCTATGTCTATTTTCTTTTTTTGAGAAGCGAGCTTGGGGTCCAGCTTCTCTGTTGACAGAGCTACTGGGGTCAGGGGGTTTCTGGAGAGGCTGAACCCTTCGCTGGTTCCCATCCTGAGGCTGGGGCCGAAGAAGGAGGGAACAAGGAGAGGTTCGGGTCCCTGCACCGGGACTTTTCCCCAGCCCAGCGATGACTCCCAGCTCTGCTGGGCCTCAAAACAGAAATAAGACAGGGCCAGAGACAAAATCAAGGACAGGGGAAGGGTCGGAGTCTAAAATAACAACACAGAGGGCTGGGTGAGGTGGCTTACACCTGTAATCGTACACTTTGGGAGGCCGAGGAGGACGGATCACCTGAGGCTAAGAGTTTGAGACCAACCTGGCCAACATGGCGAAACACCATCTCTACTAAAAATACAAATAAATTAGCTGAGCATAGTGGCACATGCCTGTAATCCCAGCTACTCAGGAGGCTGAGGGAGAAGAACTGCTTGAACCTGTGAGGCAGAGGTTGCAGTGGGCCGGGATCACAACACTGCACTCCAGCTTGGGCGACAGACACATTCCATCTCAAAAAAAAAAAAGAATACAGAGACAATAAGAAAGTTTGTGATAATGGCTAGGATACATGGAATGGGCCGTACACCTGTGAGTGGAACAAGGCTGCTGGACTGGAGCCTGATGGAGGCTGCCGTCACCCAGATGTGTGGCCTGTGTGCCCGAGGGAAGTGCAGCCAATGCCTGCATGGAAACGCACATGCACACACATAGCTGCCCAGAGAGCCCCAAACATTCAGACACAGACACACTGTCATCAACACAGCCTGCAGGCCTGCACACACACCTAGAGCAAGGCCTAACAACACTGCTGGACACACCTGCCTCCTCCCCAAAAGACACAGGGAGGCTCACCAGGGATTCTGGGGCTAGTGCTTGGCAGGGGGATTGGAAGGAGTTGGGAGTGGATTCAAAACACAGGCACCTCTGTGAGAGTGGCCTGGTTCCCGCTCCTGCCCCAAAGTCACCTGTGGCCTGAGTTCTCCAGGATGAGGCCAACCAAACCGTTGACGTCTTTGTGGAAGAGAGAGTAGTTCAAGTTGATACTTCAAACTCTGCCTCGTTGGTGACTGGTCCAGGTTCAAGCAGGCTGTCACTGGGCAGCCTCATCTCACCTGAATTCACTGTCAGATGTCCCCTACGGCCCTCTCCGGTTCTGACATTCAGATTCCTGCTCAGAGGAAGCAGGGGCAGGGGCAGCAGGATCAAGGTGGCAACAGCCCTTCACCAGGATAGAGGATTCTGGGCTTGGGATCCTGGAGAGCTCCAGTCACAGTCCCTCACTCCCACCCTCACCTTACCAACCTCAGGAACAGCTATCTCTGTGTGCCAAGTTGAGGTGGTGGGTAGGCAAAGGTAAGCCATGGAGAGGAGAAAAGGACACAGGACCCGTCCTTGGGCACTCCCAGCCTGATAGGCAGTGTGTAAGAGCGTGTGTGTGTCAGTGTAAGTGACAAAAGCAAGGACAGAGCTTCGGGTCTGATGGGGACACTTAGCTCCTACTTCCAGTGAGCACTGAATCTGAGGGTGAAGGAGACACATCTGTATCTTACAGAATAACAGCAACAGGCACAAGGCCGTCCCAGATGAGGGCTGTCAGGGCCCAGGGGGCTGGGATGTTGGATGCTAGAGTGGCAACCTCAGAGTCCCATCAGAGAAGGCTTCCTGGAGAACATGAGTGCAGGTGGAGAGCAGTTTAGAAGGAAAGACTGGGCAAGGAGGAGCAACAGGGAGAAAATGGTCTTTTGAAGGCCTAACACCTGTAAGGAAAGCAGGCCCAGAGGTGGTAGAAATATAACATGAGCTCACTGTCCGCATATGAATGTAGAAAAGAAAACCAACCCTTCCCTGCCATCTGCATGGGCCTGGGGCCCTCACTCACAGGCAAGCAAGCAGGCAGGCCGAGATGGCAGCCCAGATAACCTGCCTTGTGAAGAGACAACAAGAGAGAAGCCACAGACCTAACCACTCACAAACAGGAAGTCCAGAAGGCGGAGCAGGCCCACCCTCCAGTGAGCTACGGTTGGGGACAGGCCTGGCCACGAAGGAGGGAAACTGAGCCCCTAGCATTGCAAAATGGGGCTAAAGCCAACTGGAGTCAATAGTCCCAAATGTTGAGACCCTTTCCCCATCTCCCTGGAGGGTCAACCAAGGGAAGCAGATGCCAAGAGAGGGAAGTGACTTAAGAACCTGAGATAGCCCATGTACCCTACAGAGGTCATCTCAGTACCTAGGAAGATTTTCTGCCTCATCTCAGAGACTTGGGAGCACAAGGAGTGCTGAAGGGCCTCCAGGCAAGGAGGGCAGGCAAGCTGGCTGCCCCTCAGCCCCTGCCTGCTCGGCCCAGACTCCTCTAGGTTTAACTTCACACTCTCCTGCTCTACTGTCTGGCAAGGGGCAGCTCCAGTGCACGGTGGCCCACCCAGTAGGAGGTCACTTTGCACTGGGGCAGGGTTCCGGCTCAGCTCTGCTGGGATCATAAGATCCAATGACCTTTTTTTTTTTTTTTTTTTTTTTTTGAGATGGAGTCTTGCTCTCTTGCCTGGCTGGAATGCAATGGCACAATCTCAGTCACTGCAACCTCCGCCTCCCAAGTTCAAGTGATTCTCCTGCCTCAGCCTTCGGAGAAGCTGGGACTACAGGCACGTACAACCATGCCCAGCTATTTTGTGTATTTTTAGTAGAGACAGGATTTCACCATGTTGGCAAGGATGGTCTCGATCTCCTGACCTCAAGATCTGCCCACCTCGGCCTTCCAAAGTACTGGGATTACAGGCGTGGGCCACCGCACCCAGCAATCCAAGGACTTTTAAGCAGCAAGGTTAGGCAGCAACTGGTCCCGAGTCAGGAAACAGAGCTGCAAGTCCAGAGAGAGGCAGAAGGCAGCCTGAGGTCACACAACAAGGTAGGGCCAAGTTCAGGATTTTTTCCACAACATTCGGGAAAAGGCAGGATGGGCTGGGTGGAAAAGGGGTGTGTGTGTGAGGAAGAAGGCCACCCTGACCACTGCTGAGGGAGTGGCTGTGAAACCAGAAGCTTTCTCCTTTGGGATCTCCTAGGGACACAAGTGGAGAAATGAGAGAAAGCGCCCTCTGGACTCTCCACACACAGGTGCTGACTTAACTTGCATAGCTGCACCTGCTCCAGTTCCAACTGCTGCAAATAAACTGTGTGTGTGTGTGTGGTGGGGGCGGGGAGAAGGTCCAAGAGCTGGTTTTCTGCCTGGAACCCACTATGATCCCTCATCAGCTCAACTCCCTGTCCCAACATCAGGACCACCAAGCAGAGGATAAAACTCTGTGTCAAGAGACTAGGGATCTAGTCCTCACCCCATGATGATTTATGGTACGATTCTGGGCCAGTCACTGAATATGCCCCAGCCTGTTTCTTCATCTATAAAAATGAGAAGGGAGTTGACCGGAGGACCAGTTTGTGCTCTAGGAAGTCCCCAGGAGCACAGGAGCACAGGGACCTCGCAGGAGGAAGCAGCAGTCAGTATCTGTGTTCCAAATCCTGCCCAACCCCTCCCCCACCCCCACCCCCACCCCCACCCTCAGGCAGCCATGGAATCTTCCCAGCTGGGTCCAGGGCACACCTTCCAAAATGCAGAGAAGGTGGGGGGGGGGCGCTAGGAAGGGCTCTAGCACCATCCTCCGCTTGTCTGGAAACAAGGGGCAAAGGGCTATTTCCTCCTGGCAGCCTCCTGCCCCCAGTGGGATTCCTCACATCCCAGGCCCAGCTGGAAAAGGTGTCTGGAGGTGGAAAGAGATTGCTCAGTGCAGACGGCCCCATGAACCAGCCTGGATTCATCCTGTTCACCTCCACGTTCTGCACACAGGGCTGGGGGAAGGGAGGCAGCCCAGGCAGCTAGAGAACTTGATAAAACACACTAAATATGAATCTCGCTTGATCGGCATGCTGACCCAGTGAGGTAAGTGATGTTATCCCCCCATCTCAGAGATGAGGAACCGGAAACTCAGAGAGGTTAAGTTTCACCTTCCTGAAAACCGGGCATCCGTTTCTGTTCCCCCGAGGGAGCTCAATTCAGAGCCCCCAAAGGAACAGGTCTTCTGTGAGGGCCTGTTCTCCCCTCAACACCCCACTGGAAAAAGCAGTGGGAGCGACCCAGGACAGACCCTCTGCCCGCTTGTGGGTGGGGAAGCAGAGGGGCCTAACTGGGTAGCCAGGTGGTCCACAGTCTCTCCTGAAGCAGATGGCCTCCCCAGCCCTTTCCTTCAGAACTTATTAAGCAGTCAGATGGGGGAGGGTTGGCCCCCAAGGCCAGGGGCCCAGCAGCAGCAGCGGCAGCAGCAGCAGCTCACAGCACTAGAGCCGTTAAAAAGTGACTCAACCAGAAAGTGCGTTTTGAAGCGACGCCCGCCAGGGCCCCAGAGCCCCAGAACCAAACCTCAAAAAGACGAAGTGAGAGAGACAGGCCTGCGGGGGCTGGGCCAGGGGTGGAGACCCAGCCTGGAGCCCGCCTGGCCAAATAAGGGCAAATGCACTAGGGCGGACCAATGGGGCACCAGCAGCTGCGTCATGGGGCTGCAGCTCTGGGGAGGGGGAGGTGAGAAGCTTGGGGCATAATGGTGGCAGGCGTCAGGGGCCCCAGGCCCTCCTCAAGGGGTCCCACAGTGGGTGAGCACAGGAAGCATGGAAGCCCTGACCCCCAAGGAGGCTTTGTTACTAAGGTCAGTGTACCTGCAACTCCAGAGTCTCACCTGCAGGCTGGGGCTCAAGGGAGAAAAAGGAAAACCAGGAGGACCCCCATGCTCTGCCCCAGTTACAGCCCATTGATCCCCATCTGCCAGGCAGAACTGAAGGGAGGCCATAGGGACAGCAGCGTTGTGCAAGGGGAAAAGGCTTCCACAGGTCACTGACTGTGGCAAGAGATGTAATGGAAACTCAGTGTTCTCATCTGTAAAAGGGGAATAATATTGCCTCGTGGGATGTCACTGAGGGTCAAATGCAGTAATAGAGGCCCATTTTGAACCTGGAAATTGTCATATGGATGTAATAGATCATTAGTGTAGAGACACAAGGCCAAAGGCTGTTTTCAGATTCTGTTTCCATTTGCTGGAAAAGATCCCTTTGCAAGGACACCATGTGGTTCTCAACTTTGGCCCCTGGTATCTAGAACAAGGTAGGGGGAGGTGCAGAGGCCTGAGGGATTCCTGAATCTAAGCTTAGTCCCCCTTACTGCAAAAGCAGAAAAGACTAATGCCTGCTGCCTTCAGCTGATTCCCCAGGGACATACCCCAGTTCATTTCTCCTGCATCTCCTCACCTTCCTGAGACTCCAGATCATGCTCCACCCCTCCTCCTGAGACCCCGCCCTCCATCTTCAGTCTCTGGGGTGCAGGGCAGAGGAAGTGAGTCTGTTCAGCTGACCAGAGAAAGTGCTGCAGCTAACTGCACAGAGTGGCTGACTGCTGGCTTGTCCAGCGCCTGTGATCACTCCCTTGCCTCAGGCTTCCCCAGCCCCAGTTGGGACCACTGGCCCAGGAGGAAAGCTGGGCTCTGGCTGCCACTTGCTTCCTCTCAGGAGTTCTTCTCCCTCCTAAGCACGGATTTGCATTTCCCCCTCTGCCTTCTGCTACTCAAGCCCCCAGGGATGAGGTGACAGTTAAACTCCCATTTCTGGCTAGTGGCACCAGAGCACTCACTTCCTTCCAGGTATTTTCCGGGATGGGGGAAGGGGCTGAAAGGGTGGTAGTTGCTGGGTTTGGAGAAGGGATGAGGGATCCATTTTGGAGAGAAGCTGAGGTCCCCCTATCCTACTGTCTGAAGCTGCTCCTTCCCTTTCCTAATGCTTACTTCATAGCACAAGAGCTCAGTTTGCAGGAAGGAGAGTGCATTGACCGGAAGCAGCACATAGGAGCTTTCAAAATGGACCAGCCAGCTCCCTGACTTCTTAGAGGCCCAGGCCATAGATAGACCCCCAAGGAAAGTTCCTTGGACTTCAAGTTCCCTATCCAGGACACCATAATGTCTACCCTCTTCCAGGAAGGCAGAGGGTTGGGATCAGGTTGGGGTGGGGGGGTGCCAAGCATAGAGGGGAAACGTTTCCCATCCTATTTCTCAGAAGATCTGGTATCCTGGTACCAGTAGCAAGGCAGAGTGTTCTGTGCACTCAGCTCCCACTTCCTGGGATCTTATGGCAGAGAAACAGTATCTTTAAACAAGAAGCACTGAGCTAGGTAGTGTAGGACATGCACAGTAGCAGTGACCCGCTCCTGAAGGCAAGCTGACCAGTCTCTGGGGCTCAGTCCTCTCTCCTGTAAACTGAGGGGCTGGCCTAAGTCATGATGCCCCCAGTCCTAAAGTTCTGTGGTCTACCTTCCCTCTTCTATAGCCTCAGCACTCTGCATCTTGCTTCCCACTAGTGAAGGCCTCGAAATCCCAAGACTGAGGCAGGCAGCCATGTGCTCTTCTACCCAGTCTCAGCCTTACTGGCGCACCCTATGGCAATTTTTACCAAGTGAGGCTGTCCGTTCTCCTAGCTCAAACAAGACTGGAAGGAGGAGAACCACACATGAGCAACAGAAGTGACAGCTGACACGTTGATATGAATCCAGGAGGTAGAAAAAGAGTCAGTCCCAGAACCATTTCACTACGATACAGAAATGGAGGTTTGCAACAAGGCTTTGAGCCAAGTCAGGTTAAAGCACATTGAGAATCTTGTATCCAAATAGCAAGGAAGTATAACACATTTTTAAAAATTTAAGCTGGGTGTGGTGGCACATGCCTGTAGTCCCAGCTACCTGGGAGGCTGAGTCCGGAGAATCTCTTGAGCCCAGGAATTCAAGACCAGCCTCGGCAACACAGTGAGACCCTGTCTAAAAAAAGAACCACCAAAAAAACAAAACAAAACAAAACTTAATCTTATTAAAAAACAAGAACATAAAGATTATAATTAGGCTGGGCTCGGTGGCTCACACCTCAATTCCCAGCACGTTGGGAGGCAGAGGCGGGTGGATCACGAAGTCAGGAGTTCAAGACTAGCCTGGCCAAGACGGTGGCAGGAGTCTGTAATCCCAGCTACTCAGGAGGCTAAAGCAGAAAGAATTGCTTAAACCCGGGAGGTGGAGGTTGCAGTGAGCCAAGATTGCACCACTGCACTCTATCCTGGGTGACAGAGCAAGACTCTGTCTTAAAAAACAGAAAAAAATTAAACTTAAAAAAACCCTTGGCCAGGCACAGTGGCTCAAGCATATAATCCCAGCACTTTAGGAGGCTGAGGCCAAAGGAATGCTTGAGGCCAGGAATTTGAAACCCTGTCTCTACAAAAAACACAAAACCCCCAAATTAGCTGGGGGGAGTAGCGCACACCTGTATTCTTAAGATACTCTGGGGACTGAAGTGAGAGGATTGATTGAGCCCAGGAGTTTGAGGCTGCAGTGAGCTATGATCATGCCACTGCACTCCTGCCTGGACAACAGAACAAGACCCTGTCTTAAAAAAAAAAAAAAAAGCCCTGGTGTGTAAAGGAAAATGTTTCTGTTTTGATTCAGTTTTGATATATTTCTGTATGATAGACGTGGTGGAACACCTATTACCCAACAACACTTGAAGGATGAAATTCTTGTCACATCTATCTAGAACTTACCTAGAGATAGACAACCTTGGATAATGACAATTCCTTAGTTTATAACTCTCAAATTGCTTTTGCCTAAATTATTGTATCTGATTTTTTTTGAGACAGGGTCTTGCTGTTGCCCAGACTAGAATGCAGTGGCACAATCAGGACTCACTGCATCCTTGACCTCCTAGGCTCAAGTGATCCTCCTGCCTCAGCCTCCCAGGTAGCTGGGACTACAGGTGTGTGCTACCACACCCAGCCAATTTTTAATTTTTTTTTTTAGTAGAGACAGGGTCTTGCCATGTTGCCCAGGCTGATCTTCAGCCTCCCAAAGTGCTGGGATTACAGGTGTGAGCCACAGCACCCAGCACCTTTGTCAAGAGTAAAATGCTATTTACAGGAAAGACTTTACTGATACTAAACATGAACCAGACTTCCAGACAAAGTTACCAGTCTGGTTTTTGTTTTTTTTTTTGAGACAGAATTTCACTCTTGTTGCCCAGGCTGGAGTGCAATGGTGTGATCTTAGCTCACTGCAACCTCCGCCTCCAAGGGGTTCAAGTGATTCTCCAAGTAGCTGGGATTACAGGCACCCACCACCATGCCCAGCTAATTTTGTATTTTTTTTTTTTTTTTAAGCACAGATGGGGTTTCAACATGTTGGTCAGGCTAGTCTCCACTTCTGACCTCAGGTGATCCACCCACCTTGGCCTCCCAAAGTGCTGGGATTACAGGCGTGAGCCACCGCGCCTGGCTATTAGTCTATTTTTAAACATGAACTACCTGCTTCTTTGATAGAGACCAGATGTCAGGGAGGATCAAGTAGTAGCAGGCTGTGGACAGGCTGGGAATAACAAGGCAGGAGCCACACCAAGAGCAAAGCCTCAGTTCCCAACCCTGGTCAAACTGCTCCCCTCCAAGATCAGAGCATCCAGACCCTTGCTCTATCAGCTACCAGTCCTTTCTAGGGCTGGAGGCTGCATTATCAGTGCACTGCCACTGAGCTCCTCAGTGTTCTGGGAGACCTAACTCCACAGCATGTGGTGAGGAGGGAGCAGAGAATGAGGCACGGGCAGCAAGGGGAAGGCAGCCTGGCTACTATTCCTAGTCTCTATCTGACTCGTGTCTGTCCTTGTTGAGCTAGGGAGGAGGCTTGCTTTTTCTGACGGAGAGAAGCCCAACTACTGAGCAAGACAAGGAGAGATCTTAAGACACTGCAGACTCAGAACTTCGACAGTCAGAATGGGACTGAAACTCTGACAGACACAATGGGTCAATGGACAGGACATAGCTCTCATGGCCATCCTCATGGCCATGGAACACAAGGCAGGGGTACCAGTACTGCCCACTCCCAGGGAGCTCTGAACCAAGTCCTTGGGCTAGTTTCTTTGGGCTCCCAGTAGGGGATGGAACTCCAGTACCTTTCTGCCTGTCCAGGTTGCTGAGTGGTACCACCTGCATGTTCAAGTACCAGAGAAAGCAAAAAAGCCAATTCAGCAGCAGCTCCTGGGCAGAGCCCACTTGGCACAGTCTGTAGAATCCAGGAAGGAAAACAGGCCACCCTTCCCCCAGAAGCATCAATGCCTATGCTGTCTTTTGCTTCCTGTGACACTGTCAGTTAGGGCCCAGTTCAGTGTGGGGCTGAGGCAGCCCGAGTGTGGTTATTTGTGCAAGCTGCTCTTGCCTCCCCTCCCCACAACTGTTTCCATTCTCGCCAAGCAGCCACGTCCGGGTCAGACACCCAGGACAGCAGCTGGGACTTTCCAAGGGACTTTTTGAGAAGCTAGTGAAAGTTGGGTGTTGGCTGCACAGCCTAGGCACTCCTGCCAAAACCCACTTCTTTGCTGCAGGATGTAAGTTCTAGCCTGGCAGGGTTGCTTTCAAGTTGAAACTGAACAGAAATCACCACCCAGGGAGCTTTTTCAGTTTGCTGGGCTGGGGAAATCCTTGAGAAACTGAGTTTGGAGTTGGGGTTATCCAACCATTCCCTCAGAGCTTGAAGGCACCAGAGAAAATGGTTTTGGTTTGAAGAGCCCGGCCAGTCCCAGTTTCCCTCCCATAGGCCTATGTGAAGACAAAGAAGGGGAACAGACAAAATAATCAGAGTCAGGTCAGCACTCTCCTCCTTCCCACACACTCTAGGCCACAGGTAACAAGCAAAATCAACTCAAGAGCAACACCAGGTGGCTGAGACACAAAGCCCTGGCACAGGCAGCTCTGCTCACTCACGGCTCACCCTGCAGTTGTGGTTCTCGGCATTTCCCCTGCAGTCTTGGCAGATCGTGCACATATTCTATGTATTGAAAAACAGCCCAAAAAGGAGAACAAAAGGATTTCACCTAATACTTACATAATTTTCACATAGCTTTGTTTCTACAATCACGACAATCCTGAGGTAAACAGGCAGGGTGTAATCATTCTCTTTTTACAGAGGGAGAACACGGAACTCAGGGAAATAAAAATAGTGACACTAACAGGACTTCTGTGGAAATTTAAGTAAGTAAGTTTTTTTATCCTAAAACAAGTAACTCACCTTGGCCCAAAAAATGGGTATTACCCAAGGTCCCTCACTTGGCTGGAGGAGTAAAGGACTACCTCCTAGAGGGGCACCAACAAGGCAGACTAGGACCCCACAGTCACCCAAAGCCCAAGGGCCTCCAGTTAGAAAAATGTAAAATGTGAGTACATGAGACTAGCCTAAGGTATAGGAAGAGCAGTAAAGAGAAGAAAACAGATGAGCAGTGGGGGGAAAAGAATTACTAAACATGAAGCCTCAGGCTTTCTTCAAGGAATATTGCTGTGCCAGGTCTCAAAGGCAGGAGGATACAGGCACGAGACACCAGGGCCACCAAGCTGATGGGGTTACCGAGCCTCTGGACAGCACCTTCTGATAGGAAGCAAGGAAGCACACTAGAAAGGCTGCAATCCTGGAGGCTGAAACAGCCACGTGGGAGTAGAAGGGCCTCTGCTGCTCTGGGAAGGTTCTTACAGGGCAAATAAGCTCTTACTGTGCCTAACAGAATGGAAGAGGGAGGCAAGGCAGCTGTCATGTCCTTAAGAACTTTCTAGAGGTTCATATTTATTGATATTTAACCTACAGTCCTCAGCATGGGCAAGGCACAGACCTGGGCCATGGGAAGGAAAATCAGCATCCTACTCTCTCCTCAAGTCCATCTGTTAATCCACCAACCCAAATCCCTCCCTCCCCCACCTGTTGTCCAAGGAAGAAAAAATAATAAAATGATGTGTTGCTTCCTCAACAGTCGGCTGAGTCTGAACTGGAGAGCAGGAAGTATTTGAAGTTCTGCCCATCTAGTTCCGGAACAAAAAATAAGCAGAGGCAGGAGGTGGAGTGAAGACGCCGGCAGCCCTGCATCTTGCTAGGTCTTTATAGCTGTGTCTCTGGATTTGTAGGCCACTCCTCGACTTTTCAGCTCCCGCACGATTCCTGCAGCAGGAAAATAAACAGCTCTGTGAATGAAGATTCAGAAGGATAAGATAGGCCACTTAGCTGCCACCCTGAGGGGGTACTATCAGCAAACTGAAGTTCCTAGACTACTTATCAATAGTCCTGCTTGGCCAGGCATGATGGCTCATACCTGTGATCTCAGCATTTTGGGAGGTCAAGGTGGGAGGATCACTTGAGGCCAGGAGTTCAAGACCAGACTGGGCTACAGAGCAAGGCACCATCTCTACAAAATTTTTTTAAAAATTAGTTGGGCATAGTGGCTGGCACCTGTAGTCCCAGCTATTTGGGAGGCTGAGGCGGAAGGATCCCTTGAGTCCATGAGTTCAAGGCTGCGGTGAGCTACGATCACGACACTATACTTCAGCCTGGGTGACAGAGCAAGACCCTGCCTCAAAAAAAAATAAATAAAAAAGTCCTGCTTAGTTGGCTTGTTACCAGTGAAGACCTGGGCAAGTGTTTGGTAAGAATGAGAAGAAAAAGAGGGATACATGTAGTCATCAAAAGCAAAGGCCAGGGACCTGTAGTCCCAGCTACTCAGAGGTGGGAGGAGCCCATGAACCCAGGAGTTAAGAGTCCACCCTGGGCAACACAATGAAATCCTGTCTCTAAAAAAATTAAAACCTGAAACAGCAAAAATTCTGGAGCCACAATGCCTGGATTCCAATCCTGCCTCCTCATTTACCAGCTGGGTGACCTCCAGGAAGTGATTTAACCTCTCTGTGCCTGGTTCTCCCATCTGTAAAATGCTGAGCCTCACAGAGTTGTAAGAATTGGCATTCATTCAAATAAAAAACTTCCACAGATCTTTACAGTAAAGGAACATAGGCTGTTATCATTATTACCTTGGGGCAGGCGACCAGTGACTGACACTGCATATACACCTGGCTTAAAGTTACCTGAGAGAGAAGAAAAAAAGATAATGAGATTACAGGGAAGTGAGTTAAACGAAGACCAAATGGAAGCTTAAGCTAAACATTAAAGACGTGATGCAACTCCAAGAGAAGCGCTCTTCCTTCTTTTGGCTACAAGTGTGAAGTGACAAGGCACAGGACACTGCTTCCTTGTCTTTCCTACAACCTGATCTTCCCCACCCTGAGGTCGCTCACCAACGCTGATTTCAGACTCCCTAATGGACCTGAGGAACAGTAACACTACAACTAAGCCAGAAGGAAAGGGCGACACTTACTGACTCGCTGCCACTTGGAGACCCAGCTGTCCTCTGGACTCATCATCGCAATGATTCTAGGGCAGGAAAAGAAAGGGAGAGTCAGCCTAAGCCTCCCCTGAGCCTGAGCTCAGTTCTGGGAGACGAATCCAGGAAAAAAGCCAGGTATTGAGTCTCCACTGGAAAGCAGGGAAAACTGCTTTCTGATGCTGGAATGAGGCTGACTCAAAGCTAGGACTGACAAAAGTTCTTCGTTCTCATGTCCTTGGCCTGCCAGCCACTGGTCCGTTTCCATCCCCAAAAGATTATCTCACTCGGCTCATGATTAGCCTACAGATTCCCTAGAAAATGAGACAGTTTTAGCACTAGAGGGCTAATACTACTGGTTACAACTACACAACTACAAGGGGTCTAGGGCCTAGTGCAAAGAGAAGGGTGACAAACAATGGATCCTCCTACCAGAAATGAGTTCAACTTGGCCAAGCTCTTCCTCTAATGACCTATACATATGGGGACCTTTCTCAGAACCTCATCAGTAAGCTGAGACTCAAAGGTTGAGGTAATACATGAAAAACACCTAGCACAAAGACAAGCACAGAGTAGGTGCTAAATAAGCATTAGCTCTCCTCATTATCCTAATAGTCCTTCCCTGGTGGCTCTGATTCCAGAGGAATGGTAAGGCTCTTCAAGGGCTAGAAGATGCTGATTGAGCAAGATGGATAAGCATTTTTGTCATTCAATGCATTCAATCAAACGATTACTGATTGCCTATTGTATTGCGTCTAAGCACTGACATTTGATGACTGCCTCCTCAATATGCCTACCTTCAGTTCTCTCAGTAACAATCTTGGATTCTTATTTGAGAAGATTCCCTTCCCATCCAAATCCTACATTCTCAGGCATGCACTTTAAATGGAAGGGACCCTACCTCCAGAGGTGACAAGCAGAACACTAGCCCCTAACCCTGCAGACTGATCTGAGATAGTCATGTACGCAGGCCATCCTCCTGACTACAAGTATATTCTTCTCTGTCCTTCACAATCTATCTTTTTAGCCTTAGGGTCCCTATAGCCCAACCTTATGATTTAACCTAAACAGAATTCCCACCGTTCTCCAAACATATCCTGGTGTTCCCCATCTTATGCCTTTGCTCTAGTCACTCCCTTTATTTGGAATGTTCTCGCTCTCACCTCAACTTCCTAAAGAATCCCAAACTTCTTTCCTTAAGAGGAAAGTACTACCTCTTTCAATTTTGGCTGAGGTCAAATAGCCCTCCTTTAATCTTTAATTTACCCACTCTTTAAGAGTGCACTAGAATATACAAATAATTCCTACAACTCAACAACAACAAAAAACAACTGAAGTCAAAAATGAGCAAAGGCTGTGAATAGGCATTTCTCCAAAGTTATACAAATGGCTATAACCACATGAGAAGAGGCTCAACATCACCATTCACTGGCAAAATGTGACACCAGAGTCACACCAATTAGGATAGCTATTACTAATAAATAAAAAGTGCTGGTGAGGATAGGGAGAAATTAGAACCTTTGGACACTGTTGGTGGGAATAGAAAATGATGCAGTTGCTAAACAGTAGGACAGTTCCTCAAAAAGCGAAACACTGAATTATCATATGATCTAGCAATTTCACTTCTGGATATACAGGTGATCTCCGACTTACCATAATTCAACTGAAGATTTTTCAAATTTATGATGGTGCCAAAGTGACATGCATTCAATAGAAATCATTTTCAAATTTTAAATTTTGTTCTTTTCTAGGCTAGCAATTCAGTACAATATTCCGTCATGATGCTGCACAGCAGCAGTGAGCCATAGCTTCTGGTCAGCCACAGTAACATAAGTGTTCTGAGCACGTTTGAAGTAGGCTAAGCTATGTTCTGTAGGTTAGGTGTGGTAAATGCACTTCTGGCTTATATTTTCAAGTTATGATGGGCTTATTAGGTTGTAACTCACCCTAAGTTGAGGAGCATCTGTACTGAAAATAAGGAAAAGCAGGAACTTGAACACATACTTGTATACCAATGTTCACAGCAGTATTATTCACAAATAGCCAAAAGGGAGAAGCAACCCAAAATATCATTGAATACCATGAATGGGCAACAGAACATGGTATATACACATACAAAGGAATATTATTCAGCTCAAAAAAGGAGGGAAATTCTGTTGCATGCCACAATATGAATGAACCTTGAAGATATTATGCAAAGTGAAAGCAGCTACAAAATGCTACTAAATGAACCCACAGACATCTAAGGAAAAGGTATCTAAGGTGGTCAAATTCATAGAGACAAAGCATGGTGGTTGTCAGTAACAGGAGGGAGGAAAGAATGAGGAGCTAGTGTTTAATGGGGACAGATGAAAAAGTTCTGGAGATGGACAGAAGTGATGGCTGCACAACAATGGGTACGCACTAATGCCACTGAATTGTGTATTTTAAAATGGTGCCGGGCGTGGAGGCTCACACCTGTAATCCCAGCACTTTGGGAGGCTGATGTGGGCAGATCACCTGAGGTGAGGAGTTCGAGACCAGCCTGGTCAACATGGTGAAAACCCATCTCTACTAGAAAGTACAAAAATAAGCTCAGCGTGGGGGCGGGTAAACCTGTAATCCCAGCTACTCAGGAGGCTGAGGCAGAGAATTGCTTGAACCCGGGGGGCAGAGGTTGCAGTGAGCTGAGACCATGCCACTGCACTCCAGCGTGGGCAACAAGAGTGAGACTCTGTCTCAAAAAAAAAAAAAAAAGGCCAAGCACGGTGGCTCACGCCTGTAATCCCAGCACTTTAGGAGGATAAGGCGGGTGGATCATGAGGTCCGGAGTTCAAGACCAGCCTAGCCAAGATGGTAAAACTCTGTCTCTATTAAAAATTTAAAAATTAGCCAGATGTGGTGGCAGGCACCTGTAATCCCAGCTACTCAGGAGGCTGAGGTAGAGAACTGCTTGAATCTGGGAGGCGGAGGTTGCAATGAGTGGAGACTATGCCACTGCACTCCAGCCTGGGCAATACAGTGAGACTCCATCTCAAAAAAATAATATAATAAAAATAAATACATAAATAAAATAAAATGGCTAAAATGGTAAACTTTTTGTTTATCTAAGCACAATTAAAAAAAAAAAACAACCTCAACATGCAAAACTTCAGTGTCTCTCTTACTAGTAATTGTCTCATTGCGTAACTCTTGACATCTCTCATAGCAACTACTTTACCCATAGATCAGAGTCCCTTCATTCAATTGTTAGCGCTGATTGGTACTGTGCTAACAAATGAACAAAGGGACCTAAGTATTTGAGTATGCATATGCATGTGTAGGAAGTAAAGGCTCTAAGCCAACATCTCTTTTGCCCAGTTTATTATTCCTCCCTTAAGGAAATCAAAGAAGGAATGGTGTTGGCCCATCTTGAAAGAACTTTATCAAGAACTGGGTTTAAGCCCAGTTTGTGTAAAACTCTTAATTGGCCTACAGGCCAAAAGAAGTTTAATATTACCTCCTTAACCCCTAAAGACTACTGTCTTGTGGCTCCAACGTTAGGGAAGAAGTGAGACCTGACTACTTAAGTTTCTCTCCTTTCTTCTTCTCCCCACTGTACAATCTTTGTAAAGTGTAAGAGGCCAAGGTAAACTATTCCTATAGGGCCTCTTAGGGATATCTAAAAAGCAACAGCTTTTGGCTGGGCATGGTGGCTCATGCCTGTAATCCCAGCACTTTGGGAGGCCAAGGTGAGCAGATCACCTGAGGTCAGGAGTTCAAGACCAGCTGGCCAACATGGTGAAACCCAGTCTCTACTAAAAAAATACAAAAATTAGCTGGGCATGGTGGCGAGCGCCTGTAATCCCAGCTACTCGGGAGCCTGAGGTAGGAGAATCGCTTGAACCTGGGAGGTGGAGGTTGCAGTGAGCCAAGATTGCACCATTGCCCTCCAGCCTGAGCAACAATAGTGAAACTTCATCTCAAGAAAAGAATTTAAAAAAAGGCAACAGCTTTTGGGCAATGATCTACCGTTACTGTACCTCCCACTTCCCTTCATTTTCAAGAAAAATTTTTCATGCATTCAACAAACAGTAAGATTACATTCTTTCTTCTCAAGTTAAGTCTTTGAAATCTGGGGTACATTTTATACTTAAAAGCATGTCCTAATTTGGACTAGACACATTTCAAGTGCTCAGCAGCTACATGTGGCTAGTGGTTACTGTATTAGATGCACAGCACTAGTGTATCTCAAAATAACTGTTGAGGCTGGACGCAGTGGCTTACACCTATAATCCCAGCACTTTGGGAGGTTGAAGTGGGAGGATCGCTCAAGGCTGCGGTAAGCTATGAACATGCCGCTTCACTCCAGCCTCACCCATAGAGCGAAACCCTGTCTCAAATAAAAAGAAAAAACCCACAAAATAACCCTCCGAAACAAACAAAAAACCAACAGTTGGGACGAACTAGGATTAATACTTGCCGAGCATTTACTTCTCTGGGTAGGGTGGGGTAATGCCGAAGAAATTATGGAATCTGAAGCGGCTTACCCATCAAAGGAAGAGCTGGTGCAGTCGTATACCATCTCCCGGTTACCCTTCATTTGTAGATATGCATCACAATTGTCACAACCATCATATTCAAACTGGTCTATAGTCTGGGAGTGAAGAAAAATTAAGGAAAAGAAGAGATAAGCATAAACAAGACCAAAAGAAAAAGTAGCTTTCTCAATACTTCAACCTGCTCAATTTCTTGTTTCCCTATGTTGACTATGTCTCCTCAGGTTCCCCACCTACTGCTCCCGAAGCTCCATTCCTAAGTCCCACCCTCCCACTCCTTCCTCTCTTGTTCCCAATTCCGTCTTATCTATTCCTTTCTCTAGTCTCCTCAGGGTCAGGCACCCTTTCCAACTACTCACTCAGCTGCGGATCCCCATCCGCCTCTGACTTCCAGTGTCATTCGGCTCCAACCTAAGTCCACCGAACGTCTAAGTGCTGAGGATTCAAAGCAGCCTCAGCTGCAAGACCTGCCCGCGACCCAAGGAGGTAAACAATGGCCTCCTTTGGCTTCTCCTCCCGCTGCCACCCGGATCTTACTTTTCTCTTTACTGTCCTGGATCTTACTTTTCTCTTTACTGTCCCACAGCCCCGTTCCGCCCTCATTCCCCCATCTTGGTCCCCATGGACCCTACAACCAGGCTCCCGACTGACACCTTGACCAGTGAACACAGCAAACAGGCCCGCAGATGCCGCAGGTCCTTCGGCACGGTCTCCAGGGCCATCTTCTCCGATGGGAAGAGCAACCGAGATGAAGACTTCCACAGCCTACACACCCGCAGGAAGTAAACAGCTCGTTACCCAGAATGCCCGCCGCTTCCGGTGCTTAAACTTCCTCTTCCGGTGTGGGCGGGCGCCGGCTCCGCCCCTACCCCCGCCAGATGAGATGGTTTCTCCCACCGGCAAGCGGGGAGGCGGGGCGGCCGGCTGCCACCTGGGCCCTGGCGCGTCCTCACCACCTGGGCCCGCGGAGGGTGAGGCGGAGGCGGTGTAGGGTAGTCGGCGGGTCCCCGGGGGGCGGGGCGGGCGGCTGTGCCTGTGCGGGAGTGCGTCGGCCTGAGCCGCAGGGCCGCGATGCGGGCCGTTTGATCTGTGCTGCTGGCATGGGGCTCTCGTCTCGTTCCCCGAGGGTAACCCGAAGTGTTGTGTTGTTTGTTTGTTTGTTTTGGTCTTCTCATTTTAGAAGCATTGGGGCAGTGAATCCAGTGTCTCCCTCTGGATTATCTCTGCAGACCCAGGACAGATCCTAGGACAGCCCCACCCCTCCTTCCTAACTGCGAGAGCGCTGTAGGGTTTCCACTTGCCTCCCACAGGAATGTTGGCTGGGTAGCTACGGCGGAAAAAAATGCGTATTTATCTTTTAAAACTATATGTCTGTTTGCTCGTTTCGGCTGATAATTTATAGTTTGCGCAGTTCTTAGTACTTAGACCACGCTTCCTTTACTAAAGAATATTTGTAGATTAGTGTCCTTTTTTTCCCCTTTCATTTCACGTATAGGAAGCAAAATGCCTTGTTCTATGGGCACCAAACCACCACCACCCCTACCAAACCTTTCTTGGGGAAGCAGAAGGGGCACTTGTGCCGTGGTGAGGAAGCGACAGAGGCCCCTTCTGCCCCTGGAGACTTCAGGCCAACGGAGCACCAGCTCTCTTCGTCCTCCCAATAGCCCGAGTGCAGGCAAAACACAGTCATTTGTATTTATCTGAAAGGAGCTTTGGGATATAAATAGTTTCAGGCCCCGCTGCTCTGTCCTTCCAGGTCAGCCTCCTGATTGAAACTGAGCTGCTTCCGGGTAGGCTTACTTCTTATTGCTGGTCCCATGCTGTGTTCAGATGGGTTCTGTGACAGGTTTGGATGTTTTCTATCACTGCATAAAACTTTCCACTTTGGAACATGTTTTCTACTGTCTGCTATCTCACCTAAGTCCTGCAGCAACTATGAAGTAGGCCCATTTTATGGACTGAAAAAGTGAGGCACAGAGTATTGCCCAGGGTCACAAAGTCAAGTCACCGAAGCATAATGTGTGAAGTGAACAGTATAATAATATGACTGAATCACAGTGGGAATCTAGTTACGCTTTCTCTTTCCCTAATCTCACTAAGCCACACTTTTAGGGGCTTACAAACCATTTCTTATTGCCAAGCTCTCTACCCTATCCTTTGATAAATCGGAGCCTAGCCTCTGATAACAGAAATAATTTATTTCTCTTGATGTAGAAAGAGATGAAGTTGTTACCCTGAGTGACAGTCATGACAGAACAAAACCACAAGACCAGACCACATTTGTGGATAAATATATTAGCAAATAAATACATTTCTCAACGTAGTGCCTGATTCAAGCGTCTTTCTGTCTGGTTCAGATATAAATACCCATGTGGGTGCCTAGGTGCTAGTCTCCCCACTAACAGGGAAGAAGGTTCCCAGGTGGGGTCCTGTGCCCACTTTATCCCCACATTCACATTCCAAATGGGATAATGCCTGAGGGGCCAACAGTGGTCAGGCTGCCCTTGGGTGAATGTCACCCTGCGGAGGCCCCTCAGCCCTTGTCCACTCTGTGTAAGTGGCCTAGGCCAGACCTGTGCTCTAATCCACTCTCCTGTGGGTCCCTGGCCTGCATGGCTTATACTGGGGAGATGGGCTTCTGGGCCCTCCAAAACCTAAGGGTCACACTTTGCTTTTCCTTTGTTCTCCCCCATTCTCCATCCCTGCTCTGAGACAAAACGTCTCCCAGAGAACTCTGTTGTCCCTGCTCAGCTGTAATTCTGCCTTTTCTACCTTCATTCCATCCTCCCTCCCTCTGCCCAGATGAAGTCCAGCAGAAATTCTCTCCTTTCTGCCTGCTCTGGGACTCTGAGACAGGAAATCTTCAAAGAGGTATTTTTCCCTCTCCAGTATTCTTACTCTAAACTCTCAGAGGAGCTAAGGCTGCTGAAGCAAGAAGGGTTCTTCTGCAGTATGCCCCTCAGAGACAGAACTACACACTAGAATGGGAAAGCTTCAGAGACCCCTCCTTTTAGTTCTCAGGGCTTACCTATGCTCCTGGTCCTTTTGGCAAAAAAGGAATGATAGAGCCTGGGTTGCCCCTGATGTAGCAGCCTTACTGTGGAGGGGCCAAGGCTGGTGTGCAGAACTCACCCGAGGAGGGAGGTGATAAGGTGTCATGTGTTCTGCTGAACCCACTGGCTGGTATGAACATGAAACCTGGGGTGAAGGAGATCTAGTAGGGATCGGGGAAGGAGCAGCACCTTTGTAACACCTGGCTACCCATAGCTAGCTTTCTGCCCTCAAAAAACTCAGCCTTCAAGGGATCCAGCTCACACATGCCACAGGCAGGAGCTGGTTGCCTGGCTGGACACAGACTTGCTGCACTGCAGGTGTGTTCTGCCGACAAGGTCTGGAGCTGGGGCAGGAAATAGCACCCTCCTGCCCTCCACCATCACCAATCCTCTTCCAGTGCTTCTAGGAAGTATGGCAAAAAGACTGGTGTTTGCTATGGTCCTTTCTTCTCTCCGGAGCAGGACTCTGTGCCAGGCAGGGCCCAGACTCATCTGGAGCACACTCTTAGTTGGAGTTAGGCCTGAACATCTCACACAGCCTGTTCACACAGCTCCTCGAGTTCCTCCTCTGAGCCTGTATTTAGAGAGAGGAGAGAAAGGAGGTCACTGAGGGTCAGGCCAGGCTTCTGCTTCTCTCACACTCTCCTGAGTGTGGCTGGGAGGGGACCACAGGGAGGGAGGAGCAGAGACTGTCTGGAAAGGGTGGTTAGATTGAAAACCAGGGGAACATAGGGGAGAGAAAAACAAATCTAAGCAAATACATATAGCAACCAATGTGTTACTACTAATACTTACTATTAACTTATTCACCTAATAAACATTAAGCATTCGTTGTGAATTTAGTCTGCTACCATATGCCAAATAGAAGACCAAAAAGAATAAGCAGGGACCTGGTAATGTTTTTGGAGAGAAAGTATTAAAGTAAATGGCCATTACGCTAGTGAGACAGGACAGGAGTCACGAGAGATCCTTTAAGGAAGGAGAGAGACCAGGTCCAAGTGCAGCAATCAGGAAAGGTTTCCTGGAAGTGGGGATAAATGAGCTGATTCTGTAGGAATAGTTACGAATTCGGTTTATGGGAACAGGGAAGGTAGGAGAATATTCTGGGCTACAGAAGTGTTTACCCAGTTTGGCTAAAGCATTGCCTGGGGAAGGGATACAAGAGAGTAGAAAATAAGGTTGAGAAGGAAGATGGGGGCTGGCTGGTGTGGGAACCTTGGAGGCCAAAGCAGACTGGATTTGTCCTCTCTGTGGACAAAACAGAACATCTGAAGATTTCTGGACAGCTTATTGTAATGCAGATGACACTGGCAGCAATAGGGAGGGTAGGTGAGCAGGAAAGGTGTGGGACACACAACTCTATGGGACATATTAGATGAGCAACACTCAGCCTTCAAGGCCCTGTAAGAGGGAAGGGAAGAGCTAGGAGGCTCCTGTATCGATCTTTAGGCTATACCGAAGACACTGGCAGGGCCAGTACCAGACTTGAGGAGAACATGATAAAGCTAGCCAAGATACAGATACAGTTAACAGAACCTGGCACTGATTAGATGTGAAAGGCAAGGAAAAGAGAGGCACTGAAACTTGTTCTGAGTTTGAAAGAAAAGGGAGATAGTGGTCCGGCACTGGCAGCACTGAGAGTACAGACGATAGGGCCAGGATGGAATCACAAACACATAGCCAAAGCTTGCAGCACATGGCTCTCTCCCCATGGACCAGGATTCCCTGGATGGCAAGTTCCATGTCCTCAGAGCCTAACCTGGAACCTAGCACAAAGCAGGCCTATAGTCAGAAGGAAAAAAAGGAGGGAAGGAGAGAGGAAATGAATGAATGGATGACAGCAGCTCCAGGTCATACATGAAGAATTACTACACTGAGAAATATTTCAGGACCTTTGGGTCACCTCCTAGGGTAGAAGGGTTCTCCTAGTGATGGCTGTAGACAAAGAGCTGTGTCATCCATATAATGGGGCAAGATGGGAAAGAGTGGAAGGTGGAAAGTCCTGGATGGGGAAGAGGGGTATGTGGGCAAGTAAATACCATGTTAAAGTTGAGAACTTACTTGATCACCACTTGTGTTATAATATAGGGATGCACTGAATCCCCCAAAAATTGAGGTTGATCTTATTAATACTGGTGTATGGAAGGGGAGTCCTCTTTGTTCTTTTGCCACAGCGGGAGAGAGAAAACCTAAGGCCCCACAGGGCTGCTGGGAACCATCTGTGGTTTCTCTCTCTCATTCTCTTTTTTTCTCGTTACTCACATATCTCTTCTTGTATAGTCTAGTATTATGGTTATCTGTAATTATTTCTATGATAAGATCATGTTCTCCCCAAGGAACATTTCTTGGCCTTCTTTGTATTTAGAACTAATACTGAACTGTGAGCATTGGTAGAACGAAACCAGTTATTAAAATATAGAAACATTTAAGTTTGAGCTGCTGTCCCAGACCACTTCAAGTACCTTTTTTTATTTTTTTTGAGACGGAGTCTCGCTTTGTTGCCCAGGCTGGAATGCAGTGGTGCCACCTCGGCTCACTGCAACCTCTGCCTCCCAGCTTCATGTGATTCTCCTGCCTCAGCCTCCCAAGTAGCTGGGATTACAGGCACATGCCGCTATACCTGGCTAATTTTTGTATTTTTAGTAGAGACAGGGTTTCATCATGTTGGCCAGGCTGGTCTTGAACTCCCGGCCTCAAGGGATCCACCCATCTCAGCCTCCCACAGTGCTAGGATTACAGGCATGAGCCACTGCACCCGACCTTCCAAGTGCCTTTCTGATCCCTCAGCCACACCGGCACCTCGCTAGGACCTCCCTATGATCTGCCAACTAAAGGGGTAGCACCTTTTAGAGCTGGAGTGTTCCAGCACTCTAGCCAGCATGCTATGCTGTCCCAATGGTTAAGTATTTTCAAACCACTTCTGCTGTATCCTTCTCAGCTTCCATCAACCCTTTGTTGGCTGACTTCACCTGTCCTGAAATATTCAGCTCTAGTTTTTCTCCCTACCACACCCACCTCCCCCTGAAAACTCACCAGGCTGGGCCGGCAGCAACTGGCAGTGTGGATAAGGGCATGGCCTGCCCTCTGCAGTGTCAGAACTCCATTCAGAAGGCCCCTCCCCAGATGGATGTGGTTCTAGGGGCCGGCGAGGAGCCAGACACAACCACACTGGCTGTGAATTTGAGTAACAGGGGCCTGGGGTTTCTGGTAGCAGCCTCCTGTCCAGTCCTGAAGGTCCAAAGATCAAGGGGTGTGCCTCTGGGGACCAAGGATATGACTGGTTGGGGCTGTGATGGGGAAAAATCTGGCAAGCTGGGTGCACAGTTGCATCCTGGGGCCGAGAAGCAGGGGTGGGCTCAGAGGGACCACTCCGCCGTTTCCTCTGTGGGTGTTGGGCAGAGAGGCTGGATTTTTGCAAGTTGAAAAGACTGCTGGTACTGGGACAGATGCTGGAGGCTTCAACTGGGCCAGGAGCTGGCCCAGGGAGGGCCCTAGGCCTCTGTGGGTTAGCAAGCTGCCCCAAAGGGGCTGCTGAGTTGGATCTGGTGACTTGCTGATCAGGAGAAGGTGGCTCCAGCTGGGGCTGTGTCCGAGGAATAGGAGGCCTGGACTGGGGGACCCCAATTTCTGGGCCAGGCTTCCTGCCATGCCACTGGAACCGCTTTTTGTAGTGGTGGTGCCGGTGGCGGTGGTAGTGGACATGGCTGGAAACCTGGGTTTCCCCTGTGGGCACCACTGAATCTAAGGAACGAGGCCGAGAGGTCATGCTGGGCTGCATGTCCACCTGCTGGGGATCCCCTTCAGGGCTGCAGTACACCAAGGGGTCAAAGTCACTGCTCAGGGAGCTGCAGAAAGTAGAGCTGCTGCCATGGATGCCCTGTAGGCTGATGTCCGTGCAGTTGACCACAGAGTCACTAGAAGAGCCATGACAGGGCCCTGAGCTGGAGTCACTGGCTGGCCCATCTGCCAGGTACCCACTGTGTTCTGTGCAATAGCTTTCTCCAGATCCACTGCTGTCGGGGGGTCTGGCCCGGTGCAGGGGCACTGGGCAAGCAGCAGGGTGCTGTGAGGTGCATTGGAGGTGGCTCAGTCCCCAGCCCTGTGCATAGGAGTGCGGGGCCCCTGCCAGGTGCTGCTGCTCTCCTGGAGCCCAGGGATGTGCAGCTCTGGGGAGGCGGTGATGCCGAGGGCCCATGCCTGGCTCCTGGGATGGTAGGAAAGGACCAGGTCGGGGGGGCCGAGCCACTGCACTCTGGGAAGGGCCCAACAGGTAGGCAGCAGGGAGGTGGTAGTGGGCATGGCCAGGATGCTGGCGAATGAGGTGGAGTCTTCGACCTGGTTCTTGGTATGATCGAGAGGGTCCTAGGGACTGGGAAAATGAATCTCCCTCTGAAAAAAAGAACCAAGAGCAGAGATGTTTAACTCTACAACCTATAGAGAATGCATTCAGAAAGATATGGCTGTAGCTAATCTATTTGACCCTGCATAGCCTGTGAGCTCAGAGTTTGGGGGACCAAAGACGTGCCTAACCTGACTGTGCTCTGGGACTTTCTCATTCGCTCTAGTCAGGCTGTCTGCCTGGGGAGGCCCACTATGTGTGTCAATCCCTGCCTCTCCCATTAGCCATTTGGAGCTCTTTCACCCAGGACCACTGCTAGCCCATAGGGCACCTGTGGGCACCTTAGAAAAAGGTTCTCTTTCCTCAAGATATTCATTTCACTTTCATCTTTTATAAAATTATCTTAACATACTGATTTTGTTAGAATAGGATACTTTATTGCCAGAAAATTGGAATAATAAACATACAAATCACCCAGATTTAGAATCAACAAACTTGTCATGAAATACAAATAATTTTTACAATAATAAAAATATCTGCATTGTGAATGCAGAATTTCCCCTCAAGTGAGGAACTCTGGCGCAGTGCACAGCCTATACAACTATGGTGGCAGTTCTGCTTTCTCCCCGGCTTCAAGGCTTAACCCTTTCCCAAAGGGAGTCACATTCTAGACCCATCCACCTGCACACAGGGGAGTCCTCGGCCCACCTCCTACCTATGATGTTGAACATGCAGAGGGGGCAAGTCCGATGCTGATGTAACCAGGGGTCCACACAGTTACGATGGAACTCATGGAGGCAGGAAATGACCCGTAGTTCCTGGAGAGAAAGAGGGAGTCCAAACCAAAGGTTGCTGGAGCCACAGCAATTGCCAGGAATCAGGATATCCCCCAACTCCCTTAGGCCTCTCCTTCTTGCTATTATCTGCTTGCAAAAGACCTCACTAGAATAGGAACAGTATGAGCTTTTGTATCACGTAGACCTGGATTTTGCACTTAGCTGCATGACTTTGGGCAAGTTTCTTAACAGACAGTTTTCTGCTGTAAAATGAAGATAAAAAATGAATCTAACCCCACCCTTCACTGCTATGGGTCTAAAATGAGATAATGCATCCAAAGCACCACTGCAGCCTGGCACGTGGTACACTCTCAACAAACGATAGTGCTCTTTCACTGGAAGGCCAGAAAGGTGACCAAACCTCAGACTGGTCCCTGATCTCTGCCTCATGCAGGATACATGGGAAACAGATGTAGCCAGGGTACCCATCCCAGCCCTAAGCCTGTCCACCCCTGCCCCAGCTTCAATCTCCCCAGTCTGGTCATGGAGGTAAACCATAAGACCTGCCTTACCTCCCCCTCAGAGAACTCCTCCAGGCAGATGGCACACACGGGGGCTGAGCTGCAGCTGCTTGCCGAGTCTGGCCTCTTACCTTGAGCCCGCCTGCAGCTGGCCTTGTACCTCCTGGTGGCCAGCTGGCTGATGGCCCAGGCTGTTCTCTGCTGAAGTGGATCCTGGGAAGAGGAATGGGGCTCAGAGCAGGGCATAGGCTCCCCTTCCCTTCCTCTCTGGACCCCAGCTTGGACTCAGTTAGCAGTCACTCAGGTAGATCACATGGCCAATTGAACATCTTCAGGAGTTCATCTCCTTGGAGCTCATATGTGGCTCTGCCAAGTACACCAAGCCTTCCCAGTCCACCCACTTGTTTATACCATTAGCTTTTCTTCCTTGGATGACCCATGAGAGAAACTTTTTATCACACTGCTGCTTGACATTTCAACTTAGATATCTAATAGGCATTTCAAACTTATATGCCCCATCCTATTAACCATGGGCTAATCTCTAACCACATGCCTGGCTTCCCCTAGTCTTCCCCGTTACAGCAAATGGCAACTCCGTTCTCTTAATTGCTCAGGCCAAAACTCTCAAAGCCATCCTTGAGTCCTCTCTCTCACACCCCACAATCTATTACTAAATCTGTTGGCTTTGTCTTCAAAATATACCCAGAACCTAACTATTCCTCACCGTTTTAACTGCCACCTTCCTAATCCAAGCTACCATTACTGTCACCTAGATTCCTGCAATAGCCTTTTAGCTGGCTTCTCCGTTTCCAGCCATGCCTCCTTGTAGTCTATTCTCATTGCAACAGCAAGAATGATCATGTTAAAACATAAGTCAGATTGTGACGCCCCTTCTCTCACAACACTCCAATGGCTCCTGTTTCACCCACGAGAAAAAACAAATGACCCGTAACTGGGCCCCCACCGGCTACTCTGCCATCTCACTCACTCTATTCCAGCCACGGCCTTCATGCTGTTCCTCAGACACTGCCTCAAGGCCTTTGCACTTACTGTTATTTCCACCTAGATCCCTCTCTCCTCAGACACCTGCACACATCACTCCCTCACCCACTTAGGGTCTTTGCTGCAATGCCATCTTCTCAATGTGGCCTTCCTTGGACTTGCTTTTAAAAATCAACCCTGTTTCCTTGTATTCCCTCCGCACTTTGCTATCAGCATTATTTTTTCTCCATAGTACATACTGCCATCTAAAACATTACAGATTTTATTGATTTAGTTTGCTTATTGTCTGTTTTCTCCCTCTAGGATGAAAGCTCTTTGAGGGTAGAGGTTTTTTTGTCATTTTGTTCACTGTACTACCCTCAGCACCTGGAACAGTGCCTGACATGTAATAGAACTTGGTGTATTTGTTGAATGAATAATATGAGGAGAGGCTGCTGGAAATCAACAAAGACAGATGCTGGGGTATTTTGATGTAAACAGTTTCATGGGTATAAAGGTGCCTTCCTTCCTCACATTCTCCCTCCTGCTCCCCACCCACCCATACACGTGCACACGTTCACCGCCGCAAAGAGCCCACACTGCTCACCGGCCTGCTGTGGCGGGGGCGACACCGGATGCGCAGCACCGAAGCCAGGATGACCACAAAGATGGTGCCCACCACTGTCAGAAGGATCCACACATCATAGTCTGGCTGGGGAGTGAGCAGAGAGGGAAAGGTCATACTTCAGGGAGGAGCTGGGTCAATTCTAGAGGACACACAGGAGGTTCAGGAGACACATGGCTAACTGGAGGTTACCTCAAGTCCTCCCTCTGAGGGCATGGGGAGGAACCTGCAAGTGGGATTAGGTGGGTCTTCCCTGCTCAAGGGCACTCAGAGAGGGTCGTCCAGATGCCAGCTGGGAAAAGTACTATCTCAAAACCCATGTGCTTGGGGAAAAAAGAGAAAGGGACCCCTCTGCAAGGTGGGAGTTTCTTGCCAGTGAGCAGCTGGGTGAGGTTCTTGGCCAGTAGAGAAGCCCCAACCAGGGGTCATGCATTAGGGTTTCATTCTGTCTCTGCTATTCCATGCCATGAAGCCATAGAGCTGTAAAGAACTTTAGAACTCATCTGTCCTGATCTGTTCATTCTGCAGGTGAGGCCCAAAGATGGGGAGAAACTTGCCCAGTGGCACATAGCTGATGGATGAAGTTGAACTAGAGGGTTTCTAGGATCTCTTTCCGCTCCAGGAGTCTAAGGGCTTTTGGTGGGAGTTGCCACAGGACAAAGTGGGTGTGAGTGCAGGGCAAGGTCTGGAGGTCTTGTGTGCTTACCCAGGCTGGGGGCTCCTTCAGCTCGATCCTCACATGGGCCTTTCGGTTCTTGTACACAAACTCCATCAGCTTCTCAGCATCATTACCCCAGATCAACACTACTGGCCAGGTCAGCCCCAGCGGCTGCTGCAGCTACAGGGGGAAGGTGCCCACAGGGCTGCTGTGACTTCTCCCTGCCCTTCCCTCCCCTCTGAGAGCTTTATCTTCCTCCATCCAGCCCCCTCCTTGAACACGCAAATGTCCCTGGGTACCTGCTCAGCAGCAGCTCGATCCTCAGTGATGTCAAAGAGGACAGCACTGGCTCCTCGCTCACCTGCCATCCGGGCCTACAGAGGCACACAGCAGAGGTTGGGCTAGGCGCAGGGAAGGACACAGCCCACCCACAGGCTAGCCTCACCCTCACATCTGTCCCTTCCTAGGATTTTGTCCACACTGCACCTCTGCAGGCTCACATTTACGTATGCAGGGGGTCAGTGGGTCTAGGATCTCCTATTCTGCCTCCTGAGCTCACTCAGGTCCCCACTGCCTTCAGAGGATAATATCTAGCATTTCCTTTTGTAATCGAACAAATCCTTAAGGAGGGTTTACTGGGTGCCAGGTGGTGGACCTGGCTCTAGGGCTAAAGACAAGTAAGACACAGCCCTTGCCCTTAGGGTACAATCAGCCTGCCTTCACTAAGAGGTATTAGCACAGAGAGCAGGAGTGACCTGCACCCCTTAGGAGGAGAAAAGAGGAAGAAAGGGAAAGAAAGCAGAGAAGCAGAGTTCTCCTTCAGATACAGCTGGGCTTTGGGGAAGCAGAGCTCTCCTTTGGATGGAGCTGGGCTTTTCAGGACCCAGCCCTGCCTGCAGGGCATCTCCCCAGCTCAGGCAAAGGTGTAAGAGCCTGGGACAGCGCTCTCACCCAAGGCCACCATCACAAAGCCTCAGTCTCAGCCCATCTCATGGGCTCCCTCTCCCTGCCACACTCTACTTTGCTAAGTCTTTCTCTGGCTCCAGTTCAAGGACTTAGAGGAGTCCCTGTCCAGTGCTTTATCCTTACGTCCTTTCCCTTACGGTGGCATTAGAGACAAAAGTGGGGGGGGGACTCTTGTCCCACATGGTGAATGTGCACAAGTGCCTGTTCACCAAGGGCTCCAAGAGTAGCTTGAGAAAGCAGAATCTAGCCAACCAGGCAAAACGGAAAGCAGCGTGAGAAGGAGAACAAAAAGCAGGAATCCAGGGTGGTGGTGGGGGGAGTAAGGAAAGGGAGATAAGAGCTAAAGGCCGGGGGAGAGGGGAGGCACAATGGCAAACAATTAACAGGCACAGTGAGGAGCTGCTCCTGGCCTTGGCCTGGGGCCTCCTGGCCCAGCACAGCCATCCCTCAGCCTTCTTCCCTAGGGCAAAGTTTCATCTTCTAATGGCATCAGGCTGTGATTTCACATCCCATGGGTACCCCCTCCCCACCCCAAGTCCCTGGGGTCTTCCCACAGGCAGTGAAGGAGTTAACCCTCCTGCAAGTAGTGGTGGCAGAAAGAAGAGCCAGCTGGGACTTACTCACAGGCTCAGCACTTTGATCTCTGCCTGTCTTCCCAGGGAGAGCCTGTCAGGGCAGGTCTCCCGCCAGGCAGGCTGGGAGCAGCTCCTTGCTCCAGCTCCCTGCTCTCCACTCCCCAGACAGCAGCAGAGGAAACACTCAGGTGGGAACTCATTTTGATCAGGAAGGTAACTTTCCTAGGGCCCAGGCTTACCAAGCTAATTGACTGGAAATTCACAGGATCAGTCAATTCCAGGATGGAATTGCTGAAGAAGTTGAGAGGTTCATGGCTTCCATCTTCCCTACTCACTTCCTCCCAGGAAGTCCACCCCATCTAAGCTTCTCCAGGCAGGTAAAGACTTTCCAATCTTCAGAACATCCTAGCCAGGGTATGTATGGGAGAAGTACCAGGGGAAATGGAATCCCTGGTAGGGGAACCCTACTAGTGATCTCCTATTCCAGGATTTGGCCAAGGGACAGGAGAGGTCACCCCAGTAGTCACAGAATTGAGATTCCCAAGCCTTAGTTTTCACATCCCTAGAACAAGACCTTGGACCCACCCTGGCCTGGAAGAGCACAAGGAAGGGCAAAGACTTTCTTTGGAGATTTTGTTACTTCCCCCCCGCCTCTGAAAAACTGAGATAGGAACAGTGGAAGGCAATTACAATGACATTCAAACACTCCAGCCCATTACAGCCCATAATTACAAAGTTGTAAAGTGATCAAAGAGCCCAGAGCATTGGCCAACCGGGGAAAACAAACAGGACTTTCAGGCAGTGGGTCCCTCTGTCCAGAATTCTAGGAATAAAAAGCAAGATCTGGAGATATATAGCAGCCCAATCTAGGGCTATCCATGCTTCCTGTCCACCTGACCCCAAGAAAGTCAGTGGGAGGCAAAAAGGAAGAAAATACTTTTTTGGGGAGTGGAATCTGGAAAGCAGGGAGAGGATGGGCAGGCCCTTGCAACAGGAAGGCAGTTTTAGAAAGAACCCAGAGAGCTCTTTGGAAGCTTCAGAGTTGGCCAGCCATAGGCGCAGCAGGCAAGGCTGCCACAGCCTCTAGCAACAGGAGCCATGACAGAGAGAGCCATGAGAGTGAGTTGCAATGCTGCCTGTTACTTGCCAGACTCACGGTCAGCTGCTGCATTTCTCTGGGTCTTAGATTTTCCTCTCTAGACAAGAGTCCCTGTGCATCTTCCACTCAACAAAAATGAAGCCTTACTGTTCCCAGAGCACCAAGCCAGGGAAGGCCAGACTCTCCAGAACAGCTCATAATATAGTGGTGGAGACAAGGCACACATATAAAACTATAATGCTGATAATAATATTCTAGAGCACAAAGGAATAGAAACAGAAGTTTCCAAACCTTTTTCACTCCAGAAGGCTCTCCCCTCCACCATCCCCTCCACCAACACACACACACAAAATCTGGCACAAATCTTCAATATGCAAAGCAGATAAAAGTGAGGCTGCTTACTTTGAGGTAGGGGTGGGGCAGGAAGGACCCTTGGCCTCTCCCCTCTACCCACCAGGCACCTCCCTGAAACCTGGACTTAGCAGAAGATGATATTGAAAGCATGCACAGACACCCTACCCGCTGAAGCCATGCCCCCAGGGCATGGGATTTCTGCTCCTACTGTGCTGGCTGGGCAGGTAAGGAAAGATTCAGTAGCAAAGGTGGGATTCCTCTGGGCTTGAAAGTTAAGGGTGAAAGGACGGAGCAGGAATATAAACCTTTTTTGAGATCCAGGGCCCAGACTACCTAGAGTTGAATCCTGGCTCTGATATAATTAGCTGTGAGACTTTGGGCAAGTCACTTCACTACTCTAGGTCTATTTTCTTTTTCTGTAAACTGGGATAGTAAGAGGACCTAATCCATGGGGTTGTTATGAGGACTACAAAAACGAATCCACACAAAGCATTTAAAACAGTGCCTGGCACATCGTGTTGCTTCAGTGTTAGTTATTATTATATCAACTATTATTATTTTTATTAATTTTTTTGAGACAGAGTCTCACTCCTTGCCCAGGCTGGAGTATGGTGGTGCAATCTGGACTGATGGCAATCTCCACCTCTCAGGTTCAAAATATTCTCCTGCCTCAGCCTCCCAAGCAGCTGGGATTACAGGTGTATGCTACCAGGCCTGGCTAAGCTCTATCACCACGCTGGAGTGCAGTGGCATGATCTTGGCTCACTGCAACCCCCGCCTCCCGCATTCAAGCGATTCTCCTGCCTCAGCCTTCTGAGTAGCTAGGACTACAGGTGCATACCACCATACCCAGCTAGTTTTTTTATTTTTAGTAGAGACAGGGTTTTACCATATTGGCCAGGCTGGTCTCAAACTCCTGACTTCGAGATCCACCTGCTTTGGCCTCCCAAAGTGCTGGGATTACAGGCATGAGCTACGGCACCGACCCTTCTATCAACTATTATTAATACTACGTGTTTTCCACGTGCGATTTCGTTTATTCCTCACAACTCTGTAAGACAGTCATCAGCCCCCATGAGTTGGGAAACTGAGGCTCAGAGCACCTGAATAATTTGCCCAGGGTCACCAACTGAGAAGCAGTGGAGGCAGAATTTCCACCCATTACCTCAGCCTTCAGACTGCCTTTTCTTTACTACCAGGTAGTGGCCACCATGGTAGGAGAGGCAGGGCTTGCACCCATCCGCTTTTCTCCAGATCTAGCTCCTTCCAGCAGGCAAAAGCCACTGTACTAGTTCAGGCATGAGGTGATAAGGCTTATCACCAGGATGGCTGTGGAGCTGCTAATAAAGAAACAGACACCAATCTGGGCAACTGGATGCAGGGTGGAGAGGGTAGCAGGGTGGTGACAAGAATGGAAGCGTCCAGAAGAGTTATGGTGAAGGTTTCAGAAAAGAATAAGAGAGATAACAAATGGAAGGGAAAAAACCCAACCTTGTTAACTACAAAAGCATGGAATGATGATGCCCATGATGATGACCATAATGATAACTGCAATCATTTATTGAGTGGTTACCACGTACTCACCATGGGGCTAAAAGCTTCCATCTGTACTGTCTCATTAAATTCTCATAACTACATGTAATTCCATTATTCCCCTATGAGGAAATAGAGGCTTAGAGAGGTGAGCTAAAATGTCCAGGTCACACTGAGGGGCAGTGGAGGAGCCGGGCTCCAAAACCAGGGCTATCTGGCTTGAAAGCCCCAGCTCTGTCACTGGTGACAACACCAGTGACACCATCAAGAAAAGCCAAAGCAGAGCTGCAGAGTATCAATGGTTTCCAAACTTTTCCTCCCCTAAGACCCCATCTTTCCCTTATACCTCTCATGAGTCACATTTTAAGAAAAACAGATGTTCAGCTAGGTGCAGTGGCTCATGCCTGTAATCCAATCCCAGTACTTTGGGAGGAAACCACTGATCCCCTGCAGCTCTGCTGAGGCAGGCAGATCACTTGAGGTCAGGAGATTGAGACCAGCCTGGCCAACATGGTGAAACACTGTCTCTACTGAAAATACAAAAATTAGCCAGGCGTGGTGGCGCATGACGGTAATCCTAGCTACTCTGGAGGCTGAGGCAGGAGAATCGCTTGAACCTGGGAGGTAGAGATCACAAGGAGCCACGATTGAGCCACTGTACTCCAGCCTGGGGGACAGAGCAAGACTCTGTCTCAAAAAAAGAAAAAAAAGAAAAGAAAGAAAGAAAGAAAAAAAGATGTTCTACCAAACTAAATTATTTCTTACAATTGATTTTCCTATAACTTGTATTAACACATTCAGTTTAACTAATAGAATTCCAACCAAAACAAAACCAAGTACTTGAGGTAAGCCTGTGGAACTTCTGAAATACTGGAATTAGCTCAAAGACTCATATTACTGGCCGGGTGCAGTGGCTCACACCTGTAATCCCAGCACATTGGGAGGCCAAGGCAGGTGGATCACGAGGTCAGGAGATCGAGACCATCCTGGCCAACATGGTAAAACCCCATCTCTACTAAAAATACAAAAATTAGCTGAACATGGTGGCATGCACCTGTAGTCCAGCTACTCGGGAGGCTGAGGCAGGAGAATCACTTGACATACATTATTTTCATCCTCATGATAATCATGGGGGTAGGAAAAAAAAAGTCCTATGTTATGGTGATGGAAACAAAGGCCCAACAAAGTTAAGTACCTCAAAGGGCCCTGGCCATATATATGTTCCTTACTTCACAGTGGCTGTATACATGTTTCATCTCTCCTACAGGAATATGGGCCTCCAGAAGGCAGAAAGAAAACCTACTACATGGAAGCATCCTTACACTTTGCCAAGTGTTCACAGAACTGTGAAATCATATTGTTTTAAAAGAACATCTGGCTGGGCATAGTGGTTCATGCCTGTAATCTCAGTACACTGGGAGGCTGAGGCAAGAGGATCGCTTGAGCCCAGGAGGTCGAGACTAGCCTGGGCAACAAAGCAAGACTCCATCTCTAAAAAATAAATATGAAAAAAAAAATTAACTGGGCATAGTGGTGCACACCTCTAGTCCCAGGAGGCTGGGGTGGGAGGATCACTTGAGCCCAGGAGTTCAAGGCTGCAGTGAGCCAGATCATGCCACTGCACTGTAGTCTAGGTGACAGAGTAAGACTTCATCTCTAAAGATAAATAAATTAACAAACAAAAGAAGAGCAGAAACTCTGTATGGCAGAATTCTAGATGTTTCTAAGAGCTTACACTTTTCTGTAAAATATGTAGGATAAACATAAATTCCTTTTATAATAGGTAAAGAGAAGGAGAAGAAGGAGGAGGAGGAGGAAAAAATAACAGCAAAGTTTCTCTGAATGCTTCTTCCCCATCTCTCTCTCTCTCACATGCGTGTGCACGCACACGTGCACACACACACACTCACTCACTATCTAATGCAGTACAGGCACTGGGAACTTGTTTACCAAATGAATAAATGAATGACATTTGCCCATATATTATAAAGTAAAGGAAATGAAACATCCAGAAGTAGGGCAGGCAGCTGCAGCCTAACAACTCTGCTGCCACGAAGGCTCAGCCTTGCAGAGATACCACACTCCCCAGCTCCTCCAAGTGCGTCCTGATCCCCTGCTTCCCACCGCCTCTGGAGTCCACTTCCTTGTCAGCATGGCCAGGCCAGGTGAGTATCTTCACCCACATTCAGAATCCTGCCCACATCCCTGCCTGCCATAGGATGAGGTAAGAATTCAGGCTGGGCCAGGCACAGTGGTTCACGCCTGTAATCCCAGCACTTTGGGAGGCCAAGGCGGGTGGATTGCCTGAGCTCAGGAGTTCCATACCAGCCTGGGCAACATGGTGAAACCCCATCTCTACTAAAATACAAAAAATTAGCTGGGTGTGGCAGCATGTGCCTGTAGTTCCAGCTACTTGGGTGGCTGAGGCAGGAGAATTTCTTGAACCCAGGAGGCAAAGGTTGCAGTAAGCCAAAATCACGTCACTGCACTCCAGCCTGGGCAACAGAGCCAGACTCTGTCTCCAAAAAAAAAAAAAAAGAACCCAGGCTGTTTCCCTGCGCCCAGGAGGACCAGAAGACCAGGAGTTCCACAAGGGATCTGGCCCTGAGACAGCAAGCTAGCACAAAGGCTGGGAGTGTCACTCTCCTCTCTTACCACCCTTGGGAGCATACCCATGTGTGCCATAAACAATCTAACTATACTCTACATACACATTCAGTTTTCCAGCTAGCAGGGAGGCCACAGATAGATTAAGCCTAGTTTTAAGAAACAGAAAATACTGGATTCAAAGCTCAGCTCCACCCCTTCCTAATTGTGTCATCCGGCAAGTTAATTTTTCTGATCTTCACTTATTTCATACGTCAAATGGAGAATAATAATGCCTACTTTTCCTGATTGTCCTGAAAAGTGAATAATACACACAAAGAATCTGTCTCATGTCCACGTGGCACATTGTAAGCACATAGAAAACAGTAACTGCTATTGTTAGTTAAAGCAGGAGTCGGCCGGGCGCGGTGGCTCAAGCCTGTAATCCCAGCACTTTGGGAGGCCGAGACGGGTGGATCACAAGGTCGAGAGATCGAGACCATCCTGGTCAACATGGTGAAACCCCGTCTCTACTAAAAATACAAAAAATTAGCTGGGCATGGTGGCGCGTGCCTATAATCCCAGCTACTCGGGAGGGTGAGGCAGGAGAATTGCCTGAACCCAGGAGGCAGAGGTTGCGGTGAGCCGAGATCGCACCATTGCACTCCAGCCTGGGTAACAAGAGCGAAACTCTGTCTCAAGGAAAAAAAAAAAAAAAAGCAGGAGTCACAGGCAAAGGTCCAGAGGCCCTGTGAGGTAGCAGGCCAGGGTGGAGCAAAGCAAAAAAGAGGCCCACAGCTATGGAAAGGGGGCAGCCCCAGCCCAGCTCCCACCAACCATGGCCTGTAGCCATGTGCTTTGCAGCTTTCTTCTAGAGAAGCTGAAAATCTGAGTTTTTATATAAACATTTTTAATTTTTAAATGTGGCAATTAATTTACACATTGAAAAGTCACTGTGAGGGTTAAATACAACGTGTCTGCAAGCCAAACCCAGCTTACAAGCTTGGAAACTAGTTTGTAAGCCACTAGTTTGCAAACTCAAGGGAAAAGTGTGAACTTTCTAAGGGTAGGGCAATGGTTTCTATTTCTGCTGTTCTTGCATAATGCTCAGTGTATATTTCTTTTCTTTTTCTTTTTTTTTTTTTTTTGAGATGGAGTCTCACTCTGTCACCAGGCTGGAGTGCAGTGGTGGAATCTTGGCTCATTGCAACCTCCACCTCCTGGGTTCAAGCGATTCTCCTGCCTCAGCCTCCTGAATAGCTGGGACTACAGGCACACACCACCATGCCCAGCTAATTTTTGTATTTTTAGTAGAGACAGGGTTTCACCATGTTGGCCAGGATGGTCTCCATCTCTTGACTTGTGAGACACCCACCTCGGCTTGCCAAAATGCAGGGATTACAGGCATGAGCCACCGTGCCTGGCCCAATGTATATTTCTAAGAGATGGAAAAATCCCTTCACTTGACCCCTTCTTTGCTGAGCAGGAGAAGGGACTCAGGAACTCCCAAGTGATGGCAAGGAAGTGGAATGGGAAACATGCCGGGATGAAGGTCAAAAAGTCCTGCTGGTGCTAGTTGGAGGAGGAAGAACAGAGGTGTGAATTTACACTTCTCTCAGACCAGTCATGGGTTAGGGAAACTTGAGGGAATCAGGTACATCACTCTTAGGAAACATAGGGACAAGAGAGCACAGGGTCTTCTCACAGCCCAGAGCTGGGTGAAGTTCCAGGTGTGTGTAGGGTAAAGTGTGAGCCTACCTTGCTGGCCAGTGACAGGCAGGGGCGGGGGGCCCGTTGGGGACTCTCCAGCTTGACGATGCTGATGAATCCAGGCTCCAGATTGTCATCATCACTGGCATTGCACAGGTACAGGGGGTGGGACTGCAGAAGAGACAGACTTGGGTTAGGGAGGCTTTAGGCAGCAGGAGTGAGCTGTGAGAACCAAGCACCTCTATGTTGTTCTAGAGAGGTAATAGGCAGGTCTCTTGGTGCCACAAAAGAGTAGGCCTTATGATTGGATTGTCTCAGAGTAAGCTAGTGACTACTGTTTGTCATTTCAGTGATGCTGGAGCCAAGGACACAGGTAGTGGAGGCAGATGGGAGGGAGAGGGTGTCCTAGAGGGGGCCTAAATGAAGAGCTTGCTGCAAAGCAACTCTAACAGCCTTCAACTCCAACAATCCTACTTACCTAAACTGGCCAGATGCAGAGGGCTCCTCTCCTGGCCCCAGCCTTTCTACCTCCTGATCCTCCTACCTGTTCCCCAAGCCCCAGGCTAAGAAAATATCCATGTGTGCCCATATCAGTGCTTTCAGAATCCCCACGGGCAGTGCTGGGTGCTGCTGGTGCCTGCTGCCTCCTTGGGATGCCCCCGGGCAGCTGTTGCCTTGTAGATTCCCATTTCTCAGGAGGCTGGGTCTTTTCACTTGGTGCTGCCTTGCTTCTCAGTTGCCCTTTTTTTGCTTCTGCCCTGTGCCCATCCTGGGATCAAGTATGGTGCCAGGTGAGACTATCTTCCAATGAGGCTTGGCTAAAACATAAGACTTGACAGCTCACCCTGGTCCCAGAAATGAAGCCGTGGAGGTGGAGCCAGCTCAGCCCATCTGCTCTGAGGATATGGCAGGTCCTGTCCAAGACCTTGTGCCTCTGAGCCCAGCTGGTGCTGAACAATGAATAAAGGGGAATGTGCTGACAGAAATCTGAGGGTCTCCTCATCAAAGTGATGAGACCACCTTATTCTAACTGTCTTCTCATTCATGGTGATTTGTACACCCATTTGAATCTAATTTTCCTTAAATAAAATGTCAGAGTACGATGAGAACAAAGCATGATTTATTTGGCCCTGAATAATCCTATGGGCCAGGGGCTCCTATGTAGTAGAAACCCCATGTATCCTGGCAAGGAAGAGATGTCTTATTGGAGAGGTGCCCACACTTCCCCCTCTACTACTGTTGAAGTCTGAAGGACTTTCAGAAAGAACCATCAGAGGACCCAGAGAGAATCTTGAATTTATAAAGATGTTTATGAAGATAATGTCAATGATGGATTTAAAAGCACAGTTTCTGGAAGCACTTTCAGGCTATTTCCTATCACTGTATCACTGCGGTGCCTTGAACATAGTAGGTTCTCAATAAATATGCAGTCCCTTGCCTTGCATCAAAATCTCTGGGCAGAGGGTGCTGAGATAGGAGGGAGTTCCATTCTTGCTTCCAGAGTTTAAGGCTTACTAGTCTGGTAGTGAGCAAGGTTTAGTGTGGGAGAAAGGTTATTATGTGCCCCTATCCCCAGAAAAAGGCTGGGGCATGAGGATGAAGTTGTTCTCACGGCAGTGCAGCTATAGGCCCTGTCTCAACAAGCTCCATTAGTGTCTCCATCTGTCCATGCATCCATTCATTTCTTTGTTCTGCCAACAAAGAAGGCCCCCTTGGTGTCAGGCTCAGTCCAATGCAGTGAGGAGTTAATGATGAGTAAGAGAGGCTTCTTGCCTTAAAGTAGCTCAAAGGACAAGCATGCAAATACACTGTAGTGTGATGTTACAATGCAAGGGCCTATGGGAGGGCACAAAGAGGGGCGGCTGACAATACGTATGGGAAGCAGAGCAGTTTTCACAAGAGGTGGCTGGAGAGCTTCCTTGAAGGCTAACTAGGTATGTGTTCACCCCAGGGACCAACGAAAGGGAGCGGGGTTGAGGAGGCACATTCCTGGCAGAGGAAGTCACAGCACCAAGGAACAGAGGCCTGGCACAAAACTGAGGAAGACTGTGGGTGGTAAGGTCTGGGATGAAAGGGAAGGCAGGACAGGATCCTGCCTCCAAGGCTGGCAGGAAAGGGAGGCTGGCATGGAAGGGAGGCTGGAAGGATCCGCAAGAGTCAGACCACAGAGCAAGGACCACAGATTTGCACTGGAGACCAATTTCTCTGAAGACTGTGGAGGAGAGTCTGGTGTGGTGGGGTGTCCGAAGGCAGCTGCTCCACCAGAGCAGAAGATGGAGGCCTTGCCTGAGGAAGGACAAATCGCAGCCACAGAAGGCTCTGCTCTGCTTGCTTCTCCACCCTCCCCACAGGGTCCAGCCTTTTCCTGATGACTCTGAGATGCTGCTCACTGACCAGAGGGTCACCTGGGAGAGGGGAAAGTCATTACAGAGAAGTTCCTACAGAGTGTCTGCAGATATGTAACCAGCGCCCTTCCCCAGGTTTTAACAGGGAACCAGCATCTACAGCACAGTGCTGCATTGTAGGACCTCTAACAAAGTGGAAAGGAAAAAAAAACCTGGCGTCAGTTACCAAACTTGCCTGGTTCTGAATTAACAACTGTGAAGAAGGAATGGAAGGAAATTAACCATCAGGAAAGGCCTCCTATGTGACAGGGCTTTTAGACATTATTTCACTATAAGGTAGGTGTTATCATAGCCATTTTAAATAATAATTATATATTTTTATGAGCACATTTCGGTGTACATATTTATGGGATACATGAGATGTTTTGATACAGGCATGCAATGCATAATAATCACAGCATGGAGAATGGTGTATCCATCCCCTCAAGCATTACTCCTTCGTATTACAAAAAACTCAATTATACTCTTTTAGTTATTTTTAAACTTAAAATAAAATTATTGCTGACTATAGTCTTCCTGTTGTACTATCAAATACTAGGTCTTTTTCATTCATTCTAACTATTTTTTTTTTTTTTTTTTACCCATTAACCATCTCCATCTCCCTACTACCTTTATAATAGCCACTTAAAGAGAAGCTTGAGGCTGAGAGAAATCAAGGTCACACAAGATTTGAACTCAACTCTGTCTGACTCCATCGTCAGAGCCATGGAGCTTCAAATGAACACAGCATTAACCCTCCATCTCCATGCTAATGATAGGATGAGGACGGCACAGTTTATGTTTATTTGGGTAAATACTGTGGGCCAGTGATGGTTCTATGCACTTTTGCACATTAACTCTTTTCATCCTCCTAACAACACTGTCAGGTAGAAATTGTTATTGTCCCCATTTTAAAGATGAGAAAACTGAGCCACTAAAAGGTTAAATAACATGCCCAAGATTACACAGCTAGTAAGTGGCAGAGATTAGGGAAAAAATGGAAAGTAGTAACAGGATAAGGTTTTAAAAAATTAAGAACAATTTACATTTTATTTTGAAAACATAGGACCTTCCCTCAACTCATTACTAAGAAAATTTATCTTACTAAAGCATAAGGGCCCAAATACAAGCCCCTAAAGTGTTGGTGGTAATCCCTGGGATTCTGTCTTAGGCCTTCTTCTCTTTTCACTCTTGATGCCTTCTCTGAGTGACCGCAGCCAATCCCATGGCCATGGTGTCCACACAGAGGTCAGTGATTACACATGTTCAATTTAGTCTTCTTTTGAGCTCCAGACCCTTATGTCTAACAGCCCCCTGGAAGTTTCTACCTTAATCGTCTTAAATGGAACACCTCAAACTTGGCATGTCCAAGACTGAAATCATTCTATCCCCCAAACTGCTCCTCCAGTGTTTGCTGTCTCAGGGATTGGAACCACCATCCATCCATTACCCAAGCCAGATGTTGTCCTCCTGGCCTCCATCTCCTTCACCCCCACTCCAACCACTAATACCCAATCACCAGATTCTAACAATTCTACCTCCTAAATATTCGTCTTATTTTATTCTTTCTTCCATTCTCACTATCGCTATTCTAACACAGGCCACCATCACTGCCAACCCTATTTACTGACATAACCTACTACCTGGGATTACTTCATCCCATTCAGTTCTCTATATTGCAGCCAAAGTGGTCTAAAATGCTAACTTGAGCATGTTACTCTTCTACTTAAAACAAGGCTCCCCATAGCTCCTGAAACAAAGTCTGTACTCTTCAACACAGCTAAAAGGCACTGCCTGATCTGGGCCCTGCCTCATGGAGTAACATTCCCTTCCCATATCTCTTCCTGCCTTGCGACCTATGCTCCAGAAACAATAACTTGCTTCATTTCCCTAAACACCTTTGGCACTTGCTGCTCTGTCTGCATTTCCCTAATCATACACTTACCCCACTGTATTGTAATTGTCCGCTCACTTCCCTCTTTTCCCCAGATGATGACTGAGTCTAGCCTCAATGCCTGTTACTTTGTGGGCCCTCAATCAATATTTGTTGATTAAATATTGAAAGTGTACAACCAGATAATTGATGATAGTTAACTATGAAGACAAGACAGAACACACCAAAATCCTGATCATGATTGCTCTGGGAGAGGAATTAGAGAGGGGTAGTAAAGAGGCACTTTGGTGTTTTTCTTTGAATACTTCCATCACAAGATAACACATGAGATTTGAGGGTTTTGTTTGTTGTTTGTTTTTTGCTGTTATAGAAGAATAAAAAAGAATGACAGCTATTTATATTTTGTTTTGTGTCTTTTCCCTCCTTCCCTTCCAAGAAGATGGCTTCACCTTCTATTTCCTTGCTTCAGGGGCATTTGCCAAAAGCCAATGTTGTTCAAAGACCTCCCTTCCTGGCTTTTGCAGAACAACTGAATTCACTGTGGAAGTGTGAGTGTCCCAAAGGCAGAAGCGCATGGGGTGAGGGGAGGAGTCAAAGTCTCATAATCGGGAGGGCAAGAAGGAGGGGTGTGGAGCTGTGCTGAGTAGTGGGAAGCTGCAGCCTGTGCCCCAGAAGGGGTGGGTCCCTGAAGAAGGACAGAGCACTAGACCCAGGAGGCTGGCCCCTTGGAGAGATGATGTACCTGAGTGGATTTCAAGGGAATGCCTGTGCTTGGACAAGGAACGTATCTGTGGTGGCCAGCATGGACACATGTCAGAGGGGTCCCTTAGATATCTTAGTTTTCATAAAACCCTGGGACTTTTGTGCTACTCTGTGAGGAGAAGTGCCCTTGAAAACAAATATCTATGCCCCTAATGGGACAGGACCTTGAGGTTAGATTTGATTAAAAAAGATAAAGTAACATGATCTTTCTAGTACAATCATATCTGTGGCATGACAACCACACTCATAATACTTTTGTATGGTTTGACTCTTTTACAATGCGAGCTTTTCAAGTATTCTCAAATTGAAAACAAAAAATTGCCTTTTGAACTAGAACTCAGTTCAGTACCTAGCAAGGCAGCATCAGCATTCCTTGGATATAACACAGGAAGCTCCAGGGAATTTTCAGCCAGGAGGAGGGCTCTTGAGAAAACAGATGCAAATACATCTGTCTCCTTGGAATCCAAGGTCTCCTAATCATGAAGATGTAAATGTGATTTCTATACTAGGCCACCTGTCCCCTCAATGACACCAAGTGAGGATCAGGAGAAATGAGCTTGCCTGATTTGAGAAGGGTGTGGTTGTGGAGGGCTCCGAGAAACTTGGTGAGGTTGAGGTTTGGTAGTCTGACTTTCTCAAAGGCCAGGAGTTAGAATGCCCCTAGTCCCTTAGGCTACCATGAGGGGCAAATTAAGAGGCACTTGCTTTCAAGCACGAGTCAGGTCATTGTGACTCAGAATTCAGCTTTGCATATATATTTTACACCCCTGTGTAAAGATATGAGAACTGTCTGTCCTTTGTTGGTATATGTTGTATTTCATGTTCCTGAGTCTATTCTCCCTCTGTCCTCCTTATTTGTTCTGATGTTCCCCCCTCCCTCCCAAGACAGACCTAGGGTTCAAATTCTGACCCCATCATTTACCTGTGTGACCTTGGGCATGTTACTTAACCTTTCTGAGCCTTATATTGCTCATCTTTGGAATGGAAACAAAAATGCTTCCGTGGAGACTGGAGATAATGGTTATAAGTGCCTAGCACAGAGCCTGACACTTAGTAAGTGCTCACTTAATGGCAGCTGTTTTTATTACTGCATCTGTAATAATAAAGTCCCTTCTTATTCCTGGAAGAAATAATGCCCTTTCTAACCTCCTCCTTCTTTGGGAATCAACAGTGCCTCTAAATGCTAGTGTTCTGCAAGGTACAGTCTAGGGCAGCTCATTATCCAGTCACTTCCTTTTTGTTCTCAGCCTTCCAAACCCCACTGAACAAGCTCTTCCAGTTCTCAGTCTGCCTCCTTCTCATGAAGGAAGCCATGTGATCTTATTACCTCCTTACAAAGGGCATTCCAGGGCTCAACTGAGCCTGGAACTTAATGCTGGTCTTCCCTTATCCATGGCATCTCCTCCCCTTTGGTGTGTCCTTCTGCAAGCAATTCTTCACTGTCTCCTGTTTTCCAGGCACTCTCCATCCCCCACCTCTGCTGCAATCATCTCTTAGTTCTCTGATTCCATGTACAGACATTCACCCAGGCCTTGGACAGGTAACTTTACTGCTTGCTACAATTTTGCCTTTGTAAACAGGAACATTGGCCAGACATAAAAGGCATCCTTCTCCCCATTTCCTCTTTTCAGATTTTACAATCACCCTTTCCTGCGCAACCTCCATTACCTGAACTTTTATCTCAGGTAGGAGGACACACCGGCATCACAAAGTAAAGCTTCTGCAGATAGGGGGGTGGGAAAGAAAATAGATTAGCCTGAAGTTGCTGCTTCCAGATCCTGGGACCAGAATAGCCCTGCCACTGAGGCCCAGCTTGGTCACCTTGCCAATGTGAATGAAGCTCACATCTACAGGTTAGATCCTAATGGCGATCGTTCAGGCTTAGATTTGGGAATCTCAAGACCTCTTTTGAAACCTTACATAAACTTGTCACTATCTCTTTGGGTAACTGAGTTTCCATGTATCAAGTTAGGAGGCTGGGGAATTGTCAAGAGGAGTTTATTTTATTTTTGAGACATAGTCTTGCTCTGTCACCCAGGCTGGAGTGTGGTGGCACAGTCTCAGCTCACTGCAGCCTCAACCTCCTGTGCTCAAGCAATCCTCCTGCCTCAGCCTCCCAAAGTGCTGGGACTACAGGTGTGCCTCACCAGCTGGCTAAGAGACAAGGTTTCAACATATTGCCCATGGCCTTGAACTCCTGGGCTCAAGTGATCCACCCCCTCAGTCTCCCAAAGTGCTGGGATTACAGGTGTGCTGTCTACTTTTTAAAATCTATTTTACCAGCAAGGTGTATTCCTGCTTCATCGTGTAATTTTTTAAGCTACAAAACAAAATAATGTTGGTGGGGAGAGAGAAGCATAACCTTGGGCCATCTGATGGTAGTGGACACTAGCAGGGGATGGATGAAGAAGCCTCCATGATTTCTCACTTGATTCAGGAAACCTGCCTCGGGGTACAGGGGGTGCTGGTGAGCAAGAAATCTGACAAGATAGAAGTGAAATGATATTCCAGAATCTAATAGGAAGCACGGTGGCAAAATATGAGGGAAAAACTGAGCTCACTGAAACTCCAGTTTGGGGCTCTGCATATCATAGGCCCTTAGCGTTTGGTGAAAGAAAGAATAAAACTTGATTTGAATCCAGTTGCCATGTAGTTTATAAAAGAGAAGTGAATTACTAACAGTTTAGCCTGGTTTACACCCATAATGGACTTTGAAAATTTGCCTTTTACAGATGAAGAAAGCAAGACTCAAGTTACAGATTGCCCACCTAGTTAAAGTTAGTTAAGCTAGTTAACACCTAGTTAAAGGAGGTTGAGGTCCCCAGTCCCCGTCTACTCCGTCACAGTGCCTCCAGGTATGCACCCTGGGATGGTGTTCTGTGCATGATAAACATTAGATGAATACTGTAATAAATGTCTGGGATCATGGTGGAAAGCTTCAGAGTCCCCATTTATAGAATTTTCAAACTTGAATCATTCTTAACAAGACAGAAGCAGGATCTGTTCTCTGCGCTCTGCCTACTAGCCTCGGCTTCCTTCCTCTCCTCCAGGTTTATCTCATCTCCTCTCCTAGACACAACAAAGGCAGCCAGACCCAGACGCTGCTCAGAGACACTTTCCCAGTGAAAAGTCCCTGTTGCTTTAGGATGAAAAAGGTGTGTCCTGAAATTAGAGGTCAGAGAAGCTCAGACTCAAATAATGGTCATTCAGCCAGATGGCCATTTTCCTCACTCCCTCACCCCATGTTACAGATGCCATTCTTCAATTTCTAAATCCACCTGTCCTCATCTTAGACTGTGCTGGTGCTCCATGATGCCACTGGACTTTTTTACATGAAAATGGCCCCCATTTTCCTGATCCCACACTCTGCCTGGCATCTTTGTATGGCGATTCACAGGTCATAAGTGCACTCATAAGCAAGTGGAAGAAGGTAAGTAGAAGAAGAGCTAATTATCTGAGCTGCTTTTGAAATAAAGTGATATCAGAGAAGAAAGGTTTTTATGTTTGTTTGTTTGTTTTTTTTTTTTTGAGACAGAGTTTCACTCTGTCATTTAGGCTAGAGTGCAATGACATGATCTCAGCTCACTGCAACCTCTGCCTTCCGGGCTCAATCGATTCTTCTGCCTCAGCCTCCCGAGTAGCTGGAATTACAGGCACCTGACACCATGCCTGGCTAATTTTTGTATTTTTAGTAGAGACAAGGTTTCACCATGTTGGCCAAGCTGGTCTCAAACTCCTGACCTCATGATCCGCCCACCTCAGCCTCCCAAAGTAATGGGATTACAGGCATGAGCCAAAGCCTTTTGGGCAGTAGTCAGAGAGGAGGCAAAAAAAATCCCAGCCACCCAAGAAGTAGAGCTTTTATACCGTTATATTCTCACACAGAAACAGGGTTTGTCCTGACTCAGTCAGAATGACCTCCAACTACAAAGGCACTAGGAAGTTACTCATGAAGTTAGGAGCAAAGAAGAGGGAGCCCATCAAATATCATTTTAGTTACATCAGGGATCTTTAGAAGCAAGGCCATGAAATAGAAGACCAAGTTCTGAGGCCTATGAAGATCAAGACCTCAAAAGATAACCCAGTCAGGTGTTCTGGACTCCTTTTCTCCACTAGGTGAGGAACTCAGGGCTCAACCATTCAAAAATCATACTAATTAGTCCTGGAAAGTCAGCTGAGTTCTGACCACTGTCCCAGGAAAGATCTTGCCACTCTCACTGACCTCCATCTTTTAGGGAGTACCACTGAGGCCCCTTGTTTAGCTAGGTCTTATCCAAAGAAGTCCTCTGCAGAAAGGCCGAGGTCTTGACACAGATGGCAAGTATTGCTAGGGGTAATACCTAATTCCCACATGTTCAGGAGAAGGGTCTGTAGAGGCTTTGTCTAGTGTGCTTCTGACAGATGGCCTTTACTATTGCCACAACAAAGTAGTTAACTGAACTCTCACACCTAACCCAATGTGCTACTTGCAAACAGCCTTGATACAGTCTGCTTTATGATTTTGCTGTTCCTGTTTCAGCCAAACTCATGCCAGAGATGGCAGGAATCTGACAACCTACTAGAAGCAGATAGTGTTTATTTTTTAGTAATTATTTAGGTTAAGATTTCAATGCTCAAAAAGCCAAAGACTAAAGCCAGACAGTCCCTGTGAAAAACACCAAAGAAATGAAACTTACGGAAACCAGATCATTTGTTTAAACATGCCAGAGGCCCATCTGGACTACCAGCAGAGCTACTTGAGCATTGCTAAGTTTGGTGATTTCATTGCAAGAGTGGGAAATAGCTTCATTAACATGGTTACTTCACACATATTCCAGGTCTTTTAGGTTTAGTCTCCTGCTCAGAGGCTATAGGGATTTTAAGGTATCCTGCAAACTTTGCTCCATTCTACTGTCTTCCACAACCTGCAAGCCCTGGAGCTTATAAGCCCTTTGAGGGCAGATACTATCTCCAACTGGACTGGCTCAGTGAAATCTTACACTCAGATTTGCATTGGCACAATGTAAGTGGGGATGGGATGAAACTCTGAAGTTTGCTCGGCTGGTCCCAGTCCCCAGCTCCTGGGCAGTAACACACAATATTGTATTTATACTGCAAAGTGGAAAAAATGTGGAGGATGGGCCTGGGCTTCAATAAAGAAACAATAAAGACATCATGGGGGTAGTTGCACTGAGAAATTACTTCAGGAGGAAAAGAATAAAATTATTCAAACCGCCAGCCAACTCAGATGCCCAGAGTCTCTCCTCAGAAGCCATTGGGGGGTTGACATTAGGCCAAGGAGGCTTCTGTTCAGAAGAGGCAGCAGCCAGGAAGGGCTTGTGTTGGAGATAGCCCAAGGGCTCCAGCCTGCCTGCTGACAGCCCTTTGACCACAGCTCTGAATCTCTGTCCATGGGGTGACCCTAGGGAAGAGGCCTGCTTTGGGGGGACTGTTTAATGATTTGCCAGCAAAGAACAAGGCAAACAGACAGCTGGCAGCTGCCTAGATGCAACAGGAGAGTGGATTTTTATTCCCACCCACAGCATAGCCTTCCAGGCAGGGGATAAAAGAAAAAGTGAGATGGCTCTGGGAAAGCCTGAGAGGGATTGCCATTTGGGGCTCAGCATTTCACTGGGTCGCTATGAATGGTGCCTGGATATCTCAGCATTGCTGCCGGCTGGTATTTCCATCCTCTGAATACTTTAGAAATTCCTAATATTAGCATCTCTTGCACTCCTAGGAACTAAAAAGTAAGATACATAAATAGCATTTTATGGCAGAATTCTAGGCATTAAAGAGAATGAAGACAGAAAAACACTCTTAGCTCCTAAGAAGTCTTTTACAGAAAATGTATCATGGGAAGATAGTTTGGTTATCTGCCAAATTCTTTATTTTTTCTCTTCCCGTGGACATTTCCCTATTTTCTTGGTTCTATAGAGAAAAAAAAAAAAGGTACCTCTTCTATCCTCTGTGAGCCAAAGACTCTTGAGAACTCCAATCCTATAGCTCTCTACTTCTTTTTACCCTTGACTCCCCATCCCAGTCCAAATTTAGCCCTTCTCTAATCCTTTGACCAGCCCTCAGTCCCCAATATTAAACACTTTCCCTCATATGTTCCCTTAAAGCCATTTATTCAAAATTCTTAAATGACACTTACCTCTTACTGTGGGTCAGTGCTCTGTTGTGACCCACCCTCTTACCTATTTCCTCCAGCAGAATGCCTGGTTCTTAGTTCAATAAAACATTAGTTCTTTCCTCCTCCCTGCAAAGTAGAATCTGAGCTCCTTGAGGTCAGGGACTAGGTCTTATTCATCACTTATATAATGCCATGCACACAGTAGATGCTAAGAAAAATGCATGTTGAATCATCTGCTTTAATAAACAGATGTGAGGTAAAATAAATCTGGTGGTTGCCTTGTCATTTTATCAGGATATGATTATTTTCAGAGTTCTGCTTTCTCTTCAGAAACTTTCTGTATACTCCCTGTAAGTTTCAGTTTCAAAGTCATCTTTAGCATATCTTGACTTCATCACAAGGCAGAGTTCTCTTTTTTCCTTTTCACTATCATGCCCAGATCTCCTCCACAACCCTGAAAAAAACTCACTTCTTTTCAGAGAATCTTCCTGTTGAATAACGCAGCCTGTTACTCTTCTATTGTCTCCTCTCAATATCAATGTGCTGCTGAGTTATGCATAACCCTGAATGGGGATGAAAGCAACAGCCTCCCACCCCAGAGGAATGAATCCTGTTCTCAGGCGAGTAACACCTGACTGTAGGCTACAGCAGTGTATACACATGCTCAATGCACAGGGTCTTAACGCCATTCATCAAACAACATACAGGGCATGGGAATACACAGAGCACAGCACGTAAAGACTGGGGGAATGTGGAATGAATGGGTGGACGACTTTGCTCTTGCTGTATTGCTTTATAAGTACTCTCTTGTCATTTTGGGCCCTTCAGTCTCTCTCCCAAATTTAATGAGAAGTTATTTTTTGAGAGAAGCCATTTAGAGACTATTACAAACAATTTTTTTTAAAAAATCCCTGCATTATTGACAGAGAGAAACTCTTGTTCTCCACTGGCTTCAGGCCATAGTGTCAGCTGTCTGCAATGAACTTCAGTCCCTACCAAAATTTTATGAGGACTCAGCCCAGAGATCTGCTCAGAAAAGTTCTGGGAAAACTTAGAGTCAGTTCACTCCCAATAATATTCCATAGTTTTTCTGAGTGGATTTTTCTTACCTTTGGTGGGATGAAAGACAAATTACATTTTTTTCTCCATCCTTTATTCCTTGAAAAGGGGATGTATCTGAAGCCCAAGTTTTTTGTTTTTCTTTGTTTTTGAGACAGGATCTCACTCTGTCACCCATGCTGGAGTGTGGTGGTGTAATCATGGCTCACTGCAGCCTGGACCTCCCAGCCCCAATCCCAGGAGGATCACATCTCAGCCCCACGAGTGGCTGAGACTACAGGAGCACACCGCCAATCCTGGCTAATTTTTTAGATTTCTGTTTTTGGTAGAGACAGGGTCTCCCTATCTTGCTCAGGCTGGTCTCAAAATTCTGGCCTCAAGTGATCCTCCTGCCACAGCTTCCCAAAGGGCTGGGACTACAGGCATGAGTCACTGCACCCAGCTGAAGACCAAGTTTTTTTGTTTTGAGACAGAGTTTTTGTTGCCCATGCTGGAGTGCAATGGCGTGATCTCAGCTCACTGCAATCTCTGCCTCCCACATTCAAGCGATTCTCCTGCCTCAGCCTCCTTAGTAGCTGGGAGATGGGTATGCAGGCACTCACCACCATGCCCAGCTAATTTTTGTATTTTTAGTAGAGATGGGGTTTCACCATGTTGGTCAGGCTGGTCTTGAACTCCTGACCTCAAGTGATCCACGCGCCTCAACCTCCTAAAGTGCTGGGATTTGAGGTGTGAGTTACTGTGGCTGGCTGAAGCCCAAGTTTTAAAGACTTCAGTTGAAGAAACATTTGATTCCACCACCCTGCCTTTGCTTCAGCTTCCTGGCAGCTTGATCAGCTCTCCAGCCTACTCTGACCCTGAGAATGCATGTAGGCCACCTCACGCTAAAGGCAGTTGTATGTTCAAATATTCCAGACATCCCTTGACTTGCTCTTTGTGAACTATGAGCTCTTTGTTACCTCTTAATTGTTCAAACCTCTTTTTCTTGCTAGGCACAAATAGTAAGAGACACAAAAAGATAATCTAAGTGCTGATAAATGGAAAAGGAATCTTCACAGTTAGCAAGCTGGCTCTGCTGAAGAGAATTTCCTGTTTGTATTTGTCAGGAGATTCAGGGAGGTGCCATCAACAGACTGAGTGGGCAAGGGAAGTACTTAGACAGTTAGGGAGGGGAGCCAAATTCCTGGGTTGAGAGTTCACAGGGCAATGAAGATCAACAGCAGCACTTTTGATTTATATACTGTTATCAAGGTACAAAGCAACACTACACTTTGTCCTTTTTATTTTTACTCTGCTAATGGAACCCTTCACCCTAAATTAAGATTATTATTCAGCTTTGATGTTGCATTTTATATTAGCAAAGTGCTTTATCATCCTTCATTAGCTATTTTATTCTCCCTTTATTAGTACCATCCATTTTGCAAATTAGGTAACTAAGTCTTGAAGAGACAATGCAATGCATATTGGGCTTGGGACCTGAGTTCTGGGCATCAACTTCAGGTTCTAAATCTAATGAAGGGAGACTTGACAAATCACAGGAAGAAGCTCAGAGCAAAAGGGCAGAAGCACGGACACTACAAGAGCTTTCTTGGGAACTAAACCTCCAATGACATAGTGAAATACTTCAAAATGGCACTGTATTTTGCTGACAGCTCTCACTAGCTTAAGTGAAAAATGTGACCACCAAACACATCTTTAACAGGAAAACAGTTTTCTTTCCTGATTGCTGAATTTCCTCCCTAACAGAGTTGAAATAGAAAAACGAATGTGTTTGAACGTAATGGTGTCAGTTGTTTCCTAAGAAAGGGATCGAGGCTACAGCAAGACAAATAGCCCTAAATTACTTCTGACCCAGTGATTACAGTTTGACTCTTCACGTGTTGCTCATGACATAATACTGTTCTAGTTCTTCCACTTCTCTGATTGTCCTCATTTGTTGCCTCTTCCTCTTTTCTTCTCCCTCTTCTTTTCTTCTCCCTCTCATTTATGTATGTTTCCTAAAGATGTATTCTCTGATCTCTATTATCTCTCTTCTGAGGTTTTTATTAACTCCAGTATCTTTAATTATAATTCCCAAATTGGTTTCTGAAGTCAAATCTTCTGTACTTCAAAATGTTTGTTAGACATTATTTCTCTGTAGTCATACTGATACCTCAAACTTAAATATACCAAACCTAAATATCACATTCTCCCTGCACTCTGCCCTAAGCCAATAACCTGCTTTAACTTACGTATATCAGTTAGCGACACCATCATTTTCCTAGAGACTTGGGCTGAGCACCTCATAGTCATTATGATTCCTCCTCCTAGTAATTGCAAAGACTAAGCCATCACTAGTCTTTGGATACCTACCTTTTCTATGTCTCTGGAGTTGGAACCATTACAACAGACTTCTAACTAGTCTTTAGTCACTCACCATTCTAAAGCTCTCTATCATTTCAAGAACAATCTTCCTAAACATAGCGCTGATCCTATCATTGCCCTGTTCAAATACTATCAATGGCTGTCCACTGTCTTCTGAATTAAATTCAAACTCCATAGCCTATCAAATCAAGGCTTCAGTGCTGTGTACTGACTCTGGAATCAGACAACTTGGTATTAAATTTCAAGTCGATTTTACCTTTCAACTCTATCACTTACAAGCTGTGGGTAACCTAACCTCTCTAAGTCTCCTTTTAAAAATGGAGGCTGGGCATGGTGGCTCATGCTTGTAATCCCAGAACTTTGGGAGGCCAAAATGTGTGAATTGCTTGAGGCCAGAAGTTCAAGACTAACCTGGGAAACATAGCAAGACCCCATCTCTACAACAAATTTTAAAAAATATCAGCTGGGCATGCTGGCACATGCCTGTAGTACCAGCTACTCAGGAGGTCAAGGCTGCAGCGATCTATGACTGTGCCACTGCACTCCAGCCTGTGCAAGACCCTGTCTCTAAAAACAAACAACAACAACAAAAAACACCATCCAAGAAGATCATTGCAGAGATAAAATGAAGTAACATATTTAAAGTGCCAGGACTTCCTGCACATAGTAATCACTCACAAGTATGTGCTCCTTCCCTTCTCCTCTACCTTTTCAGTTTCATCCCCACCCCCTCCCCAATGCACCATACTACTTGTGAAATCAAACTGAATTTCTCACTATTCTCTCACATTCTTTTGGAATACCTATTATTCCTGTTCTGTGGCTTATTAAAATCCTGTATGCCCTTCAAGGGCAAGTTCATCTGCTTACCTCTTCCACGAACAATCTCTTCCTCTTCATCTGAAATGCCCCAAACATCCTGTTTGTATCTATGTATGGTAATTGTCACCCTCTGCTTCATATTTTCTTTTTTTAATAAATAGAGGTAGAGTCTTGTTATGTTGACCAGACTGGTCTCAAACTTCTGGCCTCAAGTGATCTTCCTGCCTTGCCCTCCCAAAGTGCTGAGATTACAGGTGTGAGCCACCATGCCTGGCCTATACTCTTACTTACTAAATTGAGGGCAGGGGTTTCTTTATAATCCCACATAGCACAATGCTCTAACATAAAAGGTAATCAATAAATGTGTGCTAAATTAATATTGAAAATGAGAGGTTTTGGTCTCTCAGGTCCATTTTGCTCCATTTCTTTGTGGTTCTTACTTCACACTAAGCACTCTTTATAAACAACCTCTGGAGGGATATCAGAATTTCAAACAATGTTAACAGAGAAGCTGAGTCAGTCTGGGGTTAAGTCCAGTCCTAGTTCAGCCAAATGGAATTGTCTGTACCCTGTTCCTGCTTGAGGAGATACCATAATTTGGCAGCTTGTGCGAGCCATGGGAACTCATCTGAATACATTTACATGAGAACACAGTTGTCTTAGGAATGGGTACATCAAAGTGCATGACACCTGGCTGGGCATGGTGGCTCATGCCTATAATCCCAGCATTTTGGGAGGCCAAGGCAGGCAGATCACTTGAAGTCAGGAGTTTCAGACCAGCCTGGCCAACATGGTGAAATCCCATCTCTACTAAAAATACAAAAATTAGCCAGGCATGATGGCGGGCACCTGTAATCCCAGGTACTTGGGAGGCTGAGGCAGGAGATCAGGAGAGTCTCTTGAACCTGGGAGGTGGAGGTTGCAGTGATCCAAGATCATGCACCACTGCACTCCAGCCTGGGTGACAGGGCAAGACTCTGTCTCCAAAAAACAAATAAACAAAACAAAACAAAAAAACCAAAGTACAAGACACCTATAAAAATCAACTACTATTAGATTAACAACTACAAGGCCCTCACTGGAAACAAAAGGAGATCCAAAAAGTTCTGAATAGTCTGAATGGCTCAGCTAAGATATAACGATCTTACTCTGGCTTTTATCCAATACATTTCCTCTTGGCCTGGTTAGCAAATGGGTAATTATATTACATCAGCCACCATGGAGTGGCTGGGACATAAGGTGGCTTCATAGTGCCATATAATGTGGCACCAAGTTTCTTAATCACCAACCACAGGTGCATCAACTCTTCCCCCGACCACACACACCCCCTCCATAAAAACCACCTTATCTGATATTTCTGTTGACACAGTGACTATGCTTCAGGCACTTTCCTTTGCTTCTTCTTAATGTTTGTTCGGGTGGGTACCTCTGTGCAGATGCCTATAAATGAGTTCTTAGGGTACAGGAGTAACCACCCAGTCATCAGGCCATACTTTTGTTTTTAGGCAGGCTTACCTCAGAAAGTAGCAGCATATATAATTGCTAAGCCAACAGCTATCTGAAATACTTCAGAGGCTAAGCCCCTTTCCTAGCCAAATAAATACCTAACTACTAGAGTTGCTGTCTGTCACTAAGTTGATTCCTTGTCTGGGTATTATCAGACCTGTTTCTGGAGCCATCTTTCTCGCTAAAATGACAGCCACTACAGTTTCCCCCAAACCCTTTGTGACAGGGCAGATCAATGGCTCCCAAGTGATCATTGTCAAGAAACGAAGACTCACTTCTTGTGATCACTGAGTACAGTGCTGGATGGGGATGCACAGAGATTTCCCTCATACATACATCAGAATGGATCTGAAATATGGCCTCTTACTTGGGAAGTATTTGATGAGCACCAATCTTGTTCCCAAAACTGTTAGGTCCAACCCAGGAGGTACAGTCTTACTAGGAAGATAACATATACACAAAGTAAATGGTGATACAAAATGTTGTATCAAGGGCCACATTGTGTGGTACAGCCAAATAAGTCCTACAGGATTCGTCAAGGATATGGATATTAAGCTCTCCTTTAAAGAGGACAGAATTTGCACAGGACAAAAGTAGCCACAGGATCCAGTCCATTGGCATCTGTCAAATGGATTTTTTGAAATGAGCTTACTTGAGAAGAAACCAGGAGCCAGGTGAGAGAAAAAGTAAGGTTCTTGAGCAGTTTCTCTCAAGTCTTCAAGGTACAGGAAGACTTGTCTGACTGAAAAAAATAGATCTGCAAAGATAGTTTGGATAGCTGAGGTAGGATCAAATTACAAAGGCTACTGCATGCCAAGATGAGAGTCAGCACTTGCTCTCATATGCAAAAAAGGAATACTCCTAAGTTCTTAAGGGTATCTCATGATCAAAACAATACTGTAAGCAGAACAATTTAGTAGCAGAGTAAAATAGTGCCATGAAGAGAAAACTAGTGGTAGGAAAATCAATTAGAGAAGTGTTCCAGTAATCTAGTACTGGCATGATGAGAACTTGAACTCTGGTAGTAATAGTTAAAAGGAGGAATGAATCAAAGAAATTATGAAGGAAGTGTTGAAAGTATTTGAGAGATTGTAGTACAAGGATGAAGGAAATGGAGGAGTTAAAAGTTCTAAACCTGGAGAATTGGGAGAAAAGATGTTGCATTAACAAAATGGGGAAATTGGAAAAAGCAGTTAGTTTTGAGTAGGGAAAATTTAAGTCAGTCTTGATATACTGAAGGAGAGATGAACACTTAAATTTTAAAGGCGGTTTGAAGTAGGAACTGAAGTTTGAGGGACAACCTTTCTAAAACTGACTCTGATATAAGCCAAAATTTGCTAACCATTGATCAAGAGGGACCAAAACAATCCTAGGTAGTTTCCTTACTATCTACCTGTAGACTGAAAACCACCAGAGTAGGAGGCCAATATGCAAAACTGGTCATTTCCCAAAAGGTAGACTCTACATTCAGGTAGAATAACAGGGAAACTTCCTCCCTTATTTCCCCATCGTATTAAATTTGCATAATTTCAGTATTAACCAGGACATTGAATTGAGTGGCTCCGAAACATCTGCAGAAGCTTCAAAGCTTTCTTTCATCTTATAAATGCGGTATTTCTACAATTCTACTACATAAATATGACCTAACACATGCTTTCAAATAACTACCCTCCTATTTACCATGAACAAATAACAATGTTGGGCACAATGGTAACGAAACTTAATTTCGTTTGCTTTAGTGCGTCAATTCTTCCAAAGGACCTAATTTCTTTTTAAGATAAAACTACTGCTTTTCCCATGGAAGAAAGTATTACTCGTCTTAGATGAAAGAAAGGAATATACTGCTTATCTCTGCAGTTGATAAATCAGAAGCAGAACACATCATGGGCTGCAGGGTGGCATGTCCTCAAGCTCTGTACTCTTATTTTATCCATGCTCCTCCAAAGCTACATTCAGAATCAGCCAAGAAAACATGGATGTTGGGAATGAGACAAACCCCAAATCCAAAATATGTAAATGGAATGAAAGGGTGCCCCAAAAGCTGAGCAAAATGGAATACAAAACAAAGAAAACAGAAGGCATGAGATCAGAGCTTTCTAAGTAATAAGTTATATGGGCACCAGGCAAGTTACATAAGGCAGATCCTTTTTAAAAAAAAAAATTCTAGAAGAATGTCTCATGGCCCTATCATTTTTCTTTAGTTGAAAACAGTGAGGCAAATGTTCAAATATTGTTTTGTAGAGGAAAAGAGTCTAGCTGCTTTACACTTGGGATTCTGGTATAAAGGGTAAAACCTGGAACTTTGATGCTCACCTTGAACACTGGTGAGTGTAGGATTTTATTTTACCTGCAGTTTAAAACCTGTGGCCTAATCTAAACTGTTTCAGCAACAGGGGCCTTACAACTATCTGAACATCTTTAGAAATAGTAATCAGAAAAGGTCTTCTGAAATTAAGATGCTTATAATAAGTTGTACTTGGTTTTCCTGCACCATCCTTTGATACCAGAATACTCAAATTCTAGCTCCTCAGCTAATTCTAACAAAGGTTTAATGATCCCATTTACTAAGTGCCTAGAATACTCAATATTGTATAGCCAAAGTAGCAACTTAATGAAAAAGGCAAAAGAAAATGGGTGAGAGACATAAAAGAAAAGAAGCAAATTTTAAACAAAGGATTGAAACTTTTGTTTTTCATGGAATGGAGTTTCTCTGATCACTGCTGTCCACACTGCTGTTCTCAGTGTAAACTCCTGCAGAAACTCACTGCATACCTTATTTAGCATGTATTGTAAACTCTCAAGGTAGAGTTCTCTAGTATATATCTAGAGTATCTGAAGGACGCCATTAGTAAGCACCTTGAGGGCAGGAATGTTTGTTATCTTATGCTGCTCTAGGCTCTCTCTGGGGCCCAGCACTGTGCCTTGCACGAGGGTTTAGTAATACTGAGTAATTGTGAGGCCAACTGGAGATATGGAGTACACTGAGGACCAAACTTAGAAAGATCAATGTGAAGCAGAGGGACAAATAAAAAGGGTGAGGGGTGAAGTTTCAGACACGAGTGTGTGCTGGAAAATTGAGCTGAAAAATTAAATTTCCAGTTCCAGAAGATAATTCCTTTGCTACTATTTATTCCTGGTCAGGGATCCCACCTCTCCACTGCCACCCCCATTCCCCACTACCCAATACACTTCTTCCCTTCCAGCATCAGCCAGGTGCAGAACAAAAGGAAATTAATGATTTAGTTATTGCTCTAATGCTGAAAGTTTGAAAGTCAGTCATTCGGAGCAGGTTCCATTGTGTGTCCCTGCATGTCTTGGGCTTTGGTGGCTGTGCACAGACTACTGTGGCTCCAATTACTACAGTGGGGGCCAATGCTGGACGCCCTGGCTTCTGAGCAAGAGAGATGAAAGACTTCTTCTAATGTAATAACTGACGGCCTCTCAGTGCCGTTTGAACTGTTTACAGGCTGAGTTAACGATTACAGGCAATGTGTATCTTGGCCAGGTGCCTGAAATTCTTACCCACCCATCAGATATTATCAAAGAGCCCTTCCATGCCTGGCTGGAGTCCTTCCAAAGCACCTCACAGAGACGCCGACACAAAAGGAGGAGTGTTCAGAATGTGCTCTCTCTCTCCAGAGGCCAAGCAAGAAAGTCAGAGGATCAGCATGAATTAGGTGCTGAGGACACTGAGTTTCCAGGACTATTCAGGACTGGGGAGAGGGTCAAGGTCAGTACTTGGGCCAGCAGAACCAGACTCCTTTTGAAGCAGTTTAGTAGGTATATGCAAGAGTCTTTGCAGCTGATAGCTAAAGGATCGGGTTAGAGAAATGACCCCCAAGATGAAACAGAAATCTACACCATACAATAGAACAAGCAGCCCATAAGACAGAGGATCTGGAAGAATGGACTAATTATTATGGGGCAGTGATCAGAGGAAGAAGGAAAGTATATTTTTCCCCCAAGGGTTATACACAATTTGTAAAAGAATATCACCTTAAGGATAGGACAGAGCAGGCAACTTCAAAAATAATAGTAAATAAAGTAGGGAGAGCTAAGAAAATACCTCTTTATCGGGGTGAATCCCAAGAGACTAAATGGCATCTGTTTAAGAACTATCAAAATGTTTTTCACACGAATTCATACTTAGTATTAATCATGAGATATAATGGGAAGCAAAATAGTTTATGACCAAAAAATGAACTTATCAAATAATGTTGGAAAAGCTTAGGAAGATAGTAATTTTTACTTCTTATTTATTAAGTGCCTATTGGCCTCTGACTACATATGGAAGGGAAATAAATGGCAGTCCCTACAACTAAGACATATGAATCTAAAGTCAATATGTAAGACAGTTACACACTCATTCCAAAACTATTATCACTACAACAACTCTCTCAAAGGGGAATACCTGTCTTCGAAACTTGAGGGGGGAGTTATATGGCTTTTTTATCTCCATGCATGGCCTAATATAGAAGACAACATATAACTTAGCACACAATGCTCTCAAAAAAACTTTGGAGATAATGTAATTCATGCTCTTTTATCCACATGTGAATATAATCATCATTATTACCTTGCGTTTCCTTGAAGCTTCAATTGGATATGGTGGTTTTATTCTCTTGTCCTAACTTGCTGGTTAGGACATAATGTTGCTATTATGGAGCAGCTGGTGACCCACCCTGTGTAGTGGGGGGATAGGCTCTCATGTTAAAAGACTCTTCTCTGGGTTATCTACTTTGAGGAGAAGGTACACTTGACATTACAGTTGACCCTTGAACAACACGAGTTTGAACTGCACAGATTGTCCTCTGCCTCTGCCACCCCTGAAAGAGCAAGAAAACCCCTTGTCTTCCTCCCTAACCTAGTAAGGTGAAGACAAGGAGGATGAAGACCTTTATGATGATCCACTTTCACTTAATGAATAGTAAATACATTTTCTCGGGGTGGGCGTGGTGGCTCATGCCTGTAATCCCAGCACTTTGGGAGGCTGAGGCAGGTGGATCACCTGAGGTCAGGAGTTCAAGATCAGCTACCAACATGGTGAAACTCGATCTCTACTAAAAATACAAAAATTAGCTGGGCATGGTGGCAGATGCCTGTAGTCCCAGCTACTTGGGAGGCTGAGGCAGGAGAATCGCTTGAGCCGGGCAACTAGAGCAAAACTCCATCTTTAAAAAAAAAAATTCTCTTCCTTATGATTTTATTAGTAACATTTTCTTTTTTCTAACTTATATTATTGTAACACAGTATACAATACACATAACATCCGAAATATGTTAGTCTGTTACGTTATCAGTAAGTATTCTAGTCAACGGTAGGCTATTAACAATTGGTTTAGGGGTGTCATGTTATATGTAGATTTTTGACTGTGCAGAAAGTCAGTGCCCCAACCTAGTGTTGTTCAAGAGTCAACTGTACTATTTTAATTACAGTGTAGTTAAGGAACTGACTAATTTGATATCTGAGATTCACTGTAATTGATTTCTACAACAGATCATAACCCATGTACATTTTACTTAGGCAATGCCCTGAAGAGAGAAACACAATTGCATGTGGTTGGGTTGCTTCAGAGAAGCGCTCTCAACATCCCCTAGACTCCTGTCTACTGGGGGATACCCTTCTCTCCTGAGGAAAGACAAGAGTTCAGTTTAATTTTTAGGACACAATTAGAAATCTTGGCTGCAATGAAATGAAAGAAAGAATGTAAGTCAGTGCTAAGCTTGAGAGGGAAAACTAGAAAAGGAAACCCTATCAGTCGATGGTGAATTTTAGAAGAAATTCCAGAGAATCTCTTAGAATCTGGCCACATGCTCTTCTAGAAGATAGCCTTAGGAAAGAAGACAACATGCCTTTGGCGTATCTATGACTTGATATCAAATAGAATAATGAAGAAAAGTACAGCATAGATAATTATGTAAATGAAGAGAAATAATTTAGAAAGTTATTAGAGGAATAGAAGAAATCAAGTAAAGTAAGAACTTAGTTATCACTGCAGTTCTGAAATATGAGAAACCAGATAGTTCAACAATCCTCACACAGTATGGGTGAGAGTACACCTGGAGCACTTCCTATCCTATGCTTAGACATCTTAGTTTGTAAAAGAGATTAACGCACAAGAAGTTCAAAGCAGGCCAACAAAAGGGTAGAGGGACTTGAGGAGAAGATTCACAGGGAAGGGCAAAGGCCACCTAGATAAATACTTTAGAGAATAGCAACAGGAAGGGTGCCTGCAATAGTTACCTCTCCAGTAACTGGGCTGCTCCAGATGCCTTGGCTCCACTGAAACACAATCTGTGGCTTTGAACTTTAAGGACTCTCAGGGTGGGTGGGAAATAGCCCTCTTTCATCCTCCCAAACTCTCGTTACTTTCAGGGTTGTGAAAATCCATGGAGGCACAACGGTTCAGCTATTCCATCTTATCTAGAGAGTTGAAACTCCACCACAGAGCTCTCCAAAGTGGCACATGGTGCTGTGCAGGCAAGTATATCAAGAGGAAAACAAAGTTCCTTATCAGTTTGCCACATAATAAGTCTGCTTGGACAGACTGACAGTATATGGAAAATGGATAAGAAACACTGATTTCCATGGCATTAAACATGTACAGTTTGTTGGGAAAAAAAAGAAAAAGAAACACTGATTTCCTTCCTCACAAGATACCACTACAACCTCTTTCTGCCTTCAGTACCTAGCAAAACTAGCAAATATTAAACAGGATCTGAATTTCCTTTGGGAAAAAAATAGAAGGCGATGGCTTTGAGACAGCCAAATGGTCTGTCTTAAGCATGCCTTACTTACCCAAAGATAATGGAAGGATGATTGTCAATACAAGGCAATATTATGTGATGATAAGTTCCCTAGCTTTAATTGTATACACAACTCAACTATTTCTGATCAGGGATCTGGTTCCATAGTCAGATGCATCCAAATCTACTACCATAGCAATGGCTATGAAGTTACCCCAACCCCTTTATGAGGAACAGTTTATTATTATGTACACTTGAAGTCCTAGATAGACACAGTTCTCTGTGACTGAATTCCCTGTGAGTAATAAATAGTTCTATTATTAGGCAATTTAATCAGAAAGCTATAGAACACAAAAATCTGAGAAATATTCTTTTGGAAGAAAGACCATGTAACTTAGTCCCTCGCCATTAAGATCAGGTGTTAAACTCAAAAAAAGAGTAAACTGGTTTTGCACCTTGAGAAAAAGAAATGTGGTTTCTCTAGCTAAAAGTTTTCTAGATGATGCAGGAACTGCTGCTCAGAAACTACTTTCAAAACGAACTGCAAAGGGATGACTATAAACATTTTATCAATATATTACAATCAAATCCTCTTAAGAAGCTGCCTCACTATTAAGGATAGAGAAAACCACAGATGCTGTGATTTCAGTTCTTCTTGTTCATTTTCTGTATTTTGCAATTGTCTCTAACACCTAAGCCTTTATTTGACAGGGAGGGGAAAAAAAGGATGTTTTTCTGATGGAAAGACACAACTGTTAGCATGTAGCCTGGCATGCATTTCCATTGCCTGTTAATGTAGCCTGCAGAAAACTGTCTCCAGAGGAACAAGCAGCGATATACCAGCTTATTCAAGAAAATGATGGTTATTTTATAACATTTATTGAAATGTAGACAGTGAATCTAGTGTAGCATATGACATAGGAGGCAACAGGCCTGGTCATCAAAATCCTAACCTAAAAAAGACCAACATGGCCGGGTGTGGTGGCTCAAGCTTGTAATCCAGCACTTTGGGAGGCCGAGGAGGGTGGATCACGAGGTCAAGAGATCGAGACCATCCTGGTCAACATGGTGAAACCCCGTCTCTACTGAAAATACAAAAAATTAGCTGGGCATGGTGGCGCGTGCCTGTAATCCCAGCTACTCAGGAGGCTGAGGCAGGAGAATTGCCTGAACCCGGGAGGCGGAGGTTGCGGTGAGCCGAGATCATGCCATTGCACTCCAGCCTTGGTAACAAGAGTGAAACTCCGTCTCAAAAAAAAAAAAAAGACCAACATAATATGGAGGATACAGAGATAACAACTGTTGATAGAAGAAACATTTGACTTGACAGTGGGCATGGATTTTTAAATAACCCAAAAATGAAAATGAGAGACAAAAAACAGAAGGACCATCATGTAGATTAAAATTCTTAAGAGTCAAGGTAGTCAACACAAGTGAGGAGAGATGAACACGCAACCACTTAACAGGAAAAAGAAAGCAACTCAGATCCCACATGCTGAATTTAGACAAGGCTGAAACAGAGGGAAAGAAGTCAGTCTGTGAGGAGGTTAGACTTAACTGTTTACTACTAAGTACAATTAACTGAAATTATGAGTGGAAGCGGGGACTTGAGGGAGAAAGAAACAGAGTGGGTGCTGTCCTAAGGTTATCCATTTTACATGTGGCCATGCTCTCAACAGGCAAAATTTCAAAGGCCAGATATTTAATTTGGCTTCAGGGTCTCCAAAGGGAGCTAATTTTAGAGACTGGTCTGAGATTTGTTTAGAGTTAATAGCTTCCCCTAAAGAATTGAAAATAAGCATTTGGAATATTCTCTCTAGAGAATATATACAATATGGAATATATATCTTCTATACAATAGATATATTCATTCTAACCCAAACATTTTTTTATCCTTTATACACACACACACACACACACACACACACACACACACACAAAACCATAGTAGTTTCATGGTAGTTGCTTTTGTATAAAATCAAATATGATGTTAATTTCAAATAATTCTCTATCAGTGGTTGGTATGACATACACAATCTTCAACTTCAATCTCCTTCAGAACTTGCTGAGTTCCTTTGGTTCTGATGAAAAGATTCAGGGTTTTGATTTTCTAGCTTACCTTTATTTGATGAGAGTTAAGCTTAGAAATTAAAAAAAAAAAATCTGTGTGTGTAGGAATGCAGAAATCAGGGTAGAAATTGGGGGAAAAAAACCTGAAAACCTAGAGGGAGAAAAATAAGTGTGTATGTACAAGCAAACTTTATTATAAGATAACCATTTAAAATGTGAAACGATTCATCAACTAGGATTATGAAATTGTGCCCTTTTTTATGAAACAGAGCAACCCTACACACTCAAAAGACCAGAAATATTAAAAGAAAAAGAGATAATTCTACCTAATTCTCAAATACAATTGCCAGTTATGGAATAGGATATTCTGATTAACACAGGTCATTAAATAATAATAAAAGTTTGTGGCTCAGCATGGTGGCCCACACCTTTAATCTCAGAACTTTGGGAAGCCAAGGCAGGAGGATCACCTGAGGTCAGGAGTTTGAGACCAGCCAGGCCAACATGGTGAAACCCTGTCTCTACCAAAAAATATCAAAATAAGCTTGACATGGTGGTGGGTGCCTGTAATCCCAGCTACTCAGGAGGCTGAGGCAGAAGAATCACTTGAACCTGAGAGGTTGCAGTGAGCTAAGATTGCGCCATTGCATTCCAGCCTGGGTGACAAGGGTGAAACTCCATCTCAAAAAAAAAAAAGAAAAGAAAAGTTTGTGATGAGAAAAGAAAATAGCTTTTATGTGAAGAATGTAATTCCTTTTAATTATCAGGCCCAGAGAGACATTACAATGAGACTGCAATCAAGTCCTACTCCCTGCTTTGGGCTATGTTATTCATCTCTTGAAACTGCTTGCTATTGCCACAAGTAGCTATAACTTAATCTAATAATGCCACACCAGACACTATAACCCATACCCTGTAGCTTAACAATGAATAGCCATTACTAATCAATGTTATTTCTGTAAACCAATGAGAATTTCTGACAAACAACTTTGTATCAGCCCCACTCCCTATCCCTCTTTTTTGCCTTTCAAAATCCACTTGTAACTGCCGCCAATCAGTGTATATTCAGGGCAACTTGAATCTAGGCTCCGCAGTTGTAATCCTTCAACCTGGTTCAAATAAACTCTCTACTTATATTAATTTTGCCTCAGCTTCTTCCTTTTAGGGTGACAGTGATTTATTTACCTTTCTGAAGACAAGGAAGTCCTTATAAATTCAATCTGCACTGTTAAAATCTTTTTTTAAATGTATTGGTACACTTTTCTGCCTAAATACATCATGTCAAACAAAAGGAAGCTTTTACTTCATGTCTTATAACACTACGAGGACATCATTATGGTCATTTTTGGCATGAGATAATTTACATACTAAAGTATAAGAGACTGGGATAAACTTACAACGTCCCTGGGAAGTTCTTATTTGTTTTTTAGGTCAATTGGATCTGCTTCTTTTTTGATGTATCTCTGGTTAATAAGCATAGTACAGAAAAAAATCCAGTTAATTATGATTTATTTAATGAAAAGTATCCTATAGAACTTTAGGTCTGGGTAAGGTACAGAATAGGAAATAAAAACTAAAAAGTGACCAGGTATTAAATTAACCTTGCCACCAATATTGCCAAACTGGAACGAGGTATCTCGTTGTTTAAAGACAAAAACACATTTTAACAAATTCAACCCATAAAAATGGAGTCTAGCAATCATTCACTGTATTGCTTAGTATCTCAAGACTTTGTCCAATAGCCTCAATAAATATATAAAGATATCAAGAAGTAAAGGTCAAAAAAGGAACCGTGAACATCAAACAAGGCCGCTGGAAGTGACCCAAAACATCACATGCTGGGCTTTCCTTTTTAATGATAATAACAGTGATATTGAATGGTTATCCATGCCTTTATTTTAAAGAGCTTCTAATTCTTTGCAGAGGTCTCTTACTAATCTTTATTAGGCTTTGGGAAGAAAACAGTTTTCCCCAAGAAGTGCCTTGGGAGAGGAAGGAGGCTTCCCAAAGCCAATAAAAAGGAAAATGTCTGCTCCTCTCCTGGTCCTCCCCCTCCCACACCCCACTGGTCTCCTAACAAACACTGTGTTGTACTGGTGATTGAAATGAATTATAATACCATGCAAGTGTTGAAAGGATAATAATGGTATTTCGGTTTGTTTCCAAAAGAGTTATAAGCTGTGTGTATTTAATCATAACAGGGAACAGGTAAGTAGAAAAGAAGAGGAAACCCATAATTACCTTTATCCCATTATTTACTTATTTTGGGAAGAGACTTCAAATTGGCAAAGTTACAAAACACTGAATACAGATTTTTTTCATACTGCAGACTAGTAGTCTCTGAGAAGGCTCAAAGGGTGGTCTTTACCTGAAAATTTTTTAGGGACACAAATATTTGATAGATGCTATGATGAAAACTCTGCTTATTCTTACTTTGATCCAATTCTTCTCAGATAGGGAACTTGGAGTCTCAGAGACTTGTGGGATAATTTCCAAGCAGGCAATAGAATCGTATCTGCTAAGTTTCAAAAAACATGTTGGGACCAGCAGAGTATAATGAACTGGGTAAATTAGTCCCCCACCCTCAACTCCTTCCCTTCTGGTCTTTAGAAACATGACTGCAAGCTACACACCAGAAGCTGCATCCTGAGCAACCATCCCAGAGTAGCAGCAATTTTTTTTGTCTTGAGACAAAGTCTCACTCTGTCACCCAGGCTGGAGTGCAGGGGCGTGATCTTGGCTCACTGCAACCTCTGCCTCCTGGGTTCAAGCGATTCTCCTGCCTCAGCCTCCTGAGTAGCTGGGATTACTCAGCTACTTTTATAATGACATAATATGTGCCACCACACCAGGCTAATTTTTGTATTTTTAGTAGAGATGGGGTTTCACCACGTTGGTCAGCCTGGTCTCTAACTCCTGGTCTCTAACTCTTGACCTCAGATGATCTGCCCATCTCAGCCTCCCAAAGTGCTAGGATTACAGGTGTGAGCCACCGTGCCCAGCCAGTAGCAGCAGTTCTAAAAAATACTCTAAAATTTCCAAAAGGGAAGATATAATAGGGATATTATAATGTGGTTCTAGGGTCCCTCAGATTCTGATAAGTAAAAACTTAGAAAGCAGCTGTTTTGTGTCATTGATCATGGAAGGAATCTAATGAGGGGTTACCAGTATTGAACAGGCACATGTACAAAGGTCCAGGGCAGAGAAGTGATTCACCGTACCACAAGCAAAGCAGTAACAGGTCTTAAGTTCCCCCGACAGAACTCATACACTAGTAGTCATTCTCTAAACCACTAAGGCTACCTGTACTACACTGTGGTAGTATTTAATCAGCACCCTTGACCCACAAAATTTTGAAGCTAAAGCCTTGTCCTTGTAGCTACACTAAAAATACAGTCTTGCTTAGTTATGTTAGGCTGATGTCAAATTGAATGCAAATAGGTTAACTGAGCCTAAATCAATAACCTTCACACTTAGTAATATTTGTGATAGTAATTAGGTGAATAAGGAGTAGCTCAAGTTTAATTACTGTTAGTAATACCTTAATTTGCTATTTTCAAAGACAACACTCATATATTATTTCATTTCAGGTAGTCAGGCCATTTATTACTATTATCCCCATTTTACTCAGGGAGCCACAAGCTCAAAGAGGTTAAGCAATTTTCCTTTAGATCATAAAGCTAAGAAGGATCTGTGCTGAGATTAAAATACAAGTCTACTGAGAGCACTTTTCACTGTAGGATGCTGCTCCTCATTTTAGAATACCTTTTATACTTTATTATCATATTATATCATTATAAAAGAATTCTGTGCAAAGAGCACCATTTGGTGGGTATATTATCTTAATTATTTGATTGGTGATAGAAATTATGTTCTTAGGCCAGAAGGTGTCCAGTTATACATAAGTTAGAAGATAATGAAGCAACTCTGCCCTGAGGGAACCCAAGAAACACTCCGATAATTCATAAGGAAAAAGTTCTCATCAAGGCAATGCTCTGTGATTAGGCAGTTGTTTTGTAGGCAATCTGACAATTGCCTACAAAACAACTGCCTAATCACAGAGCATTCAACTGGTGACTGTAGGGTAACCTACATTTCTGGGGAAACAAAAAAGCAACAGGAGAAACAGCAGCTTCTCACCTTAGGAACTTTGCATAGTGGTCTGACTTCAGAGATATGTGCCTGATCTCTTTGGGGGAGAATATACTCTTTCATGCTCTCTAGATGCAGAACTACACAGGCAGTTTTCAAATAATAATTACCAAATGATTCATGTTTATTAATAGATCCTCACAAAAGTCTTGAAAACTAGGTAAACCAGAAAGTTACTTCTCCTCCATTTGATAAATAATCATTGAATATTATGCTAAACACTACTTTGTAAGTCAGCTGGAGAACTAGTGGTACTAGTCCTCTTGATGTTGGGATATCCAAGTGTTTGGGTGCCAACCACTAGTTTCTGCATAAAGTTTAGCTACAAGAGAAAATCAGATCTTCTGGCAGCACTTACAAGGCAGGTGCAGTCATAAAGAACTTGACTTTTGATTCCATTGTCTCTGCCAGGACAGGTGGTATGGTAGCAGTATGGAATCTTGCCAGACAGGCTCTAACTCAAACCTCCCTTTAGAAAACAAAACAATAAAAATTGAAACAAAATGCCAAATCCTATTCCATACTCTGAAGATTGACACTGCTTGAAAAACTAGGGCATTTTATATAATACATTCATTTGCTTTAAGCCTACATCAACTCAGGAGAAAAAAAGACTATGAAAATGAAAGGTCAGGTACAGGCTGGGCTCCTTCCTTACAAATTCAATTCCCTATTTCCCTATATAAGCTAAAGGGACACTTTCATTTCAGTGAATTTTATCCATATATTCCTACTGTAAAACAAAAACAAAAAAAAACCTATAATATAATACCTGTATAGGAGCAACACAGGTAAATTAGCACTGCTGAGTAGAATAAAAACCTTTGGTAAATCCTACTTACCTCACAGATCCTACCTTACCTTCCTAGTACAAACTAGTGCATCTCAAATTTTGAGAGTGGTCAGTTGATGATTCCATGAAAGAGATGATCTTTCTCTAAAAAACTATATAGCATGTTTGTTCAGAACCAGTGAAAAAAAAAGGATTTTTTCTAGTGGTGAAGACAGATAACTGATATTTTTCACCAGGTTTGTCTCCAGGGCAAGTCTTTGTGATTGATGATATGTCTCCTGACCACAAGGACACCACAAGAAGGCTCAGAGGAAGAGTGCTCAAAGAATCCCTGTTGGGACACTGTTAGCTGATACCATTGAAAATACTGAGCATTTTTGGTGTTCCTGGAACCTATTTCCAACCACTACTCTGTGGTTGTGATGAAGGGATGAGAAGAGATTGGAAATCTTCTAGAGCAAATGCTCTCTTCAGTTCATAACCACAGAACCAAGATAAAATAACAAGAATGTACTTTGCCAAAGGCATAATTCTGCCTAAATCTGCCCTATCCATCATTTTCCCCCCTAATTCTTATTTACGTTGTTAATCTGCTTGAGGAAGGAAAGCTAGATAATCTACAAACAGGTTCCAGAGGGGCTTGGAAAATTTGTGGATTCAGAGAAGGACGGGGCCAAAATCTCTGAGAACAATGCCCTATAAATGTCCCAAAGTGTAAGAACCAAAATATTACATGAATCATTGTTCTTACCCAGAAGATAATTTCTTAAAGTTATAGTCTTAATTTCCTTCAAATGATAAATTGTCTATTCAGGCCCTAGAGATGAGGCTGTGATGCTAATACTTAACGTGGTGGTTGTGTCTCTTTATGCCTGACTCAATCAGTTGAAATCCAAAAATAAGTTCTTCCTTGATTTACCTGCCAAGACCTGAGTTCAGGCCCTCAGGGTGCTGAGGTTTTCCTTTGTGGGAGAAAATGACATCATCAACACCTCAGTGACAGTAGGGAATGCAGGGAATGTGGCTCCCAACATTTGGTGATATCATCAACTGTCCTGGGAGAAACCCCAAACTCCCAAGAGTCAAACATTAGTTTAAAAAGGGTTTTGTTTACTGGTTTTTTTTTTTGGTTGTTGCTTCAAGTGTATTAATAGTGTTTGATGTTTCCAAATATCAGTTTTTAAAAAGGAAGATAGGTTAGGGGACCTCTTCCAGTAGGTGTGTACCTCAAGAACCAAACATACATGAATTAAGTCCAGATAAGGCAGTTCAACTCATTTGTATCTTACTGGGGCACATCCAACCGAGGAAGAAGAAAGACTTACTTATATTAGGCTCTCGCCCAGCTCTGAGATGAGTATATTCTTTGGGGGACTTGCTAATGTTGCAAGTTTGTATTCAAAATAAATTCTAGGCACTCATTTAATCCCCCAGACTCCTCCAAACTTTCTTTGATGTCCAACAACTAAGGACAAGGATCTCTGATTATAAAACAATTTCTTTGGTTGGAAGAAAATTCTTTGCAGGGCGTGAACAGCAGGAGAAAGAAAAGGTTTTTCTGAAGTGCAAACTAGTTGGAAACCCCCTGGGGAAAGAATCTGATTCCCAGTCTTTGAGAGGAACAGGCCTGCCTGTACAAGCTGCCTCTGCTGAAGGCCTCTAAGAAGGCGCTTTTGTGTCTACTGTATGGCCCTCAGCAACAGCACGGCAGCCCCTTTTTTTTTTTTTGCCAGCGGAAGTTTTCCAACTCTGGGAATACACAATGCAGAAAGTCACGGTTTAATAACAAGGCATAGTTACTAATCAGATGGCCCCATTTCCACTCCTCCCAGATGCCTCCAGATGCTTACATACTAGAGCTCTATCCCCCTCACCCCATGGGTGAACACCCACCAGCTGCTCCGAAATCTTATTTTTAGTACAATTATTCAACTTACCTCTAATAATTCACTTCACAGAGCACTTAGGATCAGAAGCATACTACTCCTTTCACTTTCATGGCCCAGACTGGTTCTAGGTTGCCTCTGGCTCTTTCAGGCTTTTCCAAAGGTTAGATCCAACTTAGGTGCAGGTTAGTGATTGAAGTCAGTGTGCCCTGATCATTGGGACAGCCTTGATGAAGGACTTACAATCAGGGTCTTCAATCCACTACAGATATTTTAAAATATAGAGCTCCAGAGAAAGGCTCCTTTGTGTGTGTGTTAAGTGGAATATAAAGACAGTACAGGACCAGAAGGCTGGGAGTACAACTGATTCTCATGCTTAGTTCTGCTACCAATTTATTGTGAGACTTTAATTTAGTCAGATTTTTTTTTCTATCACCTACCAAATTTTACTTTTGATGTCCAACAACTAAGGACAAAGAAAAATAACTAAATAGGCAAGATGCACGTCTCTTTAATATATGAAATCTATTTCTAGAATAAGCATAAACTTTAAAAGTTTAGAGCTGGAAAGGATCTTAAAGATTATTTGGTTCTCCCTAAAAGATTAAGGTGACTTGCTTTTACTTAAAATGATCATAAGTTGCCTATGGACTTTTCATATACCCCAAGGGGGCAACTCAGTAATCCCAAAGACTCACTAATGATAATTTTTAAATGTTTGATGTATGCCATATAGAGTTTACTAACTTTAGAGTAGAAAATAACCTAATGTCATAGTGGATGGATACATTCTTCTTAAATGGTTCTCCATATGCCTCATATTATACTAAAACCAACACATTTTAGGGAACAGGAATAACACACATTTATGACTGCAGTCAACAATAAAAAAAAGGTACTAGAAACAAATTTTGTTAAATAGAGATGATATTCAAATATTCACCTTCTACATAAAGGGTTTTAGTATTTATTTCTTCCCTTATGGAATGTAGTTTGTGAAGAATTAAAATCAAGCTAGTTGAGATAAATTCAAACAAAACTTCCAATGTGTTGAATTCCGTTTAAAGCTAAATTTATTGTTTAAACTATAATTTAACAGGGACTGATTGGCACATTTTAGAAAGTCAGTTTGCAATCTGAAAAGAAAGCCATGATGTCTAGTCATTCTAGACTTCTAAAGAAAATGCTAAAGATGAGTATTATACATACAGGAATGTAACAACCTATAATTAACTGATAACAGTAAAAAGTTAGAAGGTATAACTGGGTTGTAGTAGTTCTCTAGCTTTAAGATAACTGAAGTTGCCTGGGTTAAAATGTAATATTTTTTCATTTGTTTTTTCTTTAATCATAGGGAATCTAAGACAGAATTATCACAGTCATTTGAATGACTCCTGAAAAAATGAAAATCAACACTCTAGGCCAGGAACAGTATCATGCCTATAATCCCAGAGTTTGGGAGGCAGAAGTGGGAGGATGGCTTGAGCCCAGGTATTCAAGGTTATAGTAAGCTCTGATGGTGCCACTGCACTACAGTCTGGGTGACAGAGACAGACCCTGTCTCTAATGACCAGCCCCCCCCCCCCCCCCCCCCCCCCCCCCGCAGGCAGGCAGGTAGGCAGGAAGGAAGGAAAGAAGGAGGGAGGGAGGGAGGGAGGGAGGGAAGGAAGGAAATCTTTACTCTGATGTATTTATGCCTACACCTCTCATCTGGCATTCAACACATATTGCCTCCTGCTGTTTAAGTTGATTCTCCTCGGTTGGACTAGGCTAAGGTGTTGTTCTTTGAATTACTATAGTATCTGTCACAGAATTTATAAGGCATCTAGGGAATACAGTGCACCTTCCAGTCTTGGTAAGATTCTCAGCCTAGATGTTATAAAGAGGAGATACTGCTCTGAGAAGATCCAGGACTACAGACCACCTGATGTGCAGTGATTCTGTAGCAGAATAAATGACACACACAGTGCATAAAGTATTGCTAAACTGCAGTGAGGTATTTTCTGTTTGTTCCCTTGTTTTAAAGTACGCCATGTAGCTAACTGGGATCAAAGAGGTAAGAGACCCTGTGGCAGTCTATATCTTTTTCATGGAATCTTCAGGGGGAAATCTCTGCTGATACCTGCTTTTTAATTCCCTGTAGTGACCCCAAAAGGTTTATAATAAATAAATAAACTATGCTAAAAATATTGGCCAGTAAGATATAGCAGCAGATTGGAATTCTTTGATAAGCACTAATCTGAGTTTATTTTTTCATATATAAACTGAGAAGACTGGACTGGTTGTTTTTTCTAGCTTGAAATTTGATGATTATATTTCACAAATGGAATATCCTACTACTCTTCCCTCCCCTTCATCAAAACTGTATTTTATTCTAGAAATGGAAAACTAAATAGGACTTAATTCCAATATAGGGCCAATACAGTCCTTCAAAAGTTAAAGAAATTTGACTACAAGAATTGTAAAGCCAGATCATCAATATCATTCTAATTAGAAGATATTAAAATGAAAGAACACAAAGCCTGGGTCATTTAAAAGATGTTTTTTGTTGTTTTAGAGTAGATAATACATAAGACTGTAGAAAATGGTTCGGGAGAAAAAATGAAAAAAAATCTATAATTGCTTTTTTTTTTTTTTTGAGGAAATAGCAAAATTAGACTTAAAACACAAGGCCTTTAGTCTTGTCCAAATTATTCTACAGAAGTAAAATACCAACAGTGTTTCTCAAATGTCATACATTTATATATGTACAACAATACCTTTTTGATATACTAGCATGCACAAAAGTGAAAGGTACATAATAATTTAATGTGCTATTTAAAATTACAGTTGTATTATAGTCAATTTCCATCATGACCCAGTATTCTAGATTTAAAGCAACAACAACAAACAGGAGTCTTGAAGATTATGCTGCCATCTCAAATAACTACCTCTGCTTTAGATTCAGAGATTGGAATTTCTTTCTTTACTTTTTTTTTTCAAGACAGGATCTTATTCTGTCACCCGGGTGGGAGTGCAGTGGCACAATCTTGGCTCACTGTAACCTCTGCCTCCCAGATTCAAGCCATTCTCGTGCCTCAGCCTCCCAAGTAGCTAGGACTACAGGTGTGTGCTACCATACCCACCTACTTTTCTAATTGGTCTCAAACTCCTGACCTCAAATGATCTGCCTGCCTCGTTCTCCCAAAGTGCTAGGATTACAGGCGTGAGCCACTGCACCTGGCCTAGATATGAGAATTTCTAAATACGGTAGTCTAACTTCCTACCTTGAGGAATAATGAGCCAGGCCTTTGTACTTACAATTTTTTAAAAACCTTCATTTTTAAATAATTTTTGTTGCTTTGGTGTTTTCAAATTTGTAAATTAAACATAGACTCCAACATATTACAAAGTACAGAACAAAATAAAATTTATCCATGAACTGTCAAGTTAGAAACCAGCTAAAAAGTATGAATATGTAAAGTAGCTTATCTGTTATTCAAAAACAAGCAAGCGACAACAAATCTTGGCTTTAAAAAATATATAAAGTTTTCCATTAGAGCAAATAGAAATTTAAGGGCCTTAAAGAACCCTGCCCTCCGGAAAGCAATGGAGCTTAAAGAGTGGGAACTAAAGCCACAGGGAGAAAACAAAATTAAAGTTTCATACCCTCAGTTATCCGAATGTAGTAACTAAATAGACACATAGAGCCACAATGATTCTACTAATATCAAAACATGTAAGTAAAATATCCTTTATTCTTAAGCCCCTTTCAGTGAAACTGCCATGCTGAAGGGGTTGTAAGCATTTCTTGAGTGGATGCAGTTTTATTTCACATTTGGAGAGCAGAATTCCTTTACTACACTAAGAAGATCTTTGTCAGGCATCAGTTTTTACTTCTGGCATCCCTTCATCTAAAATCAGGCCACTTTCTTATAACTACATCATAATATTGTTGTCTGTCTTACTTCAAGTAATATATATAAGTACTTTTCAAATTAAGTAAACTGAGGGTAAATTAGTTTTGAGAATTTGGTGTAATTTCTCTAAATAATTGGGATTATGTTAGGATAGTTGCTCTTCATCTGGAGTCCTTTTTTTTTGTTTTGTTTTGTTTTGTTTTTTGAGACAGAGTTTTGCTCTTGTTACCCAGGCTGGAGTGCAATGGCGCAATCTCGGCTCACTGCAGCCTCTGCCTCTTGGGTTCAGGCAATTCTCCTGCCTCAGCCCCCTGAGTAGCTGGGATTACAGGCACGTGCCACTATGCCCAGCTAATTTTTTGTACTTTTAGTAGAGATGGGGTTTCACCATGTTGACCAGGATGGTCTCGATCTCTTGACCTTGTGATCCACCTGCCTCGGCCTCCCAAAGTGCTGGGATTACAGGCATGAGCCACTGCGCCCGGCCTCATCTGGAGTCCTTAGATCTCTAGATGTGTCTCAGAGACTCTCTCAACTCACTGAGATTTTATGCAAACTTGTTTATGTAAAGCGTTTGTGTGTATTTTGTGCCTATGGTCTAAAATGATGATCACATTCTCAAAGGGGCCTGTGTCACACACAAACAAGATTAAAAACCATGCTCTAGGATATCTACAGAATTGATAATCACAAATTTAAGTACTAAGAAGGTAAGGTCCTTTGGATGCACACTAATATCTTAAAACCAAAGGTTTAAAATCAGGACCTGAATAAATCTTTCTTGGAAAACCAGAATATCCTCAACAGCAAGGGTTAAGCCATCAAACTAAAGAAAAAAATTTTAAATCCTGTGTAAAGAAACACCTTAAACATACTGATTATAGTCATATTTATAATTTTGAAGTAACGAGAAGACACTAGGCTGTTGGTAAGTCAGAATAATACAGGAACATAGCCTACTATATCAAGCCACACACACTCAAAATAATCCACTTTACAACGTATTTTTAAAAATGTGTAAGCATGTTTTATTCTAGAGTGATCTCCTAGCCATCAGAGTTACTGAGTACCATAATATTCCTTATATTCATTAAGAAATATTTACTGAGTACCCACCATGTCCAGGCACTAAGTATACTTAGGCACCATTCTCAGGGATACAACTTTGAACAAAGGAGACAAAAATCCCTGCTTTCACGGAACTCATATTCTACAGAGGGGAGATAGACAACTACAAAACTAAAACATTATAGTATGTCACGTCAATAATTTTGTAAAGAAAAATAAAACAGGAAAGGAGAATATGAGTCCTCAGGGAAACAGGAAAAGGCCTTTAGGATTTCCATTCAGTAGAATTGACCCTTGAGAAATCCACATCTTCAGATTCCTTAAAAATTGATTACTTTCCTATCTCTTGCAAACCAGACTGGTTCAGTCTCTGGGCAACTTTGTTCTTAGATGATTTCCTTTCTTTCTCTTTCCCAGTATATTTCCTTTTCTGTAAAATAGAGTTAATATCACCTGTTCTTACCTGGCTCCAAGAATCGTGAATCATTTTAAGCTTCTTGGAAGAAAATTTCTACATAAATTTAATGAAACATCATTCTCACACTCTTCTCTAACAATACCCTGCTGCCAATTGTGGTTCCTAACAGGATATTACTCATTTATAACATTTTATTAAATCTACTGTAATTACTAATATGAAAGGAATAAAAGGGGAAAAAACATTTAAAAGTCCAATAGACTCTTTCCAATGAACAAAATGTAAAAGTTTTTTAATAAAACAAAAACAAACAGGCAAAACCACGAGCTCCAGGAATACCTTTTTTCCTTAGGGTCTCACTATGTTGCCCAGGCTGGTCTCAAACTCCTGGGCTCAAGTGATCCTTCCACCTTAGCCTCCCATGGTGCTGGGATTACAGGCGTGAGCCACCACACCTGGCCCAGGAATGCCTTTAATACTGTAGGCAACATGGCAAAACCCTGTCTCTACAAAAAAATTTAAACATTAGCTTGGCATGGTGCCCTGTGCTTGTGGTCCCAGCTACTTGGGGGGACTGAGGTGGGCAGATCGCTTGACCCCCATGAGGTCAAGGCTGCAGTGGGCTGTGTCTGTGCCACTGCACTCCAGCCTGGGTGACAGAATGACACCCTATCTGAGAAAACAAAGAAACAAAAAAAGCAAAGTAAATTATGGCTAGTTAGTTTTGGGATAATTGCTACACACACATATATACATACACATTTTACTACAATATAAAACACAAGGAAGTACCTACTCCCTGAGAGTCTGCCAGATGAACACTATGGCCTGATGGGAGCAACAGCCAGGGGCATACCTCATTCATTACCTCCTATTAACCAGATATATATGAAACTAAACTTACAAATTTTTGTTGAAGTACAGAACTGTTATATATATAAATCTGTTTGTTGAGAACTTATAAGAGAGATAGCTTCTTAAGTTGAAAAATTGTCATTAAAAATATTCTGCAGCCTCTTTCTCTCATCTGGGTGCCAAGCTTCTAACAACAAGGCCAAGTCTAGAAGATTCTAAGAGCCATGTCAGGAAGGCCCTGAGCTGAGATCATAGGAGGCAAGCACCTAAGAATGTTTGTGCACATAGAGGATGTGTGTCTGATGATGTCCTTCTGACTACATTCCAAAGTCAATTATTAATTAATTGGATTTTCTGCACCTTCATTAACATAAATAACAGAGTTGACCATACTTTTAATATCTACTCTGTACTTCTTTTAAAGGCTGGCATCAAAACAAAAATCACAAAATTTCTGTTTTAAAATCTCTGCATCCAAGGAACTCTCACTTGACCAATGTCAGTTAAATGCATGCTATTTCAATGTTTATCGTTTCAGTTTTCTATATTAGATAACTTAACCTAGACTTTATAATGAAGAGAAAGGTGATGAAATATGTTACATTATAAGGGAAATATTGAGTAAATAAACCTTGTGATTTACTAATGTCTTTGCAAATAAAACAAAATGAGAGAAATATAGATATTATTAGAAGGTAGCAGGATATTATACATTCTGGATCAATCTCAGAGAATGGTACTCATCACTTTCATTCCTTTCTACTCTGGAAATAAATTTTTTATACAAAGCCTATACTGATGTTCTCTTCATCTGTGGCATTCTTACATATACAGAACTTTAGAGCTGGAAAAGCATGGGCTCTGCAGTTCAAGTTCCAGCAACACACTTACTAGATAATAATAGTTAATATTTTGACAGATATTAACATTTTAATCCTCAGTTTCCTTATCTGCAAAATGTAAAAAATAAAGGTACTGAATTTCTTCTATCATAAAGTTATTATAAGAATTAATGAGCTAATACATGTAAAGCACATACCACAAGTTTGGCAATATTATATTTCAGTTCCTCAATTTCACAGACTGGAAATCTAAAGCCTAGAAAGGTAAAAACTATTTTGTCCTAAATCACACAATTATTAATATTTAGCGGCAGCGTATTCCTCTCAGTGTGGTAAAACTAAAAGTCAGGTCCCCAAGTCACACTTTAGAGACTTTATCAACTATAGTTTGCAATATAGGATTGTCTCTCTAGCTTTGGCCAACAACTTAAGTTTCAGGCCCTGCCAACAAATAATGTAAAAATGCAAAGATGGGATAACTATGTGTTGACTCACAAGCAAAATTAAGAGGCAAGCAGAGACAACATTGTGCAAAGGGAAATTTCTCCAGAAGGTGTTCACTGCTACTGGCCACATGCTAAACAACCGCAGCTCCCATTGTAGGTCTGATGCCTCAGGGGAATACATTTTAATCTTGATCATAACTTTATCCTGGAGTCTAAGAAAATCCAGGACAACCAGCCGAGCAGGAAGAGTGTGGTAGTCAGAGAACTGGTGACCTCTCTTGTGCTACACTAAGATCCTCTTACTCTTTTGCTCTGAGAAGAAAGATTAATTTTGAGTTGTCCCTTGAAATAATATTTATAAATAATAAACAGGACTGAGAAATAAAATATGACTGTAATCATTCTTAGAAGTGGTGGCAATAATATTGCTTGAAATAATAGAAACAAACATTGATAAGAGGTAACCAAACCAGAAAATTGGAAATTAGACAATGAATCAGCTACAACACTCTTCCTTCTACAATGCCATAAACCAAGACAGAAGGAATATATTCCAGTGTGAATAGAAACCGTAAGAAGTAATCACTATCATTTAGTCCTTTTTATCAGTCACCGCCAGGTAATTAGGAGGTCTGAAAAGTTTCCCTGACCTAGATTTTTTGATGGCTAGTAAAATACTGATTCAGAATAGCAGTGGAAAGTAATCCTAAATATACAAATTCAGTGGAAAGCAAAATAAAAATAAAAGGGTAGAAGGAAATCAGAGAAGAGGAAGAGACAAACATTTTGGCAAATGTAGGGGAAACCTAAGAATTAGACACTTTAATGACAATGAGAAACCTGTAAAAAGATTTGGAATGATACAGTAATGTAAAGAAGCAACTCTTGGGCAAAATAGAAAGGAAAAATAATAAAATTTGGACAGGACTAAGATGACATGTTCTGAAATGGAAAAGAGGACTTGAGAAGTAGAAGGGCAAAGGCTGCAACATTTCCTCTTCTATTTTTACTTTCTTCTAGCGCTTTTAGAACAATATTACAATTTTTAACTTTGAACATACCTTGTAAAATGGATCATTACTACTGGCAAGGAGAAACCTAAGCACAAAGAGTGAGGGATAAGAATCAGGACAAAAATCACCAAAGCTTAGCTTTCAATGACCTTGTATATACAGCCACCAGATGAAGTTGAGACGAAATTCTTTTAGAGGAAATTCTATGGTCTATTTTACTATTCAACAAATTGGGGTTACATTGTCAAGGGAGGTCTCCTTTTGTCTAAGAAAAATTAAAATCATAATACAAATGAAAAACCAGTTCATTTGGTCATTATGAGATTGTCTATATACTGAATTGAGAAAAATGTAAAAAAAAGTCTGATTTTCAGAAATTATCTGAGAATTCCAGAAATAATATGTTTTTAAATCACTGTTCTCACAACCATACATTTTTTGGTACCTAGCATCCTCAAGCTTACAAAGATTTGACTGCAATCTTTGGAGACAACTAATCTTAACAGGCAACTAGAATAATTCATAGGTAGAAGGATACACAGAATTGTCCAGAATTCCTCAAAACCGAAGAGAAGACTACTTATAGATTTGTGACACCAGGGTACAGCTAGCTCTCCACTGAGAAAGCTAAAGTGCAGCAAAGCCCATCTCTAGGAGATATAAACAGACCTTCAGTTAAATGGAAGGCTTGGTTAAGCACAGTTGAGTAAACCTGAGTTGCAGTGTAATCTGATAAGGAACAAACAGCATGGATTCCAGAAGTCTCAACCATGTGTCCCTAACACACTAGAATTCTCTGAAAGAATTAATCAAAGAGTGGATAAAGAAAACCATATATATAATTCAGAAGGCTGTTTTTTTAAAAATAGTTTCTCATAAGAGGCTATTAAGAAACTTTAATAACTGTTATAGATTAAAAATGAACAGACAATAAATCAAGACCAATATGGAAAGTATTCAGAGATTAATACTAAGCTAGTAAAAAAACTTATTTTAAAGACTTAAAAGAAGCATATGTGGACAGAAAGGAGAAGACAAAAAATTGCCAATGACATAAAACTATCCACTGTAAAGCCTGAAAGTCTTTTCTAAGATACGATGAAATTCCCTCTTCAAAAAGTAAAGAAACAATACTAAATGTATGATGATAGGATCAAAGTTACTAGTTTAAAAAAAAATAATAATAATTAAAAAACCAAGATTGGTAAGATTTGCCAGAGTGAGAAAAAGGATAGAATCAGAGAAGATATGATAAAGATTGATAAAATAATAAATGGCAAAGAGAATGCCAAATGGTGCCATTTGTTTACTTTTTCCTTTATGAAAACACAAACTTTATGTCGAGCTTTACAATAATAATAAGATAAAAAATGAAAAGAATAAATTATTTTATATACCACATAATTAGCCCACTGGACATGCTATCACAGGATATCAATAAGGCACAAAGCTTAGGATGGCTCTCAAAAACTTCAGTGATATCAAAACATGACTAGTAAAATTTCTTAGGGTCAAAACTAAAATGAAGCACACAATTCATGCTTCAGGGCATTAACTAGGCAAGGTCAGGAAGAAAGTTTTCTTTCCAATTGCCATAGTATTCAAGATGATTTATGTTTTCAGCTTTTAAGTATTCCTAATTCCAATTTAGAGTCCAAATTATTATTCAAAAAAATCTAATGCCATTTTTCCAGATATACTCTTCTTTCCTATTGTTCTAAATAACAAAGCCTTCCATTTTCACCTAATTCTCCTTCCACTTCATTTATCCAAGCTTCACAATATGGCCTAAGAAGTGACCATGAATAACCACTAAACCATATAGTAAAGAATACGTTTGAAAATAAATTATATAATTTGTTAAATGTTCCTATCTTCTAAGTAGACAAAAATTAAAATTCATACAATAAATTGGTTCTGTTCATAGTCTGTTCATATAACAAAATTAAAATTTGAGTTTAGATGCTAAGATAGATCATATTTAAGAATATTTTAACCTGTGTCCAGTAGCTACAGCAAGAAGCATTCTTTTATGTAATAAATTTCAATGAATAAGCAACATCATTTTATGAAGTAAGACAGTGGAATGCCCATTAAAAAGGTACAGCCCTCTAGGCTCTGTCTTTACTACGGGGAATAAGCAATTGGTCTATGAAATGCTATGGCCCCAGTCAGTTCATAAAGTCAACACATAAAGAATAGGCCATGTATGAATGAGTTACAGGCAAAATTCACAGCCGGAAAGCTTAAGAAACTGTGTCTGAAAAACTCAGCAGATCAATAAAAAACATATTAAATTTAAATGCTTGAAAATGATAAAATCATGTATGGACGAGGCCAAAGTGATCAGGAGGCAGGTTTACACCTTGTGTCCATTTTGTAATCCAGTCCTCTCCATTTTGGGCTTAGCAATAGGGTGCCACACGTGGTATAAGGCCAGCCGTAGCTTTCAAGCTTGACTGAATTTTAAAAGTGACGGAGTAATCAAATATGCTCCAAGGGCATTCCAGAATTTCGGGTGCTACTGACCACTAAAATCAACCTTCTTAGTGCTTACTTCAATTCCAGCAGGATGTAAAGTACAATCCCCATGTCAATTAAATATAAGCTCATACATTTCATCTATCAAAAATTAGTGCCCAAAAGATATCACTTGAAAAAAAGGTTTTATTATATGTATCTAAGTAGTTATGCAATACTAGTTTAAAATAAGCAATAATGTTCTAAAATATAGGATTTATATATTTCTTCTGGAGTATAAGAATTTACTTTAGAATTAATAAGGCAGTATCTACTCTTTCTATGGAATAGAAAACTAAGCAGTATAAGCCTGTGTATGGTATTTCATTTGAAAGACAAAAGAAGAAAGGCATTATTTCAAACAGATGGAAAGTGAAATATAATAAAGTTATACTTGCCTGCATTAATTTTCCTTCTGCTGGAGTTATTTCAGCAACACCAGCAAACACACCTTCCAAAGTGAGATTCAGTTTTCCTGTGGGGTCCATTTTCAAGGGGATCACTCTGATAATAGCTTTCTGTTCTGCTGATCTTTCAGACTCCACTGCTGCTGCCAGTACCAGTCCGGTGCGTCCAAAGCCTGCCTGCAGGGTAGCCATCAGCAGCCAGGGCCAGAGGGCAGCCAGCTGCAGCTGGTGGCCACCACTCATGCTACCAGCTGCAGCAATGCACTTCAACCATACATACTGCTTCCACTAGCTAATACCAAATGCAGGTTCTCAGATCCAGACAAATGGAGGAAAGAACATTTATGCTTCAGTTTCAGAAAGCCAAGTCGTAGTTTTGGCCCTTCCTTTCTCTAAAGTTTATTCCCAAGAACAGGTGGCATTCCTGATTGGGTAGAGAAGAGGATATTTTCAGCCCACATCTGCTGCAGGTATGTCATTTTCTCCCATCTTCACTGTGACTAGTAAAGGTCTCACTACTTCTCTTTGGAGTTTCCAACTTTGCTTGTGATTGAATGTCACATCCTGAATTTATATTATGTCAGATCACTTGGCATTGCTCTTCCATATGCATCAAGTTGCCAGGCACTAAACCCAACGTTCATGAACAAAACAAGGCAAAGTAAATAGCTAAGGCCATGCATCAAAGGTGAGAGTGAAGAACTCCAGCTCAGAAAAGGAAGAGATGGCCATTTTTAAGCCATAATGTGTGTCAGTGGTATATGACTAAATACCACAAGGAGATTTCTTTTTTAATGGAGGAGAAGAGGAAACAATAAAAATTTTAGGCCACATGTTGATGTCCAAAGATGTTACAACATGTATTTAGAAAAGTTTCCACATTAAACTGTATTTCAGTATGGCTAGGATTCTAGGCTCTCTGCGTTTATATACTTTTCATGGACTTAGACATACCATAATTTTTTGTGTTTTACCAAAATTTGCCTATAAATTAGGTGCTAATATATGTATCTTCACACATTACAGGATAATCCTGACCGTAACAACCTTTTCCAATTTTCATAGAGTATTTGAAAAGGTTAGCTTTCCAATTATTTTTCCCAGTTAAAATTCATATTTCTGTCTCCATTTTCCTTTATCTCTTAAGGATTCTAGATTTTATTCTCTAGCTCCGAAATGCCGAGCACTTTGATTTCCCGTGAGATGCTTTTAAACTAATATTCAGATTTTATAATCTGAAATTTTCTAGGTTCATGAGAAAACAAAGCACTATTCCTAACATGTTTTCACATTCCTTGAGGGGTTGGGGAATAAAAGGTAGGGGGGAGCAGGGAGGTGATTAACCATAGGCTCTAGGTAGAATACCCTGAAAGAAATACAAATAAGCTTGAGTAGAGTTGATCTATGCTATTTCTAGTCACTATGAAAATGTGGGTCTTTGTACAAACACGGAATAAGATTTTTTAAATGTGCCCCCTTAAGTAAATATAAATACATTTCATCCACAAAGCCCTCTGTGTTTCAAGGTCAAGTTTAAAAATCTTATAAAGTCTTCAGAATAAGTGCTCAAAAGCCAAGCAATTGAGCATGAACCTGTTATATAGATTCTTTTCTTTTGCTGAGGCAGAGGGAGGGGGGAAAAAGAATTTCAAAAGAAATCTGCAAACCTGTTGTGCTGTCGGGCCCACTGGAATCCACGGGGGCGAAAGAAATTCAATTATGCTTTTACAGATCCTGCTCAAAAAAGGTTTCAACTGCTTAACCAAGTGCAGCTCATTCTTCCACCTTCTTACTCTGCAACCAAACCAAGTGCCCCATACTACAGGTAGGTGCCGAGAAATTCCGCAGCCTGAAAAAATAATCCATGCAGGTCAAAGGCAGAAATTTACTCCAGGATGAGAGCTGCTGTCCCAAGAACTAGATTAAACACTTACAGAAAATTCAAAATCATTTCTAAAAATTCTTTTCTAATAAAAGTTCTCTTTTTCGCCAAACAGCATATAAAATGATCAAGTCTTGAAAGAGAAAAGAAGCAAAGTAGCAAATACATCAACGACAATTCACAATCAGAAACACAGAACATCCCAGAGAGGGAAGGCAGTATTTCTGAATCATGGATGGACTTGGAAAGTTCAGAAGGATTCGAGTGCTTCCTTTCAGAAAGACAATTGTGGATCAACTCCCTAGAGCAGGAAGCCTGCGGTTTGTAATTGGTGTTCTAGCTCTGACTCCCTCCCCTGGGACTGCAATCACGCTCTCTACCTGCTGACAAAGTGAGGGTGGAGCTGCTAGAGGCAACCACCCCCCACCCCACCCCCCCTCCTCCTGGTGTGCACACACCACACTTACTTAACCAAACACGTTCGTTCACTCTCTCTCCTCCCTCAGCTCCTCTACTCCCTCTATTGAGTCACAGCTAAACTGCATCCAGTTCAATCCCTGATACCTTTCTCTGAGTAAGCAAGCTACAACATGTAAATCAGGGCCACTCAAACATACCTAAGCAGACTCTGCAACCAACAGAGCATAGATGATCGTATGAGGAAATAAACAGAAAAAAATAAAGGTAATCCAGAACATAAAAGAATGGACACAAGGTTTCGCAAATATAAGTTCAAAAGGATTTCTGCTCATTTTAAGTTTGAGTGTCTATAAATGACACAAAGCAAGAATAAAGGGATCCTGTGCTTTAGTACTTACTGATTTATTACTGCTTATGTCTGCTATGCTGAGAAGGGCTCTGTCCATTTTATGCTTAGCTTTTCTTCAGCTTTTACTAATTTAAGTTCAGTAGCTCTGTCTAAACTGGGCCTGCATGGAACTTTCAAATCAGGTTGATGTCAGAGGTATGGAATCAAACTGTTATTCTCTTTTCAATCTTTGGGAGGTGAAATAATACTATGAATCAGACCTATGCCTCCAATGTAAGACTCCAAGTAAGTCCATGTCATAAATACAAGTAAAAGGGTAAAATATGATTAGTGAGAAGAGTATAGGCAAAAGAAAATGAATTTCTGGATAATTACCACATTCATGAACTATAATCCTTATTACTATCTTGCCATTAGAAACAATACAAATGTTTCTAATATATTTATAACATTTGAAGTTTCAAATGACCAGATTATGGTTGACTGTGGTGAGACATTTTATTTTTGAACTGCTGCCATAAACTTTCAAAATTATACAAATGAATAACAATGTAGATTCAGGCAAATCTAGTGAACTGTACACTTAAAAATGGTTATGATGGTAGATTTTATGTGTTTCTTACCTCAGGTACAAATGAATTTCTGATCATCTGTAAAATACTGATGATAATAATAACACAGTAGGTCTGTTGCAAAGGTTAAATGACATAACGCCTCTGAAAGCAAAAAGGATGAGTAGCCTATTGACCTTTAACATTGTTTCCCCTGTAGATAAAGTTTATGAGAGTAGTTTCACAATTTCAGATCTAATAACTAACCCAGGTCAAAGACAAATTCTAAAATAAATTTTGGCCAGGCACGGTGGCTCACGCCTGTAATCCCAGCACTTTGGGAGGCTGAGACAGGTGGATCACAACATTAGGAGATCGAGACCATCCTGGTCATCACGGTGAAACCCCATCTCTACCAAAAATACAAAAATTAGCTGGGTGTCATGTTGCATGTCTGTAATTCCAGCTACTCAGGAGGCTAAGGTAAGAGAATCACTTGAACCAGGGAGTCAGTGGTTGCAGTGAGATGAGATCACACCACTGTACTCCAGCCTAGAGACAGAGCAAGAGTCCTTCTCAAAAACAAGTAAATACAAAAAGAGGGAATCCTCCCAACTCATTTTATGAGACCAACATCATCCTAATACCAAAACTGGGCAGATACACAACAAAAAAAGACAACTTCAGGCCAATATCCATGATGAACATCGACACAAAAATCTTCAATAAAATACTGGCAAACAGAATGCAACTGCAAATCAAAAAGCTTATTCATCATTATCAAGCAGGCTTCATCCCAGGGATGCAAGGCTGGTTCAACATATACAAGTCTATGAATGTAATCCATCACATAAACAGAACCAAAGACAAAAACCACATGATTATCTTGACAGATGCAGAGAAGGCCTTCGACAAAATTCAACAGCTCCTTATGCTAAAAACCCTCAATAAACTAGGTATTGATGGAACATATCACAAAATACTAAAAGCTATTTATGACAAACCAACAGCCAATATCATACTGAATGGGCAAAAACTGGAAGCATACCCTTTGAAATCTGGCACAAGACAAAGATGCCCTCTCTCACCACTCCTATTCAATATAGTATTGGAAGTTCTAGCCAGAGCAATCAGGCAAGAAAAAGAAATAAAGGTATTCAACTAGGAAAAGAAGAAGCCAATTTGTCTCTATTTGCAGACAACATGATTGTATGTTTAGAAGATCCCATCATCTCAGCCCAGTATCTCCTGAAACTACTAAGCAACTTCAGGAAAGTCTCAGGATACAAAATCAATGTGCAGAAATCACAAGCATTTCTATGTACCAATAACAGACAGAGAGCCAAATCAAAAGTGAACTCCCATTCACAATTGCTACAAAGAGAAAAAAATACCTAGGAATACAACTAACAAAGGATGTAAAGGACCTCTTCAAGAAGAACTACAAACCACTACTCAATGAAATAAGAGAGGACACAAACAGATGAAAAAACATTCCACAGTCATGGTTGGGAATAATCAATATCATGAAAATGGCCATACTTTCCAAAGTAATTTATAGATTCAATGCTATTCCCATCAAGCTACCAATGACCTTCTTCATAGAACTGGAAAAAACCACTTCGAACTTCATATGGAACCAAAAGAGAGCCCGCATAGCCAAAACAATCCTAAGCAAAAAGAACAAAGCTGCAGGCATCATGCTGCCTGACTTCAAACTATACTACAAGGCTACAGTAATCAAAACAGCATGGTGCTGGTACCAAAACAGAGACACAGAAAAATGGAACAGAACAGAGGCCTCAGAAGCAACATCACAAATCTACAATCATCTTATCTTTGACAAACCTGAGAAAAACAAGCAATGGGAAAAGGATTCCCTGTTTAATAAATGGTGTTGGGAAAACTGGCTAGCCATGTGCAGAAAGCAGAAACTGGACCCCTTCCTGATACCTTACACTAAAATTAACTCCAGATGGATTAAAGACTTAAACATAAGACCTAACACCATAAAAACCGTAAAAGAAAACCTAGGCAAAACCATTCAGGACATAGGAATAGACAAGGACTTCATGACTAAAACACCAAAAGCAATGGCAACAAAAGCCAAAATAGACAAATGGGATTTAATTAAACTCCAGAGCTTCTGCACAGCAAAAGAAAGAAATCATTAGAGTGAACCAGCAACCAAAAGAATGGGAAAAAATTTTTGCAATCTACCAATCTGACAAAGGGCTAATATCCAGAATCTACAAGGAACTAAAACAGATTTACCAGAAAAAAACAAACCCAAAGGGTATGAACAGACACTTTTCAAAAGAAGACATATATGAGGCCAACAAACATAAGAAAAAAATGCTCGTCACTGGTCATTAGAGAAATGCAAATCAAAACCACATTGAGATACCACCTCATGCCAGTTAGAATGGGGCATGGATGAATCTGGAAACCACCATTCTCAGCAAAATCACACAAGAACAGAAAACCAAACACCGCATGTTATCACTCATAGGCAGGTATTGAACAAGTAGAACACGTGGACACAGGGAGGGGAGCATCACATACTGTGGTCAGTTGCAGGGGGCTAGGGGAGGGACAGTGGGGGGTGGGGAGGGATAACGAAGGGAGAAATACCAGATATAGGTGATGGGGGGAATGAAGGCAGCAAACCACCTTGCCATGTATGTACCTATGCAACAATCCTGCATGATTTGCACATGTACCCCAGAACCCAAAGTACAATTAAATAAATAGATAAGTAATTTTTTCTTGTTTTTGTTGAGACAGGTCATGATCTTTTGCCCACGCTGGAGCATAGTTGTGCCATCATGGCTCACTGCAGCCTTGACCTTCATGGCTCAAGTGATCCTCCCGCCTCAGCCTCTGGAGTAGCTGGGACCACAGGTGTATGCCACCACACCCCGCAAATTAAAAAAATTTTTTTGTAGGGATGGGTTCTCCCTATGTTGCCCAGGCTCAACTTGAACTCTTGGGCCCTAGCAATCCTCTAATCTCAGCCTTGTAAAGTGCTGGGATTATAGGCATGACCCACTGTGCCAGGCCTAAAACAAATTTTTAATTTAGCACGTTTTCTGTCTTGTTTGGACTTTAAGAATATAATACAGATACAGTTGGCCAGGCATGATGGCTTATGCCTATAATCCCAGTGCTTTGGGAGGCTGAGGCAGGTGAATCACCTGAAGTCCAGGGTTCGAGACCAACCTGGCCAACATGATGAAACCCTGTCCCTACTAAAAATACAAAAAATTAGCCAGGCATTGATGGCATGCACCTGTAATCCCAACTACTTAAGAGGCTGAGACTCTCTTGAACCTGGGAGGTGGAGGTTGCAATGAGCTGAGAGGGTGCCACTGCACTCCAGTCTGGGTGACAGAACAAGACTGCATCTCAAGAAAAAAAAACAAAAGGAATAGAATGCGGGTACAGTAATCCCTTGGTATCCAAGGGACACTGGTTCCAGTAAACCCTGAGAATACCAAAATCCAAGGATGCTCACAGCCTTTATTAAAATGGCTTAGTATTTGCGTATTACCTATGCACATCCTCCTGTATACTTTAAATCATCTCTAGATTACCTGTAATACCTAAAACAATGCCTATACTTCCCTTAATTCTCATGGATTTAAAGCGTATGGCCTGTGGCATATTCAAGTTTTGCTTTTTGGAATTTTTTTTCTAATTTTTTCTTCTGAAGTTATCTGAATCCATGGATATGGAACCCACTGATATGGAAGGCCAACTGTATAGACCCTTTGTAGCTCCTTTCCTAGAAGATAGGAAGAGGGTTCCAATTCTGCTAGAGATAATATTTTGAAATCTGTTATGGCTTATGTTTTTATTCTATGTATGCCATGTAATCATATAGTATAAATAATGCAACGTACACACGGTTATATATGATATATGCAAAAATACCTTTAAAGTTAAACTAAACAAAAAATAACCTGCAAATGGGCTTGGACTCATCAATTCCTGCTTAAAATGTGCAAAGGAATGAAGAGACCCAACCCTAGTCATGAATACACACACTTAGTTGACAGAAAGAAGAAAGTTACAAATGTGGTTGCCCTCTCTTGAGGAAACTCTGAGATACGGAAATGATGATGACATACATCATGAAGCTGGAGACGTGGAGAAATGCAGAATCAAACCAGACAGCTCTATGTAGTTTAGTTTACTGTTTTAGGTCACCAGAATTAGAAGAGCAATTATTCTCCAGCTTCAAAGTTCTGGAGTTACCCTCCAGGGTTGATAGACTACAACATTTTCCTAGAGATGTCATAAAGATGCCATCACTATTGTAATGAAATCCCTGTCTCAACAACATCTACTACCTAATCTTTATTTTCATTTATTTATTTATTTTTGAGACAGAGTCTTGCTCTATCTCCAGGTGCCAGGCTGGAGTGCAGTGGTGCGATCTTGGCCCACTGCAACCTCCACCTCCTGGGTTCAAGCAATTCTCTTGCCTCAGCCTCCGAGTAGCTGGGACTACAAGCACATGCTACCATGTCCAGCTAATTTTTTTTTGTATTTTTAGTTGAGACAGGGTTTCACCATGTTGGCCAGGATGGTCTCAATCTCTTGGCCTCATGATCTGCCTGCCTCAGCTTCCCAAAGTGCTGGGATTACAGGCGTGAGCCGCCATGCCCGGCTTCTACTAGCTAATCTTATAAATGAGACAGATCATCCTTTAGGATCTACTTTCACCTCCAGATGGATTAACTTTATTAAAGATCATTCATCCTTTTTCCAAAAAAGTAGGTTTCTGTAAAACTTGTCCAAGAATTGCCCTTATCCTTAGTGGCATTTAAAAAATCCAATTACTATTCGAGTACAAATTTAAAAAAAACTTTTAAAATTCAGATTATTTGAAAAACAAAGTACAATCTCATTTGAATACAAATTATTAACAGTCATAATGATTGAGTTTTCTATTAATCACCAATCAAACAGTAAAATCAAGCAAGACAACAAGTCTAGTTGGAACACTCACTTTATTGTTGACTGATGGAAATTTATCAGTGCTTAAGGTGCTGAAATACTGAGGTACTAGTCAGGAACCCTGTTAGTTGACTAGTTGCATCAGACCCTACCGGATAATTCACAGGAAGATTTCATTATACCTTTTGCCATTTTGCCTAAGTCATTAATGACAGATTTAGTCGATAGATACAAGGCGTGTAAGGATAGCAGGAGATCCAGCTTCTTGGTCTGCTGTATTCCTAAATAAAAAATTTGGAAAGCTGATTAAGGCATTTCATTAATTAAACCTTAAAACAACTGAAATCAAATCTATGCCAAGGTTCCTGCTTGACATGTGTTCCTCAAAAGATATTATCTCAACATATAAAAAAGCTAAGAAAGCCATATTTAGGGGGAAATATCATCTACACAGTATATTAGCTCTTCAACATGACAGAGAAAAAGCAAACTTCCTTCATTTGGAAATTGGGTCTCCTCTTCACATACTCTGACAAAATACCGTATAGTCTGGCCAAAAGATGTAAGTGTCTTGATAATTTGCTCTTTTAAATCTTGCTAATAGAGATAAATAAATGCCCATCACATAGATATTAACTAATCTAAACAGATGGACCACACAGGTCACCTTTTAGAACCTACTTTAATATATAAACAGAGTCACTGCAGATCAATACAGAGCTCACCCTTTTCCAGAAAAGTAGATCTATGTAATACTTCTAGGATTTGACATCATTGGGAAGACACAATGCAGTATAAGAAATGAACTGTTACATCCACAATTGCTAGCATAGTACTATGTCATATCACCAAGTGCCTTTTTAATTAGTTTCATATTCCTAGGCTTTCCTTTTGTTTCTGCAGTGCTTAGTAGGAGAACTGAAGCAGAATCCAACAAGAAAGTTCTAGTCAACTGAAAGACTTTAAATCAGAAAGTTTCTTGCTGTCACTGGATAAGCAAGTAAGGAATCAACCACAGAAACTAGACATCCAAGTTATCCTCTCCTAAAACAGTCCTACAATCCTACTATGCAAATCTAGAATCCTATAACAAGGATAAGAAAAAAATTTACAGTCTGTCCCATTATCCAAAATTCTCTCGGAAGCTTAAACCAGATATAAACCATTTTTTAAAAACCAGAGACATAGCTTCTGCTAAATGACTACTAATCAGTTTTTCCCCAAATTTGCACACAGTACCTTATATAGACAAGTATTTATACTTATTGAATGTAAAAATCTAAAATAAGAAAATAGTATCTTAAATCGCTTAATGTTTTTGTTCACACATTGTACATTTCCCCTTCAAAATAAAAATACTACACAGGCATCCTTGATCCTATCCTGCAATAATAAAAATATAAAACTTTAAAACCTTTAAATCTATCAGCATTTATAAATACAATTATATTAAACAAGTTAAATACTTTCTTTAAATCCATTTAAATAAGTGATATATTAATAAAACCTTTTTAACATTTATGATAATGTACCATTAAAATGAAAGAAAGATATGAAAATAGAAGAATGCTTCCATTAATATAAAAGAATCAGGGGCTGTTAAGTGTGATGGATGGTCCAAGTCCGGATGCCTTGCTCTTAAAACAGAATGCTGGGTTAGGAAGTAGGAGAATTTCCTGGTTAATCACTTAAAAAATTAGCTCTTCTCCAGAGTTTCTTCCCTGGAATTCCTGACCCATTTAGACCTGTGATCTTGGTGACCTCACATGCCTTTGTTTCTCATACAATCTCCTCTAAAAGGATCACACTGTGACTTGAATCAGAGAGACTGAATTCCCCACTAAAGTTGTACTGACTACAGTTTGAGTGGCAAGACAACAAATCAGCACACACACAGATTATTCTCCAGTACCATAGATGGAGCAGTTTTGAGATGCTCCTTGACATAACAGAAGGCCAGAACTTTTTGTTTAAAAGGGATATGGGCAGCAAAAAAACATGGCTGCTAGATGTTTGGTAGTTTGTCAAGGCAGATAATCTGAACTGAACTGCTGTAGTACATAGCAAATTCTCAATTAACAAAATTCTCAATTAACAAAACAAAAAAGTAATTTTTTTCCTTAACAGAACTGAAAAAAATCCCAACAGTTTGTCATGTGCAAGGCTAGTCTGCCTCCAGCTACAGCTAGTGCACAATGTCACATTTGTCATCCATTCCTCACTCTTTTAATTCTTCCTCCTTTGGAAAGCGCTCCTGCTTGCAGGCCACGTCCACCAGCAGATGAAGATCTAGAAAGAAAGGATTGTTTACTCCCTCTTAGCCTCTCTGTACACTTATAAACAAGTTTTCAGACAAACAGAACAAGTTGTCTATGTCTCGTCCGCAGAATTGGCTCTAAAATTATACAGTCCCATCGGATTTTCAATTTCAGAGTATTCCTATAACTCTAAAGCACACTAATGCAGCCCAGTTGTTAAACCAAACAGACCAACAGATTTTAGTATCTCTCCTTTTAGTAGTATGGCCAAGCCTCTTTTGATCTCAATTGCCCCCCCTTCTTTTTTTTTGACACAGAGTTCTGCTCTTGTTGCCCAGGCTGGAGCTGGAGTACAGTGGTGCAATCTTGGCTCACTGCAATCTCTGCCATCCGGGTTCAAGTGATTCTCCTGCCTTAGTCTCCCAAGTAGCTAGAATTACAGGCATGCACCAGCACACATGGCTAATTTTTATATTTTTAGTGGAGACAGGGTTTCACCATGTTGTCCAGGCTGGTCTTGAACTCCTGACCTCAGGTGATCTGCCTGCCTTGGCCTCCCAAAGTGCTAGAATTACAAGCATGAGCCATCACCCCCCGCCTTCAATTGCCTTTTATTATAAGTGAAAAAGTAAGGAAAAGTATCAAAGGGATCAAACTGAATATACAAATAAAAATTCATTTCCTTTATGCTGTAAGAGTAGATGGGGGGTTGTGGGAACATGAAAAGGCAATGCCTTCAGAAAAAAAACAATGTTAAAATAAGTAATCACCGTTTTTCCAAAGTTGATTGCCTCTATAAAATTCCCACTTATTGACTAACACAGTTGAATTCTTGTAAAAATACCTAGCTGAACTGTCCATAAAAAAGAAAGCATAACCTCACACAGTGTTCATTAAGAATGAAATAAGTAAACATTCAAATTAAGTACTAGGTTCTAAAATACAAAAATGCTAAGACCATGTGTAGAAGTAGAGCTAAAAGGTCTATCAAAGGAACACAGGCCCCAACAACAGGATCTTAAGGTGGCTTCTAGCTTCAACCTAATGAACTTATAATTTCTAGAGCAACATGACCAGGGAGTATTTTTAGGTTGGTTTGGAAGCTTACAACTTTGCCTTAGAATTTGTGAGTTAAAGTATACAGCACAAACCCTTTATTTCATTCTCATACAAAGACTTTTGTCACTATCTTTGTGGAACACAGCCTCTACAGGATTGATCCACAGCCTGAGCAGGATAGCTGATTCAAATAAAATGGAATTCTACTACTACTTTTTAGAAAATCTAGAAAGCATTTGGAACAGTATCTAATTTTTGCCATATTTTGTAAAAGATAGACTAGTCACCAGGGGCAGGTGCTTACTCATTTGGTGAACTACAACCTAGATATAAATAACACATAATTTATCCACATAAGCATTTTGTGAAAGGAGAGTCTATCAGTTTATCACTTAAAATCAGTTTCTCATATATCTATGATCATAGCAGTATGATCAGCAGTATGATTCACAATAGACAAAAGGTAGAAGAAATCCTAGTGTCCATCAACAGATGAATGGATAAACAAAATGTGGTATACACATATAATGGAATGTTATTTAGCCTTAAAAAGGAAGAAAATGGAAGTGGTAGCACATGCCCGTAGCCCCAGCTACTCAAAAGGCTAAGGCAGGAGGACTGCTTGAGCCCAGGAGTTGGAGGCTGCAGTGAGCTACGATGGCACCACTGCACTCTAGTGTGACTGACAGAGCAAAACCCTGTCTCAAAAAAAAGAAAAGTTGGGGGAGATCCTAGATGGCTGATTACTAGCAGCTCAGAATTGTAGCTCCCAGTGAGAGTGCAGAGAATGAGAGGACGCCACACTTTCAGATGAATTTTTGTTGTTCACGGGCCAGGAGATTCCCAGTGGAGGAGCCCCATGGGTCACCAGCGTGACTCTTGTGGTTGGTGTGGCAGTCCTTGGTGCAGAGTAAACAGGACTGGGTCCCCTTTTCGTTGACATTTGGAGCTCTGGGAAGGCAAAGTCATCTATTCAGCTGATTGAAAAAGGGACTCAAGAAGGAAGCCAGACCGGAGATTCTCAGGAAGAAAAGCACTATGAATCTTAATGCCACTGTTTTAGCCAGCACAGTGGGTTGCTCAGATTTTGGCACCGGGAATCAACAAGCTGGACGTCCACTCAGAGACCTAATTTGAAAGCCGGTAATTACAAAGACGACAGGTGGATAAATTTACAATGATGAAACCAGCATAAAAAGGCTGAGAATACCCAAGATCAGAATGCCTCTCCCTCTACAGGGGATCACAGTTCCTCATCAACAAGGGAACAAGGCCTGATGGAGAATGAGTGCATTCCAAAAACAGAATTAGGCTTCAAAAGGTGGATAATAAGAAACTTCTATGAGTTAAAAGAACATGTTCTGGCCCAACGTAAAGAAACTAAGAACCTTGAAAAAAGGTTTGACGAAATCCTAACGAGAATAGACAATTTAGAGAAGAATATAAGTGAATTAATGGAACTGAAGAATACAATACAAGAACTCCGCGAAGTATGCACAGGTTTTAACAGTTGAATTGATCAAGAAGAAGAAAGGATATCAGAGGTTGAAGACCAACTTAATGAAATGAAACAAGATTAGAGAAGAAAGAGTAAAAAGTAATGAACAAAGTCTCCAAGAAATATGGGACTATGTGAAAAGACCTACTTTATGTTTGATAGGTGTACCTGAACGTTATGAAAAGAATTAATCCAAGCTGGAAAATATTCTTCAGGATATTATTCAGGAAATCTTTCCTAACCTAGTAACGCAGGACAATACTCAACTCCTGGTAATACAGAGAACACCACAAAGATATTCCTCAAGTAGAGCAACCGCAAGACACATAATGGTTAGATTCACCAGGGTTGAAATAAAGGAGAAAATTCTAAGGGCAGCTAGAGAGAAAGGTCAGGTTACCCATAAAGGGAAGCCTATCAGACTCACAGCAGATCTCTCAGCAAAAACCCTACAAACTAGAAGAGAGTGGGGTCAATATTCAACATCCTCAAAGAAACGAATTTTCAACCCAGAATCTCCTATCTGGCTAAATTAAGCTTCATAAATGAAGGAAAAATAAAATTTTTCGCAAGTAAGCAAGCAGAGATTTTATCACCACTAGGCCTGCTTTACAAGAGCTTCTGAAGGAAGCATGACATACAGAGGGGAACAGCCAATATCCATCATCCCAGGAACTTACCAAAAGGTACAGAGTATCTCCACGGTGAAGAATCTGTATCAACTAATGGGCAAAATAGCCAGATAGCATTAAATGACAATATTAAACTCACGAATGTCAATATTAATCCTAAATTTAAATGGATTGAATGCCCCAATCAAAGACACAGACAGGCAAATTGAATGGAAAGTTGGGATCCATCGGTGTGCTGTATCCAGATCCATCTCATGGGCAAGGAAGCACACACACAGACTCAAAATAAAGGATTGGAGGAGGACTCACCAATCAAATGGAGAGCAAAAAAAAAAAATCAAAACAGGAGTTGTAACTTTTGTCTCTGACAAAATAGACTTTAATAGTAACAAAGACTAAAAGAGACAAGGAAGGACATTACATGGTGGTGGAGGGATCGGTGCAACAACAGGACTCAATGATTATAAATATATATGCACCCAATGTAGGAGCACCCAGATACATAAGACAAGTTCTTAATGACTTATAAAGAGACTTGGACTCCCGCACAATTATAGCAGGAGACTTTGACACCACATTGTTAATATTCGACGGATTAACAAGATAGAAAATTAACAGGGACATCTATGATTAGAACTCAGACCTGGAACAAGTAAACTCAGTGAATATTTATGGAATTCTTCACCCCAGGTCTACAGAACATACATATTTCTCAGTATCACATTACACCTATTGTGAAAGTGACCACATAATTGGAAGTAAATCACTCTTCAGCATTTGCATAGCATTTCACAGACTTAAATGAAATATTGGTTGGCTGTTATTTTCTTCCCTTATTCCTTCCTGTTTCCACTGTTAAGCACAATTATCGGCATAAAAGAGGTTTTTAATATCTATTTTTATATTGAATTCCAGCCTGGGCAATAGAGCAAGACTCCTGTTCTCTCTCCCCCTTTTTCTTTCTCTTTCTTTCATTAAAAAAAAAAAAGGAGGAAATGCTAGCACATGCTACAATAGGTATTAGGATAAATAATGAAAGAAACTAATCACAAAAGGACAAAAGGCAAATGCTGTATGATTCCATTTATATGAGGTAGCTGGAATAGTCAAATTCAAAGACAAAAAATAGAATGGTGGTTGCCAGGGGCTACTGTTTAATAGGTATGGAGTTTCAGCTTGGGACGATGAAGGGAGTTTTGTAGACGAATGGTAGTGATGGTTGCACAAATGTGAATGTATTTCATGCCACTGAACTGGATACTTAAAAATGGTTACAGTGAGGCCGATGGCTCATGGCTGTTAATCCCAGCACTTTGGGAGGCCAAGGCAGGCAGATCACCAAGGTCAGGAGTTTGAGACCAGCCTGGCCAACATAGTGAAACCCCATCTCTACTAAAAATACAAAACTTAACTAGGCATGGTGGCAGGTGCCTGTAATCCCAGCTACTCAGGAGGCTGAGGCAGAAGAATTGCTTGAACCTGGGAGGCAGAGGTTATAGTGAGCTGAGATCATGCCATTGTACTCCAGCCTGGGCAACAAGAGCAAAATTCCGTCTCAAAATAAATAAACAAATAAAGGTTACAATGAGCCAGGTATGGTGATGCACACCTGTAGTCCTAGCTACTTGGAAGGCTGAAGCAGGAGAATTACTTGAGCCCAGGAATTTGAGACTGCAGTGTGCTATGATTGCATCTGTGACTAGCCACTGCACTCTAGCCTAGGCTATCTCAAAGAAAAAAAAACAGGTTAAAATGGTAACTTTTATGTTGTGCATATTTTACCACAAAATGGCTTCTCTGCAGTTTAATAATGATAATAATAACAGTAATACATTTACATACGTATCTTTTTCAAGTAGCTGAATGCATTGTGTTAAGGTCATCTAATTAATCCTGGGGAGTAAGTAGATAACTAGGAGGAAGAGCCTTTAAACCATTTGGCCAATAAGTAAAGCCAATGGTTTCCAAACCTTGCTGCATATTGGAATCACCTGGTACTCTTTAAAAACTACTGATGCCTGGCCCCCGCCCCCACCCTCAGACATTTTAATTTAATTGATGTGGAATGCAACCTAGGCATCAGGATTTTTAAAAGCGGACTAAAAAGAATAACACCTAACTATGATCATTTTCCAAACTTATAGAGACATATCAGCTCCATAAAGGACAGGCCATATGGTGGTAGAAAAATACTAAAATAAGATTTTGGAATATGAATATACTCAGTTGTAACCCTACTTTGAAAGTAGAGTAGGGTTTCTTGATAAGGACAAAGGAAAAGACTGTTAAAGCAACTATAGATCTCAATGGGGAGGCAAACTGAAGAAGAGTAGCAGAAAATCCACTGAATTTTAATGACTGGGCTTTAAAATAGCGTTTGGCACATAGCTTCTAATAACAAGCATCTAAACATAATAATTTTATTAAAGCAAGCTTCCAACAAAGTTGGCAATCAAGGAGCTAAGGAGTACAGAAATCAATAAAAATTCAAAAGGACATAGACTAGCTTGGTGTTGCTAGAAATTTATATGACTTCACTCAAAAGATAAACGTACGTACTTATCAGAGAAGATAAGTATTTGGGAATCACAGTAGCTGAGTTGGCTTGTGAGGTGAAAGGCCCTAAGAGACAAGAGCATTGCATCTACTTGTTTGGGAATGATCATTCCTACCAAGAGCACCCTCTAGGATTTGGGGACTATTACCTTAATGAAATCTCATCCATAATCCAATAGCTATAAAATGGGAAGATTTTTCTTCAGGAATGAACTGAAATTTGCTCTTAAACATTCAGTTTTCTTTGACTGTAAAACTAAATATTCTATTAGAACATAAGAGAGTATAGCCTCCACAGTAAGACTAATATTTGGGTACATTTGATTTAGAGTAATATTATTATAGAAATTAGAAGAGCATGATTCAGTCTAATATTCTTTACCTCTTGGTATTTTTTATTTAAAAGGTATTTCCTTAAGTCAGTGTGTACTCAAAAGTCCTCCACAAAGCATGCCAGTGTCTGTAATTAACAACCTCCTCCTAACAATACACATCACTGAAATCACTACAATTTGGACACTTAATCAATTCAAAGTCTCTTATTTAAAAAAAAAAAATGTTGGCCAGGTGCAATGGCTCATGCCTATAATTCTCGCACTTTGGGAGGCTGAGATGGGTGGATCGCTTGCATCCAGGAGTTCGAGACCAGTCTGGGCAACATGGTGAAACCCTGTCTCTACATACATACATACATGCATCGCCGAGTGTGGTGGCATGCGCCTATAGTCCCAGCTACTCAGGAGGCTGAGGCGGGAGACAGCTTGAGCCTAGGAGGTCAAGGCTGCAGTGAGCTGTGATCACACCACTGTATTCAGAGTAGGCAACAGAGTGAGACACTATCTCAAAATAAAATAAAAATGTCAAAGAAAGCTTGAAGTATGAGGAGATGCCCCTTCTTACACAGGTTAATGAAAATTTCAATTTAGTTTTTAAATTTTTATAATTTAGTTACAGATAAGTAACTGGCACAGATAAGTTCTGGAATATAAGATGCCCCTGTTCAATGTAATATTGAGCAACATAATGATATTCCAACAGTTAATGTTGGAATTACCGTATTTCAGAATTTGGGGCCAAAGGAGTCTTTAGAGGCAGATTTCATGAAATTACCTTACATTCATCATAAATAATGTATTTTGAGAGTTGGAACATTATTGATGGGAGATATTCTTAATGATAAAGACAGATAAAATTTGAACAATATTTTATGAATTTTATGTTTTGTTCTTTTCATTAATCTTTTAACTTTTGAATTTAGTATCCATCAAGATAAAAAGTATCTGGTCACCTATGAGAACTAAACTGAATACTGTTCCATTTTAAGCTCTCCCAACAAGAGGCACCTCCTTACTCTCTTAAGGGCTTCTCTGCCCATCAATCATCAGAGCTGCAAAAATAACAGAAGCTAAGAACAAGGAACAAGAACATCTAATACAGGGTTGGCAAAGAGCCAAATAATAAATATTTTAGGCTTTATGGCCCATATGGTTCCTATGGCAATTGCTCAACTCTGTTATTGTAGCATGAACGCAGTCATAGACAATACATAAAAGAATGGGTATGATTGTGTGTTCTAATAAAACTTTATGGACACTGAAATTTGAATTTCATATAATTTTCATGTGTCATGAAATATTCTTTTGATTTTTTCCCCCAACAATTAAAAAATGTAAAAACCATGCCTAGCATGTAGCCCATATAAAAATTGTCAGCAAACCAGATTTGATCTGCAGGACATAGTTTACCAACTCCTCTTCTAATAGCCCACGCTATGGGTACAATCAAGATAAATTTAAGGAAAAAAGAAAAAATATTTCATCAAGTTGAATATTGTTATTATGTTCTCAAAAAATATATTTTCTCCAAAGAAGATATAAAAATGGCCAAAGAGCACATGAGAAGATTAGTCATTAGGGAAATGCAAATCAAAACCACAATGAGGTATCACCTCACACCACAAGGATGGCTCTAATAATAATTTTGTAAAAAGGAAAATAACAAGTGTTAGCGAGGATGTAGAGAAACTGGAACCCTTGTACACTGCTGGTAGAAATGTAAAACAGTTCGGCCATTATGGAAAATAGCGTAACAGTTCCTCAAAAAGTTAAACATAGAATTACCATATGACCCAACAATTCCACTCCTAGGTATATACCTGAAGAACTGAGAACAGGCACTCAAACAAATACTTGTACGAGCATGTTCATAGCAGCCTTATTTACAATAGGTGAAAGACAGAAACAGACCAAATTCCATCAGTAAATAAATGGATAAGCAAATTGTGGTACATAGATATAATGTAACATTATTCAGCCATAAGAAATGAAATACTGATAAACATGTGGATGAAACTTTAAAAAGTTTATGCTAAGCAAAATCAGCTAGACACAAATGTCACACACATATTATATTATTTATATAAAATATTCAGAATAAGAAAATCCATAGAAACAGAAAACAGACTGGTAGTTGCCAGGGACTGGGGAAGGGTAGGAATATGGAACAACTCTTTAATGGTTATGGGGTTTTCTTCTGGGGTGCTGAAAATGTTTTGGAACTAAATAGAGGTGGAGGTTGTACATTATGAATGTACTACATGCCACTTAATTGTTCACTTTAAAATGTTTAACTTATAATGAGGCATGGTGGGCCATGCCTGTAGTCCCAGCTACTCAGGAGGCTGAAGCAGGAGGAATGCTTGAGCCCAGGAGGCAGAGGTTGAAATGAGCCAAGATCACACCACTGCACCCCAGCCTGGGCAAGAGAGCAAGACCCTGTCTGAAAAAAAATTGAAATTAAAAAAAATTAAATGTTTGGCTAGGCACTGTGGCTCATGCCTGTAAACCCAGAATCTTGGGAGGCCGAGGTGGGTGGATCACCTGAGGTCAGAAGTTTGAGACCAGCCTGGCCAACATGGTGAAACCCAGTCTCTACTAAAAATACAAAATTAGCTGGGTGTGGTGGCGGGCACCTGTAATTCCAGCTACTTGGGAGGATGAGTCAGGAGAATCACTTGAGCCCAGAAGGTGGAGGTTGTAGTGAGCCAAGCTTGCACCATTGCCCTCCAGTCTGGGCAACAAAGCAAGATTCCATTTAAAAAAGGAAAAAAGTTAAATGTTTAATTCTATGTTAATTTTACCTTTAAAAAAAGGTATATTTTCCTGCCAATTTGAAATGACCAGACAAAATGAAGGCGAAAGCAGGAAATGGCTATAAAACACAAAATTCATAGTTATGGTTGACTTTAGGTGTCAACTTCATTGGATTAAGAAATACGTAGAAATCTGGCAAGAGCATTATCTTTGTTCTTTTGCTGTTGTGTTGTTTGTTTGAGACAGAGTCTCACTCTGTCACCCAGGCTGGACTACAGTGGTGTGATTTTGGCTCACTGCAACCTCTGCCTCCCGGGTTGAAGCAATTCTTCTGCCTCAGCCTGCCAAGTAGCTGGGATTACAGGTGTACACCACCATGCCTAGCTAATTTTTTTATTTTTAGTAGAGACGGGGTTTTGCCATGTTAACCAGGCTGGTCTCAAACTCCTGACCTCAGATTATCTGCCCACCTTGGCCTCTGAGAGTACTAGGATTACCAGTGTGAGTCACTGCACCTGACCTGGTAAAGCATTATCTTTGGGTATGTCTCTGTGTTTCCAGAGGAGATTAGCATGCGAGCCTGAGTGGACTAGGTGGGAAAGATCTGCTCTCAACATGGGTGGGCACCATCTAATCAGCCAGGGGCCCAGAGAGAACAAAAATGGAGAAAAGGCAAGTGTGTGCTGCAGCTGGGTTATACTCTTCCTCTCCTGTTCTTGCACATCAAAACTCTAGACTCCCCAGCCTATGTCCTCTGGGACTTACACCAGAAGCCCCCTGGGCTCTCAGGCTCTAATCTTGGATTATGAGTTACACTATTGGCTTCCCTGGTTCTGAGGCCTTTACACTTAGACTGAGCTATACTACCAAGGTCCCCCTTACAGACAGCTTGTGTGGGACTTCTCAGCCCCTGTAACAGTATACCTCAATTTCCCTAATAAATCCCCTCTCATATGTCTAGATTCAGTTCTGGGTCACTTAACAATGGGGATATGTTATGAAAAATGTGTCATCAGGTGATTTTGTCATTGCACAAACATCATATTGTATATTTATACAAACCTAGATGGCATAGCCTACTACATATTGATATGGTTTGGCTGTGTCCCCATCCCAAATCCCATCTTGAATTCCCACGTGTTGTGAGAGGAACCTGGTGGGAGATAACTGAATCATGGGACAGGTTTTTTCCATGCTGTTCTCATTATAGTGCATTAGTCTCATGAGATCTGATAGTTTTATAAGGGAGAGTTTACCTGCATGAGCTCTCTTCTCTTGTCTGCTGTCATGTGAGACGTGCCTTTCACCTTCCACAAGGATTTTGAGGCCTCCAGGCCATGTGGAACGGGAAGTCCATTAAACCTCTTTCTTTTGTAAATTGCCCAGTCTTGGGTATGTCTTTATCAGCAGTGTGAAAACAGACTAATACATATACCAAGGCTATATAGTATAGCCTATTGCATTACTATACTGAATACTGTAGGCATAAACACATTGTTGAGTATTTATGTATCTAAACATAGAAAAGGTATGTAAAAATACAGTGTTACAATCTTATTGGACCACTGTTCCATATATATGTTCTGTCATTGACTGAAATGTCATTATGTAGTGCATGACCCTATATATCCTATTGATTCTATCTCTCTGGAAGACCCTGACTAATACACATACCCAAACATATCTTAGTTTTCAGTATCAGAGCATGGTAATGAGATATGGAATGGTATCTTTTGTAAAACATACACAATTCTTGCTTCCAACAGAAGTGTAGAGGACATTACTTGTGTAACCCTATTGTAGCCAGCACAGTACTGAACCCAAGGCAAGTATTCAATAAGTACTTGTTAAAAGAAACCCAAGGGTGGTTTGACTCCCCAATTATTCAAACCTTACCTCTTTGTGGTTAACTGAAAGACTGCTTAAAGAGACAAAATGTAGACATAGACACAGAAAGTAGAATGGTGGCTGCCAGCGTCCGGGGGCAGAGGAAATGGAGAGTTACTGTTTAATGGGTACACAGTTTCAGATTTTTAAAAAGTACATTAGTAAGATAAGAATATATGTGATGGAGAAAAAAAGCAACTCATTCATTTATTTATCCAACAAGGAGTGTCACAGGTAATATTCTAGGTCTTGGCGATATAATGACAAACAAAACAAAGTCTTGCCCTCAGAGAACTAAACTTCTAGAAAGGGTCAGGTGGGAATTATAGAAAAATAGCAAGTGGTAATAAGCACTGCAGAAGAAAACAAAGAAGAATAAAGAGACTGAAGGAGGGCAGGACATCGGGAACAGGGTGCCATTTCAGATGACATGATCAGGAAGATTTCTATGATGAGCTGGTATCTGGGCAGAGGACTGAATGAAATGAAGGAACACACCATGTGAAAATCTGGGTGAAAAACATTTCAGGCAGAGAGAATAGCAAGTGCAAAGGCAGGAGTATTCTTGGTATGCTCAAACAATAGTGAAGAAGCTGTTGGGGTTGGTGGTAGGAGATGAAGTCAGAACAGTAGCCAGGAGCCAAATTGCTCAGCATCTTGAAGACCACAGTAAAGATTTTCAGGTTTTATTCTATATATGTATGGAAAACTATTAAAGAAACTTAGATGGGAAAATAATTACTGATTTAAAAGGATGACTCTGGCAGAAGAATACTGTAGGGGCCAAGGGGAAGCAGAAAAACCAGTTAGGAAGCTACTGCAGTCATCTAGACAAGAGAAGGTAGTAGCTTGGTCTACGGTGATAGCATGTAAAGGAGGTGAGAAATGGTCAGATTCTGGATCTGCAACTACAGTGAACTGACAATATGTGCTGATGGACTGGACATGTTAAAGAAGGGAGTCAAGGGAGACTCCAAGAGTTGTGGCTGACTAGATGACTAGAAGTACCATTTATTCATTCATTTATTCATCTGAGACAAGGTCTTGCTCTGTTGCCCGGGCTGGAGTATGATGGCACAATCACAGCTCACTGCAACCTCTGCCTCCCAGGCTCAAGCAATCCTCCCACCTCAGCCTTCCAAATAGTTGGGACCACAAGCACGTGCCACCACAAGTGAGACAGGATTTCACTATGTTGGCCAGGCTAGTCTCGCTTCTGCCTGTCTTGGCCTCCTAAAGTGCTGGGATTACAGGTGTGAGCCAACATGCCTGGCCAATACTATTTATTTATAAGTAAATAAGTAAAATTGGGGAAAAGGTAGAATATATTAAGCTTGAGACACCTGCTGGATATGCAAAGATGTAGTGTAGGCAGTAGAGTATACACGTGTGATGTACAGAGAAGACTGAGATTTAAGACGCAGATTTCAGAGACACTACTATAAAGATGATAATAAAAGCGTGAGACTGGTTGATATTACCTAGGAACTGAATAGAGAGAGATAAAGAATTGAGCACTGGGGCTCATCAATTTTTAGAAATCAGGAAAGTTGAAGAGCATTCAGTAAAAGAAACTAGAGTTGGCTAGTGAAAACTAGGAAAGGGAGATGTTCCACAGGTCAGAAGAAAGCATTTCAGGAAGGCTCAAGTAATCTATTCAAATGCTGCTGAAGTCAGGTAAAATAGGAACTGATAATTGACTACTGGATTTGGCAATGTGGCAATCATTGGAAACCTTGACAAATGCAGTTTCAGTTGAGCAGAAGGAATAAAAATTCGCTTGGAGTAGCTGAGGTAAGGATAGGCTTCCAAGGAGCTTTTCTCTAAAGAAAGCAGAAAAACTGGAGCAATAGTTGCATGGAAATACAAAGGAAAGGTCAAAGGGATTTTTTTTTTTTTTGAGATGGAGTTTCACTCCTGTCACCCAGGTTGAAGTGCAATGGTGCGTTCTCAGCTCACCGCAACCTCTGCCTTCCAGGTTCTAGTGATTCTCCTGCCTCCGCCTCTAGAGTTGCTGGGACTACAGGTGTGTACCATCACACCTGGCTAATTTTGTATTTTTAGTAGAGATGGGGTTTCACCATGTTGGCCAGGCTGGTCTCGAACTACTGACCTCAGGTGATCGGTCTGCCTCAGCCTCCCAAAGCGCTGGGATTACAGGCATGAGCCACCATGCCCAGCCCAAAGGGATTTTTAAAAGATAGAACCTATGATGACATGTTTGCATGGGGATGAGAATTTATCTGATATAAAAGATAAAATGTGGCCAAGCACATGGCTCACTTCTGTAATCTCAGCACTTTGGAGGCTGAGGATCACTTGAGACCAATAAAGCAAGACAAGCCTGGGCAACATGGCAAGACCCTATCTCTATAAAATTTTTAAAAATTAGCTGGGCATGGTGGCATGAGCCTGTGGCCCCAATTACGCAGGAGACTGAGGTGGGAGGATTGCTTGAGACAGGAAGTTGAGGCTGCAGTGAGCTGTATTCACACCGCTACACTCCAGCCTGGATGACAGAGCAAGATCCTGTATCAGAGGGATACAGTGTGATTACTGAAAAGTAAGGGGGATAGCAGTAGGTCCTAAGTCTGTGAGTACACAGAAGTGGACAGGATTCTGTATATACATGAAAAAATTGGCCCTTTTCCATTATAACAGGAGGAAAGGCAGAGTGTAGGGTTACGACTAGAAATAGACTGATAGATATGTTGGTGGGAAAATATGAAAGCTTTATTGTAGCTGCTTCTGTTTTCTCAATCAGATACAAAACAGGGTCACAGTCATGAACGAAGAGATAGGAGTATTGGAAACTGGAGCAGAGAGGACACGATATAATAGAGTGGCTTAGGAGAATGGGAAATATATTGACTAGAAAATATTATAGGACTGCTGCAACACTGACAGCCTATGTGAATTTAAAGTGAGACTAAGGCTGGGCATGGTGGCTCATGCCTATAATCCCAGCACTTTGGGAGGCCAAGGTGGGTGGATCACCTGAGGTCAGGAGTTCAAGACCAACCTGGCCAACATGGCAAAACATCATCTCTACTAAAAATACAAAACTTAGCTGAATGTGGTGACTCATACCTGATAATTACAGCTACTTGGGAGGCTGAAGCACAAGAATCACTTGAACCCGGGAGGTGGGGGTTGCAGTGAGCCAAGATCATGCCACTGCACTCCAGCCTGGGCAACAAAACAAGACTCCATCTCAATCAATCAATCAATGAGACTAGCCATCTAGTAACCAGTGGTAATAATAAACATAAGAATAGTAAATGTTATAAAGATAATAGTAATTATTACTAAAATTTTATTGCTACTATGTATGGACTACATACTATGTAACCCAGCATAATACTAAGCCAGTTTTATGATTTATATCATCATAATACATATTCCTCATTTTACAGATGAGGAAACCAAAGCTCAGTTAGGTAAACATATCCAAGGTCACACAGCAAGAGCTGAATGCAGATTTTAATGTAGGTTTTTCTAACACCAAAAGCTTTCTTTCTACCCATTATGCTATACTGTTTCTAATACATGGCATATTAATCTTGCACATTGACTTTGATTAAGGTCTCTTAATGCCATGGGACCTTATATATAGCCATGTTTTCATAGACCAACTGTTAGGCTAAGGACTATCAGACAGGAATCATTTGCAACTTCATGAATTGTATTTCTGCTTACACTTTAACTAAAAAACTGACTTTTTTTTTTAGCAGAGAAGTTCCAGCTTAATCATAAGTCATTTTCCTCTTGTTGCTAATAAAATGAAAATGTGATTAGGTGTCATAATTACGCCAAGATTTCACAACTCTTGTGAAAAGATGTTTCATAGCAGGAAGCCAACATCAATTAAGACTCATCTATCAACTGCACTGACCAAAGGAAAAGGCTTTACTTAGAAAAAAAACAACAGGAAGAGTTAATAAAGATAATTCATGTGCTAATTATTTTATCGGTTACACTTACAACCATAACATGTAGTGAAAGAGAGGAAATTATTATTTTAACAGCAGGCACCAGAGTTCCTCTCAGGGAGGTAACTGTCTTTGTTGAGGTATATATTTTGATAGGCTGTTCTGACTGGGGAAGATGAGGCCTTAAAAACATTAGAAAATAGAAGAGATACCTAACCTTCTTTGCCTAAGTATAACACAGGAATTCACCATCTGGGGAAAGAGCAGGGAAAAAAAAATCTCAACAACAGTAACAGCAAAAATCCAGAGAAACAAAGATTAGGGGCTAGTACAAGGAAAGAAAGCAACATGGCAGAGCACCATATTGACTAGTGACAAGGAAAGATGCTGGAAAGTGACTGAGGGACTTTTAACTCCATTTTTGCAGTATTCTAAATGTAAACCCTTTCTATCTCCCCAAATCTTCAGAAAAGTGTGCTACACATACAAATACCTAGTGTAAACTTGGAGGAAGGAAAGAATCAAAGAAAGTGGGCCAAGTTCTACATCTGGTATGGCATGGAACAGACAGATGAGTAGACCCGGGAGGTGAGATACGGACAAGTCTGGAATTATGTTTAAGCAGAAACTAAAAAATAAAAGCTACCATGAACTCTAGAAATTCTCAGAAATCTTGGAAAGGTGTTCTTGGTATAGAAGAAGTTTATCTTCAATCAATCATATCTAAACCTCAAAAGTCAATTTACTATCTGAGATATAAATATTTTTTAAAACATTCTGAGGTTGGGCTCAGTGGCTCACACCTGTAATCTCAGCACTTTGGGAGGCCGAGGTGGGTGGATCACAAGGTCAAAAGTTCGAGATCAGCCTGGACAACATGGTGAAACCGCGTCTCTGCTAAAAACACAAAAATTATCTGGGTGTGGTGGCAGGTGCCTGTAGTCCCAGCTACACAGGAGGCTGAGGCAGGAGAATTGCTTGAACCCAGGAGGCAGAGGTTGTAGTAAGCCGAGATTGCGCTACTGCACTCCAGCCTGGGTGAGTGAGACTCTGCCTCAAAAAAAAAAAAAAAAAAAAATTTGAAATTGTTCATGTCTATTATTTTAAGGCTTTTATATTCATGCTATAGGAACATTTCAAGTATTTAAACTACTTTCAGTATTTTTAGTTTTTTTTTTAATTTTAAAAACAGAGGGAAACAGATGGTGAAAATTTCCCGTAATCCTATTATGTATACATACACAAATAGAGAATTTAAACATACTCCTACACCCTCACATTCTATCTTCTCAGAGGTAACTAGTGTTATATTTATCAGCTATATCATATACTTCCAGATTTTTTTCTATAATTTTACAACATATACATTCTTTTCTTTCTTTCTAGAAAGGGGGTTGTGTTAGACATATTGTGCTGCAACTTACCCATTCACTTAACACATTATGAACACTTACTATCTTTCTAGGTCACAACACATCAAGCTACTTTAGTTTCTTAAATGGTTGCACAGTATTTAAATTATGTAGATTTATCATAATGTATCTAGCTCCCCACTGTTAGGCATTTATGCTTTTTCTAAATTTTTGCTATTATAAATAACATTATAACAAACTTATTTTGAGTACCTTTGGGAACATACACATTTCTACAGGAGAGATTCCCAGGAGTAGAGTTCCTAGGTCAAAGCCCATGAGCATTTTAGTTATTTATAAATAATGCCAAATTGCCCTTTATAGGGTTATACAAATTTACATTCCAATTACAGTGTAGCAAAAGTTCCTTTTAATCTATGCCTTTATCAAAGCTGGATATTATCAATAAAGACCACATATACTATTGATGATTCATTCCATAAGACTGTATTGCATTTTTACTGTGCCATTTCTATGCTTAGCTATGTTTAGATACACAAATACCATCATATTACAATTGCTTACAAGATTCAATACAGTAACGTGCTGTAAGGGTTTGTAGCCTAGAAGCAATAGGCTATACCATACAGCCTAGGTACATAGTAGGCTACACTATCTAGGTTTGTGTCAGTACAATCCATGATGTCACAACAATAACATTACCTAATGACATAGTTCTCAGAATGTATTCCTGTCATTAAGGGATGCATGATTATATGAGCTATTAGCTTAGCAGTCAGGCACGGACTCCTTAGCAGTATGGCATGTCAGGCAGTACATGGTTAGGACACAGCAAGCTAAAATGTTGGTGATCTTTATTATCCATGCCAACACATTTGGTAAAAGCATTACCTGTGATACCCTGGAAGGCAGACCACATGCACCACGTGAACATACAATCATGGGGGAGAAAATATTGACAAAATTCACAATGTGCTGAGTCATGAATCCAACTGCTTCAACATCCCAACCCAAAGTAGCACTAAGAACTGCCTTTAGGCCAGCCATGGTGGCTCATGCCTGTAATCCTAGCACTCTGGGAGGCTAAGTTGGGAGGACTGCTTGAGGCCAGGAGTTGGAGATCAGCCAGGGCAACATAGTAAGACTCCATCTCTTTGAAAAGTTAAAAAAAAAAATCAGCTGGGCATGGTGGCATGCACCGGTAGTCCCAGCCACTTCTTTGGGAGTTGGGGGTAGGTTGGTTGAGGTGGGAAGATCACTTTAGCCCAGAGATCAAGGCTGCAGTGAGTCATGATCATGCCAGACTGGGCAATAGTCTTGAGACTTTTTTTTGAGACCCTGCCTAAAAAAAAATTATATATATTTATATAGTTGGTATATGCTGACTGATCAACATTAAGCTAAGCCCAACAGTTGACAGACTTGTCAACAGAGCTTCTAACAAGCTTTTTAATGCTCCATTCTTGAATAGGGAAGAAAGCCAATGGGAAAATTAAAAAAAAAAACAGAAAGAACAAAGACGAAACTGACACATGCTGTGGGAAAACAACTTCAAAACTATCCCTTCCATTTAGTATCCTCAGAGAGCTATGAGAAGATATTGTATCCATATAAAAGAACAGAAAGTTCAAAAAAAAAAGGAACAATTACAGAATACAAAAGAGCTGTTAGAAGTTATAAATTTAATAGCCAAATTTTAAAAATTAAATTAAATGGTTGAAAGTTTCAGCTGAGGAATATTCCACAAAATAGAAAAAAGATAGACAAAAAATTTGAGAGAGAGGTTGAACTCAGCATATCTAATTCTGGACTCAAGAAAATATAGGAAAAATGAAGGGATAAAGAGGTTTTGTTTTGTTTTGAGACACAGTCTCTGTTGCCCAGGCTGGAGTGCAGTGGTACAATCTTGGCTCACTGCAACCTCCACCTCCCAGGTTCAAGCCATTCTCCTGCCTCAGCCTCCTGAGTAGCTGGGACTACAGGCACGTGCCACCATGCCTGGCTAATTTTCTTTTTTTAAGTAGAGATGGGGTTTTACTATGTTGGTCAGGCTGGTCTCGAACTCCTGATCTCAGGTGATCCACCTGCCTCGGGATCCCAAAGTGCTGGGATTACAGGTGTGTGAGCCACTGCACATGGCCAAAGTAAGAATTTTTTTTTTTTTTTTTTTGATGATATGACCACTTCTGGTACATCAGGCCTGGCAATTAAGACCAGCATTCCGACTGAAGACAACTAAAAAATCTGGACAGACCATAGAGACAATATTCTTTAAAAGCCTCAAAAGGTAATGAAACAGTAAAGAACAAGTGGACTGAGTGCTGGGTGAAAGTGGCCATCCAGAAAGGTAAGCCTGGTACTTGAGGCTACTTTTGCCTTTGTGGCATTTGCCATCTGTAGGAGACTGAGAGGCTGAGCTTTGCTTCTGGGTCTAGAGGGACAAATGTCAGAGACCAGGCTTGGCAAAGGTTGAGTTCTGATGAGATCCCCACTTTTATGGCTAGGATCTCAACAGAGAGCACCCAGGAGAGGACGAACCACAGGGAAACAACCCCTTGCACAGTTTGTGGTCAGAAAAATCTCAAGCTCTGAACTGAGTTAAGGTGATCCCTAATTGCCAGTGATCCCAAATGCCTGGTAGAAACAAATCTTATTTGATGAAGATAATGTCATCCTAGGCTTCAAATTATTTTTATAAGTAATTTTTCAAACACTATTTTTCAAATACCATGTTCAGCACACAATGAAAATAACTGGTTACATGAGGGAGTAGCCACTATGGTTGAGAACCAACACAAATGAGACAACTGAAAGAGACCTATGGAAACTCTATATACTGGTATTACCAGAATCTGGCAATAAAACAACCACACTTACTTTCTCAAAGAGACAAATTCCAAGCTTAAAAAATTTGTCAGGTAACTAGAAACTCAAAAATATGACAAGAAGTTCTGGAAGAAAAAACAAGCAGAAATCCTAGAATTAAAAAACAATCAAATTAATAACTCACTAGATGAGTTAAACAGCACATTAGACCCAGTCTAAGAGAATGAGTGAACAAGAAGGTAGAATAAATAACTCAAAAGAAACATGGAGGGGAAAAAATAATGAGAGGTTTAAAAAAAAAAAAAAAAAAGACATAGGGGATTCAGGGAGTAGGGAAGATGTGAACAACGTAATCAACCCTTAATCTAATTGACAATTATATAATACTACATTTAACAACTACAGAATACACGTTATTTTCAGGTACAAATGGTACCAAGATAGACCACACACTGAGGCATGAAATAAGTCTCAATAAATATAAAGGATCAAAATTATACAAAATGTATTATCTGACCACAACATAATTAAATTAGAAGTCAATAACAATGAAGTAACTAGGAAAACCTCAAATATCTGGAAGTAAATCTAAATGTATTTAAATATCTGGGAATAAAACTAAAAATACATGAATCAAAGACAAAATCACAAGGAAAATTTGAAAATATTTTTAACTTAGTGATAATGGAAATACAACATCAAAGTTTGTTGGATGTAGCTAAAGTGATATTTAAAGCGAAATGTACAGTTTTAAATGCTAATCTTAGAAAAGAAGTAAGATCTAAAATCAGCAACCTGCAGTTCCACCTTAAAAAACAGAAAAGGAAGAGGAAAGTAAACCCAAAGTGATACAAAAAAAGACATATAGATAAGAGTAGAAATCCATGAAATAGAAAACAGACCACCAAAAAAATTAACAAATGCATAAGTTGGCTCTGAAAAGAAGTATGCAACAAAAATTTGATCATTCCAAAAAAAAATGCATACTCCTTGAGGACCACTTCAGATGAGGCCATGAAGGATAGTAAAACAGGAAAAGGCCTCTTGGAACAGAAAGCCAGAGGTGATGGAGACAACAAATAGAAAAATACTACCAGAAAGCAAAAGCAGGGCTTCACTGATGGGCTAAACCAAGGAATTTATCCTACTGTCAAGAGAGAAAATCTTTGCAGTTTTGGTCCAACAGGATTTGATAATGCTGCAAAAACAGTGACTGTTGTATGTTTCCTATTCTTAGAGGCTGTCCCTTAGATGTTATTTACCTCTTCTTCCATGGTGGTAGAATTCTTAGCTGGGTACATGATTACCTCACCAAAGATTTATTTTCTAAGACTACCCTACAATTAATAGGCTGTGGCTATGTAACCAAAGTCAAAGGATTGTAAACATATATGATATATATAACTTTTCACCTTATTTCAGGGGTGAGGCCCTCTAGTACAATGTTGAAGACAAATGGGGAAAGTGGCCATTCTTGCCTTGTTCCCAGTCTCTGGGGTAAACGGTTTAGTTTATAGATACTCTTTTATTGGTTTGACGAATTTTCTACGATTCCTAGTTTGTTGAGAGTTTTTACTATAAAATAGTGCAAAATTCTGTCCAATGCTTTTCCTGTATCTATTAGATGGTCATAGTTTTTCTTGTTTATATTATAAATATGGTGAAGAACATTGTTTAATATTTGAAAAATAAGCCTTGCTTTTCTGAGACAAACCATGTAGAATTTGTCACATAGGTAGAAGAGATGGGCTAGATTTTTAGTTAGTCCTTTCATTCTTTTGTTTTGTTGTTATTGTTATTTTGAGATGGAGTCTTGCTCATCGCCCAGGCTGGAGTGCAGTGGTGTGATCTCGGCTCACTGCAACCTCCACCTCCCAGGTTCAAGCAATTCTCCTGCCTCAGCCTCCCAAGTAGCTGGGATTACAGGCGCACACCACCATGCCCAGTTAATTTTTTGTATTGTAGTAGACATGGGGTTTCACTGTGTTAACCAGAACGGTCTTCATCTCCTGAGCTCATGATCTGCCCCCCCCAGCCTCCCATAGTGCTAAGCCACTGTGCCTGGCCAGTCCTTTCATTCTTATTTCCCCAGTTTGCCCACTGCTGAAACAGAGATTTCTAAGTCCCACATCTGCCTTTCAATTTTTTTTAAAGGAGAAACCTCCAATGTCTAGCTACCAACACTCTTCAGAGGGAGGCAAGGATATGTGGATGTAACTGCTCCTCATATGACCTGTTAATCAACTTGCCAGCTCTCAAGCCCTCTGCCTCAACCCATCTACTACCAGCCAATCCCATCCCTCAATCTCAAGCATCTCTTCCTTTGCATACACTTAAGAAGTCATCTTGTCTCTGTACCCTTGAATATACTACATTTAAATCATAATCAGAGTTATCTATCCTTTAAATTTCCTTTTATTTTCTCTTGTTATATTAGTTCAATAGTCTAGTATGTCCAGGTATAACCATAAAGTAATGAGAATAATTTTAAACAAATATACACAAATTTATATAACAGAAACTTTTCCCTCCAAAGTATTATACAAAAAGGTTATCTGCTTATTCAAGTTTCTGCCATTACTAAGATGATGTAGAAAAGGCATGGGATTACCTCTTGGGAAGACATAAAGGGAACAGTATGAGGAGGTAGTAGTCAAAGGGAATTCTGGCATTAGCAGTTCTTACAAGAAGAATGTATTTGTGTACTGTTTATGAGATTAAAAATTAAAAGTAGGCTGGGCACAGTAGCTCACACCATAATCTAGCACTTTGGGAGGCCAACGCAGGTGGATCACGAGGTCAGGTGTTTGAGACCAGCCTGACCAACATAGTGAAACCCCGTCTCTACCAAAAATACAAAAAATTAGCCAGGCGTGGTGGCAGGTGCCTGTAGTCCCAGCTACTCGGGAGGCTGAGGCAGGAGAATTGCTTGAACCTGGGAGGTATAGGTTGCAGGGAGCCGAGATCATGCCACTGCACTCCAGCCTAGGCAAAAGTACAAGACTCCATCTCAAAAAGTAAAAAATAAAAAAATAAAAAGTAAAGATTTCATTTACAATAGCATCAAAGAATAAAATAGGAATAAATCTAATGAATGAGGCAAAAGACCGTTACACTGAAAATTACAAAACACTGCTGAAAGAAATTAAAGATGGCACTAATAAGTAGAACACAGCCCATGTTCACAGACTGGAAATATTGTTAAGATGTCTATACTACCCAAAGCAATCTACAGTTCAACACAATGCCTACCAAAATCTTAGTGAATTTTTTTTTCACAGAAATATCAAAATTCATCCTAAAATTCATATGGATTCTCAAGGGATCTGAAATAGCCAAAACAACTTTGAAAAAGAACTAAGTTAGGGGACTCACACTTCTTGATTTCAAAACATATTACAAAGCTACAGTAATCAAAACAGTGTGCTACTGGGATACATGCAGACAAATATATCAATAAATATTCAATAGAATAAATCTCACATATATTATTAAGTGATGTTCAACAAGGATGCCAAGCCCACTCATTGGGGAAAAGACAATCTCTTTAGCAAATGATATAGGAAAACTGAATATCCACATGCAAGGAATGAAGTTAAACTCTTACACCATATATGACAACTAACTCACAATGAATTAAAGACCAAAATGTAAAGAAAACACAGAGAGATAACTTCATGACACTGGACTTGGCAATGCTTTCCTTAATATGACAACAAAACCACAAGGGAAAAAAAAGCAAAATAGATGGGACTATATCAAACTTAAAAGTGTCTGATCATCAAAGGATAAAACAGCATGAAAGGCAACCCACAGAATGGAAGAAAATATTTGTAAATCATATCTGCTAAGGGGTTAATATTCAGAATATATTTTTTAAAACTCCTGCAACTCGACAACACCAAAAATCAAACCGATTGAAAAAATGGGCAAAAGACTTGAATATACATTTTTCCAAAGATGATATACAAATGGCCAATAAGTACACAAATGATACTAAACATCACTAACATTAGAGAAATGTAAAGAGCATCAGCTCATGCTCATTGAGATGGTTACTTATAGAAGCCATCCTTTAAAAAATCCAGGAATAGGCCGGGTGCGGTGGCTCACACCTGTAATCCCAGCACTTTTGGAGGACAAGGTGGGTGGATCATGAGGTCAAGAGATCGAGACCATCCTGGTCAACATAGTGAAACCCCACCTCTACTAAAAATACAAAAGATTAGCTGGGCATGGTAGCACGTGCCTGTAATCCCAGCTATTCAGGAGGCTGAGGCAGGAGAATTGCCTGAACCCAGGAGGCAGAGGTTGCGGTGAGCCGAGATCGCGCCATTGCACTCCAGCATGGGTAATGAGAGCGAAACTCCATTTAAAAAAAAATCCAGGAATAATAAGTGTCAGTGAGGATGTGGAGAAATTAGAACACTTTTGCAATGTTGGTGGGATTATAAAGTGGTATGGCAGCTATGAAAAACAGTATGGCGGTTCCTCAAAAAATTAAAATTTGGATTAACCATATGATCCAGCAATCCATTACTGGATATATGCAAATGAAATCAGGATCTCCAACTAGAGATAGTTAGAGCCAGGCACAGTGGCACATGCCTGTAGTCTCAGTACTTGGGAGGCTGAGGCAGGAAGATCATTTGAGTCCAGGAGTTTGAGTCTACCCTGAGCAACATAGTGAGGCCCCACCTCTTAAAAAGAAAAACAGGCCAGGAGCGGTGGCTCATGCCTGTAATCCCAGCACTTTGGGAGGCCAAGGAGGGTGGATCACGAGGTCAAGAGATCGAGACCATCCTGGTCAACATGGTGAAACCCCGTCTCTACTAAAAATACAAGAAAATTAGCTGGGCATGGTGGCGGGTGCCTGTAATCCCAGCTACTCAAGAGGCTGAGGCAGGAGAATTGCCTGAACCCAGGAGGCGGAGGTTGCCATGAGCCGAGATCGCGCCATTGCAGTCCAGCCTGGGTAATAAGAGCGAAACTCCATTTCAAAAAAAAAACAAAACAGATATTTGCACCCCCAAGTTCACAGCGGCACTATTCATGATAGTCAAGGGGTGAAAGCAACCTAAATGTCTATTAAGAAATGAATAAACAAAATGTCATGTGTACATACAAGGGAATATTCTTCAGCCTTAGAAAGAAAGGAGATCCTGTCACATGCTACAACATGAGTGAAACTTGAGAACATAACCCAGTAACAAAAATACAAATACTGCACAATTTCACTTACATGAGGTACCTAAAACAGTTACATGCATAGAAAGAGAAAGTAGAATGGTGGTTATTAGGGGCCAGGGGAGGGCAGAAAAAGAAAGTTGTGTTTAATGGATAAAGAGTTTCAGATTTGCAAGATAAAAATATTCTAGAGATCTGTTTCAAACAATGTGAATATACTACTGTACTGTACACTTAAAAATGGTTACAATGGGGCAGAGGCAGAGCAAGATGGCAGTTTTGAATCCTCTAGTGATTCTCCCTCCACAGGAACATCAAATTGAACAACTATCCATTCAAGAAAACGACTTCACAATAGCTGAAGACATCAGGTGATGGATCCCAGTGCCTCGATTTAGCATAACGAGAAAAGACAACTTGAAGAGGGTAGGAAGGACGGTCTCACATTGCCTAGAGCACCCTACTCCCAATCCCACACAATGCAGCATAGAGAAAAAATCTGTACACTTAAGAGAAGCAAAGGGAAGTATGCGGGAGACTGCATTTGAACTTAGTACGGGCCCCATCACAGCAAAATATAGCAACAGGCAGAATCCTGTGGCCCTTGATTCCATGCTGTTACCTGTGGAAGGGGCATTTCGATCTGCATGGGCCAGAAGATAATCCATTGCCTCAGTGGGAGGAAAGTGAGTCTTGGCCCAATCTACCACGGCTGACTAAAGTGGCCTCAGGTCCTGAATAAATTTCAGTGGCAGGCAGGCCAGAGCAACAGTGGTTCTTGGGTGAGACCCAACACTGTTTAGCTCTGGGAGGCCATAGGCTTGGGGTACAATCCAACACAATACCAGTTGCAGTAGCTATCTGAGTGCCATGTCACCCCCGTCCAACTCTATGCAGTAAAGTGTAGTAAGAAACTCCTGTGTAAAAGAGAGAAAGGGCTGGGAGCAGTGGCTCACGCCTGTAATCCCAGCACTTTGGGAGTCTGAAGCAGGCAGATCAGGAGGTCAGAAGTTTGAGACTAGCCTTACCATGGTGAAATCCCATCTCTGCTAAAAATACAAAAATTAGCCAGGTGTGGTGGCACATGCCTGTAGTCCCAGCTACTCAGGAGGCTCAAACAGGAGAATTGCTTGAACCTGGGAGGCAGAGGTCACAGTGTGCACTCCAGTCTGGGCAACAAAGCAAGACTCCATCTCGGGGGGGGGAAAAAAAAAAAGAGAGAGAGAGAGAGAAGAAAGAGGGCAGGGGACACTGCCTAGGAACCTAGTACCAGCCCCACCACAGTAAAACACAGCACCTGGCAGAACACCACAGCCCCTGATTCCAATCTAGTGCTCCTGGACAGTGCTTCTATACCCACCCTGGGCCAGAAAGGAAATCTGCCACCGCAGCAGGATGAACCCAAGTCGCAGCCAGCTTTATCACTGTCTGACTAAAGTATCAGTGGCAGTCTGACAGTAGTGACAGAGGGACTTAAACAAGACCTGGCAATGTACTGCTCTGTGAGTTATGGGCTTAGGGTATAATCCAACGTGGCACTGGCTGCCACAGCCATGGGAATACCTATGTCACCCCTCCCCCAACTCCAGGAAGTATAGAATGTAGAGGAACTTCTTCTACTTAGGAAAAAGAGAGGGAAGAGTACAGGAGGACTTTACTTGAGAAGCCAGGGAACTCTCCCTGATCTTCCTGAAGTTCATTAGGACTGGAGACCTAGGAGTCTGCAAGAGCTGCTGTGTACGTGGGCTTAGGGTGCCCTCTACTGCTAAGTGGCTACAGTGACCACAGGTTTAGGGAACTCAACAGGCAGTCCTCTTTGAATTCCTAGAAGGCCCTCTGAAGGAGTACAGGTACAAACAAGGCCAGACCGCAAAGACTGGAATAAATACCTAATCCTCTAATGCCCAGATATTGACAAATGTCCACTAATATCAAGAACATTCATCTGTGCGCAGTGGCTCATTCCTGTAATCCCAGCACTATGGGAGGCTGAGGCAGGGAGATCACTTGACCCAGGAGTTTGAGACTAGTCTGGCCAACATGGAGAAAGCCCATCTCTACCAAAAATACAGAAAATTAGCCAGGCGTATTGGCACATGCCTGTAATCCCAACTACCTGAGAGGCTGAGACATGAGAATCACTTGAAGCTGGGAGGTGGAGATTGCAGCGAATTGAGATCATGCCACTGTGTTCCAGCCTGAGTGACAGAGTAAGACTCTGTCTCAAAAAAAAAAAGAAAGAAAGAAAGAAAAGAAAGAACATTCAGGGAACTATGCCCTCACCAAATGGAACCAAATAAGGTGCCAGTGACCAACTCCGGAGAGACAAAGATGTATGACCTCTCAGACAGGAATTTAAAATAGCCGTTTTGAGGAAACTCAATAATTTAAAGAAAACACAGAGAAGCAATTCAGAAATTTCTCAGAGCAGTTAAAGAGATTGAAATAATTTTTAAAAATCAAACAGAAACTCTGGAGCTAAAAAATGTAATCGACCAACAGAAAAATGCATTTGGGATCTGAATAGCAGATCTAATTGAACAGAAGAAAGAACCAATGAGCTCAACGATAAGCTATCTGAAAACACATAGTCAGGCTGGACGTGGTAGCTCACACCTGTAATTCCAGAACTTTGGGAAGCTGAGGCAGGCAAATTGCTTAAGCCTGAAAGATTGAGACTGCCTGAGCAATATGGCAAAACCCTGTCTCTACAAATAATACAAAAATTACCTGGGCATGGTGGCATGCACCTGTAGTCCCAGCTACTCAGGAGGCTGAGGTGGAAGAATCACATTTAAAGAACTGATACCAATTCTACTCAAACTACTCCAAAAAATTGAAGAGAAGGGAATATTTTTAAACTCATTCTATAAGGCCAGTATTACTCTAATACCAAAGACAGATGAAAACACAACAAAAAAGAAAACTACAGGTCCCTGATGAACATACACACAAAAATCCTCAACAAAATATTAGCAAACCAGGCCGGGTGCAGTGGCTCATGCCTGTAATCCCAACGCTTTGGGAGGCTGAGGCGGGTAGATCACTTGAGGTCAGGAGTTTGAGACCAGCCTGGTCAACAAAGTGAAACTCCATCTCTACTAAAAATACAAAAATTAGCCAAGCATGGTGGTGCACACCTATAGTCCCAGTTACTCATGGGGCTGAGGGGGGAGGATCACTTGAACCTGGGAGGCAGAGGTTGTAATGAGCCAAGATCATGCTACTGCACTCCAGCCTGTATGACAAACTGAGCAAGATTCCATCTCAAAAAAAAAAAAAAAAAAATCAATAAGAAGTTAAAAAGATCATTCACCATGATCCAAAGGGGATTTATCCCAGGGATGCAAGGATGGTTCGACATATAAAATCAATTTATGTAATACATTACATTAACAGAATCAAGAATGAAAACCATATGATCATTTCAACAAATGCTAAAACACCATTCAATAAAATCTGGCCAGGCGTGGTGGCTCACATCTGTAATCCCAGCTCTTTGGGAGGCCAAAGCAGGCAGATCATGAGGTCAGAGTTCAGGACCAGCCTGGCCAACATGGTGAAACCCCATCTCTACTAAAAATACAAAAATCAGGTGGGTGTGGTGGCAAGCACCTGTAATCCCAGCTATTCATGAGGCTCTCAGGAGGCTGAGGCAGGAGAAGCGCTTGAAACTGGAAGGTGGAGGTTGCAGTGAGTCAAGATCATGCCACTGCACTCCAGCCTGGGCAAAAGAGCAAAACTCCATCTAAAAAAAATAACAATAATAATTCAAAAAAATTCACCATCTCTTCATGATAAACACTCAACAAACAGGTCATAGAAAGAACATAACTCAACACAATAAGGGCCATGTATGACAAACCCACAGCTAACATCACACTGAATGGAAAAAAGTTGAAAGTTTTTCCTCTAAGATCTGGAACAAGCCAAAAATGCCCACTTTCACCACTTTTATTCAACATAGTATTGGAAGTTCTAGCCAGACCAATTAGTCAAGGGAAAGAAATAAATGGCATCTGAGGAAATACGAAGATGGAGCTATAGGAGCAACTCAGGATTGCAGCTCTCAGTGAAAGCGCAGAGGGTGAGTGGACACCGCATTTACAGATGGATCTTTATTGCCCACAGACCAGGAAATTCCCAGGTGTAGAGCCCCACAGGACGCCAGCACAGTTGTTTCAGCTGGCGCGGATGTTTCAGCTGGCATGGCCATTTCGGCCGGAGCCGCAGCGCAGCAGCACTCCATACAAAATACACTGGTCTGGTTGCCCTGTTAAACCAGCAATTTGAGACTTGGGAAGGCAGTTTAGCACATTCATCTGATTAAACGGGACTTAAACAGTAAGCCAGGCCAGGAGATTCCCAGGCAGCGATGTTTGAGCGGGCACAGTGGGTCGCTGCACAGGAAATCACACAGATCCTAGTGCCCTTTCAGCAGGCAACTGTAACACCTGGGAGAAAGTCAACCATTCAACTTAAAAAAAACAAAAGGGCTCTGAGGCAGGGAGCCAGGTGATCAGGCTCGGTGGGTCCCACCCCCACAAAAACAAACAAAACAGCAATTAGAAACGCTCGGGGTTGAGAGTTTCACGGCAAGCACAGCTGAACCCAGGATGGTGCAGCTCGGTGGGGGAGGGGCATCCGCCATTACCGAGGCATTCCGCCCCTATGGAGGTACTCTCCCATTGCTGACACAGCCTGCCATTGCCGAGGCAACCCACCATAACAGAGAGAGTCTGCCAAACATAGGAGGGCCACTATCGCCACAGCAGTTCTAACTACACCCATATAAACAGGACTACAGGGAATTACACTCGGCAGCAGGGCAGCGCCCATGGCAACAGGGCAGAGCCCATGGCAGCAGGGTGGAGCCTCGGCAGGCAGGTAGTGACTAGACTGCCTCCTTGCTGGGCAGGACAGTGAAACGAATACTCATAAATAAAGCCCTAACTCCCCAAGACAGAGCACCTGAGGAAAAAAAGGGGCTTTATGAGTTCTGCTGCAGCAGACTTAAATGTACCTGCCTAGCAGGCCTGAATGAACAATGGAGCTCACAGCTCAGCACTTGAGCTCCTATAAAGTACAGACTGTCTCCTCAAGTATAAAGTACAGACAGTCTCCTCAAGCAGCTCCCTGACCCCCGTATATCCAAAGAGTCACCTCACAAAGGACTGATCAGACTGACATTTGGCAGGCATCATTCTGGGACAAAGATAGCAGAAGAAGAAACTGGTAGCATCCCTCACTGTTCCGCAGCTGCTACAGGTGTACCCCAGGCAAGCAGGGCCTGGAGTGGACTTCAGCAGTCCTACAGCAGAGGGGCTAGACTGTTAGAAGGAAAACTAAGAAACAGAAATACTTCATCATCAACAATCTGGGCATCTACTCAGAGACCCAATTGAAAAGTCAGCAACTACTCAGACGACAGGTGGATAAATCCACAAAGATGGGAAGAAACCAGCACAAAAAGGAGGAAAGCACCCGAAACTGAAACACCTCGCCTCCTACAAGGGCCACAACTCCTCACCAGCAAGGGAACAAAGCTGGACGGAGAATGAGTGTGATGAAATGACAGAATCAGACTTCAGAAGGTGGGTAATGAGAAACTTCCGTGAACTAAAAGAACATGTTCTAACTCAATGCAAAGAAACTAAGAACCTTGAAAAAAGATTTGAGGAAATGTTAACAAGAATGGACAACTTAGAGAGGAATATGAGTGAATTGATGGAGCTAAAAAACACAACACAAGAACTTCGTGAAGCATGCACAAATCTCAACAGTCGAATTGACCAAGCAGAAGAAAGGATATCAGAGGTCGAAGATCAACTCAATGAAATAAAACAAGAAGGCAAGATTAGAGAAAAAAGCACAAAAAAGAATGAACAAAGTCTCCAAGAAATGTGGGACTATGTGAAGAGACCTAATCTACGTTTGATAGGTGTACCTGAATGTGACAAAGAGAATGAAGCCAAGCTGGAAAATACTCTTCAGGATATTATCGAGAAAAATTTCCCCAACCTAGCAAGGCAGGCCAATATTAAAGTCCAGGAAATACAGAGAACACCACAAAGATATTCCACAAGAAGAGCAACCCCAAGGCACATAATCGTCAGATTCACCAGGGTTGAAATGAAGGAGAAAATGCTAAGGGCAGCCAGAGAGAAAGGTCAGGTCACCCACAAAGGGAAGCCCATCAGACTCACAGCAGATCTCTCGGCAGAAACCCTACAAGCCAGAAGAGAGTGGGGGCCGATATTCAACATCCTTAAAGAAAAGAACTTTCAACCCAGAATTTCATATCCAGCCAAACTGAGCTTCATAAGTAAAGGAAAAATAAAATCCTTTGCAAACAAGCAAGTACTCAGAGATTTTGTCACCACCAGGCCTGCTTTACAAGAGCTCCTGAAAGAGGCACTACACATAGAAAGGAACAACCAGTACCAGCCATTCCAAAAACATACCAAATGCTAAAAAGCATCAACAAAATGAAGAATCTGCATCAACTAATGGGCAAAACAGCCATCTAGCTTCAAAATGGCAGTAACAAATTCACACATAACAATATTAACCCTAAATGTAAATGGGCTAAATGCACCAATCAAAAGACACAGACTGGCAAATTGGATAAAAAGCCAAAACCCATCAGTGTGCTGTATCCAGGAAACCCATCTCACATGCAAGGATACACAAAGGCTCAAAATGAAGGGATGGAGGAAGATTTACCAAGCAAATGGAGAGCAAAAAAAAAAAAAAGCAGGAGTTGCAATTCTCATCTCTGACAAAACAGACTTTAAAGCAACAAAGATCAAAAGAGACAAAGAGGGACATTACATAATGGTAAAAGGATCAATACAACAAGAAGAGCTAATGATCCTAAATATATATGGACCCAATACAGGAGCACCCAGATATATAAGGCAAGTTCTTAATGACTTACAAAGAGACTTAGACTCCCACACAATAATAGTGGGAGACTTTAACACTCCACTGTCAATATTAGACAGATCAACCAGACAGAAAATTAACAACAATATCCAGGGCTTGAACTCAGACCTGGAACAAGCAAACCTGATAGACATTTACAGAACTCTCCACCCCAAATCCACAGAATATACATTCTTCTCAGCACCACATCACACCTACTCTAAAATTGACCACATAATTGGAATCAAAGCACTCCTCAGCTAATGCAAAACAACTGAAATCATAACAAACAGTCTCTCAGATCATAGTGCAATCAAGTTAGAACTCAGAATTCAGAAACTAACCCAGAACCGCACAGCTTCATGGAAACTGAACAACTGGCTCTTGAATGTTGACTGGATAAACAATGAAACGAAGGCAGAAATAAAGAAGTTCTTTGAAACCAATGAGAACGAAGACACAACATACCAGAATCTCTGGGACACATTTAAAGCAGTCTCTAGAGGAAACTATATATCAATAAGTGCCCACATGAGAAGAGTGGAGAGATCCAAAATTGACACTCTATCATCAACATTGAAAGAGCTAGAGGAGCAAGATTTTAAAAACTCAAAACCTAGCAGAAGACAAAAAATAACTAAGATCAGAGCAGAAATGAAGGAGATAGAGACACGAAAAACCCTTCAAAAAATCAATAAATCCAAGAGGTGGTTTTTTGAAAAGATCGACAAAATAGACAGACCACTAGCCAGACTAATAAAAAAGAAAAGAGAGAATAACCAAATAGATGCAATAAAAAACAAGAAAGGGGAAATCACCACAGATTCCACAGAAATTCAAACCATCATCAGAGAATATTACAAAAGACTCTATGCACATAAACTAGTAAACCTGGAAGAAATGAATAAATTCCTGGACACTTTTGTCCTCCCAAGCCTAAACGAGGAGGAAGCTGAAACTATGAATAGGCCAATAACAAGGTCTGAAGTTGAGGCAGCAATTAAGAGCCTACCGCACAAAAAAAAGCCCAGGTCCAGATGGGTTCACAGCCTAATTCTACCAGACACACAAAGAAGAGCTGGTACCATTCCTTCTGAAACTATTCCAAATAATCCAAAAAGAGGGAATCCTTCCCAAATCATTTTATGAGACCAACACCATCCTGATACCAAAACCCGCAGAGACTCAACAAGAAAAGAAAACTTCAGGCCAATATCCATGATGAACATAGATGCAAAAATCTTCAATAAAATACTGGCAAGCCGATTGCAACAGCACATCAAAAAGCTTATCCATCATGATCAAGTGGGATTCATCCCAGGGATGCAAGGCTGGTTCAACATACGCAATGACCCAGCAATCCCATTACTGGGTATATATCCAAAGGACTATAAATCGTTCTACTATAAGGACACATGCACACGAATGTTCATTGCAGCACTGTTTGCAATAGCAAAGACCTGGAACCAACCCAAATGCCCATCAATGGTAGACTGGACTGGGAAAATGTGGCACATATACACCATGGAATATTATGCAGCAATAAAAAATGATGAGTTCATGTCCTTTATAGGGACACGGATCAATCTGGAGAACATCATTCTCAGCAAACTGACACAAGAACAGAAAATGAAATACCACATATTCTCACTCATAGGCGGGTGATGAACAATGAGAACACATGGACACAGGGAAGGGAGCACTACACACTGGGGTCTATTGGGGGGAATAGGGTAGGGACAGTGGGAGGGGGGAGCTGGGGAGGGATAGCATGGGGAGAAATGCCAAATGTAAGTGAAGGGGAGGAAGGCAGCAAAACACACTGCCACGTGTGTACCTATGCAACTCTCTTGCATGTTCTGCACATGTACCCCAAAACCTAAAGTGCAATTAAAAAAGAAGATATAGAAATGACCAACAGATATATGGAAAAATGCTCAACATCATTAATCATCAGAGAAATGCAAATCAAAACCAGAATATCACCTCACCCCAGTCAAAATGGCTATTGTAAAAAAAGACAAAAAATAACAAATGCTGTCAAAGATGCAGAGAAAAGGGAACTCGTATACAATTTTTAGGAGTTTCAGTTAGTATAACATTATACAGAACAGTATGGAGGTTCCTTAAAAAAATTAAAAATAGAACCACTATATAATTTAGCAGTCCCATTACTAGATATATCTCCAAAAGAAAATGAAATCGGTATGTTGAAGAGACATCTGCATACCCGTGTTTACCACAGCACTATTCACAATAGTCAAGATATGGATCGACCTAAATATGCATCTACAGATGAATAAAGAAAATGTGAGATATATATACACATACATGTATACCTATACAATGAAATACTATTCAGCCATAAAACAGAATGAAATCTTGTCATTTTTGGCCACAAAGACAAACCTGGGGAACATTATGTTAAGTGGAAATAAGCCAAGCACAGAAAGATAAATACTACATGATCTTACTCATATATGGAAGCTAAAAAAGTTAGTTTCATCAAAGAGAGTAGAATAGTAAATACCAGAGGCTGGGGAAGGTAGGAAAGTAAGGTCATTGGGAGAAGTTGGTCAAAAGTTGTAGTTAGATAGGAAGAATAAGGTTTGGTATCCTATTACGCAGTAGGATAATTATAGCAAATAACAATAGTGTACATTTCAAGATAGCTAGAAGAAAAGGTTTAGAATGTTATCACCACAAAGAAGTGATCAATGTTTAAAGTGATGGATATGGTAATTATCTCAATTTGATCATTACACTATGTATACATGTATCAAAACATCACACTGTGTCGGGGCACAGTGGCTCAAGCCTGTAATCCCAGGACTCTGGGAGGCCAAGGTGGGCGGATCACGAGGTCAAGAGATTGAGACCATCCTGGCCAACATGGTGAAACCCCGTCTCTACTAAAAATACAAAAATTAGCTGGGCGTGGTGGCATGCGCCTGTAGTCCCAGCTACTCAGGAGGCTGAGGCAGAAGAATTGCTTGAACCTGGGAGGCAGTGAGCTGAGATTGTGCCACTGCACTCCAGCCTGGTGCCTGGTGACAGAGTGAGACTCTGTCTCCAAAAAAAAAAAAACACTGTACTTCACAAATATGTACAATTATATTTAAATTATAAATTAAAAATAAAAATGGGTAAAAATAAATTTATGTTACATATTCTTCAACACAATAAAAAATTAAAAGGAAAGAATATGTGTTCTGCAGGCAGACAATTTAGGGTAGGATATTAGCAGTATTAATTTACATGTGACTGGTCAGGCAGGGTGGCTCACGCCTGTAATCCCAGCACTTTGGGAGGTCAAGGCAGGAGGACTGCTTGAGCCCAGGAGCACAAGACCAGCCTGGGCAACATAGTGAGACCCTGTCTTTATTAAAAAATTTTAAAAGGCAGCTGGGCGCAGTGGCTCAAGCCTGTAATCCCAGCACTTTGGGAAGCTGAGGCAGGCAGATCACCTGAGGTCAAGAGTTTGAGACCAGACTGTCCAACATGACAGAAACCCTGTCTCTACTAAAAATACAAAAATTAGCCGGGCATGATGGTGTGTGCCTGTAATCCCAGCCACTAGAGAGGCTGAGGCAAGAGAATCACTTGAACCTGGGAAGATGGAGGTTGCAGTGAGCCGAGGTCGCACCCTTGCACTCCAGCCTGGGCAACAGAGCAAGACTCTGTCTCAAAAACAAAACAAAGAAAAAGAAAAAGAAAAAAAAGGGGCCAGGCGCGGTGGCTCATGCCTGTAATCCCAGCACTTTAGAAGGCTGAGGTGGGCGGATCACTTGAGGCCAGGAGTTCGAGACCAGTCTGGCCAACATGGTGAAACCCCAGCTCTACTAAAAATACAAAAATTAGCTGGGTGTGGTAGTATGCACCTATAATCCTAGCTACTCAGGAGGCTGAGGCACGAGAATCGCTGGAACCCACAAGTTGGAGGCTGCAGTGAGCCAAGATTGTGTCACTGCATTCCAGCCTTGGCAACAGAGCTAGACTCTGCTAAAAAAAAAAAAAAAAAAAAAAAAGAAGAAGTAGTAAGGAAAAAGAAAATTAATTTACATGTGACCTTGAACAAGTTACTCACTCTAAGTCTAAATTTCCTGATCTTTAAAATGACAATACCACTTCCATCAAGTTTGTCATATGGCATAAAAATGGGTACGGTAAATATTAGTTCCTGCCCTTCTCTCATCTAAATTGCCTTCAAGGCTTATGTCATTGTGTTAAACATCTTCAGCGGTGAGAAATCTTTAATTATGGATTGGAAAACATAGTCAACTAAAAGTGTGCGAGTTAAGTTTAGTGAATAAATGATAGTTTTTAGCCTAAAAGACATTTTGCAGAAAGAATCCTATAAGTCTGAGCTACACCACGATCATATCACTATTAATTTACTTTTTGGAAAAATTCTCACAAAAGCTCTCAACATTTTTCAAATTATTATAGGTTAAAATGATTGCTTGTCCTGATTAATTCTGCCTGTACTCCATGCGCCTGACATGCACATAATTCTAGAATATTAAAATTGTCTACTGTAGACTTTGGTAACTTGATTTTTTGATCATATAAGACACATGTTTTATTGGATGTTACTATTTTCTTCAAAAAATATGACTTCTGTCATCTTAGAACCAACTATATGTGCCTAAAACAATCACTTATTCTGGGTTCTTACAAACCTCAAGAAAAACAACTCATTGATATAGGGTCATACTTTACAGTATCTTTATAATATGCTCAGGATAACATCCTAAATTTCCATCTAATTTTCTCCTGTCACAATATACATACATACCCTCTTGTCCTGTAATCTGTTAATAACAGAACAAGTACAACTACAAATTCAAAGTCTGGCATCTGAGGATAGTTATTAAATCATCCTTCATCCTTGCCTTCTCCAAGTTAAATAATCTAAATTCCTTTGTTTATTCTTAATATGTTCTATATTTTTTCAAGGCCCAAATTATTACATACAATATTAGGAAAATAATACTTTAGAAAGATAATTAACAAATATAGAGTTAAAATCACAGCTATGTAAAAATAGCAGTGACAGGTATACAATTATGAATAATAAATGAAGACCCAGAAAAGCTGTCATTCATATATTAATTCTACAGTATGATTCTACTTCTGGCATTTTAGAGCACAGTAATCCTTACCAGGGGACTTTCCTTGTTCTGAGTTGCTCCTACGCTCTCTGTATCTGGCTGGAGTGGCTACACCTGTGTCTTTATTAGGCTTGCTAGCAGGCCCCATTTCTGAAATGAGGAATCCCATCTGTTCCGAAGGCAAGATATTCTCAGGTGGACTGGTCTGGCATTTTATATTGGCATCCACCTAAAATATTAATATCCACTCATTATTTGAGATTTCCCCAAAATATCTACTAAAAGTTAAGATATTTTATCAGAGGAGTTCTATTATAGGAACATGATCCAACAAACAAGCTTATAAGGCTTTTCGTTCTTACGAATGACACTGTACCTTTCTCCATACACAAACTACTAAAAAGTATATGGAGCTAAAACATTTACTTATGATCAGAGGAATATCTACCATGAAGCTTGATTTTTTTTTAACTTACAAAAGTACAAATTTTTTGTTTTAAGGCAGGGTCTCATATTGCTGTCCAGGTGGAAGTATAATGGTATACTCATAGCTCACTGTAATCTCCAACTCCTGGGCTCAAGTGATCCTCCTGAGTAGCTAGGACTCCAGGTTCTACCTAATTTTTAAGAAGCTTTTTGTAGAGACAGGGTCTTGCTATGTTGCCCAGGCTGGTAACTCCTGATCTCAGGGGATCCTCCCACCTGGGCCTCCCAAAGCACTGGGATTACAGACATGAGCTACCACACCTGACCAAAAGTAAGATAGTTTAACCACGATTGGTTAAAACCACCTTTTTGCACTGTAGCATATGTTCCATCAGACTTCCTCTCCTGCTGGAATGGCCATAGGCATGATCCTGTTAGATGGTGTTAGTGGGATGTGGATACTTTATACTAATTTTGTATTCTTTGTCTTAAAGAGGCCCCCAAAATTGTATAAGCTTCAGCCCCTATAAAATCTATATCTGCCCTCTTTATAGGATACAAATTTCTTTCTTTAAGACAGGGTCTCACTCTGTTGCCTAGGCTGGAGTGTAGTGGTGTGATCACAGCTCACTGCAGCCTTGACCTCCCAGGCTCACGCTATCCCCCCACTTCAGCCTCCCAAGTGCCTAGGACCACAGGTGTGTGCCACCATACCAAGCTAATTTTTTAAATGTTTTTGTTGGGACAGAGTCTCACTATGTTGCCCAGGCCAGTCTGAACTTCCTGGGTTCAAACAATCCTCCCTCCTCAGCTTCCAAAGGTGCTAGGATAACAGGCATAAGCCACTATGCCTAGCCTAAGTTTCTTTCTTAGCATTCCTAAATTTTCTTTGGAATGTAAACTGCTTTCTCAAGGTGACCAACTTCCAAAATACTCTATTTCTTTATGAATTCATTTTAAAGTAAAATTATATAATGAAATGAAGTTAAAAGTTTAAGACACAGCTTTCAAGATATATTTGTTCATGAAAAAGTTACTGTGTGCAAGTGCAATTTTAAGATCTGAAATATTTCAGATGTGACTATGAAAAACAAAAGACACATTCTGTGTTCTACAGATATATTTAAAACATAATGGGGCCAGGTGCAGTGGCTCACGCCTGCAATCCCAGCACTTTGGGAGTCCGAGGTGGGTGGATCACCCGAGGTCAGAAATTTGAGACCAGCCTGGCCAACATGGTGAAACCCCATCTCTACTAAAAATACAAAAATTAGCTGAGTATGGTGGCACGCACCTGTAATCCCAGCTACTTGGGAGGCTGAGGCAGGAGAAATCCTTGAACTGAGGAGGTGGAGGCTGCAGTGAGCCAAGATCATGCCCATGCCACTACATTCCAGCCTGGGTGACAGAGACTCCATCTCAAAAAAATTTTTTTTAATTTGAATTTTTTGGTATAATTTTAAGAGGTACAGGTACAGTTTTGTCACATGGATATGGTGCATAGCAGTGAAGTCTGGACTTTGAGTGAATAGTGTACAGTGTACCCACTAAGTAATTTCTCATCTCTGTTCCCCGACTCTCCAATCCTTCCGTGTCTTCAATATCTATTATTCCACACTCTAAATTATTTAGCTGCTTCTTATAAAATGAGAACATGTGGCATTTGACTTTCTGTTTCTGTGGATGTAGTTTTGATGAATTATATTACTAATTATTCAGAATTAAAGTTTATTCATTTTTTGTAATAAACTAGCGGCAATAAAGGAATTAGCCTTTACCTTCTGCTTTAGAAGTGCAGACATTAGTAAGGAAATTCAAACACAGTATGCTCACAGGTTACAGTTCAATGATGCGGTAGTAAAGTTAGAAAAGACCTCCATCCATCTCCTTACTTCCATGCTACAAATGGCTAGGAAAGTCCTCATATCTGTCAAATAAACTATCCCTCCTGGGTAACAGAATTATCGGCCAGACATATCTAATCTATCCAAATTAAGATAGGAAGCAAAAACTCAAGGGATATTTATAACATGACAATAAGCATTATACCACAATGCTCGATTAGACAGCCTCCCTTTAGAGGTTGACTTTAGACCATACATAATATAGTGAGTGGATGCTTAACGGTTAAGGTAACTTCCTTCTGAATCTTTTGTACAGAACCACTGGGACATGATCCTCCTGGAAACCACAATGAACTGCTGTTAAACCCAAATAAAATCTGAACAAACTCTCCAGCAGAATAGTCTTTAGCAGAAGTACGAGGTATTTTGAGCTTTATTAGGATTTTTTTCTTTGCCCCCTTACCTGGTATGTGCTGAATGGTAGCCCTTCCTGCACAAATACTATTGAAGATGGAGATGCACTATGATTGAGCTGCTCCTTCAGTTTGACATGAGCTTGCTGGATGGCTGCAGATTCCTGTAATGAGCTATTTTCTACAGGCTGAGCTGTGTGGATGGTAGAGATGTACTCAGGTGACTGTGGTAGAGAGCAGGCAATTGCTTGTTCTGTTCCAACCACAAAAGATGTAATATCTGAGCCTACAGGAGTAAGTGGCTCCAGCTGGCTAGCCTGACTTACAGAACATGGATTGTTGTTGTTAGAATTAGCTAGAATATGTTGGCCTCTGTTAGATTGAGATGTTGGGCACTGATTCTCAACAGGCTCCACCTTTACCACCTCCAATTTAGGGGAGGAATGCAACTCATCTACTATCTGAAAGACAGCCTCTAGGTTTACTTCTGTCTTTTTATTTTCATCAGTAGTACTGCAGGGCCAATTGGAAGGCAAAAATTCAACTGGATAGGAGGATTGCATTGAAGGATTCTGGGAAAAGAAAAAATAGGACTGTTTGGATAGAAAACCAATATGAGATTAAGGAGAAAAGCTACAATATTTAGGCTAATAAGTGCTAAAAATAAAGAGATTAAACTTAAAGCTCACTAAGAAAACCTAAACACTAATATACTTTTCAGAAATAGTAGCTTCAAATCTACTGTTAGCATTTACTTAGTATATACTATATGTCAACCACTCTGCTAAATTTAATACTGCAATGGGCCAGTATTTCTCAGGATTAAATTATACAAAATCAAAAGCTATAGTACCCAAATACCCATGTGCTGATAAAGTGTCTATAATGTGTCTTTATACCAAATTCTTCCACAAAGGCTGACAGACGAAAACATAATTTGTATCTATCATATACTGTTTAAGGAATGCAGTAAGAAAATTTCAAACACAGGATGCTCACAGTCTACCAATCCTACAGATTCAGGGAGAGGTACTAATATTCTGTTCCAAATAATATGGGGAAAAATGGATGGAATATCAAACATCCTTTGTTTCCTGGGATTATTTATTTTTAATAATAAAACAATAGATTAAAATGGCTGTTGCTTTTAGATATAAATCTTTAAGATAAATTATATATACTGCTTTGCAGAGAGTAGGCATTTAATACATGTTTGCCTTACTGAAGAGCTCTTGCTCTTAAACATTACAATATACTGACCGTGCACGCACGCTCTCACTCAAACCTACAGTCTACCTACACTAATTGCATTTATTTTCAGGATGGAATCTGAAACACTTTCCCATTTTTCTATTTCAAAATTTTATGTATGCTTATCTCTACTTTCCTATGATGAACACATACTGTCTTCTTTTTTTTTAATTTTTTGTTTTGCTTTTGAGACAGAATTTCACTTTTGTCACCCAAGCTGGAGTGCAATGGCATGATCTTGGGTCACCGCAACCTCTGCCTCTTGGGTTCAAGCAATTCTCCTGCCTCAGCCTCCTGAGTAGCTAGGATTACAGGCGCCTGCCACCATGCCCAGCTAATTTTTGTATTTTTAGTAGAGACTGGGTTTTACCATGTTGGCCAGGTTGTTCTCGAACTCCTGACCTCAGGTGATCCACCTGCCTCAGCCTCCCAAAGTGCATGGTTTACAGGCGTGAGCCACCTCGCCCAGCAGATTTAAAAAAAAAAAAAATTTTTTTTGGAGACAGGGTCTCATTCTAGGCTGGAGTGCAGTGGCACAATCATAACTCACTATAGCCTCAAACTCCAAACTCCTCAAGGTGGGAGGATCAAGCAAAATTTTCACCTCAGCCTCCCAAGCTAGGATAACAGGTGTACATGCCACTATGCTCATCTAACCCACCCACCCTCCCTTCCTCCCTTTCCCTTTCCTTCCTTCTTTTTTTTTTTTTTTTTTTTTGTAAGGACAGGGTCTCACTATGTTGCCCAGGCTCATCTCAATTTCCTGGCCTCAAACAATCCTTCCACCATGGCCTTCCCAAGAGCCGGGATTATAGGCATGAACCACTGCACAAAGTCATACATTGTCTCTGTAACAAGAAAAGGACTTTACAAAAATGTTTTAGATTATTTAGCACACGACATAACCAAGATATAAACACTGTCATAGTATCTCCAGTATGATCCAGCAAAGAGAGTGCCTGGACCCACAAACAAGAGCATCTAATTGTGGGATGGGTATGTCCCTCCAGTGAAGTTGAATGGACTAGGATATCACGCTTGATTATATCAGCCATGAAAAATGGCCAGCTAACTCCCCTTGATCTCCTTCTACACTCTTCAAACAACAACCTGATTATAATTTTTGACTTCCTATGTAGATTTTCTCAAAAAAAAAAAAAAGGAATGTTCTTTTGAGTACCCTAACACCACTAGTAAGATATTCTCTTAAGAACTGAAGCTATCTTGGCTAGATGATTATCCAAGGCAAACACACAATTCCAATCTTTAGCAGTTATAGCATAAAAATACAAAGCATGGAATTTCAAAGTAGCCTTAAAGTAGCTATATAAAACATTTAATTCCAAGCAAGTGTCTCTTAAGAAATAATGAGAAGATATTTGAAGTAAAAGTTGAGTATCCTTAATCCAAAATTCTAAAATCCCAAATACTCCAAAACATGAAACTTTTGAGTGCTGGCATGACACCACAAGTGGAAAATTCCAACACCAAAGCATTTAACACAAACTTGTTTCATAAACAAAGCTACTAAAAATATTGTATGAAATTACTTTTATACTATGTGTATATGGCACATATGAAACATAAATAGATGTTATGTTTAGATGAGTCACATCCCCAAGATATCTCATTATACTTTTGCAGATGTTCCAAAATCTGAAACACTCTGGTCCCAAGCATTTTGAATAAGGAATACTCAACTGCTATGGTGTTTACAATATATGGGCTATGGATGAAGGGGGCCACTACTTAAAATTCTCATTTTTGACGTTTTTCTCCTTTCTCCTTAAAAAAGAAAAGTCCAGGCTGGGTGTGGTGGCTCACGCCTATAATCCCAGCACTTTGAGAGGCCGAGGCGGGTGTATCACAAGGTCAGGAGTTCAATACCAGCCTAGCCAATATGGTGAAACCCTGTCTCTACTAAAAATACAAAAATTAGCTGGGCATGGTGGCACGTGTCTGTAATCCCAGCTACTCGGGAGGCTGAGGCAGGAGAATTGCTTGAACCGGGACCCAGGAGGCAGAGGTTGCAATGAGCCAAGATGGCGCCACTGTACTCAAGCCTGGGCGACAGAGCGAGACTCTCTCTCAAAAAAAGGTCTAATTATCTGTATCATCTTGGAAGAATCTGTCATTTGGTGACATACATGTTTAGTGTTTACCGGGTATTCATTTTACCTTGGAAAAATCTAGAACATCACTGTTTAAAATAACTTTCAGAAATAATGGGTATGCTCTAGATCTGTGCTGTAAAATTCAGTAGCCATAACCCATATGAAACTACTGAACACTCAAAATGTGTCTACTTTAAGTATGGAATAATTTTTAAATTTATTTTTAGTTTTAATTTAAATAACCATGTAAGACTACTGAGCACATGAAATATGGTTAGTATAACTGAGGAATGAATTTTTAAATTTAATTCCATTTTAATTAGCTTAAATAGCCACATGTGGCTGCTATATTGAACAGTGCTGGCCTAGAAGAATCCTGAGATATTATTTATATCAATTCTCTCTTTTTTTTTAAGAATTAAGAAAATAAAGCCCATTAATCCACAGCATACTTCTGGTTACTCATTAATATAAAATTACACTTTGAAATTTTGCAAGGTCGGTAAAATTGCACATGAAGTACAGAACATGCCCATGGTTCCAAGAACCTTACCTGGAAGTAGTTGCAGTGTGCATAGGAAGAGGCAGCGGGAGTAACACAACTACTTAGAGCATCCATGTGGGTAGAAGGAGAACAGCACTGCAGCACAGCTGGAACAAATTCAAACACAGAAAAGCTATCAACCATAATACCTTTCTATAGCATTCAAAGAGCGGCCCTCTTTCAGCCTGGAAAGAAATCCAAATTTGAAGAACTTCCTTTGAGTATCTAACAAAATATTTAGTCCAATTAGGTGGTATCATTTACTGAAAACAACAAATTAATAAAATAATTTTAAAGGTCTTTAAAAGAGTCACATCTAATGTATGTTATTAAGAGATTTCTTTAGCACCTAAGCATTTGGTTACCTTTCTAACCAAACATATTTCATATTGAAATTAATTTCATTTTATTGAAAGTAGAATATATTGAAATTCCAAAATAAGTATTTCAATAATTTCAACAGTAACAACTATTTGGAGGGGGAAGTGTTTTAAAAGAGGAAAATAAGTGCAAACTATTCTCTAAATGTTCCACCATTAAACAATGCATCCAGTAGAAATGTATACAAAAAATGTTTTAATCATTTAGGCAAGTGGTTAGGAATGCAGATCATAGAGCCAGACTGCCTGGCATTGGAGCCCAGCTCCACCAGCCTGGCTTCACAGCCCAATGTAAATTTGAACATGGTTTATCTCTGTGTGCCTCAGTTTCTGAATCCTATTCAAATAGAGATAATAACAGAATAAGAGAACCTACAAATATGGTTGTTGTGAGGAATAAATGAGCTAATATCCATAAAGAACTTAGAACAGTACTGGTTCACAATAAGCAATCAATAAATGTTAGCTCCTATTATTTTAACTAAAGAAACACATTTTCAAAACTTTCCCTTTATAGTTAGGACACTGTGAAAAGATTGAACTCTTGGTACTAGCAAAGTTACACTTACAGATGCAGTCTTAATAATAGGTTAAGTCACCTTTTTTCCAGACTCTCCAGTATAAATGAGAATCAGTTATTAATATCACAGCTGTGGATTAAACAGAGGATGATGTATATTGAGCACCTACCCTGTTCTAGGCACACTAGCAAATGCTTTACATATATTGCATTTACAAAACAAGTAAACTAAAGCTCAATGATATTAAGTAATTCACCAAAAGTCACAAAGCTCAAAGTGACAGAGGGAGTAATTAAACTTCAAAGCACATGCTCTTTAATATACCACAATATGGCCAGGCGTGGTGGCTCACTCCTGTAGCCCTGGAACTTTGGGAGGCTGAGACAGGTGAATCCCTTCAGCCCAGAAGTTTGAGACCAGCCTGGGCAACACAGTGAAAGCCCATCTCTACAAAAAATACAAAAATCAGCCAGGCTTGGTGGCTATAGTCCCAGCTACTTGGGAGGCTAAGGTGGGAGGATCACTTGAGCTGGGAGGTAGAGGCCACAGTAAGCTGTGATTGTACCACTGCACTCCAGCCTGGGTGACAGAGTAAGAGCCTATGTGAAAAAAATGTGTATGTGTGTGTATGTATGTATGTATGTATATATATATCTCACAATAATTCTATAAGCTAAGCTTTCCCTCCTCCTGAAATGTAACATTTGTAATTTTACTAGGATTCTACTTGCTTAAACACCTTAAATGTGTCTTTATCAATAAGGTTGCAACTCTTCCTTTTTATGTCCACATTTTTCATATTTTGAATGTGCTAATAAAATTACTAATCTCATTATTTAATCTTTAAAAGTAAATTGATCTAAGAATTATAAAAACATTAACTGAAATGCTTCCCTATTCCTCCATGACTATTGTTTAAAACATCAGAAGTTCATGAAGATATAGTAGAAAAAAATATTTTCTCATTGTATCATGAGCAATTTAACCACTAAATTTTGCACACAGAACGAAAACTTGAAATAATGGGCAAAATTATAGTTCAGACATAAATATAAAAGTTTTTTTGGATGGCATAATTTTTAACAATTTTGGTGACTTTTAAAAGCCATATATTATGAAGACTGCCTCATAAAATTCAAGCTGTTATTTCCAATATAGGTTAGGTGAATAGGTTCTTACATGTGATCCTTCAAGCATTATTCAAATATATATTTTAAATGTTTTGGGTTTGAATTTGATTTCCCAAAGTATCTGAACACCTAGGTGTCCTAGGAAATAAACTGAATCCAAATAAACACCAAGCAGAATCTGCAGAGTTGGCCAAAACTCTGAAAAAAAAAAAGGAGGGGGGCAGGGGGTTCTTTTTCTGTAACCTAGAGTTACAGCAGCTAAGGAAAATCTAGCCACTTAGCATCAGGAAAAGCCTTGGGAGCTGCAGGCCCATTCCATCAGGGTACCAAAAAGTGATGTTTCATTACAAATAAATCAGTAAAAGGTGTTAGCTTTATTTTTCAAAAGTTTCTGACTCCATTGGTTACATATTTTCAATAGGTGTAAAAATGTACTTTAAATTTATCAGAGAAATAAACTAGAATATATAACAGAGAATATGTTAACATATTTTTGATAGCTTGATAGCTGAGTTGGTATCTCAGGAAACAGCAAAAAAGTAAATAAATATTCTTTAAAGTATCCAGTAACAAATGAAAAGTAAAAAGGTAACTGTATGAAGAAAATGAGGACTTGAAAAGATTATAATCCAAAAAGATTCCTCAATGGCTCTTCCTTACCAGTACAGTCCTATTTTGTAGAGTCATCAAAATAGAACAAAGTAAGGTATTAGTAAGTTTACTGAATATGAAAACCCAGGCACAGAAATCTGACTGTATGCCTAGCATACGAAAAATCTGTGTATTATGAAAGCACTGACATTTATAAAACTTAGTTTATCAATATGTCCTAAGACACATTCATCTGCATAAAGAACTTTCAGTGTCTTCTGAAAGGAGTGTTTAGTTGAAGCATTAAATTTCATGTAGAAAGAAAAACTTCAAATAATGAAAAGAATTCCATTTTAGATATAGGAGTTGATGACATTTTCAAAAATTTTCTAAATAATAAAAAATTTTAAGCAAGAGTTACTAAAAATTATTGCTTCCGAGCTGTAGGTGAGGTAAACACATTAATATACTTTATCCTATAGAAGTAATTCAAATATAGAATTAAAATATTTTGGCCGGCCACAGTGGCTCACGCCCGTAATCTCAGCACTTTGGGAGGCCGAGGCAGATAAATTCCTATAGCAACTAGGACCCAGTATCTCCTCATTTATGGTGAGGTAAAGAAAAGGTCTTTTAAGTATATATCCCAAAGTGAAGACAGTCATTTGAAGAGATATCTCTACACCCATGTTCACTGTAGCAAAATTTACAATAGCCCCAAGATGGAAGCAACTCAGTATCCATCAACGGATGAATGGATTTTGTGTAACACAAAATGTGTTACACACATACAATGGAATATTATCCAGCCTTTAAAAGGAAGAAAATTCTGACATACTACAATATAGATAAATCTTAAAAGACATTAAGTGAAATAAGCCAGTCACAAAAGGACAAATATTGTACAATTCCTCATGTAAGGTTCCTAGACTAGTCAAATTCATATAAACAAAAAATAAATTAGAAATGACCAGGGGCTGGGGGAAAGGGCACAATGGGAAGCTACTGCTTAATGGGTACCAAGTTTCATTTGAGTAATGAAAAGTTTTGAAAAGAATGGCAAGGGTTGCACAATATTGTGAATGTAAGTAGTGTCAATGAATTGTATATTTAAAAATGGTTAAGATGGAAAGTATGTATATTAAATATATTATTCCACTTCTATGAGATATTCAGAATAGTTCAATTTAGAGACAGAAAATAGAATGGTGGTTGCTAGGGGCAACCTCTCCACCTCAGGGATGGGTTGGTGTTCTCTAACGGGGAGTTAGTGGTTAATGGGTACAGAGTTTGGCTGGGGAAGATGAAAAGTTCTGGAGATACACAGTGATGATGGTGAATGTATTTAATGCCACAAAACAGTACACTAAAAAATAGTCAAAGTAGTTAAGTTTCATGTTATGTATATTTTTTCACAATTTTTAAAAAAGGTAAATATGATTGTATTTTTGCTTAGTTTCTTATGGCAGGAGAGAGCGAGCACTTCCGGGTGCTAAGGGCCTCTTTTCCATAAGCACAAAATTAAGTATTTTCAGAGAAGCAATACAGGCTGCCTGAGAACAAGAGTAACAGCACAAAAAACTCTTATAACTCTATATTCATGTACATTAATGGAAGAGTAGAAGCCTGAAGATCACACCTGTAGAATTTGAATGTACTTTAAAACAATAATCAGTAACTCTTTTTGCCCAAGGGCCAATTCAGAAAAAGCTTTAATTTTCTTTATTTCCTTTTTCCTTTTTTTTTTTTTTTTTTTTTTTTGGAGACATGATCTTGTTCTGTGGCCCAGGCTGGTCTCAAACTCCTGGCTTCAAGTGATCCTCTTGCCTCTCAGCCTCTAAAAGTGCTGGGTTTACAGGCATGAGCCACCACTCCTGGCCAGATATATATTTTCTAATAAAAAATAAAAATATCATGTGTACCTTGGGGAAAAGCATATATTCTTATAAATTCATTTAGCCTTTAAAGTGTTAATACCTAGGCGTATTTATTTTTTTGAGACAGAGTCTTGATCTGTTGGCCAGGCTGGAGTACAATGGCTCAATCTCAGCTCACTGAAACCTCAGCCTCCTGGGTTCAAGTGATTCTCCTGTGTCAGCCTCCCAAGTAGCTAGGACTACAGGCATGTGCCACCATGCCTGGCTAAATTTTGTTTGTATTTTAATAGCAATGGAGTTTCACCATCTTGGCCAGGCTGGTCTCAAACTCCTGATCTCAACTGATCTACCTTCCTCGGCCTCTCAAAGTGCTGGAAGTACAGGCATGAGCCATCATGCCCAGCTTTCTAGGATCATTTAAAAGACAGCTGTTGGACAGGTACAGTAGCTCACACCTATAATTCCAGCAACTCAGGAGACTAAGCAGGGGGTACACTTGAGACCAAGATCTTGGGACCAGCCTGGGCAACAAAGCAAGATCCTAACTCTACCAAAATTAAAAAAAAAAATTTAATTAGCTGGCTGTGATGCTGTGTGCCTATAGTCCTAGCTATTTGGGAAGCTGAAGTGAGAGGATAGCTTGAGCCCAGGAGTTCAGGCTGCAGTGAGCTATGATCATTCCACTGCACTCCAGTCTGGTGAGAAAGCAAGACCTTGTCTCTTAAAAAATAATAAAAATAAAAATAGGCCAGGTGCAGTGGCTCACGCCTGTAATCCCAGCATTTTGGGAGGCCAAGGCGGGCTGATCACAAGGTCAAGAGAGTGAGACCATCCTGGCCAACATGGTGAAACCCCATCTCTACTAAAAATACAAAAATTAGCCAGGCATGCTGGCGTATGCCTATAGTCCCAGCTACTCAGGAGGCTGAGGCAGAAGAATTGCTTGAATCCAGGAGGCAGAGGTTGCAGTGAGGCAAGATGGCGCTACTGCATTCCAGCCTGGTGACAGAGCAAGACTCTGTCTAAAAAAAAAAAAAAAAAAAAGACAGCTTTTAAAACATTTTATCCTTTACATGTAAATAGTGTTTAAAAAAAAAAGATAGCTTTTAAAACGTTTTATCCTTTACATGTAAATAGTGTTTAAGTTTTACAAAGCCTATTAATATATATTAGTTCATTTAACTCCTCACCCAGACTATTATGGCCACTTTATAGAAAGGGAAATTGAGGCCACATAACATGATATAATCCATTGACGTTCATATCCAATGATTAACTGCAAAGCTGGGACTAGAACTAGTTCATTCCATTTAATAAACTATTTACTTAAAACCCATTATAGCAAGCACTCTTCAGGTGTAGTGGGATACAGAAATGAGTTAGAGTCAGCCCCATTCCACAGAGCCCCCAGACTGAACCTCCCACTCTAGCAACTGGAGTATGTTCTCCCTCTCTCAGGATAAGTCAGTAACCCAGAGCAGTCCCAATGCCACCAGCAGCATACAAAGGTAGATTCCCCTACCAATTGCTATTGTCCACTCTATCTGGGAAGAACTAACTCTGAGGAAGAGATATACCAGAAAAAAATTATCTCAAAACAAAAACAAAGCTAAAAAACAAAAGACCCTCTTCATGAGAGGCAGGCAGGCAAGCACAGCAGTCAAAAGAACAGAATCTTGGGTCAGATTGTCTGGGTTTGTTTCCAAGCCCACAACTTTCTAGCTGTGCCTCAGTTTCCTCATCTATAAAATGAGGATAATTACACTACTTTATAAGGGTATTGTGAGGATTAAATTAGTGAATAAGTTAAAGAGTACTCAGAACGGCACCTGGTCATAGTGATTGCTATATAAGTGTGTGTTAAATAAGAGATGAAGGGCAGCTACAATTTACTAATCACTGCCTTGAGTTTAAAACTTTGAAAAATAGGCAAAGTTGATTTTGAGTCAATTCAGGATTAAAGGAAACAATTCTCAATACAGGATTGTATATATATAAATAAATATTCTTTTTTTTTTTGAGACAGAGCCTTGCTCTGTTGCCCAGGCTAGAGTGCAGTGCCTCGATCTTGGCTCACTGCAACTTCTGCCCCTCAGGTTCAAGAAATTCTCCTACCTCAGCCTCCCTAGTAGTTGGGACTACAGGCGACCACCACCACACTTTGCTAATTTTTATATTTTTAGTAGAGATTAGGTTTTACATATTGGCCAGGCTGGTCTTGAACACCTGACTGTCATCTGCCTACCTTGGCCTCCCAAGGTGCTGGGATTACAGGCATGAGCCACCACACCCAGCCAAGGTTAATATTCTTAATATATGTTCAAATATATAGTGGAGAATAAGTAAAATTAAAAGGTTTAAAATGAAGTTTTTCATAAAAAGAGGAAAATTAAATTATAGTTGTAGACTATAAAATCAGAGGCAAAACTGAATTCTAGATAAGGCAAGAATAAAAAGAGTCAACTAATGCTGGGTCTACATTTTGCCTTTGAAGAAGTGGTAACAATGGGAAACTCACACTTCAAGGGAGGAACAACAAATATAAAAAATGACTCCAGTCTGTTCTAACTTGAGAAAGAAAAAAAAATGATTCCAATGAGTTATTTTATGAGTTAGTCTGATGGCAAAATTTTAGTTTCAGTGTTTGATTTTACTAGGGAAATTAATCATTTATTAAATATTACAAAATTCAAAATTTACTGGTTATACTATTTGAAGACCAGATCCAAGTTTATTTTTACAACATGACTAATTTTTTTTTTTTTTTTTTTGAGACAAGGTCTTGCTCTGTTGGCCAGGCTAGAGTGCAATGGCATAATCACAGCTCACGGCAGCCTCAACCTTCTGAGCTCAAGCAATCTTCTCACCTCAGCCTCCCAAGTAGCTGGGACTACAGGCACAACACCACACCTAGCAAATTTTTCTATTGTTAGTAGAGATGGGGTTCACCATGCTGGCCAGGCTTGTCTGAAATTCCTGGCCTTAAGTGATCCACCCACCTCATGAGAATGATATTCTATTTAATTTTGGTAAAGTTATTTGTAATACTCTTCATAAATAATTACTCACTAAATATTGGTTAAATTGCTCACTACTTTTTATTTCCTTCACCCATAATTTGGAGGAATTAAGTACTTGCAGGGTATTTTTATGGCACTTTCTTTTCCATTGCGAGTTTTTTATATTTAACAATAAAACCCTTTCATTTCTAAAGTACTTCAGAATGTTCAAAGCAGTTCGGCCTACATTGTGTTCTAGAAGTCAGCATGAGATTTCTTATTCTCATAATCTGAGAAACTTTGCAGTCATTTCCATTATCCCTATTAAAGAAGACAGACAAAACAAAAATTCAGCTAACACAAAACTCTCTATGTGCCATATACTATAAAAACATCAGTAGCACTTACTTGTTCTTTTTTTCAATGCCTCTTTCCTAATTCTTACCTTAAACACTTGGAGACAACTCCCAATTTATAATTTACATCAAACTAAAATATTTTTAAAACATGTCCAAAATTATACTTTAACAAATAGTATTTCTATAATGAATATTAACTATAACATTTGTAGTGTTTTTAGTGGACAATATGTGAGTACTTCTCATAAAATTTAGAACCAGCAGTTTCCATGAGGATTGCTTAGAACTTGGAATACATTTTCCAGGCTGGAATGCAGTGGCACAGTCATGGCTCACTGCAGCCTCAAACTCCTGGGCTCAAACCATCCTCCACCTCAGCCTCCCAAGTTGTTGGGATTACAGGTATGAGCCACCATACCCAGCCATCTTGTTTTTAAAGACTGTACAGATATTTTAGGTCTTCAAAGAAGTAGCTGGGCAAATCTGCAGGAAAAAACTAGGCCTTAACCATTTTCTATGTAACATGGTTAAAAAAAAATTTTAATTTCTAGTAGGCAAAATGATTAAAAGTGCAAAATCATCCTTCATATAATTCCCTCCTTTTCTTTTCAGTGCCATTCACCAAAAGAGTAACAGCTCTGAAAATCTATAAAACTCAATCTAGATTATTTTAATATCATTAAACTTAAACATTTTGGGAAAATAAAGTAATCCTTTTCACTGCTATATTTAGGTACAATGAGCCAATGAAAAAAGTATACAGTCAGAAATTAACAGCTAGAAAATAGTGAGCACTGTTACAACTAGAACAGTCACCAGATTTACAATTTTGTTATTTGTGTGTACACATTTGGTATTATTGTAACAAAGCAACTTGTCCACTTTTAATCTTTAAAACTGAGCATCCCAAGGTATTTTATTCATTTTGTAGCAATTGTGAATGGCAGTTCGTTCTTGATTTGGCTTTCTTTAAGTCTGTTATTGGTGTAGACGTAGCAATTGTGAATGGCAGTTCGTTCTTGATTTGGCTTTCTTTAAGTCTGTTATTGGTGTAGACGAATGCTTGTGATTTTTGCACATTGATTTTATATCCTGAGACTTTGCTGAAGTTGCTTATCAGTTTCAGGAGTTTTTGGGCGAGGCGATGGGGTCTTCTAGGTATACTATCATGTCGTCTGCAAATAGAGACAATTTGGCTTCCACCTTTCCTATTTGAATACCCTTTATTTCTTTTTCTTGCCTGATTGCTCTGGCTAGAACTTCCAGTACTATATTGAATAGGAGTGGTGAAAAAGGGCATCCTTGTCTAGTGCCAGATTTCAAAGGGAATGCTTCCAGTTTTTGCCCATTCAGTATGATATTGGCTGTTGGTTTGTCATAAATAGCTTTTATTACTTTGAGATACGTTCTATCGATACTGAGTTTATTGAGGGTTTTTAGCATAAAGGGCTGTTGAATTTTGTCAAATGCCTTCTCTGCGTCAATTGAGATAATCATGTGGTTTTTTTTTTTGGTTCTGTTTATGTGGTGAATTACGTTTATAGACTTGTGTATGTTGAACCAGCCTTGCATCCCTGGGATGAATCCTACTTGATCATGATGAATAAGTTTTTTGATTTGCTGTTGCAATCGGCTTGCCAATATTTTATTGAAGATTTTTGCATCTATGTTCATCATGGATATTGGCCTGAAGTTTTCTTTTCTTGTTGGGTCTCTGCCGGGTTTTGGTATCAGGATGATGTTGGTCTCATAAAATGATTTGGGAAGGATTCCCTCTTTTTGGATTGTTTGGAATAGTTTTAGAAGGAATGGTACCAGCTCCTCTTTGTGTGTCTGGTAGAATTCGGCTGTGAACCTGTCTGGACCTGGGCTTTTTTTGTGTGGTAGGCTCCTAATTGCTGCCTCGACTTCTGACCTTGGAATACAACTCACAAGGAACGTAAGGGACCTCTTCAAGGAGAACTACAAACCACTGCTCAACGAAATCAGAGAGGACACAAACAGATGGAGAAACATTCCATGTTCATGGTTAGGCAGAATTAATATCATGAAAATGGCTATACTGCCCAAAGTAATTTACAGAATCAATGCTATCCCCATCAAGCTACCATTGACTTTCTTCACAGAACTGGAAAAAACCACCATGAACTTCATATGGAACCAAAAGAGAGCCCGCATAGCCAAGTCAATTCTAAGCAAAAAGAACACAGTGGGGGGCATCACACTACTGGATTTCAAACTATACTACAAGGCTACAGTAATCAAAACAGCATGGTACTGGTACCAAAACAGAGATATAGACCAATGGAACAAAACAGAGGCACCGGAGGCAACACAACATATCTACAACTATACAATCTTTGATAAACCTGACAAAAACAAGCAATGGGGAAAGGACTCCCTGTTTAACAAATGGTGTTGGGAAAACTGGCTAGCCATGTGCAGAAAGCAGAAACTGGATCCCTTCCTGACACCTTACATTAAAATTAACTCCAGATGGATTAAAGACTTAAACACAAGACCTGGCACGATAAAAACCCTAGAAGGAAATCTAGGCAAAACTATCCAGGACATAGGAGTAGGCAAGGACTTCATGAACAAAACACCAAAAGCATTGGCAACAAAAGCCAAAATAGACAAATGGGACCTAATGAAACTCCACAGCTTCTGCACGGCAAAAGAAACAGTCACTAGAGTGGATCGGCAACCAACAGAATGGGAAAAAATTTTTGCAGTTTACCCATCTGACAAAGGGCTGATATCCAGAATTTACAAAGAACTCAAACAGATTTACAGGAAAAAAACAAACAAGCCCATTCAAAAGTGGGCAAAGGATATGAATAGACACTTTACGAAAGAAGACATATACGAGGCCAACAATCATATGAAAAAATGCTCATCGTCACTGGTCATCAGAGAGATGCAAATCAAAACCACATTGAGATACCATCTCACGCCAGTTAGAATGGCGATCATTAAAAAATCTGGAGACAACAGATGCTGGAGAGGATGTGGAGAAAAAGGAACACTTTTACACTGTTGGTGGGAGTGTAAATTAGTTCAACCATTGTGGAAGACAGTGTGGCGATTCCTCAAGGCCTTAGAATAGAAATTCCATTTGACCCAGCAATCCCATTACTGGGTATATATCCAAAAGACTATAAATCGTTCTACTATAAGGACACATGTACACGAATGTTCATTGCAGCACTGTTTACAATAGCAAAGACCTGGAATCAACCCAAAATGCCCATTGATGATAGACTGGATTGGAAAAATGTGGCACATATACACCATGGAATATTATGCAGCAATCAGAAATGATGAGTTTGTGTCGTTTGTAGGGACATGGATGAATCTGGAGAACATCATCCTCAGCAAACTGACACAAGAACAGAAAATGAAACACCGCATATTCTCACTCATAGGCGGGTGATGAAAAATGAGAACACATGGACACAGGGAGGGGAGTACTAAACACTGGGGTCTATTGGGGGGAAAAGGGGAGGGCCAGTGGGAGGGGGTGGTGGGGAGGGATAACCTGGGGAGAAATGCTAAACGTGGGTGAAGGGGAGAAAGGAAGCAAAACACACTGCCATGTGTGTACCTATGCAACTGTCTTGCATGCTCTGCTCATGTACCCCAAAACCTAAAATGCAATAAAAAATTTAAAAAAAAATTATGTTTATACTACAAAAAAAAAAACAAAAAAACTGAGCATCACCTTTCCTTTCCAGTGAAGCAAAAAGAAAATTTTTAAATAAACAGGAAAAAAATTACAATAGAGAATGTCAATTCCAAATAAGATCCTACAGGTTCTGCTGATTCTCCCATAGAAAGGCAGGGCTCAAGTTATCATTAGGAGATAATTTATTTTAAAAAGTATCATCTTAAACTGCAAGGATGTCTGTCAAATATCACAAACATTCCAAAGGAAAAACCATGTCAAAAATGCCCACTTAACCCACCCAAACATCTCAAACCCACCCTTTGCTGACCTTCTATAATTCAACTTTTTAAAAGTTTTTTCTTGGGCCGGGCGCGGTGGCTCACGCCTGTAATCCCAGCACTTTGGGAGGCCGAGACGGGTGGATCACAAGGTCAAGAGATTGAGACCATCCAGGTCAACATGGTGAAACCCCGTCTCTACTAAAAATACAAAAAATTAGCTGGGCATGGTGGCACGTGCCTGTAATCCCAGCTACTCGGGAGGCTGAGGCAGGAGAATTGCCTGAGCCCAGGAGGCGGAGGTTGCGGTGAGCCGAGATTGCGCCATTGCACTCCAGCCTGGGTAACAAGAGCGAAACTCCATCTCAAAAAAAAAAAAAAAAAAAAAGTTTTTTCTTATTTTTAACAAGAGAAAGTCAACAGATACATGTTGGTAAACGCTTACTATGCATATTCACATAGAGACATGGTATACTCTCTGAGTTCAATACACAGAGAAAGGAGGAAAAAAGCTAGAATTCTGGGCACTGCTACACAGAGGCTTCCAGCATCCAGCAGAGACAAGGGAGCAGGTTTTTCTTTTTTCCCCCACAGGGCTCAGTGGTATTGATTCCACACATTCTTTTTTCCCCCACAGGGCTCAGTGGTATTGATTCCACACAGTTTTTGTTCAGACGGGAAGGGATAAAAATGAATTTTGAACTGAAAGGGGTAGAGACTCTTTTCCCATTGTATTCTGCTCAAGATATTTCCCCCCAAATAAGTTCAGAACCATGGTATAGAGAAAAGAGACTTTGAGAACAGGGTGACTGAGCATAAGAGGAAAAAAAAAAAAAAAGACTGTACTTGCTCCCAGGGACTAGAGAAAATTTGTTTAAAAGGAGGTTGGAATCCATTAGTGTTCTATTAGTCATTTTCTGCTTCATCCCCTTCTCCTTCCTCCCCTTTATCACCTTCTTCACCTTCCTCCTCATCCCCTTCTTCATCAACATCTTTTAATCCTTCCTCCTCTTCATCATCTTCTCCTTCTCCTTCTTCATCATCCATATCAGAAACCAAGTAGTACTGTAATGGGTTTGGCTAAACAGTATCTTTGATGACCTCTGCTAACTCATCAGCACCTGCATCACAATGGTCGGTAAATCGGGTAAAGAAGCTCCCTGGTTCCTCAAGCTGCTTCTTCCTGCTGGCTTTATTTTGCGTTTGACTTGAAGGCTTCGTCAAATCCTTTCCAGATTTTCATTTGATTTCAGTGGACTTTGTAGATGGAACATCACTCTCATTCAGATTAAATTATTTGGGGAGAACTTTATTTTCAAAGTAAGGATTTTCATCAAAATAAAAATCTGTTCTGTAACCTGATTTAATCTCTTCAAACTCTGTCACTTCAACTCTGGTCAAATAATGCAGTGCGTCTTCGTCCTCCTCCCCAAGCAGTGTAGACACACATGGACCATTGACAAATGGCACCCAAAAATGTGGGATTCCGGCGATCAATTCTGACCGCTTCTGAAAAAAATGATTGGCAGAGTTTGTTATATTTCTGTTCTACTTTCAAAATCTCACTGGGCTTGTTCATTAAGTCTATTTCATTTTGGACTTCATCAATGAGTTCAATTGTTTCTTGCTGTTTTTTTCTGAGATCTCGTCAGACCTGTAGTGGTGGGAGTTAATGACTGTGGCCGCGGGCGCCGACATGGCGGGGAAGGGAAGGCGGTTTCCTTCTCCCGCCAAATGCGTGGGCGCTTCCTCGGTCCGGCCACCTCCTTCCGGCCTGACAAGGAGGTACGAGCTGGGGCTGCGGGCAGGTACGTGAGGAGGAGGTGCTGGCTACGGCTGCGGGCGGGTACCTGATGACGAGGTACGGACTGGGGCAGCCTGTGGGTACCGGAGGATGAGGTAGTGCTGGGGCTGCGGGCGGTTACCTCACGATGACGAGGTACGGGCTGGGGCCGCGGGCAACTACCTGACGACTAGGTACGTGCTGGGGCCGCGGGCAAGTACCTCACGATGACGAGGTACGTGCTGGGGCTGCCTGCGGGTACCTGACGATGAGGTACGGGCTGGGGCTGCCTGCAGGTACCTCACAATGACGAGGTAGGTGCTGGGGCTGCGGGCAGGTACCTGACGACGAGGAGGTACACGCTGGGCTGGCGGACGGGGCCCCGGTCCCGGCTCCTGCTCAGGGAGGGGAGGCGGAGGCGGCGGTGGCGTGGCAGGCGGCTCAGCTCTCTCACTAGCCCAGATTTATAATTTAAAAAAAAAAATTTTTTTTTGAGACAGAGCCTTGCTCTGTCACCCAGGCTGGAGTACGGTGGCGCGATCTCGGCTCACTGCAACCTTCGCCTCCCGTGGTCGAGCGATTCTCCTGCCTCAGCCTTCAGAGTACCTGGGACTGCAGGCGCAGGCGACCACACCCGGCTAATTTTTGTTTTTTTTTTTAGTAGCGACTGGGTTTCACTATGTTGGCCAGGCTGGTCTCGAATTCCTGATGTCGTGATCTGCCCGCCTCGGCCTCCCAAAGCGCTGGGATTACAGGCTGAGCCACTGCACCTGGCCCAGATTTATAACTATTAAATGGCAACAAATTACGCCATCCCCTTTTCTAATTTACATTTCTTCTACTCTAATAATATATTTTTTTAAATATTTAAAATTTAAAAAAAACTTAGCTTTCCACTTAGTACTGCCTGGGAGAAATGGTCTAACAAAAGACCTCCAGAAATTGCTTCCAGATTTACATAATTAAAAAAAATTAAAGCTCCTAGATTATTAATTCACAGGGCAAAGGAATGCCCCCTTTCTTCTCTTTCTGATCTTTTCTGAAAGCTTTGACCCTTGTCTTATTTCTATTGCCTCATTTCATCATTGTGTAAAAAGCATACCACATGATGAGATGCATGCCATGGCTATGGTGTTTTTGCAAAATTGAAAATACATTTGCGTGAAATGGTAAGAATATATTGCAAAAAGTTTTCTATTTAAACACACACACACACACATACACACACACACACACACCAGGCGCAGTGGTTCACTCCCCTAATCCCAGCACTTTGGGAGGCCGAGGCAGGTGGATCACTCGAGGTCAGGAACTCGAGACAAGCCTGGCCAACATGGTGAAACCCCATCTCTACCAAAAATACAAAAATTTGCCAGATGTGGTGGTAGGCGCCTATAATCCCAGCTACTCAGGAGGCTGAGGCAGGAGAATCGCTTGAACCTGGGAGGCGGAGGTTGCAGTGAGCTGAGATCAAGCCATTGTACTCCAGCCTAGGCAACAAGAGCGAAACTCCATCTCAAACACACACACAACTTTTTTTTCCCAGAAAGCAAAACAGATGATTGTTATCATAAGCATTTCCAATTAGTGGTTTGGGATCTACCAGCATGTCCTCAATGCCTTTGATTCCAAGTCAGTTGTCACTGTCAGGTTCCTCCTTCTCTGCTACTCCCCAATTCTTAGCTGGCTGGGAATAACACTGTGAAGATTCCACTGTTCACCAGGTTTTTACTAAAAAATTTAATGTTCAGAGAGTATGTTTTTTTATTAAACATCATTACTGAGATAGTAAAATTATTTCATTATGAGACAATCTCATCTATAATATTAAATCATATTAAATATATTAAAGACATATTTAAACAAAAACTTTAAAAAAAACTGCACGAAGGATAGAGTTAAAATGAGGTTCTAGGGTACTAAGGTTTTTGTTTTGTTTTGTTTTGTTTTTTTGAGATAGAGTCTCACTCTGTCGTCTAGGCTGGAGTGCAGTGGCGCAACCTCAGCTTACTGCAACCTCTGCCTCCCAGGTTCAATCAATTCTCTTGTCTCAGCCTCCTGAGTAGCTGGGATTACAGGCCCCTACCACTATGCCTGGCTAAGTTTTGTATTTTTAGCAGGGATGGGGTTTCACCATGTTGGCTAGGCTGGTCTTGAATCCTGACCTGAAGTGATCCACCACCTCGATCTCCCAATATGCTGGGATTACAGGCATGGGCCACCACACCTGGCCTTGGCGTACTAAGTCTTAATAACTAGGACACATTTTGAATACAAGTTACAACCCTTAAAAATACAATGAAATTTTATATATTGTTTAAAAATATCTCTTGCTAAGAAATCTCTGCCATTTCCTGGGGGTACATTCCTACTGTTTGTTTTAAAGCACACAAAGATTAAAATGCATTTAAAAATATATATGTGCATTACCAACAACCTTAAATAGAAGGTAGTAAACCAGAATTTCTCATACCTGTTGGATAGTAGGCTTGCGAGTACTGTGCTGAGGGTGTGTAGTTACTATATTTTTGGGAGGAGCTGACCATTGTTTGAGGACCTTGTTGAACATGTACAGATGTGGCGCTGGGCTGCAGTGTATAGGTAACCTCAGCTGGAAACCTCTGGAGTACAGGAAATGGAACCCCTTTATCTGAAAATGTGGGAGATGTCTCCACTTGTCCAGGGTGCATTCCAAGGGAGTTCTGCCATATTCTATGAGGAATTGGGGTCCGATCTAAACTTTTCATAGGAAAAGTACTGTGGTCATGGGATGAAGTTACATAGGAGTAAGGAGACAAACTATCTCGCCGAAATGACCGGTGAAATTGTCCTACAGCCGCTGGTCCTGCATAAAAGAGGAAGAGCACATTTACTAATTTTACATTATAGCACCAGACATAGTATACCAAAGGTCACAAAATGTACTACTCTTCACCTATCAGCCGTTTTTAACACAATAGAAGTTTAGTTTTGGTAAAAACAAGTTCAGAATCAAGAATATGAGATATATAATGCTGAAAGAAGAATCAAATAAACCTTTGTTTTCTCAGTGTAATAGTCATAAAAGGCAAAGTGCCCAAACTCTTAACATTAAATCAAATGTTAAATCAAATATTCAACATTAAAAGCCTTTTATACACGATTTGGCCATCTTACTTTTTGCTTTATTTGCCTGACCCAGATTTTTCCAACGTGTAAGCTACTTCCTAAAAGTTTTCCATTCAGTCTTTCAAACCATTTGGAGCATTAATAATAGGCATAAAATTAAGCTCTCTACCAAAAAATAAAATAAATGGGTGTGGAACATATAACAATTACAAGATATTTAAAAAGTAACACTCTTTGCAATCTGTCATCTATCTATCACTCTATCAATTGACTGACCAACAGGGTCTCACTCTGTTGCCCAGGCTGCAGTGCAGTGATGTGATCTCAGGTCGCTCTAGTCTCAAACTTCCAAACTCAAGCAATCTTCCCACCTCAGCCTCCAGAGTAGCTGGAACTATAGGTGCACACCACCAAGCAATGTTACTTTTTTTTACTTTTTGTAGAGACAGGGTCTTGCCACGTTCCCAGGCTCGTCTGCAACTCCTGGGCTCAAGCGATCCTCCTGCCTCGGCCTCCCAATGTGCTAGGATTATAGAAATGAGCCAATGAATTAGCTGGGCACGGTGGCGCGTGCCTGTAATCCCAGCTACTCAAGAGGCTGAGGCAGGAGAATTGCCTGAACCCAGGAGGCAGAGGTTGCAGTGAGCCGAGATCGCGCCATTGCACTCCAGCCTGGGTAACAAGAGTGAAACTCCGGCTCAAAAAAAAAAAAAAAAAAATGAGCCAATGTACCTGGCCTGTTTTTTTGTACTTAAAAAAAAAGGAAAAATCATTTTTAAGAGGCCTATCATTTGAATACATTCAGTCTTCTGAAGTAGAATTTTTTTCCCTATTAGATAAAGACCACTTGATTTTCAGGACCCCAGAATTTGTGTTGTATGTGTTTATTTTTGGCATTAATGTTTTAGTCTTTTTTTCTTAGAAAGAGTCTTGCTTTGTCTCGAGGCTGGAGTGCAGTGGTGTGAACATGGCTCACTGCAGCCTCAAACTCCTGGGCTCAAGCCATCCTCTCACCTCAACTTCCCAGCTGGGAGTTTAATGCACCACCACACCTGGCTAATTTTTTTTTTTTTTTTTGTAGGGCAGGAGCCTCTTTATGTTGTCCAGGCTGGTCTTGAACCCCTGGGGTCAAGCAATCCTCCTGCCTTTCCCTCCCAAAGTGCTGGGATTACAGGCATGAGCCACCATGTCTTGCCCTCCCTTTCAAATTTTTAAAAATAATAATCTTTGTAGAAAAGTCAGGCTTGAAAAGTTTGACTTAGTTTTCTCCTTCATCCCATAAATCATCATTTTCTGTGATTTTTCTTTCTTCAGGGTCTTTCTAGTAGTATTCCTTCCCAGATATCAGTGGCTCTCAACATTGGTTTACATCTGAATCACCTGAAGAGTTTGTTAAAAATCCACAAATTCAGGCCCAAAGATTCTGATATTTGTCTTCTCTTTACTAGCAAGTTAAAAAGGAATAAACAGTAGAGATAAGGAAGAGAGAGAAAAGGCAATAGTATGTAATGAGGGAAGGGAGAATTTAAATGTTGCAGGACTATAGATTATGATTCTTGAACATAAACAAAACTAGCTTAATTTATTCCTAAGGAGAATATTGTATTAAATCATGTGATTGATTCACAAGTTCCTTTCAATTTATTAAGCTAATCTGTAAAACAGAGGGAAAACTTTTATGCACCACTGAAGTATTAAACTACATGTTGAAAGTTGACACTCAAATATCTGCTTTTCCAAATAATCAAATTGTAAACCCATTCAACAAGTTACATGTCTGTCATTCTATTTCTGTGGTTTAATTTCCTTTGAAGAATAAAGTAGGCCACCCATGTTGGTTCATGCCTGTAATCCCAGCACTTTGGGAGGCCAAGATGGGCAGATCACTTGAGTCCAAGATTTCAAGAGCAGCCTGAGCAACATAGTGATACCCCATCTCTGCAAAATATAGAAAAATTAGCTGGGCATGGTGGTACATGCCTGTAATCCCAGCTACTCAGGAGGCTGAGGCAGGAGAATAGTTTAAACCTGGAAGGTGGAGGTTGCAGTGAGCTGAGATTGAGCTACTATACTCCAGCCTAGGTGACACAGTGAGACCCTGTCTCAAAAAGAGAGAATAAAGCACTATTGGGTCCAGGAGTTCAAGGTTACAGTGAGCTATGATCGTGCCACTGCACTCTAGCCTGGGTGACAGAGTGAGATCCTGTCTCTTAAAAATAAAGCATTAATGGCCCAAGAAAACAAATATACACATATGAACAACACAAATTCTGGAACCCTGCAAATCAAGAGGCTTTATCTAATGGGGGGAAATCCTACTTCAGAAGATTGAATGTACTCAAATGATAGACCTCTGAAAAACTATTTTTCCTTTCTTCCTTTAAAGTACAAAAAATAGACCCTGTGCAGTGCCTCATCCCTCTAATCCTAGAACTTTGGGAGGCCAAGATGGGAGGATTCCTTCATCTTGGAATTTCAGACCAGCATAGGCAAAATGGTGAGATCCTGGCCAGGTGTGGTAGCTGACACTTGTAATACCAGCATTTTGGGAGGCCGAGGAGGGCAGATCACTTGAGGTCAGGAGTTTGAGACCAGCCTGGCCAAATGGTGAAACACAATCTCTATCAAAAAGACAAAAATTAGCTGGGCATGGTGGTGCATGCCTGTAGTCCCAGCTACTCAGGAGTCTGAGGAAGGAGAATAGCTTGAACCAGGGAGGTGGAGGTTACAGTGAGCCAAGATTATGCCACTGCCAGTCTGGGTGACATGAAAAGACTCCATCTCAAAAAAAAAAAAAAAAAAAAAAGAAAGAGAAAAAAAATAGTGAGATCCTGTCTTTACAAAAAATAAAAAATCAGCCAGGTGTGTTGGCATGCACCAATAGCCTTAGCTAGGAAGCTGAGGTGGGAGGATGACTGATCCTCAGAAATCAAGGCTGCAGTGAGCCAGGTTCACACCACTGCACTCCAGCCTGGGTGACAGAGGGAGACTCTGTCTTAAAAAAAAAAAAAAAAAAAGTGCAAAAAACAGTTTTATGCTGCTTGATTAGCAATTCCACATGTACACACACTTTGAACCCACTACTGACCACCCCCCCACCGCCATTTTTTTCTTTGCTCTTCACAAGAGGTGTTTCTCTATGTCCAAACTACCTATTGCTTGATTTCTCCTGGGATGCTCACATGTCAACACTATATGCTGCCTACAGAGTACAACAGCTCTGCCCTCCTCAGGGATAAGCTATCGGTGAATTTTCAGGCTGTAAATAACTTAAGCAGCTAATTAAAGAATTCTCTACCTTGACTTAAATTGTTTTATATCTGTCTACTTCTATCATGATAAACTTGGAGTGACAGCCAATTAACTATTTTAGATGCTGTTAAAATTAGAACATGGTCAAGACTAGAAGGGCATTCTTTTTTAAAATAAAGAACCAAGACATGTTCAGCCCTCCTTTATTCTTCTGTTAAGGGTTACCTTATAGGGCTTAATTCAGATCAGCATTACAGAGCATCACCTATATGTCTTCAAAATATCTTTAGGATATATTTGGCAAAGTTTGAATCCAGAATTCTGGAAATATAGGGCAGGGTGAATCTGTGTTCTTAAAAATTCTATTTCTGCTGGGCACAGTGGCTCACACCTGTAATCTTAGCACTTTGGGAGGCCGAGGTGGGCGGATCACGAGGTCAGGAGATGGAGATCATCCTGGCCAACATGATGAAACTCTGTCTCTACTAAAAAAAAAAAAAATAGTGGTGGCATGCACCTGTATTGTCAGCTAAGGCAGAAGAATTCCTTGAACCCAGGAGGTAGAGTTTGCAGTGAGCCAGGATCATGCCACAGCATTCCAGCCTGGTGACAGAGTGAGACTGTCCCCCCAAAAAAATTCTATTTATTTTATGGAAGGCATCTGAACTAATCAATTCCCAGGAAAGAGTCCAAAAACTTGCCTCTTGAGAGCATGGTATCCACAAGAAAACACAGATTATCTGCTTCTCATACCTGTTACTTAGTTTAGAATGTCTTAACAAACATGGTAAAATAACTGCTTCTAAAAACAAAATAGCAAAAGTGCACAGAGGAAAAACATGCAATCTCACGTTTCTTACCAAGTATACTCTTGGAAGGTGAACAGTACAGTTGGTTCAGCGGCTCTAAATAAAAGAACTAGGTCCTAAAACAGAGGATTCTATTATAGAATAGAGAGAGAGAGAGAAGTATTCAACCCATACACTGAAATAGAACACATAAAACATGGAAACTAAGCAGTAGCAGTGTAGTCAGGCACATAACAAGATTTAAGAAGAAGAAAAATTAGATGAGGAGAAATCGAAGAGTCAAGGACATAGAACATGGAATGAGAACAAAACAAAGTGTATTCTTGAACAACTTTGTTCAATTATTCAAGTAACAGTATTCTTGAACCTACATCCAATTACATTCCACCTAAACCAGTAACACAGTTCCCTAGTGAACCAAGCCTATGGTGTAGAGAGTCCACAACTGACATACCTTCTGCACACACCAACAGATAGAATCGTAAAAAAGAAGAAAAAAAAAGCATCAAACAGGAAAGTAATGAAAACAATAACTTGACTAGCAATTAACCTGACTAGTTATCTATGGACTGACATATAACCTACACTGAAAAGGCATATGTTTTTCAACAAATATTAATCTTTAAAATGCTGACCAACTGAACTTTAAGTGAATAAAATCAGATTCCAGATAGCCCCTAAATTTCTTCAATTAAAGTGGACTCCATCCTTAAAATACAGCTGGGTTTAAGATAGGTGAGGGAAAAAGATCAGAGACAAGAAGTTGGTTTTTATGTGTATATGCATGTATGTTTCTTTGTTTGAAGTGGTTATCCCATTTCTCCCAAAACCACATTTTCTAGTCTTTATCCTTATACCCACCAGACACGCAACCTGGAAAAAAAAAAAAATCCATGTCAGAGATTCTGCCAAATGCATGCCATGGTATTGTCTCCATTGCCTTGCTCCCTACCATTTCCTGTCAAAATCAGTGGCCATCACATGGAAGTGGCCTCATATTCCTCTAGCACATTCTTATGCCACTGCTGCTTTTTCAACTTATTATTGGAACTTTAACCTAGTCCCTTATGTTCTAAACTCCACAGCAGACACATAACCTAGTTCCTTATCTTCTAAATTCCAAATGAGCCAAGTACTATTGTCATTCCTAACCCTGGGTGAAGGTTAAGTTAAACATAGTGTTATTTGTATACTTAAACTTTTCCATTAACCCCAGAATAACCCAGATGTCTTTATAATAAATCCACATTAACATGCTGAAAATGTATCTATTACTCTCCTAGTTGAAGGTGAAGAATGAATTCTCCTTATTACATCCTGTTGGTTTCTTGGTATACTGGTTCATATCATGGACTCTTTAAACAGAGAAATGGAATATTGCTTCCCTTGCCTTCCTGAAAGAGGGGGAAGAACATCAAAAATCAAGCCTATAGGCCTGGCACGGTGGTGGCTCACGCCTGTAATCCCAGCACTTCCAGAGGCCAAAGTTGGCAGACCGCTTGAGCCCAGGAGTTCCAGACCAGCCTGGACAACAAGCTGAAACCGTGTCTCCACCAAAAATACAAAAAATTAGCTGGCTGTGGTAGCCGTGCCTATAGTCCCCCAGCTACTCCAGAGGCTGAGATGGGAGGAGCCCTTGAGCCTGGGTGGCAGAGGTTGCAGTAAGCCAAGATCCTGCCACTGCACTCCTGCCTGGGAGATAGAGTGAGACCTATCTCAAAACAAAACAAACACACAAAAAACAAGTCTATAAAATAATTTGGCCAGGTGCAGTGGCTCACACCTGTAATCCCAACACTTTCGGAGGCTGAGGCAGGCATATCACCTGAGGTCAGGAGTTCAAAGCCAGCCTGGCCAGCATGGTGAAACTCCATCTCTACTAACAATACAAAAATTAGCCAGGTATGGTGGCAGGTGGCTGTAATCCAGCTAGTCGAGACGCTGAGGCAGGCGAATCGCTTGAACCTGGTAGGCAGAGGTTCAGTGAGCCAAGATCATGCCATCACAATCCAGCTTGAGTGAGAGATTTTGTCTCAAAAATGAAATAGACTGGGCACGGTGGCTCACACCTGGAATCCCAACACTTTGGGAGGCTGAGGTGGGTGGATCACCTGAGGTCAGGAGTTCAAGACCAACCAGGCCAATGTGGTGAAACCTCATCTCTACTAAAAATAGAAAAATTATCCAGAAGTGGTGGCATGTGCCTGTAATCCCAGCTACTCAAGAGGCTGAGGCATGAGAATTGATTGAACCTGGAAGGCAGAGGTTGCAGTGAGCCGAGATCGTGCCATTGCACTCCAGCCTGGGCAACAAGAGCAAAACTCCGTCTCAAAATAAATAAATAAAATAAACAAATAAATAATTCACTATCACAGGGGATTGCTGAACTTTTACTACATACAGATGTACACCAAAAAGCTTTTTCAATACCAAAAGATTGTAGCCAATAGTGATAAATTCAAAGGCTACAAATGTGAGCTTTCTAAAATTCTCTTTTTTTAAACTTGAAAGCCATAAGGAAAACCATTTTTGCTTTATGTTTGTCTAGTCACACCCCTTTAAGGGAGCATCAAGCTCTAATTCACTATAATTAAAGAAATGGGTAAGGCTGGGCACAGTGGCTCACGCCTGTAATCTCAGCACTTTGAGAGGCTGAGGCAGGCAAATCATGAGATCAAGAGATGGAGACCATCCTGGTCGACATGGTGAAACCCCATCTTTACTAAAAATACAAAAATTAGCCAGGCGTGGTGGCGCATCTATAGCCCCAGCTACTCAGGAGGCTGAGGCAGGAGAATCGCTTGAACCCGGGAGGTGGAGATTGCACTGAGCCGAGATCGCGGCACTGCACTCCAGCCTGGGTGACAGAGCGAGACTGCGTTAGAAACGTGTAGCCAATTCATTCTATATAGGAACTACAACTTGTAAGAGACAATGTATCATTGTATTTTTGCTCTTAAGGTATATAAACAATGTCTACCATTCTACACATTACTCAGAATCTTAAATCTGATTATTGTAACACTTCTTCCAAGATTTCTTATATGTGCCAAGAGGTGGAAGGTGGTAGCCCTCTTCAAGGACAAATTTCCACTCCAGGCTTTTTCCAAAACTTTCCCTTGGTTGCTATCGCAATGTTCTAAGTTCTCTTGACTAATTTTATTCCCTCTCACCTTAACCCACTCTGCTTCCCACTGGAGCAAAGGAGCGCCTTCTGTGTTTCTTCCAGACCCAATGTTTTAACAAAGGACTACTTATTCTAGATGTTTACAGTGGACAGTGTGGGTCTCAGGAAGGTAAACGGAGGCTTAAAAGCAGGCAAACTTCCGGGGTTCAAACTGGGGACCAGTAGAAGGAGGGAGCCTAAGGCGGAGGTCACTTTTGCTGCCAGTGGGCTCAGAAGGGGCTGAATGCTTACAGACCCTCCAGGGGAGGGCCGGTGGCCACGGTGCTGGTGCTGCTGAGAACGGTGGCGGTGGCGGGACCTCCAGTCCCAGGGGAACACAGCGGACAGTGGGTCCCAGGCGCCTTTCAGACGCCCCCGAGGTGAGGACGTGCGAAAATGCGCCCTCAAGCGGCTGTTGCTCCCCGCCGTCCATGTGCCCGCCGTAGGCGAGGGCGCAGGCTGTCCGGACTCACCGTGCGGCTCGGGCCTGGACCCCGCGGGCTGCGGCGGCTCCTGGTGCTGCAGCGGGGTCGGGGCGGCGGCCGAGGCGGCGGAGGCAGAGGCCGAGGTGATGAGCAGCCGCTGGAAGCGGTTGGGCGGGCGGCAGGGCACCTCCAGGCCCGCCGCCAGCTTGGCCTTGTTGGCGCTGGTCAGGCGCTTGAGGTGCACTAGGAGCTGCGGCTGGTCGCGGCGGAAGTGCGGGCTGTGGAAGTGGTGGAGGGGCCCGTACCCTGCCGGCTCGCCGCTCCCCGGCCCCGGCCCGCCCAGCACCACCTTACGGAAGCCGTAGAGGTTGAGCTGGCGGATGAAGCTGGTGAAGTTGGTGGTTTTGAAGAGCTCGGGCTCGGCCCCGGCCCCCGTGGCCCCGCCGCCGCCGCCCCCCGCCGGCCCGGGCGGGCTGAGCAGCTCGGCCTCGAAGAGTGGCTGGTCGATGAGCAGCCCCTCGCCGCGGCCGTCCCAGCGGATGGAGCGGTAGCGCGGGCTGTTCACCAGACGCCAAAGCTTAGCGGGGAAGTTGTTGGGGTTGATGGGGGTGGAGAGCAGCGCCTCCTCCATCGCCCCGCTGGGCCCGGGCCTTGCCCCCCCGAGCCTGGCTCTTCCACCCCGTTCTCGATTCCCCCCCAGGCCTTCGCCTTGCCCTGTCCGCTCCTGCCGGCGCCGGGCAGCCGCGGACTCGGGACGGTTGGCGCACGAGTCCCTGTGGCGCCTCCCAGCACGGCCAATGGGGCCTCGAGTTCCCGCCGCGCGGCGCGGGCTCCACCCGTTCGGCGGCCGCGTGCCCTGGCCTGGCCCGCCAGAAGCCTGCTGCACCCCTGCAGGAGCACCTTGCCCTAGGCGTTCTCGGACTTCAGGCCAGGAAGGCTGCCCGCCGGGGCGTTCTAAGTCCTGCGAAGAGAGAAGCCCAGTTATCCACCGTGGAATACCAAGAGGCGTGTTTTTCCACCCAGCCAGCAAGTGGGGACTTGGAATGCAGAGAAGGTGTACGTTGGGCAGCAGTCGGTCATTCTGGGGACCAAAGGGCCTGGCCTGTAATAAACCGTGGCACTGCTCATCTCTCCAAACAAAAATGATGCTGCTGGAGGTATATGTATCTTGAGTAAACGAATTCACCTGTTAGATAGTAGCATCTTAAATCTTTTAAGATACACTCTCTTCGGTCAGCATTTTGCTCAAAACAATTACTCAAAGTTAGATGAGAACTGAGGTCCTTGGGAGGAGGAAATCACGAGAATCTAAGTAGTATTTTGTGTGCCTGCTCAACCAGCTGGTGGCATTTTAGACATTAAAGAGAAATAAAGATGGGATAGAATTCTACGGTAACCATAATAATCGATCCCTAGCCAATCAATAAATAAGAATATAACCAGAGCTGTGCTGATTAAAAAATAGAGGTTCATTTGAAAATGGAAATTGGCAGGGCACACTGGCTCCCGCCTGTAATCCAAACACTTGGGGAGGCTGAGCTGGGTGGACTGCTTGAGCCCAAGAGTTCGAGACCAGCCAGACCAGTATGGTGAACCCCCATCTCTACTAAAAATGCAAAAATTAGCCAGTGTGGTAACGCACCTGTAGTCCCAGCTACTCAGGAGGCTGAGGCAGGAGAATCGCGTAAATCCAGAAGACGGAGGCTACAGCGAGCCGAGATCGCACCACTGCACTCCAGACTGGGTGACAGAGTGAGACTCTGTCTCTAAATAAATAAATAGGAAATTGCTGGTAGAAAGGGGTACAATGTTCTACTCTTCTCATGGTCAAAGAGTGAAAATTAAGTTTTCTTAGAAATGAAAATAAAAGACTCAACAAAGCAGCACTAATATAGAGATTTTATTTAAACTGTATTGAATTTTTACAGCACATTGCATGTTTGTCACAACGCAACTGCACGGTTTGGATTTTTGGCCACATCATATCACTTACACCCACAACAGCTCTGAAAGGAGTATTTGATGAACACATCTGAGCCAAGAGCCCAGAGTCTCTCCAAGGCCATGCAGTTTGTTCACTGATGAGACAGTCCCTCAAAACAGCCGCACTAAGTAGACAGATATAGTCTCCCCAAATGTTACCAATCTTACTCCCCTTGAAAACAAGCAGAGTGAAGTGCAATGAAAGTCAGGTTAATTAAAAAGCCACTCACAACTGGCAGTAAATTTTAATGACTAAGAAAATGCTTAAAATAATTTTATGTATCAGAAACAAGGAATAGCTTGTTATTTTTTCAATGATCTCAGGAATTTTGCAGACACAAAATCTCCATTATACAGCTCCATTTAAATGAACAAAAAAAAAAAAAAGTTCTGCTAGGCTGACCCAAATACCCCAAAACTTTTTAGGTTACATCTATGTCAAGTACAAAAGAACCACAGATGCTTCTCTGTAGGACTGAAAAGGTCAGGACAAATAATGATTCTTGTTCTAAATGCAGATCCTAGTTATTTTGGAATGAAATGCTGTTTTCTAGAAAGCAACATGAAAGTAGCAGTGAGAAAGATGACTATCATCATTTCAAAACAGGATAAGCCTAAATGTAATTTACCATTTATATGTCAACAAATTAAGGAAAATGTATAAAGTTCTAGTGATTTCATTATAGGCCACGGAGACTGTATCTGTCCTGCCCACAGTACATGGCTATATCACTGTATCTTTTGGTTAAGTGCCACTGGTACATATTAAGATGAAAAAAACAAAATAATTTTTTTTAAAAAACCAACAACGTTTGGTCCAAATGGACACATGTTCTCTCCCAATTTTGGTATCAAGGCTTTATTCTCTTCTGTTTGGGTTCCATTGTTAAGTGCACATTAATAGACAGCAGCATTTGTACTGAAACCCTCACATACCAAACAGCATATGCTAGGAGGTAAAAACCAAACGCTAAATTCTACCCTTGAGGTGTCAAGTGTTCAGGATAAGAAGCAGTGTGACCCAGAGGAGGCAGCAGCCAAGGGAAAGACAACATCAGGGAGTGGGCAATGAAACAACAACAAAAACCTTTATTTTCATGCCAGGAGAGGATCAAGGTGTAGCTCCTGTGTTAGCACCAGGACAACTAGGAAAAGTCAGGTGCAAAGGGTAGGGAACAGTCAGCAGATATTTCACAAGGATAATTTTTGCTTTTCCCTTCTCATTCTTCACAGTGCATAACGCAAGAGCTGCCACTGTGTAACAGAGACGGCTGCCTTCATAGCTCAAAATAATTCAATGTTTGCCAGGACCAAATATCAGCAGTTTTCCTCTGCTCCCAAAAATGTCTCACTCCCTAGAACTGTCCCCCTAAACTGAATATTTACCGATGCTGGCTGATGAGCCAACTGAAAAATACATTGAAACCTCCACTTGCTGAACCAGTCTTCAAACTCCACAGAAAGACAGTACTAATGCAACTAGAGGGAGTGCCTCTAAAGACTGAGCCTTCATACACAGACACAGAGCACAGAGGTACAGGATATAGTTCATCTCAAATAGGACAGGAATTCCAATCTTATATACTATAATCTGCTTTTGTCAAGGTGGAGGAGAGATGGGTCTGGTTATCACTTGGAGTTTGGTTATACATATGCCTTTCTATTGCTGTTTGGGGCACTTTGCACCAGGCAACATCTATGCAATCATTATCTTGTGACCTCCAGGAGAAAGCAGCTGGAGTCACCAACTCAACATGAAGCTTCCAGACCCTGGGTCTGGATTAGGACCATTACCCCAAGGTGAGGGGTCTCACCAGAAGAGGACCTCCTGCCAAATTGGAATTCCTCTGCTCCAGTTTCATGATACCAAGGAGGATTTCTCAAGATGGTATCTTTGAGCTCTGTGTTTTCATGAGCCACACCAAGGAACCTTCCAAACTACAACTGAAGCAGATCCTCCCTTCAACCTGCTAAAATTGGACAGGTTATCTCCCTGGCATTCAGCTGGAAGCTGTCGCGATGGGTTTCTTCAGATGTTGGCTCATGAGTTCCCTGGCACGAGAGACTTGAATGTGTTCGAAACATGAGTTACAGACGAGAACTGGGTCATAGAGTTGCTGATCAGGAATGGGCAGCTTCTGGTGGCAGCATGCAGCACAAAATACATTCCCACAATTTCTGCCAAAGCACAAAGAGGGAAGAGTTCATCAGAAATGCCGATATACTGGCCAGGCACAGTGACTCACACCGGTAATTCCTGCACTTTGGTAGGCTAAGGCAGTAGAATTGCTTGAGGCCAGGAGTTTGAGACTAGCCTGAGCAACATAGCGAAACCCCATCTCTAATAAAAAATTAATTAATTAATATTAAGAAATGCCAATATACTGAGAATGATAGTAAGTGAAAAGTTGGGGACAGTTTCTTTTTCTTTTTCTTTTTTTTTTTTAGACAGAGTCTCGCTTTGTCGCTAAGTGCCAGGCTAGAGTGCAGTGGTGTGATCTCAGCTCACTGCAACCTCCACCTCCCAGGTTCAAGCAATTCTCCTGCCTTAGCCTCCTAAGTAGCTGGGGCTACAGGCACGCACCACCACGCCCAGCTAATTTTTGTGTTTTAGTAGAGACAGGGTTTCACCATGTTGGCCAGGATGGTCTCAATCTCTTGACCTTGTGATCCACCCGCCTTGGCCTCCCAAAGTGCTGGGATTAGAGGCGTGAGCCACCGCACCTGGCCACAAACATAGTTTCTATAAAGAGGTATCCATTTCCAGACTAATTCCACTTAGTTCTATACATATGTATTGCACTGGTTTTCGAGTCAGACTAAATCATATAAAACAACTTACCTGCAATGGTGTCTTCGTTTGGCCAACCAGAATTCACAATCACAGTTATAGCAGTGTGATGCCATATGGTCTGGAACCCAGCGAGTCACCTAATAGAAGGCACAAGGAAACATTCTAGGTCCTTGTTGACAGAATGGAAGAGCAACACTGCAACAAGGAAAGCACCCCAGGAGAAAGTGAAAAGGCTTATCTTCCTAACTGGCTACCACTTGCCTACCAGGCTGACATTCCTCTAGGGGAAAGCTCAGTCTACAGCATGCCACTCATCTCTGGGAAATATCACGATGACTCAGTGGCTCACATAAGTACCCACCACATATTTACCCAAACATACCTCAGTCTCTTTCTTATCAACAGGTTCCCAGCTTGCTTCTGAAAGACAGTCTTCACTGTGATCAGAGCCAAAATCCTCAGTATCACTGCCATCTGACTCCTTCAAACATGTCTGATGAAAAGGCAAAGACATCAACATTATCTTCATCATCGCTAACACTGTTTACCATGTGTCAGGTACTATGCTAAGTGCATTACATACGTGAACTTATTTAATCTCTCATGACAGTCTTACAACATATACTACTCATATTCCCACTTTACAAATAAGAAAATGAAGCCACAGAGAAAGTTAAGAGCTGCTATGTAGTAAGCTGGGATTTGAGCCTAGTATTGTGGCTTCAGACCTATACCCTTAGCAATATAAGACTCTCTCTTTTGTTACATTCTAAACCAAGAGTTGGCAAACTATGGCCCACAAGGCAAATCTAGCCCACTGCCTGTTTCTGTAAATCAAGTTTTGTTGGAACACAGCTGCATTCATTCGTTTATATACTATCTATGGCTGCTTTTTGTTTTGTTTTTGAGACAAAGTCTCACTCTTTTGCCCAGGCTGGAATGCAGTGGCATGATCACAGCTCACTGTAGCCTTGACATCCCAGACTCAAGCGATCCTCCCACTTCAGCCTCCCAAGTAGTTGGGACCACAGGCATCCACCATGACATCCAGCTAATTTTTTGTAATTTTTGTAGAAACAGGGTTTCGCCACATTGCCTACGCTGGTCTCAAACTCCTTGGCTCAAGCGGTCTACCCACCTCAGCCTCACAAAGTCCTAACACTACAGGTGTGGGCCATTGTGCCAGGGCTATTGCTCCTTTTGCACAATAGCAGAGGTGAGTAGTTGCAACATAGATGGTATGGCCCAAAAAACCTAAAGTAATTATTATTTGGCCCTTTACAAAAAAGTTTATTGACCACTGTTTAAAGCACCAGAGAAGTGAGAGAAGCAGGCAAGTGAGGAGCACCTTAACAGAAGGAAGGAAAGTGTCTGTGTAGATGGCAAGGTACCACAGGGAGCAAGCTGGTTCCTGGAAGCTCCCCAAGAACCACAGTGCCAGAACCTGAGGCTGCCCAACACTACACAACCTAGATGGTCCTCATCTCTCACCTGGATTATTCCAAAATTACCTTACCAGCCTCCCAATCTAGGTCTCAACTGCCTCATTAAAATTGTACACTGTTGCAAGAGTCATTTTCTTTTAAGTACACCTCTGACCATATTATGCACTGGCCTAAAATTTTATTCCCTTAAGGGTAAAATCCAATTAAGAAGGGCACTCAAGCTGACCCTTCTAATCTCCATCTACTTCTCCAATGTCACCTCCCACCACTCTATCTGACTGTCTCTAATAGCCCCAGTGTGTGTATGTACACATATACACTCGCATGTCCCATCCTTTTAAACCATATCATTGGAGTATTTATTGCCACCAAGCTTCTGCAAATGGTGTTTCCTTTTCACTGTCTACCTAGCTAAATATCACATTCTTCAGCACTCAGCTCAAGCATTACCTTCTCAAGAAAGCCTGCCTTGATGTTTCACTCCACTCCAGCCCTATAACACCTGATGCCTCCTCAATCATAGCACTTAAAACATCATCCTAATTGCTTACTTGTTTTTCATCCTATAGACTAGGCACCTAAGTCAGTGGCACACAGCAAGTACCTAACAAATAAATGCTGAATGGAGGGGAAGACTGGATGAACAGACTAAACAATGGGTGTATGGCAGTTAGTGACTACTTACAAAATCATCCTCATAGTCCATGGGGGGCTCTGCTGGAGGGGCACAGCAGTGACGGATATCCAGCCTCATCTGAAGCTCACGCACCTGTCGACGTAGCTGCTCCACCTCTTGCTTGTACCCTGCTTCAATTTGCCGTAACCTATGCTGGATCACATCCGTGGGAAAGGGGAGTCCATCATCATCCAAATAGAGAGGAGGCACTGGAGAAGGGCAGCTCAGTGGAATGGGCTTTGTACTAGAGACTTGCTTTGGGTGACTGGACAACCACATCCGGTTCTTTCCTCCTGGGCCAGTACAATGTCCATTGGAATGACTAGAACAGACAGGTGACTTCACACCTTCTCTCTGAGCCCACTGGCCCCCAAAGCAGGGCCCCGTGGCCCACATCTGTTTACTGTATGGCCTCTTGCTACAACAGCCATAGGAAAGCAGCCGCCGAGGGGTGGCCTCCCCACTTGGGAATGAAGTCACCATCCCTTGGAAGCTGTCCCAGTTGGACCCTAGAAAAGAGAACTCACTGATCTGGCTCTGAGAAATTGGCTTCCGGACCAATTCCAATGGCATTTTCCCAAAGCGAGGATTTTCCAATAACTGCCCATTCCTATTATTTCCTCTTTTACCAGTGTCTTCCTCCCCATGAATCAGATCCGGCACAGAATTCAGTTGTTCCTGGTGGGAGATACTTGCCAAAGACCCTGAGGGGTCTTGGCTGAGGAAGTCAGTGCTTGGGTCTAGAGGAATTTGGCAGGTAGCACTCAGTGGGTTGCAAAGGGTGCTGAGGCTATGATTGAGAGCACATCTGGAGGGCACACCTAGCTTGCAGTCTGGCTGGGCCTGTTGGGGCGCACCTGTAGGAGAGTCCTGGGAAGACTCAGGAAAATTACAAACTCCATCACACTTGTTAGAAATGACCTTGGAGAGTACACTGACAGCTTCTGTTTCAGGACAGTGTTCAGGTGGCTCCCCTGTGCCATCTAAAGTCCTACCCAGCTCATCCTGGGCAGGAGGGTCTGAAGCTGGTCCCTTAGTCTCTTTTAGGACTTTGATCTCAGGATCAGAGGTGTTGCTCTTCATTTCCCGAGGCACTGTGGTATTAAGCAGTTTATAACTTAGAGAACAGCTTTTGTGACTCTTGAAAGATTTATTGCTCGAGTAGTCTTTCTGGCTGCCGGACAGAGGAGGAGAAAGACCCACTTCTATAGTCTGCTGAGGACCTTCTACCCCAGAGTCCACAAAGGCTGTCTCTGATCCCTCAGGATTGCTGTGCCAGGGCTCCAGGCCTACCCTGACCTCCTGACAGTGGTTATTCAGGTTAGGGTCACTGGATGTACGAGTCAGGGGGCTGCTTGTGTCACAGGCAGAAAGAAGATCATCCATGGATCTGGTTTTAGGTAATCTGGAATGACAAACACAAGACCTCCAGGTCAGGAGATGGGCATTTACAATACAATATATGGAATTGAGTCAATGAAGCAATATCAAAACCAGAGTTTAGAAATAGGGACATTTAAGGTTACAAATAACCAATGTTCCCTGAAAGTTTACTCTACAAAAAAAGCCTAAGACATGGACCCTGTCGTCTGGAACCCAAAAATCTATCCTCAGCTTTTGTCAGCACTCAGCCTACCAGTCTCGCTAGGCAATCTTAACCACTACAGTGGTTTCCGCTGCCTTCTGTGCTGCTGCCTTCTGAATCTACTATTCCAGCCAAGACTATACCTAAGACTCAAACCCCGTATCCCACTGCCTCCATCACAGTAAAATGAAAAGATGGGTTTTGGAGCTACACAATATTGGCTCTGACACTGATTAGCTACATGACTACAAATAAGCAAATTAACCTCTCAGATACTTGGTCTCTCCCTTTATACAATGATGATAATAAATCATACCTTGTAGAGATGCTGTGAGAATTCAAAATATAGGCAACCAACCACAAACATAATAACCACAAACTTTTAGACAACACAATTCCCACAACACTGCTCTTGATAACCACTTAGCAGCGGTGTGCTCCTGATTCCCAAGGCCCCATGGAAACTTCCCCTGCTATATAGTACTCAGAATTCTAGAGGCATTTGTATATACCAGATGGGTAAGGGACATTTTCAGGAATGACCATCCTGATTATTAATGCAGTTCAAAGTCCTTAGAGCAATGAAAACTTGAGGGAAATTCACCAGGGAAACAGTAGAGCCTTCACTGGCCTCCTATTTTTAGATGGCTCAGTCAGTTCAGCCCATGCAGAAAAATCCCCCAAAGGCAGAGTTATAATGCAGCATATTTTAAGTAATTGGTTTTTGAAACTTAAAATAAATGTTTTATACATATTTGATCTAACTTTTGTGACCAATTTTGATTTTTTTTTAATGGTATGAAATTCCAGGAAGGCAAAAGCAGTGATTATAATTATAGTCCCTGGAGTCCCATAGGCGGGGCTCAAATTCCAAATAAACAACTTCTTTGTTGTGTTACTTTAACTTCTCTAAGCCTCAGATCCGTCATCTATGGAATCAAGGTTAAAGTACCTGCCTCTTAAAGCTATTATGAAGATTAAACAAAAGAATCCACATCAAGTGCATTGCTCAGTACTTCCTGTAACACATTGCACTTTACTGTTGACTTACTTAATTCCTTCTACTGAAGTGTCTTGATGGCAGGACTCTGTCTTATTTGAATCCCCAGCACCTAGCACGGTACCAGGGGCAAAATGACTTGAGAAGTGAATGAATGAGCTTAAAATCTAACATCAGGTTTCCACTGTTAGATGCCAATTGAATGAAATAGACCAGCAAAATTCAATAGGTGATAGATATCAGGCATCTTGGTAGATCTTCTTAGACATCCAGACAACCAGGACCCACGTAAGACCTACTGAATAAGAATGGCCAAGAGTGAGGCCTAGGCATCTGTATTCTTTTAAGTACCATAGCTGACTTCTTTCTTTTCATTTTACTTTTTATTATGGAAATTTTCAAGCATACAAAAGAAGTAAAAAATATGGCTGGACACAGTGGCCCACGTCTGTGATCTCAACACTTTGGAAGGTCGAGGTAGGCAGATCTTGAGGCCAGTAGTTTGAGACCAGCGTGGCCAACATGGTGAAATCCCATCTCTACTAAAAATACCAAAAGTAGCTGGACGTGGTGGTGCACACCTGTAAACCCAACTCCTATTTGGGAGGCTGACGCATGAGAATCACTTGAGCCTGGGAGGCAAAAGGTAGAGGTTGCAGTGAGCCGAGATCACACCACTGCATTCCAGCCTGGGCGACAGAGCGAGATTCTGTCTCAAACAACAACAAAAAGAATATAAGTAACTCTCATGTGCTCTTCATCCAAATTCAAATAACAACATTCTACCATCCTCCACAACTCATTCCTATGTGTACCAAAGGTTAATCAGCAATGTTGACAGAGATAATAATACCTGAGTTTAGAACAAGAAGAGAGAGCTCATCCAGCTAGGTGGTCAGGGAAGGCTATACAGAGAAAGTAGAATTTGCGATAGGAATAGAAGAATGTGTTTGACTTTAATGGAAGAAGAAAGACAGTAGGACATTGTTGATCTAGGGAAAGGTAGAATCAAAGTCAAGTCAGGTCAGTTGTTACAGAGACCATTTCCTTTAAAATCTTTGTATCAGTTATATCTCAAAATCCATTCTCCGTATTGAGCTGCCTACAACACACCTCCTTTGCTGTCAACTAATATTTCAATCCCGATTTCCCTATACCTCCACTTTCTCCCAAAACTGGCTTGTCTTCTCAACTTTTCAATGTCTATTATAGTGTTATTAATATTCTCCAACTTTCTAAGCTTTTTACTTCTACTCTCCAACTTTCAATCAATTCTGTAGCCTGCTAATGGTTTCTCCACAGTGCTTCTGAATTTAATTCTTTCTCTTTGCCAGGGACTCTTCCCCTCATATCTGAACTACTACAGCAGTGCTGGCTGGTCTCTGTGCCTCCAGCTACCCTGTACTCACTGATGAGTTCTCTAAGGATCCCACTGTCAGCAAATCACAATGACTTCCTATTGACAACTGAATCAAAATAAACTCTTCACCGTAATGTTTAAAGCCTTCAATGCCCTCAATGACCTGTCCTATATTTCTCTCTACTCCTTAAAATAGCCTCCTCTCAATCCCTAGCAGCTGCAGAGGTTTTTTTTAAAAAAAACTACCTCTCTAACAGGCACAGTGGCTCACACCTACAATCCTAGCACTTTGGGAGGCCAAGGCGAGCTAATCACTTGAGGTCAGGAGTTCGAGACCAGCCTGGCCAATATGGTGAAACCCTGTCTCTACTAAAAATACAAAAATTAGCCGGGCATCCTGGCACATGCCTGTAATTTCAGCTACTCGAGAGGCTGAGGCAGGAAAATCACTTGAACCCTCTCCACTAACCTTGTTATTAAGCTCACAACTCCCTTTATTTCGTTCATTTGTTTGTCCAGTTTTAATTTTTACTTTAGTATATTTATTTAAATTTACTTATTATATGCCAGGTTCTAAGCCAGATACATGGAGCACAAAAATACCCACAGTTCTTTTCTGGTCCTTCATGAAAATTTCCTGAGTAAAACAGCCACCAAATGACCCTTTTAAATAACATCTCATTTCTCTAAAGCTTTGAACTACACACATTACTTTTTTTTTTGAGACAAGGTCTTGCTCTGTCACCCAGGTTGGAGTGCTGTGGCAAGCTCACAGCTCACTGCAGTCTCGACCTCCTGTGCTCAAACGATCCTCCTGCCTCAGCCCACCAAGTAGCTGGGAACACGGGTGAATGCCACCATGCCTGGCTAATTTTTGTACTTTTTGTAGAGGTGGGGTTTCACCATGTTGCCCAGGCTGGTCTCAAACTCCTGGGCTCAAGCAATCTGTGCACCTTGGCCTCTCAAAGTGATGGGGTTACAGGTGTGAGCCACCGTGCCTAGCCTGAACTACACACATTCTTATTTGCTTAGATGTTGACTTAGAATTGTTCTCTAGTTGTTCTGTGTCTTATCTTATAGCTTAAAATTATCATGAAACTAGAACCAATATCTTTTATTTCTTTGATGTAGCCCACAAAGCCTAGTACAGTAATAGGCAACTTGTAAGTATTAAAGAAACATTTGTTGAATTGATAAATCAGATACTAAGTTAACACAATGATTATTAAATGAGTCACAGAGCTTATTAAAAATTTGATTAAAAGTTATGGCCCCTCTCCCAGAAAAAGTAAACCTATGAGCCTATAGCCAAATTCTGCACAGTTTGGTAAAGGAGAAAAAAATCACTAAATTCCTAAAACCTATCATGGTTCTCTCACAATTGACTTACTTCAAAGGACCCTAAAACCAATAATTTGGGATGCTGGTTTTTTGGTTTTCCTTTATAATATTCAACCAAAAACATAAGTTATATTTTAACTTTAAAAACTTTCAGCCAGGCTGGGCATGATAGCTCACACATGTAGTTCCAGTGCTTTGGGAGACCAAGGCAGGAAGATCACTTGAGGCTAGGAGTTTAAGACTAACCTGGGCAACAGAGTCTGTCTCTACAAAAAATAAAAATTGGCACATGCCTAATGAGCTAATTAGCTACTTGGGAGGCTGAAACACAAGGATTACTTGAGCTCAGGAGTTTGAGGTTACAGTAAGCTATAAGTGTGCCACTGCACTCCAGCCTGAGTGACAGAGCAATACCGTGTGTCTTAAAAAAAAAGAGCTCTCAGCCAATAAACAAATATCAAAATTTGAAATATATATATCCTTGGGCACAGTATTTTCATTTATCTGGCAAAAATACTAGCACAAATGCAAAAGTATGCATACAAAGTAACCCTACTGGCCGGGCACAGGGGCTTACACCTATAATCCCAACATTTTGGGAGGTCAAGGTGGGTGAATCACTTGGGGTCAGGAGTTTGAGACCAGCATGACCAACATGGTAAACCCCCATTTCTACTAAAATTCAAATATTAGCCAGGGGTGGTGACACACACATGCCTGTAATCCCAGCTACTCTCGAGGCTGGGGCAGGAGAATCACTTGAACACAGGAGGCAGAAGTTGCAGTGAGCTGAGATTATGCCATTGCACTCCAGCCTGGGCAACAGAGCAAAACTATCTTAAAAAAAACCAAAGTAACCCTACTAAACTATATACTTAAAAATGGTATAGATGGTAAATAGCATGTATTTTACAATTTTCCTTTTTTTTTTTTAATTGAGACTGAGCCTCACTTTATCGCCCAGGCTGGAGTGCAGTGGCGCCATCTCAGATCGCTACAATCTCCACCCACAAGGTTCAAGAGTTTTTCATGCCTCAGCCTCCAGAGTAGCTGGGATTACAGGCATGTGCCACCACACCCAGCTAATTTTTGTATTTTTTAGAAATGGGGTTTTACCATGTTGGCCAGGCTGGTCTCAAACTCCTGACCTCAGGTGATCTACCTCCCTCAGCCTCCCAAAGTGCTGGGATTACAGGCATGAGCCACCGTGCCTGACCTGTATTTTACAATTTTTAAAAAAGTTATATAAATAAGGATGTCACTAAAGCACTCCCTGTATGATAAAAAAAAAAAAAAAAAAGGAAATTACTTAAATGATGAATAGTAATCTGGTTATATAAATTTTTGACTACTCTGAACCCAATAAAAACAAGAAAGGAGTTTTATATGTGCTGTTATGAGAAGACAATCTAATACAAAGTGGGAAAAACAATTTGCAAAATATGCAAAAAAGTAAAAAGGGTATGTAAAAATATTCTGATTTTGTTTATAAAAAATGTTTCATATCAATGTGTGAGAGTGTGGATTTGTCTATATAGAGGTAAACATCTGGAAAGACACATGCCAAGTGTTAACAGTGGACACCTGTCGGGACAAGGATCTTAAGGAGAGATTTTCATTTTCTACTTTTATATAGTTTTGACTATTTTTTTAAAAAACAAGAAATATGTACTACTTTCATAATTTAACCAACCCTCATTTCACTTCCCCCGAACACGCAGCCAGAAAATAACTAATTTTATGTCTCCCCTTTAAATTCTGGCCTTTTTCTGAGGGAGTAACATAAAGGCCATCCCCCTGCTGGGAACCCATTTCACTGAGAGTCAGATGTTTCTGGAAGCTAATGCTGGACACAACAAAGGCTGCTACTAATATAGCAAGCTCCCCATTCCCTGTACCAGTGAACAAAAATCAAGAGCATTCTCACGAACCTTCCTAAAATAGTACTTTCTGTTTTGTTCTCTCCCATGCTTGGGTTTATCACACAGTGTGATAGCAGCTCCTCCAGGAAAGAAAGTATCCAACCTTATCTTCAGAGGACCTTGAAAACAGAGTATACTCCAGGCTAGCTACCAGTGCTGGGCTAAGGTTTTCCTGCAAATTACTCAAGAAGTTGCTTTTAAATATCTCAGAAAGAAGCCAGGCACCGTGGCTCACGTCTGTAATCCTAGCACTTTGGGAGGCTGAAGTGGGTAGATCATCTGAGGTCAGGAGTTCAAGATCAGCCTGGCCGACATGGTGAAACCCCATCTCCACTAAAAATACAAAAAATTGGCTGGGCATGGTGGTGGGCTCCTGTAATCCCAGCTACTCGGGAAGCTGAGGCAGGAGAATAGCTTGAACCCAGGAAGTGGAGGTTGCAGTGAGCCACTGCACTCCAGCCTGGGCGACAGAGCGAGATTCCATCTCAAAAAAAGAAAAAAAAAAAGAGAACAATATTTAGATGAGATGGGAAGTAGTTACTGCCTTCCTAGTGGAGAGAGAAGAAAGGAAGAAGGACTTTTCTTACCTGTCCAGAGAGCGGCCAGAGAACTCCTGGCTCTGGGCCACTGGGGAAAGGTAAAGATCCATACTTTCCTCCCCAAGTGTGCATGGAGATGATGCTGGCAGATAAACAGCTGTCCAGAGGTGCAGGGCCCGGACATGACAAACAGGATGCAGGACCTAGGGAAGCAGCTCAATACTAGTGCTTTGTGAAGAGTTCCTGATCCCTTTTTTCTCTAAACCTTTGACTCTATATTTTCCCTACTGATTCAGCCCCTTCTCCCTATAGGTTTCTAAATAGCACCTACGAGAAAAGGGCTCAGACTCACCATGTCTGAGCTGGGCGTGTAAAGGAAGTTATGGAAGTTTTTATTGCCAGCTCGAAGGAGTGCCCACACAGAGCAGGTCCGCTTGTAGATGTTGCGCTTCTCTCGCTCACAGGGGTTGTTGGCCAGGAATGTGCCGTAGAGGCAGGAGTATGTGTGTTGCACCAGTTTTACCTGGAAGGCAGAGAGAGCTTGCACCTGGAGTCCTCAGGCTGACATTCCCCACATCCTCCTTGTTTAGGACTTACCAGGAATGCTTCATTAAATTCAAACAGGCAGGGGAACTGCTTAAGCAACTGATGAACAGAATCAAGCCACTGGAGGAACACAGGGCATTGTTCGTTTTGATCCTCCACATTCTCTTGGTGGCCACAGCGATCTCCAAACTTGTGGCCAAAATCCAGCCAGTCCGATTCCACTAACACTTGGAAGCCCTGCAAAAAAAGAAACTGTTCAAACATAGGGCTTCTCAGGAAATGCTGATAGCTGGCAGCTTCAAAGAAAAATAGGACTGGACCTAGAAGAAGACTCAAAGCCACCAATTTTCCAAGCATTTGGGAATTCAAAAAAAAGAAAAAGTCACCAATGTCCTCTACTGAAAGATCCCCAGGACAGATCCAAAGGGCTCAACACCTTCCCTCCTCCCATATTCCCTCTGATCTTCCCACCCAATTCGTCTCAATACCTCCAACGTCCTGTAATACGGGTCCAGTAATATTTTGGCCAGGGCTACGATCTGCGGTGTGCGGTCCCAGCCGTCTGAGCAGTGTACCAGCACAGGCCGGCCTTCCCGGTCTACTGTATTAGCCACCAGCACAGCTGCTTTTAGCATCACCGACAAGTGCTGCAGCCATTTGGTACTCTCTAGTGCCGACAACCAGCTACACAAGAGCAGAAATCAAGTCGGTCACCAAGGGTGCTGAGGCCACAACAGTCTCTCCACCACCCACAGCCAGCCACACCCAAAAAAGTCCCCAGTGAGAACTGAAACCAAGAGGTCCATCCCATGGCCTTTTGGCCAAGAGGTATCTAGCAGGAAGGTAGGGAAGAAAGGACCTGCAGCAGATAAGTGCTTCTGAGGATCAGATGAGGAACTGTGAAGCATCACGTGCACACTCAGCCATTTTCTCTCCCCAGTTCTCTGTGTTCCTTGAGTAGAACAACTGATCCAAACAAAAGGAATCCAATGTCCTATTACCATGCCAAAGTGTTGGCTGAGAAGTGGAAGGGCTCTTGGAACTAGCTCATGGCACCCAGCTCCACCCAGGCCTTCAGATCTCCTGCTCTCCAAACATCTCATCTCCCCATCTAATCTCCCAAGAAGTAGAGGTACTGGGTAAGGAATGAGACTGGAAGGAATGTGAGCAAGGATCACCTACTTGCTAGGATCCGGCATCTGGCTACACACAGCCCGGAGATACTGAAAGCTGTTCCGGATGGCGTGGATATTGGCCATTCCCATGAACACGACCTCACAGTTGGGATAGTACTCTGTAGACATGACAGGAGAGTGAGAGATAAAAGCAAGTCCTGGGAAGAGGACAAGAGTGGCCCTGATGGACAAAGCTTCCCTGGAGGACAGAGAACTCCAGGATGGAAACTAAATACAATCTTGAAATCAGAATCACACTTATATTTCTAGAGACTCAGGTGCCATATCCTAGTAATAATAGTAACAGTAATGACTGATGATAGTAGTAGTTAGAAAGACAATATATAATAAAGTCACAATAAGCAGTAGCAGCTCTGTGCCAATAATTTTATATAACTTCTTTTTCTTTTTTGAGACAGGGTCTCATGGTCACCCAGGTTGGAGTACAGTGGCACAATATCAGCTCAGTGCAACCTCTGCCTCCCAGGGTCAAGCGATTCTCATGCCTCAGTCTCCTGAGTGGCTGGGATGGGACCACAGGTGTGCACCACCATGCCCAGCTAATTTTTGTGTTTTTGATAGAGAGAGGGTTTCGTCATATTGCCCAGGCTAGTCTTGAACTCCTAAGCTCAAGCGATCCACCTGCCTCCCAAAGTGTTGGGATTACAGGCACAAGCCACTGTGCCTGGCCTACATATGCAACTTCTAATCGTCCCAACAATTTTGCAAGTTTGTAACATCCCCTTCTTATACAAGAGAAAATAAAGCTTGGACAGATTAAGCAACTTCAGCATAGTCACTGCCATAGCTAGTAGGTAGCGAAGTAGTGATTCCAAGCCAGTTTGTTTGGGTTCTTTCCACTATACAATGGGCCCACAACCCCCTCCTCACCAAAGCCATCCAGAGCACAGGCTGGCTGCAAACACTGGGATAACAGCAATACCTTCACATTCACAGCCTCCACCCTTGGCCCGGTTAGCCACTGCTGCCGTGTAGGATCGTGCATCCAGGATCAGCAGCTTCTGGGGGGCTGCTGTGCTCTCCACTCCAGAGCATGCGGTCAGAGAGGAATCTAAACACACAGCCGGGAGGAGCCCCTGAGTCAGCCAGCCATCCATCCTCCCCCTGGCCCTCTCCTACTCCCTCTCAGAAGGCAGAACATGAAACTAGAGACCCCTCACACCCCACAGCTTCTGACAAGGCAGGGACCCCAGCACCATGTATGCTGTCATCTTCCCAGACTCTCACTGGGGACTCCCTGGAAGCCAATGAAGCAGGAGGGAGCCTGCTCCCTGGGAGGTTAGCATCAACCACACCTTACCAAAGTCAGCATCACACGCCTCGCTGGTATCATTATTCCCGATGCTGAGGGAGCCCCCATTGGCCCTTGTCCCTGGGTCCAGGGCACAGGCTTTAGCAATGGATGTGACCAGGTACTCATCATCAGCATTGCGCCAGCCCCACCAGCTGATCTCCGGCTGGCTGCAGCGGGCGATAGCAGCCCCATTGCGCAAGTGTCTGACAAAACAGAAAAAAACCGTAATGCCCTTGGCATTCGCAGCCTCCAGCAGTCTACCTCAGGGGGTTAGACCAAAGTCTCTAGAGTCAGCAGGGGCTACCAACTCATCCAGGTCAAAAAAGCAACCAAAAGCCCCAACATCACTAGTGGGCTTCACAGTTTACAAAGCACCATCACACATATTTCCTCAAATGGGCTCTGTATGCTCAAGGTGACCTTGATTCATCAAATTGCACAGCAGCTGCTCCAGGTACAGACACCCAGCAGGAGAACAAGGCCTGGCTGAGCCAAGAACAGGAACAGTTCCAAACTTCATGGTTACTCCCTGTCTCACTCTATTTTAGCTACAATAGTCTAGTGCAGGCATCAGCAAACATTTTCAGTAAAAAAACAGACAACAAATTTTTGGCTTTGTGGGTCACAACCAGTTTCTGTCATATATCCTTATGTTTGCTTTTTTTAAAAAATAGCTCTTTAAAAATGTAAAAACCACTCACAGCTTACAAGCCGTTTTATATAATAGGTTATAAGCCAGATTTGGTCTGCAGGCCAGTTTGCCAACCCCCGTACTAATGCAGTGTTTTATACACACACACCACTCTAAAAAAAGTGGGGGGAATGAATAAACTTCCTAATAGCCTTATTCTTAGGAGAAAAAACTAAGACAGTTTTTGTTTTAAAATTATTTCACTTCCCCATAGAGTATCAATTTCCAGTCAACCAGGTTACCCAAAACCTCCAATTTTGACTCTTTCCTTGTTGCATAAGAAACGGCCTCCCTACTTCCCAGCCCCATTGCCTCACCTATACACAACCACGGGGATCCGCTTCCAGGAGCGGAAGGAAGCCACGTTCTCCAGCTCTTTGTCAGTGATCCACACAGGAACCAGCAGCTTCTGGGGGTAACTGGGGCACAATCTGAGAAGAGACCAGATGGGAGTCACCAAACTGGGTCTAAGACATGTGATGACAAGATTCCTGAGGATGGCTTTGTGGGAAGAAAAACGGGAGCCTTCCTCCCTCACAGACTCAGGAGCTGTGCCCACCATGCTTCATCCAAACAGTGAAGTGGTGTGGTGCGGAAGGTGTTTTGGTCCCCCAACCCTCTCACTTGTAATTGCTGTTGATGTGTGAGACTCTCCAGACATTCTGCAGGTCAAAGCCCATCCTCACGAGCTCCGCCTCCTGCCGACATCGTATGTGCTCACCTGCAACAGAGCCCCCACAGCAGTTAGCTTCCCAGAGCACCAATGTGCAGGGGTGAAGGAGGGATGAGAACCAAGGGGTAAGAAGCAGGCTCCCAAAGCAAACAGATTGGCCTCACCTGGCTGACACAAGTGAGTGTGCTGGTCCTCCTCGGTCAGCCCCAGGCACCAGGCATGGTAGGCAAAGGCAAAGAGGTCCTCAGGCTTGGCAGGTCTTGCTGTGGCTCGGCTTAGCCGTGAGAGCCACTCTTGGCACTGCTTGAAAGTGGAGAAGTGGCACCTGCCGGGCAAGAAGCCACAGGCCTGGATGAGGCAAAGTGCAGTTGTGCCATGGGGCTATCAGGGTCAAAAGCCACAGGACGGCTGTGAGGAAAGGAGGCTGCAAAGCAGCAGGTAAGGCAGTGGGGACCCAGGGTGGGGGAACCAGGGACACTGGCCAAGACCCAGCAGAAGTTGTCTCTTGTGATAATTCTCTTCCCAAGAACTCCTGTATTTGAGGCATGTTTATTCTCTCAACTGGGCCCCTACCATCTCTCATATGAAATCTAAATGCTACCACATGGCCCTGAACATCTGCACTCCTTGTCTCTACCCTAACCGACCAGTGTTATCTCCCATGACTCCCTAAGTCAAACCTTCTGCTTCAGGTGGGAAGTCGTGCTCACATCCTTCCCATCTCCTTGGTTTTTCTCTTCTGCTTGATAATGTCTCCTCTCTGCCTAGCCACATCCCACTGATGCTTTGAAGGCAGTTTTAATCGCACTTCTTCCTTAAAGCCTTCCTAACCAACTCTATTCCAGAAACTCCTTCCTCTCTTGATTCTTAATGTGCTTGGAATAAATAAATATATATACTTTTTTTTTTGTTTTGGAGACAGGGTTTTGTTCTTGCTCTGTCATCCAGGCTGAAATACAGTAGTATGATCACAGCTCCCTGCAGCCTTGACCTCCTGGGTCGAGGTGCACCATAATTGTGCACCACCACATCTGGCTAACTTTTTAAATTTTTGTAGAGATGGGGTCTCTCTACATTGCCCAGGCTAATCTTGAACTCCTGGGCTCAGGCAATCCTCCCACCTCGGCCTCCCAAAGTACTGGGATTACAGGCATGTGCCACCATGCCTGGCCTGCTTGGAGTACTAAGCAACATATCTTTCCCTAGCATATTGCCACATGTTAAGTCTTCTTCCAGCAGCTAGACTTTAGCCTCCTTGAAGGGAAGAGCAATGTGAATGCTCCTTCTAAATCCCCCATAGACCTGAGCACATGGTAGGCTCTAAACTGGTTATCCTTTTAATGAACCTGAGTCGTATCAGATTCCTTTCTTTCATTTTCAATCTGTCAGCAAATCTTCTCATCTCCACCTTCAAACTACACCCAGAATCTGACTGCTTCTCACCACTTCGGCTGCTACCACCTCAGACAGGATGCCATGATCTCTCACCTGGGTAACCGCAATAGCTTCCTAACTAGCCTCCCAGTTTCTGCTTTTGCTGTTGCCCCCATTCTCTTTCATCTAGTCTCAATATAGCAGCCAGCATGACCCTATGAAACATTAATCAGATCACATCACTCCTTTGCTCAAAATCCTCCAGTGGTTTCTCTGTTCTGTCAAAGTAAAAGCCAGTCATCATGACACCCAAACTGTCTGACACCCCACTTTGCTCTCAGATCTTGTAACCCACCACCCTCACCCACATGCACTCTACCCAGCCACACCAGCCTCCCTGCCAGTCTTCCAATGTGCAGGTACACACCCACCTCAGGGCCTTTCCACTTGCCATTCTCTCTCTCTGGCACACTCTTCCCCAAAATACCCACAAGGTCACTTTCTTCAGGTCTTGACTCAAATGCCACCTTTTTGGTGCAGCTCCTCTGATCACTTTTGTTTTGAGACAGGGTCTCACTCTGTCACCCAGGCTGGAGTACAGTGATGTAATCACAGCTCACGGCAGCCTCGACTTCTCAGGCTCAAGAGATCCTCCCACCTCAGCCTTTTGAGTAGCTGGGACTACAGACATATATCACGACACCTGGCTAATTTTTTCTGCTTTTAATAGAGACAAGGTCTTGCCACATTGCCCATGCTGATCTTGAACTCCTAAACTGAAGCGACCCTCCCACTTTAGCCTCCCGAAGTGCTGGGATTACAGGCATATACTGCCCTGATTACTTTATTTTACAATCTTCACCCTCATAGCACTCCATATTCCCTTTCCCTGCTTTATTTTTTTTCTTTACACTTATTATCATTTCACAAATTTTACTTTTTACTTACTGATGGTATCTACTCATTGGGATGTAAGCTCTCTGAGAAGAGAAAATTTTGTCTATTTGTCCCTTGCTGTATCCCCAGGACGTAAAACAGTCTAGCTTTGAGTAGGTTATTCAATACATATATATCAAATGAATAAATAAATAAACCAACAATAATGTGAGTGCTCTGTGCCAGATATTGTCCTCAGTGCTTTCACACACATTATCTCAGATATTCCTTCCAATGACTCCATGAACTAAGCATTACCCCCATTTTTTCAGGTCAAGATCCCAACCCAGAACATGGTCTTCACCTTTTCCTCTGACTGGGGAAAGTGAGGCAGGATCTTTCCTTTCTTGCACCAGAAAAACCCTGCAGCACAGAGATCTGGATGAGACTAGGGTCAGAGGGCCTGAATGAGGCCCCGTGGTTCTCACCTGACCACTTTGGAGTCCTTGCAGGAAATGTGCAACTGGAACATATCACGGCTCTCCACACTGTCAATCATCCGGAGGGGGACCTTTAGAGGAAGGGCAAACTAAAGCTCAGACCCTTCACTGGGCACCACTCCTTACCCTCACCCCAGCCTAGGCACTGATGTATCAATAGCAGGAAGGAAACTGACATTTACTGAGGACCTGTTAAGCACCTGGTAACTGGACAAAGTCCTCTGCATATGTGATCCCAATTAATGATCCCAATAACCCTGCATGGCAGGTGTTTTCAGCCCATATTATTGAGGAGAAAAATCAAGCCTGAGTTAGGTGACTTGACCACAGTCACCCAGCTGGTGAGTAGCAATGCAGGAAAAGAGCCCAGGTTTGGCTGACTCCAAAGCCTGTGCTCTTCCAACAATGCCACCATGCTGGCCAGTGAGAGAATAATGGAAAGACAGGAGAAAAGAGAATGAGCCAGAAACAGAGCTATAGCTAGGAAAATAAGGCCAGAAAACATGAGGTCAGGGAGAAAGAGAAGGGAACCCCAACTTTTTATATATTTTTTATTTTTTGAGGCATCGTCTCACTCTGTCACCCAGGCTGGAGTGCAGTGGCACAATCTCAGCTCACTGCAACGTCTGACTCCTGGGTTCAAGCAATTCCTATACCTCAGTCTCCCAAGTAGTTGGAACTACAGGTGCGCATCACCAAGCCCGGCTAATTTTTGTATTTTTAGTAGAAACAGAGTTTTACTATGTTGGCCAGGCTGGTCTTGAACTCCTGACCTCAAGTGATCCGCCTGCCTTGGCCTCCCAAAGTGCTGGGATTACAGGCATGAGCCACCATGTCCAGCCTCCAACTTTTTTAAAGACATGATCAAGGAGAGCTTTAGAATAATCCCACCTTGAACTTCACAGGGATTTTAGCTTAGGGGTAGGAGAACAATACAGAAACTCACGTTAATGACAGAGTCCTTGAATTTGATATGCAGCCGGTAGTTAGAGATGGCAATGAGGGCATCAGCTGCCCGGCCCAGGAACTCTACTCCCTCACCCTGCAGCACTGTGAAGGGGACCTGTCAAGGGGCAGAGAAACCCTCAGTCCAGAAGTGAGTGATCACCTCATCCTCCTCTACAGCCTCTGCTCTGTGGAATTGCCTCTGGAAAAGCTCTGGAAATGGTGGGCCAAGGCACGAGAGGAGAGTACTCTCCACAGTGAGAGCACCAGGCAACAGCTGAAGAAGAAAGCTGCCTTTCCTTCCCTGGGGCCAACAGCTCCAGGATACACAGACAAACCCTCCTCCTCCTGAGACCACAGAGCAGGAAGCCAGAGCTCCAGTACCAGATCCCCTTGAAGATATTTAGGGGAAGGGAGGATGTTTTTTTAACTGGACAGGAAGCCCCATCTATCCTGGCCCCCAACTCCTCCTTACCTGAAGATTCTCCTCCTCCTTCACTAGTTCCTTGGGGGGGAACAGATCCTTGGCTTGGATGTACTCCAGGCTGGGGGGCCCCTCCTCACCCTGTAGGAAGGCCACAGTTCTAAGTCACCAACCTTCGCTTAGCCCATGAGGTTCATTCTGCTCCCCTCCCCCACCAAGAAATCCACAGACAACCATACACACACCTCTAAAGGCTCTGGTCACCAGAGGAGGGAAAAGAGACCTGCCTTGGTTGGAGACAGGTAAGCGTGAAATGGAGAGAGTACTCGAGCCTATTAAGCCTAAGGAAAGAGTGAGGCCCCAGGAGGAATTGGGAACCTGCACTCTTCAAAGGACTCTCCTATACAACCAACATTTCAAAAATGGAGGAGAGAAAACTAAGAAAAAAAGACTCTTTTCCTTAGACCCATGTAAGGGTAAGGCAGGAATGGGGATGGGAAAGTGCTGCCCTGAGGAAAAGGAGCCAGGTGTGGCAGCGAGTTATAGAGAGGAGGGAAATCAGGCCCCTGTAGCCACTGAAGCTTCAATCTGGTGGGTGAGGGAGACAAAGAGGAGTGGGTGGGGGGATTCAGTCCCACGCCTCTAGAGGGCCTTCACTGATGCTTTCAAAAGGAAGATGTGTTCAGGAGCTGGGCTTATCTTCTTGTTAGGCCCACACTGCTGACAAGCCCCCATTACCTGCCAAGTAACCTGCTCTGCCTGCTAATCAGAGGGGAATTCCTGAGGAATACCCACGGTAAGAAGGAACTCCCCGCCCAACCACCAGGGAGGGGACCCGAGGGGATCCACGGGCCTGGGAGGATCCAGAAGACCCAAGGACAGCCAGGGGGGAGAGAGAGAGAGGAGGCCTGGCAGACACCCACGGGAAAGGGGGGGACAGCTGCGAGGACAGATGGGGGAAGCTGGGAAGGAGCATCAGCCAGCGCGGGAGGAGGGGAGGACCGGGAATGATGCAGAGGTAAGGAACCCTGCAGAGGCAGGGAAGATGGAGAAGAGAGGCTGTCTAGGGGACAGTCAAGGAGAAAAGGCTGGCATGTCAGGTGAGGGATGGAGTGGTGGAAGAGAGAAGGGACTGGAGCCCCAAGTCAGCTCACAGAACATCTCTCGCTCCCTGACCAGCCCCCCTAACATCCCACGCAGCCTACTGGCCACATCCCACATCCCCAAGCAAGGATACAGCGGGTGGGACCAAGATGGAGAGGCGGAGGTAAAGGGATATACCCCCGCAGGGCGGGGCCTGGAGATCTGCAGTCAAGGGCAGTGGCTGCGGGGCCGGGACGGACCACAGAATTTCCATTCCTGGCCTTCGACCATCCCCGGCACCCAAAGACTGAAGCAAGCCCAAGAAATAAGAGTTAACCCACCTTCCCTGCCCCTAAACGTTCGGGGTCGGGCCAGGGGCCATGGGAAGGGGGATGGCCTGAAATCGAGGGCTGACCCTGGGGTAGGCTGTGGGCGCAAGCAAGCGTCGGTCTCCTAGGCACCCAAAGGCAGGGTGAGCACTTACGAAGCAGCTAAGCATGGAGCAGGAGACGCGGGCGGTCAGGCTCATGGTCACGGGCGGTCTGGGCCAGCGCACATGCCCCTGGAGCCGCTGCGCTGCCCGCCAGCCCCGGGCGCCCGCCGCATCCCGGCTGCGGGGACGGCCAGGTGCAGCTGCGGCGGCCAGGAGGTGAGGGCGCTGGTGGCGGGCCCTCAGCACGGCTCCCGCACGCCTCTCCCCTCCTTTTCACAATGGACCGGGCCCAGCTCCGCCCTCCAGCACGAGCGCGGAAGGGCGGGGAGCTGGGCGAGGGGAGAGCCCGGGACGCGGCGGGAAGGCGGAGGCAGGGGCGGGGCGGCTCCGCGAGCCCCACCCACAGCCCCAGGCTCCTCCCTTCCCGCGGACCCTGGGCCTTGTCCGAAGGCGTACCCCACTCCAGGGACCTTTAGGGGCTTTCAGGAATCTGGGCTATGGCACCGCCCAGACAGATGGGCTGGAGCAGAAAACAAGACCGCCTACATCTTCTCATTTATCTTTTTCCCAGGTGGGCCACCCTATGCCCTCTTAGAAACCCATCCCATGCCCTCCCCTCCTCTCTTAAGTTCCCGGACACCTGCTCTGGATCCCAAGGTGGAGCTCACCTACCCACAACCCATTTGCTTCCTCCTTTCACTCTAAAACCACTACCCACCATGCCCCGGTCCATCAGGGTCTTTCAATCCTGTGACTTGGCTAAACCCTTCTTTCCCCTTAGAATGGTGCCAGGTTAGTCATTCCACGCTCCTGGAAAGGGAAATGAGCTTTTATTCCAATACCCCTACCAAACCCAACTCCTTCAGCTCCTTGTTTCACATTCTGATCTCTTGTTTCACATTCTGATCTCTGCGTAAGAAAGTCCTTCTTCAAGGAGAAAGGATTTCTTAGCCTGGGAAAGAGAAGAGCTGGAAGTATGGACCACAGAAGTTACACAAAAACGAAACTTGAAACTCAGGAGCAGCGGAGTAGAGAGAGTTGGGTAGAGGGCCAAGGAATAAGGAGCAGGAAGAAGGGGCTCAAAATATTACCAAGAGTCACAGAAGGAGCTCACTGGAACCCCAAACTTCCTGCACCTAGTAACTTTCAGATACCAGGGCTTTTGTCTTGTCTGGGGGAGAAGGGAGGAATAAAAGAAAACCTGACATTTTACTAAGCATCTACAATGAGCCAGGCAGTTTCTAACTACCTCACTAAAACTTTTCAGCCCCTCAAGAAGGAAATCTTATCCTGTCTTACTGGTGAGACTTAAGCTTAGAGAAAAAGTATGCAATTTACCTAAGTGGTGTGCTAGGATTTGAAATTAGATGAAGCTGATTCTGAAGCCAATGCTCGTTTCACAGTATCCCAGAAGAGAAAAGGGAGCAATCTGTTGGTGGGAGCCCAAACCAGCAGGCTTTCTGAGAAGAGACCGAACCAATCATGCACACACCAGATCCACATGTCTATGGAAGGGAGGGAGGGAAGGAGGAAATCCTCTCATCTACTGAATTCTTTAACCTGCCCCTAAGCACAAAGGACACCCAAAAGAACCTGAAGATAACACCAGGTTAAGAGCCTGGTCTGAGCCAGGGCCTATAGCTCTCTAGGCCTTTCCCATCTCACTACCTCATCCTAGCTCTCAGGAATTACGGCGTTCCCTGGACTTGGGGTGAGAGAAGGGCAGTTACAATTAATGGAAAATTCACAGGATCATTGTAAACTACCTCTAGTGATATTCTGGGCACCCTGAAGATGCTATCCTGATAGATATTTAGTCAGCTGTCACCTGTAGTGGCTTAACGGCAGCACCCTGGAGCTGGAGAAGCCCCACAGTTTTGGTGGAGTCACTCCTGATATAGCATCCACAATATTCAAAGGACCCACCAGAAGTCCAAGGATCCTGAGATAAAGAAGCCCTGGCTTTTCAGACCAGAACACAGAGATCCTACCGGGGACGCAAGAAAAAAGGAGGACTGTTATGAAGGGTTAATAGTAGTGTGAGGAAAGTGTGAGGCATAGCACATGCAGAAAAAGATTTCTAGAAGCTTCCGGTCCCAGTGCTGAATACTGGCTAATGTTTTGCAATCTGAAGAAACCCTAATTTATCTCCAGGGTAGATGAACCTGTTTAGGAGCTGAACAGGGTAGCCTGGAGCTCAAGGTCTAGGAGAGGTGGGGCAGCTTCACAGAGAAAGACACAGGGATTACAGAAAACACAATGACCTGAGGAAAAAAAGAGTACTCACCATTCTACCGTGGCAAGGGTCCTGGCTGCCTGCTTCTCACTGTAAGAAGACAGAGGAAAATAAAAGTAAAGAGTCCCATCAACATTACCATGGAATCAACAAATGCTACCCATCTACCTCTGACCTTCTCTACAACATATTCTTCTCCCTCGCAGAGACCCTAGTCTCTCCACAAGTCACCATACCAGAGAGAGGCAACGGGAGCTACATAGGGAGAAAGCAACAAGTGATCCTGCAGGGCATAAAGTCAGCCACGAGGTTCTGGAGCAGGAATGAGTGTCATCCAAGATTATTCACCAGAACTCAGGAGTCCTGATTCCCAGATGCAGAGGGAGAACACTTCTTTGTGGGACAGAACTGCCAACTCTGAAGAGACAAAGGCTGCCCAACTGGGGCTCATTTTGGGCCCTGAATCTTTGGGCAAAGTGGCAGTGGCTGAAGGGGCATGAATCCACAGGAATGTTTGGCCAGTCTCTGAGTCTCGGAGTAGTACCTACCTGACCTGTTTACTGGGGGCAGAGTCCAAAGTGGGACAAGCGTGGAGGTGGGGGCGGGGGGGGAGACCACAACCTGTGATCAGAGGGCAGCAGGGCTGCACAGGCACAGGTCCTGCTGAGTGTACTTGACACCAAGTTGGGTGGAGGTTATGGAGAGGAGCCCACACAACAGGAATAGAATCAGGCCAATTCAGACCTTGGAGTCAGCATCTGTCCAATGAGCCCAAGTAACAGGGATTTCAGGATGGGGCCTCCTAGGCTTACTTAGGAAGCCAGGCCCAGATTTCACTGACACTTTCCTTCATGCCTGCTATCCTCAGGGGCAGTACAGCAGAGCCCTATGGGAGACTGCGGGGATAAAAGCCTCCATCTGTGGTCCTGCCCACCTCCCTGTTCACAGTACCCTCTTCCCTAGACCACTCTCCCTCATGGGGGAACCCGCAAGAGGCAAGCCAGAGGTGCTGCCTCACCGCCCACTGGCACGCAGCCCCAGGGAACGAAGGGAGGGTAGGAAGGACAAGGATCAGGCCTGAGAGGCCCAGGGTTTTCAGGCCTACGAGATCTGGTCCCGGGGGGCGGGCCAGGTTGGCAAGGGAACCCAGGTGCCCAGGTTCTAGGGGCGGAGCCTAAAGACTCGGAGGCGGAGCCCCAAATGACAGAAGGCGGAACTCAGGAAAGCAGGTGGGGGCCAGGGCGGAGCCGGGCAAGACGTGGTCGCTGCGGTTCCCAGGCTCGCAGTGCAAGGGGCACGGTGACTCACCCAAGCGGCGTCCGCCCGACCCTCCGAGGCCGCGCTCTGGCCACTTCCGTCTCCCGCAGCTGCTGAGGCCGCGCTGTCCCGACCCCACCACGGTGCTCTTCGCCTCAACCAATTATATCTCTAGCCTGTGCCCGCCCTGGCCAATAGCCACGCCAAGTCCCGCCCTGCCCCCATCACACAGCCACCGCCCTCACTCTCGACGCCACTCATTGGTCGAGACGGGCAGACGCCCTCCCAGTCTTTACCCAATCGGATGCCGGAAGACAAGACTATACCTGGAGGGAGGAGGAGCGGCGCCGGAGAGGAGACGCGACCAATGGGAAATCACAGCGCGTCCTTGCGGTAGCCAATAGGAGAGCAGTAAAGAGGGGGCTGCCGGCTACAGCTCTGGGGACCGGAAGTGGGGGCGGCTAGTCGCCTACTGGTAGCGCAATTAGAGGCGGGCATTGTAAGGTACAAGCCTTAAGCCACTTCCGGCGATAGACCCGCCCTGGAGGTCCTTCTCAAACAAATCCCCAGTGGCACCTCAGTTTATCCATTCCCGTTTTGGTTTCGCTGCTGTCATCCGGTCCCAATGCCAGAATAGGAGGCTAGGAGAGAAGGGAGGACTAGGCCTGAGGTTCCGTCTCAGTCAACTCCGACTGGCTGGGATTTCCCCCTTCCTGTGTCTGGTTGGGTTCCTCCAACACTCACTTTGTATCGATAAACGACCCTGCCGTTCTTCACAACCTGCGTTGTGCTGCTAGTCCTGAGTGAAGAACTCTCATCCGAGAGATGGAAAATCTGGATCTGAGACTGCCAGTAACTAGCTGCGGCCTCCTAGTCTGTAAAGGGAAGGGAGACCAGCACGCTCCCAAGGACCCAACTTATAGCCCCTCTCTTTCTTTCTTGTCCGGGGACCCAGAACAGACCACAAGACGGAGTGTGGCCGCTGGAGGTCGCCGTGGACCCGCGATACCACCAACCGACAGAATTGGGAAACAGTTGATTCAGATTCTCAGCTAATATTCTCAGGTCTGGAGTGGGCCTGAGCGCTTTAATACGAAGCTCCGGGGCCAATGGGTCCTCACCTCTCTGTTTATAGAACATTGAAACTTCAGTACAGTCGGTAAGTTCCAGGAAGACGAGAACTCTGCACTACTTTAACTCCAGGGTCCAGAACGGTCTGCAATCTAGCAGATGCTGTAAAATTTTTAATTAAATACTGAACTCCTGTAGGACAATGATTGTGTTTTTATTCATTCCTAGCACTTACTATAGTGTTTGGTGATTACAGTGGCTGCATTTGTTTAAAGTTCTTTCACAGGTTTTTTACAGTGTAGAGCTTAACCTGCCTATTCCTTTTACCAGATCAGGAGAAACAGAAAGTCAGGAAGTTGCACACAGTTAATACCTTGTTTTCCCAAGGGCAGGTATGAAATCCAAAACTGCTGCAGAATTAAAGGTATGTACGTGGGAAAGATGGAGAGAGACCCACAGCCCAGATAATAAAGGCAGGATAGATATGGTCATTAGGATGGAGAAGCCAGACTGGATTCTAAGCAGGTACTAAGAAGGGGAAACAGAAAGTTTTCCCCACTCTCCCTTCCCTACTAAAAGCCAGAAGCCAACATCTACCATTAGCCTTTCAAAACTGGGTCCCAGGATCTTGGTCTCCAGGAGGTCAGAAAGATACACACAGGGACACCAGAAACCACCTACAGATTTATTAAACTTTATTTCCTCTGAGTCTCTGGGCAGTCAGCAGGATGTAAGGCGAAGTGGCAATAGCTGAAGGGGCCTGAGCAGAGCTGGTGCTGGGAGGGGCCGACATGGACAGGAAGAGGAAGAGATTTAAATATCCAGGGCTGAAAGCCAGTTAATGGGTCTCCTTCATCTGTTTTTGTATTTTGTGTAGCATCTCCTGCATCCGCCGGAGCTGGAATAGGCATAGGCATCAAAATGGGCCTTTTTGGAGAGTCCTTTAGTATTGGGGAAGTGCCCCAAATTTCTAATCCATTAAGCCAGGACCTTGGTAGCCCTGAGGTATGATGGAGACTCTGGACAGAACCACCTATTGACCTATCCAGGACCCAAACAGCCAGCAGAGCTAGGGATCTTTCTATTAACAAACCAAGATATACCAATGTTGATGATCAAACAGGGGACCTTCCCTATACCCCATACTGTTCTCACCTCCTCATCTTTCTCTCGGATAAGCTTCTCAGTTTCTGGATCTGACCCTGGTGGGACAGCAGGGATGGGGAAGTCGGTACCACTCTCTCGAGTCAGTTTGCTAAGAGGAGAGAAGGGTTGGTAAGGCTAGGAGGACCCCAGTACCCACTTAGATTGGGCCTATAGAAGAACAAAAGAAAGGTTTGGTCTCACCCAAGGCTAGGCTTGGGATCCCCCCTGCCACCTTTGTCCTGGCTTCTGGTCATACTTGCGATTCCGTTCCTTCACCACCAGGCGGGTCATGCTCTGGATGCACTGTGCCCGGTAGTTCTCATAATGTGTCTCCCGCGTCACATCCTTCAGGTCCTGCATGTGGGTACGCACCAGCATTGTCCTCAGCTTCACAAAGTCGCAGTGCCCTGGGTTTTCCACTGCATAGCAAGGCTAGGGGTCAGCCAGAGGCATAGGTAGGGGAGAGCCACTGAGGGGCAAGGAGATACCCCGGTCACAGGCTCAGTGCTTTACCTTCCACGATGCCCCAGGGGTAGAGTCGACCCCGAACTCGCCGCCCTCTGGCCTCTACTACAGTGTTGCTGCCAATGACTGCAAATGGGATGCTTTCCTGGAAGAGGTTGGGGTGCCTGTCAACACCCTCTGTTCTCACCTGTTTCTTTCTACCTGTATCGTCATCTTCTCTGCTTCACTCTGGGAAGCCAGGGTCCTTTCCCACCCTGATAGCCTGAATATAGAATTCACTCCCTTTTTCCACCCAGAAGAAACAAGATGGGAAGGGGATGCCCTAGAGTAGCCCCACCTTTAGGGCTTGATCCTGCAATTTGAAGTCCTCATCCTCATCAGAGTCACAGTCTGGGAATTGATAGATCTTGATTCCAAAGCGCTCAATCTCCTCCCGGATCTGGCAAACAGATGAAGGGCCCACAGTTCTGGGGACCACATCCTTTCTAGAAGCCCACCTGATCCCCTCCCATCACCAGCTTCCCTCACTTTGCGTTTCTTGCAGTCCACTTCAGGAGGTGTCAGTGTGTCCGCCTTAGCCAGGATAGGCACGATGTTGACCCGCTGATGCAGGGCCTTCATGAATTCAACATCCAATGGCCGGAGCCTGGAGAACAGGAATCTGTGACCACCTGCTAGTGGCAGCCCTGCCCCTGGGCTCTTGGCCTGTTCCCTTGACAGCACCCAGTGGTGCCAGGAGCCTCAGGCTTGGACCATACCCATGGCCGAAGGGTGAGATGAAGTACAGGCAGCAGTGCACCCTGTTGTCTTGGATGTTCTTTCGGTTCAAGCCACTCTCATCTCGGAAATACTGCTCAAACTGCTGATCAATGTATTCTGCCACAGGCTTCCAGCTGGGGCAGGGACAGACAAGCAGAGAAACTGTGAGCGTGGGCGCCACCTAGTGAGCTTTGGGACTGCAGAGAAGTAGCCCCTCCCTGAGCAGTGTTTTCAAGACATTGTTATTCCCTGGCTTGCTTCACCAAATCTTCAGGGAAGTTCCTGAATGGGATGGTGTATATCTCGTCTTGATACAAAAGCCTGAGTACTCAGGCAGAGTTTAATAACTACTAGTTTGATGACAGGAAAAGGGCCCAGGTGATCAAACAAAAGAGTAAGAATAGGCTGGGTGTGGTGGCTCACGCCTGTAATCTCAGCACTTTGGGAGGCCGGGGAGGGCAGATCACTTGAGGTCAGGAGTTTGAGACCAGACTGACCAACATGATGAAACCCTGTCTCCACTAAAAATACAAAAATTAGCTGGGTGTGGGTGGTGTGCACCTATAGTCCCAGCTACTTGGGAGTCTGAGGCAGGAGAATCACTTGAATCCAGTAGGTGGAGGTTGCAGTGAGCCAAGATCATGCCACTCCAGCCTGGGCAATGGAGTCAGACTGTCTCAAAAAAAAAAAAAAAAAATAGCAAGGTAGGGCTGCAGGCAAACACCAACTGGAAGCCAGGGAAACCCTAAGTCAGGTTTCCAGTCTAACCTCAGAGCCTTTTTGCTCATGTGTTTCTACCGTCTCCTCTACCTCTCCAAACATATTCTATCCTTCAAGCCATAAGAGCCATCTCTTCCACGAAGTCTCCTTTGACTATACCTCTCTCCTTCTCTTCACTACAGAGCAAAACAAATAAATAAATTAATAAATTTCCCCAAGAACCTCAATTTCATATCCTTTGCGCTTTTATTATCTTGTTTAATCCTCACTGCCCTCACAGGTGGACATTAGGCATTATGATCACCATCACTCTCATTTCATACATGCAGAAACTAAACCCAGAGCAGCTAACAGACTTGTTCCAGGCCCGATGTGGTAGTTCCCGCCTGTAATTCTAGCACTTTGGGAGGCTGAGGTAGGCGGATCACTTGAGCCCAGGAGTTCAACAACAGACTGGGCAATATAGCTACACCCCCATCTACAAAAAACTACAAAAAAATTAGCTGGCATACACCTGTAGTCCCAGCTACTTAGGAGGTTGAGGTGGGAGGATAACCTGAGTCCAGGGAGCCTGGGGAGGTGGTTGATCAGGCCACTGCACTCCAGCCTGGGCAATAGAGTGAGAACCTGTCTCAAAGAAAAAAAAAATGGCAGGGAGAGGACTTGCTCTAGGTCATTTGGCTAGTAAATTCTCTACCCATCTGAGCCTCTAAGCTCAGTGCGCATTTGCCACTACACATTGCCTGACCCATTTACTAATTTAAGTTGCTATCTAATTGAAACATTGTTAGAGAATACCCCCACCTCCCCCACTTCCCTGTTGCCACTTGACTATAAGCCTCTCAGGGATAGGAATCATTCATGCTTGTTCTAAATCCCTTAAAATGTCCAGCACAGGCTGGACATCTAGTATGTGCTCAATACATTCTAGCTGATTTGATGCTTTGCTGTTGCCAAAATTCTGAAATTCTTAAACATTTTGAACGAAGGGCCCTACATTTTCATTTGCACTGGGCCCAACAAATTATGTTTCTGGTCCTGCAATTAGCATTGTTAAAATTCACCAGTATGCTATAAATAGCCCTTTGCACTCTTGAGTGTGCATGCATCATGCTGGGTGATGTTCAGATCAATTGGAGAGGTAGTTAAGGGCTGGTATGTTTTAATTAAAGAAATGTCTGACAAAATGAGTACATATGGAGGTGCACTTTAAACTGTGAGGTGCCTGGAAAATGAAGTTATTAGTATTATGGAAGGTAAGAGACAGTAGATAAACTGATTTAAGAAGATCATTTGCTGAAGATCATGAAGTTACTAAATGCCAATCAAGATCTGAACTCTCTGTCTAGGGCTCTTAGCACCACCTGCCTAACTTCTTCATCAAAGGTATCACCTTTTCTCCTGTCAATCTCATCAGTTCCCCTCTTCATCTACTCACTTAGGTCAGACCATTAGCTAAGCATCCCTCTAGCACCTGAAAAATAAAAAAGCCCAAATGATAGGAGGTTGTGGTAAAGCCAGCTTTTCTTTCACCAGGTAGCCTAGAAGGTACCTGGAGTTTAAACACAGTTCCACCATTTTTCCCTTTTGCCTATTCTTCCTCGCCTTTACCCTCCCTCCATTCATGACCAGCCCTTCAACATTTAGGTACCCTTGTTTGTGGCACCTAGACTGTTGCTAGTGAAAGGAAAAAGTGTGAGTTTATTGAGCATCTACTATGTAATCAAACTCTGTCCTACATGTTTTCACACTTCACATGTGTTTGCTTTTTGAGGCTCTTCTTTCTTATCTGTTTTTTTTTTTTTCTTCTTTTTTTTGGTCTCACTCTGTCTTCCAGGCTAGAGTGCAGCGGTGTGATCACAGCTCACTACACCCTCGACCTCCTGAGCTCAGTGATTCTCCTGCCTCAGCCTCCCCGGCAGCTGAGACTACAGGCCCATGCCACCATGCCCGGCTAATTTTTTTAACTTTTGTAGAAATGGCATCTCACTATGTTGCCCAGGCTGGCCTTGAACTCCTGGCCTCAAATGATCCTTCTGCCTCAGCCTCTTCTTTCTTATGTCTGTACCCCATTAAAGAATCATAGGGCAGAACTGGAACATTAGAGGAACATTAGAAGTCACCTATTCCAATCCTTTTCCTCTTACTTTATAAAGGAGGGGGTGGCTGTCAAGTAAGGGAAGTTACATGGTCAAGGTCATAGACCTCTTCCTCCTGAGAAGTATGACTATATCTGGGCCTATATGTATATCTGTGTGTGTATGGAGAAGGGTGGCTCAGGGGCAGCTGGAATTGTGCTTAGTCAGACATACCACTCTGTATTGTTGACTGCATCCCCAAAACCTGGTGTGTCCACAATGGTGAGCCGCAGCCTTACACCTTTCTCTTCTATGTCCACTGCATGCTTAGTGATCTCCACGGTTTGCATGATCCGCTCTGGAGAAGGGGGAAACTGAGGCCAGGGGAAGGGCAGGGACCTGCCCAGTCAGGATGAACCACTCACCCCAAACTGCTTCGTTGCCCAGACTGCTTCATCCACATTGCCCCCTTCTCCACCCCCAAGCTGCCTGGGGGACTGTTCCCTGGGAACCAGCAAGGAGTACATTTCCCAACACAGGAAATGCCGGTGGCTGTTGGCTCTGGCCCCAGCCTCTTCTCTGATCCCGTTTTGTTTTTTTTTTTTTTTTCCTTGGATTCCTGGAATCCTTGGGGGTCAGAGACTCATTCAGAGAGCAAGACTCTAGTCCCTGCCCTGCTTCAGCACCCAAATCTTTAGGGAGCTGGCTGGTGGGCTGCCAGGCAGATAGGCCTATGGAGAGCTGCTGTCAGTCCCTCTAGGAAGCCTTTGTTTCCAGCATGTGGGGGAGAGTCCCATCCCCCAGACTCTGGAGTGAGTTTAATTTCCCAAGACAAGTCCGCCTGATTGTCCTCTCCTTTCCTTACCTTCAGCACCAAGGAGTTTCCGGTCCCGGTACAGATCAGTGAGGAAGAGGCTATTGACAAGTGTAGATTTGCCCAGGCCAGACTCTCCTGAGAGGAGAGAGGACACAGGCACCAAATCAGAAGGTAAGATCTATAGCCAAAAAGCAACTCCACTGGATTAAGGTTTAGAGGAAACTACTTTCTTTTCTAATCGGAACTAGAGTAACTATAGTATTTTAGAGCTTGAAGGAAGCACAGAAATTGGCTTGGGAGAGCAAGAGATTGCTCAAGGTCACACAAAAGAGGCAAATACTAGAAAACGGTTGGTCAAATGTTCTTTGCAACCAATTTGTACCCCCACTCCACCCCAACCCCATATACATACACTCTCAGAGGCCAATAACTCCTGGCTATTTGGCAAAGAGGCACAGCCACTCACTGCTTGCTCCTTTCAACCTCTACTCCCTTCCCACTCATGGACACACACACCATCCCCACCTGAAACACACCCTGCCCAACCCAGCCCTGCCCCTTTTCTACCTGCCACCATGAGAGTAAAGTCAAAGCCTTTCTTCACGGACTTTCGGTGGACTTGGTTGGGGAGGGTTGCAAAGCCCACATACTCCTTGTCATCCTAGCAGACAGGAAGGCAGAATGCGTCAGGACAAGGAGCTGAAGGGGCCCTGGCACCCAGCACTGATCTTCTCTCCCTTTCAGGTCTTTGCCCCAGCCTTTAAGAAGCAGTGCCAGACTCCTGTGAGCTCCTATTTCAGGCCACCAACTGGGCTTCTTGCCATTGCTGAAACTGTTAGTTTCCAATGCCCTTGGGGGCAGATATTACAGAGCTAGGGCTGACACAGGACTGAAAGAGGTCCCAGACACACACACACACACACACACACACACACACACCACCCCGGTCTTCCTGCAGCAGCCCACTGAAAGGCAAAGGCAGGGCTGGGGGCTCTACCTCAGAAGAATCATAGGGATCAAGCTTGCCCCATGGGCTGCGGGGCCTAGCAGATGGGCTGAGAGGGGCTGGGGCACAGAAGTACTGCTGGCTGTCAGAGGACTGGGGCCACGAGGGGGGTCTGAACTCCAGGTCATCATCATAGAGGTCTGGGGCCTGGGGCCTGGATGCCCAGGTCTTAGCCTCTGGTGGGTGGCAGCTCTCGCTTCCTGAGAAATCCTTCACGAACTTGCTCAGTTCTCCATCATCTGTGGTGTCCTCCAGGAAACGCTTGATCTGGGGGAAGTGGGGTGGGTGGAGTAGGTAGGAGGTGATGGGAAGGGAAGAATGAGGAAGGAGACGGAAGACAGGAGAAGGCAAGAGGGAAAGGGAAAGCACTTGTGGTTAGAAGAGAAAGAAACTACAGCCAAGCCAGACCAAGTGCTCACCATCCCTCCCTCACCTGCTCACAAGCCTCCCCAATCCAAGATGCCAGGAAGGGCCCCAGGGTCCAAGAAGAGCCCTGGGCACCCCCAAATCCCTGGCAACTGCTCTTGAGAACTGAGGAACTCCAGTTCTGGTCTCCCTCTCAGCAGCATGTTTTTTGAGGCTGCCTTTCCTGGGGTTCTGGCCTAGCCAGGGACTGTCTCAGGCCAGGAAGTAAGGCCAGAGTGAATACGATAGAGCAGACAGAGGCATTAGACCCAAAAGGAGAGTACAGAGCATCAGAATGGGGCAGGGGATGAGGGAAGTAGGTAGGAGAGAAGAGAGCTGCCTGTGCCAGGCAGGTCAACCAGCAGGGGGTTCCGTGCCTCCTGTCACTACTGGTCAGTGAGCTGGGAGACTGAGGTACAGATTCTACTGCCAGTGCTCAATCCCCAAGGTTCACGGCCCAGCGCTCAATATAGCTGATCCTACCCCTTACTTCAGACACTGAGCCACACCCGAATCTGACCCTGGGCCCTGGGAGAGAAGAGTAACCTGCCAGTGGATGCTGACTGTGGGTGGAAGGCAGCTGGGAGGGACCAGCTAAGGGATGATGAAAGAGCCTGGCGAAGGCTGAAGGACAGCTGGGCCTCCAGAGCTTCTGACAGCCCCCACCTGTGAGGGACATATCAGGGGAAGCACCCTCAGTTGTTTCCTTACCCCTCTTCCCAGCCAGCAGGGTCTAGCCTAAACCATGACCCACAGGGGGTGGTAGGCAGAGAATGGTCTGACTCCTCTGTAGAAGCCTGTTCTACCCTATCCCCAGCTCAGAAGAGGGACCATTTTCCCCCAACTCTCATGGTCAGCTCTAGACCCTAAAGATTCTCCTCTCCTTTGGGGGTCAGCCTCCTTTGTGGGGTGCCTGGCAGTGCTGGGTTCAGCTCCGCCTCACAATACCCACGTGCCACCCCCAGACAATGGACAAGGGCCAGCTGCAGAAACTGACTCACTCTCTGGGGGTTAGCCAAGCTAGTGGGGACTACCCCAGACCACTGTGGAGTCACAGCTAGAGTTGGGGAGATAAGATGGCCACAGTCTTCCTACAAAGGGAAGACTTGAGGGAGGCGGATATGCACACTGACAGGTATATGCTAGAGGGAAGAGGTTGAGATAGGGAGGTTAGAGGAAAAAGTCTGCTAGGAGCTACTTCCAGGCTGTCACCTCTCAAGTCCTCACAGCTGCTTATAGCCGTAGTGCTCACCTGGACAGAGGGGAGGAAAAAACTGGAACCCAAAACTGGAACCAGCAGGTGGAGGCTAGGTGTCCTGAGACCAGCCTAACCCAGGGCTTTTCTTACCTATGATATTTGTGAGGTCCAGTGGCGACCATACATCCCAGTTTATGCCTGTTGTCCTGACATCATGATTAATTGTGCCCTTTCACTCTCAAAAGTGTCCCAGCTTAGATAATTAATTATATGGCAACAGAAAAAGGGTGGAACTTGGGGGCAGCAGCTCTTGTTGTCTGGCAGCTAATAAGTCTGGGGAATTCCAAGAAATCCTGCCTCTCTGCACAAATCCACAATAACCCAGCAGTCGGTCTGGGGATCAGGACAAGGGTGGGAGAGAGAAAGCTGTGCTTCACCTGGTTTCACTCAGGGACACTGAGTGGAGAGGCAGGGAAGGGAGAAAGAAAGGCACTAATGAAGATCCCTAGCCCCCACAATCTTCCAGCAGAGCCTCCAGGAATCCAGCACCGTCCTCATCTCTGCCAGCCCTGGCCACTCATCCGCATGGAGGAGGCCACAGGGGCTCTAGACTAGGAGTCAGGATGCTAGGGTCCTCACCTCCTGCCTGTCCATCCCCACCGCCAGCTCTGCCAGTGACCAAATCATTTTCTGACTTTCAGCCCCAATCCCATCCAAGGCAGGGAGAAGACAGGTCAGGTCCACCCATCTCCCAGAGCAGCACCTTACCCCAGCTTCAGTCCTGTCCTCAGGGACAGAATTCCCTTGCCATCCCAGTGAATGGTCCATGTCCCACGCTTCAGACTCCCTGTCAGCAAGCTCTAGGTCTAATTTTATCTCCCAGGCAAAGTTCCTCATACACAAAAACAGCCTTGTTTTGATGCTCTTGTTGTCTGGCTTCCTGGCTTGCTCCTTTCCTTTTCTCTTTGACCCCTTTCTGTCTCTGGCAGGGGCCAAAAAAGCCTGTGGAATGTCCTTCCCCACCCCACCCCCTCCTCCCCTTCCCTTGGCTCCCACCCTCCAAGGACAGCTCAGCTGCAGCAGGATCACTTGGTTCCTCTGCAGTCCCCTCCTCCTCTGATTGGCTGCCCCATGACGCCTGCCCACTGCCTACCCTGGTGGGCACAGCACCAACCTCCCAATGTCTGCCTGCAGCACAAGCTCTTGATCCATTTGACCTCTCCTGTTAACCTCCAAGGACACCGTGATCTGCCTGAGGACTATGAGCTGTCCCCAAGTGACCCAGCCCATCAGCACTTGAGGACAGCCACCCAGGATACCCATTCCCAAAGGATTTCAATCCCCCAATCTCTTTCTTTCACCTTAACTTTAAGCAGTGCTGGAGTAGGACGAGATGCCCTATAATCCCCCATATAGATTTTTGTGGGAATGGCCCCACACTTCTTCCCAAGTGTCCCTTTCTTTTTTTCCAGTGGGGAACCTCACTGTCTTTAGAAATCTGCTCCTAGATTTCCCTGCAGGGAGCCCCATCACAGAGGGGACTTTGCTCAAGAGACTCCCCTTACCCTAGGACACCTCACCTCCTACTCATAGCAACCTATATCAATTCCACCACTCCATCGCTTCCATAGCGTCAACAGGGGAGATGTTAGCACTTGGTCTCTGAGGAGCATGGGTTCAAGACAATGGGAGGCTGGCAGCCCAGAAACTTCAGAGCTGCCATTTAAGTGGGAGACAAATTAAGAGGCCTGGTTAGAAGTGTGCACTCAACTAGGAGTCAGGGGGCCACTGTTTCTGGTTGGAAGGAAACATCTTTTATGAGTCTGGATAGTATCTTAATTTCAGGACTTTAATGGTCAGCTGTGAATGGCTCTTCCTTGCCTCCCAGGGAGGCTGGGGAGAGAAAGCACTCACAGATGTGAGTGTGTTGAACCTGAGAAGACAAGGTGCATCTCAAGTCACAGAATGGTCATTAATGTTGACCTGTCATTCTTTTCGCATGTAAATTTCAACTCCCTGGGGCATCTGGGTTGGGGAGGTCTTCACCACTGATTCCTGGGACACTGATGTCCTTGGACAAAGAGACCCTCATAGAAGAGTCTGATCTGAACCAGTCAGCCTAAGAACTTGGCTGGCTTGAGAGCAGGGGCCTGAGGATGGGGACTTTGGTGATGGTGGTTGGAGTGGGGGGTGTCTTTAATTAGAGAAGAACAGGGTGGCCTTAGACAAGCTGAAAGCACCAAGACCTCAGCTGAACTGAACTTAGTGTGTGGCAGAAAAAGCCCCTCTAGCCCCTGCTGGGCTTGGCACTGGGGACAATCAGGCTTCCCCAGGCTTCCATCCCTAGAACAATCAGTCCCTCCATCCCCCATGTGGGGAGAAGTGGGGGACAGGAATAAGGACAGGCCTCTCCCAGGAACCCCCTTTGGGGAAGGTCACAGGGTCACCAAGATTTCCTGGCCAAGGCTTGGGCCGCTGCCTAGACACAGCTTGAGAGGCAAGAGCCCAAAAGTTGGCCCTTCCAGACCTGAATGCTTGTGATCCCAGGGGGCCCAGGGAGTTCCCTTCTGGAGGCTGCCCACAGCCAACATCGCACCCCACCGGCTGGTCAGGGATCCCCTCCTGCTATAAACAGTTTGTACCCCAGTGCAGAGGGCAAAGGCTGTAGGGCTTCCAGACTGGGAGGAAAGGATGGTGTGTGGCCTGGAGGTCCTGACAGCCTTACGTTATTTATGACAGACTCCGGCAACAATGTCTGGCAGAGAGAAGAGGAGAAGAGAAGACATCTTAAGCCAAGCATCAAAACTTCCTACCTGGGCACCTCCAGGGAGGCTGGCTGGAGTTACTGCTTCTTTTCCCACTAGAGGCAGGTGGCAGGAATGGGTGCCCCCACCCCCACACACTGCAGAGGGACCTTGATGGTGGAGAGGGAGGAGGTAGGTGCAGCAGGAGGAAGCTTTCCATTGGTTCCTGACTCGGGGGCAAAGAGATACAGCTAATCCCACAGGGCAGGACGGTGGGCTGGGCCTCCTCTCAGGGGTCTCTTTGGGAAAGCCTCAGGGACTGCCCCTTGTCAGGCTGAGGGAAGGAGGGGCCAAGCATCTCACAATCCCTCTTAGGGAGGCAGGCAGTGTTTATGGGCCTCCTCTGTGTTTTCCAGAGGAAGTTGATACGGACCCCGGTGCCCAGGGTAGGTGGGTGAGGAGGGGTTACTCAGGTAAAAGCTGACCCAGGCGAGCATGGGGACCCTCACCTTAGCTCATCACTGACGCGCCTTCCCCAGCCCAACATGCGCGTCTCCGCCGGCGGGCACCTCCCTCAGCACGGACCCACCCCTTCGTTCGAGACCGCAGGCATCACCCAGGGGTCGGGGCCCACTCTGTGGCTGCTCAGAGGGAAAACTTGGGAGCCGCGACGCAGCGCCGCCCGGCAGCAGTGCCAGCCTATGCCCGGGCCGGCGACGGCGCCTCCCATCCCGCACAGCCGCGACTGCGGTGCCGCGGGTCCCCTTGGAGCAGCCCGGGAGCTGCCTGTCCTGCTCACCCCGGCCCTGCCCCGCGCCCACCCGCCTGCCTTACCATGGCTGCAGCCCGGGCGGGGCCGGCTCCGCCTGGACTGCGCCCGAGCGACCCGCGGCTGAAGCTGCGCGCCGACCTCGCAGCAACGCCGTCCCCCGCCCGCCTCCCCGAGTGCGGACCGTTGGGGGCGGGACCGGCGGCGGGGGAGGAGCGAACCGGCCTCGGGGCGGGGCCTGCACCACAGCGGTTAGGGGTGCCGGCGCGAGCCGGGCCAGGGTGCCCACCTGGGGGCCGGCCTCACAACCCTTGACCCCCGGAGGCAAAGGGTATGGAGAGACAGCTAGGGCAGAGCGGAGAGCCTCAGCTCCTCGTCCCCGGGCTGCACCGGACACCTGGCCCTTCTTTACTCAGCTCCAGAAGTACCGCGGGGGCTTGAGCCAGTTCCCAAAGAAAAAAGAACGGCCCACCTGGCATCCCCATAAGGAGATGCCTTTGGAAGGGAGGGGGAGTTGCTGCATGACTTGGAGAGAAACCATTAGTTACCCCAGAGATTCAGCAAGGTTTTCATAAAGTGAAGCCGACTGATGCCCATTACTGATCACCACACCTCTTAAAGAGGAATGTCAGATATTCTCCACCTCCACCTGAGCTGTGAAGACGCAGGTTAAAGACAGGCTCCCTTCGTGCAGTACCGCAGATTAAAGATGAAAGAGGATTTGCTGCACAAATTATCCAGGGATCATCTACTGGAAGGATGGAAGGGAGAGGCTGAGTGGCTTTAACAGGACGGTGGAGCTTTGCCTGTGGCTGAGGACAGTGGAGAGGGCTGCAGGAGAGGCCAACTCAGGCATGATCCAGGCCCAGCTGGGCCCCTCTTCCTCTGAAAAGCAGGTGAGATGCTGAGGGGACAGATGCCTCAGCAGCTTTAGAGGCATTAGAGGCTCAGAAGGGTCAAAGCAGCAGCTAGGGGAAGGCAGATGCTTGGTGAGTGGGGTGTTGGTGAGGGATTTCCTGAGCTAAGTAGGGTCTGAGCTGGTCAGGCTCCTGCAAGTTTCCAGAACCATGTCCTTTCCTGACCCCCAAGACCCCTCTCTCAATGGCAAGCTGACTGGCTTCTCCCTGAATACACTCTGGACAAAACTGAGACCCACAGGCCTAGTCCTCTCTGTTGGTAGAAGTGCCAGAGGCCTGCCTGCCTTATTTCAGTCTAATCTGTGAACCAGTAGCAGTGGTTGAGACGAGTCAGAACTCAGCCAGAGGAGGGAAGAGGGCCTGGGGCAGCAGGTACGATCAGGCTCAGAAAAACAATGGGGCTGCTACTGGAGATGTTATTGGCTGTTTGGCACTGGTGAACTGGAAGATGGCAGGGTGTTCATGGGCCAGCAGGTTGAGGAGAAACCTTACTAGCTGGGTGGCCTTGAGCAACTCGCCTCACCTGTCAGGGCCTCAGTTTCCATACCTGAAAATGAGGGGATTAAACTAAAAGATTTATAAGCTTTCTTGCTGCTCAGGCCTTCTAAAAGTAGATGCAGTGGGGGAAGGAGGATATGCTGTATGCTACTGTAGGCCTTGGAGAAAGATAAGAGAACAAGGCAGCAGCAGGAGGTGCTGGAGAAAAGTTGACCATGCAGTGATTCAGGAGAAGGCCCAGGATCTGAGAAAAGAGGGAGGAGGCAGCAGCTTGGCTCCCATGAAAGAAAACCTCTAAAGATACAGAGAGGCTCCAGGAAAAGGCCTGGGGTAGATCAGGGGATCTGAAGCTGTACTCAGGAAAACAAAGACATAAAGAGAGAAACCAATGGCTGTTGGAAGTCTGCAGAAGCAGCAGCTGCTGCTGCCATTAGCCCCAAATGTCAAGCTTAGGCTATACAAAGCCCCACTGTTCAAAGCTCCAGGCTGCCAGTACTCATGTATGCACTCTAAGAATACCTCTTGCATGCTTCCAGAGTTGTGCGGCCTGGCGTGAGGAGAAAGCCTACATCAGGGAAGATAGGCCCCAGCAGAAAGTCTTGTTTTCCTCTATTATAACAGGCCCTTCCCCTGAGCCTCAGCTGAATTCCAAGTGTGGACACAGACACATCTCAAAAGATGGCCCAGCCAGCTCATCCTCAGCTGTGGCTGGAATCCCAGCGCTTCTCTGGCACCTGCTGCCCAGCCTCCAGAGTGCCCTGTGTGTCCTGAGGCAGGTTGGTACCAGCTTGTCTTGAGGAAAGCGAGGCCCTAAGCAAGTCCTGGGACCACAGAACTTAGCTCTAAGCCAAAAATATTCGAGTCTAATCCCTTTCTAATCACTCTACCACAGGCCTAACATGAGGCATGCTGGGGGAAATAAAAGCTGAAGACTGATTTAGAGCCCCCCCACCTGCATAAGCCCTGGATGCTAACCTACTGCAGCATTCAGAGGGCTCTGAGAGAACTTGGCCTGGGCACAAGTCCCATGCCAACTTGGCTATTTTCTCACTGCCTGAAAGTCCCTTGCCCTCTCTGGGTCTCTGTTTCCCCCACTGAAAGAGAAGACTGGACTCCTCCAAACTCTAGCTCTTAATTTCTGTGTGATGGAGGCCAGATCTGATACCTGCCTACCTGATACCTGCAGAACCAAGATACAGCAACCCTTGCATAAGTCACTGACGATTTATTGAGTGCTCATCCTCATCTCCAGCCAGTAGGTGGCCTGGCCAACTCTGCTTCAACACAGCTCAGCTCTTGGAGTGCTAGCTCTCCCTCAAAATTCAACATCCCACTAGGCATTGATGGCCTTGACTAGAGTACAACTCTCCAGGCACTGCTAGGGCATGGTATTTGAGCCAAGTGTCCGGGAGAGTGTCTAGCTGGGAAACTCAGCTCAGCCACCATAGATCTAGCCTGCTGTCCTGGGCCTGTTGCTTAGGTCAAGCCAACATGGTATGTCCTGGCGCCCTCCACTAGGTCTTTTCTACCCACCCACAGATGCAGTTTGTATGTCACAGGACCTAAGCAAGGAGGCTGCATGTGGGCCATGTCAGGGCCCAGGTTCAAAGCCAATAATAAAGCGCAACTACCACAGGAAATCAGGATTACAAATCTGCATGACTAGCAACGGCCACTTCTGCCTCTCAGTAGCTAAGTTTCCCTAAAGTGGTGCAGGAACTTATCGTACATCCCTTCCCTGCTGAGGTAGATGAGTCACTGATGATATAGTCAGAGAGTCCTTGGACCAAATGACCATCACCGGGTTGTGTCTTTCAAGGAAACCTCAGTAAGTCTGCCCAACAAGGTCTGTGATGGACAAAGGCAAGAAACCAAAATACATTAAGCCCAAATCTTCCCCCAGCTGCTGCCACATGTCCCATGATCCTGGGGGCAGGCATGATGTATGGGTGGCAAGGCTGGGAGCATTGTGTTTCCTGGCACCTGCTGAATGGCTGCAAAGGGGCAGTTCCAAAGCTGGCAGGTTGCTAGAAGCCGACCACTCTGATAGGGAAGACAGTCCTTCTAATATCCAATGTGAGCAAGGCAGGACATGGTAGCTCAGGGTTGGAAAGGACTTACATACCTCCTAATGTGATTACTCACCAGATGTCCAAAGGCTCCCCCGCCTTCCCAGCCTCTGCTTAAATACCTACCTCTGATGGCCAAAAATTCACTGATTCTAATAACTGCCCTTCAACATTTCGGCAGCCAAGTTACCAAAGTCTTCACTATACTGAGCCAAAATCTGTCTCTCCCTGGCTTTTACCCTCCAAATGTCTCCATGCTGTAAGCTTTGCTGACTCATTCCATTGGACTTTGCTTTGTCCTTTGATGTCCACACACTTTAAGTGACCCATCTGCATACTTTTCTCTCCTAAATTAACCACAAGCCCCTCAAGAGCAGGGGGTATGTCTTCTCTTTTAACCTCTGCTCACTTTAAATCAGCAAACACATGATGTGATGTTTGTCTGGGTGTCCAGGCCCCTGGCCCCAGGAGATGGCTGATCAATATGGATTGACTAAAAAGACTCATTGATTAGTTTTCCATTCTGATTTTAGAGCCCAGACAAGCCCTGAGGCTCTGGCTTCACTGACCCTTCACTTGCCCTTCATCCTGGATGCTCACAAGTTCACACCCACCTCCCAGCCTCGTGGTTTACATGCAAAGATACAGATGTTACTCCCACCAAAACCTTTCCCTTCACAATTCTTGATATCTAAAGATGCTGCTGAAATGTTGAGAATTTATTTTACAGGGAGACATGGCCACAGAAGGATTTCTATCCCACATAGTTGACTCCCTGGGCACACTGCTCCTTAAAATTCTTCCAGCTTTGATGAACAAACTCTGAGCCTCAGTTTCTTCATCTGTGAAATAGGGAGAATAAATCCACCCATAGGTTACTGTGAAAACCCACTAACACACTTAACATGATCAATGAATGAACAGTAGCTATTATCTCTGCTAATGAGAAAATTATCAACACCAAACCAGCAACTGTCAACTGTGACTATTTCAAATGCCTTCCCTCCAAAGGATTTGGAGTGTGCATGTGAAATAGGTGTAGAGAGATAGGAGGACAGAGAATACCAGAGTTATGCCTTAGATGGAAGCGACATTGGAGTGACCAAGCTGCCACCTGTGACCACCGGTGGAGGCAGCTTCTCCAGCTAGACACCATCTCTAGAAAGCCGGCGCTTGGTCTCAGATCTACTAATCCAAATTCCCAGAAACAGCCACTCTGGAGGCCCCTGGAACTAGATGACTTTGGCTGTAGTGGGTGTGCCAAGGAAGCGACACCCACAGTGTTAGCCTGAGCTTCCCTCAGGAACTGCCTCACATTCTGTCCCCTTCCTCCAGGCTTCATTCAGCCCCCAGGGTGCAGCTGTCTCCTGCTGCTCTCATAACAGCAGCTGAGCCAAAGGCAGCTGGGCAGAGGAGGGTGAGGGGACATGGCCATTTCTGCCTCATGACAGCCTTCCTCTGGCTAAGCAGCTGTCAGGGTGGCTCCTGGGTTACAGATTTGCTTCCTCACCCGAGTATGCACCCTGGCCTCTGAAGCCAAGCTCCCTCATCTACCCAGGCCCACTGTTTCTGTTAGTTGGAAAATCCACCATTTGAAACACCACCAAACTACTCTGCAGAAAGATGTGATGTTGGAGATGGGTTCCAGTCACCAAACAGCTTCTGAAAATACACCAAAAAGTCCACAGTGGTTGTGGCAGATTCTTCCCTATGCGGGATTATTCTGGGCAAAATGAATAACTGAGGCCAGGTAGTCTGGCCTCAGTTTTGCTATCAAGCCTGAGAGAAAAACATCAAATTTTTCTGCCCCTCATTTTACAGGCAGAGGGAGTAACGTGTCCAGGTCTCACTGTGAAGCTGGGACATTGTCACCTCACTCTGTGCTTCCAGGTGGACTGCATGACAGCTTGGACTAGGTAACCAACTGTCTTGGTCTGCCCAGGACTGAGGGAATTTTTGAGACATGGCACCTTCAGTGCTAAAACCAGTGAAGTCCAGGGAAACCGTGATGAGCTGGTCAACTTAGCCTGTCCCCAAATTAGCAAGTCATGACCAGAGGTCACCAGCCTTCCATCCTGCTCTGGAATTGGCTGCCCATGGTAGCTGGAAATGGACAGGGTGCCATCTGACAGGGTAAGATGCTCGCTTCCTAAGAAGCTGTGCAGTGATGGTCAAACTGCTATAAAAAGCCTCCAGAGATGCCCTGTCCCATTTCAGCAGCTTTACTCCATTCTTTCAACAATTCTCTTTCTTCTGAACTACAAGCTTCTACCCAAAGCAGATAAATGCCAGGTATGGTGGCTTGTGCCCATAGTCCCAACTACTAGGGAGGCTGAGGCAGGAGGATCACTTGAGCCCAGGAATTCAAGATTACAGTGAGCTATGGATTGTACCACTGCACTCCAGCCTGGGCAACAGAACACTTTTTTTTAAAAAAGCTGGCTGGGCGTGGTGGCTCACACCTGGAATCTCAGCACTTTGGGAGGCCAAGGAGGGCAGATCACAGGGTCAGGAGATCAAGACCATCCTGGCCAACTTGGTGAAACCCCATCTCTACTAAAAATACAAAAATTAGCGGGACATAATGGTGCATGCCTGCAGTCCCAGCTACTTGGGAGGCTGAGGCAGGAGAATTGCTTGAACCTGGGAAACGGAGGTTTCAGTGAGCTGAGATCGTGCCACTGCACTCCAGTCTGGGCAACAGAGGGAGACTCCGTCTCAAAAAGAAACAAACAAACAAACAAACAAAAAAGGGAGATAGCCCATGACCTAGGATTCTGTTAACATTCTCATGAATGTGGAAACTCCTTGAGTTCCTCAGAGGCTTTGGATTTCTCTTTGTAAAGGATGCCAATCTGAGCAAAGTGTCTGTGATTCAGAAGCCAACAGGTGGCTAATCATACCATCCCTCAAGGGCTATATGGCATGTCACCCAAAAGACACTGGGGTCTGCCTTAAGTATCAGTGAGATGGCCTTCTCTGATTCCTGGCCTATTTTCCAGAGTTGGTTTCTTGCATAATTGATAGAGCAGGGAGTAAACTATCTTGCCCTATGACAGCCTCGGAATTCACTTTTAAGGATAAGTAGATCAGGTTTCTCAAGGACACAGGATCCTGGGGCTAGGCACCCTGTCTATCAAAGGCATTGCAGCCCCTCCCATCAGAACTGCATTATTTCCAGGAACTCCCCAGGGCTATGTGAGAAGGCAGCCCCCAGTGACCCATTAGGGCACCCTCAGGACCTTCCTGTTGAGTTTTGCTAGTTCTGATCCCAAAAAAACCATCAGGAATGCTTCCCTTAGTCCAGCACAACCTCCTCTGGGGAGACTCCAGCCCCTGATGTCCTAATCCAAGGATGAGAAGCATCTGTCCATCCTATTCCTTAGACAAAAGGGCCTTGAGGGGCCATTTGGGAAGGGATCGACACTTAAGAGAAAGAGAGGTGGTGAATCAGGAACCATCCCCAGCTGTTCACCCAGAGAGGTTTGTGAAGCTTAACAACAAACATGCTGCCTTCCACAAGCCAGGCGTCGTGGCCAGGCCACTAGAGAATTCCTGCCAGGAATGGAATCTGGAACAGACTCTGGTCAACCATTCCCAGATCAGAGGAACCAGAGGCCTTGGACACCAGCACCACAGAGTCTCCATCCTGAGGCTGCATGGGGTCATGCAGGCTGGAGCCTAGCTTTCTCAAATGTTAGAGAGCACCTGGCTGTCCTCCATGCCACCCTACCTCCAGAGAGTCAGAGAAGACCAGCAGCCCAGCTGCCTGGGAGCCTTCTCTTCTCGGCTTCTAGGAAGCAGCTCTGCTGCTGAACAGGGCTGGAGAGCTGTAATTATCGAGACAGGATAAGAGCTATTTTAGGAAGGAGCCATCCTGCTGCCAAGGCTTTTGACTTCCTAAACTAAAACAAGATGCACAGAAAAAGGGGGTGAGGGTGGGGGAGAACAGGGAGGAGCGTGCTCAGTCAAAAACATCAAATCTTGACCAAAGGGAAATATTAACCCCTTCCCAAAGGTACACATTTGCATCTAGGGGTGAGCAAAAGTCTAGCTAAGAACACTATCATCCCCTAGCTTTGGGAAGGAGGCGTAACTCTTCCTTCATCCCCTATCCATCTCCCTATGGACTCCCTCTCTCCTAAGACTCTCCAAGAGCACTACTCAGTCTGTTTCATCTATTTTGACATTTGAGCACAAACATTTCATACTGTTGTTTAAACGTTTCCTGTCTATGTCTTATCTCCCCAACCACATGGCAAGTTTCTCAAGGCCAAGGAATGTGTGTACTGCAAAGCTTCAATGCTTCCCCTAAAAGTGCCTAGCAGAGTGCTAGGCCTCTGAATAAAAACTGTTTATGGAAGGGAGAGAGGGAGGAAGGAAAAAGAAAGGGAGGGACTCACTGTCTTGCATGGAGACAATCTCCGAAGGTAGCCGCTCCCACCTACAGCTGAGCTCATGGCATAAGGCTGGATAAGAACCCATGGCAGTGGGAGGTGGCAGCCTTGTTTCTAGACACCTCCCCTTCAGCTGTTCCATTATCTGAGCTTAGGCCGACCCCCACTATGCACTCATTTGTTTTCTATGGCCAACTGTCCATCCTGAGTCAGCCTATGAATGGGACCCATTAGAGGCCATTGCTAGGCTTTGAATAATAGAGAAATATGGCAAGAGGAAGAATGGAAGTAGGAAGAGCTTTGACCATCTTGTCAAACATGGACCAAGAATAGCCAAAGTACTCATGGGAACAATGCAGTGAAATCAGGACACTACCAAAAATCAGGACACAGGACTGCCAAGAGCAGACTCCACCTTGAGTTTTTCCAAGTTGAGGACCCAAATAGTGTGTAACCCAGAAAAGTGACACCTTTCTGGAATGCCCCAGGCTGAAAAGGGGAGAACCAGGTGGGGACTGATCCAGTGGCTACCTAGACGGCCTTCCCACAGAGCACTTGGCAAGATTCATCATCTGCCAAAATGTCTCTATACTTTCTTTCTAGGACTGCATGTAGCTCATACAGTGCTTTTGTGCAAATACCCCTCTGGAAGGATGCAGACCCACAGGTGAACAGCTTGGCAAATGGAACATACGTTAGATTTCAGCCCCCCACTTTCCCCTCCACCAGGTGCTCTTGTGCAGTGAACAGTCTGCCCAAGCATAGGGAGCAGCTCTGTCTTTCTCCATGCCCACTCCCATTATAGGACAGGAGAGGGATTTGGATAGTCGGGTGGGCACAGGAAGACTGGAAGTAACCTCCCAGGGGTGTTCTTACCTCCTCATCTGTCATAACAGAGAAGTAGAAGCCAGGCATTCCCAGGGGGGCAGCAAGTGGAATTCAGAGTGTGCCAATAGAAAAGGAAAAAGAGAAATTTACTAAAGATGCCCAGTGGACTTGGGCAAACCTGGCCCAATCCCTTCCTAGTGCAAGTGGCCCAAATAATAGCAGCTGGTCTTTACTGAAAGCTCACTGTTGCCAAGTACCATGCTAAGAGCTTTAGAGGTAATACCTTGTAATAATCCTCACAATAACCCTAAGAGGGAGCCATTATTTTCATTAACAGATGGGGAAACTGAGGCTTAGGTAAAATAACTTACCCAAGGTCACAGTCAGCAAATAGTGGACCCAGGGCTCAAATCCAGTTAGTAACTCAAGTTTGTACTTAACTGTGCCCCTACTTTATAGAGCTTTCCTCCCTCTGAGGAGCAGGACTGCCCATCTCTGCTCTTTGCTGACCATCACTAGGAGGGTTCATGCTGGTTGGGGTTGGATGGCATTCCCAGGGCTCTCTGCCCCCAGGAACTGCTTTATCCAGAGCCCTGGCCTCTGTCATGCTCAAGGGCTAGAGTGTATTTTGGGCCGTGATGTTCGCAACAAGAAGCCCCTGCTGCCAAGATTTACTCCATGAGGGTGGTCCCCACCCTCCCCTGCCCCCAGAGAGGCCAAGAGTATAAAGGGAGCAGAGGGTGGCAAGGCTGGGGGACACTTCTCTCAAGCATTCTAGAGCTGCAAGATACACTGATGGCCTCAAGGAGAAAGCCCAGACATCTCTGAAGATCCTGCCTGGGCAGCATCAGTAAGTACCCTAGGTGGTAGAGTGGGTCATGAGGAGGGTTCTAAAAAACCAGAGAAACACTTGAGAAGAGTCCCCAGCCTGAATAAATATGAAGTCAACCCTGAGCAAACTGTGAAGCAGGCAGTATGCTTTGGTGTATTTTTTTTAATTACATGATAGGTGGCCAACTAAGCTGAAAGGCTATGAGGCTTAAATTATTCTCCATTCCTGAAGTAACTTCCTATTAAAAGGAGACTCTTGAAAATGGAAAAGGTGGCCAGGCACGGTGGCTCACGCCTGTAATCCCAGCACTATGGGATGCTGAGGCGGACAGATCACCTGATGTCAGCAGTTCGATTCCAGCCTGACCAACATGGAGAAACCCTGTCTCTACTAAAAATACACAATTAGCCATGCATGGTGGTACATGCCTGTAATTCCACCTACTTGGGAGGCTGAGGCAGAAGAATTGCTTGAACCTAGGTGGAGGTTGCTGTGAGCTGCAATCACGCCATTGCGTTCCAGCGTGGGCAACAAGAGCAAAACTCCATCTCAAAAGAGAAAAAGAAAAGAAAAGGAAATGGAAAAGATTCCAAGCCCCAAAGAAATTACTCTAATGGTGGAATTTCAGTAAGATGAGAAGTTCCTCTGCTCCTTCAAGTCAAAATCCCAGCATTTATCTCCTAAATGACCCAGCTCTGTAGATACATAGATGCCACTCCTCACCTGCCCTCCCATCTCCCAAGCTCCCACAACAGGCCCGCAGGAGGGAAAAGTACAGACCTTTTAGCCACCAGATGACACGATTGTTCATTTCCTGAGAGACATCTGAAAGTAACACAATTATGGTTGCTTTTCTTCTCCCTGTGGGATGCAAATCCCACCCTCCACTGCTTGCAGTTCCCTTTCTAGCTCCACATTTCTCACCCAAAGGTGCCCTCAGCCCTTGGTCCTCTCCAAGAAGCTCCTCCAGCATAGGACTATATATTCCCACTCTCCCTATCCCTCTCTCTGTGCCCCGTGAATGCCTTTCCCCTCCTGGAAGTCTAAATCCCAGCTCATCTGCACCCCACCCTGTCCACTTTGTTGCCAGCGTGTTTACCTGAGGCCCTTATTCTGTTTAACAGCCCTTACCAGCCCTCACCCCAGCTCAGTGCTTCATCTCCACTCAGGAAGCAGCTTTCAACCCTGCAAGCCCTCTTTACTACTTTCAGTTGAAAAGGTAAGCAGTGTTGCCTAGAGGAGTCAATGCCTGTCACCTGGCCCAAGCATCGTCATCGATGTCATTAGCTTGGAGCACAGAGAAGCTGGCAGGGAAGGAATGGAACAATGGGCTCAAGTATAGGACTAGCTTTGGCACTGGCAGGAGAGCAGCAGCCTTTAGGCCCAGAATGAAGAGTTGGCCTTTCCTGCCCACCCCAACATCCCCATCTCACTAAACTGGGGCTGCATCTGGGCAGTCTGCTTCTTCACATACCCAGGAAGAAAGAACTAAACCATTGAATGAGTTGTTTGCAGGCACGCTTGGGGGTCTGTGGCACTTCACTCACTGGTGCCCAACTTGGAGACTCCTTTGGTGATGGTGGTGGTGATGGGCTTGCCTTCTCTCTCTGGAACTTCAGATTCTCAAATAAAGGGCTAGAGTCTATTTTAAAACAGGACAATAAAGGATCTAGGGAAGGAGAACACTTACGCTCAAAATCAGGTGTTGTTGGCTGGCTTTGGGGTATTCCAACTTCAGGATTCAGCAAGGCCCACCATGAGGAGCCAGGCCCATACCTAGGTAAGGACCGAGGAGGCAAGGGCTGAAGGGTCAGTTCCAATTCTGCATGGATGGAGGACTTTTGCGAGAGTTCTGGATACCTGGGTGTGGGTCCTTTGGACATGTAGGTAGTTTCCAGGGGTTTTTGGGTTTGCTGTTTATAGGTGGGCTCTGGAGTGACAAACATGGATGATTTGTTGGAGTCCTCAGACACTGATAGAGCTGTCACATGGTGAGTTGGCTCTACTGACTGTACCTCTGGGGAGAGGGTGACCCTGCGGCCAACCTTGCTGTTTCCTTGAATTGGGGCCCTCACGTTGGATTCCACCTGTGATGATACTAAGACCTTTGTGGAGGGCTTGCTTGCGGGGTAGACAGAATAGTTGTGAAGAGACTCAGGGTCTACCCATGCAGAAACTTGGTGTACCCCATCAGAATCTCGAAGGACAGAGAGTTTGCATGATGAGTCCAAGTTCATATTTCTATACGAGGCCTTGGGTTCCCAAGGAATTGAACCATAAGGATCTGTTTCTGATTCTTCTACAGGGACCCTTCTCCTGGCTGTCTGATAGTCTGCAGAGACACTGCTGCTTCTGTGCTCTGGGAGAGAAGGACTCCTTGGAGATCTGATCTTAGTAGTAGTCATAATCCTTTGGATGGGTTCAGTTTGTACTGCTTCATCCTTTGGGTAAGACGAAATCCTGCGGGGAACTCTGACTCCTTGGGGTTCTGGACCTTGGATGGTGGGTCATCTTGTAAAATTTGTGATTGCAAGTTATCCTTCTGGTCTTGAAAACTCAATCGATGAGAAGATTTGACATCTGGGATGGATGAGGCATGATGGCCGACCTTGTGCCCTGACTTGCTCTCACCACCTCTTCGTGTTGCTTCCTCTCTGGGTGGACTAACATTCCGTTGTCTGCTTGAAGCATGGGAAGCCAGTGTCTGAGTTTGCTGGCTCTTTGGATGAGGAGAGGAATGGCGGGATGATTCTGTTCTTGGTCCAGTCTCGGTTCCCTGAGGGGTGGGTACCGCATAGCATCCAGGCCCTAACTCGGGGGAGACAGATCAAGGATAGTCTGATGCCGAATGGAGAGTGGTGGGATGTGCAGCTTCTGATCTTCGGTGGGAAGGGTTCAGGGAGACTGCAGCACTTCGATGGCTTCAGGTAAGAATGAACCAATGTCTCCACTGAGGGAATGTGTTAGTAGTAACCTCAGACCCTCTCTGTGCTGAAACCGATACCTTGGCCCCAGGTTTATTTGTCTTGACAGTTGTGCCTTTCAGAGCAGATCTCATATTTTACTGACTGGCTTGTATTCGGGAGCCTAATGATGCCTGAATATTTATCCTGTTTTCAAGCTGCTGTTCTTGGGCATCTACAAAATTGGCTGTTGTTCTATGAGTGTCTCAAATAGTCTCCTTAGCTACTGCTCTGTAATGTGATGTCTGGTGATGTCATAAAGGAAGGAGCTTCCTTCCTACATCCTAGTGTAGAGCCACAATTCTTCACAGAATCCCAAAGCAGTACCTGAAAGGAAAGTGTGGATTTGTCTTTGGAGTTACATCACCAAGCCTTTGGCAAGTTTTTAACAAAACTGGAATTTCCTTGTATATAGAGAAGGCTCCAGACCCTCCCTTACTCTTCCCAGATTCCAGAAATTCTCAGGGACTCATCCAGAGAAGGAAACAGCCAGAAGATCCTATGAAGACAAGGTCAAACCAAACATGCTGTGTTCACCGCAGTTTTAATAAGGTACAAAGTTGCCCCACTTTTGTTTGAAACTGCACTGTGTACAAGTTTAAACAAAAATACAGCTTCAGCCTTTTCCGGTCTCAAGGATGGTTTCATTGCTCCTGGGATAAAAATACAAGTTGCTCAAATAATAAATTCTCACATTCTTGGTCCAGGAGTGTCTAGTGTTTTATTAATAAAAGGGATTTGGGCTGGGTGCAGTGGCTCATGCCTATAATCCCAGCACTTTAGGAGGCCAAGGCAGGCAGCTCACCTGAGGTCAGGAGTTCAAGACCAGCCTGGCCAACATGGTGAAACCCCATCTCTACTAAAAATACAAAAATTAGCCAGGTGTGGTGGCATGCACCTGTAATTTCAGCTAGCCAGGAGGCTGAGGCAGGAGAATCACTGGAACCCAGGAGGTGGAGGTTGCAGTGAGCTGAGATTGTACCACTGTACTCCAGTCTGGGCAACAGAGCAAGACGCCATCTTAAAAGAAAAAAAGAGAAGGATTTGTAGTTAGTCATTGTTTTCTATCATAAATGACTAGTTGGGTACCTAGGAGAAATTACCTGAGTTGCCTGGGCCTTGGTTTCTTCACCTGGAAACCACTGCCGGGCACATGGTTGTCACATAACAAATGTTAATGTCCTTTCTCATGATCCTGTCAGCCATCCAATTAGCCAGACTCTGGTTCTCTTCTGAAGAGTAACTTTCCAATTTGGATGACCATTTTGGAGGAGACTCTGTCACCTCTCTCTCCCTTTCACATGTTCTTTCTCTCTTTTAGACATAGATTCTACTATATCCAACATTCTATCATGAACTCTGAAGGGTCATTGAAGTTATAGAATGGTCAGCTTCATTCTTCTATGCTCTACACTGACCATTCTCTTCTGTTAAGAGCTTTTCCTCAAATAAGCTATAATACAATTGATTAGGTTTAGCTATTAATTATGACACTCTAGTCCTGCTTCCCATTGATTTAGCTTTAAATATTTTATTTTGGTTGAGACAGAGTGTTGCCCTGTCACCCAGGCTGGAGTGCAGTGGCACGATCTTGGCTCACTGTAGCCACCTCCTGGGTTCAAGCAATTCTCATGCCTTAGCTTCCTGGGTAGCTGGGATTACAGGCACCCACCACCATGCCCTGCTAATTTTTATATTTTTAGTAGAGATGGGATTTCGCCATATTGGCCAAGCTAGTCTCAAACTCCTGACCTCAAGTGATCCACCCACCTCAACCTCCAAAAGTGCTGGGATTACAGGCATAAACCACTGTGGTTGGCCTATGTTTTAAGGTTTTTTTTTTTTTTTGAGACAAAGTCTCGTTCTGTCACCCAGGCTGGAGTGCAGTGGCAGGATCTTGGCCCACTGCAACCTACTCCCGGGTTCAAGGGATTCTCCTGCCTCAGCCTCCTGAGTGGCTGGGATTACAGGCATGTGCCACCACACCCAGCTTATTTTTTTTGTATTTTTAGTAGAGATGGGGTTTCACCATGTTGGTCGGGCTGGTCTCAAACTCCTGACCTCGTGATCCACCTGCCTCAGCCTCCTAAAGTACTGATCCACCTCGCTCAGCCAGTTTTAAGTATTTCTAAACCCCTTCTATTCACCAAAATGAAAACAGCTTTGGCTGGATGCAGTGGCTCAGCCTGTAATCCCAACATTTTGGGAGGCTGAGGTGGGCGGATCACTTGAGCTCAAGAGTTCAGACCGGCCTGGGCAACATGGTGAGACCCCATCTCTATAAAATAAACAAATAAAATTTTTTTTTTTGAGATAGAGTCTCAAAAAGTGCTGTGGGGTGATCTCAGCTCACTGCAACTTCCGCCTCCCTGGTTGAAGTGATTCTCCTGCCTCAGCCTCCTGAGTAGCTGGGACTATGGGCATGCAGCACCATGCCCAGCTAATTTTTGTATTTTTAGTAGAGACAGGGTTTTACCATATTGGCCAGGCTGGTCTCAAACTCCTGACCTCATGATCTGCCCACCTTGGCCTGCCACAGTGCTGGGATTACAGGTATGAGCCAACATGTCTGGCCCAATAAACATATATTTTTAAAAATTAGCAAATAGCTATACAAATAATTATTAAAAGTTGAAATCACCTAAGAGGACCCCTTTATTATTTTAATAAGCATCTTTCCACATATCTTTCTACGCATTTACTATATACAGACATTTATTTATAAACTTACATAGAGTCCTATTATAAACTTTCTAGCATCCTAGTACTAGCATTATGCCATAACATGTTATGAATACCTTTATGTCAATAAATCTATATCTATGATATAATTTCTAATTGATCCACTTATGGTTGTTCCAGAATTTTTTAAACTAGTCCTTTACTGCTGGACATTAGGTCTTTTGTTCTTGCAGGATGGAATGCAGTGTCTATTCCTAGGCCTGAGCACGGTGCACTGAAGCCTTGAAACTTCTGGGCTCAAATGATTCTCCTGCCTCAACCTACTGAGTAGCCCGCCACATCTGGGTTGTTTCCGACTTTTCAATATTATAAACAATATTGCAATAAACACACATTTCTATAAATATGTCTTTGTGTATAGTCCAATTTTCTCCTAGGACAATAGTTCTAAATCCTGGCTGCACATTAGAATCACCTGGAGAGCTTTCAAAGCCCATGCTCCACCTCAGACAAAATGATTCAAATAATTTGGGGGTAAGGTCTGAGCATCAGTATTTTTTTTTTTAATGCTTCAGATGGTTCTAATGTGCAACCACGGTGTGGATAAAGTTCTCTAAATCCTCTCTATTCAAAGTGTGGTCCGTGGACCAGTGTCATCAGCACCACCTGGGAGCTTATTAGAAATGCAGGATCTTGGGCCCTACCTTGGACCTACTCAATCAGAATCAGTATTTTAACAAAACCCCCAAGTGATTCATATGTACAATAAAATCTGTGACATACTGGTCTAAATGGAATTTCTGGGTCAAAAAGTAGTCACATTTAAAATATAAACTGACAAATATCCTCCAGAGAGGTAGTACCAATTTATACCCCCAACACAGTAAAGAAAGATGTCTGTTTCCCCATACTCTCAGCAACCTTAGATATTATCAGTACTTGTCCTCTGCAATCAGCTAGGTGAAAAACAACTATGTTTTAATTTTCATTTCTTTGATTACAAGTTAAACTGAGTATCTTTCAATATGCTGATTGGCCATATGTACAGCTTCTTTTGCAAATTATTCTTTGCCTATTTTTCTGTTAAGGTGTTTGTCTTTTTCTTACAGGTTATTAGAACTCTTTGTATATTAGGGATATAAACCTTTCGTGTATCCAATATATTGCAATTATTTCCACTCAGTTTGTTGACTTTAACCTTGTTCAGGCATTATTTGCAATAAAGAAGTTTTACATTTTTATGTACTAAAATCCACCAATCTCTTCTTACTTTGAAGTCATGGCTTAGCTTTTCTTCCTCCAAGATTTAAAAAATCATCACATATGGCCGGGTGAGGTGGCTCATACCTGTAATCCCAGTACTTTGGGAGGCCATGGTGGGCAGATCACTTGAGGTCAGAAGTTTAAGACCAGCCTAGTCAACATGGTGAAACCTCATCTCTATTAAAAATACAAAAATTAGCTGGGCATGGTGGTGCACACCTGTAATCCCAGCTACTAGGGAGGCTGAGGCAGAGGTTACAGTGAGCCAAGATAGTGCCACAGCACTCCAGTCTGGGCAAAAGCGAAAGATTCTATCTAAAATATATTTAGATATATATATATATCTAAAATATATATATATCCTTTACACATATTTTCTTAACTTTACATATTTAGTTTTTACATTAACATTTTTGTTTAATCAGACATTTATTTTTGGTATGAGGATTCAGCTTTTATATTTTTCCAAGTGGCTAGTCAGTTATCCCAAAGTCCTTTGTTAAATAATCTAATTTGATACGCACTATCTCCTATTCTTTTTTTCTTTTTTCTTTTTCTTTTTCTTTTTTTTTTTTTTTTTTTGAGCCTGAGTTTCGCTCTTGTTGCCCAGGCTAGAATGCAATGGCATGATCTTGGCTCACAGCAACCTCTGCCTCCCAGGTTCAAGTGATCCTCCTGCCTCAGCCTCCTGAGTAGCTGGGATTACAGGTGCCTGCCACCACACCTGACTAATTTTTGTATTTTTAGTAGAGATGGGGTTTCACCATCTTGGTGAGGCTGGTCTTGAACCCCTGACTTTAAGCAATCCACCCACCTCAGTCTCCCAAAGTGCTGGGATTACAGTGTGAGCCGCCATGCCTAGCCCACTATCTCCTATTCTTAATTCCCAAACTTAATTCTTTGGTATGTTTTTGGACTATTTGGGGATTTTTGGTTTTTTTTGAGACAGGGTCTTGCTCTGTCACCCAGGCTGGAGTGTGATGGTATGAACACAGCTCACTGTGGCCTCAATCTCCTGGGCTCAAGTGATCCTCCTACCTCAGCCTCCTGAGTAGCTGGGACCACAGGTGTGTGCTACCACACCCAACTAATTTTTAAATTTTTGTAAAAATGGGGTCTCACTATGTTGCCCAGGCTAGAAACTCTCTATTATGTTCTATAATTCTTTCCACTGTTATTCCAATGCCATACTCTGTTGATTGCAGCTTCATACTATGCCTTAATATCTGGCAGGACAAGCCCCTCCTCCTTACTCTTCTTTTGCAGCATTGCCTCAAGCATGCATTTATTATTAAAAGTCCTTTAATTTTACTCTTCTATACAATTAGTAGTATTCAGTAGGAGAGTGGGTTTTACTTATTTAACTCCCAGAGAACCAACTTATTTCTGAGTTCTTGGGGGGGCACATCACTATAACCCACTTCCTATACCAACACATATGAGTAAGTAACATTACTATTAGCATTCAGAAAAGAAGCCAAAAGTAATGTATTTGGAAAAGAGCGACTGAAATTTATTCCAAAAATTTCTTTCTTTTTTTTGAGACAGAGTCTTACTCTGCTGCCTAGGCTAGAGTGCAGGGGTGTGATCTTGGCTCACTACAACCTCCGCCTCCCAGGTTCAAGCGATTCTCCTGCCTTAGCCTCCTGAGTAGCTGGGATACAGATGTGTGCCACCATGCCTGGCTAATTTTTGTATTTTTAGTAGAGATGGGGTTTCACCATGTTAGCCAGGCTGGTCTTGAACTTCTGACCTCAAATGATCCATCTGTCTTGGCCTCCCAGAGTGCTGGAATTACAGGCCTGAACCCCCTGCCCAGCCTTGTTCTGAAAATCTCTAATAATCCAAACTTTCCAAGGGTACTCCAATAATTTCATTCAACAGTGAGCTGATGTTTATAAATCACCTATGTGTCTAGAACTTGCTACATATTCTCTCTGCTTTCTCATCTTGAAGGACTTAGTCAATTCTAAAAACTTGGCACAAAACCCACAGAATAAATAGGGAGATTGGGATGAGGTTCTTAAAGGACATGTCATCACAGTGTCAGCCTGCTTTCTGTTGCTATAATTGAAACCTAAGACTGGGTAATTTCTTAAAAAGAAAAAAAAATGTAGGAGTCGGGGATCTGCCCCTAACCAACTTAGCTCTCAGTAGTAGCACAGCAAGTCAGGAGGTGGCAGGGAAAGCTATCTGCCCTGTATAGGCAATGAAAAGGTGCATTTGGCTGGGCACAGTGGCTCATGCCTGTAATCCTAGCACTTTGGGAGGCTGAGGCAGGCAGCTCACTTGAGGCCAGGAGTTTGAGACCAGCCTGGCCAGTATAGTGAAACCCCATCTCTACTAAAAATACAAAAATTACCTGGGCATGGTGGCGCATGCCTGTAGTCCCAGCTACACAGGAGACTGAGGCAGGAGAATTGCTTGAAACCAGAAGGTGGAGGTTGCATAGTAGTAGGTGCCTGTGATCCCAGCTACTCAGGAGGCTGAGGCAGGATAATTGCTTGAACCTGGGAGGCGGAGGTTGCAGTGAGCAGATATAGCACCACTGCACTCCAGCCTGGGTGACAAAGTGAGACTCTGTCTCAGAAAACAAACAAAAAAACAGAAAAGAAAAAAAAATGTATTTCTTACAGTGTTCTGGATGCTCTGAGGTCCCAGGCGACAGGTCACATCTGGCGAGGGCCTCCTTGTTGCATCATAACATGGTAGAGGGCATCACAGGGCAAAAGGGGCTCACAAGAGAGAACCAAAGTGGCTTTTATAACTAATCAACTTCCATGATAACCCATAAATCCATTAATGAGTTAATACATTCAAGAGGATAGAGCTCTCATGACCCAATCACCTCTTAAAGGCCCACCTCCTAATACTGTTGCATTGGGATTAAGTTTCACCCTGAGTTTCAAGAGAATAAACATTCAAACCATAGCAGTGAGTTTTAACCAGAAGTTGGCCCTTGGTTCACTTTCACAATCCTGAAACTTTGCTTAGGGCACTCTTAAACTATCTCAAGGTAAGCTACTGTGTTTTACTGTAAGTATGCAAATAATATTTAGCGTGATCTTGGGAAGGCCGTGGAACCCTCTTTGGGTAGTCTCTTCTTTTGTAAGTACTTTTAGTGTTATTGTGAAGATTAAAATACTCAGTTAACAAATACTTGTTGAGCACCTGATATGTATAGGTTCTGTGCTAGGAGCTGGGGATACCTTAATGAACAACCCAGACATAATCCCTGGCCTGTATAGCTTACAATAATTCTGTGGAGACACGTGGTGGTAGAACATTCTATTGGCTTATAAGTGTGCTACATGCTATGAAATAAAAATGGTTATGTGTGGTGGGCAGGCAAGGAACAATAGGATTATCTTACAGAGGGCCCTAACCTAGTCTAAGGTTCATAGCCTTCAGAAAAACTCCCCGAGGAAGTTAAATGTAAGCTAAGAACTGAATGAAGTACCTATGAGGAAGCACATTCTGTGTAGGGTGAACAGTATGTGCCATAATGTATTTGAAGAACTGAGAGGAATCCAGTTATGTCTAAGAGCAATAGGCAAAGACCTAAACTAGGAACTAAAACAATTATGTTTTTCATATTAAAAAGATAATTGTAGGCCAGGCGTGGTGGCTCATGCCTGGAATTCCAGCAGTTTGGGAAGCCGAGGCAGGCGGATCACCAGGTCAGAAGATCGAGACTATCCTGGCCAACATGGTGAAACCCTAGCTCTACTAAAACTACAAAAATTAGTTGGGCGTAGTGGTGCGTGCCCGGAATCCCGGCTACTCGGGAGGCTGAGGTAGGAAAATCGCTTGAACCTGGGAAACAGAGGCTGCAGTGAGATGAGATCATGCCAGCCTAGCAACAGAGTGAGACTCCGTCTCAAAAAAAAAAAAAAAATTGTAGAAAAAAATATAGAGAAGCAAGAGTATTGAAGAAATCTTTTAAAAAATGTAACTCAGTTTGTTTTACCCCACTCCGTCCCCTTACTTAGAACTTTCCAGTGGATTTCCACTTTTTACTATGGTCTACAATTCCCCTGCTCGGTCTCCATACTCACTTCATCCCCTACCAGCCTCCCGCCAGACTACTCTCCTCCACACTGGCCTTCTGCGGCTCTCATTAGGTGTTTCCTGTGGGACCTTTGCACTTGCCATTCCCTTGCTGGCATGTTCATCTCCCAGAGTCACAAGACTGGCTCCTTCTCATCATTCCAATCAAAGCTCAAGGGTCACTTCTTCAGAGCAACTTTCCCTTGAAGAGCCCCAGCTAATGTTAAGTTGCTCCCTAACTCAGTTACAACTTTAACCTATTTACCATTTTCTTCGTATTAACCATATAATCTATTTGTTCATTTAACTCCAGGACAGCAGGGACTCTGCTTTGTTCAGTATCACCCCAGCACCTAAAGTAGTGCATGGAACATAGGAGTCATTCAAAAAAGATCTGTTGAGTGTGAGACTGGATGGAAGAAGCCACTTCAGGGGGCTGTTGCAAATGGTCCAAGGAGGAATTCATTGTAGTCTGCATGACTGTAGTAGCAATAGAAATGGAAAGAAGTGGGTATAAAGGACATAGATTTTAGAGACCTCTTGAGGAGCTGGGTCTGTAGGTGTGCACCACTGTGCCTTGCCAATTATTATTATTTTTTAGACAGTATCTTGCTCTGCTGCCCAGGCTAGAGTATAGTAGCACGATCATGGCTCACTGCAATGAACTCCTGGGGTCAAGAAATCCTCTTGTCTCAGCCTCTCAAGTAGCTAGGACTACAGGCAAATGCCATCATACCTGGCTAGTTTTTAAATATTTTATAGAAACAGGGTCTTGCTATGTTGATCAGGCTGATCTCAAACTCCCAGCCTCAAGCAATCCTCCCACCTCAGCCTCTCAAAGTGCTAGGGCTACAGATATGAGCTAAGGCACCTGGCCTGATTGATTTTTTTATGTAAGGAGTAAGGGAATGGGAGGAGAGTCAAGGATGACTCCTGGGTTTCTGGTTTGAGTGGCTGACTGGACAGCAATACTCTGGAAGGGGAATGCTGGAGGTGGAGAAAGTTAAGACTAAGAATTCAGTCCAAGTGAAGACATCAAATATATGGGTAGTAATATGAGCTAAGAAGAGAAATCTGGTCCCAGACTACAATACAAATCTGGGAGCTGCCAGTGTATATATAGACACTAACTGAAGCCATGGTAGTGAACAAGTTCTCTTAGAAGAAAAACTTGGACTGAGAAAAGATAGAGGTGGAACCACCTAAGGAGCCTGAGGTGGAGTAATCGAGAGATAGAAGGAAAAGGAAAACCAGTGTGACATCAGGAAAGCCAAGGGAATAGACTAAGAGGAAATGACAAGAAGGCCAACGTATCCATCAGATTTAGGAGTATGAGTAGCTGATTTTTTTATTTTTTTGAGACAGCATCTTGTTCTGTTGCCCAGGCTGGAGTACAGTGGCAGGATCTCAGTTCACTGCAACCTTCAGCTCCTCCGTTCAAGTAATCCTCCTCCCTCAGCCTCCTGAGTAGCTGGGATTACAGGCATGCGCTACCATGCCCAGCTAAAAACCCTGTAGAAACAGGGTTTTTGCCATGTTGGCCAGGCTGATCTCAAACTCCTGACCTCAAGTGATTCACCTGCCTTGGTCTCCCAAAGTGCTCAGATTACGTGTGTGAGCCACTGCTTGGCCCCAAGTCACTATGATCTTAATGACTGCTAGAGTATGGAAGGAGTCAAATTCAGATTCTAATGGGCTGAGGAGTGGGAGATGAGGCAGTAAAGATAGCATGTGTAGACAACTTTCTCAAGAACTCTTGTTGCAGTGGGAGGAGAGGGATGAGACAGTAGCTGGAAAAGGAGATGAGATTCAGGAAACACTTTTTAAAGATAGGAAAATCCAAGTATGTCAATGCTGACGAAAAGACAAGAAGCCAGGCTCAATAATGAAAGCCTGTAGTCTCAGCTACGTGGGAGGCTGAGGTGGGAGGATCACTTGAGCCCAGGAGTTTGAGTCCAGCCCGGGCAACATGGTGAAACCCTGTCTCAAAAAAGAAAAATGAGGGTAGGCTGAAGCTACTGAAAAGAGAAATGATAACCTGGGAAGGATAGCCGAGTGGACAAAAGATGATATTGGCCAAGAACAGGAAGAAGGACACCTTCTTCAGTATAACAGGAAGGAAAGTGAAAAGAGTAGGTGTAGCTAGGTCCATCTCTAGTGTAGGGCAGACTGCTTCACCTACAACTATGTTGTTCTGTTCTACACAGATAGATGTGGCTGTGTCAGTAGTTTTGGTTTGGTGTCAGGCAGCTGAGTTCATTCCCATCTGATGGCTTCTATTTTTTCTGTAAAGTTGGAGGTAAAGTCATCTGTTAAGAGTTTATGCAAAGTGAGGGATGGAAGATAGATAATGACAGTGGGAAAAGAAGCATACTAAAGAAACACAGTGGCTGGGCGCAGTGGCTCATGCCTGTAATCGAGCACTTTAAGAGATCCAGGTGGGCAGATCACTTGAGGTCAGGAGTTTGAGACCATCCTGGCCAAAATGGTGAAACTCCATCTCTACTAAATAAAAATTAGCTGGGTGTGGTGACACGCCCCTGTAATCCCAACTACTCCGGAGGCTGAAATTACAGAACTGCTTGAATCCATGAGACGGAGGTTGCAGTGAGCCAAGATCGCGCCATTAAACTCTAGCAGTGAGCCAAGATCGCGCCATTATCACTCTAGGTGACAGAGTGATACTCCATCTCAAAAAAAATTTTTTAAAGGCCTGGCACAGTGGCTCACACCTCTAATCCCAGCACTTTGGGAGGCCGAGGTGGGCGGATCACCTGAGGTCAGGAGTTTGAGATCAGCCTGGCCAACATGGTAAAACCCCATCTCTACTAAAAATATAAAAATTAACCAGGCATGCTGGTGGGCTCCTGTAGTTCCAGCTACTTGGGAGGCTGAGACAGGATAATTGCTTGAACCCAGGAGGTGGAGGTTTCAGTAAGCCAAGAATGCACCATTGCAACCCAGCCTGAACAACAAAAAGTGAAACTCTGTCTCAAAAAAAAGAAAGAAAGAAAGGTGGCTCCCTGAAATCCCAGCACTTTGGGAGGCTGAAGCGGGTGGATCACCTGAGGTAAGGAGTTCGAGACCAACTTGACTAACATGGTGAAACCCCATCTCTACTAAAAATACAAAAATTAGCCGGGCATGGTGGCAGGCACTATAATCTCAGCTACTCAGGAGGCTGAGGCAGGAGAATTGCTAGAACCCGGGAGGCAGAGGTTGTAGTGAGCCGAGATCGCGCCACTCACTCCAGCCTAGCTACAGAGTGAGACTCCGTCTCAAAAAATAATAATAGGGGCCGGTGGCCGCCCCGCCCCACGGGGCGCCACGGGCGGGTATCGGCAGCGCCCACTGAGCCAGCCGGGCCGCAGTTGCCGCCCCGGACACACGATGTCCCGCCCAAGCTGATCTGCGCCTGCCGTCGGTCGGTGAGTGCGTGAGCCTCGTCGGTCGGCGTGTGTATGGCCAAGAGCCCCTTTTCTCTTCGGCCATGACGCCTCCGCCGCCCCCGACCCCAGGCCCTGACCCGCGGCCGACTCCGCTGTGGATCCCTGCCCCGGACCTGGGTCACTGGTCGTCCTGTTTGGGGCTACGGCTGGTGCGCTGGGGCGGGACCTGGGCTCCGTCGAGACCGACTTAATCCTCCTAGTCTGGCAAGTGGTTGAGCCGCGGAGCTGCCAGGTGGGGACGCTGCACAAATCTCTGGTTCGCGCGGAGGCGGCCGCAATGAGTCCGCAGTGCCACGAGGTGAGCGGCCTGAGCACCAACAGCCTGTCGCGGGCAGAGCCGCTGGACAAGGGGCTGCAGCAGTTCTCACAGCTGGTGAACGGGGATGTGGCTCTGCTGGGCGGGGGGGGGGGGGCCCCTACGTGCTCTGCACTGATGGGCAGCAGCTGTTGCGACAGGTCCTGCACCCAGAGGCCTCCAGGAAGAACCTGGTGCTCCCCGACACCTTCTTCTTCTACAGCCTCCGAAGAGAGTTCCATATGCAGCACCCAAGCACCTGCCCTGCCAAGGACCTCACTGCGGCCACCATGGCGAAGGATTTAGGACTGGAGACAGATGCCACAGAGGATGACTTTGGGGTCTGGGAAGTGAAGACAATGGTAGCTGTTATCCTCTATCTACTCAAAGAGCCCAGCAGTCAATTGTTTTCGAAGCCTGAGGTGATAAAGCGGAAATATGAAACAGGGCCTTGCAGCAAGGCTGATGTGGTGGACAGTGAGACTGTGGTACGGGCTCGTGGGTTGCCCTGGCAGTCATCAGACCAGGACGTGGCTCGCTTCTTCAAAGGGCTCAATGTGGCCACGGGTGGTGTAGCGCTCTGCCTCAACGCCCAGGGCCACAGAAATGGCGAGGCCCTCATCCGCTTTGTGGACCTAGCGCTGCTGAGACACAAGCACCACATGGGCGTCCGCTATATTGAGGTGTATAAAGCGACAGGGGAGGAGTTCGTAAAGATCGCAGGGGGCACATCACTAGAGGTGGCTCGTTTCTTGTCACGGGAAGACCAAGTGATCCTGTGGCTGCGGAGACTGCCCTTCTTGGCTGGGCCAACGGATGTGCTAGGCTTCCTGGGCCAGAGTGCCCAGTGACTGGGGTGCTGAAGGGCTGCTCTTTGTGCGCCACCCTGACAGGCGGCCAACTGGTGATGCCTTTGCCCTCTTTGCTTGTGAGGAGCTGGCACAGGCTGCACTGCGCAGGCACAAGGGCATGCTGGGTAAGCAATACATCGAACTCTTCCGGAGCACTGCAGCGGAGATGCAGCAGGTCCTGAACCGCTACGCATCCGCCCCACTCCTTCCCACACTGACTGCCCCACTGCTGCCCATCCCCTTCGCACTGGCAGCTGGGACCGGGAGGGATTGTGTACGCCTCCGAGGCCTGCCCTACACAGCCACTATTGAAGACATCCTGAGTTTTCTCGGGGAGGCAGCAGCTGACATCCAGCCCCACGGGGTGCACATGGTGCTCAACCAGCAGGGCCGGCCATAGGGTGATGCCTTCATCCAGATGACATCAGCAGAGTGAGCCCTAGCTGCTGCTCAGCATTGCCATAAGAAGGTGATGAAGGAGCACTAAGTGGAGGTGGTCCCCTGTTCCACAAAGGAGATTCGTGGTGTGCTGATGGGGGGCACCTTGGGCCGCAGTGGCATGTCCCCTCCACCCTGCAAGCTGCCCTGCCTCTCACCACCTACCTACGCCGCCTTCCAAGCCACCCCAACCCTCATTCCCACAGAGACAGCAGCTCTATACCCATCTTCAGCACTGCTCCCGGCTGCCAGGGTGCCTGCTGCCCCCACCCCTGTTGCCTACTACCCAGGTCCAGCCACTCAACTCTACCTGAACTACACAGCCTACTACCCAAGGCCTCCAGTCTCCCCCACCACTGTGGGCTACCTCACCACACCCACTACTGCCCTGGCCTCTGCTCCCACCTCAGTGTTATCCCAGCCAGGAGCCTTGGTCCGCATGCCAGGTGTGCCATACACAGCTGGTATGAAGGATCTGCTCAGCGTCTTCCAGGCCTACCAGCTAGCCCCTGATGAGTACACCAGTCTGATGCCTGTTGGTGACCCATCTCGCACTGTGTTGCAAACCTCCAAGGAATGGGTGTGTTTGCAGAAGAGGAAGCCAGTAGGTAAGAGCCAGCTGATATCCTCAGCAAATATGTCTCTCCTGCGTCCAGAAACCAGCGCCCTCATCACAGTAGCTTCTTTCTGGCTTGTCAAAGCTCTCAGAAGGTACCTAGAGGAGCCCAAAGCCCCAGCTCTGTCCTTCACTTTTTCTTCTGCCTGTTTACCCCAAAGACAATGGCTGGACCATGCATGCAGGGCTGGGAGTGGAATGGGGTAACCAGCTCCTGATGGCCTGAGCCAGGCATCTTGACTGGCACCTGGAGAGCCCTTTGGTCTGTCCTGGCTGTGGCCCATGACGACAGATATCGTGGGGCTGACAGGTCCACGGCAGGCTTGCTTTGTTTTTTAAAATGGAAGCTCTGGTAACTTCAAGTATGACTCTTGGGAGAATGAAGGGTCCATCTGAGCCTCTGAGTAAAGATCCCAATGTTCTACCTCCCCCATCCCTCTCATGGGGGATGGGGAGGCAGAGAGAGCCAGCCCCTACCCTCGGGATATTTGGACCTCAGAGACCATGTTGTGCCAGGGGTGGTCCCACCTAAAGATGCTAGCCCCTCTCTGGGTGAACCTAAGGAGTAACAGATGGCAAAACCACAAACTATTTTGATGGACTGTACTGCAGTATCCCCAGAAGACATTAGGGGGCAGGAGGCCCCCACACAAAAACTCAGGCCTGATTTTTTTTTTTTCTTTTTTAAAGGGGACTTTCTGCCAACTTTTCTTTTTTTTTTTTTTTTTTTTTTTCCAAGCCAAACTGTATCCAGCTTTATTAAAGATACTTTCCATAAACAATCATGGTATTTCAGGCAGGACATGGGCAATCATTAACAGTATACAACAACTTTCAAACTCCCTTCTTTGATGGACTACCAAAAATCAGAAAGCCACTATAAAACCCAATGAAGTCTTCATCTGATGCTCTGAACAGGGAAAGTTTAGAGTGAGGGTTGACATTTCACATTTAGCACGTTGTTTAACAACTTTTCACGAGCCGACCCTGACTTTCAGGAAGTGAAATGAAAATGGCAGAATTTATCTGAAGATCCACAATCTAGAAATGGAATCACTGCTCTTTTGACAGGTGCCATCTCAATGGCATCACTGGCAAGACCAGATTGCCTGACACACTGGTAACCAATGACTGGGATTCAGGTCCCAACAGATGCCTGGACTTAAGGGAGTTAAGTCTATGCTGAAAGACGGAAAGGGAGAAGAGGACATAAAAGCAAATTTGTTTTTCCATACCACAAGGCTTTTGTGTGCCAAGGTGGCCATGTGTGTCAAAGTCAGGGAATCCCTCCTCCTGGGAGCCAAGAGGAAGTCTCTCAAAACTAGAAGGGAAAGTCGTTTCCCCACATCAATCCAGCTTTGGAGACATTCTGTTAGTGACATATGCCCCTTCTCCCAAAACAACAATGAAGTGTTCTCTGTGCTAACAACATAGCTTTAAAAAAAAAAAAAAAAAAAAAAGGTAAAACAAAATTCTGCATTTTTATAAAACTTGATAAAAAATAGTATTTCAAACTGTACAGTCACCAGAAGTACACAGTTATCAAAAATGCACACACTTCACTTGGCATCTCCAGCACCTTCGGCTTTCTGTGCCTTGTCTGTTTTGGCATCTCCGTTTTCTGCAGGGTTATTCCCTTCCTTGCCAGCATCAGCTTTTCCCTTTTTCCCTTTGGGTACCTTCTCTCCCTTCTTTGCAGGGGCCTTTTTAGGCTTGGGCTCTGGCTTTGGAGGAGCAGGTTTAGCGGACAACCTCGCGGATCTTCTCTGTGGTTCGTCCTTCACCTTTGCTTTATCTCCTTTAGCATCCCCTTCAGCCTTTCTCTTGGGCATGGTGGCGACGGCGGCGGGACGTAGGCGCTGGGCGCGGGATGCAGCGGCGCGTGGGCTTCGGTCGGTCCGGGGGTCGTTCTCACCTCCTCTTCTTCACACTGCTCTCTGCCAACTTTTCTTGTACACTTTGGGAAAGCCAGTTGCCCTGAACCCAGCAGACACCATGGAATGTCCTTTGCATGCATTAAGTGGTACAGAACTAAAGCCTCAGAAGCAATTTGGAATTCTGTCTTCTCCTCCATAAAATGAAAAGTTACTGATCAAATGGACTTTTTAAAAGCCACAGGACCCTTCGCATTGCCCCCAGAGTGAGGGGCTCCACACCAGCCCCAGGCAGAGGAACACTCAGACAGATTTAAGAAGACTGTTGGCCTGTCACCATTTATTATTTCAGCACTAAAACTGAGGAGCCTGAACTGCTGGCTCTTCTTCCCTTTGCATTTGTGTAAGGAGCACTGTACTCCCATAAAAGGTTTTAAAATACAAAATGTACAAGAATTACACATAATTCCAAGTGCTATAAACATAACTGAGAACCAGTTCCTTTACTAAACATCCATTTTATAAAATACAAGGTTTCAAATTGAACCCCCCCCAAAAAAAATAATAAAATATAAAAATAAATAAAAAATTAGCCAGATGTGGTGGCACATGCCTGTAGTCCCAGCTACTTGGGAGGCTGAGGTGGAGCTCAAGGCTGCAGTGAGCCATGATTGTGCCACTGCACTCCAGCCTGGGAAACAAAGTGAAATTCTGCCCCTGAGAAAACCAAAATTTTTGTCACCTGGTATAATTTATAAACTAATTTATTTTCTGGTGGTTTTCCTCTGGTTAGAATAGCAAGTAACTGTTTCCTTACTTTAAAATGGTCAAATAGATTTGTACCTTCTTATTTTATCTGTGCAGGCTAAGATTTCGAGTGCAAGGAAGTATAAATATAACCATCCATGACATGAACTATTCCATTTTCACAAACTAAAGACCTACTATTTACTCACCAAGACAGAATAAAATGTTAGCTGGCTAGTACATAGCTTCTAAGAAAATGTTTTTATTCATGGCCAGGCATGGTGGCTCACACTTGCAATCCCAAAATTTTGGGAGGCCAAGGCAAACGAATCATTTGAGGTCAGAAGCTCAAGACCAGCCTGGCCAACATGGTGAAACCCCATCTCTACTGAAAATGCAAAAATTATCTGGGTATGGTAATGTACACCTGTAATCCCAGCTACTCGGGAGGCTGAGGCACAAGAATCACTTGAACCCAGGAGACAGAGGTTGCAGTGAGCCGAGATGGTGCCACTGCATTCCAACCTGGACAACACAGTGAGACTCTGTCTCAAAGACCAAAAAAAAAAAGAAAAGAAAACATTTTTTTTAATTATGAAGATTCCAAATTGGAGGTATATTAAGGTATATTAAAAAACTGCAAAAATGTACCTGGTCAGTCATCACAAGAAGCTAAATTAGAAACAATGCTGTGATCTTAGTGGTACAATACAAAATATATGGGAGATAATGTTTGTTCATCTTAATGAGTTCAAACTAACTTAGGATTTTATTGCTACCTGTACTTACTGTTTTTTGTTTTTTTTTTGAGACAGGGTCTCATTCTGCACCCAGGCTAGAGTGCTAGAGTGCAGCAGTATAATCACAGCTCACAGCATCCTCAATCCCCTAGGCTCAAGTGATCATCCTGCCTCAACCTTGGAAGTAGCTAGGACTATAGGCATGCACCACCATGTCCAGCTAAATTTTTAATTTTTTTTTTTGAGACAGAGTCTCACTCTGTCGCCAGGCTGGAGTGCAGTGGCTTGATCCCAGGTTCAAGCGATTCTCCTGCCTCAGCCTCCCGACAGGTGTGCACCATGACACCCAGCTAATTTTTGTATTTTTAGTAAAGACAGGATTTCACCAGGTTGGCCAGGATGGTCTCGATCTCTGGACCTCGTGATCCACCCACCTTGGCCTTCCAAAGTGCTGGAATTACAGGCATGAGCCACCACACGCAGCCAAGTTTTAAATTTTTTATAGAGACAGGGTCTCCCTATGTTACCTAGGCCAGCCTCAAATTCCTGGGCCCAAGCAATCCTCCCGCCTTGGCCTCCCAAAGTGCTGGGATTATAGACGTGAGCTACCACATCTGGCCACTACCTGTACATTGATTGTGTAAGCCAATTCTAGCTGGAATGGGAATATAGCAATTTCAGCCAAGTGGATGGGCTGTAGTTCTGTTATGAGACACAGATGACTAGTACCAGTATGTATAATGGGTAGCAGCAGTAGCTGCATATTTGTCAGAAACTGAAGCCTCTTTGGATGGCAGTTCTCCCCCCGACTCCCAATAACTAAACTCAGAAATATATCTTTACACAGCTGAAACCTGTTATTAAAAGTAAACATTTTATTACATAACAAGAGTTGAAGTTTTTGAAAATTAACATCAACAAAACCAAAGCCATTCTAGGCACAACCAAAAATTTTTACAATCAAAACTACCTCGTACTCTTCAGCAATCTGACTGAAAACAAATGGTTGAATGTGCTGCTAACAAAGAGGGCCAAATGATGATGTCTATTGTGGCAGCTGAGCAAAGTGAGACTTACAGAACTGTAACTGCTGCCCTGATAGTAACTGAAGCAGGAAGAGAAGAAAGGAACTCACAACCAGGACACTCAAACTCAAGCCAGGAGTCCATGTACGATCCAATTCCAGTCAGTCTGACAAGTCACTCTGATCCAGCACAATTATCCTGTGCACATGTTTTTTAAAGAACAAAAAAAGTGTTGAGTTGCTGTGTACATTTTTTAAAAACACAAACCTTCTTTCTTTTCAATTAAATTTAAGGAAAAGGGATTTTGGTCTTTATAATCAAGGGGGATTATGAACAACAGTGTGTCATGGAAATGCAAAATGACTGGAAAGCAATTGACAGCAGCATCTTCTGTATTCTCTCCATATTAAAACTGTTCTTATGCTCACTCTGTCACTTATTTAATCAAAGTTGGCATTAATTTCACTTTGGTTTTTGTGTGTGTGTGTGTGTGTGTGTGTGCTTTTTGAGATGGAGTCTTGCTCTGTCGCCCAGGCTGTAGTCATCCTCTACCGCCTGGGTTCAAGCAATTCCCCTGCCTCAGCCTCCTGAGTAGCTAGTACTGTAGGCATGTTCCACCACGCCCGGCTAATTTTTTTGTATTTTAGTAGAGACGGGGTTTCACCATATTGGCCAGGATGGTCTCAATCTCCTGACCTCATGATCTGTCTGTCTCAGCCTCCCAAAGTGCTGGGATTACAGGTGTGAGCCACCGTGCCCAGCCTCACTTTGTATTTTAATTAACTATAAACACTAACATTTAAAAATTGAGCAACTTTGTCTGCATTCAAGTCTTTGTCATTAATGTGTATTTAGACATGTAAATGTTTTCAAGTCTGCTTCTGTCGTCTATAAACAGTGAGTTTTGATCTGCAAACATCTGGTATCTCATTACCTGGATGGTTCGGACCAATCTAGTCGCTTCCAAAAACAGGGTTTTAGCTCATCTTGATGAAATATAAGAGGAAGGAAAAAAAAACCACATGATTAATTTCTAGGTCAAAGGGTGCCAGTATCATATTAGTGCTCCTCTAATTTAGGGTAGACTGTTTTACCTACAATGGTTGTTCTATTCTGCCAGATAAGACTATTTCTAAAAACACAGTTAATGGGCTTCCCCTCCTAATATTCTACAGTTTTCTGCTGCAGCAATGGACACTAATGACACTAATTCACCAAGTTCCTGTATCATCTTCTCAGTTAAATCAATACTGTTAATAGCTAAATGCCTACACAATCTGGACCCTGTGCAGTCAGGGTTCTCAAGGAAACTGAATGTACTCATGGCTGGTTCAAAGAAAGATCCTTAATGAAGTGACTACATACAGAGGTTTAGTTAAAGTTAAGGGAACAAACAAGGAATGTCAAGACATCCAGTGATTAGCAACAGTGGGAAGACTAAGTCTGAAGGAACTGAGTGTTGGAGATGAGAGGTTAGTTACTAGAGCCTAATAAGAGCTGGAATTGGAAAGAATGTGCTGCCTATAGAAGCCACACTTGTGGAGAAACACCACTTCTACCAGGCACAAGGTGCTAAAGTAAGCAGGAAGGCAAAGTAATACCCCAACTTCTCTCTAGCCCCATCATCTTCTGCTAGGGCCTATTGCTGGCTAACAGGAAGCCCAGGACATGCAGTCCACTCAGGCCAGCATTCTGGGGCACAAAGCAGGGCAGAGATGGGGAGAATGAGAAGGAAATCAGAAAGGGATAAAAGGAATACCAGATGACCTGAAAGAGTTAATATCTCTTAATTCCCTGAGTAGGAAGAACTTAAATATAGGAGAGTATCATTGTAAAGGGCATATCAGAAGCCTTCAAGCTCTATCAAAATAGCTTTAAAATTAATTTATAATTTTCACATTACTTGTAGACTCCATTTAAATTTCATAAAATATTATTTCTTATTGGATTTTGCAGCAATAGATTTAGATTTGTGAGCTAAATTTAAAACTCTTTTGAAGATGTTGGACAATTAGAAGCAAAACATCTCTCCAGACAATGTGCAAGATAATGATGATGAGACTGGGCAAAAGCTTGCTTTAGAAATAGAATTGGAATCCCAGAACTTTGGGAGGCCGAGGCGGGTGGATCACGAGGTCAAGAGATCGAGACCATCCTGGCCAACATGGTGAAACCCTGTCTCTACCAAAAATACAAAAAATAGCCGGGCATGGTGGCATGTGCCTTTGGTCCCAGCTACTCGGGAGGCTGAGGCGGAAGAATCGCTTGAATCCAGGAGGCGGAGGTTGCAGTGAGCGCAGATTGTGCCACTGCACTCCAGCCTGGTGACAGAGCAAGACTCAGTCTCAAAAAAAAAAAAGAAAAAATGTTATTACTGTTTTTGTGATAAAGCTATGATTGGAAATTAACAGAAAACCTAGGCTGAACTGCAGGGAAAGATAAATTATCAAAGGTAAGAGGATTATGTATAACATCTGGGGAACATTTCTAAATAACTTTGGTGCACATCAAAGCCCAAGGACTACAGACTACATTAGAAACACTCATTAATTCATACCTTCTTCAGAAGTCCCTGAAACACTCTCTGATTTCCTTCTCTCTGGTGTGATACTATCTTCCCTTTTTCTCTTCTCTTCACCAACTTCTTGATCTTTGGTATTTGTCTCCCTTTAACAACAATGATTTAGGGAATGAAAACATATGCATTAACAGCCAAGGAAACAGGACTGTATTCAAAAAAAAAAAAAAACCATGATAACTAGCACTAACAAAAGTGTTCTCTGTGGGTCAGGTATTGGTTTAAGAGCTATAATTTATTTTAGCTTATTTAATTCTCATAACTATATAAGGTACTTACCATTGCCATCCCCATTAAGCAATGAGGAAACAGGTATAGAGAAGTTAAATTACACACTTAATAATTCCTAGAGCTGGAAGCTGACTTCAGACTCAGTCCGGCTTAGACTCTACTTTCAACCACTATGCTACGTCGCCTCAAAGTAAAAAAAAAAAAGGCATTTTACTTATGTTTTGATTGGTGTCCTTTTCAAAACCACCGTGTATTTTATCATCTTATCTTCATTTCCCAAAACTCTCTTCTAAGTGAAATACGTAAGTAATTTAAGTATCTCACAATTTAAGACCATGTTTGTCAAACTACTAAGCAGAAACCATCTCCCCAACCCAGCTGGAAGCTCCTTATAGACAGAGCCATCTTATCCCTCTTTGTGGTACCTCCAACCCCTAGCACAGTGCTTTGCATACTGTCATTGCTTGGTGGATGCTGGTTGAACCAAAATAACACTGTTTAGGGATTCTTCTGTTTTCATTTGATGCAGAGTCCAAACAAAATATGTAAAATGAAAGAGAAAATAAAACCAGCTAGAGTGAAAAGGGGTTTTTCCCCTCTTAATATTTTCTCACTAATAGAATCACAGGCTCAAGAACTGGAGGAAGCCTTTGGGTTATCTTCTGCCCCTGTTCAAATGCCCAAGACAGGCATTTGGAGTTTCACCATGTTGGCCAGGCTGGTCTTGAACTCCTGACCTCAAATGATCTGCCTGAGCATCAGTAACCATTGCTAAAGTAAGTGTAAAGGCAGCTGTTTCCCTTTATCAGATAGCTGTAGCTATTAGGTTTGTGCTTTACTGAATAAAAATCTGTTACTCTGCACTTTCTAGTCTCTAGTCAGTCTTCTGGGGCAGAAAAGTAAGCTGACTCTCTTTGCTTCACAATCTTTCAGGAATCTGAGGGCAGCTATCAAATTCTCCTCTCCATCTGTTCTTCTCACACTGAGCTTCTCAGCTCCTTCAGCTGTTCTCATGACATGGTTTCCAGACCTCTGAATGTTCTGTGGCCACACTCTTGTGTTTGTTAATATCTCTTTTAAAATGTGACACCCAGAAAGGAGCCTCACGTGTGTCCTAGGAGTCCTCTAAACAATACATTCCCATCATCTGGACAGTACATTTCTATATATCCAGCATCAATGCTGCATTGACCTTTTCAGCACTTCATCAAACTGAGGCCTCACAAAGTCAATGCCCATGTCTTCCTCAGGAAGAATTTCTTGACTTCTCATCATGTCTTAAGATGCATGGCTCAGTGCTGGGCATACAAAAATAAGACATATGTCTTGCCCTCAACGAAACTATAGTGAGCAGGAGCTTCTGATGACTTTTCCAGTTAGGCCAGGTCTCATACATTCTGTAATTTTGAATCTTTGACCTTTATCTTTTATAGAATCTAACATTTCCATCTGTCAAGATGATTTTGAATCCTCAGTCTATCACTCATCACATCAGCATTCATTCCTTGATTTGTGTTGTCTAAAAATTTGATAAGCATGCCTTTTCTGATTTAATTCAAATGGCTGATGAAAATGTCAAAGGTAGCAGGGCCAAGATACAGCAAACTTAGAAGCCTCTGTCTATACTGATAAGAATCTGCTAATCAATATCTTGAGTACTGCGGGTGGTCAGAGGAAGAGGGGCAAATGTGAGTGCAGACAGATGGAGTCAGGGCTAGTTTATCTAAATCAATGTAATGCCATCACCAGGCATTCATTCTCTGAGAAGTCTAAAACCTAACCCCACTTCCTGAAAAAGAAGAAAAGGATCCCCTCTTGGGGAACAATAACCTTTCAGATCCCTTGGGAAGGTCTTGTAGCTCCATGCTCTCCTCAGGTGACTGCAGCCATCTTTCCAGGTCCTCATCCAGAGTAGAGTGAGCTCTGTCCAAGGACAAGTGAAAAGAATGAAGACAACAGTCATTTCCTATCTTCCTCGACAAAGATGCCTAACACTTTACAGTGGAAAGGGACCTTATAACCTGTGCTTTCACTATGCATATGAAAAACAAGAGAGCTCAGTAAGATTGTGTCTGGAGTCATAAAGATTACTTAGATCTGATTGAAATATGCACTGGCCAGGCGTAGTGGCTCACATCTGTAATCCCAGAACTTTGGGAGGTTGAGGTGGGCAGATTACTTGAGGTCAGGAGCTCAAGAACACCCTGGCCAACACGGTGAAACCCCAGTTCTACTACAAATACAAATATCAGCCAGGCATGGATGTGTGCACCTGTAATCCCAGCTACTTGGGAGGCTGAGACAGGAGAATGGCTTGAACCTAGGAGTTGGCAGCTGCAGTGAGCCGAGATTGCACCACTATATTCCAGCATGGGTGACAAAGCGAGACTCTGTCTCAAATTTAAAAAAAAAAAAATGCACTGAAATAGTCCTTCAATCCCTTGACAAAAAGCCTCAGTGCCTATTCAAGTTCACTGCTTCCCCAAATCTGATGCTAGACTCTGTCTCAATTCTAGGTCACTGAGTCAGTTTTCTACCTGAGGCTGGACCTATACATGCTTTCCTACACGTTTTTCCAAGAAAAAACTAGAAGATTCAGGGTAGAGTATTTTAAGGCCTGAAATTCCCACCCATCTGAAAAAATATCTTCCACTCTGGCTTGGTGCCTGGATTGACCATTCACGGCATTGAGATGACCGAGCATCTGCGGAGCATCTATCTGTGGTCAGCACTGCTGGCCCTTTTGCAAAAGGAAGATACAACAATAAGAGTAGCTAACTTTTGATCAAGTTAAAAGAATTTAATTTTTTTTTTTTTTTTTTTTGAGATGGAGTCTTGCTCTGTCACCCAGGCTGGAGTACAGTGGTGCCATCTCAGCTCAATGCAACCTCCACCTCCTGGGTTCAAGCAATTCTCCCACCTCGGCCTCCTGAGTAGCTAGGCCTACAGGTGTGTGCTACCATGCCTAATTTTTAAAAAATATTTTTGGCAGAGATGGGTTTTGCCATGTTGGCCAGGCTGGCCTCAAACTCCTGACTTCAAGTGATCCACCCACCTCAGCCTCCCAAAGTGCTGGGATTACAGATATGAGCCACTACGCTCGAACCCTGTAATCTCAATTTTGGGAGGCTAAAGTGGGCGAATCACTTGAGCTCAGGAGTTTGAGGTCAGCCTGGGCAACATGGTGAAACCTCATCTCTACAAAACAATACAAAAATTAGCTAGGAATGGTAGCACAAGCCTGTAGACCTAGCTACTTGGCGGCTGAGGCAGGAGGATCACTTGAGCCCAGGAGGTCAAGGCTGCAGTGAGCAGTGTTCATTCCCCAGTGCACTCCAGCCTGGGCAACAATGTGAGACTCTGTCTCAAAAAATAAAAAAAGAAGTCTGGGCACAGTGGCTCATGCCTATAATCCCAGCACTTTGGGAGGCCAAGGCAGGTGGATCACAAGGTCAGGAGTCCAAAACCAGCCTGGCCAATATGGTGAAACCCCGTCTCTACTAAAAATATAAAAATAACTGAGTGTGGTGATACATGCCTGTAATCCCAGCTACTGGGGAGGCTGAGGCAGGAGAATGGCTTGAACCTGGGAGATGGAGGTTGCAGTGAGCCGAGATCACACCATTACACTCTGCCTGGGCAACAATAGCAAAACTCCACCTCAAAAAAAAAAAGGGCAAAGAGCCAGGCATGGTGGCTTGCACCTATAGTCCCAGCTACTTGAATGGAAGGGGCAGGAAGATCACTTGAGCCTAGGACTTCAAGTTCAGCTAGACAACATAGAGCCCATCTCTACTGTACACACACACACACACACACACACACTGGGCAAAGAACTCAGACATTTCTCCAAAGAAAATACATAAATGGCCAACAAGCATATGAAAAGATGTTCAACATCACTAATCATTAGGGAAGGGCTAATCAAAACTACAGTGAGGCACCACCTCATACTCATTAGTATGGTTACTTTTTAAAAAAAAAAGCTTCCACCCCGACAAAATGAGAGAAAATAACAAGTGTTGGAAAGAACATGGAGAAACTGAAACGCTTGTGCACTGTTGGTGGGACTGTAAAATGGGGCAGCTGCTATGGAAATAGTGTGGCAGCTCCTCAAAAAATTAAAAATAGAATTACCATATAATCCAGCACTACCATTTCTGGGTATATACCCAAAAGAATTGAAAGCAGGATCTCAAAGAGATATGTGTACACTCATGTTCACAGCAAAATTCTTCACCATAAGAAAAGGTGGAAGCAACATAAATGTCCATCAACAGATGAATGGATAAATGAAACATGGTATATAGTATTATTCAGTCTTAAAAAGGAAGGAAACACTGACACATGCTACAGCATGGATGAACTTTGAGGACATTATGCTAAGTTAAAATAAGCCAGTCACAAAATGAAAAATACTGTATGATTTCACTTATGTAAAGTATCAACAGTAGTCAAACTCATAGAAACAAAAAGTAAAATAGTGGTTGCCAGGGTCTGGGAAGAAAAGAAAATGGGGAGTTGGGTGCTTTGTTTGTTTCTTTATTTGGAGGCAGAGTTTTGCTCTTGTTGCCCAGGCTGGAGTGCAATGGCACGATCTCAGCTCACTGCAACCTCCACCACCCCTGGTTCAAGTGATTCTCTTGCCTCAGTCTACTGAGTAGCTGCGATTACAGCCAAGTGCCACCATGCCTGGCTAATTTTGTATTTTTGGTAAAGATGGGGTTTCTCCATGTTGGTCAGGCTGGTCTTGAACTCCCAACCTCAGGTGATCCACCCACCTTGGTCTCCCAAAGTGCTGGGATTACAGGTGTGAGCCATGGCACCCAACCGAAAATGGGGAGTTTTTAAATGGTTATAGAGTTTCAGTTTTGCAAGATGAAAAGGTTTGGGACATTAGTTACACAACAATGTGAATATACTTATTAATGTTATTGGACTGTACACTTAAAAATGGTTAAGACGATAAATCTTGTTATATATATTTTATCACAAACATTTTTTAAAGCAAAAAAAGCAGCCCTTTTTAAAAAGGTAATCCTTTAGGAATAGGGGCTGTTAGGTACTATGGAAAAAGACCACTTTTTTCATTTCTTATTTGTCAATATTAAAAAAAACTAATATAAACTAATGCAATTTTTAAAATCCTTTCAAAAATCCAGCTTTTACTGTTACCTGTCTGTGTCCTCTCCTAGATCTTCAGCTTCTTTGGACCAAGGCATACTACTATCTTCTTTTTTACTGTCAGTTTCTTGTTCTTCTAAGTGCCTTTGATCTAAAAACAGTTGAAAGAATTAACTTTATTAGAACAAAAAAAAATTTTTTGAGAAAAGTTGCCTTAAAATAGAGTGCAAAAATTAATGCCAATCAGTGGTCCCTGAAGTATGCAACGCATTAGCTCCTCTCTTCCCATGAAAGCAGGGGGCCAGGTGGCAGTCTGCAGGCCACCTGTATTTGCAGCAGCTGTTTCTGGGGTCTTGGGAGATTTTTCAGTACCAGGTGAAGCGACAGGAAACCTGGCTTGTGCCAATGCTCAAAGGGGACAGAGGAGGCAGAAGAAAGAAAGGGCACATAAAAGAGGAGGCAAGCAACCATGAAAACAAATTGCACACATTTACTTTGGGGACCATCTTGTGCTCACTTGTTAGAAGTTTCTAAGTTGGAGCTCCAAGAAAGGAATTTGGGTGGGGAAGAGATGTATCCTTTAATGTATGCCAAGCATTTTACTTATGCTATCTCATTCCATCCTGCCAGCAGTCCTATAAAGGGAAGAGGACTAACATTTGCTAATATTTGAAAATGTTAATACTTGTACATGGCTCTGTACATGGAGCTAATACGTACGTCATGAGATAGAAATTATTATCCCCATTTTACAGATTAAGAGGAGTAAGGCTCAGAAACAGTAAAACAGCTTGTCATACAAATAACTATAAAGTCAGAATTGAGGTGGAGTTGTGCCTGACCTCAAGGTCACACTTCCCTATATGTAGCACTGTGTTGCCAAGAACAGCATTACAAGAACATGATGAAAAGGATGTAGGTAGTTCACTTACCATTTGCAGTGATTCCTGCATCACTTTCTGTGTTCTCATGCAACACTGTGGATGAGCTCTGCTGCTGCTTTAAGAGCTCTGTCACAACACAAAAGCCAAAAGAAACTTATTTCCTCCTTTGGATGTCCTGCTGTTCTCTAGAGCAGTGGTTCTTGAAGGGTGATCCTTAGACTAGCCGCATTAACATAAGCTGGGAACTTGCTGGAAATGTAAATTCTCGGGCCTCATATCAGACCTGCTTAATCGGAAACTCTGGGGGTCTAGCAATGTGTGTTTTAACTAGCCCTTCAGGTGATTCTGATGCCTGATAAAATTTGAGAACCACTGCTTTAGGGCATTCCAGGTTTGAAAGGAATTCTTCAAGTATGACAAAATCCCACACAACACTCAAAATAGAAATGATGATGATCATACATAACACTTGCAGAACCCTAGGAGTCAGGTTCTGTTTCTAAGCACTTGCATACATTAATTCAAGATTAATGTTCACAATTAATCTTCACAACAACCTTCTGATGAGATGCATTTTCCGAAGGTGAGGGGCTGATTGGCCAGGCTGTCAAGAAAAGAGCAGTCGGATCTTTCCTAGTGAAACAGAGCACCTGCCCCCCAGTGTTTCCATAACCATGTAACATTTACTTTAAGCATCAGACCAGCTGTACAGGGTCAGTCAATCAGCTGCATATAAAATTTGTTTAGTACTGCTCAGTCTCTGCCTGCAAATTCTAGTCTTACTAGGTTTTGTGCCACTGACTTCCCTGTTCTTAGGAAGGGGATTTATTCACAATTCCAATACCTTTAATACCTACAGCTAATGGCAAAACTGAAAGTACAGGTGTCTTGGCCTGGGCAGCTGGACCTCAGGCCTCCAAGGAATGGCTGGTTTGTTCTGAAAGGAGATAAGAACTTCTTTCATAAAAGAAATTCATTATAATAAACCACTTATATGTTATTTCCTCTTAGATTCATCAACGTAAGTCCTTTGAGTAACAAAATGACAACTGATACAAGCCAATCATCCCGGTCAGGCTGTGGCTCATTTTATTGGAAAACTGCCCCTTCCTATATTCAACCAGGCCTTCATGGGGCCTTTTATACTAGTGTTCGTACTTGAGACAAAGACACCATATTGTGGTCAGTGATGAAACTAACAGGGCCAAGAAATATATTCTGTATTGAACATCTCTTACCAATTTCATCAAGTAGCTCCTGAGACGGTGGTGGCAGTTCATCAATGTGATGCTGTGAGACGGCTTCTACTAGTTCTTAAAAAAGATAAACAGGAAAATGACTTAACACCTTCCTGGACATGAACTGAATTTTCCTAGGCTATCAAATAGACTTGACTGAGGATTTCTCTCAATGATGAAACAAAACAAGGAGAAAGAAAGCCTCTTATGTAACAGTCCCAGTAGAGAACTCCTAACATGTGAATGGCCTTTACTACCCTCTTTTACACCAATCCCTTTCCTTTCCTACATCAGCCCTTACGCCAATAGTGCTTGATCTATGCCCCTCCCTTCCTAAGGATTTTGAAGGAGGTAAGTTACAAATTCTTACTAAGTGGCTCAGTCTCGACCAGGGCTGCTGGAGGAATACAGAGGTTCTGGGACAACCAAAATGAACAAAAGCACAAAGTAGAAGGCCTTTAACTAAATATTATCAGGCCAGGGGATTTAGGGGCAACCATACTTTGGGTCTCGCCCCAAGTGCTTAATTATAACATTAACCAAAATACCTCAGCATAATTCACAGCTTCCTATCCTATCCCCTGAGGGAAATTCCAAGAGTTATACCAAAGACAGAAGACATTTAAGTAATAAAGGTAGTATGCCTTAAGATTGCTAATATTCTCAGATCTTGCGATTTGGAAACTGTCTTCTAAGAGTCTATCCTAAGGAAAGGATCAGAGGTACAGATAAAAATTTATGTACAAAGAGCAAACATTCAAAAACGATATAAATCTTAAACATAAGAAAATGGTTAGCTGGGCATGGTGGCTCATGCCTGTAAATCCAGCACTTTGGGAGGGCAAGGTGGGTGGATCACCTGAGGTTGGGAGATTGAGACCAGCCTGACCAACAGGAAGAAACCCACCACCATCTCTACCAAAGATACAAAATTAGCTGGGTGTGGTGGCACATGCCTGTAATCCCAGCTACTCAGGAGGCTGAGGCAGGAGAATCGCTTGAACCCAGGAGGTAGAGTTTGCAGTGAACTGAGATTGAGCCATTGCACTCCAGCCTGGGCAACAAAAGTGAAACTCTGTCTCAAAGAAAAAAGAAAAGAAAATGGTTAAGCAATATGAAGAATAGACTATTACATAGCTACTACATATATTTATGAATAATTTTTGATGACAAGGGAAAAGCCTCAAAATATATCAAGGGAATAAAGCAGTCCAGAACTGATATACAATATGATCTCACTATGCTAAAATGTATTATGATATATTTATAAAAATATAAAAAAGATATGTAAAAAATAGTACGTGAGGTTAAAAAAGTGTGGTCACTTTCTTTTTTAAACTTTTATTTATTCTCCAAGGTTTCTACAATAAGTGAACTTTACTTTTTAATCAAGGGGAAAACAGCATTTCTGTCCGAACCTAACATGGCATCAAAGATTGACAAGCATCAATTCAAGCCTCCTTAAACTTCTATTTTGATATTAAACACAGGGTACCTTTAGACAGGCTCCTTCTCTGGGTAGCATAAGGTAGTGATGTGTCACATACCTTAGCAAGGCTGGGGGATCCAGACCCAGTAAATGAAGACAATCTTTTCTATAAGTAAGAGATAAACATGGTAACTGTCATGTGTGTTGAGCTAAACACACATATGCAGCTCAGTCATTTCCAATTGTTTTGTAAGTCACGAAAAACTCATTCACATGCCCCCTCCTCTGGGAAGCCTTCTTTTTTTTTTTTGATATAGAGTCTCACTCTGTTACCCAGGCTGGAGTGCAGTGGCACAATCTAGGCTCACTGCAACCTCCACCTCCCGGATTCATGCAATTCTCCAAGTAGTTGGGATTATAGGCATGCACCACCACTCCCAGCTAAAATTTTTTTTTTTTTTTTTTTTTTTGTAATTTTAGTAGAGACGGGGTTTTACCATGTTGGGCAGGCTTGTCTTGAACTCCTGACCTCAAATGATCCACTTCAGCCTCCCAAAGTGCTGGGATTACAGATGTGAGCCACTGCATCTGGCCTGGGAAGCTTCTTTTCCCTAACTGCCTCCTCAGCACTCAGTACTTACCGCTGTGTTACATCAGGCCTGTCTTTTTCACTAGGCAGTGGGCTCCTATGAGGCAGGGATTATGTCTTTCTTATTCACACTTGGATGCCTCAAAGAGGGCCTGACATGGTGCCTGGCATTTAGAATTTGCCCAATTAACAGTTTGTTAAATGAACACATACTTTATTTACCTACTTCAGAGTGAGACCTTTTTTTTTGAGCCAAATGCCAAAAAAGTTGGCAATCAATTTTTCATAAAAAAAGGAACTTGTACTTTTCTTCTCTTTTTCTTTTTTTGAGACAGGGTCTCACTCTGTCACCCAAGCTGGAGTGCAGTGGTACAATCACAGTTCACTGCAGCCTTGACTCCTGGGCTCAAGTAATCCTCCCACCTCAGCCTCCCCGGTATCTGGGACTACAGACACATGCCACCATGTCCCGGCTAATTTTCTGTGTCTTTTATAGAGATGGGGTTTCGTCATGCTGCCCAGGCTGGTCTTGAACTCCTGAAATCAAGTTATCTGCCTGCCTCAACCTCCCAAAATCCTGGGATTACAGGCATGAGCCCCCATGCCTGCCCAGAACTTGTAGTTTTCCTGCAGAGACTACACATATGAGAGAGGGAGAGAAAAAGGAAAATAAAAAAAAAGAAGCAGTAGTAAAAGAGGAGGAGAAGAAGGCAGTATACAATTAAGTGTTTTTCCTGCAGGTTATTTGTTCAGAAGTTCAGGGAACAGTACAGAGCAATCAAAACTCTCAGGGAAGTAACCAGGGGAAGCTTCAAGGAGGAAGCAAAACTTAAGCCTCCCACAATATAGACTCAAGAGAGGAGTCCCCGGGAAGCCTGGAGAGGACCCAGCTTATTTCTTGCTTTCTTTTTTTTTTTTTTTTTTTTGAGACAGAGTTTCGCTGTTGTTACCCAGACTGGAGTGCAATGGCACGATCTCAGCTCACCGCAACCTCCGCCTCCTGGGTTCAAGCAATTCTCCTGCCTCAGCCTCCTGAGTAGCTGGGACTACAGGCGTGCACCACCATGCCCAGCTAATTTTTGTACTTTTAGTAGAGACGAGGTTTCACCTTGTTGACCAGGGTGGTCTCGATCTCTTGACCTCGTGATCCACCCGCCTCGGCCTGCCAAAGTGCTGGGTTTATAAACGTGAGCCACCACGCCCAGCCTATTTCTTGCTTTCTTAATGAATTTGGATAAATCTTGGCAGTTTGAGTCACTGGGCCCTTTGGGCTGACTCCTTGAGCGTGTAACCTGAAATAGATACACTTACAAGGCCAGTGAGTCTTGAAGGGGGAGTTTCGGAGCAAGTAAGGAGAGAATCCAGTCTCTTTGCTCTCTCTCGGACACTTGTAAATTCATCAGACAAAGTTCGAATAGATTCTTGACTGTTCCAGCAAGAGGAAGACGCTGTCTTTACCTGCAATGTCATACTTTCAAGGCAGTCTTTATACCGACTGGCAGCTGAAGAAACTGACCCTGTTGGAGAAAAGAGGGAGGTCACTGTCTGAATCCTTTACATCATTTATCCTTTTTTCCTCTTTTCCTGCATTTTGGTTTTTTTTTCTGCCCCAATATGATGTACATTAAAAAAAAGAATGCACACACACACACACACCCACACACACACACACACACATCCAAACCCACAAAACTACACCTATACCAAGGATTTTCCAAATTGTTAATAATTTAAATAATCACTAATCTGAGACACAGCTCCTCACAGTATAAAAAATAATAGTCTCTCAACTTGGACTCTAAACTTTATCAAAATAAAATCAAGGGAGATTTTTCAAACCACAAATATACTGGAAATAAGGCCACTAAAGAGAGGATATTTGATGCTGGTTGCATATGCTTGCAGGACCTAAGAACTATATAAAGTTTAAGCACACGGTACTGTTTTAAGTTGCAAACCCTACAAAACCCAGTGCTTTTGCACTAAATTCAGTAGTGCTTAGAGGAGAACTAGCATTTGCATGGCTTTACCACTGCAGTTCTAAGTAAAACCTACTAATGGCTGCCCAATAATCACCACCACCCTGTCACCTGGCCTCCCATGGGATTACCCAGCTTTGGCACCAAGAAAAAACCTTTGCACTGTGACAACACAGCCACCGGCTCTGATCTCATGGCTTAGTTTCCCAGAGCCAAGGGGCTGGGGCTGTAAGTTCTTCTCTTCCCTGTGATTACCTGGGCTGAGTGGAGTGCTGACACTGGTAGGTGCATGGTTTATTTTGGGTGTTTTGCATGAAGCTTCCTTAAAAGAGCTGTCTGGTTCACAGGAGATACTAGACAGGTCTTGAATATCTGTCAATGATCTAAAGAATTAAGAGCACACAGTAATGATGAGAAGATGGTTAGAAAATCAAAGAATATATTCCTGAGAGATACTTTTTAAGTATACTCTTAGCAAAATTTTTAATGTGTCAATAGGCCAGAATTAGAGAATATTTTAGAATATCTTATACATCTTAAAGAGAATATTAGCCAGGCTCAGTGGCTCACACCTGTAATCCAAGCAATTTGGGAGGCCAAGGCAGGTGGATCATGAGGTCAGAAGTTCCAGACCAGCCTGACCAACACAATGAAACACTGTCTCTACTAAAAATACAAAATAAATTATCCAGGTATGGTGGCACATGCCTGTAATCAATCCTAGCTACTCAGGAGGCTGAGTCAGGAGCATCGCTTGAACCCAGCAAGTGGCGGAGGTTGCAGTGAGCCAAGATTGTGCCACTGCGCTCTAGTCCAGGTGACAGAGCAAGACTCCATCTCAAAAAAAAAAAAAAAAAAAAAAAAAAAAAAAAAACGAGAGAGAGAATATTAAAGAATATATCTAAAAGAGACTGTAACTTTATATATATATATATATATTTTTTTTATTATAATAGAGATTTTTCTTTTTTTTTTTGAGATGGACTTTTGCTCTTGTTGCCCAGGTTGGAATGCAATGGTATGATCTCAGCTCACCACAACCTTCACCTTCCAGGTTCAAGCAATTCTCCTGCCTGTAGGGGTGTGTGCCACCATACCCAGCCAATTTTAGTATTTTTAGTAGAGACGGGTTTTCACCATGTTGGCCAGGCTGGTCTTGAACTCCTGACCTCAGATGATCCACCCACCTCAGCTTCCCAAAGTGCTGGGATTACAGGCATGAGCCACCACATCCAGCATCATAGAGAGTTTCTTTGCCAGATACTGTAACTTTAAACATATCTCAGCAGCTAAAAATAAACTATTTCCATAGATAAAATATTCTATATTTCCAGGATATTTTGTGGAAAACAGATTTAGTCTACCTTAAGCATAAACTTATATTATTATTTTCATCACTACATTTCCTTGAGTGTAAGCCGCTATTAGTTATAAATCATATCATCAATTTGATAACTTTTTGGTGAAAGAAGCACCATGCTCACATTAAGTCTACACATAAAAATTGAAAGATTCTCACAAACAAGGATATACCAGTCCCTCAAAATCAAGACTTTACACAAGCATCCCTAGGAAACTCTCTTTGGTGACCATACATGTCTTTTTCTTTCAGTTCCTTTGGTGACTCCTTCAATGTTTCTTCTTGTTCATCTTCAGTACTGTGAGAAAGAAAGAAAACTACATGAATCCCCTCTGTGAGCAAAGTACACTAATTTGGTACAAGGAACCAGTTGATAGCCCAGCTTGAGAAGCAGTAGAAAAAGCACTAAGCTCAGGAGTAGAAAGTGTGAGTTCTGGCTGGGAGCAGTGGCTCACACCTGTAATTCCAGCACTTCCAGAGGCTGAGGCGGGTGGATAATTTATGATCAGGAGTTTAAGACCCACCTGACCAACATCGTGAAACCCTGTCTCTATTAAAAATACAAAATTAGCTGGGCCAGGTGGTGCCCACCTGTAATCCCAGCTATTTGGGAGGCTGAGGCAGCAGAATCACTTGAACCTGGGAGGCAAAGGCTGCAATGAGCCAAGATTGCGCTGTTGTACTCCAGCCTGGGAAACAAGAGTGAAACTCCATCTCCAGAAAAAAAAAGGTGTGAGTTCTGGTTCTGGCTGTACTACTAGCTGGAAGTTCTCTGGCATGTCTGGTCCTCAATTTTCTCTCCAGAGACTGAATAAATACTCTCTAAGGGTCAGTTCTGAAATTAGTTAAAGACTCTATACGACCATGAGCAAGTTCCTGACAAAATCAACAGAGCACAGGAACTTTGCTAGGACGTTAAGATATTGGAGCAAAGGGGCACTGCCATGAGGCCTCAGCAACTGTGAGAAGCTTCCAGGCACAGTGCTCCGGGAGAGGCCAGAAAAGCTTGTACCAAAAAATGGCCAGAGGAGAATACTGAAGACAAACTTTGACTCATTTCTACTTTAACCAATATTCAAGATTCAATTTCTGTACTCACTGAACATTAACTATAAGGCAGATCCCATGCTAAATCCTTCCATATGTTTTCACATTTTTAATCCTTACAAAAATCCTGTGAGACCAATGATATAAATGAAATAGTATGAATTTGGGGTTGAGTTGTGACTTTATTAATTCTGTTTCCAAAAAATGTTTGTTTCTCCTTCTAAGCACAGGTAGAATAGCACTTTTTGGCCCTCTTAATTTACATAAATGACCACAGGACTTGTTTTAACCAATAAAATATGAGTAAAAGTGATGAGTCACTTCCAGGCAGAAACTTTAACAGCCAGTGCACACCTTACCATGTTCCATTCTTCCTGCCTTCGTGATCAAGGAAGCTCAAAAATGGAGTCTCCCTCATCCTGAGTCTGATAGAAGGTAATATAACATAGAACATTCCTGGCCAACCCATGAGCCATGGACATGAACTTTTGTTGTTTTAAACCACTAAAATTTGGGAGTTGTTTACTATATACAGCATAATCTAGTCTATCCTAACTAGCTGTGTGACTGTTTGATATAGTGAACTCCGAGTTTCTCTTCAAAGAATCAGTATGTCAGTATGTTCAGCTCTCTTATTCTTTAATTCTCCATTGTAAAGTTTAACTTCCCTGTAGTTTCAGTAAACAAACTTTTCCACCAGTTCTAATCAGTAGTTCACATAGTCCCCTGCTCTGTCCTGAGTCATCCCAGTCACCTGCCCTTGTCACCTGCTTTGACCTGAGTCACCCCTGGTCACCAGCTCTGCCCTGTCCTATAACCACCTTCCCACCAAACTACCCACTCCACCACTCTGGCTCGTACCCCCGCGCTCTTTAAAATAGCCAATCAGAATTAGCTTAGGCTGTGCAGTCTAACTCTAGCTAATAGGGGAATGACACAGCACTAGGGGCTACCTGCGTAAGGAATAAGAACCCCTTCCCCTCCCTTGTTCAGGTGTGCACTTGCCATTGCTCCATCTATGAGATGCACCCTTCTATAGAACTAAATTGCCTTGCTGAAGAAATTTATATTCGAGTGCTACTTCTTTTGTGGCACCAAAAATTTACATTTAACATGACCTTAGAAAAAAATATTTAAACTCTCTGAATTTTGCTTTCCTTGTTGGCAAAAGGGAAGCAACAGTATGTAACTTAGAGGGGTGTCATGTGGATTAAATTAGACCATGAAACAGAGTGCTTGGCATATGCTAGATGTTTAGGAAATACTAACTATAATAATTATAATTAAGGAAATTGAGGCCCAGAGAAAAGAAAATAAGTGGAATGTTATTGTGCCAGATACTTTATATCAATTATGAATTTTTTAAATTAAACTTTTGAGATCATTGTAGATTCACATGCAAGTGTATTTTAAGAAATACACTCTACTGGCCAGGCACGGTGCCTCACATCTGTAATCCCAGCACCTTGGGAGGCCAAGGCAAGTGGATCACCTGAGGTCAAGAGTTCGAGACCAGCTTGGTCAACATGTTGAAACCCCATCTCTACTAAAAACACAAAATTAGGTGTGGTGGCATGTGCCTGTAATTCCAGCTACTTGTGAGGCTTATGCAGGAGGATCGCTTGAACCTGGGAGGTGGAGGTTGTAGTGAGCTGAGATTACACCACTGCACTCCAGCCTGGGTAACAAGAGCAAAACTCCATCTCAAAAAAAAAAAAAAAATACATTTTACCCACTTTATCCCAATGATAACATCTTGCAAATATATAGGACATTATCACAACCAGAATATCGACATTGATACAATCAAGATACAGAACATTTCTACCACCACAAAGATCCCTCATATTTCTTATTTACAGCTATGCCTACTTCCCTCCTTTCCCCATCCCCTCCTTAACCCCTGGCAACCACTCATCTGTTCTTTATTTTTATAATTTTGTCATTTCAATAATGTTATATTAGTGAAATCATATAGTAAATAACTTTTTGGGATTGCTTTTCCTACTCAGCATAATTCTCTGGAAATTTAGCCAACTTCTTGCATGTATCAATAGTTTATTCCTTTTCACTGCTGAGTAGCAATCAATGGTATGGAGGAATCTAAGTCTGTTTAATCATTTACTTAGTGAAGGATATCTGTGTTTCCAGTTTGGAGTTACTATGGATAAATTTGTTGTAACTGCTCCTGTATGTATTTTTGCATGAATGTAAATTTTCATTTATCTGGGATAAATGCCCAGGAGTTACATTATTACTTTAAGTTCCTATTGTCAACATTCTCGGTAAGGACTTTATTTTATTTTATTTTATTTTATTTTATTTTTTGAGACGGAGTCTTGCTCTGTCACCAGGCTGGATGGAATGCAGTGGCACAATCTCGGCTCACTGCAACCTCACCTTCTGGGTTCAAGTGATTCTCCTGCCTTAGCCTCCTGAGTAACTGGGAATACAGGTGCACACCACCATGCCTAGCTAATTTTTGTATTTTTAATAGAGGCAGCGTTTCACTGTGTTGGCCAGGATCGTCTTGATCTCTTCACCTCGTGATCTGCCCACCTCAGCCTCCCAAAGTGCTGGTATTACAGGCATGAGCCACCACGCCCGGCCTCAGTAAGGATTCTTATCCCTACTTCACAGACGGGAAAATAGAATAGAGGGGTTAAGAACCTTGACCAAGGTTACATGAACAGAAGGTCAGAGTCAGGATCTGAGTAAAGGTGATGACTCCTTTTCACTACCCCTCAAATTCTACTGCACAAGTCCTAACAAAGCTAAGCTGCCCAAAGCTAAATTTTATAAAATAGTGGCTAATACATTTGAAGACAAGCAATATATAAACATGGGGCATTATCACCATTTAACACTGCATCAATGAGTCTAAAACTGTGAATAAGATAATAACAGCCCATACCTTCGTATAGGTTGAAATTGAGACCTGGGCAAAATCTCAGCATTCTTTCCAAGAATTCTTATCATTTGGAACTTTTCCTCACCTGAAAGAATAAAGTACAATTTTTTTTTTTTTTGAGACAGAGTCTCGCTCTGCCCCCAGGCTGGAATGCAGTGGCACGATCTTGACTCACTATAACCTCCGTATCCTAAGTTCAAGCGATTCTCCTGCCTCAGCCTCCCAAGTAATTGGGACTACAGGCACATGCCACCACGACCGGCTAATTTTTACATTTTTAGTAGTGATGGCATTTCACTGTGTTAGCCAGGACGGTCTTGATCTCCTGACCTCATGATTCACCCGCCTCGCCCTCCCAAAGTGCTGGAATTATAGGCGTGAGCCATGCGCCCAGCCAAAAAAATTTTTTTTTACTGAATCTTTGCCAACCCAAATTATTAGAGGCAGGGTTCCACCATGTTGGCCAGGATGGTCTTGATCTCTTCACCTCATGATCTGCCCGCTTCAGCCTCCCAAAGTGTTGGTATTACAGGTGTGAGCCACCACACCAAGCCTTTGTAAGGATTCTTACCCCTACTTCACAGATGGGAAAATAGAATAGAGGGGTTAAGAATCCCTATCATTCCCTAGAATTTCGCATGGTCTGGTCCAGAATTAGAAATAATCTGAGTAAAGTGCTGCCCTAATTGGGTTTGGATTGAGTGCTATAGAAGAGGTTTTTGCTTTGAAAGTTTATTTTCCTTGATCAGAGCACAGAACTATATTCTGACACTCAGAATACAATCAAGCCATTTACTGGCCTTTTTAGTCATAACCACAGTTATTTCTGGAGACAAATGTTGTTTTGTCTTTTTAAGAAGGCAAACTGACAGGGTTCCTATCAACAGACACCAGGGGGCATTGAAAACAAGAACTGTTTGTTAACTGAACAGCCCTGAGCTCTAACTATGCCACTTGGCCATCAAACACTACCTAAAGAGTAGGGGCAGGGATCTTGATTACTGAGGAGCTAATTCAACTGTCTCCTGTTCTCCTTGGCATCAAGTTATCTGAAGTTACTCCTCTCCAGTTCTCAGTAAGATGCTTTGCTCCAGGCAGGCAGGGCCAGTATCCATTTTCCTTCCCACTACTGTACTGTCCTACTTAATAAAGAAGGGGGTAGATGGTACATCCGGCCCTGTTTCCAAATGCCCATGACTCCCCCATCCCCACCCCATTCCTTAGGTCCAGGTGGTCTGGTAGACACTAAGAAGGCCCACCAGAACAATGCCACCTTTCACAGCTACCAAGGAGCTCTGAAACCCCACCAGTGAAGAGAAATTGGAGGTTCCTCTTCCTCTGACCCTCTTTTAAAATGATAAATATCCAGAAAGCATAAACGAATTCCTAATAAGCAACATTTAGAAAGTAAGAGACTTTAGAGTCTGATCCTCTCATTTACTTTATACCAGGAGAAAGTAGGGCCCTGGGGTAAAGTGACTTGCTCAAGGTTATGCAGAAAAGTTCAATGGCAGAATGGGGCTTGGAACCTAGCATGCTCCATCCTGTATCCCTGTTGTGTTCTCCGATGTGGAAGGGGATATACATCAGAGCCCTAGGTGGAGACGGGGGCAGAGAGGGGCAGAAAGAAGTGAATGGAGTAGAAATCAGAGATCTTTTCACCTACTTCAGATGTCGTTATTAAACTGGCTCTGTTATCTGACCTGTGTGCCCTACAACTTTTCCATCCCACTCAACTTACCTCCAAATACAAGTTAAGTGGCCACTTACAAGCCAGGTCCAAAAAAGAGGCTCTGCAGGAAGAGGTCGATGGCCCGAGGCTCTGGAAACTTTTAATAAATATTGTGCTGATACTTTAAGTGTTCATCTAAAAGCTTACAGTTTCTTAAAATGCTCCCAACTCTGCCAGAGGCCTACACAAGGTTACAGTTGGAAGCTGAAGTATGCAGTGGAGGAAGGGAGTAAGTTCATAATCCCACCCTCTTTGGGTTCAGAGGGTTGAAACATGACCATGAATAGCTACACAGGTTGATAGGTGGGTAACTCTAGTTTTAAAATAGATGAGGCCGGGCACGGTGGCTCAAGCCTGTAAACCCAGCACTTTGGGAGGCCGAGGCGGGTGGATCACGAGGTCAAGAGATCGAGACCATCCTGGTCAACATGGTGACACCCCGTCTCTACTACAAATACAAAAAATTAGCTGGGCATGGTGGTGTGCGCCTGTAATCCCAGCTACTCAGGAGGCTGAGGCAGGAGAATTGCCTGAACCCAGGAGGCGGAGGTTGCAGTGAGCCCAGATCGCGCCATTGCACTCCTGCCTGGGTAACAAGAGCGAAACTCCGTCTCAAAAAAAAAAAAAAAATAGATGAGTGCATACCTTAAAAGAACAAGAGTACACAATTTTTAAAATGTAACAGAGCCAACAGTTAACTTATATCTGTCTGGTGCCACATCCCTGGTTACTGATCCAAGGCTAACTTCTCATCTAATAGCCCCTGCTAAGTTATATAGAACCCAAGGCCTCCCAAGGGGTAGATGTTAAGTTGAATCTGCATTGTTGGCTGTTACGAACTCTTTGCTAAGATGCTATGCAAGCAAAGGAAAATGCTGATGACACTGCCTTCCAGTGAGAAGAAATACATGGAAACCTGGTTCTAATTTTGTTATGTCAATAACTAGCTATGTAGCTTGGCAAATCCCCCAGGTCAGCTTATCAAAGATAACTGTGTGCTTGCTATGTATCATACAGCCTGAAAGCTTGAGAGACCAGAGGAGGAAAAAGCAGTGACTACAACAACGTATGCTATAAAAATGCAAGGGGAGGTATAAACAATACAACATTTGGATGTCATGAGGTTGGTGAGGAGCAAGGGATTCATTCTATAGAGGAGAAATCATTGAAACACAGTTTTCTCAACCATATAATAAAAGGTTTGGGTGAGGCTGTCCCTCAGGATCCCCTCAGCTCTAAACATCTGTGATCCAACAGAACAAAGTGAAGGCAAGTGATTCTCAAGGAATCTTCCCTAAGGGCTTATTACCAGAGACTTGAGGTTGGGCAAATGCACCTTGTATTCCTTCAAATTCCTCTTCTATGGCACTCGAGGTCTAAAAAAAGAATGAAAGAAAAGCAAAGAAAGCAGGTTCACTGGAGGCAGACATATTAAAAGATCAATAATTTGTTATGTTTTGAAATCTTAAAAATCTTCATAAGATCCCTGCATCTTTATAAAAAAAGTACAAACTTGCTTCCTAGACATTAAGTACTTATCTGTACCATATGTCCCCTCCTCGGTAAGTCCTCCCTCACCTCCCATTGTGAAGAGGAATTAAATGACTGCCCCTCCTTATATCACTATCCCTATTCATCCCAATCTTCCAACAAAGATGTTTTGGTTCTTGGGAGCTTAATCAGAAGAGCTAAAGAAGGTTTAAAAGATAGCCAGGTCTGCAAAATTATGAGGTGAGAAGTCAGAATAATGGTTCCTTTTGGAAGAGACAGTGACTGGAAGGGAGCATAAGGGGTCTTTGGGGGACTAGTAATGTTTCGTTTCCTTTTTTTCAAACAGGGTCTTGCCATGTTGCTCAAGCTATTCTCAAACTCCTGCGCTCAAGCAATCTTCCCACCTCAGCCTCCTAAAGTATTGGAATTATAGACATGAGCCACCACACCTGGCTGAAATTATACCTTTGATGCATCCTAGAATTCTCAGCAGTTAAATGCTGTGATTGACACATACAATTCTCCCTTTCCTCCACCCCACCTTTCATATTAGTAACAGGTCCCAAAAAGGTGCCAGGTTAGGAGGGAGGTAGGGTAGAAAATAAGTAAATGAGAGAATACAATAAAATTCACTTTACAAATGAAAATACTTTATATGGCAGGTTCTTAGAAAAGCTGGGCAGATTCCCAAGAAAACTTGGTGTATTAGACAGTCTCATATTTGTTGCTGAACGCTTGCCTCAATCCTGGCTCTCCTGTCACTAAAACTTGGCAGTCTGGAGTTTATTCCCTACATCTGCAGAACACCAGTCTTCCTCAGAGAGAGGAATGATAGCCTTGTCTCTTACAATAGGAAGAATATGTGAATTAGGTAGCATGAATTAAAATGTTTTGGAAAAAAAGTACAAAGCGCTGTATAAATGCAGTAACCACAATTTTGGTAGAAACTGCCTATGATCTCCCATCCTCAAAGATCAAAATTTTTTCAGATGTTTCTCCAAAATGCATATGAACACATGGGTTCATATTGTACTCCTGACACCAAAAAAGGTATTAAAAAACACTGATAAATAAACATTATATGCTTTGATATATAAGCTATTTTTCTCAATAAAAGAATAAGCATGGAGAAAGCTAAAAATGTACTTTACCCTGAACTGTGTTTTTTACCTCTAGAGCTAAGTTTTCTTGAGCAGCCGAGGAGTAAAAATACTCATGGTCTGGAGTTAAAAATTCATCTGTTATGTCCTCAGAAGACTGTGGTGAACAAGTTGATTGCGTGGGCTCATTCTATTAATAATATAGGAAATCACTTTTAAGTTATTGTTCACTGTGACCAAATCTTTTTACAGTTGGATGCAGTGTTAACAAGGTTATCTAAAATTACTCAGTAGTAACCACAATTTTGGTAGAAACTGCATATGATCTCCCATCCTCAAAAATTAAAATTTTTTCATCAGTCAGTGTGACACTGTGAGCTGAATCTCCCTACCTCTTTGTGGGTGTGCCTCTGCCTTCCCTTCCCAGTGGGGAAAAGCAGCTGTGATCTCCCTGGAGTAAGCATGGAGGAATGCTAATCCTGAGCCTCAGCAGCACCATCTGCTGAATGGGTGGGGATGAGGTGACTGTCCTATTCTAATATTCTAAATAAGGAGAAAGGCCCTAGTCAACTCAAGCTGAGGACTGAATTTAAACACCTTGATCCCTCATAGGTACAGACATAGTCCATGTGTTGGCATCATCTTACAGATGAAGAGGCTCCAGCTACGCATAACCTGTGAGTCCCTCAAGTATTATAGGTTAAAGGCAAGTGAAGAAGCATCATTCTAAAAACAGCAATGTAATCTCAATAATAAAAATAAAATAGTTAAAAAGTAGCAAATTTATTTTTTTTTTTTCCCAAGACAGACTCTTGCTCTGTTGCCCAGCCTGGAGTGCAGTGGCATGATCTTGGCGCACTGCAACCTCTACCTCCCAGGTTCAAGCGATTCTCCTGCCTCAGCCTCCCAAGTAGCTGGGATTACAGCAATGCGCCACCATGCCCAGCTACTTTTTATATTTTTAGTAGAGATGGGAGTTTCACTATGTTGGCCAGGCTGGTCTTGAACACCTGATCTCGTGAGCTGCGTGCCTCGGCCTCCCAAAGTGCTGGGCTTACAGGCGTGAGCCACCATGCCTGGCCTGCAAATTTATTTCTTAAGCATCTCTGCTCCATCCCCTTTTTCCTGCTTATTTTGCTATATTCAGGCTTTGATTACCACATGGCCAAATGGCTCTTCTCATTTCAGTCTTTTTGTTTTTTTTTTGAGACAGGGTCTCACTCCACTTCCCAGGCTAGAGTACAGTGGGCCAATCACAGCTTACTGCAGCCTCAAACTCCTGGGCTCAAGCGATCCTCCTGCCTAAGCCTCCCAAGTAGCTGAGACTACATACAGGTGCACACCACCATGCCTGGCTAGTTTTTACTTTTTTTAAAATACAGGGTTTCACTCTGGCCCCCAGGCTGGAGTGCAGGGATGTGATCATGGCTTACTGAAGCCTCAACCTCCCCAGGCTCAGGTGATCCTCCCACTTCAGCCTTTCAAGTAGCTGGGCATACAGGCATGCACCATGTCCAGCTAACTTTTGTATCTTTTGTAGAGATGGGGTCTTGCCATGTTGCCCAGGCTGGTCTCGAACTCCTGGGCTGAAGCAATCTGCCCACCTTGGCCTACCAAAGTGCTGGGATTACAGGAGTAAGCCACTGTGCTAAGCTGATTTTTACATTTTTTGTAGGCAGGGTCATACCAGGCCCAGCCTGGTCTTGAACTCCCAGCTTTAAGCGATCCTCCCACTTCAGCCTCCCAATGTGCTGGAATACCAGGTGTGTGCCACTATACCCAACTTTCAGAACTCTCTTGGCAGAGATTTTGTGACTAATTTCCTTTGACACTACTTTTGCCACATGCTTCCCTTCCTGTGCACTTAACAGCTGCTCCCCTTTACCTCTCATCAAACTGAATTTGAGTCCTGACCACCTGCAGATATTCCCTACTTTCCTGCCTAGGCCTGCTTTTCCAGCTCAGCCAGTATGCTTAATATGACTATTCTTCCAGCCCTCATGTGAGAGAAAGGATAAGCTGATCTTATGAATGGTTTGTATGCTATGATTAAATACCATAGGTCAAAAGACCTCACATTTTATCACTACTGTATTCATATATCATTCTCAATTGCTGTCTATATTCTTTAGATGATTGCAGCCCCATGTCAATGACAATAAAAATAAATGTTGGTGTCTTAGTCTGGCTGGACTATGGCCTAAAGTGGGTTAAAGCCCCGAAGCAAGGCTGTCACTGCAGTGCAAATGCAAATGGGTCCTGCTGAGGCACAGTTTTCAGGCACAAACACATGGCTTCCACTGAGTTGGGAGCTGAGTTTGGCCCTTAGAGGATATTCCAGGTGAAGGCACACTCATAGCAACCCTGCCCTTGGTTTTTCCTACTCCTACTGGACCTCAGTCACTTGCTGGGGCAGGAGCTTTGCCCCAGTTTTGTTTACCCAACTATACCAGAAACTCAAGTGCCAAAGCTGAATCTGACACTTTCCTGTGCTCTCCCCAATCTCCAGGATACACAATTCATTGAGATGAACTGACTTAAAAAGTATCAGACAGAAGGAAAGATTATATTCATGTCAGTGACATAAGGGCACATGCTCCAGCCAAAAAGAACTACTGTAGATATTATTTTGATGTCATAGCATAACAACAGCTCAGTTCTACCTTAACAGATCCTTGGGTTCGGCTTGGCTCTCCAGACAGTATTACTTACACTGTAAGGTTTCTCAAAGGCCACCAATGCATCAGAACTTGCTTGAAAGGCTTCACTATGCTCTGGTTGTTCATTTTGTCCAGGAGATGGGTGACTGATACCTAATGATTATAACACAATCAGGGCCAAAGTCATTCAGTGATATTCAGACAGCATGAAAGAGGATAAAGGTGGCATGAGAGAAGAGATGTATACATATTCTGCCAAAAGTGGCTATGTCCCATATGTTAGGTTCAGTCCAGAGAGTAGAGACTGTTAGTTTAGCCTGACCCCAAAATGCAGCCCTGGATCATCCATCCTTTTGCCCACCATTCGAGAGTGATGTCTGACAAGAAACAGATTCTAAATACAAATACTACCTAAGCCAATAGATTTTCTACCTAAGACAAATGACAATTTTAGATGTACCTTTCCTTGACTTACAAACAACTATGAAACAATATTCCATGCTCTGATTGTAAGCAAATTACCAAGTGAAAATATATGGCCTTCATTTTTTTAACCTGTAAATCTATAAACTGATGACAATAAATATTATGTGTCTCTAGGTTCCTCCAGCATAGACTCTCTGGAAAAATTTAATGCCAGCTTAGAATACATTCTAAATAAATTCTGGGAGAATTTATTTACAGCTTAGCATACAATGCAGAGATATGGGCAGTAGGCAGTGGTGGCCCACCTCTATCCCCAGGTAAAGAAGTCTGATTCCTCACCAGGATCAGAGTTGGTATGTGATTATTTTACTTCCTTTGGACAAAGGGGCCTGTTTCAGTAATATAAAAACTGATCAATGTCTGGATCTATCTGCCTGGGGGAAATGCAATGACATATAGAGTATACTGCTTTCCCCTGGAATTCAAGGTTCCCAGAAAAGTAGGAAAGGAGAGAGGACCAAGCCAATATATATATGTATATATGAAGGTTTACCTTTTTGAGAGCTGATAACTTTTTTTTTTTGATAGGGTCTCACTATCACCCAATCTGTAGTGCAGTAGTGATCACAACTCACTGCAACCTCCGCTTCTCAGGTTCAAGTGATCCTCCCACCTCAGCCTCTTGGATAGCTGGAACTACAGGCATGTGCCGCCATGCCCAGCTAATTTTGTGTGTGTGTTTGTTTTTGTAGAGATCGGGTTTCGTCATGCTGACCAGCCTGGTCCCGAATTCCTGGGCTCAGGCAATCTGCTCAACCTCAGCCTCCCAAAGTGCTGGAATTATAGGCTGAGCCACCTTGCCCGACCAATCACTTGATCGAGTTCGCCTATCCTGATTCCCGAAATAAACTTACTGGAGAAGCTTTGAGGCCCAGGCTGTCTGCCACGCTGGTCACTGTCATAATCACTGTTGCCCATCTTGTCAAACTTGCTATTTCCTCTGGGCTCATCATTTTCCCTATGATATTCAATAACTCGCTTCCAATCCATGTTTTCAGCGCTCCTAATAGGGGGCTGCAGCAGGGCATTGGGCTCATTTTCAGCCTTGCTCTCTAAAGTCAAACTACTCTGAGGATGCCAAGGAGGTACTGTAAGCTGCCCGGTAGCTGCTTTCTCTGCCATTTCTTTCACCTCTACTGGGCACAAGAGAAAGCAGTATTTAAAATATCGTTGTAAACATTGGAAACACAGATTTTCATTTAAAATAAATACATAATACTATTATAACTCATACTGTAGCAATAACTGCCTTTTTATAGTTGCCTCATCCTTAGTTTGCTCTGTTTGGCTTGAATAGGAGGTGAGGGGAGAACAGAAGACAGAGAGAGAGAGAAGGGAATTTCAGTTAGTTATCCCCAACAACAGCCCTTGTTGCTGACTTCCAAGGTGAGAGGCAGCAAAAAACTTACAGATAGACCCTCTTCCTGAAAAGTTTTAACAAGAAAAATGACATCTAAAGTTCATTCTGTAATAACAGAAAGGATTCTATTTGAGTTTGCCTAGTCTTTCCAAACTATCCTGAGCTTATATTTTTGGAGTCCATATATATATGCATGTTTTCATTTCAAAATTTCTACACTTCCGCTAATGTCACTTATGACTAGTATTAAAAATAGACATTATATCCTTTAAGCCTACAAGAGAAAACTGATACAAAGGATAATGCCCACAGGATTTAAGACTGACATTGCATACTCTCCACTTGAATAATGTGATATAGTAAATATCTATGTAGCAGTTCCTCAAATAATGTCATTTTATTCAACATTGTTTCATTATAACTATGATGAGAAAAAAGAACAATAAATTCCCAGTTGGGGCCACTGTCTGTGTGGCACTTGCACATTCTCCCCTGCATGGGTTCTCTCCAGGTAGTCCGCTTTCTTCCCACATCCTAAAGATGTGCACGTTAGGTGAACTAGTGTGTCAAAACAGCCCCAGTCTGTGTGAGTGGGAGTGTGTGAGTACGCTCCACAATGGAATGGTGTCTGTCTAGGGCTGGTTCCCTCCTTGCACCCTGAGTTGCCAGGATAGGCTCCAGCCACCTGTGACCCTGAACTAGAATAAATGGGTAATTACTTATCTTACTTGTTTTTATTATTCTTTCTTAAATGTATATATAGCTCACATTTACTTCAATGTTTAATATTAGAAGTGATTTGGTCTTTATTTAGAAGTTGGTGATGTATTTGTGAGCAGAAATATGCTGTAGGAACTTAACTCTTGTTCACATCAATTAGCCTATGGTAAAATTGGTTTTGTCATACATCATTTTGCTTAAAGTCATTGTCGTTTCCTATTAACATATTAAATAAGGACTGACTGTATTGTGTACTGTTTTATTACATTGCTTATACAGTATACATTTATATAATAGAAATATGTCCTATAAAGTCTAGAAATTTTTAAAAAAGCATTTCCCTTCTGAAGGCTGTAATCAAAAGGGCCCTACTTTTAAAATGAAATTATATAATAAAAGAAAAAACTTCAAAGGACATCGCTATGGTTCTAAATGTGCATCACAGGTTGTGTACTTAGAAATATCAACCACATTAGAAATATACTTTAAATTTCATTTTGACTAACGAAACCCATGACTTTATACTCACTTTTCCATTTTAAGTGTACCTCTCCATCATCTTTATTTCTGGATTCTGCATTATAGATTTCAGAAGAAACAGGTTCCATACTCATCCTGAAATGCATGGGTTTTTTGGAGGTGAGGCGAGCAGAGTGAACACAAACACATCAGTTTGCTCAAGGTCCTGACAGAACCCAAAGCCCAACCAGCCCATCCAGGGGACCTGTTCCCTACACCATGAACCATTCCTAGAGTTGCACTGACCCCACTGCACCAGCAGAGGGCACAAGACTCCACCCCACCCCGACCCCCACCCCCAACCCCACTGCCAGTTTCCAGCCAGCAAGGATCCTTACCTGGTAAAATCCTGGTGAGAGCTGGGTGACACAGAAGGTCCCTGCCAGTGGCTTGACAGAGTGAAGAGTGCACTATTAAGTCGTGTGGCTTTGGACTGGGCAGTGGACTCTCTAGGTCTTCCTTGGCTAAGAAACGAAAGGACTGAATTATAACATCTCCAAGGGCGATTTTATTTTCTAAATTTAGATTTCATGATCAAAGTGTTCTTGGGAGATTTTCAGAGGTAGAAGAAACCCACAGTTGAAGCATATTTTCACAAGACACAATCCCTGGGCTGTTGCAGAGCCCTCCCCTGCAAATGCCACAAATGCCAGGTGATGGTTCGGGTGAGGGATCTGCTCTTGCCATTCCATCAGAATTCTCTGATAACAGGTCCACCTTCATATCAGTGACAGCACAATAATATTTGTAGTTGTTGAGACGGAGTCTCGGTCTGTCACCCAGGCTGGAGTGTAGTGGTGTGATCTCTATTCACTGCAACATCCACCTCCCAGGTTCAAGCAATTCTCGTGCCTCAGTCTCCCGAGTAGCTGGTATTACAGGTGCATACCACCATGCTCAGCTAATTTTTGTATTTCTAGTAAAGATGGGGTTTTGCCATGTTACCCAGGCTGGTCTCAAACTCCTGATCTCAAGTGATCCACTCACCCTGGCCTCCCAAAGTGCTAGGATTACAGGTGTGAGCCACCATGCCTAGCCTAACATTTGTAAAAACAGTCTTATGGCACCAGGGATCCTGAAGAACATTCAGAGACTTTCAGTCTAGTCCCACTGAATTCTAGACCCTGACCTACCATTAGGTTACTATCTGACTTTGGCAAGCATCAATCTCTCTAGGCCGAGGCTTCCTCATTTGCAACACAAGGGAATATTTTTTTTCCTTTAAATATCCCATAACTAACCAGGTATAGTGGCTCAGGTCTGTAGTCTCAGCTATTTTGGAGGCTAAGGCAGAAGGATTACTTGAGCCCAGGAAGTCAAGAATAGCTTGGGCAACATAGTAAAACCCTGTGTCCAGAAAAAAAAATAATTAAAGTTTATAAATATCTCATGAACATATACATTTTATCATCTATTCAATTAACTTTTCAAAAATGTATGATATGACTGGGCACAGTGGCTGACACCTGAAATGCTAGCACTTTGGGAGGCTGGCGCAGGCGGAGGCCAGGAGTTGAGGCCACCTGGCCAATATGCTGAAAACTCTCTACTAAGAAAAAAAAACTTAGCTGGGCATGGTGGTGCATGCCTGTAATACCAGCTCTTCCAGTGGCTCAGGCATGAGAATTGCTTCAACCTGGGAGGCAGAGGTTACAGTGAGCTGAGATCACACCACTGCACTCCAGTCTGGGTGACAAAGCAAGACTCTTATCTCCAAAGAAAAAAAAGTATGTGCTCTGTGGCACAGATATGAATTCCCTATTATCTAGAATGCCCTATTCACCAGGGGACCAGAAAGCAGAGAGACTGCTGAATCAGAGAGGGCAAATCTGATCAGCTTCCTTTTTAAAAAAATAAATTTTTTTGGAGACAGAGTCTCACTCTGTCACCCAGGCTGGAGTACAGTGGCTCAGTCACAGATCACTTACTGCAGGCTCAATTTTCTGGGCTCCAGTGATCCTCCCACCTCAGCCTCCCAAGAAGCTGAGACCACAGGCACCTGCCACCACAGCCAGCTAATTTTTGCATTTTTGGTAGAGATGAAGTCACACCATGTTTGTTGCCCAGGGTGGTCTCAAACTCCCAGACTTCAAGCAACCCTCCCACCTTGGCCCCATAAAGTGAACTGAAATTGGTCAGGTACATTGGCTCATGCCTGTAATTCCAGCTCTTTGGGAGGCTGAGGTGGGCAAAACATGAAGTCAAGTGATCGAGACCATGCTGGCCAACATGGTGAAACCCTGTCTCTACTAAAAATACAAAAATTAGCTGGGTGTGGTGCCACGCGCCTGTAGTCTCAGCTACTCGGTATGCTGAGGCAGGAGAATTGCTTGAACCCAGGAGGCAGAGGTTGCGGTGAGCTGAGATCGCACCACTGCACTCCAGCCTGGAGACAGCAAGACTCCATGTCAAAAAAAAAAAAAAAAAAAAGGGTGAACTGAAACTGTGCCACTGCAAGGAAGCCTGAGCCTCAGAGTAAGACCCTGTCTTGAAATGGAAAAAAAAAATCACTGGAATGTTCAAACCCTTTGACCAAGTAATTCTGCTTCTGAGAATCTATCCTGAGGAAATAATCCAAAATGCAAAAAAAGTATTATTTACAAGTAACTGTGTCCCTATTCAAAATAGAATAAAAATGAAACAACCTTAAATTCAACAATAGGTGAAATCCAACAATTTTTGTTGCTGTTTGAGAGAGTCTCATTCATTCCCCCAAGCTGGAATGCGGTGGCATAATTATGGCACTGCAGCCTTGACCTCCCCAGGCTCAGGTGATCCTCCCACCTCAGTCTCCCAAGTAGCTGGATGTACAGGCGCACACCACCATGCCTGGCTAATGTTTTGTACAGACAAGGTTTTTGCCACGTTGCCCAGGGTGGTCTCCAATTCCTGGGCTCAAGTGATCTGCCTGCCTTGGCCTCCCAAAGTGCTGGAATTACAGGTGGGAGCCACCTCATCCAGCCCAACAATTCCAAAATAAGTTTACAAGGTTTTTTGTTTTTTGTTTTAGTAACATAGAGTAATGCTCATGTTCTAATCTAAAGTGGAAAAGCAGGATATAAAATTGCCTACACATATCATAATTGTCACTTTATCTTTTTTAAGCATACAAAAGGACTAGAGAAATAGGTAGAAAAATGTTAAACTTTCCTTTGGTCTATTTTTTATACTTTTGAGGAAAGAGGGTGCCAAGCAGGAGAAGCCACAATTATGGGTGTTCTTTGTCATCTAATGGCTATGTCATCCCATTTGCTTCTATCAGTGGTGTGAGTGCCAAATGCTCTGATGCCAGCTAGGTAGTTCTTCATTATTCCCTTCCTAGGAATATATACTAATCTGAAATGTCTAGCCAGGCCCGGTGGCTCAAGCTTGTAATCCCAGCACTTTGGTAGGCCAAGGTGGGCGGATCACCTGAGGTCGGGAGTTTGAGACCAAGCTGACCAACATGGAGAAACCCCCTCTCTACTAAAAAATACAAAATCAGTCAGGTGTAGTGGCACATGCCTGTAATCCCAGCTACTCGGGAGGCTGAGGCAGGAGAATCGCTTGAACTTGGGACATGGAGGTTTCAGTGAGCTGAGATCTCACCATTGCACTCCAGCATGGGGAACAAAAGTAAAACTCAGTCTCAAAAAAATGTAATTAATTAATTAATATAATTAAATGTCTGGACAGCTTCCTTCATTCTCCTTTACGTACATATTTACCAACATGAAACAGCAAACTTGTCATTAGTCTCAGTCACCAATAGGGGGAGGAATAAAAAGTTCTTTTTTTTTTTCCCAGGAGAACTGACTTGAAAGTTGTGGATTAGTGCTACCATTTATCCACAGAAAAGAAAAACTAAAACTGATATATTAGTCTACCTTGAAAAACATTTATTGCTCCTTTAGTAAGTCCCTTACTTATAATACCTAATTAAATTTAAACCAAAAAAATTTAAATAAATTTTTTAAAATTAAAAAAATATTACCACACACCAAATAAATTTGTTTTACTTAAGTTCTTTATTTATGTATTATTATTTTTGAGTCAGAGTCTCGCTCTGTTGCCAAGGCTGAAGTGCAGTGGCACCATCTTGGCTCACTGCAACCTCCGCCTTCTGGGTTCAAGGGATTCTCAAGCCTCCACCCCCCAAGTAGCTGGGATTGCAGGCACCCGCCACCACATCTGGCTAATTTTTGTATTTTTTTTCTCACACAGAAAATAATTTGGTTCCAATGCAATTTTTGTATTTTTAGTAGAGACAGTTTCATCATGTTGGCCAGGCTGTTCTCAAACTCCTGATCTCAAGTGATCCACCCACCCCGGCCTCCCAAAGTGCTAGGATTACAGGCATGACCTACCACGCTCAGCCTGTTTTACTTATTTAAAACTCAGCATGTGTGTATGTATGAATATATGTGTGTGTGTGTGTGTGTGTGTGTGTATATAAATATAAACACATACATCCATGAATAGATGTATATATGCATATATGTGTGGATCAATATATGCATATATGTACGAATATATTATATATAAAATATGTGTATGAATATATATATATATACAAACATACACACACTCTTCTTCCAGTGATCTGCGCTAAAGACAATTTGTTTCATTCATCTGGCTGGAAATCACACACCCCAGAGTAATAGTGATGCTGTTCAACTCTCCCTCTGGAGTCAGTGACACTTTAAACAACCTTGGTTTCCAATTAGTTTGGCTTGTGGAGCACTGGTAAATGGAATACCTGGTGTTTGTTTTTGTAAGAAAAACTATCTGTGCAGTTGTGGACAGGCAAGATGCTTTGCTTCTGACAATTGATGAGTTCCTTCTGATTCACCTGCCAGCCACTTCGGCTTTGATGCTTCCTCATGTTCCCATTACACTGCTCTTCCCACTCACTCAGTGGAAGAACCTGCCAATCTGCATTGCTCTACCTCATCACTCACAGTCCTTTTGTCACTAGACATAGGAAGATCACTGAGTGGGCTCAGAGACACAGAGAAGTCTAAAGGCATGGTGACATTAAGAACAACAAAATGTTGACGCACCTATTGGTATTTTGGATGCTGCTTCTCTCCAAACTGTCCTTAGCTCCTTGAGTGGGCTGAAATTGTTGATCTGTGTTCTGTTTTCCAGGGTTGCAAAGAGTTGACAGCTTAAAAAGCAATAAACATGTTTCAGTACTTTGATGAGAGAATTCCCATTCTCTTCACTCTCACACTATTTTCAAAGCCATTCTTGCTAAATGTATAGAAATAACCAGACCTACCAGCATTTCCCTTTGCATGTTTCCTATCTAATAACCCATCTCTTATCTGGAGGTGTTTACTCAGAAATGTTGGTCTCCAGGAACCTAGCCCAGGTAGGGCACAAATGGAGAATAAGCAGACAATGTAGAAATTTAAAAAGCCAAACATTGTCCTGAGCGTTTTCCTCCTCCTATATAAATATGAAGCAAGAAGATCTTTGTAGCAGGAGTCATGGGCCTTGGGGTGTAGTCTAAGTGTTATTTGGATTAACCTAAGACAATCTTTTTCTTTTCTTTTTTTTTTTTGAGACAGGGCCTCACTCTGCTGCCCAGACTGGAGTACAGTGGTGTGATCTCGGCTCACTGCAACCTCCGCCTCCCAGGCTCAAGAGATTCTCATGCCTCAGCCTCCTGAGTAGCTGGGATTATAGGCGACAGCCACTACCTCGCCGCTAATTTTTGTATTTCTAATAGAAAACAAATAGGGTTTTCACCATGTTGGCCAGGCTGGTCACAAACTCCTGGCCTCAAATGATGCATCCGCCAGGGCCTCCCAAAGTACTGGGATTACCGATTGAGTCACTGCACCCTGCCATTAAGACAATCTTGCACTTTAGTTTCCTCATCCATAAAATAAGAACAATAATACCTACCAGTGAGGATGCTATGAAAATAAAATATAATACAATAAAGGTTACAATACTTAGGAAATAGCAGAAGTAAAACAAATGAAAGTCTATGCTCTTTATTCATGAGTCTTTTGGCTCTGCTTATTCCAATTTTAATATAATTTTAAGAAACTTAATTAACTATATTTCCTTGCCTACAGCAAATTAAAGCAACAAATGTGGAGTTTGGAGATGGCAGCAAGTTGTTTAAAAGTGAGAGGAGGCACAAAAAATTACTACATGCTCCCTGAAGCTCCAAAGGCCTTTGTATGGGCAAACATGCTCCTTAGTGGAAGCTTAAGATAGCACTGTATCATGATGCTTCACCATAACAGATATTCAGAAAAATACCACTGTCACTAACGAAAGGTTAGAATATGTTTAGAATATAATCAAAATAGACATTTAGAATGTAATGAAGTTTGTAATGTTTTCATTCAGTATAATTTAAATTTTAAGAACTAAGAAATTAAAGAAATAAACTTGAATTGTCTGAAACATTTATTTAGATGCAGATGGCTTTTTCCCTGATGCTAGAAAAAGAGGGTGACATCTTTAAAGAAAAAATAAACATGGTAGCATTTTTTTTTTTAAAGACCAGGTCTTGCTCCATCGCCAGGCTGGAGTGCAGTGTCTCGATCTCAGCTCACTGCAACCTCTGCTTCCCGGTTTCAAGCAATTCTCCTGCCTCAGCCTCCCTAGTAGCTGGGATTACAGGTGCCCATACCACACCCGGCTAATTTTTGTATTTTTTTTGTAGAGATGGGGTTTCACCATGTTGGCCAGGATGGTCTCACTTTCCTGACCTTGTGATGTGCCCGCCTCGGCCTCCCAAAGTGCTAGGATTACAGGCGTGAGCCACTGTGCCCATCTGGTATGGATTTATGTCCTATGTACCAGTAGACGGTTTCCAGCAGTAGCCACCATCAATTCCCTCCCTCCTGTCCACCCTGCCACGCCTCCCATAAGGAGCTAGAGTCTATTTCCCCACCCATTGAAACTGGGCTGGCCTCATGACTTTCTCTGACCAACAGAAAGCAGAGAAAGTGACACAGTCCTAGGGTCAGAACTAACTTTTAAGAGGCCTGGTAATTTTAGCTTTCACTTGCAAAGTCATGCTGTAGAGAAGCTTGGGTGAGACTATTTGTTGAATGATGACAAGTCAAGTGCTAAGAGAGGCCACCTGGAGGAGCTCAAAGTACCAGACAGGTAAGTAGAACCTCCAGCTGACCCCAATCAAGTGAATGATGCCAGCCAATGGCCATGTGGAACAGAAGGACCACTCAAGTAAACCCTGTCAAATTCCTGACCCACAGAATTGTGAGAAATAATAAACTATTGTTATTTTAAGCCACTAGGTTTTGGGCTTTGCTGTTGTTGTTACACATCAATAGATAATGAAAACATAATATATTAAAGTTATTTCAGGCTTGGCGTGATGGCTCACGCCTGTAATCTCAGCACTTTAGGAGGCCGAGGCGGACGGATCACCAGGTCAGGAGTTTGAGACCAGCCTAGCCAATATGATGAAACCCCGTCTCTACTAAAAATACAAAAATTAGCCAGGCATGGTGATGCGTGCCTGTAGTCCTAGCTACTTGGGAGGCTGTGGCAGAAGAATTGCTTGAACCTGGGAGGCAGAGGCTGCAGTGAGCCGAGATTGTGCCACTGCACTCCAGCTTCTTTGACAGAATGAGATTCTGTCTCAAAAAAAAAGTTATTTCTAATAGTTTCTAGCAAACTCTAACTTTCTATGGAAACAGAAATATTAGGATATAAATAAATTATTTGTGCCTTTTTTTTTAATAGGGTCTCACTTTGTTGTCTGTGCCAGAGTGCAGTGATATGATTTCAGCTCACTGAAATCTCGACTTCCCAAGCTCAGGTGATCCTCCCACCTCAGCCTCCCGAGTAGCTGGGACTACAGGCATGTGCCACCCTGCCCAGCTAATTTTGATATCTTTTGTAGAAACAGGGTTTAGCTATGTTGCCCAGGCTGGTCTTGAACTACTGGGCTCAAGCAATTCACCTCTCTTGGCCTTCCAAAGTGCTGGGATTACAGGCGTGAGCCACTCCACCTGACTGTGTCTTCTCTTTATATAAAAACAAATGACAGCTGGGCATGGTGGCTTTTGCCTGTAATCTAAGCACTTTGGGAGGCCAAGGCAGGTGGACTGCTTGAGCTCAAGAGTTTGAGACCAGCCTGGGCAGAAGAGTGAAACCCCATCTCTATTCAAAAAATAAAAAGATAAATAAATACCGGCCGGGCATGTTGAGACCCCATCTCTACAACTCACAAAATTAGCCGGGTGTGCTGGTATGGCTTATAGTTCCAGCTACTCAGGGGTCTATGGTGGGAGGATTGCTTGAGTCCAGAAGATTGAGGCTGCAGTGACCCATGATAGTGCCACTTCACTCCAGAAAAAAATAAATGCCAATGCTTTTCCAAATGTTCTGAGTGAGGACTGAAGCCTAAGTTTCAGCATTGAACAATGAAAGAACAACAGACCAGGAGTCAGGAGACCTGCTCCTAACCAACCTGGCCCTTGGTAGTAGCACAGCAAGTTGAGGATAGCAGGGAGAGCTATCTGCCCTGTATAGGCAATAAAAGGGTATATTTGGCCAGGCACAGTGGCTCACATCTGTAATCCTAGCACTTTGGGAAGCTGAGGCAAGTGGATCGCCTATGGTCAGGAATTCAAGACCAGCTGGGCCAACATGGTGTAACCCTGTCTCTACTGAAAATACAAAAAATTAGCTGGGCCTGGTGGCACATGCCTGTAGTTCCAGCTACTCGGGAGGCTGAGGCAGAAGAATCATTTGAACCTGGGAGGCAGAGGTTGTAGTGAGCCGAGATCCTGCCACTGTACTCCAGCCTGGGCAAAAGAACAAGACTCTGTCTCAAAATAAATAAATTTAATTTAATTTAAAAATTTAAAAGAGGGTACCTGTTAAGCAGAGAATTTTAAAACAGTAACAAAACCCAGTAAAAGTTTGCCTGCTTTTTATCGCCATGGGCTAGCAATTCTAAGTATCAGTAATAACAACTTTCTTCCAATGGGGTAGACCTCTCCTACCCCATCTGCATCTTGACATCACTGAGCTTGAGCTTCGCACTCTGTAAAATGACAGAGCTAATCCATGTCTAAGAGATCTTCTGACTCTAATATTCTATAATTCAAGAGACAGCCAGCTTTCTGAGTGTGAACTTGTTCAAATTCATTCATTCATTCATTCATTCCCTCATTCCTTCACTGACCATTTATCAAGTTCCTTCTATGTACTGGGCACCGTGCTAGGTGCTGGGACATAGGAGCCAGAGGTCAACCCTGTCCTAAGGAAGCTCACAGAGGAATCCTTCTGCAGGCTACCGCTCCCAGCCAGCTCCCATGGTGTCTGCTCACCTACTCTGAGGTGTTTTCTTTGATCCACCAGGTCCCCCAGTCCCCAGTTGATTTTTGAGCTACTTATGGGCAGAGTTTATGGCTTACTCATCTTCAGAACCCAGAGTCTAGATAGCCTCTGGCTCTACCGATGTTTGCTGAATGAGTGAGTGAGTGACTGACTGACTGACTGAATGAATGAATGAATGAATAAGCAACTTAGAATGGAGATTAATACCTGTCCAAAATACTATATTCAATTAAGTTGAGCCATGCAAAATTGCCAATACTTGATCATTTTGATTAATAAAACAGCAACTGCATATGGTTCAATTTGATACATATGAATTTACAGAGGACATGGTCTGTGTGTTGGGTTTGGACTGGGAGGCAGAGTATCTCTACCTTGATCCTGGAGGTCTGATTTCCCAAAGCCAAGAGTACCTTGCTATGAGCCATTTGCATATATGTCAGTCCCTGCACATAGATTAGGGGCAACATTGAACCCAGCTCTGGGGTCCTGCTTAGGTTGCCCCTTCCTCCCACTTAGATTACCTGATGGCTCATCTCTGACTGATCTCCAGTGCTTACTTCAGAGACTTGGGTGAAAGGTTTCCAGCCACAGCCACTTCTTTTCCTGGATCTTTTGCCAAGATGTCCCCCTTGAAAGTCTCTCACTGTTCTTGGAAACCTTGCTAGAGTTGGGCAGTTGCCACTAGTGTCCAGCTGCTGACCCCCTGAAAGCTGCAGCACAGGAGGAATATAGCTTAAAGATGGAGGGCCCACGGTGGGAGGTAAGTTGTAGAGATTTGCAAAATTTCTTGAAGTGGTCCACAAAGACATGTGCTCTTCCTGCTCCTTCTGTTTCATCTCAACTTCATCTAATATCTGCTCAATATTCCTCAGCCTATCATCATTCTGTTGCATTATTGTCCGCATAATCTTTAGATCCAGCACACACTTACTGAGGTAATACTCCTCAGTTGCAGACCTCTTGTTCAAATTGCTCATGGCTTCTCTGACTGGCTCAGGAAGGCTGAGTGAACTGAGTGAACCACTTTGCCAGTCCCAGTCCTCGAAAGAGTGTTCTGTGCCAGTTTCTGAAGAGCTCTTATCCTCACTCCAAAAACAACATGCCTCTCTCTCCATCTTATCCAGTAATTCTTCCATGGATTTTAGTTCATCTACCTGGTTAGATCTGTCTGCCTCAAAAGATGAAGCAGTTCCTGGAGGCTCTTCTATATCATCTTCCAAAGTCAAGCAGCCTGAGAAGATCTCATTGATTTCAAAACTACAGAGGCTTGCCTGACCTGTGCTGGGGCTGCTGGCTTCTTCTGCCATAAATGGAGGAGGGCAAGGAGCATCTTGATTCTGAGTCTCCCTAGCCATCAGACATGGATCTGGGGCCTGAGGATCTAGCGTTCCCTCGGTGAATAAAGAGTGAACTTTTGGTGAATGAGGCTGACTGCCTATTGAAAAGAGCAGCAAAATGCAACTGATTAAAATGAACATATTTGGCAGCTAAGCAGCCTTGGCCTGTTCAAGAGGCCAAGACTGTAAAAAAAAATTTTTTTTAAGCCTTTTATTATCCCACCCCCTTCCCACTTGTGGAAGACTACTGGATACACTCACAAAGGGTGAGGGAGTATTTGTCACCAAATGAAAGCTCCTATTTTGACATGGAATAAGGCAGAAATTGTTGGGGCAGGGATCTAGCCATGATGGAAATATGTTTTGCTTAATTTATTGTGTGTCCAAAACATGCATAACTTTCAAGACATGCAAATTTTTGGCCCCTGAATCTTGTCTTGTTTTGTAGAGACAGGCCCTTGCTATGTTGCCCAGGTTGCTCTCAAACCCCTGACTTTAAGTGATCCTCCTGTCTCACCCTCCCAAAGTGCTAGGATTATAGGCATGAGCCACTGTGCGCGGCTCCCCTGAATCTTAAGGACCACAATCATAGCCTTCTTTTCATACAAAAGAATTTGGCTATTTCTCAGTTAAAGTTATGCTCTTGGTGAGCATCTGATAAAAGTAGCCTAGAGACCACCCAAAGAGCTATTACATTATGGGAGTAATAAAAGCCTCAAAAAAGAATGCCAGGACTGACCACTCACCACCCCTGGTTTACAGGTATATACCTTGCAGAGAATGGGATGAAGGAGCCAAAGTAATGAGACGTTATGGGGAAACTCTGGAAGCACTGCTGAAGGAGAGTCAGAGTGAATGGTCATTTGGCTGGAATCGGAAGGCCTGGGTTCCAGTTCTGTAACAAGTTCTCTGTGATCCTGAGCAGGTTACAACCTCTCTGAACCTTAGCTTTCTCATCTGTAATATGAAGGCATTAAGCCTGATGACTGCAAGGTCCTTTCCAGCTCTAAATTCTAAGGTTTTCAAATGTACTAAAATGTAGTAAAACTGGTTGGACAAAATGGCTCATACCTGTAATCCCAGTGATTTGGGAGGCTGACATAGGAGGACTGCTTGAGGCCAGGAGTTCAAGACCAACCTGGGCAATATAATGAGACCCCATTCCTACAAAACAAAAAAAAACCCTTTTTTTTTTAGGCCAGGTGTGGTGGCTCATGCCTGTAATCCCAGTACTTTGGGAGGCCCAGGTGGGAGGACTGCTTGAATTCAGCCTAGGCAACATAGTGAGACCTCAACGCTACTAAAAATTTTTTAAATTAGCTAGGTGTAATAGTACACACCTGTAGTCCCAGTTATTTGGGAGGCCAAGGCAGGAGGATTACTTGAGCCTGGGAGATTGAGGCTGCAGTGAACTATGATTGCACCACTGCACTCCAGCCTGAGAAACAGAGTAAAACCACGTCTCAAAAAAAAAAAAAAACAACCTCAAAGAAAATTAGCAGAACATACTGTCATGTACCTGTAGTCCTGGCTATTCAAGAGGCTTAAGCCCAGGAATCAGAGGCTGCAGTAAGCTATAATGTGCCTTATACTCCAGTCTGGGCTACAGAGTAAGATCCTGTCTCTTAAAAAAAAGAAAAAAAAGTAATTTTCTTCTTGAAAAGATTCCAGATTTTCTATAATGAGTATTTTTTGTTTGTGAAGCAATTAAACAAATTCTTAAGATTAATCATGCTCGAAATAAACTCAATTATTATGACTTAGTTCTAGATCTATGCTAAACCCAAAAAGTTTACCTTAATAATTTAAGGATCTTGATTTTTTTCCTAAGGTATCCATCTTTTCCCAGTGTGAGTTACATCTACAATGGCCAGGCATGGTAGCTCATGCTTGTAATCCCAGCACTTTGGGAGGCCAAGACAAGCAGATCACTTGAGGCCAGGAGTTCAAGACCAGCCCGGCCAACATGGTAAAACCCTGTCCCCACTGAAAACAAAAATTAACCAGGTATGGTGGCACACGCCTACAATCCCAGCTACTCAGAGGCTGAGGCATGAGAATCACTTGAACCCAGGAGGCAGAGGTTGCAGTGAGCCAAGATCGTACCACTGCACTACAGCCCAGGCAACAGAGCAAGACTTTGTCTCACAAAACAAACAAACAAGTTATATCTACAGTTTAGAGGAGTCAATTAGTTGCAGCTCATGTGACTCTCAGAATACATTTGTGTCAAAGTAACACAACCTGTGAATTAGGGGCATACCCATTTCTTTTAGTGCTTTGATTTCCATGTCAGGGGTCTCTTTGGGGTGTTCTGAAGTCAGTCCTCGATAGACATTGACATCAGGATGGAGTCCGTATCTCTGCACTCTGGGGCTCTCGGTTGTTTGAGTTCTCTGGGCTCCAGTAAAATCCTATAACACAGGAAATATTGTCAAGGACATAGTCTCAGTCATCCTGAATGTGACTGGAGCTTTAGAAACCATCTAAGTATCTAATAGACTCACTCTTATTCCTGTTGGGTAGACTGACTAGTTTATTGTTATTGCCAATACCTTAAAAGCAATAATAATAGCTATCATGCACTAAATCTCCACGAAGTACCTTCAGTATGCCCCTACTATGAATATGTGTTGAACCTCCCTGGCTCCCCTCCTCAATTTCATGCTGCTCTCACCAAGTTAAGCAGTTAGGCTTTTCTCGAGAACGCAGAAAGGGTGTAATAATGTGAGGATTTCCAAAATTTCTTACAACTTGGTCTCTAGCTTTGTCTTGGTCTCTAACTCCCTACTCTCCTGAGATAGGTAAGCAGACAAACTCCCAACAACTTCAAGTCTTACCTTCAAGTCATTCTTCAGAATATACTGGATATCTTGAAGGTTCATAGTTCGGTCTTTCTGCTTGATGTGGATGCCTGACTTTACAATATCATAGTAAGGTTTTGGAAGCCTGACGTCAGCTTCTAAATAATTCCCCAAGACCACGGCGTCTTTAACAACTGAGCCATCTAAGCCACTCCAGGGTATGTCATCTGTAAGGAAAAAGTCACAGAAAGGAGTAACATTAGGAAACCATGGAATGGAGTGGGGGGAAAAGAAATCAGATGAAGGTTGGTATCCTTAGGCAAAACACTTAACTCCTTTACTTTTTTTTCTAACCCACTGTACCTTAGAAACAATTAGCTCCTTTATATATTAATTTCTCTCTGTAGAAAAACTACCTGGAAGGCCAAAATACCAGTGATAGGTGAGAAGCCACTTTACCCATTTATCAGGGAAATCCCTGCCACAGAGATAGGAAACAGTAGTGTCAGCAACATGTACACATGGACTCCCCACTGGCAGGGAAGCCCAATATCATCTTATGTATGCCACTGTTTTGCCTCTGGGACCATAAATACCATGAAAAAGTAGCCCTTGGCCAAGCATGGTGGCTCATACCTGTAATCCTAGCCCTTTGGGAGACCAAGGCAGGTGGATCACCTGAGGTCAGGAGTTCGAGACCAGCTTGGCCAACATGGTGAAATCCCATCTCTACTAAAAATATAAAAATTAGCCCAGTTGGTGGTGGGAGCCTGTAATCTCAGCTACTTGAGAGGCTGAGGCAGGAGAATTGCCTGAACCCAGGAGGAAGAGGCTGCAGTGAACCGAGATTGGACCACCACTCTCCAGGCTGAGCAAAAGAGTGAGACTCCATCTCAAAAACAAACAAACAAAACAGCCCTTAATGAATGTGATTTTACTGTGTGTGTGTGTCTTTTTCTTGAAGGATTCCTTCCATCTTGAGATGTGACTACTTTCTTCACATCAGAGCTGTGGGTTTGGAAGTACATCCATTTCTTTCAAGTGACACTGTTTATACATCTACTGGACCCTGGGTGTGTTTAATTTCATAGTTTACTTCTCAGAGGCTAGTCTTTCCCCCTAATTTACAAGTTCTCAAGGGATACCTAACATAGATCATAAGTACTGATACCAATATTCAGATTAAAAATTTTGCTTGGACTAAATGATCACTGACAAGCAGATGGGTGGGCTTTGCTGACATTTTTTTTATTGCATTTTAGGTTTTGGGGTACATGTGCAGAACATGCAAGATAGTTGCATAGGTACACATGTGGCAGTGTGATTTGCTGCCTTCCTCCCCTTCACCCACATCTGGCATTTCTCCCTATGCTATCCCACCCCAGTTCCGCCCCCCCCTGCTGTCCCTCCCCTATTCTCCCCAATAGACCCCAGCGTGTAGTGCTCCCCTCCCTGTGTCCATGTGTTCTCATTGTTCATCACCCACCTATGAGTGAGAACATGCGGTATTTCATTTTCTGTTCCTGTGTCAGCTTGCTGAGAATGATGTTCTCCAGATTCATCCATGCTGACTTTTTTTTTTTTTTTTTGGAAGCAGTGGTGTGATCTCAGCTCACTGCAACCTCTGCCTCCCAGGTTCAAGAGATTCTCCTGTCTCAGCCTTCTGAGTAGCTGGGCCTACAGGTGCATGCCACCATGCCCAGCTAATTTTTGTATTTTTAGTAGAGACGGGGTTTCACCATGTTGACCAGGCTGGTCTCCAACTCCTGACCTCAGGTGATCTGCCTGCCTTGGCCTCACAAAGTGCTGGGATTACAAGCATCAGCCACCTTGCACAGTTTGCTGCGTCTTAAAGAATAGTTAAAAGACAAATATTTGGCCAGGTGCTGTGGCTCACGCCTGTAATCCCAGCTCTTAGGGAGGCAGAGGCAGGAGGACAGCTTGAGCCCAGGAGTTCGAGACCTGCTTGGGCAATGTAGCGAGACCCCGTTCTCCACAAAAAGGAAAAAAACAAAAAGACAAAAAAAAAAAGAGACAAATATTTCTAGGCAATCATCTTATATTTTCTGTAAATACAAAAAGGTTTCCTTAAGAAATCCTTTTTTTTTTTTTTTTGAGACAGAGTCTCACTCTGTTGCCCAAGCTGGAGTGCAACGGCACAATCTTGGCTCACTGTAATCTCCACCTCCCAAGTTCAAGTGATTCTCCTGCCTCAGCCTCCCAAGTAGCTGAACCTACAGGCATATACCACCACACCCGGTTAATTTTTGTATTTTTAGTAGAGATAGGGTTTCACCAAGTTAGCCAGGCTGGTCTTGAACTCCTGTCCTTGTGATCCATCCACCTTGGCCTCCCAAGGTGCTGGGATTACAGTCATAAGCCACCACACCTGGCCAAGGAATCTCTTTTTTGATAATAAGTCTTCTATTTTCATAAAAGTAAGTAACTCCTGGCAGGGAGAAAAATACAACCTAAGAATAGGGACTTTGGTCAATCATTAATGATCTGGATCTACCTGTTAAAATCTCCTGCACAATCATAGAAAAGCTGTAGATGTCCGACTTTACTGTGGCTGCCTTCTGTAAGATCACTTCTGGTGCGGCCCAGTTGTACAGCTGGGTAGGGAGGGGCACTTGAGTCAGGTCCCTCTGTACACCTCCATCCTGGCTATGGAAGGAAACATACAAAGCAGGGGTCATGCCTTAAAGGGCCTTTTATTAATTAAACATTCATTCAGAGTCTTTCTGTTGCCCAGGCTGGAGAGCAGTAGCATGATCTCGGCTCACTGCAACCTCTGCCGTCTCCTGGGTTCAAGAGATTCTCCTGCTTCAGCCTCCCAAGTAGCCGGACTTACAGGTGTGTGTCACCAGGCCAGGCTAATTTTTGTATTTTAGTAGAGACAGCGTTTTGCCATGTTAGCCAGGCAAGTGGTTCTTTTAATCAACACACTGCATTTGTGAAAACTTTGCCTCTGAAGGCTGACAACCTCTTTGAGTTTCTGCAAACCTAGCTAGACACTGAGCTAAACCATGCTGCTTCAGAGCTGTTCCAACACCTGCAATTCCTTACTGTTCCATCCAGGCCCTCACCCTGAGTTCATCTGGCAACTCTACTGCTTACCCACTTCACTCAAGTCACAGGAGCCTTCTTTTGGTTCCTCCAACATACCTAGCACATTACCCCTTCAAGTCTTTGCACTGGCAGCTTCTGCCACAGATCCTAAAGTGACTAGCTACTTCTTATGACTGAGATTATTTGTCTGAAAGTCACTTCCTCAAGGAGGCCCTCCTTGACCATCTAATCTAAAGTAGTCTTATTTTATTGGTTTCAGAGCACTTGTTATTTGAATGTATGTTCATTTATTTAGTTTATTATCTGTCTCCTTTCCATTCTAGAGAGTCAGCTCCATGAGAGTAGGCACCTCATCTGCCTTTATATCACTGTACCCCTGGGCTTTCACCAGGGCCTTGATGCTTGCTGTTGAATAAATGAATGTAAGCTCTTTAAATACCCCCCTCAAGCCCCATCTGCTTTATCAAAGCCATCTGGGACTTCCCCAACTCCTCATGATTGCTTCTTTTCAGAACTCCCACCGTTTTGGGATGGGCCCTTTCAGTTCAGCACTCAGAGGTTCACTCACTTGCTTAAAAAACTCATCTTCCCAAACAGACTCCTTAAGAGCTAAGTCAGAGCATCCTAAATGTCTTCTGGCCCAGCAAGAGCCCTTGGGGTAAACTGAGCACTGACTTCTGCCCACAGGTATCATGAGAATCAAATGAGATCACAGATGCAGAAACATTCGGTGAGCCATAAAGCGCTCTTTCATGTAAAGAATTAGCATGAAGGGGCTGGGCATGGTGGCTCACGCCTATAATCCCAGCACTTTGGGAGGCCGAGGAAGGTGGATCATGAGGTCAGGAGATCGAGACCATCCTGGTCCAACAAGGTGAAACCCTGTCTCTACTAAAAATACAAAAGTTAGCCAGGCGTGGTGGCATGTGCCTGTAATCCCAGCTACTGGGAGACTGAGGCAGGAGAATTACCTGAACCCAGGAGATGGACGTTGCAGTGAGCCAAGATCGCACCACTGCACTCCAGCCTGGCAACAGAGTGAGACTCCGTTTAATTAAAAAAAAAAAATTAGCATGAAGGCTGGGCACAGTGGCTCATGCCTATAATACCAGCACCTTGGGAGACTGAGGCAGGTGGATCATCTGAAGTCAGGAGTTTGAGACCAGCCTGGCTGACATGGTGAAACCCCATTTCTACTAAAAATACAAAAAATTAGCCAAGCGTGCTGGCATGCGCCTGTAATCCCAGCTACTTGGGAGGTTGAGGCAGGAGAATTGCTTGAACCCAGGAGGCAGTGGTTGCAGTGAGCCAAGATCACACCATTGTACTCCGGCTTGGGCAACAAAAGCGAAACTCCATCTCAAAAAAAAAAAAAAAGGAAGAAGAATTAGCATGAATATTATGGGAGGCATTCAGTAAACAGTTAATGACTGCCAGTTGATAATTAAGAATTAAGTTTTTAAAAAGCAAGTGACAGCAAGTTTTTTGTTGGTCTGGCAAAAGGATAGATTTTAGAGGATGAGATGGGCTTCTCAGACTTTGAGCAAACTTCCCTAAATAAAGTTTCTTGCAGCAAATCTTTTCATAGAGGGCAGTGAGTTCATGAAGTCATGAAGGTGTAAAAGGTAGTACTGACTTTAGTTGTATTGCTGAATAGTCAGGCATGGCCTGGCATAGTGTGAACAGTGTGGATATGTATACAAATTTAATACATAAATATTTATATAGTAAACATATGCAGGCCGGGTACAGTGACTCATACCTGTAATCCCAGCACTTTGGGATTACAGCCAAGGTGAGTGGATCATCTGAGGTCAGGAGTTCAAGACCAGTCTGGCTAACATGGTGAAACCCCATCTTTACTAAAAAGAGAAAAATTAGCTGGGCATGGTGTCACACACCTATAAAATCCCAGCCACTCGGGAGGCTGAGGCAGGAGAATTGCTTGAACCCAGGAGGTAGAGGTTGCAGTGAGCTGAGATTGCAGCACTGTGCTTCAGCCTGAGTGACAGAGCAAGACTCCATCTCAAAAAACAAACAAAAAAGCAAATATGTTAAACATTTACATAAATTTAATATATTTGCAAACATATTATATAATCATACATTAAATTAATAAATTAATACAAATTATATTTGTATCACAGAAAAAACAATGGCTTTATTGTCAGAGACATATTCTGACAACTACCATGCTTGGCTTTCCAAGTTGGAGGGCAATTCTCCAAGAGAAACACTGAAACCCACCTACTCTGACAAGCCTCTCAGTGTTGTCTAAGTCCCTGGCAAGAGACAAGTCACTTATAACTATGATTTAACTCTTTTCTCTTTTAATTCTTTTCTCTCTTACAATCCCTTCTTCCTTCTGTTAAAGCTAGGTGGGGCTGGGGGAGGGTCTTCTTTTTTTTTTTTTGAGAAGGAGTTTCACTCTTGTTACCCAGGCGGGAGTGCAATGGCGCAATCTCGGCTCACCGCAACCTCTGCCTCCTGGGTTCAGGCAATTCTCCTGCCTCAGCCTCCTGAGTAGCTGGGATTACAGGCACGTGCCACCATGCCCAGCTAATTTTTTGTATTTTTTTTTAGTAGAGACGGGGTTTCACCATGTTGACCAGGATGGTCTCGATCTCTTGACCTCGTGATCCACCTGCCTCGGCCTCCCAAAGTGCTGGAATTACAGGCTTGAACCACCGTGCCCAGCTGGGGGTCTTCTTTTCTTGCTGTTACTCTAGGACAGTTATTTTTCTGAGCTTCAGTTCTGGCATCATTAAAATTACATTAGGCTGCAGCTATGTGACACCGCTTACAAGGTGAATTCCAGCTCTAAAGATTCCATTAAGAAGGAGCTGAGGCCAGGCATGGTGGCTCAGCCAGGTGTGGAGGCTCACGCCTGTAATCCCAGCACTTTGGGAGGCTGAGGCAGGCAGATCACATGAGGTCAGAAGTTTGAAACCAGCCTGGTCAACATGATGAAACCCTGTCTCTACTAAAAATACAAAAATTTGCCGGGTGTGGTGGCACACACCTGTAATCTCAGCTACTCAAGAGGCTAAGGCAGGAGAATGCTTGAACCTGGAAGGCGGAGGTTGCAGTGAACCAAGACCATGCCACTGCACTCCAACCTGGATAACAGAGTGAGACTCTATCGCAAGAAAAAAGAGTCAGGTGCGGTGGCTTATGCCTATAATCCCAGCACTTTGGGGAGCCAAAGCAGATGGATCACTTGAGGTAAGGAGTTCAAGACCAGCCTGGCCAACATGGCGAAACCCCATCTCTACTAAAAACACAAAAATTAGCCAGGCATGGTGGCACATGCCTGTAATCCCAGGTACTCAGAAGGCTGAGGCAGAAGAATCACTTGAATCCGGGAGGCAGAGGTTGCTGTGAGCTGAGATTGCACTACCACATTCCAGCCTAGGCAACATAACAAGACTGTCTCAAAAAAAAAAAAAAAATGGAGCTGAAGGGTAGGAGAAACAGCTGTATCACTTTTATACCAAGAAATGGAACACTATCCTTGACAGTAACATTCAACAAACTGATGGTCCTAGTAGAGTTACCAAAACTAAATATGGGATTGGTGGTTAGTGAATAATCCATTCATGTTATCAACTTTCTAAGAAGGGTATGTTGCTACACCTGCAGTGGCTTGCTGACTGACATTTCTGACACTTCTTCCTCAAGTTCCATCCTAAGGTCATTCATAGATATTCACAGACCCTTGGTTACCTCCTACCCCCTCACTTAGCCAGCTGTTGACCTCAGAAACTTCATGCATTTCACTTCATTTCCTCCCATTTTGGCTCCATGGTCACCACCAGGCCCTGTCTCATGGTCTCTAGGCTGGTGTTCCTGTCCTCAACCACCAATCCATCCTGCCCCTATATCCTGGAGATATCCTCTATCATCTGGTTTAGCCCCATCTGTGTCTCTAACCAAACAACTTGGTAACTTCACACCATTGCTTCACCCTTGGGTGCCTCAGTTTCCCCAACTATAAAAGAACAGCATTAGGCTGGGCCATCTCCAAAGCTCCATTTCACTCTAGGATGCACATTTCTATATAATAGAAGAAGTAGAGTAGAAGAAACTGCGGTACCTTTCTCTCAACAGCAGATGGCATTCCATCACTAACAACAGTCTACACCTCTTGGCTTCCACTGCTCCTGAACACAGAGCCAGTGGAGTTAACCTTGCTCTGAACCATTTCAAGTTTTCCTTCAACTAGGTCATCTAATCATTTAAGAAATATTTACTGGCCAGGCATAGTGGCTCATACCTGTAATCAGGAGGCCGAAGCAGGAGGATTGCATGAGCCCAGGAGACTGAGGTTGTAATGAGCCACTGTACTCTCACCTGGGCAAAAGAGAGAAATCCTGTGTCCCTGACCCCCAAAAAAGAAGGTTGGGCATGGCAGCACACAACTGTAATCCCAGCACTTTAGGAAGCCAGGTCAGACAGACTGCATGAGTCCAGGAGTCCAAGTCCAGCCTGGGCAACATGGCATCACCCTGTCTCTATAAAAACATACAACAATTAGCCAGATGTGGCAGTGTGTGCCTATAGTCCCAACTACTCAGGAGGCTGAGGTGAGAAGATCACTTGACATTGGGAGTTGCAGTGAGCTGAGACTGTGCCACTGCACTCCAACCTGGGTGATAAAGTAAAATCTTGTCTCAAAATATAAATAAACAAATAAAACATTTACTGAGCACTTACGACATGTGGCAGGCTCAGAGCTGGTGATGAACTCCCCTTCTGGTGAGGTAGACACACTTGCATAAAAATGACTGGTATGGCCAGGCATGATGGCTCAAGCCTGTAATCCCAGCACTTTGGGAGGCTGAGGCAGGCAGATCACAAGGTCAGGAGTTGGAGACCAGCCTGGACAATATGATGAGACCCTGTTTCTACTAAAAATACAAAAATTAGCTGGGCATGGTGGCGTGCACCTGTAGTCCCAGCTACTCAGGAAGCTGAGGTAGAAGAATTGCTTGAACCCGGGAGGCAGAGTTTGCAGTGAGCCATGATCATGCCACTGCACTCAAGCCTGGCAACAAAGGGAGACTCTGTCTCAAAAAAAAAAAAAAAGAAAGAAAGAACGAAAAGAAAAAAAGAAATGACTGTGGTAAACTTGTGTGATTATTTGAGGAGAGGCATATGCAAAGTGCCTCAAGGGATGAGGGCATCAGTACAGACTTCACAGAGAGTGTGTTTGAAATGAGTTTAAAAGGCAAAAGCAGTGTGTGCCAGGTATTCCAGATGCAGAGAGCAGTGTAGTGAAGTGCCTTCAATGGTCAGGAGGAAGCAAGGCAGTTATGAGTTTGGCACTACGGGTAGACTCCCACTTGGTGAGGCTTCTGCTCCCTGCAAAGGGGTCTGGACTTAATCTTGCAGGCAACGAGGAGACCCTCAAAGCTTTTAACTCAGATTAAGAATAGACCATATGTGAGGCTGAGCAGCTCAACTAGTGACAGTCATCTGCCTGTTCCCATCTAGAAAAGTGCCATGGCTCCAGTCACACCCTAACAGCTCCCCTGCTTTCTCTTGCCTGGTCACAGCCCCTTTCCATATATAGGAGCAAGAGGGAGGATTTTTTTTTTTTTTTTTTTTTTTTTTTTTTTTGTGATGGAGTTTTACTCTTATCACCCAGGCTGGAATGCAATGGTGCAATCTTGGTTCAACACAACCTCCGCCTCCCAGGTTCAAACAAACAATTTTCCTGCCTCAGCCTCCTGAATAGCTGGGATTACAAGCACCTGCCACCATGCCTGGCTAATTTTGTATTCTTAGTAGAGACGAGGTTTCCCTATGTTGGTCAGGCTGGCCTCGAACTCCTGACCTCTGATGACCTGCCCACCTCAGCCTCCCAAAGTGCTGGGATTACAGGTGTGAGCCACCATGCCTAGACAAGAGGGAGGATCTTAACCTACAAATCACCTATGACACTATAATGCTCAAAAAAATCCATCCTAAGAACACAGCATCCCAATGTTCTTAGGATAAAATTCAAACTCCTCACCAGGGCACACAAGGCCAAGAACAACCTGGCCTCTGCTTCCTCTCCGTGCAGAGGGACAAGCAGCACTCCAGGTCTGGGAAAGTGAGAGCCTTTCTGTTTCATTTGTTCAAAACAACATATGCTGAGTACACATGTGCAAAGGACTGTTCTGGGCATTTGAAATATAGCAGTGAATAAAACAGAAATCCCAGCCTCATGGAGCTTTTCATCTTTGAGAGAAGTGAGTATGTGACAAGCAAAGACCTGGTAAGAGACAAGAAACGAAGCATCAGTGATGGGTAGGTGGAAGACAAGGGTAAGAGTGGGTAGGTGGAAGACAAGGTTAAGAGGAGGTAGGTGGGTCTAGGCAAGGGGTGTGCCCAGTAGCTGAGGCCTCACAGAAGAGCAGAACCAATACTGGCCCAAAGGCTCAGAGCTGTGGATGGTAGTAAGGAAGCGCAGGGGAGAGCTTCTGCCTCTCAAAGCTTGAGGACTCTCAGGAGGACTTTGATTCCTGCCAATAGGAAATTAAGCCCATCTACCAACTCCTGAATTTTGACTGCCTCTCTCACTATGCTGAGCCCCCTGAGGGCAGAGAATGCCCTCCATGTCCATCCAGGCCAATGCCTGGCCCAGATGTAGGAGGTGTGACAGACCATTAGGCTCATTAGCACCCATCATCTTCTCTCCTTCCAGGATGCACAGCTAAGGCACAGCTCAGCTTCCCTCCAGTAAAAGGTGACTGGGCTCTGGCCACTGCAAAGAGGCAGTAATGTACCCATTTCAGACTGGCCCCAAACCCCACTGTGTCCCCTCCATGTTCTTTTTTTGCCTGCTGACTGGCAGTGCAAAGAATGCAGTGGGGGATCAAAGCCTGGAACTTGGTGAAGCTACAGACTGGAGTGAGAACACTGTCCCCGCCTCCAACACATGCTGGATTACAACAAGAGTGAGAAATACACCTCATTGTGTTAAAGCCACTGAAAATTTTGGAGTCAATAATTACAGCATTTATACACATTGGCTAATGTGAGCTCTTACTTGTTAAATGTTTATTAAAGTGTCTCCAGGCCAGGTGCAGTCGCTCATGCCTGTAATCCCAGCTCTTTGGGAGGCCAAGACAGGTGGATCATAAGGTCAAGAAACCGAGACCATCCTGGACAACATGGTGAAACCCCATCTCTACTAAAAATACAAAAATTGGCTTTGCATGGTGTCACATGCCTATAGTCCCAGCTACTCAGGAGGCTGAGGCAGGAGAATCGCTTGAAACTGGGAAGCTGAGGTTGCAGTGAGCCGAGATCACGCCACTGCACTCCAGCCTGGTGACAGAGCAAGACTCTGTCTCATTAAAAAATTATAAATAAATAAATAAATATCTCCAAATTCCTCTAGCCTTGACAGACAGGATAAGACATTTGGAACAGATTTAGCCCCTGATGAACAGGTTCAGCTCACCAATGAGGAGTCCCGCCAGATCAGATTCTGTGTCTACAGGAGAGGCCCCCAAGGGAGATCACCTTCAGGAGAAAGTCCTTCTTCATGTTGTGCCTACCTTTCCATCATGTACTCCAGGTTGGTCAGCCTTGCTTCACCTGGGGAGATGATATGGATAGCATAGGAGCTGAGGGAGCGGTGGATAAACCCCCGGAAATGCAGATATCTCAGGGCATCAGAGATCTGGAGCAGCAGATGCACAATCACCTCCATGTGCAGCACTGGGAACTGGGACCGCTGCAAGCAAGAGATAAAATGCCAAGAAAAAAAAAGGACTGAGGCCCTGACACTGTGGAATGTTTTGTGATTTCCAAAGTCTTTCCATATAATCCTCATGGTTACCAAGGATCTCCATTTTACAGATTCAGAACCTAACGGTCAGTGAGGCTAACTGAATGGCCAGATGTCCCAATGACTCAGGCCCCCTGAACCCCAACCTGGATTCCTTTTCCTCAGCTGAGCCGCTTCATACCACAAAAAATGAAAAGAAACTTCTTAAAGTCTGGTATGTGCATTCAGGATTGGCCTAGGGAAAACTGCCAGGGGAGGTCCCCAACAGCACCAGTAAACCTGCCCTGTCCCCTCCATGTCCAAGCCCAAGCTGCTGGGGAGAACCTAGAAGCTCAAAAGACTCTGCAGGATGCAGATAACCAATCCAGTCCCTAACCCAGTCAGACGAGCCAGAAAGTGCATCCTAAAGGGACAAAAATTTACTAACATTAATGCACCTGGCTGACTAAAGTCTTAATGCGTCTCTCCCCCAGAAAAAATGGTCTTTAGAGTAATACCCTCACTCAAGGGGGAAAAACAGAATAGGAGGTCCTGAGGCAGAAGAAAGGGCAAGACATTTGGGGGAAGGACCCTTCTTAGAGGGGCTCTCCTCACTTCTATCCAGGGTCTTTAGAACAAAGTCACAGAGGGAAAAAACCCAAATACTCCAAGATTTCTCTAAACCTACATCTCAGCCCAAAGCACCCATTCCAAGGACTCTATATAAGCCTGGAAAGATGTCTCTTAACCCCAAAGAAACTTCAGAGGTCAGAGGGGAGTGAATAAAGGCCTCTACAGAAACAACTGGGATGCAGCACAAGTGAAAATGTAGGAAAATAAAGCCAGTAGCTGCTACATTATAGTTAGTCGAAAGGTGTCTATGTTTTGTGGGTCTGTTGCACTCTTAGATGTCTGATAAAGAAGCAGGACTAGGCTGGCCACAGTGGCTCGCACCAATAATCCCAACACTTTGGAAAGCTAATGCAGGATGATCACTTGAAACCAGAAGTTCAAGAACAGCCTGGGCAACACAGTGGAACCATGATTCTACTAAAAATTAAACAATTAGCTGGGTGGGCGCAGTGGCTCATGCCTGTAATCCCAGCACCTTAGGAGGCCAAGGCAGATGGATCACCTGAGATCAATTCAAGACAAGCCTGGCCAACATGGTGAAACCCCATCTCTACTAAAAATACAAAAATTAGACTGGTGTGGTGGCAGGCACCTATAATCCCAGCTACTTGGGAGGCCAAGGAAGGAGAATCGCTTGAACCAGGGAAGCAGAAGTTGCAGTGAGCCAAGATCGTGCCTTTGTACTCCAAGCCTGGAGGACAGAAAGTCTGTCTCAAAAAAAAAAAAAAATTAGCTGGGCATGTTGGCATGCACCTGTAGTTCCAGCTACTTGGGAGACTGATGCAGGAGGATCATTTCAGCCCATGAGTTTGAGGTTACAGTGAACTATGATCTCACTACTGTACTCCAACCTGGGCAGTAGAGCAAGACCCGGTCTCAAAAAAAAAGCAGAATGGGCTAGGTGCAGTGACCTGTAATCCCAGCACTGGTCAGGAGTTCAAGACCAGCCTGGCAATCATGGTGAAACCCTGCCTCCACTAAAAACAAAAAAAATTAGCCAGGCATGGTGGCAGGTGCCTGTAATCCCAGCTACTCTGGAGACTGAAGCAGAAGAATCACTTGAAGCCAGGAAATGAAGGCTGCAGTGAGCCAAGATCATGCCACTGCACTCCAGCCTAGGCAACAGAGGGACTCTGTCTCATATATACATAAAAGGGGGAATGAACAAGGACAGCTTTGAGTTTAAAGAAACAACAGTAATAAAAAAAGCACTCTGACAATAATAAAACCATACTAGTTCTGACCATGTGCTTATCAGCCTTAAATAGTATATTATACAGCCCCTATAAAGCAAAAGAATAAAGATATTTATCTTCCCCAGGTACAGTGGCTCACACCTGTAATCCCAGCACTTTGGGAGGCCAAGGTGGGCAGATCACAAGGTCAGGAGTTCGAGACCAGCCTGACCAACATGGTGAAACCCTGTCTTTACTAAAAATACAAAATTAGCCAGGCATGGTGGCGTCTGCCTGTAGTCCCAGTTAATCAGGAGGCTGAAGCAGGAGAATCCCTTGAATCGGGGAGGCGGAGGTTGTGGTGAGCCAAGGTGGCGCCATTGCACTCCAGCCTGGACAACAAGAGCTAAATTCTGCCTCAAAAAAAAAAAAAAAAAAAAAAAAAGATATTTATCTTCCATGCATGCACAAATAGGATCGCCACAGCTGAGGCAAGAGGGTTGGGAGGGAAGAAACTGGGAGGGCAGCAATGAAAAATCCATGGAAACAGTGGTTTACTCGTTCATGAAGAACACTGAACAATGTGCCGATAGTGACGCGCTCGTACACAAGGCAGGTTTTCTTCAGGTCCTGGGACAGACACACAGCCATCAACTGCAGCAGGTAGGGGTGCCGTAGCTTGCTGCAAAAGAAAAGAAGCTTTAGATAGGGCAGGCGAGAGGTGGACATAATGAAAAAATGGATGTAGGCCTTTTGAGCACATTCTAAACGAATGCCATTTGTATACAATCTTTTCTAAGTAAACAGGATAGGGTGAGGGTTTCTGTTGGAATCTGTGACCCTCACTGATGAGAACCTGAGAGCTTAGAGCCATTAATGATAACAATGACAATGTGGCTAAGAGCTCCTGTATACTTTGTTTGCATACATCATCTCAGATCCTAACAACCACCTGTAAGAAATGTATCATTACACTCATTTTAGAGATGAGGAGACCAACATCAAGGAAATGCAGGGCCTGGTGCAGTCACTCACACCTGTAATCAAAACATTTTGGGAGGCCAAGGCAGGCAGATCACTTGAGATCAGGAGTTCAAGACCAGCCTGGCCAAGATGGTGAAACCCCATCTCTACTGAAAATACAAAAGTTAGCCAGGTGTAGTGGCACACACCAGTAGTCCCAGCTACTCAGGAGGCTGAGGCCCAGGAAGTGGAGGTTGCAGTGAGCCCAGATCCTGCCACTGCACTCCAGAGCGAGAGTTGGTCCCCCCCTCAAAAAAAAAGAAAGAAAAGAAAATATGTCAGGAATTCACCACTCAAGGTTGCATGCCTGACTCAGTCTCATGTCAAAGTCTATATTGCCCAGGCTGGAATTCTTCCAGCTTCCTTTGGTCCCTTCAGGCCGACTTCCACAAAAAGAAGGATGTAGCCTCTCTAGACGCCTCCTGTAGGAGTTGAGGAGCCTTCTCAGGAGACATCTTGATAAGCCTGGGTCCACTGAATGAATAAATCAAGAGCCTGTCCTAACAAGAGCAGAAGGACCTAACTCTGGAGTCACAGGAACCCTAAGGTCCAGAGATCCATGAGCATGTCCTCAATGGCAGAGGTATGTCCTCAGACATCTGGATCTCATGCAAGCCATGCTCTATGAAAACAGGATAGCCACATGCCTTTCTGATGGGCACAGGGCCTAAAGTGGGTGGGACTCAGAAGTTGTAGCAGGAGAACCAGAAGGGCCTGCATGGAGGCTGTAGCATTCAGAGACATGGGTTGCCAGGCAGCTGACAGACAGAGCCCCTCAACACCACTGTCCCCACTGCTCAGGCTACTCATGAACTTCTCTTCCTCTTTCCTGGCAGCCCTTGGAAGTCAAGTCAATCAATTTCAACAGTCAGGAAATGCTGAGATTAAGAGGGGCTGGAGCTCCCCATCCTAGGCACAGAGCTAAACAGCCCAGAACCTGGGTCTATAGAGAGACCTGGACCTATAAGGGGTCTGGCCCTTAGGTCTCCTTCTCACCTGCTGTGTTCCTGCTCAGCAATTAACAAGTCGGCCAGCCGCAGCTTGCTGCAGTGTGGGTGGGTGGAGAGATTCAGCTCTTTCACTGTGACCCTGTTCCCATTCCACACCAAGCTACAAAGACAGGAAAGAGTTTCAACAGAAAGGATTGAGCAGCCACTTCTTCAGTGAATGAGTTTTCCTAAGCAAGGACCAGAGACGTGGTCTCTACACAGAACCTGAAATGCCACTGGGCACTACTGGGTCCTCCCTCCCACTACCCCCAGGTACTAAAGCACCCTGGGGAACTTAGGTGTAGGCAGTGGGAAGTCAGCGAATTTAAGGGAGTGACTTGATCAGGTTTGTATTCAGAGGCAGAATGGTACCAGCAGTGTGGGGAATGCGGAGGGGAGGGGTGGTCCAGTCAATGGGAAGCCAGTTAGGAGAACAGTCCAGGTGGGGGAGGGTGATGACCTGGGCAAAGGCAGCAGCAATAAGACAGTTTCTATAGGGGAACTCATTACCTTTGGCCTGTATCAGAGGCAAGACAGTCACTACCAAGTTGCCTCTAACTTTTTAGCAAGCAGAGATATTAAAATATTGTAATGAGTAATGTTTCAGAGCAGCAGTTCTCCCACAAGAGGACATTTGGCAATGTCTATAAGACAATTTGGTTGTCACAGCTGTAGGGGCTGTAAGGGACTGCTACTGACACTAGTGGGTAGAGACCAGGGACTTCTAACATCCTACAACGCACAGGACTGCTGCAACAACAAAGGATCATCTGGCCCAAAATAGTAATTGTGTCCTGGCTGAGAAATCCTGATTTAGACAGATGTTCTTGTGTTTCCTGTGTTTGAGCAGAAACTTCCCAAACATAAGGAAGTCACATGCAGCCCACTCTTCCTCTGAAACTGAATCAGACCTCCCACTGGCCAGCCCCCACTTACTTGGTCATGACCATGTAGGGGCCACTGAAGAAAGAGAAGGTGGGCTCATCATCAGCTTGAATCACTTCCTTTTCTCCAATAACCGGAAGAGATCCTAGATAGGCTATCTGTGTCACCCCTGTGAGATAAAACTGAAACCAAGGCATAGCCTCAAATTATGGGGAGAGGAAGGAAAAGCAGAATACATCCAGAATCTTAACAGCCAGCTAAAAGAATGACAGCTGCTATTTATCAACTTTCTGAATACTCCTATGCGCCAGGCATTTTTTTTTTTTTTAAGACAAGGTCTCACTCTGTCACCTAGGCTGGAGCATATGGCACACTCTTGGCTCACTGCAGCCCTGACCTCCTGGGTTCAAGCAATCTTCTCAACTCAGCCTCCCAAGTAGCTGGGAATATAAGCATGCACCACTGTACCTGGCTAATTTTATTTTGCTTTGTTTTGTTTTTTGTTTGCTTTTTTAGAAGGAGTCTCACTCAGTGGCCCAGGCTGGAGTGCAGTGGCGCGATCTCAGATCACTGCCACCTCTGCCTCCAGGGTTCAAGCGATTCTTCCATCTGAGTCTTCTGAGTAGCTGGAAGGCGCTTGCCACCATGCCTGGCTAATTTTTGTATTTCTAGTGGAGATAGGATTTCACCATGTTGGCCAGAGGCTGGTCTTGAACTCCAGACCCTGTGATCTGCCCACCTCGGCCTCTCAAAGTGCTGGGATTTCAGACATAAGCCACTGCGCCCAGCCTTTTTTGTTTTTTAGAGAGACAGGCTTTTGCCACATTGGCTGGTCTCAAACTCCTGGGCTCAAGTGATCCACTAACCTTGGTCTCCCAAAGTGCCAAGATTATAGGTGTGAACCACCAGCCCTCGCCACAATTCTTTAATCTTTAATTATTATCTTTAGTCTTTCTAAAAATCTTTCAAGATTCTATTATTCTTTCCTTTTTATTCTTTTCCCTGAAGCTCACAGAAAGAAGTCAGATACCTCAAGTGCCATAGCTGAGACTGAGAAGCCTACTGTGGCCCCCACAGCACCCAGGATTGTGTGCGGCCAAATCTCATATTCCTCCTCCCTCTCCCCTCCAGGCTGCTCAGCACAACAAACAGAATGGAGAGTAGGACTGGGTGAGGTGGCTCACTCCTGTAATCCCAGTATTTTAAGAGGCCAAGGTGGTTGAATTACTTGGGTCCAGGAGTTTGAGATCAACCTGGGAAACATGGGGAAATCCCATCTCTACTAAAAATACAAGTAACAGGTGGTGGTGGGCACCTGTGATCCCAGCTCCTTGGGAGGCTGAGGCACAAGAATTGCCTGAACCCAGTAGGCAGAGGTCACAGTGAGCCAAGATTGTGCCATTGCACTGTAGCCTGGGCAACAGAGTGAGACCCTATCTCAAAAAAAATTAAAAATTAAAAACTAAAAATTATTTAATTAATTAAAAGATAATTTTCTAAACTCAAATCTAGCCCAAGGTCATCCAAGGGAATTATCTGGGGTTTTCACAATTTGTTAGTAAGGACAGAAACACTAAGAGATACCTTTCCCTCAACAGGGACAAAAAAGAAAGGACAACACTTTTCTTTTTTGAGGATAAGGAAGGAGGAGTTGGACAAAGGTGGGAGATGGGCCCGATGATTGTCCAGTTAATCCTGCAAACACTGGCTGTCAGGGGCAACTTCTTACCTTTCCAAAGCCAAAGCTGTAGATCTTTTGAGCAGAAATGACTCCAGCTTTAAGCAGTCGGTTAGGAGAGCCGTTAGGGTTTCTAGAAATATTTAAAAAAGGGGAAAAAACTCAGAATTAACCACTCATATCCAGAAGTTTATGCTGAACCAAGTCTTCAGATGGTATAGTTGATTTTGTCTTTATTGCTAGACTTTTTGTTACAGACTTAGAGATGATGTAATAGCCAGCCTCTGAGAGGGCTTCTATGATTCTCACTTACCAGTATGCATAAACTCATGTAGCCCCTCACGGGTCAGACAGGGCTGACCTGTTAACTCATTTTTGACTGTTAACAGTACAAAACAGTGATGGTATGCCACTTTGAGGCTAAATTTACCAGGGATTCTGTCCTGATTTCTCTTGGATCATTTGCTTTGCCAGCTGCCATAATATGAGGACATTCAAGCAGCCCTAGGGAAAGGCTCAATGCCCATCAATTTTCCGGCCATGTGAACGAGCTGTCTTGGAACTAGATCGTCCATCCTCAGTCAAGCCTTCAGATTAACACAGCCCTAACTGACATCTTGACTGCAACTTTATTAGAAACCATGAACCACAACAATCTAGTTAAACCATTCCCTGATTCCTGACCCACAGAAATTGTGTGAGATAAAAATGTTTATTGTTTGAGGCTGCTAAGTTTGGGAGGTGATTCATTATGTAGCAATAGATAACAAATACAGATGATCAGAGTTGGAAATAATCATAAAGCAAATCTTGTCCAGTTTTTTCAATATATAGGCAAAAATGAAGCCCAGGAACAGGAAACCTGCTGGCCTGAGGTCATAAAACACAGCAGTGACCAGATTCTGATGTTGTTCATGCGAGCTACTGTTCTTCCCATATTCCACACGCAAACCACAACCTGCACATCATCAGGGCCCCCATTCACTGAAGGAGTCTTGGAAGAAGGGGTGATGCCTCTTATTTCTTTGGCTCCCAGAACCTGGCATGGTGCCATGCAGTAGGTGCTCAGTTAAGACTTGCCAGATTAGTAGTTTCAGCTCAGACTGAAGGGGAAAACATCCTACCGACAACAGAGACAATTTCCTTTCCTTGGCAAATAGCAAAGGACCTGGGGGACTGCGCATATTCAGGGCCAGCCTACATCAGGTCTGTAAGGACCCACATGCCACTATTAGTGAACAGATGTAAATACTTTACTTCTGCTCTATTTCCTCAGCAACTCATCAGTGTCAGGCTGTCCCATCCCTGCTATAAGCTGCTATGTTATTGAGAAGACTTTGAAGTTCAGACTGAGATAAACTGAGCAACCCAATTTACACCTACTGTCTTAGCATCATTATTGATAGTTTCCCTTTCACTTGCAAAACAGCCGATAAGCTATATGGTCACTCACTTCAGTAGACAGATCATAAGGAAAAAGCCACTTTTCTACACTAAATCATCAGTCTCTTCTTAAAAAAAGGCCTATGTGCTTAGGCCTCAAAAGAGCTAGGAGACAGTGGACCATTTCCTGCCCAGAGGAACAGACCTTGTGCTGACAGTGAGGGTGTCAGCCTCCAGCAGCAGTGGAACTGGGGGTTACCACTGACAAGGCCTCCTGCCTTCCACTGTGGGGCCTCTTGGCATACGTGGCTCTTTGGAGGGGAGAGTTCTATTTCAGTCTAACAATGACCTGGACAACAACTGAAGTTCAGACCAACATTTCTGGCTCTCTTACCTAAATTTCTCAGCACACATCTATCTAACTAAACTCAGCTGGGTAGACCGAAGAAGAAACTAACTCTAGTCATCTACAACCATCGGTTCTCAACTCAGTGCTTTTCTTCTTTCCCCAGTCCAAGCTCTGTGCAAACACACACGTGTGAGGAATCTTATCTGACATGGCACCACTCACAAATCTCAGAGGCTAACTCTAATTTCAAGAATTTGTGTGATTTTTTTACATTAAGAGGAGAGGGGCTGGACATGGTGGTTCACATCTGTAATCCCAACATTGCTGGAGGTGGAGGTGGGCAGATCACCTGAGGTCAGGAATTCCAGACCAGCCTGGCCAACATGGTGAAACCCCATCTCTACTAAATGTATAAAATTTGCCAGGTGTGGTGGTGGGTGCCTATAATCCCAGCTACTCAGGGGGCTGAGGCAGGAGAATTGGAGAACCAGGAGACAGAGGTTGCAGTGAGCTGAGACTGCACTACTGCACTCCTGCCTGGGCAACAGAGTAAGACTCCATCTCAAAAAAAAAAAAAGAAAAGTTGGGGGAAAGAAGTGTATTCCCATCTAAGCATTTCATTAACCCCATAAGAATGTTTCCTCTAATTCTAAACTAGATGTTGTATCTAGATGATTAACTTAGATTGTAAAACCTCATCTACCCTTACACTTGGATTTTCCTTTCAGGCTCACTCATGAGCCTCCCCTCCTTGTACAGAGCCCTACCATGCACCAAGTAGCTAAGGGTAGTAGTGATGAATAGAACAAACACAGTCCCTGCCCTCTTGGAATTCACAATTTAACTGGAAAACTGGAGAAGAATGTATGCCAACAAAATAATTGCAAGCTGTGACAATTCACTAAACTTGGAAGGAGGGGTCTCCATGCAAGCACCAGGGATAGAGGCAGGAGATGAAGTGGGAGGGGTGGGAGGGCTTGGATGAGGCAGGGCCTCCAAGGCCAGATAAGAGATTTGGGAGCTTATCCTAATAGTCATGGGGAAGGTCCTTAAAGGGTTTAGCAGAGTGGTACAACCTGATTTCCATTATTTTATTTTTATCATTTTATTTTATTTTTATTTTTTGAGATAGAATCTCAGTCTGTCCCCAGTCTGGAGTGCAGTTGCGCTATCTCAGCTCGCTGCAACCTCCACCTCCCGGGTTCAAGCAATCCTCTCAGCTTAGCCTTCTGAGTAGCTGGGACTATGAGATGCACACCACCACACTCAGCTAATTTTTGGTTGGTTTTTTTTTTTTTTTTTTGAGATGGAGTCTCACTCTGTCGCCCAGGCTGGAGTGCAGTGACGCGATCTCAGCTCACTGCAGACTCTGCCTCCAGGGTTCAAGCGATTCTCCTGCCTCAGCCTCCAGAGTAGCTGGGATTACAGGTGCATACCACCATACCTGGCTAATTTTTGTAATTTTAGTAGAGATGGAGTTTTACCATGTTGGCCAGGCTGGTCTCGAACTCCTGATCTCAAGTGATCTACCTGTCTCCACCTCCCAAAGTGATTACAGGTGTGAGCCACTGCACCCAGCCACCTGATTTCCATTTTTAAAAGGTCATTCTGGGTGCAGAGTAAAGAACCAAAACTTGCCAGAGTGGCAGGCAGCACAGCAGTCAGGAGTAACTGGGAATCATTAACTCATCTTGCCTGAGAAGCCAGCAGCATCAAATCATCAGAGGAAAACCAGGACTCAAATTTAGGACAAGAAAGCCTGCAAGAGTGTAGTGAGCCCAGCTACCCTGCTTACAAAAAGACATGCGGTCAGAGAAAAGCAAAACAGAGGGATTCTCTACATACAAACTCTATGTCAACCAATCCCAGAGAAGTTAAAATGACTTCTCCCTGCCAAGCTTAGCCCTGAGTATGGAGGGAAGCATAGGGCTCACCTGCTGCAGCTGTGATGGGAGAGGGATGGGGCTGCCCACCCAGCTGGCAGAAAGTCTCTCATATCAGATGAAAATAGCCCAAGAAACTGTAAGTTAAGCACTGGTGGTCTTTTGCAACCTTAGTAATAAAGGAACACTCTCTCCATGATTCAGGAGATGACAAAAAAGCCAGCCAGGTACCTTGCTGGGTAAGGGTTTTCTGCTGACCGAAGATGTAACCTTTCTGCTAACCACAGGGTGGTTCCCACCAGAGCCCACATTCATTTCTCTCACACCTTCTCAGGGAGAGAGGAGAGAGAGCCAAAGGTGATCCTCTGGTCTTCATTCATCAAGGCCAAGTCTTTTCTTTCCAAGCACACCCCTCTGGGCTGGAAGCCAGAGGGCACTGACGTGTAGGATCCAAGGCAGCCAATGCTGCAGGGCTCCCACGAGGAAGGCTGGGTGATGGAGAACATCCCACTCTGCTCAAGGCAGTACTCACCTCTGCACAAGGCCCCCAAACCAGGGCAGGCTGTAGACGAGCTGCTGTGGGGAGTCTATCTTCTTTAGGAGGTCGCAAGAGAAGCCCTGGATGATGGCCTGCATGTGTGAGGCACAGCGCTGCATGAACTCCACTATCTGCAAAATGTCGCAGAGACACCCAATGCAGGCACATCACTTTTCAGTGGAATGGAAGTTTGGATGTGAAGATAAATGGTCTGAGGAGCAGAGAGCCCCCAACAGAAAAACCTCTTGAAAGGAAAGGGCCTGGGTGATTTTCTAAACATTTCTGGAATGTTTTCCGGGAGAGGATTTGGGGCAACAATTTCCTCCAACTCCCTCCTTCAACAGATGAGAAAACTGATGCAAAGAGAAATAAAATTGCTGGTCCAAGGCCCAATAGCTGGGGCCTGCTCTGTACCTGCCCTTTGTGTTTTACATTTATGTTATTTTTTCTTCATTAAAACACATCATACCAGCTGGGCATGGTGGCTCACTCCTGTAATCCCAGCACTTTGGGAGGCCAAGGTAGGCAGATCACAAGTCAGGAGTTCAAGACTAGCCTGGCCAACATGGAGAAACCCCACTTCTACTAAAAATACAGGTTAGCTGGGTGTGTTGGTGCAAGCCTGTAATCCCAGCTACTCAGGAGCCTGAGGCAGGAGAATGGCATGAACCCAGGAGGCAGAGGTTGCAGTGAGCCAAGATCACATCACTGCACTCCAGCCAGGGCAACAGAGTGAGGCTCCTTTCCCTCAAAAAAAAAAAAAAAAAAATCACAAGTTACTTAATGCCAGTGGCCTCAGTTTCCCCACCTATAAAATAAAAACAATAATAGTACTTACCTGAGAAGTTGTTGCAAAGATTAAGTGAGTTAATACATTTTAAATAAAAAAACATTTAAAAGCTGGGCGCAGTGGCTCACGCCTGTAATCCCAGCACTTTGGGAGGCCAAGGCAGGTGGATCACGAGGTCAAGAGATCGAGACCATCCTGGTCAACATGGTGAAACCCCATCTCTACTAAAAATACAAAAAATTAGCTGGGCATGGTGGCGCATGCCTGTAATCTCAGCTACTCAGGAGGCTGAGGCAGGAGAATTGCCTGAACCTAGGAGGCAGAGGTTGCGGTGAGCCGAGATCACGCCATTGCACTACAGCCTGGGTAACAAGAGTGAAACTCTGTCTCAAAAAAAAAAAAAACTACAAAAAATAACATTTAGAACAACTTCTGAGTCATAGTAAGTGCTAATTAAATGGGTCAGACAAAATTGCAGTTGTTTGCCCCTACCACAGAATGGATGCCTAGAAAGGTTCACTAGACTTGCTGGAAGTTTCACAGCTGGCTAACCTGTTTAGATGTAGGCCTGAGAGTACAGTGCCAATGCCAAGGCCACTGCACACTCTGTGCTGACCACTGGGAGCCTGACTATCAGCCCAGTTCTCTTCTACTGGGCGTGGATGCTGAGTGGGGCCCACCCTTACCTGGGTGCTACGCTCCTTTCCTGCTGTCAAGGCCCAAGTCTGCGGGTTTTGACCTCTCTCATCGTGGAGTCGCAGGTCACCTCCTGCATCCAGCAGTTTGCTGAGGATCCACTGATTGCCTGAAAATGCTGCTGCATGGACAGGGGTGCTCCCATCAAAGCAGCGGCTGGGGAGGGAGATGGGTACAATGGGTGTCCATGGCAATGCTCCACAGAGCCAGGCTCGGTGTGCAACACAGGGCTCCCATTCTCCAAGAATAGGGAATGAGGGATATAACAACATAATTTGTGAGGCCCCTGTCTGTGACCTTTCTTTCTTTCCTTTTTTTTTTTTTGAGACAGAGTCTCGCTCTGTCGCCCAGGCTGGAGTACAGTGGCGGGATATCAGCTCACTGCAACATCCGCCTCATGGGTTCAAGTGAATTCTCCTGCCTCAGACTCCCGAGTATCTGGGACTACAGGTGCCCACCACCATGCCCAGCTAATTTTTGTAATTTTAGTAGAGATGGGGTTTCACCATGTTGGCCAGGCTGGTCTCGAACTCCTGACCTCAGGTGATCCATTTGCCTTGGCCTACCAAAGTGATGGGTGTACAGGCGTGAGCCACCGCGCCTGGTGCCCAAAGGAACTTTCTACATAGACACATATCCCTTTTTCTCCCTCCTTCCCTCAACCCTTAAAGGAAGTATCATTTCCCAATTTACAGATGAGGAAATAAAATGGCAAAGCTGAGGTTCATTCCCTGGCATGGTCCTGGTTCTGAATCCAGTTTTCTTTCCCCAGCATCGTAATATTGGCTGCCTGAAAACAATGTCTTCACATATGCAGTGTCCTGGGATCAGGCTGGTCAAGCACAGCCTAACAAGGCACCACCTCTCTCAGGTAAGAATGCCTCCCCCTCTCCAAAAAACATCCTGTGGTAGAGGCCCACAAAACCTTGGCATCAGCAGCAGTCAAGGATCTATTTGAGAAAAATTCCGCGAAAGCCAGTAAACTCTCTGAAGCATGAAGGGACTGCCTTTATTGTGTTCAGGATATGGTGAGGATATGATGTATAGCCTTAGTTTCCTAACCTGGCTGCACATCAGAATAAATAGATTCTTAAATGAAAATAGGCTGGGTACGGTGGCTCACGCCTATAACCCCAGCACTTTAGGAGGCCGAGGCGGGTGGATCACGAGGTCAAGAGATTGAGACCATCCTGGTCAACATGGTGAAACCCCGTCTCTACTAAAAATATAAAAATTAGCTGGGCAAGATGGTGCATACCTGTAGTCCCAGCTACTTGGGAGGCTGAGGCAGGAGAATTGCCTGAACCCAGGAGGCGGAGGTTGCGGTGAGCCGAGATCGCACCATTGCACTCCAGCCTGGATAACAAGAGTGAAACTCCGTCTCAAAAAAAAAGAAAATATGTAGGCCAGGCGTGGTGGCTCACCCCTGTAATCCCAGCACTTTGGGAGGCCGAGGTGGGTGAATCACCTGAGGTCTAGCCAACATGGTAAAACCAGCCTGGCCAACATGGTAAAACCCCATCTCTACTAAAAATACAAAAATGAGGCGAGGTGCAGTGGCTCGCGCCTGTAATCCCAGCCTTTGGAAGGCCAAGGTGGGCAGATCATGAGGTCAGGAGTTCGAGACCAGCCTGGCCAAGATGGTGAAACCCCGACTCTACCAAAAATACAAAAATTAGCCAGGCATGATGGTGGGCACCTGTAATCTCTGCTACTTGGGAGACTGAGGCAGGAGAATTGCTTGCACCTGGGAGGGGAGGTTGCAGTGAGCCAAGATTGTGCCACTGTACTCCAGCCTGGGTGACAGAGCAAGAATATCTCAAAAAAAGAAAAAATGGCTGGTTGGGATGGCTCATGCCTATAATCCCAGCACTTTGGGAGGCTGAAATGGGTGGATCACCTGAGGTTGGGAGTTCAAGACCAGCCTGACCAAGATGGAGAAACCACATCGCAAAACCCCAGTTTCTGGTTCTGTTTCAGTGGGAACTGAAAAAATAACCACCACCCACCTTCCTTCTCTGTCAAAAAGGTGTCAAATAAGCTAGTATTTGGGAAGGCCCTAGGAAAAGCCAAAGTGCTTTACAAAAAGAGATGTTTGGCCAAGTGCAGTGGTTCACACCTGTAATCCCAGCACTTTGGGAGGCCAAGGCAGATGGATCACTAGAGGCCAGGAGTTTGAGACCAGCCTGGCCAACATGGGGAAACACTGTCTCTACTAAAAATACAAAAACTTAGCCAGGCATGGTGACACACACTTGTAATCCCAGCTGCTCCAGAGGCTGAGGCAGGAGAATTGCTTGAACCCGGGTGGCAGAGGCTGTAGCTGAGATCATGCCACTGCACTCCAGCCTGGGCCGAGTAGGACCCTGTCTCTCTCTTTTTTTTTAAGTTCAAACTCATTTCCCTTTTATTAAAGTACAGGTTACCATTACATGGCTTGGTACTCAATAAAGGGAAACTTATTCAAATAATTTATCATCAGTATTTCCAGGTGACTGTCTACACTCAAGTAGCAATATCAATAAATCCTCAATAAATCCTTGGGAAACCCATCCATGGGGTTTACACTTTGTCAAGGCCCAGTTCCTCTGGAGTGGAGATTCCCAGTTCATTTAAAGTTGGTCTAAGTTCCTGGATGACATAGGGGATGATTTCCTTATGAGGTCCTGCTTTGTCCTTGACAGCCTCTAGGATGCAAACTGTACTTAGCAAAATTATTGAACCATCTGCATGCCCACAAAGCAGCATCAATAATTTTGGGCTCTGAGGACCCTGTCTCAAAAAAGAACTAAAAAGAAAAGAAGCAGCTGTTCACCTGTCACTGATTCATTACATTGTGTTGCTGTTCCACATTAAAATTTAGACCAATAATTAAACTCCAATTCTTTTACAGCAATAAGAGTCAGGTAAAAGTCACTCTTTTTTTTTAAATTTTTATTTTTGAGACAGAGTATCACCCTTGTTGCCCAGGCTGGAGTGCAATGGCACCATCTCAGGTCACTGCAACCTCCACCTCCTGGGTTCAGGTTTCTCCTGTCTCAGCCTCCCAAGTAGCTGGGATTACAGGCATGTGCCACCATACCCGGCTAATTTTTTGTATTTTTAATAGAGACGGGGTTTCACCATGTTGGTCAGGCTAGTCTCGAACTCCTGACCTCAAGTGATCCACCTGCCTCAGCCTCCCAAAGTGTTGGGATTACAGGCATGGGCCACCACACCCAGCCCAAAAGTCACCCTTTCTGACAGAATGATGCCAAGTATATTTAATTAGTGAAGAACTAACTTGGTTGTGCAGATGTCAAACTGCCTAAGTGAGTACAGTACATAATACAAATTATAATCTGGAGTGGAAATATGCAAACAGTGCTATTAATGACTAAGGAACATATTAATGACTAATCTCAATCACATTTCATTGAGTCCAGTATAACTGCTTAGAAAAATTTTATTAGCAGTTAAAATTATGTTTCAACATATGTATACAACTATATATCATTGATATAAAATAACAAGGGTTCTTTTCTTTTAATGTTTTTCAAATTAGTTTCTAAACACCCCAACTCATCTTTAACAGCACAACCTCCATTTTCTAGACACCAATTGATTGTACTTACTGATTTGGATCTGACCCATAATCCACCAGAACATCAACTAATTTCATAAGGCCCAATAATGCCGCAACAAAAAGTGGTGTTTGCCCCCTGGAGTTAACTGCATCGACATAAATTCCTGCAAAGGAAATACCAGAATCAATGCAAATATCAGTAATTTTCCTGAGATGGAACTGGGTGGGGAGAGGGGAGGGAATTAAATGTCTTTATGGTGTACTTTCATATACTGCTGTGAAAGTACTGTTATGGTGTACTTTCATATACTGCATACAGCCGGGTATGGTGGCACATGCCTGTAATCCCAGCTACTTGGGAGGCTGAGACAGGAGAAACCTGAACCCAGGAGGTGGAGGTTGCAGTGACCTGAGATGGTGCCATTGCACTCCAGCCTGGGCAACAAGGGTGATACTCTGTCTCAAAAATAAAAATTTAAAAAAAAAGAGTGACTTTTACCTGACTCTTATTGCTGTAAAAGAATTGGAGTTTAATTATTGGTCTAAATTTTTTAAAAAACTAAATTTTAAACTTTAAAAAAATTTTTCTAAAGACCTTCATTAGTTGCACATATATATACTGGAAGGCAACCTGTGTTTATTCATCAAAAATATTTACAGAAAGTTGCATGGAAGCATTTATTTCACCATACTTTGGTATATTATAACATAGATTAAAATGTTCTCAGTCATGGGAAGGGATGAGAGAGGGACTAATGATACTGTGTGTGTTGGGAGAAAGACTGTAACATAAAAAGAGCTCACTGGAATACAAATCCTCACCAAAAAAAGAAAGTGTAAAAATTAATTCAACAAGGGAAAATAAAACACACAAAAACAGGCCAATTTCCAGTACAATCAAACAATGGTGCCATGAATAATTAAGACTAGAAACAAAAAGCCAAAGAATTAACAACCAAAACTAAGTAGAAAAAAAGGAAAAACATGCCTTCCTTACCAAGAAAAAAATCAGTCCTCCAGAACACCAAAAACCACTAAGAGTTTTAAAAATTGTAACTCCCCAAACCTGGCCAAGTGCTGTGCTCACATCTATAGTCCCAGGACTTTGAGAAGCCAAGGCAGGTCAATTACCTAATACCAGAAGCTGAAGACCACCAAGACCACCCTAACTAATGTGGCAGAACTCTCACTTAACTAATCCTAAAAAGTCAGCAGAGTGTAGCTGTACATTCATAACCCCAACTATTTGGGAGACTAAAACCAAACAACACTTAAATTCAGATTACAGTTGGTTAAAATAACTACCTAACATTTAACAAAAACTGAAGGCAATCTGCTCTTTCATCAAATCACTCAAAATTTCTTCAACAAAGATCCTGTATAACAACATAACTTTACTAAGCACAACGATTCTATTATTAATACTCAAATAAAACCAGAAACCACTCAGACTGTGTTCTTTCCCTCTTACTCCCCCAAAAGGAAAGTAGAACGATCATCAACGGCAAACGGCAATTGCACTAATGCAACACCAAAAACCAACTTCACGCTCAGGAAAGAACACTACACCTCCTCCTCGTGGTTTCCGGTGCTCTACACATTCAGAGAAACTTCTCTAGTAACATACTATAGAAATGATCCCTGAAAGTATAGTCTTAACTTCAAGCCACATGCCTTCCCGATGTGGAAGAAACTCACACTCATGTTACGGATGGTGAGTTTTTTTGTAGGCACCATTGTCGCCGGAGAATACTGATATATGATTTTCTAAAACCCATCTTTCTATTACCGAAGTTCAACAAAGCCTTTAAAAATAAGCTCAAAATTTCGAAGTTACCTTAGGCACCCATGCTAATTAACATATGGTAGCAAAACAGCCAATCACTCGCCAGTTACTTCCTAACCCTGCCCCACTTTCTCTACACGTAACACTGACGACTATAAAGCGCGCCGGAGCGCCAGAAACTGTCTCGGTTGGGACACACCTCGGTTGGGGCTGATGATCCGAAGCCGGGAATCCCTTGAGGAAAAACTAAAGCGTGAATGTGAAAGCGGCAGTTCAAAGCCAGAGTATGATATCTGCATAGCACACCCTATTAAATTTTATCCTGTGATCAACATTCCAGACATGTAAATATTTTAGATTTCTTCTCCTAAAACCAGGGAGGTTTTATTCTGCATAGCATTGCTGCGTTTATTTTTGGGGACTGGGTCTCGCTCTGTCTCCCAGTCTGGCCTTGAACTCCTGGGCTCAAGTGATCCTCCAACATCAGCCTTCCAAAATGTTGGGATTACAGGTGTGAGCCACCACACCCGGCCACTGCTGTTTAACCAAGCAGGACAATATATTCCTCTCATTTAAGCTTCAGTAACTTCCCATTTCTTGAGGTAGAGACAAAACTTCTCTATATACTTACGTGAGAAAATATTTTAAATGGCCCATTTTCAAGGAATAATAAATCTAAGTACTGGCAGCCAGCCTGCAAATGCAACTAACCACACAGCTCATGCACCTAGGTCACAATAAGCGAACAGAATGTAGAGGAAGGGTCAGCCCATAAAAGGGAAAAAGTTTCATTATTGGGAAATTGAAACTTAAGGAAGGGGACAGGGTATAACCTTATAAGGGTGATAATGAAACTTAGGTGTCATCAGGGAAGATTGTAACCAACCTCACAGTTACAACCAATGAGGAACTGGGGGAGGGACTTGTATGCTAGGAAATAAATTATACCAGACACCCAATCTTGCAAGACTCTTATTAAAAGTCTAACTTTCAAGGCTGGACATGGTGGCTCACACCTGTAATCCCAGCACTTTGGGAAGCCAAGGCAGGTGGATCACGACATCAGAAGTTCAAGATCAGCCTGGCCAACGTGATGAAATACCGTCTCTACTGAAAGCACAAAAATTAGCTGGGCGTGGTGGTGCACGCCTATAGTAACAGCTACTCCAGAGGCTTAGACAGGAGAATTGCTTCAACCTGGCAGGTGGAGGTTGCAGGGAGCCAAGATTGCACCACTGTACTCCAGCCTGGGCGACAGAGTGAGACTCCGTTGCCAAAAAAAAAAGGAGGCAAAGCCAAAAAGTAGGCAAGAGATTAGAGAAAACCTGGAAGAAATGGGTCACAGTGACAAGGAAGGTTAAGCGTTTCAAAAAGGATCAGTCAATAGTATCAAAGCCTGAGATATCTAGTAAGAACACACTGGGCTGGGTGTGGGGGCTCAGGCCTGTAATCCTAGCACTTTGGGAGGCTGAGGCCAGGAGTTCACTTGAGGCCAGGAGTTCAAGACCAGCCTGGCCAACATGGTGAAACCCTGTCTCTACTAAAAATACAAACGCAAAAATTACCCAGGCTTGGTAGCACATGCTTGTAATCCCAGTTACTCGGGAGGCTGAGGCAGGAGCTTTGCTTGAACCTGAGAGGCAGTCATTATAGGGAGCTGAGATCATGCCACTGCACTCCAATCTGGGCAACAGAGTAAGACCATGTCTCAAAAAAAAAAGAGAGGAAGAAACAGTGTTCTTGGTGAGAGCAGTGCTAGTGTGGTTCACATGTCTTACTGCTCAGGGCTTGCTGTCTTACATTTGCAGTATGTCTGTGTCCTCTACCAGACTGTCTCTCCTACACCAGAGGGTAGGAACTGCCAAATGTATCTCCCCTACCTTCAGTGCCTTGTTCACTTACCTGCCCAACACAAGCCAGACTAAGAGTAGAGAAGAACAGCAGAGAACTAGCAAAAGGACAGTTCTGCATGCATCTCTCAGAATTATGCACGTCATGAGGACAAGGCACTAACCTGTTCAGGGCACCTCTTTGAAGATATTGTATAGTGAACTTTGGAAGATAGATAGTATCTACATTCAGAGCAAAGTGAATACAGGCTTACTATCCAGTATAATAAAAACAGTATCTCCAGCCAGGCATGGTGGCTCACACCTGTAATCCCAGCATTTTGGGAGGCTGAGGCAGGCAGATCACCTGAGGTCAGGAGTTCGAGACCAGCCTGGCCAACATGATACAACTCCGCCTCTACTAAAACTACAAAAATTAGCCGGGCATGGTAGAGGGCGCCTGTAATCCCAGCTACACAGGAGGCTGAGGCAGGAAAATCGCTTGAACCCAGGAGGTGGAGGTTGCAGTGAGCTGAGATTGCACCATTGCACTCCAGCCTGGGCTGACAGAACAAAACTCTGTCTCAAAAAAAAAAGTTAAAAGAAAAGGAAAAAATGCTGATATTCTTGCTACTGCTGTTGCTATGAGTAATAAACCATCATTCATCTGTGACCCCAAGAGAAGGGTCATCTATACACCTGTAACAGTCTAATTTATCATTCATAGTTATTGACAGGAAGAAATTACAGTCAAGGAGGCAAAAAATTAAATCAACTAAGGACTCCAAGGGGTTCTCTCTCTCTCTCTCTCTCTCTCTCTCTCTCTCTTTTTCTTTTTTAAGATGGAATCTCGCTCTATTGCCCAGGCTGGAGTGCAGTGGCAAGATCTTGGCTCACTGTAACCTCTGCCTCCCAGTTTCAAGTGATTCTCCTGCCTCAGCCTCCTGAGTAGCTGGGATTAATGGCACGCAACTCAGCCTCCCAAGTAGCTGGGATTACGGGCGCCCACCACCATGCCCAGCTAACTTTTGTATTTTGAATAGAGACAGGGTTTCACCATGTCAACCAGGATGGTCTCAAACTTCTGACCTCAAGTGACCTTCCTGCCTAGGCCTCCCAAAGTGCTGGGATGACAGGTGTAAGCCACTGTGCCTGGCCCTCCAAGGGTTTCTCTAGGGATCAGAAAACACTTAGGGAAGGCACTGAGCAACAATCTTGAGGGGATACAGGTGGCGGGAAAGAAAAATATGTAAAAACCTCTGTCCCTACAACTTAAACAAATATGCTCTTTGGAGATTTCCTAACAAAAAATAACACTTATTCATTCAACAAATAATTATTTTAGGCCAGCTATAAAGGTAACTTAAAACAGTTCCACAAGAAGTGACCAGAGGCAGCTATGACATGGTACAAAGACTGACCAAAAAAGTTAAAGACCTGGATTCAAATGTTGAAGTCCTAATACCACCCTCATTAGCCCAGGGCCTCCAGATGGGTCAGTCACCTAACCCATCACTGTTTTGTAGATGGAGAAATGGAGAGAGGTCAAGCAATTTGCCATAGGTCACAAAGCAGTCTGGTTCTAAAGTCCATGCACTATACCACTGTCTCTGTGACATTGTGAAATATATATTTGGAGCTGGACACAGTGGCTCAACACCTATAATCCCAGCACTTTGGGAGGCAGAAGTGGGTGGATCACTTGAAGTCAGGAGTTTCAGACTAGCCTGGCCAACATGATGAAACTCCAACTCTACTAAAAATACAAAAATTAGTTGGGTATGGTGGTGGGCGCCTGTAATCCCAGCTACTTGGGGGGCTGAGACACAAGAATCGCTTGAAGCCAGGGGGCGGAGGTTGCAGTGAGTGTGCCTCTGTGCTCCAGCCTGGGTGACAGAGCAAGACGCTATCTCAAAAAATAAATATATATATATATATTTGGTCTTTGTGCCTGTTTCCTGACATAGAGTGTCTAAAACTCTTTGAACCTCTGGAATGATGAGTATCTTTTGTGCTGATTATGGCCAGTGGCTATAATCACCCAGATAGCATCAGGATGACAGCTGGTCAGTGGAAAGACCAAAGCATGAGAGGGTTGGGACTCCTAGCCCCACCCCCCAACCTTTGGAGATGGGAGAGGGGCTGAAGGTTAAATTGATTACCAATGGCCAGTGACTTAATCTACCATGCCTACATAATGATGTTTTCCTTAAAAACCCAAAAGGACTGGATTGGGAAGCTTCTCAATAGCTGAACCTGGAGAGGTTCCTGGAGGATGACCCAGGGAGGGCATGTAACTTTCAAGCCTTTTCCTACATGCCTTGCTCTAGACATCTCTTCCATCTGGCTGTTCATTTGTATCTTTTCTTTTCTTTTTCTTTTTTTTTTTTTTTTGAGGCGGAGTTTCGCTGTTGTTACCCAGACTGGAGTGCAATGGCACAATCTCAGCTCACCACAACCTCCGCCTTCTGGGCTCAAGCAATTCTCCTGCCTCAGCCTCCCGAGTAGCTGGAACTACAGGCACGCACCACCATGCCCAGCTAATTTTTGTATTTTTAGTAGAGACGGGGTTTCACCTTGTTGACCAGGATGGTTTCGATCTCTTGACCTCGTAATCCACCCGCCTCGGCCCCCAAAGTGCTGGGATTATGGGCATGAGCCACCACGCCCGGCCCATCTGTATCTTTTCTAATATTTTTACAATAAATGGGTAAACATAAGTAAAGTGTTTCTCTGAGTTCTATGAGCCACTCTAGCAAATTAATCAAACCTGGGGAGTGGGTTTTTGGGAACACCCGATGTATAGTCCATTTTAAGAAGTATAGGTTATGACACTGCTTTTGACTGGCATCTGAAGTTGGGGGGCAGACCTGTGGCACCGAGCTTTAACCCAGGAGGTGGAGGTTGCAGTGAGCTGAGATTGTGCCACTGCACTCTAGCCTGGGTTACAGAGTGAGAAAGACTTTGTCACAAAAAAAAAAAAGGAAAAGAAAAAGAAAACCAGCACACCACCAAAAGGCTAATTTTAAATTGCATTTTACTAAAGATCTTTAAGTGATTAAGAAAAAAGATTACTAAAAAAATCTTTAAGTGTTTAAGAAAACTTTTTTTTTTTCCAGACAGGATCTCATTCTGTTGCCTAGGCTGCAGAGCAGTGGTGCCATCAGGGTTTACTGCAGCCGTGAATTCCAAGGAACTCAAGCCATCCTCCCACGGAAGCCTCTTGAGTAGCTGGGACTACAGGCACTCGCCACCATGCTGGCCTACTTTAAAAAAATTTTTTTTAATAGAGTTAGGGCCTGGCTACGTTGCCCAGGCTGGTCTCAAACTCCTGGCCTCAAGTGAACCTCCCACCTCCACCTCCTAAGGTGATGAGATTACCGGCATGGGCCACCACACCTGGCAAGAAAATATTAAAAGCACATTTAAAATCACTGCTTTCCAAAGTAACTCAGAATGTAGGCTCCAATTCCATTGCTCAAAATGCAGAACATGGCAAATGCTTGAAATGTAGAAGGTCAGATAGGTATTGACATTATGAGGAGAGCAACACTACAGAAATCCTGTTCCCAACACCTAAATGCAGGCTGCTATTGGACAACCAAATCACCTCATTGAAACTCAACACAAAATTGGCCGTACGCAGTAGCTCAGCCTGTAATCCCAGCACTTTGGAAAGCCGCGGTGGGTAGACTACTTGGGGTCAGGAATTCCAGACCAACCTGACCAACATGGAGAAACCCTGTCTCTATTAAAAATATAGAAAGTAGAAAATAAGCAGGTGTGGTTGCTAGCGCCTGTAGTACCAGCTACCAGGAAAGCTAAGGCAAGAAAATCGCCTGAACCTGGGAAACGGAGGTAGCAGTGAGCCGAAATCGGGCAGCTACATTCCAGCCTTAGACGACAAAGAAAGACTCCGTCTCAAAAACGGAAAAGGAAAAAGATACTTAATAATTAACATAAACACAAAAGTGCTAGAATGAAAAATTGCCTGAAAAGCTTTCTCTGCCATTCAACCAACAAATAAACCATTCAGACTGCAACCTCTCCCTTACTCTCCCAGAGAAAGAAGAATGGCAAGTAGCAGCTACAGTAAAGCAACTCCATGCACCTCTGCGGTTTTCAGTGCTCTGTCCACTCAAAGAAAACTCAATAGTAGTAACTAAAGAAATAATCCCTGAAAGTATAGGCTTGGTGGTCTGACTGCGGCCACCTCTGCTTGGTCTGTAGCGGTCGAGCACTTTACATGATGGCTCATTTTGTTTGGTTTTGGTTAGGTTATTTGCCCTTTTCAGATATATTATACGTTAAATATTAGCTAATAATTGATCCAGGTAAACACAAAAAAGTCCTAAACACGACTTTCGCTTGTAAATTTCCAAAAACTTTTCAAAGCGCCAATAGGCTTTATTAACATACAGCGTCTCAGCAGCCAATCACACTCTGCCTTCTCTGCCGGAGTCTGACTCTCCCCTGACCTCAAGCCAGCTGCGATTACTCGGCCCAAGAGCCAGTCTCCACCCACTATCCACTAAGGACAAGCTGTTCTTGTTGCAGGTCAGTGCGGAGGTCCTCTTGTCTACTAGAGATCAGATGACTTTGAGAGACCAGGTTTCCTTTTCCTTGAAAGAGAAGCAGAGAGAGAAACGAAAGAAACAGACACACTAAGACTGCAGGACGAACGCGGCAGCCCAAGCCTGTAATCCCACTAGCACTTTGATAGGCCGAGGTGGGCAAATCACTTGAGTTCAGGAGCTTGTTGGGCAACACAGTGAAACCCGGTCTCTACTAAAAAATACAAAAATTAGCCGAGCATGGTGGTGCCCGCCTGTAATCCCAGCTACTCCAGAGCCTGAGGCAGGAAATGGCTTGAACCCTGGAAGTGGAGGTTGCAGTGAGCCGAGATTGTGCCACTTAACTCCAGCCTAGGTGACAGAACGAGACTGGGGAGAAAGAAAAGAAGTCCAAAAGACTTACTGGATGAAAAGAAAAAAGAAAGAGAGAGAAGAAATAGAGACAGGCCAAGTTTTTGAGAGCGGGTCTCACTGTTGCTCAGGCTGGAGTGCAGCGTCATGATCTCTGCTCACTGCAATCTCCACCTCCTGCGTTCAAGTGGTTCTCCTGCCTCAGCCTCTCCAGTAGCTAATTTTTGTATTATTAGTAGAGATGGGGTTTCACCATGTTGGCCGGACTGTTTTCGAATTCCTCACCTCAAGTGATCTGCCCACCTCTGCCTCCCAAAGTGCTGGGATTACAGGTGTGATCCACCTCACCCAAACTGTTGTACACTTCCAACTCCACATAATGATAATCATAACCATGATGGCTTACTGGATGACTACTAAGTGATAGATGTTTTAATCCATTATCTCATTTTATCATCTAAACAACTGAAGGAGAATAGTTATTTCTCTTTTCATAGATGCTGTGTATAGCATCTGTCACACTTCTGAAGGAACCACAGCTGGAACCTAAACCTGTCTGGCACTAAATCAAGTCCCTGTTCTTTCTGGTAAGCCGAAGGGGTCTTCAGAAGGTCTAGACTCCAATCAAATCCATTTCTCTAATGAAGCATTAAATACATCATCTCTCAAAGTTCTGTCTGAATGACTCATCTTCCTGACTTCTAAATCCCTGAGGAAGCCTACCTGTTTACTTCTAGGAAAAGCTAGCCCCAATTTCTCCTCGACAAACACATCTCAGATATGATAATGTGGAACTGTTTTAGTCACTTAACTTCCTGTTGTAAATTTCATGCCAGGAAGCACAGGGTCATGTGGACATTCTCATGGCACAGTATTCTAATCAACCACACTTTGAATTGCATTATAGCAGCATCACAAATATGACCATCAGGTTGTAAAGATGCTTAGCAGTCAGTCATCTCATTCAATCACCTCTCCTAATAGGATCTCCTCACAGACAGCTCTCTTTAGAGACAGCCAAATGCTCCATACTTAATTTTTTTTCAGAAAAGGGGACAGTGTTGGGGCAATCTGGCCAGGTCTGGGACTTATATTTTGGTTTCAAAGCAGTTCCATATACATATACATATATACACACACGCATATAAATATACATATATATACACACACATGCATATATATATACACATATATATCTATACACACACACACACGCATATATATATACATATATATATACATATATATATGTATATATATATACATATATATATATACATATATATGCGTGTGTGTATTTTTTTTTTTTGGACGGAGTTTTGCTCTTGTTCCCCAGGCCAGAATACAATGGCACGATCTGGGCTCACTGCAACTTCTGCCTCCCAGGTTCAAGTGATTCTCCTGCCTCAGCCTCCCATCTAGCATATTTTTAATTTATCAAGTACTATCCAGTCACTTTCATCTGAGGGTCTTATCTCTGGTCTGAGCCCTTCTATATCTGTCTTCCATTCTCCATTCCTCCAATCTTTCTGGCCTCCTCTGAGCAGTTTCTCCAACTTCACATGGGTGTGACCATCACTTCAGTACATTCTGACTTAGTTCATGTCACCTCTTCTGGAAGTCTTCCTTCACCTCTGCAAATAACACTGGCCACTATGTCTTTTGTGTCCCTAATCATCCTTGTATGGGCCTCTACATAGCTCACTTTGTTGCAAAAACATTTACTTCCCCTTACTAAACTGTGAGCTCTTTAAAAGCAGGAACATGTCTTACATATTTCTGTATCTCCAACACATTGCCTGGCACAGCAGATGCCCAGGAAATGCTGACTAACTGAATGAATTATGAATTAGTGAATGTATTGTTCCTTCCCTCCAGCCCTGCTGCTGACCTGTTGGGAACCACCTGGTTTTCCCTTCCTTCTTATTCTACTCCTCCCCCAACAAAACTAGCCTTGTCTATAAGATGGTGAGTTACCTATCAGCAGGTTTCCTGGCCTTCTCCTCTTGCCTATCCTTGGCTTCAAAATATGTCTGTGCAGTCCCGATCACTCCTCTGAGCCTCTGGCTCAGATAGCCAGCTTCTACTTGATATTGCATTTAGGTGAATCACAGGTATCTCAAATTCAGCCTATCCAAACTGACTTACATCAGCTTCCTCCCAAAGGTATTCCTCTTTTAGGCAATAATGTCACTTTCGACCCTATTGCTGAAAACAAAAACCTAGCCTGTAGCTGTAGTGGCATGTGAGTCTATCCTCCCAACTATGCGAGAGCATCACTTAAACCCAGGAGTACAAGTCCAGCAATTTAGTGAGACCCTGTCTCAAAAATGGAAAAAAGTAACCTAGGGCTGGGCACTGTGGCTTACAACTGTAATCCCAGCACTCTGGGAGGCCAAGGGGAGTGGATCACCTGAGGTCAGGAGTTTGAGATCAGTCTGGCCAACATGGTGAGACCCCATCTCTACTAAAACACACACACACACACACACACACACACTAGCCAGGTATAGTGGTGCATGCCTGTAATCCCAGCTAATAGGGAGGCTGAGGCAGGAGAATCACTTGAACCCAGGAGGTGGAGGTTGCAGTGAGCTGAGACTGCACTAGTGTACTCCAGCCTGGGTGATAGAGCAAGACTCTGACTCAAAAAGAAAAAACAAACAAAACAAACAAACAAACAAAAGTAACCTAAGTCATTCACTCTTTTCTCCCTCCCCCCACATACCTCATAGCTTCCTGCAGCCAGAGCAGCCATTTAGAAATGCAAATCTAATCACACCTGTGTTATATGATGGAGGTAGGTCACCAAAAAGACCAAGCTATTATAGAGGTTTGGGACCTTCAATACCTTCCCCTGCCATTAACCTCTAGCGAGAGAAGAGGGACTGGAGATTGAGTTCAATCACCAATAATCAATATTTAATTAATCATGCCTACATAATGAGACCTCCATAAAAATCCATAAATAGTTTGGAGAGCTTCTGGGATGGTAAACACATCGAAGAGCTGGAAGGGTGGAATGCCGCCAGAGGACATGGAAGTCCCTCACCCTACACCTACACAAAGCCCTATATATCTCTTACATTTGGCTGTTTTTGTTTTTTGAGATGGAGTCTCACTCTGTCACCCAGGCTGAAGAACAATGACATGATCTCGGCTTACTGCAATCTCTGACTTCTGGGTTCAAGCATTTCTTCTGCCTCAGCCTCCCAAAAAGCTGGGATTACAGGCACATGCCACCACGCCTGGCTAATTTTTGTATTTTTGTAAAGACAGGGTTTCACCATGTTGGCCAGGCTGGTCTTGAACTCCTGACCTCAGGTGATCCACCCACCTCGACCTCCCAAAGTGCTAGAATTACAGGCATGAGCCACCCTGCCCAGCCTTGGCTGTTCTTGAGTTGTATTATTTTTTTATGTTTTTAACTTTTTTTTTTTTTTTTTGAGATGGAGTCTTGCTCTGTCACCCAGGCTGGATGGAGTGCAGTGGTGTGATCTCAGCTCACTGTAACTTCCACCTCCCGGGTTCAAGCGATTCTCCTGCCTCAGCCTCCCAATTACCTGGGACTACAAGCCCACCCCACCATGCCTAGCTAATTTTTTTTTATTTTTAGTAGAGATGAGGTTTCACCATGTTGGTCAAGCTGGTCTCCAACTCCTGACCTCAAGTGATCCATCTGCCTCGGCCTCCCAAAGTGGTGCGATTACAGGTGTGAGCCAGTGCGCCCAGCCTCTTTTATTTTCAGACGGAGTTTTGCTCTTTTTATCCAGGCTGGAATGCAATGGTATGATCTCGGCTCACTGCAACCTCTGCCTCCCAGGTTCAAGCAATTCTCCTGACTCAGCCTCCCGAGTAGCTGGGATTACAGACACCCACTATCATGCCCAGCTAATTTTTGTATTTTTAGTAGAGACTAGGTTTCACCATGTTGGCCAGGCTTGTCTCAAACTCCTGACCTCAAGTGACCCACCCACCTCGGCCTCCCAAAGTACTAGAATTACAGGTGTGAGCCCTGTGCCCGGCCCTGTGAATACCTTTTAAAGAATCTAAGGACCATTTAAATCATCTCCTAAGAAGCCCTCTATTAGACTGTGGGAGAACTTATAACCCCTTACTCTGTTTTATTCAGCAGCACTCTGAGTCTTGAGATGGAGTTAATTCCCAGACACAGATAAAGTCTGTTCTTGTTTTTTGTTTTTTTTTTTTGAGAGTCTCACTCTGTTACCAGGCTAGAGTGCAGTGTCACAATCTTGGCTCATTGCAACCTCCGCCTCCCAGGTTCAAATGATTCTCCTGCCTCAGCCTCCTGAGTAGCTGGGACTACAGGCATGCTCCACCACACCTGGCTAATTTCTGGTATTTTTAGTAGAGATAGGGTTTCACCATGTTGGCAAGGATGGTCTCAATTTCTTGACCTTATGCACAGGCATAAGCCACCGTGCTCAGCCAGATGAAGTCCTGTTCTATATCCAGGTACAACTGTTAACCCCATCCCTTACTCTAACTGAATATCAAGAATTTGAAGATGCAGAATATTCAGGAGATAATAAATGTCATAAAATTCTGATGTTCACTGAAAAAAACTGATGTTCAATATAGGTATGCTATGACTTCCAATGACTATGTATCCACACCATTCACTGTGAGGAATAGAGTTTTGTTTCTGTTTTTTTTTTTTTTTCCTCTAACATGGATCATAGGAAACAATTGTTTTTGTTTTTGTTTCTGAGAGATGGAGTCTCACTCTTGTTGCCCAGGCTAGAGTGCAATGGTGCAATTTCGGCTCACTGCAACTTTGCCTGTGAGTTCAAGCAATTCTTTTGCCTCAGCCTCCCAAGTAGCTGGGATTACAGGTGTACACCACCACACTCAGCTAATTTTTGTATTGCTAGTAGAGACAGAGTTTCACCATGTTGGCCAGGCAGGTCTCAAACACCTGACCTCAGGTGATCCACCCGCCTCTGCCTCCCAAAGTGCTTGTATTACAGATGTGAGCTACCACACCCAGCCTGAGAAGTGGAGTTTTACAACTTTTTTTTTAATTGCATTTTAGGTTTTGGGGTACATGTGAAGAACATGCAAGACTGTTGCATAGGTACACACATGGCAGTGTGATTTGCTGCCTTCCTCCCCATCACCTATATCTGGCATTTCTCCCCATGCTGTCTCTCCCCAATTCCCCACCCCCCTACAACATTCTATTTTAAAACATATGTGGATATGTTATCAAGCAAAATGCAAAATTTTGAGGAAAAAATAACCAAAAAACCGAGGACCTTTCACGTAAATGATTTGAGCTCACTGTGAGCTACTTCACCTACGGACTAGGGGTAGTACATGAAAAGGTTTGAGAACTTATTTTTTTGTTGTCGAGATGGGGTCTCCCCTCAGCCTCCTGCTGTGGTGGGCTACAGGCATGCGCTACCATGTGCATAGTACCAACTACTAATAATTTTTATTTTTTTATTTTTTTTTTAAGACGGGGTTCAGCCAGGTGCAATGGCTCACACCTATAATCCTAGCACTTTGGAAGGCTGAGGTGGGTGGATCACCTGAGGTCGGGAGTTTAAGACCAGCCTGGCCATCATGGTGAAACCCCATCTTATTTAAAAAAAAAAAAAAAAAAAAAAAAAAGACAGGCTTTCACCATGTTGGTCAGGCTGGTCTTGAACTCCTAACCTCAGGTGATCCACCCGCCTTGGCCTCCAAAGTGCTTAAATTACAGGTGTGAGCCACCACACCTGGCCACTACTGATAATTTTTTTTTTAATTTTGTAGACAGGGTCTCACTGTGTTACCCAGGCTGGTCTCAGACTGGTCTTGAACTCCTGGCCTCAAGCAATTCTCCTGCCTCAGCCTCCTGAAGTGTTGGGTTTAAAGATAGGTGGGATCCACTGTGCCAGCCATGAGAACTGTATGAGGGAACTATTCAATGGAATAGGTGGAAAATTGAAGATACCCTTCTGGAAGTCTTCAGGAATGCTATTGAAGCAAGTGGAGAAAATCCAGGTCACCCTGACTGTTCCACAAATCAGCAAAGAGAAGTTTCAGAAGCCTCCCCTTCAATACTAAGGAAGGAGAGGGGGGTATCTAGCAGGACCTCTGCTCATATTGAAAATAGCAGGTCTGTATTCATACCTGTAATCCTAGCACTTTGAGAGGCTGAGGTGGGCAGATCACTTGAGCCCAGAAGTTCTAGACCAGCCTGGGCAACATGGTGAAACTATCGCTACAAAAAACAAACAAAAAACACAAAAATTAGCCAGGCATGGTGGCATGTGCCTATAGTCCCAGCTACTTGGGAAGCTGAGGCAGGAGAATCACCTGAGCCTGGGGTCGAGGCTGCAGTGAGCTATGATCACGCCACTGCACTGCATCTGGCAACAGAGTGAGACTCTGCCTCAAAAAAAAAAAAAAGCAGGTCTGCATCCCTAGATCAGAAGCCAAACATCAGAAGAGGTTCTGTTTATATATGGGTTTTTGTAACTTTGTTCTTTGTTGTTGTTTTTTTCTTAGACCAAATTCACAGGGCACATTCCTTGGTTCTTTGGAAGACTGCTTCAGCCATTGAGCCATGTCTGCCTGTATCCTCCAGTAAGAAAACCCTGGAAAAAAGGCACCAAGTGGAAGTAAAGAGCAAGGAAGGGGACAGCTGTGAACACTGGTCTCCTCAGTCAACCAAAGGTGTCAGATAACTCAATGGATGGAGCAGGTGGGTGACTTCAGAGAAACCTAGGAGCCTAGCAGTTGGATGAGCTTGTGCTTTCCCAGCACAAAACAAAACAAAACAAAACCACCTAGAAATAAGGATTTAACACCTCTCTTGATGGCACTCCTAGAGAACACCTAATCTCTACATTTAATTTCTGGATTTCCCTAAGAACTCATTCATAGCTTTATAATATCCCTTTTTCTCTGAACACTATTCAGAAACGTGAACCAAGATGCATCTGCCATCTCAACATGGTGCTTACCTTTCTTAAGAATTTTCTTCACTTTCACGTAGTTCCCTTGTTTGACATATTCATGAAGCTGAGCTTCCAGGGAGTCATTTCTTAAGGTACCAAGTTGAACAGGACAGGGGACTGGAAGAGGAACAGCCCGAGACATCCTGTTCCAAATGAGAGCAACATGCTTATTTTAAATGAACCAGAAATGCAAGGAAACAACTTAATTCTTCCACATTTAAAAACCTGTCCAGCTACCTTCATTAATAATGACGATTAGGGGAACAATTACTGAAACTCTGTAAGATTAATGTTTTTCCTCAGTGTTATCGCTGAAATTAAAGAACTTTAATATACCATTGAATATAGGAATAGTGAGAAGAGACAAGTTATATATATACATATATATATATATATATGAATATATTTGATATGGTTTGGCTCTATCTACCCACCCAAATCTCACCTTGAATTGTAGTTCCCATAATCCCCACACATCATGGTAAGAACCCAGCAGGAGATAATCTAATCATGGAGGCGGTTGCCCTCATGCTGCTCTTGTGACAGTGAGTGAGTTCTCATGAGATCTGAAGGTTTTATAAGGGGCTTTCTCCCCTTTTGCTCAGTACTTCTTCCCGCCATCACATGAAGAAGGATGTGTTTGCTTCCCCATTTGTCATAATTGTAAGTTTCCTGAGCCCTCCCCAACCCTGCAGAACTGTGAGTCAGTTAAACCTCTTGCCTTTAAAAATGACATAGCCTCAGGTATGTCTTTATCAGCAGCATGAGAACAGACTAATACAATATTTATCACTAACTCCCAGGACTGAAAAAGTGAGGACTTCTAGGAAGTAAAATTCTAAATACACATGTTCATTAGTCATCAAGATAATAGGGGAGTACTGACTTTGAAAGGTTAGAACGCAAATGCAGTCATTATTTAAGTCTACATAGTATAACACGGTGGTTTAGGTTCACAGTTCAGACTCTGAAATTGTCTTGGCTCTGTTACTTCCCTGTGTGACCTTGGAGAAATTATTTAACAGTGATAGGCCTCAATTTCTTCATCTGTAATATGGGCATAATAATAATCAGAGGGTTGCTGAGAGTTTTAAATGAGCTAATTTGTGTACAGTGCTTAGCACAGTACCTGGCACCAAGCAAGTTCTCTATCACTGTTAGCTGTTATCGTGCATGATAAGAACCATGCAGAGAAATTTTACTTACCATATGTGGCAGCCACACCTGACCATCATTCTTAAAATCAAGTGTCTGTGGTATACCTATGGCTATGGTTTGAATGAGTCCTCCAAAATTCATATGTTGAAAACTTCATCCCCAATATGGAGGTGCTGAGAGATAGAACCTTTAAGATGTATTTAGGTCATGGGGCACCACCCTCATGAATAGATTGGTGCTATCATCAATATCAAGGAAGTAGGTTGTTATGGGAGGAATAGGTTCCTTATAAAAGGATGAGTTTGGGAGACGTTTGAGGTTTCTTTCCTTCTCCATTTTCTGCGCCCCTATAATTAAACCTTGTTCTCTGCTCCAACCCTGTGTCTCACTATACTGACTTGCCATGTGGGATTACAACTTAATGGTGATCCCATGAAAAGATGCCCCTTGTGAACATTTAACCATGGCTCAGTGCCCCCTTTGTAACAGTCCAGGTTTCCATCAGCAGTGAGAACAGTCCATTTCCACTAACCCTTTACTATAATTTTGATGAATGTATACATTAAGCGTTAGAGAACTGGAGAAACTGGGGCCTGAGTACAAAGGCTAGAATGCAAAAACAAACCCATTAAGACACCACCTGGGGCCCCGCAAGGTGGCTCACGCCTGTGAACCCAGCACTTTGGGAGGCCAAGATAGGCAGATCATGAGATCAGGAGTATGAGACCAGCCTGACCAACATGGTGAAACCCTGTCTCTACTAAAAATACAAAAATTATCTGGGCGTGGTGGCGGGCGCCTGTAATCCCAGTTACTCAGGAGGCTGAGGCAGGAGAATCACTTGAACCCAGGAGGCAGAAGTTACAGTGAGCCAAGATCGTGCCACTGAACTCCAGCCTGGTGACGGAGTGAAACTCTGTCTCAAAAAAAAAACAAAAACAGACATTACCTGGGCTTTCTCAGACCCTAAAGTCTGATCAAAGAATAGAAGCATTTTTATACATACACCTTGTAACAGGGCCCACTTAAGATTAATAAACTTTCTGGCTGGGCGTGGTGGCTCATGTCTGTGATCTCAGCACTTTGGGAGGACGGGCAAAGGTCAGGCGTTCAAGACCAGCCTGACTAATATGGCAAAACTCCATCTCTACTAAAAATACAAAAATTAGCCAGGTGTGGTGCCGTGCACCTGTTATCACAGTTACTTGGGAGGCTGAGGCAGGAGAATTGCTTGAACCTGGGAGGCGGAGGTTGCAGTGAGCTGAGAGTATGCCATTGCACTGCAGCCTGGGTGATAGAGCAGGATTCCATCTCAAAAATAAACAAGGTTAAGAAACTTGGCAAAACTCTAAAGAAGGCTTTCTAGACCCTAGCCCCTAAAGATTATATATAGATTGAATGAAACACTACGACTTGTAGGTATACTCACACACATAGGCATGAACCTTGAATGTCTATTTTTAAAACTTGTAGCTTTTTTTTTTTTTTTGAGACAGAGTCTCACTCTGTCGCCCAGGCTGGAGTGCAGTGACCTGATCTCAGCTCACTGCAATCTCCACCTCCCAGGTTCAAGCAATTCTCTTGCCTCAGCCTCCCCAGTAGTTGGGATTACAGGTGCCCACCACCATGCCTGCTAATTTTTGTATTTTTAATAGAGATGGAGTTTCACCATGCTGGCCAGGCTGGTCTCGAACTCCTGACATCAGGTGATCTGTGCACCTCGGCCTCCCAAAGTACTGGAATCACAGGTGTGAGCCACTGTGCCTGGCCAATAGACTCCCTTCTTTCCCAGTCTGCATCTCATTATTGAGCCATGAGAACAAGCTGCGGGACCTCATTCTGTCCTGGAACACCCTGACATTTCAGCAGCCCAAGACAAGCCCTCCTTTAAGCCAAGGGCCATCTCTGGCACCTCCCTTGTAGGCAGGGGGATTGCCAACCATAGGCGCATAAGCTGGCTTGCAGCAGAGAAATGGTTTCTGATTCTGGAAGCTGTCTCTGATAATTATTCCCAAGCATAATCTGTACTCCCTTTCCCTTCTCCTGATCTATTTAGCCTCCTCAGAGGCCCTGTAAAGCCTTCAAAGGTCTTATTAACCCTCCCTAACCTATATAAAGGGCCCTGTTTAAGGCAATTTTCCCATGGAAGGAGAATAAAGGGCACTGTTTAGGGGAAATACTCCTGGATCCTTCAGGTCTCATTTCAGAAATCCGGTTTTGGGTGGGCGTGATGGCTCACACCTGTAATCCCAACACTTTGAGAAGCCAAGGTGGGTGGATCACCTGAGGTCAGGAGTTGGAGACCAGCCTGACCAATGTGAAACCCCATCTCTATGAAAATCTAAAAAAATTAGCTGGGCACGGTAGTGGGCACCTGTAGTCCTAGGTACTCAGGAGACTGAGATAGGACAATTGCTTGAACCCAGGCAGTGGAGGTTGCAGTGAGCCGAGATCATGCCATTGCACTCCAGCCTGGGTGACTGAGTGAAACTCCATCTCAAAAAAAAAAAAAAAAAAAAAATTAGCCAGGGGTGGTGGCAAGTACCTGCAGTCCCAGCTACTCAAGAGGCTGAGGCACGACAATTGCTTGAACCAGGGAGGCGGAGGTTACAGTGAATCAAGATCATGCCATTGCACTCCAGCCTGGGTGACTGAGCAAAACTCTTGTCTCAAAAAAAAAAAAGGAAAAAAAAGAAATTTGGTTTTATTTACTTATTTTATTTAAAATTTTTTTTGAGGTGGGAGCTTGCTATGTTGCCCAGGCTGATTGATCTTCAACTCCTGGCCTCAAATACTCCTCCTGCCTCAGGCTCCCAAAGTTCTGGGATTATAGGTGTGAGCCACCATGCTGGCCAAATATGGTTTTATTTTTATTTATTTTTTTAAAATAGAGATGAGGTATCACTATGCTGTCCAGGCTGATTTTGAATTCCTAGGTTCAAGTGATCCTCCCACCTCAGCCTCCCAAAAGTGCTGTAATTACAGGCATGAGCCACAACGCTGGGCCTAAATCTCGTTTTAGAGATTTGTGAAGATTTAGAGATTTCTGATTTGTGAAGACTTGTGCCTGTTCTTGTCTCGTGTTTTTGTGTGTGTGTGTGTGTGTGTGTGTGTGTCTCGGGGGCAGGGGGAGGGGGGGACATGGAATCCTGAAGGAATCACTAGCAGAAGCTCAGCAGCCTCACTCAAGAGGAAACCCTCTTCCCTGTTTTGCCAGGTTAAAACTCAGATATTGAGGGGAGTAACTGGTGTTTGGGTCTTTACCTAATTAAACCTAAAGCAAACATCATTGAAAAGTCGTAAACCAAAAAAAAAGAAAAAAAAACATAAAAAAGAAAAAGAAAGTCATAGGCCAGTTACCAAAACTACAAATACACAGCATTACAATGATACCGCTACCTCATATTGTGCTCTTCAACCTCTACCACAAGGGGAATGCGAAAACACGGCCCAGAATTACAATTACACACCAGATCACTATATTTGGGAAAAACTTCAAGGAGCTCTACACTCAAACTACGTCGCAAAATAACCATTTTCATAACAGTGCTTTCTTCAACACGACCGGTGACTGCTACTACCTCAACATCTTTAACACACATCTTAGTCATGGCAAGTTGTATTATATGAGTTAGGCGTTCGGTTCGAAACTACCGCTCCTTTGTATGACACATCTCAGACTACACCTTGTCTGATATTCGCTAGAAAAATTCTCTGTGAGAAGAACGCACTAGAACCGGCAATCACTGCGCCCCTATCTACATATCCCCGCCTCTTATAGTGACGTCACACATACGTCTGGCTGCCCTTACTGCTTTCTCCTCCGGATCCATTCGCTCTAGCTACTGCTCCGATTAAAAAAAATCGCCTTGTGTGATAAGATTTTTTTTTCTTTTTTCTGCACGGGCTTTATTATTATTATTATTTTCAGAGAATTCATACAACCATTAATCATACAGAGCCATTTCTCAGTGCTTTTTTTTTTTTGAGACGGAGTTTCACTTTTGTTGCCCAGGCTGGAGTGGAATGGCGTGATCTCGGCTCACTGCAACCTCCGCCTCCCGGGTTCAAGCAGTTCTCCTGCTTCAGCCTCCCGAGTAGCTGGGATTACAGGCGCCTGCCACCACGCCCGGTAGTTTTGTATTTTTAGTACAAAATACAAAACCCCATTAGATGGGGTTTCACCACCTTGGCCAGCTGGTCTCGAACTCCTGACCTCAGGTGATCCGCCAACCTCAGCCTCCCAAAGTGCTGGAGTTACAGGCAGGAGCCCCGCGCCCGGCCCTCAGTGCCCTTTTCTTTCCACTTAAGAAATTGGGCCCCGCGCGGTGGCGCATGCCTGTAGTCCCAGCTACTCGGGAGGCTGAGGTGAGAGGATCGCTTGAGCCCAGGAGTTCTGGGCTGTAGTGCGCTATTCCGATCGGATGTCCGCACTAAGTTCGGCATCAATATGGTGACCTCCCGGGAACGGGGGACCACCAGGTTGCCTAAGGCGGGGTGAACCGGCCCAGGTCTGAAACGGAGCAGGTCAAAACTCCCGTGCTGATCAGTAGTGGGATTGCACCTGTGAATAGCCACTGCACTCCAGCCTGGGCTGGAGAACAAGAACGAGACCCCATCTCTTTTTAAAATAAAATAAAAAAGAAAAGAAATTGGAACACACCAGGATGAGGATGATGATGCCAAAACTAGATTACTGGCTCACATCATCTAGGGTACAAATACATGCTTAATAATTTAATGCTTTATTGAACTCAAAGCAAGCATGAACATTAAGCATCTTTGCCTTCGTTGTACACAGCTGTAGGGGGAGCCCAGGGGGAGGGGAAGCTACATGGTTTTCCTTGCCCGGGAAGGTGTGCACCCTGCAGTGCTGCTGTGTTGTGGGAAAATTAACCCATGTTCTGTCGGTTGCCATAGCCCCTAGGGTGGGCATCCTTCCAGTCATCCCACTCCCGACCTCCCTGGAGTGTTTGTTTATCATCCTCTTTTTCCTTTTCTTGATCTTTCCGTTGCTGAGTGGCTTTTCCGAATTCTTCTGGTGTTGCCTTGGCTATTCCCTGATTTGGTAACGCTCCATGTTTCCAATGTTGATCATACCAGTCACTCGCTGTCACAGAAGCCAGACTTGGATAACCAGTACCAAATTCTTTGGCTTGCGCCATGTGCCGAGTGAGAATGAAAGGTTTCACTGGAGGCCTCTCCTGGCGAGATGAGTTAGAAGTAGATGCCTCTCTTGAAGAGTCTTTCTCTCCCAGGATCTCTATTTCCTGGTCAATGCTCTCAATCTCTTCTAAGCTGATATCAATCCACCTCCGAAGGTGAAGAAGATAATATTCATGAACTCGCTCATCATCTGCTTGACCACTTTCCACTTCAGATTTCATTGTAGACAACCTATGCTCCAACTCCTTCTTCTTGTATCTCTCTATTTTAGCCTGTCTTTGAGATGCCATAGCAACGGGGCTAGAATAAGCCATGGAGGTAATAGCAGTGTGATTTTCACCTGAGTTGTTCTTGGTTTTGGGCAGCTCAAACTCGGCCACATGATAGTAATGGCACTGAGTTAAGTAGTTTATAAAGTGTTTGCGAGCCTGCTGCAAATGATCTAGACGTTTACTGGGGTTGACTTGTTTCATGGTGAGGGCTCCTTGAAACGCTGGCACCATCAGGTACTTCAGGTCGGTGGAAGTAATCTCCTCCAAATCTTCATTTCGGCTGAACAAGTCAAGCTGCGATAACATTTTGGCAGCCTTCTCATGGAGGTCGAAGCCCTTGGACACCTTCTCCTGGATTATCCCGGAACCGGTGGGTTCAGCTGCTCCTTTGACTTTGTCCAGTAGCTGTTTGCCGGAATCGAACAGCTCAGGGAGCCACAGCGGTGGCAGGAACTCGTCTTCAGCAGCTGTCGTCTTGGGGAGGCTGACGCGAAATGTTGATTCTTTCCCTTTGTGGGTACACGTAAAGATTCTGGAGTAGATTTCTAACAACGGGTCTGAATCAGCGCTGCTGGGCAGGGCAGTCAGGGAGTAGGTGGCGTTAGGGGAAGGCAACTGGGTTGGTTGTGCCAGGTCTGAATTGCTGCTCCACTCTGGGTCTTCATTAAACTCTGTCTCTCTGTTTCCATTTCCTAAAATTGTAAAGTGGGAATAATACTGCCTGCCTCGCTCACAAGATTTCTGTGAGGACTGAATAACAGAATGTGTGTGAAATGCAGCTACCTGCCACCCAGGCTATTCAGCCCCTCCACTGTTGTCCCCTGTACTTCGGGACCCCAAACTGACTTAGCCAAGATTCAAGTATCTGCAGTTCCTGCCACACAGGGAAGTAGCATCAGGTCTGGATTTCCTAACAAACAGAGTGTTCTTACATGTGTATATATGATGTACATGTACAGATGTGTATGTATGTGTATAACGTTGACTTTTTGACAGTCACAACTGCTTTATGAACTTATATAATAAAACACCATTTTTATTTATTTTTATTTCATTCATTTAATTATTTATTTTATTTGAGACGGAGTCTCACTCTGTCACCAGGCTGGAGTGCAGTGGCACTATCTTGGCTCGTTGCAAAGAAATACTAACAACTAACTATCTACTGAATGTTTACTATGCATCTGGACTTTATGCTTAATCCTCACAACTCTGAGGTAGGAAATGGAATCACTCCCATTTCATGGATAAAGAACCTGAGGCATGACAAAGATTCTTTGCTGGACAGGCATGGTGGCTCACACCTGTAATCCCAGCACTTTAGGAGGCTGAGGCAGGTGGATCACCTTAGGTCAGGAGTTTGAGATCAGCCTGGCCAACATGGTGAAACCCTGTCTCTACTAAAAATTTTAAAAATCAGCAGGGTGTGGTGGTGTGTACCTCTAATCCCAGCTGCTTGGGAGGCTGAGGCAGGAGAATTGCTTGAACCTGGGAGGCGGAGGCTGCAGTGAGCAGAGATTGCACCGCTGCATTCCAGCCTGGGCAACAGAGTAAGACTCTGGCTCAAAAAAAAAAAAAAAAAAGATTCTTTGCTTAGCCAAACTTTGGTCAGGCTTCTGAAACTTCTCATAGGCCAGTATGTGCATGTTCTTGTAAATTCCAATTTTAGTAAAGGAACTCTGCTAAGTCAATTTAGCTGAAACCCCCATTCTCCAAATCTCATCAGGTTCCTCATCCTATACTAACTCCCAAGTGATAGCTGATCACCCCAGCCTGTCTTCAGCAAGAATCCTGTTAGATCAGTTTAGCCAGAATTCCTCTTACCCCTGATGTTTCCTCTTGGTAATTTTCCATCCACTGACCTTCACACTACTCCTTGGGTATAAATTCCCATTTGCCCATGCTGTACTTCAGACTTACGCCTAATCTTTCTCCTCCACTGCAAGACCCGGTTGCAGTGGTCCCTATACCTATCCTGATGGTTCTAAACAAAGTTATCCTTATAGCAAAAAATTGCACCTCTCCCAGCTACCAAAGCCTCTGCTACTGATATTCCTGGAGGAGCTCTAGTAACTATAAACCCCTGCAAATGTGGAAGAAGTAACTGGAGCCTGGGTCCAGTCATGACTATCTACTAAATCATCTCATCCAATGCCCACTGAAGGCTCATGGTGCGCCAGCACAGGGACAAGAACTTCACACACCTTACTCATTTAATCCACTCAACAATTCTACAGAATAGATAATATCTCCATTTTGCAGATGAGAAAACTGAGGCCAAAAGAGGCAGAAATGTGCTCAAGTGGTAGAGGCATTAAAATCCACATGTCCCTGGAGAGCACTTCCATTTTATTTATTTATTTATTTGAGATATAATAGCACTCTGTCGCCCAGGCTGGAGTGCAGTGGCACTGTGTCAGCTCACTGAAACCTCTGTCTCCTGAGTTCAAGCAGTTTTCCTGCCTCAGCCTCCTGAATAGCTGGGATTACAGGTGCCCATCACCACGCCTAGCTAATATTTATTTATTTGTTGACAGAGTCTCACTCTGTTGCCCAGGCTGGAGTGCAATGGCACAATCTCAGCTCACTGCAACCTCCCCTCCCAGGTTCAAGCAATTCTCCTGCCTTAGCCTCCCAAGTAGCTGGGACTACAGGTGCACGCCACCATGCCTGGCTAATTTTTTGTATTCTGAGTAGAGAGGATTTCACCATCTTGGCCAGGCTGGTCTTGAACTCCTGACCTCAGGTGATCCACCTGCCTTGGCCTCCCAAAGTGCTGGGATTAAAGTCCAGATATATAAAAAGTGAGCCCCTGGCCCTTTTTTATTTTTATGCACACACAACTAGGGTGACATCTATAGAAAAACAATCTGGATCACCCAGAAAGCATGTGGCACCCCAGGTGAACTGCTATGTGAGGTAACTGGCCCATGGGCTCCAGTCACCCACTCTAACATCCCACCCAAAGGCCCTCAGGATTGGGGAGTCAGTATGTTACATCACACAGTTTGAGAAGCTGTAGGGTGGAAACTTTCTGACAAGTGATTATCATTTGTTCTGGGTATATGTCAAATTAGAAAAAAAGGCTGAGAACCACTGTTCTAGGCAAGCATGAAAAATGGAACCTGGCAATTATCAACACTGTATGAATGGAGGATTACGGATACATCTGTATTGTGTAAAAAAGGGGGGAGAGATGAGTTTGTCATATTTGCTAAAAATGACCAGAGGATGGCTAAAGAATATAACAAGCCAGCTGCTGGGCGCAGAGACTCATGCCTATAATCCTAACACTTTGGGAGGTCGAGGTGGGTGGATCACTTGAGGTCAGGAGTTTGAGACCAGCCCGGCCAAGGTGGTAAAACCCTATCTCTACTAAAAATACAAAAATTACCGGTTGTGGTGGCAGGCAACTGTAATCCCAGCTACTCAGGAGGCTGAAGCAGAACTGCCTGAACCTGGGAGGCAGAGGTTGCAGGAAGCTGAGATCACTCCATAGCACTCCAGCCTGGCAACAGAGCAAGATTTCCTCTCAAAAAAAAAAAAAAGCCAAGCAGCTTGAGAATTGATTGAGGTTTAGCAGGAAGCACCCTCATGTGAATACATGTTAACAAGATGTCAAGAAGGATCATTGGTGCTGCTCTAATCTAATGTTACTCCATTGCCCAAAGCCCTTCAATACCCCTTTACTGCCCTCTGGATAAAACCCCAACTCTTTCCCATGCTCGAGGTTCTGCATGGGCTGGCTCCATAGCCTTTCCAGCCTCCCTGTACTGTCCACCATGCCACAGCCACAGCTACAGGCACAGCCTCCTTCCAGCCTCAGAGCCTTTGCCTGTGTAGTTTCCCTTGCTTAAAATGTTTTTACCCTGCTAAATCTGACTTCTCTTCCCATGCTGAGAACCCTCTGTTATCACAGTAAGAGTTATTTAATTTCTCTTGTAGTTTTTATCACATCTCCAATCCATTCATTATTCCACTGTGTGATTATCAGTCAGTTTCCTGGGCTAGACTACTGACTATCCAAGGACCGGAGAGTTTTCATCTTAGTCACTGCTGGAGTCTCAGGCTAGCAACTTACTTGGCATGGAGGATATCTACACTTACATATCTTTTTATCTACCCATCTATCTATAGGATGTGTGTATGATGATTAGAAAGCAGTCTGAGAACTGTGATAGAAAAGGAGTATGGGAAGCCTGAATAAACTTTGGGAAGATTAAAAAAAAACCTTGGGAAGATAAAAATATGATCAAGGATCTGGCCAGGCGTGTGGCCCATGCCTGTAATCCCATGAGCATGAGGTCTAGGTGGGTGGATCACAAGGTCAGGAGTTCAAGACCAGCCTGACCAATAGACTGAAACCCCCGTCTCTAATCCAAAAAATTAGCTGGGCACAGTGGGACACACCTGTAGTCTCAGCTACTTGGGAGGCTGAGGCAGGAGAATTGCTTCAACCTGGGAGGCAGAGGTTTCAGTGAGCTGAGATCACACCACTACACTCCAGCCTGGATGACAGTGTGAGACTCCATCTCAAAAAAAAAAAGAATATCATCAAGGATCAAGAAACTAAATTTAGTCAGGCGCAGTGGCTCACACCTGTAATTGATTGCAGCACTTTGGGAGGCGGAGACAGGTGGATCACTTGAGGTCAGGAGTTTGAGACCAGCCTGGCCAACATGGAGAAACCCCATCTCTACTAAAAATATGAAAATTAGCCAGGTGTGGTGGCAGGCACCTGTAATCCCAGCTACTCAAAAGGTCAAGGCAAGAGAAACACTTGAACCCAGAAGGCAGAAGTTGCAGTGAGTCAAGATCACGCCACTGCACTGTATGTAGCCTGGGGGACAGAGTGAGAATCCCTCTAAAAAAAAAATGGTGACTATACTTAATATATTCTTGAAAATTCCTGAGAGTGTATTTTAAGCATATTCACCACAATAAAATAAGTACATAAGGTAATGCATATGTTAATTAGCTCCCTGTAGCCATTCCACAATGTATAGATACTTCAAAACAATGTGTACACAATAAATACATTTATATATATACCATTACCTTTTCAAATATTGCTTTCACTCCACCCTCTGGAACTCCCATTACATTTTTCTTGACCCTTCTCATTCTAGTCTCCACATCTTTGAACCTTTCTTGCATTTCCCCATCTCTATATTTATTTGAGCTGCATCCTGGGTAATTTTTCAGATATGTATGTCTTCACTAATTCTCCTTGACAATGTCTGCTGTTTAACCCATTCACTAAGATTGTTATTTCAATTATTGTACTTTCATTTTGAGAAATGAATAGACTACAAAGGGTTTTCTTTTGTTTCTGCCTGGTGCCTGGGGACATTACCAAGCCAGGCTAATTCAAAGTAACTTTCTGTGCCAGCCCCTATCATATGCACATATTCGTATGAATTCTGGTCCATTTTGAGGGACTGTGAGTATGAGATAGTGGTGAAGATTTCTGTGCTCCTTCCCATTCTCAAAGTGAGGCTTACATAGACACATATCCCTAACATCTTTCTCTTGGGGAGGGGGCATTCCTCAGAACTGAGGGTGTTCATCTCCTGGGGTTGCCACTTTATAGAATGCGGAGGGACTCTCTAGTCAGACATCCCACCCAGCTCAGGCCCCAGGCTTTGTTTCCTGCCTGTGATCCCAGCCCCAGAGCTTCCGAGGATAGCCAATGTCCTCAGGAAATACACAGGGTCCATCCCTACCTTTCCTTTCTGGATTTGTTTCTTTCTCTGGGTCACTGTGGATTTCTCTTTTTGCTAGATTAGAAATACATTTTAAAAACTTGTTTTCTTGTTCCATTTTCTCAACATTTTACACATTTTAAGCTTTCAAAAGCCTTCCCTGGACCTCAGGTCATCCCTGCCACAGCTCATCCCGCAATTCATCTGATCCTTCAGACTTCCCAGGTCATCTCATTCACGAGGCCTTTAGCCCCCTCTCTCACCTACTTCATGCTGCAGCATAGCATATTTCCTCTATCTCAGAGATCCCCAACGTTTTTGGCACCAGGGATCAGTTTCATGGAAGACAATTCTCAAGTTTTCCACAGATAATAGGGGGGTGGGTGGGAAGGTTTCGGGATGAAACTCTTCCACCTCAGCTGATCAGGCATTAGATTCTCATAGAGTGTGCAGTGTAGATCCCTCGCATGCTCAGTTCACAATAGGGTTTGCACTCCTATGAGAATCTAATGTGGCTGCTGATCTGACAGGAGGCAAAGCTTAGGAGTTAATACCCATTCACCTCCTACTATGTGGCCTAGTTCCTAATAGGCCACCAACTGGTACCATGTGCGGCCCAGGAGGTTAGACTCCCTGCTCTAACTGATCCGAGATCCAACCAGCAGTCATCTCCTCAACTCCCATTTCCCCCGCACTGCTGGAGAAAGAAAGTTGCAGAATCTTTCAGCGCTCTTACTCCAGATACTCCAAATTTACGCAAACTGCAACTACATTCTCACTGCTACTTGGCATTCCTTCTTTTCTTTCTTTCTTTTTTTTTTTTTTTTTAAGACAAAATCTTGCTCTGTCGCCCAGGCTGCAGTGCAATGGCACAATCTTGGCTCACTGCAACCTCCGCCTCCCAGGTTCAAGCGATTCTCCTGCCTCAGCCTCCCCAGTAGCTGGGATTACAGGGGTACACCACCACACCCAGCTAATTTTTGTATTTTTAGTAGAGACGGGGTTTCTCACTGTTGGCCAGCCTGGTCTTGAACTCCTGACCTAAAGTGATCCACCCGCTTCAGTCTCCTAAAGTGCTAATATTATAGGCGTGAGCCACCACACCCGGCCGGCATTCCTTTTATGCATATCTTTTTTTAAAATTTATTTTACCCAGCTGTTTCAAACATTCTCCACAATTGAGTGGTTCTCCATGACAGCTGAAACATTCCCAAAGGGAAATTCTGAAAATCTGTGCGGATGTTTTTGTTTCCTTGTGTAGTCATGCCAAGCCCTGTGCTCAGGGTATCTTTCCTGCCAGGTAAGTGAAAGATATGGTTGTTGCCTGACATCTCACTCTCAGATTCAAAACACTCTTCATATAGGGTCACTCTCCTTGCACAAGGTCTAGCCTACCACTTAAAAGATAAAGACTTTTCCAAAGTTTAAGAGCCAGAAATGGCTGGGCATGGTGACTCATGCTTGTAATCCCAGCATTTTAGAAGGCCAAAGCGGAAGGACCATAAGGTCAGGAGTTTGAGACCAGCCTGGCCAACACAATGAAACCCCCTCTCTACTAAAAATATAAAAATTAGCCAGGTGTGGTGGTATGCACCTGTAGTCCCAGCTACTCAGGAGGCTGAGGCAGGAGAATCACTTGAACGTGGGGGGCAGAGGTTGCAGTGAGCTGAGACCACTGGGTGACAGAGTAAAACTCCGTCTCAAAAAAAAAAAAAAGCCAGAAACAACACTGTGGACCCAGAATATTTACAATATCCTAAGAAATGTATGGACAATGTGAATGAGACTAGAAGACACTGTGCTTATCTACATACTCCAAGCCTCTTTTGGTGACATAAAAAGCTCCCAATGAGCCGAGTTTGGTGGCTCACACCTGTAATCCCAGCACTTTGGGAGGCCAAGCTGGCGGATTGCTTGAGATCAGCATGTTAAAACCCCGTCTCTACTAAAAATACAAAAATTAGCCTAGGATGGTGGCGCACGTCTGTAATCCCAGCTGCTCGGGAGGCCAAGGCAGGAGAATCACTTCAACCCAGGAGGTGGAGGTTGCAGTGAGCCAAGATCGAGCCATTGCACTCCAGCCTGGGCAACAAGAGGGAAACTCCATCTCAAAAAAAAAAAAAAAAAAAAGGCTCCTGACAAATCTGAGGCTTTTGTAGTGGTGGTGGTAGAATAATGGCCCACCAAAAATGTCCTCATCTTAATTCCTGGAACCTGTAACATTTTCCATTATAAAGGGAAGTTTTTAGATGGGATTGATTTAAGATGAAAAGCTTATCCAGATGAACCTTATGTAATCACAGTGTTCTTAAAATGAAGGACACTGGAGCCGGGTGCGGTGGCTCACACCTGTAATCTCAGCACTTTTGGAGGCTGTGGCAGGTGGATCACCTGAGGTCAGGAGTGCAAGACCACTCTACATGGTGAAACCCCATCTCTATTAAAAATACAAAAATTAGCCAGGCATGGCAGTGCATGTCTATAATCCCAGCTACTCGGAAGGCTGAGGCAGGAGAATCCCTTGAACCTGTGAGGCTGAGGTTGCAGTGAGCCAATAACGCCATTGCACTCCAGCGTGGGCTGCAAGAGCAAAATTCCATCTCCAAAAAAAAAAAAAAGGACTCTAGAGATCCACAAAAAGATACAAAGACAGAAGAAAAGTCAGAAGATGCTGCTAAATTGCTAGCTTGGAAAATGAAAGGGCTACAAGCAAGGAAAGTGTGAGAGTTAGCATTCCTTTAGAGCCTCCTGAGAAATTTAACTGAAGACTTCTGATTGTAACAGCAAATCACTGTAGTACCCAATTATAGCACCAACCAACAAGTTAAGTGGGGTGGGACCAGAAATATGTGCGAAGGAGAAAATGACTGTTCAGAAATATAAACCTCTGGATACTCCAAAACAGGAGACTGTGGTGGAAAACACAAGATGCAATGTCTTTTCTTGCTCTGTCACCCAGGCTGGAGTGCACCATACCCACCCAATTGCTGTATCTCTAGTAGAGATGGGTTCAAGCAGGTTTTAAACTGCTGACTTCACAAGGGTACCAAAATTACAAGTACAAGCCACCATAACCAATTAAAACCTTCTAAAACGAAACCAGACCAGGGTAGAAAACAATCACAGTCCTACCTCTACCACAAATTATTCAACCACATCCCCTACACTTAGAGTACAACTGACAAACTTAAACCCAAGAAAAATGACTTTCTTGATTTTCATATTACTACTGTTAGTTAAGCCTGAGCTAGTGAGGATGCCTGAGAACTCACCCTTAGATTCAAACCACTCTAAATATAGGGTCATTTTAGGAGGCTGAGGCAGGAGAATTGCCTGAACCCAGGAAGCGGAGGTTGCAGTGAGCCGAGATCGCGCCATTGCACTCCAGACTGGGTGACAAGAGCGAAACTCCGTCTCAAAAAAAAAAAAATATATATATAGGGTCATTTTTCTGATGCCACCAGTAGAACCCCTAATTTCTGGAATAAAATTTTTTTTCAAACTACAATAACCCAGTGCAAACTTTTTAATATCTGGCTATTCAAAATCTTAGAAAATATAAGCCTAAGGTATGAATAACCAACAGTCACCACACTTATCTACATACTCCACACCCCTTCTGGTGATATCATTCAGCATGTCCTTTCCCAGTATGCTTGGTGACACAACTGAAATAACACTTAAAGACACCCTACAGATTAAAAGGTAAATAACATAAACCAGCTCCTGCCTTTCAGGGTTTTGCGTTAATGATGTCACTACGATGTCTTTTTTCTTTTTGTCCCCCCTTCCCCACTCCAACAAGATCCTGCTTTGTTGCCCAGGCTGGGGTGAGGCAGTTATCAAACTTCTGGCCTCAGGGGATCCTCTTGCTTCACCTCCCCCAGCAGCTGCGAAAGCAGGTACACACCAATTTCTTGAGCAGTTAAACAAGCTGCTGTACATGTAATCTGAATAAGTTTGAAAATATGAAATTTGGTAAAATTATTTTTGAAAATCCAGTCTACACATCTGAAAATGCAATCTCTGTACAGGTTATCAGTCAGAAGTGTCAAGCTTATATACAAAATGCTCTCTTTCAAATATGCAGCAACGATCACTCTTATTTGAAAGAACAATTGCACAACACTAATTATAATTTTGAATGAAGCAGGTGGACATTGTGGCTCCTGCCTCTAATCCTAGCACTTTGGGAGGCCAAGGCAGGCAGATCACTTGAGGACAGGAATTTGACACCAGTCTGGCCAACATGGTGAAACCCATCTCTAATAAAAATACATAAATTAGCCAGGCATGGTGGCGGATACCTGTAATCCTAGCTACTAGAGAGGCTGAGGCACGAGAATCTCTTGGAGGTGGAGGTTGCAGTAAACCAAGATTACGCCACTGCACTCTAGCCTGGGTGACAGAGACTCCACCTCAAAAAACCTCCCCCCAAACAAAGAAAACAAATTAGAATTGGAGTTACAAAGTTTAACACTGTTCTTCAATTTTCTTTCCAAGATCACACTAGAACCACCCTAATTTCCCACATCTTTTATCTTACAGAATGACTCTTCTGGTATCTTCTCCTCTGCCAAAATATATTAGCCAGAGTTTTATAACTTTTTTTTTTCTTGTTACTGACTTCAAGCTCACAGTTTTCTATCTTTACAACAGGAAGAAATAATACTGTTTTAAAAACAGCTGTTTTAAAATCTTGGGCTGGGCACGGTGGCTTACACCTGTAATCCCAGCACTTTGGGAGGCTATGGCGGGCAGATAACCTAGGAGTTTGAGATCAGCCTGGCCAACATGGCAAAAACGCATCTCTACTAAAAATACAAAACATTAGCTGGGCGTGGTGGTAGGCACCTGTAATCCCAGCTGCTCAAGAGGCTGAGACAGGAGAATCACTGTAGGTGGAGGCTGTAGTGAGCTGAGATCATGCCACTACACTCCAGCCTGGGCGAAAAGAGCAAAATCTGTCTCAAAAAATAAATAAATAATAATTAAATAAAAATAAAAATCTTGTTAAGCAACAACCGAGAACAAAGAGGTGTCTTAGATGGGGCGAAAAGAATATTGGGACAAGGAGGTAGGAGATTCTGTGATGCAAGCAGACAACTTGTTCTGTCTGATGCTTTGACAGTCTATCAGTTTGATTTTTACATACTTGCCTTTTCAAATAAGTTTATCTAATATATGTATATGTATGATCTACGAATTACCAATATTTTGTTTTGTGAAATAAAACATACTTTGAAATCTGGTTGGAGGGCTGGATGCATGCAGTAGCTCATACCTATAAACTCAGTATTTTGGGAGGCCAAGTCAGGTGGATCATTTGAGGCCAGGAGTTCAAGACCACCCTGGCAAACATGGTGAAAGCCTGTCTCTACTAAAAATACAAAAATATGTGGTGGCACACGCCTGTAATCCCAGCTACTTGGGAGGCTGCGGAACAAGAATTGCTTGAGCCCTGGAGGCAGGGGTTACAGTGAGCTGAGATCGTGTGATTGCACTCCATCTTGGGTGACAGCAGGAAACTGTCTCAAAAAAAAAAAAAAAGAAAAGAAAAGAAAAAGGAAATCTGGTGGAACAACTCAAGTAAGAGAAAAGGTGATGTATGTGAACTATACTGCTATTACCACCAAATACAACCAAAATGTCCGTTTCAGAAGATATGTGACTAGCAGTGTCTTCTTCAGGCTAGAGTGCAGTGGTACCATCACAACTCACTGCAGCCTTGGCCTCCCAGGGTCAAGCAATCCTCCCACCTGAGCCTCCTGTGTATCTGGGATTACAGGCACGCACCACCATGTCTGGCTAATTTTTGTATTTTTTGTAGAGAGAGAGAGTTTCACCATGTTGCCCAGGCTGGGCTCAAACTTCTGGGCTCAAGTAATCGGGCCATCTCCACTTCCCAAAAAGTTAGGATTACAAGCATGGAGCCACTATGCCAGCCCACAGTGTTTTTGTTTTTGTTTTTGAGACAGAGTCTGGATCTGTCATCCAGGTTGGAGTACAGTGGCACGATCTCGGCTCACTGCAACCTCTGCCTCACAGGTTCAAGGGATTCTCCTGCTTCGGCCTCCCAAGTAGCTGGGATTACAGGCACATGTCACCACGCACGGCTAATTTTTGTATTTTCAGTAGGGACGGGTCTTCGCCATGTTGGCCTGGTTGGTCTCCAACTCCTGACCTCACATGATCCACCCATCTCAGCCTCCCAAAGTGCTAGGATTAAAGGTGTGAGCCAACACACCTGGCTGCCCAGCCTACAGAATCTTAAGTGGCTCATAAATCTTCACAAGTCCCAGTTTCAATATTACACCAGAATTATTGGCCTAGTTATCAAAATATTTGTTCAAGGGAGTCAGCCTTAGGCAAAAAGATGTCTGTCCTCTACTGTCTTGTAACTCCAAGCAAGTTGTGAAAAATGCTACTGTTATAATCCTCACAGAAGTCCTGCAAACCTTAATATCCTTTGAGAAGAGCCACATTTCTTTGTAGAAAAAAATTGAGAGGCCAGGCATGGTGGCTCACACCTATAATCCCAGCACTTTGAGAGGCAGAGGCAGGTGGATCACCTGAGGTAAGGAGTTTGAGGCCAGCCTGACCAACACAGTGAAATCCCACCTCTATTAAAAATACAAAATTATCGGTCATGGTGGTGGGCACCTGTAACCCCAACTACTCGGGAGGCTGAAGCAGGAGAATTGCTTCAACCTAGGAGGCGGAGGCTGCAGTGAGCCGAGATCACATCATTGCGCTCCAGCCTGGATGACAGAGCAAGACTCTGTGTCAAAAATAAAAGAATTTCAGAGTGGACAGATAAATAGTAAATTGGGTGAAGGAGGGAGAGGTAATATTATAGACATATGCAAACACTTTGTTGAGGGAAGAAGCCTGGCACACACGAGGAACTGAGAAAAGGCCAAAGTAGCAGGAGTGTAAGGAGCAAATAAGAGAGAGAAAAACGAAGAAGCTAAAGAGGAAAAACAGGGGCCAAAACATGTCTTGCTTTGTCGCCCAGGCTGGAGTGCAGTGGCGTGATCTCGGCTCACTACAACCTCCACCTCCCAGGTTCAAGTGATTCTCCTGCCTCAGCCTCCTGAGTAGCTGGGACTACGGGCACATGCCACCATGCCCAGCTAACTTTTTATATTTTTAGTAGAGACAGGCTTCGCCATGTTAGCCAGGATAGTCTCGATCTCCTTACCTTGTAAGCCACCTGTATCAGCCTCTCAAAGTGCTGAGATTATAGGTGTGAGTCACCATGCCCGGCCTACATGCAAGGCTTTTTTTTTTAAGCCTGATTAGGAAATTTGGTCTTTATCCTAAGAGCAAAATAAGGAGTGACATGAAGTGAAATGTACTGTAAAAAGATCATGCCAATAGGACCATGGTGGCTCACATCTGTAATCCCAGCACTTTGGGAGGCCAAGGCAGGAGGATGACTTGAGGCCAGGAGTTCAAAACCAGTCTGGGCAACACCTTGTCTTTATAAAAAATTTTAAAAATTGGCCGGGTGTGGTGGCTCACGCCTATAATCCCAGCACTTTGGGAGGCCAAGGCGGGTGGATCACAAGGTCAAGAGATCGAGACCATCCTGGTTAACAAGGCAAAACTTCGTCTCTACTAAAAATACAAAAATTAGCTGGGCATGGTGGTGCGTGCCTGTAGTCCCAGCTACTCGGGAGGCTGAGGCAGAGAATTGCTTGAACCCAGGAGGCAGAGCCTGAGGTGAGCCGAGATCATGCCATTGCATTCCAGTCTGGGTAAGAACAGTGAAACTCCGTCTCAAAAAAAAAAAAAAAAAAAAATTAAAAATTAGCTGGGCACAGTGGCATGTGCCTATTATTCTCAGCTTCTTAGGAGGCCAAGGCAGGAAGATCTCTTCCTTGAGCCCGGGAGTTCAAGGTTGCAGTGAGATATGATCATGCCACTGCACTCCTGCCATGGAGTGCAGTGAACATGGAAAGCGAAAGGGAAGAAGGTGTCAAGAATGATTTGTAAGTTTGTGGTTTATGCAGATGGAAGGATGGATATATAGTTGACGAAGGCAGGAAATGCAAGAAAAGGGTAAGGTTCTGGGGGTGGGGTGAAGATAATGAGTTAGATTTAAGATAGGCTGAGTTGGAGGAGACTTTGAATTGTCCAGTAGGCAATTAGATATTTGCATCCAGAGGGCAGAAGGTCAGGGCTAGATATAGAAATTTGAGAGTCACTGCCATGCCAAGGTTATGGAGGATGAGCTTGCAAGGGAGACAGACAAGCCAAATATGTAGAAAGGAAATCAGAAGTGTAGCAATACAAAGTCAAGTGAGAAGAATGTGTCAAGGAGTCTGTGGACAGCAAATATATATTGGGCTTCTATTATGTATAAGGCCTTGTAAAATTAATACTGCTACTATATATGGCTGAGGCCTTCAAGAAGCTTTATCATAACCACCTCTAAAGCTATGCCTTGATTCAGAGGTTTTTTTTCCCTCAGTCCAAACAACATTCACTTCTTTCTCCATTCCCAAATCAACTTGAACATGAAAGGTCATCTCTTCTTTTTTCTTTTTTTTTGAGATGCAGTCTCACCCAATCATCCAGACTGGAGTGCAGTGGTGGGATCTCAGCTCACAGCAATCTCTATCTCTGGGGTTCAAGCAATTCTCCTGCCTTAGCCTCCTGAAGCTGGGATTACAGGTGTCTGCCACCATGCCTGCCTAATTTTTGCATTTTTAGTAGAGACAGGGTTTCACCATGTTGGCCAGGCTGGTCTTGGAACTCCTGACCTCAAGTAATCCACCCACCTCAGCCTCCCAAAGTGCTGGGATTACAGGAATGAGCAATCACACACAGCCATGGTCACCATTTTTTAAAGTTCTATGTTCTTAGGCTAAAAGAAAACAAACTTCTCCCCAGCTCTAACCAAAGTGTTTATATTATTCCTCTCATACATCTCCAGAAAACAGCCCAGTCAACCTGAAAATGTCTCATTATTGGAATACTCTAAAAGGTTAACTATAGATATTGACAGTAATAACTCCTTCCTACTTTTAGTATTATATCAAGATAGCTACACAAGTCAGAAACACAAAATGTCAGAAATACTCAAAAAAGATCCTGATGGATTATAAGCTCCATGAGGGCAGATAATCTGTCTTGTTTACCCTGTCATCTGACACATAACTTGCATTTAACAAATATTTAATTTTGTTTTAGTGATCCAATCTTCATGGTGCTAATCCTGAATGGAGACTCCAGTCATAGGATTACTGTAAGGATCCAGTCGAAGAAAATAAAATATGTAAAAGCACTTTACTTTGGCACTTTTACAATTGCAGACTTGTTTTGTTTTGTCTTGTTTTCCTCTTGTCACCCAGGCTGGGGTACAGCGTGGTGATATCAGCTCACTGCAATCTCTGCCTCCCATGTTCCAGTGGTTCTCCTGCCTCAGCCTTCCAAGTAGCTGGGATAACAGGCACCCTTGGCCGGGCATGGTGGCTCACACCTATAATCCCAGCACTTTGGGAGGCTGAGGCGGGTGGATCACAAGTTTAAGAGATCGAGACCATCCTGGTCAACATGGTGAAACCCCATCTCTACTAAAAATACAAAAAGTTTAGTTGGGCATGGTGGCGCGCACCTGTAATCCCAGATACTCGGGAGGCTGAGGCAGGAGAATTGCTTGAACCCAGGAGGCGGAGGTTGCAGTGAGCCGAGATCGCGCCATTGCACTCCAGCCTGGGTAACAAGAGCAAAACTCCATCTGAAAAAAACACAGGACCCTTTACCACCCCGAGTTAATCTTGTACTTTTAGTAGAAATGGGGTTTTACCACGATGCCCTGGCTGGTCTTAAACTCCTGACCTCAAGTGATCCCCCAATCTCAGAGTCCTAAAGTGCTGGGATTACAGGTGTGAGCCACTGTATCTGGCCCAATTGTAGACTTTTTTTTTTTTTGAGACAGAGTTTCGCTGTTGTTACCCAGACTGGAGTGCAATGGCACGATCTCGGCTCACCGCAACCGTCGTCTCCTGGGTTCAAGCAATTCTCCTGCCTCAGCCTCCCGAGTAGCTGGGACTACAGGCGCTCACCACCATGCCCAGCTAGTTTTTGTATTTTTAGTAGAGTCGGGTTTCACCATGTTGACCAGGATAGTCTCGATCTCTTGACCTCGTGATCCGCCTCGGCCTCCCAAAGTGCTGGGATTATAGGCGTCAGCCACCCCGCCCAGCCCAATTGTAGACATTTTTAAAAAATGTCTCAGCATCAGCATTCTGCTGAGCTAGGTATTCTATAAGGACTTATTCCAAGTGAACATGCACATTAAGATACTGTAAAAATGGAGAAACAGACTCAGATTCATTATGTACCTTTTTTTTTTGATAAGTTCTGTATATGTGTTCATTGAACCTTGCCCAAAACCCCAGGAGATATTCTCTTCTACTTGCAGATGAGGAGACTGAGTAACTTGCTGAAGGTCACATAGTTGGTAACTTCCAGACATGTGATACAAATCCAACTCTGTATGATTCCGTAGTAGCCCATGCTGGTTTGCCCATAGCAATGTCCCTCAAATTTTTTCATGAAGTAACCTTAAGTTGCAAGAAAAACCAAAATATATTCCTAGGGGAGTTTGGGAGATTACTGAAGTATCCTATTTAAGCCTGATATGTCTCTGACCTCATGCTTTTCTCTTAAAATTTATTTTTATATTTGCATTTTACCCTACTTTTACTTAATTAATTAATTAATTAATTTGAGACAGAGCCTTACTATGTCACCAGGCTGGAGTGCAGTGGCACAACCTCAGCTCACTGCAACTTTCACCTCCTGGGTTCAAGCGATTCTCCTGCCTCAGCCTCCTGAGTAGCTGGGACTACAGGTGGGCGCCACCATGCCCAGCTAATTCTGTATTTTTAGTAGAGAGGGTTTCACCATGTTGGTCTGGATGGTCTTGATCTCTTGACCTCATGATCTGACCCCCTCAGCCTCCCAAAGTGTAGGGAGTACAGGTGTGAGCCACTGAGCCCAGCCTAACCCACATTTTATTAATGTTTATTTTCTTCTTCAAAAAAAAATTTTAAGGAGGAACAAAGGCATGTCTTACGTGGTATCTTTTTCAAAATTTTAAATGATTTACCTACATTACACAGATGCAATGTGTGTTTAAATGTAAGCCATTTCAAATGACTTATCGAGTAAATTATTTAACTCTTACCTCCCTAAAAATCTTTTTTGAAAAAAAAAAGTGGTAATACAAGAAGGTACACCTTCCATATTTATCCCATAGCTTTGTTTAGTTCCTAGTGCCTGGCTTCAAAAACCTGGATCCCAGTTTGAAAGCGTGACTACAGAGAAAACTGCATTAAAGACTTTTTTTTTTTTTTTTGAGACGAAGTGTCACTCTGTCACCTAGGCTGGAGTGCAGTGGCACAATCTCGACTCACTGCAACCTCCGTCTCCCAGGTTCAAGCAATTCTCTGCCTCAGCCTCCCATGTAGCTGGGATTACAGGCACCCACCACCACACCTGGCTAATTTTTATATTTTTGGTAGAGACGGGGTTTCACCATCTTGGCCATGCTGGTCTTGAACTCCTGACTGTGTGATCCACCTGCCTCAGCCTCCCAAAGTGCTAGGATTACAGGTGTGTGCCACCGTGCCCACCCTAAAGACATTTTAAGAATGATGATGAAGGCTGGGCACGGTGGCTCACACCTGTAATCTCAGCACTTTGGGAGGCCAAGGAGGGCAGATTACGAGGTCAGAAGGTTGAGACTAGCCTGGCCAACATAGCGAAACCCTGTCTCTACTAAAAATACAAAAAGTTAGCTGGGTGTGGTGGTGGCCGCCTGTAATCCCAGCTACTCAGGAGGCTGAGGAAGAAGAATCCTGAGTAGCTGGGACCATAGGTGCACGCCACCACGCCCGGCTAATTTTTTGTATTTTTGGTAGAGACAGGGTTTCACCACCTTTGCCATGTTGTCGCGGCTGGTCTCAAATGTATGAGCTCAAGGAGATTTGCCTGCCTTGGTTTCCCAAAGTGCTGGGATTCCAGGTGTGAGCCACCGCACCCGGCCAGCCCTTTTTCTTTGATCAGAATTGATATTAAACTACATGCTGAGCCTCTATGTCCTTATCTTCCTTCTGGCATAACTATGGCCATCTGAAATGTGGGGGATTTGCTAAAGTGCTCAAAAGTACCTTTTTTCCTTTTTTTTAGATCTAAGTATGCAGAAGGCTCTGATTTGCAATATTTAGGAAGTTCTTCTAAGCTGGAAAGAAAAGTCAAGACAAAGAATCATCGCCAATAGGTAGGGAATAAGTTACCCCCCCTTAAATAAGTCACACTCACCTAGGCGAGGAAAGATCTCATAAACCACCTTCTAAACTGCTTCCCTTTCTCCCCAAAATTCATTAATTTAGAAGCGGTCACTACCATGGCTTGAAGGCCCCTTCCCAACTCTGTACCACAAAAGGAGCTCTTGTGTAGCCCCACTCCTCCCTCTCAGGACCCCAGACCCAAAAATGGAAACATTAGTTGCTTACTTTTCCAGCTACTTCTAAAGCTAGGCAGGCCATGAAGAAATAACGGTCTCAGAACCCTCCATGCTCGAGACTAGACTACAGAAAGGCGTTGGTGGGTGCGGGGAATGAGGACTTATCTCTCGCAGCGGCAGCTGGGGGCTGGCCCACAATCCCTTGCGAGGGCGGGAAAAGCGAGGGGGTCAGGAAAGGGGGACGGTCAGCGGGAAGAGCCAAGAGACTGCAACTCTACAATGAGCACACAGATTAATCCTGATATGATTGTTCCCTGAGCTTTTCACACCAAAAAAATGGTAACTGGCCAGTGTATGCTCGTTACTCTTAATGCTCCTACTGGAGATCATTCCCATTAATGGGCTTCACCCATTAATGTTAGGTGACTGCGGCTTCACCTAACAGGCCACAGTGGAGGCAAGGAAATGTGGCGTGGAAAACCCATTGGGCCTTGCTCTCTCTCTTAGGGTCTCCATCCATTGTTTTACAGTCAGGGTGTACATTTGATAGAGAATCTCTTTTTATTTATTTATTGTTATTATTTTTGAGACATAGTCTTGTTCTGTCGCCAGGCTGGAATGCAGTGGCGCGATCTCCGCTCACTTCAGCCTGCGCCTCCCGGGTTCAAGCGATTCCTCTGCCTCAGCCTCCCGAATAGCTGGGACTACAGGCGTGCGCCACCACACCAGGCTAGTTTTTTTGTATTTTAGTAGAGACAAGGTTTCACCATGTTGGCCAAGATGGTCTCGATCTTCTGACCTCGTGAAACACCCGCGTCGGCCTCCCAAAGTGCTGGAATTACAGCTATGAGCCACCGCGCCCGGCCTGAGGAATCTCTAAATGGGATTTTGGGGAATTATAATGGAATGGTGCCTAAGTATGAAAACATAGAAGCCTGCGCAGAGCTGCAAGGCTCACCGCCGCGTGGCCAGCCCCTTCCGCTTTACGTCTGACGTCACGCCGTACGCCCCGGCGAGGGCGTGCGGAGCTTGGCTGCTCCGGGGTTAGCCGCTGAGCCTGTGCGACTGCGCGAGAAGACGTTCAGCTTTGAAATGCAGCGGGATTTACTGCGTTTCCCGCTGTCTTCAGCGGTGCGGGTGAAGTTGGTGTCTGCGGGTTTCCAGACTGCTGAGGAACTCCTGGAGGTGAAACCCTCCGAGCTTAGCAAAGGTAACGATTCCTGATGGCAAGCCGAGGCACACTGGCCGCCGTCAGTGCCGCCGCAGTCTTGGTGCTCCCGCCTTGGGTTCAGCCCTGTCTCCTTCAGATTCTGCTGCCTCTCACGGCCGCGTTTACAACGTGAAACAGCTCCTCGACTCCACTTACAAGTTGTTTGAATGGTTAGGAGAACTGGTCGTGAAAACATTTCCTAACTGCTTTTCCTCTGGCAATGCCTGCTGAATGCTTTGAGGATTGTCTCATTTAACCCCCAAAGAACCTGCTTACGTCGGTTATTATGTTCAGCATATGGATGAGAGAGACAACTTTTATCTTGGGGAGGTTAGGTAACTTTTCATGATAATTGGGTTAGGAAATAGTGGAGTCACAATTGGTTGTCTAAGTTTTGCTGTTCCAAGATCCAAGGGGTAAGGGTTAAATTTCAGAAATGCAGGATTTGTGTAGGACTGGAGACACAAAGAATGAGAAAGGGAGTAGAATCCCTGGAATCTTAAGGAAGCAGTAGGAAGGATATTCTTCTCTTACCTAATTCACCAAAACACCCAAAACCTCATATTCCAGACCACTGCAGATTATACATTGGTGGGAACCCCTGCATCCTGAGGTATACAAATATGAAGCTTGCAGTGGTCACGCTTTGTGCACATTACACTGTGATATGCTCAGACCTGTGCTATTCATTATTGCCCTTAATGATGGAAAATACGGAGGTTTCAATTTGCCTCTAAAGAATGTCTTGGCCGGGCGCGGTGGCTCACGCCTGTAATCCCAGCATTTTGGGCGGCCGCGGTGGGCGGATCACAAGGTCAGGAGTTCCAGACTAGCCTGGTCAATATGGTGAAACCCCCGTCTCTATTAAGAATACAAAAATTGGCCGGGCGCGGTGGCTCACGCCTATAATCCCAACACTTTGGGAGGCCGAGGCGGGTGGGTCATGAGGTCAAGAGATCGAGACCGTCCTGGTCAACATGGTGAAACCCCGTCTCTACTAAAAATACAAAAATTAGCTGGGCATGGTGGCATGTGCCTGTGGTCCCAGCTACTCGGGAGGCTGAGGCAGGAGAATTGTTTGAACCCAGGAGGTGGAGGTTGCCGTGAGCTGAGATCGCGCCATTGAACTCCAGCCTGGGTAACAAGAGCGAAACTCCGTCTCAAAAAAGAAAAATAAAATACAAAAGTTAGCTGGATGTGGTGGCGGGCACCTGTAGTCCCAGCTGCTTGCGAAGTTGAGGCAGGAGAATCGCTTGAAAGCGGGACGTGGAGGTTGCAGTGAGCCAAAATCGCGCCACTGTTCTCCAGCCTGGACGACAGAGTGAGACTCTGTCTCAAAAAAGGAAAAAAAAAAAAAAGTTTTGTAGACCCCAACCTTCACTGTTTAAGTCATACCGCACAGAGACTGTGTCCCCAAAAATTTGATGGCCTCCTTTTTCTTCAATAAGTTGGTTTTTCAAAGAAGAAATGTGAGACGCTGAATAATAATAATCACTAACAACTATTGACCATTTTAGATGGCCTCGTGGCTTCATAAGACCAAGCTTTTTTTTTTTGAGACGGAGTTTCGCTCTTGTTACCCAGGCTGGAGTGCAATGGCGCGATCTCGGCTCACTGCAACCTCCGCCTCCTGGGTTCAAGCAATTCTCCTGCCTCCGCCTCCTGAGTAGCCGGGATTACAGGCATGCACCACCATGCCCAGCTAATTTTTTGGATTTTTAGTAGAGACGGGGTTTCACCATGTTGATCAGGATGGTCTCCATCTCTTGACCTCGTGATCCACCCACCTTGGCCTCCCAAAGTACTGGATTACAGTGGGCCTCTACCAAGCTTTTTACATGTATTGTCTCATTCCTGTTTTATAGAAGAAAAAATCTGAGCAAAAAGAAGTGAAGTAACTTGTCCAAAGTCACACCATAAGTGGTGCCAGAATTTACAAACCCAGGCAATCTGATTCCAGCATTCAGGCTCTTGAACTGGATAAGATTTTCATTTCCTAAATGTTGTCATCACCATTGTCTTTTATTAGCCCCATATTTATGGCTCATATTCTTATCAAATCAAGCACCAATATATTAAACTGATAAGTGATGTCATCTTCACCATTATTTCTTCAGCCAGCTTGTTTTGTAACTGTCATTTTCTCTTCTCAGGCCATACTGTCAGACGGGTGAAATTGCATAGTCAAGGGAGCATAAGTGAATTCTTTAAAATACTTGTGCATTGGGTAATTGTTCACATTAGTTTGCAGTGATATATGAATTTTTTTACATCAGTTATTTCCATGAAAACTTTTTATTGTAAATAATACATGCATATGTGCTTCTTAAAGTTGTACCTTATTTCAGGCAGTTAAAAATGGGAATTTTTCATTCTCATGTGAAAAATTTGTATACTTTATGAGTATGAGATAATTGTGGCTTCATAAGACCAAAAGAGATAGTAAAAATGTGCTAACAGTGAGTACATTTTGGCTGGGTGCAATGGCTTATGCCTGTAATACCAGCAGTTTGGGAGGCTGAGGTGGGCAAATCACGAGGTCAGGCATTGGAGACTAGCCTGACCAACATGGTGAAACCCGATGTTGAAATACAAAAATTAGTTGGGTGTCATGGTGTGTGCCTATAATCCCAGTTACTCAAGGAGACTGAGGCAGGAGAATTGCTTGAACCCGGGAGGTGGAGGTTGCAGTAAGCTGAGATGGAGCCACTGCACTCCAGCCTGGGAGACAGAGCAAGACTCCGTCTCAAAAAAGAAAGAAACCCCAAGCGCAGTGGCTCACGCCTGTAATTCCAGCACCTTGGGAGGCTGAGGTGGGTGGATCACCTGAGGTCAGGAGTTAGAGACCAGTCTGGCCAACATGGAGAAACCCCCTCTCTACTAAAAATACAAAAAATTAGCCGGGCGTGGTGGTGCATGCCTGTAATCCCAGCTACTTGGGAGGCTGAGGCAGGAGAATTGCTTGAACTTGGGAGGTCAGGTTGCGGTGGGCCAAGATCACGCCTAGACAACAAGAGCAAAACTCCATCTCAAAAAAAGAAAAAAAAATAGTGAGTACATTTTTATTTCTGCTTCCTGAGACATTCTTGTAGGTACTCAGAAATGCTTTAGTTGAATCATTTCCGAGATAATAGGAAAATCTTTAAGTGATGACTAAGAAAATAAATTCCTTTAATAATCTGAAGTTTTTTTTTTTTGAGATGGAGTCTCGCTCTGTCACCCAGGCTGGAGTGCAATGGTGTGATCTCAGCTCACTGCAACCTCCACATCCCGGATTCAAGCAATTCTCCCTGCCTCAGCCTCCCAGGGAATAGCTGGGATTACAGGCGTGTGCCACCACGGCTAGCTAATTTTTGTATTAGTAGAGATGGGGTTTCACCACCTTGGCCAGGGTGGTCTTGAACTCCAGACCTCGTGATCTGCCCACCTTGGCCTCCCAAAATGCTGGGATTACAGGTGTGAGCCATAGTGTCCAGCCAAACTCAAAAGTTAAATGGTTGATAGAATGTTACATTTTTATCTTTCTCTACTCTTAGCATCACTCCTGTCTAAAAATTAAAATTAGTGAAGACAATCCATTATATCATGTTACACTGTTTTAAATCTCTAAAATTAGGGTTCTTTTTTTCTTATTTTATTTTCAGAAGTTGGGATATCTAAAGAGGAAGCCTTAGAAACTCTGCAAATTATAAGAAGAGAATGTCTCACAAATAAACGAAGATATGCTGGTACATCTAAGTCAGGCAAGAAGTGTACAGCACTGGAACTTCTTGAGCAGGAGCATATCCAGGGCTCCATAATTACCTTCTGTTCAGCACTAGATAATATTCTTGGGGGTGGAGTACCCTTAATGAAAACAACAGAAATTTGTGGTGCACCAGGCATTGGAAAAACACAATTATGGTAAAATAAAATGTTCTTCTTTTAAGGGCAGGTTTAATAACATATTATGAAAGTAATATTTTGTACTGTCGGTTTATAGTCAGGAAACCAAGTAAGGTATGTATGTGCTCTTAATTTTAAGTCTGTCTGTGCATCAAACAAAAATTAACTTACTATTTGTGTTACTTCAGTATCCCTTCTTAATAAATTGATGCAATTATTTTGATATGAAAAAATGTTTCTTTTGCAAATTGTACTGTAGTCATATGGTTAAACAGGAAGTTTCTGCTTCATTCATTCCTGAGACTATATTTGAAAGTCAGATGTTTGAAAGTAGATTTATGGCTAGGTGCAGTGTCTCATGCCTATAATCCCAGAACTTTGGGAGGTTGAGGCAGGAGGATCGCTTGAGCCCAGGAGTTTGAGGCCCATCTGGGAAACAGTGAGACCTCACCTCTACTAAAAATGAAAAATTAGCTGGCTGTGGTGGCACATGCTTGTGGTCCTAGCTATTTGGGAGGCTGAGGCAGGAGGATTGCTTCAGTTGGGGAGGTTGAAACTGCAGTGAGCCTTGATTGCGCCACTGCATTCCTGTCTGGGCAGCAGAGTGAGACCCCTATATCAAAAAAGAGGCCAGGCACTGTTGCTCATGCCTGTAATCCCAGCACTTTGGGAGCCAGAGGCGGGCAGATCACCTGAGGTCAAAGGTTCGAGACCAGCCTGGCCAACGTGGCAAAACCCTGTGTCTACTAAAAATACAAAAAAATTAGCCAGGCATGGTGGCACGTAGTCCCAGCTACTCAGGAGGCTGAGGCAGGATAATGGCTTGAACCTGGGAACCACAAAAGGAGCTCTTGTGTAGCCCAGCTCCTCCCTTTCAGGACCCCAGGAGCCTAGACCCACTAATGGGAACATTAGTTCCTTACTTTTCCAGCTACTTCTTAAGCTAGGCAGGCCATGAAGGAATAACAGTCTTAGAAACCTCCATGCTCGAGACTCAACTCCTGGGAAGGCATGGGTGGGTGCGGGAAATGGGGACTGTCTCCCAGGGGCCACTGGGAGCTGGCCTACAATCCCTCACCGGGGCCTGAAAATCGAGGAGGATTACAAAAGGTGGATGGCCAATGAGAAGAGCCAAGAGGCTGCAACTCTACAGTGAGCATGCAGACTAATCCAAATGATTGTTGCCTGAGTTTTTCACACCAAGAAAAAAAGGTAACTGGCCAGTGTGTGCTTGTTAGTCACTACTCCCACTTGAGATCATTCCTATTAATGACTCTGAGGCTTCACCTAACAGACCACAGTGGAGTCAAGGAAATGTGGCATGGAGGTTGCATTGAGCTGAGATTGTGCCACTGCACTCCAGCTTGGGTGACAGAGTAAGACTCTGTCTCAAAAAAAGCAAAAATAGAAAGTAGATTTATGTATAAAAAGGGGCTCCATTTCTAGAGGCCTGGAAAATATTAAAATATCCTTAATCTTGATTTTATAGGCATACCCTCCCCCCAATCCGTTTGATTCACATATAGTCAATTGGTTCACATTACATCTGGAGCCATGACGAGTTAGACATTTCTGTTGCCTTGGGAGTATATTTGCATTTATAAAACTTTAGTGATATCTAACTGTCATTATCTGGAGTTTCAAATACACTGCCTTAGATGATCATGATGATTTAGTTAATTTGCCATCTTTCTCTCGACAGTGTGCAGTTGGCAGTAGATGTGCAGATACCGTAATGTTTTGGAGGAGTGGCAGGTGAAGCAGTTTTTATTGATACAGAGGGAAGTTTTATGGTTGATAGAGTGGTAGACCTTGCTACTGCCTGCATTCAACACCTTCAGCTTATAGCAGAAAAACACAAGGGAGAGGGTAAGTTAGCAAATAATCCTCCTTTTTTCTCTATTAATAATTTGCATTTTCTGTATTAGTAATTTGCATTTGTGCCCATCTCAGACCTCGGCAACAGATCATTTGGAATATAAAGCCTAATGACTTGACAGTGAACTAGTGTTAAACTCTGCTACTACTTTTACAAAATGGGAAATGCCACAGCCTGGACTGGTTTTTTTTCCCTCCCACTTTATGGCCCTCACTTCTTACCGTAGAAGCGTTGGGACAAAACCTATGTATGTATTTCAGTCATCATACTCCATCTTATTAGGTATAAGTTAATGTTTTTGGACACCTTAATATAAGCAACTGTTGTTAAATATATTCAATGTATAATTTCCATATTAGCTTTCCAAAAACCAAAGGTAGCTTTGAAAACCACGTCTGAGGCCAAGTGCAATGGCTCATGCCTGTAATCCCAGCACTTTGGGAGGCCGAGGTGGGTGGATCACCTGAGATCAGGAGTTTGAGACCAGCCTGACTGATGTGATGACACCCTGTCTCTACTAAAAATACAAAAATTAGCCAGGTATGGTGGTACACGCCTATAATCTCAGTTACTCAGGAGGCTGAGGCAGGAGAATCACTTGAACTCAGGAGGCAGAGGTTGCTGTAAGCCCAGAATGAGCTGGTGCGCTCCAGCCTAGGCGACAGAGTAAGACTGTCTCTGAAAAAAAAAAAGAAAATAATGTTTGAAACCAACTCAAAAGGTTAAAATTTTTTTGGTAAAAAAGAAAGAAAATTATGTCTGAAATGTTTGGATTATTAAGCAGATAGACATGGGGCTTTGGTTAGTATATAGCTGATTTCATAACTTGAACTCCTGACCGCCAGTAATCCACCCGCCTCAGCCTCCCAAAGTGCTGAGATTACAGGCTTGAGCCACTGTACCCCAGGCAACTGCACTGAGTTTTAAAGTGTTTGGGAGGTATCTTTGGTGCTTGTTAGGTGAAAATAAAGTGACTATAAAACAATTTTTTTGTTTTTTTGAAACAGAATCTTGCTTGGCCTCCCAGAGTGCTGGGATTACAGGCATGAGCTTGGCCTAAAATAGTTTTTTGAAAGGTAATTTATATTCAAGTCCTTATTCTTTCAATTACTTATAAATTAAATGGCTTATGGATTGACTGTTTTCTTTTTTCTTTTTTTTTTGAGACAGAGTTTTGCTTCTGCTACCCAGGCTGGAGTGCAATGGCGCGATCTCGGCTCACCACAACCTCCACCTCCTGGGTTCAGGCAATTCTCCTGCCTCAGCCTCCTGAGTAGCTGGGATTACAAGCATGCGCCACTATGTCCAGCTAATTTTTGGTATTTTTAGTAGAGACGGGGTTTCACCATGTTGACCAGGATGGTCTCAATCTCTTGACCTCGTGATCCACCTGCCTTGGCCTCCGAAAGTGCTGGGATTACAGGCTTGAGCCACTGCGCCCGGCCCTGTTTTCTTTTTTCTTTCTTTTTGACGGAGTCTTGCTCTGTCGCCCAGGCTAGAGTGCAGTGGCACAATCTCTGCTCACTGCAACCTCCGCCTGACTGGTTGAAGCAGTTCTCCTGCCTCAGCCTCCTGAGTAGCTGGGACTACAGGTGGGCACCACCATGCCCAGCTAATTTGTATTTTTAGTAGAGATGGAGTTTCACCATACTGGCCAGGCTGGTCTCAAACTCCTGACCTTATGATCCACTCATCTTGGCCTCCCAAAGTGCTGAGATTACAGGTGTGAGCCACCGTGCCCAGCCTGATTGATTGTTTTCTTTTGCTTTGTCTTATTTATTTTTTGGATGTAAGGTCTTTATTCTTTCCTCTAGAAGTTTTTTTAAAAAGTAATGCTTTTCATAAGATTTTGTTTGTCTATTTCCTTTAAATGAGTATAGTCAGCTGCATTTTCTTTTTTGTGGAGGTTCTAAGTATTCCATTTAGCTGATGACTGGCACGCTTACTCAAAGACTTTTGGGCACTGGCAGGATATGCCACCCCAAAATATGCCAGTTTGGCATAAGGATTATTTTGAGCTGAAGGCAATTGAGAAGAAACAGATAAAGGAACTCTGCTTTCCTCAAGATTTTTTTGAGACAGAGTCTCACTCTTGTCACCCAGGCTGGAATGCAGTGGTGCAATCTTGAAATATGTACAAAACCAAACTTTTTTTTTTCTGAGACAGAGTCTTGCTCTGTCGCCAAGGCTAGAGTGCAGTGGCTCAATCTCATCTCACTGCAACCTCTATCTCCAGGGCTCAAGCAATTCTCCTGCCTCAGCCTCCCGAGTAGCTGGGATTACAGGCACGCGCCACCATGCCAGGCTAATTTTTGTATTTTTAGTAGAGATAGAGGTTCACCATGTTGGCCAGGCTGGTCTTGAACTCCTGACCTAGTGATCCACCTAACTTGGCCTCCTAAAGTAGTAGAATTACAGGCATGAGCCCCCCCACGCCCAGCCTCAAACTGTTTAATTTTTTTTAAACATTCAATCTAAGGATGATTTTAAATAATTGTTGCTAGTTAAATATCAAATTATACTATAGCATTCAACAGAAACAATGCTTCATTTGAACATTTTTCCTAACTTTTTTTTTTAAGAGACCGAGTTTTATTGTGTTACCCAGGTTGGAGTCCAGTGGCACAATCACAGCTTACTGTAGCCTTGACCTCCCAGGCTCAAGCAATCCTCTTACCTTAACCTCCTAGGTAGCTAAGACTCTACCACACCTAATTTTTGTATTTTTTGCAGATAATGGGATTTTGCCATGTTGCCCAGGCTGCCATTAACTTAATTTGTAGTCCAAAGGAAAAAAACAAGAAATAGAAACTTAATTATGTTACTTCTGTTCAATGAAGCCAGTGACTAGAAATGGGAAAAGGCGTCCTGGCGCAGTGGCTCATGCCTGTAATCCCAGCACTTTGGGAGGCGGAGGTGAGCAGATCACCTGAGGTTAGGAGTTTGAGACCAACCTGGCCAACATGGTGAAACCGTCTCTACTAAAAATACAAAAAATTATCCGGGCATGGTGGCAGGTGCCTGTAATCCCAGCTACTTGGGAGGCTGAAGCAGGAGAATTGCTTGAACCTGGGATGCAGAGGTTGCAGTGAGCCAGGGTCGTGTCATTGCACTCCAGCCTGGGCAACAAGAGCTAAACTCCACCTCAAAAAAAAAAAGGAAAGAAAAATATGAAAAGGCAGGCATTAAAACACTAGTTGTATTTGTTTATAAATAATTTTACATAGCCTGATATATAAGGAAACAGTGGAAAATATGAAAATAAAAGATCAGGCTGTGTGTGGTGGCTCATGCCTATAATTTCAGCACTTTGGGAGGCTGAGGCAGGCGGATCACTTGAGGTCAGGAGTTCGAGACCAGCCTGGCCAACATGTTGAAACCCCATTTCTATTGAAAATAGGAAAATTAACCGGGCATGGTGGTGAGCACCTGTAATCCCAACTACTCGAGAGGCTGAGGCAGGAAAATCGCTTGAGCCCAGAGGCTTTAGAGGTTACAGTATGTGGAGATCATGCCGCTGCACTCCAGCCTGGGTGACAGAGTGAGACTTTATCTCAAAAAAAAAAAAAAAAAAATCAAGTGGCTGGGCACAGTGTTTTATGCCTGTAATCTCAGTGCTTTGGAAGGCTGTGGCAAGAGGATCCCTTGAGCCTAGGAGTTGGAGATTGCAGTGAGCTATGATTGCCATGGTGCTCCAGCCTGGGCATCAGAGTGAGACCTCACCTCTAAAAAATTAAGAGAGATCAGGAATTATGAACTGATAGTTTATAGTAATTTTTGCTACAGTTTGTCATCTTTCAGTTAAATAATTTTGTTATCTAAAGGAAATCATTTTGTTATTAAAAAGTATTGTTTTCCTACTTAATTGCCAGCACATCCAAATAGGTAAAACTAATTAAGATTGTTCTGTTGTTTCAGAACATCGAAAAGCTTTGGAGGATTTCACTCTTGAAAATATTCTTTCCCATATTTATTATTTTCGCTGTCGTGACTACACAGTTACTGGCACAAGTTTATCTTCTTCCAGATTTCCTTTCAGAACACTCACAGGTATGAGTCAGACTACTCAAATGTAACTAGCCAAGTATTTTTTGAGGTATCTGATAAGCATGAAAAAATAACCAACCAGTACACTAGCATGAAATCAAACTCAAAGCCAGTTGAGAAAATGTCTTCCTTCCTTGACCTACAATTTATTTATGTTTGTTTTGTGCATATGTAGTGTATGCTCAGAGTAAGAAACTGAAATAATATAGAAAGAAATTTCATTTCCAGTAATAGTGGGATAGCTATATTATACCCAGAAAGTATAGTATATCATACCTAGAAAGGTATGAAATGAAAAATAACTTCCTTCTGCTACTGTTTCCTAGTGCCTCCCGCCAAAGTTGATCACTATTGGCCAGGTACAGTGGCTCATAGTTGTCATTCCAGCACTTTGGGAGGCCAAGGTGGGAGGATTACTTGAGCCCAGTAGTTCCAGACCACTGGGCAACATAGTAAGACCATTGTCTCAGGCTGGGCACAGTGGCTCACGCCTATAATCCTAGCACTTTGAGAGGCCGAGGCGGGTGGATCACGAGGTCAAGAGATTGAGACCATCCTGGTCAACATGGTGAAACCCCGTCTCTACTAAAAATACAAAAAGTAGCTGTGTATGGTCATGTATGCCTGTAGTCCCAGTTACTTGGGAGGCTGAGACAGGAGAATTGCTTGAACCCAGGAGATGGAGGTTTCGGTGAGCCGAGATCATGCCATTGCACTCCAGCCTGGGTGACAAGAGCAAAACTCCATCTCAAAATTTAAAAAAAGACATTGTCTCTACAAAAAAAAAAAAGCCATGTGTGGTGTAGCTGTAGCTGTAGTCTCAGCTACTAAAAGCCAGGGTGGAGCAGGGCTGAGTTGGGAGGATTGCTTGAGCCCAGCAGTTGAATGCTACATTGAGCTACCATGCTATCATACATGGCCTTTTTTTTTTTGGTAGAAATGGAGTCACTTCCTGGGGTCAAGCAATTTCTCGCCTCGGCTCCCAAAGTACTGGGATTACAGGTATGAGTCACTGTGCCTGGCCCTTTAATTTTGATAAACATTATCAGTGACAGAGATTCTCCTTGAGGGAACTTGGCCCCATCCCATCTTTGGCCTGCCCAGCCCAGCCTTAGCAAAGAATCCTGCTGTCAATTCAGAGAGAATTTCTCACATTTGATAGTCTGATCACCTTTGCTATCTGATCATATTCCTCATTTCCTACCTTCAATGTTCAAATCCTTGGCCTTTATTTATTTATTGTTATTTTTATTTTTTAAAGACGGGGTTTCACCATGTTGGTCAGGCTGGTCTTGAACTCCTGACCTCAGGTGATCCACCTGCCTTGGCCTCCAAAGTGCTTAGATTACAGGCGTGAGCCACCATGCCCGGCCTTTTTTTTTTTTTTTTTTAATTTTTAGTTTTTTGATTTGACGGAGTCTTGCTCTGTTTCCCAGGCTGGAGTGCAGTGGCGGGATCTTGGCTCCCTGCAACCTCTGCTTCTCGTGTTCAGGTGATTCTCCTGACTTGGCCTCTCAAATAGCTGGGACTACAGGCATGCGCCACTGTGCCTGGCTACTTTTTTCTTTTTTTTTTTTTTTTTTTGTATTTTTAGTAGAGACAGGGTTTTGCATGTTGGCTAGGCTGGTCACCCGGCCGGCCTGCCTTTAATAAGAATCCTGTTAGGTCAGTTTAGTAAGAATTTCCTTACCCATGATGTCTCACTGTTAGAAATTGTCTATCCACTGACTGCTTCACCAGCACTTTTTTTTTTTCCTTGAGATGGAGTCTCAGTCTGTCACCAGGCTGGAGTGCAGTGGCACAATCCCAGCTCACTGCAGCCTCCACCACGACACCCAGCTAATTTCTTTTGTGTTTGTTTTTAGTAGAGACAGGTTTCACCCTGTTGGCCAGAATGGTCTTGATCTCTTGACCTCATGATCCACCTCCCTTTGCCTCCCAAAGAGTTGGGATTACAGGCGCGAGCCACCATGCCCGGCCTTACCTTGCTCTTGGCTGTGAATCCCCACTTGTCCTTGTATTCTGATTTGAACCCAGTCTCTCACCTATTGTGATACCTCTTTTGGAATAGCCTTGAATAAAGTCTCCTTACTGTTTTAAGAAGTATTCGAATAATTTTTTTAACACAAATTGCCCTTCAGAAAGATTGCATCAATTTCTACTCTTATTAGCAATATATTAGAATGCCTGTTATCCATCATCCTAATCTTACGAATATTTTTGCCGGGATTCTGCATAGAAAATGCCCTCTTTGTTCACTTCAACCTCCAACTCCCAGGTTCAAGTGATTCTCCCACCTCAGCCTCCCAACCAGCTGGGATTACAGGTGCCTGTCACCACCCCTGGCTAATTTTTTGTGTTTTTTAGTAGAAACAAGGTTTCACCATGTTGACCAGGCTGGCCTTGAACTCCTGACCTCAGATGATCTGCCTGCCTTGGCCTCCCAAAGTGCTGGGATAATGGGTGTGAGCTACCATGCCCAGCCTCAGATCTAAGTCTTTAATTCATTTTTTTTGGTTTTCATATATGGCAAGAGATAGGGGTCTAGTTTTCTTCTGCATATGGATATCCAGTTTTCCCAGCACCATTTATTAAAGAGACTGCCCTTTTCTAATGTATGTTCTTGGCACCTTTATTGAAATTGAGTTTACTATAGGCATATGAATTTGTTTCTGGGTTCTGGGTTCTGTTACATTAGTCTATGTGTATATTTTTATGCCAGCACCATGCCGTTTTCATTACTGCAATGCTGTAGTATAATTTGAAGTCAAGTAATGTGATTTCTCTAGTTTTGTTCTTTTTGCTCAGGATAGCTTTGGCTATTCTGGGTCTTCTATGTATGTTGATTTTTGTATCCTGTAACTTCACTGAATTTCTTTATCAGTTCCAATAGTTTTTTGGTGGAGTCTTTAGGTTTTTCCAAATATCAGATCATATCATCTGCAAACAAGGATAATTTGACTTCTTCCTTTCCAATGTGGACATCCTTTATTTTTTTCTCATTCCTGATTGCTCTTGCTAGGACTTCCAGTACTATGTTGAATAACAGTGGTTAAAATGAGCATCTTTGTGGTGTTCTAGATTTTAGTTCAGTTTTTCCTCATTCAGTATAGTATTAGCTGTGGGTCTGTTGCATATGGCTTTTATAGTGTTGAGGATGTTCCTTACTATACCCAGCTTTATGAGGGTTTTTATTATGAAAGAATTTTGAATTTTATCAAATGCTTTCTTTAGCATCAGTTGAAAATATGTGGGGTTTTTTTGTTTTTGTTTTTGTTTTGAAAAATAGAGATGAGGTTTCACCATATTGGTCAGGCTGGTCTTGAACTCCTGACTTCAGGTGATCCACCGCCTAGGCCTCCCAAAGTGCTGGGATTACAGGCATGAGCCACCAAATCCCGGCCTCTAAATATGTGGTTTTTGTCCTTCATTCTGTTGATATGCTGTATTACATTGATTGATTTGCATATGTTGAACCATCTTTGCATCCCTGGGATAAATAAATCCCACTTGGTCACGGTGGATGATCTTTTAATGTATTTTTGGATTCAGGTTGCTAGTAATTTTGTTGAGGATTTTTGCCTTAATGTTCATCAACGATATTAGCCTATGGTTTTCTTTTTTTTTAATGTGTCTTTGTTTGGTTTTGGTATCAGGATAATACTGGCCTTGTAGAGTGAGTTTGGAGGTTTTTCATTTTCCTATATTTTTCAGAATAGTTTGAGCAGGATTGGTGTTCTTTAAATGTTTGTTAGGCCAGGCACAGTGGCACATGCCCATAATCCCAGCACTTTGGGAGGCTGAGGCAGGCGGATTACAAGGTCAGGAGTTCGAGACCAGCCTGGCCAACACAGTGAAATTCCGTCTCTACTAAAAATACAAAAATTAGCTGGATGTGGTGGTGGGCACCTGTAATCCCAGCTACTTGAGAGGCTGAGGCAGGAGAATCGCTTGAAACTGGAAGGTGGAGGTTGCAGTGATCCAAGATTGCACCACTGCACTCCAGCCTGGGCAACAAGAGCAAAACTCTGTCTGAATGAATGAATGAATGAATGAATAAATAGATAAATGTTTGCTAAATAAAATTCAGCAGCAAAGCCGTGGGGTCTTGGGCTTTTCTTTGCGAGGAGATGTTATTTCAGCTTCTGTTTTATTACTTGTTATCGGTGTATTCAGGTTTTGAATCTCTTCATAGTTAATCTTCGTAGGTTGCGTGTGTCTAGAAGTTTGTCTATTTCTTCCAATTTATTGGCATGTAGTTGCTCATAGTAGCCTCCAATGATCTTTTGAATTTCTGTGGTATTGGTTGTAATGTCTCCGTTTTCATCTCTGATTTTATTTATTTATATCTTAGTCTGCCTAAAGGTTTGTTGATTTTCTTTTCAAAAAACTTTTTGTTATGTTAATCTTTTGTACTGTTTTCCTTGTTTTAATTCCATTTATTTCTACTCTGATCTTTTTTTTTTTTTGAGACCGAGTCTTGCTCTGTGCCTAGGCTGGAGTACAGTAGCATGATCCCAGCTCATTGCAACATCCGCCTCTTGAGTTCAAGCAATTCTCCTGCCTCAGCCTCCTGTGTAGCTGGGATTACAGGTGCCCACCATCACTCCCAGCTAATTTTTGTATTTTTAGTACAGGTGGGGTTTTACCATCTTGGCCAGGCTGATCTTGAACTCCTGACCTCAAGTGATCTGCCTGCCTCAGCCTCCCAAAGTGCTGAGATTACAGGCGTGAGCCACCAATCCTGGCCTTCTGATCTTTATTATTTCTTTTATTTTACTAATTTTAGGTTTGGTTTGCCTTTGCTTTTCTAGTTCTTTAAGGTGCATCATTAGGTTACTTGCTGTTTTTCTACTTTTTTTTTTTTTTTTTTGAGACAGACTCTCTGTTGCCCAGGCTGGAGTGCAGTAGCACAATTTTGACTCACTGCAACCTCTGCCTCCTGGGTTCAAGCAATTCTCCTGCCTCAGCCTCCCTAGAAGCTAGGACTACAGGCATGCACCACCCTGCCTGGCTAATTTTTTGTATTTTTAGTAGAGACAGGGTTTCACCATGTTGGCCACGCTGGTCTTGAACTCCTGACCTCAGGTGATCCGCTCACCTCAGCCTTCCAAAAATGTTGGGATTACAGGCATAAACCACCACACCTGGCCCAGTTTTTCTACTTGTTTGATGTAGATGCCTATAGCTATAAACTTTCCTCTTAGTACTGCTTTTGTAGTATTCCATAGGTTTTGGTATGTTGTGTTTCCATTATTTTTTTCAAGAAATTTTTGAATTTCTTAATTTCTTCAGTGACCCCACTGGTCATTCAGGAACATATTGTTTAATTTTTATGTTTTCGTTTAGTTTCCAAAATTCCACTTGTTACTGATTTCTAGGTTCATTGCATTGTGGTCAGAAAATACTTGATATTATTTCAACTTTTTTGAAATTTTTAAAGATACTCCTGATGGGTTGTATGCGTCTTAGGAATTTATCTATTTCTTCTAGGTTTTCCAATTCATTGGCGTATCGTTGCTCATAGTGGCTTCTGATGAACCTTGAATTTCTCTGGTATTGGTGGCAATTTTTCCTTTTTCATTCTCTGATTTTGTGTCTTCTCACTTTTTTTGGCCTATCATATGGATCATATGGTCTATTTATTTATTTTATTTTATTTTTTTGAGACGGAGTTTCGCTCTTGTTACCCAGGCTGGAGTGCGATGGCGCGATCTCAGCTCACCGCAACCTCCGCCTCCTGGGTTCAAGCAATTCTCCTGCTTCAGCCTCCTGAGTAGCTGGGACTACAGGCGTGCACCACCATGCCCAGCTATTTTTTGTATTTTTAGTAGAGACGGGGTTTCACCTTGTTGACCAGGATGGTCTCGAGCTCTTGACCTCGTGATCCACCCTCCTCAGCCTCCCAAAGTGCTGGGATTATAGGCTTGAGCCACCACGCCCGGCCCTATTTATTTATTTATTGAGATGGAGTCTCACTCTGTCGCCAGGCTGGAGTGCAGTGGCACGATCTTGGCTCACTGCAACCTCCACCTCCCGGGTTCAAGTGATTCTCCTGCCTCAGCCTCCTGAGTAGCTAGGACTATAGGCACATACCACCACGCCCAGCTAGTATTTGTATTTTTAGTAGAGATGGGGTTTCACCATGTTGGCCAGGATGGTCTCAAACTTCTCACCTCATGATTTGCCCTCCTTGGCCTCCCAAAGTGCTGGGATTACAGGCGTGAGTCACCACACCTGGCCTGTATGGTCTATTCTTTAGAACGATCCATGTGCTGAGAAGAATGTGTATTCTGCAGCCATTGGATTAAATATTCTATGCTTATCTATTAGGTCCATTTGGTCTATAATGCAAATTAAGTCTGATATTTCTTTGCCGATTTTCTATCTGGATGATCTGCCCAATGCTGTAAATGAGGTGTTGAAGTCTTCAGCTAGTGTATTAGGATCATTCTCTCCTTTTAGCTCTATTAGTATTTGCTTTAACTCTATTAATATTTGCTTTATAGTAGCAACACTGGATGCTTCAGTGTTGGGTGCATACATATTTACAGTTGTCGTATTCTCTTGCAGAATTGACCCTTTTATCAGTACACAGTGATCTTGGTGTCTTTGTATAGTTTCTGTCTTGAAATCTATTTTGTCTGATAAAAGTATCACTATTCCTCTTGTTTGGTTTCCATTTGCATGGAATATTTTTTTTCCATCTTTTTATTTTCAGTCTGTGTATGTCTTTATAAGTGAAGTGTGTTAGTGTGTTTCAGGCAACAGGCTGTTGAGTTTGTTTGTTTGTTTTTTTTAATCAACCACCCTATGTCTTTTGATTGGAGAGTTTAGTCCATTTACATTTAGTGTTATTATTGATAAGTCAGGACTTACTCCTGCCATTTTGTTATTTGTTTTCTGGTCTTCTTTTCCTTCCTTTCTGTCTGTCTTTTAGTGAAGGTGGTTTTCTGTGGTGGTATGTTTTAATTTTTTGCTTTTTATTTTTTGTGTATCTGTTGTATATTTTTTTATTTGAGATTACCCTAAGGCTTGCAAACAGTATTTCATAACTCATTATTTTAAATTGATGACAATTTAACATTGGTTGTGTAAATAAATAAGCAAAGAGAAAACTAATAAAAACTCTCTAACTTTGTCCCCGCCTTTTTAACTTTTTGTTGTTTCTGTTTTGTTTTTAACTTTTAAGTTCAGGAGTACTGTACAGGTTTGTTATATAGGTAAACTCATGTCATAGGGATTTGTTGTACAGACCATTTCATCTGGTATTTGGTCTAGCACCTGTCAGTTATTTTTTCTGATCCTTCCCCTCCTCCCATCCTCCACCCTCCAGTAGACCCCATTGTCTGTTGTTTCCCTCCATGTGACCATGTGTTCTCATCATTTAGCTGCTTCTTAAAAGTAAGAACATACAGTATTTGGTTTTCTGTTCCTGCATTAGTTTGCTAAGGATAATGGTCTCTGGCTCCTTTTTCATTGTTTCTGTGTATATACTGTACTGTCTATGTCTTGGAAACTTAATGTTTTCAATAGATCCATCTTTTAGTCTTTCTACTTAAGATATTAGTAGTTTGCGCACCATGATTACATTGTAGGGTTTTGTTTGTTTTTGCTTGAGATGAAGTCTCCGATCTGTTGCCCGGGCTGGAGTGCAAGGGCACAATCTCAGCTCACTGCAACCTCCGCCTCCCGGGTTTAAGTGATTCTCCTGCTTCAGCCTCCTGAGTAGCTGGGATTACAGGCACCTACCACCATATTTGGCTAATTTTTCTATTTTTAGTAGAGATGGGGTTTTACCATGTTGGCCGGGCTGGTTTCAAACCCCTGACCTCAGGCAGTTTGCCTCCCTCAGCCACCCAAAGTGATGGGATTATAGGCATGAGCCACTGCACTGGCCTAATTGTATTGTTATACTATTCTGTGTACTTAACTATTACCAGTTAGTTTTGTACTTTCAGATGGTTTCTTATTGCTCATTAACATCCTTTTCTTTTAGGTTGAAGAACTCTCTAGCATTTCTTGTAGGATAGGTCTGGTGTTGATGAAGATGAAATCTCTTAGCATTTGTTTGTCTGGGAAAGTCTTTATCCTTCATGTTTGAAGGATATTTTTGCCGGATATACTATTCTAGGGTAAAAGTTTTTCCTTGAGCACTTTAAATATGTCATGCCATTCTCTCCTGGCCTCTTGAGGTTTTTACTGAAAAGTCTGCTTCCAGACATATAGGCACTGCTTTGTAAGTTATTTGTTTCTTTTCTCTTGCTCCTTTTCAGATTTTTTTTTTCTTTATCCTTGACCTTTGGGGGTTTAATTAATAAATATCTTGAGGTGGTCTTATTTGGGTTAAATCTGCTTGGTCTTCTATAACCTTCTTGTACTTGAACATTGATATCTTTCTCTAGGTTTGGGAAGTTCTCATATTTATCCCTTTGAATAAACTTTCTACCCCTATCTCTTTCTCTGCCTCCTCATTAAGGCCAGTAACTCCTAGATTTTCCCTTTTATATATACATAGAGAGGGATGAGGGTCTCATTTTGTTGCCCTTTTATATATAGAGAGAGAGATGGTAGTCTCCCAGGCTGGTCTTCAACTTTTGACCTCAAGCCATCCTCCCACCTTGGCCTCCCAGTGTTGAGATTACAGGTGTAAGCCACCACACCTGGCCAGATTTGCCTTTGATGCCATTTTCTAGATCTTGTAGGCCTGCTTCATTTTTTTTTTTTTCTAGATAGAGTCTTGCTCTGTTGCCCCGGCTGGAGTGCAGTGGCATGATCTCGGCTCACTGCAGCCTCCCTCTCCTGGGTTCTAGTGATTCTCATGCCTCAGCCTCCCATGTACCAGCTAATTTTTGTATTTTCAGTAGAGATGAGGTTTCCCTATGTCGCCCAGGTTGGTCTTGAACTCCTGGCCTCAAGCGATCCACTTATCCACATCCAGCTGCTTCATTCTTTTTCATTCTTTATGCTTTTGTTTCCTCTGACAGCATATTTTCAAACAGCCTGTCTTCAGGTTCACTAATTCTTTCTTCTGCTTGATTAGTACTGCTGGTGAGAGACACTGATTCGTTCTTCAGTATGTTAACTGCATTTTTAAACTCTACAACGTCTGCTTGATTCTTTTTTTGTTTTTGTTTGCTTGTTTTTTTGTAGAGACAGGCTCTCACTATGTTTCCCAGGCTGGTCTCGAACTCCTGGGCTCAAGCACACATCCCACTTCAGTCTCCCAAAGTGTTGCTTGGGGTTAGGGGAGGGGTGACTCCAGGCTACCTTGGCTGCCCCAGCTGGTATCTCTTTAGGTCACATGGACATGAAGTCCAGTGGCTCTGAACCCAGTACAGAACCAGGACTTGCCCTGGGATTGCAGTCCTTGTGGCCTAGACTGCTTTTCAAGTTTATTTAGGACCCCAGCACACTTTAGTCTACAGTGGCAAGGTTTGTCAGAACTCATGTAGCGACTGCTGAGATGGGCAATTCCCCTCCGGCTAGGGCTGGTCTAAATGCTCCCTCCCTAAGTTCGACCTGAGTTCTGCCTGGTATTGCTTTCTGCTGCGACAGGGCAGCACTGAATTCCAATGCATAGTCCCACAATTACTGCATTCTCCCTCCCTGAAGCATACCAATTTTCTCTCTGTGCCAGGCAGCCATTGCTGGGGTTGGGGGATGGACAGCGTTGGCAATTCAAGGCTGTCTTTCCTGCTCTCTTCAGTGCTTTTTGCAGTGATACGAAATTGAAACCATGTACTATGATCACTCATCTGAAATTTGGTTCTTATGAGAGTGCTTTTTTCATGTGGATAGTTGTTCAATTTGGTGTTCCTGTGGGGAGGACAAGCTGTGGAGACTTCTATTCGTCCATCTTGCCCTACCTTCTTCCCTCTTTTTTTTTTGTTCAAATAAAAAGTTTTGGGGCCAGTTGCAGTGACTCACCCTTGTAGTCCCAGCACTTTGGGAGGCTGAGGCAGGTGGATCACTTGAGCCCAGGAGTTTGAGACCAGTTTGGGCAACATGGCAAAACCCTGTCTCTACAAAATTAAAAAAATTAGCTGATGCGGTGATGTGCACCTGTAGTGCCAGCTACTGAGGTGGCTGAGATAGGAGGATCAGTTGAGCCCAGGGAGGTCAAGGCTGTAGGGAGCTGTGATTGCACCACTACACTCCAGCCTGGGCAACAGAGTGAGACCTTGTCTGAAAAAAAAATTTTATTGAACAATTTTGAAAATTAAGATAAAATTCATATTGCATAAAACTTACCATTTTAACCAAAATATATAGTTTAATAGCTTTTAGTAAATGTACAGTGTTAAGCAACCATCACTGTCTAATTCCAGAACTTTTTTTTTTTTTTGAGATAGAGTCTTGCTCTGTTGCCCGGGCTAGAGTGCAGTGGCACGATCTCAGCTCACTGCAACTTCCACCCCCCAGGTTTAAGCCCTTCTGTTTCAGCCTCCTGACTAGCTGGGATTACAGGCACCTGCCACCATGCCCAGCTAATTTTTTTGTTTTATTAGAGATGGGGTTTCACCTTTGTTGGTCAGGCTGGTTTCAAATTCCTGACCTCGGGCTATCCACCTGCCTCGGCCTCCCAACGTTCTGGGATTACAGGTGTGAGCCACCGAGCCCAGCCAATTCCAGAGACAGAGTTTCGCTGTTGTTACCCAGACTGGAGTGCAATGGCACAATCTCGGCTCACCGCAACCTCCGCCTCCTGGGTTCAAGCAATTCTCCTGCCTCAGCCTCCCGAGTAGCTGGGACTACAGGCGCGCACCACCGTGCCCAGCTAATTTTTGTATTTTTAGTAGAGACAGGGTTTCACCTTGTTGACCAGGATGGTCTTGATCTCTTGACCTTGTGATCCACCCGCCTCGGCCTCCCAAAGTGCTGGGATTATAGGCGTGAGCCACCGTGCCCGGCCCCTCCAGAACATTTTTATCTCCTCGAAAAGAAATCTTGTCCTCATTAAGTAGTCACTCCTTGTTTCCCTTTCTTCTCAAACCCTAGCAGCCACTATTCTGCTTTCTGTCTCTGTGGTGTCATATATTTTATCATCTTTTGTGTTTCACTTCTCTCAATCAGCATGTTTTCAAGATTTATTCTTGTAGCATATATCAGTACTGCATTTCTTTTTATGGCTCGATAATGTTCCATTGTATGTAAACGGCACATTTTGTTTGTGACTGGCAGTGTAGTAGCTTTGTTTACACCAGCATCACCACAGACTCTGAGTAATGCATTGTGCTTTGATGTTATGACAGCTATGATGCCACTAGACTGTAGGAATTTCTCTGCTCTGTCAGTAATTTTTTTTTTCTCGAAAGCCAGTAGCCTCATAGAAGGCTTTGTTATAATCTTATGGGACCAGTGTTGTGAATATGGTCCGTCATTGACTGAGATGGCTTATGCAGTGCATGGCTATGATTCCTTTTTTTGTGTGTGTATTCTTTATGTTTTTCCATGTATAAAATCCTATCATTAGTGAATAGTGATAGTTTTACTTTACAATTTGGATGCTCTTTCTTTCTTTCTTTTTTTCTCTTTTTTGCCTAATTGATCTGGCTAGAACTTTTAATATAATGTTGAATAGCAATGATGAAAACAGGCATACTTGTCTTGGTCCTGATGTTAGGGGAAAGCTTTCAGACAATCGCTATTAACTACTTAGATCTTCATTATGCACAGATTATGTAATTGTGAATTTGCCTACTTGGTGAAATTTATTTGTGATGTCAAAATAAAAACTAATACTGCTTTCTTCTTCTTTTCTTTTTCTTTCTTGAGACAAGATCTCTCTCAGTTGTCTAGGCTGAAGGGTTTTTGTTTCTCTTTCTTTCTTTTGACTCACAGTCTTGCTCTGTCACCCAGGCTGGAGTCAGTGGCATGATCTCGGCTCACTGCAACCTCCACCTCCCAGGTTCAAGTGATTCTTCTGCCTCAGCCTCCAGGGTAGCTGGGACTACAGGTGCCCACCACCACGCATGGCTAATTTTTTTTTAATTTTTAGTAGAGATGGGGTTTTGCCATATTGACCAGGCTGGTCTCAATTTCCTGTCTTCTGATCCACCCATCTCATCCTCCCAAAGTGCTGGGATTACAGACATGAGCCCGTAGGGGTTTTTTTAAGGAAACATAAAAGGAACCCTGAAGTTAAAATTCGTATATTTAATTGACAAATTTGTTGCTTTAACAAGACTTTTTCTTTAAGTGTTTTCACAAGTTTTACGAGGACTTTAAATGTGCTTGTTATAAATAAAGACTAGTGGCAAGTTATAAGAAAATTGTAATAATTACTTTTTTAAAGTTGATAAATTATCAAAGCAGAGTGAATTTTAATTTTTAGTGATTATTGCAGAAGGTATTGAGTGAACAGCTTTGTAACTTTCCACAAGAAAGCCATACTTTAGACAGCTGGAAATAAAACCCTAGATTTTAAGGTTTTTTTATGTAATGGACGATGGTTTTTGGATGTCATCTTTATTATTTTATTTTTCATACCAAATCTAATATTATCTCTTTTGTATTTAGGTTCGGTTGGTGATAGTGGATGGTATTGCTTTTCCATTTCGTCATGACCTAGATGACCTGTCTCTTCGTACTCGGTTATTAAATGGCCTAGCCCAGCAAATGATCAGTCTTGCAAATAATCACAGATTAGCTGTAAGTATTAACTAGTGAAGAGAGTTATACAACAAAGTCAAGACTGTATAAAATGTTAATGTCAAAATGTATAAAATGAAAGGCCAGGCGCGGTGGCTCAAGCCTGTAATCCCAGCACTTTGGGAGGCTGAGGCGGGTGGATCACGAGGTCAAGAGATCGAGACCATTCTGGTCAACCTGGTGCAACCCCGTCTCTACTAAAAATACAAAAAATTAGCTGGGCATGGTGGCACGTGTCTGTAATCCCAGCTACTCAGAAGGCTGAGGCAGGAGAATTGCCTGAACCCAGGAGGCGGAGGTTGCGGTGAGCTGAGATCCTGCCATTGCACTCCAGCCTGGGTAACAAGAGCGAAACTCCGTCTCAAAAAAAAAAAAAAAAAAATGTATAAAATGAAATAGCAAAATAGCATTTGCCTGAGTAATAAATAACATAGGCATGCAGTTTTGAGTAAAGTTTCTGTTTGGTTTGGTTTCTGTTAAAAAAATTTTAGTCATAAATGTCAGTTTTCCTTCAAAAAACAAGCGTAATTAATATGTCATTTTAAAAAATGGACTTTGTAGCTGGGCACAGTCTTCCTGTCTTCTGATCCACCCATCTCATAAGATGAGATGAGATCAGATGAGGCCCACGCCTGTTATCCCAGCAAGCACTTTCAGAGCCGAGGCAGGCAGATCACAAGGTCAGGAGTTGAAGACCAGCCTGGCCAATATGGTGAAACCCTGTGTTTTTACTAAAAAGAAAAAATAAAAAAAATTGGCCAGGCATGGTGGCACATGCCTGTAATCCCAGCTACTTGGGAGGCTGAGGCAGGAGAATTGCTTGAACCCAGGAGGTGGAGGTTGCAGTGAGCCAAGATGGCACCATTGCACTCCAGCCTGGGCAACAGAGCAAGACTTCATTTCAAGAAAAAAAAAATGAACTTTGTTTGATAAAGAAGTCCCACCTTTGTTAATTGCAGTGTCTTCTTTGTTTAAATAAACTTTGGATGTTTTTCAGGTCAACTCTTCCAACATCCCTGGTTTTCTTTTACTCTGAGTCTTTGATTATCATGTAATATATAATCACAGATTCAGAGGGATTTAAACATTACATAGTGTAAACAACCTAGATGATTTGAGGTAGAGCTAAATAACTCTTGAAGATTTGAAATGTGAGGAAAGAAGTAAATATAGGCTCAGAAGTGAAGAGAATTTCTTTTTTTTTGAGACAGAGTCTCACTCTGTCACTCAGGCTGGATTGCAGTGGTTTGTGATCTTGGCTAGCTGCAGCCTCCGCCTTCCAGATTCAAGCAGTTCTCTGCCTCAGCCTCCTGAGTAGCTGGGATTACAGGCGCTTGCCAAAATGCCCAGCTAATTTTTTTGTATATTTAGTAAAGATGGCATTTCACCATCTTGGCCAGGCTGATCTTGAACTCCTGACCTTGTGATCCACCGACCTCGGCCTCCCAAAGTGCTGAGATTACAGGCATGAGCCACCACGCCCTGCCTATATCTATCTATCTATCTATCTATCTATCTATCTATCTATATTTTTTAAGTTTTGCCTTACTCCTTTTTAACTGCCTGTTTACCGTTACTTCCCATTCTGAAACCGCATCTCACCATTGATGGAAATATACACACTTGTCTGGGAGTAAGATGTAAGAAGGTCAGACTGCTTAGCTTGATTTCTTTGTCCTCACCTTAATTAGAGAGACCTTAGCACATGCTTGTAATACATCATAAATAAATAAAGAACTTCCCCAATAAAATCATTTCAAATCAGACTTTTTTCTTTGAATTTCCAGATTTTTGCCTTTTGCTGAAAAGTATAGTGTCCCATGTTTGAATTACTTCTTGCTTAAATTAATTGTAATTTAGCATTTTGTTAATGTCAGTGAAGAGCTCCCAGTAGGGGGCACTCAAGACTAATGGGTTGCATAGTTCCTTATTTTGTTGTTGTTTTGTTTTGTTTTTGAGATGGAGTTTCGCTCTGTTGCCCAGGCTGGAGTGCAGTGGTATAATCTCGGCTCACTGCAACTGGGAGGCAGAGGGCCTCCCAGGTTCAAGCAATTCTCCTGCCTCAGTCTCCCGAGTAACTGGGACTACAGGTGAAAGCCACCACGCCCAGCTAATTTTTTGTATTTTAGTAGAGACAGGGTTTCACCATGTTGCCCAGGCTGGTCTTCAACTCCTGAGCTCAGGCAATCCGTTCATTTCGGCCTCCCAAAGCATTGGGATTACAGATGTGAGGTACTGCACCTGGATCCTTATGTTATTATTTTAACAGAAATAGCTTCATCTTTTCTGACTAAAAAAGCAATCCAAACAATAACATCAAATAGTAGGTAGTGTTTAAGAAGAGTGCTGTAAATATAAACGTTCTAACATGGAAGAAGATACATACAGATATATTATTGAGTGAGAAAATTTAAGTTGTATATAAAATATATTTAGTGTAATCCCACGTTAGAGAAAACTTGAAATTATATGTATGCATTTATATTTGTATATATGAAGAGAAATATCTGAAAGGACCAAAACATTAACAGTAGCTACTTCTTTTTTATTTTTTTGGATACGCAATCTTACTGGAGTGCAGTGGCACAATCAAGGCTCACTGTAGCATCAACATCCCAGGCTCAAGTGACCCTCGCACGTCAGCCTCCCTAGTAGCTGAAACTACAGGCGCATGTCACCATGCCTGCCTAATTTTTTTTTTTTTTAAATAGAGATAGGGTTTCATCATGTCTCCCAGCTGGTCATTAACTCTTGGGCTCAAGTGATCATCTGCTTACCTTAGCCAAAGTGCTTGGATTACATGCATGAGCCACTGTGCCCGGCTTTGGTTACTTCTAAGGATAGGATTTTGTGGGGTCAGGGACACACTTTCTCCCTCTTTATAAATTCTTTGCTTGAAGGTTCTTTCCCCCCCAATTAGCATATATATATATATATATAACGTGTATGGCTTTTGATAATGTGTTTTATAATTTTAAGGCCAGATGTGGTGGCTCACACCTATAGTCCCAGCTCTTTTGGAAGGCCAAAGTGGGAAGATCGCTTGAAGCCAGGAGTTTGAAACCAGCCTGGACGACAAAGCCTGACCCCATCTCTTAAAAAAAAGAAAAATACATAAAATAAGAATAATTGGCCAGGCAAGGTAGCTCATGCCTGTAATCCCAGCACTTTGGGAGGCTGAGGCAGGCAGATCATGAGGTCAGGTGTTTGAGACCAGCCTGACCAACAAGCTGAAACACCGTCTCTACTAAATATACACAAATTATCCAGGCATGCTCCTGTAATCCCAGCTACTCGGGAAGCTGAGGCAGGAGAATCGCATGAACCCAGGAGGCGGAGGTTGCAGTGAGCTGAGATCACACCTCTGCACTCTATCTAGCCTGAGCAACGCAGCGAGACTCCATCTCAAAAAGAAAAGAAAATAATAATTTTAAGGTATTTTTGGTTTATTTTTTTGAGACAGACTGTTGTCCAGGCTGGAGTGCAATGGGCTGATCTCAGCTCACTGCAGACTCTGTCTCAAGAAAAAGAATAAAAGAATATTATATGCTTTTTTTTTTCTTCTTTTTTTTTGAGATGGAGTCTAGCTCTGTCGCCCATGCTGGAATGCAGTGGCACAATCTCGGCTCACCACAACCTCTGCCTCCCAGGTTCAAGCGATTCTCCTGCCTTAACCTCCCAAGTAGCTGGGATTACAGGTGCGTGCCACCACGCCCAGATAATTTTTGTATTTATAGTAAAGATGTGGTTTCACCATGTTGGTCAGGCTGGTCTTGAACTCCTGACCTCGTGATCTACCCACCTCAGCCTCCCAAAGTGCTGGGATTATAGGCATGAGCCACTGCATCAGGCCCAGGTATGCTTTTTGTAAAAAAAAAAAAAAAGTTGTAAACAATAAAAAATGCAGAAAGTGATTATTCATTACCTAGAAATGGTGTAAATATTGTTATCTGGTGTAAATATTTTTGTTGACTTTATGCATATACAAACTTACTTTTTAGAAAATGAGTTCATGTCACAACAGTGGCTCATGCCCATATCCCAGCACTTTGGAAGGCCAAGGTAGGAGAATCCCTTGAGCCCATGAGTTTGAGACCAACCTGGGAAATACAGTGAGACTTTGTCTCTACAATTTTTTTTTTTTTTTGAGAGGGAGTCTTGCTCTGTTGCCCAGGCTAGAGTGCAGTGTGCTATCTTGACTCACTGCAACCTCCAGCTTCTGGATTCAAGTGATTCTCCTCCCTTAGTCTCCTGAGCAGCTGGATCACAAGTGCGCACCACCACACCGGGCTAATTTTCTTTATTTTTAGTAGAGATGGGGGCTTCACCATGTTAGCCAGATGGTCTCAATCTTCTGACCTTGTGATCCACCAGCCTCAGCCTCCCAAAGTGCTGGGATTCAAGGTGTGAGCCACCCTGCCTGGCCAATTTTTTAAAAATGTTAGCCAAGTATAATGGCATGCACCTATAGACCTAGCTACTTGGGAGGGTGAGGTGGGAGGATTGCTTGAGGCTGGGAGACGGAGGTTGCAGTGAGTCAGGAACATACCACTGTGCTACAGCCTAGACAACAGAACAAGACCTTGCCTCCAAAAACACAAAAAGAAAAAGAAAACGTGGTCATATACATGCTATTATGCAAAGCAGCTTTCTGTTTTTCACTTAATACAGTATGAACATTTTTTATGTACACTACTTTTTTTGTTTTGTTTTCCATGTACACTACTCATAAGTCTGCTTTACGCTAACAGCTATGTAGTATTTTGTTGTATGACTGTAGCATAGGATTTTTTTGTATTTGTTTTTAGGTTTTTTTTTTTTTTTTAGACAGGTTCTTGCTCTGTCACTCAGGCTGGAGTGCAGTGGCATGATCTTGATTCACTGCAGCCTCAATCTCCTGGGCTTAAGCAATCCTTTCACCTCAGTCTCCTGTGTAGCTGGGACTACAGGCACATACCACCACACCCAGCTGATTTTTAAATTTTTGGTAGAGGCCAGGTGCAGTGGTTCACACCTGTAATCCCACCACTTTGGGAGGCTAAGGCAGGTGGATCACTTGAGGTCAGGAGTTAGAGAACAGCCTGACCAACATAGTGAAACTTTGTCTGTACTAATAATACAAAGATTAGCTGGGCGTGGTGGTGCACACTTATAGTCCCAGCTACTCAGGAGGATGAGGCAGGAGAATCACTTGAACTCGGGAAGCGGAGGTTAGAGTGAGCCAAGATCATACCACTGCACTCCAGCTTGGGCGACAGAGCAAGACTCTGTCTCATACATACATACATAAATTTTTTGTAGCGATAAGGTCTCCCTATGTTGCCCAGGCTGGTCTCTAACTTCTGGGCTTGAGGAATTCACCTGTCTCAGCCTTCCATAGGCATGAGCCACTGTGCCTGGCCTGGAATGTAGTTTTTTAGCCACCTCTCTATTGATTTTCTTTTTTTCTTTCTTTTTTTTTTTTTTTTTTTTGTTTGAGACAGAGTCTTGTTCTGTCACCCAGGCTGGAGTGCAGTGGCACAATCTTGGCTCACCACAGCCTCCACCTCTAAGGTTCAAGAGCTTCTCGTACCTGAGTCTCCCGAGTAGCTGGGATTAGAGGTGTACATGACCACACCTGGCTAATTTTTGTATTTTTAGTAGAGATGGGGTTTCGCCATGCTGGCCAGACTGGTCTCAAACTCCTGGCCTCAAGTGATCCATCCTTCTCGGCCTCCCAAAGTGCTGGGATTACAGACATGAGCCACCACACCTAGCCTAGAATAAATTTCTTAAAGTGAAATTATTAGGCCAAAGAAATCAACTTTTGAACATTTGTTATTTATTATAAAATTACTCTCAGAAACCGTGTTCCAAAGTATGTCTCTACAGCAATGAATGGGAACACTTTTTTTCCCATATCTTTACCAACTTTGGGTACCAGTCTTTTAAATCTTTGCCAAATTGATGTGGGGAAAGTCCTTTAAAAAATATGTTTCTTGGCCTGGCACAGTGGCTCATGCCTGTAATCCCAGCACTTTGGGAAGCCAAGGAGGGTGGATCACCTGAGGTCTAGAGTTTGAGACAAGCCTGGCCAATATGGCCACATTTTCATACTAAAAATATGAAAAAATCAGCTGGGTGTGGTGGTTTGCACTTGCAGTTTCAGCTGCTTGGGAGACTGAGGCAGGAGAATTGCTTGAACCCAGGAGGTGGAGGTTGCACTCCAGCTTGAGCTACAGAGCAAGACTCCATCTAAAAAAAAAAAAAGTTTCTTAGGCCGGGCATGGTGGTTCAAGCCATCCCAGCACTTTGGGAGGCCGAGGCGGGTGGATCACAAGGTCAACAGATCAAGACCATCCTGGTCAACATAGTGAAATCCCGTCTCTACTAAAAATACAAAAAATTAGCTGGGCATAGTGACACGTGCCTGTAATCCCAGCTACTCAGGAGGCTGAGTCAGGAGAATTGCCTGAACCCAGGAGGCAGAGGTGGCGGTGAGCCGAGATCGCACCATTGCACTCCAGCCTGGGTAACAAGAGTGAAACTCCGTCTCAAAAAAAAAAAGTTTCTTTGATTATTAGGATAATTTTTTAAGCAGCTTTAATGACATATAATCCATATACCTTAAAATTTATCCTTTTAAAGTGTACAATTCAGTGATTTTTAGTGTATTCAGAGTTTTGCAGCTATCAAAACTGTCTAATTTTAGAATATTTCCATCACCCCAAAAAAGAAACCCCCACCTCACAATGACCTTCAGAATATTTAAAATGTCTGCTCCTTCACGTTCACTTTTCAAATCTCATGCAAATTTTTCTTGTGGTCAACTATAACCTTGAACCCTATGGGGAAAGTAATTCTGGGTTCTGGGAAACAGAATTCCAGGTTTTTTTAAAAAAAAATCCTCTTTTCTGCTGGGCACAGTGGCTCATGCCTTGCACTTTGGGAGGCCGAGGTGGGTGGATTATCTGAGGTCAGGAGTTTGCAACCAGCCTGGCCAACATAGTGAAACCCCATTTATACTCAAAATACAAAAAAAATTAGATGGATGTGGTGACAGGCACCTGTAATCCTAGCTACTTGGGAGGCTGAGGCAGGAGAATCACTTGAACTGGGAGGTGGAGGTTGCAGTGAGCTGAGGTCATGCCACTGTACTCCAGCTTGGGTAGCAGAGTGAGATTCCATAAAAATAAAAACTACTTATTCTTTAGAAGCTTGGCATAATCACATAATAATTTTCATTTGTATCATGGAGGCCAATCATTTTGCAAAAATAATATAATTACTACATAAATATTTGCTAATAATGGAAATCCTAATTTTGACATGTCGAATACCTGGTAAATCAGTAGTTCGATTTACATTTTCCTGAAGATACGTAATGGGTAAACTACTCTCTAAACCAGCACTGTCCAGTAGAACTGATGGAAAGATGAAAATATACAGTCTAGTACAGTAGCTGCATGGCTGTTCACTTGAAATACAGCGAATGCTACTGAGCTACTGAATTTATACTTTTAATTTAACTTTTAAAAGCTACACATGGGCCAGGCACTGTGGCTCATGCCTGTAATTCCAGCACTTTGGGAGGCCGAGGTGGGAGGATCATTTGAGGCCAGGAGTTCGAGGTTGGTCTAGACAACACTGTGAAACCCTGTCTCTACAAATAATTTAAAAATTAGCTAGGCATGCTGGTGCATACCTATAGTTCCAGCTACTAGGGAGGCTGAGGCAGGACAATTTCTTGAGCCCAGGACTTCAAGGCAGTGAGCTATGATTGTGCCCCTGCACCCCAGCCTGGGTGACAGAATGAGACCCCATCTCTAAGAAGTATTCTTTAAAAATGCTACCAATTTAAGTTCCTGCTTAGCTTATTCTAAGGTGCCTGATGTGAGGTAACAAAGGGAGAATGCCCTATGGCATGTAAGGGGAGAGGAACTAGAAGAAAATTATGTGATCACCTTGGTATCTAATTGAGATCTATGGGGATCACAGATGTTTCCTTTGTGGCTAAATAGAAATTTTGGCCAGGCGGTGGCTCATGCCTGTAATCCCAACACTTTGGGAGCCGAGGCGGGCGGATCACGAGCTCAAGAGATCAAGACCATCCTGGCCAACACTGTGAAACTCCTTCTCTACTAAAAATACAAAAAAACTAGTCGGGCATGGTGGCACATGCCTGTAGTCCCAGCTACTCGGGAGGCTGAGGCAGAAGAATTGCTTGAACCCAGGAGGTGGAGGTTGCAGTGAGCCGAGATTGCACCACTGCACTCCAGCCTGGTGACAGAGCAAGACTCCGTCTCAAAAAAAAAGAAAGAAATGTTAGGGTGTTACCAGTGCAATGGTAACGGCCAAATAACCTTTTTTCCCCTCAGGTTTTTTTTTTTCTTTTTGAGATGGAGTCTCGCTCTTATTGCCCAGGGTGGAGTAAAATGGTGCAATCTTGGCTCACTGCAACCTCCACCTTCTGGATTTAAGCGATTCTCCTGCCTCAGCCTCCAGAGTAGCTGAGGTTACAAGTGCCTGCCCCAATGCCTGGCTAACTTTTTTTTGTATTTTTAGGATGGGGTTTCACCATGTTGGCCAGGCTGTTCTTGAACTCCTGGCCTTAGGTGATGTGCCTACCTCTTCCCTGCAAAGCACTGGGATTACAGGTGTGAGCCACTGCGCCCAGCCTGTTTCTCAGTTTTCTTACGTAAAAAATTCATTTTCAGAGTAGACTACTTTTTCTTACCATTTTTCATGGAATTTTGTTATCAGTTTTAGCTTGCAATATTAACTCTTTTTTCTGGAGGGAAGGTCTGTATTAGAAGAATATATAAAGTAACGATTTCTGGAGATTTTGGGGTGGAAAAATCACAGATCTGACTTCTATGTTAAGTCAGCCTTAAACACTTTTGTTTTCACTGTTTTATTTAAAATTACTATCTTTCAAAACCTGGAACCTTTTCTGTAGGTCAGTATTTATTCCAAGAGAATTAGCAATATGAAACTGAGGGCCATCTGTGAGTTCCAAAGCAACACCTGTGGCTGTTACTAGCTGCCTCGCATAATCATAATTTGGAGTCATTTGACCTGACTACTAGGATTTTTTTTTCCCTAGTTCATCTACTTATATTGTACTTTCTTTATGATTTTAAATCTCTTCTCATAATTTGTTGCCTCAGTTTCTTTTTTCTTATAAGATTATAAACTAATACTATATTTACCTCCTTCCTAAAAATGTAAACATTGAGGTATTTATTAAGGATTTCATATTCCTTTGAATAAAAATATTCTGGGGAGGTAATAGTGATAAAGAACGTGGACTCAGGCCAGTTGCAGTGACTCATGCCTGTAATCCCAGCACTTTGGGAGGCTGAGGCAGGTGGATCACTTGAGGTCAGGAGTTCAAGACCAGCCTGGCCAACATGGTGAACCCCCATCTTTACTAAAAATACAAAAATTAGCCAGCTGTCGTGGCAGGCACCTGTAATCCTAGCTACTTGGGAGGCTGGGGTAGGAGAATCGCTTGAACCTGGGAGGTGGAGGTTGAAGTGAGCCGAGATTGCGCCACTGCACTCCAGCCTAGGCAGCAGAGCAAGACTCAATCTTTCTTTTTTCTTTTTTGAGATGAGGTCCTGCTTGGTCACCAGGCTGGAGTACAGTGACATGATCATGGCTCACTCCTGCCTCAACCTCCTGGGATCAAGCAATTCTCCCACCTTAGCCTCCTGAGTAGATGGGACTACAGCTGTGCACCACCATGCCCAACCAATGTTTTAAAAAGTTTTTTGTAGGTCAGGCACAGTGGTTCATGCCTATAATCCCAGCACTTTGGGAGGCTGAGGCAGGAGGATTGCTTGAGCCCAGGAGTTCAAGAAAATCCTGGGCAACATAGCAAGACCCTGTCCCTTAAAAAAAAAAAGTTTTGTGAGCTAGATGTGGCAAACTCCTCTAGTCCCAGGTATTCAGGAGGCTGAGGTGGAGGATTGTGTGATTTTAGGACTTCAAGGCCAACCTGGGCAACCTAGCAAGACCCCATCTCTAAAGTATGAAAATAAAATATTTTATGATCAGTAGAATCGTGTTTTCAGATAACTACGTATTTTATGGGTAGATTTTTTAAGTTTTTTAATCAGAAAAAGTTTTATTACATAAATGGCCATCTTTAGTAGGTAGATTGTTTTCAGATTACTAAAATCACAAGACTTTACTTGATAATTTTTAAAGAGACTCACCTAATTTTCTTACATTTTGTTTTTTAGGTAATTTTAACCAATCAGATGACAACCAAGATTGATAAAAATCAGGCCTTGCTCATTCCTGCTTTAGGTGGGTAAGCAATGAGATAAACATTTTAGTTAATCACAGTTTTTCCTCTCTCTTTCATTTGATTCTCATTGAGTACTATAAGCTCCATGAAAGCAGACTGTATTTGTCTTGTTCACTGGTTAATCTTAGCACTAAGTACAGTACCCTTAGATACTGACTGTTTCTTTTAGTTACTTAACATTTATTGAGTGACCAGACACAGTGTCTCACACCTGTAATCCTAGCACCTTGGGAGGCTGAGGTGGATCACTTGAGGCCAGGAGTTCAAGACTAGCCTGGCCAATATGGTGAAAACCCCATCTCAACTAAAAATACAAAAAACTTAGCCAGACATGGTGGCACACACTTGTAATCCCACCAACTTGGGAGGCTGAGGCAAGAGAATTGCTTGAACCTGGAAGATGCAGGCTGTGAGAAGCTGGAATCCTGCCATTGCACTCCAGCCTTGGTGACAGAGCGAGACTGTCTCAAAAAATTGCGTATCTACTGTCTAGTAACTGCTGTGTCAAAGATTCTTGCCCCCAGATAATTCACAGCGTTAGTCAGAAGGAGGGGTGAATCCACTTAAATCACACTACAGTAAATATCGTGGTTTTGTTAGAATGCAATGCTTCAAGATGTATGTCCACTAAAATCTTAAAGAATATTTTACCAGAGTTTTTACTTTTCTTCTGGAGGTCAGAAATATGTTAAGTTTGATGATTTGGAAAATTGGCAAATATATGGACTCAGACTATCAAGTTTTCTCAAAGCAAATAGAGGATAATGATTTGCAATATTCCCCTAGATAGGTAAAAATCTTATCATCTCAGGATGTTACTCATTTCCCAGGTTTTTTTTTTAAAGCAAGTATACTTTTGTTATGTTAAATTAAGTAAAGTAAGATTATACTTGATCAGGGGCATTCTGAGAAATTTATAACCAAGTCAGTAAGGCAATATACAGTTATTATGTTCTTTATTCTCAGGGGAAAGTTGGGGACATGCTGCTACAATACGGCTAATCTTTCATTGGGACCTAAAGCAAAGGTCAGTATAGAAACAAGTTAATAATTCTGAATATTGGGTTGATTACACTGAATGAACACTTAGAAGTTTCTTAGAGCTAGTCCTGTGGGTTAGATGTACAATGATCTATATTGTTGCCTTGTCTGATATCACCTAGAGGAAACATAGAAATGTGTTGTTATTACTGCACATTTAGCTACATAGGAAATTCTCTGGAATATTTAAATGATGGGGTGCATGCACCTGAAATGAGTAGGTGGCCAAGGAATGCCATTTTCTAAAGCACTTTGAAATCATTTATTAGCCATGAAGAAGGAGGTTAGTACTCTATGTTCCTGGAAGAGATTGAAAAGAAAGAATAAAATCAGGACAAAAGGAAAATTGTTGAAGTTAGCTTTAAAATTAATTTATTTGGAAGATAGGGTTGTTTTTCTTAGTTGCTTAGTGTATTTCTTGTATGAAATTGTGTCTGTTTTTTTTATTTTGTATTTTGCTGTCTGGCTTTTATTATCCACTTTCACAAGTATTGTTCTTTAAAAGTATGGCAGCATGAAGTCTTTGTATTTGTTTTTAAAGCAGCTGAGCAAGTGAACAAAGCAGCTTTTATTTTCTTGAAAATAGGCCATTGAAAGCTGTGAAGTCTTTCCTACACTTACAGAAAATGTCAGATTTATGCTAGCCTCTCTGCTTTGTGATTAATTGGTATTACATAGAGATCTTGGTTTGGAAATGCTCTAATAAAGGGAGAAATTAAGATCGCATGCAAGCAAAGATGGACTAAAGGGTCACTTAAATACATATTGGGCCTAGCCAGTGAAATTGTCTGTTTTTTAATCTGCATTTCTTTGTTGTTCTACAAATAAAAAAATCCTGCCTGACCAAGTTAGGTTTTACTGACCTGAAGCTCGTATCGTAACTGATTACACTTCTGTGTATAACTTTTGCAACTGATTGTGCAGTTTGTGTCTACTTTAAAAATGGTATTTCCAGGCCGGGCACGGTGGTTCACGCCTATAATCCCAGCACTTTGGGATGCCAAGGCACCTGAGGTCAGGAGTTCGAGAACAGCCTGGCCAACATGGCAAAACCCTGTCTCTACTAAAAATACAAAAATGTTAGCAAGGCATGGTGGTGGGTTACTTTAATCTCAGCTCCTCAGGAGGCCGAGGCAGGAGAATTGCTTGAACCTAGGAGGCAGAGGTTGCAGTGAGCTTGGGCAGCAGAGCGAGACTCCATCTCAAAAAAAAAAAAAAAGTTCCATGAAATTTTGTATGCTTTATGCTTTTAAAATTTTAGTTTATTTTAAAAGGATGAAAATGGAAATTTGTATCAGGGAAAAATAATTATAAAAATGAACATTTTAGACCATCCTGGTCAACATGGTGAAACCCCGTCTCTACTAAAAATAAAAAAAATTAGCTGGGCATGGTGGCGCGTGCCTCTAATCCCAGCCACTCAGGAGGCTGAGGCAGGAGAATTGTCTGAACCCAGGAGGCAGAGGTTGCGGTGAGCCGAGATCACGCCATTGCACTCCACCTGGGTAACAAGAGCGAAACTCGGTCTCAAAAAAAAAAAAAGAACATTTTTCATTTGGATAGGAACACTAAAAAAAATTTTTTTTTTGACACAGGGTCTTGCTTTGTTGTCCAGGCTGGAGTGCAGTGGTGCAGTAGTATGATCTCAGGTTACTGCAGCCTCAACCTCCTGGGCTCAAGCGGTCGCCCCACCTCAGCCTCCCAAGTAGCTGGGACCACAGGCATGTACCACCACACCCAGCTAATTTTTGTAATTTTTGTAGAAACAGGGTTTCGAGATGTTGCCCAGGCTGGTCTTGACCTCATAAGCTCAGGCAGTCCAGCTACCTTGGCTTCCCAAAGTGGTGGGATTGTAGGCATGAGCCACGGCACCTGTCCAGAAATAAAAATCTTAAATAGCCAAATTTATATTGGGAATTGAACTTAAGTGTACTGTCTCATGCCCCAGACCCCATCCTTTACCAGTAACACCTGATTTTTACCCTTAGACTATGATGGAATAATATTCCAACAGTTATTAAAATAAATACCTTTATCTGTGTCTTTATAATATGTGGGTTTTCCTCCAATTTGCATATTCATGATTATATGAGGCCAAGATTATTCAGAATTACACTACTCTTTGCCAAGAAGATCTGGTGGTAGAGTAATAAATCAACACCTCCACACAGTGTTTCATATGTGTGCTCAGTTTTAGAGCACAAATTATGCTTCTGTCTTGTTTCTTCCTGACCCAAACTATGTAGTTCAGCCATATGTTAAGCTACATCTCAGCTGGGGCCATGAGCCAAGTGATTCTTTGGTTTAGTTTTTCATTTAAAAAGATCTCTAGCCGGGCGCAGTGGCTCACAGCTGTAATCCCAGCACTTTGGGAGGCCGAAGCGGGCAGATCATTTGAGGTTGGGAGCTCGAGACCAGCCCAACCAACATGGAAAAACCCCATCTGTAATAAAAATACAAAATTAACTGGGCATGGTGGCAAGTGCCTGTAATCCCAGCTACTCGGGAGGCAGAGACAGGAGAATTGCTTGAACCCAAGAGGCGGAGGTTTCGAGGGTGAGCCGAGATGGCATCATTGCACTCCAGCCTGGGCAAGAAGAGTGAAACTCTGTCTCCGGGAAAAAAAAAAAAGATTTCTAAAAAGACATGATGTATAAAAATGGTATTTTTACCTAGAAATTTGAGGTTGATTTTCAGCCTGAATATTAATGGCCCTTTGACTTTAGGATTCTGTTTGTTTGTTTTTTTGAGATGGAGCCTCACTCTGTCACCCAGGCTGGATTGCAGTGGCACAATATCAGCTCCTTGCAACCTCCACCTCCCCGGTTCAAGCAATTCTCCTGCCTCAGCCTCCCAAGTAGCTGGATTACAGGCATGTGCTACCACACCTGGCTAATTTTTGTATTTTTATACAGATGGAGTCTCACTATTTTGGCCAGGCTGGTCTTGAATGCCTGACCTCAAGTGATCCACCCACCTCAGCCTCCCAATGTGCTGGGATTACAGACATAAGCCACTGTGCCCAGCTGACTTAAGGATTCTTAATAAGCATGTAAATGCTTCTTAAAAGCTTATTACTTTTTAATAATTTCCTTGGGATAGATGTACTGGGTATCTTTTTTGGACATACTGTTGATATGAGGTGATTTGGATACTAATTTTTTGGCAGGCTAGCTGATTTTTGTTGTTCAAAAAGTGATTTCCTAATAAAGGCAGGTTAAAATACACCTTGCCTCTCTTTTTCTGTGAATTTTTGCATTAAAGATAGATTATCAACCCTAAAAGTTTATAATCCCACTCAACACAGCTATTCTTTATTTTTTTTAAGACTAAGGCTTGCCTTGTTGCCCAGGTTGGAGTGCAGTGATGCAATCTTGGCTCACTGCAACCTCCGACTCCCTGGTTCAAGCGATTCTCCTGCATTATCCTCCCGAGTAGCTGGGATTACAGTTGCACACCACTACACTTGGGTAATTTTTGTTTTTGTTTCTTTAGTAGAGACAGGGTTTCACCATGTTGGCCAGGCTGGTCTCAAACTCCCGATCTTGTGATCTGCCCACCTCGGCCTCCCAAAGTGCTGAGATTACAGGCATGAGCCACCACACCTGGCTCCACACAGCTATTCTTTTTTTTTTTGAGATGGAGTTTTGCTGTTGTTACCCAGGCTGGAGTGCAATGACATGATCTCAGCTCACTGCAACCTCCGCCTTCTGGGTTCAAGCAATTCTCCTGCGTCAGCCTCCCTAGTAGCTGGGACTACAGGCATGCACCACCATGCCCAGCTAATTTTTGTGTTTTTAGTAGAGATGGGGTTTCACCTTGTTGACCAGGATGGTCTCGATCTCTTGACCTCGTGATCCACCCGCCTCAGCCTCCCAAAGTGCTGGGATTATAGGCGTGAGCCACAGCGCCTGGCCGCACACAGCTATTTTTATATTACATATTACTTAGTAGTTATTTTGTTTATGTGTAAAGTTACGATTATGGAGTATAGGACATTTTGGATTCTGCTGTTTTTTGGTCTCTGTTTTTCTTTTGAATTATGTCTGAAAAGAGGGGCAATTTCAAAATTAAGAGGGTAACAAATCATAGCCAAAATATCCTTTTTGAATTGTCTTTGAAAGCAAATCATTATGTTTTGTGTAAATAAATGACCCTTATAACTCTGAGAATCTTATTTTCCTTTACTTTAGAATATGTATTTTGTGTATTATATCAGGTTTTTTTTTCCATCCAAGGGGCAGGATCATATTATATCCGTTTTATTAAGTTGTGGTTTTATATATATATAAATTATACATATATGTATATATATACAAAATTAGCTGGGTGTGGTGGTGCATATTTGTAATCTTGCTTACCTAGGAGGCTGAGGCAGGAGAATTGCCTGTATGTATCATAAAATTTACCACTTTAGCCAGGTGCGGTGGCTCATGCCTGTAATCCAAGCACTTTGGGAGGCTGAAATGGGCGGATCACAGGTCAGGAGATGGAGACCATTTTGGCCAACATGGTGAAACCCCGTCTCTACTAAAAGTACAAAAAAGTTGGCTGGGTATGGTGACGCATGCCTGTAGTCCCAGCAACTCGGGAGGCTGAGGCAGGAGAATTGCTTGAACTCACGAGACAGAGATTGCAGTGAGCCGAGACTGCGCCACTGCACTACAGCCTGGGCAGCAGTGTAAGATGCTGTGTCAAAAAAAATGTACCACTTCAACAATTTTTATGTATAGTTCATTGGCATTAAGTACATTAATATTATGCAGCCATCATCATCCATTTTCAGAACTTTTTTCATCTTCCCATACTGAAACTCTGTACCCATTAAATGCTAACTCTCATTCTTTTTTACCCCTAGCCCCTGACAATCGCCATTCTACCTTGTCTCTGAATTTGACTCGTCTACCTACGCCGTATAATTGGAATCATACAATATTTGTTCTGGTGTGACTGACTTATTTCACTTAGTATAATGTCTTCATGGCTCATTATGTTGTAGCATGTGTCAGAATTTTTTTCCTTTTTAAGTCTGAATAATATTCTATTGTATATACATACCACGTTTTGTTAATTCATCTGTGGATGGATACTTGGGTTGCTTCTACATTCTGGCTGTTGTCAATAAGTTACTGTGTATCAGTTTTATTTATTTTATTTATTTATTTTTTGTTTTTTTGCTTGTAAGTGTATCAGTTTTAAAGTATATTTTTTGTTTGTTTGTTTGTTGAGATGGACTTTTGCTCTTATTGCACGGTCTGGAGTCCAGTGGCGTGATCTCGGCTCACTGAAACTCCTACCTCCCAGGTTGAAGTGATTCCCCTGCCTCAACCTCCCAAGTAGCTGGCATTACAGGCATATGCTACCACACCCAGCTAATTTTGTATTTTTAGTAGCAATAGGGTTTCTCCATGTTAGTCAGGCTGGTCTCGAACTCCTGACCTCAGGTGATTTGCCCACCTCAGCCTCCCAAAGTTCTGGGATTACAAGCTGAACCACTATGCCCAGCCTAAAGTAATTCTTAAAAGCAGTTTTGTTGTTATTGTTTTTGTTTGTTTGTTTGTTTGAGATGGAGTTTCACTCTTGTTGCTCAGGCTGGAGTACAGTGGCCTGATCTCAGCTCGCTGCAACCTCAGCATCCCAGGATCAAGCAATTCTCCTGCCTCAGCCTCCTAGGTAAGCAAGATTACAAATATGCACCACCACACCCAGCTAATTTTGTATTTTCAGTAGAAATGGGGTTTATCCAAGTTGATCAGGTTGATCTCGAACTCCCAACCTCAGGTGATCCTCCCGCCTTAGCCTCCCAGAGTGCTGGGATTACAGACATGAGCCACCACACCTGGCCAAAAAGCAGTTTTAAAGGTTTTTGTTTATTTTGTTGCAGTTACACTACTTGAATATAGTTAATAAGAGCTTAGAAATTTCTCAGCTACCTTCAGCTTTCAGTTTTATATATTATTTTGTATAAGACATAATAAAATCCCAGATACTGTTCTGTCATGTCTTATTTTTGGGACATAATCATTTTATGTTATTATTATTATTATTTTTGTAGAGATGGGGGCCTCACTGTGTTGCTCAGGATGGCTTCAAACTCCTTATCTCAAGCGATCCTCACACCTTGGCCTCCAAAGAGCTAGGATTACAGACATGAGCCATATCATTTTAAAACAATGTCTTCCTGTCTTATTATTATTGGTATAATATGAATAAGTGTTTCTCATTTGTAGTATAAGAAATTATCACAGTTCTTCAGCAATAACAAAAAAATACATGATTTACTAGAGACAGTTTGGGAAATAAAAGCAAGCAACCTTCACCTCGTGATAACAACTATTAACTTTTTGATTGTAGTCTTCTATCAATTTTTTTAGATGTCTGTATACATACTTATAAATATAAGATTATTCAGTATAACTTATTTAGTATATTATTAACACTTTCCTATCTCATTGAATATTTTCTTCCAACTTTAGTTTTGTTTTGTTGTTGTTGTTGTTTTGTTTTGTTTTGTTTTGTTTTGTTGTTTTGAGACAGAATCTTGCTCTCTGTTGCCCAGGCTGGAGTACAGTGGCACAATCTCGGCTCACTCCAACCTCTGCCTCCTGAGTTCAAGCGATTCTTCTGCCTCAGCCTGCCAAGTAGCTGGGACTAGAGGTACCTGCCACCATGCCTGGCTAATTTTTTTTTTTTTTTTTTTTTTTGAGACTGTGTTGCTCTGTTGCCAGGCACCAGGCTAGAGTGCAGTGGCTCGATCTCGGCTCACTCCAACCTCTGCCTCTTGAGTTCAAACAATTCTCCTGCCTCAGCCTCCCAAGTAGCTTGGACTACAGGTACGCGCCACCACCCCCAGCTAATTTTTGTATTTTTAGTAGAGATGGGGTTTCACCATATTGGCCAGCCTGGTCTCAAACCCCTGACCTCATGATCTGCTCACCTTGGCCTCCCAAAGTGCTGGGATTACAGGTGTGAGCCACCACGCCTGGCCTTTTACCTTTAGTTTTTAGCATAACTAATATCTCATATATAAGATAGTTTATTTAAATCAGTCATTGAACTTTTAGATTGCTTTAAAATTTCACTCATCTAAACAACTCTGTTAAATACATACAGGTATTTAAGGGTGTATTTTAATATTTCTCTCTATTGTTTGTCCTTACAGAAAAAAATAATAGGTTTATTAATATAATAAACCTATACATTTAAATTATGAGTTTGGTCATTTGAAGTTTTAATTAATTAAGTTCATGTGTTTGTATGTATTATTTTTCTTTGAGCAGGTTGGCAACATTGTACAAGTCACCCAGCCAGAAGGAATCCACAGTACTGTTTCAAATCACAGTCAGTATTATTTGATGAGAGTGGGATTTTTATATTGGTGGGCAGTAATTATCTAAAGAGAGAATTTACAGCTTGCTTTTGTTAACTTCTTTAGGCAGCAAGCATATTTGAGGACAGCTTTTGATGCTTACATTGTCCCCAAAATAGTAATATACAGAATATTGTAGTCACAAATGGACTGAAATTTATTCTTAAGAACAGAGGAAATACTTATTTTCAGGTAGCATGTTCCATGCCATATGTAATGTCAGGATATTAAAAATCTTTAAAGAGAAAGTTGTTGAAGATTTCCAGAAAAGAAAAACAACTAATATTACTTATTTTGGTCTTGTAGGTATTATAGAGCTATTGTAGCCACCAAATATAGCCCACTTTAAGATGTTAATTTTTCTGTGAATTTACATCATAGAACACATATTTTTGGATAAAATATGCATATTTATCAATAATGTTTAGAACCATGTATATTTTTGGCATCTCATTTTTCTTTTTTTTTTAATGAGATGGAGCCTCGCTGTATTGCCCAGGTTGGAGTGCAGTGGCGTGATCTTGGCTTGCTGCAAACTCTGGCCCACTGGTTCAAGCAATTCTTCTGCCTCAGCCTCCCTAGTAGCTGGGATTACAGGTGTGTGCTAACACACCTGGCTAATTTTTGTATTTTTAGTAGAGACAGGGTTTTGCCATGTTGGCCAGGCTGGTCTCAAACTCCTGACCTCAAGTGATTCGCCCGACTCAGCCTCCCAAAGTGGTGGGATTACAGGCATGAGCCACTGCTCGCGGCTTTATCTCATTTTTATAAGGGCAAAAACAGAAATAGAGATTCTGAAACTGAATTATCCACCTGGACTTTGCACTATCCAGGTGCATTGGAAATATCCTAGTTGGAAAACTTTAGAGTATTTAATGATGAAAATAAATCTGTAAAGTATTGAAGACTTAGGTTATTTCCTTTCAGTTCTTCTAACAAAGCCATTTTAAAGTTTGTTAGGATTGTCCTTTAGAGAACATTTTTATTTATTTATTTATTTTAATTTTTTTTTTTAAATTGAGATGGAGTTTCGCTCTTGTTACCCAGGCTGGATTGCAATGGCGCGATCTCAGCTCACCGCAACCTCCACCTCCTGGGTTCAGGCAATTCTCCTGCCTCAGCCTCCTGAGTCCTGGTATTACAGGCACACACCACCATGCCCAGCTAATGTTTTGTATTTTTAGTAGAGACGGGGTTTCACCATGTTGACCAGGATGGTCTCGATCTCTTGACCTCGTGATCCACCCTCCTCGGCCTCCCAAAGTGCTGGGATTACAGGCGTGAGCCACTGCGCCCAGCCGAGAACATTTTTATAATAAATTGTTATTTCTGTGTGTGTGTGTATGCATGCATATAAATAAGTATATGTAAAATATTCTCATATAGCCCAGGCTTAGACAAATAACCATGAGGTTTATCCTCTTCATTCATAGTGGGTGATAAATATCTATCTCAAGAAGTAAGTAGCTTTCTTTTCTTTTCTTTTTTTGAGACAAATTGTCGCTCTGTCACCCAGGCTAGAGTGCAGTAGCATGATCTTGGCTCACTGCAACCTCTGCCTCCCAAGTTCAAGCAATTCTCCTATCTCAGCCTCCCGAGTAGCTGGGACTACAGGCATGCGCCAACATGTCCCGCTAATTTTTATATTTTTAGTAGAGATGGGGTTTCACCATGTTGGCTAGGGTGGTCTCAAACTCCTGACCTCATCATCTGCCTGCCTTGGCCTCCCAAAGTTCTGGAGCTACAGGTGTGAGCCACCACACCTGGCCCTAGAACAAAGTAGCTTTCTTACCAATTACTTAAAAATATTTTGAAGATAGGTCTTTTTTGAAGATGTTCTTAAAGCATATTTTTATATTTATATTTTTTATCTTGCAGCCTCAGGGATTTAGAGATACTGTTATTACTTCTGCATGTTCATTGCAGACAGAAGATTCCTTGAATACCCAAAAACGGTCACGAGACGCAGAGGAAGAATTTTAACCCAGAAGCAAATCTCCAAGTATATAAATTTACTGATGTTGTGAAATCAATGTGTACAAGTAGAATTGTTACTATAAGATGTAAATAAACACTATGGCATGAATGAATCCAGATTATATGAAGTGAATGGGAAAAATACCTAAAGAATATGATTTTCTGAAAGTTTTTGTAAAGCAGTATTCTGCAGTTATATTTTACCCTGTTTCCATTTTCAGTAACATTCAATAGAGATGATTATATTTCACAAATGTGGAAAGCTGATCTCATGTGGCCACTCTGAATTTACCATTTAAACTGTTTTTACCCCTTTCTTTGCCAGTTCCCTGGAAAATCTTAGGAAGAAAAGATTTTTTCATATTCTTATTGTGTGTGTGTGTGTGTTTTGAGAGATGGAGCCTTGCTGTGTTGCCCAGGCTGGAACGCAATGGCGAGATATCGATTCACTGCAATGTCCACCTCCCAGGTTCAAGCAATTCTCCCGCCTCCACCTCCTGAGTTGCTGGGATTACAGACACCTGCCATCATGGCTGGCTACTTTTGTATTTTTGTAGATACAGGGTTTCACCATGTTGGCCAGGCTGGTCTTGAACTCCTGACCTCAGGTGATCTGCCCACCTCAGCCTCCCAAAGTGTTGGGATTACAGGTGTGAGCCACCGTGACCAACTGTTCTTTTTAAATGTAAGTTTGATAATTCCTTAAAATGATCTGCTTTTATTTATTATTATTATTATTATTATTATTCTTTTTTGAGATGGAGTTTTGCTCTTGTTACCCATGCTGGAGTGTAATGGCGCGATCTCGGCTCACCGCAACCTCTGCCTCCTGGGTTCAGGCAATTCTCCTGCCTTGGCCTCCTGAGTAGCTGGGATTACAGGCACGTGCCACCATGCCCAGCTAATTTTTTTGTAATTTTAGTAGAGATGGGTTTCACCATGTTGACCAGGATGGTATCGATCTCTTGACCTCATGATCCACCCAACTCGGCCTCCCAAAGTGCTGGGATTACAGGCATGAGCCACCATGCCCCGCCTGATCTGCTTTTATGATTATAAAAGAGAAGCCTGCACCATGAGTCAGCATATTATTCTTTTCAGTTTTATGGGTAAGATACAAATTTTAGGGTGTCCAAACTGATTTTAGTGACCTCAATCCTAAAATCTAAGCCATTTGTTTAGGTTTTTATGACATTTTATGATATTAAAGGGAGGACTTTGGAGCTGTTATCTCATCTAGAGATTGTTTGGAACATATATCTTCAAGAATAATCAGGTTAATAGGCTCACACTCATTTATTTCTACATTTTTTTTTTTTTTTTGAGACAAGGTCTCACTCTGTCACCCAGGCTGGAGTGTGGTGGCATGATCACAGCAGATCACTGCAGCCTTGACCTTCTGGGCTCAAGCAGTCCTCCCACTTCAGCCTCCTGAGTAGCTGGGACTACAAGTAGGCACCACCATGCCCGGCTAATTTTTTAATTTTTTTTGTAGAGACAATGTCTCATGAGCTATGTTGCCCAGGCTGGTCTCAACCTCTTGGGCTTAAGCAATTCTCTTGCCTTGGCCTCCCAAAGTGCTGGGATTATAGATATAAGCTCCACACCTGGCCTTAAACTTCTGTATTTTGAAACATGGTATGATCCAATCTAGAATTATAGTTGTTATATTGACATTTTTCTTTGAATAATCTTAAATAAATTAATGATTTCGATTTGCGATGGTTTCAAAATTACCTAAAAATATTTTGGCACCCCCTCCTGGCTAACACAGTGAAACCCTGTCTCTACTAAAAATATAAAAACTTAGGCAGAGCATGGTGGCATGTACCTGTAGTCCCAGCTACTCCAGAGGCTGAGTCAAGAGAATCGCTTGAACCTGGGAGGTGGAGGTTGCAGTGAGCTGAGATTGTGCCACTGCACATCAGCCTGGGCAACAGAGTGAGACTCAAAAAAAAAAAAAAACTATATATATATATAGTTTTTGGCACCTGGCTCTTAGTACTTTTCAACTCACAAAATTTACTTTGCTTCCCTGTAGGGGAAAAATTTTACTTATTTTTTCTTTTGAGACAGTCTTGCTCTGTCACCCAGGGTGCAGTGGCACAGTCACAGCTCACCACAATCTCTACCTCCAGGGTTCAAGCGATGCTTGTACCTCAGCCTCTTGAGTAGCTGAGATTACAGGTATGCACCACCATTCCCAGCTAATATTTTATATCTTTAGTAGAGAGAGGTTTCTCTGTGTTGGCTAGGGTGGTCTCAAACTCCTGGGGCTCAAGAAACCCACACACCTCAGCCTCCCAAAGTGCTGGGATTACAGGTGTGAACCTGCACACCCAGCCATATTTATATATTTATTTTTAAACTTTTGGGTTCAGAGGTACATGTGAAGGTTTGTTATATAGATAAACTCATGTTACAGGGGTTTGTTATACAGACTGTTTCATCGCCCAGGAATTAAACTCAGTACCCAATAGTTACCTTTTCTGCTTCTCTCCTTCCTCCCACCTTACCCCCTCAAGTAGACCTAGTGTGTGTCTGTTGGTTCCTTTTTTTTTTTTTTTTTTTAATGGAGCCTTGCTCTGTTGCCCAGGTTGGAGTACAATGGCGGGATCTTGGCTCACTGCAACCTCTGCCTCCCGGGTTCAAGTGATTCTCTTGCCTCAGCCTCCCGAGTAGCTGGGCTTACAGGTATTCGCCATCATGCCTAGGTAATTGTTTCTATTTTTAGTAGAGGGGTTTTACCATATTGGCCAGGCTGGTCTCTAACTCCTGACCTTGTGATCTGCCTGCCTCGGCCTCCCAAAGTGCTGGGATTACAGGTATGATTCACCATGCCTGGCCTGTTTTTTAATTTGTGTTCATAAATTCTCATCATTTAGCTACCACTTATGAGTGAGAACATGCAGTATTTGGTTTTCTGTTCTTGCGTTAGTTTGCTAAGAATAATAGCCTCTAGTGCCATCCATGTTCCTGCAAAATACATGATCTTGTTCTTTTTTGTGGTTGCAAAATTATTTAAATAATTGAATATTAAATACTGTGAGGCCGGGCGCGGTGGCTCAAGCCTGTACTCCCAGCACTTTGGGAGGCCGAGGTGGGAGGATCACAAGGTCAAGAGATCGAGACTATTTTGGTCAACATGGTGAAACCCCGTCTCTACTAAAAACACAAAAAATTAGCTGGGCATGGTGGTGCACGCCTGTAGTCCCAGCTACTCAGGAGGCTGAGGCAGGAGAATTGCCTGAACACAGGAGGCGGAGGTTGCGGTGAGCCAAGATCGCGCCGTTGCACTCCAACCTGGGTAACAAGAGCGAAACTCCGTCTCAAAAATAAATAAATAAATAAATACTGCCACACCTGTATTTTCCAAGTGTTAGTGATAGTTGATATTTCCCATCACAGACTAAACAGTAAATTTATAAAATTACTTCAGTGTAATTATTCTTTTCTGAAATGGATTATATAGAATAGCCATCATTTACCAGGACTTGGGAGTGAAAGCAGGCACTGCTAACAATTATACCAGTACAGAAGATACGAACCAAGACTAACTTCAAATTATTTCTCTAACATAGAATGACTGGTTGTGACTATCTTTTATGGGCCTCAAAGCATATAATTTTATTATAATTGATGCCATCATTTTAACAAATGCCCATTATTTTATATTCTGCCTGCTCAAATTATAAAATCAAGAGTATGAAGCATTAAGTGATAAATATCAGTGTTACCAAGTATCAGATAAGATAGGTAAGATAAGGTAGGATCTTTTTTTTTTTTTTTGAGACAGGGTCTTACTCTGTTACCCAGACTGCAGTACAGTGGAACGATCACTGCTCACTACAGCCTTGACCTCCCAGGCTCAAGTGATGATCTTTCCACTTCAGCCTCCTTCGTTGCTGGAAGTACAGGCATGCACACCACGCCTAGCTAATTTATTTTTATTTTGTAGAGACAGGATCTCACTATATTGTCTGGACTGCTCCCAAACTCTTGGGCTCAAGTGATACTCCTGCCTCAACCTCCCAGAGTGCTGAACCATTGTGCCTGGCCTAGAATCTCTTTTTATAAAGTATCATAACACTGTACTTTATTTATTTATTTCAAGACAGAGTCTTGCTGTCTTGCCCAGCTTGAGTGCCGAGGTGCAGCCTCAGCTCACTGTGACCTCTGCCTCCCAGGTTCATGCAATTCTCATCCCACAGGCTCCTGTGTAGCTGGGACTGCAGCCATGCATGACCATGCCCAGCTAATTTTTTTTTTTAGATAGAGTCTCGCCCTTTTTGCCCAGGCTGGAGTGCAGTGGCACAATCTCGGCTCACTGTAATTTCTGCCTCCCAGATTCAAGTGATTCTTCTGCCTCAGCCTCCCAAGTAGCTGGGATTACAGGTGCCACCACCACACCCAGCTAATTTTGTATTTTTAGTAGAGATGGGGTTTCACCATGTTGGCCAGGCTGATCTCGATCTCCTGACCTCAAGTGACCCACCCCCCACTTGACCTCCCAGGATTACAGGCGTGAGCCACCATGCCCAGCTCTATGACAACTTTGAATAGTTGTGTATAATTTTAAAATTTCTTTTTGGAGTTTCAGTTGTTACTTGACTTTTAGTGTTAAAAACGATGCTTTAAATAAACATGTAAGTTGCTTTCTTTCTGGTGCCCCTTGGATTCAGCATAAATTACATTTTAAAGAAATCAAAAATTTTTTGTTTTTTGCTTTTTATTCTTAGGAAGACCTCACCTGAAAAAAATTGTTTTTAATTAATTTTTTAATTGCTGCTATAATAAATTTCCACATATTTAATAGCTGAAAAGAACACAAATTGATTATCTTACAGTGCTGGAGTCTGAAATCAGTTTCAGTGGTCTGAAATCAACTTGTCAGCAGGCCTTCATTTTTTCTAGAGGATGTAAGGGAAAATTTGACTCCTTGCCTTTCTAGCTTCTAGAAACTGCCTGCATTCCTTTGGCTCATAGACCCATCTTCAGACTCAGAAGAATAGACTCTTCCAATCCCCCTCTGCTTTGATTGTCACATTGCCTTTTTCTCACCATTACTCCTCCTGTCTCACTCTTACAAGGACACTTATGATTACATTTAGAGCCCACCCAAGATATTCCAGGATAATCTTCCCATCTGAAGATCCTTAATTCAATCATGTCTGCAAAGTCCCTTTTGACATGTAAGATAACATTAATAAAGTCTGGAGATTAAGTTATAAACATCTTAAAGTAATCATTCAGCCCCTCAATTCATATGGCAACATAATTCAAGAAATAATGATCTTTGGGTGAATTATATGCACATTAAAGTTTGAAAATCATCTTCTGTGGGTGCTCACAAGTATCAGCTGGTAGCTGCTTAAAAAAAAAATTTTGAAAAGCACTGTGACAGACTTGTTACCATATTAAAATTGCATTCATGTCTCATCTGAAGGCTCTAAAAAAGCTGCATTCGTAGACGGTCATTTCCACTTAGGAAACCGAAGAGCAGTTTCTTAGCTTTTTTTTTTTTTAATTATTTTTTGTTACTTTATTTTTTAAAAAGTTAACTTAAAAAAAAATGTAGAAGGCTTTTTGGTTTTTTGGGTTTTTTTTGAGACAGGGTCTAGCACTGTTACCCATGCTGGAATGCAGTGCTGCAATCTTAGCTCATTGCAACCTCTGCCTCCCAGACTCAAGCCATCCTCCCACCTCAGCCCCCCAAGTAGCTGGGAATACAGACATACACCACCACGCCTGGCTAATTTTTATGTTTTTTGTAGAGGTGGAGTCTCACTTTGTAGCTCAGGCTGGTCTCAAACTCCTGAGTTCAAGAGATCTGCCCAAGTCAGCCTCCCAAAGTGCTGGGATTACAGGTGTGAGCCACTGCACTGGACCAGTTTCTTCGCTTTTTGAAAGCTTTATTTTTAAAAGATTTTTATTTCTTATTCAGTTATGAAATACATGTAAATATAAAGATTTCCCCCTAGCGTTTTCTTTTTCCTCTTTTTTTTTTTTTTTTTTTTTTTGAGATGGAGTCTCTCGCTCTGTTACCTGGTCTGGAGTGCAATGGCACCATCTTGGCTCACTGCAACCTCCACCTCCCGGGTTCAAGGTTCTCCTGCCTCAGCCTCCTGAGTAGATGGACTACAGGCACATACCATTACACCTGGTTAATTTTTGTATTTTTCATAGAGCTGGGGTTTCACCATGTTGGCCATGGTCTCAAACTCCTGGCCTCACATGATCCACCCACCTTGGCCTCCCAAAATGCTGGGGTTACAGGCATGAGCCACCACACCCAGCTTCCTTAGCATTTTCTGTTACTTGGTTTTAACTCAAGATGTAATAGTACACCTATATCCCACAGTTTATATAGGCTTGCCGCCTAATGCTACATCAGTAAATTGGTTAAAGCCTCACCTTCTGGCAAACCACTGATTGCATCCAGGTTTCATCTTGTGGTAAATATAAAAGATGTATATTGCCTTTTACTTTTTTGTGCCATTGCTATGATCACCCTTTCTGGTAATCCATTTACACATAAGTATATTGATACACACACTGAAAAAACTTATTTTCAAAGTTTTTTGTGTCAACTGTGTTTTACCATAACTTGGCCACAGTTCGTAAAACACGGACTATTCAGAGTCTACTTTAAAAATTATTCATTCTGAGAACAAATAAATACTATCAATTTGAAATTTGCTCTGCTTTGAGAAACCTATTCTGATGCCTGTGAAAAATCACTCTAATTCCAAATAAGTTATTAAAGATATAAAATAGGCCGGGCGCAGTGGCTCACACCTGTAATCCCAGCACTTTGGGAGGCCAAGGTGGGCGGATCACGAGGTCAAGAAATCGAGATCGTGTTGAAACCCCATCTTTACTAAAAAATACAAAAAAATTAGCTGGGTGTGGTGGCACACGCCTGTAGTCCCAGCTACTCGGGAGGCTGAGGCAGAAGAATTGCTTGAACCTGGCAGGCGGAGGTTGCAGTGAGCCGAGATTGCGCCACTGCACTCCAGCCTGGCGCCTGACGACACAACAAGACTCTGTCTTAAAAAAAAAGATATAAAATGTAGGCTGGGCACGGTGGCTTACACCTATAATTCTAGCACTTTGGGAGGCCACAGTGGATGGATCATCGGCAGTGAGGAGTTCAAGATAAGCCTGACCAACATGGCGAAACCCTGTCTCTACTAAAAATACAAAAATTAGCCAGGCATGGTGGTGCATGCCTGTAATCCCATCTACTCAGGAGGCTGAGGCAGGAGAATTGCTTGAACCCAGGAGTTGGAGGTTGCAAGCAGGTGGAGGTTGCAGTGAGCTGAGATTGTGCCACTGCACTCCAGCCTGAGCAAGACTATCTCAAAAAAAAAAAAGTAAAGTATGGAATTAAAAGCTCAGAAGTATTTTTTCTTAGAAAAAATAAATTTATGGCCGGGCGCGGTGGCTTAAGCCTGTAATCCCAGCACTTTGGGAAGCCGAGACGGGTGGATCACGAGGTCGAGAGATCGAGACCATCCTGGTCAACATGGTGAAACCCCGTCTCTACTAAAAATACAAAAAATTAGCTGGGCATGGTGGCGCGTGCCTGTAGTCCCAGCTACTCGGGAGGCTGAGGCAGAAGAATTGTCTGAACCCAGGAGGCGGAGGTTGCGGTGAGCCGAGATCGCGCCATTGCACTCCAGCCTGGGTAACAAGAGCGAAACTCCATCTCAAAAAAAAAAAAAAAAAAAAAAAGAAAAAATAAATTTATTTTTAGCTTCAATTTTGGGGATATGCAACTTAAAACATTTATATGGTTCTTAATTATTTATGAAACACTTTGGCTGGGCACAGTTGCTCATGCTTGTAATCTTAGCACTTTGGGAGGCTGAGGTGAGCAGATCACCTGAAGTCAGGAGTTCAACACCAGCCTGATCAACATGGTGAAACACCATCTCTACTAAAAATACAAAAATTAGCTGGACATGGTGGCACATGCCTGTAGTCCCAGCTACTTGAGAGGCTGAGGCAGGAGAATCGCTTGAACCTGGGAGGCAGAGGTTGTAGTGAGCTGAGAGCACGCCACTGCACTCCAGCCTCAGCAACCGAGGGAGACTCCATTTCAAAATAAATAAACACTTCATTATTTCATTTGATCCTTCTAGCAGCTCTGTAAGGTGGATGTGATAGACTAGCCTGCCTGCTTTTCATCTTTCCTTCCTTCCATCCATTCAATGTCTAGCACACATTTAACCGCTTGTTGAAATAATAAATATTTCAAATAAGATTTGGAATAAATTGGTTTTTTTCTTCCTTTTTTTTTTTTTTGGTGATTCCGACGTGATATGAACAAATTCTGTTTTTCACATGGTCAGATAATACTATGGTCATGCATGCGATGGTGTTTATGAGTATGTTTGATTGCAAATATAAAATTAAAGTTTCTTGGCTTTATCTTTACTTTTTTAATGTGGTAAAATAACTATACATAAAATTTGTCATTTTAACCATTTATAAATATACAATTAAATGGCAATAATTACATTCACGATATTGTAAAATTATCACCACTAATTTCTAAAACTGCATCACCCTAGACAAAAACTCTGTATCCATTAAACAGTAACTCCCCATTCTACACTCTCCCCAGCTCCTGGTAATCTTTAATCTACTTTCTGTGCCTCTGAATTTGCCTACTGTAAATATAAAGTGAAATTACAATATTTTTATTTATTTAAGACAGGGGGTTGCTATGTTACACAGGCCTTGAACTGCTGCTCTCAAGGCCTCCTCCCTCTTCTACCTCCCAAGTAGCTTGGTCTACAGTCCATGCTACCATGCCCAGCTAATATTGTTCTCTTTGTGTCTCAGTTATTTCTCTTAGCATAATGCTGGTTTTCATTTTTTGGGGGGTGGGGAGTAATTTTTTTTTAAGGCAGCGTCTCATTTTGTCTTCCAGGCTGGAGTGCAGTGGTGCAATCTTGGCTCACTACAACCTCTGCCCCCTGGGCTCAAGTGATTCTCCTGCCTCAGCTGCCAGCATAGCTGGGACTACAGGCACAGGTCACCATGACCAGCTAACTTTTGTATTTTTTGTAGAGACAGGGTTTCCCATGTTGCCTAGGCTGGTCTTGAACTCCTAAATTCAGTTGATCTGCCTGCTTCAGCCTCCCAAAGTGCTGGGATTACAGGCATGAGCCACTGCATCTGGACTTAGCATAATGTTTTTAAGGTTTATCCATATTGTAGCATATATAAGAATGTCATTTCTTTTCATTGCTAAATAATATTCCATTGCATGTATATACCTCAGTAGTCTCCCTTTATCCAAGGAGGAGATACTCTAAGACCCCCCAGTGGATACCTGAAACCAAAGATAGTACCACACTTCTATGTATATGATACATGAATTTTTATCTTCACAATTCCTTGCATAGGTGACTTGTTCCTTTTTTTTTTTGAGACAGAGTTTTGCTCTCTCACCCAGGTCAGAGTGCAATGGCAGACTCTCGGCTCACTGCAACCTCCGCCTCCCAGGTTCAAGCAATTCTCCTGCCTCAGCCTCCAAAGTAGCTGGGATTACAGGTGCGTGCCACCATACCCAGCTAATTTTTGTATTTTTAGTAGAGACGAGGTATCACCACGTTGGCCAGGTTTGTCTTGAACTCCTGACCTCAGGTAATCCACTTCCCTGGCCTCCCAAAGTGCTGGGATTACAGGCGCGAGCCACTGCTTTCGGCCAGAAGGCTCGTTCTTACTATAGCTCTCAGCAATCTTGACGTAACATTTGTTTCTTATTAAATCTAGAATTTTTACCTTTTCACTAAAAAGAAATTTATGGCTTCTCTTTAGCATATCCTAATTGCCAGCATCATTACTCTTGCAATTTGGCGCCATTATTAAGTAAATAAGGGATACTTAAACAGAAACACTGCCATACCTATACCTGACAGTTGATCTGATAACCGAGCCAGCTACGAAGTGACTAACAGGGCAGGTAGCATATGCAGAAGGATGATCCATGCCCAGGCTGCATGCCCAGAGCATGATGGCACAAGGTTTGATCATTTTACTCAGAACATTGCACAATTTACAACTTAGGAATTGTTTATTTCTGGAATTCTTCATTGACTATATTTAGATACCAGTTGACCTCAGGTAATTGAAACTGTGCCAAGGTAAGAAGAGACTAGTAGTATACATTTTGTTTATCCATTTATCTGTTAATGTAGGTGTCCTCAACCTGCAGGCCACAGACTGGTGCTGTACAGTAGAGGTGAGTTCTTGGGGAGAGAGCAAAGCTTCATCAGTATTTACAGCCATTCTTCATTGCTCAAGCTCTGCCTCCTGTCATATTAGTGGTGGCATTAGATTCTCATAGCCCGAACACTATTGTGAATTGCGCGTGCACGGAATCTAGGTTGCATGTTCTTTATGATAATCTAATGCCTGATGATCTGTGACTGTCTCCCATCACCCCAAGATGTGACCATCTAGTTGCAGGAAAACAAGTTCAGGGCTCTCACTGATTGTTGTATAATTATTTCATTTTACATTACAATGTGATAATAATAGAAATAAAGTGCAAAATAAATGTAATATGCTTGAATCATCCCAAAAGCATACCCCTGCCCCGGTCCATAGAAAAATTATCTTCCCTGATGCTAGTCCCTGGAGCCAAAAAGGTTGAGGACTGCCGTGTTTTGTTTTCTGTTTTTTTTTTTTCTTTTTTCTTTTCTTTCTTTTTTTATAGAGATGGAGGTCTCACCATGTTGGCCAGGATGGTCTCGATCTCCTGACCTCGTGATCTGCCCGCCTCGGCCTCCCAAAGTGCCAAGATTACAGGCATGAGCCACCATGCCCAGGCTGCCATGTTAATGGATATTTGGTGGACATTTTGATTGGTTTTGTTTTGGAGACAGAGTTTCACTGCTTTGCCCAGGTTGGAGTGCAGTGGTGTGATCTCAACTCACTGCAACCTCTGCCTCCTGGGTTCAAGTGATTCTCCTGCCTCAGCTTCCTGAGTACCTGGGATTGCAGGAGCCTGCCGCCACACCTGGCTAATTTTTGTATTTTTCGTAGAGTCGGGGTTTCCCCATGTTGGGGGCTGGTCCCAGATTCCTGACCTCATGATCCCCTCACCTCAGCTTCTCAAAGTGCTGGGGTTGCAGGTGTGAGTCACTGCTCCCGGCCTTGTTTGTTTTTTTGACTCAGGGTCTTGCTCTGCCACCCAGGCTGGAGTGCAGTGGCACAAGGATGGCTCACTGCAGCCTCCCACACTCAGGCAGTCCTCCTACCTCAGCCTCCCAAGTAGTTGAGACTACAGGCATATGCCATGATACCTGGCTAATTTTTGTATTCTTCGTAGAGGTGGGGTTCCATCATGTTGCCAAGGTTGGGCTCAAGCAGTGCCCCTGCCTGGGCCTCCCATAGTGCTGGGATTACAGACATGAGCCACCAGGCTGGAGTACATTAGTGTGATCATAGCTCATGGCAACCTTCAATTCATGGGTTCAAACCCTTTTCCCATGTTAGCCTCCCAAATGCACATCACCTGGCTATTTTTTTTTTTTTTTTTTTGAGACGGAGTCTCACTGTGTTGCCCAGGCTGGAGTGCAGTGGCATGATCTCAGGTCACTGCAACCTCTGCCTCCCAAGTTCAATTGATACTTGTGTCTCAGCCTCCCAAGTAGCTGGGGTTACAGGTGCATGCCACCATGCTCGGCTAATTTTTGTATTTTTAGTACAGATGGAGTTTCACTGTGTTGTCCAGGCTGGTCTCAAACTCCTGACCTCAAGTGATCTGCCTGCCTCAGCTCTCAAAGTGTTGGGATTACAGGCATGAGCCACTGTGTCCGGCCGTGTGTTTTCTTATAGAAGCTTTATGTTTAGGTCTCTGAACCAATGTAAATTAATTTTTTCGTATAGTGTGAGATAAAGATGAGAGTTCATTTTTTCCCTTCTGGATATCCAATTATTCTGGCACTATTTGTTGAAAAGATTTACAATTTCCTATTGAATTGCTTTGGTTCGTTTGTTGAAAATCGGTTGATAGGGCAAGTGTGGGTCTTTTCAGTGTTCTCTAATTTGTTTGTATACTTGACTATTTATGACAGAATGATGCTGTCTTAATGGCTGTAATTTCACATTGTCTTTTTTTTGAGATGGGGTCTTGTTCTGTCACCCAGGCTGGAGTGCAGTGGCACCATCAGAGCTCACTGCAACCTCCATCTCTGGTGCTCAAGCTACACTCTTGAGCTATACACTTCAAGCTATACACCTCAGCCTCCCCAAGCAGCTGGAACCACAGGTGTGCAAAACCACAGGCGTGTGCCATCACACCCAGCTAATTTTTCTTTTGAGATGGAGTCTGAGTCTGTCACCCAGGCTAGAATGCAGTGGCACAATCTTGGCTCACTGCAACCTCTGCCTCCTGTGCTCAAACAATTTTTTTGTCTCAGCCTCCCAAGTAGCTGGGACTACAGGCATGTAGCACGTGGCACCATGCCTGGCTATATTTTTGTGTTTTTAGTAGAGACAGGGTTTCATCCTGTTAGTTAGGCTGGCCTCGAACTCCTCGCCTCAAGGAATATTCTCGTCACAGCTTCCTAAAGTACTGGGATTACAGGCATGAGACACCGCGCCTGGCCAATTTTTTTGTATTTTTGGTAGAGATAGGGTTTTGCCATGTTGTTCAGGCTAGTTTGGAACTCCTGAGCTCAAGTGATCCACTGGACTTGTCCTCTCAAAGTGCTGTGGTTACAGGTGTGAGCTACCATGCCTGGACTCACATTAAGTCTTGAAATTAGGTAATGTAAATTCTTCAATTTTGTTCTCCAAATTGCTTTGGATTTTCTAGATCTTTTGCATTTCCATATAAATTTTAAAATCAAGTTTTTTGTCTCTACAACATTCATTCCTGGTAGGAATATGAATAGGATTATATTGACTCTTATATAAATCAATTTGCAAAGAAAGTAAATCTTACTGAGTCAATCCAAGAACATTATATATATATGTATATACATACATAGACGGATGTTGAATCTTGTCAAATTTTTTTTCTGCATCTATTTGGACGACTATATGGTTTTTGTCATTTATCTGTTAATATGGTAATTATGTTAATTGTTTTTTCAAACATTAAACCAACATCGCCTTTCTTGAATAAACCTCATTTAGTCATGATGTGTTATCCTTTTTATATACTGCTAGATTCAATTTGGTACTATTTTGTTTTATGTATTTATATCTTTGTTAATGAAGGATATTAGTCTATATTTTCTTTCCTTCTCTCTTCCTTTTTTTCTTTTTGTAATTTCTCTGGCTTTGATATTGGGTTATTTTGGCCTCAAGAAATATTGAAAAGTATCTCTTCTATTTTCTGAGTTGGTATAAGATTGATGTTACTTCTTTAAGTGTTTGACAGAATTCACCAGTAAAACTATGTTGGTGTGAGTTTTCTTTGTGGGGAGGTTTTTGATAACAAAGTAAATTTATTTAATAGACAAGGGGCTGTTGAGATTTTCTCTTTCATCTTATCTTATCAGTCAGAGGCCGAGTGCAGTGGTTCACGTCTGTAATCCCAGCACTTTGGGCGGCCAACGCGGGTGGATCACGAGGTCAGGAGATCAAGACCATCCTGGCCAAAATGGTGAAAGTCTGTCTCTAATAAAAATAAAAAAAATTCTAGAGTGTGATGTGCACCTATAATTCTAGCTACTGGGAGGCTAAGCCAGGAGAATCGCTTGAACCCAGGAGGCAGAGATTGCAGTGAGCTGAGATTGTGCCACTGCACTACAGCCTGGCGACAGAGCGACACTGTCTCACAAAAAAAAAAGAAAGAAAGAAAAACAATAATAATAATAATAATAATAATGTTTGAATCTCTACCAAGCTGGGAGGTTCAGACCCTGAGAGGCACCTTACTAGAGATTTCCATTGACTCTGGCGAGGTTGGGTGAATGAAAGTCATTTATGTTAGTACCAGCATTCCAGTTGTCAGCAAAGTGACAGATATCATTGGAGGTCTGCTTTGAGTCCCTTTGTGGTCACCAAAAGGTCAACCTTAAATAATGAGATTCAGAAAATATGATTAAAGGGTTTATTTAAACACAAAGTGTGGTCGGATCACTGTCCATTTGTTTTTGTGGGCTGATTGCTGAATGAGTTCTGTCTTCATGTATAGTCTGGTCGTTGTTCATTTGTATATCCTTCACTCTCTTGCTACTAAAAACAAATAAAAAATGACAGCCACCTAGGAAAAACAGACTCCAAACACATGGGGGCAAGCGTTCCAAAGTGGGGAAGTTAAGGTTTCACTGACATAGGCAGTTAGGGTTGTAACATTTTTTCATACAAGGTCATTGCATGTATTATAGTGATTGGTTAAAGCTTGTTAACATTTCAAGGAAGCTTGCTTTAACATTAGGTGAGCAGGGGTGAAAATCTAAAGAGATCTGTGGACCTGCAAGGCTTTTCATAGTCATTTACAGGGAAAAGCAGGAGTTGCAGCTGCATGCTACTGAGTCAGGTCACATAACCACATTCCTCTCAGGGCTCAAAATAATTTAAAATTCTGACAGCTTTAAATTTGAATTGTTTAATTTCACACCATCATAGGCCTAAGCTCACATTTTATTCAAAATAACTTCAACGTAATATAGATAAATTTTAGTAACTCTGTAAGTTGGTGTGATTAATCTCCCTAATATCAATGAAACTTAGGGATTACCCTCTGATGTTTGCTGTATATATATCCACAGATTGATAGCAAATATTTTATTGCACTATTTAGTTCTATATTATGCCATCAGCATTAATGCTTTTCTAAAATAAAGCAGAATCTTTTCTTTGTTTTAAAATGATCACAGTTCCCAAGGAAGAAACTACACCAATTTGAGTCTAAAATATCAAACATTGAAGAATACAAAATTTATTTGCTAAGCAGTGGAAAACCATGTATCTAATGAAGCAAGTTTGTTCAGGTGGGCTAACTGGCTAACAGAACAAGAGCTGTAAGACTGTTGTAGCAGTAACAAGACTGAAACATGATCTTGGTTGGAGCAGAAAAAAATGCTCAAAACACTCATAGTATTAATTTGTGTGGTGTGTGTGTGTGTGTGTGTGTGTCTCACTTGTCACCCAGGTTGGAGTGCAGTGGCACAATCTTAGCTCACTGCAATCTTGATCTCCCAGGCTCAAGTGACTCCTCCTCCCTCAGCCCCTGCAAGTAGCTGGGACTACAGGTCCCTGCCACCATGCTGGCTAATTTTTGTATTTTTTGCAGAGCTGGGGTTTTGCCACAGGCTGGTCTTGAACTCTGAGCTCAAGCAATCTGCCTGCCTTCGCCTCCCAAAGTGCTAGGATTAAAGGTGTGAACCACCATGCCCAGCCTAGTGTTAATTTTCTTTTTGCATGATTTTTACACTACTATGAAAATAAACAAAGGCCACCCAAATGAGAACCAGCATAATTCATTTATTCAAATCTTGCTATAACAAGGAAGTCAGCCAATGTCACTTTCATTGGGCAGACTCAAAAAGGAGTTAGGTAAGTTTTATAGTGAAAAAATAAAAGACACTAAGGTGTGCTCTGATTGGAGGTTGTTGGCATGGGAAAGTTGAAGGCCAACTATCTAAAAGCAGAGTATCTTGGGAATTAATTCAGGAAACATAGTTGGCTGTCTTTGGTTGGCCCAAAGTTGAAAGGGTGTAGGGGCTGGGGCACAAAAATAGGGAAGCTGGTAGTCATTAATGAAATCCTCACTGTCCTGGGGTGATTGATGCCAAGATTATAATTTGGGTTTCCAGGCTGGTTGCTGAAGAGATTGTAGGTCAGAGTTCTGTCTTCATATACGGTCTGGTCATTGTCCATTTATATATCCTCTCATCTCTCACTACTGAAGAACAAATAAAAATGATTAATGTTTTATAATTTTATGGAAGAATATATTCACGTAGCTTTGAGAGATTTGAAGAGTCTAATAGTTACAGAAATCTTTGCAGATGAAAATATTTCATGTCTGAGAATATAAGATGAATTATGTTTATACTGTAAGATATCTTTGTGAAGGTCTTGTTATACAGGTACAACTGGATTCGGGACTTCAAAGATGCATCAGTTACAACAGTAATATGTACTTATGGGGTCTTTTGAAAAATTATAACCTGGCTTGGAATACCTCAGAAAGATTGGTCATTTTCTCCATGACTTATTGGAAAATTGGGTCTCTTTTTATTTTTTGAGCCTCTTACCACCCAGGCTGTAGTGCAGTGGCCTGATATTGGCTCATTTCAACCTCCACCTCCCAGATTTAAGCAATTCTCTGCCTCAACTTCCTGAGTACCGAGTAGCTGGGATTACAGGTGCCCACCACTACACTCAGCTAATTTTTGGTATTTTTAGTAGAGACCATCTTGGCCAGGCTGGTCTGACCTCGTCATCCACCCACCTCGGCCTCCTAAAATGCTGGGATTACAGGCATGAGCCACCTCACCCAGCCAATAATTGGGACTTTTAAAGTTGTAAGAAAGAAAGTTACTGGTATATCACCACTGGAAACTCCTCACATTGCAGTTTTTTGTAGAGAATATACAGAGGAAATTGGTTGGCTGTGACGAAAATCATATTTGAGTGTCTACAGTTGTTTTAATTACATTTTTATTTTGAGAAATTTTCAAATATAAATATTTTATATAAAAGTAATACAAAAAGCCTTCAAAGTAGCCTTTGTCCTCTTCCCTCCTGCCCCATTTTCTATCCCCTCTCTTCCTGTAAGAGGCAACCTCTCTTTAATTTGGAATGTGTCCTCTTAACTCATAAAATCATTATTTCTAAAAACAATGTAATTGCCCTTACTTGGCTAATTATAAACACAAATATGGAAGGTTTGAAAGACTTACTTTCTAAGTTCTTTTAGACTAGTAAATTATTATAATAAGCCTGAAAAACAGAACATTATTCACCAAATAATTCAATAACTAAGTAACATATATTCTATGTTAACTAGCATATTGCATTTGTGTCCATATTAATGTATCTAATTAGTGGCAGGCATCTAGGTTTCTGAAGGAAGGAAAAAGGAAAGTTCGGGGAAAAGAACCAATGAAAGAAAGCACAGACTGACACTTTGAGAAATGTACAAAAAGTGAGTCAGAGGATTTCCTCTTGATCTTGGCTGAAACTAGTAGGTCTCAAGTTTGGGTTGATCCTTTTTTGCCTGGCCCTTGCAGAAGCAATGCTTTTTCTTGTTTCAAAATGAATGGGCACAATATATATACTATACTTGTCAATCTCAGTGTTTTGAGTACTGCCAGTTTGATACTGATGTGGCAGAACAAAGTTCAGTTTGTTAAAAGTATAATTTATTCTCTAAATATAATTTGCCTTTGTTTTATAAATACCTACATAAAAAGCCTAAGTCCCAGCAATAAGTTTTATTTTTATTTATTTTATTGTATTGTATTTTTTGAAACAGGGTTTCACTCTTGTTGCCTAGGCTGGAGTGCCATGGCGTAATCTTGGCTAACCACAACCTCTGCCTCCCAGATTCAAGGCATTCTCCTGCCTCAGCCTCCCAAGTGGCTAGGATTACAGGCTTGCACCACTATGCCCAGCAAATTTTTTGTATTTTTAGAAGAGATGGGTTTCTCCATGCTGGTCAGGCTGATCTTGAACTCCCGACCTCAAGTGATCCACCCACTTCGGCCTCCCAAAGTGCTAGGATTACAGGCGTGAGCCAATGCACCGGGCCTAAGTCCCAGCAATAATTTAATAGAATCTTAACGCATTTTTAAATTTTATTTTATTTTTTTAAGACGGGGTTTCCCCATGTTGGTCAGGCTGGTCTTGAACTCCAGACCATAGATGATCTGCCCGCCTTGGCCTCCAAAGTGCTTAGTTTACAGGTGTGAGCCACCACGCCCGGCCTTCTTTATTTTTTTTTTTAATTTTTTTTGGAATTTGTTTTAAATACTCCTGTGATTCATAGACGATCACAGTTGACTGAACAAAAACCTATATTTAGTACCTATTTGACAGGTACTGTAATTAAGTCTGTTTTAGTTCTAAGCATTACTAACACTGTGGAGGAAAGGGAGAAATGCAGCTTTTCAAAGAAGAGACCCAAGAGATGGCTATAGTTAGTTTAATCATAATAAAAAATCCCAAGGATGTTGACACATCTGTACCCTCATTAATGAGAGATACTGTAGGAAGACTTCATCTGAAAAGGATGACTTCATGGAGTATCAATGACTTTACATCACTTCAAAGGATAAAAAGTTTATAGACCAGGCAAGGTGGCTCACACCTGTAATCCCAGCACTTCGGGAGGCCGAGGCGGCCAGATCATGCGGTTAAGAGATAGGGACCATGCTGGCCAACGTGGTGAAACCCTATCTCTACTAAAAATACAAAAAATTAGCTGGGCACGGTGGCATGTACCTGTAGCCCCAGCTACTCGGGAGACTAAGGTAGGAGGATCACTTGAACCCAGGAGGTAGAGGTTGCAGTGAGCCGAGATCGCACTATTGCACTTCAGCCTGGCGACAGAGCCAGACTCTGTCTCGGAAAACAAAACAAAACAACAAAAAGGGTTTATGTTTTTCTGGTGCCTGAATGTTATATATGATGTCAGTTACACTGACTGCATGATGAGTACTATGGTTTGTGATTTAAATGTATTATGAACATAATTTTTATTTCCTTCTAAAATTTTGTTTTTACCTTAAGGAAGAACATAAAATGCTATTCATTCACTGGTAATACATCTGGGATTTATAGCATGTTCTATAAAATTTCACCTCCAAGGCAAAAATATTTCTATTTGAACATAAATAAAATTTTTATGATCTGATTAATTATTTTTTCAGGGCGGGGGGGCCTCTTGAGGGTGGACCCAGCATCCCAGGCATGAGAGGGAGGGGGATCTTGATTAATTTTAAAGGGGTTATATTTGTATTATCTTTAACTTTTTAATTGGGTTTTAGAGTATTTTCTTTTATTAATAGGCAGATGACTATTAATGACCATAGCCTTAATTTTCTCAGTAGATTAGGAAGCATTTTTCTATATTTAATCTCTGTATTTCTTTTAGTTTTTGACTTTCTTGAAGATAACTAAAATGTCAATTACTAGGGAATTCTGTAACCTGAGAGTGATATTTTGAAATCTGCTATAATGACATAAAGATGTGTTTTTTGATATAGGAAATGGAAATACTGGCAAACTAAAGATTTATTTATAGCTACTTGTTATTTCTAATCCTCTTCCTGAAATGTAAGGAATTAAACTTTTATTTATGGAATGGTAAACTAGAAACTGATAGTAAATCAGAAGACTGACGATAGTTAAGACATTATAATATTGGGAAAGCAGCTAAAGAAGAACTTGTAAAATTATTATTAGATGTTTTCAGGAAGTGGTTGTATAAAATATACCTGTCGGATAACAAATGTGCATGCTGGATTGAGTAGTTACTTAGCATTTCTAAATCTATGGTATTATTTCTTAAGTTCAAATGATATTTGAATTTAAGAATGTCTATTTCAAATAGACATAAAATGTTTTGCTTTAAGATTTTACAATGTAATAAAACTATTTGCATAGTACATCCTTAGGTAAAGTGGAGTTTTTTCTTCATGAAAAGGATAAGGTTTCCTTAAAGAGAGGAAAAAGGAAAATAAGATAATGCTTTTAAAATTCTCTTCTTTAATTTCTATTTTTCAGAAGGTAGCTGGCTCACATATTATGTTTCAAAATTTGTCAGTTCCCCACCAAAGAGACAAATATATCTTTACAATGGTTTATAGATTGCTAGGAGTTTTCTGCTCCATATTTACAAAAAAACCCCCGCAATTTCCAAACAAATTATATTCTAAAAGTTTGTTTTAAAATTTTAGCTGGGCACAGTGGCTCACATCTGTAATTGCAGCACTTTGAGAGGCTGAGGTGGGTGGATCATGAGGTCAAGAGACTGAGACCATCCTGGTCAATATGGTGAAACCCTGTCTCTAGTAAAAGAACAAAAAGTAGCTGGGCATGGTGGTGCGTGCCTGTAGTCCCAGCTACTCTCAAGGCCGAGGCCAGAGAATTGCTTGAACCCTGGAGGCAGATGTTGCAGTGAGCCGAGATCGTGCCATTGCACTCCAGCCTGGCAACAGAGAAAGACTCCGTCTCAAAAAAAAAAAAAAAATGTATTTTAGAATTTTTTATATATTTTTCCATAGAGTTACAAATGGTAGGTTAATAGGCTAGTCCACAAAAGTATTTTTAACCCACAGAGTAGTGAGGAATAAAGATTTGTTTTAAAGATTTTTAAATTTAAATTTTTATTTATTTACTTTTGAGACGGAGTCTCGCTCTGTCACCAGGTTGGAGGGCAGTGGTGTGATCTTGGCTCACTGCAACCTCCACTTCCTGGGTTCAAGAGATTCTCCTTGAGGCCTCAGCCTCCAGAGTAGCTGGGACTATAGGCATGCACCCCCATGTTCAGGTAATTTTTGTATTTTTAGTAGACATGGGGTTTCACCATTTTGGTCAGGATGATCTTGATCTTTTGACCTTGTGATCTGCCTGCCTCAGCCTCCCAAAGTGCTGGGATTACAGGCATGAGCCACATGCTAGGCCTGTTTTAATGCTGGCAATTTAAGGAAAGCAGGTAGTTTGAATCACAGGATTGAGAAACTTGTATGGAAATTCTAAAGAGAACTTCTGGATACATTCAAACTAGCTTCAGAAAGTGTTTCTATTTTTTATCAAAAAAATTGTTTACATTGATTACATTCCTTTAGCTACTTTGTGAGAATGCAGCAAAAGGGTCCTTAGCCTGTCAGGTAACCAGATAGCTTATGACTACTACAAGGGACTCTAATTAACTTTTTCTTTTTTTTGAGACAGGGTCTTACTCTGTCGCCCAGGCTGGAGCACAGTGGTGTGATCAGGGCTCGCTGCAGCCTTGATCACTCAGGCTCAGGTGATCCTCCTACCTCAGCCTTCCAACTAGCTGGGGCTACAGGTACACACCACCATGCCCGGCTAATTTTTCTTTCTTTCTTTTTTTTTTTTTTTTAATAGATACAGGGTTTCCCTGTGTTGCCCAGGCTGGTCTTAAACTCCTGGCCTCAAGCATCCATCTGCCCATCTTGGCCTCCCAAAGTGCTGGGATTACAGGCATAAGCCACCACACCTGGCTTTTATTCACTTTTTTTTGGAGACAAAGTCTTGCTTTGCTGCCCAGACTGGAGTACAGCGGTGTGATCTCAGCTCACTGCAGCCTCTGCCTCTCTGTTCCAGTGATTCTCCTGCCTCAGCCTCCTGGATAGCTGGGATTACAGGCACATACCACCATGCCCAGCTAATTTTTGTATTTTTAGTAGAGATGGGATTTCACCATGTTGGTCAGGCTGGTCTCGAATTCCTGACCTCAGGTGAAGTGCTCACCTCAGCCTTTCAAAGTGCTGGGATTATAGACATGAGCCATTGCAACTGGCCTCTCATTCACTTGTTTACAAAAACAAAAACAAAACAATATACACAGGGTAATGAGAAATAATTCCTAGACTAGGGTATCATAAGTCATCATTAAATAGTGTTATAAAAACAAAAAATAAACTCCAGGTATTTACAAATGGCTTTATTTACAGCAGTGGCATGTTGCTTAGTGGTTAAGGACACCAGCACTAGAGCCAGACTGCCTGGGTCCAAGTCCTAGCTCTCCTCCTTGTTACCTACACAACGCTCATCAATTACTATCCTTCCCATTGCACTAAAACTGAGCTTTTTGACTCCGGGAAGACTAAAATGAAGATAAACTCACTTGAGTGATCTGACTATATTTCATTATTTCTAGTATCTGTTATAGGTTCTCTCTGACCCAAGAAAGTTGGCCAGGTGCAGTGACTCATACCTGTAATCCCAGCACTTTGGGAGGCCAAAGTGGGAGGATCACTTGAGGTCAGGAGTTTGAGGCCAGCCTGGCTATCATGGTGAAACATTGTCTCTACTGAAAATACAAAAACTAGACAAGTCTGGTGGCATACACGTGAAGTCCCAGCTACTTGAGCAGCTGAAGCAGGAGAATCATTTGAACAGAGAAGGCAGAGGTTGCAGAGCCCATATCGAGCCACTGCACTGCAGCCTGGGTGACAGAGGGAGGGAGACTGTCTCAAAAAAAAAAAAAAAAAGTTTCTCTCCAACATTTTACATCTCTGTTTAATCCTCAGATAGGATAAAAAGCTCATTAGGAACCCTGTGAGTAACTCTGCTAGAACCCATGTGGGCACATGCCCTGGCAGGCAGGTTGCATGCTTAGATACACAGAGCAACAAATAATTACTTAATGTAAATACCCAGGTTAGTATATTTATGAGGTAGGAAATTAGTCTTCGATGTTATAAATGTTCATTTCACACCTTGCATTCACAAACGGCTCTTCTCCATTCATTACTTCTTACAGGAGTCAGACCATCTTTCCCAAGCATCCTTTTTATTTAATCAACTTCACTTCCATGCTATGGTGCCTCCACAGCCTGCTAGAGCTCATTGAAACCCAATCTACTTAAGCAGAAAATGCAGAGATCTAAGAGATATTTAAAAATAAAAAATGAATAAAACCCAATATGGGATTCAGTGTCCTTCAGCTACTCTACCTGAGTATCTGATCATCATCATTATTATTTTCTGAATTCCACCTCTAAAAATAAATGTGATCTGAGTCACACTGTTCCCAAAAATCTTGTTTTAGTGCTTCATTTAAGACTACGGCAACTGTTAGTTTGGAACAGAACATACAAAGATTTGCACAGAGAAAATGCTGCCAAAGTTCTGACTTTTCACCCACTTTACTGTTGAGTGTCAAATTCATGACATTTCGCCCCCAAATTTGGTAGGAGGGCCTGAATATCCATTTGATGGTAGAAATGGCAACATCCTTTTGTCTTCTACCTCCTCTCTTCATATGTTAGGAACCATATCATGCCTCTGTCAACTTTGAATCGTAAGTCTGAAGGGCTCGTGGGGAGAAACTGTCAAAAACCTTTTAAAGTTTAAGTATCATTTATTTCCTAAGTAGAGCTGAACTCTGCCCAGGAGTCCTTTTTCTTGTCCTTTTGCAACCCCTATTTTATTCCATGAGGTTTCCAATTATTTCTCCAATTCTTCAACTCCCTCATCCACTTAAGCTACTGGATTTTGGTAGATGGCCTGATTTCCTACTTCAAAGACAAGTTGATCAGGCTTGAATTTTCTCAGTTCCCCTCCCACCCCTGCCCCCCACACTCTTTTGTAATCTGTACAGATTCCCCTATATGAGCTACCATTTTCTCAGGCTAAGAGCTGTCTATTTCCCATCCTAACTGAACCTGTGCAGAAGGACTCTGGCTTCTCTACTCTCTCGTCTTCCATTTCCCCTCTACTTGCTCTCTTTTTTTTTCTTACAAACATGCTGAAATCTAAAATCACCTCATCCTAAAAATAGAAACAATAAAAATGAACGCTTTTCTAAATCAGCTTTTGCCTCAAGCCACCACACTTATTTCCTTTCTCCCTTTCACCGTCAAACTGCTCAAGAAACTAAATCTACACTTGCTCCTTTACGTTACTGCCTATTCCCATGCACCAGATTGTTGATTAGTCGGTTTTCCCACCTACCGATCCATCTCCTCAGTTGATACCCTCCTCCATATCCCTTTTCAGCTCTCCTCATCTCTGTAACAAATTGTGTGAATGTCTCCCAACCAGGCTGTTTCTACTGTAGCCCAGCTTTCATACAGATATCTTTATAAATACCAATCTCACCCTGTGTCCCCTCTGCATATTCACCTGGTAAAGTCCAGACTACTTAGCTTCACTTGAAGCTAAGTAAATGCTTGAAATAGGGCTACAGCTAACTAAGGTTTATTGTAAGTGATATTCACCAGCAGTCAAAGAGTACAAAAAAGAGTGAAAACTATCTCACTAATGGTTGCTTTATATTGACAATTTTTATGATAATAATACACATTGGGTTCAAGTATATTATTAGATTAATTTCACCTACCTTTTTTTTACTGTTAAAAAACATGGCTACTAGAATATATAATATTTATGAAAGGACCACCTGTTCTTATTTGCTGAAAGTATGTTTTTTAAATGTGTTTGAGAACATTTTATGGAATCCTTTTTGGTATCTGTCTTAGTCTGTTCAAGCTGCTATAACAAGATACCATAATGTGGGTGGCTTTTTAACAGCAGAAATTTCTTTCTCACAGTTGTGGAGCCTGAAGAGTTCAAGATCAAGATGCATTGTGCCTGATGAGGGCCCATTTCCTGGTTCACAGATGGTGCCATCTTGCTGTGTGCACTCAAGGTGGGAGATGTGAGAAAGATCTCTGGAGCCTCTTTCATATGGGCACTGCGCCCAACCATGAGGGCTCCATCCTCATAACCTAATTGTCTTCCAAAGGTTCTGCCTCCTTACACCATTGCCTTTAGATTAGGATTTCAAAATATGAATTTTAGGGGAACACAAACTTTCAGACCATAGCAGCATGTATAAGATAATCTTTTAGTTTCTTACGTGAATTGGTTAATGTGGTGAGTTACATTTCTAGATTTCTAAGGGTCAGTCATCCTCACTCTCAAATGATTGAACTCAGCCTAATCATATGTTTTCAAACATATAATTCAAGATTGGCTTGATAATATTATATCTAGAGCTAGTTAACTCTATTCATTAATGAGATTGGATTATAATTTTTCTTTCTTGTTCTGACCTTGTCAGATTTGGAATGAAGAAACTATGACCTCATAAAATGAGAGGTGAGTATGATGAATCTTATGTGTAACTTTTCCACTTAAGATTTAATTTATTAAATGGTCATAGGCTCATCAATATTTTTCAATTTTACTTGTGTTAATATTAGTAATTTTGACACATCTTTATCATTTTTTCTGTCTTCTCTTTTTAGTGAATCTCTTCTTTGTGAGAACTACTTAACCTAAAAAATAAGTTAATTTCTTACTTTGGATTACAAGCGTTATTCCTAGAAATGTTGATCTCTGTAACACCTTGTTTGAATAACTAAACTTTTCAATATAAATTTTGTAGTTATTTTTATTGCTTATAATAAATCATTATAGTTAGAGAAGTAGTTAAAATTTCTATTATGCTCTTAAACAATATACTTTCACAAACATTTTCTGACCTAACAGGTTTTATTGTCTTAATATCTGAGATAAAATGTTTTTCCTCCCAGAATTTCTTAGTGGATTTACTATTTTCTTATTAGGTGTTTGTCAACATCGTCTTATATGTTTTATTAATAACATATTTTGATTTCAACATTTATATATGGATTTATTTTAGGCACATTTATTTTTATATTTAATATTTTTAAAAATCTATTCCTAATTTTAATGAGGGCTGATTTTGATATTTATTTTCCACAGATTTTCACTGATAATGGATAATTTCCCCTCATTTATTTGTAATTTTGGATGGAGGCTTATGCTTCGTGAGTTTTTTCCCTTCAGATTTCTCCCTACCCTGTACTGAAGACCTATTGTTGAAGAGATGCTTGTGTTAATTTATGGCAGGGATATAGCGTGTTATACATTTTACGCTAATTTTTCTGTTTAAAATTTCCTAAACTACTCAGATGATGTGAATTACAGTTCCAAAAGTCAGTCTCTGGTCATACATTTTTCAGAGAGTTATTTTATTTTATGTTATTTTCTGTATTGCCTCGAGCAGAACAGACACATTCCCTTACCTTCTCCCTGCCTAACTGGCGGATTTTCTCTTTACAGACTAGGCTATTATTTTATACCATTAAGTCTAGTGACCAGTTTGGTATCCCTTTTGGATTAAAGATTTCTTTCTCTATTCCTTATTCTAGAACCATTGACTCTTCAAACATCCTGAGAAAAGTCAGAGAATGCCAACCAAATACTATTTTTATAGCTCCTTTTCCATCGTTATATTTTGGGCATTTTTCTTATTTTTGTGTTACATCAGGTGTTTTATTGACATTTATATCTTTCTATTGCAAAAACCTTACTTGGCTGATTCTCCTTCCACCTATTATTCATATTCATCTTTAAAAGCAAAAACATTGACTACTGTTTTCTCTAAAGGTTTCCAGTGCAGTGCCTGTGATGACTAGTTTTCTGTGTCAACTTGTCTAGGCCACCATATACAAATATTTAGATAAACACAACTGAATTTTGCAGTGAGACTTTGTGTGTGTGTGTGTGTGTGTGAGATTAACACTTAATACAGTAGACTTTCAATTAACAGATTATCCTCCATAACATGGGTGGGCCTCATCCAATCAGCTGAAGGCCTAACACAAAAGATTGACATCCCCCAAGGAAGAGGGAATTCTGCCTCCAGACTGTCCTTGAACTCACACAGCAATACCTAATCTCCCCTGGATCACTACCCTGCCTCTCTCTCTCTCCCTCTCTCTCTCTCTCTCTCTGTGTGTGCATATGTGATTTTATACACAAACAGAAATGCGCGTACACACACACACACACACACACACACACACACGTTGTGAACTGAACACAAGCCCGGGAATCTCGTCTGGCAAGAGGGTCCCAAACCAGAAAGAGAGTGTGTGTGGAGAAAAAGGAGACAGAGGAGCGGGGTCTGGAGGACTGGCTTAGGCTATGCCCAAACAGCAATTTTATTTGTGCAGTCGGTTCCATTATATACTTTTCTACTTAATGTTGTTTATGTCAGACCAAAGCATTCCTTAAATAACAAAAGAAACAGAAAACAATTCTGGGGAACTAGTAAAAGGAACAGATACTGATTTAAAAGATCAAGGGGGAAGTAGGTGATGCTGATTATCAATATTACCAGAACAACCAGTAACTCAGATAACAATCTTCAATTATCTATAAGTCACAAGCTCAGCAGTAAATCATGCATCTGCAAAAGACAAGGGCCTCAGGGGAGGTCACCAGGCTGAAACAATGCCTGGTAAACAAAGTCATAGAACAGGTTTAGATTAGGAGCCAGAAAGGGGAACATAATACCCAGTTGAATCACTTCAGCGTTCACCCAGCCGTTATCTCATTAACCAAGAAGGCTGAAAATAGTGTTCTGTTCAGTCATTCTTCTCCCAATTTTTCTTCCCCATAGCTCGACAGCCTCCAGCCAGGGAAAGTGTGTAAGGAATCAAGCTCACCTAATGGCAGAAGCCAAGTTGTTAGCCTCTCGAAGGGGCGATCCCCACATATATATACACACACGCTATATCTATCTATTAATTCTGCTGGTTCCATTTCTCTGGGGAACCCTAATACTACTTCACTATGCATTCAGCTTTCCTCTCTTGAACCCATAAAATCGTAGATTCTGAGTATAAAAAGAACTTATGCTGTTCATAATTCTGCTGTTTTTATAACATTTTCTTGTGTTGGCCCACTTTCTTGGTTCATCAAATTGCACAATTGATCATCCAATCAAATATTAGCCCAGTTCTTTTAATTTAGCCTCCCCAATTTTGATACAAGCCTCCCAAATTTTCTAATCTGCTTTATTTCTCACTTTTCCTGCCTCATTCCACTCTCACTGGCATAAGTGTTTTCAGTTAGATGCAGCTTAGTGAATTTTTAAAATGACACCAATTACTAAGCTGTGGAGGTGTTGAACTCTGTTAGATTGAACACATCTAATACCAGATAGAATTACTGATGCAATGCAGTAAGAACAAATCTGATTTGGACGAGTCTCAGATAAACGACTAAGAACACATAGCATAGCAAAACGATTTCTTGTAAAAAAAAGTACAACGTATTCTGTTTTTAATATGTGTCAATAAAATGGTAGTTTATTAAACTGGTTATTGATAGGTTAATAAATTATCTAGTCCATTTTATTCTTTTGTTTAAAAAACACTCATACTTAAGAGCAATTATTTTCATATCTTTATGATTAACTGTAAATGAATACAGACTCACATACAAGTTTTGATGTCTTTTAGAATTTTTTATGATAATGATGACAAAATATTATTTTAATTTAGTTTGTTTAGGTGAGATTTTATTTTCCACGGAAAACATCTTTATTATAACATCACAAAATGTTGACTTTATTTCTATTTCTTCTAACAGGGTAAGTGTTTGGTTTGACTGTTGCTATCACTTAAACTGATTGGTGTAGATAAAACTATTAGAGATATGAAGTTATCAGTTAGTAATTTACTTTTATTTCTTATCTTTTCATGTAAAGCTTACATTCTCACTCATGATTCTCATGTAACTAATGGTTTACTAACCATTGAGTATTGATTATCAGTAACAAGCTACAATTATTAACTTTCATCCCAATGCACACACAAGGGTTAACATTTTCAAATTCGATTATTCATGTCTTTAAAAATAATTAAAAATCTTATGCATTTCCAGCTGGTGATCCAAGGTTGCTTTATTTTTCAATACTAGCTTCTTAAATAAAACGATAATTGCTAGAACAGCTTGGTTTCAATCTCTTTTACAAAATCTGACAACTGTTAAGACAAACCAACTTTTTCCCCCTGGAAAAACTTGAACTCCATTTAGATTAAGTAATTAAAGTGCAGAAATAAATGTGAAAGTTCCATAAACAAATTATCAGTTTTCATAATGTACAGAGAAGAACTCTTAGGACTTCCCACTTTGCAAATAACTCTAAAACCCAGTAATATCTTGTTTTCCAACATGTTTTTTTTGCATAAGAAATTATTCTGACTTCTATTCTTAGAGTTACCTGCTACCTAATGACCCTTCCATTTTTGTCCAAAGATTAAAACAGCAACAACAACACTGACTCAATGAGTTGCTGCAGTCTCAAAGCATCTCAATATGAACAATTTTGGCAATTCATATCAGTGAGACTTCGCGGCAGAATAAACCTTCTCAAATCATATGGTTTAATCCTTTGTTTGTGAATCCACCAAACATGACAAAATTTTATAGTGTAACCAAGAGAAAGGGAAAGGGATCTTATAACTGAAAATCAGTTACAGAACATTGGTGAGCTTTGTGTTTTCTCACTGCCACTTTGTAACCTGATGAGCTCTAAGAAGTTGTCATGGATTCACTGATTATACACAGCTGAGAATATTCTTTCCTCCTTTTTTAAAAAAAATTTCTATTTATCGTCCTCTTTTTTGAAGGGTTTTGGTGAATGCTAAATTTGAGCAATGAGATGCCAAACCCCTCATCCAACATGATCACCTAACCATCTGCTGCCTGTTGACCCCATCTCATATAGCTTACCACTCCCCCGCTGTTTTCCCAAACATGGTTACATTTCTTCCTTGCTGTTTCTAATTTTAGTTCATTGAAAAGATGGATTTGAGATTTATTCCTATCTCCTCGGCTGAATGCTAAATTCACCAAAAGGGTCTTATTTTTAAATATATTTTGAAGATAAAATGTGAAGTATATCAATTCAAATTTGTCTATGAGCTATTACTCTGGGACCTTACTATAACAGAGTGTGCGACCCATGAAATTTAGTGTGCTCTGTGCCTTTCGAGGATTTTACAGAATCATAACTTTAGAGTAGAAAGAGATAACAATGAATTATTTATACAATTATAATTTTAGAGTAGAAAGAGGCCACAACGAATTATTGAAAAGAAACCACGTTTATAGTTTATTTAGAATAAACATGAACATTATTAAAACTTAAGAATGTTACCTTTGCCTCATCTGAGTTCCTTTCTCAAGGAACCAACCATGAGGCATCCCACGTAGCATCAAAGGAACCTCACCAGATCATTGCATCTGAGCAATGAGATGCCAAACCCCTCATCCAACATGATCACCTAACCATCTGCTGCCTGTTGACCCCATCTCATATAGCTTACCACTCCCCCGCTGTTTTCCCAAACATGGTTACATTTCTTCCTTGCTGTTTCTAATTTTAGTTCATTGAAAAGATGGATTTGAGATTTATTCCTATCTCCTCGGCTGTAGCGTCCTATTAAAGCCTTCTTCTCTGGCAATACTCCTTTAGGAGTTGACTTAAACACAGTTGATCCTAGATTAACATGGGTTTGAATTCTGTAGGTTCACTTATACATGGGTTTTCTTCTGCCTCTGCCATCGTTGAGACAGCTAGACAAACCTCTCCTCTTCCTCCTTTGCCTCAGCTTACTCAACATGAAGTAGATGAGGATGAAGACCTTCATGATGATCTATTTCCTCTTATGGAATATTAAGTGTATTTTCTCTCCTTATGATTTTCTTCATAATGTTTTCTTTTTTCTAGCATCCTTTTTTGGTAAGAATGTATAGAATATGTATAGAATAAAATACATATACAAAATATGTGTTAGTCAACTGTTTAGGTTATTGATAAGGCTTCTGGTTAACAGTAGGCTATTTGCAGGTAAGTTTTTGGAAAATCAACAATTATATGTGACTTTTCAACTGTGTGGTGAGTCCACACCTCACCCTCCACCTTGTTTAAGGGTCAACTGTGTTTAATTTAATTTCTAAAGAAACCATGACCTGGAGAGGTTGAGTAACTGATTTTGAGATCCAAGGCTAGCCAGTGGAAGAGCTGGGAGTGCATGGAGCACACCTTCAAGAAATTAGCGTGGGTTGAGAGAACGAATGAAACATCACTTCCCTGATGTAGACAGTCCAGGGTTCTCTAGACAAACAGAATTAGTGAAATATAGATATATATGTATTGTATATTGTGTAATATATATATATATATGTATTGTATATTGTGTAAGTTAATACTTAATAAACATATATGTACATATATATATCTTACAAGGTCCCACAATAGGCTGTCTGCAGGCTGAGGAGGCGGCTCAGGCGGGGGCAGCACCCCGGCGGCTCTGGCGGCGGCTCGGGCAGCGGCTCAGGCGGCAGCAGCACCGCGGCGGCTCAGGGGCGGCTCAGGCCGCAGCAGCACCCCGGTGGCTCGGGCGGCGGCTCAGGCTGTTTGGTTTTTTTTTTCAACTTAAATGCATAATTTTTAGGGGTGATTTTATGTTGAAAGGCTTAAGGAAGTTGACTAAGTTTGTAAATGTAATATTGTAAAATTTAAAAGAACCTGAATTAGAGCGGGGTGCACTGGCTTACACCTGTAATCCCAGCACTTTGGGAGGCTGAGGCAGGCAGATCATTTGAGGTCAGGAGTTCGAGACCAGCTTGGCCAACATTGTGAAACCCTGTCTCTACTAAAAATACAAACATTAGCCAGGTATGGTGGTGTGTGCCTATAGTCCCAGCTACTTGGGAGGCTGAGGCAGGAGAATTGCTTGAACCCCAGAAGCAGAGGTTGCAGTGAGCTGAGCTCACACCACTGCACTCCAGCCTGGGTGAAGAGCAGAACTATTCCATCTCAAAAAAAAAGAAAAAAAGAACCTGAATTACTACGTTTGTAAATTTGGTTTATTTGGTTTACAAGAGTCGCTTTAATGGATAGGAAGATATTATTTATTAGAGTTAGACGTCTGCCCCATAAGGTTTTGGAAGTGTTTAAAAATGTAATCAATTAAGTGTTCACTGCTTAGGCAAATTTAACTTCTCAAAATTGGGAGGTAATTAAAAATAATACGTGAAAGTGATTATTCTTATTTTTATACACAAATTATTATTATTATTATTATTTCGGAGACGGAGTCTCCCTTTGTTGCCCAGGCTGGAGTACAGTGGCTCAATCTCAGCTCACTGCAACCTCTGCCTCCAGGGTTCAAGCAATTCTCCCGATTTAGCCTCCTGAGTAGTTGGGATTACAGGCACACGCCGCCATGCCCGGCTAATTCTTTTCTATTTTAATAGAGACAGGGTTTCACCGTGTTGCCCAGGCTGGTCTCGAACTCCTGAGCTCAGGCAATTCCCCAGCCCTGGCCTCCCAAAGTGCTGAGATTACAGGTGTGCGCCACCGTGCCCGGCCCCAAATTATTAAATATATAACTAGATAACAAACTGTGTAAGTTGGACCTGAAAGCTTAAAAGAAAAAACTTAGATATTTTTTTTTTTTTGAGACGGAGTTTTGCTCTTGTTACCCAGGCTGGAGTGCAATGGCACGATCTCGGCTCACCGCAACCTCCGCCTCCTGGGTTCAGGCAATTCTCCTGCCTCAGCCTCCTGAGTAGCTGGGATTACAGGTACGCGCCACCGTGCCCAGCTAATTTTTTTGTATTTTTAGTAGAGACGGGGTTTCACCATGTTGACCAGGATGGGCTCGATCCCTTGACCTCGTGATCCGCCCGCCTCAGCTTCCCAAAGTGCTGGGATTACAGGCGTGAGCCACCGCGCCTGGCCAAAAATTAGATTTTTTTAAAAAAATTAAAGTTTTAATCAACTGGAAAAAATTCAAACTCAAAGATATTGATTTTGAGCACAAAAGTCCCTTTCAAACATTAGAAACTCGCCGGGCGCAGTGGCTCATGCCTGGAATCCCAGCTCTTAGAGAGACAGAGGCGGGCATACATCCTGAGCCCAAGGAGTTCAGACCTGCGTGGGCAATATAGCTAGAACCCATTCTCCACAAAAAAGGAGGGGGGAAAAACATGTAACTCAAGCATTAGAAACTCAAACTGATAGTGAGGTACGGGGCGGGACTCGACTCTGAGGGCGTGCCTCGGATACCGGACAAAATTGAGGACTAGCTAAAACAGGGACGAGTGTAAGCAGCTTTCCATCCGCTCCCACCAGCAGACCACGTCAGTTTCCCATTGCCATGGCAACACACAGGGGAGTTACCGCCCCTTTCCATGGCAACAATCTGACCACCGGGAAGTTACCATCCTTTTTCTAAAAATTGTCTGCATAAACCTCCCCTTAATTTGCATATGACTAAAAGTGAGTATGCATGTGACTGCAGACCTGCCTCTGAGCTGCTTCCCTGGACGCAGTGCCTATCGGGTAGCCCCGCTCCTCATGGAGCAGCGCCTCTGCTGCTGCTGTGCACCGCTGAGTCAATAAATACTGCTTAACAGTATTCCCCCACCCCCAGGAAGCACCTGTAGGCCCTGGACCCCTCGCTCACGCTGGCCCCTAAAACTCCATCTCTCCTCTGCCTCTGACCCTCCTGGCTCCTCCTTCTGCTCCCCTGAACTTTTTCCCCTGACAGATTCTCAAGTAGGACGATGTTCAGGGCCTGACCCCAAACCCCCTACCACCTTATGAAGGTACAACCTTTGCGGGCCCTGCTTCTGCCCCTCCTCAAACCTCACCGCTTTCCCTCTCTGGGAAAGAAGCTCTGATCTCCCTCCTTCTTCTCCTCCCTCCCCCTGGAAAAAAAGAAAAGAAAAAGGAAAAGAAAGCACCAACTCCCCAGGGAGGGGCAGTAGACAGCAAGGAGAGAGGATTGGAAGGAGAGTAAGAGAACCATTGAAGGAAGAGGCTCACAAGTCCCTGGGAGGAAAGGGCACAGGCTTACAGAGAGGAGAGGAGGTACGGGCAGTGGCTGCTCCTGTCCTCTGCCACTCCTGCCCACTGTCCATGGGACTTCAACACAACCGAGGGGACAGGTTTGTGTGGGGTCAGGTCTGATAGAAGAGAGGTGCAGGAGAAACAAATCGTTAAAACCTAGCGAATTCCCCTAAAACATTTCTTCCTCCTTTCCTTCCGGAGGCTCCTTGGTTGGTGGGGAAGTAGTGAGGAGTTGGTGGAAAAAGAGGGGGGAGAGGAGCCAGTACCAAGGAACTCTACTCCATTCTCCCCTCTCCCCCACAACCAACTTGGAGCTCACCAGGGCTGGGAGGGAAGTGGCTGAGAGCTCACAAACACCCCCTCTGCCCCCGAGAGGGAGCCCAAAGCTGTGGGAGGAGCTGCTACTGCCGCTGCCACAGCTGCCGCTGCTGCTGCCACCGCCGCCGCCATTGGACAAACCTCACCAGTACCTGGTGGGTGCGGGGTCCCCCTCAGCAGGTGGGCTGTGGCTGGGGGGGCGTCTCCTGGGACGGGGGGGCGGCCCCCCCAGATGGGTCTGCACGTGGCCAGCCAGCTGGGCAGGGGTCTTGAACGCTGCACAGCTTGCAGAGGATGCGGTGAGCCCGCGGGGCCTGGAGCCCGTGGTCCTTCACCGCGTGGATGCGCAGGTATGCTGCCGTGGTGAAGCCTTTGTTGTAGAGCTCACAGACATGGTGAGGGCCCTGGCTGTGCACCTTCATGTGGTCCGAAATATGAGCCGAGCTCAGCCTCTTGCCACACACGTGACATGGCACCTTCTCCTGTCGTACTGTGTGCGCCGGCAGCCGATCCTTCGTGGCGACAGCCGCTTCACATTTCTCACATTTGAAGGGCTGTTCTGTTGAGTGCACTTTTCTGATGTGACTGTTGAGGTGATCCGGCCGGGAGAAGCTCTTGCCACAGTGGGAGCAATTGTAGGGCTTCAGTACAGCGCCGTCAGGTGAGCACACGTGGTAGCTCATGCGGTCCTTGCGCTTGAAGCGCTGTTGGCACACCCGGCACTGGTAAGGCTTCTCCTCGTCCAAGTGCGACAGCTTGTGTCGGTTCAGGTGGCAGACGTCGCGGAAGGCCTTGCCGCACATCTCGCAGGCGTGGTTCTTCCGGATGCGCTTCCCCTAGGCGGTTGTGGTCACCACGCCAGGCGGCCACTGCGGCCGCACCGCCGCGGGCACCCGCTTCTCCTCCTCCCCCGCCGGCTCCGCTCAGCTGGGTCACGCTCAGGAGGCTCAGGGGCACCATAGTGGGCATGTTCATAGCACCCGAGGGGACCCAGCCGGCCTTGGCTCCCGTGTGGATGGCTTCGTGCCTCCGGAGGTTGTAGCCGTTCTTGAATTCCTTGGCACAGAGAGCGCAGATGTAGGGCCCCTTGCTCTTTGTCTTCTCCAAGGCAGACGCGACTGGGGCCACGGTGACCGTGGATGTTGGGGCTACGAAGACGGTGGCCGCCGCCGCGGCGATGGTGGCGGCGGAGGCGGGGGGGTGCGGCCTCGGCCGCAGGCGCCAACACGGGTGGGGGTGGCGGAGGGGGCGCCAGGGGCTGTTTCAGGGCCGCTGTGTCCACCATGGAGGCGGCGACAGCGGAGACGGCGGACTCCTGGGCAGCAGCGAGCACCGGGAGCAAGTCCACCTGGAGGGGCTCGGCCGCCAGGGCCTGGGTGTGGGCGGGGGCGCCGGCGCAGCTTGGAATGAACTCTGGGCGCAGCCCTGGGAGGCAAAGAAGCGGGACTGGAGCTCAGCCCCGACCTGCAGGGGGTTCTGGGCGTGACCCTGAGGTGGCGGGAAGGAGTTCATGAGGCCGCCCACCCCCTGGGAGTCCAGGCCCAGCACTGGGAAGGCGGGGGCCAGCAGCGTGCAAGGGAACACCGGGAACAAGGCCTGGGCCGTGCTGAACGCGTGGCCCGTGCACCCGGGCCGGCTGGAGGGAAGGAGGGCGCCTTGCGTGCTGCGGAGCGCCGCGGCGACGGCGGCGGCGACGCCCCCTAGGTGGGAGCGGGAGGCCCCGCGGGGCGGGGCCTGGGGCGGGGGCCCGGGCGGCGGCCGCTGCGGCCGTTGGAGCCTCTAGAAATCTTTTTAATTCAGTGCTCTTGTCACCCTTAACATTGAGCAGTGGCACACTTTTTTAAGAACAGACAGAATGTACATATGAGTTCTAAGGCATTTTTGAAATATATCCATTATTAAATAATAGAGAGAGGTATCAAACGCAAGTCTCCTGTGTCCTAAGTCAGTTTACTACATACAGGTGAATTGATGATGTAGAAAGCAATAATATTAAAATGCCAAACATCACATCAACCGTCCCAGCAATCCAATGCTCTTGGTCCTAGTACTATCTAGAGAATTTTAAAAGAAAAACATTACTTCCATTGCTTCTTTTATTAACTCATGTATTTATTATTTTCTTAATTTACTTATTCATATTTTGCCATCTAATGCTGAATATATCTGTTACTATGAACTAGATATGTATTTGATATCTACATTGGTAGTAATTTCATAACTATAGGTAATGCTTATATTAATATTTGAAAAATCTCTTTGAAACTTACAAAATTTATGTTAATATTAGGTAATGTAAATGATGAGAAATGAGGGATAGCTTAAATCCAGTGGCAGAAATAAATTGCTCATGAAGGAAGTGAAAAACTCTAGCAGAGTTCTGCAATTTGGAGACAACAAAGAGCACTAAGGAGTGGAAGGAGCGTGTGATGACTTGGTAATAAAATAAAACTTTTAATTTTGCTAAAGAAAACAATGTTTTCTACATGAGAATAGTAGAACACAAGATTCGTAAACGTTTAAACACGCGCACATACATACACATATGCACACACATAAATGTCATATCCTAGATCTTGCTGTTACTAATAGATGCAAACCCATCATAGTCTTAATTTTAAATACTTTGCTCTCTGACAGCTCACTCTCAATGATAACTCTTCATGGACCTCAGACTTACTAGAGCTGCCATTTTTCTATGCTCCTCATTCTAACTTTTCTGTTCTACTCAACTTTAATTGATGAGTCAGTGATCACAACAACTCAGTTGGCATTAACCTTTGCCCTGCTCACTTTGTCCAGTTCCTTTGTATTAACAATCCTGGTTAAATCTTCACTACTGCGTACTCCATACTCTGCTTTTACAGATGAACTTAATGTGGCTGAAAGGGGTCCTGGGGTTTGGCACCAAACCACCAATAAAATAAGAGAAATTTTGCAGTTTGCGGTGTTAAACCTTAGAATGTTTCGACTGTTCATTTTTTCTGTACCCATTAGAAACCTAATAGTTTGCAGGTTTATAAACGAGGTCTTACATACATAAACATATAATAACTATTGTGGCAGTGAGATTCCACAGCCAGTAGTTATACTTAGAAAGTTGTTTCCACTCAGAAATGTTTGATTAATGTTGATCATGTTAATCGTAAAATTTTTAACGTCAAGAGCAATATAAAACATGTCAAATGACAAACATTGGAGAACACACATATTTAACTAACAAATTATTCACATCATCTATTAGACCATATTTGCTAATATTTTTAGGTCTTTTGTTAACAATCTATCAACCTGCTTTCTTTGGCTATTTCCCAAATTACAATTAGCATGATAATTTCTCAAAAATTAAGGAAAAATAAAATCTGTTTTTGTATTCATTTTAAAGAGACTGTTTTGTATGGCAACTGTTTTTTTCCATGCAAATTTTAAGAAGATATTGCTTAAATGTACAAATGTCTTTAATGTTACTAAGCAGTTGGTTTTCCTTTTTGAGAATATTTTTTCTACCAGAGATAATATAAGCACAGCAGATATCTTAGGAGCTATGCATGTGTGTGTGTGTGTGTATCATTATATATGTGTTATATATATGTATATATATAGACCTATGTATATATACAGCTATCTATATGTGTATGTAGAGACAGCTATCTATACATATACACAGCTATCTGTCTATATACCATCTACTTTGTAGAGAGTAAGTGTGTGTGTATATATACACATATACAGGTATCTAGCTATAAGACTCTCTCTCTAGAGAGAGAGAGAATCTTAGTCAAGATGCACATGTGAGTTGAAAAGTTCAGGATAAGGCCTAGAGCATTCAGTGACATAAATGGTGGAAATACCATTTCATTAGCTTAAAGGACATAGTTGCCTTTTTAAAAAAAAAAAAAAAAAAACAAGTTGATGCCAAATCAATTATATCCAAAAGCAATATAACTTTAAAAACAATTATTTGTAATATTTCTACTTTTGTAAAAAAAAAAAAAGGGTCAAAGTTATCAATATATAGCATTATTGTACCCATACAGAGATAAGATCTTTTTTTTTAACATTTTACAGATGTGAGTTTAAATGATGTCTTGTTTTAATATCTAAATGGTGAATTACATATATGTATATTCTTTATATTCTTTCTGTTGGCATTTTTGCTAGTGCTTTATCTTCAAAATAAGCAAGCAAAAGGAATTGTATGAAAATATCTTAAATATTATTTAACATTATATACTTCACATGACAATTTTATAAGTATGAACCATGCAATAATCCTGAGTGTCTGATTCTGTATTACTTCATTAGTGTTAAGATGCAGAGTATAAAATATTAGATTGCAATGATATACACTATAGTGTGACAAAGGGAAACAGATTTAATGTAAAAAACAAAGTCTTCAGCAAAAGTTTTGTGATATTGAAGAATGTTCATCACGATAACAAATTTCCATTAACCATGTGATCATTGAAATTTTAACATCTTGAAGCTTACTGAATTTTTTTACCTTTGTATGTCATATTTCTACTAAAAACATGGAAAAAATATTTTTATATAATAATAATAATGAGGCCGGGCGCGGTGGCTCACGCCTGTAATCCCAGCACTTTGGGAGGCTGAGGCAGGTGGATCATGAGGTCAAGAGATCGAGACCATCTTGGTCAACATGGTGAGACCCCATCTCTACTAAAGATACAAAAAATTAGCTGGGCATGGTGGCGCGTGCCTGTAATCCCAGCTACTCGGGAGGCTGAGGCAGGAGAATTGCCTGAACCCAGGAGGCAGAGGTTGCGGTGAACCGAGATCATGCCATTGCACTCCAGCCTGGGTCACAAAAGTGACCTCAATAATAATAATAATAATAATGAAATACATTATAAAACTGGAGGAAGACTCTATATTCATGCTCATCTAAGTTAGTATTGGCTTCTTTTCCTTTGCCTAACTAAAAACTATAGAAATAATGGATAAAACATATATTTAAGATGACTTTTAGGACAGTAAAATGATTCTGTATGACACTACAGTGGTGATGTGTGTCATTATATATTTGGCAAAACCCATAGAATGTGAAGCACCAAGAATAAACCCTACTGTAAACTATGGACTTTGGGTGGTGATGTACCACTGTGGTTCATTGGTTGTAACAAATGTACCACTGTGGTGCAAGACGTCAACAGTGGGGAGGCTGTGTGTGTGTGAGGATAGGAGCTCATGATAACTTCATTTCCACTCAAGTTTGCTACAAACCTAAAACTTTTCTCAAAAATACACTTTATTAAATTTTGAAAACTATAAAATCAATGGCAAAATTATACCCATATTCAAATACAGACCTCAAAGTCAGATTAGTAAACTGGACTTGATACCACCATTAACCAGTGTGTATCCTAATCTGGGAAATGTGGTTTCACACTGTCCAAAGTAGGGATCTGAAACAAAGATCCTTTTATAAAGCCTAAAATCTGGAGGCATTTCAGCACCTAAAAAAGCTGTATAATCAGCATAAGGAAGCTGCAAGGATGCTTACTTTCTGCCCATGGTCACGATGATGGGAGAAAAGAAAAAAAACAGCAAAAACAGCCACCTACAAAAAATCAAAACTTAAGATCTGTTTTAGCCCTGCTCGATGATTCCACCATGCACTCCTCTGTAATCCAAAAGCAAGAAATCAACATGAAAACTGGTTCAGGAGCAAAGAAATCCTTTTTGAGCCCTGACCAAAAAAAAAAATGATACTTGATTAAGATACTTTTGCAATATAGGGCAAATGGCACACAGAATTCCTTAAGGGAAAAAGCAATTTGCAATGAAAAAAAGATACCTGTGATGTTTAATTACAACATGTAGCAGAATACTTTGTTTTTCTACCAATGTGGGTGATAAAAGAATGAGAATGATAATATAAAATTAAGACAAAAAAAGAAATCCAGAAATAATAATTGCTTGCTGTATTCACAATAAAAATGCCATCATTCAATCAAACACAGAATTTGAGGAATTACTTCTGGATTACATGGTATTTGATGCTCCAAGAGGTATAAAATGTTTGATGTATTCATTTAATGTATTATCAAAATAGTATATGATCCAGACTTTTCACAAACAGAAAGTGAGAAGGTTAAATTATCAAGATAAACTTCTAGTGTAATAGTGGCATTGCCTGAAGTATTTAATGAAACAGCATTCGGAGTCCTCAGCTCCCGAGAGTCCCATGCTTCAGAAGTCCAGTGATGACAGCACGTTCTTATGAAACAGTTTATCATTCTTTCTTACAAAGCAGATATGATTATGTTGGTAACATTGCTTTTCTTTTCTTTTATTGCAACAATAATACTATTGCAAATATTTGAACATGCATCGCATCTGCAAAATCCACAATATGTTGTCCATAGGGTTGAAGCCCTGCTCTTTAACAGTTTTATAGGAAAAGAAAGCTAAATACTTTCTTGTTTATATCATAGATGATAAAAATTTTTTGGATGGCACTGAAGAGTTCAAAAGGTGATATAAAGAGTTTTGTCTGTAGCTTCAGTTAAATAAAATTGGTTTCTTCTGAGAATACAGTACAAATATGTTTGTATGATACTGTTTTTACAAATCATTGACTCATAATATTCCATCTTACTTTTACAACGTGGTGGTTGATCCCATGGTTTGACTTAGATTTTAAAATAATAATAATTATTATTGTAAACAAATGCTGAATTCGAAGGAAACAAAGGAAAACCCAGAAAACCCATTAGAGATTTCAAAGGAGTGAATGAAATATAATCTTTGCAAATAGAGTAAGCAGAGGAGATCAAAAGTTGACAGTTCAAGAGAAATGTTGGGGTTAGATTGTTTTAACTATTAGGATACATTATACTGGCAGATAGTGCAATGAAAGCCCCAAAGCTTACTCCCAGCTTGCTTAAGCAACTCATTGCCTAGTTCACTTGACTTCTCCATGTTCTCTTTCTGCACCAACATGACACAATTCTGTGATTCACCAAAAGGAACACGTTATTCCAACAGTGAAGGGTCTGTGAGAGACCACGTGAGCATGAAGAGGAGTGTTCAGGGAAGTGTGTAGGACATTATACATTGGCTTTCTCCTATAACCCCATGTAGAGATTTATCAGTAAGTATTAGAGAAAATGGGTGGATAAATCTACATTTCATTAGATTAGAGAAAGTGTATATCAAGGAGGAAGACCCATTTCCCATTTACCACCATAGAGGAAGTAAGAGAGCAGAATTTTATAGAGATATAAGTATACAGAGGGATAGAGAAGTCAGAAAGTAGTACATTTAACAAGATGTATATGCAAAGCTGATTAAAATATTGATAAACTAGAGACATTATTCACTTTAAAACTGGCAGTTAAAGTCCTTTGGCAGCTTGATCCAATTGCATTTGAAGTATAATTCTATTTTAAATAATTGATTGAGACTAATATTCAGAAGTTTATTTAGTATGTACTGTAAGCAATGTTAGAGCTCACCAAAGCTCAGAACTATATTCCTTGTTCAATTTCTTTGCTGGTGAAAATATTATGCCTTAGGTTAAATTTTCAAATTATTGTAAAAGCTAAGTTTTCAAGTGGATGTAAAGAATGTGAAAATTGGTAGTTTCACACAGCTCTAATGCCTTTCTATGAGTGAAAGGATGAGAAACAGATTCTCTCTATTTGATTATCTATGCATTTATCATCTGTCTTGTCTGCGTTTTTCCTCTGAGCACCCTACAGAGGACTGTACAGCTAAAAGGTTTTCCATTATATGTAATTTGAAGTAGAACGAATGATATGCAATCATATACAATGTGAGAAAAATTATGACCATCTCCAGAGAGACTCACATTTAGCCTCAATTTACTCCCAGAAGGCGTGGGACAGACATTCTCAGTAGTATTCTGAGGGTCAGACTGTGGAGAACGAGCCAGCTTTCCTGTTACTTCAATAGGAACGTGTCAGTCCTCTGCTAACTTGGGTATGTTTTATGCCCACACATTATAGATTTAACTGGAAAAGGAGGCAAAGCACCAACCGAGCACAAAATGGCTCTAATTATTTTTCCCATTGTATTGTTTCCCTGCTTTGTACCTGAATTTCCAGACATTTTCTGGTTTCCATTTACACAGCAATACAAGTGGGTATAAAAGATTAGCCATTCCTGGGAAGCCTGGTGCTTTAGAAAAGTTAGGTTTTGTTTTGTTTTGTTTTGTTTTTTGGCTATAAGGAAGAAAGGCATGCTCAAGTTCTTCTAAGAAAAACATGGTGGTATATTTAGTGTGAAGAGATAGCTTCATCTATGGCCTGGCTCTTCAGAAACTTACTATTTCTTTTTGCTTCTCAGGGTGTCTATGCCAACATCCCTGGAACAAATATTATCTCTTCCTGCAATTCTATTGTCTGCTGGTGTTGCTGGTAGAGCTACGCTAAGTGCTAGGCAGGGACTGAAGCCTCAATGGGCATGGGAGCTTACTCTAGGGAGTGGCTGGCTGGGGAGATTCTGATGGTCTCTAAGCCGGCAGCTCTGAGCTCTGAGTTGAAGTTCTGCTCTCCAAAGTGAGCATGACTCAGAAGCATTTTCGGGTCACCTGTCTTTGCTAGCCTTACCTCACTCTTCTCATTCTCTTAAGAGGTTTAGGAAGAAATGAAAATTATAGGGCTTGGTCTCAACATAGCAAGAACTGTGGGGAAGATCATTTGCTTTCTAACCTGATTTCTTCTTGTGACTTCAGAGGCTTCCTTAATTTCTAGTTAGAAATGTTTATCCAGCATATTTCATTATTATGTATGAAGTATCTGCCTTGAGCCAGTCAATGTTGGAGGCAGTGAGAAACAGTGATGGGCACGTCAGATGAAACCCTGCTCTGATGGACCTAGAATCCTAATGAGTGATAGTTCATAACTATACTGTATGTTTTCGGTTAGTGATTAATGCTTAAAAGCACTCATATCAGAATCAGGAACTTATTCTTCAAAAATTATGATCGATTCTCTTTGTATTTTTCAAATATTTTGGTGGTATATAATAGAGTCAGTTTCTTCAGGAGCGCTCTAAGCTTGATTCCCTTTTGGAAAATACATACTACAAGGGCAACATTAGAAACCCCCATGATCCAATCACCTCTCACAAGGTCCATCCACCAACATTTGGGATTACAACTGGGCCTGAGATTTGGGTGCCACACAGAGCCAAACCATATCAATGGTTAACTCAGCACTTGTGTTCCATACCTTTTCTTCTTGAGATCCCATTAAAAATATTAAATGAAGAAACATAACAGCCAAGGGAAAGGCAGAAGGACCCTTCCATGAAAAAAAGATTGAAACAGATATCTTTAAGGAAAATGAGAAGGAAAACTTGTTGAAGGATGACACAGATTGGGAAGAGGATGCCCAGAGTGTAAAGGAGGAGATGGGATGGGCAGCAGGGCTCCAGAGGGATACCAGGCTGTGCATTCACAGGTCAGAGGAGCAAAAAGTGGGTCCACCCACAGCAAGAAGGGGACCTACTGTGATCCCCCTCTCCATGAGCTATGTAGGAGGCTGAGGCAGGAGAATTGCTTGAACCCAAGAGCAGAGGTTGTGGTGAGCTGAGATCATGCCACTTCACTCCAGCCTGGTGACAGAGCGAGACTCCATCTGAAAAGAAAAAGAAAAAAAATCCGTAAGGTACTTATTTATTGTGTTTATCAGTTACTTTTCTCTAAACAATACTAGAATGTGAACTCTACAAAGGCAGGGATTATGTTGTTTCTTTTGTGTTGTTGACTGCTACAAGACATCAAACTGATGTATTTAAGAATTGCATTCACATGATAGGTGATCAATCAATATGATGGGATAGATGAGTGAATCTAAACACTGTCAAATGATATATAATCAGTTCACAGTGCTCTCTAATAAAAGGATGACATGTTGAGCATAGTGCTTAGTTGGTGCTTAATAAACTTTCATTGAATAAAGAAACAATGAGTGAATGAATGAATTTTCAAAATGCCTACCACTTCTATTTGATGATAAGGTTTATTATCTGACTATTTAATCTAATTATCCAAGACTCTCTGGTGTTAGTTACCCAATTTCCAAATATAAGTTAACTAGAAATAATAAGCTGTCTTTGCTGGGTATACATTTCCAACTAAATAAAAAGAAAGTATATTCAACTATCAGAAACCTAAGACAAAATTAAACATTTTTTCGCTGAAATTTTCTCCCTTATATTTTCATTTAATAAAACTTTAATTACAAGTGTATATCTTTTATAGACTCAGTCTGTATCTTTTTTTTAAAAAAGAAGGCACACATGTACTTTTCTAAAGCAACGTAGGAAGGTAGGAGATGCGTCTGAGCTGGTGGTGGGGAGGCCTCAAGATGGCTGCCCATGAGCGGATGCCACCTGACAGGTGCCAGTAAAGAAAGAAAATTAATTTTCAGATCCATTGCTGCAGGACTGAGAAAATTTATTTCAGGAGCTGAGCAACTTGTCATTGCCATTCCAGCAGTTCTGTTTACAATTCTGACTTTCTTCAGTCAAGAGTCTGAAGATTTGGTACCCCAGGATATGCAAGTCTTCTGCACCTGTGGATTGGATGTGATGAAGAGTCCCACTGTTCAGTAGCAGAGGCCTGTCAGAACAGAACTGACAATTTTTCCCTCTCATTTTGTGTGATGTGCCTTAGGACTAAGGTAAAAAAAAAAAAAGTCATTATTTCTTCACAAAAAAATAAAACACAAAATTCTTTGGTGATTTCTGGATCTCAAGTGACAGTCAATTGCTCCCCACTGTTACTACTTAGTTTTCTTGATCAAACTTACATTTTCGTATCATCTCTGCCTAGCTAGAGTGATAGCAATGGAAAAGTCAATCAAGATGGGAAAGAAGATTCTGACGCTTAAACATACTGAACAATTTATAACTTTATCATTGTCTGTAAGTCTATGCTCTCATGCTCTGGGGTTAATTTAGTCTCATGCTGTTATCACCATGAAGACCAATGTCAGTGTGGGATTGAATTTTTACATTATTAAGTTGACCAACCAATAACCTCAGACCTACACAAATCAAGGACTCAAACCAGGCACAGCAGAAAGCCCTGCAGACAGCGCTCTTGATCAAGGGGCTGTTCCAGTGAAGGAGTCAGCATGTTTCTGGAAGTGAAGGTCAATGTGAATCCCACATGGCATGAGGACACCATGTATCCCAGCATATGCATTGCTTGGCTGAGGGGTTTGGCTTCTGAGGGCTTTGTTCCTAGTACTTTTGGATTCTTCAAGTGGTCCAGGACTGCTGTGCCACTTCAATGTAAGCCCAATTTTGCTTAGCAAGGTCTCAAGCCAATCCTTAGAAACCTTTTGTTTCTGGTTCTAGTAAATAAAGGGCCCTAGGGGACTTAGATTAGGGAAACCAGGTGAATGTCAGTGCTTATCTGATGAAAAATGCCTCCTTCTAAGGCAAAGTCTTCCTTCTTGGTAGCCAGACTGCTTGTCTGTGTGTGTGTATGTGTGTGGGGTGGGTAAGAGAGGAATCTAACATCTTCAAGCTACTGCAAAAAGAAAAGGCAGTTCCCATTTAGAGTTTGGTTATAGAAAATGAGATGAAAGGAAAATAATTATTTAGATAATCTTACACACTTAGGCAATAGGTTCCTTAAAGCACGGGAGAAACGTCTCTTTTATGTAATTGTCTAATAAGTTAGACAAAAAAAGATAAAATCTGATACATGTGTTTGAACTGACTGTGTATTGTAATCATGATAAAGCATTGCCTTGCAGAAAGCTACTGAGAAAGTAGACCAATGATACTTTCTTCTCATGATAAGTTATTTCCCTTAAATGTATGATTTGTGTAAAGTGAGAAAATTTCCCATTCTTTTGAAAGAGTGTGTTTCCTTCTTTTAACAGACAGCAGTCAGAGCCTAACAAGAGAGCCTGTCTCAGCACAGCTGTTCATCCCAGTTGTGCTTAGTGACATTTTGGAGCCATGTCCTGCCACTTTGGTCTATGGGAAGACCCATGTTGCTTTTTCTCCCTTGTAACTCTAAGCAACCACATATTGTGCAGAACTTCCTAAAATCATTACACGTGGAGAAAAACTGAAGACTCTTTTCAGCCTTTTATTTGTAGATGTATCACAAACAAATATTTCAGCAAATATCCTCTACTTTAAAATTAAGATGAAACACTCCGCTATTTTTGGTTTTGGGGACATATTTGTTAACTTGTTTAAAAATGGCAATGCTACCTACATTTTTGCAAAATGTATGACAACAGAGATGTTGAATATATTTGATAACTATATTAATAGTATTTGGCAAGTGAGGATTCTGTCAAAAATCACAGCTATAAATTGAAATAGCATGAAACAGAACAATCTACAGAAGGAAATTGCCAACATTCTATCAAGTTAGTGAAACCTAGCTGAATTTCGTTATAACTACTCATATGTTAAATAAAAGATTTTTCTTTTTAGTGAAATATTACAAAAGAAACACTGTTTTCAGGGTCATTTTGCAGCGTGCTTTTCTTGAACTGATATGCATGTCTTTTTTAAATGTTTGGCTTCAGTTTTCTTATACAAGTTGAGCTTTATCTTGACGTTTTGATTAAATATATAGGTTTAAAAGGTAATTGGCTTTGCAGTGTCATTCCTGGAAAAGATATAGAAAAATGTAATAATTATTCTTACATTAATTGTACTATGCAATAAAAGAATTGTTTATTGCAAATGCTACAAATCTGAAGACACATCTATTGAATAAGGCCGTACAAAAGCTAACGTCTGTTTTAGCACTTAAAATTGTCTAAAAATGGATAGTATAATAATAAATCACAACCTTATCTTACACTAAAGACTTTCATTCTGAAAGATATGTAAAACTTTTTAAAGCTTCCTGAAATCCAATTTTTCATTTTCCTATATATAAATAATAGTATATTTGGAGAAGGTTGTAATGTTTATTCCGCTGTGACTGTTAAAGAGACTGTTTCATTTTGGATCTGATCATACTAGCTGTTCTTTTGTGGATACATCAGATGTTTGCAATTAACTTTTTTATTATTAAATAAGACCACTGATGTTTCATTTGGAATTAGTTATTGGGTATGAAATTAAAGAATAAAATTTTGTGAGTAGAATTTCTTTTAAATAAAAGTATGCTATGAAGAAACCAATAAAATAGAAATGAGTCGTATCTATTAAATAGAAATGATACGATAGGAGGCAGCCTTGAAATGGTATCAGTCATTTCAGTACAATTGTTAATATTACATTTTGTCATATTAAAAAGAAAAATAATTGGAGATGAGTATTTAAGCCACTAGATTAGTTTTTTCAATAGTTTTAACTGCTTAGTGATTAACCTATAATACACAACTCAGATAATTGTAAATAACCTCGTATAGATTGCTTTGTCAAACCTCAGAAGTCAGCCCCTATCTTTTTAAAACTACACAAAACATTACCAAATCTTGAACAAAGTAATTTAAAGCCTGAAGAGGAATTTCTTCAGGAATGTTCTCTACCCATACAATTTGCTTCTGTAGATGTTAAACTTGATGTTTACATGTGCACATCGCAAGGGGCATAGGCGGCTTATTTGTAAAATCATTGCCGATGGCATAGTATGTGCATTTGCAATGTATTCAGTGGCTTACAAGTTCCAATGTCGCTAACATAAATAACGCACAGGAAGATGAGCTCTTCTATGCGCAGGTGTCTTTTTAGGTAGAAAACCAAAAAGATACTTTCCTTGTGCCCTTTCCTATTTGTCTGAGAAGCAGATGTTAATATTTTATATACAATTTACCTTAACCGATAATTGGCAATAAAGATAAAATAATTTACTGTTTCAGGATTCCTCTGTGTTAACTAATTAAACCAGCGGCAGGCCTGGAGCACAGGACAATGGCAAACTTCCAGCTGAATTAATTTTATGGAGGACCAGCTGAGTAATTAAACTCCAATTACAGGCAGTTTAGCTCCATCACCTTCATACATAATTAAATGGAATTGGTTGATACAGCTTCTATTTTTAGGATGGCGCTTACCAGCTTTCTGAACCCCACTGTGACTTTGGATTCAGGCCAGTCAATTATTAGTAATTTCTCTTTCAAATGGAAATGCTTTGGATTAGTCATATCTTTTGTAATGGTTGCATTAAAAAATATCTCTCTTTTCCAAAGTTGTGGTATACTGGAATCTCTCTTTATGATTCCATGTAGATGGCATATTCATTTATATTGGAATATAGTCAGAGGAGTACCAACAGGTCACAGCTACATGAATCTGAAGGTTTGCTGAGATGACAAACTGTGTCATCTCAGTGGCAGAGGAACCTGGTACTTTTCTTCAGGATGGACCTTTTTTTATTCACCTATTTTTGCAAAACCTCATCCAGAAATCACTATGTTTATTTTTGCAAAGTTCAGGTAATTTGATTCTCTTGAAAGAGACACTTACTATGTTTTGGGCAATACATAGCAATGCTATATAAAAATGCTGTGTATGCGAATATTCTATAAATAAATTTCCATGGATATATAATGATGAATTGATTATGAGGTTTTGATTTGCATGTGCACAAATTTCCATTGTTTATTATTGCAAATATGTACTCAACTGAAAGCACATTTATAGTATAATAAATTTCTGAAGACATACCATTTATTAGGTTTTATTAATCAGTCTGTAAGCTCAGATTTGCTTTAGATGTCTAAAAATCATTCCTGGTAAAGAGAAAATATATTTTTTAAATGGCAATTATTTTGGGAGAATAATAATAGTTAATGACGCTCAGAAAATCCATCAGTTTTAAATGTGGTGAAGCTGGCTGTAACATATAAGATCTTTATGTACAGGTGGAAATATTTCATCATGGTCCTTTGCTATTTCAACTCACATGGAAGAAAGCCCACTGGGTGTACTCCTTGAACCAACCAAATAGAATCAATCAAAAGACACACATAGCATCGGCAAACATCAGAGAATACAAAGAAAGAAAGTTCAAGAAAATGCATCTCAAGGGCTCTGTTTGTACAGGTCTGGCCTCTCGAAGATTGAGCCATTCTTAGACCTTTTACTGGAGAGGCTTTGTGTAACGCACTGCCTAATGGCTTGGCTGTTCAAATGTGATACAGTCCGTTATGACAGTAGGCTATGCTACCTATGTGCAGACGGCAAGACAGAACTGAAGCAACAGTCACATTTCCAAGCCAAACAAACTTAAAAATTAATGCTGTGAAGGGGAGAACTGTATTCCAAATCTCCATGAACTGTTACCGGTGCCAAATTAAATGCCTATCAAAGGAGCAATGAAGAAGTATTATAGGAAATAAAAAGGGAAGGGGAAAAACTCCTTTAGGAGTTGAATAATTTAATGGAGGGAGGGACACTTCCACCTGAAACTTCATTTGCAGCAACTTCTGGGAGTCACAGGTGTTTTAACATGTTCCCTCAACCACTCGTTCAATCCCTTGCAAATTGTTGACCTTTAGAAAATTGAAGGCAATTCTCTAGTCAAGACGAAGTACAAACAGAGGGTATAAGAGCCCCTGATTTCAGCGAGTTTGTAATCTTGTGGAGGAATCGTGACACATGCTTAGTATTATTAATGCAAAGCAAAGATCTTTATGTAAATTTCTTAGAGTAAAAACCATGAGCCTTTTGAGTTCAGAGGCAGAAAAATAAAAAAACAAATCTAATCGTTCTCTCTGCTAACATGATAATGCCCTGTTGTACTATTTGTAGTCTGGCGTTTTGCTCTCCAAAAAGTCAGAATTATTCATGCACTATGTCTTATAGAGTAAATTGTGATAGAGTTTAGAGAACTGGGAATGGAAATATCTCTAATAATTATGTGCTTGCTCCTTATAGAAGCACACATTTTATCTAGTACTTCTAATTATATGGTAGTGATGCGTAAGTATTACTAATTACAGGGAAATGCTTGTCATGCATATACCATTTTCTTGGTTTTCAGTTAAAAGAAAATGCCCACCAGGGTAAGAAATAGATGCTGGAAGGCAGCATACTGCTGCCAGTGTTACGGGGCTTTCAAAGCTTTCACTGATTTTCAAATGTAGTTATTTCAGTTTCCTGGTTTGCAAATACATAAATAACCAATCATGTGACGGTGTTCACCTCATGTGTTTTATGCAAATTCCTAGTGTTGCAGGTTCAAGTAGAAATATTTTACTTGGCATTAATTGAATAAGATGTAAAGGTACAAATATGCTTAACATAGACTCAAAAATAGGCATTCTTTTAGGGCCCACTGAGGTATGGACCTAACTTAAATCCGTTTACCTTTTAGTTTTTAAAATCATTAGATGCATATTGTTACAGAACAAGACATGAAAAATTTGTGAAACTTCATATATCTTATTTCATTAATACTAAAGTTTAAATGTGTGTACTTAAAAATATTAAGTTCCGGCCTTGGCGGGAGGGGATGGAGGCGGCCGCGGCGCCGGGTCGGGATGCGCCGGCGAGCACGGCGAGTCAGCCCAGCGGCTGCGGAAAACACAACTCGCCGGAGAGGAAGAAAGGCCGAAGATATTATAAAAGCAGCTCGGGAGAGCCTTGCGAAGATGATTGGTGGGAAACCTCAAGACATCATCTTCACGTCCGGGGCACTGAGTCAAATAATTGAGTAATCCATTCTGTGGTGAAACATTTCCACGTAAACCAGACCTCAAAAGGAGACACGGGTGTGCACCACAGCCCAGTAGACGGGCCAAGCCCCATTTCATCACTTCCTCTGCGGAACACGACTCCATTCGACTACCCCTGGAGCACCTGGCAGAAGAACAAGCGGCAGCGGTCACCTTTGTCCCGGTGTCCAAGGCGAGCGGGCAGGCAGAGGTATCCTTGCAGCCGTCCGCCCGACCACAAGCCTCGTGAGCATCATGCTGGCCAACAATGAGACCGGCGTCGTCATTCCTGTCCCTGAAATCAGCCAACGCATTAAAGCCCTGAACCAGGAACGGGCAGCTGCCAGGCTGCCTCCCATCCTTGTGCACACGGATGCTGCACAGGCCTTGGGGGAGCGGCGCGTGGATGTGGAGGACCTGGGCGTGGACTTCCTTACAATCGTGGGGCACAAGTTTTATGGTCCCAGGATTGGCGCACTTTATGTACGAGGACTTGGTGAATGTACCCTTCTCTACCCTATGCTGTTTGGAGGTGGACAAGAACAGAATTTCAGGCCAGGGTAAGGCAGAAAGTTAACGTCTCTGACCTACTGGCCGTTTCATCTGTCTGTAGAGCAGTGACATTGTGAAGAACCATGGCACCGTTTCTTTGTCTCGTGGGGGGCTCTGTAGCAGAGTCCATGCTGCTGCTTTGTCACAGCTGGCTCCACTGACTGATTTTATGCTGAGGACTCACGGGACCTGCAGTCTCTCTGGCAATGAAGGAAATCTCCGTTTCTTTTAACTGCTTCAAAGCATCCAATTCCCCTTGTAATTTTGGCCCAGCCCACTGGTGAGAGAACTGTTGGACCCTTCATAGCTGAGGCCTGCTGCTGTTTGAACTTCGGGGATCAGCAGAGCCACACGGAAGCACCCTGATAGCTCCTGTGTCCCCTCTATGTACAGTGACATGTTAACTGGGAAATTACTTCTTGCCCCCACTTTTTGTTAGAAACTTCTTACCGAGAGAGAAACAGGAGCAGCATGGGGATGAGTTCCCTGGATTTCTTTTTGCATTGTGTATTCCACACAGTGCTGAGGAAGCTGGCAAACCAACACAAAAATGCCCAACCAAAGCCTGTCCTTTCTGGCCAGTGGACCAGGAAAGGAGCGGCCTAGCAAGACAGAAGACCTTCAGACAACAGCCGCTTTCCTCCAGCCAGGCACTGCAGAGTAGTTGTGCTGCCGCGCCTGTCGACGCTGGAAAACATTCAGTGGGAAACCCAGACTTCCACCAATACAGGCTGTCACGAGGCAGTCCACATCCTCACCAGTGTGTCAAGTCGGCCAGGTAGAGAACCAGGACTTCCACCCCCACCATGGTATCAGCAGAGACCATATAGGGATCTTGGACCCACACGTGTCAGTCACAAGGAGCATCCTCCCGTTGGGTGTCAGCAGCAGCCAAGTAAGAAATCTAGACGTCGGGCGGGTGCAGTGGCTCATGCCTGTAATCCCAGCACTTTGGGAGGCTGAGACGGGCGGATTGCTTGAGGTCAGGAGTTTGAGATCATCCTGGCCAACATGGTGAAACCTCGTCTCTACTAAAAATACAGAAATTAGCTTGGTGTAGTGGCACTTGCCTGTAATCCCAGCTACTTGGGTGGCTGAGACAGGAAAATTGCTTGAACCCAGGAGTTGGAAGTGGCAGTGAGCCAAGATCGCACCACTGCACTCCAGCCTGAACCACAGAGCAAGACCTTGTCTCTTTTTTAAAAAGACAACATTAAGCCGGGCGCAGTGGCTCACACCTGTAATCCCAGCACTTTGGGAGGCTGAGGCGGGTGGATCACGAAGTCAAGAGATCAAGACCATCCTGGTCAACATGGTGAAACCCCGTCTCTACTAAAAATACAAAAAAAAAAAAAAAAAAAAAATTAGCTGGGCATGGTTGCACGTGCCTGTAATCCCAGCTACTCAGGAGGCTGAGGCAGGAGAATTGCCTGAACCCAGCAGGCGGAGGTTGCGGTGAGCCGAGATCATGCCATTGCACTCCAGCCTGGGTAACGAGAGAGAAACTCTGTCTCAAAAAAAAATTAAAATTAAAAAAAAAAAAAATATATATATATATATAAAGACAACATTAAATAAAATAATAATAAAAAATTAAGTTCCCCTGCCTTTATTGTTTATTGGATAAACAATAAAGCTTTATTATTATAAAATTTTAACAATGCTATTGGATATTTTAATGTGATGTTTATGTGTTGTGGTATTTATTATTATACACAGTAATTTATTTTTATATTTGTATGACATGCTTCACAATTTATGCTTCTACAGTTATTTTACTTTGAGGGGAAGGATGAAGCAGTATAAATAATCATTACATTCAGCTACTATACTTTTGCTGAAGTTCAGGAAATAGAAAACTCTTAGGGACTAAGCAGATTTTCAAAATTATTGCATGTAATTAGCCCAAGATTAAAAAGAATTTTTTTTGTCTCTTTCCCAGTGAAAGATTAGTGATGTTTTAATTAATTTACTGGCACTCAGTTTAGAAGAAGTTATAAACTTTGAGGAAAGTAAACCCTTTGAAACAATTTCATTAGTGTAGATTTTCAGAATCTGTATTTAAAAAGAGACATAGTAACTTAAGACTATAACATATTAAGTACTTCTTCTCCTCATTGTGGTATTTTCCATTAAAGAGAAATAAGACTACCTATGCATATTACTTATCTCTTCCAAGACAGTATTATAAATATTTCAATACCTTAACTTTTTAAAAAAATCGACACATGTATTTTACATATGTATGGGGTGCATGTGATATTTTGTTACATGTATGGGATACGTAATGGTCAAGAGACGGTGTTTGGGGTATCCATTACTTTGAGGATTTATCATTTCTCTTTTTTATTGCATTTTAGGTTTTGGGGTGCATGTGAAGAACATGCAAGATTGTTGCATAGGTACACACTTGGCAGTGTGATTTGCTGCCTTCCTCCCCATCACCTATATCTGGTATTTCTCCCCATGCTGTCTCTCCCCAACTCCCCACCCCCTGCTGTCCCTCCCCTATTTCCCCCAACAGTGTGTGAGGATTTATCATTTCTATGTGTTGGGAACATTTAAAGTTCTCTCTTCTTGCTGCTGTGAATTACACAATATGTTGTTGCTATGTATAGTCACCATGAAATCCACTTTTCTAGTTCCCACATATGAGTGAGAACATCAATGTTCTCACGTCAACTCTTAACACTATGAGGTGAATGTCGTTGTTCCCATTTCACCGGGGAGGAAACTGAAGCTTATGGAAGCAAAGTAACAGATGTATGCACAATGGGTATAATTCTGACATATAACATTGAGGTTATAAGGCCTATTCTAACCACTGTACATGAGGCAAAAGAATTTTACTAGAGTAATAAAAAATAAGGGTGTGCTGAAGTGCTGGGAAGAGTACTCATAACAACAGGATTACAAAGTTGAAGGACCTGCAGACAGGTTCGGTTTTGCAGAGGGGTGGGGGGAAGGGAAGAAGTGCGGAACTTCTCAGACATGCCAAGGCAAGGAGGTGTAGAGGCTGTCAGGGAGAGAGGAGCATGTAAATGGCACGTGCCACTGTACAAAGTCCAGGACAGAAAGTGGATTACATTTATGAGGGAGATTTTTCTTATCTAGAATAAACAAAGTAAGGATATTTCTCTGGAAACTTCCTTAATAGGGAGAGTGCTTTCAAAGATTTTACACCATGGGTAAAATAATGATGATGACGACTCTCTTGAATAATTGTGATAGAAAAATGTGCGGTCCAACGTGTGCATTTGACTCTGCAAAATAGACATGTTTGTAGTATGTCACTGCAGTATGTCATTCTTAAACTATAGTGTACATGTTTGTTACCAGAGGAGTTCGCTTAAAATTCCGTATTTTGGAGTTCCTATACCTACTCATTTAGTAAACTAAGATGTGGCTGACCCCATATCCTCCTCCAGCTTCTGTATTTCTTTACTCTTGTTCACAGAAAAAAAAACATTTTTGAAAAAACTGTTTTCCTCGGGTGTTCTACTTTCTCATCTTCCATTCATTGTAAATTAATTCTACTTTAATTTCTAACTTTACTACTCCATTGAAACTCTCCAGTTAAGATCACCAGTGACCACTTGATAAATCCCTTGAAGCCATTTAAAATCAAATCATATAACCTTTCTCAAGGCATCATAGAATCAACTACTCCCTCTTTCCAAAAACATTTTCTCTGCTTGATTTTGGGAAACAATGTTCTGCTTTGCCTTAATGTCCTTGTCAGACAATTTATTTCTTGTCTTATTTTCTCAGCTTTCTTGTACCTATAAATGATATTATTATTTAGTTTTCTGCAATAGATGAACTATCTCTCCAACTACAATATACAGGGAAAAGCTAATTTTTTATTTCATATATAACATAGAAAATAATGTATTCTAATAAGTGGTTGTTAAAGAAATAGTAATAAATACTATTGATTTGTTTACAATAGTTATAACCACATCATATATGTGGTTTGAACGATTTCTATGGTTTGAACGTGTCCTGTCCAAAATTTGCAAATAGGATTTGGTGCCCTTGTATAGGGGATTAATAGAGGGAGTTTGTTCTCTCTTGCCCTTTTCTCTTCTACCATGTGAAGATGCAGCAAGAAGGACCTTACCAGATGATAGTGACTTAATCTTGGACTTTCTAGCCTCCAGAACTGTCAGAAATAAATTTTTCTTTTATAAATTATCCATTTTCAGGGGTTTTGTTATAGCAGTACGGAAATAATGAAGGCGGTGATCCTAAAGAGTTGTATATTTATGATTGCTCTTTCTTTAAAGAACCACTAATGTTGGCCGGGCGCGGTGGCTCAAGCCTGTAATCCCAGCACTTTGGGAGGCCGAGGCGGGTGGATCACGAGGTCAAGAGATCGAGACCATCCTGGTCAACATGGTGAAACCCCGTCTCTACTGAAAATACAAAAAATTAGCTGGGCATGGTGGCGCGTGCCTGTAATCCCAGCTACTCAGGAGGCTGAGGCGGGAGAATTGCCTGAACCCAGGAGGCGGAGATTGCGGTGAGCGGAGATCGCGCCATTGCACTCCAGCCTGGGTAACAAGAGCGAAACTCCGTCTCAAAAAAAAAAAAAAAAAACAATCACTAATGTTTAGTGGATAGAAGCCAAATCTCGTATCTTTTAGATATTTATAGCATCTTTGCTTGTTGACTTGTTGGTTCTGAAAAGTTTTGAAGTTCATAGTTGTATATGAGATACTTCTAGTAAGAAATATATTGTGGTGAAACAAATGTAGTCTTTACAGTCAGAAAGACCTGGATTTATCCTTCTCAAATCCCTTCATACATAAATCTGGAAAAGTAATCTATCCTCATTGAGTCTCATTATCAGTACCTGAAAAATGAAGAAAATTATAGTAACTACCAAGAACATTATAAAGAATGGAGATAATATATAAACTGCCCAGCTCATGAGGTGTCAATAAGCAACCACTGTTATTATTATTCATCAAGGGTGTCTTAAAAGGTTTAAGCAGTGGTTAGGTAGGTCATGCCAACCTTAAGTAATATGACTCGGAATACATGATTAAGTATAAAGTTGATATGAATACAAAACTTGGGGATAGTTACCTGGAAACACCTAATTCTAACAAGTTGGATCAGTGTTCCAAAGTGTAAAAGCCAAGATTTTATTTCTCTAGGCAGAAAGACACTATAGCAGGGTTACAACACTTTTCATATGAGACGAGTGCATAAGTTACAGCAGTTTTATCAGTTTCAGACTGCATGATAAGGAAATTACCTTATTGCTCTGTAAGGAGGGGTAGTGACTTTAAGGGGTCTTATCTTTGGAGCTGTTTGATCTGCCTAATAATTAACAGGGGAAAAAAGGGGGTAAGTTGTAACTGCATGCTACTTGACTCAGGCCACATAGCCATATTGCTTTCAAGGCTCAGAATAATTTAGTTCCAACAGCTTTAAGTTAGAATTACTTAATTTCATAGTCTCTAGTGGAGGAACAACATGATAATGAGGCATGAGTCCTTCCAGTATCTTTTCAATATACACACGATCTAGCACTCTCCCAGTCCTCGTGAGGTGTTCATGTTATGATGGGGAGTACAGTAACAATGATTAGTTTTTGAGTGCCTACTCAATTTTTGTGCCACACCACCTGCTCTGTGGCTTTGGACTAATTAATAAACCTCTTTATGTCTTAGTTTTCTCATATATAAAATGCAGTGGATATGTTGTCATGTTGTGGTGAAGAATACGTTATTTATGTTAATTGATTACTATAGTGTCTGGGAAATAATGGGTGTACCACAAATGTCAGCTATTATTCTGTTTCTTATTTTAATTATGTGTGTGAAACTTTCGTTATATATCTATCCTGTCACAGACTTTCTATGGAAAAGTAACATTTTTCTCATTTTAAGATGAGAAAAGACGTGAAAAGGTTAGTGTTTTGCTCAGGGACAGGGAGCAAATAAGTGATAAAATTGGGATTTGAACCTTAATCTGTATTACTTCCAAGCCTGTGCCTGCTGATAGTCTCAGGGTAACTTGTCGTTGTTATAGCTATCACTATCCACAGCCTTTTAAAGCAATGTTTTGTTTTGTGTTGTTTGCAATTACCTGTCCTTTTTTAGTATTTAAAAATATAAATATCCATTATTAAGGATTATCAGAGAGCTCCTTAAGTACAGCTATGAGCTCATTTAATCGTCACTTCTACACACATCTATAACTTAGGAACATGGTGTTGTAATTCCATTTCACAGAGAGAAACTGCATCTTAGATCAATAAGGAGATTTTCCCAAGGTCAAATAATAGTAGGTGTAATGAAAATATCAATAGAAGCTAAGGTGATTGTCTCATAGTTGAACACTTTACTAATGCTTTCCCTATGTGTTGTACTTCTCACATACTTGTCAAAGGATGATTTACACTTTACAGAGAAAGAAACAGGCTAAGGGAAACTGACCTTGCTCCAATTATTACACCATTTATGTGGCAGAATCAAGACCAAAATCCACATTTGCCTAATTTCAGTGCCCCTGCTTTATGGGTTTGCTATCCTGCTTCCTGCTTAAGTCCATGAACAAGTGCTCAGTTGAGACACAAAATGTTATGGAGCCTACGCCATAGATAAGCTCATTTTCGCCTGGAAAATTTGGGACAGGTATTAACTTTCAGCATCTTGTGTCGTAAAATAACTTCAGTGTGGCCCCCCTAGCAAGTCTGATTTAGAACACTGTTCTCTGTTAATGGGTCTTCCAAGAAGAGTCAATTGCTTCTGGCCTGCCAAGTACTTAAATGAATTGACTTGCTGGGTGAAGTTAGTTTCTAATGTCAGGGTGTTCTAAAGGAGTAAATGAGGTAGAAAATGATAATGCTTAATCGTTGCATAAAAGCTGTCACGGTGACATTAGACCCTATCTTCAAGCAACGTTTTAAAAATTTGGGTTTAGAGATTTTTTAAAATAGTGCCATTTACTGTCCTTTTAATGAAAAACAAAAATGATAGATATGTTTTTATGGCTGAAAAGGAGAATTATCCAAAAAAATATATAAATAATTATATTATATTTGAACATACCAGGATAAATCTTTTTAAAGAAGGAACTACTTAAGATTGAAGAGGCCAGCATAGAAAGGCCAATTGCAATCCCAAAACATTTAGTAAGTCCGTTAATTCTATATTTCATATTTCCTAATAGATAGACTCACTCTATAAATTTGAATAGCCACCATACATTTAAAAAATACTGAAGGGATTTGATTAGTTAAAATGCTACGGTAGCTCTCAATAAGTGCTTTGTTTCCTCTGATAATGCTAAAATGAAGTAGTTATTCAGATAAACATCAAAATGGCAAATTGTAGTCTCTTTTTTAGAAACCTGTCCTCTAATTTCTGTGTGTCCCTTGCTTCTATATCCATTAAAGCAAGTCTACTTTCTCTAAAGTCAACTCTTGCTAAAAGCACTCAGGGGAGGATCAACTTGTAAAATGAATGGAACTATTATTCATTACTATCAAGTGTAAGTACAAAGAGCATTGAGAGAATACTCTATATTAAGAGTGAGAAGTGAACATATACACAGCTAACAACTCATCTTCACATTAGCAAATGGACTTAGATTTTGGGAAGGGGAATTGAGGTAGAAGTGTATTTATTTTTCAGGCATAATAAACCATGTGTGTGCCATGTAGCTTTAAAATACATCCAAGTAAGGCAATCTTGGAAAAATCAACATGAGATGTTTTATGGCGCCTTTGCATGTTATTTTGAGGTAAATAAATCTGAAGACAAAGCTATGAGAGAACTAAAGTGGAAGTCAAAACTCATAGAAGTCTGTCTTCTGTGAAGCAACTTTACTATACACTTTACACTTCACATGGTCCCTAACTTCTGGTACTTCCTTTGATTAATGATATTTTTGACTTTTCTATGGTGATATGCATTTAATACAAATCTTACTTTGAATATTGAATTTTGATTCAAATTTTGATAACGTGATCATAAAATAGTCTGTGTTAGTTTTACCCAAGTTTAGATTATTTTAAGCATTCTGAACTCTTTTAGGGGAGGCAAGGCTAAGGTGTGAGATTCAGTATGTCAGGTGTATTAAATGCATTTTTGACTTAACAGTATTTGTAATTTACCATTGGTTTCCCTGGAAATATAAAACCTTATCATACGTCGAGAAGCATCTGTATATGAAAATTACATGTAAATAACAATTGGGGCAATTAATTAGAGGAACTGGAGCAGCAGAGCATTTTGAGTACGTTATGAACCCACAGAAAACATTCCTGTGTCCAAATGCTTTGATAGTAGGAAAGAAAATTGTCCCATGTTATGCCTTATTCTAATGTCAGTCCTGGGCTATCTGTCTTTGAGCTGTGCAATAACCAAATGTGCATGATCTGTTGCTGTATCTCAGCCATCTTCCAAGTTCCAGACGTGACGTATGTGTCATTGCTTGACAGATTCCAATTGCTCTAGGCTCTAGGATATGCATAAGTCCATGTACTTGCCCTATTCCTTGGTACCAATTTCCCATAGCAGTCATCCATACATGTAAAGAAATACCTCAGACTGGGTAATTCATACAGAAAAGAGGTTTAATTGGCTCCTGGTTCTGTAGGCTCTACAGGAAGCATAAATCTATTATCTACATAGCTTCTGGGGAAGCCTCAGGAAACTTACAGTCATGGAGGAAGGCAAAGGGGGAGCAAGTCATCTCACATGGTGGGAGCAGGAGCGAGAGAAAGAGAGAAGTGGGAAGTGCTACAAGTTTTAAATACCGAGATCTCATGAGAACTCACAATGACGAGGACAGTACCAAGGAGATGGTGCTAAATTATTCATGAGAAACTGACCCCATGATGGAGTCACCTCTCACCAGTCCCCATCTCCAGTATTAGGGATGACATTTCAATATGAAATTTGGGTGGGACACAAATCCAAATCATGCCCACCTGTAACTGCAATCTTTTCCTCTTAGACAAATGTAGCAAGATCAAAACTAGCTGATGTTTTGTAGCAATAATTCTAAACTGACTACAACTATTTAAAAATGTTCAAGTTCACTTTATCAGTGAAAACAAATTATTTTGGGCACATTAAAAGCTAAATGTAACTTAGTAATGTATTGGGTCACCAAAGAGATGAACCAGGATTAAAGTTATCAGTGTCTCCTGATACCGTTTGGCTCTGTGTCCCCACCCAAATGTCATCTTCAATTGTACTCCCATAATCCTCACATGCTGTGGGAGGGATCCCATGGGAGATAATTGAATCATTCAAGCAGTTTTCTCCAGACTGTTCTTGTGGTAGTGAATAAAAGTCTCACAAGATCCGATGGTTTTTATCAGGAGTTTTTGCTTTTGCGTCTTCCTCATTCCCTCTTTGCCTGCTGCCATCCTTGCCTTCTGCTCCTTCTTGTAAGATGCTCCTCCTTGCCTTCTGCCATGATTGTGAGGTCTCCTCAGCCAAGTGGAACTTTACATCAATTAAACCTCTTTCTTTTGTAAATTGCCCAGTCTCAAATATGTCTTTATCAGTGGTGCAAAAATGGACTGACACATCTCCCAAATCCCTGCCTTGCAAATGAAAACCTTATATTTAGACTTCAATAGGGTTAGTCTTTGAATAATAAGGGAATCCTGGCACAGATGTATCTGCCAAGAATAGCATAAAGTTCTGTCACGACTCATAGATGACGTTCAAGTTCCCCTCAAAACTGGCATTCAGATCAATGTGTTAATACTCATTTGTGTAAAACTTTATAAGGTAAAACCAATATTCTTAGGTTGTAATAGAAAATTTGTCAATATGTGTATTTGTTTTCCTAAGCAAAAATGAACCACAGTTTGCTGAAGAAAAAAAAACAGAACCACAGATGTGGTGATTCCCATGATAGAAATATTCCTTCCTCTGGAATACAGTGATTTTCCTGCTCCAGTCAAAAGCATGTTCCAGGAAAGGCTGAGTTTTGGTTCCTTAAACCACTTTGTACTGAAAGACAGGCCATGCCATAGCACAGCCAATTCACTGGGAAGACAGTGGAACTTAAGGTACCAAAAAAGCACCAAGGACTTCAGATACCAGAAACAACATGTTCTTATTCAATGTCTAATGGAATTGTTTAATTTTATGTTGACTCGTTGAAAGGGAAGAAAAAAATACAGTCAAGGACTTAAATAGACAAAAGTGACTTTCTCTAGTTAAATAGAGAAAAGCGGAGTTTCCCAGTGCAATTTTTATAATATTTGAGAACATTTTAAGGAGGAACCCAACACATATATTTATAATAAGCTTAATTTTTATGTATACTTAATACTTCTTGATACTTTTAAAAGTAATGATTCACCCAATGCGATAAGAGTAAAAAGCACATTCCAATTCTAAACAAATTCAATAAATATTGTTAAAAAATAATTCAAAGTATTTCAGTCATTACTATAAAGAAAATAACCTTTAAAATTTTTTTAGTTGTATTTTGTCTTACAAAGGGTCACCATGTGGTTTACATGCCATAAATTATTTAAACGTATTACTTTTTTCCAATAGCCTAGTTTTTACACACTCTTTTGATGGACAGCAGCCATTATAGTTTAGCCCCTAAGTTAACTATCATTCATCTGTTTGTTAATTACTCTGGGCTGTTATTTACAACCTTTTTAAAAGATTTTTCTCTTCTGTCCACAATATTATAGTAAATAAATGGAAATTTCTTCTGTGGTCTATAATTTTCTTCTATGTGTAACCCTGTGGCTATGAAGCTTTCAACTACGAAAAGGATTTATTTCTTCAGTAGCTAGTATATACTCTTTATGGTCTTTCACTAACCACTGAAAAGTTAAAATATTGCATTTAACAGAAATCCGATTTCAAGGCTATTTTTGATAAGACCGATTTGTGTGTTCTGAAAAGAATGTATTCAAAATATAAAAATTAACCTGCCATTGTGCATCAGTTTCTTTTTACTTATGTGTTGGTATTTTGTTTCTAATGAATAATTTTGAAGAAGATAAGAAAATGTAACATTTAGGAAATAAATGAAACACGATTCAGGAAGAGGTAAATTTTTACAATTTTAATTATTCAAAATTACCTTTCACGTGGATTAGGTTTGTTGAAAAACTACTTGTCTTACAATTGCTTTTGTTCATGGAAGTATTGATTTACAGGTAAGTTTGCCACCTAGCACACTTTCAGATTGTGAGCTCTTTACTAGAAAAAAATATACATGAGGCCGAGACTTAATATTTCTATTAACTTTTCATTTAAAATTAACTATCAAGACTAACACTTCTGAAAGTTTTTAGAAAGGAATTTAAAAGGCCGGGCGCGGTGGCTCACGCCTGTAATGCCAGCACTTTGGGAGGCCAAGGCGGGTGGATCACGAGGTCAAGATATCGGGCACCATCCTGGTCAACAAGGTGCAACTCTGTCTCTACTAAAAATATATAAAAAATTAGCTGGGCATGGTGACGCATGCCTGTAATCCCAGCTACTCGGGAGGCTAAGGCAGGAGAATTGCTTGAACCCAGAAGGCAGAGGTTGCAATGAGCCGAGATCATGCCATTGCACTCCAGTCTGGGTAACAACAGTGAAACCCTGTCTCAAAAAAATAAATAAATAAAATGATTTCCAAAAAGTGGAGGCTTTTCATTTGTCCTATTTATTTGTTAGATTAGATGTCATGATTAAATTAATCAATAATTACACTTCCTTAAAAATACTAATGTGTGTCTGTGTGTGTACTAAGATATTCTTATTGGCATAATTTAGCATATTAGGATATACTTAGGGATTATCTTCTCCTATAAATAAGTACACTAACCCATCAAACATGTGGGTGGAGAGAATGAGGAAAGGCCAGGGGCCAGAGCAAATCAAAGTTAACAAAGGCCATAAGCACTCAAGACCTGATTTCTTGTTTGTCTTAATTACTGAATAGACCACAATTCCATAGCTTTAGTCAATGAGTTACATAACATTCTTAAGCACAACTTTAAAGAAGAGTCTTTCAAGCTTGTTTTGTTCATTTAATTCACCATAAATTATGGAATTTTTTGTGGCTCCAGAAATTCCTTAGATGGAATCTTTATTCTAGGAGCCCTTAATATGTTTATGAAATAATTTTTTTACGTATTTAAAAACTTGATATTTCAGTTCTGTTTGAAGTTTAGCACAATCTCACGTAGTTCATTGAACAGTAACTTCTTTTTTTTTTTTTAGACAGAGTCTTGCTCTGTCACCCAGGCTGAAGTGCAGTGCGGCATCTCAACTCACTGCAACATCTGCCTCCTGGGTTTAAGCAATTCTCCTGCCTCAGCCTCCTGAGAGCTGGGACTACAGGCATAAATTGTCCTAAATTTGGCAAGTGAGAGCTCCAAGGTTTGGAAGATATTTTATTTCATTTTCTTTTTTCTTTTCTTTTTTGAGATGGGGTCTCGCTCTGTCACACAGGCTGGAGTGCAATGGCAGCATCTCGGCTCACTGCAGCTTCCACCTCCCAGGCTCGAGTGATCCTCCCACTCCCACCTCAGCCTCCCAGCTAGCTGGGACTATAGGTACATGCCACCATGCCCAGGTTAATTTTTGCATTTTTAGTAAAGACAGGCTTTCACCATGTTGGCCAGGCTGGTCTCAAACTCTTGACTTCGTGTGATCCGCCTGCCTTGGCCTCCCAAAGTGCTGGGATTACAGGTGTGAGTCACCGGCCTGGCCTCTTTTCAAGAGAGTGGTTTTAGCTATGATTTCCCGTAATACCTGTGGGCCAAAAATGTGTTAATCATCAAATGGTACCAAAAAGAAATGGTTTCTACTTTTAAATAACCTATATTTTAAGATGATACCAAAGAGTACCCTTCTAATCAATGGTATGATGAAGTCAACTAAACTGTCAATTTTTTTTTTTTTGAGACAGAGTTTCACTCTTTTTACCCAGGCTGGAGTGCAATGGCGCCATCTCGGCTCACCGCAACCTCCACCTCCTGCGTTCAGGCAATTCTCCTGCCTCAGCCTCCTGAGTAGCTGGGATTACAGGCACGCGCCACCGTGCCCAGATAATTTTTTGTATTTTTAGTAGAGACGGGGTTTCACCATGTTGACCAGAATGGTCTCGATCTCTTGACCTCATGATCCACCAGCCTCGGCCTCCCAAAGTGCTGGGATTATAGGCTTGAGCCATCATGCCTGGTCCTGTCAAATTTTTTTTAAGAGCGAGTCTCACTCTGTCCTCTATCATCCAGGCTGTAGATGCAGTGGCTCTATCTCGGCTCACTGCAACCTCCACCTCCTGGGTTCAAGCAATTCTCCTACCTCAGCCTCCCAAGTAGCTGAGATTACAGGCACCCACTACTACACCAAGCTAATTTTTGTATTTTAGCAAAGATGGGGTTCACCATGTTGCCCAGGCTGGTCTCAAACTCGTGACCTCAAGTGATCTGCCATCCTTGGCCTCCCAAAGTTCTGGGATTACAGGCGTGGTCCACCAGCCCCAGCCTAAACTGTCAAGATTTTTTGCAAGACAATTATTAAAAACAGCCATCATTACAAATTAAATTATAGCTGGGCACGGTGGCTGAAAAAATATTTTCTACCACGCTCAGCCTGAAAAAATATTTTTAAAAAAGACAAGAAAAACAGCTTGTGCTAGGTTTGATGTGTACCTGTAGTCTCAGTTACTTAAAAAGCTGAGGCAGGAGGATTGCTGGAGCACTGGAGTTCAAGGCTGCAGTGTGTTATAATCTCTCCTGTGAATCGTCACTGCACTACAGCCTGGGCAATATAGTCAGACCCCATCTCAAAAACGAAGGGAGGAAGGAAGAAAAAAAACAACTTGTAGGTAGAATGTTATCCTCTGTGGAAAATTGTGTAAGAACATCTTATAATAATACACAAGGGCAGTACTGGCTTTCTTCTTCTTTTCTCTTTTCTCCTTTTTTCTCCTTTTTTCTCCTTTTTCTCCTTTTTCTCCTTTTCTCCTTTTCTCCTTTTTTCCTTTTCTCCTTTTCTTTCTCCTTTCTCCTTCTCCTTCTCCTTCTTCTTCTTTTTTTGATATGGAGTTTCACTTGTCACCCAGGCTGGAATGCAGTGACTGGATCTTGGCTCACTGCAACCTCTGCTTCCTGACTTCAAGCAATTCTGCCTCAGCCTCCCTAATAGTTGGGACTACCGGCAACCGCCACCACGCCCAGCTCGTTTTCGTATTTTTAGTAGAGGTGGGGTTTCACCATGCTGGGCAGGGTGGTCTCAAACTCCTGACCTTAGGTGATCCACCCCCCTCAGCCTCCCAAAGAGCTAGGATTACAGGTGGGAGCCACCATGCCTGGCCAGTACTGGCTTATTAGTGAAGTCAGTGGGCTACAGAATAAGCAAGGAGCAAAAAAGATGCCAAAGAAATGATGAAAGATAGAAAAATAATCTTAAGGCCAGGCGCGGTGGCTCATGCCTGTAATCCCAGCACTGTAGGAAGCTGAGATGGGATGATCACAAAGTCAAGAGATCAAGACCATCCTGGCTAACATGGTGAAACCCCACCTCTACTGATAATACAAAAATTAGCTGGGCATGATGGCACGGGCCTGTAGTCCCAGCTACTTGGGAGGCTGAAGGAGGAAAAACACAGTCACCCAGCTGGTGAGTGGCAATGCAGGAAAAGAGCCCAGGTTTGGCTGACTCCAAAGCCTGTGCCCTTCCAACAATGCCACCATGTTCCTTAGAAGAGCCAGTGAGAGAATAATGGAAAGACAGGAGAAAAGAGAATGAGCCAGAAACAGAGCTATAGCTAGGAAAATAAGGCTGGAAAACATGAGGTCAGGGAGAAAGAGAAGGGAACCCCAACTTTTTATATACTTTTTATTTTTTGAGGCGTCATCTCACTCTGTCACCCAGGCTGGAGTGCAGTGCATAATCTTGGCTCACTGCAACGTCTGACTCCTGGGTTCAAGTAATTCCTGTACCTCAGTCTCCCAAGTATTTAGAACTACAGGTGCGCATCACCAAGCCCAGCTAATTTTTGTATTTTTAGTAGAAACAGAGTTTTACTATGTTGGCCAGGCTGGTCTTGAACTCCTGACCTCAAGTGATCCACCTGCCTTGGCCTCCCAAAGTGCTGGGATTACAGGCATGAGCCACCACGCCCAGCCTCCAACTTTTTAAAAGACATGATCAAGGAGAGCCTTGAACTTCACAGGGATTTTAGCTTAGGGGTAGGAGAACAATACAGAAACTCACGTTGATGACATAGTCCTTGAATTTGATATGCAGCTGGTAGTTACAGATGGCAATGAGGGCATCGGCTGCCCGGCCCAGGAACTCTACTCCCTCGCCCTGCAGCACTGTGAAGGGGACCAGTCAAGGGGCAGAGAAACCCTCAGTCCAGAAGTGAGTGACCGCCTCTTCCTCCTCTACAGCCTCTGCTCTATGGAATCGCCTCTAGAAAAGCTCTGGAAATGGTGGATCAAGGCACGAGAGGAGAGTACTCTCCACAGTGAGAGCACCAGGCAACAGCTGAAGAGGAAAGCTGCCTTTCCTTCCCTGGGGCCAACAGCTCCAGGATATACAGACAAACCCTCCTCCTCCTGAGACCACAGAGCAGGAAGCCAGAGCTCCAGTACCAGATCCCCTTGAAGATATTTAGGGGAAGGGAGGATGTTTTTTTAACTGGACAGGAAGCCCCATCTATCCTGGCCCCCAACTCCTCCTTACCTGAAGATTCTCCTCCTCCTCCTTCACTAGTTCCTTGGGGGGGGGAACAGATCCTTGGCTTGGATGTACTCCAGGCTGGGGGGCCCTCCTCACCCTGTAGGAAGGCCACAGTTCTAAGTCACCAAGCTCTGCTTAGCCCATGAGGTTCATTCTGCTCCCCTCCCCCACCAAGAAATCCACAGACAACCACACACACACCTCTAAAGGTTCTGGTCACCAGAGGAGGGAAAAGAGACCTGCCTTGGTTGGAGACAGGTAAGTGTGAAATGGAGAGAGTACTCAAGCCTATTAAGCCTAAGGAAAGAGTGAGGCCCCAGGAGGAATTGGGAACCTGCACTCTTCAAAGGACTCTCCTATACAACCATCATTTCAAAAATGGAGGAGAGAAAACTAAGAAAAAGAGACTCTTTTCCTTAGACCTATGTAAGGGTAAGGCAGGAATGGGGATGGGAAAGTGCTGCCCTGAGGAAAAGGAGCCAGGTGTGGCAGCTGGTTATAGAGAGGAGGGAAATCAGGCCCCTGTAGCCACTGAAGCTTCAACCTAGTGGGTGAGGGAGACAGAGGAGTGGGTGGGGGGATTCAGTCCCAGGCCTCTAGAGGGCCTTCACTGATGCTTTCAAAAGGAAGACGTGTTCAGGAGCTGGGCTTATCTTCTTGTTAGGCCCACACTGCTTACAAGCCCCCATTACCTGCCAAGTAACCTACTCTGCCTGCTAATCTGAGGGGAATTCCTGAGGAATACCCACGGCAAGAAGAAGGAACTCCTCGCCCAACCACCAGGGAGGGGACCCGAGGGGATCCACAGGCCTGGGAGGAGCCAGGAGACCCAAGGACATCCAGGGGAGAGAAAGAGAGAGGAGGCCTGGCAGACACCCACGGGGAAGGCGGGGACAGCTGAGAGGACAGATGGGGGAAGCTGGGAAGAAGCATCAGCCAGCGCGGGAGGAGGGGAGGACCGGGAATGATGCAGAGGTAAGGAACCCTGCAGAGGCAGGGAAGATGGAGAAGAGAGGCTGTCTAGGGGACAGTCAAGGAGAAAAGGCTGGCATGTCAGGTGAGGGATGGAGTGGTGGAAGAGAGAAGGGACTGGAGCCCCAAGTCAGCTTACGGAACATCTCGGGCTCCCTGGCCAGCCCCTCAACATCCCTTGCAGCCTACTGGCCACATCCCACATCCCCAAGCAAGGATACAGCGGGTGGGACCAAGATGGAGAGGAGAAGGTAAAGGGATGTACCCCCGCAGGGCGGGGCCTGGAGATCTGCAGTCAAGGGCAGTGGCTGCGGGGCCGGGACGGACCACAGAATTTCCATTCCTAGCCTTCGACCATCCCCGGCACCCAAAGATTGAAGTAAGTCCAAGAAATAAGAGTTAACCCACCTTCCCTGCCCCTAAACGTTCGGGGTCGGGCCAGAGGCCATGGGAAGGGGGATGGGCTGAAATCGAGGGCTGACCCTCGGGTAGGCTGTGGGCACAAGCAAGCGTCGGTCTCCTAGGCACCCAAAGGCAGGGTGAGCACTTACGAAGCAGCTAAGCATGGAGCAGGAGACGCGGGCGGTCAGGCTCATGGTCACGGGCGGTCTGGGCCAGCGCACATGCCCCTGGAGCCGCTGCACTGCCAGCCAGCCCCGGGCTCCCGCCGCATCCCGGCTGCGGGGACGGCCAGGTGCAGCTGCGGCGGCCAGGAGGTGAGGGCGCTGGTGGCGGGCCCTCAGCACGGCTCCCGCACGCCTCTCCCCTCCTTTTCACAATGGAGCGGGCCCAGCTCCGCCCTCCAGCACGAGCGCGGAAGGGAGGGAAGCTGGGCGAGGGGAGAGCCCGGGACGCAGCGGGAAGGGAGGCAGGGGCGGGGCAGCTCCGCGAGCCCCACCCACAGCCCCAGGCTCCTCCCTCCCCGCGGACCCTGGGCCTTGTCCGAGGGCGTACCCTACTCCAGGGACCTTTAGGGGCTTTCAGGAGTCTGGGCTATGGGACCGCCCAGACAGACGGCCTGGAGCAGAAAACAAGACTGCCTACATCTTCTCATTTACCTTTTTTCCAAGTGGGCCACACTATTCCCTCTTAGAAACCCATCCCCATGCCCTCCCCTCCTCTCTTAAGTTCCCCCGACACCTGCTCTGGATCCCAAGGTGGAGCTCACCAACCCACAGCCCATTTGCTTTCTCCTTTCACTCCAAAACCACTACCCACCATGCCCCGGCCCATCAGGGTCTTTCAATCCTGTGACTTGGCTAAACCGGTCTTTCCCCTTAGAATGGTGCCAGGTTAGTCATTCCACGCTCCTGGAAAGGGAAATGAGCTTTCATTCCAATACCCCTACCAAACCCAACTCCTTCAGCTCCATCTCTCCCTTATTTCACATTCTGATCTCTGCGTAAGAAAGTCCTTCTTCAAGGAGAAAGGATTTCTTAGCCTGGGAAAGAGAAGAGCTGGAAGTATGGACCACAGAAGTTATACAAAAACGAAACTTGAAACTCAGGAGCAGCGGAGTAGAGAGAGTTGGGTAGAGGGCCAAGGAATAAGGAGCAGGAAGAAGGGGCTCAAAATATCACCAAGAGTCACAGAGGGAGCTCGCTGGAACCCCAAACTTCCTGCACCTGGTAACTTTCAGACACCAGGGCTTTTGTCTTGTCTGGGGGAAAAGGGAAGAATAAAAGAAAGCCTGACATTTTACTAAGCATCTACAATGAGCCAGGCAGTTTCTACCTATCTCACTAAAACTTTTCAACCCCTGAAGAAGGAAACCTTATCCTGTCTTACTGGTGAGACTTAAGAGAGAAAGTATGCAATTTACCTAAGTGGTGTGCTAGGATTTGAAATTAGATGAAGCTGACTCTGAAGCCAATGCTCTTTTCACGGTATCCCAGAAGAGAAAAGAAGAGCAATCTGTTGGTGGGAGCCCAAACCAGCAGGCTTTCTGAGAAGAGACCGAACCAATAATGCACACACCAAATCTAGGAGAGGTGGGGCAGCTTCACAGAGAAAGACACAGGGATTACAGAAAACACAATGGCCTGAGGAAAGAACGAGTACTCACCATTCTACCGTGGCAAGGGTCCTGGCTGCCTGCTTCTCACTGTAAGAAGACAGAGAAACATAAAAGTAAAGAGTCGCATCAACATTACCATGGAATCAACAAATGCTACCCATCTACCTCTGACCTTCTCTACAACATATTCTTCTCCCTCGCAGAGACCCTAATCTCTCCACAAGTCACCATACCAGAGAGAGGCAACGGGAGCTACATAGGGAGAAAGCAACAAGTGATCCTGCAGGGCATAAAGTCAGCCACGAGGTTCTGGAGCAGGAATGAGTGTCATCCAAGATTATTCACCAGAACTCAGGAGTCCTGATTCCCAGATGCAGAGGGAGAACACTTCTTTGTGGGACAGAACTGCCAACTCTGAAGAGACAAAGGCTGCCCAACTGGGGCTCATTTTGGGCCCTGAATCTTTGGGCAAAGTGGCAGTGGCTGAAGGGGCATGAATCCACAGGAATGTTTTGCCAGTCTCTGAGTCTCGGAGTAGTACCTACCTGACCTGTTTACTGGGGGCAGAGTCCAAAGTGGGACAAGCGCGGGGGTGTAGGGGGGAGACCACAACCTGTGATCAGAGGGCAGCAGGGCTGCACAGGCACAGGTCCTGCTGAGTGTACTTGACACCAAATTGGGTGGAGGTTATGGAGAGGAGCCCACACAACAGGAATAGAATCAGGCCAATTCAGGCCTTGGAGTCAGCATCTGTCCAATGAGCCCAAGTAACAGGGATTTCAGGATGGGGCCTCCTAGGCTTACTTAGGAAGCCAGGCCCAGGTTTCACTGACACTTTCCTTCATGCCTACTATCCTCAGGGGCAGTACAGCAGAGCCCTATGGGAGACTGCGGGGATAAAAGCCTCCATCTGTGGTCCTGCCCACCTCCCTGTTCGCAGTACCCTCTTCCCTAGACCACTCTCCCTCATGGGGGAACCCGCAACAGGCAAGCCAGAGGTGCTGCCTCACCGCCCACTGGCACGCAGCCCCAGGGAAAGAAGGGAGGGTAGGAAGGACAAGGATCAGGCCTGAGAGGCCCAGGGTTTTTAGGCCTAGGAGATCTGGTCTGGGGGGGGCGGGCCAGGTTGGCAAGGGAACTCAGGTGCCCAGGTTCTAGGGGCGGAGCCTAAAGACTCGGAGGCGGAGCCCCAAATGACAGAAGGCGGGACTCAGGAAAACCTGTGGGGGCCAGGGCGGAGCCGGGAAAGACGTGGTCGCTGCGGTTCCCAAGCTCGCAGTGCAAGGGGCACGGTGACTCACCCAAGCGGCGTCCGCCCGACCCTCCGAGGCCGCGCTCTAGCCACTTCCGTCTCCGTAGCTGCTGAGGCCGCGCTGTCCCGACCCCACCACGGTGTTTTTCTCCTCAACCAATTATATCTCTAGCCTGTGCCTGCCCTGGCCAATAGCCTCGCCAAGTCCCGCCCTGCCCCCATCACACAGCCACCGCCCTCACTCTCGACGCCACTCATTGGTCGAGACGGGCAGACGCCCTCCCAGCCTTTAGCCAATCGGATGCCGGAAGACAAGACTATGCCTGGAGGGAGGAGGCGCGGCGCCGGAGAGGAGACGCGACCAAGGGGAAATCACAGCGCGTCCTTGCGGTAGCCAATAGGAGAGCAGTAAAGAGGGGGCTGCCGGCTACAGCTCTGGGGACCGGAAGTGGGAGCGGCTAGTCGCCTACTGGTAGCGCAATTAGAGGCGGGCAGTGTAGGGTACAAGCCTTAAGCCACTTCCGGCGATGGACCCGCCCTGGAGGTCCTTCTCAAAGAGATCCCCAGTGGCACCTCAGTTTATCCATTCCCGTTTTGGTTTCGCTGCTGTCATCCGGTCCCAATGCCAGAATAGGAGGCTAGGAGAGAAGTGAGGGCTAGGCCTGAGGTTCCATCTTGATCAACTCCAACTGGCTGGGATTTCCCCCTTCCTGTGTCTGGTTGGGTTCCTCCAACACTCACTTTGTATCGATAAACGACCCTGCCGTTCTTCACAACCTGCGTTGTGCTGCTAGTCCTGAGTGAAGAACTCTCATCCGAGAGATGGAAAATCTGGATCTGAGACTGCCAGTAACTAGCTGCGGCCTCCTAGTCTGTAAAGGGAAGGGAGACCAGCACGCTCCCAAGGACCCGACTTATCGCCCCTCCCTTTCTTTCTTTGCCGGGGACCCAGAACAGACCACAAGACGGAGGGTGGCCGCTGGAGGTCGCCGTGGACCCGCGATACCACCAACCGACAGAATTGGAAAACAGTTGATTCAGATTCTCAGCTAATATTCTCAGGTCTGGAGTGGGCCTGAGCGCTTTAATACCAAGCCCTGGGGCCAATGGGTCCTCACCTCTCTTTGTTTATAGAACACTGAAACTTACAGGAAGAGGAGAACTCTGCAGTACTTTAACTCCAGGGTCCAGAACGGTCTGCAATCTAGCAGATGCTGTAAAATTTTTAATTAAATACTGAACTCCTGTAGGACAATGATTGTGTTTTTATTCATTCCTAGCACTTACTATAGTGTTTGGTGATTACAGTGGCTGCATTTGTTTAAAGCTCTTTCACAGGTTTTTTACAGTGTAGAGCTTAACCTGCCTATTCCTTTTACCAGATCAGGAGAAACAGAAAGTCAGGAAGTTGCACACAGTTAATACCTTGTTTTCCCAAGGGCGGGTATGAAATCCAAAACTGCTGCAGAATTAAAGGTATGTACGTGGGAAAGATGGAGAGAGACCCACAGCCCAGATAATAAAGGCAGGATAGATGTGGTCATTAAGATGGAGAAGCCAGACTGGATTCTAAGCAGGGACTAAGAAGGGGAAACAAAGTGAAAAGTTTTCCCCACTCTCCCTTCCCTACTAAAAGCCAGAAGCCAGCATCTACCATAAACCTTTCAAAACTGGGTCCAAGGATCTTGGTCTCCAGGAGGTCAGAAAGATACACACAGGGACACCAGAAACCACCTACAGATTTATTAAACTTTATTTCCTCTGAGTCTCTGGGCAGTCAGCAGGATGTAAGGCGAAGTGGCAATAGCTGAAGGGGCCTGAGCAGAGCTGGTGCTGGGAGGGGCCGACATGGACAGGAAGAGGAAGAGATTTAAATACCCAGGGCTGAAAGCCAGTTAATGGGTCTCCTTCATCTGTTTTTGTATTTTGTGTAGCATCTCCTGTAGCCGCCGGAGCTGGAATAGGTATAGGCATAAAAATGGGCCTTTTTGGAGAGTCCTTTAGTATTGGGGAAGTGCTCCAAATTTCTAATCCCTTAAGCCAGGACCTTGGTAGCCCTGAGGTATGATGGAGACTCTGGACAGAATCACCTATTGACCTATCCAGGACCCAAACAGGCAGCAGAGCCAGGGATCTTTCTATTACCAAACCAAGAGATACCAATGTTGATGATCAAACAGGGGACCTCCCCTATATCCCATACTGCTCTCACCTCCTTATTTTTCTCTCGCATAAGCTTCTCAGTTTCTGGATCTGCCCATGGTGGGACAGCAGGGATGGGGAAGTCGGTACCACTCTCTCGAGTCAGTTTGCTAAGAGGAGAGAAGGGTTGGTAAGGCTAGGAGGACCCCAGTACCCACTTAGATTGGGCCTATAGAAGAACAAAAGAAAGGTTTGGTCTCACCCAAGGCTAGGCTTGGGATCCCCCCTGCCACCTTTGTCCTGGCTTCTGGTCATACTTGCGATTCCGTTCCTTCACCACCAGGCGGGTCATGCTCTGGATGCACTGTGCCCGGTAGTTCTCATAATGTGTCTCCCGCGTCACATCCTTCAGGTCCTGCATGTGGGTACGCACCAGCATTGTCCTCAGCTTCACAAAGTCACAGTGCCCTGGGTTTTCCACTGCATAGCAAGGCTAGGGGTCAGCCAGAGGCATAGGTAGGATAGAGCCACTGAGGGGCAAGGGGATACCCTGGTCACAGGCTCAGTGCTTTACCTTCCACGATGCCCCAGGGGTAGAGTCGACCCCGAACTTGCCGCCCTCTGGCCTCTACTACAGTGTTGCTGCCAATGACTGCAAATGGGAGGCTTTCCTGGAAGAGGTTAGGGGTGCCTGTCAACACCCTCTGTTATCACCTGTTTCTTTCCACCTGTATCGTCATCTTCTCTGCTTCACTCTGGGAAGCCAGGGTCCTTTCCCACCCTGATCGCCTGAATATAGAATTCTACTCCCTTTTTCCACCCAGAAGAAACAAGATGGGAAGGGGATGCCCTAGAGTGGTCTCACCTTCAGGGCTTGATCCTGCAATTTGAAGTCCTCATCCTCATCAGAGTCACAGTCTGGGAATTGATAGATCTTGATTCCAAAGCGCTCAATCTCCTCCCGGATCTGGCAAACAGATGAAGGGCCCACAGTTCTGGGGACCACATCCTTTCTAGAAGCCCACCTGATCCCCTCCCATCACCAGCTTCCGTCACTTTGCGTTTCTTGCAGTCCACTTCAGGAGGTGTCAGTGTGTCCGCCTTAGCCAGGATAGGCACGATGTTGACCCGCTGATGCAGGGCCTTCATGAATTCAACATCCAATGGCCGGAGCCTGGAGAACAGGAATCTGTGACCACCTGCTAGTGGCAGCCCTGCCCCTGGGCTCTTGTCCTGTTCCCTTGACAGCACCCAGTGGTGCCAGGAGCCTCAGGCTTGGACCATACCCGTGGCCGAAGGGTGAGATGAAGTACAGGCAGCAGTGCACCCTGTTGTCTTGGATGTTCTTTCAGTTCAAGCCACTCTCATCTCGGAAATACTGCTCAAACTGCTGATCAATGTATTCTGCCACAGGCTTCTAGCTGGGGCAGGGACAGACAAGCAGAGAAACTGTGAGCATGGGCGCCACCTAGTGAGCTTTGGGACTACAGAGAAGTAGCCCCTCCCTGAGCAGTGTTTTCAAGACATTGTTATTCCCTGGCTTGCTTTACCAAATCTTCAGGGAAATTCCTGAATGGGATGGTGTATACCTCGTCTTGATACAAAAGCCTGAGTACTCAGGCAGAGTTTAATAACTACTAGTTTGATGACAGGAAAAGGGCCCAGGTGATCAAACAAAAGAGTAAGAATAGGCTGGGTGTGGTGGCTCATGCCTGTAATCTCAGCACTTTGGGAGGCCGGGGAGGGCAGATCACTTGAGGTCAGGAGTTTGAGACCAGACTGACCAACATGATGAAACCCTGTCTCCACTAAAAATACAAAAATTAGCTGGGTGTGGGTGGTGTGCACCTATAGTCCCAGCTACTTGGGAGTCTGAGGCAGGAGAATCACTTGAATCCAGTAGGTGGAAGTTGCAGTGAGCCAAGATCATGCCACTCCAGCCTGGGCAATGGAGTCAGACTGTCTCAAAAAAAAAAAAAAAAAAAAAAGCAAGGTAGGGCTGCAGGCAAACACCAACTGGAAGCCAGGGAAACCCTAAGTCAGGTTTCCAGTCTAACCTCAGAGCCTTTTTGCTCATGTGTTTCTACCCTCTCCTCTACGTCTCCAAACACATGCTATCCTTCAAAGCCATAAGAACCATCTCTTCCATCTCTTCTACTTCTCTCCTTCTCTTCACTACAGAGCAAAACAAATAAATAAATTAATAAATTTCCCCAAGAACCTCAATTTCATATCCTTTGCGCTTCTATTATCTTGTTTAATCCTCACTGCCCTCACAGGTGGACATTAGGCATTATGATCACCATCACTCTCATTTCATACATGCAGAAACTAAACCCAGAGCAGCTAACAGACTTGTTCCAGGCCCGACGTGGTAGTTCCCGCCTGTAATTCTAGCACTTTGGGAGGCTGAGGTAGGCGGATCACTTGAGCCCAGGAGTTCAAGAACAGACTGGGCAATATAGCTACACCCCCATCTACAAAAAACTACAAAAAAATTAGCTGGCATACACCTGTAGTCCCAGCTACTTAGGAGGTTGAGGTGGGAGGATAACCTGAGTCCAGGGAGCCTGGGGAGGTGGTTGATCAGGCCACTGCACTCCAGCCTGGGCAATAGAGTGAGAACCTGTCTCAAAGAAAAAAAAATGGCGGGGAGAGGACTTGCTCTAGGTCATTTAGCTAGTAAATTCTCTACCCATCTGAGCCTCTACAGCTCAGTGCATTTGCCACTACACATTGCCTGACCCATTTACTAATTTAAGTCGCTATCTGATTGAAACATTGTTAGAGAACTACCCCCACCTCCCCTGCTTCCCTGTTGCCACTTGACTATAAGCCTCTCAGGGATAGGAATCATTCATGCTTGTTCTAAATCCCGTAAAATGTCCAGCACAGGCTGGACATCTAGTATGTACTCAATACATTCTAGCTGATTTGATGCTTTGCTGTTGCCAAAATTCTGAAATTCTTAAACATTTTGAACGAAGGGCCCTACATTTTCATTTGCACTGGGCCCAACAAATTATGTTTCTGGTCCTGCAATTAGCATTGTTAAAATTCACCAGTATGCTATAAATAGCCCTTTGCACTCTTGAGTGTGCATGCATCATGCTGGGTGATGTTCAGATCAATTGGAGAGGTAGTTAAGGGCTGGTATGTTTTAATTAAATAAATGCCTGACAAAATGAGTACATATGGAGGTGCACTTTAAACTGTGAGGTGCCTGGAAAATGAAGTTATTAGTATTATGGAAGGTAAGAGACAGTAGATAAACTGATTTAAGAAGATCATTTGCTGAAGATCATGAAGTTACTAAATGCCAATCAAGATCTGAACTCTCTGTCTAGGGCTCTTAGCACCACCTGCCTAACTTCTTCATCAAAGGTATCACCTTTTCTCCTGTCAATCTCCCTCTTCATCTACTCACTTAGGTCAGACCATTAGCTAAGCATCCCTCTAGCACCTGAAAAATAAAAAAGCCCAAATGATAGGAGGTTGTGGTAAAGCCAGCTTTTCTTTCACCAGGTAGCCTAGAAGGTACCTGGAGTTTAAACACAGTTCCACTATTTTTCCTTTTTGCCTATTCTTCCTCGCCTTTACCCTCCCTCCATTCATGACCAGCCCTTCAACATTTAGGTACCCTTGTTTGTGGCACCTAGACTGTTGCTAGTAAAAGGAAAAAGTGTGAGTTTATTTATTGAGCATCTACTATGTAATCAAACTCTGTCCTACATGTTTTCACACTTCACATGTGTTTGCTTTTTGAGGCTCTTCTTTCTTATCTATTTTTTTTTTCCTTCTTTTTTGGTCTCACTCTGTCTTCCAGGCTAGAGTGCAGCGGTGTGATCACGGCTCACTACAGCCTCGATCTCCTGAGCTCAGTGATTCTCCTGCCTCAGCCTCCCCAGTAAATGAGACTACAGGCCCATGCCACCATGCCCAGCTAATTTTTTAAACTTTTGTAGAAATGGCATCTCACTATGTTGCCCAGGCTGGTCTTGAACTCCTGGCCTCAAATGATCCTTCTGCCTCAGCCTCTTCTTTCTTATGTCTGTACCCCATTAAAGAGTCATAGGGCAGAACTGGAACATTAGAGGAACATTAGAAGTCACCTATTCCAATCCTTTTCCTCTTACTTTATAAAGGAGGGGGTGGCTGTCAAGTAAGGGAAGTTACATGCTCAAGGTCATAGACCTCTTCCTCCTGAGAAGTATGACTATATCTGGGCCTATATGTATATCTGTGTGTGTATGGAGAAGGGTGGCTCAGGGGCAGCTGGAATTGTGCTTAGTCAGACATACCACTCTGTATTGTTGACTGCATCCCCAAAACCTGGTGTGTCCACAATGGTGAGCCGCAGCCTTACACCTTTCTCTTCTATGTCCACTGCATGCTTAGTGATCTCCACAGTTTGCATGATCCGCTCTGGAGAAGGGGGAAACTGAGGCCAGGGGAAGGGCAGGGACCTGCCCAGTCGAAATGAACTGCCCACCCCAAACAGCTTCGTTGCCCAGACTGCTTCATCCACATTGCCCTCTCCACCCCCAAGCTGCCTGGGGGACTGTTCCCTGGGAACCAGCAAGAAGTATATTTCCCAACACAGGAAATGCCGGTGGCTGTTGGCTCTGGCCCCAGCCTCTTCTCTGATCCGTTTTTTTTTTTTTTTTTTTTTTCTTGGATTCCTGGAATCCTTGGGGGTCAGAGACTCATTCAGAGTGCAAGACTCTGGTCCCCTGCCCTGCTTCAGCACCCAAATCTTTAGGGAGCTGGCTGGTGGGCTGCCAGGCAGATAGGCCTATGGAGAGCTGCTGTCAGTCTCTCTAGGAAGCCTTTGTTTCCAGCATGTGGGGGAGAGTCCCATCCCCCAGACTCTGGAGTGAGTTTAATTTCCCAAGACAAGTCTGCCTGATTGTCCTCTCCTTTCCTTACCTTCAGCACCAAGGAGTTTCCGGTCCCGGTACAGATCAGTGAGGAAGAGGCTATTGACAAGTGTAGATTTGCCCAGGCCAGACTCTCCTGAGAGGAGAGAGGACACAGGCACCAAATCAGAAGGTAAGATCTATAGCCAAAAAGCAACTCCACTGGATTAAGGTTTAGAGGAAACTGCTTTCTTATCTAATTGGAACTAGACTAACTATAGTATTTTAGAGCTTGAAGGAAGCACAGAGATTGGCTTGGGAGAGCAAGAGATTGCTCAAGGTCACACAAAAGAGGCAAATACTAGAAAACGGTTGGTCAAATGTTCTTTGCAACCAATTTGTACCCCCACCCCACCCCAACCCCATATACATACACTCTCAGAGGCCAATAACTCCTGGCTATCTGGCAAAGAGGCACAGCCACTCACTGCTTGCTCCTTTCAACCTCTACTCCCTTCCCACTCATGGACACACTCACCATCCCCACCTGAAACACACCCTGCCCAACCCAGCCCTGCCCCTTTTCTACCTGCCACCATGAGAGTAAAGTCAAAGCCTTTCTTCACGGACTTTCGGTGGACTTGGTTGGGGAGGGTTGCAAAGCCCACATACTCCTTGTCATCCTAGCAGACAGGAAGGCAGAATGCGTCAGGACAAGGAGCTGAAGGGGCCCTGGCACCCAGCACTGATCTTCTCTCCCTTTCAGGTCTTTGCCCCAGCCTTTAAGAAGCAGTGCCAGACTCCTGTGAGTTCCTATTTCAGGCCACCAACTGGGCCTCCTGCCATTGCTAAACTGTTAGTTTCCAGTGCCCTTGGGGGCAGATATCACAGAGCTAGGGCTGACAAAGGACTGAAAGAGATCCCAGATACACACACACACACACACACACACACACACATGCATGCGCGCACACACACACACACACCACCCCAGTCTTCCTGCAGCAGCCCACTGAAAGGCAAAGGCAGGGCTGGGGGCTCTACCTCAGAAGAATCACAGGGATCAAGCTTGTCCCATGGGCTGCGGGGCCTAGCAGATGGGCTGAGAGGGGCTGGGGCACAGAAGTACTGCTGGCTGTCAGAGGACTGGGGCCACGAGGGGGGTCTGAACTCCAGGTCATCATCATAGAGGTCTGGGGCCTGGGGCCTGGATGCCCAGGTCTTAGCCTCTGGTGGGTGGCAGCTCTCGCTTCCTGAGAAATCCTTCACGAACTTGCTCAGTTCTCCATCATCTGTGGTGTCCTCCAGGAAACGCTTGATCTGGGGGAAGTGGGGTGGGTGGAGTAGGTAGGAGGTGATGGGAAGGGAAGAATGAGGAAGGAGACGGAAGACAGGAGAAGGCAAGAGGGAAAGGGAAAGCACTTGTGGTTAGAAGAGAAAGAAACTACAGCCAAGCCAGACCAAGTGCTCACCATCCCTCCCTCACCTGCTCACAAGCCTCCCCAATCCAAGATGTCAGGAAGGGCCCTAGGGTCCAAGAAGAGCCCTGGGCACCCCCAAATCCCTGGCAACTGCTCTTGAGAACTGAGGAACTCCAGTTCTGGTCTCCCTCTCAGCAGCATGTTTTTTGAGGCTGCCTTTCCTGGGGTTCTGGCCTAGCCAGGGACTGTCTCAGGCCAGGAAGTAAGGCCAGAGTGAATACGATAGAGCAGACAGAGGCATTAGACCCAAAAGGAGAGTACAGAGCATCAGAATGGGGCAGGGGATGAGGGAAGTAGGTAGGAGAGAAGAGAGCTGCCTGTGCCAGGCAGGTCAACCAGCAGGGGGTTCCGTGCCTCCTGTCACTACTGGTCAGTGAGCTGGGGGACTGAGGTACAGATTCTACTGCCAGTGCTCAATCCCCAAGGTTCACGGCCCAGTGCTCAATATAGCTGATCCTACCCCTTACTTCAGACACTGAGCCACACCCAAATCTGACCCTGGGCCCTGGGAGAGAAGAGTAACCTGCCAGTGGATGCTGACTGTGGGTGGAAGGCAGCTGGGAGGGACTAGCTAAGGGATGATTGAAGAGCCTGGCGAAGGCTGAAGGACAGCTGGGCCTCCAGAGCTTCTGACAGCCCCCACCTGTGAGGGACATATCAGGGGAAGCACCCTCAGTTGTTTCCTTACCCCTCTTCCCAGAGCCAGCAGTACAGGAGGGGGTCTGGCCTAAATTATGACCCACAGTGGGTGGTAGGCAGAGAATGGTCTGACTCCTCTGTAGAAGCCTGTTCTACACTATCCCCAGCTCAGAAGAGGGACCATTTCCCCCAACTCTCATGGTCAGCTCTAGACCCTAAAGATTCTCCTCTCCTTTGGGGGTCAGCCTCCTTTGTGGGGTGCCTGGCAGTGCTGGGTTCAGCTCTGCTTCACAATACCCACGTGCCACCCCCAGACAATGGGCAAGGGCCAGCTGCAGAAACTGACTCACTCTCTGGGGGTTAGCCAAGCTAGTGGGGACTACCCCAGACCACTGTGGAGTCACAGCTAGAGTTGGGGAGATAAGATGGCCAAAGTCTTCCTGCAAAGGGAAGACTTCAGGGAGGCGAATATGCACACTGACAGGTATATGCTAGAGGGAAGAGGTTGAGATAGGGAGGTTAGAGGAAAAAGTCTGCTAGGAGCTACTTCCAGGCTGTCGCCTCTCAAGTCCTCACAGCTGCTTATAGCCGTAGTGCTCACCTGGACAGAGGGGAGGAAAAAACTGGAACCCAAAACTGGAACCAGCAGGTGGAGGCTAGGTGTCCTGAGACCAGCCTAACCCAGGGCTTTTCTTACCTATGATATTTGTGAGGTCCAGTGGCGACCATACATCCCAGTTTATGCCTGTTGTCCTGACATCATGATTAATTGTGCCCTTTCACTCTCAAAAGTGTCCCAGCTTAGACAATTAATTATATGGCAACAGAAAAAGGGTGGAACTTGGGGGCAGCAGCTCTTGTTGTCTGGCAGCTAATAAGTCTGGGGAATTCCAAGAAATCCTGCCTCTCTGCACAAATCCACAATGACCCAGCAGTTGGTCTGGGGATCAGGACAAGGGTGGGAGAGAGAAAGCTGTGCTTCACCTGGTTTCACTCAGAGACACTGAGTGGAGAGGCAGGGAAGGGAGAAAGAAAGGCACTAATGAAGATCCCTAGCCCCCACAATCTTCCAGCAGAGCCTCCAGGAATCCAGCACCGTCCTCATCTCTGCCAGCCCTGTCCACTCATCCGCATGAAGGAGGCCACAGGGGCTCTAGATTAGGAGTCAGGATGCTAGGGTTCTCACCTCCTGCCTGTCCATCCCCACTGCCAGCTCTGCCAGTGACCAAATCATTTTCTGACTTTCAGCCCCAATCCCATCCAAGGCAGGGAGAAGACAGGTCAGGTCCACCCATCTCCCAGAGCAGCATCTTACCCCAGCTTCAGTCCTGTCCTCAGGGACAGAATTCCCTTGCCATCCCAGTGAATGGTCCATGTCCCATGCTTCGGACTCCCTGTCAGCAAGCTCTAGGTCTAATTTTATCTCCCAGGCAAAGTTCCTCATACACAAAAACAGCCTTGTTTTGATGCTCTTGTTGTCTAGCTTCCGGCTTGCTCCTTTCCTTTTCTCTTTGACCCCTTTCTGTCTCTGGCAGGGGCCAAAAAAGCCTGTGGAATGTCCTTCCCCACCCCCTCTCCTCCTCCCCTTCTCTTGGCTCCCAACCTCCAAGGACAGCTCAGCTGCAGCAGGATCACTTGGTTCCTCTGCAGTCCCCCCCTCCTCTGATTAGCTGCCCCATGACGCCTGCCCACTGCCTACCCTGGTGGGCACAGCATCAACCTCCCAATGTCTGCCTGCAGCACAAGCTCTTGATCCATTTGACCTCTCCTGTTAACCCCCAAGGACACCGTGGTCTGCCTGAGGACTATGAGCTGTCCCCAAGTGACCCAGCCCATCAGCACTTGAGGACAGCCACCCAGGATACCCATTCCCAAAGGATTTCAATCCCCCAATCTCTTTCTTTCACCTTAACTTTAAGCAGTGCTGGAGTAGGACGAGATGCCCTATAATCCCCCGTATAGATTTTTGTGGGAATGGCCCCACACTTCTTCCCAAGTGTCCCTTTCTTTTTTTCCAGTGGGGAACCTCACTGTCTAGAAATCTGCTCCTAGATTTCCCTGCAGGGAGCCCCATCACAGAGGGGACTTTGCTCAAGAGACTCCCCTTACCCTAGGACACCTCACCTCCTACTCATAGCAACCTATATCAATTCCACCACTCCATCGCTTCCATAGCGTCAACAGGGGAGATGTTAGCACCTGGTCTCTGAGGAGCATGGGTTCAAGACAATGGGAGGCTGGCAGCCCAGAAACTTCAGAGCTGCCATTTAAGTGGGAGAGAAATTAAGAGGCCTGGTTAGAAGTGTGCACTCAACTAGGAGTCAGGGGGCCACTGTTTCTGTTGGAAGGAAACATCTTTTATGAGTCTGGATAGTATCTTAATTTCAGGACCTTAGTGGTCAGTTGTGAATGGAGGAGGGTGAGGGGACATGGCCATTTCTGCCTCATGACAGCCTTCCTCTGGCTAAATAGCTGTCAGGGTGGCTCCTGGGTTACAGATTTGCTTCCTCACCTGAGTATGCACCCTGGCCTCTGAAGCCAAGCTCCCTCATCTACCCAGGCCCACTGTTTCTGTTAGTTGGAAAATCCACCATTTGAAACACCACCAAACTACTCTGCAGAAAGATGTGATGTTGGAGATGGGTTCCAGTCACCAAACAGCTTCTGAAAAATACACCAAAAAGTCCACAGTGGTTGTGGCAGATTCTTCCCTATGTGGGATTATTCTGGGCAAAATGAATAACTGAGGCCAGGTAGTCTGGCCTCAGTTCTGCTATCAAGCCTGAGACAAAAGCATCATATTTTTCTGCCCCTCATTTTATAGGCAGAGGGAGTAACGTGTCCAGGTCTCACTGTGAAGCTGGGACATTGTCACCTCACTCTGTGCTTCCAGGTGGACTGCATGACAGCTTGGACTAGGTAACCAACTGTCTTGGTCTGCCCAGGACTGAGGGAATTTTTGAGACATGGCACCTTCAGTGCTAAAACCAGTGAAGTCCAGGGAAACCCTGATGAGCTGGTCAACTTAGCCTGTCCCCAAATTAGCAAGTCATGACCAGAGGTCACCAGCCTTCCATCCTGCTCTGGAATTGGCTGCCCATGGTAACTGGAAATGGACAGGGTGCCATCTGACAGGGTAAGATGCTCGCTTCCTAAGAAGCTGTGCAGTGATGGTCAAACTGCTATAAAAAGCCTCCAGAGATGCCCTGTCCCATTTCATCAGCTTTACTCCATTCTTTCAACAATTCTCTTTCTTCTGAACTACAAGCCTCTACCCAAAGCAAAATAAATGCCAGGTATGGTGGCTTGTGCCCATAGTCCCAACTACTAGGGAGGCTGAGGCAGGAGGATCACTTGAGCCCGGGAATTCAAGACTACAGTGAGCTATGGATTGTACCACTGCACTCCAGCCTGGGCAACAGAACACTTTTTTTAAAAAAGCTGACTGGGCGTGGTGGCTCACACCTGGAATCCTAGCACTTTGGGAGGCCAAGGAGGGCAGATCATGAAGTCAGGAGATCGAGACCATCCTGGCCAACATGGTGAAACCCCATCTCTACTAAACATACAAAAATTAGTGGGACATAATGGCATGTGCCTGCAGTCCCAGATACTTGGGAGGCTGAGGCAGGAGAATTGCTTGAACCTGGGAGATGGAGTTTTCAGTGAGCTGAGATTGTGCCACTCCCTCCCAACAGAGGGAGACTCCGTCTCAAAAAGAAAAAACCAAAAACAAACAAAAAACAAGGGAGATAGCCCATGACCTAGGATTCTGTTAGTATCCTCATGAATGTGGAAACTCCCTGAGTTCCTCAGAGGCTTTGGATTTCTCTTTGTAAAGGAAGCCAATCTGAGCAAAATGTCTGTGATTCAGAAGCCAACAGGAGGCTAATCATACCATCCCTCAAGGGACATATGGCATGTCACCCAAAAGACACTGGGGTCTGCCTTAAGTATCAGTGAGATGGCCTTCTCTGATTCCTGGCCTATTTTCCAGAGTTGGTTTCTTGCATAATTGATAGAGCAGGGAGTAAACTACCTTGCCCTATGAAAGCCTCAGAATTCACTTTTAAGGATAAGTAGATCAGGTGTCTCAAGGACACAGGATCCTGGGGCTAGGCACCCTGTCTATCAAAGGCATTGCAGCCCCTCCCATCAGAACTGCTTTATTTCCAGGAACTCCCCAGGGCTATGTGAGAAGGCAGCCCACAGTGACCCATTAGGGCACCCTCAGGACCTTCCTGTTGAGCCTTTGCTAGTTCTGATCCCAAAAAAACCATCAGGAATGCTTCCCTTAGTCCAGCACAACCTCCTCTGGGGAGACTCCAGCCCCTGATGTCCTAATCCAAGGATGAGAAGCATCTGTCCATCCTATTCCTTAGACAAAAGGGCCTTGAGGGGCCATTTGGGAAGGCATCGACACTTAAGAGAAAGAGATGAGGTGAATCAGGAACCATCCCCAGCTGTTCACCCAGAGAGGTTTGTGAAGCTCAACAACAAACATGCTGCCTTCCACAAGCCAGGCGTCGTGGCCAGGCCACTAGAGAATTCCTGCCAGGAATGGAATCTGGAACAGACTCTGGTCAACCATTCCCAGATCAGAGGAACCAGAGGCCTTGGACACCAGCACCACAGAGTCTCCATCCTGAGGCTGCATGGGGTCATGCAGGCTGGAGCCTAGCTTTCTCAAATGTTAGAGAGCACCTGGCTGTCCTCCATGCCACCCTACCTCCAGAGAGTCAGAGAAGACCAGCAGCCCAGCAGCCTGGGAGCCTTCTCTTCTCGGCTTCTAGGAAGCAGCTCTGCTGCTGAACAGGGCTGGAGAGCTGTAATTATCGAGACAGGATAAGAGCTATTAGGAAGGAGCCATCCTGCTGCCAAGGCTTTTGACTTCCTAAACTAAAACAAGATGCACAGAAAAAGGGGGTGGGGGTGGGGGAGAACAGGGAGGAGCGTGCTCAGTCAAAAACATCAAATCTTGACCAAAGGGAAATATTAACCCCTTCCCAAAGGCACACATTTGCATCTAGGGGTGAGCAAAAGTCTAGCTAAGAACACTATCATCCCCTAGCTTTGGGAAGGAGGCGTAACTCTTCCTTCATCCCCTGTCCATCTCCCTATGGACTCCCTCTCTCCTAAGACTCTCCAAGAGCACTACTCAGTCTGTTTCATCTATTTTGACATTTGAGCACAAACATTTCATACTGTTGTTTAAACGTTTCCTGTCTGTGTCTTATCTCCCCAACCACATGGCAAGTTTCTCAAGGCCAAGGAATGTGTGTACTGCAAAGCTTCAATGCTTCCCCTAAAAGTACCTAGCAGAGTGCTAGGCCTCTGAATAAAAACTGTTTATGGAAGGGAGAGAGGGAGGAAGGAAAAAGAAAGGGAGGGACTCACTGTCTTGCATGGAGACAATCTCTGAAGGTAGCCACTCCCACCTACAGCTGAGCTCATGGCATAAGGCTGGATAAGAACCCATGGCAGTGAGGTGGCAGCCTTGTTTCTAGACACCTCCTCTCCAGCTGTTCCATTATCTGAGCTTAGGCCGACCCCCACTATGCACTCATTTGTTTTCTATGGCCAACTGTCCATCCTGAGTCAGCCTATGAATGGGACCCATTAGAGGCCATTGCTAGGCTTTGAATAATAGAGAAATATGGCAAGAGGAAGAATGGAAGTAGGAAGAGCTTTGACCATCTTGTCAAACATGGGCCAAGAATAGCCAAAGTACTCATGGGAACAATGCAGTGAAATCAGGACACTACCAAAAATCAGGACACAGGACTGCCAAGAGCAGACTCCACCTTGAGTTTTTCCAAGTTGAGGACCCAAATAGTGTGTAACCCAGAAAAGTGACACCTTTCTGGAATGCCCCAGGCTGAAAAGGGGAGAACCAGGTGGGGACTGATCCAGTGGCTACCTAGACGGCCTTCCCACAGAGCACTTGGCAAGATTCATCATCTGCCAAAATGTCTCTATACTTTCTTTCTAGGACTGCATGTAGCTCATACAGTGCTTTTGTGCAAATATCCCTCTGGAAGGATGCAGACCCACAAGTGAACAGCTTGGCAAATGGAACATACGTTAGATTTCAGCCCCCCACTTTCCCCTCCACCAGGTGCTCTTGTGCAGTGAACAGTCTGCCCAAGCATAGGGAGCAGCTCTGTCTTTCTCCATGCCCACTCCCATTATAGGACAGGAGACGGATTTGGATAGTCGGGTGGGCACAGGAAGACTGGAAGTAACCTCCCAGGGGTGTTCTTACCTCCTCATCTGTCATAACAGAGAAGTAGAAGCCAGGCATTCCTAGGGGGGCAGCAAGTGGAATTCAGAGTGTGCCAATAGGAAAGGAAAAAGAGAAATTTACTAAAGATGCCCAGTGGACTTGGGCAAACCTGGCCCAATCCCTTCCTAGTGCAAGTGGCCCAAATAATAGCAGCTGGTCTTTACTGAAAGCTCACTGTTGCCAAGTACCGTGCTAAGAGCTTTATAGGTAATAGCTTGTAATAATCCTCACAATAACCCTAAGAGGGAGCCATTATTTTCATTAACAGATGGGGAAACTGAGGCTTAGAGAGGTAAAATAACTTACCCAAAGTCACAGTCAGCAAATAGTGGACCCAGGGCTCAAATCCAGTTAGTAACTCAAGTTTGTACTTAACTGTGCCCCTACTTTATAGAGCTTTCCTCCCTCTGAGGAGCAGGACTGCCCATCTCTGCTCTTTGCTGACCATCACTAGGAGGGTTCATGCTGGTTGGGGTTGGATGGCATTCCCAGGGCTCTCTGCCCCCAGGAACTGCTTTATCCAGAGCCCTGGCCTCTGTCATGCTCAAGGGCTGGAGTGTATTTTGGGCCGTGATGTTCGCAACAAGAAGCCCCTGCTGCCAAGATTTACTCCATGAGGGTGGTCCCCACCCTCCCCTGCCCCCAGAGAGGCCAAGAGTATAAAGGGAGCAGAGGGTGACAAGGCTGGGGGACACTTCTCTCAAGCATTCTAGAGCTGCAAGATACACTGATGGCCTCAAGGAGAAAGCCCAGACATCTCTGAAGATCCTGCCTGGGCAGCATCAGTAAGTACCCTAGGTGGTAGAGTGGGTCATGAGGAGGGTTCTAAAAAACCAGAGAAACACTTGAGAAGAGTCCCCAGCCTGAATAAATATGAAGTCAACCCTGAGCAAACTGTGAAGCAGGCAGTATGCTTTGGTGTATTTTTTTAAATTACATGATAGGTGGCCAACTAAGCTGAAAGGCCACGAGGCTTAAATTATTCTCCGTTCCTGAAGTGACTTCCTATTAAAAGGAGACTCTTGAAAATGGAAAAGGTGGCCAGGCGCGGTGGCTCACGCCTGTAATCCCAGCACTATGGGAGGCTGAGGCAGACAGATCACCTGAGGTCAGCAGTTCGAGACCAGCCTGACCAACATGGAGAAACCCTGTCTCTATAAAAATACACAATTAGCCATGCATGGTGGTACATGCCTGTAATTCCACCTACTTGGGAGGCTGAGGCAGAAGAATTGCTTGAACCTAGGTGGAGGTTGCTGTGAACTGCGATCACGCCATTGCGTTCCAGCGTGGGCAACAAGAGCAAAACTCCATCTCAAAAGAGAAAAAGAAAAGAAAAGGAAATGGAAAAGATTCCAAGCCCCAAAGAAATTACTCTAATGGTGGAATTTCAGTAAGATGAGAAGTTCCTCTGCTCCTTCAAGTCAAAATCCCAGCATTTATCTCCTAAATGACCCAGCTCTGTAGATACATAGATGCCACTCCTCACCTGCCCTCCCATCTCCCAAGCTCCCACAACAGGCCCACAGGAGGGAAAAGTACAGACCTTTTAGCCACCGGATGACACGATTGTTCATTTCCTGAGAGACATCTGAAAGTAACACAATTATGGTTGCTTTTCTTCTCCCTGTGGGATGCAAATCCCACCCTCCACTGCTTGCAGCTCCCTTTCTAGCTCCACATTTCTCACCCAAAGGTGCCCTCAGCCCTTGGTCCTCTCCAAGAAGCTCCTCCAGCATAGGACTATATATTCCCACTCTCCCTATCCCTCTCTCTGTGCCCCGTGAATGCCTTTCCCCTCCTGGAAGTCTAAATCCCAGCTCATCTGCACCCCACCCTCTCCACTTTGTTGCCAGCGTATTTACCTGAGGCCCTTATTCTGTTTAACAGCCCTTACCAGCCCTTACCCCAGCTCAGTGCTTCATCTCCACTCAGGAAGCAGCTTTCAACCCTGCAAGCCCTCTTTACTACTTTCAGTTGAAAAGGTAAGCAGTGTTGCCTAGAGGAGTCAATGCCTGTCACCCGGCCCAAGCATCGTCATCGATGTCATTAGCTAGGAGCACAGAGAAGCTGGCAGGGAAGGAATGGAACAATGGGCTCAAGTATAGGACTAGCTTTGGCACTGGCAGGAGAGCAGCAGCCCTTAGGCCCAGAATGAAGAGTTGGCCTTTCCTGCCCACCCCAACATCCCCATCTCACTAAACTGGGGCTGCATCTGGGCAGTCTGCTTCTTCACATACCCAGGAAGAAAGAACTAAACCATTGAATGAGTTGTTTGCAGGCACGCTTGGGGGTCTGTGGCACTTCACTCACTGGTGCCCAACTTGGAGACTCCTTTGGTGATGGTGGTGGTGATGGGCTTGCCTTCTCTCTCTGGAACTTCAGATTCTCAAATAAAGGGCTAGAGTCTATTTTAAAACAGGACAATAAAGGATCTAGGGAAGGAGAACACTTACGCTCAAAATCAGGTGTTGTTGGCTGGCTTTCGGGTATTCCAACTTCAGGATTCAGCAAGGCCCACCATGAGCAGCCAGGCTCATACCTAGGTAAGGACCGAGGAGGCAAGGCCCGAAGGGTCAGTTCCAGGGTCTGATGGTCTGCAGAGACACTGCTGCTTCCGTGCTCTGGGAGAGAGCGACTCTTTGGAGATCTGATCTCAGTAGTAGTCATAATCCTTTGAATGGGTCCAGTTTGCACTGCTTCATCCTTTGGGTAAGACAAAATCCTGCGGGGAACTCTGACTCCTTGGGGGTTCTGGACCTTGGATGGTGGGTCATCTTGTAAGATTTGTGATTGCAAGTTATCCTTCTGGTCTTGAAAACTCAATCGACGAGAAGATTTGACATCTGGGATGGATGAGGCATGATGGCCGACCTTGCGCCCTGACTTGCTCTCACCGCTTCTTCATGTTGCTTCCTCTCTGGGTGGACTAACATTCAGTTGTCTGCTTGAAGCATGGGAAGCCAGTGTCTGAGTTTGCTGGCTCTTTGGATGAGGAGAGGAATGGCGGGATGATTCTGTTCTTGGTCCAGTCTCGGTTCCCTGAGGTGTGGGTACCGCATAGCGTCCAGGCCCTAACTCGGGGGAGACAGATCGAGGATAGTCTGATGCCGAATGGAGAGTGGTGGGATGTGCAGCTTCTGATCTTCGGTGGGAAGGGTTCAGGGAGACTGCAGCACTTCGATGGTTTGAGGTAAGAATGAACCAATGTCCCCACTGAGGGAATGTGTTAGTAGTAACCTCAGACCCTCTCTGTGCTGAAACCGATACCTTGGCCCCAGGTTTATTTGTCTTGATGGTTGTGCCTTTCAGAGCAGATCTCATATTTTACTGGCTGGCTTGTATTCGGGAGCCTAATGATGCCTGAATATTTATCCTGTTTTCAAGCTGCTGTTCTTGGGCATCTACAAAATTGGCTGTTGTTCTATGAGTGTCTCAAATAGTCTCCTTAGCTACTGCTCTGTAATGTGATGTCTGGTGATGTCATAAAGGAAGGAACTTCCTTCCTATTACACATCCTAGTGTAGAGCCACAATTCTTCACAGAATCCCAAAGCAGTACCTGAAAGGAAAGTGTGGATTTGTCTTTGGAGTTACATCACCAAGCCTTTGGCAAGTTTTTTACAAAACTGGGATTTCCTTGTATATAGATAAAGGCTCCAGACCCTCCCTTACTCTTCCCAGATTCTAGAAATTCTCAGGGACTCATCCAGAGAAGGAAACAGCCAGAAGATCCTATGAAGACAAGGTCAAACCAAACATGCTGTGTTCACCGCAGTTTTAATAAGGTACAAAGTTGTCCCACTTTTGTTTGAAACTGCACTGTGTACAAGTTTAAACAAAAATACAGCTTCAGCCTTTTCCGGTCTCAAGGATGGTTTCATTGCTCCTGGGATAAAAATACAAGTTGCTCAAATAATAAATTCTCACATTCTTGGTCCAGGAGTGTCTAGTGTTTTATTAATAAAAGGGATTTGGGCTGGGTGCAGTGGCTTATGCCTATAATCCCAGCACTTTAGGAGGCCAAGGCAGGCAGCTCACCTGAGGTCAGGAGTTCAAGACCAGCCTGGACAACATGGTGAAACCCTGTCTCTACCAAAAATACAAAAATTAGCCAGGTGTGGTGGTGTGCACCTGTAATTTCAGCTAGCCAGGAGGCTGAGGCAGGAGAATCACTGGAACCCAGGAGGTGGAGGCTGCAGTGAGCTGAGATTGTGCCACTGCACTCCAGTCTGGGCAACAGAGCAAGACTCTGTCTCAAAAGAAAAAAAAAGAAGGATTTGTAGTTAGTTATTGGTTTCTATCATAAATGACTAGTTGGGTACCTAGAGAAATTACCTGAGTTGCCTGGGCCTTGGCTTCTTCACCTGGAAACCACTGCCGGGCACATGGTTGTCACATAACAAATGTTAATGTCATTTCTCATGATCCTGTCAGCCATCCAATTAGCCAGACTTGGTTCTCTTCTGAAGAGTAACTTTCCAATTTGGATGACCATTTTGGAGGAGACTCTGTCACCTCTCTCTCCCTTTCAAATGTTCTTTCTCTCTGTTTTTTAGACATAGACTCTACTATATACAACATTCTATCATGAACTCTGAAGGGTCATTGAGGTTATAGGATGGTCAGCTTCATTCTTCTATGCTCTACGCTGACCATTCTCTTCTGTTAACAGTTTTTCCTCAAATGAACTATTAATTATGACATTCTAGTCCTGCTTCCCATTGATTTAGCTTTAAATATTTTATTTTTGTTGAGACAGAGTCTTGCCCTGTCACCCAGGCTAGAGTGCAGCAGCACGATCTTGGCTCACTGTAGCCACCTCCTGGGTTCAAGCAATTCTCATGCCTTAGCTTCCTGGGTAGCTGGGATTACAGGCACCCACCACCATGCCCTGCTGATTTTTATATTTTTAGTAGAGATGAGATTGTTGACCAGGCTGGCCTTGAATGCCTGTCCTCAGGTGACCCACCCACCTTGGCCTCCCAAAGTGCTTGGATTACAGGCGTGAGCCACACTGCACCTGGCCAAGAGGGTACCTTGTGTTGGTCTTCTGACAACTCCAGATTATTTTTGCCCTTTTGTTTGTGGCTAGATCAGCTTAGGAGGCGTGATGCTACCAAGTACACTCATCCTCTCTACCCCAGAGTCCACATAACCCTTTTACCTCCTTGGGGTCTCTTGGCCGCTATCCTGACACTGGTGGGGTGAAGGAAAAGATCAGAAAAGGTGGTCTCCACAGCCACAGTCAGGTGACCTGCAGCCAGGTCACCTGGGAGGACACCAGGTAGCTGTTTCTCAGCTATGCAAACTCTTAGGGTCTGCAGAGCTTGAACTGTTGGCCCTGGAGTCAGAATAACTGTGTTGAAGTCCTCACTAGCTGTGAAATCTAGGGTTGGGAACTCGGCCTCTCTGCATCTCGCAGTGGCTCACGCTTGTAATCCCAGCACTTTGGGAGGCCAAGGTGGGTGGATCACTTGACAGGATTTCAAGACCAGCCTGGCCAACATGTTGAAACCCCATCTCTACTAAAAATACAAAAATTAGCCAGGTATGGTGGTGCGTGCCTGTAGTCCCGGATACCCGGGAGGCTGAGGCAGGAGAATCACTTGAATCCAGGAGACAAAGTGAGCTGAGATCACATCACTGGATGCTAGCCTGGGTAACAGAGGGAGACTCTGTCTCAAAAAAAAAAAAAACAAAGGTCGGGGGGGCAGGTGTGGTGGCTCACGCCTGTAATCTCAGCACTTTGGGAGGCCAATGCAGGCAGATCACCTGAGGTCAGGAGTTCAAGACCAGCCCAACCAATATGATAAAACCTCATCTCTACTAAAAATTAAAAAATTAGCTGAATGTGGTGGCACATGCCTGTAATCTCAGCTACATGAATCGCTCGAACTGGCAGGGGGAGATTACAGTGAGCTGAGATTGCACCACTGCCCTCCCGTCTGGGCAACAAGAATGAAAACTTTATCTTAGAAAAAGAAATGAAATCTCTCAACACCTCACTTGCTGATCTGGAAAGCGGATCTGATAGAACAACGTCATGGGTTCATTTGGAAGCTGAAATGTGAGAATACATGGGAAGCCAAGCACAAGCACAGTGAGTGGCAAGAGGCACTCCCTGGAGGGTCAGCACAGCATCACCCCTGAGAAGCAGGTGGCTGGTGGTCTGAAGGTTGCTGAGATGAGGATGAGGGGAAGTAACCCAGCACCTCCTTTGCCCTCCTGGGGCAGGGGGACAAGGGCTGCTCAAAGGCATGGTGTCCAGCTCCCTTTGAAGAGGGTAGAACCTGTCCAGCTTCTGCACTTCGGTTCCCCTAATGACCAGTCCAGAATGGCAGGGGCAGCTCTGCATGCCGAGAAAGGCCCGTTTCCCAAGCACCTCCCAGTGCCTCATCCCTGACGTCCCACTTCCACTCTTTGGCTGGCCATCACTTATTCCTGGCCGGGCCCAGTGACTACACCTATAATACCAGAACTTGGGAAGCCGAGGCGGGCAGATCACTTGAAACCAAGAGTTCGAGACCAGCTTGATCAATATGGCAAGACCCATCTCTACAAAAACAATACAAAAAAATCAGCTGAGTGTGGGTGGTGTGCGCCTGTAGTCCAGCTACTTGGGAGGTTGAGGTGGGAGGATCACTTAAGCCCGGAAGGTGAAAGTTGATTGTGCCACTGCATTCCAGCCTGGTCAACAGAGCAAGATCTAGCAATAATAATAATAATAAATAATCTTATTCCCACTTTGAGGCCTGGGTCATCTCTTCCAAGAAGTTTTTGCACACACCCCATCCCCAGACTAGTAGTAAATCTCCTTGGATTAATCTCTGGAGCACTTAACATCCTGTGTCTTGTCCCACTCTTAAGGCTTCTATTTCAGCCAACCTAATTTATTCATTCAACAAATAGGTATTGAGTGTCTGCTCTGTGCCAGGTACTGGAGAGTGAACAAGACAGACTCATGGAGCTAACATTCTCAAGGAGGAGGTAAATACACAAATAAATATATGTGATATCAGATGCCAGGCACGATGGCTCATGCCTGTAATCCCAACACTTTGGGAGGCTGAGGTAAGTGGAATCACCTGAGGTTGGGAGTTCGAGACCAGCTTGACCAACATGGAGAAACCCTGTCTCTACTAAAAATACAAAATTAGCCGGGCATGGTGGCACATGCCTATAATCACAGCTACTTCAGAGGCTGAGGCAGGAGAATCGCTTGAACCTGGGGTACGGAGGTTGTGGTGAGCCAAGATCTCACCACTGCACTCCAGGCTTGGCAACAGAGCAAGACTGTCTCAAAAAAAATAAAAAATAAAAAAAAAAGAAAGAAAGAAAGAAAGAAAGTGAAGGCAGAAAGGAAGAAATGGTCCATAGAGAGTGAGGGATGGGGTATGGGTTGGGGGGGTCTTCTCAGCAGAGTGGTCAGGAAAGGCTCAGTGAATAGCAAAGGTTTTAAAATCTCAGAGACGGCCAGGCAGGGTGGCTCAAGCCTGTAATCCCAGCACTTTGGGAGGCTGAGGCGGGTGGATCACAAGGTCAAGAGATCGAGACCATCCTTGTCAACATGGTGAAACCCCGTCTCTACTAAAAATGCAAAAAAAATTAGTTGGGCTTGGTAGCATGTGCCTGTAATCCCAGCTACTCAGGAGGCTGAGGCAGGAGAATTGCCTGAACCCAGGAGGCGGAGGTTGCGGTGAGCCAAGGTCGTGCCGTTGCCCTCCAGCCTGGGTAACAAGAGCAAAACTCTGTCTCAAAAAAAAAAAAAAAATCTCAGAGACAAGAATGAGTGTCATGTGAACAGTAAAAAGATATGACTGGAGTGGAGTGAGTGAGGGTAAAAGGAATAGGAGATGGGATCAGGAAGGGATCATATTTTTTTAGATAGAGTCTCTCCCTGTTGCCCAGGCTGGAGTGCAGTGGCACGATCTTGGCTCATTGCACCTCTGCCTCCCAGGTTTAAGCGATTCTCCTACTTTAGCCTCCCAAGTAGCTGAGACTACAGGTGTCGATCACCACGCCCGACTCATTTTTGTATTTTTAGTAGAGACAGGGTTTCACCATGTTGGTCAGGCTTGTCTTGAATTCCTGACCTCAAGTGATCTGTCTGCCTCAGCCTCCCAAAGTGCTGGGATTACAGGCTTGAGCCACTGTGCCTGGCCAGGAAGAAAGAATTTTTTATTTTAAATCTGTTAGTAAAAGCAGGAGACTGGCTGGGCACAGTGGCTCACACCTGTAATCCCAGCACTTTGGGAGGCTGAGGCAGATGGATTGCCTGAGGTCAGGAGTTTGAGACTGGCCTGACCAACATGGAGAAATGTCATCTCTACTAAAAATATAAAATTATCCAGGCGTGGTGGTGCATGCCTCTAATCCCAGCTACTCGGGAGGCTGAGGCGGGAGAATAGCTTGAACCTGGGTGGTGGAGGTTGTGATGAGCCGAGATCATGCCATTGCACTCCAGCCTGGGTAACGAGCAAAACTCTCTCAAATAAATAAATAAATAAATACAAAAAAACAGGACTATCAGAATCTGAATTGCTTTAAAGTGTAATGTAGCTGCAATAACATGTGTAATTTTTACATGATAAACTCAACAAGCCAAATACACACACTTGGGTACCCACCCCAGATCATGACATGGAACGTTTCTGTCACCCCACAGGGCTTCTTTATGCCCCTCTCTGGTCAATACTTTTCTGCTACCCTATTGAGTGGGCACTATTTTTCCTTCTGTCCCCATAGATGAACTTAGCCTTGAACTTTGTCCTTGAACTTTGTTTTTCTTTTTTCTTTTCTCTCTCTTTTTTTTTTTTTTAAGAAAGAGTCTCACTCTATCACCCAGGCTAGAGTACAGGGGTGCAATCATAGCTCTCTGCAGCCTTGAACTTCTGGGCTTAAGCAGTTTTCCCACCTCAGCCTCCTGAGTAGCTGGGACTACACGCATGCACCACTGTGCTTGGCTAATTTTTTTTTTTTTGAGACAGGGTCTCCCTCTTTCACCAATGCTAGAATACAGTGGCATGATCTATGCTCACTGCAGCCTTGACCTCCCACTTCAGCCTACTGAGTAGCTGGGACTACAGAAATGCACCACCATATCACGCTAATTTTTTGTTTGTTTGTTTTTTGTTTTGAGACGGAGTTTCGCTCTTGTTACCCAGGCTGGAGTGCAATGGCAAGATCTCGGCTCACCGCAACCTCCGCCTCCTGGGTTCAAGCAATTCTCCTGCCTCAGCCTCCCAAGTAGCTGGGACTACAGGCGCGCGCCACCATGCCCAGCTAATTTTTTGTATTTGTAGTAGAGACGGGGTTTCACCATGTTGACCAGGATGGTCTCGATCTCCTGACCTCGTGATCCACCTGCCTCGGCCTCCCAAAGTGCTGGGATTACAGGCTTGAGCCATCGTGCCCAGCTGCTATCTCTTTCCTTCTTTTTACTTTTTTTGTTGAGACAGAGTCTTGCTCTGTCACCCAGGCTGGAGTGCAGTGGCATGATCTCAGCTCACTGCAACCTTTGCCTCCTGGGTCCAGGCAATTCTCCTGCCTCAACCTCCTGAGTAACTTGGATTGCAGATGCATACTACCACGCCCAGCTGATTTTTGTATTTTTAGTAGAGACAGGGTTTCACCATGTTGCCAGGCTGGTCTTGAATTCCTGACCTCATGATCTGCCTGCTTCAGCCTCCCAAAGTACTGGGATTACAGGCATGAGCCACCATGCCTGGTGAGGTATTTCTTACAGTATTTCAAATAGATAAAAAAATGTTGACTCAAAAAGCTTGAAGGATATATGTGAAGTCAGAGCCCAGCAGCCAGGATGTAGACCCAGTCTTCCCAAATTCAAACCTTTGCTCTTACCTTCATGTTGGGGTCTGGCACATCTGCCAGGGGGCTACCGACCTGGGGGAGTCCCCAAGACCACCAACGTAGATGTCTCATTCAACCTGAGGGAGAGAGTGCGTGGAAGTGAAAGAAGAAAGAAAAGCGGAGTCTGGAGGTCTGAATGACTTGTAGTCAAGCAGCAGCTTTATTTTTGTGGGTGACAGCTTTTAAACCTTTTTTCTTGTTACATTTACTTTAGCTCAGCAGAAAAGGGGGCAAACAGAAAAGGGAACAGAAATCACGTAAAAATAGTTATCAGGGGCCTGTGATAACAGCTCACAAAGCAGTTTTGAGGGGGCTTGTGATAATAGCTTACAAAGCAGTTTAAGAGTTAATATATGTTTTTCAAAGATACACAGTGCAAGCAAACAATGGTGCCCTTAAGGTGGCTTGTTAATCATGTTTTCCATCAGGAGGTAGAACAGAGGCTCAGCTCCTGAGAAAATATGGGCAGGGGTCTTTGCCCCTCTCAGGCACCTCAATTGCAGCAAGCTTATTGCTTACACAGAGACTAAAGGGGATATGAAAGCAGTCAGCACAATGTCCTCATAAACCACAGGCCCTTGCTCTGCATTCTGTTTTTGCCTCAGTGGCTTAGCCATTTTTACCTCGACTCGACAGCCCTCAAGAGTTGGGGGAGAGCAGACAGGTCCAGCAGCCAAGATGGGGTGAGTCACACTAGCTGTCTCAAGCCCTTTGTGCAAACACTGCACCTTCACACAATGTCCACCTCCATAGTGCCTTGACAGGGAATGGGAAATATGTACATTGATTAGGTCAGTGCAGTGGGAGATTTATTTCTGTTTAGAAGTTCAGAGAAAGTCAAATTTGTTTTTGATCAAATAATTAAAGAGAAAGGGTCTTAAAGAAAAAGTTGACTGGATACAGTGGCTCACACCTATAATCCCAACACTTGGGAGGCCAAGGCAAGAGGATTGCTTGGGACCAAACTGAGCAATATATGGAGACACCATCTCTGCAAAAATAAAAATCCTATCTGGGTGTATTGGCATATGCACCTATAGTCCCAGCTACTTGGGAGGCTGAGGTGCAAGGATCACTTGGGCCCAGGAGGTCGAGGCTGCAGTGAGCCATTATCATGCCACTACACTGCATGCAGCCTGGGCAACAGAACGTGACTCTCTTGAAAAAAGAGAAACGTGGCCTGGTGCAGTGGCTAATCCCAGCACTTTGGGAGGCTGAGGCAGGTGGATCACGAGGTCAAGAGATTGAGACCAGGCTGGGCATGGTGGCTCACGCCTGTAATCCTAGCACTTTGGGAGGCCGAGGTGGGTGGATCACCTGAGGTCAGGAGTTCAAGACCAGCCTGGCCATCAGGGCGAAACCCCGTCTTTAAACAAAAGAAAGGAGATCGAGACCATCCTGGCCAACATGGCAAAACCCCCACTCTACTAAAAATACAAAGATTAGCTGGGTGTAGTAGTGCCCACCTGTAGTCCCAGCTACTCAGGAGGCTGAGGCCGGAGAATCACTTGAACCTCGGTAGTAGAGGTTGCAGTGAGCTGAGACTGAGCCACTGCATTCCAGCCTGGTAACAGAGCAAGACTGCATCTCAAAAGAAAAAAGAAACGTTAAAATTGAACTGGCCTTTCAAAGATGGGTAGGATTTTTACAAAAAGTAAAGGCTTTTCAGACACATGGTACATGCGCAAAATGTTAGATTGCTTACAATATAAGACACACTAAAGTTTCTTTTAAAAATCACTAAAGATCCAAGTAATTAACGTATAAAATGTGGCATGTACCCCAGGAGGGGCTTTCAGGCAGTGTTTTTAATGAGATTTTACTATGGACATGGAAGCTTTCCATTTCCTGTGGTGGAGCCCAGTGGCAGGAAGGCTTAGAGAGAGCTGGAAGAGAGGCCAGGGCACTGTTGGTGAGGGAGCCCGGGGAGAGAAAAGGCGGGAGTGCAGGCATATTTGGGAGAAGGCCTGCAACCAGCCCTCTGCCCTCTGCCCTCACATACCCCTGCCACACCCCTGTGGCCACCCCAGCTCACGGAATCACCTGGGGGTCTGATGAAGCTGTAGGTTCCTATTCAGAGAGTCTGTTCCTAACGGGCCCTGGGTGATGCCAGTGCTGCCGGTGCACAGAGCGCCCTGAGGAGGGCGGTGCCAGCTCATCCCTTCAGGGCTGGAGGCCAGCTGGCGTTCGTTCCTGAAGCTGCCTTGTCTCCTGGAAACTCAAATGTCTCTCTCCACCCATTCTTACCCTTCCTGTCTTTACTTAATGCCAGCTTCGCTACCTGTGTTTTCCATCCCACTCCTTCCTCTCTTCTGGCTTTGGCTCATCGCCTGTTTGCTTCAGTCTCCTGGCAGAAAGCCCCCAGCCCTGCTGCTTCTCCTCTCAAGCGGCCATTCCTGTCCCCCTCAGCTCCCTCCCCAACAGCACAGTGGCCAGCTCCTTCCCTCCAGCGTTCTCTCTGCTCCTCCTCACCATCCGGCCTCAGCAGAGCACTCTGAGAGCTTCTCTGTCGATAGTGAAACCCTCATTCTCTCCTTGAGCGTCCTTGTTTGCTTTCCCAGCTTCAGCTGTCGCCTGCATGATGCTCTTCAGCCGGTACACTGCTAACTCCGTTACTCTGCTGGGGCTGCCACCTCAAGGTCCCACAGACTTGGTGGCTTAAACAACCAAGATGTGTTTCATCACAATTTTGGAGGCTCTAAGTCCAAGAGCAAGTGTCGACAGGATTGGTTTCTTCTGAGGACCTCTCTCGTCTGCTTGTGGATGGCCGTCTCCTGGTGTTTTCACATGGTCTTCCCTCTGTGCGTGTCTGTGTCCTGCTCTTGTCATAGGAGGACAATCATCGTATAGGGTCCACCCATATGACTTCGTTTTACCGTAATTACCTCTAAAGGCCCTATGTCCAAATACAGTCCCACTCTGAGGTCCTGGGGTTTAGGTCTATAACATGAATTTGAGGGGGACACAGTTTATCCTATAACACTGCCTCTGACCCCTCTTGGGAACATCAGGCCTACAGATCCAGCTCTCCCTCCCACCCCCCATATCTCTCTATACAGCATATCCCAAACAGACCCACCTGGCCCCCTTCCCAGTCCTTCCTCCTGCTGTCCCAGTCCAGGTCAGGGCCTTGGGATCCTCTGGCTCTCCCTCGCCCCCTTCCCATCAGTGGGTCATCTGTTGAATTGTCTGCACGTCTTTTGTGTTTGCCTGTTCCTTGGTGTTGCTGGTGCCGTGGTTCCAGCTGCTAACATTTCCGGACACTTCTGCCTGGTCATCTTCCTCTCCACCAGCCCAGCTTACACTCCCTTGCCTTACTAAGCAGGGCTCCAGCTCTCTCCTGCCCCTGCCTGGGAAGCTTCCATTGCTCCCCACTGCCGGGGAGTATCGTGCGATCTCGTGAGGTAGACAGGCTGGGTATTGTTACTGTTATTTGCTAGTTTTAGAGATGAGGAAGCCAAGGACCCAGTTGCTCAGTGTTTACTAGCTAGACAGCAGGCGTTCTATGTGCCAACTTCAAACTGCTCAGCCTGGCATTCAGAATGGCAATGGCATGTCCCAGACCGTGGTCCCAACTGTCCCATTTTCTAACAGCTCCCCAGGCACCCACACTTCTCTGCCTCTTTTTCGCTCTGTGCCTTTGACCCTCCTCCTTTTTCTGCTTTGTCAGAATCCTTAAGGCACTTCGTAAATAACCATTTCCAGGGATTTACCCTCACATCTGGGTTACTCCAAGGGACAGGGCGGCCTCATGGGTGCCTGTGGGGGGTGAAGGGTCCTCCTGGCTGTGGGTGTGATCACACACTCCTGTTGTAACCCCTGCTCCCCCTGACACTTGCTGCCCCTCGATTTAACTGCCTTGTGTTCTGTGCCTCCCATTTGCTGGTAAGACCCTGAGTCGGCAAGCGTCCTTGGTTTCCTCATCTCTAAAACTAGCAATTAACTATGGTCCCTCCACCATAGTTCTTGCATGGTGCTGGATCCACAGCTGGCACCACTCGGAAATACCTCAGTCCTGTGGAGGAAGACAGGCTGGGTTTCCAGCCACCCTTCTATGTCTGTATACTCTGCTCTTCACTGAGGCCAGGCCCCTTTGGGCTCATCTGCCTCTACACAGATAATGAATTCTACCCACTGATCCCCTCCTCTCCTCCAGTAACAGTCCACCTCCCTAGTGAGCATCTGGCTGACACCCGTTCCATTCCCCAGGCCTATGAGGCCTGGTCCCTTGCCATTGCTGAGCCACAGCACCCGCCCATCTGGCCTTAGAGCGCTGTCATTTCAGAGCAGAGTGTGCACGGGGTGGTCAGGTGAAATGCAGCTGAGGGCTCTGCGACCAAAGGCAGAGCTTGGATCCCATGCTCTCCTCCTCTCTCCGAGCCTAAACAGTGCTCCCTTTCCCTGTTTCCCACTGTATCTGGCAGAATTTAGGCCACATTTCATTTTCTTCTTCCGCCCACAGGGCTCCCTGCCCACTGGGTCCCCTGTCACTCTGTCCAGGTGCACAAGCTTCTCATCGTGGTGGAGCTGTTGCTGGGGGAGATCCCCGACCGGCTGCAGTTCCGACAGCCATCCCTCAAGCGTTCACTCATGCCCTATTTCCTTCTGACTCAAGGTAAGGCTGGCTTCCCCACCCCAGAGCCCGCTAGGCCCCCTTCACTGGGGCCTTTTCCGTGCCCATGCCGGTTTGCATCATCCAGTCCACTCCTGTTCTCCCTGCAGCTGTCAGGACAGGAAACCTAGCCAAGTTCCACCAGGTCCTGGATCAGTTTGGGGAGACGTTTCAAGCAGATGGGACCTACACCCTAATTATCCAGCTGCGGCACAACGTGATTAAGACAGGTGTGGATCAGGATCTGAGGGGCTGTCGGAGGAACAGAAGCCAGGCTGGGGCAAACCCAGTGGCTATCTGTGGGCAAGTGAAGGGTCTGTGCCCACCCTGCCCTGCCCACCCCATCTCTCCTTCCTCTCCCAGGTGTGCGCATGATCAGCCTCTCCTATTCCCGAATCTCCTTGGCCGACATCGCCCAGAAGCTGCAGTTGGATAGCCCCGAAGATGCAGAGTTCATTGTTGCCAAGGTGGGGCTGGTTCAGGAACCACAGGGACCAGGTTGTCACTTTCCTGCCAATTTCAGGAGGCAGGAATGGGAGGAGTTTGGCCAAGGAGGGGAATAGGTAAAGCAATGGCATAGTCTTTTCAGGGAGTGCCCGTCATTTGCAGTGAAGCCAAGAAGTTGCCAGAGGGAGAATGGATGTGCGTGTGAGTGTAGGTGTGTGCACATGTTGAGTTTATGATAGTGCCTGCGAGTGTGAGAATATAAGGCAGGCAGAGGAATGGGATGGAACAAGATGTTCTCTGGCTTAGAAGATGGGTGTGCTAGGCCAGGCGCACTGGCTCATGCGTCATCCTAGCACTTTGGGAGGCCAACGTGGGCAGATCACCTGAGGTCAGGAGTTTGACACCAACCCGGCCAACTTCGCAAAAGCCTGTCTCTACTAAAAATACAAAAATGAGCCAGGCATGGTGGCAGGTGCTGTAATCCCAGCTACTCAGGAGGCTGAGGCAGGAGAATTGCCTGAACCCGGGAGGCGGAGGTTGCGGTGAGCCAAGATCATGCCAAGATCATGCACTCTCCTGCCTGAGTGACAGAATGAGACTCTGTCTCAAAAAAAAACAAAAGAAGATGGGTGTGCTGGTGAACTTTCTTTCCTCTTTGGGGGCCTGTAGGCCTTCCGGGATGGTGTCATTGAGGCCAGCATCAATCATGAGAAGGGCTATGTCCAATCCAAGAAGATGATTGACATCTATTCCACCCGAGAGCCCCAGCTGGCCTTCCACCAGCGCATCTCCTTCTGCCTAGATATCCACATGTCTGTCAAGGTGAGGAGCCTGTGGCTGCAGAGTCACACCTGGCAGCAGCACGCCCCTCCCTCCACATTCATGGATTCCTCAGAGAAGACCCAAGTCCCAGCCTGTCGCTATAAAATCACTGAGCTGCAGCACAGGGGTCCCAGAATGCAGAGGGGACTTGGCCACAGTTCCACAGCTAGTTGCCCTCTCCTCTTCTGTTTAAGGGATTTGGTCACCATGGAGGACCAAGCAGGGATTCAGAGGGCAGGGCTCTACATTTGGTTCCAAATTTGAGTCATTTAACTTCTCAGAGCTCTATTTCTCCATCTCTGAAGCTGATAGGGAGGTGTTACCTGTCTTGCTTGCTTCATAGGGTTGGTAAGATTAAACGAAGTCCCTGTATTGAGGCACTTAACAAAGTCTAAATTGTAAAAAAGATGGGACTGGGCTGGGTGGGGAGGGGATGTGGCTCACACCTGTAATCCCAGCACTTTTGGAGGCCGAGGCAGTTAGATCACCTGAGGGCCAGAGTTCGAGACTAGCCTGGCCAACATGGTGAAACCCCATTTCTACTAAAAATACAAAAAATTAGCTGGGCGGTGGCACGCATCTATAATCCCAGCTACTCAGGAGGCTGAAGCAGGAGAATCGCTTAAACCCGGGAGGTGGAGGTTGCAGTGAGCCCAGATCATGCCATTGCACTCCAGCTTAGGCGACAAGAGCAAAACTCTGTCAAAAAAAAAAGAAAAGAAAAGAAAGAAAGGACCGCGCTGGTATCTAGCTCCACGAAAGGGGGAGCCGTCATCCTCAGGCACTGAGTTTGGTGCTGTTACTATTTGGTTGCCATGTTTTCTTCCAGTCTCCTCCCAGGAAACTAGGGATATTGCTCCCTTGCTTAAAATCCAGCTAAGCCCTTCTTCACGTGATATGCAAGGCCCCTTGTGACCTGGTCCCTAACGTCTCGCCCCACTGAGCACAGGCCTGGCCTCTCCCCATTCCCACACCCACTGTGTTCCTCCTTTTCCTCCTCCCTGCCCAGTTGAGAGTGTTGGTCATTTATTCCTCTTTTCAGTATTTCCCACAGTGCACTGTAATTCCTTTGATGCCTGGCCCCCCACTAGACTAACTGGAGAGGGCCCGCTGCTTCCTGCTGGGTGTTGGCTCACAGGGGACGCAGGGAGTGCAGGTTGTACAAATGCCTCCCCTGCTTCCTTCCCTCCCTTACCTCGCTCCTCTCTCTGCTGTGCCCCAGGCCATGAGATTTCCTCCTAAATCAACAACAAGGACTTGGAGTCTGCAGAGGTAAGCTCTCTGCTTTCTGGGTGAGACTGAAAGGTCAAATTTCCACACACAAGGGGAGGTGGGGAAGGGTCTGGAAGGAATGGGAGCTGCTCTGAAGCTTTGGCCTCACCCCGCCTCTCTCCCCAGGAACTGCGTGAGCGAGAACAGCAGGACTTGGAGTTTGCCAAGGAGATGGCAGAAGATGATGACAGCTTCCTTTGAGCTGGGGTCTGGGGAGGGGTCAGGTGAATGGGGACAGGCTCTTTCCCCCTCGGGGGTCCCCTGCCCAGGGCACTGTCCCCATTTTCCCACACACAGCTCATAGGCTGCATTCGTGCAGGGGGTGGGGGTGCTAGGAGCCAGCCACCCCCATCTCCCCCAGGGCCCCTCCCCAGCCGGTGACTGATTGCACAGTGGGCAGGAGGGTGGGCAGGTGACTTCCCTGGGCAGGGTCCTGGCTAGTGGTGTGGGAGAAGGAGGGAAGGATAGCCCTGTGCTCCTCTAGGGAGCAGGGGCCTAGAACTGGGATGTCTTGGCTTGTATGTTTTTTGAAGCTTCTATTATGATTTTTAAACAATAAAAAGGTCTCTAAAGCGTTTTGCGTATCAGTTACTATACTTCACTGCAATATTGGCAGCCTTTGATTTTGGTTTTTTGGCCTTAGAGTACTGGCCCTGGGTGTGTAGTAATCTGAAGGCCCGATGGGTCTGCAGAAGGGGAGGTATCTAGGGGAGGATGGAGGAACCCTGAGCTGGAGTCAGGGGCCTAGGTTTACTCTGTTTCATACCTGTGTGGTTCTCAAATACTGGCAGATCACCACATCTCTCAGGCTCCTTCCCCACATCTGCCATAAGATTAGTCAGTGAACTGGTTCTTAAAAATAGGAATCCAGGCCAGGCTTGGTGGTTCACACCTGTAATCACAACACTTTGGGAGGCTGAGGCAGGCAGATCACAAGGTCAAGAGATAGAGATCATCCTGGCCAACATGGTGAAACCCTGTCTCTACTAAAAATAGAAAAATTAGCTGGGCGTGGTGGTGCATGTCGTAGTCCCAGCTGCTCAGGAGACTGAGGCAGGAGAATCGCTTGAACCCCAGAAGCGGAGGTTGCAATGAGCCGAGATCGAGCCATTGCACTTCAGCCTGGGCAACAGAGTGAGACTCCGTCTATAAATAAATAAATAAATGAATGAATGAATGAATGAATGAATGAATGTTGAGTGTGTTCTCACTGCTCACACACCATCCATTCCCTGTCTCTCTCCCTCTCCTTGAGTCTCTCCATGGCCTGAGACACAAAATAATACTGAAATTAAGCCTATTAATAACCCTCCAATGGCCTCTAAGTTTTGGCCAGGCATGGTGACTCATGCCTGTTATCACAGCACTTTGGGAGGCCAAGGCTAGTGGATTCCTTAAGCTCAGGAGTTCGAGATCAGCCTGGGCAACATAGTGAAACCCCATCTCTACTAAAAATACAAAAATTAGCTCGGCATGGTGGCACACACCTGTAGTCCCAGCTACTTGGGAGCTTGAGGTAGGAGGATCCCTTGAGCCTGGGAGGTGGAGGCAGAGGCTGCAGTGAGCTGAGATCCTGCCACTGCACTCCAACCTGGGTGAGAGTGAGACCCTGTCTCAAAACAGAAAACAGAAAAAGGGAGAAAGGATCACATGTCTCTCACTTTAAATCAAAAGGTCAAAATGACTATGTTTAGTGAGAAAGGTATGTTGAAAGCTGAGAGAGGCCAAAAGCCAGGCCTCCTGCACCAAATGGGTAGCCACATTATGAAGGAGTTCTTGAAGGAAATTAAAAGCACATGCTCCAGGTTGGGTGCAGTGGCTCATGGGAGGCAGAGGCAAGTGGATCACTTGACAGTAAGAGTTCGAGACCAGCCTTGCCAACATGGTGAAATCCCATTTCTATTAAAAATACAAAATATTGGCTAGGCTTGGTGGTACACACGCCTGTAATCCCAGCTACTCTGGAGGCTGAGGCAGGAGAATCACTTGAACAGGGGAGGCGGAGGTTGCAATGAGTCAAGATCACAACACTGCACTCCAGCCTGGGTGACAGAGTGAAATTCCGTCTCAAAAAAATAATAAATAAAAGTGCTGCTTCAGTGGACACACGGATATGAAAACAGAACAGCCTTATTGCTGATAGGGAGAAAGTTTCAGTCTGGAAAGATCAAACCCGCAACAACCTTCCTTTAAGCCAAAGCCGAGTCCGGAGCAAGGCCCTCGCTCTCTTCAGTCCTGTGAAGGTAGAAAGAGGTGAGAAAGTTGCAGAAGAAAAGTTAGAAGCTAACAGAGGTTGGTTTGTGAGGTTGAAAGAAGCCGTCTCCATGCCACAGAAGTGCAAGGTGAAGCAGCAAGTGCTGATGGAGAAGCTGCAGCTGGTTATCCGTCCAGATTCAGCTCAGATCACTGAAGAAGGCGGCTGCATTCAACAACAGACCTTCAGTGTAGAAAATCAGCCTTCTACTGGAAGAAGATGCCATCTAGGACTTTCATAGCTAGCCAGGAGAAGCCAATCCCTGGCTTCAAAGCCTCGAAGGAGAGGCTGACTCTTGTTAGGGCTAGTGGAGCTGGCGACTTTAAGTTGAAGCCAATGCTCATTTACCATTCCGAAAATCCTAGGGCTCTTGCTAATGATGCTAAATCTACTCTGCCTGTGCTCTACAGATGGAACAACAAAGCCTGGATGGCAGCACATCTGTTTCCAGCATGGTTTACTGAACTTTTTTTTTTTGAGACAGAGTCTTGCTCTGTGGCCCAGGCTGGAGGGCAGAGGTGCAATCTCAGCTCACTGCAACCTCTGGCTCCCCCGTTCAAGTGATTTTCCTGACTCAGCCTCCCAAATAGCTGGGATTATAGGCATGTGCCAGGACGCCTGGCTAATTTTTATATTTTTAGTAGAGATGGGGTTTCACTATGTTGGCCAGGCTGGACTCAAACTCCTGACATTAGGTGATCTGCCTGCATCGGCCTCCCAAATTGCTGAGATTATAGGCATGAGGTTTACTGAACATTTTAAACCACTGTTGAGATGGACTGCTCAGGAAAAAAAAAAAGATTTCTTTCAAAATTATTACTGCTCACTGACGATACACCTGATCACCCAAGACCTCTAATGGAGGGTACCAGGGAAATAATGCTGTTTTCATCCCTGCTAACACATCCATTCAGCAGCCCATGGATGAAATAATTTCAACTTTCAAGTCTTATTTAAGAAATACATTTTGTAAGGCTATAGCTGCCGTAGTGATTCCCCTGATGGATCTGGATAAACTGAAAACCTAGAAAGCATTCATCATTCTAGGTGCCATTAAGAATATTCATGATTAGGGCCAGATGTGGTCCCTCAAGCCTGTAATCCTGGCACCTTGGAAGGCTGAGGCAGGTGGATAACCTGAGATCAGGAGTTTGAGACCAAGCTGGCCAACATGGCGAAACTCCATCTCCACTAAAAAAAAAAAAAAAAATTAGTTGGGCGTGGTAGCACACTCCTGTAGTCACACCTACTTAGGAGGCTGAGGCACGAGAATCACTTAAATTGAATCCAGGAGGCAGTGGTTGCAATGAGCCAAGATTGTGCCATTGCACTCCACCCTGAGTGGCAGAGTGAGACTCTGTCTCAGAAAACAAAGAATATTCATGATTAGGCCTGATATGGTGGCTCACACCTATAATCTCAGCACTTTTGGAGGCTGAGGCAAGAAGATCCCTTGAGCCCAGGAGTCCGAGACCAGCCTGGATAACAAAGCGAGACCCTGTCTATACAAAAAAAAATAGGTCAAGCGCAGTGGCTCATGCCTGTAATTCCAGCACTCTGGGAGGATGAGGCGGGTAGATCACTTGAGGTCAGGAGATCAAGACCAGCCTGGCCAACATGGTGAAACCCCATCTCTACTAAAAGTACAAAAATCAGCCAGGCATGGTGGCAAGCGCCTGTAATCCCAGCTACTTGGAAGGCTGAGCCATGAGAATAACTTGAACCCAAGAGGGGGAGATTGCAGTTAACCAAGATGACACCACTGCACTCCAGCCTGGGCAACAGAGTAAAACAGTGTCTCAAAAAAAAAAAAGCTGAGTGTGGTGGTGTGTGCCTGTAGTTCCAGCTACACAGGAGGCTGAGGCAGGAGGATCACTTGAGCCCAAGAGGTTGAGGCTGCAGTGAGCCATATTCATACCACTGCATTCGGCATGGGCAACAGAGGGAGAACCTGTCTCAAAAAGAAAATATAGCTCTCTGGTCCATGCCTCCAAGATGACATGTGATTTGTGGGAGGAAGTCAAAATATTAACATTAATGGGAGTTTGGAAGAAGTTGATTCCAACCTTCATGGACAACTTTGAGGGGCTGGAGATATACTTCAGCGGAGAAAGAAACTGCAGATGCAGAAAGAGAACCAAAGCAAAAGAACCAGAACTAGAAGTGGAGCCTGAGGCCAGGCATGGCGGCTCACACCTCCAATCCCAGCACTTTGGGAGGCCAGGGCAAGAGGGCAACTTGAGCTCGGAAGTTCCAAACCAACCTGGGTAACACAGCAAGACCTCATCTCTACTAAGAAAAAAAAAGTGGAGCCTGAAGATGGGACTTTGGCTGTCATCTCATGATAATATTTGAACAGATGAGGACTTGCTTCTTTTGGATGAGCAAAGAAAGTGGTTTCTTGAAATGGAATCTACTGCAGGTGAAGATGCTGTGAACATCGCTGAAACAGCAATAAGATGTGGGATACACTTAGTTCATAAAGCAGCAGCAGTTTGAGAGGATTGACTCCAGTTTTTGTTGCTTTGTTTGTTGTTTGAGATACAGTCTTGCTGTGTTGCCTAGGCTGGAGTGCAATGTCGAGATCTCAGCTCACTGCAACCTCTGCCTCCTGGGTTCCAGTGACTCTCCTGCCTCAGCCTCTCCAGTAGCTGGGATTACAGGTGCCCACTGCCACATCTGGCTAATTTTTGCATTTTCAGTAGAGACGGGGTTTCACCATGATGGCCAGGTGGTCTTGAACTCCTGACTTCAGGTGATCCACCCACCTTGGCCTCCCAAAGTGCTGGAATTACAGGCGTGAGCCACTGTGCCTGGCCAGGATTAACTCCAATTTTGAAAGAAGTTCTACTGTGGGTAAAACAATGTCAAACAACATCGCATATTACAGAGAAACCTTTCTAGAAATGAAGAGTCGGCCGGGTGTGGTGGCTTCTGCCTGTAATCCCAGCACTTTGGGAAGCCGAGGTGGGTGGATCACCTGAGGTCAGGAGTTCGAGACCAGCCTGGCCAACATGGTGAAACCCCATCTCTACAAAAATACAGAAATTAGCCAAGCATGATGGCAGGTACCTGTAATCCCAGCTACTGGGGAGGCTGAGGTGGGAGAATCACTTGAACCCAGGAGGCAGACGTTGCAGTGAGCCAAGATCACACCATTGCACTCCAGCCTGGGCAACAGGGTGAGACTCCATCTTAAAAAAAAAAAAAAAAAAGGTAAAGAAAGAAAAAAGAAAAGAGTCAATCGATGCAGAAAATTTCATTATTTTCTTATTTGAAGAAATTGTTCTCACCTGAAGGTTTAGGAAAACTAAAAACAAACATAAGGAAAAAAAAGAAATTGCTACAGTCACCCTAACCTTCAGCAACCACCACTCTGATGAGTCAGTGGCCATCAACACGAGGTAAGACCTCCACTAGCAAAAAGACTAGGACTTGCTGAAGGCACAGATGATTGCTAGCATTTTTAGCAAGAAAGTATTTTTAAATTAAAGTATGTACATTTCTTGCTGAGAGTGTCTCTTTGAGGAGGAAAAAAGAAAAAAGAAAGTATGTACATATATAGGATATGTTTTGAAACATAATGCTATTTCACACTTAATAGACTACAGTGTAGCGTAAGCATAACTTTTTTTTGAGACAGGCTCTCACTCTGTCGTCCAGGCTGGAGTACGGTGGCGCCATCACAGCTCACTGTAGCCTTGACCTGCTCGGACTGTAATCCTGTCACCCCAGTCCCCCAAGTAGCTGGGACTATAGGCGAGTGTCACCACGCCCAGATAATTTTTGTATTTTTTTGTGGGAATCTCGCTCTATTGCCCAGGCTGGTCTTGAGCTTCTGGGCTCAGGTGATCTGCCCGCCTCAGCCTCCCAAAATGCTGGGATTACGGGCATGAGCCACCATGCCCAGCCTATATAATGTAAACACAAATTTGTTTGTTTGTGTGTGTGCATGTTTTTTTTGATTTTGTTTTTGTTTTTTTGAGATGGAGTCTCGCTCTTGTTACCCAGGCTGGAGTACGATTGCGCAATCTTGGCTCACCGCAACCTCCGCCTCCTGGGTTCAGGCAATTCTCCTGCCTCAGCCTCCTGAGTAGCTGGGATTACAGGCACGCACCACCATGCCCAGCTAATTTTTTGTATTTTTAGTAGAGACGGGGTTTCACCATGTTGACCAGGATGGTCTCGATCTCTTGACCTCATGATCCACCCGCCTTGGCCTCCCAAAGTGCTGGGATTACAGGTGTGAACCACCGCGCCCGGCTTTTGTTGTTTTTTTTTTTAAAGACAGGATCTTGCTATGTGGCCCAGGCTGGAGTGCAGTGGCTGTTCACGGGCATGATCCCACTACTGATCAGCACGGGAGTTTTGACCTGCTCTGTTTCTGGCCTGGGCCGGTTCACCCCTCCTTAGGCAACCTGGTGGTCCCCTGCTCCTGAGAGGTCACCATATTGATGCCGAACTTAGTGTGGACACCTGATCAGCATAGTGTACTACAGCCCAGAACTCCTGGGCTCAAGCCACTCTCCAGCCTCGGCCTCCTGAGTAACTGGGACTACAGGCACGCGCCACCACATCCAGCAGATTTTTTTGTTGTTTTTGTTTTTTTGTTTTGTTTTTGAGATGGAATCTCCCTCTGTCGCCCAGGCTGGAGTGCAGTGGCACCATTTCGGCTCATTACAAACTCTGCCTCCCAGGTTCAAGCGATTCTCCTGCCTCAGCCCTCAGCCTCCTGAGTAGCTGGGACTACAGGTGTATGCACCACCCAACTAATTTTTGTATTTTTTTTTAGTAGAGATGGGGTTTCACCATGTTGATCAGGATGGTCTTGATCTCTTGACCTTATGATTTGCCCGCCTCATCCTCCCAAAGTGCTGGGATTACAGGTGTGAGCTACCCACTGCGCCTGGCCTGTGTAAACAACTTTTATATGCACTGGGAAACCAGCACCTCTGTGACACCTTTTATTGTGGTGGTCTGGAACTGAACTTGCAGTATCTCCAAGGTCTGCCTGTATTCCTAATTTCCATTAAACAAGGGTTTGAGCCTGGCCCTGCTCTGGCCCCTGATCATACTCCAGCCCTGGTCACAATATTTGGCATCGCCTCCTTCCTTTCACCTTCTGCTACCTCTTAGTATGATGAAATTCCTGAAGTTGACTGCAAAACAGACCTTCTATGCTTCCCAAACCCACCCCTCAGTCTCTGTAGCAGATGCTTTGATCCTAGCACCCAGATTCTTCATTTATTTTTAGAACTCCAATCCTTTCCCCATTTTATCCTTTGATTTTGAAAACCAATCCCAAAACCTTCTCAAAGATCTCTGATTCCCTTTCAGGAAGGATGAGGTGGGAGGACCACGGTTACACACCTCCTCGGAGTCCTTTTAGGATGTGAGGACAGGTTCAGGTGGGTTAAATGAGCCCTGCAATTGAACCCAGGCTGACCTGATACAAAGTTAATGCGTCTTCTCTCAGGCTGTGCTGCCTTCTTCTGGCCTCAGCCTGGGTGATTATTCAGGATTCTCTAGAGGAACATAACGAATAAGATAGTTGTATATACAAAGGGAAGTTTAAGGAGTATTGACTCACATAATAGGCTGTTGGCAAGCTGAGGAGCAAGGAAGCCAGTTCGAGTTCCAAAATCTCAAAAGTAGGGAAGCTGACTGTGCAGCTTTTAGTCTGAGGTCGAAGGTCCAAGAGTCCCGAAGGTGAAGAACTTGGAGACTGACGTTCAAGGGCAGAAAGCATCGAGCCAGAGAAAGATGGAGGCCAGAAGACTCAGCCAGCCTGGTCTTTCTGCCAGCTTTTTATTCTGCCTGTGCTGGCAGCTGATTAGACTGTGCTCACCTGCATTGAGGGCTGCCTCTCCCAGTCCTCCGACTCCATGTTAATCTCCTTTGGCAACACCTGCACAGACACATCCGGAGAAATACTTTGCCTCCTTCAATCAAATCAAGTCGACCCTCAGTATTAACCATTACTCTGGGATTCTGTTATCCAATCTATCTTCATTTGTCTTTGGGTATCCATGTAGCAGTCCTTCTGGCCCTTGACAGACTTCCATGATTTCAAAAGCCAATTTTCTTGTGTGTGTGATCAGGAGACATACACAGGGCAAGCACAGCTGCCTGAGCCCCTTTCCAACTTGTTTAATGTTTGTAGCTGTAATGAGCATTCTTCCTGAGGAGCCTAGCCTCACATGAGGTTATAAATCTTCAATCTTGATTGTAAGGGACTGGAGAGAGTTTATCACTCTCTTCCAGAGAGCTGGGGTCATTTGCCATGATTTCCTGGTTCTATGGGCCATTTTTCTGTCTACTGACAGTCTGGAGGCTTCTTCATCCACTGTCTTGATGAATCCTTTTGATGTGGATTTTCCTAAAGAAACTCAGAGTCACTTTTTTTTTTATGGAGTCTAACACTGTCACCCAGGCTGGAGTGCAGTGGGGCAATCTTAGCTCCCTACAACCGGATTAAAGCGATTCTCCTGCCTCAGCCCCCCAAGGAGCTGGGATTACAGTCACCCACCACCATATCTGGCTAATTTTTGTATTTTTAGTAGAGATGGGATTTTTCCATGTTGGCCAGGCTGGTCTCGAACTCCTGACCTCAAGTGATCCACCAGCCTTGGCCTCTCAAAGTGCTGGGATTACAGGTGTGAGCCATCATGCCCAGCCAAGTGTCACTTTTGTGCTTGCTGAGTTCACTGTATTCTTTTACCTTCCAGTTTGTTTGTTTGAGACAGAATCTCGCTCTGTCACCCAAGGTGAAGTGCAGTGTTGCAATCTCAGCTCACTGCAACCTCCACTGCTAGGATTCAAGTGATTCTCCTGCCTCAGCCACCTCGGTAGCTGGGGTTACAGATGTGCACCACCATGCCTGGCTGATTTTTGTATTTTTAGTAGAGACGGGGGTTTCACCATGTGGGCCGGGCTGGTCTCGAACCCCTGGCCTCAAGTGATCCACTCGCCTCGGCCTCACAAAGTGCTGGGATTACAGACATGAGCCACCACGCCTGGCTACCTTCCAGTTTTTGGTTTTTTTTTAAACTACATAGAAGTACAAAGAACGACAAAACAAGTAAGTACCTGTATACTCTCCACCCACATTTAATCATGTTAACATTTCATTATTCTGTGAAGTTTTGTAATCAGAAAAGAAATTGGACACCATAGCTCATGCCTATAATCTCAGCCCTTTGAGAGGCCAGTGTGGGAGTAGCACTTGAGCCCAGAAGTTTGAGACCAGCCTGGGCAACAAAGTGAGACCCCATCTCTACAAAATAAATAAATAAATAAAACATTATGGCTAAATTGGAAGTCCATCTTGCTCTCCTGGCAAAGGCAGCCACTCTGATAATTCAGCTGGCAGTCTTCCGGTTTATGTTTTCATATTTTTACTACAAAATAGTATTGAGCAGCCAGGTGTGATGGCTCAGGCCTGTAATCCCAGCACCTTGGAAGGCTGAAGCAGGAAGATTGCTTGAGCCTAGGAGTTTGAGACAAGCCAGGGCAATATGGCAAACCCCATCTCTACAAAAAATACAAAACTATCAGGCAGGCATGGTGGTGCACACCTGCAGTCCCAGCTACTTGGGAGGCTGAGGTGGGAAAATCCCTTGAGCCCTGGGGGACAGAGGTTGCAGAGAGCCGAGATTGCACCACTGCACTCCAGCCTGGGTGACAGAGTAAGACCCTGTCTCAAAAAAAAGAATAATATTGAGCTTTTGTTCATTTTATTATTGTATTAGTCTGTTCTCACACTGCTATAAAGACATACCTGAGACAGGGTGGTTTATAAAGAGAAGCTTAATTGGCCCATGGTTCTGCAGGCTGTACAGACTTCTGCTTCTCAGGAAGCCTCAGGAAATTTACAAGCATAAGATGAAGGAGTGGAAAATGAAGCGGAAGTAAGGATGTTTCCACAGCAGAAGCCAGAGAAAAGGCAAAAGGGAAGGTGCTACACTTATCTCTCCCCAGGCCCCACCTCCAACACTCAGAATCACAATTCAACATGAGATATATGAGATTTGGGTGGGCAGACAGAGCCAAACCATATCTATCTATCATCTATCTATCTATCTATCTATCATCTATCTATCTATCTATCTATTATCTATCATCTATCTATCTATCATCTATCTATCTATCATCTATCTATTATCTATCATCTATCTATTATCTATCATCTATCTATCTATCATCTATCTATCTATTATCTATCATCTATCTATCTATCTATCTATCATCTATCATCTATCTATCTATCTATCATCTATCTATCTATCATCTATCTATCATCTATCTATCTATCTATCTATTATCTATCATCTATCTATCTATCTATCATCTATTTATTTAGAGGACAGGATCTCACTCTGTCATCCAGGCTGGACTGCAGTGGGGTGATCACAGCTCACTGCAGCCTCAACCTCCCTGACCCAAGCCATCCTCCCACCTCAACCTCCCAGGTAGCTAGAACTACAGGCTTGCACCACTCTGCCTAATGTTTTGATTTTTCTTGTAGAGACAGGGTCTCCCTATGTTGCCCAGGCTGATCTTAAACTCCAGGGCTCACAAGCAATCCTCCTATCTCAGGCTCCCTACGTGCTGGGAATACAGGCATGAATCACCATGCCTGGCCAGTACTGAGTTTTAAAATTATTGTAAGTGGTATATTATAAGAATGTAATTTGCTCTGCTTTTACTCAGTATTGTTTTTGAGACCTAATCATGTTGATGCCCATGCTGAGCACTGTCCTGAGCACTGAGAATACAACCGAATAGAACAAAGTCCCTTTCCTCATGGAGTCTTCACTCCAGACAGGTTGGGAGGCATACACAGTATGAAGGGACCAGTATCTATCTAGCAATTCCCCTGCTGAGGGCCATTGCAAATGCATTTCCATTGGTTTACTATAATAATGCTCCAAAGAACATATCTGGCCGGGTGCAGTGACTCATGCCTGTAATCCCAACAGTTTAGGAGGCCAAGGCAGGAGGATCACTTGAGGCCAGTAGTTCGAGACCAGCCTGAGCAACATAGGGAGATCCTGTCTCTACAAAAAAACAAAGGCCTGGTGGCTCAGGCCTATAATCCCTGCACTTTGGGAGGCCAAGGAGGGTGGATCACTTGAGGTCAGGAGTTTGAGACCAGCCTGGCCAACATGGTGAAACCCCATCTCTACTAAAAATATAAAAATTAGCTGGGTGTGGTGGCAGGTGCCTGTAATCCCAGCCTCAGGAGGCTGAGGAGGCAGGAGAATCGCTTGAACCCAGGAGGCGAAGGTCGCCGTGAGCTGAGATCGAACCACTGCACTCCAGACTGGGCAACAGGGTGAAACTTCATATTAAAAAATTAGCCAGGTGGCCGGGCATGGTGGCTCACACCTGTAATCCCAGCACTTTGGGAGGCCGAGGCAGGTCGATCACCTGAGGTCAGCAGTTCAAAACCAGCCTGGCTAACATGGTAAAAGCCCGTTTCTACTAAAAGTACAAAAAATTAGCCAGGTATGTGCTAATTTTAAATTAGCATGTACCTGTAGTCTCAGCTACTCGGGAAGCTGAGGCAGGAGAATTGCTTGAACCTGGGAGGTGGAAGTTACAGCGGGCTGAGATCGTGCCACTGCACTCCAGCTTGGGCAACAAGAGTGAAACTCTGTCTCAAAAACAAAACAAAACAAATAGCCCGACGTGGTGCTGCACACCTGTAGTCTCAGCTACTCAGGAGGCTGAGGTGGGAGGATAGCTTGAGCCTGGGAGGTCAAAGCTGCAGTGAGCCAAGATCATGCCACTGCACTCCAGCCTGAACAACAGAGTAAGACCCTGTCTCTAAGAAAATAATAATAATAAAGAAAATATAAAACTCTGTATATGTTTCCTGGTACATACATACTATGTACATAGTTTGCAAACTCAAAGGTCCAGATAGTAAATTTTTTAGGCTTGTGGGCCATACAGTCTCTGTTACAACTACTCAGTCCTGCCTTTCTAGCACAAAAGCAGCTATAAACAATACATACATAAATCTTTTATAGACACCAAAATTTGAATTTCATATGATTTTACATTTTATAAAATTGTCTTTTAAAAAATTTCCTCCCAACCATTTAAAAGTGTAAAAGCTGGCCAGGCACAGTAGCTCACGCCTGTAATACCAGCCCTTTGGGAGGCTGAGGTGGGTGGATCACTTGAGGTCAGTAGTTCAAGACCAGCCTGGCCAAAATGGCAAAACCCCATCTCTACCAAATATACAAAAATTAGCCTGACTCAGTGTACATACTCAGGACTGCGTACTCCTGCTCTGAGGCGTATCTGAAAAGTAGAGTTGCTCCGTCACCAGACATACACATTTCCACATTAACGAGACAATACCAAGTTGCCATCCAAGGAGATTTTTTACAATCTACACTCCCCCCAACAACAAATGAGCGTTAGTCCAGATCCTTTACAAAGAGGCTGTAAGGCCAGTACCAGGTGAAACGGGAAGTGGGAGGGGAAGCTGCCAGCCAGTTCTGACCATGAAGAAATACCTGGGAGAGCCTTCTGGAAGCTGGAAGGGTGACTACCGGGGGTCCTTGGAGCCTGACCCCATGTCAGATCACGGTGGCTTCTGAGCCTCCAGTCCGGCTCAGCCTCATGTGTCATGGCCGGTGGTAACAAGCCCTGGCACTCTGTTTGGCTTTTATTTTCCCCCACGTGGGGCTGAAGTCTGGATTGAGCTATTCTTCAAGACGTACAGTTTTCTTGACAGGAAAGTAGTGTCACGGAAACAGCAGGGGCTTGGGAAGATGATCTAACTGCAAATCCCGCCAGGCTCAGTCACCGGCTAGTTCTGTGACCTTAAACAAGTCCTTTCACTTCTCTGAGGCCTTCCCTCAGCTACCACACACCAGTTGCTTGACGGGATGAAGTGACAAAAGTGGCTCATGCCTGTAATCCCAGCACTTTGGGAAGCCAAGGCGGGCGGATGGCTTGAGCCCAGGAGTTCTAGTCCAGTCTGGGCAATATGGTGAAACCCCCTCTCTGCAAAAAAATACAAAAATTAATCGGGCATGATGGCCCGTGCCTGTGGTCCCAGCTACTCAGGAGGCCCACGTGGAAAAATCACTTGAGCCCAGAAGGTGGAGACTGCAGTGAGCCGTGATTGTACCACTGCACTCCAGGCTGGGGGACAGAGTGAGACTCTGTTTCTCCCCCCACCCTCCCGCAAAAAAACTGACAAAATTGTAATAAAGACATGTAAGAGATATGCAGTAGTTGCCAGGCAACATGTTTAAGCATGTAGATTTCCTGCCCTCCATGGTCCTGTTTTAAAAACGCACCCTCAGCCAGGCGTGGTGGCTCATGCCTGTAATCCCAGCACTTTGGGAGGCCAAGGTGGGCGGGTCAAGAGCTCAAGACCATCCTGGCCAACATGGTGAAACCCCATATCTACTAAAAATACAAAAATTAACTGGGTGTGGTGGCATGTGACCGTAGTCCCAGCTACTCGGGAGGCAGAGGCAGGAGAATCACTTGAACCTGGGAGGTGGAGGTTGCGGTGAGCTGAGATCGTGCCACCACACTTCAGCCTGGCTACATAGCAAGACTTGTCTCAAAAAAGAAAAGCAGCCTCCACTCCCAGGGAGCTGGGCACAGAGCTGGGCCCCATCAGTGCGAAGTGCTGAGCCACGGAGCTGAGGTGGAGCTGCCAGACGGGTCCAGACAGCAATGTGTAGGCAGGTGACGCCCCTGCCAGCAGTGACCACCAGGGGGCCCCCAAGTGCCAGAGATGGCCCCGCACAGCATGGCCATTCCTCATCCAGAGATGTCTGTTTCTTGGCACGTGGGGTAAATTAAAACAGGTGACAATCTCGGGTGTGGTCAGTCAGACTGCCCCAGGCAGGCCCGGTGGTATGTAGGAAATGTTCAGGCCTGAGCCAGAGGCTCAGGCTGCAATTCTGTCGCTTACCATGACCTTGGGCAAGGCACTTCCTTCCCTGGCCCAGTTCACAGGGTTGGAACAGACTCCAAGGACCCTTCCAGCACTAACGCTACATGCTTCCAGGATGCGAAGATGGGGGCGGTTCCACTCTCTCACCCCAGCCCATGTCCACTTCAAGATGAATGGCCAGGGAAGCCACGTGTCACAGTGCGCCATTTCCAAAGCCTCTGAGGGCCTTGCTGTCGGGGTCGTGCACGTGGAGGTGGAAGGTCAGGTGAGCCAATCATCTCGAAGAGTCTTGCTTCATTTGGGACAGACATCCTGTTTCCTCTGGTCTCTACCAGGATTCCAGGGGCTTGGCTGAATGAGTCATGGGCGGGGGGATTCTGGGAAGTTCCCAGCTCATCAGCTCGGGACAGGGCAGCCTGAAACTTTCGATGGTACATACCCAACCGAGTGTAGGGTTGACACAGGAGCCAAGACCCTATGTCTGTATCTTAGGTAGGGGCACTCAGGAGGTCACCCAGACAGGCAGCCTCCCGGGAGTTTGAGGGTAGGAATGGGGCCAACCAGCTTTTTCCTTTCACTCTTAGAATTTGGGGGCCTGGGGGGCAGGTAGCTTGAGAATCCCAAAGGAGGCTGCCCCCGAAAGTCTGCTGGAGCAGGGAGGGAGACCCTTCCCCACAGGTCTGCTGTGGCCTCCAGGTATCTGTCAGTGGCTCAGCCTTTGTTCAGCTGTTCTGTTCAAACACCCTGGGGCTATCAGGCTGGGGCGGGGTAGTGGGAGGAAGGGATTTTGAGGGGGGCAAGATGACGTCAAAGAAGGATCAGAGATTCCACAATTTCACAAAACTTTCACAAACAGCTTTTTGTTCCAACCCCCCTGCATTGTCTTGGACACCAAATTTGCATAAATCCTGGGAAGTTATTACTAAGCCTTAGTCTTGGCCCCAGGTAATTTCCTCCCGGGCCTCCATGGGGTTATGTATAACGGCCCCCCTGGTGCTGGGCCCCAAAACAACCCAATGCCTGCAGCCCAGTCCCACCCAGACCCATGGCTGGACCTGCCACCCAGAGCCCCATGAAACTGGTGGGTGAGTGTCTTGACCCAGGATGGGACAGCTGTCTGCCCTGGCATGGGAGGGAGGCTGGCATGGCAGAGGGGCTGGGGATCCCCGTTCTGGGAATGGGGATTAAAGGCACCGGTGTCCCCAAGAGGGGACAGCATGTCTCCTGAGCCCACTCTGTCCCCAGCCCTGCAGCTGCTGCTATGGCACAGTGCATTCTGGACAATGCAGGAAGCCGCCCCTCTGGGCCCTGCCAGCTCCCTGCCCCAGAGCTTCCTGCTCAAGGGCTTAGAGCAAGTGAAGAAGGTCCAGGGCGATGGCACGGAGCTGCAGGAGAAGCTGGTGAGTGAGGCTTGCGGGAGGGCTGTGAAGGGAACCCTGGTGGGGAGAGCTAAGGGAGATGGAACTATGGGGCCAACATCCTCTGGAAGGGACTTGGGGGAATATTAGGAAAGATGGAGCTGGGGAAGGCTGGGAAGGGACTTGGGGAGGAGGTGCTTGGTGCGAACAGTGCTAGGGAGGGCTGGCTGGGATGGGAGCATGGGTATCACAGTCAGGAGAAGGGACCAGGACCCCTATGAGATCACAGGGTGAAGGTACAGGGCAGAGAGGGACCAAATGGCCTGGCAGAACGTGGAGGGAGGGGAAAGACCAGAGAAAGGGAGGACCCGGGAAGGAGGAGTGGCGACCTGGCCAGAAGTCTCACTCAGCATCCTTCCATCCCCAGTGTGCCACCTACAAGATGTGCCACCCCAAGGAGATGGTGCTGTTCAGGCACTCTCTGGGCATCCTCCAGGTTTCCCTGAGCAGCTGCCCCAGCCAGGCCCTACAGCTGGTGAGTGTCAGGAAGGGACAAGCCTAATGGCGGGGGCAAGGAGAGGAGGGACACTCCTGGCTCCCCAGGTATCCAGGCTCCAAGCTGGGGGCATGACTGGAGTGTCTCCAGCAGCACCCCCTAACTCTCTGCTCTGTCCCCCAGACAGGCTGCTTGAGGCAGCTCCATAGTGGCCTCTTTCTCGACCAGGGCCTCCTGCAGACCCTGGAAGGGATCTCCCCCTAGTTGGCCCCCGCCTTGGACATGCTGTGCCTGGACATCGCTGACTTTGCCACCACCATCTGGCAGCAGGTGAGCCTTGTTGGGCAGGGTCCCCAAGGTCATGTTGGCATTCCAGGCACTGCAGCTGGGCCTGTGTATGGGCCCTGCCCGTGCTGTCAGCCCCCAGCGTTTTCTCATTTGAAATAACACCCACCCAGCAGGGCCCAGCCACTGATTGCAGCTTTCCCCCCACAGATGGAAGAGCTGGGAACGGCCCCTGCCCTGCAGCCTACCCGAGGCGCCACACCAGCCTTGCCCTCTGCCTTCCAGCGCCGGGTGGGAGGCCTCTTGGTGGCCTCCCATCTGCAGAGCTTCCTGGAGCTGGTGCACCGAGTTCTATGCCACCTTGCCCAGCCCTGAGCCAAGCCCTTCCCATCCCATGTATTTATTGTTATTTAATATTTATGCCTATTTAAGCCTCATATTTAAAGACAGGGAAGAGCAGAATGGAGCCCCAGGCCTCTGTGCCCTTCCCTCCATTTCTGAGTTTCATTCTCCTGCCTGTAGCAGTGAGAAAAAGCTCCTGTCCTCCCATCCCCTGGGCTGGGAGGTGGATAGGTAAATACCAAGTATTTATTACTGTGACTGCTCCCCAGCCCCGGCTCTGCAGTGGGTGCTGGGACAAGCCACAGTGGGCCCTGGTCCCCAGGGTCCGCACCTGGGGCCCTTGAGAGTATCAGGTCTCCCATGTGGGAGACAAGAAATCCCTGTTTAATATTTAAACACAGTGTTCCCCATCTGGGTCCTTGCACCCCTCACTCTGGCCTCAACCGACTACACAGCGTGCCCTGCATCCCCTTGGGCGTGAGGTCCCTGGACAAGCAGAGGCAGCCAGAGCTGGGAGGCATAGCCCTGGGGTCCCTTGTTTTTATTAATCTGCTGGGGAATCTTGTTTTTTTTAAGACTTTTGGGTCACGTTTGACTTCCCACATGAGAGCCCAGACATCACTGACGTGTGATGCCCATTTTTCTGGTGCCCTCGGGACAACTGCCCTGCCCTCACCAGGGTCGGGACTGAGACTTTTTCAGGCTGGCAGGTGCCTGGACATTTGCCTTGCTGGACAGGGACTGGGAATGTGGGAGGGAACAGACAGGAGGAATCGTGTCGGCGTGTGTGTGAAAGGAAGTTTGAACGACTGTCACCCTCCACCTGTTCACCCCCCACTCACCGGCGTCCTTTCCACTGTCACATTGTAACCGAGCTTCAGGATAATAAAGTGTTTGTCTCCAGTCATGTCCTTCCTTCTTCTTCTTGAGTCCAACTGGGACCTGGCCAGAGGCTGGGGAGGTGGCCAAATGGTGGAAGACACCGGAGGGAGCCACGGAGGAGACACAGGGAGGAGGAAGGTTCCTGAGCTCATCTGACACTCATATATAGACATATGGAATACACATGTATGTATATATGTTAGCACTGTGCAGACGCTGGGCTAAGTGCTGGAGACACAGCAGGGAACGAGGCAGATGTGGCATCTGCACTTGAGCGGCCACAGCCTTGCAGGGAAGACAGGCACCGGGACCATGGGAACAGAGAGAGCCTGGGGTCAGGGTGGGCTTAATAGGCTGGACACAGACGAGATGGAGCCAGGGGGCGCTGAGCCTCCACACCAGCCTTGTCATTTACCATCTTCCATAAACTTGAGCCCATCCATCAAGTTGCCCACAAAGAGGAAGCCAAGTTCAAGTTGGCCACTGGGATCAGAGCTTCTCTCCTTGTCAGGCTCACTCTCTGCACTCACCCCAGCTGGCCACTTCCTGCTTGCGGCAGCCCCATGGGCTGAAGAGGGCTGAGCTCACAGCCCAGGAGAGTGGGGAGCTGTGGTGAATGGGGGTCCTGCGGCCACACCACAGGTGTGAGGCCTTCCTGCAGCCAAAGACTCCTGTGGGGTGCTCCTGCCAGCCCCCTGCACCTTTCCACCATCTGCCCAAGCCAATTCTTAGCTCCTCGGTCCCTCCCATCTCCCCTGCCCTGCCAGTGGCTCCTGGAAAGCAGGGTCAGAAGCACCCACTGCCAGCTCGGAGTCCTCCATCTAGGGGCTCAGAGATGTGTGAAGTAGGCAAGGAAAGGTTACAGGAAGGTCCAGCCCCCTCATCCCCCGCCTCCCACTAGCTCCCCAGTCCTTTTCTGGAGGCCACAGATCATATCCCAGGCTAGTCAGTGTGGGCGGTGTTGGGCCAGGTTCAGGAGACAGAAGAGCAGGCCACCCTGCCCCAGCACTGTGAGGTCCTGGGCCAAAGCCTCTCCCTTTTCAGGGTACAGCTAGCTGGCTTTGGGGGAGGGCTCAGCAGGCAAGCCAACTTGGCTCTCAGAAAGGGAAGCTGTTCTTCCCCCAGCCCTTCCCCAGCTGAGCAAGCACACATAGGACCCTGAGCCCTGCGCCTCAGCACCTCTTCCTCCTCCTCCTCCTCCTCCTCACCACAGGAGTGAACTGCTCCCTGGCCACAGCAGGGAGTCCAGGGAGAGGACGCTGTGCCCTGTCCCGGATGGCACTGACACGAACAGCACTCAGTCACAAAGGGATCCACGAGCTTTATTTACAAATAAACGAAGGTAGACTTCCCTCACGTATTACAAAAAAAAAAATACATGTACATATATACACACTCTGCATCTAGAAAGTTCCTCAGAGATAAGACTGCTCCTGGACTGGGGTGGGCGAACACGGGGGTGACCGTGGGGCCGAGGGGCCAGGCTGCTCACGCTCCTCAGGTACTGGCAGACTCGGAGGAAATTTCGAAAGAAGAAACAGGGAGACATCCTGGAGGTCAGGAGTCAGGAGCAGGAACGGGATGCTACGGGGGCTCTTGCACCATGTAGGGCAGATGTGAGCCACGATGCCTCATCTCTCCTCACTGTTCCCCTTGAAGGCGCCTGGGCTGGGCCCATCCCCAGCCCCCACTGTGGCCACACCAAGGCCCTCAAAGTGCAGCAATGGCTTTAGCAGCCACCTGGCGGCCCAGGGGCAGGCTGAGGTCTGTGATGGCCAGAATCACCTTGGGGCTGGACATGGCTGACACCTTCACCAGTTCCGACACCTGCCAGACAGACAGACGCTGCTTGCAGGACGGCTGGTGGCAGGTGTGCTGTCCCAGGAAGAAAGAGGCCCCTCCCTGCACCAAGGGCTGCCTGAGGCTCCAGCACCCGCGGGAGAGCAGCGAGGGCGGTACTCACAGTGGTGAAGGGCAAGAACTGCAGGACACTGCCCCGGCCACCCTGCTCCAGGCAGTCCACACACTCCTCCATGAACCACTGCACGAACTGGGTGTGAGGGCCAGCGGTTCGAGACCCCAGGATGGAGGAGATGAGCAGGAACAGGTTGGCTGTGGAGAGTGGGGGGAGAGTGACAGAAGGGAGTTCCATGAGAGAGGGTGAGGTCAGGCTCTGGGAGAAGGTGGGACTGAAAAGGGAAAAGAAGGACGTGCTGAGGATGCCCCCAAAACAAGGGGTCAGAGAGAAAATATAAAAGGCAACTGGGGAGGGGAGAAGGGGGAACTAGACAGGAGCCTGGGGGCCAGGACAGCCAGCAACGAGGGGCATGAGGGGAAGGGAGGGGCACCGGGAGGCCCCAGGTTCAGCAGCAGGGTGGGACTCACCCAGGACTCGGTTCAGAGGGTCCCTCATGTTGACCGTGTGGAGCTGAGAGGCTGACAGGGAGCTGCTCATGGACCGGTCTGCTGTGGGACGGAGCAGATGGAGCGCTGGGAAACAGCCTGCCAAGTGCAAAAGCAGTGCTCCCCAGGGACGCCCCCACCCAACTTTCACCCAGCGGATGTAACTGGTATATGGAGAGCCCAGAGAAGACCCTGAGATCAAGAGCACAGAGGGAGGCTGGGCACCATGGCTTACTCCAGTCATCCCAGCATTCTCGGAGACTGAGGCAGGAGGATCGCTTGAGCCCAGGAGTTTGAGACCAGCCTTGGCAACTAGCGAGACCCCATCTCTACAAATAGTGTAAAAATTAGCTGGGCATGGTGCCAAAGCCCATAGTCCCAGCTCTTCGGGAGGCTGAGGCAGACTGCTTGAGCCTAGGAGAACAAGGCTGTAGTGAGCCGAGATGACGCCACTGTACTCAGCCTGAGCTACACAGCAAGCCCCTATCTCAAAAAAACAGGCGGGGCACGGTGGCTCATGCCTGTAATCCCAGCACTTTGGGAGGCTAAGGCAGGTGGATCACCTGAAGTCAGGAGTTTGAGACCAGCCTGACCCATATGGTGAAACCCCATCTCTACTAAAAATTCAAAAATTAGCCGGGCTAGATGGCAGGCACCTGCAGTCCCAGCTACTCAGGAGGCTGAGGCAGGAGAACTGCTTAAGCCCAGGAGGCGGAGGTTGCAGTGAGCCGAGATCACGCCACTGCACTCCAGCCTGGACAACAGAGAGAGACTCCAACTCAAAAATAAAAATAAAAACGGCACAGAGGAGCCTCGGATACAGAGAGATCCCAACGGAGATGAGAGAGAAAAACTAACATGCAGTGAGCACACAGGGCCAGGGGCCGGTCTTGGCATTTCCTCCTCACAACACGCCATTTATAAACAAGAAACCCAGTCGGGGGCTGGCTCAGTCACTAGCTAAAGGTCACAGGGCTTGTAGGTTGCAGACCTAGCATCTTTCTCCTGTTTGTTTGTTTTGTTTGTTTTTGAGATGGAGTTTTGCTCTTGTTACCCAGGCTGGAGTGCAATGGCGCGATCTCGGCTTACCGCAACCTCCACCTCCTGGGTTCAGGCAATTCTCCTGCCTCAGCCTCCTGAGCAGCTGGGATTACAGGCACACACCACCATGCCCAGCTAATTTTTTTGTATTTGTAGTAGAGACGGGGTTTCACCATGTTGACCAGGATGGTCTTGATCTCTTGACCTGGTGATCCACCTGCCTCGGCCTCCCAAAGTGCTGGGATTACAGGCTCGAGCCACCGCGCCCGGCCGACCTGGCATCTTTCTTCTGATCAAGTGTGTAATTGGTCCCATAGTCCCTAAAAGCCTTCAGAAAAACATCCAGGCTCAGGAGAAATCTCTGAAAACAGGAAAATTTAAATGCCATAGAAGGAGCCCTTAACAGGAAGCCTGGCAGGGAGGAGAGGACAGTGAGAAGGATAACCTCCAGGGAAGTACGGGGGCCGTGCTCTTTAGGCGGGAAGGTGGGGAGTAGCCCTTAGCCCCAGCCTGGGCCTCTCCAGGCATGTTTGGGGAAAGGAAGGAAGGTCAGAGCTGGTGAGTCAATGGTACAGGCTGTGCCTGAGCCAGTGAACTCACTTGGGTAGCTTGTCATCCCCTCAACCCTGGGATAAGGAAGGGGGCAGGGGGCTGGGGTGGAACTATGGGCCAGGCCAGACCTGAGCAGAGGAGCTTCAACTTTCAGGGAGTGAGAACAGCAACGTCTTCTCCAGGGGCAGGACACAGAGCACCCCCATGGGGGATAGATCACCACAAGTCCCTGCCATACCCTCTCTGACCAGCTGCAAAGATGCCTCCAGCTGGGGCAGCGGCAGAGCGGCAGCATCAGGGAGTGAGCACCCAGGAAAGGGAGCAGCATGCCGCCAGCCCACACACTCACTGGGGCTCGAAAGGACGTTGGCGTCATCCTCATTGGAGCTCAGCAGTCGCATCAACTTCGAAGGCTGCACGTCGTCCAGGGGGAAGAGGCTGATGTAATCCTAGAGGGTGTGAGAGTCACTGTTATATACTCCTAAACCCCTCAGTTTCCAGCTGTCAAGGAAAAGAGCTGGAGCTCCAATTTGCGTGAGGTCAGCACGGCCAGCAGGGTCTCAGCCCCTCTCTCCTCACGCCCTCCCACAATCCTACAGGCCCCTCGTACCCACAGGCAGTCTGGGGCCATACGAGCCACCCGAAGATCCCTGACCAATCACACCACATCTGCTTCCCTCAGGAAGTGCTGAATTCTCAGGAAATGAACAAGTGAACGGAGGGGCCCTACCTCAATGTCTTCACGGTGTCTCTTCTTCTGGCGGGTGGACGCCTGTCCCTTGTGGGAGGAGTAGGAACTGAGGGCACACCACACGGCCAGCCTGGCAAAGGGTTCCAGAAAAAGGGGGACAGTCAGAGAAGCCACAGGGGCTTTCTGTGTCTGACTGGGCTCCCCCAGGGTGGTACCAAGCTCTGAAGAGACTCCTACTTGGCAAGAGCGGTGCCTGGGGGGTCCATGAGGCTGTGCCACTTGGAGGAGTCAGTGAGCAGGCCAGGCAGGATGTGGCCCAGTAGGACCAGGGTCACTTGCTGCATGTCCAGGCAGAAGATGGAGTAGAGCAGCTCTACTGCCCGCAGCGTGTGCTCCTTCCGCGTCTCCTTCAGCAGCTCCTGGTGCATGGGAACGGGGACAGTTTAGGAGCCGGGGGCCCCAGATCTGCCACTCCAGCATGGCTGTCCAGGAAGGCCCACAGAGGGGTCCCAAGTGCTGCTGCACCCCTCAGGCCGAATCCCAGCCTCTGGCCAGAGCTCCCCAAGGAGGCAACCCCAAGGCAAGGCATCCCCAGGGAGCCATCAGGCTCACGGCAGCCTCTCAGGGAAGCCTGGCTGACCAGGCCAGGTGTAGGGAACCAGGGCACAGGACCCACATCGGCCCACAGCCACTCCAGCCCAAGTACCTTAATCAGGTTGTTGCCGAACCAGTAGACACCGCCCATGTGCAGCAGGGTGTCGAAGATGTGGATGGAGCGGCTGTCCACCCAGCCCTTCTCCAGCACCTTGGCAAAGATGTCCGTCAACACCTCCTTGATGGGCCGCTTGGGGGGCAGTAGGTTCCAGTAGGGCATCGTGTCCACCCCGGTGGAGGGAAACTTGATCTGCGTGGCTGTCTGCTGCAGCACATCCGCGCACATGCGCTCCAGGATGGAGTTCATGATCACTACCCTGGGGGGCCGAGAGGACCTGAGGCTCAGGTGCCACTGTGGGGCGGGGAGGGGAGGGGAGGTGAGGAAATACCCACGCCAGACTTTCCCCTGGACTTGGGTGATGGAAATCTCCCTCAGGAATTAACCCAGTTCTGTGCTGGGGAGGGGACACCCCCAGGTGACCTGGCCCCAACCCTGCTCCTGGCAGGTCTCTCACCTGCAGCACACAAAGCCTATAAACAGGGACTGGGCAGGGGCTTTCCTCCCCCTGGCCACTCCAGCCAGATATTACATTTTTCTTCCCTTACTCTCCAACTTCCCCCATTCCCCAGGCCCGAGCCCTGCCAACTTGCTGCATAAATAAACACAATCACTTCCCCCTGGGCCACTTGGGGGTCCTGGCCCAGCCCTGGCCTCCTCCCAAAGAAAACAGTTCCTTCCAGGAGAGGGCCAAGGGCTGCCCCACAGGATTCCTCCCAGCCCCTGGTAGCTGCGCAGACAAAAGTGTATATCCAGGAATTTTCACAAGGAAAGAGGCTTCGGATGTGAATACAGACCTGGCCGAGTGCTGACTGTTCCTGGAATGCGGGGTGGCTCTGGGAAAGCTGCTATGACTTTTAGAGCCACTTTTCTCACCTGCACAATAGAGTCACAGACTTCCCTCTATCCCTTACCCAGATGGGACTTAGGAAGCTTAGAATGGATTACATCAGAGCAAAAGCTCCCTATTTGGTAGGGGCGGGAGAGGGGGGACGGAAATGAGAGAAGAAAGTAAAAAGAAGGAAGCAAGAGGAAGATGAGAGGTCCTTTTCCAGACCCTCCCAAACCTCATTCAGCTCAATGCTTTCCCTTCTCTCTATTAAGACATCTTCAGGCTGGGCGTGGTGGCTCACACCTGTAATCCCAGCACCTTGGAACGCTGAGGTGGGAGGATCGTCTGAGGTCAGGAGTTCGAGACCAGCCTGGCCAACATGGCGAAACCCCATCTCTACTAAAAATACAAAAATTCGCCGGGCGTGGTGGCACACGACTGTAATCCCAGCTACTCGGGAGGCTAAGGCAGGAGAATTGCTTGAACCCAGGAGGCAGAGGTTGTGGTGAGCCGAGATCACACCACTGCACTCCTGCCTGGGCAACAGAACAAGACTCCGTCTCTAACTAAATAAATAAATGAATAAATGACATTCTCAACAGCTCCCTTGCGAGGTAACACCCAAATCATATTGGCTGGTGAACACCCATTATCTCAGCAGCACTACTCACCATAGCCCAAAGGTGGAAAAAACTCGAGTGTCACAGAGAAGGGATCATCTAGATGCGGTATAGCCACACAACAGAGGTTTCTTTCTTTTTGTTTTTGTTTTGTTTTTTGAGACAGCGTCTCACTCTGTCACCCAGGCTGGCGTACAGTGGCGCGATCTCGGCTCACAGCAACCTCTGCCTCCCAAGTTCAAGCAATTCTCCTGTCTTAGCGTCCCAAGTAGCTGGTGGGATTAGAGGTGCCTGCCACCATGCCCAGCTAATTTCTGTATTTTTAGTAGAGATGAGGTTTCACCATGTTGGCCAGGCTGGCCTTGAACTCCTGACCTCAAGGATCCACCCACCTCGGCCTTCCAAAGTGCTGGGATTACAGGCGTGAGCCACCGCACCCAGCCCACAACAGAGTATTATTCAGCCTTAAAGAGGAAGGAAATTCTGTCACATGCTACTACATGGATGAACTTTGAGGAAATCATGGTGAGTGAAGTCAGTTGGTCACGAAAAGTTAAGTACTGTATGATTCCAGTTAAATGAGGCATCTAAAAAGTAGTCAAATTCAGCAGGTCTTGGTGAGTCATGCCTGCAACCCCAGCACTTTGGGAGTCCACAGTGAGAGGATCACTTGAGGCCAGCAGTTCAAGACCTAGCAAGATAGTAAGAACATGTTTCTACAAAAAATAGAAAAAATTACCCAGGTGTGGGCCTGCAGTCCCAGCTACTCGGGAGGCTGAGGTGGGAGGATCACTTGAGCCCAGAGGTTTGAGGTTGCAGTGAACTCACTCTGGTCTGGGTCCCCCCACCCCCCAAAAAAAAAAAAAAATTATAGGCAGGGCTCGGTGGCTCAAGCCTGTAATCCCAGTACTTTGGGAGGCCGAGGCCAGTGGATCATGAGGTCAAGAGATCGAGACCATCCTGGTCAACATGGTGAAACCCTGTCTCTACTAAAAATACAAAAAATTAGCTGGGCATGGTGGCGCGTGCCTGTAATCCCAGCGACTCAGGAGGCTGAGGCAGGAGAATTGCCTGAACCCAGGAGGTGGAGGTTGCGGTGAGCTGAGATCGCGTCATTGCACTCCAGCCCCCCAAAAAAAAAAAAAAAAAAAAATATATATATATATATATATATATATATATATATATATATATAAAGTAGTCAAATTCCTAGATGCAGAAACTAAAATGGTAGTTACCAGGAGCTGGAGGGAGGAAAAAATGGGAAGTTGCTCAGTGGATACAAAGTTTCAGAGACGTAAGAAGAAAGTTCTGGAGGAGACTTGTCACACAACAGTGTGAATATACTGAACACTACCGAACAGGACACTTAAACATGCTTAAGATGGCAAATCTTATGTGCTTTTTATAATTAAAAACTGAAGAGCCAGGGCAGGAAACTGTCCTAAAAGATAACTGGGGGTGGGGGATGGCCTGTAAAATCTCCAGACACTTTTCTAGTTCCTAGACAGTTACACAGCTTTGTTCTTTGGAGAGCTAGTTGTCTAGAACTTGAGAATCTGAGGGCAGGATCATAGCTGTTTGGGATCTGCATTTCTGACACACAGCAGGTGCTGGCGTACAGACGTTTCTGCCACAGAGACACACTATGTGTTGACCGAGTCAGGTGAGTGGATGCATGAACAGGAAAGTGAGTGACCGAGCAGCGTGTTTGCGAAGGTCAGAAGAGAGGGGTGCTTGTTATTGGATGGATTTCTCACAACACACCTGCTGGGCCTGAGAAGGGAGGGCGGGTTACTGACCTTTCATTGTAGAACTGCAAGGTGTTCTCACTAAACAGTGGTCCTGCCAGCTGACGAATCATCTGCAGAGACTTCTCACGCTCATCTAGCCCCAGCATCCGGACATGGGCCACAAGCCAAGCCACCGCACACACCGCCAGACTGCACACCTTCCCTTTGATGTTATCAGTGATTTTCTAGGGGAGAGGAAAGGTGATGGGCACCATCTATCTCCCATTCCTGGGCCATCACCTTCTCAGCCTCTGTGGGCATCTAAGTGCAGTCCCCAGCGACATTCCACACCTCTCTCCACGAGTCTAATTTTTCCTAGAGCTACCTGGGCCAGAGGGAATGGCTAAGACTAGATTATACAAAAGATCAATATCAAAACATGAGCTCCTTGGGCCAAGTGTGGTAACTCACACCCGTAATCCTAGCACTTTGGGAGGCTGAGATGGGCAGATCACAAGGTCAGGAATTCGAGACCAGCCTGACCAACATGGTGAAATCCTATTTCTACTAAAAATACAAAAATGAGCCAGTTGTAGTGACACACGCTTGTAGTCCCAGCTACTCAGGAGGCTGAGGTGGGAGAATCACTTGAACCCAGAAGGCAGAGGTTCAGTGAGCCGAGATCACTCCAGTGCCCTCCACCCTGGCAACAAAACAAGACTCTATCTCAAAACAAACAAACAAACAAAACACATGAGCTCCTGGATTAAAGGTCTTTTCACTGTCATGAAATATAACAAGCCATCACTGGCTGGCTCACGGGAGCAAAGGCTGCTGGGAAGGCGGGGCTACCTGGATGGACTCGAAGGCCAGGACCCCGTTCTCCCAGGCATTGAGGATTTCCAAGATGGCGGCTGAGATGCTGAGACAGGCCTCGTGCCACTTCATCTGCCTGTGGGTGTGCGTGGGAGAAGTCACCACAGGGAAGCAGGGGACAGGCTCAGGGAGAGAGTCTTGGCCGTGCCCCCACCGCCACCCTTGGAGTGGGCGCCCGGGCCACTGACACCAGCTTCATCTCCGAGGAGTTGTTGAGCAGGGCCACCAGGGACTCCACTTTGGTGGAGTCGGGGCGGAAGCAGGGGTGGTCAGGGTTCAGGATCTTGCCCTCCTCAGGCATGCAGGTCTGCATCCAGGTCTCGAAGAAGGGTACCTCAGCTCCTGAGCGCGACTCAGACAGAATCACCTGGGAAAGGGGAAGAGGGGGCACCAGCCGAGTGGAGGGTGCGGCGCCTGCCAGCGCTAGACCTGGGGCTGCACTGTTTCCTGTCACGTTGCTGCTCCAGCCCAGCCTGAAGACTGGGGACAAACCGGTCCAACGGAGGCAGATGGGGGCTATGCTGCCACCTAGTGGTCAGTGTAGCATGGGGCTGAAGGGGGCCTCTGCAGACTCCAGCCCGGGTGGGCACTTGGTTTCTGAGGCCCACAATACTGACTGGCTGAGAGGCTGTGGCGGGGCGGGTGGTGAGGTGGGGAGAATTCCGAGTTACCTCCTTCCCCTGAGCCCCCGTCCCGGCCACTCCCCTCTTCCTCACCTCTGAACCATAGGTCTGGGCCACGTGGCACAGCATGAGGAAGGAGATGTCAAATAGCAGGGCCCGGACAGAGGCCGGTTTGGCTGTGGAAGGACAGGACAGCTGAGCTACCAGGGAGAGCCCATGTCTGGGTGGATGGGGATCAGGATTTGTCTCTAGGAAGGTCAGGGACCACGTGGCTCCTTCAAAGCTCTGAGGCTCAGAATCCTTTTCTTGAGTCTCAGTTGGAACATCATCCCTTCCTTGAGACCAAAGGCCCCCAGCACCCTCTTCCAGCATACCCAACCAAGTCATAAGGGGTGGGGGAAACGAGACACAGGGATGGTCTGGGAAGAATCCTTCTCCAGCATTACCCACTTCCGAGCTCTGTGGAAGCTTCCATCAGTCATGGCTCTGAGGAGGCAGCACAGCCTCCCCGCGTTGAGCCCAGGTGCCCTCCTCCCTCCCGCACACCCTCCTCCCTCCCACACTCTCCCTCCACACCCCTCCTCAGATCCCACTGGGCCTGCGGATGCACAGGGCTGACTTACTGCTTTCTTCGCTGCCATAGGTTGTGAATTCATTCAAACTGAAAGGAATGGAGACAGGTTGCGTTGACCAGAGCATGAGCTGAGCAGTAGCTGGGCGCTGGGGGCTACACATGCTCAGAGAGTGGTCGCTAGAGTCTGAGTTACAGGTTAAACTTAAAAGGAGACATGCTGCTACAGGAAAAGTATTACTATTTGTTTGTTTGTTTGTTTGTTTTGTTTTGTTTTTTGAGACAGAGTTTCGCTCTTGTTACCCAGGCTGGAGTGCAATGGCGCGATCTCGGCTCACCGCAAACTCCACCTCCTTGTTCAGGCAATTCTCCTGCCTCAGCCTCCTGAGTAGCTGGGATTACAGGCACGTGCCACCATGCCCAGCTAATATTTTGTATCTTTAGTAGAGATGGGGTTTCACCATTTTGACCAGGAGGGTCTTGATCTCTTGACCTCGTGATCCACCCGCTTTGGCCTCCCAAAGTGCTGGGATTACAGGCGTGAGCCATTGTGAGAAGATTTCCATGGCCTAGAGAACGGCTCACTGAATGGTACCATGTTCTGTATGTCAGATTCTAGGGCAACCAGAAAAGGCAACAGAATTTGAGAGCTGCTTATTAATAACTGGGCATACTTGGAATGCCTCCACGTCCAGTGTTCAACGCCTCAACCTTTACCCTCATCTCTTTACCAAACACATCCACTCCATCCTCAGCTGAAGAGAAAAGAACACTTAGGTTGTGAGAACAGGCCCTTTCTACAAGATCTCCAGCCAGGGTGCTCTGCCTAGGCCCGTGGGTCTCTGGACGAGACCCAGACCCAGGCACCTGACTCCTACTCTGCTACCTCCTGCCAACACGCATGGCCTCCCCGCATGCCCTGGGGTCAGGAGCTTGGCCTTCCTCACTTGATGAATTTCCGGGCGAAGGATTTCAGCTTTCCAGTGGCAGCAGCAGCAGCCAGTAGCAAGTCCAGACTCTTCCCGGATAGCATGTGGCCCAGGACGCCCAGCAGTCCCTCCGGGGACTTAGAGTGGTCTGCATCCATTGTCTGGAGACAGGACAGGAAATCAAGTCCTGAAGAACACTGAAGACCTCCCACCCAAGATACAGCCTAGCCACATCTTCTCTCTTCCACAACCTAGAATGTAATCTACAGCTTTCTGATTTCAATCTGGAAAATTGTTCCTAAAACTTATCCTTGCTCTCCGATCCATCCCTGTCATCTACACTGGCATGAAGGTGGTAAGGTTGGGGTGGGCAAGGTCACAGCTGGGAACTTCTCTGTCATTTCCTTTTTTTTTTTTGAGATGGAGTCTCGCTTTATTGCCCAGGCTGGAGTGCAGCAGTTGTGCAATCTCAGCTCACCATAATCTCCACCTCCCAGGTTCAGTGATTCTCCTGCCTCAGCCTGCCAAGTAGCTGGAATTACAGGTATGCACCATCACACTAGGTGAATTTTGTGTTTTTAGTGGAGATGGAGTTTCACCACATTGGCCAGGCTGGTCTCAGACTCCTGACCTCAAGTGATCTTCTACCTCAGCCTCCCAAAATGTTGGAATTACAGGTGTGAGCCACCACGCCCCAGGCCTCTGTTGTTTCCCTGAGACAGCCTAAGAGAAAGTGCTTACTGCAGCGCCTGATGTACAAATGAAGCTCCCATGGGTTACCATTCAGTGGTAGCTGCCCTTGCCTCCCCTTTCACTACCTCCAAAGCAACTATGTGTAAAAACCAAAGGCAACAGAGGTCTGAGGCCTCTGTTTATTTATCTGCAAGCAGATAGAGCACTGGGAAGAGGAAAGACCGTGGTGACCAGGGAAGGGCATACTCACCTTGAGGATGTTTGTGACAGTGGGTTCTGCCCGGAGGATCAGCTGGATGTTGGGCTGGATGTTGGCATTCTCTCCCGATTTCTGCTGGGGTGCGTGCTCCCGGTCTGCTTTTCTGTGGATATCACCAGTTGTACAAGGAAGAGAAGAGGAATGGAGAGAAATTCTTGACACATTCCCTTGTTCAAGCCCAGAAGCAAATGCACAGAGGAGGTGGGACACACATAAGAACCTCTAAGGTTGGGGTGAAGTTTATGGAAGCATAGTCAATATCGCAATCACTGATTTATCATTAGTATTTTTTTTTTGAGACAGTCTCACTCTGTCACTCAGGCTGGAGTACAGTGGAACAATCTCAGCTCACTGCAGCCTCTGACTCCCAGGTTCAAGCGATTCTCAGGCTGCAGCCTTAGCCTCTCGAGTAGCTGGGCGCTCACAACGCCTCGCCATTTTTTGTATTTTTAGTAGAGATGGGGTTTCACCATGTTGGCCAGTCTGGTCTCAAACTCCTAACCTCAGGAGATCTGCCCACCTTGGCCTCCCAAAGTGCTGGGATTACAGGCATAAGCCACTGCACCTGGCAATTTATCATTAGTCTTTTTCTTTTTTTTGAGACGGAGTCTCGCTCTACTGCCCAGGCTGGAATGCAGTGGTAAGACCTCAGTTCACTGCAACCTCTGCCTCCTGGGTTCAAGTGATTCTCCTACCTCAACTTCCTGAGTAGCTGAGATTACAGGCCGCATCACCAAACCTTGCTAATTTTTCTATTTTTGGTAGAGACGGGGTTTCACCTGATCTTGTGATCCACCTGCCTCAGCCTCCCAAAGTGCTGGGATTAAGGCATGAGCCACCCCACCCAGCCTATGATTCATCTTAAATGCTCTGAAAGCAGATTTAAGATTAAAAGAAGATTCAGAATTTTTTTTTTTTTTTTTTTTTTTTGAGACAAGGTCTCACTCTGTTGCCGAGGCTGGAGTGCAATGGTGCAATCTCAGCTCACTGCAATCTCCACCTCCTGGGTTTAAGCAATGCTCATGCCTCAGCCTCCCAAGTAGCTGGGATTACAGGTGCATACCACATGCCCAGCTGATTTTTGTATTTTTAGTAGAGATGGGGTTTTGCCATGTTGGCCAGGCTGGTCTTGAACTCCTAGCCTCCAAGTAATCCACCCGCCTCCGGCCTAGGATTTTTACTTTTATCACAAAGATGGGTATGAGTTAAAGAGCAGTGACTAAGAGTGTAAAACTCTGGTCTGAAGACACTGGTGCCTTCTTTTCCTTCCTGTTCCCTGTACACTGAGGCATGATCCCAGTCACTTGCAGCCCACACTTTAGACAGAAGATTGAAAGGCACCCAGCAGGCCCATCGTAACAAGAAAGAGATCAAGGGGCTCTTGGGGTAGCCCAGGTGCGCTCACACTTACCGCTTAGTCATAAGGTTGTTCACGCTGGCCTCAGACAGAAGCCCCTGCTTGCCACATTCTTGGAGCAGGAAGTTTGTACAGTCACAGCTGCGAGGGAGAAAGATGCTGAGGGAACTGTGCATCTGGCTGGGATGTTGGGGGGCAGAGGGAGCAGCAGGTCCCTGAGCATCCTCCTCCCTCTTTCAGGATGAGGAAAATCTGGAGTGCCTGAGGGACAGTAGAGGGGCTCTGCGGACTTGACAACTATGGGCTTCTGCTTTCTGCCCCTCCCAAGGGGAGTGAACAAGGGGACAGAGTCCCCTGAAGCTTTTCAGGCACAGATCAGGGAAGAGCCCAGAACACCTTCCAGTAGGGCAGGGGTGAGCAGGGGAGCTCATACTTGCAGCGCTGGTCAGCTTTGTCCAACAAGGGTGTGAGCTTCAGCAGGAACTCAAAAGCACAGTTGACATCCTCAGTGAAGTCCTAAAAAGAGACAGAAGTGTCTACCTGGTTTCCAGGTCCTCTGCTCCTCCCTCAACCTGCAGGGCAGGCTCACAAGGACACGCTGCTGGATACACAGCCTGTAAGCAGGCCCTGCCCACCGCTGGTTCCCAGCGACTGGCTGGGAAGAAGTACGCGGCATCACTGCTCCCCACAGCGCCACCCGGCCCTTATCATCTCAGGCAAGCTTGACTGCTGGAGGCATCAGCCTGAGCTGCCTAGCTGCCTTCTGCCTGGAGCCTGGGTATATGCTGTGGGTGCACGCACATGCTGAAGCGAACACACACACACTCTGACACAGGTGCACATGCTGAAACACACACAAACTGAAGCACACGCACACTGAAGCATACTCATGCTGAAGCAGGCGCACACACTGAAGCACATACACATACTGAAGCGCACACACACTGAACACACACACACTGAAGCACACATACACACTGAAGCGCACACACACACTGAAGCACACACACACTGAAGCACGCACACACACTGAAGCACACACACACACTGAAGCACACACACACACTGAAGTACACACACACTGAAGCACACACACACTGAAGCACACGCACACTGAAGCACACACACTGAAGTACACGCACACTGAAGCACATGCACACTGAAGCACACATACACACTGAAGCACACACACACTGAAGTACACGCACACTGAAGCACACACACACTGAAGCACACACACTGAAGTACACGCACACTGAAGCACATGCACACTGAAGCACACACACACACTGAAGCACACACACACTGAAGCACACGCACACTGAAGCACACGCACACTGAAGCACACACACACTGAAGCGCACATACACACTGAAGCACACACACACACTGAAGCACACACACTGAAGCGCACACACACAAGCGCACATACACACTGAAGCACACACACACTGAAGCGCACACACAAGCACACATACACACTGAAGCACACACACACACTGAAGCGCACACACACTGAAGCGCACATACACACTGAAGCACACACACACTGAAGCATACATACACTGAAGCGAACACACACTGAAGTGCACACACACTGAAGCACACACACACACTGAAGCACATACACTGAAGCGAACACACTGAAGTGCACACACTGAAGCACATACACTGAAGCGAACACACTGAAGTGCACACACACTGAAGCACACACACTCTAAAGCGCACACACTGAAGCACACACACTGAAACACACACACACTGAAGCACACACACTGAAGCGCACACACACTGAAGCACACACACTGAAACACACACACTGAAGCACACACTCTAAAGCGCACACACTGAAGCGCACACACACTGAAGCACACACGGAAGCGCATGCACACACTGAAACACACTGAAGCACACACGCAAACTGAAGCACACACACTAAAACATACACACACTGAAGCACACTCATGGTGAGGCAGGTGCACACACTGAAACACACACTGAAGCACATACACACACTAAAGCACACACACTGAAGCACATACACAGCAAAGCACACACACACTGAGGTGCACACATGCACACACGCATCCAGCTCTCTTCCAGGCATGAGAACACTGTCCGGTTGGGGCCTGAAGGACCCTTCCCTTGCCCTTGTTTTTGCTCCCATGACTCCATCTCAATTCCTCAACTCACCTTGTCCCCGTGAAAGTATTTCTTCAACTTCACCAAAACCTGTGGAATCTAGGGGGTGAGGCAGAGGGAAAAACAGCAAGATCTGTTTCTTTTCTCTTTCATCTACCCCTGAAGACCTCCCCGCAACCCCCTCCTCCAAGGAGAGAGACAGGAACAGTCCTGCCCTGAGAGTGAGAGCACACTTAGAGCTAAATGACAGCCAAGGCCGGGCGCTGTGGCTCACACCTATAATCCCAGCACTTTGGGAAGCTGAAGCGGGTGGATCACAAGGTCAAGAGATCGAGACCATTGTGGTCAACAAGGTGAAACCCCGTCTCTACTAAAAATACAAAAAAAAAAAAAATTAGCTGGGCATGGTGGTGCGCACCTGTAGTCCCAGCTACTCGGGAGGCTGAGGCAGGAGAATTGCTTAAACCCAGAAGGCAGAGGTTGTGGTGAGCCAAGATTGTGCCATTGCACTCCAGTCTGGGTAACAACAGCGAAACTCCATCTCAAAAAAAAAAAAAAAAGAGCTAAATGACAGCCAATAGGTACCTAGGTCCCTTATGCCCCCAGGCCGAGGCACAGGACACAGGGACCCTGCACCTCTGCTCACTCAACAGAAAAAAAATGCCATAAGCAAAAGTAGATCCCCAGCTTCAAGGAGGACTGGGGCCCCTTTCCCTGGCTCCCCTCACTGCCCCACACCAATCTGTCTGAGGACCAAGCACCTCTGTGGCGGGAAACAACAGAGTTTGCCACATGGGCTAAATATAGCCTTGGCACTTTCAGAGAAAATGATCAATGCGAACTTGCACTGGGATACCTGGCAGGCTGGGCCCAGCGCCCGCAGGGAGAAACACAGGGCAGAGGTCCAGGGTGCCGCTGCTCTTCCTGAGAACCATTCCTAGACTGGCTCTGTCCCACCCACGTCCCTGGTACCTTGAGGAAAGTGAAAGCCGTCCACTTGAGCTCCTCTGTACCCTCGGGGGACTCAATGAGCCCCACAAAGCAAGCTTTCCAGATCTCCAGGACAAAAAGTGGGGTGGGGATATGCTGTGGGAAGAGCCAAGGGTGAGGCCTAAGAGGGTGCCCGTACCCCGTCATCCTTCTATGGACACCCAAGGATTTGGCTGGGTCAGAGACTGCATGGCAGTCACTGCCCAGCTCTGTGCTGAGAACCAGAGGTGTAAGGTCCAATGACATAAGTGTACACGCCTGGCACCCACTATCCATCACAGAGCAGGAGAAACCCACAGAGCCAGAAGAATCCTCCCTCCTACCCCCAAAAGGCTGGCCCATCTTGGGGAAGGGAGAGCCACTCAGCCACTCCCACCTGCATGCGCTTCACCATCGTCAGCTGCTCCACCAGGGACTGCGTCTCGCCTGTCAGGTTCATGGTGCCCTCGAGCAGGATCACAGCATGGACAGTGGGGAACCCAGTCTTGTGCATCTGCTCCGCATGCACAGACAGCATCGTGGGGATGCTGAGGGGTCACAAACACAGGGGACAGCGTTTGCAGGGGCCAAAGGTGAAGGTGGAGGGGATGGCACCAGGTGCCACATCTTCCCACCCCAGGGCGTGTCCTCCCTCTCCCTCCATCACCATCCCCCAGGGAGCCACTACCTCCTAATGAGGGTGCCACACTGCTCGGCCTGGCTCCGGAGCTGGGGGTTGCTGAGATTGGCCAGGATCTCTCCAAGTTTCAAGAGAGAATGCTCAATGGCAGTCCAGGAGGCTGGCAGAGGGAAGGAAGTACAGAAACGAGATGGGAAACAGGGGAGAGGGAGCGCCTGGCCCCAAACTCTTTGATTTTGGCACCCCCTCTGGCATTCAAAACCACACAGGAAGGCTTCCCCTCAGGACAACAGGGAGGCAGGGGCCTGAGGGCAGCATGCACTGTTTTCAGAGGAGGGGTGGACACCTAGAGTTGGAAACCCTAGAGACCATTCCCAAAGGCCTGACTTCCAGGGGACACAGCCAGCTGACTTCACAAGGTGTGGCATCACACAGGCTCAGGAGAGAGAGGCAGAGGGAGGTTAGAGTCCAGTAGCTGGAACAGGGAGTGTGGCCGCAAATCACTCGAGGAGTGGGCGGATTCTAAATCCAGCCTTGCAGAGGCTGTCCCTCTCCCCTGGGGGTGCTGGGTCCCTGAATGGCCTCCCCATTCTCAACCACTCCCTCATCTAGGCAGCACACTTGCTGCCCTCCCCTGCTGAAGGCCTCTCTCACACACCCTCTCTCAAACTCCCACCATGCTCCAAGCCCCTCTGTTCAAGCCCCAGTTCCTTTAGCAACTCACCCAACTGGTCTAACTCACTGTTCTCTCCTTCCTAATGCCCATACTCATGGTCTAAGCCATATCAGTTAGCACTGAATTATAAGTTACTTCTCCTAGTTACAATTCCAGAGGGTCAAATGATGAATAATGGCACCAACTAGCCCATTAACCTCCATGGAGCACAGAAGGGGAAAAAAAGACAAGACCTGAGAGCCATTAAAATTCAGTCTTCATCCGATTTTCAGCCAGTAAACATTTATCAAGGGTCAAGGTAGGTAAGAAGCTGTCAACGCAGTCCATTTTTATATAATGATTGTCTTTTTGGACTTTTCACAGGCAGTAAAACATACTTGGGGAAGAAATAAATACACTAGTCCTAAAACAAGCTCTCCAACCAGGTCCTAAAGTCTCGGGAGTAACCCATTCTAGCAATCTTGTCCCTGGAGAACAAGAGATCTGTAGGGGGTCCCAAGCCACGTGGGCTTCAAGGAGCAAGACTATGGCCTTAGGACCCCATTGCTGGAAATACTGGCATCTTCCCTCCCGCCAGGTGCTCTGTCTGTTCTCAGGCTCCGGAGAGTACTCACACTTAACATCTGAACTTGAGGCAAGAGGCCTATGGTCCAACAGGCCCAACAGCAGACAGGCCTGTGTTCCAAGGAGCATTTTAGGTAATATTCAAATACAAGAGGCATTTGCTTCCAGAAGATGAGTACATGGAGACAAACACAGTAACAGACGGTGTGCTTGTCTTGTCCTCTAGTTTTTTCCACATCTGTGACATACTAGTCTTGCTACCCACTAGCAGCTATGCTTGGTGAGGGCAGGGACCCTGCCACATGCTCCTTTGATAGCCCCCCACCCCCCGCCCCAGCACCTAGCACAGTGCTGGGAGTACGACAATGCTCAGTAAATACCTGTTGGTTGATTGGCTCGGGTGCCACCCTGCCCAAGTCCCTGGGATGTGTGCAATGCTTATGGGGAGAAAAAAAAGGAAGTGGGATGGTTTCAGATCCTGCTGGAAAGAAGTGGGGTGGCATCCTGCCTCTCCCTTGTCAATTAAAGGACCGGCTATGGCAGCAGTGGCAGGTGGGGCTCAGGGGAATCAGGGGACATACAGGCCTCCTCTAGTTTGGCGATGTGCAGCAGGGCCCGGTTCTTGGTGCTGCTGAGGGTTTTCTCCAGGCGCTGAAGGCACATGGCAAGCTGCTTCTCCCCAGCTGCTGGAGTGCCGGCCTCCAGCCCCTCCCGGAGCCACTCTGCAGAGGCTGCCGTGCAGCGCAGTAGCCAGTGGAGGGCGCTGAGAAGGGCTCGGCACAGTCCGATGCACTCCTCAGCTTTGCCGTGACAGCTACCGGGAAGGATGCAAAATCAGAGCTCTGTTCTTCCAATGGCTGAAATCCAACCCACCCCAATGTTTCCCAGAGTCCCTGCACTTCCCTACTAGGAACTAGGGCTGAGAAGCTAACAAAGTCCTGGGGAAGACGCTTAGCCCCTTTGGCTTCTACTGGACAAGATTTCAAATGAGCTACTCCAGACACAGAGAAATATCTGTCCTAAGGGAGCGAGGAAAGGAGGGGATGGGTGAGCGTGGATGGGCAGGTGGGGTGAAAAAACGTGAGAACCCAGAGCTGGTCTTGGTCTGTGTGCTAGGAGCTTCACCTCTGCACTAAGACAAGGCTGGAACGTTGTGAGCCCCTTACCCCTGCCTTACCTCAGACGGTCACAAAACATGTCCATGATGTCCAGCAAAGCCTGGACACACAGGTCCCGGGAAAAGTCATCAAACTGCGGAAAGAACCGTCGAGATGCTACGGAACGCCCCCGTTCACCCCCAGGGCTCACACAAGGCAGAGAGTGCATTCAGGATTCCTCCTCTCTCCTCCAACCTTGGGTTCCAGACTCAGCATCCTCAACGCTGGACATTGGCTTCCAATCACCAGCCCCTACTTGCCGGGACCCCCTCCCATGGAAGGCCAGCAATGCCGGCCACAGGCATCATGTGCTGCCTGCCCAGCCTCATGGGTCACAGAATCAGGGCCGCCCGCCAGGAGGTGGGGCCTTGTCTGTCATCTTCCACCTAGCTCCGGAGTGTCTATAGTCATACCTTACTGATGGCTGTGAGGACAGAAGAGTATGACACCATCTGGAGGGAAGAAAGAAAGATAATCCTTAGACCACTCATCTCCCGCAGCTGAGAGGAACAAACACTGCTACTTCAATTTGCTGCAGCGCTCCTGAACCTCAACCCCTTCAAGAGGCTGTCCTCAACCCAGGGAGGGAGAAGCAGGTCACTGTGCTCTGCCCTGTTCCTGCTTCTGTCAGACTCACTGCAAATGGTATCAGCATAAGTCCATCAACAAGATGATTTTGGGGGATACTCAAAGGCTCCACGTTTCATGTTCACATGCTACTTATTGTCCTCAATAAGTGTGGGTTAACTGACAGCTGGCAGGCAGAAGCATGGGCAAGAGTGAAGTCATGTCACTGTATTCCTATAACTTCTGGCAAGAACAGGGGCCTCATCTGGGTAAGAACTAGAGACAAACATTTCCTGCACTGAGTAGGTAGTACCTGCACCTTAAAACAAGGAGTGGCCGGGCATGGTGGTTCACACCTGTAATCCCAGCACTTTGGGAGGCTGAGGAGGGCGGATTACCTGAGGTCAGGAGTTTGAGACCAGCCTGGCCAACATGGTGAAACCCCATCTCTACTAAATATACAAAAATTCACCAGGTACAGTGGCACATGCCTGTACTCCCAGCTATTCAAGAGGCTGAGGCAGGAGAACTGCTTGAGGCTGGGAGATGGAGGCTGCAGTGAGCCAAGATAGTGCCACTGCACTCCAGCATGACTGACAGTGAAACTGTGACTCAAAAAAAAAAAAAAAGAAAAGAAAAGAAGGGAAACAGGGAGTAAGTTTTACCGTATAAACTCTTACTTGTTCTTCAGGACTTACGCTCTAGGACCCATCCGGGACACCTTCCCCGATCAAGCCCAACCTCCCCATCAAAGCTGAACCCCTTCCTCTGTGCTCCAAGTAATCACCTTAGTCATCATTACACGGCAGGTCCCTGCAGTCCCCACTAAAGTAGGAGCTCCTTGAGGACAAGGACATTTCTACTCAGTGACCACCACAAGCTCGATGTTTGCAGAATGAATAAATAAAAACACACTTTTAGCTCAGCATGACTCAAAGTAGCTTCCACAGCTGCCCTATCCATTAGAGAAGTCACTAGCCCCATGTGGCTGTTTAAATGTAAATTAATTAAAGTTAAATAAAATTTAAAATGCATTTCCTCAGTCACACTAGCCACATTTCAAGTGCTCCATGGCCACAGGTGGCCAGTGGCTTCTGTACTGGACAGTGCAGATAAAGAACATTTCTATCACAAAGTCCATGCTGTTACAGAAGTTCTCAGGCTGTTAAGAAATGTCACAGACACACACACCATGGGCTTGTGTGTGACATAAATTTGAGAAACACTAGATTAAACATACACAGAGAATTTTACCACAGAACTTCTTAAACCATGACATACTCATATACAATGAGAATCTCTAAGTAGACTGATGATAAAACAAAGCAATATCCTTCAAACCTACTGGACCAAGGAATCTCATGTGCCCAGTATTTCCAAAATACATTTTAGGAAATACTACCTGAACAGTAAGTTTGCAGAGAACAGAGATGGTATTGAATTTATATCTGTTTCTCTAGCATTTAGCTCGGGAACTGATATGCAATAGGTCCTCAGGACGTTTTTATTACTTTGAATTAGATGAATTCTACTAACTAGATGCCTTCTGGAAAAATCTTACCTTAAAATAAATTTCTGTTAGCAAAACCTATTCATCATCATCATAAGACTGGAGATCTAGTTCAAAAGAAATAATTTGTCCTGACTGAAATTAAACCCTTCAGAAAATCTTTTGTCATATTAAAAAAAATAATTACAGCATGCTGATAAAATATAAAGAATACCACTAAAAAATGGTTACAGTTGTATACTCAAAATCAGTGGCAAAATATACCAAAATACAAAAGCAGGATACAATGACAGAAACTATCAGGACAATCACCACCAAGGCTGTCTCTGCTGGAGGAGAACAAACCTCCAGGCACAGTGGCTCACCCCTGTAATCCCAGAGGATCACTAGGTCAAGAGATCGAGACCATCCTGGCCAACATGGTGAAACCCCGTCTCTGCTAAAAATACAAAAATTAGCTGGGCGTGGTGGCATGTGCCTGTAGTCCCAGCTACTCGGGAGGCTGAGGCAGGAGAATCGCTTAAACCCGGGAGGCAGTGGTTGCAGTGAGCTACTGAACTCCAGCCTGGCAATAGAGCGACACTCAGTCTCAAAAAAAAAGACGAAAGCTGTCTGCTCAATCACCTGGATATGGCAAACTTTCCACCTATGTGTGATTTCCCTATCACCAGAATACACTGCTCTTTTCAGGCGTCTTTCACTAGTACTCCTGGGTGAACAGAAGCAAAACACGGAAGGCTTAAGTACAAGTAGTGTTCAGAACCACCACACTGTGAGGCCAGAACTAGTGTCTGACATCTATCAGAAAGCTGGGAGCCTGCCTGGGCAGGATGACCATAACGTTCCGGCCAGTGTTTTGTTTATTTATAACTGATGTCCCCATAGCAAGTGCTTGGCAAAGAACTGAGCCTTGCTGGATAGCAACCTGCAGGGGGAGCCGGATGTCCCCACTAAACACTGACCCTCATATGCCAGGAGAGAAACCCCCAATCAATCCCGTATGTTCTAAGGGATGCCGTTCGTCAAAATGAATTTCTGGTCTTCCAAGTCTGAATTCTGTTCAGTAGAATTTTGCTAACTGTATCAATAAACCACTGCTACTCCAGAGACCCGAAAATGCTTTCCACATGACGAACTGTTTCACACAGCAGGATCTGGCCTATTCCAGTCTGAATCAGTCTATCACTGGTAGAAGCTCTGAACCACCACAGGCCCCCAGGGCAGGAGAGACCCTCTGTGCCTCTGTGTGGCTACCACGCTGGTGGCTAGCCCTCCCCCGACCGACCCTGCAGCTGCTCTCAAATCCTCTCTGCTCTGCTGAATATTCAACACCCCTACTACTCCTGAGTGCCTTCTACTCGCATAACACTGGGCCAAAGAGCCCCCTGACTCTGAAGGAAGAATAAATTACTAATTATGCACAGCACTTGACAGGTCACAAAGGTATTTCCTATATGCTTGCTTCTCTCTATTACTTCAACCTCTTTTTCTTTTTTTTGTTTTTTCATTTTTTTTCTTCTTTTCTCTCTGCCTCTTTTTTTTTTTTTGCTTCTTTTCTTTCTGCCTCTTTCTCTTTCTTGCCTTTCCCATCAGTGTTTACACAACTCAAGACTCTTCCATTGGTTTGTCTGTTTTTTGAGACAGGGTCTCACTCTGTCACCCAGGCTATGACAGAGCAATGGTGCTCCAGGGTTCAAGCAATCCTCCCACCTCAGCTTCCTGAGGAGCTGAGACTACAGGCGCACACAACTATGCCTAATTTTTTCTTTCTTTCTTTCTTTGAGACGGAGTCTCGCGCTGTAGTATCTAGCCTACAATTCCAGCACTTTGGGAGGCGAAGGCAGGAGGATCACAAGTTCAGAAGTTTGAGACCAGCCTGACCAACATGGTGAAAGCCCATCTCTACTAAAAATACAAAAATTAGACGGGCGTGGTGGTGTGCACCTGTAATCCCAGCTACTCAGGAGGCTGAGGCAGGACAATCACTTGAACCGGGAGGCGGAGGTTGCAGTAAGTCAAGATGGCACCACTGCACTCCAGCCAGGGTAACACAGTGCGACGTCGTCTTGAAAAAATAAAAATAGGCCAGGCGAGGTGGCTCACGCCTGTAATCCCAGCACTTTGGGAGGCCAAGGCAGGCGGATCATGACGTCAGGAGATCAAGAAGATCCTGGCTAACATGGTGAAACACCGTCTCTGCTAAAAATACAAAAATCGACGAGGTGTGTTGGTGTGTGCCTGTAATTCCAGCTACTTGGAAGGCAAAGGCAGGACAATCGCTTGAACCCAGTGTGGGGGTAGTGGGTTGGGGGAGGTTGCAGGGAGCCAAGATGGTGCCACTGCTCTCCAGCCTGGGCAACACAGCAAGACTCCGTCTCAAAAAAAAGTATACATGGAACATCACGCAGCAGTAGGTGAGGCCTGAGCTCCATGGCTCATGCCTATAATCCCAACACTTTGTAAGGCCAGGGTAGGCAGATTAAGCTCAGGAGTTCAAGATGAACCTGGGCAACATGGCAAAACCTTGCCTCTACAAAAAATGCAAAAATTGGTTGGGTATGGTGGTGCGCACCTGTAGTTCAAGCTACCTGGGGGGCTGAGGCGGAAGGATCACTCAAGCCAAGGAGGTCACAGCTGCAGTGAGCCACTATTGTGCCAGGGCACCAGCCTGGGCAACACAGCAAGGATCCTGACTCTTAAAAAACTTTTAATTAAAAAAAAAAAAATCTTATGTGTCAACTGAGACACACTATTCAGCAATTAAAAAAAAAAAGGAATGGGGCCGGGCATGGGTGGCTCACATCTGTAATCCCAGCACTTTGGGAGGCCAAGAAAGGAGGATCACTTGAGCCCAGGAGTTTGAGACCAGTCTGGGCATCAAAGTGAGACCCCATCTCCACAAAAATGTAAAAATTACCAGCCTGGGCAACATAGGGAGATCCCATCTTTACAAAAAATTTAAAACTTAGCCAGGCATGGTGGTGCATGCCTGTAGTCCCAACTCCTTTGGAGGCTGAGGCAGGAGGATCACTTGAGCACAGCAGGACGAGGTTACAATAAGCTGTGATCATGCCACTGTACACTCCAGCCTGGGTGACACAGTCAGACCCTGTTTCAAATTAAAATAAACAAATAAAAAAGCATGAACTACTAACATGTACAACATAAATATCAAAAACATTTATGTTAAACAAAAGACAGTATACTATATCTGACTACATTTCTACAAAATCCAAATACAGGCAATTGTGGGAGAGGGGAGTGGAACAGAAAGTGGTAAAAGGGAACTTTCTGGGAGAACAGAAATATTCTGTATCTTATTTTGGATGCTGGTGACATGGGTATATACAACTGCTAAAACCCACTGAACTGATCTTAAGATCTTTGTGTGTTATTCTATGTTCATTAAAATATGCTTTTTTTTGAGACGGAGTTTCGCTCGTTACCCAGGTTGGAGTGCAATGGCGCGATCTCGGCTCACTGCAACCTCCGCCTCCTGGGTTCAGGCAATTCTCCTGTCTCAGCCTCCTGAGTAGTTGGGAAAAATAGGCATATTTTTAAGGAAGTCCTGTCACGTGACTCCTCCACTTAAAACCCTTTAAATGACTACTTGTTACCCTAAAATAGAGTCCAAATTCTCTTAGCATCACTCACAGGTCTGTTACAACCTTATCATTCTCTCTCTAAACCACCACCCTCCTTAAAGTGCCAGTCTAGCAATTCTAAAGGTGCAGTCCAGGAACTCCTCCGGGTCCCCAAGACCTCTCAGGGGGTCTAGAAAGTCAAAACTATTTTTAAAATACTACTAAGATATTGTTTACCTTTTTGGTCTAATTCTCTCACAATTATACAGTGGAGTGTCCTGGAGGCTCCATGACGTGTGATGGTATTATACAATTAAATGTGTCAACAACTGAAATACCTATATAACTTAGTCATGGAATTTTCCAAATTACCAATTCATGATGTTACAAAAATCATACATAGATAAAAGATCTACTCAAGAAGCAATAAAGAGACTAGTGAATTTCATCTCATTTTATTTTTTATTGAGACAGAGTCTTGCTCTGTCTCCCAGAATGGAGTGCAGTGGCACAATCTCGGCTCACCGCAACCTCCGCCTCCTGGGTTCAAGAGATTCTCCTGCCTCAGCCTCCCGAATAGATGGGATTACAGGCGCACACTACCATGCCTGGCTAATTTTTTGTATTTTCAGTAGAGAAGGGATTTCACCATGTTGGCCAGGCTGGTCTCGAACTCCTGACCTCAGGTGATCCACCCACCTCAGCTTCCCAAAGTGCTGGGATTACAGGTGGGAGCCCCCATCCCCCACCCTGAGACCAATGAATGTCAATGTAATAGTATAAAAAGTTCACTGATAAGCCTTCAAATTACCTGTTGAATTTTAGTATACTATCAAAGAAAAATATCAGTTACCTGAAAAGCTTATTAAAATACTCCTCCTGGCCAGGCGCAGTGGCTTACACCTGTAATCCCAGCACTTTGGGAGCTCAAGGCAGGTAGATCATGGGGTCAGGAGTTCAAGACCAGCCTGAACAACATGGTGAAACCCTGTCTCTACTAAAAATACAAAAATTAGCCAGGTGTGATGGCAGGCACCTGTAGTCCCAGCTACTCGGGAGGCTGAGGCAGGAGAATCACTTGAACCTGGGAGGCAGAGGTTGCAGTGAGCTGAGATCATGCTACTGTACTCTAGCCTGGGAGACACAGTGAGCAAGACTCCATCTCAAAAAACAAACAAACAAAAAAAAAAAAAAAACTCCTTTTTCAAACTAAACATCTGATATCTGAGGCCAGATTTTCTTCATAAGCTTCAAACAAAAAATGCCTTTCATGACAATGGAATACAAAAGCATTTTTGAAAATTCCGCTTTTTTTTTTTAAGATGGAGTCTCACTCTGTCGTCCAGGCAGGAGTACAGTGGAGTGATTTCAGCTCATTGCAACCTCCACCTCCAGGGTTCAAGCAATTCTCATGCCTCAGCCTCCTGAGTAGTGCCCACCAACACACCTAGCTAACTTGTTTTTTTTTTGAGACGGAGTCTAGCTCTGTCGCCCAAGCTGGAGTGCAGTGGTGCAATCTCGGCTCACTGCAACCTCCACCTCCCGGATTCAAGCGATTCTCCTGCTTCAGCCTCCCAAGCAGCTGGGATTACAGATGCCTGCCACACACCCAGCTAATTTTTGTATTTTTAGTAGAGATGGGTTTCACCATGTTGGCTGGTCTTGAACTACTAATCTCAAGCGATTCACCCACCTTGGCCTCCCAAAGTGCTGGGATTCGGGATTACAGGTGTGAGCCACCACACCCAGCCAATATTTTTTTTTAATATTTGAAGAGATTTATTCTGAGCCAAATATGAGTGATTATGGCCCTTCAGGAGGTCCAGAAAATATGTGCCCAAGGTGTTTGGGGTGCAGCTTGGTTTTAAGATTTTAGGGAGGCATGAGATCAAATGCAATCAAATACTTCTAAGAAAAATCTCGAAATGTTTAAGAATGTAAAGGTGTCCTGAGACCAGGTGCAGTGACTCACACTCATAATCCCAGCACTTTAGGAGGACAAGGTGGGAGGATTACTTGAGACCAGGAGTTCAAGACCAGTCTGGGCAACATATCAAGACCCCTGTCTCTACATAAAATACAAAAAAATTAAAAGGAGAAAAAAGAAAAGAGAAAGGGGTCCTGAGAGCAAACTCCTTTTCTCTAACCACACCAAATTATTTTCAGTTCCTGAACGACATTATGTGATTCTTGCCTCCCAGCCAGTACATATCCTTTTCTCTGCTTTGCACACACACTCTCCTCAATGTGCCTGGCTAACTCCTACTCAATATTCAGGTCTTGGTTTAAACATCATATCCTCTACACAGCCTTCCTTGACTGTTCAGACTGGACCTGGGTGCCTTTCCCAGGTATTACCATAGCAAGGACAGTTCCCAGCTTAAAAATGGTTCACCTGACAAATTTTCAACTTTATGATGGTGTAAAAAGAGATATGCATGGGCACAGTGGCTCATGCCTATAATCCCACCAATTTGGGAGGCTGAGACGGGTGGATCACTTAAGGTCAGAAGTTTGAGACCAACCTGGTCAACATGGTGAAACCCCATCTCTACTAAAAATACAAAAATTAGCTGGGTGTAGTGGTGTACACCTGTAATCCCAGCTACTCAGAAGGCTAAGGCAGGAGAATCGTTTGAGTTCAGGAGGTGGAGGCTGTGGTGAGCTGACATCATGCCACTGCACTCCAGCCTGGGGGACAAGAGTGAAACTCCAGCTCAAAAAAAAAAAAAAAAAAGAGACCAGGTGCGATGGCTCATGCCTGTAATCCCTGCACTTTGGGAGGCCGAAGTGGGCAAATCACAATGTCAGGAGATCAAGACCAACCTGGCTAACATGGTGAAACCTGTCTCTACTAAAAATACAAAAAGTTAGCTGGGCGTGGTGGCATGTGCCTATAATCCTAGCTACTCAGGAGGCTGAGGCAGGAGAATTGCCTGAACCCGGGAGGCAGAGGTTACAATGAGCTGAGATCACACCACTGCACTCCAGTCTGGTCCACAGAGCAAGACTCTGTCCAAAAAAAAAAAAGAGAGAGAGAGAGATACCCATTCAGGCTGGGCACGGTGGCTCATGCCTATAATCCCAACACTTTGGGAGGCCGAGGTGGGTGGATCACCTGAGGTCAGGAGTTCAAGACCAGGCCTGGCCAACATGGTAAAACCCTGTCTCTACTAAAAGTACAAAAATTAGCTGGGTGTGGTGGTGTGCACTTGTGTTCCCAGCTACTCAGGAGACTGAGGCAGGAGAATCACTTGAGCCCAGGAGGTGGAGGTTATGGTGAGAAGAGATCACACCACCGCACTCCAGCCTGGGTCACAGTGTAAGACCTTGTCTCAAAAAAGTTATGAGATACGCATTTAGTAGAAATTGTACTTTGGCTGGGTGCAGTGGCTCACGCCTGTAATCCCAACACTTTGAGAGTCTAAGGCAGGTGGATCACGAGGTCAGGAGTGATGGGCACCTGTTCCCAGGTACTCGGGAAGCTGAGGCAGGAGAATTGCTTGAATCTAGGAGGCAGAGGTTGCAGTGAGCCAAGATCACAGTACTGCATTCTAACCTGGGCGACAGAGCAAGACTCTGTCTCAAAAAGAAAAAAATTAGACTTCAAGTGCTCATACATGGAAGCCATTATCCTCAGTGAAATAACTCGGAAAGAGAAAGTCATATACCACATGTTCTCACTGATAAGTGGGAGCTAAACAACAGGTAGACTAATAGACACTAGACAATATAAAAGGTGGGAAGGTGGGAGTGGAGTGAGGGTTGAAAAATTACTTATTGGGTACAATGTTCACTGTTGGAGTGATGGGTATACTAAAAGTCCAGATTTCCCATGATGCAATATATGCACATAAGAAATCTGCACTTCTGGCCAGGCACGGTGGCTCATGCCTATAATCCCAGCACTTGGTGAGGCTGAGGCAGGTGGATCATCTGAGATCAGGAGTTTGAGACCAGCCTGGCCAACATGGCAAAACCCCATCTCTACTAAAAATACAAAAATTAGCTGGGTGTGATGGCAGGTGCCTGTAGTCCCAGCTACTCAGGAGGCTGAGGCACAAGAATCACTTGACCAAGGAGGCGGAGGTTGCAGTAAGCCAAGGAGTGCACATCACTGCACTCCAGCCTGAACAATAAAGACTGTCACACACACACACACAAAAGAAATCTGTACTTGTACCCCCACTAAATATACAAAAATAAATAGCCATACAATAATTCTGTTTTCATTTTCAGTACAATATCCAATAAATTACCTGAGACCAGGCACGGCTGCTCATGCCTGCAATCCCAGCACAAAGGGAGGCCAAGGAGGGTAGATTGCTCGAGCCCAGGAGTTCAAGACCAGCCTGGGCAATATGGAAAAACCCGGGCTATACAAAAAATATACAAATTGGCTGGGCACACGCCTGTAGTCTCAGCTACTCAGGAGACTGAGATGGGAGGATCACCTGAACCAGAGAGTTGGAGGCTACAGTGCACTGTGACTGTGCGGCTGCACTCCAGTCTGGGTGACAGAGTGAAAGTCTGTCTCAAAAAATAAAAATAAATAAATCACATGAGATATTCAACACTTCATTATAAAATAGGCTTTGTGGGCCGGGCATGGTGGCTCATGCCCGTAACTCCAGCAATTTGGGAGACCAAGGCAGGCAGATCACCTGAGGTCAGGAGTTCAAGACCAGCTTGGCCAATATGGTGAAACCTCGCCTCTACTAAAATATACAAAAAAATTTGCCAGGCATGGTGACCAGTGCCTGTAATTCCAGCTACTCAGGAGGCTGAGGCAGGGAGAATTGCTTGAACCAGGAGGCAGAGGTTGCAGTGAACCGAGGTTGTGCCACTGCACTCGAGCCTGGGTGGCAGGCTTCTCAAAAAACAAAAATAAAAATAAATTAAACGGGCTTTGTGTTAGATGATTTTTCCCAACTGTAAGCTAGAGTGTTCTGAGTACATTTAAGGTAGATATAAGACCTTTGGTAAGTTATGTAATATTAAGTACATTTTCAACTTCTGAGGGGTATATCAGAACATAACCCCACTGTCAGCTGAGGAGCATCTGTACTCTACCCTAACCTTTATCATAAACTCATCCAGTGACTGCTTATTTACATGTCTGTATTACCCACTAAATTCTGTGTGTACTGGGATCAGGTCTTGTTCACAGCTGTGTCCCCAGGGGCTAAAACTGTCTTGCACGTATAAGCATTCATGAACATTTGTTGACAGAATAAGTAAATGAAATCCTTTTTCTTTTGGTTGTTGTTGGTGGTGGGGTTTTTTTGTTTTCTTTTTTTGAGACAGAGTTTCATTCTTGTTGTCCAGGCTGGAGTGCAATGGCATGATCTCAGCTCATCGAAACCTCTGCCTCCCGCGTTCAAGCAATTCTCCTGCTTCAGCCTCCCGAGTAGCTGGAATTACAGGCATGTGCCACCACATCTGGCTAATTTTGCATTTTTAGGAGAGATGGGGTTTCTCCATATTGGTCAGGCTAGTCTTGAACTCCTAATCTCAGGTGATCTGCCTGCCTTAGCCTCCCAAAGTGCTGGGATTACAGGCGTGAGCCACCACGCCTGGTCCTTGCTTTTAAGAGATGGAGTCTTGTTCTGTTGCCCAGGCTGGAGCTCAGTGGCACAATCAGTGCTCACTGCAGCCTCAAACTCCTGGGCTCAAGCAATCCATCCACCTCAGCCTTCTGAGTAGGTGGGGCCACAGGCCTGTGCTACCTCCTACCACTCCTAGCAGAATACATGAATGTAATATTCATCATAACAAATGAAGTACTATTTTTTTTTTTTTAGACGGAGTTTCGCTCTTGTTACCCAGGCTGGAGTGCAATGGTGTGATCTCGGCTCCCCGCAACCTCTGCCTCCTGGGCTCGGGCAATTCTCCCATCTCAGCCTCCCGAGTAGCTGGGATTACAGGCGCACGCCACCATGCCCAGCTAATTTTTTGTATTTTTAATAGAGACGGGGTTTCACCACGTTGACCAGGATGGTCTCAATCTCTTGACCTCGTGATCCACCCGCCTCGGCCTCCCAAAGTGCTGGGATTACAGGCGTGAGCCACCGCGCCCGGCCCAAAGTACTATTGTTTTAATGAGATCACTGAAACTCAGTGAAATGATCTATTCAAACAAATTCATCCAGAAAGAGTAGACTGACAACTGCACAACTGTACTCTAAATTTTGTTTGTTTTCTGAGACAGGGTCTCACCCTGTTGCTCTGGCTGGAGTGCAGCGGCAGGATCATGGCTCATTGCAGCTTTGACCTCCCAGGGCTCAGGTGATCCTCCCACCTCAGCCTTCCAAGTAGCTGGGACTACAGGGGTGCCACCACACAGGGCTCTTTTTATATTTTTGGGTAGAGATTGGGCTTTGCCATGTTACCCAGGCTGGTCTCAAACTCCTGGGATCAAGCAATCTGCCCACCTCGGCCTCTCATAATGCTGGGTTTACAGGCATGAACCACCAGGGCCCAAATGCACCAAACGCACTCCAAGTTTTTTACCCCCAAAACTCTCATTTCTTGGTGGGAGTTTGGAGGGAGCTTACCTGGGAACTAATGGCATACTTCAGGTAGGACAAGATGAGAGGATTGGGAGATGGTCCAATCATGGCCTGCTCCAATAATGCATCTGCAAGGGGAATAACAAAAATGACTGAGCGATTACAACTTCTCTGGCTTTATCCCTCCCATCCTTTTTTTCCCAGTTCACTTGAGACCTGCCAGGTTGAGAATGTCCCAGGTGGCTCCTTTGGGAAAGAATTTCTTCATGTTGATTGCCCACTGGTAGTCACTCCAACGCTCCTTCCAGGCTTGCAAAATGGCTTGCTTCAGGTTCACCACCTTCATGATTTCACTCTGGCGCCTGTGGCGGCCGGCTTTGAGGTGAGAGAAATGGAGCTAAACAAAAAGAGACGAAGTTCTAAGGAGAACAGGGGAAGGCAAAATTAAATAGAAAGGAGAAGATGCGGAAGATTTAAGTGAAGTAGAGGAATTTGAAAGAAAAAGAGGTAAAGGCAAGCTCCTGTCAGGCTCTCTCCCCCTAAACCACCCTTCCTTAAACTGGGGCACTAAGAAGAAAGTATCTGGGACAGGCGCAGTGGCTCACACTTGTAATTCCAGCACTTTGAGAGGCCAAGGCGGGTGGATCCCCTGAGATGGGGAGTTCGACACCAGCCTGACCAACATGGAGAAACCCCGTTTCTACTAAAAATACAAAATTAGCCGGGCCTCGGCGGCGCACGTCTGTAATCCCAGCTACTCGGGAGGCTAAGGCAGGAGAATCACTTGAACCCCGGAGGCGGAGGTTGCGGTGAGCCGAGATCGCGCCATTGCACTCCAGCCAGGGCACAGGAGTGAAACTCCGTCTCAAAAATAAATAAATGAAGAAAGTATCAAAGGAACTAATAGAAAGACTGAGGAGGGCATCAAGGGGTTAAGCCAGTCCTGGTTGCCTAATTACGCCCTTAGCTCTAAATGCATCCCTCGGCCACCACCACGCCAAGTTTAGATTTGTCCCCTCATTAACTCCACCTTCTCCAACCCTGTTGTAACTATACCTCCCAATTTCCTTTTCATCCACCACCTCCCCAAATTTAAGCCTACCACACAATCCAGTTCTAGGTCCTAGGCATCGCCATTTTGACCCTTGTCAAGAAGTTCACTTTCTATTGGCTGGGAGTAACAAATGCCAACCAATAGAAATGCAGCAAGGAACGCCCCGCTGTCTTCTGGGAATTGTAGTTCCTTGGACGGAAACCGTATTTGTCTGCGCTGGCGAGGAAACTAAGGGACTAGGCTAGTCGGCCCGCATTGTTCCTCTCCGTTAAGGGAGGACATCCAGGAGCTGAGGCGCCACAGAGACTCAAAGACTCGACGAGCTCGAAAGGCCGCTCGTAACCCGACGTTGCCCACGTCGTCACTGTCGACCGGGCTTCTCCATCGTATTCCGACACCCTTTCGTTCGTTAGCCTTGTTAGTAGGTGCGGCAAGGGTGTGGCTGGGGACAAGGGAGTGGCGTGGAGGGCAAGGGTGTTGCGTTCAGCAATACGATCTTTCTCTTTTTCTGGCCCTCTTTCTGTTCTCCTAAGCCCCTGGGGCTACCAGAGTTATTCTCATTTCCATACCTATATTTCAAAAGCGACACTGACGTGCCTTAGTTGCACACAGATCACCACCCCGAGTCTGACAGTCCTGCCAGAATCTCCGGGAACTCCATAGTTAATGAATACAAGGGAAAGTAAGGAGGAAACTAAGGTGAAGGTGATCAAAATCAAAGGAATTCTGAGAAACTGTCACAGCTAAGAGGGCTAAGGAGACCTGATGATTAAATGTAATGTGGTTTTCTGAATGTGATCATGGAGGAGAAAAGGAATACTGGATAAAAACTAAGGAAATCTAAATAAAGCATGGACTTCAGTTAATAATAATGTACCAATATTAGTTAATGAGTTGTTACAAATGCATCATATTAATGCTAAGATGTTAATCAAAGAAAAATTGGGTGCAGAATATGTGGGGGATCCTCTATCACCTTCATGTTTTTTTTCCTGTAAATCAAAAACTTTTTTTTTTTAAGATGGAGTTTCTTGTTCCCCAGGCTGAAGTGCAATGGCGAGATCTCAGCCTCCCAGGTTCAAGAGATTCTCCTGCCTCAGTCTCCCAAGTAGCTGGGATTACAGGCATGCGCCACCATGCCCGGCTAATTTTTGTTTTTTTTTTTTAGTAGAGACAGGGTTTTTCCATGTTAATCAGGGTGGTCTCTAACTCCTGACCTCAAGTGATCCGCCCATTTGGTCTCCCAAAGGGCTGGGATTACAGGCGTAAAGCACAGTGCCGGGCCCCAATTTTCTTTCTTTCTTTTTTTTTTTTTTTTTTTGAGACGGAGTTTCGCTCTTGTTACCCAGGCTGGAGTGCAATGGCACGATCTCGGCTCACCGCAACCTCCACCTCCTGGGTTCAGGCAATTCTCCTCAATTTTCTTTTAAGTTTGTTGTTGTTTAAATCTTGTTTGTCCCACAGGTCCGTATATAAATTATTATGTCCAGGGCCTTGAGCATAGCCTTTCTTTCCCCCAGTGAGAAACCCAAAAGCAAAGGTTACCCACCTCTGGGTTCAGTGTCTGAGCCTCCTTATGCATAGTCCTCATCCCTCCCCATACTATGGACTGGGGTCATCCCTAATATTTACAACCAGAAATAAGAGTATATTACTCAAGAGGCTGAGGCAGGAGGATCACTTGAGCTCAGGAGTTCAAATCCAGCCTGGGCAACATAACGAGCCTCTTAGCTCTAACAAAATAATAAAGAAATAAACATGGAGGCCTTTAGCCAGGCCCGATATCCTAGTATCGTAGTTGACAAGTTCAAGCTCAATCTGTATTCCCCAGCAACCATTCTTTATTTGATTGATTGATTGATTGATTTTTTGAGACAGAGTCTTGCTCTGTTGCCCAGGCTGAAATGCAATGGTGCAATCTCAGCTCACTGCAATTTCCACCTCCCAGTTTCAAGTGATTTTCCTGCCACAGCCTCCCATGTAGTTAGAATTACAGGTGCGTTTCACCACGCCTGGCTAATTTTTGTATTTTTATTAGACAGGGTTTCACCATGTTGGCCAGGCTGGTCTCAAACTCCTGACCTCAGGTGATCCACCTCTGAAAGTGCTGTTATTACAGGTGTGAGCCACCACACCTAGCCTCTGACAGCCATTCTTTCCTCACCCTTTGAGTGGCAAAATCAGTCCTCAGGAGGATAAAGCTGGGAGAGCAGCCCACTAAGGCTCTGGAAGCAAAACTGTGGTCATTTGGGCAGAGAATTACAGCACCCTGGGTGTCTAGAGCGTGATCTAAACAGGGAGTCAAGGCCTTCTGTTCCAAAGGGAAGAGTGTGGCTAAAGGAGGGTCGGGTCATGTCCCCTGTGGTTGGTATTGCCTATGGCCTTTCTCCCTCACCATATACTCAGTCCACACCCCTCCCTTCAGCTCCCTTTGTGCCTCCCCAAGTGATATCACTGGGGTGTAGTGTGTATACAAAACAGCTGCCAAACATGTGTTGCCAAAGCTTCTAAAGCAGGAAGAAGGGACAACATGGATTTCTCACCTTCACCTTCCAGACGGCCCCCGTTACTCCACTCACACTTGAGACTGCCTCGAACCCTGCTTCTCCTCAGTCTTTCACGTATCTGACTTCCTGTCTTCTCCCAGGCCCTCACTCTACCTTCGCCTGCTCCCCTGCTCTCATTCCATGTCTGTTTGTGCAGCCTGAGGCTCCCCCTCCCACCTGGAGCCATTCCTGGATCATCCTGGAGCTCCTGCCCCATCCCTCAGAGCCCAAACTGCCTCTCTTGGAGAGAAGCTGTCAACTCTGTGACTGCTCCTGGCTGAGTTAGTGGGTGCAGGGTCCAGTCCACACAGGACTGGGGACTATTTGGGCCCTGAGGATGGTGATATTCTGAGCTCAAACCATTCCCTCAGGCAGAGAGCCTGGCAGCGTTCTAGGGAGGTACCTCCTCCCCACTTCGCAGTGACAGGGAGGCGGCTTTTGTAGTCAGGCCATCTGCCTTCTCTGTCTCCCCACCTCCCACCAGCAGCCCTTTCTCTAGGCTTGGCAAGGTTTCCCCGAAGGCTGGACGTATGTACAAGGACTCCCTTAGCTCTGGGCAAGGACCATTTTTAATTTCTCCACTTTGACCTTCCTGCCTCTCTAGTCTGTAAACATCAGAGGCAGCCTTTCCTATACCACCTCTTCCTTCCATACCACAGTATCTTCCTAGGGACCCCCTTGAGCTGTCTGGCTCACTGCAAGCACAGGACCCCATGATAATCCTCCAAAGAGTGAAAAGAGAGATGCTAACATTTCCTTTGGGTGTACAACAAATAACCCTCGGCCCATCTCAAAGCCCCTTCCTACTTCCCCCACTTTCTTTGGCTGTTCATTCCCTCCCAACAGGGACAGGGGCTGAGCTTCCACCTCTGCTGTCCTAGCCCCGAGCCCCAAGCTCTTTCTTCATCTTGTTGGCTACCCTGGCTAGAGAGAGAACAGGGGCAGGTGGAAGTCAACCAGTCAGAGTGACATGGCAACACCTGGAGAAGTGTCAGAAAAGTAGCTAGGCCAGAGTGAGGTAAGAGGCAGCGAGAAACAGGATTCTGGGTACCCAAGGGGAAGGGGACATTTCTTATCTATCTAGGCTAGAAAACAGTATAAGGAAAAGTGGCAAGAGTCCAGACCCAAAAACCCAGAAACATTGAAATCGTTGGTAAGCATACAAGGCACTGAGGGTGTCAGCCTCCCTTCTCTCCATAGGGAAACTGAGTCATTCCTTTTCCCGAAGTGGAACATTTTTCTCTGGAAGCTTGCCTGGGTCCCCCCACTATGGGCAGCAGGTGGATGGGAAAAGAAAGACAGTCACTCCCACACACTCATACACAGCTGGCTCCAAACCAGTTTCCTCCCCATACCAGTCACCAAAGCAAAATCCCTGCTTTCTATCTATCTGGGGGAGGGGGTAATGGAAAAGAGGCTGCAAGGTGGCTGCACCTCAGGGACTCAGCTCAGGGTGTCACTTCCACCCACAGCGCCTGTCCCCCACAGGTGCTGTCTCTGTCTTCCCACTGCCCCTGGAGAGTGAAAGGCAGAATTTGAATCAACTCTTGGAGTGGCTTCCCCTCTAACACCCGGAAGGATGGCCTTCCTTCTCCATATTCCTCGCACAGAGAAGAGAGGCCTGTGATCCTGAGGCCTGGACCAGACAGTGGCTGAGTAGCGAGGTGAGCCTGCCATTTCCTTTGTATCGCCCCTCCCTCCAGGCCCTGAGAGCTGCTCTACTTTCTACTTTTGGCTTCCATATCATACTGCCCCATCCTCTCCTTTAACTGGAGGGGGATAGCTGCAGAAAGGTAAGCCCCAAACTCTGATAGCAAGGGAGACTTCCTTGCTCCCCCTCCTCTCCTCTCTCCTGCTGGCAAAGATGGGATGAGAAGACTGTAAGGCAAAGTGAAACCAGAAGCTGGGAGCATTTGGGGAATCTAATACTTCGCACGTATTAAATGCTTTAAAAAAAAGTGTCAGATGAATGAATAAAGGTAGGAGAAACCCTGAAAGACAGCCTGGAAAAGGTGTCAGCTTCTTTTTCCATTTCTTACCTCAGCTACCAAAAGCAAGGCTCAGCCAGTCCTGGTCTCTTCCCTGGCTCCCTCTTTTGTGACCCATAGCAAGGGCACCTGATGGGACAAAAGGGAAAATTAAATGGTCACTTTCTCTTACCAGGGTAATTATTTGCTAATTTCCCAATCTCTCACCTGCCTCAGCCTCCCAAGTAGCCAGGACTGAAGGTGCAGTGCACGCCACCACACCCAGATCATTTGTGAGTTTTTTTTTTTTAAGATGGGGGGGGGTCTCATTATGTTGCCCAGGCTGGTCTTGAACTCCTGACCTGAAGAGATCCTACCACCTCAGCCTCCCAAAGTACTGGTAATGTGAGCCACCTTGCCCAGTCTGCTCTCCAACTTTCTTTCCTCCATTTCCACCACTCTTCTTGATTGGGAAATCCCTCAGAGGGAGAAACATCTGAGCTTTGAGTTCTCTTAGCTGGTGGAGCCTCAGTTTCCTCTGCTGTCTTTCCAGAGCACCCCCAGTAAGTTCAGCTCTATCTGCAGAGTCTAGAGGTATATGCTGGACGTGCCATCACTTGCTGACCTAGGCCCAGGAGGTCAAGGCTGACCTAGAGGAGGGGAATTACTGAGGCCAGGCCACAGAGCTTGTTCCAGGGTGGCTGGTAGAGGGGACTGTCTCCTGTTTCCCCAAACTGCTAGAGATGTGTAAGCCTTCTGGGCAGGGGTAGAAGATGCTATGTGGGGTCTTAGCTGCCAGACTTTGAAAAAAAAACCTCTTCAGAAAGATATCTGGTTACCTTGTTTCCTAGAGGTCGTATCCTCAAGAAATCTTGGGGTGCTTCCTAGCAATAGTCTGGAAGGAAGGGAGGGGCCTGGGCATGGCTGTTCTGATGGGAGCCCAGAGAACAGGCTGTTTCTGCTACCTCCTTGGCAACGGAAATCTCAGCTGCAGGGGCCATCAGACATATCCCCTTGGAGAGTCTATCCATCCTTATTCATGCCACCCCTACCCTTCTGATAGATTCGGGGAATGCGCTGAAGCAGAGATGGAGAATGGGAGGGGACAGCCCTGATGGGGGGTTTCATGACAAGGACAGAGCCGGAGCCGAGGATGAACTGAATCTAAGAAGAGCTAGCAGCTTCAAGAAATGGGTGGGCAGGGTGAGTGGGCTGGGAAGACAGAGGATGCAATACAGGGACAGGGGTTCTAAGCCCAGACCTGGGCTGGATCCTGGCACCTGGGCAGAGGCCTGCTTTGAAGGCAGTGTGCCCTTCACTTTGTCCTGCCCAGATCTGTCACCAGTACATAATGGGAGCCCAGGAAAGAGAGAGAGGTAAAGAGAAGATAGGGGTGGCCGGCATGGTGGCTCGCGCCTGTAATCCCAGCACTTTAGGAGGCCAAGGCAGGAGGATCACTTGAGGCCAGGAGTTCAAGACCAGCCTGGCCAACATGGTGAAATACCTTCTCTACCAAAAAATAAAAAAATAAAAACCAATTAGCTGGGTATGCTAACACATGCCTACAATCCTAGCTACTTGGGAGGGTGGGAAATGAAAATCCCTTGAACTCAGGAGGCGGAGGTTGCAGTGAGCCAAGACTGTGCCACTGCACCCAAGCCTGGGCAAAAGAGGAAGACTCTGTCTCTAATAATAATAATAATAATAAATTTTTTAAAGGAGAAGATGGGGGCTGGGCATGGTGGCTCACACTTGTAATCCCAGCACTTTGGGAGACCAAGGCGGATGGATAACCTGAGGTCAGTAGTTCGAGACCAGCCCCCAACATGGAGAAACCCTGTCTCTACTAAAAAAAAATACAGAATTAGCTGGCATGGTGGCACATGCCTGTAGTCCCAGCTACAGGGATGCTGAGGCGGGAGAATTGCCCTAACCCGGGAGGCGAAGGTTGCAGTGAACCAAGATCACAGCATTGCACTCCAGCCTGGGCAACAAGAGAAAAACTCCATTTCAAAAAAAAAAAAAAAAAGGAGTGGGGGAGAAGATGGAAATGGTAAACCCTTGTCTTTGAGTGCCCTACTCTGCCCTTCAGGAAAAAAAAAGGGAATCAGAAGGCACATCATTTTATATGGCTTTGGATCTAGGATTTCAGAAAGTCTTCCCCACACAATATTATAGGGCCTTGCATCAAAGAGAGATATGGTGGGGAAAGCCAGGATGGAAGGGAGACAAAACCACAGCACCTTCCTCCTCCGCCTCTGGACTCCATCACTCCAGCCCCAATCCACATGACTGCTGGCCCTCCCCACTGCCTCCTAGTTCTGTCTTTGTGACGCAGAGTATAAATGTATCTCATGCATCAGGATTCCCTCCCAGCTCCTTAAGCAGCCCAATCCCAACGGACTAGTTCCACACAGGGTAGAGCACAGACCCCAAGCACTATACACTGTAGCCGTGCACCCCAGGGTTTCGGCCAAACCTCATCACCGAGGAGGTGGCACCCACCGGCAGGCAGCCACCCTCAGTGCACCTCATTCTGCTCACTGCACTGACTCTGCACGCTGCAGCCTCCTGCCCCACACTGCAGCTGTTGCTTGTCTCCCGTGAGCCCAGACTGAACACAGGTTCGCTTACCGCGTGGAGACTCTGCACGCTGCTGCCTCAACTCCCCCTTCTAGCTGCCACTGCACCTCACAGGCTCCCTTCACCTATGGCATGCCCTCAACACCACCGCTGCACTCTGTATGCCATAGATTTCATCCCAGCTGCTTTTCTCATCTCCATGGTTCCAGGGACCCCCAGAGAGGTACCCTCCCCTCCGCCAAGCATTACAAACTCCAGTATCCCCTGTGAAAGAAGTGGCTCCAACAGCACTGAGGATGCAGGAGGCTGAGACTGAGACATGAGCAAGGGCAGCCCAGCTTGGATAAGCTGTGGGTCAGGATCCCACACTCGGCAAGTGATTCTATCCAGTATAACCTGGGCCAGGAGCTGAGCAGCTCCCCCTGACACACACGCTCACACACAAACACACACCCCTCTCCAAGAGCAGACTGTGTAGCAGGGCCCCACCCTGAGAGCCGTGGGAAGGCTGTGGCCCCCACTGGTAAAACTGGGCTAATGACAGCAGGGGAACCGGCGGGGCCAGGGGCGTGCTGGGGTAATTAGGGCTTGGCCTGGAACTGGGAGATCCCGAGATGAAAGGGGCTCTGGCGTCACTGGGTTGGTTTTATGTCCATGAATTGCAGATGCGTGTGTGTGTGTGTTGTGTGTGTGTGTATGTGTGCTGGGGGTGGGGCTGGCACAGTGGAAACCTCTCCTTTGGGTTGGGTTAGGGGGTCCATTTGTATGCAGCCCACCGGCTTCCTTAGATTGACTCTGGTACCATTTGGATTTTGGTGGGAACAAACACGGGGGGAAATACCACCACCCAGGAGCTAGGAATTGAGGGGGTAAGGCAAATCTTGTCCCCTCCCCGAGCTGAGGAGAGGGAGCAGATTGTTGGGGAAATGGCTGGTGACAGAGAATAGAAAGAGCCTATATGGAGAAGGGTGATGTTGGAAAGGGGAGGCAGTGGATCGGTATCGATGTTAGAAATGAGAGGGGAGGGAGGTACTGAGCCCACACAAGGATTAAAAACACAGGATGATTGAAGTTAAAAGGACGTCAGGGGTGATCTGCCCAGCCTTCGCGGCTGAAGCTTGAGGAAGCTCTGCCCCGACAGCAGTGGTGATTTGTCAAGGTCACACAGTGAGTTACTGGCGGAGAAGGGACCCGAACTCCTAAACAAACTCTACACCTGCAAGCGTTTGGTGTTTAGGCTTTCTCCTCATGTGTAAGGTGCAGGCGGCTCCTCGGTACTTCCTCCCCCACCCCATGGTGCAAACCCGAAAACCCCCAATTCTCCCGGCAAGCAAAGGCTATTTTTTAATGACATCTCTTCCAAAATATGTCACCAAGTACCCACTCCTGCGGGAGCCGCCCGGCGGGGGAGGGCGAGTCCGAGCGGGGCGGGGCAGGGGCGGCCGAGGGGCTGCCGGGCCGCTGGCGGGGGTCCCGGGGCGCGGCAGGGGGCGGGGGGCGGGGGCGGGCGGTGGCGAGGCGGCCTGCAGGGAGCAGCCGCGAGCCGGCCGGGCGCGCGGAGCCCGAGCCCCAGCCGGAGCGGGGCGGGGGAGGGAGGAGCCAGAGCGGCCGCCGCCTCTGCCGGAGGAGCCGCGGGGCCGCCACACTCGCCCCCCGTCCCCCCCCGCGTTCACTCGCACTCACACCCGGGCGCAGGAGGCGGGCGGCCCGGGCCCCACCGGCCCCCCATGGACGCCCACGGCACTGGGCGCTGAGACCCCCGCGTCGCTGCCCAGCCCGGTCCAGCGCGCCACGCCGAGGTAAGGAGGAGGGAGCGAGGGGGCATTAATATGCAAATGCCTCGCGATTGATTATGCAAAGCCGCGGGGCTCCGTGGCCAGCTCCCAGGCGGGCCAGGGTCGCCCAGGGCGTACCCGCTGTCAGCCTCAGCCTTTCCCGGCGCCCCAGTGACCCTGTCACGAGCCCAGGAGCTTGCAACTGACGCCCTGGGGAAGGGAGGTGTTGCTTGGAGGTCGGTGGGCCCCGGGGTTTGCAGGCGGAGATGGCGTCCGGGCCACCCCCTCGACGTCCCGCCCGGCCTCTGTCCCGCCAGCCTGCTGCGCATTCCTGGGCCAAGCCCCATTGCTGGCCGCCTGAGCTCCCCCGCCCGCCGCTCCGCGGTTTGTTTACGGTGCGTCGGAGGCCTGCCCCCCCCCCAGCCCCCACCTCTAGCCTTTGAGGCCGAGTAGCCTTTGCAAAGCTGCCTCCAGCTGCGGAGGGCAGTATGAGTGCGGTGGCGGGGGTGGGCTTGCATGGGTCCGGGGAGAGGGAAGTTCCCCCCCTTCACCCGCCTTCCAGTGGAGCATGGCTGTCTGGTTGCAACACTCTAATTGCAAAAACGCTGCTGCTGGGGGGAATGTGTGTGTGGAGGGGGTGCACTTGATGGAGCCTAGATGATTAGGAGAGTTGCTGGCTGGGAAGGAGAGGGAGAAATGGACCTGTGTGTGTGTACCCCACCTTTTTCCCTCCCCTTGCAACGTGTCTCTGGTTCCCCTTCTCCATCTGGGGCCGCCCCTTGCCCAGCGTGAAAGAAAGGCCTGGGGGGATGACAGCTGCAATTGAAAGAGCCACCGGTCCAGAGGTGAGGGTGGGGGACACAGAAGGAAAGCCAGTGAGATGGGAGCCTGCCCCTCAGTGCTGGCTTCGTCTCCAAGAAGGGGAGGGGATGAAGGGGGCTGTTGTCCAAGATGGGGGGAAAGCAAAAGTGACACGCAGACACAGAGATATGTCCACACAGACAGCCACAGGCATACCCAGGGACACCCAGGCGGACTCAAGGACAGGAGCTGCTGGACACACCCACATGGGGACAAGGGAAGAGGCAGGCTGCTGCTGCACCCTGGAGCTCAGGGGGTGGGACATATCCACGGGAGACCAAAAGCATGGAGACCGACCCATGGCACATAGCTACGCACAGGGTCACACGGAGAGGCTGTCACACACGGGCAAGGAAGAGTTGCTGTCACCCACACAGAAAAAGTCACTGTCACATGCATGCATGCACATAGAGCAATTGCACACAGCCACACAATTACAAAAGACCCTGTCACTCACAGGCACACACGTGCTCACATAAGCCCAGTCACACAGTCATCATTGCTTGCCGTGACAGTAGCTGTCACTCAGTCAGATGCAAACACAGTTATACATCAACACATGTATACACAACTTAGCAACAAGTATTTTCCTGGACTCTTACTGTGGAGCTCTGAGGTTCTGTAGACAAGAAAACCCTTGCTCCCAAGAAAATTAAATTTGGCTGTATGAAAAGGTGTTGCTGCGTAATGGTGCAAAGCATGCATTCCCGATGACATGTTTTTGGTCTCTGTTGCTTGACATACCAACCCTACTAGACAGTGAGCTCTTGGAGACCTGGGAGAATCATTTGAAGAGCTCCGGATCGCACCCAGAGCCTAGCACAATGGCTGCTTTGTAACTACTTGTTAGTTGATTGACTGTGGAACCTGCGGACACAGGTGCACTCATTTGCACATGGGCCCCTGAACTCAGGTACAGAATGAGTTCACAGGGCCCAGGTCCACACAAACAGTCGTGTCCACATAATTCCAGATGCACACAACTGTAGCCTGTGCAGCCAAGCACACACCTAGATGCACACAATCACAGACTTTTCCCTTTCAGCTTCTTCCTGCCTTCTTCCTCTAGGCCCAGCCACTCTGTGGGAATGGGCTTTTTTTTTTTACTTTTATTTTCTTTTGGAGGGTCAGAGAAACAAGAGCAAAGACGGAGGGTGCAGGGGGGTTCCAGAAGGCCGAGTATGGGGCTCAGAGCATGTCCAGGGACTTCTAGAAGCTGGAATTCTCTTGACTGCTGGGGTAGGGGAGAGCTGCACTCATCCCGAAAAGCTCAGGGATATCAAACTGCCCATGCTCTGAGTCATTTGCCCGGGCCTTTTCTGGGAACACTGTCACCCCCAGCTGAGTTCCTGCATCCCACCTTGAGTCTGGCCGCCCCTCTTGTCACCTGGACCCTGCTACCCAAACTTGGAAGCTTTCCTTAAGAGGCCATCGGCTGGCGACTGTCTGCATGAGTGATGTGTATTTTTGACTTGGAATTTCTCTCTAACTCTCTCTTTCTGTTGCTCTGTCTTGCAGTGTCTGATTCTCTCTCTCTCTCTCTCTCTCTCTCTTTCTCTCTCCCCTTCTCTGCCAGTCTGTAACTCTCTCTCATCCTGTCGCTACCCCTGTCTACCCCTGTCCTTGTCTCAGAGCTGGGGACTGGCAGTGATGTTCTTCATACTTTTCCCGTTGTTAATACCCAATCTCCGCCCCTCTGCCCCCCCACCCCCCCACCCGCTACACCAGGCAGCCTCTGGGGTCAGCTTAAGGTTGGTGTGGGGGGCCAGGGGGGTGGGCTCAGCTGGCTGCTCAGGACTTCCTGCACTTCCTTACTGCTGCAGCTGTGGCCAGCAAGTTTTAGGGGCTGGGAATGGGGAAAGGGAGGGGGGACAGCCACTGCCCATGCTGCCCCTCGGGCAGCCAGACCAGTTCTGTGGGCACCCTCAGGATGCAGGCTGCGGCCAGCTAGCAGCTCCTAAACAAGTCAGTGACAAGGCTCCCCAGACACTGGCCCAAGCTGGAAAAGAACCACCCCATGGGCAGTGGCAGGAGCTGGCAGGACCCTCCTGAGTTGGGTCCGTGGCAGGGCTCACAGTGACCTTTCTCCACACCCCTGGCAGCTGAGGCGCACCTCAGAGATGCCCAACAGCTGTGTCCTCTTTTCCCAGCCTCAGGGCCTGGTTCTGAGGGCACAGCTGCCCAGACTAAGTGTGGGCTGAGCGAGGCCCTCCCACCCATGAGTGCAGGTTCCAGCCTAGAAGGGGAACCTCTTCCGGAGAGGGCATTTGACGAGGAGGAACTCGGGTAGGAGGCACAGGGCCCGGGGGCACCAAGCACTTCTGGCCATGCTCCCTCTAGCCTTGGCCTATTTGGAGGTGGAGGCACTGACAGAGCCCTCAGGGCAAAGACCAAGGGCAAAGACCAAAGCTTGGTCTCAGGGAACACGTCGCTGGATGAAAGAACAAGGCATTATCCCTCAAGCAGGTGATATGCCATCACAGTTAGGAATAGGGATGATGATGGTGATGATGATGGAATGCTTGGGTCTGAATCCCAGCTCTCACTCACTGGATGTGTGACTTTGAGCAAGCCATTTAACTTCCCCGTTGCCTTATCTGTAAATTGGGGATGATCATGTCTACCTCATTTAGCTTTTTTGAGGAAAAATGCTTTAAAAAGTGCCTAGTTAATAACACACTGTATTGTGTGAGCTGTTGTGATGGATGAAGAAAGCTGTGGGCCTGAGGCTGGGTGCGGTGACTCACGGCTATAATCCCAGTACTGTTAGAGGCCAAGGTGGGCAGATCACAAGGTCAGGAGTTCAAGACCAGCCTGGCCAACATAGTGAAACCCCATCTCTACTAAAAAATATAATTAGCTGGGTATGGTGGCATGCACCTGTAGTCCCAGCTACTCAGGAGGCTGAGGCCAGAGAATTGCCTGAACCTGGGAGGCGGAGATTGCAGTGAGCCGAGACCACACCATTGCACTCCAGCCTGGGTGACAGAGTTAGACTCTGTCTCAAAAAAAAAACAAAACAAAAGAAAGAAGGAAGGCTGTGGGGCCTGGGGTCTCCCAGATTTCTTAGAGAAGCTTGATGGAGAATTGACTTTCCTAGAACTTAGTGAGACTAGGGCCTGAGGCACTTTCCAGCCTTCTCACCCTCTGTGTGTGACTCTGAGTGTGTGTAAGTGAGTTTGTGAGTGTGCGAGTGAGTGGGGGGCACCTCCTCGGTCCTCTCCCGAGCCCCCTCTCCTGGCCTCTCCTCTAGTGTCCACTCTGGGGACAGCTCGGCACAGGTTCTTAGGAGGGGGCAGAGCTGGTGGCATGAGCCCATGCAGTCTCTCCTCATTCTGGCTGGTTCTGGGCAGGGCTCCTTTCTCCCCTTAGCTGGACAGCAGTTTGTTCTACTTCTCAACAGTGAGAATTACACAGGACATCGGTCCCCACCTCCAGAGCCCACGCCACAAGCCAGGCACCGTTCCCACAGACTTGCTCCCTCTTCACAATACCCTAAGGGGTAGTGGTGATTATTACCTGAATTTTACAGGTGGGTAAACTGAGGCCCAGAAAGCCTGGCTAGGGCAGCTGGGGCCTGAGGGTGGAGGGCTGGGAGGTGGAGGAGCTGGGATTTGAACCCATCTGTCAGCTTGCTCACCACTGCTTACCCAATATGGCATCCTGCCTCCATTGGTCCTGTGGGTAGATCAACAGATTGATTGATGGATCCTCTTCCCTGCGGACTCCAGATGCAGAAAGATTCTGGCACTAGAAGCTTCCCAGAGGACTGGTCTCTATCCCCTTCTCAGAGGTGGGTGAGGCCCAGGGAGAAGACATGAGCTAGTCATGGGCGAAGGGCCAATTCCACCTACCTGACTCCCCACTCTGGCTCAGCTCCTGGCCACTGTGAAGGCTGTGACCCCAGGTGTGGCCTGGGTCGGCCCGGCGCCTCCCCAGACAGGACAGCCAGCCTGAGCCACCTGGGCTGCCCTGCAGAAGCATGGTCTGGGGAGGGTGACAAACACAGCAAATGTTTCCCTTGCCCTGGGCCCCGTGCTCTGCGCTCCTCCCTCACAGCAGCCCCAGCAGCTTGGGTGTCCTCCTCCCCCCCAAACCCCGGCAGGGCCAGATCCAGAGCCCCGACTCTCTGCCATGTCTCTGCGTGGGCTGCTGTGTCCCTGGTGGAGGGTTCCCCCGTTTTTACTGAGGTAAAATTCACATAAGGTAAAATTGCCCTCCTTTTTTTTTTTTTTTTTGAGACGGAGTTTCGCTCTTGTTACTCAGCCTGGAGTGCAATGGCTCAATCTTGGCTCACTGCAACCTCTGCCTCTGGGTGCAGGCAATTCTCCTGCCTCAGTCTCCTCAGTAGCTGGGATTACAGGCAAGCGCCACCATGCCCAGCTAATTTTTTGTAGTTTTAGTAGAGACAGGGTTTTACCATGTTGACCAGGACAGTCTCGATCTCTTGATCTCTTGACCTCGTGATCCACCCACCTCAGCCTCCCAAGTGCTGGGATTACAGGCTTGAGCCACCGCGCCCGGCAAATTGTCCTCTTAAAGCGTACAGATTAAGTGGCATTCCACTCACGATGTTGTGCAATCATCGCCACTCTAGTTCCAGAACGTTCCCATTGCTCCAGAAGAAGACCCCGTGAAAACACGGAGCGGTCACTCCCCACGCACCCTCCCCTGAGCCCGCAGGAGCCTCTGATCTGCTTTCGGTCTGTATGGGTTTGCCACTTCTGGGCATTTCATGTGAATGGAACCCTAAGCATCTGTCCTTCTGTGTCCTCCAGGTCTTTGCATGCTGTACCAGTGCCGGAACGCCACGCTCTTCATGCCGTGGATGAGCGGGTTCATTGTGCAGACACACTTGCGTGTTCATTCATCTGTGGACGGGCTCAGGGCTGTCTCCACCTCTTGGCTGCTGTGAACAGCGTTGTTATCCGCATTCATGTACAAGCTTTGTCTGAGCACCTGTTCCGATGCTGTGGGGCAGGGACCCAGCAGCGTAATGGCTGAGTTGCAGTCCCTGTGTTTAAGGGCTTGTCTACCTGTCGGCCAAGGCCTTGACAACAGTCCTCCTGGTCTCGTCCTGTCTGTGTCTTCCCTCTGGGCTCCTGACCTATCAGTCCACTCCAAGGTTGTTTTCTGCCCCTCCCTCCCTAAAACCCAGGAGCTCCAGGACTCTGAGGGACAGGTTCCAGATGGGGAAATCGAGGTCCTCAGAGGAAAAGAGTTTTGCCCCATAAGTTGCAGTGGAACTGGGATTTAGCCTCAGCCCTGCTCCCATCCCAAGACCCCTAGGTCCTAGGTCTTTGTGCTGTGGCTGCATGTCCCACACGGGGCTATCGCTCCTGGAGAGAGCTGGCCACATTCTCAGCATCTCATCTCCTGGGCACTGGCTTTCCTGGCAGATCCAGGGCAGGACGTGGGGGCTTTTGTGTGAAAACAAGTCTCAAGTGGGCTCTGCAGCAGAATGCCAGCCTGGCATACACTTCCAGCCTCGGTGAGTGGCATCTAAGAAACGTGGCTTGGGTGGGCAGGGACCTTCCCCCACCCCCGACCTCTGCCTCAGCCCCCCCGGCCTCAGCTGCTCCAAGACTTAGAGGCACGGAAGCCCTGGGATGGCCTCCTCAGGGTGTGCTGGGGAGGGCTCTTTGCCATGTTCAGAACTTGCCCCTGCCTGGCTCCCCTGAAGCTCACCTGAGCCTCTCTGAACCCCTAGGTGACAGGGAAAGAAACCCTCAGATGGACTATCACGCACCCTCCCCCCACCGGCCCCAGGCATTGATGGGGGGGTGGCATTTTCTCTTCATTCCTCTAGGGGCCCTGGCTCCACTCCGCTTCCCACCCCTCCTGCCCCCTCCAGAGCAGGTGTGACCATGTGATCAATACGGAGCTGGTCAATCCATCTGTCCCTCTGCTTGGCTGAGGCAGCTGGCAATGATGACCACCTTGGGACCCCACATGTGCCCCCAAGACTGTGGCATGTATCACCCCTTCATTGCACAGGTGGGGAAATCGAGGCCTCCAGTGGGGTCAGGCCTTCCCAAAGTTCTCAGCAAGTCTGTGGGGTGGGAAGGGGTGGAAACCCGCTCAGCTGGCCCCTCTTTCAGACATCATGTCTGTGACACGTGTGGTCCTGGGCGCCCTGTGTCCCCGTGGCCATGCCCCAGGGGTCCTGAAGTGCTAAACCACAGATTCATTAAATGCTGACTGAGTGTCTGCTCTGAGCTGGACAACAGGCCCATGTATCCAGGGAGGCGTAAGCCAGGGACCCTGCCCTCATGACGGAGCTGATGGTCTCATTGGGAGCTGGATGACACTGAGATGTCAGGTGGAAGTGAGCACTGGGAAGAAAAATCAACCCACAAAATGGGAAGGAAAAGGTCAGGGAAGGCCTCTTGGAGGAGACGGCATTTGAGCAGATGCCTGAAGACAGTGTGGGAGTGAGCCACGAGACACCAGCAGGAAGAGCTTTCCGGGCGGGGAGCAGCAGTGCAAAGGCCCTGTGGTCGGCGGGTGCTTAGCACTCGAGAAAGTTGCTTCAGAGCCGGCAGAGCTCATAGGTCTGGCCCCTACTGCAGACACTCAGCCTGGCTTCCATGGATTCATTCTACCTACTTTAAACATGCCAACTAGGGGCCAGCATTTTCAAATCTGAAATTTGTTTCCATAAAAAGTCCCGATTTCCAGCCTTTCTTAAGGAATTGAGACCTAGAGTCAGGAGCGTCCACCCCTTCGGCCTGCAATTCCTCCCCACTTGCCTCTCCTCCTTCACCCTCTCGCTTGAGTCCTGCGAGGACCTGGGTGCGTGGCCCTGGCAGGAGGATGTGGACAGTGCACAGATGGCACCTGTGTCATCGCAGATTTCTGCTTCTTTTTTTTTTTTTTTTTTTTTGAGATGGAATTTCATTCTTGTTGCCCAGGCTGCAGTGCAATAGTGTGATCTCGGCTCACTGCAACCTCTGCCTCTCAGGTTCAAGCCATTCTCCCGCCTCAGCCTTCTGAGTAGCTGGGACTACAGGTGTGCGCCACCACGCCTGGCTGATTTTTGTATTTTTAGTAGAGATGATCTGCCTGCCTCGGCCTCCCCAAGTGCTGGGATTACAGGCGTGAGCCACTGCACTGGGCCAGGTTTCTGCTTCTTTATCTTCAGCCTGGAGAAAAACATTGTTGATTGAAGCCAGGTTGCCACCCAACAAGGCAGGACTGAAAGGTCACCGAACAGTCTTGACAAGGTGCTCCTGGTTATCACCCATCGCTGGCAGTTTGCAGCAATCTCTCCACCTCTGGAAAGTCGGGGGTGGTTGGGCCTTGCTGGGCTGGGCTGCCCTTCATTAAAGTCTCGGGCAGGTCACTTTGTCACTTGGTCAAGGTCCTCCACACCTCTGTGCCTGTTTTCTTGTCTGGAGAATGAGAGAAATGAACACTGGGCTGCCTAGCTCAGGACAGAAACAAGAGCAGTCAGGGGCCTTGATGGTAAGACAGAATGTTTCGGGACATGCCAGCCCTCAGGTTTCAGCCAAACCCAAGCTGGCATTCAGGGCCCCTGAGGTCTCAGCTCGGATGTACCCAGTGTCCATCCCCCTTCCTTCTTCCCACCTGGGGCCCCAGCCCCCTGGCTGATCTCCCACCCTGCATCCATTCACTGTGCAACGTCTGCTTTTGAGCAACTGATGTAGACCAGGCCCCTGCTAGGATGCGTGGTGGGTCGGGGCTTGGGCAGGCCCCTGGGACCGGCTGCTGCAGGCCAAGCTGTGCTTCCCCCATCTGAGCCTGCCAGGTGGGCCCCTGCTCTGACCCCTCAGGTCACTTCCCAGCATCCTTTGCTCTCAGGCTTCTGCATTTGGTGGTGGTGGGGGAAGGGGGCACGTCTCTCCTTGGATGACCTCCTTGGCAGTAGCCACATCCCCCGCTTGGCTCCAGACACCCCTGAAGAGGCTCCAGCTCTCCCTTCCCATGATACAGCCCCTGGGACTGGCGACCCCACTGCTTTCCTCCCTGCCGCCATCCCAGTCTGGAGGCTGTTTCAAACGGAAGACCAAGCCTCTGCGGGAGCCCCGACCAGGCCCTAAGCCAGCTCCAGAGGGCTTCCTGGAGAAGAGTTTTGGCAAGAGTATTCAAGGCAGAAGAGACAGCCTGGGCAAAAGCCTGGAGGTGGGGAAACTGAGACCTCCTGGAGGCCAAGGCAGGCTGGAGGGAGGGAGGAGGACAAGGCAGGTCATCATGGCAGGGCTGCTAGGCCTTCCCCAGGGCCACACTATGACTTTCAAGCACCCAGGGCACTTTGGCCTATATGAGTCCCTTTCTCCATAAAAAAAACACTAACACATATACTTTATGACTTCATTGGAATAGAGAGAAACATAATTCGTTAGTCATCCATTCACCCATTCATTCCCTGTCCATCCATCTATCCCTCTAACTCCATTCACTCACCTAGCCAACCACTCACCCATCCATCCATCTATCCCTCCATCCATCCCTCTATTCAGCCACCCTCCATTTATTCACTGACCCACCCACTTAACTCATCCATCCACTCACCCACCCATCCATCTCTCCATACACCCATCCATCCACACATCTTTACCCACTCATGCATGCATCCATTCGTCTATCCATCCACCCACCCATGCATCTACCCATTCAAAATCCACCAACTCTTTCACCAATTCTCCCACCCATTCATTCACCCACTCATTTATTCATCCATCAATTCATTCATCTACCCACCCACCCATCCACTTACCCATTTGTCTGTCTGTCCACTCACACATCCATCCATTCATCCTACCCACCCACCCATTCACTGATCCATTCATCGATCTGTGCATTCCATTCATTCATCCACCCAGCATGCATCTGCCCATCCACGCATCCATGCACCCTCTCACCAATCCACCCAGCCATCATTCATCCATCTATCCATCCATCCATCCATCCATACATCCATACATCCATACATCCGTACATCCATCCATCCATCTGTCCATACATACATACATACGCACATCCATCCGTCCGTCCATCTGTGTCTGTCCGTCCATCCATCCATCTGTACATCCATCCATCCCTCCATCCTTCCATCTGTCCGTCCATCCATCCATCCATCCATCCATCCGTACATCCCTCTTAGCTCCTCTGCTCACCCCATTCGGTTGTCTGTCTGCCTGCGCATATACTCACCCACCTGCCCATTCATCCATCTACTCACATTCCCTCTGTTTCCATTCTTCATTATTTGCTACATCAGCCTCTGCAATCATCTCTTCTCTCTGGAGATTTTTCTAGCTTCTGATCCCAACCTTCCCATCACAAGCCCTCTCTTCACTTCCCATTGCTCACAGACCCAAACCCAAACTTCAGACTCAGCTGGCTTTCAAAGCCTTGAATCTATCTTGTCTCCTCTCACTGCTTCCACTGTGGACCTGGAAGTTGTGTGGGGCCTGGGCACTGTGCCTACTGTGCCCTCCCTGGCCTTCTTTGTCAGCTGGGGCCTGTACCTGGGGACTTGAATCCAGAGAGGAGAGGTGAAGCATGAACATGGGAACAAGAGAGGAAAAGGTGAATGGGACCTGATTAACGCACCAGCCTCAGCTCCCCACCGGTAATGAGGGGATGGAGTGCCTATGTCCTCCCCACAATCTAGGCTGCTTTCTGGGCTCCCTGAGCTGCCGTGAGGGCCAAGGTGGTGGGGATCATGGAGGGGGCTGATCACTCTTCCCTCTCTCCTGCCACTTACCCCTTAACAGCCTGGCTGACCTGGAACAGAACGGAAGGGCCTGCTGTGGGAGGAGCAGCCCCATTAGCACTGTTCCCAGCCCCTAGGGAGGCCAGGGGTCACCACAACCCAGCTGCAGGGCCATTAGCAGCTCATTAGCCCTGTCCCTCCCTCCCAGCCCCCACTCTGGCTCCATTCACGACCTACCCTTCTTGGCAGACCTTCTGCCCCTTCACCAACGCCCCCCACCACAGGCCTCAGAGGCCCCATCCAAGGTCAAGGTGTCAAGTTCCAGTGAGCATGGGCAGGGCTGCAGCTGACCATTGCAGAGCTGGGGAGGACAAAGGAAATCCAGGTGTAAGTGGCAGCTGGACCCACCCATCTCTGAGGCAGGTAGTGATGGCCAGTGGAGCACTGTGTGGGCTGCAGGGCCAGTAATCCAGGCGCCTATGTCATCTTTGCCAAGAAGGGGTTGCATTGCTGATTTCTGACTGTCTCCCCTAGTGTATGTGAACTACCCTTATGGAGGGGCTGTGCCCCATCAGTCAGTCAATCAACAAAAGTTTGTTGCACTAACAAAGCATCAAACCTGGTGTGGGAGAGCCCTGACCTTAGGCTCTCCTGGTTACAGAATTCATTCATTCACTAACGGATATTTAGTGAGTGCTCACTGCATGCCAGGCACTGGAACACAGCAGGGAGAGAGACTCCAGTAGAGGAGGCGACAGTGAACACAGAAAGCAATCAGTGGGACAATTTCTGAAAGGAAAGGGCTGTGCAGGAGATGAAGCAGGCATCAGGAGACAGGTGTGGGGTGGCTGCTGTTGTCTGAGGGTTTGGGGAGGCCTCTTCCAGGAGGCCGGGTGGTGAGAAGGAGCCTGCCAAGTGGAGGACAAAGGCTGAAGGTCCCGGGCAGTGGATGCCAGGTTCAAGGGTCCCGAGGTGGGGGGGAAGCTAGCAAGCCCTTGAGGCTGGGGGAGAGGGAGGGAGGTGGGAGGTGGGAGGTGGCAGAGGGAGGTTGTCGATTCTCCCTGCTATGCTAAGCCTGCAGGCTCAGGTCTGACTCCAGTCTCCCAGAAGTCCCTTGGCTGTGCGTGAGGCCCTCAGAGGCAGCAGGAAGGCCTGCGGGTGTGGGGGCACTGCCTGTGTCCTGGCAACCATGGGGGCTTCAGCCAGGTGTGGGGAGCAAAGAGGGGACTTGCATCTGCTGGGATCTGAGCAGCCAGGAGTCAGAATCCTTGTGAAACTCAACATCAGACTCTCCGCATTAGAATTAGAATTAGAAGCTCTTAGCCCTGGCATTCCAGGCTGGCGGGAAGCTTGGCAGGGGCCTCACAATCTGGGCTGAGCCACACCCTGAAGCGAGCTGTCCCACCTGGAACACGTACCAGGCCGTGGAGGGCCTGACCCTGCCTGACCTGAGTTTCTTTGTTCCTCATGAGGACCTGATGAGACAGATGCCATTCTTCTCCCCATTACCTAGATGAAGTCACTTGTTCCAGGTCACTCAGGAAGGGATAGGGGTTCCTGACCTCTGGGTGGGGTCAGCGTGGGGAGGAGGAAGGTGTGGCAGAGAGGGCGTGTGGCTGGAACACTATTGTTAGCACTGCCTGCCCTGCGTGCCAGGGGAGGGGAATCAGAGACGGCCTTCAGGGGAGGGAGAGCAGGAAGTGATGTCTTAATTGAGATCCTCAAGGAGAAACAGCGTTACAAGCGCTCAATTATTTTATAATGAGAGTGTGCAGGGAGAGCCACAGACATTTTCCAAGCTGAAGTGTGCGCAAGCATGCACGTGTGTGTGTCAGTGTGTGTATACATGTGTGCATGCCTGCATGTGTGCATGTGTGCGTGCATCCATGGGCGAGTGTGTCTGTGTGCATGTGTGTGCATGCATGCATGTGTATGTGTGTATACGTGCATGCATGTACGAGTGTGAGTGTGTGCATCCGTGCATATGTGCATGCATGTATGTGTGTGCATATGTGCGTGCATGCATGCATGCACGTGTGTGTGCATATGTGCATGCGTGCATAAATGCATGCATGTGTGTGTCGGTGTGCATATGTGTGTGGTGTGTGCATGCATGTGTGCGTGTGCATATATGCATGCATGTATGTGTGCATGTTCACGTGCCCACAGGCGTGTGGTGCTGACTGGCAGGGTGGGACTGTCCCTTTCTTCTGGTTTTGAGGAGAGGGCCCCTCGCGTGTGCTGCCTTCTGCCCCACAACGCTTCTTGTGGTCCTTCCAGCCCACAATGAGCCACCAGTGCGAGAATTTCAGCCTTTGCTGGACAGGCAGATACTGGGGCCTCAACAGCCCTTCCAGGAAGGGGACACCTTGGGGAAATTCCCCTAAACATTGAGACCCTTTCTCCTTGCTGGGTAGAAAGGGGCCTGGCTGTGAGCAGAGGCTGCACTGGGAAGGAAGGACCACACTCAGGTCCACTGGGGCCAGGACGAAATTGACCACCCTGCCTCAGCTCCCCACAGTGCTCCTGATGAGACCCCAGCTCACCTGGGGCACCTCTGTGACCTGCTGCTGCCCTGTGATCCTGCCCCATGCTCATCCAGCCAGGTTCCTGCTTCCAGGCCTATGCTTCGCAACACCTTGGCTCTGTTCAGAGCTGAAAAGCCTCCTGTCTCCCACTTCCTGGCCTGGTTCAACTACTTCCTCTGCAGCAAAGCCTTTTTGTTTACCTCACCCCAACAGGGAGTCCCCAGCAGGTCCCTGGGTAAATCAGCCCCTGCCAGGCTGCTAGGTCCCTGCATCTCTTTCATGGAGGTTGGGCTAAACTTGAGGAATTCTGAAGTGAAGGTTTCCACAGCAGTGGGGTAGGGGCCCTTTCCCCTGGGTGCTCTGGGGAGGGCTCGGCCCCCCAGCATAGCCTGATCCTGGGCTGAGGCAAAATAGAGCAAGACAGTATTGTTTCTATTTTACATTGAAAATGTTACATTTCAAGCTAACTTTTGAAACATGATTTTGTATTCACAGCTACAGGTGGGACTGAAACAGCAGCTGAGGAGGGGGAGGTGGACTGAGAAGGTTGCTGAAAGGGGCTTGGGACCAGCAGGGTGGGGGAGGGGGGCCCTCCACTTCCCTATCTGTGAAATGGAGATGCTAATGCTAATTGTCCTCCTGGTCCCCAGGCCAAGATGAGGCCTCCAGGGAGGGAGAAGCTGTCATTACTGAGGCTCAGCAGTTCCTGAGAATGGCTGCAATGGCACTGAGGAGGGAGTGGTGGGGGGTGGGGGTGGGGGAGCAGCCCAGCACCTCTAGACAAGGGTGGGGTCCCCTTGGAGTCCTTTCCACTGCCTTCCCTAGCCTCAGGGACCAGGTGTCTGGTTGCAGCTGCTGGAGTGGATGGAAGGACTTCCTGACCCCCAGCTGGAGCGGAGACCCCCAGCGCTGTCACCCAAGGCCTGTAGAGGCTGGGGGCGGCAGCTTGAGACTGCCAGGGCCTCGGAGCTCTGGGTGGGGAGGATTATACAGTTTAACAGGTGCGGAGTGGGGCACCCAGAGGCCTGGGAAGAGAAGGAGGGAGCCCCGGCCAGGCCTCAGTCACTCACTGGCACATTCATTCTTGGCTCACCGATTCTCTTGTTCGCATCTGTTTCTCCCCACCTTCATCTCAGCAAATGTTTCCCATTGCCTTCCACAGCCAAGCCCCTACCAAGTGCCGAGTGCTGGGGGTGCAGACACAGCCTCTGTCCTTTGGCACCTCCAGTCAGTGGGGGAGGCAGATGCATTCCAGGGACCATCGAAGAGAGCAAGTGCACACAGCCACCCTGAGGGCCTGCAGGGGAGCCGGGGCTCCAGAGCCTCTTCTCTGCCTTTTCCCACCTGAATCGGCTCCACTCACCCTCTGTCAAACTTTTCCATGGATCCACCCTCTCCAGAAACAAAAGCAAAGGCTCCCCAAGGCCTTGAGCGCCCCCCAACCCCCGCAAACTCCACCCCTCTTGCCTTTACTCCCTCTGCTCAGCCACAGAGGCTTTCCCTGGAGCTCCCCACCAGGGAGTCCCATCTCAGGGCCTTTGCACATGCTGTTCCCTCTGCCTGCTGCTGTCCCCACCATGCTCCTCCATCCCTTCTTCAGGTCTTTCTCAGTGAAACTAGTGACCCCACCTAACAGTGCAACCCCTCCCCCCGTTTTTCTCCATGACACCTTATGCTCGAATTCCTCACTCAGCTTGTTTGTTCTCTCTCTCCTGAGCTAGAACTCCACCTGCACAAGGGTAGGGATTCTGTTTTGTTCACTGTCTTCTCCCCAGTGGTGGCCACAGTGCCTGGCATCAAGTGAGAGCCAAATAAATATTACTTCAGTGATTGGTTTATTGATTAATTACCTGCAGGGCAGGCTGCCTGCTCCACCATCTCTAGCCTGGAGTGGAAAGTAAGGGCTGGCTGGGGGGTGGGGTGGTGGCTGCCCTACCCTCTCCTTTTTCCTCTTCTACCACCTGAGCCCTGAGGCCTCTGCTGGGTCCAGTGTAGAAGGTGAATATCCAGCTAAGTTTGAAGTTTGGGCTTGAGTGTGTCAGCAATGGGGGACAGAGAAGGGAGCTGTACTAGGAAGGTTGGGGTCAGATGCTAGAAAAGTCTCTGGAAGATAGAGATGAGTGAGAAAGCCCATGCTGTAAATGGCGAAGAAAGGAAACTTATAGGAAGACAGATGAACAGACAGATGAGTGGAGAGGTAAATGAACAGATAGATGAATAAAGAGATGGATGATGGATGAATGAATAAATGAGTGGAGGGATGAATGGGTGAACAGATGCATCAGTAGAATGGATAGATTAGTAGACAGATGAATGAGTAGATGGACGGGTGAGTGGACAAATGCATGAAAAGATGCATGGATGAAAGGATGAGTAGATGGATGAATGGATGGATGGATGTATGAGTGGATGTATGTATGAGTGAATGGATAGATGAAAAGGTGAGAGGACAGATGAATCAGTGGATGGATGAACAGATGGGTAGATGGATGAGCGGACGGGTGGTTAGATGGATGGATGTATACAAAAGTTAACTCAAAATGGATCATACAATTAAATGAATGTATACAGTATGGGTGTGGATAGTTCATTTTCTTTGAGCAGGGACATATAAAGCCTCTATTATCAATTGTTGAAAAGACTATCAATCTATCACTGATTGCCTTTGCAGCTTTGCCAAAAATCACTGGTCTTATACAAGTGGGTATTCCTGACTCTGTTCTATTGGTGCATGTTTATTTTTTATTTCAGTGTCTTGAATACTGCAGTTATACATTTTGAAATCACATAGTAAAAGGCTTTCAAATTTGATCTTTCTTCAGATTTTTTTTTTTTAGCAAATCTAGGTACTTTAATTTTTAATAAATAATAGAATTATTTGTCAATTTGTACACAATATCCTTCACAGATTTTAAAATGTGCACTGAGCCTACTGAACAATTTGGGGAGAAGTGACATATTAATAATATTGACACTTCTGACTCATGAACACAGTGTGCTCATATTACTCCATTTGTTTAGGTCTTTTAAAATTTCTCGACAGTGTTCTGTAGTTTTCAGTTTAGAAATATTTTGCATCTTTTGCCAAATTTACACCTAAGTATTTCATATTTTTGACTCTGTCTTAAGTGGCACTGTGTTGCTCTTTTTTAAATTTTACTTTAGATTCACAGGTATATGTGCATCTGCAGGGCTGGCCCCTGCACCACTGCCCTTGTCTGGAGCACAGGCCCTGGGAACCATGGGGCTAGCTGGAAAGGGCTCCCCTCATCTCCAGTGAATCATGCCAGCTGCCCTTCTGCCCACACTGCTTTCCCCATGGATGGTGCTGCCACCAGCTGCCAGTGTGGTGTGAAGGACTGTGGGTGCGTGGCTCCACCATCTCACTCCTCTGGGGCCAAATGTAGCTGAAAACATTATATTGAAGCCAAGAGATCTTCCCAGAGGCCTCCTCCCCAAGAGGAAAGTCAATAGGTGCTTCGGAGATGCCCACACAGTGTGCCTGTCCTCAGCATATGCGTATCTATGTGGGGGAGACCCCACACTGAGCAGCAAGCCAGCTAAGGGCTTAGCTCACCTGAGTATAAATCTGGCCTCAACCTCTCCTAAGCCATGAGACCTTGTTAAGTCATTTTATGATCATAAGACTCAGTTTTTCCCTCTGTAAAATGAGAAAAGAAATGGCTCCCTCAAAATGTTGTAATGAGAATTTTAAATGAGATTGATATTCATCCATCTGTCCACCCATCCATCTATCTGTCCACTCATTCATCTGTCCACTCATCGTTTCATCTATCCATCCACTGAGCCACTCCTCCATCTGTTCACTCATCTATCTTCTCATTCACCCATCCATCTGTCCATTCATCCATCCACTTTTATCCATTCATCCTTTCATACATCCATCCTGAATATGTACCAAAATCTTAAGACACTTTATATAAGTTATACATTACAGAATAGTTTTACCAGCTATGTTTTATTTCTTGTCATTGTATTATTTTTTTCCCTTGTGAGCTCCCCAAGACAAGAAATATGTCTTGTTCATCTTTGCATCCTCAATGGCTAGCTAGTACAACACAAAAATAGCAGATATTGGTTGAACTTTAGCTAATGTCTAAAATTCAAACTCTTTTGAATCTTCAGCTAACATGAAAATTTAAAAAAAATTGTTGAAGTCCATGCAAAGAAAACCCAAGCTAGAACAGCGTTATAGAACACTGTGAAGAGGCATGGTATATCAGCACATGAGATTAACAGTCTAGACTAGAGATCTGCTACAATGTGGAATGAAGAAAGGTAGTTATCCTCCAGAATTATCCTCCTTTATTTATAAGGGAAAGTAGTTTTACCAAAAGATTTATAATGTACCTTCCAAATCTAAAAATCTTCAATTCAAAATCAAGGCGCTAAGTCACAGAACACTGATCGATATCTTGGTAAACTACAGGCAAATGGTTCAGAGCCACACGGCATTACATAGTAAAGTGGCAGACCTGCATTCAGAAGAAGCCAAGTGAACAGTTTCCCACATATCCTTCGTGTATTCTGTTTCTTCTATCTCTCCTCACAGATCTAGGTATTTTTTCCTTTCTTCCCTTTTCAGCCAAACTCTTTCAAAGGTGTTTGCACTTGCTGTTTCCATTCTTTTGAATCCACTCTAATCAGTCCTTTAGCCCTTATCACTCCACTGAAACTGCTCTTAATGAAGGTCAACATGCTGATTTCTTACCTGCTAAGTCTAGTGATCATTTCATATTCTTGATAATTCTCTCCTTCAAGTAATTTCTTAACTTGTTCCTCTTCTCCCACTTTCTCCATCTCTGGCTGCTTCATCTTCCCAACTTCAAAATACCAAAGTGGTCCAGCTTACACTCCTTGGATGTCTTCTTTATCTAACTACACGTATCCACTTTTCCTCTTGATAACCAGTCTTACAGTGGTAAATACCTCTCTATAAGGATGAGTCTCAGACTTATAGCTACAGTCCACAGCTCTAATATGAAATGCAGACCATATTTAAAACGGCAATTTGGCATCTTCACTTAGATGTCTAACAGCATCTCTAACTTATCATATCCAAAACTGAGCAGCTGATATTCCCACTCAATCTATTCTTCTCAAGTATTTCCCAGAATCAGTTAATAGAAACTTCATTATTTTTCTACTCAGGCTAAAAATGTGAATGTTGTTATTGAATCTTCCTTTCTGTCTTACCTTGTTGGGAAATTTTGTTGGCTCTATCTTCAATATCTTTTCAGAATCCAACTGCTTACACGATTGTCACTCTGGTCTAAGCCACTGTCATCTTTTTGCTGGGTTAGTGCAAAACCTTCTAAGAATGCTTCCTGTTTGCAATCTTAATTCTTCAGGCTATTCTCAATGTAGCAATTTAAATCATCTTATTAGAAAAATAATATCATGTCACTTTAATCCAAACCTACCCATTTTACATTTTTAAAAACCAAAATCCTAACTATGATCTATAAGTCCACATATATGTCACCCTTCTAGCCCCAATTATCTTTCTGACTGCACCTACTAAAACAATATACCTTAAAATATCCACAATATGCTTTAATCAATTAAGAAAACAATGTCTTCCCTTAAACTTGCTCATGAACTTTATTGTGATATATAAAATAAACTGTAAATAAAAAGCCATTCTCTCAGAAGAAGATAGCAAAAGGACAAACTGAATAACTAAATCTTAATTACAGGTAAATAATCAAAAGATTAAGCCAAGTAAAACCACGTTAGCATATGTAAAATATGTATAGAGTTCTGATCTTACAAATTTATTAATTTCTAGGTTTAACTCTATCATATGTTGGATTGATTTACATAGCAATAGTGATGTTTTTCAGTGGAGAGGATTTCATATAAATGATTTAAAAAATTTATAAGTGTGTGTATAAAAACAAATATATAGTGGCCGGGGGAGCAAAAAGAAAAACAAAATGAAACAAAAAACAAATGTATAACTGAGGTTCCAATAATCTGGCACTAGAAAATTTTACATGTGAAACTGCCTTTGCAAAATCAAGACATTAAGAGAAATCTGAGGCAGTAGCTCACACCTGTAATCTCAGCACTTTCGGAGGCTGAGGCAAGGTGGGTGGATCACTTGAGGTCAGGAATTTGAGAACAGCCTGACCAACATGGTGAAACCCATCTTTACTAGAAACACAAAACTTAGCTGGGAGTGGTGGCAGGTGCCTATAATCCCAGCTACTCAGGAGGCAGGAGAATTGCTTGAGGTGGGAGGCAGAGGTTGCAGTGAGCTGAGACTGCACCACTGCACTCCAGCCTGGAAAAGAAGACCCTGTCTCAAAACGAGACAGAGAGAGAGAGAGAGAGAGAGAGAGAGAGAGAGAGAGAGAGAGAGAGAGAGAGAGAGAGAGAGAGAGAGAAAGATCTGAAATAGTTGATCCCATCTTGCTTCTAACCTCCGACTTTCTTTAGTCATTCCTGCATGTGGCACAAATTTAATTTATAGTTTAACTTTAAAGCAAGGATAAAACAGCCCTTTCTCAAAACAAAACTGCTTTTGTAAAACCAATGAAAGGCCATAAGGTTAGGATTATGAGATAGGCCTGACTAATGCTAAAATGCAGACTTATATAATAACCAGCCATTGTTCCAGAGGTCATAAGATTTGTAATTTGCCCAGTTACTCCTGTAGATTGACTGATTCCACCCAGACCTGTGACTGATGACCAAATCCACATCCTGTGGCCCCTACCCAGAGGCTAACTCAGCACATAAGAACCATTTTCCCTACCCTTATGATTTCATCTGCAACTAATCAACATTCCCCATTCCCCACTCCATGCCCACCAAAGTATCTGAAAAACCTTAACCTCTGAGCCTTCAGGGAGACTGATCTGAGTGATAAACCCTAGTCATTCTGCCTGCAGTACCGCTGTTTTAGTAAACTGGTTTGTCTGTGCAGGGGGCATGAAGAATGTGTGGGGCTGATTGCACATGCAAGACCACAGGCAATAACAAGAAAGCAGAACACTCTGAAGGTAAAAGATATGAAAGTATTCAGGGACAACTAGAGGTCAAGAAGACAAAAAAAAATGATAATACTTCCTCAGTTGGTTATAATCTTTAGCCTAGCGACTTCATGTGGAAAGATATACTCTTGACACATTTAAATGCACTTAAATACAAAATGGCATTAAAAGTTCTCAACGCTTGTTGAATATTTAGGAAGATATATTTATTATTTCAGATCACTGGTATATATTTAAGTATATATCAACTTTCCTTTCATAGGTACTAATCAAAAATCAAGGAGATCCTGAATAGATAACAATGACAAATATGGAAATACACACTGAGGACTCATTGAAATGTTTATTGCCTTATGAACATTATTCATATTTACATGATTTAACTTTATGTATTTTGTTACATTATTATCTTTTTTTTTTTTTTTTTTTTTGAAACGGAGTTTCACTCTTGTTACCCAGGCTGGAGTGCAATGGCACGATCTTGGCTCACCGCAACCTCCGCCTCCTGGGTTCAGGCAATTCTCCTGCCTCAGCCTCCCAAGTAGCTGGGATTACAGGCACGTGCCACCATGCCCAGCTAATTTTTTGTATCTTTAGTAGAGACGGGGTTTCACCATGTTGACCAGGATGGTCTCGATCTCTTGACCTCGTGATCCACCCGCCTTGGCCTCCCAAAGTGCTGGGATTACAGGCTTGAGCCACCGCGCCCGGCCTACATTATTATCTTTTAAATCATATTCTAGCATGTATGTTAATTACTAATTAACAAAACTATATTTTAGTGTTAATTAGATCTTACAAATAATACTGTAGACATTCTTTATTAAAGATGAAGACAGGGAAGAATATATTCAAGACCAAAAATTATTTCAATGAAATTAATGAAGTATAAAACTACTTATTTCTTAATTTGGCCCACTAAATGGCCAAATTTTATGATATAGAAAGGGATGTTACTTTTTTGATATAACCATTTTAAAAGGCTGATATTCTAAATCAACATATGTAGTCATAGTTGATTATCAATTACTATAAAACATACACAGTCCTATTTTGATAGAAATAGGTTGTGGTAGGGGAGAGGACTCAAGATGGCGCTGTGAGAACAACCCAGGATTGAAGCTCTCGCTGGACGCACGGAGAGGGTGAGTCGGGGAAGCATTTCCAGACGGATCGTAGTTGCCCACAGAACGGGGAAATTCCCAGGTATTAAAGAGACGCAGGACGCCAGGCAGAAGTCTCCGCTGGCGTAGCCGGCAGCCGGTGTGGCTCCGGCCCGCGCCGGAGCGCAGAGGCGCTCCACAGCGCTCCATACAAAAGCGCACTGTTACGGGTGCCCTGTTGAACCGGCAAACTAAGACCCGAGAGGGCTGAACTTGAGACTGAAAGGGTCTTGAACTGTGACCCAGCCCAGGAAATCCCAGGGACTCAGCGTTTGGGGGAGCGCAGTGGGACAAACAAAACGGCGATTCCAAACGCTTCTGGTGAATAGGTTTTTTTTTTTAAAGCGCAGCTCCGCGGGGGAGGGGGGTCAGCCATTACCGAGGCAATCAGCCCCTACTGAGGTACACGCCCATTGCTGATGCAGCCTGCCGCCGAGGCAACCCGGTACAACAGAGAGACTCCGCCGCAGGGCGTAGCCCGAGGCAACAGGGCGGAGCCTGCAGGAAAAGGGCAAACCTCACACCAGCAGGGCGGAGCCTCGGCAGGCAAAAAGTGACTAGACTGCCTCCTAGCTGGGCAGGACAGTGAGGCGGACACTCACAAGGAAAGCCCCAACAGCCCCCCAGACAGAGCATCAGAGGAAAAACAAGGGGTTTTCTTACGAGTTAGCTTGCAGCAGAACTAAACATAGCAGCCTAGCAGCCCTGAATGAACAACAGAGCTCACAGCTCAACACTTGAGCTCCTACAGACTGTCTCCTCAAGCAACTCCCTGACCCCTCTATATCCATAAGACTGACATTCGGCAGACATCATCCTGGGACAAAGATAGCAGAAAAAGAAACTGGTAGCATCCCTTGCTGTTCCGCAGCCGCTACAGGTGCACCCCAGACAAGCAGGGCCTGGAGTGGACCTCAGCGGTCGTACAGCGAAGGGGCTAGACTGGTAGAAGGAAAATCAAGTAACAGAAATACTCCATCATCAACAATCTGGGTGTCCACTCAGAGATCCAATCAAAAAGTCAGTAACTACACAGACGACAGGTGGATAAATCCACAAAGATGGGAAGAAACCAGCGCAAAAAGGAGGAAAACACCCGAAACCAGAACAGCTCGCCACCTAGAAAGGACCAAAACTCCTCACCAGCAAGGGAACAAAGCTGGACGGAGAATGACTGTGATGAAATGACGGAATTAGACTTCAGAAGGTGGATAATGAGAAACTTTTGTGAGCTAAAAGAACATGTTTTAAATCAACGTGAAGAAACTAAGAACCTTGAAAAAAGATTTGAAAAAAGATTTGAGGAAATGATAACAAGAATGGATACCTTAGAGAGGAATATGAATGAATTAAAGGAGTTGAAAAACACAATACGAGAACTTCGCGAAACATGCACAAGTTTCAATAGCCAAATTGACCAAGCAGAAGAAAGAATATCAGAAGTTGAGGATCAACTCAATGAAATAAAACGAGAAACCAAGATCAGAGAAAAAAGTGCAAAAAGGAATGAACAAAGTCTCCAAGAAATGTGGGACTATGTGAAGAGACCTAACCTACATTTGATAGGCGTACCAGAATGTGATGAAGAGAATGAATCCAAGCTGGAAAATACTCTTCAGGACATTATCCAGGAAAATTTCCCCCACCTAGCAAGACAGGCCAACACTCAAATGCAGGAAATACAGAGAACACCACAGAGATATTCCGCAAGAAGAGCAACCCCAAGGCACATAATCATCAGATTCAACAAGGTTGAAATAAAGGAGAAAATACTAAGGGCAGCCAGAGAGAAAGGTCGGGTCACCCACAAAGGGAAGCCCATCAGACTCACAGCAGATCTCTTGGCAGAAACTCTACAAGCCAGAAGAGAGTGGGGGCCAATATTCAACATCCTTAAAGAAAAGAACTTTCAACACAGAATTTCATATCCAGACAAACTGAGCTTCAGAAGTGAAGGAAAAATAAAATCCTTTGCGAACAAGCAAGCTCTCAGAGATTTTGTCACCACCAGCCCTGCTTTACAAGAGCTCCTGAAAGAGGCACTACACATAGAAAGGAACAACCAGTACCAGCCATTCCAAAATCACACTAAATGCTAAAGAGCATCAACATAATGAAGAATCTACAACAACTAACGGGCAAAACAGCCAGCTAGCATCAAAATGGCAGTGTCAAACTCACACATAACAATATTAACCCTAAATGTAAATGGACTAAATGCACCAATCAAAAGACACAAACTGGCAAATTGGATAAAAAGCCAAAATCCAGCAGTGTGCTGTATCCAGGAAACCCATCTCACATGCAAGGATGCACAAAGGCTCAAAATAAAGGGATGGAGGAAGATTTACCAAGCAAATGGAGAGCAAAAGAAAGGAGGAGTTGCAATCCTCATCTCTGATAAAATAGACTTTAAAGCAACAAAGATCAAAAGAGACAAAGCAGGCCATTACATAATGGTAAAAGGATCGATACAACAAGAAGAGCTAACGATCCTAAACATATATGGACCCAATACAGGAGCACCCAGATACATAAGGCAAGTTCTTAATGACTTACAAAGAGACTTAGACTCCCACACAATAATAGTGGGAGACTTTAACACTCCACTGTCAATATTAGACAGATCAACCAGACAGAAAATCAACAAGGATATCCAGGGCTTGAACTCAGACCTGGAGCAAGCAAACCTGATAGACATTTACAGAACTCTCCACCCCAAATCCACAGAATATACATTCTTCTCAGCACCACATCATACCTACTCTAAAATTGACCACATAATTGGAAGTAAAGCACTGCTCAGCAAATGCAAAACAACTGAAATCATAACAAACAGCCTCTCAGACCATAGTGCAATCAAGTTAGAACTCAGAATTCAGAAACCAACCCAGAACTGCACAGCTTCATGGAAACTGAACAACTGGCTCTTGAATGTTGACTGGATAAACAACGAAATGAAGGCAGAAATAAAGAAGTTCTTCGAAACCAATGAGAACGAAGACACAACATGCCAGAATCTCTGGGACACATTTAAAGCAGTCTCTAGAGGAAAGTATGTAGCAATAAGTGCCCATATGAGAAGAATGGAGAGATCCAAAATTGACACCCTATCGTCAAAATTGAAAGAGCTAGAGGAGCAAGATCAAAAAAACTCAAAACCCAGCAGAAGACAAGAAATAACTAAGATCAGAGCTGAACTGAAGGAGATTGAGACACGAAAAACCCTCCAAAAAATCAATAAATCCAAGAGCTGGTTTTTTGAAAAGATCAACAAAATAGACAGACCACTAGCTAGATTGATTAAAAAGAAAAGAGAGAACAACCAAATAGATGCAATAAAAAATGATAAAGGGGAAATCACCACAGATTCCACAGAAATTCAAACCATCATCAGAGAATATTACAAACAACTCTATGCACATAAACTAGTAAACCTGGAAGAAATGGATAAATTCCTGGACTCCTGTGTCCTCCCAAGCCTAAACCAGGAGGAAGCTGAAACTATGAATAGACCAATAACAAGGGCAGAAGTCGAGGCAGCAATTAAGAGCCTACCACACAAAAAAAGCCCAGGTCCAGACGGGTTCACAGCTAAATTCTACCAGACACACAAAGAGGAGCTGGTACCATTTCTTCTGAAACTATTCCAAATAATCCAAAAAGAAGGAATCCTACCCAAATCATTCTACGAGACCAATATCATCCTGATACCAAAACCCGGCAGAGACCCAACAAGAAAAGAAAACTTCAGGCCAATATCCATGATGAACATAGATGCAAAAATCTTCAATAAAATATTGGCAAGCCGATTGCAACAGCAAATCAAAAATCTTATTCATCATGATCAAGTAGGATTCATCCCAGGGATGCAAGGCTGGTTCAACATACGCAAGTCTATAAACGTAATTCACTACATAAACAGAACCAAAAACAAAAACCACATGATTATCTCAATTGATGCAGAGAAGGCATTTGACAAAATTCAACAGCCCTTTATGCTAAAAACCCTCAATAAACTCGGTATCAATGGAACGTATCTCAAAGTAATAAAAGCTATTTATGACAAACCAACAGCCAATATCATACTGAATGGGCAAAAACTGAAAGCATTCCCTTTGAAATCCGGCACTAGACAAGGATGCCCTCTGTCACCACTCCTATTCAATATAGTACTGGAAGTTTTAGCCAGAGCAATCAGGCAAGAAATAGAAATAAAGGGTATTCAAATAGGAAAGGTGGAAGCCAAATTGTCTCTATTTGCAGATGACATGCTAGTACACCTAGAAGACCCCATCGCCTCAACCCAAAAACTCCTGAAACTGATAAGCAACTTCAGCAAAGTCTCAGGATATAAAATCAATGTGCAAAAATCAGAAGCCTTCCTCTACACCAATAACAGACTTAAAGAGAGCCAAATCAAGAATGAACTGCCATTCACAATTGCTACAAAAAGAATAAAATACCTAGGAATACAACTCACAAGGAACGTAAGGGACCTCTTCAGGGAAAACTACAAACCACTGCTCAACGAAATCAGACAGGACACAAACAGATGGAGAAACATTCCATGTTCATGGTTAGGAAGAATTAATATCGTGAAAATGGCTATACTGCCCAAAGTAATTTACAGAATCAACGCTATCCCCATCAAGCTACCATTGACTTTCTTCACAGAACTGGAAAAAACCACCTTGAACTTCATATGGGACCAAAAGAGAGCCCGCATAGCCAAGTCAATTCTAAGCAAAAAGAACACAGCAGGGGGCATCACACTACTGGATTTCAAACTATACTATAAGGCTACAGTAATCAAAACAGCATGGTACTGGTACCAAAACAGAGATATAGATCAGTGGAACAGAACAGAGGCATCAGAGGCAACACAACATAGCGACAACCATACAATCTTTGATAAACCTTACAAAAACAAGCAATGGGGAAAGGACTCCCTGTTCAACAAATGGTGTTGGGAAAACTGGCTAGCCATGTGTAGAAAGCAGAAACTGGACCCCTTCCTGACACCTTACACCAAAATTAACTCCAGATGGATTAAAAACTTAAACATAAGACCCGGCACCATAAAAACCCTAGAAGGAAATCTAGGCAAAACCATCCAGGACATAGGAGAAGGCAAGGACTTCATGAACAAAACACCAAAAGCATTGGCAACAAAAGCCAAAATAGACAAATGGGACCTAATGAAACTCCACAGCTTCTGCACAGCAAAAGAAACAGTCTCTAGCGTGAATCGGCAACCAACAGAATGGGAAAAAATTTTTGCAGTTTACCCATCTGACAAAGGGCTGATATCCAGAATTTACAAAGAACTCAAACAGATTTATAGGAAAAAAACAAGCCCATTCAAAAGTGGGCAAAGGATATGAACAGACACTTTACGAAAGAAGACATATATGAGGCCAACAATCATATGAAAAAATGCTCATTGTCACTGGTCATCAGAGAGATGCAAATCAAAACCACATTGAGATACCATCTCACGCCAGTTAGAATGGTGATCATTAAAAAATCTGGAGACAACAGATGCTGGAGAGGATGTGGAGAAAAAGGAACACTTTTACACTGTTGGTGGGAGTGTAAATTAGTCCAACCATTGTGGAAGATGGTGTGGCGATTCCTCAAGGCCTTAGAAATAGAAATCCCATTTGACCCAGCAATCCCATTACTGGGTATATATCCAAAAGACTATAAATCGTTCTACTACAAGGACACATGCACACGAATGTTCATTGCAGCACTGTTTACAATAGCAAAGACCTGGAATCAACCCAAATGCCCATCGATGATAGACTGGATTGGGAAAATGTGGCACATATACACCATGGAATATTATGCAGCAATCAGAAATGATGAGTTTGTGTCGTTTATAGGGACATGGATGAATCTGGAGAACATCATTCTCAGCAAACTGACACAAGAACAGAAAATGAAACACCGCATATTCTCACTCATAGGTGGGTGATGAAAAATGAGAACACATGGACACAGAGAGGGGAGTACTAAACACTGGGGTCTATAGGGGGAAAAGGGGAGGGCTAGTGGGAGGGGGAGGTGGGGAGGGATTGCCAGGGGAGAAATACCAAATGTGGGTGAAGGGGAGAAAGCAAACAAAACACACTGCCCTGTGTGTACCTATGCAACTGTATTGCATGCTCTGCACATGTACCCCAAAACCTAAAATGCAATAAAAAAGAAAAAATTAAAAAAAAAAAAAAGAAAAGAAAACATCAATGAATCAGGGTATGATTGGTGACAAAGAAATGATGAAGACAAAGTCAAATGATGTAGCAATGGAGTTACTTGGGGATATAAAAAACTGAAGAACTTGAATTAAAGCTGCTTTGAATCTGATTTGCAAAAAAAAAAAAAAGAAAGAAATAGGTTGTGGTAGATTATAGAATTAAGTCAGCAATAATTACAGAAAAATCAAATCTAAGTATTAAAATCAATCATCATTTTACTTTTCAGGGAATATTAATTCATGTGTATAGAACTACGGAAATGCCTACAAATATTATAAATCTTCATTTAATATTATTGCTAAACTTATGATTGAATTTGTCTCATTTTCTACTTTAAACTTCTACATTAAAATATTTTTAAATAATTCAACTTTAAAGCAATTTCTGGATCAAAACATATCCATGCTGTGATTCTGTAAATGTATAACATCACCACTAGAATCTTCCTCAGAATCCTATCTCTCAACAAAGTAAATATTGCCATTTTAATGCCATTACATTGCAGTAAAATAGAATTGTACCATAATCATTGAAGGTAAGTATTTTAATGACTAATTTCATATTCAGAAATAAAAAAGAATATAGACATTTAAAATACTGAATAACTGAAATTGAGACTAATATTTGTGCTTATTTAAAAATGCATATTTAAGTATATTACAAATGTCAATATGGAGTGTCTAAGATCTAGAAAGGTCCCATAAACTTCATTTTAAGAGTTGCCTTTGTTCCCATTATTAGGTGGGGTTGGTGTTTCTCCCTCAATGTCTTTATAATATTGAAAATAGACAATAGTGATTAATGATTAAGGTCACTAACAATCAAAATAAAAACCAAGCACATCAAAAAAGAAGAAACCACACAATAGGGAAACAAATCCATGCATTACATATGACACCCCATAATAATAAGTACAAGAGAAATGTATACACTTCCTATCTCACAGGAAATGTAATAAAAACAAATATAAGAAATGAAAAATCATTTTTTTGGTATAGTTGTGTTTTTATGCCAATTAAAAATTGATGCAATTTACTAATTACTTTTGAGAATAATACACCAGCAACAAACTCGTTCAGCACATGGGCTTCTTTATCTTGATGAATTTAAAATAAATAAAAGTGGTATTAACTATTCCTGAAGTCCCCAAACTAATGCTATCCTAAAAAATGACTTCAATGCGTGAGACAATTAATGGTGTGAAAGGCTTCAGTGTTTCTATGGACTATGTAAGATACAGAGGAATGAACTGATAGAAAAACATTAACTTAACAGCTCAGCTAAAGTCAAATTCATTCTTATAGAATTCCATAAAAATGTGATTCCTAAATTACTCCAGGAAAATGGAAGAAGGATGACATTCCAGAAGTTAGATACTAGCTATTCAGAATGAAAGCAATTCTACATGTCTAGAAATATGCAATTAAACTTGCCTGTTTCCATTATCAGATGTACTTTGATGATATCTGTCACCTTTATGACATTAAAAAGTTACTGATAATGAGCAATTCTAGTAGCTTAATATGTTTTCAGTTGTAAAACTAAAAACTCCACTGAGAGAATGCTTCCATGAAAACATGTCTCATGTACAATATACATAATAGCATTGCTTTCACACCATGGTAAGCAGAGAAAAAAAGGCACAAAAAGTACACTCTATTATTCATAAATAAAAAGCAGTCAGCTAAACACTTGATAAAATTAAAGATATTTTGCATTGTTCAAAGAAAGTTACAATTTTAAAAACTTGACAACTGGATAAGATTAGGATTCAGTTCTGAGTTTCAAATAAAAATAGTGAAAATTTGATAAAAGAAGTAAATACAAATATACTGATTTACTGATTATATAGTGTTTTAACTTTTTTTTTTTAATTTCCTTGATGTTACTTCTTTTTTTTTTTTTTTTTTTAGAGGGAAAAAGAGAAAAAGAAGGGGAAAAAAAGAAAAAGAGGGAAAAAGGAATATTACTTCATTCCTAAAATGGGTTTCAATAATGGCCGATCAATATTTTGAGTGTTTAAAGTGGTTAATGCATATTTTATGTGTTTAAAATGGAGAACTCTATTGTGTTTATTTGTTCTGGCTCTGAGTTCAAGTCCTGGATATCGTTATCAATTTGTTGTCTCGTTGAATCTAAATCTCATTATGTGTCTTATGTATCTGGGTGTTAAGATCTCTTATTGTTACATTAATCCTTTTACCCTTGCATCCTTGTAGCTTTGAAATCTATTTTATTAAGTGTGAGAATGGCAACTCCTGCTTTTTATTTATTTATTTTTTCTCTCCATTTGGTTGGTGAGTTTTTTTCCATCCCCTTGTTTTGAGTCTTTGTATATCTTTAGATATATCGTTAGATTTTGTGGATAATGTATATTTTGTGTGTTTAAAATGGAAAGCTCTATTGAGTTTATTTGTTCTGGATCCTAGTTCCAGTCCTGGATATCATTATCAATTTTCTGTCTCGTTGAATCTAAATCTCATTATGGGTCTTATGTATCTGGGTGTTAAGATCTCTTATTATTACATTAATCCTTTTACCATTGTATCCTTGTAGCTTTGAAATCTATTTTGTCAAATGTGAAAATTGCAACTCCGGCTTTTTATTTATTTATTTTTGCTCTCCATTTGGTTGGTACATTTTTTTTTTTCCAACCCTTTATTTTGAGTCTATGTATATCTTTGGATATACCGTTAGATTTTGTCTGTATCTTTTGATTGGGAGATTTGGTCGATTTAAATTCAGGGTTGCTGTCAATTGATATTAACTGGCTATTTTGTCCTTTCGTTGATAACAATTCTTCTTTATGTTAATGCTCTTTACTTTTTGGTGTATTTTTAGAAAGGGTCATACTGGTTGTTCCTTTCTGTGTATAATGCTTCTTTTAGAAGTTCTTGTAAAGCAGGCCTGGTGGTAATAAAATCTCTGAGTACTTGCTTGTTCCTAAAAGATTTTATTTTTCCTTCAAATGTAAAGCTTAAATTGGCAGGATATGAAATTCTGGGCTGAAGGTTCTGTTGATTAAGTATATTGAATATTGGCCCCCACTCTCTTCTAGCTTGTAGGGTTTCCGTTGAGAGATCTGCTGTAAGCCTAATAGGCTTCCCTTTATGGGTAACTTGATCTTTCTCTCTGGCTTCCCTTAATATTTTCTCCTTTGTTTCGATCTTGGTGAATCTAATGATTATGTGCCTTGGGGTTGGTCTTCTTGAGGAATATCTTTGTGGTGTTCTCTGTATTGCCTGGGGTTGAATAGTGTCCTGCTTTGCTAAATTAGGAAAATTTTCCTGGATAATGTCCTGGAGAGTATTTTCCAGCTTGAATTCATTCTCTCTGTCACATTCAGGTACACCAATCAAGCGTATATTAGGTCTTTTCACATAGTCCCATATTGCTTGGAGACTTTGCTCATTCCTTTTTATCCTTTTTTCTCTATTCTTGTCTTGTCGTTTTGTTTCATTAAGTTGGTCTTCGACCTCTGATACCCTTTCTTCTGCTTGATCCATTCGGCTGTTTAAGCTTGTACATATTTCACTAAGTTCTCGTGTTGTATTTTTCAACTGCATAAGTTCATTTGTATTCCTCTCTATATTGTCTATTCTCTTCAACATTTCATCGAACCTTTTTTCCAAGTTCTTAGTTTCTTTACATTGGGTTAGAACAAGTTCCTTTAACTCCCAGAAGTTTCTTATCATCCAGCTTTTAAAGCCTACTTCAGATAATGGAACACAGTCCTTTTCCATCAGGGCTTGTTCCGTTACTGATGAGTCCTTTTCCATCAGGACTTGTTCCGTTGCTGATGGGTTCTGATTTTGAGTATACTCGGTCTTCTTAGGCTGTTCTTTTCCCTTCATTGTAGATGAACCGCCTTTCTAATTAGGTTTCTGAGTCGACGTCCGACTTACTGATTCCCAGTGCTGGGATCCGAGCAACCCACTGTGGCGGCCTAAATAGCAGCAATAAGACTGATGGTGCTCTTCTGCCCGGGAATCTCTGGTCTGGCTTCCCTCTTGAGTCCGCAACAAGCGGCTCTGACTTCCCGGAGCTCCAAACTCCGGTCAGTAGGGGAAGCGGTCCCGTTGGCTCTGCATGAAGAGCTGCTGCGCCAAGGCGCCGGCAAAACCACTGCGGTGGCCACAAGAGTCGCACTGGCGACCCGTGGGGCTCCTCCACTGGGAATTGGCTAATCGGTGAGTGACGAAAATTCGTCTAAAGATGTGGCGTCCTCTCGTTCTCTGAGCTTTCACTGGGAGCTACAATCCTGAGCTGTTAGTGGTCGGCCATCTTGGATCGATCTCCGTGTTTTAACTTTTTTGAGATGGAGTCTTGCTCTGTCACCTAGGCTGGAGTGCAGTGGCATGATCTAGGCTCACTGCAACCTCTGTTTCCTGGGTTCAAGTGATTCCTCTGCTTCAGCCTCCCAAGTAGCTGAGACTACAGGTGCGCACCACCAAGCCCAGCTAATTTTTGTATTTTTAGTAGAGGCTGGGTTTTGCCATGTTGGCCAGGCCAGAATCTTTTAAGTTTTAAAATCCTTTCAAGAGCATTAAACATTATGATACATAAACATAATAGGGACTTTAAAAACAACAACAATAAAAAGTATGCATTTCAATTAGAAAGATGGGGAGAAATTATGATTGACAATAAATGTCAGAGTAATACTGAAGTGGGATGAAGAAGAGAAACTTATAGTTAATTGCTTTATTTTAGGAAAAAAATTTAATGAAAAAATGATCATGGTCTATAAACATTTTAATGGAATTTATATTCTGTTCTGTTTCTTTTCCTTTCTTTTTATTGTATTTGGGCTCTGGGGTTCATGTGCACATCCTGCATCCTGCAGGATTGTTGCATAGGTACATACATGCCATGGTGGTATTTCTTTATAATTTGCTTCTACTAGATTCAAAATCCATGGCAGAAGGAGCTAAAGCTTCAACAAATCTTTACTCAGAATAACACATGAGAAAATACAGTTTTCTAGTAGGTACTCATTAAATCTTTTTGAATAAACAAAAAAGTGAATGCAAAGCTGGGTAAAGGTTAGGTGTATATCTTGGTCAAGGGCACTATCTATAATTCTAGTTTGATTTAAACAGCAGAGAAAATATTCAGCCAGTTGGGTAAATTAAATATTTTGACACATTGCCTAGACAGCTTAAGTAATACCTATTCATTAATAAAATTAGGTAATTTATCTTAAAGTTAGTGCTGAAAAACAATCTATTCTTCATTTTTCATTTATAAATTTGGAGCCTAAAGTCTTATGTAAAATTGAAAGTCATACTTGAAAACCTTCACTTATTTATTTTAGGTACACAGACCTGCCTTGACCTCTTCTCCCTGCTTTTCTCCCCCTCTGCTCTTCCACACGCTCAGTTTCTTCATTAACTTCTGCTCTTGCACAAACAAGAGTAAAGGGAAATATTAAGACCAAATAGGTTACTCTTCAATGAAACTAAACAAATAAGAATTTCTAAATTATTCGTAATGATAAGGAGACCAATATTGATTTATTTATTTAGAAACAAAGTCTCTGTTGCCCAGACTAGATTGCAGTGGAACAGTCACGGCTCACTGCAACTTGCATCTCCTGGGCTCAAGTGATCCTCCCACCTCAGCCTCCAGAGTAGCTGGGACTATGGGTATGCACCACCATGCCTGGCTAATTTTGTAATTTTTGTAGAGATGAGGTTTCACCATGATGCCCAGCCTGGTCTTGAGCTCCGGAGCTCAAGAGACCTACCTGCCTCAGCCTCCCAAAGTAATAGGATTACAGGCGTGCACCAGGTAAGCCACTGAACCTAGCCCAATAGATTACTTTTAATAAGTTTTTGACATGCTATAGAAAAGTAAATAAATTTACTGGTTAATTCTCACATTTTCTGCTTTCATGATGACTTTCACTTGTAAAAGAGAAATTGTGACTTTTAAAATATCTGTAATATGGATAACTGGGATTATTGAGATGGAGCGAGACTCCATCTCAAAAAAGTTAAAACACTATATAATCGGTAAATCAGTATATTTGTATTTACTTCTTTTATCAAATTTTCACTATTTTTATTTGAAACTCAGAACTGAATCCTACCCAGTGGATAACTGGGTAAAGTAGGCAAAATATCTATAAACTTGGTTTATTACTAAAATATAATGTTATATAACTTTTCTTCTAGAAAAACAGGAAATGACATTATAAAATGTTCTTTTTACAAAATGGCAGTACATAAAAGTTAGAGAAAAATAAAATAATAATGCCTTATAGTTGTTTAGTACATTGTACTTTCTATATTGCTCTTATTTTATTTCTCTGGTTCTAAGCAAAGAGAAATGGCTAAATATATAACAGACTAAAATATAAAATAATCAAAATCATAAAGAGTTAAATCATGATTTGCTCATATTTTGGCTATTGGAAAGCATTTGAAAATAAATATTTCAATACTTTAATTCTAAAATAATGCCATTAAATTACAACTTCTCACAATTAACTTTTCAGGAGATAATCCAAACATAATTTGATCTAGACCATCTAATTTGATCTAGACCATCTACTGATAATCTATTTTGTGTTACTAAATATTAACTGAACTTGAAGATTTCTAAAAGAGATATTGTATATCTTCTTTAAAACTAAAAAATTACATAATCTACCGAAGTTTCAATATCAACATTTATGAAAACACTTTTAAAAATCATCCATACTTTTTATGTAAAACAAAACTCCTTTTATTTCATACTAAAAAAGATAAGGGAGGTTTTGGCTCCTCTTTTATGAAATAAAAAAAATGGAAAACTCACAATTGGGGACTTTAAAGGAAAATTGTGGTTTTACTTAACTTTATAGAGGAAAAAACAATGAAAAAGAGAATCTTTGTTGAGAAGCCCATCAGAAACTTCAACAACCCGACTTTTGGTATTAACAATAGGCTCTGTCTCCTGGTATATTTATTATTACAAAAAATAGAGCTACTTATATTTCAATAGACCATTGCTACAAAAGATATTAAAAATTCAATTAAAAATGTGCATAAACTATGGTTTCTGACTTTGTATGACAATAAATGATGTTGAAACTCTATCTTTAAAAATATTGAAGAGACAAAATGTTCCATAAATACTACTAAACTTTCCTTGGGAAAAGTAATTTAAAATTATATGCCCTTAATCTTATGCAAATAATTAAGAGCTATACAAATGCTGTGAATGCTTTTCATCAGGCAGTGTGACAGACCATCAGTCACAATAGCACTGGATTGTTCAAATTTATGGTACTTATAAATAAAAAGAACCACAAAACAGAAGTTGACCATCATCCAGTTAATAAGAATACAACTTATATCAACAAGTTATATAAGACTACAAAAGTATTGCTGCTCAAATGCAGCACACTTACAAATTTGTAACAAATAGGTTACAGAAATATGAGTTTTAATATAAACATATATAAAATGACAAGATTATTTTAGTGATACTTTGTATACTGTTTGAGATAGCTTTTCCCTTTTTAAATAAATATTTCATGCATTCATTCAACAAAGATTCATTGAGGGTCTATAATGTGCCAGGCAGTATTCTATGTGCTGGAGATTTATCAGTAATCAATCAAAAGTTTTTAAAGATACAAAGTTAATTTCAGATTTCCATAATTGGTAGAGGATTTTGTATTGATCTAGCAAATGTATGACACTCCATATTTCACCATTCAATATTTTCTTCTGAGTCACAGTGTTTGATGATAAAACTATATTATATTTAACTCTGACATACTGTAAGCAGTCTCACTACAACATGAAAAATGATGTTGAAAACACAAACAACAATCACTATCTAATTCAACAACTTTCTTTTCTAGAAAGCCAAATTTAATAATTAAAAATATCATCATAAATACAAAATGAAATATATGATGATAAATATAACTACACTATGTGTACATCCTCAATGATGTAAACGCAGACTGCAATTGACATCTTTGATTAAAGTCTTACTCCAAATCTAGTATTCTGGTTGCAAGGTACACGAAAATTTTATGAAAGAGAACATTTTATCTGGTCATTTAAAAGAAGTTAAACTCTGCATTCTTACTTGATGAATCAAAGAAATTTAACTCTTTGGCATAATTTCCAAGTTAAAAAAAAGTTGAATACTTTGTCTGATATCATAAAACAAAATAATTTTACTGTATATGTCTATACAATGAAGGGACATCAATTGCAGTTTGGTTTATTTTTGCTTACTAGCACCCCAAAAGGCTGTTAGCATAAAACAAACCCTCCTTTATGTACAGACCTTCATAAGGTTCTATCTCCTTGACTCCATTGTCTAGGGAAAACAAAATCAAAACAAAAACAAAACAAAAAAGGGAACCAAAGCACAGGGGTTAAAAACAACAGAAATTTCCAAAGGTACAGAATGTATTATCTACTAGAGAAAAGTTAAATGATTTAAATATATATGTATATTTGCAAAGCACATCCAATTACCAAATAAAGGGATCATTTTAAAAATGATCTTAAAAATCATTATATTCACTTATCCATGCTTTAAGAGGTTCTTTATCCAAAAATTTATAGATGTTTGGGAAGTATGTTCATGTGTGTGTCAGGAAATAGTGCTTCTTATACAAAAATGTAAAATTAATAAAAACATCAGTACAACATGCATCTTTCATTGTATATTCATGATGACCTTTTTCTTGTTCTCCAGTTTTGAGAAGGATCACCATTGTTGTGCATCAGCTAACCAGTCCTTTGAAGTGTGTGAAAATTGATTTGGCTAGTTACTAATACACTTTATATAACTATCAACAATTACATAAACTTAGTTGTAGCAAAAAGATATTATCCAATTGCTTATTTAAGAGTATTATGTTTATATTTTAAGATGCATTTATTTAAATTTTAAAATGTGCAAGAGCAATAAAGATACCTTATTTTACCTGGAAATATTACAAATTTTTATGCAAAAATACATAATATTTATAAATATAACTATTATCAAATACAGACAAGGCATACAACTAACACAAAGGTGGTAAGAAAATCTTGATTCACCTTAGCTTCCATGTGTATTTCCTAAACAACATAATTAGAAATAAAACTTACTTCTCTCCAGTGTTCCCTTTGGTGGAAGCTGTGGAAGCTGTCGGCCCCTTTGTCCTGCCAGTGGAGTACTTGATGGGCTTGTCTGGACACAGCCAGTATGAGGATGAGACCTAAAGAAACACCATCAATATTCATTTTCAGTACAATGAGTTACATATTTTTAATAACTGCATTTGGTTCATATGATAGCTGTATAAGCACAATTTGAAAAGAAGTTTAGCCACAGATTAAAAAGTTAGGAAAACTGGACAAAATATGGATATTTGAATGACTAAATAGCAAAAGATGTTTATTTTTGGTGTAATATGCATACATACACATACATGCACACAAAACCCTATAGTAAAATCCATGGAATTATTAATGTAAATTAGTATTCTATCCATATGAAAGCAAGAGGAGAATTTTGCAGCTCAAGAAAGAAAAGGTACTACTTTTCTTTCTACCAGATTTCAAACTTTTAACACTAACCTTTTTCCCTTGATCCAGAGATTTTTACTCAGGCTTATATTAAATATCTCTTCATTAGAAAACATCTCATGAAAGTACAAATAAAACCCTGAACAATTCAAGATTCAACTAAACAAAATACTGGTTAATACATAATATTAGTATTGATAGAAAGAAACTAAAAAATCTAGTTTTATTTATAATCATTATGATGATTTGAAAAGTGATGTGTAATGGACACAGATAGTTTCTCATTCTGTAGGAGAAGAATGACAGTTAATGAGGGAATTTACCCATGACTCCTGATTAATGAGAATCACAAAACAAATGCAGTCAGCGCAGTTAATAAACAGATTACAATGGTAGCCACACACTATTTATATTCACTGAATAGTGTGTTTACATTGAAAAGGTTAGTATCGATTGTTACTAGTGATCAGCCAAAGATGACAGAAGAGACCAGTTAGCTGCTGGGAAAATAAAATGGTGTGCTAGTGGAGCAAAGGGGAAGTTTAGTCTGATTGACTGATCTTTCACCTCGATAAGGCAGGTGAAGGAGGGGCAGATCTTCCGGTCATTAATGAAGGTATCGACCTCATGAGGTTTGTATTAGGACGTTCAGTGGATCTGGAGCGGGTGGTGGTCCGCTCAAGGAGAAGCTGTTGTTCTGTTGATCTGGATCTGTGATGTGGCTATCTGCTGCTTCACAATCCCTGAAATGCTAGTCAAAATGGCTCAAGCCTGTAATCCCAGCACTTTGGGAGGCCAAGGCGGGTGGATCACGAGGTCAAGAGATCGAGACCATCCTGGTCAACATGGTGAAACCCCGTCTCTACTAAAAATACAAAAATTTAGCTGGGCGTGGTGGCGCATGCCTGTAATCCCAGCTACTCAGGAGGCTGAGGCAGGAGAATTGCCTGAACCCAGGAGGCGGAGGTTGCAGTGAGCCGAGGTCGCGCCGTTGCCCTCCAGCCTGGGTAACAAGAGCAAAACTCCGTCTCAAAAAAAAAAAAAAAAAAAAAGCAGCTCAGTTGATCTTTAGTGCCCTTCTGCTATTTGGTTATGATGTATCGAACTGATTTTGAAAAAGGTAATTGTTTAAAATTTTGGAGTATGTAAATCTTTTCTTTTCCCCAACATATTCTGAGCAATTTCAAACTAAAGAATTTCTTTTTTTTTTTTCACAACAAAAGTTGAATTTTATTATTATTTTTTTTTTTTTTAATTTTTTATTGGATTATAGGTTTTGGGGTACATGAGCAGAGCATGCAAGACAGTTGCGTAGGTACACACATGGCAGTGTGCTTTGCTTTTCTTCTCCCCTTCACCCACATTTGGCATTTCTCCCCAGGCTATCCCTCCCCACCTCCCCCTCCCACTGGCCCTCCCTTTTCCCCCCAATAGACCCACTGTTTAGTACTCCCCTTTCTGTGTCCATGTGTTCTCATTTTTCATCACCCACCTATGAGTGAGAATATGCAGTGTTTCGTTTTCTGTTCTTGTGTCAGTTTGCTGAGGATGATGTTCTCCAGATTCATCCATGTCCCTACAAACGACACGAACTCATCATTTCTGATTGCTGCATAATATTCCATGGTGTATATGTGCCACATTTTTCCAATCCAGTCTATTATCAATGGGCATTTGGGTTGATTCCAGGTCTTTGCTATTGTAAACAGTGCTGCAATGAACATTCGTGTACATGTGTCCTTATAGTAGAACGATTTATAGTCTTTTGGATATATACCCAGTAATGGGATTGCTGGGTCAAATGGAATTTCTATTTCTAAGGCCTTGAGGAATCGCCACACTGTCTTCCACAATGGTTGAACTAATTTACACTCCCACCAACAGTGTAAAAGTGTTCCTTTTTCTCCACATCCTCTCCAGCATCTGTTGTCTCCAGATTTTTTAATGATCGCCATTCTAACTGGCGTGAGATGGTATCTCAATGTGGTTTTGATTTGCATCTCTCTGATGACCAGTGACGATGAGCATTTTTTCATATGATTGTTGGCCTCATATATGTCTTCTTTCATAAAGTATCTGTTCATATCTAAAGATTTCTTAAAAAAACAAAATCTGCCTTTCAAAGCAATTCTCAGTGAAGATAACAGTTGCTCAGTTATAATAAACAACAAACAAAACTGCCTGCTTTCTAAAATAAATTCCTTAAATGGAATATGTGAAATATGTGAATTATTCTATTTTTAAAGAATTCGATGACTTTCCTAACATTTTCAAGAGTGACGAAAACCACATAAGCATTAATTCTGTAGCACCTGAAGCTGTTCATTACTATACCAATTAAGATATAAAAAGGCTTTCAGAAAACACTATATACCTGAACATTTAAACAGAGGAATCAAGACAAAGTTATAAGAAAATAGGGTGACTTTGAAGTCTGTAGCCATATTTAAACCTTAATCTACAAGAAAAATCACTCTGCAGAGAACTGGTTAATTGGCTGTCTATTGGTGCACATTAGCTATGCCAACTGATTCAATTCAGAATGGGTATTGATTGAAATAATAATTCTGGAACAACATGATCTCTTTGACCACAAATAAATCTAACACCAAAACTTACTCCTTGTTGAAGGAAGTATCCTTAAATTTGAGCAACCTCTCATTGTTGACCTTTCTATCCTTGGAACCTAGCATAATACTTTTACATCTAACATGATCAATAAATGTTTTCTAATACCAGCCCCACAATTTGGGAGACAACTTTAAAAGCACTAGCTTTGGCTCCAGAATTCAAAAGTAAAACATATGCAAAATCATATTTCAAATAAAACTATTACCTCACCATCCTGTTGTAACCACAAAAATGGAAATGTTTATATACTATAGTCAGGAGAGCATTAGTCTCCCTCAAAACTAATGTTTCAATGACATCCACGTTACCTATAAGTTATCTCAACCTTATTTTAGATAATGAAAAATGCAAGCAATTAAAGAAAAATAAGGAAAAAAAAGGACCTAATTTCCCAGATGTCATGAATTATATGGCAAAATTTTGTACTAGTTGTCATTAGATTCGGTGACTTTAGAAAGTGAACATTGGCTTTATTGTACGCCATATCTTGTGAGTATTTTACATTTTAAAGTCTAGGGTAACACAGAAGTCAGAGCATCTGTAAATACTTTTAAGTCCATATCCTATCATGTGATTGACTTTCTAACGTAAGTTTAGTGTTTGCATATAAGTCCATCCAGAACATGTCAAAATAACTGACACTAAATGTAAACACACGTAAAACATTTAACTACTAGTGTGGTTAAATGGCAAGAGAAATGAACATGTTGCCTCATAGCGTAAATATCATAGTTGTCTTTTCATTTCTGAAAAGCTATTTTAAAAGAACACTTTTCTTTAGAAATAAATGTGTTCAGTAGTTTGCTACGTGTTTTCAGTCTAACATCTTTATAAATCTTCATCACAAAAAAACAGAAACAAAGGGTATATCTCTCTATATATTATTACCTAAATTGCATAAAACCTATTTATAAGAGTACTGTCTTTACATTTATTTTAAAAAGTTCTTATTTTACATTAATAATAAACATGTTATCACATAACAAAACTTTATGAAATAGCTACAATTACCCTAACAGAAATTTAGACTAATCCTTCATTTATTCATCTACAATTTCATTTATTCTGATTCCATCAAGAATTTTTTCCAGGTGAAAAGTAAAGTAAATTTCAGAATATGCCGTTTCACTTATTTGTGAAGAATTATTTTTAATAAATGAAAAATATGGGGCCAGGCGTGGTGGCTCATGCCTGTAATCCCAGCACTTTGGGAGGCCAAGGAGGGTGGATCACGAGGTCAAGAGATCGAGACCATCCTGGTCAACATGGTGAAACCCCATCTCTACTAAAAATAAAAAAAATTAGCTGGGCATGGTGGCACGTGCCTGTAATCCCAGCTACTCAGGAGACTGAGGCAGGAGAATTGCCTGAACCCAGGAGGCGGAGGTTGCAGTGAGCTGAGATCGCGCCATTGCACTCCAGCCTGGATAACAAGAGTGAAACTCCGTCTCAAAAAAAAAAAAATGAAAAATATGATTATGAGTGAAATCTAGATAATCATTTTATTTTTTTAATTAATTAATATTTATTTTTGTTTTTTTATTGCATTTTAGGTTTTGGGGTACATGTGCAGAACATGCAAGATAGTTGCATAGGTACACACATGGCAGTGTGTTTTGCTGCCTTCCTCCCCTTCACCCACATTTGGCATTTCTCCCCAGGCTATCCCTCCCCAGCTCCCACCTCTGCTGTCCCTCCCCTATTCCCCCCAATAGACCCCTGTGTGTAGTACTCCCTTCCCTGTGTCCAGGTGTTCTCATTGTTCATCACCCGCCTATGAGTGAGAATATGCGGTATTTCATTTTCTGTTCTTGTGTCAGTTTGCTGAGAATGATGTTCTCCAGATTCATCCACGTCCCTACAAACGACACAAACTCATCGTTTTTGATTGCTGCATAATATTCCATGGTGTATATGTGCCACATTTTCCCAGTCCAGTCTATCATCATTGGGCATTTGGGTTGATTCCAGGTCTTTGCTATTGTAAACAGTGCTGTAATGAACATTCGTGTACATGTGTCCTTATAGTAGAACGATTTATAGTCCTTTGGATATATACCCAGTAATGGGATTGCTGGGTCAAATGGAATTTCTATTTCTAAGGCCTTGAGGAATCACCACACTGTCTTCCACAATGATTGAACTAATTTACACTCCCACCAACAGTGTAAAAGTGTTCCTATTTCTCCACATCCTCTCCAGCATTCGTTGTCTCCAGATTTTTTAATGATCGTCATTCTAACTGGCGTGAGGTGGTATATCAATGTGTTTTTGATTTGCATCTCTCTAATGACCAGTGATGATGAGCATTTTTTCATGTTTGTTGGCCTCGTGTATGTCTTCTTTGTAAAGTGTCTGTTCATATCCTTTGCCCATTTTTGAATGGGCTTGTTCTTTTTTTCTTGTAAACCTGTTTGAGTTCTTTGTAAATTCTGGATATCAACCCTTTGTCAGATGGGTAAACTGCAAAAGTGTTTTCCCATTCTGTTGGTTGCTGATTCACTCTAGTGACTGTTTCTTTTGCCATGCAGAAGCTGTGGAGTTTGATTAGGTCCCATGTGTCTATTTTGGCTTTTGTTGCCAATGCTTTTGGTGTTTTGGTCATGAAGTCCTTGCCTACTACTATGTCCTGAATGGTTTTGCCTAGATTTTCTTCTATGGTTTTTATGGTGCCAGGTCTTATGTTTAAGTCTTTAATCCATTTGGAGTTAATTTTAGTGTAAGGTGTCAGGAAGGGGTCCAGTTTCTGCTTTCTGCACATGGCTAGCCAGTTTTCCCAACACCATTTGTTGAACAGGGAATCCTTTCCCCATTGCTTGTTTTTGTCAGGTTTATCAAAGATTGTATGGTTGTAGATATGTTGTGTTGCCTCCGATGCCTCTGTTCTGTTCCATTGGTCTTTATCTCTGTTTTGGTACCAATACCTTGCTATTTTGACTACTGTAGCTTTGTAGTATAGTTTGAAGTCTGATAGTGTGATGTCTTTTGCTGTGTTCTTTTTGCTTAGAATTGACTTGGCTATGCGGGCTCTCTTTTGGTTCCATATGAAGTTCATGGTGGTTTTTTCCAGTTCTGTGAAGAAAGTCAATGGTAGCTTGATGGGGATAGCGTTGATTCTGTAAATTACTTTGGGCAGTATAGCCATTTTCACGATATTAATTCTTCCTAACCATGAACATGGAATGTTTCTCCATCTGTTTGTATCCTCCCTGATTTCGTTGAGCAATATTTTGTAGTTTTCCTTGAAGAGGTCCCTTACGTTCCTTGTGAGTTGTATTCCTAGGTATTTTATTCTTTTTGTAGCAATTGTGAATGGCAGTTCGTTCTTGATTTGGCTCTCTTTAAGTCTGTTATTGGTGTATAGGAATGCTTGTGATTTTTGCACATTGATTTTATATCCTGAGACTTTGCTGAAGTTGCTTATCAGTTTCAGGAGTTTTTGGGCTGAGGCGATGGGGTCTTCTAGGTGTACTATCATGTCGTCTGCAAATAGAGACAATTTGGCTTCCACCTTTCCTATTTGAATACCCTTTATTTCTACTTCTTGCCTGATTGCTGTGGCTAGAACTTCCAGTACTATATTGAATAGGAGTGGTGAGAGAGGGCATCCTTGTCTAGTGCCAGATTTCAAAGGGAATGCTTCCAGTTTTTGCCCATTCAGTATGATATTGGCTGTTGGTTTGTCATACATAGCTTTTATTACTTTGAGATACATTCCATCGATACCGAGTTTATTGAGGGTTTTTAGCATAAAGGGCTGTTGAATTTTGTCGAATGCATTCTCTGCATTAATTGAGATAATCATGTGGTTTTTGTTTTTGGTTCTGTTTATGTGGTGAATTACGTTGATAGACTTGCGTATGTTGAACCAGCCTTGCATCCCCGGGATGAATCCTACTTGATCATGATGAATAAGTTTGTTGATTTGCTGTTGCAATCGGCTTGCCAATATTTTATTGATGATTTTGGCGTCTATGTTTATCATGGATATTGGCCTGAAGTTTTCTTTTCTTGTTGGATCTCTGCCGGGTTTTGGTATCAGGATGATGTTGGTCTCATAAAATGATCTGGGAAGGATTCCCTCTTTTTGGATTAGTTGGAATAGTTTCAGAAGGAATGGTACCAGCTCTTCTTTGTGTGTCTGGTAGAATTCGGCTGTGAACCCATCTGGACCTGGGCTTTTTTTGTGTGGTAGGCTCTTAATTGCTGCCTCGACTTCTGACCTTGTTATTGGTCTATTCATAGTTTCAGCTTCCTCCTGGTTTAGGCTTGGGAGGACACAGGAGTCCAGGAATTTATCCATTTCTTCCAGGTTTACTAGTTTATGTGCATAGAGTTGTTTGTAATATTCTCTGATGATGGTTTGAATTTCTGTGGAATCTGTGGTGATTTCCCCTTTATCATTTTTTATTGCATCTATTTGGTTGTTCCCTCTTTTCTTTTTTATCAATGCGGCTAGTGGTTGGTCTATTTTGTTGATCTTTTCAAAAAACCAGCTCTTGGATTTATTGATTTTTTGAAGGGTTTTTCGTGTCTCTATCTCCTTCAGTTCAGTTCTGATCTTAATTATTTCTTGTCTTCTGCTAGGTTTTGAGTTTTTCTGATCTTGCTCCTCTAGCTCTTTCAATTTTGACGATAGGGTGTCAATTTTGGATCTCTCCATTCTCCTCATATGGGCACTTATTGCTATATATTTTCCTCTAGAGACTGCTTTAAATGTGTCCCAGAGATTCTGGCATGTTGTGTCTTCGTTCTCATTGGTTTCGAAGAACTTCTTTATTTCTGCCTTCATTTCATTGTTTATCCAGTCAACATTCAGGAGCCAGTTGTTCAATTTCCATGAAGCTGTGCGGTTCTGGGTTGGTTTCTGAATTCTGAGTTCTAACTTGATTGCACTATGGTCTGAGAGGCTGTTTGTTATGATTTCAGTTGTTTTGCATTTGCTGAGGAGTGCTTTACTTCCAATTATGTGGTCAATTTTAGAGTAGGTGTGATGTGGTGCTGAGAAGAATGTATATTCTGTGGATTTGGGGTGGAAGTTCTGTAAATGTCTATCAGGTTTGCTTGTTCCAGGTCTGAGTTCAAGCCCTGGATATCCTTGTTGATTTTCTGTCTGGTTGATATGTCTAATATTGACAGTGGAGTGTTAAAGTCTCCCACTATTATTGCTTGGGAGTCTAAGTCTCTTTGTAAGTCATTAAGAACTTGCCTTATATATCTGGGTGCTCCTGTATTGGGTCCATATATGTTTAGGATTGTTAGCTCTTCTTGTTGTATCGATCCTTTTACCATTATGTAATGACCTTCTTTGTCTCTTTTGATCTTTGTTGCTTTAAAGTCTATTTCATCAGAGATGAGAATTGCAACTCCTGCTTTTTTTGCTCTCCATTTGCTTGGTAAATCTTCCTCCATCCCTTTATTTTGAGCCTTTGTGTATCCTTGCATGTGAGATGGGTTTCCTGGATACAGCACACTGATGGGTTTTGTTTTTTTATCCAGTTTGCCAGTCTGTGTCTTTTGATTGGTGCATTTAGTCCATTTATATTTAGGGTTAATATTGTTATGTGTGAATTTGATACTGCCATTTTGATGCTAGCTGGCTGTTTTGCCCGTTAGTTGATGTAGATTCTTCATTATGTTGATGCTTTTTAGCATTTAGTGTGATTTTGGAATGGCTGGTACTGGTTGTTCCTTTCTATGTGTAGTGCCTCTTTCAGGAGCTCTTGTAAAGCAGGTCTGATGGTGACAAAATCTCTGAGTACTTGCTTGTTCGCAAAGGATTTTATTTTTCCTTCACTTCTGAAGCTCAGTTTGGCTGGATATGAAATTCTGGGTTGAAAGTTCTTTTCTTTAAGGATGTTGAATATTGGCCCCCACTCTCTTCTGGCTTGTAGAGTTTCTGCCGAGAGATCTGCTGTGAGTCTGATGGGTTTTCCTTTGTGGGTGACCCGACCTTTTTCTCTGGCTGCCCTTAGTATTTTCTCCTTTATTTCAACCTTGTTGAATCTGATGATTATGTGCCTTGGGGTTGCTCTTCTTGCGGAATATCTTTGTGGTGTTCTCTGTATTTCCTGAATTCGAGAATTGGCCTGTCTTGCTAGGTGGGGGAAATTTTCTGGATAATGTCCTGAAGAGTATTTTCCAGCTTGGATTCATTCTCTGCGTCCCCTTCTGGTACACCTATCAAACGTAGGTTAGGTCTCTTCACATAGTCCCACATATCTTGGAGATTTGTTCATTCCTTTTTGTGCTTTTTTCTCTAATCTTGGTTTCTTGTTTTATTTCATTGAGTTGATCTTCGACTTCTGATATTCTTTCTTCTGCTTGGTCAGTTTGGCTGTTGAACCTTGTGCATGCTTCGCAAAGTTCTCGTATTGTGTTTTTCAGCTCCTTCAATTCATTCACATTCCTCTCTAAGTTATCCATTCTTGTTATCATTTCCTCGAATGACTTCTGATATTCTTTCTTCTGCTTGGTCAATTCGGCTGTTGAAACTTGTGCACGCTTCGCAAAGTTCTTGTGTTGTGTTTTTCAGCTCCTTCAATTCACTCATATTCCTCTCTAAGTTGTCCATTCTTATTGTCATTTCCTCGAATTTTTTTCAAATTTTTTTTAAGGTTCTTAGTTTCTTTGCATTGATTTAGAACATGTTCTTTTAGCTCACGGAAGTTTCTCATTACCCACCTTCTGAACTCTGATTCCATCATTTCATCACACTCATTCTCCGTCCAGCTTTGTTCCCTTGCTGGTGAGGAGTTTTGTTCCTTTGTAGGAGGTGAGGTGTTCTGGTTTCGGGTGTTTTTCTCCTTTTTGCGCTGGTTTCTTTCCATCTTTGTGGATTTATCCACCTGTCGTCTGAGTAGTTGCTGAGTTTTCGATTGGGTCTCTGAGTGGACGCCCAGATTGTTTATGATAAAGTGTTTCTGTTACTTAGTTGTTCTTTTAACAGTCTAGCCCCTCTGCTGTAAGACTGCTGAGGTCCACTCCGGGCCCTGCTTGTCTGGGGTACACCTGTAGCAGCTGTGGAACAGTGAGGGATGCTACCAGTTTCTTCTTCTGATATCTTTGTTCCAGAATGATGCCCACCAAATGTCAGTCTGATCAGTCCTTTTTGAGGTGACTCTTTGGATATACAGAGGTCAGGGAGCTGCTTGAGGAGATGGTCTGTACTTTATAGGAGCTCAAATGCTGAGCTCTGAGCTCCATTGATCTTTCAGGGCTGTTAGGCAGGTATGTTTAAGTCTGCTGCAGCAGAACTCATAAAACCCCTTTTTTTCCTCAGATGCTCTGTCTCAGGGAGTTAGGACTTTCTTTATGAGTATCCGTTGCACTGTCCTGCCCAGCTAGGAGGCAGTCTAGTCACTATTTGCCTGGTTAGGCTCTGCCCTGCTGCTGTGGGGTCCGCCCTGTTGCCGTTGGGTCCGCCCTGCTGTCATGGGCTCCGCCCTGCTGCCAAGTGTAATTCCCTGTAGTCCTGTTTATATGGGTGTGGTTAAAACTGCTGTGGTGTTGGTGGCCCACCTCTGTATTAGCAGAGTCTCTCTGTTATGGGGGGTTGCCTTTGCAATGGCAGGCTGCATCAGCAATGGGAGTGTACCTCAGGAGGGGTGGAATGTCTCGGTAATGGCAGACGTCCCTCCCCCACCGAGCTGCACCGTCCTGGGTTCTGCTGTGCCCGCAGTGAAACTCTCAACCCCGAATGTTTCAAATCACTGTTTTGTTTGTCCCTTTGGGGGTGGGACCCGCCGAGCCTGATCACCTGGCTCCCTGCCTCAGAGTCCTTTTTTTTTTTTAAGTTGCATGGTTGACTCTCTCCCAGGTGTTTCAGTTTCCTGCTGATAGGGCACCAGGATCTGTGTGATTTCCTGTGCAGCGACCCACTGCGCTGGCTCAAACGTCACTTCCTGGGAATCTCCTGGTCTGGCTCACTGTTGAAGTCCCATTTAATCAGATGGATATGCTAATCTGCCCTCCCAAATCTCAGATTGCCGGTTCAACAGGGCACCCAGACCAGTGAGTTTTGTGTGGAGTCCCGCTGTGCCGCGGCTTCGACCAAAACAGCCACGCCAGCTGAAACAGCTGCGCTGGTGTCCTGTGTCTCTCCTACACCTGGTAATTTCCCTGCTCTGTGGGCAACAAAGATCCATCTGGAAATGTGGCTTGTACTCACCCTCTGCGTCTTCATTGAAAGCTGCAATCCCGAGTTGCTCCTACCACGCCATCTTCTTTCCCCCCCCAGAGAATTATTTTAAATGTGATGCTATGTCCTATGTCCTCAAAAGGAAACCATTATGTGTAAAACAGAGGTCACTCCTTAGTAAGTAGCCCTTACTCAAAAAAATCTCTTTATAAAAAATTTGTTTGAAAATTAATTAATCTTTTACATTTTATTTATGTATTTCCTCTCCCTAATACAAAGTATATATTAAATAAATGCCATAGTGTGAAATGAAATGAAATGAAAAATGAAAAGAACCACAGTAGAAGGTAGAAATTTCCCCAAATTTCCCAACACAGTTAAGGGAAACAGAAGGCTACAGCATTTGAAACTTTGATAGCATATACAGAAGGCTGACACAGGCTTCTGCTTCCAGAATTGGATAAAACTAGGTCTGACTAGCTTAAACACAATGTTGTTCCTATAAAAATTCAAGGTAGCAGTGCCTAAGTTACCCAGTTTTATGTCAGGTACCTTAAAGGGATTGAGATATAACACTCACAAACTCCCACAAAAATTCTGAATTAGTTTTAATTTTAAGATAACCATTTATAAATAATTAATTTGAATAGCAGCAGCTGAAAAGTGGGAAATAATAAACACCTGCAGGGTTTAAAATATTTTAGAGCCTACTTGGGGTTCTTAACTTGAAGTCTTTATTTCAATATAAGTAGAGACTACTCTGTACCTTATGTTATGCATATAAAATATTATTCAAAGAAGAGTGACCATGGTTTTATTAGATTACCAAAGGGTAAGCCACTGAAAGAGCCAGGGACCTCTCACCTGTAAATTTCAATCTTTCTTAGGTAAATAATTCCATTGTCTTTTAAAAGTGATTTAATGTCTATCATTGTTACATCTTTTTGAATAGCTTATATTTTCTAATCTATATTTATAGTTCATTTTTTTGTACTTGAATGGATCTAGGCTACTGTCCAGCATTAGCTAGTAGCTGCTATTCTAAACTGCATGCATTCTCAAAGGATACTGTGTATCAGCCCCTCCACTAATTCGTTGACTGACATGCTCTTGTCATGCTATTGTTAACAACCCAGCCTTAAAAACACATTATTAGCATATGCAGATTTTGAGATGAGGATAATAGGCCACAATAATAAAGAAAACAATCTGGAAGGCCTTCATTTTAAATAGCAATGTTTATGCATAATAAAAACTAAAACTGAAAGAGAATTATTTAGTATTTATTTTCAGTCATTTCTAAGGGAAAAATAATTGTACAATTTTCCAGTGAAGTTGTCAGTTTTGAATCATTTTTTGGGTCAATATAAATATTTTTTAAAATTTCCAAGTATTTGATGCAACTTCCTACTATTTTATCAGTTTTGCTATGTACTTTAGGTTTCCTAATTCAATGAAAGGACAAAGGATTTGTATGAAAGGTACTATGGAAGAAGAGATCAGTGGACACTCTTTTCTATAGCCCAGTGTTATTGCCATCCATCCATCCATCCATCCATATCTTTCACAATGATACAAATCCAGATAAAGTAAGCTCAATGTAGAGTATCTCTACAGGTATGATAAATACTAAGAATACTAAAACTCAGAAATCAATGAAAATTTTCCCCATATGTAGCCCAGAACCTAGTCTGTATTAAATCAGACTTATTTCATGTTTATATTGTAAAAATGTCATAAGTAAATGCAACAGGTTTTCTTGAAAAGTAAACTTGTAAAAAGTAAAGCTACTTAGGAATTATTCTTTTACTTTATAAAGCTAACATATTAAATTTTTAAAAATTGGACATCTCTCTGAAGGTCAAGTATAGTCTCAGGTTTGGGTCAAGGAATGACTTCTCTATATCCATACTGTATAGAATAAGCTGATTAACAGCAGAAGTGCTGGGCACAGTGGCTCATGTCTGTAATCCCAGCACTTTGGGAGGCTGAGGCAGACAGATCACTTGATCTTAGGCATTTGAGACCAGGCTGGCAATATGGTGAAACCTGTATCTACCAAAAAAATATTTAAAAAGTAGTGGGTGTGGTGGCATGATCCTATAGTCCTAGTTGTTTGGGAGGTTAAAGTGAAAGGATCGAACTGCCATTCACAATTGCTACAAAAAGAATAAAGTACCTAGGAATACAACTCTCAAGGAATGTAAGGGACCTCTTCAAGGAACACTACAAACCACTGCTCAACGAAATAAGAGAGGACACAAACAGATGGAGAAACATTCCATGTTCATGGTTAAGAAGAATTAATATCGTGAAAATGGCTATACTGCCCAAAGTAATTTACAGAATCAGTGCTATCCCCATCAAGCTACCATTGACTTTCTTCACAGAACTGGAAAAAACCACCATGAACCTCATATGGAACCAAAAGAGAGCCCGCATAGCCAAGTCAATTCTAAGCAAAAAGAACACAGCAGGAGGCATCACACTACCAGACTTCAAACTATACTACAAAGCTACAGTAATCAAAACAGCATGGTACTGGTACCAAAACACAGATAAAGACCAAGGGAACAGAACAGAGGCATCGGAGGCAACACAACATATCTACAACCATAAAATCTTTGATAAACCTGACAAAAACAAGCAATGGGGAAAGGACTCCCTGTTTAATAAATGGTGTTGGGAAAACTGGCTAGCCATGTGCAGAAAGCAGAAACTGGACCCCATCCTGACACCTTACACTAAAATTAACTCCAGATGGATTAAAGACTTAAACATAAGACCTGGCACCATAAAAACCATAGAAGAAAATCTAGGCAAAACCATTCAGGACATAGTAGTAGGCAAGGACTTCATGACCAAAACACCAAAAGCATTGGCAACAAAAGCCAAAGTAGACAAATGGGACCTAATCAAACTCCACAGCTTCTGCATGGCAAAAGAAACAGTCACTAGAGTGAATCGGCAACCAACAGAATGGGAAAACATTTTTGCGGTTTACCCATCTGACAAAGGGCTGATATCCAGAATTTACAAAGAACTCAAACAGATTTACAGAAAAAAAACAAACAAGCCCATTCAAAAATGGGCAAAGGATATGAACAGACACTTTACAAAAGAAGACATACACGAGGCCAACAAACATATGAAAAAATGCTCATCATCACTGGTCATTAGAGAGATGCAAATCAAAAACACATTGAGATACCATCTCACACCAGTTAGAATGGAGATCATTAAAAAATCTGGAGACAACAGATGCTGGAGAGGATGTGGAGAAATAGGAACACTTTTACACTGCTGGTGGGAGTGTAAATTAGTTCAACCATTGTGGAAGACAGTGTGGTGATTCCTCAAGGCCTTAGAAATAGAAATTCCATTTGACCCAGCAATCCCATTACTAGGTATATATCCAAAATCGTTCTACTATAAGGACACATGCACACGAATGTTCATTGCAGCACTGTTTACAATAGCAAAGACCTGGAACCAACCCAAATGCCCATCGATTATAGACTGGACTGGGAAAATGTGGCACATATACACCATGGAATATTATGCAGCAAACAGAAATGATGAGTTCGTGTCCTTTGTAGGGACATGGATGAATCTGGAGAACATCATTCTCAGCAAACTGACACAAGAACAGAAAATGAAATACCGCATATTCTCACTCATAGGCGGGTGATGAACAATGAGAACACCTGGACACAGGGAAGGGAGTACTAAACACTGGGGTCTATTGGGGGGAATAGGGGAGGGACAGCGGTGGGGGTAGCTGGGGAGGGATAGCCTGGGGAGAAATGCCAAATGTGGGTGAAGGGGAGGAAGGCAGCAAAACACACTGCCATGTGTGTACCTATGCAACTGTCTTGCATGTTCTGCAAATGTACCCCAAAACCTAAAATGCAATAAAATAAATAATAATAATAATTTACTTAAAAAAAACATAAGAACTCTGAAAAAAAAATAAAGTAATTAAGTGACAGGATCACTTGAGCCTAAGAGGTCGAGGCTGCAGTGAGCTATGAACATACCATTGCACTCCAGTCTGGATGACAGAGTAATACCCTGTCTCAAAAAAGGTTAAAAAAAACCCCAGCAGAAACATACTTTTGTTAAAATATCTTGAATGTCTAGAGATTTTCTGGGCATTAACTGCATAACTGAAGTATAAATACATAATGAAATATACTAGGAAATATTAAAAATAAAACATTTTAGGGTAATTAATATAGCATATATACATATTTGTATAATATAACAAATAAAGGATTTATATGACAAGTTAAAAATTATAATTTTCATGTTCATCACTAATGTGCAAGATTAACTTTTTTAAAACTCTAGTTTATTATTTTAGCATTGTTTCTAATGTTAAGAGTAGTGCAAGATACAAAATTTTTGCCATAGAAATCGTGGTAAATAAGCAAATAGGTATTGCGCACAAATAAAAATATTATATTATTTTGGAGAAAGATTAATTTATCCTTGGGCATAATAGCATTATTCTACAGAATATTTCTGTTGATTTAGATGTAAAAACTATATTAAAAGTAAATAAGCTTATTCAAAAATAACAACATTTAGAGTCAGCCAAGTTAATAACAATCTAAAATGTGAATATGTCATATACATATTGATGAGACAAAGAAAGACATTATTCATCTAGAAAAAAAATTACTATTACTCACAAGCCTATTATTTTATTATCAAAAAGAGAAGTATTCTCCCATTTACAGAAGTATTTAAAAAACATATTCTTTGAAAATTGCACAAAGAAATGATCAAGTGTCCCAACTTCCTCAAGAAAATTAGGAACAAATACAATACTGAAAAATAACATACACTGTATTAATAAACACACACACAAAACATATAAGATGTAAATATCTTGAAGATATTTTGAGTATTGTATTGAATGTTTATAATTTTGTTAATTTTTGTTTAAAAAAAACAGAAAAAAACACAACTAAGCAGGATTATTTACCCAGCATAATTAATACAGAACAAATTCATACATCTTTAAAATATAAATTTTAAGAATCGTGAGAGATAATTTGACATGATGCCTGTAAAATTCTTATTTTTATGAAATAGGTAGTTCCCATTTTCAGTGAATGTTCGAGTTTAATAATGATTTGTCAATTGCAAGAAATTAAAGGTATTCCACCAAGGTATTGGACCTACATTATTACTTCCCACATTCCATAAAATAGCAAGCATTTTTAAAAGTTTATCTCTACACAACAGAAGAATGAATTGCTATTGTATTATATCAGTATATCTGATGAGGTATGGCTCTCAAACTAGCATACAGATTCTACAGTCTCACTGATCAATTTTGAACAACTCACCAGCGTTAATTTTGTTTTGCTGTTTTTACGTGGATAGTAAAATTTAAAATGGGTATTAAATGTTACTATCCACGTAAAAACAGAAAAACAAAATTCCTCATATGCACTGTAGCCTTCTGCCAGTAGCTGTCACTTCATAATACCAGTCCAAATCTCATACTCAGTTGTAGCAGTCTGAAGATTGCTTAATGCTTTCCATCCCCCTACTAACAGAAAAAAAATTGTGCTCAATGATGAAAACACTCAATAAAATAATTATTGGAAAACAAAAAAGCAAGATAAATAATACCTACTGTCAAGAACAAAGCCACCAACAGGGGCAGACTTGGAGATGGTATAGATGTTAAAACTATCAAATGGGGACTTTGAAACAAGTCTGCTTGCTTTGTTATAGACTGTAATAAAAAAGATGAACAACATGCATGAACAGATGAGGAAATTACAGCAAACAGATAGATGATGGAAGATAAAATAGAGTCAAATGGAAATACTGGAAATAACAGAAATTAGAATATGGTAAAATGTTAGTTAACAAATTAGATCAGAATCAGTTTATGAGAATTTTTAATGCTGAGTTAAAAAGTTTAAACAGAGCTTAATTTTCAGTGAGAATAATAAAAAAACTACTGAAAAACGGTAATTTCCAAGTAATAAGAAGAATAATTCAGCAGCAGCACAGAGAATGAGCTACATTAGGAAAAGGCTCTGTGTTTTAGTAATGAGGGTATAAATAGAGAAGAAGGTATGAATGACAAGCATTACGAATTGCAATATCCAAAATGTATAAAATGTAGGGAACATACGTAATGTACAGAGCACACAAACAATGGTGGTGATAGAATCTCAAGAGCTACATAATCCAAACCCTCACACTTTAGAAATGAGCAAACTAAGGCTTATAGAAAATTGGAAGAATTCACATAATTTGATATTTTCTGGGCTGGAATTGAACTGGGTTTTCTTTATTGTAAGTCTGTTAATTTCACTGAACTGTGTTTTCTTCTATAGTAGAGGTGGTTTTTTTCTCTCAATAATGTTTGACAAATCACCATATGAATTAAATATAAAAATTTTAGAAAACCTTTTAAATTTTTAGCCTCAGAAATGAAATGATGATCTATTAACAAAAATTAAATAATTGGGGGCCAAAGTTAGGGAATTCAGGTTTGGACTTAAATTTTTCAGGTATGAAAAAATGTTCTTGTTCAGATGTCAGTAAGACAGAAAAATCTGGCCCTCAAAGGAGGAATGTGTATTAGAGATACATTCATTATTTCAATACATATTTATTGAGTTCAAATTATATGCGAGGCATCATACTGAATACCAGAAGTTTTGTTCAAAGTCATAGGTACCAAATAATATAAGAAAACATATGGTGCAAAAGATGAGGATTTGAGAAACAGGAATGATGTGAAGGAGACAAAAGAGCAGCAAAGGGGCAGAATGAGAACCAGGATAATTTTGCATTAGAGAAGCTAAATAAACAACAACAAAGAAGAGATGAGTAATAATGCCACATATGAGCCAGGAGCAGTGGCTCACACCTGTAATCTCAGCACTTTGGGTAGATCATCTGAGGTCAGGAGTTCGAGATCAGCCTGGCTAAAAGGGTGAAATCCCCATCTCTACTGAAAATACAAAAATTAGTCAGGCACGGTTGCAGGTGCCTGTAATCCCAGCCACTTGGGAGGCTGAGGCAGGAGGTTGCTGTGAGCTGAGATCACGCCACTGCTTTCCAGTCTGTGTGGCAGAGTGAGACTCCATTTCAAAAAAAGAAAAGACACATACAAAAACCCACATATATCAATAAAGCACTGGAGGCAGAGGTTAAACTGTAGAAGGTTAAGGCTTACGAGCTAATGGATTGAAGGAAGCATATGTAAAAATACATACTCGAGATATCTGACCTAAGTGAAAAGAGAAACAGACCACTCTCAGGTTAGCTTGAAGGGGTAGAACAGAAAGAAGGTATTATTAAGATGAATTCCACAGTAATTTGTGAAGAAATAAAATCAGTAAAGGAAGAAAGATTAAAATAACAACAGAAACAAGAAATAATAAATGCAGGAAAATTCCAGAGAAACTAAGATAGGCCAGAGTTAGAAACAAATAGAAGTTAGTTTTGATGGAGAACAAAACAGTTGTAAGAGGACAGAAGATGATTGGTAATGCAGAGAAATGAAGGTTAAAAATGATGACGGTAGTTGGGAAAGTGTGTTATTGGCTTAGATCACATTGACTAAGGACTCTCAGTACTACCTTTCATGTAGGGAATCTGGAACGCAGACTGTTTTTATTCTTTACCATGACTCCACTAGCTTTGTCAGAACCCTTTCTTTAATCAGGGTTCTAGTTATAGTACCCATCTTGAAATAAGACCATCATTGCCTCTCTTCAAACTCCATAGCAGTCCTCATCATTAATCTGGATACCGGTCAAACCTTTCCAGTGACCTTCAGCCCATTCTGGCACCAAAACAACTGACAATTAACTTAGAATTTTTTAATTTAATCAGTTCAATTTAAGTATCTTATCTCCGTGATTCTTGGCTATCAAGTAAAAGGCAATCCCCACTGCCCCCTGATATTTTTGAGAATCTTATTCCATTATTAATAAACTTCTTTAAACATCAGTCTTCCTGCAGGATGGTTTCTGCATATTCCTGCCTTAACATTTAGCTCAACTGTTAGCCTCTGCTTCCACTGAAGCCTTCATCTGCAGAAGCGATTTACTCTTTCACGTTTCACAGTCCAGGAATCAAGGAGGGGAGGTTGGCTCCCTAGAGACACTTCTGACGATTACTTTCCCAATCATAATGGACATAGTCCTTACTTCTCTTAAGCATTCCACTTGGCAGTAACATTTATTATTAATAAAGTTTGCTGTTATCTATTCAACTTCCAATCACTATCCCTTAGTCACCGATAATTTTAGGAATTGACCATGGTAATGCTAGAAGACTTCAATGCACAGGCAGAAAATCATTGAACAATCAATCATGAACATCTATCTCTAGATTTTCAAGACTTCAATAATCCTTTATTCTGGCATCAGTCACATAAATTTCTACTAGTATACATCACCCTGTTTGCCTTTCTTCTTTCCTTACCCACCCTGGACTCTGTGATTGATCATCTGAACCACTCCCATACAGCACTCAAATTCCCTTGTAACCAATCTTTCTACTCGCACGCCTTAAAACACTAACACTGGTTTAACACCAAACTTGATTTCTCTCTACTAGCATCCTTTTACTTAGCTTCACTTCTCCCATCTATTTTCTTCTTGTCTCAATGGTAAATAGCAGTTTCTTTCTGTTCACAAAATCCATCTGTGTGTGTAGTCTGATTACCTCCTACCTCCCCTAAGACTCTTCTTCCAATCACTCTCTTTTTTCGGCATTTTTGACTTATCTGTCTTTAAAACATCTTTTGTTCCAGTGTGTGACTACATGGACATATCTCCTACTCAGTGGGAAAGAAACATCTTTTGATATGCTTACCTAATTTTTCTCCTTCACACTTTCTTGATAAGTTCATTTTCTTATCTCCCGGTCATACTTAAGCTATTGCAATCTGCCTTTTTTCTCCTTCACCATCCTTCTAAAATTACCCTAGCTAAAGTCATCCATGACTCCTCACTTGACATATCCAACAGACATTTTTCATTCATGATGTTTGCTGTGATATTATTACTTTCTTCTTGAAATTCCCACTTTACTCATTCTTCTTTATGTGCATCAGAAGCTTCTCTTCCTCCATCTGCCACTTAATGTTAATGTTCCTCAGGCAGGGAAAAACTTCTAAGCCTCAATTTATGGGTTGTTTCTTTGATTGATTTCACCTTATTTTTACAACTGCTTATCATTAGTAGTGAATTTACTCTGAAATTACTCTATGTAGCTTAGACGACTTCAAGTTTTAAAATTATTTACTTTATTCCTTGCTAGAGCTAGAGTTTCCTCTTAGCTCTCTCAGTAATTCCAAAACTGAACTTATCTCACACCTAAACTGATTCCTCCCCTAAGAACCCACTTGGACCCTGCTAAGGTACCCTATGAATCTAGTTATCTGAGCCATAAGACTGGGAATTTTTCATGACTTTTTACACTCTCTCAAAATCCAAATTCCATTGTTTATCAAGTATTGCTGATTTTAATTTATTAAAACCACTATTTTCTCTCTCTTCTTCCATCCACTACATGTCTCTCTTTTCCTTGTCGTTTTCTCTTCAAATCAATCATTCACATAGTCTGTAGGGTAGGTACTCAAAGGTGAATGAGCTTATTATCACCATTCCTAATTAAACCCCTTAAATGCACCTCTAGCACCTACAGTCTTTGATCTAGGTTCCTTAACATATATGAAGAGTACATAAGATTCTTCAGTTCTTCAGGCTGGGTGTGGTAGTTCACACCTGTAATCCCAGCACCTGGGGAGGCTGAGGCGGGCAGATCGCCTGAGGTCAGGAGTTTAAGACCAGTCTGGCCATCATGGTGAAACCCTGGCTCTAGTAAAAATACAAAAATTAGCCAGATGCAGTGGTGCATGCCTGTAATCCCAGCTACTCGAGAGGCTGAGGCAGGAGAATCACTTGAACCCGGGGGGCGGAGGTTGCAGTGAACCGAGATCATGCCATTGGCACTCCAGTCGGCGACAGAGCAAGATTTTCTCTCACAGAAAAAAAAAAAGAAAAAAAGATTCCTCATAATTGGAACACTCTTTATCATTCCAGATTCCTTTCTTGCTATTTCCTGCCTTGCGAATAATGTTACAACAATTCTAATACATGGTATTTATTGTTTCTGTGACTTCGCTCATACATTTATTCAAAATGTCGGCAACATCCTACCTTACCTCCACATAAATCTAAATAATTCCTATTTATTCTTTAAGATACAGCTGAGTTGTTTTCTCTTCCATGATATTTTACATAAAAATCTAGCTGCCTACCACAGATGTCAGTAGTTCCTTAATATGTTGTATACAGTTCTAAGCAGAGACAAGTACTACAAAAACAACTGGGATATAAAGGTAAATTAAAAAAAAATAAAGGTTAGATTTATTTTTAAAAAGGGTATATTTTAATAAAGAGATATTAATTAAGAGTAATATATCCATTCTAAACATGTTTGTTTAAATAATGAGTGCATTTTAAAATGCACAATGAATCAAAGATTATTTTACACTAGTTAGCATAACCTGGCCAGAAGACACACTTTGATTTCTACTGTTAGTTAACATTGTTTCTTGAAGTAATATAAAAAAGCTAAGTGAACATTATTTAAATCTCTATTCTTCTCTGCCAAAGAGGTAGTACTCATAATTTTTCATGTTATAGACTAGGGTATACCCTAGTGTAGAGAGACCAGTGAAAGCCCAGCTTCTTCTAATAAACTGGGCATAACTGCAGATGCCATGTTGAATTTATTACATTCATGCCATTCATTTAGAAAATTCCAGCTATCACACAGCCAAACTATGGCCCACTTGAAGCTATTAACACATATTTATTACTAGATGACAATTCCCAGTTGAAAGCATATGTTACCTTGAAACCTAGGCTAGGCAACTGAATACTTAGATACTGACATCACTTTCTTTTCCCACAGTTCTCAATAAAAAAGTAACTTTTTATTGTTCACTTTTAAGTGGTTAATTATTTTGACTCAAGTAAGTAAGAATCTGGACAATCTGGTCCAAAAAACGTTCTACAAGAGAAAGAGAGTGATCCAGATCTGAACCTTGATAAATAGGTAAAATAAGAAGAATGTAGCAAGAGAATTGAGGGTACTTCTGAGAATGGATTCAGCTTCTGGATATGATAAAGAAAGGTAGAGGCTAATATCAAGAAAATAAAGTGGTCAAGAAAGTAGCAATCTCTACTGACACAACCGAACGAGTGAAGTAGAAATAACTTAATGAAACAATAAGAAAAAAAAGTGTGCAATCATGGAGTCCAAGAGTATAGTATTCAAATTAATATTTCAGAGCTAGAACAATTTCTGCTGATAATTAAATGTAAAGTATGATCATGAGAGTGACTGACCAAAGCAGAATTGGAGGTAAAGCTCACTACATTAGAGAAAGTTAAGGAAGTGAGTGGGTGCTAAATAGATTATTCAGGTAAATGCTGACATTACTCAGGCTTGATGGCAGGAATTGTGATGTTGAGGAAGACTAAAGCCAGGTTGTAAAATCATCAGTGAATAAAATGGTATAATTAAGAGGTCAACAAATGATAGAAACAACAAAGGGTAGTGGGTGGTTGTGTTTAGTTCCAAACATAAAAGGTACCAGATATAAAAATAACAAGCACAAAACATTACAGAAGTAAATACAAGAAAATGGATAGATTACTAGATCAGGGTTCACACATTCAACAAATGTCAAAAAAAAAAAAAAAAAGAGGCCAGTCCAAGAATCTCAAAGTGGATTGGGATGGAGGTCAGAAGGATGAGAACCTTAAAAAATTAGTAAAGCAAATAACAAATGATCAAATTCCCTCAAAAAAAGTGAAGAGAAAGTTACACTGCAAACTCAGCATAGTATTTATTAATTTTGTAAAAGAGACACAGGGATATAACAGGCAAGGAGAGTGCAAGGAAATGCAAAATACATAATTAGATGTTCTGGTTCTGCATATGGCTCCTTTGGTAAAAAATAAATAAATAAATAAATGTTCTGGTTCTCTGTTTGGGTAGTAGATTCAAGGTTGTTCATGTTATTACTATATGTTGTAACTGATATACATTCTTTTGTATGTAGCAAAATTAGATTGAAAGCTAATATATTTTTTAAATTTATGGATACATATTAGTTGCACACATTAATGGGGTATGTGTTACGTTTTGATACAAGCATATAATATGCAATGATCAAATTTGGGCAACTGGGATATCCATCACTTCAAACATTTCCCATTTCATTGTGTCGGGAACATTTCAAATCTCTTCCAGATATTTTTAAATATACAGTAAGTTACTGTTAATTATAGTTGCCTGATTGTGCTATTGAACACTAGATTTTATTCCTTCTATCTAGCAGAGATTTCTTGAGTAAGGCCTCAAAACTACAGGCAACCAAAGCAAAAATTAACAAATGAGATTCTATTAAGGTAGAAAGCTTCTATGCAGCTTAGAAAACATTAAACAAAATGAAGTGACACCTACAGAATGAAAGAAAATATTTGCAAGCTAATCATGCAACAAAAGATTAATAACCAGAATATATAAGAAACCCAACTCAATAGCACCAAATAACAATAATAATCTGATTTTTTTAATTGATAAAATCTTTGAATAGACATTTCTCAAAAGAAGACATACAATGCCCAACAGGTATATAAAAAATGCTCAACATCACTAATCAGAGAAACGAAAATCAAAACCACAGTGAGATATTATCTCACTCAAGTTAAAATGCCTGTTATGAAAAAAATCAGAAAATAACAAGTGCTGGAGAAGATGAGGAGAAAGGGGAGTGCCTGTACACTGCTGGTAGAACTATAAATTAGTACAGCCAGAAAACAGTATGGATGTTCCTCAAAGATCTAAACATGGGACTACCATATGATCTAGCAATCCCTTTTCTGAGTATATATTCATGAGAAGTGAAATCAGTATATTGAAGAGATATCTGCACGCCCATGTTTACTGAAGCACTATTTACAATAGCCATGATATGGACACACACAATGGAATATCAGTTAGCCAAAAAAGAAAGAATAAAGTCATGCCATTTACAGCAACATGAATGAAAACAAAGGACATTTATAGTAAATGAAATAAGCTAGACACAGTAAGACAGACATTGAATGTTTTCACTCATACATGGAAGCCAAAAAAATTGATCTCATGGAGGCAGTGAATAAAATGGTAGTTACCAAAGACTGGGAAGGGCAGTAGAGAGAAGATGAAAAGGGGTCGAAAATGAAAAATAAAATATATTTTAAAGAAAACTAAGGAACTTCATTCTTACCAATTCTACCCATATTGTCTAGGAGTAGGCCACTAGACTTAGGTCAGGCCCTCAAGAGTTTCTTTTGTCCTAGAGCAAGGCAAATACCTTAATACATGCAATCCTACATCAGATATTTGATAACTTGCTTGTAGAAACAGATTTTTCCATGTTATATTTTAATATAAACATTAATGATCTGTGTTTCCTCAGCACAAACCAAATTGTGGCACAGAAAGACAATTCATAAATGTCATCTTCAAAATGGACCAGTTAGGCTGAAGTTGAGAATTTGGGTAAAGGTACAAAATTAATCACCTAGAGATGATCAAGAACTAATTCTAGCTATATTGGTGAATGGAAAAACTAAGTAAGATGAGGCAGACAACCTATTTGTTGATAACCGAGACTAGGAAAATACAAAGTACTGAAAAAGTAATGTGATACATGATTTTAACTTAGAATGAAATGAGGAGACACCAGAGTATATACAATAAGTCTATAATCACTAATGTCTCACTCATATATGTCACCCACCTTTAAAAAAGCTTTAGCCAATTGTCAACATACAGTTATATAATTACTTTTCCATATTTTTGTAAGGTAAATGTACAATTACTAAAAGAAAAAAATAGTATGTAATATATGGCAACAGTAAAAACAAAAAAAAACAAAAGATAATTATTTAGGAATGAAGTAGAACAACAAAAACCAGAGTGAAAAAATGCAAAAGAAAATTAAATATAGCAATAACCATTGTCATATAATTAAACTGGAAGGCACAAAATTTCAATTATATTTGCTGAAAGATATTACAAAAATTATTAGCAACTTACTATTGCTATTACCTCTTATGTTTCCTTTCACATATACTCACATAAATTCAATTCTAATAAATTTACTCATTGGTTTTTAAAATTATTTTTATAAACTCTTTTATTATCAACTCTTAGTTAATTTCATAGGGATGAAAGGAGTCACACAGAACTCCAAATCACTTAGACACAATAGTCAAGGTGACTAACCACTGCACATAATTCCTAATTCAGGCTAGCTAAGCCTTCTACCACATTATTTCTTTACCTAAAGGATCTCAAATGTCACTGACTCAAGTCTCCAAATGTTCATACAGCCTTGAGAATTTTTCAAATTTTAGGATCATCTCTCCCTTCTTTTTCTAATTAACCTCTCAAGTTAACTCCTCTTGCTGTTATATGCCATGTAATTGAGATTTCCCCCCATGTAAATTATTTTTCCTTAAGTCATTGTAGCTGTACTATCTATGATTCACTGCAAATTCCCACTTTGGAAAGAGAAATGGTGGTAGGGTAGAAATGAACAAGTGTTTTCTCACAAACTCAGTATTCTCTGTAGATAAGGATTATCTACTATGACAAGGGAGTAGATCAAAGCCTTCTCTGAAAAAGTAACCACAAAAAAATAAGTTCAACTTAAGCACTTCAAAGACAGACCCACTACTCTGGGATGGTGAGGTGGGAAAGTGAGTTTTTAAGACATATGCCATCTAAATACCTAATTATGAACTCTGTAGATGAAGGCGAGCAGTCAACTGCAGTTAATTTAAAAAGAACACTGTTATTCTACCTTTAGAGGTAATAGAGAATTAAATGTAATTCTAGATGAACTAAATTTTTAGAATCATCAAAGAGATGATCTTAATTTATGAAAGGGACACTGTATTGTTGTTCTACTACAATCAGTTAACATATGTTTTATTTCATGTTATTTTATATGGGTGATATTTCTGTATTTCATTAACAACCATATATGTATATATAATAAAACATAAATAAAAGTGGACTATATTATATCAATACACAGGCACAAGCAATTCCACAAACAGACTCAATTGTAAGAAAAATATACCTGCCGGAGTAGGGGAAGATGGCACTGTAGAAGCAACTCAGGATTGCAGCTCTCAGTGAAGACGCAGAGGGTGAGTTCATGCCACATTTCCAGACAGATCTTTGTTGCCCACAGAACGGGGAAATTCCCAGGTGTAGGAGAGACAGGGGACGCCAGTGCAGCTGTCTTGGCTGGCGCGGCTGTTTTGACCAGCACCGCAGCACAGGGGCACGCCACACAAAACACACTGGTCTGGGTGCCCTGTTAAACCGGCAATTTGAGATTTGGGAGGGCAGATTAGCATATTCATATGATTAAATGGGACTTGGACAGTGAGCCAGGCCAGGAGATTCCTGGGAAGCAAACTGTGAGCCAGTGAGTCACTCCATGGGAAAACACACAGATCCCGGTGCCCTTTCAGCAGGCGACTGAAACACCTGGGAGAGAGTCAACCATTCAACTTAAAAAAAACAAAAGGGCTCTGAGGCAGGGAGCCAGGTGATCAGGCTTGACAGGTCCCACCCCCACAGGGACAAACAAAACGGCGATTTGAAACGTTCTGGGTTGAGTTTCATGGCGGGCACAGCTGAACCTAGGACAGTGCAGCTCGGTGGGGGAGGGTCATCTGCCATTACCGAGACATTCGGCCCCTACTGAGGTACTCTCCCATTCCTGACGCAGCCTGCCATTGCCGAGGCAACCCACAATAACAGAGAGACTCCAGCAACAGGGCGAAGCCCACGGCAGCAAGGCAGAGCCCACGGCAGCAGGGTGGAGCCTCGGCAGGCAAATAGTGACTAAACTGCCTTTAACTAAGGTAAAGGAATAGGTGAAAACATTTTACAGTAACCCCTTCCTGAAAGCAGTGATTATATTAATAATAAGGTCTAATAGTATTTAATCATATTTACCTGTCTCTAGCTGGAGAATAATGGTCATCCATGACATGATGTCTAAACATTTGGCTAATTGTATTATAATGTCCAAATTATTAAGTGTCCCTCGAAGACCCTGTTCCACATTCCGACTAAAACAACAAGGTCCATTAAATATTTTAGTAAATAATTTTACATACTAAGAAACGAGGGTTATTTTAAAAAGCAATAGAAAAAGAAAAAGTTACTATATTGTGAAGTCCAAATTTTGTTTTAACTAATTTCAACCCTGGCTAAAGGTATAAGTTTCAGTTGAAGGTTGATAGGAAAGTAATATTACTGCTGCAACAGATGTAGCATAAGAAGCTCAAATTAAGCTAATAACAGTGGGGATATGATAAGGACTATCGAAGTTATTAATGGATGGCTATCAGGTCTCTAGTGCTGATATTCAATAATGTACTCAAGAGGAGGAGTAGATTTATTTGGAGAAACTATGTTCAGTGTTAGACACATCTGTATACATGACCTATAGAATGGAGACTGAGATGCCTCATAGGTGGCTGGATATGAGTTCAGAGCTTAGGAGAACAAGTCAAAATTTGCACACTTTGCATTTTGCACCATCTCCCTTGATACCACCCTGGTCCAAATTACCTTCTTTGTGGATATACCATAACAATAGCTATCTAAGTAAACTCTTGATTCAACTCTCACCTCATCCGTGATGACACACAACAGCCCTTTAAAGCACAATTAAGATATGGCACATCACATTGTAGAATGAAAGATATGAGTCCAGCTTTTTAATATATTCCATCGGTGAACTAATTTTCCTATCCTGCCTGACCCACCCTTTCCATATTAATTGTGGTGCCACTTTATCATGTGTCAAGTTCACATATAAGTATCAGTATAAATGTATATATATTATTCTTTTACTATTGATTCCCTTCAATATGTCTATTTTGCTGCTGTTATTCAAGTTCCATCCTATTTTTAATTACTCACACCTGCTGGTAAATTTTTCTCTTCTTTTTTCAAAATAGATTTATTGGCATGTCCTTATATTTTCATATAATGTCTAGAACAAGTTTATAAAAATTTCACATAAAATTGTGTTTGTTATGGCATTACATTTATAAACTAATTTATGGACAATTGATATCTTTATTATGTGAAGTTATTCTACCCATGCATAGGACATATCTCTCATTAGTTCCTTACCCGAAGTTTTACATCTTACTTAAAGGTCCTGTGAATTCTTAGTACATGAATTTTGTTAGATACTTCGGGTTACTTTTGAGAATAGTACTTACATCTTACTAGTTATTACCCATATTATAAGTTGATCTATGGCCAGCTATTTGGCAGAACTTTTATATCAGTTTTAATATTTTGATTATATTGGGTTTCCTATGTAGATAATCCTATTATCAACAAATAATGATGGTTTTCATCGCTTCTCTTCCAATCTCTTCCAATCCTAAAACCTCTTACTTCCTTTCATTTTCTTTTCTTAACATTTTTTCAGGACCTGAAGTACTATTTTAAGCAATGGCAATATTAATAAACATCCATCTCTTATTTCTGCTATTAATGTAAATTTCTCTAAAGTTTTTCCATTAAATATAATGCTTGCTTTATCTAGCCTTTACGAAGTGTAGGTGGTTCTCTTCTAGTTTGCTATCTTAAGTGAATAGAAGTTGAACAATTAATTATTTTTTCTGCCGCTAGTAAGATTTATTTCGCATTTGTCCACTAATAGATAAATTACCATAACCATTTTTCTGGTGTCTCACCATCATGATTTAAATTCATGGTTAGATTTACTTAAAGTAAGATTTCTTACATCTGTTTGTAACGAAAATGGTCTTCTTAAGCTGAACACAGAGGCACATAGACCCAGTATCTGCTCCTAGAGGATTGATTGAGCCCAGGAGTTCCAGTCTAGCCTGGGCAACATAGTGAGACTGACTTTGAAAAAAACAAAAAGAAAATGGATTATGATATTTCATCATTCTGTAAGAATTAGAGTTAAAGTTATGTTAGTTCCAGAAAAAGAATTAGGCAACTTTACTTCTTTATCTGTTTCTAGAGCCATTTGTTTAGAACAGCAATTAGTTCTCAAAAACTTGGTTCAAACCTACCTGTAATATCTTTTTTAGTCTGAAATTCTTTTTATGAGTGGATGAGTGGAAAAGAGTAGTTTGTCTTTGAGTACCATTCAACCTATTTGCTGGTTGTTATTTTACTTTCATTTCTTCTCCTGTCAATTTAACTACTTTATACCTATTTCAGAAATGTAACAATTTTGCCTACATTGAAAATTTAATAACAATTTCAAAATCATTATTATTTTTAAAGAATTTTTCTTATCTGTAGTTGTTTCCCTTTTTCAAAGTTTTATTCATTTCTACCTCTCATTTTTCATGTACAGTCCTTTTATTGTATTGCTGTCATCGATGTTTTCAAATAACTAACTTTTGGGTTAACATACATTCTCTCTTATCTTTCACTTGTTTTTCTTACTGTCTGTGTTTCATTTTGTCTCAGTGTCACTGAGTTTTCCCTAATCTTTATTAATTCCATAAATATATACACCTACTATGTACTCACAAAATTAAAAATTTGACATCAAAAAAGATATCTGCACTTTCATGAATACAGTGATAAGGGCACAAAGTACGTAATAGTTCCAACATGGAAAATAGGAAATCCATCCCTTCAAGCATTTATCCTTTGTCTTACACAGAATCAAATTATACTCTTTTAGTTATCTTAAAGTGTACAATTAAATTATTTTGACTACAGTCACCCTGTTCTGCTCTCAAACACTAGGTTATATTTATTCTTTCCATTCTTTGTACCTATTAACCATCTCCGCATCCCCTTCATACCCTGCCACCCATCCCAGCTTCTAGTAACTGTCCTTCTGCTCTCCATCTCCATATGTTAAATTGTTTTGATTTTTAGATCCCACAAATAAGCGAGAGCATGAAATGTTTCTGTTTCTGTATCTCTTATTTCTCTTGATGTAATGACCTCCAGTTCCATCCATGTCGTTGCAAATGACAGAATCTTATTTCTTTCTAGCTGAATAGTACTCCATCGTGCATAAATACATTTTCTGTATCCATTCATATGCTAGTGGACATGTAGGTTACTTCCAAATCTTGGCTATTGTGAATAGTATTGCAACAAATATGATAGTGCAAATATGTCTCTGACATATTGATTTCCCTTCTTTTTGGCATTTACCAAGCAGTGGGATGATGGATCATATGGTAGCTCTAATTTTAGTTTTTTGAGGAACCTCCAAACTGTTCTCCATAGTGGTTATACTAATTTACATTCCAAACAACAGCATACAAGGGTTCCCTTTTCTTCACATACTTGTCAGCATTTATTATTGTTTGTTTTTGAATATAAGCCATTTTAACTGGGGTGAGTTAACATATTGTAGTTTTGATTTGCATTTCTTTGATGATCAGTGATGTTGAGAACCTTCTGGTATGCCTGTTTGCTATTTGTATGTCTTCTTTTGAGAAATTTCTATTAAAATCTTTTACACATTTTTAAATTGGCTTATTGAATATTTTTTCCCTATAGAGTTATTTGAGTTCCTAACACATTCTGGTTATGAATCCGTTTACAGGTGGATAGTTTCTTTGCAAATGTTTCCTCCCATTCTGTGGGTTGTCTCTTCATTTTGTTATTTCCTTTGCTGTGTTGAAGCTTTTTAACTTGATATGATCCCTTTTGTCCACTTTTGCTTTGTTTGCTTGTGTGTGGGGTATTACTCAAGAAATTTGCTCAGACCAATGTCCTGGAGAATTTCTTGAATGTTTTCTTATAGCAGTTTCATAGTTTGAGATCTTTAATCCATTCCATTTTAATCCATAGATTTAGGTCTTTAATCCATTTTAATTTGATTTTTGCATATGGTAAGAGATAGAGGTCAAGTTTCATTATTCTGCATATGTATATATCCAGTTTTCCCAGCACCATTTATTGGAGAGACTTTTCTTTCTCCATTGTATGCTCTTGGTACCTTTATCAAAAATGAGTTTGCTGTAGGTGTGCAGATTTGTTTCTGGGTTCTCTATTGTGTTCCATTGGTCTACATGTCAGTTTTTATGCCATACCATGCTGTTTCAGTTATTATAACTCTGTAGTATAATTTGAAGAAAGATAATGTGGTTTCTTCAGTTTTGTTCTTTTTGCTCACAATAGCTTTGGCTATTCTAGGCCTTTTGTGGCTCCACATAAATTTTAGAATTATTTCTTCAGTTTCTGTGAAGAATGTCATTGGTATTCTGATAGGGATTGCATTGAATCTGTGGATTGCTTTGGGTCATATAGGAAGTTTAACAATATTGATTACATCAGTCCATGAAATGGAATACTCTTGCATCTGTCATCTTCAATTTCCTGTACCAGTGTTTTATAGTTTTCATTGTAGAGATCTTCCATTTCTTTTATTAAGTAAATTTCTAGGTATTTAATTTTATTTGTGATTGTTATAAATGGAATTACTTTCTTGATTTTTTCAGATTGTTCACTGTTGCCATACAGAAATGCTATTGATTTTTGTATGTTGATCTTTTATCCTGCAACTTTACTGAATTTATCAATTTGAATAGTTTTTTAGTGGAGTCTTCAGGTTTGTCCAAATATAAGATCATGTCATATGCAAACAAGAATAATTTTGTCTTCCAACTTTACAATGTAGATGACCTTTATTTATTTCTCTTGTCTGATTGCACTAGCTAGGACTTCCAGTACTATGCTGAATAAAAGTGGTGAAACCGGGCATCCTTACTGTGTTCCAGATCTTAGAGGAAAGGCGTTCAGCTTTTCTACATTCAGTATGATGCTATTTGTGAGTCTGTTGTATATGGCTTTTATCATGTTGAGGTATGTTCCCTGCATCCCCAGTTTTTTGAGGGTTTTTATCTTGAAGAGATGTTGAATTTTTCAAATGCTTTTTTAGCATCAATTAAAATAATCATGTGCTTTTAGTACTTCATGATACATCATGTTAAATGATTTGTATCCAATAAATCATCCTTGCATCTCAAAAATAAATTTCACTTGGTCATGATGAACGACCTTTCTAATGTCTTATTGAATTCAGTTTGTTAATATTTTTTAAGGATTTCTGCATCAATATTCATCAGAGATATTGGGCTCTAGTTTTCTTTTTCTGATGTGTCTTTGGTTTTGATATCAAAATAAGAATGGCCTGGTAGAATGAGTTTGGAAGTGTTCTCTCCTCCTTTACTTTTTGAAATAGTTTGAGTAGACGTGGTACTGGTTCTTCTTTAAATGTCTGTTAGAATTCACCAGTGAAGCCATTGGGTTTGGGCTTTTCTTTACTGGGAGACTGTTCATTATGGTTTTTATTTGTTATTTATCTGATTAGCTATTGGATTTCCTCATGGCTCAATCATGTAAGTGTCTAGGAATTTATGCATTTCCTCTATATTTTCCAACGTATTGGCACATAGTTGCTCACAGCAGCCACTAATTATCCTTTGAATTTCTGTGGTATCAGTTGTAATGTGTCCCTCTTCATCTCTGATTTTGTTTATTTGGATCTTCTCTCTTTTTTCCTTTGTTAGTCTGGCTAAAGGTTTGTCAATTTTATCTTTCAAAAAAACAACTTTTCTGTTTCACTGATCTTTTGTATTGTTTTCTATTTTAAATCCAATAACTCTTAGCTTTGCTCTTTTGCGGCTACTTTCTTCTTTTCTCCCACAGATATACCAAGTTTATTACAGATAAGGTAATTTCATTATAGATAAGATAAGGTAAGTTTATTTAACCAAGCTACAAAGATCATTATCATAACGAACGGGAGAAAATGAAAATGGAGTCTGTAGGTATCTGTGTTTGTTATGCAGTTTCAGTCAAATGGTTACAAATGGATTTCTCATATCAATTCCAAATATACACACCCTTATATGTAAAAAACGATATTAGCCAGTTGTAATACTCATTTAGCATCTTGGTTATTACTGGCAATAAAATTTTCTTAACATAGGGTATGTAACAGGAAAAATAAAATAAAATAATGACAACAAAGTATGTTCTATCCAGTCCATTCTAAACTGACAAGAATACCTTATCAATACTTTATATAGGCAATCGGACAGATACTTGAGGGCTGTTTGCACACATCAAGTTGTTAGCAGGCAGGGAAGGGAGCAGCAAAAGCTGAGGTTGCTTTCTCACTAACTAGCAGACGCAGTCTTGCCTCATAAGAAAACTAAGGACTGAATAAATGACTTTGGCATCTATTCAATTTTCCCCTTTTATTTACACATAAATTACTTTGACAGCCTACTGAAGGACAGGTAATTCTCATCTCCCTCCCCCTCATAAGTAAGTGCCAAAAGCACCCAAACTTGTCACTTATGCAATAAACTGACCAAAACAAAACAAAAACAGAAATGGTTTTTGAAACAAACAACCACCTTTTGGGAGTGGATCATAAGTGCAATTTTTTGTTTATTTTTTTTTTCCGTACATAGATATAGTAAAAAGGAAAGAAGAAGTGCTTGGGGACAGGGTTGACAAAAAAGACAAAATAAAGAACATACATAGGAAGTATTCATAAGAATGCTGGTATCTCATGCAGGAGTTTTCCTCAAATGTGTTCAATCAATCCGAGCTATCTACTGTGAGCACTCTCCCATTTGCAGAACTTCGCCTTTAATCCACGTTAAAGAGGATAAGAGTCTAGGCTATTTATCTTAAAAGCAGTTTACAAAACAATGCTTTTTACTTCATAAGGAGAATCTGAAGAGTTCCAAGTACTTAAAAATGGCTATTTTCTAGATCTTACAGGTATGCTTCATTGTTTATTGTTTTTCTTTTTCTGCTCTGTGTATTTTCAAATGGTCTCTTGAAGGTCACTAATTCTTTCTCCTGCTTGATCTATTCTGCTATTAAGTGACACTGATGTGTTCTTCAGAATTTCAATTGCATTTTTCAACACTAGAATTTCTGCCTATTTTTAATTATTTCAATCTCTTTGTTAAACTTATAGAACTTGGAATTCCTTCTCTGTGTTATATTGAATTTCATTGAGTTTCCTCAAAACAGCAGTTTTGAATTTGCTATCTGAAGGGTCACATCGGTCACATCTCTGTTTCTCAAGGATTGGTCCCTGGTGCCTATTTAGTTCATTTGGTGAAGTCATGTTTTCCTAGATCATCTTGATGCTTGCAGCTGGTCTTGGGTGTATTGGCATTGAAGAGTCAGGTATTTATTGCAGTCTTGGCTTGTGCATACCCATGCTTCATGGGAAAACTTTCCAGGTATTCAAAGAGACTTGGGCCCCAAGCCCAATAATGCTGTTTTTTACAGACTCACAGAAGTACTGCCTTGGTGGTGTTTGATAAGATCCAGAAGAATTCTCTGGATTACCAGAGACTCTTATTCTTTTCCCTACTTTCTCCCAGACAAATGGAGTCTCTTTCTCTCTCTCTCTGCTGAGGGGTGCTCTGTGATGCAAGCACCCCTGTGGCTACCACCACTGGGACTGCACAGGGTAAGACCTAAAGCCGGAACAGCACTAAGTCTTGCCCATGGCCCACTGTAACCACTACTTGATACACTACCTATGTTCACTCAAGGTCCTAGGGCTCTACAATCACCAGGTGGCAAAGCCAGCCAACTTTGTGTCTTTCACTTCAGGGTGGTAGGCCCTGATCGGATCCGCAGATGTTATCAGGGAGCCAGGGACTAGAGCCAAACACCCTAGAAATTTGCCTAATGTTATATTCTACTGTGGCTAAGCCGGCACTCAAACCATAATACAAAGTCCTTCCTGCTCTTCCCTCCCCTTTCCACAGGTAGAAGAGCCTCTCCCTGTGTGAACTACCACCAGTGGCCCACAAGGAGGTTCTGTCAGACCACTGCAATGTTCACCGAAAAGCCAAGGTTTCTTCTGTCAGCTGTGGTGAATACTGCCAGGCCCGGGACTCACCCTTCAGGTCAATAGGCTCCCCTCTGGCCCAGGGCAGATACAGAAATGCTAAGAGACTAAGCTTAGACTCAGGGACCCCAAGAGCCTGCCTGTTACTCCTAACCCACTGTGGCTGAGCTGACATCTAAGCTACAAGACAAAGTCACATTAGTTTTCCCTCTGCTTTCTCAAACAGAAGCAGTCTTTCATCATCATAGCCACCATAGGTGGGAATGTGCCAGGTCACCTGTGAAGCCTGCATGTCTCAGAGCCCAATCCGCACAGCATAGTTCCCAGGTATCACTGCTGGTTATTCAGGGCCCAGGAAATCTTTAGTCAGCAGGTGATTAATCCTGCAGGACTGGGTCCTTCCCTTCAAGGCAGCAACTTCCCTTTTGGCCCAGTATGTGCTTATATCCTTCAAACATAACCAACCTAAAGCTCTCTTAGAAAATCCAGTATCTGTGTAAAATTCTCAATTATAATTCTAAGTCAAATACTCAGTTATTTATTTAAAATAGGATGCATAAGTATGGTATTCTAACTGGCCATATTCTAACTGGCCAAAATTTCTTGAACATTCCAAGTATGTACAATGTAAATTATGTGCATATTTCTTGATAGCTTCAACTATTATTTCCATGATTCTTATTCCATTAAGCCTGCCTATACTTCACCAGTTTGATCAGAGATATTCAATAAGCTTAAGACCTGGAACTGCAGATTTTCCTAGCCATTTTTCCCACTGTACATGCTTTAAAAGCCTATTATTCTTTCTTCCTAATTTTAAAAATCAGTCAGATTTTAATTTTTTTCCTATATATTAAATTACCAATTATCTATTTCATTCATGAGTATAATTAGTTGGTTCTACCTAGATATATCAATATGTAATTGAAAACTGGTTCTTCTGAATTATTTTGAGCTATTACAATAAGATAACATATAGGTTATCTAAAATTACAAAATAAGTCATATTTCATTTTAATCTCATTATGTAGGTTATTGAATAGCATCTTATTTTTCCTTGACTAGGAAAAACATGTGTGCATGTGTCAAAGGTTTATTTTTAATAAATATTAAATATATGTAAGCTACATATTGTTAAAGATAATTTTTATAATCAACAAAATTCATCTTGAATAAGTATGCATAAACTATTTTTTAAATTGAGTGAATACATTTTAAAAGGAATAACACAGATACACAACATATTAAAAATATACTTAATGCTGAGATACAATTATTATATATATATATTTTTTAATTTTACTTTAAGTTCTGGTGCAGAATGTGCAGGTTTGTTACAAAGGTATATGTATGCCTTAGTGGTTTGCTGCACTTATTAACCTGTCTTATAAATTCCCTCCACTTGGCCCTGTCCCCAACAGGCCCCTCCTGTTGTTACCCTCCCTGTGTCCATGTGTTCTCATTGTTTGACTCCCATTATAAGTGAGAACATATGTTGTTTGGTTTTCTCTTCCTGTGTTAGTTTGCAGAGAATGATGGCTTCCAGCTTCATCCATATTCCTGCAAAGGATATGATCTCATTCATTTTTATGGCTGCATAGTATTCCATGGTGTATAAGTACCACACTTTCTTTATCCAATCTGTCATTGATGGACATTTGAGTTGGTTCCATGTCTTTGCTATTGTGAATAGTGCTGCAATAAACATACCTGTGCATGTGCCTTTATAGTAGAAAGATTTTTATTCTTTTGGGTATGTATCCAGTAATGGGATTGCTGAGTCAAATGGTATTTCTGGTTCTAGATCCTTGAGGAATTGCCAAACTGTCTTTCACAATGTTCAGCTGGTTAACATTCCCACTAATAGTGTAAAAGTGTTCCTATGTCTCCACAGGCTTGCCAGCATCTATTGTTTCTTGACTTTTTAATAATCAACATTCTAACTGGCATGCAATTGTATCTAATTTTGGTTTTGATTGCACTAATGCATTTCTCTAATGATCAGTGATGTTGAGCTTTTTTTTTTCTTAATATGTTTCTTGGCCATTCAAATGTCTTCTTTTGAGAATCGTATATTCATATCCTTTGTCCACTTTTTGATGGGGTTGTTTGTTTCTTGTAAATTTGTTTAATTTTCTTGTAGATTCTGGATATTAGGCCTTTGTTGGATGGGTAGATTACAAAAAAAATTCTCCCATTCTATAGGTTGCCTATACACTCTGATGATAGTTTCTTTTGCTGTGCAGAAGCTCTTTATTAGATCTCATTTGTTAACTCTGGTTTTTGTTGCAATTGCTTTTGGTGTTTTTGTAATGAATTCTTTGCCCATGCCTATGCCCTGAATGGTTTTACCTGGCTTTTCTTCTAGGGTTTTGATGGTTTTGGGTTTTACATTTAAGTCTTTAATCCATCTTGAGGTAATTTTTGTATAATGTGTAAGGAAGGGATTCAGTTTCAGTTTTCTGTCTATGGCTAACTGGTTTTCTCAGCATCATTTATTGAGTAGGAAATCCTTTCCCCATTGCTTGTTTTTTTTGGGTTTGTCATTTCTGAGTCTCTGTTCTATTCCATTGGTCTGTATTTATGTTTTTGTACCAGTGCCATGCTGATTTGGTTACTGCAGCCTTGTAGGATAGTTTGCAATCATGTCAATAGTAGTTTGATGTGAATAACATTAAACCTATAAATCACTTAGGGCAGTGTGGCCATTTTCACAGTATTGATTCTTCTTATCCATGAAGATGGAATGTTTTCCCTTCTGTTTATGCCCTCTCTTATTTCCTTGAACAGCTGTATGTAGTTCTTTCTGAAGACGTCCTTAACATCTTTTGGTAGCTGTATTCCTAGGTATTTTATTCTCTTTGTAGCAATTGTGAATGGGGGTTCATTCATGAGTTGACTCTGTGTTTGTCTATAGCCAGTGTAAAGGGATGCTAGTAATTTTTGCACATTGATTTTGTATCTTGAGACTGCTGAAGTTGCTCATCAGCTTACGGAGTTTTGGGGCTGAAACGATGGGGTATTCTAAATACAGAATCATGTCATCTGCAAAGAGAGACAATTTGAGTTCCTCTTTTCCCATTTAAATACCCTTTATTTTTTTCTCTTGCCTGATTGTCCTTGTCAGAACTTTCAGTTCTTTGTTTAATAGCAGTGGGAGAGAGGGCATCCTTGTCTTGCACTGGTATTCGAAGGTGATGCTATCAGCTTTTGCCATTTCAATCTGTTGATGGTTGTGGGTTTGTCATAAATAGCTCTTATTATTTTGAGATATGTTCCATGAATACATAGTTTATTGAGAGTTTTTAATATTAAGTGATGTTGAATTTTATCAAAGGTTCCTTCTGCATCTATTGAGATAATCATGTGGTTTTTGCCTTCGGTTTTGTTTATGGAATGGATTACATTTGTTGATTTGCATATGTTGAGTCAAACTTGCATCCCAGGGATGAAGCCAACTTGATTGTGGTGGAAAAGTGTTTTGAGGTGCTGTTGTATTTGGTTTGCTAGTATTTCACTGAGGATTTTCGCATTGATGTTCATCAGGGATATTGGCCTGAAGTTTTCTTTTTTTTTTTTTTTTATTGTGTTTCTTCCAAATTTTGGTATCAGGAGAATGCTGGCTTTATAAAATGAGTTGGGGAGGAGTACCTCCTTTTCAATTGTTTGAAATAGTTTCAGAAGAAATGGTAGTAGCTCCTCTTTGTACCTCTAGTAGTGTTTGGCTATGAGTCCATCTGGTCCTGGGTTTTTTTTTTTTTTGGTTGGTAGGCTATTAATTACTGCCTCAATTTCAGAGCTTGTATTGGTCTTTTTTGGATTTTGACTACTTCCTGTTTCAGTTTTGGAAGGTTGTATGCATTCAGGAATTTATCCATTACTTCTAGATTTTCTAGCTTATGTGTTTAGGGGTATTCATAGTATTCTCTGATGGTAGTTTGTATTTCTGCGGTGTCAGTTGTGATATCCCCTTTATAATTTATTATTGTGTCTATTTGATTTTTCTTTCTTTTCTTCTTTATTCTTCTAACAGTCTATCTTGCTATTTTTTCAAAAAATCAGCTCCTAGATTCATTGATTTTTTTTTTTTGAAAGTTTTCATGTCTCTGTCCCTTCAATTCTGCTCTGATTTTAGTGGCTTCTTGTCTTCTGCTAGCTTTGGATTCGTTTTCTCTTACTTCTCTAGCTCTTTGACTGGTGATGTTTGGGTGTCAATTGGAGATTATTCTGTCTTTCTGATGTGGGTATTTTAGTGCTTATAAATTTCCCTCTTAACACTGCTTTAGCTGTGTCCCAGAGATTCTGGTACATTGTTTCTTTGTTCTCATTCATTTCAAATAACTTCTTTATTTCTTCCTTAATTTCTTTATTTACTCAGAAGTCATTCAGGAGCAGCTTGTTCAACTGCCATGTAATTTTGTGGTCTTGACTCTATCCAATTTTCTAATCTGTATTTTTTAATTGGGACATTTAGCCCATTTACATTTAAGGTTAGAATTATTATGTGTGAATTAGATTCTGTCATCATGATGCCTTCTAGTTATTTTGCACACTTACTGATGCAGTTACTTGATAGTGTCATTGGTCTTTATATTTTGGTGTGTTTTTGCAGTGGCTGGTACCGCTTTTTTCTTTCCATATTTAGTGCTTCCTTTAAGAGCTCTTGCAAGGCTGGCCTGGTGGTGATGAAATCCCTCAGCATTTGCTTGACTAGAAAAGATTTTATTTCTCCTTGGCTTATGAAGCTTAGTTTGGTTTGATATGAAATTCTGGGTTGAAGATTCTTTTCTTTAAGAATGTTGAATGTTGACCCCCTCACTCTCTTCTGGCTTGTAAGATTTCTGCTGAGAGGTCCAATGTTAGTCTGATGGGCTTCCCTTTGTAGGTGATCTGGCCTTTCTCTCTGGCTGCCCTTAACATTTTCTCCTTCATTTCGACTTTGGAGAATCTGATGATTATATGTCTTGTTGTTGGTTTTCTTGTGGAATATCTTAGTGGTGTTCTCGGTACTTCCTGAATTTGAATGTTGGCCTGTCTTGCTAGGATGGGGAAGTTTTCCTGAATTACATCCTGAAATGTCTTTTCCAGCTTGTTTGCATTATCCCTGTCTCCTTCATGTAGTCCAATCAATCACAGGATTAATCTTTTTACCATAGTCCCATATTTCTTGAAGTCCTTGTTCATTCCTTTTCATTCTTTTCTCTCGAATCTTGTCTGCATGCCTTATTTCAGCAAGATGGTCTTCAAACTCTGATATCTTGTCATCTGCTTGTTTGATTTGGCTATTGACACGTGTATGTTTCGTGAAGTTCTTGTGGTGTGTTTTTCAGCTCCATCAGGTCATTTATGTCCCTCTCTAAACTGGTTATTCTAGTTAGAAACTCCTCTAACCTTTTGTCAAGGTTAACGATTCTTAGCTTCTTTGCATTGGGTTAGAACAGACTCCTTTAACTCAGCAGAGTTTGTTTTTTCCCATCTTCTGAAGCCTACTTCTGTGAGTTCATCCAACTCATCCTTTGTCCAGTTCTGTGCCCTTGCTGTAGAAGTGTTGCAATCATTTAGAGGAGAAAAGGCACTCTGGTATTTTGGGTTTTCAGTGTTTCTTCACTGATTCTTTCTCATCTTCATGAGTTTGTTTAGTTTTAATCTTTGAGACTGCCGACTCTTGGATGGGTTTTTGTGAGGACTTTTTGTTGTTGTTGATGCTGCTGATGTTGCTTTCTCTTTGTTTTCCTTTCAGTGGTTAGGTCCCTCTTCTGTAGGGCTACTGTGGTTTGCTGAGTGTTCACTTCAGGCCCTATTTATCTGGTTAGTTCTCATGCCTAGGGATATCACTTAAAGAGGCTGGAGAACAGCAAAGATGGGTGCCTGCTTCTTCCTCTGGAATCTCTGACTTCAAGGGGTACCAACGCGAGGCCAGTGGCATCACTCCTGCATAGGGTGTTTGACAACCCCTGTGGGTCTCACCCAGTTGAGTGGCATGAAGAATAGGAGTCATTTAATGAAGCACTCTGACTGTCATTTCGTGAGAAGGAGTGTGCTTCCCTGGAGGGAAACCCACTTGTCTAGACTGCCTGGATTCCTCAGAACTACCTGTAGGAAAGGCTAAGTCTGCCACCCTTCTCCCTTGGGGTTCAGGCCCAGGGAGATCAGAGTTCTGTCGCCGAACTCCTGGCTGGAGTTGTTGGAGTTCCTGCAGGGAGGCACTCCCCAGTGAGGAGGGGTGGGTCAGGGTCAGGCCTGAAGTCCTCTGACTGTAGTCTGCCACAGCTGGTATGTTGGGCTATGGAGGACACCTCTTGGGACTAAGCTGTCCAGCCTCCCTGGCTCCAGCAGGAGAAAAGACCTGCCTGGAGCTATAGTGATGGCTGCTGTCCTTCCCCTGCCCGCGGAGCTTAGCATGTTAGGCAGCTGTCAGTCCCAGCGCTTGCTGCTGCCCCTCCCTTAAAGAGCTGGAAGTACTTAAACAGCAGGTAGCCGCAGCTGTGGTGCTGATCGTCCCTTCCCCGGAACTTGGAAAGCTTAAGCAGATTATAGTGGAGAGGCTGTTGAGAATCTGGATGGCTGGCAAGTTGGGACCCTCGGCAGTGGTGGCATGGGTTTACAAGTGGAATCTTCTGATCCATGGGTTGTACAGTTCCATGAAAAAAGCACGGCTTCCCAGCTGGGTAGCAGGCTCACTCATCGCCTCTCTTGGCTGGGGAGTGGAAGCTCCCATACCCCATGTTGCTCTCAGATGGGCTGCTGCACTTCACTCCTCTTCCTTCCTCTCTGTGGGTCACAATATTGCTTAGTCTGTTTGAAGAGGGAACCTGGATACCTCAGTTGCCAGTGCAGGATTCACACACTATTATGGTTCTTTTTAATGGCAGCCTCTGATCCCTGCTGCTTCTAATTGGCCATCTTGGCCCCTCCCCATGCCCTGCTGAGGTATAATTACTTTGAGTTATTTTTCGTTAATTTGAAGGCCTGGAAATTTAAACTATTTGTATTTAGTTTTTAATTAAAATAGTTTGTGACAATTAAACTTATATGATGTTTTGGCTCTTCCCATGTTAATCATAGTTTAAATATTGTATGACAACTTTTTATTTTTAATATAAGCCTTTTTAGCTAAATTAAATGTATTCAGAATATTTCATTTTGTATTTATCCATTGTAGAGTTCTAGAAATTAAGGAAAGAAGACCTAAAAATTTTGTCTAGGACCTCACATTTCTTAGATAGTAATATGCTAAATAAATTTATAGTAAATAATTAATTTTGATGTAAGTATAAAAATCAGTAAAAATACTATAAATAACTCACAGTTAAAGTTTAGACATTTTTCTACTAGAATATTTTAAAATACAACTTAGATTTTAATGTATCTTATATTTTTACAAAATTTATGTTTATACTCTAAGGTATGCTAAGACTAGTGTTACAATTTACTAATATTTTTCTCACATGTCCTTTTTAAACAATCATATTCTATTTACCTATTGCATATTCAAACAGATTATACTATACCTTTTGAGTGATTCATGTAACTAGTACTATTTTTTTGATTGTTCCTACTTTATTTTCACTATCGATGCACCTTCAAACCTCCTTGATATTGGCATTCAGAAGATTGACTTCTATGCACAGCTTCAACTGAGGTGCCGAATGTGGCTTTCTAAGCCAATGTGATATAAGAGTAGAGGAAAGCAGAGTACATGCTACCTCGGTTCCCATCCTTGATAGGCCATGGTTTACTAGTGGCTGCTGGCTAAATCTTATGCCATAATGACTATTTTTTTACTCTCTACTGTAGTTTCTGCTCTAGCATAATGTGGAAGACTTCATTCTACATTTACCCTTCAGTTAATGGTAACACATTTTTTCCTTATATCAGTCTTCCTAACTCTATTTTTTAAACCTTCTTATATCTAGTATAGAATGCTTTCATTAATTTTTAAACCTTCTCATATCTAGTATAGAATGCTTTCATTAACTATCTTCAACTATTCCCTTTTTCAATGTGCCTTCTGTTTCTTGCTGGGATGCTGACATTTTCAACTTATCTAATTTTGGAGAAGCTTAAGTTTAAGATGCATAGTAATATTGTAGCATCTAATGTTGTCTTAGATCAGCTGGCAATTTAGAAATAAGTCAATAGTACTTTGAAAATGATTAGTGACATATATATTGAAGTCTTGAAACTATGAGCATATTAATGAAATTCTATTCAGGGAATTAAAATGAAAATAAAATACCTTAGAGGATTCCAATAAAATAACGTGTATGTGTCTTGGTTTTAGAAACACAGGTGAATGATACCAATAGATTTTTTGTATAAAAAAAAAAAAGTGACTACCCAAGAGTTTTTTTTCTTATATCTGATTCCATTTGCAAATCATGGTAACATGGTACCATTTCTTTAATTTTAATTTTATTTTATTGTGTCAAGAACACTTACCATGAGGTCTACCCTCTTAACAAATTTTAAAGTCTACCATGCTGTACTGTTGACTACAGGTACCGTGTTGTAGGGCAGATCTCTAGAACTCATTCATCTTACCTAACTGAAAATTTATGATCTTTGATTATAGTTCATTTCTGCATCCACCCACCCCTGGGCAACCAACATCCCACTCTCTGATTCTATGAATTTGGCTATTTTGGATACTTACTTATTTAAGTGGAATTGTGTAGTATTTGTCCTTCTGTGACTGGGTTATTTCACATTATTTCTTAAGGACCTCAAGGTTCATCCATGTTGTTCCATATTGCAAAATTTTCTTCTTCTAAATGGTGAATAATATTCTGTCATATATGTATATACCTATTTCTTATTTTTTTATATATGGTAAGATGTTTAGTTTTTTTTTTTTATTGCATTTTAGGTTTTGGGGTACATGTGCAGAGCATGCAATACAGTTGCATAGTTACACACAGGGCAGTGTGTTTTGTTTGCTTTCTCCCCTTCACCCACATTTGGTATTTCTCCCCTGGCAATCCCTCCCCACCTCCCCCTCCCACTAGCCCTCCCCTTTTCCCCCTATAGACCCCAGTGTTTAGTACTCCCCTCTCTGTGTCCATGTGTTCTCATTTTTCATCACCCGCCTATGAGTGAGAATATGCGGTGTTTCATTTTCTGTTCTTGTGTCAGTTTGCTGAGAATGATGTTCTCCAGATTCATCCATGTCCCTATAAATGACACGAACTCATCATTTCTGATTGCTGCATAATATTCCATGGTGTATATGTGCCACATTTTCCCAATCCAGTCTATCATCGATGGGCATTTGGGTTGATTCCAGGTCTTTGCTATTGTAAACAGTGCTGCAATGAACATTCGTGTGCATGTGTCCTTGTAGTAGAACGATTTATAGTCCTTTGGATATATACCCAGTAATGGGATTGCTGGGTCAAATGGGATTTCTATTTCTAAGGCCTTGAGGAATCGCCACACCGTCTTCCACAATGGTTGGACTAATTTACACTCCCACCAACAGTGTAAAAGTGTTCCTTTTTCTCCACATCCTCTCCAGCATCTGTTGTCTCCAGATTTTTTAATGATCGCCATTCTAACTGGCGTGAGATGGTATCTCAATGTGGTTTTGATTTGCATCTGTCTGATGACCAGTGATGATGAGCATTTTTTCATATGATTGTTGGCCTCATATATGTCTTCTTTCGTAAAGTGTCTGTTCATATCCTTTGACCACTTGTGAATGGGCTTGTTTGTTTTTTTCCTGTAAATCTGTTTGAGTTCTTTGTAAATTCTGGATATCAGCCCTTTGTCAGATGGGTAAACTGCAAAAATTTTTTCCCATTCTGTTGGTTGCCGATCCAAAGTAATTTACAGAATCAACGCTATCCCCATCAAGCTACCATTGACTTTCTTCACAGAACTGGAAAAAACCACCTTGAACTTCATATGGAACCAAAAGAGAGCCCGCATAGCCAAGTCAATTCTAAGCAAAAAGAACACAGTGGGGGGCATCACACTACCGGATTTCAAACTATACTATAAGGCTCCAGTAATCAAAACAGCATGGTACTGGTACCAAAACAGAGATATAGATCAATGGAACAGAACAGAGGCATCAGAGGCAACACAACATAGCTACAACCATACAATCTTTGATAAACCTGACAAAAACAAGCAATGGGGAAAGGACTCCCTGTTCAACAAATGGTGTTGGGAAAACTGGCTAGCCATGTGTAGAAAGCAGAAACTGGACCCCTTCCTGAAACCTTACACCAAAATTAACTCCAGATGGATTAAAGACTTAAACATAAGACCCGGCACCATAAAAACCCTAGAAGGAAATCTAGGCAAAACCATCCAGGACATAGGAGTAGGCAAGGACTTCATGAACAAAACACCAAAAGCATTGGCAACAAAAGCCAAAATAGGTTGTTTTTATATCTGCATTATTGTTAACAGTCCTGAGGTTTTGTCATATGTAACTTTTATTTTGATGAGGTACATTCCTTATATGATTTATAGTTGAGGGTTTCTTATCCCAAAAGTGTTTTGAGTTTTCTCAAATGGCTATTCTGCATTTGTTTAGATGACCATTTGGTTCTGTCAGTGTGGTGCATTACATTTATAGATTTGCATACATCGAACCGTTTTTGCATTCCAGCATTAAATTCCATTTAATCATGATATGACCCTTTTAATGTGCTGCTAAATTCAGATTGCTAGTATTTTCTTGAGAAATTTTACACATATATTTATCAGGAAAATTGCTCTCTAATTTTCTTTTCTTCTAGTGTCTTAGTCAAGCTTTGGTATCAGGGAAATGAAGACCTCATAACATCAGCATGGAAACATTTCTTCTTAATTTTTTTAAAAGTTTGAGAAGGATTTTCATTCTTTCTTCTTTAAAGGTTTCATAGAATTTAACCATGAAACTATTAGGTCCTACACTTTACTTTGACATAGGATTTTTATTATTGATTCACTCTTCCTACTTGTTGCTCTGTCCAGATTTTCTTCATTATTCAGGTTGTATGTTTCTATGAACTTATCCAATTCTTTTAAGTTGTCCAATTTGGTAGCCTATAATTGTTTACAGTAGTCTCTTATTTTTGCATTTTTGTGGTGATATGATATGGCTGCCTCCCCACCCAAATCTCATCTTTAATTTTCGCATGTGGGAAGGGCCTGGTAATAGAATTATGGGAGCAAGTCTTTCCCCTGCTGTTCCCAATATAGTGAATAACTCTCACAAGATATGATGGTTTTATAAAGAGAAGTTTCCCTGCACGAGTTATCTCTTTCTTTTTGCTGCAGCCATCCGTGTTAGATATGATTCCTTCTTGCCTTGCACCACAATTATGAAGCCTCACAGCCATATGGAAATATAAGCGCATTTAACCTCTTTTTTCTTCCCAGTCTCTGGTATCAGCTGAATGAAAACATACATGTGGTGTCAGGCATACTGTTTCCTCTTTATTCATTTGAGTTTTTTCTAATTTTTATTAGTCTAACTAAACTTTTGTCAATTTTCTTTATCTTTTTAAATAACCATTTCTTTATTTATTTGATTTTTTTCCCTAGTCTCTACTCCATTTACTATCTAGTCACTATTTCTTTGGTTTTCTAGACTCTACATTTTTTATTCCTGCTCTGATCATTGTTAATTTTTTTCTTCTTCTAACATTGGGCTTTGTTTATTCCTCTTTCTCTAGTTTCTTGAGACATAATGTTAGGTTATATACTAGGGATGTTTCTCTTTTTTAAGGTTACTGTGTATCACTATAAAGTTCACTTGGAAAAATTGAACAAAATGGAGATCCAGAAATAGACCCACACACATGTGGTTAATAATTAATTTTTAACAAATGAACCAGGAATACACAATGGGGAAGTGATGGACTCTTTAATAAATAGGTTGGCAAAACTGGATATCCACATGCAAAAAGAAAAAAAAAATGAAATCAAACCCTTTTCTTACACCATACATGAAAACCAATTTAAAATGGATTAAAAACTTAAATATAAAATCTGAAACCATAATACTCCTAGATGAAAATGTAGGAGATAATCTCCTTGACATTGGCCTCAGCAATGATATTTTAGATTTGACCTAAAAAACACTGGCAATAAAACAAAAATCAACAAAATGAATAGACAATCTGTGAAATGGGAAAAATATTTATAAACCATATGTCCAGTAAGTAATTTCATATCTGAAATTAAACTGAGGCAAAAAAATCTTAATAGACATTGTCCCAAAGACACATGCCCATCCAGTATATGAAATAATACTCAACTTTACAAATCATCAGGGAAATGCAAACTAAAACCACAATGAAATACTACCTAGCACCTGTTAGAATGGCTGTTTTGCAAAACTTAAAAGATAGCTAAGAATGAAAGAAAAGGAAAGTCTTTCACAGGCTGACTCTACGGTGAAACTGCCATGATGGAAAACAGTATGGGTTTTCCCCTAAAGGTTAAAAATAGATTTTCCATATGATACAGCAATCTTACTTTTAGGTGTGTATGCAAAGGAAAATTAAACCACATCTTGTAGGGACATATGAATTCCTGTGGGAGCATTATTTAAATAGCCAAGATACAGAAACAACCTAAATATCTATCAACAGATAAGTAGATAAAGAAAAGATTGATATACTTACACTACGAAATACCATTGAGCCATAAAAAGATGAAAACCCTGCCATTTGCAAGCACACGGATGAAACTTGAGGAGATTATGTCAAGTGAAATAAACCAGACACAGAAAGACAAATATTGCATGATCTCACTTATGTGGAATCTTAAAAAAAGATTCCACATAATAAAGAAGAACTCATAATAAAGAAGAATAGAATGACAGGGGGGAAGAAAAGATGTTGGACAAAAGGTACAAATCCTCAGCATAAGATAAATATGTACCGGAGACCTAATGTCAGCCTGATGATTATAGTTAATAATAACATATTGCATATTTGTAACTTGTTAAGGTTAGATCTTAAGTATTCTCATTGCCCACACAAAAGAGGTAACTATGTGAGATGATGGGCATGTTTATTAGGTTATGGTAATCACTGCACAATGTATTTGTGTATTAAAATAGCAAGTCATACACCCCAAATGTATGCAATTGTGATCTGATTTCTTAAGAAAATTGTAAAATTATATAATTATATTAAAGTCAGTAATAGGAAAAAAATAGTTATGCTTGGTACATTCTTTCCTAAAGGCTTTAGTGTATGGCTTTCAAAGATTTGTAAGTTTTGTTTTTGTTTTTTAATAGTTAATAAGAAAAAAGTGGAAGTAGAAGATTTCTCAAGTTAATTTCAAGAAAAGTAATTTGTTTATACCTGAAGTGCAATATATTTGATTATCCAGCTTGTAAACACAATTTTAAAATATATTTACTATTGAAAGTACAAGTAAAAATACCTCTATTCTAAAGTCTAATTTTAAATTAAAATTAGTCAAAAATAGTTTTGATTATATTTTTTCTAACTGTTCTAAGTAAAGTATATGAGAATGATGCAAATGGGAATAAAACACATAAACATCTTGAGAAATCTCAAACACAGAGAGCACAAGAAAACAAACCATGCATTTAAAATGTTCAGAATGCTTTGCGGTGTTTATTTATCTTGGAAGCCTCAGCTCTTCAGATCTAATGATGAAGCAGGTGACCAACTACCAGGAGCACTAATCTTTAATCAACCCATAGTTGAAGCATGAAATTCTCACCCCAGACAAATAATTAGCTAATTTAATGGCTGTAGGATTGTCAAATAGGAAATGTGTATAGAAGCGTAATTTAGAATATTGCTGTCTGTTACTACTCTCACAATGTGAAAAGTAAAATGTCTCTATCTGGAACTTACATGATTATTTTTCTAACAAAATAATTTCCAAATAGGTCACATAGAAAAATGTCTCTTTGAATGTACTTTACACAAGTAAAACTATAATGTCTCATGTGATTTTTTAAAAAGAAATTTAAACCATGGTTTAGGTCATTCATTAAGTATCATCTTGTAACTAATAAGATGAAACAAAGCTAAATAGGACCAATTAAGTATATGATTTAAGTGTGAATATGTGGTGATTAAAAGAATAATCCAACTACCAGTAGAAGATTACTACAGTAAGGACTATAACAAGTATAACACTGTTCCTAAAAACAGTCCTTTGTTATGTTTATTTAACATTTGTTTTAATGTCAAACACAAATAGATCTTTAAATGAACAGTTTGGGAATTAAATCCATTGCTTCTGATTTGTATAGATTTTATGGTCTAAGAAATCTATACTGTCTGATTTGATTCCATTTAACTGTAAGATTTTCATGCATGTTGTACTCTACTATCTCCCAGAAAAATCATTATAATTGACTGAATGAAAGAAAATAAAAGGATTATTTCATATAAAAGTTTATTATGTGAAGGAAATTATTTAGGTCAGAAGCTAGAATCTATATAAAGTTAGCATTTAAAAATAAACACAAATCAAAAATTTTTACATTATTATTAAAGGGATAAGTTGTAAATAACTATCCTTGAGACCAGACCATTTTCTCTTGGAATGAAGTATGACATAAAATTAATGTTACCAATTTTGTGGCTTTATATTTTGGCATTTAATTCTTGGGGAATTTTTAAACCATTGTGTAAACTGTGCAATAAATCTGGTCAACTTAAACTATTGAACTATTTGAATGCATTATAATTAATGTCCTTAAAAATCTTCAATTTTTTGGAGGTGATATTTTTTATTTGATACAAATAAAGGTATACTTTTAAAGAGTCTACTGTCCTTTTTGATTAATTATTGCTAATTAATACAATTCAAAGGTTTTATTTTGTTTTCATTTGATTCCAGATTCTTAACATCATTTATCATGCTATTTATATAGGTGCAAATAATTATATGACAAGATTATATTTAGAGTTCATGTATTAAAATATGAAAGTGATATTTCTGAGTTTCTTTGAAATGTTTCAACATACTGCCATTTATACTTCATACCTGTTAAAATACCAACATTTTCAACTCAAATTTTCAAGGCAATTTTCAAATAATTTTTCTGAGAGACAGGGTATCACCCTATCACCCAGACTGGAGTGCAGCAAAGATCACAGCTCACTGCAGCCTTGACCTTCCTGGCTCAAGCAACTCTTCCATCTCAGCCTCCTGAGTAGCTGGGACTAGCAGCATGCGCCATGCCTCACTAATTTTTAATTTTTTTTTTGTAGAGATGAGGTTTTGTTATGTTGCCTAGGATATTTAGGTGATATTTTATGCTTTACAAAAGAGAAGAACAAAAATAATCAGGTCCTCAACAACTTCTAAATTGAAATGAATACCTTATACTGCTGAGAAACAAATGAGAAATCTTTGGCAAAGGATAAATTATAGTATTGAATTGAAACTAGAAATGAGTCATGTTTCTGTAACTGTATGTTCAAGAGGTAAAAACTAACATTTTTTGCTTTATAAATTACTAATCAAGGTATGCAGCTTTGTAATATTAAACTATGTTGCTGAAATCCAATATTAATAACATTGGAAAAACTGAGTTGCTGGTACTGTGTGTATCTGCTTTAAAACTAACCTATTTTATTTGATTGTGGTGTACAGGTATAATATGACTAGTATAATCACATTTTGGTTTTGCTTTTTTTCGCAATTGTATTTAGATATTTACTTTAGTATTTACTCTATTATTGAGTAGATTATTGAAATATTTCTTTTACGTTTACATAAGTAGTTTTGTGTGTGTGTGTTTGTGAGAAGAAGAGTATTTAACTATGTATATAATAAATAGAGAATTGTATCTGATTATACTATTTCAAAGAAATCAGAGTTTTTAAAGTATTTACATAATTTTAAAAAGGTATACAATGTAACTAAGGATAATGGTTCTATAACTAACTGGATGAACTGAGCGTCTAGATTATTTTCTATTTTCTTTGCAGCAGGAGCTCAAGAAAAAGTCTACAAGTCCCCACTCAACATTATAAACAAAATAGAAAATCATATATCAAGCTTTTAAAGATTTGGGAATCAACGAACACCAACATTTCTGAAGTTTATGTAATTTTCTAAATCTGTACTAAAAAAAGAAAGAAAAGAAACAGATTAAACTTTTCAATAAATATTTACTCGAAATTTCAACTTTTAAGAGTTGACAATGAGAAAAGAAGACATCCTTAGCTGGCTTCTACTGCCCACTCTGGCTCTGAGGATGTCATAATGGAGGCGCTTGTTGAGCACAAAAACAAAACAAAACAAACAAACAAGAAAATATCAGAGACATTTAAGGAGACAGCAGATGGTTGTGTCCCAACATGGAAGAAACCATCACAAGAATGACTTCCTGCTAGGGTGACAGACAAGAGATAAATTATGGACAGCTTTATTTAGCAGTGTTTATTTGTGTTACTCACTTTGCCTTTAGAAGATCATCAACTAAAAGCAAGAAAGAAGCCAAAAGAAAACCAAGCCCTCATACCTCAAGCACTGCTTTAGAAAGGGCCAGAGAGAGACACTGATAGCAATAGGTACAGGTTAGCCTTGTGGCTTATCTACTGTGAAAGATCCTAAAAGACTAAACATTTCCCCCTGTGACTCTTGCAATACTTCAGCCCGCAAGTCTTCTCCTCACTCCCTATAACAAACTGACTCCAGCACTCCCTACCTCCAGTTTCATAACCAACACAATCTAAAATTCTTCAGAACTTCCAAGTAATTGAACAATAATCAACTCTCAGAAAAAAAAATGGACTTTCTTTTTAAGTCAGAGACTGATATTTTCCAATCTGGCACATGAAATATCTTTGGGCTTCTTGTTTTTCTCCTACCTCACTATCCACTTATTTATTCCAGACGTTATTTGACTGACCAGCTTTGTGAAATGTGATTATTATAAGTGAGGTATTTCAAGTTTACTAGGAGGCTGGGGAGACATGGATTTCAGGAGACGTGAGTGGTTGAAGCCAGAGTGTGAAAACAGTGGCTCTCTCACTGAATTGTATGGCAAAGAATGATGTAGAAATACTACATATAACCTAGACTTTTTCTCACTCTCTATGGAGACACAACCAGTTAACTAGTAAGTTTACAAAGAGCAATGACAGAGTTTCTAAGAACATTGCCGCTATGAAATAAAGATAAACTAAAGCTATAATGGGTAAATGAGCAGCAGTCTCATTAGTGGAGTGGGGGATTGCTTAACTATTGTGGTTTTCACAGTGAGCTGGTTTTGTCTGTATTTAGAAAAGATGATGAAGTGGTCTCATTTCATCTTCATTCACCACAACCTCCATAAACCAGCTCTTCAGAGTTTGAACAGATTTTAAAATGTGGAGACATAATGATTACTCATAAATTCTAATTCCATTTGCTACCTAGAAGAAGCAATTACTTATGCTCAGTTTTTCTCCACTCAGTTGAACTTTAGATAGTATCCCTAGTTTTTTTTGTGGTGATGTGTGTGTATGTGCATGACACATGGGTTTTGTGATGAATAATATTAGGTGTCAACTTCATTGGACTGTAGAGATCCAGATGGCCTATAACACATTGTTTCTGGGTATGTTTATGAGGATGTTGCCAGAGGAGATTGACATTTGAGTTGGTGGACTGGGAGGGGAAGACTCAACTTCAGTGTGGGTGGATGGCATCCAATCAGCTGCCAGCATTGCTAGAACAAGCAGGTGGAGAAAGGTGGGATCACTTTGCTTTGCTAGGTCTTCTGGCTGTCTCTTTCTTCTTTCTGTGCCTGGTGCTTGCTTTTGCTCCTGCTGACCTTGGACATCAGACTCCAGACTCTTTGGCCGTTGGACCTTGGGGCTTACATGAGTGGTTTCCCCCAGGCTCTCTGGCCTTCTACCACAGACCGAAGGCTGCACTGCCAGTTTTCCTGGTTTTCAGGCTTTTTGAGCAAAGGCACCACATGGTAGGGAAGACAGGGTAAAAAGCATATCCTTTTCTTGGCATACTAACAATTCTTTCCATTTTATTTCCGACATTTTTCTTTCTCTTTCATACACATCATGTACATTTATTTATATTTATACTAATCCATTTCTGTATTTATGTGTATATATCTATATAAACCTCTAAATGTCTAGTTTCCAGACACTCCAGCATTCTGGCTCAGATACTGCACTTTTCCAATGGTCTTTATAGCCCACAGACCAGGAGATTCCCTTCAAGGGCAACTACACCAGCGCCACAGGTTTCCAGCACAAAACTGGGAGCCTGTTTTAACTGGCGGCGGGAACACCTGTGAGACAGAACCACACATTCCCCTGAAAAAAAACGGGGCTGAAGGCAGGGAGCCAAGTGACCTAGTTCAGTGGGTCCCACCCCCACAAAGACCAGCAAACTGAAACTCACTGGCTTGAGATTTTCGCAGCCAGCACAGCAGTTTGAGCTTGACCTGGAACACTGGAGCTCTCTGGGGAGGGGCATCCACCATTACCAAGGAAGTTCTAACCTTGCCTGTGTAAACAAAAGTACAAGGAAGTTTACACAGCAGCTGGGCAGAGCCAGCAGTAGCTCAGCAAAGCCTCTGCAGGCAGACTGTGACTAGACTTTCTCCTTGCTGGGCAAGGTATCTCTGAAAAAAAGCAGCAGCCTGTCAGGGACTTATAAATAAAGCCCCACCTTCCCAGGACAAAGTATTTGGGGAAAGGGGCAGTTGTGAGATCTGCTGCAGCTAACTTAAACATCCCTGCCCAACACCTCTGAAGGGAGCAGCACAGCTCCCAGCACAGCACTTGAGCTCCGATAAGGGTCAGACTGCCTCCTCGAGAGGCTCCCTGACCCCCGTATCTCCAAAGAGATGTCTCATACAGGAGAGCACTGGCTGACATCTGGTGGGTACCCCTCTGGGATGAAGCTACCAGAGGAAGGAACAGGCAGTAATCCTTGCTGTTCTGCAGCTCCCTTGGTGACTTCCAGGCAAGCAGAGTCTGGAGTGGACCTCCAGCAGTCCTGCAGGAGAGGGGCCTGACTGTTAGAAGGAAAACTATAAAACAGAAATAGCTTCGACATCAACAGAAAGGATGTCTACTCAGAGACTCCATCTGAAAGCCACCAACTTCAAAGACCAAAGGTAGATAAATCCACTAGGATGAGACAAAACCTGTGCAAAAGGCTGAAATCACCAAAAACCAGAATGCCTCTCCTCCTCCAAGGGATCACAACTTCTCACCAGCAAGGGAACACAACTGGATGGAGAATGAGTTTGATGAATTGAAAGAAGCAGGCTTCAGAAGGTGGGTAATAACAAACTTCTCTGAGCTAAAGGCGTTTTCCAACCCAATGCAAAGAAACTAAGAACCTTGAAAAAAGGTTAGATGAAATACTAAAATAACCAGCTTAGAGAAGAACATAAATGACTTGATGGAGCTGAAAAACACAGCATACACAAGTTTCAATAGCCAAATCGATCAATCAGAAGAAAGGGTATCAGAGATTGAAGATCAACTCAATGAAATAAAGCAAGAAGGCAAGATTAGAGAAAAAGAGTGAAAAAAGATGAACAAAACCTCCAAGAAATATGGGATTATGTGAAAAGACCTAATCTACTCTTGAACAGTGTACCTGAATGTGATGGAGAGAATGAATCCAAGCTGGAAAACACTCTTCAGGATATTATCCAAGAGAACTTTCCCAACCTAGCAAGGCAGGCTAATATTCAAATCCTGGAAATACAGAAAACACTACAAAGATATGCCTCAGGAAGAGCAACGCCAAGGCACATAATCATCAGATTCACCAGGAGTGAAATGAAAGAAAGAATGTTAAGGGCAGCCAGAGAGAAAGGTTGAGTTTCCCACAAATGGAAGCCCATCAGACTCACAGTAGATCTCTCCACAGAAACTCTAAGGCTGGAAGAGAATGAGGGAAAATAGTCAACATCCTTAAGGAAAAGAACTTTCAATCCAGAATATCATATCCAGCCAAATTAAGCTTCATAAGTGAATGAGAAATAAGATCCTTTACAGACAAGCAATTGCTGAGAGATTTTCTCACCACCAGGTCTGCCTTATAAGAGTTCCTGAAGGAAGCACTAAACATGGAAAGGAACAACCAGGACCAGCTACTGCAAAAACATACCAAATGGTAACGACAATTGACACAATAAAGAAAATGCATCAACTAACTGGCAAAACAACCAGCTAGTATCAAAATGGCAGGATAAAATTCACATATAACAATATTCACCTTAAATGTAAATGGGCTAAATGTCCCAATCAAAAGACACAGACTGGCAAATTGGATAAAAAGTCAAGACCCATCAGTGTTCTGTATTCAGGAGACCCATCTCACATGCAAAGACACACACAGACTCAAAATAAATGGATGGAGGAAGATTTACAAAGCAAATGGAGAGCAAAAATAAAGCAAGATTTCTGATAAAATGGACTTTAAACCAATAAATCCAAGTTTCTGATAAAATGGACTTTAAACCAATACAAGTCAAAAGAAACAAAGAGGGGCATTATATAATGGTAAAGGGATCAATGCAGCAAGAAGAGCTAACGATCCTAAATATATATGCACTCAATACAGCAGCACCCAGATACATAAAGCAAGTTTTTAATGACCTACAAAGAACTTAGACTCCAACACAATAATAGCGGGAGACTTTAACACTCTAGTGTGAATATTAGACAGATCAAAAAGACAGAACATTTAAAGGATATCCAAGACTTGAGCTCAGATCTGGACCATGGGGACATAATAGACATCTACAGAACTATCCATCCCAAATCCACAGAAATATACATTCTTCTCAGCACCACATCTGATGTACTCTAAAATTGACCACATAATTGGAAGTCAACTACTCCTCAGCAAATGCAAAAGTCTCTAAGATCACAGTGCAATCAAATTAGAACTCAGGATTAAGAAACTCACTCAAAACTGCACAACTAAATGGAAACTAAACAACCTGCTCATGAATAACTATGGGATAAATAATGAAATGAAGGCAGAAATAAAGATGTTCTTGGAAACCAATGAGAATGAAGACACAATGTACCAGAATCTCTGGGACACATTTAAAGCAGTGTCCAGAGAGAAATTTACAGCACTCAATGCCCACATGAGAAGTGAGGAAAGATCTAAAATCAATATCCTACTGTCATAATTAAAAGAACTAGAGGAGCAAGATCAAACAAATTAAAAACTAGCAGAAGACAAGAAATAACTAAGACCAGAGCAGAACTGAAGGAGACAGAGACACAGAAAACCTTTCAAAAAATCAATGAATCCAGGAGCTGGTTTTTTATATAAGATTGACAAAATAAGACTGCTAGCCAGACTAATAAAAGAGAAAAGAGAGACAAATAGAATAGATGCAATAAAAAATGATAAAGGAGAGATCATCACTGATTTCTCAGAAATACAAACTACCATCAGAGATTCCTACAAACAACTCTGTTCACATAAACCAGTAAATCTGGAAGAAATGGATAAATTCCTGGACACTTATACACTCCCAAGACTAAAGCAGGAAGAAGCTGAATCCATGAATAGACCAATAACAATGTCGGAAGTTGAGGCAGCAATTCATAGCCTACCAACCAAAAAAGTCCTGGTCGAGATGGGTTGACAGCCAAATTCTACCAGTTGTACAAAGAGGAGATGGTATCATTTCTTCTGAAACGATTCCAAACAATACAAAAAGAGAGAATATTCCCTAACTCATTTTATGAGACCAACATCATCCTGATACAGAAACCTGGCAGAGACGCAACTAAAAAAGAAAATTTCAGGCCAATATTGATGATGAATATCTATGTGAAAATCTTCAATAAAACTGGAAAACTAAATGCAACAGCACATCAAATAGCTTATCCATCACGATCAAATAGGCTTCAACCCAGGGATGCAAGGTGTGTTCAACATACCCAAATCTGTAAACGTAATCCATCATATAAACAGAACCACAGACAAAAATGACATGATTATCTCAATAGATGCAGGGAAGGCCCTAGACAAAATTCAACAGCTCTTTATGCTAAAAATGCTCAATAAAGTAGGTATCAATGGAACCTATCTCAAAATAATAAAAGTTATTTACGACAAACCCAAAGCCAATATCATACTGAAAGGACAAAAAATGGAAGCATTCCTTCTGAAAACTGGCACTAGACAAGGGTGCCCTCTCTCACCACTCCTATTCAACATAGTAGTAGCCAGAACAATCAAGCAAGAAAAAGAAATAAAGGGTATTCAATTAGGAAAAGAGGAAATTGTATCTATTTGCAGAAGACATGATTGTATATTTAGAAGACCCCATTGTCTATGCCCCAAATCTCCTTAAGCTGATGAGCAACTTCAGCAAAATCTCAGGATACAAAATCAATGTGCAAAAATCATAAGCATTCCTGTGCACCAATAACAGACAAACAGAGAACCAAATCAAGAGCAAACTCCCTTTCACAACTGCTACAAAGGGATTAAGATACCTAAGGATACAACTAACAAGGAATATGAAGGACCTCTTCAAGGAGAACTCCAAACCACTGATCAATGAAATAAGAGAGGAGAAAAACAGATACAAAAACATTTCATAGTCATGGTTAGGAAGAGTCAATATCGTGAAAATGGCCATACCACCCAATGTAATTTAGAGATTCCACGCTAACCCCATCAAGCTACCATTGACCTTCTTCACAGAACTGGAAAAACCACTTGAAATTTAATATGAAACCAGAAAAGATCCCACATAGCCAAGACAGTCCTAAGCAAAAAGCACAAAGCTGGAGGCATCATGCTACATGACTTCAAACTGTACTACAAGGCTACAGTAATCAAAACAGCATAGTACTGGTACCAAAAGAGAAATATAGAACAGAACAGAGGCCTCATAAGTAATGCCATATATCTACAACCATCTGATCTTTGACAAACCTGACAAAAACAATCAATGGGGAAAGGATTCCCTGTTTAATAAATGGTATTGGGGAAACTGGCTAGCCATGTGCAGAAAGCAGAAACTGGACCCCTTCTTGACCCCTTCTACAAAATTAACTCCAGATGGATTAAAGACTTAAACATAAGAACTAACATCATAAAAATTCTAGAAGAAAACCTAGGCAAAACCATTCAAGATATAGGCATAGGCAGGGACTTTATGACTAAAACACCAAAAGCAATGGCAAACAACAACCAAAATAGACAAATGTGATCGAATTAAATTTAAAAGCTACCGCATAGCAAAAGAAACAATCATTAGAGTGAACTGGCAACCAACAGAATGGGAAAAAAGATTTGCAATTTACTCATCAGACAAAGGGTTAATATCGAGAATCTACAAACAACTAAAATAAATTTACAAGAAGAAAACAAACAACCCCAACAAAAAGTGGGCAAAGGATATGAAAAGACAATTTTGAAAAGAAGACATTTATGCAACCACCAAACATATGAAAATGTACTCATCATTACTGGTCATCAGAGAAATGCAAATTAAAACCACACTGAGACACCATCTCACACCAGTTAGAATGGCAATCATTAAAAAATCTGGAGACAACAGATGCTGGAGAGGATGTGGAGAAGTAGGAACACTTTTACACTGTTGGTGGGAGAGAAAGTTAGTTCAACTATTGTGGAAGATGGCGTGGCAATTCCTCAAGGATCTAGAACTAGAAATCCTATTTAACCCAGCAATCCTATTACTGGGTATATACCCAAAGTATTATAAATCATTCTATTATAAAGACACATGCACAGGTATGTTCATTGTGGCACTGTGTACAATAGCAAAGACTTGGAAACAACCCAGATGCCCATCATGAATAGACTGAATAAAGAAAATGTGATACATATACACCATGAAATACTATGCAGCTATAAAAAAGGATGAGTTCATGTCCTTTGCAGGACCGTGGATGAAGCTGGAAACCATCATACTGAGCAAACAGACGTAAGAACAGAAAACCAAACACCTCATGTTCTCACTCACAAGTGAGTGTTGAACAATGAGAACACATGGACACAGGGAGGGGAACATCACACAGTGGGGACTGTTGGGGGAATGTAGGGACTGGGGAGGGACAGCAGAGGATTGGGGGATAGGGAGGGATAACATTAGGAGAAATACCTAATGTAGGTGATGGGGGGATGGAGGGAGCAAACCACCATGGCATGTGTATACCTATGTAACAATCCTGCATCATCTGCCCATGTATCTCAGAAATTAGAGTATAATAATAAAAAAATAATTGTGACCCTAACAGATTTGAGGGGATATCTCATTGTAGTTTTAATTTTCATTGCATTGCTGATTAGAGATGTTCAGCATTTTTTCATACACCTGTTGGCCATTTGTGGGGTTTTGAATTAAATATTCGATTGATAAATAGTGGAAACAGCCACCTTGGAGAACAGCAGAAAATTGTTATATTCCCGTTAGAGAGGAGTTTCAGTATGAGAGAAATATCAAAAACAAAAGCTCCAAAAAGGACATAGAATATCCACATGTTTAACTTGGATTGTATAAATTGTGTAGAATCAGTAAAATTGGCTAACGACCAGGAAACAATTAATTTTAACATAACTATAACTTTTTGAAAATGTTACAAATGAGAAATGTATCAATTCATCTAAGCTATAGGTACAAATAATTAATTCCTCTCCCAAATCATAGCTCAATTAGGAAACGCAGAGGATTCAATTGTACTTGTATTCACTCTCAGCAAAATCTCAGTACTGGTACAGTGAATTCAGTATGCCCTCTGTTTCATCCATTTCTTTGGACCCAAAGATCTCACACACCTCACATTTTCTGTTTTCTTTTTTTTAAACCAGTTCTATTCTTAACATCTTTATTTTCTCAGCTGATAGTGCAGTTTTCTTCTACTCTCAGAAAAATACTACTTTATATGCATAGGCTTCTATAGATGGTGGGAAAGGATTCGCCATAAATAGTTAAAGCGTGGTAAAGCACGTCCTTCCACTTATATATTAATTCTTTTGTTTCAAGGGGTTCTGGAACACTTCTCCTTATGCCAGGTTTGATATAATTTGTGTAACATTACACTGTGCCTCCTTCATGTTCCCTTATCTGGAGGTGAAAGAACCAGGAACTAGGGTGTAATTCAGCTTCCAGACTATTTTCTATATATGGATTACCTTCATACAGTGGTCTGTGATGTCCTAAGTGCACCTTGTAAGTAACTGTTTGTTTGTCAATTGACTTCATGCAAATAAATGTAAATTCCCTGGCAGTCAGGAGTACATATGTTTAATCATTAAAAATCTAGTTTTAGAAATTCTGCTATGATTATTCAGGTTTTGGGAAATGACATTTACCCTTGTTAATATGCACATATATAGACAATTACACATTATTTTTTCTTAACTTTTTACTTTATAGAGAATTTTTCTTATTATCTAAGAAACTGCATATCTGAGTATAACACATATTTGTGTAAGATGCATAGAGAGATCCCCACAAAAACATACACTAACACATGGACAACTATTGTTTTATCTGGCAATGATTTAAAATATGTTACCTAATTCACAGGCAAATGCAGAGAATATCCATGAGTTCAACCCACATATAAAGATATTATATATCTCAGGATTCTTTTATAAGATGCACTACTTCATATGATTTTGCTTAAGAGCTTATTGCTAAAACGTCAGCACATTTTTATCTCTTTTTAATTTGCTTAGATCATTATAGGGCTGCAGGCTGCCTAGGTTGCTGAGGTCAACCCAAGGATTGGGTTGTCAGCACTTCAGTTTTCTCTGAGATCATTCAGTTCAATTTCATATTTAACCTTTGACTTCAAGCTTATCTTCCTCCAAAATGCTTTGCAGACACTTTGAAACAACACATCATTTACATATCATTGTCCCAGTACAAGCCAAAACCATAGTTATCAGGATGTAACAGCAGTGTAATTTTTACTTCAAGGACCCAGGAGGATGTTCCTTTTGAGCAAATTATAAAAGAGAGTTTTCTAATGGACTCAGGGACATTTAAGACACCAGAATAAATATGATAAAATCTTTGAATAAAAAATTCTATTTTAATAAGAAGTGGAGAGTTAATAAAAAATTGAGTTGAATATCTTGATATTCATTATTACTACATTATATGAAATAACACAGTAATGATTTCATCTTTATAAAAATCAATATATTCCTTCTCTCTAAACATTAATATTTTATACTAGGTTTAATATTTTGGATGTTCACCACAGAAGACAATGTTATTTGCTGATGGATAGTGAAGAAATACTTTAGCACATTAAATAACTTACTAATTGTTTCAAAGATGTCAATAATGATATTATAATCTGAAAATATCTTTATGCTGTTACTAACGTGTTTAAGATGCCTCTAATTTTACTGTAAATATTGTAATCTGTATAAGATGTCTGATTAGAAAAAATGTTCCAATTATTCTCCTACTTATGTTGAATTGCTGGATTAAAAATAATCAATTTATGTTGGACTGAGTAGGTAAAAACATAAATGGCACCTACTGGTCCATTCCTCTACCACATTTACTATATATATATATATATATATTCCCCCCCTGAAAAGAATATTCAGATTCTAATAGTATTTTCTACAGAAATTAGTCATCCTGGAATGTTATTAATTCATCTCTTAAAATTCTGTGGGTAATAGTTTTCTTAGAAATAACAACTTTTACTAATATTAAACAAAATGCATTAAATGATAACATTGGGTATATTTTCTCCTAAAGCTATATAGATATATTTAAATTTTAATCACTTGAATCATATAGCCGAATGACCATATTACTTCCATGACAATGTTTTGAGTTACTTCTTAATAAAAATTTTAAATAAATTTAATTTTTTAGAATTGTTTTTGATTTACGGAATAATTGTGAAGCAAGTACAGACTGTTCTAATATAGTCAATTCCCTACCTTTTTCCCCTCTATTATTAACATCTTACATCATCATGGTATATTCATTCTAATTAATGAAGAAAAGTTAACATTTATTATTGACTAACCACATTTTATTCAGGTTTCTTTGGTTTTTACCTTTAGTCCTTTTCTGTTCCAGGATTCTCTCTAGGGTATGACATTATTTTGAGTTGTCGTGTCTCATTAGGCTCCTCTCCTCTTGATAGTTTCTCAGATTTTTCTCATTTTTGTTCACTTTGACAGTTTTGAAACAGACTGTCAGGTGCTTTGTAGAATGCCTGTCTGTTGCGAGTGGTCTGGTGCTGTATTCCTGATTAGACTGGAGTTAGGCTTGTTTACTTTTCTTTGCCCTAACCATAATACTCAACCAATCCGGTACATGTTTCTCGCATTTTCTTACATATCTAACTTAGGCTTCCAGAAATTAAATAATTAAATCTGTTTTATTTCTAGTAGTCATATAATTTTACCTTAAATTTTACTTACTTGATTTGTTTTACAATGATAAAATGTTTTGTAACAATTTGGACAAGTTGAAATAAAGAAAAAATCAGTTTCATTTGGTGTGTGTCTTTCTATGAGATAATTATTACAGATTGCTCATTAAATCATAGATGAAAAAGAGAGACATATTTCATATGTTTGCATGTTTATTTCTCAAATTGAATAGTGATGCATAGAGATTATTATTTTTAATGTGTAAAGCTAAATTAAATAGCCATGAAGCATTCTATTACTACAGTGAATATCTACACACTTAGAAATAAATAAAGGAAGAAAAACATTATCCGTGTTGTTGAAGCTACCTGAAGAACACATGTTCTTGCTCTCAGAGTTAGTCACTGTTTGCATTTGTTTGTTGGGTTGCATACACTTTCCTGTGCATTTATTACATGGTAGTTTTACTAAATAATCTATGCATTGTTTGCTTCTTTTACTCTGGATATAAGTCTGTCAGATGGATATACACTATTCTCAAAAAATGTTGCTTTCTAAAATCTGCATCATATTTTAATGACAAATCCTTTGCTCAACAGTCCTGTAACAGCCTCGATCAAACTGCTGATTTGTAAGGCAATGCTGATTCGCATTAAGAACTCCCCCTGTCTCACTGTCTCAAGACATGACTAGGCTCACATTTCTGGGAGACCCACAAAGGCAGTCAGGTATTGTAATTCATGAGATGGTAGCATACATGCCAATAATGACAAAATTATAAACAGAAGTCTGAGAATAATCAAGAGAAACAATCTTATGGGTGCCTGCTTAGGGTGAAAGGGATGTAATGTTGGATCAGGCTGAAAATATTGACAGAAAAATGCTAAATAAACCAAAAACATGGGTTCACTCTAATAACCTAGCAGCTGGCAGCAGCTATAATAATCAGTTAGTTGGCTGAAATCTAAACCCAAAAGTAATCTCCATTAAAATTCAGGTACTAGAACATCCTAAGAGTACCACAGAAGGAAGTATCCTCCGGTTTGAGGATATGAGAATGCTGAAGTTGATTTATTATGTTGAATCTACTCACTTATTACCAAATAAATCCCAGAGGGTACATAATATGTTCCCTTTACTCAGGCTTTGGGAAATGCATTTATAAGGCAAGAACCATCATTTTTCAATGGCTTTATAGTGGTCTACAGGCCAACACTGAAGAACAGTGGATACAGATATATACCCATTTACCAATGAAAGACTTAAGTTTTATCAATATACTATTTCAGTAGAAGTTTAAGATATTTGGTAAAGGGGTTCAAACATTAACATTAAATAATGTTAGCACGTATTCTTCTCTAATGAGATTTTTGTTGCTTTAATTTTTTAATTTGCAAATAATAATTACATATATTTATGGGTTGCATGGTGAGATTTCGATACATATAATGTATAGTGATTAGATCAGGGTGCATAGCATATCCATCATCCCAAACATCCATCATTTCTTTGTGTTGGGAATGTCCAATATCCTTCTCATAGCTGTTGGAAACTATGTATTATTGTTAATTATAGTCATCCTACAGACTTATGAAACACCAGAAATTTTCCCCCATCTAGCTATAATTTTATATTATTTAGAAAATCTCTCTGTATATCTGATTTGGGGAGGTAATTTTCTTTTTGTCCACCTAAAAGCTGTATCTTTTCAACCTTCAGTAAATGTTTTTACCGTGGGTTGCCCAATTGCTTCCATTAAGGTAATGTTTTTATTATTTATTTTAATTGTAGCACTTGGTACTTCCATTTCTATAGGATACAGTCCTTAGAGTAGAATGTTTTGGCCTGAGCTAGTCTGCCTTGTTGTTTGTTTTGTTTTTACTTTAATAGAATTTCAAGGCTGTGGTGCATTTTTGTTTTGTTTTCCCAAAATGGTTGCAGCAATTCATGTTTCTACCAGTAACACAAAAGTCAGTTCTTCACTGGATTATACATTTCTGCAAACAGTTTGATTGGTGTTATGTATATATATATATGTGTGTGTGTGTGTGTGTGTGTGTGTGTGTGTGTGTATCATATATATGTATGTATAAAATATATGTGTGTGTATCTATAAAATATATGTGATATACACACACACACACATAAATACATACACACATATATATGTGTGTGTGAGTATCTATATTTTTCACTTTTGTTTTGCTTCTCCATGACTTCAAATGAATATTGCTGTTTATATGTTTATGCTCCTTTTGGAAGTTTGATAGCTGGAGAAGCAGATCATGTTATTCTCTTTTTGTTCTATTTGAGTGTTTTTAAATGAATTATAGAAACTTTCTGTATATGTCTCTTCATTTCATGCGTGCATTTTTCTTTTATTCCCCTAACTGCTCTATGGTCTAACCAATTATTGTGGTACCTTCTTTCCTTACAAAAACTTCATTTTTGTATCACCAAATGTTTTGCTTTCTATTATATAACTCAAATTATTAAAATCTTTACTATTAGAATATTCCACTGATTTCAGTTTCATATGTATTCTGCTCGAATTTTCAACAATGGTTATTTTCTCTTAGTTTGTAGAACTATTTAATATGTTTGGAATTTTTTTTTTTTTTTTGAGACGGAGTTTCGCTCTTGTTACCCAGGCTGGAGTGCAATGGCGCGATCTTGGCTCACCGCAACCTCCGCCTCCTGGGTTCAGGCAATTCTCCTGCCTCAGCCTCCCGAGCAGCTGGGATTACAGGCACGCACCACCGTGCCCAGCTAATTTTTTGTAATTTTAGTAGAGACGGGGTTTCACCATGTTGACCAAGATGGTCTCGATCTGTTGACCTCGTGATCCACCCGCCTTGGCCTCCCAAAGTGCTGGGATTACAGGCTTGAGCCACCGCGCCCAGCCTGGAATTTTTATTTGTCAAATTTGATTGCCTTTTCACTTACACTTCATTTTATATTCGTAAAAATTACTCAAGTTTCACTTTAAGTGCTTTACGTTTTAAGGTATATGAAAAGTTTGAGAGTGTCCACACAATACTTGCATAATGTTATTTCCTTGACAACAGCTGCTAAAATTTAATTATGTGTTTTAAAATCATGTACATTAACTATGTTTAGTTTGAAGATTTTGACTATAGAGCTCTGTCATAAAATTATTTTTTCTCTTTTTCAGTGACAATTATGCTTTGTCTGTCAAGCACACCTGCTGCACCACTCCTGACTTCAGAGCCTGGAAGCTAAGGACACTAAACATCACTAGCGAGGACAATGGAATTTATCATATCCCCTTCTGAGACTTTGTCATTATTCATACCTTTTTCTCCATAGATAGATGTTAAGAATAATTATGTTCAATACACAAACTTTTAATTATATAGGTATTTAAATAAACATATCAAGAGAAATAAAATTAAAATCACTACCTTATGTTTCCTACATATGTAGATGTGATCATATCATCTTTTCTCTTTTATGATGTGTTTTTAACTTGTGTGATATAATTTAGTATGTAACATCATATGTCAATATCAAATATAATTTTAGCATATGTATTATTATAACATTTTTGCCAAAACAGTTTGTACAGTAACTTTTATTAGGTATTTATTATGTCTTAAATGATTCTCTGGGATAAAGATGTAAATAATTGTCCATATACTTAATTATTACTTTAAGAGTAGTTCTTAGATTCTGATTCCACAATCATTTTTGAGACTTTTGATACGCGTTGTTAAATTTCTTCTACAAACAACAGTATTACAGTTGCAGCCTGTTGTGGAAAGAATTGCATGTTGTTGTCTACTTTATTTGGAACACCAGATTGGATATGTTAATAATAGCTTTTAAAATCACATGCTACTGAAAGATTGTGAACAGTAAATTCACATAAAATCAAAGTGACATAATTTTTTAATTTCTTCCTATAAATATAATTTTTTTTATTTTTTGAATTTAACCACATTTATATTTCTTGGCACAGAGTATATGTTCTATATATTTTGAATTAATGAATATTTAACTTCTGTGATTCTGGATCTCAAAATTTTGTCTAAAAAGTAGTGACACCTTCCTTTCAAAAGAGATACTGTATTTCCTACCTGAAAATTCAATGTTTTCTTGAGTTTAAAAATCTGTATTTGAAAGACCCGCGTTTTTATACAGTTTTGCAGTTGTACATGGGAAACAGAAGATGAGATAGACTTTTCATGTCATACAGAAACAGCTCCTGATAATCCTTTTGACCTTCCTGATGCTCAATTCTGCCTTCTGGATCAGCTCACTAAGTTTTTCAAGGCAGCAGCCTGGTGCATCTTTCTGGTATGAGACGTTTTGAAGAAATGGCTCTACTAACCACTGCAGGTGAAGCCGGCTGTCTGCTCTCATCAGTCTCTAATGGTGGGGCTCAAGATATAGTACAATACGCTACTCATTTATTCAAGCCACGCTGGCTTACAAAACATAAAGCAGGTCACTCCCAAGTCACACATGGTAAAGGTGGCCTTATATCAAAACTGCTGAGCTCCAAGTCTTACTTTTCAATATCTCCAATTCACACATAGGCACACACTTTGCAGAGACTCATTTTTTTTTCTTAATATGTAGCTAACAGTTCTATGAGCTATGCTGGCCATTCTGTGACCAAATAATTACTCTTCATTGTTCATCCAACTGTAGTGAGGCACTTGACTCCATCCTCTCTCACCTTTTATGGCATTATTTCTCAGGCACATTTCCCCTTAGCTTTCATTCACCTTGATCACTGTGACCCAATTCATTCAAAGAATTTCTTATTCAATAAGATTTCATTACGAAGAGATGTAGCTGCAAAACCCTTGCCCTTCTTGGCAAATCTGTACTATTGCATTCCTGAAACAGCCAAGTTCTTTGGTGAGGAGTAACATGGAGGCATACATTTATGGAATTTTTTCTGTGTCATCAGCATGGCCTAATAGACAGGCTCTTGCTAAAATGAGTACATTCTTGCCTTGCAAAAGAGAGTGTTCACATGGTTATTTCCAGGCCAAAGGGAGACTTTTCCAAGATAAACTGATGCTGTTATTAATGGTTAGAAAAAAAAACATAATGATTTTTAAATGATAAAATGTAGTATTAAGGTTTCTTCTCAATATGGTTTTTTCTTTTAGACAATGAATTAATAAACAGAACTGCATTTTTCAAAAATAAAACATAATAGTAATAACAAAACTCTTACTGCTATTTGGCCAGAGAATTTGTGTATTTGGTTAAAAAGACTAATGATTTGAATGAGAGAGAAACTCAGATAAATGTAGAAACTAGATTTTGAGACCATTTGTAGCTATAGGTAACCAAGTACTTAGTGGAAGCTTTTGTGGGCTTACGCCCATGTTTTCTTTATTTCTGTTCTTTGCCCTTCATGGGAGCTGAAATTATTTCATAGTCACCCTGCCAATAAGGAGCTCATCTATTAATGTCAATGGACATTTTATTAGTGTAGATGTTATAAGCTTACATCAACACACATCATATGACAAGACACTATTTGTTACAGAACTTTCCATGCTCACAGAGTATATGTAACAAAAACAAATTGTGTGAAAGAACATTTTCTGAGAAAAGTAACATATTAAAATACTTAAGTAAATAAGGTAGGCCTCTTTACAGAGCTATGTGTATCTTACAGTGAATATTGGGATAACAACTTGGTTACTATAAGCAATGGTTTTACACCATGTTAAATGAAATATTTTTCTTGATTACACTGAAGTCCAAAAAACGAATAAATAAACTAAATTTATAACTTTTGCAGCTGAAGGACATGGTAAACAAGATCAGAAATATAATATTCTTTACATTTCTGGAAGAAAACACTTTGTGTTTTGAACACCATGTAAGGATGGTAAATTGAAACTAGTACACTGCTTACATTTGAGGACATATTCCTGGTATATTAAATATTATTCAGATAAATATTGGAACTCAATAAAATACTCAATACAAAGATAAAAATAATGTTAATTTGGGATTCGAGGAGCAGTATTATATTTTCTCCTTAGAAAATAACATTTTATTCATATCTTTCAAATATGCACACCTGTTTTTTAATTGAATAAATCATTAAGAGACTAAATAAAATTACATGTTAAAATTTGTATAATGGTGAAAATTTTAAAAATATTTAAATGGTAATTTTCATGGAAAAATTAAAAAGTCATCATTTCAAATTAGCATATGACTGCAACAAATACTTTAAGGTTTTATTAATTGGCCTCCTTTTATTTACTTGACCAATTATTACAATTTTCATAAAATGTAAAAGCATTTAATAGCAATTTGCTCTAGTGTAACTGAATAAATGCCACAAGTCAAACATGGGAAGCAAAAGTCAATTACTAAAAAAAGGGAAGAATAACAAATACACTTTTCTCTGAAAATGTATAAGGTTTAATTATCAATTTTTGATGGATTGGCTATAATAATCAGTCATTTTTGAAGGCTAGAAGACCGGGGTTAATAATATTCACATTTAAACATTTTTAGTTTTGGTTACAGTGGCAAGATGACTGACTACATACGGCCAGGATGAACAAATGCCGCCAAGGGACCAGGACACTCGGATGACTGGCACACTTCTAGCAGATCTTCAGAGGTAAAGCATTGAGAGTGGATGGAGAGAAGACACAGATGCTGGATCGAAGAGGGAGAATCCCCAAGACCACCAAGAACACTTGAATTTGAAACAAGAGATACTAGACAACCGGTAAGAGCAGAATTTCAGCCAGTGCAGAGCCCAGAAAGTTTGATGTGGGAGTGTATGTAGTGGAACACAGCCAGGGACTCCTATCACCATAGGCACGACTTGCTCCCATAGGAGACTAGCCATAAGAAAGTGTTGGACCTGAACTCTTCAGAGTGATCTTGCCCATGAGATGAGGCCAATCCAAACTGAACACTTCTCAGTCTAAATAAATGCTGTGAGTTACACATGGGAAGCAAAACTCAGGTACTTGTCCTTGAGATGAGGCCAGTCCAAAATGAGCACTTGTCTGTAGGCTGGCCTGTCCTGAAGCGTCAGACTGGCAACACCTGCTTGCAGTGCCTCCTCACATACCTGGAGGGATACCTCCTGGGGGCCACACATAGCTCATATGTTGGCAGACCTCATGTGACTAGCAGAGAGCACCAGCAGAGCAGTCCCCATGGACACCAGCCTGCCATCACCCTCATCCCTTTGCGGCCACCCTGTGCCACTTTGCCCACTTGGCTTGCATGCATTAATCCATGACAACGCCCGTATAAATTTGCTCATGTCAGTGTATGCAAGTTGACTTTCTCTCCCTTACGTTCTCAGCACACATGTGCAAGTACACCCTGCCATGCCACTGCTGATGGCATGACTGCACCCCGACCCCTTGACTCCCATTGCACCTCCATTGCCATCAGAGTATTGATGAGCACAGAGCCTGCCAGCCACACTCCCACTGGTTCTCCATCCCTGTACCAACACTGCTTATGGTGCAAAACTAAGCACAGAGCACAGCAAACTCACCCCCACCCTGAGAGGCCATGGTTGCCTGCACGAAAGCATGCAGAAGGTACACATGTTGTTGTACCCACCAGTGCTCCATCGACAAGGTCAAGTAGGATAAAAGAGAATTTGTAAAAAGCCCATCCAAAGAACAGCAACTTCAAAGATTGAAGGAACATCAGCCCACAAAGATAAGAAAGAGCAAGTGCAAGAACTCTGACAACTCAAAAAGTGAGAGTGCCTTGTTTCCTTCACAAAAACATACTAGTTGTCCAGCCAGGGTTCTTAATAAGGTGGCTGAATAGACAGGAATAAAATACAGAATATGGATATGAGCAAAGAGCATTGAGATTCAGGAGAACACTGAAACCTAATTTAAGGAAGGCAAAAATCACAATAAAATGATGAGTCCTAACAGACAAAATAGCCAGTATAGAAAAAGAATAATACAGGTCTGATAGACCTGTGTGAAGAAAGATCACACCAATAGAATTCTACAGTGCTACTGCAAATATTAAAAGTAGAATAGACCAAGATGAGAAAAGAATCTCAGAGCTTGAAAACTAGCTTTCAGAAATACAACAGACGAATAAAGAAAAAAAAATGAAAAATAATGAACAAAACTGCCAAGATATATGGCATCATGTAAAGAGACAAAATCTAAAACTAAAATTTAAAGCTAAATCTAAAATCTAAACCTCATTGACATCTCAGGAGAATGAAAGCAAACATATTTTAATGAGATATTATTCATGAGAACTTTCTTAACCTAGCTAGAGAGGCAAACATCCAAATAAAGGAATTGCAAAGAACCCTCACAGATACTTCACAAGAAGGTTGTCTCCAAGACACATAATTATCAGATTTTCCAAGGTTGAAATGAAAGCAAAAATGTTAAAGGCAACTAGAGAGAAAGGACAGGGTGCCTAGTCCATCAGACTAACAGTGAACCCCTCAAAAGAAACCTTCCAAACCAGAAGAGACTGGGGATATATAATCAACATTCTTAAAGAAAATCATTTCAAAGAAGAATTGTGTAACTGGCCAAATTATACTTCATAAGTGAAGGAGAAAAAGGTTCCTTTTCACACAAGCAAATGCTGAGGGAATTTATTGCCATGAGACCTGCCTTTCAAGAGCTCCTGAAAGAAACTCTAACTATGGCAAGGAAAGCCCATCAACAGCCACTACAAAAACACACTTAAGTACAAAGATCAATGACACTATAAATCAACCGTACAAAAAAGTCTGCATAGTAGCCAGCTAACAACACAATAATGAATCAAATCCAAACATATTAATACTAATCTTGAATGCAAATGGGCTGAATGCCCCAGTTCAAAGGCACGGAGTGGCAAGCTGGACAAAGAGCAAGGGAATGTTGTTTTCAAGAGACCCATCTCCCAGGCAATAACACTCACAGGCTCATAATAAGGGGATGGAACAAAATATGCCGAACTAATGGAAAACAGAAAAAGCAGGGGTTGCAATCTTAATTTCAGATGAAAGAGACTTTAAATCAACAAAGATCAAAAAAGAAAAGGAAGGGCATTAGATAATGGTATAAGATTACATTCAACAAGAAGGCCTGACTACCCTAAATGTATCTAACACAAGAACACCAGATTCATAAAGCAAGTTCTTAGACACTTTCAAGGAGACTTAGACTCCCACCCAATAATAGTGGGAGACTTCAACACCCCACTTGACAGACCATTAAGCAGAAAATTAACAAAGATATTGAGGGTCTGAACTCAACACTGTTACCAATGGACTTGATAGATATCTATAGAACTCTTCAACCAGAACAATAGAACATACATTCTTCTCATCACCGCATAGCACATACCATAAAATTGTCCACATAATGGAATATAAAACAATCCTCATCAAATGCAAAGGAACCAAAAATATAGCAAACAAATCTCTTGGCTCACACCACAAAAAAAAATATTAAAAAAGAAAACAAGACCAAGAATTTTGCACAAAACTATAGAATTACATGAATATCAACCAACCAGCTTCTTAATGACTTTTGGCTAAATAATGAAAATAAGGCAGAAGTCAAGAAGTTATTTGAAACTAACGAGAACACAGATAAAACATGCCAGAATTTCTGGGACACAACTAAGGCAGTATTAAGAAAGAAATGTATACTACTAACTACCCACAGCAAAAAGTTAGAAAGATTTCAAATTAACAACCTGACCTCACAAATATAACAACAAGAGAAGCAAGAGCAAACTAACTCCAAAGCTAGTAGAAGATAAGAAATAAAAATCAAAGATAAGCTGAAGGAGGTTGAGATAAGAAAAAGCACCCAAAAGATCAGCAAATCCAGGAGTTATTTTGAAAATAAATTAGTAAGACCTAGAAGTAATTAGTAATACAGAAGAAGAACGATCCAAATAAACACAAATAGAAGTGATAAAGGGAATGTTGCCACTGACCACAGAGAAATTTTAAAAAAATCAGAGACTGCCTACTGAGACCATGTCTATGAACAGAAACAAGAAAATATAGAATAAAGGATAAGTTCCTAGAAACATACACCCTCCCAAAACTAAACCAGGAAGAATCCGAATCCCTGAAAAGACCAATAATAAGCTCTGAAATAGAATCAGTAATGAATAGCCTACCACCACCAACAACAACAAAAAAGCCCTGAGCCAGATGGATTCACAGCTGAATTCTACCAGATGTACAAAGAAGAGCCGGTACCATTCCTACTGAACTACTCCAAATAATGGAGGAGGAGGGACTCCTCCACAACTCATTTAGTGAGTCCCAGATTCATCATGATATCAAAAGCTTGCAGACACACACACACATGCGTGCACGCACACACACACACACACACATTTCAGACCCATATTCTTGATGTACTTTGAGGCAAAAATCATCAACAAAATACTAGCTAATTGAATTTAGCAAGACATCAAAAACTAATCCAACATGATCAATGTGCTCATCAGAGGTGGCTAAGGAGGATGATTGAAAGGAAAACATCCGTGAAGCAGAGCCAAAGGTTATGGAGCACATTCAATTGAAGTGTCACTGCATTCTTAAAGCTTTCTATTTATTTTTTAACCATGACAGTACTGTCTTATAATTTTTTTTGGAAGGCTAATTTCCAATGTGGATGGCATGCTTGATTAAGTCTCAGGATTCCAGTTCTCTCAACAGTTATCTCTGTCTACTATTTAGACTTTTCCTAGCTTGTCTCAAACAATGTGTGATTTTCCTATGCATAAGGTTGAGTTTCAAATTCAAATACCTCCCAGCTAAACTACTCCCAAGCATATATATTCACTTGAATGTTTAAAAAAGAACTTACTATAAAAGGTTACAAAATTACATTTAATACCTCCTTTTCTCTCTCCCCTTCTCCGAGACACACACACACTCATACACACACACAGGCTCATATCCACAAAGCCATACAAATATTGTACATTCACATACACTCAAAAATGCAAATATGTACTATGCTTTTTTTGATCTTTTATTGAATGTCAAACTATTAAACAGGCAACTATAATTTTATCTTAAAATTTTAAATTAGTTTTAACAATACTGTTACCATTAATTTTAGTGGAATTACAGTAAGAGAAATGGAGGTTTAATGGTAGTAGGTAAGAAATGCATTCAAACAGAAAAAAAATGACAAAGGTATAAAGAGGAGTATACATGTTGAAAAATAATTGCATTCATTATTTTAAAATTGGTAAGATGATATTAAAAGGTGGTATGAAAAAGAGGCTAAATGCATAAAATAAGATTTCTGAGCACATGAATGGGAAGCTATTAGTCATTAAAATATTTCTGGGAAGAAATTTTATGATCTTCTCACATCTGACTAAAGAACATTATATTTATGCTTACATTATGCAAAGAACAGAATATAAGTCTTCAAATAAAACATTTAAACAAAATCAGTCTATAAATTGTGGTAGCTTTTAGTAGCTATGTAAAACTTTATTTAATTAATTTAATTTTTAATGTTTATTTAGTGGCTTACAATTTCAGGTTCTCAGAGTTATGACTGCTATTGACATTAAGAAAAATTATCAAATAGAAATTTTAAAATAAAAGATAATTGAATAATCTTGTCTAGCAATAATATTGGAAAATACTGTTTTTTTTGAAAGTTTCTGTTAACCTCCTTGTCTTACAGTTGATTTTTGGAATAGGTCATAAAGTTATAAATTCTTATACCTTTTCATATGATTATTGATACAGCATATTAAAAATAGAAAAAGTAGAGGCCTGGTGCTGTGGCTCACACCTATAATCTCAGCACTTTGGGAGGTCAAGGTGAGCAGATCATGAAGTCAGGAGATCAAGACCATCCTGGCCAACGTGGTGAAACCCTGTCTTTACTAAAAATACAAAAATTAGCTGGGCATGGAGGCACACACCTGTAGTCCCAGCTACTGGAGAGGCTGAGGCAGGAGAATTGCTTGAACCAGGGAGTGGGAGGTTGCAGTGAGCAGAGATCATGCCACTGCACTCCAGCCTGGCGACAGAGAGAATCGGCCTTCAAAAAAAAAAAAAGAAAAAATTAATCAAATATGGATTTTTGATCATGTAAAATCACTAGATTACCTAAAAAGTCCCATTTACCTGTTTTTGATTCTTACAGTTTTTCAAAAGCAACTTATAGAAACTCGTAAAATTATGAGAAGAAAATATAAACTATAACAAGAACAAACTTTAAAATCATCCAGGTTAATATTCCTGTTGTAATTAATCACCATCTTTAACACACCTGTCAAACATGGAAAAATGTAAGATATAATATGGTTTGCAACTTTTATAGATACTTCAAAACACACTAGTTTTTCCACAGGAAATGTGTAGCATTTTATCTTCATGAGTTTTTGCAAAATCATTGTGATCATATCACTATATGCAGAAAAAGCATTTCATAAAATGCAACACCCAATTCCGATAATTCTCAATAAACTTGAAATAGAGAACGTCCTCAGTCTGAAACAGAATATTTACAAAATCCCTATAGCTAACTCTGTTCTTAACGTTGAGAAACTTGCAGTTCTACTATGATTCAGAGAAAAGCAAGGCTACCTTCTTCTCACCACAGCTTTTCAATATCATACTGAAGTTCTAACTAATGCAGTAAGAAAAACAAATAAAAGGTGTACATATTGGGGAAAAATAAGTCTATTTTTGTTTACAGATGGCAAGATTATCTATGTAAAAAACCCAAAGGAATCAACAACTACAACAATTAACTCCTGGAACTAGCAAACAAGTATAGCAAGATTGCTGATTACAAGGCTAATGTACAAATGTCAACTGAATTCTTATAAACCAGCCACGAATAATTAAATTTGAAATTAAAAACAGCACAGCAATAACATTAAATATACATTAGCTCCTCCCAAAATCAAATACTCAGGTATAAATTGAACAATATATGCACAAGCTTTATACAGAAAAGTATAAAATTCTCATGGGTTAAACAGAAAAGAGACAAATAAATGGAAACCTCCCATGTGCATGAATAAGAAGAATGAATATTGGAAATATGTCAGTTCTTCCCAATTTCGTCTACAGAGTCAATAAAATTCCAATCACATTCCAGTAATTTATTTTGCAGACACTAGTGAACTAATTCTAAAGTTTATATGGACGGGCAGGATACACAGAATAGCCGAAACAATATTGATCGATATGAATAAACTGAAGGATTGTCTATACCCAATAATATGTATATATTGGATAATACTTACTGAGGGTAGAGTAATCACAACAGTCTGGTATTGGCAAAAAGAAGACAAATAGATCAATGGAACAGAATAGGTAACCAACAAATAGACATGCATAAATATAGTCAACTGATCTTTGACAAAAAAGCAATATAAGAAGATGCTCCATATCATATGTCATAAAGGAAAGGCAAGTTAAAACAACAAGATACTATTGGCGTGGTCAAAATCTAGAACACTGAAAGCACCAAATGCTGACAGTGATGTTGAGAAACAGGAACTGTCATTCACTGCTGGTAGGAATGCAAAATGGTATAGTCACTTAAGAAGGCAGTTTGGCGATTTCTTACAAGACTAAACATCCTCTTACCATACAATCCAGCAATCACACTCCTTGGTATTTACCCGAAGGAACTGAAAACTTCCACACAAACCTGCACACAGATGTTTATGGCAGCTTTATTCATAATTAACAAACTTGTAAGCAATCAAAATGTACTTCAGTGGATGAATGGATAAACTGCAGTACATTAGAAAATGGAATATTATTCAACAGTAAAAAATGAGTTATCAAGACATGAAAATACAGGAAGGAAACTTAAATGCACATTACTAAGTGAAATAAGTCAACCTAAAGCCTTATATATTACAAGATTCCAGCTATATAACATTCTGGAAAAGACAAAACTGAAGCCAGCAGAAGAGTGTTGGTTGCCAACAAATGGTGGAGAGGTGAGAGGGGTGAAAAGGCAAAGCAAATAGTTTAAAGACATTGTGTAAACTCTATACATTACTATAATGACATCTATACATGATACTGCAAATGAGTATGTACATTACGCATGTGTCAAAACCCCAGGATGTACAACATTGAGAGTGAATGCTAATGTAAACTATGGCCTTTGGATAATTATGATATGTCAATGAAGGTTCATCAATGTAGGTGATGTAGGTTCATCAGTGGTAACAAATATGCCTTCTGGTGAGCGATGTTCATAATCCCTCATCAGAGCAAGCTATACAAGTGTGAGGTCAGAGGCTACATGGGAAATTTCTGTCTGATCCTAATTTTGTTGTGAATCTTAAACTGCTCTGGAAAAAAAACATGAAATCTTAAGAAAACATTGAACATTCCATGGTGTATATGTGCCACGTTTTCCCAGGCCAGTCTATCATCGATGGGCATGTGTGTACTTATGCAACTATCTTGCATGTTCTGCACATGTACCCCAAAACCTAAAATGCAATAAAAAAGAAAACATTGAACAACATTATTGGTAATATCTTCAATGATAATTTCATAGAAAACATAGGATGTTTTAAGTATAAAAATGTTGAAGTAAAATAGTACGATGAACATAGCACACAATTAAATAATGTTCTCTGAAGGCCATTTTCATACAGACTTGGAAAAATAACTGTGCTGAGTGAATTCAAGCTTAAATACAACAGATTGGCAACACTGGCCCACTGTGTTGCTTTTAAAAAATTTTAGGTGACAATTTTCAGATCTATCAGAAGTCAAAAACACTTATCAATTCTCCCTGAGTTTGGAGGATCACTATAGAGATAAGGCTGATTGATGTTTTTCACTAAGAACAGGTTTTTTTCCCCATCAATACAAATTTCAGATTTTCTGAAATGTGTGAGACGTGAGATATATGAATGAATTCTGAAATGAATTTCCAATAATGTAAAAACATCTGAATATTTTCTTAGAAAATATCAAGACAAAGTTTAAGAGGCATCTATATTGGCAGAGTACCTATTTTAAGTTATACTGCCCCCATCCAAATTGCTACAGAGCAGCAAGAGTGGATTTATTGCATGATAAACCTTTATATAGCTAAAATAATCTCCAGTTGATTAAACTATTTCAAGTTTATTATCAAGATAGCAGAGGAGATTTTTCTTTCTATCTCATGATAGGCATTCCTACAGTATTCTTCTAAACTTTACTTTCAGGTTTTAAAATATGATTTAAAGAAAAAAATGAAAAAATGTTCTATCATTTCATGCTAAATTCTAACCATTCTTGTCTTGCCCATTCTTTTTAACATAGTAACAATAGGTAAAGCACAAGGTACCTATTCGACATTTTATGTTTATTATGTACATGTATTATTTCCAATAACCTTTTAAGTTAGTATTCTTATAATCCTGTTTTATAGATGAAGTAACTTGTGAGTGTTGTTCTGCCTACCACTGTTGTAAATAAATAATTTACTTTTCCATACTCAAAGAGATACTAAGTCACAAACCTGGATTAAAACTAGGTATTTTCAATTGCAAGCCAATGTCCATACCATTATACTATAATGCTTCCCACACAAATGACTATGTCATGTATGCCTTGGACTTTGTGAGGTCATGTTATCTATTTAAGTACTGATTTTGGACAGTGATAAATTGTTATTAATTGCAATGTTATCAATAATATAGTATCAATAGTCCTTCAAAAGACTATAAGCCTGCAGTATTACAGAAAAAAATTATTCAATTAATTTTATTCACTGATTTAAAAACTTTATTTGAATGTTTTACTGTATTTGAAGAACTTGAATATTTAAAAAATTATTTATTTTTAATATCTATAAATTATAAGAAGAGATTTTAACAGTTTATAACTCCAGTGTCAATTAAAGAAAATTATATTTGAGAAATTAAATTTAACATTTAACAAATGTTGGTACTGCCACTCATAAAAAGTTGTCGTTTGTTTTGCCAAAAAGGGCTTCCTGGACTCCTTTATTCAATTTAATGGATTTAATCATAAAAAATGAACTCTATCTTAAATGAGAAAAATAAAAGATGTTACTCAAAGGAGAAAATTCTAGAAAATTTTCATTATTGTTGATGTACCCATGGTCATACTGAGAAAGTTAATGAGATTTTGATATGTGGATGTTAAACCTCTTATTAAGGAGAAAAATGCATCAGCCCTTTGAAGAATTTTAGTATACATTTGCCAAAATCAATGGTTGTAATAGATAACAAGCTTACATTTTTATTTTACATTATCATTTATTTCTAAAAGTAGCTAGCTTTATTTTAAAAAGAGAACATTCATACATATATGCACATAAGCCTATCAGAATTATTTATGAGCTTATTCTCTATCTTACAGATATTTTGTCTTGGTTAATAAGAACTTTGAGTTATGAAAGAGAAAAAGATATAATAGTAATGTAGATAACAACTAAAAACTAAATAAGCATGATATAGAGAAAATCAACTAGCTTTTATTTGTAAAAGATTAACACATTTGGAAATACAAGAATTGGAGGTATCGCTGTAAACTGTAAACTCAAAACCAAAAAAACAAAACAAAAAAAACCCTTTTGTGCTTTGTTAAAATGTTAATGGCAGCATTTTAAGATGTGTTCTTTCAAACCATTTTTCTAAGCTCCTAGCCTTTAAAATGTCAAATATAAGCTCTCAGTTTTTATTTTTAATACTCTTTCCAAATTGAAAAAGAAGTACATAAACTATTTTAGAGTAGCCGATTTCAGGATGTTGGCATATTCTTTCTTCTGTAATAAGATACTTCTAGTAATGAATATTGTTTATAACATTAATGAAGGGAAATTATAAATTAAAATTTGTGTTTTATATTCATATCTGAATTTTCTGAAGATCCAAAATAGCATGAGAAAAATTAAACCCTCAACAACAAGAAAAAGGAGAAAAAACATAGGAAGCATTTTGCTTGGGTGCTTTATACACAGCAGTCTTTTCAGCTCCACTTTAGAGAAATGGAAAATGAGTCTATGTGTGCAATGTACTCACTCTGGAGAGCCAGAGTCACATCCATACAAAGTTCCAGGTGGGTAGCAGATTTTATTTGCTCTTGTGTTCTGAGCTCCATACTTTCTGCATTGATTCAGTGCCTTGCACAAGCCAGACTTTCACCTCAATTGCTTTTGCATAAGTTTAATATTTCCTTGGGCAACCTTCAGGCAAACCTGAGCTGCTTGCATGGTCTGCCCAAGTTATTTTCTAAGACACTAATAATTATTTTTGTTAGTGCTCTGTTTATATTACTGCACAGGTTTTGCCAATGTCATTTTCCTCATAAGCCCTGGAATCGTCTGTGGTGGTTTTATAGAATTCAAGGTCTTTCACAAACATCTATACTGTACTCAGGCAGATATAAAGACACGACTGGAACACCTTGCTCCAGAAATCAAAGATGCTTTCACGAATAAGAGAGATGTACCCAAATGTTAAAGAGGCTAATGTTAATAGAAAAGCCATTGACTAGGCAGTGATAATGGACAGCATGATAGAATAAAAATTAGAAATATCTAGAATATATTAATACTGTAAAATCCCATCAGTATGTTCACATAAAAAAGCTTCAAATGAAAAACATATAAAAACTGAGACAGTTGACATCAGTAGTAGTAGTATACATCTTTATTAGTGAATTTATTTTACTTCAGTAATATTTATTGACATGTCTTGTATGTCAGAAATAATAGTAAGCAGAAAAATGTGGCACTAAGACCAAAAGAAGCAGTGAGGTTAACAAATAACACAATAAGAAATTGTACTGTAAGTCTGGAGTCCCCAGCCCCCAGACCACAGAGCGGTACCTGTCCATAGCCTGTTAGAAACCAGGCCACACAGCAGGAGGTAAGCGGAGGGTGAGCAAGTGAAGCTTTATCCATATTTACCACCACTCCCAGTCCCTCACTTTAACCACCTGAGCTCCAGCTCCTGTCAGGTCAGCAGAGGCATTGGATTCTCATAGGAGCGGGAACCCTATTGTGAACTGCTCATGTGAGGGACACAGGTAGTGCGCTCCTTACAAAAATTTAATGCCTGATGATCTGAGGTGAAACAGTTTCATCCTAAAACAATCACCCCCAATTCTCCCAGCAGTGGAAAAATTGTCCTCCAGGAAACCTGTCTCTGGTGCCAAAAAGGCTGGGACCATTGCTATAAGTCATCAGATCCAAGGGTCTTTTGCTGCAGACAGTTACTGTTTTCTTTTTCGTTGTTTGTTTAAAACACTATTCAAAAATCGTAGAGAAAATTGTCTGAGGATACCCCCAAATTATAAATTAAAATAGAAGCACATTGCACATTTTACTTTTATTACTATTGATTCAGAAACCCTAAATAGAGAATGCATAAATCACAATTTTCACCTTCATCTTGCTCTTCTTCTACCCTGAAGCCCCATAAAAACAATAGGGCGTTGGTCTGGGATCCCTTGGATCAGTTTTGTCCTCACTCTACAGTGGCTTCCAAGGCTATCCAACTTTGAGACATAACATTATGACGTACTAGGCAAGAATGGCCATCTTGGAGAAACACATGATTGCTTATTTATTAGTTTGGTAGTAAAATGAGTGGAAAGTATCTCAAAAGTTCCTAAATTTCGTCCCAGTTGTCCAATCTAGACCTTTGTGTCTTACAGGAGATTAACATTGTCTTTCTTTCCTTTCTTTTTCTTTTCTTTCTTTCTTCTTTCTCTTTTTTCTTTCTTCTTTCTCTCTTTTTCTTTCTTTCTCCCTTCCTTCCTTTTCTTTCTTTCTTTCTTTCTTTTTCTTTTCTATCTTTTGAAACAAAGTCTCATTCTGTCACCCAGGCTGGAGTACAGTGGTGCCATCAAGGCTCACCGCAGCCTTGACTTCTCAGGCTCAAGTGACCTTCCACCTCAGCTTCCAGGATAGCTGAGAGGCATGTGCTACCATGCCCAACTAATTTTTTTTTTTTCACTCTGTCACCAAGCTGGAGTGCAGTGGCACAATCACAGCTCACAGCAATCTCTACCTCCCAAGTTCAAGTGATTCTTTTGCCTCAGCCTCCCCAGTACTAATTTTATATTTTCATAGATTTGGGGCTTTGTCATGTTGGTCAGGCTGGTCTCAAAATCCTAGGCTCAAGCAGTCTGCCAGCCTCTGCCTCCCAAAGTGCTGGGGGCCACTGTGCATGGCCTGAGATTAACATATTCTTAATACAAATTCATATGAGTAAATTTACAAACTCTTGAAATTGCAAACTAATAAAATATATTAGTAATTAGAATTAAAAAAATTATTTTACTGAATAAAACAGGAGAAATATTTGCAACCACATATCCAAAAGAGTTGATTACTAATATATATGAGACTCCTATAACTCAACAGCAAATAAATAAAAATTAATAAATAAACTGTTAAAAAATGGCTATGGGACTTAGCTAGACAAGTCTCTAAAGAAGATATACAAATAGTCAACCGGTATATAGAAGTATCAGCATCATTAATCATCAAGGAAATATAAAGCAATATATCAATGAATTATCATCTCACACCTATTAGAATGGCTATGATGAAGACATCAATAATTGATATATATTGGCTGCACTGTGGAGAAATCAAAACCCTTTTACACTGTTGATGAAAATGTAAAATAGCGCAGCTAGTATGGAAAATAGCATGGAAGTTCCACAAAAGAAATTAAAAATAGAATGACCATATGACCTAGCAATCCATTTTCTGGGTGTACATCTACAAAAGCATTGAAATTAGAATCTCAAAGTGATATCCACACTTCTATGTCCAGTGAAGCATTTTTTTCAATAGCATTCAAGATATGGAAATGACCCAAATGCACATCAGAAGGTGAAATAAAATTTGGTGTATATAGAGAATGAAATATTATTCAGCCATAAAAATGAAAGAAGTGATGCTCTTTGCAACAACATGGATGAACTTAGAAGATGTTATGTTACATGAAACAATCCAGTCACAGATGGACAACTACTGCATTATTCTTCTTACATGAAGCATATAAAATTGTCAAATGTATAGAAGTTGGCAATTGCATGGTAGTTACTAGGGAATGGGGAAAGAAGGAGATATGTGTTTTGTTCAGTGGATATAAAATTACAATCCTAAGTTATTTTTAATAGTGTGATGATGAACATGTGAGTGCATGTGTCTTTTGGTAGAATGATCTATTATCCTTGGAGTACATGGTATATGCCCAATAATGGGATTACTGGATTGAATGGTAGCTCTGTTTTACGGTTTTTGAGAAACATAACTATTTTCTATAATAGTTGAATGAATTTACATTTCCACCAAAAGTGCATAATTGTTCCCCTTTTTCTCTGCAGCCTCACCAGTATCTGCTGTTTTGTAACTTTTAATAACAGTCATTCTTTTTTTTTTTTTTTTTTTGAGAAGGAGTTTCGCTCTTGTTACCCAGGCTGGAGTGCAACGGCGCGATCTCAGCTGACTGCAACCTCCGCCTCCTGGGTTCAGGCAATTCTCCTGCGTTAGCCTCCTGAGCAGCTGGGATTACAGGCACGCGCCACCGTGTCCAGCTAATTTTTTGTATTTTTTAGTAGAGACGGGGTTTCACCATGTTGACCAGAATGGTCTCGATCTCTTGACCTCGTGATCCACCCCCCTCGGCCTCCCAAAGTGCAGGGATTACAGGCTTGAGCCACCGCGCCCGGCCAACAGTCATTCTTAACGGTGTTAGATGCTATCTCATTGTGGTTTCGACTTGCATTTCTCTGATGATTACTGACATGGAACTTTTTTATATGTTTTCTTTTGAGAAATGCCTCTTATGTCCTTTGCCCATATTTTAATGTTTTTTTTTTTTTTTGCATGTTGGTTTAAGTACCTTATAGATTCCAGATATTAGACCTTAGTTGGATGTGGTTTGCAAATATTTTATTACGTTATATAGGTTGTCCATTTCCTCTTTTGATGGTTTTGGGATGTGTGTGTGTGCTTTTTTTTTTTCTGTGCAAAATTTATTTAGGTTGATTGGGTCTCACTTGCCAATTTTTGTTTTTGTTGTGGGTTTCTTTTTTGGAGACTTAGCCAAAAATTATTTGCCGAGGCTGATGTCGACAAGATGATTTTCTAGGTTTTCTCCCAGGATTTTTATACTTTAATTTTTTATTGATACATTTAAACCTTTAATTCATCTTGAGTTAATTTTTGTACATGGTGAAAGGTAGGGGTCTGGTTTTATTCTCCTGCATATAGCTATCCAGTTATACCAGAATCATTTATTGAATAGAAAGTCTTTTCTCCAGTGCTTGTTTTTGTCAGCTTTGTCAAACATAAGAGGGTTTTAGGTGTGCAGCTTTGTTTCTGAGTTTTCTATTTCGTCCTTTTGGCCTATTTTTCCATTTTTGTACAAATACCATGCTGTTTTGGTTACTGTAGCTCTGTAGTAAAGTTTGAAGTCAGGTAACTGTAAAGCATTTGACTAGGTTATTTTTTCTTAGGATTCCTTTGACTATTCATGCTCTTTCTTGGTTCCATATGAACCTGTGTGTCCATCAATGGTGGACTGGATAAAAAAAATGTGGTATATATATGCTATGAAATACTACAGAGCTATAAAAAAGAATAAAATTTTGTCCTTTGCAACAACATGGTTGGAGCTGGAAGCCATAATTCTAAGTGAATTGATGTAGGAACAGAAAACCACATACCACATTTTCTCACTTATAAATGGGAGCTAAACATTGAGTACATATGAGCATAAGCATGGGAATAATAGGCACTACAGTCTACTGGGGGCTGGGTGATAGAAGGAATGGGGATGAAAAACTATTGGGTATTATGCTTTCTTCCTGGATGCAATATCTATGTAACAATCCTGCACATGTACTCTCTGTATCTAAAATAAAAACTGAAATTAAAAATACTTTTTGCTATAAAATAAAATTACACTTCTACAAGGTGAATAAGTTTTAGACATCTATTATACACAATAGTGCTTCTAGTAAGTGTTGTAGGATTTAAGAAGATAGATCTCCTGTTAAATCCTCTTACCACACACACACAGACACACATACAAACACGAAACAAAGTAGCATAAGGAACTTTTGGGATTAATGAACCGGTTTGCTATCTAGATTATGATGACAGTAATACAAGTGTATACATACATCCAAACTCATCAATTTTATGCAGTAATTATGTGCAGATTTTTTTCAAATATGTCAATAAAGCTGGGAAAATTTATGATGAATATTGACCAGTTTATTTTGATTCTATAAAAGAAGAATAATTTTCAAGAATTTCCCAGGAAACCCTGAAAATAAAGAGTAAAAAAGGAGAAAATACCCTGAAGATATTTCTTGAGGATATTTAAAAATGCAAATACACTGTATATTTACAGTGACTTGTTTGGTAAAAGAGTTTGAATCAATAAAACAATACAGATATAAAGACAAAAATGGACAGATTTTACTATATAAATTTTTACATTTGTGTATATTTGTAGAAATCATAGGTATGTACAAATATGAGATTGAAAGCAAATATTTGCAATAATTATAAGAGATTGGCATTCCTACAGTAAAAACAATTTCTACAAATTAACGAAAATAGTATCTGAACAAGTAATGGCAGAAGACAAATGTCCAAAAATATTGTTAGTCACTGATGGTTTAATCTATTTCAATTAATATATTGTTAATTTTATTTTGATTGATAAAAGTTAATTTGACAAAATTTAATAATAGATTAGTATTAAAAAACATTCTCATGCATGCATGTGGATATAAAAATTAGTATAATCTTTTTTAAATGTATTGTTCTGTATTTGAAAATCAAACATGAATTACCATTCAACCAAGGATGCCACTCAACAGAGTATTTTATATCATACATAAGATTTAAACTCAGTAATGAATTTAATAATAAAAATATTTTGGAATTGAAGTTACTTTTTTTATGAAGCTGCATCTAGTGATTATGTTTATGACATTTAATTCATTCATGATATTTAGTTTCAAAGCACTATGTAGTTTCACAAACCCATTTCTTTATCTTTGAGGAGAAAATTTAAGATTTTGGAAAATATAGTTACATTAGTATACATTTAAACAAGGATAAGAAAGCAATAAATGATGAGAAAGTATAAAATACTATAATTATTTATTCAGCAAGAAAAATACATTCAATTTAGTTACCCACTGGCTTAGAAAGCCTGAGTTATTGCTGCTGCAATGAATCCAAGCAGCAGATCTAGTCCCAAGTATTCATAGAGCCAATGGAGGTCAAACTACTTACATAAAGAAACTGCATCTATGAGCAACAGTTATTGCTTTTAGAGCAATGAAAGGCTCTTACTTAGGCACCAGTAGCAATCATTTCTTCCTTGATTAATTCAAGGAGTTGAATAAAGTATGATCTCTGATGGAAGAATAAAACACTCAGTATGAAGAGGCAAAGTGTCTTTTGTTGGACACCTTACCCCAGAATGTGAACTAGAAGTGCTGTCCATGCCAAATGAAAAATTCAAAAAAAAAATCTGTTTCAGAGTTAATGATCTTTGGACCTATGTATATTTAAGTCCCTCATAAACTGCTAAATTTTGGTGCTGGATCTTTATATTTAGTTTAATTATTCTATTTTTTTTCCTATTTTTCATCAGAGGTACTAACATAACTCTAGGGGTAGACCAAAGTAGGTTAAACAAAATAAAGCTCTTGATGGACCAAACCCGTTCCCCCCAGATCATATAGAGTAAATCATCTGATCGCCTTTTCTTCATTTATCAGGATAACTTTACTGGCCACGTGTTTCAGTGTCTAATGTTCTTTCATATTAATTAAAAACTTATATTAAATGGACACCCTGTTACTCATACTATCTGTGCAAGAATATTCATGAAAAATGTGAGTTTTATATTTTAGTATAGAGAGAAATGAAAACTTTTTAAAATTTCATATTTGTAGTGTGTTTTCTTTCTGTGAATTTACAAATAACCCATTAGAAAAGATGGCCAAAGTTTCTCCCATTCCTGCATACACAAAATGTTAGAATGTGAACTTACTTCTTCTTTCTTCAGGAGGTGGGATCTATCTCCCCACCATTTGAATCTGGGATTTGCCCTGTAATTTGCATAGGGGAATGAACCATTAGCAGCATTAGCAGATGTGAGGAAAGTGAAGGCTTAAAACATGCTTTTGCACCGTAACTTGTCATTTCTAGCTACTGGAAGTCCTCAGCCACCATACAATAAACCAGGAGCTTTCTTCTAGGTAACCATATGAAGAATAAGACAGCCATCCACAGGCATCTCATCTGAGGTTCCAGACATACCAGTGAACCAATGCTATATTGTTGGCAGATGACTAAATGAGAAGAACTGCTCAGATAACTGTAAGTGTCTTGAGAAATACTATAAACTGTTGTTTTAAGCCAACAGATTTTCAGGTCACTTATTTCACAACAAATAGAAACCAATATATAAATTGATAGCTACAAGTAGGAATTCCACCTTAACAAAAGTATAAATTATTGGTTTTGATATCAGGAACCAGGTGTACCAAATGCACCCTAACAGAAATCTGTTAGGAAAGACTAGAAAAATGACAAGATTTTAGACATCTTTTAAGGCTTTTGAAGGGATTGCCCTATAGCTATTAGTTGTGTGATCTAAGCTACAGAGAAGTGGGTTTAACAAAAATTTTTGGATGTGTGAAACAGGGAGTGGATTTGAGGTTAATAGAAAACTTTATTTTCTATAGCTGTATAGGTGGATGTAACCATGACTTGGATGAAATGATTGAGAATATTTCAATTGCAAAATGGTATCTGATTGATACAGTTGCATTGACTGTTACTAACTTCAATCACGGTCCATTTGTATAAAAATGAAGGTGATTACAGTGGACAGAAGGTTTCATCAAAGGGTAAAGTTAAAAAACCAAGAGAACAATAAACTGGGAAACAATTACCAGGAAACAGATCAAATATCCAGCTTGAATTTGTAACTGCTTCATATTCTCCTGTTTTGAATACAAGTATCCATATTGATTATTTTCCTTTTTGCTTCAGTTCATATGTTGGGTCTATGGGGTAAATAACTTGTCTTTTTCATTTTTTTATCTGGAATAAGCAACAGTGCTCTTGAGGACCTACAGCCAATGAACTTCTTCTGTATCTGGACCTGATGCAGTTCGTGAGATAATGAATTGTAAACCCAGTGTCCAAACTGAAAAAGAATTTGGTGATTCTGGGATAAAGATGAACATTTTTTAATGGGTTAGTGGCTTAGACTGAGTTCTACAAAACATACTCTGAGGAAATTGCTTGCATGGTGTCTATTAGTAAATGCTCTTAGAAACAGGTCTTTGGAGGTCTAAAAAATGCCTCTTTAAGCAGAGAAAATTTGAACTCTAATGAAGAGAGGTAAACCTTCAAAGTTGACCCAGGCTATCACAATGAGGCCGAGCTTTTATGCCCAGCATCCATAGATTACTTGTGCAACTTTCACTTAAAGATATATTAGCAGAGGCACTCTGTTAGTATGAAGACAATTCCTAGGAAGGGGTTAACTTTTGAGCTTTTTGAGCCAAGGGAAAGATTGCTTTTGTCATTAAAGAAGGATCTAAGGGACAGATAGTATCCACTAGAGTGAACCAATTACTGGCCAGAGACCTGCTGCTAAATTGAAAAAAATGCCAAAAATTCCTCCCATGCTAGCATGAATATTCACTTTAAATGTAATTTTATCATTTCCTCTGTCAAGACAAAAATCTATCTCCTTGCTTCTTAAATCTGAAATTGGTCGTTCAGCTTTGTCTTTTTTTTTCTCAGTGAGGTGCTTGAAGACATGTCAAAAAATGAGGATAAACTATCACTTGAAAAGAGAGCATGAAGGAAAGCACAGAGATAGAGGTATAGCCATCGATGTTGTTGCATTAATTCCAGCTAAGGTCTGAGACATGCCCCATAGCTACCTTAGACAACTAACTCACAGAGCTGTCTCAGACCAGAACTTCCTATCCATCCGTAACTCTTAAAAATTTTAAAATCATTGTTACATAAAAGCCACTAAATACTGAAGTGGTTTGTTTCGCATATAATTGAAACACATATCCATCAGATATGTGTATATAATTATTTGATTTATTTCTTTGATTATAAATTAGTATCTTTTTTATTCTATGGTGCAGGTTTAAGGAATATTGATTGGCTACATTATTCAAGGATAAAATTAGTTAACAAAAAACATTATAAGTGAAGTGATAGTTTGAAAAATGTATAAAATAAGTGAAAAATAAAATGATTTGTGGAGAGCACAGCCAGTATATGAAATGATCTGTAATTGACATGAAAGTAATTGCCCTCATTATTCTATTTGTCCCAGAAAAAATAGACTCTCACTATTCAAAATATGTGTTTATTACCTAATAATATTCATTTATCTTAAAGGGAAAATGAAATGCACACCATCAGCATGTTTGCAAATAATAACCATTTGTGAAATTGACCATGTGAAATAATTTGAAAAATGCATGCATTATAAGACCACTACAGCAGGGCAAAGCAGCAGGATACCTTCTGCTTTAGTTTATTGTCCATATTTAATATTTTAAAAGTTATCATTTATATGTATTTACTTGCATGGTTACAAAAGTATCTTTGTGATAGTACATTATTTAGGAATAATATTGAAAACAATGTATATATAATGAATTGATAAAATTAGATTTAATGTTTAATTCTTGTTAACATCATTGTTATACCTAAATGTCAATGCATGTTAGTATAAGTCATATCTAAAAACCAAGATCTTCTAACTTTGACTCTTGCCTCATACATTATAGACACAGGGATAATATTTTTTTCTATTAACATAAATGTTTTTTTCTTGAATTACATACTATTTCACCCAAAACAACCTTTGTCTAATTAATCATCATTATGAAAAACAAAATCTGGTGTACCATAATGTTTGTGACAAATTACCAATTTTCCTCATTAAGATATGTTCAGAATCAACTGCTGACCTAACAGAATGTTTAATTATTCACTGAGATGAACCTGTGTGTTAAATTCTTTAAATTATAGATTTTTATATACTATGCAACACAAAGAGAAATTTAAGGTTGCCCTAGTATCATCTGTCCCTAAAAAAGTACGTCAGAAATGACCACAATTTTGTCTTCATGTGAGCACTCATCTTTTTCTGTAAGTCCATCTGCGATATATCATCAGGGACAAAATTATTTCAAAGAATATCATAAATAGTGTTATCACTTTTATTCTACATGTAAACGGGTAGGGTACACACTAACTTTTTATGAATAGTCATTTAACATTTCTTCTATAAAATAGTTATAGTATATATAAAAGCACATCCAATCAACTATAAAGTATGTCATCACTGTATTTTAAGTTTCAGATTAAAAACACAGAAGTAATCATTGGTAATTTTTATTTTAGCAATCGGAGTAATTCTTAGATAAGTAAACATGCACCCAAAAAATTACATACAGAATGCATAAGATTTGGTAAATTAAAAAAATACTTCTTTGTGAAACTACTTAGGCATATAAAAAGAAAAGTTATATATTAAATTTACCAAATTTAAATAAATTATATTTAAATACTAACATAAAATTTGATAGCAAAGTATATTTTTATGACACATTCATTAAGAACATATTTTAGAAATGGAAAAAAAATTTCTAAAACTGAAAAATTTAGTTAAAAAGCCATCCACATTAATCAAGTTGCTGATTAATTCCATGGTTTTTCAGTGTCCAAGATGGAAGCCATTATTCTGGGAGAGTTGCTAAAAAGTCGAAGAGAAAAATTCCCCCAGGCTGATGGGACAGATATCCACACCAATCCAAATTATCTTTACAAGCCAGAGATGCTCAGCATACAAGGATCTCCTTAAATTTCCTGACTCTCTTTGGGTAGTAGTTTTCAGCTCTAGGAGGGATGCTACTGCCCACTTCAGCTTATCCATGGCTACAGAAGGCCAAAAACATGGGGTGAGCTCCTTGGGAAGGAAGATAGTGTTGCAAATTGCTGTAGCTAATGAGAATATATACCATTATTGTATATCTATTATCTATTTATCTATTTTTGGAAATGGCTTGAAATCCATTGTAAGACAAAGTAAGAGTGATTCCTGCACAACTTCAATACTAGGTTATATCAAAGTTCAGGCCAAATGTTTTCTCACATCAGTTATTTATTCAATATTAAATACCAACAATACCATTATTTTTTAAATAACAAAACACCAGGATACCAGAACTCCTAGAACAGTTTTGTGTTCATGCAACCTAGTCCATAAACTGGATAGGTTTTTTTTTTAATGTTTTTAAAGGTTTTAGATCACATGGTGCAAATAAGAAGAGATGCTGGTTATTTTGATGATTACATTGACAAGAAACAGATTGGAAAAAGTGACAAAAAGAATCTTGAAAATTATTTTCATCTAGAGGGTACAGTGATGTTACAGTAAATAAAAGTGTATGTTTTTTTAATGCACAGTGATTTTTGATTTAGGTATTGTTTTAAGACATAGGTGCCTTGCAGTTAGACATACTAAGGAGAAGGGGTGGATCACCGAGATGCCCTGTGTGTGCCCTTGTGAATGTATCTTCTCTGAAATGTAACCTTTGCTTTTACCTAATAAAGTGTGCAATGCAGTATTTTCAAGATAGAAAAGGATAGGACCTGTGCAGTAAAAAAGCTCCTTACTCTGGAAAAATTCATTTCATTATTCACCATTTTAGACAAATTTAGAAGCTTCATTATTTAAACAAAGTTGTATTCTTTAGTATTAATCTGTAAATATTTTCTTAAAATAGTCAAATATGAGACTAAGTTATTGACTTTCCAATGACTTATTAAATAGATATTATAGATTTCTAACCTAGTATGCTTTATTAGAAAATGTTGCATTTATTATCTTAGGTAAGAACTTTTAATTTTGAATGTATTTTGCATAGTTTAGTTGATTTCTCATTTGCACAAGTGTATATATATGTACCTCTATATATGAATAAATACAAAATGAATTTCCAGATTTGCCATTGTAGACGAGAAACACAATCAAGAACATGTTACTTATTCCATATCCTACTCTTCTGTTTATATTCATTACACATCTATTAAGGCAAAAATATGTGGAGAAACAGTAAAATGATTCTGTGCCATCTTAACAAAAATTAAGATACAACATTGGCAATGTTAAAAACTAAGTATAAATTTATGTGGATTTCCATGTCTATCTACAGATCTGTCTGTATCTGTATATTTCATCAACATCTATGTGCTCTGAAGTAGCAATTATTAAAAGTCATATTTATTAACAGGTTCAGGTCATAGATTAAATATCACATCCAAATAGTGGATGTTCTCCCCATCACAACTGTGTTGTCTCTTTTTCACAGGTATCATGATGATGATTTGTGTGGTTATATTTCCACTATATCTTCCTTGCTGAATGAACGTAAGGGTAAAAAACTTTTGTCTTTTTTTTTTTTTTTTTTTTGCTGCATTGTAAAGCTGGTTGGTGTCATAAGGTCAGTAATTGATTTAAAGAAAATAGTTGCTCACATAAACTTCATAACCAGTATCTGTGACAATTTATGGCATAAAATATATTAGGATAAATTTAAATCAGTCTCATTATCCAGGGCCAGTGTGGATATTTAGTTTAACCATGCTGGATTCTTATTTCCATTCAATAATAAATCAAATGACATTTTAAAAACATTTCCCTCAGCTTAAAAAGTTTACTACACACAACAATTTATCTTAGGAAAATTTGTCAATGCATTACAAATGCCAAAATAAACAAACAAAAGTATTTAGGTTTAGGATTATATTTCATGTTACTCTATATTAAACATCTTTTCTAATTGTACACAAAAATATTTTTAAAACTAATACAAATTAATAAAAATATAGAAAGTGCAGTACAAGCCTATAGATCTTTGAAAGTCATTCTTTATTAACAGCGCAGTGAAGAGCTTGTGCTAATATTTTCCTTTATTGTTCCAAGTAGTTTTTCCTCTCTTGTGAAACTATGTAGTAATTCGTATGGATGTGGATATGGTTTATACTACTAGAGTTTATCCATGGATGAATATATATGGTTGTGTGCATATAACCATTTGAGTGGATAACATGCATCATAGATATGCTATAAGGCAGCATGTGCATTTGAATTTATATCATATTACAATTTTTATGTTTAAAATCACTTGATATTTTCTTATAAAATTTATTTTAGAATAATTTTTAACTGTTAGACCACTTTTCTTCTCTCTACACAACTTAAAATGACCTCAATCAATATAAAATCTCCACATGCACCTGCTCCTCTTTCATAGAAAAGAATTGCTGGTGATGGGTGGGTATTCATTAATATGGTAGTTAATTAATGATTAATTTAAATGACTTGCTCTTACCCATTTTTTGAATACATTTGTGTCTATGTATCTCCAATATTAACAGCTAAGTCTATTTATTATTTGAACCCTAATGCTGTTCTTAAGTTAAGGGATACACAAAATCTGTTAACATTTTCCTTTTTTATCATTTATCAGATGTTGCATCCTCTGCATCAGTGTAGGAAGAGAGACAGCATTAAAGGCAACATGAGAGTGAAGACTGTCCTGGCAAGTTGTCAAGTCAACAGCATCACCACTTCCACCTGTCATTTGCCAGTGGTAGTTTGCATGTCTCTCGATCTGGTTTTGTTGTTATAACAAAATACCTGAAACTGAGTAATTTACAAATAATGGAAATTTATTTCTGACAGTTCCAGAATCAATGGGGGATTTTATATATATATATATTATATATATATACATTATATATAATAAACATAATGGGAATTATATATATTATATATGTGGATTATATAGATATATTATATATGTATATATGTGTATATATGTATATATATGTATATATATGTGTGTATATATATATGTATGTATATATATATATATAAAATAAATGTATAATGGGAATTGGCTCATTCAGTTACAAAGGGTGAGAAGTCCCATCATCTGCTGTTTCCAAGTTAAAGAAACAGGAAAGCCAAGGGTGTGTAATTCAGTTTGAACTCCCAGTCTGAGTCTGAAAGCCTGAGACCTAGGGGTTGAGTAGAAAGGGTATGCTGCTGCTAACGAAAGTCCCAAACTGAAAACCTCTGAACTGGGAACCACCTGCTTCAGGGCAGGAGAGGATAGACATCCCAGCTCAAATGTAAAGACAGAGTGATAGAATTTGCCCTTTATCTGTCTTTCTTTTTTCTATTTATACCCTCAATACAGTTGATGATGACCACCTACATTGGTCAATCTTTTTTACTCAATCTACCAATTCAAACACTAATCTCTTCTCAAAACACTTTCACAGACACACCTAGCAATCATGTTTGATCTTCCTACTGGGCTTCTCTTAATCCGGTCATGTTGACACATAAAATTAATCATCACAATAGTTATTAGTGAATGTTTCTATCACTAAAAATGTGTAACTGTGTAACTGACAGACATCGGTGTTTCCATAATAATGAAAGGAGAATATTCAGGGCGGGCAAGATGAAATATAGTTACCGGCCACCTTCATGTGAAATTTTGCCTCAAAAATACAAGAGACAATTAGAAGAACTGAGGAAATCCAAAGGTGTATCCTGATTTTAAAATCTAACCAGTCTTTTTTTCAACCCTGTAATTCATATTTTGTTTGAAACTTAGAAAGACTTTTTGTAGTTAAGTGATGGAGAAAAATGTGTTATGCCTTCCATGTATATTAGGATTCTATGAACATGGGTTAAACAGCACAAGCTGTAAAAATCTTGAAGTAATTCTCACCAACTGGATAATGGCAGTGATGGTAAACCATTCCATATCCACTTGATAAAAGTAAGTAAAGTCTTCTACAGGTATCAATTAAATATATTGTATTCCCACACCTTCATTTCAAAACAGAAATAGGGAAACGTCCAGGATTATATTTAGCTAATTTATAAGCACCCAAGACCTGGAACACTACCTCAGCATCATTTCAGATCTACTGGAAAGGGTTACATAGAATCACAGTTCTGGAAGAAATCCAGGATTCCAAGATATTTTCCACAAAAGAGTGACATAACAAGACTAGGTAGCATTTTAATTGCCTAAGTTAAGACTGCATAGACTATGAACTACATAAACTATAATGGAATTTAAGAAAGTAGTAGTTAATTTACCAGGACAGAATTTTCAAGACACAATTGAAATAAAACCTAGTTATTGAATATTCTTTGTAGAGGGTAGAAAATGAAAAGAAAGAGGTTCCATGTTAAAAAAAACACACACACAAAAACTTTGGTTTTCTGAGTTGGAGGCTGTATAATATCTGCTTCTTAAAAAACAATTTGGGAATCTCTTTGAATGGAACACTTCAATGAAGCCCACTACATAGACTCATTTGTTAGGCTAATGGTAAGTTATATTTAAATAATATTTTGAGTCCAAAACTGAGTCAGACCTGTAGGTAGTGGGTGTTCATGAATGCAGCTGTGAGGAAGTGTGCATAACAGCAGAAAAAAAGACGATGTTGACACCAATAGATATATACACATACTTTCCTAAAGTGAATTATGAGAGTAATTATGTATAGAGTAAATATTGCATTAAAGAGTACACGCCAAATGTTTATCTTGCTGAAAAGCATTGGACAAATAAGAAACTGTTGAATATTCAGTATCATTCTATTATCAATGGGATTATCATATAAATAAAGACATTATTTTCTTCCAAGAAGAGAAGGAGAATTTGAAGCACTCCTTGATTCTGGAGTCACATACAATTATTACACAGTGACATAATGCCAAAACAATATAACTAAATTAAAATGAAAAACAAACATAAGAACATATTCTCCTTACCCTAATTTCTAACAGAATACATTTTTAGATTGTGTATTGCTCTCTTTCCTCCCCCCATGAATAACTTAAATAAAACTTATGTGATTATTCAGAGCATGTAATGCTCTTGTTGTCACATAGAAACTTGTTCTCTGGTTTAAAAAAATATGAAATAAAAGCAAATATGACCTTAAATCGCTTCTTTTGTATTCCTATTTTCAAACATTTCTTAAAATGTGAATCATTGATTTATATAAGAAAATATGTTAAATCAAGCAAAATTGATTTGAAAATGGATCAGACTCTTATTTTGGAATGTGATTTTGTTCAAGGCAAAGGGTTTGTTGACTGAGGTTTATGTTTAGAAGATTTCTCAACCACAGGTTTTTCTTCCATTGGGTGATAAACTCCTGCAGGTCTATGCCTTGTCCTTATTCAAATCCCAAATGTTCTTTGTATTGCCTAACAAGACATAAATATCATCCAGCAAACTTACAGGTAATTTACTAATCTGAAGTTAACATGTACCGAGATACCACCATTTCTAAAGGGATATGATACATATTGAATTTAATTTGGACAATTTATGGTATCAGTAATGATATGACAGCTGACTCTTGAAAAATACAAGGGTTAGGATGCCTTCCCCCATTCCCTCACAGTGGAAAATTTGTGTGTGACTTTGACCCCCGCAAAACCTAAGCACCAATAGCCTCCTCTGGACGAAAAGCTTTACTGGTAAAATAAAGAGTTGGTTAACATATATTTTGTATCCTATATGTATTATACAAAGTATTTGTATGAACAGGTAAATTAGAAAAAAGAAAACATGTTTACATGTTTAAGTAGAAGTGTATCATCATAAAGGCCTTCTTTCTGAATATCTTCACACTGAATAGGCTGAAGAGGAGAAGGGGGAAGAGGAATTGGTCTTGCTGTCACGGGTGGCAGAGGCAGAAAATGGTGGAGATAGAAGGTGAGGCAGAAGACATAGGCATGTTCGGGTAACATTTTTTTTTTTTAATTCTATGTAGAAGTGAATTTGTGGAGTTCAAACTTGTGTTGTTCAAAGGTCCACTGTATTTGAAATAATTATCAGAAAACACACTTTGAGGATTTGTAAGGACAAGCTCATTTTGGTTACAGAGTTCAATTTTTTTGAGCTCAACTTTTTTTAAAACACTAGACTTCCAATGCTTTCAGAACTGTGGAAAGTATTTCCCTTCAGCTATAGAGAGGACTCACATTTTTCATTTTTTATTTAGAAAAGACAGACACCTTATCTCCATATATTACTTTCTCATTATTTAACTCCAATTGGGCCCCACATTAATCCAACTTTTTGAGGCTAGACTAGGCAATTATAGATACCGTGTTGATTATAATCATAGCAATTTGATTCTCACTCCCCTAAATAAGATGGTTTCCTATGTAATTATCTTTTGCTTTTTCTCAATGATATAAAATATTACTTTGCATCCTCTGTAACATGAGAAACTCAAGCTTGGGTTGCTCGTACTTTATTTCTTTGCCTTAAATTGAGACATTTAGGCTTGTACACAAAGGAAATTTTGTTGGATAACTATACATTAAAAATATAGGTAATTTTGTTATGTTATTAAGATTACCTAACAAACCTAACCTGCTTACCTAACCTACCTACCTAACCTGAAAATGTTAGGTAAAAATGTTTATTACCTAACACTTACCAGTCATGAACCGTCTCAATCACCTAAATGTTAATGTTTTTAAGTATAAGAAGATTCATGGTGTGTGCGGGCTGCCGGGTTGCCCCGAGCCGGCGGGGAGCCGGTCCGACTGCTCCAGGTGGAGGGCGGCGGGAGCGAGGGAACGACAAGGACTACGACTCCTACCAGCACTATTTCTACGACTATGACTGCGGGGAGGATTTCTATTGCTCCACGGCGCCCAGCGAGGACATCTGGAAGAAATTCGAGCTGGTGCCATCGCCCCCCACGTCGCCACCCTGGGGCTTGGGTCCCGGCGCAGGAGACCCGGCCCCGGGATTGGTCACCCCGAGACGTGGCCCGGAGGGTGTGCCGGAAACGAAGCGGAATCCCGGGGCCACTGGAAAGGTTGGGGCAGGAACTACGCCTCCATCATCCGCCGTGACTGCATGTGGAGTGGCTTTTTGGCCCTAGAGCGGCTGGAGAGAGCGGTGAGCGACCGGCTCGCCGCTGGCGCCCCCCGGAGGAACCTGCCGAAGACATCCACCACCCGGGACTGCACTCCCAGCCTGGAAGCCGGCAACCCGGCGCCCGCCGCCCCCGGTCCCCTGGGCGAACCCAAGACCCAGGCCTGCTCCGGGTCCAAGAGCCCAAGCGACTCGGAGAATGAAGAAATCGATATTGTGACAGTAGAGAAGAGGCAGTCTCTGGCTATTCGGAAGCCGGTCACCATCACAGTGCGAGCAGACCTTCTGGATCCCTGCATGAAGCATTTCCTCATCTCCATCCATCAGCAACAGCACAACTATGCTGCCCGTTTTCCTCCAGAAAGCTGCTCCCCAGAAGAGGCTCCAGAGAGGGGTCCCCAAGAGGAGGCTCTGGAGAGAGATGCTCCTCTTGGGGAAAAGGAAGATGAGGAGGATGAAGATACTGTGAGCGCCCCCCACCTGTAGAAAGTGAGACTACCTAGTCCTGCCACCCCAAACCTGTCAGTTCTGATACTGAGGATGTGACCAAGAGGAAGAACCACAACTTCCTGGAGCGCAAGAGGCGGAATGAACTGCGTTCGCGGTTCTTGGCCCTGAGGGACCAGGTGCCCACCCTGGCCAGCTGCTCTAAGGCCCCTAAAGTAGTGATCCTAAGCAAGGCCTTGGAATACTTGCAAGCCCTTGTGGGGACTCAGAAGAGGATGGCTACGGAGAAAAGGCAACTCCTATGCCGGCAGCAGCCATTGCAGAAAAGAATTGCATACCTCAGTGGCTACTAACTGACCAAAAAGCCTCATTGTTCTGTCCTACAAAGACACAAGTTTATTTTTTAACCTCCCTGTCCCCTTTAGTAATTTGCACATTTTGGTTATGGCGAGACAGCCTGGACAGTAGATCCCAGAATGCATTGCAGCCAGTGCACGCACAATAAAGGCTTGCATTCTTGGAAACCTTGAAACCCAGCTCTCCCTCTTCCCTGACTCATGGGAGTGCTGTATGTTCTCTGGTGCCTTTGGCTTCCCAGCAGGCAGCTGACTGAGGAGCCTTGGGGTCTGCCTAGCTCACTAGCACTGAAGAAAAGGCTGACAGATGCTATGCAACAGGTGGTGGATGTTGTCAGGGGCTCCAGCCTGCATGAAATCTCACACTCTGCATGAGCTTTAGGCTAGGAAAGGATGCTCCCAACTGGTGTCTCTGGGGTGACGCAAGGACAGCTGGGTCTGGATACTCTCCCTGAGGCTCCTTTTTCCAGAAGACACTTGAGCTGTCTTAGGTGACGAGAAGCTCGCAGACTTATTAACATGGACCATTACTTCACTGTCAGACACTTTACAGTAGCCGAGGAGTTGGAAACCTTTAATATATATATAATGTTAGCTGACCCTTTTCCTCCCACTCTAAATGCTGCGACCCTGGGAACATTTAAAGAGCTTGGCCTCTAGATTCTTTGAGTCAGAGCCCTCTGGGCCCTCTCCTCTGAGGGAGGGACTTTCTTTCCTCACAAGGGATTTTTTGTTTCATTATGCCTTTGTTATGCAACGGGCTCTACAGCACCCTTTCCCACAGGTCAGAAATATTTCCCCAAGACAAAGGGAAATGGGTCCTAGCCTGGGGCCTGGGGCAAGCTTGGAGTCCTGGTTCGTGAACTTGATCCCTACCCATGTGTTTTCAGAGGGGCACTTAAGGCCCAATCTTTTCTCAAGGCAGGTGTAAGACACCTCAGAGGGAGAACTGTACCGCTTCCTCTTCCCACCTGCTTCTCATTTCAGTCGTTGACCGGCAAGTTTGAAGTTCTGGAACCAGGCAAATCTGTCCTCCTTGTGCAACTCCAAGGAACTTGCTGGCTCTGCAGCCACCCTTGGGCCCCAGCCAGCCTGCCATGAATGGTATCTCTTTCCCAGAATCTGGGCCTTTCTGAAGTTTTGGGGAGAGCCATTCCGGATCCAGTGCTCCAGAAGGTGGACTTGCCTCCGGTGGGTTTTAAAGGAGCCCCCAGGAGATATGCTTAGCCAACCATGATGAATCCATCATGGTTGCCTCAGCTGGACTTCACAGCTCCAAGTGGAATCCAGGTGCAGCCTCCAGTCTGAGAAAGTCACCCAACCTAGCAGTTGTCATGTGGGTAACCACAGGCATTTCTAGGCCTGTCTTGGAAGAAGGACCAGCAGCCTGTCCAGAACTCTGCCCAGGATAGCAGGTGCCTCCTGGCTCTGGGTTTGGGAGTTGGGGTGGGTAAGGGATGGTAAGTACTGTATGTGGCTCTGGAAAACCAGCTGCTACTTCCAAATCTATTGTCCATTATGGTTTCTTTCTGAGGTTGCTTCTTGGCCTCAAAGGACCCCAGGGGATGTTTGGAAATAGCCTCTCTAACCTCTGGAACATGGTTTACAAAAGCCAGCTGACTTTGGAACTGTCTATGGAGGACAGTTTGGGTGTAGGTTATTGATGTCTCACCTGAATAGCTTGTGTTTTATAAGCTGCTGTTGGGAATCATGCTGGGGGGAGTCTTTTTTTTTAATATTGTATTTTTGTATGCCTTTTGCAAAGTGGTGTTAACTGTTTTTGTACAAGAAAAAGACTCTTGGGCAATTCTCCTGTTGCAAGGGTCTGATTTATTTTGAAAGGCAAGTTCATCTGAAATTTCATTTTTAGTTGTGATTACTGATTGCCTGATTCTAAAATGTTGCCTTCTGGGACATCTTCTAATAAAAGATTTCTCAAAAAAAAAAAAAAAAAAAGATTCACATAACTCTGGCTGAACATATTTAACCTTTTTAAGACCTGCATTTCAACTATTGCTACTATTACTGATACTTTTGTTATATTGTTCTCTGATGACATAGGTAATTAGCATACACATATCCCATATACTTTAACAAGGTTTGGATAGATTTCAAACTTTCTATATTTTACTCACATTTCTCTCATGGCCTTCATAGAAAGTGGTAACAAATGTATCAGTGGAAATGAGAGCTAAAAGACACCAAAACAGAGCTGAAAATATATTTTTCTGAGTTTCAGTAAAGTGCAGGATGTCTCTTGATAAAAATATTTTCAGTCATCTCTGTATTAAACAATAGACCAGTCAATCAATCAGAAGATGACATTGTGTCATAGAAATGTAGTCTAGGGAACTGTGATATATAACCTTGTATCTATTTTAATCATACATATTTGTAAGTGTGAATTTTATTACCATTATGATTTAGAAAATATACAAATAAACAATGTGGCTTATCTTATAACATAGAATAATATAGAAAGAAATAATAACAAAGAAAGAAAAAAATATATGTGTGATGAGAACTGTCTCCAAATGGGCCACCAATAATATACAGTAACTTCTTTGAGCAAAACAAAATATCTCGTTTAGCAAGATTTTGACCTATAACTAGCAGTTAGTAGTTAAAAGCACATTCACTATAATGTGAAATATTTACTCTTTAGAAAATATTGGGATGGATACAATGTATTTAATAAACAAACATTGCTCTTTCTATACATATTTGCATATATATTCATGTGTTCATATATAGTATTACATGTATACATTTATTGATGTAGTACCTATATGTATTATGCAAATGCATATATAATTTATACAATAAAACATTGAAATCTACAAAATGAGATTACTGACCTTTGATGTATTTTTTCAAAAATTATGATAGTCTTGTCAGATGTTATGAATAAAAATATACCTAATATCAGTCTACACATCAGCTTCAAGTACACATAATGGAGCCTAACCCAAATAATTTATATTATGATAATTCATTGTATGTTTCCTGAAGCTGATGGATGCCAACACTACTTTCCTATAACTACACAGATGAAACTGGGTATCAGATGTCGTAGAGTGTAATTACAGTAGCAAAAGAAAACATACCAATAATTATAATTGTAGTGTCATATACACATATTATTTAATGATACACATTGTTATATTTTGATACTTTTAAAATGACTTGCATCAGTAGTAACATAGTCTGTCTTATGATGTAATTTTAAAAGGTAAGAAATATTCATTGTTCCTGTTGATCTTACCCAGCAATGAGTATGTCATAGACCAGAGATTGTGTCCTTACCATGGGCCCATGATGGCAGTAGAATGAGAGGTGAGATCTGTTTGCCATGAATAGAAATCTAATTTTTAGGAAGCTTTCATGAAACATGAAAGAGCATGTTTATATCTACACCAAAAAACAAAGTTAAGAAAATAACTAATTAATAGATGGTGTATTTTTAAAAATATATATGATTAAATTCATAACTCACTAAAATAATTTTTTGTCTTTATAGTCCTTTCATGTCTAACAAAAAACAACACTGACCAAAAACGTACACAAAATTGCCTTTCTCTCTTTCCTAGCTTCCCTTCTCTCCCTCCCTACCACCAATCTCTCTGTGATATGGGTAAATGCAGTTATCTTTCTAATCGAATCCCCCTATTGGGGGCTTTCTTGTCCTTTCAGCCTGCTATAATAAAATACCTTGGATTGGGTAATTAATACAATAATAGAAATGTATTTCTCACAGTTTTGGAAGCCAAGAAGTTCAAGATCAAAACTCCAGCGGAGTCACTCTGTGAGTAGTGAGGTCTCACTATGTGTTTCAAAGATGATGTGATGCCTATTATTGCATCTTCACTTGGAGACAGCACAAAAAGCCCACTAATCTCATTAATGCTGGTGGGTCCTTTGTCAAATTCCCAAAGGCCCCACCTATCAATATTATCACATTGGAAATGAGGTTCCACCTTACAAATTTTGGGTAGACATCAACATTCAGAGCACAGCAAGGGCCTGTCCATTTTCTGATGTGACATTACAAATGTCTATTAACTGCTCTATTAACCATTACTCTATTTCTGAACTAGGCAAGAGTGAGAAAGCAAAGATTCTTTATTAGAATGAGAGGAAGTAAAAGTAGGACAACATACATATAAGATTATATAATAAAAACATCCTATATTCTTTATTTTACACTTAATTTACACTTCATCTTTATTTTACACAATATATTGCTCAGGTATTTATATATATCTATATGGGCAATATAAATACTCATATTACTAAGACCACTCATATTTATGAGTAATACAAAATGTATATAATTATGACTATATGAATAATGGGACATTGTAAATGAACGGTGAAGGAAAGACTCAGTGTTAAGAGAGGAAATACTAATGTTTAGTAATTAACTTCAACCTTCAAATTTCTTAGGTAGTTTTCTTCCAACTATATACTCAATAAATAAAAAGAAAAATAAATGGGACAAAGTAAGTCCATAGAATTCATAAATGCTTTTTGGAGTTTATTTCCTACCACAATTAGCACAAATTTTTAAAAAATAAGTTTACTGATCATTGTGAAGTAATTATTATCTATGTGCTGACAACCCTCAAATTCACATTTGAATCTAGATGCCTTTTCTGCATACAAAACCTAAGGAATTTCTTCTCATTCATGCTTCAGAGGAACACAAAAATTCGAAATGAATAAAAATTAACTTATTATACCAACAATCCAAGCATAAAATTTATACTTCTCAATTCCAGTATTGGCAGCACTGCTCATCACATTATCCAAATTAAAAAACCTGAGCAGAAAAATAATAAATATTTAAAGCCAGAAAATATTAAATTAAAAAACAACCTGGAAAGAACATTAGAAATCAGAAAACAAAATCAGAAAGCTCTCTTCTTTTCACCAATATCAAATCAATATCTCAGTTTCTGAACCTGAAATCTCTTGAATTTCTTCACTGTTCCCACTGTTCCCACTATCACCTTATTCTGTTTATAATCATGTCACTCATCTGCTTTGTTACTTGTTTCTTATTTTTCTTAGTGTTTCCAAGACTGGAATCTTCAACATGAGACTCTCTCAGTTACAGTCTTTTTGTCTTCATCTTTATTTTACACTTCATCTTCACACTCCTCACATTCTAGCTATATTATATTTTATTTAGTAATTGTATTTGCTATGATGTATCTCACCTTAATGCCATTTTTCTTGTCTTCATCACCCCAAAAGGAAAAGACAATATATACTGTGGAATTTTTCTTTGTTGCATGAACTAGACTTGCTCAGTTGAAAGTTTTCTTGGACTTTTATTATTTCTTGGTGTTTTTTGTTACAGCATATAAATCTTCTTACCATGTTGGACATTTTGGAGTTATAAGGTATAAGAATCTGGTTTAGACTTAGAAAGGAAAAAAAAAACTTTCAGCTTATTTTTAGACCACCTTAGGCCTTTTCCAAAAATTGGTAAAAGCATCCTATAGCCTCTCATGGTTCAACAGTGGACTCTTTTATTACGTTTAGGACAAAGATTCAAAATATCTCAGAATATTTTTACATAGAGCAATCTTTTAGCATGTATTCCTTGGAAGCTTCCAGAAAAAGTAGCATCATATCAGGATCTGCTATTATCTTTATGATGTTTTTGTCCATGGCACTCTGCACATTCTCAATTCATGACATTTTTTATGCAATGTTCCTTTTTAAAAGCTTCCTTCTGAGTAGCTTTGGTAGTGATCACTTAAAGTTCTTTTAATTTTTGTGATTCTAGTGGTTTTTTTTACTTCAATTGCCTCTGCATAATGGTTTTTTAAATTTATTTTTGCACTTTGCAAATCATTCTGTTACCTATGATAGGATTTATTTTTCTTGTATTCTTAAAACTTTAGTTCCAGTTCAGCATCTGGCTTACTACCTTCAGCTTAAAAATCTCAATTTCATCCTTTAAAAAGAAAAATACTATTCTGTTTCAGTAGCTATTACATAAAATAAATGTAAAAATAAATGTGACATTTTGAAACTATATAAATGCTGCAACTGGAATGACATTTAAGGGTTTGTGTACTTCCAGAACCGGGCTATTTTTTTCAGGGGAGCTTGTGTCTGTATCAGACACACTGATGTCAAGACTGTAATGCCATGGCACTTTCCTAGACCCATGACCTGCCTATGAATTTATCTTAACAGAGGCAAATGATCAGCTTCCCGTGACTCAATACTTGGTTCTTATGGAAGAGAGGGCAGTCAGGCTAAAGATAGGGCTGAAGTTTCATAATGTTTAAAACCAGTACAGGGATAAAAACTTAAGAGTTTTCAAAGCAAATTAAGACAAATAATATTCTAAAAAGTCATTTGTAGATAACGATCAAACAAAAAAAAAAAGGATGTTACTATTCAATAGTGAAGTTATCAGGGAGTTCCCATGTTTAGTTTTCCAAAGATTTTTACCTTTCCAACACGAATGTTAACATCTGCTTGTGCATAATAAATATTACATGTAAATGTCCAGACAAAAGTCAGTATTAAGGTGTTAAAGTGTAATTACTTACATTTCTCCTAATATTAATTTTGCAACTATCTAGCACTCATCACCCTGCTGGGTTTGCTAGTATGCTGGCATAAGACTAAAGCTTGCTGAAATCACTCACCTTCAAAATACAGTATAATGTAGCTGAAAGAAATGAAACACCATTAGTAAGTCTCAAATAGGTGTTATCTCTCTGCCAGTATTACTAAAGCAAATATGAAGTGCACTTCTGCTATGACTCTTTAATCCCTCTACCAATATCACAGTGAATCTCTTAGTTGTTATGCCAATTGCTTTGCACACAGTGAATGGATTACTTCTTATATAAATTCTCCTGGTATGTCAACTTTCCAAATTAGGTATAAAGTTTAACAAACAAGGTAAAGCTATTGATAGGATAACATTTTGCTTACTTTATGAATATTACATCCTAAACTAATGATTTTTAAAAATTCAAATGAGTATTTTTAGAAAATTAGTTATAAACCTAGAAGTAAAAATGTCTTCCAAGTAGAGAGTTGCAATATCATATAAAATATATTTTAAAGAAATATCCTGTTTTTTATTCTTTCCTATTGGTATAAAATGATTTTCAATATTATTCATCTCTTCTTAAAACAATCCAACTTGTTAGTATAGCTTGTATTTATGTGTAAGCAAGATTAAATTTAGTAGTAATTCAGGTTAATCTCGAGTAAACACATTGTGTATCGGCCACCATACTTGTAACCTTCTAAAATAACAGAACATGATATTTTAGGGTGTTTTAAACAGTTTGTAATAGAAGGGGCTTTTTGCTTACAAAGGAGAGCATAACTAAAATTTTTTGGAAACATATTTTTGACTTTTGCCACTTTTCCACCTTCTTAAGGCTTTCACATGCTCCATATTTATTTTCACTATAATATTTTTTTACCTCCCCTTCAGCTTGTAACAAGTCATTTTGGCATCCTGTTTCTGTATCACTGAACAAGAGTTGGAGTACTTTCTGTATACAACCTAATATTTACTTTGGTGTGGACTATGAAAGGTTGAAGAAAATAGGACTTTTTAACTTGCCTCTGGATGCAAACAAATCCTAGTAGTTGAAACAATAGCATTTGCAATATGTATTCCTCTTAAAGGGCTCAGAGGTTTAGAAGCTCTCCATTTCCTCTGTAAACAAGGTACCGTCACAGTGAAACTATTAACAGACAATTCCTTGTTTTGGGGACAGCCCTGTACCCTCCATGATGTTTGCTAGCATCCCTGGCTTCTACTCACCAGGTACCAAGAACAACTTTACCCTCAGCAGTCGTGCCAATGTCTCCTGACATAGCCAAATCCCCGAGGGGAAAAAAATCAACCATATTTGAGAACCACTCCTCTGTTACACATCCTGGCTAGGGTCCAAAGCTCTCTTAACTTACTAAGCTTGTAGCTATTCTCTAGTGACCACACACTTCTCTCTGCATTAAATGTTAACGCTTATTAAGACTCAGCTAGCTCTTGTAAAACTGTTAAAGCCAATGTTACTGCTCTTTTCAATTACATGCATTAATTAAATTAAATAAGCACTTAAAATCATTAGAAAAAGAGTTCTATTAAGAAAATTGCATGCTTTGGAAATAATAAAGGTGAATCAGAATAATCACTGTCAAGGTAGTGTGAAATAATTATAAGATTTAATTGAGGAAAAAGAGTATAAAACTCAAAGGATGATAAGACCAAACTATTACAAAAAAGTACTTACATTCTTTCCCAAGGTAGGAAATTAAAATTAGTTACTAAAAAAGTCTTCTGGGTATACAAGAAAGACAATGTGAAACTCAATTGAGTATAATCCCCCATACTCAAAAATACACAAAAAGATTTTATGCTCTCAATGGTGACTTTAGTCTTTGTGTATATTTTAAGTGAAATTCAGTGTGCATCCATAAATTAGGAAATACGCACTTAGACCAATTTTTCTTTTTCATCTTTTTAAAGTTTAAGTCCAGGGACTATGTTCAGATTTGTTACATGGGTAAACTTGTGTCATGGGAGTTTGTTGTACAGATAGTTTTATCATCCAGGTTTTAAGCCTAGTACCTGTTATTTTTCCTGATCCTTTTCCTCCTCCCTGACAGGTTACCCTCTAACCGCCTGACAACCCCCAGTGTGTGTTGTTCCTCTCTATTTAAAAGACACAGAGTGGCAAGCTAGATAAAGAACTAAGACCTATTAGTATATTGTCTTCAAAAGACCCATATCACATGCAGTGACAGACATCAGCTCAAACTAAAGTGATGCAGAAAAATCTATGAAGCAAATTGAAAACAAAAAAAGCAGGGGCTGCAATCCTAGTTTGTAATAAAACAGACTTTAAATCAATGAAGATTTAAAAAGACAAAAAAGGAAACACATCTCATATGCAAGGATACACAAAGGCTCAAAAAAAGAGATGGAGGAAGACTTACCAAGAAAATGGAGAGCAAAAAAAAGCAGGAGTTGCAATTCTCATCTCTGATAAAATAGAATTTAAAGCAACAAAGATCAAAAGAGACAAAGAAGGTCATTACATAATGGTAAAAGGATCGATACAACAAGAAGAGCTAACGATCCTAAATATATATGGACCCAATACAGGAGCACCCAGATACATAAGGCAAGTTCTTAAAGACTTACAAAGAGACTTAGACTCCCACACAATAATAGTGGGAGACTTTAACACTCCACTGTCAATATTAGACAGATCAACCAGACAGAAAATCAACAAGGATATCCAGGGCTTGAACTCAGGCCTGGAAGAAGCAAACCTGATAGACATTTACCGAACTCTCCACCCCAAATCCAAAGAATATACATTCTTCTCAGCACCACATCACACCTACTCTAAAATTGACCACATAATTGAAAGTAAAGCACTCCTCAGCAAATGCAAAGTAACTGAAATCATAACAAACAGTCTCTCAGACCATAGTGCAATCAAGTTAGAACTCAGAATTCAGAAACTAACTCAGAATCGCACAGCTTCTTGGAAACTGAACAACTGGCTCTTGAATGTTGACTGGATAAACATCGAAATGAAGGCAGAAATAAAGAAGTTCTTCGAAACCAACAAGAACTAAAACACAACATACCAGAAACTTTGGGACACATTTAAAGCAGTCTCCAGAGGAAAATATATAGTAATAAGTGCCCATATAAGAAGAGTGGAGAGATCCAAAATTGACACGCTGTCGTCAAAATTGAAAGAGCTAGAGGAGCAAGGGTAAAAAAACTCAAAATCTAGCAGAAGACAAGAAATAACTAAGATCAGAGCAGAACTGAAGGAGATAGAGACACGAAAAATTCTTCAGAAAATTAATAAATCCAGGAGCTGGTTTTTTGAAAAGATCAACAAAATAGACAGACCACTAGCCAGACTGATAAAAAAGAAAAGAGAGAACAACCAAATAGATGCAATAAAAAACAAGAAAGGGGAAATCACCACAGATTTCACAGAAATTCAAACCATCATCAGAGAATATTACAAACAACTCTATACACATAAACTAGTAAACCTGGAAGAAATGGATAAATTCCTGGACACCTGTGTCCTCCCAAGCCTAAACCAGGAGGAAGCCGAAACTATGAATAGACCAATAACAAGGTCTGAAGTCGAGGCAGCAATTAAGAGCCTACCACACAAAAAAAGCCCAGGTCCAGATGGGTTCACAGCCGAATTCTACCAGACACACAAAGAGGAGCTGGTACCATTCCTTCTGAAACTATTCCAAATAATCCAAAAAGAGGGCATTCTTCCCAAATCATTTTATGAGACCAACATCATCCTGATACCAAAACCCGGCAGAGATCCAACAAGAAAAGAAAACTTCAGGCCAATATCCATGATGAACATAGATGCAAAAATCTTCAATAAAATACTGGCAAACCGATTGCAACAGCACATCAAAAAACGTATCCATCATGATCAAGTAGGATTCATCCCGGGGATGCAAGGATGGTTCAACATATGCACGTCTATAAATGTAATTCACCACATAAACAGAACCAAAAACAAAAACCACATGATTATCTCAATTGATGCAGAGAACGCATTTGACAAAATTCAACAGCCTTTATGCTAAAAACCCTCAATAAACTCGGTATTGACGGAACGTATCTCAAAGTAATAAAAACTATTTACAACAAACCAACAGCCAATATCATACTGAATGGGCAAACACTGGAAGCATTCCCTTTGAAATCTGGCACTAGACAAGGATGCCCTCTCTCACCATTCCTATTCAATATAGTACTGGAAGTTCTAACCAGAGCAATCAGGCAAAAAAAAGAAATAAAGGGTATTCAAATAGGAAAGGTGGAAGACAAATTGTCTCTATTTGCAGACGACATGATAGTATACCTAGAAGACCCCATCACCTCAGCCCAAAAACTCCTGAAACTGATAAGTAACTTCAGCAAAGTCTCAGGATATAAAACCAATGTGCAAAAATCACAAGCATTCCTCTACACCAATAACAGAATTAAAGAGAGCCAAATCAAGAATGAACTGCCATTCACAATTGCTATAAAAAGAATAAAATACCTAGGAATACAACTTACAAGGAACGTAAGGGACCTCTTCAAGGAAAACTACAAAATACTGCTCAACGAAATCAGAGAGGACACAAACAGATGGAGAAACATTCCATGTTCATGGTTAGGAAGGATCAATATTGTGAAAATGTCCATACTGCCCAAAGTAATTCGTAGATTCAATGCTATCCCCATCAAGCTACCTACGACAGCCTCTTCATAGAACTGGAAAAAACCACCTTGAACTTCATATGGAACCAAAAGAGAGCCCGCATAGCCAAGTCAATTCTAAGCAAAAAGAACACAGCGGGAGGCATCACACTACCAGACTTCAAACTATACTACAAGGCTACCATAATCAAATCAGCATGGTACTGGTACCAAAACAGAGATATAGACCAATAGAACAGAACAGAGACATCGGAGGCAACACAACATATCTACAACCATACAATCTTTGATAAACCTGACAAAAACAAGCAATGGGGAAAGGATTCCCTGTTTAATAAATGGTGTTGGGAAAACTGGCTAGCCATGTGCAGAAAGAAGAAACTGGACCCCTTCCTGACACCTTACACGAAAATTAACTCCAGATGGATTAAAGACTTAAACATAAGACCTGGCACCATAAAAACCATAGAAGAAAATCTAGGCAAAACCATTCAGGACATGGGAGCAGGCAAGGACTTCATGACCAAAACACCAAAAGCATTGGCAACAAAAGCCAAAATGGACACATGGGACCTAATCAAACTCCACAGCTTCTGCATGGCAAAAGAAACAGTCACTAGAGTGAATCAGCAACCAACAGAATGGGAAAACATTTTTGCAGTCTACCCATCTGACAAAGGGCTGATATCTAGAATTTACAAAGAACTCAAACAGATTTACAGGAAAAAAACATACAAGCCCATTCAAAATTGGGCAAAGGATATGAACAGACACTTTACGAAAGAAGACATATATGAGGCCAACAATCATATGAAAAAATGCTCATCATCACTGGTCATCAGAGATGCAAATCAAAACCACATTGAGATACCATCTTATGCCAGTTAGAATGTCAATCATTAATCTGGAGACAACAGATGCTGGAGAGGATGTGGAGAAGTAGGAACACTTTTACACTGCTGATGGGAGTGTAAATTAGTTCAACCATTGTGGAAGACAGTGTGGCAATTCCTCAAGGCCTTGGAAATAGAAATTCCATTTGACCCAGCAATCCCATTACTGGGTATATATTCAAAGGACTATAAATTGTTCTACTATAAGGACACATGCACACGAATGTTCAATGCAGCACTGTTTACAATAGCAAAGACCTAGATCCAACTCAAATGCCCATCGATGATAGACTGGACTGGGAAAATGTGGCACATATACACCATGGAATATTATGCAGCAATAAAAAATGATGAGTTTGTGTCGTTTGTAGGGACATGGATGAATCTGGAGAACATCATTCTCAGCAAACTGACACAAGAACAGAAAATGAAATACTGCATATTCTCACTCATAAGCAGGTGATGAAAAATGAGAACACATGAACAGGGAAGGGAGTACTAAACACAGGGGTCTATTGGGGGGAATAGGGAAGGGACAGCAGTGGGGGGGAGCTGGGGAGTGATAGCCTGGGGAGAAATGCCAAATGTGGGTAAAGGGGAGGAAGGCAGCAAAACACACTGCCACGTGTATACCTATGCAACTCTCTTGCATGTTCTGCACATGTACCCCAAAACCTAAAATGCAATTTAAAAAAAAAAAACTTGTATACAAATCTTGACGTAGTTTTATTCATCATAGCCAAAAAAAATTAGAAGAATTCAGACTTTATTCTTCAGAAGAGGTCTCCCTCTGTCTCCCAGGCTAAAGTGGGTGGCATGACCAATGGCTCACTGCAACCTCCACCTCCCAGTCTCAAGTGATCCTCCCACCTCAGCCACCCAAGTATCTGTGACCACAGGTGTGAGCCACCACACCCAGCTAATTTTTTTTTTTTGTATTTTTAGTAGAGATAGAGTTTCTTTCTTTCTTTCTTTCTTTTTAAATAAAGACGGGGTTTCACCATGTTGGTCAGGCTGGTCTTGAACTCCCAACCTCAGGTGACCCACCAATCTTAGCCTCCAAAGTGCTTAGATTACAGGCATGAGCCACCACACCCAGCCGAGATAAAAGTTTCACCCTGTTGCCCAGGCTGGTCTCAAAGCAATCTGCCTACCTCAGCCTCCCAAAGTCCTGGGAACACAGGTGTAAGCCACCGTGCCCAGTTAGATGTCTTTCAATGGGTGAATGATTAAACAAACTACAGTACATGCATCCCATGAAATACTATTTAGCAATTAAAAAAGTGGAACTGGCCAGGCATGGTGGCTCACACCTGTAATCCCGGTACTCTGGAAAGCCGAAGCAGGTGAATCACCTGAGGTCAGGAGTTCAAGACCAGCCTGGCCAATAGGGTGAAATCCCACCTCTACTAAAAATGAAAACATTAGCTGGGTGTGGTGGTGGGTACCTGTAATCCCAGCTACTTGGATGGCTGAGGCAGGAGAATCACTTGAACTCAGCGGGTGGAGGCTGCAGTGATCTGAGATCAAGCCATTGCACTCCAGCCTGGGCGACAAAAGCAAGACTCCATCTCAAGAAAAAAAAAAAAAAAAAAACTCCCACTGCTTCACTTGACTATTGACTAGTATTAAAACAAAGAAAAAAGAGTGGAACTACTGATAATATTAACTTGGATGAATCTCAAGAGAATTATGCTGAGTGAAAAAAGCCAATACAAAAGGTTATATACTATATAATTCCATTTATATAACAGTCTTAAAATGACAATGAGAGACATTAATATTTGAAACACATTACAGACAGGACCCAGTGGGGTGGGGATTGAGTTATCTACCCCCGAAGGCATTCTCTCTGGATTTTCTGGGAAAAGCTTCAATGCAACTTTATCTACTGTGAAATAGCCTTTGCTAAAATTTTAACAGTAAAAAAATCATGACAGTGAAACAGATCTGACCTAACCAACTCCATCTTGCCTTTAACTGCCCTTGGTAAAATGTGTAGGACAAGCTAACTTTAGGAGAAATTTAGTTTACAGTTTAAATAATAATATCCCTTTTCAAAACTGAACCGCCTTTATAAAACTAATAAAAGGCCACAAGTTTAGGATTATCCACTAAATGTAAGTATATGAACCCAGGAAGCAGAGATTGCAGTGATTCAAGATTGCGACACTCTATTCCAGCCTGGGCAACAGAGTAAGCCATATCTCAAGAAAATGAAATTAAAAAAAAAAAGTAAGCATATTAAATAGTTTTTTTGGGGGTGGGGGGAGGTTGAGACAGAGTCCTGCTCTGTTACCCAGGCTGGAATGCAGTGGTCCCATCTCAGCTTACTGTGGCCTCCACCTGCTGGGTTCAAGCTATTCTCATGCCTCAGCCTCCCAGGCACCTGGGATTAGAGGTGAGCACCACCATGCCCAGTTAATTTTTCCATTTTTAGTAGAAACAGCGTTTCACCATGGTGGCCAGGCCCGTCTCGAACTCCTGACCTCGGGAGATCCACCCGCCTCAGCCTCCCAAAGTGCTGGGATTACAGGTGTGAGCCACTCCACACAGCTTTATTTATTTTTTGAGAGTCTTGCTCTGTCTCTCAGGCTGGAGTGCAGTGAAGCAATCTCAGCTCAATGCAACCTCTACCTCCTGGGTTCAAGAAATTCTCCTGCCTCAACCATCCAAATAGCTGGGAGTACATGCAAGCACAACCACACCTGGCTAATTTTCATATTTTTAGTAGAGACAGGGTTTCGCCATTTTGGCCAGGCTGGTCTCGAACTCCTGGCCGCAAGTGATCCATCTGCCTCAGCCTCCCAAAGTGCTGGGATTACAGGCGTAAACCACCACTCCCAGTCAAGATTGCCCTTTTAAGATGTCTTGTCAGACTTTTGCACTTCTGATGACAAGATGACCACACCCTGACCAGCGATTCCTCTGTAGCCCCTAGCCAGAAGCAGACTCGTTACATAAGGACCGTTTTCCATGTGCCTATGACTGCAACCCCAACCAATTAGCAGCATCCATTCCTAGCCCACTGTGTGCCAAACTATACTTGAAAAACCCAGCTGAGGCTGGGTGCAGTGGCTCACGCCTGTAATCCCAGCATTTAAGAGGCCGAGGTGGGTGATCACTTGAGGTCAGGAGTTCGAGAACAGCCTGGCCAACAAACACGGTAAAACCCTGTCTCGAACAAAAATTAGCCAGCTATGGTGGTGCACATCTGTAATCCCAGCTACTTAACAGGCTGAGACACAAGAACTACTTGAGCCTGGGAGGTAGAGGTTGCAGTGAGCCAAGATCATGCCACTGTACTCCAGCCTGGGAGAAAAGAGAGATTCTATCTAAAAATATAAAAATAAAACAACACAGCTGGGCACCTCAGTGGCACACGTCTGTAATCCCAGCACTTTGGGAGGCTGAGGCAGGCAGACCACCTGAGGTCGAGTGCACAACCATCCTGGCCAACATGGCAAAACCCCATCTCTACTAAAAATACAAAAATTAGCTGGGAGTGGTGGTGGGCACCTGTAATCTCAGCTACTTGGGAGGCTGAGGCAGAACTGCTTGAATCCAGGAGGCAGAGGTTGCAGTGAGCTGAGATTGCACCACTGTACTCCAGCCTGGGCAACAAGAGGGAAACTTGAAAGCAAAGTGGCCAGGTGCAGTGGCTCACGCTCACTCCCATTTTACAGAGAAAACCTTGGCTCAACACGATATTACTTGCCCTCCATCAAACCATAATTTGACTGCTGTTAATATTTTTTTTAAGCCAGTAAGAGATAAACTGTGGATTAAAAAGCTACAACACTGGGTTTTTTTCCTTCATCAGGTTTTTCTATACTATCACATGCCAACAGAAAAATTCAATACATTTAGCAAGTATGTAGGCACAAGTCATTTTCTAAATTTGTCTGCTGATCTTGGTTCAACTATTTTTGTCCATTGAGCATATTTTTGGAAGTCTACACTATGCAGCAAGGTCTACTGCAGGTGGGAGGGATAGAGAGGTAGAAAAAACAAACAGACAAGGCCTCCAACCTCTGAGAGCTTGTAGGAAGACAACACTGCAATACACTGTAACTGTAACCACTGTACTGAAATGTGGCAAGTGTTACCATCAAGGAAGTACAGAGTGGCCTGGTTTGAAAACGCCAGCTATCTTCCCAAAAGCAACAGATAATCTCTCACATTTGCTTCCTTACAGTGGTTCTGCTTCATTCTGCTGATATTGTATAAGCCACAAATTTCAATTCTTATGCCTGAGCAAAAGATCCCCAATGTCCTTCTACACAAATCTCTGCAGTGGACACGCTCAGTAAGTATGAACACAAGTTTGGCAGCTCAAGTCAGCACAAAGCACTTTCTCCAAAAATAACCTGTAAATGTTGGAAATTCTAGCAATGAAAATAAAGTGTGTTTAACTTTTTTGTCAAATGATGGATATAGAGTTAAAAGTGACTTGGGCATCATTTTGAACATAAAATCGTGAAAAGTGCCATAAAGTAGCTCACTCCTGTTTGGGAGACCAAACTCACTGGTGGTTTGGGAGGCCAAGGAGGGAGGATTGAGCACTGAGTCCAAGCCCAGCCTGGGCATATAATATCACAAATCCCCATCTCTACAAAAAAATAACAAATATTAGCCAGGCATGGTGGCGCCCACCTGCAGTCCCAGCTACTCAGGAGGCTGAGGCAGGAAGATCACTTGAGCCTGGGAATGTCAAGGCTGCAGTAAGCCATGATTGCACCACTGCACTCTAGCCTGGGTAACAGAATGAGACTTCGTCTCAATCAATCAATCAATCAATCGGTATCTCAAAAAGTTAGATTCACTTGTTCATAGTTACAAACTCACTAGGGGCATTTCTGAGACATAAGCCCAGGGCTCTTAACTCACTATATAGGGTTCCTTTGCACTGCTACTGCTTTAAATCCAGTAACAATGAACTTAATGGAGTCTAAGTTTTCTCATTTAATCAATCAGACACATCTATGAGTAAAGAATCATAGCACTTTAAAGACTAACTTCATCAAAAACAAGCATACTAAGCACCTACCATGAGGTACATCCAGTAGCCACCAGATTTAAAAAGAAATATTCTGAGCTGGCTTTAAAAAAAAAGGAAAAAAGAAGTATTCTGGCCAGGCACGGTGGCTCACTCTTTAATCCCAGCACTTTGGTAGGCCAAAGTGAGCAGATCACTTGATCCGGAGTTCAAGACCAGCCTGGCCAACACGGTGAAACTATCTCTACTCAAAATAGAAAAATTAGCCAGATGCGGTGGCACACGCCTGTAATCCCAGCTACTCGGGAGGCTCAGGTTGCAGTGAGCCAAGATCGAGGCCCTGCACTCCAGTGTGGGTGACAGAGTGAGACTCCGTCTCAAAAACAAACACCTGAGTCCATGCTCTTTTCCTACTGTACAATGCTCCTAAGGGCAGAATAACTGCACTGCACATGTGGCTGTGGTATCAAGTCACTTCAAACTTTGACATCATTTCCTGACTGGCAGTTATGTAATTTAGTCATCTTTTCAATCGTTAGATTGGTTTAGCTAACTTTCTTTTATGATTCCTCAAACTGATGGTCTTCCAGGGTTTCTCTTTTTAAAGAAACGGAATCCTTTTTCCAAATGACATCTTATGTGAAAACACTAAAATGTGAAACAGGTCGAAGTTGAGCTGCTCTGGCTTAAGCAAAGTGGGAGAACTAAAGCTCTTCCTTACTCGCATGGTCAACTCTTGGGCACCTCCAAGGAATACTTTCAAAAATACTGGTTAAAACTGAAAACTTGGCTGGGCATGGTGGCTCACGCCTAAAATCCCAGCCCTTTGGGAGGCTGAGGCAGACGGATCACGAGGTCAGGAGTTCAAGACTAGCCTAGCAAACATGGTGAAACGCTGTCTCTACTAAAAATACAAAAATTAGCTGGGTGTGGTGATAGGCGCCTGTAGTCTCAGGTACTCGAGAGGCTGAGGCAGACTAACTGCTTGAAACCAGGAGGCACAGGTTGCAGTGAGCCGAGACCGTGCCAGTGCACTCCAGCCTGAGCGACAGAGCAACACTCCATCTCAAAAAAAAAAAAAGCAAAAACAAAAACTGAAGACTTTGCATTCTCCATCTCAGCTCTACCATTTACCAGCTGTATAACCTTTGAAAAAACAACGTTTCACTTTTTCAAATAATGTTTCACTTTTCCTCATCCTTTACAGGTTTGTTACAAATATTACATGGAAGAGTAAATATAAAACTCCCTATACATGGTTCACATTCAAAAGTTAGTTTCTTTCTACAGATAAAGAAATCTGTAGTGTTAACAGTTGTTGCTAATTCAAGAAAGCTCAATAAATATGAAGATATTCTTGGCAGCAGAGAAGTGAACAAGTAAATGCTCTCCAACTAAAATAAACCTAAGAAATCCTTCATTAAAGGTACCACTAGTATTAATAACTCCCTCTTAGTCCTTTTGGACTGCTTTAACAAAATACCAAAAACTGGCCAGGTGCAGTGGCTCACACCTGTAATCCCAGCACTTTGGGAGGCTGAGGCAGGTGGATCACCTGAGGTCAGGAGTTTGAGACCAGCCTGACCAACATGGTGAAACCCCGTCTCTGCTAAAACAAAATTGGCTGGGCATGGTGGCCCATGCTGGTGCGTGCCCGTCATTCCAGCCACTTGGGAAGCTGAGGCAGGAGAAGAGCTTGAACCCAGGAGGTGGAGGCTGCAGTGAGCTGAGACAGTGAGCACTACTGCACTCCAGCAGCCTGGGCAACAAGAGCAAAATTCTGTCACAAAAGAAAAACAACAAAAAAAAAACGGGTAGCTCATAAAAAACAAATTTGTTTTTCAACATTCTGGGGTTGGAAAGTCCACTGCTATCTGGTATGGGCCCATGTTCTGGTTCACGGCCCAGGTTCTGGTTCACAGACAGTGCCTTCTTGCTGTGTTCTCACATGGTAAAAGAGGACAGGGGATCTCTCTCATCTTTTTTGTAAGGGCTCTGTCCTCATTACCCAATCATCTCCCAAAAGCCCCCCTTCTAATACCATCACTTTGTAGGCAAGGATTTCAACATAAATTCCAGGTAGACACAAACATTTAGACCATAGCACCCTCCCAGCCTAGCCTCCCAGCCAGCCACTGACTCATGGACCAAAAACCACAATTTTGGTAATAGACAAGAGATCTCCCTTATGAGATACTTAACATAGATGCTACATTTGAGATGGATACATTACTGTAATACTGAGTAACTTAACTTTGGCATTTCCTGAGCTGAGCATTTAAACTGGCAATTAATTCTAAGATTAAATGAGTATTTTCATGTTTATATTCTACAACAGAATCGAATGTTCATTTGCCCATCTTCCAGTCTTCTATTTTTCCAGGCACCGTAAGCCAAAAATACCTGTCATGTGCACCCTCACCTAAGCAATTTTAAACTGGCTCTTGCCTAAACCAGTCCTTAAGAATCCACTGTCGTGGTCTATTATTAATAACATGTTCCCATTTCCTCATGTATAACCAGGGACCAAAGCTATGTTAACAGGAAAGAAATTCTCAGTTCCAATCTAAGCCTAGCCAACTCTCAAATCATACACTCTATGGAAGCTGCAGATGCTGGCTTTGATCACTATGATTCAAGAAGAATCATAACTCTTATCATATAGCCAAGAAAAGAGTCACTTAAGAAAGATATCCCTGAGTATTCAATATGGATGCAGAATCCAAGAAGATTTAGAATACTAATCTGCTATTTTACCAGGAACCTTGAGCAATTCACCTGCTCTCTAGTGATTATTGCATTGTGAGAAAAGTGAAAATATACTCATGAAAATACCAGAGATGTTGGTGTTGCTGTTGTTTTGTAGACGGGGTCTCCGTATGTTGCCCAGGCTGGTCCCACACTCCTGGGCTTAAGAGAACCTCCCACATCAGCCTCCCAAAGTGCTGGGATTAGACATGAGTCACTGTGCCCAGCCAGAGATATTGCTTTGATTAACCATCAAACAATTATGTCTCAGGGTTATCAGGGACCTCAGCAAGTCATCTCTGTCATCTCCCTAACTTCCAAACAAGCTTACACCTAAATGATCCCAGAAAAATAAAGTCTTTGGAGAAGATACTTCATAATATCCCTTGGTAACAACATTTCAGTATCTTGCAGTCAGGAAGTTATCTCTAATGTGTAATCTACATCCTTTATGTTGCAATTAAAACTGATTCCCTCTTGTCCTGTCCTCTACGGAAAGAGAACATCTGCTTAACACCACCTGAACAATATCCCTCCAAGAGATTATAAAATATAGGAAGTCCATTTCAAATAGCTTCATGTAAATGCAACATGGCTTTATACGGGTCACCTTAGACAAAGAACATGATTAAGAGTCTTAAATTCCTAATTCCATCACTGACTTGCTCTCAAGGTGATAGGAAGTTAAAACCATGCAGAAGCTGTTCTTCAATTATCCCATCAGTAAAATGCAAATAATAAGACCAGAATGTTATGACTCAGTTCTTCATACAGGAAAGAGATTCTGAGTCCTAATCTAAGCCCAGCCAACAACTCTGAAATCACATACTCTGGGGAAACTGCAGATATTGGCTTTGATCTCTAACATGTCAGAAGATCATTAAGTAACATAGCAATAATATACTACTACCACAGCACTTGCAATTCCACTCATAGGTATATACTTAAAATAACTGAAAATAAGCCCATGTACATGCATGTTCAGAGCAACACTATTCATAAAAGCAGAAGGCAGAAACAGCCCAAATGTTCTTCAGTGGATGAATGGATAAACAAATACAGTATATACACATAATGGAATATTACTCGGTCATGAAAAAAGTAAAGTACTGATAAATACTCCAACATGAATAAACCTCTAAAACATTACACTAAGTCAAAAAAGCCAGACACAAAAGATCACATACTGTATGATGCCATTTATATGAAATATCCAAAATGGCCATTTGTCACAGAAAGAGCCAATCTCCTTGCCCTCCCAAAATGCTGGGGTTACAGACATAAGCCAGAGCACCCAGCCCCATTTTTTTTTTAAAGAAAAAGGATTCACTGAACCGAAATTCACTTCACATAAAATTAGCCATCTTAAAATGAACAAGTCAGTGGCATTTAAGTACATTCACAATGTTCTGCAAAAACATCACCATGACTCCAAAGTAAAACCACTTACCAGTTAAGCAGGTTATCCTCATTCCACCCTTCCTCCAGCCCCTGATAACCACCAATCTGCATTCTGTCTGTATGGATTGATCTATTCCGGTTAGTTAGTTATTTTTGAGACAGAGTTTCGATCTTATTGCCCAGGCTGGAGTACAGTGGAGTGATCTTGGCTCACTGCAACCTCTGCCTCCCCAGTTCAAGTGATTCTCCTGCTTCAGCCTTCTGAGGAGCTGGGATAACAGGTGTGCACCACCATGCCTGGCTAATTTTTGTATTTTTAGTAGAGACAGGGTTTCTCCACATTGGCCAGGCTGGTTTCAAACTCCTGACCTCAGGTGATCCACCTGCCTTGGCCTATGTATTAGATGCTTTTGTGCATGATTTCTCCCCATTTGTTCACAAAGCTTTACATCCAGTGTGTTCTTTACTGAGAACTATGGGTCTCGGGAAACAGCAGCTTGAATTACATTCTGTACTTTTATCTGTTGAGCTGATAACTGCTGTCCCATGATGAATCCCTAGCCTGAAACAATGCCTCACTAAGCTTGGCAATCCCCAGTGCACAGTCCTCTGTACTTTCTGGTCCCAGGAGGTCTGCTGTTCCTTCTTTGCAGCAGTGATCACATTGGTTTGTTCCTCGTTCGAGCTCCTGCTGTGATGGCTATCACATCAGGGTCACCATCTAAGATGTCTACCACCTGCGGAAGTCTGGCCTGCGACCTTGACTTAATGACAGATGAATGAATGTACTCTCACACCATTACAGTGATATGAGTGGGCTAGGGATGGCCACTGGCTGCTTTCAGAGGGTGAAATGCAAGCAATCAACCACAAATCCCTCTCCATCATTACATTTATTCAGTATGAATTGTACAGCAGAGGGTCTAAATCAACACCCTTGTTGATAATTAACATGGTTAAAAGAGTGGTTTTATGAATAAAAGCTTTAGGTTCTGGGCCCAGAGTAAACACTATTCATTCCCCTTTGATCTCCCCCTGAGAGGACCACCCAGCAGAAAATTTACATGAGTAAACAGACTGAAGACAAAGGGATGTGGGGTAAGCAGACTTAAATTGGGAAAGCCTGGTCCCTATTTTCTCCCTAATGGGCCTGCCACCTTCAGCCTGTCCCAATAAACTTTTAGCCTTCCAAAAGCCTTGAGACTAATCTATAACTTCCTAATATATCTTTAATATTTTGCCAGCCACCCTGAGTGAATATCAACATCCCATGGTGAGAATGCAAGGGGCAAGAGAGTGAGAGTGTGTGAGAGAGAGAGAGAGAGAGAGAGAGAGAGAGAGAGAGAGAGAGAGAGAGGGGGAGGTGGGGAAGGTGCCACACACCTTTAAATGATCAGCTCTCATAGGAACTTACTTTATGAAGACAGCATCCAGCTATGAGGGATCCACCCTCATGGTTCAAACACCTTCTGCCAGGACCCACCTCCAGCACTGGGATCTGTAACTCAACATGAGATCTGGGCAGAAACAAATACCCCAACTCTATCATTGCCCAAGCAATTTATAGATTCAATATTACTCCCTTCTTAGTACCAACATAATATTTTGCCAAATTAGAGAAAACCATTCTGAAATTCCTATTAAAGCAAAAATGAATGTGGATAGCTAAAGCAATCCTAAGCATAAAGAGTGAAGCTGAAGTCATCACACTACTCGACTTCACACTACTCTATAAGGCTACAGTAACTGAAACAGCATGGTACTGGTACAAAAGCAAACATGTAAACTACCAGAAAAAAACGGGGAACTCGAAAAGGAAGCTGCACATCTACAATCATCTGACAAAACAAGCAATAGGGAAAGGATCCCCTCTTCAATAAACGGTTCTGGGCTGAAGCTGGACCCCTACGTTTCACAATATAAAATTATTTACTCAAGGCTGAGCATGGTGTCTCACACCTGTAATCCCAGTACTTTTGGAGGACTAGACAGGTGTATCCCTTGAGGTCAGGAGTTTGAGACCAGCCTGGCCAATGTGGTGAAACTCTGTCTACTAAAAATCCAAAAATTAGCTGGGCATGGTAGCACAAGCCTATAATCCCAGCTACTCTGAAGGCTGAGGCAGGAGAATCTCTTGAACCTGAGACGCGGAGGTTGTAGTGAACCTAAATTGTGCCACTGCATACCAGCTAGGGCGACAAAGTGAGAGAGACTCCATCTCAATTAAGTAAAATGATTTATTCAAAATGGATTAAAAATGTAAATGTAAGAACTCAAACTGTAAAAATTCTTCAAGAAAACCTAGGAAATATCCCTGATATTAACTTTGGCAAATAATTTTTGGCTAAGTCCAGAAAAGCTATTACAATAAAACCAAAAATGGACAAGTAAGACCTAATCAAATTAGAGCTTCTGCATAGCAAACTGAACTATGAATAGAGGAAACAGACAACATACAGAATGGTATAAAACATTTACACCAACTCTGCAGCTGACAAAGTTCTAATGTTTAGAATCTGTACGGAACTTAACAATCAAAAAAACAAATAATCCCACTAAAAATAGGAAAAGGACACGAACAGACACTTCTCAAGAAAAACTATACAAGTAGCCGACAAACATGAAAACATGTTTATCATCACTAATTATCATACAAATGCAAATCAGAACCACAATGAGATACCATCCCACACCAATCAGAATGACTGTTATTAAAAAGTCAGGAAACAGCAGACCCTGGTGAGGCTGTAGAGAAAAGGTAACACTAATACGCTACTGGTGGAAATACAGACTGCACTGTGGAAAGCAGTCTGGAGATTTTGTAAACAACAGTCTGGAGATTTCTCAAAAAACTTAAAACAGAGCTACTACTGAACTAAGCAATTCCCTACTGGGTGTATACCCAACACAAAATACTTCATCCTACCAAAAAGCCACATGCTCCTGGACATTTATCACAGCATTATTCACAATAGCAAAGACACGGAAATGACATAAAGAAAGAAAATGCAATAAAGACAGAACATTTGAAAAAGTAAAAGCACTGATTTTTTCCTATTCTTGAATGATCTAACATATAACAGTTTGTTCAAAGGGACAGCAATGTATTTCATTATGTATGCTTATGTGTGTTGTAAACCAAGAGTATCTGGGACAAGTCTCAATCATTAGGATGGTCACTTTGCTAAGGCTAAGGATGCACCTGTGACACAGCCTCAAGAGGTCTTGACAGGTGTTTAAGGTGGTCAGGGATCCACTTGGTTCTAGACATTTCAGGGAGACATGGAACCAATATATGTAAAATGTATACTGGTTCCATACGAAAAGGCAGGACAATTCAAACTGTTGAGGAGGCTTTGGGGTCACAGGTAGTTAAGAGACAAACAGTTGCATTCTTTAGAGATTCTGATTAGCCTTTCCAAAAAAGTATCAGATATGCATTTATATCAGCAAGCAGAGGGATGATTTTGAGTTCTCTGTCCTTTGTCCACAAGGAGTTTCCTTAATAATATATACTATTATAAACAATATGATTAATAATGTACATTATTATACAATATATACTGTGTAATATATAAAAATACATATTACATATATGTAAGAATATATAAAATATTTCTTATAAAGAATACAGTACATATATATAAGGATATATAAAATATATATGGATATATGAGAATATATATGTAAGAATACACAATATATTTAAGATATATATAATATACAATATATAAGGATATATAATATATGTTCTTTTAAAAAATACACTCACACAGTAAAAGGAAAGTAAAACTTGGAATCCAAAAATCACTAAGCCAAAGGGAAAAGTCAAGCTGGGAACTGCTTAGGAAAAACCTGCCTCCCATTTTAGTACATAATGAAGTATATATAATATACATTATATATATCCTAATATACAATATCCTTATACATTATATATTTGCACACAATATATATTACATGTAACATATTACCTAACATGTATATTACATTATACATATATAACAATATATATTATATTATATCATAATTATATAATATATAACATATAACATGTATTATGTATAATATGTATATTCCAACATATATTGCACATATATTATAATTACATAATAATTATATTTGGAGCTTCTGCACACCAAAAGCTCTTGATTCACCAAAAGAACAACACACATTTCTTCTCAAATTCACAAGGAACTGCTTAGGGAAAACGGGCCTCCCATTCTAGTATACAATGAAGTGTATAAAATGAAGCACATACAAATGTATATGGACATATAATGACATATAAAAAAAGATATAAACATTCTTTTCTATATATGAATACATATGTGAATATATAAGGATATAAATATATATCCAAGAATATATATATGGGCATATATATCTGTATATATATATATGAGCTACATTGTATAATTTTTATCACATAATATAATGTAACACATATTTATCCATAATATATATTCATATAGTAACAATATATAAAGAAAAAATTTTCTATTCAATTTATTATTTAATAGTTATGATTACATATTATAAATATATACTTATGATTATATAATACATATTACATGATACATATTATAGAATACACTATTTTATATTTATAAACATATACATATAATTATATACATGTTACATAATTATGTACATATATAACATATATAATACATATGAAATTATATAACATATCTTATATATTATACATATTTTAAATTTACTATATATTTTATCAAAATATATAAAATATATAGTAACATATATATTAATAAATTTTATATTTTATAAACATGACATATATATATTTATATACAATATATAACATGAAACAATTTTACATATTATATATATAATTTTATATTGTATAAATTGGTTGTAGTGAGCCTAAATAATGTAATAAAATTACATACAAAATATATAACTTTACATATATTATATATACAAAATATGTAATTTTATATATTACATATAAAAATACATATTTATACATTTTGTATATTACATATATATTTTATATATTTATATTATACATATTTTACATAATATAAATTATAAAATACAAATTATATGAAATATGTAAATATATATTTTCCATGTAAATATATTTTATATATTTTCATATATTTTTATATATTAGATTAAATTACATGATATATTAATACAATCTATTTATATATTTAAATATATTTTTATATATACTCATATTGATTTGTATAATATAAAATATACTATTGATATCTCCATTACATGATTATATTATATATAATATATAACATAAGTTACTTAATATATAATGTATATAATATGGAGTTGAAATTCTTTGGAAAATATATGGAAAACCTTAGGGCAGTCACTTAAACTAATTAAGTATATAGTATACTTTACACATATATAATACATATTGTCATTATGATCATATATTGTAATGTTATAATTATTACATAATATGTATGTATTGTCATATATGATATGTAACATATAACACTATTCTATATATTCTATATATTCTATTATACACCAGTATATATACATATACATATACACATAATTGCATTAATATATACATATATTATACATATAACTACTATATATAGGCATAAAAACATAATTATATAACATATTATGCATCGTTATATATTTCACATTTTATATATACTTTATATTATATATCGTATTTTATATATATTATATGAAATATTTCATATATAAAATTACATATTATATAATTATATATTCATGTAATTTTATACTTTATATTACATATAGTATATAATATAATATATAAAATATGTAATATATATTACATATATTTTATATTTTATACTGATATATATAATATAAACTATATATCATAAAATATAAAATATATACATATAAACTATAAATGATTTTTAAATTATATTTTATATAATATGTATTATATATGTATACATACATATGTATAAATCATATTTTTAATATATTATATATACTATGTAATATGTTTGATATATATCATTTTATATTTCATGATATGTATATATGCATATGTACATATTATATTTATATATATGTACTTTTATAATATATACAACAAATTATACATATATATTTAAAATATATATTTTATATTTCAGATGCGTATGTATATATATAAAATATGATATACATACTTATATGACATATATACTTATATCTTATATATCATACATAATTACATATAATGCTTATATATCATATATAGTTATATAATACATCTATAATTTATATATCCTAATTATATAATGTTAATTACTATATAAAATCTATATCATATACAATATATATTATAAATACAATATAATATATATGTATTTATGATATATAATACATAAATTTTATTTTTATATGTATATTATATATTTATATATATAATAGATATATAAAGTTATATATATTATATACAAAATATTTCATATATAATATATAAAATTTTATATAATTATACATTATATATAAGTATGTATATCATCATATATATTTTATATGTATAAATATATGTGGATGTGAATATACATATACATATAAAATATAAAATGATATCATATATATGTATAATTTATATATGTATATATGATATATATAAAATATATATTTTTATATTATATACATATACATATATATCATGAAATATAAAATGATATATATCATAAACATGTTACATAGTATATACATGTATATTTTTAAATGTATGATTTAAATATATACATATGTATATATGCATATAATATATAATATATATTATATATAATTTAAAAATTATATTTATTATTTTTATATGTATATTTTATGATATATAGTTTATATTATATATAATAAAGTATTCCATATAAAATATATGTAATATATAATATATAAAATATGTAATATATATGTAATATAAAATATATGTACATAATTATATATAATGTAATTATATGTATGATACATGCATGTTACACATGCATATAATTACATATATTATATATATGTAAATATACTGAGGTATAATATATCACACAATTATATTTATTATATATTGTGATATATTATATATCATATATGACTATAACATATTACAATATATAATCTTAATATATATACATATATATAAAGTATAATATATATACTTTATTACCCTAAGCGTTTTTCATATATATTTACAACAATTTCAACTCTGTATAATATATATATAATATATATGTTATACATTATAATTAATAGATATGTTAATAGTATACTTTACATTATATAAATATAACTATGTATATTTATATTATATAAATATAAGATTGCATTAATATATCTATATATAATTATATATAAGTATGTATATATGTATGTATATACATATAAGTATATATAAGTATCATAATTATATAATGATATATACTTAAATATATACCTATATGATATATACAATTACATATATCATATATAATATTCTTATATATTGTATTAATGTATCTACAAATTATATATAATATATATAATTACATATAATTATGTATAATAATTCTTATATATATAAATGTATTATATATAATTATATACAGCATATGTAAGAATATGGATATATAATTATGTATATCTCCTTACAAGTCCATATTCTTACATATGCCGTATATAATTATATATAATACATATTTATATATAATTATTACACATAATTATATATTATATAATTTATAGATACATTAATACAATATATAACATTATACATAAATATATATTACTGTATTATATATGTAAGAATATATATATTACTACTATATTATATGTAATTGTATATATCCCCTTATGCATCCATATTCTTACATATACCATTATATACACTTCATTATATACTAGAATGGGAGGCAGGTTTTCCCTAAGCAGTTTCCAGCTTGACTTTTCCCATTGGCTTAGTGATTCTGGGGTCTCAGTATTTATTTTCCTTTTACTGTTTGAGTGTATTTTTATAGGAATGTATATACATATATATTATATATCCTTATATATATTATATATTCTCATATGTGTTTCTTATATACATTATATATTCTTATATATCCATCCATATATATATGTATCCTTATATATAATACATATTATATATAATTTAAGAATATATATATTCTTACATATATATATTATATACTGCATTACTTTAAGTGTTTGCCCTAAGGATTTTCCATATACATTTACAACAAATTTAACTCTACTTTCAAATAATACGATACCACTTCATGGTAGTGTGAGTACCTCATAAAAACATAATCCTAAATCCTCATCCCTGTCTTTTGTATCACCGCTATCTTTCAATGGAATTATGCATAATATATATTATATTACATTATATATTCTTACATCTTTTATATTATGTAATATATGGTATACATTATAAAATGTTATATATTGTTAAGAATATATATTATGTACTGTAATATTTTATTTTCTATATTATATATGATATATAACATTATGTATATTTTTATATATATTATATATATATATACTTACACATAATTCAATTGAAAGATAGCGGTGATACAAGAGACAGAAATGAGGATTCAGGATTATGTTTTTATGAGGTACTCACACTACCATGAAGTGGTATCGTATTATTTGAAAGCAGAGTTGAATTTGTTGTAAATGTATATGGAAAACCTTGGGCAAACCCTTAAAAAAGTAAATGAAATAGAACTAATATGCTAAGAAAGGAGAGAAAATGTAGTCATAAAGAAGGCTCAGTCAAAACCACAAAAGGCAGAAAGGATGAAGGAGAAAAATGGAAACAAATAACAAGGGGAAAAATTTTTTTAAGTAACAATTTGTTAGATAGGATATATTAATCCCACTATATCCATAACCACTTTGACTACCAATGGTCTAAATGCATTAATTAAAACACAGATATGGTCAGAGTGGTTCTAAAACAAGAATCAACTATACATTGTCTATAAGTAACCCTCTTCAATATAAAGACACATATAGATTAAAAGTAAATGGTGGGTGAGAAACATACGTTGTGCTAACACTAATCCAAAAAGAAGCAGAAGTAGGTATTAGTTCTAGACAGAGACAACTTCACAGCAAGGAAAGTTATCTGGGAAAAAGAGGGGCATTAGATAGTGATGGTGGGGTCAATTCTCTAACAAGACACAATTCTCCGTGAATTTATACCTAACACAGTATGAAAATATGTGAGAAAAATGTTAGCAAGAACTGCCAGGAGAAGTAGAGTAATCCACCATCAGAGTGGAGACTTCAACACCCCTGTAGCAGAAGTGAATAGATCCAGCAGGCAGATAGTAAGCACATAGTCGAACTCAACAAAACACCACCAATCAAGGAAATAGAATGGACATCTACAGACCAATTCACTCACCACCAGAAGAACACACATTTCTTCTCAAATTCACAAGGAACAAACACATCAAGATAGACCGCATTCTGGGCTATAAAACACACCTAAACAAATTTTAAGGAATATAAATCATATCACGTCTGCTCTCAGACCTAACCTAGAAACCAATAACAGGGAGGTAACTGGAAAAAAGTCCCCAAATACTTAGACACTCAGCAATACACTTCTAAATAACACATGGGTAAAATAAGAGATCTCAAGAGACATTTAAAAATATTCTTAGCTAAATGAAATTAAAACAAAGCTTTTCAAAATTTGTGGGAGGATGAAATAGTACTTTGAGGAAAATTTATAGCACTGAATGCATATATAAGACAAAAAGAAAGTTCTTAAATCAACCATTATAATTTCCACTTTAGAAAATAGAAAAAGAAGAGGAAATAAAATCCAAAGCAAGCAGAATAAAAGAAATAATGAAAATAAGAGACATGACTAATTGAAATCACTAATCCTCATTTCAATCACTCTGTTGATTGAAAACAGGAAATCAACAGAGAAAATCAACAAAACCAAAAGCTAGTTATGTGAGAAGATCCATAAAACCTATAAGCTATCTAAGGAAAAGGAGAGGGGACACAAATGTCTAATCTCAGAAATGAAAAAGGGAAATCACTGCATCACCTATACCCCTACTCTATGGACATTTAGGTCAGTTCTGGAGATTTTTTCCTTTGATTGGTCCATGGTCCCGTTTCGTTGTATGCCAAGATACGCTTTGGCTGAGATTTGTCATTAAAAAAAATCAACTTTTTTCATGATTGGCTTCATACAAGGTTAAGACTTTGTCTGGACAGATCTTCCAGACAGAAAATCTGGAAGCCTCACTGAAAAGCAAATGGGTCTAATAGATAATTCACCAGTGAGCCTGGCTATATATTTCAGAAGCTTCTCTAAACTTCCTGGGGATGCATCTTCTCTGGATGTGTGCACATATTTTTCCAATCAGTGATGTTTGCTTGTTTCTTTTTCAGCAGCTCATAATCTCTTGCTCTTTCTGGTGTCTGTATGCAGTCCTGCGGGTTTTCTGGTGCTGCTACAGGCTGCTGAGTTCTCCTTTATTCTCAGTGGCCTCCACTTATTCAAAGTAGGTGGATTCTCCTTTAGCACTCCAAGTCATGCAAGCCAGAAATCAGGCACTCAGGTAGAACCCAGAAAAGCCAGATTGTCGAACTTCTGCTCCCACTTCTCTTCTACTCCCAAGGGAGAAGCCAAGAGCTGAACATCTCCTGGTTACACGAAACAGTGCCCACTTGGGAGAAAGGGCTGAAATTCAACAGCTTTTCTTACCCATTCCAAGGCAGCTGTTTTTGGTTTTGCACTTGCCTGGGGTGCTGATGATTTCTGGATTTTTCATAAAGCCATTTAGGCTGCAGTCAAGATGTCAGCCAGAGAGGACTACAGTCATCTGACAGTTTGGGGCTGAACAGTCCACTTCCAAGATGACCCAGTCGCATGGTCATTAGCTAAAATCCTCTCAGTTCCTTGCTATGTGGAAGTCCCCGCGACGCTGCTTCAAGTCCTCACCACATAGCAGTTGGGTTTTTTTAGAGCAGCTGATTCCACAGGAGGTGGAAGGAGAAAAGTGTGGTACCTTTCCTTACTTCATCTTCTAACTCACAAACTGTCACATCCACTTTTTCCTATTCATTAGAAATGTGCCCCTAAATCTAGAGAAGATTTAGGCTCCACCTCTTAAAGGAAAAAAAAATTCAAATAAGGGTTAACATATTTTAAAACATAGATAAAAGTCACCACAAATATTAAACTTTAGTCATAAACATGATCCAATCTACTGTTATCCTTATATATTATCAAATGATTTACAGGTCAAGAGAATGTCCAAATGCATTGGATTTTATATAGGCATTTATATTATTACTTTAACATTTATAAAGATAACCTAAAATATATACTTAAAAAAAATAAGGCAGTTTTTGGATTCCTGTCTTCTTTCTAGTTTTCTCTGTGTGAGTAGAAAACAGTTTATAATTTTAATTAAAGCCAGTAATTAATAAAAAGACTACAGTTGGTATAAGTCAATCTGAGGTCCACATTAAAAAATAAGCAATTATAAATAAAAAGACTACAGTTGGTATAGTAATTAGAAAAGATTAATATGTATACTGGCAAAGATAATGGTAAGGGAAGTTAATTCACAAAAATGGTAATTTAACATAAAATGGTACATGTTAACATACATACTTTAAATTCAGGTATGATTAATTATATCTCAAAATTAAGGTTTTAATTTTATTATGCATTTACGTACTTATCAACTTATGCATGTCTAAACATACAAAAATATACTGCCATTCATCTTAAAAGTCTGTATATGTTAAAAAAGATTAATAAATTTATTCACTTTTTAAAAAGCTCATAAATGCAATAAAAGTTATATAAATTATATACAAAGAGTGAAATTATATTTTAATATTTCTTTTATAACAAAATTATTCTGTGCTCAGATAACAGAGATTCCCTTTTAACAACTAAATAGTGTGGGAACTCTGTATTTCTGTTAAACTCTTGATAGTTTTTGAATTTTTAAGCAATATTCTAAGGTGAGTATTTAAAGATCATGGCTGCTGATTATTTAAAAATATTGTTCAGAATAATTGTATTTTCTTTATGCAACTATGACTTACATTCATGTCTTGCTTCATTGAATTACTATTCTTGATGTTGTCTTTGCTTTATCTGGCCCTAAATATGCAATAATAAAATTGCCCATATGTACTTTATGCCTGTACTATCACAGCATTTCCAAGAATAACTCTGACTTATAAATGTAAGAAAATAATGAGGCTTGTTTTGGCAACCTCCAAATTTAATTAACTCAAAAATGTTGTGAAAACTTTTATCAAATTGAAGACAGATCCCAGAGAACACCAAGCTCATTTCATTTTATGCCTGTGTTCTACCAGACTTCAAAAAAGAAATCAAATGTGACTTAAAATTTTAAGAGCAAAGAAAAAGAGAAAATATTTAAAAACTCATATAGGGAGGCTAACATCATCATGGCTGGATACAAGGTAACTACTGAAAAAAGTTAATGTCTTTCCTTGATATATGCTATAAACAAATAGAAGAAAGAAAACTAGATAATCACAATGGGAAAAATAGCTACTGAATTCACAAAAATGACATAAGAAATGTGTAAGATACACTTGAAGTACTCTAGAAAACTTTCATCAGTCTAAATCTAAACCTAAAACCTGAATTAGAAAACTTAAAAGATAGAGATAATCTTTGTCCCAAAGTCTGTATCTAAAAAGACTAAAATTTTAATCAGATGGCAATTTATGTGTGATTTGATAAACTGTTTCAAAATTTATATAAAAAATAAGCCCATGTGAGAATAGCTAGCTTTGGCCAAAAGAAAAGAGAATGACAGGGAGTGGAGGCCTGCTGGTTATCAGAGGATAAATCCTAGAGTACTGTGCTGATACAAAACACATTCATGGCAGTAGTGGGACAGTCAGACATGACTTATACGTAAGAACTTCAAGATAACAAACAGTGCATTTGAAATCAGTAGAGAATGGAATTGTTTTGAGAAAGTTTGGTATGTGGAATTTGAGAAAACCAGTAATAAACTTCAACTAACATAAAGACTTTGATGTAAAATCATTACTACAAGAAAGTAATTCTTTATATCCTTGCAGCAAGCAATGCCTTTTACTTATGACATGAAATACAAATATCCTGAAGTTTAAAAATGAACTAATTTTGCTACCTAAAAAGTAAAACCTCCCCTTAAGCAAAATATTGATAAATAATGTTAAAAGGCAAGTGACACGCTGGAAGTATTTGCAATGTATGTATTAAAAATAGTATTTAGAATATATGTAGTTCATTCAAATTACTAAGAACTTGTAAAACACAGTGGGAAAATGGGCAAGAATATAAATAGGAACTGCACAAAAGAAAAAGCACAAGTCATGTGTTCACAAATGAAAAGGTGTTTCTTCTCACTCATAGGTGGGTGATGAAAAATGAGAACACATGGACACAGGGAGGGGAGTACTAAACACTGGGGTCTATTGGGGGGAAAAGGGGAGGGCCAGTGGGAGGGGGAGGTGGGGAGGGATAGCCTGGGGAGAAATGCCAAATGTGGGTGAAGGGGAGAAGAAAAGCAAAGCACACTGCCATGTGTGTACCTACGCAACTGTCTTGCATGCTCTGCTCATGTACCCCAAAACCTATAATCCAATAAAAAAAATAAAAAAAATAAAAAAAAAAAAAAAACATTCATGCTTATATTATATAGCTATATGCAGCATTTTGAAATAAAACAAAAATAAATTGTCACAAAAAAAAAAAAAGAAAAGGTGTTTCACCTAATGGCCAAGATGTGTGTTATAATATAACACAGAATTGCCCCCTCTCATTGGTATAATTTAAAAATACATATTCAATACAGAAATTTACATGCCACTTCAGCATTTTTATGATTATTACTTTTGTTATTCTATAAACAAGTCAAAAAATTGAATAAGAAAACATATTACAAATATTTATATGATATGGGTAGGAGAAACCTAAATAAGACCCCAAAGGCAGAAGTTTAAAGGGAAGACTAATAGGTTTATCCCTATGAGAAGTTTAAAGTATTCTGTATGTTAAAAGGAATACTCAATTAGGAAGTGGAGAAAGATGGCGGAAGAGAAAGCTTCACTGATGGTAACCCCTAAGAGCAAGGACACCAACTTAACAACTATCTATGCAGGAAAAAACCCATCTTTATAAGAACCAAAAACCAGGTACCAAAACTGCCTCAAAGTGTTGGAGCACCAAGCGAGCTTCAGGACTTGACCTGTGGATGGCATTTCTGGACCTGCCCTGGGCCAGGGGAGCCCACTGTTCTGAAGTTATGAATCCCAGGCCAGGCAGCTTTCACCACAAGGTAACTTAAGAGACCACGGACCTTATGGAAATATCAGTGTCTGGCAGTACTCCTTGTGGCTGGGGTGGTGGCGGCTACAGATGAGGCTCCCCTGCCTTTGGAAAGGGAGGAAGAGCAGGAAGGACTGTGACTTGCAGTTTGAGGGCTAGCTCAGCCACAGTATAACAGAACAGCAGGTAGAGCTCTAACTGTTTTGACTCCAGTCCCTGACCCCCAGACAGCACTTCTGGACCTACCCAGGGTCTGGGAGAACATGCCACCTGGAAGGGAAGGATACAGGCCTGGATGGCTTTGCCACCTGCTTGTTGTAGAGCCCCAGGGCTTTGAGCAAATATATACAGTAGCCAAAGAGTAGTTAAGGCAGGCCTTGGGCAAGACCCAGCACTGTGCTGGCTTCAGATCTGACCCAATACAGTCAAAGTGGTGGTGGCCACAGGGGTGCTTGTGTCACTTTACCCCCAGGCTTTAGGTGGCTCAGAACAGAGACCATGACTCTGTATGTTTGGGAAAAAGTAAGGGAAGAGTACAAGAGTCTCTGCTTGGTAATCAAGAGAATTATTCTGGATCTTTACCAAGATGATCAAGGTGGTACCACTGCGAGTCTACATGAATCCACAACATTACTGGCCTTGGAGTACCTTGTAAAGATTGTGACACCCAAGACATTTCAAATATATAAAAAGTCTTCCCAAGAAGGATGGCTACAAATAAGCCCAGATAGTGAAGATTATGGTAAATTCTGAACTCAATGTGCAGACACAGATGAACATCTACAAGTAAGAAGACCATACAGGAAAACATGACCTCACCAAATGAACTAAATAAGGCACCAGAGACTCACTCTGGAGAAACAGATACGTGAGCTTTCAGACACAGAATTCAAAATAGCTGTGTTGAGGAAACTCAAAGAAACTCAAGATAACACAGAGAAGGAATTCAGAATTCTATCAGATAAATTTAATAGAGAGACTGAAATAATATTTAAAAATCAAGCGCAAATTCCAGAGCTGAAAAATACAGCTGGCATGCTGGAGAATGCATCAGAGTCCTTTAATAGCAGAATGGATCAAGCAGAAGAATTAGTGTGCATGAAGACACCCTATTTGAAAATATGCAGAGGATACAAAAAAACCAATGAAGTATGCCTACAGGATCTACAAAATAGCCCCAAATGATGCAAATCTAAGACGTATTGGGCTTAAAGAGAAGGTAGAGAACAAAATAGAAGTAGAACATTTATTCACAGAGATAATAACAGAGAACTTCCCCAACCTAGAGAAAGATATTACATCTAAGTACGAGAAGGCTATGAACACCAAGAAGATTTAACCCATAGAATAATCTCTCAAGGCATTTAATAATCAAACTGCTGAAGATCAAAGATAAAGAAAAGATTCTAAAAGCACCAAGAGAAAAGAAACAACATATAATGGAGCTCCAAAATGTCTGGGAAAACTCAGCATAGTGTAATACTGTAATTGTGGTGTGGAAACTACTCTTATCATAAATGGAATTCCAGACTAAATAATGAACCAATCAAAATTAATAACCACAACATCTTTTCAAGACATAGTACAATAAGATATAAATAGAAACAACAGTTAGAAAGCATGAGGACAAAGTTAAGGCAATTGCTATAACATTTTTAAATATATACACACCCAACATGGAAACACCCACATATATACAGGGAATACTAACAGAGCTAAAGAGAGAGATGGGCCCCAATACAATAATAGCTGGAGAACTTTAATACCCCATGTTTAGCACTGGACAGATCTTCCAGACAGAACATCGACAGAAACAACAGACTGAAACTGCACTACAGAACAAATGAGTCTAATAGATATTTACAGAACATTTCACCCAAGAGCTGCAGAATACACATGCTTTACCTAAGCACATGGATAGATCATATGTTAGGTCTCAAGTCTTAAAACATACAAAAACTGAAATAATATCAAGCATTTCCTTGACCACAATGAAATAAAACTAGAAATCAGTAACAGGAGAAATTTTGGAAATGATACAAACACAGGGAAATTAAACAATAAGCTCCTGAATGATCAGTGAGTCAATGAAGGAATTAAGAAGGAAATTTTAAAAATTCTTGAAACCAATGATAATGGGAAACACAACATACCAAAACCTATGGGATATACAGCAAAAGCGCACGAGGAGGGAAGTTTGCGGGTGTAAGTACCCACCTCAGAAAAGGACAAAACCTTCAAAAAAACTATCTAATGATGCCTTTTTATGAACTGGAAACACAAGAGCAAAGCAAACCAAAATGGCAGAAGAAAGAATAAAGATCAGGGCAGAAGTACGTGAAATTGAACTTAAAAATAACATACAAAGTCTTTAGTCAGACTAAGAAAAAGAGAAGATCCAAATAAATAGAAATGAAAAAGGAGACACTATAACTGATACTGTGGAAATTTAGAGGATCTTAGTGGCTATTACGAGAAACTATACGCCAATAAATTGGAAAATCTAGAAGAAATGGACAAATTGCTGGGCACAGACAACGTGACAAGATTGAATCAGGACAAAATCCAAAAGCTGAACAAACCAATAACAAGTAACAAGAGTGAAGCCATAATAAAAAGTCTTCCGGTAAAGAAAAGCCCCGGATCTGACAAATTCACTGCTGAATTCCACCAAACATTTAAAAAAGAACTAACACCAGTCCTACTCATACTATTTCAAAAAACAGAGGAAGAAGGAATTCTTCCAAACTCATTCTAGGAGGCCAGTACTACCCTGATACCAAAACCAGACAAAAACACATCAAAAAAACAAAAACTACAGGTCAACTTCTCTGATGAATATTGACACAAAAATCCTCAAGAAAATACTAGCAAACCAGAAAGATCATCCATCATGACCAAGTGGGATTTATCCCTTAGATGCAAGGATGGTTCAACATATGCAAATCAATCAACATGATACATCATATCAACAAAATGAAGAATAAAAACCAAATGATCATTTCAATGGATGGTGAAAAAGAATTTGGTAAAATTCAACCTCCCTTCATAATAAACACCCTCAAAAACCTTGATATAGAAAGAGCATATCTCAGCATAATGAAAGCCATGTAAGACAGATCCACAGATAGCAACATACTGAATGGAGAAAAACTGAAAAAGCTTTTTTTCTAAGATCTGGAACACAACGAAGATGCACGGTCACCACTGTTGTTCAACACGGTATTGGAAGTCCCAGCTAAAGCAATTAGACAAGAGAAAATAATCAGCAGCATCCAAATAGGAAAGAAAGAAGTCAAATGGGGAAACAATTTCTTGCCACTTGGCGTGCTGCAGCCCGACAGGCCGCAGCGGAGGCGAGACGGGGCAGGGGGAGCGGCGGGGCTGGCGGGAGGACACGCGGCGTGCCTGGCGGAAACCGCAGGTCCCATGCCGCACTGCGACTCCCGCACCCCTGCCGCCCGTGGCCGCAGCCCGCCCCCCCCCCCCCCCCCCCCCCCGCCACCTGCCGCCCAGGGCTCGCCGCACAGCGCCCGCACGTCCTTAGCGGGGCCACCAAGCGATGCCCGCCAGGCACCCGCAAAAGTTTGTCGGCTCCCGCTGAAAGGCAGCGGAGCCCCCGCGCCCCTGCGCTCCGCTCCGGCCAGGAGCCTTCACGTAAATGGGTCTAGTCATGCCTCCCAGTAAGAAGCCAGAAAGCTCAGGAATTAAGTGTCTCCAGTGGACTGAGTCAGTGTTACCAGGGCAGCGGTTTCTCCAAGGCCCTTCAAGAAGACGATGCCCTCGACTTTTCTCTGCCTGACATCCGATTAGAAGAGGGGGCCATGGAAGATAAAGAGCTGACCAACCTGAACTGGCTGCACGAGAGCAAGAACTTGTTGAAGGGCTTTGGGGAGTCGATCCTCAGGAGTGTCAGCCCCATCCAGGACCTGGATGACACCCCCGCATCCCCTGCCCACTCTGACATGCCCTACAATGCCAGGCAGAACCCAAAATGCAAACCCCCCTACTCCTTCAGCTGTCTCATATTTATGGCCATCAAGAACTCTCCAACCAAGTGCCTGCCAGTAAGGATATCTTAACTGGATCTTGGAACATTTTCCATGTTTTGCAAATGCACCTACTGGGTGGAAAGCCCAGGACCTGACAAATTCACTGCTGATTTCCACCAACCATTTAAAAAAGAATGGGTGGAAAAACTCAGTGAGACACAATTTGTCATTGAATAAGTGTTTAAGAAAGTGGACAAAAAGAGGAGTCGGAGTATTGGGCACATATACACCATGGAATATTATGCAGCCATCAAAAATGATGAGTTTGTGTCCTTTGTAGGGACATGGATGAACCTGGAGACCATCATTCTCAGCAAACTGACACAAGAACAGAAAATGAAATACCCCATGTTCTCACTCATAGTTGGGTGTTGAACAATGAGAACACATGGATGGACACAGGGAGGGGAGCACTACACACTGGGTCTGTTGAGGGGAATAGCGGAGGGACACGGTGGGGTGGGGAGTTGGGGAGAGATAGCATGGGGAGAAATGCCAGATATAGGTGAAGGGGAAGAAGGCAGCAAATCACACTGCCACATGTGTGCCTATGCAACTATCTCGCATATTCTTCATATGTACCCCAAAACCTAAAATGCAATTAAAAACAAAAAACAAAAACAACGTGAACGTACCCAATGTTGCTGAACCATATACTTAAAATGGTTAAGATGGTAAATTTTATATTATGCATATTTGCCACAAAAAAATTTAAGTTAAAAAAAAAGGAAACAAAATATCATGTGAACAGCCCAGAAATAAAATTGCCTTATCTTTCATATCCTGTATTTTCTGCATAAAACCTCTCTGTATTCTTTTACTGCAGCCTCAACTGATCCTATCTTCGCATTTTTGATGTGTGCAACTTCAGATTCTAATTCAATAGCAGCTGAAAAGAAAAAGCAAGAATTATATTATTATTATTATTATTATTATTATTATTAATTTCAAGACAGGGTCTTGCTCTTTCAGCTGTGCTGGAGTGCCCTGGTGTGATCACAGGTCACTGCAGTCTCTTCCTCCCAGGCTTAAGCAATTTTCCCACCTCAACCCCAAGTACTTGGAACTACAGGCATGAGCCACTGCACCTTGCAAGTTTTTGTATTTTATGCGTGCTCAGGGTTTTGTCATGTTGCCCAGGTTGCTCTCAAACTTCTGGGCACCAGTGATCTGCCCGCCTCAGCCTCCCAAAGTGCTGTGACTACAGGCATGAGCCAACATTCCTGGCCAAAGAATTACATTCTATATATTTCATAGGTAACTAACTGTTAAGTCAGTAAAAAAGAGTTGAGAACCTTTTCAGTGTTAATAAGAATAAAAAATACATATGACTACAATGCTAAGTTATTATTAGATAATAATTTGCCAATAGTTGCACACTGAATTAGTGATCATTGCAGTTGAGTATCACAGTTTCCGGTTTTCTCATTCTTCACTCATTTATTCAACAGCCATGTGCTAAGGTACTAGACTATGACAAACCCTGGAGTTACAAGATCAAGATGATACAGTCCACCCCTCAGCAATCGTATGCTATAACCTGAAAAAGTAGACAAATAGGCAGTTTCCATGCCAAGTCATAGACACCCTGACAGGTATAAAACAGGGCACTATTAGAACATAGGAGGGACACCTATCCCAGTTTTGTCTCGATATTGTAGGCTTTTTGGTGGAGGCATGGTTAGTGGATGCCTGAAGGACATGAAAAAAAGATTGGCAGTTAGAGCCAAGAAGCAAGCACAAAGAGCTGGAGGTGAAGGAAGAGCACCGGGGAGTTCTGTGCCGTCCAGTTTGGCTGGACGCTAGAACAAAGGGGCAGAATACAGTAAGTGGTCAGAGCTATGCCTGAGGAACTTGACAAGAACCAAATGAACATGGCTGTGTATATTCCATGAAAAGGAATTTGGAACTTTTCCTGAGGGCAAAAGTAAACCAATGACACTGTAAATGACTGGGGATTTAAAGTGTTAACCTCTCAAGCGACTGCTTACAAACTGTACCGGCCTCAGGTTACTAGATGAGACTGGGGTGTTTTGGCCTTAAAAATCACTACCAACGGCTGGGCATGGTGGCTCATGCCTGTAATCCCAGCACTTTGGGAGGCCGAGGCTGGCCGATCACCTGAGGTCAGGAGCTCAAGACCTGCCTGACCAACATAGAGAAACACCATCTCTACTAAACATACAAAATTAGCCAGGGTGGTGGTGTATTCCTATAATGCCAGCTACTTGGGAGGCTGAGGCAGGAGAATCGCTTGAACCCCAGAGTCAGAGGTTGCGGTGAGCCAAGATTGCACTCCAGCCTGGCAACAAGAGCAAAACTCCGTATACTTACTAACTAACTAACTGAATGAATGAATGAATGAATGCCTTTCTGAGTTGGCTGTGGGTTTGGGGTACTCCCTGAGCGATCTGTCCTGTTCCAAGATGCTCCAAAGAATTATGAAAAATATGTGGCTCCCCATGAAGCCCAAGTTTACCAGAAGATTTGGGTAGGAAGGGGGCTGATGGGCTTCATCATTTATAAAATCCTGGCTGCTGATTAAAGAAGCAAGGCTGCAAAAGCTTCAGCTGCTGCTCATGGTCATCAGTAACCAGCTTTACTTGGAGTACACGTGAAAGAAAATGTCAGTCTGCCTGTAAATTTGAGCAAGCTGTGTTAGATGGGGAGCGTGGAACATCACTGTACACGCATTTCAACTGTTTACTTCATGGCATGAATGAATGCATCTGTGAGATGCACAAAAAAAGAGAAGTGGGGAAAGATCTAAAATCTACACCCTATTGTCAAAGTTAAAAGAGCTAGAGGAGCAAGATCAAATTCAAAACCTAGCAGAAGACAAGAAATAACTAATATCAGAGAAGAACTGAAGGAGACAGCGACACAAAAAAAACCCTTCAAAAAATCAGTAAATCCAGCCGCTGGTTTTTTTGAAAAGATCAACAAAATAGATAGACTGTCAGTCAAACTAATAAGAAAAAAAAGAGAGGAGAATCAAATAGATGCAATTAAAAATGATAAAGGGGATATCACCACTGATTCCACAGAAATACAAACTACCAACAGAGATTACTACAAACACCTCTATGCACATAACAGTAAATCCAGAAGATTTGGATAAATTTCTAGACACGTACACCCTCCCAAGACTAAACCAGGAAGAAGGTGAATTCCTGAATAGACTGATAACAAGGTCTGATGCTGAGGCAGCAATTAATAGCCTACCAACCAAAAAAACCCAGGTCCAGATGGGTTCACAGCCAAATTCTACCACACGTACAAAGAGGAGCTGGTACCATTCCTGTTGAAACTATTCCAAACAATACAAAAAGAGAGAATCCTCCCTAACTCATTTTATGAGACCAACATCATCTTCATACCAAAACCTGGCAGATACAAAACTAAAGAAGAAAATTTCAGGACAATATCCATGATGAACATTGATGCAAAAATCTTCAATAAAATACTGGCAAACTCAATGCAACAGCACATCAAAAAGCTTATCCATCATGATCAAGTAGGCTTCATCCTGGAGACGCAAGGCTGGTTCAATATATACAAATCTATAAATGTAATGAATCACATAAACAGAACCAAAGACAAAAACCACATGATTATCTCAATAGATGCAGAGAAGGATTTCCATAAAATTCAACAGCCCTTTATGCTAAAAACTCTTAATAAACTAGGTATCGATGGAACGTATCTCAAAATAATAAAAGCTATTTATGACAAACCCATAACCAATATTATACTGAATGGGCAAAAACTGGAAGCATCCCCTTTGAAAACTGGCACTACACAAGGGTGCCCTCTCTCACCATTCCGATTCAACATAGTATTGGAAGTTCTAGCCAGAGCATTCAGGCAAGGAAAAGAAATAAAGTGTATTCAATTAGGAAACGAGGAAGTCAAATTGTCTCTATGGGCAGATGACATGATTGTATATTTAGAAGACCCCATCGTCTCATCCCAAAATCTCCTGAAACTGATAAGCAACTTCAGCAAAGTCTCAGGATACGAAATCAATGTGAAAAATCACAAGCATTCCTATACACCAATAACAGACTTAAAGAGAGCCAAATCATAAGCAAACTCCCATTCACAATTGCTACGAGAATAAAATACCTAGGAATACAACTAGCAAAGGATGTAAAGGACCTCTTCAAGGAGAACTACAAACCACTGCTCAAGGAAATAACAGAGGACACAAACAGATGGAAAAACATTCCATGCTCATGGTTAGGAAGAATCAATATCGAGAAAATGGCCATACTGCCCAAAGTAATTTATAGATTCAATGCTATCCCCATCAAGCTATAGTGACCTTCTTCACAGAACTGGAAAAAACCACCTTAAACTTCATATGGAACCAAAAAACAGCCTGCATAGCCAAGACAATCCTAAGCAAAAAGAACAAAGCTGGAGGCATCATGCTACCTGACTTCAAACTATACTACAAGGCTACAGTAATCAAAACATTATGGTACTGGTACCAAAACAAAGATATAGACCAATAGAACAGAACAGTAATCATAACAGCATAGTACTGGTCCCAAAACAAAGATGTAGACCAATGGAACAGAACAGTGGCCTTGGAAGTAATGCCACACATCTACAACCATACTGGACAAAAACAAGCAATGGGGAAAGGATTCCCTATTTAATAAGTAGTGTTGGGAAAACTGGCTAGCCATGTGCAGAAGGCTGAAACTGGACCCCTTCCTTACACCTTATACAAAAATTAATTCCAGATGGATTAAAGAGTTAAACTAACTAACTCTAGAGAGTTAACTCTTTAAGAACTAACACTATAAAGACCCTAGAAGAAAACCTAGACAGTATCATTCAAGACATAGGCATAGGCAAGGACTTCATGACTAAAACACCAAAAGCAATGGCAACAAAAGCCAAAACTGACAAATGAGATCTAATTAAACGTAAGAGCTTCTGCATAGCAAAAGAAACCATCATTAGAGTGAACCAGCAGTCAACAAAATGGGAAAAAATTTCAGCAAGCTACCCATCTGACGAAGGGTTAATATCCAGAATCTACAAGGAACTAAAACAGATATACAACAAAAAATACCGACCCATCAAAAAGTGGGCAAAAGATATGAACAGGCACTTTTCAAAAGAAGACATTTATGTGGCCAAAAAACACATGAAAAAATGCTCATCATCACTGGTCTTTAGAGAAATGAAAATCAAAACCACATTGAGATACCATCTCATGCCAGTTAGAATGGCGATTATTAAATCTGGAGACAAATGCTGGAGAGGATATGCAGAAATAGGAACACTTTTACACTGCTGGTGGGAGTGTAAATTAGTTTAACCATTGTAAAAGACAGTGTGGCGATTCCTCAAGATCTAGAAATAGAAATTCCATTTGACCCAGCAATCCCATTACTGGATATACACCCAAAGGATTATAAATCATTCTATCATAAAGACACATGCACATGTATGTTCATTGTGGCACTGTTTACAATAACAAAGACTTGGAACCGACCCAAATGCCCATCAATGATAGACTAGAAAATGTGGCACATATACACCATGGAATACCATGCAGCCATAAAAAATGATGAGTTCACGTCATTTGCAGGGACACAGATGAATCTCGAAACCATCATTCTCAGCAAACTGACACAAAAACAGAAAACCAAACACCAAATGTTCACTCATAAGTGGGAGCTGAACAGTGATAACACATGGACACAGGGAGGTGAAGATCACACACCAGGGCCCGTTGTGGAACAGGTGACTCGGGAAGGTATAGTGGCGGGTGGAGAGACTGGGGAGGGATAACATTAGGAGAAATACCTAATTAGGTGATGAGTGGGATGGAGGCAGCGAACCACCATGGCATGTGTATATCTATGTAACAATCCTGCAAGATCTGTACATGTACCCTAGAACTTAAAGTACAATTAAAAAAAAAAAAAGAAAAAATCACTACAATAACCCTGAGAACTTGATGATGCCTTTGTTTTCTGAGGATGGTTTCTGTGTGCTGGCTGACAGTCCCATAGGGATGGCAAAAGAAAAGTGTAGAGCCTGACTTCTCGAGCTTTTTTTTCAAGCTATGGAAGGTGATAATTCATGAGGCATAGTATGCTCTTCATTATACATGTTTGAGTTTTCACATCATTAGATGTGTGTAAGAGGGAATATTTAATGTAGGACCTGTTAACCGAAGAATGAAAAGGGATGTCATTTGCAGTTTATTTCACACATATATTACTTAATCTAAATTTAATTTATAAATTTTGGTAATGGCCAGCTGCAGTGGCTCATGCCTGTAATCCCAGCACTTTGGGAGGCCAAGGCCAGTGGATCACGAAGTCAGGAGTTCAAGACCAGACTGGCCAAGATGGTGAAACCCTGTCTCTACTAAAAATACAAAAACTGGCTGGGCATAGTGGCAGGCACCTGTAATACCAGCTACTTGGGAGGCTGAGGCAAGAGAATTGCTTGAACCCGGGCAGCAGAGTTTGCAGTGAGCTGAGATTGTGCCACTGCACTCCAGCCTGGGCAATAGGGTGAGACTCTGTCTCAGAAAAAAAAAATTTTTTTTTGGGTAACTTACCTGTTACTCCTGCTGAATGTATTTCTTTATCCAGCTTCTGCTGCATCTGAAATAAGTCAAATATTATTTATAATGTTTAAGAAGAGACCTTCTTATGGTAAGAAGTATCAATTACAAAATGTGGCCTTTATATAATACTTTCAGAGACTAGACCTAACTTCAAGATTGCTTTTTAAAAAATCACATAAATTCATATTTTAAATTTAGGTAAAGGAGAACATATATGTGTTATGCTGTTTAATCTCATAAAAGCACAATTAATATTGGTCTGTTGGACAATGTCATTTCAAAAATGTGAGGTTTTCCCTTATTAGTACAGAGGTTAAACAAGTCAACTCATATTTTGCAATGAGTGCATTACTTTCCCATTCTTATCAAAACTCTGCCCTTCATAAAAGTCTAATCAGTTTTTCACTTTAATGAATAGTTCCTTAAAATGAACGCTCTAGAATTAGAAACTAGGAAAACAATATAGTCATTTAACTGCAACTTGGATTTTGCAACTTTGATTTCTTTTCAGAAATTAGTACCCATTTTTGAAGCATCTGACAAGTTATAGTTATCTACTTAATTATGAAAGGCGTGGGAATATTTCAAACTTATTGTCAGTATCTCTATCTAGAGTGCTCTCATTTAAATCTTTTGTAGAATAGGCACTCTCTCATTAAAGGCCCAGAAAGGGTCTGAGATGGTTTGTGGCGAGAATGATAATGATATCTAATGCCTTTATAAATTTTAGGTGTCAATTTTTTTTACTAACAGGTTAACCAATATTTTGAGCCTCCTTTCCATAACATTTCTGTGACAAAAAACATTATAAATAGGCTTTACAGAGTAAGTAACATTGTGACACGGTAAAAGCCCCGTGAAACTGCATACCTCAACTATACCTCGGCTTTCTGTTGAAACTGCTCTCTGTAACCCTGATGTGACAGGCGAGCAGCCCAAACCCACGCCATGTTGGCCCCTGCAACTTGTAATAAGTCACTAAGGTCTGTAATTTCCACCCTACCCAGACGATGTGTAAACTAATGCTTAACTTCCATGAACCACTTAAGTAACAATCGGAATGTCCGAAGCCCCTCACCCTCACCCCTGCCCAGGAGGTGGTTTACAGAATGTCCGAAGTCCACTGGTCCTGGGAACGTCCAAAGCCCCTCGTCCCCTTCCCTGCCCAGGAGGTGGTTTATGGGCATAAAAGGTCTTGACACCCTCCTTTCGGGGCCACGGGTTGAAGAGACGTGAGTCCTCCTCCGTGGCCACCAGCAACAAAGACCCTGCAATTTGGCATACTTTTGTCTTGGCGTTAACTTTCTGTTGTCGCTCTGGTATAACAACATGACAACAGCATTACCAGCCAGGCCTTATAAAAGAAGTAACTCAATACCAGATAAAGGGGGAAGCCTTTCTTCAAAGAACCCCTAGATATTGCCACCCATAAGCAGTATGTAAAAGTACATTTTTACATGACTCAAACTAAGACACTACTACTGTAAAGTTATCTTTTCTCCAAAAAACTCTTCTGCTAAATCTTACCAGTGTAATAAATTGTATTATTTCTTTCTACCCCATTCACAAATACTTTCGTACTACCTCAATTTGGTTAACATAAAAATGAGATACTCTCCTTAACAAATTGCTTACTTTTATACTGAAGAAATCATAACTCTGTAGAGGAGAATACTTCTGTATAACAACTTCAAATAAAGGTCATTTTATCTTCAAACTCTTAGAAATAAGTACATGGTAGAAGTCTCTGCCCCTTTCCACTCCCGGAGTGGCTTCCCCCTACACCAATTCTCTTCCAGCCTTTCCCTGACCCTTGACTATTTTGCCACATAAATGACAGTGGAGGGCAACAGCCTTTGGGAAAGAGATCCCAGGTCAGATGTGAAAGCAGAGGGAAAAGGGACAGACCCAGGACACAGGGACAAAGTGCCTCTGGGACCCAAAAGCTTAGGAAAGGGGTATTGAGTGTTGATGACTCCAGTTTTTTCCTAGCCAGTGAAAGGCCCCAAAAAATTGAGAAAAAATAGTTCCTCAAAAATCTTCCCTTGCATCTGATCTGCTTTTTATACTCTCTCATCACCATCTTGTAAAATGATACATTACCTCACTTTTCTGTTAAGTACTGTGAGCAGAAAAAATACCTTGGGCTCCAAAATAACTAAGCTAAAGGGAAAACTCAAGCTGGAAATTGCTTAGTGAAAACCTGCCTCCCATTCTATTCAAAGTTACCTCTCTGCTCACTGAGATAAATGTATATCTGACTGTCTCCTTCAGAAAGGCAAATCAGAAACTCAAAAGAATGCCACTGTTTGTCTCACCTATCTGGAAGGAAGCCCCCTCCCAACTTCCAGTCTTCCTACCTTTGCTTCAAGTTGTCCCACCTTTCCAGACTGAACCAATGTACTTCTTACATATATTAATTGATGTCCCCTGTCTCCCTAAAATGTATAAAAACAAGATGTGCCCCGACCACCTTGGATACATGTCGTCAAGATTTCCTGAGGCTGTGTCATGGCATGTGTTCTCAACTTTGGCAAAACAAACTTTCTCAATTAACTGAGGCCTGTCTCAAATTGTGGGGGTTCACAGTACTAATGAGAACATTATATTGGCATCATGCTTAACAATTTACAGATATATTTAACATTCATTTTCCTTTTGTACCCAGTGGTACAATTTCATGACTGAAGCATCTGGATGCTAATCATCTTATTTGTTTTTCAGAAAAAGAAAACCTAAGCAAACAATATCATTAAAAACCTCAGCTAGCTGGGCTCCTGAAATCTATGTATTAAAACAATAATTTAATGCATTGCCTTTTAAGCTATTTGGCTGCAATGCTGTCTAAGAAACCACAGATTTGCTCTTCTGTGATATGTTAGGACATGAAATAGCCAGGTAAACACAACAAGGTCGAGGCCTCATTCCATGTGGGCCTATGCTAATTTTCTGTGCATTAAGAAAATCATAAAAACACACCAAAAAAAGCCAGGTATGGTGGCTCACACATGTAATGCCTGGACTTTGGGAGGCTGAGGCAGGCAGATCACGAGGTCAGGAGTTCAAGACCAACCTGGCCAATATAATGAAACCCCATCTCCACTAAAAATACAAAAATTAGCTGGGTGTGGTGGTGGATGCCTATATTCCCAGCTGCTTGGGAGGCTGAGGCAGGAGAATCGCTTGAACCCAGGAGACAGGTTGCAGTGAGCCAAGATTGCACCGCTGCACTCCACCCTGGGCAACAGAGCAAGACTCCATCTCAAAAACAAAACAAAACAAAACAATAGGCTGGGCATAGTGGCTCACACCTGTAATCCAAGCACTTTGGAGGCCAAGGGGGGTGGATCACCTGAGATCAGGAGTTCAAGACCAGCCTGACCAACATGGTGAAACCCTGTCTTATAAAAAAAATCAAAACAAAAACCAATAAACAAAATAACAACAACAACAACAAAACCACTGAAACTATAAGCCAATGTGCATTGACAGAAATTTAAAAAATAAAAATAAACACAAAGAAAACTATTTTTTTTGTTCATACAAATGTTTTATGGATTTTGTAATTTTTGTAAGAGGCAGAATCTTGCTATGTTGCCCAGGCTGGAGTGCTACAGTGTTACAGAACAATCATTACACACTGAAGCCTTGAACTCCTGGGCTCAAGTGATCTTTCTGCCCTCAGCCTCAGGTGTAGCTGGGATTACAGGTGTGTGCCACTGTGCTCAGCTTTTATAATTTTCCTCCAGTTGAAAAATGGACAAATATTAGACAAATACCTTAATCTGAGTTAAGCACAGTTGAACTCCTTTTTTTCTTTACCAATTCTATAATTGACACAGCTTGTCATTCTTGGATCCATTTTGAAATCCTCAGAAATAGACTTACTCTGAGTGAAACTGTTACAGTCAAGTGAGCATAGAAAGTCAACACCAAGACAAAAGTATGCCAGATTGCAGGGTCTTTATTGCCGGCGGCCACGGAGGACTCACATCTCTCCAACCCGTGGCCCTGAAAGCAGGGTGTCAAGACCTTTTATACCTGTACAACCACCTCAGAAGTGAGGGTGAGGGGTGTGGGTGGGAATGAGGGGTTTCAGACATTCTGAGGGATAGTAGATTCTGTAAATCATCTCCTGCGTGGAGATGAGGGTGAGGGGCTCCGGACACTCCGAGAGCCAGGGGACTTCTGACATTCTGATTGTTACTTAAGCAGTTCACAAAGTCAAGATAAGCATTTGTTTACACATTGTCTGCGTAGCATGGAAATTACAAGTCACAGGGGCCAAGATAATGTGGGTTTGGACTGCTTGCCTGTCACATTTGGGTTACAGAGAGCAGTTTCCATGGAAAGCTGAGGTATGGTTGAGGTATGCAGTTTTATAGGGCTTTACCATGTCACAAAACACGTGGTTGAACTAAAAGGTTCCTGTTACTGGTCCAGGGGAGATGTCCATGTGCAGCTTTACATGGCATTTGGGGTAGAAAGAATAGAATTGATTCTGTCTGGTCACATTTGCTATTGAAGAACTCTAGACATCACTGCCACCTTAGTCATAAAATCAATTAGTAAGACCATGCACATCAAAGTATACCTTTGTTAAAATCTAACTTAATTGTGGTTTTAAAAGAAATTTAAAATGTGTCCGTTTGGTTACTGAATCAAGTTAACAAAGGAGTAATCTCCTGTGAATGAGAGCTCCGGGGATTCAAAAATCACTAAAATTTCTGTCTCCTCTTTATTAACAGAGATAATTATTACCTTTGCTTACCACACACAACACAATTAAACAACTGAGTATTTCAGCAAGTAACATGCCAGAATTATATCAGAAATCTAAACACCAAAGGAAAAAAGATAATATAACTAACCCTCAACATGAAGCTCTCCATGCTCTCATCTGAAGACCTGCTTTCTCTTCCAATATGTCTTCTGTTGAGACCTTCACTAAGATTTCCAACAGAAGGTGACACTAGGAATGGCCTTGTAGTAGAAGCAGTGGCTGCATATCTGGTCTTCTCTTTCTCCGCAGTAACCTGGGCACTGACCTCTGCTGTCATCTCCATGGTTCTATGAAGATTACAAAAGACAAATGCTTAGTATTTCATTTTTTTCTAAATGATTCCTAAATGACTTCAAGTCTTCCAGAAGTTGCCATAAGAGTAAATGGAATATACTGTAAGCCATATTTTAACTCTGAAAATGTGTTAGAGCATGCATACTGTATCCAGTTATAGTTTTAACATTGGTCTAAAGAAGTACATCTATTTCTAGGGGGAACAACTACTTGTTGGTTGGAAATCCCCCTAGAAATCATGTTGTACTCCTTAAATATATACAATAAATCATGTTGTACTCTTTAAATATATACAATTAAAAAGCTAAAAGAAAAAAATAAAAGCTAGAAATATTTGTATTGAGTAAACTAGTTGAGATTTTTAAAAAACTATCAGTCAAAGAGATTTTCAAACAATTGTTTTTACCGCCCTTGTATATTTCACCCATTATCTGGAAAAAATTGAGCATTTGGCATTGAGGAATCATTCAAGGAGACTTTCCCTAGGGGAGAATAAGATGGCTGAGATCGAAGAGAGCTAAAGCAGCATCGACTACCGCTGTGGCCCATGCCTCAGAGGTGGGGCCTGCCCTTTCTGTCTTCCACACACCCCCTCAGGCTGACCGAGGTGCTTTTTTCTTTTTTTACCACTTAGTAAGTAATACGTCCCTTTAACCCTATGTTAATCATTTTGTATTTCACAAGTGTGTCTTTACGTAGAGTGGAAAAACTACACAGGACGCTTCTTCTCAAGGAGCCCTCTAACAGTCAAGTGAAGGGAATTTACTCAGTGCCAGAATGTGCCCAGAGTTGTCATACTTGACCCAAGGTTTCAGCTGCCATCTTCCAAAAATTAATTAAATTCATTAATATTTTGAATTAAGGGAATACTGACAATTTTTATCATGATATCACTGTCTAAATTATGAAGCTTCACAAATATTTAGCGGAATCCCTAATAGATTGGGTTAACTATACAAGAATATTAAGGGGCTGGGGGAAGCCACGTAAAACCAACAACAGGAGTGACATGACTGTCCTGGACTAAGATTTTAAAGGTCAAGTTCATTTACTATTTTCTATTTTACTTAAAGTTTAAGTTCATTTACTATTTATAATTTACAATATTCAAAAATTGTATAGTCTAGTTAGCTTTCACTTCCCGCACATCTCATGAACCTGTCTCACTGGAAGTTATGCTCTGGATGGCAAATTAATGAGCTTAACTTATTTGCTATGATTCTGTATACTGACTTGCCTTCTCAGTCCACTTGACAAGGATCTTACAAAATTTATTCCTTCTACGTAGATATCCTTATATCTTTCCAATTCGATTTTATTTTCGGCTTGCGAAGTTTTTACTCTGGAGAGCTCAGATTGCAGGTCTTTGATTGTGAGTTCCATCTGGGTTTTTTCTGCGGTAATATCATTCACCCTTTGCACTAACTGTTCTAACTGTTCCTGAGGTGCTGCTTGAGTCTAAAATTAATTAAAAGGGAACATTTTAAAGTAATTATAACCTGAATAATTACTGTGCATTTGTTTCCTTTTGTTTGGAGTCAGTTATTCAGACAACAATTTTAAGTACGTGAAGAAAGAAAGAAGCTCAAGCTTCACATATTTATCATCAGTATCAACTGAATTAACGATTGATTCTGAGTTGCACAACAATCCTCCAAACAATGACAGAAACAAGTTAAGATTTTAAAATGGAACCATGTAGATTAAAAGCACTTCAAGAGTATGGTATAATTTCTCAATCACAATTTTTTCTTTTTTTTACTTTTTCTATTAGTCTTCTTTTATGCATACTGGCCTTAGTAATCAATGATTTTCTAGTGAGAATTCTTATTATGGAAGATCAATTTAGTTAGAAGAATGATGGAAACTAAAATATTTAAAGGGAGAAACAGATATCACCTTCCTTCTAGAAGTCTGCCAAACAAATTGCTGTAAGAAAAGTACAGAAAACATATACGATGGATATATCCAAGATAGAATCTGCAGCGAAACGAATGAAAGCACATTGCAGACAATTAAACCAACCTGCAAGGAGAGACTGATTTCCTTTAACGCTTCTACTATCCGTCTTGATCTTTCTTCAATCGGCACCTCATACTGTTCAGCTTCACCACGTTCTAACATACTTACCTCCATATAACTTTTGAGATTTACTATTTCTTGTTTCCGCTGCTTATTTTCCTCCTCTAGTGTTTGACATTTCCTTATTAATGCTTTCACAGAGAATAATGTCTGCCGAAGAACTTCATTATCTGCGTCCAGATCTGGACATCGTGAAGGTGCAGTTTTCTGTGCTTCTGTAAGGTCATCCTGCATGAATCAAAAAACAATATACTTTGGTAATGAAGAAGGTAGACAGAGGCCGGGTGTGGTGGCTCACACCTGTAACTCCAGCACTTTAGGAGGACGAGGCGGATGGATCACCTGAGGTCAGGAGTTTGAGACAAGCCTGGCCAACATGACAAAACCCCATCTCTACTAAAAGCACAAAAATTAGCTGGGTGTGGTGGGGGGTGCCTGTAATCCCAGCTACTCAGGAGACCGAGGCAGGAGAATGGCTTGAATTGGGGAGGTGGAGGTTGCAGTGACCAGAGACAGTGCCACTGCATGCTAGCATGGGCAGAAAAGAAAAAAAGATAAAAGAAAGTAGACTGAGAATGTTCTAACACAAAACTAATCATTTTTGAAATGAATTCAGTTGCAATAAAATATTACCTATATACTCTTGTAGATTCATAAAAAACAGACCATTGGATTACTCAGAAAATTAAAAACAAAGTTAAAACCACCAGAATTTTGGGAGTGTGAATTACTTCTACCATTGTGGAAGACAGTGTGGCGATTCCTCAAGGACCTAGATAGAAATTCCATTTGACCCAGCAATCCCATTACTGGGTATATATCCTAAGAATTATAAATTGTTCTATTGTAAGGACATATGCACAATAATGTTCATTGCAGCACTGTTTACAATAGCAAAGACCTGGAACCTACCCAAATGCCCATCAATGATAGACTGGAGAGGGAAAATGTGGCACATATACACCATGGAATATTATGCAACCATCAAAAATGATGAGTTTGTGTCCTTTGTAGGGACATGGATGAACCTGGAGACCATCATTCTCAGCTAACTGACACAAAAACAGAAAATGAAATACCGCATATTCTCACTCATAGATGGGTGGTGGACAATGAGAACACATGGATGGACACAGGGAGGGGAGCACTACACACTGGGTCTGTTGAGGGGAATAGGGGAGGGACAGCGGTGGGTGGGGAGTTGGGGAGAGATACCACACGGAGAAATGCCAGATATAGGTGAGCGGGAACAAGGCAGCATATCACACTGCCATGTGGGTACCTATGCAATTACCTTGCATGTTCTTCACATGTACCCCAAAACCTAAAATGCAATAAAAATAAATAAAAACCACCACCAGAATTCACAAAAATATATCCTTTACTTTCATCATTTTTTTCCACATAACATTTGGATTTGATCTTAGACTTCTGTTTTTCTATGATCATTTCATGGCTTTCCTCCTTAAAATGGCTCTAAGTCACCCCCTTAGCACAAGTCTCTTAGTCCTTTAACCCAATGTCATTCCCGTTAATTTGCATGGAAGTTTTAGGGGTGTCATATTAAATTACTTGGGCCTCAGTCAAGACATGGCTCCCATAATAAGACTCTGAAAATAAGACTCTAATAAATCTTGAAAAAAGTGGATTCCAGCACCACAAGCCTCTTGCTGAACTGCAAATGTCTTAAGTTAATTTGAATTACATTTCAAGGAGTAATGACACTTGGCGTTAAGAAGCAATCACATCTCCCAGTATAAAAGTTGAATGGCATGATCCGTACCACTTTTCTGAATAAAAATGCCTTAGTTTAGTAAGTAGCACAGTCTTGTAATTCATTGCTGCTTTACACGAAATAAGAGAGCACATTAAACGATGACAACGAAAAAGCTCCCTGAAATTTCCGTGGTGCTGAGTTGGAAAGAACTGCTTTCCTTTAGAGGAAATGACTAGGACTCTTTTATTTTAAAAAGGTAAGTGAAGTGGTGGTTCCGAAACATCTGCAAATTGCTTGCCACTTCTCCCATGACATTCCCTCTCCTGAATACAAGCTGGCATTAATAACTGGCTTCTCGTGAACATAATGTGGCAGAACTGCTGTGTGACTGCTAAGGTTGGGTTACAAAATGTCATACAGCTTCCACCTGACTCTCTTTCTCTAGGGACTCTAGTGCTTCAAATGTAGCCACCACGCTATGAGAAAGCCCAAACTACATGGTGCATCATCATGTAGGTGGGTGTTTGAGTTGTCTTCCCTACCTAATGTCTGCCAAAAGCAGCTTCAAATGCCACAAAGGTGAATGAACAAGCCTTTAGATGATTCTAGTCCCCAGCTTTAAGACACCTCAGCTGATGCCAAGTAAAGAAAAAGTGAGCTGGCCCCACTGAGCCTTGCTTATAACTACAGCTTATGAACAAAATAGATGTTTTGAGACACGACATTTTGTTACATACCAAGAAGTAACCGATACAGATACGGACACTGCATATAGATTGCATAATAACAAAAACTACTAAAACATGTAGGATTACCCCTGGACTAGGAGCTAAGCAGAAGTTAAAAGGACCTACAGAAGAATAAGCATGAAAACAAAAAGAGTCTTAAAGCGACTGTGAGTGGAAGCCTGATGGTCCTCGAAGAGGCTGGTAGGAAGGGTTTTAAGGATAGTGAAGAAAATGACAGTGGAACCCGAAGGAAAGGACACTGTTACTACACAGCTGCTGAAAGTAAAACCAATGCAAGAGATAAGCTAAAGAAAGACTACTGCATATACAGCAACCAGCACTTTCTGGGTTTAAGTATCTGTTTCCTTTTTATAGCCTTTCCACATATCAGAGTCCCAAATACAGACAGTCCTTAACTTAGCATGGTTCAATTCAACATTTTCTGACATCGTATAATAGTGTGAAAATAATATCAGTTGTGTACACCTCTTAGCTTAAGGGGGTGGCTGCATAAAAATAAAGTCACCGTAAATGGAATTTATTGTAAATGGAAAACCTACTCCCAAATTCTGACATTTGCAATTTATAATGGTCCACAAATTGCAAATATCCTACATAACAAATGCAAATGTCATCCAGGCATAACCCCATCCTAACTTGAGGAGCACCTGTATTGCTGAGATAAATGGTCTCTGGGATAAAATCGAATCCAGGGTGGCCAGGGAACACCATCCGAAGGTGAAGCCAAGATTGTGACTATAAGACCCTTTCTTAAGACCTCTGAAAGATTTAAGGTGGTTCCTCAAATTCCCTTAAAGATCTTAAGGGTATAAACATCTGAAGGCACTGTCTTACTCAGCCTCACAGGAAGTGCAAGGTGAAGGGCTTATCTCTAAGAGATCTGGACATGTGGTTTTTCCAATGACAAGAACCCAAGTAAAATTCACAGCACTCTTAATTATTAAGAGAACTGTAGTAACAATAGCACTGCTTGCTAGCGTGGATTAAAAGACATCAAGACAGTAAAAATGAAAAGAGGCCTTAGAACCTAAGAAGTTCTATGGGGAGGAAGCTGGCTGAGAAAACGACTTAGCTGAAAACCCAGGTCACTGCTTAAGAAAGGATATAACAAAGAGCCAAGAAGGTACCGTAAAGAGCCACAGAGGATGGCTCCCATGAAGTCCAAATCAAAGAAGCAGAAGTACACAACAGGCTGTATTTCAGAATTGCTGTGGTCTAGTATTTCCTTTGTGACTCCCATTTTCTCTCTGTTCAATAGGAGGGTCCATGGCAGTTTAGGAGAATACTGGGTGGGTGAGTGGTAGATAACTTGCCTCTTTAGTTCTTAAGTCTTTGTGTTAACAAGAAATACACTCACAGGGTTATACCACAGAAACCACAACCCCAGGGTGAATCCCTACCAGACGTGGTAAAGACAGGATCTTGCGCTTCAAGCCTGAACCTGCTGCCATATTAACTGCAATGTGTGTGTGAAGTGGGGGGTAATAATTAGAAATGAGTGTGTTTTTCAAGTGGTAGAAAATTTTAAAATTATAGGGTCGATTGTGCATGTTTTAAAACATGGCTATACCTTCCTTAATATGCACAGCACAGACAGACATCATCGAGAAGGCTGACAGAACGGCCAGCACTCACCTCCTTCAAAAAGAAAAACCAAAACAGCAAGTAGGTAAACATAACTTGAGGAAAACATCAAAGAGAACACACTGGAATTCAGCAGGTAATTGATGGGGATCCTCTGAAGACAGAAGGAAAGAGAACTGAGGTAGCCAGCCCAGCCAGGATTATCTCAAAGCCAGGACAGATTCCCCAAAATCCCTTGCCCCACAGCACCCTATACTTGTGGAAATAAATTGTCACCTAATAGCCCACCAGGGAAACTACTCTAGGTCAAAGGGATCCTAAGTGGGTACTCTCCAGAGCCTGGGAGCCACCTGACTGCCACCACTGCCACTAACAGCAGGCCTGTGCTCTTCAGTGGCAGTGCTGTGCATACCTGTGTATACCTTTAGGAGCCCTGAGGACTGGCCCACTCAAGTGTACCATGCCGGAGCCTGAGAACAAGCCTACCGAACCCACCAGGGCTGGTGCCCATGTGAGCCATATGAAAGCCTGAGGACAAGGTCACTTTGCTTGCTGCTGCTGTTGTTGCTGCCAGTGCTCACATACACTGTCCAGGGCCCTGAGAAGCAGCCCACTTCACCCAGGCCTGCGTGTATTTACCCAGGCCCCGTCTACCACTACCACCAAGGACAGTCCCACTGCCCCACCGGTACCTGCACATGCCGGCCAGGAGCATGAAGACAGGGCTACCTCAACAGCCACTGACAAAGGCTCTTGCACGTCCCTTTAGTGAGCCTGTGGACAAGCCTGCTCCACACACTGCCAAAGGAATCCCCCCAAATGTTCCTCATAGAGGGCCAGAGAGAAATGCCCATACAGCCTGCTTTCATCACTACCAGTGCCCATGCATGTGACCAAAGAATCCAAGGTCAGGCCCAGCTGCTACTGTCATCTCCAGTGCCACAAGTGTCACCAAGGTCCTTTGGGCTGGCCCATGACTGCCACTCTGATCCCAGCACACACCACCTGGAGGCCCAAAAGCCAGCCCACTCAGGCACTCTATTGCCACCAAAAACTGGCAAGCCTGGCCTAGTGCTGCCAGTGCTAGTACTTTGTGTGTGCCACCAATGTGCCTGAGGACTGGCCTGCTATCCTCCCCATCACCATCAAGGCCTCGCCACAGCATCCCAAATGACTAACAACCACACCATAAGCCACTGAGTAACTTACAAATACTGATGCTCATTACAGCAGAAGAAAGCATAAGTATGTGGAGACTACACCAATGCACCCACCCATCATCAATGCCAGAGCACCATACTTAACCAACAACATAGATACATCTACAGAAAAAAGTCAACCCCTAAAACTCGATGAAGTGACTATTATACCAGCTACACAGTTATCAACATTGAGGACACAAGCAGCATAAAAAATCAAAGAAACAAGACACCTCCAAAGGAACACAGTAATTCTCCAGTAACAGATCCTGAAGAAAAGGAAGCCTATAAAATTCAAAACAATAAGCTAAAGGAAACATAGTGAGATACAGAATAATATAAAGGAATCAGAAGAGATTTCTGATAGCAAAGATAGAAAATACAAAGGAATCAGGAAAATGATTTATGATCTAAATCAGAAATTCACCAATGAAAAACATAGCATTAATAGGAACCAAACAGAAATCCTGGAACTGAGAATTCAATACATAAAATAAAAACAACTGAGAATGTTGGTAATAGACTAGATCAAGCAGAAGAATGAATTTCTGAACTTGAAGAGAGGTTTTTATATGAGGTCAGACAAATAAAAAGCAAAAAGAAAAAACAAGAAAGTAAAAAGAATGAAGACAAGCCAGGCACGGTGGCTCATGCCCATAATCCCAGCTCTTTGGGAGGCTGAGGCAGGCAGATCACCTGAGGTCAGGAGTTCAAGACCAGCCTGACGAATATGGTGAAACCCCATCTTTGAAAATACATATATAGAAAAAAAAAAAAGAATGAAGACAGTGTATGTGATATATGGGCCATGATGAGCCAAAAATTTTTCAAATATTGGGAGTTGCAGAAATAGAAGAGAGGGGAAAAAACACATAAAACCTATATAATGAAATAATAGCTGAAAAACTCCCAAGTGTTGTGAGAGACGTAAACATCTAGATACAGACATCTCAAAGATCCCCAAAGAAATACAATTTTAAAAGTCTTCTCTGAGGCACTTCAGAGTCAAATTTCAAAAGTCAAAGACAAAGAACAAAAGAAAAACACCAAGTCACATACAAGGGAATTCGTATCAGACAGACAGCATGTTTGTCAGCAGAAACCTTAGAGGAAAGGACACAATCAGATGATATATTTAATATGTGGGAAGAAAAAGACTGCCAGTCAAGAATACTGTATCTAGCGAAGCTATCCTTTAAACTGAAAAAGAGGGGCCAGGCGCAGTGGCTCATGCCTGTAATCCTAGCACTTGGAAAGGCCAAGGTGGGTGGACTGCCTGAGCTCAGGAGTTCAAGACAAGCCTGGGCAATAAGGCAAAACCCCGTCTCTACTAAAAATACTAAAAATTAGCCAGGCATTGTGGCGCATGCCTGTAGTCTCAGCTACTCAGGAGGCGGAGGCATGAGAATTGCTTGAAACTGGCAGGCGAGCGGAGGTTGCAGTGAGCTGAGACCATGTCATTAAACTCCAGCCAGGGCAACAGAGGGAGACTGTCTCTCCAACAAATGATAAATAAAACTGAAAAACAAATAACATCTCAGACAAGCAAAAGTTGAAGGGATGCATCACCACTAGATTAGTCCTACAAGAAATGCTCATAGGAGTCCTCAATCTGGAAGCAAAAAGACAGTGTCTACCACCATGAAAATAAAAAAACGCTAAGATTCACTGGTAGAGCAGGTACAGAAAAGCAAAAGAAAAAGGAATCAAACATTGCTACAGAAAACCACCATATTATAGAGGTAAACAGTAGAAGAAGAAGAAAGGAACCAAGGATAGATCCAACAATCACTAAACAATAAAATGAAAGGAGTAAGTCTTAACCTATCAATAAAAACCTTGAATATACGTGGTTTAAATTCATCCAACTAAAGATATAGATTGACTGAATGGATTACAAAAAGACTAAATGATACGTTGGCCACAAGAAACTCATTTCACCTGTAAACACCATAGACTGCAAGGGAAAACATGGAAGGATATTCCACGCAAATGGAAACCCAAAGCATGCAGGAGTAGCTGTATTTATATCAGACAAAATAGAGCTTAAGTCAAAAAAATAAATAAATAAAAGAGAAAAAGAAGGTCATTATATAATAACAACAGGATCAATTCAGCAAGAGTATACAACAGTCATAAAGGTATATGCACTTAACACCTGAGCACACAGATCTATAAGGCAAACATCACTGAAACTAAAGAGAGATAGTGCCCAGTACAATAGTAGGTGAGGACTCCATCACCTGACTTTCAGCATTGCAAAGATCATCTCAACAGAAAATCGACAAAAAAACATCAAAATTAACCTGCACTGCAGACCATAGGGACCTAGCAGACACTTACAGAACATTTCATTAAAAAGCTGCAGAATACACATTCTTCTCATTAGCACATAGAAAATTCTCCAGAATAGACCATCTACTGAGTTTACAAACTCCTAGGAATCAAGTATCTTCTCAACAACAATGGAATAAATATAGAAATCAATAACAAGGACAAAAATTTTGGAAACTGTGCAAACACATGGAAATTAAACGGCATGCTCCTGAATGAACAACTGGGCCAATCAATAAATTAAGAAAAAAAATTTAAATATCTTGAAACAAATGAAAATGGGAAAGAAACCAACCCCTATAGAAAGTGACAAAAGAAGCACTAAGAGGGCAATTTATAGCAATTAACAGCTACGTCTAAAAAAGAGAAAGACTTCAAACAAGCAACGTAACCATGCACCTTAAGAAACCAAAACAGCAAGAACAGACCCGAAACTCAAATGTAGTAGAAGGAAAGAAATGATAAAGGCAGGGCAGAACTGAATGAGGTAGAGTAAAAAACCAAAACCAACAAAACATCCTTCAAACTGGAAGACGGTTTTGGGAAAAGATAACTGCTAACTATATTAAACAAGAAAAAAGAGAAAAACAAAAAGAGAAACAGAGAAGGAGATATTAAAACCGATACCAAAGAAATACATGGCGTCGTGAGAGACTACTGTGCACAACTATATGCCAACAAACTGAAAAGCCTAGAGAAAATGGATACATTCCTGGAAATGCATAACCAGCAAGAACGAACCAAGAAGAAATGGAAACCTGAACAGAACAATGAAAGGTTATACAATTGAATCAGCAGTAAAGTTTCCCAATAAAGAAAAGTGTAAAACTGGATAACTTTACTGCCGAATTCTATTAAACTTTTAAGGAAAAACTAACAGCAATGTTCTGCAAATTACTCCAAAATCTTCCTACTTCATTCTAAATGTCAGTATTACTATAAGGCCAAACCCAGAGAAGGACACACACAACAAAAGGCAACTACATGTCAATATCCCTGAAGGACACAGACACAGAAATTGTCAAAGAAATCAAGGGGATCCAAATTGGAAAACAGAAAGTCACACTGTCTCTCTGTGCACATAAAAGAATTCAGCAAAGGTGCAGGCCGCAACATCAGCATACAAAAAATAATGCCAATGGCACGTGTAACCTTTCTATACACGAATAATCAACTAGCCTAAAAAGACATCAAGAAGGCAGTCCAATTACTTAAGCTACAAAATAATAAAATACCTCGAAATAAAGTCAACCAAAGAGATGAAAGACCGCTACCAAAAAAACTACAAAGCACTGATGAAAGAAACTGTAGCAGACGCACACATGGAAAGATACTGCATGCTGGGCCGGGCGCGGTGGCTCAAGCCTGTAATCCCAGCACTTTGGGAGGCCAAGGTGGGTGGATCACGAGGTCAAGAGATCGAGACCATCCCGGTCAACATGGTGAAACCCCGTCTCTACTAAAAATACAAAAAATTAGCTGGGCATAGTGGTGCATGCCTGTAATCCCAGCTACTCAGGAGGCTGAGGCAGGAGAATTGCCTGAACCCAGGAGGCAGAGGTTGCGGTGAGCCGAGATCGCGCCATTGCACTCCAGCCTAGGTAACAAGAGCGAAACTCCGTCTCAAAAAAAAAAAAAAAAGATACTGCATGCTCATGGACTGGAAGAATACTGGTTACATGGCCTTATTCCTGAAAGCGGTCTACCAATTCAATGCAAACTCTATTAAATGCCAATTTCTGATGTTTTTAGGGGGAGACAAGATGGTTACCACATGCAGCCAGGAATATCAAGTAAATTATCACACTTTTAGCAGGTCTTTGGAGAGAAAACACTGAAATGAGGTAAGTAATGCAGGCATCAACGTTGAAGAAGAAATCTGGGAAGCCTGCACAGGGTCACCAAGCACTAGGACTACTCCCCAGTCCAGAAACTAAGAAGGGAGTGAATGAAGGAACTATACAACACCACACACCCACACAGGAACTCTGGGATACTAGCTACAAGAGATCCCCAGACCACACAAACATCTAAATTGGCAAGAAGAACTGCCTGGAGAATAGGCAGAGGCAAAGCTCAAACCTGCATACAGCCCAGAAGGTTTTACATCTGGTGCAGCTGCAGCAAAACACGACCACAGGCACCCATCCGGCAAGGCTCTCCATCTTGCTCTGAGTGACTCTAGCTCCTGCTTACTGCCAGGTCAGTAGACAGCAGGGTCACATTAACCATGGGACTGTGGCATATCTGGTTTGTGTACCTTCTTGTCCATCAGCCCCTCCCAAGGCACCTGCCTGGCTACTCACTCAAGAGTAAGCACACAGCGCAGCCTCCACTGCCCCATCTGAGTGCTTTTCCAGAGGCCTGGGAGCAGTTCAGCCCCCAACCCCAGCACAGCCAATGCTCAACCCCATGGGACCAGAAGACAAAGTCATGAACCTGGTCTTGATACCCCCAGGGTTCAAGCACACTGCTCAAGTATACTGAGCTGGTATCTGTGGACTGAGCTCAAGCAGAGGAGGAGCTTCCTATCTCAGAATGCCGAGAAGAAGAAGGCCCGAGTTCATCTGCCACTGTGGGAGCCAGGTGTGCCTCCCTCTACAACAGCAGACCCCAGCCTTTTTGGTGCCAGGGACTGGTTTAGTGGAAAACAATTTTTCCACAGATGTAGGGGGTATGGATGGTTCTGAGATGAAACTGTTCCACTTCAAATCAGGCATTAGATTCTCATAGAGAGCACACAACCTAGATCCTTTGCATGCACAATTCACACAGGGTTTGTGCTCCTGTAAGAATCTAATACCAGTGCTGATGTGAAAAGAGGTGGAGCTCAGGTGGTAATGCTCATTCACCAGCCCTTCCCTCACCTCTCGTTGTACGGCCCAGTTTCTAGCAAGCCACAGACCAGTACTGGTCTGCCACCTGAGGGTTAGGGACCCTGTTCTACAAGACCTGCCAAGGAAGGGTGTAACCTGTCTGTCCACGGCCTCTGCCTGAGGGAGCCCACAGCCTGAAAGCACTAGCAGTCCAGTGATCTGGGTGTGGAGGGCTAGGGGACAAAACTACCTAGTTGGACCTGCCCTAGGAGCAGACACTAGAGGGAGGCCTGGTTGGGTTAGTGAGATTTATATGCTGTAAGAGCAATAGCAATTACAGGTGTACTCATGTAAGAAAATCACAAAACTTTCAACTTAAAGAATAGAGATTAATCAAGTGTTGCAGGTTTATACAACGTATTAAAAGTATTCACATTGGATCTTTTTAAATAATAAACATCCATGTGTGGTTAGTGTGTGGATACCAATCATTCACATATGATGAGGGGTAGAAAACCTGAGACTGAAGCAGGAATGGCCTCGAGAATCAGACCTCTCAAACACCGAACTGCGAAGGAAGAGGTGTTTTTATTACTACTACTATTATTATTATTATTATTATTATTATTACGGCCAGGAGCCAGGTGACAATTTGTCTAAATGACTACACTCTCCTAACAAAGAAAAGCTCTGCCTTTATATAGGCGTATACTCCAGATATTACACATGAAAGAATCTTAGGTTTCCAGCCTTAGAAATTACTAGTGAAAGGGTCTTGGATTTACAGTTTTAGAAAGCACATATGAAAGGGTCTTGGTCGATAAAGGAGTGGAATGGGGTTTTGATCTTGTTTAAGTAAAAGCAATGTCTTCTGGAGAGATTCCCCCACACCATGCCTGCTATTTACAGGAACGTGATTTAGGAGGCCAGTCAGCCATCCTTTTTTTCCTAATGAAATGCAGTGTGGAGCTCAAGGGGAAGGTGATCCTAGATGCCTGGGTCTCCTTGTCATGATGATGCAGAAAAACTCTCAAAGTGACCCCAGGCACACTAAACCCTTTAAAAGTGAACCCCAGGCAAACATAAAATCAATTAGCAAGACCATGCACATCAAAGTATACCTTTGTTAAAATCTAACTTAATTGTAGTTTTTAAAGAAATGTAAAATGTGTCAGTTTGGTTACCTTTACTGAATCAAGTTAACAAAGGAGTAATCTCCTGTGAATGAGAGCTCCGGGGATTCAAAAATCACTAAAATTTCTGTCTCCTCTTTATTAACAGAGATAATTATTACCTTTGCTTACCACACACAACACAATTAAACAACTGAGTATTTCAGCAAGTAACACGCCAGAATTATATCAGAAATCTAAACACCAAAGGAAAAAAGATAATATAACTAACCCTCAACATGAAGCTCTCCATGCTCTCATCTGAAGACCTGCTTTCTCTTCCAATATGTCTTCTGTTGAGACCTTCACCAAGATTTCCAACAGAAGGTGACACTAGGAATGGCCTTGTAGTAGAAGCAGTGGCTGGATATCTGGTCTTCTCTTTCTCCACAGTAAGCTGGGCACTGACCTCTGCTGTCATCTCCATGGTTCTATGAAGGTTACAAAAGACAAATGCTTAGTATTTCATTTTTTCCTAAATGATTCCTAAATGACTTCAAGTCTTCCAGAAGTTGCCATAAGAGTAAATGGAATATACTGTAAGCCATATTTTAACTCTGAAAATGTGTTAGAGCATGCATACTGTATCCAGTTATAGTTTTAACATTGGTCTAAAGAAGTACATCTATTTCTAGGGGGAACAACTACTTGTTGGTTGGAAATCCCCCTAGAAATCATGTTGTACTCCTTAAATATATACAATAAATCATGTTGTACTCTTTAAATATATACAATTAAAAAGCTAAAAGAAAAAAATAAAAGCTAGAAATATTTGTATTGAGTAAACTAGTTGAGATTTTTAAAAAACTATCAGTCAAAGAGATTTTCAAACAATTGTTTTTACCGCCCTTGTATATTTCACCCATTATCTGGAAAAAATTGAGCATTTGGCATTGAGGAATCATTCAAGGAGACTTTCCCTAGGGGAGAATAAGATGGCTGAGATCGAAGAGAGCTAAAGCAGCATCGACTACCGCTGTGGCCCATGCCTCAGAGGTGGGGCCTGCCCTTTCTGTCTTCCACACACCCCCTCAGGCTGACCGAGGTGCTTTTTTTTTTTTTAATCACTTAGTAATACGTCCCTTCAACCCTATGTTAATCATTCTGTACTTCACAAGTGTGTCTTTACGTGGAGTGGAAAAACTATACATGATGTTTCTTCTCAAGGAGCCCTCTAATGACCACAGTCAAGCAAAGGGAATTTACTCAGTGCCAGAATGTGCCCAGAGTCGTCGTACTTGACCCAACATTTCAGCTGCCATCTTCCAAAAATTAATTAAATTCATTAATATTTTGAATTAAGGGAATACTGACAATTTTTATCATGATATCACTGTCTAAATTATGAAGCTTCACAAATATTTAGCAGAATCCCTAATAGATTGGGTTAACTATACAAGAATATTAAGGGGTTGGGGGAGCCACGTAAAACCAACAACAGGAGTGACATGAACTGTCCTGGACTAAGATTTTAAAGGTGAAGTTCATTTACTATTTTCTATTTTACTTAAAGTTTAAGTTCATTTACTATTTATAATTTACAATATTCAAAAATTGTACAGTCTAGTTAGCTTTCACTTCCCGCACATCTCATGAACCTGTCTCACTGGAAGTTATGCTCTGGATGGCAAATTAATGAGCTTAACTTATTTGCTATGATTCTGTATACTGACTTGCCTTCTCAGTTCATTTGAAAAGGCTGCTGCAAATTTTACTTCGTTTAGGCGGTATTCCTTATATCTTTCCAATTCGATTTTATTTTCGGCTTGCGAAGTTTTTACTCTGGAGAGCTCAGATTGCAGGTCTTTGATTGTGAGTTCCATCTGGGTTTTTTCTGCGGTAATATCATTCACCCTTTGCACTAACTGTTCTAACTGTTCCTGAGGTGCTGCTTGAGTCTAAAATTAATTAAAAGGGAACATTTTAAAGTAATTATAACCTGAATAATTACTGTGCATTTGTTTCCTTTTGTTTGGAGTCAGTTATTCAGACAACAATTTTAAGTACGTGAAGAAAGAAAGAAGCTCAAGCTTCACATATTTATCATCAGTATCAACTGAATTAACGATTGATTCTGAGTTGCACAACAATCCTCCAAACAATGACAGAAACAAGTTAAGATTTTAAAATGGAACCATGTAGATTAAAAGCACTTCAAGAGTATGGTATAATTTCTCAATCACAATTTTTTCTTTTTTTTACTTTTTCTATTAGTCTTCTTTTATGCATACTGGCCTTAGTAATCAATGATTTTCTAGTGAGAATTCTTATTATGGAAGATCAATTTAGTTAGAAGAATGATGGAAACTAAAATATTTAAAGGGAGAAACAGATATCACCTTCCTTCTAGAAGTCTGCCAAACAAATTGCTGTAAGAAAAGTACAGAAAACATATACGATGGATATATCCAAGATAGAATCTGCAGCGAAACGAATGAAAGCACATTGCAGACAATTAAACCAACCTGCAAGGAGAGACTGATTTCCTTTAACGCTTCTACTATCCGTCTTGATCTTTCTTCAATCGGCACCTCATACTGTTCAGCTTCACCACGTTCTAACATTTTTCTTTCCATATGAATTTTGAGATTTACTATTTCCTGCTTCAACTGCTTCTTCTCCTCCTCTAGTGTTTGACATTTCTTTTTTAATGCTTTCACAGAGAATAATGTCTGCCGAAGAACTTCATTATCTGCGTCCAGATCTGGACATCGTGAAGGTGCAGTTTTCTGTGCTTCTGTAAGGTCATCCTGCATGAGTCAAAAAACAATATACTTTGGTAATGAAGAAGGTACACAGAGGCCAGGTGTGGTGGCTCATACCTGTAATCCCAGCACTTTGGGAGGACGAGGCGGATGGATCACCTGAGGTCAGGAGTTTGAGACAAGCCTGGCCAACATGGAAAAACCCCATCTCTACTAAAAGCACAAAAATTAGCTGGGTGTGGTGGGGGGTGCCTGTAATCCCAGCTACTCAGGAGGCCGAGGCAGGAGAATGGCTTGAATCGGGGAGGTGGAGGTTGTAGTGACCAGAGACAGTGCCACTGCATGCTAGCATGGACAGAAAAGAAAAAAAGATAAAAGAAAGTAGACTGAGAATGTTCTAACACAAAACTAATCATTTTTGAAATGAATTCAGTTGCAATAAAATATTACCTATATTCTTGTAGATTCATAAAATACAGACCATTGGATTACTCAGAAAATTAAAAACAAAGTTAAAACCACCAGAATTCACAAAAATATATCCTTTACTTTCATCATTTTTTCCACATAACATTTGGATTTGATCTTAGACTTCTGTTTTTCTATGATCATTTCATGGCTTTCCTCCTTAAAATGGCTCTAAGTCACCCCCTTAGCACAAGTCTCTTAGTCCTTTAACCCAATGTCATTCTCCATAAATTGCATGGAAGTTTTAGGGGTGTCATATTAAATTATTTGGGCCCCAGTCAATACATGGCTCCCATAATAAGACTCTGAAATTAAGACTAGTAAATCTTGAAAAAAGTGGATTCCAGCACCACAAGCCTCTTGCTGAACTGCAAATGTCTTAAGTTAATTTGAATTACATTTCAAGGAGTAATGACACTTGGCGTTAAGAAGCAATCACATCTCCCAGTATAAAAGTTGAATGGCATGATCCGTACCACTTTTCTGAATAAAAATGCCTTAATTTAGTAAGTAGCACAGTCTTGTAATTCATTGCTGCTTTACACGAAATAAGAGAGCACATTAAACGATGACAACGAAAAATCTCCCTGAAATTTCCACGCTGCTGAGTTAATAAACTTGCAGATTGCATAAGATTGTTAGTCATTCCTATGCCTTGTAGAGAAGTCATGGCAGTAGTTGTAAGCCATTGAGAAGGCCAGTATTTATGGGAAATTACAGACACATCAGCCCCTGTGTCCAGGAGGCCTTTAAATGTTTTGCCATTAATTTTAATGGTAAGTTCAGGTCTGGTAGATGAAATGGCTTGAACCCAGTAAGCATAAGAGGAAGGCTCAGAACCTTTGTTACCTATAACTTTAGTCGACAATTGAGAGTCAGCTGAGGTATCAATAGGAGTGAGAAGCAGTTGAGCAAACAACAATTCAAGACTCAGCGTGAAAACACCTGTAGGCGACCAAGCAAACACCTTAATTTCTCCCGAGTAATCAGCATCAACAACAACAACAGGTAATACATGCAGACCTCTCAAGGAACAGTTACTATGACCTAAAATAAGACCAATATATCCTGAGAAAAGAGGGCCAAAAATGCCCGTAGGGATGGCTTGGGGTCCCATGTCAGGGCTTAATACCTGTCAGGCGGTGACACAGAGGTCAAGTCCCGTGCTGTTCGGTGTTGCTCTGCAGAGTTGAGAAACGGATTTGCGCTCAAACTCAGGACAGGAGCTTGAACATAAGGTGTCCTGATATTTTGCGGGGGCTGGGACTGCCCCCGCTGGGAGTTTCCCAACTGCTGAGGGAGAGGATTGCCCTGGGCATCATGCTTAGAGTGGCACTCGTTGGCCCAATGGGTGCCACGGTGACAGCGAGGGCACAAACCTGGTTGATGTGGTTGGGGTGATGGGGTGACAGGAGAAGGAGAAGTAGGAGTAGGATCTGGGGGTGCTGGCAAAGCTAACATCTGAGGCTGTGGAGCAAAAGGAACTTGACACTGTCTAGCCATATGGCCCAGACTGCCACAATGTAAAAATTTAAGGGGTGGTCTAGGTTGGTTGGGTCTCTGTTTTAAAAAGGTGGCAATAGACATACCACCTGCTTGAGCAGCTGCTAGAGCAAGACCTTGTTGATAAGCAGGTCTGATATCAGCACAGAGGCAAATATAATCAGTTAAGGTGCCTTTATGTTTAAAGGGCCTCATGGATGCCTGGCATGCCATATTAGCATTCTCAGGAGCCAATTGTTTCACCAATAGAGATCCAGCTTCATCACTGCCAACCTGGCGTGTAACAGCCTGGAGGAGGCGTGAGACAAATTCCTGAAAAGGCTCGTCAGATCCCTGACGAATTTTAGCAAGCTCCTCCATCCTAACACTGGATGATGGTAACTGCCTCCAGGCACACATCGCCAAGGAGGTTATCTGAGTATAAGCCTCATTAGGGTAATTAAGTTGGTCGGGCAATTCAGAATGCACCCCCCTCCCCATAAGCATATCTAGAGTAACTGGAGACTGCTGGCAACAGTTTTGAATAGACTTGTCATATAAGCATGAGAACAAAAAGTCTTAAAGCGACTGTGAGTGGAAACCCGGTGGTCCTCGAAGAGGCTGGTAGGAAGGGTTTTAAGGATAGTGAAGAAAATGATAGTGGAACCCGAAGGAAAGGACATTGTAACTACACAGCTGCAAATGGAAACCAAAAGCATGCAGGAGCAGCTATATTTCTACCAGACAAAATAGATCTTAAGTCAAAAAAAAAATAAATAAAAGAGAAAAAGAAGGTCATTATATAACAATAACAGGATCAATTCAGCAAGAGTATACAACAGTCATAAAGGTATATGCACTTAACACCTGAGCACACAGATCTATAAGGCAAACATCACTGAAACTAAAGAGACAGATAGTGCCCAGTACAATAGTAGATGAGGACTCCATCACCTGACTTTCAGCATTGCAAAGATCATCTCAACAGAAAATCGACAAAAAAACATCAAAATTAACCTGCACTGCAGACCATAGGGACCTAGCAGACACTTACAGAACATTTCATTAAAAAGCTGCAGAATACACATTCTTCTCATTAGCACATAGAAAATTCTCCAGAATAGACCATCTACTGAGTTTACAAACTCCTAGGAATCAAGTATCTTCTCAACAACAATGGAATAAATACAGAAATCAATAACAAGGACAAAAATTTTGGAAACTGTGCAAACACATGGAAATTAAACGGCATGCTCCTGAATGAACAACTGGGCCAATCAATAAATTAAGAAAAAAAATTTAAATATCTTGAAACAAATGAAAATGGGAAAGAAACCAACCCCTATAGAAAGTGACAAAAGAAGCACTAAGAGGGCAATTTACAGCAATTAACAGCTACGTCTAAAAAAGAGAAAGACTATTGAAGGACAATTTCGAACATTTGCAAGTACCCTTTCCAAAAACAGAGCCCAGATTTGTGTGAGTTTCTGTGCGTCAACCAATCACTCTGCAATAAAAGAAACCCATGTTTTAGCTGGGCAAAAAATAATAATAATAATAAATAAAATAATATAAATAAATAACTTTTCATTTTTTATGAAAGTTGGGAGAAATATTTCCAGATTTGACAAACTGTATTAATCTTGTTTAAAATAACATGAGTTGCCAGCAGGATTGATTTCCAGTCCTATAGGCTCAAAGTGTACAAAGATGGACAGGATCAGGAAATAAAGAAGAATTGCAAGGAATGTGTTTGGAAAACTCTGCCCCTACCGCAAAAGCTCTCTCTCTCTTTCCCTCCCCCACAAAGAGGCTCCCTTATCTCTCACTTTACATACCGATACCGGCCCTAGCCCTCATGCTGCCCAGCTTCCCGCTGCCCAGCTTCCCGCCCAGCAGTTCAAACTGACCAACAGTTGCCCACCACCTCGGCTTTTGGCTTCCCCACCCCCAGCCCTTCAGCCCCCTATAAATAACCCTGCCCCTCGGAGCGGCGCGGCCATTCTCCTCTTCCTCCCGGCTGGTCCGCCCGGAGGCTCTTTCCTCTCAATAAAGCCTGAACTTAAGGAATTTCCTCTAGCCTGCGGTCCGGTTTTTTCCGAACGAGCTCAGTCTTCCCGCAGAGGGTAGGTCGGACAAATGGTGCCAGAAACCCGGGACGGGAGCTGGGGCCGTTGGCCCGGCCACGGCCCCCCTCCCCGACCTACCCAACACTGGCCCTGCCACCTCCACGTTCCGATTAAGGTAAGCCAAGTTTTTCTTGCTTTGCCTTCCCCCGCTTCCCGTCTCCTCTTCCTACGGCATGGTGCAGTTGCTCCCTCCGGTGTTCCGCACGGACTCCTTGCCTAGTCTCGGCCGAGCCAAGGTAGTCTTCCATTCCCGCTCCAGGAGCCTTCCGAGGGACAGCCGCCAGACGGGGGATGCCCCTCTGACCGCTTCCCTTTCCGTACTTAATTGTACTCCGGGGAATTTGCAATGAACGGGGACACCTTTTCGTTGCATCTGCCCATCCGCGCCGGAGAGTCTGTAGCTGCGCCTGCCATGGGAAATTCGGAGTCCAAAATACCTCTGAGCACCCCCCTCGGGTGCTTGCTGCGAAATTTTACCAAATTGGGATATTCCCAAACCCTCAGAAAGAAAAAGCTTATTTTCCTGTCCCACGTGGCTTGGCCCCAATACAAACTCAGTAACCAGTCACATTGGCCCCCGACTGGCACTTTTGATTTCAACACCCTCCGAGATCTCGACGATTTTTGTCGCCGCGCGGGAAAGGACAATGAAATTCCTTACATCCAGGCTTTTTGGGACCTCCGTACCCACCCCAACCTATGTTCTTCCTGCTCCACCTACCAAATCCTCTTATCTCGAACCCCCCGTAAATCTTCCTCCACTACCTCTCCCCCTCCCTACTCCTCACCGGAGGATCTGCCTGAACATCTGTCCTCTCCTGCCAATCTCAGCAACCACTCGCCATCAACGGCACGCCCTTCCCCCACTCCCTCTGCACCTCCTACCTCAGAGGCCATGCCTCGCTCTCCCTCTACTCCCTCCGAGCCCCCTCCCTCAGAGGCTGCACTTCCTCTTGCCTCTCCGGTGGCGGCCCACACCCGCTCCCACCAGCCAGCTATCCTGGCCCCACTCCGAGAAGTAGCAGGCGCAGAAGGTTTAATCAGGGTCCATGTTCCTTTCTCACTCCAAGACCTGTCCCAAATTGAGAAACGTTTAGGATCCTTCTCAGCCAACCCGTCCACCTATATTAAAGAATTCCAATACCTCACTCAAACATAAGAAGCCCTAGTCCGGTACACTCGACTAGATCCAGCCTCCCAAAATGGGGCCACTGTATTAGCCTCCCATTTTATCTCCCAATCAGCACCCGACATAAGAAAGAAACTAAAGAAAGCAGAAGAGGGGCCAGAGACTCCCATCCAAGACCTGGTAAAAATGGCCTTTAAAGTATTCAATGCCAGGGAAGATGCGGCTGAGGCTGCCCGCCAAACTTGCATGAAGCAGAAGGCTGCCCTCCAGACCCAAGCCCTAGTGGCGGCTCTAAGGCCGGCAGGGAACCAGAAGCCCAAGGCCGAAACCCATGCCCCTCCAGGGGCATGTTTCAAATGTGGAAAGGAAGGACACTGGTCCCGAGCCTGTCCACAACCATGGCCACCAACTAAGCCTTGCCCTATCTGTCGGCTCCCGGGACACTGGAAGTCAGACTGCCCCAGCTTCCCCAGGGTGCCGGTTCCTCAAAACAGACACACTGGCGTTACGCAGCCAGCAGTCACCCTCAGTAGGGAGGAGCCTGCTTGCCAGGAGCCGACCTCCGAGGGAGCTCCGTTCCCCAGTCTACTAGGGCTGCTAGATGACTAGCGGGGCCCTGGCTTTCCGACTCCGGTTACCCTCGCCGAGCCTAGGGTCACAAGACATGGGGGCTACCTACTCTGCACTTCCTTCTTATTCTGGCCATCTCACCCCTTCCCAGGTCTTAGTCATGGGAATCGATGGGACCCCGAGTATCCCCTATCAAACCCCACCACTCATGTGCTCATATAACTCCACTCCCTTCACCCACTCCTTTTTAGTAATCCCCACCTGCCCAGTTCCCCTTCTGGGGTGAGACATCCTTTCAAAGCTGAAGGCCGTCATAACCTTCCCCACCGCCAGCCCACACAGCCTTTTTCTCCTAGCCCTCAATACTCTGCCTCAGAACTCCAGACCCTCCAGTCTACCCCCGGGGTACAGTTCAAGGATGACTGGGCCTTCAAGCATAACCTCCTCATCCTCCCTGAAAAGCAAAGGTACCAGATAATCCAAGACATCCATAATTCACTCCACATTGGGCCTAAAGCCTTATACCAGTTCCTCCACCCACTTTTTCACCCCCACCGCCTCCTCAATACCATACAGGAAGTCCAGTCCTCATGTACTGTCTGCGTGAAAACTAATTCCCAGAGTTCCTGTCATCCCCGGCGCCAGCTTCATCAGCTACGCAGGTTCCTACCTGGCCAAGACTGGCAAATTGATTTCACCCATATGCCAAAGCACAAACAGTACCGGTATCTGCTAACCATTGTTGACACTTTTTCAGGCTGGATTGAAGCTTACCCCACAGCCTCTGAGTCTGCCGGGACAGTAGCCACTCATCTCATTCAAGACATCATCCCACGCTTTGGACTCCCGTCTACCATACAGTCAGACAACGGCCCAGCCTTTATCTCCAAAGTCACTAATGCCGTTTCTACCTCTCTAGGAATTCAGTAGAAGCTACATGCTGCCTACCATCCTCAGTCCTCTGGTAAGGTGGAACGGGCCAATGGCCTAATAAAGGAGCATCTGACTAAGCTCATGCTTGAGCTCCGCCAATCCCGGGTAACCTTAATTCCTATCACCCTCACCAGGGTAAGAGCAGGCCCCCGGGGCCCATCACAGCTTAGCCCATTTGAGCTGCTGTATGGTTGCCCCTTCCTACTTTCAACTCCCCCACCACCAGAGACTACTCCTCTAGACAGCTACCTCCCCTACTTTACTCTCCTTCGCAGCCTTCTCCGAGAACACGCCAACGCTTCTCTTCCCCAACCCACCCAGCCATCTGAAAATACACAGAAAGTCCTCCCGGTAACCCTAGTCCCTCGACTCACTATATATTCCCCAGCCGAATTCCAGATGCTGCAAACTCCCCATCGCCGCACCCGACGAGCTGCCTTCCTACCCATTGCCATTGGTGTCTCCCTTGCTGGTTCAGCACTTGCAGCAGGATTAGGAGGAGGGGCACTAGTCCACTCTCACCTGGCCATAGCCCGACTGACCTCACAACTCCAAGCGGCTATTAATGACTCTACTGAGTCTTTAGCATCACTCCAATGACAGATCACCTCAGTTGCCCAAGTTGCCTTGCAGAACCGAAGAGCCCTGGACCTGCTCACTGCTGAACGAGGAGGGACCTGTATCTTCCTACAAGAAGAGTGCTGTTACTACATCAATGAATCCGGCCTAGTAGAAACCCGAATCGAGAGCCTCCAGAAACTCAAAACTAACCTGCAGAGTCAGAAGTTCTCGGCTGAAGCCACAGCGTGGTGGTCTTCCTCTATGTATACCCTCTTGTCCCCATTGCTTGGGCCCCTAGTAGCTGTTTGCCTAATCTTACTTATTGCTCCTTGCTTTCTACAGTTCCTACAGCGGCGCTTTCAAGAACTGACTTGAGTCACCATCCACCAGATGCTGCTCCAACCCTACCCTGAACGAGTGCAAGAAATAGACCTCTCCCCGACCATCCAGGCTCCTTAGGAAAAGAAACCTCTTCAGAACCCCCCCGTCGACCCTTGTCAGCAGGAAGTAGCCAGAGAGACAACCGACGCCCCTGACCCCCTCTTTTTCTTTTCTTTAAGGAGTCGGGAATGTTTGGAAAACTCTGCCCCTACCGCAAAAGCTCTCTCTCTCTTTCCCTCCCCCACAAAGAGGCTCCCTTATCTCTCACTTTACATACCGATACCGGCCCTAGCCCTCATGCTGCCCAGCTTCCCGCTGCCCAGCTTCCCGCCCAGCAGTTCAAACTGACCAACAGTTGCCCACCACCTCGGCTTTTGGCTTCCCCACCCCCAGCCCTTCAGCCCCCTATAAATAACCCTGCCCCTCTGAGCGGCGCAGCCATTCTCCTCTTCCTCCCGGCTGGTCCGCCCGGAGGCTCTTTCCTCTCAATAAAGCCTGAACTTAAGGAATTTCCTCTAGCCTGCGGTCCGGTTTTTTCCGAACGAGCTCAGTCTTCCCGCAGAGGGTAGGTCGGACAGAATGTATTTCATAAACTTGTGTCCGTGTCTGAGAATAATTTTAAAATGTTTGCGGTCTTGGTAAGATTCGGCAGATGGAAGAATTCTTGAGTCAATAACCCAACCTGATCTTTCTAGCAACAACACTTCATCTCTAAAGATGCCAAACTGCCTATCTGTGTAGTGCTCGTTCCTCAACTTACGTGAATGAAAACAAGATAAAACATGGTGTTAACAGACGGCAGAAGAGGCTTGCTTGCAATGGTGCGAGGACAATGAGCATTCCTAATTCCATGCTTGGAACACTCTGCTGCCCCCACATCTGTTTGTCTCCTTTCCTATAGTCATGGGAGCTATTTGGCCATTTTGCTTAAGTGCACGAAAGTCAACTGATTCCCCAGTCCCTTTGCCACAGGCCTGCAAGCATGGGATGGAAAACAATTTCAACATCCTCTGCTTGGACTGTCATCCTTAGAAGCACATTTGTTGTTCATACATGGTCTTTTGGCTGCCTTCTTTCCCAGCCATCTGTTAAAGGAGGCATCGTGCCTACTCCAATGAGATGGTGCCACTATTTCAAAGACAGTCATAAAGTGTATGGTATGTCTTAACTACCTGGGCTTCACAAATTTCAAAACACATTTACTGATTGGTATTGAATTTTAAAAACAATGCATAATGTTTGTTAGTTTTTAAAAAATCATTACTGAAAACTCTTTCTTAAAGCGGTTTTAGGTGAGCAGCAAATTGTGAGGAAGGTTCCCAGAAATGCCAAATACCCCTTGCCCCGATACATGCATTTTAGAACTCTGCAGAGCTGGAAATAAGTAAGGACTACATCCTGTATCCAGATAACTTTTAAAATTCCCAAAAGAACTATCCAGATTTCCTTTTGGTGGGGCAGATGATGATATTGAATGCTGCTTTTTCATGATTGAATACAGGATATTCAATCATAAATACAGCTGCATGCATCACTGCTTTCTCCTTTCATGTGACCAGCTCTGAGAAAACAGTGACTATACACCTGTTATCCTTTTATCCTCAAGGCTACACATCTCATCAATTCACAGAGCTCATGTTATACACTTGGAATATTTGATTTGTATATAATTGATTATGGTTCAGTCCATGAGAGCCAAGGTGTCACTGGCAAGGCCATACTGGCACTGAGAGTTCGTGTATATGTTGATAGATTTTCTCTATGATATTCCCAAAGACTGGGATTGCCTTTCAAAAGAAGGCTGGGTTGAGCTTTTTGTACTTTTAACCTTGTATGTTTTTGAGGTTTGCCATTTCCCATTTAAAGTTTCCGATGTGCTTTTCCCCAGATTCCTAAGCATTCCCAGGCAGCATCTGAGCCTGCTCCCAAGTCTCTGTCAGGTTTCATCTTTCCACTGGATAGGTCATCATGTTTTGCAGCCAACTTGTGTATCCTTCTGCACTTGGCTGATCACCATTTCACATACTGACATCTGGATCAGAAAGCAAAGCTAATTTGGGAAGCAAGACTAACAAAGCCAGCCAGATTACCACCTGAATGAACTCTAGCACTGACCCAAACACAAAAATTGTTATTCTATGTGATTACCACCAAATATTATCATTTCTAAGTCTTGTTCCTCCAAAAATTCCAGTTAAAAGAATGATTTCTTACCTGAGACTAACACATTAAAAGAACAATCTAAAACCATGTAAAAAAAAAAAAAAAAGAGAAAGACTTCCAGCAACCTAACAATGCACCTTAAGAAACCAAAACAGCAAGAACAGACCCAAAACTCAAATGTAGTAGAAGGAAAGAAATGATAAAGGCAGGGCAGAACTGAATGAGGTAGAGTAAAAAACCAAAACCAACAAAACATCCTTCAAACTGGAAGACGGTTTTGGGAAAAGATAAACACAACTGATACACTGCTAACTATATTAAACAAGAAAAAAGAGAAAAACAAAAAGAGAAACAGAGAAGGAGATATTAAAACCATACCAAAGAAATACATGGGGTCATGAGAGACTACTGTGCACAACTATATGCCAACAAACTGAAAAGCCTAGAGAAAATGGATACATTCCTGGAAATGCATAACCAGCAAGAACGAACCAAGAAGAAATGGAAACCTGAACAGAACAATGAAAGGTTATGCAATTGAATCAGCAGTAAAGTTTCCCAATAAAGAAAAGTGTAAAACTGGGTAACTTTACTGCCGAATTCTATTAAACCTTTTTTTTTTTGAGACGAAGTTTCACTCTTGTTACCCAGGCTGGAATGCAATGGTGCGATCTCGGCTCACCGCAACCTCCGCCTCCTGGGTTCAGGCAATTCTCCTGCCTCGGCCTCCTGAGCAGCTGGGATTACAGGCATGCGCCACCATGCCCAGCTAATTTTTTGTATTTTTAATAGAGACGGGGTTTCACCATGTTGACCAGGATGGTCTATTAAACTGTTAAGGAAAAACTAACAGCAATGTTTTACAAATTATTCCAAAATCTTCCTAGTTTATTCTAAAGGTCAGTATTACTGTAAGGCCAAACCCAGACAAGTACACACACAACCAAAGGAAACTACATGTCAATATCCCTGAAGGACACAGACACAGAAATTGTCAAAGAAATTAAGGGGATCCAAATTGGAAAACAGAAAGTCTCACCGTCTCTCCGTGCACATAAAGGAATTCAGCAGCCCGGGCGTGGTGGCTCACGCCTATAATCCCAGCACTTTGGGAGGCCGAGGCGGGTGGATGACGAGGTCAAGAGATCAAGACCACCCTGGTCAACATGGTGAAACCCCGTCTCTACTAAAAAGACAAAAATTAGCTGGGCATGGTGGCGCGTGCCTGTAGTCCCAGCTACTCGGGAGGCTGAGGCAGGAGAATTGCCTGAACCCAGGAGGCGGAGGTTGCGGTGAGCCGAGATCGCGCCATTGCACTCCAGCCTGGGTAACAAGAGCGAAATTCCGTCTCAAAAAAAAAAAATTAGCTGGGCATGGTAGCGCGTGCCTGTAATCCCAGCTCCTCAGGAGGCAGAGGCAGGAGAATTGCCTGAACCCAGGAGGCAGAGTTTGCAGAGAGCCAAGATCGTGCTGTTGCACTCCAGCCTGGGTAACAAGAGCGAAACTGTCTCAGAAAAAAAAAAAAAAAAAAAAAAAAGATACTCATCTCCGGAATACGGACCCCTCCCTGTCCGCTACAAAGTAAAAGACTGCTATTTTCTCCCTCATCTCCGGACTTCTCCCTGTCCGCTACAAAGTAAAAGACTGCTATTTTCGTCCTCATCTCCGGAGTACGGACCCCTCCCTGTCCGCTACAGAGTAAAAGATTGCTATTGCCTACTCACCTCCGACATACTTCAAGGTCTTTGGGAGTTTCCTCCCCTAACCATTTCAACTTTTTTGGATTCTCGCTCTTCCATGCCTCCCTCTTCCTTTTTCCATTGCCAGTTCCCTGATGACAGTTACTGGCTTTCCTGAATGGAATCCTGACCCTATCCCTGACCCCCACCCTCACTTTCAGCCAGTTTGAAACCATTTGGCTCCTTCTTTGGCAGAAGAGTCACTATTGTGAAGTTTTTTAGATCAATAAAGTCAGTGGCTTTCATGAAAAAAAAAAAAGGAAAACTACAGCCTAATATTTCTGACGAATGTAGACACAAAAGTCTCAACAAAATATTAGCAAATGAAACCCAGCAACACATCAAAAGTTTACTTCACCACAATCAAGTCGGGTTTATTCTTGTGATGCAAGGTTGGTTCAAAGTACACAAATCAGTAAATGTGTTTCACCACATAAACAGAATGGAAAAAGAAAAACCATATGATCATCACAAAAGATGCAAAAAAGCTTTCAATAACATCCATAATCCCGTCATGAAAAAAATCAACACATTAGGCATCAAACAAATAGACCTCCAAATAACAAGGGCCACTTTGTAACAAACCTGCAGCTGAAATCACAGAATGGGCAAAAGCTGGAAGTGGGAGCTGAGTGCAGTGGCTCATGCTTGTAACTCCAGCATGTTGGGAAGTGAAGACAGGAGTATCACTTGAGGCCAGGAGTCTGAGACCAACCTGGCCACGCAGTAAGACCTTGTCTCTATAAAATAAAAAAGAAAAAATTTAAAGAAAAAAGAACAAAAAGAGTTGGAAGCATTCCCCTTGACAGCTGGAACAAGACAAGGATGCCCCATCTCACCACATCTATTCAACATAGGACTGGAACTCCCACCTAGCCAGAGCAATCGGGCAAAAGAAAGAAAGGCATCCAAAAAGGAAAAGAAGCCAAACTATCTCCCTTTGCTGATGATCTGATGCTCTAAGTAGAAAACTCTGTGAGTCTGCCAGTGTATCCTGGAACTGATAAATGACTTCAGTCAGAATGCAAAAATATCAGTAGCATTTCTATAGACCAATAAAGTTCAAGCTGAGAGACAAATCCAGAATGTGATTCCATTGACAACAGCCATACACAAAAAAGCAAAATACTTAGGAATGCATCTAACCACAGAGATGAAACGTGGCTAAAAGAACTACAAAACACTGCTGAAAAGTCATGACACCAAAAAATGCAAAAACATTCCATGCTCACAGATTGGAAAAATCAGTATCAGTAAAATGGCCATACTGCCCAAAGCAATCTACAAACTCAATACTATTCCTATCAAACTACATAGGTCATTTTTCACAGCATTAGAAAAAAGATTCTAAAATTTCATATGGAACCGGAGAAGAGCCCAAACACCCACAGCCATCCTAAGCAAAAATAACAAAACCTGACACATCACACTGCCCAACTTCAAACTATACTACAGTAAACAAAGCCTACAATGAACAAAACAGCATGGTACTGGCACAAAAACAGACACACAGACCAATGGAACAGAATAGAGAGCCCAGAAATAAAGTCACAAGCCTATAACCATTTGATCTTTGAAAAAGCGCAATGGGGAAAGGACTCCCTGTTCAATAAATGGTGCTGGGATGACTTGCTATCCATACACGGAAATATAAACCTTGACCCCTAGCTATCACCACATATAAAAATGAATGAAAGCTGAAGTACATTCTTAAAAGAAAAACCTCTAACTATAAAAACCCTACAAGAAAACCAAAGAAACATATTATTTGAAATCAGCCTCTGAATATAATTTATGAATAAGTCGTCAAAAGCAACTGCAACAAAATGAAAAACTGGAACCTAGTTAAACAAAGGAGTTTCTGCATAGAAAAAGGAACCATTCAAGAGACTAACCAGGCAACCTAAATCAAGAAAGAATGTATTTACAAGCGATGCATTAAACAGTTCTGATATCCAGAACCTATAAGAAACTTAAATCAACAAGCAAGAATTTAAAAAAATATATAAAAGCGGGCAAAATACATAAAGAGACATTTCCCAAAAAAAGACAGAAAAGCAGAGGGCAAACATGAAATAAAAGCTCATCTCACTAATCAGAGAAAAGCAAATCAAAGCCACAATGAAATGCCATCTCAAACCAGTGACAGCCATAATGGCTATCACTAAAAAGTCCAAAAACAAGGAACATCGACCCAGATTTTGGCAGAGCTGCTACAGCAAAAAGGGCATTCGAATACACTGCTGGAGAAAATGGTAAATTCATTTAGCCACTGTGGAAAGCAGTTTGGAGATTTCTGTCATGGAACTAAAAATAGAACTGCCTTCAACCCAGCAATCCCATTAGTGGGTTAAATACCCACTCCCTCTCAGAAATCATTCTACCAAAAAGACACATGCACCCATATGTTGGCTGCAGCACTATTCACAATAGCAAAGATATGGAATCAATCCAGAAGCCCATCAATAGTGCACTGGATTAAGAAAATGTAGCACACATAAAATATGTAACACTATGCAGCTATAACAAGAACAAAATAATGTTCTTTGCAAGAACATGGATGTAGCTGGAGGCCATTATCCTAAGCAAACTGATGTGGAAACAAAACCAGATACTACATGTCTCACTTGTCAGTGGGACCTAAACATTGGGTCCACATGGACATAAAGAGGGGAGCAACAGACACTGGGGACTACAAGAAGAGGGATTGGATTGGGACAACGGTTGAAAAATGACATGCCAGGTACATGCTCACTACCTCGGTGATAGGTTCAATTGCACCCTAAACCTAACCATTATGCAATATATACCTTTGTAACAAACCTGCACATGTACCCCCTAAATCTAAAATAAAAGTTAAGAAAGAGGCGGTGGCTCACGCCTGTAATCCCAGCACTTTGGGAGGTCGAGGCAGACAGATCATGAGGTCAAAAGATCGAGACCATCCTGGCCAACATGGTGAAACCCTGTCTCTACTAAAAAATACAAAAATTAGCTGGGAGTGGTGGCGCACGCCTGTAGTATCCAGCTACTCGGGAGGCTGAAGCAGGAGAATTGTTTGAACCCAGGAGGCACAGATTGCAATGAGCTGAGATTGTGCCACTAAACTTCAGGCTGGGACCCGAAGACTGAGCGAGACTCTGTCTCAAAAAAAAAAAGAAAGAAAAAAAAATAAGATGAAAATAAAATGCCCTTTATAACTTGCAATGAAAAACACCAATAACATTCTTCACAGAAATGGAAAAAACAATCCTAAAATTTATATGGAACCACAAAAATGCTAGAGTTAGACAAGCCAAGTCTGAGGGAAAAGAACAAAGCTGGAAGCATCACTCTACCTCCTTGAAATCTACCTGACTTCAAATATATTATAAGCTTATGGTAACCAAAAAAGCATGGTCTTGGTATAAAAAACAGAAAATTAAATCAGTGGAACAGAATAGAGAACCCAGAAATAAAAACACATATTTACAGACACCGGATTTTCAACAAAAGTGTCAAGAACATACATTGGGGAAAGAACCCTCTCTTTGACAAATGGAGCCAGGGAAACTGGATATTTGTAAAAAGAAGAATAAAACCAGGTCCCTATTTTTCACCATATACAAAAATCAACACAAAATGGATTAAAGACTTAAACATGAGATCCAAAATTATAAAACTACTACAAGAAAATACAGGAAAAATGCTTCATGACACAGGTCAAGGCAAAGATTTTCAAGCTAAGTTATCACAGGAATATGCAAAAAAAGCACAGGCATAAAAACAAAAATAGACAAGTAAGGCTATTTTAAAATTAAGTTTCTTCACAGCAAATCCTTTGTTGAACAACCAACAATCTATAATATGGGAGACAATATTTATAAATCTATTCATCTGAGAAAGGTCTAATATCTAGAATATGCCAGGAACTTAACACAACAGTAAAAGCAGTTAATAATCCCTCTAATGTGGACAAAGAATTTAAATAGACATTTCTAAAAAGAAGAGGTACAAATGGCCAACAAATATATGGAAAAGTACTCAACATCACCGCAGCAGGAAAACGGAAATAAAATTCCAAATGAGATATCGTCTCACCAGTTAGAATGGCTACTATATATATTTAAAAAAAAAGTAAAAAATCCTGGTGAGGTTGGAGAGAAAAAGAAAACTCTTATGCACTCTTGGAGGGAATGTAAACTAGTATAGCCATTATGGAAAACTGTGGAACTTTCTTAAAAAACTAAAAATACAAGTCTCATATAATCCAGTAATCCCACTACTATTTATCCAAAAGAAAGACATTCAGTATATCAAAGGGATACCAGTATCCCCAGGTTTACTGCAGCACTATTCACAATAACCAAACTACAGAATCAACCTAAATGTTCATCAATAGATGACTGTGGTTGTGAGTAAAGGAAATGTGATACACTGGGGTCTGTTGTGGGAACAGGGGAGGGACAGCTGGGGGTGGGGAGTTGGGGAGAGAGAGCATGGGGAGAAATGCCAGATGTAGGTGAAGGGGAGGAAGGCAGCAAATCACACCGAAACGTGTGTACCTATGCAACTATGTTGCATGTTCTTCACATGTACCCCAAAACCTAAAATGCAAAAAAAAAAAAATATATATATATATATATATATATATATAAAATAAAATAGAGAAAAAAAAAAGAAAGAAAATGTGACATACGTACACAGTGGAATACTATTTAGCCATAAAAAAGAATAAAATCATGCAATTGACAGCAACATGGATGAAAACATTAAGTGACATTAAGTGAAATAATTCAGGCACAGAAAAATAACTACTGTATGTTCTCACTCATATGGAAGCTAAAATTTAAAAAAAAAAGTTTTTGGAAGTAGAGAGTAGAATTGTGGGTAACAGAGGCTGAGAAAGGTAAGGGAGAGTGGAAGATGGGGAGAGGTTGTTTTATGGATACAAAATGATAGCTAGATGGGGGAATGAATTCTAGTGTTCTTCTGCATTGTAGGGTGAATATGGTTAACTTTTCTTTTCTTTTTTTTTTTTTTTCAGACAGAGTCTCACTCTGTCACTCAAGCTGGAGTACAGTGATGCAATCTCAGCTCACTGCAACCTTTGCCTCTGGGGTTCAAGCCATTCTGCCTCAGCCTCCCTAGTATCTAGGATTACAGGTGTGCACCACCACACCTGGTTTGGTTAACTAATAGTTTTAAATAGCTAGAGGAGTGGATTTTCAAAGTTCACAGCACAAAGAAATGGTGAATGTTTGAGGTGATGGATATGTTATAGTCTTATTTGACCATTACACATTGTTTACACATATCAAAATATCACTGTGTATACCATAAATATGTAGTTATACAAGTCCACAAAAAATAAAAGGAAGCCAGGTGTGGTGTCACAGGCCTGTGATCTCAGCTACTTGGAAGACTGAGGCAGAAAGAATTCCTGAGCCATGGTGGTCAAGGCCAGCCTGGGCAACATAGCAAGACATCATGTTTAAAAACACACACACACACACACAAATAAAAGTAAAAGCAAAATAATTCATCCTATACATAGACTATGGGTGAAACTTAACGGCTTGCTTCTAATGAACAGAATGTGTTAAGTGATAACACGATGTTGCTTCCTACATTAGGTTTGAAGAGGCTCTCTACCACAGACTGCTCGCCTTGAAACCCAGCCCCCATGTTGTGAGGAAACTTAGCCACAAAGAGAGCCTAGGAGTTCCAGTGTAGAATATTTGGGTATCCTGCCCCAACTAAAGTTCCAACCAATAGCCGCTGTAAGCAACAGACATCTTAGTGAACAAATCTTCAGATGATTCTAGTCCCTCAGCCTTTGACTTATCCCAAGTGAAGCTGAAGGGAGCAGAGGGAAGCTGCCCTGGCCAAGGTTTTCCCAAACCACAGATTGGTGAACTAAACAAACATTCTAAGCCACTCAAATTTGGGTAATTTGTTAGGAAAAAATACCCAGAAAAATAAATTTAAACAAGGAGATAATAAGCAATAGAATAACAGACCCAGTAGAAATTAGTCTCCTTTAAAGTAAGAGCTAACAAATGTTGAGGTTAATTTATTAATGATAAATGATTCTAATGGGAAGCAGCAGAACTTTTCTAATTGTATGAATTAGAAAAGCAAATTTATATGATAAATACATATAATTTATATGATAAACTTCCTCCTCAGTGGTTCTTATGTCTTTCTTATGAGAAAGAAACCAGGTGCTGGGTCTTTCTCATAAGAAAGACATAAGAACTACTGAGGAGGAAGTTTAGAAAAAGTTCCCATTGATTACAAATTCCAATGACTAAGCCAGTGAGCCTTTTAGAATTTGTCCCCCGAGTTATGAAATAAGGAAGATGAGGAAGGAAGGAGATATATAATTTGAAGTATAAAGTTGAAAAAACTAGAAATATTTGATTAATAACCAAAAATCAGACATTGTACCTGATTCAAGGAACTAAAATTTTAAAAGTGATCAGCAGCTTTGGATATTTATTCATCAATCTAGGATTCAATCTTCATTTTCATTTCCTCAATGAGGAAATTAAAAAAATTATGGAATCAGTTTTAACAATCTCGAAAGTAAAACAAATGTAGTGTCCTTTGAGTGTTAGGCTATTCAATGCAATTTCCCCTTAACTCATTTGTATGGAGAAGGGAAGAGCAGCTCATCTTTATATTGTAACAAAATGCTTCTCCATATCATATAAATTGGCTCTGAAATTTTGAAATTCATACAACTAATTCGACTCTTTGTTTCTGATAAATGCCTGGACATTACCTGATTTCCAGTTGCTGCACTCCTGGAAGTCGTTATTTGAATAGGTTGAAGTATTTATTCAATGAATTATGTATTGAGCTAGAAAAGCATAGCTACTCATCTACATTTAAGCAAAAGGAGGTAAATGCAGGGAACTCTGGTTTCTGAGAATGTAGGATCTGTGCAAGAATAGAATTTAGCCCCACAGTTGTATAAGAGAACCAGGTGCTGGGTCAAAAGAGGATCTAACTGTGAACTGCAACATGATAAATTAGCTCAGTTTCCAATGAGGAAAGATGACAGCCCAGACTTAATCTTGAGCTTCATAGATAGTTCAAATCTACATATGACTCCATGACTTATAATGAGCTAATGAAACATAATGCAATAAATAGTTGACACAGTCAGCAGATCCTGTGGCCAAGAATTGACGGAAATGGGAGTGAAGAGAGAGGCACTGGGTTAGAGACAAAAGGTGTGACTGGAGAAAAAAAAATCAATGGGATCTGTCTTTGCAAGCCTGACTCTCATCATGTCATGGAGTCAGCAAGGCATAAGCTGGCCATACACTCCTTCAAGAAGCATAAAGTGAAATTAAAGACATTCTACTACTTGAATTTCTATTCTTACATAAGACAACTCGTAATAAGCAACAGGACTGAAAATGAATTCTCCTAAAATGTGATTCGGTACTGGCTCAACATATTAGAATCAAGAATCCAAAAAGAAATTTACATTTTTATAGTCAACTGATTTTCAACAAGGGTATTTAAAAAAATGAGAAACAAATAGATTTTTCAACAAATGGTGCTGGGACAACTGTATATCCACGTGCAAGAGAATAAAGGTGGATTTCCACCAAATGTCATATATAAAACTAACAAAATAGAACCACTAAAATTATAAAATTCCTAGGAGAAAACATAGCCATAGATCTTTGTGACTGCAGAAAAATAGATTAACTGGACTTCATCGAAATGCAAAACTTCTGTGCTTGAACGGAGACCATTAAGAAAGAAAAAGGAGGTTGGGCATGGTGGCTTACATCTGTAATCCCAACATTTTGGGAGGCTGAGGTGGGAGGATTGCTTGACCTCAGTTCAAGATCAGCCTAGGCAACTTAGTGAGAACTTCTCTCTACAACTTAAAATTATAGAAATTTTAAAAACATAATAAATCGTAAGAAAGAGAGTAAAAAGGAAAGCCATTGAAAATATTTGGAAACAATATATCTGATAAGGGACATACACCTAGAGTATATAAAGAACTCTTAAAATTCAGAAATTTAAGATAACCCAATTTTAGAGTGGGCAAATGATTTGAATAGACATTTCCCAAAGAAGATATACAAATGGCTCATAAGCACATGAAAAGAGGCTTACAGTCATTCATCATTAGGGAAATGTGAATCAAAACCACAATGACACGATACCACTTTATACCTCTGGGTTGGAATCCTTTTTAAATCAAAAATATGAAAAATGCTGGCAAAGATGTGAAGAAGTTAGAACCTTCATACAATGCTGATGAGAATGTAAAATGGTGCAACCACTTTGAAAAGCAGACTGTCAGCTCCTCAAAAGCTTAAGCATTGAGTTACTATAGGACCCAGAAATTCAACTCCTAAGTATATACCCAAGAGAAGAACACATACGCAAACACAAAAACTTGTACATAAAAGGTCACAGCAGGATGATTAATAGCCAAAACGTGGAAACAACCCCAAGGTCCATCAACTGATAAATGGCTACATAAAATGAATGGTACGTCCATACAGTGGAACAATACTCAGCAGAAAGATGAAATTAAGTACTGATACATGTTACAACACAATGAACCTTCAAAATGTTATACTAAGTAGACGAAGCCAGACACAAAAGACCACCACATATTGTGTGATCCAGTCGATATGTGGTGTCCAGAATGGGCTAATGTATGGAAACAAAATAGATTGCTGGTTCTTTTGAGGGTCATGAAAATGTCCTATAATTGATGATGGTGATGTTTATGCAACACTGTGACTATACTAAGAGACCATGATTTGTATGCGTTCAATGGGTAAACAGTGTGGTATAAGAATTTTGTCTCAGTAAAGTTTTTTTTAAAAATTCAGTGGTAGGATCTAGATACATCTCTTAATTCTCTACTTTGGATATACATACTGTAGGTGATTTGTAAAAAAGCACAATATATTTAAAATGAAAGGTAAATGAAGGAAGTGCCTAACATGTCAAGTAGTTTATAAATTAAAACATTTGCATTTTGGAGAACAGTACTATGGCCTTTCTGTACAAGTCATCCTGAAATTCATGAAATAAATATACACAGATTCTGTACCCATTTACAAAAGTAAAGATAAGAAATAAGACGATTTCTGAAACATTCCATTAAACATTATCCTATGATTTAATCTGGCTTGCCTAACCATGGCAATAGAGAAATCACTAAAAATACTTCACAGGAAAAAAAAAAAAAGCCTCTCAACTTCTGTGAGGAATACTAATAATTCCCAGCTTTCCTAAGGATCTTTGGAAATGATCCTTATTTTAAAAATGTATGTACTTATCAGGAGAAAAGGATAGAATGAAAGCCAGAGGTTAAGAAAAAAGTGCATTATAAAGATAATAAAATTATCATAAAAATACAAAAGCCATCCACTTTAATCAGTATCCTAAAGCATTTGACACCATTTCACCACCTATAGATTAACTGTAGACATGTTAGGTTTCATACATACTTCACTGCTGCTTTGACCCAATTTCTTCTTTGAATCCTGTGTCTCATCTAAATTAAATGATGTAGCCTCTGCTGCAGGTTGTTGTTTTAGGGGATCAGTCCATTCTAGTTGGTGTTGTCTCATAACTACCTGTGAAAGTATTTTTGTTACTGATTGTATCAATCACCTTATTGTTAAATTGTGGTAATAATATTTAGCTCTAACATATACACTTTGAAAAACATCAACACATATATGGATTCACCTTTTCCTTGTGTGTACACATTCTTGTTTATTACTGAATTCAGTTAAGGACACAGAAGGTGCTATCTTTCTGCCAAATCAGTTTTCTGTTAACTTAGACAATAGATTCAGCCCACTATTCACTCATCCCTGAAACATCTGCAATGCTTAACACCTACTGAAGTCTCAAAAAGAAATCGGGTGGGGCTGCTGGTGGTACATCCCACACTGTGAAATGTTTTTCCCTCTTTTTTATTAGAAGCTCCAATCAACTTCAGAGTTCCTTGCGTATTCCGTTGCCTGCTCAGATCCTTCCAAAAGATTCCTATCACAGAATACAAGTAAAATTGCAATGGCCTTTGAGGCCCTGGGTTACCTGGCCTCTACCTCCCTCCTGACCTCAGCTTCTACAAGTGTCTCCCCTACTCAGTCCATTCTCACTATATGTGAATCCTGCCACCTCTCAGTTTAAAAATGGGGACTCAATGCCAAACAAATAAATCACAGATAAACACAGTTACCTTTGTACTGGTCAAAGTTATATCCGAATGACAGGCAGTGAGCCTTGAAATGAAAATTATGAGCAAACTGTTTGTAAAAACATTCAAAGAAATTATAAATACCAGTGGTAAGATTACATTTAACATAGCTTTGCTGAAATTCACATCTGCCCCAAATTATGATTTATTAAAAAGTAAATGCCTTTAAAGAATTGAGAGGTCATAACTAGTAATTTGAGACTGAAATCATATCAGATTTAAGTCAAATTGATATGAATAAAAATAGAATTATACCAACTTAAATACATTGCAAAACTACTGAAGGAAAACTATTGTGGAAAAATATACTGAAGTATAGTAGTATACTTCAGTTCAACTGGAAAATATGAAATTAATGGTCAAAGTAACCCTCCTAGCTGAATCTTAATTTCAAAATACCCATGTCAGGTATAAGCATTTCTGTTTATCTGCTTCACCATGGTCTCCAAACATGGCCATATAGGCATTGCAATGATCATTTCAGCAGCGTAAGACAACACTATGAACGTTAATCAGTACCTACTAACACTGTAACTGAGCTTACAATTTCACAGTAACACAATTTCTTTACTCAAAGTAAAGTATCTTTGTTTTAACAGCAAATACATTTATGATCTATATATTTTTATATTCACCTAGATAAAACATTTAGCCATAATCAAATATTGCTTTAAATTTTCTTTTAGGAAGGTTGAAAAATATTTATCTTTCTTAATACTTACTTCCTCAGTCTCTTGTAGAAGAAGACTCTGCTTTTCACTCTGAGATTGAATATTACTGGCAAGAGCCTGAAACTGGTCATGGAGAGAACTGATTGTCTTTTCTTGTCTGTTCACTTTCTTGTGAGCATCACCCAGTTGCTGTCGAAGCAACATATTTTTATTTTGTAATTGAAATAATCTCTCTTCTATAGATTCCTGCTTTGCAATGTATTTCTTCAGTTTTCTTTGTTGAATTTGGTGCATTTGTTCAATTTCTTTCTTCTGACACTGTGTTTGGCCGAGGTCTCTTTGCACATGTTCCAAAATCAAATTCTGTTCTCCAACAGCATCTCTTGCATTATCGAGCTGAATTTGTAGGCTGATTTTATTTTCCGCATTAGAATGTTTTTCAGAAAGAATCTCATTCCTAGCTCGTAGGTCAGACATATCAGCGTTCATTTTGTCCTGTAAGCCACAAAAATAGTTATAAAGAGCAGAGGAGCAAGTAAACCACCCCTCTTCAGGCCTAAATTGCCTGAAGTTAGCTAAAGGAGACCCAGCATAGCCTCCTCCTTCCAAGATAAGGTACCCAAGCATATCTTTGTACCCACAGCTCACAAGCATATTTCTGCCAAAAAAAAAGCCCAAAAAAACAAAAAACCTGTTCTCTTCCCCAGCTACCAGCCATGGGAGCGAGACAGCCATGGGAGCGAGATAACCACACAGAAAATATACATATTCTCAAGGTTGTAAACTTGTCACAAGTCAATGACTAACTGTCTTTGTTTAAACCTATTTTTTTCTCCTGCTTTATCTTCCCATGCCAAAACTAATATAAGCAGGGAATTTTCCTTTGTGTGGGGCTGGCAGGCATTACAGGCAGTAAGGCCGCTGTCAGCTGGAACTCCAATAAAGAGGTTCTCTTGTGTCTCTTGGTCTCTCTGTTCTTCTCAGCATGAATTTCCACAACAGACAGAGGAAATTTCCCAATGTTCCTTAAGTTCTTTTTTTTTTCCTGAGAATATCCTGTAGCTATTTTATTTTTCTACCATTTTTATTGTCAGTTATATAAGAATTACATTTATTCATAAATGCTTAATCTAAGCATTATATTAGTTGCTTTTTTTTTTTGAGACAGGGTCTCACTCCATCACTCAGGTTAGAGGGCAGTGGGACAATCAAGACTCATTGCAGCCTTGGCCTTCTGGGCTCAGGTGATCCTCCCACTTCAGCCTCCTGAGTAGATGAGACTAGAGGCGCACATCCCAACACCCGGCTAAATTTATTTGTAATTTTTGTAGAGACAGGGTTTTGCCATGTTGCCCAGGCTATTCTGGAACTCCTGAGCTCAAGTGACTCACCCACCTCGGCCTCCCAAAGCGATGGGATTACAGGCGTGAGCCACTGCACCTGGCCTTGTACCAAGCACTTCTACATACATCACTGAGCTCATTTATATCATAATTCTGAAAGGAGAGGTCAAAAATATGCAAGCTGCAGGATTTTCCCCAGGTCCTCTTACTTTACTTCTAGTGCTCGTCCACCAAATCATGGTTACTTCTGTGTTGTAAATATGTAAATATAAAAGAAGCTTTTTATTTCAAAACACCAGTGGTAAAAAAGAAGTTATAGAGCTTTTCTTAGAAAATCCTCAGACTATCTGCTATTGCAATAACTTCTGTTTCCTCTTTACAGTGTTTGAAACAGAAATAAGCATGAAACAGGGAAAAATACACTGAAGTAGTTTTCTAAGAACAAAATAGTTATCAACAAATCATCACTAAGTTTCTGTTATGGCATATCATTGTTTTCAAAGCTCTTTGTGCTGAAATGAGATGCTACTTGGAGCAAACTGTGATGTCCCCAAAAGTAAGGGGTATGGCATCTGAAGTACCACCTCTGAACTGGCTATACATTTCATCCTTACTACCAGTAGAAATAATCATCTAACCTCTCCATTAATATATTAGAAAGATGAAATCATGTCTGAAAGCTGGAATGTTTGTTGTTAGCAAGGGTTTTGAGATTGTGGAAAGATCATTAATTCCTATGAATAATAACAAATGTTTCTCCTTTGGATAAGGCCACTGTGAAAGTCACTACTTGATCCTTGCAGACAAATTAAGTTGAATTAAGAAAATGACGTTATACAATGGGCCGAAAATTCCAGAACCACTGTCACCACCCCCAAATATGTCTGTGTGTGTGTGTGTGTGTGTGAGATTCAAAAATCCATTAGAATTCCAAGTTGCATAGAGTTGTTTTTAAAATTATATTCACCTACAAAAACATATCTGAAAATGGCCAAAGAAAATACCTCAGAATCCATTTTCTTTTGAGCCGTTTCTAGCTCCTTTTGTTTACTGGTCAGAATCTGATCTTGTACTATTCTGGCATTCTGTTCTTCAAAAAGTTGCTGCTGGGCATCTGTTTGCTGCTGCTTGACATAGAGATAACATAGAGGTGTTTGTCTAATAGCACTGAAAAAAAAGACTAAAGGGTTAATTAAGAGCAGAGCCTCACTTGACTTAGCATGGTGGCTCATGCCTGTAATCCCAGCACTTTGGGAGGCCAAGGTCTGAGGATCATGAAGTCAGGAGATGGAGACCATCCTGGCCAACATAGTGAAACCCCATCTCTACTAAAAATACAAAAATTAGGCATGGTGGTGCACGCCTGTAGTCCCAGCTACTTCGGAGGCTGAGGCAGGAGAATCACTTGAACCTAGGAGGCAGAGGTTGCAGTGAGCCGAGACTGCACCACCGCACTGCAGCCTGGATAACAGAGTGAGACTCTGCCTAAAAAAAAAGGAAAAAAAAAAAAAAAGAGCAGAGCCCCTCTTATAAAATGGTTAAAAGAAAGTAGCCTGTTAAAATACAAGAACTTTTATCCCTCAAGAATCACTCAAATCTTAATTGCATACCTAACAATTACATTTGTCAAAGAGGAAAAACAGTTCTTAAATACGGGAAGATACAGCATTGTAAAATAAAATTTCTTTCAAAACATTTAACTAGTGTCATTATAGTTTCAAAGCTATTTAGCCTGTATTTTAACATAAAAATGTGTAAACTCATTTAGTGATTAAACTCTTCTTCCATTCTGAAAACATAAACTGAGCATCTATTTAGATGCCAAGGTTTAAAATAAATAATTTTAGCTATAAATGTCATAGTTCATTTTTAAGAGGAGATAACAGTTTTGGTTTGTTTTAAACCTAAATGATATACACGAAGCCAAAAAAAGTATAAGCAATACTGATGAAACATTAAGTTAGAAATATGAAGTTTTCACCAAAGATTAATTTACCAGATCCAAGTTGTTTCTTACCATCCTCAATTCCTTAATGAGTTTTCTCAGAGTCCATTGAAGTTCTTGAATCATTTCAGCCTTTCCCCTACATTCCTCTTCTTTTATTCTTAACTGTTCATTAACTTTATTACACAACATTTCGGCATTTTCTTTCTTCTCTTTTTCTTGTTTTAAGGCAAGTCTGCAGTTAAATATGGATATTAAAATGTGTTTTGTTAGAAAATAAACATGTTTATTTTGTCATCTGGCTCTTCCATGTGGGTTTATAATCCTCATAAAAACTCCTATGTTCTTGTTTCCTTTCTAGTTCTCATGTTTTTAATTTCTGACTCCATTCTCTTCCGAGGGCCATATATGTTAGCGAAGTAGCAAGGAAAGAAACATTCTGTTAACTGGTAAGTTTCTGTTACTAGTAAACCTGTGAAGAGCATATTTGAATTTTCTCAGCAAAGTTACAAGTTGAAAATTACTTCTTTTTCATGTTTTGCAAATTGAAAATTAGTTAATTAGATCATTTAGAGTTAGCTAATTTAAAAGAAGTTACTATTTACAAACAAGTTTAGAAATTCACTGGAAATATATTTTCCTCTTTATGAAATATTGTATGTGTAGCCTGAAAAATGACTTACAGTGTAAGATAACACCTTCAGATGTCATTCACACAACGTGTGTCTGCAGACTCCTATAATCCAAGACTAGGCTAAGCTGTTTAATAACTGTTACCTCCATACTTTTTATGTCTCTCATTTTGGTAACACTTTCAACTTATCTTCTTGATTCTTATGCATTTTATAAACAATGTTTAAATTCCTTTTGGAACAAGAGAGGATCTAATATTTCATTTAAAAGTAAAGGATAATGTGTGTTTCAACGTCTAATTTGGAATTAATTTTATCTGCATACGAAGATGTGGAATAAACTAATCATCAATTACTTTCCATTTTACTTTTTATTTCACGCATATTTAGAATGAAATTGGGAAGTCCTAGCCAGAGCAATCAGTCAAGAGAAAGAAAGAAAGTACATCCAAATTGGAAAAGAGACAGTCAAACTATCTGTTTGCCCAAGAGATAATCTTTTAGCTTAGAACACCCTAAATGCTCCTGGATTTGATCAATGAAATCAGTAAAAGTCTCAGGTTACAAAATCAATGTACACAAATCAGTAGCACTAGTATACATCAAGAATGGCCAAGGTGAGAATCAAATCAAGAACCTAGTCCCTTTTATGATAGTGACGGCAACAACAACAAAAACTTAACCTTTTAGGATCTTTCACCTCCTTGGTAACCAAGATGAAAAATCTCTAAAAGGAGAACTACAAGGCACTGCTGAAGAGATCTTTCATAGGAAAAAAAAAAATCACAGATGACACAAACAAATGGAAATATGCCCTTTGTTCATAGAAGAATCAATATATTGAAAATGACCATATTAACCAAAGCAATTTACAGATTCAATGCAATTCCTATCAAAATACTACTGTCATTCTTTATAAAATTAGAGAAAGTACTTCTAAAATTTAAAGGGAATAAAAAAAGAGCTCGACTAGCTAAAGCAATCCCAAGCAAAAAGAATGAAGCCAGAGGCATCACAATACCAGATTTCAAATCATACGAGAAGCCTGAAGTAAGCAAAACAGCATGGTACTGGTATAAAAGTAGATATACAGACCAGTAGAACAGAATACAGAACGTAGAAATAAAGCCAGATATGTATAACCAACTGACCTTTCACAAAGTGTACAAAGACATAAACTGGGCAAAGAACACCCTATTCAATAAATGGTGTTGGAAAAATTGAATAGCCACGTATAGAAGAATGAAACTGGATCCCTATGTCTCACCATATATAAATATTAACTCAAGATGGATTAGGCCCTAACATGGTGGCTTCTCTCTCTGTAATCCCAGCACTTTGGGAGGCCAAGGCTGGAGAATGGCTTGAGCCCAGGAGTTCAAGACCAGCATGGACAACATAGTGAGATCTTGTCTCTACCAAAAAATATTTTTTAATTAAAAAAGAGGTAAATTAAAAACTTAAATCTATAACCTGAAACCACAAAAAAATCTGGAAGAAAGTGTAGGAGAAAACTCTTCTGGACACTGGCCTAGGCAAATTATTTATGACAAAGACCCCAGAACAAAAAGCAACAAAAACAAAAATAAATACATGGGACCTAATTAAATGAAAAGTCTTCTGCACAGCAAAATAAATAATCATAAGAGTAAACAGACAACCTACAGAATAGGAGAAAATATTTGCAAACTATGCATCTGACAAGGGACAAACAAATCAGTAAGAAAAATACAAATAATCCCATCAAAAAGTGCACAAATGGCATGAACAGACATTTCTCAAAAGAAGATGCACAAATGGCCAACAAACACAGTTAAAAATTCCCAACATCACTAATATTCAGGGAAATGCAAACTAAAACAACAAGGAGATATCCCCGTATTCCCAGCCAGCATCCTCATTATTAAAAGGTTGAAAAACAATAGAAAGATGTTGGTGCAGATGTGGTGAAAAGGGAATGCCTGCTCATACCTCGCTGATGGGAATGAAAATTAGTACAACCTCTATGAAAAACAGTAGGGAGATTTCTCAAAGAGCTAAAATAGAGCTACCATGCACTCCAACAATCCCCTATTGAGTATCTACCCAAAGGAAAAGAAATCATTACATCAAAAAACACCGGCAAATGTATGTTTGTTTACTGCAGCACATTTTGCAATTGCAAAGATATGAAATCGACCTAAGTGTCCGTCAACCAGTGAATGGAATAAATGATACATGGTATATGTACACCGTGGAGTACGACTCAGCCATAAGAAGAATGAAGTAATGCCTTTTGCAGCAACTTGGAAGGGACTGGAGGCCATTTTTCTAAGTGAAGTAACTCAGGAATGGAAAGCCAAATAAAAACACGTTCTCATTCATAATAGGGAGTTAAGCTATTCATCCATGTAACCAAAAACCACTTGCATCCCCTAAAGCGATGAAATACACCAAAGCTCTGAAAAACCGTAAAAGTGTAGACATTTTTTAAAAATTACTTTGGTTTTAGAAAAGTGGTCAATTCACGCTCTATTGGTTGGACTGTAAATTAACACAAACATTCTTGAGAAAAATGAATATTGATCAAAGGTCTTTTTTAAAAAGTTCCTGTATTTCAACCTAATAATTCTATATTGGATAATTTATTCAAATCAAACAGTTTAGAAATGCGAGATTTATATAAAAAATGTTATGGGCTGGGCATGACGCTCATGCCTGTTATATTAATGACTTGGGAGGCCAAGGCAGAAGGAATGCTTGAGGCCAGGAGGTGGAGATCATCTTGAGCAATGTAGTGAGATCCTGTCTCTACAAAAAACTTAAAAAGTTAGCCAGGCATGGGAACAGGCACCTGTAGTCCCAACTACTTAGGACTCTGAGGCAGGAGGATGAAGTTCGAGGCTGCAGGGAGGTATGATCACACCACTGAACTCCAGCCTCAGGCACAGAGTGAGACCCTGTGTCTATAAATAATAATAATGAGAAAAGATGCTCCTTACATCATTAATTATAAATACAAGATAATTTCAAAACTCAAATTGCAATTCGTTAAATGAATAACAAGATTTCATATGATGGACATTTAATGTCCATGTCTACATGGCCATTAAGATTGCAAAGACTATGCATTTATTTGTTAGCAGAAGAGTTCACAGTTAAAATAATTTATTATTTCCAAGAATTTCATGTTCCACAAGACCAAGAAGGTTTCTTCCATTAATCCCCAGAAGGCAAGTCAGAAATTATAAAAATTCTAATATATTATCTTTAGTATAAATATTTCTTTAAAACTAGAATGTGGCACATATATACCATGGAATACTATGCAGCCATAAAAAATGAGTTCAAGTCCTTTGCAGGGACATAGATGAAGCTGGAAACCATCATTCTCAGCAAACTGACACAAGAACAGAAAGCCAAACACCTCATGTTTTCACTCATTAACACGTGGACACAGGGAGGAAAACATCATACATCGAGGCCTATTTGGGGGTTTGGGGTCTACAGGAGGGATATCAGGAGGTTGGGGGGCTAGGGGAGGGATAACATTAGGAGAAATATCCAATGTAGATGATGGGGGGATGGATGCAGCAAACCAACATGGCACGTATATACCTATGTAACAAAACTGCATGTCCTGCACGTGTACCCCAGAATTTAAGTATAATAATAAACAAAACAAACAAAAACTAGAGTGTCATACCTCAACCTGCGCAGCTCTAGTTCCCATTCGATCTTCTGATGCTCTAACTGTAATTTTGTCTCTTTTGTTTCAGAGAGCTCCTTTTGTAGTACACTAACCATATTTCCCATTTGTTTAATTTCTGCTGTAAGTCGTTCATCCTCATTATTCTTAAGTTCCAGAGAGTCTTCATATAAATGAAATGCACCCTCAATTCTTGATAGGCTAACAGACTCTGTGTCAGGGAGAAAACAAGGTGGAAATAAAATATGTGAGTACTTTTTAGGTAAAAAGGACTGTGCATTTTTAAACACTGTCTCCTTCATACACAGAACAAACAGGCACTGAGTGCCTACAGTGTGGCAGATATTCCACTAAGCTCTGCAGGTAAAACAAATGAGACCTCTACTCTCATTTAGTCTTAAGTGTAGTGGGGAACGAAGACAACAAAAGTGACAATTATAAATTCACATAGATGGTGTAAGAAATCAGAGTTCCATGATCACATAGGAGAATTTGATCTATACTGGGCCCACGAAAGATTTCCCTGAGGAAGAGATGACTTCACCAAGAAATCAAGGGTGAGAAGGAAGCACTTAAGCAAAGGGGTAGAAAAGCATTCTAGCAGTTGACAGCAGGTGCCGACGCTCTGCTGCCATCTGCTTCTGGCCACGATGGACAGCAAGTACTGATTTACCTTCTTGCCTGAACTAACCAAAAGGAAAACAGAAAAAATATATTATACAATGATTTACCAGGCATTGGACTTCATGTAATGAAGACCATGATCCCGTAAGACAGGAAACAAATGGAATTCATACCGATGCTCCAGCTTCCTGCCTTCACAGAGTTTCCAGGCTAACACACACAGAGAAAAAAGTGACATAGAGTCTACCAGATTCCCTGAGATGAGACGATGAAGCTGAGAGTCTGGTAAAGCCAAGGCAGGCAGGGGTTACAAAACAGAACACGGGAAAGGAGACAGAGTACAGGGAAAGAACACTGAAGATCTGCAAAAATACCTCCTGGGTATCCAGCAGAGTACTGAACAGTGCATGTGTGCCAGAAAACTGCCCCAGACCAAGGGGAAGAAACATCTAAAAAAAAAAATGGAAAGAAACACGCCTGCTGCTCATAAGGTGCCAAAAAGAGTGTTCATTACCATGAGTGATGCTGGGAAGACTCAGACTTCACATGGGAATGAATAGAGCCATCACAAAGATCTTGCCTCAGGAGTGGGAGATTCAACCCAATCATAAAGGGAAGACCGGAAAGATCAAGCTGTTCATATGGAATTCAACTTATATCAAAATTAAGCTCAAGCAGATTGACAGAGGCATGGAAGATACATATTTTTTTAAAGCAAAATGCTCTTGTAGAGACTCAAATTACAATGTCAGGAATGAAAACTACAATGGATGGAAGTGAACACAGATTAGACATCACCAAAGAGAAGTTTCATAAATTTGAGACATCAGGGAACTACGTGAAAACTTCAAGCACGAATAAGTCCCAAAAGAGGAAAAAAGAGAGACAGGAAAATAAAAAGAGAATGGCCAAAACTTTTTAAATTTAAAGAAAACTATAACCCTACAAATCCAGAAGTGTCTTCTGGCTGGGAGAGAGGAAATAAAAGTATATTATTCTAATTTTCCTTTTTAAAAAAATGTCAATTGGTTTTTGGGGAACAGGTGGTCTTTGGTTACATGAATCAATTTTTTAGTGGTGGTTTCTGAGATTTTGGTACACTAAAGCATCACACAAGCAGCATACACAATATCCAATCCATAGTCTTTTATCCCTCACCCCCCCACAAACTTTGCCCCCAAGTCCCCAACCTCCATTGTATCATTGTTATGTTCTTGCATCCTCATAGCATAGTTCCCGCTTATGAGTAAGAACATATGATGTTTGGTTTTTCATTTGTAATTTTCTTATGCCATATGTGACATGGCATAATATTTTTGAAGATGGACTGTGATCACTTAAAATCATATACTATAAATTGTAGTGCAACCACTGAGATAAAAAAATAGTTATCGCTAATAAGCCATAAAAGGGAGATTAAAAATAAATCACACACTGTAGAGTGATGGAGGAAACAGGATGAAGAAGACAGAGGTAAAGAAAGAATTTTGAGAGGTTTCCAAAGATAGCGCTGTGAGAACAACCCAGGATTGAGGCTCTCGCTGGATGCGCGGAGAGGGTGAGTCAGGGATGCATTTCCAGACGGACCTTTGTTGCCCACAGAACGGGGAAATTCCCAGATATAAAACAAACGTGGGACGCCAGCCAGAGATCTTGACTGGTGTAGCCAGCAGCCGGTGTGGCTGCGGCCCGCGCCAGAGTGCAGAGGCGCTCCACAGAGTTCCGCACAAAAGCGCACTGTTCCGGGTGCCCTGTTGAACTGGCAACCTGAGACCTGAGAGGGCTGAACTTGAGACTGAACGGGAATTGAACAGTGAGCCAGCCCAGGACAAAGTGTTAGGGGTAGCGCAGTGCGACAAACAAAACGGCGATTCCAAACACTCGCTGTTAGGAGGTTCCCTTAAAGCGCAGCTCCGTGCAGGAGGGGCGTCCGCCATTACCGAGGCAATCAGCCCCTACTGAGGTACACCCCCATTGCTGACGCAGCCTGCCGTTGCTGAGGCAACCTGGTACAACAGAGAGACTCCGCTGCAGGGCGGAGCCCGTGGCTGCAGGGTGGAGACCACAGCAGAAGGGCAGAGCCTGCAGAAACACGCCGAACCTCACACCAGCAGGGCGGAGCCTCGGCAGGACAAGACTGTCTCCTAGCTGGGCAGGACAACCTGGCGGACACTCAAAAATAAAGCCCCAACCCCTTCAGAAAGAGCAGCTGCGAAAAAAAGGGCTTTTTTATGAGTTCTGTAGCAGCAGAATTAAACATAGCAGCCTAACAGCCCTGAATGAACATCAGAGCTCACAGCTCAGCACTTGAGCTCCAATAAAGTACAGACTGTCTCCTCAAGCAGCTCCCTGACCCCTCTATATCCAAAAGACTGACATTTGGCAGGCATCATTCTGGGACAAAGATAGCAGAAAAAGAAACTGGTAGCATCCCTACTGTTCCGCAGCTGCTATAGGGGTACCCCAGACAAGCAGGGCCTGGAGTGGACCTCTGCAGTCGTACAGTGAAGGGGCTAGACTGGTAGAAGGAAAACCAAGTAACAGAAATACTTCATCATCAACAATCTGGGTGTCCACCCAGAGAACCAATCGAAAAGTCAGCAACTACGCAGACGACCAGCGGACAAATCCACAAAGATGGGAAGAAACCAGCACAAAAAGGAGGAAAACACCCGAAACCAGAACACCTCGCCTCCTAGAAAGGACCAAAACTCCTCACCAGCAAGGGAACAAAGCTGGACGGAGAATGACTGTGACGAAATGACGGAATTAGACTTCAGAAGGTGGATAATGAGAAACTTTTGTGAGCTAAAAGAACATGTTTCAAATCAATGCAAAGAAACTAAGAACCTTGAAAAAAGATTCGAGGAAATGATAACAAGAATGGACAACTTAGAGAGGAATATGAATGAATTAAAGGAGATGAAAAACACAATACGAGAACTTCGCGAAGCATGCACAAGTTTCAATAGCCGAATTGACCAAGCAGAAGAAAGAATTTCAGAAGTTGAAGATCAACTCAATGAAATAAAACGAGAAACCAAGATCAGAGAAAAAAGCGCAAAAAGGAATGAATAAAGTCTCCAAGAAATGTGGGACTACGTGAAGAGACCTAACCTACATTTGATAGGCGTACCAGAATGTGACGAAGAGAATGAATCCAAGCTGGAAAATACTCTTCAGGACATTATCCAGGAAAATTTCCCCCACCTAGCAAGACAGGCCAACACTCAATTGCAGGAAATTGCAGAGAACACCACAAAGATATTCCGCAAGAAGAGCAACCCCAAAGCACATAATCGTCAGATTCAACAAGGTTGAAATAAAGGAGAAAATACTAAGGGCAGCCAGAGAGAAAGGTCGGGTCACCCACAAAGGGAAGCCCATCAGACTCACAGCAGATCTCTCGGCAGAAACTCTGCAAGCCAGAAGAGAGTGGGGGCCAATATTCAACATCCTTAAAGAAAAGAACTTTCAACCCAGAATTTCATATCCAGACAAACTGAGCTTCATAAGTGAAGGAAAAATAAAATCCTTTGCGAACAAGCAAGTACTCAGAGATTTTGTCACCACCAGGCCTGCTTTACAAGAGCTCCTGAAAGAGGCACTACACATAGAAAGGAACAACCAGTACCAGCCATTCCAAAATCACACTAATTGCTAAAGAGCATCAACATAATGAAGAATCTACAACAACTAACGGGCAAAACAGCCAGCTAGCATCAAAATGGCAGTATCAAATTCACACATAACAATACTAACCCTAAATGTAAATGGACTAAATGCACCAATCAAAAGACACAGACTGGCAAATTGGATAAAAATCCAAAACCCATCAGTGTGCTGTCCAGGAAACCCATCTCACATGCAAGGATACACAAAGGCTCAAAATAAAGGGATGGAGGAAGATTTACCAAGCAAATGGAGAGCAAAAAAAGCAGTTGCAATTCTCATCTCTGATAAAATAGACTTTAAAGCAACAAAGATCAAAAGAGACAAAGAAGGTCATTACATAATGGTAAAAGGATCGATACAACAAGAAGAGCTAACGATCCTAAACATATATGGACCCAACACAGGAACACCCAGATACATAAGGCAAGTACTTAAAGACTTACAAAGAGACTTAGACTCCCACACAATTATAGTGGGAGACTTTAACACCCCACTGTCAATATTAGACAGATCAAACAGACAGAAAATCAACAAGGATATCCAGGGCTTGAACTCAGATCTGGAGCAAGCAAACCTGATAGACATCTACAGAACTCTCCACCCCAAATCCACAGAATATACATTCTTCTCAGCACCACATCACACCTACTCTAAAACTGACCACATAATTGGAAGTAAAGCACTGCTCAGCAAATGCAAAACAACTGAAATCATAACAAACAGCCTCTCAGACCATAGTGCAATCAAGTGAGAACTCAGAATTCAGAAACCAACCCAGAACCGCACAGCTTCATGGAAACTGAACAACTGGCTCTTGAATGTTGACTGGATAAACAACAAAATGAAGGCAGAAATAAAGAAGTTCCTCGAAACCAATTGTTGTGAGAACGAAGACACAACATGCCAAAATCTCTGGGACACATTTAAAGCAGTCTCTAGAGGAAAGTATATAGCAATAAGTGCCCATATGAGGAGAATGGAGAGATCCAAAATTGACACCCTATCGTCAAAATTGAAAGAGCTAGAGGAGCAAGATCAAAAAAACTCAAAACCCAGCAGAAGACAAGAAATAACTAAGATCAGAGCTGAACTGAAGGAGATTGAGATACGAAAAACCCTCCAAAAAATCAATAAATCCAAGAGCTGGTTTTTTGAAAAGATCAACAAAATAGACAGACCACTAGCCAGATTGATTAAAAATAAAAGAGAGAACAACCAAATAGATGCAATAAAAAATGATAAAGGGGAAATCACCACAGATTCCACAGAAATTCAAACCATCATCAGAGAATATTACAAACAACTCTATGCACATAAACTAGTAAACCTGGAAGAAATGGATAAATTCCTGGACTCCTGTGTCCTCCCAAGCCTAAACCAGGAGGAAGCTGAAACTATGAATAGACCAATAACAAGGTCTGAAGTCGAGGCAGCAATTAAGAGCCTACCACACAAAAAAAGCCCAGGTCCAGATGAGTTCACAACCGAATTCTACCAGACACACAAAGAGGAGCTAGTACCATTCCTTCTGAAACTATTCCAAATAATCCAAAAAGAAGGAATCCTTCCCAAATCATTCTATGAGACCAATATCATCCTGATACCAAAACCCGGCAGAGACCCAACAAGAAAAGAAAACTTCAGGCCAATATCCATGATGAACATAGATGCAAAAATCTTCAATAAAATATTGGCAAGCCGATTGCAACAGCAAATCAAGAAACTTATTCATCATGATCAAGTAGGATTCATCCCGGGGATACAAGGCTGGTTCAACATACGCAAGTCTAATAACGTAATTCACCACATAAACAGAACCAAAAACAAAAACCACATGATTATCTCAATTGACACAGAGAAAGCCTTTGACAAAATTCAACAGCCCTTTATGCTAAAAACCCTCAATAAACTCGGTATTGATGGAACATATCTCAAAGTAATAAAAGCTATTTATGACAAACCAACAGCCAATATCATACTGAATGGGCAAAAACTGGAAGCATTCCCTTTGAAATCTGGCACTAGACAAGGATGCCCTCTTTCACCACTCCTATTCAATATAGTACTGGAAGTTCTAGCCATAGCAATCAGGCAAGAAAAAGAAATAAAGGGTATTCAAATAGGAAAGGAGGAAGCCAAATTGTCTCTATTTGCAGACGACATGATAGTATACCTAGAAGACCCCATCACCTCAGCCCAAAAACTCCTGAAACTGATAAGCAACTTCAGCAAAGTCTCAGGATATAAAATCAATGTGCAAAAATCACAAGCCTTCCTCTACACCAATAACAGACTTAAAGAAAGCCAAATCAAGAACGAACTGCCATTCACAATTGCTACAAAAAGAATAAAATACCTTGGAATACAACTCACAAGGAATGTAAGGGACCTCTTCAAGGAAAACTACAAACCACTGCTCAACGAAATCAGACAGGACACAAACAGATGGAGAAACATTCCATGTTCATGGTTAGGAAGAATTAATATCATAAAAATGGCTATACTGCCCAAAGTAATTTACAGAATCAATGCTATACCCATCAAGCTACCATTGACTTTCTTCACAGAACTGGAGAAAACCACCACGAACTTCATATGGAACCAAAAGAGAGCCCGCATAGCCAAGTCAATTCTAAGCAAAAAGAACACAGCGGGGGGCATCACACTACCAGATTTCAAACTATACTACAAGGCTACAGTAATCAAAACAGCATGGTACTGGTACCAAAACCGAGATATAGACCAATGGAACAGAACAGAGGCAACAGAGGCAACACAACATAGCTACAACCATACAATGGGGAAAGGATTCACTGTTCAACAAATGGTGTTGGGAAAACTGGCTAGCCATGTGCAGAAAGCAGAAACTGGACCCCTTCCTGACACCTTACACTAAAATTAACTCCAGATGGATTAAAGACTTAAACATAAGACCTGGCACCATAAAAACCCTAGAAGGAAATCTAGGCAAAACTATCCAGGACATAGGAGTAGGCAAGGACTTCATGAACAAAACACCAAAAGCATTGGCAACAAAAACCAAAATAGACAAATGGGACCTAATCAAACTCCACAGCTTCTGCACGGCAAAAGAAACAGTCAATAGAGTGAATCAGCAACCAACAGAATGGGAAAAAATTTTTGCAGTTTACCCATCTGACAAAGGGCTGATATCCAGAATTTACAAAGAACTCAAACGGATTTACAGGAAAAAAACAAGCCCATTCAAAAGTGGGCAAAGGATATGAACAGACACTTTACGAAAGAAGACATATATGAGGCCAACAATCATATGAAAAAATGCTCATCGTCACTGGTCATCAGAGAGATGCAAATCAAAACCACATTGAGATACCATCTCACGCCAGTTAGAATGGCGATCATTAAAAAATCTGGAGACAACAGATGCTGGAGAGGATGTGGAGAAAAAGGAACACTTTTACACTGTTGGTGGGAGTGTAAATTAGTTCAACCATTGTGGAAGACAGTGTGGCGATTCCTCAAGGCCTTAGAAATAGAAATTCCATTTGACCCAGCAATCCCATTACTGGGTATATATCCAAAAGACTATAAGTCGTTCTACTATAAGGACACATGTACACGAATGTTCATTGCAGCACTCTTTACAATAGCAAAGACTTGGAATCAACCCAAATGCCCACTGATGATAGACTGGATTGGAAAAATGTGGCACATATACACCATGGAATATTATGCAGCAATCAGAAATGATGAATTTGTGTCATTTGTAGGGACATGGATGAATCTGGAGAACATCATCCTCAGCAAACTGACACAAGAACAGAAAACGAAACACTGCATATTCTCACTCATAGGTGGGTGATGAAAAATGAGAACACATGGACACAGAGAGAAGAGTACTAAACACTGGGGTCTATTGGGGGGAAAAGGGGAGGGCCAGTGGGAGGGGGAGGTGGGGAGGGATAGCCTGGGGAGAAATGCCAAATGTGGGTGAAGGAAAGAAAGGAAGCAAAACACACTGCCATGTGTGTACCTATGCAACTGTCCTGCATGTTCTGCACATGTACTCCCAAACCTAAAATGCAATAAAAAATTAAAAAAAAAAAAAAATCACAAAAATTACTAGACTAATTGAGAAGAAAGCAGAAAAAGAAGAGAACAAAGAACTGCAGCGACCGATGGAAATCAAAAAGCATGATGACAGATAAACTTAACTGTATCAATAAGCACATTATAAATGAAACTGGCCTAAAAATCTCATTTAAAAGGCAGATTATCAGATTGGATACAAATGCAAGAATCTACTACATGCTTCCTATATAAAAAAAACTTTAGGCCGGGTGCAGTGGTTCACGCCTCTAATCCTAGTATATTGGGAGGCTGAGACAGGAGGATCACAGGTCAGGAGTTCAAGACCAGCCTGGCCAACATGGCAAAACCCGTCTCTACTAAAAATACAAAAAATTAGCTGGGCGTGGTGGCATGCAACTGTAACCCCCAGCTACTCGGGAGGCTGAGGCAGGAGAATCGCTTGAACCCAGGAGGCAGAGGTTGCAGTAAGCTGAGGTTGCACCACTGCACTCCAGCCTGGGCAACAGAGTGAGACTCTGTTTCAAAAAAAAAAAAAAGAAAGAAAAAAAGAAAGAAAGAAAGAAATAAAAGAAAAACACTTTAAATTTAAAAAGACAAATTGTTCAGAAAGACGTTAAAAGATATACCAGGTTAAGAGTTGACAAAAGAAGCCTGAGAAGAAATGGCTATGTTAACGCCAAAGTAAATTTCACAGCAAAAATATTTACCAGCTATAAACAGTCATTTCCTCATGAATTTCAAAAGTTCATTTAATCAAGAACATATAATCTTAAGTGACTGTGTACCTAATAACAGCTTCAAAATATATGCGGCAAAAATTGATAGAACAAATAGACAAATTCACAAGTACAGTCTGACATTTGAATATTATTCAGTAAGTGATTAAAACAAGGGAGCAGCAAAACAGCAAGAAGCGGGTAGACTTGAACAACACCATGCTTCTCTAGTACCCGGGGAGCACGTTCCAAAACACCCCACATTCTAGGTTCTGCAATCAAGCTTAGCAAAAGAACTAAGTCAGAAAAATTTAACTCATACAAAGTATGTTCTCTGACCACAAAGCAATCAAATTAGAAATCAGTAACAAAATATCTCAAGTGATCCTCCCATCTCAGCCTCCCAAGTAGCTGAGATTACAGGTGTGCACCAAAACACCCAGCTAATTTTTTACTTGATTTTGTAGAGATGTGATCTCACTATGTTGCCCAGGTTGGTCTGGAGCTTCCCGATGCAAGCAATCCTCCCACCTAGGCCTTCCAACTCACTTTTTCTTATGATTTGCTTAATGTTTATTTCTCTAGCTTCCTTTATTGTAAGAATACAGCATATTAATACAGACACCACACCAAACACATCTTAATTGACTGTGTATGTTATCAATAAGCTGCTGGTCACCTTCTTGGGGAAGTCAAAAGTTATACACAGATTTCTGAATGCAGAGGGGATCAAGCATCCCCAAATCCCATGTTATTAAGGGTCAACTGTGATTGATATTCATTAGCTAAACACAAGCCATTTATTTTAAAAATTAAGTAGGAGTTCCAATTTCATAACAAGTCTAATTCATTATAATGTGACCATAAAGAAAACATACAACTTACTAACTTAAAAATATCTTTTTCTTCTTTATACAAATATAGCATATAGGATTTTAGGGACCATAATGGAATTTTTTTTTTTCAGACAAGATTGTTTGAGATAATAAATGACCTGCAATTAACTTTTTACATAATTGTGAAATCTTACCTACCAAGAAAGAAATTAAGAGAAAAATATACAAGCAACTTACACAAATGGGGCTTTTAAAAAACTGCTTTCATGATCAAAACTTCCTTACTCTTACTTTTTTATCTATAGGACCACCAAAAATAATTCACTATCAGAAGTCTTACCTGATTGCTGTTTTTCCTTGCATTCAGAAATTAGTTGCTGAATGCTATGGATAAAAATGTAATAAATGAAATTACTATTTTAAAGCAAATGAAAAATACCAAATATATTAAATTTTTAGAGTATTTCAAACAATATCAGAGTTAATATCAGAACTTTATCCTATATACTAATTTGCAAGTTCTACCAACTTTTCTTTAAGCTTTTAATGAAGAAAACAGATGAAGTACTCCTAAATTGAAGGGAGTATAGCTCAGTATAAATTAACTCACATTCGCTTGACATAATGGAAAGTGTCCTAGCCCTATTACCAGCAGCTACTTGTTCTCTGACAAGTCACTTCTCTTAGTCTCAATGTATTCTTCTAAAAAGCAAGGATTTTACTGGCTTATTTCACTAGGTTGTTAAAGATTTAATGAAATAATGTTTTGAAAATGCTCAAACAGTGAAGCAATAAAATAATTTGTTCTTGAACTTTATTGCCAAAGCTATCTCCCAATGTGTATTTTTTCAGAGGTTCTAAAATTCCCATTTCAGTTTTCTGAAACTGTTATTAATTCCTAGTTTCGCTTATCAGTTGTTCCATTCTTTGTGGCTTATAATTCACGGCATCACAACTATTTCATAGTTTGTAACTAAATTTTCTTATAAATATATTATTTTAGCAAACTAGATAACTTCCCTATCCACTATGACTGAACTCATCAATCACACTAAGGGCAGAAAGCTAACATGTCAAGACCTAGCTTGAACTACTGTTCCAGACTCAAACTCTGAATTGGCAGATCTTTGTTAGAATGATGCTCAATCCCCATGTTAACCTCCAGCTGACACGGAAAACAAAATTCTACTTTTATTTTTTCAGTTCCATGAAAGAGATGCAAGTTGACATTCTCTCATTTCTGAGATACATACTAACAATATATTTGCACACACATCCCACATGTTACTCAGCTCAATTCTCATTCCATAGATCACCCTACTGCATATTTTGTAGTGAAAATCACAATTTTAATATTAGGTTACACCCAATTTGCTTTGACTCACACTGTTTCTTTGGACCTAGTCAGCAAATAGTCAAATGAACTTCCAGTGATGGTGCAAAATATGGACCACTTCACAGATCTGTGCATCATCCTTATGCAGGGCCATGCTAATTTTCTCTGCCTTTTGTTTTTATTTTAGTATATGTTTGCTGCTGAAGCAAGTACAAAGCTCTCCTTTTCTACATGGATACTCGTGAGTGATGAATGAGGCTTAGCTCTGTTAAATCCAACTAACATACTTGAGACTCTGAATTCTGCTAATGGCTTCCTGCCACAACTCTTGGGAAGGATAATATGGGACCTTCCACGATCTAAGAAAAGGTACTATACTGGATATACAGGGCCCTCAGTGTACAGGTCTGGTAGCAATGAAAAAAGGAAACTCATCTCTTTCTGCAACATTATTTGAACTGAACCCGAGGGCCTAAAGGATAACTTAACATAAAAGTATTGGCTAAGTCTAAGCTAAGATGTTGGCTCCACCTAGGTTCTGAGTGAGGGGTGAAGGGTCGGTTGGCTCACTATGTGTGTGGATAATGCTAGGAGGCTCAGCTGCCAAAGCAGGATGCTGGGAACACTGCCTGAGCATATGTATGTAAAGCAAAAAAAGTTTAGCTTTGAAATCTATGTATAGATCACCATGAAGACTTGAGGGCATCCTGGTGGCAAAGGTCAACCATTACTGGACTGCAGGACCAGTTTCAGTGCAATGACACAGCAACAGAAACAACAGCACGATTACAGTGACCTTTTCTTCCCTCCTTCTGACTTGCAAAAGAGGATTGTCTTCTGAAACTTAAAGAACCCCATAGGTTCTGAAAAAATTCAAGGAAGAGGGTAGAGGAGACAGTTCCCAGAAGACAGTATAAAATTTTCTGCTACACTGGACATTTCAAGACCCAAATACCTAATCAGAAAACCCTAAGCTGTGACACTATTTTTTATCTCATGCACAGGGGTTACACTTGGAATGAAATGGACAATGCTGGGATCCCTAAGGATAAAGGTCTTTAAAGTCCTGAGATAAAGAAGCCTGTACCCTTTGCTACTTTTAACTAGTTTGGCCTTTTGCTGGATTTCAGATTAATGACGTGGACTAATTCATTGCCACTCCAAAACTACCTGAACCAAACTATAAAATCTCACCTGATGTATACAATACAATCATTATAATTATTTTAAACCTCAATTTGGTGTTAACTAGCCTTTTAATGTAAACACTTACCCAGTAAACTGATTTAAAACTGCATAGTCTTCTGCAGTCCTCCCAAATGTATCTTGAGAAAAGATGTCAATTTGTTGCTGCAGAAGAAGGCTAACTATGTTCGCTGATCCACACTGCACGGCGAGAATGAGCGCTGTTCTAAAACGACAGAGCGATAACTTCTCCCTTAGGAACTGTAAAAAGCTATTTAAAAAGCTTATTCAATATACTTTACCAACTTAATAGCTTGCCCATCCGTGGAGAATTAAACATTTACTTGTACTAACAGACACCAGCATCTTGGGTGCTCAAGTGTTCATCTTTGTAAATTACCACCAAGGCTAAAAGGAAGGGACAAAGAGGAAGTCTCTTGTCCCAGTGGGGTATGTCATAGTAAAAGTTACTTTCAGTCCCCTGATGAGCAAGAAACTATGCTGAGGTCACTTATCTAAAGTAGGCAAAGATTTAAGTGAAGATTTCACCACTGCTTCCCTAGACCATAGGCTGTAATTCAAAATCAGCCAGGGGTCAGATAAGTGAGAGCTATCTGCAGGCTGAAAAACAAAAATATCAATAACAATGGTAATATTAGTAGTCACAGTGGTTTCAGTTACTGATACTGATAAGCATGTGCTAGGCACTGAATTAAATGCTACATACACAATCTTTCTTACATACACAACCCTGGAAGGATATATTCGTATCCTCTTTTTAATACAGAAAAACATATTTGGTGATGAGTAATGTTCCCAAGATCACACACCTAGCAAATGGGAAAGCTAGAAATTTAAACTCAGTCTTGTGTGAATCTGAAGCTTAACTCTTTTCTCTTTATCATCCACCTATGAGTTGCCTTCGTGAAAGAAAAAGTTTATCCACCGAAAACTGTATTTTCTCCCTCTGCCCATGCCAATTTAAAAAACGTCAAAATACATTAGAAGTGAAAAAGGAAACCCACATATCTGGTAATGGCAATTCACAGTCATGTAGAGATAATCTAACATTAATATTCTTCAAAGAAATGAAGCAAAAAGTTATCCAAAAGACAAAATTATTTTTAACTGTATTCATGTTTATTTAACATAGCATGTTTAAAAAAAATCATGTAAGAAGGAGAGATTTTACAATAAAAGGGTTAAGAAATTCAGTATCGAGTCATAAAGTAAAAATTACAAAGTCCACACTCCATAAACTAATAAACTAATAGGAGACCTCTGTAGCTAATACAAGATCATATGACCCAAAACATCCAACTACAAATAACAAACACCAGTCAGTGTAAGAAGAGAAGATGAATCCTTCTATACACTGTTCATGTCGCCCAGTCCAAATAATTTTCCACCAGATGATTTGTGTTTATATTTTTTACTATATCCCAATAATTTTATTAATCTCTTTATTAATTTCATATTTCTGACTTGAGTGACTGCTTTCAATCCAGAACCACACTGAGGTTTAAAAAAAAAACATACCTTTGACACTTATCAACTGCAAGTAAATTTGCTCCTCTCTCCAGTAAAAGTTCTACCATTTGCTGTCTTTTTCCGCTTACGGCAAATAGAAGTGGTGTGAGGTCATTCTGTAATACACCAACAACGATTTACAATTCACAAAATTCTTATTTCTCAATGGACTGGAAACCTTACATAAGATCCTATAGACTTAAATGTATAAGAAAGTAAATTAAAAATAGCCTCTTCCTTCTCACTCTGTGTTTTCCCATGCGCTGCTCCTTCCCTTAGAGGCCACCTTCCTCTGCCTCACCACATCAACTCTAGTCATCTCCAAAACTCCCTTCAAATATTACTGGTTCCAAAAATCTTTGCTTCTATCACAGCATTTAGCATGGAATATTGTAACGGTGGTATTGCTTCCGATGTAAACCAAGAGCTTCTTGGAGGGCAGGCTCTTTATCGCTATATATGTCTCTGTATTTAGCTGCATATTTCCAATTCCTGAGACATACCAGTAAATGCTTCAAGTATTTTTACTAAATTAATGATCTAATGTATTTGCCTTTAGATCAGTGTTTCTTAAACTACATTCCAAAGAATATTTACTTTACCAGAAGTTATAGACTGTATATCTTCCCAACAGGAAGATTCCATGATCATCTACATTTGGGAAATATTATTAAACAGCACATTATATATCCAGTATTCAAGAAATCTCTTGAATTTTGCCAAATTCCTATTTGGCAATACTTTCTTTGTGGCAAACAGTAACATTTGAGGATCTAGAGTTTCGGGAATACCGTGGTGAGAGCTTTCCAGTAAAGGCGGGTGTGTCCTCCAGGTTACACAAACTTGCTTAATTCTCTTCTATCAGTGGTGTCAGGATCCCAGATGCCCAATGTCAGGGCCCAGTGTCAGGCCCTTCTACTACAAATGGGTCACTAAGAAAATGGTCTGTGAATTACAGAAATCAGCTTCAAATGAACTTCCATTGCTTATTACTAAAAGGCTCAGGGGTTTTCTCCTACTACAAGAGGAGAGATTTTTATCTTAGATGTTAGAAAGCACAGTATAAAATTCTCTTCTTAATTATAATACTAAGACCCTAATGCACATCTACTGTTAAAATTCTTTGTTAATTTTGTTTCCATTTTTATTACCTCTTAAAATTATCTTTCATTTTAGGCAAAATGTAAATCAGAAATACAAATACAATGGCTTATCAATAAACCATCTAATACCGATCTATCTGGATTGTTTCTATAATAATGAAAGCCACTAAGTCACCTGCATTTCTAAGGGACAATGCTGAGGAGAAAAATATAATTTTTTTTTGCAATGTGAATAGCCAGCCACCTACAGTCAGGAATAACCCAAACAGGCTTACAGGCATGCTAATGGGAAGGTGACTCTTCGTGGTATCTATAAGGCAAAAGAGTTTTTAAAAAACAACTTCCAAACCCTAAAGTTCAACCCCGTTACTAAGGGATAGCTATAAAATTTAGACTATATGTTATAAGCAAATATAAACTGTTTTGAAAAACTTCAAATCTTTATCAAAATATGCCATGACAGGAGCTGTAAACTCAAATCTTACCCAGGCAAAGGAAGTGACTTGAGTGAAGTACCTAGGTGGGCGCAGCAGCAAACCAGAGAACATATACCTCATACGAAGGGGCAACCTAGTCGCAGCACACCGAACAGTGACATGGGCTCAAGGGACAACAGGCTTGATTCTTAAAGAGAAGCCTGAAATCCAGGTCTGTGCATGAGTCTCCTAAATTTTACACATTGACACAATTTGTGCAGGCAAATTAAACATATCTGTGGGCCACATTTTGACTACAGCCCTTGTGTTTTTATACTTGTTATAGATGTGTTTCAAAATGGTTGTGTGTAAAGTATTTACATGTAAAATATTTCCTTTAATTTCAGATGTTTTATCAAAACAAATCAGGCCCCAAAATGTAATAAAAATTGCTATTAAAACTCACAGTTGCTCACACCTGCAAGTCCAGCACTCTGGGAGGCCAAGGCAAGAGGATCTTGTGAGCCAGGAGTCTGAGACCAGCCTGAGCAACACAGTGAAACCATGTTTCTTCAAAATAAAAAAAAAAATGCTCACAGGCTCAAAACACTCACACTTCAAGAATTTTTCCAATATTTATTCAATTAAAATCTACTTGTATTTATTTTTCCCAGCTTGTTAACCAAATGGATAATTAGTCCACATGACTGCCGAAACTAAATTGTTAAAAGAATCAATATTTGTACTCTTACTAATTTCAGGGTTTTCAGTGCTTAAAACTGCCATCTTGATTATTTCAAACTCTGTGAACTTAACAGAGATACTGAGATAGTTCATAACAGAGCTTCAATTAAAAAATAAGTCTAAGTGTTTGCCAGCTCTAATCGAGAAAACTGCTTGTAATAAAGATTAAGCTGCTTGTAATAAACAATAATCACCTGGATGATAACAAAGACAGAAAATCCTAAAGGAGTCAGCCTCTGCTTACTGAAGGGCTATGAGGTTGGGAAGGAAAAGGTATTCTGGAAGCTGAGAGATATTACCAATAATATTCCTTTTAACTTCCCAACCCAGAGGTAAAGAAAGATAAAAGTCAGGATAATAGTATTGAAAAGAGACAGATTTAAAGGAAGTAGCACCTATCAAACTCCAACTCCTCTAGAGATTTCTTACGTTTCTGAGAATGGGCATTTACATATTACACCTACCTATTCACTGGCTCTTAACCAGGACTGTATCTGAAGTTTTAGGAATTTACTGCTGTTGTTAGAGACAGGGTCTCACTATGTTGCCCAGGCTAGACTCAAACTCTGGGGCTCAAGCAATCCTCCCAATTCAGTCTCCCAACTAGCAGGGACTTCAGCCAAGTACCACTATGCCTGGTATCAAGGAAATATTTTAAAACATAAACTTGTTCAGGCTTTATTAGACTTATTATATCAAAAGTATTCAGGGAAGAGCTTAGACTTGTAGATTTGTTTTCATTTCCTCAGGTTGCTGTGATGCACAACTCTAGCTGAGAACTAGAACAACAATTACTTCAGTCTCATCTCTCACCCACATGACCAGTTCCCTTTAACATTTGAGGATTTTGTCAAAAAGAGGAAAGAATAAGAGACAGTCATTTTCTAAAAACTCCATTTAGTTTTCCTGGGTAGGAGTAGCACAGGAACTAGTAAACTCAAAATCCAACTTGATTTTGCTATTTCTAAACTCCGCATCGCCCACCTTCCCGTCAGGACGTTCTAGATTTGAGGGCTGAGCGCAGACCCTTATCTAAGTGGCTGTTTCCTACTCATCACCACCTAGTCGCAGCTAATCTTGTTTCCTCAGAGTCCTCCTAAATTGGATTCCTAGGCAAGTTCACAACTCACTCTCTTCCAAACTGAAAACGATGATCCGATTATCCCCAAAACTGAAGAAAACCTTGTCTAAACATATAAACTAGAAAAAAGAAATAGTAATAACAACAAAACACATTTAAAAAAAGGTCACCTTGGTATTTTTCCCTCAATTACCTAACCTCCAAGCTGGCCTCCATATTTCTAGCTGCTTTTTTTGCCCTTTCCATTTTGCCCTCCTAAGCTTTGCCACTAAGAGCTAAACTGCTTGAATGTGTGTTATTTAAGAACTTGTTTTTTCTTGGAGTTTTAAGATGAAGTCTATTTCCAGGGCAAATTTTGCTTTCTTGTGTTGTTTTTCCTTAGAAAAAAAAATTGGGAAGAAAAAACAATTTTTAAGTATTAACTTTGACAAATTCAGTGTTTTCAAAAATATTTACCATATGTGCATAAAAGAAAGCTGTGCCCTCTAATGCTGCTTTAAAAGTATCAAGATTTGAAATATTAGGTAATTATTTCAAAATATTCTTATTCAGGGGGTTCTTGAGCTTCCAAATATGGAAAACTGACAGTTACATATGTCAGTGTTAAATGCATTTCAAATAGTTTGAAAATAAAGTTGGTTGGTCAATACCTCATTTTTTGCCTCCTTGTTTGTACTGTATGAAAGCAGTTTTTCTGCTAGTGATTCGTCTTCATTATGCACAGCATAGTGCAGAGCGGTGTTGCCGTAGATATCGGGAAGGTCTGGATCAGCACCCCCGTCCAGCAAAATAGTTGCACATTCCTCTTTTCTGCATTGTACGGCCTGTCATTATTAGACCAAGAAATAGATTACAAATGCTAGGAATTCAAAATAGAGGTTTTGCTAATGAGTTACATTTAAATGAGATGAATTCATTTTTGTTCTGTTGAGAAATGTGAAGTTTATGAATACTGATGAATGCTAAGTGTATGATAGAATATATTGTTTGCTAGGAAGAACAATGGCAAGGAAAACCTAGCAGCTCCACCCCCCCACCACAGAAAACCACTTGGTGCATTCCAAAGTGGCAGGACAATATGTAAATATCATACACCTGTTAAAACTATTCTTTAAGCTATCTGACCCTGCCCCAGTGGCTCCCTCATGAAGAATACATTTTAGGTTGTTTGATCAGTGGTAAGTGGGCACCAGCTGCCTACTTGGTGTTTTGTGTTATGAGAAAATACTGAACACCTGTTTGTTAATAATGATCACCTGTTCAGAGAGATTAACTGCGTGGGTCAGAGTCTACCTGGGGCCTTCAGCCTGGAATGCTGTCAGCCCTGAGCCTCTCAGTTTGGAAGGCTGCTGGCCCCCCGATTGACCCACTTTGCTGTTCTATCTGGGTGTCTGCCTCTCATTTTCTTCAGTGCTGCCTGGGTGGGAGTCTCTACGGCCGAGCTTGCTCTCAGTCATTCTACTACGTAATCAGAGCCATCTCATGCTGAAATACTTGGTTACTATATACCTTTATCAGAGCTGTCCTCTTATTGCTGTCAAAACAATTAAGTTGACATTTTCTGTCCACCAGGAGAGCTACCACTGCTGGATGTCCACTGGTGCATGCCAAATGCAGAGCCGTCCTATGACAGTAAGAAGACTTTTTAGGAAGTTGTATTGTACTATCTGAAAACACACAATGATTCACATATATCCATAGCACTGGATAGAATGTTAGTCCTCTGTCTTTAAAACAAGTATTTAATTTTCCTGAGAAGAAAGCACAGTATTTACCAGCTCTTATTTACTACATTAATGAAATGTAGCTTATTTGAATAGACAATGCTTTGTCTCTGCTCACGCCTGTAATCCCAGCACTTTGGGAGGCTGAGGCGGGTGGATCACGAGGTCAAGAGATTGAGACCATTCTGGTCAACATGGTGAAACCCCATCTCTATTAAAAATACAAAAAATTAGCTGGGCATGGTGGTGCGTGCCTGTAGCCCCAGCTACTCAGGAGACTGAGGCAGGAGAATTGCCTGAACCCAGGAGGTGGAGGTTGCGGTGAGCCGCGATTGTGCCATTCCACTCCAGCCTGGGTAACAAGAGTGAAACTGTCTCAAAAAAAAAAAAAAGGAAAAAAAAATTAAAAAACAAAAAATGCTTCGCCTCTGGATTCAGTTCACCTTGAAGTGAAATCCTACTGTAAGATCTGTCACTTCTTGTTTCTCCATGTTGACCAGGATGGTCTCGATCTCTTGACCTCGTGATCTGCCCGCCTCGGCCTCCCAAAGTGCTGGGATTACAGGCGTGAGCCACCGCGCCCGGCCTGCAACACTTTTGCAATAGAAATAACCATTTATATTTGCTCCTGGCTCACGGAGAGGCCTGGGCCCCCGACCCTTCCGAGGTTTCTCCATCCGGGGTACCGTGGAACCTGTGGGCACCAGAAAGCCCGGGTCCCCGACAGGACGGCGCGCCCGCCTCCTTCGCCTGGCCATTACCTATTCTCACTGTCCCTCTTGTCCACGCCAGGGCCTCCGGGCACCAGTACTCGCTCCAGCCCCGGGACGTCGCCCAGCCAGGCAGCTCTGTGGAGCTCCCCGAGATCTTCCAGGTGGACGTGATACTGAGGCGGGGGGAGGATGAAGTAGCAAATCGGGTTGAAGGCGTCCGCTGCACCCTCGCTTCCGCTGTCCGAGCTGTCGGGCGGGCTCCAAACTCTGTATCTCCTCCTCATGGCGGAGACTGCCGCCTTCGGAGACCCCCTCAGCCCCTCCCCACCCCTCCCTGCTTTTCTCCACCTCAGGAGGCCAACAGTAGCGAATTACTGCCGTGACCACAACCTCCCACGAGGAAAGCCCGAGGTTTCCAATCAGTGAAAGGAGCACCTCCGAGCCAAGTAAAAAACGTCAAGCCAAGCGACCACCGCCAAGCCAAGCGATCGCCTCGAAGCCTCACGGACAACGAACGCCAAGCCACGCGGGTAACGGCCAGGCCCTCGCGTGTGACGTCATCGCACTTGCTCCTGCTCCTGTGACGTCACTGCACCTGCGCACACCTTACTGGTGCCCCACACATTCCGGCCTGCTTCCTGCTTTCCCCGCCACCGGAGAAAACTCCTTGGCCTACAGGTGGCGCTGCAGCTCCGGCGCCGGCCTGGGCTGGGGGGTCCTTCCGGGTGGCGCCGTCCAGCCTGCCTGTCATCAGGGAGTGCCGCCTCACAGCGCCGCCGAGCACCTGCTCCTCGGCTTGCTCAGGTCAGGCGTGCGGACCGGTTCCCGCCCCTGTGCCGCCATCGCTTGGCCGCCCCGGGCTAGCCACCGCAGCGGAGTTGCCCCAGAGTCATCGCTGCCAGGACACAAGCCGAGTCAGGCGGCTGGGTCAAAGCGAGCTGCCCGCCCCGCGGGAAGGGCCTACCCGACGCCACTGCCCGCCCAGCTCCTACTCGGCTGGTGCCTAAGCCAGGGGACCAGTTCTGGGCATCCCGCTGCCTGGGGATGGGGCCGAGCAGCGGCTCCCCGCTCTGAGCTGCAGCCACCGCGCGCATCCGCCCAGGGGCCGTGCGGCTGGCGACCCGGTTGGGTCGGGGAATGCCAGGTGCCGCTGGGGTGCTCGCCTCTAGTCCGCCCTGTCCCTGCAGCCCGCGAGCACTAGTGTCGGTCGGGCGCGGTGGCTCACGCCTGTAATCCCAGCACTTTGGGAGGTTGAGGTGGGTGGATCACGAGGCGAAACCCTGTCTCAACTAAAAATACCAGAAAAATTAACTGGGCGTGGTGGCAGGTGCCTGTAATCCCAGCTACTCAGGAAGCTGAGGCAGGAGAATGGCTTGAACCAGGGAGGTAGAGGTTGCAGTGAGCTGAGATCATGCCATTGCACTCCAGACTGGGCGACAGTGAGACTCCATCTCATAAAATAATAAAATAAAACATTAAAATCTGTCCAAAAACGTGTGCCTTACTGGTGCCCCACATATTCCAGCCTGCTTCCTGGGTGATCTGGCCCCATGTGGAATGCTAATCCCGAGTTCGTCCCCCTCAGCACAGCCTCAGCCCATCTTCTGGGAAGAACTCGGCTACCAGGAACTTTCATCCACATATGGTTGATGCCCATCCAGTTCTCCTGCCAACCTCCTGAGCCAGGACAGGAGGCCCATGGGAAGTCTGCTTCGGCCTCTAGGCAGCACCACCCTGGGCTCCGGCTTGATCTGAACGGCCTCCAGAGGCTCAGCTGACCATGCTGTCTCATCGCTGGGGGCCAGTGAAAGGGCTTATGGCTTGGCTTGCCCAAAGAGGCTTCCACATATTTAAAGGCCAAAAGGGGACCCCTCCCCAACCAGGCAGCAGAAGTGCCTCCCCACTCCCCACATGCCAGTTTTCACACTGGGCTTAACTACAGGAAGCAGGCTCTGCCGGCTCACACTCACCCTCGACCATGCAGACACCTGCCCCAGTCTCTCACAGGGTCCTCACCCTCATCAGCCCAACCCCTGCTGTAACAGAAGGGAGCTCTGCCAGGCGCAGGCTCCACACTCAGACAACAAACTACAGACCCGAGGACCTGCCCCACGTGGGTGCCACGGGGAAAGGACCTTGGGGGCTGGAGGAGGAACAGAGTGGCAGAGCCTGGAGTCTGAAGTCCCGGCTTCCAGCACCGTCAACACAAAGCCTCAGCCACCCTTCCCAGCAAGCCCGGGGATCTGACCCACAGAGCAAGAGCACTTCCCTGGAGGGCCTCCCACTCTCTAACCTCTAGCTCTAACGGACCCCTGTCAGACAGACAGTCACAGCTGTGCTCTGCAGCCCCCCGAGGAGCGGGTGAGAGGACTTACTGGCCACGCAGAGCAGTGTGGAAGAGTCACATCGCAGCTGGAGCAGCAGCAGCCACGTGGGAGCTGCGTGAGAGCCGAGGTGAACGCTGCACAGGGGCTTTGGCCCACTCAGCTTCCCTCAGCCAGGAAGCCAGAAGGTGGGGACAGCAAGGACCCACAGCAGACAGGTACTCTCAAACACACACTCTGGCACAGCTGTGTGTGGCTTCCTGAGTTGCAAGCTGGACCCACAGCAGGAGCTTAGGGGGCACTGGCAGCCCCGCTCTATCACCCAAGCTGCAACCCACACTTTCATGGGACAGGGAGCTGAGGTTTGGCCCAGGGCCACAATTCTGGGTGTCATCAGCAGATGCGGGAGGTGTGGGGGCAACATGAATCCAGCCTGCCATCTGTGTTATCCAGCTGAGTCTGTCTCATGGCCTGCCTCAGAACCTGCCCCCAGACAGCTCAGCCTATTGTCTTCGGGAGTGGCTGCCTCAGCATTGAGCTGGGGTCCCCCTCCCATAGGAAGTGCCCCCCACCCAGCCAAAACTGGGCTCCAGTAGGAGCCCGTGCGCTCAAGGCCCTGGGATTTTGGAGGGCCAGGTGAGTGGAGAGACCCAGGGCACTGAGTGACATCACTGCGATTCCAACTTCGCTGCAATCATTCTCTTTAAAACCAGGACCGCAGCCTGATGCTGAAACTGATTTAACAGGGCTCTGAGTCACCAGGATAACAGAAGTAAAATTCTATAAATCTTCTAGCATTGAATCTAGCATACCTCTGATCCACCCCGGCATTCCAGAGAACACGCCGTTGACAGTTTGCAGCATATTTAAGGGCTGACTTCAGGATCTGTCAGATTCTGTACCGTGCGACCAGTCTTTGACATGGAAGGAAATCTCCTGCTCCCCAGGCTGCTGGGCATGCAGGGCGGCGCTGTGAAACATGACTCCCCGCAGGGATGGCGCTGTTCTCCACAGACATGGTCCAGGATGGTGCCCACGAGCCACGTATGGTACGAAACCCTTCAAATGTCACCAGAACAACTGACAGCTGAATTTTAAGTTTTATTTAATTTAAGTTAAATTATAAAGACAGAGCATTCAAGTGTCTCTCACATGGATGTCTGCAGCCCCAGGGAGGGAACTCTGAAATGTTAGTGTGTAACACAGAATGGACAGTGGTGCTGACTTCATTGCAAGATAGAAATCCGGGTTATTTTGTGTCTCACTGAAAGCTTGTGGGCTAAGGTTTCGTGACGATCCGACAGCACTCCAAACACTTTCGCCTTGTCTGCTTTGGTCTGACAAAGTGCCCATGGCTACTACATCGATTATTTAAGATCACGGTTGACCATTTTTTATCCTGTATGAAACAGAAGTTAAACAGCTGAAAAAGCAAAAATCCGGGTCTGATGGTTTTCTGCCAGGTCATGATGAACCCATCCTAATTCTGTTTAACCTCGTCCCAGGCGGGATCGAAGCCCGTGGCCCAGGCCTATCTCCCCGGGCCACTCAGAGCTCTGTGACTCTCCTCCCCTCAAAGCATTCTTCGTTCCAAGGACACTTGGGAGAGCCACAGGGGCCTCCTCTCCCAGCCGCAGAGCAGGTCCCTGGTAGGGCAGGGCTAGAACCCAGACCTCAGCTCCCTCAAGATTTCCAAGAGAAGACTGGAGTGTGAATTTCACGGTGCCTCGGGAAGCCAGGCAAAGCTGATGGCCGAATGCTGGAGAGGGAGAAGGGCCATTTCTGTACCTCTGCAGACTTCTAGAATGCTGACTCGCCCTGCATCCATCCCTGTATTTATCTAAGCGTCAGTGCCTCTGGTCATGAGACACAGAGGGGTCCGTAACGCCCGCCTGACGGTACCTGCTTTTCCCACAAACCCAAACTACATTGCCAAGGTCAGGGGCTGGGTTGGCTGAGTAACACACCTAGTACAAGGCTGGGGGTTTGGCAAATATACACATCACCGAAAGAGGTGAATGTCGTTTCCCAACTCGCTGGATACAAATGCTCTCGGACCAACCTGAGGAATATTCTACAGCAAAAACTGGACTGTACTCTTCCAAATATCAATGTCATGAAAGACAAAGCAAGGCTGAGGACCTACTCCAAATCAGAAGAGGTTGCAGGGAACTCGCAGCAGGGCCTGGTCCTGGACGGGATCCTGGACCAGAACAATGGATTTCAAACTCGTTATAGGGACAGCTGGCAGATTTGAAACATGAGCTACAAACTCACAACTTTTGGAGTGATGGGAGAATACTACACATTTCCTTTTAAAATTTTATTTTAGTTGTATTTTTATCACAGGAGAAGGATTTAAGCTTATTTCCTGAATTTGAGAGCTGTACTATGGATACTGAGAGGACGCCCCTGCTCTTAGGAAATGTCCACTAACACCTTATGGGTAAACGTGGAATGACGTATGCAAATCACCCTTCCTGGTTGTTCATGTTCAGAGAAGACTGGAAGGGAAAGGGACAAGGGAGGAGAGGAGGGAACAAATGAAAGAAAAAATGTGGCAAAATGTTCTTTGTTCTAGTCTTGAAACTCCTGTAATTTTGAAATTATTTCAAAATAAAGTTTTTTTGTTTGTTTTGAGACAGAGTCTCACTCTGTCACCCAGGCTGGAGTGCAATGGCACCATCTCGGCTCAATGAAACCTCCACCACCTGGTTCAAGTGACTCTCCTGCCTCAGCCTCCTGAGTAGCTGGAACTACAGGCACCTGCCACCATGCCTGTACTAATAATTTTGTATTTTTAGCAGAGACGGGGTTTCACCATGTTGGTCAGGCTGGTCTCGAACTGCTGCAGGTGATCTACTCACGTTGACCTCCCAAAGTGCTGGGATTACAGGCATGAGCCACCATGCCTGGCCTAAAGTTTGTTTTTTTTTTAATTAAAAAAGAAAAAAGCTTTTCTTCTTCCCCTTGACACCAAAAAGAATGAAGCATTTAAAACATGGCCAGGTCCAGTTGTGTGCACGTACAGTCACAGTTACTGAGAGGCTCAAGCCACTTGGAAAAGCTGGATCCCAGGAGTTTGAGTCTAATAGACAACATAGCGGGACTCTGTCTCTTAAAAAAAAAGTTGCAAAATGTTCAGCGATGGAGGAGATGGGCCTGGTGCGAGGTGAAAGGGCAGCCTGCAGGCGGGCGTGGTGGCTCGTGCCTGTGATCCCAGCACTTTGGGAGGCTGAGGTGGGAGGATTGCTTGAGCTCAGGAGTTTGAGACCAGCCTGGGCAACATGGTGAAACCCCGTCTCTACTAAAAATTAGCCAGGCGTGGTGGTGAGCGCCTGTAGTCCCAGCTTCAGAAGGCTGAGGCAGGAGAATCTCTTGAACCTGGGAGGCGGAGGTTGCAGTAAGCCAAGATTGTGCCACCGCATTCCAGCCTGGATGACCGAGCAAGACTTCATCTCCAAAAAAAAAAAAAAAGGAAAGGGCTGCCTGCTGTCTTCACCGAGGACATCCCATTGTGCCAGTGGACAGAGGCTGGCCACAGCCTTCAGAGGCAGAAGATGGTTCTATTCCCCCACTTGCCTTCTGAGTCTTAGGATGCCAGAAAGACTGACTCAGGAAGAGTAAGGACATTGCTGACAAGAGACCCTAGGGCTGCAGAGCAGTGGTGATCACGGCCTCTGACTGAGTGCTCGCTCCATAAGAGTGCCCGCTCAGTGCCAAGGCCTCACCTGCTAGTCCTCACCTGAGCCTCTCAGCCACCTACAAGTTCAACCCTACTTCACAGATGAGGGGGATGCCATCTCCAAGAGAGGCCACACAGCCAGTAAGGAGCACAGCTGAAACCCAAAAACAGGTGTTTCCTCCAGAATCAGGACTCTGAACCATCACAAACTCTCCTGCCTTCAGGTCTATTGGTGTGTTTTTGTTTTTGAGATGGAGTCCTGCCCTGTCGTCCAGGCTGGATTGCAATAGTGCGATCTTGGCTCAATGCAAACTCCATCTCCCGGGTTCAAGCAATTCTCCTGCCTCAGCCTCCCAAGTAGCTGGGACTACATGCACGCACCACCATATCCAGCTAATTTTTGTATTTTTAGTAGAGTTGGGGTTTCACCATGTTTGCCAGGCTGGTCTTGAACTCCTGACCTCAGGTGATTTGCCCATCTTGGCCTCCCAAAGTGCTGGGATTACAAGTGTGAGCCACCACATCTGGCCAGGTGGTGTATAAACTTTAAAAAAGCAGAGACTTCATTCCACAAATACAGGCTGGGATCCCCACATTATTAGGTGCTGCGGACTGAACTGTAAACACCCTTCAAATTCATCTGTTGAAGCCCTAACCCCCAGTGTGGCTGTTCTTGGAGATACAGCTTTTAGGGAGTCATTAGGGGCTGGGCGTCGTGGCTCGTGCCTGTAATCCAGGCACTTTGGAGGCCAAGGCGGGCGGATCACCTGAGGTTGGGAGCTCAAGACCAGCCTGACCAACACAGTGAAACCTCGTCTTTAAAAAAAAAAGTAAGTCATTAGGTTGAGTGAGGTCATAATCCAGTAAGATCGGGGGGCCTGACAAGGGCCACCTGCACACACCAAGGAAAGCCTAATTGAGCAAGACAAGCAAGAGGGTGCCCACCATGCTAGCAACCTGATTGTTGGCTTCTGGACCTCAGATCTGTGGGGGGCTGAGGGGTGATGGGACAGGGAGAGAGCAAGGAGTGGGCTCTCTTGTCCTTCATAACTGAGGGGCTGCGAGGTGAGGGCTGCACTGGGTGCGGGGACCAAGGCTCCTTTGAGGCTTGGCTGTCCTGCTGACAAGCCCCTACTTCTTTCCTGCTGTCTAGCCCACACTTCTGATGCTCCCTGGAGAGGAGGGCACAGGCCCTGAACACACACTGGCACTAGAAGGAGACTGGGGCACTTCCCCAGCTAAGCCCTTCATTTCACACACAGGGAAGCTGAGGCCCAGAGAGGTGAGGGGACTTGCTCAGTCCTTCCAACTGAGTACGTGGCGCAGGCGTCCCCAGGGCCCCAGCCCCCACTGCCATCCTATGTGACTTTCCCCAACAGGCATTCTACCTGAGCTAAAGCTGCTGCCTGCCTCTCACGGGCCCTCTGAGGAGAAGATGGCCACATCACAGGATTAAACACTACCACAAAAACCCGAGGGAGGGACAGGAAGGCAAGAATTCTTTTTTTTCTTTTTTGAGACGGAATCTCACTCTGTTGCCCAGGCTGGAGTACAACGGTGAAATCTCGGCTCACTGCAACCCCCGCCTCCAGGGTTCAAGTATTTCTCCTGTCTCAGCCTCCTGAGTAGCTGGGACTACAGGCATGAGCCACCATGTTCAGCTATTTTTTTTTAGTAGAGACAGGGTTTCACTATGTTGGCCACGCTGGTCTCTAACTCCTGAACTCAGGTGATCCACCTGCCTCGGCCTCCCAAAGTGCTGGGATGACAAGTGTGAGTCACCGTGCTCGGCCCAAGAATTCTCTTCTGCCAATGGTGTAGGCCTCTCGACCTCACTAACCTACACTGGCCCAGAGGTGAGGGTGACAATTTAAAATAATACAAAGTCTCAACTATTTAAGAATCTGGTCATCCAGGGAGGGCTTCTGGAATTGCTCAAATGAACAGATAAGAATCCTGAGGCAGGTACTGACTGTGGTAGGTGAAACACCACCTCTATGCTAGTTTTATTTATAGCACAGCAAAATTCCACTTCGATGCCTCACAACTACTCAAAACAGGGTTTTTGAGGCAGCATATCCCTAGCCACTCCCGGGAACAGAGTTCTATGAAATGCTCAGTGTTTCATTTAAAAAAAAAAAAAGCTACAATATTTTTTTCTTCTAAGATTTATTTTATAAACATTTAAGAAAAGTTCCTGATATTTATTGTGGGCCTGGTTATGCAGTAACAATCCGCCTTATTCCAAGTGTGCAATTCTTGGTATCAAAAGCATTCTCTTCTCTTAGTTCATAAAAGAAAAAATTGGTTTAACTTCTAATTTACTTCCTGTTATTATAAGGTTTAAAAGCAATTACTGTACTTACCTATCAAACTTACTTGTGTAGCAACTAATTAACCTGGGAAGCCACGATTTGCTGTAGGCTTCACAGCAAGTTTTGACTTGAATCTAAAGTGCGTGTTAGCATCTCACTGTAACTAAATGCTTCAAGTGAGAAGTTTGAGGAATGCTGCTTTCGGCAAAAGAGCCACTGCGGGAGTGAGTTTTGCTCTGTTCACCTGCTCTAGACTACTGTCATGTTCCTCAGCAAGAGAACCACAGGCTAAAACCTGGCTCCACAGTCTTTCTTCGGGGCCCATCACCCACCTGCCAGCTTCCTCTGCTTCTATCGTGGGACAGAGGAATGCTTTTCTAAAAGATATTCTGGCCTATCTGCATGATTCCCTGGTCAATGTTGAAGCTGAGTAAGCTTCAGCTCTGACATGGTCAGATCATCAAAATCTGAAGTTTACTCAGGTCTATTTAATGAATTTTTTTTTCTTATGCAAGCATATGTACCTCTGAATAATCTTCCCTTTTTCGAATCTGGGGGTTTCACCTAGATTTAGACTAGCCTGCAGACAATGATGCCAGAGCTGGGCTGGGTTACCACAATTTATTCATTTACTAAACACTTTCGAAGCAGTACTTCCTCTGGGCTGGCCTGATGCAAGGATACAGAGATAACACCACAAAGAAACCTGCTCATTAGGAGCTTGCTTACAGGCTAGAAAGGAACATAAAGCACGAGAATAAAGCACTGTACGTACATAGAAACATAAATAGCCCGTCAGAGGGCCCCAGAGCCTCAGAGGATGGAGCCGTTCCTGAGGCTGGAGGGTTTGCAAATTCATTCCATCTTTACAAGACCTGCTGGATGCGAGGCGTGGTGGTAGGCAGTGGGGAAACCCCGGTGAACAAGCAGACATGGTCCCTGCCCTCACGGAGCTAGAAGTCTAGCAAAACAAGAATTACAGTCCACTGTAGAGGTGTGCTGGGTTGTGGGGTACAGTGAGTTGGCATTATACACACATTTCACTTAAACACAATGTTATCTGTCTGAAAAAGCTTTAAAAAAAGAAAAATAAGTTGTTTGGGCCATTCCACTGGCCCCTCTTTCCCTCCATGAGCAGAGACAGGAGTGGGGCCCAGGCAAGCTCATGCCTTTGCTGCTCCTGTGGCCTGCCCCAGTTCCCATGCTCCCCAAAAGTGACCTTCTCACCTAAATGTGGTTCTAACACCAAAAACAAGTGATTTTTGCACAACACGGCCCTAACTACAGGGCAATCACTTTACCTGGTACTCAACCACAGAAACAGTGATCTGTTCCCATATGGGCAAAATGATCATTTGGGACCTTAAGATGTTGGCCTTTAACATGGCACTCTCCATTGATTTCTAAGAGGAATTTTAATTACACTCCATTTTTATCTTAGGCATTGACCTTGTAACTGAATCCCAGAGAGAACCAAGACTCTTTGTGGCAGTACCATGGGACACACAGAAGTAGCCTACACCCTGGCTCTGGAAGTTGGGGATTGCCTCCTAGAAGGGCCCCTAAGATCTTGAGGGTGAGGGGAATGGCAAGACTGAGGCGGGAGGGGAGAGGCCTGGGGGAGTATGTGGCTGGAGGTGGAAACAACACTATGCACAGTCTGTGGGGCTAGTGAGGTCAAGATGCACGCAGGGAACTAGTGAGCAGAGGGCAGGGGAGGAGGCACAGGCCAGAAACACTGCCAGAGGATAGGTCTTGACAGGCTGTATGAAGAGCGATTTCAAAAGGGTGGAATTTACTTATGTATGTATTTTTGAGACAGGGTCTTGCTCTGTTGCCCAAGCTAGAGTACAGTGGCTTGATCACTGCAGCCTCGAATTCCTGGGCTCATGCGATCAGGAGTTTGGAGTTTATTCTCAGGGTAATGGTTAAGCTTTGAAAAGGTTTCAAGTAGAGGAATAACAGCGTCAGATTTATATTTAAGCAAGTTCATCCTGAAGTATGTGAAAAGATGCCCAACACCATTAGCCACTAGGGAAATCCGAATCAAAACCACAATGAGGGCCAGGCGTGGCGGCTCACGCCTGTAATCCCAGCACTTTGGAGGGTTGAGGCAGGAGGATCACTTGAGGCCAGGAGTGCGAGACCAGCCTGTTCAACATAACGAGGCCCTTCTGTACAAAACATATTTTAAAAAGAAAAAATAAAAAAACTACAATGAGATACCACCTCACGTCAGAAAATAATGAGTGTTAGTGAAGACGTGGAGAAACTAGAACCTTCTCTCATTGCTAATGGGAGTGGAAAGTGATACAGCTGTTGAAAAACTGCCTGGTGGTTCCTCAAAAGGTTAAAGATAGTCGCTGTATATCCCAGCAATTCCACTCCTAGGTATACATCCAAGAGTAGTGAATACACTCTTTGATGCAAAAATTTGTATGGGAATGTTCATAGCAACGTTAATCATTGTAGCCAAAAAGTAGAGCCAGGTGTGGTCGCTCATGCCTGTAATCCCAGCACTTTGGGAGGCTGAGGCAGGTGGATCACCTGAGGTCAGGAGTTCAAGACCAGCCTGACCAACATGGTGAAACCCTGTCTCTACTAAATATACAAAAAATTAGCTGGCGTGGTGACACATGCCTGTAATCCCAGCTACTTTGGAGGCTAAGGCAGGAGAATTGCTTGATCGCAGGAGGCAGAGGTTGCAGTGAGCCAAGATCACGTCATTGCACTCCAGCCTGGGCAACAAGAGCGAAACTCCGTCTCAAAAAAAAAAAAAAAAATACAAACATACATATATATAGCCCAAAAGTAGAAACAACTCAAATGCCCATTAACTGATGAATGGATAAAAACAAATGTGGTGTGCCCATAAAATGAATTATTATTCGGCAATTTTAAAAAACGAAATAATGATATATGCTATGACATGAATGAACCTCAAAAATACGTTAAGGAGCCAGTCACAAATAGACCCATGGTGGATTCCGTTTATATGAACTGTTCGGAACAGCAGATCCACAGAGAGAAAGAGCAGCGGCGGCCAGAGGCTACCAGGGAGGGATGGGAGTGCTGCTAATGCGCTCAGGGTTCCTTTGGGTGAGAAAAATGTTTTCAAGTTGATTACAGTGCTGGGCCACAAGTCTGTAAATATACTCAAAGTCACTAAAGTGTACACTGCAAATGACTGAACTGAATGCAAATTACCTCTAAATTAAGCTGGTAACAACAAGGGTTTGTCCTGGCTGCAGCGTGCAGAATGGAGGCAGGGCAGAGAGCAGTGAAGGGCTGCTACACGGATGGAGCTGGAAAGGACAGTGGCTGAACTGTGGGAGGGAGTCACAGGACCAGACTACGAGGGGCCGGAGGAGAAGACTACATCCTGTCGTGGGCGCCACAAGTTCTCCTGGGCACCTGGCAACTCTCCAAAGAGGAGAGTGGGAACAAATGAGGTACTCCAATGATCATAAAGCAGCAAAAATGTACTCAAAATCTCCTACATGGAAGACTAAGAGGAACTCAAAAAGTGTGTCGCCCACATGTGTGGGGAGTGCCCAGGATAAAAGCACACCAAGTTGCCTGCCAGGGGGCTGTGCTGACTGTCCATTCTCCCTCCTAAACGCCAAAGGAAAGGACTCGTCATTCAGGTCACACTCAAGATGTTGCAAGATCTGCATGAGGTCACCTGAGGTCAGGAGTTCAAGACCAGCCTGACCAACATGGTGAAACCCTGTCTCTACTAAATATACAAAGAGGCTGAGAAGGCCAATTACTCCCAGAAGTCAAATCTTTAAAGCTGCCTTTCTGGGTTCTCTGCATGTCTGTGAAAACTGTAAGGCTGCTGAAGTGTGCATTTTTCTTGGTTAGAGCAAAGACCCAGTTTTGACTGCATACCACCTCCTTCCAGAACATCTTCGCTCATCTCCAGGAGGAGACTGATGAGTGTGGAAAGGCCATGGGACAAATGGACTTGGCCTGCTGGTGGAAAACCAAAAGGCAAGTCTGTGAAGGACCACATTCCAAACCCTGCAGAGACTGGCAGCTGGGACCATGACCACAAGACATCTTTGCCCCATTAGAAGAAGCAGACTGTACTGGGATGGGAATAAGCCTGGCCACACCTCACACATGCCCTCCGACATCTCCTTGATGCTTTCTCCACCTTCAATAGAAATTAATGCCGGCCAGCCACTGCCGCCACAGCTAGGGAAGAGGAAAACACCCCTGAGACGCGCCAACAAAGCTGGGAGTTCTGGTACCAGCACACTCAACTGCTAAATGGCAAAACGGAGGCCCAGGTCCATGGAGCAGAGCCGGGGTTGGCATTTAGGGCTCTGCACTTCTCACTCTACCAACTCCTCAAACCCTGACCTTTCCTAAGAACCTGGCTCCACAGGGAAAGAAAAGGTGAGGAATATCTGATGCCTAAGTCTCAACTGGCAGAGAAACCAGAATCACCTCTTTCCTAGAAAAGAAACGGAAACTGTCATGGTTATATGCTGTCATCTCTCTAAAGGAAGGGGGAAAAGCAGGTTAACCAACAAAACATGGGATGATAGGGTTTTAGCTGCAGCTCTCAAATCTTACAGCCCTTTACTTCCTTTATTAACAACATTGTTCTGCATTCATTCGTGCCACAGTAATCAACTATCAGTGTGACCATCAGCTCAGCCAAGCAAGGGCTGACAGGATCCAGGCTGCACTGGGTGCAGAACAGCCCAGGCAGCTGAAGAGCTGAGATGTCGCAAAAACGACCAGGGCTTATCACCATCTCTACTTCCCATGGTCCAGCAAACCGAGGCCAAACACTGTTTCCTAAAACTGCAGAGAAATCCAAAATTAAACACTACCAAACAAAAAGCAGACAGGAAGACGAAATAATCTACCTCCTCCTCATGGAAAAATAATCTGAAAGGAGTTTAAAAATACACGAACTAAAATTTTTATAACTATTATCTGCCAGTTTTGAAGACGTCTTCGGGTGCCACAACTGGGGGCGAGAAAGAATAAATATCAACGTATAACTTCTAGAGTGATAATAAATGATGGGACCCCATCTCGGATGGATGGATTTTTTTCCCTGCTATAGCCAAAAAGCAAGCTGAACTCTACGTACAACAGACAGACTATACAATTAGGGGCATTTAAAAATAATAAGACTCATCTCTGCCTTCTTGCAAAGAATAGAATATATATTTAACAGCACAAAAGAAGATACCACTTGAGCTTCCCCTTTAGCCAACAGGAAGAATTTCCACATATAAAAATTAAAAATTTAAACTTTTAAATCATTCATGTTTTAAACATAATACAGACTTAGAAATTGTTCAACATTAACCCATAATCCCACCCCTAGCACAAAAATCAACCCCAAATCCAGAAGTCACAGGTTTTTGTTCCTAAAAATCCCACAGCACTGAACTTGATCTTCACATCAGGCTGACAGCAAGTAAGAGGCTTGCAACATGAGCAATCCCGAGGGTAGAACAGAAGCACAATCAATGCTGCATCTATTATCTACCTGGCGGCACTGGTGTACCTCTGAGGTCAGGTCCATGAGATTCGCCCCCAGACTAGGGCCCCGGAAGGGTGAGCTGGCCGCTTCCCTCATCTTCCCCCTCGAAGGATGTCCAATAAGCACCTGGGAATTGACTTTTCTTGGGGAAAGGGTGCTGGTAACAGCTGTCAGGGCCAAGGCAATAGTGAGAAGTTCAGTTCTCTGCTCTTTGGATGAACTGTGTAAAACATTTATTTTAAAAGACACAATGTTAAAAAAAATTAAGAAAAATGTCTACAAAATCTGGAGGGCTGCCTTTTTCTCAAAGGGTAAAGCCTGTGGGGTGGTGGGAAAATAATCGAGGGCCCAGAACTACAACTCTGCAGCGAGATAGAGACGCCCTTGAAAACTTGTCACATTCTTAAGATGCCTTGCCAAGGTAGCAAAAGCTGAGGGTGACTGTGTGAGCAGGAGAGAGAGGGCGCCAGCTCCTGTGGGGGAGGTTGCTACTGCGCCCCACCCCATGCCCGAATGTCAGGCTTTAGGGCAGCTGCCACAGGCCCCGGGGGCATCAGGACTCTGCCTCTGAACCAGAGCTGCTTTCCCGACTAACTTCAATCTGGAGAGATGGTAAGTTATCTAACCGGCTCTTCTTTTGGCGAGACTGCTCTTTCTCCTTAATCAGAGCCCCCCACGCCCTTTGCAGCTCGGAGTTATCTTCCTCAGCACCAGGTGCCCTGTGATCTCCTTTCTTCGTACTCTTTTCTTTGGTCTTGGGTGCAGATCCTAAGCGAGTCCATAAATTACCTGTTTGGATGATATGACATTTCAGTTTTGCAGTCAGTGCTAAAAACCAGGGTAGTACCAAGGGGGCAGTGGCACTGTCAACCCCTGATGTGCAGGAAATGCCAGCAGTCTGTGGCGCCTGCCAGCACGGTGCAGCCTTGGGAAGGTCATCTCATTTCCCGGGGGCAGCCCCTGCCTGCAAACAGAGGGGTCTGGACCCCACAGAGGATTCTCACTGTGTGGGGACAGTCATGTACCTCCCTGTCACCAGACACATGGGATCACCTGAGAGGCTGTTTCCTCCTGCTCCTGCCCTTCCCTGCTGAGACACACCCCTGTGTGCCAATCCTTTCTGCCAGGAGTAGGCCGTTCCCAGATCCTTCCAGCTCCAACATTCTACAAATCAATGGGCCTAGTGCACTGCAACGTTTCAGAAATTCTGCCCACTATCCATTCATTTTTGAAATACATTTTATGAAAATTTCACAAGAGAAATATGTGTTTAGATTTTGTGAACAGCCACATTATAAGGCAATTAAAAGTGGTTTCTGTTTTTGTTTTTTGAGACAGGGTCTTGCTCTGTTGCCCAGGCTGAAGTGCAGTGGTGCACGCACCCACCACCACACCTGACTAACTTTTGTATTTTTAGTAGAGACGGGGTTTCACCACATTGGTCAGGCTGGTCTCAAACTCCTGACCTCAGGTGATCCACCCGCCTCGGCCTCCCAAAGTGCTGGGATTACGGGCATGAGCCACCGTGCCTGGCCTACAAATTTTATTTATAAGATGATAGAATATGGCAAACAACTATGATAAAATACTATATGAAAAAAGTAGGATTTGTATGTGGACAAAGATCGGAATAGCTCACATGAAACTAAAAAGGATCTGTGCCACACGGAAGGAACCATGAGCACGCTATTTTTTTCCATTTTCCAAGCATTCCTTACTGTTGGGATGCTGATGCTGATGCTGATGATGCTGATGATGACCTTAAAGGAAAAGGAATCATCACTTATGTTTGTCATGTGCTGTTTCTTGCCTTCTGATAAGAAAGTATTTCTACAATACACCACTGTCCTCTGCTCTCACCGAACTCCCCATCCCATCAATGTTAAGTGTTACCAACCTGATTTCTTCTCCCGAGTATCGGCGTAGAGGCCTTTAATATCTTGCCTAGGAACACCTAGTCTACTATGAACATCAGAAGAGGGCTCTCTCCGAACCACTGCGTTACTACTAAAAGCCTTTTCTGGAGAATATGGTCTTTTTCCTAACCGCTGGCGTATATCTGAAAACAGAGAGAAAGTACAACAGTCACAGTGTACGTGCTTTACTCTCGGCACCATCTGCCTGAGACCTCTAAAGGATCTGGCACCAGCTCTCCCTAAGTGAGGACACAGGGCCTGACAAGCAGGCTGCTACGTATCTTTCCTTTGTCATCAGTCTGGATTTCCCTAGGAAAATTCGGACGTAGGTGCTGTCAGGGGGAACTAAATTTTTGAAGAAACAATCATTTTTATTGTTTTAGCAGATTCAAGCACACTAAATAATTTACAAAAGTTTCAGTTAACAAAAGAATCCTGCGAGCTCTCTGAGAGCAGAAGGGACAATCTTTGAACATATTAAGTAGCTCCCAATAAAGAGACTGGCAACCAGCGAAAGCAAAGGATAAAAATTTGTTTTTCACTCCATCCCCCCAGAAATCTGCCTGTCCTCTTGCGTTCCCCCTAACAACGACAGCAATGGCCGAAACAGCGTTGTCAGCGAGACCTTGTGCTGAGGCCTCATCTCTAACTTCTCTCGGAGAGCAGCACCCCGGCCTCTGCTCGCTCAGGCCTGAGCCCCTTCCTTCAGCACTTCCTAGCCCTGAGTCTTCCTTCATAGGACTTCCTGTTCTTTATCCATTCTGTCTCCACTGACCTAGCTCAGGCTCCTGGTACTGATTTAACTCTCCACCCCACCCCACTCCACCCTCCAGTTATCTTTCTAACATAGATCTAAGACCAGGTTACTTCCCGTCTAAAAAAATCAGGTTTGCCAACAAAGATGCTGCCCTTCTGAGTCCGCGCTCTAAAGCTACTTTCTCTAAGAGCCTTTCACAGTCTCCTTAGTAGATTGGCAATGGCTGTGTGTCTCCTCCAAAGACTTCTCTCACTCCTAAGCACCCAGCCTTGGCTCTGACACACAGCAGGTTTGGCTAAACACCTCCCGAATGAGTGTTTGCATGTACAAATGATCTAGTGAAAACTCTTAACCGTTCAGACAACCACCCAACTTAATTTTCATTATTCTTGTATATAAAGTATGCCAATGTCATACAGAGTAAAATATGGTTGGCGCACCTCAGCCATGGGCTCCACATCTACAGATTCAACCAACTGCGGATTGAATATATTTGGGAAAAAAAAATAAGACATAAGAGTCCAGCAAAAAATATACAGGATAAGAATTTATACTGTATTAGGTATTATAAATAATCTAGAGATGACTTAAAATATATGAGAGGATGTGTGTAGGTTACACGCAGGTAATACGTCACTTTAAGGGACTTAAGCATCAGTGGATTCTGGTATCTGCAGATTCTGGTATCTGTAAGTGGGTGGGGAGTCCCAGAAACAAACCCCCAGAAATACCAAGGAATGACTGTAATTATCTGGAATAAAAATATTTAAAACTAGTTTTGCAAAAGTTTGATTACTTTTCATTTCCTGAAATTCCAACACCTAGCCCAAAATCTAGATATGATGAGCCAGGGCAGCGAAATCAGTTCCCAAATGGTGTATTTTACCCAAGAACTCAACTCTGCCCCAGTCTGCTTTCTGGAGCTCAGAATACAGCCCAGAAGCACAGCTACAATACCTGATTTAGTATTGCTGACTGGTGGCTGTGGACGCGAGTGCTGGCGTTTTTCATCTAATAGATCTCGGACATCTGCAAATTTCTCAGGTGGCGGTTTGTTACCAATTCGGTTTTTGATATTGCTTGAAGATACACTATCTGCCCTCATGGAGTTCCTTGAAAAAGCAGGTAGGACAGGGCACAGTTAACCAACTTCAGCTCTGAGACAAGGCCCAAACAACAATCTCATACTTTGGAGGAAACAATTTAAGAAATCCAATCTAATATGGCCAACATTCACTCACAAATCCATAAACTTACAATTATTTGCTTATGGAAACCATGAACTACCTGCTATAAAGAGCCTGGTCTGGGTGAGCAGGTTTTCAAATGTGGTTTCCACACGTGTAAGTCCTATCACAGAGCACGAGACTACCAGTCCCCCTCTCCTGGGATAGATGTTAAGTAGAGGCCTACAAAGAGACTGGGGCTTCGGCTCACCCATGCTGTGATTTGGCTGTAGTCAATACGCAGTGTAGTCTACAGTCTCTCTCTTTAAAGGGCAGACTTCTCTTTCAAAGAGATATGCTACCATACTAGGTAACAGCACGGTTCTGGTGGCATTCTCTACCAGAAAGTTCTCTGAAAACTAAATATAAGAGTGTGAACAAGGCCATACAAACAAATCAGCTTGAATGGTCTTTTCTCCTCCCTACGAACATACTGAGAACATGTGAGATAGAGCATCCCTAGACTTTAACCCTTGAATTGTGGATTCTGCCTGCACAGAATCTGCTCACCCCTAGTAGTCATCAAAGACGTGCACATTGAAATAACTAATTCGTTTTTGTTCATGAAACTAGCTAACATTAGAAAGAATGGTAATAGCTAAGGCTGGTGAGCATGTAGGTAATAGTGGTAATTGTGTGATTAAAACCCTTCTGGAAAACAATTTAGCAATACCACCTTTTTAAACATGTGTATTGTTTTATATAATAACTGGACTTTGAAGAATTTATCTAGTTAGTGCAACAGTAAGAAAACAGAAACCCAAAGTCCATCAAAAAGGAATTCTTTAAATAAACCATGATACTTTCAAACAATGGACTACATACAGTTGAAAAAATAACAATGTCTATAACAAGTGAAAATGCACAATGCAAAACTATAAATAGCATAACCTCATTTTTATAAAAAATATACTTTTATACAACTATAGCTATAGTTTTTCCATGTGCTATACACACATACACTCAGCTGAAAGGCTATTCACCCAATTGGGAACAGTGTTACTGTCAGGAAAGAATGGGAATACAGATGATTTTCACTTTCTATATTGTCTATAGCTTTTAGAACAAGAATTGCTGCTTGTATAGAGGAAACACTGGATGTGTTTATTAAACTCCTACAAGGGACTGAAATCAGAATAGATGAAAGATATTATAAAATTAGGAGGCATTAAGAAGAAGTCATATTAGTATTTAAAATCAAATGAAAAGCTGGCATTGATAAAACAAAGATTTTACCTAATGTTTTTCAACTGAGATTCCACTTCATCAGCATACATAGTCATTTTCATGCTCTTCTTTGGGGAAGGAGTGGAAATCATTTTCAGTTCCAGATCATAGTCCATTTCATCTGAGTCTGAGCTGCTGGCACTGGACCGTCTGGACGTGCTCCGCTCTTTGGACTGCTTGAGAGCTGGGAGCTCCTCGTGGTACTCTACCACCACTCTGTCATCTGCATCCATGTCCTGGTCTTCTTCCTCCTCCTCCTCCTCCTCCTCCTCCTCCTCCTCTTCAATGGGTTCCTCAGGTACATTCACTAGTCCTGAGGAAATTTAATCAGAAAACATTAGGAAAAGCACTAAAATTAACAAGTATGATTTTCTACTCTACATCGGGGACCTTTTTAAAGACAGGGCACCCATCCCTGACATTTTATAAGAGCACGATCTGTAATAGTGCTGAATGGACATTACTCTGAAACTGTAACAGGAGCATGGCTAGATAAAGTATGATGCAGCAACATAATCAAATATCATAAAGTCATTTAAAATACACTGATCCATTATTCACAGTTTTTGTATTTGCAAATTTGCCAAATTTATTTGTAACTCCAAAATCAATACTTGCAATGCTTCAATGGTTGTTTGCTGGCACGCAAAGAATGGCAAAAAAACTCTTTGAGTCACCAGACACGCACACTCCCAGCTGAGGCCAAACAAAGCAACACTCTGCCTTCTTGTTTCATCTCAAGCTGTAAACAACTGTCTGTTTCAGTCTGCCGCTAGCCACAGTTTTCACACTTCTGCACTTGCTGCCAGTGATTTCACTGCTTAAAACTGCCCTGAGTGTCCTGCTCAAGTGCTGCCTGGTGTTCCTAGATGCAACCAGGCTGTGGTGGGCAGTGTGCAGCCTGAGTTTTAGGGCTACTGGCCGTGAATTCAACGTTAAATAAGGTGTCCTTAAACAGAAACACATAAAACAAGATACCATATTGATCCACTGGCAAAAATGTGACCAGAGGCTACACATGATTCGGTGTTTGCTAATTCAGTGTGCACAGTGACTTTATAGAACATAAGCCCCATGAATAATGAAAATCAATGGGAAAATACAATAAACAAAAGCAGCAGAATAGAAAGTATACATTCACAAGAGTTAGACTATGTATTATGAAAATAGACAAATGGGAAAAATGTAAAATGAAACCAGTCATCATACAGGGTACTAGAAATGGAATAATTTGCTTTTTAATTTTCTTAATCTGTATATAAAAACTGTATGATGAAAATATTTATAGTAAGTAAAACTGGAAAAGCATAACAGTGTAACAGAAAAATATGTGTATTATTATTGTTGTTGTTGTTGTTGTTATTTTGAGAAAAGGTCTTGCTCTGTGGCCCAAGTTGGCATACAGTAACACCATCTTGGCTCACTGTAGCCTCGACCTCCCAGGCTCAGGCAATCTCAGCCTCCCAAGTAGACCATGCCTGGTTTGGCTAATTCTTTATTTTTTTGTAAAGACAAGGTCTCACTATGTTGCCCAGGCTCATCTCAAACTCCTGGTTTCAAGTGATCCTCCTGCCTTGGCCTCCTAAAGTGCTGGGATTACAGGTGTGAGCCACTGTTCCCAGCCTATGTGTATTATTAATATGTAGATCTCAAATACACAATTTTGTACATACACATTAAATAAAATGTCTAGACTTCATCCCTTTCTGTCCCCATTACAATCAATGTGTGTGTATGTGATTCTGTATGCTGACTTGGCAAGTTCTATTATGCACGTAGAAGATTCCACAGATTAGGCTCAAAATAAGAACAATTCATTATAAAACATAATTAAATCTTTTACAAATAAGCACCAAAAAAGGAGAAAGAAACCCATTTTTCTGATATCTCCCTTTTCTGAGGCATTCACATGCACAAACCAACAAGCACAAAGCACTCAACACAGCAGCCTATTTTTATTACAGAAAAAGAACAACACAATCCGTTTATATGACAAAATAATTTTTAAAATTGTTTCCAGCCAGGCATGTTGACTCACGCCTGTAATCCCAGCACTTTCAGAGGCCAAGGAAGGCAGATCACAAGGCCGAGAAGGGCAGATCGATCGGCCTGGCCAACATGGTGGAACCCTATTTCTACTAAAAATACAAAAATTAGCTGGGCGTGGTGGTGCACGCCTGTAGTCTCAGCTATTCAGGAGGCTAAGGTGGGAGAATCACTTGAACCCAAGAGGCAGAGGTTGCAGTGAGCCAAGACCATGCCATTGCACTCCAGCCTGGGTGACAGAGCAAGACTCCGTCTAAAAATAAAATAAAATTGCTTTCATGCAGCTGTTGATATTAATAGTTGAAAAATTAGGATCCTAAAAAAAGGTTTGTTTTAATTTTCTCTGTGTCACATTTGGCCTTTTCGATTGAACAGCTTTTATAAAATCATTTGATCTCTTTGGGCAACTTAAAATTCACTGTGACTTGACTTACTTTCCTATATGTTGGCAGAGGGTGAGGGCAAGGAAGAGAGGATGATAAAGTTTGGAACCTTAAAAGATTGCATTAAGAATAAAAATATGATTTCAGCAGCCAAACATGTGTCTACCCAAGAGCTGAGCAGGCAACTACCAGAATGCCGATGTTTATACTACGTCAAGCCAACGTCATCCCCAATCAGGGCTCTCTTCTTGATCACGTCCCGCTGAATACGACGGGAATGATATTTTCGATTCCTGCAAGAACGCCAAAATAAGCACACAATCAAAAACTAATAGGAAAGACCCTGAAATCAACTAGCCCGTTTCTTTCTTTCCTTCCTTCCTTCTTTCCTTCCTTCCTTCCTTTCTTCCTTTCTTTCTTTTTCTTTCTTTCTTCAGTGATGGAGTCTCTCACCGTCTCCCAGGCTGAAGTGCAGTGGCTATCGCAGCTCTCTGCAACCTCTGCCTCCCGAGTTGCAGCAATTCTTCTGCCTCAGCCTCCTGAGTAGGTGGGTCTACAGGTGTGTGCCACCACCACACTGGCCCATTTTTGTATTTTGAGTAGAGACAGGGTTTCACCATGTTGGCCAGGCTGGTCTAGAACTTCTGATCTCAGGTGATCCATTCGCCTCGGCCTCCCAAAGTGCTGGGATTACAGGCGTGAGACACTGCATCTGGCCTCACTAATTCATTTCAACTACACAATGAAACAATATTAGGTACTAAAACAGATATTTTAAATGTCACTAAAACTCAGCATTTACCACATTTAAGAATCTTGAATCCTTCCCTCATCTTTCTTCCAGTCTACACGGGGTTTAGACATTTCAACACAGAATACTAACTGAAGGATTAAGAAAAACTTAAATACTTTTGCATTTTAAGGTTTTGGGCTCACCATGAATTGCTAAGAATTCCTTTCATGCCTCCGTAATTTGGATTCCCGTATTTCATGTAATATTGACTTCTTCTGGCTGCTCCAAGTTCCTTTTTGTCATCTAAAAATTAATTATAATAGTTACCTAGGCTTTCCTGTGAGTGTGAAGGCAATGTTGAATGTTTTCTGTTGTTTTTTTTTTCCCCTTAATGATTTCCATAGCTGGAATCAGATCAGCTCAATTTGCAAACAAACAGGAAAAATCCACTACCAAATTCATACTCTGAGTGCCCACTATGACAGTGAGTGTAGAAGGGATAAAGCCAAATACAGAGACGAACAAGGTTACAACTGCTGTTTTGGAGCCAAATGACTTAACGGGGAAATAAAAAATAAACAATACAAGACACAAGGTTCCAAGAGGCATAAAGAGCTTTAGGTCATTGCAGGTATTCAGGAATCAAAAAGGCTTTCTCAAAACGGCATTTTTGCCACCCCATGAAAGATGATATTCACTTCTGAATAACACGTCAACAACACAGAATCAGGATGAAAGAAACAGAGTGTTTATCATTCCATATATTTGGTAAATCATTTTTTCCAGCTTACCGTGTTTCTCAAAATGGCTTAAAGAAAACGGCATAGTACTATACATCTAGAATGTACTCAACAACTCAAATGAGTACATGTGGCAAAGAGCACATTTGTCAAGTTAAAACGTCAGTTAATAGGAAAGAAAGGCGGTCAGTGATGATAAATTTTTGTCCAAAGCAGTAATACAAAGGCCTTCCATGGTCCTTGGACACTCTGACAGTAAATAACAAACACCACTGTAAATATACTCAGTGCTCTAGTAAATGTGACAACACAAACTGTAATGCACAGCCCCCAACCCTGAACCCCTCAAACCATGCCCACCAGCTCCTTGGAGAAATGGCTGATTCCAGATGTGGAGCAGGTAAGATCCAAAATGAGTCTGGAAAAGCAAGATGCTTTGTTGTGCCATAAAGTAAGAAAGTGCTTAAAGAATCATGGAGGGGCCGGGCGTAGTGGCTCAAGCCTGTAATCCCAGCACTTTGGGAGGCCGAGCCAGGTGGATCACGAGGTCAAGAGATCGAGACCATCCTGGTCGACATGGTGAAACCCCGTCTCTACTAACAATACAAAAAAAAAAAAAAAAAAAAAGAATCATGGAGTACATCAAAACAGCTTGAAGGGGCTCTACTGGCCAAATACAAGACAACTTGTAAATTAAAATACTCATATTAATGGATGATGACCCACTGAATAAAGAATCCATGATTCTAAATTGATGTAAATAAACAAACAGGTAAAAACAGAAAGCTCCTCCTTACAGCACCTGTCTACTAGTAAGAAACGATGTAGTCAGAAAGACATCAACATGTATTAAAAGCAGGAAATGCTGAGAGCAACAGGCTATTTACAGGAGCTCAAAGAATCTGCCCACCAAGTTTTTATTTTATTCATTTCTTTAATTTTTAAAAATAGGTATGAGGTCTTGCTATGTTGCCTAGGCTGGTCTTGAACCTCTGGACTCAAGTGATCCTCCTGCTTTAGCCTCCCAAAGTGTTGCGATTATAGGCATGAGCCACTGCAACCACCAGCCCATCAATTTTTAAGACACAAATGGGAAAACAGTAACTTTACAGTGGAAAAATCTAGTGATTACTGCCTTCACCAAGTGAATAAAGTGAACATCCCTAGGAATGGGACAAGTAAGTGTCCCAGGGCTCCTGACATGAGGCACTGGAAATTACATGACATCACTTCCATGGCACGCCTACCTCACATGCACAACCCTAATTCAACCAGCAGGAATCATCAGACACACCGAAACCGGGGACATCCTATAAAACAGTAAGCCTATACTCTTGGAAAACATGGGAGGACAGAAGTAGCTCCAGATTAAGGGAAGCTAAGGAAACGTGACATCCTTAAAAACACTCAGTCCTGGATTGGATCCTAGACCTGGGGGCTGGGTGGGGAATACAGAAGCGCCATTATTGGAACAGCTGACAACACTTGAATATGGACGAAGGATTAGGTAACAGTACTCTATTAATGTCAGATGCATTGATTTTGATGAGTGTGCTATCAGTGAAAGACAATGTTCTTGTTCTCTGGAATACGTATTCAAGTATTTAGGGGTGACGGGTTTTATCTTCAAATAACTCTCAAAAAACAGGATTTGTATATGTGTATACACATATACACACATACACACACATTTTTAAATGCCCGCCAAAAGTCACTGTGTGCAAAAGTCTTATGAGACGGGAATTAGAGCTTACTGGTATACTGGCAATGTTCAGGAGGATCCTGCTGCAATAGATTAAAACGTTTCACTTTAAAGTTTTCATAATTCAGATGTAACTGGCTGAAAACACATGGGGCAAACCAGTTTTAATAGAAAATCACTTTCTTTAGCTAGAAGTCACAGAAGTATACAAATATATTCACTTTAAAAGTCAGAAATTCCAGCTCAGGCAGTGAGCACTTATTTCATAAGCAAGAATACTATAGTTTGAAGGGAACTTTGAGACTACTTGATCTAAGTTCTATTAAAAAAAAAAGGATGTCACTCCACAATAAATCATTTTGATTGAAAATACAAAACAATACCAAATAAAAAATTTACCTTTTGTAGCAAATCTCATGAATAACCTATTTCCTTTAGCAAGTTTGTTAGCTGGACGAAGATCATTTCTTAACAAAGACTCCTCTTCTACCTGAGACAACGTGTCCAACTTAAGAAAGAAGAGTATTTTTAATATAAAAATTAAAGTCCTTTTCATATTTCTTCGGTAGTCAAGTTACCATTAAGAAAGGCATTCTACCTTTAATGCGTACAAGGGTTATAGCACCAGTTCCTCTGTAGAATTTCTAACTCAGAGGTTTCCCGCCCACCTTGTCTAAAGGAACAGTCTCAGCCATTCTCTATTCCCTACTCTTTCCTGTTTTCACAGCACCTGTCACCACCTGACACAGTATTAGGATCTGTGCATCGGTGTATCACCTGTATTCCCACTAGAATGCAGGCTCCAAGAAGACCAGGACTTTGTTTTGCTTGAAGCTATATCCCTGGCACTTAGAATATGGCGTATAGTAGGTACTCAGTAAATATTTTTTAAATGAATACATGTGGCTGGGCACGGTGGCTCATGCCTGTAATCCCAGCACTTTGGGAGGCCGAGATGGGTGGATCACGAGGTCAAGAGATCGAGACCATCCTGGTCAAACAAGGTGAAACCCCGTCTCTACTAAAAATACAAAAATTAGCTGGGCATGGTGGCGTGCCTGTAATCCCAGCTACTCGGGAGGCTGAGGCAGGAGAATTGCTTGAACCCAGGAGGCGGAGGTTGCAGTGAGCCGAGATCACGCCATTGCACTCCAGCCTGGGTAACAAGAGCGAAACTCCATCTCAAAAAAAAAATTAAAAATGAATACATGCTAATATTTCTAACAGCAGTACATAATCCATTAGGAAATATGTCATTACTTGCTGTTTCTTAATTTTACTGATTAGATAACACTTCAAAGTATTTCTCAATAAAACTATTTTCTTTTTTGTAGAAGGATGAGCACTATTCTGGGGTTTCAAGGTGAATTGTTACATCCACATGACCTTAAAGGACAAGAGCTTTGTGCATCCTCAGAAGGTCTCACGGTGAAAGCTAGAGGAAAAACACAACCAAGTCTTTAAGACTTAAATTAAAAAGACAGTAAGCATTTTTTACAAGAGAGCCTGACATCTACCTTCGCCCTATTACTAACCTCTACGTCACTTGTGTTCTCGTCTTCAACCTCTCCTTCTTCAGCTTCATCATCCTCTGAACTGTCTTCCTGCTTGTCTAACATGGAATGTGAAGGACAAGACGAAACAAGGTAAAAGTTTCATATAATGAGATACAGGATGAACTATTTCATATAATTTTAAAAGTCCAGTATTTTCCCCTTTGCTGATGATCTAAAGCATCATAGCTTACTTCAGAACCACCTGATGAGACACTACAGCACTCTGCTGAGACACGCACAGCGCACAGCAGAACTGAGTGAAGAAGAGGACTTTCAAACCCAAGTTCCTTCTTTTGTTCATCACTTAACTTTTTTATTTTTCTCAGATGACTTGTCCTCACTGGCATCCCTGCTTCTTATCTTATCCTGTGCAAGCAGAGAGCTCATATTGATAAGGGCTCGTGTAGCTGTCATTTCATCCAGCCAAACTACATTACCTTAAATAAAATATAAAATAAGACGCTACATGGCACACAAATAGTAAGTTTCCTCAGAGCAGATTCTGCACTGCATTCATCACTATGGCCTCATCTAGCAATAGATTATCATCAGTAAATATACAAACCAACTAATGAAGAGAAATATAGGCCAGGGACAGTGACTGACGCCTGTGACCCAGTACTTTGGGAGGCCAGAGCAGGAGACTCGCTTGAAGTGAGATCATCCTGGGCAACACAGTGAGACCCTGCCTCTACCAAAAATACAAAAATTAGCTGGGCATGGTGGCATGAGCCTGTAGTCCCAGCTACTTGGGAGGCTGAGGTGGGAAGATGGATTGAGCCCAGGATATTGAGGCTATGACTCAATGCCACAGGATATTGAGGCCAAGTTCATACCATTGCACTCCAGCCTGGGGAACAGAGTGAGACTTCATCTCAGAAGAAATGAAAAGTTAAAAATAAATAAAAAAAAGAAAAAGAAAGAAAGGAAAAGAAAAGAAAAGAAAGACAGAGAAGAAAGAAAGAGAGAGAAAGAGGGAAGGAAGAAGAAAGGAAAGAAAAAGAGGGAAAGGGAAGGGGAAGGGGAGGGGAAGGGGAGGGGAAGGGGAGGGGAAAGGGAGGGGAAGGGAAGGAGAAGCGGAAGGGGAAGGAAGAAAGGGCGGATATGGTAGTAAAGCCTCTGACAAAATTAGCCTAGAGCTGCATTTCCAAACTGGGTTCTACAAAATAGCTTAAGTATTCCATGAAAAAGGGTATTGGAATAGAACACAGGTAGTTAAATACTTAATATGTATTAGCAGTTCTTGATGATGATCACAGCTGTCAGGTAAGCTTGGATTACCCTTTATACCACTGCCCCCTACAGGGAAGCCGTTTGTCGTTCCTTGCTGTCAGGATGTGCTAAATGATATCCCCCTTCATCACTCCCATTGTAAATTGTGGGTGATGAAGGTATCCACAGGATAAGTATAGCGGAGGCATAACAGCCAGTTGGCTTTGTAGCAACTAAATTAATGTGCCCCTTTAAGGAAGATAATTTAGCAAGAAAAGGGCTTTGAGAAGTCTTATAGAAAATAAACCTCTTTAACTCTGTTTAAAACAACATTTCTCAAAATTATGTGTCCCCGTATCTGAGTTTGGGAAATGAAGGTCTGAAGGCTCTCACTTCTGTTACTAATGTGCCATGTGGCCTTTAGCAAATAGTCTCCTTCCTCTGTTTCTCAGGTTCTGATATACAAGGTAGGTGAATCACGTAATTCTGAGGGTCCCAACAATTCTAACATCCCTTAGCTACAGTTTTAGAAACTTAAATCAGGGTTAGTAAACTAGAATCCTCATGCAAAATCTAGCCCACCACCTGTTGTTTGTTTATATTTGCACCAGCTTTATTTGGTATAATTAATGTCCAATAAACTACACACATCTACCACCTGTTTTTTTTGTTTTGTTTTGTTTTGTTTGAGACGGAGTCTCACTTTGTTGCCCAGTTTGGAGTTCAGTGGTGCTTTCTCAGCTCACCACTTCCTCCACCTCCCGGGTTCAAGTGATCCTCCTGCCTCTGCCCCCCGAGTAGTTGGGATTACAGGTGTGTATCACCACACCCAGCTAATTTATATATTTTTAGTAAAGACAGGGTTTTGCCATGTTGGCCAGGCTGGTCTTGAACTCTTGACCTCAGGTGATCCACCCGCCTTGGCCTCCCAAAGTGCTGAGATTACAGGCATGAGCCACCATGCCTGGCCTACCACCTGTTTTTGTAAATAAAAATCTACTGGAAAACAGCCAGGCTCATAGTTGATGTATGACTGAAAGTTGCTTTCCTGCTACCACAGCAGAGCTGAGTAGATGTGACAGAGACCATCAAGCCTACAAAGCCTAAAATAACTGCATTCCAGTCCGTTATGGAAAAAGGTGTGCCAATTCCTGATTTGGATAGTGTAAGTTAAACAGAAAGAAAAAAGGAGAAAAATGTTTCTCTCAGTCATGTTTCTTCTTTCAATGAACACACTCCATCTTCCTAAGAGAGCAGCTAAGAAAACCAGGCTGCTATCTAGGGTGCTACTTAGTAGGTCAGCCAGCTGGCAGCAAGTAAAGCCGGACGAGAAGTGAATCAAGACAAGAAGCCAGCAAAGCAGTAAGCAGAGGTCAGGCCAGACTGACAGCAAGGAGGCGAGTTAGCAATGACAGTTAGCCCACAAGTTGGAAAGCTCGTAGGTTAGGGCAAGTAGGTGACATTCTAGAACCCGCAGTTCAAGGCAAGCAGAAATGAGAGGTCTGCTACAGTGTCAAGAGCATTCTGGTCTAGCTCTAGGTCAGAGACACAGGCAGAGTCAGCCCTCTGAAGAACTGTACAGAAGGTAGCAATGACAAAGTCCAAGGCCCTGAAAATGCAGCCCCAAGTCTGTGCAGTTGGATTCTCTCCTTTATTGGGAAAAGTGAGTGTTAGAGGCCTCAATCAAGTACGCCAGATTCAGATGCCAGTAACCCACCTCCTAGAGTCCTGGTCACCACCTAGGCTGACTTGGAATACTGATGGGGTGTGAGCTGGCAGACTGGTTAGGGCATGCCGGGTTTCGTTGCTGGACAATGTTTTCTCTGCTAGACTAAGAGCAGAAGCTATACATGAATGAGTGGTAGGGGCCATAATCATTCAGCATCTCTGATGGCAAGAAGGCTTGCAAAATCATCAACAGAAGCATATTGACAGAAAACTCGGGGGTACTTACAGGAGGTATCATCCAACCATTCGATGTGAGCTGGAGGATATTCTTTAAAATAGGAAAAGACATCTTGGGTGCTCATCTCATCTACTCCGCAAATATAGATTGTCTCCAGTCTCACTTTGGGGATTGCTGGAAAGACAAGATACAGAAAAGATGATAGACTTTTCCTACCCATAACTGCACATCCCATCAGTACTCCTGTCTAATAGTTCAGATAACACGAGTTTAGAAAGAAATATGCTGAGAGATACTACAATTATTTCAAAAGAGCATGAGACATAACAGTAAGGTAAACTACCTTAATTTTCATCCCTAAACAAGAGCATTAATACAATTCAGAACAGGCGTATCAGGCTCAGAAAGATTAAACAAAGGTGTTGATAAATACATGATACCTCTCCTCACATTAACCTGTAGCAATCAGAGCAATATCAAGCTCCATGGGAGTATCTGTTGAAGTTAACTAGCTAATTCTAAAATTCTTAAACGTATGTTAGAGAGAAACGTGCATTACTGAAGACAATTCTGAGAGAAGATGCTACCCGTGGATATGTCAAAGCATGGAACTAGAGTAATGAAATCCTACAAGTCAGTTTAAAAAAAGACAATCCAAAATAAAAATGGGCAAAGGACATCAGTCTGCGATTTACATACAAGGAAATACAAAAGGTCAATACACACGTGCAGAGATGGGCTGACTTCACTACCAATTATTAACATGCGCATTAAAACAAGAAGATGCCAGTTTTCACTGACCAGATTTTATATCTTATTTCCTCACGTCTCCAGTACTGGAATAGAGAGATTTCACATCTTATTAGTATCAAATGTTGGCAGGAAGTAGGGGAAGAGCTACTTCCCCTGCTGGTGGGAGTATGAATTGGCATCGTCATTCAAACTTTAAGTGTCTATTAAAAATGTGATTTTGCACATGCCATACAGATCTAGAATTTTATTCCTCAGTATTGGCCCTAAATAAACCCAGACATTTGGATTCACAAAGTAGCTCACACAAAGATACTCACTACAGCACTATTTCTAATAACCTAGTAGTTACCGGGGTAATAAATAATGTTTTATCCACATTATAAAATATGTGGTAAAAAAATGAGATAAATTATATACCACAGAAAGATTCTAAGATGCATTACTGAGTGAAAAAAACAAGTTGTAAAAAATTACATACAACATGATGACATTTTTAAAAAACGTACAAAACAAAACATTTACTAAGGGTGCATATTTACGTACACAAACACCTAGCAAAGGCCAGACCTGGAATGAGTCACACTGACGGTAGCTGTTACTTCTGAGGAGGTAGAAAGGTTCAAGACTATGGTCAAAATGGAAACTCAGCCTTATCAGGATTGTGTACTTTTTTTTTTTTTTTTTGAGATGGAGTGACACTCTCTCACCTAGGCTTGAGTGCAGTGACGTAATCTTGGCTCACTGCAACCTCTGCCTCCTGGGGTGACTACAGTTAATAATAACTTAATTATAAATTTTTAAATAACATAAAGAGTGTAATTGGATTGTTTGTAACTCAAAGGATAAACGCTTCAGGGGGCTAGGCACTCTGGAAGGCCGAGGGGGGCAGATAACTTGAAGTCAGGAGTTCGAGACCAGCCTGCCCAACACGAGGAAACCCCATCTCTACTAAAAATACAAAAAATTAGCCATTCATGGTGGTGTATGCCTATAGCCCCAGCTACTTGGGAGGCTGAGGCAGGAGAATCACTTGAACCCGGGAGGCGGAGGTTGCAGTGGGCCAAGATTATGCAACTGCACTCCAGCCTGGGAGACAGAGCAAGACTCCACATCTCAAAAAAAAAAAAAAAAAAAAAAAGCTTGAGGGGATGGATACTCCATTCTCCACAATGTGCTTATTTCATGTCACATGCTGATATCAAAACATCTCATGTACCCCATAAACACATATACCTACTATGTACCCAAAAATATTTTTAAAGAATTTGTCCATATCTCCCAGACATGTTTATATATGCTATTAACAAAATTTTAAAAATATTTAGCCCATCTTTCTTCCGCAGATACATGCTACTACTTCTATTGAAACAAAAAACAATTTACAAATTAAAAAATGTGTTTAATAACTTTAAACACATAATAATTTTAAATCCCAAAGAGTTAAGAGATGTGTTTAACAGGAGCCCATGTAAGTGTGGCCAGACTAATGCAGATGAGTACTTTTCTGACATCCCAAATGAAAAATGATAAAGACACCATGAAGATATATGAATCCAGCTGGGCATGGTGGCTCATGCTTGTAATCCCAGCACTTAGGAGGCTGAGGTGGGAGGATGCTTGAGCTCAGGAGTTTGGAAGACCAGCCTGGGTAACACAGGGAGACCCCACTTCTACAAAAATTTTTTTAATTAGCTGGGCGTGGTGGTGTGCGGCTGTAATCCTAGGTATCAGGAGGCTGAGCTGGGAGGATCCCTTGAGCCCAGGAGGCTGAGGCTGCAGTGAGCCACTATCACATGACTGCACTCCAGCCTGAGCAACAGAGTAAGACCTTGTTTCAAAAGGAAAAAACCACCCTGCCCAGCTAATTTTTGTATTTTTGTAGAGATAGGGTTTCACCATCTTGCCCAGGCTGGTCTTGAACTCCTGACCTCCAGTGATCTGTCTTGGTCTCTCAAAGTGCTAGGATTGCAGGTATGTACCACTGTACCCGGCGCCTGCATTTTTTTCTTTTTTTTTTGTATCCTTACCTGCTTCTTTTGAACAGGATTATCCATTGCCCAAGTTTTGAATGTATATGACATTCTCTAAATTAAAATACACATGTGAGGCTGGGTGCAGTGGCTCATGCTCGTAATCCCAGCACCTTAGGAGGCCAAGGTAGGAGGACTTGAGCCCAAGAGTTTGAGACCAGCCTAGGCAACAAAGCAAGACCATCTCTATTTTTTAATAAGAGACATCCAAGACCAGAAATTTTGTTCCTTACATTCTTTCTCTTTTGCTTTTCAGGATTTCTTCACCTGTAGGTCTGGCTTTAACACTGTAATGTTAGAACAATGTTAGCATGCCCTTGAAAATTATTTCTGTCACTTTTTGGTCTTTGTTTCTAGGCTAGTCTCCTTTAAGATTAATTTTTTTGTCAGATCAACAAGTCTCAGACCTATTTACTTTTTTTCTCCCTCTTCCTCAGTTTGCTTCCTCTACCATCACTCAGGGCCCTCCTTGCTTTCTGCCACGTTCTGTGAAACCATCTCTTTACTTCCCATGGACTCTTTTTGTTCCAAAATCATGACTTTTAACTCCAAGAACCGAGAAGGCCCTTGGACTGAATAAATCTTTGTTTTTCATCCTGCATTTAGGCCTCTGTTCACTATTGCACTGCCGGTCACTAATAAGGATTTCCTGGGGTTCCCCAGAAAAGAGAAGGTAGCAAATTTTAGGTGAGCACAACTCGCCAAAGCACACGTGTGGGAGACAGATGAATTGCGACCTCGCCAAAGCACACGTGGGAGACAGATGAATTGCGACAAGAATGGCACAAATATGAACCACTGATGCCAGGCGATACAGTAACATGGAAATGCTGACCACAGACTGACGAGGAAAAAGGAAAAAAAAGCAGTGTGACTACCAAGGGAAAAACAGAAGTTCACGCCCAGAGAGATGAGAAGGAAAAACACAGAATGTTGACAAGGACTGCGTCTGGATGGTAGACTGCGGGCAACTTTTCTTCCTGTTGTCTCTTCCAAATGTGCTTTGGTGAGCACAACTGTTTGTAAAAGAGCTGATGAAGAAAAGATTATAGTCCAGCGTGAACAAGCTCATCAAACATGCTGACAGCGGCCGGGCTTGGTGGCTCATGCCTGTAATTCCAGCACTTTAGGAGGCCAAGGCGGGCAGATCACCTGAGGTCGGGAGTTCGAGACCAGCCTGACTAACATGGAAAAACCCCATCTCTACTAAAAATACAAAACTAGCCGGGCGTGGTGGCGAATGCCTGTAATCACAGCTACTTGGGAGGCTGAGGCAGAACAGCTTGAACCCAGGAGGGAGAGGTTGCAGTGAGCTGAGATCACACCACCGTACTCCAGCCTGGGCAACAAGATCAAAATTCCATCTCAAAAAGAAAGGAAAAAGAAAGAAAATGCTGACAGCTTTCTTTTTGTAAGTGTTTAGAGCAAAACCTGCATTGGGAAGATGATGGGAAAAAAAGGCAGAAAGGCTGAACTGTTGACCTATTTTGTTATTCTACTGACAACTGTCATTAAAGAACAGTGAAAACTCAAGTTCGGTAACAAGAGCGTAAGACTTCGTCTTAATAGAGTTAAATCTTCAGGTGTAGAATTATATCCCAATGTACTAACTCAAACACACAGCTGTGATTTCGGAATTAGGTAATAATCTCTAAAAAGTAGCATGGAAGGAGAAAAGTATCTTAAAACTATGAGAAAGACTAATCCTGTAGAAGCTTTCATAAAAAAAAGAAAGGAAAAATTCCCAAACTGAAGATTGAAAAGCTCACTGACAGCCTCTGAAATTTAAAAAAAAAAAAAAAAAAAAAAAAAGCTTATTAGACAGTATCTATGATCCCTTAAAAAACCAAGTGTTAGGCCAGGTGCCGTGGCTCAGGCCTGTAATCCCAGCACCTTGGGAAGCTAAGTGCGGAGGATCGCTTGAACCCAGAAGTTCAAGACCCCCCTTGGGCAACTAGTAAGACCTCATCTCTAAAGAACAAATAAATAAATAAGCAAATCTTTCCCATAGGGAATGACAACAGTTCAGTAAGAAACAAGCTCCAAGCCTTGGATGGAATTAAAAAAAAGAAGAAAGCCACACGAACCTCATTTCAACCTCATTTCTTTTTTGGTAGCATCACCAGGTCAAGACGTTCAGAGAACACAAAGATGGTGTTCTATTTCAAGTTCATTAAGGCATGTAATCCCGTTTCTCCTGACAGTAAAATGAAATGCGGGCCTTACGATAATAGATAATAGACTTATGATACCGGAATAACTGTCCACCAATCACCACCCACTGGAAGAAGAAACAGAAGCCACGCATGCCACAGTGGGGAGGAACAGCACGAAGTAGAGCTGGGAGCTGAGAGGCAGAGTTGTGATGAAAATGAACAGACTGAAAAAAGAGGTTTGAAATCAATCAACAAGATGTAATTTAATAGGAATACACCGAAAAGTAATTTTTTTAAAAGCCTCAAGTACAACATGTAAAGGACTGTTCTGATGGGCACACTTCCTGGGAAAAGAGCTAGGTGCTTCAGCTGCACATAGGATGAGTTCCACACCATGAAGTGGCTGAGGCAGAGACCATGGTAACAGCCCTGCTGTTCTCCCTGCGCATCTAACCACAACTGGAACCTGCATCTCGCCTCATGAAGAACATTCAAAAACTGGAAAGTGTTTAGAGAGGGGAGACCAGAAAGTCGCGTCACATGAAGAAAAGCTGAGCAAACAGGCAGTGGGCCTGTGTTTCCACCACCCAAAGGACCATGTACAAAAGGATTTCGGTGTTGTTTTAAGAGTCATGTAGTCACTAACAGACAGCAATTACTAGAAGGCAATGCTCAACACAAGTAAGCATCCAAAAATAAAGTTGTCTGCCTCACAGTTCCATGCCATCACTTAAGAAACATTCAGGCAGAGGCCAGAAGACCATGAAGAAGTTTGCCAAAAGGCCTGCAGCACTGGGCAGGTAACCTAGATGACCTCTTAGGTCTCTTCCAACCACAAGAGCTTCAATCTTGGGGATAAAGTGACTGAAGCTGTTTGACAGAGTCATTCAAATGCAGCAAGTCACTCTTGATGCAGAATAGTCTACTGTAGCACATCCCAGACTGAATGCTGGCAGAGCAGGTAGGAACACAGGCTTCAGTCAGATCAGCCTTCCAACCTCAGCTGTGCTACTGACAGAGCTGTGGGACTATGAGCAAGTTTCCCAACCTCTCAGCACCTTAAATTTTCTCATCAGTGAAATGGAAATAATAAACACCTTCTCCTCAAAGGCCCGTTGGCACAATAAGTTAATTACACAGCAGAATGACTGGCACATACTAAGCATTTGACAAATCTGATCTTTTATTACTATTGTTGGTATTAATAACAAATAACTTGAACTGAACACCTGGCATGGATGCAGGCGTCAACATGCTTATTCCAATTTCCCCACTCTCCCAAGAAGCTCAGTCACTGAAATCACTGCTGGGAAGGTGGAGAAAACCAAATGACGATGAAAACTGACATTAACTGGGCACCTGCTGCATGCCAAGCGTCACTCCACCAACTGTGACATTCTGTTAGTCTCCCAGCAGCCCTGTCATCTGCCTTTCCAAATAAGGAAACTGAGATTTTTAGAGGCTAAATATCTTTCCCAAGGGCACAGAGCTAGAAAGTTACAAGTTAAGATCTGAATCCAGGTAACTGGGCTTAGAGCTCGTGCTTATAACCACAAAACCAATGGTTCTCAATCCTGGCTGCACATAAAAATCACCTGGGAAGATATAAAAACAGTAACTATCATCCAGCTGCGGTGGCTCACACCTGTAATCCAGCACTTTGGGAGACCAAGTTGGGTGGATCACAAGGTCAGGAGTTCAAGACCAGCTTGGCCAACATGGTGAAACCCCATCTCTACTAAAACTACAAAATTAGCCGGGCACAGTGGAACGTGCCTATCATCCCAGCTACTCGAGAGGCCAAGACAGGAAAATCGCGTGAATCTGGGCAGCAGAGGCTGCAGTGCGCCAACATGGTGCCACTGCACTCCAGCCTGGGTGACAGAGCGAGACTCCGTCTCAGGGAAAAAAACCAATAGCTATCCCTGGGACCTATCCAACCCTAATGTAAACTGATCTGAGACAGCCGGCAGGAACACTATCCTAGGCCATGCTGACTCCTGGATGAAGAATAGATTGAAATAAGCGACCCCCAGCTGACATCCCAGGGCAGACCTTATCGCCTTTTTTAGGAATATCTTTAAAACCATCAGATTGGAGTTGTATTTTAAAAAAAGGGAAAAAAAATTTTTTTTAATTAAAAGTTAACCCCAAATGTGATCCTAAGTATCATATTTCCATTTTACAGACAAGGACACTAACAAGGCTCAAGAACTCACCCACAGTCACAAAGAACTGAGACTAGATTCCAGGAGGAGGTGAGAAACCACTTCAAGTGGGTGAGCAGAGATGCTTCATGGAGGAAGTGACACCTGACCAGAGACAAGGCATGCAACAAGGAAGGGCAAATGCACAGAGTGAAAGGCATGAACCATATCAGAGGCAAGCCGCCTCAAGGAACGCTCTCAGGACCAGAAGACAACAGGTGTGATAATAAGTGTCTAGTCCAGGGAGGAGAAGAAAAACAAATGAACAGGTGTGATAAAACCAAGATTCCCTCAAGGTAGAGCTGTGAGAGAGGACCCTGACGGTGCAGGCACCTGATACCAAGCCACATGCTGTCCCCGGCCTGCACAGGACTTCCTCAGACAGAAACCCCCGCCCACGAGGGAAGCAAGGTCATGTTTCTGACTTGAACGAGTCATGCAGGTTAAAGAGTGAGGCAGCTCTAGAGTTCAGCTCTGCTCCACACTACTGTGCCATTAGGACTCACTAAGAAGGGACACCATTTCAGTCACTAGCACCATATCCTACACCACACAGCAACAGAGAAAAGGAGTTAAGAGCGAGGCTGGAGAGTCCAATAAACCAGGTTTGAATCCTGACTCCACCTTTTCTAACTACATAACCCTGGGCAATGTATTAAACTACTTTGAGCCTGCTTCCTCCTTTGTAAAATAGGGATCAAAATATATTCCTCATAGAGTTGTTGTGAGCAACAAAAAAGACATATGTAATGTGCTTAACAGTGTCTGGTAAAAAAGCAAGGTCACAAAAACAGCAGCTATTCTTTCATTTATTCAGCATATTTACAGAGCTTTTGCTTTTATCAACCAAACAAGGCCAGAGAAGCTCACACAATACCACAGAGGCCTTTACCATGTGTTCAGAAAGCTGCCTACTAAGCCCTTTATGAACACCCAAATGTGCAAATACCACAGAGGGAAGCCTTTTGCATTCATGGATTTATATTAGAGCAGAATAATAAATAAGAACATAGACTCACTAAAAAAGTAGCAATTTTTCCTTTTATTTATAATCATTTTAGAAAACTGTAGCAGATTACTATATACGATAATTCAAGTTGAGTTCTCGGGAGCAAAATACACCCACAAAACACACAAGTGAAATAAAATCACAAGTGCAACTGGAAAGGCAGGCTTAAAACTCAGGGCAGGATTAGTTTAGCTTTCTCGGACGATAGGATTATCACCTGATTCAGATTTTTTTTTTTTTTTTTTGAGACAGTCTCACTCTTGTCCAGGCTGGAGTGCTGTGGTGCAATCTCAGCTCACTGCAACCTCCGCCTCCAGGGTTCAAGTGATTCTCACACCTCAGCCTCTCAAGTAGCTGGGATTACAGACGTGCGCCACCACACCCAGCTAATTTTTGTATTTTTCAGTAAACGGTATTTCACCAGGCTGGTCAGGTTGGTTTCAAACTCCTGACTACAAGTAATCCACCTGCCTCAGCCTCCCAAAGTGCTAGGATTATAGGCATGAGCCACCAAACCTGGCCAATAGATTCAGATTATCAATAAAAGTGTTCATGGTTTTTCCCCACCAATCTCAAAATTGCTCCAACCCCCTAAAAGAAGGTCTCACTGTGATACATACACTTTCACTACATTTAAAGGCAAAGAAGAGTTAACAGCTTTATGATAAAAGCAGAAAATGAGTAAGGGTCCTTAGAAGCACAGGTCTGAATCTCAGCTCCACCACTAACTGGTAACTTTTTCTGGGCCTCCTCAGAAAAGACAATCTCTTCTTTCCCAGCTCTAGTATTTGAGCCAGCTGACAGCATCTGAACCTTAAACAGGTGCCCTCAGAAATGGAGACTCACAGGTCCCTTCTGGCAGGAGTGTTTGGATAAGGAGTGGACACGCAAGGCAAGGCCAGAAGCATCAGACAATGGCAGGGAAAAGTCATTCTCTGGGGAAATGTGGAAAGATTTCACCCAAAACACCCTGTACCTTTCTTCATCATGTCTCGGTCCAAGGCTACATTTCTTTGGGCAAGGTTTACTTCTGATCGAAAATGGAAGCGCTTGGCTCGCTGTTCTTTCTTTTCAATTGCTTCCTAGAAAGAACAGAAAAAGTTAAAGTAGTAAAAGACAGCGAAGGCACGTTAAATTGCAAATGCATCACAATGCATCGGTGGCAAACCTGAAATACACAGGAAGAAATAAGCAGCTCTGCACCCTGAATAAGCTCTGAATTTGGTTGTGTTGCAGGAAGAGGGAAAAAGAATGTCTAGGCTAAAAGAGTGTACTGGTTTCCTATTGCTACTTTAACAAATTAATCCAAATATATTTGCTAACAGCAACAGAAATTTCTTATAGAAAACAAAAATCCAAAATTGGCGTCACTGGGTTAAAATCAAGATGTCAGTAGGGATGTGTCCCTTTAGAGGCTTGTGGGAGACTACATGTTATTATTAGCACATAAGCCAACATATCACACCCAGAATCTCAGGTTCATGCACTAATGTCAATAAATTCAACACAATTATTATATTGCTTGTAGTTGAAAATCCTTGGAATTCTCATGTATTTTACTCAGTTTTCTGCCAATACAAATTAGAAAATCTTGCTGTCTTTAGGTGTACAAGCCTTCTTCCAGGACTGCCTCTGCCCTTATCCCCCTTGAGTGTGCTAAGATCTGACTCTGCTTCAACATTTAAAAGTCAGGAGAAATAGGTGTAGATCTTGAGAAAAGTAAAAGCCTCCTCACAAAGCCATTGGCTCGGGTGGCCTTATTACAAGCAAGAGAAGACTAGTCTACTCTGTTATGGAAGAAAGGGCTGCATCTGCTGGTAAGAGAGCTTCAAAAAGATGTGGGGATTCAATGTTCTCGGCTTCACTCAGGTTTATCTAGATACTCAAAGTCTCAGGAACCCAATTGTTTCACAGAAGGTCTAGCTTTTATTTGTAAAATGTAATGAATCTATAAATCCAAGAGTTTTTTTTTTTGTAATTTTGCAAAGTATGGAATAAAATTTTGGATCTCATTTAAGTAATATTTGACCCACGGGTATAAGAAATACTTTATGAATTATTTTATAAACATTTTAGAATTTTGAAATGCAATGCCTAGTGAACTTGGCATTTCTTTTTGCAAGAACTCCAGTGCAAGCAGTCTTGTTTTTAAGGTCAAAGATATAGCTGCTGGCAGCTTCTCTGAAGGGGTACAATGAGACTGGTTCTGAGAGTGCTAAAATAAGCTGGAGGCTGGAGCAAACCTCTTCCCCTGGGTGGTGTTAAGAACAAGACACAGGAAAGAAGTGTTTTATTCTCCTCTGCCTCCAGTCTCCCCTTATTATTTCCTACTGGCAAAACCTAAGAAAACGCTGCTAAAAAAGATGTCTTGGAAATCTAGGAGGACAGCTGTTAGATCATAATATAAAATAGTGAGCTTGGAATAGAGAATAATTAGGCAAACATTTGGAAAAGAATATATCATAAAATTGTGTGTCCCACCAGGGCCTGTCAGTGGGGAGGAGGGGGCTAGGGAGGGATGGCAGGGGTTGGGAGACTGGGGAGAGAGAACATTAGAAGAAATACCTAATGTAGGTGATGCGGGGATGGATGCAGCAAACCACCATGGTATGTATATACCTACGTAGCACATCTGCACAATCTGCACATGTACCCCAGAACTTAAGGTATAATAAAAATAAATAAACAAACAAACAAATAAATAAGCTGTGTGTCCTTCATTCATAAGATTTAGTATCTAATGTCAGTAACCTACCTTGGTCTCTAGGTTCTAATAAGACAAGAACACTGACTGTCTTCGTTTACTTTATTTTTCTATTATCTAATACACTGCAAGGCTCAGAGTAAGTAATTCGGTAATACTTTTAGAACGAATAGAGGTACATTTAATAAAGGATTTTAAAACACCCTTAGGATTTCTACCAATAGCTTTCCACAAAGATACATTCCTGTAAAATTTCTTAATCTACTTTGTCCCATGTATCACATCAGAGTTGAGGGTAGCAAGAATCCAGTCTACCTCTAAGGCCCATGCACATGAGTCAACCTTAGTATCATCAAAACTGAATATTATGAAGGCGGTTGAATCAATCAGGAAACATGAACGGAGATTGACTGCTTTTTCCTTGAATATTCTCCTTAGACATGCATTATAGTATAGGGGAGAAAAAGAGTTGATGAGATAACCATCTATCTTACTCTCTTGTTAGGTAACTCCAACTTGTTTGAAGTTAGTTAAATAAAATTCACTTGATAGACACATCACAATCTGAATAAACTAATTATAAAAAGGAATAAGGCTTTGACAAAATGTAAATTCTTAGATATTCCTGCACCTCTCTAGACTTACATATTATTACTTATGTGTTCTCCAAGAGGCTTAAACTAGGAGTAGACCATCTCCATGGGATGGGGAATTCTTGTGAAGAGAAGCAAATGGGCTGAGAGAGTCAGAGAACAGAGGAGATGATCTGAAATGCAAAGATAATGAAGACAGAGAAAATGTCATTATTGAAATTTGTGTTAAGGAAATGAGTGTGGGAATAGGTATCAGATAGAAGAGCGAGGCAACAGACAATAGGAGACTGCAGAGTACAGTCATTTAAGTTTTAATTTCTAAGAGTCAACACAAGAATAAGCACGAAAAAGTTTCTAATTTGTAGGATAGAAATGTAAGCATTCAGTTTCCCTTACTAATAGGAGTATATGAACTTGTTTCTTCTTTTTGTGGCGCAACTAATAAGCCTGACTACTGCAAAATAAATTTGGATGTTCATTTTTCATGCACTGTCAGCGTATTTCTGAAGCAGTCTTACCACCTGATTACATCGTGCTTAGAATTTTTCAACCTAATGTGCTGAAAGGAATCTGTTCTCTCTTCCCTCTTGAGACTCTTCTTAGAGCTTGGGATCAGTGTAGCCTGGCGGCAGTTGTCTCAGCCCCTTGGCACACCTAGCTGGCTCAAGTTGGGTTTCTTGATGTAATTCTTATTTAAATTGTGGACAGCAGCATCTTTTGACTGCTGGCTTATTTCACCATGGCATTTCTTTTCTTCATCTCACACGGCTTTGGAAATCATCCAGGACTTTATAGTCAGTGTGTTTCTCAGCTCTGTGGGAAGGCAGAGAGGACCGAGAAATAATCAGTTTCCTTTTTCTCTCAATCCTTGATGGAACCAATGAGCCTCCATATTCGCCTTAGCAGTTAAAGCCAATGATGAGGGATCCGTCCTCAAGGGAAGAAACATCCAATAACATTCTCTGTAATGATAGAAATATATTTGTGTTGTCCTATTTGGCAGCCACTAGCCACATATGGCTGTTTAAATTTTCATTTAAGTTAGTTAAAATTAAATATTATTACAGATTACTCGTTACATTTCAAGTGCTCAATAGCTGCATTGGCTAGTGGCTCTCACAGGCAGTGTTGGGGATCCAGATTGTTGATATATTCTGTCCTCTCTGGGTATCTACAAAGTAATATTACCCTCAAGCAAAGTTCACCTTTCCTCTTAAAAATAGATAACTGGTGCCCTGCCCCTGGGAAAGGTCTGAGGACACATGACAACTTCAAGCTCTGCTCTGTCACGAGTTTGACTGTTTGTAATGCCTCTATCTCTGACTTTCTAGATATATCCACCACTCAAGACTACTCAGATATCATCTGCCTTGACAGTTTGGTCTGTACTGATCTGCTTCTAAACTATTACAGGGTTTAGCATTCAATTATTCTCTTTCTATTTTTTCATATTTAGGGATGGTATCATTAATTATATCATAGCAATCATTTCAAGTAGGATTTGGATGCCATCACTCTAAGAAACTTTCTTGGGATGGTCACCAAAGTCAGTGACCTTGACATTGCCAAATCCTGTGGTCATTTCCTTACTCTTACTCAAAATCCCAGCAAGATTCCACATTGATCATCCTACTTTTTAAAAAATCCATCATTTTGCTAGCTTTTGAAACACTATACTTATTCTTCTTATTCTATTCCTATATCCTTATCAGCTTTGTTCTCTATTTTTTCCTCTCTCTCTTTTTAATCTCTTTTCTCAATTGTAATCCAGAAGTGTCTTCTTTAATGATCTTTCCCTAAGTGACCTCCACAGTTCACCGTGCATTAAATAGTATCTATATGCCAATGACCTAATACTGATATTTCCAGCTTAAGCTTCTGCCAGAAAGTGCAGACTCAGACTCCTATATTTAAGGTTTCCTTGATGTATTCATTTAAATGTCAAATATGTATCTAAAAATTAACATATTTTAATGAAAATTCTTGATTCTTTCCCAAATACTATTTCTACCCATTCCAGAACAATATGTCTACCCATTCTGTTTTGTCACATCCCAGTAAATGGTTTCATCATCTTTCCAAAACCTTGGAGTTATTCTTGATGACTCACTTTACATAATTCCTCATAAGCAATGCATTGGTAAGTCCTCTTGGATCTCACTTCGAAACATTAATTTTGCGAATAAAGCCTCTTCTCTTCATTTTCACTCCTATCATCCTCATTTAAGACACAGCCATTTCTCCATTCCCTCCCCCCATCTCTTAACTGGACTAATTATTACCTAGGTGATATCTTTTCTCTTATTTTCTTTTATACCATTTCTTACCTGGACTATTAAAACAATTTCCTAAGTGCTTAGCTGTTCCATAGTTTATAACTTTCTCTTAAAAAATCCAACCCTCCGGAGTATAAAACCCTTCATAATCCAGTTCCCAGCTTCCTCTCCAACATCATCTCTTACCAGTTTCTCACTCTGTCATGCAACGTCTGCCACACTCAACTGCTTTCTGTTCCTTGGTCATATAGAACTCGTTGACGGCCAGGAGCCTTTAAACCAGTTGTTTTTCTTCCGGGCAACACTCAACAGATTCATTTTTGCCTGAATAATTCCTATTTCTTATTGAGGTCTCAGGAGATGTCATGGCCACCTATGACCACTCAGTGCAAAAAGTTCCTTGGTTTCTCTCAGTCACATCTTCCTGTTTTGAATGCCTCACAGTACTTATCATCCATTGCCTGAGATCATTTCATCATATGTTTGTTTAAAATCACCCCTCTCCCACAGGAAAGTATCTTCATAGAAGCTGGAATCTTGTCTTTGATACTGGCTCTATCCAGCAAAACTAAAATGGGGCCTGACACACAGTAGTGTCTTAGTCTGTTTGTACTGCTGTAACAGAATATCCAAGACTGTCCAATTTATAATAAAAGTTCTGGATGCTGAGAAGTCCATGTATTAGTCTGTTCTTGCATTGCTATAAAGAACTACCCAAGACTGCGTAATTTATAAAGAAAAGAGTTTCAATCGACTCACAATTCAGCATGGCTGGGAAGCCTCAGAAAACTTGCAATCAGGGCAAAAGGGGAATCTACACATTCTCCTTCACATGGTAGCAGGAAGGAGAAGAGTGAGAAACAAGCAAAGAAGGAAGCCTCTTATAAAACCATAAGATCCCATGAGATCTCTCTATCACAAGAATAACATGGGGAAACAGCTCCCATAATTCAACTATGTTTCATTGGGTCCCTCTCATGACATTTGGGGATTATGGGAACTACAATTCAAGATGAGATTTGGGTGGGAACACAGGCAAACCACATCAGAGACCTCAAGAAACTTGCAACTATGGCAGAAGTATGAAGGGGAAGCAAGCATGTCTCCACATAATGGGAAAAAAGAGGGCTAAAGGGGAAGTGCTACACATCTTTAAACAACCAGATCTCCTGAGAACTCATTCACTGTCACAAGAACAGCAAGGGCTAAATCTGCCACCATGATCCAGTCACCTCTCATCAGGACCCTTCTCCAACACTGAAAATCATAATTCTACATGAGATTTGGATGGGGACACAGATCCAAACCATATCAGTCTAAGGGAGACCTGTGGGGATTGCTCCTGTGTGAGGCCCCTAGGAAATGGGCCTTGCCATACAGTGAGCTTGAGCCCGGACACAGATCCCTGGTTGGGGGAGTCGAGCTGAGGGAAAGTAGGTACCAAGAGAGGAATTATATGTTATCCAAAATAATTAACAGACATTACTTTATGGATACGAGGACTTGGGAAGCATTGTGTCTACTTTTGGCTCCTTGTGGTTTATTGCTTGATTGTGTTCATTTTGTACCCGTGTTACCTTTATTGTAAAATATTAACTTAAATATTTACACTTGGTAACTTACTTACCGTAATTTACAGGGCGTAACTGTAACTTACTTACCATAGCTTACAGGGCGTAACTGTAATCTACTTACCTTGACCTATTGGGCGTAACCTAGTTACTGGAAGTAACCTACTTACTGGGCGTAGCCTACTTACTGGGTGTAACTTGCTTACTGTAACTTGAGTACGTTAATCTGGTGTAAACAACTTTAACTTCAGAAAAGTATATAATGAAACACATTGCAAAAATAAAATTGCTGCATGAGCATAGCGCATGTAGCCCTCCAGACTTCGCCTTTCCTATCTTTTTTTTTTTCCGGCGCGCGCTTTCTTCCAGGTTTGGGACCCTCTCGCTGGACGAGATTCCCGGGCTCGCGTTCAGTTCACAACATCAGTCCAAGATCAAGGGGCTTGTACAGTTCTGAATGCTGGAAAGTCCATGATCAAGGGGCCTAAATCGGTAAGAGCCTTCTTGCTGTTGCATCTCATGATGAAAAGAGGAAGGGCAAGAGAAGAAAAAAGGGAGCTAAATTTCCCTTTGATAACTGCACAGATTCCATTCATGAGGGTGTAGCCTCGTGGTTCAATTGCCTCTTAAGTGTTCCACTGCTTAATACTATTGCAATGGCAATTAAATTTTGACATGAATTTTGGAGAAGACAAACATTCAAACCATAGCAGTGGGTACTCAATATTTAATAAATGAATACATTCATGAATTTTGCAAGAAATTACAAGAAGCTTTCTGGACTGTTATATACTTGAATTTTTATTGTTTTTAATTTTTTTAAACATGATTTATGTACATTTATGGCTTTATACAATTATAGCAAAGATTGTTCTTGTGTCTGTAAGTACATCAACATCATCAGGCACTTCTCAGGGAGTATCGGAACAGGAACGTGGAATCTGCACTGTTACTAAACTCGGGTAGCGAAATGCAGGAGGCATGACTATGCCCTGATGGGACTCACATGGCCATTCCCGGCCATACTGCCAGGTTGTGCCCACCTCAGGGAGAGGCCAACTGTAATGCCAGGCTGGTCTGTTCACATAAACCACAATGCATTTTTTAAATGAATAATTACTCCTAAACCAAAACCACAAAAAAACACTTCTCTTTTAAAATTAGTTATAAATTAAGAAACTCGTAAGAGCTTGAACATAAGAATTTTGAGTTGGGGAGGGCTGGGGTATTGGAAGTATATATTCAGCAATTAACAAGTCCAAATTGTATATCGCTGGAGTGTCCTTATCCTCCTCTTTGAATTACTACTCACTGGGATACAACATTTGCTGGTTAATTTAGACTTTGTCAGTTTGTCAAAGCAGAACTTTCCAAGTACTACATCTATTACCTGAATATATTCCATACATCTATATTATGGAAACAATACATCTTTATATTTAAAATATCTGGAAAGCTCTATAATACAATATGCTTTTAATAACAGTACAAACCAGAGAAAATAAATCAAACAAGGCTGCATAAGTGATATCATTTGCACGTTTCACGACGCAATCATGTACAATAACTGATATATACTCATTACTGCAGAAAGTCAGTATTCTTACAGGAAAAAAGCTACCAGAGGCCACATAATGTTTGCTTTCCAGACAGACCAGATGCCTTTCCCTGGACTTCACTGTTCTCGGAGAGCTACCCACATGATTCATGTCAGGATTTCAACACAAAATGGCGGGTTGGGGGAGGTATAATTACACAGACTCGGAAGGAAGAAATATGTTCCTAATAGCTACTCTATGAAGTAGTAAGATTTTAACAGTGATTTTTAGCTGCAGTTGCCTCTTTAATGAACAAATGGGGGCTCTGAGGTTCCTTGTATAATGGTGCAATAATGGCATGGGAGGAAAAGTGGCAGTACATAGCAACAGAAATGAGAACACAAGTACTTTGGCACCAAGTTCACTTACATACCTGGGAGGCTGTGCTTAGAGGAACTCGGGTTTTGAAAACCAGCTATGTCTTGGAGTGCCCAACAATGAGGATGGTTAGAGTGGTGGTTGTTCAATGAATCTTCAAAACAATGAACATCACAGTGGAAAGCTTACCATACAGCTGGCCTACTATAGGAAATCTTATGAGGAACATTTGTGTTCTTGTTAAACACTAAGGAAATACCAAGTCAATGAAGATGCAATTAACATACAAGACAAAGCAAGTGTAATGTGGGCTATAGAAACAGAAATTAGATCCCTCTCAAGAATGCGAGAGGAACAGTACTGTGCACCTGTTCTCATCGTGATGACTTTGCGCTTTCCATCAGAAAATACTGATGGACTGAATAGGACACAAAGCCAATTAATTTGGTCTGTCAGTTATAGGTAATTGGAAAGTATTAAAACATAATGGTTAAGAATTATACTTTAGGTTGCTACAGGCTAAAGACGTTTTCAAAATCTTAAGCCAAGGCTTTTAACATAATCTCAATGTACAACTTACAGCTGGTTTTCAAATTAATCTCCCCAGTTTTTAAGTAAGTTCTATTCCGTTTGCTACCCATCTGAACTTATAAACACATTCTACAAACCACTCAAGTCCTGTTTTTAAATTGCCTCCTTCAACTTAAACTTCCACAGTGTGCTAAGTAATCTAATCTGCAGAGCAGAAGGGAGAATGGGATGAAGTGCGAATGTTGACACAATTCCCCAAGGCAAACTACAAAACCTACTTCTACCTGGACTGAAGAAAGAGCACAGAATCATGAGGGTAAACTTTTGCTGAAGCTCAACTCAGAATGGTGAAGTTGATCAAGATCCGTCGTTTGACAAAGGAGGGCTGCTTTAGATACAGATCTCCCTTCCTGACCTACAAACATTATGGGGCCTCCCAGGACTACCCAGGTCTCTTAGAGAAGACTCGATGCTATGCAGTGCACATAGTTCAGCAGAAGCAGATGAAATTTCTTTAAAATACAGACATAAAACATATTAAGTTATCCTAAATATGAAACGCAAAGTGTCCATAACTATACATCACTTTCCTGCCCAAACAGGGCCTGAAACATTGGGTATGCAAGTACTAATTAGTGATTTAAGATCAGTCAGAAACATCACCAAGTAGCATCCGAAGTGTACAAACCAGGTAAGCACGTATAAAACTGGTACTAATCCAGTTAGAAATACAAAATGAAAATTATGAATGCTGCCCCAAATACCTGTGGTTCCACAAATTTACAAGCCGACTATATAACAAAGTAGACTCTAGTTTTAAGAAAACATCATTACAGTTCAGTATCTATTCCAAAGATGTTCTGAAGTCCCAACAATAACATCAAAAATCATTTGTCTGGAAATTAGAACCCTTTATTGTTTGTACAAATTTGCAAATAACAAAATAAACAAAAATAAAAAAAAACCTGTACAAAGCTGGCATTTAATCTTTTTTTTCCCAAAAGTTTAACAAGTCCATGAATTTAGCAGATTGATAAGAGGCTACTTGGTTCTCATGTGAATTCTGTGGCAATGTGAACAGGTCCAAAGCTGTTCGGCGGAAGTGCAGAATGGAGATTCAGTTCTTTGTGATCCGTCAGTTCCACAGAAAACAGGTAGTACAAACAAAAATTTAACTTATCAAGACATGAGACCATCACAGTATTACAAAAAGAGTATAAACTTTCCTTAGACCAAATGGGTATTTTAAAAAACCAAAAACACACACAAATACAATCTGTATCTACTGCTTATATACAAAACTTGAAAGCACACCAGGATCTGAAAATCTTTTCTGCAATTATATGGTGTAGTGAGTTTGGCACTTCATTGTAATGAAATTTCCAATGGCACAGCCCTTATCTACAGCAGCACATAACCTGCACACATTGGGCAAACATCCTGTACAGGAAAAATGTCTTTGCTGCCAAGTCTGACGAAAGGAAAAAAGGAAGGTTATTTATTTATTTATTTATTTTAAAACCAAGAAAACTAAAAGGGAGTTGGTGAAGGACATCTTTGGACTGCTTCTCTCAGTTCCTGCTGTCAGACAATCTGAAGTTCTTTTAAGTGTAACCTGCTCACTAATTCTCAGCCTGACACCCAGCTATGTGTCGTCGTCTTGACACTGTGTGGGAAGCTTTGGTTGGACAACACATTGTCAAAGTTAAAATCCAATGTATCTCCATCCATGAGGTCATTCCCAATGATGGATTCCATATCACAGTCCAAGCACTCAATGAACATGCCATCCAAGTCACTTGGGAGCTTCTCCTGGTGGAGAAGGCCCATTCTGCCATAGCCATTGCAGCTGCTCACTGAGGAGTAGCCCCCCAGGGCACTCATCTGCATGGGGTGAGGCAGAGGCACTTGTACAGGTGTCTTCACTTGGGTCAGGCGGTTCATACCCGAAGTGTGGGGCATGGTGCTTACTGTGTGGGGCAGGGCATGCCCGTTACCTGCAGATGTCTGCTGAGTGTGTCCAGGGTGGGTATGGGAGCTGGGATTCATCATTTTGTTATGAGATGCCTGGCAGCCATAGATTGACATGACCGAATTAGGGCCCATCATGACGTTCTAGCCCAGAACCTGGCTGTTGGGCTGGGCTACGGCAGGATCAACTGGTGTCATAATGTCATTATGGGGAGGAGAATCAGAAGTCAGCAACTCCTTCAAGAGTCCAGGTGCACAGTTATACTGACTCATTCCTCCATAACTTGATTCACTGTTCTGAAGTGTTTGCATAGGCATCTGGGGCAAAGGGCTCATGCTGGATTGGCGGTATGTGTACTTTTGGTAGTTTGGGCTGGGCGAATTCAGACTGGTGTTTGGTGGTGCTAATGAGTAGCTTGGTGTCTGCTGCATCATAGTGCCAGGTGAGAACTGGGTCGAAATAGTTAATGATGTTGGTGATGAGAGAAGGTTGAGATTATCCAAAAGATTTTCCATGTTTTCGGGATTGCTTATCTCAGACAGACTGGGCAAAGGAGAGACCATCTTTGCAGCAGATGGCAGGTACACCATAGAATGCACATCCCCTTCTCCAAGATCATTCTGTTCGGTCATAATGGGTGAGAGTCTCCCACTAATAATACTAGCATTTGAGCTAGTTCGGGGGCGAAATGTACTCCAGTTATCAAAGTCATTGTTGCTGTGAGAGCCAGGGCTTGCAGGCCATTTGGAAAACTGTGATCCAGGGCTGTCCCCGGCACCCTCCTGGCCAGACTGGAGGGATGCTTTCTTCTTGGCAGCTCGGCTTCGGCTCTTAGCAGATTTGCTGTTGTTGTCCATGGATGCAGCTCTTCTCCTGGGAGATTTCCCGCTCTTGCCGCCCACTGGATTGAGCATCCACCAAGAACTTTTTCCAGTTCCTTCATTCTGCACACGAATGAACTTGGTGTGTAACGGACAGATTATGACGAATTGAATTCTTCCAGCCCGCGGAGCTGTTGCTGTCACCCTTATCCTTGAAGTAGGGCACGCTCTTGACCATCCACTCATAGATCTGCGACGCGTGAGCAGCTTCTCCGCCGAACTCTCGATGGCCTTGGTGATGAGGTCAGCGTAGGACAGGTTGCCCCACGCGTTGCGGCGGACGAGCTGCTCTTGCGCGGCTGTCCCGCTACCGGCCAGGTGGCGGCGGGGGGCACTGGTGGATGCTGCGGCAGCGACCCGGGCGGCGGGGGCTGCGGCGGCGCAGGGTGCAGGCTGCCCACCTCCGGGCCCTGGAAGTCCCCGCACAGTCCCCCCGCGGCGGCCACGGCAGCCGCCGCCACGGAGCCGGGCGCCTGCGGGAAGTCCTCGTTCTCCTCCAGCAGGCTCAGATTGCTCGTGAAGTCAGCGCTGACAGCGGCCGCCTAGGCGGAGGGCAGGCCCGCGGCGGCGTCGGGGTTGGCAGCCGCGCCGCCAGACGGCGTGGGGCTGCAGGTGGCCGAATTGGACTGGCTAAAGTCCGGCCGGGGCAGCGGCTCGAAGCCCGGGTCGATCTCCACCACCTGAGGCGCTTCGGCCATGGTGACCCCCGCCCCTCCCCCAGCCGCGAGAGCGCCAAGAGGGGAAGAGCGCAGCACTGGGGGCAGAGGGAGAGGGGGCGCGAAGAGACGGTCCGAGATTTGGGGGGACGAAGCCGGTGCGCCGAGTGGACGGAAACTGGGAGGAAGGCGCGGCGGAGTGCAAGCGCGAGCCCCGAACTTAACTTCGCGGGGCCATCCACATCCAGGCTCCTCGGGGTCTGCCTCGCTGACTGGACGGCGGGCCAGAGCCGTCGAGTCGGGGCAGAGCCTGCGCCGCGCTCCCGCTGACAGGGCCGCGGACGGAAGGACGGACAGACGCCGCGGGCCGCTTGCTTTTTTAAAAACAACCTATAGAAAAACAGTACTACCTTTATTTTATTCTTCTCTCTTTTCTTCATTAGTCTGGCTAGCAACCTATTTTTTGATCTTTTCAAAAAAAAAACAGCTCATGGATTCATTGATTTTTCTGAAGGATTTTTCCTGCCTCTTTCCTTCAGTTCTGCTCTGATCTTCATTATTTCTTGTCTTCTGCTAGCTTTTGAATTTGTTGCTCTTGCCTCTTTAGTTTTTTAAATTGTGATGTTAGGGTGTCAATTTTAGATCTTTCCTGCTTTTTCTTGTGGGCATTTAGTGCTACAAATTTCCTACACACTGCTTTAAATGTGTCCCAGGGATTCTGGTATGTTGTGTCTTTGTTCTCATTGATTTCAAAGAACATCTTTATTTCTGCCTTAATTTCATTATTAACCCAGTAGTCATTCAGGAGCAGGTTGCTCAGTTTCCATTAGTTGTGTTGTTTTGAGTGAGTTTCTTTCACGTCCTTTGCAGGGATATGGATGAAGCTGGAAACCATAATTCTCAGCAAACTAACACAAGAACAGAAAACCAAACACTGCATCTTCTCACTCATAAGTGGGAATTGAACAATGAGAACACATGGAACCAGGGAGTGGAACATCACACACCAGGGGCTGTCAAGGCGTGGGTGCTAGGGGAGGGATAGCATTAGGAGAAATACCTAACATAGATGACGGGTTGATGGGTGCAGCAAACCACCATGGCATGTGTATACCTATTTAACAAACCTGTACGTTCTGCATATGTACCTCAGAACTTAAAGTATGATAAAATAAAATCTAAAAAAAAAATTAAAAAAAAAGAAAAACAATAATACTAAGCACATTTTGAAGATGGAGTTCAGAGAAGTTAGTGATGTCCCCAGAGTCACAAATATTAATGGGAGGAAGCTGTCCATAGACTGTTTACATCTAGAGCAACACTTAGTGCAAAACATGACACATAGTATACACCAGCTAAATGTGCTGGATGGCTTAATTATATCATAGTAAAAAGCTAAGCTCATGCCTTCTTTACACATTACTCTAATTTGTAGCAGAGTTGTTTGTAGTTAGTAGTCTTATACATTTTATTAAAGAATTAATTAAGTGAATTAATAAATAAGGTACTTAATTTTCATTCATCTTTGATACTCAGTGATTCTGCACTATGCATAAAATGGGCATTTATTACTTATAATTGGTAAACTATGATGTATATCAATTATAACTACTCATTGCTTATGTAATTACTTGTAATTGGTTAACTATTAATAGTTGAAAAAAATTTTTAATAATTTCATGATACCTTTTGAGACATAGGAGTATCATGGTTACAGATTTGGTATTCACTGATTCAACGTTTCCAGAACAACAGCAATAATGCTTGGATATGAAGCAAAAATTAGATTAATTTGAGGGAGTTCTAGAAAGATGCTATAGTAACAACATAATTTTTGAATCTGTCTGAATAAAAAAGCTAACAGAAAAATTGGATAGAAAAACCAAAACTCATGAACAATGTTTACAACAAAACCAAGCGACAGATATCCCCATGAATCCCAAATGCAAGTGTGTGGAGCAGCCTCCCAGCAGCGACACAGCTGAACAGCATTAGCATCTGTGCTGGCAGAAGCAGAAAGAAGCAACAGGTGTCTGAAGGACCTGAGACTACCACTTAAAAATAGTCCATATTTATTTGCTTTAAAATGCTGTAGACAAATTTTACAACAAACAGCAGCTGAACCTCGGAATGATTTAGTCCGTTCTAGAAAGATAATCTGTAATGTTTGAAGGAGCTGTTCTAGATTGGATACCAGGAAAATTTTAAACTAAGCTACCAAAGCAACCCTTTCCAAATAGGCGTCCACACTTAGAAGAAACTGCCAAGAGGAGATTCGGCATTGAGCAGATTAGAAATAAGAAGAGAAGGTAAAAGAATTCCAAATAAATTGCAGGGCAACAAAACAGAGAACTTTCAGAAAGAAAGCCACAGTATCTTTGAACGCTGCATGAAAATTAGAGAGGAGGGAGCTCTGAAGGCTACATACTGATAGTCGCCTTCCTCTAAAAGTTGAAAGAAAGTATTTATCCTACATGTTCTCTATGAACCGTACCATCAAGTATACAAAAAGCATAAGAGAGACATTGTCACTTTATAAAAATAGTCTATAATACATACTTTTAAAAAATTAAAAAGAAATAAGGAATTAGAATATCACCATTTTTTTCAACCTCCAGTGAATTAATGAACCCAGGCACTGGGCACCAACATCTCCTGGTGTGAAAAGAGCAATAGCCAGGCATCATGTGCCTCATGGCAAAGGAACATCACACAACTTATAAAGATTGAATTAGTGTTCACTTAGAGGAAAGGGATTGGCTCATGATTGGGAGGAAGAGGTGTCTGGACTGGCCAGCAAAGTTCTCTTTCTTGAACTGGGTTGCAGTGAGTGTTTACCTAATAGTACCTCATTAAGTTATACATTTTATATTTTTTTGTGTATATATTTTATCTTCTAGAAAAAAATGATGTTACAAATAGAATAATCAATGTTTTCAATTTCACAGGTAAATTATTAGTTACTTGGGAACTACAGAAAGGTTTACAGAGATGTGATGTGGCATTTGGATTCTCAGGAATCTTGAACCATTAGGGAGAATCCTAGAGGCTTGGGTGGAGATATAGGCCACATGAAGAGCTCAAAGTACTGTTGTGTCCTAACTTACTAATTCCTCTGGGTCAAGAGGAGAGAGCTCTGTCTGACACTGTATGACACAGATTGTGGGTGAGCATGAAGTTAAGTAAAGCTCTGCTTGAAAAAGACACTGGGGGCTAATCACCGTGCCTTTCCAAACAAAAGTCAGCAGGTATTCAAAAGGCAGAAGGCTGCGGATGCCCAGAGAGAGGCTGAGTCAGTGTTTAATGCTCCTAATTAGTATGTCAAGATCTCCACTACACCCTGAGGTAAGCAATGCCCTGTGCCACACAAGCAAACCATGCCTTATAAAAATGTAAAAGCCAAATCCTCTGAACATGTGATTGTTTCTCTTCCTTAGGCATAAGCAAGTTACAGAAAAGACGAGTCTCTCGGACAGTATCAGTTACGTAATATTTTGGTGTTGGAGAGAGGGAAAAGTACAATGGTGAGTAAACTGGCCTTCTCAGAAGTATCTGCCTATTACTAATCGAGTAGAACAATCTTGCAAATAATCACTAGTCCAAAATCAGTAGTATTGATCAACCCCACAAAATGGTGCCACCATTTAGTAACTTGTTCTAAATTCATCTCTGTCACTCCAGGCTACTATCATCTGTCTTATAGTTTACTGGAAATAAGCTATAAAACAGTCACCTCCTGACTGGCATCCCTGCTCTTGGTATCGTTACTCCATTGAATCTATTCAATTCAATGTGGTGCAATCTTTTGTGTAAAACTTTTCAATGACTTTTAGTGACACTTAGGGGAAAAAAACTCAAACTCTACCCCACAGCCTAAAATGCTCTAACTGCGTTCCTGAACTAATTTACTATTTCTCTTGCCTTTTCCTCCTTCTTTTTGTTCTAGAATATGACAATTTCAGACTTACCTTACGCCTTCGCACTTCTTGTTTTCCCTACCTGGGATTATGCTTTTCCGGGATTTCGTGTGCCTGGCTCTTTCAAATCTCTCAGGTCCTAGTTCAAATATTACCACTTCAGAAAGCCTCACAAAATCCAATTAAACCCATTTATGCCAGAGGTTGCAATTTTTTGAATTGCAGACATGTGTGAAAAATCAGACCTTGGTAATGACCTTGAGCAGTAAGATATAAATAACTCCCAGATGCTTAGCATTCTAATAATGAAACATTAGGCATAAATGGAAAGAGTTCTTAGTTTTCTCATACACCATTGTTTTATTTTTATCATTATACTTTGAGTGTATGAAATGATCTAGTTTACTTTTGTTTATTTGTTTACCTGTTCTTTGTCTTGTCTGTTTCTACGTTCTGGGAGCTAAACTCCATGCAGACAAGGATGTTGCTTGTCTTGCTCTGCATTGCGCCTTCTCCACTAAAGCTCCATGCCTTTCATCACAGAAAATCCTTGAATATTTGCAAATAATAAATGAAATAGATTACTCTCTGATTTTGGAATTTCACAGACTGTTTTAGGGATGCCATTCATTCAACAAATTCATGTTTTAATCTGTATTATTATCTGTTCTATTTTTTATTTGCAACTTATTTTGTTGGAAAAATGACCTGCTATAATTTTTTTTAACACACCATTCTGTCTCAACCTCCCATGCATTTTTACATTGTCCCCAATCTCTGAGCCATGCCCTCCACTTGCTTCCTCAGTGACCAAGGTAACTTCTGCCCAGGTGCATATCTTAGTTCATTTTGTGTACTATAATGGAATGCCTGAGACTGGGAAATTTATAAAGAGCAGAAATTTATTTCTCACAGTTCTGGAGGCTGGGAAGTTCAAGGTTGAGGGCCAGCATCGGGCAGAGGCCTTCTTGTTGTATCATCCCATGGGAAAAGGTAGGAGAGTAAGAGAATACATACACAAGAGAGGGAAGGAGTCAAACTCATCCTTTAATCAGGAACCCACTCCTGCAACAACTAACATACTTCCAAGATAACAGCATTAATCCATTCATGAGGGCAGAACTCTTATGACCTAATTACTTTTTAAAGATTCCACTTCTTAATACTGCTGTACTGGGGATTACATTTCTAACATGTGACCTTTGAGGGACGTATTCAAACCACAACACACATGCTTTGTAATATTGATTGACCCTATCTTCCAGTTTATTATACCATCTTCTCTACTACTTTGGAAGTTTGTGCGTTCTTATACTCAGTTTTAGTACATTTTACAGTATTATGTACTTATTTCTTATATATCTATATCCATTAAATTGTAAGGTTACTGATAGCAGAAATGAAACAATATTTATTAATATATTTCCATTACTTGGCACATGACAAGGACTAGAACTTAATATATGAATAAACTCAGGCTCTAATTTTATGTGTGTTAACTTGGACAAGGATAGGATATATGATTTGATACTGGCTTTAAGATTTTAGACTGTTAATGTTTTATTCTAATATAAAGTATTAAGAAAATAGATATGTTTTCAAGTTTTAAGGTGTATATATATTCCAGTGGAACAGCCAGCCCAAAAGTGACTATGGGAAGACTTTTTCTATTCTGTAAAATCAAATTGAATTTAGGATTAGGAATGGGGGCTTTGTGTCCCATAAAATATTTCAAATTGCAGTTTAATTTCTGTTGACATTGCTTTCCTTTGTTCATTTTATAGATTGAAGCATCAATTTTTGGGGGTACTGTCATCACGTCCACATAGTTTTCCTGTGTGTAAAATGAGAGTGTAGTATGGGAATTTCTGTGCAGCAGAATAGTTAAGACTAAAACTTTTGAACCTAGACTGAATTAAAATCCTAGCTCTGCCACTAGCCAGCTTTGTGTCCTTGAGTAGGGCAGTTATCTTGCTTATTGCTAAATTTTCTTTTCTGTAAAATGGGAGCTAATATTAGTACCCATTATCTGGTCAGAAGTGGTGGCTTATGCCTATAATCCCAGCACTTCGGGAGGCTGAGGCAGGCAGATTACTTGAGGTCAGGAGTTCAAGAACAGCCTGGCCAACATGGTGAATCCCCATGTCTACTAAAAATATAAAAATTAGCTGGATGTGGTGGCAGGCACCTGTAGATCCAGCTTCCTGGGGGGGCTGAAGCAGGAGAATCACTTTAACCCAGAAGGTGAAAGTTGCAATGAGCCAAGATCATGCCACTGTATTTCAACCTGGGCAACAGAGCAAGACTCTGTCTCAAAAAACGAACCAAAACAACAGCAGCAACAACAACAAAGCAGGCACTCATAATAGGTTATGATGAGAATCAATGACTGACATATAAAAAGTCCTTAAACAAGACAAGGTACACAGTAATTACTCAATGTATTGTTATTAGCGTTGCTTCAGAAGGTACAGGAAACCAATGTTTTCATACCATGCTGATGTTGGACCCTGAGAACATTTTTTTTTTTGGAGACAGCATCTCATTTTGTCACCCAGCCTGGAATGCAGTGGCACAAAGATAGCTCACTGTATCCTTAAACTCCTGGGCTCAAGAAATCCTCCAACCTCAGCCTCTCTAGTAGGTGGAACCACAGGCAGATACCACCATGCCCAGCTAATTTTTAAATTTATTTGTAGATGCAGGGTCTCATCCTGTTGCCCAGGCTAGTATTGAATTCCTGGGCTCGAATGATCCTCCTACCTTGGCCTCCCAACCTGAGAACTTTCATTTTTATTAGAAAGTCTGTAGTAATCTGAATCATATATTATATAATATTTTCACACTTTGGCCTACTAATTACTTCTAGTACTATCTTCAAAGAGATATGAACATGATCAATGAGATGTTGCTTACAATAAAAATCGGGGTCATGATTAATTGTAATAGGCCATTCTTGCATGGCTATAGAGAAATACCTGAGACTGGGTAATTTATAAAGAAAAGGAGTTTGACTTGCATATGATTCTACTGGCTGTACAGTGAGCTTGATGCTGTCATCTGCTTGGCTTCTGAGAGGCCTCAGGAAACTAACAATCATGGCAGAAGGTGAAGGGGAAGCAAGCCTGTCACATGGCCAGAGCAGAAGCAAGAGAGAGAGAACCAGGTGCCACACTTTGAAAGGGCCAGCTCTTGTGAGAAGTCATTCACTATCGCAAATACAGCTCCAAGGGGCTGTAAACCATTTGTGAGAAATCCACCCCTATGATCCAATCATCCCTCACCAGGCCCCACCTCCAATACTGGGGATTACGATTTAATATGAAATTTGGGGCAGGGACACAGATCCAAACTATATTATTAATATTTAAAAATAGACAAAGCGGAGGACTCAAGATGGCGCTGTGAGAACAACCCAGGATTGGAGCTCTCGTTGAATCCGCAAACGGTGAGTCGGAGCTGCATTTCCAGACTGATCTTTGTTGCCCACAGAACGGGGAAACTCCCAAGTATGAAAAAGACACGGGACGCTAGGCAGTAGGTCTGCCGGGCGAAGCCGGCAGCCGGGGCGGCGGCGGCCGGCCCTACCCAGCAATCCCCACAGGGCGTGCTTGTCCGGGTGCCCTGTTGAACTGGCAACCTGAGACTTGAGAGGGCTGGACTTGAGACTGAACGAGACTTGGACAGTAGGCCAGCCCAGGGGATTGCAGGGACAGATCGTTTGGGACACCCAGTGGGACGAACAAAACCGCGATTTCAAACTATCCCGAGCAGACGGTCCGAGACGCTCTGTGGGGGAGGGGCGTCCACCACTACCGAGGCAACCCACCCCAACTGAGTTACACGCCCACTGCTGACGCAGCCTTCCGTTGCCGAGGCAACACGTCCCTCCTGAGATACACGCCCACTGCTGACGCAGCCTGCCGTTGCTGAGGCAACATGCTACAACAAAGAGACTCCGCCGCAGGGCGTGGCGGAGACCACAGCAGAGCCTGCAGGAACAGGGCGAATCACACAACAGCAGGGCGGAGCCTCGGCAGCCAAACAGTGGCTAGTCTGCCTTCTAGCTGGGCAGGACACCTCATCGGACATCGAAAAATAAAGCCCAAACCCCCCAACACAGAGCATTTGAGAAAAAAAGGGTTTTTTTAATGAGCTCTGTTGCAGCAGAATCAAACATAGCAGCCTAACAGCCCTGAATGAACAACAGAGCTCACAGCTCAACAATTGAGCTCCAAAAAAGTACAGACTGTCTCCTCAAGCAGCTCCCTGACCCCTCTATATCCAAAAGACTGACATTAGGCAGGCATCATCCTGGGAAAAAGATAGCAGAAAAAGAAACGGGTAGCATCCCTCACTGTGCCACAGCTGCTAGAGGTGCACCCCAGACAAGCAGGGCCTGGAGTGGACCTCAGCAGTAGTACAGCGAAGGGGCTAGGCTGGTAGAAGAAAAACCAAGTAACAGAAATACTTCATCATCAACAATCTGGGTGTCTACTCAGAGACCCAATGGAAAAGTCAGCAACTACGCAGACGACAAGCGGATAAACCCACAAAGATGGGAAGAAACCAGCGAAAAAAGGAGGAAAACACCCAAAACCAGAACAGCTCGCCTCCTAGAAAGGACCAAAACTCCTCACCAGCAAGGGAGCAAAGCTGGACAGAGAATGACTGTGACGAAATGACAGAATTAGACTTCAGAAGATGGATAATGAGAAACTTTTGTGAGCTAAAAGAACATGTATTAATCAATGCAAAGAAACTAAGGAACTTAAAAAAAGATATGAGGAAATGATAACAAGAATGGATAACTTAGAGAGGAATATGAATGAATTAAAGGAGCTGAAAAACACAATACGAGAACTTCGCGAAGCATGCACAAGTTTCAATAGCAGAATTGACCAAGTAGAAGAAAGAATATCTGAAGTCGAAGACCAACTCAATGAAATAAAATGAGAAACCAAGATTAGAGAAAAAAGCGCAAAAAGGAATGAACAAAGTCTCCAAGAAATGTGGGACTATGTGAAAAGACCTAATCTACGTTTGATAGGTGTACCAGAAGGGGACGAAGAGAATGAATCCAAGCTGGAAAATACTCTTCAGGACATCATCCAGGAAAACTTCCCCCACCTAGCAAGATAGGCCAACACTCAATTGCAGGAAATACAGAGAACACCACAAAGATATTCTGCAAGAAGAGCAACCCCAAGGCACATAATCATCAGATTCAACAAGGTTGAAATAAAGGAGAAAATACTAAGGGCAGCCAGAGAGAAAGGTCGAGTTACCCACAAAGGGAAGCCCATCAGACTCACAGCAGATCTCTCGGCAGAAACACTACAAGCCAGAAGAGAGTGGGGGCCAATATTCAACATTCTTAAAGAAAAGAACTTTCAACCCAGAATTTCATATCCAGCCAAACTGAGCTTCATAAGTGAAGGAAAAATAAAATCCTTTGCGAACAAGCAAGTACTCAGAGATTTTGTCACCACCAGGCCAGCTTACAAGAGCTCCTGAAAGAGGCACTACACATAGAAAGGAACAACCAGTACCAGCCATTCCAAAATCACACTAAAAGTTAAAGAGCATCAACATAATGAAGATTCTACAACAACTAACAGGCAAAACAGCCACTTAGCATCAAAATGGCAGTATCAAATTCACACATAACAATATTAACCCTAAATGTAAATGGACTAAATGCACCAATCAAAAGACAGACTGGCAAATTGGATAAAAATCCAAAACCCATCAGTGTGCTGTATCCAGGAAACCCATCTCACATGCAAGGATACACAAAGGCTCAAAATAAAGGGATGGAGGAAGATTTACCAAGCAAATGGAGAGCAAAAAAAAGCAGGAGTTGCAATTCTCATCTCTGATAAAATAGACTTTAAAGCAACAAAGATCAAAAGAGACAAAGAAGGCCATTACATACTGGTAAAAGGATCGATAAAACAAGAAGAGCTAACGATCCTAAACATATATGGACCCAATGCAGGAGCACCCAGATACATAAGGCAAGTTCTTAATGACTTACAAAGAGACTTAGACTCCCACACAATAATAGTGGGAGACTTTAACACTCCACTGTCAATATTAGACAGATCAACCAGACAGAAAATCAACAAGGATATCCAGGGCTTGAACTCAGACCTGGAGCAAGCAAACCTGATAGACATTTACAGAACTCTCCACCCCAAATCCACAGAATATACATTCTTCTCAGCACCACATCACACCTACTCAAAAATTGACCACATAATTGGAAGTAAAGCACTGCTCAACAAATGCAGAACAACTGAAATCATAACAAACAGCCTCTCAGACCATAGTGCAATCAAGTTAGAACTCAGAATACAGAAACCAACCCAGAACCGCACAGCTTCATGGAAACTGAACAACTGGCTCTTGATGTTGACTGGGTAAACAATGAAATGAAGTCAGAAATAAAGAAGTTCTTCGAAACCAATGAGAACGAAGACACAACATGCCAGAACCTCTGGGACACATTTAAAGCAGTCTCTAGAGGAAACTATACAGCAATAAGTGCCCATATGAGGAGAATGGAGAGATCCAAAATTGACACCCTATCGTCAAAATTGAAAGAGCTAGAGGAGCAAGATCAAAAAAACTCAAAACCCAGTAGAAGACAAGAAATAACTAAGATCAGAGCTGAACTGAAGGAGATTGAGATACGAAAAACCCTTCAAAAAATCAATAAATCCAAGAGCTGGTTTTTTGAAGAGATCAACAAAATAGACAGACCACTAGCCAGATTGATTAAAAAGAAAAGAGAGAACAACCAAATAGATGCAATAAAAAATGATAAAGGGGAAATCACCACAGATTCCACAGAAATTCAAACCATCATCAGAGAATATTACAAACAACTCTATGCACATACACTAGTAAACCTGGAAGAAATAGATAAATTCCTGGACTCCTGTGTCCTCCCAAGCCTAAACCAGGAGGAAGCTGAAACTATGAATAGACCAATAACAAGGTCAGAAGTTGAGGCAGCAATTAAGAGCCTACCACACAAAAAAAGCCCAGGTCCAGACGGGTTCACAGCCAAATTCTACCAGACACACAAAGAGGAGCTGGTACCATTCCTTCTAAAACTATTTCAAACAATCCAAAAAGAGGGAATACTTCCCAAATCATTTTATGAGACCAACATCATCCTGATACTAAAACCCGGCAGAGACCCAACAAGAAAAGAAAACTTCAGGCCAATATCCATGATGAACATAGATGCAAAAATCTTCAATAAAATATTGGCAAGCCGAATGCAACAGCAAATCAAAAAACTTATTCACCATGATCAAGTAGGATTCATCCTGGGGATGCAAGGCTGGTTCAACATACGCAAGTCTATAAACGTAATTCACCACATAAACAGAACCAAAAACGAAAACCACATGATTATCTCAATTGATGCAGAGAAGGCATTTGACAAAATTCAACAGCCCTTTATGCTAAAAACCCTCAATAAACTCGGTATCGATGGAACGTATCTCAAAGTAATAAAAGCTATTTATGACAAACCAACAGCCAATATCATACTGAATGGGCAAAAACTGGAAGCATTCCCTTTGAAATCTGGCACTAGACAAGGATGCCCTCTCTCACCACTCCTATTCAATATAGTACTGGAAGTTCTAGCCAGAGCAATCAGGCAAGAAAAAGAAATAAAGCGTATTCAAATAGGAAAGGTGGAAGCCAAATTGTCTGTATTTGCAGACGACATGATAGTATACCTAGAAGACCCCATCACCTCAGCCCAAAAACTCCTGAAACTGATAAGCAACTTCAGCAAATTCTCAGGATATAAAATCAATGTGCAAAAATCACAAGCCTTCCTCTACACCAATAACAGACTTAAAGAAAGCCAAATCAAGAACGAACTGCCATTCACAATTGCTACAAAAAGAATAAAATACCTTAGAATACAACTCACAAGGAACGTAAGGGACCTCTTCAAGGAGAACTACAAACCACTGCTCAACGAAATCAGAGAGGACACAAACAGATGGAGAAACATTCCATGTTCATTATTAGGAAGAATTAATATCGTGAAAATGGCTATACTGCCCAAAGTAATTTACAGAATCAACGCTATCCCCATCAAGCTACCATTGACTTTCTTCACAGAACTGGAAAAAACCACCATGAACTTCATATGGAACCAAAAGAGAGCCCGCATAGCCAAGTCAATTCTAAGCAAAAAGAGCACAGTGGGGGGCATCACACTACTGGATTTCAAACTATACTACAAGGCTACAGTAATCAAAACAGCATGGTACTGGTACCAAAACAGAGATATAGACCAATGGAACAAAACAGAGGCACCGGAGGCAACACAACATATCTACAACTATACAATCTTTGATAAACCTGACAAAAACAAGCAAGGGGGAAAGGATTCCCTGTTTAACAAATGGTGTTGGGAAAACTGGCTAGCCATGTGCAGAAAGCAGAAACTGGACCCCTTCCTGACCCCTTACACTAAAATTAACTCCAGATGGATTAAAGACTTAAACATAAGACCTGGCACCATAAAAACCCTAGAAGGAAATCTAGGCAAAACTATCCAGGACATAGGAGTAGGCAAGGACTTCATGAACAAACCACCAAAAGCATTGGCAACAAAAGCCAAAATAGACAAATGGGACCTAATGAAACTCCACAGCTTCTGCACGGCAAAAGAAACAGTCACTAGAGTGGATCAACAACCAACAAAATGGGAAAAAAGTTTTGCAGTTTACCCATCTGACAAAGGGCTGATATCCAGAATTTACAAAGAACTCAAACGGATTTACAGGAAAAAAACAAACAAGCCCATTCAAAAGTGGGCAAAGGATATGAACAGACACTTTACGAAAGAAGACATATATGAAGCCAACAATCATATGAGAAAATGCTCATCATCACTGGTCATCAGAGAGATGGAAATCAAAACCACATTGAGATACCATCTCACGCCAGTTAGAATGGCGATCATTAAAAAATCTGGAGACAACAGATGCTGGAGAGGCTGTGGAGAAAAAGGAACACTTTTACACTGTTGGTGGGAGTGTAAATTAGTTCAACCATTGTGGAAGACAGTGTGGCGATTCCTCAAGGCCTTAGAAATAGAAATTCCATTTGACCCAGCAATCCCATTACTGGGTATATATCCAAAAGACTATAAATCGTTCTACTATAAGGACACATGTACACGAATGTTCATTGCAGCACTGTTTACAATAGCAAAGACCTGGAATCAACCCAAATGCCCATTGATAATAGACTGGATTGGAAAAATGTGGCACGTATACACCATGGAATATTATGCAGCAATCAGAAATGATGAGTTTGTGTCGTTTGTAGGGACATGGATGAATCTGGAGAACGTCATCCTCAGCAAACTGACACAAGAACAGAAAACGAAACACTGCATATTCTCACTCATAGGTGGGTGATGAAAAATGAGAACACATGGACACAGAAAGGGGAGTACTAAACACTGGGGTCTATTGGGGGGAAAAGGGGAGGGCCAGTGGGAGGGGGAGGTGGGGAGGGATAGCCTGGGGAGAGATGCCAAATGTGGGTGAAGGGGAGAAGGAAAGAAAAGCACACTGCCATGTGTGTTCCTACGCAATTGTCTTGCATGCTCTGCTCATGTACCCCAAAACCTAAAATCCAATAAATAATTTAAAAAAAAAATAGACAAAGCATTAATCATTGTTTAATGGAATATCAGGTGGTGATTCTTAAAATAAGAATTTATGTTAGGTCACGTAGACTGTATAAAAACATGGAAAAAAATTCCTAATAATGTTGAATAAAATATTCAACAAACATTTAATATGTTAACATTACATAGATTTATGTAGATTACAAACTTGTAAAGCTCAATTCATATTTGGAGATAATTGATTTATTTATGTAAAAAATTCGTCAAGGACCAAGTGCAGAAAATATAAATGTACACAATGTCTTTTACCTGTTAAATGCGCGACATATAGTTGATTGAAAAAAAAGTGACTGAACTAATGGGAGCAATAGCTCAGCTTTTAACTGCATTATAGTGAAGCAGTGGTTCTTAACTGGGGGTAACTTCCCCAAACTCCAACCCTAATCCCAGGAACATTTTCAATTGTCACAATGAGAAAACGGGAAGACAAGAGCTGCTGCTAGCATCTAGTTAAAAGAGGCCACTGATACTGCTAAATATCATTCAACGCACAAGACAGCTCCATACAACAAAGAATCACCCAGCCCAGAATGTCCACTGTGCTGCCATTGAGAAACCTTGCAATATGGGTGCACTGCTCTTTGTCAGAGTACACCAGGGGTCAGGTCATCACAGAAAAGGAAGAGACAATACTGTTAAAGCTAATCTAGTTCTTTGGAGGATCCTACAGAAATTCAGAAGTTATTAGTCTTTATCTGATGGATTGCCTATAGTTTAACTTGCATATATCACAGTGATCTTGACATGGGAATGTGTAATTCAAGTCTTGAATCTTCCCTTAAATTTTCTCTTGATAAGACAGATGAACTAGGCCATCCTTTCCCAGTGTATCACTGTAAGCCATAAAGGTGAGTGTCCTCAAGGAAATCAATGGAGAGAACATTTCCTTAGATATCTAGACATTTAGCTTCTTATCTCTCCCATTCTCCTCACTTTGAAACACACACACACAATTTAGTGATCTTTGAAAAGCCGCTTCACTTCTCTCCACCTCACTAATCTCATCTGTAAAGTGGAGATTATAGTATTTTTCCTGCATATTAGTTCTTGTCTAATAAATGCGTGTGTGTATGTGTATGTATCTGTGTGTGTGTATGTGCATGCATGTGTATTTGGCTACTGTTCTATAGAGCACAATATAACACTAGACACAAAGTCTCTATATTTCTCTCCTTTATTGCATAAATAGCTCACTGTGGAGAAGTCTGTCAGTAACAACACAAGATTACCTGTTCTACTCTAAGGATTTTTCTTTGACCTTCGTCTATGAACAAGAATCAGTCTGGATCAAGCTTCAGCAGTTCAATCAACTCTCACCTGATGTTGTTCTTTCAGAATCTATATTTTCAGACTACAAAGGGGCCCATCAATTTTATCTCAGTCCTGGAACAACCGTATTTAATTTAATTAACACTGTATTACACAACCACCCGTCCGGAGACCAATCGCCATCATTTGTCTACACTGACACTTGGCCACAAGTCTTGGAGAAAAGTCTGCAAACTGGTCATTTATCAGACAGACTCAGCTTTAATAGAAAACTTTAGCCACAGACAGAACTTGCTATCGTATCTGTGGGAAATAATCTGACATAAAGATGTGTGGGCTGATTAAAATTTTTATTACCCCTTAAAAATTGAAGATTGAAGTTAGTACATACAGAAGCTAAGGATATCTTATTTGGTTTTAAATTTGACTTATGGATACCTCCAGCCTCTAAGCTCCTAGTTTTTTGGATTAACTTCTTCTACCATAAAACCACTTAATCATGAAAATGGCACAGTTGATATTGACACTCTCAGTTCGGATGCTGTCAAGAAAAAGGTTGTTTCCGCCACGGGATTAGAGGGACAAGTATGTGGATTAGGAGAACATACATTCCTCTTGCTTCCTGAGAGGCTCACTGAAAATCCCTTTTGGGAAGAGATTCCAAATCCAAACTCCCAAGCAGAGCCTGCTTCCTCTGGGCAGTAAAGGATGGAGCTAATTCTAGCCCCCTCATCCTTTCCCCTTTTCTCTCATCTTGGTGGCCTGTGGTTCTTGTTACCCTCACTCACTAAGTTGGCTTTTCATTAAGAAATATGCTGCCAAACAATTATACCTCAAGATAGAGAAAGATTTGAACCAAAGAAGCTAGGAGCTAAAAGAAAATCTGGTAGTAAGATATTCAATATATTAAAAAGAAGTGGAAACTCAGTGAGATGCAGTTTATTCCTTGAGAATAAATACTCAACATGTCAGCCTAGGACAGAAATGTGACTGAAAAGCAAGTTTCCGGAGTCCCATACCAGAACTCTGCATTAAAGCTATGGTTTACAACAGTGACAACTGGGCTTAATTTAGCCCATATACTAAGCCTAATAAAATGTGCGTGATGAAAGGAAAGCATATTTTAAAAGTATTCATGTGAGAATAAAATGGAGAAACGTATTGGGCCTTTAAACTTGTTTAGAGATCTTTTCAGGCTATTGTAGACAGAATTCTTAGATGTCTCCCAGGATTTCTTCTCCCACCCCTTGGTGTACTCATCTGTATAATTTTTATTCTTTGAATGCGGGTGTGAACATGATGTGACCCAACTGCCATAATTTTCTTACCTTATGTGACAAAGCTTAACGGATCTTGCAGTTGTCATTAAGATTCTAATCACTTGACTTTGTGTTAATCAAAAAGGATATTTCCTTAGTTGAGCACAACCTAATCAGGTGAATTGTTAAAAGCAGTCAGCTAAAGCTAAAGGGAAATTCTCCTGCTGGTCTTGAAGGAGCAACCATATAAGTTCTACAGATTCAAGAAAAATAATTCTTCCAACAACCACGCGAGGCAGGACGAGGACCCTGAACAACAGAAGAGACAGTAGCCCTAGCTGATACCTTGTGAGAATTGGAGCAAAGGTCCTAGCTAAGCCTTGCCCAGACACTTGACTCACCTAAACAGCAAGATAATAAATGGATGTCATTTTAACTACTAAATTGATAATAATTTATTATACAGAAATAGGCAACTAATGCAGATTTTGGTAACTGGAAGTGGGGTGCTACCATAATGAAAACCTAAAAATGTAGGATGAGCTTTAGAATTACACAGCGGGCAGAGACTGGAGGAATTTTAAAGAGTATAACAGAGAAAGCCTTAACTACCTTGAACAGACTGTTAGGAGAAATATGAACTTTGAGGATGCTGTTGGTGAAGGCCTAGGAGGAGGTGGCAAACATGCATTTGGAAACTTGAGGAAGGGTTTTCATCATTAGGTAGTGAAAGGATGCTTAGTGAAATTATCTTCTGCAGGTACATGGAAAGCGAAACTGTCAGTGATGAGCCTGGTTATTAGCAAGGGGATTTCCAGTCTGCTGTGTGATTTCTTGCTGTTCATAGTAAAATGTGAGAAGAGAGAGATAAATCAAAAGAAGAACTGTTAAAAAAAAAAAGTAGGACTTCACAATTTTGAAAATTTGGCCTATAGGAGGTTTTGTACAACGCTGAGCTGAAAACGTTCTTTATATAAATATATATATTTTTTGAGACGGAGTTTCACTCTTGTTACCCAGGCTGGAGTGCAGTGGCGCGATCTTGGCTCACCGCAACCTCCGCCTCCTGGGTTCAGGCAATTCTCCTGCCTCAGTCTCCCAAGTAGCTGGGATTACAGGCACATGCCACCATGCCCAGCTCATTTTTTAAATATTTTTAGTAGAGACGGGGTTTCACCATGCTGACCACGATGATCTCGATCTCTTGACCTCGTGATCCACCCGCCTCGGCCTCCCAAAGTGCTGGGATTACAGGCTTGAGCCACCGTGTTCTTTATATTTTTACAGAGCTTCCAGAGTAGTTTCACTAATTACCAATCCGGAGGGAGGAATCCCACTGCATGAGGAGAGCTAAGAGCATCACGATGCCAACCTCCAGGAATAGGAGTCCAAACACATCTCCCCAGTGCATCATGGGCTACAATTGCCTGAGTTTGGTGAGAGAGAATACATTCACACACAAGTTATATGAAGTGGGTTCATTACTTACAAACAGACATCAAGAGACAAAAGAAGTCTCAGATCCATTGTGAGCCAGTCCCTTCCCCACCAGGCTCAAGAAAGCTGCTGGGGTGGATGGAGGTTCAATTGCATGTGCCCCTCTTGCACCATAGCCAAAGGACTCTGAAAGACAGCCAGTCCTGGGTTATATACCTCAGGGGCACTACGAATCACTGGGCAAAGCTGCAACAGTAAGGAAGAACAAATCATGGGTTTTCCCTGTCAGTTCCTCCTTAAACCCAGATGTTGTATTCCCTAGGAGAAAGAGGAGCAAGGCCTGGATGCTTCAGGCAGTTCTTATCTCAGGATATTGCATCCCAGCACATTCTACAGTTATTCTAAAATCTACATGCAGGAAAGGGTGGGTGGGGAAAACTGGGTTTGTCCAAGGCTGCCCAAGAACTGTACCAAAGAACTGACTAAAAGAGAAAAGAAAAAAGAAATACTATATAACAGAGACTGTATATGGCTTGCGAAGTCCAAAATAATTACCATCTTTAGAGAAAAGATTTGGCTGCCTTTTTTCTAGAAGATAAAAGTGGAACTTCTCAGAGTGAGACTGCAGGACTCCAGGGTGCTTTTATAGTCACTACAGGGTATTTTGTCATGGTGGACATAGACCAGTGGGGTAAATGATGGGTGAGCCATTTTTAACCAAGGAGAAGGGACCAGCATCTTAACAACATTAACTCTAATGATGAGAAGGTGATGTAGGAGACTCTGGTCAGTTTTCCTTATCAACCTTAACTTAGACGCCATCTTCCTAATATATTGAAGAGGGGTGTCAGATAAAACAATATTTGCTCATTAAAATGAACTTTGATGACTTTGTGGCTATATTTGGAGGCTTGGATTCTACTGACTTTAGAAAATTCACGAATAAAAATACATATCTAAAGGAACGTACTGTTTTTTTCCAAGATACCTCTTTCTTAAGCAAGTTTGCTGAGTCTGCTTGTACCATAGGGATGATAAAGTTGATAAGGAAGAGGGGTGTGGCAGTGTAGTTAGTGGAAAGAACCCTGGCCTTGGAATCAGGAGGCCTGGGCATGTCATTAACTCTTCCTTCATCTTAATTTTCCCATGTGTAAATTGAAGAGGATTGGAATAGATCAGTGGTTTTGAATCCTAGATCCAAAAAGCATAGCATAGCTAGGTGTTTTGGGAACTGTCATGGGCACAAGGAGAAAGAACAACATTTGTCTCTAGGTCCCCACTGTCTGTTTAACCAGAGGAGCTCTGCTATTACATGGATAATATTTTACATACAATTTCTTATGTAAAAAAGTTCACAGTTTAAAATAAAGATTCGTAAGTTTCTATCACTTGTGCTTTAAAATTCTGTGATCTGTTATTCTCTTGGCATGAAGGGCCAGTTGATGGTGCTGGTGGTGGGAACCAGGAGGATTAGGGTGATGGCCAGAAAGGTGGCAGTGAAGGGGTGACATGACACGTCTGCAGAACTGATATTGGAGGTTAGGGTAAAGCTGTGAGTCTGGAGCCGTGGAGGAGGCAGATGTCTCTAAGACCTTCTTTATCTTAACCTATAGGACTCTGAGTCTACATGCTATGCAAATCAGAGTTCTGTGTGTGGTTAAAGACAGGAAGGCAGCACTCAAGAGTTCAGTCTCCAAAGACAAGAGGTGTTCTTCTCCAAGTCAGGCATATTTAGGATGCTAGACCAGCAATCTGGACTGTGGTGAGGTGAGAGACCCAGACAGCAATCATACTATTGTTCTCTATCAAGATGCTCTTTGTGTTCTTTCTGTTGGGTTCAGTGGTAAATCTCAGGGGAAGAGAACTTACCATACAACATCTCCTCATACCTGCCAGGTTCCAGGACATGTATCCTACAGTGCTTAATCTGGAAACACCCTGAAAGATTCTATGTTTAAATCATTTCATTAAATAAGTTAGAAATCTGAGACCATAATCAAAGAACACATAACAATTTAGGGACTTTTAAATTTATTATTGCTTATGCTAAGTCGCCATAACAAAAATACCAGAATTGACTTAAAGAAAATACCTACAATATCTGTTTCATGGGAGTCCAAAATTGGGCAGCCTAGGGCTGGAGAGACCACACTGCTGCTGTCATCGACATGTGACTTCTGTCTCTAGTGCCAAGGCAGACAATGTGAATGGACTGAACCAGGTAAACAAGATTTGGCACATAGGTCATGGTGAATGATCAAAAGCTCCAAGACAAAGGAAGGAATAGCTGATGGTCGGGTTTGGGTCAGGAATTCAGGGAGCTTTGATGAGCATTTCTTTTTTGAGACTGATCTGGCCAATGAGGAAGCCTAAACTTTGCTAACTGGATGTCATCAGAGAATGTTCTAGGAACAAAAGGGCCCATGTCTACTGAATGTGCCACACTCTCACTTATAGCTAAAACTTTCAAAAAGGTCAGGACGTGAAGTTTGACTGGAGATAACTCACAACTCAATAAATCAGTTTCTTCTTTCCACCTCACTCCTATATATAGATCCTGTCGTGGCTCTTGGGTTCTGGCTCCTATAGGATTTACATATGTGCAGAGGAGAAGAGAGGAGGGGACAGAAGAAGGTGTGATGCAATAAAGGCTTGGACTTTCTTTCTTTGTCTTTCTTTTTTTTTCTTTTTTTTAGAAAACTTTTGTGATTCAAGGAGAAAACTAAACTTTTTGTTGTTGTTGAGATGGATTCTCACTGTCACCCAGGCTGGAGTGCAGTGGTGCAGTCTCAGCTCTCTGCAACTTCTGCCTCCTGGCTTCAACTGATTCTCCTGACTCAGCCTCCCGGGTACTTGGGATTACAGGCACCCAGCACCACATCCCACTGATTTTTATATTTTCTGTAGAGATAGGGTTTCACCATGTTGGCCAGGCTGGTCTCAAACTCCTGACCTCAAGTGATCTGCCTGTCTTAGACTCACAGTGTGCTGTGATTACAGGTGTGATGCCTACCTGACCAGAACTAAACTTTTGGGCAGTCCTCCATCTGTCTGAATCATGGAGACCACAGGGAGACTACACTGGCAGTGGTAAAGTGCAGCTGCCTACATTTCAGACCAGTGTTCCTGATGTTTCCAAACAGATCATGCTCAAGAAATCAATATTCCTCTGGTAATTGACAAATCCTAATAGGAAGATAATGAGGCAGCAAGAATATTTGATAAGAGAAAGTGATTAACCAAATTAAGTGTCCTTCTAGACCTCAGTTGCCCCTAATAATAACTAATATTCATTTCTAATCTCATTCTAGCCACTGCACTAAGCACTTCATATGCACCACAGTAAAATACTCTTATTATCCTCATATTTTAAATAAGGAAATTGCATAATGGTTAAGTAACCTATCTAGAGCTATTCAACTTTGTAGTGGTGAAGCTGGAATTTTTAACCCAAGGTTTTTGGCTCAACAGCTTGCCTGACTGATCACTAAACCCTTCCGCTTGCCAATACTATTATTTTTCTGTTCTGGGTTCTTCTTATTATTGATCATTTCCTTTGGGCTATTTTGCCTTCTCAGTAGAAGTAATAGCCCTTTAGAGGCAGGAACTTGTGTTGATTTCCCTCCAGTCTTTACTTGATTCCAAGCATACAGTCAGTGTTTTGATGATGCCTGATTGACAACTTATTGAAGTTACATTCTTACAACCCTATTAAAAAATCTCTGCACATCATTATTAAGGTCTAATATAAAAGCATTCTCATCAATTTCTTCTTGTGCTTACACGTAAATTGCCCAGACATTGTATTAAGAGCTAACAGCATCAGTCTCATCGCACCTCCCTAGCTGCAGTGGCCAGATAGCACCATCTGTAACCACTGCAACACTATTCTGACCTGAGGTGACACCCGTGAACAATCCTTGAAAAGTGTGCTTTTTTTTGGCTTCTTCTGTTGGCAGCATTTCACCTTTCAGTCAGTTTCATCCTCTACTCACTGGGATATTGCATTGCTGAGACCTAAGATTAGTTGCTTGTGGAAGAAAGAGTGGGCGTTTGCAGCAGGTTCTGTTAAAATCATTACCCGTTCTTTTCCCATCATTGCCTGGACCAAATGCCTGGACTGGTGACTGTGTGCGAAAATCAGTGCTCAAATTCATAATCCTGTCCTTTAAAATAGATCTTTCTAGATGAAGAAGAAAAAGTGGAAATATTTTCTTTGCAGTTATTTTGGGAAAGTAACCTGAGATCATAAGGGGCACTCAATAAATATTTGTTGTATGAATGTGTGAATTGAAAATGTTTTCAGAATTCTCCATTAAGAAGATGCTATTCCCAGAAGACTGGCTTTTACCAAAGATAGTTTCCTTGCACTTAATAACTGCCACCTTTCTCTTGCAAAAGCCACCAACTTCAGCATGCATTTCTTCATCCAGCCTTTTCTTTCATTCATGTATCACTTACCAACTGCCTTCTGTTGATCAAGATCCATGTGAAATTGGGATGCAGAGATGATATAAATATGGCTCTTGAACACAAATTATTTGTTAGCTTTTAATCCTTGATTTAATGTCTCTGTGCAATTATTAGAGGCATTCTTATTTTAGGCAGGCCTTGAAAACTCCTCTAGTAAAACCCAGGTACCTCGTTAAAAACTTCTCTCCTTAATGGCAAAAATGATCACAAGAATCCCTTTCTCATTTTATGATCCTGATACCCTGGCCACAGCAAATTGGACTAAAGGTGAGTGGCTGTCTGTACATCAGAAAATTCATCATATTGTATTTCTTGAGAAACCAAGTAAACATCGGTTGCTCACTCCCTCAAAAACATTTTTTTTGAGTAGGCACCCTTTATTAGTCAGGAGAGTGGATGCTTTTCTGCGGTAACAACAACATTATCTCAGCAACTTATCCTAACAAAGGTTTATTTCCTACATATGCTTCTTATGCAGTGCTAATGAGAGCTTTGTTCTGTATAGCTACTCAGGAACTCAGATTGACAAATGGCTTCACTACATTGTAGCCACACCAAGTGGAACATTCAGGCTCTCCCGTCATATTCAGGGTCAAGAGAGACTAGACAATCATGCATGGGCTTTACATGACCTTAACCTGGAAATATATATAGCTTTTGCTCAAGTTCTATTCCCCAGGACTAGTCACATGAATCTGTTGGATTGCACAGGGCTGAGAAATGTAAGAAAGCAATATTTGGTAAGCATTCTCTCTGTCATACATGACTAATATTATATATTCCTGTATTTTTAAATTTAGATGTCTATCTTAATATATATTATCAGAAAGCCATTCAAAATTAAAAGAGTAAATGATAAAAATAAATGTAAATAAATCCTCGAATCTATTTTCTTCCTGCGCTCTGTCTAGTCTTGCACACTCAGTGGAGAACTTCATTGCAGAGTTTCTAATACATCATGACATTCTGGTTCCCCATGAAAAATGGCCATATTGCTGCTGACAGAATTCGCTTTCTTTTTTTCTGCCCTCATGCCATTATTGTGAATCTCTATTTGTTGAAATAACCCGAACATACCTTTGTATCAGTGACCTGAAAGAGCTTAGCTAACAAGGCTCCCCTCTGCCCATCATCTCTGGGACCCATGGAACATTATAGTCTAGAAATGCCATCCAGCTGTTTTCTGTTTGAGAGAAACAGCAATGTTCAGACCCCTTGTTCTTTCTTGGATGCTTCCCTAAGACTATGTAAATATCTCCTGCATGCATTTCTTTTGGTTCTTTCTACCACAGTGCCCAGCACAGAATAATTATTCAAGGGTAATTCAATAATAATCATTCAGTCTCCAGGCAAAGTTGATTGACAGCATAGTAGTTCTCCCTATCTGGTGGTCCCTCATACATAGAATCATAGATTTTGTGGAGAAAAGAAGAACTTTGAATGCAATTCAGTACAACACCTTTATTACCTAGAAGAGGAAGGAAGTTGAGGCCCAGCTATCGTGAATGATTAGTTTAAGATCAAACAGCTTTGTGGCATCAATGCCTATTATGAAGTCAAATTATTTGATTCTTAGGACTTCCTAAGAAGAGTAGGGGCAGGGGACATATAAATAGAAAACACCACACACACACACACACACACGTGCGCGACCCTCAATTTCACTTAATTTTTGTTTTGCACTTTCTTTTGTCTTTTGTGATAATTGAAATCAAAGATACAATGCCAAGTAGGACTCGGTATAAAAATGAAGGCAGAGAATTTTTGGCGACAGAATGGAAAAGAAAACACGCTTTGAAACAACCTTCCTTCTGCTCCAATGAAGTCCAAGATAACAAACCCACCAACATCTTTATTCAACATAACTTAGTAACCAGACAGCAATTCAGACAGTAACCTTGATATTTATAGAGAAGTCCAATGGAAAAGAGTCATTTCATTTCCAAGGACTTTACCAAAGTGAGACCTAACTTTGTAAACAATGTAATTTTTCTGGAAAATTCTTGAGAATTGTTTTAGTATTGCATAATCTGATAATATTTGTAATTCTGAAGTCTTAAGTTATACTTTTATTTAATGGATTTCCCCATTTTCATTGAAAGAGTCAAGTAGGAATGATAGAGTGGATTGTATAATTCAGTCATTCAACAAATATTTATTGGACACTTACTCTGCAAGCTTCGTGCTAGCTGCTGAGGACAAAACAATAAATAAGGCTGATCTGTTTCTGTCCTCATTGAGCTTACAATGTTAGTTCCTAGGGAATCCACATGTCTGTTTCTCTGCATCTCTGGAATGCTTGAGAAACCTCTGTTTTGTACCTAAGATGAACTTTGAGGACAAATTGTATTTCATATTATAGTCCAGTGTCTTAGTGCAGAAGTGAAAAAAAAAAGAAAAAGAAAGAAAGAAAGAAAACAAACCTGTCATTGAGGTGAAAACATCTGAATGTGAATCCCAGCTCTGTCACTTACTAGCTCTATTACTTTAGACAAGTTATTTTGATGATTAACAAACTTCTACATCAATTAGCTATTGCTGCACAATAAGGCACCCCACAACTCTATGACTTGGCACAAGCGTCATTTATTATTGATTATCTCTCAGCAGCCTGTGGCTTAGCAGAAGGGTCAGCTTATCTGGGAACACCTGCTAGCCTGGGCAGGTGTCCTTCTCAAGAAGGTGGTGAACATACAGCAGCTCCTAATCTGCAAAACAAGATGACGGATGTAAAGTAGTTAATACCTGTTCTCCATAAACAGCAGTTATTATCATCACTCCAAGTTTCTCCTTTGGTATTTGAACATCTTTCTTAAATACTACCTTGGTCTACTGACTGCCCTGCATCTTACCTTCTACCCGCACCTTGAAGATCCACTTCCTCCAATCAGGCCACCTCCTATGTCTTGAGAAGAATCTGGACTTGGTTTGTGATTTTGGGGAATTCTCTGAACCACCTCTGGAAGACTCTCTTACCCAGAACTCTACAGCTGCCTTTCTTAGGCTCTGCCTCCCAGCTGGGACAAGTCAAATCCTGAGCAGCGTATGCTAAAAAGAATGCTAGCATTCCTGTTGAGAATGCATTGTATATGTTATTACAGTAATTCTCATAACAGTATGTAAGGTCATTTTCATTACTCCTCCTCCAATTTGACATACTTTATAACGTTTGACTATTAAACTACAACAAAATAATATTTCTGGGTTTTATGGGAGTTAAAAAGTAACATCACTCTTTTCCCCCTTAAGATTTCTTCTCAAGTACCAACTGAAATAAACAAAGCAGTCAAACAAGTGGAGATCAAAGTGCCAACATTAAAATTAATAAATATGAGAAACTTATAAACGTAGCATTGATAATTTTCTAATACTGGGCTGTAAAATTAGATAGAATTATTCCCTGGTAAAGTCAGTTCTGGAATATATCAGGTCTTCCTTTTGGGGGCAGGCTCTTAAATCTATAGTGAAGAGGGAACACTGTGATGGGAATATCCCCCAACAAGTAAAAGAGATTTAGATTTTTGCGCAGTTTCTGCTTTGAAATTTGCCTAACAGGCAATTGACTCCAGTGAGGAGATAAGGGAGAAGTGTTGATAGATGCAAGGAAGGTTTTACTAACTGAAGCCTCTTTGGGTGGACCTGAAGTAGGAAAAAGGAGATTCTCATCATGCCTATTACAACAATAAAATGCAGATTACAGTATTTCAGAAATCTTAATCTATTTCCTACTGATTCCTGGGAGTTTGACAATTACACCAAAATGAAAAGTTTAAATGTTCCAGCATTTGCATATTGTTATGCACTAATTATTCCATTAATAAAGGTGATATACACTGTAGGCATACATGACCTGATAGACTAGCATTTCCATTTTATAAACACAATTTCAAAGGCAAGGGAAGAATTATTCTCTACCTCCAAATTTTTGGGATAATTACAAAATATGAATACTTAATACATGGCTATAGAAAAGAAAATCATTTATAACTACTCCCCTGCTATACAGTGAGGAAGGCATTCTGATTCCTGCATGCCTCTGAGCCAAAATGTACTCTTTCTTGAACATGGGAAGTAAGGTTTTTCTCCCTTATAGAAACTCTTGAATTCATAAGGAAATGAAATGTTTATTGACCTATGTTCTGCCAGTGCCTTTGTATTTTTTAAATAATCATATAATCTTCATATAGCCATGACTTTAAGGGAGGAGAGACTCAGCATATTAGATATTGAGGCTTAGAGAGGGAACGTGACTTGCCCAAGGTCATACTATAGGTAAATTCCAGAGTTTGGATTCAGATCCACACAATCTATTCTTAAATCAGTGAATCTCTTAGAAAATGACATAGTTTAATAATTATGATTGCATAATTGAATTCCTCCATTTTGATGTTTCAAGAAAGAAATAAATTGGAAATAAACATGGACCCACAATGTATATAAGACATGCATGCAGCTCTTGTTAGACTTGTCTCCCTAGGATGAGGGAGGCATCCCTAGGAAGTGGACAAAAAGGACAATATTTAGCAAAGTCAGACAAACATCAGCCCAGCAGCAGCTTTCTCTTTCTGCAAGCCTGAGTGTGAGTCTTCAAAGGAGGGAGCTGCAGTTTTCTTCACAGATGTGTGTTTTGGGTCATCACTTTCTCAGCTATATTAACTGACATTAATGGAGTGAGAAGAAAACATGGAAATTAACCCCCTGGTGATAGCCTCCTACCACGGCCCTAGACTGTTCAAAGAGTGGCCAGCCCCACTATGCTGGGCAGAAGATGATTGTGTACACAGTTTGTGAATCACCCAATATCAGACCAGCATGAGCACTGATATCAGATCTGTTGCGACAGGAGACATGGGGAGAGCACCGAACACTGTCTTCTTGGCCCTCCTTAGATGCAGTGCATTTGAGCTTTTCTTATATTTAAAAGATGTTTGGGTTGCATTTGGTAGCTAAGATCTGAAGCAATCTGCTCAAACATCCCACAAGTAGGCAGGGATCCTTAGTAATATGGGCTGTTCATACATACACACACACACACACACACACACACACGCGCGCGCGCAAATTCTTCTCCATCTCTGGAGTCTCCAACTTTTTACTTCTTTATCATGGCTTCTTTGAGGCTTACAAAGACCTAGCACATGCCTGATCTAGACTGACCACATAGCGACTCCATGGGACAAACAATGTTACCCCATGTTACAGTAGAGGGACCAAGGTTTAAAGAGTTGTACCTGGGTCAGTGGAGCAATAAGTGGCAGGCACCTGTCAGGGCCAGAGTATTTACTCTCTATCTCCTGTGTGTTTGAGCTTTACCCCAGAGTCTGCAAAGTGAAAAACTACTGGGGTAGGATAATCTGTTTATACTCACTAGCCTTGCCTCCTCTCTCTCAAGTTCCTCAAGCCTTCAGAGAGGACTTAGGAAAGTCTGAAACCTGGCAGGAAGCCACCTAACCAATGCTGATTGCCATTGAGAATGGAACCCTTGGGTAGTGGCAGAGCCCCAATGTAGTACCTCCATGACAAAAAAAAAAAAAAAGACAAAAAAGAAATGTTTCTTTTCTGAAAAGCGAGATCCAAATGAAAAAGGATAAACTCAACTTATAGAAAAATAGTAAAATACCCTCATGCCCAATATCCTCAGGTCGAGGAAATTGTCAAAACTGCTTTCTTAGGAAAACCTTGTTTTATGCTTCTGGAATCAAAATCATCTTACCTTTAGTTGCAGAGAAACAGGACACTTTGTTCCAAACCAATCTTTCTTTCTGGTGCTTCACAACACAATCGTGATAACAGGGAACCAAACACTTAATGTTGAATCTCTTATTTCACCTTTTTTTCTTTCTTCCTGCCCTCCCTTCCTCTCTTCCATCAACAACCCGGTGAGAAATCTTTATTCAGTGTCAGATTCTACACAGAGGACCAGCTCTTGGGAAACAAAATACATATAGCTGTTTAAAAAAATCACTATGTCTTCACTCATGGCCCTTTTCTTTCATCTAAAATGCTGCCCTCACATATCCACTGAGGAACTTTCTGTTGTTCCCTCAAAAGCCCTTCCCAGTGTGCTCTACATGGGAAAGTAGATGCTCAGCATCTTGGCAAAAGGGTTTGCATTATTGACATCTTCAAAGAATACAAACATGTGTACTAGGTAGACAATAGCTAGGCAAATAACAGGTTGCGATTTGAGAATGGTAGGAGTATGTGCTCAGTCGTTTTATTGGTTTACTAATAAAAACCATTATAGACCATTAACATTTTAGTGTGAATTTTTATGATCAAATGTAAGTCAGTTCATAGGATCCTGAGAAGGTAAGGATGTGTGTGTGTGTGTGTGTGTGTGTGTGTGTGTGTGTAGGACATCCTGGTATGGGAAATTCAGCTGCTTAAAGAAATCAGACTTTCTAAACGGGGACTAAGAAAAATATTTCTCTATGAACACATATGTATCAAGTAATAAGAATAAAGAAAGCTTTTAAAATAAAGTGGGTCATGAATATGATGATGATGATGATTAGTGTGTGTGTGTGTGTGTGTCTGTCTGTCTGTACAGGAGTGTCAGGGATTCTTACACCCTCTAAACTCAGAGTTCTACTTCCTATGGAATTAAAGTACCAGAAAGTAACTTCAACACTCCAATTTATTTGAGTTAATTTTATTTTGATTCATAAAGCAGCCAAACTTGCCCAGAATCTCAGGATTTTCCTTCTAAGAACTCTTGTATTGGCTAAAAGAGGCAAGAGATGGCATTAAATGTGGACAGACTCTAGGAAAACCTATAGCAACTGTGGTTCATGGTGTGTTCCCAGTAGGAGTTAATTCTCTTAACATTTTCCAATTTATTTTTAAAGAGAAAAGAAAAGACAAAACCCATATGTTTGTCTCTGATTGTTTAGCTTTTGGATAAACAATAGCTTCCTTCACAAGCTGCCTAGGGTTTAGACAGATGGACTCTTCCATATCTTAACTTATTCCATGAAACCGAGAATGCTTTGAGTAGATAATTAGTGTTATGCCTATTTTACAGCTAAAGAAACTGAGACACACAGTTCAAATTAATTCATCCAAAGTCTCACAGGTGGCAAGCAGCAAAGTTGGGATGCATCTTTTTTTTTTTTTTTTTTTTTTTTTGGGACGGAGTTTCCCTCTTGTTACCCAGGCTGGAGTGCAATGGCGCGATCTCGGCTCACCGCAACCTCGCGATCTCGGCTCACCGCAACCTCTGCCTCCTGGGTTCAGGCAATTCTCCTGCCTCAGCCTCCCAAGCAGCTGGGATTACAGGCACGCACCACCGTGCCCAGCTAATTTTTTGTAATTTTAGTAGAGACGGGGTTTCACCATGTTGACCAAGATGGTCTCGATCTGTTGACCTCGTGATCCACCCGCCTCAGCCTCCCAAAGTGCTGGGATTACAGGCTTGAGCCACCGCGCCCGGCCAGTTGGGATGCATCTTAACCATGACACTGCCCTTCCCCTCAGTAAAAAGCAGACAAGATGGAACCAGCCAAGTGGAAAATTCATTTGCATAATAAGATTAGGGTGGGGCCACTCGCCTTTCCCACATGCTATGTAAATGTCACACCTGGTTGAACCAATCTGTGGGCCCTACATAAATCAAACACCCACCGCCTCCTCGAGCCTGCCTTTAAAATCTGCTGTGGTCCGCTGCTTTTCCCTTTCTGGACATCTCTCTTTCCAGAGCTGCGCTCCTCTCTCCTCTCTTCCGCCTGTTAAACTTTCCACTCCTTAACCCACTCCATGTGTGTGTCTGTATGGTTAATATTCTCAGTGCAAGACGATAAACCCCGGATGTTTACCCCAGACAATAATGCTGCTTCAGATGTATACATAAAGGGGAGTTTACCAAGGAGCATTGATGCACATGATCACAAAGTGAAGCCTTACAGTAGGCCATCTGCAAGCTGAGAAGCAAGGAAGCCAGTCCAAGTCCCAAACCTCAAAAGTGGAGAAACAGACAGTGCAGCTTGCAGTCCATGGTCGAAGGTCAGAGAGCCGCTGGCAGACCACTGGTCTAAGTCCACAAGTCCAAAAACTTGGAGTCTGATATTCGAGGGCAGGAAGCATGCAGCATGGGAGAAAGACGGAGGCTAAGAGACTCAGTAAATCTACTCTTTCCATGCCTGTTTTTCTGCTGGCAGCTGATTAGATGGTGCCCCATTAACACTGACTCAATGTTAATCTCCTTTGACAACACCCTCACAGACACACCTAGGAACAATACTTGGCATCCTTCAATCCAACCAAGTTGACACTCAGTATTAACGGTCACATGGGTAAATCAAAAAGCATATGTCAGAGAGTTGTGGGAATGTATAAACAGTAATACACATGAAATGTTGCTATCAATAACAATAAGGTTTTCATTGCACCTAAAGCAGATATTTAACATTTGCCAGGTAGTTAAATATCACTCTATCTCCAGATGCAGTTTTATTTATGGGAAAACTAAGAAACAAGGTAATACCTGGTTAATAAAGATGATATAGACTCCATTGTTCTGATTATCGGTAAAGTGATGACTATAATAGAGGCCAATCCCACCCAGAATAGTCACACCTACATGGGAGTAAACTGAGTCATATTTTACCAGAAATGGTGGTTCATCGGCAATTTTTTATTGTAAGAATTTTTTTTCAGGTCCTCTCAGATAACATAATCATATGAAGAGAGGCCTCTTTGTTATTTTTTTATCTTCTTGGTTTTTTTTGTATTGCAAAAAAAAGGGACAATTTACTAGCTAATTTTCTATTTTGAAAATTAGCATGCAGCTACTTCTGCAGATACCTAATCATAATTACTAACAGGACATTAATTTTTGCATTGCTTGATTAATATCACAATTGTTAAAATTTTGTGAATACCTATTAGTTTGGTGTGTGTTTCATCATTAAACAGTCTAGAAATGCATTGTGTTAACATTAAAATGAAGTGAATAAGGTGTTAAGAGGTTTACTAAATCAGAGATGAAATCTGAATACATTTGGAAAAGGTATTTGTATAATTAGTCTATTTAATCTGGTATCTATGGAAACAAACATCTATTAATACCCAGAATAGATCACTGTGTCTTTGGCATTAGTTGATGACAGATCTCATCTTTCTTGACACCATCACATTGCCAGAGCCTAAAACCAGAGTCTCGTTTCCAAAGGTTAGCCCCAGACATGTAGGAAGATGGAGCAGTGCTGCCATTTGATCTATCTGAACTCCCTCTTTCCAAACCATGTGAATTTACCACAGTTATCCTGTTTCCAAAGCTCAAAATATAATTTTTAGCAACCTGCTTTTTAAAATCCAAAAGAACCAAAGGTTACAGCAGGAATATGATGTATGGGTAAGTTAAAGACTCAGTTCTAAGTTTGGTTAACTTGGAGTGGGCCTCCCTGCTAGTCCCTATTTTGGTCACCAGCACACAGGTAATGGAGCAGGAACTCAGCTTCAGCAGGCATTCAACTTCCAGGGGAGACGTGGGAAAATCACAAGGCACCCTGCTGGTGAGGGAGATCTACCCCAGTATAGTTCCTACCCCAGTGTGTCCAATCGTTTGTGGGTGTTTTTGTTTGTATATACTTTACAATTTCTTCAGCACCAGAAGCTGCCACTTAGAACCGCTCTGACAGCTTAACCACTGGTAAGTCTAAACATGAGATACAATCTTTTTTAAAAAAAATTGTACTTTAAGCTCTGGGGTGCATGTGCACATCCCGCAGGGTTGTTGCATAGATACACACATGCCATGGTGGTTTGCAGTCTCTCTCTCTCCGTCGCCTACATCAGGCATTTCTCCCAGTGTTTTCCCACCCCCAACTCCCCACCCCCTGCTGGCCCTCCCCTAGGCCCCCACTCCCCAATCTACCCCAGCGTGTGATGTTCTCTTCCCTGTGTCCATGTGTTCTCATTGTTCAAACCCTGCCTATGTGTGAGAACATGTGGTGTTTGGTTTTCTGTTCTTGTGTCAGCTTACTGAGAATGATGGTTTCCAGATTCATTCATGTTCCTACAAAGGACAAGAACTCACCGTTTTTTATGGCTGAATAGTATTCCATGGTGCATATGTGCTACATTTTCCTTGTCCAGTCTATCATTGATGGGCATTTAGGTTGGTTCCATGTCTCTGCTATTGTAAACAGTGCCACAATAAACATATGTGTGTATGTGTCTTTATAGTAGAACAATCCATAATCCTTTGGGTATATACCCAGTAATGGGATTGCTGGGTGAAATGGAATTTCTATTTCTAGATCCTTGAGGAATCACCACACTGTCTTCCACAATGGTTGAACTAATTTACACTCCCACCAACAGTGTAAAAGTGTTCTTATTTCTCCACATCCTCTCCAGCATCTGTTGTCTCCAGATTTTTTAATGATCGCCATTCTAACTGGAGTGAGATGGTATCTCAATGTGGTTTTGATTTGCATCTCTCTAATGACCAGTGATGATGAGCGTTTTTTCATATGTTAGCCACATAAATATCTTCTTTTGAAAATTGTCTATATTTTCACATTGTCTATATTTCTTTTGAAAATGTTTATATCCTGGATGGTTTTGCCTAGATTTCCTTCCAGGGTTTTTATGGTGCCAGGTCTTATGTTTAAGTCTTTAATCCATCTGGAGTTAATTTTAGTGTAAGGGGTCAGGAAGGGGTCCAGTTTCTGCTTTCTGCACATGGCTAGCCAGTTTTCCCAACACCATTTGTTAAACAGGGAATCCTTTCCCCATTGCTTGTTTTTGTCAGGTTTATCAAAGATTGTATGGTTGTAGATATGTTGTGTTGCCTCCAATGCCTCTGTTTTGTTCCATTGGTCTATATCTCTGTTTTGGTACCAGTACCATGCTGTTTTGATTACTGTAGCCTTGTAGTATAGTTTGAAATCCAGTAGTGTGATGCCCCCCGCTGTGTTCTTTTTGCTTAGAATTGACTTGGCTATGCGGGCTCTCTTTTGGCTCCATATGAAGTTCATGGTGGTTTTTTCCAGTTCTGTGAAGAAAGTCAATGGTAGCTTGATGGGGATAGTATTGATTCTGTAAATTACTTTGGGCAGTATAGCCATTTTCATGATATTAATTCTTCCTAACCATGAACATGGAATGTTTCTCCATCTGTTTGTGTCCTCTCTGATTTCATTCAGCTTTGTGTCATTTGTAGGGACATGGATGAATCTGGAGAACATCATTCTCAGCAAACTGACACAAGAACAGAAAATGAAACACCGCATATTCTCACTCATAGGCGGGTGATGAAAAATGAGAACACATGGACACAGAGAGGGGAGTACTAAACACTGGGGTCTATTGGGGGGAAAAGGGGAGGGCCAGTGGGAGGGGAAGGTGAGGAGGGATATCCTGGGGAGAAATGCCAGATGTGGGTGAAGGGGAGAAAGCAAGCAAAACACACTGCCATGTGTGTACCTATGCAACTGTCTTGCATGTTCTGCACATGCACCCCAAAACCTAAAATGCAATTAAAAAAAAGAAAATGTTTATATCCTTCGACCACTTTTTGATGGGGCTGTGTGTGTGTGTGTGTGTTTCTTGTAAATCTGCTTTAGTTCTTTGTAGATTCTGGACATTAGCCGTGTGTCAGAGGGGTAGATTACAAAAATTTTTTCCCATTCTGTTTGTTGCCAGTTCACTCTAATGATCATTTCTTTTGCTGTGCAGAGACTCTTAAGTTTAATTAGATCCCATTTGTCTATTTCAGCTTTTGCTGCCATTGCTGCAAGCAAAGGAAAGATGGTGAATTCAGTGTGGCTTCCAGTAGCATGGAGATTACAACTTTTTTGTTGCCAATTTCACTTTACTTAGACTTTGACTGGTGAGACCTAGGAGGATCCTAAGAAATTTAGAATACACACATTATTCAAAGCAAATGAGCAAGAGTATAGCTCGTTTATATGTATTTTCTTAAAAATGTCATTTAGGGCTTTTTCCATGATTACAAAACACCATTCTAAGTCCAAAATCTAGATACTATTAATATACGCCACACTGGAGACTCACAATAGTGAATGATAAAATCGTGTGTGTATATATATATGAATACACACACACACACACACACACACACAATGGGATGCTACCATCAGATTTTGCATTTAGGGTTACTATAATGGGCTTTTTAAAATTATTTTACACTTTTGAAAAACATTTGTTGAACACCTACTCAGCACTAGGCACTAGGGCACAGTCTTAAGCCCTGGGGATATAGTAATGATATAAATAAACAAATTCTCTGCTCTTAGAAAGTTTACATTCTGGTGGAATTTCCCAGATAATAAACAAATAAGTCAATAAATCAATATGCCAGATGCCGGGAGGTGCTATGAAGGAATATAAGCTGAGAAAGGACTAGAAACTGACCAGGGAGTCTATTTTATAAGGGTGGTTAACAAAGGCGTCTCTAATAAGATGCCATTTGAACAGAGACCTGAGTGAATTGAGAGCACCAGCCACATGAATGTCTCAGAGAAGACGTTTCTAGGCAGAGAATAGTAAGTGTAAAAGGATGCGAGGAAGCACTTGTGGGTGGGTTGTTATTAATCCTGTCCGATTTAAAGTAAGTTCGTTCAGGAAAGTCCTCTCTGATGAAGACTGGCAGTTCTGTAAAGGAGTTAGAACAGACTGACTCAATATTCTTTAACTGGGGACACATACCGGGTCTTATGTTCTGCCGGCTGGCAATGCATTTCCTACACTTTACTCTCCACTCCCATGTCCAGATTTATATGGTCCAAGCACAGTGTAAAGAGAACAAAAATAAGTCTGCATCTATATCTGTCTATCTATCACTATAGATCTAAACAGAAAATAGATGCAACATCAAAAAAAGATTGTGCAGTTCAAAATTGAGCAATCATAAGAAGTAAATTTCACAAGCCATCGCACACAGGTGGTGACTTTGGAAGATAGCCCAGGGTCTATCAGACCTGGAAACGTGCAATACGATTGCTGAGTACTTCCCAAATACATGGCACTGTGTCCAATGTTGTGAAGAGAGAAAACAAAATGAATGTGTAATCCATCTCCCTGTGGAGCTACTGCCTGGTTAGAATGACAGCAGCCCTGACCATGTCTCTATGAGGCTTCCAAGAAGAACAGGTCATCCCAAGCTTTGATATTAGACACAAAACAGTGGAGAGCACAATTCTACCATCTAAATGCTCTGAAACCACAAGTTAGCTATTTAACATTGCAGAAACTTAGATCTAATTCTCACAACAGTCCTATGAGGTGGGCTCATAGATGAGAGAACTGTGGCACAGAACGGTGAAGTAACTTGTTCAAGGTCACAAAGTAAACGACAGAGCTAAAGTGTGAACCTAGAAAATCTCTTTTTTGGGGGCATTTCTTTTTTTTTTTTTTGAGATGGTGTTTTGCTGTTGTTACCCAGAATGGAGTGCAATGGCGCGATCTCGGCTCACCGCAACCTCTGCCATCTGGGTTCAAGCAATTCTCCTGCCTCAGCCTCCAGAGTAGCTGGGACTACAGGCTCGCACCACCAAGCCCAGCTAATTTTTGTATTTTTAGTAGAGACGGGGTTTCACCTTGTTGACCAGGATGGTCTCAATCTCTTGACCTCGTGATCCACCCGCCTCAGCCTCCCAAAGTGCTGGGATTATAGGTGTGAGCCACCGCGCCCGGCTTTGGCATTTCTTTATAGTAGTGTGAAAACAGAGAGATCCTGTTTTACAAAGGATGAAACTAAGTCTCAAGGAGGTTATGTAACCCCAAAGTCAGATAGCTAGGAGGTGGAGTAAAATTGCTAACATAAGATAATCATTGGGGAAAAGTCCTGGGTGAAGAAATTTAAAAAAATAAAAGGATAAAAAAAAGATAATCAAATTGCATGAGGAACCTCTAAATCTAACTTTGACTTCTCATCGCGTTGTGGCATGCTCTCTAGATGAGTAGTTGTTAAATATAATTATCTCTTAGAATTAAATAGAGACAATGTAGAAAGCTGGTTGCCTTCTCACCTTTGGAGAGTGATCAGTCATGTTACTGGGAGTGGGAGTATATGTGTCTGGAAATGTGATGGAATCTTCGCAGTTTGTCCGAAGGGCAACCCTGGATTCATGTCTAGACTTCTGATCCTAATCCATGAGTTGTCAGGGTTACCAAGGAGATGATTTCCTTCCAGTTAGTTCATCCTTAGCCTATTCAGGAGATTGGCCTGCAAATGTTAATATTTTCAGAATAAGTGATGAGAGCTGTATCATGAGGATACAGGCTAGAATTTGTTCCTTTGTCATTCCTTAGGTAACTCTGTGCTGTGTAGGACTGGGAACTTGGAGTTTTCTTACTGCGAAATTTTTGACTTTTACATCTTAGTCTCTAGGGAGAGAATTCCTTCAACACAGGCTGTTAATGATTTTCTTCTGTCTGTATTTGGATACATCTGGTTGTGTACTCTTTAGATTGCAGCCTTTTGTGAAATGTAAAGAACCAATTATTGTTTGGCTTTTTATAATAAGTAGTTATTACTTTTTTAAAAAGTGATTGGTGAGGTTTGGGCTTCTAGTAATGATACTTTTAAAAAATTTTAAAAATTGGCCTGGTGTGATAGCTCACACCTGTAATCCTAGCCCTTTGGGAGGCCGAGCCTGGCAGATTGCCTGAGGTCAGGAGTTTGAGACTGGCTGGGCCAACGTGGTAAAACCCCTTCTCTACTAAAAAGATAAAAATTAGCTGGGCATGGTGGCAGGTGCCTGTAACCCCAGCTACTTGGGAGGCTGAGGTAGGAGAATTGTTTGAACCCAGGAGATGGAGGTTGCAGTGAGCCAAGAACGCACCACTGCACTCCAGCCTGGGCAATACAGCGAGACTCTGTCTCAAAAGAAAATTTTTTTTTAAGTGAAAAGAAAAATAGAAAATTGCCTATTGAAATTATTAAATCATCAATAATGCCACCACTCAAAGATAACCATAGTTAGTATTTATTATATTTCTTTTGTATCATTTTTCTCCAAAATATTTTTTATACAAAGTTGGGATTATACTGCATATAGAATTTTGTGTTCTTTTTTCACTTAACATGTATTTATCGCATATTTATTTATTTTTTTGAGACAGAGTCTCACTCTGTCACCCAGGCTGGAGTACAGTGGCACTATCTCTGTTCATTACAAACTCTGCCTCCTGGGTGCAAGTGATTCTCGTGCCTCAGCCTCCCAAATAGCTGGTATTACAGGTGCGCACCACCAGGCCCAGCTAATGTTTGTAATTTTAGTAGAGATGGGGTTTTGCCATGTTGGCTCGGCTCGTCTCGAACTCCTGACCTCAAGTGATCTGCCTTCCTCAGCCTCCCAAAGTGCTGGGATTTTAGGTGTGAGTCACCATGCCTGGCCTCATTTAATATTTTATTTATTTTTTTGATCAATTAATTAATTATTTTTGAGACAGAATTTCACTCTATTGCCCAGGCTGGGGTGCAGTGGTTTGATCTTGGCTCACTGCAGCCTCCACCTCCCAGGTTCAGGTGATTCACCTACCTCAGTCTCCCATGCAGCTGGCATTACAGGTGCCTGCCACCACAACCAGATAATTTTTGTATTTTCAGTAGAGATGGGGTTTCGCCATGTTGACCAGGCTGGTCTCAAACTCCTGACCTCAGGTGATCCTCCCGCCTTAGCCTCCCAAAGTGCTGGGATTATAGGCGTAAGCCACCATGACTGATGTTGCTTAATATTTTAAACATAATTTTTGATAAAGGTAACAGTTACCTATTTAGACCTAACCTACTGTTTGCAGGAAATAAAAGGTATAGAGAGACAAACTAAATGATGCTATGAGGAAGCAATCGGGTGAGTCTAGGATGTAAGGCATTTTAATAAGTCGACTGTCATGGTCTTTTAGAAAAGCTAGTGTTGTCGGACAGGTGTGGTGGCTCATGCCTGTAATCCCAGCACTTTGGGAGGCTGAGGCGGGTGGATCACCTGAGGTCAGGAATTTGAGACCAGCCTGGCCAACATGACAAAACCCCGTCTCTACTAAAAATACAAAAGTTAGCCACTCCTGGTGGTAGGCACCTCTAATTACAGCTACTTGGGATACTAAGGCAAGAGAATTGCTTGAACCCTTGAGGCGGATGTTGCAGTGAGCAGAGATTACACTGTTGCACTCCGGCTTGGGCCACAAGCAAGACTCTGTCTCAAAAAGAAGAGAGAGAGAAAAAAAGCTAGTGTTATAAATAACATAAAGCAAAACTTGGAGGCCATTCTGGAATAAAGGAGACTAAAGAGACATAACATCTAAAGTCATCAGTTGAATTTTAATTAGATTCTGGATTTTTTTTTTTTTTTTTTTTTTTTTTAGAGAGAAGAAGTATCACCCTGTCACCAGGCTGGAGTGCAGTGGCGAGATCTCGGCTCACAGCAACCTCCACCTCCCAGGTTCAAGCGATTCTCCTGCCTCAGCCTCCCAAGTAGCTGTGACTATAGGCGTGCACCACCATGCCCAGCTAATTTCTGTATTTTTAGTAGAGATGGGATTTCATCATGTCTCTTGACCTTGTGATTCACCTGCCTCAGCCTACCAAAGTGCTGGGATTACAGCGTGAGCCACTGTGCCTGGCCAGATTCTGGATTTTTTTTTTTTAAGTCAACCATAAATGACATCTTTAAGGGCAACTGGGAAAATTCAAATGAGAACTGAAGTATAAGATGATAATTGGGGTATAGTAAGGGTACTGTGGTTATGGACAGAACATCCTTCTTCCTAGGAGGTGCATAATGAAATAAATATGCAGGGTTAAAATATCTTGATACCTAGTGAAATAATTCCAAAATTATAAAAAAAACAACCAAAAAAACTAAATATAGCCATATCTCTATCCATGGAGGTAAATTTGGCAAAATATTAACAATTCTTGAGTCTAGGTGGAGAATAGTGTATGTTTCTTGTACTGTTCTTTCACCTTTCCTATATTTTTGAAAACATTCATAGTGGAGTTGAAGAAACAACACCACAATGGGTAACGTTGTACATACGTAGATATTGTTTTGAAATACAATTTTATCAGGCCACATAGTCCATTGTATGGACCACAGTTTGTTCTTTAATCATTGCACTTGTGTGTATTGTGCTGCTAGTTGACATTTTAGTAGAATTTTAACTTGTGATGAAGTTTTCTGTTTGTAAGTCTTGTGGTAGATGAGAAGACTTTTTTTTCCTTCCTTTTCCTTCTCTATCCTCTGCTCTCTATCCTGATTTTTTTTTCCTTCCTTTTCCTTCTCTATCCTCTGCTCTCTATCCTGATTTTTTTTTCCTTCCTTTTCCTTCTCTATCCTCTGCTCTGGATCTTTAGTGGAGAAGAGAAAATGAGTGAGAAAGGTACTCCAAATAATCTTCTTTTTTTTTTTTTTTTTTTTAGACAGAATCTCATTCTGTTGCCCAGCCTGGAGTGCAGTGGCATGATCTCAGCTCACTGCAACCTCCACCTCCTGGGTTGTTTAAGCGATTCTTCTGCCTCAGCCTCTTGAGTAGCTGGGACTACAGGTGCCTGCCACCACACTTTGCTTATTTTTGTATTTTAGTAGAGGTGGGGTTTCACCATGTTGGCCAGGCTGTCTCAAACTCCTGACTTCAAGCAGTCCACCCTGCTTGGCCTCCCAAAGTTCTGGGATTACAGGTGTGAGCCACTCTGCCTGGCCTGATCCTTTCTTTAGACATAAGGTTGAACTATGGAGAATATGAGAGTATTAAATACTTTTGGAAGAAAAATTCTGGGAGAAGGGTCTTTTCTGAGAAAGTGTCATTAAATAGGAAAAGAATAATTTCCCTTTTGAGCTAGAATTGTATTTGCAATGTGAAGCTTTTCTTGTTGCAGAATAGACGTTCTTTGACATTATTCTCTATTCCTTAGATTTCCATGAGGACAACTTACAAGGATCTGTATGGCCTCATTTTAGCTGCTTCAGTGTGTTGGAGCTATTACTTGCTCCTTCATTTCCTGGGCCTGGTATGACAGTGGCTACTGAGCACTCTGAAGGTTGTCCCGGAAAAGAATGCCGTCCGGATACTCGTGGGGCGAGAACGGGGTGCTCCGGCCATAGGAGCTCAGCGGCTTCTGCAGGAGCTGGTGGAAGATAAAAGCCGGTGGATTAAATGGGAGGGCAAGGTGAGGAAAATGGCTATTTTTAACATGGGATTTGTACTGGTGGTAGTAGACTGAGACCTTAGAATGGGTTAACAGCAGAGGGTTTTTTGTTTTTTTTTTTTTCCATCCTATCGTCCTCCGTCCACCTCCCAGCCTTTGCCTGTGCTGTTCCACCTGCCAGGAGCGCCGCTTCCTGCTTGACTGCGCGGGCCTCGGCCTCAGTCTTCTACTCTGTAAACCCGGGTCTCGAACCTACCCCCCACCCTCCTCTTTGGGCGCTAGGGAGGGGCTCAGGGTGCCCGGAGCCATCCCCGCGGGACCCCCCCCCGGAACTGGACTCCAAGTCCCAGAATTCCCCGCGCTTCCCGTGGGTGGGGCCCAGGGCTTTCCCCGACCCAGCGCGCAGTTTGGGAGGCGCTGGGCAATTTTCAAATTTTGGCGCTGACCGGGAGGGGCGGTGACAGCTGCGGCTGTGGTTCCCCGCCCCCCGCCCCACCCACAGGCTGCTGCTGGAGGCCGCTCCCGGAGCCCGAGGTCGGTGCACCCCGCAAAGCTGCCCGGTACACTCCATGGGGCCTCCCCAGGCGGCACGACTCGCAGTGGGGGGCTCCGGGCCCATTTCCACGATGGGAAATTGAGGCACAGGGAGGTTAGGGACCGGTCGGGGGATCTTGTGTGGGAGGGTTGACATATCTGACTTAGGGAGTTGTTTGTAAATTTGAAAGAATTTATGCGCTAGAAATATCTTCTTCCTTTAGAGCTAGACAGTTTTCCTAAAGGTAATTTAAGTTTATCTCTCTCAGTTTGTCGCTTGATCATTGTTTCCAGTTTTTAAGCCTATACTGTGAATACGAATCTAGATTGGTTAATGTGGTTTTGAGATAGGGTGAACCATAGTTTATAAATCATGCATTTTATTTTATTTATTTATTTATTTATTTTGTCTCCCAGAGAGAACTGCCGGATAGTCCATGCTCTACCTTCTTATTGGCCTTCAGCCCAGACAGGTCCTTAGTACTTATCTATAACTTAACCATAAGATTTGTGATACCAGTGCTTTCTGTATATTTGGCCTGGCTTGATCTGCCAAGTCATTCCCTAAAGGCTCTCTGAAGTACTGTATGAACAGAGCTTTGGCCATGTGTCAGAAAGGGAAAGAAAGTAGATAAGCAATGCTAACCTAAAAAATAATGAGAACAAGCAAAGGAAACTGAACATCAAGAGGATCAAAATTTGGAAAGTTTCTCAATAACAGTCTTTTGCCTGTGTGATATAGCTCACCAGTGGCATGATGCTTTTTCCAGTTGGAAAAAATATATATTTTTTTTTATGGTGGAGTTTCACCATGTTGGTCAGCTGGTCTTCAACTCCCGACCTCAGGTGATCCACCTGCCTTGGCCTCCAAAGTGCTTGGATTACAGGCGTGAGCCACCACACCTGGCCCGGAAAAAATTTTCTGAATGTGGCATGTGTCATTTGGGGACAGTATTGACAAGCCAAAAGGTTTTAATGATCAGAATATTTCTGTTTGTAGATATACTGCCTAATGTGCAAAGCTTAGTGCCTTTCATGTTGGGATGGGCAGTAGTATCGCTATTCTGTGTTGTCCAAAGTTGATAAGGTTGGTTACCCTTCCACATGCTTCTGAATTCAGTTCTACTCTTTGGTTCTCCAGGACTCTCTTAGCCTCCACCCATGTGAATCGTAATATCTATATTACGGAGGTGAAGACTGGGAAATGTGTTCATTCCCTGATTGGACACCACCGTACTCCATGGTGTGTCACTTTTCACCCCACCATCTCAGGCCTTATTGCTTCTGACTGCCTAGATGGGGAGGTTAGGATTTGGGATTTACACATGAGTTTTTCCTTAAGATGCCCTTTTCTTTTGGTATTCTATTTTTATTAATTTTTTTTTTGAGTCAGAGTGTCCCTCTGTTGTCCAGGCTGGAGTGCGATGGCACAATCTCCGCTCACCGCAACCTCTGCCTCCTGGGTTCAAGCGATTCTCCTACCTCAGCCTCCCAAGCAGCTGGAATTACAGGCATGTGCCACCATGCCCAGTTAATTTTTCTATTTTTAGTAGAGACAGGGTTTCACTATGTTGGTCAGGCTTGTCTCGAATTCCTGACCTCAGGTGATCTGCCCACCTCGGCCTTCCAAAGTGCTGGGATTACAGGTGTAAGCCACTGTGCCTGGCTTCTTTTGGTATTCAGAGACTTATTTCCCATTGGGTTCTTCTAGAAGAGGCTAGCCAGGTTCTTAGGACTACATCTGAATGTATTGTGATAGACATTGCCCAGTTAATTCATAGGAAGGATAGGTCACTGTCTTTCACTCTTTTTTTTTTTTTTTTTTTTTTTTTTGCAATAGCTTAAGCATACCCTGAGATTGTCTTCTATTCTAAGATGAACACCTGCCTAATGCTTCCTTTGGCCCATTGTGAACAGGAGGCTCTAAGATATGTTCAGGATGGATTTCTGTTGTCTTAGGGCAAAGATTGTCCTGTACTCTGATCATGATCATCAAAGCAATATCCTCTCTGTCCTAGTAATTGTGTAGTGGATTGTCCTGCACTGTGTTGCGCACCAAGCTTGAGTTTTCTCAGGCTTTAAATATAGGAACTGTGGGCTGGGCGCCATGGCTCATGCCTGTAATCCTAGCATTTTGGGAGGCCAAGACAGGTGGATTGCTTGAGTTCAGGAGTTTGATACCAGCCTGGGCAAGATACTATACCAAAAATATTATATGCAAAATTATACAAAATTAGCCGGGCATGGTGCCATGCACCTGTGGTCCCAGCTATTTGGAAGGCTGAGGTGTGAGGATTGCTTGAGCCCAGGAGGCAGAGGTGGCAGTGCACTGAGATTGTGCCACTGCACTCTAGCCTGGGTGACAGAATGAAATCCCTTCTCAAAAAAAAAAAAAGAAAAAAGAGAAAAGACATAGGAGGATCTAAAAAAAAGAAAAAATAAGAACTGTGTATATATGCTTGTAGATTGTGAATGATTTGAAGAACTGAGCTGATTATATAGTATTTGTCTGATAATGTAGTGACATTGCCAGATCACTGATCTTCTACATCTTTTTACAGAGGATATATTTAAAGTAGGCCCTATATGTAGTCATTTTACCTTATATGGACCTTTCTTGAAATTGACTTCCCTCTGTTGGCAGCTTGTAACCTGAAAATATCTGGAATTGGTGCATTTGCAGGGTGGCAGTGAAAGCTGGTTCACAGATAGCAACAATGCCATTGCCTCCCTGGCTTTTCACCCTACGGCTCAGCTCCTGCTGATTGCCACTGCCAACGAGATTCACTTCTGGGATTGGAGTCGACGGGAGCCCTTTGCTGTGGTGAAGACAGCTAGTGAGATGGAATGGGTCCGGTAAGTGCTCTGCCCCATCAACATTATCTGGCACAGGACTGACATGATAGAGGACATTCTACTGGCTGTCACCTTGGAAGACAGGTTGTTATTCCTGCTCAGGGCAGGTTGTCATCCTCAGCTCCTCCTTTTTTTTTTGAGACAGAGTCTCACTCTGTCACCCAGGTTGGAGTGCAGTGGTGCAATTTCAGCTCACTGTAACCTCTGCCTCCTGGGTTCAAGTGATTTTCATGCCTCAGCCTCCTGAGTAGCTGGGATTACAGGCGCCCACCACCACACCTGGCTCATTTTTTTGTATTTTTAGTAGAGGCAGGATTTCACTATGTTGGCCAGACTGGTCTTAAACTCCTGACCACAAATGATTCTCCTGCTCAGCCTCCAAAGTGCTGGGATTACAGGTGTGAGCCACCTTGCTCACCAGCTCCCCTTTTTTTTCTTTCCTTTTTTTTTTTTTTTTTTTTGTTTGAGAGACAGGGTCTTGCTCTGTTACCCAGGCTGGAGTACAGTTGTGCAGTCATGGCTTACTGCAGCCTTAACCTCCTGGGCTCAAGAAATTCCCATCTCAGTCTTAGGAGTGTCTGGGACTACTTACTATGCAGCCACTCTCAACTAATTTTTAAATTTTTTTATGGAGATGGGGGTGGGTCCCACTGTATTGCCCAGTCTGGTCTTGAACCCCTGGCCTTCAGAGTTCCTCCTGCCTTGGCCTCTCAAAGTGTTGGGATTATAGGTGTGAGCCACTGCACCTGGCCTCCTCCCAATTTCTAAGCAGCTGGCTAATCAGCTCGGAGACATTCATTTTGTTCATTTCAGCTTTCCTTATTGGCCTGATCTTCTGGTCTTTGGAGACCAGGGCCATTAGACTCTCTTTTAGTTTCTAAGCTAACTGTGTTTGGGATAGTCCTTCTTTGGGGAAACTTGAAAGAAGTTTGGGTGGTATTTTAGATAGCTTGGTAGGTTGTCTGTGTTTATCAAACCGGAAGATGGAGATGTAAGCATGTAATTGACATTTATTTAGTCCTCAAGATAAAAACATATTATCTGTATTAAAGTTGATGTATTGTGTTTCTTTGGTCCTCTTGGATTTGCAGTTGAATACAGGCTAACTTTCTGGTTTCAGCTATGTTATTTAAGGCTGGGACTGTTCATTGCCACTAAGATTCATGCTTCTTGCTAGTGTATCTGCCATTTGAGGGAAGAACTGATCCTGTGGCAGAGATGAGAGCATTTTATGCTCTACTGTTAGGATGGGCTCTCGTATTTGAGCAAATGTGTGCTTAATATAGGTGTTTCCTGGCATGGAAACCCCAGGTGTTTTTCATGTGAAATCATTATTTTTGTGATACACATTCCTTTACTCTGGCAAGAGCGTTACTGTTTTAACCTCTTTGAAAGTTTTGAAAGTCTTGAATGAAGTGGATGCCTGAGTGATACCACAGTTATCAGTAATGATTGCTATAAATTCGAATACAAGTTTCCTCTTCTCAGTTAACATAATCTCTCTATGCCTGTCTTTGTTTCTTCTTTTGTGACTTCAGTCTGGTGAGATTTGATCCACTTGGACACTACTTACTCACAGCAATTGTTAACCCCTCTAATCAACAGGTAAGTTAGTCCAGCAGTTCCAACTTCAGCTAAACTGTGAGTTCTTTTCTTAACTAGTATTCCAATTCTGATTCTATTGGATTTGAATTCTCAATACCCAAGTCTTTCTTTCCAGTTAAGATTTAAAACTAGCTTTAGATTGTGTGTTCAGAGTTACAGCCATAATCTTGACAGGAGAGTCGATTCTGAAACCCTCCAGTGATCGCCTCATTAGAAATAACTTATCATCACTAGACAGTGTTGGATAGCTTGTCGCTCATGTGCCTGTGGCTGGTTGACATTTTGCTTCCCCTCACTGCTTCTCTGTCATAGGGAGATGTCTTTTGTAAGACAGTTGGTTTGTCAGCTCTACTCATTCAGATATACTGCGAATTGAGAATGGAAAATTTAATACCATGTGATTATTCTGAATCTGAAGCCAGTTGTCAGTGCTGCAGCAGTAGAGAGGTGTTTCCTATCTGTGAACGTCGTTTTCCTTGGATGATTGGCTGTGGTTAGTTTTTCTTGATTTACTTGGAGGTTCTACTTAACTGCCTTGCTCTACCCCCTGCCCCATGCTGGTCCATGCTGCAGGGTGATGACGAGCCAGAGATCCCCATAGATGGAACAGAATTATCCCACTACTATCAGCGTGCCCTCCTGCAATCACAGCCAGTTCGCCGGATGCCTCTCCTCCACAATTTCCTGCACATGCTGTCCTCCCGCTCCTCTGGCATCCAGGTGGGAGAGCAAAGCACAGTGCAAGATTCTGTTCACCCCCACCGCCTCCCCCTCAGTCCTCCACGGAGCGCCCCAGGACTTCCGCTGACATCAGGCTCCGACGACAGGTCAGTTACCCCACAGCTGAGTGCTGCCAGCACGTTGGGATCCTGTGCCTTTGCAGCCGCTGCTCTGGCACTTGAGTTCCTTCCCTCTTGCCACACCAGGACAGTGTCCCCCCTGCTTCTGCCAGAGCTACTACCTCTTCCTTTTCTTTTGTACAGACTGAGCCCTTCCATCCCCTGGAGCAGGCCTCGTCAACGGGCCTCCTGAATCGGCCGTCTGCCTTCAGTACAGACCAGAGCAGCACTGCCGGCAACACGCTCGGCAACCTCAGTCTGGGTCCTACCCGCCGCTCTTTGGGAGGGCCTCTGTCTAGCCACCCTTCTAGGTATCACCGAGAAATAACTCCTGGGCTGACAGGATCTGAGTGGACCCGGACAGTACTCAGTCTGAACTCCCGCTCTGAGGCGGAGTCCATGCCCCCGCCCAGGACCAGTGCCTCTTCGGTGAGTTTGCTGTCTGTGCTGAGACGGAAAGAAGGTGGCTCTCAGGCATCTGTGTACACTTCAGCCGCAGAAGGGAGGGGTTTTCCAGCATCAGGGTTGGCAACCAAGTCAGATGGAGGGAATGGCTCCAGCCAAAACAACCTAGGCAGCATTCGCCATGAGCTTCAGTGTGACCTGAGACGCTTCTTTTTGGAGTATGACGGGCGTCAGGAGCTGGATCAGAGCCTGAGCGGGGAAGCTCCCCAGAACCCAGGAAATGCTCAATAATAACATTGAATCTGAGAGGCCAGGCCCTTCCCACCAGCCCAGCCCACACAGCAGTGAGAACAACTCCAACTTGTCCCGTGGCCACCTGAATCGCTGCCATGCTTGCCACAATCTCTTGACCTTCAACAACGATATCCTGCGCTAGGAAAGAACCACACCTAACTACTCCTCTGGTGAGGCTAGCTCCTCCTGGCAGGTCTCCAGCTCCTTTGAGGGTGTGCCATCAAGTGGCAGCCAGTTGCCACCTCTTGAGCGGACTGAGGGCCAAATGCCCAGCTCCAGCAGGCTGGAGTTGAGCAGCTCTGCTAGTCCGCAGGAGAGGACTGTGGGGGTGGCCTTTAACCAGGAGACAGGCCACTGGGAAAGAATTTATACCCAGTCCAGCAGATCTGGAACTGTCACAGGAGGCCTTACATCAGGATATGCCTGAGGAAAGCTCTGAGGGATTCACTCAGGAGGTAAGCAGTTGCTTTCCTGTCTTCTGCATCCCTTGCTTTTCTCCTTGTATAATTTCCTTCAGTCCTATATAGATGTTGTGGCTGTATCTGGAGTGTCTGAGACCCACGCATCTACTTCTGATCTCCCCATTGCATTTTCTTGGAAAATCTTGCTCCGGTGGCAGAGATAGGATAGGGCCTAGCAGTATGAGTCAGTTGGCTGTGCTAGCTCTATTTCTGGCTAAGCTCAAGGTTCTGGCTTTAGCCTTGAAAGAAGAGTGTAGATTAGGTTAGAGAGGCATGAAGAGATGGAACCATTGACCTTCTCTGCCCGGCTTTTTGACCTTCTTGAGACATTGTATGTGCAGGACTACTTATTGTGAGACAAAACAATGTCCCAGAGTGCCTAGGAGTAAGTAAAAGAGAACCCTGCATGTTACAGATTAGTATATTGGCTCTTTGCTGATTGTGTTGGTTCGGACAACGGAGTTCGTTTCTTAATCCTTATCTTTTGGAACACTGCAGTTTGACAAAGGGAAAAGAATACATATACGTATATATATACACACATATATATATACGTATATATATGTATGTCTAGAAGAGTTCCAATTTTTTTAGAGATAGTTGTTTTTGGACAGCATATTAGTTGCTCAATTGAGATTCTCTGAGTGGATTTTCCAGATGGACATTCACCTTGGGGTGGAGAAGAATAATTCATGGAAGGAAGGACTCTTCATATTCAGATTGACATCCTAGCCAACTCTTTCATGGAAGAAACAGAGTGGGGGTAGTTGACCACCCACCACATGTTCCATGTATGGCTATGTGCGTATCTATCTTGATTTATTAGGGACTTCTCTCTGTCATTTTGTAAAGGTCAAACCTAGCATAATCACCAACTCCCAGAATATGCCTGTTGGATCCAAACAGCATATTGCGCTGCATTACATCCTCTGTTGAAGCAACTGAAATTTCTCTGATATAAGCTTCGCTTCTAACAAGGGTGGGAATATGAATTATGCACATAATGTACTTGTTATTTTGGGAGGTTGCTTTAGACAGTCACTCGGTCAATAAGTATTAGTTGAATGGTTACAAATTTTCTAGCAGTGTGCTAGGCACTACGGAAATACAAGAGAGGTGTAATACGTGGTCATTACCCACCTGAGTCTACAGTGTTACTGTGGAGGCAAGACAATGAAATTGATCAAAAGTGTAGATGAGCAAATGCTTCATTATATGGTAGTGAAATCCAATGTAGTCTAATTTCAGAGAAAGGGAAATATCATCCAAGAAGGCTTTGCAAAATCAAGTCTTGAAAGATGGCTATGATTTGGAGAGGGAAAGACCTTTTTATTTTATTTTATTTATTTTTATTTATTTTTTTTGAGACGGAGTTTCACTCTCGTTACCCAGGCTGGAGTGCAATGGTGGGATCTCGGCTCACTGCAACTTCCGCCTCCTGGGTTCAGGCAATTCTCCTGCCTCAGCCTCCTGAGTAGCTGGGATTACAGGTATGCGCCACCATGTCCAGCTAATTTTTTGTATTTTTAGTAGAGATGGGGTTTCACCTCGTTGACCAGGATGGTCTCGATCTCTTGACCTCATGATCCACCTGCCTCGGCCTCCCAAAGTGCTGGGATTACAGGCTTGATCCACCGTGCCTTGCCTTATTTTAGGGAAACAGCACATACTAAGGGAGGAAAGGGTATGGTACATGTAGGTTCTTAGGCAGTTACTGTGGACTTGGGATGGGAAACAGAGGGTGACTTGACTGGCTGTCAAAGATGAAGTAGAGAGGTTGCTAACTCTACCCATATGTTTGAAACCAGGTCTGGATTAACAGCTCCTCAATTCCTGGTTTTGAAATATTGTGCCTTGCATAATGGTCCACATCAGGAGCCCGAGCCTCTATTTTTCCTCTTTGTCAATAGAGGTGAGAAGGCAGTCAGCACAGTGCGTGACGTGTAGTAGGCACTTAAAAAAGATCACTGTAAAAGGACCAACTTCAGTTACTGCTCTAAGAAACCAAGCAGTTGCTGTTTCCATAGTACCAGTGGGCTCTAGTTAGCTTTTGTCCATTCTGCACTAGTAGGACCTCTTCATATGCTGTTCTGAGAAATACCTGAGTGGTTTAAAAGAAACTCTAGGCCAGGCCTGGTGGCTCATGCCCGTAATCCCAGTACTTTGGGAGGCCGAGGCGGGTGAATCACCTGAAGTCAAGGCGGATGGATCACCTGAGGTCAAGAGTTCGAGACCAGCCTGGCCAACATGGTGAAACCCTGTGTCTACTAAAAATTCACACAAATTCGCTGGGTGTGGTGGCTGGTGCCTGTAATCTCAGCTACTTAGGATGCTGAGACTGGAGAATTGCTGGAATGTGGGAGGCAGAGGTTGCAGTGAGCTGAGATCATGCCACTGCACTCCAGCCTAGACAATAACAGTGAGAATCTGTCTCAAAAAAAAGAAACTTTATTGTTTGATGATAATTAGAGATACCAGTACTGTCAGTACTCATACCTGTAATGCCAGCACTTTGGGAGGCTGAGGTGAACAGACTACTTGAGGTCAGGAGTTTGAGACCATCCTGGCCGACATGGTGAAACCCTGTCTCTACTAAAAATACAAAAATTAGCCAGGCGTGGTGGTGTGGGCCTGTAGTCCCAGCTACTTGGGTGACTGAGGCAGGAGAATTGCTTGAACCTGGGAGACGGAGGTTGCAGTGAGCTGAGATTGCGCCATGGCACTCCAGCCTGGGTGGCAGAGCAAGATTCCATTTGAAAGAAAAAAAAAGGAGAGAGAGATACCAGTTACTGAGGGCCTATTATATGTTAGGTATTGAGTTCTTGCTTTGAAATAATTACTTCTGCTTTCAACAGCAACTCTTTGCAAGTCAGGTATTCAATTTCCCATTTTATAGTTGAGGAAAGTGAGGCTCAGGGAAGTCAGTTTTCTCCTGAGTGAGAATTAGAACTCTGGTCTTCATGACAAGATTTGTGCAAGTTGCGCTTCATGGCATTTTCCTTAATATGATAACTTTTTTTTTTTTTTGAGATGGAGTTTTGCTCTTGTTGCCCAGGCTAGAGTGCAGTGGCATGATCTCAGCTCACTACAACCTTTGCCTCACGGTTTAAGCGATTCTTCTGCCTCAGCATCCTATGTAGTGGGATTACAGGCATGCACCACCACACCTGGCTAATTCTGTATTTTTAGTAGAGATGGGGTTTCTCCATGTTGGTCAGGCTGGTCTCGAATTCCTGACCTTAGGTGATCTGCCCACCTCGGCTTCTCAAAGTGTTGGGATTACAGGCGTGAGCCACCATGCCTGGCTGAATGCTTTGTTTCCAAGTGAACCACTTTTTTTTTCTTTTAATCTGTTGTTATGAAAATCTTCAAACATATATAAAAATAAAGAGAAAAGTATGACTGAACTTCCATACACCTATAACCTGACTTCAAAAGTTATCGGTGCTTGGCTAGCTTTCTTTAATCTATATTCCATCTACTCCTCCCATCTAGATATCAGATAATTTCATCTGTAAATACTTCACTAGATTTTCTAGAGCAATGCTGTCCAATAAAACTTCTTACACTGATGGAAATGTTCTCTATCTGTGCTATCGAAAATGGTAGCCACTCGCCCCACATGGCTATTGAGCATTCGAAATGCTTCTACTGTGATCTGAGAAAATAAATGAAATTTAAAAATTTTTAATTAAATAGCCACATGTGACTAATAATGTCTATCATACGCCTAAAATGTTATTAATCATTTAATGAAGGCTGGGTGTGGTGGCTCATTCCTGGAATCCCAGCACTTTGGGAGCCTGAGGCGGGTGTATCATGAGGTCAGGAGTTCGAGAGCAGCCTGGCCAACATAGTGAAACCCCATCTCTACTAAAAATACAAAAATTAGCCATGGTGGCACGCACCTGTAGTCCCAGCTACTCAGGAGGCTGAGGTGGGAGAATCACTTGAACCTGGGAGGTGGAGGTTGCAGTGCGCCAAGACCGCACCATTGCACTCTAGTCTGGGTGACAGAGTGAGACTGTCTCAAAAAAAAGTAAATGATTATTAATAAAAATAATCATTTTCTAATGATATACATCAGTAAAAACCCCTTCTCTACTAAAAATACAAAAATTAGCCAGGTGTGGTGGCACATGCCTGTAGTCCAAGCTACAGGGGTCTGAGGCAGGAGAATCGCTTGGACCTGGGGAGTGGAGGTTGCAGTGAGCTGAGATTGTGTCGCTGCCCTCCATTCTGGGCGACAGAGCAAGACTCCGTTTCAGAAAAAAAAAAAAACCAAAACCAAAACCCAGAAACTGTTAAGGGTGTACCAAACTTTTTTGTTTAAATATAGCTTTCTTTTATGTGCCAAAAAGTATATGCATTGTGGTTTAAAGTTAAACCATTTAAAAATGTGTACCCTGGTCATCTCACTGTAAAAATTTCATAAAAAATGAAAACCCTGGTCATCTCACTGTAAAAATTTTATATTTATGCTTTTTCTTTTAAAATATATAAATAGCTCAGGGTTTTTATTGTAAAATAGTATATTAATACAGTAGTTACATTATGTATATGGAATCACTTTTAAATGAGCTAGGATGTGGTATGCCATGAGGGCTGACAGCTGTCTCAAAAATGAGGTATGTTGTAAAATATTCTAAGTGCATACACATTAAAGGACCACCATTTGAATGACTGCATTCTGGTGTAAATCACTAGAGTCTCCAGCTGATGAGCCAGCCCTTGTTTCTAGTTCTCCAGCAGGTGTCACTGTTGGGCTGCTGCTGCTAGGTTGGGATGGCTGGGAAGAAAAGATGTCCCTACTGTTTGTGTATGAGGTTGGCTTTTTTAACAAAGCCTATTTTTGGAGATGACTGTTGTTCCTGAGTGAGTGGAGTTCACAAAAGGTGATTGTATTTGAAAGGAGAAAGTTTTGTTCATTGGCCTGGTAGTGGGAGATAGGCTAAGGAGAGATGTTTGGATCTTTGGTACTGCTGGGATACTTAATAGTGTTTGCAAATAGTGAGGGTATTAATAAGCAAACAGTGTGTATTTCAGTGTAGCTCTGTGCTGCCAAGTGGTAATAACCAGTACACAGTTTGTCTCCTTTTGCCTGTGGGCAGTGGAGGGCAAGCTGTCTTTGTATAATAGTCTGACACTACTTTGCAACTTGAGTGGCATGCCCTTGCTTCACTACAAAGAAATGACTTCTCTGTGGGAGTACGTGATCCAGAAGATCGGGGTATTGTGGCTCCCTGCAGTAGGGTGCCCTTGGCCTTTAAAGGCTGGTATTAGGAAAAAGAAAATGGTTTCAATGGCAAGTTAAGACTGGAGGGAACCTAGAACTTCTGAAATCCAGTCTCTTTCTGATGAGAAAACAGATGCAGAGAAAGTAAATGACTTCTTAAAAGAGGTGTTTATAAGCAAAGGTGGGATTCAAACTCCTGGGCCCTGAAGAGGGCACCCTTTCCTCCATTTCTTTTGAAATCAGTGCCTTCAGACACCAGTTTTCTTCCTCAAAACCTCTATTGTTCATGTAGGTCATTGCCTGAGGGGGCTCTTCAGTAAACTCTCTCTCTTTTTTTTTTTTTTTTTGAGATGGAATCTCACTCTGTGGCCTAGGCTGGAGCTCTGTGGTGTGATCTTGGCTCACTGCCACCTCAGCCTCCTGAGTAGCTGGGATTACAGGCACGTGCCGCCACACCCAGCTAATTTTTTCTATCTTTTGTAGAGACAGAGGTTTCACCATGTTAGCCAGGCTGGTCTCGAATTCCTGACCTTGTGATCCACCTGCCTTGGCCTCCCAAAGTGCTGGGGTTACAGGCGTGAGCCATCACACCCAGCTTTAGTCAACTCTTACTGTAAGAAATTGGAGGTCTGTTAGATAATTTGTAATTATTATTTCTGGGTAGAGTGGTAAGCAACACAGTGCTTACAGGAGACATACTGTTTTAGTTATTTGCCCATAGAACTAAATTGATTAGTTTTAATAGAGTGATTCCTGTTGGGGATGTTCACTATTAAAATCCCAGCCACTGAGAGAGATAAAAATTGGTCTCAGTCTCCTCCTAGAAGCACTAATTGTTTCTGTATTCTCTCTCCAGGTAGTTAAGAAAGCCTTGGGTCTGGAGTATTTAGTAAGACTGAGTGTGTTCTGAGTATTTAGATCTTTTTCTCTCATGATAGATGAAGACTGGGGATGTACATTGATGGCCTTAGCGTGAAATGTGGCCAGAACATCAAAGGTTAGCGTTAGAAGCCCTCATTGGATTGCTGAGTTTCTTAGACTTTTGTGGAGGAATTGCTTTGGACTTTAGAACAGTCTGAAGCCCTTGGAAGCTTCGTGGTCCACCACACTTATTTGCTCCCTTGGTTCCAGTCACCTGGAGTTTCTCCATGGAGGCCTCTGCCCAAACATCATTGATGGTGGAAAATAAATGAGTGTGTCTGTGGGGCTGATTGTAAGTCCACAAAAGGGAGTCGGCAACCTAAAAATGAGGAAAGTGGAAGTCTTCCTGACTGGTGTAGAAAGGGGTCCAACTGTAGTAGTTTTTCTGTGCCATTGATCTAACTGGGTCTGAAGAGTTTTGATAGCTAATCTCTCCCAGTTTCTTTGGATGGGGAATATACTTAATTTATTATTCAAAACCCAGTACAGCTGTCACCATTTCCTTTGGGAAACCTTCTCTGACTGCCCCAAATAATCACTTCCTTTTCTTTGTTGCTTGTGTACTAGATACTTCTTTGTGATACTTGCACCCATGACAGAAAATTGTTGGTGAGCTGCCTGAAGACAACGATCGTGTCTGTATGTATCCCTTCTGTACCTAGACTACGACCTGGCCACACAGTAGGTGCTCAGTAAATGTTAGTTGAATTGAATAAGTAGAACTGAAATTATATTCCCTATGATTTCATATGCAGTATAAGTCCTGTTTGGCCTTTTTAGCAAAAAAGATAAAAAGATCTATTATTATATCACATCATTTGGTCTTACAGAGTCATTGGCTGAATAAATGAAGCGGTATTACCTAGAGTTGTACGAGGAAGTCACATCTTCCATAACTTGAACTCTGTTGACCTCTGATGTTTCAGTGTTCTATGTTCTTAACCTGTGAATGGGTTGCCCTGAAGCCTGTAATAAGTCTATTGCATCTGGTCCAGTATGTGTCCTTCATATTAACTTCAAACTGATGACTCAGGGCCTGCACCTTCCTTAACAGCACTGGCATCATACGCAGCCTTCCTTTTTTTTTTTTTCCTTTTTGGTACCCCATTCCTATTGAATACAGCTTGCTCTTGAGACCATTTTATTGGTCTTTGGCTTAGCATCTTAGTAATATCTCTGCCAGTCAGTGCTGTTGGTATTTTTTTTCTCTTTAAAGATTCTTCTACAATTTCTATGAAGGTATACTTGGTTTTGATTTAGTTAAAAAATTGCATGTGGATGATCCAAATTAAATGTGAAAATTTTTTCCCACTGATGCTTTATTTTTCTTTAAGTTTCTGTGGAAGGCTTTCATTAAATTTGCTTAGAAGTAGTATTTTTGGGGTTTGAGAAAGTGTGTGCTCTCATCTTTTGTTTTGAAGTCTGAGCATCATTATAAAGAACGTTTTTAAGTTTTGAGACACTTTTAGGTCCTTTTTTTCTTGTGGAGGTCAGAATCCTTATGTTAACAGAAAGTTTTGCTTTACCTCTAATTATGTAGGGTATGAATAGTTGCCCCTGAAAAAAACTGGTGGAATTGTCATCTTTGGTATTCAAGATAAAATAAACCCTTCCTAGCTTTTGAGTTCTTCTTACTTAGAAGTTTGGCATTTAAGGACAAATAGGGAAGAGTCCTCAACCGTGAGAATTTTATCTGTGATCCAGGCAAATCATGACATGTTCTTTCTGGGAAAGAGGGAGGACCAAGTATTGGGAAATAAAAAGGAGACAAAGCCTGTGGTGGAATTAACCAACTTGTCTTAAGAGAGATAAGGGAAAGGAAGCTGGGGAAGGTAAACTTAGACCTTAGAAAAGGGTACTGAGGGCTGGGCATGGTGGTTCATGCCTGTGATCCCAGCACTTTGAGAGGCCAAGGTAAGCAGATGGCTTCAGCTCAGGAGTTCGAGACCAGGGCTGGGCAACATAGTGAAAACTCATCTCTACAAAAAGCTAAAAAATTAACTGGGTGTTGTGGCATGCACCTGTAGTCCCAGCTACTCAGGAGGCTGAGGTGAGAGGATTGCTTGAGCTTGGTAAGTTGAGGCTGCAGTGAGCCATAATTGTGCCACTGCACTCCAGCCTGGGCAACAGGGTGGAGACCCTGTTTCTAAGGAAAAAAAGAGGGAACTGAGGAATATGCACAAGGGCTGCTCCACGCATGAGTTTTGTTCTTCCTAATAACCCTGAGAGTTGGGCTTATAAACTATGATTGATCTATGCATCCATTTATTCACTCATTCCATTAACAGATATTTACTAAGCACCTGCACATACCAGGTGCCATTTATTTTATTTTATTTTGAGACAGAGTGTCATTTTTGTTGCCTAGGCTAAAGTGCAGTGGTGCAGTCTCAGCTCACTGCAACCGCTGCCTCCCAGGTTGAAGCAATTCTCCTGCCTCAGCCTCTCGAGTAGCTGGGATTACAGGCGCCTGCCACCCTGCCTAGCTAATTTCTTTTGTATTTTTAGTAGAGATGGAGTTTCACCATGATGGTGAGCCTAGTCCTGAGCCCCTGATCTCTGGTGATCCGCCCACTTTGGCTTCCCAAAGTGCTGGGATTACAGGCGTGAGCCACCACACCCGGCTGGCACCAGGTGCTATTTAAATGCCAGCAATAATTATTTCCTTCTAATGGGAGAATGGCAACTAAAAAAAAAAACATAGTATACCAGACTGTGACAAGTTCTATGGCAAAAAAGAGAAATGTATAAAAAATGTAGAGGATGCTGCAATTTGAAATAGGGTCACCAAAAAAGTCTTGATAATGTTACACTGGAGCAGAGGAGACCTTCAAGAGGTACAAAAGCAAACCCCATCAACATTAGGGGAAGGACATTTTAGACAGAGGAAAGGGCAAATGCAAAATCCCTGAGATGCTTGGCACTATCAGGCAGTGCAGCTGGAGCGCAGCAAGGGGATGGAGTGATGACAAGGATGAGATTATGCAGGGTCTTCTAAGCCATTTAAGGGATTTTTTTTTCTTCTTTCTTTGAGAGATTTGGGAAGCCATCAGAAGTGGAGTAGCACGATCTTATATTTTAAAAAGATAACTATGGCTGCTGGTTGAGAATAGACCCAGGAGCTAAGTAGGGTAAATTAAAGCTAGGCCAACTCCACATACTTTTAGATTGATTTGTGTCTTGAGACTGTTGAAAACCAAGGAGGAGAGACTGATTCTGTCAGAATAAAAGAGGCCTTAAATGTTTGGATGAAGAACTGATAAATGGGCGAACAAATGAGTGAATGAATGAATCAGTTCTCTCAGCAGGCATATTACCCGCAACAAAGCCCCTCCACTCTTCCCCAGCCTCCAGATAAGAAGGCATGTTATTGAAACTGAGGAAGAGAGAGCTTGAACGATTTATAGTAAACAAGAAATCATACATGGAAATGAAATGCCTGTTTTTTTGCTGCTTACAAAACTATTGCCAATTCATTTGTAAAAAACAAACATTACAAGGCCGGGCGCGATGGCTCAAGCCTGTAATCCCAACACTTTGGGAGGCCAAGGCGGGTGGATCACGAAGTCAAGAGGTCGAGACCATCCTGGTCAACATGGTGAAACCCCGTCTCTACTAAAAATACAAAAAATTAGCTGGGCATGGTGGCGCGTGCCTGTAATCTCAGCTGCTCAGGAGGCTGAGGCAGGAGAATTGCCTGAACCCAGGAGGTGGAGGTTGCAGTGAACCGAGATCGCACCATTGCACTCCAGCCTGGGTAACAGGAGTGAAACTCCGTCTCAAAAAAAATTACAGAAATGTGCAATTATAGAAAGTGAATATCCTTTCAAAGCCACTGCTCAGAGATCTGCTATCAACAATTTGTGCATGTGTTAACTCCAGAATTTTTTTCTATGCTAAATGAAAACACATTTTTCCATTTATTTTAATTCTTTTTCTTTGTTTTTCTTTTGGGACAGAGTCTTGCTTTGTAGCCCAAGTGGGAGTGCAGTGGTACGCTCTTGGCTCACTGCAGCCTCCACCTCTCTGGTTCAAGTGATTCTTGTGCCTCAGCCTCCCCAGTAGCTGGGATTACAGGTGCGTGCCACGACACCTGGCTAATTTCTGTATTTTTAGTAGAGACGGGGTTTTACCATATTGGCCATGTTTTTTCTTTTTTACAGTGTTGCAAGATCTTTGCTTACTTAAGCGTTTTTAGAAGATAAAGTTCTAGAAGTAGAATTGCTAGTGCCCAAGAATATGAGCATTGTTAGTGGTAAAGGAAAATTAATTGTATAGTATTCATTATTACTAATATAAGATATATAAAGTATTTCCTATTGCCTGTTTTATTTAACTGAACATTATTTCATAGATTTCATAATTAGAACTCTTGAGCCTTTTTTTCCGCATAAGCTCTTAAGTTTATCAGTAGCAAGTTTTCCTACTACAGGTTTTCAGGAGCTTCCTTCTCAAGTTTTTGAGAAAAACTTTGTTTTATTAATTCTAAATGACTGCCACCTTGAGGTGTTAGTGTACGTTTCTTCTGACACCCTTGTATGAGAAAAACATAGCCCTGTTCCATCTCTGACAATCACACACATACTGGGTTTCATCTACTTAGTCTTCTGTGTCTTATTAAGTGGAAAAATCCAGGCATCTCCTGCTTCTTCATAAGACAGTAACTTACTTACTTACTTACTTATTTATCTTTGAGACATAGTCTTGTTGCTCAGGCTAGAGTGCAGTGGCACAATCTTGGCTCACTATAACCTCCTCCTGTGTTCAAGTGATTCCCCTGCCCCAGCCTCCCAAGTAGCTGGGATTATAGGCACCCACTACCACGCCTGGCTGAATTTTTGTATTTTTAGTAGAGACAGGGTATCACCATGTTGACCATGTTGGTCTCAAACCCTTAACCTCAAGTGATCCACTTCGCTCAGCCTATCAAAGTGTTGAGATTACAGACATGAGCCGCCATGCCCAGCCAGCAATAACGTTTAGATATCTAATGTATTTGTCATTGGGATGGTTAGGCAACCCGTTTTCTCTGGCAATATGGCAGTGAGGATAGAGTGAAGGAGGGGTATCATTGTTAATCTTTCTTACCTTTACTGCTCACCTGTCTGATTAGGTCACTCTGTTTGAGTCTCTGAATTCTGTGTGTGTTCCCTACCCTACCCTCTATATCAGGCATTGGCTTTTTGTATAGGTCAAGATAGTAAATATTTTAGGATTTGGAGGCCATACAGTCGCTGTTGCAATTACTCAACTTTGCTGTTGTAGTATGAAAGCAATCACAGATGATATCTAAATGAATGAGTGTGGGCCTGCTCAGTGGTTTATGCCTGTAATCTCAACACTTTGGGAGACCAAGGCAGGTGGATCATTTGAGGTCAGGAGTTTGAGACCAGCCTGACCAACATGGCAAAACCCCTCAACTAAAAATAGAAAAATTGGCTGGCATGGTGGCAGGTACCTGTTTTCTCAGCTATTTGGGAGGCTGAGGCAGGAGACTTGCTTGAATCTGGGAAGCGGAGGTTGTGGTGAGCCGAAATCGTGCCATTGCACTTCAGCCTGGGCTACAGAGTGAGACTCTGTCCCAAATAAATGAATGAATCAATGAATGAGAATGTGGCTGTGTTCTAGTAACACTTTGTTTATGGAGACAAATGTGATTTTCATATAATTTTCACGAGTCATCAAAATTATTTTGATGTTTTTCAATGATTTAAAAATATGAAAACCATTCATAGCTGGCTTTGGCTTGCAGGCTATAGTTTGCCAATTCCTGCTTTATAGGGATGTGATTTGGAAGAGTCAGGTGCTAGAGTAATAGAAGGCATTATGACAGTGAGGGCCCCAAAGAGGTTGTTAGGGGACTCCTGCATTTGTGCTTGTTCTCTCTCTTTCCTTTGGACTAGATGCTCTAAGTATTGGCTCTTGTGGGATTCTTTGATGGTTAAGAGCAGGCATAAATGCATAAAGAATTACTTGTTTCTTGTGCTATCTGGCCTGAAGCAAGGTTCTCCAGCCTCACTTTCTGTCTTCCTGGGGAATCGCGTGCAAATGAGGCAGCTTGCCCTGGTTGGGAGAGCATGAGCCTCCAGGGCCGCCAGGCAGTATGCTTGGCAGGCAGCCCTTCCCCCAGTGCAGGTCATGTTAGTACCTGCTAGGCTGATCTAAATTATTTCTCATCATTCCTCTCTCTGGGCTGAATGGTGTAGAGCATGCTGTGTGCTTTGTATACACCCTGAAACATGAAAAGATGTAATCGCTTCTGTCAGCTCAGGGGTTGGAGTACTCAGGGACTGCAGTGAAGTCTGTATGTATGCCGCAGTATGTTGGGAGCAATTTCCCGGGTACTCATTCTTCCTGCTTCAGATCCCCTTCTCTACTGTATCTATTCAGAGTAGTGCTCTAAAATGTGCGTTGGAGGTTTTTCCAAGACAATAACAGCAGGGGTATGGGATTCTGTTTGCATAACATATTTTGCTTATGGTAATTGTTCCGAGCCCATTAGAGCTGTGCAGGTAGCGTCCTCTCCTCCTCCTGGATTTCTTACTTTTATGAAGGGGTTGGGGGGTGGGTGCAGGCTCCATTACATCTTATTTCAGTTCTTTCTTGGAAGCATTCCTGACAACATGTTTGTGTGAGGAGATTTTGCTTTCATGGGTGAGCCTGTTGTTACATTACCCAGAGATTTCAAAATAGTCCTCAAGTATGTTTGTTTGCCTCACAGCGTTTCTAAAAATTTTGATTTTTTTTTCCCCACATAAATTCAGATATATGGATTCTGTTGAAAAAACTGGCTCACATTCCCACATTACAGTCAGCAGGAATTGAATAGGACAGCAGCTCCTTTTGTCAAGGCATGGGCTTTCTTGATGCCTTGGCCTATGCTAGGCTGATGTCATGTTTCCTGCTTAAATCCAATTTTGTGTACTTGCCATTGCATTAGCTCAAGCAAAATGTGTTGATGGTTAGGTGTGGGTAAGTATTTCCTAAGTGCCCTACCACTTGGCTCCACCAGGGGAAGGCACTGGTCATTGCAGTACCCGTTCCACCACCCCACCCATCCTGCCTAATTCACCCACAGGGGCTCCCCCTGCTTGCTGGAGGCTGACATGCTGACAGCCCCCTCACCTGAGAAGCTGCCTGATTTTTAAATAGCAACAATTAACAGACTCTTCTTCTGTTTCCAAAGGGGGAAAATGGAGGTTCCAAGCTTATTTGCTGGATGAGGCTCACTTTAGTGAGCAGATCTCTGCTATGCCAGATTATGCAGTATGAGAGCATCTTCTTTTGGACTGTGTAAATGGACTATGTAAAATCTTGGAGAAGAATGCCTGCACCTTTTGCAGAGCACCTTGGACAGAGTGATGGGTTCCAATGAAAAGGCTGCATGACTTGGGTGTCACTTGCCAGGAAATTAAAATCAAGTTAGAGCAGGAGTAGAAAATTGTAATAATAAAGGAATCAGAGCTGAAAGTATGAGCTTGTCACAGAAAGAGAATTGCAGCTTGTTGACACCGTGCCCTTTTCCTTTGCTGCATCAGAGAGTACGTGTGAATCTTTTTGCCTCTTCTGCTTTTTTCCTTCCCTACACAAAGGTAGTCCAGCTTCTGCTGCCTCTGTCTCCTTGCTGTCCCCTTGGGTCGTTTCACCTCAGCAAAGTGGTGTTTATCCTTTCTTTGTTCTGTTGGCACATGTAACCCTTTTTATCTTTGTGTACATGTGTCTGTAGTAGAAAACATAACATAGATTTACCCTCTGAACAATTTTAAAAGTGTACAGTACACTTTGTTGTTCAGTAGATCTCTAGAACCTCTTCCTTTTGTGTGACTGAAACTGTATCCTTTGAATGACTCCTTTTCTTCTTCCCCCCAAGTCTCTGGTAGCTACCACTCTGCTTTCTGTTTCTGTGAGTTTTACCACTTTAGATACATCTTATTAATGGGATCTTGCAGTATTTGTCTTTTTGTAATTGGGTAACTTTACTTAGCGTAAAGTCCTTAAGGATCATCTATTAATATGTCATAGTGTACAGGTGTGGGTGTGGTGGCTCACAGCTGTAATCCCAGCATTTTGAGAGTCCAAGGCAGGTGGATTGCTTGAGGTCAGGCGTTCGAGACTGGCCTGGCCAACATGGTGAAACTCCGTCTGTACTAAAAACACAAACATTAGTGGGCTGTAGTGGTGGGCACCCATAATCCCATCTACTCGGAGGGGTGGCTGAGGCAGGAGAATGGCTTAAACCCAGGAGGCGGAGGGTGCAGTGAGCTGAGATTGCGCCACTGCACTCCAGCCCCGGTGACAAAGCAAGACACCATCTCAAAAGAAAAAGAGAAAACTTACAACATGTATCAGAATTTCTTTGTTTTCAAAGGCTGAATAATATTCCATTCTATGTATATACCACATTTTCTTTATCCATTCCTCTATTGATGGACATTTATGGTGCTTCCACATTTTGGCTATTTTGAAAAATGCTGCAATGAACATGGGTGTGCAAATATCTTTTCAAGATCCCGTTTTTAATTCTTTTAGATATGTAACCAGAAGTGGAATTGCTGGACATATGGCAGTTCTATTTTTAATTGTTTGAGGAACCTCCATACTGTTTTCCATAGCAGCTGAACCATTTTACAGTCCTACCAACAGTGCATGAGGTTCCAACTTCTTCATATCCGTGTCAGCACTTGTTATTTCCTGTTTTTTTTTTTTCTTTTTTAGTGGTCATCCTAACAGGTGTGGGGTGATAAATAATTGTGGTTTTGATTTGCATTTCCTAGTGATTAGTCATGTTGAGCATCTTCTCATATGCTTGTTGACCATTTGTGTATCATTATTAGGGAAATATGCATGCAAGTCTTTGGCCCATTGTTTAATATGGTTATTTGTGGGTTTTTTTTGGTTATTGAGTTGTAGGAGTTCCCTGTATATTATGGACATTAAACATTTATGTGGTATATGGTTAGCAAATATTTTCTCCCATTCATACCTTGCCCTTTATCTCTTTTTTTTTTGAAACAGAGTCTCACTCTCTCACCTAGGCTAGAGTGCAGTGACGCAATCTCAGCTCACTGTAAACTCTGCCTCCTGGGTTCAAGCGATTCTCCTGCCTCAGCCTCCCGAGTAGTTGGGATTACAGGTGCCTGCCACCATGTCTGGCTAATTTTTGTATTTTAGTAGAGACGGGTCTCGCTGTGTTACCTAGGCTGGTCTTGAACTCCTGGCTTCCAGTGATCCTTCCGCCTTGACTTCCCAAAGTTCAGGGATTACAGGAGTGAGTCACTGCTACTGGCCTCCTCCTCCTTGATAAAGGAGGGAGCACAAATAACCTTAATTTCCTTAAAAAAAAAAACTATAGGATCATTTTCTACATTGAAAGGGAGCACCCACCCAGGGTAGAAATGTGTTTCAGAAAGATGGAGAGCCTTGAGATAGGTAGGAATGAGCGCAAATCTTTCTAAATGAACATGGACTCTTCTGACTAATACAGGGGCCTCATGCTTTAGGAACAGTACGCAAACTTGTGCTTGCTTTATTTTTTACAATCTATTTTCAAATGCCTTTTTTGGGGGGGTGGATAGCCAGGGCTCTTTGCAGGAGAGACGAGATTACGGCTGTAAACTAACCTCATGGTCTTAGTTCTGATGTTGCTGTTGTGCCTAGCTTGAAGGTTCTACAAAGATAAGAAACTGTTTTATTCATATATTGATATATAACAAACCACACTCCAAAACCTGACTTAAAACCAATTCAGTTATTTTTCCTGTTTTTTTAGGGGTGTAGACTGGGCTCAGTTGGAAAGTCCTTCTGCTGGTCTTGCTTGGGTTTTCTCTAGAGTTATCTGGAGACCCAGTTAGAATAAACTGTCCCTCGCCATGTAGACTCAGGGGCTCTTTTCTCCTCATGGCCTCTCCAGAGTAGCCAGGCGTCTTCTTTTTTTTTTAATTTTTAATTTTTTAAATATCTCTTGCTATATAGATGACAGGGACAGACTTCTTACGTAGCAGCTTAAGGTTTCCAAAAGTGAAGCTCTAAGAGGAAGGAAACGGAAGATGCCAATTATTTTAAAAGGGTAGGCCCAGGATTGGCACAGCTTGCTGCATTTTCTTGATTAAAGCTAGTGATAGAGCAGTCTAGATTCAGAGTGGGAGGGGACCACACAAGGGCGAGAATGCCAAGAGGATGTTCTTTGGAGCCATCTTTGGAAATTGACTACTCTAAAGGCCATATTTATTTTATTTATTGATTTATTGATGAGCCGGAGTTTTGCTCTTGCTGTCCAGGCTGGAGTGCAATGGCATGATCTCAGCTCACCGCAACCTCTGCCTCTCAGGTTCAAGTGATTCTCCTGCCTCAGCCTCCTGAGGAGCTGGAATTACAGGCATGCCCCACCATACCAGGCTAATTTTGTCTTTTTAGTAGAGACTGGGTTTCTCTGTATTGGTCAGGCTGGTCTCAAACTCCTGACCTCAGGTGATCTGCCTACCTCGGCCTCCCAAAGTGCTGGGATTACAGATGTAAGCCACTGTACCTGGTCTATTTATTCATTTTTTTGCAACAGAGTCACTTTGTCGCCCAGGCTGGAGTGCAATGGTGCAATCTCTGCTCACTGCAACCTCTACCTCATGGGTTCAGGCAGTTCTCCTGCCTCAGCATAGCAAGTAGTAGCTGGGATTACAGGCATCCACCACCATGCTGGCTAATTTTTTTTTTTTAAGACCGAGTCTTGCTTTGAAGACTGTCGTCCATGCTGGAGTGCAGTGGCATGATCTCAGGTCACTGGCAACTTCTGTCTCCCAGATTCAAGTGATTCTCCTGCTTAGCCTCCCACTACAAGCATGTGTCACTATGCCCAGCTAATTTTTATATTTTTGGTAGAGACGGGGTTTCACCATGTTGGTCAGGCTGGTCTTGAACTCCTGACCTCAAGTGACCCACCACCTTGGCCTCCCAAAGTGCTGGGATTACAGACATGAGCCACTGCGCCTAGCCTTGACCCTGCTAATTTTTTGTATTTTTGGTAGAGACAGGGTTTTGCCATGTTGATCAAGCTGGTCTTGAATTCCTGACCTCAGGTGATCCACCTGTCTTGACCTCCCAATGTGTTGGGATTACAGGTGTGAGCAACCGTGATGGCCTATTTATTTACTTATTTTTTGAAACAGGGTTTCAGTTGGTCACCCAAGCTGTAGTGCAGTGGTGCAATCTCAGCTCACTGCAGCCTCAACCTCCAGGGCACAAGTGATCCTCCTGCCTCAGCCTCCCAAGTAGCTATAGGCATGAGCCACCATGCCCAGCTTATTTTTAAATTTCTTGTAGAGATGAGGTCTCCTTTTGTTGCCCAAGCTGGTCTCGAATTCCTGGGCTCTCAGCCTCCCAAAGTGCTGGGATTATAGGTGTGAGACGTCATGCCCAGCCCACATCTATTATTTTATATAGTACTAATATATGTAAGCAACAGAAGGCACTCAGTCTTTCTGTTTGAATCACTGGCTGGGTGGCCCAACACATAGATTGGTAGATGGATACCTGACTGTTCTTGTTGGTTTTTGTGGATGAGGTGCATGTGATTCTCAGGGCTCAGGTACCTTTACAGTGTTTATTATTCTTCTTCAACATGTCATTCTTTCTGACAAAGTACCTTTTCAGGCATAATGACTTGAGTGGCCAGAGGGCATCATATTCACTGCAGATACTTTGAGAGCTGTAATCCAAGGAAGGAAAAAATAATAATGGCTGTTTATTAGACTGTGTACTGGCTACTGTACTTGACTGACTTAATCATGATAACAGTGTGAAATAGGAATTTCCCCTCAAATGTGGAAGCAGAGGATAATGAACTTGCCCAAGGTGTCACAGCTAGTAGGTGACAGAAGATGGAATTTAAACTGCAATCTGTCTGATTCAGTAAATTGCCTCATATTTTAGTTAGAGTTTTTCTTGGTTAGACTCAGACCATTAAGATCTGTCAGAAGGTTTTATAACAGCAGCACTATTGACATTTGGGGTTGGGTAATTCCTCACTGTGGGAGGCTGTCCTGTGCATTGTGGGATGCTTAGCACTATTCCTGGCCTTCACCTACTAAATGCCAGTAGTGCTCTGGCACCCAGAGCAACAACCGAAAATGTCACCAGACATTGCCACATTTGCCAGGGCAGGAGAGGGGATTCCCACTTTCCTTGAAAAGCACTGGTAAATTATTTCATGATTTGTTGCCCTTTGATCTTGCTGGTTTTTAAAAATATGACATTAGGCCAGGAATGGTGGCTCACACCTGTAATCCCGGCACTTTGGGAGGTGAGGTGGGCAGATCACCTGAGGTCAGGAGTTTGAGATCAGCCTGATCAACATAGTGAAATCCCATCTCTACTAAAAATACAAAATAAACTGGGCATGGTGGCACATGCCTCCCAGCTACTTGGGAGGCTGGGGCAGGAGAATTGCTTGAACCCAGGAGATGGACGTTGCAGTGAGCCAAGATTGTGCCGTTACACTCTAACCTGGGCAACAAGAGTGCAACTCCGTCTCAAAAAAATAAAAGTAAAAATAAAAATTTGACCTCTCATAAGGATCTGACAGTGACTTCAAACCATCTTCTTAGGATAGTGAATATTAGTACTTCCTGGTTCTGGTGGTCTTGCGTCATGTCTTTCTCTCATTGCCTCTCTCCTCTTTTACCTTATCTTTTGTCTTTTGTCTCTGACTTTTCTAAATAAAGTGCAGCTGGGTAAAGTGGTGTTTGTAAGGACTTTTTACACAGGTATCGATTTAGCAGGTATTCAGAACTCTGAGATTACAGCCATTAGTTCTAGTAAAAAGAAAGCAATTTACATCTTCTAATTATAGTAGAGGGGAGAATGCATAATTTTTAGCAAGCTGGGGATCAAATGGCTTCCAGACTTTACAGAGTTCATCCTCATCAGGGTAGTATTGATTGACATGCTGGAGGAACGGGGGAGGAGAGTGGAAATTGCAGCTTCTCTACTAATTGTACTTTAGGTGTCATTTATGACAATTTCATGTTGTCTAGACAGAGGGGAAATGGTGGAGAAATTATTTCAGTAGAGTCAGATGCTGAGTCCAAAAGGAATCAGGATGGTTGCTGAAGTCAAGATCAGGGTGGAAGGACAAGTAGTACATCTCCAGAGGCTAATCAGTGAAATCGGATGTCACTAAGAAGCAATTCAGAATGAACCTTGGATATAAGAAAAGTGATTGTACTCTGAGCTTTGTGTTAGCTCAAGGGCTAACAGTGGATTGTTTGGGGTTGCAGCTATAGTCTCTGCCCTCATATTTCTGCAGATTCTAGAAACCTCATCCCATGGACAGATACGAGCCAGGAAAGCGCCTCTTTGCCTCTGGTTAATAAACACCCCCGCACATTGTGCTTTGCTTTTCCCTCATTCTCTTGAGGTTTCATGTACTAACTCACTTTGCCTTTGTGATACGGGTCCTAAGATTTTACTTCCTATTATATAGTGTTTGCAGTATACCAGGGTCAAGAGCCTGTCACTTCTTAATGAGTGGCCTTGGTCAAGGGTTTTTAAAGTTTCAGGTCAGAAATGTGAATGTGAAAAAATGTCTTATAAGACCTTCACAGGTTTGCTAGTATCACAGCAATAAATTATTCTACCAGTATATTCTTTGTAGACTTAGTGGGCCTGGAGGTGGACTTTTAAGGATTTGTCTGTGCTTCTGAATAAAATTAGCTAAGAATTCAGGATTATGGAATTCTGCAAATTCCAGGGGGAAATCAGTGAATTAGGATGTACTGCTTCTTAAAATCTCAACCTATATACCCCACCTGTTGCATGTGGGGGCGTGTGTGCACGTGGCATCAAAACTAGCTGTGGACTTTTCATAGATTTGGCCTTACTCATTCTCTGGTGAAAAGCCTCTGATTCCAAATTCCTAGTTAAAAAAAGTCTGTGGTCTGTGAGCAGACCTCCCAAGTCTTCCAGAGAAATAGATTTGGATACCAAGTAAAGATGTCCATGTAGATCAGCTTGGGCTTTTGAATTTACTTGCTAACAAAAGTGAGGTTTTTTTTTATCATACATTCAAGTTTTATAACTATAGTGTAATGTGTTGAGGGTATATAGGAGCTAAGCATAGTGCCAACCAATCATCTTAGAAATGTATTAAAAATAACTACACACCAGAGAGTTAGCAGAGGGTCATATGTTCCCAGAGGGAACTGACTGACTTTTCAGACAAGACTTTTGTAGCACTGGCTAGGTGATTGCACACTATGTGTACATTCTGTTGCCAGCTTCTTCCCTTTTGCTATCTGTGATTATGTTGTGCTCTCATGTTCTGCCATCTACCGATCACTGCCCAGAGGCACTGAGGCAGATGTTAATCTTTTGTAAAGATGTTTTTAAGCTTTTCTGGTGAAAGGCATTGTTTGCACTCTGTAAGTTGTTTATGTTTGATAACAGTAAAATAAGGCTAATCTACACTATAGGCACTGTGGTGTCTTTCTCTAATATGTCTTTTTTTTCCTGAGGTTACCAGCCTTATAGCAGTGCCCCTTGCCTTGGCCCACCCCACATCAGGGGCCGGAATTGCCTGCCAGTCTCTGCTGGCAGCTGCATTGCATGCTTTAAGTGCACCCCTCAAACTAGGGGGCCCTGCAGCAATCAGATGAATGCCTATCATTGGATAACTTAAACGATAATTGCTAGTGTTTGAAATGGGGAGGCTTAGATGTCTCTGCATTAGAACAGAGATGTCAATTTGAAAATCATAATAGAGGTGTCGTTTCAGAACACACAATTATTTTTTACAAAGAATAAGGGCTTGTCATCTCCCAGCCCAGGCATGCGCCAAGGCAGAGATTGGAGACTTGCAAAGCAAGATTCCAAAATGGAGAAAGCCACAGTGCATTCCAGTTTATTTGGCCTCCTGTTTCACCCCCTGGCAAACATTGCCCTCTTTCCCCCTGTGGGGGTCTCTTTTAGCAATACACAGTCCAGGAGCATCAGTGGTAGTTTCCCAGGGAAGTAGCCGGCCTCTGACTTTTTGATTTAATGAGCCTCTCAGGGACCAGGCTACACTACATTTATCAGGATGACTTTGTCAGCACTTTAACCTGAGCAGCATAAGTGACCAGAGGGGATGAGGGTGATGTAAGCAGTTTCTGAAAACGTTGTTCCTTCATGAGTTTTAGTGTGAGTTTTTGGACATCTAGCAACCTTGTCTGAGAGTCATGGGGCCAGTGAGGGGCAACCAGATCTGTCTTCTTGCTTATTCTCCCAAGTCTAGTCAGGCCTGCTGATTCATCACTTAGTATTTGTTTGCCTCCTGTTACATGTTACTTAGGATGTGAGTTTTGATAGTGATAAAAAGATGACTTGGATCCAGTACCTGCTTTCGTGTAGGTTCTAGTCCAGTAGCAAAGACCAGACATAAATATTAGTTACTGGGTGATTTGAGAAGTCCTCTTAAGAGAGCTACAAAGTGCTCTGGGGCACTGAGGAAGAGAAGGTGAACTTCTGGCTGGAGGAGTCAGGTATTTGAGGTTTGAAGGCTTTTTACAGTCCATAAGGAAGAGGAACTTTCCAGAAAGAAGAAATTGCCAAGATAAATAACAGAGGTGCGTTAGTTTAGCTAGAACAGTGGATTCCCAAAGCAAAAATTATTTTTACAATGATGCTGAGACATTCTTTGTGTTTTTCAGTCTCATTCTTTCACAAGTATACAGTGTTTTCTAGAGGATACATGACATGTAATGAGGCTATCATCCTGACGGCTAATTGAATGCTTGCTTGTGTATTAAAAAGTTGAAATTAAATATTGATAGCTGAAACTGATACAAATGGAATCTCTTTAGGATCCTCATAATTTGTAAGGGTGTTAAAGGAGTCCTGGGACCAAAAAGTTTGTAAACCACTGGACTAGAGCATATAGTATATCCAAAAGGAATGAGAAGTTTGGCTGCAAAGCTTGACTACCCAATGCCCTGCTGAGGAATCTGGATTTTATTTTCTAGGCAGAAGGGAGCTTTTATTCGGGCTTTGGCTCTCCTGGTTGGAAATAGCAGTTGCCATCCAGGCATTAAAGCCAGGCTATAAAGTTATGCATTAGGCATGGGGCACCAGCGGCATCTTACCTTCTGGGAGCCAGCATTCCCTAACAGTAGGGGCCAAAGAGTTCTAGCAACTGATTGTTTCCAGTGGTTGGAGAAAGTCTGAATATGTTTGTTTGCTTTAGGATATTGATTTTTCTCTGTGATCTGACAACCATTAAAAGAATATCTTCAGGGTGTAATTGTTTAGTAAGAAGGAGTTCTCACTGGCTTATTTCATATGGACTAGTACCCAAACTTTTCGCTTCTCAACCCTGATATCCATTGAATTTGAAGTGAAGGGGCTGGGTGTGGTACCTCAGGCCTACAATCCCAGTTTTTTGGGAGGCTGAGGCCGACGTTTCACTTGAGGCCAGGAGTTTAAGACCAGCCTGGCCAACATGGTGAAACCCCGTCTCTACTAAAAATAGAAAAATTAGCCAGGCATGGTGGTATATGCCTATAGTCCCAGCTATTTGGGAGGCTGAGGCAGGAGAATCGCTTGAGCCTGGATAGCAGAAGTCGCGGCGAGCCGAGATTGCACCACCGCACTCCAGCCTGGGCAACAGGGACGCTGTCTCAAAAAATGAAATGAAATGAAATAAAATAAAGTAAAATAAGATAATGACGTAAAAGTTCTTTTCTTTCAGTTGATATGCTCTGACCACTTTTTTTTCTTTTCCAGAGCTTTCTTTTACTGTTTTAAAAATTGTATTCCTAGTGATGGAGACTACAGCGGATACAGGGAACCTCTTTGCTCATAATTCAGAATCTTAATCAGGGAAAGAAAAAATAGTTGTATTCATTTTCAAGTGTTAGACCTTTTACAGCTTGAATTGTGTGCCTATTATGAATTTAGCAGGGCTTAATATCCATTTTTGATGGTTTTTTCTAGTGTACAATACTTTGATTTCAAGTTATTTTTTGTTCTGTCTGTTAGTAACTCTACTTACCATTTAAAGAATTTTATTTAAGCAAATGTTTTAGAGCCAGGGTGGGCAAACATTTTCTATAAAGGGCTAGGCAGTAGATACTTTAAGCTTGTCTCAATCTGGATTCTTCAGTGCTGCCTTGCTAGCTCCAAAGTAGCCACAGGTAATATGTAAATGAATGGATATGGCTGTGTTCAATGAAAACTTTATTTAAAGGAAGATAGCTGACCCGGGCTGTAGTTTACCACACCTGCTTTAGAGCATTAGGGCAAGTTGCTATTTGAAGAAATCCTTTTTACAAAGTAATTCTTTTGAAAACAAATGGCTATCTCTTGCTTTTCAGTATTGTAAGATTTTTGTATGATATATGTTTTTCTTTTTTTCTTTTGAAATAATATCAGACTTGCAGAAAAGCTGCAAAAATAGTACAGAGGATTCCCATATACTCTTCACCCACATTCTCTAAATGTTAACATTTTACCCCATTTTCTTTATTATTCTCTTTTGTTCTCTCTCTCTCTCTCTCTCTCTCTCTCTATATATATATATATATATATATATATGAATATGGATATGGTTATGTGTATAGTTTTTAAAAAATATTTAAAGTTATCCCATTTTTTAAGTATTCCTTTTTTTTTTTTTGAGACTCACTCCATCACCCAAGCTGGAATGCAGTGCGTGGTCTTGGCTCACTGCAGTCTCTGCCTCCAGAGTTAATTGGGTTCAAGTGATTATCCCGCCTCAGCCTCCCAAGTACCTGGGACTACAGGCACACGCCACCATGCCTGGCTAATTTTTGTATTTTTAGTAGAGATGCGGTTTCACTGTATTGGCCAGACTGGTCTTGAACTCCCAGCCTTGGCCTCCCAAAGTGTTGGGATTACAGGCAAGAGCCACTGCACCTGCCCAAGTATTCAGTATTCTTAAAGTAATATATAGTTTGATAGAGCAGTGGCCTTCAGACTTAAAAAAACAAAAAAACACCTTATTAATAAAATGCTTTTGAGTAATCTATGTGTTATGATTATATATTATATAGCAGAAATTGGAATATTTTCCCCTTGCTGTCCAGTGGATCAAATAGTACAACCCCTGGTATACTTCACTTGGACACCAGTGGTGTACAGAATGAACCGGGCATGCTTGCAGAGAAAAGAAGGAAGAATTTGTTTTGTTTTTTGTATTTTTATTTTCCTCAACTTCAATGATGGCAGCTTCAAACCTGACCAAGCTTGTCTGAGTTCTTCCTAGGCCCTCCCTGATTTCTTGTGATCATTTAAGTCAAGTTGAATTTGCGGTGGTCACAGCAAAGCATGCAGAACTGCCATCCCCATTCCATTTTCTCCTGCCATTTCCCATTGAGGGCTCTCTGTAACAGGCTACCCTGGGAAAGAAAGATCTTTTTTTTGAGGTTCCTAGGAATGGTGGCGATGATCTTTGCTCATCTAGTAACTCTAGTTTTTTCTTTATTCCACACCTATTGGAGAAGCCTATTTTTACTCCAGATAGTACTTGTATTATAACTATGAAGAACTTATGTTTCATCAGTGATGTGTGTATGTATATTCACAGTGACTGGCTTTCCTGATTTTGTGTATTAGCAGTAAAATGACATGTGGCTTGCCAGTTCCACCGTATAGTCTGGGCAGCAAATGTTGCCAACACATTCTATAGTAAGTAGGCACAGGGGATGCATGTTCCAAAAGAACTTCAGCAGAGAGTCTCCAGAGACAAAGCTTAGCATTTTGGTTCTATTCTGACTTAAAGAAATCTAATTAAGGCAGGAAGTTAAGGTGGGAAGTAGACTTTGCAGGACTGTAAAATGGAGTCATTAAAATTGAAGCGATCTAATGCAAACCCTTCAGATCAGGAATCTCCTTTACAGCATTTCTGATAAATCACCCCATTTCACTCAGTACTGTCATTGCTTTAGCAGAGCTGGGGTAATATTTGCCTCTGTTACTATGATCAATTTCCAGGCAGAAGTGCTTAAGAAGGATGTATTTTTGTTTGTTTGTTTGTTTTGAGATAGAATCTTGCTCTTTCACCCAGCCTGGAGTGCAGAGGTGTGATCTTAGCTCACTGCAACCTCTTCCTCCCAGGTTCAAGTGATTCTTCTTCCTCAGACTCCCTAGTGGCTGGATTACAGGCATGTGCCACCACGTCTGGCTAATTTTTTGTATATTTAGTAGAGACGTAGTCTCACCATGTTGCCCAGGCTGGTCTTGAACTCCTGAACTCAGGCAGTCTGCCCACCTAGGCTCCCAAAGTGCTGGGATTACAGGCATGAGCCACTGTGACCAGCCAAGAAGGATGTATTTGGGTCACTCGAAGGATGCTGCTTCCCAAAGGGCCTCAGCTTACTAAATGGCCACTTGGAGGATAATATGACAGGACAGAGTGACATTCAGGACTAACTCTAGAGCACTTTAGGGTGGAACAAGCTTCTAGGTATTCTAGGAGAATCAGCCGTTCTCAGACCTTGCTTTCATTTGTCAGCTCACACCCAGTTCCTGAAGAACTGGTTTATTAATGATGAATAAGTACTATAAAAAGAAAAGTTCTGTATAAGAAGGCATAAGTTACCTGAGTACTTGTCTCAAAATTTTGCTTTTCTTTTATTCTCCAGACTATGTACCTTTCATTACCCTTACCTATTCCACACATACTGTAATTTAAAGACATGGCATTATTTTATATGTTCCGATGAAATCATGAAAAAATCCTGCCAATAGCCAGGCACAGTGACTAACGGCTGTAATCCCAGGACTTTAGGAGGCTGAGGCAGGAGGTTCACTTGAGGCTAGGAGTTTGAGACCAGCTTATGGAACATAACGAACATAACCAGACCCTGTCTCTCGGGAAAAAAAAATCCTCCCAATTAAACTTTCACACAATTGCAAGATGCACCCAAACTTCAGACACATTAAAATGTGAAAAGAAAAAGTATGTCTTAGAATTGATGAAACAGCATTTCTGCCACTGGAACCATAGTACTGTTACTGAAGATTCAGTCTTTCAACCAGAGAGATGTATTTTACTGCTTTCCTCTCTTCCTCATTTGTTACGTCATGTTCTCTCTGTTCAGTGGTAGGATTGTTGCAAGTGTCCAGGTGTGGGGATATCGGGATATCGGCCTTGTCTAGAGAGAATACATTATTTGACAGTTGGTTGTCCTGGGCAGGAAAAGTTGCAAGCCAGGTTGATAGGGTCTTCACTATGTTTCTTCCCCAGGCTGTTATGGGAAGCCAGTTGCTGAGATAAAGTGACTGCACATGACTATACCTAAAGCCAGCTGGTTTTAATAACAGTGAATTGAATTAAATCAATTGGAGAAGATTGGTAGCTGCTGTCCTTATCCTGCAGCTCTGCTTTAAAAGAGTCTGGCAGGGAGCCGGGGACCTGTTCCTAGGAGAGGCAGGCAAGATGCTGCTGGAGAGGAACAATACGCATTTCTCTCTGAGACCATTTCCTCTGAAACGTGTTCTGGGGCAGAAGCTTGATTGGCTGCCAAGGCACATATGAGTTGAGAAGCACCGTGTCAGACATGGCAAACCAGGGAGCCCCTGGGCCATGTTTATCATATGTGTTCTAACTGGCCCTTGTTGTACCAAAAAAGAAAAAAAGTTGTAGCAAAAATTTAACAATCTGGAGATTTTATGCAAAAGTACAGATTTCTGGCTTTCCTTAAAAAATAGGAAAAGCCAGCAATACTGAGCCTATATTCTAACTTTGTAACAATTGGCTGGAGCTAAACGATGGGCCACAGACCTTCCTGTTTGTCAGTCTCCATTGATCACAGTGAATACATATGCACTTGTTTCCTGCCTGGACCCTGGAAGGTCCTGGAATACAAAATACAGGTTTGAGGCATCTTGGAGTTAATACAGGCCTTCCCTGGAGTCCTGTTACTGTCTCTTAATGGTTATGTGCCACAGAGTGATATACTTTAGCTCCTGGGCCCAGTATTCTCACTTGTGTAGTCATACCTACCTTTCTAGGTTGTGATGAGGTTTAAACAAAGAAATAGATATGAAGGTGCTCAGCATCAAAAAGTGTTCAAAAAAATGTATGTGTCACATAGCAGTTGAATTTGTGATTGGGCTAGATTATGTAAGTAAAAGTTTTCATCAGTTGTTGAGAGCCTCTTATATATATATATGTATTTTTTTATTTTTATTGATATAGTATAGTTCTATATCTGAGGAGTACTCATTCTCACAAAAAAAGAGCATGGGCAGAGCAGAATGGATAGACAGTAAGTGGATGTGGATGATGACATGGAGTAACCGAACACCAAGATAAATGTTAGCACTAGGTGATAATCTCTGTGTGTGCCTAATTTTCCCTCCTGTGTTGATCCCAACCTATTTGTTTACTGGAGGTACTGCAAATAGAAACAAGATCATGTCTCTGAAGCACTTGTTCGTTTCTCATTGAAGAGCAGTATTCAGCAGAATGCAGTGGTCATGTCCAGTGTGGGAGCTCTGCAGCTCTTCATTTATTTATGTCTCTATCTACTTAGCTTGCAGGAAGGGTGTGATCCCAGATAACAGGCATTAGCTGGCTGCAAAAGGGGGAAGTTATGTATCTTCCCCCATTTTTCCTTATGAATGACCTCTGAGTTGGTAATTGACAGGGATTATTGCCATTTTTTTAATCTCTGCTAGGAGGCTGCTGGAATCTTCCCTCATTTCATTATCCCATTATGATGAAGCAGGATCCAGAGAGCACCCAATTTACCCAGACCCGGAGAGGTAAGGCCAAAGTGAGAAATGGCATTAGGTGGGGGGGGGGAGGGGCGGCCCTTGGGGTTGTCATGCTGTTGGAAGCTCCATTCTGTGCCTCTCTGGTCCTGTTGCTCTTTTATTCTTCAGTTAGTTTTGAGACAGGTGGTTCAGGTGATGGGGAAGTGTTGCAGGTAAGTGAACAGTCCCTCTGGTGACAGAGGGTTATGACCAAGCTCTTGTCCTTTGGGACTCATTTCTGCAAGTGGGGTACTAGAGGGAAACCTGGAGAGGCCACAGGTAGTCATAGGATACTCTTTTTCTGTTGGCCAGAGAGGCTGTTGCCATTCAGATGGACAGCCAACAGGAGAACAAAATTCTTTTTATTTATAGGGAAATTATATACAAATTAAACAAAAACTTGATTTGCTTTCATTTGAGAGGGAATTTAGATTATCAAAAGGCAGAAGTCAAGCTCCTGCAGGTACTGACATTTTTGGAGACTGCCCAAAGGAAGAGATGACCGAAGAAGAAATAAATGGATTAAAAAGTTGACATTTTATTAAAGTGCTTACTTTACAAGTCTTTATATCAGACGACATTTGAGACTGGGCACAGGGGCTCACGCCTGTAATCCCAGCACTTTGTGAGGCTGAGTCAGGCAGATAACTTGAGGTCAGGAGTTCAAGACCAGCCTGGCCAACATGGTGAAACCCCATCTCTACTAAAAATACAAAAAATTAGTTGGGCGTGGTGGCGGATACTTGTAGTCCCAACTACTTGGGAGGCTGAGGCAGGAGAATCATTTGAACCAAGGAGGCAGAGATTGTAGTGAGCTGAGATTGCACCACTGCAGTCCAGCCTGGGCAACACAGCGAGACTCTGTCTCAAAAAAAAAAAAAAAAAAAGATTTGAAAAGTTCTGAAGAGATAAAAAATAAAACAAAAATTATTTCAATGAGTTCAAGGTCTTCCTTTCACTGATGCTGATAACTGAGGACCAAGGGTGGCATATTGATGGATATGACATTTATCCACCACAGCCAGATTTATGGATTCTGTTAGTGATCTAAAAAGGCACGGTATTTAAGCAACTCTAGAGCACATTATGAGGCTTTGCCAAAAGAAAAGGGTAATTTATAATTGGGGGTTGGCAGGTTAGTGGTGTAGGTTAGGTAAAAGAAACAAAATGAATTTTGCTCTAGATTAAGAATTTTAGGTCTGCCTGGGAAAACCTTTAAACCAAATTGATTCCAGGAATATTAAGTGATTTTGCTGTTGCCACAGTTATGTCATGACACTAGCATTCTTCTGAGATACTGGTGTAAATAAAGATTCTCCATTATTCTCTTAGTTCCTTTTCCACACCCTAGAAATGACAAACCTAAGAAGGATCAGGGAACATAAGGATTGATGACTTTAAAACAGGCAGGCACCTTAGATGATGAGCGAAGCAAGGAGTTTATGTGAGTCTCTAATGATATTTGAGGATTAAATATAAGGGAAAGGAATTTTTCATATGAATCAATTACTTTGAAGCACTGAAATAGAGTAAGTTCTTGCAAGAAAGACAGCAATAGGCATCTCATCCCCAGAACTTTTTTAACCTGGCAGTGTTCTGCAAGGATACTTTAAGACCGTGATTTCCCCTCCTTTTGTGTAATAAATCTGTTATTTATCCTACTGTGATCTTTATCACAGAAAGTGTCATATTTTTGATATTGGTATTTTCACATTTTTCCTTTGGACACCAAATAGGTATTTTTTTTGGAGAGGGAAGTATTTTTCCTTGAAGAAAATTTAAGGGTTTATTTAAACATTTAAAATGTTCACTTGGAAGACTTCAGGGTTGTTTGATGATTTTCCAGCTCTTTGTGGGAGGATGATTGTTACTACCTCATTACTGGTTGTTGAGTTTCTTTTTTCTTGTAGGCGTCACCCTGTAACACTATGTATAGATCAGGGCCTTAGTGAAACACCAACTCAGCATTCAGATCCTTAGCTTCCCTCTGTATATCTAAAAGGACAAGGCTAGGATATGCTTGTATTTGATAATTGTGACAGGAATCCTTTTTAAACCATTAATCTATAGTTTCATAGCTTGGGGAATTCCTATGCCCCTATATAAAAGGGCAGTCTTTTTATTATCAGCAGCATCAACATATGTCTACCTCTGTCACCAATAATATTTTTTTCCATTACTTAGGATAGTCTATAAAGTGAGTACTTATGATCACTTTTCAGAATTGGTTCCAAATAAAAGGGTCTTCTTTCTCCTCTTGAAAATTTTCTCCTTTTATGTTCTTTTCTAGTCTGCTTGACTTGAGAATTTAAGCAATGCTTGATTTCTGCTGGAAGAGTTCTGCATATCGGGCAGATATAAGAACAATGCGTGAACACTGACTTCTGTTGGTGGAAAATCTAGGATTCTGTGATTCATCTTTGCAAAATGCGTGGGAACAGGGGCTCAAACAGATAACGAAAGTTCCTCCAGTTGCGGGTTTTAGGAACTAGCTCTTGTTCTTTGATTCTCTTGGCCAAGGCATGTGCCTCCCATGCCTGCTTGCTATACAAAGATGTTATAATACTGACTCATTGGTGTTCGTTGCAGCACGTCATTCTGTAAAGCAGACTTTTGAGTTCAAAAGATTGTTAGCTGGTCTGCTTGGGAATTCCATTTCCTGGTTGGCCAGAAGCATACCACCTATGATGACAGACATTTCAGAGGCAGCCTATGTTCCTCTAGCAGTTGGTTGCAGTTGTAGATTTACTGAGGACCTCTTCACAAGATATTTGCCAATATTTTTTGTACCATTTGGATATGACTGTTCCTATTTCTATAACTGTTTCTATTTTCATTCTTAATCAGTTTTTTTCAGATTGCCATTAAAAAACTGAAGATCTATGCTTTTCTCCTTTTATATTCAAACATTATAGAAGTATATAAAATACTGAAGTCCCAGGAATCCTCATTAGGATTTCTGTGCCCCCCTTATAGTGTTTTTTCCTAGTAACAGCAACATATTTTTGTATATATATTAGTGTATACAGATCATTCTTCAATTTTTCTCCCCCTTAAGATTTTATTTTAGAGGACTTTCCTTGTGCATATATAGAAATAATTTAGTCCCTTTAATTGCTACGTGGTGTTTCTTTGTATGGATGTATTAATAATTTATTTAATTTGTTGCTGGGCATGTGGGTTACTTCTCAGTTTTTTTCACTAATGCTGACAATATTGCAAATGAACTTTCGTGGTTTTCTTTGAGACAGAGTTTTGCTGTTGTTACCCAGACTGGAGTGCAATGGCACGATCTCGGCTCACCGCAACCTCCGCCTTCTGGGTTCAAGCAATTCTCCTGCCTCAGCCTCCCGAGTAGCTGGGATTACAGGCGCGCACCACCATGCCCAGCTAATTTTTGTATTTTTAGTAGAGATGGGGTTTCACCTTGTTGACCAGGATGGTCTTGATCTCCTGACCTCGTGATCCACCCGCCTCGGCCTTCCAAAGTGCTGGGACTATAGGCGTGAGCCACCGCGCCCGTCCTGAACTTTCTTATATATATCTTTGTAACCTTGTGTGTTTCTGTGGGATAAAGTTTCTAGTGGAGTTATTGAGTCAACGTGTGCCTGGAGCATGCTTTTAGTCTTGAAATTTTTTAGTAATTCATTTAATATTATCATAGAAAACATTTTTCTGTTATTGTTCCTCTCCTGTTTTCAGTCCATAGCATGAAATTATAGAATAGTGTTGTGAGAGATGGCAGAAAACTTGAGAAGGCAACGTGGAGGACTGTAGGGGACTCTGGAAGTTTTCATGGAGTAGTAAGATATTGAAGCCATAGTTTACAGAATATAGATGTGGACTAATTATTTACAGGAATAGCCCTCATAAGGGAGAAAAAAGATGAACAACTGTCACCTTCCATATCGCCCAGTGCCCACGTAGCCTCTGATGCTCTGATTGTAAGAAATAGAAAATCTCTTTTAAGTTTTTCTGTTAGATTTTCTGTTCTCCAAAATATATTTTATTCTCAGTCTCAGCTCAGAATTTTTTTCCCCATGTTATAAATATCTATGATTATTCTGTAAGGGAGAAAAAAGAGGTTCCAAGAGATCATTCTAAGGAGGTAGGACAAATCTGGAGCTATGTATACATGTTGGAGAAGAAAGAAGTCCTGGTGAAGATACCTGTGGAGGCCTTCTTTAATCGTCTTAGGCTTCCCATCTCCTGGCCTCTTTTCTCATCTATAAAACAAGATGGTAGATATTGCTCAGGTCCCTGTCATGTCTTCCATTTTGTGTATGGATGGCGATCAAGGAAAAGCTGTGAATGAGCACAGCTCTGTGTAGAAAGCACCCTGAGGAGCTACAAGTGTACCCTAAGAAGCTAGAAGGAAAGGTCCAGTGTTATTCTCTTGGGGAGGGGCAGCTGTTCCTCAGAAGATGTCTGGTTAAGCCGCCTGTTTGCCTTATCTCAGAACAGAAACACTGGCCATAATCCGATAAGCATATTCTGCAGTGCAAACTTCCTGGTGAGTTAAATGCCCTTTAATTTTCATGTCTCTGGAGTTCACCTCAGCAGGGAGATGCCATGGGAGAGCTGGATCGACTGCCTTTCACAGTATTCCCCGCATTAGTGCTAGTTTGTGTTTGTCCATCTTTGTCTCTCTCAGATTATCTCCTGCTGCATCCTACGCCCAGAGGATGATCCAGTATCTCTCAAGGAGAGACAGTATTTGCCAGCACTCTTTGTGCTACCAACAGAACCGTCTCTGTTCTTCCACCTCCTCCTCTTCCTCAGACAACCAGGGTCCATCAGTAGAGGGAACCGACTTGGAACTGTAGGACTTTGAGTAAGTACATACTCAGCTTGCTTTCTTCCCTCTCCTCTCAAGCTTGGAGTACTTCCATGCTGGCCACTGTCAGAGCAACAATGGTGGATGTTCTTGCTCCCAGCTCCTCAGTTATTATTTATGAGTAACAGGATGCGGTGAGGAAGAGAGGGTTAAGATGCCCAGAGCACTCCCACCTCTGGCAGTTGCCTTGCTGATTCACTGGAGCCAGAGGACAGAGACCGCCCATTGGTCCCTAGGCCAGAGTGCCAGAGGATGGTGGCTGCTGCCCCTCCGGCAACATTTTTATTTACCTTGTGCATGTACAGTGACCGTGGAAAACTTCTCATGGACTGTCTTTACCACATCAGGGAGGCTGGAGGGTTGGTGTTTTTTCTCCTAAGCAGAGTAGCTGTGGAGATGTTGTCTTCATTCTGGAATACTTGAATTTCCCTAGGAGGTGGCTTTTCTGTCTTACTGCCCTGATCAGACTGATTTCTTAAGATCCTATTCCCTGGCCTTAACTTCCTTCATTTCTGTACTCATACCCTCCACTCAGGAACTTTAGAAAGTTGTCTGTCAAATTAACGTGGTGGATTAAGAAGTGATTTCTTGCTTCTTTGGGCTTTTTCGGTGGTCAGTGGGGAGAGCCGCTGGGGAGTGCAGTAAGAGCAGTCAGCCCCAGGCTCTAGAATTTAAGCTAGCCAGTCTTACTGCTGGGTTTTGCATTCTCTCACCTGCTGCTCCTGACTTTTCTAGCCATTCATCGTGTTTCCTTCCATTCCTGAAACTGAGCTTTCAAGGCCTGTATCAAATTGGACATTTGTTTCTTGTTTTGATTCCTTACATTTTGGTATTGTCAAACATAAAAGCAAGAGAGAGGGCAGAGCGGTGAAGCATTGTTTCTTCCTCCTTTTTCGCTGTTGTCTGTGGAAGAGGACAGCCTGTCAGTCATTTCCTCCCTGCCTTCCATCTTGACAGAGCGGGGTCAGGTCTGGGGCCTTAAGAGTTCTCGCCTCCCTCTCAGCCTTCTTCCTTAATTGAATGGATAGTTCCCTACAAGCCATCTTCCAACAAAGCTTTATGATGCGTTTGAGAAACCTCTTTGCCAGAAAGCACTAAGAGAGTGGACACAACCTTTGTACCAATTTGCCTTCCTGATGCTGTTGTTAAACACACTAGCATTGCTCTTAGAAGCAAAAGGAAAACTAAGTGGGAGGTTTATTTGTCTGAGAAAAATGTAAATGTGAAAGAAATGCAGGAATGGCCTGAAGCAGCAGTGGTGTGACAAATGGAGATGAGGTCATGGTCCTCTCTTGTCAACTGCAAGAGAAGAGCAGAGCTGCCTTCTGACTGTCAGCCTGTTCCTTCTCCCTTCTGTCCACTCTAGGGCAAGGTGGATGCATATATCAGCAGTAAAAGAAACAGAGTATCTCTGTTCCCTTAGCCAGGCAGACGCTTGTAGTGAAATATGTTCTGTAGATATTATGGCTTTTCCAGCACCAGGATCTATTCAGGGAAGCACTTTAAAGGTACATGCCAAGGCTGCTGGCACTTAGTGTTGCTGAAAAGCCTGGGTGACTTTCTCTCCGTAATGCTGTGGAGCCCTGGGAATCAGTCCTGTGCATTGCCTAGCCCTCTTTCTATGCACGCCTGGGAGGCTGTGCTATCTCTTTGCAATGGTAAAATATGGGGCTCATGCCTTCAAGCTGTATCTTGCCTCATGACTTGTCCTTCACAAGGGAGTTCTGGGTTAGTTTAAAATGTTCTGTTCTTGTCTCACCTTCCCTTTCTTCTGCTACCACCTCCTCTCTTTCTCCCCTTCCTTCCCCCTCGATTTTCCTGTGTCAGACTGCCTCCTCCTCATGCTCCCCCCAGCCCACCTGTGTGCTCTCCCCCACCCCTCCCCTGACTTTAGCATGACCTGAATTTACATTTCCTTCTTCACCTTTCATGCACTGACTTACTGTTTTTTCTTAGGGGGTCTTGTATTGCTCCCTGGTTAGTAACAATGGACTCATTTCTCTAATAATCCTTGGAAAGTCCCTCCTGGGGTGTTTGCCTTTCTTTTTGGGCTGATGTAGACCAGAATCTTGTTTTTAATAGCAGCTATGGATTAGTCACCTCAACATTAGTAGTCCAGGTCTTCTAGTAAAGTATGTTGCTGGCTGGTTGAAACTATTCTTCCTCTGTCTCCTTCTCTGCCCACCTCCCTCTACTGTAAACTGAATGCTGCTTGTGGTTGCTCCGGTTCTCTGAGTGTCTATGTGCTCCATGAGGAGGGAGAATAACAAGGAATGTACCAGCCCATTTTAATTTTTCTGCCTGAATATTTTGCCTTAGCTTTGGTAACTAGAAGGAAAGTTAGAGGCTTGTGTGTCACAATTTGTAGTTTTTTCAGGTACAGAGAATTTCTGGGTTCTGTGATAAATGAAGATTTGGCTGCCGAAGTGTTTTCCAGAGTGGCTGTACTGTGTTTAATTCTGATGAGCTATGGATTAGTCACCTCAACGTTAGTAGTCCAGGTCTTCTAGTAAAGTACTAGTAAAGTACTAGAAGACCTGGACTACTAACGTTGAGGTGACTAATCCATAGCTGCTATTAAAAGCAAGATTCTGGTTTTTAAATCTATCAAGAGTACCACCTTCTTCTTCATGAAGCGACAGCAGCATCATTATTTCTCGCCTTAAGGAGATACTTTTTTCTGGAGCATGCTTTCAATAGATTTAATAGTTCAAAGCATCCCGTATTATTTAACATTTAGGTCCCTTCGGTTTTATCCCTGATTTTAGGTATGATTGTGAAAGGCATCCTGTAAAGAATTTTGCTGTACATCTCAGGCTGTTTCTTTAGGCAAAATTCCTAAAAACGGGATTACTAAGTTAAAGGGTGAGCTTTTCTTTCACCTTTTGACACACATCGGCTTCCTAAATTGTTGTGCCAACTTCCATTAGGATCAGAGTGAGGGGCTGGCCACCCCCTTCCTCTCTGATTTGAAGGGCCTCATCACGCAGTGAGGATATTTCTCTTTCCAGTGCCTATTTTCACCGTTTCTGTTTTACCTGATGTACTCTGCTTCGGGTGATTTTTTGTTTGTTTGTTTTGTTTTGTTTTGAGATGGAGTTTTGCTCTTGTTATCCAGGCTGGAGTGCAATGGCGCGATCTCAGCTCACTGCAACCTCCACCTCCTGGGTTCAGGCAATTCTCCCGCCTCAGCCTCCCGAGTAGCTGGGACCACAGGCACGCGCCACCATGCCAAGTTGACCAGAATGGTCTCAATCTCTTGACCTCGTGATCCACCCGCCTTGGCCTCCCAAAGTGCTGGGATTACAGGCGTGAGCCACTGCACCCGGCCAGCGCTTTGGGTGTTTTTTAGTCCACAGGTGTTTCAAGCTGCTGTGTCATCAAACGTACCAGTCTGTTCTTTCGTAGTTTGTCTTTGGAGATACACTGGCGCGGCTTCCCCATCTGAAGAGCATGGAAACAGTCACTTACACCGCTCTATCTTTTTCAAGACTTTGACATTTAGCACTGTATATATTTGTTTGTGACTGTTAAGTGTGTGAGACACAGCACAGAGCACATGGCATGCAGGCAAGTTTAACAGATAGTAACAGAAATGCCCACCCCGAGATATCCAGGGAGAGGAGGAAGCCATTTAGTGTTTGCTTTGTACATTTACGTAGAGGTTAAAACCAAGCAAAATTGAACTGTATATTGTTTAAGAATACACCTTCAGAACTGTAAAAAGCAAGGGAGTTTGTTTTGAGGGGAGAGGGAGATGAAGCGGGGTGGGGACACTCAGCCTCCCTGGGTGCTCTGTTTCTTCAGGCAGGCGGTGGACCTTTTGGAGTCATTCTGATCTAAACTGTATATAGTCATTTTACAAACTCTTTGAACGTGTATGTTTCTCTGTGGGTATAGAAAAAAAATGAACCAAAGTGCTTTTTCCTATCCTGTCACTCAATAATTAACACAGAACACTCTGTGACCAAATGTAGGGGGATTTCTCCCCACCAGCAAGCAAGCAATTCTGCAGCAGACTCCAGCTGGGTTCTGACACTGCCGACCTAAAGACAGCGTCAGACCACAGGCTGAGGAGGAGCAGAAGAGAGACCTCTCGTAGGGGCACACCAGCGCTGCCGCCCTACGCCACACAAGGAGAGAAAGGAAAATCTTGAGTCCTTTCAGGGGAACTTCCAGGTACCCAGCTAGGCTTGAGAAGTAAATGAGCAACTTGATAAGCAAGAAGGTAGTGACGTAAAGCAACAGCCGAGGAGGTCAGAGTCGGGTGTTCGGTTCCCTATAGAAACTGAAGCTAAGATCTTCATGTATGTCCCACACTCCAACCAACTGGGCAAACCAGCTACCTACCCTGAGCTTTTCTTTTCTTTTTTTTTAGACAGTCTCACTCTGTTGCCCAGGCTGGAGTGCAATGGCACAATCTGGGCTCACTGCAACCTCTGCCTCCCAGATTCAAGAGATTCTCCTGCCTCAGCCTCCTGAGTAACTGGGATTACAGACACCCGCCACCACGCCTGGCTAATTTTTGTATTTTTAGTAGGGACAGGGTTTCACTATGTTGGTCAGGCTGGTCTCGATCTCCTGACCTCGTAATCCATCAGCCTCAGCCTCTCAAAGTGCAGGCATTACAGGCATGAGCCACAGCCCCCGGCCTACCCTGAGCTCTTTAAAAACCTGGACCACAGCTGGGTGAGGTGGCTCACGCCTATAATCTCAGCACTTTGGGAGGCCAAAGTGGGTGGATAAAGAAGTCAGGAGTTCGAAACCAGCCTGACCAAGATGGTGAAACCCCATCTCTACTAAAAATACAAAAATTAGCCGGGTGCATGCGCCTGTAGTCCCAGATACTCGGGAGGCTGAGGCAGGAGAATCGCTTGAACCAGGGTGGTGGAGGTTGCAGTGAGCCGAGATCAAGCCATTGCACTCCAGCCTGGGTGACAGAGTGAGACTCCATCTCAAAAAAAAAAAAACAAACCTGGACCCCCACCACATGGAATCTGCCGGCACCTAGACTTCAGATAAGGGGGAGCTGAGCACTGAACTCTGACCGCTGCTGTTCTTTGATCTACATTTCTTCCTGAGGGGTCTGGAAGAAGCCACCCCCACAGGCCAGACCTTACCATTCCTGTCTTTAGACAAAGCCTAGATTCCTCAATCAATGGCAAACAGAGTCTTTGAATCTACCTATGACCTGGAAGTGCACTCGCTTCAAGATATCCCACCTTTTTAGGCCAAACAAATGTACCCCTGCTTTTAAGAGGCCTTGTTTGTTAGCCCCTGGGGAAGCTGGGTCTCCAGTGTGAGCTGTCCCCATTCTCTTGCTTGGCACACTGCAAATAAATGCCCTCTCTTCTCCTGCTGCAAAAAATTCAACGTGAATGTTTGGCTTTACTGCACCCGGCAAGCAGACCCCAGTCCAGTTTGGTCAGTCCCCAAGACTGTCCCCCAACTTCCAATGTCAGTCAAAAGCCCCAGGTTGTTTCACCTGTGCTTCTGGCTGACCAGCTAGAAATTGGGGTTCCCATGACCCCTTCCTTGGGTTTAACTTGCTAGAGTGACTCAGGGAACTTAGGGAGACACTTACGTATATTTGCTGGTTTATTGCAAGAGATACGAAAAAGGTTACAGCTGAAGTGATGCACAGGGTAAGTGATGGGGAAGCGGTGGGGAGCTTCCCTGCCCCTCCTGGGGGGCACTGCCCTCCAGGAACCTTCATGTATTCAGCTCCCAGAACCTGTCCGTTTGTGTTTTTATGGAGGCTTCATTATGGAGATATGATTGATGAAATGACTGCAGTGTCACCGGTGAGCAACTTAACCGCGTCTCTCTCCTCTCCCCAGGATGGATCCTGCCTTGGTCTTTCCATTGACCTGTCCCATCCTGAAGCTACCCAGCGGCTGCCAGCCCTCTGTGAATCATTCACATGCAAAAAGATATCACTTTGGAGATTCCAAGCGTTTCAGGAGCTGTATGCCAGGAAAAGGAAAGGAGACCAAACATATAACAGTATCACAGTTCCATATAGCATGTAAACAAATCTTTGTGGTAAAATATACATAATACAAAATCTACCATCTTAACCATTCTTAAGTACACAGTTCAGTGGCGTTAAGTACGTCCCACTGATGTGTGGTCATTGCCAGCATCCAACTCCAGAACTCTTTGCACCTTGCAAAACTGGAACTCTGCCCTCATTAAACAACTTCCCGTCCTGCCCCCATCCCCCGCAACCCATTCTACTGTGTGTTTCTATGAATTTGACAACTTGAGGGCCTCCTGTCAGTGAAATCATGTTTGTCCTTTCACGCCTTAGTGTCATGTCCTCAAGGTTCGCCCTGTGGCAGCATGTATCAGAGCGCTCTTCCTTTTTAAGTCTGAATCTACTCCGCTGTGTGTATCAGCCACATCTTAGCCATTCCTCTGTCAATGGACTCTGCATAGAATTAAAGTAAAATTTTCCTCCTTGCATCTCCATTTGACTCTTCAATTGTCCAGGAAGGTACATGGGTGTGCGGTGTGATGTCTGGGCAGAAGGGTCTACTTTGAATTTCCCCACCTCTGAGAGCCGTGAGAAACTTGCTCCATTTCACAAGCTTTTGTGTAAACCTATTTTGTATAGGGCATGGTGAGGAGGCTGAAATAAAGCGTCTGTTCTTGTATTCACCAAATATCCATTGGGCCCCTGCTACTCACTGGGCATATTTCTAGGGGCCTGGTATAGACAGGTATAGACCCTGCCCTCACTGGTGCTCAGAGCTGGAAGACAGAGGCCAGTTCTAAGGCAGAGGAGGGAGTGTTGCTTCCAGATTTATGGGGGATGTTCAGGGAAGGCTTTCTGGGGGAGTCTTTGATCTGGGCCCCAACACATGGAAAGACTAAATGGAGATGAGAAGGGGAGCATTTCACTAAGGGAGAACAGCTTACCTAAAGGCCTGAAGCCGAATGTGGGTACTGGTTCATAGTTTTATCAGCGTGTTCAGCTGCAGGGGACAGAATTCCTCAACTAGAGGGCTTAGTAATAAAGGCATTGGATTCATATAAAGAAAAATGCACAGGCAGTTAGTTCCATAGCTTACTGGAGCCCCAGGCTCCTTCCATCTTGTGTGTTTTGGTTTTTGTTCTTAGGCTTTTTGCCTCATAGTTGCAAGATGGCTGCCTTAGCTCCGGTCATTGCATCCTTTCATGGCCTTCAAAGGTTGGGGACAAGAGGGCCAGCCAAGTTGTTAAGAGTCTGCTCCTCTCATGTCTGTCTCTTTATACCAGGAGGTCCATTTCTCCCAGCCTTCCTTCATGTTTCATCATTGTTCAGAAGCACATCAGCAGGCAGCCACAGGCCCCCCCTTACTATGGGGAGTGGGATTCCCTGACTGGTTTGGACTTCAGGAGCTGAGCTGTGCAACAGAACTCTCTGTGTTGATGGTCCAGGTCTGTGCTGTCCAAATGACAGCCACCAGCCACAGGCGGCCACCGAGCACCCAGAATTTGGTTCATCCGATGGAGGACCGGAATTCCTATTAAAGGAAAGGCTGCTGCGGTGGCCAGCCCGGCTCTGGAGGTTGCACCACTGGCCCTGGCTGGATGAGGTCTGGCTTCTATTCATGCAGAGAAGGGAGATGTCAGTTGAGGAGGTGACCCAGGCATCTGCCCACCTGTGAGTAGATGCGGAACCAGGTGAATGTGTGTATGTGGAGGGGAGAGGTGGTAGAGGAGGCCGAGGGGCCGCAGCACCTCTGCTTTCTTCATCGGGAGGGAGAGTGGGAGAGAACTCACCCCATGCACCGACCAGCACGCCAGGTCTTCAGCCTTACCCTCAGGGCTGCAGAAAGCTCAGCACCCTCTCTGCAGTCTCCAAGGCCCCTCTGGCTCTGATTTTGGCTCAGCATACAGGCCCCTCTTTAGTTCTTCCCAGCTGAGGAGGAGGAACTAACACGACAGCAAATTCCAAAGGCCCTTCCTTCTTCTTCTGAACCACAGGCCTGGCAGGCTCCCTGCTGGCCACAGGGTCGGGGCTGGAGGAGCCTCTCTCGGGCATGGTGTCTGGGAAATCTCCCATGAGCCTGCAGGCAGGGGCCGGTCAGCCCCTTTCAGAGGTGAGGAAGGTGAGCTGGTCCCTCTGGCAGGGTGCCGAGCTTTCTGCAACGCCAGCCAGTATGGCTCATGAAAACTCTGGAGTCTGAGCCGGAGGCAGCGCAGGGCCCAGGCCGTGACTCAGGGCCAAGTCAATGGAAACACGGTTTGGGTGTATTTTTAACCTTGCTGGCTGTGAGCTAAGAGGCTGGCGCTGGTGTCTGAGGACAGTGAAGATGAATGGCCAGGCTCTGGCTGAGCGGGTGCCCCCGCCTGCCGTCCCCTTTGTCACCCAGGGTCCTGTGAGGGAGTGGGAGAGGGACAATGAGCAGGACGCCAGCACCCCTCCTGCCAGTGCCCCTCCTGTCTGTCCGTCCAGCACCTGGGCTGTGGACTGAGGGCTCAGTTGGAATCCTGGCTCTGCCTCTTACCAGCTGTGTAACCTTGCGCCAGTTACTTTACCTCTCTGTGCCTTGGTTTCCTCATCTACAAAATGGTCATCCTTGCACTGTCTCCTGGGGTGGGTGTGAGCCTGGCATCTGCCCATGGCAAATACTCAAAAACAATGACCAACATTGGCACAGCCAGCTCCGGTCCACCAACTTTTTATACCAACCCACAATGAGCTCCATGGTTACTGCCCAAGCAGCTACCATCACCTTCACCTAGTGGTTGGGAAACCAAGGCACAGAAAGGCAAGTAACCAGTGGGAGGCTCCCACGTGGGGCTGGTAGAGAGCACAGGTCCGAGGCCAGGAGCCCTCTTCCCACAAGGCTGGCCTCTGGCACCATGGCTGGGTCACTGGCTTCCATGTCCCTGGGATGCTGGGTCCCACTGACTGCGGGGGCCCCAGGCCCCTTGCCCCTCATCCACTGATCTCTTTTTTTTTTGAGATGGAGTCTTGCTCTGTCACCAGGCTGGAGTGCAGTGATGCAATCTCGGCTCACTGCAACCTTTGCCTCCTGGGTTCAAGTGATTCTTCCGCCTCAGCCTCCTGAGTAGCTGGGACCACGTGCATGCGCCTGGCTAATTTTTGTATTTTTAGTAGAGACAGGGTTTCACCATGTTGGCCAGGATGGTCTCAATCTCTTGACCTCATGATCTGCCCGCCTCGGCCTCCCAAAGTGCTAGGATTACATGCGTGAGCCACAGCACCTGGCCGCCTCCACTGGTTTCTGCCTCCACTCCTACCTGTGAGCCTCAGGAGGGTGAGTGAGTGAGTGAGTTCGCTTGTTCAGCCATTTATTGATTTACTCACGCACTCATCCCCTTTGTGTCCACAGAGCCCCTTGGTGAGCGGACTCTGCTCTGTGGATGCCACCGTGCCCACAGCCCTCCCTCACCGAACTCAGCCTGGTGCAGCCAACGGACATCAAAGAAACAAGCAGCCACAATGACACTCAAGGGACGCTCATGGGGAGAATGGGGGTGCTTTCGGTCTTGGGCTGAGTGGTCTGGGAAGCCTCACAGAAGAGGAGGATTCTTTCTGGAACCAGGGGACAGGCAGTGGGGACAACAAAGAAATTCATTTGGAGGGGCCTTGAGGGCTGTGTGCGAGTTGGACATGGTCTAGCAGGGAAAGAGTAAATGGTGCGCCCGGAAGAAGGAACAGCAATGGCAGAGGCGTGGCATTGGAAAATGCTGAGCTGGTGTGGCTGGGGCTGTGGGATGCACAGGGGAAGCCAAGCCAGCTCTGACCTCCCCTCCGCTCCCTCCCATCTGCCACCATCCAGGGCACAGCTGACTTCCTGGTCAAAGGAGAAGCCCCTCTCCCTGTGGCTCCATCTCAGGGAGGATGCTGATAACTGCTGGCCCTTTTACGCTATCTGGTGAGGGCCAGGCTGCCAGCTGGATCAATGAACAGCCAGTGCAAAAATGTCAGGAGCAATTGGAAGGTACCTGTGGTCTGAGCTTCATCTGCAACAATATGTCTTTATTAATGATGCAGCCGAAAGTGCTGGCAGAAGCGGTCACAGCTACTCATCCTCTGGGTGTGCACTTTTAATTCACTGCTGCAGCCCCTGATGGAGATGAGGCCTTGAGTTCTGCTCTCTTGAAAACCCAATCTTCTCCCTGCGAAATGGGGCTATGGTGTGTATCAGTTAGGTCGCGTGCCATAACAAACATCCCCTAAACTCAGGGGTACAAAACAAGAACAGTTCTCATTAGCTCACAGGTCTTTGTTGGGCTCAGCTGCTCTCAGCCACTTACTCACTGTCTGTGGCCTCAGCTGGGACATCTGGGCCTCATGCTGTAGGGGGCCTCTCACTCTCCAGTGGGCTAGTCCTGGCTGGGTCACTGGTGGCAGAGGAGTCCCTAGCACAAGAGTGGAAGCTGCAAGGCCCCTTGACACCTGGTCTCTGAAATGGCACAGCATTGCTCTGCCTTCTACTGGCATGGCAATCACATGACTCGAGGGAGGGGAGATAGATTCCTTTCTTCACGGAAGTTGCTGCAAGTAACTTGCAGCCATATCGCAATTTAGATGTAGTGAAAGCGATCTTGAGTTCCATCAATAAACGTGTTCTGAGCACCGCTCCCTCCCCGGCCCTGATACATCAGACTGTATGCTGGGTAGTGCTGGGACAATGGGGAGAAATCTGACTTGGTATCTCCACCCCAGGAGCTTCTAGTCTGATGGAGGAGGCAGACGCAGTCAGACAGGAGCACATCCAAGGTGCTAGAAGCCAATGAAAGGTTTGGCTTAACAGACAAAAGAGGTCAGCTGCGGGGAGTGCCTCACGCCTGTAATCCCAACACTTTGGGAGGCCAAGGTGGGCGGATCACCTGAGGTCGGGAGTTCGAGACCAACCTGGCCAACATGGTGAAATTCTGTCTCTACCAAAAATACAAAAATGAGCCAGGTGTAGTGGCAGCTGCCTGTAATCCCACATACTTAGGAGGCTGAGGCAGGAGAATTGCTGAAACCAGAAGGCGGAGGTTGCTGTGAGCCGAGATCGCGCCACTGTGCTCCAGCCTGGGTGACAAGAGTGAGACTCCATCTAAAAAAAAAAAAGAGGTCATGGGGTCATGGGGTGGTATGTATGTGGGGAATAAACTCTAAAGCTCTTGTGAAGTGTCTTGCGGCTGTCAGGGACAGGAGCTACCCTTGATTCTGCACTGATTCTTTCCCAGGGATGTTCAGGAAGCTCTCCTCAGCTCTGGGTTATTTGCCGAGGCTCAGCGTGGGTGAGGTCACGCAGCCTGAGGAAGGTCTGAGATTGGGATCCAAGTATGCCCGGCCTTTGGCACCTGTCTAGAGCCAGCTGGCTTTGACCCTGATGGATTCAGGAAGTGAGACACTCCCAGGTGGGCCAGCGAGGCTCAGGCTGCAGCACAGAGGTGCGTGTGCAGGTGAGCTTGGGGAGGCAGGTGGCCGAGGCTTGCCCGAAGGCTGACGAAACACAAGCAGCAGGAGGGTCTCCAGGGGGCACATTCTGGGACCTGGAGCCAAGACCTACCTTGCGGGAACCACTTGTCCCCCGGTGCCTGCTCTGCCCTGGCTTGGCTGCCCAGGGCTCACGACCTTCCTTTCCCTTTTGACGTGTTTGTCGCATGTCAGTGTTGCTGGGAAGGCAACAAAGGAGATGCATCCTTCAGCTGCTCCTTGTCACCTGGAGGGGAAGTCTCCAGTGTCTTCCAGGCCAGCCCCAGAGAAAGCCACAGATGCTGTGGATGTCTCCTGGATGGCGGGGGTGACAATGGCAGCAGCAGCCATTGCAGGAACAGCACTGTTCACCAGGCGCTCTCCTGGGCTAATCTCCTCTTTGAATCCTCATCATGTCCCAAGATAGGTGTTGTTAGGCCTGTTTTGCAGATGAGGAAACTGAGGCACAGAAAGGTGAAGTGGATTGCCTGAGTTCACACAGTCAGTAAAGCTGTGGCCCAGGGAATGTCCGACGCCAGCAGTCCTGCTGTCTTCACCAGCTGGCAGCCTCAGGAGCTGGGACATCAAGCCCAGTGGGTACCAGGCTAACTGCTTTGTCTGTGTCATGGCCCTGAATCTTCACAACCACCTCCTCTAGGGCTGCTATCACCTACCATCTTGGAGATGTGGAAATTGGGACACAGAGAGGCAAAGCAACCTGCCCAAGGTCACAGAGCAGGTAGGTGACAAGGCCAGGAATGGGTCATAGCAGTTGGGACTCTGAAGAGTCCTGGCTCTTAGCTGCTGTGCTGGGAACCCTGGCTGTGCTGGGAACCCTCTGGATTCCAGGCCCTGCAGGGGAGCGGCGCTGCAAGATGCCAGTGTGGGCACCTTAGGGATGGTCCCTGTGGGAAAGTTCACTCTCTGAATCTTTGCTTCCTTGTGGTCCCTTCTGACGTGGCCAGAGGGAAGAGCAGAGATGCCGTGGAGGTAGGCCTGGCAGGTGGGAGGCTGTGGGGAAGAAGAGGGAGGGTCGCAGCTCTGCCCACTTCAAGAGGCTGTGAGTTCCTGCAGCTGCCTCAGGCCCTGGACACAGGCCACCTCCTGGGCCTCTCTGGGTCCCTGGATGTTTGGACACCCCCATCCTCTGGTCAGGGGTCTCAGGGAGTACTCACTTCAAAGCAGTAGCAGCAGCAATAATAACAGCGTGGCTGCCACTTCCTGAACACTTACTAAGCGCACACACTGCCCTAGGAGCTCACTCCTGGGAGGCAAGGGCTGTTCCCATTCCCATTTTACAGGGGAGGAAACAGAAGCACAGAGAGGGTGAAGGACTCACCTTCTGGCCAGCAAGTAGAGGGGCCAGGGATTAGATTCTGTGCACTGGGACCCTTCACCGCTAGGGAAACCAAGGCCAGGGAGAGGAAAGGACCCACCCTGATGTCCCAGCACGGGAATAGAAGAGCCGGGATCAGAAATGCCGGGTTCCACAGAGGCCGGAGTGATGTGGGTGGGGTCCCGTGTCCCGTGCATGTTCCCTTAGCTCCCTGGGCCTCTGTTTCTCTCTCTGTAAAGTGGAGATGCTAACAGCACCTGCCCCAGGGGATAGCTTTGGAGATTAATGGAGCAAATGCACACGAAGCACTTAGGAGACAGCCCACATGCGGCAGGTGCCCAGTGCAGCCGCTGGCACCACGACGCTGGGGCCTCGGGGCTGTGTGCCGGCACTGGGTCTCTGGAGAGCTAGTGGGCAGCTGGGACATCCCCATAGTTTACACAAGATGGCCTTGAGGAGAGACCCACTCACCCCAGCCTGGCCAGAGAGGGCAGCCAGGCTAACATGACTGACTGCCCGGCATCCATCCACACACCCACCTGGAATCCCTCACTCAGCTCCCTGGTCTGGTCGCCCATTGTGTGGGCCTCAGCCAGGGCTGGCAGCCTGGCAGGACGAGGCATATGGCTCGAATCTTTAGGGGTGCCCCCTTGGTGGCAGGTGGGGGTTGCCTAGCAGGGACTCTCTGTTTATGGGCGTCACTGGCCAAGAAGCTGGCAGCGCTGACAAAGCTCACGTGGCCCTCACACTGTGCAGGGCTCATTCTCAATGCTTTATGCCTCATCGTTGGGGCAGAGAACAGCAGCAGCAGCCCATTCTGCAGATCGGAAAACTGAGCTGGGAAGCACATTTCCACAGCTGGTGAGCAGCAGGGACCCTGAGGCTGCACCTTGTCCACCACCTGGTAAGCGGGGTGCTTGCATTATTATGAGTTAGTTACTGGGGAAACAGGAACAGAGATGTGACGTGTCTTGCCCAGGGCTGCCCAGGCAGGAAGGGGTAGAGATGGGGTTGGAAGCCAGGTTCCCCAGCCAGAGGCTGCAGAGGTCCCCATGACACCTTCAGCCTGGCCATGCATGCTGAGCCCCGCCCCTCCCCATGCCTGCTGAGCCTGGCTCCCTGCGGCCTCCCTACCCCGGCCCATCTGCATTCTCCCCTGGCCCAGGATGCAGTGCATGGTCCCTAATGGGACAGTGATCTTCCCAGGCCTCAGTATGCTCATCTAAGAAATGGCCTCGAAGCACGTGAGCAGGTGGCCCACGTGCTGCCCAGGCTCCCGGACACCCTCTTGTCCCCACTGCGTCCTTCTGGCCTCATCTTGGAAGCACAACAGGGTTGCCAGGGCCCTGCGGGAGACCCCTCGCAGCCTCACCTGCCGCCTCTGGAAACACATGCATCCCTATGAGAGTGGGAAACCCTGCCCACCCTCTGCGTCCTTGCCTCACCCTGCTGTCCTCCTGAGCTGAGTTAGGGATTTGGGGTGCATCTCACCCTCCTTCTCCCCACTCGGGCCTTTTTCCTCCCTTTGAACTGTCTGTTTCGCTGCAGAGGAAGCTATTCATGGCCAAGGTGATGCAAAATTCATAAAGTGTGGCTGCCCCCGCGCGTGGCCAGCGCACCCCCCCCACTCAGCGATCTTCCTCTGCGGGTGCAAGTAAGTGTGTGACTGTGTAACTGTGTGTATAACTGTATGTGACTCTCTGTGTGTGATTCTGCGTCTGTGTGTGTGACTGTGTAACTGTGACTGTGAAGGTGTATGTAACTGTGTGTGACTCCATTTGAGGGTGTGAGTGTGAGTAACTGTGACTGTATGTGACTATGTGTGATTCTCTGTCTCTGTGAGGGTGTGACTGTGTGTGTGTAACTCTGAGTGTAACTGTGAGGGAGTGTGTAACTGTGTGACTGTGTGATTCTCTGTTTAAGTGTGTTACTCTGAGTGTGTGTGTATAACTGTGTAACTCAGTGTGTAACTGAATGTAACTGTGAGGGTGTGTGACTCTGTGACTGTGATTCTTTGTATGAGTGTGTGACTCTGTGTCTATGTGAGGTTGTGTGTGTAACTGTGACTGTGTATGTGACTGTGATTCTGTCTGTGTGTGACTGAGTGTAACTATGAGTGTGTGTGACTCTGAGTGTGTGAGTTTGTGAGTGTGCGAGTGAGTGGGGGGCACTTCCTCGGTCCTCTCCCAAGTCCCCCTCTCCTGGCCTCTCCTCTAGTGTCCACTCTGGGGACAGCTCGGCACAGGTTCTTAGGAGGGGGCAGAGCTGGTGGCATGAGCCCACGCAGTCTCTCCTCATTCTGGCTGGTTCTGGGCAGGGCTCCTTTCTCCCCTTAGCTGGACAGCAGTTTGTTCTCCTTCTCAACAGTGAGAATTAGACAGGACATCGGTCCCCACCTCCAGAGCCCACGCCACAAGCCAGGCGCTGTTCCCACAGACTCGTTCCCTCTTCACAATACCCTAAGGGGTATTGGTGATTATTACCTGAATTTTACAGGTGGGTAAACTGAGGCCCAGAAAGCCTGGCTAGGGCAGCTGGGGCCTGAGGGTGGAGGGCTGGGAGGTGGAGGAGCTGGGATTTGAACCCGTCTGTCAGCTTGCTCACCACTGTTTACCCAATATGGCATCCTGCCTCCATTGGTCCTGTGGGTAGATCAACAGATTGATTGATGGATCCTCTTCCCTGCGGACTCCAGATGCAGAAAGATTCTGGCACTAGAAGCTTCCCAGAGGACTGGTCTCTATCCCCTTCTCAGAGGTGGGTGAGGCCCAGGGAGGAGACATGAGCTAGTCACGGGCGAAGGGCCAATCCCACCTACCTGACTCCCCACTCTGGCTCAGCTCCTGGCCACTGTGAAGGCTGTGGCCCCAGGTGTGGCCTGGGTCGGCCCGGCGCCTCCCCAGACAGGACAGCCAGCCTGAGCCACCTGGGCTGCCCTGCAGAAGCATGGTCTGGGGAGGGTGACAAACACAGCAAATGTTTCCCTTGCCCTGGGCCCCGTGCTCTGCGCTCCTCCCTCACAGCAGCCCCAGCAGCTTGGGTGTCCTCCTCCCCCCCAACCCCGGCAGGGCCAGATCCAGAGCCCCGACTCTCTGCCATGTCTCTGCGTGGGCTGCTGTGTCCCTGGTGGAGGGTTCCCCCGTTTTTACTGAGGTAAAATTCACATAAGGTAAAATTGCCCTCCTTTTTTTTTTTTTTTTTGAGACGGAGTTTCGCTCTTGTTACTCAGCCTGGAGTGCAATGGCTCAATCTTGGCTCACTGCAACCTCTGCCTCTGGGTGCAGGCAATTCTCCTGCCTCAGTCTCCTGAGTAGCTGGGATTACAGGCAAGTGCCACCATGCCCAGCTAATTTTTTGTAGTTTTAGTAGAGACAGGGTTTCACCATGTTGACCAGGACAGTCTCAATCTCTTGATCTCTTGACCTCGTGATCCACCCACCTCAGCCTCCCAACTGCTGGGATTACAGGCTTGAGCCACCGCGCCCGGCAAATTGTCCTCCTTAAAGCATACAGATTAAGTGGCATTCCACTCACGATGTTGTGCAATCATCGCCACTCTAGTTCCAGAACATTCCCATTGCTCCAGAAGAAGACCCCGTGAAAACACGGAGCGGTCACTCCCCACGCACCCTCCCCTGAGCCCGCAGGAGCCTCTGATCTGCTTTCGGTCTGCATGGGTTTGCCACTTCTGGGCATTTCATGTGAATGGAACCCTAAGCATCTGTCCTTCTGTGTCCTCCAGGTCTTTGCATGCTGTACCAGTGCCGGAACGCCACGCTCTTCATGTCATGGATGAGCGGGTTCATTGTGCAGACACACTTGCGTGTTCATTCATCTGTGGACGGGCTCAGGGCTGTCTCCACCTCTTGGCTGCTGTGAACAGCGTTGTTATCCGCATTCATGTACAAGCTTTGTCTGAGCACCTGTTCCGATGCTGTGGGGCAGGGACCCAGCAGCGTAATGGCTGAGTTGCAGTCCCTGTGTTTAAGGGCTTGTCTTCCTGCCGGCCAAGGCCTTGACAACAGTCCTCATGGTCTCGTCCTGTCTGCATCTTCCCTCTGGGCCCCCGACCTGCCTATCAGTCCACTCCAAGGTTGTTTTCTGCCCCTTCCTCCCTAAAACCCAGGAGCTCCAGGACTCTGAGGGACAGGTTCCAGATGGGGAAATTGAGGTCCTCAGAGGAAAAGAGTTTTGCCCCATAAGTTGGAGTGGAACTGGGATTTAGCCTCAGCCCTGCTCCCATCCCAAGACCCCTAGGTCCTAGGTCTTTGTGATGTTGCTGCATGTCCCACACGGGGCTATCGCTCCTGGAGAGAGCTGGCCACATTCTCAGCATCTCATCTCCTGGGCACTGGCTTTCCTGGCAGATCCAGGGCAGGACGTTGGGGCTTTTGTGTGAAAACAAGTCTCAAGTGAGCTCTGCAGCAGAATACCAGCCTGGCATACACTTCCAGCCTCGGTGAGTGGCATCTAAGTAACGTGGCTTGGGTGGGCAGGGACTTTCCCCACTTCCCACCCCAAGCTCCTCTGCCTTAGCCCCCAGCCTCAGCTGCTCCAGACTTACAGACACGGAAGCCCTGGGATGGCCTCCTCAGGGTGTGCTGGGGTGGGCTCTTTGCCGTGTTCAGAACTTGCCCCTGCCTGGCTCCCCTGAAGCTCACCTGAGCCTCTCTGAACCCCTAGGAGACAGGGAAAGAAACCCGCAGATGGACTATCATGCCCCTCCCGCCTGCCAGCCCCAGGCATTGATGGGGGGTGTCATTTTCTCTTCATTCCTCCAGAGGCCCTGGCTCCACTCCACTTCCCACCCCTCCTGCCCCCTCCAGAGCAGGTGTGACCATGTGATCAATACGGAGCTGGTCAATCCATCTGTCCCTCTGCTTGGCTGAGGCAGCTGGCAATGATGGCTGCCTTGGGACCCCACATGTGCCCCCAAGACTGTGGCACATATCACCCCTTCATTGCACAGGTGGGGAAATTGAGGCCTCCAGTGGGGTTGGGCCTTCCCAAAGTTCTCAGCAAGTCTGTGGGGTGGGAAGGGGTGGAAACTCACTCAGCTGGCCCCTCTTTCAGACATCATGTCTGTGACACGTGTGGTCCTGGGCGCCCTGTGTCCCTGTGTCCATGCCCCAGGGGTCCTGAAGTGCTAAACCACAGATTCATTAAATGCTGACTGAGTGCTCTGAGCTGGGCAGGCCCCGTGCATCCAGGGAGGCCTAAGCCGGGAACCCTGCCCTCACGACGGAGATGATGGTCTCATCAGGAGCTGGATGACACTGAGATGTCAGGTGGAAGTGAGCACTGGGAAGAAAAATCAACCCACAAAATGGGAAGGAAAAGGTCAGGGAAGGCCTCTTGGAGGAGACAGCATTTGAGCAGATGCCTGAAGACAGTGTGGGAGTGAGCCACGAGACGCCAGCAGGAAGAGCTTTCCGGGCAGGGAGCAGCAGTGCAAAGGTCCTATGGTCAGCATGCGCTTAGCACTTGAAAAAGTTGCTTCAGAGCCAGCAGAGCTCACAGGCTTGGCCCCTACTGCAGACACTCAGCTTGGCTTCCATGGATTTGTTCTATCTACTTTAAACCTGCCAACTAGGGGCCAGCATTTTCAAATCTGAAATTTGTTTCCATAAAATGTCCCAATTTCCAGCCCTTCTTAAGGAAGTGAGACCTAGAGTCAGGAGCGTCCACCCCTTCAGCCTGCAATTCCTCCCCACTTGCCTCTCCTCCTCCACCCTCTTGCTTGAGTCCTGCGAGGACCTGGGCACGTGGCCCTGGCAGGAGGATGTGGACAGTGCACAGATGGCACCTGTGTCATCACAGGTTTCTGCTTCTTTTTTTTTTTTTTTGAGACGGAATTTCATTCTTGTTGCCCAGGCTGGAGTGCAATGGTGTGATCTCAGCTCACGGCAACCTCTGCCTCCCAGGTTCAAGCCATTCTCCCGCCTCAGCCTTCTGAGTAGCTGGGACTACAGGTGTGCGCCACCACGCCTGGCTGATTTTTGTATTTTTAGTAGAGACAGGGTTTCACCATGTTGACTGGGATGGTCTCGATCTCCTGACCTCATGATCTGCCCGCCTTGGCCTCCCAAAGTGCTGGGATTACAGGTGTGAGCCACTGCACTGGGCCAGGTTTCTGCTTCTTTATCTTCAGCCTGGAGAAAAACATTGGTGATTGAAGCCAGGCTGCCACCCAACAAGGCAGGACTGAAAGGTCACCGAACGGTCTTGACAAGGTGCTCCTGGTAATCACCCATCGCTGGCAGTTTGCAGCAATCTTTCCACCTCCGGAAAGTCGGGGGTGGATGGGCCTTGCTGGGCTGGGCTGCCCCTCATTAAAGTCTCGGGCAGGTCACTTTTTCACTTGGTCAAGGTCCTCCACACCTCTGTGCCTGTTTTCTTGTCTGGAGAATGAGAGAAATGAACACTGGGCTGCCTAGCTCAGGACAGAAACAAGAGCAGTCAGGGGCCTTGATGGTAAGACAGAGAATGTTTCGGGACATGCCAGCCCTCAGGTTTCAGCCAAACCCAAGGTGGCATTCAGGGCCCCTGAGGTCTCAGCTCGGATGCACCCAGTGTCCATCCCTTCCTTCTTCCCACCTGGGGCCCCAGCCCCCTGGCTGATCTCCCGCCCTGCATCCAGACTCTGTGACGTCTGCTTTTGAGCACCTGATGTAGACCAGGCCCCTGCTAGGATGCGCGGTGGGCCAGGGCTTGGGCAGGCCTAGCTGTGCTCCCCCGTCTGAGCCTGCCAGGTGGGCCCCCTGCTCTGACCCCTCAGGTCACTTCCCAGCATCCTTTGCTCTCAGGCTCCTGCATTTGGTGGTGGTGGGGGAAGGGGGCACGTCTCTCCTTGGATGGCTTCCTTGGCAGCAGCCACATCCCCACGTTGGCTCCAGACACCCCTGGCGAGGCTCCAGCTCTCCCTTCGCATGATGACAGCCCCTGGGACTGGCGACCCCACTGCTTTCCTCCCTGCCTCCAGACTGGGATGGCGGCTTCATGCTGACTCCAGTCTGGGATTCCTCCCCATCCCGTTTAGGTCTCAGAGCCTTTATCACGGCGTGACCAGTTCCCTAGATGCAGTTCTCGCTGTTGGAGAGACCTGAGGGCTTCCTGGCCGTGTCCTGACTGCGCAGGTCGCAGTGGTCTGGCTATGGGCCTCTTTCCTTGCCGGAATCGTGAGCTTCCTGAGGAGGAAGACTGATGGGCTTCTTCCACGGTAACAGACTCAGCTTTGAGGAGGCCTCAGTGATGTCACATCTCATGCTGTCGCTAGATAACACTTCTGTAGCAGGCACAGCCAGGGCCAGTCAGGCAGCTCCAGCGTGTCATGAAGGGTCTGTCCCTACCCCTAGCCCTGAGCATCACGTAGCGGCCCTGGAGGCCAAGAGGAAGACCCCCCGCCTGCAGTCTCTGGGCCAGGGGATCAGCCCAGTCAACAGGGCTGCCGTGATCACTCTCTTTCCCTCTCAGTACTGGCTAGCGGGGGCCTGGACCCCAAACCCAGGACTCCTCTTCATTCTTGTTCCCACAGGCTCGGGGACCTCACAGTCACTCCGGCGTGACTTACTCCCGAGTCCAGTCTGTTCCTAGGACCAGGGGTTTGGAGCTCAGGTTTGCTTACGGACTTGACTTTCATCAGGGCCTGTGGGAGAGCCCAGCCTCCCCTGCTGGGGCCTCTTACACAGCTAGACATGGACCCAGCTACACCAGGGTGCACAGGGGCACAGACACAGCCATGCACAGATACACAAACGTGCACACAGACACCAGGGCGTGCACAGCACAGACGCACAGGGTCACATACAGTCACACATAGGTACACAGACACGGACATGTGTGCATACATGACACACATGATCACATACAGACACGGGGACACAATCACACAGACACATGCACACACACATAGGCATATCTGCACAGACACACACACACATTCATGGATACACAAATACAGATAATAGAGACATGCATACCTATACCTGCATAGATACAGGACACACACAGACGTGCTAACACAGAACGCCCAGACACACACACATGCAGCCCGGGGCTGGAACGGGGTAATGCTGGGTGCCCAGCCTGGTGGGGTGGCAGTCCTGAGGGTGAGTCCCTTCACTCCATCAGCCATGCATTTTCAAAAACACAGAGGCAGCAAGAAGAGGCCAGAGCCTCCGCCAGCACCCGGGCAGATTCAGGGACATCTGTCACGTGGTGAAACACGCCTCAGGGTTCTCCTCCACCTCCCCCGATGGCTTCCTTCCGGCTCACAGATCGCTAGGTCCCTGAGCAAGGGTACTGACTGCAGCCCATCTGTACAACTGGGACGCCACCATGGGGCAGGGTGCATAACGCATGGGTACATCCACAGTGTCGAAGGGGACAGAGCCCTCCCGGATGCCTTTCCATGACATCAGTGCCTCCAGGTGGACGACTGTCCAGGCTACAGGCCCCCGGGCATGTGCTACATGCGGATGCTGCCGGCATCTCCACTCAGCTACCAGAGCAGCACCACCGAGGCATCCAGAGGCTTCAACCTCCACCAGCAACAATCACGTCCATGGTGTCTGTGCTTTACTGCAAGTCCCCGGCCAGCAGGCTGGCAGGTTTTATTTTCATTTCCATGGGCACTATGCATGGCCCCATGCTCATGGCCATCCAGGCATGAAGTGGACGTCCCTCCCCGCCGCGCCCCCAGCGTCTCAGTTCTCTCCAGAGGTCAGTGCTCGATGGCTGTGTGTCCTCTGGAGGCTCCTGTACACACAGCATTGCTGATATCTCTTTTGCGGTTCTTTTTTGTTTGGCTGTTTTTCAGTTTTGGTTTTCTTGAGACAGAGTCTCACTTTGTTGCCCAGGTTGGAGTGCTGTGGTGCCATCTCAGCTCACTGCAGCCTCAAACTCCTGGGCTCAAGGGATCCTCCCGACTCAGCCTCCTAAGTTGGTAGGACTACAGGCATGAGCAACCACTCACAGCTAGTTAAAAAAAATTTTTTTTGTAGAGATGGGATCTTCCTCTATTACCCATGCTGGTCTAGAACTCCTGGGCTCAATTATCATCCTCCCTTGGCCTCTTGTAGTGCTGGGATTACGTGTGCGAGCCTCTGTCGCTGGGTCCTTTTTTGTGGTTATTTTGGACAGAAAAGCTAGCCTGTGTGGGCACTGCTCTGCACCCAGGGTTTTGCAAACCTGATGCACTGGTGAAGTGTCTCATGGGGACAGTGGAGCTGCTGCCTCCCTTTTCCTGGCTCTGTCCCCTTTGACAGCGTGGATGTCCCCACACTATGCACCATGGTGGCATCCCAGTTGTGCAGACAGGCTGCAGTCAGCACCCTTGCTCAGGGACCTGGCTATCTGTGAGCCAAAGTCATCAGTGGGTCTGGGGTTACTGCCCATGCCACTCTGCGATCTTTGACAACCTGATGGGTGAAAAATGGCACCTCCACATAGATTGAATGGGGTTTGCACTTTTGAGAGTGAGCAGTGTGGTTATGGGGAGTGGAGAGCAGGGCCCCCAGGACAGCGGTCAGCTGTTGCAGGGGTGGGACAGCACTAACCACGCTCAGCGTGGGTGGGGCCCTGTGTCCCTCAGGGTGGTGTTGAGGACAGGCAAAGCCTCCTGAAAGAGCTTCTTCACTGGGCTGTGGGGTGAGTGCAGGATTTCCTCAGGGAAGAAAGAGAGAGAGGGTTCCAGGCACTGGAATAGCATAGGCAAAGGCAGGGCGTTATGAAAGTCAGGGCTGCTGACTGGATGGGACAGGACACGGACAGGTCATCTTGCCCAGAGCCTCAGTTTGTCCTCTGGGCACTGGGGAGCCAAGCAGGAGAGGGAGGAGGGAGGGGCAAGGGCAGGGTCTTCTTTGTCCCGAGGAGGAGGAAGCAAGCAAAGGCAACCCCAATAAACGAGGCCTGTCCCCCCAGCAAAGAATGAACCCGGATGGAGCAGAGGCCGATGTTTTATTCATGGCTGGCACAAGGCAATCAATTACCCACCCTGCCGCCTGGCACTGCCTCCATCATCCTGCCATCCCGTGCTATTTTGGGCTTGGGTTGGGCCTCACCTCCCCTGTCATACAGGCCTTCTCCCCACCTGGGTGGGGTGCACTCCTCCTGGCTCAGGGTGACAGGCCAGAAGGGCAGAGAAGCCACGGGTCCAATCCTGCTGAGTATTTGGGTAAACTGAGGCAAAGCAAGGTGCAACGCTGTGACAGGCTCCTGCAGTTTCAGGGAACTGGGCTTTCATTTAACCCTGTGCAGCCCCTAGGCAGGTGGTGGGGCGAGGATTCTTGTTCCGATTTCACAGAAGGGCATGTGGAAGCCCTTAAAGTGTCAGAGGACGGGCCCCAGATCTTCGTGCCCACAGAGCAGCCTCTGGGAAATGGTGGCAATCCTCCTGGATTTCCGGCAGGGTGAGCTACCTTGAAGCCCAGAAGCCTGGGTGTCCTCGAAGAGGGGGAGGAAATTCACCTGAGGCTCACAGCACGGCCCTGCCAGGGAGGGGAGAGGAGAGGCGGTGGGGTGAGCAAGAGCTAATTTATTGTGACTGCTTGTGACATCCGGGCTACTGAGTTGCTGGGCCTGGCTCATCCTCGCCAAGGACGAGTCCACCAGCTCCGCTGCCCAGTGTCCCTTTCCTGGTTTGGCCTCCGCAGGGGGATGAGACAAACCTTCAGAGTGGCAGGAGCCCATGTAGCCATCTGCTTCTGGGGCCCGCAGGCTTCTCAAAGTGGGGCTCTCTGGCTCCTTGGGTGGCTGAGCACCTACCCCACTCCAAACTCTGGGGCTTCCCAGCAAGCCCTTCCTGACATCAAACTCGGGCTCCAAGTCGCCCCTCTGTGAGAGGAGCATGTCCTAAAGCTGGTGTGGGAAGAGCATGTCCGGCCTGGGCGGTCACCTCAGCCCCACATCCAACTTCGTTTCCCTACCATCCTATTTTCCATATGAGCTGGCACATTTGTGTCACCACGTGGTCCAGCGATCACATGCTCAGGTGTGTACACCCGGGAGAAATGAAGACAGGCGTCCACACAGCACCACCACGGCCATGTTCACACAAGGCTGCTCACTGTCGCCAGAGGTGGAGGCATCCTGACGTCCATCACCTGAGGATACAAAGTGAAACATGGTCTGTCCACACAGCAGAGCATCATGTAACCGTCACAATGACGTGCCGGTCAGGCAACATGGATGAGCCTCACAGCGTAGGTTGAGTGAAAGCAGCCAGGTGCAAGAGCGTGCGTGCAGGATTTCATTCACAGGAAATGCCAGTGGACAACAATCCCCAAATTCATTCTTTCCGCCAGGTCAGTGAGTGCCCACCGTGTGCCAGGCACTGTGCTGGGCACTGTGGGTGAGCAGGTCCCAGAAACGTCCCTGTCCCAGGAGAGCAACATTTTAGTGGAGATGACAAAGGGCAAAAGTGCCAGTGCGTTTGTAGAGAAATCCACAGAGACAGAAAGCAGGTTGGTGGTTGCCATGGGCTGAAGGGAGAGGAGACGGGGACAGAGTTTTCTTGGGATGATGGAAATGTGTTGGAACTAGATTGAGGTGGTGGTTGCACAATCTTGTGAGTATCATAAATTCCACTAAATGATTCATTTTAAAAATAGAGACAGAATATCATTATGTTGGTTAGGCTGGTCCCGAACTGGCTTCAAGCAATCCTCCTGCCTTGGCCTCCTAAATTGCTGAGATTATAGGCATGAGTCACTGCACCTGACCTGTTCACTTTGAAATGGTTAATTTTATGTTATATAAATAGCATCTCAATTAAAAGAAATAAACCCACCAGAGAGACCATCTTGCCCCTGTTTAAAACCTTCCAGCTGCTCCCCACAAAACAAAAAAATAAAGTTCAAGCCTTGCGCTGTGACCCTCAGGGCCCACGATCCAGCTTAAACTCTCCCCTACTCGGAGCCAGCATTCTGCTTCTCTGGGCTCTGTGTGAGCCGCCATACTCTGTCCTGCTTCCAAGCCTTGTGCTTGCTGACCCCCCGCACTCAGAATGGAACGCTCGTCTTCCATCTCTGCACCAGTTTTCACGTCTCCTGTCAAACATCCATCTTTGGAGAGGCCCTCACTGACCTCCCTGGCTGAATAGCCACTGGCGCCTCATTCTCCTCCCTGCTACCCTGACCTTCATACCCCGACCTCTGCCTGAAACTGCCTCCTCTGAAGTTGATGCATTTCCATTTTAGTTGTCCTTCCTGCACGAGAACAGGGGCTTTTGTCTCTTTTGTCCCTGTTATGTATGTCTCCAGCACCCAGGTCAGGGTCTGGCCCAGAGCAGGTGTTCGGCAAAGGAATGAGTGAATGGAAGTTGGCTCCCATCTTTCCTGCTCTACCTCCGACTCCTCCAGTGAGACTATGGCTCCTCTTCTCACAGTGGATCCCCACCCCCAAGCCTAGCCCAGGGCCCCTCCTGGGCATTTGATGAAGTTATGACCATGTCCTGTTGCCCTTGGGTTAATGCTGCAGCATCTGGCCTGGTTTCCCAGTTCTTCCCCTGCCCGAGCTGGCCAGTTGTCAATTCCCACCACCCTCAACCCCCACCACCAACGCCGGTGCTTGCACCCACCCCAGACAGGTCCCACCTCCAGGCCCGATGCCTGTCTGAGGCCACAGTGAGGATGTCCATCCATCCATACATCCATCCCAACTTGCTGCTGGCCAAGAAGCCAGCTTGAGAGGCACGACCGATGACCACAGTCACGGATGCTCCCCTGAGCACCTGCATGTCCTTCACCACTGGACCTCTGGTTGTGTGATAACTTGACTTTATTTTTCAAATGAAAAAACTGAGGCTCAGAGAGGTTAAGGATGTGCTCCACAGTCACAGAGTGGAGAAGGGACAGAGCTGCTGTGGGTGCCGCACTGCCCTTATGGTAACAGCCTTTTTATTCCTGTTGCTGCTGCTGGGTCCTGGGCTCTCTCTTCCAGGGACCGTTTCCCCTCTGCCCCTCCTGCCCCTTCAGAGCCTCAGGCCACTCTTGCTGAATAAAGGTCTAGCCATTTACTGACCTGGGGCTGGTCCTGATCTGGAAAACTGCATGGTGAGAGGCGATAATGAGGGACCTGACATATGGTCCCTGGTGGGGATCTGGGCAACAGAGGTAACTGGGGCTGTCCTTTCCTCTTCCCAGGGCTCCTGCCTGTGTGGCGAGATGATGCCCCCCACCACCACCCCGCTTCCCTGCCCCCTTATACCCCACCCCCCACCCCCTGGACTCAGTCTGGGTGGAGGCTGTTTCAAATGGAAGACCAAGCCTCTGTGGAAGCCCAGACCAGGCCCTAAGCCAGCTCCAGAGGGCTTCCTGCAGAAGAGTTTTGGCAAGAGTATTCAAGGCAGAAGAGACAGCCTGGGCAAAAGCCTGGAGGTGGGGAAACTGAGACCTCCTGGAGGCCAAGGCAGGCTGGAGGGAGGGAGGAGGACAAGGCAGGTCATCATGGGAGGGCTGCTAGGCCTTCCCCAGGGCCACACTATGACTTTCAAGCACCCAGGGCTCTTTGGCCTAAATGAGTCCCTTTCTCCATAAAAAAAAACACTAACACGTATACTTTATGACTTCATTGGAATAGAAAGAAATATAATTCGTTAGTCATCCATTCACCCATTCATTCCCTGTCCATCTATCTATCCCTCTAACTCCATTCACTCACCTAGCCAACCACTCATCCATCCATCCATCTATCCCTCCATCCATCCCTCTATTCAGCCACCCTCCATTTATTCACTGACCCACTCACCCACTTAACTCATCCATCCACCCACCCACCCACCCATCCATCCACCCACCCATCCGTACCTCCATCCATCCCTACATCCATCCATCCATCTATCCGCACATCCATCCATCCATACATTCATCCATCCATCCATCCGTACATCCATCCATCCATCCATCCATCCGTACATCCCTCTTAGCTCCTCTGCTCACCCCATTCGGTTGTCTGTCTGCCTGCGCATATACTCACCCACCTGCCCATTCATCCATCTACTCACATTCCCTCTGTTTCCATTCTTCATTATTTGCTACATCAGCCTCTGCAATCATCTCTTCTCTCTGGAGATTTTTCTAGCTTCTGATCCCAACCTTCCCATCACAAGCCCTCTCTTCACTTCCCATTGCTCACAGATCCAAACCCAAACTTCAGACTCAGCTGGCTTTCAAAGCCTTGAATCGATCTTGTCTCCTCTCACTGCTTCCACTGTGGACCTGGAAGTTGTGTGGGGCCTGGGCACTGTGCCTACTGTGGATGTGTTCCACAGTAGGGACACCTTCACCGTGAAATGGCCTCTCTCTGTGTGTGCCATGTCCCGAAGCCCTTGTCCCCTGGCTGAGCTCAGGCTTCCCATGAATCTGTGGACCCTGTGTGACACTGTAGGTTGTGGTAGTCATATGCCCAGCCTCCTTCCTGTCAAAGTTCTCATCTCCCAGGCCGATGGGAACGTAACTGGGAATCCCTAGGGCTGAAAGCCATCTTAGCCATCCATTCTTGCCTCTTGTGGGGCTGCTCTTCCCCGACTTCAGCGCTGACCCTTGGTCTTTCTCCCAAGAAGCAGACCCACCGTTGCCCTGTGCTGTGCCACCTGGCACCTCACACCCCTTAGAGCAGCTCCTCACAGCTCGCTTTCGTTCTCCCGGCTGTAATGGAAGTCTTTCTCCCAGGAGACACAGAGCAGTTGGCTTTTGGACATCTAGACCTGCTTTTCAAACTGAGCTGCTTGAAGATATTGTCTGTAATCTACTAGTTCTGCAAACACTTCTAAAGTTTGCGTTTTCATTTAGACCTAAAAAAAAGTCCAGTTATAGAGTACACATTTGCAGTGATCACTCCAATGAAAAGTTGTTCCTGTGGGGTAAACAGGTAGGGCCTGACGTCAGCACTGCAGCTGCCGTCTGGGGGACCCCTGGGGTGGGCGGTCTGTGAGCACATTCTCAGGAGTCTGGCGAGAACATTTTTCATGATAAAGGAGCCGTACTTGGTTCACCTGTGAAAGATGTTGATCTCTAGACTGTTCTCAAATGCCATTCTCAGTCGATACCAGCTGTCGATGAGGCTTTTATTGGTCCTAATGCAGTGGAAAGTGACAGTGCCTGCTGTACCAACATGGTACGGCATAGAGCACATGCATGCCACATTGTGAGAAACACTGAGCTCACCCAGTCCTCCACTGCCCTCCTCGCGCAGAGTGGGAGCAGAGGACCAGGGAGGAGAAGGCTGCCGGGCTGGCTGTGACAGAGCCGCTGCCTTGGCAAGCAGGGAGCTGCTGGGTTCATTTCTCCCAGCCTTTGAGGGACTGTGATAGTTGATGCCTTGGTCTCACCTGACCCCTAGTGGCAGGAAAGGCTGCAGCGATCCTGGCTGGCTTTGGCCCCGCTGTACCTGCAGGGAGGTGCCTGTAGTCAAGTCTCCCTAGCAGTGCCAGTGATGGCGGGTGGAGCCCAGCAGGGCCCTGTGCAGAGTCCTTGGCCTTTGGCATCTTTGCCCCTCCTTTTCCTCCTGACAGGGAGCTGCGATGTCAGGATGGCCCCCTGTTTTGGGAGTCCACGAGAGTGCCCAGGCCTTGCGCTTGGCCCCGCTCCACTCCTGGGTTGGAGCCATGGTCTCCTGGAGCAGAGTTGGCGTCTGTCCTGCATTTGCCACCCTAGAGGGATAGAGTGCTGACTCCTCACGCTTACCCAGCCCGTTGTCTCCTCATTACCTTGCTGACTCCGGCGGCTGCACCAGGACTATTTGAGGAGCCAGTGTCCCCTGAAGCCAGCCTCTGAGATTTTTATTTTTTGGTGGAGGCCTTGAAAATTCTTGGTTTCTTTTTTTCTTTTCTTTTTTTTGGGGGGGGAGATAGAGTTTCACTCTTGTCACCCAGGCTGGAGTGCAATGTCACGATCTTGGCTCACTGCAACCTCTGCTTCCTGGGTTCAAGCAATTCTCCTGCCTCAGCCTCCTGAGTAGCTGGGATTACAGCCATGCACCACCACACCCAGCTAATTTTGTATTTTTAGTAGAGACAGGGTTTCTCCATGTTGGCCAAGTCTCAAACTCCTGACCTCAGGTGATCCGCCCGTCTTGGTCTCCCAAAGTGCTGGGATTATAGGTGTAAGCCACCATGCCTGGCTACCTCTGAGACTTTTTTTGCGGGGGGAGGCCTTGGTTTCTATTCATCCTTAGGTCATCCACCAGTTGAATTGTGTTTTCAATCTGGACCATTTTTTAGTACACAGGGACCCTTTGATCTGGAGTCCAGATTCCTGGGTTTGGATCCTTGGGTCCATCTCTTAACTGCTATGTGGCCTTTCAAAACCTTTTCTGTCCAATGCCTATCCTCTCTGCATCACAGAGTTGTAGAAATTCAAAAGAGCATGTATGCGAAGCTCAATAGCCCAGATACTGTTACACAGGAGCGATTCTATCCCACATGGATTCCTTTCTGGGAAAGAGACAGGGAGGAATGCAGTCACATGTTGCCTGCTGATGGGAATACGTTCTGAGAAATGCGTCCTTGGCATTTGGTCGTTATGTGAACAGCAGGATGGTCTAGCCTGCTACACCATCCTCAATGATCTAGCCTGCTACACACATTGGCAGAGAGCCAGTGGCCGCCAGGCTACTTCCCTGTGATGCAGGTTCCTGCGTGAATATTGTAAGCATTTGTAACATGAAGACAGCCATTTGTGTATCTGGACATCTAAATACAGAAAAGTGGTACAGTAAAAATACAGTGTTAAGAATCTGAATAGGACCTATGTCGTATGTGTGGTCTGCTGTTGACTGCAGTGTCATGGTGTGGCATCTGACTGTGTATCAGAAGGTCCGTGATTAGTTTGAAATGTCATTGATGATGGCGGTGGCAACACACAAGGGCACCAAGAGAATGTAAATATGATGAGGTTTGTTTTTTTGTTTGTTTGTTTTTTAAGATAGATTCTCATTCTGTCACCCAGGCTGGAGTGCAGTGGTGCAATCTGGGCTTACCAGCAGTAGCTGCCCCAGCTACTATGTTTAACTGGGCAAGAAGCAGAAACACTGTCCCCTCCACGCCAGCTCCCACTCCACAGCCACCCCCCCAGAGGTGTGTACTGAAGGCAGGAGAAAGGCATCAGCCACCAGCTGAGAGATGACAGGCCCCATGCCTCAAGCCCCAGTTTGCTGGGATCTACCATGGGAATGGCTTGTGATCCTGGGAAGGAATGGGATGCAGACACCCTGAGCTGGAGCAGGCCAAGTGCCAGGGGACACAGCAAGGCTTGAAGCTTGAAGCAGCGAGGTTACAGACATAAAGCCCTCTACCTCCCTCCCAGACAGATGGCGCCACAGTTCTAGGACAATGACGTGACCTCTCCGGGGCTCAGTTTTCTCATCTGCAGAATGGGCTGACAATGCCAGCTAATACTGCTACCAAGCACTGGCTGCAGGTCAGGCACCACGCATGGCTGAAGCAGTCCATTCACTCCCCGTGTGTACTGGGTGCCTGCCATCTCCTACCTACTGCTTAGGCGCTGGGGACACAGCTGTGGTAGAGCAGGTCCAAAAAGAGGAGCTCCTATTCCAAGGGAGAGATGGACGATAAACAAAATAGGCAAATAAAGGATACTGTGGCAGAGGCACGAAGTTCTACAGAGGAAAATAAAGCAGGAAAAGGAACATGGGGGAAAGGGAGGCAGCAGTGCCCTGCAGGGCAGTCAGGGGAGGCCTAAGAGAGGGTGGCATCTGGGCAAGACAGAAAGGTAGTGAGGGAGGCGCCGTGCAGAAATCTGGGAAAAGCATTCCAGGCAGAGACGGCAGCACGTGCAAAGGCCCTGAGGTAGGAGCGGGCCTGATCTGTCGGAGGCATGACAAGGCAGGCAAGAGGGTGGCCCCGGGGAGGGAGCAAGAGTGCTGGGAGGGAGGCCAGACTGTGCAGGGCCCCGAGGGCTCCAGGGAGGAGTTTGGTGGGAATCGACAGAGAGCCCTGACACCGGGTGCACCAGACACATAGTAGGTGCTCAAGGAACAATGCCCGGAGAGGCTCTAGTGGAAGCCGCCACTCCATCATCTTTATTGTTTGTTCCCTGGCCCCTCTCCAAGCCTGAGTCCTTCAAAGAGGCCCAGCCTGCAGGTGAGGGCAGGAGAGGGAGGCTTTGGCTGCCCAAGCAGGAGGAAGGGCTTGGTCCAGGTGGGTGGGGAGTCAGGTAGGATCAGGAGGCTATGCCCACTGACTCCAGGACAGCATTAATGGACAGCCATGGAGAAACTGCTCCCTGGGGCAGCTGAGAAGGGGGTTCCCACTCCTATCTGGCCAAGCAAATGGAGCCATGCCCAACGATGCATGGCTGAAGGCTAAGTACAGGGCTGGACAGGGTCCCCAAGGTCCCCACAGCCTCATGCTCCCACTTCAGCAGCCAGGCAGGAAGGCGTGAGCTATGGAGCACCAGTAGTGGCGGGGGTTGGGGGACACTGAGAACACACCAGGAAACAGGAGGCCCACTGCCATCCGGGGCCCACTGCTGCAGCAAAGTGCTGCTCTCCCTTGGGCCTGTTTCCCAATGTCCAAGGGAAGCCTGGATGGAAATGAGTTCCCCAGGCTCCCGCTCCACAAACCCTCACACCTTCTCCTTCCCAGATCCCCCTCTCCACAGGTCCATTTCTACTGAGACCGGCCCCCACCACGCCCACCTCCTAGAGGCATACTCCAAGTCTCACATCCCTGCTGCCCCCTCCTGGGCACTCTCGGGAGCCTCCGGGCCCAGGCTTCAGTCCCACTTCATAGATGAACTGAGGCCAGGAAGAGTGACCCGATCTCAGCTGCAACACCTGCCTCTCTTGCCCCACCAGTCTGCCCAACAGTCTCCTCTGAGATAGTGAGATCCCTGAGGGCAGGGGCTGGGTCTCCCCACATGCAATGCCCACTTATTAAGCACTTCTGTATGTCTATCCAGCGCAGGGCCACAGCTAGGAAACAGGGTTTGGGAACTCCAGCCCCAGAACTCACCACCCCCACAGTTCTTACCAGCACAGCGAGGCCTCTGTGGCTGGAAGAAACAGTCCAGACATGGAATCACGGAGCATTTACTGAGCACCTACTGTATGCCAGGGCTTCACTAGGTCCTAGGGATAGAATTCCCAGGAGCTGGGATGGCATGCAGGCCCCAGGTCCTGCATGGGACCTGCCTGGTGGTAAGGCAGGGAGAAAGCCAGCCTGGCAGTCAAGCGCCCCTGAGCGGCGTGTCTGTGGAATGAGGGAAGGTGCAGTTCTGCCCCTGGGAAAGCATCAGGGCTCCGGGTCTGAGGCCCGCAGGTTGCTGCCTCCAGTGCCTCCCTGGGCCTCCAATCCCTATCTGCACAATGGAGCTAATGCCACCTCTACACTAGCAGGCCATTAGGAAATTAAGTCAGCTGGCTGAGGGATGGGTCCTTGGCCAGTGCCCAGTACGGGCTCTGGTCCCGCCCTGAGCCCAGCACCTCGGAAAACCCACCTGCCTCTGCCCAGCCTCCCCGCCCCCACCCCCGTGGTGCCTCTGAAGCTCTGGCCAACCTGCACACGGCCCAGTTTCAGGCCAGCAATCTTTCATCTTCAGCCTCTCCCTGATGCCCTGTCCCTAGCTCGCTGCCAGTTCCCGGCACAGCCATCCCGTGGGGCTGAGCCCTTGCCCACCGCACCTCCCATATGGCCGGCCAAGCCTCCACTCCTCCTGCCGCCAGCAAGCTGCCCCCTCCCTGACTCTCCTCCATGCCAGCCCGAGGCAGGGCTCCAAGGGTAGGCCCAGGGAGGGGCAGGTGTGCCCACGGGTCTCTCACAGTAATGTCCTGGCCAGGGCCCAGCCACAGGCACCAGCTGCACCTGTTGGAAGAAGGGCACAGCCCAGAGCTGGGTCTGGGACCAGGGGCTGAGGGTGGCTACCAGGTGGGCACCGTGTGTACCAGTAGCCTTCTGCCTGGGGACCTGGCGAGGGCCACAGAAGTTGATGACAGTGATGATGCAGTCACTTCCGCCCCAGCCGTGTGCCAAGGCCTCCGGGTGCTATGCTTGGTACTGCCAACTGTGGCCCAGGGTACTGGAGGCCTGGCCAGGCAGAGAAAACTGCCCGCAGGCAGAACCGGCCCTGCGCTGCAGAGCTGCAGGTGCTGCTGCTGTGACTACTGTGATCACTGCCGTCATTATTTTGCTGTTGCATGGCAACTCACTGCTACCTAGTCATGCCTCGAGGAGACCCGGGGATGGGGACACCATGGCCCTGGGGCAGGAAGGCTGGTGGGGTAAGCCCCTGGCGTGGGGAGAGCTAGGTGAAGGCATCTGTCTAAACACAATCCACTGCAAGGTAGCTTTAGGCGAGACCCCTCCACCACCTCCCAGGCACCTCTTCCTCCCAGCGCAGTGAGGCTCATTCCTGGAGGGGTCCCCTCTCCGGCAGCCTGGAAACGGCGTGTTTGACGGAATAGCTGCAGGGGGAGTGTCCAGAGATGGACTGACAGCTCAGGTCCTGCCCCTCCCAGAGAAGGCTCCACCCCTTCGGTGATGGGGACGGGGGGGGGGGGGGGGGGGGGGGTGTCAGCCACGCCCTTCTCTGGAACGGGTAAACAGAGGTGATAGGGGACTTGGAGCTCTACCTGCCAGCTCTGAGTCAACAGCCAGCATTTACAGAGTGCCTACTGTATGCCCACAGGAGCGCTCTGGCGGAGAAGAGGGGTGTCCCTGTGGCCCAGCACGCTGGAGCCACCCTCCTCGTCCCCAGGGTGCTCGAGTGAGCCCCTTCACCCCTCACTCCCTGCTCTCTCTCAGGGGGCATGGCACCACCAAATGGCAGGCCCCAGCGGAGTCTCCATCCTAGGGGCGCCAACCTCAGGTCCTCTGGTTGTTGGAGGTGTCACCAGAGAACTGAGGGGCGGACTTTGCTGAGAAGTCTCTTGGGGGATCCCCAGCAAACACTGAGGGGCTCTTCTTAGAATACAGGAAGGAGTACCCCTCAAAAAGAGCGCAAGCCTCCATAGGCGCCAAGGGCTGAGATGTACCTCACCTCCTCCCTGACCCTCGCCCGCCACAGGGCGGAGGTCCAGGGCGGAGCTGCGCGAGGAGGGGCCGCGGAGGTGCAGCGCGGCGGAAGGAGGCTGGGGTCCAGCCACGCGGCCAGGGACCGGCCCTCCTGTGGCACCTCAGAGAGGTCGAAGGCTAGGCCTAAGGCTAACGCCTTCCGGGTTCGCACCTTCCAAAGGCGGCTGCCGGTTTCAGCGGTGTGGGGGCGCCACGGCGCTCTCGGAAACGGAGCCTGGGAACCGGGGTTTGGGGGCGCGGATGTGGGGGCCAGGAGGTCCCCAGCGCTTTATTGCAGGGCTCGAGCCTGGGTATAGAGGAGCAAAAAAGAAACTAGAAATGGCCACAGGCAGCGCCGCTCTCGGAGATGGGAACGCCCTCTGGGAAATGGGGAGGGAGAGGTCCCAGGTCCCAGCGAGTTCAGGCTGTGAGGAGGCAGGAGAACCTCCCTGAACAAGACGGTCCCCAAAGAAGCACTTTGACCCCTATTCCTAACACAGGTTTCAAAATATTCACATGATATGTGCCCGCTGGATCAAAACGAGGCATAGACACTCGCTTGGGCCTCAACTCCCATCTTAACCCCCCAAACAGCGCCCCACCCCAGCCGCCTCTGCCCACGAGTCCACGATTCCCGCCCCGCTCCCCCAAGGCACTCGGAGAGGCAGTGCGCGCGCAGGGTGGACCCTGAAACCCTGGGAGCTTCTTAGCCAGCGGCCATCCCCTCTGAGATTAAGGCCGACTTCTAAAAGCAAAAGGGAGCCTCTGGACTTGGCTGACTCGCTGGTATGGAATCATTTCCAGAATATTTTTACTCCATTACAGCACGGGAGGTGAGAAAGAGACAAGACTCCAGGGACCCGCAGGTCTCTGGCGGGAGGCATTCTCGGGGCAGCTCATATAGCCCCGGCGCCCGCCTCTGAGCCCCACCTCGATCGCGGGGTCTCTGGGAAGGTCAAGCCTAGGACCCGTGCCTCGCGCCCGAGCGCTTCCGCACGCTCCCTCCCGAGCCCACCCCCCCCCCCACCTCCGTGCAAAAAAGCCAGAGAGGTCCGAGGGCTCCTCAAAGTTTCCCGGAGCACCCCCCAGGACGAAGGTTAGCCAGAAGCAAAGTTCCTTGTGGTGGTGGTAGCCGGAGACATGGCAGGAAAGAAAAGCTCACAGTCAGCATTTCCTCCGATGTCTCACCAAGGAAGGAAAAAAAATGAAAACCAGAGGAAGAAAACACCCGCTCCACCTTCCCTGTTGCTGCACCACCTCGTGCTCGCTCCTGGCCGGGCTAGTGGCGGGGGGCGGCCTGAGGATAACTAGGGCCGGGCCCTCGGGGGACCATGCGCCCGCGGCCGCGCACTTACCTAGGTCAGTAGCCCAGGCGCGGCGCACTCGGCGTCCTTCCAGCTCCGGGCGGCCGTTCCTGGCAGCGGCAGCTGCCCCGGTGGCTGCTCGCCGCCGCTGACGCCACCGCTTCAGGGCAGCCCCCGGCGGCGCTCCATGCCGAGGGGGCGAGTCGGTCCGCCAAGAGGATCGCCTGGGTCCAGCCACGGGTCGGGGGCGCTCGCTCGGGCCAGCGCGGCTGGCGTCCGTCCCTCGGTCTGGCTGTGAGCACTGCCAGCCCACCCCCTCCCCCGCCGGCTGTTATCTGATCCCCGGCAGGGCTCGGCGCGCTCCCCTACGCCCCGGCGCCCCGCAGCTCTGCGCAGGCTCCGACCGCGCCAATCCCCCTCCCCCGGCTACTGTTCCCAGGGAGGCGGCAGCAGCCGCGGCTTGGCCGGGAGAAGACGCGGAGCCAGGAATGCAGGGCGAGGAGGCGGCGGGAGGCAGAGGCTCCAGTTCCGCGCCTAGCTCCACCGGAGCTCAGCTCAGCAACTCCTCTAACTCTCCGCGGAGAGCACGCCCGCCCCGCGCCGCGCCGCCGCTGCTGCCGCCTCCTGGGAGGGATAACCTCTCCCTTAGCCTCCCTTAGCCTCCCTTAGCCTGGGATAACCTCTCCATGCCCCCACTTATACAAAGACTAACTTGCCCTCAAGGCCAATCCAAGGTTTACATTTTGTGTGAAGCCTCCTAGGGCTACTATAGGTCTGTTCCGTGACACATAAAATGTAATTTATATCCTCCGTCTCTAGAATTACTTTTCAACTAGAATCATAGTTTTGGGGGAGTTTTTTGTTTTGTTTTGTTTTGAAGGCACTATAAAGTAGAAATTAAACATGGGCTTTGGAATCAGAGAGCATGGTTATAATCCTGGCTTCCTGTAACTCTGTGACCTTGAGTAAATGTCTTGACTTCTCTAAGCTCTGGTTTCTTCATGAGTAAAATGAGGCTTACAATACCCATACCTAAGTTATTGGGATGGTGTATGTAAGTCACTTTACATAATGCCAAGCACACAATACGAATACCTCTGGGATCCTTGTCCTTGTTGATCTGGAGAATAGTTTAGGGGGACAATTTGTTGATGTATGAGCAAGTCCTCCAGAAAAAGAGAGCACCCAGTCAAAGGGATTCCCTGGCTCTCTGAACTTCCACCACACTTATCTGTAGGTGTTCTAGTGCCTCAGTACCCACCCCTATTCCTTCTCTCCAGGGCCCCTTCCAAATCCTAGGAAGGGACTCTTCCCTTGGGTCCATGGGATAGTGTTTTATGGGCACATACTTACTGTAAGTGTCTTGGGTCAGAATTCTACACAAGAAAGACAGTGCATAGGAGTTAGCTTCTTGCCTTCTTCTTTTAAGTTTCCCAGTCTCCATCCTCAGTAGGCCTCCCTATAAATAACCCATTCTGGCAGGAATCTAACAGTTTTTAAGGGCTTTCCAGTAAATCCTACCATAACACCAAGAATTCTTGCCTGTCCTTAAAACTGCAGCTTAGTAGGCCGGGCGCAGTGGCTCACGCCTGTAATCCCAACACTTTAGGAGGCCAAAGCAGGTGGATCACCTGAGGTTGGGAGTTTGAGACCAGCCTGACCAACATGGAGAAAACCCAACTCTATTAAAAATACAAAATTAGCTGGGCATGGTGGCGCATGCCTATAATCCCAGCTACTCAGGAGGCCGAGGCAGGAGAATCACTTGAACCTGGGAGATGGAGGTTGCATTGAGCTGAGATTGTGCCATTGCACTCAAGCCTGGGCAACAAGAGCAGAACTTGGTCTCAAAAAAAAAAAAATGCAGCTTGGTGTATATGTAGATTTTTTGTACAACAGGCCTTGTCCCTCTCCTTATCTGTTACTTAGGCCATGGGACAGTGAGTGGCCATGAATCTGCAGGGGGCTCCCCTTCTGTGTACCCCTGAACATCCTCTGGATGAAACAACCATAGCAAAACTGACCGGGGAAGAAGAGCAATGAGCCCATGCATGAAATGCTAGTGTCAGCTGCCTTTCTCAAAGCAATTGTTTAAGTAGGGGCCTGAGCCAGGCTAATAGCTATTATCACAGGACCTTATGTCTATTATTGTCTCCTCAGTAGATGGAAGTGCAAACCTATGATATTCTGATTGTGATAAGCAGCACACTTTCACCTACGAGGGGCTGTAATCGCCACACAAATTAACTAGCAGTCCACCGCACATCAAGCACAGAGTATATTTTCTCCATCATAGGTAAGAAAGGGAATTATTTCCCATCCTGGAGCGTCAGTGGCTGTGTCAGCCCCACCACAGCTTCCGATGGGACTAGAGCTACACTGACATGTATGATTAAAGCTCCATGTTGTACCGCAGTGGCTGCCTTTTCAAGGAGATAGAGGAAAGCTCACAGGACCCCTGGGGCAGGACACAACACTGCTCCTCAGAACATTCCTTTTAAAAAAGTTGTCATGAAATCCAATTAACCAGCTGGAAGGCCAGTGTGGGCAGGCCTCCTCGGGGTTAATAAATAATAGAATATGCCCCACATTGGAAGGGGCATCTCTCTTCTCAAAGCTTGCAGGCTGTGACAAGGGCTCCTGGCAGAAAGACACATGTACTACCACCACATCCTGGTCCCTGAAACTGCAGCGAGTCCAGCAGTGAAGTTCCCCTAGACAGATGCCCAGATTCCTGGGGGTACCTTCCCCCTCCCCTGCCCCATGAGCCACAAATTAATCAACCCAGCCCCAAGTGTGAGGGAATGAAGGGGCCTGTCTTGAAAGAACAGAGCATTAAAATGGGATCAAGAGCTTTAGTTCTAGCTCCAAGTCAGTCTCATTCTCAGGCAAGCTGTTCAGAGACTCCTGTTCCCAGCTGAATAAGACTAATGGTGGTGAAGACTTCAAGGTGGGCACAGCAAGCCCTCTTTCCCTGGTCCCCTCTCCATGGTCGCTCTCCCTGGGGGTAACTCTTTGCTTTTATTAGACCAGCACTGCTCAATAGAAATATAATGAGAATCATGAATATCATTTGCAATTTTCTAGTGGTTGCATTAAAAAAAAAGTTCATTAAAAAAAAAAAAAACAGGTGGCCGGCTGCAGTGGCTCACGCCTGTAATCCCAGTACTTTGGGAGGCCAAGGTGGGTGGATCACCTGAAGTCAGGAGTTCAAGACAAGCCTCACCAACATGGAGAAACCCCGTCTCTACTAAAAATAGAAAATTAGCTGGGTGTGGTGGTGCATACCTGTAATCCCAGCTACTCAGGAGGCTGAGGTAGGAGAATCACTTGAACCTGGGAGGCGGAGGTTGCAATGAGCTGAGATGGCACCATTACACGCCAGCCTGGGCAACAAGAGTGAAACTCTGTCTCAAAAATAAAACAACAAAAAACAAAACAACCAAAAAAAAAGTGACATTAATTTTAATAATAAAGGCTGGGCATGGTGGCTCACCCCTGTAATCCCAGCACTTTGGGAGGCCAAGGCTGGAGAGTCACTTGAGCCCAGGAGTTCAAGACCAGACTGGGCAACATAGGGAGATCTTGTCTGTACTAAAAATTAAAAATTATTGTGGCATGGTGTTGCACATCTGTAGTTCCATCTACTCAGGGAGGCTAAGCAGGGAGGGTCACTTGATCCCAGGAGGTCGAAGCTGTAGTGAGCTATGATTGTGCCACTGCACTTCAGCCTGGGCAACAGAATGAGGCCCTGTCTCAATTAAAACAAATTTTTTTAATTTTTATTTTCTTATAGAGGCAAGGTCACACTATGTTGCCCAGGTTGGTCTTGAACTCCTAGACACAAGCAATCATCTCACCTCAGCTTCCCAAAGTGCTGGGATTACAGGTACAAGCCACCACACCTAGTCCCTTAATTTTTAAAAAATAAATTTTAATTATAAAACATTTTAATAATATATTTTACTTAACACAAATATATACAACAATTATATATACAACAATTTGTATATATTTGTGTTAAGTAAAATGTATTATTAAACATGATTTCAACATGTAATCAATACAAACATTTTAAATGAGATATTTTACATTCTTTTTTGTTTGTACTAAGTCTGAAATCTGGTGTCTAGTTTACACTGACAACACATATCACTTAGGACAAGACACAGTTCAATGCTCAATAGCCACGTATAGTTAGTGGCTACCATATTGGAAAAGTCAAGGCCTGGATCTCCGAGTTCCCTTGTACGGGAATCATGCAGCTCCCATCTGGCTCACAACTGCATCCCCTCTCTCTGGGCCCTCTGGGCACCATATTTTTGCTTCTTGGGGACCCTCAGCCCATCCCTCTAGTTCAAGGCTTTGAAAGGCCTGGGAAAGGCAATGGAAGCTGCCATCACTCCCAGGAACTGCCCTGTGAAAACTCCCAGGCACCAGAGGGTCATCATTTTGGGGTTTGCTGGCTCTGGTCCACACCCTCCAGCATCATCCCCACTGCCCAGGGAGGGTTGTGTGGGGCCATCCTAGAGTGACAGAGCCAAGGACTGGGCAGGCAGGGAGGAGGAGGAGTTGCAGACAGTAGTGTTCCTGGAGTGGTGAGAGCTTTAGTTAGGAGCAGAGCGAGGAACCTTTAATCCTCTCTGTTACCAGAGAGGAAAATGTGGGTGGCAAGGAAAATCTTGTCAGGGAAAATACTGGCAGGAAGGTGAGCCACATGCCCCAGTAATCACCAACTCTGCTGCTTTCCTTTGATGTAGTGCCTCGGTGCCATGCAGGCCAGGCCAGGCCTCTGACAGACAGGCCCTTCCTGGGCGACTGTGACTGTGTGTGTGTGTGTGTGTGTGTCTCTGTGTGTGTGTGTCTGTGTGTGTGTGTGTCTGTGTGTGTGTGTGTGAGTGAAAGTGTGTGTGTGAGTGTGTGTCCTGGCTCCTTCTCAAGCAGCAGATGCCTGTCTCTGCATGCCCTTAATCTGACAGCATCCCAAGGGGAACGAGTCCTAGGTTCATGTTTTCTGAACCTCAACTTTGGACATGTGGCCTGAGAAATTAGAAGTGTCACGGAGCGGACCACAGGCTGGGATGGTACTCACCATACCCGTCCTTCCTCCCTGACTACTCTGGGCTACCTTGTGGATAGCAGTAGATGAATGAGCACGTGACTGTTCCAGACAGCAGGCAGGCTCAGTCAGCATCCTGAGTAGAGGAGGGCGCTGCTGGGAGCAGAGAGTTCCGGTGGAAGTGCTGTTTATGGGCCTGGAACAGTGGAACAAGATGAAGCCTCAGTGAGGTCCCATGGGAGGGAGAGAGTCACCCATTTGTAAGAGACAGCATGACTGGGGTCCAGTAATGTGTGGTACCAGGAACTCTGCCAGCTCTAGCCTGATGTTGTCACCATCCCTCAGGCTTCAGAAAGGGGAAAGGGAGCTGGCTGATTGATCACTGTTATAAAACTCTTTAGAGTTTACAAAAAACTTTCACCTCTATTACAGTGTCATTCTCCCAACCATTCTATAGTGTTGACAGGATAGGTATTATTATCCTTATTGTTATTATTATTATTATTATTATTTGAGACGGAGTCTTGCTCTGTCGCCAGGCTGGAGTGCAGTGGCATGATCTCGGCTCACTGCAACCTCTGCCTCCCAGGTTCAAGCGATTCCCCTGCCTCAGCCTCCTGAGTAGCTGGGATTACAGGTGCACGCCACTATGCCTGGCTAGCTTTTTGTATTTTAGTAGAGACGAGGTTTCACCATATTGGTCAGGATGGTCTTGATCTCCTGACCTCGTAATCTGCCTTCCTCAGCCTCCCAAAGTGCTGGGATAACCTTTATCCTTATTTTATAGGTGAGAAAACTGTGGCTCAATGAAGAGAAACACTCTTTCAAGGGGCAGAGCCAAGATCAGCAGGCAGGCTTTTTCACAGAGCTCTCCAGAATCATTGCTCAAGCTGACCCTAGAGCAGGGCTCTTATAATTTGGGGGTCATAGATGCCTTCAGGAGTCTGATTTTAAAAAAAGCCTTGAATCTTCTTATTGAATAATGAACTTTAAACAATCCACAATACCCTTGAAATTCTACAGAAAATATTGTCTGTACAGTTTTTAGGGGGAAGGATTGGGGATGGAGGAAAAAGATCAGATTTTTTTTTTTTTTAAGACAGGTCTTCTCTGTCGCCCAGGCTGGAGTGCAGTGGCGCTATCTCAGCTCATCGCAGCCTCTGCTTCCCAGGTTCAAGTGATGCTGGAATCACAGGTGCATGCCGCCACACCCAGCTAATTTTTATATTTTTAGTAGAGACGGGTTTTGCCATGTTGGCCAGGCTGGTCTCAAAGTCCTGACCTCAAGCAGTCCACCCACCCTGGCCTTCCAAAGTGCTGGAATTACAGATGTGTGCCACTGCACCCGGTCAAAGATTCAGTTTTTAAGGGAGTCTATGACACTCAAGAGATTAAGAATTTGTGATTTAGACCAACATTTTCATTTGGCAGATGAGGTCAATGAAGCCCAGCATCAGCCAGTGATTTGCCCAGGACTGCACTAGCCTCAGAGCAGAGGTGGAACTTGAAATCTGAGTCAGTCTGCCCTTTCACTATGCACCAATATAATGAGGTTTTCAGATGCCTGAGCTGTTCCTGGCTCCAGGGAGCCCTAGCTTGGGAAACACCAAGCCCCTACACAATGAGATCCAGATTAAGAATGGATGTATCAGGCTGGGCGCGGTGGCTCACACCTGTAATCTCAGCACTTTGGGAGGCCAAGGCTGGTGGATCACGAGGTCAAGAGATCGAGACTATCCTGGTCAACATGGTGAAACCCCGTCTCTACTAAAAATACAAAAAAGAAAAATTAGCTGGGCATGGTGGCTCTTGCCCGTAATCCCAGCTACTCAGGAGGCTGAGGCAGGAGAATTGCCTGAACCCAGGAGGCGGAGGTTGCAGTGAGCCGAGATTGCACCATTGCATTCCAGCTTGGGTAACAAGAGTGAAACTCTGTCTCAAAAAAAAAAGAATGGATGTATCATCCCAACTCACAACTGTCCTCTGCTCTCTGCACATCATTTTCCCTTCCAAAAAGAAGCATCCCCTGACCTCCCTACTTCTGAGGAACAGTGTGAGGAAGCAAGGACATGAAATGTGATGGAGCTCTGGAGATGGGCCTGGGAGGGGAGGAAGAGGGAAGAACAAAAGAGAGCAAGTGCATAGTCAGAGACACTGGGACTGACCACTGAATAGACGGGATGGTTTTGTTTTGTGCAGTTGTTTCATCCTCTGGGGCTAAATTTCCCCATCTCTCACACTGTAGGTAATGAGTCTTCTCAAACTTTGTCCTCGAATCATCTGAATTGATGAGGGCCCTTCTTTGTAAAACAAAGCAAACATAAAATCCTGAAGTCCTCCCCATCTGATTTAAGCATGAAGGGATTCAGCAAGGATATTGCGAGGACTGAAAAACAGACTTGGGGCTGAGCTTCCAGGATGACTCCCAGAGCCACACTACAGATATGGCCGCCAGGGGAGCCGCTGCCTCCATCAGGAGCAGGAAGCTGCTAGTTCTAACCCACTCTGGGCCTGCTGTGATCTGGTGCCAGCAAAAAGGGAGGATCCCTTCCTGCCATGTCCCTGTCCCTAGGTAACTCTCTTCAGAGACAAAGACTGACTCAGACTGGTGCAACAGAAATCACTCACCTCCCCTCGCAGCAATGGACACTAAAAAATAAGGGCAGTTTTCTTTTGTTTTAGTTTTCATTGGAAAGGTAGGATGCAACCTTGAAAAACCATCAAAATATCAAGAGGGTGTTGAAAATGTGGACGGCCATGAATATGCCTATGATAGTGCCCCTTGAGATGCTGGGGACATCGTCCCAAGAGACTTGCTATAACAACTGTATTTTGAGGTCTCTCATTTTAACTTTAATAATTTTTTTTTTTTGAGACAGACTCTCACTCTGTCACCCAGGTGGGAGTGCAGTGGTGTAATCATGGCTCACTACAGCCTGGACCTCCTAGGCTCAAGCGATCCTCCCACCTCAGCCTCCCGAGTAGCTGGGATTACGGGCATGTGCCACCATACCCAACTGATTTTTGAAAATTTTTTATAGAGATGGGGTTTCACCATGTTACTCAGGCTAGTGTCAGACTCCCAGTCTCAAAAGATCCTCCTGCCTCAGCCTCCTAATGTGCTGGGATTACAGGCATGAGCCCCTACACCTTGACTAATTTCAACAAATGTTTTAAAAATCCATGTGACTTCTGTATTATATGTGTATATATCTCTTATCATCCATCTAGAAACAGGTATAATCTATTCATATACATATATACTATTTATAAACACACACTGTATGCACACATATATTTTATCTACCACAATAATCACATTTCTCTAAAAATCAGGTAGAATTGAGGTGTTGGGGAGAATATTTGAAGCTATTCTTTCCGTTTCTCATAACCCTCAGCTACACACACACTCAGGCCCTTAAAGATCTTAGAAGGGAGGGAGGCTGAGCATCCTGGTTTATCTGAAACAGGCATGGTTTATGCTTGTGGGCCCAGCATAATGATTAATAACACATCTTCCCTCTCCAAAGTCCCCATTTAAATAATAAATTATACAGTCATCTTATTCTTGGGGGACACCTGACAGTCCCTGGCTTCTGGGTTGTGCTGATAGAAATGTCATTGCAACCTGACCCAGCCAGCACTTGGGGAAAGCTAGGTGGTCAGCTGACTTGTCTTTATTCTCCTGTTTTGTGAGGTTAGAATTCCAGGCCCTATCTCACCATCTCCAGCCAGTCAAACTGAGACCTCTGGGGACATGGGTTCCTAAGACCTGTCCTCCAAGAATCAAGAATGCATAAACACAGATGCTCACACACAGGCTACGTCCTAGCCAAGCCCTGGCCGTCTTGCCGCTCAAAACTTCCCTCCTCTAGGGATCATCCCTAACCCTGATCCACTATAAATATAAGCCCTTTAGTATACAATGTCCCCACATTGCATAAAACTCACTGAACCTGCTTACATGACAATTCTGTATCAGTTTGATTACTGTTTCATTTACTAAGTCCTGCCTTTCCCACATGACCAGGGTTAGGGGCTATCTACTAGGTATCCCCAAGTGTAGCACTGAGTTCTTTCCCCATCAAACCACAGGTCTCTAATGGCAGGAACCTGTCACTCCTATCAGATGGACAGGAAGGAGTCCTGCAACCTGGAAGACAACTGTGTTACATTCTCCTTACTTCTGCCTTCACCTTCAGTGTCCAACCTAGGTTCATGAGAAAGTGTAGGTATGGATCTTGTTCTCCTCACTACCCCTCACTTGGGCTGGGTGGAGGGATGAGATTTGTTCCTGAGACTCCCTCTCAAAGCAGTTCTGATTTTTCCAGTCGGACTGGGCCTCCAGGCTGCAGAGCAGACTCAGACTCCTGCTTAATGAAGCGCATTCTCCATCTGTGGTCTGCCCCTCCTGGCAGCTCCAGCTGCCTGAGTCCTGGCTTTGGGGAAAGCAGTAAGAAGTTCCCTCATCTCAGGCTGCCCCCACTACAGACACACCAGGGGATCTACTCCCTCAGGCCAGCCCCACCCCACCCATGTTAGGCTAATGAGATCCAGACCCCACACCAGAGCTGTCCTGATTGGGTTGACCTATTTAATTAAAACAGCAGCTTCCAAAAACGGAGGTTCTGCTCCAAGGCTCTGTCCCTGGCCACAGAGACAGACTCTGGCTGTCTCCGGCCAGCTCGGACTTTGGCACTTCTTCTCAGACCCTGACTTTCTTCCCTCCCTCCCTCCTTCCTTCTCATTTTTCCAACATCTGTGTCCAGAAAGGAAGAAAAACCCTGTTTGGACTGGCCTCCTTCCATCCATCATTTTTTTCCCCTTTCAAACGTCTTGTCTAAAGTGGAGTCAGTTACATAAACATTCCACCTCTTTCCATAAATTGGCCGCAGTTACTGAACAATAGCGTTACTGTGCAGGGGAAGAGGGAGCCCAAGGCCACACCCCGCAAGTGCTGGTCCCCTAGCCAAATAGAACCAGAGACTCATTCTTTGAAAGAACCAAAGAGTAAGTCCAGAATCTTCAGGCGAGACCTTTTCTGTTGTGCTTGGAGTGGTTCCTTTACCAAAGCCCCTCTCTGCTCTGCCCTCCCAGCAGCCGTCTTCCATCTCAACTCAAGCCGTTTGAACGGATGTGCAATTTCTGCTTTTTCCTTAACTGCCTGACAGTGTGTGTCACTGTGTGTTCCTGTCCTGAGGGCAGAGTGTGTGGATGATGGAGGTGGTGGTGGTGGTGTGTGCCCGGGTGTGCGTGTGTGTGCATGTGTGTCTTTTGGCAAGATTTTTGGAGGCATGCCTTCAAGATTTTTTTGCCTTTTTCTTAAATAGAAACAGTTAGACCTCACTAATTGAGACCAGTTGGAGAAAAGTTCACAGGGGAAGAAAAGTCTGACTTAACAGAACACAGTTCTTCTCAGGCTGTCTTATTTCTCCCAAGTGCACCCAGTTACTGGAACTGGACTGACCACATTGGCAGATACAGTTCTGCCAGACTTGCTCCATGAATAGATCCAGACCACTTTTTCCATTATCCTGAATAGCTAATTAAATGTGAGGGCCACTCAGGGTGTGAAAATGCTATCATTTTGATTGCAGCGTGAAGAACAAAGTGGAGAGAAGCAGGCTAGCTTTGGGAAGATAGAAAACTACTTCGGGGTGCGGACAGGTGAGGCATGACGCTGGATTGGATCAGGGCGATAGTGAGGATATGGAGATGTGAGATAAATCTCACATACATTTGGCCAGATGTGGTGGCTCAGGCCTGTAGTACCAGCACTTTGGGAGGCCAAGGCACGTGAACTGCTTGAGGCCAGGAGTTCGAGACCAGCCTGGCCAACATGGCAAAACCTGGTCTCTACTAAAAATACAAAAATTAGCCGGGTATGGTGGCGTGCGCCTGTAATCCCAGCTACTCAGGAGGCTGAGGCAGGAGAATTGCTTGAACCTGGGAGGTGGAGGTTGTAGGGAGTTGAGATCATACCATTGCACTTCAGCCAGGACAACAGAGAGAAACAGTGTCTCAATTTAAGTAAAAAAAGAGTGAGAGAGAGACATTTAAAATGTATAACTGACCAAATTTATTGATGGATTTCTTGTGGACCAGTGGGGAAAAAAATTCCTAAATTTCTGGATTCAGAAACTTTATTTATTAAGAAGGAAAACAGTGGAAAAGGATCAGATCTCAGGGAAAATTAGAATTTAGTTTTGGTCATGGTGCGATCACAGCTCCTTTGAGACATCCAAGTGGAGAGGCTGAGCAGAAAATCTGATAAATGGATCCAGCAATCAAAGGAGAAGACTGAGCTGGAAATGGAAATTGAGGCAACACTGGCATACAGATGGTGTCATGGTTGTCTATCACCAAGTAACAAATTGCCTCAACACACAGCGCCTTCAAACAACAGCCATCACTTACTGTCTCCTATGGCTTTGTTGTACTGAGACCTTGGACAGTGCATGGAGGGGATGACTTCACTCTGTTCCACAGTGTCTGAGGTCTCAGCTGGAAGAGTCAATGGTTGGGAGCTGGAACTATATGATATTAACGGTGGCTGCTGGCTGAGAGCTTAGATGGAGGAGTCATTGGCTGCCAACACCCACATGTGGCCTCTCTACATGGCCTGGGCTTCCTCACCACAGGATGGATTGCTTCTAAAATCAAGAAACCCAAGAGAGATCCAGGTAGAAACTGTATTCTTCACATGACCTAACCTCAGAAATGATAGAGTGTCACTTCCATTTGACCAAATAAGTCATAAGCTGCCAGGCAGATCCAAGGGGAGGAAACTTAGACCCTACTTCTTGGTGGAAGAGTATCAGTTATATTTAAGAATATGTGGGATGGGATAAATATATTGGTGTGGCCCTTCTTGGACAATACCATGTGCCACAGATACTAATTAAAGGTAATGAATAACGTCTCCCAAAGAAAAACGATGTGGATGAGAGGAGAGTGCCCAGGATGGAGGTTTGGAGTCATCTTACGTGACGAGATAAAGAAGAAGAGTCTGCAAAAAAAGACAGAGAAGAGGCAGACAGGGAGTAGAGGGAAAACTAGAGAGCATGGCATCACAGAAGCCGTGGAAAGAAAGATTACTCATTTATTCACTGAGTATTTTTACCAGGCACCTACTGTGTTTGTCAGGCACTTATGCCAAACTGTTCTAGGTTCTGGGAATGCAGTAATGAATGCAAAATTCCTTGACTTCATGACGATTACCTTATAGAAGAGAGATATCCAATTAGTTGAAGACTGAAAAAAGGAGTGTGCCTTGGACATAGTCACCTGAAGACCAATGGTGATGTTCATGAAAATGGCTTTTATAAGAAATGCGACCAAGTACGGTGGCTCAAGCCTGTAATCCCAGCTGAGGCGGGTGGATCACGAGGTCAACAGATCGAGAGCATCCTGGTCAACATGGTGAAACCCCGCCTCTACTAAAAATACAAAAAATTAACTGGGCATGATGGCGCGTGCCTGTAATTCCAGCTACTCAGGAGGCTGAGGCAGGAGAATTGCCTGAACCCAGGAGGCGGAGGTGGCGGTGAGCCGAGATCGCGCCATTGCACTCCAGCCTGGGTAACAAGAGCGAAACTCCGTCTCAAAAAAAAAAAAAAAAGGAAAGAAATGCGACCAAGCATGGTGGCTCATGCCTATAATCCCAGCACTTTGGGAGGCTGAGGTGGGAGGATTGCTTGGGCCCAGGAGTGCAAAATCAGCCTGGGAAAAATAGCAAGACCATATCTCTACAAAAAGTACCAAAAAATTAGCCAGGCCTGGTGACTCGTGCCTGTGGTCCCAGCTACCTGGGAGGCCTTGGTGACAAAGTAAGACCCTGTCTCAAAAAAAAAAAGAAATGGAACAGAAGCCGGATTGGGTGGATTGAAGGATCAATTGGAGATGGGGAGTATAAAAAATGGATTGGGGAGGATAAAGATGAAACCCCTGACAAGACAGTTCCCTCTTCTCTGTAGCGTGTCCTATTAACAGGCTGCACTGGAAGGGGCTGAGGCCCCACTGTGACTGGCAAGGGACCTACATGAATTTTTGCTGGGCTCCACCCACGTTGTTCGGGAGTAACCGAGAATGTGCTGCCTCATGTAGTTGCAGCCTCCAACCCTTAGTCAATAGCTCTGTCATCTTCTGCACCCTTGTGGATTCGTTCCTAGATTGTTTCTTCATTGCTGCCAAACTCCATCCTGAGCTTGCAGCCCAGATTCTGGCCACATTGATCTCACAAGCTATGCCTGAACTCCCCTCCTTCCTTCTATCTATCCATTTCACTATTTGAGGTCCACTTCAAAACTCTTTTGCCATGTAGAAGGACCCATGCCGGCCCTCATGGATGCCCTTACTCATTGAAGGCTGCACTGAGCTCAGCTCTGTGCCATGCACGGTTCTGGCTGGCCTGTGATGTTTGCGTCTTAGTCTCCCACACCACAGGTAACTTATTTGAAAGCGGACCAGGATGGAGATGTTTCCTATGTCTTCACAGTGTCCCTGAGACAGCTCGATATTGGACTAAGTAAACAGCAGGGACCCAAGATCTGTTGCTTCTGTTGAATACTTGATGCAGAGCCCACCTGTGGCCTCCCACACTTGCTCCAGATGACCTGTCCTGTGAGCCTGTAGCAATAGCTGAATCCATGATAGGAATGGGGGCTGCTTTTCTCAAGAATCTGCTTGCAGAGCTCCTAGGGAATAAACAGCAGGAGAGGCCCTCTCTGTATTCAAGAATCTTAGATTTCAGAGCCGGGCGCAGTGGCTCACACCTGTAATCCCAGCACTTTGGGAGGCCAAGGCAGGTGAATTATGAGGTCAAGAGATCGAGACCATCCTGGCCAACACGGTGAAACCCCGTCTCTACTAAAAATGCAAAAAAATTGGCCAGGCGTGGTGGCACGCGCCTGTGGTCCCAGCTACTCAGGAGGCTGAGGCAGAAGAATCGCTTGAACCCAGGAGGCGGAGGTTGCAGTGAGCTGAGATTGCGCCACTGCACTCCAGCCTGGTGACAGAGCAAGACTCCGTATTAAAAAAAAAAAAAAAAGAATCTTAGAGTTCAATCTGGGGATAGAGGAAGAGGGATATAGTTCCCTATAAGGGCCCCACATAAGTTAAAGAGAACACACCAGCCCACAGCAGTAGCTGAACAAGTCCGTTTAGGTAAATAAAAGATTGACTGAGGCAGGCTGATCCTATCTGGTAGAGATTTCTCCAAGTGAGAAAACTTGATGTGGAAAACATAGAAACATCACTTGTTAGCTGTACCACCTTGCACAAATCACAGAAATCCCTCTGAGCCTCCATTTCCCAACTTTTTTTCAGAAACTGAGTCTCCCTGTGTTGCTTTGGCCGGACTACAGTGGTGGATTCACTGCAGCCTGGGACTCCTAAACTAAAGGGATCCTCCTGCCTCAGTCTCCTGAGTAGCTGGGATTACAGACATGAGCCACTGTGTCCAGCTTCCAAGTTTTCTAATCTTTAAAATGGTAATAATAATACATACCACAGGCTGGATGTGGCAACTCACACCTGTAATCCCAGCACTCTGGGAGGCTGAGGCGGAAGGATTGCTTGAACCTAGGAGTTTGAGACCAGCCTGGGCAACAAAGCAAGACCCTGTCTGTACAAATAATAATAATAGTAATAGCAGAGAAGAAGCACATGAAAAAAAAATCTCATCATCACTGGTCATTAGAGAAATGCGAATCAAAACCACAATGAGATACCATCTCATGCCGGTTAGAATGGCAATCATTAAAAAGTTAGGAAACAACAGAGGCTGGAGAGGATGTGGAGAAATAGGAACGCTTTTACACTGCTGGTGGGAGTGTAAATTAGTTCAACCATTGTGGAAGGTTCCTCAAGGATCTAGAACCAGAAATACCATTTGACCCACAATCCCATTACTGGGTATACACCCAAAGGATTATAAATCATTCTACTATAAAGACACATGCACGCGTATATTTATTGCGGCACTGTCCACAATAGCAAAGACTTGAAACCAACCCACATGCCCATCAGTGATAGACTGGATAATGAAAATGTGGCACACATGCACCATGGAATACTATGCAGCCATGAAAAAAAGATGAGTTCATGTCCTTTGCAGGGACATGGATGAAACTGGAAACCATCATTCTCAGCAAACTAACATAAGAACAGAAAATCAAACACAGCATGTTTTCACTCAGAAGTGGGAGTTGATCAGTGAGAACACATGGACACAGGGAGGGGAACATCACACATTAGGGCCTGTCAGGGGGTAGGGGGCTAGGGGAGGGATAGCATTAGGAGAAATACCTAATGCAGATGACGAGTTGAATGGTACAGTCAACAACCATGGCACGTGTATACCTCGGTAACAAATCTTCACATTCTGCACATGCACCCCAGAACTTGAAGTATAATTTATAAAAAGAAAAAATAGTAATACCCACCATATAGAATTGTTACGAGAAGTAAATGGGATAATGTAGAGTTGATCCTGTTAGTTGTGACCTCCATATTTGCAAATTTGCCTATTCACTAAAAAGTATTTGTAACCCCAAAATCAATATTTACAGTGCTCTTGGGGTCATTTGCAGGCATGCACAGAGCAGCAGAACTTCAAATCAGGTTCCCAGCAGAGGCTGGGCGAGGCATGCTCTCCCTTCTTCAGCCTTCATGCTATAAACAAATGGCCTTTGAGCAGTCTATTGAGTGTCATGATTTGGTCATTTTTTTGTGCTTTTTCTTGGTGATTTCACTGTTTACAATAGTCCCCAAGCATAGTGCTGAAGTGGTGTCTCCTGCTCCTAAGCACAAAAAGACTGTGATGAGCTTTCCAGAGAAAGGAAGTGTGTTGGATAAGCTTTGTTCAGGACAAAATGATAGTGCTGTTGGCTGTGAGTTCAATGTTAATGAATCAATGATACATACTTCATAGAAACACATACAAAACAAGGCTATGTATTAATCGGTTAATGAAAATGTTCTGCCCAGAGGTTTGAGGTTTGCAGTGACTTCGTAGGGCATAAATACCCTAAGTAATGAGAATAGTTGGTATGTAGAAGCGCCTATATGGTGCATGGTATAGACGGGATGCATTCAGAAGTGCTGACTCCTGATCTTGGTGAGAAGGTGGCAGAAAGCACTCCAGGAAGTTTCTTGCCATGGTTGGTTGTGCTTTGCCAAGAATTTGGCTCGTATAAGTGTCCAAACATTGTTGCTCCTAAGTTTCTGTCCCTTTGCATCCATCACGGTACAGAGTTAAAAAAAAAAAGTTTCTGTCTTATTTCTCTAGCTTAGGCAGGGGCTGAAGCTTCAAAAGGAGCATGTCTCTTGCCTTCTGTGTGTTTTCTGCCCTCCTTCTTGTTTGACACCCAGAGGTCCCAACCATCTTGTGTTTCAGTGGTTACTTTCACTGTGACTGGTCCTGGGGTGGGTAGAGAAACAAAGCCCTGTTCTGATCCTCATTCTCCTGCAGGATGACAGAGAGGAAGTCTCTAAGACCCAGCCATGGGGGAAAATGTGGAGAGGGCAAGGGGGACCCTGACCACCAGCTTCCCCCATAGGAAAGGCCCTCCCCTATTTGACTACTGTCTTTTCCCAGGTGGGGACAAAAGCAGCAAGAACTAAGGAAAAGCACTAGAGGTTTTCTCCACACATGGGTCTGATTAGACTCTCATTCCTGAGGCTCTCTGGGCTTGAACACTTTCTCTCCAGGAAGCCAGACAGCCAGTTAGAGAAAACCTGCAAATCTGCACTGAGGCCAGCCTTCAGGAGGCAGCCGGTGGGATGGAAGGGACGGGAGGGCTGTGGGCTCTTGATCTTTATCACAGCCCTCAGCCTCCCAGCCTCCTGCCAGCTCCCGTAGCCCTTGGCCAGGATCCTCCAAGAATTCAGAGCCTGAGGATTATGTTACCTTCTGAACTCTATTAGCACAGGCCAGGTGGAGGTGCGGTTGGGGGCTGGCTAGGACTTACCTGGGGAGACGTTTGTTGCCAAGCAGATGCCTTGGGTTTCTTGTTTCTGCCTTTCCAGCTTTGATTGCCCCTTTGCCCTCCTTCTCTCACGTTCTCTGCAGGCAAGGACATGAATTGTGTACATGTTAATGTAAACAAAAAAAGATAGGGGTTTTTCAGATGTTCATAGGGAAAAGAAGTTAAGGATGACAGTAATAATGGCAAAACTATGTGCCAGATACTGTTCTAATTGCTTATATGTACACAGTCCTGCATTGTTTAACAAAGGGGATAAGTTCTAAGGAATGTGTTATTAGGCGATTTCATTGTTAGGTGATTTCACCATTGTGTGAACATCACAGAGTGTGCTTGCACAAACGTAGATGGGAGAGCCTGCTACACGCCTAGACTGTGTGGTAGAGCCTCTTTCTCCTAGGCTACGAACCTGGACAGCATGTTACTGTACTGAATACCATAGGCAATTGTAACAGAGGCAATGGTAAGTTCTAGAATACCGTAGGCAACAGATAAGTTTTTTTGTATGTAAACATAGAAAAGATGCACTAAAAATGTGGTATAAAATAAAAGATGATAAGCCTGTACAGGGCACTTGCTGTGAAAAGGGTTTGCATGACTGGAGGTTGCTCTGGGTGAGTCAGTGAGTGAGTGTTGAGTGAATGTGAAGGCCCAAGACACATCCTGCACTACTGCACAGCTAGGCTACAATACATGGTTTTTTTTGAGACAGAGTTTCGCTCTTGTTACCCAGGCTGCAGTGCAATGGCGCGATCTCAGCTCACCACAACCTCCACCTCCCAGGTTCAAGAAATTCTCCCGCCTCAGCCTCCCGAGGAGCTGGGACTATAGGTGTGCGTCACCATGTTCAGCTAGTTTTTGTATTTTTAGTAGAGACGGGGTTGCACCATGTTGACCAGGATCATCTTGACCTAGTGATCCACCAGCCTTGGCCTCCCAAAGTGCTGTATTATAAGCATGAGCCACCGAGCACGGCCTATAATACATTTATAAACAATATTTTTCTTTCTTCAATAATAAATTAACCTTAGCTTACTCGAACATTTTTACCTAATAAACTTTGAAAAATGTTAAAAACTTATTGACTCCTTTGCAGTCACACTTAGTTTAAAACACAAATATGTTATACAGCTGTACAAAAATATTTATTTCCCTATATCATTATCCTACATGCTTTTTTCTATTTTTATATAACTTTCTTGTTAAAAACTAAGACACAAACATACACATTAGCCTAGGCCTACACAGGATCAAGAACAGCATGTCTTCCACCTCCACATCTTGTCCAACTGGAAGGTTTTTTTTTTTTTTGAGACAAGGTCTTGCTCTGTTGTCCAGGCTGCAGGGCAGTGGTATGATCTTGGCTCACTGCAACCTCTGCCTCCCAGGGTCAAGCAATCCTCCCACCTCAACCTCCCAAGTAGTTGCAAGTACAGGCCCGTGCCGCCACACTGGCCTAATTTTTGTATATTTTGTAAGAGTCAGGGGTCTCATCATGTTGCTCAGGCTGGTCTCAAACTCCTGGGCTCAAGCGATCCACCCAACTTGGCCTCCCAAAATGGATTATGGGTGCGAGCCACCATGCCTGGACCCATTGGAAGGTCTTTGGGGGCAATAGTTGTCATCTCCTATGATAACAATGCCTTCTTCTGTAACAAATCCTGGAGACCGATCCAAGATGGCCGATCGCTAACATCTCGGGACTGCAGCTCTCAGTGAAGGCGCAGAGAACTAGACGACGCCACACTTTCAGACAAATTCTGGTCGCTCACGGAGCAGAAGATCCCCAGTGGAGGAATCACATGGGTCTCCAGCGCGACTTTCGTGGCCGGCGCAGTGGTTCCGCCAGCGCCTCAGCGCGGCAGCTCTCGGAGCAGAGTAAACAGGTTCAGAGGACCCGCACGGGTCCCCAGCAGGACACCAGAGCCCGGCGCAGTGGCTGTGACGGCACCTAGGCGCGGCAGCACTCGGTGCAGAGGTGCAGAGTAAGCGGGACCGGCTCCCCTTCTGACCGAGGTTTGGAGCCCCGCAAAGGCAGAGTCGCTCACTAGGGACACAAGAAGGAAGCCAGACAAGAGAATCCTGGGCAGAAAAGCACCATCAGTTTTAATGCCGCTGCTCTGACCCGGGGAACTAACAACCTGGACGCCCACTCAAGAGACCTAATCTGAAAGTTGGTAAATTCAAAGACCACAGGAGGATAAACTTACAATGATGGGAAGAAACCAGTGCAAAAAAGCTGAGAATACTCAAAGTCAGAACCCTCTCCCTCTAAAAATGATCACAGTTCCACATCAACAATGGAACAAGGCTTGATGGAGAACGAGCACATCCCAATCCTAGAATATCGCTTCAGGGAATGGATAATAACAAACTTCGGTGAGTTAAAAGAATATGTTGTAGCCCAACGTAAAGAAACTAGGAACTTTGAAAAAAGTTTGATGAAATCCTATTGAGAATAGACAACTTAGAGAGGAGTATGAGTGAAATAATGGAACTGAAGAATACAATACAGGAACTCCGAGAAGTTTGCACCGGTTTAAACACTCAAATTGTTCAAGCAGAAGAAGGGATATCAGAGGTCAAAGTCCAACTTAATGAAATAAAAGACGAAGAAAAGATTAGAGAAAAAAGGATAAAAAGGAATGAGCAAAGTCTCCAAGAAATGTGGGACTATGTGAAAAGACCTAATTTACGTTTGATAGGTGTACCTGAATGCGACAGAGAGAATGAATCCAATATGGAAAATACCCTTCAGGAAATTATTCAGGAAAATTTTCCTAAACTAGCAAAGCAGGTCAATATTCAACCCCAGGTAATACAGAGAACACCACAAAGATACTCCTCAAGAAGAGCAACCCCAAGGCACATAATCGTTAGATTCACCAGGGCTGAAACAAAGGAGAAAATACTAAGGGAAGCCAGAGAGAAAGGTCAGTTTACCCACAAAGGCAAGCCTATCAGACTTACAGCGGATCTCTCAGCAGAAACTCTACAATCCAGAAGAGAGTGGGGGCCAATATTCAACATCCTCAAAGAACAGAACCTTCAGCCCAGAATTTCATATCCAGCCAAACTAAGCTTCACAACTGAAGGAAAAATAAAATCTTTTATGAACAAGCAAGAACTCAGAGATTTTATTACCACCAGGCCTGCTTTACAAGAGCTTCTGAAAGAAGCATTACACACAGAAGGAAACAACCAGTATTAGCCTTTCGAAAAATATACCAAAAAGTAAAGAGCACCAACATAAAGAAGAATTTACACCAACGAATGGATAAAACAGCCAGTTAACATCAAATGGCAGTAATCCTAAATTTAAATCGACAAAATCCCCCAATCAAAAGACACAGCCAAAACCCAACGGCATGTTACATCCAGACCTGTTTCACATGCAAGGATACACAAAGACTCAAAACAAAGGGATGGAGAAAGATTTACCAACCAAATGGAGAGCAAAAATAAATAATAAATAAATAAAAAGCAGGAGTTGCAAATCTCATATCGGATAAAATAGATTTTAAAGCAACAAAGATATAGTGATAAAAGGATCAATGCAACAACAAGAGCTAACGATCCTAACACCCAGATACATAGAGACTTAGATTCAATGAGACAGAAAATTAATAAGGATATCAAGGACTCGAACTCAGATCTGGAACAAGTAAACTTAATAAATATTTATAGAGCTCTCCACTTCAAATACACAAAATATACATTCTAGTCAATACCACATCACACCTACTCATAGGTTTAAATGAAACATTGATTGGCCATTATTAATACCCATTTTTTTAAGAATAAAGCAATATTTCCACTCACTCTCCCTCTTTCTCTTCCTCATTCTTCCTCTCCTTTACTCATTTTTTTTCTTCTTTCCTTCACTCAAAAAAAAAAAGAAATCAACTTGTAAACCTCTAGATCCAGGTCGGCAATGTCTCCCTCATTGCTTGAATTCCTTCCTTTCCTTCCCTCCCTCCCTCCCTCCCTCCCTCCCTCCCTGCTTCCTCCCCTCCTTCATCCCAAAAAAAAAAAAAAAAAAAAAAGAACTCCTGAAGGACCTCACTGAGGCTGTTTTACAGTTAGTTATTTTTAAATAAGCATAAGGAGCACACTCTAAAATAATGATTAAAAAAGTATAGTAAATCCATGAGCCAGTAACATAGTTGTGTAATATCATTATGTATATATCGAGCATAACTATGTGCTGTGCTTTTATACCAGTAGGTTTGTTTACACCAGCACATGAATAATGCATTGCACTACAATGTTACATTGGCTTACATATCCCTAAATAACAGGAATTTTTCATCTCCATTATAATCTTATGGGACCACCATCATTATGTGGCTCATCCTTGACCAAAACATCATTCTTTATATGGTACATGACAGTATTAGCACATTGAAGTCTTAAAATATCCCTATTTTACAGATGAGGAAATTGAGGCAGAACTGTTTGACCTTTAGGACAACAACACTTCCCATTTTGGACTACAGTTTCTTCATAACCATACAGAAATTAGACAAAATAAATCTAAAATAACTTTCGGCCGGGCACAGTGGCTCGTGACCATAATCCTAGTACTTTGGGAGGCTGACACAGGTGGATCACTTGAACCTAGGAGTTCAAAACCAGCCCAGGCAATATGGTGAAACCCCATCTCTACCAAAACCACAAAGATTAGTGAGGCATGATGGCGCGTGCTGTAGGAGACTACTTGGGAGGCTGAGGTGGGAGGATTGCTTGAGCCGGGGAGGTGGGTATCGCAGGGAGCTGAGATGGTGCAGTAATTCCAGACTGGACAACAGAGCCAGACCCTGCCTCAAAAAAAAAAAGTTACTTTCATCTTCATTTTTTTTCCCCCTTTTTCTTGGTCTCTTTCCATAACAAGAAGGAGGAAAAGGAAAGAGAAAGAAGAATTTATTTAATCTTTACTAACGAGGGCAACAAACTATTTTCAAGAGCCAGATAGTAAATATTTTAGGCTTTGCGGTCCGTACAATTTCTATCACAACTATTCAGCTCTGTCATTGCAGCCCAAAAGCAGCCAGACACAATATGTGGACCAGCCTGTGTAGCTGTGCTTCAGTAACACTTCACTTGACTGCACAGGCAAAGGGCTGGATTTGGCCCTCTGGCCTATTGCTTTATAAGCTTACCCAAGCAGGGATCCCGCCCTCAGAAAGCTCACCTTCTGCTCCAGGCTTCATTGTGAGATGTATGAATGTGACTGACATATTCCATTTGTTAACGTGCAAAACTACGCATACATGTGGATACACACACATGCTCACACACACATGCTCGTAGTGTTCCCCAGCTTTACGTGTATGTACACACACCACAGGCTTCTGTTACACATTGCCTGGTAATTTACATCTCCAAAAGGCAGAGTATTGCTGGGCATTCACTATGTTCTAAGCACTATGATCAGTGACTTTCAGGTTTTCTCAGGTCATCCTTCCCAGTTTCATCCATAGGAATTATGATCCCTGCATTAGTTTGTTAGGGCTACCACAACAGAGTACCACAAACTGGCTGGATTAAACAACAGAAATCAATTTTCTTGCAATTCTGGAAGCTACAAGTTTGAGAACAAGATGTCACCAGGGGCCAGGTGGGTTGGTACATACCTGTAATTCCAGCATTTTGGGAGGCCAAGGCAGGGAGATCATTTGAGCCCAAGAGTTTGAGACCAGCCTGGGCAGCAAAGTGAGACCCTGTCTCTAAAATACATTTTAAAAATTGTCTGGGTGTGGTGGTCTGCACCTGTAGTCCCAGCTTGGGAGGTTGAGGTGGGAGGATCACTTGAGCCTAGGAGTTTGAGGCCACAGTGAATTCTGATCACACCACTGTATTCCAACCTGGGCAACAAAGTGAAACTCCATCTTAAGATAAATAAGCTGGGGGCAATGGCTCATGCCTGTGATTCCAGCACTTTGAAAGGCTGAGGTGAGTGAATCACTTGAGCCCAGCCTGGCAAACATGGTGAAAACCTCTCTCTCCTAAAAATATAAAAATTAGGCCACTGTGGTTCCATGCACATGTTCCAGTTACTCGGGAGGCTGAGGCAGGAGGATCACTTGATCCTGGGAAGCAGAGGTTGCAGTGAGCTGAGATCCTGCCCTGCACTCAAGCCTGGGTGACAGAGTGAGACCCTGTCTCCATAAATAAATAAATAAATATAAATAAATAAATAGTGTCAGCAGGGTTGGCTTCTTCTGAGGTCTCTTTTCTTGGTTTGCGGATGGCCTGCCCCTCTTTGTATCTTCATACAATTTTCTCTCTCTGTGTCTGCTATGGTCCGAATGTTTGTGTTCTTCCAAAATTCTTATGTTCTTATCCTAATCCCCAGTGTGGTGGCAATAGGAGGTAGGGCTTTCAGGAGGTAATTAGGTCATGAGGGCAGAGTCCTCGTGAATGGAGTTAATGCCCTTATACTAGAAATCCCATCCCTCCCGCCATATGAGGGCACAGCCAAAAGGTCCCATCTATGATGAAAGAGACCTCATTCAACACTACATTTTCTGGAGACTTGATCATGGACTTCCTACCCTCGAGAACTGTGAGAAATAAATATTTGGTCTCTACAAACCACCCAGTTTGTGGAATTTGGTTATAGCAGCCCAGATGAACAGTGGGCTCATCTCAGTGTCTGTGTCCTAATCTCCTTTTCTTATAAGGACACCTGCCGTATAGGATTAGGGCCTACCCATATGATCTCATTTTAAATTACCCGTTAAAAGACACTATCTCCAAATAATGCCATTCTAAGGTACTGGGGACAGGACCATAACACACAAATTTCTGGGGGATACGAGTCAACCCACGACAATCACACTTATAGAAAAGGTAACAGAGACACTGAAAGGCCAAGTAATTGGCCCATGGTCACGCAGCAATGTGATTGCCTGACCTCAAAACCCATGTTGCTGCATGTAGTTCACTCCTTTTTATTGTTGAGTAGTATTCTATCGGATGCATACATTACGCTTTCTTCTTAGGTATTTGTTTAAAAAAATTTTTTTTTATTTTTACTTTTTGGAGTTGGAGTTTCACTCTTGTCTTCCAGGTTGGAGTGCAATGGTGTGAGCCCAGCTCACTGCAACCTCCATCTCCTGGGTTCAAGCAATTCTCCTGCCTCAGTCTGCTGAGTAGCTGGGATTACAGGAGTGTGCCACCATGTCTGGACAATTTTTGTATCATTACTAGAGATGGGATTTCACCATGTCGGCCAGGCTGGTCTCAAATTCCTGACCTTGGATGATCCCCCCTCCTCAGCCTCCCAAAGTGCTGGGATTACAGGTGTGCGCCACAGCGCCTGGCCACACATTTTAAAATTGATGGACATTTGTGTTATTTCTAGGATATTAGGAATAAAGTCACTGTGAACATTATCGTGCCAGTCTTTTTGTGGATATAAGTCTAATTTCGCTTGCCTAAATACATAGGAGTCTAATTGCTGGTAATAGAATAGGTGGAATATTTAACTTTGTAAGAAATTGCCAAACTGGTTTCCAAAGTGCTTATTCTACTTTCACTTTTATCAGCAGTATATGAGCGATCTGGATTGTTCCACATCATCATCAACATGAGGTTGTTTTTCCCTTTGCTATTGAGTTATAGGAGTGTGTGTGTGTGTGTGTGTGTGTGTGTGTGTGATCCTTTGTTGAAGAGACTGATTTCAGATATGACGATTTGGTGCACTCCAGTGAAATTGATGAAAATCATTTGCTTAAAACCCAAACACTTAAAGGCTCTTGAAATGTGCCTAAGGGCATCCAGCAAATAAAGAAATGTCTATTAAAGAAAATCTACAAATATTTGGTAAGAAAAATGACAATATACGGTATTTGAATGACTATTTCTTTGTAGAAATTGACAAGCTGATTCTTAAATTCATATGGATTAGCAGAGGACCCAGAATAGCTACAAAATCTTGAGAAAGAATCCTGGCTGGGTGCAGTGGCTCAAACCTGTAATCCCAGCACTTTGGAGGCTGAGGTGGGCAATAAAAAATATGTATATATAGGTCACAGAGATTTTGCTGATAAAACAGATTGTGGTAAAGAAGCCAGGCAAAACCCACCAAAACCAAGATGGCAACAAATGTGACCTCTGGTCGTCCTCACTGCTCATTATACACTAATTATAATGCCTTAGCATGCTCTAAGACACTCCTCCCAGCAACATGACAGTTTACAAATGCCATGACAACATCAGGAAGTTACCCTATATGGTCTAAAAAGGGCGACCAGGCGCGGTGGCTCACGCCTGTAATTCCAGCACTTTGGGAGGCTGAGCTGGGCGGATTATGATGTCAGGAGTTTGAGACCAGCCTGACCAACATGGTGAAATCCCAACTCTATGAAAAATACACAAATAGTAGCTACATGTGGTGGGCGCCTATAATCTCAGTTACTCAGGAGGCTGAGGCAAGAAAATCGCTTGAAACCAGGAGGTGGAGGTTGCGGTGAGCTGAGATCGTGCGAGCTGAGATCATGCCACTGTACTCCAGCCTGGGTGACAAAGTGAGACTTCATCTCAAAAAATAAATAAATAAATAGCCAACCAGCGGCTCTCAGGGCTGCTCTGCCTATGGAGTAGCCATTCTTTATTCCTTTACTTCCCTAATAAATTTGCTTTCACTTTACTCTATGGATTTGCCTCGAATTGTTTCTTGCGCAAGATCCAAGAACGCTCTCATGGGATCTGAATCAGAACCCCTTTCTTGTAACAGGATGAGCGTTCTCCCCTCTCTCTGTGGAACAACAGGACCTTCCTGAAGTGGCCCAAACACCTCCTGGGCCATAATCAAATGTTGCTGAGTACAGTCTGGTGGTATTGACAGAGCCTGATACGGTGACTTACTAGCTAAGGAATTATTTTGGTTCAACCCACAACGGAAACAATCAAAGTAACCCTGTTGTGATTGGCAGTCCCAAGGGGGCCTTGTGTCTTTGGGTGAAATTTATAGATGACTCTTTGCTGACCAGAGTTCATCATAATGGGTAGGGTAGGGGCAAGGTGCATAAGACTTGTGTTGGTTGAGTCTTTGAACCAGTAAAATGGCTCCCTTTAGATGTGGGAGTCTGACAATCAAAATTAGTGACTGAAGTATAAGTTTCAAATCATCAAGGTTTATTGAGCCAGCTTGAGGGCTCACCCAGGAAAAATGACAGTCACAGACACATCTGCGGCTCTTTTTTTCAAAGACTTTCTCAGGAGGTTTAGTATTTATACATTTTCTTTAAAAAAGGGATGGGGGCCATGAGATGAATGACCACACATTTGTGAGACTCTGGTTGGTGCCTAGGAAATCTATATTTTACATAATATAACGTGAACATTTGAAGAGAAGAGGAATAGAGGAAGCAGATGACTCAGGGAAAGGTGAAGAAGTAACTAATCTCGTCTTTGTTCTATACCTGGGAAGATTAGCTAGTCATTGACATTATCAGCCAAGAGTCCTTTGAAAGGGCTGGTTTCTGTGTACCCCTTAGGAAAGAAAGCCTAATTGCAGTTACCCAGGGAGGGGTGTAATGAGGTGTGTCCAGCCTCCTATAGCTTCATGGCCAGGACTCAGCTTCCAAGGCTTCTCTGGGGTCTCCTTGGCCAAGAGGGGATCAGTTCAGTCAGTTAGGGGCTGGGAATTTTATTTTTATTTCTCAGGCCTCAGTAAAGGCAACCCGGGGAAGAGTCATTCCCACCATCCTCCCCTCCCCAGGGATTCCTGAAGATATAAATGGGGCTTGGTAAGAAGAGGGTATAAGAGGAGTCTTGGGGACCTGCCAAGTGTCATCTTTCCTACTCTGCACTTGTCCATGTGAGAGAGCACCCAAGGATCAATGCTGAGATGCCTTTATGGGTCCCTCAGTGCAGATCCACGCAGAGGCAGAATTGACGAAAGTGTGAGTTGGTATCTCCCTCCCCACATTTCCCCATCATCCTGTTTCTCCTTTGCCCCTCTTCGCAAAAACAAAGCCCTCTTTTAAAGGCCAGGAGCTTCTGCTACTATAAGAATACAAGAGAGAAAGGAAGAAACCAGTCAGGCAGGCAGTTAGGGTGGGTCCTTAGTTGAATTCTTTCAAACAAAAAAACAGCCTGAAAAAATCAAGCTGCAGGCATACATAACGAAACTTGCACAGGGGGGTCCTCCCTAAGACATCCCCACGGCTGCACAGATAAGAATGACTATACAAGTGACTTGCCTAGACATGCTTGCAACGGAAAATTCCATCCTTTAACACATGCACAGTAAGGGGAACAAAACAATATGGAATAACTCAAGCTAAGGGCCCCCATGTGCATAACGAGGATGGGGTGGAGTTACCAGAACTTTGCACCTTATGTAAATGAGATGCCTAGCCCCCATCCATTTATAATAAAAGGCTTTGCATTCAACTATAGAAATGGCAACCATTTGGGCCCCTTCTCTGCTGCGGAGACCTTTCTTTTTTTGATTATTAAACTTTCACTCCAGCCTCACCCTTTGTGTCCATGCTTCTTAATTCTCCTGGTTGTGAGACAAAGAACTTGGGGTGATGCCTTACAATGAGAGACTGCTACACTGTGGTGCAATGGTGAGACTGTAACAAAAACAGCCTCTTCTTACCACATATTTCATCAAGAAGAACTTACATGTTTATTATAAGGTTTTTACTTTTAAGGACTGAATCCCGGTATCCTATCTCTGCTCAGTGCTACAGGAAAGCAAGTGGCATCCAGGCAGAGCCTGTGGAGATCTATCACTGAGGGGCCAATTTAACCTGCAGTAAAGCGGTTTGTGCTTTTGAGCTTTATAGTAACACCTTTAAATGCTAGATCCATGTCCATTGAACACAAATGACCAATTGTCTGAGAAAGAGTCTGGGCATGCAGTGTAGCAGCTTCATGTGAGGATTGCATTTGGCAAACTAAGGCAGCCTGAAGTTGGAACTTAGGCTTGATTTAAGGGAGCCGATGATGTAGGCAGGAGAGACAACCCAGAGAGTTTGTCTGCAGTCCACAGATCTCCTAAAGAATCCAAAAGTAGAGCTCTAGCTAAATGGAATTGGTTTCCTAGGTAATCCTGTGTATTTTATTTTATGTATTTAAAGACACTATTCAGAGAAGGGGTCCATAGCCTTCACTGGTCTGTCAAAGTCATCTATGGCACCAAAAAGACTTAAAGGATAAGAACCTAGTACCTCTCTCTCCTTTCTCCTCTTTTTTCCCTTTTCTTTTCTCTATCTCCTTTCTCAGTTTTTATATCAGGGCAATTTTAAGACAAAAATGCCTGCTGATACTAACACTGATCCCTCTTCACAGCATACTTTTGATATGTTCGTTGAAAAATGTGCATTCCTAACAAGAGAGGAATGGGAAGAGACAAATGAAATGACCTCATTTTTAGTTTCCACTGAGGAAGGGATCCACTGTGTGGTTTATTTATGCCCAATTCCCTCCAGAAAAGCCTTGGGACAAATATAAACATTTCAACATACGTAAACCTATGTTTTAGGCATTAAACAGCAGGACAGAGAGCAGGCAGTGATCCTGGGGTGCTTGCACAGACCTTGCTCAGCTGTGGAAATCAGCATTAGCATTTGGCTGTATTCCAAAGAGCTCCTTCATCACCTTCAGAGCATATCTCAGAATCTAATAAGAATTTAACTGAGAATTTTGGTCAAACTTTAAAAGCTTGGCATGCTCTGTCCTTTAATATCCTTCCTCAGAAAAGGTAAGCTGCTTAATCAGTCTCAATGGTAATGGACGGAATCGATCAAGAGGAAGAAATTTTTTTTTTGTCAATATTCATTTAACTTAATTAGTCTTCAAAATATTTTCCTAGAGAAGAATCGGACAATTCAAGCCTGATTTTTTGTTATCAGCATTGATAAGGCTTTGATATTCAGGTAGTAGTGGGGTCATTGTAGGAAACTTCCAGCTTCCAATTCTTTATGTAGTTTGGATTTTTTGAATATTGTTAGAAACAAGATGGTGCAACTTTGTCAGACATTTTCAGAAATCATTAAGAATAAAAATTCCATTTGGAGCCCAAAATATATATAGTCCCATAGCAGATGCGATTCATTGCCCACCACTCCCAAAATCCATTTTCCCTTCCTTTCTTTGATATAGAATCACCAAGATTTAACTCGGCACATGACTACCCAGCTAAAGACCACATTTCCAGCATCTTTTGCAGCTCCGTATGGACATGTAACTAAGTCTTGGCCAGTGAGAGATGAGCAGGAGTGGTGTATGTACCTTCTAGGTCATTCCTTTAGCAAAAGAATGTGTGCACTATCACCTTTCTTCCCTTCCCACGAGCTGGAAGGTAAAGCTGGAGTAGCCATGTTAGACTAAAGGTAAAGCCACATACTGAGAATGGCACAGAAACAAGGTAGAAGAGACCTGGGTCTCCTACAGGATAGAAGAAGCCTGAATCTCCAACACTACAGAATCACCATACCATCCCCGAACCATCTATTCATACTTTTCTGTAAGAGAAATAAGCTTTGTTAGAGACACCGTTAGTTTGGTCCTTGGCATAGTAGCTAAATCTGTCCCTAGCCCGTGTTGGTCTCAGCCATGCTTCTTCTCACTCCTGGCTACTCTTTCCTCTTCTGGGTTCCGTTTCATCTTGCTGGCCAACCTCTGACATTTTGCTATCATAATCCATTGCCAAAGCTGTTGCAGGTGAGCAGGGACTTTCTGGGCTGGTGGTGCAGGGGTAAAAGAATTTTCCAAGACAGTTGTAGATAAGAGGCAGATTTATTAGAGAAACTAGGAAAATACATTTCAAGGAGTCAACGGGCAGCCAGCAGAAGAGAAGCTAACTGCCAGGAAACAGACTTGCTGGAGATTTTATAGAAAAGTGTTTATGCTGTCTGTTGCGGTGGGCTTTGTGCCAAGGTTGCAGTGAGCTATAATCACTTGCACATGCCTGGTGATAGTTGGAAGCAGGAAGATGGAAAGTTATTTGCTCAGGAGGGCTACGTGTCCTGGACCATGAAGAAGGGAAGACTTAATAGTTTATCTGCTTTTTCTCTTTGCTATTCCTTGGTCCTGCCAGACTAACTCTGTTTTTCTAATTAGGACTTCACAAAAGCTTCCTCAGCCACTTGCCCTTCCTGCAGCTTCTGTGGCTTCCTCATTCAATCACCCTGCACACCTCATTCACAGTTCTCCACCATGGCCTACCTCTAGACAATTTGTGTTCTCTAACTCTTCAAAGGATTCATAGAGATAAAGCAACAAAAGCTGCCCATATATATATATATATATATATATTTTTTTTTTTTTTTTTTTTTTTTTTTTTTTGAGACGGAGTTTCGCTCTTGTTACCCATGCTGGAGTGCAATGGCGCGATCTCGGCTCACTGCAACCTCCGCCTCCTGGATTCAGGCAATTCTCCTGCCTCAGCCTCCTGAGTAGCTGGGATTACAGGTGGGCACCACCATGCCCAGCTAATTTTTTGTATTTTTAGTAGAGACGGGGTTTCACCATGTTGACCAGGATGGTCTCGATCTCTTGACCTCATGATCCACCCGCCTCGGCCTCTCAAAGTGCTGGGATTACAGTCTTGAGCCACCGCGCCCGGCCATTATTTTAATGCTTAACACATGCCAGGTTCTATTCTAAACTAAGGATGTATTCATGTAATGTCTATACTAATTACATCTCGTTTTAACCTTTCACCAGCCCTTCAAGGTAAGTCGTTTTATTCTCTCCATTTTGAAGATGAGGAATCTGAGGCATAGGCAGGCAAGGGGATGCTCTTCCCACTCATCCTGACAGGGGTCCTGACTCCAGAAATCCTAAACGGAGACAAGCAAGATCAGAAAAGTCCCTGAGCGAGGCAGGCAAATTGCTTGAGGCTGGGAGTTTGAGAGTAGCCTGTGCAAAATAACACCGTGTTTCTACAATAGATTTAAAAACTAGCCTCTGGCATGGTGGCCACACCTGTAGTCCCAGCTACTCAAGAGGCTGAGATGGGAGGATCCCCTGAGCCCAGCAGTTTGGAGTTACCATAAGCTGTAATTGCCCCATTGCACTCCAGCCTGAGTGACCCTGTTTCAAAAACAACATAAGAAGAAAGCGAGAAAGACAGAAGGAAGGAAGGAAGGGAGGGAGGGAGGGAGGAAGGAAGGAAGAAAGGGAGGGAGGGAGGGAGGAAGGAAGGGAGGGAGGGAGGGAGGGAAAAGAGGGAAAGGAGGGGGAGGAGGGAAGGGAGGGAAGGAAGGGAAGGAAGGAAAGAAAGAGAGAAAGAAAAAAAAGTCCTGAGGTCACTGAAGAGTATGAGGCCAGGCTGTCTATGACCAGTGGCAGCTGCTTGGTGGTCTAGACAGCTGAGCAGCTTTGGGGGACGCCTGCATCTCTGGTTCTCAAGAAAATGCACAACTGGGTTCTGCTTTCTTCCCTTGCTCCCAAACACACATAATTCCATGGTTGTTTTGAATGGTGTTCTTCCCAATGATTCCCTCAGAATTCTCTAATTCCTACCCTTGGGCTCTTTCCATTTTATGTTTTTTTAAAAATTATTATTATTTTCCTTTTTTAAGCTTTCTGTTTAATTAGAACCACAAAGTAGCAGAAAACAACTTACCAAACCAGACTCTGGAGAGCCCTACAAGTGAGAACTGGGTCTCTCCTCTCAGCCTGGGGACAACTGTGTCTCTCTTCCCCCTCTCTTCCCCATAATGCACATTGACCATCTGAAAGATATTCAGTATGGCCACAGAGAAAGCAATTTGGAGTAAAAGATGCTTATTTAAAAAGGAAAATTCTTCCTCTCTCATCCTTCCTTTTTTTCCACTGAAAATATCTCTCTCTGTCCCTTGCTCCCTCTGTAGCACAGCAAGCGTGCTGTGTGATCAAATGTTAATTGAGTTGTAATTCCTCCTCCCGTTAAAGTGGGTAGTTATTTGTTCATGGGAGAGTTTAACGCTGTTGTACTGGGATGTCACAGATAGTTCTTCCTTCTTCACACCAGAGTGTAGTCCAGGCTACATGTTAGCTATATTGTCATTATTCTGCCAAATGGATGAAAGGATTGCAGTGGTTATGGTTGATTGGCATTCAGCATCTAGCCTGCCTTCCTGGCTAGCATTTCCTCTTTGATTTACAGAGGCTGATAAACTAAACTCTACATTTCTCAGACTCCCTTGCAGCTACGTTTCTAGAAGAGGATTAGGTTCTCCCAGTTAGATGTGCCTGACACAAGTGAGACAAAGGCTTTCTTCCACCAGCTTTGCCTATGAAACATCTACTGGAGAACCAACAAGCCAAGCTTGTCCTACTTCAGGGTCTTGCCCAGAGCCATCCCTGGAACCAGCAGCAAGCATGGCTGTGCAGACATTATGTTTCTCAACAGCAGCCTTCCAGTGCTCTGTCATCAGCCTTGTAGGCAACAGGAGGCAATGATGCGGTAGTGGTGATGGTGGTGGTAGCAGATGCCTGAATCAGCTGTGGCCATGGCCACATGGATTTTTACATTTATCAGATTCAGATTCACCCACCTACGTGGCAGCTTCCCTGTTGGGCCAGTTCTGGTGTGCTGTTCTGAAAGTCATTCTAGGAGGCACAGTAGAGGGACTGCTGCTTCAGCCCTGGCAATAATCTTTCAGGCACCTAATTCCTGATGCTATATAGTCTTTTTGTTTACAATTGGTATAACGGTTTCTGTTTCCTATACCTGAACTCTTTTACAATGGGGGTCTTTGGAAGTACAAAGAGCTGAGAGCCATGGAGAAAAATTCTAGCATTTGGCTATAGAAAAAGGACGACCACGGGACTGTTCTTGCTGAAATGCCCATGAAAAGCTAGAAAGTTGATTTTTATGCCTATCTGTATTGCAATTTGGTCAGAGGGCTTAGATTTAAAACTTGCCCTAGGAAAGTTTCATTCATTTAGTCATTCAACAAACCTTTATTTTCTGCCAGGAACTACAGTAGGCACTGTGGCTAAATAAAGAATAAGCCATAATCCTTGCTCTCCAGGTGCTTGGAGCAAACATCCAAAGTAAAACCGAAGGCAGCTTGGAAGAAGCATCTTAATCAAAGTTTGGGAATAAGACCAAGTTTAGATTAAACTGTGATTGATGACAGTTAAAATTACCCGATTCCATAGACCTGTTTCCCTTAAATTCTTTTTGGAGCTGACATGAGTCAGTAGATAAATATCCTCGCCTATGTGTTTCACTGAAAAGCTTGTTTCCTAAGCATCTTCCCCAAGTGGAGTGTTTGTTTCATATGCATTAGCAAAGAATTATATTTTTCATTTAAAAAATATCTAGAAATGTTATTCAGAACTAGAACTGAGGTACAACACACATACTGTGATTTGGAGTGTGATATCAAGAGATCTATCACCAGCTCGGTGCAAAGCGCTCCAACTCTGGGAAAAATACAGTATCCTAAATGATAAATTTGCAAAATTAAACTTTTAATGCAACAACAATAAGGTGTCACTGGCTATTGCTTTATCTACACACAAAAGTTTTTGACAATATTGACCAATTATTAGGTTGGTCCAAAAGTAATTGCAGTTTTTGTCATTTAAAGTAATGGGAGGACAGACAGAGTGGCTTATGCCTGTAATCCCAGCACTGTGGGAGGCCGAGAAGGGCAGATTACCTGAGTTCAGGAGTTCAAGACCAGCCTGGCCAACATGGTGAAACCCTGTCTCTACTAAAAAATACAAAAATTAGCTAGATGGTGACGTACTGGCAGACGCCTGTAATCCCAAGCTACTTGGGAGGCTAAGGCAGGGAGAATTGCTTGAACCTGAGTGGCAGAAGTTGCAGTGAGCCAAGATTGCACCACTGCACTCCAGCCTGGGTGACAGTGAGACTCTATCTCAAAAAAAAAAAAAAAAGTAATGGGAAAACTGCACCAATGGTGCAAAAAATGCACTTCTGCACCAACCTAATATATTGACCATTTATTTTAACATGTACAAAACAAAAACAGAACTCTTCTTCATTTTATTTCCCAAACATTAGTGTCCATGAGGGCAGGAACCTTTCTTATTTTGTTCACTGCCACATCTCCAGCAACTAAAATAGACTTTAGCACATAGCTGGGCTCAATGAATATTATTTGAATGTTAAATACATCTTTTTAAAAGATTTTTCTGGGCCAAGCACAGTGGCTCATATCTGTAATCCCAGTATTTTGGGAGGCTGGGGTAGGAAGATTGCTTGAGGCTAGGAGTTTGAGACCAGGCTGAACAACATAGTAAGACCCTTATCTCTACAAAACTTAAAAAAAAAATTAACCAGGCATGTTGGCAAGCGCCTGTAGTCCTAGCTACTCAAGAGGCTCGGGCAGAAAGATAGCTTGAGCCCAGTGGTTCAAGCTTATAATGAGTTGTGATTGTACCACTGCACTCCATCCAGCCTGAGTAACACAGCAAGATTCTGGCTCTGAAAAAAAAAAAAGATCCTTCTGGCTACTGTGTAAAGGATAGGCTATGGGGTGTAAGATGGCAAGCAAGGTGGCTACAGTAATTCAGGTAGGCAGGGGAGAGATGGTGGTGGCTGGGATTAGGGTGACTGGTGGAAGTGATAAGTGACCTGATTTGGGATCTCCTTAGAATAAAAACCTGTTAAGACCTGCCAATGGATACGCTATGGAGTGTGAGGAAAAAAAGGGAATCAAGAGTTACTTCTAAGTCATTTGCTAGAGCAATTGGAGGAATCATGGTCCATTTATGGAAACTCTCGGTGTAGAGACAGCTCAGGCAGCAGCCTAAGGCAGGTGTGTACATGGCCTGTTCAAGGAAGAGCAACGAGGCCAGCGAGCAGTGAGCCAGGAAAGGCAGGAGCTAAGGTCGGAGAGGTGTTTGGCACAGACCATGAGGATTTATCGAGGGAAGTGAAGACTCTCGATGTTGTTCTGAGAGATGGGAAGCTCTTGGAGGTTTTGTAGAGTGTTGTAACACAGGATCACGTTTGCATTTTTAAAGGATGACTCAGGCTACTTGTGTAGAAAATCAACCACAGAAATGAAGAACTAGGAATGGAGAGACTGGTTAGAGCTATAGCAGGGGAGCAGGTAAGGGACAGTGGTGGCTTGAACCAGGTTAGTGGCTGTGACGGGGATGAAACCAATGAGATCATGTCTCCTTCCATAACATGCCAAGCTCATTCCCTCCTTCTGGACCCTTCCCTGGTTGCTCCTACTAACTAGGCTGAGCTTCACTCACTATTCCACCTCATGCAGATCTCTCTCCAGTTACCACCTCCTCGGAGGCCTTCCCTGAGGAAGACCCTTTAACATGGTGCCTGGTGCCTCCTCTCTGGCTCCCCTTTCTTTGTTTTATTTTACTCATAGTCTGTGTCAGCCACTGTTTTTATATTTTGTTGACATACTTTTATCATCAACTTCCCCCACTAGGAGGGGGAACTAGGAGGCCAGTTCCATCAGGGCAGAGGCTTTGTTGTACTCACTGCTGCCTCTAGGTCAGTGTCTGCAAACAGTTATTTGTTGAATATCAACAAAGCACTTAGGTAGGTGCTGGGAAAATTTTCTTTATATGACAAAGGGTTTCGTATGCAAATATTCAGTATAAACATGTCTCAAGGACAGGGAGTATTCAAACCTGGCTAAGGAACATGCTATGTTAGGGAACTTTCTACAAAGGGGAATTTATTTATTTATTTATTTTGAGACAGGGTCTCACTCTGTCACCCAGGCTAGAGTGCAGTGGCAAAATCATGGCTCACTGCAGCCTCCACCTCCAGGGCTCAAGTGATCCTCCTGCCTCAGCCTCTTGAGTACTGGAATTACAGGCATGCACCACCATGCCCCGCTAATTTTGTTCGTTTTTAAAATAGAGACAATGTCTCACTATGTTGCCCAGGCTGGTCTCAAACTCCTGGCCTCAAGCGATTCTCCCATTTGGCCTCCCAAAGTGCTGGGATTACAGGCATGACCCACTGGCCCCAGCCTACATAGGGGAACTTCCCATTGACATACAGTCAGCTGGTGAGGGGTGAATCAGTAGGTTGATGCTTATGTATGTGAGTACTCTCTTGCACTATGTTGGCCAGGCTTGTCTTGAACACCTGGGCTTAAGAGAGCCCCAAAGTGCTGGGATTGGAAGTGTGAGCCAACACACCCAGGCTGTGTCTGGCTTCCTTTTATTTAACATTAATTCTGTAAGATTCATTCATGCAGGCATTAACAGTTTGTTCTTTTTTCTTGTTATATAGTATTCCGCCATATGAATATGCCCTAATATATTTGTCCATTCATGTGTTGAAGGATACTGGGGTTTTTTTTCCTTCCCTCCCTCCACTTCTTCCTCTGGAACAGGGTCCCACTCTGTTGCTCAGGCTGTAGTACAGTGGTGCCATCACAGCTCACTGCAGGCTCATTCATTTTTTATTTTTTGTAGAGACAGGATCTCACTATGTTGCCCGAGGTGGTCTTGAACTCCTGCACTCAAGCGACGCTCCTGCCTCAGCCTCCCAAAGTGCTAGGATTATGGGCTTGAGCCACCGTGCCCAGCGTGATATTTTTGAAAGAACACCCTGGCTACCAGGGTGGAAATCGAACTGGTGGCAGGTAGGGGTGGATCAGAGAGAGGAAGCTGACAGACCAGGTAGGAGGCTGGTGTAGTCATGCAGGGAAGATATGAAGGTGGCTTGGCCCAGTGTGGTCATAGAGGAGTCATAGAGAAATGGATCACTCAGAAAATGCTCTGGAATTGTAGCTGATGGGACTGGCTGAGAGGAATGAAGGGTGGGAGAAAGAGGCACCAATGGTGAGTCCTAGATTTCTGCCTTGAAAACCTAGGTGGATGGCTGGGGGCAGTGGCTCACACCTGTAATCTCAGCACTTAGGGAGGCTGAGGCGGGTGGATCACCTGAGGTCAGAAGTTTGAAACCAGCCTGGTCAACATGGTGAAATCTCGACTACTCAGGAGGTTGAGGCAGGAGGATCACTTGAAACCGGGAGGCGGAGGTTTGCAGTGAGCCAACCTCACCTGCACTACACCTGGCTAATTTTTGTACTTTTTAGTAGAAAAGAGTGTTTCACCATGTTGACCAGGCTGGTCTTGCACTCCCGATCTCAGGTGATCCGCCTGCCTTAGCCTCCTGAGTAGCTGGGATTACAGGTATGCACCACCACGCCTGGCTAATTTTTTGTAATTTTTAGTAGAAAGAGGGTTTCACCATGTTGGCCAGGCTGGCCTTGAACTCCCGATCTTGGGTGATCTGCCTGCCTCGGCCTCCCAAAGTGCTAGGATTACAAGCATGCGCAACCGTACCTGGCTGCCCACATTTTCAAAGTCACTCCAGAACAGCCCTGCTCAGGCAGCACGGGTGGCATCCCCTCTCCCCTCCCTCAGCCCTTCCCCAGCCTCAAAGAAACAGAATGGAGAACAGCAGGCAGGTTGATTCATAGACTTTACTGGATTTTTCCCCACCCAGCGGTTTCTGCAATGACAACCGAACCTGTACAATACATGTGGTTCACTCTGTTAAAGCTGCAGGGCAAGGGGAGGGTTCTGGGAGTCCCTGGGCAGACGTCAAGGCTAAGGGTGGGCAGCAGCCAAGACTGGGCCAGTGGGTCCCAGTGTTCCACCCAGACGGTGGCGGTAGCTGGAGTTCAAAGGCTGCTGGAAGGAGTCGGGAAGAAGGCTGGAAGCCTGGGGCTGCAGGGAGAGGAGAGCACATCAGCAGCAGCAGGGAGGAGGCAGGGAGCAGGAGGGTGCCATGGACACCGTGGACACCGAGAGGGCAGGAGGGCGTGGGACACAGTGCCTGCATATGTCCATAGAGGATTTTTGCCACAAGAACAAGACAGATCGCTGTATAAAAGGGTCTGTACAACATTACCTATGATACAATGTTCACATATGATACAAGGCTCTTTCCCTCTTTGAGTTTTAAAAAATAAATGTACAATTCCAGAGCTTTGGGTAAAAAATATATACACCCTCATAGCAGGAGCAGTAGCTGCTTTTGCTGCTGCTGCTTCCTCTTCAAAAGGGAAAGAGGTGGTGCCAGAAAGAAGGGTGAGGCTGCGCCTGGAAACCTCACCCTGCAGCTGCCAGGAGCCCCTGCACTCCTCAGGCCTTGAGGCTGGTGATGGGAGAGGGAGGGGGGCAGAGGTAATAAAGGCCTCACCAGAGTCCGGTGACGCCTTTACAGTCTCTGCCATCCCCCTCCCCCACTATGGGGCTGCCTGCCCCATTATAGGGATCCACCCTACCCCAGCTCTATGGGGAGGACAAAGGAGGAGTTGAGACAGGGAGAGGGACAGAGACCACGTTGTTGGTGTCAGACACATGAGCCAGAAGGGGGAGGCCAACTCCCTCCTTAGTGGTTAGACACCCAAAAAGCAGGAGTATGTGCAGCAGACACCCCTAGCTCCTGATACTGCTCTACCCCACCACACTGCAAGGCAGGGGAAGGGTTCTCTATGCAGCTGAGGCCTGTATTTCCCTGAGCATCTTTTACCCTCTCATCAGAGCCCACCCCTGGACCTTCCGGAGGCCTAAGTGGGGGACTTGCAAGGGCTGATGGGTAACCCCTCCCACCTGCTGCTACTCCCTGCCCTGAAAAGCAGCTTGGCTCACAAGCCTGGGCAGGCAGGGCAGCACGAGGAGCTGAGCAGGGAGTGTAGGGGCGGAGAAAGCACCCTGCACCATCCCAGGGGCAGAGTAGACAAGGGTAGCACCAAACAGAAGGACCCCTCCCCGGCACACACAACACCCTCCCTCAATTACCAGATGGACTCATGCTCCCTAAAAGGGGGGAGAGAGAGAGAGAGAGAGAGACACACACACACACACACACACACACACACACACACACACACGGCAACATAATATTCCTGGGGGTCTCAGCCCTGACCAGGAAGAAGCTGGACAGGTGGTGGAGAAGAAGGCTGCCAATCCCTCCCACCATCCCACTTGGCAAGACAGAAGGGTCGGCAGCTTTCTTTCCTTCTTGGGAAGAGGAAATTGGAAACTCCATCCCCAGAACAGATCTTGATGGGAGCGGACAGAGGAAGGAGTTTTCTGACCCCTTTCTCAGAAGGGACAGGAACCAGCAAAGTGTGGTTTTGGCTTGAAGGAGCAATGGGGAGAGGGCTCCAGCAGGATGAACAAACTTATGGGTCCAAGGGTAAATCCATCCAACTCTTTCCTGTGGAGCAGGGGTGGGTGGGCAGGATGTTGTTCCTCAGGAAAGATGTCAGCTGTCGGTTGAGACATTGTGCAAAGTGCTTGAGTGCCAGGTGCCCAAGGATCTGGTGGGTCTGACTAGAACCTCCACTCTCACTGACTATTTGCCTCCAGCTTGTAGGAGAGCTCGAAGAGGAGGTTCTGGTTGTCGATGACCTGGAACTGGCGCACATAGGCCTTGGTCTGCAGGTGATGGGGGGATGCCTCCATGTCCAGGCCTAGGGGGTAAAGAGGCAGTCAGGTTCCCAGGCTCCCTTCTTCCTCTACACACACACGGGGCAGAGGATCAGGCTGTGGACTGAGACAGATGTTGGGCAGGAGGGCCTCTAGGGAGGCAATGAGAGAATGCGGAACTGGCAAGTGTATGGAAATACACATTTGGACAGGGAGTTCTCCCCTGAACGCTCCTGCTCAGTCAAAGCTCTACCTGTACTGCTCTCAGAATCCTGGGTACTCACAAAGGGGCCGGCTCCGGTATTTGCGGATTGTCCTCACTTTTTCGGCCACTGAATGCTGGGAGATGACAAGGAATGAGCCCTGAAAGGGGCACAGAAAGAGGCTCCCCCTCTTCTGCTCCCCCTCCGCCATTCTCCAACTCTGCTTTTCTCCCTCCAGTCTCCAATTCTGGAGGGTCTCTGAAGGACCAAAGGGGTGGGTGTAACAGGGTGCCAGGTGAGGGGGAGGTAGAGTTGCCCCCAAGCTGCCTGTCAGCTCTGCCACCCGTGGGCGGGTTGCCACAGTGATGCCACCAGGGAGACAATCAAGAGTCTGCTAGGCAAGCTGGGCACATGCAGGAAGCCTGCTATTCTGGGGAGGTGATGAGAGGGAGAGGATGCAAGCTCACCACTTGTGGGACTAGGGGTTTGCAGTGCCACTCACTCACCAGCTTCTCAATGTTCACCAAACCATCTACAAGGGTCTTACTCCCTTCGTGCAGGAAAGTCAGATCTAGGAGATGCAGAGAATCCAATGTGAGGAAAGGATAAGAGAGGCGGTCCAAAGGACCACTGCACCCAAGGACCCCCCCTTCCCCAGAATCCACTCTGCCTGGGGTGGGGGGCTCCTCTCCAGGCGGGCACTCAGAGCTGAGTCAAGATGGGGGTTGGAAGTCAGAACTGGGGCATGGGAGAAGGGAAACATGGGTTGAAGTAGCACAGCTTGGGAGCAACTCTCTCACCTTTGAGGATCAGAGGCATGAAAGGAATCACAGGGGGCTTCATTTTGGAGATCACTTCTCGGTAGCTTTTGTGGTTCCTGCAGGGGTCCTGGCATTCCACAGGAGAGAGATCAAGGGAGAGACTGGCCAATGAATACCAAAGATGTCCCTCACTTCCTCCCTCACTCCCTGCCCTGGGGACTTTCTTTCTTTCTTTTTTGAGACAGAGTCTCACTCTGTCGCCAGACTGGAGTGCAGGGGTACGATCTCAGCTCACTGCAACTTCTCCCTCCCAGGTTCAAGCGATTCTCCTGCCTCAGCCTCCCGAGTAGAGTAGCTGGGACTACAGGTGCCTGCCACCACGCCCAGCTAATTTTTGTGTTTTTTTTGAAGTACAGACAGGGTTTCACCATGTTGGTCAGGAGAGTCTTGATCTCTTCACCTGGTGATCTGCCTGCCTCAGCCTCTCAGAGTGCTGGGATTACAGGTGTCAGCCACCGCATCTGGCCAGGTGCTGGGGGCTTTCTAATGGTGTGGTGGGGAAGGGCATGACTGCTCCCCCTTTCCAGGAAAAACAGGGGCACAATCCTTCCACCCTCCCCCTCCAGCATGGTAGGGAGGGTGGGGGTCTCATGCACTAAACACTTTGAAAAGAAAGCTTGAGGAAGAGGGTTTGTGGGAACAGAGGGTTTCTGAGCTCTAAGTCCAAGAGCAGAAGAAAGAGCCAACCCACTCACCGTGAGGTTCTCAAATTTGCGGAACAAATTCTTGAATTTCCCTGGCAGCTTCTGCAGTTTGAAGGAAGGAGAAGGGATATCAGAGTGGAGCTTCTTGGGTTACATGGGAGCCTTGGATTAATCCTCCGTGTTGGAGGGCAAAAGGGCCAGCATGGCTTGTAGGAGGCTGGGAAGCTGGGGGGTGGGGAAATGAAGTCAGGCCTTGGCTAGGTCTAGAAGCTAGAACAGCCCGGAGGAATTCATTATTCTGGGGAAAGCCAGACCTCTGTTTATGCAGGCGCCGTGTACAAGGGTGCCCCCTACTGAGTGTGGCTGAATATCTGCCCGACTCCCACAGCCAAGTCTGTGACCTGACCTGGCCAAGGGCTGCCTGCCGCGACTCAGGCAGGTTCCTGACTTTTCACTGTTTTGCCCAAAGACCGGGTCTAAGCTGTGCGCCCTAGGGTTGCATCTACCAGAAGAGGGCGCCTCCCTCCAATGGCACAAAGACTCCCTCCAGGTCGGCGGCCGTCGCGGGCGGGGGAGGATCCACAGCGGAAAGCCCGGGATGCCCAGGTCCCCAGGTAGGAAAGGGAGGGGTCTCCTCACCTCCCAGGTGAGACGAAGGCGGCTGACGGCGGCGTTGTCCAGCCCCATGACCACGGCGTAGAAGGACAGCAGGTCCTGATTCTGCTTGCAGCTGCGGGGATGGGAGGCGGGGTCAGGGGCGGGCGGTGCCGCAGGCCTCGGGCCTGGGGCTCCCCCTCCCGCCGCCGGCCGCACTCACAGGGCGGCGATCTTGATGAACTTCTTGAGCAGCTGCGCGCGCTTGCCCGGGGCTTCGCAGAGCAGCACCTCGGTGGCCACCCAGTGCGTGACCTCGCTGCAGCGCTGCAGCAGTAGCTCCAGATTGGCCGTCTCCCGGCGGCCGCGCTCCCCGTGGAACACGTAGTCCACGAACTCCAGCTGCATCCACGGTGGCGGAGGGGCGGCCAGGGCGGCCCGGGCGCGGGGGGGGTGAGGGGAGTGCGTGGGAAGATGGCAGTGCAAGGCGAAGGGGAACGAAAGGCAGGAGGGCGGGGGCGGAAGGGGTGGAAAATAGAAAAATAGACGGGACAAGAGGCGGCAAAGATGCGGAAAAAAGAAAACAACATGAATAATATTTCACCAGCTACTGAGCACTTACTAGGCACTTGCTCATGGCTGACATCCTTAAGACAACCATCTGCTAGGCATTATTGTCGCTGCCTTATTTTATTTTTTATTTTTGAGACGGAATTTAGCTCTTGTTGCCCAGGCTGGAGTGCAATGTCGGGATCTCGGCTCACCGCAACCTCCGCCTCCTGGGTTCAGGCAATTCTCCTGCCTCAGCCTCCCGAGTAGCTGGGATTACAGGCACGCGCCACCATGCCCAGCTAATTTTTGTAGTTTTAGTAGAGACGGGGTTTCACCTTGTTGACCAGGATGGTCTCGATCTCTTGACCTCGTGATCCACCCGCCTCGACCTCCCAAAGTGCTGGGATTATAGGCGTGAGCCACCCGCCCGGCCGTCTCTACTAAAACTACAAAAATTAGCTGGGCATGGTGACGCGTGCCTGTAATCCCAGCTACTCGGGAGGCTGAGGCAGGAGAATTGCCTGAACCCAGGAGGCGGAGGTTGCGGTGAGCCGAGATCCCGCCATTGCACTCCAGCCTGGGCAACAAGAGCTAAATTCCGTCTCAAAAAAAATACAAATCCTGGGTCAGGTTCTGTGTAAGTAGCACCAGCCCTGAGCCACTCTGCTCTGGGGTCTCTCTGCGACTTTTTTTCGAATGGTGGGACAAAGACTGAGGGAAGTTACAGCCATGCATTGCCCCAGGGTTTGCTGCAGGTGAGCCTTTGAACCAGGACGTTCTGCTGCCAACACCGTCTCCTAATGGCACATTTCTCCCTCCAGCCCCCGAGCACAGCGCCAGCCTTGGTCCCCACCTCGTGCACACATCGGAACAGCTCCCAGTGGAAGGCAGTAAGGTGGTTGGCAACGTCCTCAGGCTCCACTCGGTGGATCTCTGTGTCTCCCGGGGAGACCTGGATCTCCTCAGGGAGGGGCACCTGGGGGCAGGGGCATAGTGGCTGGGCTCCTGGTGGTGGGGCTGGAACTGATCACAGCCCTCCTCAGCCCTCCATTCCAGCCAAGGCCTTGGGAAAGAGTTCTTACCAGAGCCTCATAGCTGTCCCGGGTGCAGGCAAACAGGTGGCTGTTGATGCCCAGTGTGGTAAAAACACAGTCCTCAGTGGGCTGGAGAAGGACCTTCTCTGCAGGAGAACAAGCTGCTCAGCCTCAGCCCCTGCCGCCTGCACCCTCACACACCCCACACTGGCACTGTCCTATCCAAAAACTCCTCACCCACACTGACACATTCTAGACTAACAGAACTCATAGTCTCACCAGTTTATGCCATATTTATCTGGAATTTGTAAAATGATGATTTCTTTTGCATTTATAACTTTTTTCTACTCCCTTTTTTTTTTTTTACAGACTTTCTCTTGTTCTGTTGTCCCTGTGACACTGGAAAGGCTGAAATTTTTTCCTACTGTAGAGGAAAACAAGCCTTCAGTGACATTGCTGGCTTTCTGCCTTCCCATGGGGATTAAAGCCTCATCTTGTGTCTTCAGCGTGAGAAATGTGGCATCCTTACATACACAGGAAGGTTAAAGGACCAGAACACAATCCACAGGTGAGTGAGGGGCAGCACCCAGATCAGACCTGAGTCCTACTAGGTCTGTCGTCCAGGCTGGAGTGCAGTGGTGCAATCTCAGCTCACTGCAACCTCTGCCTCCCAGGTTCAAACAATTCTCCTGCCTCAGCCTCCCAAGAAGCTGGGATTACAGGCGCCTACCACCACACCCGGCTAATTTTTGTATTTTAGTAGAGACAGGGTTTTGCCATGTTGGCCAGGCTGGTATTGAACTACTGACTTCAGGGTATCCACCTGGCTCAGCCTCCCCAAGCGCTGGGATTGCAGGCATGAGCCACCTCACCCTGCCTTTTTTTTTTTTTTTTTTTGAGACGGAGTTTTGCTCTTGTCACCCAGACTGGACTGTAGTACATTTCGGCTTACTGCAACCTTCACCTCCCAGGTTCAAGTGATTCTCCTGCCTCCTCCTCCCAAGTAGCTGGGATTACAGGCACCTGCCACTATGCCCGGCTACTGTCTCCCAAACTTTAGTAGGCACAAGAGTCCCCAAGCTGATCTTGTTCAAATGCTGATTTGAATAAGACCAGCAGGTCTGGGGTTGGGGTCTCAGACGGTGCATCTCTTTTAGAGACAGAGTCTTGCTATGTTGCCCAGGCTGGAGTGCAGTGCCTATTCACAGGTGCAATCATAACGTTCTATAGCCTTGGATTCCTGGGCTCAAGCAATCTTCCTGCCTCAGCCTCCTGAGTAGCTGGGACTGTAGGCTTGCCCCACTGCAGCCAGCAAGTTGCTGCATCCTAACAAGCTCCCAGGTGATGCACATGAGGCTGGTCCCAGGACCATACTTTGAGTAGCAAGGGCCTAGAATTCAGTCTCTACCCCTCCCCCTCTCCTCAGGAGCCTCAGCCCTGTTCTTCCTGACCCTACCTCCTGAGGAGGCCACAGCTACCAGGATAAGGGAGTCCTCACGCCCCGCAGGCTCTTCTGAGTACTGAAGTTTCTCCGTCACAGAGCCCAGAATGTCCTGCACAGATGCTGAAAGGCGACTGCGTATGGTCACGTAAGAGTGGTCAGGCATGTATACCCGGCAGAAGACTGATGGAAACAGGAAAATGGCTTTCAACAGAGGGCAGAGTGGCAGCAGCTAGCACAGTCTCCTCTAGGATGCCTCTGTTCCCCATCAGAGGCTGGCCTCTGAAGAAGGTCCTGTGAAAGGGGCTGGTTCTACCACCCAGGGAGATGCCACCGAGGGTGCCCAAGACCCAGAGACCCCACATGTCCCCCTGAGCCACTAAGAACACCTCGTCCTTCCTAATACCCACACTCACTCTCATCAGAGCCCCGAAAGGCCACCCTGGTCTGCAGACAGGAGTCTATCCGGCGGAAGTGGCGGAAGAGTGGCTTCACCTGCTTGCTAGGTGGCTGGCTCTCCTCTGGAATCCTGGCATGGACAAGCTGGGCATCAGCACACCCTGCCAGGCATATGGTCAACCAACACCAAGCAGGCAACATCAAGCAGGAATATCAGAATTGGGTCAAGGCTGTACCAGCACCAGTTTCAGAAGGTGGTTAAGGGGGTGAGAAGAGAGGACAATGAGCAGTATGGGGTAATTGTCCAAGTATTTCTAACCAAATGCCACGTCTTCCATGAATTCTCCTCGGATCCGTCCCACCCACCCGGAAGGTCACTTTCTTGTCTCAGCTACTATAGAACTTGGGGATAATGTTTATATTCACCTCTTATCTCTTCTATGAGATTGAGAGCTTTTGAGGACTGGGATTTGGTTCTATTTTTTTTTTTTTTTGAGATGGAGTCTTGCTCTGTCGTCCAGGCTGGAGTGCAGTGGCATGATCTCTGCTCACTACGACCTCCACCTCCCAGGTTCAAGTGATTCTCCTGCCTCAGCCTCCCAGGTAGCTGAGATTACAGGTGCCCACCACCACGACCCGCTAAGTTTTTAGTAGAGATGGAGTTTCACCATGTTGGCCAGGTTGGTCTCGAACTGCTGACTTCATGATCTGCCTGCCTTGGCCTCCCAAAGTGTTGGGATTACAGTCATGAGCCACCACATCCGGTCAGGAATTTGGTCCTTACTGAGTATTTTTTTCATATCCTCCAGGGCCTAGCATACTGCTTGGCACATGGTAGGTAGTAGGTCATCAGTTAGTTGTTTGCTGAATTTGCTGACCAGAACTTCACGGTCTGGGAAGGAGACAGATGGGCATACAGCTACTTCTAACACCAGGCAAGAGGTGTTGGTGATATAACAAAGGTACCAGAAGAGTTATGCTGATGTGGGGGAAGGAGAAAGCCATTCCTAAAAGGATCTGGGAAGTTTTCATTGAGAAGATGGCATTTGACTGGGCTTTGGAGGAGAGCAGGAAGAGAAGGGGGTGGAGGCCAGGTGCAGTGGCTCACACCTGTAATCCCAGCAATTTGGGAGGCCGAAGTGGGCTGATCACTTGAGGCCAGGAGTTCAAGATCAGCCTGGCCAACATGGCAAAACCCCATCTCTACTAAAAATACAAAAATTAGCCAGGCATGGTGGTGTGCACCTGTAATCCCAGCTACTTGAGAGGCTGAGGCACAAGAATCCAAAACTGTTTGAACCTGGGAGGTGGAGATTGCAGTGAGCCAAAATTGTGCCACTATACTACACCCTGAATGACAGAGCAACACTCTGTCTCAAAAAAAAGAACAAAAAGAGAAGGAGGTAGGGCATTCTGGGGTGGACAATATAACTGACCGTGGGAAGTTGGAGAGTGCAGGAGTTGCAGTGTCAGAACAGGATGTGGTAGGTAAGACGGGAAGGAACAGCAGAAGGCAGAAAGGGAAGGGTGTTGAATGCTGGGATGTTTCACTTTCTCTTAGAAGCATGGGGAGCAGGGACGCCTTTGGAACAGGAGGATTGAAGATCTCTCTAGTGTCAGCACAGAGAAGGGAGAGAAGGATGCCACACCACAAGCTGAGGACTCCATAAGGGTTGTGGTGGTAGGGAAGGAGAAGAGAGAAACTAAAAGGGCAGGATGGATGGATGGACGGATGGACGGACGGACGGACGGACGGACGGACAGATGAATGCAATCTGTTTACACTGGCTCACAAGAGCAAATTGTTAAGTTCTGGGGAATTTTGCCAACTGGTTTTTAAAGAGCCATTAAAATATAATAAATATATATGTTTTGTAAGCTTATAGTCGGACCAGGTGTGGCGGCTCACACCTAGAATCCCAACACTTTGGAAAGCCGAGGTGGGAGGATTGCTTGACCCCAGCCTGGACAACATAATGAAACCCTGTATCTAATAAAAAATAATAAAAATTAACAATTAATACATAAAACTTATACTCAAATAAGTTATTACAAAAAAGGTAGTTTCCTTCCTGTTTCACATTTTTTTTTGTGGGGAGACACAGTCTCTGTCACCCAGGCGTGCAGTGGTGTGATCTTGGCTCACTGCAACCTCCACCTCCTGGGTTCAAGCGAGTCTCATGCCTAGCCTCCCAAGTAGCTGAGACTACAGACGCACGCCACCATGCCCAGCTAATTTTTGTATTTTAGTAGAGACGGGGTTTCACCATGTTAGCCAGGATGGTCTCGATCTCTTGACCTCATGATCCACCCGCCTCAGCCTCCCAAAGTGCTGGGATTATAGGCGTGAGCCACCACGCCCGGCCGTTTCACTACCTTTTACCACACCTACTGTATGGTGGAGATACTACATAACGGCCTGTGCTGCACGTCTCTTCCCAACTCCTCCTTCAGTGTTGGTAGCTTGAAATCAGCCATAGTGACAGAGTTTACACTGTAGGAATCAAAGCTACAAATCAGGGCTTTTTCTCCTGCAGCACTGATTGTTAAATATTTACCAGTACACCACTGGATTATCGGACAATAGAGAGGGAGAATGGACAAAAAAAAAGTGACTGGAGACAGTGCTTTGTGCCACCTCCAGTGAGAGATAGGAGCTGAAATAAAACCGTATTGGAAGCTGGGCACAGTGGCTCACACCTGTAATCCCAGCACTTTGGGAGGCTAGGGCAGGCAGATCACTTGAGGCCAGGAGTTTGAGACCAGCCTGGCCAACATGGTGAAACTCATCGCTAGTAAAATTATAAAAGTTAGCTGGGCATGGCACACACTATAATCCCAGCTACTCGGGAGGCTGAGGTATGGGAATCACCTGAACCCAGGAAGTGGAGGTTGCAGTAAGCCAAGACTGTACCACTGCTCTCCAGCCTGGGTGAGAGTGAGACTCTGTCTCAAAACAAACAAATCCATATCGGAGCCAATAGGCCAGAGGCACCCCTGTAATAGAGGAACACAGGGGATCTCTTTCCTGTTCCCGCCCTTGCCCCATTCCCCCTCACTTTAGTTCCACCGTCTCCACCAGCTGGTGCAGCCTCAGAGTGTCCTCTCTGAGGCCCTGGTAAAGGGACTCATCCTTCATAATTAGCAGGTATAGATCCTAGAGAGAGGAGGACAAAAAAGATGAAGGAAGGGGTCTCATCCCAAGGTCTAATCTCTGCAAGGTCCAGACAAGGTCTCCATGCCTTTGAGCATAGAAGAGCCATATAAGCTAAGGCCCCCTGGCATCTCTTCCTTCCACATGCCCAGCATCAGAAGTATGGCTCCTTCACAGGGGCCTCCTTCTAGACCTGAGAGCTTGTTTACCCACCTTCTCTTCCCCGAGGCCCACCTTGATGATGTGGCCGGCCCCCTCTTCCTCTTGAAGCAGTCCCTGGTAGGTGTCCAAGAAATGGAGAAGCATGGCTAGACAGGCCTGCTTCTGGCCCAGCCCCTCAGGGCCCTCCATGCCCCCTGCGCGAACAAAGCTGACCTTAAGTTAAGAAAAACCCCTAGGCAAGCAGACCTGAGGAACTGAGGAGAAAGATGGGAGGATAGGCTGGGCGCAGTGGCTCACACCTATAATCCCAGCACTTTGGGAGGCTGAGGTGGGCAGATAACCTGAGGTTAAGAGTTTGAGACCAGTCTGGCCAACATGGTGAAACCCCATCTCTACTAAAAATACAAAAATTAGCCGGGCATGGTAGTACATGCCTGTAATCCCAGATACTTGGGAGGCTAAGGCACAAGAAAGGCTTAAACCCGGGAGGCAGAGGTTGCAGTGAGCAGAGATCACGCCATTGCTCTCCAGCCTGGACAACAGAGGAAGACTCCATCTCGAAAAAAAAAAAAAAAAGAAAAAGAAAGAAAGAAACACTGGGCATGGGGGTTCATGCCTGCAATCCCTGCACTTTGGGAGACCAAGATGGGTGGATCGCTTAAGGTCAGGCGTTGAAGACCAGCCTGGCCAACATGGTTAAACCCCATCTCTACTAAAAATATAAAAAAATAGCTGGGCGTGATGGTGGACACCTGTAATCCCAGCTACTCAGGAGGCTGAGGCAGAAGAATCACTTGAACCCAGCCAAGGTTAGGCCATTGCACTCCAACCTGGGCAATAAGACTGAAACTCCATCTTAAAAAAAAAAAAGATGGGAGGCTAAATTGCTCCCAAATATTCTCTAGACTTGGGGCTAGAGAGAAAGGAGTTTCAGGGGCCCTGAAGCCAAGATCTCCTCATGCCCCAGCACAGGTTTTTGCTTAGAGTAGGTAGCAATGGCACCCAGTTGACCACATCCAGCTCCTGCAGGTTAGACAGGTTAGATTTTCACTTGAGGATACCCTGCCCAGACCCACCTAACCCCTGTCCAGCCCAGAGCCTGGAGCTCACAGTGCACCTAATAAAGGCCAATGGTGCCTAACATAAACCTGACTATATCTCACTGGAAGGCCTGATGTTTCTAAGAGAGCCTGTGACTTTATTTATTTATTTGAGATGGAATCTCGCTCTGTCGACCAGGCTGGAGTGCAGTGGCGCGATCTGAGCTTACTGCAACCTCTGCCTCCTGAGTTCAAGCAATTCTCCTGCCTCAGCCTCCAGAGTAGCTGAGATTACAAGTGCCCACCACAATGCCTGGCTAATTTTTGTATTTTAATAGAGACAGAGTTTCTCTTTGTTGGCCAGGCTGATCTCAAACTCCTGCCCTCAAGTGATCCACCTGCCTCAGCCTCTGAAAGTGCTGGGATTACAGGCATGAGCCACCACACCTGGCCAAGAGCCTGTGACATTCTACTCAGGGGTCTGACATTTACAATTAGGTCCTAGAATAACTCCATGAGAGGCCCATGCTTATGAGACCCTATGAATAGCACATCCAGTGGCTCCTCTCTAGCAGACCCTACTGAAGTACAACCATGACCTGATATTTACATCAGACCACATCATAGCTCACTGGGCAACCAAATATTTTGGAGCAATAATTCAGTGGGGATAGAGGCCCCTTTAGTAGAATAATAACACCTTGGGTGGGTGCAGTGGCTCACGCCTGTAATCCCAGCACTCTGGGATGTTAAAGTGGGTGAATCACTTGAGGTCAGGAGTTCAAGACCAGCCTGGGCAACATGGCAAAACCTTGGCTCCACCAAAAAATACAAAAAGTAGCCAGGTCTGGTGGCACATGCCTGTAGTCCCCAGTTACTGGGGAGGCTGAGGCAAGAGAATCGCTTGAACCCGGCAGGCAGAGTTTTCAGTGAGCCAAGAACACACAACTGCACTCCAGCCTGGGCAACAGAGCAAGACTTCATCTCTAAATAAATAAATAAATAACACCTTTCATTTGTACAGAGCTCTGCAGCCTCCAAAGCACTCTTACATCTGCTATCAGACTGGTCTTCATAGCAGCTCATAGGTAGGTGGGACAGGTACTATTTACCTCTAATTTACAGAAGAGGAAACCGAGGCCCCAGGAGGTTAGGTAATCTGCCCAGGTTACACAGCTGTTGAGTAGAAAAGCTGGGAGTGAAACCCAGATTTATTTATTTATTTATTATTTATTGAGACAGAGTCTCACTCTGTTGCCCAGGCTAGAGGCAGTGGCACAATCTTGGCTCACTGCAACCTCCTCCTCCCAGGTTCAAGCGATTTTCCTGTCTCAGTCTCCTGAGTAGCTGGGAATATAGGTGCATGCCACCACGCCTGGCTCATTTTTCTGTTTTTAGTAGAGATGGTGTTTTGCCATGTTGGTCAGGCTGATCTCGAACTCCTGACCTCAGGTGATCTGCCTGCCTCAGCCTCCCAAAGTGCTGGGATTACAGTCGTGAGCCGCCTCGCCCGGCCCCAGGTATGTTTTCTAGGGGAGAGTTTAGGCTCTGACATTGCATGTGTGATGGAGGGAGTGGCTCCCTCTGACCTCTCCCTTTACAAACTCCACAAAAGGATATTACTGGTGTAGCTCCTGCAGAAATTTCTCCGTCGGGAGGAAGAGAGAATGCGTAAGGACAATGTCATCCAGCAGGATATCTGTAAAGAGCAGTGGGCACCACGGATGTCAGGAGGGCACTTCCAGAACGAAACTGGAAACGCAGTGCCTCTCTCTCTTGCCCCTGAGGGCAAGTTCTCTTTAGCCAGGCTGGAGCCCCAGCCACCTGCCCCGTCATGCTCTGCACACGCGCATACACACATGTGTAAAGGTTCTGGGCAGCTGCTGCGGGGGTGGGGTTGGCAGCTGCCAAGGCAGCTGAAGGGAATGGGGGGGCGTGCCTTTGATGGCCACGTGCACTTCTCTTCAGTGTGTGTGGGAAGTTGGTCAGATAACACATCAAGCTTGAGTTCTGCCTGAAAAAAGTAGCCCACAGAAGGGTCTCTAAACAAAGAGTATTTCCAAACACAGAGGTCAGCATCAGTGGGGGGAGTGTGTGTGTTCCTCTTCCCCTCCCCATCTCCTACCTAACAGCTTTGAGTTCTAACTAGGCAGGTGAGAACCAGCCGGATTAAAAGGGAGAGGGAAAGATGCCATTGCTTTGATCTCAGAATCTTTAAATAGAAATCTTGTGTCCTTTGTGTGCCCAGAGACAGAGGGTTAATGAAGGAAAATGGTGAAGAGGAGTGGCTCCTCTCACCACCCCTTTCCCCTCCACACCCCCGTCTGGGCCTGGCTCAGCCAGTCAGCCGGGTACAAGGTCGCCCTGACTTGCAGCCAGCCCTGGGGTGGGGCAGGGCTGCCTGGCGCACACAGGCAAGGTGCAGGGAGGGAGCCAGGGTGTCCTCAACAGGACAGGTTAGGGCCAGGTCCCCAGGCACTGTCCCAGGAAAACAAGGCTTCTGACGGGCCTTGGTTCACCATCCCCTGTGGTCAGTTCTAGTCATGAAGGTGGAGGAGGAAAACCCACACGAGGTAATTTACTTCAACGATTTCATTTCACAAATGAGAAACTGAGGCCCAGAGCTGGGAGGGACTTGCTTGGAGCTGGAATAAGAACCCATAATCCTGAGTCTTCTGTCATTTTTCTCAGTATGCCTGAGGCAAGCAGAGTGTTAGGGGAAAGCCTAGTGGTCAGAGGGGACTGCTTGGATGTTGGAGAGGCTTTGGCTAGGTTTAGAGTAACTTCTGTAAGCTCTCTCCTCCCACACACCCTGGGAGGAGACCAGGATGACTTGAGAACATTGGTTTTATTGGAGAACATCAGAGTGGCAGGTTAAACTGATTCTCATTCACCCTGGGACTGGTTTGGAATTTCCCAAACCAGTTACTCTGGGAATCCAGCCTGCCAGATAACATGGGTGACATTTTAGGAGTCGTACCCCAGGGGAGACTGAGCAGAGTATGTGGCACCAGGCCCCTGTAAAAGGGGAAAGACAGTTTATCCCTTTTCCTCCCTGCCCAGCTACCTTGCTGTGTTCTTACAGTGAGTCAGAGAGCTCCCAGCTCTGACCCCCAGCTTCAGGGATGGGGACGAGGAATTGAGAGGCCTGACATCCTTCATAGACTTTATCTCACAGGATTTCTAAGCTGGAGCGAAGAAAGAGTAAGATGGGGGCAGAGTGGGGGAGATGCTGATATGGGGGCCACAGTTGGGCATCTGTCTTTTCCAAGGCAGGCTCTGGGCCAACGTACAGCCTCCCTAGGGAATGTGTCATAGAGACACAGGGTGTGTGGTGTAGGCGTGAAGTTATGGTTAGGAGAGCTGTGTGTGTCTGATATTTTTCTAATTAAATCCAAAAGGTGTCAGCTCCTCAGGGCAACTACAGCCTGAGCCAAAGGAGAGGACCCAGGTCTTGTGAAGGATTTAGGAGAGTGGAGCCCTGCTCCACACATCTAGGTTGGGGTTCCCTGCAGAGGGCTGAGAGCAAGTGTGAAAGCTCTCAGCATTAGGGCCTCAGCTGGGGCTCCCAAACCTCAGACTCTCCTGGCTTTGTGCAATGCCTAGAGCTAGACCCAAAGACCCCTAGGTCTTCTACCTCAGCCACCAACCAGCCATTTGAGGCCTCAGTTTCCTCAAAGGCCCCTTAGTAGAGGTGCTGAAAGGGAGTGGTGAAATAGTATCATCACTTAGGGAAGAAGCTTCTCAGTGAGTGGTAATTATGTTTTAAAGAGGCTGTGTGCTGTGCACGGTGGCTCACGCCTGTAATCCCAGCACTTTGGGATGCCAAGGCGGGTGGATCATGAGGTCAGGAGTTCAAGACCAGCCTGGCCAAGATGGTGAAACTCCATCTCTACTAAAATTACAAAAATTAGCCAGGCACGGTGGCAGGTGCCTGTAATCCCAGCTACTCTGGAGGCTGAGGCAGGAGAATCGCTTGAAACCAGGTGGCAGAGGTTGCAGTGAGCTGAGATTGTGCCACTGCACTCCAGCCTGGCTGACAGAGTGAGACTCCATCTCAAAAAAAAAAAAAAAAAAAGAGGCTGTGTGCTGAGGTCTGCCACGGGAAGGGAAGGGTGGAAGCTGGAGGCACTCAAACACCCTGGGTGCTACAGGGCCCTGATGTCAGCCCAGCCACGTCTCCCCTCCCAGACACCTTCTGAGTCCACCCCCAAGGAGAACGCTATCCTCCCCACCCCACCCACCAAACTGCTAAGGACAACGAATCCCTTTGCTGATGCCTAAAAGGCAGCTTGGGGCCTGTTCCTGTTCCCCCTGGGTAGGTCAGCCTGCACTGTGCAGGCCTCTGAACAGTCAGGGACCCCAGGGTTTTCAGAGCTCAAGCACCTCTGGTGGGTGGCATGGCTGCACTGGGCAGCTTCCATCTTAATGTGTTGGGCCCTAATTTGGGCCCACAGAAGGAGGTATTCAACATCAGGGACCCATGGAAGTCAATGGCTACAATGCCCAGGGGAAAGGAAGGGTGGCTGAAGGAGAGGAAGAGGCTCAGCTGCTTCTCCAGCCGGGGGGTGAGGCTGCTGCAGGGAGGAAGGTGGGTACTGCCCTGCTCTTCCGCGGGAGGGTCTGTGCCTCCGCTAGGGCCCTGGCCAGCTTCCGCGGACCACTCAATCCTGTACCCAGGCCACAGCACGGCGCCACCCCCATGCTCCAAGGGCAAAGAAGAGGATGCGGGGTCAGCCCCTGCTCCGGGTGTTCGAGCGCGCCAGCTCCTTACCTGAGGCGGCGCTGTCCCTGGTGGTCCCTCCAGCCAGTCGCTCCAGAACCCGGTTCAGAAGATGCTCCGGCCGCTCGGGGGCGCCCAGGGGGTTCCAGGGCGGCGAAGTCAAGGGCTCACCCGGGGACAGCTCGTCAGAGGAGTAGGAGGAAGGGGAGCGCAGGGGCCCCCCTCCCCCGAGCGGTCCCGGCCCCTGCACCTCCTCCAGCTGCAGCCAGCAAGGCCCCCCGCTGCCCGGCTCCTCCGCGACCCCCGCCGGCTCTCCCCCTTCCTCCTCAGGGGGCGGCTCTAGGCGCGGGTCGGCGGGAGGCTCCCGGAGGAAAGCGGGGAGCAGAAGGCGAGACACGCTCTGACGCCGCTGCAGCGACCGCGGTCCCCCGGCTGGACCGCCGCCCCCGCCAGGTCCCCCACCCCCTCCAGGCCCGCCGCAGCTCCCCGGACCCCCGCCGGGACCTCCCGCCACCGTTCGGCCAGCCAGCTGCGACGTCTGCTTCTTCAGAAATTTCTCCAGCGGCTTCATGCCCCCCCCCGCCCCTCTCCTAGGGGCCGCCGGGGGACCCAGGTGTCCCTGGCGCGGGCGGGGGGGGCGCGGGGACACGATGCTCAGAGCTGGAGGAGCAGAGTAGAGGGCCGTGCTAGGCGCCGGACTAGGGGCCAGAGGTGCCGAGCCTCGCTGGCCAGAGTCCAGTGGCCAGTAGCCGGGGGAGGTGCCAGAGGGAAGGAGTGCCGGCTCTCAGCAGCCCCCCATGCCGCTGTAGCCGGCACGCGGCCCGAAGAGTGGGCAGGCTGCGGGGCCGGTGCCCCCGGCTCTGCGCTCCCGGGCTGGGCTGCGGCGGCAGAAGCAGCGGGCGGAGCGCAAGGCTGAGAGGACGCGGCGGCGGCGGCGGCGGCTGCGCTCCTGGCCGGGTGGGGGGGGGGGGAAGGTGGCAGAACCGAGACCGCGCCCCCTCCTCTAGTCCCCGCCCAGTCCCGCCCCTGCCCTTCCTGGGCCCGGTCCCGCGCCGCACGAGGCTTGAACTCGCGCGCTGGGGTTGACCGCGAGGTAAACAGTAAGGGACTTGGGTTCTGAGCAGAAGAAATTAAGGGCAAAGGTGAGGCAGAGATTTACCAATGGAGAAAGATTCTTGGCTCAAGGGATTACCGGGTTCTCAGCATTATTTCAGAGTCAGGTCTGTGGCCTGGACACCTTGACTCACCTACCTGTGTACCCAAGTCAGGCCTACAAATTGCTGAACCCGAGAGTGTGCACCTTTTCCATACTCACAGGAATATATGGACTTTATCTTCCTTCTGTGAGAAGGGCTGGAAAGGAAGGCCTCTTGGGTGAATTAGCGTTGGCACTGGAGGCAGTGCCCATTTGTCCTCTCTGGTAAGGCACAATAGGTAGTGTCCGCCTAGTCTGTGGGCAGGTACTGGCAGGCAGGTAGGAGCCAGGCAGGGAGCAGCAGGCTGTGGCAGGTCTAGCTGGGGTGAGGAGATAATAGGCAGCGGGGAGGAGACCAGGAGCACAGGGGCACCTGAGCCCAGCTGGCAGCAGAAGGAAGCAGGGCCATGGAGACAGGTGACAAGCCCCACAAGTGCTACCATCAAGCATAGAGCCCAAGGGTACATAGCCCTGGAGTGGGCAAAGTGGTGCCAAATTGGCACTCCAAGTAATCCTTACTCCTGATGCCTTTGCCAGGAGCGTTGTCCTTAAGGGTATACTGTCCAAGAAGAAGGGGAGTGCAGTGTAAACCCATGCTAAGTGTGAAAACATCCAGGTTAGGTTTACAAGGTGGGGGAATGGCACCAGGTTCTGGATGGATTGAGGCTCCCTGAACAATGCCCCACCCCTGTTTACTGTGCACCAACCAGGCAGGGATAGGAATGCTGATGGCTGGGAGTGGTAGTAAAACTGAACAGGGTGTGTATGACATACGCATCAATGTAGGTACATATCTGGTCCCATGTATGCTAGAGCATGTGTTCACAGAAATAAAGCTCTGCACACCCATCTGTTTGTGGATTTGGAAACAGTAGAAAGAAGAGTGTACAATTTTGGCTAAGAAGCTGTCTTAGAAGTCTGTGTATCGGCTTTCTGTGCTCCCCTTATTGGACACCCCAATATTCCCAAGCTTGAAAGGGGAAAGTGGCTGGAATGGCTTGGAGCTCCCAGGTAGCATTTTATGAACTGAAGAGGAGGAGGGAAGGGCTTCTCTCCCAGCACATGCCACAGTTACCAGATTAAGCCGGTTGCCTTGGTAACCTTCTCTCTGGGCAGGATTTGGGAATTGTTGGTTAGGAAGGGTGAATTGGGGAGTGTGAAGGCTGTGGGGGGGTTGAAAATAAAAGGGACTGGGAGACTTCTGGAAGCTAGAACCTTGGGGCACAGGACCTCAGCACTCCCCCAAATACTCAAGGATATCAGGCAGAGACAAAGTTAAACATTTTCAAGTCAAGGTCCTCCTCCTGGAGTGGCAGTGGTTTTCACCCTGACTGCACACTGGAATCACAGGGAAGCTTTTCAGAAATCCTGATGCTGGCTGGGCGCAGTGGCTCACACCTGTAATCTCAACACTTTGGGAAGCCGAGGCAGGTGGATCACTTGAGGTCAGGAGTTCAAGACCAGCCTGATCAACATGGTGAAACCCCATCTCTACTAAAAATACCAAAAAAAAAAAAAAAGCCAGGTGTGGTAGCACACACCTGTAATCCTAGCTATTCTGGAGGCTGAGGTGGAAGGATAGCTTGAACCTGAGAGGCGGAGGTTGCAGTGAGCCAGTATTGTGCCACTGCACTCCAGCCTGGGAGAAGTGAGGCTCCATATTAAAAAAAAAGACTGATACCTAGGCCACATCTCAGACCAATTAAATCAGATTTCTGAAGCAGGGCCAAGGCTTATAGTATTTTTTAAAAGCTCCTGACATGACCACACATGGCCAGGGTTGAAAAATCACTGCCGTAGAGGGACAGTCCAACCCAAGTGCGCTGCAGATGCTGGGAGCTGACTTTGGAATTCCAAGAGTCTGGTGCTCCGAGTTGCCCACAAGGTAGGAGGCCCGTGTGCTAACCCTGAAGGGGAAGAGGGTTGGCAGGCATTTGCACCTGCTCATGAAGAGGAACGCAGGGTGGGATAAGTAACAACTGAGATGGGGGTGAAAGAGCTTTGAGAACCTAGCCCATGGGCTTCTACAAGGGGACTGGGCAGGGCTACCTAAGGTGATCTGTCTGCTGCTCTCATACCCTCTTCTTTCTGCCCACCCAGAGGCAGGCTGGTAGGATAGAAAGAACCTGGGGGCTTTGCTGAGCTTGAGTTTCTTCTCACTGAGTTGGTTACCAAGGCAACAGAGAGAGCAATAGGATCTAACTGAAGAACTGGGGAAGCAAGAGGCAAGGGTAAAGGGGCAACACCCAACACTCAGACCTCCTGCCAGTAACCCACCCCCAAGGCTGGTTGACATTCTTTGCATGACCCTGGGAGATCAGGCCTACATCATCCATCACACTGGGGAAGAGAAGCAAACTGTCATAATTTAAAGAGGAATTAGGGTCCCAGCACAAGTGAAGGTCCTCCTAGAGTGGCAGTGGTTTTACCCTGACTGCACACTGGAATCACAGGGAAGCCTTTCAGAAATCCTGATACTGGTTGGGCGTGGTGGCTCACACCTGTAATCCCAGCATTTTGAGAGGCTGAGCCGGGATCACCTGAGCTCAGGAGCTTGAGACCAGCCTGGCCAACATGGTGAAACCCATCTCTACTAAAAATACAAAAAAATGTAGCCGGGCTTGGTGGCAGGCACCTGTAATCCCAGCTACTTGGGAGGCTGGGAGAATCACTTGAACCCAGGTGGTGACGGCTGCAGTGAGCTGAGATCCTGCCACTGCACTCCAGCATGGGCAACAGAGCGAGACTCCGTCTTAAAAAAAGGGAGGGGGGGGGCAGACGTGGTGGCTCATGACTGTAATCCCAGCACTTTGGGAGGCCAAGGCAGGCAGAACAAGGTCAGGAGTTCAAGACCAGACTGGCCAACATGGTGAAACCCCGTCTCTACTAAAAAATAGAAAAATTAGCTGGGCATGGTGGCTCATGCCTGTAATCCCAGCTACTTGGAAGGCTGAGGTAGAATTGCTTGAACCAGCATCTGGGAGGCAGAGGTTGCAGTGAGCCAAGATCATGCCATTGCACTCCAGCCTGGGTAACAGAGCAAGACTCTATCTCAAAAAAAAAAAAGGAATTAGAGATGCGGGACAGGGATCAGGAAAGTCATGGTCCTCTGGCTGTGTGGCAGCAACACCAAGGGATGGGGGAAGCCCCATCTGTCATTATAAGATGCACCATAGCTGGGCACAGCAGCTCAAGCCTGTAATACCGGCACTTTGGGAAGCCCAGACAGGAGGATCACTTGAGCCCAGGAGTTCAATACCACTCTGGGCAATAGAGACCTTGTCTCTACAAAAATAATAAAAATTAGCTACATGTGATGGTACATGCTTGTGGTCCCAGCTACTTGAGAGGCTGAGGTGGGAGGATTGCTTGAGCCCAGGTGGTCAAAGCTGCAGTGAGCCATGATAGTGCCACTGCACTCCAGACTGGGCAATAGTACAAGACCAAAAAAAAAAAGATGCACTATGATGTCCATGCCTCCAGTGTATGGATTTGTGAAACTTAACAAATGTTGCTAGCTCCACATGAAACTCAATTGCTCTCCCATACCAGGGATAGCCTCTGTAAACTTCCATCCCACCCAGGACCTGGAGGAAAAAGTCACTTCAAAGGTAGAGAACTGCCCTCTAAGGATCAGAGGCCAAGTGATCTAGGTAAACTGCAACATGAGCCACAGTTAGTCTTTCAGTTTTCCTTCCCCTTACCTGACCTAATTGGTAAGTCTCCCAAAGACTGTGCTCCTTAATACTTTGTAGGCATCTTTATTTTTCAAGAAAGCTAGATACTTGCACTTCCCCCTAGCCCAGGACTTGGTATAGTTATATTGACATCTGATGGCACATTACTTTGGGAAACTTACTTGTCAAACACAAAGGAAGCCATAAAGGATACTAGATGCTCATGTGAATAAGCAGCATCTCACTATTCTGTCCCTGACACTTCCAATCTAAGGGATTGCATGATATCCTGGTCATCTATATGGTTAAAAAACATAATTGATGAGGAATGAAGACACATTCACGGCCTCACAGGGGCTCTTCATCTCTGGGCTTCTGTTTCACAAGTCTAGGTTGGCCTGAGTTGTGGCTGTGACCCTGTGGGAGAATTAGGAAGTCCTCTTCCCTCCCTCCCGAATCAAGACTCATGCAAAACATCGGCAAGGTTGTCAAGTTTATAGACTAAATTTTATTATCTCCATGTCACAATGGTGATCACAGATGTGCAACCTTTAAAACAGTAACAAAAACACCACCGCACATGGAAAAATCCTTGCAACTAAACACAGTGGACCAACAGAGACAACTCTCACAGTGTCTTAAGGTCTGGGAATCTGGGGATGCTGCCCACAGGCTTGAGGAGACATCTTCAGGTTTAAGGCAAAGGGAACAGCCTACAAAAGGCACAACCACCAGCTACCCCTGGAACAATCTCTTAATTTATTTCCTCCTTGGGGGTTACAGATTAAGTGCCTCTCCCCCATCCCCATCCCACACCTGTGACTCAAGAGTGGTTAGGCCAGCTGCTAGAGGGAAGGAATAAAAACAGACAGTGACATTACCGGGGAGAGAGACAGCTACCATCTTCGCTCTCAGGTTCTGTAGAAGGACAGGGACAGTGGCCAAGTTACCCCTGGCAGATGGAAGTACTGCAATAACAGGAATCTCTTCCATAGAGGCAGCAGAGAAGTGGTTTAGTGCCATGGTTAGGGAGGAAAGATAGAAGCCCTTGCCCAGAAGGTGACTGGCTTCCTTAGGCCTTAAGCCCAGATGTAGTATCTTCTGTTTGGAAGGACAAGAGTAGAATTCAGGGAAAATAAAGTATTAACATCTAAAACACTTGTAGCAGAAAAGACATGGAGAAGAGCAATTGCAAAGGACAAGGTGGGTTGCTTGCTGGATATTTGCCTTTAAAGAGATGCACTGGTCCACAGCAACTGAACAGGGGGTGTAGCAAGAAGAATGGAAAGAAGAGAAGCAAGGCCCTCTAATTCCACTTACCTCAAAGACTGAGCCCTGAGGACTATGTGAATACACACCCTAAGGTGCAAAGATTCTCACTCCACCATCCCTTTCTCACAAAAGCATCTGGTTTGCCATCTCTCCCCACAGGAGGAATTCGCCCTCAGCAGAGAACAGAAGCTCACCATAGCAGAGGTATTGATGGAAGCTCAGACTCCTAAAAACCTAAGACAAAGAGAAGGGCTCCTACCCACCTACTCTGAGCTTTTCTGTGCAATGGGACTCTCTGTGCAGACAGCCATGCTTCCACGGGGTTAGAGGAGTTAAGGGAATCCAAGTATACAAGACGATAACAAAGGTCAACTAAAAGTGAAATGCCAGGTCTTTTTAGACTTGGTGGGGAAGCCTGGCTAATACATTCGCCATTACCTGGGATGCAGGGAAGAGTCCAAAGAGAACCCAGAGGAGCTAGCAAACCAGAAGAATGGACTTGTTTCGTTTAAAGGCGGGGGGAGAGCAAGAAACAAAGAGAAAAAACTAAAATAATAAGAATAGGAAGGCAGGCTTTAAAAATGAACATCCTAGAAAAAACAAAACAGGAAGGATCTTTCCTGGGAACAGAAGACACTTCAATTTCCCAGAAGTGAAGAACAGCAGAGGACATGGGCTTCTGGATCTAGACTCAGAAGCTTGGGCTGTCTGGCTTTCTGCTCCCTCGAACACAGCCAACTCAAGTGAAGAGTGAAGATGGGACGAGGTCCACTTCTTTCTCCCTCTCTCCAGAGCCTGTCCTCAGAGGAAGGCAGGAGTCCTCCTGTTTCAGCTGTTTGCTGGTAGGAGCCACACCCTATATCTTTGAAGCCCTTCTGGTAGTAGATAGCCAGCTGTATTTCTCTTCTCTCCTGAGTTCTCACCTCTGCTGTCCTGACGGGTTGGGAAAAGGGAAGAACCACCAAAGTGTTAATGGGCCTTCTGGGCATTTATAAGCTGTTTTCAAAAACCTGTATTTCTAAATAATACATTTTAAGTAATGTCCTTAAACAAAAGTAACAAAAAAAACCAGTATTTCTCCTCTATGATCTTTAGAACTGTTTTTATTTCTGCTTTAACATCTCAAATTTAGAGTTCCCTTTTCCTTGATGAAGTTTAGACTGCCTTCCTCAATTTTTTCTTTGCAGCTTCCTAACTGAAATTGCCATGTTAACAATCGTTTCTACCACAACCCTGCCCAATACATTTGCTAAACAAACAAATGGCAAATTTCAGGACTCCTTTAAGCCTCCTGAGATATCCCATGATTCTTACTTAAAGCATTAGAGGCCAGGCTTAGTGGCTCACCACCATTTTGGGAAGCTGAGGCAGACCAATCACCTGTCAGGAGTTCAAGACCACCCTGACCAACATGGTGAAACCCCATCTCTACTAAAACACAAAGATTAGTCAGGTGTGGTGGTGCATGCCTGTAGTCCCAGCTACTCATGCGGCCATGGCAAGAGAATCGCTTGAACCCAGGAGGTGGAGGTTGCAGTGAGCCAAGATCGCGCCACTGCACTCCAGCCTGGGTAACAGACTGGGATTCCGTCTCAAAAAAAAGGGGGGCAACGGGGCTGGACGCCGCGAGTACCCCCCGCCCCGGCTCTGCCGGTTTCTACGTGGAGCCACTTTTCCTTCCGCCGGGGCCGGGGCCGCGGGGCCTCATGGAAGGCCTGGAGGGCGGCGGACTGGGACGGCCTGCGCCCGAAGCCAGAGCGCAATTCTGAGTGTCGAGGTTCATCATGGAAGCAGGTGTCAAGCTGGGGATGCGGTTCATTCCCATTGCCACTGCTTGCACCATTTACCATAAGTTCTTCTGTGAGACCAACCTGGATACCTATGACCCTTACTTGATCGCTATGTCTTCCATTTACTTGGCTGGCAAAGTGGAAGAGCAGCATCTGCGGACTTGTGATATCATCAATGTGTCCAACAGGTACTTTAACCCAAGCAGTGAGTCCCTGGAGTTGGACTCCTGCTTCTGGGAGCTCCGAGACAGCATTGTGCAGTGCGAGCTTCTCATGCTGAGAGTTTTGCGCTTCCAGGTCTCCTTCCAGCAACCACACAAGTACCTGCTCCACTACCTGGTTTCCCTCAAGAAGTGGCTGAACCGCCACAGCTGGCAGCGGACTCCTGTTGCCGTCACTGCCTGGGCCCTGCTGCGGGACAGCTACCATGGGGGGCTGTGCCTCCGCTTCCAGGCCCAGCACATAGCTGTGGCAGTGCTCTACCTGGCCCTACAGGTCTATGGAGTTGAGGTACCTGCTGAGGTCGAGGCTGAGAAGCCATGGTGGCAGGTATTTAGTACCTTACCAAGCCAATCATTGATAATATTGTGTTTGATCTCATTCAGATTTATGCCATGGACACAGAGATCCCCTAAGGCCCTGGCCCAGGCCTGCCCAAAGAGAAGCTCAGGATGGTCAGCTGCCTGGGGACACTGCCACCACGTCGACATGATGGCTGGTCCCCAGAGAACCAGCTAGGAGGACTGGTTATGCTGCTGGAGAAGGGCTGGTGAAGGCGATGACATACTGCCACTTTGACAGTACCTAGAAGTCGCGGTCCAGATGATGATGGGAGCCGCGCCTCCATCGGGCAGGCCAGGAGCACACTGTGTGCAGCTGACCCAAGGCAGACACATCTGCTTTTGTCCTTTGAGAGGACTCTGACTACAATAGAGGCATGACGTCAATGAAATAGATGAGACTGAATCCCTAGGGATTTTTTAAAAACCAGATTTATAGCGAGAGTGAATGTGCAACAAGGATGAAATTTATTTTGTGTAATAAAATGTGATACTAATCGACAGAAAAAAAAAGGAATTAATTAGGTGATTTTGTTTGTTAATCAAGTAAATGTGAGCATTAGTTTTAAGAATAATATTCACAGCAAGTTGTGCACTTACTTTTATATGATGTTAAGATTTAAAATATTCAGAAACTCAGATTAACTGGAACCCCTGCTTACAACCTGAAATAATAAAGTTGGAATTTGTTATCAGGTCATACCAAAGAGACCATTTTCCATAGAAACACACCCAGAAAAGAAGGGAAATCCTCTGGGGAGAAGGAAAGCCCACTGATGGAGCATGTGCAATAGGTATGGGAAGGAGCTCTCATACCTCAGGTGGAGGGGGCTTGATGGTGACTGGCTGGGGAGTCCTCCGGGGTGGGGAGGGCTTTGGTTGCACCTGCTGCTGGGCGGGGTTATAGTAGGTCACTCCTCCATATACCTGCGATGGGGCCTGGCACCCGATAAACCAGGAGAAGAAAAAGTTAGGAATGAGTTCATCCAATCTATGATAAATAGGAAATATTATTCAGCCACAAAAGAGTATTGGGTTATTTATAATTTTTTAAATATCTAAAATCTGCCCACCCTTCAAAATAAAGTGACTATTCATTTCTGCCTTAATTCATCATTATTATGCTCTTGTTTCTCCTTCTTCAAAGTACTACCCAGATTTCTCTAATTTCTACCACCAGCTGACAAATGGAAAAGGCTGAGTTCAGTGGTGACACTTCAGATGCTGGATTATGTCAACATGGTGGAAGTTAAGCAGGACAAGGGTAGGGGTAATAAAGAGTACAATACAGCTTCTTTATGTAACAGAATAAAAAGCAGATATTGCCGCCTATGACGTACCACAACACAGGAAAGAAACACCATTAGAGAAACTGAAGGCTGGGTGCAGTAGCCCATGCCTGTAATCCCAGCACTTTGGAAGGCCAAGGCAGGTGGATCGCTTGAGGTCAGCAGTTTGAGACCAGCCTGGCCAACATGGTGAAACCCTGTCTCTACTAGAAATACAAAAATTAGCTCGGCGTGGAGGCAGGCGCTGTAATCCCAGCTACTCGGGAGGCTGAGGCAGGAGAATCGCTTGAACCCAAGAGGTGGAGGTTGCAGTGGGCTGAGATCACACCACTGTACTCCAGCCTGGGTGACAGAAAAAAAACTGAAAAGAATAAAGATGATGGGCATTACATAAGCTGCATTTCCAGTTCCTGACCACTAAGAGGCGTCCTGGTGCCACATAAAAATCAGTGGCATTGAAATGTTTTCTCAAATTCCTTTAGGATTCTCCCCATACCACATTCCTGTCTGAATTAAAGGATGTGTAGCTAGAAAAACATGCTCATTAACCATCTCACCTGCGTATTAGGATATAGATGAGGCGGCGGTGGGGGAGGCAGTGCCCCTGGAGCATAAGGGTAACTGGGATTACCAAAGATAACGCCTGGAGCAGAAAAGTAAGTAGGAGCAAGCAACTGCTGAGGTGGTGGCTGTCCAGGAGACATGGACACTGGTGGGGGATAGAGACCCGGATTGGGCAGAGGCGCTGGTGTCTGGTGGGGATGTAAACCTGGATAAGGAGAAGAAAACAAAAATTGAAAAAGAAAGTAACACCATTTTCATAGGATGGCCTGGCTGGACTGCTCAGCATAATGAGGCTCAGGATGGAAGTCCTCAGGATGGACACAAGAGGAATTTGTTGCCCAAGGATGGCCACACTCACAGGCTAGCAGCACAGAGCTGAGGAGGATGGGGTTTGTGGCACTCCTAACATACATCCTCAGGTACCGGAGGTATACAAGCACAGGTACAAAGCTTACCTGGGTGGGGAAGGTGCATTTCTGGCTGCACAAGCATGCCCTGTGGAGGCAGCGGGGCAGGGCTGTCACCATGGGTATAGATTGGTCCCTGGAACTGTGCTGTAAGATATCACATTGGGACTCTCATAAACCCTTACTCTTCACATCACATGGACAAGTCACCTTGTCCCCCAAACCCTTTAAAAGATGTTCTCAATATTGCATGTGAGGAAAAGAGCAATCAGACAATGTTTGATAAACACTGAGAGGTCAGAAGAGAAATTCAGGAGCCAGGAGCCTGGTGTCTTAGTTCACTTCACCCTGCCAAGAAAAGTACCCCAACAAGAAAAAACTCACGTGGATCATAGTAATGTCCCTCCACGATACTGATATGCACTGGAGGGGCAGGGGGCTCTGGCACAGGTCTTTGCCGCTGGGATGAATAGCGTTTGGCTCGACCACCCTGGACACCCTGAGACAAAGAAAGAGGCCTGAACAAGAATTCTAGAGGGCTCTCATATCAAGTCCTACCTTCCTTTAGCTGCTGCAAAACACTTGGTATGTGTGGTACATGGCAGGTGTTTAATAGGTATTTGCAAAGTGAGTTGAAAAATAATCAATGAAAGACATCAAGATTTGAGATCCAAATTAAAAGAAACATGGATAATCAATGGGAAAGCTGACTTTTGGATCTTACCTTGTTTTTGTTTTTTTGTTTGAGACGGAGTTTCGCTGTTGTTACCCAGGCTGGAGTGCAATGGCACAATCTCGGCTCACCGTAACCTCCGCCTCCTGGGTTCAAGCAATTCTCCTGCCTCAGCGAGTAACTGGGACTACAGGTGCGCACCACCATACCCAGCTAATTTCTGTATTTTTAGTAGAGACGAGGTTTCATCTTGTTGACCAGAATGGTCTCAATCTCTTGACCTCGTGAACCACCCGCCTCGGCCTCCCAAAGTGCTGGGATTATAGGCGTGAGCCACCGCACCCAGCCCTTATCTTGTTTTAAACAATGAACAAGCTATGTAAAGCAGCCTCCTCCCCCATCGACCCCTTTCCCCTCCTGTACCATTTCTTCCATCCGGTTAAACTGAGGTGGAGGTCCTGCTCCCATGTGTATATGGTTGGCCATACCTGTAATACACGGAAAAAGTCACTTCTGCAGGTCAGACATATGTGAGTGGGACTTAAAGATACCATTAAGAAAATGACAGGTTTTTCATTTGTTTTTTTTTTTTTTTTGAGAAAGAGTCTCACTCTGTCGCCAGGCTGAAGTGCAGTGCTGCGATCTCAGCTCACTGCAATCTCTGCTTCCTGGGTTCAAGCGACTCTCCTGCCTCAGTCTGCCGAGTAGCTGGGATTACAGGCATGTGTCACCACGTCTGGCTATTTTTTGTATTTTTAGTAGAGACGATTTTGCCATGTTGACCGGGATGGTCTTCATCTCTTGATCTCGTGATCTGCCTGCCAAAGTGCTGGGATTACAGGTGTGAGCCACAACACCCGGCTGAAAATGACAGGTTTAAGTGTCCACATGGGAAATGGCTTTCTTCTTTTAACTAATAAAATTCTCTATAAATTATCTCTGCTGTCAACATCAGCATTTAGAAATTTGTCCCCACTGTCTGCCATCTTAATATAGTAATAAAGCCTTTGAACATGAAAAATGACTTCAGTGAAGAAAATCAAGTTCAAATTTTTCCTATCAAATTGTTCTCTGCATCTGGGAGATTATAATTAGCACATTACATTATCTGACATATTGAAAAATCTCAGCTCAAGAGTTTCTGAGCAACAGCTGGACAAGGGAGGGATGCTTTGTAAATCTACTTGTTATACCCCATTCACAGAGCTGTTGTAGGTTGGAAGCTTGAGAGAAGATTCTCCTCTGGCTAGCTAAAATGACTCAAGAACAAAAGGAATGTTTCTAGAGATTGTCTTCCAATGGTGAGAAGTGTGCTGCAACTCCAAATGAGGAGTTCCAGTATTTAAGTTAGATTTCAGACTAACAAAAGATCCTTCAATCTGTCTGGCTAGAAGAAGACAAACTACAATAGGCAAAATGGGCAACAGTTGGGCCTACTCTCTAAAACTATGCTGCCCAGTATGACACCAACAAGCCAAATGTGGTCAGTTAAGTTTCAATTAATTAAAATTAAAAGTTCAATTCCAGCTGGGTGCAGTGGCTCATGCTTGTAATCCCAGCACTTTGGGTGGCAGAAGTAGGAGGATGCTTGAGCCCAGGAATTCAAGACCAGCCTGGGAAACACAGTGAGACCTTGTTTCCCCAAAAAGTAAAAAAAACTTAGCCAGGTGATCCTAGCTACTGAGGAGGCTGAGATGGGAGGATTGCTTGAGCCCTGGAGGCAGAGGTTGCAGTGAACCAAGGTCACGCTACTGTACTTCAGATTCCAGCCTAGGTGACAAAGTGGGACCCCATCTTAAAAAAAAAAAAATCTGTATCTCTATATATAAATAATAAGAACAATAACAACACAAAAGTACAATCACTACAGAAAGTTCTACTGGATGATCTGTCTCTAGAAGATTAAGGAAATTAGGGAGGCTTACCTTTCAAAGATACTAGAGAAGATCTTGATCAAAATTCAACTGAATAAATTTCTCCCTTCAAACATTTACCATTAGTGCAAATAATAACGTTGACTACTACCCTTTTTTTACAGAGAGTAGAAAAGGATCCTGTACTCAGGAGGCTCAATGACAACTGGGCAGGTGCAGTATCTTTTACCTGTAATGCCAGCGCTTTGGGAGGATCACTTGAGCCCAGGAGTGCAAGATCAACATAGTGTGACCCTCATCACTACAAAATTTTTTTTTTTTAAATTAGCCACACTTTGGGAGGTTGAGGCAGACAGATCACAAGGTCAAGAGATCGAGACCATCCTGGCCAACATGGTGAAACCCCATCTCTACTAAAAATACAAAAAAAATTAGCTGGGTATGGTGGTACGTGCCTATAGTCCCAGTTACTCGGGAGGCTGCGGCAGGAGAATTGCTTGAAACCGGAAAATGGAAGCAGCAGTGAGCCGGGATCACGCCACTGCACTCCGCCTGGAGATAGAGCAAAACTCCATCTCAAAAAAAAAAAAATTAGTCGGGGCTGGGCACAGTGGCTCACACCTGTAATCCCAGCACTTTGGGAGACTGAGGTGGGGAGATCATGAGGTCAAGAAATTGAGACCAGCCTGGCCAACATGGTAAAACCCCATCTCGACAAAAAATACAAAAATTAGTTGGATGTGATGGCACACCCTGTCAGCAGCGCAGATAAGATCTGAATGGTATGTTTTCTACGCCCCCCCACCCCGCCCCAGGGGATAAAATCTCGCTCTATCACCCAGGCTGGAATGCAGTGGTACAATCTTGGCTCGCTGCAACTTCTGCCTCACAGGCTCAAGTGATTCTCCTGCCTCAGCCTCCCAAGTAATGGGGATTATAGGCGCATGCCACCACGTCTGGCTAATTTTTATATTTTTAGTAGAGACAGGGTTTCACTATGTTGGCCAGGCTGGTCTTGAATTCCTGACCTCCTGATCTACCCGTCTCCGCCTCCTAAAATGCTGGGATAATAGGTGTGAGCCACCGTGCCCTGCTACATTTTAATTTTCTACTCTTTAGGAATACATTTATTGATAAACTTTTACCACAACATAGAACTGAAAAGCAAACAAATCAATATTCTTTTTTTTTGAGACGGAGTTTCGCTGTTGTTACCGACTGCAGTGCGACGGCACGATCTCGGCTCACCGCAACCTCCACCTTCTAGGTTCAAGCAATTCTCCTGCCTCAGTCTCCCGAGTAGCTGGGACTACAGGCGTGCACCACCATGCCCAGCTAATTTTTTGTATTTTTAGTAGAGACGGGGTTTCACCTCGTTGACCAGGATGGTCTCGATCTCTTGACCTCGTGATCCACCCGCCTCGGCCTCCCAAAGTGCTGGGATTATAGGCGTGAGCCACCACGCCCGGCCACAAATCAATATTCTTATCCTTATTTCTAGAAGATAAAGACCCTATTTTCGCTGACCATGGCGGCTCATGCCTATAATCCCAACACTCTGGGAGGCTGAGGCAGGTGGATCACCTGAGGTCAGTAGTGCAACACCGGCCTAGCCAACATGACGAAACCCTATCTCTACTAAAAATACAAAAATTAGCTGGGAGGCAGAGTTTGCAATGAGCTGAGACTGTGCTACTGCACATCAGATCACACTGGGTGTCAAGAGCAAAATTCATGAATGTACCTATGAATGCATCTTTCTCTCAGTCAATGAAAAAGTAGGCGGGGAGTGATGGTTCATGCCTGTAATCCCAGCACTTTGGAGGCCGAGGTGGGCAGATCACAAGGTCAAGAGATCGAGACCATCCTGGCCAACATGGTGAAACCCCATCTCTACTAAAAATACAAAAATTAGCTGGGTATGGTGGCATGTGCTCATAGTCCCAGCTACTTGGGAGGCTGAGGCATGAACCTGGGAGGCAGAGGTTGCAGTGAGCCAAGATTGCGCTACTGCACTCCAGCCTGGAGCCAGGCAGGAGACTCCGTCTCAAAAATAAAAAAAGAAGTAGACATTTATCAGACACCATATTTCTGAGACAGAAGTCCCATGCCCCTAAACCTGATGATGCAAAGGGGAAAAAGCTAGCCATCAATCCTATGATACCTACCTCGAAGTTCCCGTGGCTGCAGGAAAGAAGGCTGCCCGGGACTCCAATTCTGTTCTGCTATATTTAGTTGTGCCACATCTTGTTCAAGTCCACTTGTAGTGGAATCCACTGGAGCCTCCCAGTTCCCAGTCTTAGTAGGTGGAGTTGCGGTGGTTTCTGGGACTGGAGGTGCTGGAATCAGCCCCTCAGGAGGAGGGGGCACCTCTTCTGCAAGCTTGACTGCATCTCCAACCTTGGTTCGGGTTCTTCTTGCCCGGGAATAGGATTTCTTCTCAATGGGCCTGTCCGGGGCTGGTGGTGTGGTATCAGGAGCAGCAGCTAATGTCTCTGAGGCTGTCTCTTCCTTCTCAGGACTGCCAGGCACTGGAGCATTTGCTTCTGGAGATGGATCCCTCACACAAGTCTGCTCTAGATGCCGTGACCGGTAACTAGTATCATGCTTAACAGTCTCACCAGACCAGCCACCCTGCTGCCCACCAGCTTCCACAGGCCTAAAACCAGGACGACTTTCCTTGAAGGCCCCAGATCGAGAATAATTCCTCGGTGCAGACATGCGGCCGGTACCTGCAGCATTCCTGTTAATAAATGTCCTTGGTGGTAGGGTACCCCCAAGACCCTGGTGGCGATGGGACTTGTTTAGCTTCTCAACATTCCAGTTTGGATCTCTTTGTGGAGGACTCCCATATCTATAAACAAATGAAGAAACTGTTAAGAAAAAATTAACGGAAGGCCGCCTGGGAATACCGGGTGCTGTAGGCTTATAAATAAATAAATAAATAAAATACAAAAAGAAAAAATTAACAAAAGGATGCTGGGCTCAGTGGCTGAGGCCTGTATTCCCAGCACTTTGGGAGGCCAAGAGGAGTGGATCACTTAAGGCCAGAAGTTCGAGACCAGCCTGGCCAACACAGCAAAACCCCATCTGTACTAAAAATACAAAAATTGGCCAGGTGTGTGATGGTATACACCTGTAATCCCAGCTACTCAGGAGGTTGAGGCAGGAGAATCACTTGAACCCAGGAGGTGGAGGATGCAGAGCTGAGATTGTGCTATTGCACTCCAGCCTGGGCAACATAGTGAGACACTGTCTCAAAAAAAAAAAAAAAAAGCAACAGAGTTCTTTCTTAAACTTATCAATAGTGTACTTTTTTTTTTTTTTTGAGACGAAGTCTTACTCTGTCACCCAGGCTGGAGTCTCAAGTGCAGTGGCACAATCTCGGCTCACTACAATCTCTGCTGCATGGGTTGAAGTGATTCTCCTGCCTCAGCCTCCCAAGTAGCTGGGATTACAGGTGCCTGCCACCGCACCCAGCAAATTTTTGTAGTTTTAGTAGAGACGGGGTTTCACCATCTTGGCCACGCTGGTCCTGAACTCCTGACCCTGTGATCCACCCATTTCACCTTCCCAAAGTGCTAGGCTTATAGGCGTGAGCCACTATGCCTAATCAATAGTGTACACTCCTTTTTTTTTTTTTTTTTTGAGACAGGGTCTCACTATTTTGCCCAGGCTGATCTTGAACTCCTGGCCTCAAGCAATCCTCCTGACTCAGCTTTGAAAAGTGCTGGGGTTCCAGGTGCAAGCCACCACACCTGGCCCAGTAGTTCTCACCGGGGTTTCCGGATTCTTCGGGGTTTGATGTCATCAGGATTGTGAGCTGAGCGAATGTCATAACCATACAGAGCAATGAGCTCCTGTCGAGACTTTGGGGCCTGCTCATCTTCCCGGAACTTGTCATGCTCCCAGCGACCCTCATCCTTCCATAGCTTTCGCTGACGCCCCTTGGGTCTGGATAAAATGAAGGAAAAGTATCTTGGGTAAGCAGAATTCTCCAAGTAGAGATGTTCATGAACAAAAAGTGTCAGGCAGGGGAACAATAGGAACTTCAAGTAGTTTCATTATCCAAGAGAGATTATTCAAAATGGGCATCCCCGAAGCAAGTATGGATCACAGAATCTCAGGGCCTGCTGGGCTCAAATACAACAGACACAGAAATGAGCAAACACTTCATTTCATGCCTTTCAGTACTTTTCAAACATCTCCTTTCTCCTAAAAGTTAGTCTAATAAGTACTTCACATCTCAGAGGTCTTACACTTCAGATTAAGAAAGGCAAAAATATAATAATTAAGAGAAGATGAGCTCTGGAAACAGACTGCTCTTGGTCTGGATCTTAGCTTCCTCACCAAGAGGTACCAAATATTCTTAAGCCCTACTTTCCTCATCTGTACAAGAAGGATAATCATAATGCTTAACTAAAAATGTTGTATTAAATGAAATAATACAGGCAAAGCATTTAGCAAAGTGCCTGGCCTACATGTCTAAAATACATGTTAGACAGCAGCAGCAGCAAGTGGCTTTTACCTGACTTCTTCCTCCTGAGTTTGCCCTCGAAGATCATGCTCAAAGAATAGCCCTTTCCGAGGTATGTATGCTGGATTCTTCCGATCTTCATCATCATCCAACTGCTTAGGGCCCTTTTTACCTGCTTTGTTCTCCACAGGCTCCGTGCTCTCCTAGATGACAGATAAAAGGATCCTTACTCTTCCAAGACTCAGAGTCCCCATTCTAGCCTCTACAATGGAGGACTGGGAGATGTACTGACCTGTCCGTCCCCACTTTGCCTCTCTCCCGTCACAGTGCCTTTGGTGTCAGGCTTTTCTTCTCCCTTCTCTTCTTTTGTTGAAGAATTAACAGCATCATTAGCTTCTGATTTCAGCTCCACTTTGGAGTTTTCCTCTTCACTGTATTCACCTTCTTCACCCTGAAAAAAGTTTCCCTGTCAGCAGCGCAGATAAGATCTGAATGGTATGTTTTCTACGCCCCCCCCCCACCCGGCCCTGCCCCAGGGAATAAAATCTCGCTCTGTCACCCAGGCTGGAATGCAGTGGTACAATCTTGGCTCGCTGCAACTTCTGCCTCACAGGCTCAAGTGATTCTCCTGCCTCAGCCTCCCAAGTAATGGGGATTATAGGCGCATGCCACCACGTCTGGCTAATTTTTATATTTTTAGTAGAGACAGGGTTTCACTATGTTGGCCAGGCTGGTCTTGAATTCCTGACCTCCTGATCTACCCGTCTCCGCCTCCTAAAATGCTGGGATAATAGGTGTGAGCCACCGTGCCCTGCTACATTTTAATTTTCTACTCTTTAGGAATACATTTATTGATAAACTTTTACCACAACATAGAACTGAAAAGCAAACAAATCAATATTCTTTTTTTTTGAGACGGAGTTTCGCTGTTGTTACCGACTGCAGTGTGACGGCATGATCTTGGCTCACCGCAACCTCCGCCTTCTGGGTTCAAGCAATTCTCCTGCCTCAGTCTCCCGAGTAGCTGGGACTACAGGCGTGCACCACCATGCCCAGCTAATTTTTTGATTTTTAGTAGAGACGGGGTTTCACCTTGTTGAGCAGGATGGTCTCGATCTCTTGACCTCGTGATCCACCCGCCTCGGCCTCCCAAAGTGCTGGGATTATAGGCGTGAGCCACCACGCCCGGCCACAAATCAATATTCTTATCCTTATTTCTAGAAGATAAAGACCCTATTTTCGCTGACCATGGCGGCTCATGCCTATAATCCCAACACTCTGGGAGGCTGAGGCAGGTGGATCACCTGAGGTCAGTAGTGCAACACCGGCCTAGCCAACATGACGAAACCCTATCTCTACTAAAAATACAAAAATTAGCTGGGAGGCAGAGTTTGCAGTGAGCTGAGACTGTGCCACTGCACATCAGATCACACTGGGTGTCAAGAGCAAAATTCTGTCTTTTAAAAAAAAAAAAAACAGCAGCAGCCTCTAATGGGCCCAGGGGTTATGAATGGAAGGGAGACTTACTATACAATACCTAACATACAAGAGGACCAACATACGGCCGGGCATGGTGGCTCACGCCTGTAATCCCAGCAATTTGGGAGGCCAAGGAGGGCGGATCAGGAGGTCAGGAGTTCAAGACCAGCAAACATGGTGAAACCCTGTCTCTACTAAAAATACAAAAGTTAGCTGGGCATGGTGGTGCACACCTGTAGTCCCAGCTACTCGGGAGGCTGAGGCAGAAGAGTTGCTTGAACCCAGAAGGTGAAGGTTGCAGTGGGCCGAGATCAAGCCAGTGCACTCCAGCCTGGGTCGACAGAGCAAGTCTCCATCTCAAAAATAAAAAAAAAAATTAAAGTCCAAGTGCTGTCTCTCTCTCCTTTTTACTACCTTCTTCCCTCTTTTACTATAACAAGATTGGATAACTGCTCAAGACTGATAAAGTGCTGGGTCTACACACAAATGAGGATAATTAGGCCATCCCCCTAAATAGAGACCATTAGAAAGGGTCAGGAAATTAGATGTGTGGCTAGTTTTAGGTAGGAAAAAATAGCAGCTAAGGCTCATGATAAAGGGACTGACTTTAGAATAAGGTAACTTTCCTCTCCTTGTCCTCCCCAGATTTGGCCCTAAAGAGGCAGAGCTATGGCTACGGAGACCTATGAGGACACAGAGAAATGGGTTCAAGGAAAGGTGGTTTAGTCCTCATTGGTGGTTACATCTAAAACCTGGTAAATGTACGTACACTGGTCTCTCCTTCTCCTACTGGGTCTAACACTTGACCTGAACCAGACTGCCCTGTCACTCAAGACCCAGGCTGGCTCCAATAATCTGGTCAAAGAGGCTCAATGTGAGATTCCCGAATTCCTGATTGAGAAGCCCTTAAACTCTAAGTTTCTGCCATCTCCTCGAACAGATCTGAGTCATCCTTTTGGCCCAGACAAGCCAATTAATCCTTCTTCATTTTCCCTGCTCAGCATGGGTATAGATGACCCTGGAAAAACAAGGAGTTTGAACTACTCCGGTCCACTTCTATGCAAATTTTTTTCAATAAAAGTTACGTCAAGTATGCCTGCCTTCCCCTCCACCGCCTCTGTCACTTGAGGCAGCAAGATCAACCCCTCCTCTTCTGCAATCTATAGAACGCAAAGAAGATAAAGACCTTTATGATGATCTACCTGCACTGAATTAACAGTGAATGTTTCCTTAATGGTAATATGATTTTCTTAATAACATTTTTTTCTCTAGCTTACTTTATTGTAAGACTTTAGTACATAATACATATAAGATACAAAATATGTATTCATTGGCTGTTTACCTTATTGGTAAGGCTTCCAGTTGACTTAACAGTTAAGTTTTGGGGAAGTCAAAAGTTAAATTTTCATTGCACAGGGGTAGGTGCCCTTTATATATTTTTATATATATATATATTTTTTTTTTTTTGACAGAGTTTCGCTCTTGTTACCCAGGCTGGAATGCAATGGTGTGATCTCGGCTCACCGCAACCTCCGCCTCCTGGGTTCAAGCAATTCTCCTGCCTCAGCCTCCTGCGTAGCTGGGATTACAGGCATGTGCCACCATGCCCAGATAATTTTTTGTATTTTTAGTAGAGACGGGGTTTCACCATGTTGACCAGGATGGTCTTGATCTCTTGACCTCGTGATCCACCCGCCTCAGCCTCCCAAAGTGCTGGGATTACAGGCTTGAGCTACTGCACCCAGCCTATATATATTAATTATTCATTTATTTCGAAGACAGAATCTTGCACTGACACCCAGGCTGGAGCGCAATGGCATGATCTCAGCTCCCGGGTTCAAGCAATTCTTTTTTTTTTTTTTTTTTGAGATGGAGTTTCACTGTTGTTACCCAGACTGGAGTGCAATGGCACGATCTCGGCTCACCGCAACCTCTGCCTTCTGGGTTCAAGCAATTCTCCTGCCTCAGCCTCCTGAGTAGCTGGGACTACAGGCACGCGCCCCCATGCCCAGCTAATTTTTGTATTTTTAGTAGAGACAGGGTTTCACCTTGTTCACCAGGATGGTCTCGATCTCTTGACCTGGTGATCCACCCGCCTCGGCTTCCCAAAGTGCTGGGATTACAGGCTTGAGCCACCGCACCCGGCCCCTCAAGTAATTCTTATGCCTCAGCCTCCTGAGTAGCAGGGAATACAGAAAGGCACCACCATTCCCAGCTAATTTTTGTATTTTTAGTAAAGACAGGGTTTCACCAGGTTGCCTAGGCTGGTCTCAAAGTCCTGAACTCAGGCAAACCACCCACTTCTGCTGGGTATTACATGTGTGAGCCACCATGCCCAACCCCTTTTTATTTTTAACAGATGGGGTCTTCCTATATTGCTCAGGGTGGAGTACAGGAGTGTGATCAGGGCTTGCTACAGCCTCAAACTCCTGGGCTCAAGTGATCCTCCTGCTTCAGCCTCCTAAGTAGCCGGGACTACTGGCACGTGGCACCATGCCCAACTAATTTTTGTCCTTTTATTGTAGAGACAGGGTCTTCCTTTCTTGTCCAGGCTAGTCTCAAACTCTTGGGTTCAACTGATCCTCCTGCCTTGGTCCCCTAAAGTGCCTGAATTAGAAGCACGAGTGACTGCACCGACAGGATAGGCACCCCTAACTCTCATATTGTTCAAAGGTCAACAATTTTGGCCTTGAGTGTTTTTGGTTAGGATTCCCGGAAAGGTAACAGAATAGAGGGGGACTGTCTGACTATACCCACACTATTGGAATCAAGCCTTGACCTATGGCTTTTTAACAACTGAGCACCCTTTATTCTTCCCATTTCTCTTAATTACATGAAGTTATTCCTCCTCAAAATTGGGATGGGTAGGTGGCAATCATACAGTTCTTTCCTTGATCCTATGTTCTGTACAGATTTTCAAGCAGAAATTACAATAACTTGGCGTATGTGACTTTAATTCACCACCCCCCCATACACACATACTGACTTAATTCAAATACCTTTAAACAGGCTGGGTGTGATGGCTCACACCTGTAATCTTAGCACTCTGGGAGGCAGAGGCAGGTGGATCATGAGGTCAGGACATTGAAACCATCCTAGCCAACATGGTGAAACCCCGTCTCTACTAAAGATACAAAAATTAGCTGGGCGTGGTGGTGCACACCTGTAGTCCCAGCTACTCAGGAGGCTGAGGCAGGAGAACTGCTTGAACCCAGGAGGTGGAGGCCGTAGTCAGCTGAGATCACGCCACTCACTCCAGCCTGGCGACAGAGTAAAACTCTGTCTAAAAAAAAAAAAACCAAACCTTTAAATAGTATTATCACATGATTAATAGAGAAACCTTGTTTTATGCTCCACCCTCTGATCTGTGGTAGGATGTCAAATGAGGCAACTTTCTTCCAAGTGAAAAACTAATTTTGTTTCCAGGGCAGAACAGATACAAATAGCATAGTGCTGAGGAAGCTCCAAATTAGTAAAGCTTAGTCTAACTGAAGCCAAGGTGCTACCACATGGTCACACTGCTTTGGCAAAGGGATGTCATCAAAACCCTTTTCCAGGGGAGACAAACTCCCTGTATTACCCACAACTTCAGTGTACTCTTTCCTATTCTTACTAGCTCTCCCCTGGAGGAATTGCTTCCTTTGAAAAATTCTAATGCAGAAGTTTTAGCTCATGCTTCTACTCCGCACATATTTCAAATAAAAGAGGGGGTTTGTATCCTCCTTACTCTCAATGTCTCTTCCAGATTTAATTCCTCTAGCCTCATTTTAATAAATCCTGGCTTGTTCGCTGGCTCATGCCTATAATCCTAGAACTCTGGAGGCCAAGGAGGGTGGACTGCCTCAGCCCGGGAGTTCGAGACCAGCCTGGGGAACACAGTGAAACCCCGTCTCTACTGAAATACAAAAAAATCAGCTGGGCATGGGGGCATGCGCCTGTAATCCTAGCTACTCCGTAGGCTGAGGCAGGAGAATTGTTAGAACCTGGGAGGTGGAGGTTGCAGTTAGCCAAGATTGCACCACTGCACAGCAACTTGGGCTACAGAATGAGACTCCATCTCTAAAAAAAAAAAAAAAAAAAAAGCAAAAAACAACACCCTGGTTCCTCCACGGCCACAGGCCTACCTGTCACTAACTTGAAGACTTTAGCGCTGAGTTCAGTCTTTACCTGCACTTCAGCCATCCATTTCCATGGCTGCACTCCAAACCAGTCTTACCTAGAACTGCTATGCTTTTTTATTTTAGGTAAAACTCCTCCACTTTCTTTTTTTTCTTTTTTTTTTGAGATGGAGTTTCATTCTTCTTGCCTAGGCTAGAGTGCAATGGTGCAATCTTAGCTTACCACAACCTCCGCCTCCCAGGTTCAAGGGATTCTCCCGCCTCAGCCTCCCAAGCAGCTGGGATTACAGGCATGTGCCACCACGCCTGATTTATTTTGTATTTTTAGTAGAGGCAGGGTTTCTCCATGTTGGTCAGGCTGGTCTCAAACTCCTGACCTCAGGTGATCCGCCCGCCTTGGCCTCCCAAAGTACTGGGATTACAGGCGTGAGCCACCACCCCTGGCTACTCTCAAAACCTTAAATATAATTAGCCAGGGGTGGTGGCTTATACTTGTAATCCCATTTACCTGGGAGGCTGAGGCAGGAGAATTGCTCGAACACAGGAGATGGAGGTTACAGTGGGCCAAGACAGCGCCACTGCACTCCAGCTTGGGCGACACAGCGAAACTCCATCTCTCAAAAAAAAAATAAGGCTGGGCATGGTGGCTCAAGCCTGTAATCCCAGCACTCTGGGAGGCCAAGGCGGGTGGATCACGAGGTCAAGAGATCGAGACCATCCTGGTCAACATGGTGAAACCCCGTCTCTACTAAAAATACAAAAAATTAGCTGGGCATGGTGGCGTGTGCCTGTAATCCCAGCTACTCGGGAGGCTGAGGCAGGAGAATTGCCTGAACCCAGGAGGCGATGGTTGTGGTGAGCTGAGATCGCACCATTGCACTCCAGCCTGGGTAACAAGAGCGAAACTCCGTCTCAAAAAAAAAATAAAAAAATAAATAATAATAATAATAATAAATAAATAAAACCTTAAATATAAATACCCTAGTCCTTGACCAAAATCATCACATGCAAAAGAATGAAGTTAGACCCTTATTTCACCACACATATAAAAACTAACTCAAAATGAATCAAAGACCTAGCTGAAACTATGCAACTCTTAAAAGAAAACATAGGCGTAAATACTCATGACTCTGAGTTTGGCAAATGATCCTTAAATATACCACCAAAAGCGTGTGTATCAAAAGGAAAAATATAAATCTGGCTTCATCAAAATTAAAACCTTTGTACTTGGCTGGACACAGTGGCTCAAGCCTGTAATCCCAGCACTTTGGGAGGCTGAGGCGGGTGGATCATGAGGTCAAGAGATGGAGACCATCCTGGTCAACATGGTGAAACACCGTCTCTACTAAAAATACAAACAAATTAGCTGGGCATGGTGGCGCGTGCCTGTAATCCCAGCTACTAAGGAGGTTGAGGCAGGAGAATTGCCTGAACCCAGGAGGCGGAGGTTGCGGTGAGCCGAGATTACACCATTACACTCCAGTCTGGGTTAACAACAGAGAAACTCCGTCTCAAAAAGAAAACCTTTGACAGAACACTATAAAAAAGTGAACAATCCACAGAAAGAAAACACATATTTGCAAATCATATCTGATAAGGGACTTATATCTAGAATACAGAATATATATATAACTCTTAAAGCTCAATTAAAAAAAATTGGCCAGGCATGGTGGCTCACACCTGTAATCCCAGCACTTTGAGAGGCAGAGGCAGGCAGATAACCTGAGCTCAGGATTTTGAGACCAGCCTGGCCAACGTGGCAAAACCCCGTTTCTACTAAAAATACAAAAATTAGCTAGATGTGGTGGCGCACACCTGTAATCCCAGCTACTTGGGGCAAAGGCCAAGTGTGGTAGCTGATCCCAGTAGTCCCAGCTACTTGGGAGGCTGAGGTGGGAAGACTGCTTTAGCCCAGGAGTTTGAGACCACTCTAGATAATATAACAAGACCTTGTCTCTAAAAACATGAAAACAATAATTAAAAATAAATTTTTTAAAAAATGGCCTAGGTGGGCCGGGCGCAGTGGCTCACACCTATAATCCCAGCACTTTGGGAGGCCTAGGCGGGTAGATCACTAGGTCAAGAGATCAAGACCATCCTGGTCAACATAGTGAAACCCCGTCTCTACTAAAAATACAAAAAAATTAGCTGGGCATGGTGGCGCAGCCTGTAGTCCCAGCTGCTCGAGAGGCTGAGGTAGGAGAATTGCTTGAACCCAGGAGGCGGAGGTTGTGGTGAGCCAAGATCGTGTCACTGCACTCCAGCCTGGGTAATAAGAGCGAAACTCCATCTTAAAAAAATAAAATAAAATAAAAAACAAAAAATGGCCTAAGTATTTGAATAGTCATTTCTCCAAGGAAGATACACAAATGGCTAATAAGCACCAGAATAAACGCTCAGCATCATTAGTCATTGGGGAAATGCATATCGAAATGAGATAACATCTCATACCTACCAGGATGCCTAGAATCAAAACTATTTTTTTGAGACGGAGTCTGTCTCTGTAGCCCAGGCTGGAGTACAGGGGTGCAATCTCGGCTCACTGCAGTCTCTGCCTCCTGGGTTCAAGCAATTCCCCTGCTTCAGCCTCTCAAGTATCTGGGACTAGAGGTGCACACCACCATGCCTGGCTAATTTTTTGTATTTTAGTAGAGATGGGGTTTTGCCATGTTGGCCAGGGTGGTCTTGATCTCCTGACCTCGTGATCTGCCTGCCTTGGCCTCCCAAAGTGCTGGGATTACAGGCATGAGACACTGCGCCCAGCCAAAAAAAAGTTGTGTTTTTTGTTTTGTTTAGGTTTGGTTTTGGAGACAGTGTCTCGCTCTGTTGCCCAGCTGGAGTGCAGCGGCGCGATCTTGGCTCACTATAACGTCTACCTCCTGGGTTGAAGTGATTCTTATGCCTCAGCTTCCTGAGTAGCCAGGATTACAGACACATGCCACCATGCTTTGCTAATTTTTGCATTTTTAGCAGAGACAGGGTTTCGCCATGTGGGGGCTGGTCTCAGAACTCCGGATCTCAAGTGATCCACCTAACTCAGCTTCCCAAAGTGCTGGGATTATAGGCATGAGCCACTGTGCCCAGCAGAAAAAAGAAAAAAAAGTTTTAGATCTATGTTGCCCAGGCGGGTCTCGAACTCCTCGGCCCAAGAAATCCTCCTGCCACAGCCTCCTGAGTAGCTGAGAGTACAGGCATGCACCTGGGTAAATAACACAAGTGCTGTCAAAGTTATGGAGAACTGGAATACGCATACACTGATATTAGCCACATAAAATGGTGCAGCACCTTGGAAACAGTATGGCAGTTCTAGTTCCTCAAATAATTAGAGTTACCACATGACTCAGCAATTCCATTCCTAGATACACAAAGAGAAGTGAAAATATATGTCTCCACAAAAATGTGTGCACTAGTGTTTGTAGCAGAATTATTCATAATAACCAAAAGACAGAAATAAGATATGGAAATAACTCTTATCTGTTGATGGGTGAATGTATAAAGAAAATGTGGAACACACAAACAATGGAATATAATTCTGCACTAAAAAAGAAATTTTGCGATTTGTGACAACAAATGGATGAACGAAGAGGGAACTATGCTAAGTAAAATAAGCTAGCCATAGAAAGACAACACCATATGGTCTCACTTAATTGTGGAATCTAAAGAAGTCAAACTCAGCCGGGCCCAGTGGCTTACGCCTGTAATCCCAGCACTTTGGGAGGCCAAGGCAGGTGGATTGCCTGAGCTCAGGAGTTCGAGACCAGCCTGAGCAACACAGTGAAACCCCGTCTCTACTCAAATACAAAAATTGGCTGGGTGTGGCGGCATGCACCTATAGTCCCAGCAACTCAAGAGGCTGAGGCAGGAGAATTGCTTGAACCTGGGAGGCGGAGGTTGCAGTGAACCCAGATCACACCACTGCACTCCAGCCTGGGCGACAGAGTGAGATTTTGTCTCAAAAAAAAGTCAAACTCACAGAAACAGAGAGTAGAAAGGAGGTTGCCTAGGGCTTAATGGTAGGGAAAATGGGAAGATTATGGTAAAAGGATATAAAATTTCAGTTACAAGATGAGCAAGTTCTGGAGACCTGATGTACAGCATGGTAACCACAGTCAGTAATAATGTACTAGCCAGGCGCGGTGGCTCACACCTGGAATCCCAGCACTTGGGGAGGGTGAGGTGGGCAGATTATGAGGCCAGGAGTTTGAGACCAGACTGGCCAACATGGTGAAATCCAGTCTCTACTAAATATACAAAAATTAGCCGGGCACGGTGGCTCACGCCTATAATCCCAGCACTTTGGGAGACCGAGACAGGCGGATCACAAGGTCAAGAGATCAAGACCATCCTGGTCAACATGGTGAAACCCCATCTCTACTAAAAATATAAAAATTAGCTGGGCATGGTGGCACACACCTGTTGTCTCAGCTACTCAGGAGGCTGAAGCGGGAGAACTGCTTGAACCCAGGAGGCGGAGGTTGCGGTGAGACTAGATCGCGCCATTGCACTCCAGCCTGGGTAACAAGAGTGAAACTCCATCTCAAAAAAATATATATACAAAAATTAGCTGGGTGTGGTAGTGGGTGCCTGTAATCCCAACTACTCAGGAGGCTGAGGCAGGAGAATCACATGAACCTGGGAGGCAGAGGTTGCAGTGAGCCAAGATCATGTCACTGCACTCCAGCCTGGGCAACAGAACAAAACTTCATCTATTTTTTTTAATTTTTTTTTTTTTATGTGAACCTTCCTGGAGACTCCACCTAAAAATAATAATAATAACAATAATGTACTGTATACTTGGCCAGGCATGGTGGCTCGTAATCTAATACTTTGGGAAGCTGAGGCAGGAAGATTGCTTGAGGCTGAGGTCAAGACCACCCTGAGCAATATAGTGATTCTTTGCCTCTACAAAGAATTTGTTTAAAAATTAGCTGGGTGGCTGGGCACAGAGGCATATGCCTGTAATCCCAGCCTTTTGGGAGGCTGAGGTGAACAGATTACAAGGTCAAGAGATTGAGACCATTCTGACCAACACGGTGAAACCCCGTCTCTACTAAAAATACAAAAATTAGGTGGGCATGGTGGCACATGCCTACAGTCCCAGGTACTCGGGAGGCTAAAGCAAGAAGAGAATGGCTTGAACCTGGGAGGCAGAGGTTGCAATGAGCAGAGATCGTGCCACTGCACTCCAGTCTGATGACAAAAAGAGATGCTGTCTCAAAAAAAAAAAAAAAAAAAAAACAAATTAGCTGGACATGGTGGTACATGCCTATTGTTCCAGCTATTCAGGAGGCTGAGGAGGGAGGATTGCTTAAGCCCAGGAATTTAAGGTTCCAGTGAGCTATAATTGTATCACTGAACTCCAGCTTGGGTGACTAAGATTCTGTCTCTTTAAAACTATGTAAAATAGGCCAGGCGCAGTGGCTCACGCCTGTAATCTCAGCACTTTGGGAGGCCAAGGCGGGTGGATCACGAGGTCAAGAGATTGAGACCATCCTGGTCAACATGGTGAAACACCGTCTCTACTAAAAATACAAAAAATTAGCTGGGCATGGTGGCGCCTGCCTGTAATCCCAGCTATTCAGGATGCTGAGGCAGGAGAATTGCCTGAACCCAGGAGACGGAGGTTGCCATGAGCCGAGATTGCGCCATTGCACTCCAGCCTGGGTAACAAGAGCGAAACGCCCTCTCAAAAAAAAAAAAAAACTGCCTATAATCCCAGCACTTTGGGAAGCAGAGGCAGGTGGATCACTTGAGGCCAGGAATTTGAGACCACCCTGGCCAAAATGACAAAACCCCATCTCTACTAAAAAATACTAAAAATTGCTGGGCATGGTGGCACCTGAGGTCAGTTCAAGACCAGCATGACCAACATGGAGAAACCCTGTCTCTACTAAAAATACAAAGTTAGCCAGGTGGAGTGACACATGCCTGTAATCCCAACTACTTGGGAGGCTGAGGCAGGAGAACCACTTGAACCTAACAGGTGGAGGTTGCAGTGAGCCAAGATTGCACCACTGTACTCCAGCCTGGGAAACAGAGCAAGACTCTGTCTTGGGGAAAAAAAGAAAAAGCTACTCTGAATCATGCTTCCTTCTAAAAGACCAGGAAAACTAATTACATAAAAATGAACAGAAAATATAGAAATTAAATCCCATATAAAGTTATAAGAATTCCTACAGACAATGAAAGCATGCCAGAAAGACATCCACGTATCACATCAAAATTGCAACTTCTATTTCAAAATGAGCTAAGAAGACATTAAGAAAATTATATAAGGCATGAAAGAACATCAATCAGAATTGGAAAAACTCAAAAATGAAATGAAAACTCATCATATGAGGAATTAGGAACTATATACCGGATGTCACCACCTAAAAGTCCCAAAGCTTCTCGATTTCACAACATCCAAAACCTGACCCACCACTGTCCTAGAATTCTTCTGCTGTCCCTTCCTTAGTGGTTAACACCATTCATCAACCTGCACATTCCTTTGGCTCCTTTTTTTCTTTTTCTTTTTCTGAGTCAGGGTCTCACTCTGTTGTCCAGGCCGGAGTGCTGTGGAGTGATCATAGCTCTACAGCTTTGACCTCCTTGGGCTCAGATGATCCTCCTGCCTGAACCTCCCGAGTAGTTGGGACCAGAGACCATGCACCACCAAGCCCAGCTAATTTTTTTTTCTACTTTTCTTTTGTAGAGACAGGATTTTGCCATGTTGCCACGTGGGTCTCCAACTCCTGGGCTCCCAAAGTGCAGTGATTAAAGGCAAGAACCATGGTGTCTGGCCTCCTTTTATGCCTTAATTCAGGTTCCACATTCAGTCAATGAAGGGGTTATGAGTAATACTAGAATCTCTCTCGCCAGGCGCAGTGGCTCACACCTGCAATTCCAGTACTTTGGGAGGCCAAAGCAGGAGGATCACGAGGTCAAAAGATCAAGAACATCCTGGCCAACATGGTAAAACCCCATCTCTACTAAAAATACAAAAATCAGCTGGGTGTGGTGGTGTGCACCTACTGTCCCAACAACTCAGGAGGCTGAGACAGGAGAATCGCTTGAACCCGGGAGGCGGAGGCTGCTACAGTGAGCCAAGATGTCGCCACTGCTCCAGCCTGGTGACAGAAAAAGACTGTCTCCAAAAAAAAAAAAAAGCTCTTAAGTAAAAACCTTCTTTTTTTTTTTGAGACAGAGGCCCAAAAATATTTTTTAAAAAGTAAAAAAGAGGCCAAGCGTGGTGCCTCATGCTTGTAATCCCAGCACTTTGGAAGGCCAAGGTTGGCAGATCACCAGAGGTCAGGAGTTCAAGACCAGTCTGTCCAATATGGTGAAATCCTTTCTCTATCAAAAATACAAAAAAAAAAAAAAGGGCCGGGCGTAGTGGCTCAAACCTGTAATCCCAGCACTTTGGGAGGCCGAGGCGGGTGGATCACGAGGTCAAGAGATCGAGACCATCCTGGTCAACATGGTGAAACCCCGTCTCTACTAAAAATACAAAAAATTAGCTGGGCACGGTGGCACGTGCCTGTAATACCAGCTACTTAGGAGGCTTGAGGCATGAGAATCGCTTGAACCCAGGAGGTGGAGGTAACAAGAGCGAAACTCCATCTCAAAAAAAATTAGCTGGGCATGGTGGTATGCACCTGTAACCCCAGCTACTTAGGAGGCTTGAGGCACGAGAATAGCTTGAACCCAGGAGGTAAAGGTTGCAGTGAGCTGAGATCACACCACTGCACTACAGCGTGGGCGACAGAGTAAGACTCTGTCTCAAAAAAAAAAAAGAAAAGAAACCGTAGTTCTTGAGTTGCTGGATAGCAGCAGAGAGGTGCTGCTCCAAGTTAGCAATGCATTACGGTGTCTTGAACTTCTGAACTTACAATGGGTTTATCAGGATGGGATGTAACTATACCATAAATCAAAAAGCAGCTGTACTGCAAACATTCCCCATCCCAAAACCACTTGTAACTTTGAATTCTGTCCACTTCTATTTTCACTACCACCACTCTACGCCATGCCACACTCAGTACTTATCTAGATTCCTACAACAGTTTTCTTATTTAGCTTTCCTGTCTCCGATCTTGTTTCTCCTCATTGCGGACAAAATAACTACTGTAAAAGAATCCTCAAATGCATCAACCTAGCATCTGCTTTAATATATAAATGTCCGAGTCCCCATTACCCATCAAGAGTCTGTTTCAGTAGAGAATGGCCAGTTGGATTTTCTGATGCAAGTGTTCTCTGGATCTGAAAAACACTCCTTTAAAATTTAAATCCAGCAAAGCATGGTGGCTCATGCTTGTAATCCCAGCACTCTGACAGGCAAAAGCGGGCACATCACTTGAGGTCAAGAGTTCCAAGACCAGCCCTGCCAACGTGGTAAAACCCTGCCTCTACTAAAAATCAAAAAAACTGGCTAGTCGCAGTGGCTCATGCCTATGATTCCAGCACCTTGGGAGGCCAAGGCAGGCAGATCACGAGGTCAGGAGTTCGAGAACATGCTGGCCAATATGGTAAAACCGTCTCTACTAAAAATACAAAAATTAGCTGGGCGTGATGGTGTGCACCTGTAATCCCAGCTACTGGGAGGCTGAGGCAGGAGAATCGCTTGAACCAGGGAGTTGAAGGATTCAGTGAGTGAGATCGTGCCACTGTACTCCAGCCTGGCAACAGAGCAAGACTCTGTCTCAAAAAATAATACAAATACAAATACAAAAATCAGCCAGGTGTGGTCGTGGGCACCTATAATGCCAGCTACTCAGGAGGCTGAGGCAGAAGAATCACTTGAACCTGGGAGGAGGAGGTTGCAGTGAGCTGAGATTGCACCACTGCACTCCAGCCTGGGTGACAAGAGCAAGACTCTGTCTCAGAAAAAAAAATTTTTTTTTTTTCCAAAAAACTTAGCTGGAAGTGATGGCACGCTCCTGTAGTCCCAGCTACCTGGCTAACTCGGAGATTAAGGCAGGAGAATCGCTTGAACTTAGGAGGTAGAGCCTGCAGTGAACCAAGATTGCACCACTGCACTCCAGAGCCTGGGCATCTAATAGAGCAAGACCCCATCTCAAAAAAAAGAAGGTAAATAAAAATTTTAAAAATAAAATTTAAATCAAATCACATCACTTTTTGTTTGTTTTGAGAGAGGTCTTGCTCTGTTGCCTGGGCTGGAGTGCAGTGGTGCAATCTTGAGTCACTGCAACCTCTACATGGCAAGCTCAAGCAATCCTCCCACCTGACCAATTGGTAGCCCCTGCTCACCAATTTGTCTTTATTTCTAATACATATCCTGTCCCAACAATGTTCCCGTCACACCTAACTACTCCCAAGTTTCCAAATGCTCTCTATCTTCTCTGGCTGGGCTTATTCTTTTTAAAAAAATTTGGGGCACGGTGGCTCACACCTATGATCCCAGGACCTTGGGAGACTACAGCTGGTGGATCATGAGGTTAGGACTTCAAGACCAGCCTGGCCAACATGGTGAAACCCCATCTCTAATACAAAAATAAGCCGGGTGCGGTGGTGCACACCTATAGTTCTAGTTACTTGGGAGGCTGAGGCAGGAGAATCGCTTGAACCTGGGAGGCAGGGGTTGCAGTGAGCCGAGATAGTGCCACTGCACTCCAGCTCGGGTGACAGAACAAGACTCTATCTCAGTTAAAAAAAAAAGAAAATGAAAATATTTAATTTTTGTGGGTACATAGGAGGTATATATATTTATGCAGGGCCAAGCTGGCCTCAAACTCCTGGCCTCAAGTGATTCACCTGTCTCAGCCTCCCAAAGTGCTGGGATTACAGGCGTGAGCCACAGTGTCGGGCCACTAATGGGCTTTCTTGATTGTTGTTTCCTCTGCTCAGAACACAGTTTAACCAGCCAACTCTTTTTTTTTGAGATGGAGTCTCACACTGTCACCCAGGCTGTGGTGCAGTGGGACAATCTCAGCTCACTGCAATCTCCACCTCCTGGGTTCATACAATTCTCCTGTCTCGGCCTCCTGAGTAGCTGGGACTACAGACATGTGTCACCACACACAGCTAATTTTTTTTTTTTGCATTTGTAGAGATGGGGTTTCACCATGTTGGCCAGGATGGTCTCAATCTCCTGACCTTGTAATCTGCCCACCTCGGCCTCCCAAAGTTCTAGGACTACAGGCGTGAGTCACCACACCTGGACTGCCAACTCTTTATCTTTCCTGACTGCCTAAGATGGATTCAGTGCCCAGCGGTAGCACACTACTTAGCCCTATTCCAGTGCTATCCCCTATTAGCAAATGGTACAATTGCTTGCATGTCTGTCTGACTTCCTTATTAAGTAATAATATCTCTAAAGATAGGAATTTTGTTAGTGTTTACCATTCCAGCCTCAAGGGCTTAACAGTCTAAAATGTAGCAACAGTTCTAAAAATTTATAGATGAAATCTTTAATCCACCATCCAATTCCCCCTGTATATAACCCCATTACCAGAACTCAGGACTCCACTAAACAACCCAAAAAACAAGCATCTATTCTGATGGCATCTCTAGTAATTTATCCAATCAAAAGAAGTAAGCTCACAAAAGTCTGTTTTCAGGAAACTTTCTCCTAAAGACAAAGAAATCCCCATCTATAAAACGATGGATGCTGTTGGCACAAAACATTCAGAATCGTGCCCTTTCATAGACTTCAGATAGATTTGAAAAAAATATCCAACTGACTGGCTTCTCAACCTATGCTGCATAAAACGAACTGTCAAACATCTTTCATTCAAAAGAATGAAAACATCAGAGGACTTCAGGATGTTTTCATTCTCTTATTTAGAACCTCATATTCTACCAGAAGAGAAATCAACTAACAGTATAACACCTGTGGCTTGAAACAGCATGCCCCAAGTTTTCCCTAACTCTTAACTGAACAAGACCTTCTGTAACAGTTTTTCAGAAGCAAAAAAGAATGCACAAAAGGATAAACAAGGAGGTGATGGTATGTTTGCAACAAAGGTGTGTACACATTTTTAAAAAGCATTTCTGATCTATACCATAGGGAAAAGAACCTATCATACTCACTTCCGAGTCTTCTGCACTTTCATAATCCGAGAGAACAGCTGAAATAAAACAGAAATATGTGGAAAAAAAAGAAACCCAGAAACACTTTTTTGGTTTATAATAGGTTAGACTAAGAGTCTCATTTAATTGATATCAACCGGCCGGGCACGGTGGCTCACACCTGTAATCCCAGCCCTTTGGGAGGCCGAGGCGGGTGGATCACAAGGTCAAGATATGGAGACCATCCTGGTCAACAAGCTGAAACACCGTCTCTACTAAAAAAACAAAAATTAGCTGGGCATGGTGGCGTGCACCCTGGAGTCCCAGCTACTCGGGAGGCTGAGGCAGGAGAACTGCTTGAACCCAGGAGGCGGAGGTTGCGGTGAGCCGAGATCCGGCCATTGCACTCAAGCCTGAGTAACAAGAGCGAAACTCCGTGTCAAAAAAAAAAACTGACATCAACCTATAAGGTGGATAAAAGTATAGTTCCCCACTTACAACAGGCTCAGAGAGTAACTTGCTAAAACCTATGCTCTTAACCACTATGCTACAAAAAGCCACTCTGTGGCCCTAAATCCGAGACAGTGTGTGAGAATGTAGACTGCTGGAAATAAGTGACCTGAGCTTATGTTTTTTTGTTTTTTGAGACAGAGTTTTGCTGTTGTTATCCAGACTGGAGTGCCATGGCACGATCTTGGCTCACCGCAACCTCTGCCTTCTGGGTTCAAGCAATTCTCCTGCCTCAGTCTACCGAGTAAGTGGGATTACAGGCGTGCACCACCATGCCCAGCTAATTTTTATATTTTTAGTAGAGACGGGGTTTCACCATGTTGACCAGGATGGTCCCGATCTCTTGACCTCGTGATCCACCCGCCTCGGCCTCCCAAAGTGCTGGGATTATAGGCGTGAGCCACCTCGCCCAGCCTGAGCTTATGTTAAAAAAAAAAAAAAAAAAAAAAAAAAAAACTCTTTTGGATAACACTGAAAGGAAAGACAAGATTTTAAAAATAAAAAAATTAAAAATTAAAAAATAAAATTCTTGTCATAACGGGGTAAAAGATAATACTCACCATCACCTTCAATGCCATCTTCACTCTCCTGCAGGAAAGTAGAAGACGTCGGTTAGTTCTATGATTTCCATAGGTGGGAAGGCCAATAAAGAAATGTGGGTGAAGAGCTAAAGACTCAACACAAAATGGTTGAATAGGGAGACGGAGATAATAAATCTTTCACAAGTAGCATCCGAGGCAAGTCCGGTCTCCTTCCCTCCAGCCCGGATTTCTGAATAATCAGCCGCTTTCCATCCCCACCGACACTGCCATCCTCCCAGAATCCCCCAACCGTTCTTCCCTTGGAACTCCAGATGCAACTCTCATTGGGATAACTCCTTTTCTCTTTAAAAAAAAAAAAAAGTCTCACTATCTACTATCAACTCCCAGACACCAACATCACCTACAGCCCGCCCCTCCGCCCGGCCGGCTCGCCGCCCGGCCCCCACCTCGCCCCGCCGACGCGCACTCACACACTCCGACTCCTCAGCGCTCTTGGCGCCCCCGCTTTCCACCCGCCGCAGATGAAGGGCCCCGATTCGGCCTCCGCGCTGTGAAGACAGAGAGCCGCTGCCGCCGCCTCCGGCGCTACCGCTGCAGCTACCGCCGCCCCTTAACGGGGAGCCGCCGCTGTCTGAGCCCGAAGCACCAGATTCCTCGTCCTCGGTATCTTGAGAAGCTCGCTGCCGCCGCCGGTCCGCCATCTTACGGACAACGGCCACCGCCGGCGAGCTACTTACGCACCGCGCCCGTCGGTTGCTGGGAGGCTCGAGAGCTAGTCCCGGCGTGCTACGCGCGCGGCGCTCGGCCACCCTGCTGGGGGGGGGGCGGGGAGGGGCTGGGAAGGGGGCGGGGCCTACGGCCTGCCGCACGGTTGCAGCCGAACCGGATTACGTCTGTCGGTGACGTAAGTGGGCGTGGCGCGGCTCCTGACTTCCCTTGGGCAGGCCTAGGGCGAGGGAAGTTGGACTTCAGCAGCCTCCCGGGGTCCTTGGCCCGGCCATCTTGGGCTTCCCGAATGGAAAGCGTTGTCGACCTGTCACATTTTCACTGCAACACTGGGGCTGTTGCATGGTTTTCTGTTTCCATTTCTCACATCTACCTACGTTTGAGGCAGGTCAATTTACTGCATTCCTTTGCTTGGTAAAATCACGAATCAAGGTAAATCTCAAACGCCGTAGTGCTGCGTCAGATTTGCTACAGCAGCCCAGTTTAAGATAACGGGCGAAGGAGAAACCAGTTGTCTGCAGTGAAGCCAGAGGACTTATTGTTGCAGCATTTTCTCTGTGTCCTAATTTCCTCTTCCCTCTTCACGTTTCTTCCCACCTCAGCCATCACCTCTCCCAAAGTGCAGGCTGGTATGATGCCAGCATTATCGGTTTTGTTTCGTTTTGTTTTTTGAGACGGTCTCTGTTGCACAGGCTGGAGTGCAGTGGCGCGATCACGGCTCACTGCAGCCATGACCTCCCAGGTTCAGGTGACCTCCCTGCCTCAGCTGCCTTAGTAGCTGGGACTACAGGCACACACTACCACACTGGCTAATTTTTCTATTTTTTTGGAGCGTTAGGGATCTCACTCTTGCCCAGGCCGGTCTCGAGCTCCTTACTGGGCTCAAGCGATCTTCTCGTCTCAGCCTCCCAAAATGCTGGGATTGATTACAGGCATGAGCTACTGCTCTTGACCCTTAACAGAATTTTAGAACCTATTTATTTATTTATTTTTGAGACGGAGTTTCGCTCTTGTTACCCAGGCTGGAGTGCAATGGCGCAATCTCGGCTAATGGCAACCTCCGCCTCCTGGGTTCAGGCAATTCTCCTGCCTCAGCCTCCTGAGTAGCTGGGATTACAGGCGCGCGCCACCATGCCCAGCTAATTTTTTGTATTTTTAGTAGAGACGGGGTTTCACCATGTTGACCAGAATGGTCTCGATCTTGTGATCCACCCGCCTCGGCCTCCCAAAGTGCTGGGATTACAGGTTTGAGCCACCGCGCCCAGCCTAGAACCTATTTAAAAAGAAATGGTCAGTAGGAACCGATGCTGATTCAAAATCCTGACATTTCATTCTTAAGGTTTATGGCAGTGCTTTTATTTTGGCAAGGAATTTGTCACCAACGAAAAGAATCAGTATATTTTCTTTGGATCATTATAAGGATATACAAAGTGCATGAGTTTTTAGTGCACCTACAGGAGTGCACCTTAATAATATATGTATCAAACAAAGGCCACTAGCCAGGCACGGTGGCTCACGCTGTAATCCCAGCACTTTGGGAGGCTGAGGTAGGTGGATCACAAGGTCAGGAGTTCGAGACCAGGCTGGCCAACATATCAAAACCCCAACTAAAAATACCAAAATACTAAAATTAGCCAGGCATGGTGGTGCGTGCCTGTAGTCCCAGCTACTCAGGAGGCTGAGGCAAGAGACTCGCTTGAACCCGGGATGCAGAGGTTGTGGTGAGTCGAGATCATATTGCACTCCAGCCTGGGCAACAGAGCAAGACTCTGTCTCAAAAAAAAAAAAGGCCACTATGGCATAGGATTCTTTACTGAGTAAAATTTTTATGAACAACATGGTTAAGGATTCTGATGTTTATCAGATTTATAGACAACATGAAACTGGAATTATTTACAAATGCCTTCAGAGATTAAATGAGAATTCAGACAATCTCAGGTAATTAGACAGGTAGTCAAACATGACAACTTATAAGTCCAGCTCCAAAAGCCAACTGCCTGACTTCAAAATGGAGGATATATGATTTAATAAGTGTTAAAGAAAAAGACCTGGAGGATCTTATTGATCATGAGCTAAATTGGTCAAATAAGGCTGCCAAGTTCAGTGTCTAAATAAGGAAAATGATAGTCTGCCACTTTGTCCTTCAGTTGTTTGGTCTGGGTCCAATTTTTAAATGGAAATGGGTAAATTGTTCACTCCTCTAGAGGGAACTGAAAAACCAGAATATTTTCTTTCAAGGAACAATTGTAAGATCGCTGAATGTTTAGCATGAAGAGAAGACTTGGGATACCCACAGCAGTCTTTAACCAGGGACTATGAACAAAAGGAGGGATTTGTCTTTTTGTCATCATCCTAGAAGGCAAAGCAAAACCATTCAGTTTGAGTTACAAGAAGTTAGATTTTGTCAACAAGCAAGAATTTTCAAACACTTAGGGGAAAAATGTATGTAGAAAAACAGTGTTGAAGCAGAAGCTGGAATTCACTTGTCTGGAATGTTATCAAGGGAAAATCACGTACCAGGGGTCACACTAGATGACCTCTAAGGTCTTTCGAACTCTAACTTAGACATCTTAACTTATAGGGACCACATATCCTATAATCTCGTTTCTAAAATTGTTAATTATGCTTTTTTTTTTTTTTTTGAGATAGAGTCTTCCTCTGTCACCCAGGCTGGAGTGCAATGATGTGATCTCGGCTGACTGCAACCTCCCAAGTTCAAGTGATTCTCCTGCCTTAGCCTCCCGAGTAGCTTGGATTTTTTATTTTTAGTAGAGACAGGGTTTCACCATGTTGGCCAGGCTGGTCCTGAATTCCTGACCTCAGGTGATCCACCCACCTCAGCCTCCCAGAGTGCTGGGATTACAGGTGTGAGCCACGAGACTAGCCCCCTTTTCTTTTTTTTGAATCGGAGTTCCGCTGTTATTACCCAGACTGGAGTGCAATGGCACGATCTCAGCTCAACACAACCTCCGTCTCCTGGGTTCAAGCAATTCTCCTGCCTCAGTCTCCCGAGTAGCTGGGACTACAGGCGCACACCACCATGCCCAGCTAATTTTTGTATTTTTAGTAGAGACGGGTTTTCACCTTGCTGACCAGGATGGTCTCGATCTCTTGACCTCGTGATCCACCCACCCCAGCCTCCCAAAGTGTTGGGATTATAGGCGTGAGCCACCGCGCCCGGCCTTTTTTTTTAAAAAAAAAACACGAGTCTTACTGTCACCAAGGGTGGATGTAGTGGCTTGATCTCAGCTCACTGCAACTTCCACTTCCCAGGTTCAAGAGATTTTCCTACCTCAGCCTCCCAAGCAGCTGTGAATACAGGTGCCTGCCACCACACCTGGCTAATTTTTTGTATTTTTAGTAGAGATGGGCTTTCATGATGTTGGCCAGGCTGGTCTCAAACTCCTGACCTCAGGTGATCCTCCTGCCTCAGCCTCCCAAAGTGCTGGGATTACAGGTAGGAGCCACCGTGCCTGGCTTTTTTTTTTTTTTTTTTTGAGACAGAGTCTTGCTGTAACCCAGGCTGGATGCAGTGGCTTGAGCTCAATTTACTGCAACTTCTACTTCCCAGGTTCAAAAGATTCTCCTGCCTCAGCCTCCCAAGTAGCTGGGATTACAGGTATGTGCCACCATGCCTGGCTAATTTTTGTATTTTTAGTAGAGACAGGGTTTTACCTTGTTGGCTAGCCTGGTCCTGAACTTCTAACCTCAAGTGATCTGCCCGCCTCAGCCTCCCAAAGTGTTGGGATTACAGGCATGAGCCACTGCAACCAGCCAAGTTGCTAATTATACTTAAGGAAGCACACTGGATAAAGAAGGATGAAACATACATTCTACTTATACACAAATGGAAGTGAGTACCTTATATAAAAGGGAAAATAATGTTATTCTTTATTATTATGAAAATGGATTTCTTTTTCCAATGGTTCAAATATACAAGCAGAATTGTTTAACGTTTGCTAATAAATATAATAAATTGAAGCAGAAGTTCAAAAATTAACAGCCACAATAGTTTATTTACAATTGAACTCTTTATAAGATATTTACAAGACAACCAATTTTACACATCAGAAATGGTATCAAAAGTTATGAATTACAACACAGACAATATGAAATGGGCATAAAACAAAGTTGAAGTAGACAGACAAGCAATTTCTTTTTTTTTTTTTAATTTATTAACACTAGCTTAAACTTTGTTAAAGAAAAACAAACAACTATGTTTTAGGAGAACTGCAGGGCCTTCAGTTGAAGATTGAATTCACAGTGTTGTATCCCATGTAGGGAAAAATAAGACTAATTTTCCCCCCACACTCTAACACACTGTAATTTTGCTCTTGGAACATTACTAATCTACTCTCCAACCTCCTTCTCAACAAAGTCAAATCAAAGGAGAATTAACCTAGAAGAGGGGGCAATAAAGTAAGAGGTCCTCAGGGAGAGGGAGAACCAAGGAAATAGAATCTCCTTCAGTCTGGCCAGATAGCACCTCGTAGATTCCTCTCAGTCTAGTTCAAGTCAGAAATTGGGGAGTCCCCTGGGTAGGGTACAAATATAATGGTTAAATTTGCTAACTCGTATCCAAAATTAGGAATCTAATACATGCTGAAATCAAGAAGAAACCGAGAGGGATCAAAAAACAAAGTCGAGAAACACTGATTGGGTGGGTCTTTTTTCTTTTTGGACACGTTATGAAGAAATATAACATAGGTCAGAATAAGAAAACTGAACAGCCTGCCACATTAAAATGATGAACAAAGAAAATCTGGCCTAGTTTTTCTAGAAATCTCCTTCTCCTTAAGGTGTGGGATGACAGCCCCTACTGGAATTAAGTCCTACTTCTCTCTACATCCTTGCTGCAACGAAGTTTACAACAGGTTCCCTTATAGAGAGCCCACTCTCCTAAGCAGATGGAGTTACAAATGAAAACCCATAGCCACACACACATACACAAAAGGAGAAATAAGAGCAGCAAGATCATCCAAGAATACTCCATGTGCTGCCAGAATAATTCCTTTAAAAGTCAAATCCAGGAAGCACAGATCAATATCTCACAAAAAGCTTTAGCAGTGGGAGGCCCCTGAGGAACTTTTCTTCTCTTCCCACAATGGTATCCCATTCTCTCTCATGCTCCACTGATGGGCCGGCCACACACCCTACATACCTTGGCTTCTCCTCTAAAAGTGCTAATAATCTGGGGACATATTCTCTTCAATGATAAAAGTCCCTACTGTCTAGGAGATTAGACCCCTACTTGTTTTCACACAATAGTCCTGAAGACTAAAGAAAGGCAATTCCTATATATTTGAGACCAGAGGTCTTGGCTCTATTTTCCTTTCAGATAGTTAATAGGGATCTTACACTGAGACCAAAGTGGCCTGAGAGTGCTAGCCTGATATTTTAACAAAACAGGGGAGGGGAGAGGACCAAGATGGCACACATACAAATCTCTTTTTACAAAGTGAATGGAGAAGCTCATTAGATACATCTGTTTGTTTCAAGATGTAGACATTTGCCAGCCAAAGGAAGGACCTATTTCCACTCTCCTCCTATCCTCCCTAAGTCTCTACTTGATCATCAAGAGCTCAACTAGCAGGATGAAGCCCAATCAAGGAATACTTGAGAAGTGATGTGATACAAGGACATCTATACAGGTTTGGGCATGCCATCCAAAATGTTAACTGCTTTTGTTTACAGCTGTAACTTGTTCTGAAACTAACCACCCCCATTTTCTTTTCTAAAGATTTTGTTTTTTTGAGGGGTAGGGAAACAAATTCAGTACCCATTCACTGAGAAAACAATCACAGTCAAACATCCCTTCCCACATGGCTATATCACAGAATAGTTTCAAGAAAACAACTATCTTTTCAGACAGTTATCTACCAGCTCTTCGATGTCTTTTCTACTCTGTGAAGATGACCTGCTTCATCGCTTCACTTGTCATTACTTATCTGGTCCTAAAGCTCATGGTGAGGTTTTCTGTTTTATTTTCGGGTAAAAACCACTATACCCACTATAAGGAGGGTGTACCAGGGAGAGGAGAGTGCCATGCAGGCACAGCTCTAAAGGAAGGGGTTGCTTCATCTTCCACATGTCTAATGAAGAAAGCCCTTTTACCCCATTAACATAGGCAAATGTATGGAAACAGACACCTGAAACTTCTGAATCTGCCATCCTATAGATTTAGCTTGAGAGTCCATTTCCCAAAAAAGGGAAAAGAAATCCCAGTCACCCTCCATAACTCACAATTAGCTGAATGCAAGTCTTTTTGTGAAATCAGAGTGATGAAAACAAAGTCAAGGGAGTATGAAAGGGTATTATCAGCGAGTGATAACATGTGAGGACAAAGGTCACATATACAGGTCTCTGCCACTCTCTGGAATGGCATGCTACAACTATCTGAGGACAGGGTTCTTGCCAGCACAGCTATTTCCTACACGTCCGGTGAGGCGTTTGCTTCTTCTGGATCTCCAACCTGCATCTGCTACGCTCATCCAACCAGGGTAGCTCAAAATTCCTGGCAAAAAAAAAAAGCGAGGAAATCAACTTGGAAGACTAGAAAGGATTCAGTGTGGATGTGATAGCAACTACAAAAGTCACTATGCCCCTTACCACTCCTATCCCTGACTAGTTTGGAGTATCTTTTCTGTCTCAAAGCCAGAGCAAGTGTGTACCATTAAAGTGATGGAATCATCTATTTCTTTCTTTTTTTTTTTTGAGACGGAGTTTCGCTTTTGTTACCCAGGCTGGAGTGCAATGGTGCAATCTCGGCTCACCGCAACCTCCGCCTCCTGGGTTCAGGCAACTCTCCTGCCTCAGCCTCCTCAGTAGCTGGGATTACAGGCATGCGCCACCATGCCCAGCTAATTTTTTGTATCTTTAGTAGAGACAGGGTTTCACCATTTTGACCAGGATGGTCTTGATCTCTTGACCTCGTGATCCACCTGCCTCGGCCTCCCAAAGTGCTGGGATTACAGGCTTGAACCACCGCGCCCGGCCGGAATCATCTATTTCTAATTCAAAAAGCAATCCTTTCAATTATTGGCGTGGGAATCTTTATTTATTTATTTATTTTAGATGGAGACTCGCTCTGTTGCCCAGGCTGGAGTGCAGTGGCGTGATTCTTGGCTCACTGCAACCTCCACCTCCCGAGTTCAAGCGATTCTTCTGCCTCAGCCTCCTGAGTAGCTGGGACTACAGGCACATGCCACACCTGGCTAATTTTTGCATTTTTAGTAGAGACGAGGTTTCACCATATTGGCCAGGCTGGTCTCCAACTCCTGACCTCATGATTCACCTGCCTCAGCCTCCCAGTGTACTAGAATTACAGGCAAGAGTTACCGGGCCCAGCCTTCTTGGGAGTCTTATCATTGCAAAAGCCAGTTGTCCAGGTAGCCTCATTTTTGTCAGAGACCCATTGCTATCCCTAAGCCACCTGGTTCCACCTCATATCTAGGCTTCCATGAAGTCTGAAAGGGATGTGCAAGTTACTTGGAAAGGGAGAAAAAAAAGTTATACTTACTGTGGAATTAATTTTGGTAATGGTCGTCCAAATGCTACAACAGGCAAGAAGGGGGTAATCATCAGACTTTCAACTATGGGAGAAAGTCAAATGGGAGCTTATTAGTAATCCAGATGAGAAATGTCTAGAAACTATATCTGCTCTAAAATACACTTCATTCATTCTGAGCAAGTTGTACCCTGGAGCCTTGCACCCTCCTTCTTCTTTGAAAAACCTACTTTTTTTTTTTGAGACGGAGTTTCGCTCTTGTTACCCAGGCTGGAGTGCAATGGCGCGACCTCGGATCACCACAACCTCCGCCTCCTGGGTTCAGGCAATTCTCCTGCCTCAGCCTCCTGAGTAGCTGGGATTACAGGCACGCGCCACCATGCCCAGCTAATTTTTTATATTTTTAGTAGAAACAGGGTTTCACCGTGTTGACCAGAATGGTCTCGATCTCTTGACCTTGTGATCCACCTGCCCCGGCCTCCCAAAGTGCTGGGATTACAGGCGTGAGCCACTGCGCCCGGCCAAACCTACTCTTTTAGATGGACAAAACTTACCATCATCTGGCTCAGGGAAAAATGAGGTAACCTCAGGCTCAGATTCCTGAATTCCTTTCTTTTTATACATTCTGAGCTGCAGTCGCTGTAAAATTCTTTGTTCCCTGATCCTCTGAATATCCCATCTGGGAAAAACAAGACAAACAAACCCAACATTACTGTTTACCCAAAACCTGCTCTGTAAAAGCAACTCACACAATCCAGATGCTAGGAAGACCCTTGCTGACTCCTCTTGACAGAGTAAAGAGAAACGACTGCCTGGTTAAGGGAGAGCTGTTTAGGTCTACCATGTAGATCATGTGTTGGTGTTCCACAGAAAGTAGAGCTGAGGAAGGTCATACACAAAGAAAAAGAGGCCAAATATGTTTACCTACAACAACTACCATTTCCAACTAAGATATTCAACCAACCGGTGAGCCAGTAATGTTAAGAGTCTTAAGCATTCCAAGATTCTCCATAGCATGAAAGAAGGAGGTCAGGTTCCCTGATCTCTGTCCTAGGTCCTAGGGCTCAGTTGTTCCCAGGATGGACATCTCTGGCCTTACCTTTTCCTTCTCTTCTCATCCAGCTCCAGTTTTGCATGCCGCTTTGAAAACACACTGTCATCCAGGTTCTGTGTAAAGTAAAGCAGCTGATAAGCTATTTATCACCATATATTAGTTACACACATATACTAATTTCCAGCTTCCAGGAATGTATAACATCCTTCACCTTCCAGTTCTACTTGAGTCTGTGGGTTCCATGGATAGCATGGGAACCTCCTGGTAACAGAATCCACAAAACACATACTCCTTTCCCCATCTACACCCTTTTAGAATCTCCAAATTTCAAAATCATTTCCATAACTTTCCAAGGTAAACATCATATCAAACCCCTAGACTGCCATAAACCCTCCCCGCCTCCATACTTTGTAAAAGTCTGACTTTAATCAAAACTTTAGGCCAGGTGAGGTGGCTCACACCTGTAATCTCAATACTTTGAAAGGCCGAGGCAGGGGGATCACTTGAGGTCTGGAGCTCGAGACCAGCCTGACCACCATGGAGAAACCCCATATTTACTGAAAAATACAAAATTAACTGGACATGGTGGTGCATGCCTGTAGGCTAGCTACTTGGGAGGCTGAGGCAGAATTGCTTGAACCTGGGAGGCAAGGTTGCAGTGAGCCAAGATCACACCATTGCATCCCAGCCTGGGCAACAAGAGAGAGACTCTGTCTCAAAAAAAAAAAAAAAAAATCAAAACTTCACGAGTCAAATAAGCTTGGAATACATAATTTTATGGCGGAGGCGTATATGCTTTCTTTCCTTTTTTTTTTTTTTTTTTGCAATGGAGTTTCGCTGTGTTGCCCAGGCTGGAGTGCAGTGGCGCCATCTTGGCTCACCGCAACCTCTGGCTCCCAGGTTCAAGCAATTCTCCCTGTCTCAGCCTCCCAAGTAGCTGGGATTACAGGCATGTGCCACCACGCCTGGCTAAATTTTGTATTTTTAGTAGAGATGGGGTTTCACTATGTTGGCCAGGCTGATCTCTAATTCCTGACCTCAGGTGATCCGCCTGCCTTAGCCTCCCAAAGTGTTAGGATTATAGGTGTGAGCCACCTCACCCAGCCCTAACCTTTGTACTTAGCATAAACTCTGCCTTTGTTTTGAACATTACCTGGCTATTTCTTTTTTAAAAATCACTTAACGACTCTGGACTTCGGTTTTTTTATCTATAAAATGAAGGAGCTGGACTAGATAATTTCTCAAGTTCCCATCTGGCCTTAAAATTCTATTAATTCATGCATAGTACTATGACATTTTCAAAATTATACCCTCATTTTTATTTAATCTCTAACTCTCTTCAATTGACTGCTCTTGGTTACCTACCTCCAAAAGGTCTGAAGGATTTGGGTCCCTTAGAGGCTCTACTGAGTGGTCCCTCCAAGAAGGAACTGGAAAAAAAAAAGAGAGAAAAAGAAAGGGAGGAGGGGTGGAACCACCCTTAAATCCAAAGTTGCACAACTATTCACTAGGATAAGAGGTCTCTTCCCAGATGAGACAAAGTTACCAAGTGATAGGAATCCATTCTATGGCCTCCCTGAAGCCATATTCAGTGTGCTTGCTATGGTATAAAAGAACCTAAAATGCCATTGCAGTCTGCCAAATGCAGGATCACAAAAAACCCTAAGCCAATACCTGACAATTCATATAATGGATGCTATTGCAGTTCCTGAAAAACAACTGAAATGTGTTGTCATTTTGAAGTCTATAGTAATGTAATCAGTCATACGCCAAGAAATCTCACTCTCCCACATCCAGCTGCTGGGGAACATAGCTCCCAACCATCCACCACCCCACCAACCCCCACCCCAGGCCCAGCCAGCACAAGTCCTATTCTACTCACCAGCCAAGACTGAAGTTTCTCCTGCAACACTTGATGGCATCAGACACCCTAAATAATGCAGGAAAGAAGAATAATCTCAGTGTAAAAAGAAAAAAAGCCCATACCCCAAATGGAGGAAAGGATCATCACTGAAGTTCTCACTAGGAAGCCATTTTGTTTTTTGAGTTGTTCTTTTGAGAATTTCTCTCTGGGGGAGGGGAAGAGGGAACAACAGACAAAAGAAAAGAAAATAAGCCCACCACTTTTTTTTTTTACACTGAGACGACTTCTTTTCTTCATTATTTAGGGTGGTTTCCCTGCAACAGTTGATGGCCAAGGATATCAAACCTTAAACTCAGAACATGGCAGGTGAGTAAAAGTTGACCCTATTTTTCAAATACAAGATCAGTGTTCTCAAAACTTACATATTTAGTCTTCTTAAACAGCTCCCTCCTCCCTCCAAACAAACTACCTTGCTGGTCCAGCCTGAACAACATGCACAAAGACTTTGGCTCCCCTAGAACAAGCCATTGAGCCTTCCTCTTGAGATAGGGGCATCAAGAATAAGGATTCCCACGTTTATTCACAACTCAGGCTCCTCAAGGGGCTGGGGTCTCCCCAGTCAGACTCCTTTGTTTCACTATGCCCACAATCTCAGAGGTGTTTGAAATTGTCTGTACTAGGGAAGACAGGATTTTCAAAAATAGCCAGTCACACAGAACAGCTCTGGACCAAGCCATTACCCAATCCCAGATGGGAAGTTGCTTCATGGTTTCAAGTTGTTACGCAGCATTGCCATGGCAGCAAAAAGGTTAACCATTAAGGAAGAACCTGTTCAACTGACTGAACCAACAAAAAATCTGAACCTAGATCAGGATCCTGATCTATCTCATGTACTTAAGTGTGAGGCCTAATAGATTTTCGATAATTAAGACGACTAATCTAGCTTTCCCACTTAATTTTGTCACCAAAACAGCCAAACAAAGCCTGGAGAACGCACTTGTATCACGGAATGGATTTCTATCCCAATCCTGCTAGGCAAGACACAGTGGTAGAAACTTGGGACTACGGCTCTATCCTAGAAGGCCTCCCCAACCATTACCCCAGAGTAACCGCAGTGACTGACATAGACTACTAATATTACATGATTGAAGGCACATTCCAGTTACTGGTTGATGTAGAAGATAGGGGAGCGTCTCTGTGTGGAAGCCATAAAGAAAAAAAGGGAATGAAGACCAAGGTCCCACACCCCATACCATCCCCAAGCAGCTCAGATATCCCAAGATAGTCCTTATTGTTTGAAAAATAGTTTGTAGACCATTTTATTTAAATATATGAACAACCAATGGGCTACTGCAATCCAAGTAAACTCTTCACATTTTAGAACCTTTGTGAAGTATAGTAAGATAAAGAAAGAATGTTGGTCTTTGGCAGATTCCTCCTGCCCCCCAGACCGGGACATAGAGATACAGATAAATGTTTATATAGTTAAAGATCGGAGGCCCAGGTGAAAATTCCCCACCCCAAGCTGGCTCCCCAACCCAAAAATTACCATTGGCCCCTGAGAACACCCAAAGACCACCCTCCCAGATTTCACACAATATCAATTGCAGGAACAGTCGTGCATGGCAAAGTATAAGTTCTATGCATTTCACAGCACAGAAAACCCTTCTTTCAGAGGGCATGCAAGTTGCCGGAGATTACACCCCCAAGTCTGGTGCTCTTGTGATGAGCAACTTACTGGCAAACACATCTCCCAGTGTTGTAAGCAGGCAAATACATTGAGCACATTTTGCTGTAATTCCATCTATTTGCAATGCCTGCACAGTGTCTGTCTCTGGCTGTTAACTTACTCATTCTTGACAGAACTCTGCTTTATTGATTGCACTTTTTAAAAAATGCCAAAGGCATTTTCACACTTGTTAGCTTGACCGCCACCACTAGGGTATAAGAGCAAGTGTTCTCTATGCCTTACTTGCTACAGTCTCCTCCTTCTTTGGAGAGGATTCCCGTAATGGTAACGGTGATGGGGGAGGCTGGTGCCAACGACACAAATACATTTCTGTGGTGGAAAGGTACGGCAAATCTTCTATCTCACTTGAGAAGGCTTTCTCCTTGGGATGGGCGCTGGGTCCCTTTTGGGGAGTGGAGAGTCTTGGTGGGGTGTCCACTGAAGACCGGGGCTTTTCTGGGGTTTCTTGGCTCCTCAATTCACGTTTATAAACAGTTTCAGATAAGGAACCACAGGGTTCCTCTTTAATAGGTGAGTGCTTAGGAGTTTTTGTTTTGACTTTTGAAAATTCAGGAGCCAGCTTTTTAACAGGAGTCTTTCTTTCTGTACTTCCAAATGGGGATTTCCTATTAGATAGGGAAGAAAACATTATAAAATTTATTGACACTTGAATAAAATCTAATTTGAACACATTCTGGAGCAAAAGAATAAGCTGGTTCTTTTGCCCCAAAATGACCAGGTACCTAAATCTCTGGTGCTCATTTGGCAGTCATGAGCAGGAACAGCCCTGGTTTAATAGGATATATAATGGGCCCTTAGTAAATGTTGTTTTGTTTTGTTTTGAGTTTCACTCTTGTTGCCCAGGCTGGAGTGCAGTGGCACGATCTTGGCTCACCGCAACCTCCACCTCCCAGGTTCAAGCGATTCTCCTGCCTCAGCCTCCCAAGTAGCTGGGATTACAGGCATGCACCACCATGCCCGGCTAATTTTTTATTTTTAGTAACGATGGGGTTTCACCATGTTGTTCAGGCTGGGCTCAAACCCCCAACCTTAGGTGATCCACTCACCTCAGCTTCCCAAAGTGCTGGGATTACAGGTGTGAGCCACTGTGCCCAGCCAGTAAATGTTTGTTGAACAAGTGAGTTTCCATGCTTAAGAATGTTCAAGCTCCGCCAGGTGCAGTGGCTCACACCTGTAATCCAAGTACTTTGGGAGGCCGAGGCAGGCAGATCACTTGAGGTCAGGAGTTTCAGACCAGCCTCGCCAACATGGTGAAACCCCATCTCTATTAAAAAAAATACAAAAATTAGCCAGGTGTGGTGGCACATGCCTGTAATCCCAGCTACTTGGGAGGCTGAAGCAGGAGAATCACTTGAACCCAGGAGGCGGTGGTTGCAGTAAACTGAGATCACGCCACTGCACTCCAGCCTGGGTGACAAAGTGAGACTCTGTCTCATAAAAAAAAAGACTATTCAAGGTCTTTTAGCCAACATTAGGTACTACATTAGGTGCCACTCATTAGGTAATACCTATTTCCTGTAGCTCAGAAATCAGTCTCTTTCCTTTTCCCCCAACTCTGAACCATGTTAATTACAATCTTTATTTCCTTTTTCTTGCTGTCTGCTGGCATTCTCTAACCTCTTTCTTCCTCCCTTCTTCTCCTACCACATCCCAAGAAAGTCATCTCCTTTCTAAATTTTATATTTCTTTTTCAAGATTGATTTCCTACTTAGAGTTTCACAATGCTAACCCAGAATAATCTTTAATATCCCTGAATCTTACAAAACTTAGTTTAATGTCTGTAATCCCAGCACTCTGGGAGGCTGATGTGGGAAGATAGCTTGTGCCCAGAAGTTTGAGACCAACCTGGGCAAAGTGAGAGCCTGTCTCTACAAAAAGAAAAAGAAAGCCAGGCATGGTGGTGAGTACCTATGGTTCCAGCTACGTGGGAGGCTGAAGTAAGAGGATCACTTGAGCCAAGGAGGTGGAAGCTGCAGTGAGCCATGTTTGTGCCACTTGCACTTCAGCCTGGGTGACAGAGAGAGACCCTATCTCAAACAAATGAACAAACAAAAAGCCTTAGTTTTTATCAGGTGTTGTACATCTACATATTTTACCACATTTGAATTCCGAGTTTTCAAAATTTATGCCCATCCTTACAGTTGGACTTAATTTGAGTCCAAAGACAGTTCTATTTTACCTTTTTTAAAAAAATTGAAACAGGGTTTTACTTTGTCACCCAGGCTGGAGTGCAGTGGTGCAATAACAGCTCACTGTAGCCTCAACCTCCTGGGCTCAAGGCATCCTCCCACCTCAACCTCTTGAGTAGCTGAGACTACAGGTGCCTAACTCCAGACCCAGATAACTTTTGGATTTTTTGTAAAAATGCTGCCCACTATGTTCCCCAGGCTCATCTCAAACTCTTGGGCACAAGCGATTCCTCCCTCCCCACCTTTTCCTCTCAAAGGGATTATAGGCATGAGCCACGACACCTGGACTCTATTTTACTTTCTTATGTCTACCAGTGCCCAGCACAATAAAGGAGTTTAACACTTCCTAACTTGAAGTGAATTGCTATAGTTTTCTTTAAGAAACCCAGCTGTTACACTTGTTGCCCATTCTCTTTATGATATAAGCTGCATTTGGTAATTATTACTGTGACCAAAATATTCCTAAACAGACATTTATAGTCTGCATAAGAATGTTTCAAGATAGTTTCTCAGCATAGAAGACTTCTTGTTTTTTTTGAGACAGAATCTCGCTCTGTCACCCAGGCTAGAGTACAATGGCATGATCAAGGCTCACTACAATCTCTGCCTCCTAGGTTCAAGTGATTCTTGTGCCTCAGCCTCCCGAGTAGCTGGGACTACAGGCATTGGCCACCAGGTCTGGCTGATTTTTTTTTGTATTTTTAGTAGAGACAGGGTTTCACCAAGTTGGCCAGGCTGGTCTCAAACTCCTGACCTCAAGTGATCCGCCCACCTTGGCCTCCCAAAGTGCTAGGATTACAGGAGTGAGCCACCTTGCCCAGCCAGCATAGAAGACTTCTAAAGCAAGTTATGATTGCTATAATCAATTCATAAATCCCAATCCCCTATTCTCAATCACTAGTAACAAATGTCCTCATCAAACAAAGTTACCAGCACACCTTTTGTGTCCCTTTCCACTCCGCCCACATGAGAAAGGCTTGGGAGGCAAAGTCTGGGATGTCTCGGAAAGCTCCGGCTGGCACTCCAGTTTAATTTTCTCAGATAGCTCTGTTTCCTCTCTCTCTTCTGTTTCATAGCCCTGAAACAGCTTGTGCCTTTCTTTCTCATTATCCTTCTTTACCAGCTGCATCCGCCTTTCCATACGTTCAATCCGAGCAAGGAGCTAAAAGAGAGAGTAGCAAAATGCAGACTTAACACACAAAAAATTAAACACACAGATACTTAGCCCCATTTAGGAAACAGTAGTCTTCTGCCTCTTTCTGTGGACCACATCACATCAACTCAACTTTTTAAATAGGCAGACAGTAATCTGAACAGTTTTCCTTAAACAAAATAGAGAAAACAAGGTATATGGTTTAATTTTAAGGGCTAATCTAGATGGGAAGAGGCATGGGGGAATTTGTAATTCATTCTTCTGTAAGGAGATCCTCTCCACCGGGAGGGGCCATAACATGTCTTTTAATGGCATGGTGTCTGCTACTGCTACCCATGTGGCTCCAAGTTGGTTTGGGAATTTCTAGAATTAACTGTATACATGTTTTTTTAACTGTATACATTTTTTTTTTTTTTTTTTTTTTTTGAGACAGAGTTTCACTCTTGTAGCCCAGACTGGAGAGCAATGGCTCATTGCAACATCTGCCTCCCAGGTTCAAGCAATTCCCCTGCCTCAGCCTCCTGCCACCATGCCTGGCTAATGTTTGTATTTTTAGTAGAGAGGGGTTTCACCATGTTGGTCAGGCTGCTCTTTAACTGCTGACCTCAAGCGATCCGCCCATCTCAGCCTCCCAAAGTGCTTGGATTACAGGAATGAGCCACCTTGCCCAGCCTACATGTCCTTTTAAGAAGCCCTAAGATTGTCCAAATTCTATCCTCTCTACTTCTACTCTAAAACTCTATATACAACAGCAAAGTGCAAACAGTACATTGGGAAGGAATTAAGAGCTCATACAGTGCCACTCGGGATGGTGGTGTTATTTGAAAGGGGTGTGTGTGGGGGGTACTTTTAAAGCAATGAACATTTCATTTGGAAAACAGAAATCAGTATCCATAAATTCCAACAATCATGACATATACACATTGCTTTATATCTGAGGTGACACCAAAAATACCTATTCATCTAAGTATTTATTAAAATCAAAGTTCCTTTTAGTTAAAAGGAAGGACTATAAAACTAAACAGAAAATGGAAGTCTATTATTATTGAAAACTTTGTATTAGTTTTGAGAAAAGGTGTTGTGCTCCTTATACTCTATATTTCAAGAATTTTACCTGGGTTAGACAGTGATATGAATGCTGCCTTCATTACACTCATTGCATAGATTTCAGACAAGGCCAAACAACAACTGGAATAAGTGAAACAAGCTTAAACAACATTAAAATTGCAATATACAACAGAAGCAGTGAGTACCAAGTTCAGACTGACACTCTATCCTTAACTCACCCCACTTTTCCTGACTAGGAAAGCCTGCAAAGGGGCCATTACTTCAGGAACTGAGCAGAAACCTCCACAATCAGCAGAGAACCCTTCTGTCAGCCATACTCTCATTTCATCTCCTTACATATATTTTGATTCACAGCCCTTAACCACCGTTTGTGGGTGACATTTCCTTGATTTCTTCTCCTTCACTGGTTCTTCTCTTCCCACCCCCCCAATACAAGGATATGATGTGTTGTAATTACGGTACCATCACACCCCTAGACTGCAGTACAGTAGCTGAGCAGTGCCACCTCCATGTTGAGTAACTTCCACAAATCAACACCATGAGATATTTTAATGAGACCTGCCCCAGCTCCCAATCCACCTTGCAGAATGCATTCTCCAATAAAACAGCCATTCGATGCGATTCATTTGGAAAGCAAACAAAATGAATAGCCCTCTGCTCCCTTGCTCAGCTCTTAGTGCACACGACGCCAGAGAGAGAGAAAGAGGAGAGAGAGAGAGATGGAGATGGGGGGGGGAGAGAGAGAGGGAAAGGGAGGGAGGGAAGAGGGGGGAGAGAGAGAGAGGGAGGGAGAGACTGCTGCAGCCTGAACACAACAATTGTAGAAACCATGTTTATTTTTAGGCAGCTGTAAGGTATGCTAGCACAGTAACACCCCCACCGCAGCTTCCCTCATATCTGAAGGAATATGTTTTAACGCGGAGGTGCCCTTAACTACTGCTGCAGTAAAAACAAGCCTGTGTCCTCAAGCTCCTCAGAAGTAAAGAAATAATAAACGACTTTCCTACTTCCTAAGATTCTAAAATAAGGATGGGGAGGTCTAATTAATACATTTAATAAGCTTACTTTTCCCTGATGCCCTCAAATCTTCCAGCTTCAAACACCATGCTTATACAAGGGACCTGGTCAGTGTGTCATGTATTAGAACTCAGGTTCCTATTAAAAACTGTCTGAAATCAAAGGCAATGATTCTCTTAATATCATTTAAGAAAACTAAAATAGGATTCCATGTAAATCACCTCTACCCCTGTCCCCACTAAAAGGCCTACTGCCCTCCTATCTAAAGATGCTGCAGCCGTGGTGGGAGCAACAGCTGCTCGCTACAGCCCTCTCCTCCGCCGTGCATTTCTATAACGCAATCGCTCTTTAATTTAACCCTTCCATAAGTTAGGCCACAACACCTACTCCCCACCCTTTCATTTTTAACCCCTCACAAATCAGGTCTTTTCCCACTCTAAACGTCTTTCCCACACGTCTGGGGCTGTCATTTTAAATTAACCCTTTGGCAACTGAAACCCCTCCCCCTCCCCCGGGAGGTTGCTCTTTAGCCCTTCCTTCCAACCCAATGTGTCTGTGAGCCTGGCTCCCGGAGACACAACGCCTAAGATACTCCTTTGCTGGTGGCCAACCTCCTTTACCCCTAACCCGGGGGTGCCTTAACCTCCTACAGCCCCCTTCCCCCCGAGCATGCGCACAACTCGCTCCTCAGCCCGAAAGCGGATTAACCCCTCCCGTACCGTGTCTCTCTCAGACTTCAGCTCCTCTATCTCCTTTTCCTTGGCCTGCAGCTGCTGCTGTTGCTGTTCGATGAGGTCCAATTGCAGCAGAAGGATCTGTTTGAGGCAGGCGGCCTGACTGGAGGCTCCCGAGCCACCACCACCCCCGAGAGGGCTCTTCCTCATACTCTTCCATCTGCCCTCGCTGGCCGCCAGGGTCCCGGCGGTGGCGGTGGGCGCGAGGGGTGGCGGCCCGGGTAGAGGTAGTGGTGGGGGTCCCGCCGGGTCCGAGGCGGTGGCAGCGGGGGAGGCCGCCCCACCCTTGTCCCCAGCCCAGGGCGTAGGCTCTTTGGCCGCCGCCACGAGAGAGCCCGTCTGAATGGGTAGCACTGCCTGATACTTGGGCCGGGGGCTGCAGCCGGCTCCGGCAGCGGCGGGCTCCCCCCCAATGCCGGCTTGCTTGGTGGCTGGGGGCGGACAGGGCAAGGGCACCGAACCGCCCCAGCTCTCTTCCTGCTGCCCCGGGGCCGCCCCGGCCGGGAGTAACAAGCCCCGGCCCTTGCCGCCGCAGCCGGCTGGGGAAGGTGCGGGGCTCCCGCCCTGGGAGGAGGCCAGCGGGGGCCCCGGCTCCTTGAGCTTACGGTGCCGGGGGAGGAAGTGGGCTTCGGCCGCCCCGGGCTCGTCCTCGGGCCCGCCCAGCGCCGCAGCCCGCTCGTAGTCCAGTCGCTGCTCAGGGTTGCCGCCGGCAGGGGCCGCGGCCGCCTTGAACACCGCGGATCTCATGGTCATAGTGGTCCGGAGCAGGAGGGGGTGGGGAAGGGGCGAGGTGCGGGGGGTCGAGGACGGAGCGGGGGAGGGGAGTTTGGCGGGCTCGCCTCAGCAGAGCTGCAGCAGGCCTCCGCTAGCGCGGCTCCTCCGGGGCCCGGGCGCCATCCCGCCGGCGTGCGGAGACGTGGAGGCCGCGGCTGAGGCCCGCCGCCGGCCCATGGGGGCCTCGCCGCCGCCTCTGCTGCCGCCGCCGCCGCCTTCGCCTCAGAGGCAGGAGCTCGCACCCAGACGCCCCCGAGCTCATCCCCGGAGCTCGCTTCGGCCCCCCCTGGCCCGGCCGGGCCCGCCTCGTCTCCCCACCCTGCACCCCCCTTCCCCGCCCCGGCCCCCCGCCCCGGAGCTCGCCTCAGCCGCCCCGAGCCTCCATTTTCCCCCCCTCCTCCTCAGGAGGGGGTGGAGGGCTGGGTCCGCCCAAAGCCCTCCTACTCCGGGAGGGGGGGGTCTGTCGCCTCCCCTGGGGGTCTCCGCGGCTCGGGGTCCCCCTCCCCCACAGTCACCCCCGGCGCCTCAGCGTTTCCCTTTAAAAAAACGGAGCCGCTGGTAGCCGCCACCGCCGCAGCCGCCGCCGACCGGAGGACGCATGCGCGGGGAGGGGAGCGGGTGGGAGTGCACCGGGAGCCTAGAGAAGGGAGGCGGGCTGCGCTATTGTGAAAGGGGCTGCAGCCGCCTAGAGGGGGGCAGGGAAGGGGCGCGGGGGCCGGGGGCCGGCGAAGGGAGGCCGGGGCTGAGGGGCGAGGACGGAGGAGCGCGCGGAGGAGCGCGGCGAAGGTGGGCTGCCGAGGGAGGGGCAAGCCGGGGAGGGTCATGAGGGGGAAGAAGGGCGAGGGCGGCCGCGGGGAGAAGGGGAAAGCGGAGGCTCCCCGGGATAAAGAAGCGAGAGAGAATGGAGTTGAGAGGAAGGAAGGGGGGTGCAGGCGGCCTATGTGGCCTCTGTGGGAGCGTCCAGAGTGCTCCAAGTCCCCGGCCTGCTCCGGGCGGCCCCTTCCCTGGGCACCTTGGCAATGTGCCTGACCCACGCCGGAGGGGGCCCCGCGGCCCTGCACCCTCCTGGACCAGTCAGGATCCGGGCTCCTCTTTGAGCCCGCGGGTGTTTGATGGGGATAGAAGTCTAATCCCTCTACCCCCTCTCCTCCCCAGCAGTCCCACGCGGGTATAGAAGAGAATGAAGTTCTTTGTCTCTAAGGAATCCAAACCAGAAACGGAGGGACCTCTTCTTCCCAGAGGGAGGAAAATCCATGATGTCTGCTGCCTAGGGAGCTATTGCCACCGCCTCCTTGGGATGAAGTATTGCCAGCTACCGACAGTTTCTTCCCAACGGCCATCTTCCCAGCCTTCTTAAAGGACTCCTAGCATCTTCGGGAGGCTGCTGAAGGACTGAAGCAAAGGAAATCTCTGAAGGAATTTAGCCCTTGAAAGGGAGTAGGGATACTTAGGGTGTTCTATGTTGAGCGCTTCTATCTCTCCAAGTTCATGTATGTGTGTCTTTACGTCCAAGCAATTGAGCCAACAAGTCTTCAAAGAACTCCTCGTTTAAAAAAAAAAAAAAATTTTTTTTTTTTCTGATGCAGAGTCTCGGTCTGACGCCCAGGCTGGAGTGCAGTGATGCAATCTTGGCTCACTGCAACCTCCGCCTCCCGGGGTCAAGCGAATCTCCTGCCTCAGCCTCCTGAGTAGAGTAGTTGGGATTACAGGTGCCTATCACCACACTGTACTAATTTTTTGTATTTTTAGTAGAGACCAGGTTTTACCATGTTGGCCAGGCTAGTCTCCAACGCCTGACCTCAAGTGATCTGCCTGCGTCAGCCTCCCAAAGTCCTAGGATTACAGATCTGAGCCACCGAGGCCGACCCAAAAAACTTTGAAATAGTCTTTTTTTTTTTTAGACTAAATTTTGCTCTTGTTGCCCAGGCTAGGGTGCACTGGCGTGATCTTGACTCACCACACCTCTGCCTCCTAGTTTCAAGTTATTCTTGAGCTGCCTCAGCCTCCAGCTTCCAGAGCAGCTGAGATTACAGGCATGTGTCACCATGTCCAGCTAATTTTGTATTTTTAGTAAATACGGGGTTTCACCATGTTCATCAAGCTGGTCTCAAACACCCAACCTCTGGTGATCTGCCTGCCCCGATCTCCCAAAGTGCTGGGATTACAGGTGTGAGCCACTGTACCTGGCCCTGAAATGGTCTTAATTGCTTGTTTTTCTTTTCTGGCTGAGGTGTGCTTTTTAAAATATGGAGATGGAGAAGACTGACATCCTCTGGCCTGATGTGAAAACCTCTCATTAAAACTGTGTCTCTGCTTTGTGGGCCCAATGCATGAAACACTGGAAATTTTATTTATTTTATTTTTTTGAGATGGAGTTCCGCTTGTTACCCAGGCTGGAGTGCAATGGTGCGATCTCGGCTCACCGCAACCTCCGCCTCCTGGGTTCAAGCAATTCTCCTGCCTCAGCCTCCCGAGTAGCTGGGACTACAGGCGCGCACCACCATGCCCAGCTAATTTTTTTGTTGTATTTTTAGTAGAGACGGGGTTTCATCATGTTGACCAGGATGGTCTCGATCTCTTGACCTCGTGATCCACCCGCCTCGGCCTCCCAACGTGCTGGGATTATAGGCATGAGCCACCGCGCCCGGCCGATACTGGAAATTTTAAACAAATGGGTATGAGTGTATTGAAGCCAAGAGAGCCCAGCCCTCTTCCACCAGACTGTGGCCTCAGATCAGCAAGGGAAGTATTGAGCTTAGGGATACCAAGGAATGGAGTAGGCAGGGATGAGAGGGCACATGGAATATGGTGAGCTTTTTCCATGCCAAGGCTTTCTCGTGTATTTGTGGCACTTAGTCTTGCTGCGTCACCAAGGCTAGCGTATGGTGGCACAATTATGGTTCACTGCAGCCTCAACCTCCTGGGCTGAAGCAGTCCTTCCATCTCAGTGTCCTGAGTAGCTGGGACAACAGGCATGGGCTGCCACATGACTAACTTATTATTTTTTGTAGAGACAGGGTCTCCTTTGTTGCCCAGGCTGGTCTTGAACTCCTGGGCTCAAAGTGATCCTCCCACCTTGGACTCCCACGGTGGTGGGATTATAGGAGGGAGCCACTGTGCCCAGCCCTCAGTGTCAAGACTTTCTGCACCATCTCTATACTGACAGCTCCCTAATTTATATTTCTTTCTGATCTCATTCCCTAACTCTAGAATCATATATCCAATTATCTAATATACATATACAATTATCTAATATACATAATATACAGTTGGAGGTCTAATAGGCATTTCAAACTTATATCTAAGAATCAAGCTCCCGAATTCCTTCCACCCAAATCCCATTTCTACAGTCTTCCTCTCTTTGTCACCCCATATGTGATTAGTCAGCCAATCCTATTGCCTTTCAAAATACATGTCCCAAATCCCACACCTTCTCAACACGTCCACAACTTCCACTTCGACTGACGCCATATAATCCTATCTCACTTTTTTTCTTTCTTTCTTTTTCTTTTTTCTTTTTTCTTTTTTTTTTTTTTTTTGAGACGGAGTTTCGCTCTTGTTACCCAGGCTGGAGTGCAATGGCGCTATCTCGGCTCACCGCAACCTCCGCCTCCTGGGTTCAGGCAATTCTCCTGCCTCAGCCTCCTGAGTTGCTGGGATTACAAGCATGTGCCACTATGTCCAGCTAATTTTTTGTATTTTTAGTAGAGACGGGGTTTCACCATGTTGACCAGGATGGTCTCGATCTCTTGACCTCGTGATCCACCCACCTCAGCCTCCCAAAGTGCTGGGATTACAGGCTTGAGCCACTGTGCCCGGCCTATCTCACTTTTTTAAATTGCAGTAACTTTGTAATTGATTTCTCAGTTTCAATCTTTGTCTTCCCCCACTTAAGTCTACTCAGCAGCCACAGTGATCCTGGTAAGATGGGAGTGAGATCGGATTTTTCTCCACTCAGAACTCTCTGGTGGCCTCCATCTCACTTGGAGTAAAAGTAAAATCATAAGGCTTGTAGGACCTGGTTCTCAGTACTGCTCTCTGACTTCAGCTCCTACTGTAACTCTGTTGGCTATTCCTTCTACTTAGATCCCTCCTCCTCCAGATATCTACATGGCTTCCTCACTTACCTCCTTCAGCTCTTGACTGTATGTCAGCTGAGACCTCTGGCCACCCTGTGTATACTGTATACACACAGCCTTTTCCAAACTGCCGCTTCCCTTTTTCTGCTTAATTTTTCTCCTTAGCACTTATTACCTGTAATTTACCTTATTACCTTATCCTTCCCCACTGCAATGTAAATTTCATGGTTTTGGGGGCTTTGCGTTTTGAGATGGAGTCTCACTCTGTTACCCAGGCTGGAGTGCAGTGGTGCGATCTTGGCTCACCGCAAACTTTGCCTCCCAGGTTCTAGTGATTCTCCTGCCTCAGATGCCCGAGTAGCTGGAATCACAGGTGTGCACCATTACACCTGGTTAATTTCTGTATTTTTAGTAGAGATGGGGTTTCACCATGTTGGCCAGGCTGGTCTCAAACTCTTGACTTCAAGTGATCTGCATGCCTCGACCTCTCAAAGTCCTGGTTTTATAGGCGTGAGCCACCACGCCTGGCTGCTTCATGTTTTGTTACTGCTGTATCCTCAGCACCTAGAACCATACCTGCCACAAAGTAGCATTTAATAAACATTGGTTAAATTAGTAAATAAGCTGTTTAGATATATTAAGAGAAAGCATCTACCTTTGACCTTTAGCTTGACTGAGAGTGGCAGTTATATTAAAAAAAATAGGGCAGGGTGTGGTGGCTCACACCTGTAATCTCAACACTGGGAGACCAAGGCAGGAGGATCACCTGTGGCCAGGAGTTTGGGACCAGCCTGGGAAACAGTGAGACCCTGTCTCTGCCAAAAATTTTAAAATTATTTCTGGGCACTGTGGCTCACCTGTAATCTTAGCACTTTGGGAGGCTAAGGCACACAGATTACTTGAGGTCAGAAGTTTGAGACCAGCCTGGCCAACACAGTAAAAACCCCCCATCTCTACTAAAAATATAAAAATTAGCCAGGCGTAGTGGCACGTGCCTGTAATCCCAGCTATTCGGGAGGCTGAGATAGGTGAATCACTTGAACCCGGGAGGCAGAAGTTGCAGCAAGCCAAGATCAAGCCACTGCACTCCAGCATGAGTAACAGAGTGAGACTCAGTCTGGAAAAAAAAAAAAAAAAAAAAGCCAAGCATAGTGGTGCATGCCTGTAGTCCTAGCTACTTAAGAGGCTAAGGTGGGGGGACTATTTGAGCCCAGGAGGCTGAGGTTATAGTGAGCTATGATCACACTACTGATCTCCAGGCTGGTTGATAGAGCAACACTCTATCTCTTAAAAAAAAAAAAGTGAAATCTAGAGAAGAATAAATTTGGGAACAAATGTGAACATACTATCTGGAGGAAATTAAGGAGGAAGTGATAACTAGGTGGGCCTTGGAGGTTGAGATCATAGGCCATTTCAGGCAGAGGTAAGAACATTGCAAAGGCATGGCATGAAAGGATGTAATTGGGCCGGGCTGGGTGTATGATAGCTCATGCCTATAATCGCAGGATGTTGGGAGGCCGAGACAGGCGGATCACCTGAGGTCAGGAGTTCGGGACCAGCCTGGCCAACATGGTGAAACCCCGTCTCTACTGAAAATACAAAAATTAGCTGGGTGCAGTGGTGTGCACCTGTAGTCCCTGCTACTAGGGAGGCTGAGGCAGGAAAATCACTTGAACCCAGAAGGTGGAGGTTGCAGTGAGCCAAGACTGCACCACTGCACTCCAGCCTGGATGACAAGAGTGTAACTCCATTTCAAAAAAAAAAAAGGATGTAATTGTAGAAAACGAGAGAAGTTCGCTGGAGTGTAGTTCTAGATAGTGGGGGATATAAGGGATAAGACACATTGAGGCCAGATTATGAAGGTCTGAAGGCCCAGTTAAGGAGTGTATTTTTTTTTTTTTTTTTTGAGATGCAGTTTTGCTCTTGTTGCCCACCTAGAGTGCAATGGCATGATCTCAGCTCACTGCAACCTCTGCCTCCTGGGTTCAAGCGATTCTCCTGCCTCAGCCTCCTGAGTAGCTGGAATTACAGGCATGCACCACCACACTCCACTAATTTTGTATTTTTAGTAGAGATGGGGTTTCTCCATGTTGGTCAGGCTGTTCTTGAAATCCCGACCTCAGGTGATCCACCCACTTCAGCCTCCCAAAGTGCTGGGATTGTGGGCGTGAGCCACTGCACCCGGCAAGGAATGTATAATTTATCAGCCTTGGTGAAACATCAGAGGATTTCCACCAAAGCATAGAATGATTAGGTTTGTGTATCTGGAAAGGTAACTTCAATATTTGTGTCTCTGCAACAAAAGCAGGAGGCCAACTTAAAGACTGTTAGTGCAGGTGTGAGATGATGAGTAGTAAAGATACTAGTGGCATGGAGATATAGAGGGAATAACAGGAGGAAATTCAGCTGTTAAGAGCAAAGGTTCTGATGTGAAACTGCAAACAGCAATCACAGTTCTCCCATTTAGTGGCTGTCTGTTATTTAATTTCTACTTCAGTTTGCTTATCTGTTAAATGACTATACTGATACCTTACTTCACAGGGTTATTGTGAGGATTAAATGAGATAATCCATGTAAAATGTTTATCATAGCATGTGGCATCTGGTAATGCTTGATAATGTAGTTATCACATTATTACTAATTGGCAGGATTTGTTGATCAATATAAAGGGCACTGAGGGAGAAGGAGGGCTTTCCCATTAAATTTCTAAGATTAACCAGATGGCAATTCCATGAATAAATCACATGTTTTCTTCTTCTCTAGCCCAACTGTGGTTCCAGACCAGCACCTTCAGTATCACCTGGAAACTTGTTAGATATGCAAATTATTGGCTTCCCACCCTAGACCTAATGAATAAGAAACTTTGGGGTGAGATATAGTAGGTGGTGTTTCAATAAACTCTCCAGGTGATTCTGATGCACTTTAAGTTTGAGAACCACTGCTTGGGACTCTACAACAGGGATTGGCTGACTTTTTTTTTTTTTTTTTAATCTGGGTATGGCTATGTTGCCCAGGCTGGAGTGCAGCAGCTATTCACAGACATGATCATACTGAACTGCAGCCTTGAACTCCCAGGCTCAAGTGATGCTCCCACCTCAGCGTCTTGAGTCACAGGGACTACAAGTATACGCCACAATGCCTGGCTAATTTTTACTTTTTTTTTTAGCCAGAGTTTCACTCTTGTTGCCCAGGATGGAGTGCAGTCCCACGATCTCAGCTCGTCACAACCTCCACCTCCTTGGTTCAAGCAATTCTGCTGACTTCAGCCTCCCGAGTAGCTGGGCTTACAGGTGCCCACCACCACGCCTGGCTAATTTTGTATTTTTAACAGAAGCGGGGCTTCTCCACATTGGTCAGGTTGGTCTCAGATTCCTGACCTCAGGTGATCCGCCCGCCTTGGCCTCCCAAAATGCTGGGATTACAGGTGTGAGCCACGGCGCCCAGCCTCGTTTTGTATAGATGGGGGCTCACCATGTTGCTCAGGCTGGTCTCAAACTCATGGGCTCAAGTGATCTGTTCACTTTGGCCTATCAAAGTGCTGGGACAGGCATGAGCCACTGGCCTTGGCCCTAACTTTTTTTTTTCCTGGAAACTTTACAGCTCTAAAATCCAAAGTCTAGGATTTCACTGCTCCAGACTAAGTAAACATGCTTTTCCCTACCAAAGCCAAGGCTGGAATTTTTGGATTGGAAGTCTGGTCTTGATCTCAGGTCATAGGATGACCTGGCTAAACCACCAGAAAAGTGAAACCTGAGAAGACGTCTTCTAAGAAGAAAAAGAATTCTTGCTTCCAAACCATTAGGTTTTAAGCTGTGGTGATCCCTGAACTAAGAAATACAAAGAAGGGGTGGGTGTGGTGGCTCAAGCCTGTAATCCCAGCACTTTGGGAGGCCAAGGCAGGCGGATCACCTGAGGTCAGGAGTTTGAGCCCAGCCTGACCAACATGGAGAAACCCCATCTCTACTAAAAATACAAACTTAGCCAGTGTGATGGTGCATGCCTGTAATCCCAGCTACTCAGGAGGCTAAGGCAGGAGAATTGCTTGAACCCTGGAGGCAGAGGTTGCAGTGAGCTGAGATTGTGCCATTGCACTCCAGCCTGGGCAGCAAGAGTGAAACTCCATCTCAAAAAAAAAAAAAAAGAAATACAAAGAAGAGAGCTCTCAAAGGCCTTCGGGGGCAAATTGGAGTTGCCAACTGTGAAGGAGCCTAGGAAAACTGTTTAGGACCTGTAAATCAAGTCCTTAAGTCTTTTTTTTTTTTTTCTTTTTTGAGCCGAAGCCTTGCTCTGTCACCCAGCTTGGAGTACAGTGGTGCAGTCTCGGCTCACTGCAACCTCCGCCTCCCAAGGAGCTGGGATTACAGGTGCCTGACACAATGCCTGGCTAATTCTTTCTTATATTTTTAATAGAAATGGGATTTCACTATTTTGGCCAGGTTGGTCTTGAACTCCTGACCTCAGATGATCTGCCCGCCTTGGCCTCCCAAAGTGCTGGTATATTACAGTCACTATGTCGGGATTTAGCCACTGTATCGGCCTCCCTAAGCAATTCTGTCCCTAATGAGATAACCATTCTTTTTGCCCTCTGCCTAGGATATGGAAAGAGTTAAAGCCAACACTTTCACCGTCCCTCTAAGGCCTATAGAATGGCAGATTTCCACTTCTATGACCTACATTCTTTGAAGGGAATGCCTATGTTGTGGAAAGAAGATGCAGCAAACCTTTTTACTTGACTGGGCTTGGTTTTCTCAGACCAAAAAAGAAAATGGAAATAGATCATCTCTAAGGTCCTTTGCAGCTTTATGACTGTATCAAGCTATGTTTTCCAGCCAACAGTGGGGCAGAACTAGGTAGTAAAAGGAGGAGACTCGTTTTGGCTTCTCCCCAGGGAAAGAGGGTTCATCTGGACGGTTTCCTGAAGCTCTCAGAAAGGTAAATAGAAACTGTAGTTGCGTGGCTGGTATTAACCCAGTCCTGTGCACCAAAAGGACACCACGGTTGGAGAGGCCACCTTTGCCTTCTCTGAGATGATACGGGATGGGAAACCAGTATGAAGCCACAGAGGCTTCCAACTCTGCAGCCCGGCCTGGCTCAGCTCTTTCAGGGAGAAACCCTGCCCTGCGTTGTGCAAGCAGGATGCTAGTGTGCTGCTCTCCTGCTCCCTGTCTCAGGGGCCTCTCAGAGTGTAGGATACACCCTCCTTGCCTTCCCTCCTGCCCCCCCCCCCTTAAAAATCACAACTCAAATTTGGGTATTTTTCTCCTGCTAGCCCCGCCAAAATTTTCAGCACGTTCCGCCCACTCCACGTGGATCTCCCTTCCCTGTCCCAGCAGCCCCTGCGAGAACCCTCACCCCCAACATGTGACCAATTGTTATGTTTCCTTCCTGAGGCACCCTTTGAGCTGGCACCAGCTAACGACTGAACAAAAGTGCCCCCTTCAGGGTGACTGGGGCAGCAGTTTGAGGGGAGGAAAGCTGATGAGGGCTTAAGTACAATAGGGAATGCAGCTGCCTCTGCTTAAAATGATTTAATATCCATATAGTTCCCTGGCTAATAACTAAAGATTACACAGTCAAACGATGAGACGATTGCAAGAGAAGAGTGTCATCAAAGAAAACTACCTTGGGATGGAGTTGGATAAAGTTTTCATTTCCAGCTGCAAAGTTGGTTACCTCTACTCCAACTCCATTTCCGTGGAGTTCTTCATGATGTTGGCAGAGTGCTCAGATCCTCTCATTCCAGACAAGAGCCAAGAATACCCTAATTATGGACTGGGTGATGGGAACAGGGCCTCCTCTGGGTGGGTGAGCTGCTTTTGCTCACTACCACCACCCTCTTCCCCAGCAACACTCTAGTTGTCTATGAGCTCGGATTCCTCGAGCTGACATAAATTGTTTCCAAAATGGAATATCTCCCTCTCTTCCCATTGGGGAACATTTTCCCTGGATGGGAAGAGCCCCAGGAGATCATGCTGGAGGAAGGAGTAGGGCAGGCAGCAAAAATTAGTCCAGTGGGAAGCCTTGGCACATGGAACAAGGGGGCTAACCAGGGAAAGTTAGAAAATAGGTCAAAGGAAGCCACACTAATTTCCTTGAAAAAAAGTCTAACCTAAGCTTTGTCCGTTTCTCACCTCCCTCCTATTCCCTACAGGACATGAAGGGTTGGAGGATTGGGTAGGGAACTGAGGGTGAGGAAACATTCAAGGTTGGAGGCTAACTTGGGGAAGGAGTTATGGGCAAGGCTCAGAGAAGGAAGAGTAAGACTAAGTAGTGCAGGTAGGGAAGGGTATATTTAATATCAGAATTATTGTGGGGCTGTTTTTCCAAGGTCATATGGGTCGTGAATAGTGGATTGTCCAGAAGCTACAAGCCTGGGAGCCCTAGAAGAGGGACCTCGTTGTAGCCAAGAAGCACACTACCCAGGGGCATGTTAAACAGTAATTTGTGGAAGAGAATGGGAGGAGTCCTGGGGCACCTATTTTCTTTTTCTTTTGTGTGTGTTTGTATGTGTGTGAATTTCAACTTTTATTTTAGATTCAGGGAGTACCTATGCAGGTTTGTTACAAGGGTATATTGTGTAATGCTGAAGTTTGGGGTATGACTGAACCTGTCACCCAGGTAGTGAGCATAGTAGCCAATAGGTAGTTTTTCAATCCTTGCTAGGGCACCTGTTTTCAAGGGAAACAGCCCAAAAGCGATCGAACTAGAATGTTGAGGACTCTAGCCAGGACATTTGCTCTCCTATAACTCAGCTTCTGTCAGTACTCCCATTACCAGGTGCTATTTCCAGAGTCCTGGGCTTAGGGAGAAGGCAAGGGAGGGGCAGAGGTGGAGAGGCAGAGGGAGACCAGATGGGCTCCTCCCCCAGCACAACTGCAATTCCAACTTTTAGCCACTCAGGGGCTCCCAAGCTCAACCACAACCCCAGAGTAAGGGAGGGAGATGGAGTTAACAAGCCTCCAGAGGACAGCTTGGGTCATCAGGGATGACCCTGAGCAGAGGGGTGACCCAGGAGTCATCTGCTCTGAGGCTGCAAGCCCTTCACAAGCCAATGAGAAGGCCTCTAGCCTCAACCTTTCTCTCTAAAAGGGACTTAGAGCACTGAGAAATCACTCCCCACCTCTTACTCTCACCCCCTTCTCTGTGGTCATTTCCTTCTCTGGTGTTTCCTTCCCCTACCCCATCCTCATGGTAGGAACCATCCCCCAGCCTGTCAGAGTCCTGAGGAATGTTTTCGCCTTGGCTGAGTGCCAAGCTGTGGACTTCCTGGGCTTTGGGGTGGGGCTTGGCCAAGGGGAAGCCCTCAGGACCCAAGAGCCACTCAGTTCTGCACGGTCTGCCCGCTTTCTCTCTCTCTCTCTGTTAAGCAAAAGGCTCATCCATCACTCTGTGTCACCACCGCCTCATTTCCTCCCCCGACAATAGGATTTCCTTGCCAGGGCAAAACACACAATCTGGAAGCAGTGGTCATCCTAAACACTGTGGCTTATAGTGGGAGAAAGGGAAAGCACCTATTTCAGAAACTGCCTTCCCCGTTCCAGAAGGCCGATAGCTGGAAGAGGGGATTCAGTTGCCAGGGTCCTGAGGTAAGGACTTTATAAATGGTAATTAATCTCAGGAGCTCCTTCTGGATCCTTCTCAGAACCCTGAGTCTAAAGAAGTACAGGGTCTCTATATAGTTAAGCCTGGGATTAAGTGGATTTCTGCATATCTTACCTTATACAACCTTCATTTCCCTGAAATAAATCAGCTGAAATCTGAACTCACTCGTCCACATCATCTTTCCAATCCCCTGCAGCAGACTGGTGTAGCAAGAATAGGGAGCAGGCAGAAACCACTCCCAAATCTCATAAATAGAGACTGGGCCTGTCGGGGACCACTGGCTCCTTTCCAAGGGGTCACTGCTCAGGTGTACATTTGAGAGATGACAGTCTTCTGATCTATTGCCCACAAAAAGCCCTCAAATGACAACGTGAGAACATATAGTCCTGTGGCATCCCCTGCCTCAGGGTCCAGTCCCTCAACGCCACTTTTGCAGCCTGTCTGCCTGATGTCATCATCTGTAGACCTGTGCTAGATTCCCAAGTTCCTATCTTGAAACCTCAGCCCCCGCACCCAGGGCCTAGGGGAGAGCCAATGTGGGTCACTGCAGCTGAGCCTGCAGGGCTGTCTGCTCCTTGAGCCTAGAGCCTTTCAGACACAGAGAGAAAGCCTTGAAGAGAAACAAAAGAAAGGGCTCTGTGAGAATCAGAAGAAAGCTTATTCCTCAAAAAATGAAGCAGGGAGAGCTCGGGAGTCAACTGCTAGACTGAGACAGTAACAGGAGTTCTGCTCCTGAGAACTGCCTGTGATGGAGAGAAGGCCTGAGGAGAGGGGTGGGGCATGGCTCCCATCCCTCCCCACCCCCACCCCCCATTTGCCTGTGTAAGGGAACCCTTTGGATCTGGTGTCTGTCCCTCATTCTCCACTCTCTTTCCAGACTCAGGTTACATTCTCAGGAGCCTTTGTGATTTGCCTTAGGGACCCTTTGTTTCCTCTGGTCACAGTTTCTGGGTCTCAGGAAGGTGGAGTAGATCAGGGATGACCCCGCCCTCCTCCCCTATTGAAAGACTTTTCCTGCTTGTTATCTGCTAAACTCATTTTACCCAGGGAACTTCCAACCTTCTGGGACCTCATTCCTTCTCTTGGTCTCCCTACCCTGGCATCTGAGATCTCAAGGAGTGAGTATTTGTGTGTGCCTGTGTGCATGGTCCTCATATTCTTTTAGTTACTCATAGGGAGTCAAGAGCCTATGGCTGTAACTAACTTGGGGTCCCCATGGCCAGCAAAAATAGGTAAGGGCCTAATTTCTACCTCCAGCCTCAAACAAAGCCACAATCATTTGTTCAAATAGGAGCCTTGGGACAGGAAAAGAAGTAAGATGGAGGAAGGATAAACAAATATAATTCTAACCTTTTCTTTCATTCTTCCCTCACCCAGTACCTTCCACTCCTCTTTGAGATCTCAGCTACTCATTATTCTACTACTCTTGTGCCATGTGCCTGCATTTCCAGAATCTGCACACAGGAAGCACTCAATAAATCCTTTTTATGTTGGGTCAAACTAAATCTGATTATGCTCTATGGCTGGACTTTGAGATGAAGCAGCACAAAGGGGGAAGGCTGATATGTCCCATACTTTTTTTTTTTGACACGGAGTTTCGCTCTTGTTACCCAGGCTAGAGTGCAATGGCGCAATCTCGGCTCACCACAACCTCCGCCTCCTGGGTTCAGACAATTCTCCTACCTCAGCCTCCTGAGTAGCTGGGATTACAGGCACGCGCCGCCATGCCCAGCTAATTTTTTTGTATTTTTAGTTGAGAAGGGGTTTCGATCTGTTGACCTCGGGATCCACCCGCCTCGGCCTCCCAAAGTGCTGGGATTACAGGCTTGAGCCATCGCGCCCGGCCTTTTTTTTTTTTTTTTTTTTGATACAGGGTCTTACTCTGTCACCCAGGCTGGAGTGCAGTGGTGCAACCTTGGCTAACTGTAACCTCCACCTCCCAGTTCAAGCAATTCTCCTGCCTCAGCCTCCCGAATAGCTGAGATTACAGGCACATACCCCACCTGGCTGATTTTTGTATATTTTGGTAGAGACGGGGTTTCACCATGTTGACTAGGCTGGTCTCAAACTCCTGGCCTCAAGTAATCCACCTGCCTTGGCCTCCCAAAGTGCTGGGATTACAGACATGAGCCACCACACCCAGCCTACATGTCCGCAGATCTTGGGCTAGATTCTCCTAGAGGACTGATTGCTAGGTACCAAAGACCTAGAACAGTAGGTCTCAGGCTTCCCAGAATCCCAAGGGCCTTGTTAAAACTCAGATTGCTGGGCATTGCTCCCAGAGCTTCTGATTCAATTGGCCTGGGAATTTGCATTTCTAACAGGTTCCCAGGTGATCCTGACCCCTTTGCTGTTCTTGAGAACCACTGTCTTAGAGAACCCCAGTTCACTGTGAGGACCTGATTGGTTCTTTTTTTTTTTTTTTTTTTTCTGTTTCACTCTGTTGCCCAGGCTGGAGTGCAGTGGCCTGATCTTGGCTCACTACAACCTCCGCCTCCAGGGTTCAAGGGATTCTCATGCCTCAGCCTCCCAAGTAGCTGGGATTACAGACGACCGCTGCCATGCCTGGCTAATATTTTTGTATTTTCAGTAGAGACAGCGTTTCACCATTTTGGTCAGGCTAGTCTCAAATGCCTGACCTCAAATGATCTGCCCGCCTTGGCCTCCCAAAGTGTTGGGATGACATGGTTCCAATTTTATGTAGTTTAGGTGGAAGGAATGGGTGAGGACTGTGAGAACCTGGCTCAGCTCTCCACCCTAAGGGGTACACAGATCTTAGAAAGAGAGGGCAAGGGCAAGTGTAAGTTGGACTCGAACTGATTATCCATTCTGTCTCTTTTTAAATAGTCCACTGATTCCATCCTTATTGAAAGTCACTTCCCCAAAACATGTTTTGCAGCAGCAACAGGAGCACCAGGAATTTCCTGTGACTAGGCAGCGCCAGTGCCGGGAGGGGTGGAGGCTCTCTGAGCGAGCGCCTTCCCTTGGCTCGGGCAGGGCCACGTGCCCCACCCCCTCGCTCGCACATGTCTCCACCGCCACCGCCGCAGCAGCCGGGCTGTTTATGAGCGAGTTGTTGTGGTAGAAATGGAGCAGGCTGCACATGCTCAGGCCATGTGACCCGGCAGCCCGCGTGAGCCTCGAGCCGGCACAAATACACTGGGCCCCTTCCTCCATGGGCCAGAAAAACAGGCTGCAAGATGAGGAAGGAGGGAAAGGGCTCGGGCCTCCCTTCTTGTCTCCTTGCGCTTTATCCTGCTTCTGTCTCCTTTTGTCTCTCCTGAGCCACCAGCGGAGCAAACACCCAGGAAGGAAACATGGTCTCCCCAGGCAGCCCCTTGGTGTTTACACAACTGGGAACCCTAAGCCTCAAAAGAACAAAGGACCTTCGCAATCCAAGAACACAGAACGGCCCACCTCAGCCTCATGGTGATGTGTTGATGTCAGCCCAGAGTCAAGACTTGGCTTCCCCTGGGCTCCCCCAATTAGACTACCCTGTTCCCTCTTTCTAGGAAGGAGGATGCCACACACACACGCAGCAACTGCCCACTCCAGGATTAGAACAAGGACAATTCAGAGATTTGTGTGTTTGGGGACATGAAGCAAAGGTTCTGCAGCAATGGTCTTTGAGGTTAGTGGACAGGAAAGGGAAAGTCCCTCTGCTACTTGGGGATGGGGAAGAGCAGAGGGCTGGAGGAAACCTATAAGGGCTTTCCCACTAACCCCTGTGCAGCTGGAGGACAAACAAACTGTGCAAAAGGCATATTCGGCCTCCATCCTTCATTGAAGTGCCCCATTCAATCTGCCTGACCCTCTAAATCCCACGGGTCCTTCTCTGGGCACTCTAACCACAGACCCCCATTTCTGGCCCGCTGCTCCTGCCCCGAGTCGTGACCCCATTTCTAAGCTGTGGTGCCTCTTGCTGGGATATGAGGCTCTGCTGGAGTCAGGGGGACAGTAGGTTAGCAGGAACAAGCAAATGAAATGAGCACGACCCACATTTCCTCATCGCACCAAAACTTCGCAGATCCTGCATTGCAGAGCTAGCGCTTTTTTTTTTTTAATCTCCACTGGGCCCTACACACGTCTGCATTTTTGCAACCAGCACAGATTTTTTTTTCCAGGGTGCAAACTGCGCATTCTAATGAGCCAAAGCTCCTTCCTGTGGCATTGAAAATCTCTTTGGCAAATTGCTTCTTCCCCGATTACCCTCCCCCAATTTAGAAGAGGGGGAGGGATCCCAAATTTGTGAAGTCGCATCCTCTCTCTCTCCTTCTCCTGACCCCCTCCCCCAAGATACCGCAGTCTTTCCAGCCCAACTAACAGCTGCAGACCAGGGGAGAGGAGTGGGAGGAGGGAAAGTGAGCCTTGTTCCTTCTTTCCACTCAGGCTGAGCTGGCGGGGCGGGGGTTGCTTTTTTCCTGGGCAGCCCACTGCAACCCCCCTTTTCTCCCCATCCCAGCCAGTGTTTATGTAAGCCTCCCAGAAGCTACACAAGGCCCCTAATGCCTGCCCAGGCCGAAGCTCCTCCGAGGTCCATCCTGTTCACGAGGACTGTCATGAGCCTCTGGCCTCCCCAGGCAGCTGCATGGTGATCTGCAGAGGCCCAAAGAATGGAGAGACACTGGATAAGGAGAGGGTTTGAGATGGAGGCAAACCTGGAAAACCACCTCTCCTTTGCCCCACCCTCCCCCCATTCTCCCTGCATCTGAGTTCTACAGAGGCTCAAGGACAGCCAATGGGCAGGTGCAGGGGCCTGGAAGATGATACCACTGTGGCTCCAGCAGCATGGCAAAGATCGAACAGGAGGCCTTGGCATAGCATGTACTGGATGCCAGAAAAAGGGTCATCTGGGGCTTAGTCTCCATTGCCAAGGACAATCCATGCCGCCTCTAGGATCCTGTGATGTGGGTGGGATCCTGGGCTCTGAGTGGGGGACCTTCCTTCAGGTTCTCCAAAGCATCTGCCGAAGAAGCATTGGCCCAGGACAGTGGCTTTCGGAAAGGCTGGTTTTAGAGGCACATATTGTTCAAGCAGGTAAATGGGGAAGTGGGATGCTGTTTCCTTAAAGCTTTGGATACAACTTTTGTCAGTCCTTGGTGGCCTTCCACCCTCTCTCTCAACCAATCCCTTTTTTTTTTTTTCTTTTCTGAGACGGAGTTTTGCTCTTGTTATCCAGGCTTGAGTGCAATGGCACGATCTCGGCTCACTGTAACCTCCACTTCCCGGGTTCAAGTGATTCTCCCGCCTCAGCCTCCTGAGTAGCTGGGATTACGGGCATGAACCACCAAACCTGGCTAATTTTGTATTTAGAGACAGGGTTTCTCCATGTTGGTCAGGTTGGTCTCGAACTCCCAACCTCAGGTGATCCACCTGCCTCGGCCTCTCAAAGTGCTGGGATTACAGATGTGAGCCACCGAGCCTGGCCAATCAATCTTCTTAATACAACCCCTGGAAGGAAGCACCATGGGACTTCAAAGGGCCCTCACCTACCTGCCCCACTCTCCTCACCACCACCAGCAGCAGACGGCAGAGTCAGAGGGTTTGGGTAGAGAAGAGTTTTCAGATGCCTGCTTCTGCTAGTCACCTCTATAGCAGTCTGTGGTTTGTGCACCCTGTTCCTGCCCCTTCTACTTTTAGAACCAGATGAGGGAAATGTAGGATGGGAAGTGGGAAGAGTTTAGGGGAAGAGGAAATGTGACTGGGGTTAAAAGAGAGATTCTGGAAGGCTGAGGTACTCTCCGGGACAAGAACAAGGGGTGCTTCGGGCTTCTGTTCTTGGTGATACATCCCACTTCCAAGCATCACCATTGCTTGGGAAACACCAGGATCAGTTTGCTGCTCAGATATTCCCTGAGGGCACTAGTAATCACTCTCTAGGAGGGGCAGTCTTGCTAGTAGAATTTCATCTTCAGGCCTGGGGTTGACTCTCCAGCATTGCCATTTCTTTTTTTAAAATTTTTTGAGACAGAGTCTTGCTCTGTCACCCAGGCTGGAGTGCACTGGTGCTATCTTGGCTCACTGCAACCCCTGCTTCCCAGGTTCAAGCGATTCTCCTGCCTCAGCTTCCCGAGTAGCTGGGAGTACAGGCACGTGCCACCACACCCAGCTAATTTTTGTATTTTTAGTAGAGACGGGGTTTCACCATATTAACCAGATTGGTCTGGAATCCCTGACCTTGTGATCCGCCCGCCTCAGCCTTTCAAAGCCACGATTACAGGCGTGAGCCACTTGGAGGTCGCATTGCCATTTTCACTGTGACATTGATAGTGGTAGTTCCAAGAGATAGTCGGAGGAGGGCTTTAGCCCCTCCAGTAATCTCCATCAGTGCCATCATCCTTTTTTTTTTTTTTTTTTTGAGATGGAGTTTCGCTCTTATTACCCAGGCTGGAGTGCAATGGCGCAATCCCGACTCACCACAACCTCCGCCTCCTGGGTTAAGGCAATTCTCTTACCTCAGCCTCCCGAGTAGCCGGGACCACAGGCACGCGCTACCGTGCCCAGATAATTTTTTGTATTTTTAGTAGAGATGAGGTTTCACCAGGTTGACCAGGATGGTCTCGATCTCCTGACCTCGTGATCCGCCCGCCTCGGCCTCCCAAGGTGCTGGGATTACAGGCTTGAGCCACCACGCCCGGCCCAGTGCCATTATTCTTTGATGTGACATCTTCTTAGTCTTAAGTGCTATGCAAATACAGCTTCAAGACTAAACACTAGACTTTCTGGCACCCTGGACAAGTTAATAAACTTCTCTACGTCTCAGTTTCCCCATCTCTAAAATAAGAATGATACCTACAGCATAGGGTTGTTGCGAATTTTTTTTTTTTTTTTTTTTGAGACAGAGTTTCGCTTTTGTTACCCAGGCAGGAGTGCAATGGCACGATCTCGGCTCACCGCAACCTCCGCCTCCTGGGTTCAGGCAGTTCTCCTGCCTCAGCCTCCTGAGTAGCTGGGATTACAGGCACGCGCCACCCTGCCCAGCTAATTTTTTGTATCTTTAGTAGAGACGGGGTTTCACCATTTTGACCAGGATGGTCTCGATCTCTTGACCTTGTGATCTGCCCGCCTCGGCCTCCCAAAGTGCTGGGATTACAGGCGTGAGCCACCGAGCCCGGCTGTTGCGAATATTAAATGAGATAATGTGTATAAAGCACTTTGCACAGTGCCTGGCATACGGTTGCTACTTAATACATATTTATGGCTTCCTTTCCTTAGAAAAAGCCGTAGTGAGGCAAAGATAGAAACTGAGGCAAAACATATCCATGGAACCCAGCCCTGGCTCATGCCTTGCCTTTTCTTTCTCCATTCCCCTCCCCCACCCAAAAGCAAGTTAGCTCGGACATTGTCCTTCCTGTGGCATGTTCTTGAAGCTCTCCCCAACACATTGAGGCTTTGGGTGGGGTAGGGAAAGAGAGCTGCCTTTTAGAGACAAGGAAAAGGATTTAGGAGGACAGGGCATGAGTCTCTCCTGGGCACATGGCTGGTTCCCTGACTCAGGGGCATCCCCAGTATTTCTGTACCAGGGTTTCAGGGTTGCATCACCTGGGCAGACAGGTTTCTACTCTGGGCAATGGTTCCTTGGTGAGAAAGGAGGGGGATGGGAAGGCACCTACAGAAGTCTGACCTGTTTCCAGCAAGGACCCACCCTCAGTCAGTCAGTCAGTCAGTCAAACAGTTGCCCAAGATAGAGCCACCCAGAATTTGCACAGGGTGTTGCCCTGTTACCCAGAACCACCTACTGGCAGAGAGAAAAGATCTCAGATCAAACACGCACACCCACACACAAACATGCAGTCTCACAGTCATACAGTCACACACACACGTGCACACATACAGAACTCTGACCAGAGCTTAATGTTCTCAATACCTTTCCTTCCTCTCCTCTGTGTCTGCTGTCCTCTGTAGCCCAAAGAAATCAAGGAAAATTAAAGACATGGAAACACACAGGCAGGATCCAACACTGCCCCTGATGGGAATCTTCGTCCCCAGAATCCCAGAGTCAGGAATCCATGTGGAAGTGTGTGCAGAACCAGGGTAGTGCCTTGCTGTACCAGGCTGTGAATATGTATTTATTTTACCTGGATCCAATCTGAGTACCATTTATAAAGAGTTCAGGCCGGGCGCAGTGGCTCAAGCCTGTAATCCCAGCACTTTGGGAGGCCGAGGAGGGTGGATCACGAGGTCAAGAGATCGAGACCATCCTGGTCAACATGGTGAAACCCCGTCTCTACTAAAAGTACAAAAGATTAGCTGGGCACGGTGGTGCGTGCCTGTAATCCCAGCAACTTGGGAGAGAAAGGTTGTGTTGAGATGCACCTGTTGTCTTAAGGTCAAGGTTGAGGTCAAAGAGAAGCCAAGATTCTTCTTGGTGGCTTTGGGTCTGATAGTTTCTGCCTTTTTCCCAGCAGCTGCTGACAGAGAAAGGAGCAGGGTACACAGACTGACTAGAAGCTTCTGGAGCCAAGGGAGAACCTGCCTTTTCCTTCTGTACCCCTCTCACCAGCTGAGAAGAAAGACCCCCGAATTACTTCTTAGTCAGAGAGAAAAGGAGGGGTCCTATAAAAAGTGTAGAGGTACTCCAGCCTGGGCAACAAGAGCAAAACTCTGTCTCAAAAAACAAAAAAAAAAAAAAGTGCAGAGGAAGGAAGGAGTGGGGGAGTAAGGTGCCCTCTCCCTCCCAGCCTCTGCCTTCATACCACACACAGACTGCAGAAAAAAAACAGCTTTTTGCCAAGAGTAGGGTCAGGCTGACTGAATTTCAGCTCTCTCTACCTCCTCTCCCTCTTCCTTCTGACTGGTTGCAGCAGGGAAGGAGTTTTGACCCGGCCCCACCTCCTAGAGGAACAAACACCCAGCAAGTACACAGGGGTAGGCAGGACCACCATAGCAGCAAACAGAGCTGTGTGAGTTGAGGACGACCCAGGGCAAGTAAAGGGAGGGTGCTAGTGGTGGTGCTGGTCTGTGGGGAGCTAGATGCATGCGGGGGGTCCTGATTTTGAGTCCAGCCCTGACAGATGCCTGGGCTCTGGCCCTGGCTTTGATGGAGTTAAGGTCACAGAGAGCAGGCAAGAGCAGGACATGGCAACTCACCTCTTAGCTTTCCCTCCGGAGCCCAGAGGGCAGAGGGAGAGGGGGTGGAAGCCGAAACCAAGTTTTCCTGAAAAGCCTCTTTCTTTCTTTGTTTTAGCCCCTCCCAGTCCCTCCTACGCTCTGCTGCAGCTTCCTAACTCTGAGCCAAAGGGCCAGAGAAGAGCCCACTGCCCTCTCTCTCCCACTTTTCTTGGGCACAGGGGAATAAAGCTAAAGCCTAGCCTGTTCTAGGAAGCTCATCTTCTACAGGGAGTCAGAGGCTGAGTGGTCAAGCTCTTGTAGTCAACCTCACTGTCCTCACTACCCAGTTTACTCCTGTGCCCATATTCTTTTTTTTTTTTGAGACAGAGTTTTGCCCTTGTTGCCCAGGCTGGAGTGCATTGGCGTAATCTCGGCTCACTATAATCCCTGCCTCCCTGATTCAAGTGATTCTTCTGCCTCAGCCTCCTGAGTAGCTAGGAGTACAGGCGTGTGCCACCAAGCCCAGGTAATTTTGTATTTGTAGTAGAGATGGGATTTCTCCATGTTGGTCAGTCTGGTCTTAACCTCAGGTTATCTGCCTGCCTTGGCCTCCCAAAGTGTTGGGATTACAGGTGTGAGCCACCACACCCGGCCTTTTATTTTTTTTTTTGAAATGGAGTCTCACTCTGTTGCCCAGGCTGGAGTGCAGGGGCAGCGATCTTGACTCACTGCAACTTCTCCCTCCTAGGTTCAAGCGATTCTCCTGCTTCAGCTTCTGAGTAGCTGGGACTACAGACATGCACCACCACACCCAGCTAATTTTTTTTGCATTTTTAGTAGAGGGGGGGGTTTCATCATGTTGGTCAGGCTGGTCTTGAACTCCTAACCTCAGGTGATCTGCCCACCTCAGCCTTGCAAAATGCCGGAATTACAGGAGTGAGTCACCATGCCTGGCCTCCCATATTCTTTTTCTCTACTTTTTTGGTGGAGTTCATGTTTCCCAGGCATCCATCAGTACCATCACAGGAGCTGCTTGTGGAGAAGGGCTTCCTATTTGAAGAAAACCCTCCCTAGAAGCACTGGGACTGGGAAGGAATTAGCAGGAGCAGCAGGTGGCTCAGGCTCCCTCTCCCTTAGCTGCTTGAAGAAGCTTCCATCCCCCCCATGCCCCAAGCCCTCTAACATGATAGACATCCTCTACTTGAGATCTGTTATTACTCATAGGACAGTTGCTGCTCTGAAGGGAAATGCTGGCTGTTTCTTTTCTTTTGGAGATGGAGTCTCACTCTGTGCCCCAGGCTGGAGTGCAATGGCGCAATCTTGGCTCACTGCAACCTTGATCTCCTGAGTTCTAGTGATTCTCATGCCTCAACCTCCCCAGTAGCTGGGATTACAGACACCCGCCACCATGTCTGGCTAATTTTTGTATTTTTAGTAGAGGTGGGAGTTCATCATGTTGATCAGGCTGGTCTGGATCTCTTGACCTTAGGTGATCCACCTGCCTCAGCCTCCCAAAGTGCTGGGATTACAGGCATGAGCCACCATGCCTGGCAATACTGGCTGTTTCTAACCCCTGTTCAGTGTTTCGCTTATTTTTATCTACCCACCTCCCTATTCAGGGTGGGCAGATGAAACTAGCAAGGGACTTCTGACCTTGGGCCAGTCACTTCTCCTAAGTCTCATGTTCCCCACTCATAAAAAGAGGGAGGCTTAAAATGATCCTCATGTTCTCCTCTGAGTGGTAATCTTCCGTGGAATTCAAATTCTACCCTCCAGCACGGAGGGGCGGGAGTGTCACTCTGCCCCCAGCCCCTACCTTCTCTCTTTCCCATTACTTTAGGACCTCAAAGCACTTTCACTATTAAGTTCCCCCGTTGCCCTTTTTATTTCCCAAAGGGAAATGACTCACCCCAAAGTCAACTGGAGTGGGTGGAGTGGTGTCATACAAGCAAACAGGGAGTCCCTACAGACGTCCCTACCTCTGTGGCAGCTCCTTCCCCCAGAGGTGTTCTCTCTAAGGGGAACAGAAGGGAAAAGGGGTCATATTTCCTTTCCTTCTCTGAACTTTGTCCCGAAGCAGACAGCAGCCTGAACTCCTGGCTCCAGGAAAATCTCCCTCCCCGGCTTCTCTCTCCTCAGTCACCAGTAACCTCAGGACGAGGTCAGTCCCGCAATCACGTGAAGCCCTCACGTTTGCAAGGTTTGCAGAAAGGGCCTCTTAGCTTTGATCTCCCAGAGAGCAGCCAAGCTTGCCAGTCCCTCCCCAGAAATTCACATGCCCCTGCCATACAGGCTTTCTAAACACGCCACCCTGACTCTTCAGCGCACCCCACCCTACTCCACTCTCAGCTCCTCCCCGGTCCCGGCAAACGCTGTGCAAGGCAGAAAGGGGAAAGCATGCAGTCCGCCCACTTTGTCAGTGGACTACAAATCCCGACAGTCTTGTCGCTGCGCAGGCGCACGGAGCTCAACGTGCCGGCTGTTGGAAAAGTGTGTCACTGGGGCACGAGGCGCTCCCTAGGATCACATGGTACCTGCTCCAGTGCCGCGTGCGGCCCGGGAACCCTGGGCTGCTGGCGCCTGCGCAGAGCCCTCTGTCCCAGGGAAAGGCTCGGGCAAAAGGCGGCTGAGATTGGCAGAGTGAAATATTACTGCCGAGGGAACGTAGCAGGGCACACGTCTCGCCTCTTTGCGAATCGGTGCCCCGTTTCTCCTCATCACCTACTTACTTCCTGGTTGCAACCTCACTCCCTCTGGGACTTTTGCACCGGGAGCTCCAGATTCGCTACCCCGCAGTGCTGCGGAGCCGCCAGGCAGAGGCACCCCGTGCACTGCAGAGACCTGACCCTCCTTGCTACCTTCTAGCCAGAACTACTGCAGGCTGATTCCCCCTACACACTCTCTCTGCTCTTCCCATGCAAAGCAGAACTCGGTTGCCTCAACGTCCAACCCTTCTGCAGGGCTGCAGTTCGGCCGCCCCAAGACCTTGCTGCAGGGTGCTTCAGATCCTGATCTTGAGTTGCGGGGTCGGCTCTCCGCCCTTAGCCAGTGCCCAGCGGGCAACAGCGGCGATCGCAACCTCTAGTTTGACTCAAGGTCCAGTTTGAATGACCGCTCTCAGCCGGTGAAGACATGACGACCCTGGACTCCAACAACAACACAGGTACTGAGATTCCTTTACTATCCATCTTCTTTTCTCTGTCACTGTCTTCCCATCTGCATCTACGCCTTATAACAAGAGGAACTTTGTGAAGGACCGGGGACTCCCTCGGCCCAGAGATTTGCTAACATGCTGCGGGGCTTTAGTGTGGGATTTCCAAAGCGGGTTGTTCGGGCTGGGAATGCTCCCAGAAACGCCCCATCACCACCCCTCAGAGTCCCAAAGCTCCCTTGAGCCTCGAATCCCGTGGTGGGAGGAAATGGAGAAGGGGTACGGTGGTGAAGCGAAGAATTTAGGGAGACTGGGAGCTTTAGGACAGTGCCCCGAAATGGCTCCATCTGTCCACTACCTGCAGCTGTGGTATGCCTGGCCTCAGAAAACGGACCCCCTTCCCTCTTGTCTTCCCCTTCCTCTAGTTCCTGCAGGCGCGAGGTAATCTGAGAAGCAGTGGCGCGATCAGGGCTCAGGGAAGGAGGGGCTAGGGGAATCGGTCGGATCTCACTGGGGAATCCTCAGTGACAGGAGAGAGCGACACTTGAGGAGTCCGGAGCGTGGTGCCCAGCCCGAGGGAGGGCACCTACAGGGCCCCGGCCGCTGGGAGGGCTCACATGGCTCTAGAGCCGGGCCCACGTGCTGCGTTTGTTTTCATTCAGCAGAAGCTGTAGCCGCCACCCCATTGGTCGTTGCCTCCCGGCCTCGTTACATAATGAGCTCCGCCCCCCCGGTCGCCTCGGCAACGCGTGTTCCCTTCTGTCCTCCCCTAGGTTGTCCCAGCCCTGCTAGCGTTCGGGGTCCTGCCCAAGACCGGGTCGCCGGGGAGGGGCGGGGAGGAGGGGGGGTTACTGCTCTCGATTGACGGGAAGCGGGGAGGGCGGGGCCTCGAGTTCCGGGGTTCCTCGTTGGGGAGCCACGTGCGAGAGGCACACGTGGAGCGGGGACGTGAGGCCGGCTGAGGGCCCAGCTCCCGCCCTGCCCCGCCCCGCCGGGATCTGGGTGAAGCTGGGCTGACTCACCGCCCCCGCCTGCCTCCTTTTCCGGTCCGCCTGCCCGGCCGGCTCCCCACCATGACCAAATCAGAGTAACATGGAGCCATCCCTGACCTTTCATGGCCTTGTGCTTACCTTCCTTAAGGAGACCTCACCCCAACCATTGTCACTCCTTTCCTCTTCACTGTATTTGCACCTACTTCACTGTACTGCATTTAGACTCAGCTTCCCCACATTCCAAATTCTCAGTTCCCCAAGATTCTCTTTCCTTAGTTCTGCGAGCACTGTCTTACCCTGATCTCCACCAAAAAAGCTGCAGTTTGCCTACTAAGGGCTCCCCAAAGCAGTTGCACCCCACAATCATAGCTGAATTGATGCTGTCCTCTCTCTTCTCACAAAAAGGAAAACTGAGACCCAAAGAGGGGAGTTGATGTCCTCTAGGTCACAAAACAAATTGATAGTGATGGGTCTAGACCTAGACTCTTTTGAGTGTGCCCCTCACTTTCAAGTTGGAAGCGGAAGCCTCTGCATGAAGGTCTCACTCCCTTTTGGGGGATGGGTGAACTAGGTCAACTTCATTTACCACCAACTAATGATTCCATCCCCCACCTCGGCCCTGAAACTGTGGGAGCTGGTGTGTTGTGCAACTATTTTCCAAGGAGCTGGGTTCACCCTGACCAACCTTGAGCTATTTTAGGGCCACCCTGCCCAGTTTAGTGTGTGTCAGTGGGTGAGCAAGACATGTGCCTCTGCAGACAGTGGCATGGTGTGTGTCAGCTCACACGTGTCCTGGAATCCTCCCTTCTCCCACCCCGCCCATGGCAGGCCAATCTAGGTGTTTGGCAGAGGTGTGGCAGGCAGGTCACCTTTTTCTCCTGCTAATACCACGGGAGCACAGCCACCTGGTTGGCAATGTAACCAGAGGGTCAAAGTCCCTGAGTGGCTAGAGAGCCAAAGTCATTACCAGGCTGAGGTCTGAAGGGGGAATTTTAGAGCCCTAGGCTGGACAACTTGTACTTCCACCTCCTGGAACTCGCACCGCTAAGTCCTTTCTGGACACAGAGATAGAGTCCACTGTGACTCACTCTCTTACAGGCCAGGGGAACCAGGCTGGGCAGATTCCTTCCCTTCAGTTCCCTCAGAGAATATATCTCCCAGACTAGGGGGAATGTGACCGTCTTTCTTTTGTAAGACCTCCACTGTCTTTACTGTTGACTAGATATTCCTCCATGGTCCATGGTCTCATCCCAGGAATGATCTTAGTGTTAAAATCAGCAGCTGGGTTTTTGTTTTTTTGTTTTTGGAGGACTGGGCACTGTGAATGGTGCTCAGCTGCTCATCCCATCCCCTGATCTTCCACTGACAACTAAGTCATTAGCTGCAGTCGATATCCCAAGGAAGGCATATAGGGAAGTTGGGCAAGTATGGGAGATGCCATAGGGGTCAAGCCTCACACTCAAAGCAGGAGCTGCACGTGTCCTGCAAAGGGTCATGGGTGTTGCTTTGCCATGCTGTGTCTACTGTGTGTTGGGAAATTGCTTATTAACTTCAAGATTAGGGGCTCTATATGGTGAACTGAGTGGCCAGCAGTTTTGGGGAGACAGGTGGGGATGAGCCCAGTGGCACCCTAGGTCCGAGACATGGCAGCTGACACCCCCTTTCCTTTTGTTCTCCCTCCAGGTGGTGTCATCAGCTACATCGGTTCCAGTGGCTCCTCCCCGAGCCGAACCAGCCCTGAATCCCTATATAGTGACAACTCCAATGGCAGCTTCCAGCCCCTGACTCAAGGCTGCCCCACCTACTTCCCACCGTCCCCCACTGGCTCCCTCACCCATGACCCAGCTCGCTCCTTTGGGTCGGTTCCACCCAGCCTGAGTGATGAGGGCTCCCCTTCTTCCTCATCTTCCTCGTCATCCTCCTCCTCCTCCTTCTATAATGGGAGCCCCCCAGGGAGTCTACAAGTGGCCATGGAGGACAGCAGCCGAGTGTCCCCCAGCAAGAGCACCAGCAACATCACCAGTGAGTACCTTTCCAGCTGACTCGTAAGGGAAGCAGGCCCAGGTAGATTGGGAATGGGTTTTCCCGTGACACAGGTCTCACCAGGGCCTACTGTGGCTTTAGGGATTTCTCCTAGAGTAGCACCAGCCCCTCTTCAGTCCAGTCTAGTCACTCTCTTGACACTGGAGTTCCTCCTTAGCTTTTCCCTCTTGGGATCTCCCACCCAGAAAGCCTCCATACCTCTGGCCGTTCAGCCTGGCCTCTCCTGCTCACCTGCTGCCTGTCTCTTCCACAGAGCTGAATGGCATGGTGCTACTGTGTAAAGTGTGTGGGGATGTTGCCTCGGGCTTCCACTACGGAGTGCATGCCTGTGAGGGCTGCAAGGTGAGGCGGGCTGGGGGTAAGGGCAGGGGCAGGTGGCCCCCTTCCCCAGAACACAGAGGTGCAGCCATGATGGAGGTGGTGACTAACCACCCCTGCCCTCCAGGGCTTTTTCCGTCGGAGCATCCAGCAGAACATCCAGTACAAGAGGTGTCTGAAGAATGAGAATTGCTCCATCGTCCGCATCAATCGCAACCGCTGCCAGCAGTGTCGCTTCAAGAAGTGTCTCTCCGTGGGCATGTCTCGAGATGGTAAGGCAGCATCCCCACATCCTCCCGCTTCCTTCCACCCAAAGTTTCTGAATTAGTCCCTCCCTTTTAAAAAGTCCCAAATGGAGACACATCATACTATGAATCACATTTGCACGGGGGATGTCCATCCTTCATCTGCTTGGGTCAACATAAACTTCTATCCCATTGGTCCCTTGGGTCACCTCCTACCAGCAATCCCTCCTTGGGAAACCCCCTTGTTGGGTGCGGCCTTGCTGGTTTTAGTTTTGCTGTGAAACCCCAAGCCTTCAGGGCCTTGCCCTTTCAGGAGGAAGGAAGGAAGAGAAACACGTGAGTGTGGTTGAGAACTTCCTGACACTGTTATCCTGTCTCAGCTGTGCGTTTTGGGCGCATCCCCAAACGAGAGAAGCAGCGGATGCTTGCTGAGATGCAGAGTGCCATGAACCTGGCCAACAACCAGTTGAGCAGCCAGTGCCCGCTGGAGACTTCACCCACCCAGCACCCCACCACAGGCCCCATGGGCCCCTCACCACCCCCTGCTCCGGTCCCCTCATCCCTGGTGGGCTTCTCTCAGTTCCCACAACAGCTGACGCCTCCCAGATCCCCCAGCCCTGAGCCCACAGTGGAGGATGTGATATCCCAGGTGGCCCGGGCCCATCGAGAGATCTTCACCTATGCCCACGACAAGCTGGGCAGCTCTCCTGGCAACTTCAATGCCAACCATGCATCAGGTAGCTCTCCAGCCACCACCCCACATCACTGGGAAAGTCAAGGCTGTCCACCTGCCCCCGATGACAATAACACCTTGGCCACCCAGCGTCATAATGAGGCCCTAAATGGTCTACGCCAGGCCCCCTCCTCCTACCCTCCCACCTGGCCTCCTGGCCCTGCACACCACAGCTGCCACCAGTCCAATAGCAATGGGCACCGTCTATGCCCCACCCACGTGTATGCAGCCCCAGAAGGCAAGGCACCTGCCAACAATCCTCGGCAGGGCAACTCCAAGAATGTTCTTCTGGTAAGAGCATGGGGGCGGGTGGGCGAATTAAGAAGGTCGGGAGGACCTGGCAGAACGGACTTAGCACAGGGCAGTTGCGTGTTCCTGGAGGCTGAGTGTGGGGACTTCCTCTTCCCAGGAGAGAATGTCTTGTCTTGCATGGGCTCTGCCTGGGAACCCCTGATCACTGCTTTATCTGAAAGACCCATCCTCCAGGGCCAAGCCCCTAGTCCAGGCAGAATCTGGGGTCCAGCTCAGCTTGGGGAGTCCAACTCACCCAGCCTGGCTGACACTCCCTTCCCTCAATCCCTTCCTCCCCCAGGCATGTCCCATGAACATGTACCCACATGGACGCAGTGGGCGAACGGTACAGGAGATCTGGGAGGATTTCTCCATGAGCTTCACGCCTGCTGTACGGGAGGTGGTAGAGTTTGCCAAGCACATCCCTGGCTTCCGTGACCTTTCTCAGCATGACCAAGTCACTCTGCTTAAGGCTGGCACCTTCGAGGTGAGTGACCGTTTATGCTTCCTGCTCTTGTTTGTTTTGAGATGGAGTTTGGCTCTTGTCACCCAGGCTGAGCGCAATAGTGCAATCTCCACCTCCTGGGTTCAAGTGATTCTCCTGCCTCAGCCTTCCGAGGAGCTGGGATTACAGGTGCCCGCCACTGTGCCTGGCTAATTTTTGTCTTTTTGGTAGAGACAGGGTTTCGCCATGTTGGCCAGGCTGGACTTGAGCTTCTGACCTCGTGATCCACCCACCCTGCCCTCCCAAAGTGCTGGGATTACAGGCATGAGCCACTGTGCCTGGCCACTTCCTGCTTTTGACCTTGGGAAGGATCCAGCAGAAAGCCTTGGTTTCTGGGGTGGGCTGGACCTCTGAAAGGTTTTGGAACCCAGTATCTTTGTCCTTATAGCCTCTGATTGGTGGAAGGGGCTGAGCTGCTGCTGCTGCTGCTGCTGCTGCTGCTGCCTCTGGATAGCTGGGACTTCTGTCATCTCAGCTGGAATTTAATCACAATCCATTACACTGAAGCACCCATTCTAGACAAGAGCAGGTTAATGTTGGTGAATGCCTTGCAATGTCACAGGTAGTGACAAAGTTGACACTCAGATTCAGGCTGATTAGATCCCAAAGCCATCCACTTGGGCTCCCTCATTGCCCATTCAGAAACAAGCCCCACTCTACTGAGAAATGGAAGGCAGCACCACTAATAAACCCTTTGGCAAACTACAGGGGCGATTTGGTCAGCGTTCCTCCCACTCTACCCAGGATGACTGTTCCTCCACCCCACCAGGTGCTGATGGTGCGCTTTGCATCATTGTTCAACGTGAAGGACCAGACAGTGATGTTCTTAAGCCGCACCACCTACAGCCTGCAGGAGCTCGGTGCCATGGGCATGGGAGACCTGCTCAATGCCATGTTCGACTTCAGCGAGAAGCTCAACTCCCTGGCGCTTACTGAGGAGGAGCTGGGCCTCTTCACCGCGGTGGTGCTTGTCTCTGCAGGTAGGTCAAGCTCTCACCTGACCCGGGGGAGGAGGCAGACGCAGTTCAATTCAACACACCTTTTATGGAGTACCTACTCTATGCCAGGCCCTGCACCGGGCACTGGGGATACAGACATGATTCAGACACAGTCTAGCTTGGGAAACAGACTCATGCCCGACTAATTATAAAACAGTGAGATAAGTGTCACAGTAGAAGCATGAACCAAGGAAGCACAGACAACTATTTCTGCCTGGGGGAGCTGGAGAAGGAGGTGACACTTGAGTGGGGCCTCAAAGGACAAGTAAGATGTTGCCAGGCAGAGAAAGGGGGAAGGGCATCCCAGGCAGAGGGAACTACAGAGCAAAAAGCAAGGGAGCCGGGCCATGTTCGGCCTGTTCGGGAAGGGAAGGTGCTCTTACGGGATGGGAGGTGACCAGCCCTCCTGAGCCCACACTCCCAGCATTTGGGCCCCTCCTGCTCTTGGGGCAGAGGCCTGGGAGAAGGTGTGGCGCTCCTCCTCCTTCCCCATCGGCCCTCTGGGGGGCTTCAGGGAGAGGCTGCATTGCCTGCCAGGTCCTCGCAGACCTCCGGTTCCTCCTCCGAGGAGCTCGGGGAGTCCGCCTCACTGCTGTCGTCTTCCCCACAGACCGCTCGGGCATGGAGAATTCCGCTTCGGTGGAGCAGCTCCAGGAGACGCTGCTGCGGGCTCTTCGGGCTCTGGTGCTGAAGAACCGGCCCTTGGAGACTTCCCGCTTCACCAAGCTGCTGCTCAAGCTGCCGGACCTGCGGACCCTGAACAACATGCATTCCGAGAAGCTGCTGTCCTTCCGGGTGGACGCCCAGTGACCCGCCCGGCCGGCCTTCTGCCGCTGCCCCCTTGTACAGAATCGAACTCTGCACTTCTCTCTCCTTTACGAGACGAAAAGGAAAAGCAAACCAGAATCTTATTTATATTGTTATAAAATATTCCAAGACGAGCCTCTGGCCCCCTGAGCCTTCTTGTAAATACCTGCCTCCCTCCCCCATCACTGAACTTCCCCTCCTCCCCTATTTAAACCACTCTCTCTCCCGCACAGCCCTCCCCTGGCCCCCTGATTTGTTCTGTTCCTGTCTCAAATCCAATAGTTCACAGCTGAGCTGGCTTCTGTGGTGTGTGCTCGTTTGGGGGGTGGGGTGGAAATACTGCCAAGGCTGGGGGGGGCCACCTCTCCATCTGGTCAGTTTGTGGGGTGGGTACTCTGCCAGCAGATGGGAGGATATAGGGAAACAGCACACAAGTCTAAGGGGGGTGCCCAAGGGGGTTATTTTCATCATATATTTATTACATAAATATATAGTAAAATAGACGAGCAACAATTACCATAAAAATATCTTTCTTTAAAATCCTGACCCAAAACACAACGGGGTGAAAAATCGCACATAACAGACATACTGATTGTCAACGTGGGGCGGGAGGAGGAGCCCCTCAAGTCACACCTACCGGTCCCACCCCTCCCTGGGGAAGAGACCTACCTCCTTCCCTGTTTCTGGCCACAGCCCCCCTCCCTCCAGCCCAGCACCAGCTTCTCATACATTCAGTAGTGCCTCTGGGCAGTGTCCCCCTCCCCCTGCCCAGGAGTTTCCAGGGCAGGAGTTACTGTCCTCCTTATGGACGGTGTCTCTGTCACACGCCCTGCCCTCTCCCAGCCCTGCAGACCCGCCACCAGGAGAAGGGGTAGGGGATCCTCCCCCACCCTCCCCAAGTCTGAGCAGGGAGGAGGCTGGATGAGGTATGTGTGTTATGAGTGATGGGAGGGGCAATACTGAGATAGAGAGGCAGGTGGTGGGGGCAGGGTAGTGGTCATGGCTCTGGCACCCCCTTGTCCTGGCCTGGCCTGGCCCCCTCGTCCTATTCCCAGCAACCCGCCCTCCCACCGATACTATACCTGCTGCTCCACCCTGCCTGCCCTAGTGCCTGGGCCAGTACTGAGGGAGGCATGCTGAGCACCCACGTCAAGGCCATCCCCCTCATTAGCACCAATGGCCCCCAGGAGAGGGCCCTGTCCCCCACTTCCACAGCAGGGACTGGGACAGCTGCCTCTCTAGAGCAGGTGCATAGCACTCCTGAGTCGCCCTGGCTCCTCCCCTACCACATGTACTCACTCACACATTCACACAGAGGAACGCACGCATACACCCCACATCATCAAGGGGGAGGGGAGGGGTCTGGGGAGGAGGGAATCACAGCTCATATGATTGGGGAGGGTGGGGGAGTCCCAAGTGCCTGTAAGAGGCCAAGGCTCTTCAAGGCCTTTTCTCTGCCGTGTCCATGGCTGAGAATGGGGATGGAGGGGTTGGGGTGGGGATGGAGGGATGGGGAAGACAGCAGACAGGTCAGGAATTCCACTGGGCCCCCAGGCGTGGGAAGAAGGTACAAGAGGGCCTACCCATGGGACTGGAGTAATACAGGAATCAGCACTCCAGGAGAGAGAGGGGGAGAGAGAGAGAGAGAGAGAGAGAGAGAGAGAGAGAGGATAGAGACAAAGACAGCAGGGCAGTCTGGGCCCCAGCAGGGTGGGACAGGCACATGCACAGGTGACAGCGGGTGCTCCTCCAGGCCCTCCACCCCTTTTGGAACACCTGAATGATGGGGGAAGGACAGTGCCCTGGCAGACAGCATAGCAGTGCCTTCCCATGTGCGTGTGTGTGTATGTAGGTGTGTGTGTAGGGGGCTGTGGCAGGCTGAGAGTCAGGGTGGGGTGGCAGGTTCCCCACTGCTTAAGACATTTTTGCCCCAATAGTGCAAAGCGCAGGAAGCCCTGGCACCCCTCCCCCCACCCCCTGCCCCAATCCCCATGGCTTCCGGGGGCATCTATGTCCACCCATCCATCCCTGCCGACATGCAGCCCTGAGCCCAGCACCCTCTGGTCTGCTCTGTCCCACCCCCACCTCCTGCTCCCATGGGAGGACCACCTCCTCTCTCCCTCTCTCCCCTGAGGAGTGGGCAGCAGCCACAGGGACGGGGAGAAGGGGAGCTCACCCAAGTGCAGACCAACAGAGCACCCTCACCAGGAGGGTGGGAGGGGCTCAAGCCAAAGTCCCTGAATTAGAGAAAAGAAGAGGGGAACAGATCCCAGGGCAGAGGGGCAGCTGGCCAAAAGAGCTTGAAAGAAAAAGGAGCACCAACCACCTCCTCCCCTGTGGCCCTGACTAAATGTCACTTATCTAAACACCCCCATTTGGGTGTCTGCCCACCCAGAGTTAGTGCAGTGAGTGGGGGAGAAGGAGGGCAGAGGTTAGAGAGAGCCCAGAAGACAGGGGAAACAGGGAAACAGAGTGCCTAAGGGGGCGGGGAGCTCTGGGAGATGCTCACGCACAGCCCCCTGCCCCCCCACCCCTCCCCCACCAATGCAGCAGCATCCGGTTTCTGGCTAATACTGCAGGATATGAGGAGGGTAGGAGCTGGAGCCACAGTTTTTCCTGGGTGGGTGCCAAGGTTTAGAAGGAGGAGGTGGACAGGGAGAGGCCCCTAGGGCTGGGCACTTAAAGGGGAGCTGTGAGGGTGGCAGGGCAGGCTGGTGAGGGGCCAGCTGGCATCCAGCGTGAGAGGTAGATGGAACTCAGCGGGCACGAGTGGCAGAAAGCAGAGGATGTACTAGGGTTGGGGGGTGCCAAAGGGGCACAGAGGGCGGGGCTCGGCAAGGGGGTGGCCAGGACCCTGTTGTGTTAACTCACAGCTCTGATCGGCAGCCCTACCCTTGGGGCTCTGGTGTGGGGCATTTCTGTCTGATGTGGGGGGAGGAGGGGCAGCTCTCAAAGTGCATGGGGTGGTAAGGGGGGGGTCCCTCCCCTCTGGTCAGCCTCAATTAATAACTTAATATCATCTCTCTCTATCGCTCGCTCTCTCTTTTCTGTATATTTCTGCCTAGTTTTCTTCATTTGTCTTTTCCCCTTGCTTGGTTTTCAAAGTGCAGTTAGAATAACTATAAATTTTAACCTCCGGGGGAGGAGCCAAGCTAAGCCGGTCTTTGTACCCAGGCACCTGGGGAAGTAGGGTGGCCCTCAGCCTGGAGGGGAGACCTAGGCCAAGGAACTGGGTGGGGGCTCGCTCTTGTGTGTGTGTGTGCAGGGGGTGAGTTGAGGGCATCTTCCCCCAGGCCACTTCCTCCTTCCCCTACGGTCAAGATGGCTTGTCCCACCTCAGCCCCCCTGCGCTTCCCCTACCTTCTGAGAGGACGGGGTCCTGGGAACTGCAGGATGCGGTCCCCAGCCTCCCACACTGTCCTTTCCATAGCAAGTTCATTTGTTTGCCCTGTCCCAGGGCTGGAGGTCTGAGGAGGGACCTGGGCAGTGCGGGTGTGTGTGTGGGAGCTGAATCTATCCAAGGACGAGAGGAAGGAGAGAAGAGGTGTGTGTGGGGGGGTCTCCCTCAGCCCCCAGCTCTGCCCCTTCTCTCCAGGCTCCTCCCCACCAGCTCCGCACACCCTCTGGCCGCCTGAGGCTTTAGACTTCCTGATCCTCAAAGACCTCGAGGAAGAGTGGGGGGAAGAGTTCGGTGGGGCACTCGACTTTCATGTGGAGGAAGCGGCTGGCGTGGCAGGCCCCAATCATGCGGAGGTCAGTCACCTTCATCAGCAGCTTGGGCCAGAAGTGCGGAATGTTGTGTTTGCGGTGGTTGACGTAGTGCTCGAATGCCAGCAGGTACGCCTCCTGACTCTTCTCGATCTTGTCCACACACAGCAGGCCCGAGCGGTCTGTGGGGAAAGAGGGGTGTGAGGGGCGAGGGGCTGGCCCAGGGCCTGGAGATGGGGAGGGCGAGGTGTAGGGGGGCGGGAAGAAAGGACTAGAGGGGAGACAGAGGCAGAGAGACTGGGGGAGGTGAGGGGAGAAGCTCACGAAGGGACGTGGGCAGGAAAAGCATAGGGCGGAGGTGGCTGGGGAGTGGAGAGGGGTAGGGGGGCTAGGTAGATGGGGTAACATGACAACAGAGGGCCTGGGGCTGGGGCAGAGAGGACTGGGGTTGGTGGTCAGAGAGGTGGGGTGTGGAGGGGGTAGGGAGGGGACTCCAGATGGGTTTGGGAGACAGAGGAGGGATGGGGGATGGAAGATGGCAGAAAACAAAGCAGGGAGTGTGGAACCAAGGGAAATGTGAGTGACAGAGGACAGAGGCAGAGAGAAGGATGGAGGCAAAGGCAGGAAAAGGCACAGAGCAGGGATGGGGAGGCAAAGGACCAGCCTGGGAAACGAGTGAGGAGTGGGTGACAGAGCAAGGGATAGGGGACAGGGGATGGTTTGGGTGACAGAGATTTAGCCTGGAAGAAGATTCAGGAGGGAGTTGAGTACCAGGTGGGGCTCCAGCCAATCTCTGGGACCCCTGGAAGCTTCTGAGCCCTCCCGGCCAATCAGCAGGTACCTGTTGACATTAGCAGCACAGCCTGCAGCAGAGCCACTTCCGTGTCATCCAGGTTAAAGGCAGAGAGTGACTTGCCCAGTTCAAAGATGGCGTCGGAGACTACGCCCAGGCCACCATTCTTGAGCTGCTCCCGCTTGACGGCCATCTCCCCACTCAGCGTCAGTGTGTCGCTCTCAGGGTCATAGCGGACAGCTGCCCGCAGGGACATGATCTCCATGCAGCACCCCTTCAGGAGGATGATCTGGTCTTCGCAAGGCAGCTGTGGAGCAGCAGGGCCACAGGAGCACTCAGCACACCCCTCCCCGCGTCCCTGAGTCTCCATGGAGTGTCCTCCAGGGGCCGTGAGGCTGGTGAGGCCCATATCGACCTCAGCCAATAGCATGGACTCTGAACAGCTGACCCTGTGTTAGGCCACGTGCATGCACTATTTCATTTAAGCCTCACAATTATATGTGTGAGGCCGGGTGCAGTGGCTCGCATTTGTAATCCCAGCACTTTGGAAGGCCAAGGCAGGCAAATAACTTGAGGTCAGGAGTTTGAGACTAGCCTGGCCAGCATACATGGTAAAACCCTATCTCTACTAAAAATACAAAATTAGTCAGGTGTGGTAGCATACACCTGTAGTCACAGCTACTCAGGAGGCTAAGGCAGGAGAATCACCTGAACCCAGGAGGTGGAGGTTGCAGTGAGCCAAGATAGCGTCACTGCATTCCAGCCTGGGCAACAGAACCAGATTCCATTTCAAAAAAGAAAAAATAAATAAATTATGCCTGTGAGTTAGCACCCATCATCACGCCCAGCCCACACTAGATGGGAACACTGAGGCGCAGGGGATGGAGGTAACTTGTCCCAGGTCACAGGGCTGGTAGGGCAGCCCGTTTCCAGCACTAGTGCTCTGGAAAATGAGAACTTTCAGATTGCCTGGAGCTGGGTGGCCGCATAGATTTGAGGGATGAGGGGCTGCAGAGAGGGGCACTTGCAGCCAGCTGGTTTCTTAGAGCAGCTAGACCTTGGTGTGTGTCTCTGTGTGTGTTGTGTGTATGGGAGTGCTGGGAGGGTGTGTGTCTATGTATTTGTGTATGTGTCTGTGTGCTAGGTGTGTGTCTCCACGTGTGTGCCTGTGTGCTGTGTGTGAATGTGTGTGTGTGTGGCTGTGTATGTATCTGTGTGTCTGCGCTGAGTGTGTGTCTGTGTGTCAGTGTGCTAGGTGTGTGTCTGTGTGCTAGGTGTGTATCTGTGTATGCATCTGTGTGTGTGCCTGTGTGCTGTGTGTTTGTGTCTGTGTGTGTCTGTGTCTGTGCTAGGGGTGTGTGTATGTGTCTGTGTGCTGGGTGTATGTATCTGTGTGTGTGTATGCTGGGTGTGTCTGTGTGTGTGCCTGTGTGCTGGGTATGTGTCTATGTGTGTATGTGTTTGTGCATGTGTCTGTGCTAGGTGTGTGTGTGTGTGTATGTCTGTGTATGCATTTGTGTGCTAGGTGTGTGTGTGTCTATGTTGTGTCTGTGTGCTGCGTGTGTGTGTATCTGTGTGTGTGTGTGTGTGTGTGTGTATGTATCTGTACGTGTGCCTGTGTGCTGGGTATGTGTTGATGTACAGGAATTGCTCCTTGTCCAGAGAACCTCAGATGAGCTTGTACTGGGTGACCAGGGGAGCAGGTTTCCCTCCAGCACACGATGTCTCTCCTCCCTGCTGCCACTCACCTCGGAGAACATGGGCAGTTTTTTGGCAAAGTCCACCACACGGGTGATGGCTGGGGTGATGATCTTGGTAAACTCGCTGAAGGCTTCCAGGTCCACCTTGTCTCCATCCGGCATGGAGACAATGGGTGACTGGCCAATGTCCTCAGGCTAGAGAGAAAGACAGGGGTCAGCTGGGGCCGCAGCCCCCTTTCAGCCGCTAACTGAGGCCCCCCTGCCCACCAGGGGGAGCTCCAAGGCAGCTTGGGGAAGAGGGGCCATCAGTGCCTGAGTCCCAGCCCCAAAGCTTTTTCCTTCACCTAGAGCAGAGCCAGAGCTCCAAGTCAGCTGATAATACCAATGGCAATAACAGTAGTAGCAGCTACAATGGCTGAATACTTAATATGTGATCAGGCATCAGGCTGCATGCTTTATATGCCTTATCTCATTTCATCCTGACCGCAATCCTAAAAGGAATAATTATGATAATCACCATTTCACAGATGTGGAAACTGTGCATGGGGCAGCTAAGTAATAAGGCGAAAGTCCTATGACTAGCAGGTGGTAGGACCAGGGTTTGAACTCAGGCAGTCTGACTCCTGACTGCCACGTTGCTTGGAATCAGTGCACCCTTAACAGTTCACTGTGCCACCCCTGACATGCTCCACCAGGAACCAGGAGCCAGGACCCAGGTTTCTGCCTTCCTTCACCATACAGAGCCAACTGTCCATCTCCTGCCAAACTGACCATTTCTTTTTGAGACAGGGTATTGCTCGGTTTTCTGGGCTGGAGTGTAGTGGTATGATGATGGCTTACTGCAGCCTTGACCTCCCGTGCTTAGTGGATCCTCCTGCCTCAGCCTCCTGAGTAGCTGGGACTACAGGCATGTACCACCACACCCAGCTAATTTAAAAATTATTCGCCTTTTGGCCGGAACCGCCATCTTCCAGTAATTCGCCAAAATGACGAACACAAAGGGAAAGAGGAGAGGCACTCGATACATGTTCTCTAGGCCTTTTCGAAAACATGGAGTTGTTCCTTTGGCCACATATATGCGAATCTATAAGAAAGGTGATATTGTAGACATCAAGGGAATGGGTACTGTTCAAAAAGGAATGCCCCACAAATGTTATCATGGCAAAACTGGAAGAGTCTACGATGTTACCCAGCATGCTGTTGGCATTGTTGTAAACAAACAAGTTAAGGGCAAGATTCTTGCCAAGAGAATTAATGTGCGTATTGAGCACATCAAGCACTCTAAGAGCCGAGATAGCTTCCTAAAACATGTGAAGGAAAATGATCAGAAAAAGAAGGAAGCCAAAGAGAAAGGTACCTGGGTCCAACTGAAGCGACAGCCTGCTCCACCCAGAGAAGCACACTTTGTGAGAACCAATGGGAAGGAGCCTGAGCTGCTGGAACCTATTCCCTATGAATTCATGGCATAATAGGTGTTAAAAAAAAATAAAAGACTTCTGGACTGTATATAAAAAAAAAATTATTCATAGAGGCCAAGCATGGTGGCTCACACCTGTAATCCCAGCACTTTGGGAGGCTGAGGTGGGTGGATCACTTGAGGTAAGGAGTTCAAGACCACCTTGGCCAACATGGTGAAACCCCTGTCTCTACTAAAAATATAAAAATTAGCCAGGCATGGTGACGGACACCTGTGATCTCAGCTACTTGAGAGACAGGTGGGAGAATTGCTTGAACCCGGGAGGCGGAGGTTACAGTGAGCCGAGATCATGCCACTGCACTCTAGCCTGGGCAATAGAGTGAGATTCTTTATTGAGAAAAAAAATTACTTGTACAGGTGGGTTCTCCGTATGTTTCCCAGACTGGTCTTGAACTCCTGGGCTCAAGCGATCCTCCCACCTTGGTCTCACAAATTGCTGGGATTATAGCCATAAGCCACTGCATCTGGTCCTGACTAATCATTTACTTAGCATCTAACTTTACCAGGGCCTAACACAATGCCTGGCACCCAGCAGGTGCTCAAAAATACTGTGACATGACTGTATCCTTACCCTTTCCTCCCAGTCATTATGGACAGAAAAAAGAAGAGAGGTCACCCCTGCTCCCTGGAAATTCGATGAGGAAGGTAAGGCCCTGTCCTCATGGAGCTCCCGATTGGTTGGAGTAGGCAGGGTCCAGACAGCAAGGACACAAACACAAGTGTATAAAATTTGGACAGCAAAGGTGTGAAGAGGATAAATTTTGAGTTGGATTACACTAAGAAGACTTCCTGGAGGTGGCAAGACTCTGAGCTCACTCTCCTCTCCCTGCCACCTGGCTGCTGCTCTCCACATGCCCCCTTTCTCCTTACCAAGAATTTCCGCTTCTGCTTCCAATGGCTGCCCTGGGCATTGGTGCTGCGATGGGCCTCTGTGGCGACGTGGATCAGATCCCACTCTTCAGGAGTGGGCTCTGGTCGCTGCTGCAATGATCGGATCATCTCCTCCTTCCGCCGCCGCTCCCGGTTCTGCTCAATCAGCTTACGCTTGGCCACCCGCTTTGAGTCATCTAGAACCACTGTGAACAGAGAGGTACACAGTCCTATGCATGGCACCCTCCATACCCTCTCCATAATGCTCCCAGAATCTACTCTTCTTAGAGTACAGGTTGGGGAAACTGAGAGCCTTGGAGGCTAAGTGACTTCCCAAATCACCTAGCAATTGGGCGGCATGAATCATGATTAACCCCCGGGACCATGTCAACAGCAGTTTGGGCTGATCCAGATGAATATCATGTTCTGGTCTAACAGGTTATGGTGATGGTGGTTACCACAAGATCCTGCCACCCAATCCCCAGCCAATGGAAGATGCCCTGTCTCATCTAGAAGTAGGATGCCTTCCCTGGGAGTCAAGAGCAATGTGCTACGGTGGGTGCCCAGGAGCTCCTCCTACCAAGCGAGTTCCTCTCTTAAGGCCCTCAAGTGTTATAAGGCAGGTAGGCACTGCAGCCCACACAGGGATCCTGTTGCCTTTTCTGCAGGAAAGAGGGCAGCAGAGACCAAGACACTTAAACATTCTGCCCTCAGCCTGACCTGGACTGGACTGCCACTCTGCCCTGTGGGCCCTGAGGTACCCTGGAAGGGAGCTGCCCTCCCGGAACTCATCCTCAGCCCAGGCCACCTGGCTCTATTTGCGCCACCCGGGCCCCTTACAGTCCATGGCCATGCCCACGGCGATGCACTTCTTGAAGCGGCACAGCTGGCACTGATTGCGGGTGATCTTGTCAATGACACAGCAGCTGTCATATTTGCAGGAATAGGTGGGATGGAGGTTCTTCTGGATTGTGCGGCGAAAGAAGCCCTGGGGTGGGGGGAGATGGAGCAGGCTGTGATCATGACATGACTTCCCCTTCCTGAACCAACCATGAAGTTTACTGGGGGTCAGGGGTGGAGAGCAAGGAAGGCAAGATCAGTGAAGGGACCTGACATCCTCTTGATAACATGAGTCCAGGATTATTGGGCTTGAGGACCTGAGAAATACATGCCCTCAGCCCCCAGGCTGCTGAGGGGTTGGGGGTGTCTGCGTAGTAGTGGTGGCAGAGGTAGGAATGATGACCACAGCAGGCAGCTTTGAACCTGGGATAATATGAGGTGTTATGGGTCCTTAAGGAATAGCAGCTTTGGAAATCCAAGGAAAACCTAATTTTCCATCTTGCTAAATGACTCTAAAAACAACTTATCTTTACTAAGTGACTGACATTGACCAAAAACTGGCCCTAAAACAATTCTCCTATATGTTGCCTGTTGCCCATGCAGGTGGAATTCATAAAACAGGGGGACCAAAAAAGTCGAGGAAAAGGTACTGAGTATGAACTCTAGCAGGGGAAGAGAAAAATTTCAATTCTACATATTGGGATTCACCTTAATTATTTTAGACAGACATAATTTTATTATTTTCGTTCTTGTTGCCCAGGCTGGAGTGCAATGGCGTGATCTCGGCTCACCACAACCTCTGCCTCCGGGGTTCAAGCGATTCTCCTGCCTCAGCCTCCCTAGTAGCTGGGATTACAGGCATGCATCACCACACCCAGCTAATTTTGCATTTTTAGTAGAGACGGGGTTTTTCTTTTTCTTTTTTTTTTCTTTTTCTTTCTTCTTTTTCTGAGACAGGGTATTTCTACGTTGGTCAGGCTGGTCTTGAACTCCCGACCCTGGTGATCTGCCTGCCTCAGCCTCCTAAAGTGCTGGGATTATAGGCATGTGCCACCACGTCCAGCTAATTTTGTATTTTTAGTACAACGGGGTTTTTCCATGTTGGTCAAGCTGGTCTTGAACTCCCGACCCCAGGTGGTCTGCCCGCCTCAGCCTCCTAAGGTGCTGGGATTACAGGCATGAACCACTGCACCCAGCCAGGATTCACCTTTATATTAAAGGAAAAACCTCAAAAATCAAGATGATTGCAATAATATGAAGAGTTAATATTTGTTCATATTTATGTCAGTCACTTAGTAAAGATAAGCCTTGCCTGATGGGCGCAATGACTCACACCTATAATCCTAGCACTTTGGGAGGTTGAGGCAGGCAGATCACTTGAGGCCAGGAGTTCAAGATTGAGATGGGCCTGTCCAACATGGTGAAATTCCATCTCTACTAAAAATACAAAAATTGGCCAAGCATGGTGGTGTGTGCCTATAGTCCCAGCTACTCTGGATGCTGAGGTGGGAGGATTGCTTGAGCCCAGGATGTCAAGGCTGCAGTGAGCTATGATCGCACCACTGCACTCCAGCCTGGGTGATAGAGACCTCATTTTAAAAAAATAACAGAAACAAAAACCCAAAAGATAAGCCTTGTCTTTCATGGAACACCACAATGAACCCTCAGGACAATCCTATGAGGTAGGAATTGTTACCGCCTCCACTTTGCAGACTAGCAAATTGCTTGGTGAGACGAAGCAATTTGCCCAAAGTCATGTGGCCAGTGGGCAGCAGGGTCAGAACTGGGCCTCAGGTATGGGACACCAAGGTCCAAGCTCTCAGATTCCAGAGGCTATTAAAATCAGCAAAGGTGGCCAGGTGCGGTGGCTAACATCTGTAATCCCGGCACTTTGGGAGGCTGAGGCGGGTGGATCACGAGGTCAGGAGTTCGATACCAGCCTGGCCAACATGATGACACCCTGTCTCTACTAAAAATACAAAAATTAACTGGGTGTGGTAGTGGGTGCCTGTAATCCCTGCTACTTGGAAGGCTGAGTCTCTGTCTCCTGGGAGAATTGCTTGAACCCAGGAGGCAGAAGTTGCAGTGAGCCCAGATCATGCCACAGGACTCCAGCCTGGGTAATAGAACAAATTTTTTTTTTTTTTTTTTTTTTTTTTGAGACAGAGTCTCACTCTGTCACCAGGTGCCAGGCTGGAGTGCAGTGGTGTGATCTCGGCTCACTACAACCTCCGCCTCCCAGTTCAAGCAATTCTCCTGCCTCAGCCTCCTAAGCAGCGGGGATTACAGGTGCTTGCCACCACACCCAGCTAATTTTTTGTATTTTTAGTAGAGACGGGGTTTCACCATGTTGGCCAGGACGGTCTTGATCTCTTGACCTCATGATCTGCCCGCCTCAGCCTCCAAAAGTGCTGGGATTACAGGCTTGAGCCACCATGCCTGGCCAAGATTTTATATTTAAAAAAAAAATCGCCAAAGGCACCTACCAAAGATACAGATTCCTGGGCCTCACTCTAGAACTACAAAATCCAGCTATCCAGGGGTGGGGCCAAGGCATCTCTGTCTTTTCAGGGTGCTTCCCTGGGACTCAGACGTTCATGACGGTAAAAGATCCTTGCTCCATGCTACACTGTATTGCTTCCAGAAGGATTGTATTCCTTCTGCTAGGGAACTCTAAACCCCTTGTGGTCTCGGTTTGGCTGACACCAAGAAAGAAACTTCAAGCCTTAACTTGTTTTTAATTTTCTTAAAACCCCACCCACAGTCCCCCAACTTTTTTTTTCTAAGACAGGGTCTTGCTCTGTCGCCCAGGCTGGAGTACAGTGGCATAATCACAGCTCACAGCAGCTTCAACCTCCCAGCCTCAAGTGATCCTTCTTCCTCAGCTGCCTGAGTAGCTGGGACCACAGGTGTGCACCACCATGCCTGGCTACTTTTTAAATTTTTTTGTAGGAACAGGATCTCATTATGTTGCCGAGGCTGCTCTTAAACTCCTGGGCTCAAGCAATCCTCCCACCTTGGCCTCCTAAAGCGCTGGGATTATAGGCATGAGCCACCATCCTGGGCCTTTAATATATAAATAATTGTTTCTTTTTTCCTTTTTTAGACAGAGTCTCACTCTGTCGCCGAGGCTGGAGTGCAGTGACATGATCTTGGCTCTCACTGCAACCTCTGTCTCTCAGGTTCAAGAGATTCTCCTGCCTCAGCCTTCCAAGTAGCTGGGATTACATGTGTGCATCACCACACCCAGCAATTTTTTTTTAAAGATGTAGTCCCATTCTGTTCCCCAGGCTGGGGTGCAATGGGGCAATCTCAGCTTACTGCAACCTCCGACTCCTGGGTTTAAGCAATTCTCTTGCCTCGGCCTCCCGGGTAGCTGGGATTACAGGTGACCGCCACAATGCCCAGATAATTAAAAAAATTTTTTTAGCAGAGACGGGTTTCTCCATGTTGGCCAGGCTGGTCTCAAACTCCTGACCTCAGGTGATCCACTTATCTCAGCCTCCCAAAGTGCTGGGATTACAGGCATGAGCCATCATTCCCGGCCACAGTCGGCTAATTTTTGTATTTTTAGTAGAGACAGGGTTTTACCATGTTGGCCAGGCTGGTCTCCAATTCCTGACCTCACTCATTCATTCATTTGCTCATTCATAATCCCTCCTCTGCCACTCACAGGAAAATTGCCTAACTTCTCTGGGCCTCAGTTTCTTCATCTATAAAATGGGATAATCACCAGGCACGGTGGCTCATGCCTGTAATCCTACCACTTTCGGAGGCCAAGGTGGGTGGATCACCTGAGGTTGGGAGTTTGAGACCAGCCTGACCAACATGGAGAAACCCCATCTCTATTAAAAATACAAAGTTAGCCAGGCATGGTGGCACATGCCTATAATCCCAGCTACTCATGAGGCTGAGGCAGGAGAATCACTTGAATGTGGGAGGTGGAGGTTGTGGTGAGCGGAGATCGTGCCATTGCACTCCAGCCTGGGCAACAAGAGGGAAACTCCATCTCAAAATAAATAAATAAAATAAAATAAAATGAGGATAATCATTCTATCTACCTTACAGGATTGCTGAGAGAATTAAATGAGATAATTCACTTGAAGTGTTTAAAACAGTGCTGTGGGGTGCAGTAACCTCAGGTGATCTGCCTGCCTCAGACTCCCAAAGTATCGGAATTTAAATAATTCTGTTCCTTGGAAGGCCTTGCATTTTTAGGAGGTGATCCTGGAAACGCTATCCAGGCTGAAATGATCAAGGTGACATCTAATCAGGTCTCCCAAACACTTTGGCAGGCAAACGCAGGAAGATCACCTGAGATCAGGAGTGCGAGACCAGCCTGGCCAACATAGTGAAACCCCATCTCTACTAAAATTATAAATATTAGCAAGGCTTGGTGGTGCATGCCTGTAATTCCAGCTACTTGGTAGGCTGAGGCAGGGAGAATTGCTTGAACCCAGCAGGCAGAGGTTGCAGTGAGTCAAGATCATGCCATTGTACCCCAACCTGGGCAACACAGCAAGACTCTCTCAAAAATAACGACAAACAACAATTAGGCCTCCCAAAGTCTATGACCTTGTCCCCTTTGACAGGAAGAACCTGCTGTCCTCTTCTTCTCTGTGCTCCCACTATGCCCCCATCACTGGCTCTCACTCTTTTAGGTGCATTGGAAACACCCCAGGATTCTGTTAAAAGGAAAGTTCCTGGACTCCACCACAAAAGGGTTCTGAGTGAGTAAGAGTAAGATGAAGCCTGGGAATCTGCATTTTAACTAGTACTGCAGGTGGTCCATGAACCACATTCTGAAAAACACTGATGGGCCAGGTGCAGTGGCTCACGCCTGTATTCCCAGCACTTTAGAGGCTGAGGAGGGTAGATCATGAGGTCAGGAGTTCGAGAGCAGCCTAACATTGTGAAAACCTGTCTCTACTAAAAATACAAAAGTTAGCTGGGCATAGTGGCACACACCTATAATCCCAGCTACTCGGGAGGCTGAGGCAGGAGAATCACTTGAACCCAGGAAGTAGAGGTTGCAGTGAGCTGACACCTTGCCATTAAACTCCAGCCTGGGTGACAACTCTGTCTCACACACAAAAAAAGAAAAAAGAAAAACACTGATTTTTGTTTCAAGTCTGTCTCTCTCTGACAGGCTGTGAGCAGCTTGAGGGCAGGGTACGTACTACACTCTCACACCTAATAATATACTGAACGAATAGGCAATAGCTTGCATTTATCAAATGCTTCTATGTGCATGGCACTATTTATTTATTTGAGACTTTTTTTTTTTTTTTGAGACGGAGTTTCACTCTTGTAACCCAGGCTGGAGTGCAGTGGCGTGATCTTGGCTCACCGCAACCTCCGCCTCCCGGGTTCAAATGATTCTCCTGCCTCCGCCTCATGAATAGCCAGGACTACATGCACGCACCACCACACTCAGCTAATTTTTTTATATTTTTAGTAGAGACAGGGTTTCACCATGTTAGCCAGGATGGTCTCCATCTCTTGACCTCATGATTCTCCCACTTTGGCCTCCCAAAGTACTGGGATTACAAGTGTGAGCCACCACACCCAGTCTGTTTTATTTACTTATTTATTTATTGAGATGGAGTTTCACTCTTGTTGCCCAGATTGGAGTGCAATGGTACAATCTCAGTTTACTGCAACCTCCATCTCCTGGGTTCAAGCAATTCTCCTGCTTCACCCTCCCGAGTATCTGGGAATACAGGCATGCACCACCACGCCCAGCTAATTTTGTATTTTTAGTAGAGATGGGGTTTTTCCATGTTGGTCAGGCTGGTCTCAAACTCCCGACCTCTGGTGATCCACCCGCCTCGGCCTCCTAAAGTGCTGGGATTACAGGTGTGAGCTGCCGCACACAGCAATAGGGAGAGTTATCTTTTATGTTTTCTTTTATTTTGAGACAGAGTCTTGCTCTGTCACCTAGACTGGAGTGCAGTAGCACCATCACAATTCACTGCAGCCTTAACTTTTTGGGTTCAAGCAATCCTCCCACCTCAGCCTCTTGAGTAGCTGGGACTATAGGCATGCACCACCACACCTAGCTAATTTCTTTAATTTTTATTTTGTAAAGACAGGGTCTTGCTATGTTGCCCAGGCTGGTCTCAAACTCCTGGGATCAAGGGATGCTCCCACCTTGACCTTCCTCCCAAAGGACTGGGATTTTTAGGCGTGAGCCACGGCATCCAGTGTTACTGTTTTAAACACTTCAAGTGAATTATCCCATTTAATTTTCCCAACAATGCTAGAAGGTAGATGGAATGATTATCCTTATTTTATAGATGAAGAAACTGAGGCTAAGAAAAGCTAGGCAATTTTCTTGTGAGTGGCAGAGGAGGGATTATGAATGAATGAGTAGCAGAAGAGAAAGTGGCCAGGCGCAGTGGCTCACTCCTATAATCCCAGCACTTTGGGAGGCCAAGGCAGGTGGATCACCTGAGGTCAAGAGTTCAAGACCAACCTGGCCAACATGGTGAAACCCCGTCTCTACTAAAAATCCAAAAAAATTAGCTGGGTCTGGTGGCACATGCCTGTAATCCCAGCTACTTGGGAGGCCGAGGTAGGGGAATTGTTTGAACCCGGTAGGTGGAGGTGGCAGTGAGCTGAGATCATGCTACTGCACTTCAGCCTGGGTGACAAGAGTGAAATTCCATCTCAAAAAAAAAAAAAAAAAAAAAAAAGAAGTGATGACCTAACAGGTGGGCTTTAGGTGACATATTGACATATTTATAGATTTTGTCTGTCGTGCCAGGTTCTGAGAGACTTAAAGGGAGTAAGATGGGGCTCAGGTGGCAGGGGAGGGGCAGGAGGTGGCTTCCATACCTTGCAGCCCTCACAAGTGATACAGCGGTAGTGATAACCAGTTGCCTTGTCCCCACACACGACACACTGCTCGTCTTTGTCCAGGTAACTAGGGATATACCCTGGGAGGAAGGAAAGGATGGAGGAAGGCAGGCATGGCTTGCAGTCCCAGCACAGAGGCCCTCACACTTTTCCCCTTCCCTCAACTTTTTGTTTTTGGCCCCTCTCCTAGACCAGCCTCCCTGGTAGAATCCTAGAGAGACACTGGGGGTGAACTTGCCCATCCTCTGCCCTAAGAGTATGAAGAATCTCAGGTCTTCTGATTGCCCATTCAGGGCTTTCTTCTTGCTCTATCTACAAGGCAGAGGATGGTGGGGAGGGAAAAATAAGTGTCAGCAGCTCACTGGGGAGGGGAAAGCCCCTCAGTCCTTCAGCTCAGGTCCTGATTCCAGTGGGGCCTCAGATGAGGGTGTTAGGGAAGGAGGGAAGAGGCCTTCATGATCTAATACACCCTCAAAAGCAGGGTACATCCCCCATCACCTTTCTCACCCCAGACAAGGCCATCCCAAGCCCTCTAGGAGGCTCCCCGCAGGGAACACAGGAGCTGCTGGGACACGTCCAGGTCCGGAGGAGGCCTGGCCAGGTTTGGTGGGGTCGGGTGTGGAGAAGGGGCACGCATGGCCAGCCTCACCTGACATGCTGGTTTTCAGGGAACATTGGCCGTTCTTTCTTTTTCTCTTTCCATCTGGTGACCTGGCACTGGATGGGGGTAAAGTGGATAGAATCACAGAGCAGTCTTTGGGCAACCCCCTTCTCCTCCGAGAGGCTTATACAATCCCCCCAGGCCTGATTCTTTCCATTTTGTGTCCTCATTCTACCTCCCTCGACCCCCCTGGGTCAGCTGACAATGCTTAAAAGGGTCCAGCTATCTGGAAGCTGCAGGAGAGAAAGATAAGGGGCTTGGCTGCAGCACAAACCTGCTCTAGAGCCCCAACACACACACGTTCACCCGCCAGAAGACCCGAAGCACACCTGAAGCTCCCATCATCCACGGGACATCCTCATCTTGTAGTACATGATAAATACGCTGGAAGAATTCTCAGGATATGCTTAGAGCTACGTAACCTATAGAACACACACATACATATGCAACATAACACTGGCGCGGATGAATAACCATGCAGCCTTCGCCATAAACCCAAGTATAGTAAGTATGCGCCAGGGCTGACATATCTGTGTAATTTCCGGGGCATTGTTTTTTTGTTTTTTTTTTTAATTGAGATGGAGTTTCGCTCTTGCTACCCAGGCTGGAGTGCAATGGTGCAATCTCGGCTCACCGCAACCTCCGCCTCCTGGGTTCAGGCAATTCTCCTGCCTCAGCCTCCTGAGTAGCTGGGACTACAGGCATGTGCCGCCACGCCCAGCTAATTTTTTGTATTTTTAGTAGAGACGGGGTTTCACCACGTTGACCAGGATGGTCTTGATCTCTTGACCTCGTGATCCACCCACCTCGGCCTCCCAAAGTGCTGGGATTACAGGCGTGAGCCACCGCGCCCGGCCTCCAGGGCATTCTTAATGTGCTATACGACCTCCAGGATATGCCCATGTGTTACGCAGCCCTCTGCACAGGCACCTCATGAACTCACCCCCATCCCTCCCGTGTGCAGGTGTTGCTTGAGTTCCACGTCATACACACATGCTAAGTAACCCACAGCAATGGAAAACACTAGAGCCACCCTCTGCACAGCCTACATTTAACAGAGCAGCAAGCTGAGGCCCCACTTGTGCCTGGTGACACCATGAGCTGGAGTCAGCCATGCCTGAGCCCCTCTGTGCAAAGTATTATCAGCAACCCTCAGCCACTGCACATATATGTTGCCAGCTCTCCACACAAACGTTACATAACCTCGGCGCACACAGGTTATGTAAGCTGTCTACATGCATGCAAGGATTGCATAACCTCCGCACCCACCCTGCCTGTGGCATGTTGCAGGCCCCTTCCTCCTGGAGCCGGATACAGCTCCCAACACACTGACACAGTGACCTTGGCCAGGGTCACAGTCACAGACAGCCCTGTGCTCCACGCCCCCTGGGGATTACTCCTGTCTAGTTCCTACGAGGCTGAAAGGTCAGGTCTCCCTCCCGTCTTCCAGAGGGTTGGCTGCAGGGGAACTCAGGCCACCTAGGCCCCAGTGGAGCTGGTGTCTTCAGCAGTTACCACCAGACTCACAGCCTCTGAGTGCAGTCCTAGAGATAGCCACAAGGTGGCGCATAGACATGGGGGAGGGGAGGGTGATGGGGGAGGGGCTGCAGTCTTAGGGGACTAGGGACTGGCATTCCTGCCTTTCTCCAAGCCTTAGGAGCAGACTTTTCCAGACCCACGGAAGCCTAAGCTGGGAGATACAGGGGCTGCAAGTGACAGCCCCACAGCAACAGGCCAGATTGTCCTCAGAGTCCTTCCCGGGATAAGGCTTTGGGGCAGGGGGGCTACCCCATGCCTTGCCCAGCTGTGAGCTCCATCTGCTTCCTCTACCCTCCAGGGACACAGTTGTGGGCCTTAGGGCTTTGCCTGGCCAGGCCTTTGGCTTCCTGGCTCGGGATCTGATCTCCTAGGCAACAGCCAGCCACACTGCTCCCCGGAGCACCCCTACACCCACCCTCTCCCTGGCCATAGGCACAGGCTGTACCCAGCTCCCGGGGCACCGTGCCAACTGGGACAGAGTTCTGTGCCACTTGGAGCTGATGGAGAAGGCAGAGACCCTCTGGGCTCCTCAAGGGCAATGCAGATCATAGGTAACCAGTCCTAGATGTATGCACAGGGCTGACACTTCACCCACGTGGAAGCAAAACCGTCATGGTTGGCATGCACTTCCACTTTCTGGGAGGAGCCCCAATGCAGTGCCCGCCCTTGATCATGAACAAGGAAGAGCTTGTGGGGCTCCCAATAGATTCCAAATATAAGTGTGGGCTGTGACCAATAGTTGTTGGTGCATGTGCCCTGAAATATCATAGTACGTGAACCACAGCTTGCGGACAACACACTTGTGGTCAGATGGTAAACGGGCTGGTAGGGAGAGGAAGAAAATGGCAAGGTTGTTTGGATCCCATAGGCTCAAGGTGAGGGAAGCAATGGTGGAGGAGACATTGGGGGCATCTGAGACTACCCAGCTGTCTAGGGAGGGGCCCCTTACGTGCTCCCTGTAATTACTCTGCTCCGTATCACTCCTGCTTCAAAATGGGCATCTCTCAATCCAAGTGCCTAATTCCCTGTCACATCTGAATATGACCTCATCTGCCAGACAGAGGTAGGCGGAAGGCTTGCTGGCCTCACGTCCATCCTGCAGAGGTGCTTAAAGGTGGTGCCTAAAGGAGACCTCAGCCAGGTGCCCATGCCTGCTGCTTAGGAGTCAGCACAACTTAGTTGCTGAACCCATTACCTGTTCTCCTCTGGGTCTGACCCACACTCCACCTTGCTTGGCTTCTGTTCCATTCACTTCAATTCCATCCAGGATGCCCTCCAGCACGCCAAGAGACTGGGGTGGGCACACTGGCCCCCCAGGCACAAACACAGGCCACCCACCCCCTGCCACCCAGGCCCTAGGGCACAGCACCCATGATACCCGCCTCAGCACTTGGCCTTTCACACCATGCCCTGTGCCCCAAGGTGGGGGGCGGGCGGTGAGAGGGGCCAGGGAGTGGCAGGTGGGAGGGTTGGGGGCAAGCTGGGTATGTGGGTCCCGGGATGTGGGCTCGGGGAGTAGCTTTGGAGTCTTGTCCTGTTCGGAGATCCCTGTGGAGAGAAGAGAGAGGCAGGGGTAAGAAGGTGTCACAGTGGGAGGGTGGGTAGGATCCCTTTGGTTGCAACATTGGAGGTTCTGGGGGCCCACGACAAGACAGCAATGGGCAGGAAGGGCAGCCACAGAGAGGGGACCGGTAAAACTCCTTGGATCACAGGTACAGCAGGAGAGATTGGAGATCCACCTTCTAAGCCCCAGACATAGGAAGAAATGGAGAGAATAAGATCATTCATGTACTAGGTAACATGTCTCAATCTTCATATTTAGACAAATGCCTGGCCCTTAATGAGCAGCTTTTTTTTTTTTTTTGAGACGGAGTTTCGATTGTTACCCAGGCTGGAGTGCAATGGCGCAATCTCGGCTCACCGCAACCTCCACCTCCTGGGTTCAGGCAATTCTCCTGCCTAAGCCTCCTGAGTAGCTTGGATTACAGGCACGTGCCATCGTGCCCAGCTAATTTTTTGTATTTTTTGTAGAGACGGGGTTTCACCATGTCCAGCATGGTCTCGATCGCTTGACCTCATGATCTACCCACCTCGGCCTCCCAAAGTGCTGGGATTACAGGTGTGACTTTTTTTTTTTTTTAGACAGAGTCTTGCTCTGTCATTCAGGCTGGGGTAAGAGTGCAGTGGTGTGATCTCAGCTCACTGCAACCTCTGCCTCCCAGTTCAAGCAATTCTCCTGCCTCAGCCTCTGTAGCTGGGATTACAGATGCGTGCCACCACGCCCGGCTAATTTTTGTATATTTAGTAGAGATGGGGTTTTACCATGTTTGTCAGGCCAGTCTCGAACTTCTGACCTTGTGATCCACTAGCCTCGGCCTCCCAAAGTGCTGGGATTACAGATGTGGGTCACCACACCCGGCCAGTGAGCATCTATTAAACATTAGCTATTGTTACCACTCCTTTAGTCAAGTTTTCCCAAAATTCCTCTGTATTACAGGGTAAGAGGGGACCAGAGACAAGCAGTTTTCAGCACAGGCAGGGGGTATCTATGAAGGAAGGGTAGGGCACAGGGCGGCACACAGCGAGCGTGAATGCCCATCTTAGTGCCTTCACAGAGAGACATGTTGAAAGCCGTGGGAACTGACCTCCCATGCTGCTGGTCAAGTTATGATCCCCAACTCTGGCTCCTCAGGGACTCCAGAGCTTCCCATACAAGGTCTCAAATCCCACTTCCCAGGAGGAGGATCAGACTTCTCAGTTGGTTTAGCTGAGCTGCCATTGACCAAGATGGCAAGGAGGAAAGGAAAGGAAACTAACACATGTTAACTAGAGAGATAATATGTGCCCTCCAAAGTGGGCACAAGAACTTCACAGATGGGGAAACTGAGTCTCAGAAAGCTTGGTCATTCACTCAAGTTCACACAGCTAGTAAGCAGGTGGCTGTGGGATACACCTGACAGCCTGGCCCTAATGCTCACCTTGTTCTGCTACCTAGAGTCCAGGGCAGTGCCAAGCCAGACCCACCATTCCCACCAAACTGCACCTCTGACCTGGGTTGCAGTCCTATGGCTTACTGTCCGTGTGTACACAGGCAGGTGTGGCAGGTAGGAGGGAGACAAAGGGTACAGCTCCCTAACATATGACCTCAACCTCTGTCACATGGCTACTGCATAGGAGACCTCACCCCTCGGCCCCATGGCCCCACCCCCAGGAGCTGATAAGGAGCCAGGGTAGCAAGAGAAGGGAACGATAAGTCAAGGGACTGGGCAGGGCTGGCAGCAGGATGGGGCCTTCGCACCCAGGCAAACCGACAGTGCGGGGAGCATGGGCATTGCACAGAAAAGTGGCCTGTGCTGCCTCGGATACCCACCACAGACCAGGACTGGGCACTGGGGGCTGGACAGGAGACTGGGGTTGGGGTGTGTGAGCAGGGAGCCTTAGCCCAGGGAACCGTCAAGAAAGTAGGTCAAGTTTTTCTTGGCTTGTGGAGAAATTCCTGTTATAAATTTATAATGGCGTAGCCAGCCCTAAGGGGTGGAGGTAGGGGAGGAGAAGGGGTGGGTGGGGAAGCCCAGGGGCTGGACACTGGGGCCTGATGCTCTCAGTCAGACAGTGAGGGGCAGGGGGCAAGGGCTGCTGCGGGGGTGGGGATGGACAATAGAGGACGGTCCTCTGATTCCATGTTCATGAAAACATAGTCCTCTGATTCCATGTTCATGCAGCCTAGTGAGACTGCCTGCATCTGTCTGTCTGTGTCTGAATGTCTCTCTCTGGGTCTGGGTGTCTCTGTTCTCCGCGCCCCCCCCAGGCTGTGCCTCGGTGCTTGGCACACCCTGGCTGCGGTGCTGCCCCCGCCTGTCTCCTGCCCTCCTGGCACACTGCCACCACTTGTTTACAGAAGCTGGAAAAATCCACTCGCCAGCCGGAGGCCCAAGGGCCCCCAGGAAGGGAGGAGGCAGGAACAGGAGTGAGCATGAGAGGGGGCAGCCCCGGGGAGCAGACCCTGAGGGCAGCCGAGGAGGACCAGTGTATGCAGGCACAGGCACTGGCTGCTGTGGGCTGGGCAGGGAACACCAGCGGCAGCCACATGGCATGAGCAGCTCCTGCCTCAGGCCAGGGCTCCTGAGGGCCTCCCCCATAGGCTCCCGCCACTTACCAGTTGCTACATTGCAGACTTGGGGCAGTGCCAACCTAAGCCACCATGTTTATTTCCCCTTCCCTCTCCCCTGTCCAGCCTTAACTCCAAATGTGTCTGAGAATTGCCAACGGCCTGCACGTGCCTGCTGGGGGGAGGGGCAGGCTCGCTCTCTGCCCCACCCCTCGGTGCTGAACTGAATGGTGCCCCGGTGCTGGTCGGTACTGCCCAGGCTACAGTCAGCCCCCGGTATTGGGCAGAGGAGCAATGTGCTGTCCTAGCTGCTAGGGCACCCTCATCGGGTATCCAGCAAGAGGCTGGAACCCCTGGGGACTCCTTGACATCTCTCCAGGATGCCCCTGGGCCTCTGGGGTGATACAGAGGTGAGGCAGAGGACCCAGCACCCGAGGAGACACACACCACATGAGTCTATGCTAGCCGCGGCAGAAAAAGGTCAGTGGATAAGGGCCATGGGGGAGGGGTACCCACCCTCTCTCCCCTCCTCCAGAGTCCAGCTTAATGCCCCAAACTCCTTTCTGGCATCCCCTCGGTGGAGGTGTGGGTGGCTCTGCCCCAAGGAGGCCGAGAGGGCAGAGCTACGGGACTCTGTGCCCAAGCTGTACAGCAGGACAGCAACACCCACCTGTCGACTGGCCTGGCCACCCACTTCCTCCTGGTGAGATAAGAGCTGCCGGGTGGCAGTGTGGGCAAGGTGCCCATGGAGGGGAAGCATTTCATTAAGCTTAAGTGCTTCTGCCACGGGGGGACAGGGACACGGGGCCAATGCGGCATCCACGGGCACCAAGCCAGGTTCCCACTGCCTGGCCATCCCACTTTGCAGTCCTGTGAATCTGAGGACACCCCCAAAGGACTCCTGCGGCTGCCAGAGGGGAGTTTCTGTTCCTAGGATCTAGCCCCCAATACTATCCCAATTAACCCTCCTGCATATCTGCTCTGGGCTTTGGCCTCACCTTTCTGGGGCCCCTGAACTTTGTTCTTAGCGCTCTGAAGAAAACCCAGCCCTCCTCGCCAGCCACAGAGACACTTACACATAGGGGGGCTGAGAAAAGGATGTAAAAAGGAGGGGTGGGGAGAAGAGGGAAGGAGGGAGGAGGGGGAAGAACAAAGAGATAGGACAGGGCTGGGGTCTGGGATAGAGCTAGGGGTGACAAGGCAGAAGAGGGAGAGGAAGAAAGGGGAGCCAGAGATGGGGGATGGGGAGAAGGGGTGAGGTAGAAAGGAGGACAGATACAGGGAAGAGAGACACATGAAGGAGGAGAGACAAAGAGAAAGGTAACAAAGAAAGATGGGTGGGGGGGCTTCGTACCCTCCCTAAGTCCCACCCCATGCAGGCAGGGGGGAGAGGGGAGTAGGAATGGTTTCCACGGTGACAGCTGGTTCTTGGTGGCCTGGCATGTGGGCTATTAATAGTGCCGTGGGTAGGTTCACACCTCCCTCTCCCCTTCCCCTCTGCCTGCTGCTAGGGTGGGGGGAGATCCCTCCCCCACCACCCACTCCGGATCACCCAGCCTCCCACCATGGGAGCCAGGAAGGGCAATGCCAAGGGGCCGGGGCTGCCACTGTGGCCCAGACACACAAATGGGCATGCATGGGCACAGGCATCTGTGGGCAGCACTGCCCCCATGCCAGCATGGGCATCACAGGCAGCCACCCACACGGAAGGGCTCTGGGGGTCTGTGGTGGCAGCAGCGCTGCAGCAGTGACACTTGCCCCTGTGTTGAGGGCAGAGGCCTCTCCAGGGCCAGGACCCTCTCTCCCTTCCCACACCCCCTGTTCTATTCTCAGGTGTGGATTGAGCAGGGCTGCCCCACCCAACTCTGTTATCCTAGTGCCAGGAAGGAGAGGAGGAGTGAAGGCGGGAAGGAAGGTACTATTTGGCAGGTGTGATGTGGAGAGGAGTACACACAGACTCAGAGCACCAGCCTGGCGGGCATGGGGAGATGGGAGGAGGGGAGGCGGCACCCCTGGGTGAGCTCTCTCTCACTGGGCCCCCAGGAGACAGGTTCTGGAGCTGGGGGGCCGTGACTCATCACCTAGCCACTGTGGGGCCTTAGAGGCTAGAGAATGGGAGATGGGGTGGGGATCCTCATAAGGGGGAGACTGGTTACTTAAACAAAGGCTCCTCCCTACCCCCCCAAAAGAATATAACAGGAAACCCCCCTGCAGGTCAAAGACAGAAAGACATAAACAGCAGCCTTGACTTGGGCCAGATGCCCAGTATTAACATCAAAGAGTGTGCTTCCTACCCGGCTCCCCCATAGCCTCACCCACCTGCTGCTCTCCTCTCCCTCCTCCTCCCCAGGCCAGCTCCAGTAGGGCATCAAGGTGGGTGCCCAGGTCTGGAGGTCTCCTCCCAGGTGACATCCATCCCCCATGACCACCAGTGGGTGGTCATGCCCACACCCATGCTGGAGAACTCAGCCCTCCTTATCAGCCCAACTCCCCTCGGGAACGGAGGCAGGAGATCCAAGTAGCCAAGAAAGCAGAAGCAGGAGCACCCCCAAGCTGGGCACGGCACATTCTCCCCACCCTCCCCCCAGCAGCCTGTGGGTAATTGGAGCTGGGAGCTGGGGCAGCTGAATGCTGGAGGCACGAATGTCACGGGGCCAAGGCACTTGCTGCAGATGGCACCATGGGTACAAGGCTTGGGGTTCTCCGCCTCACTCCCTCCTCTAAGGCAGTAGAGGAAGTTGCCTGCATGCTCTGGGGAGCATGGCCCAGGAGAGTGGGGGAATGGTGGAGGGGGAAAGAAAGGCAGGGATGTCCACCCAGGCACCCCAGAGGAAGGAGCTAGCCCCTACCCAAGCAGAACTGGCAGAGGCAGAGAGAGACAGAGACAGAGAGACAAGGAGAGAAAGGGAGGAGGGAGGGAATAGGGAAGGAGGGAGGAACAGGGAGGGAGGAGAGAAAGATTGAGAGTATGTGAGAGAGAGAGGGAGGGAAAGAGGGAGGGAAAGGGGGGAAGGGGGAGAGAAAAAGAGGGAGACAGAAGAGGGAGGGAGGGAGGGGGGAAGAGAGAGAGAGAGGGAGGGAAAGAGCGCGCGTGAATGCAGCTGAGTCTCCGGCACACACACGGACACGTGCAGACACACACACTCACTCCGCATGCGCAGAGCCACAGGGCTCTGGGTACCGTTCCAGGAGATATTCAGAGCCCTCCCCAGCCCACACATGCACAAAAACACTCTCACATGGATGCGTGCACAACACACCCACTCAATGATGTGTACAAAAATGCTGAAAGACCAAAGCCTTGGTTCCCCTGTTCCCCCACCCCCATGCCTGGTAAAAGAGAAAAAGAAACAGGCAGCTGGGGCTCTGGGAGCCGAGAGTCGATCTCTTCCTTAGTAGAGGAAGAGAAGAGGAGGAAGGTGGGCCAGGGGCTTGGTCCAAACATTCTGCTCTTGGCCACTGCTGAGGGGCATGGCTGTGCCTTTGGTACCAACCTTTAACCCCCACCCCCAAAACAGGGAAGGGTAGTATTTCCTGGGTACCGGTAACACCCATCTTGCTTCCCTTGTCTACCCAGCAAACTTGTGACCCTTGCTATGACCCCAGCTTTGGCCTGCCAAGTGACACCAAGGTGGAACTACATGTGCCCCTACCACACACCAGTTCCAGATGATTCAGCAAGAGACTGAGAACTGTCTCTGGTTCCAGGTGGCCTGTGTATACCCCACTCTGGCATGCGCCAGGCCCTGGGAAGAAAGGAGAAGCCACAGGCATTGCTCACCAAGCCAGGAGGCAACATGGATTCAACACGGGGGTCATCCCACTTGCGTTACATGCCCTCCCCCTGAGTGAGACAGGAACCACTGTCTCTAGATAATGCAAACCCAGGCCCAAAGTCATACGACTAGTGAATGTCAAAGCCAGGTCTCCCAACCCCCAGCCAGTGCTCTTTCCACCATGGTCATGCTTGCCTCCCGCCCCAAGGGTACAAAAGTCCCCCAAAGTCCCCTAGACACCTCTGCAGTCATGAGAACCAGAGTCGGGTTTTTTTTGTTTTTTTTTTGAGACAGAGTTTCCCTCTTGTTGCCCAGGCTGGAATGCAGCAGTGCAATCTCAGCTCACTGCAATCTCCGCCTTCAGGATTCAAGCAATTCTCCTGCCTCAGCCTCCCGAGTAGCTGGGATTACAGGGATGCACCACCACGCCTGGCTAATTTTGTATTTTTTAGTAGAGATGGGATTTTTCCATGTTAGTCAGGCTGGTCTTGAACTCCTGACCTCAGGTGATCTGCCCTCCTGGGCCTCCCAAAGTGCTGGGATTATAGGCGTGAGCCACCATGCCCAGCTGGGGTTTTGTTTTTTTTTTTAGAGGATGTGGTGGGTGGGGTCTCACTCACTCTGTTGTTCAGGCTGGAGTGCAGTGGCACAATCACAGCTCACTGCAGCCTTAACCTTCTAGGCTTAAGTGATCCTCTGGCCTCAGCCTCCCAAATAGCAGGTAACATAGTCACGCATCACCATGCCTGGCTAATTTTTTAAAGTTTTTTTTAGAGATGGGGTCTCACTATGTTGACTGGCTGATCGTGAACTACTGGGCTCAGGTGATCCTCCTGCCTTGGCCTCCCAAAGTATTGGGATTACAAGTGTGAGCCACGTCGCCCAGCCAAGAACTAGAGTTGCGACTGGATCCCACTCCAAAGGATCTCCATCACCCCTACAGGGTATCCTCCTGTTGTCCCTGCTTCACTTTGAAGGGCATGGCTAAATAAAAGAGGTTTGGAGAGGGGATCCTGATCACCAGACGCTCAAAGGGAAAGAGGCAACCCAGGGCAAAGGGTGGATCTCAAGATGCTGTGCCCACCAAAATGAGTGCCTCAGTTTCTCTCTGCCACCACCTTTCACATTAAGGCCCACTCCATGGAGGGGAGGGGAATCTGGTGTTTATTAACCAGGGCTGGGTCCTGGTTGATCAATGCTGGGACCTCAGGAGGGAAGAAGGGCACTGCCTCCTCTTTGAGCCCACACAAAAGAAAGAGAGGGGATGGCTTTCCTTGTTCTCTCTCCCCCACCCCCAGAGCTCAGCCTCTGAACAGAGATGCAGTGACGCCCAAAGATTTATGCACGTGTCCCTAGCTGAAGGGGTGTGTCCCAGGCTGAGGGGCCAACAGATCCTTTTAAGCTGAAGGGTGAGGGGCAAAGGAGGATGGGGCAGAGGGGGCCTCCTTTGGCCTCTTTCTCATACACTCCAGGTTGCAAAAATTTGTCTGGGAGGAAACGATTACAAGAGGGTGAGAAGGCTGGAAATTAGTGACCCACTGCCTCAGGCCCTAGTCTCACTGAAGTCTAGAAGAGTCAATTCTCCATCAAGCTTCTCTAAGAAACCTGGGAGACCCCAGGCCCCACAGCCTTCCTTCTTTCTTTCTTTTTTTTTTTTTTGAGACAGTCTCACTCTGTCACCCAGGCTGGAGTGCAATGGTGTGGTCTTGGCTCACTGCAATCTCCGCCTCCCAGGTTCAGGCAATTCTCTGGCCTCAGCCTCCTGAGTAGCTGGGACTACAGGTGCATGCCACCACACCCAGCTAATTTTTTTTTTTTTTAGTAGAGATGGGGTTTCACTATGTTGGCCAGGCTGGTCTTGAACTCCTGACCTTGTGATCTGCCCATCTTGGCCTCTAACAGTACTGGGATTATAGCCATGAGTCACCACACCCGGCCTCAGGCCCACAGCTTTCTTCATCCATCACAACAGCTCACACAATACAGTTTGTTATTAACTAGGCACTTTTTAAAGCATTTTTCCTCAAAAAAGCTAAATGAGGTAGACATGATCATCCCCAATTTACAGATAAGGCAACGGGGAAGTTAAATGTCTTGCTCAAAGTCACACATCCAGTGAGTGAGAGCTGGGATTCAGACCCAAGCATTCCATCATCATCACCATCATCATCCCTATTCCTAACTGTGATGGCATATCACCTGCTTGAGGGATAATGCCTTGTTCTTTAATCCAGCGACGTGTTCCCTGAGACCAAGCTTTGGTCTTTGCCCCGAGGGCTCTGTCAGTGCCTCCACCTCCAAATAGGCCAAGGCTAGAGGGAGCATGGCCAGAAGTGCTTGGTGCCCCCGGGCCCTGTGCCTCCTACCCGAGTTCCTCCTCGTCAAATGCCCTCTCCGGAAGAGGTTCCCCTTCTAGGCTGGAACCTGCACTCATGGGTGGGAGGGCCTCGCTCAGCCCACACTTAGTCTGGGCAGCTGTGCCCTCAGAACCAGGCCCTGAGGCTGGGAAAAGAGGACACAGCTGTTGGGCATCTCTGAGGTGCGCCTCAGCTGCCAGGGGTGTGGAGAAAGGTCACTGTGAGCCCTGCCACGGACCCAACTCAGGAGGGTCCTGCCAGCTCCTGCCACTGCCCATGGGGTGGTTCTTTTCCAGCTTGGGCCAGTGTCTGGGGAGCCTTGTCACTGACTTGTTTAGGAGCTGCTAGCTGGCTGCAGCCTGCATCCTGAGGGTGCCCACAGAACTGGTCTGGCTGCCCGAGGGGCAGCATGGGCAGTGGCTGTCCCCCCTCCCTTTCCCCATTCCCAGTCCCTAAAACTTGCTGGCCACAGCTGCAGCAGTAAGGAAGTGCAGGAAGTCCTGAGCAGCCAGCTGAGCCCACCCCCCTGGCCCCCCACACCAACCTTAAGCTGACCCCAGAGGCTGCCTGGTGTAGCGGGTGGGGGGGTGGGGGGGCAGAGGGGCGGAGATTGGGTATTAACAACGGGAAAAGTATGAAGAACATCACTGCCAGTCCCCAGCTCTGAGACAAGGACAGGGGTAGACAGGGGTAGCGACAGGATGAGAGAGAGTTACAGACTGGCAGAGAAGGGGAGAGAGAAAGAGAGAGAGAGAGAGAGAATCAGACACTGCAAGACAGAGCAACAGAAAGAGAGAGTTAGAGAGAAATTCCAAGTCAAAAATACACATCACTCATGCAGACAGTCGCCAGCCGATGGCCTCTTAAGGAAAGCTTCCAAGTTTGGGTAGCAGGGTCCAGGTGACAAGAGGGGCGGCCAGACTCAAGGTGGGATGCAGGAACTCAGCTGGGGGTGACTGAGTGTTCCCAGGAAAGGCCCGGGCAAATGACTCAGAGCATGGGCAGTTTGATATCCCTGAGCTTTTCGGGATGAGTGCAGCTCTCCCCTCACCCAGAAGTCAAGAGAATCCCAGCTTCTAGAAGTCCCTGGACATGCTCTGAGCCCCATACTCGGCCTTCTGGAACCCCCCTGCACCCTCCGTCTTTGCTCTTGTTTCTCTGACCCTCCAAAAGAAAATAAAAGTAAAAAAAAAGCCCATTCCCACAGAGTGGCTGGGCCTAGAGGAAGAAGGCAGGAAGAAGCTGAAAGGGAAAAGTCTGTGATTGTGTGCATCTAGGTGTGTGCTTGGCTGCACAGGCTACAGTTGTGTGCATCTGGAATTATGTGGACACGACTGTTTGTGTGGACCTGGGCCCTGTGAACTCATTCTGTACCTGAGTTCAGGGGCCCATGTGCAAATGAGTGCACCTGTGTCCGCAGGTTCCACAGTCAATCAACTAACAAGTAGTTACAAAGCAGCCATTGTGCTAGGCTCTGGGTGCGATCCGGAGCTCTTCAAATGATTCTCCCAGGTCTCCAAGAGCTCACTGTCTAGTAGGGTTGGTATGTCAAGCAACAGAGACCAAAAACATGTCATCGGGAATGCATGCTTTGCACCATTACGCAGCAACACCTTTTCATACAGCCAAATTTAATTTTCTTGGGAGCAAGGGTTTTCTTGTCTACAGAACCTCAGAGCTCCACAGTAAGAGTCCAGGAAAATACTTGTTGCTAAGTTGTGTATACATGTGTTGATGTATAACTGTGTTTGCATCTGACTGAGTGACAGCTACTGTCACGGCAAGCAATGATGACTGTGTGACTGGGCTTATGTGAGCACGTGTGTGCCTGTGAGTGACAGGGTCTTTTGTAATTGTGCGGCTGTGTGCAATTGCTCTGTGTGCATGCATGCATGTGACAGTGACTTTTTCTGTGTGGGTGACAGCAACTCCTCCTTGCCCGTGTGTGACAGCCTCTCCGTGTGACCCTGTGCGTAGGTATGTGCCATGGGTCGGTCTCCATGCTTTTGGTCTCCCGTGGGTATGTCCCACCCCCTGAGCTCCAGGGTGCAGCAGCAGCCTGCCTCTTCCCTTGTCCCCATGTGGGTGTGTCCAGCAGCTCCTGTCCTTGAGTCCGCCTGGGTGTCCCTGGGTATGCCTGTGGCTGTCTGTGTGGACATATCTCTGTGTCTGCGTGTCACTTTTGCTTTCCCCCCATCTTGGACAACAGCCCCCTTCATCCCCTCCCCCTCTTGGAGATGAAGCCAGCACTGAGGGGCAGGCTCCCATCTCACTGGCTTTCCTTCTGTGTCCCCCACCCCCACCTCTGGACCGGTGGCTCTTTCAATTGCCCCTGTCATCCCCCCAGGCCTTTCTTTCACGCTGGGCAAGGGAGGGCCCCAGATGGAGAAGGGGAACCAGAGACACGTTGCAAGGGGAGGGAAAAAGGTGGGGTACACACACACAGGTCCATTTCTCCCTCTCCTCCCCAGCCAGCAACTCTCCTAATCATCTAGGCACCATCAAGTGCACCCCCTCCACACACACATTCCCCCCAGCAGCAGCGTTTTTGCAATTAGAGTGTTGCAACCAGACAGCCATGCTCCACTGGAAGGCGGGTGAAGGGGGGTAACTTCCCTCTCCCTGGACCCATGCAAGCCCACCCCCGCCACCGCACTCATACTGCCCTCCGCAGCTGGAGGCAGCTTTGCAAAGGCTACTCGGCCTCAAAGGCTAGGGGTGGGGGCTGGGGGGGGCAGGCCTCCGACGCACCGTAAACAAACCGCGGAGCGGCGGGCGGGGGAGCTCCGGCGGCCGGCAACGGGGCTTGGCCCGGGAATGCGCAGCAGGCTGGCCGGACAGAGGCCGGGCGGGACGTCGAGGGGGAGGCCCGGACGCCATCTCCGCCTGCAAACCCCCGGGCCCACCGACCTCCAAGCAACACCTCCCTTCCCCAGGGCGTCAGCTGCAAGCTCCTGGGCTCGTGACAGGGTCACTGGGGCGCCGGGAAAGGCTGAGGCTGACAGCGGGTACGCCCTGGGCGACCCTGGCCCGCCTGGGAGCTGGCCACGGAGCCCCGCGGCTTTGCATAATCAATCGCGAGGCATTTGCATATTAATGCCCCCTCGCTCCCTCCTCCTTACCTCGGCGTGGCGCGCTGGACCGGGCTGGGCAGCGACGCGGGGGTCTCAGCGCCCAGTGCCGTGGGCGTCCATGGGGGGCCGGTGGGGCCCGGGCCGCCCGCCTCCTGCGCCCGGGTGTGAGTGCGAGTGAACGCGGGGGGGGGGCGGGGGGCGAGTGTGGCGGCCCCGCGGCTCCTCCGGCAGAGGCGGCGGCCGCTCTGGCTCCTCCCTCCCCCGCCCCGCTCCGGCTGGGGCTCGGGCTCCGCGCGCCCGGCCGGCTCGCGGCTGCTCCCTGCAGGCCGCCTCGCCACCGCCCGCCCCCGCCCCCCGCCCCCTGCCGCGCCCCGGGACCCCCGCCAGCGGCCCGGCAGCCCCTCGGCCGCCCCTGCCCCGCCCCGCTCGGACTCACCCTCCCCCGCCGGGCGGCTCCCGCAGGAGTGGGTACTTGGTGACATATTTTGGAAGAGATGTCATTAAAAAATAGCCTTTGCTTGCCGGGAGAATTGGGGGTTTTCGGGTTTGCACCATGGGGTGGGGAAGAAAGTACCGAGGAGCCGCCTGCACCTTACACATGAGGAGAAAGCCTAAACACCAAACGCTTGCAGGTGTAGAGTTTGTTTAGGAGTTCGGGTCCCTTCTCCGCCAGTAACTCACTGTGTGACCTTGACAAACCACCACTGCTGTCGGGGCAGAGCTTCCTCAAGCTTCAGCCGCGAAGGCTGGGCAGATCACCCCTGACGTCCTTTTAACTTCAATCATCCTGTGTTTTTAATCCTTGTGTGGGCTCAGTACCTCCCTCCCCTCTCATTTCTAACATCGATACCGATCCACTGCCTCCCCTTTCCAACATCACCCTTCTCCATATAGGCTCTTTCTATTCTCTGTCACCAGCCATTTCCCCAACAATCTGCTCCCTCTCCTCACCTCGGGGAGGGGACAAGATTTGCCATACCCCCTCAATTCCTAGCTCCTGGGTGGTGGTATTTCCCCCCGTGTTTGCTCCCACCAAAATCCAAATGGTACCAGAGTCAATCTAAGGAAGCCGGTGGGCTGCATACAAATGGACCCCCTAATCCAACCCAAAGGAGAGGTTTCCACTGTGCCAGCCCCACCCCCAGCACACATACACACACACGCAACACACACACACACAACACACACACACACACGCATCTGCAATTCATGGACATAAAACCAACCCAGTGACGCCAGAGCCCCTTTCATCTCGGGATCTCCCAGTTCCAGGCCAAGCCCTAATTACCCCAGCACGCCCCTGGCCCCGCCGGTTCCCCTGCTGTCATTAGCCCAGTTTTACCAGTGGGGGCCACAGCCTTCCCACGGCTCTCAGGGTGGGGCCCTGCTACACAGTCTGCTCTTGGAGAGGGGTGTGTGTTTGTGTGTGAGCGTGTGTGTCAGGGGGAGCTGCTCAGCTACTGGCCCAGGTTATACTGGATAGAATCACTTGCCGAGTGTGGGATCCTGACCCACAGCTTATCCAAGCTGGGCTGCCCTTGCTCATGTCTCAGTCTCAGCCTCCTGCATCCTCAGTGCTGTTGGAGCCACTTCTTTCACAGGGGATACTGGAGTTTGTAATGCTTGGCGGAGGGGAGGGTACCTCTCTGGGGGTCCCTGGAACCATGGAGATGAGAAAAGCAGCTGGGATGAAATCTATGGCATGCAGAGTGCAGCGGTGGTGTTGAGGGCATTGCCATAGGTGAAGGGAGCCTGTGAGGTGCAGTGGCAGCTAGAAGGGGGAGTTGAGGCAGCAGCGTGCAGTGTCTCCACGAGGTAAGCGAACCTGTGTTCAGTCTGGGCTCACGGGAGACAAGCAACAGCTGCAGTGTGGGGCAGGAGGCTGCAGCGTGCAGAGTCAGTGCAGTGAGCAGAATGAGGTGCACTGAGGGTGGCTGCCTGCCGGTGGGTGCCACCTCCTCGGTGATCAGGTTTGGCCGAAACCCTGGGGTGCACGGCTACAGTGTATAGTGCTTGGGGTCTGTGCTCTACCCTGTGTGGAACTAGTCCGTTGGGATTGGGCTGCTTAAGGAGCTGGGAGGGAATCCTGATGCATGAGATACATTTATACTCTGCATCACAAAGACAGAACTAGGAGGCAGTGGGGAGGGCCAGCAGTCATCTGGATTGGGGCTGGAGTGATGGAGTCCAGAGGCGGAGGAGGAAGGTGCTGTGGTTTTGTCTCCCTTCCATCCTGGCTTTCCCCACCATATCTCTCTTTGATGCAAGGCCCTATAATATTGTGTGGGGGAAGACTTTCTGAAATCCTAGATCCAAAGCCATATAAAATGATGTGCCTTCTGATTCACTTTTTTTTTCCTGAAGGGCAGAGTAAGGCACTCAAAGACAAGGGTTTACCATTTCCATCTTCTCCCCCACTCCTTTTTTTTTTTTTTTTTTTTTTGAGATGGAGTTTTTCTCTTGTTGCCCAGGCTGGAGTGCAATGCTGTGATCTTGGTTCACTGCAACCTTCGCCTCCCAGGTTCAAGCGATTCTCCCGCCTCAGCGTCCCTGTAGCTGGGACTACAGGCATGTGCCACCATGCCAGCTAATTCTGTATTTTTTTTAGTAGAGACGGGGTTTCTCCATGTTGGTTAGGCTGGTCTCGAACTACTGACCTCAGGTTATCCATCCGCCTTGGTCTCCCAAAGTGCTGGGATTACAGGTGTGAGCCACCATGCCCAGCCCCCATCTTCTCCTTTAAAAAATTTATTATTATTATTAGAGACAGAGTCTTCCTCTTTTGCCCAGGCTTGGGTGCAGTGGCACAGTCTTGGCTCACTGCAACCTCCGCCTCCTGAGTTCAAGGGATTTTCATTTCCCACCCTCCCAAGTAGCTGGGATTGTAGGCATGTGTTAGCATGCCCAGCTAATTGGTTTTTTTAATTTTTTGGTAGAGAAGGCATTTCACCATGTTGGCCAGGCTGGTCTTGAACTCCTGGCCTCAAGTGATCCTCCTGCCTTGGCCTCCTAAAGTGCTGGGATTACAGGCGCGAGCCACCGTACCGGCCACCCCTATCTTCTCTTTACCTCTCTCTCTTTCCTGGGCTCCCAGTATGGACTGGTGACAGATCTGGGCAGGACAAAGTGAAGGGCACACTGCCTTCAAAGCAGGCCTCTGCCCAGGTGCCAGGATCCAGTCCAGGTCTGGGCTTAGAACCCCTGTCCCTGTGTTGCATCCTCTGTCTTCCCACCCCACTCACCCTGCCCACCCATTTCTTGAAGCTGCTAGCTCTTCTTAGATTCAGTTCATCCTCGGCTCTGGCTCTGTCCTTGTCATGAAACCCCCCATCAGGGCTGTCCCCTCCCATTCTCCATCTCTGCTTCAGCGCATTCCCCGAATCTATCAGAAGGGTAGGGGTGGCATGAATAAGGATGGATAGACTCTCCAAGGGGATATGTCTGATGGCCCCTGCAGCTGAGATTTCCGTTGCCAAGGAGGTAGCAGAAACAGCCTGTTCTCTGGGCTCCCATCAGAACAGCCATGTCCAGGCTCCTCCCTCTCTTCCCCCCTCTCTCCCTCCCTTCCTTCCAGACTATTGCTAGGAAGCACCCCAAGATTTCTTGAGGATACGACCTCTAGGAAACAAGGTAACCAGATATCTTTCTGAAGAGGTTTTTTTTCAAAGTCTGGCAGCTAAGACCCCACACAGCATCTTCTACCCCTGCCCAGAAGCCTTACACATCTCTAGCAGTTTGGGGAAACAGGAGACAGTCCCCTCTACCAGCCACCCTGGAACAAGCTCTGTGGCCTGGCCTCAGTAATTCCCCTCCTCTAGGTCAGCCTTGACCTCCTGGGCCTAGGTCAGCAAGTGATGGCACGTCCAGCATACACCTCTAGACTCTGCAGATAGAGCTGAACTTACTGGGGGTGCTCTGGAAAGACAGCAGAGGAAACTGAGGCTCCACCAGCCAAGAGAACTCAAAGCTCAGATGTTTCTCCCTCTGAGGGATTTCCCAATCAAGAAGAGTGGTGGAAATGGAGGAAAGAAAGTTGGAGAGCAGACTGGGCAAGGTGGCTCATATTACCAGTACTTTGGGAGGCTGAGATGGTAGGATCTCTTCAGGTCAGGAGTTCAAGACCAGCCTGGGCAACATAATGAGACCCCCCCCATCTTAAAAAAAAAAAAAAAACCCACAAATGATCTGGGTGTGGTGGCGTGCACTGCACCTTCAGTCCTGGCTACTTGGGAGGCTGAGGCAGGTGAGAGATTGGGAAATTAGCAAATAATTACCCTGGTAAGAGAAAGTGACCATTTAATTTTCCCTTTTGTCCCATCAGGTGCCCTTGCTATGGGTCACAAAAGAGGGAGCCAGGGAAGAGACCAGGACTGGCTGAGCCTTGCTTTTGGTAGCTGAGGTAAGAAATGGAAAAAGAAGCTGACACCTTTTCCAGGCTGTCTTTCAGGGTTTCTCCTACCTTTATTCATTCATCTGACACTTTTTTTTTTAAGCATTTAATACGTGCGAAGTATTAGATTCCCCAAATGCTCCCAGCTTCTGGTTTCACTTTGCCTTATAGTCTTCTCATCCCGTCTTTGCCAGCAGGAGAGAGGAGAGGAGGGGGAGCAAGGAAGTCTCCCTTGCTATCAGAGTTTGGGGCTTACCTTTCTGCAGCTATCGCCCTCCAGTTAAAGGAGAGGATGGGGCAGTATGATATGGAAGCCAAAAGTAGAAAGTAGAGCAGCTCTCAGGGCCTGGAGGGAGGGGCGATACAAAGGAAATGGCAGGCTCACCTCGCTACTCAGCCACTGTCTGGTCCAGGCCTCAGGATCACAGGCCTCTCTTCTCTGTGCGAGGAATATGGAGAAGGAAGGCCATCCTTCCGGGTGTTAGAGGGGAAGCCACTCCAAGAGTTGATTCAAATTCTGCCTTTCACTCTCCAGGGGCAGTGGGAAGACAGAGACAGCGCCTGTGGGGGACAGGCGCTGTGGGTGGAAGTGACACCCTGAGCTGAGTCCCTGAGGTGCAGCCACCTTGCAGCCTCTTTTCCATCACCCCATCCCCCAGATAGATAGAAAGCAGGGATTTTGCTTTGGTGACTGGTATGGGGAGGAAACTGGTTTGGAGCCAGCTGTGTATGAGTGTGTGGGAGTGACTGTCTTTCTTTTCCCATCCACCTGCTGCCCATAGTGGGGGGACCCAGGCAAGCTTCCAGAGAAAAATGTTCCACTTCGGGAAAAGGAATGACTCAGTTTCCCTATGGAGAGAAGGGAGGCTGACACCCTCAGTGCCTTGTATGCTTACCAACGATTTCAATGTTTCTGGGTTTTTGGGTCTGGACTCTTGCCACTTTTCCTTATACTGTTTTCTAGCCTAGATAGATAAGGAATGTCCCCTTCCCCTTGGGTACCCAGAATCCTGTTTCTCGCTGCCTCTTACCTCACTCTGGCCTAGCTACTTTTCTGACACTTCTCCAGGTGTTGCCATGTCACTCTGACTGGTTGACTTCCACCTGCCCCTGTTCTCTCTCTAGCCAGGGTAGCCAACAAGATGAAGAAAGAGCTTGGGGCTCGGGGCTAGGACAGCAGAGGTGGAAGCTCAGCCCCTGTCCCTGTTGGGAGGGAATGAACAGCCAAAGAAAGTGGGGGAAGTAGGAAGGGGCTTTGAGATGGGCCGGGGGGCTATTTGTTGTACACCCAAAGGAAATGTTAGCATCTCTCTTTTCACTCTTTGGAGGATTATCATGGGGTCCTGTGCTTGCAGTGAGCCAGACAGCTCAAGGGGGTCCCTAGGAAGATATTGTGGTATGGAAGGAAGAGGTGGTATAGGAAAGGCTGCCTCTCATGTTTACAGACTAGAGAGGCAGGAAGGTCAAAGTGGAGAAATTAAAAATGGTCCTTGCCCAGAGCTAAGGGAGTCCTTGTACATACGTCCAGCCTTCGGGGAAACCTTGCCAAGCCTAGAGAAAGGGCTGCTGGTGGGAGGTGGGGAGACAGAGAAGGCAGATGGCCTGACTACAAAAGCCGCCTCCCTGTCACTGCGAAGTGGGGAGGAGGTACCTCCCTAGAACGCTGCCAGGCTCTCTGCCAGAGGGAATGGTTTGAGCTCAGAATATCACCATCCTCAGGGCCCAAATAGTCCCCAGTCCTGTGTGGACTGGACCCTGCACCCACTAACTCAGCCAGGAGCAGTCACAGAGTTGACAGCTTCTCTCCAAGAGAGGCAGTTTGGGCTCTGAGGGATGGGGCAGGAGCTCCAGGATGATCCAGGAATGGCTCCAGGTGGGAGGGGGAGCCTCAGGCTGCACAAACAGACATGGAATGAGAGCAGGGGAGCAGGCGAAGGTAGAGTGAGGGCCTGGGAGAAGACAGGAAGTCAGATACGTGAGAGACTGAGGAGAAGCAGGGTTCGAGGCAGTCTCAAGTGTGAGTGGAGTAACGGGGGCCGTCTGGAAGGTGAAGGTGAGAAATCCATGTTGTCCCTTCTTCCTGCTTTAGAAGCTTTGGCAACACATGTTTGGCAGCTGTTTTGTATACACACTACACCCCAGTGATATCACTTGGGGAGGCACAAAGGGAGCTGAAGGGAGGGGTGTGGACTGAGTATATGGTGAGGGAGAAAGGCCATAGGCAATACCAACCACAGGGGACATCACCCGACCCTCCTTTAGCCACACTCTTCCCTTTGGAACAGAAGGCCTTGACTCCCTGTTTAGATCACACTCTAGACACCCAGGGTGCTGTAATTCTCTGCCCAAATGTCCACAGTTTTGCTTCCAGAGCCTTAGTGGGCTGCTCTCCCAGCTTTATCCTCCTGAGGACTGATTTTGCCACTCAGAGGGTGAGGAAAGAATGGCTGTCAGAGGCTAGGTGTGGTGGCTCACACCTGTAATAACAGCACTTTCAGAGGTGGATCACCTGAGGTCAGGAGTTCGAGACCAGCCTGGCCAACATGGTGAAACCCTGTCTAATAAAAATACAAAAATTAGCCAGGCGTGGTTGCATGCGCCTGTAATTCCAACTACATGGGAGGCTGTGGCAGGAAAATCACTTGAAACTGGGAGGTGGAAATTGCAGTGAGCTGAGATTGCACCATTGCATTTCAGCCTGGGCAACAGAGCAAGACTCTATCTCAAAAAATCAATCAATCAATCAATCAAATAAAGAATGGTTGCTGGGGAATACAGATTGAGCTTGAACTTGTCAACTACGATACTAGGATATCGGGCCTGGCTAAAGGCCTCCATGTTTATTTCTTTATTATTTTGTTAGAGCTAAGAGGCTCGTTATGTTGCCCAGGCTGGATTTGAACTCCTGAGCTCAAGTGATCCTCCTGCCTCAGCCTCTTGAGTAATATACTCTTATTCCTGGTTGTAAATATTAGGGATGACCCCAGTCCATAGTATGGGGAGGGATGAGGACTATGCATAAGGAGGCTCAGACACTGAACCCAGAGGTGGGTAACCTTTGCTTTTGGGTTTCTCAGTGGGGGAAAGAAAGGCTATGCTCAAGGCCCTGGACATAATAATTTATATACGGACCTGTGGGATAAACAAGATTTAAACAACAACAAACTTAAAAGAAAATTGAGGAGAATTGCCTGAACCCAGGAGGTGGAGGTTGCGGTGAGCCGAGATCGCGCCATTGCACTCCAGCCTGGGTAACAAGAGCGAAACTCCGTCTCAAAAAAAAGAAAGAAAGAAAGAAAGAAAATTGGGGCCCGGCACTGTGCTTTACGCCTGTAATCGCAGCCCTTTGGGAGACCAAATGGGCGGATCACTTGAGGTCAGGAGTTAGAGACCACCCTGATTAACATGGAAAAACCCTGTCTCTACTAAAAAAAAAACAAAAATTAGCCGGGCGTGGTGGTGCATGCCTGTAATCCCAGCTACTTGGGAGACTGAGGCAGGAGAATCTCTTGAACCTGGGAGGCTGAGATCTCGCCATTGCACTTCAGCCTGGGGAACAAGAAACTCCATCTTAAAAAAAAAGTTTTTGATTTACAGGAAAAAAAAAATGAAGGTGATAGAGGATCCCCCACATATTCTGCACCCAATTTTTCTTTGATTAACATCTTAGCATTAATATGATGCATTTGTAACAACTCATTAACTAATATTGGTACATTATTATTAACTGAAGTCCATGCTTTATTTAGATTTCCTTAGTTTTTATCCAGTATTCCTTTTCTCCTCCATGATCACATTCAGAAAACCACATTACATTTAATCATCAGGTCTCCTTAGCCCTCTTAGCTGTGACAGTTTCTCAGAATTCCTTTGATTTTGATCACCTTCACCTTAGTTTCCTCCTTACTTTCCCTTGTATTCATTAACTATGGAGTTCCCGGAGATTCTGGCAGGACTGTCAGATTCGGGGTGGTGATCTGTGTGCAACTAAGGCACGTCAGTGTCGCTTTTGAAATATAGGTATGGAAATGAGAATAACTCTGGTAGCCCCAGGGGCTTAGGAGAACAGAAAGAGGGCCAGAAAAAGAGAAAGATCGTATTGCTGAACGCAACACCCTTGGCCTCCACGCCACTCCCTTGTCCCCAGCCACACCCTTGCTGCACCTACTAACAAGGCTAACGAACGAAAGGGTGTCGGAATACGATGGAGAAGCCCGGTCGACAGTGACGACGTGGGCAACGTCGGGTTACGAGCGGCCTTTCGAGCTCGTCGAGTCTTTGAGTCTCTGTGGCGCCTCAGCTCCTGGATGTCCTCCCTTAACGGAGAGGAACAATGCGGGCCGACTAGCCTAGTCCCTTAGTTTCCTCGCCAGCACAGACAAATACGGTTTCCGTCCAAGGAACTACAATTCCCAGAAGACAGCGGGGCGTTCCTTGCTGCATTTCTGTTGGTTGGCATTTGTTACTCCCAGCCAATAGAAAGTGAACTTCTTGACAAGGGTCAAAATGGCGATGCCTAGGACCTAGAACTGGATTGTGTGGTAGGCTTAAATTTGGGGAGGTGGTGGATGAAAAGGAAATTGGGAGGTATAGTTACAGGGTTGGAGAAGGTGGAGTTAATGAGGGGACAAATCTAAACTTGGCGTGGTGGTGGCCGAGGGATGCATTTAGAGCTAAGGGCGTAATTAGGCAACCAGGACTGGCTTAACCCCTTGATGTCCTCCTCAGTCTTTCTATTAGTTCCTTTGATACTTTCTTCATTTATTTATTTATTTTTGAGACGGAGTTTCACTCCTGTGCCCTGGCTGGAGTGCAATGGCGCGATCTCGGCTCACCGCAACCTCCGCCTCCGGGGTTCAAGCGATTCTCCTGCCTTAGCCTCCCGAGTAGCTGGGATTACAGACGTGCGCCGCCGAGGCCCGGCTAATTTTGTATTTTTAGTAGAAATGGGGTTTCTCCATGTTGGTCAGGCTGGTGTCGAACTCCCCATCTCAGGGGATCCACCCGCCTTGGCCTCTCAAAGTGCTGGAATTACAAGTGTGAGCCACTGCGCCTGTCCCAGATACTTTCTTCTTAGTGCCCCAGTTTAAGGAAGGGTGGTTTAGGGGGAGAGAGCCTGACAGGAGCTTGCCTTTACCTCTTTTTCTTTCAAATTCCTCTACTTCACTTAAATCTTCCGCATCTTCTCCTTTCTATTTAATTTTGCCTTCCCCTGTTCTCCTTAGAACTTCGTCTCTTTTTGTTTAGCTCCATTTCTCTCACCTCAAAGCCGGCCGCCACAGGCGCCAGAGTGAAATCATGAAGGTGGTGAACCTGAAGCAAGCCATTTTGCAAGACTGGAAGGAGCGTTGGAGTGACTACCAATGGGCAATCAACATGAAGAAATTCTTTCCCAAAGGAGCCACCTGGGACATTCTCAACCTGGCATGTCTCAAGTGAACTGGAAAAAAAAGGATGGGAGGGATAAAGCCAGAGAAGTTGTAATCGCTCAGTCATTTTTGTTATTCCCCTTGCAGATGCATTATTGGAGCAGGCCATGATTGGACCATCTCCCAATCCTCTCATCTTGTCCTACCTGAAGTATGCCATTAGTTCCCAGGTAAGCTCCCTCCAAACTCCCACCAAGAAATGAGAGTTTTGGGGGTAAAAAACTTGGAGTGCGTTTGGTGCATTTGGGCCCTGGTGGTTCATGCCTGTAAACCCAGCATTATGAGAGGCCGAGGTGGGCGGATTGCTTGATCCCAGGAGTTTGAGACCAGCCTGGGTAACATGGCAAAGCCCAATCTCTACCCAAAAATATAAAAAGTTAGCCCTGTGTGGTGGCACCCCTGTAGTCCCAGCTACTTGGAAGGCTGAGGTGGGAGGATCACCTGAGCCCTGGGAGGTCAAAGCTGCAATGAGCCATGATCCTGCCGCTGCACTCCAGCCAGAGCAACAGGGTGAGACCCTGTCTCAGAAAACAAACAAAATTTAGAGTACAGTTGTGCGGTTGTCAGTCTACTCTTTCTGGATGAATTTGTTTGAATAGATCATTTCACTGAGTTTCAGTGATCTCATTAAAACAATAGTACTTCGGGCCGGGCGCGGTGGCTCACGCCTGTAATCCCAGCACTTTGGGAGGCTGAGGCGGGTGGATCACGAGGTCAAGAGATTGAGACCATCCTGGTCAACGTGGTGAAACCCCGTCTCTATTAAAAATACAAAAAATTAGCTGGGCATGGTGGCGTGCGCCTGTAATCCCAGCTACTCGGGAGGCTGAGATGGGAGAATTGCCCAAGCCCAGGAGGCGGAAGTTGCGGTGAGCCGAGATCGCACCATTGCACTCCAGCCTGGGTAACAAGAGCGAAACTCCGTCTAAAAAAAAAAAAATAGTACTTCATTTGTTATGATGAATATTACATTCATGTATTCTGCTAGGAGTGGTAGGAGGTAGCACAGGCCTGTGGCCCCACCTACTCAGAAGGCTGAGGTGGATGGATTGCTTGAGCCCAGGAGTTTGAGGCTGCAGTGAGCACTGATTGTGCCACTGAGCTCCAGCCTGGGCAACAGAACAAGACTCCATCTCTTAAAAGCAAGGACCAGGCGTGGTGGCTCACGCCTGTAATCCCAGCACTTTGGGAGGCTAAGGCAGGCAGATCACCTGAGATTAGGAGTTCAAGACTAGCCTGACCAATATGGAGAAACCCCTTCTCTCCTAAAAATACAAAATTAGCGAGATGTGGTGGCACATGCCTGTAATTCCAGCTACTCGGGAGGCTGAAGCAGGAGAATTGCTTGAACCCGGGAGGCGGAGGTTGCGATGAGCTGAGATCGTGCCATTGCACTCCAGCCTGGACAACAAGAGTGAAACTCTGTCTCAAAAAAAGAAAACAAAAAAACCCCACCACCAACAACAACCAAAAGAAAAAGGATTCCATTTACTTATTCTGTCAACAAATGTTCATGAATGCTTATACGTGCAAGACAGTTTTAGCCCCTGGGGACACAGCTGTGAACAAGACCTGATCCCGGTACACACAGAATTTAGTGGGTAATACAGACATGTAAATAAGCAGTCACTGGATGAGTTTATGATAAAGGTTAGCATAGAGTACAGATGCTCCTCAGCTGACAGTGGGGTTATGTTCTGATATACCCCTCAGAAGTTGAAAATGTACTTAATATACATAACTTGCCAAAGGTCTTATATCTACCTTAAATGTACTCAGAACACTCTAGCTTACAGTTGGGAAAAATCATCTAACACAAAGCCCGTTTAATTTATTTTTATTTTTGTTTTTTGAGAAGCCTGCCACCCAGGCTCGAGTGCAGTGGTACAACCTCGGTTCACTGCAACCTCTGCCTCCTGGTTCAAGCAATTCTCCCTGCCTCAGCCTCCTGAGTAGCTGGAATTACAGGCACTGGTCACCATGCCTGGCAAATTTTTTTGTATATTTTAGTAGAGGCGAGGTTTCACCATATTGGCCAAGCTGGTCTTGAACTCCTGACCTCAGGTGATCTGCCTGCCTTGGTCTCCCAAATTGCTGGAGTTACGGGCATGAGCCACCATGCCTGGCCCACAAAGCCTATTTTATAATGAAGTGTTGAATATCTCATGTGATTTATTTATTTTTATTTTTTGAGACAGACTTTCACTCTGTCACCCAGACTGGAGTGCAGCCGCACAGTCACGGTGCACTGTAGCCTCCAACTCTCTGGTTCAGGTGATCCTCCCATCTCAGTTTCCTGAGTAGCTGAGACTACAGGCGTGTGCCCAGCCAATTTGTGTATTTTTTGTATAGCCTGGGTTTTTCCATATTGCCCAGGCTGGTCTTGAACTCCTGGGCTCGAGCAACCTACCCTCCTTGGCCTCCCTTTGTGCTGGGATTGCAGGCATGAGCAGCCGTGCCTGGTCTCAGGTAATTTATTGGATATTGTACTGAAAATGAAAACAATTATTGTATGGCTATTTATTTTTGCATATTTAGTGGGGGTACAAGTGCAGATTTCTTTTGTGTGTGTGTGTGTGACAGTCTTTATTGTTCAGGCTGGAGTGCAGTGATGTGCACTCCTTGGCTTACTGCAACCTCCGCCTCCTTGGTCAAGTGATTCTTGTGCCTCAGCCTCCTGAGTAGCTGGGACTACAGGCACCTGCCATCACACCCAGCTAATTTTTGTATTTTTAGTAGAGATGGGGTTTTGCCATGTTGGCCAGGCTGGTCTCAAACTCCTGATCTCAGATGATCCACCTGCCTCAGCCTCACCAAGTGCTGGGATTATAGGCATGAGCCACCGTGCCTGGCCAGAAGTGCAGATTTCTTATGTGCATATATTGCATCATGGGAAATCTGGACTTTTAGTATACCCATCACTCCAACAGTGAACATTGTACCCAGTAAGTAATTTTTCAACCCTCACTCCACTCCCACCTTCCCACCTTTTATATTGTCTAGTGTCTATTAGTCCACCTGTTGTTTAGCTCCCACTTATCAGTGAGAACATGTGGTATATGACTTTCTCTTTCCTAGTTATTTCACTGAGGTTAATGGCTTCCATGTATGAGCACTTGAAGTCTAATTTTTTTCTTTTTTGAGACAGTCTTGCTCTGTCGCCCAGGTTAGAATGCAGTACTGTGATCTTGGCTCACTGCAACCTCTGCCTCCTGGATTCAAGCAATTCTCCTGCCTCAGCCTCCCGAGTACCTGGGAACAGGTGCCCATCACTCCTGACCTCATGATCCACCTGCCTTAGCCTCTCAAAGTGTTGGGATTACAGGCGTGAGCCACTGCACCCAGCCAAAGTACAATTTCTACTAAATGCGTATCTCATATCTTTTTTGAGACAAGGTCTTACACTGTGACCCAGGCTGGAGTGCGGTGGTGTGATCTCTTCTCACCGTAACCTCCACTTCCTGGGCTCAAGTGATTCTCCTGCCTCAGTCTCCTGAGTAGCTGGGAACACAAGTGCACACCACCACACCCAGCTAATTTTTGTACTTTTAGTAGAGACAGGGTTTTACCATGTTGGCCAGGCCTGGTCTTGAACTCCTGACCTCAGGTGATCCACCCACCTCGGCCTCCCAAAGTGTTGGGATTATAGGCATGAGCCACCGTGCCCAGCCTGAATGGGTATCTCTCTCTGTTTTTTTTTTTTTGGACAGAGTCTTGCTCTGTGGACCAGACTGGAGTGCAGTGGTGTGATCTCAGCTCATTGTAACCTCTGCCTCCCGGGTTCAGGCAATTCTCCTTCCTCAGCCTCCTGAGTAGCTAGGATTACAGGCACATGCCACCACGCCCAGCTAACTTTTTGTATTTTTAGTAGAGACAGGTTTCACCATGTTAGCCGGGTTGGTCTTGATCTCCTGACATTGTGATCTGCCCACCTCGGCCTCCCAAAGTGCTGGGATTACAGGCATGAACCATCGCACCTGGTCTCTTTTTTTTTTTTTTTTTTTTGAGCTGGAGTTTCACTCTTGTCCCCCAGGCTGGAGTGCAGTGGCATGATCTCAGCTCACCACAGCCTCCACCTCCTGAACTCAAACGATTCTCCTGCCTTAGCCTTCTGAGTAGCTGGGATTACAGGTGTACACCACTACACCCAGCTAATTTTTGTATTTTTAGTAGAGATGGGGTTTCACCGTGTTGACCAGGTTGGTCTCAAACTTCTGACCTTAAGTGATCCACCTGTCTCAGCCTCCCAAATTGGTGGGATTATAGGCATGAGCCACTGTGCCCATGCATATCTCTTTTTACACCATCATAAAGTTGAAAATTTGTAAGGTGAACCATTTTTAAGCTGGGAACTGTCCTTGCTATGGTAATACCTGGGAAAGGCACCCAGGTCCAGTCTGAACAGTCAAGGAAGGCTGTGTAGAGGATATGATGTTTAAACCAAGACCTGAATATTGAATAGGAGTTAGCCAGGCACATTGAGGAGAGTGTGTGTGCAAAGCAGAGAAAAGGATATGTACTGCCTGGGAGGCAAGAATCACATAATGTCGTTCAGGAACTGAAAATAATTTGGTGTGGTTAGAGAAAAGGAGTTTGTTCTCAGGACCCCTTTCTCTTTTCTTTTTTCTCCTTTTAATTTTTTTGTATTTTATGTAGAGACAGGGGTCTTGATATGTTGCCCAGACTGGTCTTGAACTCCTGGTCTCAAGTAATCCTCCCACCTTGTCCTCCTAAAGTGCTGGGATTATGAGTGTGAGTCACTGCACCTGGTCTCAGGACACCTTTACATTCTTAAACATTTCGAGATTTTTCTTAGAAGTATTTGATTGCATTTGATCTCATGCCTCCCTAAAATCTTAAAACCAAGCTGCACCCCAAACACCTTGGGCACATGTTTTCTGGACCTCCTGAAGGGCCATAATCACTCATATTTGGCTCAGAATAAATCTCTTCAAATATTAAAAAAAAATATTGGCTGGGTGTGGTGGCTCACACCTGTAATCCCGAATCCCAGCACTTTGGGAGGCCAAGGTGGGTGAATCGCTTGAGGTTAGTAGTTCAAGACCAGCCAACATGGTGAAACCCATCTCTACTAGAAATACAAAAATTAGCTGGGTGTGTGGCAGGCATCTGTAATCCCAGCTGCTTGGGAGGCTGGAGCAGGAGAATCGCTTGAATCCGGGAGGTGGAGGTTGCAGTGAGCCGAGATTGCACCACTGCACTCCAGCTTGGGCGACAGAGCTAGACTCCGTCTCAAAAAAAAACAAGTTAGCTAGGTGTGTTGGTGGGCACTACTCAGGAGGCTGAGGCATGAGAATTGCTTGAACCCTGGAGGTGGAGGTTGCAATGAGCTGAAATCACTCTACTGTACTCCTGCCTGGATGACAGAGTGAGACTCCATCTCAAAAAAAAAAAAGAAAGGTGGAATTTTCAAAAATGCTTTTGTATTCCATTGTCATGAAAGGCATTTTTTGTTTGAAGCTTATGAAGAAAATCTGGCCTCAGATATCAGATGTTTAGTTTGAAAAAGGAGTTTTTTTTTGTTTGTTTGTTTGTTTTTTGAGATGGAGTCTTGCTCACTGTGTCTCCCAGGCTAGAGTACAGTAGCATGATCTCAGCTCACTGTAACCTCTGCCTCCCGGGTTCAAGTGATTCTCCTGCCTCAGCCTCCCGAGTAGCTGGGACTACAGGTGCCTGCCATCACACCTGGCTAATTTTTGTATTTTTAGTAGAGACAGGGTTTCACCATGTTGTTCAGGCTGGTCTTGAACTCCTGACCCCATGATCTACCTGCCTTGACCTCCCAAAGTGCTGGGATTACAGGTGTGAGCCACTGCGCTGGGCCAGGAGGAGTATTTTAATAAGCTTTTCAGGTAACTGATATTTTTCTTTGATAGTATACTAAAATTCAACAGGTAATTTGAAGGCTTACCAGTGAACTTTTTATACTATTACATTGACATTCATTGGTCTCAGGTGGGGGATGGGGGCTCCCGCCTGTAATCCCAGCACTTTGGGAGGTCAGTGGATCTGACCTGAGGTCAGGAGTTTGAGACCAGCCTGGCCAACATGGTGAAATCCCTTCTCTACTGAAAATACAAAAAATTAGCCAGGCATGGTAGTGTGCGCCTGTAATCCCATCTACTCGGGAGGCTGAGGCAGGAGAATCTCTTGAACCCAGGAGGCGGAGGTTGCGGTGAGCCGAGATTGTGCCACTGCACTCCATTCTGGGAGACAGAGCAAGACTCTGTCTCAATAGAAAATAAAATGAGATGAAATTCACTAGTCTCTTTATTGCTTCTTGAGTAGATCTTTTATCTATGTATGATTTTTGTAACATCATGAATTGGTAATTTGGAAAATTCCATGACTAAGTTATATAGGTATTTCAGTTTTTGACACATTTAATTGTATAATACCATCACACGTCATGGAGCCTCCAGGACACTCCACTGTATAATTGTGAGAGAATTAGACCAAAAAGGTAAACAATATCTTAGTAGTATTTTAAAAATAGTTTTGACTTTCTAGACCCCCTGAGAGGTCTTGGGGACCCGGAGGAGTTCCTGGACTGCACCTTTAGAATTGCTAGACTGGCACTTTAAGGAGGGTGGTGGTTTAGAGAGAGAATGATAAGGTTGTAACAGACCTGTGAGTGATGCTAAGAGAATTTGGACTCTATTTTAGGGTAACAAATAGTCATTTAAAGGGTTTTAAGTGGAGGAGTCACGTGACAGGACTTCCTTAAAAATATGCCTATTTTTCCCAACTACTCAGGAGGCTGAGACAGGAGAATTGCCTGAACCCAGGAGGCGGAGGTTGCAGTGAGCCGAGATCGCGCCATTGCACTCCAACCTGGGTAACAAGAGCGAAACTCCGTCTCAAAAAAAAGCATATTTTAATTAACATAGAATAACACACAAAGATCTTAAGATCAGTTCAGTGGGTTTTAGCAGTTGTATACACCCATGTCACCAGCATCCAAAATAAGATACAGAATATTTCTGTTCTCCCAGAAAGTTCCCTTTTACCACTTTCTGTTCCACTCCCCTCTCCCACAATTGCCTGTATTTGGATTTTGTAGAAATGTAGTCAGATATAGTATACTGTCTTTTGTTTAACATAAATGTTTTTGATATTTATGTTGTACATGTTAGTAGTTCATGCTTTTTTATTTGTTTATTTTAATTTGAAACAGGGTCTGACTGTGTCACCCAGGCTGGAGTGTACAGTGGCATGATCACAGCTTATTGTAACCTCGTCCTGCTGTGCTCAAGTGATCCTCCTGCCTCAGCCTCCCAAGGAGTTGGGACTACAGGCATGCACCACCATGCCTGGCTAAGTTTTAAATTTTTTGTAAAGATGGGATCTCCCTATGTTGCCCAGGCTGGTAATTTTTGCATTTTTCTGGAGATGGGGTCTCACTTTGATGCCCAGACTGGTCTCAAACTCCTGGGCTCAAGTGATCCTCCTTTCTTGGCCTCCCAAAGTGCTGGGATTACAGATGTGATCCACCCATGCCCAGCCCCATTCCTTTTTTTTTTTTTAATTGCTGAATAGTGTGTCTCAGTTGACACATAAGATTTTTTTTTTTTTTAATTAAAAGTTTTTTAAGAGTCATGATTCTTGTTGTGTTGCCCAGGCTGGTGGCCTGGCACAATAGTGGCTCACTGCAGCTGTGACCTCCTTGGCTTGAGTGATCCTTCCGCCTCAGCCCCCCAGGTAGCTTGAACTACAGGTGCGCACCACCATACCCAACCAATTTTTGCATTTTTTGTAGAGGCAGGGTTTCGCCATGTTGCCCAGGTTCATCTTGAACTCCTGAGCTTAATTTGCCTACCCTGGCCTTACAAAGTGTTGGGATTATAGGCATGAGCCATGGAGCTCAGGCCTTACCTACTGCTGCGTGATGTTCCATGTATACTTTTTTTTTGAGATGGAGTCTTGCTGTGTTGCCCAGGCTGGAGAGCAGTGGCACCATCTTGGCTCCCTGCAACCTCCCCCAACCCACTACCCCCACACTGGGTTCAAGCGATTCTCCTGCCTTTGCCTTCCAAGTAGCTGGAATTACAGGCACACACCAACACACCTCGTCGATTTCTGTATTTTTAGCAGAGACGGTGTTTCACCATGTTAGCCAGGATCTTCTTGATCTCCTGACGTCATGATCCGCCTGCCTTGGCCTCCCAAAGTGCTGGGATTACAGGCGTGAGCCACCTCGCCTGGCCTATTTTTATTTTTTCAAGACGACGTCTCACTGTGTTACCCTGGCTGGAGTGCAGTGGTGCCATCTTGACTTACTGCAACCTCCGCCTCCCGGTTCAAGTGATTGTCCTGCCTCAGACTCCTGAGTAGCTGGGATTACAGGTGCACACCACCAGCCCGTCTAATTTTTGTATTTTTAGTAGAGATGGGCTTTCACCATGTTGGTCAGGCTGGTCTCAAACTTCTGAACTTGTGATCCTCCTGCCTTCGCCTCCCAAAGTGCTGGAATTGTAGGCTAGATACTACAGCGCGAGACTCCGTCTCAAAGAAAGAAAGAAAGAAAAAATTAGGCATAGTTGTGTGCGCCTGTAGTCTCAGCTCCTCAGGAAGCTGAGGTGGGAGGATTGCTTGAACCCTGGAGCACCATTGCTCTGTCATAGCCTGGGTGACAGAGTGAGACCCTGTCTCAAAAAACAGACAAACCAATGGAAGAGTCTTGAGTTGTGTAAACACTGATGGGAAAGGCAAGAAAGAGAAAGAGGCAGAAAGAAAAGAAGCAAAAAAAAAGAAAAAGAGGCAGAGAGAAAAGAAGAAAAAAAATGAAAAAACAAAAAAAAGAAAAAGAGGTTGAAGTAATAGAGAGAAGCAAGCATATAGGAAATACCTTTGTGACCTGTCAAGTGCTGTGCAAAATTAGTAATTTATTCTTCCTTCAGAGTCAGAGGGCTCTTTGGCCCAGTGTTATGCGAGTAGAAGGCACTCAGGAGTAGTAGGGGTGTTGAATATTCAGCAGAGCAGAGAGGATTTGAGAGCAGCTGCAGCATCGGTCGGGGGAGGGCTAGCCACCAGCGTGGTAGCCACACAGAGGCACAGAGGGTCTCTCCTGCCCTGGGGGCCTGTGGTGGTTCAGAGCTTCTACCAGTGATAGACTGATTCAGACTGGAATAGGCCAGATCCTGCTGTGTGAAACAGTTCGTCATGTGGAAAGCATTTTCGGGTCTCTGGAGTAGCAGTGGTTTATTGATACAGTTAGCAAAATTCTACTGAACAGAATTCAGACTTGGAAGACCAGAAATGCATTTTGACGAACGGCATCCCTTAGAACATACGGGATTGGGGGTTTCTCTCCTGGCATATGAGGGTCAGTGTTTAGTGGGGACATCCGGCTCCCCCTGCAGGTTGCTATCCAGCAAGGCTCAGTTCTTTGCCAAGCACTTGCTATGGGGACATCAGTTATAAATAAACAAAACACTGGCCGGAACGTTATGGTCATCCTGCCCAGGCAGGCTCCCAGCTTTCTGATAGATGTCAGACACTAGTTCTGGCCTCACAGTGTGGTGGTTCTGAACACTGCTTGTACTTAAGCCTTCCGTGTTTTGCTTCTGTTCACCCAGGAGTACTAGTGAAAGACGCCTGAAAAGAGCAGTGTATTCTGGTGATAGGGAAATCACACATAGGTGGAAAGTTTGCCATATCCAGGTGATTGAGCAGACAGCTTTCGTCTTTTTTTTTGAGACTGAGTGTCGCTCTATTGCCAGGCTGGAGTGCAGTAGCTCACTGCAACCACTGCCTCCCGGGTTTAAGCGATTCTCCTGCCTCAGCCTCCCGAGTAGCTGGGACTACAGGCACATGCCACCACGCCCAGCTAATTTTTGTATTTTTAGCAGAGACGGGGTTTCACCATGTTGGCCAGGATGGTCTCGATCTCTTGACCTAGTGATCCTCTGGGATTACAGGGGTGAGCCACTGCGCCTGGAGGTTTGTTCTCCTCCAGCAGAGACAGCCTTGGTGGTGATTGTCCTGATAGTTTCTGTCATTGTATCCTGCTTTTGTATTTTGGTATATTTTGCCACTGATTTTGAGTATACAACTGTAACCATTTTTTAGTGGTATTCTTTATATTTTATCAGCATGCTGTAATTATTTTTTTTAATATGACAAAAGATTTTCTGAAGGGTTTAATTTCAGTCAGGACAAATTATTTCTTTTGAACTAGGTCTCCAGTCTTATGATGATGATGAATAGGTTTTGCTAACAGAAATTTATTTTAAGGTAAGATTTTTCCAGAAGGCATCTAGTTAGTAGAATTCATCCAATTCAAAGTAATAAAAACGTCCTGAGGACCTATTGTATATCAGTTCCCGAGCTAAATGCTAGAGAAACAGATATAAATTCAATACCATCTCTGTTCTCTGCAAACTTACTGTTCAGGTAGTATTTCCTAAAATGTATTTTGGAAATACTGGGCACATGAGATTCCTTGGTCCAGTAGGTTTGAAGGATATTGCTTTGTTTTATCATCAGTCTACTTAGAGATTCTCATTGTATATGAGTATGTCATGGTTTAAGAAGTTCTGTGGTAAAATTCTCTGTGTATGTTTAATCTAGTGTTTCTCAAATTTATGTCACACACAAGCCCATGGTGTGTGTGTGTGTGACATTTCTTAACAGCCTGAGAACTTCTGTAACAGCATGGACTTTGTGATAGAAATGTTCTTTATCTGCACTGTCCAGTACAGAAGCCACTGGCCACCTGTGACCATGGAGCATTTGAAATGTGGCTAGTGTGACTGAGGAAATGCATTTTAAATTTTATTTAACTTTAATTAATTTACATTTAAACAGCCACATGGGGCTAGTGACTTCTCTAATGGATAGGGCAGCTGTGGAAGCTACTTTGAGTCATGCTGAGCTAAAAGTGTGTTTTTATTTATTCATTCTGCAAACATCAAGCTTATGGTGGTCACTGAGTGAAAATGTCCTTGTCCTCAAGGAGCTCCTACTTTAGTGGGGACTGCAGGGACCTGCCATGTAATGATGACTAAGGTGATTACTTGGAGCACAGAGGAAGGGGTTCAGCTTTGATGGGGAGGTTGGGCTTGATCGGGGAAGGTGTCCCGGATGGGTCCTAGAGCGTAAGTCCTGAAGAACAAGTAAGAGTTTATACAGTAAAACTTACTCCCTGTTTCCCTTCTTTTCTTTTCTTTTTTTTTTTGAGTCACAGTTTCACTGTCAGTCATGCTGGAGTGCAGTGGCACGATCTTGGCTCACTGCAGCCTCCATCTCCGAGCCTCAAGCAGTTCTCCTGCCTCAGCCTCTTGAATAGCTGGGAGTACAGGCATGTGCCACTGTACCTGGTGAATTTTTGTATATTTAGTAGAGATGGGGTTTCACCATGTTGGCCAGGCTGGTCTCGAACGCCTGACCTCAGGTAATCCGCCCTCCTCAGCCTCCCAAAGTGCTGGGATTACAGGTGTGAGCCACCACGCCCGGCCACTCCTTGTTTTAAGGTGCAGGAAATGTTTGTCTCTAGTTCTTACCCAGATGAGGCCCCTGTTCTTGCCAGAAGTTATAGGAATACAGTGACATGACTTCACTCTTGCCCATGCTTCTGCCTGCCAGCTGTCAGTTAACCCACACTTATTGAGGACAATAAGTAGCATGTGAACATGAAACGTGGAGCCTTTGAGTATCCCCCAAAATCATCTGGTTGATGGACTTATGCTGATACCATTTGCAGTGAGTCTGACAGAAGCAGGAACAGGGCAGAGCACAGTGACCTGCTTCTCCCTCCCTGGGTTGAGGACAGCCTCTTGAAGGGGTTGAGGTTCAGGTGCGCTGCAGCAAATTGAAGTAGCAGTGTTTGTTCCTCTCAGCTGCGGGAAATGAGTGGTCTAAGGATTATCTTTCTTCCTTCCCTCCAGATGGTGTCATACTCTTCTGTCCTCACAGCCATCAGTAAGGTATGACTATAGACACTCCGGAGCTAGGTGGAAGATGACAGACAAGGCCCCACCTCCTGGCGGGCGGCCCTGATTCTGTGACCCATGAGGCTGGGCAGGCAGCACATGATGCCTGTGGCCGGCATTGCTGGCCTTCCGTGGGAGGGGGGTCCCGGCAAGTAGGGGCTGGTGATTGGAAGCCAATGTCCAGCGTTGAGGATGCTGAGTCTGGAACCCAAAGTTGGAGGAGAGAGGAGGAATCCTGAATGCACTCTCTGCCTTGTGTGAGCCCTGGGGGTGAACGGGGGCGTTCCGTAGCATCTCCACGGTTCTTTCCGCAGTTTGATGACTTTTCCCGGGACCTGTGTGTCCAGGCTTTGCTGGACATCATGGACATGTTTTGTGACCGTCTGAGGTAAGGCAGGGGTAAGGGGCTCACAACGTTCCAGCCTTGTCTTAGTGCAGAGGTGAAGCTCCTAGCACACAGACCAAGACCAGCTCTGGGTTCTCACGTTTTTTCACCCCACCTGCCCATCCATGCTCACCCATCCCCTCCTTTCCTTGCTCCCTTAGGACAGATATTTCTCTGTCTGGAGTAGCTCATTTGAAATCTTGTCCAGTAGAAGCCAAAGGGGCTAAGCGTCTTCCCCAGGACTTTGTTAGCTTCTCAGCCCTAGTTCCTAGTAGGGAAGTGCAGGGACTCTGGGGAACATTGGGGTGGGTTGGATTTCAGCCATTGGAAGAACAGAGCTCTGATTTTGCATCCTTCCCGGTAGCTGTCACGGCAAAGCTGAGGAGTGCATCGGACTGTGCCGAGCCCTTCTCAGCGCCCTCCACTGGCTGCTGCGCTGCACGGCAGCCTCTGCAGAGTGGCTCCGGGAGGGGCTGGAGGCCAGCACTCCAGCAGCTGGGGAGAAGCAGCTTGCCATGTGCCTTCAGCGCCTGGAGAAAACCCTCAGCAGCACCAAGAACCGGGCCCTGCTGCACATCGCCAAACTAGAGGAGGCCTGTATGTCCCCTGATTCCCCTGAGCCCCACCTGCCACTGCTGCCATAGCCGGTCCTTTAATTGACAAGGGAGAGGCAGGATGCCACCCCACTTCTTTCCAGCAGGATCTGAAACCATCCCACTTCCTTTTTTTTCTCCCCATAAGCATTGCACACATCCCAGGGACTTGGGCAGGGTGGCACCCGAGCCAATCAACCAACAGGTATTTACTGAGCATTGTCGTACTCCCAGCACTGTGCTAGGTGCTGGGGCGGGGGGTGGGGGGGGCTATCAAAGGAGCATGTGGCAGGGTCCCTGCCCTCACCAAGCATAGCTGCTAGTGGGTAGCAAGACTAGTATGTCACAGATGTGGAAAAAACTAGAGGACAAGACAAGCACATCGTCTGTTACTGTGTTTGTCTCCATGTACTCATCGTCTGGAAGCAAATGCCTCTTGTATTTGAATATTACCTAAAATGCTCCTTGGAACACAGGCCTGTCTGCTGTTGGGCCTGTTGGACCATAGGCCTCTTGCCTCAAGTTCAGATGTTAAGTGTGAGTACTCTCCGGAGCCTGAGAACAGACAGAGCACCTGGCGGGAGGGAAGATGCCAGTATTTCCAGCAATGGGGTCCTAAGGCCATAGTCTTGCTCCTTGAAGCCCACGTGGCTTGGGACCCCCTACAGATCTCTTGTTCTCCAGGGACAAGATTGCTAGAATGGGTTACTCCCGAGACTTTAGGACCTGGTTGGAGAGCTTGTTTTAGGACTAGTGTATTTATTTCTTCCCCAAGTATGTTTTACTGCCTGTGAAAAGTCCAAAAAGACAATCATTATATAAAAATGGACTGCGTTGACAGCTTCTTACCTACCTTGACCCTTGATAAATGTTTACTGGCTGAAAATCGGATGAAGACTGAATTTTAATGGCTCTCAGGTCTTGTCTTTTTTTCCCCTTCTGTGCTCCATGGAGGTTAATGGGCTAGTTGGTGCCATTATTCATCATTTGACCCTCTGGAATTGTAACTAGGAGAAGTAACTTATAATTCAGTGCTAACTGATATGGCTTAGACCATGAGTATGGGCATTAGGAAGGAGAGAACAGTGAGTTAGACCAGTTGGGTGAGTTGCTAAAGGAACTGGGGCTTGAACAGAGGGGCTTGGAGCATGGTGGGAGTTTGAGAGAGGGTGTGTGAGAGAGGCCTTCAGCAGGGGAGGGCAGCAAGTGTGCTGCCTAGATGAGGGAGTGGTTGAGAATGGGGAGGCCATTCAGGGACCCAGCACCCCCAGGGGAGAGGGACAGCCTCGCAAGGCTGGATTTAGAATCCGCCCACTCCTCGAGTGATTTGCGGCCACACTCCCTGTTCCAGCTACTGGACTCTAACCTCCCTCTGCCTCTCTCTCCTGAGCCTGTGTGATGCCACACCTTGTGAAGTCAGCTGGCTGTGTCCCCTGGAAGTCAGGCCTTTGGAAATGGTCTCTAGGGTTTCCAACTCTAGGTGCCCACCCCTCCTCTGGAAACAGTGCATGCTGCCCTCAGGCCCCTGCCTCCCTGTTGTCCTGAGGGGAAGCCTTCCTGTGTGGTTTTGAATGCCAGAGGGGGTGCCAAAATCAAAGAGTTTGGGGCCAGGCGCTCCCTCTCCCCTGTTTCCCATCCCGTTTCTGCACTTCCTTCCGTCTGCCAGCCTCCTGGACTGCCATTGAGCATTCTCTCTTGAAACTTGGAGAGATCCTGGCCAATCTCAGCAACCCCCAGCTCTGGAGCCAGGCCGAACAGTGTGGCACCCTCATTAGGAGGTAGTGGCTCCCTGGGGGATGGTGATGGAGGGAGAGGGAGGACACGCCCTGGGGTGGGAAGATGTGGCACCTGGTGCCATCCCCTCCACCTTCACCTTTGGCCCCTGCAAATGCTGTCCCCTGTGTTTGTGACCCCTCAGCATCCCCACGATGCTGTCTGTGCATGCGGAGCAGATGCACAAGACTGGGTTCCCCACTGTCCATGCTGTGATCCTGCTCGAGGGCACCATGAACCTGACAGGCGAGACGCAGTCCCTGGTGGAGCAGCTGACGATGGTGAAGCGCATGCAGGTGAGTGACTGAGTGGTTCTCCCTTCCCCAAGGTGGGCCAGCCTTTTGGGGGTAGGAGGGAGGATTCTTCTGGCTCTGTGGGTTTCTCCTGCTCTGTGATGGATAGTGGGTGCCGGGCGTGTACACTTATGTCATTGGACCTTACACCTCTGGTTCTCAGCACAGAGCTGGGCAGTGACTGCCATGCAGTCTCTGACCCAGCCAAATCCTTGGGTGTCCATAGAGGGATGACGGGGTACAGGCACCCTCTTAGGCCTCAACCTTGGCTCTTCCCACAGCATATCCCCACCCCACTTTTTGTCCTGGAGATCTGGAAAGCTTGCTTTGTGGGGCTCATTGAGTCTCCCGAGGGTACAGAGGAGCTCAAGTGGACGGCTTTCACTTTCCTCAAGGTACCAGGGACGTGAGCCAGTCTAGGAATGGTTCTCAGGAAGAGCAGCGGCACCCTGGACCTCTGCCCTGTGTTTCTCCCTGCGGGCGCTGGGCCCAGCCTGCCAGGTATCCCAGTGCACGTTCCCATTGATCATTTTCTCTAAAAGTGCCAGGGCTATATTTAGCCCATGTGGCAAACTCTGTTGTTTCCCGCCACAGAGGTGCAGTTTAGCTTGGTCCTCAGACAGATTGGTGTGGGGCAGTGAGGGGAGCCAGGGAAAGGGGCCCCAGTCCTCCTTGAAGCTGGGGATCTACTTTTGCTTATGGCATTTTTTTTCTGAGCAGAGGTGCAGGGTCCCTGTGTCCTGTGCCTCGGCCTGGGGGCATAAGGGACCTAGGTGCCTACTGGCTGTCATTTAGCTCTTTTTTTTTTTTGAGATGGAGTTTCATTGTTGTTACCCAGACTGGAGTGCAATGGCACAATCTTGGCTCACCACAACCTCCGCCTTCTGGGTTCAAGCAATTCTTCTGCCTCAGCCTCCCGAGTAGCTGGGACTACAGGCGCGCACCACCATGCCCAGCTAATTTTTTTTTTTTTTGTATTTTTAGTAGAGACGGGGTTTCACCTTGTTGACCACAATGGTCTCGATCTCTTGACCTCGTGATCCACCTGCTTCAGCTTCCCAAAGTGCTGGGATTATAGGTGTGAGCCACAGCGCCCGGCCTTGGCTGTCATTTAGCTCTAAGTGTGCTCTCACTCCCAGGGCAGGACTGTTCCTGTCTCTTTCCTTGGAGGAGGGGGTTGCGGGGAGGTCTTCAGGGGTAGATGAAAGAGAAAAGAAACAGATCTTGCTGTTTTTCCCTCTGCCTCACCCCCTTGATTCCACAGGTTTTGGTGAAGTTGAAGAAAGACTTTCATGGGGACAAGGTGAGTTGAGGAATTGAGATGGAGTCATGGGAGCAAAAACAAGGGCAAGGGAAGGGTCCTTCAGGCCCCAACCGGGCAGTGTTCTCATGCCTGGAAGAGAGCTGGATGCATGTGTGCATGTGTGCACCTCAGTGTGTGTGTGCTTTGCTGTGTATGTGCTTTAGTGTGTGTGCTTCAGTGTGTGTGTGCTTTAGTGTGTGTATGTGCTTCACTGTGTTTCAGTGTGTGCACCTGCTTCAGCATGAGTGTGCTTCAGTGTGTGTATGTTTTAGTGTGTGTGCTTCAGTTTGCGTGTGTGCTTCAGTGTGTGCATGCGCTTCCGTGTGTGCTTTAGTGTGTGTGCGCTTCAGTGTACATGCTTGTGTGTGTGTGCTTCAGTGTGTGTGTGCTTCAGTGTGTGCGCTTTAGAGTTTGTGTGTGCTTCAGTGTGTGTGCACTTCAGTGTGTGTTCGCTTCAGTGTGTGTGTGCTTCAGTGTGTGTGTGCGCTTCAGTGTGTATGTGCGCTTCAGTGTGTGTGCGCTTCAGTGTGTGTGTGTGCTTCAGTGTGTGTGCACTTCAGTGTGTGTTCGCTTCAGTGTGTGTGTGCTTCAATGTGTGTGCGCTTCAGTGTGTGTGCGCTTCAGTGTGTGTGTGCTTCAGTGTGTATGTGCGCTTCAGTGTGTGTGCGCTTCAGTGTGTGTGTGCTTCAGTGTGTGTGTGTGCTTCAGTGTGTATGTGTGCTTCACTGTGCGTGTGCTTTAGTGTGCGTGTACTTGTGTGTTGCGCTTCAGTGTGTGCTTCAGTGTGCGTGTACTTCAGTATGTGTGTGCTTCAGTGTGTGTGTGCTTCAGTGTGCGTGCGCTTCAGTGTGTGTGCGCTTCAGTGTGTGTGCGCTTCAGTGTGTGTGTATGCTTCAGTGTGTATGTGTGCTTCAGTGTGTGTGTGCTTCAGTGTGCGTGTACTTGTGTGTGTGCGCTTCAGTGTGTGTGCTTCAGTGTGTGCTTCAGTGTGCGTGTGCTTCAGTATGTGTGTGCTTCAGTGTGTGTGTGCTTCAGTGTGCGTGCGCTTCAGTGTGTGTGTGCTTCAGTGTGTGTGTGCTTCAGTGTGTGTGTGTGCTTCAGTGTGTGTGCTTCAGTGTGTATGTGTGCTTCAGTGTGTGTGTGCTTCAGTGTGTGTGTGTGCTTCAGTGTGTATGTGTGCTTCAGTGTGTGTGTGCTTCAGTGTGCGTGTACTTCAGTGTGTGTGCGCTTCAGTATGTGTATGTGCTTCAGTGTGTGCGCCTGCTTCAGCATGAGTATGCTTCAGTGTGCGTGTGCTTCAGTTTATGTGTGTTTCAGCATGTGCACCTGTGTTAGAGTGTGTGTGTGCTTCAGTGTGTGTGCGTTCACTTCAGCGTGTGCGTGCACCCACAGCATATACCCAGGCTCCAGGCAGAAGGCAGCTAGGCAGCTCAGGCTGATGCCTCCAGCAGTCAAGCTTGCCTGAGATGATAAGGGCCGGGTGGCGCTGTGGGGAGCAGTGATGCCGCGTACTTCTCCCCAGCCAGTCGCTGGGAGCCAGCGGTGGGCAGGGCCTGCTTACAGGCTGTGTATCCAGCAGCGTGTCCTTGTGAGCCTGCACTGCAGGCTGAGGGAGGAGCAGAGGACCTGGAAACCAGGTAGACACTTCTGTCTCTTTTTAGGACTTCACTGAGGATGTCAACTGTGCTTTTGAGTTCCTGCTGAAGCTCACACCCTTGTTGGACAAAGCTGACCAGCGCTGCAAGTATGAGCTCCCCTGCTCACCCCTGCCCTACTGGAAGGTGTTCTGGGCTCTTCCCTGATCTGCGCCTGAGAAGCTTCAGGGGACTCTGTCCCCTTGTTCACTCCCCTTGGCAGGGGCAGGAAGCAGCAGCCCATAGTTGTCAAGTCCCCAGAGCCCCTCTACTGTCCCTCAGGCACTCCAGATTTTCCTCATCCTGAAAGAGGGAGGAGGATGCTCAGGGACCTGCTGCTCCCTCTGCCTCCCAGCATCCCAGCCAGGTGCACAGTTCCCTCAGCCTCTTTCTCCCTCGCAGCTGTGACTGTACAAACTTCCTGCTCCAAGAATGTGGCAAGCAGGGGCTTCTGTCTGAGGCCAGCGTGAACAACCTTATGACTAAGCGGTAAGTGTGAGCGCACCTGGGCTACCCCAAGAGCCCCTTGATCTCTTTCTTGTTACGATGGGCCTGCTGGGTGCCTTTCAACCTTCTGTCTAAAGTGTAGGCTGCAAGTGACTGGGATCATGCCTCAGGGTACAGGGAACAGGAAGGAAAAGAAGGCACCAGTGTCTTCAGACCAGAGTTTTACACTCTTAGTCACTGCTCTTTAACTCATACCCATCTTTGTGATAAAAGTAAAAACCCTAGGCCGGAGGCGGGTGGATTACTTGGAGGCTAGGAGTTCAAGACCAGCCTGGCCAACATGGCAAAACCCCATCTCTACTAAAAATACAAAAATCAGCTGGGCATGTGGTGTGCACCTGTAATCCCAGCTACTTGGGAGGCTGAGGCATGAGCATTGCTTAAACCCAGGAGGTGGAGATTGCAGTGAGCTGAGATTGCACCATTGCACTCCAGCCTCGGCAACAGAGTGAGACCTTGTCTCAAAAAAATAAATAAATAAAAATTCTGAATCTTCTTTTAATCTTAAATCTGCTTTCAGAGCATTTAAGATGAATCATAGGCTGGGCGGGGTGGCTCATGCCTTAATCCCAGCACTTTGGGAGGCTGAGGCAGGTGGATCACAAGATCAGGTGAAACCCCATCTCTACCAAAAATAGAAAAATTAGCAAGGTTTGGTGATGCGGCCTGTAATCTCAGCTACTCAGGAAGTTGAGGTAGGAGAATCACTTGAACCCAGGAGGCAGAGGTTGCAGTGAACTGAGGTCTTACCACTGCATTCCAGCCTGGGCAGTGAGCGAGACTCCGTCTCAAAAAAAAGAAAAAGACTAATGATAAATTGCCAGGTGCAGTGGCTTATGCCTGTAATCCCAGCACTTTGGGAGGCCAAGGTGGGCAGATCTCCTGAGGTTAGGAGTTTGAGACCAGACTGGCCAACATGGTGAAACCCCATCTCTACTAAAAATACAAAAAATGGCGAGGCATTGTGAGCGCCCAGCTACTCGGGAGGCTAAGGCTGCAGCCTGAGAATCGCTTGAACCTGGGAGTCAGAGGCTGCAGTGAGCTGAGATTGTTCCACTGTACTCCAGCCTGAGTGACAGAGTGAGACTGTCTCAAAAAAAAAATACTAATGATAAATCAGTGATTGCGATATTGACTATGCTTCCATAAACTTCACTCCAACCTTAGAGGTTCTTATGTGTGTCCCACCTCCTCTGTGCATTTGCTTCTGGGCTTGAACAAGGGAATGTGTCAAGAATTTCTCTCCATTCCTCTTCTCTTCCTTGTATAACTGGTGATGTCCACAGAAAAGCAAACCGGGAGCACGCACCCCAGCAGAAATCGGGAGAGAATGCCAACATCCAGCCCAACATCCAGCTGATCCTCCGGGCAGAACCCACTGTCACAAACATCCTCAAGGTGAGTATGCCCTTCCCTGGTCACCACGGTCTTTCCTCTTCCCAGTGCTCTATCTGCTTGCAGATAAATAAACAGAGGCCTCAGACCTCTGTTGCCTTTGGCTTTTACACATAGTTGCTTTGGAGGTAGTGAAAGGGGAGGCAAGGGCAGCTACCACTGAATGGTAACCCATGGGAGCTTCATTTGTACATCAGGCGCTGCAGTAAGCACTTTCTCTTAGGCTGTCTCAGGGAAACAACAGAGGCCTGGGGCGTGGTGGCTCACACCTGTAATTCCAACATTTTGGGAGGCTGAGGTAGAAGATCACTTGAGGTCAGGAGTCTGAGACCAGCCTGGCCAATGTGGTGAAACTCCATCTCCACTAAAAACACAAAATTCACCTAGTGTGATGGTGCATACCTGTAATTCCAGCTACTTGGCAGGCTGAGGCAGGAGAATCGCTGAACCTGGGAGGTGGAGATTATGGTGAGCTGAGATTGCACAACTGCTGCACTCCAGCCTGGGCAATAAAGCGAGACTCCATCTCAAAAAAAAAAAGGAAATGACAGAGAAGTTCCCAGCTGTGACCTTGCCCACCCCAACCTTACCACCTTCATACCAGTGTAGATGACAGGGATGGATCGGAGAGCAAGGATAAGTTTTAGGAACAATTTTCCAGATTGAAATCAGAAAGCTGTAGATTACATTCTAGGTTGTGGAAGAGAGAAGATGTGGCTAGGCTGTATCTTGGGTGGGAGGTCTTCAGTGTTCTTCAGGACTTGATTTCCTGTCCTGTCTCCAGACAATGGATGCAGACCACTCTAAGTCCCCGGAGGGACTGCTGGGCGTCCTGGGCCACATGCTATCCGGGAAGAGTCTGGACTTGCTACTGGCTGCTGCTGCTGCCACTGGAAAGCTGAAATCCTTCGCCCGGAAATTCATCAAGTGAGGAAGGCCAAGCTCCTGACCCCAGGGCATGCGGGGAAGCCATGCGTGTTGGCAGGAGGTAGCAGGGTAGGAGTCAGGTGCCTGGGTCTGTGTCTCGTCCAGAGACCCACGGGCCTAGGCAGAGCACCCTGGCTGGAGATCTTGTAGAAAGGACCTGTTCTCACAACCTAAGTGTTCTTTTCTCTTCAGCTGAGGATGGAGTGGATGTGTTTGGTAAAGAGATGAGGGTAAAGGTTGAGGCGTTGAACACTGGACGTGGAGGCATTCCGAGTATGCCCAGTTATTAATAAGCAGCTCTCAAATTCTGTTGCCTTTTCTGGTTGCCCTAGAATCTGACATATAGAACATGGTACCATTCAGTGAGCCGTTCTCTAGGCCATGGAAATCTTCTCACAATGGCTCACGCCTGTAATCCCAGCACTTTGGGAGGCCAAAGCGGGTGGATCACGAGGTCAAGAGATCAAGACCCTCCTGGTCAAAATGGTGAAACCCCGTCTCTACTAAAGATACAAAATATTAGCTGGGCATGGTGGTGCGTGCCTGTAATCCCAGCTACTCGGGAGGCTGAGGCAGGAGAATTGCCTGAACAAGGAGATGGAGGTTGCGGTGAGCCGAGATCGCGCCATTGCACTCCAGCCTGGGTAACAAGAGCGAAACTCTGTCTCAAAAAACAAAACAAAACAAACAAACAAACAAATAGTAATACTTTTCCTGTAGCAGCATGTCTCCTTTTAAGTTTAACCTGTAACTCAGACTCTAGCGACCACTCTCTGAGCATGTGTAGCCCCCAGCGCCCAGCTACTGCTCAGCTCGTGCTCTGGTCAATGCAACCTGTCTCCATTCCTTTCAGTTTGAATGAATTCACAACCTATGACAGCGAAGAAAGCAGTAAGTCAGCCCTGTGCATCCGCAGGCCCAGTGGGATCTGAGGAGGGGTGTGGAGGGAGAGTGTGGGAGGGAGGAGGGTGTGCGGGAGGGAGGAGGGCACCTGGGCTCAACGCGGGGAGGCTGTGCTGCCTCCTTAGAGCCATGACTGATGGAAGCTTCCACAGAGCTCAGAAGTGGGTAATGCTAGAGAAGGATTCTTCCCAGACCATCCCTGTGTCTCGTTTCCCCCACCCCTTATGACTTGGTTGGGTATGCTGGAAGAGGGTGCTGGGGGCCTTTGGTCTCAAGGAAGGGATGATGTTCCAACTGAGACTCAAGAAAAGGATTCTGAGCCTCAGAGATTTGAAGGAGCCACGTGGTCCCTTACCTTCCTAGAGACAAATCCTGATCCCCATCCACCCAGACATGGGCTCTCCCTGGTAGCTCAGCTGTCCTGTCCTTCCACAGCCAAACCGGCCTCTGTCCGGGCCATGCTGTTTGACATCTCCTTCCTCATGCTGTGCCACGTGGCCCAGACCTATGGTTCAGAGGTGAGGAAGAGGGGAGTGGCCGGGACGGGGGCTCAGGGGAAGAAGGTAACCCGGAATTCTCCCCACCTCACCACCCGCCCCGCCACAGCCTCTCAGCCAGTCGGTATTGTGGGCCTCAGAAACCAAGTGCCCACCCGGGCTGGAGTCTGCAGAGGCCCCCTTCAGCCTCATGCTACACTGACCACTAGGTGGCAGCATAGGCCCTGTCTGCCTCCGTTGGACCGGTTTGTCCCCAGTCTTCAGGCTGGGCTGGAGCAGCAACGTGACAGGAAACAGTGCAGCCCCAGGTCTAGCGCTGGCAGGCGCCGCACCCTCCACTCGGCTGGTGCCCCCTCTTCCCCTTTCCCAGGTGATTCTGTCTGAGTCGCGCTCAGGAGCTGAGGTACCCTTCTTCGAGACCTGGATGCAGACCTGCATGCCTGAGGAGGGCAAGATCCTGAACCCTGACCACCCCTGCTTCCGCCCCAACTCCACCAAAGTGGAGTCCCTGGTGGCCCTGCTCAACAACTCCTCAGAGATGAAGCTGGTGTCAATGGCCCAGGCGCCCATTCCAAGGGTGGTGGTGGGGGCACGGCCAAGACTCTCTCCCTGAGCCTGTCCCCTGCTTCCCTGTGGTGACTTCTCCCACGCACATCCACAGGCAGATGAAGTGGCACGAGGCCTGTCTCAGCATCTCAGCCACCATCTTGGAAATCCTCAATGCCTGGGAGAACGGGGTCCTGGCTTTCGAGTCCATCCAGGTAGCCCCGCCTTCCCAGCAGCCTTTGTTCCCGTGAGCCAGCCAGTGATGGCTTGTTATATTTCATGACAGCAAAAAGACCTTTAATCCAGGAGCTCATGTGTTTTGTTTGTTTGTTTTGAGATAGAGTCTTGCTTTGTTACCAGGCTGGAGGGCACTGGAGTGATCTCGGCTCACTCAACCTCTGCCTTCTGGGTTCAAGTGATTCTCCCACCTCAGCCTCCCGAGTAGCTGGGACTACAAGTGTGTGTCACTACAACTGGCTCATTTTTGTATTTTTAGTAGAAACAGGATTTCACCATGTTGGTCAGGCTGGTCTCGAATTCCTGACCTTGTGATCTGCCCGTCTCAGCCTCCCAAAGTGCTAGGATTACGGGTGTGAGTTACCACACTTGGCCCAAGGAGCTCATGTTTTGATATTGATCTTTTGTATAATCTAGTCTTAGCCACTCCCTCTGGCCCAGGTAGCTCTGGGAAAAATCAAACTCGTGGAGAGAGGTGTGGAATGTCGCTGGGGACTCCACCAGCTGCACTTAAATACCCACAGAGGCTGAGAAGGTGATGGCCCAGGAATGGGAGATAGATGGTACCCATCACCTTTCCTCTCCCCTAGAAAATCACTGATAACATCAAAGGGAAGGTGTGCAGTCTGGCGGTGTGTACGGTGGCTTGGCTTGTGGCCCATGTCCGGATGCTGGGGCTAGATGAGCGTGAGAAGTCTCTGCAGATGATTCGTCAGCTGGCAGGACCACTGTTTAGTGAGAACACCCTGCAGTTCTACAATGAAAGGTCAGTAACCCGCCCTCCCTTCTCAGGCCCAGCAGGTGTGTTGTGAGAAGTCCATCCAATAACAAGCACCCCTCTCTTCTGACCTTCGCAAACACGCTGCTCGATCACTCACTTTCCTGTTCATGCATCCACTCACCTGACTCGGTCAACACATAGTGTGTCTCTGTGGCAGAAACGTCTGTACTCCAGCACCTGCTGTGTGTCAGAAATGCAGATCCCAAACAGCTATGATCCTGCCCTCAGATTCTCAAGTTCTAGACAACTAGCTCTCCAAAGAACAAAGCTGTGTAACTGTCTAGGAACTAGAAACATGTCTGGAGATTTTACAGGCCATCCCCCACCCCCAGTTATCTTTTAGGACAGTTTCCTGCCCTGGCTCTTCAGTTTTTAATTATAAAAAGCACATAAGATTTGCCATCTTAACCATGTTTAAGTGTCCTGTTCGGTAGTGTTCAGTATATTCACACTGTTGTGTGACAAGTCTCCTCCAGAACTTTCTTCTTACGTCTCTGAAACTTTGTATCCACTGAGCAACTTCCCATTTTTTCCTCCCTCCAGCTCCTGGTAACTACCATTTTACTTTCTGCATCTAGGAATTTGACTACTTATATATATATACATATATTTTTTTTTTTTTTTTTTTGAGACGGAGTTTCGCTCTTGTTACCCAGGCTGGAGTGCAATGATGCGATCTTGGCTCACCGCAACCTCCGCCTTCTGGGTTCAGGCAATTCTCCTGCCTCAGCCTCCCGAGTAGCTGGGATTACAGGCACACGCCACCATGCCCAGCTAATTTTTTGTATTTTTAGTAGAGACAGGGTTTCACCATGTTGACCAGGATGGTCTCGATCTCTTGACCTCATGATCCACTGGCCTCTGCCTCCCAAAGTACTGGGATTACAGGCTTGAGCCACCGCGCCCAGCCTATAATTTTTTTTTTTGGGGGTGGGGACCCAGACCAGAGTGAGTTCACTGCAACCTCAAACCTCTGGGCTCAAGTGATCCTCCCACCTCAGCCTCCCGAGTAGCTGGGACTACAGGCCCACACCTGGGTAATTTTTTCTATTTTTTGTAGAAACATGTTCTTACTATCTTGCTAGGTCTTGAACTGCTGGCCTCAAGTGATCCTCTCACTGTGGACTCCCAAAGTGCTGGGGTTGCAGGCATGACTCACCAAGACCTGATGAATTTGACTACTTTTTAGATGCCTCATTTAACTGGAATCATACAGTACTTAACTTTTCGTGACCAACTGACTTCACTCACCATGATTTCCTCAAAGTTCATCCATGTAGTAGCATGTGACAGAATTTCCTTCCTCTTTAAGGCTGATTAATACTCTGTTGTGGGCTGGGTGCGGTGGCTCACGCCTGTAATCCCAGCACTTTGGAAGGCCGAGGCGGGTGGATCACTTGAGGTCAGGAGTTCAAGGCCAGCCTGGCCAACATGGTGAAACCTCATCTCTACTAAAAATACAGAAATTAGCTGGGCATGGTGGCAGGCACCTCTAATCCCACCAGCTACTTGGGAGGCTAAGACAGGAGAATTGCTTGAACTTGGGAGGCAGAGGTTGCTGTGAGCCGAGATCGCGCCACTGTACGCCAGCCTGGGTGACAGAGTGAGACGCTGTCTCAAAAAACAAAACAAAAACAAAAAGAAAGAAACCTCTGTTGTGTGGCTATACCGCATCTAGATGATCCCTTCTCTGTGACACTCGAGTTTTTTCCACCTTTGGGCTATGGTGAGTAGTGCTGCTGAGATAATGGGTGTTCACCAGCCAATATGATTTGGGTGTTACCTCGCAAGGGAGCTGTTGAGAATGTCATTTATTCATTTATTTATTTAGTTAGAGACGGAGTCTTGTTCTGTTGCCCAGGCAGGAGTGCAGTGGTGTGATCTCGGCTCACCACAACCTCTGCCTCCTGGGTTCAAGCAATTCTCTTGCCTTAGCCTCCCGAGTAGCTGGGATTACAGTCGTGTGCCACCACGCCCGGCTAATTTTTGTATTTTTAGTAGAGATGGGGTTTCGCCATGTTGGCCAGGCTGGTCTCGAACTCCTGACCTCAGACGATCCTCCCACCTCAGCATTCCAAGGTGCTGGGATTACAGGTGTGAGCCACCACGCCCAGCCTGAAGATGTCTTAATAGAGAGAAGGGAAAGCATTGAGCTGAATGAGGTTTAGGAGGGTCTGGAAAAGGACCTCTCATCTTCCTCTTGCTTCCTTCTTTTTACTTTCTTCTCTCATTTCCGTCCCCCCTCCCCCGCCCCTACCAAATAGGGAGCTTTTGCTCTGATGTAATCCATTCTAAGCTTCCTAAGTCCCATCTGGGTAAGGGATAGAGGGAAGTCTGTGACTCTATTGTGCAGGTGAGAAAAGTGGCTCTAAAAGTCATAGCAGCTTTCCCAGAGCCACCCCGCATTCCAGGAACAGTCAGCACTCGGCCAGGTCTGTATTCACATCTGAAGCCTCTTTCCTTGTGAAAATTCCTGGATATACACTTTTGTCTGCGCAGCTACCAGGGGCTGGGAGGAATCCTGTGGGGCAGCCCTTGGCCCTCTCCTGGAAGGAACTGTTTTCTTTGGGAGGAGGCCAGGGCTGGGCCGGGACCCCCAAGTGGCCCAGGGGGAAGTGATTGTGTTTATTTATGCAGCAAGTTGGCAGGGCCCGGGCCTGGGGAATGGGGGAAGTTGGAGAGTGAGGGAAGAAAAATGTAATATCTGGCTGGAGTGGCCAGGGGGAGGAAAGCCCCTGCCCAGTCCCTGTTTATAGGCTTTGTGCGCTGCAGGTGAGAGACCTGCCAGGAGCAGGGTTGGGGCCAGGTCACCTGGGGGTGTCCCCTCCCCAGCACAGAACTGGGTTAATTCCTGAGGGAGATTTCCATCACCCAAGTCCAGGGGAAAGTCTGGCGTGGGTATTTCCTCACCTCCCCTCCCCTCCCCGCCCCACAGTGGCACCTGAGCCTCAGGTCCTCTCGGCCCCCCAGGGTAGTGATCATGAACTCCATCCTGGAGCGCATGTGCGCGGATGTGCTGCAGCAGACAGCCACGCAGATCAAGTTTCCCTCCACTGGGGTGGACACGATGCCCTACTGGAACCTACTGCCCCCCAAGCGACCCATCAAGGAGGTGCTGACAGACATCTTTGCCAAGGTGCTGGAGAAGGGCTGGGTGGACAGCCGCTCCATCCACATCTTCGACACCCTGCTGCACATGGGCGGTGTCTACTGGTTCGGCAACAACCTGATTAAGGTACTTGGGCTGGAGTGGCTGTGGGCCGACGTGGGTCCTGTGCCCTGGTTCCCCACACCTGGCCTGGTCAGCCAGACTTCCCTGAGAGACTGCGGTGAGCCGGATGGCTCCCTGGGGATGCCTCGCCTTGGGGTTGCCTCCTTGGGGAGCTCTGGCCAGAGGCTGGGATTCGGCCTGAGGGGTGCAGCAGCACCTGGAGCCCCTCTGCGGGCCTTCCTGGACAGCCATGCTGGAGTAGCAGGATGTCAGCGCCTCAGATCCGGGACCCCCAGCTCCTAAACTTCCCCCGTTTCCGTGCACCAGGAGCTGCTGAAGGAGGCGTGGAAGGAGCACACACTGAGGGCAGTAGAGCTGCTCTACTCCATCTTCTGCCTGGACATGCAGCAAGTGACCCTGGTCCTGCTGGGCCACATCCTGCCTGGCCTGCTCACTGACTCCTCCAAGTGGCACAGCCTCATGGTCCCCCCGGGCACTGCTCTTGCCAAGTAGGATTCTCTTTAGAGCTTGGTACCACCCTGGGGGACCAGGCTTTGGGGAGCCCAGTCAGACACAGAAAGCCCCTGTGGCTTCTCTGACTGTCCCCCTTTTTCTGGAACCCTTTGCCAGGCTGGCCGTGAGGTGTGCCCTCAGTTCCTACTCCTCCCACAAGGGACAGGCGTCCACCCGCCAGAAGAAGAGACACCGTGAAGACATTGAGGTAGGGCCCCTCCGTTCACTTGTTCATTTCCTGAGGATTCAGCACTTCCTGAGGGAAGCAGATGTGGTGTGATTAGTCAGGGATCTTCGGGTGGCTCGTATGGCCCCAGACTGCCTGTGGGTACGAGGGGCCTGTAGGATTGTGGGAGGGCGTGAGGAGAGAGGGGCTGAGACCCTGCTGGCCGTGCTGACCTCACTCAAATTGGAGCTCCAGCTCTTTTCCTTGACAGCTGGAAACTGAGGGGTTTAGGAGTATATAACAGTGACTCTCACACCCTCTAGGATTACATCAGCCTCTTCCCCCGGCCGACGTGCAGCCTTCGAAGTTGATGCGACTGCTGAGCTCCAATGAGGATGACGCCAACGTCCTTTCGAGCCCCAGTGAGTGTGTGGGCTGGCGGCACGCTGCTCCCTTTCCTGGGTGTTCACTCCCTGATGCTGCCGCTCTGCCGCTGCCCCAGCTGGAGGCATCTTTGCAGCTGGTCAGAGAGGGTATGGCAGGGACTTGTGCTGATCTATCCCCCACGGGGGTGCTCTGTGTCCTGCCCCTGGAGAAGACGTTGCTGTTCTCGATCCCTGAGGGTTGAAGCTCCTCTGCTCAGGTCCGGCCTGGCCCATAGTTCCACCCCAGCCCCCTGCCCCCTTCCTTACCCCAGGGTTGAGGGGATGACAAGCTACCCAAGTGAGTTCACTGGCTCAGGCACAGCCTGTACCATTGACTCACCAGCTCTGACCTTCCTTCCTTTCCCCAAACATGCCTGGAGAGGCCCAGGCTGGGGCTAAGGGCTACTCCCCACCTTCCCGCCTAAAGAGCACGGCCCCACTACTTCCCTGGAGGTTATCCTTCTCACTGTCCTCTCCTCCCTGCCAGGCTTCCTGTCAAGGACTCCTTCTATGGCATTTAAATTTTCCTGTTTTCAGAGATTTCTCCTGAGCCTGGATGTTTTTCTGAAGGCTTTTAGGGACTATGGGACCAACTACACACTTGATCAGAAGAAAGATGCCAGGTCAGCCGGGCGAGGTGGCTCAAGCCTGTAATCCCAGCACTTTGGGAGGCCGAGGCGGGTGGATCACGAGGTCAATCCCAGCACTTTGGGAGGCCGAGGCGGGTGGATCACGAGGTCAAGAGATCAAGACCATCCTGGTCCAACATGGTGAAACCCCGTCTCTACTACAAATACAAAAAATTAGCTGGGCATGGTGGTGCGTGGCTGTAATCCCAGCTGCTCAGGAGGCTGAGGCAGGAGAATTGCCCGAACCCAGGAGGCGGAGGTTGCGGTGAACCGAGATCGCACCATTGCACTCCAGCCTGGGTACCAAGAGCAAAACTCCGTCTCAAAAAAACAAACAAACAGGAGAAAGATGCTAGGTCTGCCACCTATAAGCCCTGTGACCTTTAGCTCGTGACTGAGCCAGTCCCCGTCTGGGTTTCTCGTCTATAAATGGCGTGTTGTGAGGAGGAAATGCCAAGACCGGCCCCTGGCCCTGTGTGCTCACTACATGTTGGTTTTTCTCTCTCATCTCCATTGGGATCTCCCTGTATCCGAGGCTCCTCTGTGCCGTTTTTATTTTTATTTTTGAGTTGGAGTCTCTCTCTGTTGTCCAGGCTGGAGTGCAGTGGCGTGATCTCACCTCACTGCAACCTCCGCCTCCTGGGCTTAAGCAGTTCTCCTGCCTCAGCCTTCTGAGTAGCTGGGACTGCAGGTGCCTGCCACCTAGCCCGGCTAATTTTTGAATTTTTAGTAGAGATGGGGTTTCACCATATGGGTCAGGCTGGTCTCAAACTCCTGACTTCAGGTGATCCACCTGCCTTAGCCTCCCAAAGTGCTGGGATTACAGGCATGAGCCACCGTGCCCCGCCTGTTTTTTTGAGATAGGGGCTTGCTGTGTAGCTCAGGCTGAGTACAGTGGCACCATCTCGGCTCACTATAGCCTTGTTCTCCTAGGCTCAAGCAGTCTGCCTCAGCCTCCCAAAGAGCTGGGACTATGGGCTTTGGCACCACGCCCAGCTAATTTTTACACTATTTGTAGAGATGGGGTCTCGCTAGTTGCCAAGGCTGGTCTCAAACTCCTGGGCTCAAGCGATCCTCCTGCCTCAGCCTCCCAGAATGCTGGGATGACTGGAGTAAGCCATGGTGCCCAGCCTCCCTCTGTGCTCTTGATCTCAGGGTCTTCTCTGGGCTCTCCATATACCAGTTACATCCGCTGGGTGAAGTTGGGTGGGGGCGTCCCTGGGGAGCACTGCTTTTGCACTTGGCAGGCTGTTTCCCAGCGCTCCATCTGCTCCGTCCCACAGCAGACCGGTCCATGAGCAGCTCCCTGTCAGCCTCTCAGCTCCACACGGTCAACATGAGGGACCCTCTGAACCGAGTCCTGGGTGAGTCCCACCCTGCTGCTGAACCTGGGGCCTCCCGGTGCCCCTCCCTTCCCCTCATGCCCCTCGTTGCTGGCTGTCCTGGCCCCCAGGCTCCTGTCTAGTTCCCCCTTCTCCCCTCCCCAGTTGCCTTTTATATTTTCTCTCTGACCCCTTGTTTTGGGGGCATCCTCAGCACGTCCTTCTTTTCCCTTTTCAGTCCCACCTTCTCCCAGAGCCTGACCTCACCCTCTCTCATGGAACTCCCTTCTGTCACTCTCCCCCCACTCTCCACAGCCAACCTGTTCCTGCTCATCTCCTCCATCCTGGGGTCTCGAACCGCTGGCCCTCACACCCAGTTCATGCAGTGGTTCATGGAGGAGTGTGTGGACTGCCTGGAGCAGGGTGGCCGGGGCAGTGTCCTGCAGTTCTTGCCCTTCACCACTGTGAGTACTGCCCTCGCTGCTCTCCCGCGGGTGCTGGGGCCTCAGGCAGCCCTTGGTGCAGGGAGGGGCCTCTTTCTTCCTGGGACAGCACACCTGCCACCAGCCGTCCTGCAAGCAGCATCTGTCTGTCTGGCAGGTGTCGGAACTGGTGAAGGTGTCAGCCATGTCCAGCCCCAAGGTGATTCTGGCCATTACAGACCTCAGCCTGCCCCTGGGCCGCCAGGTGGCTGCTAAAGCCATTGCTGCACTTTGAGGGCCTTGGTGTGGCCACAGTGGGGGCTGGGGATGGGCCCAGCCCAGGCGCCTTCAAGGGGAACAGTGAGGAGAGATGAGGCATCGTGGCTCACATCTGCCCTACATGGTGCAAGAGCCCCCGCAGCTTCCCGTTCCTGCTCCTGACTCCTGACCTCCAGGATGTCTCCCTGTTTCTTCTTTCGAAATTTCCTCTGAGTCTGCCAGTACATGAGGAGCGTGAGCAGCCTGACCCCTCGGCCCCACGGTCACCCCGTGTTCGCCCACCCCAGTCCAGGAGCAGTCTTATCTCTGAGGAACTTTCTAGATGCAGAGTGTGTATATATGTACATGTATTTTTTTTTGGTAATACGTGAGGGAAGTCTACCTTTGTTTATTTGTAAGTAAAGCTCATGGATCCCTTTGTGACTGAGTGCTGTTCGTGTCAGTGCCATCGGGGACAGGGCACAGCATCCTCTCCCTGGACTCCCTGCTGTGGCAGGAGGGGTCTCTTTCTTCCTGGGACAGCACACCTGCCACCAGCTGTGGGAGCAGCTCACTCCTGTGGTGAGGAGGAGGAGGAGGAGAAGGAGGAAGAGGTGCTGAGGCGCAGGGCTCAGGGTCCTATGTGTGCTTGCTCAGCTGGGGAAGGGCTGGGGGAAGAACAGCTTCCCTTTCTGAGAGCCAAGTTGGCTTGCCTGCTGACTCCTCCCCCAAAGCCAGCTAGCTGTACCCTGAAAAGGGAGAGGCTTTATCCCAGGACCTCACAGTGCTGGGGCAGGGTGGCCTGCTCTTCTGTCTCCTGAACCTGGCCCAACACCGCCCACACTGACTAGCCTGGGATATGATCTGTTGCCTCCAGAAAAGGACGGGGGAGCTAGTGGGAGGCGGGGGATGAGGGGGCTGGACCTTCTTGTAACCTTTCCTTGCCTACTTCACACATCTCTGAGCCGCTAGATGGAGGACTCCGAGCTGGCAGTGGGTGCTTCTGACCCTGCTTTCCAGGAGCCACTGGCAGGGCAGGGGAGATGGGAGGGACCGAGGAGCTAAGAAGTGGCTTGGGCAGATGGTGGAAAGGTGCGGGGGGGCTGGCAGGAGCACCCCACAGGAGTCTTTGGCTGCAGGAAGGCCTCACACCTGTGGTGTGGCCTCTGGACCCCCACTCATCACAGCTCCCCACCCTCCTGGGCTGTGAGCTCAGCCCTCTTCAGCCCATGGGGCTGCCGCAAGCAGGAAGTGGCCAGCTGGGGTGAGTGCAGAGAGTGAGCCTGACAAGGAGAGAAGCTCTGATCCCAGTGGCCAACTTGAACTTGGCTTCCTCTTTGTGGGCAACTTGATGGATGGGCTCAAGTTTATGGAAGATGGTAAATGACAAGGCTGGTGTGGAAGCTCAGCGCCCCCTGGCTTCATCTCGTCTGACTGTGTCCAGCCTATTAAGCCCACCCTGACCCCAGGCTCTCTCTGTTCCCATGGTCCCGGTGCCTGTCTTCCCTACAAGGCTGTGGCTGCTCAAGTGCAGATGCCACATCTGCCTCGTTCCCTGCTGTGCCTCCAGCACTTAGCCCAGCGTCTGCACAGTGCTAACATATATACATACATGTGTATTCCATATGTCTATATATGAGTGTCAGATGAGCTCAGGAACCTTCCTCCTCCCTGCGTCTCCTCCGTGGCTCCCTCCGGTGTCTTCCACCATTCAGCCACCTCCCCAGCCTCTGGCCAGGTCCCAGTTGGACTCAAGAAGAAGAAGGAAGGACATGACTGGAGACAAACACTTTATTATCCTGAAGCTCGGTTACAATGTGACAGTGGAAAGGACGCCGGTGAGTGGGGGGTGAACAGGTGGAGGGTGACAGTCGGTCAAACTTCCTTTCACACACACGCCGGACACGATTCCTCCTGTCTGTTCCCTCCCACATTCCCAGTCCCTGTCCAGCAAGGCGAATGTCCAGGCACCTGCCAGCCTGAAAAAGTCTCAGTCCCGACCCTGGTGGGGGCAGGGCAGGTGTCCCGAGGGCACCAGAAAAATGGGCATCACACGTCAGTGATGTCTGGGCTCTCATGTGGGAAGTCAAACGTGACCCAAAAGTCTTAAAAAAAACAAGATTCCCCAGCAGATTAATAAAAACAAGGGACCCCAGGGCTATGCCTCCCAGCTCTGGCTGCCTCTGCTTGTCCAGGGACCTCACGCCCAAGGGGATGCAGGGCACGCTGTGTAGTCGGTTGAGGCCAGAGTGAGGGGTGCAAGGACCCGGATGGGGAACACTGTGTTTAAATATTAAACAGGGATTTCTTGTCTCCCACATGGGAGACCTGATACTCTCAAGGGCCCCAGGTGCGGACCCTGGGGACCAGGGCCCACTGTGGCTTGTCCCAGCACCCACTGCAGAGCCGTGCAGGGCTGGGGAGCAGTCACAGTAATAAATACTTGGTATTTGCCTATCCACCTCCCAGTCCACGGGATGGGAGGACAGGAGCTTTTTCTCACTGCTACAGGCAGGAGAATGAAACTCAGAAATGGAGGGAAGGGCACAGAGGCCTGGGGCTCCATTCTGCCCTTCCCTGTCTTTAAATATGAGGCTTAAATACTAAATAGCAATAAATACATGGGATGGGAAGGGCTTGGCTCAGGGCTGGGCAAGGTGGCGTAGAACTCGGTGCACCAACTCCAGGATGCTCTGCAGATGGGAGGCCACCAAGAGGCCTCCCACCCGGCGCTGGAAGGCAGAGGGCAAGGCTGGTGTGGCGCCTCGGGTAGGCTGCAGGACAGGGGCTGTTCCCAGCTCTTCCATCTGTGGGGGGAAAGCTGCAATCAGTGGCTGGGCCCTGCTGGGTGGGCATTATTACAAATGAGGAAACGCTGGGGGCTGACAGCACGGGCAGGGCCCATACACAGGCCCAGCTGCAGTGCCTGGAGTGCCAACATGACCTTGGGGACCCTGCCCAACAAGGCTCACCTGCTGCCAGATGGTGGTGGCAAAGTCAGCGATGTGCAGGCACAGCATGTCCAAGGCGGGGGCCAACTCGGGGGAGATCCCTTCCAGGGTCTGCAGGAGGCCCTGGTAGAGGAAGAGGCTGTGGAGCTGCCTCAAGCAGCCTGTCTGGGGGACAGAGCAGAGAGTTAGGGGGTGCTGCTGGAGACACTCCAGTCATGCCCCCAGCTTGGAGCCTGGATACCTGGGGAGCCAGGTGTGTCCCTCCTCTCCTTGCCCCCACCATTAGCCTTGTCCCCTCCTGACACTCACCAGCTGTAGGGCCTGGCTGGGGCATCTGCTCACAGAAACCTGGGGGATGCACAGAGTGCCCGAACAGCACCATCTTCTCAGGGTGGCACATCTTGTAGGTGGCACACTGGGGATGGAAGGATGCTGAGTGAGACTTCTCCTGGCCGGGTCGCCACTCCTCCTTCCCGGGTCCTCCCTTTCTCTGGTCTTTCCCCTCCCTCCACGTTCTGCCAGGCCATTTGGTCCCTCTCTGCCCTGTACCTTCACCCTGTGATCTCATAGGGGTCCTGGTCCCTTCTCCTGACAGTGATACCCACACTCCCATCCCAGCCAGCCCTCCCTAGCACTGTTCGCACCAAGCACTTCCTCCCCAAGTCCCTTCCAGCCTTCCCCAGCTCCATCTTTCCTAATACTCCCCCAAGTCCCTTCCAGAGGATGTTGACCCCATAGTTCCATCCCCCTTAGCTCTCCCCACCAGGGTTCCCTTCACAGCCCTCCCGCAAGCCTCACTCACCAGCTTCTCCTGCAGCTCCGTGCCATCGCCCTGGACCTTCTTCACTTGCTCTAAGCCCTTGAACAGGAAGCTCTGGGGCAGGGAGCTGGCAGGGCCCAGAGGGGCGGCTTCCTGCACTGTCCAGAGTGCACTGTGCCATAGCAGCAGCTGCAGGGCTGGGGACAGAGTGGGCTCAGGAGACATGCTGTCCCCTCTCGGGGACACCGGCGCCTTTAATCCCCATTCCCAGAACAGGGATCCCCAGCCCCTCTGCCATGCCAGCCTCCCTCCCATGCCAGGGCGGGCAGCTGTCCCATCCTGGACCAAGACACTCACCAGCTTCATGGAGCTCTGGGCGGCAGGTCCAGCCATGGGTCTGGGTGGGACTGGGCTGCAGGCTCTGGGTTGTTTTGGGGCCCAGCTCCAGGGGGCCTTTATACATAACCCCATGGAGGCCCGGGACTAAGGCTTAGTAATAACTTCCCAGGATTTATGCAAATTGTGTCCAAGACAATACAGGGGGGTTGGAACAAAAAGCTGTTTGCGAAAGTTTTGTGAAATTGTGGAATCTCAGCTCACGGCGACCTTTGCCTCCTGGGTTCAAGTGATTGTCCTGCCTCCTCAGCCTCCTGAGGCTGAGATTACAGGCACCTGCCACCACACCCAGCTAATTTTTATATTTTTAGTAGAGATGGGGTTTCACCATGTTGGCCAGGCTGGTCTCAAACTCCTGACTTCAAGTCATCCACCCGCCTTGGCCTCCCAAAGTGCAGGGATTATTAGGCGTGAGCCATCATGCCAAGGCATACTATTTTGTTTTTTTGTAGAGACAGGGTCTCCCTATGTTGCCCAGGCTGGTCTCAAACTACTGGCCTCAAGTGATCCTCCTGCCTGGGCCTTCTAAAGTGTTGGGATTACAGGCATGAGTCACCACACCCAGCCAGATATGTTCTTTGGAACATTATTATAGGAAACTAATGGTGCCACTACACTCCAGCCTGGGCGACAGAGGGAGAGATTCCATCTCAAAAACAAAACAAAAACAACAAATCTGCCGGATGTGGTGGCGCGTGCCTGTAGTCCCAGTTATTTGGGAGGCTGAGGCTGGAGAATGGCTTGAGCCCAGGAGTTCTGGGCTGTAGTACACTATGCCGATCGGGTGTCCGCACTAAGATCGGCATCAATATGGTGACCTCCCAGGAGCAGGGGACCACCAGGTTCCTTAAGGAGGGGTGAACCGGCCCAGGTCGGAAACAGAGCACGTCAAAACTCCCGTGCTGATCAGTAGTGGGATCACGCCTGTGAATAACCACTGCACTGCAGCCTGGGCAACATAGCAAGATCCTGTCTTTAAAAAAAAAACAACAAGGCCGGGTGCGGTGGCTCACGCCTATAATCCCAGCACTTTGGGAGGCTGAGGCGGGTGGATCACGAGGTCAAGAGAATGAGACCATCCTGGTCAACAAGGTGAAACACCATCTCTACTAAAAATACAAAAATTAGCTGGGCATGGTGGCGCGCGCCTGTAGTCCCAGCTACTCGGGAGGCTGAGGCAGGAGAATTGCTTGAACCCAGGAGGCGGAGGTTGCGGTGAGCCGAGATAGCGGCATTGCACTCCAGCCTGGGAAACGAGTGAAACTCCATCTCAAAAAAAAAAAAAAAAACATGCACACACACACACACAAACAAATTTGTGTTTACACTATATAGGCTGGGCATGGTGGCTCATGCCTGTAATCCCAGCACTTTGGGAGGCTGAGGCGGGCAGATCACCTGAGCCCAGAAGCTCAAGACCAGCTTGGGCAATAAAGCGAGATCCCATCTCTACAAAAAAATACAAAAATTATCTGGGCATGGTGGCACTTGCCTATAGTCCCAGCTACTTGGGGGGCTGGGGTGACCCGATCATAGCCCGAGCAGGTCAAGGCTACAGTGAGCTGTGATGGCGCCACCGCACTCCAGCCTGGAGGACAGAGTGAGAACCTGTCTCAAAAAAAAGTTATGCTTACGCTACACTGTAGTCTATTAAGTGTGAAATAGCATTATGTTTCAAAACATATCCTATATATGTACATACTTTCTTTTTTCCTTTTTCCTCCTCAAAGAGACACTCTCAGCAAGAAATGTACATACTTTAATTTAAAAATACTTTCTTGCTAAAAATGCTAGCAATCATCTGTGCCTTCAGCAAGTCCTAGTCTTTTTGCTAGTGGAGGTCTTACCTCGTGTTGATGGCCACTGACTCATCAGAGTGGTGGTTGCTGAAGGTTAGGGTGACTGTAGCAATTTCTTTTTTTTCCCTATGTTTGTTTTTAGTTTTCCTAAACCTTCAGGTGAGAACAATTTCTTCAAATAAGAAAATAATGAAATTTTCTGCATCGATTGACTCTTTTCTTTTTTCTTTCTTTACCTTTTTTTTTTTAAGATGGAGTCTCACCCTGTTGCCCAGGCTGGAGTGCAATGGTGTGATCTTGGCTCACTGCAACGTCTGCCTCCTGGGTTCAAGTGATTCTCCCACCTCAGCCTCCCCAGTAGCTGGGATTACAGGTACCTGCCATCATGCTTGGCTAATTTCTGTATTTTTGTAGAGATGGGGTTTCACCATGTTGGCCAGGCTGGTCTCAAACTCCTGACCTAAGGTGATCCACCCACCTCGGCTTCCCAAAGTGCTGGGATTACAGGCAGAAGCCACCACACCCGGCTGACTCTTCATTTCTAGAAAGGTTTCTCTGTAATATGTGATGTTGTTTGACATTGTTTTACCCACAGTAAAACTTCTTTCAAAATTGGAGTTAATCCTGGCCAGGCGCAGTGGCTCACGCCTGTAATTCCAGCACTTTTGGAGGCCAAGATGGGTGGATCACCTGAAGTCAGGAGTTCAAGACCACCCTGGCCATCATGGTGAAACCCCGTCTCTACTGAAAATACAAAAATCAGCCGGATGTGGCAGTGGGCACCTGTAATCCCAGCTACTGGGGAGGCTGAGGCAGGAGAGTCACTGGAACCCAGGAGGCAGAGGTTGCAGTGAGCTGAGATCTCGACATTGCACTCCAGCCTAGGCAACACAGCAAGACTCTATCTCAAAAAACAAACAAACCAACAAAAACTGGAGTCAATCCTCTCAAACTGCTGCTGCTTTATGAACTAAGTGTATCCTACATCTTATTGCTGTTTCAGCGATGTTCACAGCATCTTCACCTGCAGTAGATTCCATTTCAAGAAACCACTTTCTTTGCTCATCCAAAAGAAGCAAGTCCTCATCTGTTCAAATATTATCATGAGATGACAGCCAAAGTCCCATCTTCAGGCTCCACTTTTTTTTTCTTAGTAGAGATGAGGTCTTGCTGTGTTACCCAGGTTGGTTTGGAACTTCCGAGCTCAAGTTGCCCTCTTGCCCTGGCCTCCCAAAGTGCTGGGATTGGAGGTGTGAGCCGCCATGCCTGGCCTCAGGCTCCACTTCCAATTCTGGTTCTTTTGCTTTGGTTCTCTTTCTGCATCTGCAGTTTCTTTCTCCACTGAAGTATATCTCCAGCCCCTCAAAGTCGTCCATGAAGGTTGGAATCAACTTCTTCCAAACTCCCATTAATGTTAATATTTTGACTTCCTCCCACAAATCACATGTCATCTTGGAGGCATGGACCAGAGAGCTATATTTTCTTTTTGAGACAGGTTCTCCCTCTGTTGCCCATGCCGAATGCAGTGGTATGAATATGGCTCACTGCAGCCTCAACCTCTTGGGCTCAAGTGATCCTCCTGCCTCAGCCTCCTGTGTAGCTGGGACTACAGGCACACACCACCACACTCAGCTTTTTTTTTTTTTTTTTGAGACACTGTTTTACTCTGTTGCCCAGGCTGGAGTGCAGTGGTGTCATCTTGGTTAACTGCAATCTCCCCCTCTTGGGTTCAAGTTATTCTCATGCCTCAGCCTTCCAAGTAGCTGGGATTACAGGCGCTTGCCACCATGCCTGGCTGATTTTTGTACTTTTAGTAGAGATGGGGTTTCACCATGTTGGCCAGGCTGGTCTTGATCTCCTGACCTCAAGTGATCTACCCGCCTCATCCTCCCAGAGTGCTGGAATTACAGGCATGAGCCACTGCGCTTGACCTATTTTTTTTTTGTATAGACAGGGTCTCGCTTTGTTATCCAGGCTGGTCTCGGACTCCTGGGCTCAAGGGATCTTCTTGCCTCAGCCTCCAAAAGTGCTGAGATTATAGGTGTGAGCCACCATTTCAGGCCTAATCATGAATATTCTTTGTTTTCTAAGACAGAGTCTCACTCTGCCACTCAGGGTGGAGTGCAATGGCACAATCTTGGCTCATTGCAACCACTGCCTCCTGGATTCAATTTAAGTGATTCTCGTGCCTCAGCCTCCTAAGTAGGTGTGACTACAGGAGTGTGCTACCACGCCCAACTAATTTTTTTTTTTTTTTTTTAGTGGAAATGGAGTTTCGCCATGTTGGCCAGCTTGCTCTCAAACTCCTGATCTCAGGTTATCCACCTGCCTCAGCCTTCCAAGGTGCCAGGATTACAGGCTTGAGGGACCACATCTGGCCCTAATCATAAATATTCTTAATGGCACCTAGAATGATGAATGCTTTCTAGGTTTTCAGTTTATCCAGATCCATCAGGGGAATCACTACAGCAGCTATAGCCTTACAAAATGTATTTCTTAAATAAGACTTGAAAGTTGAAATTATTTCATCCATGGGCTGCTGAATGGATGTGTTAGCAGGGATGAAAACAGCATTATTTCCCTGGTACCCTCCATTAGAGGTCTTGGGTGATCAGGTGTATCGTCAGTGAGCAGAAATAATTTTGAAAGAAATCTTTTTTTTTTTCCTGAGCAGTCCATCTCAACAGTGGTTTAAAATGTTCAGTAAACCTCATGCCTATAATCTCAGCAATTTGGGAGGCCGATGCAGGCAGATCACCTAATGTCAGGAGTTTGAGTCCAGCCTGGCCAACATAGTGAAATCCCATCTCTACTAAAAATATAAAAATTAGCCAGGCGTCCTGGCACATGCCTATAATCCCAGCTATTTGGGAGGCTGAGTCAGGAAAATCACTTGAACGGGGGAGTCAGAGGTTGCAGTGAGCTGAGATTGCACCTCTGCCCTCCAGCCTGGGCCACAGAGCAAGACTCTGTCTCAAAAAAAAAAGTTCAGTAAACCATGCTGGAAACAGATGTGCTGCCATCCAGGCTTTGTTGTTCCATCTGTAGAGCACAGGCAGAGTAGATTTAGCATCATTAGCAAGAGCCCTAGGATTTTCGGAATGGTAAATGAGCATTGGCTTCAACTTAAAGTCGCCAGCTCCACTAGCCCTAACAAGAGTCAGCCTCTCCTTCGAGGCTTTGAAGCCAGGGATTGGCTTCTCCTGGCTAGCTATGAAAGTCCTAGATGGCATCTTCTTCCAGTAGAAGGCTGATTTTCTACACTGAAGGTCTGTTGTTGAATGCAGCCGCCTTCTTCAGTGATCTGAGCTGAATCTGGACGGATAACCAGCTGCAGCTTCTCCATCAGCACTTGCTGCTTCACCTTGCACTTCTGTGGCATGGAGACGGCTTCTTTCAACCTCACAAACCAACCTCTGTTAGCTTCTAACTTTTCTTCTGCAACTTTCTCACCTCTTTCTACCTTCACAGGACTGAAGAGAGCGAGGGCCTTGCTCCGGACTCGGCTTTGGCTTAAAGGAAGGTTGTTGCGGGTTTGATCTTTCCAGACTGAAACTTTCTCCCTATCAGCAATAAGGCTGTTCTGTTTTCATATCCGTGTGTCCACTGAAGCAGCACTTTTATTTATTATTTTTTTGAGACGGAATTTCACTCTGTCACCCAGGCTGGAGTGCAGTGTTGTGATCTTGACTCATTGCAACCTCCGCCTCCCCTGTTCAAGTGATTCTCCTGCCTCAGCCTCCAGAGTAGCTGGGATTACAGGCGTGTGTACCACCAAGCCTAGCCAATATTTTGTATTTTTAATAGAAATGGGATTTCACCATGTTGGCAAGGCTGGTCTCGAACTCTTACTGTCAAGTGATCCACTTGCCTCTGCCTCCCATGAGCCACTGCACCCAACCTGGAGCATGTGCTTTTAATTTCCTTCAAGAACTCCTTCATAATGTGGCTACCCATTTGGTGCAGGAGGCCTGGCTTTTGGCCTCTCTCAGCTTTCAACATACCTTTCTCACTAAACATAGTCATTTTGACCTTTTGATTTAAAGTGAGAGACATGTGATCCTTTCTCCCTTTTTCTGTTTTCTGTTTTGAGACAGGGTCTCACTCTCACCCAGGTTGGAGTGCAGTGGCAGGATCTCAGCTCACTGCAGCCTCTGCCTCCACCTCCCAGGCTCAAGGGATCCTCCTACCTCAAGCTCCCAAGTAGCTGGGACTACAGGTGTGTGCCACCATGCCGAGCTAATTTTTGTATTTTTAGTAGAGATGGGGTTTCGCTATGTTGCCCAGGCTGATCTCGAACTCCTGAGCTTAAGGAATCCACTAGCCTTGGCCTCCCAAAGTGCTGTGATAACAGGCATGAGTCACCATGCCTGGCCAAAACTTAGAGGCCATTGGAGGGTTATTAATAGGCTTAATTTCAGTATTATTTTGTGTCTCAGGCCATGGAGAGACTCAAGGAGAGGGAGAGAGACAGGGAATGGATGGTGTGTGAGCAGTGAGAACACACTCAACATTCATTCATTCATTCATTCATTCATTCATTTATTTATTTATTTATAGACGGAGTCTCACTCTGTTGCCCAGGCTGAAGTGCAATGGCTCGATCTCGGCTCATTGCAACCTCCGCTTCTGGGGTTCAAGCGATTCTCCTGCCTCAGTCTCCTGAGCAGCTGGGACTACAGACATGCACCACCACGCCCAGCTAATTTTTCTATTTTTAGTAGAGACAGGGTTTCACCATGTTGGCCAGGATGATCTCTATCTCTTGACCTTGTGATCTGCCTGCCTCAGCCTCCCAAAGTGTTGTGATTACAGGTGTGAACCACCAAGCCTGGCCTGGATTCCTATTTTTAAGAACCAGTTCACTGACTAATCTTATGGCAGATGTGGGGAAGGAGCCTGAGAGATGTGGTGATCTGCCAGTATTTGAGAACCACACAGGTACGAAACAGAGTAAACCTAGGCCCCTGACTCCAGCTCAGGGTCCCTCCATCCTCCCCTAGATACCTCCCCTTCTGCAGACCCATCGGGCCTTCAGATTACTACACACCCAGGGCCAGTACTCTAAGGCCAAAAAACCAAAATCAAAGGCTGCCAATATTGCAGTGAAGTATAGTAACTGATACACAAAACGCTTTGGAGACCTTTTTATTGTTTAAAAATCATAATAGAAGCTTCAAAAAACATGCAAGCCAAGACATCCCAGTTCTAGGCCCCTGCTCCCTAGAGGAGCACAGGGCTATCCTTCCCTCCTTCTCCCACACCACTAGCCAGGACCCTGCCCGGGGAGGTCGCCTGCCCACCCTCCTGCCCACTGTGCAATCAGTCACTGGCTGGGGAGGGGCCCTGGGGGAGATGGGGGTGGCTGGCTCCCAGCACCCCCACCCCCTGCACGAATGCAGCCTATGAGCTCTGTGTGGGAAAATGGGGACAGTGCCCTGGGCAGGGGACCCTCGAGGGGGAAAGAGCCTGTCCCCATTCACCTGACCCCTCCCCAGCCCCCCAGCTCAAGGGAAGCTGTCATCATCATCTTCTGCCATCTCCTTGGCAAACTCCAAGTCCTGCTGTTCTCGCTCACGCAGTTCCTGGGGAGAGAGGCGGGGTGAGGCCAAAGCTTCAGAGCAGCTCCCAGCCCTTCCAGACACTTCCCCACCTCCCCTTGTGTGTGGAAATTTGACCTTTCAGTCTCACCCAGAAAGCAGAGGAGAGCTTACCTCTGCAGACTCCAAGTCCTTGTTGTAGGATTTAGGAGGAAACCTCATGGCCTGGGGCACAGCAGAGAGAGGAGCGAGGTAAGGGAGGGGAGGAAGCAGGGGAGGCATTTGTGCAACCTGCACTCCCTGCGTCCCCTGTGAGCCAACACCCAGCAGGAAGCAGCGGGCCCTCTCCAGTTAGTCTAGTGGGGGGCCAGGCATCAAAGGAATTACAGTGCACTGTGGGAAATACTGAAAAGAGGAATAAATGACCAACACTCTCAACTGGGCAGGGAGGAGGAAAAGGAAGAACACAGTGGGTGTGGGAATGGGGAGAGGCCAGGCCTGTGCTCAGTGGGGCGAGACGTTAGGGACCAGGTCACAAGGGGCCTTGCATATCACGTGAAGAAGGGCTTAGCTGGATTTTAAGCAAGGGAGCAATATCCCTAGTTTCCTGGGAGGAGACTGGAAGAAAACATGGCAACCAAATAGTAATAGCACCAAACTCAGTGCCAGAGGATGAGGGCTCCCCCTTTCATGGAGCTAGATACCAGCACGGTCCTTTCTTTCTTTTCTTTTCTTTTGACAGAGTTTTGCTCTTGTCTCCTAAGCTGGAGTGCAATGGCATGATCTGGGCTCACTGCAACCTCCGCCTCCCGGGTTTAAGCGATTCTCCTGCTTCAGCCTCCTGAGTAGCTGGGATTATAGATGCGTGCCACCGCCCAGCTAATTTTTTGTATTTTTAGTAGAAATGGGGTTTCACCATGTTGGCCAGGCTAGTCTCGAACTCTGGCCCTCAGGTGATCTAACTGCCTCGGCCTCCAAAAGTGCTGGGATTACAGGTGTGAGCCACATCCCCTCCCCCCCCAGCCCAGTCCCATCTTTTTTACAATTTAGACTTTGTTAAGTGCCTCAATACAGGGACTTCGTTTAATCTTACCAACCCTATGAAGCAAGCAAGACAGGTAACACCTCCCTATCAGCTTCAGAGATGGAGAAATAGAGCTCTGAGAAGTTAAATGACTCAAATTTGGAACCAAATGTAGAGCCCTGCCCTCTGAATCCCTGCTTGGTCCTCCGTGGTGACCAAATTCCTTAAACAGAAGAAGAGAGGGCAACTAGCTGTGGAACTGTGGCTAAGTCCCCTCTGCATTCTGGGACCCCTGTGCTGCAGCTCAGTGATTTTACAGCGATGGGCTGGGACTTGGGTCTTCTCTGAGGAATCCATGAATGTGGAGGGAGGGGCGTGCTGCTGCCAGGTGTGACTCTGCAGCCACAGGCTCCTCACCTTGACAGACATGTGGATATCTAGGCAGAAGGAGATGCGCTGGTGGAAGGCCAGCTGGGGCTCTCGGGTGGAATAGATGTCAATCATCTCCTTGGATTGGACATAGCCCTTCTCATGATTGATGCTGGCCTCAATGACACCATCCCGGAAGGCCTACAGGCCCCCAAAGAGGAAAGAAAGCTCACCAGCACACCCATCTTCTTTTGTTTTTTTTGAGACAGAGTCTCATTCTGTCACTCAGGCAGGAGAGTGCATGATCTTGGAGTGATCTTGGCTCACCGCAACCTCCGCCTCCCGGGTTCAGGCAATTCTCCTGCCTCAGCCTCCCGAGTAGCTGGGATTACAGGCACCTGCCACCATACCTGGCTCATTTTTGTATTTTTAGTAGAGACAGGCTTTTGTGAAGTTGGCCGGGCTGGTCTCAAACTCCTGACCTCAGGTGATCTGCCCGCGTTGGCCTCCCAAAGTGCTAGGACGATGCATGAGCCAGTGCGCCTGGCCCAGCACACCCATCTTCTAAGCCAGAGAACATCTTGTTCCATCCCATTCCTCTGCCTGCCTTATATTCTCACACTCGCAGGCACTATCATAAACTCAACATGTGCACACACCTACACTCACACGCACATCCATTCTCCCTCTGGCAACTTCTTGGCTTCACTGCAAATGACGGGCACTCCCTGAAAAGACTATGCCATTGCTTTACCTATTCCCCTCCTTGGCCAAACTCCTCCCATTCCTGCCTCCTGAAATTGGCAGGAAAGTGACAACCTGGTCCCTGTGGTTCCTGAACCAGCCCCACCTTGGCAACAATGAACTCTGCATCTTCGGGGCTATCCAACTGCAGCTTCTGGGCGATGTCGGCCAAGGAGATTCGGGAATAGGAGAGGCTGATCATGCGCACACCTGGGAGAGGAAGGAGAGATGGGGTGGGCAGGGCAGGGTGGGCACAGACCCTTCACTTGCCCACAGATAGCCACTGGGTTTGCCCCAGCCTGGCTTCTGTTCCTCCGACAGCCCCTCAGATCCTGATCCACACCTGTCTTAATCACGTTGTGCCGCAGCTGGATAATTAGGGTGTAGGTCCCATCTGCTTGAAACGTCTCCCCAAACTGATCCAGGACCTGGTGGAACTTGGCTAGGTTTCCTGTCCTGACAGCTGCAGGGAGAACAGGAGTGGACTGGATGATGCAAACCGGCATGGGCACGGAAAAGGCCCCAGTGAAGGGGGCCTAGCGGGCTCTGGGGTGGGGAAGCCAGCCTTACCTTGAGTCAGAAGGAAATAGGGCATGAGTGAACGCTTGAGGGACGGCTGTCGGAACTGCAGCCGGTCGGGGATCTCCCCCAGCAACAGCTCCACCACGATGAGAAGCTTGTGCACCTGGACAGAGTGACTGGGGACCCAGTGGGCAGGGAGCCCTGTGGGCGGAAGAAAATGAAATGTGGCCTAAATTCTGCCAGATACCGTGGGAAACAGGGAAAGGGAGCACTGTTTAGGCTCGGAGAGAGGAGGAGAGCATGGGATCCAAGCTCTGCCTTTGGTCGCAGAGCCCTCAGCTGCATTTCACCTGACCACCCCGTGCACACTCTGCTCTGAAATGACAGCGCTCTAAGGCCAGATGGGCGGGTGCTGTGGCTCAGCAATGGCAAGGGACCAGGCCTCATAGGCCTGGGGAATGGAACGGGTGTCAGCCAGATGCTCACTAGGGAGGTGGACTGTTACTGGAGGAGAGGAGGGGATCAGTGGGTAGAATTCATTATCTGTGTAGAGGCAGACGAGCCCAAAGGGGCCTGGCCTCAGTGAAGAGCAGAGTATACAGACATAGAAGGGTGGCTGGAAACCCAGCCTGTCTTCCTCCACAGGACTGAGGTATTTCCGAGTGGTGCCAGCTGTGGATCCAGCACCATGCAAGAACTATGGTGGAGGGACCATAGTTAATTGCTAGTTTTAGAGATGAGGAAACCAAGGACGCTTGCCGACTCAGGGTCTTACCAGCAAATGGGAGGCACAGAACACAAGGCAGTTAAATCGAGGGGCAGCAAGTGTCAGGGGGAGCAGGGGTTACAACAGGAGTGTGTGATCACACCCACAGCCAGGAGGACCCTTCACCCCCCACAGGCACCCATGAGGCCGCCCTGTCCCTTGGAGTAACCCAGATGTGAGGGTAAATCCCTGGAAATGGTTATTTACGAAGTGCCTTAAGGATTCTGACAAAGCAGAAAAAGGAGGAGGGTCAAGGGTGCAGAGCGAAAAAGAGGCAGAGAAGTGTGGGTGCCTGGGGAGCTGTTAGAAAATGGACAGTTGGGACCACGGTCTGGGACATGCCATTGCCATTCTGAATGCCAGGCTGAGCAGTTTGAAGTTGGCACATAGAACGCCTGCTGTCTAGCTAGTAAACACTGAGCAACTGGGTCCTTGGCTTCCTCATCTCTAAAACTAGCAAATAACAGTAACAATACCCAGCCTGTCTACCTCACGAGATCGCACGATACTCCGCGGTAGTGGGGAGCAATGGAAGCTTCCCAGGCAGGGGCAGGAGAGAGCTGGAGCCCTGCTTAGTAAGGCAAGGGAGTGTAAGCTGGGCTGGTGGAGAGGAAGATGACCAGGCAGAAGTGTCCGGAAATGTTAGCAGCTGGAACCACGGCACCAGCAACACCAAGGAATAGGCAAACACAAAAGACGTGCAGACAATTCAACAGATGACCCAGTGATGGGAAGGGGGCGAGGGAGAGCCAGAGGATCCCAAGGCCCTGATCTGGATTGGGACAGCAGGAGGAAGGACTGGGAAGGGGGCCAGGTGGGTCTGTTTGGGATATGCTGTATAGAGAGATATGGGGGGTGGGAGGGAGAGCTGGATCTGTAGGCCTGATGTTCCCAAGAGGGGTCAGAGGCAGTGTTATAGGATAAACTGTTTCCCCCTCAAATTCATGTTATAGACCTGAACCCCAGGACCTCAGAGTGGGACTGTATTTGGACATAGGGCCTTTAGAGGTAATTACGGTAAAATGAAGTCATATGGGTGGACCCTATACGATGATTGTCCTCCTATGACAAGAGCAGGACACAGACACGCACAGAGGGAAGACCATGTGAAAACACCAGGAGACGGCCATCCACAAGCAGACAAGAGAGGTCCTCAGAAGAAACCAATCCTGTCGACACTTGCTCTTGGACTTAGAGCCTCCAGAATTGTGATGAAACACATCTTGGTTGTTTAAGCCACCAAGTCTGTGGGACCTTGAGGTGGCAGCCCCAGCAGAGTAACGGAGTTAGCAGTGTACCGGCTGAAGAGCATCATGCAGGCGACAGCTGAAGCTGGGAAAGCAAACAAGGACGCTCAAGGAGAGAATGAGGGTTTCACTATCGACAGAGAAGCTCTCAGAGTGCTCTGCTGAGGCCGGGTGGTGAGGAGAGCAGAGAGAACGCTGGAGGGAAGGAGCTGGCCACTGTGCTGTTGGGGAGGGAGCTGAGGGGGACAGGAATGGCCGCTTGAGAGGAGAAGCAGCAGGGCTGGGGGCTTTCTGCCAGGAGACTGAAGCAAACAGGCGATGAGCCAAAGCCGGAAGAGAGGAAGGAGTGGGATGGAAAACACAGGTAGCGAAGCTGGCATTAAGTAAAGACAGGGAGGGTAAGAATGGGTGGAGAGAGACATTTGAGTTTCCAGGAGACAAGGCAGCTTCAGGAACGAACGCCAGCTGGCCTCCAGCCCTGAAGGGATGAGCTGGCACCGCCCTCCTCAGGGCGCTCTGTGCACCAGCAGCACTGGCATCACCCAGGGCCCGTTAGGAACAGACTCTCTGAATAGGAACCTACAGCTTCATCAGACCCCCAGGTGATTCCGTGAGCTGGGGTGGCGACAGGGGTGTGGCAGGGGTTTGTGAGGGCAGAGGGCAGAGGGCTGATTCCCCGGGCTCCCTCACCAACAGTGCCCTGGCCTCTCTTCCAGCTCTCTCTAAGCCTTCCTGCCACTGGGCTCCACCACAGGAAATGGAAAGCTTCCATGTCCATAGTAAAATCTCATTAAAAACACTGCCTGAAAGCCCCTCCTGGGGTACATGCCACATTTTATACTTTAATTACTTGGATCTTTAGTGATTTTTAAAAGAAACTTTAGTGTGTCTTATATTGTAAGCAATCTAACATTTTGCGCATGTACCATGTGTCTGAAAAGCCTTTACTTTTTGTAAAAATCCTACCCATCTTTCAAAGACCAGTTCAATTTTAACGTTTCTTTTTTCTTTTGAGATGCAGTCTTGCTCTGTTGCCAGGCTGGAATGCAGTGGCTCAATCTCAGCTCACTGCAACCTCCACTACCCAGGTTCAAGTGATTCTCCTGCCTCAGCCTCCTGAGTAGCTGGGACTACAGGTGGGCACTACCATACCCAGCTAACCTTTGTATTTTTAGTAGAGTGGGGGTTTTGCCATGTTGGCAAGGATGGTCTCGATCTTTCTTTTTTTTAAAGACAGGGTTTCGCCCTGATGGCCAGGCTGGTCTTGAACTCCTGACCTCAGGTGATCCACCCACCTCGGCCTCCCAAAGTGCTAGGATTACAGGCGTGAGCCACCACACCCAGCCTGGTCTCAATCTCTTGACCTCGTGATCCACCTGCCTCGGCCTCCCAAAGTGCTGGGATTAGCCACTGCACCCGGCCACGTTTCTCTTTTTTCAAGACAGAGTCGTGTTCTGTTGCCCAGGCTGCATGCAGTGTAGTGGCATGATAATGGCTCACTGCAGCCTCGACCTCCTGGGCCCAAGTGATCCTTGCACCTCAGCCTCCCAAATAGCTGGGACTATAGGTGCATATGCCATTACACCCAGATAGGTTTTTTATTTTTGCAGAGATGATGTCTCCATATATTGCTCAGTTTGGTCCCAAGCAATCCTCTTGCCTTGGCCTCCCAAGTGTTGGGATTATAGGTGTGAGCCACTGTATCCAGCCAACTTTTTCTTTAAGACCCTTTCTCTTTAATTATTTGATCAAAAACAAATTTGACTTTCTCTGAACTTCTGAACAGAAATAAATCTCCCACTGCACTGACCTAATCAATGTACATATTTCCCGTTCCCTGTCAAGGCACTATGGAGGTGGACATTGTGTGAAGGTGCAGTGTTTGCACAAAGGGCTTGAGACAGCTAGCGTGACTCACCCCAACTTGGCTGCTGGACCTATCTGCTCTCCCCCCGCTCTCGAGGGCTGTCCAGTCGAGGTAAAAATGGCTAAGCCACTGAGGCAAAAACAGAATGCAGAGCAAGGGCCTGTGGTTTATGAGGACATTGTGCTGACTGCTTTCATATCCCCTTTAGTCTCTGTGTAAGCAATAAGCTTGCTGCAATTGAGGTGCCTGAGAGGGGCAAAGACCCCTGCCCATATTTTCTCAGGAGCTGAGCCTCTGTTCTACCTCCTGATGGAAAACATGATTAACAAGCCACCTTAAGGGCACCATTGTTTGCTTGCACTGTGTATCTTTGAAAAACATATATTAACTCTTAAACTGCTTTGTAAGCTATTATCACAAGCCCCCTCAAAACTGCTTTGTGAGCTGTTATCACAGGCCCCTGATAACTATTTTTACGTGATTTCTGTTCCCTTTTCTGTTTGCCCCCTTTTCTGCTGAGCTAAAGTAAATGTAACAATAAAAAAAGGTATAAAAGCTGTCACCCACAAAAATAAAGCTGCTGCTTGACTACAAGTCATTCAGACCTCCAGACTCCGCTTTTCTTTCTTCTTTCACTTCCACGCACTCTCTCCCTCAGGTTGAATGAGACATCTACGTTGGTGGTCTTGGGGACTCCCCCAGGTCGGTAGCCCCCTGGCAGATGTGCTGGACCCCAACATGAAGGTAAGAGAAAAGGTTTGAATTTGGGAAGACTGGGTCTACATCCTGGCTGCTGGGCTCTGACTTCACATATACGCTTCAAGCTTTTTGAGTCAACATTTTTTTTATCTATTTGAAATACTGTAAGAAATACCTCGCCAGGCATGGTGGCTCATGCCTGTAATCCCAGTACTTTGGGAGGCTGAAGCAGGCAGATCATGAGGTCAGGAGTTCAAGACCAGCCTGGCCAACATGGTGAAACCCTGTCTCTACTAAAAATACAAAAATCAGCTGGGCGTGGTAGTATGCATCTGCAATCCAAGTTACTCAGGAGGCTGAGGCAGGAGAATTGCTTGGACCCAGGAGGCAAAGGTTGCAGTGAGCTGAGATCATGCCACTGCACTCCAGCCTGGGTGACAGAGCAAGACTCTGTCTCAACAAAAAAAGAAAAAAGAAGGAAAGAGATACCAGCTGGGCACGATGGCTCAAGCCTGTAATCCCAGCACTTTGGGAGGCCGAGGCAGGTGGATCACGAGGTCAGGAGATCGAGACCATCCTGGTCAACATGGTGAAACCCCGTCTCTACTACAAATACAAAAAATTAGCTGGGCATGGTGGTGCACGCCTGTAGTCCCAGCTACTTGGGAGGCTGAGGCAGGAGAATTGCTTGAACCCAGGAGGCGGAGGTTGCGGTGAGCCGAGATCTTGCCATTGCACTCCAGCCTGGGTAACAAGAGCGAAACTCCGTCTCAAAACAAAAAACAAACAAACAAAAAATTAGCGTGATATGATGGTGCATTTCTGTAGTCCCAGCTACTCAGTAGGCTGAAGTGGGAGGTCAAGGCTGCAGTGAGCATAGATCATGCCACTGTATTCTAGCATGGGTGAAAGAGGGAGACCCTGTCTCAAAAAAAAAAAATTAGCCAAGCACAGTGGTGCATGCGTGTAGTCCCAGCTACTCAGGAGGCTGAGGTGGGAAAACTGCTTAAGCCCAGAAGTTCAAGGCTGCAGAGAGCTATGATTGCACCCCTGTACTCTAGCCTGGGTGATAGAGTGAGACTCTTTCTTAAAAAAAAAAAGAGAGAGAGAGAGAAAAGAAAAAAGAAAAACAAAGTTCAAGGACAAAGTTCAAGGCTAAGTTCATCTATGGGGACAGAAGGAAAAATAGTGCCCACTCAATAGGGTAGCAGAAAAGTATTGACCAGAGAGGGACATAAAGAAGCCCTGTGGGGTGACAGAAACGTTCCATGTCATGATCTGGGGTGGGTACCCAAGTGTGTGTATTTGGCTTGTTGAGTTTATCATGTAAAAATTATACATGTTATTGCAGCTACATTACACTTTAAAGCAATTCAGATTCTGATAGTCCTGTTTTTTTGTTTTTATTTATTTATTTTTTTTTTTGAGAGGGTTTTGCTCTTGTTGCCCAGGCTGGAGTGCAATGGCATGATCTCGGCTCATCACAACCTCCACCTCCCAGGTTCAAGCTATTCTCCTGCCTCAGCCTCCCGAGTAGCTGGGATTAGAGGCATGCACCACCACGCCTGGATAATTTTATATTTTTAGTAGAGATGACATTTCTCCATGTTGGTCAGGCCAGTCTCAAACTCCTGACCTCAGGCAATCCATCTGCCTCAGCCTCCCAAAGTGCTGGGATTACAGGTGTGAGCCACAGTGCCCAGCCAGTCTCCTGCTTTTACTAACAGATTTAAAATAAAAAATTCTTTCTTCCTGGCCAGGCACAGTGGCTCAAGCCTGTAATCCCAGCACTTTGGGAGGCTGAGGCAGGCAGATCACTTGAGGTCAGGAATTCAAGACAAGCCTGACCAACATGGTGAAACCCTGTCTCTACTAAAAATACAAAAATGAGTCAGGCGTGGTGATCGACACCTGTAGTCTCAGCTACTTGGGAGGCTAAAGTAGGAGAATCGCTTAAACCTGGGAGGCAGAGGTGCAATGAGCCAAGATCGTGCCATTGCACTCCAGCCTGGGCAACAGGGCGAGACTCCATCTAAAAAAAATATGATCCCTTCCTGATCCTATCTCCTATTCCTTTTACCCTCACTCACTCCACTCCAGTCATATCTTTTTACTGTTCACATGACACTCATTCTTGTCTCTGAGATTTTTTTTTTTTTTTTTTTTGAGACAGAGTTTTGCTCTTGTTACCCAGGCTGGAGGGCAATGGCGCGACCTCGGCTCACTGCAACCTCCGCCTCCTGGGTTCAGGCAATTCTCCTGCCTCAGCCTCCTGAGTAGCTGGGATTACAGGCACATGCCACCATGCCCAACTAATTTTTTTTGCATTTTTAGTAGAGACGGAGTTTCACCGTGTTGACAAGGATGGTCTCGATCTCTTGACCTCGTGATCCACCCGCCTCGGCCTCCCAAAGTGCTGGGATTACAGGCTTGAGCCACCCTGCCTGGCCGTCTCTGAGATTTTAAAACCTTTGCTATTCACTGAGCCTTTCCTGACCACTCTGCTGAGAAGACCCCCCCAACCCATACCCCATCCCTCACTCTCTATGGACCATTTCTTCCTTTCTGCCTTCACTTTCTTTCTTTCTTTCTTTCTTTTTTTTTTTTGAGACAGTCTTGCTCTGTTGCCAAGCCTGGAGTGCAGTGGTGAGATCTTGGCTCACCACAACCTCCGTACCCCAGGTTCAAGCGATTCTCCTGCCTCAGCCTCTGAAGTAGCTGTGATTATAGGCATGTGCCACCATGCCCGGCTAATTTTGTATTTTTAGTAGAGACAGGGTTTCTCCATGTTGGTCAAGCTGGTCTCGAACTCCCAACCTCAGGTGATTCCACCTACCTCAGCCTCCCAAAGTGTTGGGATTACAGGCATGAGCCATCGTGCCTGGCATCTGATATCACATATATTTATTTGTGTATTTACCTCCTCCTTGAGAATGTTAGCTCCATGAGTCTGTCTTGTTCACTCTCCAGTACCTGGCACAGAGCAGACACTCAATACCTATTTGTTGAATGAATAAATTAGGTTGGCTGAAATAGAAGCCTTAAGAGTGGGACAAGACACAGGATGTCAAGTGCTCCAGGGATTAATCCAAGGAGATTTACTACTAGTCTAGGGATTGGGTGTGTGCAAAAACTTCTTGGAAGAGATGACCCAGGCCTCAAAGTGGGAATAAGATTATTTATTATTATTATTATTGCTAGATCTTGCTCTGTTGACCAGGCTGGAATGCAGTGGCACAATCAACTTTCACCTTCCGGGCTTAAGTGATCCTCCCACCTCAACCTCCCAAGTAGCTGGACTACAGGCGCACACCACCCACACTCGGCTGATTTTTTTGTATTTTTTTTGTAGAGATGGGTCTTGCCATACTGATCAAGCTGGTCTCGAACTCTTGGTTTCAAGTGATCTGCCCGCCTCGGCTTCCCAAGTTCTGGTATTATAGGTGTAGCCACTGGGCCCGGCCAGGAATAAGTGATGGCCAGCCAAAGAGTGGAAGTGGGACGTCAGGGATGAGGCACTGGGAGGTGCTTGGGAAACGGGCCTTTCTCGGCATGCAGAGCTGCCCCTGCCATTCTGGACTGGTCATTAGGGGAACCGAAGTACAGAAGCTGGACAGGTTCTACCCTCTTCAAAGGGAGCTGGACACCATGCCTTTGAGCAGCCCTTGTCCCCCTGCCCCAGGAGGGCAAAGGAGGTGCTGGGTTACTTCCCCTCATCCTCATCTCAGCAACCTTCAGACCACCAGCCACCTGCTTCTCAGGGGTGATGCTGTGCTGACCCTCCAGGGAGTGCCTCTTGCCACTCACTGTGCTTGTGCTTGGCTTCCCATGTATTCTCACATTTCAGCTTCCAAATGAACCCATGAGGTTGTTCTATCAGATCCGCTTTCCAGATCAGCAAGTGAGGTGTTGAGAGATTTCATTTCTTTTTCTAAGATAAAGTTTTCATTCTTGTTGCCCAGACGGGAGGGCAGTGGTGCAATCTCAGCTCACTGTAATCTCCCCCTGCCAGTTCGAGCGATTCATGTAGCTGAGATTACAGGCATGTGCCACCACATTCAGCTAATTTTTAAATTTTTAGTAGAGATGAGGTTTTATCATATTGGTTGGGCTGGTCTTGAACTCCTGACCTCAGGTGATCTGCCTGCATTGGCCTCCCAAAGTGCTGAGATTACAGGCGTGAGCCACCACACCTGCCCCCCCGACCTTTGTTTTTTTTTTTTGAGACAGAGTCTCCCTCTGTTACCCAGGCTAGCATCCAGTGATGTGATCTCAGCTCACTTTGTCTCCTGGATTCAAGTGATTCTCCTGCCTCAGCCTCCCGGGTATCCGGGACTACAGGCACGCACCACCATACCTGGCTAATTTTTGTATTTTTAGTAGAGATGGGGTTTCAACATGTTGGCCAGGCTGGTCTTGAAGTGATCCACCCACCTTGGCCTCCCAAAGTGCTGGGATTACAAGTGTGAGCCACTGCGAGATGCAGAGAGGCCAAGTTCCCAACCCTAGATTTCACAGCTAGTGAGGACTTCAACACAGTTATTCTGACTCCAACAGTTCAAGCTCTGCAGACCCTAAGAGTTTGCATAGCTGAGAAACAGCTACCTGGTGTCCTCCCAGGTGACCTGGCTGCAGGTCACCTGACTGTGGCTGTGGAGACCACCTTTTCTGATCTTTTCCTTCACCCCACCAGTGTCAGGATAGCGGCCAAGAGACCCCAAGGAGGTAAAAGGGTTATGTGGACTCTGGGGTAGAGAGGATGAGTGTACTTGGTAGCAACACGCCTCCTAAGCTGATCTAGCCACAAACAAAAGGGCAAAAATAATCTGGAGTTGTCAGAAGACCAACACAAGGTACCCTCTTGGCCAGGTGCAGTGTGGCTCACGCCTGTAATCCAAGCACTTTGGGAGGCCAAGGTGGGTGGGTCACCTGAGGACAGGAGTTCAAGGCCAGCCTGGTCAACAATCTCATCTCTACTAAAAATATAAAAATCAGCAGGGCATGGTGGTGGGTGCCTGTAATCCCAGCTACCCAGGAAGCTAAGGCATGAGAATTGCTTGAACCCAGGAGGTGGCTACAGTGAGCCAAGATCGTGCTGCTGCACTCTAGCCTGGGTGACAGGGAAAGACTCTGTCTCAACAAAAATAAAATATTTAAAGCTAAATCAATGGGAAGCAGGACTAGAATGTCATAATTAATAGTTCATTTGAGGAAAAACTGTTAACAGAAGAGAATGGTCAGCGTAGAGCATAGAAGAATGAAGCTGACCATCCTATAACCTCAATGACCCTTCAGAGTTCATGATAGAATGTTGTATATAGTAGAGTCTATGTCTAAAAAACAGAGAGAAAGAACATTTGAAAGGGAGAGAGAGGTGACAGAGTCTCCTCCAAAATGGTCATCCAAATTGGAAAGTTACTCTTCAGAAGAGAACCAAGTCTGGCTAATTGGATGGCTGACAGGATCGTGAGAAATGACATTAACATTTGTTATGTGACAACCATGTGCCTGGCAGTGGTTTCCAGGTGAAGAAGCCAAGGCCCAGGCAACTCAGGTAATTTCTCTAGGTACCCAACTAGTCATTTATGATAGAAACCAATAACTAACTACAAATCCTTCTTTTTTTTTCTTTTGAGACAGAGTCTTGCTCTGTTGCCCAGACTGGAGTGCAGTGGCACAATCTCAGCTCACTGCAGCCTCCACCTCCTGGGTTCCAGTGATTCTCCTGCCTCAGCCTCCTGGCTAGCTGAAATTACAGGTGCATACCACCACACCTGGCTAATTTTTGTATTTTTGTTAGAGACAGGGTTTCACCATGCTGTCCAGGCTGGTCTCGAACTCCTGACCTCAGGTGATCTGCCTGCCTCGGCCTCCTAAAGTTCTGGGATTATAGGCATAAGCCACTGCACCCAGCCCAAATCCCTTTTATTAATAAAACACTAGACACTCCTGGACCAAGAATGTGAGAATTTATTATTTGAGCAACTTGTATTTTTATCCCAGGAGCAATGAAACCATCCTTGAGACCGGAAAAGGCTGAAGCTGTATTTTTGTTTAAACTTGTACACAGTGCAGTTTCAAACAAAAGTGGGGCAACTTTGTACCTTATTAAAACTGCGGTGAACACAGCATGTTTGGTTTGACCTTGTCTTCATAGGATCTTCTGGCTGTTTCCTTCTCTGGATGAGTCCCTGAGAATTTCTAGAATCTGGGAAGATTAAGGGAGGGTCTGGAGCCTTCTCTATATACAAGGAAATCCCAGTTTTGTTAAAAACTTGCCAAAGGCTTGGTGATGTAACTCCAAAGACAAATCCACACTTTCCTTTCAGGTACTGCTTTGGGATTCTGTGAAGAATTGTGGCTCTATGCTAGGATGTGTAATAGGAAGGAAGCTCCTTCCTTTATGACATCACCAGACATCACATTACAGAGCAGTAGCTAAGGAGACTATTTGAGACACTCATAGAACAACAGCCAATTTTGTAGATGCCCAAGAATAGCAGCTTTAAAACAGGATAAATATTCAGGCATCATTAGGCTCCCGAATACAAGCCAGCCAGTAAAATATGAGATCTGCTCTGAAAGGCACAACCATCAAGACAAATAAACCTGGGGCCAAGGTATCGGTTTCAGCACAGAGAGGGTCTGAGGTTACTACTAACACATTCCCTCAGTGGGGACATTGGTTCATTCTTACCTGAAGCCATCGAAGTGCTGCAGTCTCCCTGAACCCTTCCCACCGAAGATCAGAAGCTGCACATCCCACCACTCTCCATTCGGCATCAGACTATCCTCGATCTGTCTCCCCCGAGTTAGGGCCTGGACGCTATGCGGTACCCACCCCTCAGGGAACCGAGACTGGACCAATAACAGAATCATCCCGCCATTCCTCTCCTCATCCAAAGAGCCAGCAAACTCAGACACTGGCTTCCCATGCTTCAAGCAGACAACGGAATGTTAGTCCACCCAGAGAGGAAGCAACACGAAGAAGCGGTGAGAGCAAGTCAGGGCGCAAGGTCGGCCATCATGCCTCATCCATCCCAGATGTCAAATCTTCTCGTCGATTGAGTTTTCAAGACCAGAAGGATAACTTACAATCACAAATCTTACAAGATGACCCACCATCCAAGGTCCAGAACCCCCAAGGAGTCAGAGTTCCCCGCAGGATTTTGTCTTACCCAAAGGATGAAGCAGTGCAAACTGGACCCATTCAAAGGATTATGACTACTACTGAGATCAGATCTCCAAAGAGTCGCTCTCTCCCAGAGCACGGAAGCAGCAGTGTCTCTGCAGACCATCAGACCCTGAAACTGACCCTTCGGGCCTTGCCTCCTCGGTCCTTACCTAGGTATGAGCCTGGCTGCTCATGGTGGGCCTTGCTGAATCCTGAAGTTGGAATACCCGAAAGCCAGCCAACAACACCTGATTTTGAGCGTAAGTGTTCTCCTTCCCTAGATCCTTTATTGTCCTGTTTTAAAATAGACTCTAGCCCTTTATTTGAGGATCTGAAGTTCCAGAGAGAGAAGGCAAGCCCATCACCACCACCATCACCAAAGGAGTCTCCAAGTTGGGCACCACTGAGTGAAGTGCCACAGACCCCCAAGCGTGCCTGCAAACAACTCATTCAATGGTTTAGTTCTTTCTTCCTGGGTATGTGAAGAAGCAGACTGCCCAGATGCAGCCCCAGTTTAGTGAGATGGGGATGTTGGGGTGGGCAGGAAAGGCCAACTCTTCATTCTGGGCCTAAGGGCTGCTGCTCTCCTGCCAGTGCCAAAGCTAGTCCTATACTTGAGCCCATTGTTCCATTCCTTCCCTGCCAGCTTCTCTGTGCTCCTAGCTAATGACATCGATGACGATGCTTGGGCCGGGTGACAGGCATTGACTCCTCTAGGCAACACTGCTTACCTTTTCAATTGAAGGTAGTAAAGAGGGCTTGCAGGGTTGAAAGCTGCTTCCTGAGTGGAGATGAAGCACTGAGCTGGGGTGAGGGCTGGTAAGGGCTGTTAAACAGAATAAGGGCCTCAGGTAAACACGCTGGCAACAAAGTGGAGAGGGTGGGGTGCAGATGAGCTGGGATTTAGACTTCCAGGAGGGGAAAGGCATTCACAGGGCCACAGAGAGAGGGATAGGGAGAGTGGGAATATATAGTCCTATGCTGGAGGAGCTTCTTGGAGAGGACCAAGGGCTGAGGGCACCTTTGGGTGAGAAATGTGGAGCTAGAAAGGGAGCTGCAAGCAGTGGAGGGTGGGATTTGCATCCCACAGGGAGAAGAAAAGCAACCATAATTGTGTTACTTTCAGATGTCTCTGAGGAAATGAACAATCGTGTCATCCAGTGGCTAAAAGGTCTGTACTTTTCCCTCCTGTGGGCCTGTTGTGGGAGCTTGGGAGATGGGAGGGCAGGTGAGGAGTGGCATCTATGTATCTACAGAGCTGGGTCATTTAGGAGATAAATGCTGGGATTTTGACTTGAAGGAGCAGAGGAACTTCTCATCTTACTGAAATTCCACCATTAGAGTAATTTCTTTGGGGCTTGGAATCTTTTCCATTTCCTTTTCTTTTCTTTTTCTTTTTTGAGATGGAGTTTTGCTCTTGTTGCCCACGCTGGAACGCAATGGCGTGATTGCAGCTCACAGCAACCTCCACCTAGGTTCAAGCAATTCTTCTGCCTCAGCCTCCCAAGTAGGTGGAATTACAGGCATGTACCACCATGCCTGGCTAATTGTGTATTTTTATAGAGACAGGGTTTCTCCATGTTGGTCAGGCTGGTCTCGAACTGCTGACCTCAGGTGATCTGTCTGCCTCAGCCTCCCATAGTGCTGGGATTACAGGCGTGAGCCACCGCGCCTGGCCACCTTTTCCATTTTCAAGAATCTCCTTTTAATAGGAAGTCACTTTAGGTACGGAGAATAATTTAAGCCTCGTGGCCTTTCAGCTTAGTTGGCCACCTATCATGTAATTAAAAAAAATACACCAAAGCATACTGCCTGCTTCACAGTTTGCTCAGGGTTGACTTCATATTTATTCAGGCTGGGGACTCTTCTCAAGTGTTTCTCTGGTTTTTTAGAACCCTCCTCATGACCCACTCTACCACCTAGGGTACTTACTGATGCTGCCCAGGCAGGATCTTCAGAGATGTCTGGGCTTTCTCCTTGAGGCCATCAGTGTATCTTGCAGCTCTAGAATGCTTGAGAGAAGTGTCCCCCAGCCTTGTCACCCTCTGCTCCCTTTATACTCTTGGCCTCTCTGGGGGCAGGGGAGGGTGGGGACCACCCTCATGGAGTAAATCTTGGCAGCAGGGGCTTCTTGTTGCGAACATCACGGCCCAAAATACACTCCAGCCCTTGAGCATGACAGAGGCCAGGGCTCTGGATAAAGCAGTTCCTGGGGGCAGAGAGCCCTGGGAATGCCATCCAAGCCCAACCAGCTTGAACCCTCCTAGTGATGGTCAGCAAAGAGCAGAGATGGGCCGTCCTGCTCCTCAGAGGGAGGAAAGCTCTATAAAGTAGGGGCACAGTTAAGTACAAACTTGAGTTACTAACTGGATTTGAGCCCTGGGTCCACTATTTGCTGACTGTGACCTTGGGTAAGTTATTTTACCTCTCTAAGCCTCAGTTTCCCCATCTGTTAATGAAAATAATGGCTCCCTCTTAGGGTTATTGTGAGGATTATTACAAGGTATTACCTCTAAAGCTCTTAGCACAGTACTTGGCAACAGTGAGCTTTCAGTAAAGACCAGCTGCTATTATTTGGGCCACTTGCACTAGGAAGGGATTGGGCCAGGTTTGCCCAAGTCCACTGGGCATCTTTAGTAAATTTCTCTTTTTCCTTTTCTATTGGCACACTCTGAATTCCACTTGCTGCCCCCCTGGGAATGCCTGGCTTCTACTTCTCTGTTATGACAGATGAGGAGGTAAGAACACCCCTGGGAGGTTACTTCCAGTCTTCCTGTGCCCACCCGACTATCCAAATCCCTCTCCTGTCCTATAATGGGAGTGGGCATGGAGAAAGACAGAGCTGCTCCCTATGGTTGGGCAGACTGTTCACTGCACAAGAGCACCTGGTGGAGGGGAAAGTGGGGGGCTGAAATCTAACGTATGTTCCATTTGCCAAGCTGTTCACCTGTGGGTCTGCATCCTTCCAGAGGGGTATTTGCACAAAAGCACTGTATGAACTAGTTGCAGTCCTAGAAAGAAAGAATAGAGACACTTTGGCAGATGATGACTCTTGCCAAGTGCTCTGTGGGAAGGCCGTCTAGGTAGCCACTGGATCAGTCCCCACCTGGTTCTCCCCTTTTCAGCCTGGGGCATTCCAGAAAGGTGTCACTTTTCTGGGTTACACACTATTTGGGTCCTCAACTTGGAAAAACTCAAGGTGGAGTCTGCTCTTGGCAGTCCTGTGTCCTGATTTTTGGTAGGGTCCTGATTTCACTGCATTGTTCCCATGAGTACCTTGGCTATTCTTGGCCCATGTTTGACAAGATGGTCAAAGCTCTTCCTACTTCCATTCTTCCTCTTGCCATATTTCTCTATTATTCAAAGCCTAGCAATGGCCTCTAATGGGTCCCATTCATAGGCTGACTCAGGATGGACAGTTGGCCATAGAAAACAAATGAGTGCATAGTGGGGGTCGGCCTAAGCTCAGATAATGGAACAGCTGAAGGGGAGGTGTCTAGAAACAAGGCTGCCACCTTCCACTGCCATGGGTTTTTATCCAGCCTTATGCCATGAGCTCAGCTGTAGGTGGGAGCGGCTACCTTCGGAGATTGTCTCCATGCAAGACAGTGAGTCCCTCCCTTTCTTTTTCCTTCCTCCCTCTCTCCCTTCCATAAACAGTTTTTATTCAGAGGCCTAGCACTCTGCTAGGCACTTTTAGGGGAAGCATTGAAGCTTTGCAGTACACACATTCCTTGGCCTTGAGAAACTTGCCATGTGGTTGGGGAGATAAGACATAGACAGGAAACGTTTAAACAACAGTATGAAATGTTTGTGCTCAAATGTCAAAATAGATGAAACAGACTGAGTAGTGCTCTTGGAGAGTCTTAGGAGAGAGGGAGTCCATAGGGAGATGGATAGGGGATGAAGGAAGGGTTACGCCTCCTTCCCAAAGCTAGGGGATGATAGTGTTCTTAGCTAGACTTTTGCTCACCCCTAGATGCAAATGTGTACCTTTGGGAAGGGGTTAATATTTCCCTTTGGTCAAGATTTGATGTTTTTGACTGAGCACGCTCCTCCCTGTTCTCCCCCACCCCCACCCCCTTTTTCTGTGCATCTTGTTTTAGTTTAGGAAGTCAAAAGCCTTGGCAGCAGGATGGCTCCTTCCTAAAATAGCTCTTATCCTGTCTCGATAATTACAGCTCTCCAGCCCTGTTCAGCAGCAGAGCTGCTTCCTAGAAGCTGAGAAGAGAAGGCTCCCAGGCAGCTGGGCTGCTGGTCTTCTCTGACTCTCTGGAGGTAGGGTGGCATGGAGGACAGCCAGGTGCTCTCTAACATTTGAGAAAGCTAGACTCCAGCCTGCATGACCCCATGCAGCCTCAGGATGGAGACTCTGTGGTGCTGGTGTCCAAGGCCTCTGGTTCCTCTGATCTGGGAATGGTTGACCAGAGTCTGTTCCAGATTCCATTCCTGGCAGGAATTCTCTAGTGGCCTGGCCACGACGCCTGGCTTGTGGAAGGCAGCATGTTTGTTGTTGAGCTTCACAAACCTCTCTGGGTGAACAGCTGGGGATGGTTCCTGATTCAGCTCATCTCTTTCTCTTAAGTGTCGATGCCTTCCCAAATGGCCCCTCAAGGCCCTTTTGTCTAAGGAATAGGATGGACAGATGCTTCTCATCCTTGGATTAGGACATCAGGGGCTGGAGTCTCCCCAGAGGAGGTTGTGCTGGACTAAGGGAAGCATTCCTGATGGTTTTTTTGGGATCAGAACTAGCAAAAGCTCAACAGGAAGGTCCTGAGGGTGCCCTAATGGGTCACTGGGGGCTGCCTTCTCACATAGCCCTGGGGAGTTCCTGGAAATAATGCAGTTCTGATGGGAGGGGCTGCAATGCCTTTGATAGACAGGGTGCCTAGCCCCAGGATCCTGTGTCCTTGAGACACCTGATCTACTTATCCTTAAAAGTGAATTCTCAGGCTGTCATAGGGCAAGGTAGTTTACTCCCTGCTTTATCAGTTATGCAAGAAACCAACTCTGGAAAATAGGCCAGGAATCAGAGAAGGCCATCTCACTGATACTTAAGGCAGACCCCAGTGTCTTTTGGGTGACATGCCATATGTCCCTTGAGGGATGGTATGATTAGCCTCCTGTTGGCTTCTGAATCACAGACATTTTGCTCAGATTGGCTTCCTTTACAAAGAGAAATCCAAAGCCTCTGAGGAACTCAGGGAGTTTCCACATTCATGAGGATATTAACAGAATCCTAGGTCATGGGCTATCTCCCTTGTTTTTTGTTTGTTTTTGGTTTTTTCTTTTTGAGACGGAGTCTCCCTCTGTTGGGAGGGAGTGGCACAATCTCAGCTCACTGAAAACTCCATCTCCCAGGTTCAAGCAATTCTCCTGCCTCAGCCTCCCAAGTATCTGGGACTGCAGGCACATGCCATTATGTCCCACTAATTGTTGTATGTTTAGTAGAGATGGGGTTTCACCATGTTGGCCAGGATGGTCTCGATCTCCTGACTTCATGATCTGCCCTCCTTGGCCTCCCAAAGTGCTAGGATTCCAGGTGTGAGCCACCACGCCCAGCCAGCTTTTTTAAAAAAAGTGTTCTGTTGCCCAGGCTGGAGTGCAGTGGTACAATCCATAGCTCACTGTAGTCTTGAATTCCTGGGCTCAAGTGATCCTCCTGCCTCAGCCTCCCTAGTAGTTGGGACTATGGGCACAAGCCACCATACCTGGCATTTATTTTGCTTTGGGTAGAGGCTTGTAGTTCAGAAGAAAGAGAATTGTTGAAAGAATGGAGTAAAGCTGCTGAAATGGGACAGGGCATCTCTGGAGGCTTTTTATAGCAGTTTGACCATCACTGCACAGCTTCTTAGGAAGCGAGCATCTTACCCTGTCAGATGGCACCCTGTCCATTTCCAGCTACCATGGGCAGCCAATTCCAGAGCAGGATGGAAGGCTGGTGACCTCTGGTCATGACTTGCTAATTTGGGGACAGGCTAAGTTGACCAGCTCATCACGGTTTCCCTGGACTTCACTGGTTTTAGCACTGAAGGTGCCATGTCTCAAAAATTCCCTCAGTCTTGGGCAGACCAAGACAGTCGGTTACCTAGTCCAAGCTGTCATGCAGTCCACCTGGAAGCACAGAGTGAGGTGACAATGTCCCAGCTTCACAGTGAGACTTGGACACGTTACTCCCTCTGCCTATAAAATGAGGGGCAGAAAAATATGATGCTTTTGTCTCAGGCTTGATAGCAGAACTGAGGCCAGACTACCTGGCCTCAGTTATTCATTTTGCCCAGAATAATCCCACATAGGGAAGAATCTGCCACAACCACTGTGGACTTTTTGGTGTATTTTTCAGAAGCTGTTTGGTGACTGGAACCCATCTCCAACATCACATCTTTCTGCAGAGTAGTTGGTGGTGTTTCAAATGGTGGATTTTCCAACTAACAGAAACAGTGGGCCTGGGTAGATGAGGGAGCTTGGCTTCAGAGGCCAGGGTGCATACTCGGGTGAGGAAGCAAATCTGTAACCCAGGAGCCACCCTGACAGCTATTTAGCCAGAGGAAGGTTGTCATGAGGCAGAAATGGCCATGTCCCCTCACCCTCCTCCATTCACAACTGACCACTAAGGTCCTGAAATTAAGATACTATCCAGACTCATAAAAGATGTTTCCTTCCAACAGAAACAGTGGCCCCCTGACTCCTAGTTGAGTGCACACTTCTAACCAGGCCTCTTAATTTCTCTCCCACTTAAATGGCAGCTCTGAAGTTTCTGGGCTGCCAGCCTCCCATTGTCTTGAACCCATGCTCCTCAGAGACCAGGTGCTAACATCTCCCCTGTTGACGCTATGGAAGCGATGGAGTGGTGGAATTGATATAGGTTCCTATGAGTAGGAGGTGAGGTGTCCTAGGGTAAGGGGAGTCTCTTGAGCAAAGTCCCCTCTGTGATGGGGCTCCCTGCAGGGAAATCTAGGAGCAGATTTCTAGACAGTGAGGTTCCCCACTGGAAAAAAAGAAAGGGACACTTGGGAAGAAGTGTGGGGCCATTCCCACAAAAATCTATATGGGGGATTATAGGGCATCTCGTCCTACTCCAGCACTGCTTAAAGTTAAGGTGAAAGAAAGAGATTGGGGGATTGAAATCCTTTGGGAATGGGTATCCTGGGTGGCTGTCCTCAAGTGCTGATGGGCTGGGTCACTTGGGGACAGCTCATAGTCCTCAGGCAGACCACGGTGTCCTTGGGGGTTAACAGGAGAGGTCAAATGGATCAAGAGCTTGTGCTGCAGGCAGACATTGGGAGGTTGATGCTGTGCCCACCAGGGTAGGCAGTGGGCAGGCGTCATGGGGCAGCTAATCAGAGGAGGTGGGGGACTGCAGAGGAAACAAGTGATCCTGCTGCAGCTGAGCTGTCCTTGGAGGGTGGGAGCCAAGAGAAGGGGAGGAGGAGAGGGGGTGGGGAAGGACATTCCACAGGCTTTTTTGGCCCCTGCCAGAGACAGAAGGGGGTCAAAGAGAAAAGGAAAGGAGCAAGCCGGAAGCCAGACAACAAGAGCATCAAAACAAGGCTGTTTTTGTGTATGAGGAACTTTGCCTGGGAGATAAAATTAGACCTAGAGCTTGCTGACAGGGAGTCTGAAGCGTGGGACATAGACCATTCACTGGGATGGCAAGGGAATTCTGTCCCTGAGGACAGGACTGAAGCTGGGGTAAGATGCTGCTCTGGGAGATGGGTGGACCTGACCTGTCTTCTCCCTGTCTTGGATGGGATTGGGGCTCAAAGTCAGAAAATGATTTGGTCACTGGCAGAGCTGGCAGTGGGGATGGACAGGCAGGAGGTGAGGACCCTAGCATCCTGACTCCTAATCTAGAGCCCCTGTGGCCTCCTTCATGCGGATGAGTGGCCAGGGCTGGCAGAGATGAGGACGGTGCTGGATTCCTGGAGGCTCTGCTGGAAGATTGTGGGGGCTAGGGATCTTCATTAGTGCCTTTCTTTCTCCCTTCCCTGCCTCTCCACTCAGTGTCCCTGAGTGAAACCAGGTGAAGCACAGCTTTCTCTCTCCCACCCTTGTCCTGATCCCCAGACTGACTGCTGGGTTATTGTGGATTTGTGCAGAGAGGCAGGATTTCTTGGAATTCCCCAGACTTATTAGCTGCCAGACAACAAGAGCTGCTGCCCCAAAGTCCACCCTTTTTCTGTTGCCATATAATTAATTGTCTAAGCTGGGACACTTTTGAGAGTGAAAGGGCACAATTAATCATGACGTCAGGACAACAGGCATAAACTGGGATCTATGGTCGCCACTGGACCTCACAAATATCATAGGTAAGAAAAGCCCTGGGTTAGGCTGGTCTCAGGACACTTAGCCTCCACCTGCTGGTTCCAGTTTTGGGTTCCAGTTTTTTCCTCCCCTCTGTCCAGGTGAGCACTACGGCTATAAGCAGCTGTGAGGACTTGAGAGGCGACAGCCTGGAAGTAGCTCCTAGCAGACTTTTTCCTCTAACCTCCCTTTGCAGGAAGACTTTGGCCATCTTATCTCCCCAACTCTAGCTGTGACTCCACAGTGGTCTGGGGTAGTCCCCACTAGCTTGGCTAACCCCCAGAGAGTGAGTCAGTTTCTGCAGCTGGCCCTTGTCCATTGTCTGGGGGTGGCACGTGGGTATTGTGAAGCAGAGCTGAACCCAGCACTGCCAGGCACCCCACAAAGGAGGCTGACCCCCAAAGGAGAGGAGAATCTTTAGGGTCTAGAGCCGACCATGAGAGTTGGGGGAAATGGTCCCTCTTCTGAGCTGGGGATAGTGTAGAACAGGCTTCTACAGAGGAGTCAGACCATTCTCTGCCTACCACCCACTGTGGGTCATAATTTAGGCCAGACCCCCTCCTGTACTGCTGGCTCTGGGAAGAGGGGTAAGGAAACAACTTAGGGTGCTTCCCCTGATATGTCCCTCACAGGTGGGGGCTGTCAAAAGCTCTGGAGGCCCAGCTGTCCTTCAGCCTTCGCCAGGCTCTTCAATCATCCCTTAGCTAGTCCCTCCCAGCTGCCTTCCACCCACAGTCAGCATCCACTGGCAGGTTACTCTTCTCTCCCAGGGCCCAGGGTCAGATTCGGGTGTGGCTCAATGTCTGAAGTAAGGGGTAGGATCAGCTATATTGAGCGCTGGGCCGTGAACCTTGGGGATTGAGCACTGGCAGTAGAATCTGTACCTCAGTCCCCCAGCTCACTGACCAGTAGTGACAGGAGGCACGGAACCCCCTGCTGGTTGACCTGCCTGGCACAGGCAGCTCTCTTCTCTCCTACCTCCTTCCCTCATCCCCTGCCCCATTCTGAGGCTCTGTACTCTCCTTTTGGGTCTAATGCCTTTGTCTGCTCTATCGTATTCACTCTGGCCTTACTTCCTGGCCTGAGACAGTCCCTGTCTAGGCCAGAACCCCAGGAAAGGCAGCCTCAAAAAACATGCTGCTGAGAGGGAGACCAGAACTGGAGTTCCTCAGTTCTCAAGAGCAGTTGCCAGAGATTTGGGGGTGTCCAGGGCTCTTCTTGGACCCTGGGGCCCTTCCTGGCATCTTGGATGGGGGAGGCTTGCGAGCAGGTGAGGGAGGGATGGTGAGCACTTCCTCTGGCTGGGCTGCAGTTTCTTTCTCTTCTAACCACAAGTGCTTTCCCTTTCCCTCTTGCCTTCTCCTGTCTTCCGTCTCCTTCCTCATTCTTCCCTTCCCATCACCTCCTACCTACTCCACCCACCCCACTTCCCCCAGATCAAGCGTTTCCTGGAGGACACCACAGATGATGGAGAACTGAGCAAGTTCGTGAAGGATTTCTCAGGAAGTGAGAGCTGCCACCCACCAGAGGCTAAGACCTGGGCATCCAGGCCCCAGGCCCCAGACCTCTATGATGATGACCTGGAGTTCAGACCCCCTTCGTGGCCCCAGTCCTCTGACAGCCAGCAGTACTTCTGTGCCCCAGCCCCTCTCAGCCCATCTGCTAGGCCCCGCAGCCCATGGGACAAGCTTGATCCCTGTGATTCTTCTGAGGTAGAGCCCCCAACCCTACCTTTGCCTTTCAGTGGGCTGCTGCAGGAAGACCGGGGTGGTGTGTGTGTGTGTGTGTGTGTGTGTGTGTGTGTGTGTGTGTCTGGGACCTCTTTCAGTCCTTTTTCAGCCCTAGCTCTGTGATATCTGCCCCCAAGGGCACTGGAAACTAACAGTTTAGCAATGGCAGGAGGCCCAGTTGGTGGCCTGAAATAGGAACCCACAGGAGTCTGGCACTGCTTCTTAAAGGCTGGGGCAAAGACCTGAAAGGGAGAGAAGATCAGTGCTGGGTGCCAGGGCCCCTTCAGCTCCTTGTCCTGACGCATTCTGCCTTCCTGTCTGCTAGGATGACAAGGAGTATGTGGGCTTTGCAACCCTCCCCAACCAAGTCCCCCGAAAGTCCATGAAGAAAGGTTTTGATTTTACTATCATGGTGGCAGGTAGAAAAGGGGCAGGGCTGGGTTGGGCAGGGTGTGTTTCAGGTGGGGATGGTGTGTGTGTCCATGAGTGGGAAGGGAGTAGAGGTTGAAAGGAGCAAGCAGTGAGCGGCTGTGCCTCTTTGCCAAATAGCCAGGAGTTATTGGCCTCTGAGAGTGTATGTATATGGGGTTGGGGTGGAGTGGGGGTACAAATTGGTTGCAAAGAACATTTGACCAACCGTTTTCTAGTATTTGCCTCTTTTGTGTGACCTTGAGCAATCTCTTGCTCTCCCAAGCCAATCTCTGTGCTTCCTTCAAGCTCTAAAATACTATAGTTAGTCTAGTTCCAATTAGATAAGAAAGCAGTTTCCTCTAAACCTTAATCCAGTGGAGTTGCTTTTTGGCTATAGATCTTACCTTCTGATTTGGTGCCTGTGTCCTCTCTCCTCTCAGGAGAGTCTGGCCTGGGCAAATCTACACTTGTCAATAGCCTCTTCCTCACTGATCTGTACCGGGACCGGAAACTCCTTGGTGCTGAAGGTAAGGAAAGGAGAGGACAATCAGGCAGACTTGTCTTGGGAAATTAAACTCACTCCAGAGTCTGGGGGATGGGACTCTCCCCCACATGCTGGAAACAAAGGCTTCCTAGAGAGACTGACAGCAGCTCTCCATAGGCCTATCTGCCTGGCAGCTCACCAGCCAGCTCCCTAAAGATTTGGGTGCTGAAGCAGGGCAGGGACCAGAGTCTTGCACTCTGAATGAGTCTCTGACCCCCAAGGATTCCAGGAATCCAAGAAAAAGAAAACGGATCAGAGAAGAGGCTGGGGCCAGAGCCAACAGCCACTGGCATTTCCTGTGTTGGGAAATATACTTCTTGCTGGTTCCCAGGGAACAGTCCCCCAGGCAGCTTGGGGGTGGAGAGGGCAATGTGGATGAAGCAGTATGGGCAACGAAGCTGTTTGGGGTGGGCGGTTCATTTCGACTGGGGGTCCCTGCCCTTCCCCTGGCCTCAGTTTCCCCCTTCTCCAGAGCGGATCATGCAAACCGTGGAGATCACTAAGCATGCAGTGGACATAGAAGAGAAAGGTGTAAGGCTGCGGCTCACCATTGTGGACACACCAGGTTTTGGGGATGCAGTCAACAATACAGAGTGGTATGTCTGACTAAGCACAATTCCAGCTGCCCCTGAGCCACCCTTCTCCATACACACACAGATATACATATAGGCCCAGATAGAGTCATACTTATCAGGAGTTATATGACCTTGACCATGTAACTTCCCTTACTTGACAGCCACCCCCTCCTTTATAAAGTAAGAGGAAAAGGATTGGAATAGGTGACTTCTAATGTTCTGCTAATGTTCCAGTTCTGCCCTATGACTCTTTAATGGGGTACAGACATAAGAAAGAAGAGGCTGAGGCAGGAGGATCATTTGAGGCCAGGAGTTCAAGACCAGCCTGGGCAACATAGTGAGATGCCATTTCTACAAAAGTTTAAAAAATTAGCTGGGCATGGTGGCATGGGCCTGTAGTCTCATTTACTGGGGAGGCTGAGGCAGGAGAATCACTGAGCTCAGGAGATCGAGGCTGTAGTGAGCCGTGATCACACCACTGCACTCTAGCCTGGAAGACAGAGTGAGACCAAAAAAGAAGGAAAAAAAAAACAGATAAGAAAGAAGAGCCTCAAAAAGCAAACACATGTGAAGTGTGAAAACATGTAGGACAGAGTTTGATTACATAGTAGATGCTCAATAAATAAACTCACACTTTTTCCTTTCACTAGCAACAGTCTAGGTGCCACAAACAAGGGTACCTAAATGTTGAAGGGCTGGTCATGAATGGAGGGAGGGTAAAGGTGAGGAAGAATAGGCAAAAGGGAAAAATGGTGGAACTGTGTTTAAACTCCAGGTACTTTCTAGGCTACCTGGTGAAAGAAAAGCTGGCTTTACCACAACCTCCTATCATTTGGGCTTTTTTATTTTTCAGGTGCTAGAGGGATGCTTAGCTAATGGTCTGACCTAAGTGAGTAGATGAAGAGGGGAACTGATGAGATTGACAGGAGAAAAGGTGATACCTTTGATGAAGAAGTTAGGCAGGTGGTGCTAAGAGCCCTAGACAGAGAGTTCAGATCTTGATTGGCATTTAGTAACTTCATGATCTTCAGCAAATGATCTTCTTAAATCAGTTTATCTACTGTCTCTTACCTTCCATAATACTAATAACTTCATTTTCCAGGCACCTCACAGTTTAAAGTGCACCTCCATATGTACTCATTTTGTCAGACATTTATTTAATTAAAACATACCAGCCCTTAACTACCTCTCCAATTGATCTGAACATCACCCAGCATGATGCATGCACACTCAAGAGTGCAAAGGGCAGATGGCCGACCACTAACAGCTCAGGATTGTAGCTCCCAGTGAAAGCTCAGAGAACGAGACGATGCCACACCATTAGACGAATTTTCGTCACTCACCGATTAGCCGATTCCCAGTGGAGGAGCCTCACGGGTCGCCAGCGCGACTCTTGTGGCTGCCGCAGCGGTTTTGCCGGCGTCTCGGCGCAGCAGCTCTTCACGCAGAGCCAACGGGACTGCTTCCCCTACTGACCGGAGTTTGGAGCTCCAGGAAGTCAGAGCCGCTTGTTGCGGACTCAAGAGGGAAGCCAGACCAGAGATTCCCGGGCAGAAGAGCACCATCAGTCTTATCGCTGCTATTTAGGCTGCCACAGTGGGTTGCTCGGATCCCAGCACTGGGAATCAATAAGTCGGACGTCGACTCAGAAAACTAATTAGAAAGGCGGTTCATCTACAATGAAGGGAAAAAAACAGCCTAAGAAGGCCGAGTATACTCAAAATCAGAACCCATCAGCAACGGAACAAGCCCGGATGGAAAAGGACTCATCAGCAACCGAACAAGCCCTGATGGAAGAGGACTCATCAGTAATGGAACAAGCCCTGATGGAAAAGGACTGTGTTCCATTATCTGAAGTAGGCTTTAAAAGGTGGATGATAAGAAACTTCTGGGAGTTAAAGGAACTTGTTCTAACCCAATGTAAAGAAACTAAGAACTTGGAAAAAAGATTAGATGAAATGTTGAAAAGAATAGACAATATAGAGAGGAATACAAATGAACTTATGGAGTTGAAAAATACAACACGAGAACTCAGTGAAATATGTACAAGCTTAAACAGCCGAATGGATCAAGCAGAAGAAAGGGTATCAGAGGTAGAAGACCAACTTAATGAAACAAAACGACAAGACAAGAATAGAGAAAAAAGGATAAAAAGGAATGAGCAAAGTCTCCAAGCAATATGGGACTATGTGAAAAGACCTAATATACGCTTGATTGGTGTACCTGAATGTGAGGGAGAGAATGAAGTCAAGCTGGAAAATACTCTCCAGGACATTATCCAGGAAAATTTTCCTAATTTAGCAAAGCAGGACACTATTCAACCCCAGGCAATACAGAGAACACCACAAAGATATTCCTCAAGAAGACCAACCCCAAGGCACATAATCATTAGATTCACCAAGATCGAAACGAAGGAGAAAATATTAAGGGCAGCCAGAGAGAAAGATCAAGTCACCCATAAAGGTAAGCCTATTAGGCTTACAGCAGATCTCTCAACGGAAACCCTACAAGCTAGAAGAGAGTGGGGGCCAATATTCAATATACTTAATCAACAGAACTTTCAGCCCAGAATTTCATATCCTGCCAATTTAAGCTTTACATTTGAAGGAAAAATAAAATCTTTTAGGAACAAGCAAGTACTCAGAGATTTTATTGCCACCAGGCCTGCTTTACAAGAACTTCTAAAAGAAGCATTATACACAGAAACGAACAACCAGTATGACCCTTTCTAAAAATACATCAAAAAGTAAAGAGCATTAACATAAAGAAGAATTTTTATCAACGAAAGGACAAAATAGTCAGTTAACAACAAATGGCAGCAACCCTAAATTTAAATCGACCAAATCTCCCAATCAAAAGATACAGACAAAATCTAACGGTATATCCAAAGATATACATAGACTGAAAATAAAGGGTTGGAAAAAAAAAAAACAAAAACGTACCAACCAAATGGAGAGCAAAAATAAATAAATAAGAAGCAGGAGTTGCAATTTTCACATTTGACAAAATAGATTTCAAAGCTACAAGGATACAAGGGTAAAAGGATTAATGTAATAATAAGAGATCTTAACACCCAGATACATAAGACCCATAATGAGATTTAGATTCAATGAGACAACAAATTGATAACAATACCCGGGACTGGAACTAAGATCCAGAACAAATAAACTCAATAGAGCTCTCCATGTTAAACAACAAAATATATATTATCCACAAAATCTAACGATATATCTGAAGATATACAAAGACTCAAAACAAGGGGATGGAAAAAAACTCACCAACCAAATGGAGAGCAAAAATAAATAAATAAAAAGCAGGAGTTGCAATTCTCACACTTAATAAAATAGATTTCAAAGCTACAAGGATGCAAGGGTAAAAGGATTAATGTAATAATAAGAGATCTTAACACCCAGATACATAAGACACATAATGAGATTTAGATTCAATGCGACAACAAATTGATAACGATATCCAGGACTTGAACTCAGAGCCAGAACAAATAAACACAATAGAGGTCCCCATTTTAAACACATAAAATATGCATTAACCACTTTAAACACTCAAAATATTGATCGGCCATTATTGAAACCCATTTTAGGAATGAAGTAATATTCCTTTTTCCCTCTTTTTCTTTTTTTCCCCTTCTTTTTCTCTTTAAAAAAAAAATAATAATAATTTTTTTAAAATAAAGAGAGTATAGCTGGTTATAGAAAAAAAAAAAAAAAAAAAAGAGTGCAAAGGGCTATTTATAGCATACTGGTGAATTTTAACAATGCTAATTGCAGGACCAGAAACATAATTTGTTGGGCCCAGTGCAAATGAAAATGTAGGGCCCTTCGTTCAAAATGTTTAAGAATTTCAGAATTTTGGCAACAGCAAAGCATCAAATCAGCTAGAATGTATTGAGTACATACTAGATGTCCAGCCTGTGCTGGACATTTTACGGGATTTAGAACAAGCATGAATGATTCCTATCCCTGAGAGGCTTATAGTCAAGTGGCAACAGGGAAGCAGGGGAGGTGGGGGTAGTTCTCTAACAATGTTTCAATCAGATAGCGACTTAAATTAGTAAATGGGTCAGGCAATGTGTAGTGGCAAATGCACTGAGCTGTAGAGGCTCAGATGGGTAGTGAATTTACTAGCTAAATGACCTAGAGCAAGTCCTCTCCCTGCCATTTTTTTTTCTTTGAGACAGGTTCTCACTCTATTGCCCAGGCTGGAGTGCAGTGGCCTGATCAACCACCTCCCCAGGCTCCCTGGACTCAGGTTATCCTCCCACCTCAACCTCCTAAGTAGCTGGGACTACAGGTGTATGCCAGCTAATTTTTTTGTAGTTTTTTGTAGATGGGGGTGTAGCTATATTGCCCAGTCTGTTGTTGAACTCCTGGGCTCAAGTGATCCGCCTACCTCAGCCTCCCAAAGTGCTAGAATTACAGGCGGGAACTACCACGTCGGGCCTGGAACAAGTCTGTTAGCTGCTCTGGGTTTAGTTTCTGCATGTATGAAATGAGAGTGATGGTGATCATAATGCCTAATGTCCACCTGTGAGGGCAGTGAGGATTAAACAAGATAATAGAAGCGCAAAGGATATGAAATTGAGGTTCTTGGGGAAATTTATTAATTTATTTATTTGTTTTGCTCTGTAGTGAAGAGAAGGAGAGAAGTAGAAGAGATGGAAGAGATGGTTCTTATGGCTTTGAAGGATAGCATGTGTTTGGAGAGGTAGAGGAGAGGGTAGAAACACATGAGCAAAAAGGCTCTGAGGTTAGACTGGAAACCTGACTTAGGGTTTCCCTGGCTTCCAGTTGGTGTTTGCCTGCAGCCCTACCTTGCTTTTTTTTTTTTTTTTTTTTTGAGACAGTCTGACTCCATTGCCCAGGCTGGAGTGGCATGATCTTGGCTCACTGCAACCTCCACCTACTGGATTCAAGTGATTCTCCTGCCTCAGACTCCCAAGTAGCTGGGACTATAGGTGCACACCACCCACACCCAGCTAATTTTTGTATTTTTAGTGGAGACAGGGTTTCATCATGTTGGTCAGTCTGGTCTCAAACTCCTGACCTCAAGTGATCCACCCTCCTCTGCCTCCCAAAGTGCTGAGATTACAGGCGTGAGCCACCACACCCAGCCTATTCTTACTCTTTTGTTTGATCACCTGGGCCCTTTTCCTGTCATCAAACTAGTAGTTATTAAACTCTGCCTGAGTACTCAGGCTTTTGTATCAAGACGAGATATACACCATCCCATTCAGGAATTTCCCTGAAGATTTGGTGAAGCAAGCCAGGGAATAACAACGTCTTGAAAACACTGCTCAGGGAGGGGCTACTTCTCTGTAGTCCCAAAGCTCACTAGGTGGCGCCCACGCTCACAGTTTCTCTGCTTGTCTGTCCCTGCCCCAGCTGGAAGCCTGTGGCAGAATACATTGATCAGCAGTTTGAGCAGTATTTCCGAGATGAGAGTGGCTTGAACCGAAAGAACATCCAAGACAACAGGGTGCACTGCTGCCTGTACTTCATCTCACCCTTCGGCCACGGGTATGGTCCAAGCCTGAGGCTCCTGGCACCACTGGGTGCTGTCAAGGGAACAGGCCAAGAGCCCAGGGGCAGGGCTGCCACTAGCAGGTGGTCATAGATTCCTGTTCTCCAGGCTCCGGCCATTGGATGTTGAATTCATGAAGGCCCTGCATCAGCGGGTCAACATCGTGCCTATCCTGGCTAAGGCGGACACACTGACACCTCCTGAAGTGGACTGCAAGAAACGCAAAGTGAGGGAAGCTGGTGATGGGAGGGGATCAGGTGGGCTTCTAGAAAGGATGTGGTCCCCAGAACTGTGGGCCCTTCATCTGTTTGCCAGATCCGGGAGGAGATTGAGCGCTTTGGAATCAAGATCTATCAATTCCCAGACTGTGACTCTGATGAGGATGAGGACTTCAAATTGCAGGATCAAGCCCTGAAGGTGAGACCACTCTAGGGCATCCCCTTCCCATCTTGTTTCTTCTGGGTGGAAAAAGGGAGTAGAATTCTATATTCAGGCGATCAGGGTGGGAAAGGACCCTGGCTTCCCAGAGTGAAGCAGAGAAGATGACGATACAGGTGGAAAGAAACAGGTGAGAACAGAGGGTGTTGACAGGCACCCCTAACCTCTTCCAGGAAAGCATCCCATTTGCAGTCATTGGCAGCAACACTGTAGTAGAGGCCAGAGGGCGGCGAGTTCGGTGCCGACTCTACCCCTGGGGCATCGTGGAAGGTAAAGCACTGAGCCTGTGACCAGGGTATCCCCTTGCCCCTCAGTGGCTCTATCCTACCTATGCCTCTGGCTGACCCCTAGCCTTGCTATGCAGTGGAAAACCCAGGGCACTGCGACTTTGTGAAGCTGAGGACAATGCTGGTGCGTAGCCACATGCAGGACCTGAAGGATGTGACGCGGGAGACACATTATGAGAACTACCGGGCACAGTGCATCCAGAGCATGACCCGCCTGGTGGTGAAGGAACGGAATCGCAAGTATGACCAGAAGCCAGGACAAAGGTGGCAGGGGGGATCCCAAGCCTAGCCTTGGGTGAGACCAAACCTTTCTTTTGTTCTTCTATAGGCCCAATCTAAGTGGGTACTGGGGTCCTCCTAGCCTCACCAACCCTTCTCTCCTCTTAGCAAACTGACTCGAGAGAGTGGTACCGACTTCCCCATCCCTGCTGTCCCACCATGGGCAGATCCAGAAACTGAGAAGCTTATGCGAGAGAAAAATAAGGAGGTGAGAGCAGTATGGGATATAGGGGAGGTCCCCTGTTTGATCATCAACATTGATATCTCTTGGTTTGGTAATAGAAAGATCCCTGGCTCTGCTGCCTGTTTGGGTCCTGGATAGGTCAATAGGTGATTCTGTCCAGAGTCTCCATCATACCTCAGGGCTACCAAGGTCCTGGCTTAAGGGATTAGAAATTTGGAGCACTTCCCCAATACTAAAGGACTCTCCAAAAAGGCCCATTTTTATGCCTATATCTATTCCAGCTCCGGCGGCTACAGGAGATGCTACACAAAATACAAAAACACATGAAGGAGACCCATTAACTGGCTTTCAGCCCTGGGTATTTAAATCTCTTCCTCTTCCTGTCCATGTCGGCCCCTCCCAGCACCAGCTGTGCTCAGGCCCCTTCAGCTATTGCCACTTCGCCTTACATCCTGCTGACTGCCCAGAGACTCAGAGGAAATAAAGTTTAATAAATCTGTAGGTGGTTTCTGGTGTCCCTGTGTGTATCTTTCTGACCTCCTGGAGACCAAGATCCTGGGACCCAGTTTTGAAAGGTTTATGGTAGATGCTGGCTTCTGGCTTTTAGTAGGGAAGGGAGAGTGGGGAAAACTTTTCACTTTGTTTCCCCTTCTTAGTCCCTGCTTAGAATCCAGTCTGGCTTCTCCATCTTAATGACCACATCTATCCTGCCTTTATTATCTGGGGTTTGGGTCTCTCTCCATCTTTCCCACGTACATACCTTTAATTCTGCAGCAGTTTTGGATTTCATACCCGCCCTTGGGAAAACGCAAGGTATTAACTGTGTGCAACTTCCTGACTTTCTGTTTCTCCTGATCTGGGAAAAGGAATAGGCAGGTTAAGCTCTACACTGTAAAAAACCTGTGAAAGAACTTTAAACAAATGCAGCCACTGTAATCACCAAACACTATAGTAAGTGCTAGGAATGAATAAAAACACAATCATTGTCCTACAGGAGTTCAGTATTTAATTAAAAATTTTACAGCATCTGCTAGATTGCAGACCGTTCTGGGCCCTGGAGTTAAAGTACTGCAGAGTTCTCTTCCTGGAAGTTTCAGTGTTCTATAAACAAAGAAAGGTGAGGACCCATTGGCCCCGGGGCTTCGTATTAAAGCGCTCAGGCCCACTCCAGACCTGAGAATATTAGCTGAGAATCTGAATCAACTGTTTTCCAATTCTGTCGGTTGGTGGTATCGCGGGTCCACGGCGACCTCCAGCGGCCACCCTCCGTCTTGTGGTCTGTTCTGGGTCCCCGGCAAAGAAAGAAAGGGAGGGGCGATAAGTCGGGTCCTTGGGAGCGTCCTGGTCTCCCTTCCCTTTACAGACTAGGAGGCCGCAGCTAGTTACTGGCAGTCTCAGATCCAGATTTTCCATCTCTCGGATGAGAGTTCTTCACTCAGGACTAGCAGCACAACGCAGGTTGTGAAGAACGGCAGGGTCGTTTATCGATACAAAGTGAGTGTTGGAGGAACCCAACCAGACACAGGAAGGGGGAAATCCCAGCCAGTCGGAGTTGATCAAGATGGAACCTCAGGCCTAGCCCTCACTTCTCTCCTAGCCTCCTATTCTGGCATTGGGACCGGATGACAGCAGCGAAACCAAAACGGGAATGGATAAACTGAGGTGCCACTGGGGATCTCTTTGAGAAGGACCTCCAGGGCGGGTCCATCGCCGGAAGTGGCTTAAGGCTTGTACCCTACACTGCCCGCCTCTAATTGCGCTACCAGTAGGCGACTAGCCGCCCCCACTTCCGGTCCCCAGAGCTGTAGCCGGCAGCCCCCTCTTTACTGCTCTCCTATTGGCTACCGCAAGGACGCGCTGTGATTTCCCCTTGGTCGCGTCTCCTCTCCGGCGCCGCACCTCCTCCCTCCAGGCATAGTCTTGTCTTCCGGCATCCGATTGGCTAAAGGCTGGGAGGGCGTCTGCCCGTCTCGACCAATGAGTGACGTCGAGAGTGAGGGCGGTGGCTGTGTGATGGGGGCAGGGCGGGACTTGGCGAGGCTATTGGCCAGGGCAGGCACAGGCTAGAGATATAATTGGTTGAGGAGAAGAACACCGTGGTGGGGTCGGGACAGCGCGGCCTCAGCAGCTACGGAGACGGAAGTGGCTAGAGCGCGGCCTCGGAGGGTCGGGCGGACGCCGCTTGGGTGAGTCACCGTGCCCCTTGCACTGCGAGCTTGGGAACCGCAGCGACCACGTCTTTCCCGGCTCCGCCCTGGCCCCCACAGGTTTTCCTGAGTCCCGCCTTCTGTCATTTGGGGCTCCGCCTCCGAGTCTTTAGGCTCCGCCCCTAGAACCTGGGCACCTGAGTTCCCTTGCCAACCTGGCCCGCCCCCCCCAGACCAGATCTCCTAGGCCTAAAAACCCTGGGCCTCTCAGGCCTGATCCTTGTCCTTCCTACCCTCCCTTCTTTCCCTGGGGCTGCGTGCCAGTGGGCGGTGAGGCAGCACCTCTGGCTTGCCTCTTGCGGGTTCCCCCATGAGGGAGAGTGGTCTAGGGAAGAGGGTACTGCGAACAGGGAGGTGGGCAGGACCACAGATGGAGGCTTTTATCCCCGCAGTCTCCCATAGGGCTCTGCTGTACTGCCCCTGAGGATAGCAGGCATGAAGGAAAGTGTCAGTGAAACCTGGGCCTGGCTTCCTAAGTAAGCCTAGGAGGCCCCATCCTGAAATCCCTGTTACTTGGGCTCATTGGACAGATGCTGACTCCAAGGCCTGAATTGGCCTGATTCTATTCCTGTTGTGTGGGCTCCTCTCCATAACCTCCACCCAATTTGGTGTCAAGTACACTCAGCAGGACCTGTGCCTGTGCAGCCCTGCTGCCCTCTGATCACAGGTTGTGGTCTCCCCCCTACACCCCCGCGCTTGTCCCACTTTGGACTCTGCCCCCAGTAAACAGGTCAGGTAGGTACTACTCCGAGACTCAGAGACTGGCAAAACATTCCTGTGGATTCATGTCCCTTCAGCCACTGCCACTTTGCCCAAAGATTCAGGGCCCAAAATGAGCCCCAGTTGGGCAGCCTTTGTCTCTTCAGAGTTGGCAGTTCTACTGCCCCACAAAGAAGTGTTCTCCCTCTGCATCTGGGAATCAGGACTCCTGAGTTCTGGTGAATAATCTTGGATGACACTCATTCCTGCTCCAGAACCTCGTGGCTGACTTTATGCCCTGCAGGATCACTTGTTGCTTTCTCCCTATGTAGCTCCCGTTGCCTCTCTCTGGTATGGTGACTTGTGGAGAGACTAGGGTCTCTGCGAGGGAGAAGAATATGTTGTAGAGAAGGTCAGAGGTAGATGGGTAGCATTTGTTGATTCCATGGTGATGTTGATGGGACTCTTTACTTTTATGTTCCTCTGTCTTCTTACAGTGAGAAGCAGGCAGCCAGGACCCTTGCCACGGTAGAATGGTGAGTACTCGTTCTTTCCTCAGGCCATTGTGTTTTCTGTAATCCCTGTGTCTTTCTCTGTGAAGCTGCCCCACTTCTCCTAGATTTGGTGTGTGCATTATTGGTTCGGTCTCTTCTCAGAAAGCCTGCTGGTTTGGGCTCCCACCAACAGATTGCTCTTCTTTTCTCTTCTGGGATACCGTGAAAAGAGCATTGGCTTCAGAGTCAGCTTCATCTAATTTCAAATCCTAGCACACCACTTAGGTAAATTGCATACTTTCTCTCTTAAGTCTCACCAGTAAGACAGGATAAGGTTTCCTTCTTCAGGGGTTGAAAAGTTTTAGTGAGATAGGTAGAAACTGCCTGGCTCATTGTAGATGCTTAGTAAAATGTCAGGCTTTCTTTTATTCTTCCCTTTTCCCCCAGACAAGACAAAAGCCCTGGTGTCTGAAAGTTACCAGGTGCAGGAAGTTTGGGGTTCCAGCGAGCTCCCTCTGTGACTCTTGGTGCTTTTGAGCCCCTTCTTCCTGCTCCTTATTCCTTGGCCCTGTACCCAACTCTCTCTACTCCGCTGCTCCTGAGTTTCAAGTTTCGTTTTTGTATAACTTCTGTGGTCTATACTTCCAGCTCTTCTCTTTCCCAGGCTAAGAAATCCTTTCTCCTTGAAGAAGGACTTTCTTGCGCAGAGATCAGAATGTGAAATAAGGGAGAGATGGAGCTGAAGGAGTTGGGTTTGGTAGGGGTATTGGAATGAAAGCTCATTTCCCTTTCCAGGAGCGTGGAATGACTAACCTGGCACCATTCTAAGGGGAAAGAAGGGTTTAGCCAAGTCACAGGATTGAAAGACCCTGATGGGCCGGGGCATGGTGGGTAGTGGTTTTGGAGTGAAAGGAGAAAGCAAATGGGCTGTGGGTTGGTGAGCTCCACCTTGGGATCCAGAGCAGGTGTCGGGGGAACTTAAGAGAGGAGGGGAGGGCATGGGGATGGGTTTCTAAGAGGGAATAGTGTGGCCCACCTGGAAAAAAGGTAAATGAGAAGATGTAGGCAGTCTTGTTTTCTGCTCCAGGCCGTCTGTCTGGGCGGTCCCATAGCCCAGACTCCTGAAAGCCCCTAAAGGTCCCTGGAGTAGGGTACGCCCTCGGACAAGGCCCAGGGTCCGCGGGGAGGGAGGAGCCTGGGGCTGTGGGTGGGGCTCGCGGAGCTGCCCCGCCCCTGCCTCCCCTTCCCGCCGCGTCCCGGGCTCTCCCCTCGCCCAGCTTCCCTCCCTTCCGCGCTCGTGCTGGAGGGCGGAGCTGGGCCCGCTCCATTGTGAAAAGGAGGGGAGAGGCGTGCGGGAGCCGTGCTGAGGTTCCGCCACCAGCGCCCTCACCTCCTGGCCGCCGCAGCTGCACCTGGCCGTCCCCGCAGCCGGGATGCGGCGGGCGCCCGGGGCTGGCTGGCAGTGCAGCGGCTCCAGGGTCGTGTGCGCTGGCCCAGACCGCCTGTGACCATGAGCCTGACCGCCCGCGTCTCCTACTCCATGCTTAGCTGCTTCGTAAGTGCTCACCCTGCCTTTGGGTGCCTAGGAGACCGACGCTTGCTTGTGCCCACAGCCTACCCCAGGGTCAGCCCTCGATTTCAGCCCATCCCCCTTCCCATGGCCTCTGGCCCGACCCCGAACGTTTAGGGGCAGGGAAGGTGGGTTAACTCTTATTTCTTGGACTTACTTCAATCTTTGGGTGCCGGGGATGCTCGAAGGCTAGGAATGGAAATTCTGTGGTCCGTCCCGGCCCCGCAGCCACTGCCCTTGACTGCAGATCTCCAGGCCCCGCCCTGCGGGGGTACATCCCTTTACCTTCGCCTCTCCATCTTGGTCCCACCCACTGTATCCTTGCTTGGGGATGTGGGATGTGGCCAGTAGGCTGCAAGGGATGTTGACGGGGCTGGCCAGGGAGCCCGAGATGTTCTGTAAGCTGACTTGGGGCTTCAGTCCCTTCTCTCTTCCACCACTCCATCCCTCACCTGACATGCCAGCCTTTTCTCCTTGACTGTCCCCTAGACAGCCTCTCTTCTCCATCTTCCCTGCCTCTGCAGGGTTCCTTACCTCTGCATCATTCCCGGTCCTCCCCTCCTCCCGCGCTGGCTGATGCTCCTTCCCAGCTTCCCCCATCTGTCCTCTCAGCTGTCCCCGCCTTCCCCGTGGGTGTCTGCCAGGCCTCCTCTCTCTTTCTCTCCCCTGGCTGTCCTTGGGTCTCCTGGCTCCTCCCAGGCCCGTGGATCCCCTCGGGTCCCCTCCCTGGTGGTTGGGCGAGGAGTTCCTTCTTCTTGCCGTGGGTATTCCTCAGGAATTCCCCTCTGATTAGCAGGCAGAGTAGGTTACTTGGCAGGTAATGGGGGCTTGTCAGCAGTGTGGGCCTAACAAGAAGATAAGCCCAGCTCCTGAACACGTCTTCCTTTTGAAAGCATCAGTGAAGGCCCTCTAGAGGCCTGGGACTGAATCCCCCCACCCACTCCTCTTTGTCTTCCTCACCCACCAGGTTGAAGCTTCAGTGGCTACAGGGGCCTGATTTCCCTCCTCTCTATAACCAGCTGCCACACCTGGCTCCTTTTCCTCAGGACAGCACTTTACCATCCCCATTCCTGCCTTACCCTTACATGGGTCTAAGGAAGAGTCTCTTTTTCTTAGTTTTCTCTCCTCCATTTTTGAAATGTTGGTTGTATAGGAGAGTCCTTTGAAGAGTGCAGGTTCCCAATTCCTCCTGGGGCCTCACTCTTTCCTTAGGCTTAATAGGCTTGAGTACTCTCTCCATTTCACGCTTACCTGTCTCCAACCAAGGCAGGTCTCTTTTCCCTCCTCTGGTGACCAGAACCTTTAGAGGTGTGTGTGTGGTTGTCTGTGGATTTCTTGGTGGGGGAGAGGAGCAGAATGAACCTCATGGGCTAAGCAGAGCTTGGTGACTTAGAACTGTGGCCTTCCTACAGGGTGAGGAGGGCCCCCCAGCCTGGAGTACATCCAAGCCAAGGATCTGTTCCCCCCCCAAGGAACTAGTGAAGGAGGAGGAGAATCTTCAGGTAAGGAGGAGTTGGGGGCCAGGATAGATGGGGCTTCCTGTCCAGTTAAAAAAACATCCTCCCTTCCCCTAAATATCTTCAAGGGGATCTGGTACTGGAGCTCTGGCTTCCTGCTCTGTGGTCTCAGGAGGAGGAGGGTTTGTCTGTATATCCTGGAGCTGTTGGCCCCAGGGAAGGAAAGGCAGCTTTCCTCTTCAGCTGTTGCCTGGTGCTCTCACTGTGGAGAGTACTCTCCTCTCCTGCCTTGGTCCACCATTTCCAGAGCTTTTCTAGAGGCGATTCCACAGAGCAGAGGCTGTAGAGGAGGATGAGGCGGTCACTCACTTCTGGACTGAGGGTTTCTCTGCCCCTTGACTGGTCCCCTTCACAGTGCTGCAGGGCGAGGGAGTAGAGTTCCTGGGCCGGGCAGCCGATGCCCTCATTGCCATCTGTAACTACCGGCTGCATATCAAATTCAAGGACTCTGTCATCAACGTGAGTTTCTGTATTGTTCTCCTACCCCTAAGCTAAAATCCCTGTGAAGTTCAACGTGGGATTATTCCAAAGCTCTCCTTGATCATGTCTTTTAAAAAGTTGGAGGCTGGGCGTGGTGGCTCATGCCTGTAATCCCAGCACTTTGGGAGGCCAAGGCACTTGAGGTCAGGAGTTCAAGACCAGCCTGGCCAACATAGTAAAACTCTGTTTCTACTAAAAATACAAAAATTAGCTGGGCTTGGTGATGCGCACCTGTAGTTCTAAATACTTGGGAGACTGAGGTACAGGAATTACTTGAACCCAGGAGTCAGACGTTGCAGTGAGCCGAGATTATGCACTGCACTCCAGCCTGGGTGACAGAGTGAGATGACACCTCAAAAAATAAAAAGTATATAAAAAGTTGGGGTTCCCTTCTCTTTCTCCCTGACCTCATGTTTTCCAGCCTTATTTTCCTAGCTATAGCTCTGTTTCTGGCTCATTCTCTTTTCTCCTGTCTTTCCATTATTCTCTCACTGGCCCTTCTAAGGAACATGGTGGCATTGTTGGAAGGGCACAGGCTTTGGAGTCAGCCAAACCTGGGCTCTTTTCCTGCATTGCCACTCACCAGCTGGGTGACTGTGTTTTTCCTCCTTCAGCCTCCCAAGTAGCTGGGACTACAGGCCCGTGCCATCATGCCCAGCTAATTTTTGTATTATCAGTAGAGGTGGGGTTTCACCATGTTAGCCAGGATGGTCTTGATCTCTTGACTTTGTGATCATCCCATCTCGGCTTCCTACAGTGCTGGGATTACAGGCATGAGCCACCGTGCCTGGCCTTAAGATTATTTTTCTACCTTTCATCATTTCTTTGGCATCTTTTTTGCTCCTTGCTTATTCTGTAGCCCACTGACTTCACTAATAAGCCAGTACTGGCCAGGCATGGTGGCTCCCGCCTGTAATCCTAGCTCTTTGGGAGGCTGAGGGGGGTGGATCACCTAAGGTCAGGAGTTTGAGACCACCCTGCCCAGCATGGTGAAACCCCACCTCTACTAAAAATACAAAAACGAGCTGGGCGTGGTGGTGGTTGCCTGTAGTCCCAACTATTAGGGAGGCTGAGGCAGAATTGCTTGAACTCGGGAAGCAGAGGTTGCAGTGAGCCAAGATCCAGTCACTGCATTCCAGCCTGGGTGACAAGTGAAACTCCATATCAAAAAAAGAAGAAGAAGAAGAAGAAAAGCCAGTACTGCCCTTGTGTATTATTATAAGATGTTCTTACACAATTTTCCACAGAGGATAACATTCTACCTACAAGTTGTTTTTTTTCTTCCTTCCTCCCTTCGTTTCTGAGATGGGGTCTGACTATATTGCCCAGGCTGTAGTGCAGTGACGATTCACACGAGAGATTGTAACACACTGCAGCCTTGAACTCCAGTGCTCCAGCAATCCTCCTGCCTCAGCTTTTTAAGTAACTGAGACTACAGGTACACGTCAAACCTAGCACAAGCTGTTTTTCTTGTCTTTTTTAAAAATATTTTTTCAGGCTGAGTGTGGTAGAAAATATTTTTTCAGCCACCGTGCCCAGCTATAATTTAATTTGTAATGATGGCTGTTTTTAATAATTGTCTTGCAAAAAATCTTGACAGTTTAGGCTGGGGCTGGTGGACCACACCTGTAATCCCAGAACTTTGGGAGGCCAAGGATGGCAGATCACTTGAGGTCACGAGTTTGAGACCAGCCTGGGCAACATGGTGAACCCCATCTTTGCTAAAATACAAAAATAAGCTTGGTGTAGTAGTGGGTGCCTGTAATCTCAGCTACTTGGGAGGCTGAGGTAGGAGAATTGCTTGAACCCAGGAGGTGGAGGTTGCAGTGAGCCGAGATAGAGCCACTGCATCTACAGCCTGGATGATAGAGGACAGAGTGAGACTCCCTCTTAAAAAAAAATTTGACAGGACCAGGCATGATGGCTCAAGCCTGTAATCCCAGCACTTTGGGAGGCCGAGGCTGGTGGATCATGAGGTCAAGAGATCGAGACCATCCTGGTCAACATGGTGAAACCCCGTCTCTACTAAAAATACAAAAAATTAGCTGGGCACTGTGGCGCGTGCCTGTAATCCCAGCTACTCAGGAGGCTGAGGCAGGAGAATTGCCTGAACGCAGGAGGCGGAGGTTGCGGTGAGCCGAGATGGTGCCACTGCACTCCAGCCTGGGTAAAAAGAGTGAAACTCCGTCTCAAAAAAAAAAAAAAATTGACAGTTTAGTTGACTTCATCATACCATTGATTAGAAGGGTACTCTTTGGTATCATCTTAAAATATAGGTTATTTAAAAGTAGAAACCATTTCTTTTTGGTACCATTTGATGATTAACACATTTTTGGCCCGCAGGTATTACGGGAAATCATAGCTAAAACCACCCTCTTGAAAAGAGGCCAGGCCGGTGACTCACACCTGTAATCCCAGCATTTTGGGAGGCCAAGGCAGGCAGATCACACGAAGTCAAGAGTTTGAGACCAGCCTGGCCAACATGGTGAAAGCCTGTCTTTACTAAAAATGCAAAAATTAACCTGGGCATGGTGGCATGTACCTATAGTCCCAGCTAGCTGGGAGGTTGAGGTGGGAGTGGGAGGATCACTCGAGCCTGGGAGGTGGAAGCTGCAGTGAGCCGAGATGCTGCCATTGCACTCCAGCCTGTGTGACAGAGCGAGACCCCATCTCAAAAAAGAAAAGAAAAAAGAAAATGAAATAAAATATATAATGTATATATAATTATATGGTCTACATTTTAGAGTTTTATGTCCCCCAAACTCATCATGTTTTGTCATATATACATTTGATTATTATAAATATCTTCCAAACCTTGGAGCTCTCACTTGCCAAATTTAGGACAATTTATGCCTGTAGTCCCAGCTCTCAGGAGGCTGAGGCAGGAGAATTGCTTAAACCCAGGAGGCAGATGTTGCAGTGAGTTGAGATGCCACCACTGCACTTCAGCCTGGGTGACAGAGCAAGACTCTGTCTAAAAAAAAAAAAGAAGTTACTGTTCAATGAACTACGTGAGATTGTGCTAAACTTCAAACAGAACTGAAATATCAAGTTTTTAAATATGTAAAAAAATTATTTCATAAACATATTAAGGGCTCCTAGAATAAAGATTCTGTCTAAGGAATTTCTGGAGCCACAAAAAATTCCATAATTTATGGTGAATTAAATGAACAAAACAAGCTTGAAAGACTCTTCTTTAAAGTTGTGCTTAAGAATGTTATGTAACTCATTGACTAAAGCTATGGAATTGTGGTCTATTCAGTAATTAAGACAAACAAGAAATCAGGTCTTGAGTGCTTATGGCCTTTGTTAACTTTGATTTGCTCTGGCCCCTGGCCTTTCCTCATTCTCTCCACCACATGTTTGATGGGTTAGTGTACTTATTTATAGGAGAAGATAATCCCTAAGTATATCCTAATATGATAAATTATGCCAATAAGAATATCTTAGTACACACATAGACACACACACATTAGTATTTTTAAGGAAGTGTAATTATTGATTAATTTAATCATGACATCTAATCTAACAAATAAATAGGACAAATGAAAAGCCTCTACTTTTTGGAAATCATTTTATTTTATTTTATTTATTTATTTTTTTGAGACAGGATTTCACTGTTGTTACCCAGACTGGAGTGCAATGGCATGATCTCGGCTCATTGCAACCTCTGCCTTCTGGGTTCAAGCAATTCTCCTGCCTTAGCCTCCCGAGTAGCTGGGCTTACAGGTATGCGTCACCATGCCCAGCTAATTTTTTATATATTTTTAGTAGAGACAGAGTTGCACCTTGTTGACCAGGATGGTGCCCGATCTCTTGACCTCGTGATCCACCCGCCTTGGCCTCCCAAAGTGCTGGGATTACAGGCGTGAGCCACCGTGCCCGGCCTTTTAAATTCCTTTCTAAAAACTTTCAGAAGCGTTAGTCTTGATAGTTAATTTTAAATGAAAAGTTAATAGAAATATTAAGTCTCGGCCTCATGTATATTTTTTTCTAGTAAAGAGCTCACAATCTGAAAGTGTGCTAGGTGGCAAACTTACCTGTAAATCAATACTTCCATGAACAAAAGCAATTGTAAGACAAGTAGTTTTTAAACAAACCTAATCCACGTGAAAGGTAATTTTGAATAATTAAAATTATAAAAATTTACCTCTTCCTGAATCGTGTTTCATTTATTTCCTAAATGTTACATTTGCTTATCTTCTTCAAAATTATTCATTCGAAACAAAATACCAACACATAAGTAAAAAGAAACTGATGCACAATGGCAGGTTAATTTTTATATTTTGAATACATTCTTTTCGGCTTTATTCCGTTTCTCGCCATGTCTTCTCACAAGACTTTCAGGATTAAGCGATTCCTGGCCAAGAAACAAAAGCAAAATCGTCCCATTCCCCAGTGGATTCGGATGAAAACTGGTAATAAAATCAGGTACAACTCCAAAAGGAGACATTGGAGAAGAACCAAGCTGGGTCTATAAGAAATTACACATGCGATGGCACACATATTTATGCTGTCTGAAAGTCACAATCGTGTTACCAAATCAAGCTGAAAAATGTCACTGTTATCTGGAGAAGTTTGAACAGTTTCCTCTCTGGATCTGTTATGAAGGCATTAGTTAGTACAACCCACAGTGCTTCTATTATTCATGTTAAAAAAAAAACAAGAAGGCTTTGGTTGCCTGGGTTCAGTAATAAATATGTGAGACCTTTCACTTCTAAAAAATAAATAAATAAATTAAAAAAATAAAAGGCTGTGGATAGTGATAGCTATAACAACGACAAGTTACCCTGAGACTATCAGCAGGCACAGGCTTGGAAGTAATACAGATTAAGGTTCAAATCCCAATTTTATCACTTATTTGCTCCCTGTCCCTGAGCAAAACACTAACCTTTTCACGTCTTTTCTCATCTTAAAATGAGAAAAATGTTACTTTTCCATAGAAAGTCTGTGACAGGATAGATATATAACGAAAGTTTCACACACATAATTAAAATAAGAAACAGAATAATAACAGCTGACATTTGTGGTACACCCATTATTTCCCAGACACTATAGTAATCAATTAACATAAATAACGTATTCTTCACCACAACATGACAACATATCCACTGCATTTTATATACGAGAAAACTAAGACATAAAGAGGTTTATTAATTAGTCCAAAGCCACAGAGCAGGTGGTGTGGCACAAAAATTGAGTAGGCACTCAAAAACTAATCATTGTTACTGTACTCCCCATCATAACATGAACACCTCACGAGGACTGGGAGAGTGCTAGATCGTGTGTATATTGAAAAGATACTGGAAGGACTCATGCCTCATTATCATGTTGTTCCTCCACTAGAGACTATGAAATTAAGTAATTCTAACTTAAAGCTGTTGGAACTAAATTATTCTGAGCCTTGAAAGCAATATGGCTATGTGGCCTGAGTCAAGTAGCATGCAGTTACAACTTACCCCCTTTTTTCCCCTGTTAATTATTGAGCAGATCAAACAGCTCCAAAGATAAGACCCCTTAAAGTCACTACCCCTCCTTACAAAGCAATAAGGTAATTTCCTTATCATGCAGTCTGAAACTGATAAAACTGCTGTAACTTATGCACTCGTCTCATATGAAAAGTGTTGTAACCCTGCTATAGTGTCTTTCTGCCTAGAGAAATAAAATCTTGGCTTTTACACTTTGGAACACTGATCCAACTTGTTAGAATTAGGTGTTTCCAGGTAACTATCCCCAAGTTTTGTATTCATATCAACTTTATACTTAATCATGTATTCCGAGTCATATTACTTAAGGTTGGCATGACCTACCTAATCACTGCTTAAACCTTTTAAGACACCCTTGATGAATAATAATAACAGTGGTTGCTTATTGACACCTCATGAGCTGGGCAGTTTATATATTATCTCCATTCTTTATAATGTTCTTGGTAGTTACTATAATTTTCTTCATTTTTCAGGTACTGATAATGAGACTCAATGAGGATAGATTACTTTTCCAGATTTATGTATCAAGGGATTTGAGAAGGATAAATCCAGGTCTTTCTGACTGTAAAGACTACATTTGTTTCACCACAATATATTTCTTACTAGAAGTATCTCATATACAACTATGAACTTCAAAACTTTTCAGAACCAACAAGTCAACAAGCAAAGATGCTATAAATATCTAAAAGATACGAGATTTGGCTTCTATCCACTAAACATTAGTGATTCTTTTTTTTTTTTTTGAGACGGAGTTTCGCTCTTGTTACCCAGGCTGGAGTGCATTGGCGCGATCTCCGCTCACCGCAATCTCCGCCTCCTGGGTTCAGGCAATTCTCCCGCCGCAGCCTCCTGAGTAGCTGGGATTACAGGCACGCGCCACCATGCCCAGCTAATTTTTTGTATTTTCAGTAGAGACGGGGTTTCACCATGTTGACCAGGATGGTCTCGATCACTTGACCTCGTGATCCACCCGCCTCGGCCTCCCAAAGTGCTGGGATTACAGGCTTGAGCCACCGCGCCCGGCCAACATTAGTGGTTCTTTAAAGAAAGAGCAATCATAAATATACAACTCTTTAGGATCACCGCCTTCATTATTTCCGTACTGCTATAACAAAAACCCTGAAAATGGATAATTTATAAAAGAAAAATTTATTTCTGACAGTTCTGGAGGCTAGAAAGTCCAAGATTAAGTCACTATCATCTGGTAAGGTCCTTCTTGCTGCATCTTCACATGGTAGAAGAGAAAAGGGCAAGAGAGAACAAACTCCCTCTATTAATCCCCTATACAAGGGCACCAAATCCTATTTGCAAATTTTGGACAGGACACGTTCAAACCATAGAAATCGTTCAAACCACATATATGATGTGGTTATAACTATTGTAAACAAATCAATAGTATTTATTACTATTTCTTTAACAACCACTTATTAGAATACATTATTTTCTATGTTATATATGAAATAAAAAATTAGCTTTTCCCTGTATATTGTAGTTGGAGAGATAGTTCATCTACATAAATTGCAGAAAACTAAATAATAATATCATTTATAGGTACAAGAAAGCTGAGAAAATAAGACAAGAAATAAATTGTCTGACAAGGACATTAAGGCAAAGCAGAACATTGTTTCCCAAAATCAAGCAGAGAAAATGTTTTTGGAAAGAGGGAGTAGTTGATTCTATGATGCCTTGAGAAAGGTTATATGATTTGATTTTAAATGGCTTCAAGGGATTTATCAAGTGGTCACTGGTGATCTTAACTGGAGAGTTTCAATGGAGTAGTAAAGTTAGAAATTAAAGTAGAATTAATTTACAATGAATGGAAGATGAGAAAGTAGAACACCCGAGGAAAACAGTTTTTTCAAAAATGTTTTTTTTTCTGTGAACAAGAGTAAAGAAATACAGAAGCTGGAGGAGGATATGGGGTCAGCCACATCTTAGTTTACTAAATGAGTAGGTATAGGAACTCCAAAATACGGAATTTTAAGCGAACTCCTCTGGTAACAAACATGTACACTATAGTTTAAGAATGACATACTGCAGTGACATACTACAAACATGTCTATTTTGCAGAGTCAAATGCACACGTTGGACTGCACATTTTTCAATCACAATTATTCAAGAGAGTCGTCATCATCATTATTTTACCCATGGTGTAAAATCTTTGAAAGCACTCTCCCTATTAAGGAAGTTTCCAGAGAAATATCCTTACTTTGTTTATTCTAGATAAGAAAAATCTCCCTCATAAATGTAATCCACTTTCTGTCCTGGACTTTGTACAGTGGCACGTGCCATTTACATGCTCCTCTCTCCCTGACAGCCTCTACACCTCCTTGCCTTGGCATGTCTGAGAAGTTCCGCACTTCTTCCCCTCCCCCCACCCCTCTGCAAAACCGAACCTGTCTGCAGGTCCTTCAACTTTGTAATCCTGTTGTTATGAGTACTCTTCCCAGCACTTCAGCACAACCTTATTTTTTATTACTCTAGTAAAATTCTTTTGCCTCATGTACAGTGGTTAGAATAGGCCTTATAACCTCAATGTTATATGTCAGAATTATACCCATTGTGCATACATCTGTTACTTTGCTTCCATAAGCTTCAGTTTCCTCCCTGGTGAAATGGGAACAATGACATTCACCTCATAGTGTTAAGAGTTGACGTGAGAACATTGATGTTCTCACTCATATGTGGGAACTAGAAAAGTGGATTTCATGGTGACTATACATAGCAACAACGTATTGTGTAATTCACAGCAGCAAGAAGAGAGAACTTTAAATGTTCCCAACACATAGAAATGATAAATCCTCACACACTGTTGGGGGAAATAGGGGAGGGACAGCAGGGGGTGGGGAGTTGGGGAGAGACAGCATGGGGAGAAATACCAGATATAGGTGATGGGGAGGAAGGCAGCAAATCACACTGCCAAGTGTGTACCTATGCAACAATCTTGCATGTTCTTCACATGCACCCCAAAACCTAAAATGCAATAAAAAAGAGAAATGATAAATCCTCAAAGTAATGGATACCCCAAACACCGTCTCTTGACCATTACGTATCCCATACATGTAACAAAATATCACATGCACCCCATACATATGTAAAATACATGTGTCGATTTTTTAAAAAAGTTAAGGTATTGAAATATTTATAATACTGTCTTGGAAGAGATAAGTAATATGCATAGGTAGTCTTATTTCTCTTTAATGGAAAATACCACAATGAGGAGAAGAAGTACTTAATATGTTATAGTCTTAAGTTACTATGTCTCTTTTTAAATACAGATTCTGAAAATCTACACTAATGAAATTGTTTCAAAGGGTTTACTTTCCTCAAAGTTTATAACTTCTTCTAAACTGAGTGCCAGTAAATTAATTAAAACATCACTAATCTTTCACTGGGAAAGAGACAAAAAAAATTCTTTTTAATCTTGGGCTAATTACATGCAATAATTTTGAAAATCTGCTTAGTCCCTAAGAGTTTTCTATTTCCTGAACTTCAGCAAAAGTATAGTAGCTGAATGTAATGATTATTTATACTGCTTCATCCTTCCCCTCAAAGTAAAATAACTGTAGAAGCATAAATTGTGAAGAATGTCATACAAATATAAAAATAAATTACTGTGTATAATAATAAACACCACAACACATAAACATCACATTAAAATATCCAATAGCATTGTTAAAAAGTTTATAATAATAAAGCTTTATTGTTTATCCAATAAACAATAAAGGCAGGGGAACTTAATTTTTTATTATTATTTTATTTAATGTTGTCTTTATATATATATATTTTTTTTTTTTTAATTTTAATTTTTTTTTGAGACAGAGTTTCTCTCTCGTTACCCAGGCTGGAGTGCAATGGCATGATCTCGGCTCACCGCAACCTCCGCCTGCTGGGTTCAGGCAATTCTCCTGCCTCAGCCTCCTGAGTAGCTGGGATTACAGGCACGTGCAACCATGCCCAGCTAATTTTTTTTTTTTTTTTTTTTTGTATTTTTAGTAGAGACGGGGTTTCACCATGTTGACCAGGATGGTCTTGATCTCTTGACTTCGTGATCCACCCGCCTCAGCCTCCCAAAGTGCTGGGATTACAGGTGTGAGCCACTGCGCCCGGCTTAATGTTGTCTTTTTAAAAAAGAGACAAGGTCTTGCTCTGTGGTCCAGGCTGGAGTGCAGTGGTGCGATCTTGGCTCACTGCCACTTCCAACTCCTGGGTTCAAGCGATTTTCCTGTCTCAGCCACCCAAGTAGCTGGGATTACAGGCAAGTGCCACTACACCAAGCTAATTTCTGTATTTTTAGTAGAGACGAGGTTTCACCATGTTGGCCAGGATGATCTCAAACTCCTGACCTCAAGCAATCCGCCCGTCTCAGCCTCCCAAAGTGCTGGGATTACAGGCATGAGCCACTGCACCCGCCCGACGTCTAGATTTCTTACTTGGCTGCTGCTGACACCCAATGGGAGGATGCTCCTTGTGACTGACACGTGTGGGTCCAAGATCCCTATATGGTCTCTGCTGATACCATGGTGGGGGTGGAAGTCCTGGTTCTCTACCTGGCCGACTTGACACACTGGTGAGGATGTGGACTGCCTCGTGACAGCCTGTATTGGTGGAAGTCTGGGTTTCCCACTGAATGTTTTCCAGCGTCGACAGGCGCGGCAGCACAACTACTCTGCAGTGCCTGGCTGGAGGAAAGCGGCTGTTGTCTGAAGGTCTTCTGTCTTGCTAGGCCGCTCCTTTCCTGGTCCACTGGCCAGAAAGGACAGGCTTTGGTTGGGCACTTTTGTGTTGGTTTGCCAGCTTCCTCAGCACTGTGTGGAATACACAATGCAAAAAGAAAATCCAGGGAACTCATCCCCATGCTGCTCCTGTTTCTCTCTCGGTAAGAAGTTTCTAACAAAAAGTGGGGGCAAGAAGTAATTTCCCAGTTAACATGTCACTGTACATAGAGGGGACACAGGAGCTATCAGGGTGCTTCCGTGTGGCTCTGCTGATCCCCGAAGTTCAAACAGCAGCAGGCCTCAGCTATGAAGGGTCCAACAGTTCTCTCACCAGTGGGCTGGGCCAAAATTACAAGGGGAATTGGATGCTTTGAAGCAGTTAAAAGAAACGGAGATTTCCTTCATTGCCAGAGAGACTGCAGGTCCCGTGATTCCTCAGCATAAAATCAGTCAGTGGAGCCAGCTGTGACAAAGCAGCAGCATGGACTCTGCTACAGAGCCCCCCACGAGACAAAGAAACGGTGCCATGGTTCTTCACAATGTCACTGCTCTACAGACAGATGACACGGCCAGTAGGTCAGAGACTTTAACTTTCTGCCTTACCCTGGCCTGAAATTCTGTTCTTGTCCACCTCCAAACAGCATAGGGTAGAGAAGGGTACATTCACCAAGTCCTCGTACATAAAGTGCGCCAATCCTGGGACCATAAAACTTGTGCCCCACGATTGTAAGGAAGTCCACGCCCAGGTCCTCCACATCCACGCGCCGCTCCCCCAAGGCCTGTGCAGCATCCGTGTGCACAAGGATGGGAGGCAGCCTGGCAGCTGCCCGTTCCTGGTTCAGGGCTTTAATACGTTGGCTGATTTCAGGGACAGGAATGACGACGCCGGTCTCATTGTTGGCCAGCATGATGCTCAAGAGGCTTGTGGTTGGGCGGACGGCTGCAAGGATACCTCTGCCTGCCCGCTCGCCTTGGATACCGGGACAAAGGTGACCGCTGCCGCTTGTTCTTCTGCCAGGTGCTCCAGGGGTAGTCAAATGGAGTCGTGTTCCGCAGAGGAAGTGATGAAATGGGGCTTGGCCCATCTACTGGGCTGTGGTGCACACCCGTGTCTCCCTTTGAGGTCTGGTTTACGTGGAAATGTTTCACTACAGAATGGATTACTCAATTATTTGACTCAGTGCCCCGGACGTGAAGATGATGTCTTGAGGTTTCCCACCAATCATCTTCGCAAGGCTCTCCCGAGCTGCTTTTATAATATCTTCGGCCTTTCTTCCTCTCCGGCGAGTTGTGTTTTCCGCAGCCGCTGGGCTGACTCGCCGTGCTCGCCGGCGCATCCCGACCCGGCGCCGCGGCCGCCTCCATCCCCTCCCGCCAAGGCCGGAACTTAATATTTTTAAGTACACACATTTAAACTTTAGTATTAATGAAATAAGATATATGAAGTTTCACAAATTTTTCATGTCTTGTTCTGTAACAATATGCATCTAATGATTTTAAAAACTAAAAGGTAAACGGATTTAAGTTAGGTCCATACCTCAGTGGGCCCTAAAAGAATGCCTATTTTTGAGTCTATGTTAAGCATATTTGTACCTTTACATCTTATTCAATTAATGCCAAGTAAAATATTTCTACTTGAACCTGCAACACTAGGAATTTGCATAAAACACATGAGGTGAACACCATCACATGATGGGTTATTTATGTATTTGCAAACCAGGAAACTGAAATAACTACATTTGAAAATCAGTGAAAGCTTTGAAAGCCCCGTAACACTGGCAGCAGTATGTTGCCTTCCAGCATCTATTTCTTACCCTGGTGGGCATTTTCTTTTAACTGAAAACCAAGAAAATGGTATATGCATGACAAGTATTTCCCTGTAATTAGTAATACTTACGCATCACTACCATATAATTAGAAGTACTAGATTAAATGTGTGCTTCTATAAGGAGCAAGCACATAATTATTAGAGATATTTCCATTCCCAGTTCTCTAAACTCTATCACAATTTACTCTATAAGACATAGTGCATGAATAATTCTGACTTTTTGGAGAGCAAAATGCCAGACTACAAATAGTACAACAGGGCATTATCATGTTAGCAGAGAGAACGATTAGATTTGTTTTTTTATTTTTCTGCCTCTGAACTCAAAAGGCTCATGGTTTTTACTCTAAGAAATTTACATAAAGATCTTTGCTTTGCATTAATAATACTAAGCATGTGTCACGATTCCTCCACAAGATTACAAACTCGCTGAAATCAGGGGCTCTTATACCCTCTGTTTGTACTTCATCTTGACTAGAGAATTGCCTTCAATTTTCTAAAGGTCAACAATTTGCAAGGGATTGAACAAGTGGTTGAGGGAACATGTTAAAACACCTGTGACTCCCAGAAGTTGCTGCAAATGAAGTTTCAGGTGGAAGCGTCCCTCCCTCCATTAAATTATTCAACTCCTAAAGGAGTTTTTCCCTTCCCTTTTTATTTCCTATAATACTTCTTCATTGCTCCTTTGATAGTCATTTAATTTGGCACCGGTAACAGTTCATGGAGATTTGGAATACAGTTCTCCCCTTCACAGCATTAATTTTTAAGTTTGTTTGGCTTGGAAATGTGACTGTTGCTTCAGTTCTGTCTTGCCGTCTGCACATAGGTAGCATAGCCTACTGTCATAACGGACTGTATCACATTTGAACAGCCGAGCCATTAGGCAGTGCGTTACACAAAGCCTCTCCAGTAAAAGGTCTAAGAATGGCTCAATCTTCGAGAGGCCAGACCTGTACAAACAGAGCCCTTGAGATGCATTTTCTTGAACTTTCTTTCTTTGTATTCTCTGATGTTTGCTGATGCTATGTGTGTCTTTTGATTGATTCTATTTGGTTGGTTCAAGGAATACACCCAGTGGGCTTTCTTCCGTGTGAGTTGAAATAGCAAAGGACCATGATGAAATATTTCCACCTGTACATAAAGATCTTATATGTTACAGCCAGCTTCACCACATTTAAAACTGATGGATTTTCTGAGCGTCATTAACTATTATTATTCTCCCAAAATAATTGCCATTTAAAAAATATATTTTCTCTTTACCAGGAATGATTTTTAGACATCTAAAGCAAATCTGAGCTTACAGACTGATTAATAAAACCTAATAAATGGTATGTCTTCAGAAATTTATTATACTATAAATGTGCTTTCAGTTGAGTACATATTTGCAATAATAAACAATGGAAATTTGTGCACATGCAAATCAAAACCTCATAATCAATTCATCATTATATATCCATGGAAATTTATTTATAGAATATTCGCATACACAGCATTTTTATATAGCATTGCTATGTATTGCCCAAAACATAGTAAGTGTCTCTTTCAAGAGAATCAAATTACCTGAACTTTGCAAAAATAAACATAGTGATTTCTGGATGAGGTTTTGCAAAAATAGGTGAATAAAAAAAGGTCCATCCTGAAGAAAAGTACCAGGTTCCTCTGCCACTGAGATGACACAGTTTGTCATCTCAGCAAACCTTCAGATTCATGTAGCTGTGACCTGTTGGTACTCCTCTGACTATATTCCAATATAAATGAATATGCCATCTACATGGAATCATAAAGAGAGATTCCAGTATACCACAACTTTGGAAAAGAGAGATATTTTTTAATGCAACCATTACAAAAGATATGACTAATCCAAAGCATTTCCATTTGAAAGAGAAATGACTAATAATTGACTGGCCTGAATCCAAAGTCACAGTGGGGTTCAGAAAGCTGGTAAGCGCCCTCCTAAAAATAGAAGCTGTATCAACCAATTCCATTTAATTATGTATGAAGGTGATGATGGAGCTAAACTGCCTGTAATTGGAGTTTAATTACTCAGCTGGTCCTCCATAAAATTAATTCAGCTGGAAGTTTGCCATTGTCCTGTGCTCCAGGCCTGCCGTTGGTTTAATTAGTTAACACAGAGGAATCCTGAAACAGTAAATTATTTTATCTTTATTGCCAATTATCGGTTAAGGTAAATTGTATATAAAATATTAACATCTGCTTCTCAGACAAATAGGAAAGGGCACAAGGAAAGTATCTTTTTGGTTTTCTACCTAAAAAGACACCTACGCATAGAAGAGCTCATCTTCCTGTGCATTATTTATGTTAGCGACATTGGAACTTGTAAGCCACTGAATACATTGCAAATGCACATACTATGCCATCGGCAATGATTTTACAAATAAGCCGCCTATGCCCCTTGCGATGTGCACATGTAAACATCAAGTTTAACATCAACAGAAGCAAATTGTATGGGTAGAGAACATTCCTGAAGAAATTCCTCTTCAGGCTTTAAATTACTTTGTTCAAGATTTGGTAATGTTTTGTGTAGTTTTAAAAAGATAGGGGCTGACTTCTGAGGTTTGACAAAGCAATCTATACGAGGTTATTTACAATTATCTGAGTTGTGTATTACAGGTTAATCACTAAGCAGTTAAAACTATTGAAAAAACTAATCTAGTGGCTTAAATACTCATCTCCAATTATTTTTCTTTTTAATATGACAAAATGTAATATTAACAATTGTACTGAAATGACTGATACCATTTCAAGGCTGCCTCCTATCGTATCATTTCTATTTAATAGATACGACTCATTTCTATTTTATTGGTTTCTTCATAGCATACTTTTATTTAAAAGAAATTCTACTCACAAAATTTTATTCTTTAATTTCATACCCAATAACTAATTCCAAATGAAACATCAGTGGTCTTATTTAATAATAAAAAAGTTAATTGCAAACATCTGATGTATCCACAAAAGAACAGCTAGTATGATCAGATCCAAAATGAAACAGTCTCTTTAACAGTCACAGCGGAATAAACATTACAACCTTCTCCAAATATACTATTATTTATATATAGGAAAATGAAAAATTGGATTTCAGGAAGCTTTAAAAAGTTTTACATATCTTTCAGAATGAAAGTCTTTAGTGTAAGATAAGGTTGTGATTTATTATTATACTATCCATTTTTAGACAATTTTAAGTGCTAAAACAGACGTTAGCTTTTGTACGGCCTTATTCAATAGATGTGTCTTCAGATTTGTAGCATTTGCAATAAACAATTCTTTTATTGCATAGTACAATTAATGTAAGAATAATTATTACATTTTTCTATATCTTTTCCAGGAATGACACTGCAAAGCCAATTACCTTTTAAACCTATATATTTAATCAAAACGTCAAGATAAAGCTCAACTTGTATAAGAAAACTGAAGCCAAACATTTAAAAAAGACATGCATATCAGTTCAAGAAAAGCACGCTGCAAAATGACCCTGAAAACAGTGTTTCTTTTGTAATATTTCACTAAAAAGAAAAATCTTTTATTTAACATATGAGTAGTTATAACGAAATTCAGCTAGGTTTCACTAACTTGATAGAATGTTGGCAATTTCCTTCTGTAGATTGTTCTGTTTCGTGCTATTTCAATTTATAGCTGTGTTTTTTGACAGAATCCTCACTTGCCAAATACTATTAATATAGTTATCAAATATATTCAACATCTCTGTTGTCATACATTTTGCAAAAATGTAGGTAGCATTGCCATTTTTAAACAAGTTAACAAATATGTCCCCAAAACCAAAAATAGCGGAGTGTTTCATCTTAATTTTAAAGTAGAGGATATTTGCTGAAATATTTGTTTGTGATACATCTACAAATAAAAGGCTGAAAAGAGTCTTCAGTTTTTCTCCACGTGTAATGATTTTAGGAAGTTCTGCACAATATGTGGTTGCTTAGAGTTACAAGGGAGAAAAAGCAACATGGGTCTTCCCATAGACCAAAGTGGCAGGACATGGCTCCAAAATGTCACTAAGCACAACTGGGATGAACAGCTGTGCTGAGACAGGCTCTCTTGTTAGGCTCTGACTGCTGTCTGTTAAAAGAAGGAAACACACTCTTTCAAAAGAATGGGAAATTTTCTCACTTTACACAAATCATACATTTAAGGGAAATAACTTATCATGAGAAGAAAGTATCATTGGTCTACTTTCTCAGTAGCTTTCTGCAAGGCAATGCTTTATCATGATTACAATACACAGTCAGTTCAAACACATGTATCAGATTTTATCTTTTTTGTCTAACTTATTAGACAATTACATAAATGAGACGTTTCTCCCGTGCTTTAAGGAACCTATTGCCTAAGTGTGTAAGATTATCTAAATAATTATTTTCCTTTCATCTCATTTTCTATAACCAAACTCTAAATGGGAACTGCCTTTTCTTTTTGCAGTAGCTTAAAGATGTTAGATTCCTCTCTTACCCACCCCACACACATACACACACACAGACAAGCAGTCTGGCTACCAAGAAGGAAGAGTTTGCCTTAGAAGGAGGCATTTTTCATCAGATAAGCACTGACATTCACCTGGTTTCCCTAATCTAAGTCCCCTAGGGCCCTTTATTTACTAGAACCAGAAACAAAAGGTTTCTAAGGATTGGCTTGAGACCATGCTAAGCAAAATTGGGCTTACATTGAAGTGGCACAGCAGTCCTGGACCACTTGAAGAATCCAAAAGTACTAGGAACAAAGCCCTCAGAAGCCAAACCCCTCAGCCAAGCAATGCATATGCTGGGATACATGGTGTCCTCATGCCATGTGGGATTCACATTGACCTTCACTTCCAGAAACATGCTGACTCCTTCACTGGAACAGCCCGTTGATCAAGAGCGCTGTCTGCAGGGCTTTCTGCTGTGCCTGGTTTGAGTCCTTGATTTGTGTAGGTCTGAGGTTATTGGTTGGTCAACTTAATAATGTAAAAATTCAATCCCACACTGACATTGGTCTTCACGGTGATAACAGCATGAGACTAAATTAACCCCAGAGCATGAGAGCATAGACTTACAGACAATGATAAAGTTATAAATTGTTCAGTATGTTTAAGCGTCAGAATCTTCTTTCCCATCTTGATTGACTTTTCCATTGCTGTCACTCTAGCTAGGCAGAGATGATACGAAAATGTAAGTTTGATCAAGAAAAGTAAGTAGTAACAGTGGGGAGCAATTGACTGTCACTTGAGATCCAGAAATCACCAAAGAATTTTGTGTTTTATTTTTTTGTGAAGAAATAATGACTTTTTTTTTTTTACCTTAGTCCTAAGGCACATCACATAAAATGAGAGGGAAAAATTGTCAGTTCTGTTCTGACAGGCCTCTGCTACTGAACAGTGGGACTCTTCATCACATCCAATCCACAGGTGCAGAAGACTTGCATATCCTGGGGTACCAAATCTTCAGACTCTTGACTGAAGAAAGTCAGAACTGTAAACAGAACTGCTGGAATGGCAATGACAAGTTGCTCAGCTCCTGAAATAAATTTTCTCAGTCCTGCAGCAATGGATCTGAAAATTAATTTTCTTTCTTTACTGGCACCTGTCAGGTGGCATCCGCTCATGGGAAGCCATCTTGAGGCCTCCCCACCACCAGCTCAGACGCATCTCCTACCTTCCTACATTGCTTTAGAAAAGTACATATGTGCCTTCTTTTTTAAAAAAAAAATACAAACTGAGTCTATAAAAGATATACACTTGTAATTAAAGTTTTATTAAATGAAAATATAAGGGAGAAAATTTCAGCAAAAAAAATGTTTAATTTTGTCTTAGGTTTCTGATAGTTGAATATACTTTCATTTTATTTAGTTGGAAATGTATACCCAGCAAAGACAGCTTATTATTTCTAGTTAACTTATATTTGGAAATTGGGTAACTAACACCAGAGAGTCTTGGATAATTAGATTAAATAGTCAGATAATAAACCTTATCATCAAATAGAAGTGGTAGGCATTTTGAAAATTCATTCATTCACTCATTGTTTCTTTATTCAATGAAAGTTTATTAAGCACCAACTAAGCACTATGCTTAACAGGTCATCCTTTTATTAGAGAGCACTGTGAACTGATTATATATCATTTGACAGTGTTTAGATTCACTCATCTATCCCATCATATTGATTGATCACCTATCATGTGAATGCAATTCTTAAATACATCAGTTTGATGTCTTGTAGCAGTCAGCAACACAAAAGAAACAACATAATCCCTGCCTTTGTAGAGTTCACATTCTAGTATTGTTTAGAGAAAAGTAACTGATAAACACAATAAATAAGTACCTTACGGATTTTTTTTCTTTTTCTTTTCAGATGGAGTCTCGCTCTGTCACCAGGCTGGAGTGAAGTGGCATGATCTCAGCTCACCACAACCTCTGCTCTTGGGTTCAAGCAATTCTCCTGCCTCAGCCTCCTACGTAGCTCATGGAGAGGGGGATCACAGTAGGTCCCCTTCTTGCTGTGGGTGGACCCACTTTTTGCTCCTCTGACCTGTGAATGCACAGCCTGGTAGCCCTCTGGAGCCCTGCTGCCCATCCCATCTCCTCCTTTACACTCTGGGCATCCTCTTCCCAATCTGTGTCATCCTTCAACAAGTTTTCCTTCTCATTTTCCTTAAAGATATCTGTTTCAATCTTTTTTTCATGGAAGGGTCCTTCTGCCTTTCCCTTGGCTGTTATGTTTCTTCATTTAATATTTTTAATGGGATCTCAAGAAGAAAAGGTATGGAACACAAGTGCTGAGTTAACCATTGATATGGTTTGGCTCTGTGTGGCACCCAAATCTCAGGCCCAGTTGTAATCCCAAATGTTGGGGGATGGACCTTGTGGGAGGTGATTGGATCATGGGGGTTTCTAATGTTGCCCTTGTAGTATGTATTTTCCAAAAGGGAATCAAGCTTAGAGCGCTCCTGAAGAAACTGACTCTATTATATACCACCAAAATATTTGAAAAATACAAAGAGAATCGATCATAATTTTTGAAGAATAAGTTCCTGATTCTGATATGAGTGCTTTTAAGCATTAATCACTAACCGAAAACATACAGTATAGTTATGAACTATCACTCATTAGGATTCTAGGTCCATCAGAGCAGGGTTTCATCTGACGTGCCCATCACTGTTTCTCACTGCCTCCAACATTGACTGGCTCAAGGCAGATACTTCATACATAATAATGAAATATGCTGGATAAACATTTCTAACTAGAAATTAAGGAAGCCTCTGAAGTCACAAGAAGAAATCAGGTTAGAAAGCAAATGATCTTCCCCACAGTTCTTGCTATGTCGAGACCAAGCCCTATAATTTTCATTTCTTCCTAAACCTCTTAAGAGAATGAGAAGAGTGAGGTAAGGCTAGCAAAGACAGGTGACCCGAAAATGCTTCTGAGTCATGCTCACTTTGGAGAGCAGAACTTCAACTCAGAGCTCAGAGCTGCGGGCTTAGAGATCATCAGAATCTCCCCAGCCAGCCACTCCCTAGAGTAAGCTCCCATGCCCATTGCGGCTTCAGTCCCTGCCTAGCACTTAGTGTAGCTCTACCAGCAACACCAGCAGACAATAGAATTGCAGGAAGAGATAATATTTGTTCCAGGGATGTTGGCATAGACACCCTGAGAAGCAAAAAGAAATAGTAAGTTTCTGAAGAGCCAGGCCATAGATGAAGCTATCTCTTCACACTAAATATACCACCATGTTTTTCTTAGAAGAACTTGAGCATGCCTTTCTTCCTTATAGCCAAAAAACAAAACAAAACAAAACAAAACCTAACTTTTCTAAAGCACCAGGCTTCCCAGGAATGGCTAATCTTTTATACCCACTTGTATTGCTGTGTAAATGGAAACCAGAAAATGTCTGGAAATTCAGGTACAAAGCAGGGAAACAATACAATGGGAAAAATAATTAGAGCCATTTTGTGCTCGGTTGGTGCTTTGCCTCCTTTTCCAGTTAAATCTATAATGGGTGGGCATAAAACATACCCAAGTTAGCAGAGGACTGACACGTTCCTATTGAAGTAACAGGAAAGCTGGCTCGTTCTCCACAGTCTGACCCTCAGAATACTACTGAGAATGTCTGTCCCACGCCTTCTGGGAGTAAATTGAGGCTAAATGTGAGTCTCTCTGGAGATGGTCATAATTTTTCTCACATTGTATATGATTGCATATCATTCGTTCTACTTCAAATTACATATAATGGAAAACCTTTTAGCTGTACAGTCCTCTGTAGGGTGCTCAGAGGAAAAACGCAGACAAGACAGATGATAAATGCATAGATAATCAAATAGAAAGAATCTGTTTCTCATCCTTTCACTCATAGAAAGGCATTAGAGCTGTGTGAAACTACCAATTTTCACATTCTTTACATTCACTTGAAAACTTAGCTTTTACAATAATTTGAAAATTTAATCTAAGGCATAATATTTTCATCAGCAAAGAAATTGAACAAGGGATATAGTTCTGAGCTTTGGTGAGCTCTAACATTGCTTACAGTACATACTAAATAAACTTCTGAATATTAGTCTCAATCAATTATTTAAAATAGAATTATACTTCAAATGCAATTGGATCAAGCTGCCAAAGGACTTTAACTGCCAGTTTTAAAGTGAATAATGTCTCTAGTTTATCAATATTTTAATCAGCTTTGCATATACATCTTGTTAAATGTACTACTTTCTGACTTCTCTATCCCTCTGTATACTTATATCTCTATAAAATTCTGCTCTCTTACTTCCTCTATGGTGGTAAATGGGAAATGGGTCTTCCTCCTTGATATACACTTTCTCTAATCTAATGAAATGTAGATTTATCCACCCATTTTCTCTAATACTTACTGATAAACCTCTACATGGGGTTATAGGAGAAAGCCAATGTATAATGTCCTACACACTTCCCTGAACACTCCTCTTCATGCTCACGTGGTCTCTCACAGACCCTTCACTGTTGGAATAACGTGTTCCTTTTGGTGAATCACAGAATTGTGTCATGTTGGTGCAGAAAGAGAACATGGAGAAGTCAAGTGAACTAGGCAATGAGTTGCTTAAGCAAGCTGGGAGTAAGCTTTGGGGCTTTCATTGCACTATCTGCCAGTATAATGTATCCTAATAGTTAAAACAATCTAACCCCAACATTTCTCTTGAACTGTCAACTTTTGATCTCCTCTGCTTACTCTATTTGCAAAGATTATATTTCATTCACTCCTTTGAAATCTCTAATGGGTTTTCTGGGTTTTCCTTTGTTTCCTTAGAATTCAGCATTTGTTTACAATAATAATTATTATTTTAAAATCTAAGTCAAACCATGGGATCAACCACCACGTTGTAAAAGTAAGATGGAATATTATGAGTCAATGATTTGTAAAAACAGTATCATACAAACATATTTGTACTGTATTCTCAGAAGAAACCAATTTTATTTAACTGAAGCTACAGACAAAACTCTTTATATCACCTTTTGAACTCTTCAATGCTATCCAAAAAATTTTTATCATCTATGATAAAAACAAGAAAGTATTTAGCTTTCTTTTCCTATAAAACTGTTAAAGAGCAGGGTTTCAACCCTATGGACAACATATTGTGGATTTTGCAGATGCGATGCATGTTCAAATATTTGCAATAGTTATTATTGTTGCAATAAAAGAAAAGCAAAGCAATGTTACCAACATAATCATATCTGCTTTGTAAGAAAGAATGATAAACTGTTTCATAAGAACGTGCTGTCATCACTGGACTTCTGAAGCATGGGAATCTCGGGAGCTGAGGACTCCGAATGCTGTTTCATTAAATACTTCAGGCAATGCCACTATTACACTAGAAGTTTATCTTGATAATTTAACCTTCTCACTTTCTGTTTGTGAAAAGTCTGGATCATATACTATTTTGATAATACATTAAATGAATACATCAAACATTTTATACCTCTTGGAGCATCAAATACCATGTAATCCAGAGGTAATTCCTCAAATTCTGTGTTTGATTGAATGATGGCATTTTTATTGTGAATACAGCAAGCTTTCTAAAATTATTATTTCTGGATTTCTTTTTTTGTCTTAATTTTATATTATCATTCTCATTCTTTTATCACCCACATTGGTAGAAAAACAAAGTATTCTGCTGCATGTTGTAATTAAACATCACAGGTATTTTTTTTTCATTGCAAATTGCTTTTTCCCTTAAGGAATTCTGTGTGCCATTTGCCCTATATTGCAAAAGTATCTTAATCAAGTATCATTTTTTTTTTTTTGTCAGGGCTCAAAAAGGATTTCTCTGCTCCTTAACCAGTTTTCATGTTGGGTTCTTGCTTTTGGATTACAGAGGAGTGCATGGTGGAATCACTGAGCAGGGCTAAAACAGATCTTAAGTTTTGATTTTTTGTAGGTGGCTGTTTTTGCTGTTTTTTTTTCTTTTCTCCCATCATCGTGACCACGGGCAGAAAGTAAGCATCCTTGCAGCTTCCTTATGCTGATTATACAGCTTTTTTAGGTGCTGAAATGCCTCCAGATTTTAGGCTTTATAAAAGGATCTTTGTTTCAGATCCCTACTTTGGACAGTGTGAAACCACATTTCCCAGATTAGGATACACACTGGTTAATGGTGGTATCAAGTCCAGTTTACTAATCTGACTTTGAGGTCTGTATTTGTTTTTGAATATGGGTATAATTTTGCTATTGATTTTATAGTTTTCAAAATTTAATAAAGTGTATTTTTGAGAAAAGTTTTAGGTTTGTAGCTAACTTGAGTGGAAATGAAGTTATCATGAGCTCCTATCCTTGCACACACACAGCCTCCCCACTGTTGACGTCTTGCACCACAGTGGTACATTTGGTACAACCAATGAACCACAGTGGTACATCACCACCCAAAGTCCATAGTTTACAGTAGGGTTCACATTCTATGGGTTTTGCCAAATATATAATGACACACATCACCACTGTAGTGTCATACAGAATCATTTTACTGTCCTAAAAGTCATCTTAAATATATGTTTTATCCATTATTTCTATAGTTTTTAGTTAGGCAAAGGAAAAGGAGCCAATACTAACTTAGATGAGCATGAATATAGATGTCTTCCTCCAGTTTTATAATGTATTTCATTATTATTATTATTATTTTTTTTTTTTTGAGGTCACTTTTGTGACCCAGGCTGGAGTGCAATGGCGCGATCTCGGTTCACCGCAACCTCTGCCTCCTGGGTTCAGGCAATTCTCCTGCCTCAGCCTCCCGAGTAGCTGGGATTACAGGCACGCGCCACCATGCCCAGCTAATTTTTTGTATCTTTAGTAGAGATGGGGTCTCGCCATGTTGACCAAGATGGTCTCGATCTCTTGACCTCATGATCCACCTGCCTCAGCCTCCCAAAGTGCTGGGATTACAGGCATGAGCCACCGCGCCCGGCCTCATTATTATTATTATATAAAAATATTTTTTCCATGTTTTTAGTAGAAATATGACAAAGGTAAAAAAATTCAGTAAGCTTCAAGATGTTAAAATTTCAATGATCACATGGTTAATGGAAATTTGTTATCGTGATGAACATTCTTTAATATCACAAAACTTTTGCTGAAGACTTTGTTTTTTACATTAAATCTGTTTCCCTTTGTCACACTATAGTGTATATCTTGCAATCTAATATTTTATTCTCTGCATCTTAACACTAATGAAGTAATACAGAATCAGACACTCAGGATTATTGCATGGTTCATACTTATAAAATTGTCATGTGAAGTGTATAACGTTAAATAATATTTAAGATATTTTCATACAATTCCTTTTGCTTGCTTATTTTGAAGATAAGGCACTAGCAAAAATGCCAACAGAAAGAATATAAAGAATATACATATATGTAATTCACCATTTAGATATTAAAACAAGACATCATTTAAACTCACATCTGTAAAATGTTAAAAAAAAAGATCTTATCTCTGTATGGGTACAATAATGCTATATATTGATAACTTTGACCCTTTTTTTTTTTTTACAAAAGTAGAAATATTACAAATAATTGTTTTTAAAGTTATATTGTTTTTGGATATAATTGATTTGGCATCAACTTGTTTTGTTTTTGTTTTTTTTTTAAAAAAGGCAACTATGTCCTTTAAGCTAATGAAATGGTATTTCCACCATTTATGTCACTGAATGCTCTAGGCCTTATCCTGAACTTTTCAACTCACATGTGCATCTTGACTAAGATTCTCTCTCTCTCCAGAGAGATAGCTGTATATATACATAGGTCTATATATATACATATATATATAACACATATATAATGATACACACACACACAGACACACACATGCATAGCTCCTAAGATATCTGCTGTGCTTATATTATCTCTGGTAGAAAAAATATTCTCAAAAAGGAAAACCAACTGCTTAGTAACATTAAAGACATTTGTGCATTTAAGCAATATCTTCTTAAAATTTGCATGGAAAAAAACAGTTGCCATACAAAACAGTCTCTTTAAAATGAATACAAAAACAGATTTTATTTTTCCTTAATTTTTGAGAAATTATCACGCTAATTGTAATTTTGGAAATAGCCAAAGAAAGCAGGTTGATAGATTGTTAACAAAAGGCCTAAAAATATTAGCCAATATGGTCTAAGAGATGATGTGAATAATTTGTTAGTTAAATATGTGTGTTCTCCAATGTTTGTCATTTGACATGTTTTATATTGCTCTTGACGTTAAAAATTTTACGATTAACATGATCAACATTAATCAAACATTTCTGAGTGGAAACAACTTTCTAAGTATAACTACTGGCTGTGGAATCTCACTGCCACAATAGTTATTATATGTTTATGTATGTAAGACCTCGTTTATAAACCTGCAAACTATTAGGTTTCTAATGGGTACTGAAAAAATGAACAGTCGAAACATTCTAAGGTTTAACACCGCAAACTGCAAAATTTCTCTTATTTTATTGGGTGGTTTGGTGCCAAACCCCAGGACCCCTTTCAGCCACATTAAGTTCATCTGTAAAAGCAGAGTATGGAGTACGCAGTAGTGAAGATTTAACCAGGATTGTTAATACAAAGGAACTGGACAAAGTGAGCAGGGCAAAGGTTTATGCCAACTGAGTTGTTGTGATCACTGACTCATCAATTAAAGTTGAGTAGAACAGAAAAGTTAGAATGAGGAGCGTAGAAAAATGGCAGCTCTAGTAAGTCTGAGGTCCATGAAGAGTTATCATTGAGAATGAGCTGTCAGAGAGCAAAGTATTTAAAATTAAGATTATGATGGGTTTGCATCTATTAGTAACAGCAAGATCTAGGGTATGACATTTATGTGTGTGCATATGTGTATGTATGTGCGCGTGTTTAAATGTTTACGAATCTTGTGTTCTACTATTCTCATGTAGAAAACATTGTTTTCTTTAGCAAAATTAAAAGTTTTATTACCCAGTGATCACACGCTCCTTCCACTCCTTAGTGCTCCTTGTTGTCTCCAAATTGCAGAACTCTGCTAGAGTTTTTCATTTCCTTCATGAGCAATTTATTTCTGCCACTGGATATAAGCTATCCCTCATTTCTCATCATTTACATTACCTAATATTAATATAAATTTTGTAAGTTTCAAAGAGATTTTTCAAATATTAATATAAGCATTACCTATAGTTATGAAATTACTACCAATGTAGATATCAAATACATATCTAGTTCATAGTAACAGATATATTCAGCATTAGATGACAAAATATGAATAAGTAAATTAAGAAAATAATAAATACATGAGTTAATAAAAGAAGCAATGGAAGTAATGTTTTTCTTTTAAAATTCTCTAGATAGTACTAGGACCAAGAGCATTGGATTGCTGGGACGGTTGATGTGATGTTTGGCATTTTAATATTATTGCTTTCTACATCATCAATTCACCTGTATGTAGTAAACTGACTTAGGACACAGGAGACTTGCGTTTGATACCTCTCTCTATTATTTAATAATGGATATATTTCAAAAATGCCTTAGAACTCATATGTACATTCTGTCTGTTCTTAAAAAGTGTGCCACTGCTCAATGTAAGGGTGACAAGAGCACTGAATTAAAAAGATTTCTAGAGGCTCCAACGGCCGCCGCGGCCGCCGCCGCCCGGGCCCCCGCCCCAGGCCCCGGCCCCGCGGGGCCTCCAGCTCCCACCTAGGGGGCGTTGCCGCCGCCGTCGCCGCGGCGCTCCGCAGCACGCAAGGCGCCCTCCTTCCCTCCAGCCGGCCCGGGTGCACGGGCCACGCGTTGGGCACCACCCAGGCCGGCCGGCCAGCCGTGGGCGGCGCCCCGAGCCCCCGCTGAGCTCTGGGGGCCCCGCTGCGGCCGAGGCCTTGTTCCCGGTGTTCCCTTGCACGCTGCTGGCCCCCGCCTTCCCCGTGCTGGGCCTGGACTCCCAGGGGGTGGGCGGCCTCATGAACTCCTTCCCGCCACCTCAGGGTCACGCCCAGAACCCCCTGCAGGTCGGGGCTGAGCTCCAGTCCCGCTTCTTTGCCTCCCAGGGCTGCGCCCAGAGTTCATTCCAAGCTGCGCCGGCGCCCCCGCCCACACCCAGGCCCTGGCGGCCGAGCCCCTCCAGGTGGACTTGCTCCCGGTGCTCGCTGCTGCCCAGGAGTCCGCCGCCTCCGCTGTCGCCGCCTCCATGGTGGACACAGCAGCCCTGAAACAGCCCCTGGCGCCCCCTCCGCCACCCCCACCCGTGTTGGCGCCTGCGGCCGAGGCCGCACCCCCCGCCTCCGCCACCACCATCGCCGCGGCGGCGGCCACCGCCTTCGTAGCCCCAACATCGACGGTAGCGGTGGCCCCAGTCGCGTCTGCCTTGGAGAAGACAAAGAGCAAGGGGCCCTACATCTGCGCTCTCTGTGCCAAGGAATTCAAGAACGGCTACAACCACCGGAGGCACGAAGCCATCCACACGGGAGCCAAGGCCGGCTGGGTCCCCTCGGGTGCTATGAAGATGCCCACTATGGTGCCCCTGAGCCTCCTGAGCGTGACCCAGCTGAGCGGAGCCGGCGGGGGAGGAGGAGAAGCGGGTGCCCGCGGCGGTGCGGCCGCAGTGGCCGCCTGGCGTGGTGACCACGACCGCCTAGGGGAAGCGCATCCGGAAGAACCACGCCTGCGAGATGTGCGGCAAGGCCTTCCGCGACGTCTGCCACCTGAACCGACACAAGCTGTCGCACTTGGACGAGGAGAAGCCCTACCAGTGCCGGGTGTGCCAACAGCGCTTCAAGCGCAAGGACCGCATGAGCTACCACGTGCGCTCACCTGACGGCGCTGTACTGAAGCCCTACAATTGCTCCCACTGTGGCAAGAGCTTCTCCCGGCCGGATCACCTCAACAGTCACATCAGAGAAGTGCACTCAACAGAACAGCCCTTCAAATGTGAGAAATGTGAAGCGGCTGTCGCCACGAAGGATCGGCTGCCGGCGCACACAGTACGACAGGAGGAGAAGGTGCCATGTCATGTGTGTGGCAAGAGGCTGAGCTCGGCTCATATATTTCGGACCACATGAAGGTGCACAGCCAGGGCCCTCACCATGTCTGTGAGCTCTGCAACAAAGGCTTCACCACGGCAACATACCTGCGCATCCACGCGGTGAAGGACCACGGGCTCCAGGCCCCGCGGGCTCACCGCATCCTCTGCAAGCTGTGCAGCGTTCAAGACCCCTGCCCAGCTGGCTGGCCACATGCAGACCCATCTGGGGGGGCGCCCCCCCCGTCCCAGGAGACGCCCCCCCAGCCACAGCCCACCTGCTGAGGGGGACCCCGCACCCACCAGGTACTGGTGAGGTTTGTCCAATGGCGGCTGCGGCAGCAGCGGCGGTGGCAGCAGCAGCGGCGGCAGCAGCAGCGGCGGCAGCTGTGGCAGTGGCAGTAGCAGCTCCTCCCACAGCTTTGGGCTCCCTCTCGGGGGCAGAGGGGGTGTTTGTGAGCTCTCAGCCACTTCCCTCCCAGCCCTGGTGAGCTCCAAGTTGGTTGTGGGGGAGAGGGGAGAATGGAGTAGAGTTCCTTGGTACAGGCTCCTCTCCCCCCTCTTTTTCCACCAACTCCTCACTACTTCCCCACCAACCAAGGAGCCTCCGGAAGGAAAGGAGGAAGAAATGTTTTAGGGGAATTCGCTAGGTTTTAACGATTTGTTTCTCCTGCACCTCTCTTCTGTCAGACCTGACCCCACACAAACCTGTCCCCTCGGTTGTGTTGAAGTCCCATGGACAGTGGGCAGGAGTGGCAGAGGACAGGAGCAGCCACTGTCCGTACCTCCTCTCCTCTCTGTAAGCCTGTGCCCTTTCCTCCCAGGGACTTGTGAGCCTCTTCCTTCAATGGTTCTCTTACTCTCCTTCCAATCCTCTCTCCTTGCTGTCTACTGCCCCTCCCTGGGGAGTTGGTGCTTTCTTTTCCTTTTTCTTTTCTTTTTTTCCAGGGGGAGGGAGGAGAAGAAGGAGGGAGATCAGAGCTTCTGTCCCAGAGAGGGAAAGCGGTGAGGTTTGAGGAGGGGCAGAAGCAGGGCCCGCAAAGGTTGTACCTTCATAAGGTGGTAGGGGGTTTGGGGTCAGGCCCTGAACATCGTCCTACTTGAGAATCTGTCAGGGGAAAAAGTTCAGGGGAGCAGAAGGAGGAGCCAGGAGGGTCAGAGGCAGAGGAGAGATGGAGTTTTAGGGGCCAGCGTGAGCGAGGGGTCCAGGGCCTAGAGGTGCTTCCTGGGGGTGGGGGAATACTGTTAAGCAGTATTTATTGCCTCAGCGGTGCACAGCAGCAGCAGAGGCGCTGCTCTATGAGGAGCGGGGCTACCCGATAGGCACTGCGTCCAGGGAAGCAGCTCAGAGGCAGGTCTGCAGTCACATGCATACTCACTTTTAGTCATATGCAAATTAAGGGGAGGTTTATGCAGACAATTTTTAGAAAAGGGATGGTAACTTCCCGGTGGTCAGATTGTTGCCATGCAAAGGGGCGGTAACGCCCCCGTGTGTTGCCATGGCAATGGGAAACTGACATGGTCTGCTGGTGAGAGCGGATGGAAAGCTGCTTCCGCTCGTCCCTGTTTTAGCTAGTCCTCAATTTTGTCCGGTATCCGAGGCACGCCCTCAGAGTCGAGTCCCGCCCCGTACCTCACTATCAGTTTGAGTTTCTAATGCTTGAGTTACATGTTTTTTCCCCCCTCCTTTTTTGTGGAGAATGGGTTCTAGCTATATTGCCCACGCAGGTCTGAACTCCTTGGGCTCAGGATGTATGCCCGCCTCTGTCTCTCTAAGAGCTGGGATTCCAGGCATGAGCCACTGCGCCCGGCGAGTTTCTAATGTTTGAAAGGGACTTTTGTGCTCAAAATCAGTATCTTTGAGTTTGAATTTTTTCCAGTTGATTAAAACTTTAATTTTTTTAAAAAAATCTAATTTTTGGCCAGGCGCGGTGGCTCACGCCTGTAATCCCAGCACTTTGGGAAGCTGAGGCGGGCGGATCACGAGGTCAACAGATCGAGCCCATCCTGGTCAACATGGTGAAACCCCGTCTCTACTAAAAATACAAAAAATTAGCTGGGCACGGTGGCGCGTACCTGTAATCCCAGCTACTCAGGAGGCTGAGGCAGGAGAATTGCCTGAACCCAGGAGGCGGAGGTTGCGGTGAGCCGAGATCGTGCCATTGCACTCCAGCCTGGGTAACTAGAGCAAAACTCCGTCTCAAAAAAAAAAAATCTAATTTTTTCCTTTTAAGCTTTCAGGTCCAATTTACACAGTTTGTTATCTAGTTATATATTTAATAATTTGGGGCCGGGCACGGTGGCGCACACCTGTAATCTCAGCCCTTTGGGAGGCCAGGGCTGGGGAATTGCCTGAGCTCAGGAGTTCGAGACCAGCCTGGGCAACACGGTGAAACCCTGTCTCTATTAAAATACAAAAGAATTAGCCGGGCATGGCGGCGTGTGCCTGTAATCCCAACTACTCAGGAGGCTAAATCGGGAGAATTGCTTGAACCCTGGCGGCAGAGGTTGCAGTGAGCTGAGATTGAGCCACTGTACTCCAGCCTGGGCAACAAAGGGAGACTCCGTCTCCGAAATAATAATAATAATAATAATTTGTGTATAAAAATTAGAATAATCACTTTCACGTATTATTTTTAATTACCTCACAATTTTGAGAAGTTAAATTTGCCTAAGCAGTGAACACTTAATTGATTACATTTTTAAACACTTCCAAAACCTTATGGGGCAGACATCTAACTATAATAAATAATATCTTCCTATCCATTAAAGCGACTCTTGTAAACCAAATAAACCAAATTTACAAACGTAGTAATTCAGGTTCTTTTTTTCTTTTATTTGAGATGAAATAGTTCTGCTCTTCACCCAGGCTGGAGTGCAGTGGTGTGAGCTCAGCTCACTGCAACCTCTGCTTCTGGGGTTCAAGCAATTCTCCTGCCTCAGCCTCCCAAGTAGCTGGGACTATAGGCACACACCACCATGCCTGGCTAATGTTTGTATTTTTAGTAGAGACAGGGTTTCACAATGTTGGCCAAGCTGGTCTCGAACCCCTGACCTCAAGTGATCTGCCTGCCTCAGCCTCCCAAAGTGCTGGGATTACAGGTGTAAGCCAGTGCACCCCGCTCTAATGCAGGTTCTTTTAAATTTTACAATATTACATTTACAAACTTAGTCAACTTCCTTAAGCCTTTCAACATAAAATCACCCCTAAAAATTATGCATTTAAGTTGAAAAAAAAAACCAAACAGCCTGAGCCGCCGCCCGAGCCACCGGGGTGCTGCTGCCGCCTGAGCCGCTGCCTGAGCCGTCGCCCGAGCCGCCGCGGTGCTGCCGCCGCCTGAGCCGCCGCCCTAGCCGCCGGGGTGCTGCTGCCACCTGAGCCGCCACCTGAGCCGCCGGGGTGCTGCTGTCGCCTGAGCCGCTGCCTGAGCCGCCACCTGAGCCGCCGGGGTGCTGCCGCCGCCTGAGCCGCCTCCTCAGCCTGCAGACAGCCTATTGTGGGACCTCGTAAGATATATATATGTACATATATGTTTATTAAGTATTAACTTACACAATATACAATACATATATATATATATTACACAATATACAATACATATATATCTATATTTCACTAATTCTGTTTGTCTAGAGAACCCTGGACTGTCTACATCAGGGAAGTGATGTTTCATTCGTTCTTTCAACCCACGCTAATTTCTTGAAGGTGTGCTCCATGCACTCCCAGCTCTTCCACTGGCTAGCCTTGGATCTCAAAATCAGTTACTCAACCTCTCCAGGTCATGGTTTCTTTAGAAATTGAATTAAACACAGTTGACCCTTAAACAAGGTGGAGGGTGAGGTGTGGACTCACCACACAGTTGAAAAGTCACATATAATTGTTGATTTTCCAAAAACTTACCTGCAAATAGCCTACTGTTGACCAGAAGCCTTATCAATAACCTAAACAGTTGACTAACACATATTTCGTATATGTATTTTATTCTATATTCTTACTAAAAAAGGATGCTAGAAAAAAGAAAACATTATGAAGAAAATCATAAGGAGAGAAAATACACTTAATATTCCATAAGAGGAAATAGATCATCGTGAAGCTCTTCATCCTCATCTACTTCATGTTGAGTAAGCTGAGGCAAAGGAGGAAGAGGAGAGGTTTGTCTAGCTGTCTCAATGATGGCAGAGGCAGAAGAAAACCCATGTATAAGTGAACCTACAGAATTCAAACCCATATCAATCTAGGATCAACTGTGTTTAAGTCAACTCCTAAAGGAGTATTGCCAGAGAAGAAGGCTTTAATAGGACGCTACAGCCGAGGAGATAGGAATAAATCTCAAATCCATCTTTTCAATGAACTAAAATTAGAAACAGCAAGGAAGAAATGTAACCATGTTTGGGAAAACAGGGGGGGAGTGGTAAGCTATATGAGATGGGGTCAACAGGCAGCAGATGGTTAGGTGATCATGTTGGATGAGGGGTTTGGCATCTCATTGCTCAGATGCAATGATGTGGTGAGGTTCCTTTGATACTACGTGGGATGCCTCATGGTTGGTTCCTTGAGAAAGGAACTCAGATGAGGCAAAGGTAACATTCTTAAGTTTTAATAATGTTCATGTTTATTCTAAAGAAACCATAAACGTGGTTTCTTTTCAATAATTCGTTGTGGCCTCTTTCTACTCTAAAATTATAATTGTATAAATAATTCATTGTTATCTCTTTCTACTCTTAAGTTATGATTCTGTAAAATCCTCGAAAGGCACAGAGCACACTAAATTTCATGGGTCGCACACTCTGTTATAGTAAGGTCCCAGAGTAATAGCTCATAGACAAATTTGAATTGATACACTTCACATTTTATCTTCAAAATATATTTAAAAATAAGACCCTTTTGGTGAATTTAGCATTCACCAAAACCCTTCAAAAAAGAGGACGATAAATAGACAATTTTTTTTAAAAAGGAGGAAAGAATATTCTCAGCTGTGTATAATCAGTGAATCCATGACAAATTCTTAGAGCTCATCAGGTTACAAAGTGGCAGTGAGAAAACACAAAGCTCACCAATGTTCTGTAACTGATTTTCAATTATAAGATCCCTTTCCCTTTCTCTTGGTTACACTATAAAATTTTGTCATGTTTGGTGGATTCACAAACAAAGGATTAAACCATAAGATTTGAGAAGGTTTATTCTGCCGCGAAGTCTCACTGATATGAATTGCCAAAAATGATCATATTGAGATGCTTTGAGACTGCAGCAACTCATTGAGTCAGTGTTGTTGTTGCGTTTTTAATCTTTGGACAAAAATGGAAGGGTCATTAGGTAGCAGGTAACTCTAAGAATAGAAGTCAGAATAATTTCTTATGCAAAAAAAACATGTTGGAAAACAAGATATTACTGGGTTTTAGAGTTATTTGCAAAGTGGGAAGTCCTAAGAGTTCTTCTCTGTACATTATGAAAACTGATAATTTGTTTATGGAACTTTCACATTTATTTCTGCACTTTAATTACTTAATCTAAATGGAGTTCAAGTTTTTCCAGGGGGAAAAAGTTGGTTTGTCTTAACAGTTGTCAGATTTTGTAAAAGAGATTGAAACCAAGCTGTTCTAGCAATTATCGTTTTATTTAAGAAGCTAGTATTGAAAAATAAAGCAACCTTGGATCACCAGCTGGAAATGCATAAGATTTTTAATTATTTTTAAAGACATGGATAATCGAATTTGAAAATGTTAACCCTTGTGTGTGCATTGGGATGAAAGTTAATAATTGTAGCTTGTTAGTGATAATCAATACTCAATGGTTAGTAAACCATTAGTTACATGAGAATCATGAGTGAGAATGTAAGCTTTACATGAAAAGATAAGAAATAAAAGTAAATTATTAACTGATAACTTCATATCTCTAATAGTTTTATCTACACCAATCAGTTTAAGTGATAGCAACAGTCAAACCAAACACTTATCCTGTTAGAAGAAATAGAAATAAAGTCAATATTTTGTGATGTTATAATAAAGATGTTTTCTGTGGAAAATAAAATCTCACCTAAACAAACTAAATTAAAATAATATTTTGTCGTCATTATCATAAAAAATTCTAAAAGACATCAAAACTTGTATGTGAGTCTGTATTCATTTACAGTTAATCATAAAGATATGAAAATAATTGCTCTTAAGTATGAGTGTTTTTTAAACAAAAGAATAAAATGGACTAGATAATTTATTAACCTATCAATAACCAGTTTAATAAACTACCATTTTATTGACGCATATTAAAAACAGAATACGTTGTCCTTTTTTTTACAAGAAATCGTTTTGCTATGCTATGTGTTCTTAGTCGTTTATCTGAGACTCGTCCAAATCAGATTTGTTCTTACTGCATTGCATCAGTAATTCTATCTGGTATTAGATGTGTTCAATCTAACAGAGTTCAACACCTCCACAGCTTAGTAATTGGTGTCATTTTAAAAATTCACTAAGCTGCATCTAACTGAAAACACTTATGCCAGTGAGAGTGGAATGAGGCAGGAAAAGTGAGAAATAAAGCAGATTAGAAAATTTGGGAGGCTTGTATCAAAATTGGGGAGGCTAAATTAAAAGAACTGGGCTAACATTTGATTGGATGATCAATTGTGCAATTTGATGAACCAAGAAAGTGGGCCAACACAAGAAAATGTTATAAAAACAGCAGAATTATGAACAGCATAAGTTCTTTTTATACTCAGAATCTACGATTTTATGGGTTCAAAAGAGGAAAGCTGAATGCATAGTGAAGTAGTATTAGGGTTCCCCAGAGAAATGGAACCAGCAGAATTAATAGATAGATATAGCGTGTGTGTATATATATATGTGGGGATTGCCCCTGCGAGAGGCTAACAACTTGGCCTCTGCCATTAGGTGAGCTTGATTCCTTACACACTTTCCCTGGCTGGAGGCTGTCGAGCTATGGGGAAGAAAAATTGGAAGAAGAATGACTGAACAGAACACTATTTTCAGCCTTCTTGGTTGATGAGATAACGGCTGGGTGAACGCTGAAGTGATTCAACTGGGTATTGTGTTCCCCTTTCTGGCTCCTAATCTAAACCTGTTCTATGACTTTGTTTACCAGGCATTGTTTCATCCTGGTGACCTCCCCTGAGGCCCTTGTCTTTTGCAGATGCATGATTTACTGCTGAGCTTGTGACTTATAGATAATTGAAGATTGTTATCCGAGTTACTGGTTGTTCTGGTAATATTGATAATCAGCATCACCTACTTCCCCCTTGATCTTTTAAATCAGTATCTGTTCCTTTTACTAGTTCCCCAGAATTGTTTTCTGTTTCTTTTGTTATTTAAGAAATGCTTTGGTCTGACATAAACAACATTAAGTAGAAAAGTATATAATGGAACCGACTGCACAAATAAAATTGCTGTTTGGGCATAGCCTAAGCCAGTCCTCCAGACCCCGCTCCTCTGTCTCCTTTTTCTCCACACACACTCTCTTCCTGGTTTGGGATCCTCTTGCCAGACGAGATTCCCGGGCTTGTGTTCAGTTCACAACGTGTGTGTGTGTGTGTGTGTGTGTGTGTGTGTGCGCGTGCGCACGCATTTCTGTTTGTGTATAAAATCACATATGCACACACACAGAGAGAGAGAGAGAGAGAGGGAGAGAGAGAGAGGCAGGGTAGTGATCCAGGGGAGATTAGGTATTGCTGTGTGAGTTCAAGGACAGTCTGGAGGCAGAATTCCCTCTCCCTTGGGGGAAGTCAATCTTTTGTGTTAGGCCTTCAGCTGATTGGATGAGGCCCACCCATGTTATGGAGGATAATCTGTTAATTGAAAGTCTACTGTATTAAGTGTTAATCTCACACACACACACACACACACACACACAAAGTCTCACTGCAAAATTCAGTTGTGTTTATCTAAATATTTGTATATGGTGGCCTAGCCAAGTTGACACAGAAAACTAGTCATCACAGGCACTGCACTGGAAACCTTTAGAGAAAACAGTAGTCAATGTTTTTGCTTTTAAAGATGAATATGAATAATAGGTGGAAGGAGAATCAGCCAAGTAAGGTTTTTGCAATAGAAAGATATAAATGTCAATAAAACACCTGATGTAACACAAAAATAAGAAAAATGCCCAAAATATAACAATGGAAAAGGAGCTATAAAAATAGTATTTGGTTGGCATTCTCTGACTTTTCTCAGGATGTTTGAAGAGTCAATGGTTCTAGAATAAGGAATAGAGAAAGAAATCTTTAATCCAAAAGGGATACCAAACTGGTCACTAGACTTAATGGTATAAAATAATAGCCTAGTCTGTAAAGAGAAAATCCGCCAGTTAGGCAGGGAGAAGGTAAGGGAATGTGTCTGTTCTGCTCGAGGCAATACAGAAGATAACATAAAATAAAATAACTCTCCGAAAAATGTATGACCAGAGACTGACTTTTGGAACTGTAATTCACATCATCTGAGTAGTTTAGGAAATTTTAAACAGAAAAATTAGGGTAAAATGTATAACACGCTATATCCCTGCCATAAATTAACACAAGCATCTCTTCAACAATAGGTCTTCAGTACAGGGTAGGGAGAAATCTCAAGGGAAAAAACTCACAAAGCATAAGCCTCCATCCAAAATTACAAATAAATGAGGGGAAATTATCCATTATCAGTGAAAATCTGTGGAAAATAAATATCAAAATCAGCCCTCATTAAAATTAGGAATAGATTTTTAAAAATATTAAATATAAAAATAAATGTGCCTAAAATAAATCCATATATAAATGTTGAAATCAAAATATGTTATTAATAAAACATATAAGACGATGTTGACAAACACCTAATAAGAAAATAGTAAATCCACTAAGAAATTCTGGGAGGAAAAACATTTTATCTCAGATATTAAGACAATAAAACCTGTTAGGTCAGAAAATGTTTGTGAAAGTATATTGTTTAAGAGCATAATAGAAATTTTAACTACTTCTCTAACTATAATGATTTATTATAAGCAATAAAAATAACTACAAAATTTATAGGAGGGTTTAGTTTAGTTATTCATACAAGGTGTTACAGAGATCAACATTTCTAGGAATAACGCTTGTAATCCAAAGTAAGAAATTAACTTATTTTTTAGGTTAAGTAGTTCTCACAAAGAAGAGGTTCACTAAAAAGAGAAGACAGAAAAAATGATAAAGATGTGTCAAAATTACTAATATTAACACAAGTAAAATTGAAAAATATTGATGAGCCTATGACCATTTAATAAATTAAATCTTAAGTGGAAAAGTTACACATAAGATTCATCATACTCACCCCTCATTTTATGAGGTCATAGTTTCTTCATTCCAAATCTGACAAGGTCAGAACAAGAAAGAAAAATTATAATCCAATCTCATTAATGAACAGAGTTAACTAGCTCTAGATATAATATTATCCAGCCAATCTTGAATTATATGTTTGAAAACATATGATTAGGCTGAGTTCAATCATTTGAGAGTGAGGATGACTGACCCTTAGAAATCCAGAAATGTAACCCACCACATTAACCAATTCACGTAAGAAACTAAAAGATTATCTTATACATGCTGCTATGGTCTGAAAGTGTGTGTTCCCCTAAAATTCATATTTTGAAATCCTAATCTAAAGGCAATGGTTTAAGGAGGCAGAACCTTTGGAAGACAATTAGGTTATGAGGATGGAGCCCTCATGGTTGGGCGCAGTGCCCATATGAAAGAGGCTCCAGAGATCTTTCTTACATCTCCCACCTTGAGTGCACACAGCAAGATGGCACCATCTGTGAACCAGGAAATGGGCCCTCATCAGGCACAATGCATCTTGATCTTGAACTCTTCAGGCTCCAGAACTGTGAGAAAGAAATTTCTGCTGTTAAAAAGCCACCCACATTATGGTATCTTGTTATAGCAGCTTGAACAGACTAAGACAGATACCAAAAAGGATTCCATAAAATGTTCTCAAACACATTTAAAAAACATACTTTCAGCAAATAAGAACAGGTGGTCCTTTCATAAATATTATATATTCTAGTAGCCATGTTTTTTAACAGTAAAAAAAAGGTAGGTGAAATTAATCTAATAATATACTTGAACCCAATGTGTATTATTATCATAAAAATTGTCAATATAAAGCAACCATTAGTGAGATAGTTTTCACTCTTTTTTGTACTCTTTGACTGCTGGTGAATATCACTTACAATAAACCTTAGTTAGCTGTAGCCCTATTTCAAGCATTTACTTAGCTTCAAGTGAAGCTAAGTAGTCTGGACTTTACCAGGTGAATATGCAGAGGGGACACAGGGTGAGATTGGTATTTATAAAGATATCTGTATGAAAGCTGGGCTACAGTAGAAACAGCCTGGTTGGAAGACATTCACACAATTTGTTACAGAGATGAGGAGAGCTGAAAAGGGATATGGAGGAGGGTATCAACTGAGGAGATGGATCGGTAGGTGGGAAAACCGACTAATCAACAATCTGGTGCATGGGAATAGGCAGTAACGTAAAGGAGCAAGTGTAGATTTAGTTTCTTGAGCAGTTTGACGGTTAAAGGGAGAAAGGAAATAAGTGTGGTGGCTTGAGGCAAAAGCTGATTTAGAAAAGGGTTCATTTTTATTGTTTCTATTTTTAGGATGAGGAGATTTTAGATTTCAGCATGTTTGTAAGAAAAAAAAAGAGAGCAAGTAGAGGGGAAATGGAAGACGAGAGAGTAGAGAAGCCAGAGTCCTTCTGCACAGGTTCAGTTAGGATGGGAAATAGACAGCTCTTAGCCTGAGAAAATGGTAGCTCATATAGGGGAATCTGTACAGATTACAAAAGAGTGTGGGGGGCAGGGGTGGGAGGGGAACTGAGAAAATTCAAGCCTGATCAACTTGTCTTTGAAGTAGGAAATCAGGCCATCTACCAAAATCCAGTAGCTTAAGTGGATGAGGGAGTTGAAGAATTGGAGAAATAATTGGAAACCTCATGGAATAAAATAGGGGTTGAAAAAGGACAAGAAAAAGGACTCCTGGGCAGAGTTCAGCTCTACTTAGGAAATAAATGATACTTAAACTTTAAAAGGTTTTTGACAGTTTCTCCCCACGAGCCCTTCAGACTTACGATTCAAAGTTGACAGAGGCATGATATGGTTCCTAACATATGAAGAGAGGAGGTAGAAGACAAAAGGATGTTGCCATTTCTACCATCAAATGGATATTCAGGCCCTCCTACCAAATTTGGGGGCGAAATGTCATGAATTTGACACTCAACAGTAAAGTGGGTGAAAAGTCAGAACTTTGGCAGCATTTTCTCTGTGCAAATCTTTGTATGTTCTGTTCCAAACTAACAGTTGCCGTAGTCTTAAATGAAGCACTAAAACAAGATTTTTGGGAACAGTGTGACTCAGATCACATTTATTTTTAGAGGTGGAATTCAGAAAATAATAATGATGATGATCAGATACTCAGGTAGAGTAGCTGAAGGACACTGAATCCCATATTGGGTTTTATTCATTTTTTATTTTTAAATATCTCTTAGATCTCTGCATTTTCTGCTTAAGTAGATTGGGTTTCAATGAGCTCTAGCAGGCTGTGGAGGCACCATAGCATGGAAGTGAAGTTGATTAAATAAAAAGGATGCTTGGGAAAGATGGTCTGACTCCTGTAAGAAGTAATGAATGGAGAAGAGCCGTTTGTGAATGCAAGGTGTGAAATGAACATTTATAACATCGAAGACTAATTTCCTACCTCATAAATATACTAACCTGGGTATTTACATTAAGTAATTATTTGTTGCTCTGTGTATCTAAGCATGCAACCTGCCTGCCAGGGCATGTGCCCACATGGGTTCTAGCAGAGTTACTCACAGGGTTCCTAATGAGCTTTTTATCCTATCTGAGGATTAAACAGAGATGTAAAATGTTGGAGAGAAACTTTTTTTTTTTTTTTTTTGAGACAGTCTCCCTCCCTCTGTCACCCAGGCTGGAGTGCAGTGGCTCGATATGGGCTCTGCAACCTCTGCCTTCTCTGTTCAAACGATTCTCCTGCTTCAGCCGCTCAAGTAGCTGGGACTTCACGTGTATGCCACCAGGCTTGTCTAGTTTTTGTATTTTCAGTAGAGACAATGTTTCACCATGATAGCCAGGCTGGCCTCAAACTCCTGACCTCAAGTGATCCTCCCACTTTGGCCTCCCAAAGTGCTGGGATTACAGGTATGAGTCACTGTGCCTGGCCAACTTTCTTGGGTCAGAGAGAACCTGTAACAGATACTAGAAATAATGAAATATAGTCAGATCACTCAAGTGAGTTTATCTTCATTTTAGTGTTCCCGGAGTCAAAAAGCTCAGTTTTAGTGCAATGGGAAGGATAGTAATTGATGAGAGTTGTGTAGGTAACAAGGAGGAGAGCTAGGACTTGGACCCAGGCAGTCTGGCTCTAGTGCTGGTGTCCTTAACCACTAAGCAACATGCCACTGCTGTAAATAAAGCCATTTGTAAATACCTGGAGTTTATTTTTTGTTTTTATAACACTATTTAATGATGACTTATGATACCCTAGTCTAGGAATTATTGCTCATTACCCTGTGTATATCGTTTGTTTTTGTTTTTGTAAACAAGTGAATGAGAGGCCAGTTGCAATGGCTCATGTCTATAATCCTGGCACTTTGAAAGGCTGAGGTGAGCACTTCACCTGAGGTCAGGAATTCGAGACCAGCCTGACCAACATGGTGAAATCCCATCTCTACTAAAAATACAAAAATTAGCTGGGCATGGTGGTATGTGCCTGTAATCCCAGCTATCCAGGAGGCTGAGGCAGGAGAATCACTGGAACAGAGAGGCAGAGGCTGCAGTGAGCTGAGATCACACCGCTGTACTCCAGTCTGGGCAGCAGAGCAAGACTTTGTCTCCAAAAAAAAAGTGAATAAAAGCCAGGTGTGGTGGCTTATGCCTGTAATCCCAGCACTTTGGGAGGCCAAGATGGGCAGATGGATGCTTGAGGCCAGGAGTTTAAGACCAGCCTGGGCAACACAGGGCGACCCTGTATCTATTAAAAAAAAAAGAAAGAAAGATGTGTGGTGTGTACCTGTAGCCCCAGCTAGTTGGAAGGCTGAGGTAGGAGGATCACTTGAGCCTGAGAGATCAAGGCTGCAGCGAGCCCTGATCACACCATTGCGCTCCAGCCTGGGCGACAGAGTAAGACCCTGTCTCAAAAAAAAGAAAAAGTTAATTAGAGTCCCTTGTAGTAGTCATAAGCTATCTGGTTACCTGACAGGCTAAGGACCCTTTTGCTGCATTCTCACAAAGTAGCTAAAGGAATGTAATCAATGTAAACATTTTTTTTGATAAAAAATAGAAACACTTTCTGAAGCTAGTTTGAATGTATCCAGAAGTTCTCTTTAGAATTTCCATACAAGTTTCTCAATCCTGTGATTCAAACTACCTGCTTTCCTTAAATTGCCAGCATTAAAACAGGCCTAGCATGTGGCTCATGCCTGTAATCCCAGCACTTTGGGAGGCCGAGGCAGGCAGATCACAAGGTCAAAAGATCAAGATCATCCTGGCCAAAATGGTGAAACCCCATGTCTACTAAAAATACAAAAATTACCTGAACATGGGGGTGCATGCCTATAGTCCCAGCTACTCTGGAGGCTGAGGCCTCAAGGAGAATCTCTTGAACCCGGGAAGTGGAGGTTGCAGTGAGCCAAGATCACACCACTGCCCTCCAGCCTGGTGACAGAGCGAGACTCTGTCTCAAAAGTAAATAAATAAAAATTTAAATTTAAAAATCTTTAAAACAAATCTTTATTCCTCACTACTCTGTGGGTTAAAAATACTTTTGTGGACTAGCCTATTAACCTACCATTTGTAACTCTATGGAAAAATATATAAAAAATTCTAAAATACATTTTTTTTTTTTTTGAGACGGAGTCTTTCTCTGTTGCCAGGCTGGAGTGCAATGGCACGATCTCGGCTCACTGCAACATCTGCCTCCAGGGTTCAAGCAATTCTCTGGCCTCGGCCTTGAGAAGTAGCTGGGACTACAGGCACGCACCACCATGCCCAGCTAATTTTTGTTCTTTTACTAGAGACAAGGTTTCACTATATTGACCAGGATGGTCTCAGTCTCTTGACCTCATGATCCACCCACCTCAGCCTCTCAAAGTGCTGCAATTACAAATGTGAGCCACTGTGCCCAGCTAAAATTTTAAAACAAACTTTTAGAATATAATTTGTTTGGAAATTGCGGGGTTTTTTTTTTGTAAATATGGAGCAGAAAACTCCTAGCAATCTATAAACCATTGTAAAGATATATTTGTCTCTTTGGTGGGGAACTGATAAATTTTGAAACATAATATGTGAGCCAGCTACCTTCTGAAAAATAGAAATTAAAGAAGAGAATTTTAAAAGCATTATCTTATTTTCCTTTTTCCTCTCTTTAAGGAAACCTTATCCTTTTCATGAAGAAAAAACTCCACTTTACCTAAGGATGTACTATGCAAATAGTTTTATTACATTGTAAAATCTTAAAGCAAAACATTTTATGTCTATTTGAAATAGACATTCTTAAATTCAAATATCATTTGAACTTAAGAAATAATACCATAGATTTAGAAATGCTAAGTAACTACTCAATCCAGCATGCACATTTGTTATCCGACAGGTATATTTTATACAACCACTTCCTGAAAACATCTAATAATAATTTTACAAGTTCTTCTTTAGCTGCTTTCCCAATATTATAATGTCTTAACTATCGTCAGTCTTCTGATTTACTATCAGTTTCTAGTTTACCATTCCATAAATAAAAGTTTAAGTTTTAATTCCTTACATTTCAGGAAGAGGATTAGAAATAACAAGTAGCTATAAATAAATCTTTAGTTTGCCAGTATTTCCATTTCCTATATCAAAAAACACATCTTTATGTCATTATAGCAGATTTCAAAATATCACTCTCAGGTTACAGAATTCCCTAGTAATTGACATTTTAGTTATCTTCAAGAAAGTCAAAAACTAAAAGAAATACAGAGATTAAATATAGAAAAATGCTTCCTAATCTACTGAGAAAATTAAGGCTATGGTCATTAATAGTCATCTGCCTATTAATAAAAGAAAATACTCTAAAACCCAATTAAAAAGTTAAAGATAATACAAATATAACCCCTTTAAAATTAATCAAGATCCCCCTCCCTCTCATGCCTGGGATGCTGGGTCCACCCTCAAGAGGCCCCCCCGCCCTGAAAAAATAATTAATCAGATCATAAAAATTTTATCTATGTTCAAATAGAAATTTTTTTGCCTTGGAGGTGAAATTTTATAGAACATGCTATAAATCCCAGATGTATTACCAGTGAATGAATAGCATTTTATGTTCTTCCTTAAGGTAAAAACAAAATTTTAGAAGGAAATAAAAATTATGTTCATAATACATTTAAATCACAAACCATAGTACTCATCATGCAGTCAGTGTAACTGACATCATATATAACATTCAGGCACCAGAAAAACATAAACCCTTTTTGTTGTTTTGTTTTGTTTTCCGAGACAGAGTCTGGCTCTGTCGCCAGGCTGAAGTGCAATAGTGCGATCTCGGCTCACTGCAACCTCTACCTCCTGGGTTCAAGTGATCCTCCTACCTTAGTCTCCCGAGTAGCTGGGGCTACAGGTACGTGCCACCGTGCCCAGCTAATTTTTTGTATTTTTAGTAGAGATAGGGTTTCACCATGTTGGCCAGCATGGTCCCTATCTCTTAACCGCATGATCTGGCCGCCTCGGCCTCCCGAAGTGCTGGGATTACAGGTGTGAGCCACCTTGCCTGGTCTATAAACTTTTTATCCTTTGAAGTGATGTAAAGTCATTGATACTCCATGAAGTCATCCTTTTCAGATGAAGTCTTCCTACAGTATCTCTCATTAATGAGGGTACAGATGTGTCAACATCCTTGGGATTTTTTATTATGATTAAACTAACTATAGCCATCTCTTGGGTCTCTTCTTTGAAAAGCTGCATTTCTCCCTTTCCTCCACAGTGTTAGTAATGCTTAGAACTAAAACAGACTTAATTACAGTACCTGTCAAATAGGTACTAAATATAGGTTTTTGTTCAGTCAACTGTGATCGTCTATGAATCACAGGAGTATTTAAAACAAATTCCAAAAAAAATTAAAAAAAAAAATAAAGAAGGCCGGGCGTGGTGGCTCACACCTGTAAACTAAGCACTTTGGAGGCCAAGGCGGGCAGATCATCTATGGTCCGGAGTTCAAGACCAGCCTGACCAACATGGGGAAACCCCGTCTTAAAAAAATAAAATAAAATTTAAAAATGCGTTAAGATTCTATTAAATTATTGCTGGGACTTAGGCCCGGTGCATTGGCTCACGCCTCTAATCCTAGCACTTTGGGAGGCCGAAGTGGGTGGATCACTTGAGGTCGGGAGTTCAAGATCAGCCTGACCAGCATGGAGAAACCCATCTCTTCTAAAAATACAAAAAATTTGCTGGGCATAGTGGTGCAAGCCTGTAATCCTAGCCACTTGGGAGGCTGAGGCAGGAGAATGCCTTGAATCTGGGAGGCAGAGGTTGTGGTTAGCCAAGATTACGCCATGGCACTCCAGCCTAGGCAACAAGAGTGAAACCCTGTTTCAAAAAATATAATACAATAAAATAAATAAAAATAAAACTTATTGCTGGGACTTAGGCTTTTTATGTAGGTATTTATAAAACAAAGGTAAATTATATTTAGAGAATAAATTATACTTTTAACAAACTGAACTTTGTTCTGCCACATCAGTATCAAACTGGCAGTACTCAAAACACTGAGATTGACAAGTATAGTATATATATTGTGCCCATTCATTTTGAAACAAGAAAAAGCATTGCTTCTGCAAGGGCCAGGCAAAAAAGGATCAACCCAAACTTGAGACCTACTAGTTTCAGCCAAGATCAAGAGGAAATCCTCTGACTCACTTTTTGTACATTTCTCAAAGTGTCAGCCTGTGCTTTCTTTCATTGGTTCTTTTCCCTGAACTTTCCTTTTTCCTTCCTTCAGAAACCTAGATGCCTGCCACTAATTAGATACATTAATATGGACACAAATGCAATATGCTAGTTAACATAGAATATATGTTACTTAGTTATTGAATTATTTGGTGAATAATGTTCTGTTTTTCAGGCTTATTATAATAATTTACTAGTCTAAAAGAACCTAGAAAGTAAGTCTTTCAAACCTTCCATATTTGTGTTTATAATTAGCCAAGTAAGGGCAATTACATTGTTTTTAGAAATAATGATTTTATGAGTTAAGAGGACACATTCCAAATTAAAGAGAGGTTGCCTCTTACAGGAAGAGAGGGGATAGAAAATGGGGCAGGAGGGAAGAGGACAAAGGCTACTTTGAAGGCTTTTTGTATTACTTTTATATAAAATATTTATATTTGAAAATTTCTCAAAATAAAAATGTAATTAAAACAACTGTAGACACTCAAATATGATTTTCGTCACAGCCAACCAATTTCCTCTGTATATTCTCTACAAAAAACTGCAATGTGAGGAGTTTCCAGTGGTAATATACCAGTAACTTTCTTTCTTACAACTTTAAAAGTCCCAATTATTGGCTGGGTGAGGTGGCTCATGCCTGTAATCCCAGCATTTTAGGAGGCCGAGGTGGGTAGATGACGAGGTCAGACCAGCCTGGCCAAGATGGTCTCTACTAAAAATACCAAAAATTAGCTGAGTGTAGTGGTGGGCACCTGTAATCCCAGCTACTCGGTACTCAGGAAGTTGAGGCAGAGAATTGCTTAAATCTGGGAGGTGGAGGTTGAAATGAGCCAATATCAGGCCACTGCACTACAGCCTGGGTGGTAAGAGGCTCAAAAAAATAAAAAGAGACCCAATTTTCCAATAAGTCATGGAGAAAATGACCAATCTTTCTGAGGTATTCCAAGCCAGGTTATAATTTTTCAAAAGACCCCATAAGTACATATTACTGTTGTAACTGATGCATCTTTGAAGTCCCGAATCCAGTTGTACCTGTATAACAAGACCTTCACAAAGATATCTTACAGTATAAACATAATTCATCTTATATTCTCAGACATGAAATATTTTCATCTGCAAAGATTTCTGTAACTATTAGACTCTTCAAATCTCTCAAAGCTACGTGAATATATTCTTCCATAAAATTATAAAACATTAATCATTTTTATTTGTTCTTCAGTAGTGAGAGATGAGAGGATATATAAATGGACAATGACCAGACCGTATATGAAGACAGAACTCTGACCTACAATCTCTTCAGCAACCAGCCTGGAAACCCAAATTATAATCTTGGCATCAATCACCCCAGGACAGTGAGGATTTCATTAATGACTACCAGCTTCCCTATTTTTGTGCCCCAGCCCCTACACCCTTTCAACTTTGGGCCAACCAAAGACAGCCAACTATGTTTCCTGAATTAATTACCAAGATACTCTGCTTTTAAATAGTTGGCCTTCAACTTCCCCATGCCAACAACCTCCAATCAGAGCACACCTTAGTGTCTTTTATTTTTTCGCTATAAAACTTACCTAACTCCTTTTTGAGTCTGCCCAATGAAAGTGACATTGGCTGACTTCCTTGTTATAGCAAGATTTGAATAAATGAATTATGCTGGTTCTTATTTGGGTGGCCTTTGTTTATTTTCATAGTAGTGTAAAAATCATGCAAAAAGAAAATTAACACTAGGCTGGGCATGGTGGTTCACACCTGTAATCCTAGCACTTTGGGAGGTGAAGGCAGGCAGATTGCTTGAGCTCACAGTTCAAGACCAGCCTGTGGCAAAACCCCAGCTCTGCAAAAAATACAAAAATTAGCCAGCATGGTGGCAGGGACCTGTAGTCCGAGCTACTTGCAGGGGCTGAGGGAGGAGGAGTCACTTGAGCCTGGGAGATCAAGATTGCAGTGAGCTAAGATTGTGCCATTGCACTCCAGCCTGGGTGACAAGTGAGACACACACAGACACACACACACACACACACACACCACACAAATTAATACTATGAGTGTTTTGAGCATTTTCTTCTGCTCCAACCAAGATCATGTTTCAGTCTTGTTACTGCTACAACCGTCTTACAGCTCTTGTTCTGTTAGCCAGCTAGCCCACCTGAACAAACTCGCTTCATTAGATACATGGTTTTCCACTGCTTAGCAAATAAATTTTGTATTCTTCAATGTTTGATATTTTAGACTCAAATTGGTGTAGTTTCTTCCTTGGGAACTGTGATCATTTTAAAACAAAGAAAAGATTCTGCTTTATTTTAGAAAAGCATTAATGCTGATGGCATAATATAGAACTAAATAGTGCAATAAAATATTTGCTATCAATCTGTGGATATATATACAGCAAACATCAGAGGGTAATCCCTAAGTTTCATTGATATTAGGGAGATAAATCACACCAACTTACAGAGTTACTAAAATTTATCTATATTATGTTGAAGTTATTTTGAATAAAATGTGAGCTTAGGCCTATGATGGTGTGAAATTAAACAATTCAAATTTAAAGCTGTCAGAATTTTAAATTATTTTGAGCCCTGAGAGGAATGTGGTTATGTGACCTGACTCAGTAGCATGCAGCTGCAACTCCTGCTTTTCCCTGTAAATGACTAGGAAAAGCCTTGCAGCTCCACAGATCTCTTTAGATTATCACCCCTGCTCACCTAATGTTAAAGCAATCTTCCTTGAAATGTTAACAAGCTTTAACCAATCACTATAATACATGCAATGACCTTGTATGAAAAAATGTTACAACCCTAACTGCCTATGTCAGTGAAACCTTAACTTCCCCACTTTGGAACGCTTGCCCCCATGTGTTTGGAGTCTGTTTTTCCTAGGTGGCTGTCATTTTTTATTTGTTTTTAGTAGCAAGAGAGTGAAGGATACACAAATGAACAACGACCAGACTATACATGAAGACAGGACTCATTCAGCAATCAGCCCACAAAAACAAATGGACAGTGATCCGACCACACTTTGTGTTTAAATAAACCCTTTAATCATATTTTCTGAATCTCATTATTTAAGGTTGACCTTTTGGTGACCACAAAGGGACTCAAAGCAGACCTCCAATGATATCTGTCACTTTGCTGACAACTGGAATGCTGGTACTAACATAAATGACTTTCATTCACCCAACCTCGCCAGAGTCAATGGAAATCTCTAGTAAGGTGCCTCTCAGGGTCTGAACCTCCCAGCTTGGTAGAGATTCAAACATTATTATTATTATTATTATTGTTGTTTTTCTTTCTTTCTTTTTTTTTTTTGTGAGACAGTGTTGCTCTGTCGCCAGGCTGTAGTGCAGTGGCACAATCTCAGCTCACTGCAATCTCTGCCTCCTGGGTTCAAGCGATTCTCCTGGCTTAGCCTCCCAGTAGCTAGAATTATAGGTGCACATCACACTCTAGAATTTTTTAAATTTTTATTAGAGACAGACTTTCACCATTTTGGCCAGGATGGTCTTGATCTCCTGACCTCGTGATCCACCCGCGTTGGCCGCCCAAAGTGCTGGGATTACAGACGTGAACCACTACACTCAGCCTCTGACTGATAAGATAAGATGAAAGAGAAAATCTCAACAGCCCCTTATTTATTAAATAAATTTACTTTGTTATCAAAAACCTCCCCACAAAGAAAACTCACATCAACATAGTTTTACTGGTGAATTCTGTCAAACACTTAAAGAAGTAACATCAATCTTATACCAACTCAGAAAATAGAAGAGATACTTTTCAATATTTCTTGAGGCCAAAATAACCCAATATCAAAGCCAGAGAAATTACAAAAAGAAAAAAAGGAAGAGAGAAGGAAAGAAAATATAGACTAATATCCTTCATTAACAAAGATATAAATACATAAAACAAAATAGTACCAAATTGAATCTAGCAGTATATAAAAAGGATAACACATCATGACTAAATGAGGTTTATTCAAGAAAGGCGATGTTGGTTTAATGTTTGAAAAAACAATTAACATAATTACCATATTAATAGATAAATGACAAAAACCATATAGTCGTCCAAATAGATGCAGAAAAAAAATTTGACAAGATTCAACATCCGTCTATGTATGTATATACATATATATATAATGTTCTTGGATTGACTCAGTAAGATTTACTTTCTTTGCAAATTGATTTATATAAGAGTCAATATAATCCTATTCATATTCCTACCAGGAATGAATGCTGTAGAGACAGAAAACTTGATTTTAAAATTTATATGGAAATGCAAAAGATCTAGAAAATCCAAAGCAATTTGGAGAACAAAATTGAAGAATTTACATTACCTAATTTCAAGACTTAATGTGAGTCCAGGCATGGTAGCTCACACCTGTAACCACAGCACTTTGAGAGGACAAGTCCAGTGGATCACTTGAGCTCAGGAGTTCCAAACTAGCCTGAACAACATGGCAAAACCCTATCTCTACCAAAAATACAAAAAAATTGGCCAGGCGCGGTGTCTCATGCCTGTAATCCCAGTACTTTAGGAGGCTGTGACGAGAATATTCCTTGAGGTGAGGAGTTCGAGGCCAGCCTAACTAACAGGATGAAACCCTGTCTCTACTAAAAACACAAAAATATAGCCAGGCATGGTGTCACGTGCTACATGCCTGTAGTCCCAGCTACTTGGGAGGCTGAGACAAAAAAAATTGTTTGAGCACAGGAGGCAGAGGTTGCAGTGAGCCAAGACTGTGCCACTGCATTCTAGCCTGGGTGACAGACTCAGACTCCATCTCAAAAGAAAAATTAGCTGGGTGTGATGGCACACGCCTGTGGTTTTGCACACCTGTGGTTCCAGCTGCTTGGGGAGGCTGAGGTGTATAGCTTGAAGTGTATAGCTCAAGAGTGTAGCTTGAGCACCAGAGATGGAGGTTGCAGTGAGCTCTGATGGTGCCACTGCACTCCAGCCTGGGTGACAGAACAAGACCCCATCTCAAAAAAAAGACAATGTGAAATTACAGTCATTAAGACAGCATCATTCTGTCATAAACAGTCAAGTATACGAACAAATTAGAGAACACTGAAAAGACCCACACTTGCACTATCAACCGATTTTCAACAAACGAACCAAAGCAATTCAATAGGAAATTGTAAATCTTTTCAACAAATAGTGCCGGAATAATTGGATATCCAGATGGGAAAAAATGAACTCTCATCTTTATCTCACACTATACGAAAAAATTAATTTACATTGGTTCAGAGACCTAAACATAAAGCTTCTATAAGAAAACACACGGCCGGACACAGTGGCTCATGCCTGTAATCCCAACACTTTGAGAGCTGAGGCAGGCAGATCACTTGAGGTCAGGAGTTTGAGACCAGCCTGGACAACACAGTGAAACTCCATCTGTACTAAAAATACAAAAATTAGCCGAGCATGGTGGCATGCACCTGTAACCCCAGCTACTTGGGAGGCTGAGACACAAGTATCAATTGAACTTGGGAGGCAGAGGTTGCAGTGACCTGAGATCATGCCACTGCACTCCAGCCTGGGCAACATAGTGAGACTCCGTTTCAAAAAAAAAAAAAATAGCCAGGTGATGTGCATTTGGGAGGCTAACATGGGAAAAGGGTTTGAACCCATGAATTGAAGGTTGCCATGAGCTATGATCACACTAATGTACTCCAGCCTGGTGGCTCATGTCTGTAATCCCAGCACTATGGGAGGCCCAGGCAGGGGCACTGCTTGAGCCCAACCTTGGCAACATGATGGAACCCCACCACTACAAAGAATACAAAAATTAGCCAGGTATCATGGCATATGCCTGTAGTCTCAACTACTTGGGAGGCTGAGGTAGGAGGACTGCCTGAGTGTGGGAGGCTGCAGTGAGCCATCCTTGTGCCACTGCACTCCAGCCTGGGTGGCAGAGCAAGACCCTGAGTCAAAAAAACAAACAAGGCCGGGAGCAGTGACTCACACCTGCAACCCCAGCACTTTGAGAAGCTGAGGTGAGGGGATCATGAGGTCAGGAATCTGGGACCAGCCCCCAACATGGGGAAACCCCGACTCTACTAAAAATACAAAAATTAGCCAGGTGTGGCGGCAGGCTCCTGCAATCCCAGGTACTCAGGAAGCTGAGGCAGGAGAATCACTTGAACCCAGGAGGCAGAGGTTGCAGTGAGTTGAGATCACACCACTGCACTCCAACCTGGGCAAAGCAGTGAAACTCTGTCTCCAAAACAAAACCAATCAAAATGTCCACCAAATATCCATTAACATGGCAGCCTGGGCATGGTGGCTCATGCCTGTAATCTCGGCACTTTGGGAGGCCGAGGCGGGCAGATCACGAGGTCAGGAGATCGAGACCATCCTGGCCAACATGGTGAGACCTCCATCTCTATAAAAAAAGAAAGAAAAGAAAAAAGAAAAAAAGAAACCAGAAAACAAAACACGGCAGTCCTCAACCTTTTTGGCTCCAGGGACTAGCATCAGGGAAGATAATTTTTCTATGGACCGGGGCGGGGGTATGCTTTTGGGATGATTCAAGCATATTACATTTATTTTGCACTTTATTTCTATTATTATCACATTGTAATGTAAAATGAAATAATTATACAACAATCAGTGAGAGCCCTGAACTTGTTTTCCTGCAACTAGATGGTCACATCTTGGGGTGATGGGAGACAGTCACAGATCATCAGGCATTAGATTATCATAAAGAACATGCAACCTAGATTCCGTGCACGCGCAATTCACAATAGTGTTCGGGCTATGAGAATCTAATGCCACCACTAATATGACAGGAGGCAGAGCTTGAGCAATGAAGAATGGCTGTAAATACTGATGAAGCTTTGCTCTCTCCCCAAGAACTCACCTCTACTGTACAGCACCAGTCTGTGGCCTGCAGGTTGAGGACACCTACATTAACAGATAAATGGATAAACAAAATGTATACTACTAGTCTCTTCTTACCTTGGCACAGTTTCAATTACCTGAGGTCAACTGGTATCTAAATATAGTCAATGAAGAATTCCAGAAATAAACAATTCCTAAGTTGTAAATTGTGCAATGTTCTGAGTAAAATGATCAAACCTTGTGCCATCATGCTCTGGGCATGCAGCCTGGGCATGGATCATCCTTCTGCATATGCTACCTGCCCTGTTAGTCACTTCGTAGCTGGCTCGGTTATCAGATCAACTGTCAGGTATAGGTATGGCAGTGTTTCTGTTTAAGTATCCCTTATTTACTTAATAATGGCGCCAAATTGCAAGAGTAATGATGCTGGCAATTAGGATATGCTAAAGAGAAGCCATAAATTTCTTTTTAGTGAAAAGGTAAAAATTCTAGATTTAATAAGAAACAAATGTTACGTCAAGATTGCTGAGAGCTATAGTAAGAACGAGCCTTCTGGCCGAAAGCAGTGGCTCGCGCCTGTAATCCCAGCACTTTGGGAGGCCAGGGAAGTGGATTACGTGAGGTCAGGAGTTCAAGACCAACCTGGCCAACGTGGTGATACCTCGTCTCTACTAAAAATACAAAAATTAGCTGGGTGTGGTGGCACGCACCTGTAATCCCAGCTACTTTGGAGGCTGAGGCAGGAGAATTGCTTGAACCTGGGAGGCGGAGGTTGCAGTGAGCCGAGAGTCTGCCATTGCACTCTGACCTGGGTAAGAGAGCAAAACTCTGTCTCAAAAAAAAAAAAAAAAAAAAAAAGGAACAAGTCTCCTATCCAAGGAATTGTGAAGATAAAAATTCATGTATCATATACATAGAAGTGTGGTACTATCTTTGGTTTCAGGTATCCACTGGGGGGTCTTAGAGTATCTCCTCCTTGGATAAAGGGAGACTACTGAGGTATATACATGCAATGGAATATTATTTAGCAATTAAAAGAAATGAAGTTCTTATATATGCTACAATATGGATAAACCTTAAAAACATTATGCTAAGTCCAGATGCAGTGGCTCATGCCTGTAATCCCAGCACTTTGGGAGGCTGAAGCAGGCAGATCAACAATTTAGGAGTTCAAGACCAGCCTAGGCAACATGGGAAACCCTGTCTCTACAAAAAATACAAAAGTTAGCTGGGCATGGTGACCTGTGCCTGTAGTCCCAGCTATGCTGGCAGCTGAGGCAGGAGAATCACTTGAGCCCAGGAGGCAGAGGTTGCAGTGAGCCAAGATTGCACCATTGCACTCCAGCCTGGAAGACAAAATGAGACGCTGCCTTAAAAAAAATTGCTCCCCACCCCCCAAAAAATGAAAACCAGCATTATGCTAAGAGAAATAACTGAGACACAAAGAGAACAATATTAGCTGGGCATGGTAGCATGGACTGTAGACCAAGCTACTTGGGAGGTTGAAGAGGGAGGAGGCCTTGAGAGCAGCAGTTCAAGGCCTGTGTAACATAGCAACCCCCTGTCTTAAATAAATAAAAATATTGTAATTTCACTTTATATTTACAGTAGGCAAATTCAGAGGCACAGAAAGTAGATTAAAGATTACCAGGAGCTGGGGAGAGTGTAGAATGGGGAGTTACTGTTTAATGGGTACAGAGTTTTTATCTAGGGTGATGAAGTTTTAGAAATTAGTGGTGATAATTTTACAATATCGTGAATGTAATTATTGCCATTTAATTGTATATTTATAAATGGTTAAAATGACAAATTTTATGTATAGTTATTTTACCACATTAAAAAAGTAAAGATAAAGCCAAGAAACTTTAATTTTATTTTTGCAATCAAACATACTCATAAACACCATCGCATGCATGACCATAGTATTATCTGACCATTTGAAAAACAGAATTTGTTCATATCACGTCGGAATCACCAAAAAAAAAAAAAAGGAAGAAAAAAACCAATTTATTCCAAATCTTATTTGAAATATTTATTATTTCAACAAGCGGTTAAATGTGTGCTAGACATTGAATGGATGGAAGGAAGGAAAGATGAAAAGCAGGCAGGCTAGTCTATCACAACCACCTTACAGAGCTGCTAGAAGGATCAAATGAAATAATGAAGTGTTTATTTATTTTAAAATGGAGTCTCCCTCGGTTGCTGAGGCTGGAGTGCAGTGGCGTGCTCTCAGCTCACTACAACCTCTGCCTCCCAGGTTCAAGCGATTCTCCTGCCTCAGCCTCCCAAGTAGCTGGGACTACAGGCATGTGCCACCATGTCCAGCTAATTTTTGTATTTTTAGTAGAGACGGTGTTTCACCATGTTGATCAGGCTGGTGTTGAACTCCTGACTTCAGGTGATCTGCTCACCTCAGCCTCCCAAAGTGCTAAGATTACAAGCATGAGCAACTGTGCCCAGCCAAAGTGTTTCATAAATAATTAAGAACCATATAAATGTTTTAAGTTGCATATCCCCAAAATTGAAGCTAAAAATAAATTTATTTTTTCTAAGAAAAAATACTTCTGAGCTTTTAATTCCATACTTTACTTTTTTTTTGAGATAGTCTTGCTCAGGCTGGAGTGCAGTGGCACAATCTCAGCTCACTGCAACCTCCACCTTCTTGCAACCTCCAACTCCTGGGTTCAAGCAATTCTCCTGCCTCAGCCTCCTGAGTAGATGGGATTACAGGCATGCACCACCATGCCTGGCTAATTTTTGTATTTTTAGTAGAGACAGGGTTTCGCCATGTTGGTCAGGCTTATCTTGAACTCCTCACTGCCGATGATCCATCCACTGTGGCCTCCCAAAGTGCTAGAATTATAGGTGTAAGCCACCGTGCCCAGCCTACATTTTATATCTTTTTTTTAAGACAGAGTCTTGTTGTGTCGTCAGGCGCCAGGCTGGAGTGCAGTGGAGCAATCTCGGCTCACTGCAACCTCCGCCTGCCAGGTTCAAGCAATTCTTCTGCCTCAGCCTCCCGAGTAGCTGGGACTACAGGCGTGTGCCACCACGCCCAGCTAATTTTTTTGTATTTTTTAGTAGAGGTGGGGTTTCAACATTATCTCGATTTCTTGACCTCGTGTTCCGCCCACCTTGGCCTCCCAAAGTGCTGCGATTACAGGTGTGAGCCACTGCGCCCGGCCTATTTTATATCTTTAATAACTTATTTGGGAGTAGAGTGATTTTTCACAGGCATCAGAACAGGTTTCTCAAAGCAGAGCAAATTTCAATAGTATTTATTTGTTCTCAGAATGAATAATTTTTAAAGTAGACTCTGAATAGTCCGTGTTGTACGAACTGTGGCCAAGTTATGGTAAAACACAGTTGACACAAAAAACTTTGAAAATAAGTTTTTTCAGTGTGTGTATCAATATACTTATGTGTAAATGGATTACCAGAAAGGGTGATCATAGCAATGGCACAAAAAAGTAAAAGGCAATATACATCTTTTATATTTACCACAAGATGAAACCTGGATGCAATCAGTGGTTTGCCAGAAGGTGAGGCTTTAACCAATTTACTGATGTAGCATTAGGCGGCAAGCCTATATAAACTGTGGGATATAGGTGTACTATTACATCTTGAGTTAAAACCAAGTAACAGAAAATGCTAAGGAAGCTGGGTGTGGTGGCTCATGCCTGTAACCCCAGCATTTTGGGAGGCCAAGGTGGGTGGATCATGTGAGGCCAGGAGTTTGAGACCATGGCCAACATGGTGAAACCCCAGCTCTATGAAAAATACAAAAATTAACCAGGTGTAATGGTATGTGCCTGTAGTCCATCTACTCAGGAGGCTGAGGCAGGAGAATCCCTTGAACCCGGGAGGTGGAGGTTGCAGTGAGCCAAGATGGTGCCATTGCACTCCAGACCAGGTAACAGAGCGAGAGACTCCATCTCAAAAAAAAAAAAAGAGGAAAAAGAAAACGCTAGGGGGAAATCTTTATATTTACATGTATTTCATAACTGAATAAGAAATAAAAATCTTTTAAAAATAAAGCTTTCAAAAAGCTAAGAAACTGGTCCAGTGCAGTGGCTCACACCTGTAATCCCAGCACTTTGGGAGGCTGACTTGGGCAGATCACTTGAACTCAGGAGTTTGAGACCAGCCTGAGCTACAAAGTGAGACTCCGCCTCTACAAAAAACATAAAAATTAGCCAGGCGTGGTGGTGTATGTCTGTATTCCCAGCTACTTGGGGGGCTGAGGTGGGAGGATGGCTTGAGTCTAGGAGGCAGAGGTTGCAATGAGCTAAGATTGCAGCACTGCATTCCAGCATGGGTAACAGTGCTAGACCTTGTCTCAAAAAAACCCCAAAAAACCAAAAAGCCTTCTACATTTTCTTTTAAATTAACTTTTTAAAAAATAAAGTAACAAAAAATAATTAAAAAAAAAAAAAAAAGCTAAGAAACTGCTCTTCGATTTCCTAAGTGGAAATGACCATCTATGAATGCAGCTTTTTTAGAGCCTTCAGATGAGACATGAATGCAATTTTAATATGGTAACAAGTCTGTCACAGTGCTTTTCAAACTTTTTTTTTTAAGCAGCTACCAGCTGACACTTGTGAGCACCCACAGAGGATGATTTTCAAACTTTAATGTGCATATAATTCACCCAAAGATCATTATTTCTTGAATTATGTTGCCATATGAATTGAGGGGCTGAATAATGATTACTTTAAGATGTTTATAACTTAATCTCCAGACTTTATTAATGTTATCTTACATGTCAAAAGGGACTTTGCAGACATGATTGAATTAAGGATCTTCAGATGGGAAGATTATCCTGGAATATCTTGGGTGGGCTCTAAATGTAATCATAAGTGTCCTTGTAAGAGTGAGACAGGAGGAGTAATGGTGAGAAAAAGGCAAAGTGACAATCAAAGCAGAGGGGGATTGGAAGAGTCTATTCTTCTGAGTCTGAAGATGGGTCTATGAGCCAAAGGAATGCAGGCAGTTTCTAGAAGCTAGAAAGGCAAGGAGTCAAATTTTCCCTTACATCCTCTAGAAAAAATGAAGGCCTGCTGACAAGTTGATTTCAGACCACTGAAACTGATTTCAGACTCCAGCACTGTAAGATAATCAATTTGTGTTCTTTTCAGCTATTAAATATGTGGAAATTTATTATAGCAGCAATTAAAAAATTAATTAAAAACAATTTTTTTTCAGGTGAGGTCTTCCTAAGAATAAAAAGCAAAAAACAAAAAATTTTTGATTTCTTTAAAATGTAATTTATGCTGAATCCAAGGGGCACCAGAAAGAAAGCACCTTACATGTTTATTTAAAGCATTGTTTTTAACACTAAAAGTCAAGTAACAACTGAAACTCCAAAAAGAAATTTTAAAATTATACACAACTATTCAAAGTTGTCATAGAGCTGGGCATGGTGGCTCACGCCTGTAATCCTGGGAGGTCAAGTGGGGGGTGGGTCACTTGAGGTCAGGAGTTCGAGATCAGCCTGGCCAACATGGTGAAACCCCATCTCTACTAAAAATACAAAATTAGCTGGGTGTGGTGGTGGCACCTGTAATCCCAGCTACTTGGGAGGCTGAGGCAGAAGAATCACTTGAATCTGGGAGGCAGAAATTACAGTGAGCCGAGATTGTGCCACTGCACTCCAGCCTGGGCAAAAAGGGCGAGACTCTAAAAAAAAAGATTAGCTGGGCATGGTCATGCATGGCTGCAGTCCCAGCTACACAGGAGCCTGTGGGATGAGAACTGCATGAACCTGGGAGGCAGAGGTTACAGTGAGCTGAGGCTGCACCATGGCACTCCAGCTGGGCAAGACAGCAAGACTCTGTCTTGAAATAAATAAATAAAGTACAGTGTTATGATACTTTATAAAAAGAGATTCTAGGCCAGGCACAATGGTTCAGCACTCTGGGAGGTTGAGGCAGGAGTATCACTTGAGCCCAAGAGTTTGGGAGCAGTCCAGACAATATAGTGAGATCCTGTCTCTACAAAATAAAAATAAATTAGCTAGGCGTGGTGTGCATGCCTGTACTTCCAGCAACGAAGGAGGCTGAAGTGGAAAGATCATCACTTGAGCCTGGGAGGTCAAGGCTGTAGGGAGCAGTGATTGTTCCACTGTACTGCAGTCTGGGTAACAGAGTTAGACCCTGTCTCAAAAAAAAAGACAGATCCTACCTTATCTTACCTATCTTATCTGATACTTGGTAACACTGATATTTATCACTTAATGCTTCATACTCTTGATTTTATAATTTGAGCAGGCAGAATATAAAATAATGGGCATTTGTTAAAATGATGGCATCAATTATAATAAAATTATATGCTTTGAGGCCCATAAAAGATAGTCACAACCAGTCATTCTATGTTAGAGAAGTAATTTGAAGTTAGTCTTGGTTCATATCTTCTGTACTGGTATAATTGTTAGCAGTGCCTGTTTTCACTCCCAAGTCCTGGTAAATGATGGCTATTCTATATAATCCATTTCAGAAAAGAATAATTACACTGAAGTAATTTTATAAATTTACTGTTTAGTCTGTGATAGGAAATATCAACTATCACTAACACTTGGAAAATACAGGTGTGGCAGTATTTATTTATTTATTTATTTATTTTTGAGACGGAGTTTTGCTCTTGTTACCCAGGTTGGAGTGCAATGGTGCGATCTTGGCTCACCGCAACCTCCGCCTCCTGTGTTCAGGCAATTCTCCTGCCTCAGCCTCCTGAGTAGCTGGGACTACAGGCGTGCACCACCATGCCCAGCTAATTTTTTGTGTTTTTAGTAGAGACGGGGTTTCACCATGTTGACCAAAATAGTCTCAATCTCTTGACCTTGTGATCCTCCCACCTCGGCCTCCCAAAGTGCTGGGAGTACAGGCTTGAGCCACCGCGCCCGGCCTCACAGTATTTAATATTCAATTATTTAAATAATTTTGCAACCACAAAAAAGAACAAGATCATGTATTTTGCAGGAACATGGATGGCGCTAGAGGCTATTATTCTTAGCAAACTAACGCAAGAACAGAAAACCAAATACTGCATGTTCTCACTCATAAGTGGTAGCTAAATGATGAGAATTTATTAACACAAATTAAAAAACAGGCCAGGCATGGTGAATCATACCTGTAATCCCAGCACTTTGGGAGGCCGAGGCAGGCAGATCACAAGGTCAGGAGTTAGAGACCAGCCTGACCAATATGGTAAAACCCCTCTACTAAAAATAGAAAAAATTACCTAGGCATGATGGTGAATACCTGTAAGCCCAGCTACTCGGGAGGCTGAGGCAAGAGAATCACTTGAACCCAGGAGGCAGAGGTTGCAGTGAGCCAAGATCCCGCCATTGTACTCCAACCTGGGCAACAGAGCAAGGCTCCATTAAAAAAAAAAAAAAAAAAGGAACCAATAGACACACACTAGGTCTACTTGAGGGTGTAAGGTGGGAGGAAGGAGAGAAGCAGAAAAGATAACTATTGGGTACTGAGTTTAATTCCTGGGCGATGAAACAGTCTGTATAACAAACCCCTGTAACATGAGTTTATCTATATAACAAACCTTCACATGTACCTCTGAACCCAAAAGTTTAAAAATAAATATATAAATATGGCTGGGTGTGCAGGTTCACACCTGTAATCCCAGCACTTTGGGAGGCTGAGGTGTGTGGGTTTCTTGAGCCCCAGGAGTTTGAGACCACCCTAGCCAACATAGAGAAACCTCTCTCTACTAAAGATATAAAATATTAGCTGGGAATGGTGGTGCATACCTGTAATCTCAGCTACTCAAGAGGCTGAGGTACAAGAATCGCTTGAACCCTGGAGGTAGAGACTGTGGTGAGCTGTGACTGCGCCACTGCACCCTGGGTGACAGAGCAAGAGTGTCTCAAAAGAAAAAATAAATAAAATTTTTCCCCTACAGGGAAGCAAAGTAAATTTTGTGAGTTGAAAAGTACTAAGAGCCAGGTGCCAAAAACTATATATATATATATAGTTTTTTTTTTTTTTTTTTTGGGAGTCTCACTCTGTTGCCCAGGCTGATGTGCAGTGGCACAATCTCAGCTCACTGCAACCTCCACCTCCCAGGTTCAAGCGATTCTCTTGACTCAGCCTCTGGAGTAGCTGGGACTACAGGTACATGCCACCATGCTCTGCCTAAGTTTTTATATTTTTAGTAGAGACAGGGTTTCACTGTGTTAGCCAGGAGGGGGTGCCAAAATATTTTTAGGTGATTTTGAAACCATCGCAAATCGAAATCATTAATTTATTTAAGATTATTCAAAGAAAAATGTCAATATAACGACTATAATTCTAGATTGGATCATACCATGTTTCAAAATACAGAAGTAAGGCCAGGTGTGGAGCTTATATCTATAATCCCAGCACTTTGGGAGGCCAAGGCAAGAGAATTGCTTAAGCCCAAGAGGTTGAGACCAGCCTGGACAACATAGCTCATGAGACGTTGTCTCTACAAAAAAAATTAAAAAATTAGCTGGGTATGGTGGTGCCTACTTGTAGTCCCAGCTACTCAGAAGGCTGAAGTGGGAGGACTGCTTGAGCCCAGAAGGTCAAGGCTGCAGTGATCTGCTGTGATCATGCCACCACACTCCAGCCTGGGTGACAGAGTGAGACCTTGTCTCAAAAAAAAAAAAAACAAAAATGTAGAAATAAATGTGTGAGCCTATTAACCTGATTATTCTGGAAGATATATGTTCCAAACAATCTCTAGATGAGATAACAGCTCCAAAGTCCTCCCTTTAATATCATAAAATGTCATTAAAAAGCTAAACAAATGGCTTAGATTTTAGGATTGAGGTCACTAAAATCAGTTTGGACACCCTAAAATTTGTATCTTACCCATAAAACTGAAAAGAATAATATGCTGACTCATGGTGCAGGCTTCTCTTTTATAATCATAAAAGCAGATCAGGCGGGGCATGGTGGCTCACGCCTGTAATCCCAGCACTTTGGGAGGCCGAGTTGGGTGGATCACGAGGTCAAGAGATCGATACCATCCTGGTCAACATGGTGAAACCCATCTCTACTAAAATTACAAAAAAATTAGCTGGGCATGGTGGCACGTGCCTGTAATCCCAGCTACTCAGGAGGCTGAGGCAGGAGAATTGCCTGAACCCAGGAGGCAGAGGTTGCGGTGAGCCGAGATCACGCCATTACACTCCAGCATGGGTAACAAGAGCAAAACTCCGTCTCAAAAAAGAATAATAATAATAAATAAAAGCAGATCATTTTAAGGAATTATCAAACTTACATTTAAAAAGAACAGTTGGTCACGGTGGCTCACACCTGTAATCCCAACACTTCGGGAGGCTGAGGTGGGCAGATCACCTGAGGTCAGGAGTTCAAGACCAGCCTGGCCAACATGGTGAAACCCTGTATCTACAAAAATACAAAAGTAGCCAGCCATGATGGCAGGTGTCTGTAATCCCAGCAACTCAGGAGGTGGAGGCGGGAGAATTGCTTGAACCTGGGAGGTAGACGTTGCAGTGAATCGATATCTCGCCATTGCGTTCCAGCCTGGGCAACACAGCAAGGCTCCATCTCTCAAAACACACACACACACACACACACACACACACACACACACAGTAAGAATATGAAAAAATCTTTTCTTCCTAAGATTTTCTAGGGAACTGGCAAAGAAAGGGGTAAAAACAGTTTAAATGGTAAATTCAGAGTGGCCACATGAGATCAGCTTTCTACATTTGTGAAATATAATCATCTCTATTGAATGTTACTGAAAATGGAAACAGGGTAAAATATAACTGCAGAATACTGCTTTACAAAAACTTTCAGAAAATCATATTCTTTAGGTATTTTTCCCATTCACTTCATATAATCTGGATTCATTCATGCCATAGTGTTTATTTACATCTTACAGTAACAATTCTACTTGTACACATTGATTTCACAACATCAGTAAATTTATATACTTGGAGATTTGCATCTGGGTTAAAATTCTTCCTCTGCGTCTCGTGACCGTTTCCGGGTATTCAAGGAATCTTCTGTCTGCAATGAACATGCAGAAGTAATAATAGTATCTCTAAATCCCTGAGGCTGCAAGATAAAAAATATAAATATAAAAATATGCTTTAAGAACATCTTCAAAAAAGACCTATCTTCAAAATATTTTTAAGTAATTGGTAAGAAAGCTACTTTGTTCTAGGGCCAGGTGTGGTGGCTCACACCTGTAGCTCCAGAACTTTGGGAGGCCAAGGCAGGCAGATGATGAGGTCAGGAGTTTGAGACCACCCTAGCCAACATGGTGAAACCCCATCTCTACTAAAAATACAAAAATTAGCGGGGCATGTTGGCGCATGCCTGTAGTCCCAGCTACTCGGGAGGCTGAGATAGGAGAATTGCTTGAACTTGGGAGGCAGAGGTTGCAGTGAGCCAAGATCATGCTACTGCACTCTAGCCTGGGTGACAGAGCGACAATTTGTCTCAAAAAAAGAAAAGAAAAGAAAGCTACTTACTTCTTGAGATAGATATTTATCACCCACTGTGAATGAAGAGGATAAACCTCATGGTTATTTGTCTAAGCCTGGGCTATATGAGAATATTTTACATATACTTATTTATATGCATGCATACACACACATACAGAAATAACAATTTATTATAAAAATGTTCTCAGCTGGGCGCAGTGGCTCACGCCTGTAATCCCAGCACTTTGGGAGGCCGAGGAGGGTGGACCACGAGGTCAAGAGATCGAGACCATCCTGGTCAACATGGTGAAACCCCGTCTCTACTAAAAATACAAAACATTAGCTGGGCATGGTAGTGTGTGCCTGTAATACCAGGACTCAGGAGGCTGAGGCAGGAGATTTGCCTGAACCCAGGAGGTGGAGGTTGTGGTGAGCCGAGATCGCGCCATTGCACTCCAGCCTGGGTAACAAGAGCGAAACTCCGTCTCAATTAAAAAAAAAAAAAAATTAAAATAAATAAATAAATAAAAATGTTCTCTAAAGGACAATCCTAACAAACTTTAAAATGGCTTTGTTAGAAGAACTGAAAGGAAATAACCTAAGTCTTCAATACTTTACAGATTTATTTTCATCATTAAATACTCTAAAGTTTTCCAACTAGGATATTTCAAATGCACCTGGATAGTGCAAAGTCCAGGTGGATAATTCAGTTTCAGAATCTCTATTTCTGTTTTTGTCCTTATAAAAATGAGATAAAGCCGCGAGCAGTGGCTCATGCCTGTAATCCCAGCACTTTGGGAGGCTGAGTCGGGCAAATCACTTGAGGTCAGGAGTTTGAGACCAGCCTGGACAACATGGCAAAACCCTGTCTCTACTAAAAATACAAAAATTAGCCAGGCGTGTTAGCACACACCTGTAATCCCAGCTACTAGGGAGGCTGAGGCAGAAGAATTGCTTGAACCAGTGGGCCAGAGTTTGCAGTAAGCCAAGATCACGCCACTGCACTCCAACCTGGGCAATACAGTGAGGCTCCATCTCAAAAAAAAAAAAGAAAAATGAGATGCCAAAAATATACATGGTTCTCAACATTATTGATAAATATGCATATTTTATCCAAAAATATGTATTCTATGATGTAAATTCACAGAAAAATTAACATCTTAAAGTGGGCTATATTTGGTGGCTACAATAGCTCTATAATACCTACAAGACCAAAATAAGTAATATTAGTTGTTTTTCTTTTCTGGAAATCTTCAACAACTTTCTCTTTAAAGATTTTTAATATCCTGACATTACATATGGCATGGAACATGCTACCTGAAAATAAGTATTTCCTCTGTTCTTAAGAATAAATTTCAGTCCATTTGTGACTACAATATTCTGTATATTACTATTTTGGGGACAATGTAAGCATCAAAAGCTGTCCTCAAATATGCTTGCTGCCTAAAGAAGTTAACAAAAGCAAGCTGTAAATTCTCTCTTTAGATAATTACTGCCCACCAATATAAAAATCCCACTCTCATCAAATAATACTGACTGTGATTTGAAACAGTACTGTGGATTCCTTCTGGCTGGGTGACTTGTACAATGTTGCCAACCTGCTCAAAGAAAAATAATACATACAAACACATGAACTTAATTAATTAAAACTTCAAATGACCAAACTCATAATTTAAATGTATAGGTTTATTATATTAATAAATCTATTATTTTTTTCTGTAAGGACAAAAAATAGAGAGAAATATTAAAATACACCCTTAAATACCTGTATGTATTTAACAGAGTTGTTTAGATGAGTGAAATTTTAAAGCAATCTAAAAGTTCAATGACTGATTTAAATAAACTATCTTATATATGAGATATTAGTTATGCTAAAAACTAAAGGTAAAAGGCCAGGCGTGGTGGCTCACGCCTGTAATCCCAGCACTTTGGGAGGCCAAGGTGAGCAGATCATGAGGTCAGGGGTTTGAAACCAGGCTGGCCAATATGGTGAAACCCCATCTCTACTAAAAATACAAAAATTAGCTGGGGGTGGTGGCGCACACCTGTAGTCCAAGCTACTTGGGAGGCTGAGGCAGGAGAATTGTTTGAACTCAGGAGGCAGAGGTTGGAGTGAGCCGAGATTGTGCCACTGCACTCTAGCCTGGTGCCTGGCAACAGAGCAACACTGTCTCAAAAAAAAAAAAAAAAAAATTAGCCAGTCATGGTGGCAGGTACCTCTAGTCCCAGCTACTTGGGAGGCTGAGGCAGAAGAATTGCTTGAACTCAGGAGGCAGAGGTTGGAGTGAGCCGAGATTGTGCCACTGCACTCCAGCCTGGGCAACAGAGAGCAAGATTCTGTCTCAAAACAACAAAACAAAACAAAACAAAACAACAACAACAACAAAACAAAACTAAAGTTGGAAGAAAATATTCAATGAGATAGGAAAGTGTTAATAATATACTAAATAAGTTATACTGAATAATCTTATATCTATAAGTATGTATACAGACATCTAAAAAAATTGATAGAAGACTGCAATCAAAAAGTTAATAGTTGTTATCACGAGGTGAAGGTTGCTTGCTTGTATTTCCCTAACTGTCTCTAGTAAATCATGTATTTTTTTGTTATTGCTGAAGAACTGTGATAATTTCTTATACTACAAATGAGAAACACTTATTTATATTATACCAATAATAATAAGACAGGAAGACATTGTTTTAAAATGATATGGCTCATGTCTGTAATCCTAGCTCTTTGGAGGCCAGCGCGTGAGGATTGCTTGAGATAAGGAGTTTGAAGCCATCCTGAGCAACACAGTGAGGACCCCATCTCTACAAAAATAATAATAATAATAACATAAAATGATTATGTCCCAAAAATAAGACATGACAGAACAGTATCTGGGATTTTATTATGTCTTATACAAAATAATATATAAAACTGAAAGCTGAAGGTAGCTGAGAAATTTCTAAGCTCTTATTAACTATATTCAAGTAGTGTAACTGCAACAAAATAAACAAAAACCTTTAAAACTGCTTTTTGGCCAAGTGTGGTGGCTCATGTCTGTAATCCCAGCACTCTGGGAGGCTAAGGCGGGAGGATCACCTGAGGTTGGGAGTTCGAGATCAACCTGACCAACTTGGATAAACCCCATTTCTACTGAAAATACAAAATTAGCTGGGTGTGGTGGTGCATATTTGTAATCTTGCTTACTTAGGAGGCTGAGGCAGGAGAATTGCTTGAACCTGGGAGGCTGAGGTTGCAGCGAGCTGAGATCAGGCCACTGTACTCCAGCCTGAGCAACAAGAGTGAAACTCCATCTCAAACAAACAAACAAACAAAAACAACAACAACAAAACTGCTTTTAAGAATTACTTTAGGCTGGGCATAGTGGTTCAGCCTGTAATCCCAGAACTTTGGGAGGCTGAGGTGGGCAAATCACCTGAGGTCAGGAGTTCGAGACCAGCCTGACTAACATGGAGAAACCCTATCGCTACTAAAAATACAAAATTAGCTGGGTGTGGTAGCATATGCCTGTAATGCCAGCTACTTGGGAGGTTGAGGCAGGGGAATCACTTCAACCTGGGAGGTAGGAGTTTCAGTGAGCCGAGATCACGCCACTGGACTCCAGACCGTGCAATAAGAGCAAAAGTCCATCTCAACAAACAAACAAACAAAAAATATACTTTAAAACTGATACACTTACAAGCAAAAAAACAAAAAATAAAATAAATAAAACGGATACACTGTAACTTATTGACAACAGCCAGAATGTAGAAGCAACCCAAGTATCCATCCACAGATGAATTAACAAAACGTGGTATATATATACAATAGAATATTATTCAGACTTAAAAAGGAAAAAAATTCTGACACATGCTACAACATAATGAGCCATGAAGACATTATACTAAGTGAAATAAGTCAGTCACACCAGAACAAATATTGTATGATTCCAATTATACGGCGTAGGTAGACGAGTCAAATTCAGAGACAAGGTAGAATGGTGATTGTCAGGGGCTAGGGGTAAAAAAGAATGAGAGTTAGCATTTAATGGGTACAGAGTTTCAGTATGGGAAGATGAAAAAAGTTCTGAAAATGGATGATGATGGCTGCATAATATTAATGTACTTAATGCCAATGAACTATACGTAAAAATTGTTGAAGTGGTACATTTTTTTTTTGACACAGCATCTTACACTGCTGCCCAGGCTGTAGTGCAGTGGCGCAGTCTCGGCTCACTGCAATCTCTGTCTCGTGAGTTCAAGCAATTCTCCTGCCTCAGCCTCCCGAGTAGCTGGGACTACAGGCGTGCGTCACCATACCCAGCCAACTTTTTTGTACTTTTAGTAGAGACGGGGTTTCACTATGTTGGCCAGGATGGTCTCGATCTCCTGACCTTGTGATCTGCCCATCTCAGCCTCCCAAAGTGCTTGGATTACAGGCATGAGCCACCGCACCTGGCTAAAGTGGTAAATTTTATGATATATATGTATATATATATAAAACCACAACTTAATAAAATGGATATAATATGCTCCTGCCCCTTGGATGGAAAAAAAAACACAAAATACATATTCTAAAGTAAAGGAAAATAAGATTCTCAGAGTTATAAGGGTCATTTATTTACACAAAACATAATGATTTGCTTTCAAAGACAATTCAAAAAGGACGTTTTGGCTATGATTTGTTACTCTCTTAATTTTGAAACTGCCCCTCTTTTTAGACATAATTCAAAAGAAAAACAGAGACCAAAAAACAGCAGAATCCAAAATGTCCTATACTCCATAATCGTAACTTTACACATAAACAAAATAACTACTAAGTAATATGTAATATAAAAATAGCTGTGTGCAGCCGGGCACTGTGGCTCACGCCTATAATCCCAGCACTTTGGGAGGCTGAGGCGGGTGGATCACGAGGTCAAGAGATCGAGACCATCCTGGTCAACAAGGTGAAACCCCATCTCTACTAAAAATACAAAAATTAGCTGGGCATGGTGGTGCATGCCTGTAGTCCCAGCTACTCGGGAGGCTGAGGCAGGAGAATTGCTTGAACCCAGAAGGCAGAGGTTGCAGTGAGCCGAGATCATGTCATTGCACTCCAGCCTGGGTAACAACAGCAAAACTCCATCTCAAAAAAAAAAGAATAGCTGTGTGGAGCCAGGTGTGGTGGCTCATGCCTGTAATCTCAGCACTTTGGGAGGCCGAGGTGGGCAGATCACAAGATCGGGAGTTTGAGACCAGCCTGGCCAACATGGTGAAACCCTGTCTCTACTAAAGAAACAAAAACAAAAATTACCCAAGTGTAGTGGTGTGCAACTGTAATACCAGCTACTCGGGAGGATAACGCAGGAGAATCGCTTGAACCAGGGAGTTGGAGGTTGCAGTGAGCCAAGATTGCATCACTGCACTCCAAACTGGGCAACAGGGCAAGCCTTAGTCTTAAAAAAAATAAAGAAGAGCTGTGTTGAGTGGGATTATAAACTTTTAGGGTTGATAATCTATCTTTAATGCAAAAATTCACAGAAAAAGAGAGGCAAGGTGTATTTTAACCTGCCTTTATTAGGAAATCACTTTTTGAACAACAAAAATCAGCTAGCCTGCCAAAAAATTAGTATCCAAATCACCTCATATCAACAGTATGTCCAAAAAAGATATCCAGTACATCCATCCCAAGGAAATTATTAAAAAGTAATAAGCTTTTAAGAAGCATTTACATGCTTATTAAGAATCCTTAAGTCAGCTGGGCACAGTGGCTCATGTCTGTAATCCCAGCACATTGGGAGGCTGAGGTGGGTGGATCACTTGAGGTCAGGCATTCAAGACCAGCCTGGCCAAAATAGTGAGACTCCATCTGTATAAAAATACAAAAATTAGCCAGGTGTGGTAGCACATGCCTGTAATCCAGCTACTTGGGAGGCTGAGGCAGCAGAATTGCTTGAACTGGGGAGGTGGAGGTTGCAAGGAGCTGATACTGTACCACTGCAATCCAGCCTGGGTGACAGAGTGAGGCTCCATCTCAAAAAAACAAACAAACAGAATCCTAAAGTCAAAGGGCCATTAATTATTCAGGCTGAAAATCAACCTCAAATTTCTAGGTAAAAATACCATTTTTATACATCATGCCTTTTTAGAAATCTTTTTTTTTTTTTTTCCGGAGACAGAGTTTCACTCTTCTTGCCCAGGCTGGAGTGCAATGATGCCATCTCGGCTCACCCTCAAACCCTCCGCCTCTTGGGTTCAAGCAATTCTCCTGTCTCTGCCTCCCGAGTAGCTGGGATTACAGGCACTTGCCACCATGCCCAGTTAATTTTGTATTTTTATTACAGATGGGGTTTTTCCATGTTGGTCGGGCTGGTCTCGAGCTCCCAACCTCAGGTGATCTGCCTGCTTCGGCCTCCCAAAGTGCTGGGATTACAGCTGTGAGCCACTGCGCCCAGCTAGAGATCTTTTTAAATGAAAAACTAAACCAAAGAGTCACTTGGCTCATGGCCCCAGCTGAGATGTAGCTTAACATATGGCTGAACTACATAGTTTGGGTCAGGAAGAAACAAGACAGAAGCATAATTTGTGCTCTAAAACCGAGCACACATATGAAACACTGTGTGGGGGTGTTGATTTATTACTCTACCACCAGATCTTCTTGGCAAAGAGTAGTGTAATTCTGAATAATCTTGGCCTCATATAATCATGAATATGCAAATTGGAGGAAAACCCACAATTATAAAGACACAGATAAAGGTATTTATTTTAATAACTGTTGGAATATTATTCCATCATAGTCTAAGGGTAAAAATCAGGTGTTACTGGTAAAGGATGGGGTCTGGGGCATGAGACAGTCCACTTAAGTTCAATTCCCAATATAAATTTGGCTATTTAAGATTTTTATTTCTGGACGGGTGCCATGGCTCATGCCTACAATCCCACCACTTTGGGAGGCCAAAGTAGCTGGACTGCCTGAGCTTATGAGGTCAAGACCAGCCTGGGAACATCTCGAAACCCTGTTTCTACAAAAATTACAAAAATTAGCTGGGTGTGGTGGTACATGCCTGTGGTCCCAGCTACTTGGGAGGCTGAGGTGGGACGACCGCTTGAGCCCAGGAGGTTGAGGCTGCAGTAACCTGAGATCATACTACTGCACCACTGCACTCCAGCCTGGACAACAAAGCAAGACCCTGTGTCAAAAAAAAATTTTTTTTAGTGTTCCTATCCAAATGAAAAATGTTCTTTTTTTTTTTTTTTTTGAGACAGAGTTTCGCTCTTGTTACCCAGGTGGAGTGCAATGGCGTGATCTCGGCTCACCGCAACCTCCGCCTCCTGGGTTCAGACAATTCTCCTGCCTCAGCCTCCTGAGTGGCTGGGATTAGAGGCATGTGCCACCATGCCCAGCTAATTTTTTGTATTTTTAGTAGAGACGGGGTTTCACCATGTTGACCAGGATGGTCTAAAATGTTCATTTTTATAATGATTTTTCCCTGATACGAATTTCCATTTTCATCCTTTTAAAATAAACTAAAATTTTAAAAGCATAAAGCATACAAAATTTCATGGAACTTTTTTTTTTTTTTTTGAGATGGAGTCTCGCTCTGCTGCCCAAGCTCACTGCAACCTCTGCCTCCTAGGTTCAAGCAATTCTCCTGCCTCGGCCTCCTGAGGAGCTGAGATTAAAGTAACCCACCACCATGCCTTGCTAACATTTTTGTATTTTTAGTAGAGACAGGGTTTTGCCATGTTGGCCAGGCTGTTCTCGAACTCCTGACCTCAGGTGCCTTGGCATCCCAAAGTGCTGGGATTATAGGCGTGAACCACCGTGCCCGGCCTGGAAATACCATTTTTAAAGTAGACACAAACTGCACAATCAGTTGCCAAAGATATATACAGAAGTGTAATCAATTACGATACGAGCTTCAGGTCAGAAAAACCTCACTTGGTCAGGCAGGATTTTTTTATTTGTAGAACAAAGAAATGCAGATTAAAAAACAGACAATTTCACTGGCTAGGCCCAATATGTATTTAAGTGACCCTTTAGTCCATCTTTGCTTGCATGCGATCTTAATTTCTCCCTTTATTAGAGCATTTCCAAACCAAGATCTCTATGTTATACCAATTAATCACAAAGCAGAGAGGCTAGCATAAATCTGACATTTTCTGTAAGTGTAGGAAAGACTTCACAGCTTTCAATGGCCTATTTTCAAGAAAATAAAAGCTGCTTTGTTCACTTGCTCAGCTGCTTTAAAAACAAATACAAAGACTTCATGCTGCCATACTTTTAAAGAACAATACTGTGAAAGTGAATAATAAAAGCCGGACAGCAAAATACAAAATAAAAAAAATAACAGACACAATTTCATACAAGAAATACACTAAGCAACTAAGAAAAACAACCCTATCTTCCAAATAAATTAATTTTAAAGCTAACTTCAACAATTTTCCTTTTGTCCTGATTTTATTCTTTCTTTTCAATCTCTTCCAGGAACATAGAGTACTAACCTCCTTCTTCATGGCTAATAAATGATTTCAAAGTGCTTTAGAAAATGGCATTCCTTGGCCACCTACTCATTTCAGGTGCAAGCACCCCATCATTTAAATATTCCAGAGAATTTCCTATGTAGCTAAATGTGCAGTAATAACAACACATTTCTATGTTTCCTCTAGGTGATATCAGACAAGGCAACAATATAGATCATTGTACATCTAACCCACAGGACTAGCTCTAAGAAACTTCTCAGTGTTCATTCAGTGTAATCAACCCAATATTCAGAATTATTAACTTGTTTCTATACTGACCTTTGCTTTAGGTCCCAATGAAAGATTAGCCGTATTGTAGCAGCATGTCCCCAACTTTCCCCTGAGAGTAAAGAACATAATAACTGTATATTGCCTTACTGACTTGGTTATAAATTTCTCAGAATGCCCCTGATCAAGTATAATCTTACTTTACTTAATTTAACATAACAAAAGTATACTTGCTTTAAAAAAAAAAAAACCTGGGAAACGAGTAACATCCTGAGATGATAAGATTTTTACCTATCTAGGGGAATATTGTAAATCATTATCCTCTATTTGCTTTGAGAAAACTTAATAGTCTGAGTCCATATATTTGCCAATTTTCCAAATCATCAAACTTAACATATTTCTGACCTCCAGAAGAAAAGTAAAAACTCTGGTAAAATATTCTTTAAGATTTTAGTGGACATACATCTTGAAGCATTGCATTCTAACAAAACCACGATATTTACTGCAGTGTGATTTAAGTGGATTCACCCCTCCTTCTGCCTAACGCTGTGAATTATCTGGGGGCAAGAATCTTTGACACAGTAGTTGCTAGACAGTAGATACTCAATTTTTTGAGACAGTCTCGCTCTGTCACCAAAGCTGGAGTGCAGTGGCAGGATTCCAGCTTCTCACAGCCTGCATCTTCCAGGTTCAAGCAATTCTCATGCCTCAGCCTCCCAAGTTGGTGGGATTACAAGTGTGTGCCACCATGTCTGGCTAATTTTTTTGTATTTCTAGTTGAGATGGGGTTTTCACCATATTGGCCAGGCTAGTCTTGAACTCCTGGCCTCAAGTGATCCACCTCAGCCTCCCAAGGTGCTAGGATTACAGGTGTGAGACACTGTGTCTGGTCACTCAATAAATGTTAAGTAACTAAAAGAAACAGTCAGTATCTAAGGGTACTGTACTTAGTGCTAAGATTAACCAGTGAATAAGACAAATACAGTCTGCTTTCATGGAACTTATAGTACTCAATGAGAATCAAATGAAAGAGAGAGGAAAAACTGTGATTAACTAAAATGTTTATCTCATTGCTTACCCACCTAAAGCAGGAATGAGCAAGGCCTGATTTTTATCAATCTTGGTTGTCATCTGATTGGTTAAAATTACCTATAAAAACAAAATGTAAGAAAATTAGGTGAGTCTCTTTAAAAATTATCAAGTAAAGTCTTGTGATTTTAGTAATCTGAAAACAATCTACCTACTAAAGATGACCATTTATGTAATAAAACTTTTTCTGATTAAAAAACTTAAAAAATCTACCCATAAAATATGTAGTTATCTGAAAACACGATTCTACTGATCATAAAATATTTTATTTTCATACTTTAGAGATGGGGTCTTGCTAGGTTGCCCGGGTTGGCCTTGAAGTCCTAAAATCACACAATCCTCCACCTCAGCCTCCTGAATAACTGGGACTAGAGGAGTTTGCCACATCTAGCTCACAAAACTTTTTTTTTTAAGGGACAGGGTCTTGCTATGTTGCCCAGGATTTTCTTGAACTCCTGGGCTCAAGCAATCCTTCTGCCTCAGCCTCCCAAAGTGCTGGGATTATAGGCATGAACCACTGTGCCTGACCTACAAAAAACTTTTTAAAACATTGGCTGGGCATGGTGGTGCACAGCTGTAGTCCCACCTACGCAGGAGGCTAAGGTGGGAGAATTGCTTGAGCCCAGGAGGTGAGGCAGGAGTGAGCCATGATTATGTCACTGTACTCCAGCCTGGTGACCAAGCAAGACCTCATCTCAAAAAAGAAAAAAGAAAGATTGAGTCTTGCTCTGCTGCCTAGGCTGGAGCGCAGTGGCGCAATCTCAGCTCACTTCAACCTCCACCTCCCAGGTTCAAGCGATTCTCCTACCCCAGCCTCCCAAGTAGCTAGGATTACAGGTGCCTGCCACGACAGCTGGCTAATTTTTGTATTTTTAGTAAAGACGGGGGTTCACCATGTTGGCCAGGCTGGTCTTGAACTCCTGACCTCAAGTGATCCACCTGCCTCAGCCTCCCAAAGTGCTGGGATTACAGGCATGAGTCACTGCAACTGGCCTGAGTCCACGTTCTTTATCACTATTACCTCCCCAGAATATTTTTATTCAAAGGAATATGAAATCCTTAATAAATACCTCAATGTTTACATTTTTAGGAAGGAGGTAAATATAGTATTAGTTTATAATCTTATAAGAAAAAAGAAACTGAGGCAACAAATTATGAGAAGAGATTTAAAATCATAAAGAAAGTACAATATAAGTAGATGAACTAGGGAAAAAAAAATCCTAGTAGCCAGGTCAAATGACTCCAAATTATGATTATGCGAGGCAGCTAGTAACAGCCACAGGTGTTGCTTTGGAACTCACAGATGGCCCTCAGTTTCATATTGCTAATTCTCTTGGAATAAATACTGACCTACAGAAAAGGTTCCAGGTTTTGAAAGATAGTAATTTTAAATAAAACAGGGGAAACAAAAGTGTTTAAGGCTGACTTAACAAAGAAGTCAGATCTGTGATTTTTCCACCCCAAAATCTCCAGAAATCGTTACTTTACATGTTCTTCTAATACAGATCTTCCCTCCAGAAAAAAGAGTTAATATTGCAAGCTAAAACTGATAACAAAATTCCATGAAAAATGGTAAGAAAAAGTTGTCTACTCTGAAAATGAATTTTTTACGTAAGAAAACTGAGAAACAGGCTGGGCGCAGTGGCTCACACCTGTAATCCCAGTGCTTTGCAGGGACGAGGTAGGCACATCACCTAAGGCCAGGAGTTCAAGAACAGCCTAGCCAACATGGCGAAACCCCATCCTAAAAATACAAAAAGTTAGCCAGGCATTGGGGCAGGCACTTGTAACCTCAGCTACTCTGGAGGCTGAGGCAGGAGAATCGCTTAAATCCAGAAGGTTGAGGTTGCAGTGAGCCAAGATTGCACCATTTTACTCCACCCTGGGCAACAAGAGCGAGACTCCATCTCAAAAAGGAAAAAAAAAAAAAAAAAAAAAAAACACCTGAGGGGAAAAAAGGTTATTTGGCTGTTACCATTGCGCTGGTAACACCCTAACATTTCTTTCTTTTTTTTTTGAGACGTAGTCTTGCTCTGTCACCAGACTGGAGTGCAGTGGTGCAATCTCGGCTCACTGCAACCTCCACCTCCTGGGTTCAAGCAATTCTTCTGCCTCAGCCTCCCGAGTAGCTGGGACTACAGGCATGTGCCACCATGCCCGACTAGTTTTTTTGTATTTTTAGTAGAGACGGAGTTTCACAGTGTTGGCCAGGATGGTCTTGATCTCTTGAGCTCGTGATCCGCCCGCCTCAGCTCCCAAAGTGTTGGGATTACAGGCATGAGCCACCGCCTGGCCAAAATTTCTATTTAGCCACAAAGGAAACATCTGTGATCCCCATAGATCTCAATTAGATACCAAGGTGATCACATAATTTTCTTCTAGTTCCTCTCCCCTTACATGCCATAGGGCATTCTCCCTTTGTTACCTCACATCAGGCACCTTAGAATAAGCTAAGCAGGAACTTAAATTGGTAGCTTTTTTTAAGAATATTTCTTAGAGATGGGGTCTCATTCTGTCACCCAGGCTGGGGTGCAGGGGCACAATCATAGCTCACTGCCTTGAAGTCCTGGGCTCAAGAAATTGTCCTGCCTCAGCCTCCCTAGTAGCTGGAACTATAGGTATGCACCAGCATGCCTAGCTAATTTTTAAATTATTTGTAGAGACAGGGTTTCACAGTGTTGTCTAGACCAACCTCGAACTCCTGGCCTCAAATGATCCTCCCACCTCGGCCTCCCAAAGTGCTGGAATTACAGGCATGAGCCACAGTGCCTGGCCCATGTGTAGCTTTTAAAAGTTAAATTAAAAGTATAAATTCAGTAGCTCAGTAGCATTCGCTGTATTTCAAGTGAACAGCCATGCAGCTACTGTACTAGACTGTATATTTTCATCTTTCCATCAGTTCTACTGGACAGTGCTGGTTTAGAGAGTAGTTTACCCATTACGTATCTTCAGGAAAATGTAAATTGAACTACTGATTTACCAGGTATTCGACATGTCAAAATTAGAATTTCCATTATTAGCAAATATTTATGTAGTAATTATATTATTTTTGCAAAATGATTGGCCTCCATGATACAAATGAAAATTATTATGTGATTATGCCAAGCTTCTAAAGAATAAGTAGTTTTTATTTTTATGGAATCTCACTCTGCTACCCAAGCTGGAGTACAGTGGCATGACCTCAGCTCACTGCAACCTCCACCTCCCAGTTCAAGTGATTCTCCTGCCTCAGCCTCCCAAGTAGCTAGGATTACAGGTGCCTGTCACCACATCCATCTAATTTTTTTTGTATTTTGAGTATAAATGGGGTTTCACTATGTTGGCCAGGCTGGTTGCAAACTCCTGACCTCAGATAATCCACCCACCTCGGCCTCCCAAAGTGCAAGGCATGAGCCACTGTGCCCAGCAGAAAAGAGGATTTTTTTTGAAAAAAACCTGGAATTCTGTTTCCCAGAACCCAGAATTACTTTCCCCATAGGGTTCAAGGTTATAGTTGACCACAAGAAAAATTTGCATGAGATTTGAAAAGTGAACGTGAAGGAGCAGACATTTTAAATATTCTGAAGGTCATTGTGAGGTGGGGGGTTCTTTTTTGGGGTGATGGAAATATTCTAAAATTAGACAGTTTTGATAGCTGCAAAACTCTGAATACACTAAAAATCACTGAATTGTACACTTTAAAAGGATAAATTTTAAGGTATATGGATTATATGTCATTAAAGCTGCTTAAAAAATTATCCTAATAATCAAAGAAACTTTTTTTTTTTTGAGACGGAGTTTCACTCTTGTTACCCAGGCTGGAGTGCAATGGTGCGATCTCGGCTCACCGCCACCTCTGCCTCCTGGGTTCAGGCAATTCTCCTGACTCAGCCTCCTGAGTAGCTGGGATTACAGGCACGTGTCACTATGCCCAGCTAATTTTTTGTATTTTTAGTAGAGACGGGATTTCACTATGTTGACCAGGATGGTCTTGATCTGTTGACCTTGTGATCCACCCGCCTCGGCCTCCCAAAGTGCTGGGATGGCTTGAACCACCATGCCCGGCCTAAGAAACTTTTTTTTTTTTTAGATGGAGTCTTGCTCTGTAGCTCAAGCTGGAGTGCAACCTCCACCTCCTGGGTTCAAGCAATTCTCCTGCCTCAGTCTCCCAAGCAGCTGAAACTGCAAGTGCAAACCACCACACCCAGCTGATTTTTTCATATTTTTAGTATGAAAATGTGGCCATATTGGCCAGGCTTGTCTCAAACTCTAGACCTCAGGTGATCCACCCTCCTCGGCTTCCCAAAGTGCTGGGATTACAGGCATGAGCCACTGTGCCAGGCCAAGAAACATATTTTTTAAAGGACTTTCCCCCCATCAATTTGGCAAAGATTTAAAAGACTGGTACCCAAAGTTGGTAAAGATATGGGAAAAAAAGTGTTCCCATTCATTGCTGTAGAGACATACTTTGGAACATGGTTTCTGAGAGTAATTTTATAATAAATAACAAATGTTCAAAAGTTGATTTCTTTGGCCTAATAATTTCACTTTAAGAAATTTATTCTAGGCTAGGTGTGGTGGCTCATGTCTGTAATCCCAGCACTTTGGGAGGCCGAGAAGGATGGATCACTTGAGGCCAGGAGTTTGAGACCAGTCTGGCCAGCATGGCGAAACCCCATCTCTACTAAAAATACAAAAATTAGCCAGGTGTGGTCGTGTACACCTCTAATCCCAGCTACTCGGGAGACTCAGGTACGAGAAGCTCTTGAACCTTAGAGGTGGAGGCTGTGGTGAGCCAAGATTGTGCCACTGCACTCCAGCCTGGGTGACAGAACAAGACTCTGTCTCAAACAAAAAAAAAAAAAAAAGAAAGAAAAAAAGAAAATCAATAGAGAGGTGGCTAAAAAACTACATTCCAGGCCAGGCACAGTGGCTCATGCCTATGGAAGGCTGAGACAGGTGAATTCCTCAAGCCCAGAAGTTAGAGACCAGCCTGGGCAACATAGGGAGACCTTATCGCTACAAAAAATTTATGTATGTATGTATGTATGTATGTATGAGACAGAGTCTTGCTCTGTCGCCCAAGCTGGAGTGCAGTGGTATGATCTTGGCTCACTCTAACCTCCGCTTCCCGAGTTCAAGTGATTCTCCTGCCTCATCCTCCTGAGTAGCTGGGACTATAAGTGTGCACCACCACGCCCAGCTAATCTTTGTATTATTAGTACAGACAAAGTTTCACTATGTTGGTCAGGCTGTTCTCTAACTCCTGACCTCAAGTGATCCACCTGCCTTAGCCTCCCAAAGTGGTGGGATTACAGGTGTGAACCACTGCACCTGGCCTCTACCAAAAATTTAAAAATCAGCTGGGTGTGGTGGTATGTGCCTGTAGTCCCAGCTACACAGGGGACTGAGGTGAAAGGATTGCTTAAGCCCAGGAGATTGAGGCTGCAGTGAATCAAGATCATGCCACTGCACTCCAGCCTGAGTGACAGAGCAAGAACCTGTCTAAAAAAAAAAAAAAACCTAAAAACAAATACAAAAAAATCCTATGCTACAGTCATACAACAAAATACTACATAGCTGTTAGCGTAAAGCAGACTTATGAGTAGTGTACATGGAAAACAAAACAAAAAAAGTAGTGTACATAAAAAATGTTCATACTGTATTAAGTGAAAAACAGAAAGCTGCTTTGCATAATAGCATGTATATGACCACGTTTTCTTTTTCTTTTTGTGTTTTTGGAGGCAAGGTCTTGTTCTGTTGTCTAGGCTGTAGCACAGTGGTATGTTCCTGACTCACTGCAACCTCCGTCTCCCAGCCTCAAGCAATCCTCCCACCTCACCCTCCCAAGTAGCTAGGTCTATAGGTGCATGCCATTATACTTGGCTAACATTTTTTAAAAATTGGCCAGGCAGGGTGGCTCACACCTTGAATCCCAGCACTTTGGGAGGCTGAGGCTGGTGGATCACAAGGTCAGAAGATTGAGACCATCTGGCTAACATGGTGAAGCCCCCATCTCTACTAAAAATAAAGAAAATTAGCCCGGTGTGGTGGTGCGCACTTGTGATCCAGCTGCTCAGGAGACTAAGGGAGGAGAATCACTTGAATCCAGAAGCTGGAGGTTGCAGTGAGTCAAGATAGCACACTGCACTCTAGCCTGGGCAACAGAGCAAGACTCCCTCTCAAAAAAAAAAAAATTGTAGAGACAAAGTCTCACTGTATTTCCCAGGTTGGTCTCAAACTCATGGGCTCAAGGGATTCTCCTACCTTGGCCTTCCAAAGTGCTGGGATATGGGCATGAGCCACTGTTGTGACATGAGTTTCGCTCTTTCTCAAAAAAAAGAAAAAAGAAAGAAAGACAGATTGATAGAGATTGGGAAATGCAAGGGAAAAGGAAAAGAAAACAAAAATCTAGTAATTTGGAACCCAGGTGACAGAAGGTAATAATAAAAGTGTAATTAGAAATATGAGAAACTGTGGAACAAGATAACTAGAGAGTCAAGTACAGCTCCTTAGGGAAATGTGTACATTTACTGGATGGAAGAAGAAGAGAATAACACAGATGTTGAAATAGTAAAGATATAATTTTGAAAAGCTACAGAAGCTATTAGATACAGCTAAGTAAGTTTGTATATGCATAAAGTCAACAAAAATATTTACACCAGATAACAATATTTACACCATTTCTAGGTAATGAATAATCACTTTCTGCATTTTTTATTGTTTACAACTTTTTTTTTTTTTTTACAAAAAGCATACCTGGGCCTGATGCAGTGGCTCATGCCTATAATCCCAGCACTTTGGGAGGCTGAGGTGGGTAGATCACGAGGTCAGGAGTTCAAGACCAGCCTGACCAACATGGTGAAACCACATCTTTACTATAAATACAAAAATTATCTGGGCGTGGTGGCACGCACCTGTAATCCCAGCTACTTGGGAGGCTAAGGCAGGAGAATCGCTTGAACCTGGGAGGCAGAGGTTGTGGTGAGCCGAGATTGTGCCACTGCATTCCAGCATGGGCGACAGAGCTAGACTCCATCTCAAAAAAAAAGAAGAAAAAAAAAGCATATAATATTCTTTTATTCTTTTTCTTGAGACAGAGTCTGCAGTGAGCTGAGATCAGCCCATTGCACTCCAGCCTGGACAACAGTCTGTCTCAAAAAAATAAACCAAAAATACCTTAAAATTATTATTTTCTTTTCTTTTTGAGATGGAGTCTCGCTGCGTTGCTCAGGCTAGATAGAGTGCAGAGGTGTGATCTCAGCTCACTGCAACCTCCGCCTCCTGGGTTCATGCGATTCTCCTGCCTCAGCTTCCCGAGTAGCTGGGATTACAGGAGCATGCCTGGATAATTTGTGTATATTTAGTAGAGACGGTGTTTCAGCTTGTTGGTCAGGCTGGTCTCAAACACCTGACCTCATGATCTGCCTGCCTCAGCCTCCCAAAGTGCTGGGATTACAGGCATGAGCTACCTTGCCTGGCCAATTATTCTTATTTTATGTATTTTTCTTTTTTTTAAGAGATGGGGTCAGGCTTTGTCGTCCAGGCTGGTTTCAAACTCCTGGCTTCAAGCGATCTTCCCACTTTGGCCTTCCAAAAGAGCTGGGACTATAGGTGTGAGCCACCACATCTGGCCTTAAAATTATAAAACACATTATCAAAAGCCATACATGTTATATATATATATATATGCTAATTGGGGGGGAAAGAACCTTCAAGCAAAGAATTTATAAAGAGGGAGAAAGTGTGTCCCTGACCCCACAAAATCCTATCCTTAGAAGTAACCAAAGCCGGGCACAGTGGCTCATGCATGTAATCCAAGCACTTTGGCTAAGGTAAGCAGATGATCACTTGAGCCCAAGAGTTAATGACCAGCTGGGAGACATGATGAAACCCTATCTCTATTTAAAAAAAAAAAAAATTAGGCAGGCATGGTGACATGCGCCTGTAGTTTCAGCTACTAGGGAGGCTGACGTGCGAGGGTCACTTGAGCCTGGGATGTTGATGCTACAGTGAGCCTTGATTGTGCCACTGCACTCCAGTAAGATTGCGTATCCAAAAAAATAAAAAAGAAGTAGCTACTGTTAATGTTTTGGTCCTTTCAGATATTTCTCTTCATATATACAAATATAAATGCATACATATAATTTCAAGTTTTCTCTAACGTGGGATTACACTAAATATATTTTATATACAACTTAAATTTTCTCACTCAATAATATATCTGTATGTATCTTCTTCCATGTTAGAACGTTTATATTTACAGCACTCTTCTTAAACACTACCTACTATTTGATGTTATTGTTTGGATTGCTTTTTTAGTCAGAAAAGATGAAGCTATTTCTGTTAAAATAATAACATAAGGATCCAGGTGCAGTAGCTCACATCTGTAATCCCAATGCTTTGGGAGGCCGAAATGAACGGATTGCCTGAGCTCAGGAGTTGAAGACCAGCCTGGGCAACATGGTGAAACCCTGTCTCTACTAAAATACAAAAAATTAGCTGGGCGTGGTGGCTTTCACCTGTAGTCCCAGTTACTCGGGAGACTGAGGCAGGAGAATTGCTTGAACCTGGGAGGCCCTCTGCCTCCCAGTTGCAGTGAGCCGAGATCATACCACTGCACTCCAGCCTGGGCAACAGAGCGAAACTCCATCTCAAAAACAAAACAAAACAACAACAAAATAAGGAACTATGCAACCCATTAGTCTTGAGTGCCCCCTACTGGGAGCTCTTCACTGACATTAACAAAATGCTAAATTACAATTAATTTAAGCAAGAAGTAATTCAAACATGGGACACTATACTTTTCAGCAAAAGGCAAAAATCTGGAAATTCAAAGAAAAAAGTCTGATTTGAAATGATTTTATTGGGGAAGTTCTTTATTTATTTATGATGTATTACAAGCATGTGCTAAGGTCTCTCTAATTAAGGTGAGGACAAAGAAATCAAGCTAAGCAGTCTGACCTTCTTACATCTTACTCCCAGACAAGTGTGTATATTTCCATCAATGGTGAGATGCGGTTTCAGAATGGGAAGTAACGGTAAACAGGCAGTTAAAAAGGAGTAAGGCAAAACTTAAAAAATATAGATAGATAGATAGATAGATAGATAGATAGATAGATAGAGGCAGGGCGTGGTGGCTCATGCCTGTAATCCCAGCACTTTGGGAGGCCGAGGTCGGTGGATCACAAGGTCAGGAGTTCAAGATCAGCCTGGCCAAGATGGTGAAATGCCATCTTTACTAAATATACAAAAAAATTAGCTGGGCATTTTGGCAAGCGCCTGTAATCCCAGCTACTCAGGAGGCTGAGGCAGAGAACTGCTTGAATCTGGAAGGCGGAGGCTGCAGCTAGCCAAGATCACAAACCACTGCAATCCAGCCTGAGTGACAGAGTGAGACTCTGTCTCAAAAAAAAAGAAATTCTCTTCACTTCTGAGCCTATATTTACTTCTTTCCTCACATTTCAAATCTTCAAGAGTTATTTAGCTCTACCTCAAATCATCTAGGTTGTTTACACTATGTAATGTTTAAATCCCTCTGAATCTGTGATTATATATTACATGATAATCAAAGACTCAGAGTAAAAGAAAACCAGGGATGTTGGAAGAGTTGACCTGAAAAACATCCAAAGTTTATTTAAACAAAGAAGACACTGCAATTAACAAAGGTGGGACTTCTTTATCAAACAAAGTTCATTTTTTTTTTCTTGAGATGAAGTCTTGCTCTGTTGCCCAGGCTGGAGTGCAATGGTGCCATCTTGGCTCACTGCAACCTCCGCCTCCTGGGTTCAAGCAATTCTCCTGCCTCAGCCTCCCAAGTAGCTGGGATTACAGGCATGTGCCACCATGCCTGGCCAATTTTTTTTATTTTTTCTTTTTAGTAAAAACACAGGGTTTCACCATATTGGCCAGGCTGGTCTTCAACTCCTGACCTTGTGATCTGCCTGCCTCGGCTCTGAAAGTGCTTGCTGGGATAACAGGCGTGGGCCTCATCTGATCTCATCTCATCTTATGAGATGGGTGGATCAGAAGACAGGAAGACTGTGCCCAGCTACAAAGTCCATTTTTTAAAATGACATATTAATTACGCTTGTTTTTTGAAGGAAAACTGACATTTATGACTAAAATTTTTTTAATAGAAACCAAGCCAAACAGAAACTTTACTCAAAACTGCATGCCTATGTTATTTATTACTCAGGCAAATGCTATTTTGCTATTTCATTTTATACATTTTTTTTTTTTGTTTTTTTGAGACGGAGTTTCGCTCTTGTTACCCAGGCTGGAGTGCAATGGCACGATCTCGGCTCACCGCAACCTCCGCCTCCTGGGTTCAGGCAATTCTCCTGCCTCAGCCTTCTGAGTAGCTGGGATTACAGACACGTGCCACCATGCCCAGCTAATTTTTTGTATTTTTAGTAGAGACGGGGTTGCACCAGGTTGACCAGGATGGTCTCGATCTCTTGACCTCGTGATCCACCCGCCTCAGCCTCCCAAAGTGCTGGGATTACAGGCTTGAGCCACCGCGCCCGGCCTTTCATTTTATACATTTTGACATTAACATTTTATACAGTCTTGACTTTGTTGTATAACTCTCTTCACTAGTTAATACTTACAGCTAATCTGTGATTATTTGCAAGACTGATCATTTGCTGGGCTAGGCCATTTAATAACCGAGTACGAAGAGACAGGTCATCTAGGTCATGACGAAATGGAAAAGCAATACCATCCACTATCACCAACCGAACCTAAATACAAAAGAGATAATATTAGATTTGGTATGAAAAATAAAATAATAAAGATGACATCCAAAAACCATCGTCCATTACATAAAAAAACCTTAAAATCTAGGGTTTTATTTCCAGCTGTCTAAAGTATGGCTTTCTTGTGGAAAGTTACAAAGCTGTTCACTCAATACCTTCTGCAATAATCACTAAAAATTAAAATTCACTCTGCTTTGATAATTTATCAACTTTAAAAAAGTAATTATTACAATTTTCTTATAACTTGCCACTAGTCTTTATTTATAACAAGCACATTTAAAGTCCTCGTAAAACTTGTGAAAACACTTAAAGAAAAAGTCTTGTTAAAGCAACAAATTTGTCAATTAAATATACGAATTTTAACTTCAGGGTTCCTTTTATGTTTCCTTAAAAAAACCCCTACGGGCTCATGTCTGTAATCCCAGCACTTTGGGAGGATGAGATGGGTGGATCAGAAGACAGGAAATTGAGACCAGCCTGGTCAATATGGCAAAACCCCATCTCTACTAAAAATTAAAAAAAAATTAGCCATGCGTGGTGGTGGGCACCTGTAGTCCCAGCTACCCTGGAGGCTGAGGCAGAAGAATCACTTGAACCTGGGAGGTGGAGGTTGCAGTGAGCCGAGATCATGCCACTGACTCCAGCCTGGGTGACAGAGCAAGACTGTGAGTCAAAAGAAAGAAAGAGAAACAAAAACCCTTCAGCCTAGACAACTGAGAGAGATCTTGTCTCAAGAAAGAAAAAGAAAAGAAGAAGAAAGCAGTATTAGTTTTTATTTTGACATCACAAATAAATTTCACCAAGTAGGCAAATTCACAATTACATAATCTGTGCATAATGAAGATCTAAGTAGTTAATAGCGATTGTCTGAAAGCTTTCCCTTAACATCAGGACCAAGACAAGTATGCCTGTTTTCATCATTGCTATTCAACATTATATTAAAAGTTCTAGCCAGATCAATTAGGCAAAAAAGAGAAAAAAAGAAAGAAAGAAAGAGCATCCAAATTGTAAAGTAAAACTATCACTATTCACTAATGATAGGATTTTATACATGGAAAAACATAAAGAATACACACACAAAAAAAGGAATCATAGCCATGCACTGCATAAGCCATCTCAGTCAATGACGGACCATATTCACAACACTGGTCCCATAAGATTATAACAAAGCCTTCTATGAGGCTACTGGCTTTCGAGAAAAAAAAAATTACTGACAGAGCAGAGAAATTCCTACAGTCTAGTGGCATCATAGCTGTCATAACATCAAAGCACAATGCATTACTCAGAGTCTGTGGTGATGCTGGTGTAAACAAAGCTACTACACTGCCAGTCACAAACAAAATGTGCCGTTTACATACAATGGAACATTATCGAGCCATAAAAAGAAATGCAGTACTGATATATGCTACAAGAATAAATCTTGAAAACATGCTGATTGAGAGAAGTGAAACACAAAAGATGATAAAATATATGACACCACAGAGACAGAAAGCAGAATAGTGGCTGCTAGGGTTTGAGAAGAAAGGGAAACAGGGAGTGACTACTTAATGAGGACAAGATTTCTTTTCGAGGAGATAAAAATGTTCTGGAGGGGCCGGGCACGGTGGCTCACGCCTATAATCCCAGCACTTTGGGAGGCCGAGGCGGGTGGATCACAAGGTCAAGAGATCAAGACCATCCTGGTCAACAAGGTGAAACCCTGTCTCTACTAAAAATACAAAAATTAGCTGGGCACGGTGGTGCGCGCCTGTAGTCCCAGCTACTCGGGAGGCTGAGGCAGGAGAATTGCTTGAACCCAGGAGGCGGAGGTTGCGGTGAGCCGAGATTGTGCCATTGCACTCCAGTCTGGGTAACAACAGCGAAACTCTGTCTCTGGAATTGGCTGGGCTCGGTGGCTCACACCTGTAATCCCAGAACGTTGGGAGGCCGAGGCAGGTGGATAGCCCGAGGTCAGGAATTTGAAACCAGCCTGACCAACAAAGGTGAAACCCCATCTCTAATAAAACAAAAAAATTAGCTGGGCATGGTGGCAGGTGCCTGTAATCCCAGCTAGTCAGGAGGCTGAAACAGAAGGGCTTAAACCTGGGGGGTGGAAGTTGCAGTGAGCTGAGATCATGCCACTGCACTCCAGCCCGGGCAACAGAGCAAGACTCTATCTCAAAAAAAAAAAAAAGTTCTGGAATTAGACAGTGATGGTTGCTTAACACTGTACATTTACTAAAAGCTATTAAACTATATATTTTGGTTAAAATGGTAAGTTTTATGCAATATGAATTTTATCTTAATTTTCAAAATTGTTCAACAAAATTTTTTTTTCAGACAAGGTCTCACTCTGTTGCCCAGGCTGGAGTGTAGTGGTGCAATCACAGCTCCCTACAGCCTTGACCTCCCTGGGCTCAACTGATCCTCCTATCTCAGCCACCTCAGTAGCTGGCACTACAGGTGCACATCACCGCATCAGCTAATTTTTTTAATTTTGTAGAGACAGGGTTTTGCCATGTTGCCCAAACTGGTCTCAAACTCCTGGGCTCAAGTGATCCACCTGCCTCAGCCTCCCAAAGTGCTGGGACTACAAGGGTGAGTCACTGCAACTGGCCCCAAAACTTTTTATTTGAACAAAAAAAAAAGAGGGAAGAAGGTAGGGCAAGATGGACGAATAGAAGTCTCCACAGCTTGTCCTCCCCACAGGAACACCAAATTGAACAACTATCCACATGAAAAAAGCACTCTCATAAGAACCAAATTTCAGATGAGTGATCATAGTACATGGTTTCAATTTCGTATCACTGCAAAAAGCACTGAAGAGAGCAGGAAAGACAGCCTTGAATTGCCAACGCTGTCCATCCCCCAACCCCAGCAATGGCTGCCTGGCACAGAGAGAAAATTGGTATGCTTCAGGGAGGGAGAATGCAGTAATTGTGGGACTATGCATTGGAATTCAGTGCTGCCCTGTCGCAGCAGAAAGCAATACCAGGCAGAACTCAGGTCGAACTTAGGGAGGGAGCATTTAGACCAGCCCTAGCCGGAGGGGAATTGCCCATCTCAGCAGTCGCTACATGAGTTCTGACAAACCTTGCCACTGTAGACTAAAGTGTGCTGGGGTCCTAAGTAAACTTGAAAAGCAGTCTAGACCACAAGGACTGCAATCCCAGGGCAAGTCCTGGTTCTGTACTGGGTTCAGAGCCACTGGACTTCATGTCCATGTGACCTAAAGAGATACCAGCTGGGGCAGCCAAGGTAGCCTGGAGTCACCCCTCCCCTAACCCCAAGCAACACTTTGGGAGACTGAAGTGGGATGTGTGCTTGAGCCCAGGAGTTCGAGACCAGCCTGGGAAACATAGTGAGAGCCTGTCTCTACAAAAAAACAAGCAAACAAAAACAAAAAAAGAATCAAGCAGACGTTGTAGAGTTTAAAAATGCAGTTGACATACTGAAGAACGAATCAGTGTCTCTCACCAGCAGTACTAATCAAGCAGAAGAAAGAATTAGTGAACCTGAAGACAGGCTGTTTGAAAATATGCTGTCAGAGGAAACAAAAGCATAAAGAATGAAAAAGAATGAAGCAGCTGGATGTGGATAAGTGGATCGCTTGAGGCCAGGAGTTCAAGACCAACCTGGGCGACATAGGGAAACCTCATCTCTACTGAAAATACAAAAATTAGCTGGTACATGGGAGGCTGAGGCATGAGAATGACTAGAACCCAGGAGAGGGAGGCTGCAGTGAGCCGAGATCATGCCACTGCACTCCAGCCGGGGCAACAGAGCAAGACTCTATCTAGAAAAAAAAAAAATGAAGCAGGCCTACAAGATCTAGAAAATGGCATCAAAGGCAAATCTGGCCAGGTGTGGTGGCTTACACCTGTAATCTCAACACTGGGAGGCCAAGGTGGGAGGATGGCTTGAGGTCAAAAGTTGAAGACCAGCCTGGGAGACTACCATCTCTCTCTATATATATAAAAGGGCAACAAAATGAGACCCTCATCCCTCTCTATGTATATATAAAAGGGAAAATCTAGGAGTTACTGGCCTTAATGAGGAGGCAGAGAAAGAGATAGGGGTAGAAAGTTTATTCAAAGGGATAAATATGAGAACTTCCCAAACCTAGAGAAAGATATCAATGTTCAAGTACAAGAAGGTTATAGAAGACCAAGCAGATTTAACCCAAATAAGACCACCTCAAGGTATTTATTAATTAAACCCCCAAAGGTCAAGGATAAAGAAAAAAAAAATCTGAAAAGGAGCAAGAGAAAAGAAACAAATAACTTACAAAGCAGTGCCTATATGTCTGGAAGCAGACTTTTCAGTAAAAACCTCAAGAGGCCAGGAGAGAACGACATGACATATTTAAAGTGCTCAAGGAAAAAACTTTTACCCTAGAATAGTATATCCGGCAAAAATATCCTTCAAACATGAAGGATAAAGACTTTCCCAGACAAACAAATGCTAAGAGATTTCATCAACACCAGACCTATCCTACAAGAAATGCTAGAGAGTTCTTCAACCTAAAAGAAAAGGATGTTAATGAGCAATAAGAAACCATCTGAAAGTACAAAACTAACTGGTAATAGTTAAGTACACAGAATAGTATAACAATACAATTAGGCCAGTGCAGTGGCTCATGCCTATAATCCCATCACTTTGGGTGGCTGAGGGAGGCAAACTGCCTGAGGTCAGGGGTTTGAAACCAGCCCGGCCAACATGGTAAAACCCCATCTCTACTAAAAATAGAAAAATTAGCCAAATATGGTGGTAGGTGCCTGTAATCCCAGCTACTCAGGAGGCTGAAGCAGGAGAATCACTTAAACCCGGGAGGCGGAGGTTGCAGTGAGCTGAGATTGTGCCCTTGCACTCCAGCCCGGGCAACAGATCGGAGACTTCATCTCAAGCAAAAACAAACAAAACCCTACAATGTAATCATGGTGCGCAAACTACTAATATCTTAAGTAGAAAGACTAAAAGATGGATCTATTGAAAACATTAAGTTTCCAAGACATAGACAGTACAGTATATACACAGAAACAATGAAAAAGGAGCCAGAGACCATTATCCTTAGCAAACTAATGCAGGAACAGAAAACCAAATACTGTATGTTCTTACTTTTAAGAAGCAGCTAAATGATGAGAACACATGGTCACATGGAGGGAAACAACAGACAATGGGGTCTACTGGAGGGTGGAGGATGGGAGGAGGGGAAGGATCAGAAAAAATAACTGACAGGTGCTAGACTAAATACCAGATGAAATGGTCTGTACAACAAAGCCCTATGACATGAGTTTACCTATATAACAAACCTGTACAGTACTCCTGAACTTAAAAGTTAAAAACAACACAGAAACAACAAAAAGTTAAAAAGGCGGGGACAAAGTTAGAGAGTTTTTATTAGTTTTCTCTTTGCTTATTTATTTATACAACCAATGTTAAATTGTCATCAATTTAAAATAATGAGTTATGAAATATTGTTTGCAAGCCTTAGGGTAATCTCAAATAAAAAAATATACAACAGATACACAAAAAATAAAAAGCAAAAAATTAAAACATACCACCACAGAAAACCACCTTCACTAAAAGACAGACAGAAAGGAAGGAAAAGAAGACCAGAAAACAAATAACAAAATGGCAGGAGTAAGTCCTGACTTATCAATAATAACACTAAATGTAAATGGACTAAACTCTCCAATCAAAAGACATAGGGTGGCTGATTAAAAAAAACAAACAAACAAACTCAACAGCCTGTTGCCTGAAACACACTAACACACTCCACTTATAAAGACATACACAGACTGAAAATAAAAAGATGGAAAAAAAATATTCCATGCAAATGGAAACCAAACAAGAGGAATAGTGATACTTTTATCAGACAAAATAGATTTCAAGACAGAAACTATACAAAGACACCAAGATCACTGTGTACTGATAAAAGGGTCAATTCTGCAAGAGAATACGACAACTGTAAATACGTATGCACCCAACACTGAAGCATCCAGTGTTGCTACTATAAAGCAAATATTAATAGAGTTAAAGCAAATACTAATAGAGCTAAAAGGAGAGAATGATCCTAATACACTAGCTGAAGACTTCAACACCCCATTTACAGCATTGGGCAGATCATCCAGATAGAAAATCGGCAAAGAAACATCAGACTTAATTTGCATTATAGACCAAATGGACCTAATAGATAAGCATAGAATATTTAATCCAATGGCTGCAGAATACACATTCTTCTCAGCACATGGATCGTTCTAAAGAATAGACCATACAGGCCAGGTGTGGTGACTCACGCCTGTAATCCCAGCACTTTGGGAGGCCAAGGAGGGCAAATCATGAGGTGAGAAGTTTGAGACCATCCTGGCCAACATGGTGAAACCCCATCTCTACTAAAAATACAAATACTAGCTGGGCGTGGTGGTATGTGCCTATAGTCCTAGCTACTCAGGAGGCTGAGGCAGGAGAATCACTTGAACCCGGGAGGTGGAGGTTGCAGTGAGCCAAGATCGTGCCACTGCACTCCAGCCTGGCGACAGAGTGAGACTCCATCTCAATAAATAAATAAATAGGGCCGGGCGTGGTGGCTCAAGCCTATAATCCCAGCACTTTGGGACGCTGAGGAGGGTGGATCACGAGGTCAAGAGCTCGAGACCATCCTGGTCAACAAGGTGAAACCCCGTCTCTACTAAAAATACAAAAAATAGCTGGGCATGGTGGTGCATGCCTGTAGTCCCAGCTACTCAGGAGGCTGAAGCAGGAGAATTGATTGAACCCAGGAGGCGGAGGTTGCGGTGAGCTGAGATCGCGCCATCGCACTCCAGCCTGGGTAACAAGAGCGAAACTCCGTCTCAAAAATAAATAAATAAATAAATAAATAAATAGACCATATGATCCATATGATAGGCCAAAAAAAGTGAGAAGACACAAAATCAGAGAATGAAAAAGGAAAAATTGCCACCAATACCAGAGAAATTCAAGGTTCATCAGAAGCCACTATGAGCAACGATACGCCAATGAATTGGAAAACCTAGAAGAAATAGATAAATTCCTAAGACGCATACAACCCATCAGGAGTATCTTTAAAAATTTCAAAAAAGTTGAAATAATATCAAGTATTTTCTGACCACAATGCAATGAACCTAGAAATCAGTAACAAGTGGAATTTTGGAAACTAAACGAAAACATGAAAATTAAACAATATGTTCCTGAATGACCAGTGGGGTCACTGAAGAAATTAAGAAATTCAAAAATTTCTTGAAAAAAATAATGGAAACACAACATACCAAAACCTATGGGATACTACAAAAGCAGTACTAAGAGGAAAGTTTATAGCTATAGGCATCTACATCAAACAAGTAGAAAAACTGGGCCAGGCGTGGTGGTTTATGCCTGTAATCCCAACATTTTTGGAAGGCTGAGGTGAGCGGATCACCTGAGGTCAGGAGTTCAAGACCAGCGTGGCCAACATGGTGAAACCCTGTCTCTACTAAAAATACAAAAAATTAGCCAGGCAGGGTGGTGCATGCCTGTAGTCCTAGCTTCTAGGGAGGCTGAGGCAGGAGAATTGCTTGAACCCAGGAGGCAGAGGTTGCAGTGAGTCAAAATTGTGCTACTGCACTCCAGCCTGGGCAACAGAGAGAGTCTGTCTCAAAAAAAAAAAAAAAAGTAGAAAAACAGCAAGTAACCTAATGATGCACCTTAAAGAACTAGAAAAGCAAAGGCAAACCAAACCTAAAATTAGTAAAATAAAAGAAATAATAAAGATCAGAAGGCCAGGATTGGTGGCTCACGCCTGTAATCTCAGCACTTTGGGAGGCTGAGGCAGGCAGATCACTTGAGGTCAGGAGTTCAAGATCAGCCTGGCCAAGATGGTAAAACCCCACCTGTACTAAAAATACAAAAATTAGCTGGGAGTGATGGTGGGCACCTGTAATCCCAGCTACACAGGAGGTTGAGGCAGGAGAATTGCTTGAACTCAAGAGGCGGATGTTGCAATGAGCTGGGATCATGCTACTGTACTCCAGCCTAGGCACAGAGCAAGACTCGGTCTCAAAAAAAAAAAAAGATCAGAGTAGAAATAAATGGAATTAAAACAAGGAAAACAGTACAAAAGATTAACATAACAAAAAGTTTTTTGAAAAGAAAATCAACAAACCTTTAGGCAGACTAAGATATAAATAAATAAAATCAGAGATGAAAACGGAGACATTACAACCAATACCACAGAAATTCAAAAGATCATTGGAGGCTACTATGAGCAACTACATGCCAATAAATTGGAAGAAATAGACAAACTTCTAGACACACGCAACCTACGAAGATTAACTATGAAGAGATTCAAAACCTGAATACACCAATAACAAGTAATAAAACAGAAGCTGAAATAACATCTCCTCGCAAAGAAAAGCCCAAGACCCCACGGCTTTGCTGCTGTATTTTATTTAGCAAACATTTATCTATTTATTCATTCATTCATTCATTCACTCATTCATTCATTCATTCAGAGTTTTGCTCTTGTTGCCCAGGCTGGAGTGCAGTGGTGCAATCTTGGATCACTGCAACCTCCACCTTCCAGTTTCAAGCGATTCTCCTGCCTCAGCCTCTCAAGTAGCTGGGATTACAGGTGCCCACCACCACACCCAGCTAATTTTTTTATTTTTAGTAGAGACGGAATTTCACTGTGTTGGCCAGGCTGGTCTCGAACTCCTGACCTTGTAATCCGCCTGCCTCAGCCTCCCAAAGTGCTGGGATTATGGGCATGTGCCACTGTGCCTGGCCTAACAAACATTTAAAGAACACCAATCCTGCTCAAACTATTCTGAAAAATATAGGAAAATGAAAAACCTCCAAACTCACTCTACAAGGCCAGTATTATCCTGATACCAAAACCAAACAAAGACACATTAAAAAAAAAAAAAGAAAACCATAGGCTAATATCCTTGATGAACATTAAGGCAAAAATCCTCAACAAAATTACTAGCAACCTGAATCCAAAAATACATTAAAAGATCATTCACCGTGACCAAGTGGGATTTATTTATCCCAGGGATGCAAAGATGGTTCAACATATGCAAATCAATCAATGTAATACAGCATATCAACAGAATGAAGGACAAAAACCACATATTTAGAGGCCGGGTGTAGTGGCTCATGCCTGTAATCCCAGCACTTTGGGAGGCCTAGGCGGTGGATCACCTGAGGTCAGGAGTTCAAGACCAGCCTGACCAATATGGTGAAACCTCATCTCTATTTTTCAAAACAAAAACAAAAACAAAAAAACCCCACATATTTTCAACTGATGCTGAAGAAAGCATTTGATAAAATTCAAAATTCTTTCATAATAAAAACCCTCATAAAGCTGGGTATAGTAAGGAACATCCTCAACACTATAAAAGCCATATGCAACAGACCCACAGCTAATACTATACTGAATGAGGAAAAACTGAACTAAAATCTAGAACACCACAAAGATGCTCATTTTAACCACTGTTATTCAACATAGTACTGGAAGTCCTAGCAAGAGCAATCAGGAATGAGAAAAAAATAAAGGATGTCCACATTGGAAAGGAAGAAGTCAAATTATCCTTGTTTGCAGATGATATGATCTGATATTTGGAAAAACCTAAAGACTCCACCAAAAAACTATTGGAACTGATAAAGAAATTCAGTGAAGTTACAGGATACAAAAATCAACATACATAGAAGACCCAGAATAGCCAAAGCTATCCTGAGCAAAAAGAACAAAACTGGAGAAATCACATTACTTGACTTCAAATTATACTACAGCATTGCAGTAATGAAAACGGCATGGTGCTGGCATAAAAATATACACATAGACTAATGCAACAGAACCCAGAACCCAGAAACAAATTCATATGCCTATAGTAAACTCAATTTCAATAAAGGTGCCAAGAACATATATTAGAAAAGGGCAGTCTCTTTAATAAATGGTGCTGGGAAAACTGGATATCCATATGCAGAAGAAAACTAGACCCCTATCTCTTGCCATATATGAAAACCAAAAAAAATGAATTAAAGACTTAGATCTGAGGCTGGGCATGGTAGCTCACACCCGTTATCCCAGCACTTTGGGAGGCCAAGGCAGGCAGATCATCTGAGGTCAGGAGTTCAAGGCCAGCCTGGTCAACATGGTGAAACCTTGTTTCTACTAAAAAACACAAAAAATTAGCCAGGGGTGGTGACAGTCGCCTGTAATCCCAGCTGCTTGGGAGGCTGAGGTGGGAGAATCACTTGAACCTGGGAGTTGGAGGTTGAAGTGAACAAAGAGGGCATTTTCTATGTAGAATCCCGGCAAAAATATTCGTAAGATTAGGATGATGGATAACAGGCATTCTAATGTATTGCTAATAAGAGTAGAAATTGATGCAATCTTTCTGAAGGGCAATTTGTGTTAAAAAAAATTATTCTAATACTTCTTAAAACAGTAAGGAGACTTTATTCAAGGCTATTCCAAAAGAGGTATCACAATAGGTGAGAGACTGGGTTCAAATCAGAATACAAGGACAAGTGGGGATTCACAGCCAAGAGCAAGGTAAGGCCGGGCATGGTGGCTCGCGCCTGTAATCCCAACTCTTTGGGAGGCAAAGGGAGGTGGATCATGAGGTCAAGAGATCAAGACCATTCTGGCCAACAGGGTGAAACCTGTCTCTACTAAAAACAAACACAAAAGAAATTAGCTGGGTGTCGTGGTGGAGGCTGCAGTGAGCTGGGATTGTGCCACTGCACTCCAGCCTGGTGACAGACTGAGACTCCATCTCAAGGAAAAAAAAAAAGTGCTGGTGAAGCAGTCAGTGGATAGACAATTTCTAACAGTGAGACATCATGGGTAAGGAAATTCTTACTAAACTGACCTAACAGGATTCTTATTAAAGGCAGGCCGGCCGGGTGACCAGACTAGCCAACATGCAAAACCCTGTCTCTACTAAAAATACAAAAAAAAAAGAAAGAAAAAATTAGCCAGGCACAGTGGCGCATGCCTGTAGTCCCAGCTATTTGAGAGGCCGAGTCAGGAGAATCACCTGAACATGAGAAGCAGAGGTTGCAGTGAGCCAAGATCCCGCCACTGCACTCCAGCCTGGGAAACAGAGCAAGACTCCGTCATATCAAAAAACTAAAAATTAAAAAAAAAAAAAAAGGCCGGGCATGGTGGCTCACGCCTGTAATCTAAGCACTTTGGAGGCCAAGGCGGGCGGATCACCTGAGGTCGGGAGTTCAAGACCAGCCTGACCAACATGGTGAAACCCCGTCTTTAAAAAATAAAAATAACAATAAATAAATAAAGGCCAAGGATTTGAACATTGAAGGTAGGAAATGAGGAATGTGATCAGATAGCAAAGGTGATCAGACTATCAAATGTGAGAAATTCTCTCTGAATTGACAGCAGGATTCTTTGCTAAGGCTGGGCTGGGCAGGCCAAAGATGGGATGGGACCAAGTTCCCTCAAGGAAAATCTCTGTCACTGATAATGTTTATCAAAATTAAAGGGCCAGGGACAGTGACTCATACCTGTAATCCCAGTACTTTGGGAGCCTGAGGGGAGAAATTGCTTGACCCCAGGAAGTGACTCCATTTCTACCAAAAAAAAAGGCCATGTATGATAGCATGGTAGCTCAATGTAGCATTCAACTGCTGGGCTCAAGCAATCCTCCCAACTCAGCCCTGCTCCACCCTGGCTTTTAGTAGCTGAGACTACAGCTACAGCTACACCACACATGGCTTTTTTTTTTTTGTAGAGACAATGTCTTTTTTTAAATTTTGAGATGGAGTTTTGCTCTTGTCACCCAGGCTGGAGTGCAATGGCATGATCTCAGCTCACCGAAACCTCCATCTCCTGGGTTCAAGCAATTCTCCTGTCTCAGCCTCCCAAGTAACTGGGACTACAGGCATACACCACCATACACAGCTAATTTTTGTATTTTTAGTAGAGACGGGGTTTCACCATGTTGACCAGGATGGTCTCAATCTCTTGACCTCGTAATCCACCCGCCTCGGCCTCTCAAAGTGCTAGGATTATAGGCGTGAGCCACTGTGCCCAGCCTGAGACAATGGTCTTACTATGTTGCCCAGTGGTCTGGAACTACTGGGCTCAAGTAATCCTCCCACCTTGGCCTCCCAAAGTGCTGGAATGACAACTATGAGCCACTGTACCTGGCCAATAGTGATCAACTTTGGCGGGAGGCACTAGGAAACAGTAGCAGAAGGAAGTTTTTATTTTTCATTTCATACCTTTCTAGGTATGATATACTATACTTTCTGGGTATAATATAGCTATCCCACTATTACTGGAAATGAAATTTCTTTCTATATTATTTCAGTTTCTTACTCTGAGCATACACTACATACATATGCACAAAACAAACATAAATAAATTGTAGGTGAAGGAAGGAAGACATTTTCTCAACTGGCTTTGAGTTTGATTTTATGCTAGTGCACTGGTTGGTTATTTTTTCATGCTTATCAGATACCTCAAAAAATACTTGGCTAGTTACATTTGAGTAGTCTGACTCATACCTGTGAGTGTTCTGAAAGGAAATCTGGAAGAAGATAAACTTGTGCCAGTAACTCTGTGTAGTCACAACAGCGAAAATAATAAATATGGGAAAGAATATTTTCAAGAGTGAAATCCTCCAAAGCTTTTCGATGTTCTGAAACAACAGAACAATCTTAATTAGTTTTACCTATTTGGATGTGCTGGCAATTAAGTAGGAAAACAATACTTTTTAATAACAAAATGATTTCCTTTAGATAACAAAATTATTTAACTGAAAGATGACAAACTGTAGCAAAAATTACTATAAACTATCAGTTCATAATTCCTGATCTCTCCTAATTTTTTAGAGGTGAGGTCTCACTCTGATGCCCAGGCTGGAGCACCATGGCAATCATAGCTCACTGCAATCTCCAACTCCTAGGCTCAAGGGATCCTCTTGCCACAGCCTTCCAAAGCACTGGGATTACAGGCATAAAACACTGTGCCCAGCCACTTGATTTTTTTTTTTATTTTTTGAGATAAAGTCTCACTCTGTCACCCAGGCTGGAGTGCAGCGGCACGATCTCCACATACTGTAACCTCTAAAGCCTCTGGGCTCAAGCGATTTTCCTGCCTCAGCCTCTCGAGTAGTTGGGATTACAGGTGCTCACCACCATGCCCGGCTAATTTTCCTATTTTCAATAGAAATGGGGTTTCAACATGTTGGCCAGGCTGGTCTCGAACTCCTGACCTCAAGTGATCCGCCTGCCTCAGCCTCCCAAAGTGCTGAAATTATAGGCATGAGCCACTACACACAGTCTGATCTTTTATTTTCATATTTTCCACTGTTTCCTTATATATCAGGCTATGTAAAATTATTTATAAACAAATACAACTAGTGTTTTAATGCCTGTCTTTTCATATTTTTCTTTCCTTTTTTTTTTTGAGGTGGAGTTTAGCTCTTGTTGCCCAGGCTGGAGTGCAATGACACGACCCTGGCTCACTGCAACCTCTGCCTCCCAGGTTCAAGCAATTCTCCTGCTTCAGCCTCCCGAGTAGCTGGGATTACAGGCACCCGCCACCATGCCCGGATAATTTTTTGTATTTTTAGTAGAGACAGGTTTCACCATGTTGGCCAGGCTGGTCTCAAACTCCTAACCTCAGGTGATCTGCTCACCTCCGCCTCCTAAAGTGCTGGGATTACAGGCATGAGCCACTGCGCCAGGACGCCTTTTCCCATTTCTAGTCACTGGCTTCATTGAACAGAAGTAACATAATTAAGTTTCTATTTCTTGTTTTTTTCCTTTGGACTACAAATTAAGTTAATGGCAGCCTGGGCAACATGGCAAAATTCCATTATCTGCAAAAAATACAAAAATTAGGTGTGGTAGAGTCTTAGCTACCTAGGAGGTTAAGGTAAGAGGATTGCTTGAGCCTGGGAGGTCAAGGCTACAGTAAGCTGTGATTGTGCCACAGACTCCAACCTGGGTAACACAATAAAACTCGGTCTCTTAAAAAAAAAAGTTAGGAAAAATGTTCAAATGAAGCATTGTTTCTGTTGAATGCTATAGTATAATTTGATATTTAACTAGCAACAATTATTTAAAATCATCCTTAGATTGAATGTTTAAAAAAAATTAAACAGTTTGAGGCTGGGCATGGGGGGCTCATGCCTGTAATTCCACTACTTTAGGAGGCCAAGTTAGGTGGATCACTACGTCAGGAGTTCAAGACCAGCCTGGCCAACATGGTGAACCTCTATCTCTACTAAAAATACAAAAATTAGCCTGGCATGGTGGCACGTGCCTGTAATCCCAGCTACTCGGGAGGCTGAGGCAGGAGAATTGCTTGAGCCCTGGAGATAGAGGTTGCAGTGAGATGAGATTGAGCCACTGAACTCTAGCCTTGGCGACAGAGCAAGACTCTGTCTCAGAAAAAAAAAAGTTTGGTTTTGTACATATTTCAAGATTGCACCACTGCATTCCAGCCTGGGTGACAAGAGTGAGACTCCGTCTCAAAAAAAACTTGAGGAAGGGCAGAGTTCCTTTATCTGTTTCTTCTCAATTGCCTTCAGCTCAAAATAATCCTTATGCCAAACTGGCATATTTTGGGGTGGCATATCCTGCCAGTGCCCAAAAGTCTTTCAGTAAGCGTGCCAGTCATCAGCTGAATGGAATACTTAGAACCTCCACAAAAAAGAAAATGCAGCTGACTATACTCATTTAAAGGAAATAGACAAACAAAATCTTATGAAAAGCATTACTTTTTAAAAAAACTTCTAGAGGAAAGAGAATAAAGACCTCACATCCAAAAAATAAATAAAACAAAGCAAAAGAAAACAGTCAATCAGGCTGGGCACGGTGGCTCACACCTGTAATCTCAGCACTTTGGGAGGCCAAGATGAGTGGATCATAAGGTCAGGAGTTTGAGACCAGCCTGGCCAGCATGGTGAAACTCCATCTCTACTAAAAATACAAATTAGCTGGGCATGGTGGTGCCCACCTGTAGTCCCAGCTACTCAGGAGGCTGAGGCAGGAGAATTGCTTCAACCAGGCAGGCGGAGGTTGCAGTGAGCAGAGATTGTGCCACTGCACTCTAGCCTGGGCGACAGAGCAAGACTCCGTCAAAAAGAAAGAAAAAAGAAAACAGGGCCAGGCGCAGTGGCTCAAGCCTGTAATCCCAGCACTTTCGGAGGCCGAGTCGGGTGGATCACGAGGTCAAGAGATTGAGACCATCCTGGTCAACATGGTGAAACCCCGTCTCTACTAAAAATACCAAAAATTAGCTGGACATAGTGGCGCATGCTTGTAATCCCAGCTACTCAGGAGGCTGAGGCAGGAGAATTGCCTGAACCCAGGAGGCAGAGGTTGCGGTGAGCCAAGATCGCGCCATTGCACTCCAGCCTGGGTAGCAGAAGCAAAACTCCGTCTCAAAAAAAAAAGAAAAAAGAAAACAGTCAATCCATAAGCCATTTAATTTATAAGTAATTGAAAGAATAAGGACTTGAATATAAATTACCTTTCAAAAAACTATTTTAGGCCAGGCTCATGCCTGTAATCCCAGCACTCTGGGAGGCCAAGCAAGATTCTGTTTCAAAAAAACAAAAAAATTGTTTTATAGTCACTTTATTTTCACCTAACAAGCACCAAAGATACCTCCCAAACACTTTAAAACTCAGTGCAGTTGCCCGGGGTACAGTGGCTCAAGCCCGTAATCTCAGCACTTTGGGAGGCCGAGGCAGGTGGATTATTGGCGGTCAGGAGTTCAAGTTATGAAATCAGCTATATACTAACCAAAGCCCCATGTCTATCTGCTTAATAATCCAAACATTTCAGACATAATTTTCTTTCTTTTTTACCAAAAAAATTTTAACCTTTTGAGTTGGTTTCAAACATTATTTTCTTTTTTTTTTTCAGAGACAGTCTTACTCTGTCGCCTAGGCTGGAGTGCACCAGCTCATTCTGGGCTTACAGCAACCTCTGCCTCCTGAGTTCAAGTGATTCTCCTGCCTCAGCCTCCTGAGTAACTGAGATTATAGGCGTGTACCACCATACCTGGCTAATTTTTGTATTTTTAGTAGAGACAGGGTGTCATCACATCAGTCAGGCTGGTCTCAAACTCCTGATCTCAGGTGATCCACCCACCTCGGCCTCCCAAAGTGCTGGGATTACAGGCATGAGCCATTGCACTTGGCCTCAGACGTGGTTTTCAAAGCTACCTTTGGTTTTTGGAAAGCTAATATGGAAATTATACATTGAATATATTTAACAACAGTTGCTTATATTAAGGTGTCCAAAAACATTAACTTATACCTAATAAGATGGAGTATGATGACTGAAATACATACATAGGTTTTGTCCCAACGCTTCTACGGTAAGAAGTGAGGGCCATAAAGTGGGAGGGAAAAAAAACCAGTCCAGGCTGTGGCATTTCCCATTTTGTAAAAGTAGTAGCAGAGTTTAACACTAGTTCACTGTCAAGTCATTAGGCTTTATATTCCAAATGATCTGTTGCCGAGGTCTGAGATGGGCACAAATGCAAATTACTAATACAGAAAATGCAAATTATTAATAGAGAAAAAAGGAGGATTATTTGCTAACTTACCCTCTCCCTTGTGTTTTTCTGCTATAAGCTGAAGGTGTTGAATGCAGGCAGTAGCAAGGTCTACCACTCTATCAACCATAAAACTTCCCTCTGTATCAATAAAAACTGCTTCACCTGCCACTCCTCCAAAACATTCCGGTATCTGCACATCTACTGCCAACTGCACACTGTCGAGAGAAAGATGGCAAATTAACTAAATCATCATGATCATCTAAGGCAGTGTATTTGAAACTCCAGATAATGACAAGTTAGATATCACTAAAGTTTTATAAATGCAAATATACTCCCAAGGCAACAGAAATGTCTAACTCGTCATGGCTCCAGATGTAATGTGAACCAATTGACTATATGTGAATCAAACGGATTGGGGGGAGGGTATGCCTATAAAATCAAGATTAAGGATATTTTAATATTTTCCAGGCCTCTAGAAATGGAGCCCCTTTTTATACATAAATCTACTTTCTATTTTTGCTTTTTTTTGAGACAGAGTCTTACTCTGTCACCCAAGTTGGAGTGCAGTGGCACAATCTCAGCTCAATGCAACCTCCATGCCACATTCCCTTGACTCCACTGTGGTCTGTTAGGTGAAGCCTCAGAGTCATTAATAGGAATGATCTCAAGTGGGAGTAGTGACTAACAAGCACACACTGGCCAGTTACCTTTTTTTCTTGGTGTGAAAAACTCAGGCAACAATCATTTGGATTAGTCTGCATGCTCACTGTAGAGTTGCAGCCTCTTGGCTTTCTCATTGGCCATCCCCCTTTTGTAATCTTCCTCCATTTTCAGGCCCCGGTGAGGGATTGTAGGCCAGCTCCCAGTGGCCCCTGGGAGACAGTCCCTATTTCCCGCACCCACCCATGCCTTCCCAGGAGTTGAGTCTCGAGCATGGAGGTTTCTGAGACTGTTATTCCTTCATGGCCTACCTAGCTTAAGAAGTAGCTGGAAAAGTAAGCAACTAATGTTCCCATTAGTGGGTCTAGGCTCCTGGGGTCCTGAAAGGGAGGAGCTGGGCTACACAAGAGCTCCTTTTGTGGTTTCCAGGTTCAAGCCATTATCCTGCCTCAGCCTCCTGAGTAGCTGGGACTACGTGCCACCATGCCTGGCTAATTTTTTTGTATTTTTAGTAGAGACAGGGTTTTGCCACGTTGGCCAGGCTGGTCTCGAACCTTTGACCTCAGGTGATCTGCCCGCCTCTGGCTCCCAAAGTGCTGGGATTACAGGCGTGAGCAACAGTGCCTGGCCTCTTTTTTGATATAGGGGTCTCACTCTGCTGCCCAGACAGGAATGCAGTGGCGCAATCAAGGCTCACTGCAGTTTCAACCTCCCCAACTGAAGCAATCCTCCTGCCTCAGCCTCCCAAATAGCTAGGACCACAAGCATGTGCCACCACAGCCAGCTAATTTTTCATTTTTAGTAGAGGTGAGGTCTTACTGTTTCCCAGACGGGCCTCAAACTCCTGGGCTCAAGCGATCCTCCTGCCTCAACCTCCCAAAGTTCTGGGATTATAGGCATGAGACACTGCACCTAGCCATAAATCTACTTTCAAACATCTGACTTTCAAATATAGTCTCAGGAATGAATGAAGCAGAAACTTCCTGTTTAACCATATGACTACAGTATAATTTGCAAAAGAAACATTTTTTCATATCAAAATAATTGCATCAATTTATTAAGAAGGGATACTGAAGTAACACAAATAGTAAGTTAATTTTTGTTTGATGCACAGACACACTTAAAATTAAGAGCACATACATACCTTACTTGGTTTCCTGACTATAAACCGACAGTACAAAATATTACTTTCATAATATGTTATTAAACCTGCCCTTAAAAGAAGAACATTTTATTTTACCATAATTGTGTTTTTCCAATGCCTGGTGCACCACAAATTTCTGTTGTTTTCATTAAGGGTACTCCACCCCCAAGAATATTATCTAGTGCTGAACAGAAGGTAATTATGGAGCCCTGGATATGCTCCTGCTCAAGAAGTTCCAGTGCTGTACACTTCTTGCCTGACTCAGATGTACCAGCATATCTTGGTTTATTTGTGAGACATTCTCTTCTTATAATTTGCAGAGTTTCTAAGGCTTCCTCTTTAGATATCCCAACTTCTGAAAATAAAATAAGAAAAAAAGAACCCTAATTTTAGAGATTTAAAACAGTGTAACATGATAATGGATTATCTTCACTAATTTTAATTTTTAGACAGGAGCGATGCTAAGAGTAGAGAAAGATAAAAATGTAACATTCTATCAACCATTTAACTTTTGAGTTTGGCTGGACACTATGGCTCACACCTGTAATCCCAGCATTTTGGGAGGCCAAGGTGGGCAGATCACGAGGTCTGGAGTTCAAGACCACCCTGGCCAAGGTGGTGAAACCCCATCTCTACTAATATAAAAATTAGCCAGGTGTGGTGGCACACGCCTGTAATCCCAGCTATTCCCTGGGAGGCTGAGGCAGGGAGAATTGCTTGAACCCAGGAGGTGGAGGTTGCAGTGAGCTGAGATCACACCATTGCACTCCAGCCTGGGTGACAGAGCGAGACTCCATCTCAAAAAAAAAAAAAATTCAGATTATTAAAGGAATTTGTTTTCTTAGTCATCACTTAAAGATTTTCCTATGATCTCGGAAATGATTCAACTAAAGCATTTATGAGTACCTACAAGAATGTCTCAGGAAGAAGAAATAAAAATGTACTCACTATTTTTTTTTCTTTTTTTGAGACGGAGTTTTGCTCTTGTTGTCTAGGCGTGATCTTGGCCCACCGCAACGTGCACCTCCCAAGTTCAAGCGATTCTCCTGCCTCAGCCTCCCGAGTAGCTGGGATTACAGGCATGCACCACCACGACAGGCTAATTTTTTGTATTTTTAGTAGAGAGGGGGTTTCTCCATGTTGGCCAGACTGGTCTCTAACTCCTGACCTCAGGTGATCCACCCACCTCAGCCTCCCAAGGTGCTGGAGTTACAGGCGTGAGCCACTGCGCTTGGGGTTTCTTTCTTTTTTGAGACGGAGTCTTGCTCTGTCTCCCAGGCTGGAGTGCAGTGGCTCCATCTCAGCTTACTGCAACCTCCACCTCCCGGGTTCAAGCAATTCTCCTGCCTCAGTCTCCTTGAGTAACTGGGATTACAGGCACACACCATGACACCCAACTAATTTTTGTATTTTAACATGGGGTTTCACCATGTTGGTCAGGCTAGTCTCCAATGCCTGACCTCGTGATTTGCCCACCTCAGCCTCCCAAACTGCTGGTATTACAGGCATAAGCCACTGCACCCAGCCAAAATGTACTCACTATTAGCACATTTTTACTATCTCTTTTGGTCTTATGAAGCCACAATTATCTCGTACTCATAAAGTATACAAATTTTTCACATAAGAATGAAAAATTCTCATTTTTTAACTGCCTGAAATAAGGTACAACTTTAAGAAGCACATATGCATGCATTATTTACAATAAAAAGTTTTCATGGAAATAACTGACGTAAAAATATTCATATATCACTGCAAACTAATGAGAACAATTACCCAATGCACAAGTATTTTAAAGAATTCACTTATGCTCCCTTGACTACGCAATTTCACCCATCTGACAGTATGGCCTGAGAAGAGAAAATGGCAGTTACAAAACAAGCTGGCTGAAGAAATAATGGTGAAGATGACATCACTTATCAGTTTAATATATTGGTGCTTGATTTGATAAGAATATGAGCCATAAATATGGGGCTAATAAAAGACAATGGTGATGACAACATTTAGGAAATGAAAATCTTATCCAGTTCAAGAGCCTGAATGCTGGAATCAGATTGCCTGGGTTTGTAAATTCTGGCACCACTTATGGTGTGACTTTGGACAAGTTACTTCACTTCTTTTTGCTCAGATTTTTTCTTCTATAAAACAGGAATGAGACAATACATGTAAAAAGTTTGGTAGAGACCCACTGTAATCCAGTACTTTGGGAGGCCAAGGTGGGTGGATCACGAGGTCAAGAGATGGAGACCATCCTGATCAACATGGTGAAACCCCGTCTCTACTAAAAATCCAAAAAATTAGCTGGGCATGGTGGTGCATGCCTGTAATCCCGGCTACTCAGGAGGCGGAGGCAGGAGAATTGCTTGAACCCAGGAGGCGGAGGTTGCAGTGAGCCGAGATCGCGCCATTGCACTTTAGCCTGGGTAACAAGAGAGAAACTCCGTCTCAAAAAAAAAAAAAGCTTGGTCTTATGAAGCCACGAGGCCATCTAAAATGGTCAATAGTTGTTAGTGATTATTATTATTCAGCGTCTCACATTTCTTCTTTGAAAAATCAACTTATTGAAGAAAAAGGAGGCCATCAAATTTTGGGGGACACAGTCTCCGTGCGGTATGACTTAAACAGTTAAGGTTGGGTCTACAAAACTTTTTTTTTTTTTTTTTTTCCTTTTTTGAGACAGAGTCTCACTCTGTCGTCCAGGCTGGAGAACAGTGGCGCGATTTTGGCTCACTGCAACCTCCACATCCCGCTTTCAAGCGATTCTCCTGCCTCAACTTCGCAAGCAGCTGGGACTACAGGTGCCTGCCACCACATCCAGCTAACTTTTGTATTTTTTTTTCTTTTTTGAGACGGAGTTTCGCTCTTGTTACCCAGGCTGGAGTGCAATGGCGTGATCTCAGCTCACCGCAACCTCCACCTCCTGGGTTCAAACAATTCTCCTGCCTCAGCCTCCCGAGTAGCTGGGACCACAGGCACACGCCACCATGCCCAGCTAATTTTTGTATTTTTAGTAGAGACGGGGTTTCACCATGTTGACCAGGACGGTCTCGATCTCTTGACCTCATGACCCACCCACCTCGGCCTCCCAAAGTGTTGGGATTATAGGCGTGAGCCACCGCGCCCGGCCAATTTTTGTATTCTTAATAGAGACAGGGGTTTCACCATATTGACCAGGCTAGTCTGGAACTCCTGACCTTGTGATCCGCCCACCGCGGCCTCCCAAAATGCTGGGATTACAGGCGTGAGCCACCATGCCCGGCCAAGACATTCTTTAGAGGCAAATTGAAACCTCCGTATTTTCCATCATTAAGGGCAATAATGAATAGCACAGGTCTGAGCATATCACAGTGTAATGTGCACAAAGAGTGACCACTGCAAGCTTCATATTTGTATACCTCAGGATGCAGGGGTTCCCACCAATGTATAATCTGCAGTGGTCTGGAATATGAGGTTTTGGGTGTTTTGGTGAATTAGGTAAGAGAAGAATATCCTTCCTACTGCTTCCTTAAGATTCCAGGGATTCTACTCCCTTTCTCATTCTTTGTGTCTCCAGTCCTACACAAATCCTGCATTTCTGAAATTTAACCCTTACCCCTTGGATCTTGGAACAGCAAAACTTAGACAACCAATTGTGACTCCACTATTTCCTAACCCAATTATCATGAAAAGTTACCTAACCTCCCCAAGATAAAAGTTGTCTCTCTCATCCATATGCTGAACATAATAACCGACGTAAGCAGGTTCTTTGGGGGTTAAATGAGACAATCCTCAAAGCATTCAGCAGGCATTGCCAGAGGAAAAGCAGTTAGGAAATGTTTTCACGACCAGTTCTCCTAACCATTCAAACAACTTGTAAGTGGAGTCGAGGAGCTGTTTCACGTTGTAAACGCGGCAGTGAGAGGCAGCAGAATCTGAAGGAGACTGGGCTGAACCCAAGGCGGGAGCACCAAGACTGCGGCGGCACTGACGGCGGCCAGTGTGCCAAGGCTTGCCATCAGGAATCGTCACCTTTGCTAAGCTCGGAGGGTTTCACCTCCAGGAGTTCCTCAGCAGTCTGGAAACCCGCAGACACCAACTTCACCCGCACCGCTGAAGACAGCGGGAAACGCAGTAAATCCCGCTGCATTTCAAAGCTGAACGTCTTCTCGCGCAGTCGCACAGGCTCAGCGGCTAACCCCGAGGTAGCCAAGCTCCGCACGTCCTCGCCGGGGCGTACGGCGTGACGTCAGACGTAAAGCGGAAGGGGCTGGCCACGCGGAGGTGAGCCTTGCAGCTCTGCGCAGGCTTCTATGTTTTCATACTTAGGCACCATTCCATTATAATTCCCCAAAATCCCATTTAGAGATTCCTCAGGCCGGGCGCGGTGGCTCATAGCTGTAATTCCAGCACTTTGGGAGGCCGACGCGGGTGTTTCACGAGGTCAGAAGATCGAGACCATCTTGGCCAACATGGTGAAACCTTGTCTCTACTAAAATACAAAAAAACTAGCCTGGTGTGGTGGCGCACGCCTGTAGTCCCAGCTATTCGGGAGAGGCTGAGGCAGAGGAATCGCTTGAACCCGGGAGGCGCAGGCTGAAGTGAGCGGAGATCGCGCCACTGCATTCCAGCCTGGCGACAGAACAAGACTATGTCTCAAAAATAATAATAATAAATAAATAAAAAGAGATTCTCTATCAAATGTACACCCTGACTGTAAAACAATGGATGGAGACCCTAAGAGACAGAGCAAGGCCCAATGGGTTTTCCACGCCACATTTCCTTGCCTGCACTGTAGCCTGTTAGGTGAAGCCGCAGTCATTAATGGGAATGATCTCCAGCAGGAGCATTAAGAGTAACGAGCATACACTGGCCAGTTACCATTTTTTTGGTGTGAAAAGCTCAGGGAACAATCATATCAAGATTAATCTGTGTGCTCATTGTAGAGTTGCAGTCTCTTGGCTCTTCCCGCTGACTGTCCCCCTTTCCTGACCCCCTCGCTTTTCCCGCCCTTGCAAGGGATTGTGGGCCAGCCCCCAGCTGCCGCTGCGAGAGACCTGTCCTCATTCCCCGCACCCACCAACGCCTTTCTGTAGTCGAGTCTCGAGCATGGAGGGTTCTGAGACCCTTATTTCTTCATGGCCTGCCTAGCTTTAGAAGTAGCTGGAAAAGTAAGCAACTAATGTTTCCATTTTTGGGTCTGGGGTCCTGAGAGGGAGGAGTGGGGCTACACAAGAGCTCCTTTTGTGGTACAGAGTTGGGAAGAGGCCTTCAAGCCATGGTAGTGACCGCTTCTAAATTAATGAATTTTGGGGAGAAAGGGAAGCAGTTTAGAAGGTGGTTTATGAGATCTTTCCTCGCCTAGGTGAGTGTGACTTATTTAAGAGGGGGTAACTTATTCCCTACCTATTGGCGATGATTCTTTGTCTTGACTTTTCTTTCCAGCTTAGAAGAACTTCCTAAATATTGCAAATCAGAGCCTTCTGCATACTTAGATCTAAAAAAAAGGAAAAAAGGTACTTTTGAGCACTTTAGCAAATCCCCCACATTTCAGATGGCCATAGTTATGCCAGAAGGAAGATAAGGACATAGAGGCTCAGCATGTAGTTTAATATCAATTCTGATCAAAGAAAAAGGGCTGGCCGGGTGCGGTGGCTCACACCTGGAATCCCAGCACTTTGGGAAACCAAGGCAGGCAAATCTCCTTGAGCTCATGCATTTGAGACCAGCCTCGACAATATGGCAAAGGTGGTGAAACCCCGTCTCTACCAAAAATATAAAAAATTAGCCGGGCGTGGTGGCGTGCACCTATGGTCCCAGCTACTCAGGATTCTTCTTCCTCAGCCTCCTGAGTAGCTGGGATTACAGGCGGCCACCACCACACCCAGCTAACTTTTTGTATTTTTAGTAGAGACAGGGTTTCGCTATGTTGGCCAGGCTGGTCTCAACCTTCTGACCTCGTAATCTGCCCTCCTTGGCCTCCCAAAGTGCTGAGATTACAGGTGTGAGCCACCGTGCCCAGCCTTCATCATCATTCTTAAAATGTCTTTAGGCTGGGCACGGTGGCGCGTGCCTGTAATCCCAGCTACTCGAGAGGCTGAGGCAGGAGAATTGCCTTAACCTAGGAGGTGGAGGTTGTGGTGAACCGAGATTGCGCCATTGCACTTCGGCCTGGGTAACAAGAGCGAAACTCCATCTCAAAAAAAAAAAGAAAGAAAGAAAAGAAAGTGAGAGAAAGAAATACCAACTGAGCATCGTGGCTCATGCCTGTAATCCCAGCACTTTGGGAGGCCAAGATGGGCAGATTGCTTGAGCCCAGGAGTTTGAGACCAGCCCCTCTCTATAAAAAATACAAAAATTAGCTGGGTGTGGTGGTCGTGCCTGTAGTTACAGCTACTTGGGGGGCCAAAGCAGGGAATCACTTGAACCCAGGAGGCAGAGGTTGCAGTGGCCTGAGATCACGCCACTGCATTCCAGCCTGGGCAACAGAGCTAGACTTCATCCCCCCCATAAAAAAGAAAGAAAAAAGAGGATGAATCCCTTTCGGGGAAGGGGCCACATATCAGCATTTGTAACAGTACACGTGCAGGTGAGGATAAAAAGAGATTGAGGAGGAGGAGGGAAAGAAGCATTTTTACTAGTTTTGTCTGTGAAGTAAAAAGATAAAAAGACAAGCCTTAATAGCACAGGAATTCAAGGCCCTAGCCTCTTCTCCAAACCAAGAATTCCCAAGTGTTGCCGAAGCCTAGGACACTGGGCACTGGTAAGTCCCTGTGCTGAGGCTGAAATCTGAGTACTGCACAGCATTACAATATTCTAATCAGACCCCTTTATTTACCCACTCAACAAACTTTCCCAAGCACTCACTGGTACAAAACATAGCCCTACTTCAGAAATTGCAAAGACAAGCCTGGAACTTTAAATAGTAGTAATAGGCTGGGCGTGGTGGCTTACGCCTCTAATCCCAGCACTTTGGGAGGCCGAGGCAGGTGGATCACGAGGTTGAGATCAAGACCATCCTGGTCAACTGGTAAAACCCCCTCTCTACTAAAAAATACAAAAAAATTACCTGGGCATGGTGGCACGTGCCTGTAATCCCAGCTACTCAGGAGGCTGAGGCAGAATTTCTTGAACCCAGGAGGTGGAAGTTGCAGTGAACCAAGATCACGCCATTGCACTCCAGCCTGGGTAACAAGAGTGAAACTCAGTCTCAAATAAATAAATAAATAAATAGTAATAATAACCTCTTAATAACAAACTCTTAAAACAAAAAATAAATAAACACTTATACTTGCACAGCACATTACAGTTGTCAAATATCTTTTTTTTTTTTTTTTTTTGAGATGGAGTTTCACTCTTGTTACCCAGGCTGGAGTGCAACGGCGTGATCTTGGCTCACTGCAACCTCCACCTCCCGGGTTCAAGCAATTCTGCCTCAGCCTCCTGAGTAGCTGGGATTACAGGCATGAGCCGTCATAACCAGCTAATTATTTTTGTATTTTTAGTAGAGACTAAAAATACACCATGTTTGCCAGACTCCTCTCCTGGACTCAGGCAATCTACCAGCCTCGGCCCCCCAGAGTGCTGAGTGCTGGGATTACAGGTGTGAACCACCCTCCCGGCCGCCATTCACGTTCACGGCAGAGCCCAGGATGGTATTCTGTAGAAAGATCCTCGTTTGGGGTCTTGTTCTCTTTTGAACCCACTCCAGAAAATTTCTTGTTCTTTTTCCCGGCACTCCACGACACTGCTTTCGTCAAGGTTCCTATATCCAATGGCCACTTGTCAAGCCCCAACTTCCTTGACCCATGGACAGCTTTCCACATAGTTGAGCGTGTCCTGGATCCAGACATACCTTCTGGGCTTGGTTTCCGGAACACCTAACCCTCCTGGTTTTCCTTCTGCCAGTTCCTCCTTGATTTGGAGAGCCCCAGGGCTCATTCTTCACCCCTCTGCTGCCTTCCGGCTACACATTCTTTCTGGTTGGGAGGCACTCCTCCAGACTCACGGTCTCCAAAGAGTCCCAGCCTGGAGTCCAGAATGACACATCCAGCGGCCTGGCTGACACCTCTGCTTGGCCGTCTGGCTTCCCGCCTCTCTACCTCGTCCTCTCCAAAACCGATCAGGACATCCCGCGCTCTCCCCGACTCCCTATGCCCAACCCCCCAGCCCCCCAACCCCGAACCCACAAACCTAGTCCTCGCCCAACTCTGAATGCGGCAGTCGCTCTGGCCTACACCCTTGGAGCCACCCTCCACTCCTTTCTCTCACCCCCATCCCAGCTCTCCGCAAAGGCCGTCAGCTCTGCTTTCAGAGTACAGCCAGCATCTGGCCACCTCTCGGCCCCCGCGCTGCCCCACCCGGGCCCAGGCCCTCGCTGCCTTCCCGTTTCTATGCCCAGGCCCCAGTAGCCGGTCCGAACTCTCGCGTTCCCTGGGAGGTGGTGGTCGCGCTCACGGCGCAACCGCCCACCCTCAGGGCGCCCCCTCCGAGGGAGGGGAGCCCACGAGGCCCCGCCAGATCCGACGCCCTCCGGGGTCACCTCCAGGACCCCTGCCCTTCCCGCCCAGCCCCCGCCCCGTCCTGACCTGCGTCAGGAATAGTCAGGCGAGGAGGAGGTGAGAGGAATCCGCGTCCCAAGAAAAGAGGCAGTTTTCCCTACACGGCACGGGACACGGTCCGTGCACAGATGCCACGGGAGGCGCGGGCGCTGGGGAGAATCCTTGCTGGGCCCTCGCCGTCCACGCGCCGCCTCCCTACATCCGGTATCTGGTGGTCAGCCTCCTGCCTGGCAGAGGGAAATGAGCCCACCGTCCAGCAAGTACGCTGCTGGTCTTCCCACCCGATGGTGACGAACTAAAGACCCAGCGCAGCCTGGTCTCTTACGATGATGCCTTGCGACCTCGTCTTTCTCCAGGAAAACGTGGACTGCTCTCCGCCAACAGATCTTTTCCACAGACCCATCCGCCTTCGTCCCGTAGTCTCTTTCGGTTCGGTCTTTTGGCTGGATTGACACGAGCAAGGAAGTCGCCCCCAGCGGAGCCCCGGCCCTTGATGCGGAGGTGGCCGGGGGCGGAGTCAAACGAGGTGATCACGCCTCCTGGGGGAAAGGGCGGGGCATGCAAATTTGAAATGAAAGCACGGAATCGCGGGAATAACTGCTGTGCAGCTGAGGCACAGCAATGACTTGGGGCTGTGGCTACTGTGTTTGTAGCTGAGGACGGGATGGGGATGAAACAGTAACTTGATTTAAAGTTTGTCCTGATGAAAGAGTTTGAGTTGAAGACTGTACCTGGGGTTGTAATTGTGGCTGGCCTTGGGAAGGTATCTGAAGAGATGTATGTGGTTGAATTGGAATCGGTTGTGAGGTTGTAGTCTGAACCTGGGATTGTTGTCCAGGAGACACTTGGGATGGAGTTGATGGACGTATTCGAGTCTGTGATGGACTTTGGACACGAAAAGGAGACTGTCCTTGGACATTACTTTGAGGCTGAGACTGTGCTGCAACTTGGAGCTTGGATGACTGTGCTTGGGTGGGTTGTGCTTCAGAAGGGACATGGGATGCAACAGTTGTTTGGGTCTGAACTTCAGGCTGAGTCTGAACTTCAGGCTGAGCTGGTGACTGGGGCTGGGGCTGAGCTGAAGGCTGAGTAGTCTGTGGCTGGGCTTCTGCCGGACCCACACTTGATGACTTGGTGGCAGGGTTTTGTCATGATGTACCTGCATCTGGGGTGACAATTTACTTTGTCTTTGTTCACCTGTACCTGTGAAAAGGAAAGATGAACCATTTCTATTATTCTAGAACATAAGACTGTGGTTAAAGAAGAATCTGAAGAAGATTTTCTAAAGTTGAATATTTTGGCCAGGCGCAGTGGCTCATGCCTGTGCACTTTGGGAGGTTGAAGTGGGAGGACTGCTTGAACAACATAGTGAGACCCCGTCTCTACACAAAAACAAAAAAATAGAAAAAATAATCTGGGCATAGTGGAGCATGCCTATAGTCCCAGCTACCTGGGAGGCTGAGGTGGGAGGATTGCTTGAGTCCAGGAGGTCAAGGCTGCAGTGAGCAGTAATGGTGCTACTTCACTTCAGCCTGGCTGACAGAGCAAGACCCTGTCTCAAAACAAATAAAGTAAATAGAGTTGAGAATTTTGGTATTTTGATACCGAAGGTCTATGCCTTTAAAATGCTCCATCTGGGCATGCTCAGGGCAGGACTCTCCTAAACTGGGGAGCCTGGGCCTGTTTCTTGGCTGTCTCCTGTAGACCCTCCTAACTCTCCAGAGGGCTGGCTTCTGAAGTGCAGCCTCTGGAAATTAGCTGGGTCACCTGGCCCAAGCTAACTATCAAGCCTCACTTTTCTCCCATGATGCAGTGGCAGTTAGTTATAACGACTTGTAGCAGAAGGCCAAAAAAGTGGTTCTGGACCTGCTCTCAATTTCAGGTCATGAACTGGATTTACCCACCCTCCCTGAGATCACCTCCATGACTCAATCAGCATCTACAAGGCCTGGAAATGAGTAAGTGTGGGCACAGTTACCAAGATAACCATTATTTTTGCCCCCTTTCTCTTTTTTCCTTTCTCTCTTTTTTAATGGGAGGGAGAGGGTGGTGGTAACAGGGAGTCTGTAAGAATAGGTTATAAGCTTCGAGACGCTGTAGGCTGACTATGTCAACTGTTGAGCTCACTGGCTTGAGCCACATCCTTCCAAGGGTAAATACTGGTTCTCCTATTGGCCTCTGTTACCCAGCAACGTGTAGTAGTAACATCCGACATTTCTGACAAACCCACAGCTCTACCTGCTGCTGTCGTGGAAACAGTGGTGGTGGTGGTGCTGGCTGTGGTGGCTGTAGTTGCCAATGGGGTAAAGAGGAATCGCTGAACAGTACCATTTGGCATTGTAGCTTGCATTAGCTGCTGGCCTGGGCCTGGGAGTACAGTCACTCCTGTACTCCCAGTTGATACCTGGGAGTACAGGTATCAACTGCAACTGTCCAGTAGTTTGACCTTGTCCTTGAATTACTACTGTCAAACCTTGATTGCCACCCTGTGGAAAAAACACAACATGTATCATCTTGAACTGTAGCTAAAAAAGAAAAAAAAAAAAGAATGAAAGAAAAAAAAATTAAAAACACAACATGTAAACAGTGTTCAAAGCATCAATCTGTATGTACAGCATTTTTATGTGTAACAATCCTTTAATATAACGAAAATGTGTATTTGAATGGCACCAACAGGAATTTAGGTAAGCTAAGGTAAGAATATTTACGTTGCTTAGTAGGAAAAACATCAACAATCTAGAGTTCCAGTTCAACTCTCCCAATGGTTATCTGTTCACAGCCAGTTATCTGTCCACAAACAACACTGTTTCTCCAGATCCAAGTTTCCCAATCCATTAAATATTGAATGACTAAAATTCTGATTTTAAATAATCTCATATTTTATAATTAAGAAATAATCTTTATATATATTGCCTCATTTGAGTCTCACAATGGACTTGTGACTTTGTGGGATAGGCAGAGAAAATATTATTCTTTTTTTTTTGGGACGAAGTCTCGCTCTGCCGTCCAGGCTGGAGTGCAGTGGTGAGATGTTGGCTCACTGCAACCTCTGCCTCTCGGGTTCAAGCAATTCTCCTGCGTCAGCCTCCCAAGTAGCTGGGACTACAGGCACCCACCACCCTGCCCGGCTAGTTTTTGTTTTTTTAGCAGAGATGGGGTTTCACCATATTGGCCAGGCTGGTCTTGAACTCTTGACCTCATGATCCACCTGCCTTGGCCTCCCATAGTGCTGGGATTACAGGTTTGAGCCACCGCACCTGGCCTATTCTTATTTGCAACTAAGAAACTCAAGTTAGAATGGTCAAGTACTGGCTGGGCGCGGTGGCTCACGCCTATAATCCCAGCACATTGGGAGGCGGAGGTGGGTGGATCATGAGGTCAAGAGATCGAGACCATCCAGATCAATGTGGTGAAACCCCATTTCTAATAAAAATACAAAAATTGGCTGGGCATGGTGGCGCATGCCTGTGGTCCCAGCTGCTCAGATGGCTGAGGCAGGAGAATTATTTGAACCCAGGAGTCGGAGGTTGTCGTGAGCTGAGATTGCGCCATTGCACTCTAGCCTGGGTAACAAGAGCAAAACACTGTCTCAAAAAAAGAAAGAAAGGTCAAGTACTCTGCCCAACTTAAAGGTGAGATAAAATGAGGAACTCGGGTCTCCTGAATTTTGTCTTTCAATATGTACCAAATTACCTATGAGGTATGTGTGTGCTAAAGTGTAAAAAGCTTAGGGTTTTAGATAGGTAATGCAAACACCAAGTAAGGAGGATCATTAAGGTCTGAGCAGTTACCAAAATGGGGTCTAGAAATTTAAAACTCTGTAGGCACTGTCTCTTCTGTCCAGAACTTTAAACTAGAAACCTTGAATACCCAGGAACATGATGGAGAACCAGAAAGCAAAAGTAAAAGCCTTCCCCTAAACTCCCAATGACCAAAACTGGTGGCACAAAGTCCAGGTACTAGGTAAGCTGCATATATGTGTGAGTTCCTCAAAGCTTATTTACTCTAGTTTTTCTAAAATACATTTTTTATGCACAAAAATACACAAAACACCTAGTATAATTTAAAAATTATAAAGTAAACACCTATAAAACCACCACTCTGGTCACCATTGCCAATGTGCTAGAAGCTCCCATGTGACTCACCCGGATCTCAATTCCCTCCCTCTCCCCTAGAGGTGAGCACTGTCCTCATTTTGATTACATTGTATTTCATTATTACTTTGGTACGTATCTTAGGTATGTATCTTTATAGGGCCACTGAGGTTCACAACCTCAGGAGCAATATTCACGAAGAATAACAATGGAAATGGTGCCCCCTTCAGGCAGGCAATGCAGCAGCCCTGTATCCCGACACAAAATAGCTTAGTTTTGCCTATTTCTGAATCTTACAACATGTATTTTTTTGGATAGCTACTTTCTTCTTTAGCCGACCATTATATATTTGTGAGAATCATCTGCGTAGTTCTATGTGGTTGAAGTCTGTTCATTTTTATTGCTGTAGAAATATACTACAATTTATCTATCTAACCGATTTTGAGAGACATCGGGGATGTTCCTGGTTTTTGACTCTTAGGAACAATGCTGCTATGAGTATGCCATGTACCTTGGTGCTCACAGGACCAAGAATTTCCTAGGGATACATCTAGAAGGTATACTGGGACCTCAGGCATGCACAGCTTCAACTTTACTAGAAAACATTCAGGAGGTTTCCAAAATGGCTTAACCGACTGATATGCCCATCAGCTGTGCATGAGAATTCTTTCTGCTCTGTGTCTTTGCTAACTCCTGGTTTTGTTGGACATTTAAATTTGTACCAATCTCTTAAGCATATGGTTTCAATATGTATTTCCTTTTTTTTTTTTTTTTTTTTTTTTTAGACGGAGTTTCGCTCGTGTTACCCAGGCTGGAGTGCAATGGCACGATCTTGGCTCACCGCAGCCTCCGCCTCCTGGGTTGAAGCAATTCTCCTGCCTCAGCCTCCCGAGTAGCTAGGACTAGAGGCGCACACCACCATGCCCAGCTAATTTTTTGTATTTTTAGTAGAGACGGGGTTTCACCATGTTGACCAGGATGGTCTCGATCTCTCGACCTCGTGATCCACCCGTCTCGGCCTTCCAAAGTGCTGGGATTACAGGCTTGAGCCACCGCGCCCGGCCCTGCCTTGTTGTTTTTTTTTTTATTGAGACAGAGTATTGCTCTGTTGCCTAGGCTGGAGTGCAGTGGTGCAATCTCAGCTCACTACGACCTCTGCCTCCCAGGTTCAAGCCATTCTCCTGTCTCAGCCTCCTGAGTAGCTGGGATTACTGTTGCATGCCACCAGGTTCAGCTAATATTTTTGCACTTTTAGTAGAGACAGGGTTTCACCAAGTTGTTCAGGCTCATCTTGAACTCCTGACTTCAAGCAATCCATTGCCTTAGCCTCCCAAAGTGCTGGGATTACAGGCATGAGCCACTGTGCCTGGCCTATACTAATTTGGATATCAGGTTAATCATACAGGGCAAATAATCCTGTTCCTCAAAGGTATAGATATTCTGTTTTTTTTGGGATGGAGTCTCACTCTGTCGCCCAGGCTGGAGTGCAGTGGCGCAATCTTGGTTCACTGCAACCTCTGCTACCCAGGTTCAAGTGATTCTTCTGCCTCAGCCTCCCAAGTAGCTGGGATTACAGGCTCCTGCCACTGTACCCAGCTTATTTTTGTATTTTTAGTAGAGACAAGGTTTCTTGGCCACGCTGGTCTTGAACTCCTGACCTCATGATCCACCCGCCTTGGCCTCCCAAAGTGCTGGGATTACAGGCATGAGCCACTGTACCCAGCTAATATAGATATTCTTAAAACTTTGTACCTCCATATAAACTTTTAGTATCAGCTTGTGAAGTTTCATTAAAAACAAAAACTCTTGGGATTTTTAAATTTTAATTTTAATTTTTGGGATGAAGTTTCATTCCAACCTGGAGTGCAATGGTACCATCTTGGCTCACTGCAACCTCTGCCTCCCAGGTTCAAGTGATTCTCCTGCTTCAGTCTCCTAAGTAGCTGGGACTACAGGCATGTGCCACCACACCCAGCTAGTTTTTTTTTGTATTTTTAGTAGAGATGGGGTTTCACCATGTTAGCCAGGATGGTCTCGATCTCCTGACATTGTGATCAGCCTGCCTCAGCCTCCCAAAGTGCTGGGATTACAGGCATGAACCACTGCACCCAGCCAACTCTTGGGATTTTGATGGGAACTGCATTCAATCTATTAATCAATATTAGAATACTTGATAACAATATTGGGTCTTGCAAGGAAGCAGCTTAATGTACTAGAATTTTATTTTTCTCATGCAGATTAGCCAACTAATAAAATTTTGGTGATTAAAAGGGTTAACTTTTTTATTGCTACAGCTCACTTTCTAAGGATTACTCTACTAATTGGGGTTTATTATATCCTTCTAAGAAGTACTTCTGTTTGACTCCAGGAAGTAGTCACTTCTTCAAATCAGCACATTTAAAAGCTTATCAAATAAGTACATGTATTTAAACTTACGGTAAGAAGAAATAAGACCACCTCTGCAGTTAAAATAAAGCGATGTCACTTATGTGGCCCTGTGTTAACTGAGTGAGCTGAGCCATGGTGAGCTTCACTTGTCCTTGTTGGGGGCGAGGGGACTGTGAGGTTGAAGACTATATTTGAAGTGGATGTTCCTGGAGTTAAGCTTTTCTGCCCAGGTGTTGAGGAAACTGTGTTAGGGGCAGAGATTGCAGTGGAGACAGGCTGCCCCCTGATGATCTGAGTCATTACTTGCTGAGGAGCACCTGTACAAAACATCAAAACATTAGGAATGTTTATACATCCTTGGCATCATTTTGAATTGAAAGAATTCCGTTTTCAAAACACTGAAATGCTGAGAGTCCAACGATACATTCAGATGTATGTCCACACCCAAAGATCCCACCTGGTTGGCAGTGAGTCTGTTTTCACTGCCAACCGTTATCCAGTCTCTGTTGTCTGTAGGAGAATGGAAAAAACCAATTAAAATTATTCCTATAAATGTAAAACCAAAAAGATAATAGGGAAGACAAAAAAGAATATGTAAAATATGTCATTTATAAGGCTGCCTTTTCTTAGGAATCTAACATTAAAAATAAGATGCTATAATGATAAAATAAAAAATAAGATGCTAATACAATAAAAACTTAATTCATAGGAATTTTAAACAAAATGTAAAGAATCTGGAATATTCTGGGTCAGCTGCATTTACAATAAGTTTCTCTTACAGCTATTTGACAGACAGCTTGGGAGAACCATGGGGGCAAGGACCACTATATCCTCAATACTAGGGCAGAGTGCTCAAATAATGCTTACATAGTAATTGTTCAATAAATGTCAACTGAATTAATGAAGTTTAACTGGAATGGCTCTATGGTCTTCTGAAAAGCCCTTTTTAGGTTAACTTGCTGAAACTAGAACAGGCAAGTGGAATTTTCCCCCCGTAGAACAGTTGCTAAGAGTAATTTTCTGGTAGCTAATTTGACATTTACAGTCTCATTACTAACTAGTGAAAAACATCAAATTTCTCAAGCTTTTAATATTTAGTTCCTGCCTTTTTTTCCATCTGTGAATATATGCATATTTCTTTGTGGTTTTCTTATGGCTGAATGTTACTTCTTATTACTGCACATGTACAAAATGAAACCCATTTTGACATTCAGAATACGTCCCCACACCTTTTTGTTGTTGTTAAACTTAACACCATGGTAAGATCCCTGGTTATATTTTTGTGTGCTTCTGATTATTTCTTTTTTTTTTTTTTTTTTCTTTAAACAGAGTTTCACTCTCATTGCCCAGGGTGGAGTGCAATGGCATAATCTCGACTCATCACAACCTCCACCTCCTGTGTTCAAGCGATTCTCCTGCCTTAGCCTCCTGAGATAAATCTGGTTTGAATCCCAGATTAATAGTTTGAGAAATTACTCAACATTCTGAGTTTCAATTTTCTCATCCATAAAATGAGGATAGTATTAGTATCTACTTTATATGAAGATTAAATGAATGCTTATGTATAAAACACATACACCCTGCCACAGTCAATGACGAATATACGACAGTTGTTATTTTAGAGTATTACTACTAAGAATTAATTCGTTTGCCGGGTGCAGTGGCTCACGCCTATAATCCCAGCTCTTTGGGAAGCTGAGGCGGGTGGATCACGAGGTCAAGAGATCGAGACCATCCTGGTCAACAAGGTGAAACCCCGTCTCTATTAAGAATACAAAAATTAGCTGGGCATGGTGGTGCGCGCCTATAGTCCCAGCTACTTGGGAGGCTGAGGCAGGAGAATTGCTTGAACCCAGGAGGCAGAGGTTACGGTGAGCCGAGATTGTGCCATTGCACTCCAGTCTGGGTAACAACAGCGAAACTTCGTCTCAAAAAAATAAAAGAAAGAAAGAAAGAATTAATTCTTTTAAGGTCGACTTTTGTTAAAGTACATTAAATGAGTGCTGCACAGCTAGGCGGCAGGGTTGGGTAGTTCATCATACAAACCCTATCCTCACAGGGTAGTCAAGAATCCAGGGAAGAAATGTGGCAAAATCCTGGAGATGGAGTGGTTTGGAAACTACAGATTCACTTATGCATGTCAAACAAACATATAATTACAGCTACATACGGCATTATGCAACAAAGGCTCTGTGTTACCATAGTAATACCAGCATTTACAGTTTATCTGGCAATTTACCAAAACTGTCAGTTTTCTAAGGATATAGAAAACATTCATCACCTGTAAATTTGTTTCTCCTTTATATTAGTTCTTTCTTTCCTTGTAGCTACCTGCCTCACTGACAGATGGAAGTTTGAAACATAATAAATCTCAAATCTTATCAATTGTGGCGCGGTGGCTCACGCCTGTAATCCCAGCACTCTGGGAGGCCAAGGTGGGAGGATCACCTGAGGTCGGGAGTTCAAGACCAGCCTGACCAACATGGTGAAACCCCGTCTTAAAAAAAAAAAAAAAAGAAAGAAAGAAAAATCTTATCAATTGTTAGTGCAGCATTAACTGATATAATCCATTTTCCTTTCTTTTCTCAGGTAAATGCTATTTAGGCAAGCCGACTGCCTTAAAAAAAAAAAAAAACTATGCTATATTTCATTAGAATTGGTGCCCAATTTGTAAAACAAGAAAGATTTTATCTATCTTTCCCCTTATGCCCTCAAACCATGTTTTATAACAAGAAAATTATTTCCTATCCATTTCCAAGAACTTTACCTGTAAAACCATGAAGTCTGTAATTCTTTGCTGTAGGTAACATTATGGTAACTTTTCAAATTTCTTCTGTTGATATGTCACTGAGACGTTCAATTTATAAGCACCATATTTAATTATGTCTTGCTATTCAAATATATTTATGTCCTAAGTTCGGACATTGAGATTTCTGAAAGTCTTACTACAAGAATACCTATACCCAATTCTTTTTTTTTTTTTTTTTTTTTTTGAGACAGAGTCTTGCTCTTGTTTTATATATGTTTCTTTTGAAACATGTTTTATATATGTAGTGCAGTGGTGCGATCTTGGCTCACTGCAACCTCCGCCTCCAGGGTTCAAGCAGTTCTCCCTACCTCAACCTCCCAAGTAGCTGGGATTATAGGCACCTGCCACCATGCCCAGCTAATTTTTGTATTTTTAGTAGAGACAGGGTTTTATCATGTTGGCCAGGCTGGTCTTGAACTCGACCTCAGGTGATCTTCAATTCTCTTTTGAGTTAAAAAAGCTCACTTTAATTTTATTTTACTTTTTCTCCTACTTCTTTTAACAAGCATATTCTTCCCTTTTCCCTAGATTAGACTTGCAAAATAATGGTCTAATTTTTTTTTGTCTTTTCTGTCTGTTTTGTAATTATTATTACTTGTGCTTTCATTTCCTCCCTCATTTTCTTTTTTTGAGACAGGCCTTACTCTGTCACCCAGGCTGGAGGTACAGTAGCAAGATTTGAGACAAGTCTCACTCTATCACCCAGGCTGGAGGTGCAGTGTCAAGATTGTGGCTCACTGCAGCCTTGACCTCTTGGGCCCATGTGATTCTCCTGCCTCAGTCTCCCAAATGGCTGAAACCACAGGCATGTGCCACCACGCCTGGCTAACTTAAAAACTTTTTTTGTAGAAATGGGGAGCTCACTACATTGCCCACGCTGGTCTAGAACTCCTAGGTTCAGGAGATCTGACTGCCTTGGTTTCACAAAGTGCTGGGATTATAGGTGTGAGCCACTGTACCTGGCCCTGTTTTCTTTTGAAACTTGTTTTATTTATGTTTCTAACTTCTGATTAGGAATAGGGGTATTTTTGAGGTCGGGCGCGTTGGCTTATGCCTGTAATCCTAGCACTTTGGGAGGCCAAGGTGGGTGGATCACCTGAGGTCAGGAGTTCAAGATTATCCTGGCCATCATGGTGAAACCCCATCTTACAAAAAGGAAAAAAAAAGAAAAAGAAAGAAAGAATAGGGGAATTTTTGGTCTGCTTTATTAACTCATTTATTTCAACTGCCTAGAGTAGGTGTTCAAATATGTACTGAATAAACGGAATCATCTCTAAGTTTAACTGCAGCGTCATGGCTTCAGGTTGCTATTTGAGAATTGCTTTGCAATTACATATTTGATGTTTCTTTAACTTAGTTAGAACATACTTATATACTTCTAAGCAAGTTAAGATTATTAGTATAATGTCTTTTTTTTTTTTTAAGAGGCAGAGTTTCACTCTTGTCACCCAGGCTGGAGTGCAATGGCCCAATCTTGGCTCACTACTACCCCCGCCTCCTGAGGTTGCAGTGATTCGCCTGCCTCAGCCTCCCGAGTAGCTGGGATTACAAGCGTCTGCCACCATTCCCGGCTAATTTTTGTATTTTTAGTAGAGATGTGGTTTCACAATGTTGGCTAGTCTGTTCCCGAACTCCTGACCTCAGGTATGCACCCATCTTGGCCCCACAAAGTGCTGGGATTTCAGGCATGAGCCACAACACCTGGCCAAGTCTTTTTTTTTTTCCTAATACATCTTGTTATAGCATAATATAGTATCTTAATATTAATTTCTAGCTTTACTATAAAAATGTGGCCTATACACATTTTATTTTTTGAAATTTAAAAGGTTTTATCTATGACCCAAAGACTACTTTTCCACCAAAAAGCCTATAAATATTTTTTTTCTGTTATCTTTTATTTGAGATGGAGTTTCACTCTTGCTGCCCATCCCAGTGCAATGGCATGGTCTCGGCTCACTACAACCTCTGACTCTCAGGTTCAAGCAATTTTTCTGCCTCAGCCTCCCAAGTAGTTGCAATTAAAGGCACCCGCCACCATGCCTGGCTAATTTTCGTATTTTTAGTAGAGGTGGGGCTTCACCACCATGTTAGCTAGGCTGGTCTCGAACTCTGGACCTCAGGTGATTCACTCATATTGGCCTCCCAAAGTGCTGGGATTATTGGTGTGAGCCACTGCACCCAGTTTAAGCCTATAATTTTTTTTTTTTTTTTTTGAGACAGAGTCTCACTCTGTCACTCAGGACGGAGTGCAGTGGTGTGATCTCAGCTCACTGCAGCCACTGCCTCCTGGGTTCACGTAGATTCTCCTGCCTCAGTTTCCCAAGTAAGTGAGATTACAGGCGTGCACCACCACACCCAGCTGATTTTTTTGGTATTTTTAGTAGAGACAGTTTCACCATGTTAGCCAGGCTGGTCTTGAACTCTTGACCTCAGGAGATCCACCCACCTTGGCCTCCCAAAGTGCTGGGATTACAGGGCTGAGATACCACACCCGGCCAAGCCTATAAATATTTTAAATAAGTACATATTTGTGAAGGTATAAAAACCTCTGCCTCCTGGATTCAAGCAATTCTTCCACCTCAGTCTCCCAAGTAACTGGGATTACAGGTAGATGAGCCACTGTGTCCACCTAATTTTTAAACATTTTTAGTAGAGATGGCATTTTGCCATGTTTGCCAGGCTGGTCTTGAACTCCTATTCCGCCTTGTGATATGCCCACCTTGGCCTCCCAAAGTGCTGGGATTACAGTGGAGAGCCACCTCGCCTGGCTAGTCTTCAACTTTTAAAATGGTAGCTTTAATCTAGTCACATTAAGAGTAATAAATGAATGTCTGGCATGGCATTTGTAATTTCGTTTTATATGTTTCTTTGCTGTCTCCTTGCTTTTCTGTCATTTGCTATACAGACTGTTTACTTCAACTATATATTTTATTAGTGGTTTCTATGACATTTTAAATAATCTTACTTCAACCTATTTTTCTTTTACTGGCAATGTCAAAATGAAATATTATCAATGAGTACATCTCACAATAGAGTTGAAATTTAGTATGCTTTAAAGTACTAATTCAAATGGTATTTTCTAGTATATAGTGCCAAATACAGGGAATCACATATTTCCTAGACACTGCTTAGATGTAAAATGATAATGTTGGATGGATAAATACCTGGCTGTATCATCACAGGTGTTCGAATAATTGCCTTTCCTAGTCTTGACTGTTGGAGTGGTGTTCTAATCACCGTCATACCAGGGCGGATCTGTGGCCCTGTGATTACCTATAATGACACAAAAGACAATGAATTAAAATGTTTTAAAAAGACTAAAGTATAATGGACTTAGAAGACAAGATCTTTAAACAATCTATATTAATAAAAATATCTACAGAAATGATAGAAGCTCTTGAACATTACATTTTAAATTATATTAAACATCAGAATAAAGATGGAATTTTGAGGAAAGAAAACTTAATTCAAATGCTATTATACAAAATTCCCTGCCACTGATACCAAGAACAGCCTATGGACTAAAAGGAAAAAACAAGTGTCAGTGAGGCTCTGCTCTGTAACTAGTGCTCACAGGAAAATGTGGAGTCCCGCTTTCTGTAAGCTCTAGATCATACCTGTAACCCACAGAATATAACAGGAAGATCAGAAATCAAATGTTCTTTCATAGTTTTAAAAAACTTTTTATTTTAAATAATTTTTTTCTTTTATTTTTTTCGAGTCTGGTTTTTTTTGAGTCAGAGTTTCATTCTTGTTGCCCAGGCTGGAGTGCAAAGGCGCGATCGTGCCTCACTGCAACCTCCGCCTCCTGGGCTTAAGTGATTCTGCCTCCGCCTCCCGAGTAGGTGGGATTACAGGCATGCACCACCATGCCAGGTTAGTTTTGTATTTTTAGTAGAGACGGAGTTTCTCCATATTGGTCAGGCTGGTCTTGAACTCCCGACCTCAGATGATTCGCCTGCCTTGGCCTCCCAAATTGCTGGGATTATAGGCATGAACCACCCTGCCTGGCCTAGATTACGTTTTAATTTTTATTTTGAAAGGTCTGTCTCTATTGCCCAGGTAGAATGTGGTGGCATAATCTCAGCTCACTACAACCTTTGCCTCCCAGGCTCAAGCCATCCTCCTACTTTAGCCTCTTGAGTAGTTTGGAGTGCAGGCGAGCACCACCATGTCTGGCTAATTTCTGAGTTTTTTTGTAGAGATGGGGTTTTGCCATGTTGCCCAGGCTAGTCTCGAACTCCTTAGCTCAAGTGATCTATCCGATTTGGCCTCCCAAAGTGCTGGGATTACAGGTGTGAGTCACCGAGCCTGGCCCGACACTTTTTTTTTTTTTTTTTGAGACAGAGTCTCAGTCTGTTCCCCAGGCTGGAGTACAATAGCGCAATCTTGGCTCACCAGCACCTCCAACTCCCAGGTTCAAGCGATTCTCCCGCCTCAGCCTTGGGAGGTTGAAGTGGTGGTGAGGCATGATTGCACCCTTGTACTTCAGCTTGGGCAACAAGAATTGCACCCGCCACCACACCTGTATAATTTTTTGCATTTTTAGTTGTGACAGGGTTTCACTGTGTTGGCCAGGATGATCTCACTCTCCTGCCTTCATGATCTGCCCACCTCAGCCTCCCAAAGTGCTGGGATTATAGGCATGAACCACCATGCCCAGCCCTGGCCCAAATTTTAAATTCTATTTCTTAGCTAGCCTGCATAGCACACTTCTTTGGGTAGTCTAGTGCTGTCCATTGTTTTATGCCAAGAAATTTTTTATATAAAATAATAGAAAGCAATTATTCTTCATAAACCATACTAATGTGTCATTAAATATTAAGAATTAATACTTCATGAATAATCTTCACTTATCAGAAATATAACAGATTTTTTTCCAAATCAGTACTCTGTCACAGATTTAGTAACAGGCAAAGGAAACTGAGTTGGATTAATCTTGGAAGAAGCCATCCTAAAAACAATGTAATGTGCTCAATACATCAAATCAAAGTAAGTCGGTAAGAATTCTTACTTGTGAATTGCTTGTGGTTCCTCCAGAGCCTGAGGTATTGGGCCTAATCGTGACTGTTGCAGTTCTGGGCTGGAATGAAGTAAAGGTTTGCTGACTGGCACCTGTACTTGATGGAATGATACCCAGGACTTTCTGCTGTACTTGAACAATGCCTTAAAAAAAGATGAAGCCATAATTAAAGACTGTCACTTTAATGGAAAGCATTACATGTTGGTCGGTTGCTGAGGAGAAACTACGTGTGGCAGGGTTTTATAGTGGGCTACATAAAATGTGAGATCCGAGGACTGAAATCAGTGAAAAGGAGATGAAAAATAATGGCAACAGTATGATCTGGCAAATGTGAATTAAAGCTCTTCACATTTCCCTTACCTCCTTGTGTTGCTGGCACATTTACAGCGACAATCTTGCTGTTTGCAGGAAGTGGCAGTTTGGTAATTACTTTTCCTGCCATAGTGACTGGACTGCCTGTAATTTGGAACGTCTGACCTGTGCTGGCAATGGTTGTAGCAGATGTGGCAGCTGTGCTGGTGGCTAATGGGGTATAAGACATTTAATAAGCTTTAGATTTAAAATAACCAGCAACGTACTGACTTCTAGGAAAGGGCACCAATGCATGAAATGTGGCTCATTTTGTGTCTTTAATAAAAACATTCTGCTCCACTCAAAGTGAACTATGTAAATGTTGAAAGTGAAATAATGTAAGAGATGAGTTTGCTAATGTAATAATATGAACATTATCTGTAACAAACCGTTATGGCTTGTTTGCTCAATCAGCTGCAAAAGAAAAACAATCTTCTAAAAAAAAGTTTCATTTCAGTAGCTAAAGGGTTCAAAATTCTTTTTCCTGATGAAAGTAAACTTTTACTTAATCATAATTGTATACCTGAATTGGACTGGCCTTGCTTAACCCACGAAGCAAAGGTTTGATGAAAGTTCTTGTTTTGTTGGAATGTTACTGTCCCTGGAGATCCAACTTTAGTAGTTAGTACCATTTTGGTTCCAGTGAAACCAACATGGTGAAACCCCATCTCCACTAAAAATACAAAATTAGTGGTTGTGGTGGCAGGCACCTATAATTCCAGCTGTTTGGGAGGCTGAGGTACAAGAATCACTTGAACCCGGTAGGCAGAAGTTGCAGTAAGCTGAGACGCACCACTGCCACTCCATCAATCCAGCCTGGGTGACAGAGCAAGACCCCAGTGCAAAAAAAAAAAAAAAAAAAAATTTTGTCCAAACCAAAAATCAGAACCAGCAAGAAGATACTTGCAGTTGTCAAGGAGTTGGGGGTGTAAAATTAAGCCTGTCCCAGGATGATCCAAGCTGTGAGGCCCATGCCCCGAGAGTGACAAGCAATTGCCCAAACCCAATTGCTTGGGCAATTGGGTTCTCTAGGAAGAGAGAAAGAACCTGTTAGCGCCCCTGCCCACCTCACTCCCTTCCTGTCTGAAGCACTCAGTTGAGGTGGCCTCCAGAGGACATGCTCCCCCAGTCCTGTCTGGGCTGCGTAACTGAGTCTGAGAAGCCAGTGAATGGGCTTTGGGGAGTTGGGGGCAGGGGTTGGAAGCAGAGGAAAGATGGAGCGACCTGCCAAAAGGACAGATGGCACAGAGCCAGAGGAGGCCCTCAGGCCTGCCACACGTCCCCAGACCCTGGCCTTCTGCCCACTGTCCCCCTAGCATCCCTCCTCTCAACTGGACCGAGTCTGGGGCTTTGATGTGAGTCAGCCAGGGCTGTCAGTGCCCAGGGATGCCAGGCAGTGTACCAGTGTACCAGTGGGGGAACCCTGGGAAGGAGAGGCTGCTGGAGCTGGAAGCTGCCGTAGGCACACTGACCTCTTTGCAGGGGCCTCTCTCTGCAGCTTGTATAACACAGCTCCTGCCAAGGGTGGTATAGAAAGGCACAGAGCCCACGGTGGGCTGGGGAAGGCCGCTGAAAAGGCAGCTTAAGGGCCTCCTGCTGGGTGAGATGGATTAGGGGCCTGTGGGGAGGGAGCAGGGCAGCAAGAAAGGCACCGGCCCAGCGCCACAACCCCTTGGCCAAGGCCCTCTGAGAGCAAGAGCCACTGGGTGTCTGGCAGGCAGGTGGTCAGGTCAGCGTCCTCCACCTGGCTGAGGGGCTGGGAGGATGAGGACCCAGCTGGGGTGACACACAGGGATGGGGAGCTAGACCATGGGGCCCCCAAGATAGAGGGACATTTCTCAAGGAGCAAGTAGACTTCTAGCAGGAAAAGGGAGGAGGGAAATAACTGACTTGCCCAGCTATTCTACCCGTATTGCCCCGCTGCCACTCACAGTGAAGGTCTCATCCCAGAGGTTTCTTGATGGGAGGGGAGGGGACAACCCTTCCTATCCTCCAGCCAGCCCTCTGCTTCTCAAGGACCCCCATGTGGAGCTGAGAGAAGGGGACCCACATGGTCCTAAAGTTTCCACACAAGCACTGGTTTAGGAGAAGAGCGCAGGTGGCTACTGATACAAGCTGTGCTGCTGAGAAACCTGGTGACAGTCTCTGGCTGCTTTTGCTTTGGACTCCATTTTGCTAGTCTGTGAGATGGGATCTCTGAGGCCACACCGTGGAGTGTGATGAGGACTGCTGGAGGAGTCAGGGGATCTGACTTAAGCTCTTGGAGACTTGTTTATTTTTCACCAGTCAAATATAGAAGAGAAGAGTCTGTTCCATTGATTAGACGGTATATCTTTAAGAGATGACATGCGGCCCAGCGTCGTGGCTCACGCCTGTAATCCCAGCACTTTGGGAAGCTGAGGCAGTTGGGTACTTTAGACCAGTCTGGCCAACATGAGAAACATAGCTACTCGGGAGGCTGAGGCAGGAGAATGGCTTGAACCTGGGAGAGGGAGGTTGTAGTGAGCTGAGATCACGCCACTGCACTCCAGCCTGGGCAGCAGAGTGAGAGTCCATCTCAAATAAAGAAAAAGAGATGACACGTGCATTCTGGAAATTGCAAAGTGCGATATGGCCTTGAGGTATCGTTATCCCTGAAGTGCTTGTATGTGTGTATCCATCCTTTTGACAGCTGTTTCAGGGGAGGGGTGGGACACTCTGAGAACCAGGGAATGCCATATGAGATGCTTTGCAACTCTCTATCTTCACAAGGATTTTGAGAGAATGTTATTGCTGTCCCCATTTTACAGATGAGAAAACTGAGGCTCAATAGCAGATATAACTGCCCAAGTTTGCAGAAGCGCATAAAAGGGGCATCTGAATTAGAAAGCAAAATTCTCGGGTCTCTAACAGGTCCTGTGGCCCCAGGGTCTGGAAGCATTATTCGTAGGTCTCTATGTTTAGAGCAAAGATTTCCCCAAAGGTTTGAGTCCTCCTTCCTCTAGTTAGGCTCTCGTTAGGAACAAGGCTTGGATTCTCAAGACCCTTCTCCCCAGTGTACAAAAGGTTAGGGAGGGTTTGCAAAGTGGGTGAGAAAGTCTGAAGTGGGCCCAGATGACCAGATAAGATACACTTGGCCACTGGGGACATTCTCTGGGGAGAAGGGACTCCAGGGAGGGGTACTTCAGCCTCAGGGCATCCTTGGATCAGAGCCACCCTGTCTCCCATCTCATCGGGGCCAGCCCCTTCTTTGTGCTTGTTTTTTTCCACAGTCCAGCAAGGGGGGGTCCTGGGATCCCAGGCCCACTCCCTCCTGCTGGGCGGCACTCCATCAACCCCCACATAAAAAGCTTGAGAGTGGAGAAGGGGGCGGGGGCATTCTCACTCTGAGGAGGCCTGGGCACCCTTCTCCCTTTCTGGGGAACAAGAAACTTGCAGATGGTTCGGGCCCCTTCCCCAGCCCCTGGCCGCAGCCCTGGCTCCCCCAGACAAAAAGCTGCTTTACATGAGAAGAGCGGGCTGGCCTGGCCTTACTCAGGCACTCAAAGAGGCGGTAGCCCCTGACAGCCGCGAGACTGCCCCTTCCCACAAGCTGAGGCTTTATTTAGTTGCAATTAGCAATTCTTTGCATATCCCCCCAGGGGGCTGAGAGGGATGCTCGCCCTCACCTACCAAACCCAGCCTTCAACCCTAGGAAGCCTCCCAGCAAAGGCTCCCGTCACTCTCCTGCTTTCTCTCTCCTTCTCCCCACCCGTCTCCTCCTCACTGCCTCCCCCACCAGCTCACAAACTAGCTCGTTGGCTTTCTGAGTTCTCCAAAGAGGGAGGCACCCAGAAAGGCCTAACCTAGGGTGCTCAGGGTCAGGGTAGGGGTGACCCCCTCCTCAATCCACACTGCTCCCTCCTTCCTCCCTTCCCACTTGCCACCTCCTCTCCACGTCAGGCATAGCTTTTGGATGGCTGGGAGGGGAAAGATAGAGGAAAGAGACTTTTTTTTTTTGAGATGGAGTCTTGCTCTGTCGCCCAGGCTGGAATGCAGTAGCCTGATCTTGGCTCACTACAACCTCCGCCTCCCAGGTTCAAGAGATTCTCCTGCCTCAGCCTCCTGAGTAGCTGTGCCCAACTAATTTCTTGTATTTTTAGTAGAGACGGTGTTTCACCATGTTGGCCTGGCTGGTCTCGAACTCCTGACCTCGTGATCCACCCGCCTTGGCCTCCCAAAGTTCTGGGATTACAGGCGTGAGCCACCGCACCTGGCAGAAGAGACCTTTTAAGAAAGAGATCTGCAGCCAAGCATGGTGGCTCATGCCTGTAATCCCAGCACTTTGGGAGGCCAAGGCGGGTGGATCACGAGGTCAGGAGTTCGAGACCAGCCAGGCCAACACGGTGAAACCCTGTCTCTACTAAAAATACAAGAAATTAGCTGGGCATGGTGGTGCACGCCTGTAATCTCAGCTACTCAGGAGGCTGAAGCAGGAGAATCGCTTGAACCTGGGAGGCAGAGGTTGTAGCAAGCCAAGATCAGGCTACTGCACTCCAGCCTGGGCGATGGGTAAAAAAAAGAAACAGATCTGAGGGTGAACTGGTGGCGCAGAGGCCCAGGGGTGCTTGAAGAGGGGAGGGGACTCACCTCTTCTCAGTCTGGCCTGCCCTTTGATGCTATGGTGTGGGTCTCTCAGAAGGGCTTCTGTGCAGGGCTGGGGACCTAGAGCCCTCTGATGCCACACCCAGGCAGGGGTAGGGTGGTGCAGTTTGAAAACCACTAAGAGGAAATAGAACCCCAGAGCTCTGTTTAGGCTCGCACAAATCCGCTCCTCAGTATCTGGTCCACCCGTGGCAGAGGTAGAGGAGGGCAGGGAGAGTCAGGAACATCTTCGAGCCCTTGATCCACATTAGTTTTCCCTGGGGTCTTCCCCTCTTCTTCCCCTAGTCTCCCATGGGCTTTTCCTGTCCCCACCAAGGGGAGCCCTTGGTACACTGGGGGCCCCAGAGCTGGCGGAGAGTAGGGGGCCAGCCAGGCCTGCACTCCCCACATCCACAGGATCTTCCTTTCTCCATGGACTGAGACCAAGCATCCCTGGGGGAGAAGACTCCTTCTTTCAGGGATCCCATCCTTTAATTCTGCCCTGGCCTTAAAGGGTGGCGGGGCGGGGGGGCAGTCTGTAGGGAGTGGGGCATGATGTACAACAAACACCTGTGGTCTACCTTGTTAGTAACGGGCGGGGCCAAGCAGAGGGACTAAGGCCCCTCCCCTAGGATCATCTTAGTTCCATGTGCCGCTTTTCTGGAGGACTCAGGGGTTCCTGGCTGGTATGGTGGTGAGGGGCATCTATCTCCTAGGGTTCTCTAGGATTCGTGAAAAGAAGAGGGCAGGACTGTTTTAGAGGCACAGCAGGGGTTCATAGTTGAGCTGAAATGGGCTGGGTTATTTGGGGTGGTCCTCTCCCCATTTTAAGTATTGTAGTGTGCCCTGCACATGGGTGTGGGCAGGCGTGGCTTAGTGTTAAGAGATAAAGGAGAAAGACCTACTTCCTCTTACCAACCTGTGATGGGCTCTCAAAACTCACAACCTTGGAACCTGGCCTAACATCTCAGAACCAGGGAGAAAACTGCAGATTGACTCTCAAAGAAGGGGTTCATTGGAGGCCCCAGGTGTTTCTAGAGAAGAAATTATTCATGATTATTTCCTAGGGAATTTGCCTCCCTTTCCTTTCAGAAATCCACAGCTATTGTTTGGGAAGAAAAGGTGCCCTACTTTTTGGGATTTTGGGTTTTTTTAATTTTGAATATTCATATTTTATATTTACAAAAGAAATAGAGACGAGGTCTCACTATGTTGCCCAGACTGGTCTCGAGCTCCTGAGCTCCAGTGATCCTCCTGCCTCGGCCTCCCAAAGTGCTAGGATTAAAGGCGTGAACCATCACACACAGCCTAAAAGTGCCCTCTAAATGAAAGAAGGGATGTAAGTTCCCAACTGGAAGTGAGGGGTCCGAAGTGGTAACTAGGAAAGCGAGGGCTGAGGTCCTAGCCCTAGGGAGAGAGGCACCATCTCGGGCTTCCTTCTCCAACTCTATCCCTGGGTCTTTCACTGGAAGCCTGGATTCCAGTTCCTCACAGGGCCTGGGAAGGCTGGGCATCTGGATCCTGGGACCCTGCCTCCTTCAGCTTGCTGAGAAGCTCCGGGTCTCTGGACCTGTGAAGCCCTGGTGGCCACCTAGCTCCTCTGGGAGGAAGGAACTGAATGGGGGTCAAGTGTTGGGAGGTCTGGGCAGGAAGCAGTTGTAAGCCAAAGGCAGGAAATACTCCTCAGGAGCTGTCCTCCCGCAGCTGACCTCCTCTGAGAAGACTATATGCTGCCCTCCCCTCCAGAGCTGTGCAGGGAAATGGGGACAGACGGTAAAGGAGACAGGGGCCCTGCCACTCACTGCCACCTCCCATTCTTGCCTGGCAATTTCCCTAGTCCATCCAGGTCCAGACCCTCCCCAGCCTGAGGAGGAGTTCCACTTGGCTGAGAGCCCTTTCATCTGACACCACAGTCTAGGCCCCCCAATTTGCAGGTCAGCAGGCCTTGTCTACCTCCACTCACCCAGGAGCACTGGGCACCAAGCCCCGCTGCTGGCTGGCCTTGCCTTCCTGGCCTTTGCTGTTTTGGCCTTGCTGTTTCCCTCTGCTCTTCTCCCCAGGGCAGAATCCTACAAATCTTTAGAAATACAGCTGGAACCTGGAATCTGCTGAGACAGCTACCCTGAAACTCTCTCCCTCGGGAATTCCCGCCTCTGAGTTCCTGCACCAAGCTGTTCTCGCTTCTCAGAGCACAGACCACATGTTCCCCTGTTTTCAAATGATTCAGATGATCCTGTCTGTCTTCCACTGAGCTGAGAGCTGCCAGAGCAGCTCTGCCCCACAGAAATAAGATGGAAGTCACAGATGCCAGATAACGGTCTTGTTTAAAAAACCCAGTTGTGGCCGGGCGCGGTGGCTCAAGCCTGTAATCCCAGCACTTTGGGAGGCCGAGGCAGGTGGATCATGAGGTCAAGAGATCGAGACCATCCTGGTCAACAAGGTGAAACCCAATCTCTACTAAAAATACAAAAATTAGCTGGGCATGGTGGCACGCACCTGTAGTCTCAGCTACTCAGGAGGCTGAGGCAGGAGAATTGCTTGAACCCAGGAGGCGGAGGTTGTGGTGAGCCGAGATCATGCCATTGCACTCCAGTCTGGGTAACAACAGCAAAAGTCTGTCTCAAATAAAAATAAAAACAAAAACAAACCCAGTTGTTAGCTGGGCGTAGTAGCTCATGCCTGTAATCCCAGCACTTTGAGAGGCTGAGTAGTGGGCAGATCACAAGGTCAGATGCCATTTAAAATGTTCTACCCAGCTGGGTAACATGAGACCTCACCTGTTAAAAACAAACAAACACAAACCTATATAAAAGCTGGGTACAGTGGTGCGTGCCTGTAGTCCCAGTGACTCAGGAGGCTGAGGCAGGAGGATAGATTGAGCCCAGGAGTTTGAGGCTACCATGAGCTATGGAAAAATTAACTTTTGAGACAGGATCTCACTTTATCACACCACTCCAAGCTGGAGTGGAGTGGTGTGAAGACAGCCCACTGCAGCCTCAACCTCCTGGACTCAGGCGATCCTCCTTCGCCCTCAGTCCCTACAAGTAGCTGGGATTACAGGTGTGCATCACCATGCCCGGCTAATTTTTATATTTTTTGTAGACACAGGGTTTCACCATGTTGCCCAGGCTGGTCACAAACTCCTGAGTTTAAGCGATCTACTGGCCTTGGCCTCTCAAAGTGTTGGGATCACAGGTGTGAGCCACCATGTCCAGCTAAAATTAATTTTAATAATATATCTTATTTAACCCAATAGATCCAAAATATTATCATTTCCACATGTAATCAGTACAAAAGTTGATAATGCTTTATTTTACATTTTTCTCAGTCTTTGGAATTCAGTTTGTATTTTGAGCCTGCAGCACGTCTCAGCTTGGATTAGTCACGTGCTCTGCAGTCATGTGGCTGCTGGGTGGTCCATTGGACAGCACAGTTCTAGAGAACAGAGACGGAGCCCTGGGTCTATACTTTAAAAGTCTAGATAACGTCTTATTTAAAAAAGCCAGTTGTGGGAGCAGGAGCAGGAAAGGTGGGGACAAATAAAACCCAGTTGTTAGCTGGGTGTGGTGGCTCACGCCTGTAATCCCAGCACATTGGGAGGCTGAGTAGTGGGCAGATCATAAGGTCAGAAGTTTGAGACCAGTCTGGCCAATATGGTGAAACCCATCTCTACTAAAAATACAAAAATTAGCTGGGCATGGTGGCACTTGCCTGTAGTCCCAGCTATTCAGGAGGCTGAAGCAGAAGAATCCCTTGAACCTGGGAGGTAGAGGTTGCAGTGAGCCAAGATTGTGCCACTGCACTCCAGCCTGGGCAAAAGAGCAAGACTCTGTCTCAAAACAAACAAACAAACAAACCAGCTGTATGGCCAGGCGCAGTGGTTCGTGAAAGATTTATACGATCTAAAGAGAAACCGGAGTACAATCCCTGCACTTTGGGAGGCTGAGGTGGGTGAATCACCTGAGGTCAAGAGTCCAATACTAGCCTGGACTACATGACAAAACCCCATCTCTACTAAAAATACAAAAATTAGCCGGGGGTGGCTGGGTGCAGTGGCTGATGTGTGTAATTCCAACACTGTGGGAGGCTGAGGAAGGCGAATCACCTGAGGTCAGGGGTTCGAAACCAGCCTGGCCAACATGGTTAAGTCCATCTCTACTAAAAATACAAAAAACTAGGCTGGCGTGGTGAGGGGCACCTGTAGTCCCACCTACTCAGGAGGCTGCGGCAGGAGAATCACTTGAACCCAGGAGGCAGAGGTTGCAGTGAGCCAAGATTGCACCACTGCACTCCAACCTAGGCAACTAAAGTGAAACTTCTGTCTCAAAAAAAAAAAAAAAAAAATTAGCCAGCTCTGGTGGCGAGCACCCATAATCTCAGCTACTTGGGAGACTGAGGCAGGAGAATCACTTGAACCCAGGAACTGGAGTTTGCAGTGAGCCAAGATTCCACCACTGCACTCCAGCCTGGGCAACAGAATGAGACTCTGTCTCAAAAAAAAAAAAAAAAGCCCAGTTATTGGACTCAGACTGCATGGGTTTGAACACTGGCTCAACCTCTAGCTGTGTGACCTTAGACCTGTCCCATAACCACTCTGTGCCTTAACTGTCTACTCTGTAAAACAGGCTTAACAACCCTCATAGAATTGCTGAGGATTAAAGAACTTAGATCAATGCTCGGCATACAGCAGGTGCTCACTAAAGGTTGGCTGTCTTCATCTCTGCAGGATGCTAACCTTGTCCCAAAACAATCATTTATTTATTTGAGACAGGGTCCCTCACTGTGTCACCCAGGCTGAAGTGCAGTGTGACAATCTCAGCTAACGGCAACCTCCACCTCCTGGGCTCAAGAGGTCCTCCCACCTCAGCCTTCTTAATAGCTGGGACTACAGGCACACGCCACCACACCTGACTAATTACAAGGTGTTTGTAGAAAAGGGGTCTCACTTTATTGCCCAGGCTGGTCTGAACCTCTTGGGCTTAAGCTATCCTCCTGCCTCTCAAAGTGCTGTGATTACAGGCCTGAGCCACGATGCTGGGCTTCTTGCCCCAACTAAAGGTTTGCCGGAAGATTGAATGAGAAAAACAGTCCCTTGCCCTCCAGGAGGTTGAAGCAGAAGCGAGAGCTGGGTGAGGCGAGTGAGTTTTGTCTGGAGAAGCTGTAATAGGATGGAAGAGGCACCAGCTGTGGGGGGCGGGAGGCTCTCTGGGGGGACGAGATGCAGGTTTACAGCTGGGCTGCCATGGAATTTGGAAACTCACAGTAGCATAAGGCCTGGATGATTCATTGCCGCATCGAAGTTTCTGGGGTTCACAGAAGGTAGGTCTGGAGGGCTGGAACCTGCAGAAAACGCTTCAAGGAGCAGCATGAGGTTTGAAAAGCCAGCGAGCAGCGGGTGATGCGGAGTTTGCTCACTGCTTGGAGAAAAGGGCTGTTTGAGACAAAGGGTCTGATTGGAATCAGGCCCGCTGCCTCTGGCGGGTGGCCTCCGTCGCTAGTGGCCTGCCTCGCGGGAGAGGGGAGCATCTGAGCATTGCATTTTGAGGCCACAGCACCCTCTGCTGGACATGGGGACCTGGTGGCAGCAGCACGAGTGGGAGCAGGGGACAACATGTGAGGGCAAAGTTCTGTGCCAGATACGGTCCTTCCCATTCCCAAGCACCCCTGGGAGGATCACACAATCGGAATCCCTTAACAAGTATAGGACGTTCATAGAAAACGAACAAGCCCTGCAGTGTACCCGCCTGTTGGGTCATCTTTATTTGCTCACAGCTGGTGTAGATGAACGTGTACTATATTAAGTTTATTTCACCTCATAATGCTTATAGGGCTGTGGATTAGAGGCAAATAATGATAACAGCTAATGTTTATATAGCCCTATGATGTGCCAAGTTAGATTTTATATCATTTTACAGGTGAGGAAACTGAGGCACAGAGAGATTTTTTTTTTCTTTTTTTTTTTTTTAAATAACCAGCATGGCTGGGAGCGGTGGCTCACGCCTGTAATCCCAGCACTTTGGGAGGCCGAGGCGGGTGGATCACAAGGTCAAGAGATCGAGACCATCCTGGTCAACATGGTGAAACCCCGTCTCTACTAAAAATACAAAAAATTAGCTGGGCATGGTGGCGCGTGCCTGTAATCCCAGCTACTCAGAAGGCTGAGGCAGGAGAATTGCTGGAACCCAGGAGGCGGAGGTTGCGGTGAGCCGAGATCGCGCCTATTGCACTCCAGCCTGGGTAACAAGCAAAAACTCCGTCTAAAAATACTGTTTCTCTGAAATAATCAAGGCCATTTTCCCCTTTACACGAGAGATGTTAAGTCCTGGGTGTTCCATGTATCTAGACATTCCTAGTTCTGTTCCTGATTCTCAGACCACTGCTAAATAATTTTTTTTTTTTTTTTTTTTTTTTTGAGACAGGGTCTTGTTTGGTTGCCCAGGCTAGAGAGCAGTGGCAGGATTTCAGCTCACTGCAGCCTTGACCTCCCTGGCTCAAGCAATCCTCCTGCCTTAGCTACTCGAGTGACTACAGGCATGTGCCACCATGCCTGGCTAATTTTTGCATTTTTTTGTAGAGACAGGGTTTTGCCATGCTGCCCAGGTGGGTCTCAAACTCCTTCAGCTCAAGCAATCTGCCTGCCTCAGCCTCCCAAAGTGCTGGGATTACAGGGGTGAGCCACGGCTCCTGTCTTAAATAATTTTTTTTTTTTGAGACGGAGTTTCACTGTTGTTACCCAGGCTGGAGTGCAATGGCCCGATCTCGGCTCACCGCAACCTCCGCCTCCTGGGTTCAGGCAATTCTCCTGCCTCAGCCTCCTGAGTAGCTGGGATTACAGGCACGCACCACCATGCCCAGCTAATTTTTTGTATTTTTAGGAGAGACGAGGTTTCACCATGTTGACCAGGTTGGTCTCAATCTCTCGACCTCGTGATCCACCCGCCTCGGCCTCCCAAAGTGCTGGGATTACAGGCTTGAGCCACCGCGCCCGGCCAATTTTTTTTTTTTAAGTGAGGGGTGGCTGGGTGGAGTGGCTCACACCTGTAATCCCAGCACTTTGGGAGGATGAGGTGGGTGGATCACTCAAGGTCAGGAGTTCAAGACGAGCCTGGGCAAAACAGCGAAACCCTGACTCTAATAAAAATACACACACACACACAAAATCGCTGGGTGTGGTGGTCTGCACCTGTAGTCCTGGAGCTCAGTGTTTTTATTCTTTGGCAATACAGGCTGATTCTTTTTTTTTTTTTTTTTTTTTTTTTGAGACAGGGTCTCAGTCCGTTGCCTAGGCTGGAGTGCAGGGGTGCAATCTCAGCTCACTGCAACCCTTGCCTCCCAGGCTTAAGCAATCCTCCCATCTCAGCTTCCTAAATAGCTGCAACTCTAGGTGTGCACCATCACGCCCAGCTAATTTTTTCGTATTTTTTATAGAGACAGGATTTCACCATGTTGCCCAGGCTGGTCTGGAACCCCTGAGGTCAATGGTTTCACCATATTTCCCATGCTGGTCTCAAACTCCTGAGTTCAAGCAATCCACCTGCCTCGGCCTCCCAAAGTGCTGGAATTACAGGCGTGAGCCGCTGTGCCTGGCCCTGCTAAACACAGTGCTAGAATATCTGCAACTTACTTCCAAATGGTTCAGAAAAAAACCCAAACATAAATTTACATATATAGAGAGGAAGAGAGAGAGAAATTTTGCAATTTAAGAATCTTGAATTATAAACTTAAAAATGGTTAAAATGGCAGATTTTGCTACATATAATTTACAATAAACTTTCTGTACAATAAACAGGGCATGTGGGGGCTGCATGCTGTTATTCTGCAGATATACTGAGGAGGAAAGTTGACCAGCTGCTAAGGGACTTGACCATAGTCAGACAATCTGGTTCTGTCTTCCATAGCTACAGGAGCCAGGGCAAGTTTCTTATCTCTCAGCCTCAGTATTCTCATTTGTAAAGTGGAGATTATCAAATTTCTTGCCTCTTAATGTGTAAGTAATGTGTCAAAAATTACTTCAATAATCCATGTAAAGTATTAAGCATAGTGCCCGGTATAGAGCCAACTCTCAGGTCCTTCAGTTCTGGAAAATGTTCATGTATTATTTCTTGTATTATTACGTTCATTTATTATTGACAGGGAATGATTTTCTTTCTTTCTTTTCTTTTTTTTTTCAGGGTCTCACTCTGTCACCCAGGCTAGAGTGCAGTGGTGGGATCACGGCTCACCGAAGCCTTAACCTCCCAGACTCAGGTAATTCTCCCACCTCAGCTTCCCGGGTAGATGGGACTGCAGGTACACATGGCCACAGTGGCTATTTTTATATTGTTTCTAAAGATGGGGGTTTCTCCATGTTGCCCAGGCTAGTTTGAAACTCCTGGCCTCAAGTGATGTGCCTGCCTTGGCCTCCAAAAGTGTTGGGATTACAGGTGTGAGCCACTGTGCCCAGACTGTTCTTTCTTTGTGTATGTGCTTTTGTTTGTTTTGTTTTATGAAATGGAATCTCGTTCTGTCACCCAGGCTGGAATGCCTAGGCTGGAGTGCAGGGGTGCAATCTCAGCTCACTGCAACCTCTGCCTCCCGGGTTTATACAATTTTCCTGCTTCAGCTTCTGCAGTAGCTGGGATTACAGGTGTGTGCCACCACTCCTGGCTAATTTTGTATTTTTAGTAGAGCCGGGTTTCACTGTGTTGGCCAGGCTGGTCTTGAACTCCTCACCTTAGTTGATCCACCTTCCTCGGCCTCCCAAAGTGCTGGGATTACAGGTATGAGCCACCAGGCCTGACTTGCTTGCCTTGCCTGACTTCCTTCCTTCCTTTCTCCCTCCCTCCTTCCCTTCCTCTTTTTCTCCTTCCCTCCCTCCCTCTCTTTCCTTCCTTCCTTCCTCTTTTCCTCCCTCCTTCTCTCCCTCCCTCCCTCTCTTCCTTCCTTCCTCTCCTTCTCTCTTTCTTCCTCCCTCCCTCCTCCATCACTCTCCCTTTCTTTCAAGACAGGATTTTGATCTGTAACCGAGGCTGGATTGCAGGGGTGTGCTCACTGCAGCCTGAACCTCCCAGGCTCAAACGATCCTCCCACTTCAACCTCCCAAGTAGCTGGGACTACAGGTGCATGCCACCATACCCGGCTAATTTATTTTATTTTTTGTAGAGACAGGGTCTTACTTGTTGCCCAGGCTGGTCTTGATTTTCTTTTTTCTTTAGTGACAGGGTCTTGCTCTGTCTCCCAGGCTGGAGGATTGCAGTGGTGGGATCATACCTCACTGCAACCTCGAACTCCTGTGCCCAAGTGATCCTCTGGCCTCAGCATCCCAAAGTGCTGAGATCAGAGTCATGAGCCACTGTGCCTAGCTGACAGGTACTTTTTGTGACAGAGGTGAGTTTGAAGTCCATGTTCACCTGATGCCATGGTCTTGGTTTATATACCCTAGAAGAAATCTGTTCCTGTTAATCTTTGTGTCTTCCATAGTACCTCAACCATGACACTCAATATATGTTTCTGCAGCCAGGCGCGGTGGCTCACATCTGTAATCCGAGCACTTTGAGAGGCTGAGGTGGGCGGATGACGAGGTCAGAAGTTCCAGACCAGCCTGGCCAACATGGTGAAACCCCATCTGTACTACAAATACAAAAATTAGCTGGGTGTGATGGCGGGCGCTGGTAATGCCACCTACTTGGGAGGCTGAGGCAGGAGAATCGCTTGAAACCAGAAGGCAGAGGTTGCAGTGAGCCGAGATTGCTCCACTATACTCCAGCCTGGGCGAAAGAGCAAAACTGCGTCTCAAAAAAAATATGTTTCTGGCCGGGCGCGGTGGCTCACGCCTATTAATCCCAGCACTTTGAGAGGCCAAGGCGGGTGGATCACAAGGTCAAGAGATCGAGACCATCCTGGTCAACATGGTGAAACCCTGTCTCTACTAAAAATACAAAAATTAGCTGGGCATGGTGGTGCACACCTGTAGTCCCAGCTACTCGGGAGGCTGAGGCAGGAGAATTGCTTGAACCCAGAAGGCAGAGGTTGCGGTGAGCCGAGATCGTGCCGTTGCACTCCAGTCTGGGTAACAACAGCAAAACTCCGTCTCAAAAAAAAAATGTTTCTGCAGTTGTTTTGCTCTAAAACATCCTTCAGTGGCTTCCAGAGGAAATTTCTCTGAAAGCTTGCAGGTAAAAAAAAAAAATGTGATTTTTTCTCTTTCATAGTTGATTAATGGTTTGGCTGGGTATAGATTTCTAGGTTGGTATATTACTGCCCAGTCTCCTCTTCTCTGGTGAAGTTCAACATCATTCCAATTCCCAGTCCTTCATATGTGACCTATTTTTTCTCTCTGGAAACCTTTAGGAAGCTCTCTTTGGCCCACATGCTCTGAAATTTCACAAGGCTGTGCCTGGCAGCAAATTTTTAAGTTTTTAAGGGATGGGGGTTCACCATATTGCCCAGACTGGAGTGTAGTGGCTATTCACAGGCATGATCATAGCACACTAGTCTTGAACTCCTGGACTCAAGCTATCCTCCTGCCTCAGTCTCCCCAGTAGCTGGGATACAGGCATGCTCCACCATACCCAGTTTTTTAATGTGCTTTTCTTCCATTTTCCCTTGTTAGTAAGTCCTACTCTTCAGATATTGAATTGATGCTGACATGTTCTTATTCATTCTTTCCTGTTTTCCACCTCATCCATTCAGTGAATATTTAGTGTGTACTATGTCATTAGTCTAGGTGCTGGGAAGATAGAAACAAAATTAAAAAAAACCTCTGCCCTCATAGAGTTTATATTACATACTAGAAACTGATCTATCTTTCCTTCTTTCTTTCCTCTTTCTTTCTTCTTTCCCTCCCTCCCTTACTTCCTTTCTTTCCTTCTTTCTTCTCTCTCTCTCTCTCCTCCTTTTCCTTCTTTCTTTTTTTCCCTCTCTCTCTCTTTCTTCTTTTTGATGGAGTTTCTGTTCTCATTGCCCAGGCTGGAGTGCACTGGCTCGATCTTGGCTCACCACAACCTCTGCCTCTTGGGTTTAGGCGATTCTCCTGCCTCAGCCTACCGAGTAGCCAGGATCACAGGCTTGCGCCACCAAGTCCGGCTGATTTTGTATTTTTAATAGAGACATAATGTCTCCTTGTTGGTCAGGCTGGTCTTGAATTCCTGACCTCATGTGATCCGCCCGCCTGGGCCTCCCAAAGTGCTGGGATTACAAGCATGAGCCACCACACCTGGCGAGAAAGTGATCAGTACTTTCTAATGGAGAAAAATGTAACTAGAGAAAGAGGCTAAAATTAGGGAGTTCAGAACACAGTGCTCTGTTTTAAACAGGGTGATCAGGGAAGTTTGTTTTTTCTTTGTTTCTTGAGATGGAGTCTTGCTCTGTTGTCAGACTGAATTGCGGTGGTGCAATCTTGGCTCACTGCAACCTCTGCCTTCCAGGTTCAAGTGATTCTCCTGCCTCGGTCTCCCAAGTAGCTGGGACTACAAGTGAGGACCACCACACCCAGCTAATTTTTAGTAGAGACAGGGTTTCACCATCTTGGCCAGGATGGTCTTGATCTCTTGACCTCATGATCCGTCCACCTTGGCCTCCCACAGTGCTGGGATTACAGGCGTGAGCCATCGTGCCTGGCCAATTGGGGAAGATCTTAATGAGAAAGTAGTTTTATGGCAGGGTATGATGGCTTACACCTGTAATCCCAGACCTTTGGGAGGCTGAGGCGGGTGGATCAACTAAGGTAAGGAGTTTGAAACCAGCCTGGCAAGATGGCAAAACCCCATCTCTACTAAAAGTACAAAAATTAGCTGGGCATAATGGTGCTTGCCTGTAATCCCAGCTACTTGGGAGGCTGAGGCAGGAGAATCGTTTGAATCCAGGAGGCAGAGGTTGCAGTGAACCAAGATCACGCTACTGCACTCCAGCCTAGGCAACAAGAGCGAAACTCCATACCAAAAAAAAAAAAAAAAGAATGTACATTTTGAGTAAAGACCGGAAGATGAAGGAGCAAGCCATGGCGATATATGAGAAAGAATGATAAGCAGAAAGAACAGCAAATATATAAGCCTATAGGTGGGGCAGGCTGAGGCAAGAACAGGCCTGATGGGATCAAGGTACAGCCAAGAGGTCATTATGTCCAGAGGGAAGGGAAACAGGGGTGCAGAGAGGAAAATGAGGTCTGAGAGGTGAGGTGGTAAGAGGTGAACTTTGTATTGTAAGTAACATGGGAAGCTCCTGAGCGTTGAATCAGGGGACAACAAATGTGATCTGACTGGCCTTCAACAAGATCACCAGAGCTCCTCTGTAGCATGTATGCTGCCAGGGTAGGAGCAGAACACTTAGTAGCTACTGCAATCATTCAGGAGAAAGTAGAGGTGGTTTAGGCCAGGGTGTCTTTTTACTCTGTTTCCTGGGTGATTTCCCGAGTAGCTGGGACTACAGGCTCGCACCACCCTACCTGGCTAACGTATTTTTTTTTTTTTTGGAGATGTAGTGTTACTCTTGTTACCCAGGCTGGAATGCAGTGTTGTGATTTCAGTTCACTGCAACCTTCGCCTCCCAGGTTCAAGCGATTCTTCTGCCCTAGCCTCTTGAGTAGCTGGGACTGCTACTCATTAGCACCAACATGCCCAGCTGATTTTTCTATTTTTAGTAGAGATGGGGTTTCACCATGTTGGCCAGGCTGATCTAGAACTCCTGACCTCAAATGATCCGCTCGCCTTGGCCTCCCAAAGTGCTGGGATTACAGGTGTAAGCCACCATGCCCAGCCTTAATGTCTGTATTTTTAGTAGAGATGGGGTTTCATCATGTTGGCCAGGCTGGTCTGGAACTCCTGACTTCAGGTGATCCACCCACCTTGGCCTCCCAAAATGCTGGAATTACAGGCATGCACCACCACGCCTGGCCTAATGTAGTCTCTTATTTCCCTGATGTGTTCCCTTGTACGCGGATGTGATCTAATGTTTCTCTGGATATTGATAATTCTTTTGATGGTTTCTTCTGTTCCTTTCATTATCTCTGGCGCCTCTGAATTCCTTTTTTGGGGGAGGGGGGCTGTTGCTGTCATCATAGCTCACTGCAGCCTCCAATTCCTGGGTTCAAGCAATCCTCTTGCCTCATCCTCCCAAGTTGCTGGGACCACAGGCACATGACATCACTCCTAGCTAATTTTAAAATTCTTTTGTAGAGATGGGGTCTTACTATGATGCCCAGGCTGGGGGTGTTTCTATCTTTCCTGTTACAGGTTCCCTTCAAATGTCTGGTAATCTTTGGCTATCCATTCATTACAAGGCACTAAAATGCTTAGTGGATGGGGCTTCCTGAGTGATGAACTTCTCTGCAGGGTATTTGGGCAGAAACACGATTTTACATAGGAAGACACCTCCCTAGCCTCACTCCCACTGTTGGTACATGAAGGTTTCTCTTCCCTAAGCTAGTCAGTTTTCTAGAGAGTGTTCCTGTGGTCTTCTTGGAGAAGTCAGACTCTCTGACCAGAATGGAGGCTTTACCATACCCTCCCATTTTCAGCATGGTTACTCCTTCTCACCTATGCCAGGTATGTTTAAAGTCCAGTCTCTCTGGTTCAGCCTTTCCAGAGGGAAAACCTCTAGTTTGCTACCTGGGTGGGAAAAGAGATGTCGAGTCTTCAGTGGCACCAGGTGCTTCCACTTCCTGAGCCTTGCTGGTGCACTTCAGCATTCATCAACTTCTTTCCTGTCTTCTCCTACTCCATGACTTCTTTTCCTCCACTCTACTAAAGTCATTTCCATTTATCTATGCTCTCCGGCCTCCAAAATGTTGACATCTGTTGTCTGCCATTGTCCCTTCTCCAAGTCTCTTTGTCCACGTGAACTGATGCGCTTCTTATTCCTTTACTGTCATTTCAGTGGGCTTTTGAGAGGGAGGTCAATGTGGTGTGTACCCCTGTGATTCAATCTGCCACATTACCCCTAAAGTCTCTTTACAACGTTTGAATTCTGTGTGCCCTGCCTCCCCTTAGATGGAAGCATAGGCTGAAGCATGGGTGGGGCAAAGGGTAACAAATAGAAAACACACACCCTTCCTCCAAAAAATTACATTCCATTTGACTCTTTCAGGGCAGGGTAACAGCCATTTTTCCATCGTGTGATTTCTGTCAACTACTCTTTTCAAAAGTAAGGAAGTCCTGCCACCTTTCTATGTGTTTTATGTATCTTGGTAGGAGTGCTGGAGGGCTGGGGGAAAAATCCGATTCTTGACTCTCACAGTCAGCACTAGGCAGGAGGAGCAGAGATTACGGAATCCAATTTCCTTACTGTATAAAACAGGAAACTGAAGCCCCGAGAGCTTTAGTCGATTTGGATCAACTTTGGTCCCTTGAGAAATAATTTTCTCAAAGGATGGCTCAGTATCAAGCTCCTTGATTTGGGTCTAATGTTCCCTAGGCCTCAATGCTGTGCCTCAGATCAAAGGCGCTTTCAGAGCCTGTCCCTCTCAACACTGCTGGTATATGAAGGTTTCTCTTCCCTAAGCTAGTCAGTTTTCTAGAGAGTGTTCCTGTGGTCTTCTTGGAGAAGTCAGACTCTCTGACCAGAATGGAGGCTTTACCATACCCTCCCATTTTCAGCATGGTTACTCCTTCTCACCTATGCCAGGTATGTTTAAAGTCCAGTCTCTCTGGTTCAGCCTTTCCAGAGGGAAAACCTCTAGTTTGCTACCTGGGTGGGAAAAGAGATGTCGAGTCTTCAGTGGCACCAGGTGCCACTTTACTTTTTTGTGGCACTTGTTGATATTTAAAAATATTTAATTATTTTACGAGTTATATGACTTCCACCGGAATGAAAGCCCCCTGAGAGGAGATCCTTCCTGTCTCGTTCACCGTTGAATCCTCAGGGTGAACGAGAGTCGAAGTTAAGTAATCTAGCTCTAAAGTCGCGATTTCAGCCCAACATTTAGTGAAGACGATAGACTTCTGAACACACGGGAAGCAACAGTGACGAAAGATACCCGGAAGTGAGCGACAGCTAACCTTCCAGATCCGTCCTCACAGTGGCCCCTTTGACCTTTCCCTCCGGAAGCTCTCGCGGCTCTCGGGTGCGAGTGCGCACGCGCGCCCACTGCGGTCGTCCGTGTGGCGCGCGGAGCTGGGGCCGGAGGGATGGGTCCGCCTCCAAGGCTGGCCAGTGCCTGCGCCACGGGACTCCCGTCAGGACGCGCATTCTCATAACCTCTCTCAGCTGCGCGCGCCGGCGGGGCGTGGTAGGAGGCGGGGAAACGGGAAGGGGCGGTTGTCACCATAGGGAAGGAGCGAACCGGAGAGTGTCGTCCTGAGAGGAGTGAAGGCGGCAAAATGGCGGACCGCTTCTCCCGCTTCTACAAGGACCGACACTTCCCGGTAAACACGGGCGTCGCCAAGGATGCGGGGAATGCGCTGGTCGAGTCCAGATCTCCTACATCTCCGGCTCCCAGCCCTCTTTCCTTCCAGTCTTTGCTCTACCTTGCGAACCGGCTCGCTCTTCTCCGGTCTCTGCGTTCTCCAGGGGCCTCCCGACTTGAGGGAGGCCGCATCTCCTCTCCGCCTCATTCTCTTACCTCTGAAACTCAGGCCGCCGGGCTTGGGGCTTCCACCTCTTGGCGTCGGATTTCGGAACCCCGGCCTGGGCGTTGTGTGGGGGTCTGTGCCCTCGGGGTTTGCCCGGCCTGTGCCGGCGAAGGGCTGGCTCCCAGGGGACAAAAGGGGTGGTTGGGTTGGGCTGGGAGGGCTTCCGAATCCTGCGATTTTGCTCTCGCGGACCCTTTTGGGGTCCTTCTCTCTTCTTCCTTCACTGTGAGGAAGAACAAGAAGAAGAATCTCAGTGTTTCACTGGCTGCCTCGTTATCAGACGCCTTACTGGTTAGTGAAACATTGAGGTTTCCTGGGGCGTAAGTGTTGCTGTTGTTATTAGACTGTTGGGCTTGGAAAACAGTAAGTTACTGGACTATGGTCCGATGTAAGCTTAACCTCAAATCCTATCTCGAAAGAAGATTTGTAAGAAGCGTAATGGTAATGGGCCTTCCGTAATGATAATGGTCACTAGTGCCAACAGCTTGCTTTTTCTTTCTCCAGTTGCGAATGTTAGTATGGAAAAATGCCCTTATGATGGCAACCTCTATTGAGTAAAAAATAAAGGCCAAATTCGTATAGCTCATTTTTTCTTCGCTTAAAATACTTTGTTGTTTAAATCGTTACCGCGGAAATCTCGAAGACTAAAAGGGATTTCGTAGAGATTGGCTATTTGTAGGTAAAATACATCCGTAGTCTCAGAGAAACCACTGCATTACTACCGCATATCCTGGCAACTGCAATTTGGGTCAAGGGATGAATCTCAGAACTCCAGTTTTTATCCCGCTGCAGATCCTACTCAAAGCAATACGAAAGCACTCCAGCTGTGTTTTATAAGGCAGTTTAAAGGGTTGGATTCCCTGAGATGATAGGATTGGTAAATAAATAGGTAAAGCAGTTTAACAATTTTACCCAGCACTGTTAGCGGTCTATCTAGTACATAGAAGGCTTATGAGAAGTTTTGCAGCAGTAAGCGATCTGGGGGCTGTTGAAAAGCCTTGTGATCATGCGCTTGCTGTATAGCTGCAGCACAATACGGAAGAATCTCAAGGTGTTCTAAGGATGTAAGGCAGATTCACCGAAGTTTGGAAGCAGTTCATGTTAGCCTTTTGATCCCTGAGAAATATATGTATTTTTAGCAAGCACTGTAAAATACGAGTAGGCTGCAAGTTGTATGAGTTTTATTGATTTTTAAATTACCAATAGAGACATATTGATAATCAAAGCCTGAAAATGCTTTTCAGAGGAGAGAATCTCAAGGTGACCTAATAAAATTGAAAATGGATACTATGGACAATTCAGTTTTGAGGAAAGATGATTGTGAACCACAGAATTCCAGCAGGCTTAACAAACAGGATTTTCAGGGCCTTTAAGGAAGATTTTGAAAATTGTGGATAGCAGAGTGTGAATGCTGTTTCCTGAAAAAAAAAAAAAAAAAAAAAATTTTTTTTTTTGAGGGACTTAGCCTCTACTTTTTCAGTAGTCATTTTCTAAGTAAGATGACCCTCTCTTCAAATGCTTTAGTTGGGTATTGCAAAACCCGATTTTGGTTTCATGGTAGTCGTTTGTAGATGATATGTATACTTCAACTTTATTTTCTGCTTATGTGTTGAAAGAAGCAACCCCTGTTAAGTGGGGTCAGCCGGGAAAATGTTGGTTTTTAAAATTCACATATCCTAGCATTTTAGGTAAATAGGGTATTGGACATGAAACCTTTTTAGGCCGTTGTAAGATATTAAAACTTTTTTTTTTTTTTTTGAGACGGAGTTTTGCTGTTGTTACCCAGACTGGAGTGCAATGGCACGATCTCGGCTCACCGCAACCTCCGCCTCCTGGGTTCAAGCAATTCTCCTGCCTCAGCCTCCCGAGTAGCTGGGACTACAGGTGCGCACCACCATGCCCAGCTAATTTTTTGTATTTTTAGTAGAGACGGGGTTTCACCTTGCTAAGACCAAAATGGTCTCGATCTCTTGACCTCGTGATCCACCCGCCTCGGCCTCCCAAAGTGCTGGGATTACAGGCTTGAGCCACCGCGCCCGGTCAATATTAACACTTTTGTAAATTGTGTTAACATTTCTAAAATGTATTCATTTAAAAACAAAGTGATATTTTTTCTGGATGTTTTAATAAAAGGGAAAAATACAGATTGACTCATTAATGATGTCTTTTGATTCAAAGTTATTGGTGAGAGAATGTAATGTAATAGGATGCTCCTGTGAATAATGTATCTGAAACATTTTCAGCTTCAGGTTATTCAAAATTAAATGTGGCCTCCTTTTTAGATTTTAAGTAATAAATGAGGTGAAGCCACTGACCATACTTGAAAACAAATCCATAGTAGGTTTCCAGACTCAGTGGATAGATCTTGTTGCTTTCATCAGATTTTGTAGCACTGGACATTTCTCTGTTCATCTTCTCTGGTAAGATCAGGATGACTGTCATTTTCTTTGCCTTTAATTTGGCTGGTGATTTAAAGTTGTAGAACTTCACTCTTTACCAGTTTATCAAGTGCAAATTTTGGAGAGTTTGATGTCTCTTGAAATTAATAGGGAGTCAGGGAGTTGGGCTATTACAATTTGTGAATACCTAAAGTTTCAAAGGTATTTTGTAGAATGTAGTGAAAAGTTATAGTTAACAGTGGTATGCACTCATGAATATAGAGATTAATCATCAGGGACCTAACTTTTTTTTAATTGGTAACTTTACTATAATAACAAACAGGTCCTATTCCACAGGCTTTATCTGTCTCAACACAGTCTTCACTATAACCCTAGGAGGTAGGTACTGTTGTTACTGGTGTTTTCAGCTGAGACACAAAGAATTAAGTACATCTGTTAAATGACAGAGCCTAGATTCATACTGGCTTTTGGACTCTTGAACTTGTGCTCATGACCATTCTGTCTGCCTCTGGCAATTATATATTTTATATAGCTGCAATTGAATAATCAAATGTGAAGGATAAACTTGTAGGTGACAAAGAATAAGGGAGCTTTTAGAAAGGTGATTCAATTCCAATTTTTATTCTATTCAGTTTTGTTCAGATCTGTTTCTTTCTAGTCTCCCAAGGGTTTCTAGGGAGGTTTTCAACAGTGATAAATTATATTGTGTCATAGAGGATAGATTGTTAACTGTTTTAGTGTAGACATTCTTTTGTCTAGATTTTTAAGTGTTTTTTGTTTTCTAAGTCTTTGGGAATCTTTGTAATCTAAGCTGATGTGTTTATTTTTACAGGTGTTTTAAGAGTTTTAACTACTTGTTTAAGAATTTGACCTCGATTTCTGAATGAGATATTACTTCTGCCAGCATTTATCCGATTAAGGTGTATTTGTTCTCAGATTGAAGTGTTACACAAACTAATGGAAAATAAAAATATATAATATAACTTAAGATAATCAACACTTTGGATTGCAGGTTTATTAAAGAAAGTTTTGTTTGTTCAGTATGTACAGCCAGCCGAACGGTGCCATTAAGATACAGGGCTTAGCATTTTATGGTTGCGCAGCTTTATTGGTGATGCAGCTGAATGCTAGTGAGGAAATGTTCTTTAGTATATGTACTGGCAGAGGACTGATGATTCGTGTTACGAGCGTTCCCTGCATTTTATTTCTAATGAAAAGGAACTATAGTAATAGATCAGTGAGTGATAAGTTGATAAGAGAAACAAGATACGCTATCTTAAAAGGTCATGATAAAAATACAGAAATTGCCCAAGAACTTTCTGTAATCTATGTAAGTAATCATAATGGTAAATAGCAATAAGCTAGTCATGTATTACATTTATGCAGTGTGTTTGTAGGATTCCTGTTTGTGTTTCCTATATGTAACCAGGATGTGACCCTCAGGAAGTTCTTAGTGGAGACTATTAAGTGAAGAGGTTCATAGTTTTAAGATATTTAGGCCACAGAAGCATATTAGTATATTTTTTGTAGGTAATGGAGTTGGCATTGTAATGCAAGTATGTCAGATATGACATGTGGGCAAGTGTTCTAAACGTTTTTTCCTATGTCTCTCTTCCGTAATCTGGAAGAAATGCCACAAGCTATGAAAATTCATGTCAGTTTGATTTGGGATACTGAAACTAATGCAAAATCATTACTCTTCCCAGTCTCATAGTATGATAAGTGAGGAAGATTAGAATCAGGGCTGTACCAGTTTCAAAATACTGATGCTGAATTGACATGATTATTAGCAAATGCAAAGTGATACTGATATTGGTTAATATATTCTCAGGAGATCAAGAGTGACCAAAGTAAAGTCAGCATAAGAGAAGTTTCCCTGGAGGTGATTTGAAGGGTAAAGTGTACATCATCACTTTTTTTTTTTTTTGAGACGGAGTTTCGCTCTCGTTACCCAGGCTGGAGTGCAATGGCGCAATCTCGGCTCACTGCTACCTCCGCCTCCTGGGTTCAGGCAATTCTCCTGCCTCAGCCTCCCGAGTAGCTGGGATTACAGGCGCGCCCCACAACGCCCAGCTAATTTTTTTTTTTGTATTTTTAGTAGAGACGGGGTTTCACCATGTTGACCAGGATGGTCTCGATCTCTCGACCTCGTGATCCACCCGCCTTGGCCTCCCAAAGTGCTGGGATTACAGGCTTGAGCCACCGCGCCCGGCCCATCATTACTTTTTAAGTGTGTGACGTATTAAGGAGTAATAGAGAAAGACGTAAGTTGCAAATAGGAAAGATTGGGGTTGGGAAGAACTGTGATCATTGGGCTTCATGTGATGATGTGTTTCATTATTTGTTTTCAAAGTAGGCATGGGAGGCAGGAAGAAACAGATCTGGACAAGTATACTATTAGGCTGAGTATTATTTCAGAGCTCTTACACCACAGTCAAAATGATAGAAAGACAGTTATCTTTGTTGTATCCTTTTTTTCTATACATGTAACACAGTTCTCATTAGAGTACTGCAAAGGGATTCTTTCATCACATTTTCTCATATCTTTACGATAAATTGTATAACCAAACCTAAAAGCTAAAATATATTGTAAGCTATCCTGATGTGCTGCTTCATAATTGAGATACATTTCCGTGTGATTTCTGTCTATCTGGGTACATGATACAGTTTTCAAAAGGACAGTGTGTTTTCTATTTCTCTCTTTTTTTTTTGAGACAGTGTCTGGCTGTTGCCCAGGCTGGAGTACAGTTGTGGGATCTTGGCACACTGTAGCCTTCACCTCCATGGCTCAAGCAATTCTCTCACTTCAGCGTCCTGAGTAGCTGGGACGACAGGAATGCACCACCACGCGTGGCTAATTTCTTTTTTTTTTTTTTTTTTTTTTTTTAGAGATAGGGTTTCAAATTGTTGCCCAGGCTGGTCTTGAACTCCTGGGCTCAAGCAAGCTTCCCACCTCAGCCTCCCAAAGTACTGGGATTACAGGGATGCACCACTGCACCCAGCTGACAGTATGGTTTTTTTTTTGATGTGGTCAAGATCAAAAAATTTTTTTTTGAAATAAGATCTTACTGTGTCACTCAGGCTGGAGTGAAATGACGCAATCATGGCTCCCTGCAGCCTCCACCTCCCAGCTTCAAGTGATCCTCCCACCTCAGCCTCCTGAGTAGCTGAGGCTACAGGCATGTCACCATGCCCTGCTTTTTTTTTTTTTGCATTTTTATAGAGATGGGGTTTTGCTATGTTGCCCAGGCTGGTCTCAAACTCCTGAACTCAAGCTATCCTCCTACCTCAGCCTCCCAAAGTGCACAGATTACGGGCATGTGCCACTGTACCTGGCCAAGAATACCATTTTCTGAAAAGAAGTAGCAGAAGTTCATGAGATCGTGAATTATGAATCTGAAACCCATGTAAAAATTTCATTTTTGTTCTTGTGACTTAGTTTCTAGTATTTTATTAATGAAAATGGTTTCTAGCTTGACATAGATTCCAGTTCATGAGTTCTATTAAAATTCCTTCCCTGAAACAACTTGGTACTTTCGCTTGTATGTCTGGCATTAATTTTCTTTCCGTATTATCATTGCCATTTAGCATTAAGTGAAAGCAGATTCATGGTAATTAACAAAGGAATTACAAATGACCACCACAAATACTGAAAGAAGTCATTGATTTGATATTGCGGTGAATATCAGAAGATGTAATCATTTTCCACTTATAAAAAGTGAATTGTCCATTTAACATTCTAAGTCTAAGCAAATGTGCTTAATGCATATTGTATTAGTCAATGCAAAAAGTTAAATATGCCCAGGCTGAAAGAAGGCATATACTGTATGGTCATTCCTGTACCAAATGATTTCTTTGGAATTTAAACAAATGTGTTAAGTATTTTATTCCTAATTTAGGAAGAAAAAGCAGCTAATGATTTCTGACATTGTACATAGATTAGTAGCATGTCACTCTGTTATTTAGTAATCACTATAGATAGTAAGGAATTAAAGTTGTTAGTGAGGAAAACAGGTGTATCCTGCCATTTGCTTTCTTTTTGTGATAGTTTTGAGCTACGATCAATCCTGTGTGCAAGTCACTCAAGCAACCAGAAAGTGTCTTTGTGATATGCATTTGGTCTCATCTCATGAAGTTGCAATTATTTGTTACCATCCTTGCCACTCTTTGGCAATTACTTTGATTTCAAAGAGGATTTATCTTAGTGTTTCATAGAATTGAAACACAAAATTTCTTTACAGGTTTAAAGTTGTAATAGGAAAAAGTCATAGAGTTTTCTGACATTTATTTAATTTTATTTTTTTGAGATGGAGTCTCACACTGTTGCCTGGGCTGGAGTGCAATGGCACAATCTTGGCTCACTGCAACCTCTGCCTCCTGGGTTCAAGAGATTCTCCTGCCTCAGCCTCCCGAGTAGCAGGGACTACAGGCATGTGCCACCATGCTCGGCTAATTTTTGTATTTTTAGTAGAGACAGGGTTTCACCATGTTGGTCAGGCTTGTCTCGAACTCTTGACCTGTGATCCACCCACCTTGGCCTCCTAAAGTGCTGGGATTACAGGTGTTAGCCACCGTGCCTGGCTTAGTTTTCTGACATTTTTTAATAGTGACATTGTTGGTAAAGTCAGTACCTGTCTTATAGCTCACATAACATTATTCTTCCAGAGTTAATGAGAAAAGAGGAGCTTCATTTTTTTGTCCTTTTTTATAGGTAGTGCTGATCAAAATCAAGAAATTATTTTGATACTCTAGGTCTTTGCTGGGTTCAACCCACAGACCTTGGCGGAATGCTGGATGAACAAATGCACTCCTATACTGATATCTGGTGAAAGAGTGGGCTGGGGGACCAAGCAGCTTATAGACCCCAAGGAAGGTGCTGTAAAGAGTCAGCACTCTGATCACCTGGCACTGCAGGCATTTATTCAGCATAGATTTAATAATAGAGACTTTGGGTCAACATATTTGTGGATAATTAACATGGTCACCCTCCCAGAAGAGAGCAGTCCTGTAGATGATTAAAGGTCAGGCTCTGTGGCCTAAGTAAACTAGGTTATCTACATCAGTTTCTTTACATCCTCTTGTTATGTAACCTATGCTTTCAGGCACCAATAAGAGAATCTGGCTACCTTCAGCCAAGTCCTATTCTGAAGCTTTTGTAAAACCGTCTAGCTATCCAAGAAGGTGTGTATTTTTCCTATAATTTTTCTCTTTTAATTTCTCCCACCACCCTGACCAGATTCCTACATCTCCCCCTTTTGTTTTTAGTGTAAGGTTTTGTTGATTGAAGAGTACAGATGTGTGCAGTAACAGGTCTGTCAGGTGTGGTAGTCACTACTTGTATTCCGGCTTTGCATCCTAGAATTAGTAAATAACATAAGACAAACATGAGTATAATTAGCAACATTCTTTTCCAATCAAGGAGTGACCCCCGCCACTCCAATCCAGGAGGGAGGTTCTCACACACCCTTCCATATGGCTGTTTGTTGGGCATGTAGACCTATGGCATTTAGGGATTCTAGAATTTTAGGTCGTTTTTTTATTTTTTTTGAGATGGAGTGTTGCTCTGTAGCCTAAGCTACAGTGGCGCAATCTCAGCTCACTGCCACCTCCACCTCCCGGGTCCCAGTTCAAGCAATTCTCCGGTCTTAGCCTCCAGAGTAGCTGGGATTACAGGCACATGCTACCATGCCCAGCTAATTTTTGTATTTTTGGTAGAGGCGGGGTTTCACTGTGTTGGCCAGGCTGGTCTTGAACTCCTGACCTTGTGATCTGCCTGCCTTGGCCTCCCAAAGTGCTAGGATTACAGGTGTGAACCACTGCGCCCAGCCTACAATTTTAGTTTTAAGTTGCTTTACGTCTGCTGTTAAATTGTAATGAGAGGTTCCCCAGAGGTGGTGTTTCACCTTATCCCAGCTGTGTATTGATTGGTTCCATGGTAGAGAAGTGACGCAGATACTTCCCAGTCACAGTTTAATTACTGACAGAATGCCAGTGCATCTTGTCGCTCCACTACCTATTCCAAGGCAGCCTTGAGGGCTTGCAGATGTGCAAGAATCTTTTGATCTATACCCTGCTGTAAGAGAGGTTCATTAGACACATTTCTGGCCAAATTATCTACAAAGGTAGCTGTTTGTACTGGTTTAGTAGCAGATGCTACAGCAACACTAGCAGTTGCTAGGATGACTATGGCTGAGACTATAAAGGCTATAAGTGTAACTATGAATCTTTTGTGTTTGACCTGGGACAGGGCACGTTCTAAGGCGGCAAGAGCCGAGGAACCTTGCCAATTGTGTGTTAAATTGCCTGGTAGGAAGCCTCAGATTGTCTCCTTAAAACCATTACACTAGTAATATTAGATATATTGTAATTAGTGACACAAGAGGCAAATCAAGCCTGTCGCTGCACTCTGGTCACAAACGTGGAGTTTTGGGGTGTAATGGAAATATCGGTTCCCATAAGGAAAACATATGGATGGGTAGTGCAAATTAGGCACTGATCTGTGTGATTATGATTAAAGGTCATAGTATAATTGATACTGGAATTATGATATGTTCCATGCCAGGTGTTAAGGGAGGTGCTAAGATGTCCGAGGTGCCATAAAGTGTCTTGGGGTGGCATGGGCTCTACTTAGGGTTTGGGATATCCCATCCCCCCATCGGCCAAAATCATAGAGGAATGGGACGTGGCTATGAAATTGTTACTGATGCCATGATGGATGCAGATATCATTACGATCACCCTGCAAATGACCATGGGGCTTCAGTCTAAGATGTTATAATTGCCTAACTTGAGGCCACGGGCTTGTCCCCTATGACAGACCTCCCAGCCAAAGTGGAATTTATTGCTTTCCCATCTTGGTTCTTTATTTTCTTTTTTTTGACAGAGCCCTGCTCTGTCTTCAGGCTGGAGTGCAATGGCATGATCTTGGCTCTCTGCAACCTCCACTTCCTTGGTTCAAGTGGTTTCCCTGCCTCAGCCTCCCGAGTAGCTGAGAGTACAGGTGTGCGCCACCACACCCGGCTAATTGTTTTTTTGTATTTTATTGGAGATGGGTTTCACCATGTTGGCCAGGATGGTCTCAATCTCCTGACCTCATGATCTGCCTGCCTTGGCCTCCCAAAGTGCTGAGTTTACGAACGTGAGCCACCATGCCCGCCCATCTTGGTTCTTTAGCACAGGGAAGAATGTTGGGGAAAGTGGCATTGGTTGCATGGCCCAGTTTGAGGCTACTGGCAATCAAGAATGTTAAGGCATTTCCCTGGCCATAACGTAGCCATACTTGTGTTTGGGCGGGTACATAGTAACTTTGACAAAAGTAACTTTTATAACTTACACACAGTGGGAGGATAGTGGAGTGATAGGTATGTTACCTGACACCTTAGTCCAATGTGTATCATTAATGAGGGACCCCGCTGGGGTAAATCTATCCCTCCCAGCACAGCAGTTACATTATTAGAGGCTGGGAAGGGGGTGTCTGCCCAGGTTACAGGGCAAAAGAAAGGCGGATCTAAGATATGAGCCCAATAGAGTGTAGCAGGAAAAGGTTGCAGGCAAAGCGAGAGGATAAAAAGGATTAATACCCTACTCGAATCACAATGTACAACAGAGAGCACAGCAAGGAGCAAATTAGCTGAAGTGAATGGTGTCTGCATCTGGAGCAGGATTTGCTTAGCCTCCTGAGTTGTCTTCTTCAGTGTCCCTTAGGTAACATCTGGGGGCCTGTGGTGTCCAAGGAAGTCACGTTGTCTGGGGCTTTGGGTCCTGCAGGGCCATTTTCTTCATTTCTGGTACCGGGTTGGGTCCTAGCCATGCCATGGTATAGTTTGATGCATTGTGCTAGAATGCAAAGATGACCTGAAGGGGTGTGAACACAAGCATATCCTCTTCCCCACATTAGCAATTCATTTGGACCACGCAGTACATTACTATTTATATCTTTCCATAAAACTTCAGGTTTTATGTCTTGAGAGGTTTTAGCAAAGTGCTTTTCTACAGCTGATTGAAATTTATCATCTAAATTTTAAAAATTAAGGGTAAATGAGGCTTGTACTAGTAGTGTTGCAGGGTTCTTATACTACCACTTTTTTGTTTTCTGAGCATATTTTTTTTTTTTTTGAGACGGAGTTTCGCTCTTGTTACCCAGGCTGGAGTGCAGTGGCGCGATCTTGGCTCACCGCAATCTCCGCCTCCTGGGTTCAGGCAATTCTCCTGCCTCAGCCTCCCGAGTAGCTGGGATTACAGGCACGCGCCACCATACTCAGCTAATTTTTTTTGTATTTTTAGTAGAGACAGGGTTTCACCATGTTGACCAGGATGGTCTTGATCTCTTGACCTCGTGATCCACCCGCCTCGGCCTCCCAAAGTGCTGGGATTACAGGCTTGAGCCACCGTGCCTGGCCTTCTGAGTATATTTTTAAGGGTGGAGTGGGCACGTTCTATTATGGCCTGTCCTTGGGAATTTATATGGGATGCCTGTGCAATGTTGGATGTTCGATGTGTGACAAAATTGTTGACATTGTGAGCTGGCATAAGCTGGACCATTATCCGTTTTAATTTTTCTGGGTTGCCCATAAATGGGCTAGCAGCTCCATTATCTCTAATGCCTTTTCTTATCTCTTTATAAGCATCAAAAGAAATGGGGTCATGTACTGGATTGCCTTGTGGATCTTGCATTATTGGGCAGGCCAAGAGCTCCACTTCTAATGCTGCTTGCCTGCTTGCCCATAAATGCAAAAGTTTAATGATATACTGAGTGGACTCTCCAGGAGGAACACGTGCACTTATTAGATGAGTGTTGGTATCAATGGATACATATAAATATCTTAGTTTTCCAAATTCAGGGATGTGTGTAACATCTGTTTGCCATAACTGATTAGGCTCTAGCCCTCTAGGGTTAACACCTGTTGAAGGAGGGGGCCATACCTGTGAGCTGACAATCTGGGCATTGCAGGATAATTTGTTTAGCTAGTCTCTGGGTAAGTTGAAATTGTTTAGGTAAGTTTCTCCAGTTTTGGTGGAAAAATTGATGTGATTGGGTGGTTTGGTCAAGCAGTGATGTCATGACCTGTAGGTCTGCTTGATCATTGCCCTAAGCCAGTGGACCAGGCAGTGAGCTATGGGCCTGAATGTGTGTAATAAAAATAGGATGTGTGCATTGATCTAGCAGTTGCACACAGGGTGGTCTCCAGAGTGGACTTAATGAGGGCTGTCTCAAGGCTCTGCAGTAAGTAAATAGAATAAGCAGAATCACTAACAATATTGATGGGCTAAGAGGAAAAGGTTTCCAGGGCCAATATTAAAGCTCCAACCTCAGCTCTCTGAATGCTAGTAAATCCAAATCAAATGAGGGAATTATGTGGTCTCTACCAAAACATGCTTTTGTGTTTACCAGAGGCATCAGTAAACAGTGTTAAAGCATCACATAATGGGGGATTGAACTATTTTTGTAGGCAAAACCACAGAAGTACAAGACAAAACTGAAGGAATTTGTCAGTAGGAAAGGTATGCTGTATAGGGCCTGTATAATCATAGAGAGCTATTTGCAGGTCCATAGATAATGGCAATACTGCTTTGAATTTCTTTTTATTTAAAGGAATCCTGATGATTTTAGGGTAATAACCTAGCAATTGATTACATTGTTTGCGACCTGAATAGATGACTTTACTGACTAACTGGATACAGGGAGAGAGAGTTCTAGTCCTGGTATGTGAGCAAAAAATCCATTCTAGAAAGCATAGCCCTGGGGCCATCTGTCTTATTAACTCTGTAGGGGAGTGTTTGGTGGGAAAAATAAACAATTGAATTGGATATTCTGGGTCTGTGCATTCTAGCTGCCTCTGAGAGATAGCTAGTTCTATCTCCTCAATTTCCCTTCTTTCTTCAGGGGTTAAATACTTGGGAGAATCAGGGAAGCATTGCCTTTTAAGATAGAAAACAGGTTTCGCAATTTACAGTAGTTATGCCCAGGGGGGGTGAAGCCGGTTAACACTGCCCAGTAATTGTTGATAATCATTTAAGGTATGTAAGTTGCTAGTATTAATTTAAACTTTTGAGATCTTACTGACTGGGAGGTTAGTATGTATCCAAGGAGAGGACATTTGTAATTTTTCAGGTGCTATGATTTGGACAGAGGCATATAAACTTTAAAAGTACTGACCCTGTTGGGGCCGCTAATAAAATATCACCCATAAAATGAATAATCTTGCAGTTAGGAAATTCTATTCTACTGGGGAGCAAAGCCTGATAATACATGATACTGACACGTGGAAAAACTGTTCAGCATTCCTTGAGGAAGCACTTTCCAATTAAATTGGCAAGCTGGCCTTTGATTATTGATAACTGGTAATGTAAACACAAATTTTTCTCTGTCGTGTTTTGCAAGAGTAATAGTATAAAAACAGTCTTTTAAGTCAACAATTATAGGCCAATCTTGAGGAATCACTGTGGGGGAAGGGAGGCCCTGTTGAAGGGGCCCCTTAGGTTGCATAGCCTGTAAGTCATGAGAAGTCTCCATTTGCCAGACTTTTGGGAATGATAAAAATGGGTGCATTCTAAGGGCTGTTAGATGGTTCTATATGGCTGGCTTTTAATTGCTCCTCAACTAATTTATGGGCTCTCTGTAATTTCTCTCCCTTCAGAGGTCACTGTTCTACCCAAATAGGGTCTTGAGAAAGACACGTCAGGGGTAGGAGAGGAATAACAGTGGCCATTACTAGAAAGTGGTTTGCTGTTCACATAATTTATCAAACTCTGCCCTCCAGAGGAGGTAGTGACTGGTGATTAAAGTTGTTTTAGCTAGCATTGACCAGTCCCATGGTGTCATATGGAAGTTGTTTGCTGTGGCTTCAATTAATCCTTTTGTAAATGGGCTAGCAGCTCCATTATCCACTAATGACCTTTTTCTGTTCTAAGATCCCACAGAGGATACCACATTACATTTTGTTGTCATTTCTCTTTAGGCATCTCTTGGCTATTACAGTTTCAAAAAACTTTTAAAAAGTAAAAACTTAATGTTATAATTCTCATATTAAATTTCAGCCTAATTGAATATTTCAATTTATCTTAAGTGCTATGATGTGTCCTGAAGCATAGTGGAACCTTTTGTCTAATTTTTATTATATATTTGTTTGATTTTTATTTCTTTCTAAGAACTCATCAGTTCTAATGTCTTCTTTGCTTTATTTTTATTTACTTATTTTTTTTTTTTTAAAAAACAGGGTCTCATTTTGTCATCCAGGCTCAAGCAATTTTCCTGCCTCAGTCTCCCGAGTAGCTGGGATTACAGGCGCCCGCTGCGATGCCCAGATAATTGTTTATATTTTTAGTAGAGACAGGGTTTCGCCCATGTTGACCAGACTGGTCTTGAACTCCTGACCTCAGGTGATCCACCCACATTGGCCTCCCAAAGTGCTGGGATTGCAGGTGTGAATGCTAAGATAATCTGAATATATCGTGGACTTTCGTTAATAATACTGTATTAGTTGGCCTCCCAAAGTGCTGGGATCACAGGTGTGAACCACCCACCACACCTGGTCTGCCCATATTCTTTATAGCCGACTTTTCAGTAGCAAAAGGGTGACTCTGGTGTCAAATATAGAGAAGACAAGCAAGAAAATTAGGTGGTCTGTGACTTTAAGCTTTCAAAATTTTCATATAACCTTAATAGATATTTTGATGTGGTTTTGCGTTTACCTTTGAACTTTTTTTTTGAGACGGAGTTTCGCTCTTGTTACCCAGGCTGGAGTGCAATGCCGCAATCTCGGCTCACCGCAACTTCCGCCTCCTGGGTTCAGGCAATTCTCCTGCCTCAGCCTCCGGAGTAGCTGGGATTACGGGCACGCGCCACCACGCCCAGCTAATTTTTTGTATTTTTAGTAGAGACGGGGTTTCACCATGTTGACCAGGATGGTCTCGATCTCTTGACCTCATGATCCACCCGCCTCGACCTCCCAAAGTGCTGGGATTACAGGCTTGAGCCACCGTGCCCAGCCTACCTTTGAACTTTTAAAATGAAAACTAAATGTATGTTTGAGTCAACGCCATTTAAAATAAATTTCTGGGCCGCCCATTTAAAATAAATTTCTGGGCTGCCCATTTAAAATAAATTTCTGGGCCGGGCATGATGGCTCACGCCTGTAATCCCAGCACTTTGGGAGGCCAAGGCAGGCAAATTGCTTGAGGCCAGGAGTTCGAGACTAGCCTGTCCAACATGGCAAAACCCCATTTCTGCTTAAAAAAAAAAAAAAAAAAAAAATTAGCAAAGCTTGGTGGTGCATGCCTGTAATACTACTTTCTTGGGAGGCTGAGGCACAAGAATTGCTTGAACCCAGCAAGCAGAAGTTGCAGTGAGTTGAGATCGTGCCATTGTACTCTAGCCTGGGCGATACAGGAAGACTGTCTCAAAAAAATAAAAAATAAACAAAATAAATTCCTGATTAAATATTTTAAATTTTATTTTGAGGCCGGGCGTGGTGGCTCATGCCTGTAATCCCAGCACTTTGGGAGGCTGAGGTGGGTGGATCACTTGAGGTCAGGAGTTCAAAACCAGCCTGTCGAACATGGCAAAACCCCATCTCTACTAAAGATAAAAAGTTAGCTGGGCATGGTGGTGCATGCCTGTAATCCCAGCTACTTGGGAGGCTGAGGCAGGAGAGTTGCTTGAACCTGGGTAGTGAGCCAATATCGTGCCACTGCACTCCAGCCTGGGCAACAAGAACAAAACTCCATCTAAAAAAAAAAAATGTTTATTTTGAAATGCAGTAAGTATGAAATTCAAAAGGAAAAAAATGAAAAAAGTATAGTTAAAAATAGTGTCCTCACCTCTTACCTCTTGACACCCATTTCTCTCTAAGAGTTAACTTCTTTTTTTTTTTTTTTTTTGCCAATCAGTTTGAGCTTTATGAGGTTGCTCAGGTTAGCCTTGAACTGATGACCTCGCCTTCGCGAGCGCCATGACCTCTGGCAGGAGCCACTTTGGACCCTGCTAAGAGTTAACTTCTATAAACTTGTATCTAATGTATTCTAGAGCTGTTCTGTGCATGTTTTTTAGTTTATTTTTATTTAATTAAAAAAATTAACATGCAGTAGTGACTTACTTTGGTACGCATTTCTATGAACTTATTTTTTCGGTATAAATTTTTTTTTAATTTTACTTTAAGTTCCAGGATACATGTGCAGAACGTGCAGGTTTGTTACATAGGTATACGTGTGCCATGGTGGTTTGCTGCACCTATCAACCCATTATTTAGGTTTTTTTTTTTGTTTTTTTGTTTTGAGACGGAGTTTCGCTCTTGTCACCCAGGCTGGAGTGCAATGGTGCCATCTCGGCTCACCGCAACCTCCGCCTCCTGGGTTCAGGCAATTCTCCTGCCTCAGCCTCCTGAGTAGCTGGGATTACAGGCGCGCACCACCATGCCCAGCTAATTTTTTTGTATTTTAGTAGAGACGGGGTTTCACCATGTTGACCAGGATAGTCTCGATCTCTTGACCTCGTGATCCACCCACCTCAGCCTCCCAAAGTGCTGGGATTACAGGCTTGAGCCACCGCACCCAGCCTCATTATCTAGGTTTTAAGCCCTGCGTGCATTAGATATTTGTCCCAGTGCTCTCCTTCCCCTTGCCTCCGACCCCTGACAGGCCCCTGTATGTAATGTTCCCCTCCCTGTATCCATGTGTTCTTATTGTTTAACTCCAACTTATAAGAACATGCAGTTATTTTATTTATTTATTTATTTATTTTTGAGACAGTGTTACTCTGTCGCCCAGGCTGGAGTGTAGTGGTGACACCTTGGCTCAGTGCAACCTCTGCCTCATAGGTTCAAGTGATTCTCCTGTCTCAGCCTCCCGAGTACCTGGGTTCTCAGACATGTACTATCATACCTGGCTGATTTTTGTATTTTTCTGTAGAGATAGGGTTTCTTGATGTTGACCACTTAGCTCAAACTGATGTCAAGTGATCTGCCCGCCTTGGCCTCCCAAAGTGCTGGGATTACAGGCATGAGCCACCATGCCTGGCCTAGTTCTATGAATTTTAACACATGTATAGATTCTTATAACTGCCACCACAGTCTGCCTACAGAACAGGATTTGAATTTAAATGTTCAAAAAATACATTTTTTAGAGGGGAGATAGAGAAATATTTTAGCCTTTTTCAAAAATTAAAGCACACTTAAGATACAGTGAAAGTCACCCATTTACATGTACAGTTTATCAGCACCATACGGGTGAAAGGAAAAGTACAATTTGAGTATTGACAAAATTCATCATAGTGTAGCCAGCACCACAACCAGTGTATGGCTTCTGACAATCATTGATCTTTTCCTTTTCTTCAGTTTTGCTTTTTCCAGAATATCCTATATATGGAAGGCTTTTGAGTATGGCTTCTTTTCACTTGGCATAATGAATTTGAGATTCATCTCCATTATTACTTATATGAATAATTTGTTTCTTTTTAGAACTGAGTCATATCTCATTGTATAGAGTGGTACCATAGTTTTCGAAGGTCATTTCCCAGTTGACAGACATTTGGATATTTTCTAGTGTACAAATAAAGTTGTTATAAACATTCACAGACAGGTGTTTTTATGAATGTGAGTTTTCTTTTCATTAGGTTAAATGCCTACGGACAGTATTGCTGGGTTATGTAGTAAGTGCATGTTTTAACTTTTTTTTTTCTTTTTTTGGCTCCTGATTAAAACAACTGAAAGTGTACACTTAACTTTATAGGAAATTTCCAGATTGTTTCCCGAAGTTGACTGTACTATTTTATGTTCCCACCAGCAATGTATGAAAGTTGTTCATCTGAAATTTTATCAGAGGAGGGTTCACACCTGTAAACCCAGCACTTTGGGAGGATAAGGTGGGCAGATCATTTGAGCCCAGGAGTTCAAGACCAGCCTGGGCAACATGGCAAAACCCCATGTCTACGAAAAATACAAAAATTAGCTTGGTGTGGTGGTGTGCACCTCTAGTCCCAGCTACTCGGGCGCCTGAGGTGGGTGGATTGCTTAAGCCCAGGACTGTTGAGCCTGGAGTGAGCTGTGATGGTGTCTGTCATAGCACTTCAGCCTGGGCAACTGAGGGAGACCGTGTCTCCAAACTAACAAGTAAAAAAGAAATAAGTGGTATTAGCTTTTTTTTTTTTTTTAAGTGAGACAAAGTCTCAGTCTGTTGCCCAGGCTAGAGTGCAGTGGCGTAATCTCAGCTCACTGCAACATCTGCTGCCCAGGTTCAAATGAGTCTCCTGTCTTGGCCTCCCAAGTAGCTGGGATTACAGGTGCCTGCCATCACACCTGGCTAACTTTTGTACTTTTTAGTAAACATGGGGTTTCACTGAGTTGGCCAGGCTGGTCTTGAACTTCTGACATCATGATCCACCCACCTCAGCTTCCCAAAGTGCTAGAATTACCAGGCATGAGCCACCATGCTGGGCCGAATTTTTCTTTTTTAAATACCATTTTAATAGGCATGTGGTGGTAATTCCTTTTGGTTCTGGTTTGTATTTCCTTAATGGTTAAATGATCTTGATTGTATTTTCATGTGCTTGCTTGCCACCTGTATATCATTGAGGAAATGTCTGTTTAAATATTATGCCCACTTTAAAAATTGAGGTTTTCTTCCCCCCCTTTTGAAAATTCTGTGTATTTTCTGGATACAGTTTTTAATCAGGTATGGATTTGTTTAGTATTCATTGGCTTCTAATTTTTTTTTTAAAAAGGAATATGATTTGTAAATATTTTCTCCCAGTCCAGCTTATCAATTTTTTATTCTGTATTTGATTGTGCTTTTGGGTTGTCTCTAAGAAAATATTTGTCTAGCCTGTGGCCACAAAGATTTTCTCCTGCATTTTTTTTTCTAGAATATATCATTTTCAGTGTTACATTTAGGTCTGCAGTGCATTTTGAGTTAATTGGATTGAGGCTCTTTTTTTGTTTTGCATATGGACACCTTGTTCTAGTACCATTTATTGAAAACACTGATTTCTCTGTTGAATTGTCTATATTATTAATCCTGATTTGTATTGCATCTGACAGATCCAGAATGATTTGAAAAGTTAATTAGCTTACTGTATTTAAAAATCTGTTAAGTGTCTTATTTGGAACCTGGCATTTGCTGACAGCAGTTTTTTATCTACAGAAGGATTTTCCAAAATAACTTTAAGCCTAAGATTAAAAGAAGATTTTGCTAATGATTCATTATCTGTTTGGAAAAACTTGCGTGATTTTTTATGCATCAAATATGAGCCGAAATGGTTTTTCCTAGAAGGTACCCATTTTATTTTTTGTAGAATTACTTGGTAGTTCTCTAATAATCTGTGTTTGGGCTTTATATCATCTTTGATAGTTGATACATTTTGGGGCAATTCTCTTTTTGTTTAAAACTATCATATAGTTGTCCTAAGTTGAGTACTTCTAGGCCAGGCTTGATGGCTTATGCCTGTAATCCTAGAACTTTGAGAGGCAGAAGCAGGGGGATCACTTGAACCCAGGAGTTTGAGACCACCTAAATCAGAATCAAAAACATAGCCAGCCGGTGTGGTGCATGCCTGTTGTCCTAGCTACTTAGGAGGCTGAGGTGGGAGGATTGCTCGAGCCCAGGAGTTCAAGGTTACAGTAAGCTATGGTGGCTCCAGTGCACTCCAGCCTGTGTGACAGAGAAAGACTGTCTCTAAACAAACTGACTAAAAGTTTAATTACTTTAAAAAAAGGGGCCGGGCGCGGTGGCTCACGCCTGTAATCCCAGCACTTTGGGAGGCCAAGGCAGGCGGATGGCAAGGTCAAGAGATCGAGACCATCCTGGTCAACATGGTGAAACCCCATCTCTACTAAAAATACAAAAATTAGCTGGGAACGGTGGCGCGTGCCTGTAATCCCAGCTACTCAGGAGGCTGAGGCAGGAGAATTGCTTGAACTCAGAAGGCGGAGGTTGCGGTGAGCCGAGATCACGCCATTGCACTCCAGCCTGGGTAACAAGAGTGAAACTCCGTCTCAAAAAAAAAAAGGTGGTACACAATTATTGTTCTTAGGGTGAGGGTTTTCTTATTTTTATTTTTTTGGTTGGAGGAACTCTTGTTTGTTAGCCAACCATGATTGCAGTGGCTCAGTCAACTCGCTGCAGTTTTAAAACCCTGGGCTGAAGTGATCCTCCTGCTTCAGCCTCCCAAGTAGCTAGGACTGTAGGACTAGGATGACAGGCACACGCCACGATGCCCGTCTAATTTTTTTTGTTTTAGGGACAAGGTCTCGCTATACTGCCCAGGCTGATGTCCAACTTCCTGGCCTCCAACAGTGCTCCTACTTCGGCCTCCAACAGTGCTCCTACTTCAGCCTCCCAAAGTGCTGGCATTACAGGCATGAGCCACTGTGCCTGGTTTATTTTTTATCTTTCACTGTAGAGTGAAAGAATTGCTATTTGGCTGTACATTGGTGTTCTGTAATATGATGAGGTGTGAGTTTATCTCAGTATTTGGATATTTATTATTTATTAATTTAGAAGCACTTTGCAATTAACACCTTTAAAGTAACTTAAAATTTTAAGTGTTACAGTAGAAATTAAAATGCCAAGAAGCAGATGTTTTGGAGGTTAATTGAAGACAGACTTTCAGGCTGGGCCTCATGACTCACGCCTATAATCCCAGCACTTTGTGAGGCCGAGGCAGATGGATCAGTTGAGGTCAGGAGCTCAAGACCAGCCTGTCCAACATGGTGAGACCTCGTCTCTACTAAAAATATAAAAATTAGATGGGTGTGGTGGGGTATGCTTGTAATCCCAGCTATTCAGGAGGCTGAGGCAGGAGAATCCCTTGAATCCGGGAGGCAGAGTCTGCTGTGAGCTGGTAGCGTGCCACTGCGCTCTAGAGTGGGCGACAGACCAAGACTCCATCTCAATAAGACATAACAAGAATAAAATAGACTTTCAGGAGTAATAGCTGCTTTTAAATTTTTTACTTTAAAGGTGTTAATTGCAAAGTACTTCTAAATTAATAAATAATAAATATCCAAATACTGAGATAAACTCACACCTCATCATATTACAGAACACCAATGTACAGCCAAATAGCAATTCTTTCACTCTACAGTGAAAGATAAAAAAATAAACCAGGCGGGAGTCGCGGACGGTCTGCTGAACCCGTTAGTGCGCCCGGCCGAGACACGCCGCCGCCATGTCTCGCTACCTGCGTCCCCCAAACACGTCTCTGTTCGTCAGGAACGTGGCCGACGACACCAGGTCTGAAGATTTACGGCGTGAATTTGGTCGTTATGGTCCTATAGTTGATGTGTATGTTCCACTTGATTTCTACACTCGCCGTCCAAGAGGATTTGCTTATGTTCAATTTGAGGATGTTCGTGATGCTGAAGATGCTTTACATAATTTGGACAGAAAGTGGATTTGTGGACGGCAGATTGAAATACAGTTTGCCCAGGGGGATCGGAAGACACCAAATCAGATGAAAGACAAGGAAGGGAGGAATGTGTACAGTTCTTCACGCTATGATGATTATGACAGATACAGACGTTCAAGAAGCCGAAGTTAGGAAAGAAGGAGATCAAGAAGTCGGTCTTTTGATTACAACTATAGAAGATTGTATAGTCCTAGAAGCAGTAGACCGACTGGAAGACCACGGCGTAGCAGAAGCCATTCCGACAATGATAGATTCAAACACCGAAATCGATCTTTTTCAAGATCTAAATCCAATTCAAGATCACGGTCCAAGTCCCAGCCCAAGAAAGAAATGAAGGCTAAATCACGTTCTAGGTCTGCATCTCACACCAAAACTAGAGGCACCTCTAAAACAGATTCCAAAACACATTATAAGTCTGGCTCGAGATATGAAAAGGAATCAAGGAAAAAAGAACCACCTAGATCCAAATCTCAGTCAAGATCACAGTCTAGGTCTAGGTCAAAATCTAGATCAAGGTCTTGGACTAGTCCTAAGTCCAGTGGCCACTGATAGTATAAACCATGGTCATTTTTAGGCATGTATCATTTACTCATAGTTTGGTTTACTTAAATTATCAGGAATACAATGTTGCAATGATGCTTAAAAAACCCTTGTTAGTTTTCCCTGTACCAGGCAATGGTTATAATTAAAATGATATGCTGTTGAGAAGCCAAAAAATAAATAAATAAATAAATAAACCAGGCACAGTGGCTCATGCCTGTAATGCCAGCACTTTGGGAGGCTGAAGTAGGAGCACTGTTGGAGGCCAGGAAGTTGGACATCAGCCTGGGCAGTATAGCGAGACCTTGTCCCTAAAACAAAAAAAATTAGACGGGCATTGTGGCATGTGCCTGTCATCCTAGTCCTACAGTCCTAGCTACTTGGGAGGCTGAAGCAGGAGGATCACTTCAGCCCAGGGTTTTAAAACTGCAGCGAGTTGACTGAGCCACTGCAATCATGGTTGGCTAACAAACAAGAGTTCCTCCAACCAAAAAAATAAAAATAAGAAAACCCTCACCCTAAGAACAATAATTGTGTACTACCTTTTTTTTTTTTTTTGAGACGGAGTTTCACTCTTGGTACCCAGGCTGGAGTGCAATGGCGTGATCTCGGCTCACCGCAACCTCCGCCTTCTGAGTTCAAGCAATTCTCCTGCCTCAGCGTCCCGAGTAGCTGGGATTACAGGCGCGCACCACCATGCCCAGCTAATTTTTGTATTTTTTAGTAGAGACGGGGTTTCACCTTGTTGACCAGGATGGTCTCGATCTCTTGACCTCGTGATCCATCCGCCTTGGCCTCCCAAAGTGCTGGGATTATAAGCGTGAGCCACTGTGCCCGGCCTAAATTTTTAAAATCATTTGTTGGTCACTGCCTTTTTTCATTTCTGAAATGACTACTCTTAAGTGCCTTTTTTTGTTGTCTTTGGAAAATGTACTCTTGTCTCTTGCTATTCCATTTTTCTCCTTTATTTGCCCTTTCTTTATTTGGATAGACTTTGCCAATCAATTTTATTTTTATTATTTTTATTTTGGTAAAATACATGTAACATAAAGTTGATCACTTTAACTATTTTAAAGTATATGGTTCAAGCCACGTGTAGTGGTGTGGCGCCTGTAGTTCCAGCTGGTCAAGAGGCTGATGCTGCGCTCCTTGAGCCCAGGACTTTGAAGGCAGCCTGGGCAACATAGCGAGGCCCCCTTCTCTTAATAAAAGTATACAGTTCAGTGGCATTAAGTACATTAACAATATTATATGACCATCACCACCGCAATCTTGTTCTAGAACTTGTTCATTACTGCCACACCATTAAAAGTATACAGTTCAGTGGCATTAAGTACATTAACAATATTATATGACCATCACCACCGCAATCTTGTTCTAGAACTTGTTCATTACTGCCACACCATTTTAGCACCTAATCGATCCCTAGTGTTTGGCTGCCATATTAAGTATTAGGTTTGTAAGAGATAAACAAGACTCAGTTATTGTCCTCAAAGACTCACAGTCTAGTGAGAGAAACCTAGTATTTATGATACAATGTGGCAAATTACATGTTAGAGCTCCCCATCATTTAATTTTATTTATTTAATTAGAATTTTAATTTTATCTTGAAAAAGCAGAGTAACTTTTTGTTAGGTTAACATTGAAGTTGTCATATTCCACACACTGAATTCATTTAGGCTAGACCAGAGTCTTTAGTCTTTTGATTTAGGTCATTGTGGATTTAGGTCATTAGGACTCACAAGTCCTCATGCCCTATACTTTATGACAAGAAGGGAACCAGAAAGTTGATATTTTGATTTAAAACCAAATTATGAGGTATTCCTTCATAATGAAGCAGGGAGATCTGTGAAAACTATGATTGGAGGGAACTTCTTAGTTGTCTGCAACTATCATTTGTTGAAACTGTTTTTACTTATTTTAGTTGTGGTGACACCTTGCTTGATTATGATCAAATACAACATTGTACAGGCATGTTTATTTCTCTTGGCCGATCATCTTGAGGAATAGTTGCTTTGGAAACTGTCAAGAGCTTATTTTTAATTTCTTGAAAAGCTGGGAGGTACCAATTGATATAAAGTTTAATGTCAGCAGTTTTAGTTTAAAATAATGTTACCAGATTGAGCAGTATTTTTCAAAATACTATGACTTATTTACTTCATTATTAAAGACTCAATGTAATATTGCTTATAAAAGTAAAACAGGCTGGGCGTAGTGGCTCACACCTGTGATCCCAGCACTTCGGGAGGCCAAGGCGGGTGGATTGCCTGAGCTCAGGAGTTTGAGACTACCCTGGGCAATGTGACGAAACGCCATCTCTACTAAAATATAAAAAATTAGCTGGGACTGGTGGATGCTTGTAGTCCCAGCTACTTGGGAGGCTGAGGCACAACAATCACTTGAGCCCTGGAGGCAGAGGTTGTGGTTAGCCAAGATCGTGCCACTGCACTCCAGCTTGGGCTACAGAGTAAGACTCCGTCTCAGGGGGAAAAAAAAAAAAAAGGCAAACAGCATGGTTCTTTGTTTATAAGATTGTGTAGTCTTCCTAGTGTAGTCAGGCCAAAAGAGTTGGTGTCCCAAACGGTTAATAGTGTTTTAGTTTACAATTTCAACACTTGTTAGGAGAATAAAAGTTCATATTACTAGGCCTAGATTCCTAATAAGCTGTATTTTGTTGTGTTTCAAATAGGGTCTCATTCTGTCACCAGGCTTGGAGTGCAGAGGCTTGATCACGGCTCACTGCAGCCTCAGCCTCCTGGGCTTAAGTGATCCTCCCATCTCAGCCTCCTGAGTAGCTGGGTCTACAGGCTCAACCACAATGTGTGGCTAATTAAAAAAAATTTTTTTTGTAGAAACAGGGTCTCACTGTATTCCCCATGCTGGTCTTGAACTCTTGTGCTCAAGTGATCTTTCTACCTTAGGCTCCCGGAGTGCTGGGATTACAGGCGTGAGCCACTGTGCCCAGTCCTAATACATTTTTATAATTTTTTTTCTTTTTTGGGGGTAGGGGACCAAGTCTCACTCTGTCACCCAGGCTAGAGTGCAGTGGCCCGATTTCAGCTCGCTGTAACCTCAGTCTCCCGGGTTCAAGTGATTCTCCTGACTCAGTCTCCTGAGTAGGTGGGATTACAGGCGCGTGACACCACGCCTGGCTAATTTTTATATTTTTAGTAGAAGCAGGCTTTCACCATGTTGGTTGGGCTTGTCTCGAACCTCTGATCTCGTGATTTGCCTGCCTTGGCCTCCCAGAGTGGTGGGATTACAGGTGTGAGCCACCTTGCCCGACTGTGTGGTGTGGTTTTGATTGCCTACTGAAAAAGAATTATTACAGTGTCCTTTTAGGTAAAAATAATAATAACAGTAATAAAGAAAAGTTTAACATAACCCTGAGTTTGGTTAGGCTGTTAATACATTTGACTTACTGTTTTTGAAAAATAACTGTAATCATCTTTTTTCAGGGTAATCACTTTGATCAGTATGAGGAAGGACACTTGGAAATTGAACAAACGTCACTTGACAAGCCTATAGAATCGGTAAGATAATCAGTGCTTAATTTCAGGTCTTAGCCAGTTAGTTAGGTAGCATTCGTGTGATACTTGATGTGAATGAAGTTAAACTTATTAATAACCAGTAGTACAGTTTAGAGTTGTTTTCTTGCATGCCAAATAGAGTTTGAGATATAATCTGATATTTAATACGTTGGGAAATCAGTCCAAAAAAATCTAGAAACACATTAGAATTTTGATGAAAAAATATCTTTTTGGCTCTTATTGATACATGTTGAAGGTAGCAAGTTAAAAAATTAGCTGGGCACAGTGGCGCATGCCTGTAATCCCAGCTACTCAGGAGGCTGAGGCAGGAGAATTGCCTGAACCCAGGAGTCGAAGGTTGCGGTGAGCCGAGATCTAGCCATTGCACTTCAGCCTGGGTAACAAGAGCGAAACTCCGTCTCAAAAAAAAAGAAGAACAGTAAACATTGCAATGTCCAAATCTTCGTTAGTCTTCCACTTTATTGCTTAGATGCTTCTTTGGTGTTGGTAAGTTCGTGGCCTGCTTTTTCCTTTATTTCTGAATCGTCATTAATTCTTTAGGTCACCCTGCCGATGGTGAAGGTGTCTGGGGAGCCTGGTGTTACTCAGCACTGCTCTGCTTGGTGGCTGGAGCAGGGTTCTTAGTTGGTGCCTCACCCGCCTTGGCCTCTTTGCCATCTTGTGAAGGAGCTTTAGTAGGACGTGGGCGACGCCAGTAATTGTAGGGACGCCGGTATTTACAACGAACAGACGGCTGGTTTGGAACACTGAAGGCTTGCTGATTCTCTTTATCTTCAGCCTCTCCAACTGCTGGGGCAGGTCATGGGCGAGGAGGTCCCCTGCTACTACCTTGGGCGGTAAGTTGGATTTCGATGAACCGGTCCCTTAAGTTGTGCTTCCTCTGGGATGCCATCCTTCATCTCTCCAATCTCACTGTTTGGAAAACTCTGCCCCTACCTTGAAAGCTCTCTTTCCCTCCCCCCACAAAGAGGCTCCCTTATCTCTCACTCTACATACCGCCCTAGCCTTCCCGCCGCCGCAGCCACCTCCCGCCCGGCTTCTGCCTCATCAGCACTCCCCAGCTTCCCGCCGCCCGGCTTCTGCCTCATCAGCACTCTGCAGCTTCCCGCCGCCCAGCTTCTGCCTCATCAGCTCTCCCCGGCTTCCCGCCGCGCGGTTCAAACTGACCAAACGTTGCCCACCACCTCGGCTCTCTCAGCTCCCCACTCCCTCAGCCCTTCAGCCCCCTATAAAAGAACCCTGCACCTCTGAGCGGCGCGGCCATTTTCCTCTCCTTCCCGGCTGGTCCGCCTCTCAATAAAGCCTGAACTTAAGGATTTTCTTCTAACTTGCGGTCCGGTTTTTTCTGAACGAGCTTAGTCCTCCCGCAGAAGGTAGGTCGGACACTCATCAGCCTGTATTCTGTTGGGATGGGGTCAGACCCGTGAGCAACGGTCAAAGGTCTGTCCCACGTGGTAAGGCGGGAACCACCGCTGCCGGTACTGAGGGCGATACTGGGGGCGGTGCAGCTGATTCTGGGCCCACGAGAACTGCCTGTCAGTGGCAGGGAGGGGGAGTCAGATCTTTCACTGCCGCTGCTCCCTTCCTCCTCCCCAGTGTAATTTTGGGGAGGGCCACAGCGCCTTCCGTAGTTGGCACGTCTGTAACAGTGCCGAACAGCAGCGTAAGGACTCCCTTCCACTGGCCCTCCATCTGGGCCAGTCACACTGGCTGCTTCTGCACCCTTCTCTCCTTCAGCCACATCAAACTCTACAGTTTCTCCATCTCCTACACTGCGCAGATATTTCCGTGGGTTATTCTTCTTGATGGCAGTCTAATGTACAAATACATCTTCTTTGGTGACATTTCGATTTATAAATCCGTATCCATTTATGATGTTGAACCATCTGACATTGCCAAGGACTTTGGTGGTGAGAACTTTTTTCTCTGCATCTTCGCTGCCGGCGGCGGTGGCTAAAGAGGTGGCGGCCACGGTGCCCATGGCTGAGGGGGTTGCATCTCCACGGGTTTCCTGCAACGAGGGCGGCCGACACCTGTGGCCACAGCCTGGGGCACACCGCTGCCCGCAGGGCTCTTAAGCGCGGGGTCCTGGGGAGCCGCGGTGGCCCCCTCCACCAGAGCCTGTGGGAGGGTGGTGGTGGTGGTGGTGGTGGCCTCGCCCGCCTCGCTCATGCCTCCTTCTCCGCTCTCCTCAGGCGCCTCGGTAGTGGTTGGTCAGCGATTAGCGTGGCTGGTGGTCGCAGAGGCTGGGGCTCGCTCTCGGGGAGGCGGGGCAGATCTCGCGGCACAGGTGGCGGCGGCCGAGGTGGGCTCTCGCGACGGAGGCAACTTGAGCTTCAGGCTGCGCGCTCGCTCTTGGGCTCCTCGCTGGATCTTACTGCCGAAGGTGCTTCATCTTATTTCAGTGCCTAGCATAGGCATATGGTGCATAGTGATGGTTTTAAAATTGAAGTGGGGTTGGGACCGGTGGCTCACACCTGTAATCCCCGAACTTTGGGAGGCCGAGGTGGGCGGCTCACTGAGATCAGGAGTTCAAGACCAGCCTGACGAGCTTGGTGAGACTCTGTCTCTACTAAAAGTACAAAATTAGCCAGGCGTGGTGGTACATGCCTGTAATCCCACCTTCTCAGGAGGCTGAGGCAGCACAATCACTTGAACCCGGGAGGCGGAGGTTGCAGTGAGCCAAGATCACGCCATTGCACTCCCTGCCTGGACTGCAACAAGAGGGAAAATCCATCTCAAAAAAATTAAATTAAATTGAAAATGGAAGGAATCGGAGTGAAAAAGAAAACTGAAGGGATTCCAAGAATCACCTCATTTGGGATAGACCTATTATAATTGTATTTCTGAAATCAGTGCTGACTTCCTCTCACATTTCACAGGAAGCTAGACTTCTTTTTTTTGAGACAGAGTTTTGCTGTTGTTACCCAGACTGGAGTGCAATGGCATGATCGTGGCTCACCACAACCTCCGCCTTCTGGGTTCGAGCAATTCTCCTGCCTTAGCCTCCCGAGTAGCTGGGACTACAGGCACACACCACCATGCCCAGCTAATATTTGTATATTTAGTAGAGACGGGGTTTCACGTTGTTGACCAGGATGGTCTCGATCTCTTGACCTCGTGATCCACCCGCCTCGGCCTCCCAAAGTGCTGGGATTATAGGCGTGAGCCACCGAGCCCGGCCAGAAGCTAGACTTCTTAAAGCTTGAAGTTTCCTTGGTGGGTTTTTTTTTTTTTTTTTTTTAGACGGAGTTTCGCTCTTGTTACCCAGGCTGGAGTGCAATGGCGCAATCTCGGCTCACCGCAACCTCCGCCTCCTGGGTTCAGGCAATTCTCCTGCCTCAGCCTCCCGAGTAGCTGGGATTACAGGCACGCACCACCGTGCCCAGCTAATTTTTTGTATTTTTAGTAGAGACGGGGTTTCACCATGTTGACCAGGATGGTCCCGATCTGCTGACCTCGTGATCCACCAGCCTCGGCCTCCCAAGGTGGGTTTTATTTAAATTGAATTAAAATAAGTATTTTACAGGGAAAAACTTCAAAACACTTTGCAACTTTGGGAAGAAAGTTAAATAAAACACCCTAGCCCCAAATTAAGTTCCCACTGAAATGAAAGACTTTTGCTCCTTTTTAAAAAAAAAAAAAAAAATTCCATATATAGTAAATAATGACTGTATTCTTTTGGAGATTAATTTAGAAACATAATCCCTATTTAAGAGCTTTTATATGCAGTCATGCATTGCTTGCCATGTGAGGAGGAGCTTGAGAAGTGTGTCATTAGGTGATTTCATCATTGTGCTAACATCATAGCATTTACTTACACAAACCTAGATGGTATAGCCTACAGCACACCTAGGCTATATGGTATGGCCTGTGACTCCTAGGCTACAAATCTGTACTGTATGTTACTATACTTAATACTGAAGGTAATTGTAACACCATGGCAAGTATTTGTGTATGTAAACATGGAAAAGGTGTAGTAAAAATACTGTATAAAAGTAAAAATAGGGGCTGGGCACAGTGGCTCACACCATTGTAATCCCAGCACTTTGGGAGGCTCAGGTGGGTGGATCACCTGAGGTCAAGAGTTCAAGACCAGCCTGGCCAACATGGCAAAAACCTGTCACTACTAAAAATACAAGAATTAGCTGAGTGTGGTGATGCACGCCTGTAATTCCAGCTACTCAGGAGGCTGAGGCAGGAGAATTGCTTGAACCCAGGAGGTAGAAGTTTCGGTGAGCTGAGGTCAAGCCACTGCATTCCAGGCCAAGGAGACAGAGCCAGCGAGACTCCATCTCAAAAAAAAAAAAAAAAAAAAGATTTTAAAAAAATGTCTAATTTTTTTTTAGTCATAAAATGTAGTCTAAACATAGTTGAGACTTATGTAACATAGGACTCACCCTACTGTATTCACCATTTATTTCCTAACTGAAACAAGACTGGGAAGGAGGTATACATAAATAAAACCAAAGAAATACCCCCAACCCTACTCTGCTTTCAGTCTTCCCTTCTTTGGGCCTTTTCTAAAATTATTATATTTTTTGAATAGTAACACAAGTTACAAGGCAAGGCATGATGGATCATACCTGTAATCTCAGCACTGTGGGATTCCAAGGTGGGAGGGTCGCATGAGCCTAGGAGTTTGAAACCAGCCTGGGCAACATAGGGTTCAGGTTTTGTCGCTACAAAATATTTCTTAAAACTTAGCCACGCATGGTGGCGTGTGCCTGTAGTCCTCACTACTCATGAGTCTAAGGCAGGAGGATCACTTTAGCCCATGAGATCAAGGCTGCAGTGAGCTGTGATTATGCCACTGTATTCTAGCCTGGGCAACAAAGCAAGACCGTCTCAAAAAAAAAAAAAAAATTTGCTGGATTCAAGGATACATCAATTTTAACTTTTGAGTAATCCAAGTTGTTCTCAGTAGTGGTTTTCCCTGATTTTTATTCTCATGGCTATGATATAAGTATCTCTTTCCCCATAATTTTACCAAGCTTGCTCTGGTCTTTCTCAACCCGATAAATACCTAAAGGAAAGCTGTTCTTTGCCTAAAGTGAGATATTAGAGATATTTTCCCCAGGAGGTTTGTTGACTTTGTTGATGATGAAAAATAGACAAATGTATCCTTTCCTTTTGTGAGACAGGCTTGCTCTGTTGACCAGGCTGGAGTACAGTGGTAAGATCACAGTTCACTGCAACTTCAAACGCCTGGAGCCAAATGATCCTCCTGCTTCAGCCTTCAAATAGCTAGTAATATAGGTACATGCCATCATGCCAAGCTAATCTATTTTTTAATTTTTTTGTAGAGATGGGGTCTTGTTGTTGCCCAAGCTGATCTTGAACTCCTGGCCTCAAGCGATCCTCCCACCTTGGCTTCCAAAGTCCTGGGATTACAGGTGTAAGCCACTGTGCCTGGCCTTATCCTTTACTTAATGGCTTCTAAGTTGTGAGTTAAGCTTAGAAAAGCTTTTCTTATTCAGATATTATTTTTAAGAGAATTCTACCGTTGTTCATTCTAATAATTTTATAATTTCATTTTTTACATTTAAACCTCTCATTAATCTGGAATCTATGTGGGGTAAGGAACAACAGTGGGGATCCAACTTTTAAAATTCGGGGTTGTTATTCAGTCGTCCCAACACCGCTTTTGAGTGACTGAGGCTCTTTCTAGATGTTAGATTTTTCAGAAGTTAGACTCACAAGTAGAGATGACTAGTGAGCTCAGAATTAGTGAAACAGACACCAAAATTAGGGATTTAGGGGCCCTAAAACACATATAACATCAAAAGCACAGATCCTGAAATCCAGCATCTATCACATATAAAGCATATTGACGACTCCTGCTGTTAATCTTGGAAGTCCTAAGGATGGATTATCTCTAATTCAGTTAAAATAACTATGTACTACAAATAGGTGTTAATAAACAAGCATAGATGGCATATTTACAGCTTGTATAATGTGAGTTCATAACTACTCTTTAAGAAGATAAGCAGCTGAGATTTTAATTGCCATTTATTGCTGAGAACAAGGTAATGGTACCTTGTTCCTTTACTTATAGGAGATAGTAGTGCCAAACTCAAACCGAGATCTTACATTTCCAAATGTTAACAAAATGCCATTGTACCCTGCACCAAGTACTTTTACAAAAAAATTAGTGAAACTTCCTACTCACAAGGAAGTTGAAACAATTTTTAATTCAATATTTAGACTGAACAGATACTTAATTTAAGCATGAAAGGAGTACACAGAAGTAGAAAACATCATCCTTGGCTTCAAGGAAACTTCACAGGTTTACAGCAGTTAAAAAAAGCAAGACTTAAGGGAACAGAAAGTAAGCCTGAAGGTCAGGAGCCATGTCTTATCATGTCTTACGGTATTTACAGCTAGTATAACTAGAAGGTAATGTTTGGTCAGTAAATATTTGTTGGTTGACTAAATGTACTGATTGAACCTTCTAGACAGGAAATATTAGACCCCATTCATTTTCCCCAGGAGCTAAATTTTGTCTGTGATCAAAGAATCAGCCAAATCATCAAATAGCTCTTAAACAATGTAACCTAGAAAGTTCAGGCACCACTTCTGGGCTACACCTATGACTAACTGTATTTCACAGAAAAATAAAAATTTTTAACTACATTCTATTACCTAACTGCCAAAAGGTTATGAAACAATTTCCATAACTTAATCCAGTTCAAATGCTACAAAAGACAACTATCTTTCACTCTTGCTTTATTCTAAATTAAACACATCCTCTGCTTCTATAATAAATTGTTCATATTTCTCATCAGTAGTGCTGCTTTTGTGTTGTTTCCTTCTTGTCAACATTATCTTTTTTTCAGATCTTTTATTTTTTAATACTAACAATCACTTATTTGCCACACACAATACTAAGGGAGAACAAAATGTGATAAGAAAATATGAGTATAAAAGTAAACTCAGTTTATAAACCATAATTTTATTTTATTTTATTTATTTATTTTGATACAGTCTTGCTCTGTTGCCCAGGCTCAAGTGCAGTGGCATAATCTCGGTTCACTGCAACCTCTGCCTCCCAGGTTCAAGCGAATCTCCTGCCTCGGCCTCCCGAGTAGTTGGGATTACATGCATGCACCACCATGCCCAGCTAATTTTTGTACTTTTAGTAGAGATTTGGTTTCACCATGTTGGCTAGGATAGTCTCAATTTCTTGACCTTTTGATCCGCCTGCCTTGGCTTCCCAAAGTACTGGGATTACAGGCGTGAGCCACTGCACCCAGTTCCAAAGTACAATTTTATATCCTGCCACAGACTTCATTTCAGAGTATGCATGCCCTATTCTCCAATCTATTCAGTGACAAGATATTGGCACTTGAGCCCGAAGGACTGTAACTTTTGTTGGCAAAAGCCTTGCATGGGTCAAAATAATTTTTAAACCTTTGACAAAAAAATCCCAAAAAGACCTGGCTTCAAATTTCAGTCGGTGGTTGCATGTTAGATATGTTAAGAGACCTAAACTCAAATAAAAAGGAAAGTTGACAGTAAACTAGTCAATGCAAAGAACTTACAAAAGCATAAGCCCAGAAATTACATGCGATGCCTCGTCTATAAAATACCAAGGAGGCATTACTGTTTACACCAGAGTGACAGGGCTTTCTTGAGTGATTATTTATACCAAAGGTTTAGTACAGTTAAAGAAGTCTGTCATAAATAGCCTCAATATGCCATAAGTGTGGATATATTCTAGGTTAAATTATATGAGTACTACAGAAAGAGATATGTGAGATAAACCAGCACAATACCTGCACACTGTTGAATCTGACAGTAGGAAATAAACAGCCAATTATGAAACAAACTCAATTCTTAATGTCGGAAACAGAATAAGGCTCCATTTTTTTTTGGAGAAAAGACACTAATCATTTAAAACAGATGGACTTTGCACCAACAATGTGAATATGCTTAACATACAGAACTGTACACTTAAAAATGGTTAAGATGCTAAATTTTATGTTATGTGTTTTGGAAAGGGTAATTTTTTTTTTTTTTAACAGAGACTGTCTCGCTCTGTCACCTAGTCTGGAGTGCAATAGAGTACACAGCTCACTGCATCCTTCAACTCTTGGACTCAAGTGATCCTCCCACCTCAGCCTCCCTAGTAGCTGGGACTACAGGTGTGTGCCACCAAGCCCAGGCAGTTAAAAAAATTTTTTTGGTAGAGATGGGGTCTTGCTATATTGCCCAGGCTCGTCTCAACTCTTGGCCTCAGCTTCCCAAAGTGCTGGGATTACAGGTGCTAGCCACTGCACTCAGCTATGTTATCTGTTTTTTAACAATTTAAAAGAAAAAAAACCCTTCAAATGAGCTTTAAGTTTCCCTTGAATTTTTAAATGAATAGATTTATGAGTTATTGAGTACTTACTATATATACTTGTTACCATAGAGATGGAGGAAAAATATGGATAAAACCTAATTCCTCTTTTCAAGAAGCTCAAAGTTTTGTTTTTTTTTTCCCAGACAGGATCTCACTCTGTTACCCAGGCTGAAGTGCAGTGGTACGATCAAGGCTGACTGCAGCCTCAACCTTCTGGGCTCAACAATCCTCCTACCTCAAACCTCTTGAGTAACTGGGACCACAGGCATGGACCACCATGCCCAACTAATTTTTCTTGGAGGGTGTAGGGGGAGATAGAGATGACATCTATGTTGTCTAGGCTGGTCTCAAACTCCCGGGCTTAGGCGCTCTTCCTGCCTCAGCCTCCCAAAGTGCTGAGATTACAGGCATAAGCCACAGCACACTGCCTAAAATCTCCTTAGAAACAAAAATTGCTAATAATTTTGGATCACCCAAAGTAGGTGAGTAGCCATTTACCTATCCTTTCTTAAACACATTATCTATCTCTTCCCCCTCCCTTCTCTCTGCAGGTTATAATTGTACTTTAAAGTCCCTGATGCTTACCATGAAAAATTCTGGGATTCAAACAGATTTGCTAGCCACTATGAAATGGCCCCACCTTGTGTGCCTGAACAGTTGCTCCTGGGAGTCCTCAAATAGAGGAGGTATTTCAAATTGGAGAGAAAAGCACATCTAGTCTTCTGGCCCTCTCCTAAAGCAGTCACCTCCATTCAATTCAACCCAACACTTAAAATTAACCACTGGGACAAACTACATCAAAAAGACATCTCGATTTCAGTCCTAATTATCTTCTCTATTCTGAGCTCTTACAAAGACTGTGGTTTAGGCCGGGCGTGGTGGCTCACGCCTGTAATCCCAGCACTTTGGGAGGCCGAGGCAGGTGGATCACAAGGTCAAGAGATTGAGACCATCCTGGTCAACATGGTGAAACCCCGTCTCTCCTAAAAATACAAAAAATTAGCTGGGCACTGTGGCGCCTGCCTGTAATCCCAGCTACTCGGGAGGCTGAGGCAGGAGGCCTGAACCCAGGAGGTGGAAGTTGTGGTGAGCCGAGATCATGCCATTGCACTCCAGCCTGGGTAACAAGAGCAAAACTCCGTCTCAAAAAAAACACTGTGGTTTATGCCCTATGAATTACTCTTAATCAGAGTATTCTTTGTATTGTTTGCAGAGTTCTTTTGACACTAGAAAGGAAGTTTAAAGCTAATCAAATCTTTCTATCTCCCCAAAAGAATAGGTTAATGCATAGTAATGAAAACTTCATTAAAATATATTTATTGGGCATCTCTCCCACGTTTCATCAATGAATAGAATTTGTAGAAGTATAAATTAAAAAGTAAAGATTTTAATAACTGAAAATACTATTTCAAGCCCTGTCTTCTTGGTTTCTCTTTTTTTAATTAATTTTTTCTTTTTTAAAAAATGGAGAGGGTCTTGCTATGTTGCCCAGGCTGGTCTTGAACACCTGGCCTCAAACAGTCCTCCAGCCAGAACCTCCCAAATTGCTGGGATTACAGGCATAAGCCACTATACCTGTCCCTGTGTTCCTTTCAACACACTTAAATTGATCAGACTCTGGCATTCAAACTGTGAAAATCCATTTCCAAAATTTGAAGAATTAGTCAACATTAACATACTTCTCCTTGAAGATGCCCTTATACGATAAGCTCTCCTGCATGACCAGATGTAGAGGTACAATGCTTCCCATAATTTCTTTTTTCTTTTTTTTTGAGACGGAGTTTCGCTCTTGTTACCCAGGCTGGAGTGCAATGGCGCGATCTCGGCTCACCGCAACCTCCGCCTCCTGGGTTCAGGCAATTCTCCTGCCTCAGCCTCCTGAGCAGCTGGGATTACAGGCATGCACTACCGTGCCCAGATAATTTTTTGTAATTTTAGTAGAGACGGGGTTTCACCATGTTGACCAAGATGGTCTCGATCTGTTGACCTCGTGATCCACCCGCCTCGGCCTCCCAAAGTGCTGGGATTACAGGCTTGAGCCACCGCGCCCGGCCTCTTTTTAGTTTTTGAGACAGTCTTGCTCTGTCGTCCAGGCTGGAGTGCAACAGCACAATCTCGGTTCACTACAACCTCTGCCTTGCAGGTTCAAGCAATTCTGCCTTAGTCTCTCGAGCAGCTGGGATTATAACATGACAGCATGCAACCTGGAAAACTGGGCTAAAGAGCTGATTATTTCATTGATGAGGGAAAACCAGGACACCTTTTTTTTGTTTGTTTTGACAGAGGGTTTTGCTCTGTTGCCCAGGCAAGTGGTAAAATTATAGCTAACTGCAGCCTTGCCCTCCTGGGCTCAAGCAATCCTTCCACCTCAGCCTGACAAGTAGCTGGGACTATGAGCACACACCACTATGCCTGGATAATCTTTTTATTTTTTTGTAGAGACAAGGTTTCACTATGTTGCCCAGGATGATCTGGAACTCCTGGGCTCAAGCAATCCTCCCTCCTCAGCCTCACAAAGTCCTGAGATTACAGGCATGAACCCAGTATGCTTTTTAAACAGCAAAAACTGGAGGCAAATAATAATGAAAAATTTGTTTGTAGGCCCGGCGCAGTGGCTCCAGCCTGTAATCCCAGCACTTTGGGAGGCCAAGGCGGGTGGATCACGAGGTTATGAGATCGAGACCATCCTGGTCAAAATGGTGAAACCCCGTCTCTACTAAAGATACAAAAAATTAGCTGGGCATGGTGGCGCGTGCCTGTAATCCCAGCTACTCCGGAGGCTGAGGCAGGAGAATTGCCTGAACCCAGGAGGGGGAGGTTGCGGTGAGCTGAGATGGCGCCATTGCACTCCAGCCTGGGTAACAAGAGTGAAACTCCGTCTCAAAAAAAAGAAAAAGAAAAATTTATTTGTAAAACAAGACATATATTTTTTTAAACACACATATAAAATCATTATGTTGCACAAAAGCTTGTTGCAAGTTATGTTTGTGCTATACCATCTGAAAGAATTAGAAACACTACTGATTCCAAGGCATGACTTCCACATTACTACACATCACAAAAACTTAATACAACACTATTGCTGCTGAGGCTTCTTCCCTTCTCCCCGACTAACTGAACTGCCAGGAAAAGCATTTCCTTACCCAGTGTTCAATGTCTATTTATAACTTTATTACCCCCTAAAAAAAGAAAAGATTAAAAATCTCAATATAAGTAATGTTAGCAGAAAACAAAGGTAAACAGGCACTTTACTACTATGAAAAACTTACCTGTGCAGAAAATTCTTATTTCCTATCATAATTTTTGTAGCTGAACAATTCTAGAAAGGATAACGATGGCAGAATGACTCTGAGGGTATATGGTTTATTAAGTAATTGTTTAATCTCTTGATAGATGCATCTTGTAACTCTATTTGGTACCAAGATTTAGGCCAGAGTGCAGTGGTTCGATCTTGGCTTATTGCAACCTCCGCCTCCTGGGTTCAAGTGATTCTCCTGCCTCAGCCTCTGGAGTAGCTGGGATTACAGATGCCGGCTACCATGCCTGGTTAATTTTTTGTATTTTTAGTAGAGACGGGGTTTCACCATGTTGGCCAGGATGGTCTCGATCTCTTGACCTTGTGATCCACCCGCCTCGGCCTCCCAAAGTGCTGGGATTACAGGCGTGAGCCACCACACCCAGCATTTACTGTTATTCTTTAAGAAACAACTGCAAAAAGAAAATGGCAACAGATTTTTCCAGCAAGCTGAGAACCTGGGAATTCCTGCACAGAAGACAAGAGAGCAACCTCCCCAGTTTCAGTAACCACTAGGTTTAGATTTTTTTTCCTGATTTTTACTGTTTTGGTAATATAAACTGAAAAAAGAAATATTAATACCACGTGGGGAGAACCCCAACCAAAGAAATCTGAAATATATAGTAAATGCTTTTTTTTTTTTTTTTCATTTTTGTTCATTTTGGATGCTGGTGCTAAACCTCCAAGTGTCATGATTTAAAAAGAAATTTTATGTCCTCATTTATTTCTAGGATGAAGGAAGGATAATACTTTTGCTTTCTTATGTGACTCTCTTTGAAAACATGCAATAAGAAATTCCTCAAAAATAACATTTTTACCCTTCAAAGGGAGAAAAAAAAAGACGAAGCACCTTCTTAGAATTTACATACTGTAAATTGTGCCAGTCAGTCAGTAATAAAATGGCTGGATTCTAGTTACAGTCGTATTTCAGGAACTTGTTTTACATGCTGAGTTTACAACGTAAGCCACTTCTCCATGTGTGCACACAGGGTAGACCTCTGAAGGGTGGCACTGTAACTTCTAGGGTAATGTGTTAAGTCGAGGCAGGATGACAGTTCAGCCTCCTCCCAAGCTAGTGCAAAGGGCTCTTCACTTGGATTGAAGCCTTCTCTCTCAGACTGAATTCCCCACCCCCAACAGCCCTCCTACAGAAAATCTGGAGTCCTTGCTTATTCCCTGGCGGCCCCTACCCAATAGGGTCATGAATCAATTATCAAACATGCAACAAAAGATATAGAAAGTTTAGTGAAAATGGCAACATTTTGGAATAAATGACTGTAACGTGCGTTCTGCCTGCCACCCTAACTGGCACACATTTTGCAGGTCATTTGCTCTCCCAGGAAGGAGGAGTATTCTCAGATTTCACCTTGGTGGAGGAAGAGTTCAGGCTGCCAGAACTGGGCTAGCGCTTCCGAATATCCTGAGACAAGGTCCTGTGACTTCCCTGGGAAGCTCTGCGGTGCCCCCACCCCACCCCACCAGGCTGCTGGAGTCCTGGGACCCACCCGGGTCTTCGGCCCAAATCCTTCCTTGCTAAGGACAGGGGTGTCCCACCCAGGGGCTGAGTGGGAAGGGGGGCTTGGGCGGGATTGTGACATAAGATCACCCTGGTAACATGGAGCAGAACTGGACCCAATGCTAATAAAGGTAGTGTAAATAAAGGTGTCATAAAGGATGGGGCGGGGCACGTGCTTGTCAGGGACACCAGCCTCTAGGGTCTGCCAGAATGGTTCCTGCTCAATGCACAGAACCAGCGCTTCTCATGTTTGGGCTAAGTCTCTGGGCCCTATGGCCCCTCCTCACGTGGCTAATAGTCCAGGAGGCTCAGCCTCTGGAGTGGGTCAAGGACCCGCTCCAGCTGACCTCTAACCCCCTGGGGCCGACTGAGCCCTGGTCTTCCCACCCCTCCAATCTCCCATGGGAATCTCTCCATGGGCTAAGTTCCCCGGCAGACCCGGGGGGCTTTGATTACCTGGGGTCCTCTGCTTCCTCCCAGAGGTCAACCCCGCCCCAGGAATTGGCTGAGAATTTGGTCCAATTTCTGGACCCAGCTAGAGAGCTGCCCCCGGAGCCTGAGTACTCTTGGCAAGAAAGGCTCCCAGAGGTGAGTTCAATGCCAGACTGAGATCAGAAACAGACCCTAGTTCAGCCTCCTCACCTCAAAAGCAGGGTTCAAACTGCAGACCTAAATTAGACTGCCAATCATCAGGCAGATGAAATCCTTGTTCCACCTCTAGCTAGTAAGGTTTCAAAAGCAACGGAGTCTATAGTTTCTCCCAAGAACCTGAAGAAAGATTTAGCTCAGCACTGGAGACTTGCTAAGGTTGTGGGAATTCCACATCATTTTATATCAAAACAACAACAAAATTTGTTTTGCAGGATATTCTGTATCCCGGCAGCCTGCCTCCAGAACTCCAGGTGAACTTGGATGACCCTCCAGGTCCTCCTGGGGAGCCTGAACTTTCCCCCAGTGAGCAGGAGCAGCCAGCTCAGCCTTCTGAATCTTCTGGGGAGCCTGAACCTTCTCAGACCCAGGAGGAGACCCTAGCTCAGTCTCCAGAAGAGATGGAACCTTCTGCAATCCAAGAGGAAACCCCAACTGAGCCTCCAGGTCCTCCTGTGGAGCCTGAACTTCCCCCCAGTGAGCAGGAGCAGCCAGCTCAGCCTTCTGAGTCTTCCGGAGAGCTTGAATCTTCTCCAGCCCAGCAGGAAGCCACAGTTCAGGCTCTAGAGCCCCCTAAGGAGGTAGAACCTTCAAGCCAGCAGATGGTCCCAGCTCAGGTTCCAGAGACATCTAAGGAGGTTGCAGCTCAACCTCCAGCTCATGAGGTGACACTTCCACATCCAGACCATGTTCAGACTCAGCATTCAAACCTGACTCAAACCACAGTTCAACCTTTGGATCTGGAGCTTACCATCACTCCTGAATTTACTAAAGAGGTTATACTTTCCACAGCCCTGACGACTACAGCTTCTCCTCCAAAACACCCTGAGGTGACACTTCCACCTTCACCCAAGGGTCAGGCTCAGCATTCAAACCTGACTCAACTCACAGTTCAACCTTTAGATCTGGAGCTTACCATTGCTCCTGAATCCACTACAGAGGTTGAACCTTCCACAGCCCTGACGACTACAGCTCCTCCTCCAAAACAGCCTGAGGTGACACTTCCACCTTCAGACAAGGGTCAGAGTCAGCATCAAAACCTGACTGAAGTCACAGGTCCACCTGCTGAACTAGAACCTACTCAGGATTCACTGGTGCAGCCTGAAACTTACGCCCAAAATAGGGCTTTAACTGTACGGAAAGAACAGGCTTCCACAAGCACCAACATATGTGACCTCTGTACCTGCAGAGATGAGACGCTGTCGTGTATTGCTCTCAGCCCGAAGCAGAGGCTCCGCCACGTGCCTGTGCCAGAGCCGAACACCTACTACGGCACCTTCACTATCTTGTAAGAATAACCTTTCCCTCCATTGTCCTCTGTGTCCTGCCTGACATGGCAGGCTTTTCCTGGAGGCCTTCCCGGGCCATCTTTATCTCCCCAAGCCATACTGACAGCTGACTTTCTGCTTTCACCTTTGCTTGTCCACTCTTCCTTCTCCTCATTCGCCTTTACTGTTAGGCCCCTTCTCTAGTCTTTACTTTTACTCTAGTCTTTTACCCTTACTCGTTTTCTTATCCGTTTTTCTTTAGCCTCATCACGTCATTGTTTAACCGCTGCTCTCCTCCCATTTTCACTTCAGCCTCTTTACAGCAGCCTGTCCCTCTCCCCATCTCAGTGATGATGCTCTAAGTGATAAAGAGTTGATTTTGGAGCCAGGCTGCCTGGGTTTGAACCTAGGTCTGTCATTTATTAGCGTGGTAACCCAGAGCAAGTTATTCTGCTCTGTGACTTTCCTCATCTTTAAACTGGGGATTATGCTAGTTACCATTTCACAGGATTGTTGCAAATTTAGTTGAGTGAATACATGAAATGCTTGCATCGGTGCCCAGCATATGTAGGAGTGTTGGTTGTTAACATGATTACTCAGTCCTCTAGTTTTGTCTGGAACTCATCTTTGTCCCTGGCTTTCTATATGTAGCACTTGTTTTGTGTCCAACCCAGGGCCAAGTGTGCTACCGTCTCCGGAACATGAAAGTGATAGGAAGGAAGAGAGCATAGGCACAAAAAGGGAGGTATATGTAATTAAGTACTAAAAGATAATGCAGAACATCAGTGCTAGAATTTACCAGAATCTGTGATCCTTAAGGTGTGGAGGTCAGGGAAAGCTATGTGGATAAGCTAAAATTTTACTTGGGTCTTAAAGAGTAGCTGTAATTTGTTCAACAGAAAAAAAATGGGAGTATAGTCCAGGCAAAGGCATGGCTACAGGTATGGTTGGAATTTAGTAGACCAATCTCGCTGCACAGAATCACATGAGGGAACAATGAAGATAAGATTGTGTAAAACCTTGATTATCAGCTATAGGAGTTTGAAAGTTACACAGTGAGATATGGAAAGCCATTGAAAGTTTCCAAGCAAGAGAGATGAAATGATTAAAACAGGAAGATCATTTTATTTTATTAGGTTTTTTGATTTAGGTTCAAGTGTGGACATGAAAAGGATTGTTTTAGAATCCATATGTAGAGTGCCCTAGAGGAGAAAGCTTAATTCAGGGAGACAAATAGAAAGGTCTAGCAAAACCTAGGAGTAAAGTGTGAAGGGGCTAAATCAGATTGGTTGTAATAGAAGTGGAAAGAAAAATCCTAGGATGTTTCAGCAGAGGGCACTGGGCCAAAGCTTTGGTGTTACCTGGCATAGGGTTTCTTTCTTCTTATTTGTTGATAATGATAAGCCTTGCCCATTTTCTTTTGAATTATTTACCATTTTTGTATTGATTTTTTTAGAAGGAGTTGTTCAGACACGTAAGTGCTTTTGGATAAAATACTTACATTCAAAGTAATTAACTGGAATCATCTGTCTAAGAGATTGGAGGGATAGGAAGTTACGCTTCAGGAGATGCCTCATCATTTGTGCCAGTGGCCCCGCATTATTTTTTGATTAATTGTACAAACTGGAAAGCTGATAGCTCTGGAAATTAAAAGGCAGGTGTTATTTTCTGTAACTGAATATCCCTGACAAGGCTGCCATGATTCTTTTACTTATCCTGTTCATTCTTTTCCTACCTATTCAAGGATATAAATTGTGTTTCTTTACAGGAATTTACAAGGAAACTATATTTCTTATATTGATGGAAAGGTATGGAAGGCATACCATTGGACCGAGAAACTGTGAGTATATTCTCTCCAAATATGACAAAAAAACTAACTGCATTGTAAGATTCTTCTTGGTCCAGAATTTTGAGGTCTGTACTTCTGAGAAAAGGTATTTCCCCTCCATACTTCAAATCAACCTCTGTTGATTGCAATCCTATGGTTATTTTAGAATTAAATTTGGTGAGCTTTCTTTAAAGTAAGAGGTAATTTAAACTTATTTTTTTTCATACAAATAATACGTGATTATATTCCCTTTTTTTCCTCCCTGCCCTCCCACCAGAGACAGGGTCTTATTTTGTTCCACAGGCTGGAATGCAGTGGCACAATCACTGCTCACTGCAGCCTCCACCTCCCAGGCTCAAGGGATCCCCCACCTCAGCCTCCAAAGTCTCTGGGACCACAGGTGCATCACAGCACGCCCACGTAATTTTGTATTTTTTGTAGAGGCAGGGTCTCCCTATGCTGCTTAGGCTGGTCTCAAACTCCTGGGCTCAAGTGATCCTTCCACCTTGGCCTCCCAACGTGCTGGTATTACAGGCATGAACCACCACCTCCAGCCCGTGATTTTATTTTTAATGTATAAAAATGAAATAACAGATAGAAAAAAACCCTCCTTGTGCCCTACTCCCTTGTTACCTGAGGTAATGCTACCCTGCATTTAGTATATATTCCTCAAGACTTTTCCCCTTTGCCTACATACATATTAACATAAAGCAAAATAGATTTGTTGTGTGGTTTTTAAAATCTTTTTTCTTTATATAAGTGGTAACATCTTGTAACTTGATTCTTTCACTTCATGATATGCCTTAGATTTCTTTCCTTCCCAGTACTTAGAATCCACAACCAGTACTTAGTTACCCTATTCATTTAAACAATCCCAGTACTTAGTTACCCTATTCAGTTAAACTCCTGCATAATCCATAGTATGGATGCATCATAGTTTATTTAATAATTCTCCCATTGATGAATGTTTAGATTAACATTTAGTTTTCTTGTTATGTGCATTGCTGCAATTAAATCCCTGCTCATGCTTCTTTGTGAACATGGGAAATTATTCCTGTAGGATAAATATCTAGAAATGGAATTGTTGGGGTATGGGGTATTTATGACTATGTAGACATAAAATTGTAATTGCCCTAAAAAATGTTGTGCCAACTTACTCTGTTGTCAGTAGAATATGACAGCATTCATTTCCCCACACTTTTTCACCTCTGGGTATTCTCCAACTTTTGTTGATGTTATGGCTGAATAAAAGGGATTCTATCTAAATTTGAATTTTTCTGATTACTCATGAATTTAATTAAATACCTTTATATGTTTATTGAACATTCATGTTTCTTCTCTGAGCTTTCTGTTCTTTGTTCATTTTCCTGTTGAATTGTTTTATCATTTTCTTACTGATTTATAGAAGGAATTAGTTTAGACACATAAATGATTTTGGAAAAAATGCTTACATTAGAAGTAACTGGCATTTTTCAAAAGAGTTTGTGTGTCACATCATTAGTTCAACTTACATTGAATTAATGTAATTATATTATATAGACAAGTCATACGTGAGTTCTAAATGAAAAATAAAACACATGCTGGGTGCAGTGGCTCACAACTGTAGCCAAGGTGGGTGGATCACCTGAGGTCAGGAGTTTGTGACCAGCCTGGCCAATATGGCGAAACCTCATACTACTAAAGATACAAGAATTAGCCAGGCATGGTGGTGGGTGCCTGTAATCCCAGATACTTGGGAAGCTGAGGCAGGAGAATCACTTGAACCTGGGAGGTGGAGGTTGCAGTGAGCCAAGATCATGCCACTGCACTCCATCCTGGTCAACAGAGTAAGACTCTGTCTCAATAACAAAACGAAACAACAAAAAAAGACAATCATAATAATCTAAGAAGAGGAATTATGGTTACTTTAAAATAGTTTCCCCCACCCTTGTCTGATATCTTATTGATAGGAAAAAAAAAATGCTAGAACCAAACAATTCTGTTTTCTAGCTCTAGAGGAGAGGTGTGACTCTCTGGGGGTTGTGTTCCAGATTGAGTCTTCTGAGAATAAGGAAGGTATGGGAGATGGCTAGTAAGGGAGTCTACACCCTTCCTCCAGGGTTCCAGGATGCTGTCCACTTTCAGACAATTGTTCCTGTGGGGAGGAAGACACTCTGCTGCCTGGCCCAAGGAAGAAGGATATGGGGTTGATGTGCCTCTGGCTTCTCCTACTGCCCTGTCCCAACCATTAACCGAGTATTTCTGATAAAGGAGCATCTGTAGAACTGCTTCCACATTTTGAGCTAACGTTGTGGATTTTAAAATTATTTCTGTTCTATAATTTTTAGGGATTTGGTAGTGGTTGGATGGGTAGAGACCTGGCATTTTCTCAATCTGCCACTTGAAATAGCACAACTTTTTAGGAAAGCAATTTTGTACCTTATTACATTCTAGAGAAACTCAGACAAAAATGTTATCAGGATACAAGTATAAGAATGTTCAAAGCAGCATTGTTTGTAATAAGGAAAAATTAGAAAAATCTCAGCATCCATCCACAGTAGATGAATCAGTACATTGCAGTATAATCATTCAATGGAATACTCTATGGCCGCATTATTCATTAGAAATCTAATGCAAGCCACATACATAATTTTAACTTTTCTGGTAGCCACTTAAAAAATAAAACTGAAAAGGAAACAGGTGAAACATGTTAATATATTTTATTTCACCCATTTGTCTAAAATATTATTTCAACATGTTATTATGCTATTAATGAGATAGTCTGTTTTCATACTAAGTCTTCAAAATATCCAGAGTGGTATCATTTCTACATGTAATTAGTATAAAAATTAATTGTGGAGTTTACATTCTTTTTTCTGTAGTAACTTTTTTTAACTAAAGTCCAAATTTGGTTTCTAAATTTTTATCAAAAAAACTTAATCTGTTCTGCTGAGAAATCTAGGGAGAAAGTTAATAATAATAATACTTAATCTGGCTGGATGTTAGGTAGCTCATGCCTATAATCCCAGCACTTTGAGAGGCTGAGGCAGGTGGATCACCTGTGGTCAGGAGTTTGAGGCCAGCCTGGCCAATATGGCAAAACCTCATCTTCTCTAAAAATACAAAAAATTAACTGGGTGTGATGGCAGACACCTGTAATCCCAGCTACTCGGGAGGTATAAGAATTGCTTGAACCCAGGAGGTAGAGGTTGCAGTGAGCCAAGATCGCATCATTGGACTCCAGCCTGGCTGATGAACGAAACTCCATCTCAAAAAAACAATCAGGCCTGTAATCCCAGCACTTTGGGAGGCTGAGGTAGGCGGATCACCTGAGGTCAGGAGTTCGAGACCAGCCTAACCAATATGGTGAAACCCCATCTTAAAAAAAAAAAAACACCTTAATCTATATTTAGATTTCATAAAATTTGCAGTTGAAAAAGTAGCATTGTTTACCCAAATTGTTGCAAACATACATTTTCTAACGACTGCATTGAGTGTCAGCTTTGAAATTTAAAAATAATTAAAATGATCAAAGATTCAGTTCCTCAGTCGCATTAGCCACTATCACTAGCCAAATGTAGCTAGTGACCACCTTATTGAAAGCACAACACAGGTCTTGAACCAGCCTCAGCAACATACATCTTAAAAGTACAAACAGATTATTGAGTGAAAAAAGTGATACAGAAAGTAATATGTATAATATGATATCATTTATATAATGTTCAAGAGACTAAACTATGTTATGACTGACACATAAATGTAGGTAAAACTACATTTCATTTCATTTTATTTTATTTTATTTTTTTTTGAGACAGGGTCTGCAGTGGTGCAAACACGGCTCACTGCAGCCTGGAACTCCCATGCTCAAGTGATCCTCCCATCTGAACCTCTCTAGTAGCTGGGACTACAGGTGATGCCAACATGCCCAACTAATTTTTTTAATTTTTCTAGAGAGGAGGTCCTGCTGTATTACTCAGACTTGTCTCGAACTTCTGAGCTCAAGCAGTCCTCCCCTCTAGGCCTCCCAAAGTGCTGGAATTACAAGTGTGAACCACCATGCCCAGCCAGAACTGTATTTCTTATTTATTTTTTTGAGATAGAATTTCATTCTTGTCACCCAGGCTGGAGTGCTATGGTGTGATCTCAGCTCACTCCAACCTCCACCTCCCAGGTTGAAGCAATTCTCCTGCCTCAGGCTCCTGGGTGGCTGGAATTACAGGTGCCCGCCACCATACCCAGCTAATTTTTGTATTTTTAGTAGAGACAGGGTTTCACCATGTTGGCCAGGCTGGTCTCGAACTCCTGACCTCAGGTGATTCACCCACCTTGACTTCCCAGAATGCTGGAATGATAGGTGTGAGCCACCATGCTAGGCCAGAACTACATTTTAAAAGCAAGAAAATTATTACAAAAGTCAGGATAGTGGTTACCTATAAGGATTAGTGAGAGGTTTATGATTGGAAAGGGTCACATTGGGGGCTTCTGGGATGCTAGCGGTGATCTTTTCTAACGATGTTACATGGGTATCTGCTTTATAATTATTAAACTGAATATTTGGCCAGGTGAGGTGGCTGACATCTGCAATCGCAACACTTTGGGAGGCTGAGACAGGAGGATCGCTTGAGCCAGGAGTTTGAGACTAGTCTGGGCAACAAAGTGAGACCCTGTCTCAGCAATTAGATTAAATATAAACAACATTTATATTTTGTGCACTTTATGCATATTGTAGTTCTCAAATTTTTTTAATGGGGAAAAATGTTGAATGGCTTGACTTGCAGCCCTGACATAGTTCCATGTGGGGCTTTCATAATAAGGTTTGGGGAAAGAGAGGAGCTGATCTTGGTGTCACCCAGGGTTGGATTCTAACAGGGACTTTGTGATTTAGAGAGGACGGATTTAATATACAATTTTGTGGGAAGAGTGGGTAGGGTGTGCTTGTGTGTGTGTGCATGCATGTGTGTGGTAGTGGTGGTGGTGCAGAGAGATGGACACATAAATGAAAATGTAAGAAAAGGTTTTATGAAAGTAGAGCAGATACCATCTTGAAATTACTATTACCCAGCTTTCCTCCACATATAGGAGATAGTCCTGTGTAGCAAATAGTTGTAGTTTGCATTTTAATATAGAAATAACCTTTTCATTTTCCAGAATTCTCAGTGAAAATTATTTGACTGAATTACGTAAGGATTCATTTGAAGGCCTGCTATCCCTGCAGTATTTGTAAGTAAGTTAGTTAATCCTATTTATGAGTTTTAGTCATATTATCAGTAAAATGAGATAATCTCTAAGATTTCTTCCAGGGATAAAATTATTTAATTCTGTAAGTTTATATAGGGTCTTAGCCCATCTCTAGCATTAGTTACTTCCTATGCATTTTCAATTTTTAAATTATATAGGCAAGTTACAGACAGAAAAAAATTCAAATGGTGAATCTGAGCAGTGATTGACATTCATATGAACCTTGTTTTATGACTGTTCACATACCATCTTCTTATATTCAGTCTACAACCAAGAGATCAAATCTAATCTAGGGTCTATTTTTAAATAGCTCATTAAGTTAATAGTTTTTGCATTTTTTTTTTTGAAACTGAGTCCTGTACTGTCACCCAGGCTGTAGTGCAGTGGCTCGATATTGGCTCACTGCAATCTCCACCTCCTGGGTTCAAGCAATTCTCCTGCCTCAGCCTCCTGAGTAGCTGGGACTACAGGTATGCACTGCCATGCCCAGCTAATTTTTTTGCATTTTTAGTAGAGTCCGGGTTTCACCATGTTGGCCCAGATGGTCTTGATCTCCTGACCTCATGATGATCGCCCACCTCAGCCTCCCAGAGTGCTGGGATTATAGTCGTAAGCCACTGAACCCGGCCGGTCTTTGCATGTTTAAAGGACTGTGAAAGAAACAGAAAAGAAACAGAGAAATATGCAACAGAGATCATATGTGGCCCACAAAGCCTAAAATATTTACTACCTGACCTTTCCAAAAAAGGATTTGAGAAAGTTGGTTTAGTTGAGTGAAAGGAATTAAAGATAAGTTAACATTGTTGCCTGAAAGAGAAGAAAATATAGACCACCTACATTCATTTGAACATCATCAATCTAGAATTTTTTGGTAATTTAATCTGAATTAAATTAACATTTAAATACTAAAAAATCAGCTGAATTATATAAATAATATTATCAAGAATATTAAGCTACCAAGAGAATAGCCTGGTATAAAGGATTTCATTTTAGGAATTGTTATATTAAAATAGATTTTTAAATGATGGTTAAGTGGTATAGCTACAAATGTTTACACTAAGTAACCGTATCAGAAATGCCCCTAAGTCTTCAATAATTACAAAACCACTATCTCCTCAACCCTGTTACCAAGGATGGATACCTGTATAGTATTTCTGTCTGTTTAGAGGTAAGAAGATACTATGTTCATTGCTGTGAAAGCATGATTCTCATCCTCTGTCTGTGGTCCAGAGGTGTGTATGTCATTAATCCTTATTAAGCTCATTAGTGATGCTCTTTTGCAAACAGATTCTTTCAAATGCAGAAGGCTTAAGGAAAGTGGGTATAAAGACCCTCAAGTGGATGCCAAAGTGCTACAGAGGCCACGAAGTAATAAAACAACATTTTCTTTAAAATAGTCATTTTCCTTCTATGCACTACTCCCCCAGCTATCCATTTATTTTGCAAATATTTGAGTTTGCTTTATTTCCATGTATCAGTTTTAAACATGGTGGGCAATGCAGATAAGCAAGACCTAGTTCATGCTTTCAAGGAGTTTATGCTCAGAAGAAATAGGATGAAAAATAACTACATTGAAAAAGAAGAAATAAATGTGGGCACTAGGAGGGATAAATTGTTTCTGGAGCATAGAAGAGGGGGAAAATGACTTCAATTTGGCCCTAGGAAGGTGTCACTAGAACAATGCCATTTGAATAGGACTTTGAAGGGCCATTGTGTAACATTGGCCAGACATCTTGGGGAAAATATTCTAAGCTTGCAAAAGGAAAATGGGAGAAGGCCCAAACACAGGAAAGTATTTGGGGAATGCCATGAGTACCTGTAGAGTACAAGGAGGGAGAGTGGGAAATTGGAGCCAGATCTTCTAGGGCTTTCAATGCCAACCAAGCTCAGGAGCCATCATGGGGAACCGTGTTATCACAGCAGTGCTGTAAGATAGATCTGCCTCACAATCACTGGGAGGGCACATTAGAACTCATTTCTGGACTCCACCCTCATAATTATTGATTCCGTTCATCTAGAATGGGACCAAGAATTTGCATCTTCAATAATTTCCCAGGAGGTGCTGGTCTTTGCAGGCCACTTCTGGAGAGTTTATATGATGACTGTGTGTAGAGTAGTTTAGGAAGGGAGAGACCAGAGATGGAGACACCAGCCAGACAACATTACACCATCATAAAAATAAGAGGGCCAACTGTAGTCAAGAATGGGTTTTGACTATATTGGTTTTTATTCAAAAAATGAAAATCCAGTTCCAGGTTGTTTTTGTTGCCCCATCACTATATAACTGAAGAAATTGCTTTCATGAAATATTAAAGCAATATGAAGCCAAAAATGAATTTCTATTAATATGATAGAAATTCTGTTAATATGATTTGAATTAGTTCAAAGTTATGTGTTAAAGGGTTAACTTCCTTCCAAATGATGTGAAAGGATGTCTTTTATTTCTTCTGATATTGAACTGGCTTAGGAAAACTGACCTAAACTAGGAAGGTATATAAATGTGAGACTATTTCTTTTAATATTGGAAACTATATGTAGAGATAAAAACTTTGAGCTCATAATCTGGGATTTGATGAGACTACAAAAGGGCATCTAATCAAGTCTACTGCTCTAGGAATAATTAATCCCAAACTCTATCAAGATCTATAGTTGTATATTTTATTTATTAAAACCATGAAGGTGAGACTCTAGGAGAGGTACAGGCAGGGTTAGGAGTTCTGGACAGTTTAAATACACATCCAGACGTTTAGAGCATAGATGAAAACTGTATTCAATACTATTCTAAACTCTTGCTATTTATCCATACTAATTTGACATCTAATAACTAATCAAGGCAATATTTTCCTTTTACTTTTCCTAGAGATTTATCCTGCAATAAAATACAGTCTATTGAAAGACATACATTTGAATCACTACCATTTTTACAGTCTATGTAAGTTACAAATAAAACTTGATTTCATTTGGAATTTTTATAAAACTTAATTATAAACCTCTTTGCTATTCATTTTGAAATATGATTAAAATTTTGCCAGTAGAAAGTTAACTAAAATTATATAGCAAATCCTTTTGTCTATAGCAAAGATTAGTGTGAACATTATTACACAAATCATAGTGAATCATCAGAGAGCAGTGGTTCTCAACTGGTGTGATTTTTATACTCAGGTGACATTTGGCAATGTCCAGAGACAGTTTTGGTTGACAAAACTGTGGGTGTGCTTCTGGCATCTGGTGGGCAGAGGCCAGAGATGCTACTAAACATCCTCCAGGGTACAAGACAAACCCTCACAGCAAAGAATTTTGTTTTGTTTTTGAGACAGAGTCTCGTTTTGTTGCCCAGGCTGGAGTGCAGTGGCACGCTCTCAGTTCACCACAGCCTCTACCTCCCAGGTTCAAGTGATCCTCAGCCTACCAAGTAGGTGGTATTACAGGTACTCACCACCATACCCAGCTAATTTTTTATATGTTTATAGTAGAGATGAGGTTTCACCATGTTGGTCAAGCTGGTCTCAAACTCCTGACCTCATGATCCGCCCGCCTTGGCCTCCCAAAGTGCTGGGATTAAGGCTTGAGCCATGAGCCTGGTGGCAAAGTTATATAGACCAAAATGTCGATGGCACTGAAGTTGTGAAATCCTGTTCTAGAGAAATAAAGATCACTTAACACAAGTATTTACTGAGCATTCACTGTTTTGTATCTAATACACCACATGTGCAATGTTAAAGTATAAATCATAAGCTAGTATCCACAGTGCACCGAGAAAGGATTCAGGTTGTGTTCCATCCTATATAAATTAGAATCATGGCAAATGATAAATGTTCTGAAATAATTTTTTTTTCCTTTGGCTTGTGTCTTGTTTTGTAGAAATCTTGGTTGCAATTTACTCACAGAACTGAGCTTTGGAACATTTCAGGCCTGGCATGGAATGCAGTTTTTACACAATTTGTAAGTGAAATAGAAAATGAATATGTGTAAACAATTATTTACATGTGAAAACCTCATACAATTATTGGTTAGCTGGATATAAGCTCATTACAAACTCTGAAAAGTATGTCTTAAGATCCATTTATTTTTCTCAAATGGGGAAACTAAGGTACAAAGGCCAAGAGACTTACATAGCTTATATATGACTTGCTCTGCTTTTCCTAGTTCTGACCTTTGGCATGGGCAAGAAAAGGCATCAAACAAATGACCCTCAAATTAGCCTTGTTGACAGGTGTGGTGGCTCAGGCCTATAATCCCTGCATTTTGGGAGGCAGAGGCAGGCAGATCACCTGAGGTCAGGAGTTCAAGACCAGCCTGGCCAACACAGTGAAACCCCATCCCTACTAAAAACACAAAAAACTCAGCTGGGCATAGTGGTGCAGTTTTTTTGCTCCCTGGAGGACTTTGTGTTAAGCTTCCTTCCTTGTAGCTAAATGTTGCAGACATTTCAGCAGTTAGAAACTGTGCATAGGTGCAGGAATCAAAGTTAAATCCAAAGTGTAGGGCCACGTATGGTGGCTCACACTTATAATCCCAGCACTTTGGGAGGCCAGGGCGGCTGGATCACCTGAGGTCACAGGGGTTCAAGACTAGCCTGGCCAACATGGCAAAACTTGTCTCTACTAAAAAGACAAAAATTAGCAGCGCATAGTGGCACGTGCCTGTGATCCCAGCTACTCGGGAGACTGAGGCATGAGAATGGCTTGAACCCAGGAGTCAGAAGTTGCAGTGAGCCAAGATTGTGCCACTGTCCTCCAACCTCTGCCAGGCTAGTCTTCAACTCCTGTGACCTCAGGTGATCCGCCCACTTCAGCCTCCCAAAGTGTTGGGATTACAGGTGTGAGCCACCACACCTGGCCAAGATGGTGTTTATGTTAAGTTACGGTGCAAAAAATAATTTGTAAAGAAAATACATCGCCATAGCTTAATTTCATATACTTTCCTGACTACTCTTTGACCATAAATACAAATTTTATTCCCTTGCAGCTCAAAAATTCTGTGATTTCTCTGTATAACATAACCAGCAAATCAGAGTGGGTATGTTCAATGGCCTGAAGGGGGCTTTAGACTCAAGGTGAAGATTCTCCTTTACATCTGACTTTAGAAAGGACTTTCTACCTCTCTTTAGTTTCAGAAGTCTGGTTTCACACAGTTCATTTTGAGGTAGAGGGAGGCGTTCAGGAAGTGTCTGGACGAGAGCAACAGTTTCTGCAGATGCTCCCCTCTGTCCTCATTAATTTGCTGATGCCTAACTTAGGAAAAAGACACTGAGGGTCTGTTTTTCTTTTGCCCTCACATCAGAGAACAGGCTCATTAGGTCCCTCCACCAAGAGGTGTAGGTAGCATTAATAAAATGTCTTAAACTCACCACCGTTACTAAGCACTTTATGATACTGAGAGTCCCTCATAAGAATCTGGTGGCCGGGAGCAGTGGCTCACACCTGTAATCCCAGCACTTTGTTAGGCTGAGGTGGGTGGAACCCCATCTCTACTAAAAGTACAAAAATTAGCTGGGTGTGGTGGTAGGTGCCTATAATCCCAGCTACTCAGGAGGCTGAGGCAGGAGAAGCTCAGGAGGCTTGAACCCAGGAGGCAGAGGTTGCATTGAGCCGAGATCATGCCATCGCACTCCTCCCTGGGCAACAGAGTTCGACTCAGTCTCAAAAAAAAATAATTTGGCCAGCTTCACTGCAATTATGTAGGCAATACCGAGAAAACACTGGAATCACAGCTGATAAAAATGAATGAATTCACTCAAAAACATTGACTCAGTGCCATGTCCATTTGTGCCAGGTACTGGTACTGAGTACTGGGGGTACAAAAATCTGTCTTAAAGACACACCAAGATGGAGACTTTCATACCTCAAGAAGGAAGCAGATGCTGATGGGAAAACATAGGAGAGCTATGTGGGCATCTGTACAGCAGGGTGACAAGGGGAGAACAAAGTAGGAATGGGTGGTCGGTTAAGGAAGACTCGAGGAGACACTACCTTGCTTATCTCGAGTTTCTGTGTTCATCTTAACAGAAAAAGGCATTTGCTTCATGGTGATGAGAAAAATCAGAGCTAGCTGATACTGGAAATTAGTACTCATTTCATATAAACAGAATAGAGCTGTACCCTTCAAACTAAGACACAGTTACTTTCAAAGATTGACACAACAGTCTCAACACAGCAAGTGTATGTTGGGGACTGGGCTCCTTTGTTTGGAGACAAATTTTTCTTGTAAACAAAGCTACATTGCAGAATCATATTTGGCATATGTGACATATAGCCCCATTGCATTTTGTTCCAAAGGCAAATTGCCGAGTAATTTATTTGAGCAATATGGCACCATTCTGTGGTGTTTATAAGTTGAAAGAATGTATTTTCCTGCATTACTTAAGTTTGAAGAAAAAAAAGAGTCCCCAGCTGTGATGAATTGATGGTGCATTGAAAAGAGCCTAAGCTTCAGGACTTCTCACTTGCACAGGCCCCTTCCAAGGTTCTGGGAGGGCCCCTGGCAAATTTTGTATTCATTATTTTTTATGTTTTCACTAGATAAGGTTCAGACCCCACAAAATTCTGAAATAGCCCCTGGGTTCCAAAAGTTACAACCCAGTAAATTTCTTGAATGAAGCATCTATGTTATTGACCAATACTGACTGGCCAAGTTAGTGTCGTAGGGTCAGTCTATTTTGAATCTGAAATCCATCTCAAAGGCATACCAAGAGCTTATTAGTGGACTTAACTGGGTTCTGCTGGCCCAAGCGCAGTAAAGCCAAACAGCTATATCAAGGGTTTGTATTGGGGAAAGGAGGGCATTTATTTGCAAGGCATTCAAGCAAGAAGGACCAGGCAGCTATCAAAATCTTCCTCTGAATGGTAGCAATAATCATGAATGAATCATGAATGATTACAGATGAAATCATGAATGAAATGGTTTATGGAAAACCAGCAATGGTTGATGATCCTAAATGTTGAGTATGTTTATATTTTTTCCCTGACTTTAAAGTGCTTCTCCTTTATTTCCATACACAGGTCTAGTCTGATGGCTTATCTTTAAAAATTCTTCGTCATTTCATTGGTTCTAACAATACAAACTCCATAATTTTAGAAACTGGATGACTTTGCAATGTAGAAAGGCTGGAGTGCAGTGGCTCGCTCTCAGCTCACCACAGCCTCTACCTCCCAGGTTCAAGCGATCCTCAGCCTACCAAGTAGCTGGGATTACAGGTTTTATTCAGATACAGCACGCTCACATGCTGGCTTGTCTGTGGCACATCAATATCGTGCCAAGAATGTAAGCACAAAGAGAGAATAGGAAAATCCAGGCTTTATCCCACTATCAGAATATTAGTGATGTAGGTGTGGCCACCCTGTGATGGCAAATTGAGTCACAAGCATGCCTTGTTGTTCCCCCCAGTCTGCTGACATCAGCTTCCTTTACATAGCAGTAGAGGCACAAAAGTTTGCATAGTTGAGGGTATTGTCATCACATTTTGGTATGTACCAGAACAGAGAGGCACAAACATTAAAGATGAAAAGAACAACTCGGGTCTGCTCTTTGGGGTGATTTAGGGTGGCTGTTTAAATTTGTAATGGTTGAAAAGTCTTGAGATTGTCACACCTGGCAACTCTTATACTTTTCTTCTCTCACTGCAGCTTATTCTTCTCCCCTGTGTAACAAGCTGTCTTTTCACAGAAGCTTAGCGTTTTCTTCCTCTGCCCCATAGCATTTTTTCAACACTTACATTTATTAGGTGCTGTTTATGTTCTAGACACCTAAGTGCTTATACAAGTGAGATAACATGTCCAAAGTTCTTAGAATAGTGCTTGGCATATGGTAAATGCTCAATACATGTTACCTCCTATAAGAGCTCATTTTCATTTTTCCAACAACTCTGTGATGTGGATATTATTATCATTTCTATTTTGCAGATGAGGAAGTTGAAACTCAGAGATGCTGGGTAATTTACTTAGGTTCACGTGGCTATTAAGTGGCAGAACCACTTAACAAACTTTGCAAGTAATTTTCTATGCAGCTCTTAGTTCCTCTGTAATAGGAGCTGAATGATGACAATTTGGCTTTGTGTGCATTATATCCCACTTTCTAACTTGAATAGGACCTTTAGAACACTGACCTCCATTTCCCTCTGAGAATCCCATGCTTCTGGAGCTCCTGACTGTACTATTTCTGGGCATCCCCAGGGTTTATGCTCACTGGCCAGTGCTGATGTGACATCACGATGGCTGAGCACCATCATGTGCTGTGTCCAGCCCACTGCTAGGTGCTATACTCATTTATTCCTCAAACTGCCTTGGGCTGTAAATGCTACCCAGAAAGATTCATGTTCTTACTCAAGTCACTTCACCGGAAAGTGACAGAGCCAGAATTCAAGCCAAGGTCTGCCTGATTCTCGGTTATTCTTCATTGCCAGGGAGTCTTCTTCAAGATTATTCTCAAGAGTTTAAGATAGAGGCTCATGGCCAGGCATGGTGCCTCATCCCTGTAATCCCAATACTTTGGAAGGCTGAGGTGGGCAGATCACTCAAGCTCAGGAGTTCAAGATCAGCCTGGCCAACATGGTGAAACTCCATCTCTACTAAAAATACAAAAATTAGCCAGGTGTGGTGACAGACACCCATAATCCCAGCTACTCTGAAGGCTGAGGCAGGAGAATCACTTGAACCCAGGAGGTGGAGGTTGCTGTGAGCCAAGATCATGCCACTGCACTCCAGCCTGGGCAACAGAGTGAGACTCCATCTCAAAAAAAAATAGGCTCACCATTTCAGATTCTCTAGACTTCGTCCCTGAAAAAGGGTTTACGTGGTACAGTCAGAGATCTTGTATTGAGGAGCTTGGTATGGAGAGATGTGTTTTCATGGATCAAGGACCTATGTAGATGAATAAAGGAAAGGGATTACTTTCTTCCCAAGTACATCACACATATTGGATGAGGGTCTAGGTCACCTTATTTCTTTGACTACCTTCCTCCATGGAACCAGATTTCCCTGACTGCCTTGGGATTCTAGCATAGATCATTTTGGAGTTTGTCATTTAAATTTAAATTTATTTTCACGGCGTGCTTTGGACATTTTTTCAGCTAAAGCTGCTTGGATTTCAGTACATCTAGGACAGTGATGACATGCTCCAGTGTTTTTGTCTCTGTTTTCTCAGTTAATAGAAAGGAAACATAACCCATCTGTCTGGCCCTATATAGAAGAATTTGGAGAAAAAATAAAAAGCAGGCAAGAAATGTTCCCTTATTTTGTGAGTTACCTTTATTCTGTCCCATGGTTCTGTAGCAAAAGGCTGGCACAAAAATATTTGAGTTTTTCTCTTCTAATAAGACATACTTAAAAAAATTATTTAGAGCAATACTTCTTAAACTTTGACTCTGAGACTGAGTCAAAGTTTGCCAAAAGCTTGCCATATTTTATTCCCATAAAGATATCAAAAAGGCAATGGACTGGGAGTCAGTACACCTTAGTTTAATGTATAAAATTAAGGACTTGAACCAGAAATGGAAATGATCATCTACTGTGCATATAAAAACACTTGAGGCCGGGCTCAGTGGCTAATGCCTGTAATCCCACCACTTTGGGAGGCTAAGACGGGCAGATCGATTGAGTTCCAGGAGTTCAAGAGCAGCCTGGGTAACAAAGTGAGACCCCGATCTCTACAGAAAAACTTTTAAAAAGTCGAAACATAAATATAAATAAATAAAAACATTCATATCATTTGGTTTGTGGAAAAGAGTTGCTATAGAGTCCTCAAAGTTGAGCTGTTGAGTTAGTTCCCACTCAGTCTCTCCATGGTCCAGGCACAACCTTAGTCAAGAAAAGAATGCCCTAAAACAGGAGGAATATAGGATAATAAAGGAAAGGAGGAAGGGAAATGAAGGAAAGAAGGAACAAAGAAAGAAAGAAGAAATGAGGGGGGTGAGAAGGAGGGAGGGGAATGAAAGAATGAAAGAGAGAAAGAAAGAGGGAGGGAGGGAGGAAAGGGAAAGAAGGAGGGCAGGTGGGGAATGAAGAAAGAAGAAAAAAAGAATTTTAAAACCCATAAGGTTAAAGTAAACCCTTTTTCTTCATACAGATTAAACACATGAGTTCAAATTACAGCTTTACTTCTTAATAGCTTGGTGACCTAGGACAAATTATGTAAGCTCTCTGTTCCTCAGTTTCCTCATTTATAAAATAGGGCAATAATAATGTCTGCCACATAAGGTTATTGTGAGGATTAAATGTGAAATGCCGATCACAAATACCTGTCAGCCCAATAGATACTCGCTGTAATAATTATTATTTTTATAATTTCTGCAAAAGTATGGTGATGATTCTTGGGTTAACCTAAAGGCAGATTTTCTTCTATTTCTTCCTATTTCTTTTATTTTTTTCATTCACTTTAAAGAATTAAAAGGAAAACAGATTCCAGCATTTTGGAATAAAAATTTGCATCAAAATGAATTTATTCTTTTTATTGACCTACAAACAAAATGTTATTTTTATTCAATAAACATTTATTAAATGCCTTGTAAATTTCAGACATCATGCCCAGCACAGGGGTCACAATGGCAATAAGATGTGGTGTCTTCCCTTAAGGAGCTGATAGTCCAGGACACTGACAGGTAGACAGGTGGTTACATGCAATGTGGCAACGACTGTGATGTGATACTAGAATACAAGTGGGAGTATGTGATAGGAGTATGGTTTTGACCTGTTCCTCCTCTTAGATTTATCGCTTTTTCTTTGGCTGTAAAGCAAAAGAATTGGTCCTATTTTTTTTTTCTTCCTTAACTGCAAATTAGACCATAAATTTTAAACTTTATAAAGATAAGACAAGTGGCCAGGCACAGTGGCACACACCTGTAATCCTAACACCAGAAGGCTGAGGTGTGTGGATTACCTGAGGTCAGGAGTTTGAGACCAGCCTAGTCAACATGGTGAGAAACCCTGTCTCTACTAAAAATACAAAAATTAGCTGGGCATCGTGGTGGGTGCCTGTAATCCCAGCTACTCGGGAGGCCGAGGCAGGAGGCGGGAGGATCACTTGAGCATGGGAGGCAGAGGTTGCAGTGGGCTGAGATCCAGCCATTGTTCTCCAGCTGGGGTGACAGAGCAAGACTCCATCTCAAAAAAAAAAAGCAACTTGAATTATGGAGGACACTAGAAACAGTGTTTCCTACGGGGTCAGGGCTTCCTACCAGCAGAGTCACTTCTGGGGTTCTTGACCTGAAAAGTTCTGTGGCTTATTTTTTTTTTTCCCACACATTTTGTTTTTTCTATGTTTTTCCCTCTTTCTTTCCTCTGCTTTATCTTCTAGAGACCTAGGTAGTTCCCAGAGGAACAGTGCTTTATGGAGTCTAATGGTGATTTATTGGGCAAAAACAGAAAATGATTTTTTTTTACCTACAAGTTCCATACCAAAAAAATGAATATAAACTTTTTATGCAGTTTCACACATTGAAAATGCAGGTAATTTTAATTCCTTGCTCTTTTCAGAATTCTCAATCGCAATCCTCTGACAACTGTCGAAGATCCATATTTGTTTAAATTGCCAGCATTAAAATATCTGTAAGTATTACAGTCCTCTCATGAGTGATGAAATGATTTATGCTCTTTTTAAGTTTTTCATCAATGATTTAATATTTTGCATTTAGGCCAAAAAGTCATAATTTAAATTTAACTGGGTTATTAAAACAAGTTATTGGCAAATAAAAGGATTAAGAAAGGATATATAATGGTCAAGACAGCCAGCAGGGGAAGAGGACAGTGTTGAAGAACCCATACGGATTTGGAACATGCAGACACATGGAGGAATATTACTTAATTAAGAGACAAAGGAAGAATAGGTGTTCATTATTCTAAAAAGGAAGAAAAAAGTAAATAATCAAGATGAGTGAATCCAATATGAAAATGAGAAGATAATGGTTAGGAAAAAAAAAGTACAAGTTCTACTCTTGAATATAATTAATTTGATGATGCAAATTAACTTAAATTTCTTTAATAAGAGCTCTCTGGAATTCTGCAGCAAATAAACTCTTGAGTTGGCTTGTTTTATAGAAAAGCCAAAATTGAAGTAATCACATGTTCTTGAAATATCTTTTTTAAGTACAGAATTTTTGTATCGGCATTTATATCATGAATGTTTTGGTTTTCCTCTTCAGAGACGTGGGAAAAACACAAGTTCCACCTACAACTGTTAAGAACATCCTCATGATGACTCTTGAATTGGAAAAACTGTAAGTTATTTTCACTTAATTGTTTCTTTAGGTTGGTTTTAGTTTTTTTTTTTTTTTTTAGAGACAGGGTCTCACTGTGTTGCCCAGGCTGGAGTGCAGTGGCTATTCACAGGCGTGATCCCACTACTGATCAGCATGGGAGTTTGGACCTGCTCATTTTCCGACCTGGGCCGGTTCACCCCTCCTTAGGCAACCTGGTGGTCCCCTGCCCCCGGGAGGTCACCATATTGATGCCGAACTTAGTGCAGACACCCAATCGGCATAGCTCACTACGGCCCAGAACTCCTGGGCTCAAGCGATCCTTCTACCTCAGCCTCCCGAGTAGCTGGGACTACACGTGCCACCGTGCCAGGCTGTTTTAGTATTTTCTTAAGTCAGGTTTATTGAGATATAATTTTCATATAACAAAATTCACTCTTTTTAAGTGTACAGTTCGATGAGTTTTGACAAATGTATATTGACATAACCACCACCACATTCCCAATATAAAGCATTTCTGTCACCTCAAAAAGGCTCCTGGTGTCCCTTTGTAGTCAGTGCCCTCCTCCCACCATCAGCCCTAATGGTTAGCTACTAATCTGATTTCTATTCCTATAGTTTTGCCTTTTCCAGAATGTCTTATAAATGAAATCATACAGCATGTAACCTATTGTATCTGGCTTCTTTTACTTAGCATAATTTTTTTTTGAGACAGTTTCACTCTGTCACCCAGGCTGCAGTGCAGCCATGTGACGTCAGCTCACTGCAACCTCCACCTCCCAGGTTCAAGCAATTCTCCTGTCTCAGCCTCCTGAGTAGCTGGCTGAGATTACAGGCACCTGCCACTATGCCTGGCTAATATTTCGTATTTTTAGTTGAGACGAGATTTCACCATGTTGGCCACGCTGGTTTCGAACTCCTGACCTGAAGTGATCCACCCACCTCAGCCTTCCAAACTGCTGGGATTACAGGCATGAGGCACTGTGCCTGGCCTCACTTAGCATGATTTTTTTTGAGATTATGCTATCGTCCATGTTGTTGCACCTGTCAGTACAGCTGGCCCTCCATATCTGCAGGTTCCTCATCCATGGATTCAACTAACCATGGATGGAGAGTATTTGGAAAAAGTAAAATGTATGAAATAATAAAAACAGTAGAAATTTTAAAATATGGTATAATTATTTACATACCATTTATACTGTATTAGGTATTTAAAGTATACCCAAGGCTATTTACAAATACTATGTTATTTCATATAAAAGACTTCAACCTCTGTGGACTTTGGTATCTGCAGGGGGTCCTGGAGCCAATCCCCTGCAGACACCGAGGGACAACTGTTCACTCCTTTTCATTGCTCAGTAGTATTCCAGTTGTGTGGATGTATCCATTTGTTTATCCATTCATCAATGTATGGACATTTGGGTTGTTTTCAATTTTTTGGCAATTATGAATAAAACTGCTAAAAACACTCATATACAGGTCTTTGTGTGTGAACCTATGTTTTTATTTCTTTTGGGTAAATACCTAGGAGTTGGATTGTTCACATGCTAAGTGCATATTTAACTTTTTAAGAAACTGCTAAACTGTTTGCTAAAGTGTCTGTGCCATTTTACATTTCCACCAGCGTTGTGAGTGTTGCAGTTGTTCCATAACTTTAGCAGATTCTTTTTTTTTTTTTTCCTTCGACACAGTCTTGCTTTATCCCCAGGCTAGAGTTCAGTGGCACAATCTTGGCTCACTGCAACCTCCACCCCCTGAGTTCAAACAATTCTCCTTTCTCAGCCCCTCAAGTGGCTGTAGGCACCCACCACCACACCCAGCTAATTTTTGTATTTCTAGTAGAGATGGGGTTTTGCCATATTGGCCAGGCTGGTCTTGAACTTCTGACTTCAAGTGATACATTCGCCTTGGCCTCCCAAAGTGCTGGGAGGGGTGAGCCACTGTGCCCAGCCCAGCTGATTTTTTTTTTTTTTTTTTAATTTTTTAATTGCCAAAGCAGGAGTGCAGCTGCACGATCTCAGCTCACTGCAACATCCCCCTCCCAGGTTCAAAGGATTCTCCTCCCTCAGCGTCCTAAGTTACTGGGATTACAGGAGCCCACCACCACGCCCAGCTAGTATTTGTATTTTTAGTAGAGACAGGGTTTCAGCTTGTTGGCCAGGCTGGTCTCAAACTCCTGGCCTCACATGATCCACCCACCTTGTCCTCCCAAAGTGCTGGAATTACATGAATGAGCCACCATGCCTGGCCCAGCCCAGCAGATTCTTGTATTTCAGTTTTTAAAGAAATGTTTGCCCTTCTACTGCTAGATGTGTAGTGGAATCTCATTGTGGTTTTAATTTGCATTTCTTTAATAGCTAGTGATGTTGAATGTCTGTTCATGTGCAAATATCTTCTTTACTAAATTGTTCAAATCTATTCACATATTTTAATTGAGTATTAATCTTTTTATTAATGAGGTTTTTTCCCCTCCGTGAGAGATTATTTATTATTGAGTTTTAAGAGTGCTTTATAGACTCTAGATACAAGTCCTTTCAGGGACCAGGTGCAGTGGCTCACGCCTATAATCCCAGCACATTGGGAGGCTGAGGCAGGAGGATTGCTTGAGGCCAGGTGTTTGAGACAACCTGGGCAATATGGTGAAACCTCATCTCTACCAAAACTATAAAAACAATCCAGGTATGGTGGTGCATACCTGTGGTCCCAGCACTTTGGGATTGCTTGAGCCTGGGAGGTCGAGGCTGCAGTGAGCCATGATCACCACTGCACACCAGCCTGGATCACAGAGTGAGATGCTGTATCAACAATTAAATAAGTAAATAAAAATTTTTTTAAAAAAAAGGCCTTTTAGATATGTGTTTAGTAAATCCCTTCTCTCAGATTGTGGTTTGTTGTTTCATTCTGTTAAAAGTGTTTTCTGGCTGGGCACAGTGACTCACGCCTGTAATCCCAGCACTTTGGGAGGCCAAGGCTGGTGGATCATCTGAGGTCAGGAGTTCGAGACCAGCCTGGGCAACATGGCAATATCCCATCTCTACTAAAAATACACAAATTAGTGATGGCAGGCACCTGTAATCCCAGCTACTCAGGAGACTGTGGCATGAGAAATGCTTGAACCTGGGAGGTGGAGGTTGCAGTGAGCCGAGATAGCACCACTGCACTCCAGCCTGGACTACAGAGTGTGACTCTGTCTCAAAATGAAAAATAAATAATAAAAGTAAAAGTGTTTTCTGAAGAGCAGAAGTTTTTAATTTTTATAAGCTTTAAGTTAGCAATTTTTTCTTACATGGCTTGTGCTTTTTCCTTACCTAAGAAATCTTTAAGAACCTGTTGCCTAATCCAAAGTCAAGAAGATTTTCTTTTATGTCTTCTCCCAGAAATTGTATAGTTACATTTAGGTCTATGATTCATTTTGAGTTAATTTGCATATATGGTGTGAGGTATTTTTTATTTTTTTTCAATTTTATTTTTTCTTTTTAGTAGAAACGAGGTCTATGTTGCTCAAGCTGGTCTCAAACTCCTGGCCTCAAGTGATCCTCCTGCCTCACCCTCCTAGAATGCTGGGATTACAGGCATGAGCCACTGTGCCTGGCCTTCTTTGCAGTTAAAATTATATATACATACACACACACACACACACACACACACACCAGCTAGGTGTGGTGGCATACACCTGTAAGTCCCAGCTACTAGGAAGGCTGAGGTGGAAGGATCATTTAAACCCATAAGGTGGAGGTTGCAGTGAGCCAAGATGGCACCACTGCACTCCAGCCTGGGTGACAGAGCATGACCCTGTATATATCTGCAGGGCCCTATTGTGAGTTTGTTACACAACTTACTGCAACTTAAATTGTGCCACCCATGCCCCAACACACAAAATGGCAAGCTAAATAGAAAGTCAGATGTGCTAAGGCTAGTTGAGCGCATTATACAAGATTAGCATGGAATGGGCCCTTCATTTAGCATTGCTGCATTCATTTTTGTCAGGTCACTTTGTTATCTTGATCACATTGTCAAATCTGTTTTATTGCTCTAGCCTCATTTTCCTCAGCCTCCTGCAGCATCTTCCATGTCAGCTAGATCCCTTCGTCTCTGGATGAAGTCGTTTTCATCAACTAGCTTTCTCACTTAGTTCTCTAATATAGTGAGGTTCTGTCTGCTTTTTTCTTTACCATTAGTGGATAAGAAAAGTGCTCCTATTCTCTGTAACCATTTGTCATCAAGACCCGAAAGACATTGAACTAACTGCCCTATGGTAGTTCATTATTGGGAGTCTTCAGGAGTTGACACATTTATATACAAAGGAAGTAGGCCAGCTCATTTGAGTCTTGGCTCATGTGTAATGATCTTTAATGCATATTGGAAAATTACTATTCTCAAGTAAGAATAATCTATACCTCAGGTCATTTACAGTCTCAAAGATTTGTCAGTATACTTTAAAACAGTTCTGGGAACAGTTAAGGAGGCTAAAGAACCATGAAAACTAAATGCAATGTCTGATGTTTGATTGGATTCTGAGTTTTTTTAAGCCATGATATGATTGGGACAATTGTGAAAATTTGTATATGGACTACATAGTAGGCAATGATAATATTAAGTTTCATTGGGTGATAATAGTATTCTGGTTATGGAGGAGAATGCCTTGGTTCTTAGGGGCTGCACACTGAATTATTTAGTGGTGAAGGCTCATTATATCTGCAACTAACTCTCAAATGTTTTGTCCAGAAAAATGTGTAGACATACATACATGGAAAGCAAATGTGGCAAAGTATTAGCAACTGTTGGTGTTAGGTGGGAAATTAAAAAAAAAAAAAAAAAAAAAAAGCAAGGAAAAAAGCAACTGTTGATTCCAGATGGAAGTTATAGAGGTGTTCATCACACCATTTGAAAATGTTTCCCAGCCATCCTAAGGGTTAAATGAAAAAAAGAAAATGTTTAAAATAAGAAGTTGAAGGCATGAAAATAATAACAAAAACTTTGGGTTTATGCCTGTAATCCCAGCACTTTGGGAGGCCAAGGAGAGAGGGTTTTTTGAGCTTAGGAGTTTGAGACCAGGCTGGGCAACATGGTGAAACCCCATCTCTACAAGAAATACAAAAATTAGCTGGGCATGGTGGCACACACCTGTAGTTCTAGCTACTCAGGAGGCTCAGGTGGGAGGATCACTTGAGCCCAGGAGGCAGAGGCTGCAGTGAGCTGAGATATCACCACTGCACTCAGCCGGTGTAACAGAGTGAAAGCCTGCCTCAAAACAAACAAGAAACACCTTCGTGTCAGAGTTAAGGTTGTTATATAAGTAAAATGCTAGGTTATGGTTCTGGGTCCACTCTTTCTATATGAAGATCAAAGGCTTCCACTGGACCCAAAGGAACACTACTAGTCACTAGTGGTTATTTCTCTATAGGTTTGAAAGCTGTGTCAGGCCAGCTTACTGGATGCAGTTTTAATATAACACTCTATACGTTTGCTTATACCCATTACTGGAGATAGTCAAACAAACAAACAAAAAAAAAAAGTATATACGTTGTACTCCCAACTCATAGACTTCATATATCCATGAAACACTCCTCTGTTTTCACAGTTTTAATGAGGTCCTGATAAAGTCATCATTTTGAAGGACCCAGAAAAGGGCCCCACAGCCTCTGCAATGTAATAATTACAGTAGTTAACATTTGTTGAGCACTCACTGTGTGCCAGGCATTTTTCAGGTATTGATTCATTTAATCCTCAAAACTCATGAGAGGTAGGTACTATGATGACAAGGCCAAGGAACAGAGATTAAGCAGTTTGCCCAAATTCAGATTATTAGTGGAGCTGGGATTTAAGCCTAGTCTGGCTGTGGAATCTGTATTCTTAATGACCATGCTATACTGCTTAAGATTAACCTTGAGATTTACTCCAGTTAACAGAGGTTGTTTTTATCTCTCTAAAACTGCCCCCAATAAGCCATAGCAATAATCGATTATCTTGGTATCTCTTTTGCTCAAATTTATATTTTGAAAAAAACTCAAACATACCATAAAGATGAAAAAATAGTACAGAATCCAATCAAAGGTCAGGCACTGCATGTCATGTCTTCATTTCCTTTAATCTAAACCATTACTCTACTTTTTTTTTAATCTTTCATGATACTGACATTTCTTAAGAGTCAAAGATAGCTGTCTTGTAAATTGTCCCACAATCTGGATTTGTCTGTTTCGTCAGGATGAGATTCAAGTTAAGCATTTTTGGGAAGAATACTGCATAGGTGATACATCCTTCCTGCCTCGTGACCACAGGTGGACCATAATGCTAAGTTTGATCACTTGATTAAGGTGATCTTCGAGATCTATTCATTGTAGTTATTTTGCTGGGTGCAGTGGCTAACACATGAACCCCAGCACTTTGGAAGGCTGAGGTGGGCAGATCACTTGAGTCCAGGAGTTCTAGACCAGCCTGAACAACAAGGTAAAACCCCGTCTCTACTAAAAATACAAAAGAAAATTCGCTGGGTGTGGTGGTACAAGCCTATAGTCCCAGCTATTCAGGGTGTTGAATTTGGAGGATCACTCGAGCCCGGTCGAGGCTGCAATGAGCTATGATTTTGCCACTATATTTCAGCCTGAGTGGCAGAGTGAAACCTTGTCTCATAAAAAATAAATAAAAAATAATTTTCCCCTTGGTAATTAATAAATAATCTGTGGGGAGGTACTTTGAAATCAGTGAAGATCCTGTTCACAAGTGTCTTTTTACCCAACTGTGTATCAATAATAATCCTTGTCTAAATCAATTTTTATTACATTGGGGTGCAAAGTGACACTTTTTAAAATTTTGTCATTCCTTCTGCATTTACTAGCTGGCATTATTTCATTAAAGAAGAACACCCCCTCTTTCTTTTTGAATACCATTCTTCATGGATTGTTCTTTATGTTAGTTATGTTGTAGCTTATTGTTATTCTTCTGAATGCTCAAATGTCCATCCAGATTTGGCCAATGAAATCTCTGTTATTTTTTACCCCACAATACATGTTAAACTAAGCTATTTTCTTTTTTCTTTTTTGTTTTTTGAGACAGAGTTTCACTCTTGTTACCCAGGCTGGAGTGCAATGGCCTGATCTCGGCTCACCGCAACTTCTGCCTCTTGGATTCAGGCAATTCTCCTGCCTCAGCCTCCCGAGTAGCTGGGATTACAGGCACGCGCCACCACGCCCAGCTAATTTTTTGTATTTTTAGTAGAGGCGGGGTTTCACCATGTTGACCAGGATGGTCTCGATCTCTTGACCTCCCGCCTCTCTTGATCCACCTGCCTCAGCCTCCGAAAGTGACTAAGCTGTTTTTAATGCCCAGAGAATGTCTAATTAATTTTTCACTCCCAACAGGAATTGAAAAAGGGACTACAGAAGTTGGGGGCTTATTCAGACTCTTCTTAGAATTCTACCTTCTTCCTGTGGACTTTCAGCCCAAAGTGAAATATTTGAGTTGGGAAGAGATACTTCTGAATTAAACTACTGATCAGTGTCAACCAGTTCTAATCCCAACCACATTTATTCTAGGCACACCATACTCACTGCCATGCTTACCCTTCTGTTGTACATCTCTGCCCTCCTTCCTGTGGCCTTCTGGTTCCTACCCAACTGTCCAGTCCATAGGCCTCAATAACACCTTTTTACACAGCTCTGTGGTAGCATTGGTCTGCCTCCTTTACCTACTCAAGAAACCCCTTCACCATTAATTTATTGTTCTGTGTTTTTATCTATAGGATCTTACCTAGCCATATGGCCTGCTGCCTCTGCCAATTTAAAAATAGCATTGAGGTTGCCTGCAAGACAGTCAAGCTGCATTGCAACAGTGCATGTCTAACAAACACCAAAAATTGTCTTGAAAAAGCATCTATAGTGAATCCCGAAGGAGCGTTCATGAAGGTGTTACAAGCCCGGAAGAAGCACACGAGCACTGAGCTGACTATTGAGCCAGAGACACCCTCAGACAGCAATGGCATCAACTTGTCAGGCTTTGGGAGTGAGCAGCTAGACATCAATGATGAAAGTGATGTTATCAGTGCACTAAATTATATCTTGCCTTATTTCTCGGCGGGAAATCTAGACGATGGGGAGGCAATGTTGTTACTGTTCATTAAACTGCTTTTTTCAGGTTCACAAGATGGTGACAGGCCCCTGGGTATTTTGAAAAACAATATAAAGAGCCTCTCTCTTCAACCTGCATCCAACAACTCAACTTACAAAAATAAATTGAGAAAGCTGTATTTTCTGGAAAATGTGTTGGATGCAAAAATTCAAGAAAAAATCGATGAGGTTAAAAGGGAAGAAAAAACTGCCATGCTTGTACAGTCCAGGCTTTTAGGTCCCAAATTTAAAAGGCCAATTTTTGGGACCAAATTAGAAACTGCCCAACCACAGGAAAACAGCCTGGCAAAAATTCAAAGTGTAGGGAAAAGCCTGGAGAGAGCAAACACAGTCCTCATGGGCCCAGGGAGCATCCAGAAAAGGCACTTCAAAGAGGTGGGAAAGCAGAGCATCAGGAGGGAACAGAGTGCCCAGGCATTTGTGGAAAACACTGCCAAAGGAAAAAGGCTTGGGAGTGCAGCCCCAAGGGAACTGGAACAGCCTCACCTGGTGCAGAGGCCCAAGAAGTTAGTGGGAAACACCATCTACACCAAGCCTTTGTTGACCCAAGAGCATAAGACAGGGGTCTCCTCTTTGCTGAAACCCTTCTCCATGGGCAGGCCCTCCGCCTCCACATCTGCAAAAGCCCAATTTGAGATCAAAAACAGTCTAAAGGCTCTGTTCTCTGCAGCAAAGAGCCTCATAAATTCCCCTTCAGAAGGGGCTTCTTCATCTCAAGAAAATTATTTTCGAAAACTTTTTGCTCCTTCCATTGAAACCGCTATGCCAGAAGGCACCATCTCTGAAGACACAACATACAATAATCCTCCTGAGGCAGATTCCACTGGAACTGCGTTCAACCTTGAGCCAACTGTTAAACAAATCCGTGAAATAAAATGGGAATACAATGACTTGGGCACTGACCTGTTTCCCAAGCCCAAAAACAATTACCCATTGCTCTCATCCCCAGGTGATCAGTTTGAAATGCAGCTAAACCAGCAGCTACGGTCCCTCATCCCTGACAACAACGTGAGAGGGCTCATATCTCATGTTATCCGGACCTTGAAGATGGACTGCTCTGATACCCAAGTGCAATTAGCCTGTGCTAAGCTCATCTCCAGGACAGGCCTCCTGATGAAGCTTCTCAGTGAACGGCAAGAAGTAAAGGCATCCAAGGCAGAATGGGATACGGACCAGTGGAAAACCGAGAACTATATCAACGAGAACACGGAAGCCCAGAGTGAACAGAAAGAGCAGAGGTCAAGTGAGGTGAGGACCACACAGAAAGGTGAGACCCGGACTTTCTCATCATTTAGCATATGTCAGGGAAGTGCCAACACAAGAGAACCTGGGACTCACAGGCCATAGCTTGTCTTGGCCATGTAACTTTGGCCAGGTGGCTCATGCTTTTAATCCCAGCGCTTTGGGAGGCTAAGGTGGGTGGAACATTCGAGGTCAGGAGTTTGAGACCAGCTTGGCAACCTAGTGAAACCCTGTCTCCACAAAAAAACACAAAAATTAGCTAGGTGTGGTGACACATGCCTGTAGTCGCAGCTACTCAGGAGGCTAGCTAAGGTGGGAGGATCACCTGAGCCCAGGGAGGTCAAGTCTACAGGGAACCGTGATTGTACCACTGTACTTCAGCCTGAGCAACAGAGTGGAATCCTGTCTCAAAAAAAATAAAAAAGAACCTGTAAGCTACTCACTTGGAATACTGGGGTTTTGAATAGTTAGCTTTCATCCTATCTCTTTGTTTTCTTAAAAAAATTGTTTTTTTTTTTTTAGCACACTAAAGTTGTTCCAGGATATGGCTTCAGCAACATACTCATCCTGGCAGTATCTGTGACTGTAATTGTAACAATTATAATCATCATTTTCTGTCTCATTCAGGTAAGGACAATACTTAATTCAGGTTTTCAGAATGCAATCCTGTCTTTGTGTAGATTCAGAACCCACAAACTGAAAATCAAAGCCACTTTCCCACCTACTACTACTTGACATTCTCCTTGAGTTGTTTAAGGCCGAAGTATGCTTTGTTCTTTTACTGTAATGTATATTCCAGGATTTTTAAAGGATCGTCACTTCCAGGACATTTCTGTCAATTGAAATTAAGTTAATCCCACTAGACTATTTTAAGAAATTAAGTTGATATAATGGCAAAATTTCTCCCACCCAAAACTATGTCGACAATTGAATGTACTCTGTCACTAATTTACTTCCTTGTTGTTGAAATGAAGAGAAATGTATAATCTCCACCCTCACAGAGCTGTCATCACCCTGGAGAGGAAGGACAAGGCAAAAGAGAGGTCTCGTCTTGTAGACTTACCACACTCACACAGTGTCTTCCTTCTCCAGTGTGTAGGGCATTTTCTAAATAGGTCCAGTTAAAGCACTACAGGGTAGCCATCTTTTAAAAAAGTAGTTGGCCACTTATTTAAGTTCACAGGGGAGGGGGAATGTCTCATACTCCAGCCCTCCTGAGCCCAGGCTCTCTGTGAGATGTCACCATTTCTCAGACACCATATGAGACATTTCTCCTTGGATTAGGGATGCTCACCCTGCATTACATATCTAAAGCCTGTATCTGGCCACTCTGGGGCGAGTCCTGTTTATAGCGCCCATTCCCAGAGCTTGCCTCTGTTTGCCTTTTGTTCGATTACATGATGTATTACTTTTCCCAACAGGCCAGTGCTAGCATATTGGAAGAGTGAGTTAATAAGCTGGCAACCTTGACGCTATGCTGCCAATCCAACTTTATTTCCCTCACTCACCATTTCCATTATTGTGGCAGCCCTCCATTCCAGCCAGAGCAGCCCCTCACCATACCCTGGTCACACCATGCCCATTTCTGCTTTTGTCTGTACCTTTGTCCATTTAAAATTCCCTTGTTTCACTCTGCCTGAGGGAATCCTATGAATCTCTCAAAAGCCATCTCAAGTTCGTCTTTCTTCTTGACACCTTCCCTGAATACTCCAGCCCTTTTGAGCCTACTCCCTTTGTGAGATTTGTCACCATTTCTTCGACACCATATGAGAGACTTCAGAGGCTTAAGTGGGAGGATTGCTTGAGCCTGGGAGGTCGAGGATGCAGTGAGCTGTGGTCACACCACTGCATTCTTGCCTGGGCAGAAGAGCAAGACCCTGTCTCAAAAATAGCCACCACCAAAAACTGTCTTGGGATTTGAATAGGATCACACTAAATTTGCGGATTAATTTGACAAGTAACATCTGTACAACATTCTAGGAACGTGACATCTCTTGTCATGTATTCATTTTTTTGAATGTCTTTCAGAAGAGTCTGTTTCCATCATACAGATCTTACACATCTTCTGTTAGATAAAAGATCTTTGTATTTTTGTTCCTAAATACTTCATACATTTTTATCGCTATTGTAAATGGGATCTTACTTCCATTTTCTAATTAGTTACTGGTGGTACATGGGAAAAGTATCTGAGGTAGCCATCTTTTTAAAAAAAAATTTTTGTATGCTGATCTCTTGATTTTGTATTTAGCCACCATACTGAATTCTTATATTACTTCCAGTAGAATGTTAGTTGATTCTCTTAGGCTTTTTTGGCTGTCTAATATTTATCATTTCATATGCAAATAATGATAGTTTTCTCTCTTCCTTTCCAATAGTTATACTCTACTTTCTTCCCTCCCTCCTTTCCTTCCCTCCTTGCCTTCCTTCCCCCTCCCCCTCCCCCTTCCCTCCCTCCCTCCTTCCTTCCTTCCCTCTCTCCTTCCTTCCCTCCCCCTCCCTCCCTCTCTTCCTTCCTTCCTTCCTTTTTTCCTTTTCAGAGCCTGTTTTCACCCAGGCTGGAGAGCAGTCACTGTAATCTCAAAGTCTGGGGCTTAAGGGATCCTCCTACCTCAGCTTTCTGATTGGCTGGGACTATAGGCCAGCAGCTAATTAAAAAAATTTTTTTGTAGAGACAAGGTCTTGCTATGTTGCCCAGGCTGGTTTTCCTGCCATTTTAGAGGAAGGACTCGGGTTTCCTTTTTTTCCTACTTTTAAGAGTTTTTATTAGGAATTATCTGTTGAATTTTATCTAAAACAGTCAATAAAATATATTAAGTGCCAGCTGCATGTAAGACCGTAAGTTAGATACAGTCAGCCCTCTTCATCAGCAGGTCCACATCTTCAGATTCAACTAGATGAGGCTGAATATTTGAAAAAAACAGCATAAAAATACAAATAGAAAGTACAGCAGAACAACTGTCACCATTGTACAATATCTATACATTTTATTAGTGATGACTTAAAGTACATGGGGCCAGGCATGATGGTTCACACTTGTAATCCCAAGTGTGGGATTGTAATTGTAATTCCCACTTTGGGAAGCCAAGGTGGGAGGATCGCTTGACCAGCCTGGGCAGCATAGTGAGATGTGGTCTTTACTAAAAATAAAAAAATCAGGTATGGTGGTGTGCACCTGTAGTCCCAGCTACTCAAGAGACTGAGTTAGACAGATCACTGGAGCCCAGGAGGCTGAGGCTGCAGTGAGCTGTGATTGTGCCACTGCACTCCAGCCTGAGCAACACAGTGTGATCCTGTCTCTAAATAAAGTATACGGGGGATGTATGTTGGTTATATGCAAATACTGCATCATTATATGTAAGGGATTGAGCATCCACAGATTCTGGTATGGTGTGGGGGCAGTATCCTAAAACCAATCCCCTACAAGATATCAAGGATGAGTGTACTGTGGAAGAATCAAAGCACTGTAAACAGCATACAATTCCTGTCTCCAAAAAGTTCTGTCCTCAGGTGGATGAGACTTATAATGAATAAAAGGAATAAATACAGATTTGGAGATAGTGGTGGTTGTGATGGGTAATCTTAATTGTGTTTTCTTCCAAAACAGATATACCGTCATAGAAGGGCACCAAAGGACGATGAAGAAGCATTCCGAAGGTAAATATTAGTCTGGTGATTTTTTTTTTTTTTTTCTTTTTTAATTCAGAGTCTCGCCCTGTCGCCCAGGCTGGAGTACAAGGGCACAATCTCAGCTCACTGCAACCTCCACCTTCCAGGTTCAAGTGATTCTGCTGCCTCAGCCTCCTGAGTAGCTGGGATTACAGGCACATACCACCATGCCCGGCTAATTTTTTGTATCTTTAGTAGAGTCAGGGTTTTACCATGTTGGCCAGGCTGGTCTCAAACTCCTGACCTCGTGATCCACCCGCCGCAGCCTCTTAAAGTGCTCGGATTACAGGTGTGAGACACTGCACCCAGCCAATCCAGCAATTTTTAAATTATAATTTAAGAAATAGAGGAAAGCTTAGAACTCTGTCCTCATTTTTCAGGGAGGAAACTACCCAAGACAGGAAGAATAATTACTTACCCTAATGCTTAGCCTGACTCCCCTGAAATTAGCTCCCCAGCCAAAGCTGAGCTGGATGGAACTAACAGGGACACAGCTGATGTCCCCAACCCTTTGGGGAGGTGGGAAGTGACAGGAAGGGGAAAGGTTTTGGTGCCTGTTCCTGCTGATGGTGGCAGGCTAGGGGTCTTCTTGGAGGCTCTGGGGAAGGGGCAGGGAAGGCCACCTGGTGTTGGAGTGAGGGCGCTAGTCTCCATCAAGGCTGATGGAAGGAAGAATATGTGAGTCCTTCCTCTAAAGTGGCAGGAAACACTACTTTTCTCTTTTTTCTTTTTTTTCCTTTCTTTTTTGACTGGATCCAAGAACTGGGGAAACACTACTTTTTCATTATACTGGTTTTTGGGCTCTCATTCTATTCCTTTTATACAAACCTCACAGAATTTTAACTAGGAAGGCCAAGCCAGGTGGCTCACACCTATAATCCCAGCACTTTGGGAGGCCGAGGCAGGTGGATCAATTAAGGTCGGGAGTTGGAGACTAACCTCACCAACATGATGAAACCCCGTCTCTAATAAAAATACAAAATTAGCCAGGCATGCTGTCACACACCTATAATTCCAGCTACCTGGGAGGCTGAGGCAGGAGAACCGCTTGAACCCAGAAGGTGGAGGTTGCAGTGAGCCAAGATCATGCCATTTCCCCTCCAGCCTAGGCAAAAAGAGCGAAACTGGTCTCAAATAAGAAAGAAAGAAAGAAAGAAATAGGAGAGACTTTAGACAGTAGTTTGTCCTTTGTGATAGGAAACCTGAGAACGAGAAAGGGAGAGTGTCTTGCCCCATGGTCACACAATGCACTCTGGCTTTTTCTATTTTATTCACATTCAAAAGAATATGTTGTCCTTTAAGCTGATGTCACAGCTCACTCACTCACCAGCGACAGCCTGCTGTATGAAGATCTATGAGATAGACAACTTGGCTAGTTGCACTCAGGCACTTGCTTGAGGTGATTCAACTTATAGAATAAAGCAAATAAAGCATCTAGAAAAAAAAAGCGACCTCATCCTCCACCCCCCATCAAATGATGCCCTTGAGACCAAGTCCGAAGGGGACTGATGTAAAATGCTTCTGCCTAGCATGGTTGTGCCATTTGTTCACTGTACAAGGGCACTTGGGACTGAACATCCTCCCCGTGCTCCATGCTGAGCCATACACAAAGTCCCTCCAGCTATATTGTGGGGCCCTTCTGGACAGACAGGGAGAGCTTCTAAAAGTCCCACCTGCATGGAATTATTTTCAAGACCCCAGGTATGTGGTTTGCAGTGGTTCTGCTCCCTGTGATTTTGGACTGAGGGACTCATTTAGTCCTAATTAAGACCAGAGAAGTACAATGTGAGAGACATGGGAAACAGCAGCATCACTCACTGTCTTGTGCCTTTGTCTCCCCAGGGGCATTTCCAGATGTCTGCCACACAGGACATCCTCACCGAAAAGTATGACTCAGGTACATTGGAGCAGGATTCATTGCTGTGGCCAGAGAAAGCAGAAGACATGCAAAATTAATATTTCCCTTTCTATCTTCTAGGGTAGCTTTTTCTTAAGACGGCCGCTCTGGCTTAGGGATATGTACAGAACTCTCCGTGCCACACGCATAAAAAACATGGCACGGAAGTTGTATGATAAGGAGTCTGCCAGTGAGGACGAGATCTTCAACAGGTACACTTGGTAAATGATGGGCCCTCACAGTTCCCATCTAAAATGAGGAGGGGTAAATGATGGGCCCTCACAGTTCCCATCTAAAATGAGGAGGAGGAAATGATGGGCCCTCACAGTTCCCATCTAAAATGAGGAGGGGGTAAATGATGGGCCCTCACAGTTCCCATCTGAAATGAGGAGGGGGGTAAATGATGGGCCCTCACAGTTCCCATCTAAAATGAGGAGGGGGAAATGATGGGCCCTCACAGTTTCCATCTAAAATGAGGAGGGGATGAGAAGCTTAATTGCTCCTTTCAAGAATTAAAACCTTGCCATTGTTATTCTTATCCCAGGGACAGCAAAGCCCCAGCAGAAACTCCATCAGAGAACACCCCAACCGGAGAGTCCACTGCTGAGGGGGAGGACAGTGAGGCCCTGCTGTAGTGACCCCAGTCCACCTCAGGCCTTCTGACAAATACTTGCAAGGCCATCAGAAAGAAACAGTAGTGAAGCCAGTGGCCCATGCATCCACCAGAGGCAAGAGGCAGGGGAAGCACAGGGCCATCTTGCCCTCCCTTGTTTCCCAGTCTAATTAGTCACTCAGACCTGAAAACATACCCTCAGGGGGTGGAGATTTTACAATTAAATATTTTTGTTCTTGGTGCCCTCTCCCTTGGTTCATCAAGCACCAGTCATATAATACAACATACTTGACCTCCTGCCCACAGGGGACCTCCCCCACCTCCCGGCCCCTCTCATAGGATCACTGGGCCTACCTGCACTGTGGGGCCAAGCCCCGTCTTTTTCCCAAGCCCTCAAACCCATGCATGCATGTTCATCCAGACGTGGGAGGGGGCTTTTCACCCTTATAAGATGGTGGAAAATTCACATTGTTTTTTAGTTTTGTAGTTGTTGTTTTTCTTTTTAAAAATCCCAAGCCTTGGATAGCAGAGAGATGCTAGAGGGGTAGGGTCAAAAACAGTGTGTGAGAGCAGTAATTTCCCAAACTGCCCTCTGCAAGACTATATTTCAGAAAACATGCTGGTGCGGCTACGTCTCCATTCACATGTACTCCCCTAGCCTCTCCCGATCCCTCACTGATGCACATCCATAGCTGCACTGTTCCATACCAGCAGTAGAATACTGCAGAAGGCGCAAGGATTCCTCCGCTCCATCTTCAAAGAAAAAGTCACTAATAAGTCCCATTTGGTAAGTTAGTGAACGTTAAACACATTAGTGAGCAAAAGAAAATCTGAATGAACAAGAATTGGTAATCTACCTAACAGAACACAAGTGAATGCTGGCAGTTCAGTAATAGGAGGTAAAGAATGGTGCCGACTGCAGAACAGCAGTATGACTGCTCCCAGGAGCAGTATGACTGAGAAGCAGCCCCACGTGCGTGCTGGTGGGGGTTCTAAGCAAAGCTAGTCGCCCATCAGTTCCAATGAGTTTGCTGAAGCCGGACAAAAGACACCTGTTCTCGGGCCAGGTGCGGTGGCTCATGCCTGTAATCCCAGCACTTTGGGATCATGAGGTCAGGAGGTTGAGACCATCCTGGCTAACACAGTGAAACCCCATCTCTAATAAAAATACAAAAAATTAATTGGGCGTGGTGGTATGCACCTGTAGTTCGAGCTACTTGGAGGCTGAGGCAGGAGAATCACTTGAACCCAGGAGGTGGAGGTTGCAGTGAGCTGAGATTGCACCATGGCACTCCAGCCTGCATGATAGAGTGAGACTCTGTCTCAAAAAAAAGAAAAGACACCTGTTCTCTTGCTGCCAGCCCCAGTTACCTCCCCAAGTTCCTTACTGAGACTGAAAAGTGTCTTTCTGTGTAATGACTTCAGTGAGCAAACAAATATTTGAGTGGAAAGCACAAGACTAAATAGTTATAAGTATAGGCAGAGCAGCAGCTACCATTTACAATTTGCTTACTTGATGCCAAACCCTGGGTTAGGAATTTTACAGTCTTACATTATTTAGCCCAGCAATCCATGGAAGCATAGTTTTTTAAATCATCATCTGACATAAGGAAACAGGGCTCGAGGAACATAGGTGACCTGCCCAAGTGTCCAAGGCCACACATCCAAAACGACAAGTTAGCGTTTTACACCAGGCCTGTTGGACTTCAAAGCCTCTTAACCATTCCACTGCCCTGCTGTAGGGCATGGGAGATAGAGGGGGATGAGCTATGGTTGCCAGCAAAGAGTCAGTAACAATAATATGGCGATGGTGAGGATGATGACAGCTGCTGTTTATTGGGCACCAGCTGTGATCCAGGTACAGTGCTAAGCACTTCAGTTACACTCTTAAGTCACCAGGACAGACACCCACACCAGCTCTGTAATGGGGTGAGTGTTAGACATAAGCAGGGAGCTGACAAGAAGCCAAGACTAGGCTGGGCATGGTGGCTCTCATCTGTAATCCCAGCACTTTGGGAGGCTGAGGTGGGTGGACCACCTGACGTCCGGAATTCAAGACCAGCCTGGCCAACATGGCGAAACCCCGTCTCTACTAAAAAATAAAATTAGCTGGGGTGGTGATGCGTGCCTGTAATCCCAGCTACTCGGGAGGCTCAGGCAGGGAGAATTGCTTGAACCCAGGAGGCAGAGGTTGCAGTGAGCCGAGATCACACCACTGCACACCAGCATGGGACAGAGCAAGACTCCAGCTCAAAGAAAAAGCCAAGACTAGAGATCCTTGCACTGCTAGGCTCCCAAAGTCTGGATTTCAAGCATCTCCAGGTTCCTATTTTGGCATATTTATATAATTTTTATGCTTAATTTTTAAATATATTTTATGTATCTCAAATGTGTACATGTTTTTTGGAGACAGGGTCTTGATTTGTCACCCAGGCTGGAGTGCAGTGGTACATTCATAGCTCACTGTAGCCTCAAGCTCTTGGGCTCAAAAGATCCTCCTCCTTCAGTCTCCAGAGTAGCTGGGGGCTACAGGCATGCACCACCATACCCAGCTACAAATCTTATTATTCCCAAATGCTACCCCACCATATTTCTAAAAACTCCCAAGAGTAATATTCTACTTTGCCCAGTTTGTCCTCAACTGAGCAGTTTTGGCTGAGCCCAGAGTTTCTGCCTGTCGCCTGGGAGAGGGAGGGGCGCCCAGGGTCAGGTGGAACAAAACATGACTGCCTAGGACTGCCCCTGTCTCCATCTCACTGACGGCAAACCACGGCTCAGAGGGCCAGCTCTTAAGTGAGACCTGAGTGCCAGAGAGAGGTGGACGCAAGGCCAACAGCTACCAAATGAATAAAAATTCTGATTCCAATTAAACCTGCCAGAGAAATAAAGCATTTGGAAAAATAACGAAATAAGGTGATGTCTGATTAGGGTAAACACGATGCAGACAAGAAATGCAGCAGTTCAGAGGAGGGAAGGTCAGGCCGCCTGGGAAGAGTCCTTGAGAAAGACAGAATGTGCCAGATGCTGTGCCTGGTGCTGGGAAAGAGTTGACTAGGACAGCATTCCTCTCAAAGGGCTCCTAGACTGGGGGAAGGAATGGACATCTGAATACATCCTGAGTAGACAGCATGGGACGGCATAGTGGCAGTGGAGCCAGGTGTGGTTCTGCTCTTGGTCAGCTGAAAAGGAGTAGATGTAAGGGTCAGCTTAGAAGAAGGGAAGTGGAAGACAAGTTTTCTGAGCTGACAAGAGGAAGGAGAGGCCTTCTAGACGGGACACTACAAAGGCAGAGAACCCCTAAGCAGAGTGAGCATCAACCTCCACAGGTTAAGGGCTCAGTCACACAGGACCACCCCCACATCAGATCCCAGTTGCAAGGCCAGGCATCACCTATGCATCTGACCAACTGGCTTTAAATTGGAGGTCCCCACAACTCCCTCCTTAGGTTTGACCATTTGCTAGAGCAGCTCACAGAACCCAGGAAAACAGTTTATCTACTATTACTGATATATTACCAAGAATACATTAAAGGATACAAATGAACAGCCAGATGAAGAATAACACAGGGTGAGGTCTGGAAGGGTCCTTGTGGAGTTGGGGTGCACCCCCCCTCCTGGCCCTTTACCCACTTTTTGTTTGGGTGTCCGAGGCTTTGCAAAAGAATAAGGTGGGAGTCCACGGTGGAGTCACATGGTGAAGACCTAGTTAAGTCAGAGGCCTGGAGAGGTGTCATTCTAGCTGGGCAGCAGTTGACACACAACCAGCCTCTGAGTTGATTGAAGAAGCACTTAGGATTGACCGAAAGTTTGTTCTGGAATGTTCTCACTGGAATGAAAGCTGAGTGGTCTGCAGGCCATATAGTATACTTAAAGAAAACAGGCATCATTGAAAAAGGCTGCCAGAGTAAAGGTGTCTACAGGGAAATTTAGGTTTTTTTTTTTTTTTTTTCTTGAGATGGAGTTTCACTCTTATTGCCCAGTCTGGAGTGTAATGGCACGATCTTGGCTCACTGCATCCTCTGCCTCCTGGGTTCAAGCAATTCTCCTGCCTCAGCCTCCCTAGTCTGGGATTAGAGGCATGCACCACCACCCCAGCTAATTTTTGTATTTTTAGTAGAAATGGGGTTTCACCATGTTGCTCAGGCTGGTCTGGAACTCCTGACCTCAGGTGATCCACCCACCCAGCCTGTTTTGGGGTGTGTGTGTGTTTGGAGACAGTCTCACTCTGTCGCCCAGCCTGGAGTGCAGTAGCGTGATCTTGGCTCACTGCAACCTCTGCCTCCCAGGTTCAAGTGATTCTCCTGCCTTAGCCTCTTGAATAGTTAGGATTACAGGCACCCATCACCACACCCAAATAATTTTTATATATTTTTTTTGTAAAAACAGTTTCACCATGTTGGCCAGGCTGGTCTTGAACTCCTCACCTCAAGTGATCCACCCACCTTGGCCTCTCAAAGTGCTGGGATTACAGGCATGAGCCACTGTACCCCACCAGGAAATTCAGTTTCTGAAAATACACCTGTGGATCTCTAGCCGTGAATATCCTTGGAGGCTGCTTTAAATGGCTGATCCTCAATGCCTCCCTTCTAACTCACATGCCCATTTTCCTATATCAATCTCCCAGAAAAGGGGACCTCTTTTTTAAAGATGGGCCTCACTTTTTTCCCCAGGCTGGTTTTGAACTCCCGGCCTCAAGTGATCCTCCCACTTTGGTCTCCCAAAATACTGGGATTACAGATAGGAGCCCCGAGCCCAGCAAAGCCTCTATTAAGCCCTTGTATGCTCACTCTACGGTACTGCAGAGAGAGCGGGAAGGGAGCAGAGGTGCGCTGGCGTCTTCAGCTGGAAGTGAGCAGGGGGCTGAGGGTGGAAGAGGCCGGGCGCCTGGGGATGGGAGGAAGGACCGCATCTTCACAGGGACGCCACCCCGACCCTGGAGGTCAGGACCTCTCGCCTAGCTCTGGCTCTGAGGTCCTGGAGGAAAGAGATGCTGTTGAGACTCAGAAGATCAGGGGAGGGGGCACCCCCATTTGAGAAGAGTGAAAATCCCGAGCCTGAAGCACAAGTGGAACTGGTTGGAGCCAAGGCTTTAGAGGTGGCGTTGGGAAGAGGGTCTGACGCCGCCCTATGGACCGTTTTGGGCTCGCCAGGCTGAAGGCTCCTAAAACCGCAACCTGCGAAGCAGGGTGAGGTTCCACGCGGATGGGCCGGAGCCCCCATCGTAGCCCTGGACTTCACCGCCTTACGGCAGGAGAGCTCAATAAGCTCCTTATTTAACGCACTGTTGTATCAGGTCCCTGTCGCAGCCGCTGGCCCTACAGCCTAATGAAGGAGTGGGTGCATGCACGGGTGAGCTTCTGTCACAGCAACGCGTCCTAATCCACAGTCCAGAACGGCGGCTGGAATAAGGTTCTCGCAGGCTTGTTCTTCGGCTTGAACGCTGGGCCGGCTCTGCGGCTCCCTGCAGGCCTGCGGATCGGCCAGGAGCCGTTCCTTCTGGGCCCAGGCTGAGGAAGCAGCGGCTGCACCAGAGAAGGGCTTCTGGGTGAAGGGGGAAGCGCACGGGGCCCGCGGAGCCACCTGAAGCATCTTCAGGCCGCGGGCTCGGAACTGTCAGGCTTTCGTTTCTACTTCATTTCTGGGCCAAAGCAAGCCACGTGGGCAAGCCCCAAGCCAGGGGGCAGAAAGTACCCTCCACCCACCACAAAACCATGCAAGCGGTGGGTGCAGGGAGGGCTGAGGAATTGGGGTCAATGGTTCTATCTATCCCGGTGCGTGAGGAGCCCTGCTTTGGGGGTTGCATAGCCTGAGTCTGCTCTTACAGTTGTCTGTCACTATGAAGAATCCACCCCGGGACACCATCAGGTCAGGGATCCTGACAAGGCAAGAATCGCATCCTCCTGCACACAGCCCTGCTCCCTTCCCCCGCCCCATGCCTAACACCAAGCCTGGCCCTCAGGGATGACTCAGGAATATGAATAAGAGCATTTTAGGCCGTTCCTTTATTATCTCCATGTGACAGACTGACTTCCTAAAGATCAGCACATAGCGCCAAGTATATGCCCTGTCAGCTGTAAAGAGACTGCCATTTGGAGCTGGGATCTGTCCCCAGATCTGTCAGACACCAAATCCCATATCTACTGCCACCCAAAGGGACCTCCAGAAGAAAGGGGTTATACAGGGTCAACACCAAGACAGGTTAGTGAAATTTCTCTAGAGGTTATTTAAAGCTGGAAAGAATCATACCACCTAAAATAACCTCAGAGAAGTCTGTCTAGGGCACAAACCTAGCCAGGGATCCACAAAGACTTGAGGACAAATTTTTTTTTTTTTTTTTTTGAGACAGTCTCATTTTGTCGTCCAAGCTGGTGTACAGTGGTGTGAGCTCGGCTCACTGCAAACCTCAACCTCCTGGGCTCAGGTGATTCTCCCACCTCAGCCTCCCGAGTAACTGGGACCATAGGCATGTGCCACCATGCCTGATTAATTTTCTTTTAAATTTCTTGTACAGATGAGGTCTCCCTGAGTTGCTTAGTCTAATCTTGAACTTCCAGACTCAGACAGTCCTTCTGCCTCTGCTCCTCAAAGTCCTGGGACTACCGGTGTGAGCCAATGCACCTGGCCTCTTAAGAACAATTTTAAAAACAGTAAGGTTCACGGTCACAGCCTATGCTGCCCTACAAAGCCCCTTGGCCCCTCTCATCAGGTCAAAAGCAAGATCGGCCCCAGATGTTCTGCTTAATGGCCACCTTTCCCAGGAGACTTTGCTCTTTAAAGGAGAACCACTTAGAGCTGTGATCAACCCTAAAGAATGCCACTGGCACTATTGAATGCCAGGCATGGGTCATGTGGCTGGTAGTATATTTTAGGGCAGTTACTCATGGTAAGTTATTTCCACCAGCCCCCAAAATTGACTATTCAATGTCCAACTAACTCAGGCCCAGACTAAAAAGTGGAGGTGTGAGGAGCCTTGGGTTGTTTTGATGTGCCTTGGTTATGGTATAAGTGGAAGATTTTAGAGCTTGTTGTAAAAAGTGATGACCCATGGCTCTCCGGGCTGGGTCTGGGATTGCTAATAGCTATCATGATTTCATATTTAATATTTTTTCACAGATTAGAGTTTCTTAGCTCCTGTTGCTATCTCTCTGCTCTCATGAGCTCACATAAGTGGTCCCAGCTACTGGGGAGGCTGAGGTGGGAGAATGGCTTGAGCCTGGAAGGCGTTAATTCAATCCAAGCAGAATCCCAGGTGGCTCATCCCAAAAGTAAAAGAAGAAGGAAATTCTATTGCCAGAAGACAAGGGGTTGAAATGAGGGATGAAGAATCAAAGACTGAAGGTACTAGAGTTCCTTTTTATTTTATTTTTATTAATATTTAATTTTTTCAGAGGTGGAGGGTCTCACTATGTTGCCCAGGCTGGTCTTGAACTCCTGGCCTCAAGCTATCCTCCTGCCTGATGAGCCTTCTGAGTTGCTGGGATTACAAATGTGAGCCACTGCACCCAACTTTGGTTTTTGTTTACTGGTTTGTTGTTTTGTTTTGTTTTTTGACAGAGTCTTGCTGTGCCACCCAGGCTGGAGTGCAGTGGTGCAGCCTCGGCTCACTGCAGCCTTGAACTCCTGGCTTCCAGATATCCTCCCACCCCAGCGCCAACCCCCACCGCCTTCCAGTAGCTAGTAAAACCATCTCAGATAAAGCCTGTTTTGTCATACAGTGTTGACTATCTCATGGAATCTACTGGATGGTACTAAACATGGAAAGCAGAATGGTTGGGTGGGGGCTGGAAGTGCAGCTACTGAACTCGTGTCACTGTTGTATCATCGCAGAGCTGAAAAACCTAAGTCGGAGACCGTCTGTATTTGACAAATAAAAAGCAACAAAACCCACAGGGTGGATGGTTCCCTAGACAGTTTCAATTAGCAAAGGTAACTGCCAAAAAATAGTTATGTGGGGGAGGGTGGTCCTCACGTGAGACATGAGGGTGTCACAAGCTGAGGCTAAGCCAGTGCCAACTGCAATCCCAGTAATGTTCACCACCTGCAAGAGAACCACAGACCTGGTGTGGCAGACATTAAGGGGATGACACCAGTTCAGGGTCACATCAGACAGCTCCCTTCTTATGGAGGAACCTCAACAAGCTTGTCTCTAAAGGGCAACTCACAGATGTATGCTTAAGGCTCTATATTTTAGATCAAATGGGTGTCTACAGCTATGCTGATTATTGAAAAAAATGTGCCTTTTGCCGGGTGCAGTGGCTCAGACCTGTAATCTCAGCACTTTCGGAGGCCAAGGTGGGTGGATCACAAAGTCAAGAGTTCGAGACCAGCCTGGCCAATACGGTGAAATCCCATCTCTAATAAAAATACAAAAAAAAAAAAAAAATCAGCCAGGCATGGTGGTGGTCGCCTGTAGTCCCAGCTACTCAGGAGGCTGAGGAAGAAATCACTTGAACCCAGGAGGTGGAGGTTGCAGTGAGCTGAGATCACACCACTGTACTCCAGCCTGGGGGACAGAGCAAGACTCTGTCTTAAAAAAAAAAAAAAAAGAGTGCCTTTTAACTAAAGGACGATAACTACCTTGTGTCAACTGGGGAAATGTGAAAACTAGTTTTTCTTAAACAGTACAGCATATTATAATTTCTATATTTAAAGTTAAATTGTGGGCTGGGCAGGTGTGGTGGCTCATGCTTGTAATCTCAGCACTTTGGGAGGCCAAGGCAGGTAGATCACTTGAGGTCAGGAGTTTGAGACCAGCCTGTCCAACGTGGTGAAACCTCATCTCTACTAAAAATACAAAATTTGCCAGGCCTGGTGGCAGGTGCCTGTAATCCCAGTTACTTGGGAGGCTTCATCAGGAGAATTGCTTGAACCCAGGAGGTGGAGGTTGCAATGAACCAAGATCATGCCACTGTACTCTAGCCTGGGCGACAGAGTGAACCCTGTCTCAGAAAAATAAAAAATAAAGTTGTGGTTAACACCTAAAGGTGATGCCCTGATCTGCCAGTAGGATGTGCATTTAGTAACAATAGCAAACTTTTATTGAGCACATACTATGTGCCGGGCACTGCCCTAAGCCCCTCATGTACATGGTGCTAGGACCACTAGTATAATTTTTTGTTTTGAGTAACCTGACTTACAGGAAGTGTATGTCCCTTGCCCAGGTTACTCAGATGGTGACCTGAGGCTGGGAAGCCTGGCTCCAGATCCCAGACTTTCCTCCTCCAGGGAGGAACAGGACTAGTCGTGTCACCCTCTTGACCAGCCCTCACCCAGTCCCTGACAACCAAGGGCATAGAGAGTAGCCCAAAGGTAAGGCGAAGGGGCACGCAGGAGGAGAGGCCGAAAGACCCTCATTTTCATCATGGGTCTCACAGTTAGAGGCGATGGCAGCCCCAGGTGAGTTAGTTTCTCCAGAGACCACAACTCTGGCCTGGTGAACACAAACTCCGGCCCTCACCACGGAACTGACAGGCCACACACACACTGCCCAGCAGGACCCCATGACACCAGGGTCTCCATCTAACCGTGCCGCAGGAGGACTGTGGCACAACGAAGACACACCACACAGCGACACTCAACTCCAGCCAGGGGGGTGGCATGACTAAAGCTCCCAAACACCTCAGGCTGCCAGGAAAATGGAAAGGTTAAGCATCCCAATTTATGAAAAGTTTTGTGTTTTTAAGTCACACAGAGCTGGGTGCAGTGGCTCAAAGCTGTAATCCCAGCACATTGGGAGGATGAGGTGGGCAGATCACTTTGAGGCCAGGAGTTCAAGACCAGCCCAGTCAACATGGCGAAACCTCTTCTCTACTAAAAATACAGAAATTAGCCGAGCATGGTGGTATGCATCTATAATCTTAGCTACTCAGGAAGATGAGGCACAAGAATTGCTTTAACCTGGGAGGCAGAGGTTGCAGTGAGCCAAGATCATGCCCCTGCACTCCAGCCTGGGCAACAGAGCAAGACTCTGTCTCAAAAAATAAAAACAATAATAATAAAGTCACACAGAAGAGTAGGGGGATGGGGGAGAGGGAGAGACGTGTCAAAGAAAAAAAAGTTACAGTTAGACAGAGGGAATACGCTCCTGTGTTCCACCTCACTTCAGGAAGACTGCAGTTACCACAGAGAGCTTCAAATAGCTGGAAGGAGGATACTGAAGCCTGGGCAACATGACCACACTCCATCTCTACAAAAAAATTTTTAAATTAGCTGGACATGATGGAGCACAACTGTGGTTCTAGCTACTCGGAAGGCTGAGGCGGGAGGATCGCTTGAACCCAGGGGTTTGAGGCTGCAGTGAGCTGTGATTGTGCCACTGCACTCCAGCCTGGGTGATAGAGCAAGCTCCTGAAGAAGGGGAGGGGAGGGGAGGAGGAGACAGGAAGGAAGGAGAGAGAAAGGAAAAGAAAGAAAGAAAAGAAAAGATGATATTGAATGCCTCCAACACAAAGAAATGAGAAATATATTACTCTCCCCTCAGGCTCAGTCTACCCATGTAGGCAGGACCATGGCCTTGGGACCTGCCGCTTCCGCTGTCCTGAGCTTTTATCAACCTCAGCTCTGACGTTAGACCTCTCGCTTACAACACACAACTTAACAAAAGATGGAACAAAAATTGCTACTCTGTCTCTGGCATCAAGCTGCCCAGAACACCATGCTCCATGCCGTGGTGTCTACCTGCGGAAAGTCAAGGGAACTGTGGCTGTGCCTCAGCACCCAGGCCTGCCCTTCACCCAAATCAAGGCGTCCACAAAACCTCAGCATGATTTCCAGTGTATCCCTTGCCATCCTCACCCCCGGCTCCAGGCTTTCCCACCCATGTTCCTTTGACCCAATTCTAACAGCTATTTATATATCCTTCTTTTAGGGAAGTATTTTGTAAACTAGTTCAAATTCTTTGTGGACCAAGGTGGAATATAAATGTTCTTTTATTTAAACAAAACAAAACAAAAACCACTTGAGCTGGGCACAGTGGCTCACACCCGTAATCCCAGCAATTTGGGTGGCAGAGGCGGGTAGATCACAAGGTCAGGAGTTCCAGACCAGCCTGGCCAAGATGGTGAAACCCCATCTCTACTAAAAATACAAAAATTAGCTGGGCGTGGTGGTGGGTGCCTGTAATCTCAACTACTGGGGAGGTTGAGGCAGGGAATTGCTTGAACCCGGGAGGCGGAAGTTGCAGTGAGCCGAGATTGTGCTACTGCACTCCAGCCTGGGTGACAGGGCAAGACTATGGCTCAAAAAAAAAAAAAAAGAAAAAAGAAAAGACACTCACACACACTTTTGTTAATCCTTTTATACTATGAAAATTTTTCAAAAGGTAAAAAATGTTTAATGTATTTGGCTTTCACAAATAGTTACCTTCAAAATCAGTCCATTGTCTTCCTAGGAGCTAGTTACAACTTAGCTGAAATACCACTGCCCTTGGCCAAAGATCAGGAGCCCCTGATCAGGAACAGGCTCCAGAAATTCCTGGGTTGCAACACACTGGCCTTCCCACCTACCGTCTTCAGGCCTTTCTATATAAGTTTGGATTTGTGTTTACTCTATTCCTGTTCTTTCTGCATTGAAAACTGGGAAATCTTTTTTACCCTCTTATCGTTGGGTGATCTGGGGGAGAAACAGAGAGAAACCACAAACCACATATAAAATCTTCAGTTAGTTTCTTCCCCCAAGATGTATTTTTAAATAATGTAAATGAAACAAATGAAAGAATAGGAGTCACAGAAACCTACACAATTATATAACCATAATGTTTTAACCCCTCGCCGTGTTACAGAAGGAAAAGGGGAGAGAAATGGGATGAGAGAAGAAAAAGACAAAATCGGCCAGGCGCTCACACTTGTAATCCCAGTACTTTGGGAGGCTGAGGCAAGTGGATCACCTGAGGTCAGGAGTTTGAGACCAGCCTGGCCAACATGGCGAAATGCCATCGCTACTAAAAATACAAAAATTAGCCAAGTGTGTTGGCACACGCCTGTAATACCAGCTACTTGGGAGTCTGAGGCAGGAGAATCGCTTGAACCGGGGAGGTGGAGGGAGGCTGCAGTGAGCAAGATTGCACCACTTCACTCCAGCCTGGGCAAAAGGGCGACACTCTGTCTCAAAAAAAAAAAGACAAAGACAAAATCAGGAGACACCCAGGTGAGAGTTCACTGGGATGGCAGCACATCTGGAATAGGTGTTTCTCAGAAATATCTGGCTGGGCCACATCTGCACAGGGACCAATCTCAGCAAAAGTTAAGTATGAGCTTGCAGGTCAGCGAGAGAAACTGTACCACAAGGGCCAAGAATGAGCTGGCACAGGATATGGGAACAAGGGAGCAGAAAGGACGCGTGAGTGGTCGTGGGAAAGAGAAGAAAGGGAGTGGTTTTAAGGAAACGAAGCTAGCAGGGCTTGCTGAAGGATAGCGCTCTGGGTGTAAAAACAGGGAAGTGTCTTGGGGGCTCCCGGGCGTAGCTTCCTTCAAGCACTCTGAGCTGGAGGAGTCCTGGCTGCAATCCCAGGTCAAGGATGGAGATTCGGAGTTGGGGGACACCAACAAATTGGAGACATTTAAAACAGAAGGGGTGGGGGAGCAAGGAAGGTAGGCAACCACCAGATAGGTGGCAGGAGAGCCCAGGAAGGCTCAAGATGGAAACCTAGGAGGCACAGTCCCCAGCCAGGAAGGAGCAGGAAGGGATCACTGACAACTTTTCCTAGAGCAGATTAAAAGGATTAGAACAGAGGCCCGACTGCTACCGGAAGAAAAGGAAATGACACAATGTTGACTTTCTGGCCAAGAGCACACATGCAAAGAGGCCAGAGTGGGGCTGGATGAGGAGATGGGTAGATGGGATGATTTTGTTAAGAAAGAAGAGACTGGCCAAGAGCACACGTGCAAAGAGGCCAGAGTGGGGCTGGATGAGGAGATGGGTAGATGGGATGATTTTGTAAGAAAGAAGAGACTTGATATATTTATGATGGAGTGGGAACACTCAAAGGAGAGGCAGCTGCAGGAGAGAGGAAGGTTCCAGAGTGCAGGTGGAAGGCCAGTATGAAAGAGCTAAGAAGTCTGGGGCAGCATGTGGAAGGGTGGGTAGGAGGAGGTCAGGGCCGACTGCTCGGCCCAGGGCTCAAAGAGAGGGGCCAGGCAGAGCTGCAAGAGCAAGGAAAGATGAAGGGGTCACAGGCAGGGCCCCCCTGAGGTCAAGGGCAGGTAGGATGGACGTGGAGACTTGACTAGACAGGGCTCCAGGAATAAAGGGTTGAGAAGAGACCCCAAAATGAAACCTAACACTTTTTGTTTTTTTTATTAAGACTGAGTCTCACTCTGTTGCCCAGGATGGAGTGCAGTGGTGAGATCTTGGCTCACTGCAACTTCTGCCTCCCGCGTTCAAGCTATTCTTCTGCCTCAGCCTCCCGAGTAGCTGGGACTACAGGCGCACACCACCATGCCCAGCTAATTTTTGTATTTTTAGTAGAGACGGGGTTTCACCTTGTTGACCAGGATGGTCTCGATCTCTTGACCTCGTGATCCACCCACCTCGGCCTCCCAAAGTGCTGGGATTACAGGCTTGAGCCACCGCGTCCGGCCTGATGCGCTTCTTATTCCTTTACTGTCATTTCAGTGGGCTTTTCAGAGGAAGGTCAATGTGGTGTGTACCCCCATGATTCAATCTGCCACATTACCCCTAAAGTCTCTTTACGTTTGAATTCTGTGTGCCCTGCCTCCCCTTAGATGGAAGCATAGGCTGAAGCATGGGTGCCGCAAAGGGTAACAAATAGAAAACACACACCCTTCCTGCAAAAAATTACATTCCATTTGACTTTTTCAGGGCAGGGTAACAGCTATTTTTCCATCGTGTGAGTTCTGTCAACTACTCTTCAAAAGTAAGGAAGTCCTGCCACCCTTCTATGTGTTTTCTGTATCTTGGCTAGGAGTGCTGGAGCGCTGGGGCAGGTCCTCAGAAGGGATGGAAAAATCCGATTCCCGACTCTCACAGTCAGCAGTAGGCAGGAGCAGCAGAGATTACGGAATCCAATTTCCTTATTGTATAAAAAGGAAACTGAAGCCCAGAGAGCTTTAGTCGATTTGGATCAACTTTGCTCCCTTGAGAAATAATTCTCTCAAAAGGTGGCTCAATATCAAGCTCCTTGCAGTCTTTGGGTCTTTGGGTCTAACATTCCCTAGGCCTCGATGCTGTGCCTCAGGTCAAAGGCGCTTTCAGAGCCTGTCCCTCTCAACACCGCGGCCAGCTTTATCTTTTTGTGGCACTTGTTGATATTTAAAAATATTTATGGGAGGCCGAGGCGGGTGGATCACGAGGTCAAGAGATCGAGACCATCCTGGTCAACATGGTGAAACCCCGTCTCTACTAAAAATACAAAAGATTAGCTGGGCATGGTGGCGCGTGCTTGTAATCCCAGCTACTCAGAAGGCTGAGGCAGGAGAATTGCCTGAAGCCAGGAGGCGGAGGTTGCGGTGAACCGAGATCGCGCCATTGCACTCCAGCCTGGGTAACAAGAACGAAACTGTCTCAAAAAAAAAAATTTTTTTTTAATTATTTTACGAGTTATGTGACTTCCACCGGAATGAAAGCCCCCCTAGAGGAGATCCTTCCTGTCTCGTTCACCGTTAATCCTCAGGGTGAACCGAGATTCGAAGTTAAGTAGTCTGGATCTAAAGTCGCGATTTCAGCCCAACATTATGCTGCTATTTAGTGAAGACGATGGACTTCGGAGCACACGGGAAGCAAAACTGACGAAAGATACCCGGAAGTGAGCGACAGCAAACCATCCAGAGTCATCCCCACGGTGGCCCCTCTGACCTTTCCCTCCGGAAGCACTCACGGCTCTCGGGAGCGAATGCGCACGCGCGGCCTCTGGGGTCGCTCCGGGTCGCGCGCGGAGCAGGGGCTGGAGGGAAGGGTCCGCCTCCAGGGCTGGCCAGCGCCTGCGCTACGGGGCTCCCGTCAGGACGCGCATTCTCGTACCCTCCCTCAGCTGCGCGCGCCCGGTGGGCGTGGGAGGAGGCGGGGAACCGGGGCGGGGTGGGTGTCGCAGGACAGAAGGAGCAAACCGGAGAGCGTCGTCCTGAGAGGAGTGAAGGCGGCAAAATGGCGGACCGCTTCTCCCGCTTCAACGAGGACCGAGACTTTCAGGTAAACACGGGCGTCGCCAAGGATGCGGGGAATGCGCTGATCGAGTCCAGATCTCCTTCATCTCCGGCTCCCAGCCCTCTTTCCTTCCAGGCTTTGCTCCACCTTGCGAACCGGCTCGCTCTTCTCTCGTCTCTGCGTTCTCCAGGGGCCTCCCGGCGTGAGGGAGGCCCCATCTCCTCTCAGCCTCATTCTCTTACCTCTGAAACTCAGGCCGCGGGGCTTGGGGCTTCCACCTCCTGGCGTCGGATTTCCAAGACTGGGCCTGGGCGTTGTGTGGGGGTCTGTGCCCTCGGGGTTTGCCCGGCCTGTGCCAGCGAAGGGCTGGCTCCCAGGGGACAAAAGGGGTGCTTGGGTTGGGCTGGGAGGCTTTCGGGGCCAGTGTTGCTGAGGCCAGGGCTTCCGAATCCCGGGATTTTGCTCTCACGGACCCTTTTGGGGTCCTTCTCTCTTCTTCCTTCACTGGGAGGAAGAACAACAAGAATCTCAGTGTTTCACTGACTGCCTCGTTATCAGACGCCTTATTGGTTAGTGAAACATTGCGATTTCCCTGGGCGTAAGTGTTGCTGCTGTTATTAGACTGTTAATTGGGCTTGGAAAACAGTAGTTACTGGACTATGGTCCGATGTAAGCTTAACCTCAAATCCTATCTCGAAAGATTTGTAAGAAGCGTAATGGTAATGGGCCTTCCGTAATGATAATGGTCACTAGTGCCAACAGCTTGCTTTTTCTTTCTCCAGTTGCGAATGTTAGTATGGAAAAATGCCCTTATGATGGCAACCTCTATTGAGTAAAAAATAAAGGCCAAATTCGTATAGCTCGTTTTTTCTTCGCTTAAAATACTTTGCTGTTGAAATTGTTACCGCGGAAATCTCGAAGACTAAAAGGGATTTCGTAGAGATTGGCTATTTGTAGGTAAAATACATCCGTAGTCTCAGAGAAACCACTGCATTACTACCGCATATCCTGGCAACTGCAATTTGGGTCAAGGGATGAATCTCAGAACTCAAGTTTTTATCCCACTGCAGATCCTACTCAAAGCAATACGAAAGCACTCCAGCTGTGTTTTATAAGGCAGTTTAAAGGGTTTGGATTCCCTGAGATGATAGGATTGGTAAATAAATAGGTAAAGCAGTTTAACAATTTTACCCAGCACTGTTAGCGGTCTATCTAGTACATAGAAGGCTTATGAGAAGTTTTGCAGCAGTAAGCGATCTGGGGGCTGTTGAAAAGCCTTGTGATCATGCGCTTGCTGTATAGCTGCAGCACAATACGGAAGAATCTCAAGGTGTTCTAAGGATGTAAGGCAGATTCACCGAAGTTTGGAAGCAGTTCATGTTAGCCTTTTGATCCCTGGGAAATATACGTATATTTTAGCAAGCACCGTAAAATATGATCAGGTTACAAGGTGTATGAGCTTTATTGATTTTTAAATTACTAATAGAGACATATTGATAACCAAAGCCTGAAAATGCTTTTCAGAGGAGAGAATCTCAAGGTGACCTAATAAAATTGAAAATGGATACTATGGACAATTCAGTTTTGAGGAAAGATGACTGTGAACCACAGAATTCCAGCAGGCTTAACAAACAGGATTTTCAGGGCCTTTAAGGAAAATTTTGAAAATTTGTGGATAGCAGAGTGTGAATGCTGTTTCCTGAAAAAAATCGAGGGACTTAGCCTCTACTTTTTCAATAGTCGGTTTCTAAGTAAGATGACCCTCTCTTCTGATGCTTCAGTTGGGTATTGCAAAATCCGATTTTGGTTTCATGGTAGTCGTTTGAAGATGATACGTATACTTCAACTTTATTTTCTGCTTTATGTTGAAAGAACCAACCTCTGTTAAATTGAGTCAGCCAGGAAAATGTTGGTTTTTAAAATTCAGATGTCCTAGAATTTTGGGTAAATAGGGGATTAAGAATGGAAACCTTTTTAGACAGTTGTAAGATGTTAAAACTTTTATAAATTGTGTTAAGGTTTCTGAAATGCATTTATTTAAAAATAAAGTGGTATTTTTCTGGATGTTTTAATAAAGGGAAAAATACAGATTGATTTTCATTAATGATGTCTTTTGATTCAAAGTTATTGGTAAGAGAATGTAATGTAATTGGATGCTCCTGTGAATAATATATCTGAAACAAAATTAAACATGGCCTCCTTTAAAGGGTTTAAGTGATAAATGAGGTGAAGCCACTAACTATACTTGAAAACAAATCCGTAGTAGGTTTCCAAACCTAGTGGCTAGATCTTGTTGCTTTCAACAGATCTTGTAGCACTAGACATTTCTCTGTTCATCTTTTCTGGTAAGTTCGAGATGACTGTCATTTTCTTTGCCTTTAATTTGGCAGGGTGATTTAAAGTTGTAGAACTTCACTCTTTACCAGTTCATCAAGTGCAAATTTTGGAGAGTTTGATGTCTCTTGAAATTAATATGGAGTCAGGGAGTTTCAAAGGTATTTTGTATAATGTGAAAAGTTATGTTTAACAGTGGATGCCACCTGAAGCACTTATAAATATAGAGATTAATCATTATCAGGCACCTAACTTTTTTTAAATTGGTAACTTTATTATAATAACAAACAGATCCTATTCCACAAGCTTTATGTGTCTTATCTCATTGTCTTCACTGTAACCCTAGAAGGTAGGTACTGTTGTTACTGGTGTTTTCAGCTGAGACACAGAATTAAGTAACTTAGCCAAGTACATACATCTGTTAAATGGCAGAGCCTAGATTCATAACTGGCTTTTGGACTCTTGAACTTGAGCTCATGACCATTCTGTTTGCTGCTGGCAATTATATATTTTATATAGCTGTAATTGAGTCATCAAATGTGGAAGATAAACTTATAGGTGGCAAAGAACAAGGGAGCTTTTAGAAAGGTGGTACAATTCCAGTTTTTAATCTGTTCAGCTTTGTCCAAATCTGTTTCTTTCTGGTCTCTCAAGGGCTTCTAGGGAGGCTTTCAACAGTGATAAATTACATTGTGTCATAGAGGATAGATTGTTAACTGTTTTAGTTTAGACATTCTTTTGTCTAGCCTTTTAAGTCTTTTTTTTTAATCTTTGGAAATCTTTGTAATCTAAGCTGATGCATTTATTTAAAAAATATTTTAAGAGTTTTAACTACTTTAAGAATCTGACTTCAATTTCTGAATGGGATATTACTTCTGCCGGTATTTACCAGATTAAGATATATTCGTTCATGATTGAAGTGTTAGACAAACTAATGGAAAATATGTAGCTTAAGATAATCAGCATTTGGATTGCAGGTTCATTAAAGAAAGTTTTGTTTGTTCAGTGATGTACAGCCAGCTATATGATGCCGTTAAGATACAATGCTTAGCATTTTATGGTTGCACAGTTATTATTGGTGATGCAGCTGAATGCTAGTGAGGAAATGTTCTTTAGTATATGTACCTGCAGAGGACTGATGATTTGTGTTCCGAATATCTCTGCATTTTATTTCTAATGAAAAGGAACTATAGTAATAGATCAGTGAGTGATAAGTTGATAAGAGAAACAAGACATGCTATCTTAAAAGGTCATAATAAAAATACAGAAATTGCCCAAGAACTTTCTATAATCTATGTAAGTAATCATAATGGTAAATACAATAAGCTAGTCATGTATTACATTTATGCAGTGTGTTTGTAGGATTCCTCTTTGTGTTTCCTGTATGAACCAGGATGTGACCCTCAGGAAATTCTTAGTGGAGACTATTAAGTGAAGAGGTTGGTTGTTTTAAGTTTTAAGATATTTAGGTCACAGAAGCATGTTAGTATATTTCTTTTTTCTTTCTTTTTCTTTTCTTTTTTTTTTTTTTTTAAGAGACAGAGTCTTGCTCTGTTGCCAGGGTGGAGTGCAGTGGCATGATCTTGGCTCACTGCAGCCTCCACCTCCCAGGTTCAAGCTATTCTCCTGCCTTAGCATCCCAAGTAGCTGGGACTACAGGCAAGCGCCACCACACCCAGATAATTTTTGTAGAGATGGGGTTTCACCATGTTGGCCAGGATGGTCTCCATCTCTTGACCTCATGATCCACCTGCCTCGGCCTCCCAAAGTGCTGGGATTACAGGTGTGAGTCACCGCACCCGGCCATATTAGTCTATTTTCTGTATGTAATCAAGTTGGCATTGTAATGCAGGTATGCCAGATATGACATATGGGTAAGTGTTCTAAACGTCTTTTCCTGTGTCTCTTTTCCATAATTTGGAAGAAATGCCACAAGCTATGAAAATTCATATCAGTTTGGCTTGGGATACTGAAACTAATGCAAAATCATTACTCTTCCCAGTCTCATAGTATGACAGGTGAAAAGGATTAGAACCAGGGTTGTACTAGTTTCAAAATACTGATGCTGAATTGACATGATTATTAGCAAATGCAAAGTGATATTGATATTAGTTAATATATTCTCAGGAGATCAAGAGTTACCAAAGTAAAGTCAGCATAAGAGAAGTTTCCCTGGAGGTGATTTGAAGGGTAAAGTACATGTAATCACTTTTTAAGTGTGTGACATATCACAGAGTAACATCACAGAGAAAGACGTAAGTTGCAAATAGGAAAGATTGGAGTTGGGAAGAATTGTGATCATTGGGCTTTATGTGATGATGTGTTTCATTATTTGTTTTCAAAGTAGGCATGGGAGGCAGGAAGAAACAGATCTGGACAAGTATACTATTAAGCTGAGTATTATTTCAGAGAGCTCTTACACTACAGTCAAAATGATAGAAAGGGCAGGTATCTCTATTGTATCCTTTTCTTTTATACATGTAACACAGTCTCATTAGAGTACTGCAAAGGGATTCTTTCATCACATTTTCTCATGTCTTTATGATAAATTATATAACCAAAGATAAAATTTGTGACTTAAAAATATTTTAAGACACATATATAATAAGCTATCCTGATTGTGCTACTTCATAATTGAGATACATTTCCATGTGATTTCTGTCTATCTGAGCACATAATAAAAAAAAATTTTTTTTTTTTTTTTTGAGATGGAGTTTCGCTGTGGTTACCCAGACTGGGGTGCAGTGGCACAATCTCGGCTCACTGCAACCTCCGCCTCCTGGGTTCAAGCAATTCTCCTGCCTCAGCTTCCCAGGTAGCTAGGACTACAGGTGCGCACCACCATGCCCAGCTAATTTTTGTATTTTTAGTAGAGACGGGGTTTCATCTTGTGACCAGGATGGTCTCCATCTGTTGACCTCATGATCCACCCGCCTTGGCCTCCCAAAGTGCTGGGATTATAGGCATGAGCCACTGCGCCCCGCCTGATAAAAATTTTTAAAAAGACAGTCTGTTTTCTTTTCTTTTTTGGTGGGGGGGGAAACAGTGTCTGGCTCTGTTGCCCAGACTGGAGTACAGTTGTGGGATCTTGGATCACTGCAGTCTCCACCTCCTGGGCTCAAGCAATCCTCTCACTTCAGCCTCCCGAGTAGCTGGGACTATAGGAACGTATCACCACACCTAGCTAATTTTTGTGCTTTTTTTTAGAGACAGGGTTTCAACTTGTTGCCCAGGCCAATCTTGAATTCCTGGGCTCAAGCAATCCTCCTACCTCAGCCTCCCAAAGTGCTAGGATTACAGGCATGTACCACTATACCCAGCTGACAGACTGTTTTGTTGATGTGGTCAAGATTTGTTTTAATTTAATTTTTTAAAATTAAAAAAAAAATAAGTTGTTTTGAGACAAGGTCTCACTTTGTCACTCAGGCTGGAGTGCAGTGACAAGATCATGGCTCCTTGCAGCCCCGACCTCCCAGCTTCAAGTGATCCTCTCACCTCAGCCTCCTGAGTAGCGGGAGGCATGTTACTACTCCCTGCTATTTTATTTATTTATTTATTTTTTGAGACAAAGTTTTGCTCTGTCACCAGGTTGGAGAACAGTGACACAACTCAGCTTACTGCAACCTCTACCTCCCGGATTCAAGCAATTCTGCCTCAGCTTCCTGAATAGCTGGGACTACAGGCGTGTACTACCACGCCCAGCTAATTTTTGTATTTTTAGTAGAGACAAGGTTTCACCATATTGTCCAGGCTGGTCTTGAACTCCTGACCTCGTGATCTGCCTGCCTCGGCCTCCCAAAGTGCTGGGATTACAAGCATGAGCCACTGTGCTGAGCCTTTTTTTTTTTTTTTTTTTGCATTTTTATAGAGATGAGGTTTTGTCATATTGCCCAGGCTGGTCTTGAATTCCAGAGCTCAAGCTGTCCTCCCATCTTGGCCTCCCAGAGTACTCAGATACAGGCATGTGCCACTGCATCTGGCCAAGATTACCATTTTCTGAAAAGCAGTGGCAGAAGTTCATGAGATTTTGAATATGAATCTGAAACCCATGTAAAGGTTTCGTTTTTGTTCTTGTGATTTAGTTTCTGGTATTTTATTAAAGAAAATGGTTTCTAGCTTGACGTAGATTTCAGTTCATGAGTTCTATTAAAATTCCTTCACTGAAACCACTTGGTACTTTTGCTTGTGTGTCTGGCATTAATTTTCTTTTCATATTAGCATTGCCGTTTACATTAAGTGAAAGCAGATTCATGGTAATTACCAAAGGAATTACAAATGACCACCACAAATACTGAAAGAAGTCATTGATTTGATATTGCAGTGAATACCAGAAGACGTTGTAATGATTTTCCACTTATAAAAAGTGAATTGTCCATTTAACTGTGGAAGTCTAAGCAAATGTACTTAATTTATATTGTGTTAGTCAATGCAAAAAGTTAAATATGCCCAGGCTGAAAGAAGGCATAATACTGTATGGTCATTCCTGTGCCAAATGATTTCTTTGGAATTTAAACAAATGTGTTTAGTATTTTATTCCTAATTTAGGAAGAAAAAGCAGCTAATGATTTCTGACATTGTACATAGATTAGTAGCACATAACTCTGCTATTTAGTAATCACTATAGATAGTAAGGAATTAAAGTTGTTAGTGAGGAAAACAGGCGTATCCTGCCATTTGCTTTAATTCTTTTTATGATAGCTTTGAGGTATGATCAATCCTGTGTGTGTGTCACTCAAGCAACCAGAAAGTGTCTTTGTAATATGCATTGGTTTTCATCTCATGAAGTTCCAATTATTTATCATCCTTGCCACTCTTTAGCAATTACATTGATTTCAAAAAGGAATTCTGATTCATCTTAGTGTTTCGTAGAATTGAAACACAACCTGTAATCCGAGCACTTTGGGAGGCCAAGGTGGGTGGATCACGAGGTCAAGAGATAGAGACCATCCTGGTCAACATGGTGAAACCCCGTCTCTACTAAAAATATAAAAAAAAAATTAGCTAGACACGGTGGCGCGTGCCTGTAATCCCAGCTACTCAAGAGGCTGAGGCAGGAGAATTGCCTGAACCCAGGAGGCGGAGGTTGTGGTGAGCCGAGATTGCGCCATTGCACTCCAGCCTGGGTAACAACAGCGAAACTCCGTCTCAAAAAAGAGAATTGAAACACAAAATAGTTTTACAGGTTTAAAGTTATGATAAGAAAAAGTCATAGAGTTTTCTGACATTTTAATATTGACATTGTTGGAAAAGTCAGTACCTGTCATATAGCTCACATAACATTCTTGCAGAGTTAATGAGAAAAGAGGAGCTTAATTTTCATCCTTTTTTCGTAGGCAGTGCTGATCAAATCAAGAAATTATTTTGATACTATAAGTCTTGACTATAGAAGAAGTTGAAGGTAGGCTGGACGCAGTGGCTCACACTTGTAATCCCAGCACTTTGGGAGGCCGAGGCAGGTGGATCACCTGAGGTCAGGAGTTTGAGACCAGTCTGGCCAACATGGCAAAACCCCATCTCTACTAAAAATATAAAAATTAGCTGGGTGTGGTGGTGCACTCCTATAGTCCCAGCCACTTGGGTGGTGGAGTTTGCAGTGAGCCGAGATGATGCCATTGCCCTCTAGCCTGGGCAACAGAGTGAGACTCCATCTCAAAACAAAACAAAAAAGCAGTTAACTCTAATGCTTGTGGATTGTATGCTGTAGTGTCAGTAATTTCCCTTATTGCTGTGAATAGAGCTATGAGTAAAATTATGAGGTGTCTTTCTTTTGTTTGTTTTTTTGTTTTTTGAGACAGAGTCTTGCTCCGTCGCCAGGCGCCAGGCTGGAGTGCAGTGGCGTGATCTCAGTTTATTGCAACCTCCGCCTCCCAGTTGCAAGCAATTCTCCTGCCTCAGCCTCCCTAGTAGCTGGTACTACACGCGTGCACCACCATGCCCAGCTAATTTTTTTGTATTTTTTAGTAGAGACGGGGTTTCACCATGTTGGCCAGGATGGTCTTGATCTATTGACCTTGTGATCTGCCCGCCTTGGCCTCCCAAAGTGCTGGGATTACTGGCGTGAGCCACCATGCCTGGCTGAGGTGTCTTTAAAGAAAGGGCAAACGTGGTTGAAAGTTTAATTGGCTTAATATTGTGCTAGGTTCTCTGTGCAAGCAATAACAAGGGGTATATTTACCTTGAGAATAGTTTCTAGAATATAGACTCGTTTCTGAAAAGTCAGTTAAATAAAAGTGTTTGAATAGTGGTTGTACTAAGTAGTATGTATTATAGTATCAGTATTTCTTTATGGGTAGTTAGTTAACAAGTGTTTTTGGTTTCAAGGAGTTTTTGCTTTAGTTGGAGAGATAATAAAAGTAATAAAGTTTAATTTGTTATTCATAAGACCAGCATGATTATCAGAAGAACTGTATAGCTAATAAATGCAAAACTCTAGAAAAGAACCATTAAAGTGGGATGATTGGGCATGCTTTGATTTTTTAATTTATTATTTATTTATTTATTTTTCAGACAGAATCTTTCTCTGTCGCCCAGGCTGGAATGCAGTGGTATGATGTCAGCTCACTGCAACCTCCACCTCCTGGGTTCAAATGATTCTTATGCCTGAGCCTTCTGAGTAGCTGGAATTACAAGTACCCACCACCATGCCCTGCTAATTTTTGTATTTTTAGTAGAGATGGGGTTTCACCATGTTGGTCAGGCTGGTCTCGAACTCCTACCTCAAGTGATCTGCCTGCCTTGGCTTCCCAAAGTGCTGGGATTACAGGCATGAGCCACCGCGCCACCTGGGCATGCTTTTATGAAGAAGTTAGCATTTAAGCTGGATCTTGAAGGGTGTGATTGCATGTGAATAGGGGCAAAGGAGTAGAGGATGTATACAAGGAGTGATTACAATAATGAACCATGTGATTTTAAGCTTGGTAAAGACATGAATGTTTTACATGGTGGAGCAGCAGTGAGGGTAGTGAGAGGGTGAAAAATTGGTAGGCTGAATGGGTTGTAGATTCTTATGGGGTTTAAGAATTGTAAGAGTGGGAGTACTAGAGGAAATGAGCTAGAAGGATAAAAGGTGGTTGTAAAACACAGTGTTTGAAATAGCAGTTATATTAATAGAAGGTTGAGATTATTGTTAATGACCATGAGAGTACATGGTTAAGGCAGAATGGAGAGCAGGATCATTATAGGAAAGGAAATTAAGGAACTGAGGCACCAGGATGTTACGAGATAAACTGACCTGGTTATGAGAATGGTAATATGGTATAGTTGTATACTGTCATGGTTTAATAAATGCCTTTTATATGATGTTCTTTCTGGCTCTTCTAATAATTTAGTGAAGCAAATAGAAGAGGTACTAACCCTATTTTGTAGATGAGGAAACCGAGGCCCAGATAAATTATTTTGCCTACTGCAGAACTGAAGTTTGAACTTTGATCTTTTCATGTCTTTTGTTCTTTCTTTTTAAATAAAAGAGATGGAATTTTGTTACATTGCCCAAGCTGAACTTGAACTCCTGGGTGTATACCATCCTCCCACCTCTGCCTTCATAGTAGTTGATACTGCAGGTGCACGCCATTGCGCCTGGCTGATTCCTTGTATAGTATTGTGTTTACTGTGGTATATAGATTGGCTTCTCTTTAAGGTATATGTACTGTGGTATATAGATTGTGGTGTATAGATTGTTCGTATTATCTCCAGTGTGCAAAACATTTTTCTTTAATACACGGCAGTGTTTTGTACCAGTTAATAAAACTGGTAGGAAATAGTTCATGTGCTTATTAAATATTATAATTTTGTTTCAGAAACATCTTAGTATTAAAAACAAATAGTTGTTAGGCATAGTGGTTCATGCTTGTAATCCCAGCACTTTAGGAGGCCGAGGTGGGTGGATAACCTGAGGTCAGGAGTTCATGACCAGCCTGGCCAACATGGCAAAACCCTGTCTTTACTAAAAATACAAAAATTAGCTAAGCATAGTGGCACATGCCTGTAGTCCCACCTACTGGGGAGGGGAGGCTGCTGAGTCAAGAGAATTTCTTGAACCCAGGAGACAGAAGTTGTTGTGAGCCATGATTGCACCACTTAATCCAGCCTGGGTAACAGAGTGAGACTCTGTCTAAAAAAACAAAATGAAAAACCAATGGCTTACCACCATTGGTTTAATTGGTTCTAAACCAGTAGTTTAATTGGTCATTTATGACTTCTTGCTCGTTTTCACTGTCTGTGGGTGTAGCAGGTAATTCCATTCCATTTTCCAAACATTAATGAATACCTGTTTGTTATGTTGGCATCATAAAAGGATATGAAAATAAGACAAAAGTCCATTTTGTTCATTTGTTCCAGTAAAAGAATAGATTGGCTATTTCTACTGGACACTTTTAAGTTAGGGTGCTACAAGCTCCTTCTTGAACATTACACCTTTAAAAGTTGACTACTATGATATATGGTGAGGATAGTATCAGCTAGTGTTTGTTGCCAGCTGTATTAACACCAGGACTGGTGCCAAGACATTTTAGAGATACTTATCTAATCCAGGTAACTCTCTAAACAAGGTGGTGGTTATCTCCCTTTTTTTTCCTTAAAGTTTTTTTGTTTTTTGGTAGAGATGGGGTTCTGCGAACCTTGGCCTCCTAAAGTACTGGAATTACAGGTGTGAGCCACCACACCCAGCTTCTCCCATTTTAAAGATAAAAAACCTGAGTTTAGAGAAATTGAGGCCACACACTTAGTAAACTCAGATTTGAATCTTGGATCTCTCCCAAGATGTGACTTTCCCTGTGGTTCCTGATGTCTCAAGATCCATCCTTACGAACTTGGCTTGTAAAACTCTTAACCATCTGGTACCCTTGTAACAGCTCCATCTCTTTTTATTTTTCCACATTGTCTTGCTGTACGCGGTTTCTGTAGTTACCTGGAAATCTTAGGCTCCTTCATTATTCTTACATTTGCATGGTTTTACCTGTCTAGAATGCTCTCCTCTCTAACAAATCCCTTCTCATCCCAGACTCAATTTGATGTCACCTCTGACATCTTCCCTAGGCATAGCTAATTGCTTTATTTCCTGTGCTCCCACAGTACTTTGGTCATATTTCAGTAATAGCACTTTACCAGGCATAGTGCAGCTAACAGAGCTCACAGCACTTACTGTGTTACTCTGCCTACACTATGTTATGCACTGTTTTCTCATAATCTCCCAGTAACCTCAGAAAGTAAGTTTTATTATTATTCCAATTTTGCAAATCAAGAAAGTTATCCAAGGTCACACAGCTAGCAGATAAAAAAGCTAGGTTTCAGGTCATTTTGAACCAGTCTTAACCTTTAACCACTGTGCTGTTCTTCCTCTCCTATTGTAAACTACTTATAATTTGTCTTATCTAACTGGACTTAGAATTCCTTGAATGCAAAGTCTTTCTTGTTTTATTCATTTTTCTAGTATTGAGTCAGTGTCTGACACGTAGAAGTTGCTTGGATGTTTGAATTAATAGTTGAATAAAAGCGAGTACATAGGAAGCAGAGGCTTGAGAGAGTCTGAGGAGAATGTTCGGACTTGGGAGCTCAACTCTCTGCTATGCTGTGGAATATCTAGGTTGAATTATTAGTTTCTTTTTTTTTTTTTTGAGACGGAGTTTCGCTGTTGTTACCCAGACTGGAGTGCAGTGGCACGATCTCGGCTCACTGCAACCTCTGCCTCTTGTGTTCAAGCAATTCTCCTGCCTCAGCGTCCCGAGTAGCTGGGATTAGAGGCGCGCGCCACCATGCCCAGCTAATTTTTGTATTTTTTAGTAGAGACGGGGTTTCACCTTGTTGACCAGGATGGTCTCGATCTCTTGACCTCATGATCCACCCGCCTTGGCCTCCCAAAGTGCTGGGATTATGAGCCAGCCTGAATTATTAGTTTCTGTGATATCTTATAAAACCACTTGAGCCGGGCGCGGTGGCTCACGCCTATAATCCCAGCACTTTGGGAGGCCGAGGCGGGGGGATCACAAAGTCAAGAGATCGAGACCAATCCTGGTCAACGAGTGAAACCCCATCTCTAGTAAAAATACAAAAATTAGCTGGGCATGGTGGTGCGTGCCTGTAGTCCCAGCTACTCGGGAGGCTGAGGCAGGAGAATTGCTTGAACCCAGGGGGCGGAGGTTGCAGTGAGCCAAGATCGTGCCATTGCACTCCAGTCTGGGTAACAACAGCAAAACTCTGTCTCAAAAAAAAAAAACCACTTGAGGAATATTTCAAATATGGAAGTTGTGTTACGAATAGTTATAATCACACTTTGTGTAAAACTACAACAGTCACCTTTTAGTTGTGAGTTTTCTTTTGTGTGACACATTGCACATATACTTGTTTTTCTGTGGACTAGAGCAGAATTTTGTCAAAACATCTAAATAGACAAGAATCTAGCATAGCAGCCAGTGGTGAAATAAATAATATGTCATTACAATGGGTACCAAAGGAATTTTTTTTCTGAGACAGAGTTTCGCTCTTATTGCCCAGCTGGAGTGCAATGCGCAATCTCAGCTTACTGCAGCCTCTGCCTCCCGGGTTCAAGTGAGTCTCCTGCCTCAGCCTCCCAAATAGCTGAGATTAGAGGCGTGTGCCACCACGCCCAGCTAATTTTTAGTAGAAATGGGGTTTCACCATGTTAGCCAGGCTGGTCTCGAACTCCTGACCTCAGGTGATCCACCCCGCCTCAGCCTACCAAAGTGCTGAGATTATAGGCATGAGCCACCACACTCACCCAGCAATTTTTTTTGTTTTGTTTTGTTTTAGCAGTAGTGCAGCTAACAGAGCACAGAGCTCTTACTTGGAGGAGTTATTATCGCCTTACTTTTTTTTTTTTTTAAAAGATAGAGATGGGGTCTCATTGTATTGCCTTGGTTGGTGTCTGTTAACTCATGGCCTCAAGTGATCCTCCTGCCCTGGCCTCCTGAAGTGCTGTGAGCTACTGCTCCTGGCCTCCCTACTTTTTTGAATGCCTCCAGAATTGTTTTCTGTATTTTGCATGGATTTCTGAAAAACATAGATTTCTCCTATGGAGTTTATATATTATTTTAATTTAAAAAATTATTTTATTTTTTGGAAACAGAGTCAAAAAAAGAGAGCCCAAAAATGACAAAGTCTCATTCTTGCCCATGTTAGAGTGCAGTGATGTGATCATGGCTCACTGCAGCCTCTGCCTCCCCAGGGTTCACATGATCCTCCCACCTTACCCTCCTTCACACCTGGGACCACAGGCACACACCGTGTATTTGTAGACACAAAATTTTGTCCCGTTGCCCAGGCTGGTCTTCTGTGAAGTTTTAAAAAGTTAATACTTTTTTTTTTCTTCTTTTTAATAGAGACAGGGTCTTGCTATGTTGCCCAGGCTGAACTTGAACTTAAGTGATTCTTCCACCTCAATCTGTTGAGTAGTTGGGACTACAGGCGTGTGCCACTGCTCCTGGCTAAAAGTTAGTTTTTTGGCCAGGCACAGTGGCTTACGTCTGTAGTCTCAGCACTTTGGGAGGTCGAGGTGGGCAGATCACTTGAGGTTCAAGCATTCAAGACCAGCCTGGCCAACATGGTGAAACCCCGTCTGCTACTAAAAATACAAAAATTAGGCTAGTTTCGGTGGCTTATGCCTGTAATCCCAGCACTTTGGGAGGCCGAGAAGGGCGGATAATTTGAAGTCAGGAGTTCAAGACCGGCCTGGCCAACATGGTGAAACCCCGTCTCTACTAAAAATACAAAAATTAGCTGGGTGTGGTGGCACATGCCTGTAATCCCAGTTACTTGGGAGGCTGAGGCAGGAGAATCACTTGAACTCGGGAGGTAAAGTTTGCAGTGAGCAAAGATCACGCCTTTGTACTCCAGCCTCGGTGACAGATCAAGACTTTGTCTCAAAAAAAAATTTACAACAATTAGCCAGGCATGGTGGCTGGTGCCTATAATCCCAGCTACTTGGGAGGCTGAGGCATGAGAATTTTTTAAACCTGTTAAACCTGGGAAGCATAGGTTACAGTGAGCCAACATCACCACACTGCACTCCAGCCTGGGTGAGAAATTGAGATTCTGTCTCAAAAATTAATTAATTAATTAATTAAATTAAAAATAAAGTAAAAATTTTTTTTTTGGTATAGTGCCTTTCTGGGAAATCAGTTCTTTCTTGTCCTAATCAAATTATCCAGAAAAATTTGATATGTCAAACAGGTGTACATGTATTTTTAGATGAGTGTGTGATATTCCTATACCCTTGACCCAGTGTGATGTGTTTTCAAGTTCTTAGTTATTTGCTGAGATTGCTGGCTAGTTATCTTTCCTACCAATTAACATAGAATTAAATTTATGTAGTAAGTGAAATTTATTCCTCTGGGTTAGTGACCGACCTCAGCAGTGTTTTAAAATAATAATCTATTGCTTTTCGCCTCTTTAAGCCTCACAATGTGTACAATACTGTAGTGTAATAATCTGGATTTTACAGCAGGGGAAATGGGCCTAGAGAGAGGTTTGGTAGTTTGCCCAAGGTTATACAACTAGCAAATGGTAATGACTTGATTTCTGGTGTCGCTGACTTCAGAGAGCTTTGTTTTTTATAATAATATACTGGAAATTGTTGTAAATCAGACTATATGATTATGGAAGCAACAGTGAAGAATTAGGTTCATTAGGAATTGGTCACATTAGTGTTTCTGTCTACCTCATAAATTGAAATAAAAAAATTTTTTTGAGACAGTCTCACTCTGCTGCCCAGGCTAGAGTGCAGTGGCATGCTCTTGGCTCACTGCAGTCTCCACTTCCTGGGGTCAAGCAGTTCTCCTGCCTCAGCCTCCCTAGTGTCTGGGACTACAGGCACTCACCACCACACCTGGCCAATTTCTGTATTTGTAGTAGAGACGGGGTTTCACCACGTTGGCCAGGCTGGTCTCTAACTCCTGACCTCAGGTGATCCACCTACCTTGGCCTCCCAAAGTGCTGGGATTACAGGCGTTAGCTACTGCACCCAGCCTTGAATTGAAAGAAAATTTAAATATGCTAGTGAAATGACACTAATAATCTTCAGGATGTCCATTTCTTTTTGGATAGGCTTTTTCTACCAGGACATTTTTTTTTTTATTCCATTTTTAAAGGCACATACATACGTTTACTTATTGAGACAGGATTTCACTCTTTGCCCAGGATGGAGTACAGTGGTGTGATCACTGCTTACTATAGCCTTGACCTCCTGGACTCAGGTGATCCTCCCACTGCAGCCTCCTGAGCAGCTGGGACTACAGGTGTGTACCACCACACTCAGTTCATTTTTTTTTTTTTTTTTTGTATTTTTTGTAGAGATGGGGGCAGGTCTTCCTTTTTGACCCAAGCAGTTCTTGAACTCCAGACCTCTTGTGATCTTCCTGCCTTCCAAAGTGCTGGGATTACAAGTGTGAGCCAACATGCCCAGCCAGCTTCTGCCAACTTTGAGTAATGTTCATTTACAAATGTTTTTCAAATAAGTTGTATTAAATTTTAATAGTTATAGGAAGAGGAAAGAGCATAAGAACAACTCTTTAGAGTTTCACTATTGTGTTTTGCTTTTTGAGATTATAGCCTGTTGACTGTGATCTTTGACTTGTCCTAATAATTCCTCCTTCTCCAGCTCTAATTTCTCTCTACTAATTACTGTATAGTTTCATTACGTAAAGGGTATATCTGTGGGATTATGTGGATGCCAGAATCAGCACCAGTTAGCAAATAATAAGATTTCATTTATCTGGATACATTTAAGGCAATTCCTGTCTTTATTTATACTTAAATGATCACCATAACCAAATGTATAAGGGAGAAGTTTCCACATTTGCCGTGTGTTTCAAAGTAGAATCCTTACCCTGTAAGGAACTAGAGCTACTCTGTGTTTTAATAACATTCAGAGCAGATCAGCCAGGTTGTATTCATTTACCATTAGACCTACCACAAGTTGAAATTTTTTTTTGTGAGTGGAGGCTGTTGAAGGAAAGTCAGTTGGGTGTGTACATGTAATTTAAAATCTAATACTTTTGGCTAGGCGCGGTGGCTCACACCTGTAATCCCAGCACTTTGGGAGGCCAAGGCGGGCAGATCATGAGGTCAGGAATTCAAGACCAGCCTGACGAACATGGTGAAACCCCGTCTCTACTAAAAATACAAAAATTAGCTGGGCGTGGGTGGCCCGCACCTGTAATTCCAGCTACTCAGGAGGCTGAGGCAGGAGAATCGCTTGAATCCCAGAGGCAGAGGTTGCAGTGAGCTGAGATTGCGCCATTACACTCCAGACTGTGCAACAGTCTCAAAAAAAACCCACCAAAACTAATACTTTTTTTTTTTTCAAAGAAAAGCTAGATTGCTTCCAGTCCCACCCTTTTGAACTTGAATTTCTGATCAGCATAAATGAAAAGTTATTTTTCAACTTTGAAAGTATTTAGTATTGAGAAAGGAAGAGGTTATTTAGATAATGACATAAGTGTTCCAAGCAGTCATCTTTTTTTTAAATTTAATTTTCTTTTTTACCTTCCTTAGCTCATACCTACAAGCAGTCATTAAAACTAAATTTTAGGAATAATGTAATATAGGGTACTAGGATGACCACGAGTTTTGATTTATACCTTTTGTCTTGGAATAACTGCTGTTAGCACCTTTTGTTTTTTGTATTTTTCTGAGACAGGGTCTTGCTCTGTCACCCAGACTGGACTGAACTGGATCATAGCTTACTGCAGCCTCCAACTCCTGGACTCAAGAGATCCTCCTCCTTCAGCCTCTTGAGTAGCTGGGACTACAGGTGCACACTATCATTTAAAGAAAATTTTACTCAGTATTAACCATCTCATTAAGTATAAAATAACTTTTTTTAAAAAAAAGAAAAATTTTTTGTAAAGATGGAGTGTCACTGTGTTGCCTGGGCTGATCTTGAACTCTTGGGCTCAAGCAATCCTCCCACCTTGGCTTCCCAAAGTGCTGAGATTATAGGTGTGAGCCACTTCACCCAGCCTTAGCACCTTTTTTATTCTCAAAGTGCCCTGGTTTGTGTATGTTACATGATCATCTAGATCTAAAGAATTTCAGAGATCTAAGTGAGGTTTTGAAGGAAAGGTACAGCAGCAAAAAATACTTTTCAAGTTCTGTCGATGCCTTCAGATAATCAGATGCCATACTGACTATTTTTAGAAAGAATGAGCCTGATGGGTTTAAGTTCATCAGAATGACTCAGGTGGGTTGAGAGGCAAAAATAAAATACCACCATTATTGTTATCGTCATTACTACTGCTGCTACTACTACTGCTACTAGTACTACAGTTGTGTCCTGGGGGGTTGAAATCATATTTTTCCTCCTTCCTCTTTTTGTTTTGCTAGTATAACATTCAAAAGAGACAAAAGGCGGCTGGGCACCTGGTTCATGCCTGTAATCCTAGCACTTTGGGAGGCCAAGGCAGGCAAATCACCTAGGTCAGGAGTTCAAGATCAACCTGGCTAGCATGTTGAAAAATACAAAAATCAGCCGGGCATGATGGTGGGTGCCTATAATCCCAGCTACTTGGGAGGCTGAGGTGGGAGAATTGCATGAACCCAGGAGGGGCAGCTTGCAGTGAGCCATGATTGCACCATTGCACTCCAGCCTGGGTGACAGAGAAACTCTGTCTCCAAAAAACAAACAAAAAAAAAGGACAAAAGGATTCAGAGTGAAAAGAAAACCACTTAGTTAACCTTCTCAAAGACAACCCCACTATTTTCAATTGTGTGGCAGTTCTTTCCCATATAATATATTACCCATATAATAAGCATTCTGCGCTCTTAATAAGTATATTACCCATATACTATTTCCCATATAATATATTACCCATATAATAAGCATTCTGCGCTCTTAATAAGTATATTACCCATATACTAAGCATTCTGCACTTTTTTTTTTTTTGAGACGGAGTTTCGCTCTTGTTACCCAGGCTGGAGTGCAATGGCACAATCTCAGCTCACCACAACCTCCGCCTCCTGGGTTCAGGCAATTCTCCTGCCTCAGCCTCCTGAGTAGCTGGGATTACAGGCACGCGCCACCGTGCCCAGCTAATTTTTTGTATTTTTAGTAGAGACGGGGTTCCACCATGTTGACCAGGATGGTCTCGATCTCTTGACCTCGTGATCCACCCACCTCGGCCTCCCAAAGTGCTGGGATTACAGGCGTGAGCCACCGTACCCGGCCGCATTCTGCACTCTTAACCTTCCCTAGGGGTAACATGCAAGCACATTTTCTAGCAGTTTCATTTTTTTCCTCTTAATTGTATGTCTTGGAAATTATTCCATAACTAGAAGGTTTTTTGTTTTGTTTGTTTTGAGTTCTGTTCTCCAGGCTGAAGTGCAATGGCATGATCTTGGGTCACTGTAACCTCTGCTTCCTGGGATCAAGCTATTTGATTACAGGCACCCACCATTGTGTCTGGCTAATTTTTGTAGAAACAGGGCTTCACCATGTTGGCCAGGCTGGTCATGAACTCCTGACCTCAGGTGATCCACCCGCCTTGGCCTCCCAAAGAACTAGGATTACAGGCATGAGCTACCACGCCAGTCCCGTTTTTTGTTTTATTTTAAAGTAATTTTAGGTTTATAGAATAGTAGCAAAAATAGTACAGATAATTTTGGTATATCACTCACCTATGTTCTATGTTCCCTTCCACAGTATGCATACAATAACTATAATACAGTTGTCAGGCCTTGTGTGGTGGCTCATACCTGTACTCTTAGCACTTGGGGAGGCCAAGACGAGTGGATCACCTGAGGTCAGGAGTTCGAGACTAGTTTGCTCAAAATGGTGAAACCCTGTCCTATTAAAAATACAAAAAATTAGCTGGGTGTGGTGGCGCATGCCTGTAATCCCAGCTACTAGGGAGGCTGAGGCAGGAGAAACACTGGAACCCAGAGGTGAAGGTTGCAGTGAGCTGATATCATCCCACTGCATTCCAGTCTGGGTGACAGAGCAAGAATCCATCTCAAAAAAGAAAAAAAAAAAAATGTAAATAAATAAAAATACCAAAAAAAAAAAAATTGGTTGGGCGTGGTGGTGCACACCTGTAGTCTCAGCTCCTCGGGAGGTGGAAGTTGCAGTGAGCTGATATTGCACCACCGCACTCCAGCCTGGGTGACAGAGTGAGCTTCCATCTAAAAAAAAACAAAACCCTGAAAAGAAATGTTCCACAAATAACTTAATGAATTGAGTACTCTCAACATTTATTTGTTTGGTTTGCCGTAATAAACAAACCTGTCAATTAGCTGCAACATTGGAAAAGTGTAAAAACGGTTTATATTTTTCACTGTTTTAAAACTTACTCTCTTAAAAATTAGGAGCCACACACCAAGTCTAAAAGGCTAAGAAATAAACATCTATCATCAAAAGTATTTATTATACAAGAAAAAATTATCATTACATCTTTTATCTCAGTTCTTTTCTTTTTTTTTTTTTTTTTTTTTTTTTTGAGACAGTCTTGCTCCATCACCAGGTGCCAGGCTGGTGCAGTGGCGCAATCTCAGCTCACTGCAACCTGTGCCTCCCTGCAGCCTCCGCCTCCCAGGTTCAAGCAATTCTGCCTCAGCCTCCCGAGTAGCTGGGACTACAAGTGTACACCGCCACACCCAGCTAATTTTTGTATTTTTAGTAGAGACGGAGTTTCACCATGTTGACCAGGATGGTCTCGATCTCTTGACCTCGTGATCCGCCCGCCTTGGCCTCCCAAAGTGCTGGGATTACAGGCGTGAGCCACCACACCATGCCTATCTCAATTCTTTAACATGGTTAGCAATTCTAAGTTCTGTCTTCATTAATAATTCACTGTATGACCTCATGCAGATCATGTCATATTTCTCATTCTTTGTACTTTCATTTGGAAAATGAAGAACTTGAACTAGACACTCTTTCATGTCATTTCTTGGTCTAAAATTACACAAATTTGCAGATTTAAGCTGAATTAAAGTTACCCTATTAAAAAAGCCTGTTTCTTTAATGTTAACACAAAAACATAAACACCATCAATTCTCACAAAAGTAAGATATTAACAACCACCACAGTAATCCCTGGCAGTGAAGTGCAAAACATTTTTCACCTACCCCCAAAATAAATGTAGTCTCATCACAATGACAGGAACACCAAGTGAAAGTAAACAAAATACTGAGTGTCAGCGGGGTTGGTGATAACTTTTCAGATGGAAAACCAAAGGAAATGGGCACACCCATGAAGGAAATAATTGGTAGGTTAGACTTTATTAAAATTTAAAACTGTTCTGCAGAAGACACCATCAAGAGAAAGAGAAAAGACAGTTTGGCAATTTCTTACAAACCTAAACCTATCTGTACCATTCAATCCCGCAATCACACTCCTTACTGCTTAACCAAAGGAGCTGAAAATTTAAGTCTACACAAAAAACCAAAACATGATGTTTATAGCATTATTTATTTGTAATTGCCAAAACTTGGCAGCAGCCCAGATTTCCTTCAGTAGGTGAATGAATAAGTAAACTATGATATACAAGACAGTGGAATATTATTCAACACTAAAAAGAAATGAGTCATCAAGCCAGGAAAAGACATGGAAGAACCTTGGATACATATTCAAGAATATATGAAAGAAGCCAATCTGAAAAGGCTACACAATGATGGCAAATATATGATATCCTGGAAAAGGCAAAATTGTGGAAACAGTAAAAAGATCCGTGGTTGCCAGGAGTTTGAGGGGAAGAAAGTAAAGGGATGAACATGTAGTCACCAGGGATTTTTTGAGCAGTAAGATTATTCTCTGTAATACTATGAAGGTAGATAAATGTCACTGTACATATGTCAAAACTCATAGAACTACACCAAGAGTGAACCTTAATGTAAACTATGGACTTCGGCTGATAATGATGTGTCAATGTTGGTTCATCTATTTTAGCAAATGTATTATAATAAATGTTCAGGAGGCTGTGTTTATACTTTCAGGTCAACTTTGTGAACCTAAAACTACCTGAAAAAAGTCTATCTAAAAATAAACACAAAAGTTAATAATTACAATAAACTCATATTCAATATTTCTAAAGCACTTTTTCCAAACACCATGTGTATTTTAAAACTTTACTAAAAAACTGAAAGGTAACAAATTGAAAACAATGGTTACCCCTAAGAAATGAAACAGAGGACAAAGGAGGGCTTTCTTTCACTTTTCTACTTGTTACAGTATAGCCTGAACTTTTAACAATATCCATTTTATATTTGTATTATTTGTGTTTAGTCATATATTTTGATATAGAGGGCCACAATATATTAAAAATTAAAAACATTGCATGCACAACCTTTCCTCACCTGTGACCAGCTCTCAGACTAGATAACATATCTAGAGGTAAGATAAAAGTTACTATAAAAATTATAAAACAAACAAACAAGCAAAAACCTCAGTTTTTAAGTTCTACCTGTGAGTTCAGTCTAACAAAGTCTCGAGAAAGCATTTTACCAAAAAATGCCCTTAGTGAGCATTATTTTAACAGCGGAAATCACTTTAAAAAGACTGTGTGCCTGTAATCCCAACTATTCTGGAGGCTGAGGCCACAGGACTGCCTGGGCCAAAGAGTTTGAAAACAGTCTGAGCAACACAGGCTGTTACAGGGGGAGAAAAAAAAGAAAAGAAATGAAAAAATGGCGAGAGGGGAGTGGGCAAGAACAAGAATGTGAAAGAACTGAGTCTTTACTGTGGTTAACTTGAATAAAATAAAAATTGTCTTGTTAGAACCAGCCTCTTTTCATTTTATTTACATAGGCAACATGATGAAATCTCATCTCTACCAAAAAAGAGAGAAAAAAAAAACTAAAAACCCAAAAATTAGCCAGGCGTGTTAGTATACACCTGTAGTCCCAGCTACCTGGGAGGCTAAGGTGGGAGAATCAGTTGAGCCAGGAAGTAGAGACTGCAGGAGCTGTGATTGCGCCACTATCCTGTGGCCTGGGTCACAGGGAGACCCTTGGTTATTCTAAATCAACACATAACATTCACTAATCTACTAGAAACTGTTCTTATATAGGGCACATAGATGAAGAAAGAGTACCTGGACTTAAAAAAGAACATGCTTTATGGTAGAGGAGATAAGTAAACAGGGAATCACAATACAAGTACAAGTATAAACATAAAGCTAAAGGAGCAAAGAGTAGGAGTGTCAGATAAGACTACAAAGTAAAAGTGAGTTGGTCTAAGGACTGGGGGCACAGGAAGAATGTGGGGACAGTCTCCTTGAGAGAGTGATAGTCTGGCCAGATTTGCTTTTAAAAACTTTATTAGAGGTTCAGCAGGATGGCTCACACTTGCAATCCCAGCACTTTGGGAGGCCAAGGCAGGAGGATTGTTTGAGCCCAGGAGACAGAGGCTGCAGTGAGTCAAGATTGTGCCACTGCATTTCAACCTGGGTGACAGAGAGAGCCCCCATCTCAAAAACAAAAAATCAAACATTAGTAAAGGACAGGGACTGTGGCGCAAGCCTGTAATCCTAGCACTTTGAGAGGGCAAAGCAGGGGGATCACCAGAGGCCAGGGGTTTGAAACCATGCTGGGAACATAGCAAGACTCCCAAGTCTACAAAAAAATAAAAACATGAGCTGTGAGTGGTGCCTCAAGCCTGTAGTCTCAGCTTTTTGTGGGGGCTGAGGTGGGAGAATTGCTTGAGCCCAGGAGGCGGAGGTTATAGTGAGCCAAGATTGTATCAGTGTACGCCAGCATGGATGACAGAGTGAGACCCTGTGTCAGAAAATAAAATGAAATAAAAACAGACTGGGCATGGAGGCTCACACCTGTAATCCCAGCACTTGGGGAGACTGAGGTGGGCAATCTCTTGAGCTCAGGAATTAGAGACCATCCTGGGCCCCAATCTCTACAAAAAAATTCAGCAAGGCATGGTGGCATGTGCCTGTGGTCCCAGCACCTGGGGGGCTGAGGTGGGAAGATTACTTGAGCCTGGGAGGTTGTCTTCAGTGAGCTGAGATTGAGTCACTGCACTCCGCCTGGATGACAAAGTGAGACCCCGTTTCAAAAAAAAAGGTAAATACATATAAAAACAAGACATTAGAACTTCTGAGTTTGTAAAAAGAAAAATCAAATACATAATAAAAATTAGATAAAGGGTCCCACTATGCTGTGGGACACATCATAGCGTTTATGGTAAATTGAAATATTCAATTAAGCTGAAATTTAACATGACAATTACTAAGTTTTTACTTTTTAAAAGTTTTTTGAAACTGTCATAGCCAAGAAATGTTTAAAGGGACATGATGACAAAATGTAATATGGTATCCTCTATGGGATCCTAGAACAGAAAAAGGTCATTAGGGGAACTCTAAGATAATCTGAATATAGCATGGACTTTTAATTAATAATAATGTATCAGAGTTGGCCTCCCAAAGTGCTGGGATTACAGGTGTGAACCACCCACCACACCTAGTCTGCCCATGTTTTTTATAGCCAACTTTTCAGCAGCAAAAAGGTGACTCTGTTTGGTGTCATTTTAAGAAGACAGGTAGGAAAATTAGGTAGTCTGTGACTTTAAGCTTTAAAATGTTTTATGTTCTCACCAGCAATGTATGAAAGTTGCTCATCTGAAACTTTATCAGAGGAGGCTTAAGCCTGTAATCTCAGCACTTTGGGAGGATAAGATGGGCAGATCATTTGAGCCCAGGAGTTTGAGACCAGGCTGGGATGTATGGCAAAACCCCATCTCTACCAAAAATTAGCTTGATGTGGTGGTGTGCACCTCTAGTCCCAGCTACTTGGGAGCCTGAGGTAACAAGATCACATAAGCCCTGGAGGGTTAAGGCTGGAGTGAGCCATGATGGTGCCACTGCACTCCAGCCTGGGCAACTGAGGGAGAACTTGTCTCCAAACAAATAAAAAAGAAGTGGTATTAGCTTTTTTTTTTTTTTTTTGAGACAGAGTCTCACTCTGTCACCCAGGCTGGAACAGTGGCTCACTGCAACCTCTACTGCCGGGTTCAAGCGATTCTCCTGCTTCAGCCTCTTGAGCAGCTGGAATTACAGGTGCCTGCCTTCACACTTGGCTAACTTTTTGTAATTTTTAGTAGAAACGTGATTTCACCATGTTGGCTAGGCTGGTCTTGAACACCTGATCTCGTGATTTACCCGCCTTGGCCTCCCAAAGTGCTGGGATTACAGATGTGAGCCACCGTGTTGGGCCACTTTTTTTTTTTTTTACTGCCATTTTAATAGGCATGTGGTGGTAATACTGTGTGGTTCTAGTTTGTATTTCCCTAATGGTTAATGATCTTGAATGTGTTTTCATGTGCATACTTGCCACCTCTATATCTGATGAAGTGTCTATTTAAATCTTTTGCCCACTTTAAAAATTGGGGTTTTTCCCCCACTTCTGAATATTCCATATACTTTCTGGATACAAGTTTTTTTAATCAGGTGTGGGTTTGTTTAGCATTCATTGGTTTCTGATTTTTTTTTAAAAAAGGAATATGATTTGTAAATATTTTCTCCCAGTCCAGCTTATCAATTTCTTATTCCATATATTGATTGTGCTTTTGGGTTGTCTCTAAGAAAGTATTTGTCTAGCTTTGGGCACAAAGAGCGTCTCCTGTATTTTTTCTTCTAGAATATATCATTTTCAGCTTTATATTTACGTCTCCAGTGCATTTCGAGTCCATTTTTTATTATTCAAAGTATGGATTGAGGCTCTTTTTTTTTGTTTTGCATATGAACACCTAGTTCTAGTGCCATTTGTTGAAAACGCTATAATTTCTCTGTTGAATTGTCTATATTATTAATCCTGATTTGTATTGCATCTGACAAATCCAGAATGATTTGAAAAGTTAATTAGCTTACTGTATTTAGAAATTTGTTAAGTGTCTTATTTGGAACCTGGCATTTGCTGACAGTAGTTTGTAATCATACAGAAGGGTTCTCTAAAATAACTTGAAGCCTAAGATTAAAAAAGATTGTGCTAATGATTCATTATCTGTTTAGAAGAACTTGTATGTTTTTTCATGCATCAAGGATGAGCCAAAATGGTTTTTCCTAGAAAGTGTCCATTTTCTTTTTTGTAGAACTACTTGGTAGCTCACTAAAGGTTTAATTACTTTAAAAAAGTAATACACAATCAATGTTGTTAGAGTGACTTCTTTTTTTTTTTTTTTTTTTTTTTTTGAGACAGACTCTTGGTTTGCTACGCAGGCCTGAATGCAGTGGCTCAGTCAGCTCACTGCAGTCTTGAACCCTTGGGCTGAAGTGATCCTCCTGCTTCAGCCTCCCAAGTAGCTAGGACTGTAGGACTAGGATGACAGGCACATGCCATCATGCCCATCTAATTTTTTATGTGTGGAGACAAGGTCTCACTATGTTGCCCAGGCTGATGTCCAACTTCCTGGCCTCTGACAGTGCTCCTACTTCAGCCTCCCAAAGTGCTGGAATTACAGGCTTGAGCCACTGTGCCTGGTCTATTTTTTTATCTTTCACTGTAGAGTGAAATAATTGCTATTTGGCTGTACATTGGTGTTCTGTAATATGATGAGATTTGAGTTGATCTTAGTATTTGGATATTTATTATTTATTAATTTAGAAGTACTTTGCAGTTAGCACCTTTAAAGTAACTTAAATTTTTAAATATTACAGTAGAAATTAAAATGCCAGGAAGCAGGTGTTTGGAGGCTAATTTAAGACAAATTTTCAGGCTGGGCCTCACGGTTTACGCCTGTAATCCCAGCACTTCGTGAGGCCAAGGCGGGTGGATCACTTAAGGTCAGGAGTTTGAGACCAGCCTGGCCAACATGGTGAGACACTGTCTCTATTAAAAATACAAAAATTAGCCAGGTGTGGTGGCATGTGCCTGTAATCCTAGCTACTCTGGAGGCTGAGGTGGGAGAATCCCTTGAATCTGGGAGGTAGAGTTTACAATGAGCCAAGATCACACCACTGCGCTCTAGCCTGAGTGGCAGACCAAGACTCCGACTCAACAAAACAAAAAAGACAGACTTTCAGGATTAATAGCTGCTTTAAAATTTTTTTTAATTTTTGTTGACTGCTTTTTCTTTATTCCTGAAATACCCACACGTAAGTCTTTTTTTTTGGAAAACTTACTCCTGTCCCTTGTTATTCCATTTTCTCCTCTCCCCGCCCCCTCCGCCTTTCTTTATTTGGGTAGACATTGCCATATAATTTTAATTTTATTATTTTTATTGTGGTAAAATACATGTAACATAAAGTTGATCACTTTAACTATTTTAAAGCATATGGTTCAAGCCAGGTGTAGTGGTGTGGCACCTGTAGTTCCAGCTGGTCAAGAGGCTGATGCTGCGCTCCTTGAGCCCAGGGCTTTGAAGGCAGCCTGGGCAACATAGCGAGACCGCCTTCTCTTAATAAAAGTGTACAGTTCAGTGGCATTAAGTACATTAACTAGACTATATGACCATCACCACCGCCATCTTGTTCTAGAACTTGTTCATTACTGCCACACCATTTTAGCACCTAATTGTTCCCTAGTGTTCAGCTGCGTATTAAATATTAGGTTTATAAGAGGTAAACAAGACTCAGTTCTTGTCCTCAAGGACTTCACAGTCTAGTGAGAGAAACCTAATATTTAGGATTACAATGTGGCAAATTACGTGTTAGAGCTCCCCATCATTTAATTTCATTTATTCGATTAGAATTTTAATTTTACCTTGAAAAAGCAAAGTAACTTTTTGTTAGGTTAACATTGAAGTTGTCATATCATTCCACACACTGAATTCATTTAGGCTAGACCAGAGTCTTCAGTCTTTTTGATTTAGGTCATTGTGACAAATCGTCATACCCTATACTATATGACAAGAAGGGAGCTAGAAAGTTGGTATTTTGATTTAAAACCAAATTATGAACTATTCCTTCCTAATGAAGCAGGGAGATCTGTGAAAACTATGATTAGAGAGAACTTAGTTGTCTTCAACTACTATTTGTTGAAACTGTTATTTTGTAGCAACAGTGTCTCACTGTATTGCCCAGGCTGGTCTTGAACTGTTGTCCTCAGGCTCCCAAAGTGCTGGGATTGAAGGTGTGAGCCACTGTGTCTGGCTCTAATACATTTTTATAATTTTTTTTCTTTCCTTTTTTTTTTTGAGACAGAGTCTTGCTCCGTCACCCAGGCTGGAGTGCAGTGGCCTGATCTCGGCTCACTGCAACCTCTGCCTGCTGGGTTCAAGCGATTCTCCTGCCTCAGCCTCCCAGGTAGCTGGGACTACAGGCTCATGACACTATGCCCAGCTAATTTTTTATATTTGTAGTAGAGATAGGATTTCACTATATTGGCCAGGTTGGTCTCGACCTCCTGACCTCAGGTAATACACCTACCTTGGCCTCCCAGTGTTGGGATTACAGGTGTGAGCCACTGCACGCGGCCCATTTTTATAAATTTTTAAAAAGTTGGAATTTGTGGTGTGTTTTGATTGTCTACTGAAAAAGAATGATTGCAGTATCCTTTTAGTAAATAAATAAATAAACATTAAAAATAACGCTTAGTTTGGTTAGGCTATTAATAAATTTGACAGTTACTGCTTTTGAAAAATAACTGTAACGTCTTTTTTCAGGGCAATCACTTTGATCAATATGAGGAAGGACACTTGGAAATTGAACAAGCATCACTTGACAAGCCTATAGAATCGGTAAGATAATCAGTGCTTAATTTCGGGTCTTAGCCAGTTAGTTAGGTAGCGTTTGTGTGACACTTGATGTGAATGAAGTTAAACTTATTAATAATCAGTAGTACAGTTTAGAGTTGTTTTCTTGCATGCCAAATAGAGTTTGGGATATAATCTGATATTTAATATGTTGGGAAATCAGTCCAAAACAATCTAGAAACACATGAGAATTTTGATGGAAAAATATCTTTTTGGCCCATACTGATACTTTGTTGAAGGTAGCAAGTTAAAGTTTAGCATTTTGTGAATTGAATAAAGGAGTAAAATGTATTTTGATCCTTTTATAGCTTCACCTTTCCCAGGCAGTGTAATTATGTATGAAATGTTCCTACATAAATAGAATATGTATGGAAAAAAATTTTTTTAAGTTATATTAGAAACAGTTAAGGAATTATGCGTTTTATTTACCAGACTCTTGTGAAACGTGGCAAGTTTGGTCTCTATAGCTTAAGAAATGTCTGGTTTTTGTCAATAACTTGATTTTTTCTGTCTTTTCACACTGCTTAGTTTTGGACACTGGTGATATCAAGTAATAGAACAAGGAGATTTATTTACTGGGCTCTTAGTTTTAAAAAAACTTCTTAATTTTTGAACATTATTTTCATTTTGAGAAAGCCATTATTTTTAAATAACACAGTCCATTGTTAAAATGTCTAAACTTGTCATTGTCAGCATTTACTATTTGTGCTTAAGTGTACATATTTAATAAGGGTTTCAGTGAGTTATTGGTAAAACTTGAGTGGGGAAAAAAAAGTCAAAGAGGGAATCTTAATCTTTATAACTATCATGACAAGCCCCCCTTCTCCTTAAGAAATACTAGCTTCTTTCTCAGGAAAATAAGGCAATTTAGAGAATATAGATACTTTAACTTTAGGTTTTATTTTTAAAACTGTAATATAGTAAAGGATCAACATATATTTATGTTCCTAATTAGGTTGGTGTTGTGTGTGTTTGTATGTGTGTTTAGACGTTTACAGAAATTTACACAACTTGGGGTGTTCGACATTTTTCTTCCACAGCAGTTGGCCCATATTAGCTAAGCAGCCATGATCTGGTTTGTATTGCACGGTCTGCCTTTTTTTAATTTCTTCTCTAGGGTTTCTTTCTCCCCACCTCCCTTTCTTATTTCTGTCTTTCTGGTCCAGTGAACACTGCATATAGTACCTTCTGTCTTAATGTGCTGGCATGATGCTAGACTTAGGCATGGCAGTTATTGATGACGCATGTGATAATGCTGCAGAGGGAGAATTCTCATCTGATTTTCACTGAAAGCCTAGTCTTGTGTTTTGATATAAGGATAAAATGCTAAGCCCACTTTACTAAGTTAAAAATCAGTGGTTTGTGCCTTGTTCTGTATTATTTTGGGGATTATCACAAAAAAGGCAAAATTTTGTAATGAAATATGTAGGCTAGACAGTATCTTATATTTGAAAAATAATTTTTTCATTTTAATTTAAAAAATTGGAAGGTCACAGTTTAAGAACAGAGCTGTCAGAATCAACTCCCCATTACCATATTCTACAAAGTGCATGGTTGGTTAATATTCTTATGCAAGCTATAATTCTGTGCATACTCAATAGTAGCAGGAAATTTACTTAGATGAAATTTGCAACCTAGTATTCATTATTACTGATTTTTCAAAAATTTGTTCCTGTGGCACATGAGGCTAATGCTACTTTACCTCTCAACAATGTCCAGGACTTTTTCTAGCACATATCCTAGGGAGAACACTATCAGAGGCAGTCTAATTGAGTAATCGTTGTTGAATAATTTCCTTAAGTAGGAGTAGAATTGATATATGCCTTATTTATTAAATAGAGTTACCTTCTGCACTTAAAATAGCAAATAGTATATAGTACAGGCTGGGTATTTAATTTTTTAAAATAAATAAATGCATGTTTAGAAATGTATATTAATCATTACACTTCTAATGAAAATTTACTTCTGAAAGATAAATATATGCATTATTTGTGATGTGGTGGTTTAGGTTGTAGGAGACAGCTTCATAGCCTACATTGTGTTAAATAGAAGTGGGACACCTGTGTCTGGGAGACATAAACAGATGTAAGAAAAAAAAAAAAAGAAGTAGGACACACAAGATAAGAGGAATCTTATTTCTGTTGCCTGATCATTTGGGAGTAACATTTTAAATGTTCTTCTCTTTCTTTAACATTTTTTTTGAACATTTTTTTGGTCACAGAAAATTTAAAAGTTTTAAGAGAAACTCCTAAGTGATTGGCATCAAAGTAGGTAGTGTTCCCTCCCGTCCACCAAGCAAAAGAAGCCCCCATCACCTAAGGAATACCCACCAAATAATAAGTGAATATTTAATTATATGGCTGGCTGGCTCTGTTAAATGGTTTTGTTTTTAGGGGGAAATGGCATTGCTTCTAACACAGAAAGAGTGCTGAATTAAAATCTTTCTCTGCAGCAATATCTATTGAGAGGTGCTGACTGTTTTGCTACAGCATGCAACTCAAAAGTGGCTGGAAATATGCAGCTTTGGGAGTCTACAGATCATTGCAGGAGCTAAAGGTCTAGTCATTTTTTTTTTTAACCAAAGGTAATCTGCAGCAGCTGGTAACCGTGGAAGTCTCTGCACAGGTTTGTGCCAAGAATATGCCTGTGTGAAGGGTTATTGTGAGTATAGGATTAAGGACTTTTTCTTTTGTAGTAGGCTAAATTTGATGCAAACCAGCAAGATGGGAAATGAGATATGAAGATGCAATAATGTGTTATGCTTTTAGTGAACTTCTGAAGCCTAGATTTGTTAGTGAGATATTGATATTTCTGGTTTTTTTATTTCTTGTGACGGAGTTTCGCTTGTTACCCAGGCTGGAGTGCAATGGCGCAATCTCGGCTCACCGCAACCTCCGCCTCCTGGGTTCAGGCAATTCTCCTGCCTCAGCCTCCTGAGTAGCTGGGATTACAGGCACGTACCACCATGCCCAGCTAATTTTTTGTATTTTTAGTAGAGACGGGGTTTCACCATGTTGACCAGGATGGTCTCGATCTCTTGACCTCGTGATCCACCCGCCTTGGCCTCCCAAAGTGCTGGGATTACAGGCGTGAGCCACCGCGCCCGGCCTTGAGATATTGATATTTCAATTTTAATAGGTAAATGTTGAAAGTACATCAAAATCCAGCATTTGTAAAGCATTTCATCATATTTTTTGAAGTTTGTCTTCCTTTTTTTACTTCAGTCACATACCTTTCAATGAAGTTTTTCCTCACAAGAAAAATATTTTTTTAAGAAAATTATGGAAGAATTGCTAAACAACTTGATTATCTCTATTAAAAACAAGTTGGAAAGTGTTAACATTTTATTTTTATTATGAAAAATTTTTTGAATTTGAGTTTTAAAAATTGTTATTGCTTTATGAGATATTTAGGTCTCAAATATTATAACCTCCACATATTTAAAGACAAAATATTTGGAAAACAGAACTTGATCTAAAGCCATAGCTCCATCTAGGAGTCTATCACAGAAGAATTAGTTGGTGTTATTTAGGATATATGGTCCTTTATGGCCTTTATCATAGTTAGAAGCTGAGGAATCAGGCCAGGCACAGTGGCTCACACCTGTAATCCGAGCACTTTGGGAGGCCTGTGCGGGTGGATTACGAGGTCAAGAGTTCAAGACCAGCCTGACCAACATGGTAAAACCCTGTCTCTACTAAAAATACAAAAGTTAGCCCAGCATGGTAGCGTGTACCTGCAATCCCAGCTACTCAGGAGATTGAAGCAGGAGAATTTGCTTGAACTGGGGAAGCAGAGGATACAGTGAGCCAAGATTGTGCCATTGCACTTCAGCCTGGGCAACAGAGCAAGACTCTATCTCAAAAAAAAAAAAAAAAAAAAGAAAAAGAAAGAAAGAAAAATATGAGGAATCAGACTGAAGAATGACCTTAAACTATATAAACTATGATGCAAAGTGCCTGCATCATAGACTTAAAACATGTTGTTACTGTTGTGATTGGAAGTGCAACTACCCATCAGCCATTAGTCGGTCCTTGCTCTACCTGACTGATTAAAATTCTTTCTTTATGGTTGTCAGAATGACCTAACAGGTTTAAAAATTAGTGTAAGCTTCAAGCTCCAGTTGCTGATGTTTCATATGTACATCTTAAGGATTTGGAAGTATATATATAATTGGGTTTTGTCATGTTGCATATCTGTCTAGATCTGTGGACTCCACTAGTTCCAAACTGTAAGTCTATAAGACTGCTGATTTGACATTTAGCAGTGACCATATGTGGACTGCCCTATAAATAATGTGCTTCTTGGAGCTGAATGGTGTAGCATTACTATATAGCTTTTCTCTCTAGTCTTCATTGTGTCATCTGTAGTGAGCTATAGATTTTTTTGTTTTGGGAATTTTTACAACTTGTTTGCATGGGTTCACCTAGTAGCATTGGTTCTTGCTTATAGTCTTTAATACACAATCAGCAAAGCTTACAATCCACTCAAGAGACTTACTATTTTGTCACTGTTGAAATTGGGCTAAATGATGTAAATTAAATGTGGCTGTCAACTAAAACAAAATTGAGTATAGAATTAATATTCATCCAGTCATGGACATACCTGTAGCATGGTTTTCTCTCGAGACATAATAGGCTGTTTCCTACCCTAAAAGTTGCAGCCAGCTTTATACAATAAAGTGAATTTTTTGTTGTATTTTGGCAGCCTGCCATCATGTACATTGGTGGTGCTGTTGCCAAAATGGTCGTTGTTAACCATGGTGGCATACAGCTTCATGGAGCAGAAAGTTTCTCCTTGGTATTTAATTAACAAATAAAAATGTTGAGGAATGTCTAAAACAGTTAATAGTGAAGTAATTTTAAATTGCTGGTATTGTGTTTTTAGCATATTGGTAGTTGTTTATAATACAGATTTCTCGTTTTCAAAGATCTTCCCGTTTAAAAATTATATCCCTTTTCTCACATGTTTATTAGAGAAGAACAAATGATAAAAATGCAGCATTTTAATGATATATTTATGTGTAGAAATAGGGGGAGAAAAGATGATAAAGTTTGAGTTTTTAGCTTAGCTTCATGTTTTAATCAGAATTAGAAGAACTTCATTTCCAACCAAAGAACAAGCCACACAACCATCGTTTTGGGGTCTTGAGCAGAGAAAGAAAACAAATAGGTGGTTTGTGAGAATGCATAATTATGTAGAAAACCAGCTTTTTAAAATTACATCAAGTTGACTTGAGAAGAAGAAAAAAATATAAGCAGCCTACGTCTATCATGCAACTTTGTTAGTTGTTAACCAGAGTTTTTACAAAGAAAAAAATTTCTGTAATTTATTTTTGGTTCTATGAGATTATAATTAAATCCCAAATTATATATTTTATTTAAAAAACAAAAGTCAAAAGATTTTTAGTCGTTATTATAATAATTAAAGGTTACTTTTTTAAAAATAATTACTTTGGAAATAAATTGAATGGGCATGGTGGCTCACACCTGTAATCCCAGCACCTTGGGAAGCTGAGGTGGGACTATCACTTAAGCCTGCAGGTCAAGGATCCAGTGAGCTCTGACTGTGCCACTGCACCCCAGCCTGGGTGACAGAGTGAGACCCTGTCTGAAAAGAAAAAGAAAAGGAACAAAAAAATTTAGTGTTCATTTCCCTTGTTCTGTCTAGATTACCTGTTTCAGCCATAAGCTACTCGTGCCAACTTAATGTTATAAATAGCATTCATGGGCCAGGCATCGTGGTTTATGCCTGTAATCCCAACACTTTGGGAGGCCAAGGCAGGCAGATCACTTGAGGTCAGGAGTTTGAGACCAGCCTGGCCAACATGGTGAAACCCTGTCTGTACGAACAATACAAAAAAAAAAATTGGCTTGGTGTGGTGGTGCACACCTATAGTCCCAGCTATTCAGGAGGTAGAAGTTACAGTGAGCTGAGATTGCATCGCTGCATTCCAGCCTGAGCTACAGAGTGAGACTCCATCTCAAAAAAAAAAGAAGAAGAAGAAAAAAAAAAGCATTCATGGAAATAATTGGCAAAAATCACAGTCCTAAACAGAGAGAATAGATTGCTTGTTTCCCACTGACTGGTTATTGGATTTCTTGTTCTTTTCACAGAGAAAGTGTTGATCATTTCAAAGGCAGAGAAGTCTGGTTTGTTTTACTTTGTTACAATTATTTTGTTGTGCCTCCTTGTGTTACCCATCATCCTTAAGCCTGTTAGATTTTTGATGAGTGTTTATAAAACCTTTTTTCTTAGGAAGAGGGACCATACTGAATGTTAGCGCCTTCTGCAGAGTCACAGAGCTACCTTTTTTCCTCCAAAAACAGGTAGCTTGAAATGATAGGAAGGGTCCAGATTTTCTGTGTTGGTCATTTATTTACCCCAGGAGGCTGGTGAGGGAAGGAGAGTCTGGGAGTTGTGTCTATTGTTTCTGTTGCCTTTATTGTGATTGGAAGGATTTACAGTGGTGTGTTAAATATTTTATTATAGTCCCTGAGAAAGTGGATTTAATTAAAGAACAGTTTTAACCTAAATAGAAGAGAAATGCCACTACCATATTCTGTCAATAATTTTTTTCTGAGAAGGTGACAGCCATCCTCTTGAGTGGTTTTGTAAAAGTGGTGCTAATGTGTATAACTTTAATTTTTTCCTTTTTTTCTCCCTCTCCCTTTAACATTTGCTTTTCCTTTCACTGTTGTCAGTCACAACACGCTGCTCTTGAATCTCTCAGCTGGTCTTGACTCGTGAATTTACTTATGCTTTCACTCTTTAATAAATACATTACTTGCAAGCAGTGAATTGAAAACGACAAAAAAAAAAAAAACGACCATTAGTGATTGGACAGTTTCTTACTTTGTGTTACATTTAACTGTTCTTTTGACAGCCCAGTTTTTAAAGCCAGGTTCGTATGGAAATGCTTTCACTCCACTTGCACTGCTTTTGGAAATAGCATACTGCTTCATCTGTCTGTTTATTTTAGTGCATTCATAATATAACACAGTCAGCATAATGTCTCATCTCCACTTAGCCAAAGATTGAGTTTTCTTTTAAAAAAAAAAAAAAAAAAAAAAGAAAACAAAGTGGGGGGGAAGCAACAATTTTTGTCAGCATTGTTTAATACCTAAATCTTGGTGCCAAATATAGTTACAACATGCATCTATTAAGAGATTAAACAATTACTTAATAAACCGTATACTCTCAGTCATTCTGCCATTGTTGTCCTTTCTAGAATTATTCAGTTGTAGGAATTATGATGTGAAATAAGGATTTTCTGCACAGGTAAGTTTGTTTTTATAGTAGCAATATAAGGGCCTGTTTACCTTTGTTTTCTGCTAACATTACTTATATTGAGACTTTTAATCTTTTCTTTTTTAGGGGGTAATAAAGTTATAAATAGACACTGAGCACTGGGTAAGGAAATGCTTTTCCTGGCAGTTCAGTTAGTCGGGGAGAAGGGAGGAAGCCTTAGCAGCAGTAGTGTTGTATTAAGCTTTTGTGATGTGTAGTAATGTGGAAGTCATCCCTTGGAATCAGTAGTGTTTCTAATTCTTTCAGATCATATGACACAAAAATAACTTGCAGCAAACTTTGTGCACCATAATGATTTATATGTATATTTAAAACAATATATGTTTTGTTTTACAAACAAATTTTTCATTATAATTTGCCTCCAGTTTTTGTTTTTAAAAAAGTATCCTGGGTTGATGCCTGTAATCCCAGGACTTTGGAATTCTGAGGAGGGAGGATTGCTTGAGCCCAGGAGTTCTGGATCATCCTGGGCAACATAGTGAAACCTTGTCTCTACAAAAAATAAAAAAATTATCCAGGCACAGTAGTGTGTGCCCATAGTCCCAGCTACTTGTGAAGCTGAGGTGGGAGGATTGCCTGAGCCCAGGAGAATTTTACCACTGTACACCAGCCTGGGCAACAGAGCATGACCCTGTATCCAAAAAAAAAGGTCCTGGTTTTGCCCCATCAGTGAAATAATCAGCTTTTTAACCCAGTTTTCCAGGTTGCATGCTGTCATAAACTTGTAGAAGAAAATTGTCCTTAAAAAAACAAACAAACCCCCAGAGCATTTGGGAGCTTTAATCTTCTTCTAACTTCTAGTTAGAGAAGATAACAGTTAAAAAAATATGTTTTTCTTTCCTCTATGAGTCCACAGAGCATTTTATCATTGAATGTGGAGATACAAGACAGTTTAATGTGCAATATTTGGTTTTAATGCAGAAATTTGTGGTTTGGTCAGCTTTATAAATTGATTTCAAGAAATATAAGATATTCAAATGGTTTACCTTCGTTTTCTGCTAACATTACTTATATTGCAACTTTTAATCTTTTCTAGATTAATACTATAAATTACATTTTAATACATATAGAATACTTTATGTTTAGAATTTTTCAGTGTTGTCCTTTGGATGAATATCATCATTTTTTCAGGTACAGTTAGTGTTTATTTTAGCCTTGTCTTAGTACTTCACAGTAACTGTAAAAAGTAAAGAACTGGACAAAGCTGCAGATGTTTCCAATAACTTGACCCCTTAAACAAAAGCTGACATTTAATTGTTGTTTCTAGCATTTTTTTCATGCAGTTTACATTGAAATACCTTTTCCAGTGCGCTCCTGAGAAGATGAGACATTATGTATGTTGGTTTCTCCCCCTACCTGCACTAATGGTTCTTTACTGTTAACTTATTGCTAGGCCTGTTTCATTCTAACATCTTAGCATTTTTGTTAGACTACGTGTTGAAATGCATCACTCAGTCTGTGCTTGAGCTCATTTTATTTTTCTATTTAATCAACTTAATTTCTTGTTTTACTAACCTCACTGTTTTTTCAGTTTAATATTGGCTGCATGCTAGTTAAATATTTATATTATATATATATTATTATTTTTTAAACCAATCAAGTCTAGCCTGGATTTTGCTCTGATTGTTTTTTCATTTCTAGTGGTGGGGCAGTCTTACACTTACAACTTACTTTGTATCATGAAAGCCTGACACATAAACAAAACAACTAAACACAATGTAGATTTTCTTAAAAAAAAAAAAAAATCTTAAAGTGGTGCTGTTTAGGTGGTGGATATGACTGTATAAGTACCTTGATTTTATGCTTTTTAATGTTATTTTAAAACTTCATAAATGTATTCTTCCCCTTTTCCCTTTCCCCTTTTTCTCCATTTTAAAATGTTATGTGCAAAAGTTGCCCAGCACACCATCAGAAAGGACCCGTACCCCATATGTTCTTCCCATATAAAATACTAGCCAGCTTTTCTTTTTACATTAATGCCCCTCTTATTGGGCACATTTACCCTATTAGCACCTTTTTGCATGCATATATGTAGAATTATCTCTTGCTCATCATCTGTTTTAATGTCTCTAGGAAGGGAAGAATATATTATTGGAATATTTTTGGTTTGTCTCTCTGTTCTGTCTGTCAGGATAATATTGGACACCGCTTACTCCAGAAACATGGGTGGAAGCTGGGCCAGGGATTGGGAAAATCTCTTCAGGGTAAGTGTTTACATTTACCAAAGAAAAAGAAAGAAAACCGTTTCTGATGCGGGTCTTGTACCTGAATATATTTGTTACATTTTTTTTAATAGTGCTTGGGTTCCCCCCTGGCTTTTCCCCTTAGAATAGTCTATTTTTCCTATAACTATATTTTAAGTCACTGTTAAGCCTCTATATATGCCAATAATTTGCAAGAGTAAGCTCCTATGTTGTTGAAACTTTCAAGTCAAACATACTGTGCGTGGCTCAGACTGTTTTAAAAAATTTTTTTTTTTTGGGTGGAGGTGATGGGTGGGTGGAGTAAAAGGAATGCAAAATATCAGAGTGTGCTTTCTTTGTGCTATTTAGTAATGTTGTATTGTGGCTTCAGTATTATAAAGAGAATCATTCAGTAGAAGAATTTAATTTTTGTCCTTTTAAATTCTCCCTGAAGCTGATGATTGCCCTGGCTCTTGCTGTGTGATAAGAAATCTATGTAGTGGTTGAAAGAAAAATTAACCCCCATGAAACGTAAAATGAAAGCGGAGGTTTCTGAGGGCTCTGTGAGCAGAACGGTTATTTCTCAGTTCCTATAAAGGTATAGAAAATGTGTGGCTTAAAATTTCCATTGCATTTGTTACTCTATTTATTCCAGTCATTTGGATTTAAAAAAAAAATACTAATATTTTGTATTCTGAGTTCTTGCTAGTTTTAAACCAACCAACTGCGTTCATTTTTTAGCTCTTTTAGATTCAAGAGCTACTGTTTGTTCTTTGCAGATGTGATGTGAATGCTACCTCAGAAATTGGGGAAATCGGCCAGGCACTGTGGCTCATGCCTGTAATCCCAGCACTTTTGGGAGGCCGAGGCAGGTGGATCATGAGGTCAGGAGTTCAAGACCAGCCTGGCCAACATGGTGAAACCCTGTCAGAACTAAAAATATAAAAATTAGCTGGATGTGGTGACGCATGCTTGTAGTCCCAGCTTGGGGCTGAGGGAGAGAATTGCTTGAACCCAGGAGGCAGAGGTTGCAATGAACTGAGATCACACCACTGCACTGCAGCCTGGGTGACAGAGTGAGACTGTCTTAAAAAAAAAAAGAGAAGAAATAGGAATCATTGTGCCTCTACATCTGATCATGCAGGAGCTTATTGTATAAGGGCATCTTTGGGGAGATGTGTGCTACTGTTAACTAATTCTTTGAATTTTGGAAATGGATTTTCATAGTTTGAATGCCAAAGTCTGATCAGTTCGAGTGTGTTGAGAGGAACACAATGACAGGTGTAATGGCTCATTCCTGTAATCCCAGCAGTTTGAGAGGTTGAGGCTGTAGGATTGTTTGAGGCCAGTTGTTCAAGATTAGCCTGGGCTAATAGAGACCCCACCTCGGTTTTTTAAAAAAAAAAGAATAAATTAATTAATTAAAAGAGAGTGAAACCAAGAGGACAGGACTTGAAATAGGATGATTCCATTATTAAAACCTTTACTTTTAAAATTCTACTTCTACAAATCTGTTCATTGGTGACACATCGAAAATGCTCAATAAATATATTTTAATGAAATATATTTCATTCAGTAGCAGAATTACTAAGCATTAACCTGTTCTTTTGGGCAAATAGGAAGATTTGATTATTTTTAAACTTTTTTTCCAGTAACACAAGAAAGAACTCTTTGCAAACAATACAAAGAATACTCTGATTAAGAGTAATTCATAGGGCATAGACCACAGGTTTTATAAGAGCCCAGAAAAGAGGAGATAATCAGGACTAAAATTGAGATGGCTTTTTGACAGAATTTGTCCCAGTGGTTTGTATAGTTTTAAGTGTTGGGTTGAATTGAATGGAGGTGATTGCTTTAGGAGAAGGCTAGAAGACTAGATTTGCTTTTCCCTCCAATTTGAAATACCTCTTCTGTTCAAGGAGCAATTGTTCAGGCACACAAGGTGCCACCATTTCATAGTGGCTAACAAATCTGTTTGAATCCCAGAACAAGTTAAGCATCAGAGACTTTAAAGTACAGCTAGAGACCGGGCATAGCGGCTGATGCCTGTAATCCCAGCACTTTGGGAGGCTGAGGAGGACGGATCACAAGGTCAGGAGTTTGAGGCCAACCTGGCCTACATGGTGAACCGCCTTCCTGCCGTACCCGCCCCCCCCAACAACTGCCATCTCTACCATAAATACAAAAATTATGGGTAATTAAGCATCTGTAATCCCAGCTACTCAGGAGGCTGAGGCAGGAGAATCACTTGAATCCAGGAGGTGGAGTTTGCAGTGAGCTGAGATCACAGCACTGCACTCCAGCCTGGGTGACAGAGCAAGACTCCAAAAAAAAAAAGAAGAGAAGAAAAAATAAAGTAAAATTCAACTAGAACCTGCAGAGAGAAAGGAGGGGGAAGAGATAGTTAATGAGTTTAAGAAAGGATAGGTAAATGGCTGCTTACCCACCTACTTTGGGTGATCCAAATTATTATCAATTTTTGTTTTTAAGGAGATTTTAGGTAGAGTGCTGTGACTCATGCCTGTAATCTTAGCAGTTTGGGAGGTTGAGGCAGAACTTTAATCCAGGAGTTTGAGACCAGCCTAGGCAACATAGACATGATCTCTATCTTTCCCTGCACTCCCTGCCAAAAAAAAAAGAAAAAATAGGTGTGGTGGTCCATGCCTGTGGTCCCAGTTACTCAAGAGGTTTGAGGTAGGAGGATTGCTTGAGCCCAGAAGGTCGAGGCTGCAGTCAGCTGTGATCGCACCCTGCACTCCAGCCTGGGTGACAGAGGCCCTGTCTCAAAACAAAACAAAACAAAAAAACAGTTTAGGGTTCTCTTTAAACTTTGAGCTTCTTGAAGAGAGGAATTAGGTCTTATCTATATTTTATCTCCATCTCCATGGTAACAGGTATATATAGTAAGTAGTCAGTAACTCATATCTGTTCATTTAAAAATTCAAGGGAAGTTTAAAACTAATTTAAAGGGTTTCTTTTTTTTCTTTTCTTTTCTTTTTTTTTTGAGACGGAGTTTTGCTCTTTTTACCCAGGCTGGAGTGCAATGGCACAATCTTGGTTCATGCTACCTCCGCCTCCTGGGTTCAGGCAATTCTCCTGCCTCAGCCTCCCAAGTAGCTGGGATTACAGGCAAGCGCCACCATGCCCAGCTAATTTTTTTGTATTTTTAGTAGAGACAGGGTTTCACCATGTTGACCAGGATGGTCTCGATCTCTTGACCTCGTGATCCACCCGCCTCGGCCTCCCAAAGTGCTAGGATTACAGGCTTGAGCCACTGCGCCTGGCCTTTTTTTTCTTTTTAATTGTTAAAAAACAGGTAACATAGCCAGGTGCAGCGGCTTGCACCTGTAATCACAGCATTTTGGGAAGCTGAGGCAGAAGGATTACCTGAGGCCAGGAGTTGAGACCAGCCTGGGAAATATAGCAAGACCCCATCTCTACCAAATTTTTTTTTTTTAATTTTCTGGGCTTGGTGGCACACACCTGTGTAGTCTCAGCTACTAGGAAGGCTGAGGTGAGAGGATCACTTGAGCCCAGGAGTTGAAGGATGCAGCGAGCTATGATTGGGCCATTGCACTCCAGCCTAGGTGACACTGTCTCTGTTTAAAAACAAAAAACCCAACAGTTCATCCTTTCCAAAACATATAACATAAAATTTAGCATCTTAACCATTTTTAAATATACAGTTCTATAAAACATATTCACATTGTTGGTGCAAAGTCCATCTGTTTTAAATGATTAGTATCTTTATTCTCCAAAAAGAATGCAGCCTTGTTCTGTTTCCAGCATTTAGAATTGAGTTTGTTTCATAACTGGCTGTTTATTTCCTACTGTCAGATGCGACAATGTGCAGGCATTGTGCTGGTTTCTCTCACATGTCTTTCTGTAGTACCCACATAATTTAACCTAGAATATATCCACATTTATTGCATATTGAGGCAATTTATGACAGACTTCTTTAACTGTACTAAACCTTTGGTATATATAACCACTCAAGAAAGCCATGTCACTCTGGTGTAAACAGTATTGCCTCCTTGGTATTTTATATACTAGGCATTGCATGTAATTTCTGGGCTTATGCTTTTGTAAGTTCTTTGCATTGACTAGTTTACTGCCAACTTTCCTTTTTATTTGAGTTTAGGGCTAAACATATCTAACATGCAACCACCCACTAAAATTTTAAGCTTGGTCCTTTTGGGCTTTTTTTTTTTTTTTAATCAAAGGTTGAAAAATTATTTTGACCCATGCAAGGCTTTTGCCAACAAAAGTTGCAGTCCTTGGGGCTCCAATGCTAATGTCTTGTCACTGAATAGATTGGATAATAGGGCATGCAGACTCTGGAATGAAGTTGTCTGTGGCAGGATATAAAATTGTACTTTGTAAACTGAGTTTATTTTTGTACTCTCTTATTCATGTTTTGTTCTCCCTTAGTGTTATATGTGGCAGATAAGTGATTATTAGTATTAAAATATAAAAGACCTCAAAGTCAAGAGTGATACTAAAAAAATAAAAATAAAAGACCTTAAGAAAAGTTAATGCTGACAAGATAGCTAAAGTAAACAACACACAAAAAAAACACTACCAATGAGAAATGTTGTGAACAGTTATTTATTATAGAAGCAGAGGATATGTTCAATTCAGAATAAAGCAAGAGTAAATGGTAGTTATATTTTGTAGCATTTGGATTGGATTCATTTCTGGAAATTGTTTCATAACCTTTTGGCAGCTTTGTAATAGAATGTAGTTAAAAATTTTTATTTTTCTGTGAAATATGTTTAGTCATAGGTGTAGCCCAGAAGTGGTGTCTGAGCTTTCTTGGTTACGTTGTTTAAGAGCTATTTGATGATTTGGCTGATTATTTGGTCACAGACAAAAGTTTAGCTCATGGGGAAAATGAATGGGATCTAATATTATTTCCTATCTAGAAGGTTCGATCAGTACATTTAGTCAACCAACAAATATTTACTGACCGAACATTACCTTCTAGTTATACCAGCTGTAAATACCATAAGACATGATAAGACATGGCTCCTGACCTTCAGGCTTATTCTGTTACCTTAAGTCTTGCTTTTTTTTAACTACTATAAACCTTTGAGGTTTCCTCGAAGCCAAGGATGATGTTTTCTACTTCTGTGTACTCTTTTCATGCTTAAATTAAGTATGCGATCAGTCTAAATATTGAATTAAAAATTGTTTCAACTTCCTTGTGAGTAGGGAGTCTCACTAATTTTTGTGTAAAAGTACTTGGTACAGGGTATAATGGCATTTTGTTAACATTTGGAAATGTAAGATCTCGGTTTGAGTTTGGCACTACTATCTCCTATAAGTAAAGGAACAGGGTACCATTACCTTGTTCTCAGCAATAAATGGCAATTAAAATCTCAGCTGCTTATCTTCTTAAAGAGTAGTTATGAAGACAAAGTAAGTGAACTCACATTATACAAGCTGTAAATATGCCATCTATGCTTGTTTATTAACACCTATTTGTAGTACATAGTTATTTTAACTGAATTAGAGATAATCCATCCTTAGGACTTCCAAGATTAACAGCAGGAGTCGTCAATATGCTTTATATGTGATAGATGCTGGATTTCAGGATCTGTGCTTTTGATGTTATATGTGTTTTAGGGCCCCTAAATCCCTAATTTTGGTGTCTGTTGCACTAATTCTGAGCTCGCTAGTCATCTCTACTTGTGAGTCTTCTGAAAAATCTAACATCTAGAAAGAGCCTCACTCAATAGCAGTGTTGGGATAACTGAATAACAGCCCAGAATTTTAAAAGTTGGATCCCCATTGTTGTTCCTTACCCCACATAGATTCCAGATTAATGAGAGGTTTAAATGTAAAAAATGAAATCATAAAATTATTAGGATGAACAATGGTAGAATTATTATCTTAAAAATAATATTTGAATAAGAAAAGCTTTTCTAAGCTTAACCCATAACTTAGAAGCCATTAAGTAAAGGATAAGGCCAGGCACAGTGGCTTACACCTATAATCCCAGGACTTTGGGAAGCCAAGGTGGGAGGATCACTTGAGGCCAGGAGTTCAAGACCAGCTTGGGCAACAACAAGACCCCGTCTCTACAAAAAAATTAAAAAATAGATTAGCCGGGCATGATGGCACACACCTGTATTTCTAGCTATTTGGAAGGCTGAGGCAGGAGGATCCCTTGACCCCAGGAGTTTGAAGTTGCAGTGAACTGTGATCGTGCCACTGTACTCCAGCCTGGGCAACAGAGCAAGCCTGTCTCAAAAAAGGAAAGGATAAATTTGGCTATATTTCATCGTAAGCAAAGTCAACAAAACCTACTGGGGAAAATATCTGTAATATCTCATTTTAGGCAAAGAACAACTTCCCTTCAGGTATTTATCAGTTTGAGAAAGACCAGAGTTAGCTTGATAAGATTATGGTGAAATAGGTACTTACATCATAGCCATGAGAGTATAAATTGGTGAAAACCACTACAGAGAATGAGTTGGAATACTTAAAAGTTAAAACGAATATATTCTTGAATCCTGCTTTTTTTTTTTTTTTTTTTTTTTGAGACAGTCTTGCTTTGTTGCCCAGGCTGGAGTACAGTGGCATAATCACAGCTCACTGCAGCCTTGATCTCGTGGGCTCAAGTGATCCTCCTGCCTTAGACTCATGAGTAGTGGGGACTACAGGTGCACGCCACCATGCCTGGCTAATTTTTTTTTTTTTTTTTTTTTCCTGAGATGGAGTTTCGCTCTTTTTACCCAGGCTGGAGTGCAATGGCGCGATCTCGGCTTACCGCAAGCTCCGCCTCCTGGGTTCAGGCAATTCTCCTGCCTCAGTCTCCTGAGTAGCTGGGATTACAGGCATGCACCACCATGCCCAGCTAATTTTTTGTATTTTAGTAGAGATGGGGTTTCACCATGTTGACCAGGATGGCCTCGATCTCTCGACCTCGTGATCCACCCGTCTCGGCCTCCCAAAGTGCTGGGATTACAGGCTTGAGCCACCGCGCCCGGCCGCCTGGCTAATTTTTAAGATATTTTTTGTAGAGACGGTGTCTCACTATGTTGCCCATTCTGGTGGCCTCAAACTCCTGGGCTTCTGCAATCCTCCCACCTTGGACTCCCACAGTGCTGGGATTACAGGTATGATCCATCATACCTGGCCTATTCATGTAATTAACAAAATTTTTAGGATATAAAATTTTTAAGCATTTTTCCTGGTTACTGAATAATTAATATGATTGTTAACACGCAGGTGCTTCCTGTGTTATAACGTACATTCCTTTTGTTGATACTGAAGCAGCTTTTTCAAAGTTTTGCTAGTTTTATTTGGAATGTATCTCCAAACATCTCACACATCTCTTCAAGAACATTGTATTAAGTTTTGGGATTGAAATAAATAAATGAATATTTTACTTTATAAAATCATTAGCTGAAAAAATGTTTTGAGAGAGATGAACATTCTCTATAGCTTAGATAGTAAAACAGGCATTTTGTTGTGAAACGGTGCATTCTGTGGGTATACAGGAGTGTGCCTGTATATTTATGTTTGTATTTGCTTGACTATGAGGATTAAATTTTTTGTAAAGACAGACTCTCTGAAGGGAAACTAAGTTGCATTTTTATTGTATTTTAAAAATTTGGGCCAGGTGTGGTGGCTTACGCCTGTAATGCTAGCACTTTGGGAGGCCGAGGTGGGCAGACCACCTGAGGTCAGGAGTTCGAGACCAGCCTTGCCAACATGCTGAAACCCCTTCTCTACTAAAAACACAAAAAAGCTGGACATGTAAACACACACCTATAATCCCAGCTACTCTGGAGGCTGAGACAGGAGATAACTTGAACCTGGGAGGGGGAGGTTGCAATGAGCTGAGATTACACCACTGCACTCCAGCCTGGGTGACACAGTGAGGCTGTATCTTAAAAAAAAAAAAAAAAAAAAAAATTTGGCCAGGCCTGGTAGCTCATGCCTGTAATGCCTGTAAATCCCAGCACTTTGGGAGGCCAAGGCTGGCAGATTACAAGGTCAGGAGGTCAAGACCATCCTGACCAATATGGTAAAACCCCTTCTCTACTAAAAATACAAAAAATTAGCCATTGTGGTGGTGTGTGCCTGTAGTCCCAGCTACTTGGGAGGCCGAGGCAGGGGAATTGCTTGAACCTGGGAGGCAGAGGTTGCAGTGAGCTGAGATTGCGCCACTGCATATCCAGCCTGAGCAACATAGTGAGACCCTGTCTCAAAAAGAAAAAAAACTGATTATCATGTACTTGTATTGCTATTCAAAAAATATAATTGTTTTAGAAAAGACCTAAAGAAGGCAGAATGAAAGCAGAGTAGGTTTGGGAGTATTTCCTTTGTTTTATTTATGTATACCTCCTTCCCAGTCTTGTTTCAATTAGGAAATAAATGGTGAATACAGTAGGATAAGGCCTGCGTTACGTAAGTCTCAACTATGTTTAGACTACATTTTATAACTAAAGGAAAATTAGACTTTTTTTTTCCATTGGAGATGAGTTCTTTGTGTTGCACAGGCTGTTCTCAAACTCCTGGCCTCACACAGTCTTCCCACCTCAGCCTCGCAAATGCTAGGATCAAAGGCAGAAAGCTAGATTTGAATTTAATACAATAGAATAGAAATGTGTAATGTTACAATTTAGGCTTTATTGTTAGAATATGAATTAATATTGTACTAACTTCTGGCCTGGTGTGATGGCTCATGCCTATAATTCCAGCACTCTGGGAGGCTGAGGCAGGAGGGTAGCTTGAGACCAGGAATTTGAGATCAGCCTAGGCAACATAACAAGACCCCATCTTAACAGAAATAGAAACATTAGCCAGATGTGATGGCACATGCTTGTAGTCTAGCTACTTGGGAGGCTGAGGCGAGAGAATTGCTAGAGCTCTAGTGTTGGAGGTTATAGTCAGCTGTGATGTGCCACCGCATTTCCTGCATTCCAGCCTGGGCAACAGAGCTAGACTCGTCTCTATAAATAAATAAGCAAGACCTGTCTCAATCAGTCATATAAATATTGGACTAATTTCTTGAGAAAAATCATTTTTTGGCTGAATGCAGTGGCCCACACCTGTAATCCCAGCACTTTGGGAGGCTGAGGCGGGCGGATCACGAGGTCAGGAGATCGAGACTATCCTGGCTAAGATGGTGAAACCCCATCTGTACTAAAAATATAAAAAAATTAGCCGGGTGTGGTGGTACACGCCTGTAGTCCCAGCTACTCGGGAGGCTGAGGCAGGAGAATTGCTTGAACCTGGGAGGCAGAGGTGCCAGTGAGCCAAGATCGCACCACTGCACTCCAGCCTGGTGGCAGAATGAGACTCTGTCTCAAAAAAAAAAAATTAGCCAGGCAAGGTAGTGCACACTTAATAGTCCTAGCTACTTGGGAGGCTGAGGTGGGAGGATTGCTTTAGTCTAGGATTTGAAGGTTACAGTGAGCTATGATTGTGCCACTGCACCCCAGCCTGGACAATAGAACAAGACCCTGTCTCTAAATAATAATAAAAATAAAATGCCATAGGGTTCAAAAACAAGAATAGTTAGGGATAACTTCACTAAGAAGTCCTGAGGAGGGAGGGATAGGTATTGCCAAAAACAGGAGATACTAATGTATTCAGGGTAATTGCAGTTGACAAAGAGTAGGCATGGCATTCTGCTCCTAACTGGAACAGATTGTGTCCATGGTGTAGTGAATTTTATGCATTTTTTAACAGAATAAACCACCTCAAATATATTTATTTTAAATGTTAAACTTCAGTATATGAAAGAGGGGGGAACCCACCAGCTTTTTTGGTTGAAGCAGAGTTCTAGGTCTCTAGGAACAGTTTAAAAACTCTAACTAGGCTGGACATGATGGCTCACACCTGTAATCCCCAAAACTTTGAGAAGCTGGATCGGGAAGATCTCTTGAACTCAGGAGTTTGAGACTAGCCTGGGCTAGATAGTGAGACCCCCATCTCTTAAAAAAAAAAATTAGCCTCCTATGGTGGTATACACCCTTAGTCCCAACTACTTGGGCGGCTTAGGTGGGAGGATCACTTGAGGCCATGAAGTTGAGGCTGCAGGGTGCCCTGTCAGTGCCAGTGTACTCCAGCATGGATGAGAGAGAGACCATGTCTCAAAACACACACACACACACACACACACACACACACACACACACACACACACACTATAACTAGAAAGCAGAAATGGGAAATATTAGAATAGGCACAAATTTCATACTTATTTATTGTTTGCTATGTTGTAAGCACTTAACAAATAGCTCATTTAAATCTTATAGTAAGCCCCTGAGAGAATTGCTGTTGTTCCCATTTTGTGGAATAAACTGAGTCTTAGAGAAGTCTAATAAGTTGCCCAAGGATAAGCAACCAGTAAACTATAGAATCAGTACTCAGATCTTGGTCCTTCTGCCTACAAAACTCATGCCACACTGAATGAGGAAGGCTTTAATGCTCCTCCAATCTGGAATTGTATTTTGTAAACCAGAAGCACTTTGATCAGAGGAGAGGTATAGACTTAGAGCAAGAAGAGATACTGAGGCTGGGTATGGTGGCTCACTGCTATAATCCTAGAACTTTGGGAGACCCTGATGGGTGGGTGACTTGAGCTCAGGAGTTTGAGACCAGCCTGGGCATCATAGTGAAACCCCGTCTTTACTTAAAATACAAAAAAAATTAGCTGGGCGTGGTGGCGTGCATCTGTAGTCCCAGCTCCCTGGGAGACTGAGGTGGGAGGATTGCTTGAGCCCAGAAGGTGAAGGTTGCAGTGAGCTGAGATCATGCCACTGCACTCCAGCCCGAGTGACGAAGTGAGACCCTGTCTCAAAAAACAAAAAAAGAGATTAAAGATAGTTTAATCTAAAACTCATTATACAGTTGATGTTTATTTTAGGGTTCTATAATGTTTTAGTGATAGTGCTGAAACCCAAACCCAGATTCTTTGATTTGCAATCTAAAGCTCTGTTCATTACTCCAGCTAGGCATTAATGGTGGAAATAAAATAATAGTCTGGTCAAAGTATGTCTGAGGATGGAGATGGAAAACCATTTAAGAAGTTGTCTGGGTCTGAGTATAGATAAGGACTTGAAAGAGTAATAGCATTGGAAATGGAAAGGAAGGTGTAACTATGAAGGTTGATAAAACAAGTCAACTATAAAGCCACTATATGGTCAGTTTATGCATGTGTTTGACTAGAAGCCCCTGTTCACTACATTTAGTGTTAATCCTTTCTAATAGCTATCATTTTATTAAGTGTTTACTGAGTGTTTGTTTGCACATGTATTATCTAACTTAAATCTTCTTTGAGGTAGATATTCACATTTTACAGGTGAGGAGATTGACATTCTGGGCATTACTTTGCCCAAGATCTTACAGCAGTTAAGTGGTAGAATCGTGGTACCAAAACCTATGCTTTTAACCAATATGCTGTAATGTACCTAAACTGCAGGTGCTGACTGACTTCTTTATCCTGGAGAGAGATGATGGTGGTGATACAGTGCAACTGAATTAAAGTACACAGTAGTTATTCAGGCCAGAAAAAGTAGAGATAATTCTGAATGTGATATATTTTCTGAGGGTACTTGAAGTGATGATATATATTCTTCATGATGAGTATAAATTCACTAGAAACCCTGAGACTATAATTGAGTGGTAAGAACTTTCGCCAAATATTTGGGGATGGAAATTGGAGTCCAGGGAAAAAGAAAATACTGTAACTTTATATCTCATACAATAATTTCCTCCCTGATTTCTTCTTGTGCTTTATATTTCTCTCCTGTGGCATTTTAAATATTCTATCTTGTATAATTTTTGTTGATGTGTCTCTTTTACCCTCGGTAGACTGTAATTCCTAAAGGATAGCAATTACTGTGCATATACGTATTCTCTATTTTTGCTTTTCTTCTTTTGTATTCTGCATATGTTTATTGCGTGCTTAAAATGTGCCATATCTGGGTTGGATGTGGTGGCTCACAAGTGTAATCCCAGCTCTTTGGGAGGCCGAGGCAGGTGGATCACTTGAGGCCAGGAGTTCAAGACCAGCCTAGCCAACAAACCCTCTCGACCAAAATATACAAAAATTAGTTGGCCATGTTGGCACACACCTGTAATCCCAGCTACTTGGAAGGCTGAGGCATGAGAATTGCTTGAACTCAGGAGGTGGAGTTTATAGTGAGCCACCTGGGCGACTGAGCGAGACTCTGTCTCCAAAAAAGAGAAAAAAAGAATGTGCTAGATATGTACTAAGTCTTTAAGAGTGAATAAGATATAACCTCTGCCCTCCAGAGGCTTATTTCTAATAGGGAGACAAATGATGTAACAAATTTAATACAGGATAATGACTGTTGTAATTGTGAAGTTAAAGGTACAGTAGAGGCTTAATAGAGAATTGAGCAATGTAACTTAGAATTCTGATTTATTTTTTGTAATAATCAACAAGTGAAAAGCCTCAGATTGTGAGAATAAAGAAGCAAGCAACTATTTTCTATCTGTGCATCTATACTTGGCTATAGATTCATGGAGCATAGGTGTCTGTGAATTAGTGGAATCTCTTTATTCTTCCATGAGAAGCATTGGTATTTTAAAGTGGGATGAAATCTGAAAATGATAAGAACACAAAGTATAAAGTGTTTTATAAGAAATCTGTTTTATTAAAGACAGTCTTTTAAAAGTTCATTTAAAATTTACCACCAAAATTCAAAGTAATGGCACTTAAACACTTGGAAAAGAGAACAAAGTATATCTTTTTCATGTAATGTAATATCTTTTCAAATGTAGTTTATTAGTTTTAAATCCAGTTCTTCCTTTCTCACTAAATCTTCCCAAACCAGTAGATAGAACTTCCACAGGATTTTCTTGTAACTCCCATTTGGTTCAAAAAGAGAGAGCAAAGAATGTAGATCTGAATTAGGAGTTGGGGCTTGGTGATACATACGTAGTTGTAATTGACTGAGTGTGAGACAATAGCAAGTAGTGTGAGTTGTGCTCTGTTCAGAGAGGCTGATTGTTGCCACCTAATACTATAGTCTCAGTGTTGCTGGATCTTCTAAGATTTTTAAAAGGAGCCAGAAATTCAGATTTCTATGAAATGTTCTAATTGATAAAATGTTGGCTTGAAGTCTAAAATAATGAAATTAAACAAAATTTATACAATGCTGTATTTGAACCACAGGTTATTACATTTGAAATTTCACCTGGGTTCAATTCTAGCTCAGCAGTGTGACCTTTCTATACCCTCCATATAGCCATATTTTTAAGATTTGGGGGTGTCAGGAATTAAATATGGCAAATATGTTTTATGTGCTTATGTATTTCTCATTTTTCTCTCCATTATATAGAATGAGACATAATGCCACTTAAATGAGAAACTTAAGCGTTTATGTCAGGTGAAACTGCTAAGGATAGGAGCTACCTTTACTGTACAAGTCTTCTAACTTCTACCCCAGTGCTTTTTCCATTATTAGTGTTAATGGCTTTCAGCAGAATCACCTTGGGTACTTGTTAAAAATACAGATTCTGAGGCTGGGCACAGGGACTCACACCTATAACCCCAGCACTTTGGGAGGCTGAGGTGGGAGGATCACTTGAGTTCAGGAGTTCAAGACCAGCCTGAGCCACATAGCAAGACCTCGTCTCTACTGAAAAACAAAACAAAGTTAATGTAGATTCTGATCAGCATAAATCAGCAGGTCTGTGATAGGGTTCAGGAAATATTTATTTATTTATTTATTTATTTATTTGAGACAGAGTTTTGCTCTTGTTGCCCAGGCTGGAATGCAGTGACACAGTCTCTGCTCACTGCAGCTTCTGCCTCCTGAGTTCAAGTGATTCAGCCTCCCGAGTAGCTGGGATTACAGGCATACGCCACCACGCCCAGCTAATTTTTGTATTTTTTAGTAGGGATGGGGTTTTACCATGTTGGCCAGGCTGGTCTTGAACTCCTGACCTCGGGTGATCCACCTGCCTCAGCCTCCGAAAGTGCTAGGATTACAGTCGTGAGCTGCTTGACCTGGTCAGGGAATGATATTTTAGCTACCTCCTTGCCCTATTTTTAATGCAAATAGAATGGACTGTGGCTAGAAAAACATTCTTTTGGACCATATGAATAAAACAGGCTTCTAAGAAAATTACCTTTATTATAATAAGTAGGGCAGACAGTTTTATTTTTATTTATTTATCCTAAATGTATTGATTATACTGAAGTAGTATAGTGCTATTTTTTTTATAGCCTTAGCCTGATTTACATTGTTTCCTACCTTTATAGACTTTTGGACCTAGGTTAATTTGTTTTATTAAAATGACACTGCTTTAGTAGAATACTTAGGTAAGACAGTGGAGTGTTCAGGAAGCTTCTTAAGTGACCAAAAGAGTATATAGTGATAGTGGTTTCTTTTTCTTTGTTTCTTTGTTTGTTTTTGGGTTTGTTTGTTTGTTTTGGGGGGGTGGGGGGGCTCATGTAATCCTCCCACCTGAGCATCCTGTGTAGCTGTGAATGTGAGTATTTGCCACCATGCCTGGCTAGTTTTAAAATTTTTTTTATAGAGTCAGGGTCTCCCTGTGTGTTGCCTAGGTTGGTCTTGAACTCCTGGGCTCAAGCTGTCATCCTGCCTCAGCCTCCCAAGGCTCAGCCTGGGATTATAGGCGTGAGCCACAGTAATACTTCGATTATTGATCATAGATAATAACTTTCTTCATCTGTAAATGGGGTTGTTTCATTATCATCAAATTGTATGTAAAACATTTAGAATTTATCACAGATTCTTTTTTAGAGTATCTTTTCATTTTAAGGTATTACTTTCAAAAATGCCAAATTTAAATTAGCCGGGCATGGTGGGTGGGCATCGGTAATACCAGCTACTCAGGAGGCTGAGGCAGGAGAATCACTTGAACCCAGGAGGCAGAGGTTGCAGTGAGCTGAGATCACGCCACTGCACTTCAGCTGGGGCAACAGAGTGACTGAGAACTTGTCTCAAAAAAAAAAAAAAACACTCCAAAAATGCCAAATTTGGAAATAAAAGGAAGACTGATTTCTTTCTTTATTTTCTAAACCCTTGACCATTCTGTATAGTGATTCAAAGTTTACAAAGCACTTTCCATTTGTTGTCTCTGTTTGTCTGTATGGCAGTCCTAGAAAGGGGAATAGGGTAGGGTGTGGTGTGGTGTCTTATACCTGTAGACCTAGCTACTTGGGAGGCTAAGGCAGGAGGATTGCTTGAGCCCAGGAGTTTGAGGCTACAAGTGAGCTAAGATTGTGCAACTACACTCTAACCTTCAGCCTGAGCCATAGGGCTAGACCCTGTCTGTTTAAATTTAAAAAAAAAAAAGGTGGTGATAATATTTTCATTTCGCAGGGGAGACTGCTGAGACTCAGGCTCTGGTTGCCAAAAGTCACACAAGTGTTTAGATATTCTCTTATTAGAGAGCTAATATTTGCAGCCCAGTCTGTTTTAGGGATTACCTAGAAAAATACAGAAAGAAATTTACTGGCTGGGTGAGGTGGCTCACACCTGTAATCCCACCACTTTGGGAGGCCGAGGCAGGTGGATCACAAGGTCAGGAGTTCAAGACCAGCCGGGCCAACATAGTGAAACCTTGTCTCTACTGAAAATACAAAAATTAGCCAGGCATTGTGCCACTGCACTCCAGCTTGGGCAACTGAAAATTTTACTATTCCAGGATCACTAACCCCCCAAAATTTTCCAAACTTTTTTTGAGACTTTATCTCAAAAAAAAAAAAAAAAGAAATTTATTATAGATGAAATGGAGGTCAGGCACGGTGGCAGTCAGCCGAGATTGTGCCCCTGCACTCCAGCCTGTGGGACAGAGTGAGACTCTAAGGAAAAAACAAAAAGATAAAATGGAGTTAAAAATGGAAAGTTTAAATGAGTCTGTAAAGTTTTTTGGGTGGTTATAGAGCGATCCTGGAATAGTAAAATTTTCAGTGTAGCTATGGAGAAACAATACTAAGTCTAAGAAGGCATTTTTGATTTTTGGCTTATTATATTATCACAAGACCGGCCACTATCTACATAATTTCCCCAGATATTTTCTACTCAAATATTTTCCACTCTTCAAACTTTAGAATTGAAGTGAACCTTATAGACTTGTCTGTCTAACTCCTTTATTTTTGGATTACACTAACATAGCAGCGTAGAGACTCAAACTTATAATCCCAGCACTTTGGGAGGTTGAGGCAAAAGGGTAAGTTGAGGCCAGAAGTTTGAAACCAGCCTAGGCAACATAGTGAGACACCATCTCTATAATTTTTTTTTTTTTTTTTTGATTAGCCACACATGGTAGTGAGTCCCTGCAGTCCTAGCTACTTAGGAGGCTGAGGTGGGAGGATTACTTCAGCCCAGGAGTTCAATGTTACAGTAAGTTATGATGACTTCACTGCACTCCATCCTGCCTGGGCAACAGAGTGAGACTGTCTCTAAAAATAAAAGGAAACTAATAGCTAATAATGGGTCACATGTCCAATTAATTACAGAACCGTAATTCAGATCCCCTGAGTTTCATGTTGCCACTCTTTACAAGTATATATATGTTTTTGGAATTTGTTAATCAAGAAGTATTCATATAGGCTGGGTGCAGTGGTTCATGCCTGTAATCCCAGCATTTTGGAAGTCCGAGGTGGGCGGATCACCTGAGGTCAGGAGTTTGAGACCAGCCTGGCCAAGACAGTGAAACCCTGTCTCTACTAAAAATATAAAAAATTAGCCAGGCATGGTGGCAGGCACCTGTAATCCCAGCTACTTAGAAGGCTGAGGCAGGAGAATCACTTGAACTGGAAAGCATTGCAGTGAGCCGAGATGGAGTCATTGTACTCTAGCCTAGGCAACAAGAACAAAACTCCATCTCAGAATAAAATAAAGAAAAAATGAAAAATAAATAATCACATAGATTGGAGTCCACTGGTAATTTTTGCTCTTCCTACATGTATAGGAGTGTACTGGGTACTTGAAGGAAGCAATTAATTTTTACTTGGACCTGTTTTTTAGAAAGAGGAAAAATGTTTTCAGAATTTCTAATAGACCACTTACCCTAAGTTAATTTCCTGGAAAACACCATCATTATGAGGACTAACTTGAGGTTTTTCTTCACTGAAATTGGTTATGCCAATTTTCCAATTCTGTTTTTAAAAAGTTTGTCAATAGATACTGAATGTAATTTATTCATATTTTTTCCTTAAACATTTGATGCCTCCTTCTCCTTGACTCCTGATTGATAAACGAAATTGAACAAGCCTTAAGCCTCTAATGACCATTAATGTAAAACTTAAATATTTCATTATAAAAGTTTGCATATTTTTGATACATGGAGACCTAATACAGTGATATGTTCTACTTGAAATAATTTCTTGATTATGAGAGTCAAATCATTAGTATTTTGTGATATTAAGTGTAGTACATCATGGTAACTAAGTGTTTACAGTTGAACAAGTTTCAGACCCACTATGAACATCTTCATTCTCTGAGTCAACAAATGCTTTTTAACTAAATACTCCTCTGGCCTGCATACAGTGTCAGATATGGATACAAACATAAGTAAAACTCAAGGCACAAAAGTGCTACCACCTTTTTTTTTTTCCCTTAGACAGAGTTTTATTCTTGTTGCCCAGGCTGGAGTGCAATGGCACGATCTCGGCTGACTGCAACCTCTGCATCCTGGGTTCAAGTGATTCTCCTGCCTCAGCCTCCCAAGTAGCTGTGATTACAGACGTGTACCACCATGCCTAGCTATTTTTTGTATTTTTAGTAGAGGCGGGGTTTCACCATGTTGACCAGGCTAATCTCGAATTCCTGACCTCAGGTGATCTGCCCGTCTCGACCTCCCAAATTGTTGGGATTACAGGTGTGAGCCACCTTACCCGTCCTTTTTTTTTTTTTTTTTTTTTTAATCTAAAGACTTACCATTTTTCCCATATCTCCTAAGCCCCCTGTTTTAGCCTGAATTGTAAAACCCCCAATTTTATCCCAAAATTCCATTTATTATATTGGCTTTCCCGTTTAAAAAATAAATTTATCTTAGTTTGGTGGTTATGTTTAGACAATATCTAGTGAGTCAATATAATTTTAGCTAAAACAGTTGTATCTCAAGTAAAAGTATGATTTTCTTTAGTTTTTTTTTTTTTTAATTGAAAGTAACTCATGAATTTTCTTTATTATCTCTTCTAAGGGCTTGAGAATATCATGTTATCCCTGGATGAGATATCCTTTCCAGGCTTAACATTTTGATTTAACAACACTTTCACTAAAGTGTTGCCTTTTGCCCTACCTTTGTCGCTGTTTATATTAAACTATTTTATCCTAGATGTAAAGGATCAGATGGAAATTTCTTTAGGTTGTAATTAAACTTTTGTGCCTTAGAAAACATCTGTATTTGAAAATCAAATTGGCCAGGTGCTGTGGCTCATTTATGTCTGTAATCCCAGCACCCTGTGGGGCCAAGGTGGGCAGATTGCTTGAGCCCGGAAGTTTGAGAACAAGCCGGGCAACACAGTGAAACCCTGTCTCTACAAAAAATAACAAAAATTAATCAGATGTGGTTTTTTGCACCCGTAGTCTCAGCTTCTTAGGAGGGTGAGATGGGAGGATCACTTGAGCCCAGGATGTTGAGGCAGTGAGCCATGAGGCTGCAGTGAGCCACGGCACTCCAGCCTGGGTGACAGAGTGAGATCCTGTTTGAAAAATAATAATAATAAGGAAGAAAGAATATCAAATTAATCTGGTTGTTGTGTAGGTCAATAAATAGGCCATGGCAAGAATGTAGTTAGTTTTTGTAGTACTGGATAATTTGAACTCTATTTTAGGTAGAAAGGTTTTTTTTTTTTTTTCATTTTTGTTTTGTTTTTAATCTTAAAAACTCTCTAGGGAATAATGTGCTTGTGTTTTCTCAGAGGTAGGATATTATATGTTAGAGTTGCTTAGAAAAATATCTAAATGATGCTGAAAGTAATTGTTTCTGAGCCACTTAAAGACTCATTTTCAGGAGAAATTTTTTTAAAAATTAAGCTTTGGTTTGGGAATAGATGTACTATTTTTCACTGTTTCTGAAAGTTTCACATGATCACTGTTTTAATAAATGAAATGATTTAAGTGCATTAACATGACTTGAATCCCTACTTTGAATACTTTTGCAAATCAGAGAATCATTACCTTCATAATTTTTTATTCTTGAGTTTCACATCTATTTGAATTAATTAAAAATAAGAAATAAGTAGCTTTAAAGATGTCAGTGGCCTTTATCAGTTTAATGGTCTCTCTCTCTCTATATATATATATATAGATCTCTTTCTCTCTCTCTCTCTCTCTCTGTTCTTCCCATTCTTTCTGTTCTTTTCCCCAACGGGGTTTTTCTCTGTCACCCACACTGGAGTGCAGTGGTGCAGTCATAGCTCACTTCAACTCCTGGGCTCAAGTGGTTCTCCTGCCTCAATCTCTTCAGTGGCTAGGACTGCAGGTGCATGCCACCATGCCTGACTGATTTTTTTAAGAAAAATTTTTTGGAGAGATGGAGTCTTGCTCTCAAACTCCTGGCCTCAAGCCATCTTCCTGCCTAGGCCTCACCAAATGCAGGGGTTACAGGCAGGAGCCACCAAGCCCAGCCCAGTTTAATTGTCTTTTGAAAGTAAATTTTAGGCTGGATGCATTGGCTCACACCTGTAATCCAAGTGCTTTGGGAGGCCAAGGTGGGCAGATCACTCAAGCTCAGGAGTTCGAGACCAGCTTTAACAACATGGTGAAACCCCATCTCTACTAAAAATACAAAAATTAGTCAGCATAGTTGCAGGCACCTATAGTGCCAGCTACTCAGGAGGCCTAGGCAGGAGAATTGCTTGAGCATTTCTCAAGGAGGTAGAGTCTGCAGTGAGCTGATACGGCACCACAGCACTCCAGCCTGGGTGACTTGGCAAGACCCTGTCTCAAAAAAAAAAAAAAAGTGGATTTTGTGACTTTTTAATGGCTTTTATATTTACTTGTACTTTATTAAGATCAAGTCTTTAAAGACAACTTTAGGTATTTTTAAAGGACAATTTCAGGCATTTTTAAGCTTTCTGACTACTTATGCATTAACCACAAATTCTCTTTTCTCTCATTGTCATGCTGGTCAGATTATTTTGCCTATTCGTTGGTAATTCTGTGGTGGTGGTTTTTTGTTTTTTTTAGGGCGAAGTCTCACCCTATCGTCCAGGCTGGAGTGCAATGGCATGATCTTGGCTCACTACAACCTCCACCTCCCGCATTCAAGCAATTCTCTGCCTCAGCCTCCCAAGTAGCTGGCATTACAGGTGCCTGCCACCATGCCTGTCTAATTATTGTATTTTTAGTAGCGGGTTTCACTATCTTGACCAGACTGGTCTTGAATTCCTAACCTCATGATCCACCCGCCTCAGCCTGCCAAAGTGCTGGGATTACAGCTGTAAGCCACCATACCTGGCTGGTGGTGATTTTTTTTTACATCATCACTATATGCAGTGCCCAGAACAGCGCCTTGAATATGGTAGAAACTCAATTTTTTTTTTCCTGAAATGGAGTTTTGCTCTTGTTGCCCAGGCTGGAGTGCAATGGCACGATCTCGGCTCACTGCAACCTCTGCCTCCCAGGTTCAAGCTATTCTCCTGCCTCAGCCTCCTGAGTAGCTGGGATTACAGGCATGCACCACCATGCCTGACTAATTTTGTATTTTTAGTAGAGACGGGGTTTCACCATGTTTGCCAGGCTGGTCTTGAACTCCTGACCTCAAGTGATCTGCCTGCCTCAGCCTCCTCCAGTGCTGGGATTACAGGTGTGAGCCACTGCTCCCGGCCAAAACTCAGTATTTGTTGTAAATATTTGTGTTGAATCTCTAAGGGGAAAAGCAGCAGAGATACACTGTGGTGTTCTTACATCTGTTGACAATTCAACCAGTGTTTTAATCACTGTAGAAGCTTCTTTATTGCTAATTTATTTCTGCAAGGAAGTCATATATCCTCTGTTTCTAAAATATGGCTGATTACTAGATTATGGTTGTCCCCAGTTGTTCTATTCCTAGAGTTTGTTTCTTTAAAAATAGTGTTTCCCAAAAAGCAACAAAAGAGCTATTTCTCTGTAGTTAAAGTCTTGGGAAAACTTTTGTAGATTGGTGTATCGTTAACCATTTTCAAATCAAAACTGATTCCTGAAGGATTGTTCTCAGTGGCAGGGTAACTCTGATAATCAATGAGTTTTTATATTTGATTGTATTCTCTCTTTAGTTATGTCATAATGCTTTCACATTTTAGTAAGACATGCATATGTATGAGAGCATTTAGAAATTTCTGTTTTTGCAGAAGTAAAACTACCTTTTAAAATAAACAATAGGCTGGTGTGCAGCTCACACCTGTAATCTCAGACTTTTGGGAGGCTGAGGCAAGAGGATCACTTGAGCCTGAGAGGTATAGGCTGCAGAGAGGTATAGTGTGCAGTGAACGGATCGTGCTACTGTACTCCAGCCTGAGTGACCCTGTCTCTAAATATATATATACACACACACATATATATACGTATATACACATATATATATGTGTGTGTGTATATATATATGTGTATATACGTATATATATGTGTGTGTGTGTATATATATATATATATACGTATATATATGTGTGTGTATATATATATATATAAAATTTCAGTTAGTGAAACATCATTTAAAGTTTTGATTTAGAAAATATGAGTGTCAGTTTTTTCCCATCAGATGAATACATTGATATTGGCACATTCTTGATTTTGCGTGTGTTTCCACTTGGCCAAAGTATAGCAAGTGTCTATAGATTTTTTCCTGAGGAATATGATTTTTTTTTTTTTTTTTTTTTTTTTTTCTGAGACGGAGTTTCACTCTGTCTCCAGGCTGGAATGCAGTGGCACGATCTCGGCTCACTGCAACCTCCGCCTCCTGGATTCAAGCAATTATGCCTCAGCCTCCCAAATAGCTGAAACTATAGGCATACGCCATCACACCCAGCTAATTTTTGTGTTTTTAGTAGAGACAGGGTTTCACCATGTTGGCCAGGATGGTCTCCATCCCTTGACCTCATGATCTGCCCACCTCGGCCTCTTTAAAGTGCTAGGATTGCAGCCGTGAACCACCATGCTGAGCAACAATCAATTTCTTTTAACAAGATTATTTAGTGTTCTGGTTGAAGTTGCCTCCTTTGGAGTGAAACAAGCAACAAAAAATGTTGTCACTAATTTAATATATTTTAAATAATATTTGCCCTATTTTAAAAGAAACCAAGAAGTAGGGAAACTGGCTTTTATTTTTAAAACAAGTTGAGGCCAGGCACGGTGGCTCATGTCTGTAATCCCAGCACTTTGGGAGACTGAGGAGGGTGGATCACCTGAGGTCAGGAATTTGAGACCAGCCTGACAAACATGGAGAAACCCTGTCTCTACAAAAATACAAAATTAGCCGGGCATGATGGTGCATGCCTGTAATCCCAGCTACTCAGGAGGCTGAGGCAGGAGAATCGCTTGAACCTGGGAGGCAGTGGTTGCGATGAGCTGAGATCCCACTGTTGCACTCTAGCCTGGGCAACAAGAGTGAAACTCTTATCTCAGAAAAAGTTGAGTTTTCTAGAGAATGCATATTAGCAGACACTCTGTTGCTACCTACCTTTTGAAGTCATCACTACAAATTGGTATTCAGGTATTCTAAGTAATGTTCATTCAGATTTATCATTGATAGCAACTGAATAAATTGAGGGTTTTTTGTTTTTGTTTTTTAATGCTGCAACCTCTTCTTGTATGTAATTTTTGGTGTCTTTTCCCACTGGGATTTTTCCTTGGTCTGTAGCCTCTTTAATAATGTTAAGAAATTGCTACCTGGCCCAGGCAATAATGTCACCTTCAAGATTGCTTTGAAAGTCATGCTATTTATTTTCCGTGAGTTAACTCTGAGTGGAGTAATTTTCAGTGTGACAGCTCTTTTGATGTCAGTTTCTCTGGAGCACTCCTTGAAAGATGGTTTTGTTTTGTGCTGAAAGAAAGATATTGGGCAGCCTGGACAGTTTTAGTTAACAGGAAGGAAAGTTCTGAGGAGAGCCACTTAAAGAGTTGTATTCATTCATAACAGAACTGAAATGCACAAAGTTCTTCAAGCACTGAAGATCTAAGATTATTTTCTAGATCTCTTAATTGTTTTATATATATATATATATATATATATATATATATATAATATATATATAAAATATTTCTAGAGAAGTCTTGAGGACGTCTCACCCATACTCCAAGCCTCCTAGAATTCTTCAACTTTATTACTGTCTAGTTAGTTGATCTGATTGAGTCTTAGATGTTATTTCTTTTAAAAGTCCCACCTTGGGCCCTGAATACTGATTTACCAGAATGAATAGTTAAATGAAAGATTGGAAGCTAGAGCTAGTTCTCTTACTGTAAACTGACACCCTATCCCCCTGCCTTATTCAAGAGGATGTTGTTCATGTTCTCAAGTAGCAGTACAAAAATCTCACACCTTAGTCTGACTAGTATGAAAACAGCTGCTGGAGCACAAAATGTCCTTCTTCTGTCCCCAGCTGAGATTGGGGGAGGGACAAAGCCCAACTGTTACTTTACCCCATCCTGTCTGCCTGCTAGAAGGCCTGTTTCCTACCCTAATGGTTTCTGCCTAACAAATGGTGTTTCTTTTTTACAGCATTATGATCCTGGACTTGTTGTGGTGATGGTAAACTTAGCAGTGGTAATTTTTTATTTTCAGACTGAATTACTCCTTTTGTCATCAGTGCACCAATATGTTAGGCTTACTTTCTCTGTTGTAGCCTTCATCCTTCTGCTTGGTCTTTTTCATTTTCCTTTCCTTTCCTTATGCAACTTGTCTGATCCTTGTTCATTAAAGGGTAATGTTAAGAAGGGATGTATCTGTTTGTGTTAGAACTGCCACAAAATCAGTTAAAACATTAAATTCTAATACTGTAAAAAACTTGATTTCCCCACAATGTAATGGGCACTAGCACTTGCTACTGCAATTTATAAATAAATTAAAACAAACTTTGACTGCCTTAGAAGGCAAAAGTACTAATGCAGAGTTTATAAACAGGGGTTTACAGAGGTAATGAATTTGTACCAAAACTTCTTGATTCTTGCAAAACAAATTCTGAAAAATCAAAAAATATACCAAAATAAATTCCTTTGATATTTCTTTTTAATTCTTTCATTGGACTATTTGTTTTTACCAGTAAATCCCTGATTGAGACGTTATGAAAGTGATACTGCACCTAGGAAGTCATTTTTATAACCTGTCTTTAATTTGGTCCTTTTGCTAAAGATTGCAGTCACTGCTTATTTATTATACCATTGGGCATAAGGTAGTAATGCATTTTCATTTTGCTTTACTGGCAGTCTTTGTATCTAAAAGAAGGCTGTATTCTAGAAGTTTTCCTTTTTTTTTTCTGACATGACATGAGGTGTTCGTTCTTTAACAGTTTTGTTTTGTACTGTGATAATTCTAATTCTTTCTATTTATTGTTTAAAAACAACAATAGGATACATAAGTAGTTAAACTTACGAATTTTTCATTACGTCTTAAAGGCAAAAATTAATTCCACAGATACAGAGACACTGAATACAAGTGGTTGTGGCATTTTGAACATGGTTTCTTCTTTATTTTTCAGGACCAAAACCAGTCGTGGTCACAGCCTTTTTTTTTTTTTTTTTTAAGTTTTTTTGGGGTTGGGGGGGTAATGCCTCAGATTTAGCCTAAGAAAACTCCATTTTTAGCCCAAAGGTATAATATATATATGTGTGTATAACAACAACAATACAACCAAAAAAACCAATTGTTTACACCAGCCTGAGTGAAATGATGAGGGAAGTAAACATTGTGTTTTTTCACTAAAGGTGTACAACGGATAAGGTAAGTCCTCTTTTCAGTGGGCTTACATCACAATAAAAAGCGCAAGTTGTGATGTAAAACAGCTGTGGTAGTAAAGTGCTTGTCTGCCCCATTTTGCTTTGTTTGGCTGGTTATGAGTGGATTAAATATATATTTATTAAAAAAAATTCTCCAGCATAGATCAATTAGTTTAAAGTCAATTTTCTTCGCAACTAGTCCTTTTCACAGCTTACCAGTTAACCCTGCAGTCAGTGTTAAATCCACCCTAGGAAATGGGACTTTAGAGCACCAGATTAAAAGGAAAACTATTCTTTGTTTCTAAGGGCAACTAATTGTTGCTTCTTAATTTAAATTTTTCACAGCCCCATTAGATTGTAAAGCATCTCCTTGTCTATGAGGATCATAAAAAAAAAAAAAAAAAAACTGTAAAGCATCTTCTGAAAACAAATTTTAACATCCTGAGTTGTCATTATGAAGTTTTACTGCATCATGTTTGAAAATGTACTTCTTTTGTTTAACCATGCCAGTTGAGACTTTTTTTTTAACCAGTTTAAAAAAGTTGTGTAGGAGGATTATCAATGGACAGAGTGAAGTGCTTTTTGATGGGAAGCTATTTGGGGATCTTAAAAGACATTTTTAAAGCTTTAAAATTTAAACCTTCTGATGCCATTGCTTAAAAGTGCTTTGCATTACTTATTAATGAAATTTTGCCATAGTAATTTGGAATTAATCCCAACTGGAAGGTCAGCCAAGGTAGTTAGTTGGATTTCAACTAGGAAAGGAAGGTCTTGAGTGTAAGCTGTGAGAATGGCTTGTGTTTGGTTCACTGTAGCTTTCTGGTCTCTGCACTCCAAGGCAAGATCTCTAACCACCCAAACCCAATGTGTAAAATGAGCTGTTGGCTGGGCTTTGCACCTTACCTTGATTATGTGTTCCTGTTACAGGGAGAACAGATCCCATTCCAATCGTTGTCAAGTATGATGTCATGGGCATGGGTCGCATGGAAATGGAGGTAAATTGATCTCATTAACTCCTGATGTTTATGGGATATTTTTAAATGATACCAATCCCAAATTCAGATGTCCATGCAAGAATACATTTATCAGATGAATTGTAGTTTTAATATTTTTCTTTGGACAGCTAAAAAATATATTTTACATTTTCATTCAGTGCTACTTTTGAGACTAATAGAATATAAACAATGCCCCTGTTTTAACTGGCACATAAAGAAGTTAAATGGTTTGCTCAGGGTTATACAGCAAGGCAATTTTTAACTTAGATCCAGACCTTTGTGCTTGTTTCAGTTGGCAGTGTTGCTCAGCTCTTAAAATGTCGCTGTGATAAAAGCTTTGCCCTTGTAGAATTGGGTACAGCTGCCATTCGTAATATCTGCTTTTCCTTGCCTCAAATATTTTCTTCATTGACTCCTAGTTATTTGAAAATTAACATTGAGGCTGGGTGCAGTGGCTCACGCCTATAATATCAGCACTTTAGGAGGCCGAGGTGGGTGGATCACTGAAGTCAGGAGTTCGAGACCAGCCTGGCCAACATGGTGAAACCCCATCTGTACTAAAAATACAAAAAACATTAGCTGGGGGTGGTGGTGGGCACTGTAATCTTGGCTACTTGGGTGGCTAAGACAGGAGAATTGCTTGAACTCAGGAGGCAGAGGTTGCAGTGAGCCAAGATCACACCATTGCACTCCAGCCTGGGCAACAAGAGTGAAACCCTATCTCAGAAAAAAGAAAGAAAATTAACATTGAAGTAAAGTCTATTTTCAACAAATGTGCCTTTTAGAAACTGCCAGCATATAAGGATTAACAAATGATTTTGCGTGTTATTTTCCCTGTGGGGTGACAGTAAAGCAAGCTGAGCAAAATACAAAAGTTCTTTTGTTTTCAGATAATACTGTAGTTATATAAATAACTTTTTCATAGTTAATCTTGGGGGTACGTTAGGAATTAAGTCTAATCATCTATTTCTGTCAAGCTTGATTATGCTGAAGATGCTACCGAACGGCGCCGTGTCCTAGAAGTGGAAAAAGAAGACACAGAAGAACTGAGACAAAAGTACAAGGTATTTAAACAAAGCTATTCATTGGGCAGGTGGGGAGGTGCTCACTGAAGAAAAAATAACTCAAATTTTCTTGAAGTCTATCACTGTTGATAGCCTTTGTTTGACATTTGGTGGTGATTAGTAGTAGATCTCAGATTTCTATTACATTCCTATTATTGACTCTTTAAAAACTATAGACATAATATCTATTCCAAAAGTCTGTTAGGAAGATTATATTAGTTAGTGTTTGAAAGCACAGTGCCTGTCACACAGTAGGTAATCAAGTAGTGGTAGCAGTAAAAATTGTTAAAAGTCCTTTGAGGCTGGACATGGTGGCTCACACTTGTAACCCCAGCACTTGCAGAGGTTGAGGCGGAAGTATTACTTGATCTCAGGAGTTCAAGACCAGCTTGGGTGACATAAGAAGACCCTATCTCCACAAAATGAGTCAGTCATGGCCTGTGATCCCAGCTACTTGAGGAGTTGAGACAGGAACATTACTTGAGCCCGGGAGGTTGAGGCTGCAAATCATAGCACTGCACCACTCCAGCCTAGGCAACAGCAAGACTTTCTTAAAAAAAAAGGCGGGGGGGGGGGGGCGGGGGGGCGGGCACAGTGGCTCACGCCTATAATCCCAGCACTTTGGGAGGCCGAGGCGGGTGGTTCACAAGGTCAAGAGATTGAGACCATCCTGGTCAACATGGTGAAACCCCATCTCTACTAAAAATGCAAAAAATTAGCTGGGCATGGTGGCCTGCGCCTGTAGTCCCAGCTACTCGGAGGCTGAGGCAGGAGAATTGCTTGAACCCAGGAGGCGGAGGTTGCGGTGAGCCGAGATCGCGCCATTGCACTCCAGCCTGGGTAACGAGCGAAACTCCGTCTCAAAAAAAAAAAAAAAAAAACTGGGTTGGTGTGTGCCTTTGAGAGCTTGATACCAATTGATAAGGCTTTCTTTTTTTTTTTTTTGGAGCCTTGCTCATTTGCCCAGGTTGGAATGCAGTGGCACAGTCTCAGCTCACTGCAACCTCTGCCTCTAGGGTTCAAGCAATTCTCCTGCCTCAGCCTCCAGAGTAGCTGGGATTAAAGGCACACATCACCACACCCAGCTAATTTTTGTGTTCTTAGTGGAGACGGGGTTTTACCATGTTGGCCAGGCTGATCTTAAACTCTTGACTTTGTGATCTTCCCGCCTCAGCCTCCCAAAGTGCTGGGATTATAGGCATGAGCCACCACACCTGGCCCTCCTTTTTGTTTTTTTAAATAGATGAGGTATTTTAAGAAGAACATATCAAGAACTATTTTTTTCATTCATTGTTAATTAAACTTAATTCTAAAGCAGAGATTTTATTCATCTTGTCCTATAGAGGTATCAAGTTGAATTTATTCTTTCAGTGTTTTCTTCCTTTTTTTGTTTTTGAAATTATAATAGAATTATTTTATATTCATAAGTAAGCATAATAATTATGCAGAATAACTACATTCTAATACCATATAATTGGGTTTTTAAATAATTCTTTAATCACTAGAAACTGCAGGTTTGAAATGTCCTTGACATATTATTATGAAATGTTTCAAAAATACATTCTTATTCTTTTTTTTTTTTTTTTTTGAGACAGAATCTCACTCTGTTGTCTAGGCTGGAATGAAGTGGTGCAGTCTTGGCTCACTGTAACCTCTTCCTCTTGGGTTCAAGTGATTCCCCTGGCTCAGCCTCCTGAGTAGCTGGGATTACAGGCACCCACCACCACACCTGGCTAATTTTTGTGTTTTTGGTAGAAATGGGGTTTCCCTATGTTAGCCAGGCTGGTCTGGAACTCCTGACCTTGTGATCCACCCACCTCGGCCTCCCAAAGTGCTGGAAACACAGGTGTGAGCCACTGCACCTGACCAAAAATACATTCTTCTCAACCTCTCCCTTGTGTTGGAATTATGAAAAATGAAAACCAGTAACAGACTTCAGTCACTAGAAGACAGTACTTAGAGCATTTAACAACACACCTGGCACAGAGGCCAAAAGCTAAAAACTGTAGTTTAGAACATGTAGTAAATTAGCTTTCAAAAAGGCTGGCCAGGGAACATGCCTTTCAAAGTGTTACATTATATGTCCAATCTTTTCCATTAAATAGGTAAATGTGAAGATAAGAAACAGGCATAGTTAAGATTATCATTTAGATACAGATTTGGTGATGGTACTTAAGGTGGAAAAAGAGAAAAGAGATTATTTTTAAAAATCTGTTCTACCATAAAGAGGAGGAGGAGAAGCGAAGCTATAGCCTGTCAGTTGTGTGAGTGACCCAGGAATATATTGAGGCCTTATAAAGTTTCACAACTACTTTGAACTGTCTGTAAACTTAGCCTCAGTATCTTGAAATTCCCAAATTGGTAAAGAAGAAGGAAAGGAGTGATGTGCCAACCTGGGTTATAAAAATCAGTTGTCAAGCAGTTAATTCAAGGACATGTGAAGAAGGAAAAAAAAACAAGAGTTGTCAGCCAGTCACAGTACCTCACACCTGTAATCCAAGCACTTTGGGAGGCTGAGGTGGGAAGATCACGAGGTCAGGAGTTCAAGACAAGCCTGGCCAATATGGTGAAACCCATCTCTACTGAAAATACAAAAAAAAAAAAAAATTGCCAGGTGTGGTGGCAGGCACTTGTAGTCCCAGCTACTTGGAGGCTAAGGCAAGATAATTGCTTGAACCCAGGAGGTAGAGGTTTGCCCTTGTTGCCCAGACTGGAATGCAATGGCGCAATCTCAGCTTACTGCAGCCTCCACCTTCCAGGTTCAAGCAATTCTCCTGCCTCAGCCTTTGAGTAGCTGGGATTTCAGGCGTCTGCCATCACGCCCGGCTAATTTTTTGTATTTTTAGTACAGACAGAGTTTCTCCATGTTGGTCATGCTGGTCTCAAACTCCCGACCTCAGGTGATCCACCCACCTTGGCCTCCCAAAGTGCTGGGATTATAGGTGTGAGCCACCTCGCCTGGGCTCTTTTTTTTTTTGAGATGGAGTCTCACTCTTTTGCCCAGGCTGGAGTGCAGTGGCATGATCTTAGCTCCCTGCAACCTCTGCCTCTTGGGTTCAAGTGATTCTTCTGCCTCAGCCTCCCAAATAGCTAGAACTACAGGCACATGCCACCACACTAGCTAATTTTTGTAGTTTTAGTAGGGATGGGTTTCACCATACTGACCAAGCTGGTCTGGAACTCCTGACCTCATGATCCGCCCACCTGGGACTCCCAAAGTGCTGGGATTAAAAATTAAAACATTAAAAATCATTAAACCAGGCATGGTGGCTCACACCTTGTAATTCCAGCACTTTGGGAGGCCACGGTGGGTGGATCACAAGGTCAAGAGATCAAGACCATACTGGCCAACATTGTCTCTAAGCAGAACAGGAGTCAGAGCAGCTTTTGTCAGATTTTATTGTCAACAAAGCAGTCCTCATTCTCTGTTGTTGTTGTTCTTGGGTGGGGGGTGTGTGTGGTTGAGACGATCTTGCTTTGCCACCCAAACTGGAGTGCAGTGGCCTGATCATGCCTCACTGCAGCCTTGAACTCCTGAGCTCAAGCTGTCCTTCCACCTTAGCCTCCCAAGTAGCTGGGACCACAGGCATGTGCTACCACACCTGGCTCATTTTTTTTTTTTTTTCTTTTGGTAGAGATGGGGGGACTCACTACATTGTTCAAGTCGGCCTTGAATTTCTGGGCTCAAGTGATCCTCCGTCAGCTTCTCAAAGTGCTGAGATTACAGGTGTGAGCTACTGTGCCTGGCCAGTTTCAACTTTGGATTTGAGATCCACATTCACTGGATGGTTCTGAAAACCTCAAGTTGTTAATTTAGTTTAAAGTGATCCTAGACTGGTAGCTTTCCTGAGTGCTTGGCAAAAACAAATGGAATCATGAAAGGGGAGTTCAGAAACATATAGCATAAGCTGGGTGCGGTGGCTCACACCTGTAATCCTAGCAATTTGGGAGGCAGAAATGGAAGGATCACTTGAGACCAGAAGTTGAAGACCAGCCTGGGCACCATAGTGAAACCCTCTCCTAAAACAAAAACAAAAAATTAGCTGGGCATGGTGGCATGTGCCTATCATCACAGCTACTTGGAAGGCAGAGGTGGGAGGATCACTTGAGCCTAGGAGTTGGATGCTGCAATGAGCTATGATTGTGCCACTGCAATGCACTGGTGACAGAGTAGGACCCTGTCTAAAAACAACAACAAAAACCAGTTTATCAGGATGCTGGATAGAAAAAAATAATATATTTATGTTAGTATATCTGCATATTAATGAGTTAGAAAATGATGTTTACCAATATGTTACCATTTGTAATAGCATAAAAATATATGAAGCACCTAGGCATAGAGCTAATGAGATATGGAAGACTTATGGCAAAAATTCTAAAACATTAAAAATCATTAAACTAGGCATGGTGGCTCACACCTTGTAATCCCAGCATTTTGGGAGGCCAAGGTGGGCAGATCACAAGGTCAAGAGATCAAGACCAACCTGGCCAACATGGTTAAACCCCATCTCTGCTAAAAATACAAAAATTAGCTGGGCATGGTGGTGCTTGCTTATAGTCCAGCTACTTGGGAGGCTGAGGCAGGAGAATTGCTTGAACCTGGAGGGCGGAGGTTCCAGTGAGCTGAGCTCACGCCAGCCTGGCAACAGAGTGAGGCTCCATCTCAAAAAAAAAAGTTTTATTGAGAATTAATGCCTTAAAAAAAGTAGTCCCCTTTATCCACAGGGAATAGTTATCAGACCTTCCTGCCAGTGGATGCCTGAAACCGCAGATAGGGCCAATCCTGTATATACTGTTTTTTCCTATATGTACATACCTAGGATAAAATTTAATTTTAATAAATTAGGCACAGTAGTTAGAGATTAACAACTAATAATGAACAATTATGACAGTATACTATAATAAAAGTTATATTAATGTAGTCCTCCTGCCACCTTCCTCCACCAGTATCTTCTTGTATTGTACTCACCTATTTTCAGACAGTGAGTGACTGTGAGTAACTGAGATAAGGAAAGCAAAATCATAGATAAGGGGTACTACTATATTCTTAACATTTCCTGCTTTTTTTCCCCTAATTTGCCTGGGTTTTTTTTGTTTTTCTTCAGTAATCCCCTACTCTTCTCAGTTATTATTCCTGCTTTTTCTTGTTTTTGAACATTGTAAATGCTGTTGTGTGTGTGTGTGTTTTGAGATGGAGTTTTGCTCTAAAAGTTGCCCAGGCTTGAGTGCAATGGTGCAATCTCGGCTCACTGCAACCTCCACCTCCCGAGTTCATGTGATTCTCCTGCCTCAGCCTCCCGAGTAGCTGAGATTACGGGCAGGTGCCACCATGCCTGGCTAATTTGTATTTTTAGTAGAGGTAGGGTTCAAGTTGGTCTTGAACTCCCGACCTCAGGTGATTGCCCGCCTTGGCCTCCCAAAGTACTGGAATTATAGGCATGAGCCACTGTGCCCAGCCATTTTACATATATTTTTTCTATTTTACTATTACCTGATCAAGACTCTTCCTTCTCCTGACTTCCTCAAGTGGTTTTTCTCCTTTGTGGTTTGTATAATTTTTTTTTTTTTTTTTTTGAGACAGAGTCTCACTGTCGCCCAGGCTGGAGTGCAGTGGTGTGGTCTCAGCTCACTGCAACCTCTGCCTCCCAGGTTCAAGGGATTCTTCCATCTTAGCTTCCTGAGTAGTTGGGATTACAGGTGCCCACCACCATGCCTGGCTAATTGTTGTATTTTTAGTAAAGACAGAGTTTCACCATGTTGGCCAGGCTGGTCTCAAACTCTTGACCTCAGGTGATCTGCCCACCTTGGCCTCCCAAAGTGCCGAGATTACAGGTGTGAGCCACCGTGCCCAGCCTGTATAATAATTTTTGATTGTCATTTCATTCTCTGTGGGAATTCCTCATATCTTATATTTTGGAAGAAGTCCTTATGGTTCAGTTTTGTATGTTTTTCCCCAAAATCTCAGGTCTCTTACTTCATATATACTGGTTTCACAGTGTTGATATCTAAGTCAAGGATTTCTGCTGTGAGTGGAAAGCATAAATTCGTTAGGTCCACAAGTAACTCTGGTGTGAAATTCTAACTTGCTGTACATGACTCCACTGATGTGCTGGTACAATATAGCAAATTTCTTAATACTTTGAAGAAGCAGAGGAGGGTGACACAGTCTAGTTTTTCTAGTCCCCATTTCAAGGAAGGTTAAATATCTAAGCTTTTTTGAGGGACAGCTTATTAGTTAGCTTTCTATCATTCAAGGTGCTGAGGCCTTCCTTATCTTCAGGCTCTAGATTGCCCTTTCTTGTTTTTCAGTTTTGGGTTTTTTTGGCTTTTTGTTTTTGTTTTTTGAGACAGAGCCTTCCTCTGTCACCTAGGCTGGAGAACCAGTGGCTCGATGTCAGCTCACTGCAACCTCCGCCATCTGGGTTCAAGCAGTTCTCCTGCCTCAGCCTCCCAAGTAGCTGGGATTACAGGCATGGGCCACAGACCTCCATGTTCGGCTAATTTTTTGGTTTTTTTTTTTTGAGACGGAGTTTCGCTCTTGTTACCCAGGCTGGAGTGCAATGGCACGATCTCGGCTCACCGCAACCTCCGCCCCCTGGGTTTAGGCAATTCTCCTGCCTCAGCCTCCTGAGCAGCTGGGATTACAGGCACGCGCCACTGTGCCCAGCCAATTTTTGTAATTTTTAGTAGAGAAGGGGTTTTGCCATGTTGGCTAGGATGGTCTCGAACTTGCCTCAGGTGATCCACCAGCCTTGGCCTCCCGATTTTCTGAGATTTCAGGTGTAAGTCACTGCACTTGGCCCCCTTTCTTGTTTTTGAACTTAGCTATATATTAAATTTTTTTGTATTTTATTTTATCCAGACCTATAATACAACTAACTCATCTTTTCCTGCCCTTTTTTCCTTCCCCTTTTTCTTTTCCTTTCCTCTCTCTTTATTCACTCTTCAATCTATTTACACTGACTTTAGCAGTTTTCACCGAACCACTTTATTTAAGGGCACCAAACACTTCTGTTTGCTAAATCCAGTAAATCTTTTATTCATTTATTTTTTACTTAATTTTTTTTTAAGACCAAGACTCGCTCTTTTGCCCGGGCTTGAGTGCGGTAGCATGATCTAAGCTTACTGCAACCTCCCCCTCCTGGGTTCAAGTGATTCTTATGTCTCAGGCTCCCGAGTAGCTGGGACTACAGGTGTGAGCCACCACACCGGGCTAATTTTTTTGAATTTTTAGTAGAGATGGGGTTTCACCATGTTGGCCGGGCTGGTCTCAAACTCCTAACCTCAGGTGATCTCCCCATGTCAGTCTCCCCAAGAGCTGGGATTACAAGCGTGAGCCACTGCACCTGGCCCACTCTTTCCTCTTTAAAACATGTTCTTTCTCTTGATTTTGAAGAGTTTCCACTTTCCTAGATTACTGCTTCTTATCTGTCTTGCTGCTTCTATGTAGATTCCTTTGCTGGCTGCTGTTTCTTCGCCTGAACTGAAGATATTGGAGTTCCTCAGCTTCGGACCTGGGCCCTCTTTTTCTGTCTACATTCTCTCTCTAGGCACAAGAATGGTCATGACACCATGTTTTGTCATCTTTCAGTTGGTTTAATTACTGTCCTTTAGATTTTAGCTTAAATATTACCTCATTGTAGACCTTCCCTAATCAGCTCATTTAAATAATTAACCACTCTGCCTTATCCTCTTGCAACAACCTTGTTTATAATTTTTAGTTATAAATTTTTATTCACTAATTTATAGTCAGCTTACCGTACTAGTCAGAAAGGGCATTCAGGAGAGAATGTCTATTTGTCTGCCAATATATATCCTGCATCCAGCAGAGTACCCAACACAGAAATACTCAGTAAATATTAGTTGAATGAATAAATATTTTGAAATAATGGGGAGAGCCAGATTCATTTTATATATTGTCTGAAATACAAACATTGTAAAGAATACATTTTTATTTTTCAAGTAAAAGTTACACTATCAAGTGAAAAAAATGAAATACCTCAGTAATTCACAGCCTCATAAGATTACGCATAGTATTTTGAGACTCTCTCTCCCTCCTAATGAAATTATTCGTCAGCCAGGTGCAGTGAGTCATGCCTGTGCTTTGGGAGGATTGCTTAAGTCCAGGAGTTTGAGACCAGCTTGGACATTGTAGCAAGAATCTGTCTCTACAAAAAGAAAAAAAATGGACAAGTGTTGGTGCTACATGCCTATAAATCTCAGCTACCCAGGGAAGTTGAGGTGGGAGGACCACTTGGGCCCAGGAGTTGAAGACTGCCCTGAGCTATGATCACACCACTGCACTCCAGCCTAGGCAAGAGCAACAATTACTTTCCCCATTTTACTGATCAAAATATTTACTCTGAAACCTTGTCAAGTCTGAACTACACTTTCTAAATTCTTAAATATCCTATTACATGACCATGACCTTTTTTCCTTCCTGCTTTCACTCCTTTATTCTACTATATTTTTTCTTCAGCTTTACATGATTTTGGAACCTTGACTTTAGTAACTTAGTGCCTCCATAATTTGTAGTTTTCCTCTCTAGTACCACATTCTCATGTTTACCTCTCACAGCACTTTGATCCCAACTCCCTTTTCTCCTAGTCCTTTAGTCATACCTACTCACCAAAAGCCTATCTGCAGTCAGTACAAAATGCATTACTTGCATTCTTCATTTCTATACCCTTTGTACTAACCTCACTGGGCCCTCAGAGTTGCTAATTAATCATTTCATGTGTCATGTCCCTGTTAGTCCTCTCAGCTGTCATTCTCAAATGTTGGTTCTCAGCTTTCATCTTTCCTTAACTACCCTTGCCTTATCTCTGCCTTCACTTATGTTCTTAGTTAACAAAGAGAATTTGGACCATCAGGTAGGAATGCCTTCATCTACATATAATCTCCTACATCAAACCGGGGTTCACCTGCTCTCATACTTAAATATTTCTCTTTTATTTCACCATCTGTCAAATGATAGTTCATACCTACATCAGAATTCTGGATCCTAGTTCTCCCTGTATTATCAAGGACCTTTTACTTCTTTCCTATATGGACAACCTTTCTCTTTATTTATTATTTTTCTATCAGCAGTAAACATACTTGAACATGTGTTGGGAGGGGGAATCCTAAAATTTTAAAAAATGAAAACAAAAAACACTCTGATTTACACTCCATATAGCTACCATCTTCTCTTTTTATTTGTCTTTAGAACCAAAATTCTTAGTCACTACTCTGACTGCTTCTTTTTAATTGCTGTCTCTTCTTTATTTTTATAGAGATGGGATCTCACTCTGTCATCCATGCTGGAGTTCTATGGTGCTGTCATAGCTCACTACAGCCTCAAACTCCTGGGCTCACACAGTCCTCCCACATAACTGAGACTATAGATGTGCACCACTATGCCTGGCTAATCTTTTTTTTTTTTTTTTTTTTAACAAATAGGGTCTCACTATGTTGCCCAGGCTGGTCTCAAACTTCTGACCTCAAGTGATCCCCGTACCTCAGCTTCCCATCTTTTATTTTTTCATTTTCATTTTTATTAAAGTTATACTTATATATAATGTTAGAGCCAAGTAGTGCTACCAGACTTTTAAAAGAAAAAACAAAAACGACACTCATTTGACAATCCTGTTATTTTATTAAATATATGTGAGATATAAAGAAAAACTATAAACATTTAGGTGTCTTCTACTCAATTTAAGAAAAAGAGCACTATCAGGCCAGGCGCGGTGGCTCAAGCCTGTAATCCAGCACTTTGGGAGGCTAAGGCGGGTGGATCACAAGGTCAAGAGATCAAGACCATCCTGGTCAACATGATGAAACCCCGTCTCTACTAAAAATAACAAAAATTAGCTGGGCATGGTGGCGCGTGCCTGTAATCCCAGCTACTCAGGAGGCTGAGGCAGGAGAATTGCCTGAACCCAGGAGGCAGAGGTTGCGGTGAGCCGAGATCACCCCATTGCACTCCAGCCTGGGTAACAAAAGCGAAACTCCGTCTCATTAAAAAAAAAAAAAAAAAAAAAAAAAAAAAGCACTATCCGGCTAGGTGCAGTGGCTCACACCTATAATCCCAGCACTTGGGGAGGCCGAGGCAGGTGGATTACGAGGTCAAGAGATCAAGACCATCGTGGTCAACAAGGTGAAACCCCGTCTCTACTAAAAATAGAAAAATTAGCTGGGCATGGTGGCCCGTGCCTGTAGTCCCAGCTACTCGGGAGGCTGAGGCAGGAGAATTGCTTGAACCCAGGAGGCGGAGATTGCGGTGACCCAAGATTGCGCCATTGCATTCCAGCCTGGGTAACGAGCGAAACTCCATCTAAAAAAAAAAAAAAGAGAGAGAGAGATTAGGATCCAAGATGGCCGATTGCTAACATCCCAGGATTGCAGCTCTCAGTGAAGGCGCCGAGAACTAGAGGACGCCGAGAACTAGAGGACGCCGAGAACTAGAGGACGCCACACTTTCAGACAAATTCTGGTCGCTCACGGAGCAGAAGATCCCCAGTGGAGGAAACACTTGGGTCGCCAGCGCTACTCTCATGGCCTGCGCAGCAGTTCCGCCGGCGCCTCGCCGTGGCAGCTCTCAGAGCAGAGTAAACAGGTTTGGAGGACCCGCATGGGCCACCAGCACAACACCAGAGCCCAGCGCAGCGGCTGTGACAGCACCTTGGTGTGGCAGCGCTCGGCGCAGAGTAAACAGAACCGGTTCCCCTTCTGACCGAGGTTTGGAGCCCCGGGAAGGCAGAGTCGCCTACTAAGGACACAAGAAGGAAGTCCGACAGGAGAATCCTGGGAAGAAAAGCACCATCAGTTTTAACGCAGCTGCTCTGGCCCTGGGAACTAACAACCTGGATGCCCACTCAAGAGACCTAATCTGAAAGTTGGTAATTTCAAAGACGACAGGAGGATAAATTTACAATGATGGGAAGAAACCAGCGTAAAAAAGCTGAGAATACTCAAAGTCAGAACGCCTCTCCCTCTAAAGATGATCACAGTTCCACATCAACAATGGAACAAGGCTTGATGGAGAACTAGCGCATCCCAGTGACAGAAGTACTCTTCAAGGAATGGATAATAACAAACTTCGGTGAGTTAAAAGAACATGTTGTAGCCCAATGTTAAGAAACTAGGAACTTTGAAAAAAGGTTTGATGAAATCCTATTGAGAATAGACAACTTAGAGAGGAGTATGAGTGAATTAATGGAACTGAAGAATACAATACAGGAACTCCAAGAAGTATGCACAGGTTTAAACACTTGAATTGTTCAAGCAGAAGAAGGGATATCAGAGGTGAAAGTCCAACTTAATGAAATAAAACGTGAAGAAAAGATTAGAGAAAAAAGGATAAAAAGGAATGAGCAAGGCCTCCAAGAAATGTGGGACTATGTGAAAAGACCAAATTTACGTTTGATAGGTGTACCTGAATGCGACGGAGAGAATGAATCCAAGCTGGAAAATACCCTTCAGGATATTATTCAGGAAAATTTTCCTAAACTAGCAAAGCAGGTCAATATTCAACCCCAGGTAATACAGAGAACACCACAAAGATATTCCTCAAGAAGAGCAACCCCAAGGCACATAATCGTTAGATTCACCAGGGTTGAAACAAAGGAGAAAATACTAAGGGCAGCCAGAGAGAAAGGTCAGGTTACCCACAAAGGCAAGCCTATCAGACTTACAGCAGATCTCTCAGCAGAAACTACAAGCCAGAAGAGAGTGGGGGTCAATATTCAACATCCTCAAAGAACAGAACCTTCAGCCCAGAATTTCATATCCAGCCAAACTAAACTTCACAACTGAAGGAAAAATAAAATCTTTTATGAACAAGCAAGAACTCAGAGATTTTATTACCACCAGGCCTGCTTTACAAGAGCTTCTGAAAGAAGCATTACACACAGAAAGAAACAACCAGTATTAGCCTTTCTAAAAATATACCAAAAAGTAAAGAGCACCAACATAAAGAAGAATTTACACCAATGAATGGATAAAACAGCCAGTTAACATCAAATGGCAGTAATCCTAAATTTAAATCGACTAAATCCCCCAATCAAAAGACACAGCCAAAACCTAACGGCATGTTACATCCAGACCTGTTTCACATGCAAGGATACACAAAGACTCAAAACAAAGGGATGGAGAAAGATTTACCAACCAAATGGAGAGCAAAAATAAATAATAAATAAATAAAAAGCAGGAGTTGCAAATCTCATATCGGATAAAATAGATTTTAAAGCAACAAAGATACAGTGGTAAAAGGATCAATGCAACAACAAGAGCTAACGATCCTAACACCAAGATACATAGAGACTTAGACTCAATGAGACAGAAAATTAATAAGGATATCAAGGACTTGAACTCAGATCCAGAACAAGTAAACTTAGTAAATATTTATAGAGCTCCTCACTTCAAATACACAAAATATACATTCTTGTCAATACCACATCACACCTACTCATAAGTTTAAATGAAACATTGATTGGCCATTATTAATACCCAATTTTTTTCAGAATAAATCAATATTTCCGTTTACTCTCCCTCTTTCTCTTTCTTTCTCTCCTTTACTTTTTTTTTTTTTTCCTTTCCTTCTCTCTAAAAAAGAAATCAACTTGTAAACCTCTAGATCCAGGTCGGCAATGTCTCTCTCATCGCTTGATTTCCTTCCTTCCCTCCCTCCCTCCCCCCCCTTCCCTTCCTTCCTTCCTTCCTTCTTCCCTCTCTGCCGTCCTCCTTCCCTCCCTTCCTGCAAAAAAAAAAAAAAAGAAAAAGAGCACTATCAATAACTTTGTTATTCCATCCCATTTCTTTCTTCTTTAGAGATAAACACTATTCTGAATTTTGTGTTTATCACTTTTTTTTTTTTTTGAGATGGAGCCTTGCTCTTTCACCCAGGCTGGAGTGCAGTGGTGTGATCTCAGCTCACTGCAACCTCTGCCTCCTGGGTTCAAGCAATTCTCCTCCCCGAGCCTTCTGAGTAGCTGGAACTACAGGTGCGCACTATCTATCGCCTGGCTAATTATTTTTGTATTTTTAGTGGAGATGGGGTTTCGCCCTGTTGGCTGGTGTAAAAGTCCTGACTGAGTCCCCTCACAACTTTTTTAGGTAAAATTGTTGTTGAGATAAAATTCACATAACATAAATTTACCGTTTTAATCATTTTATAGCAATACTACAATTTAATGATTTTTAGCATATTTACAGTGTTGTAAAATTACCACTGTGGCCGGGTGCAGTGGCTCACACCTGTAATCCCAGCACTTTGGGAGGCCAAGGCGGGTGGATCATTTGAGGTCAGGAGTTCCAGACCTCTCTGGCCAAAATGGTGAAACTTCATCTCTACTGGAAAAAAAAAAAAAAAACAGGCTGGGCATGGTGTCACGTGCCTGTAATCTGAGCTACTGGGGGTGGTGGGGGGCTGAGGCAGGAGAACTGCTTGAACCTAAGAGGCAGAGGTTGCAGTGACCTGAGATCATGCCACTGCACTCCAACCTGGGCAAAAGACAGAGTAAGACTCCGTCTCAAAAAAAGAAATACAAGAGTGAATATTTCTGTCTTGTTTCTGATCTTAATAGGGAAGATTTCAGTCTTTGACCATTATGATGTTAGCTGGTAGTTTATTTTTGTCAGACAGAAGAATTCCAAATTCCTAGAAATTCCTAGTTTGTTTAGTGTTTTTACCATAAAAGAAGTTGTGAATTTTGTCAAATGCTTACTTTACATCTATTGAGATAATCTTGTGGGTTTTTTCCTTTTATATTCTGTTAACAATGGTGTATTACATTGTAATGGTTACATTGTAATGGTGTATTACATTGATTGATTTTTGTATGTTAAACCAACATTGAGTTCCTGGGATAAATCCCACTTTGCCTTTTAATATGCTGTTGAATTTGGTTTGAAAGCGTTTTGTTGAGCAGTTTTGCATCTGTCCACAGAGAAGATATTAGTCTGTAGTTTTCTTCTGATGTCTTTGTATCAGGGTAATTACGAAGTGTTCCTTCCTCTTCTGTTTTCCCTTGCATTTTAAAATGGTTTTTTAATGTGTTTTGTATTTTAAACATGTATCACTTAGTTTTACATGGTGGTGGTTGGTTGGTTGGTTTTGAGACAGTCTTGCTCTGTTGCCCAGGCTGGAGTGCAGTGGCATGATCATGGTTCACTACCATGATAACCGATGCCTCCCAGGTTTAGGCGATTCTCATGCCTCAGCCTCCTGAATAGCTGGGATTGCATGTGTGTGCTACGACATCCGGCTAATTTTTTTTACACAGATTCTCACTCTGTCACCCAGGTTGGGGTGCAGTGGCACAATCTCAGCTCACTATAGCTTTCACCTTCTGAGTTCAAGCAATTATTGTACCTCAGCCTCCCAAGTAGCTGAAGTTACAGGCATATGACACTACACCCAGATTTTTTTTTTTGTATTTTTAGTAGAGATGGCATGTTGCCCAGACTGGTCTCAAACTCCTGAGCTCAGGTTTTCTGCCTGCCTCAGCCTCCCAAAGTGCTAGGATTACAGGCGTAAGCCATGGCACCCAGCCTTGATTTTCATTGTAAAGATTTTTTTCTTTTTTTACTTCTGTTGAGTTTGCAGCAGTAAACAAACTCAAATTCCTATTTGCTTCTGCCTGCCCACCAGTGTTTGTATTATTTGGATCATTTCTATTTTCTGATAGTATAAAACATACACAGTTATATGTATATGTTAGTTATATGTATATATGTATATACTATAGTAGCCCTATTTCTTTTAACCTCAGTTATAGGAGTAAATAGGTTTGAAGCAGTCTGCCAGTCCTTTTGCTGAGTTTTTTCCAATCATTTCTGAAGTTTGTACTCAATTAACTTATTTAAAAGGGGGTTGTGCAAACAGTATTTCTTGAATTATTTGTGTGTGTGTGTGTGTGTGTGTGTCTGTATGTATTTTATATAACCTTAAGCCTATAAAAATAATTCCAATCCAGCCTGGACACTATGATGAAATCCTGTCTCTACGAAAAATACAAAAATCAGCCAGGCATGGTGGCATGCCCCTATAGTTCTACCAACTCAGAAGGCTGAGGTGGGAGGATTAATTGAACCCAGGAGGTCAAAGCTGCAGTGAGCTGTAATTATGCCACTGTATTCCATCCTGGCCAACAAAGCAAGACCCTATCTCAAGAAAATAAGAATAGTAGTATTAATTTAGGCAATTACAAATATATATCAACATATGTGTATGTGTGTATATAGGTACATATGCATATAACTCCATATATACATGTGTGTATCCCTTATATTTGAAAGATACATATAAAAGCCTCAGTTGATACTTTCCTTAGATATTTTGTAGTATTTACTGTACCACTGTCTTCTGGAATTGAGAGAGTGTGTGAGTTTGAGTGTTTGTATGTTGCTGAAGAGATCAAACGCTGGCCTGATCTTCTCCTCCTTGATGGTTTTTGCCTAGCTGCTGAAAGGAGTCCATCTTCAAGATTCAGTAACTTTACTACACTATTGATTGTCACTGACTGTTCTGGGACCATATTCATTGGCACACTGGTTGTCCCCTTTTTTATTTGAGACAGAGTCTCTCTCTGTTGCCAGGCTGGAATGCAGTGGAGTGATCTTGGCTCACTGCAACCTCTGCCTCCCAGGTTCAAGCAGTTCTCCTGCCTCAGCCTCCTGAGTAGCTGGGACTACAGGTGCCTGCCACCATGCCCAGCTAATTTGTCTATTTTCAGTAGAGTCGGGGTTTCACCATGTTGGCCAGGATGGTCTCAATCTCTCGACTTTGTGATCCACCCAGCTCAGCCTCCCAAAGTGCTGGGATTCCAGGCATGAGCCACTGTGCTTGGCCTTTTATTTTTTTTCTGAGATAAAGTTTCGCTCTGTCACCCAGGCTGGAGTGCAGTGGCGTGATCTCAGCTGACTGCAAGCTCCACCTCCCACACTCAAGTGATACTCCTACTTCAGCCTCCCAAGTAGCTGGGACCAAAGGCACATGACACCATGCCTGGCTAATTTTTTGTATTTTTGGTAGAGACAGGGTTTCACTGTGTTGCCCAGGCTTGTCTTAAACTCTTGAGTTCAAGCCATCTGCCTGCCTTCACTTCCCAAAGTGCTGAGATACAAGCGTGAGCCACCGCATCTGGTCCCAGCCTTTTCTTAAATCTGCCACAATTGGCAGAACTTTTTGTTTTTGTCTATGTGCATTCTTTGAACTGCAAATGTTTCCTCATCGTCCTCAACCCAAGCTCACCCCTTTGCTCTTCCCAGATCTCAGAAGTTCTTGATGAGTGCAAAAGATACAGGTATATTACTTCAGAGGACCCTTTTATATATAGGTCATATGTTTTGCTATTTTCTGAAATTGCCACGTTTGGCTTTTTTGATACTGCTTAATTTTGCTTTGTGTGGCTTCTGCTACATTTCTCTCATTTGGGTTCTATAAAGAGCTTAACTTTCTTTCTGAGTGTTATTCATTCTCCAGATTATATCTGTTGCCCAGTTCTTCTGAAAATGCAGTTGGTGTTTTTTTTTTTAATTCACAATTTTGTTTTTGTATGATACTCAAAAAGAAAATCAAAGCTGTTTTCTTATACTGCTACATTCATACTATGAACTCTAGTTCTGTTGTTTAAAGTAAATTTGCAGCCAGGTGTGGGGTCAGACACCCGTAATGTCAGTGCTTTGGGAGGCCAAGGTGGGAGGATCACTTGAGCCCAGGACTTTGTGACCAGCTTTGGCAACATAGTGAGACCTCATCTCCCAAAAAATACAAAAGTTAGCTATGTTTGCTGATACATGCCTATAGTCCCAAATCCCAGCTACTTGGGAGGCTGAGATGGGAAGATTGCTTGAGCCCAGGAGGTGGAGGCTGCAGTGAGCCGTGTTCTGTACTATATTCCAGTCTGAACAACAGAGAGAGACCCTGTCTCAAAAAAAAAAAAAAAAAAAAAAAGCCATAAGTTGTTTAATAGCCAAACAACATGGAACTGTCCAGGACTCTCAGAGAAAATTATTGTGAAGGATTAGATAGGACAAAAATAGAAATATGCTATACATATTCACTTTTCAGTTTTAATAAGTCTATCCAAATTAGTTCAGTGCTGCCACTCCAGAAAATACAACCTGTTCTTGCTTACTGATTAAGTAGTTCCTTTGGGAGATGATAGAGCTGCTTTGAAACTATAGATATAGTCCTGTATAGCTAGTCTGTAAGATAACACCTATTTTTCTTAGATCAGTCTGCTAGAAGGAGTTGCTCATTATGAAAGTAATATATATACCATGCTCTAAAAGTCTAGCAAGTAGTCACCTAGCATTCCTCTCCCTTTCTCATCCTTCTGTGCAACATTGGCAAATGAATATACCCAACTTGCTTTGAGGTATCTTTTCAATTTTTTCTCATTTTTTCTTTTTAAGGTACCTTTTTTTTTTCTTTTTATTTTTCCTGCCCCAAAAACAGAATGTGTTTCACTTGAGGTATCTTTTGATGTCTGGTTTTTAAGTGGAACTGCTGAGGCAAATTGGACTGCCTTTGAGTCAGTCCCACAGTTTGTTGTTGTTGTTGTTGTTTTTCTCCACGCTCCTCTCACATGTAAGAATCCCACAGTTCTAAATCTCACTAAGACCAGCAGATAACACATCCTTGGATTGGCTTTCTAACCAGTGCAGCTTATATGGAGAATGGCCATAGAATATTTAACTCCATCATTGGCTACAAACTAGGTAATGCTTTTTGCCTTAGTGTCTAAAAACTAGAATATTAATACGGGTTGAGTATCCCTTATCCAAACTGGTTGAGACCAAAGGTATTTCAGATTTCAGATTTTTTCAGGTTTTGGAATATTATAACGTTCAGTTAAAGTTTTACGAAGTTCGTTTTTTTGTTTCTTTGTATTTTGTGATTCTTGCAGGATTATGTTGACAAAGAGAAGGCAATTGCCAAAGCCTTGGAAGACCTCAGAGCCAACTTTTACTGTGAACTCTGTGATAAGCAGTATCAGAAACATCAGGAATTTGATAACCATATCAACTCCTATGATCATGCACACAAGCAGGTAAGTTATAGTTACTTGCTAACAGAGAAGAAGGTACCTTATCTATTGTTACAACGATTGAATTTTATGAGTATACCCCCAAAAGCTTGGTGTCTGTGATTTCTTGTGTCTCCCAGTCTTTATCTGCAGTCATCTGACACACTTCATTTTTTTAGTAGCAGAAATCCTGACATAGACACCCTCTCCAGCCCACCACCCCCACATATACACTATTATTTGACTAATTGTGTTTTATAAATCTTACGTAATGTTTTTGCCTTTGATTGATTTCTAAGTTTTTATTTAATTTTGTAATTCAGCTGAGGGTCACTGGGAGCTTTGTTTCCATTTCTGCTCTTAACATGTTAAACTTTTAAGAGTTATTCAGCAGACAGTGTTTTTTTGAACTTCCCTACATAAGAGTTCATGCTTTATTGGCTACTGTTTTCTATTATTAAGTCATTTTGTTATTCAGTATACCTTGGAAGTTAGATAAATCTTGAGAAGGAAAATAAAATTAGGTACTATTTTAACTTTAGCAAAAATCTCTGATGCTGCATGTTGAAGAATTGATAAATGAATTACCCTTTCTTTGCAGTCTTTGCCTTCACCCCCTGGCTGCCACCCCATTATTTTAGAAAAGAAAATTGTACCTAACTAGTTACTGATATATAGGAGGTGGCAATAATCTCCCTGGGAGATTAGAAGGGGAAAATAAATTGTTACAACCTATAGGAGAGTTCTGGCTTATTAAAGAATTTCAAGCTATTTGATCTTGGGTGACTTTAGCAAAACTTACTAGGTCTTTGGGGGGTACAGTAGTCATATTTGTTAAACTTGTAAATTTATGAGCATTGGAATGATATCACTTAAGCTAGACTTGTTGAACTAAGATTTTTTTAACCTTCATCCTCTAGCCAACCATACCTCATTCACAGGTAAAAGGCAATTTTGACCAAATTTTACTCTTACTAGAATGGGGAGAAATTGTAAGTTGGCTGTGATATACTCTTTTGGAACAGTCTCCCACATTTAACTACAACTAACCAATTTAAGATTCTTCCACTGATAGACTTGTATTCAAGACAGCTTTTCAACTTACTATATACCTTTGGACATTCTTTTAATATATTGTCAGCTTTGCTTGATTCAAAGGAGAAATTTAGAGAGAGAGAGAGAGAGTGAGTGTGTGTGTGTGTGTGTGTGTGTACGTACGTGTACATACACAAGCTGTATTGACAGTTATTTTTTTACTCTCTCAAAGACTCGTTTTTCAGGAAAGAAAAATGCAACAGTGAGTACTTCCTATACAGGACCTTTTCCAGTTTTTCAGTGTATTTATAAATAAAAAATTTCAGGCCAGGCACAGTGGCTCACGCCTGTAATCGCACCACTTTGCAAGGCCAGGGCAGGGGGATCACTTGAGCCCAGGAGTTCAAAACCACCCTGAGCAATGTAGCAAGGCCTGCCCCCTCCCTCAGTCTCTACATAAAATGTAATTAGCTGGGTGTGGTGGCACATGTCTGTGACCTCAGCTACTCCAGAGGCTGAGGTGGAAGAATCACTTGAGCCCAGGAGTTTGAGGTTGCAGTGAGCCATGATCATGCCATTGCACTTCACACCAGGCAACAGAGTAAGACCTTGTCTCAAAAAAACAAAACAAAACAAAAAACTCTCTCAGGTTTTTTTATTTAGTTAACTTATTTTTATTTAGTTAACGACAGACATTTAGTATGTAAGTATATACCCAAGTTTTCGGGCTCTTGAGAATTTTTTCAATTAAGAAATATCTGTGATATATTAACAGAAGATACCTTAGGCAGAAAAAGGATATTTAGAAAGGTTAGCCAGGCACGGTGGCTCACGCCTATAATCCCAGCACTTAGGAAGACTGAGATGTACAGAATCACTGTTTTGCTTTGATATAATTTGTTATCAGTGATCTGGAACTGAGGTCAGTTCGAGACCATCCTGGCCAACACGATGAAACCTTGTCTCTACTAAAACTACAAAAATTAGCCATGCATGATGGCACACGCCTGTAATCCCAGCTACTTGGGGAGTTGAGGCATGAGAACGCCTGGACTTGGGAGGTGGAGGTTGCAATGAGGCAAGATCATGCCATGGCACTCCAGCCTGGGCAACAGAGCAAGACCCTGCCTAAAAAAAAAAAAAGGAAAGATTACACACTAGTTGGTGGATGACTTCTGAGTCAAGTTTTCACTAGAAAGAAGACTGGGCGTGGTGGCTTACGCCTGTAATCCCAGTACTTTGGAAGGCCAAGGCGGGCAGATCACTTGAGGTCAGGAGTTCAAGACCAGCCTGTCCAACATGGTGAAACCCACCTCTACTGAAAATAAGAAAAAAATTAGCCAAACCTGGTGGCGTGTTTCTGTAATCCCAGCTACTCTAGGCAGGAGAATTGTTTCAGCTTAGGAGGTGGAAGTTGTTGCAGTAAGCCGAGATGGCACCGCTGCACTCCAGCCTGAGTGACAGAACAAGACTCCATCTCAAAAAAAAAAAAGAAAACATAAACCAGGAAAAAGTGTAATTCAAACTTGAATAATGTATAGATTTGCCTTTTAAGGGAAAAATTATATCAAAGCAAAACAGATTTACAATTTAATAAAATTGACATTAACAACGTTAATGTGATCTTTGATAATGTTTTAGTGACATTATCTTCAGCCTGAATGTAGTAGAAATTGTTATATCTTTGGTTCATTTGAATTTGACGTATTTATTCCCCTGCACATCTTGTGTTACCTCAGTTCTTCCCACTTTTCTATATTGCAGTCATTCTCAATCTAGGGAGATTTTGTCACCCAGGAGGCACTTGGCAATGTCTCTGGACATTTTTGGTTGTCCCAACTAAGGGTGTGATATGATACTACTGACATCTAGTAGGTAGAGGCCAAGGATGCTGGTAACATCTTGCAATGAACAGAAAAGCCCCTTGAAATAAAGAGGCAAAATGGCAGTGAATATTGCTGAGGCTGAAAACTCTGTTCTATCAGAATTCACAAAAAACTTACATATATATATATATATATGATACATATATATATATATGATGTTGTGTCATTTGGTCTTTCTTAGTACAAACAAATTATTATCATTTTGCGTCGTCTGTTACGTTGTAAACATTTATAAAGTGCTCATCTAGATGATCCAGAATATTCACTTATTCTTTTTTAGAGTATTATTAAAATAAAAATACAAAATTAAGAATACCCATGGAGAACTCATGGACTCATTCACTAATAAAGAGTATATAGATCTATGATCCCTGGTCTGAGAAAAATCTTTAGCTGGTATGATTAATGAATGCATGTGAGTTTATTTCTTCATCTTAACCAAAGCTCATCTTAGGTATTTAAAAAAAAAAATGTAGTACAAGCTTGTTTTTTGGTGGAATATTCTTCATTTGCTTGAAAGGTAGGCTTCACCTTTCTTCATACTGCTGTTCTAATATAAACAGTAAAATCTCAAAACAGAATGTTATAAATAGATAAACAAAAGAAGCACAGCACTAAATTTTTCATAGTTCATCTCTTCCCTGAACTTGGAATTTCTGAGGAACCCACTGGGTTCAGTGGCTCATGCCTATAATGCCAGCTACTTAGGAGGCTGAGGCCGGAAGATCTCTTGAGGCCAGGAGTTCAAGGCTGCAGTGAGCTATAATTGTGCCACTGCCCCTGAGCCTGGGTGACAGAGCAAGACTCTGTCTCTCTAAAAAAAAAAAATGTAAACACTCTGGTGTGATGACGTGCACAGTGTAGTGTAAGTCTCAGCTACTTATGAAGCTGAGACAGGAGAATTGCTTGAGCCCAGGAGTTTGAGGCTGCAGTGAGCTGTGATTATATCACTGTACTCTTGTCTGGGTGACAGAGCAAGAACCTGTCTTGGAAAAGAAAAAAAAATAATTTCTAAGGAATCTTTAATTGACCTTGGTACAACACAGCTAAATAGCCCCTAACAGGAAGAAGAATCTATTTGTCATTCCTCTTTGATGGACATGAACTTACCATACAAACGGACCTACCATTTTTCCAAATTCTTGCTCTAAAATCATAAAGACACCCTGTCTTGTCTTCCAGGAAGGCACACAGGATTATTATGAATCTGAGATAATAGGTAAGTACTTTCAACCCTGTATTAGCAGTTCCTAGTTTCTATCTTCTATCAGATTTTCACCATTAAGATTTTTGAGGGAAATAATGTATTATGTTAGTGGTCAACTATAGTAGGGGCAGGATCCTAAACATACCCTTACCTTTAATAAGCACAAATAATCTCTCAAAAAGGAGCTATATGGTCACCTTCATTCAAGGTTTAGATTTTTTCCTGACAGGATGCGGGGGTGTTATATGCCTCTCCCTATTCACTCATTTTTCTCATATTTTCCAATATTTTATGAAGAGTCAGTAACACAAAATATTAAGACCCAGCTTAATCTTCAGAGATACAGAAGCCGATTAGATATTTTGGCTCTTTTCAGTAGTTTAACCCTAGTTTTCAAGTGATCAATGTTAATACATTTTGAAATCTCCAAGAGTAGGTCTTTCTATTTCTGAAGAAACCCAAAGATGATTCCTTTTTAAATGAGTTCATTTTGATACACCTGACTGCTCAGTAGACATGAGCATTGATCATCTCCTACCTTTGTTGGCTTAGTATAAGTTACAGACAAATTTGAAACTAAAGATTTTTCTGTTCCTACCTCCTTGCCTCCTTAATTATTTTATATATCTTTTTTTAAAAAATTGTCTGCTAATGGATATGACAGTGGAAATCATCTTTAGCATTTCAAGGGCCTAAAATTCAGACTCCAAAGAACATTCTCTTCCCCAAAAGTAAATTAATAGCAGCACCTTAGTAATCTTCCTTCCTTTCTCCCTTCCTTCTTTCCTTCCTTCCCCTTTTTCTTTCTTCTTTTCCTTTTCCCCTCCTTTCCTCCCTCCCTCCCTCTCCTCTCTTCTTTCTTACTCTCTCTCTTGCGTGCGCTCTCTCTCTCTCACTCTCTGGCTGTTTCCTTTGTACTTTGTTATCTACTCTTACCCTCTTGTTTGTGCCACTAAAGGTCTTTCTAGTACTTAAGCTAGAGGTCACCAATTATCTCACAGATACATTTTATCTAGCCTCCATGTTATTAGTTTTTCCCTTTCTAATTTCAGTAAATTCCCAAATGTTAAAAATTGGATTTTACAAAATTTAGACTTTGGTTTATCTTGAAAAATTAAAATTATCTGACAACTTTGGGCCTACATTTCAACATAACAGTGGACTAAAGCTGAACAGTTGCTGTCTATTTGCTCACTCTCCAACCAAGCTGCGATCTCCACGTCATCTTTCCTCTTACACCAATCTGGACTCATTAAGTTACCTGATGAACTCCTCTAAACATTTGAATTTGTGAGTCAGGACTATGTTTTTCCCTTCTTCCCACACAAGTTCCCATGGGTTCTGACTGATGATGGGAAACTGGCACATTGAAAAGCTGCCTCCTTGCTAATAGTTTTGGGACCAACTTCCTTGCAATTTCAGTCTCTGGGAGTCTGATCCAGATTATCAAAATCTGGTACTTTAAAGCATCTTCAGAAATTCTTTAGGCCAATGCGGTGGCTCATACCTGTAATCCCAGCACTTTAGGATACTGAGGCAGACAGACCGCTTGAGCCCAGGAGTTCGAGACCAGCCTGGGCAACATGGCAAAACTCGGTCTCCACAAAAAAATCCCCCCCCAAAATTAGCTGGATGTGGTGGCAGTTGCTTGTGATCCCAGGTACTGGAGGGGCTGAGGTAGGAGGATCACTTGAGCCCAGGAGGTGGACATTGCAGTGAGCCAAGATCATGCCACTGCACTCAAGCCTGGGCAATATATTGAGCAAGGCCCTGTCTCAAAAAAAAGAAAAAGAAAAATCCTTTAACTGCAGAAAGAATCAGTATCTCAGTCAGAGGAAGATACTTTTAGCCTTCCTCTTCTTTCTGCTAAAATACCCTTCATATGAAAACTTCTATACTTTTTACATTTTCTAAAAGGACTGAACTCTTATTTAATTCCAAGGTCTGTTTTAGTTGTGAACAAAAGCAGAGTTCCTGAGCTTTAAGTAGCTAAACTAAAACAGTGAAGCCTCTAGCAGCCACCAGTGACTATTCTGATTTGTACAGAATAGACTCTGTTAATGATTTAGTTAACATTTACCTAAACTGTTTGCAACTCCTTTTTGACAGGATTACTTACTCTTAGTTGACTGTTTCGTTACCCGATAACATATATTACCAAGGAACAGAAATTTTAGATTATTTCTTGTTATTCAAAAACGAAACAGGTTCTAAATTGAAGTATTCTCTGAGAATTTCCTTGGTGATGAAAGGAATTATCATTTTTAGACTTCACAAGGACTTAATTGAAGTTTGACGTGGTCACTTTCCACTTGAAAATTTCACTGTTTACTGATTAAATTTTTGCCTGTCAAGATATTTTACAGCATGTGATCCTCCCTCTGTAAGCTTGCTACATACAGCATCAGGACAGTAAGAACATCAAATCAGTTAGACCTCTCCCAAGCCAATACATATTTGAAGAAATGCATACTGGGTTCCTTTTTCAGTGCAGTGTTGTTAGTCAGTGGGGAAAAAACAGAATTATATAAAAAAGGAAAGTGAGAAAAGATAATTCTAGGGCTAACATAAAAAGAATGACACTTCTAAGAAGTGAAATCATCCAGATCAGATACCCATGAAGATACTCCCTAGGTACTCTATATTTTGGATGTTTACAGAATGTTTTATCCTTAGAAAATCAAAAAGTGGGCCGGGTGCAGTGACTCACACCTGTAATCCCAGCATTTCAGGAGGCCAAGGCAGGTGGATCACGAGGTCAGAAGTTCAAGACCAGCCTGACCAACATGGAGAAAGCCCATCTCTACTAAAAATACAAAATTAGCCGTGTGTAGTGGCACATGCCTGTAATCCCAGCTACTCAGGAGGCTGAGGCAGGAGAATTGCTTGAACCTGGGAGGCAGAGGTTGCAGTGAGCCAAGATTACACCACTGCACTCTATCCTGAGCAACAAGAATGAAACTTCTCAAAAAAAAAGAGAGAGAGAGGAAAAAAAGTGGTTATTGGCAAAGATGTGAAATCCATTTGGGAAATTATAAATTATCACGAATGTCAAGGCTTTATAAATGTCAACTTAGCACAGCTCTTTAAAGAGATTACACTTTAAGAAACAACACAGGTTTGAAGAAAGGAATGCTTCTCAGCACTTGAACGTGTTGTAGTTTTATTTTAATAACTTATAGCAGCAGGGTGAAAATGTTGGTTTCGGTGGTTCTTTATACCATTTTCTTGGGGTTTGTTTTGCTTAATTAGAAAATTGACATCGTTTTGCTAGTCTTACAAAAATTTAGCATGTTTCTTAAGTCTTATGTACTCACCCCCTCTGCTTATGTTGGGAGTAAACGTTTTAGACCTAGTAATCACAATATAGGTAACCTTGAAATAAATCTGTTGAAGGCCAGGCATTGTGGCCGATGCCTGTAATCCCAGCACTTCGGGATGCCGAGGCAGGTGGATCACCTGAGGTCAGGAGTTCGAGACCAGCCTGGCCAACATAGTGAAACCTCTTCTCTACTAAAAATACAAAAAAAGTTACCCAGGTGTAGTGGCACACACCTGTAATCCCGGCTACTCAGGAGACTGAGACAGGAGAATTGCGTGAACCTGGGAGGCGGAGGTTGCAATGAACAGAGATCATGCCACTGCTTCAGCCTGGGTGACAAAGTGAGACTCCATCTTAAAAAAAAAAAATCTTGAAAAAAATCCCCTCTGCTTAGGGGAGCTGTCTGCTTTTGTGAGTAGGGGTGACTTCAAACAGACCCTTCAGGACCTAATATTGCCAGGCAAACCAGGCATTCTCTTGTTATGTATTTCTAACTGTTCTTCATCTTGGCATACAATCCCAGTTGACTAAAATGATTCTGCCTTACTTTTGTTCTACAGTTTCAACCTTTCTGCCTCTTACACTTAATTCATCGCAATGATACAATATGGTAGAGATTTTGGGATTAGACTCTTTGTTCTATTGCAGTCTGAAAGATTAAAACAACCTAAGAAATAATACGTTATTTAGTGACAGCGCTGTAAAGAGAGCTCTGAACTGGGTTGTTGCTGTTCCGTTTTCTTTGGACCAAACAGCTCTAATGACTTACGCACCTTCAAATTTTACTTATGGGGCAAATCTTTGTCTCCACATATGTTCTGAAGTGCTATGTAAATGAAGATTGAGCATCCTAAATTCAAAAAATTAAAATCCAAAATGCTCCAAAATTCAAAAGTTTGTGAGTGCCAACATGACACTCAAAGGAAAGGCTTATTAGAGCATTTTGGGTTTTCAGATGTGGGGTGCTCAAGCAGTAAATATATACAATGCAGATATTTTAAAATCTAAAAAAGCCCAAGATCTAAAATACTTCTGGTTCTAAGTATTTAATATAAGGGATACTTAGCCTGTATACATAAAACTCATTATCTACAAAACCACAATATTATATATACCATTTCATACCCACTAGGATGGCTAAAACAAAAATGATACACTAACAAAGTATTAGAGAAGATATCAAGAAATTGGAGCCCTCCTACATTACTAATGAGATAGTGAAATGATACAGCACTTCTGGAAAAGTTTTTGACACTCCCTCAATACATTAAATACAAAGTTACCGTATTACTAGTATATACCCAAGGGAAATATAAACATATGTCCACACAAAAACTTGCATAAAAATGTTTATAATAGCCAAAAAGGGAAATAACCCCAATGTCCATCAACTGGTAAATGGATAAAATGTGATACATCTGTACAATGGAATATTATTAAGCAATAAAAAGGAAGGGCTTAATATATACAACATGCATGAATCTTGAAAATTGTATGCTAAGTGAAAGAAGCTGATTGTAAAAAACCCCATATTTGTACGATTTCATTTATATAAAAAGTCTAGAATAAACAAATACATAGAGACAAAAAGCAGATTTGTAGTTTCCTGGGGCTAGGCAGAGGGGAAATGGGGACTAACTGCTTATGGGTATGAAGTTTCTTTTGGGAGTAATGAAAACGTTCTAAAATTAGATAGTGGTGATACTTGCACAATTCTAAAAATATACTAAAACCCACTAAATTTGACACTTCAGATGTGTGAATTTGGGCCAGAAGCAGTGGCTCACACCTGTAATCTCAACACTTTGGGAGGTCAAGGCAGGAGGATCCCTTGATCCAAGGAGTTTGAGACTATCTTGGGTAACATATGGAGATCCTGTCTCTACAAAAAATAAAAATAAATTAGCTGTGCATGATGGAGTGCATCTGTGGTCCCAACAACTTGAGAAGCTGAGATGGGGTGGCTCAAGCCTGTAATCCTAGCACTTTGGGAGTCCAAGGTGGGCAGATTACCTGAGGTCAGGAGTTTGAGACCAGCCTGACCAACATGGTGAAACCCCATCTAAAAAAAAATTAAACTAAATTTTAAAAAAGAGAGAAGCTGAGATGGGAAGGATCACTTGAGCCTGGGAGGTCGAGGCTGCAGTGAGCTATGATTGTGCCACTGCTCTCCAGTGACAAAGCAAAACCCCATCTCCAAAAAAGGTGGGGGTAAATTTTAGGGTATAGGAATTCTATCTCAAAAGTCATTTTTAAAACCTCATTAACCAGTTTAAATTTTCATGGTGGTGGTGAAAATATATACTCCATATACATACGTACATGTGTGTATGTGTATGTTGATTATATATAAATGCCTTAAAGCAGGCACATTTGGTGCTGTTAAAGAATATACCATAGGATTTCAACATGAATTTGGAAGAACAAAAAATAAAAAAAAAGAATATACCATACATCAGGTGCAGTGGCTCACACCTATAATCACAGCACTTTGGGAGGCCAAGGTGAGCAGATCACAAGGTCAAGAGATTGAGACCATTCTGGCCAACATGTGAAACCGCATATCTACTAAAAATACAAAAACTATCCTAGCCAGGCATGGTGGCACATGCCTGTAGTCTCAGCTACCTGGGAGGCTGAGGCAGGAGAATTACTGGAACCTAGGAAGCAGAGGCTGCAGCAAGCTGAGATCACCACTGTACTCCAGCCTGAGTGGACAGAGCAAGATTCCATCTCAAAAAAAAATTAGCCCGGTGTGGTGGCACAGGCCTGTGGTCCCAGTTACACAAGAGGCTGAGGCAGTAGAATCACTTCAACCTGGGAGGCAGAGGTTACAGTGAGCCAGTATCACACCTCTGCACGCCAGCCTGGGCAACAGAGTGAAGCTCTGTCTCAAGAAAAAAAAAATTGGGGCCAGGTGCAGTGGCTCATGCCTGTAATCCCAACACAAAAAATTAGTGGGCAAGGTGCTGGACACCTATAATCCCAGCTGTTTGGGAGGCTGAGGTAAGAGAATAACTTGAAAGTGGGAGGTGGAGGTTGCAATGAGCCAAAATCACTTCACTCCAGCCAAGGTGACAGAGGGATACTGTATCTCAGTAAAAATTAAAATAATTTTTTTTCTTTTTCTCTCGTTTTTTCACTATCTGTAATTGGCATTAGTATCTAGTTTTCTCTGTTACCAACTATTTGTTTTTCTCTGTGAGTGAATAAAATTAATTTTCATCACTAATAGGCATATACTAAAAGAAATAATTTGCATCTAATGTTCGGTAACTTGACTTTTCCTAACCATTCATATATAATATTCCTTTCCTGGGTAGTTTAATACTGAAACATTCTATAGTCCCTCCTGGTCTTTTCTCTTACCCACCACCATCTTGGGTGATCTTACCCATAAACATCAAACTCTGAGACATGAATTAGCCTTACCTAGGCAAACAACAACTACAGCATGATCGCTTCAGTTAGGAAGGGGAGAAGAGACCACGTTAAGGTTTTGTTAATGTTTTGTTTGTATTTTTTTATAAAAAAAAAAAAAAAAAAAAAAAAACCTGGGTATTTCCACAGAGGCTGTTGTTTTGGTATACAGGATTGTTGACATAAGAGGAAAAGGAGTGGTTGAAATTTGAAGAAGGCCAGATTATCCTTAGCCAGAAATAGTAGTCAAGATACAACACATTCTTGTGGGGGGTTTTTTTGTTGTTGTTTTTTCGCAGGTTCGGCCTCGCTCAGTGGCTGATACCTGTAATCCCAGCACTTTGGGAGGCCAAGGCAGGCAGATCACCTGAGGTCAGGAGTTCAAGACCGTCCTGGCCAACATGGTGAAACCCTGTCTCTACTAAAAATATAAATAATTGGCCAGGCTTGGTGGCACGCACCTGTAGTCCCAGCTACTTGGGAGGCTGAGGCATGAGAATCGCTTGAACTCAGGAGACGGAGGTTGTGGTGAGCCAAAACTGCGCCATTGCACTTCAGCCTGGGTGACAGAGGGAGACTGTCTCAAAAAAAAAAAAAAAAAAGACAGGTTCTTGCTGTGTCACCCAGGCTGGAGTATAGTGGCATAATCATAGCTCACTGTGCCCTTGAACTCCTGGACTCAAGCAATCCTCCTACCTCAGCCTCCCAAATAGCTGGAACTACAAAGCACGCACCACTGCACCCAGCTAATTAAAAAAAATTTTTTTTTGAGAGACAGTCTTACTATGTTGCCCAGACTGGTCTTGAACTCCTGTCCTCAAGCAATCCTTCTACCTCAACCTCCCAAAATGTTAGGAGTACAGGTGTGAGCCACAACCCAGTTTGATTAATACTTACTGAGCATCTCTTTTGTGCCATAGACAACTATGTTTGCATTGCATAGTTAAAAAGGAAGACTAAGCCTCAGTCCCTGTTGGGAGAGCAGAGTTGCTATCTGGTGAGAGAAAGAAACCATGGATAATTTTTTTAACCTAAAGAGATAAAATCAAGTTTCTTCAGAGCTGAGTAAATGTAGAACATGGGACTTTAGTAGCAATAGGAAATAATCTGCCTTAAATTCTGCCTGTTTTCTGATGCCTGGATTTCCGTTCACATGATAAAAACGGGTTTTATTCTTTAAATTTAGATAATCAATTTGAAATACTTGAGAAAGATAGTAGTCAGAATTATTCTTAGTATACTCCATCAAATATAAACTCCTAGTGTCAAATTTTATTTTGATAGAAGAAAGAAGCATTGCACTAAAAGATACAGAAAAGATTTTATTAAACCTTTGTATTTTGTTGTTAGGGAACACTGTACAGAAATATGTGTCTTATTAAACTCAGTCACTGTTGAGCAGGAACACTATTGCTCTTCGCTATGGAAAGAAGCCATATTTCTTGATAACCACTTTACGGATGCTCTACAAAGCCTGATTGCCATAGTTGGCTTGTTTTAATAGACACTGTGAGGCAAAATGTTTCTGCTCTTGAAGTCTACATTTAAAGATAAGTGGGTGGCTGTTGGGGAGAACCTTTTCTGCACATTTATAATCTGCATTCAGATTTACCTGATTCTCATTTCTTTGGCTTAATCTTTCAGCATTTAATGTGGATGGGTACTTCAAGTACTGGATCATTTGTTAAGGTATTGCCTTTCTTCTGGTCTTCTGGAAAGTTTAAAGGAAATTCCAGCCACCGTGTGATTAAGGATCTGTAGGAAATGTTTCTTCCATTCTGTACTGTGCTGCAAATGTATGTGGTTTTGGGAAAATGCTATTGATTTTTCAGGAAAACAGGATCTTCATATCTTTTTCTTTTCAGCAGGGTTCAGTCTCCTTTTCTTGAATCAAGATATTTCCCAACTAAAAATGTGTTATGTGGCTTAAGTTTTTGTTACTAGTTACTAGGCATTAGTAGTTCAGTAAAATAAGCTAATTTATTAGCTCTTCAGAAAGCATATTGTATAATCTTCAGATATAAGGATATCGTCTCATAGCTTTTGAGTCAGCTTAAATGGATAATTAAATCTATTCAAATGAGAATGTCCCAATTTGGAATCTAACTTGAATTTTTGTGTATGATAGGAAATTTGCTCAGACTTTGACAACAGATTGATGACGTATCTGCAAATTTTTATCTTTTTGTAAACTCTGTCTTTACTCTGATAGGCAGGCATGTTGCTCTAGTCTACCTGAATAAATTATGTAAAGTTGTGTTCCTCTTTAGAATTTAAGAGAAAAGTACAGGTACAATTCACAGAATTTCACATGGGCATTCCATGGCAAATGAGCCAGACCTTGGTAGCCTTTTGGAATAAAATAGGCAACTTTGGAAAACCTGACTCTGATTAGGGCCTTTTGCCTTTATAAAAATTAACTTTTTAGGTAGGAAGCTGAGAAGTTTCTGGCCAGTATCTTTTGTCATTTAGCCTAATTCTGTCTAAAAATAAGGGATACCCGCAGTGGTAGCTAGGTGGACCGTACCATATAACCTTAATATGTCCCTAATAGAAATATAAGAATACTTTATATCAACCCTTCCTACAAATGGTAGAAAAATTTATTTGGGGGAAAATGAAGGATCTAATGTTTGAACTGAATTATTCACTGGACATTTATCATATGCCCTCTCTACACTTACGCAGGGTTGATTATAAAGATAAGCTGTAGTCCCAGCCCCACACAGAGGAAAGGCAGTATTGAACAGTTGTGACTTATTAAATGCTTTACATTTATTCTGACATTTAATCTTGTAAATCTGTAGGTGAATAGCTCTGTTTTTTAATGAGGGAACTGGAACTCAGTTGAAATCACCTAGTAATAAGTGGATTGGCTAGTAATTAATGGATTTGAACCCAGGCTTCCTGACTCTGAAGCTCTACACATACTGTCTTTCTAAAAGACAGGAATAACTGGTCAAAGAACAAAATACGATAGCTGCTAGGTGAGTGATATGACAAAGCACCACTAAGGACAGTTCAGAAAGAACAGTTCCCTCTTTTGAAGGATCAGTAGAGACTTTGTGAGAATTTAGTTTGACCTTCAGTAGGCAGGAGACACTTGGAGTTAGGCATTCATTCTAGGTAAAGGAGAATATGAACCTTATAACCCATGTCTTGGCTAGGTCTGGTGGTGCATTGCTGTAGTCCTGACTTACAGGGAGACTGAGACTGGGGGATCACTTGAGTCCAGAAGTTCTGGGCTATGTGTGCTAGGCTGACGGTGTCTGCACTAAGTAGACATCAAACTCACAGGAGCATGGGACCAACCCAAGTTTCTTAAGGAGAGGTGAACTGGTGCAGGGCGAAAACAGAGCAGGTCAAAACTCCCAAGCTGATCAGTAGTGGAATCACACATGTGAATAGCCCCAGCCTTTCAGCCTGGGCAACACAGTGAGACTTTGTCTCTTAAAAGTCACCAGAATGTCCTCATCTGAGAGAAACCTCAAGTACACATACTGAGTTTCAGAGCATTTGCTGAGTCCTGCCTCAAAGGTTGGGGTTAGAATTCTGGGGTTCTCAATTCTGCTTTTGGGACTGCAGACTTAACTATAAAGTTTGTAGTGTGAAAATGTGATGTTGGGAGCCTTTCTAAGCCTTATGGGGGTATTAATTAGGATAGATATGCCCAGAGGGAGCCTGCAATTTAGATTCTTTTATTACATCATCCCATTTTCTTCCTTCTCTACCTCCAACCATATTCCTGTGGTGGGAATTTGAGATAGGATGTCTTCCACATGATGTGGACATGGTTCTGTTCCTTCAACTTCAAGGTTGTACAGAGTGGCTGCTGAACGGAAAGCTTAATCTCAACTCAGCCTGGAGACTCCATACTTTGACAAAATGATTGTTATTTTGGAGAATGTCCTGTAGTTTGAAAAATGCTTTCTAAAAGTAATGAAATATTTGTAAGAGGGGGAGAAATGGCATAGGGAGATTTTCCAGTCTTAGCAGGTAGCTAGAGAGAAGATGGCAGGCCGGGCATGGTGGCTCATGCCTGTAATCCCAGCACTTGGGGAAGCCAAGGTGGGCGGATCACTTGAGGTCAGAGACTACCCTGGCCAACAAGATGAAACCCTATCTCTACTAAAAATACAGAAAATCAGCCAGACATGGTGACAGGGACCTGTAGTCTCAGCTACTCAGGAGGCTGAGACAGAAGAATCGCTTGGACCCAGGAGGCGGAGGTTGCCTTGAGTTGAGAGGAGAGAGGGAGAAAATGGCAGATAGGAGAAGAAGATACATTCTATCTAAATCTTGGCTAGAAAACCTGTTATGTGGTTGGGGAAGAAAAAATTAGGTTTGTGGCCAAAGGTAATCATATAATAGGCCTGATAAGCCTTTTATTTCTGCCCATTCACCTCAGGAGAAGGAAATTGGAATTCATATTTATTTAAAATAGTTGATCCTTTATCTTGAAGTGACATTATAAAAATCTTAATTGTGGGCTAGGCGTGTTGGCTCATGCCTTTAATCCCAGCACTTTGGGAGGCCGAGGCATTTGAGATCACTTGAGGCCAGGAGTTTGAGACCACCCTGGCCACCGTGATGAAACTCCGTCTCTACTAAAAATACAAAAATGAGCCAGGCATGGGGGTGCACGCCTGTAATCCCAGCTACTTGGGAGGCTGAGGCATGAGAATTGCTTGAACCTGGGAGGTGCAGGATTATGTCACTGCACTCCAGCCTGGGCGACAGAGAGAGACTGTGTCTCAAAAAAAAAATCTTAATTATGGGCACTAATAGTTTTGCCAGCTGTTCATTGCTTCAACTTCCCCAAAATAAGGGCTAATGGAAACAAGACTGCTTTTTTATGCCACAATGGTCTTTTCCAAAGTTCTGGAACCATTTTTCTGAAAGAAATACAGGTAGTTTCATTTTTCTAGGTGGGATTACTATGTCAGTCTGTGTGTATGTACACATATATATGTTGTACAGGTGCTTCCCTTCTCCCCAGCCCTTTTAGAATTGATGGCTTTGTCCCTGATTGTTCAGTATAATAGTTTACAGATTCACTAAGAGAGCTTGTGTAGTAATGCTTGCTTTATTTTTTTTTTCTCTTCCACTCTTGTTTTATTTTTTACTTTTTTTTCTTTGTGATGTGACATTTTCAGCTGATGTATTGAAAGCAAATCCTTCTAATTTGGGAGCCCAGATCACAAGAGTGAGTTTTTCTACTAGTGTCTTTAGCTGTATATCTTTTATTGTGTGTGTCTTTCTACCCTTCCCCTCTTCCAATTTAAAAAGATTCAAAACACATTTCATAAATATTAGGTAAGAAAATTCCTCTGTCTGTTAAACATCATGCCTTTCCACAAAGCAATGTCCACTTTATACTGGGTCAAATTCCTTTTCCCAATGCTGTTGTAAAAGCATAGGCTAATGTATATGTTTCGTTTTGTTTGTTTCTTGTGTTATCTAATGTCTTGAAAATAATTTTAGTTGTGTCTTCATTGCAGATAGATATGTCTGGGTTCTGTCACCAGTGTGTCATAACACTGTTCTTTTTTGGTTATAGTTTGTTTTGTTTTAAGGAAAATTATACAGTAGCTTCTGAAAATAAAAGACCCATTCTGTTATCTGGATTTTAAGTAAAATCTTTGACTTATCTCTGCTCTCCCTCCTCATCCCCTGGATATTCCTCTCAGGGCCATGAAGGAATGCAAAGCCTCACATACTACTTTCAGCAGGCTGACCAGATAAAAGTGGTCAGACTGGTGAGCTCTAAACATGCTAGCACTGGAAGACCTCTCTTGGAGAGGGAGACCTCTCTTGGGTTTATTCAGTAGTTACAGGAAACCTCTATTCATGCTGAAAAAAAATAACAACACCTTTTTATGGTGAAATAAAAGTATGCTTTCTATTTGTTCTAATTTTAATAACCCCCCCCATGTAAGCTGTACATTGCTTTTCAAGATCTTACACCTGGGTAATTTTCTGTACTAGCCTAACCCCTTTCTGTTCTCTTTGGCTTGTGATATTGCAATTTATCTCATGTTCTGTTTGTCTAGTTTTGCATCCTGGAGGAGCAGGTGATTAAATAGTCCCTTTTCTTTCCTCCCAGTGTTCTAAAATTTCCTTGTTGCATTTGAGATCATTTTATTTCGCCTAATAAAGCAAATGATGCGTTGTCCTAATTAGAAATGCAGATACTGCAAGTGCTATACCCAAAGTAATCAGCCATTGTGTTTTCAATTGCCATAAGAGAATATGATAATGTATTCTACACTAATACTGTAACTATTGGTTGAGGGTCGTGTCCTAAGGCTTTGCTTTCAGGTTCCTAAGTTACTCTAAATCATCCACCCTCTATATCTTTCTTTATTTTAACCCAGAGATTAAAAGATCTCAAGCAGAGAGAGTTTGCTCGAAATGTCTCTTCAAGATCCCGCAAGGATGAGAAAAAACAGGAAAAAGCCCTTCGGCGGCTCCATGAGCTGGCAGAGCAAAGAAAACAAGCTGAATGGTGAGTATATTTTTTCTCAGAGGGTTGTACAGATAAATATAATCCTTAAAATTTTATAGATTTAAGATTAAATTTAATGATTAAATTAAGATTTAAGAATTATAAACCTTGAATTTTTTTAATTGACAAATAATAATTGTACATATTCACGGGTTATGTAGTAATGCTTCAGTACATATAATGTATAGTGATCAGATCAGGGTAATTACCATATCCATCACCTCAAACATTTATCATTTCTTTGTGCAGGACATTTAATATCCTCTTTCTAACTATTTGAAACTACATAGTATTGTCTGTTTGGGTTTGTTTTTGTTTTGTTTTGAGACGGAGTTTCGCTGTTGTTACCAAGACTGGAGTGCAGTGGCACGATCTCGGCTCACCGCAACCTCCGCCTTCTGGGTTCAAGCAATTCTCCTGCCTCAGCCTCCCAAGTAGCTGGGACTACAGGCACACACCACCATGCCCAGCTAATTTTTGTACTTCTAGTAGAGACAGGGTTTCACCTCGTTGACCAGGATAGTCTCGATCTCTTGACCTCGTGATCCACTCACCTCGGCCTCCCGGAGTGCTGGGATTATAGGCGTGAGCCACCGCGCCCGGCCTGTTTTTTGTTTTTTTGAGACAGTCTCACTGTGTCTCCCAGGCTGGAGTGAAATGGCACGATCTCAGCTCACTGCAGCCTCTGCCTCCCGAGTTCAAGCAGTTCTCCTTTCTCAACCTCCCAAGTAGCTGGGATTACAGGTGCACACCGCCATATCTGGCTCATTTTTGTATTTTTAGTAGAGACAGGGTTTCACCATATTAGTCAGGGTGGTCTCGAATTCCTGACTTCTTGATCCACACTCCTCAGCCTCCCAAAGTACTGGGATTACAGGCGTGAGCCACCACCCTCTGGCCAAAACTACATAGTATTGTTAACTCTAGTCATCCTACAGTGGTCTAGAACACTGGAACTTACTCTTCCTAGTTAGCTGTAATTTTGTAATAAATCTCCCTCTCCCACCCTTCCCAGCTTCTAGTATCCTTTGTTCTACTTTTTACTTCTATGAGATCAACTTTTTTTTTTTTTTCTAGCTTCCACATAGGAGTGAGAACCTACAGTGTTTAATTTTCTGTTTCTGGGTTATTTTACTTAACATAATGTTCTCCAGTTCCTTAGAATGTTTAATTGATCCTTCTTTCAAACTAAAAGTATATCTGTATACTTGCAGTATAATATACTGATTAAGTATGTATATTTTTGAGGCCATTTTCTTCTTACTGTTTGACTTAATAAAGTTATATCTAAACTCTCTATGCCTCAGTTTCCGTGTCTGTAAGATAGAGACAAGAACAACTTACAGTTGTGAGGAGTGATTGAGTTATTAACTTGGAAATGCTTGAAGGAATGCCTAGCACATTAGAGATAATAAATAAATGATGGCACTGTTACAATTATTCCCATTTTTTAACATTTATATTAAAAAGCACATGCTGGGCGTAGTGACTCACACCTATAATCCCAGCATTTTGGGAGGCCAAAGCAAGAGGATCACTTGAATCCAGGAGCTCAAGACCAGCCAGGCCAACATAGGAAAGACCCTTTCTCTAAAAACAAAATCTTAAAAATTAGCCGGGCATGGTGGCACATGCCTGTAGTCCCAGCTACTGAGGAGGCTAAAGTGGAAGAATCACTTGAGCCTGGGAAATCAAGGCTGCAGTGAGCTGTGATCGCACCATTGCATTACAGCCTGATAAAGCAAGACCCTGTCTCAAAAAACAGAATCCCCTTTTTATTCCGTTTAAAGGCGGGTATTTTTTTGTTTGTTTGCTATGGAGTAGGTTTCATAAGTGTAAGTATCTCTTGCTCTCCAAATCTGTTGAGTTCCCATTTTCTAGTAGTAACAATTTAGATAGCAAGAGATTACACATTGTCTGAATATACTTATCCCTGAGTTGAGGACAGCTAGTAGCTAGGGTTCAGGTAACAAGGACATCATACAAATAGGTATCTAATGCTATTTAGTTCTTGATTTGGAATTTAAGGGTATAGTGTGCATTGTATAGTGTACACACTATAAAAATTGCAATAAAGGCCGGGCACAGTGGCTCACACCTGTAATTCTAGTACTTTGGGAGGCCGGGGTGGGTGGAACAAGAGGTCAGGAGAGCGAGACCATCCTGGCCAACATGATGAAACCCCTTAGACTAAAACATAAAAAATTAGCTGGGCTTGGTGGCGTGTGCTTGTAGTCCCAGCTCTCAGGAGGCTGAGGCAGGGGAATTGCTTGAACCTGGGAGGCGGAGGTTGCACTGAGCCAAGATTGTGCCACTGCACTTCAGCCTGGTGACAAAGCAAAACTGTTTAAAAAAAGAAGAAATGTAGGCCAGATGGACGGTGACTCACACCTCTAATCCCAGCACTCTGGGAGGCAGAGACAGGAGGATCTCTTGAGGCCAGGTATTCAAGACAAATCTGGTCAACATAGCAAGACTCTGTCTCTACAAAAAATTTTTTTTAATTAGCCATCATGGTCCAGCCATGATGGCTCACACCTGTAATCCCAGCACTTTGGGAGGGCGAGGTGGGCAGATCACTTGAAGCCAGGAGTTCGAGACCAGCCTGACCAATATGACGAAACCCCGTCTCTACTTAAAATACAAAAATTAGCCCGGCATGGTGGCACGGGCTCCTATAATCCCAGCTACTTGGGAGGCTAAGGCAGGATAATTGCTTGAACCCTGGAGGCAAAGGTAGGAGTGAGCTGAGATCTCACCACTGCACTTCAGCCTGAGCAACAGAATGATACTATCTCTAAATAAATAAATAAAATTAGCCAGTATGGTGATGTCCACCTGCAGTCCTAGCTTTTCAAGAGGCTGAAGTGGGATGATGGAGCCAAGAGTTTGAGATTGCAGTGAGCTATGATCATGCCACTTTTCACTCCAGCCTGAGCAACACATTTAAACTCCATCTCTAAAAAATAAAACTTTCAGGCAAGAGCAGCAGTTTAAAACTATCGAGGCTCCTTGGTGTTCCTTTTGTCAAAGATGAAAGTGCTCAGTGACATTGTGACCATAGTACTGAATGCCCAGAAACTGCCACAAAACCAAAGCAAATGCTTGTTATGGTACCCAGGAGATAGGCATGGACTTACTTTTTAGTTTCTATGACAGACATACCACAGACCTGCCATAAGTAGCACAGTGGACTTTTCTATGTTTAACTCAAAAATACCCACATTTTTTAAAACTGAAATTTGAAAGTATAGGGAAATTTTTATTGATTTTGTTATTTTTAGAGGTGGGGTCTCACTGTGTTGCCCAGACTGGTCTTGACCTCCTGGCCTCAGGCAATCCTCCCACCTCAGCTTCCTAAATCAGAGATTACAGATGTGAGCCACCCTTGCCCAGCGAGATTTTTTCCTTAATTGAATGAAACAAAACCTTTGTGAATACATATACAGCCATACATTGTACATTGGGTAAAATACTGAGGGATAGGATGATAGAATAAGAAATGAGATCAGAAACATAGTAATGATGGACTATTTGAGTCATGATGTAAATCTTTTTGTACTTTTTTTTTTTTTTTTGAGACAGAGTCTCGGTCTGTCACCCAGCCTGGAGTGCAGTGGCACGTTTTTGGTTCACTGCACCTTCCATCTCCTAGGTTCAAGCAATTCTCCTACTTCAGCCTCCTGAGTGGCTGGGATTACAGGTGTGTGCCACCACGCCCGGCCAATTCTGTATTTTTAGTAAAGACAGAGTTTCACCATTTGACCAGACTGGTTACAAACTCCTGATCTCAAGTGATCTGCCCACCTCAGCCTCCCAAAGTGCTGGGATTACAAACGTGAGCCACTGCTCCTGGCCTAATTTTTGTATTTTTAGTAGAAACAGGGTTTCACTATGTTGGCATGCTAGTCTCGAACTCCTGACCTCAAGCAATCTGCCCACCTTGGCCTCCCAAAGTGCTGGGATTACAGACGTGAGCCACCAAGCCCTGCTTTTTGTACATTCGACAGCTTAAGATGAAACAGCAATAACTGGCTGGCCCTGGGAATTTAGTTTGGTAGGTTAACAGAATGAGTCTTTGCCTAACCTTCTCTGAGAAAATCGCATTTGTTAGTATAGGGCTCGGGAATATAACCACCACTCACTGTCTTTGAGACCTCCCTATAATGAATGATAGTATATAAGAGATGAGTATTTTATAAGGTTTATGAAATGTACTCCTAAACCTGTTTTTTGTTTGTTTTTTATTTTTATAAATCGTCGTGTAGTGCACCTGGAAGTGGTCCCATGTTCAGACCAACCACAGTGGCTGTAGATGAAGAAGGTGGAGAAGATGATAAGGATGAATCAGCTACAAATAGTGGCACAGGTGCCACTGCCTCTTGTGCCCTGGGATCTGAATTCTCCACAGATAAAGGAGGCCCTTTCACTGCAGTACAAATCACTAATACCACTGGATTGGCACAGCCTCCTGGGTCAGCCTCCCAAGGCATCAGCTTTGGCATTAAGAATAATCTGGGGACCCCATTGCAAAAATTGGGAGTGTCATTTTCTTTTGCCAAGAAGGCTCCTGTCAAACTTGAATCGATAGCATCAGTTTTCAAGGACCACGTGGAGGAAGGGACCTCTGAAGATGGAACAAAACCTGATGAGAAGGGTTCTGACCACGTACTGCAGAAGGTAGGAGACTCTGATGGTAGCAGTAATCTTGATGGTAAAAAAGAGGATGAAGACCCTCAGGATGGAGGGTCCCTTGCCTCAACATTATCCAAATTAAAAAGGATGAAGCGAGAAGAAGGAGCTGGGGCTACAGAGCCCGAGTATTACCACTACATCCCCCCAGCACACTGCAAAGTAAAACCTAATTTTCCCTTCCTGCTTTTTATGAGAGCCAGTGAACAAATGGAAGGTGATAATAGTACACACCCAAAGAATGCCCCAGAGAGTAAAAAAGGCAGTTCTCCCAAGCCTAAAAGCTGCATCAAGGTGGCAGCAAGCCAAGAAGCAGAAAAGACTATTAGTGAAGTCTCTGAGCAGCCAAAGGAAACCAGGATGACCGAGCCCTCAGAACCGGGAAGCAAAACTGAGGCAAAGAAAGCCTTAGGAGGGGATTTAAGTAATCGAAGTTCAGAGAGTCATAGTCAGAAGGTTTCAGAGACCCAAATGTGTGAGTCCAACTCTTCCAAAGAAACCTCTCTGGCCACCCCAGCAGGGAAAGAAAGCCAAGAAGGACCCAAACATCCTACTGGTCCCTTTTTCCCAGTTTTGAGCAAAGATGAAAGCACTGCCCTCCAGTGGCCATCAGAACTATTAATTTTCACCAAGGCAGAACCATCCATTTCATACAGTTGTAACCCTTTATATTTTGACTTTAAACTTTCAAGGAACAAAGATGCCAGAACTAAAGGGACAGAAAAGCCAAAGGATATTGGAAGCTCCTCAAAGGATCATCTCCAAGGCCTAGATCCTGGTGAGCCAAATAAAAACAAGGAAGGGGGTGGAGAGAAAATAGTACATTCCTCAGGAGGCAGAATGGATGCACCTGCTTCAGGGTCTGCCTGTAGCAGCCTGAACAAGCAGGAGCCTGTGGGTAGCCATGGGTCTGAGACAGAAGACACAGGGAGAAGCCTTCCCAGCAAGAAAGAACGATCTGGGAAGTCCCACCGGCATAAAAAGAAAAAGAAACACAAAAAATCCAGCAAACACAAACGTAAACACAAGGCTGACACAGAAGAGAAAAGCTCTAAGGCAGAATCAGGGGAGAAATCTAAGAAGCGCAAGAAACGAAAACGAAAGAAGAATAAGTCATCAGCCCCAGCAGAGTCTGAACGAGGACCTAAACCAGAACCCCCTGGGAGTGGCAGTCCTGCACCACCAAGAAGACGGCGGCGAGCTCAAGATGACTCCCAGCGAAGATCCCTCCCAGCTGAAGAGGGGAGCAGTGGCAAAAAGGATGAAGGTGGGGGCGGTAGCAGCTCCCAAGACCATGGTGGGAGGAAACACAAAGGTGAACTTCCATCTTCATCCTGCCAGCGAAGAGCAGGCACCAAACGGAGCAGCCGGTCTAGCCATCGGAGCCAACCCAGTAGTGGAGATGAAGATAGTGATGATGCTTCATCACACCGGCTACACCAGAAGTCTCCATCCCAGTACAGTGAGGAAGAGGAGGAAGATTCAGGCAGTGAGCATTCCCGAAGCCGCTCGAGGTCTGGCCGGCGCCATTCCTCACATCGTTCCTCCCGGCGTTCTTATTCAAGTAGCTCAGATGCCTCCTCAGACCAGAGCTGCTATAGTAGACAGCGCAGTTACTCTGATGACAGCTACAGTGACTATAGTGACCGATCACGAAGGCACTCCAAACGTTCCCATGACTCAGATGACTCAGACTATGCCAGCTCCAAACACCGATCCAAACGGCACAAATATTCGTCTTCTGATGATGACTATAGCCTCAGTTGCAGCCAGTCCCGAAGCCGATCTCGGAGTCATACCAGAGAGCGCTCAAGATCCCGGGGCCGCAGCCGCAGCAGTAGTTGTAGTCGTAGTCGGAGCAAGCGGAGAAGCCGTAGCACTACAGCCCACAGCTGGCAAAGGAGCCGGAGCTATAGCCGGGACCGCAGCCGCAGCACCAGGAGCCCTTCCCAGAGATCAGGCTCCAGGAAGGGATCGTGGGGTCACGAGAGCCCTGAGGAGAGGCATTCTGGGCGTCGGGACTTCATTCGTTCTAAGATCTATCGCTCCCAGTCCCCCCACTATTTCCGATCAGGCCGGGGAGAAGGTCCCGGGAAGAAAGATGATGGCAGAGGAGATGACAGTAAAGGGACAGGTCCACCTACCCAAAACAGCAACATTGGCACAGGAAGAGGGTCAGAAAGCGACTGCAGTCCTGAAGACAAGAACTCTGTCACTGCCAAACTGCTACTGGAGAAGATCCAGTCAAAGAAAGTGGAGAGGAAACCTAGCGTGAGTGAGGAGGTGCAGACCACCCCTAATAAAGCTGGGCCCAAGCTCAAAGATCCCCCACAAGGTTACTTTGGGCCCAAGCTCCCCCCATCTCTTGGCAATAAACCTATCCTTCCACTGATAGGGAAGCTCCCAGCTACCCGAAAGCCCAACAAAAAATGTGAAGAGTCTGGCTTGGAAAGGGGGGAAGAGCAAGAACAGTCAGAGATGGAAGAAGGGCCCCCAGGGAGTAGTGATCCCCTTTTTGGGCATCAGTTCCCTTCAGAGGAAACAACTGGCCCCTTATCAGAGCCACCTCCAGAAGAGCCAAAGTCTGAAGAAGCTACTGCTGATCACCCTGTGGCTCCGCTAGGCACCCCAGCACACTCTGACTGCTACCCTGGGGACCCAACCATCTCCCTTAACTACCTCCCCGAGCCCAGTGACGGAGACACCCTGGAGTCCCTGGATAGCAGCAGTCAACCAGGCCCTCTGGAATCCAGCTTGCTGCCTATAGCACCAGACCTTGAGCATTTTGCCAGTTATGTGCCTCCCAGTGGAGATCCTAGTATTGAGTCAACAGATGGGGCTGAGGATGCTTCACTGGCCCCCCTGGAGAGCCAGCCCATCACCTTCACCCCTGAGGAGATGGAGAAGTACAGCAAGCTCCAACAGGCTGCACAGCAACACATCCAACAGCAGCTTCTGGCCAAGCAAGTAAAGGCCTTTCCAGCCTCAGCTGCGCTGGCCCCAGCCACACCAGCCCTGCAGCCCATCCACATTCAGCAGCCAGCTACAGCCTCTGCCACCTCCATCACAACTGTTCAGCATGCCATCCTACAACATCATGCTGCAGCAGCTGCTGCTGCCATTGGCATTCACCCCCACCCCCATCCCCAACCACTTGCCCAGGTGCATCATATTCCCCAGCCCCATCTGACTCCCATTTCCTTGTCCCACCTCACTCACTCAATCATCCCTGGCCACCCTGCCACCTTTCTCGCTAGCCATCCCATCCACATCATTCCTGCCTCAGCCATCCATCCTGGGCCGTTCACCTTTCACCCTGTCCCACATGCTGCCCTCTACCCCACCCTACTTGCCCCACGGCCTGCTGCAGCAGCTGCCACCGCCCTCCACCTTCACCCACTACTTCACCCCATCTTCTCAGGTCAGGACCTGCAGCATCCTCCCAGCCATGGCACATGAGTTGGGGATGGGATCCTATGTAGGGCCAGGGAAGGAGAACCATAAATGTTCCCTTGGGGGTGTTGAGCCATTAATACCAGCAAATAGAAGCTGGGATGGGCAGTGTCTGGCAGCCAAAGAATTGAGTTTTGGCTTGCAGGGGTGGGTTTAGATTTGAAGTTTGCTTTGAGTTTACTATCAGGGATTTCTTTTTTCCTGTCATCCTCTCAATTTGTCTCTCCCTCTCCTGTGTTTCCAAGCTAGGGAACACCAGTAAGTGCTACCCACCCCTCTGCAGCAACATCTCCTAACTGTCAAGTTTAGATAATTCCTTCCTCCTTTTGCTTTTTATCCTCTGCTCTTCCCTTCTGTAAATTTTTAAACATTTTCCTCCTCTCTGGGCAGTGGGTTGTCACCAAAGCACTTGCTGTGGGCCCGTCTGATCTTGCCTTCTCAGTGCCACAAGGAAGGCCAAGTTGTTCTCGTGGTGAAAGTGCCACCACTTTGGGGTAGTATCTTTGACCATCCTTGGTGACCTTATGTTACCCCAGGTGAGATGGAAAGGGAGTCTGACCTGGAACCTGATGCAACTCAGGCTGCAATTCGATCCAGCCCCACATAAATGGAGCCACACATTTGGCACTGTTATCCTGATGTCCCTCACTCCAGAGGAGGCATCTCCATATCCCAGAAAAGGAGATCCTATCATGAATAGAAGCTCTGCGGAATATACAGTTGCCCATGTGCTTTCCCAGAGAGGAGTTCATGTGTCTGAAGTGAAGGGTATATTTTCTTGTTGTGTTGATGTTTCCTTTTTAATTTATAGGATTTTTTAATGTAAAAAATTGCACTGAACTCTATAAACGTAAATGCTGCTTTTTGTAGCTCATATAAGAAAGGTTCCATATTTGTAGTATACTGCAATAATATTTTTTACATCCAGCTCTTTAAGTGATCCTCGTTCTGGTGGCTTTGTGTAAATATGTTTGCCTTAGTTGAATTAAGAAACTTTAAAGGTTATAAAATGAAAACAAAAAATAAAAGTATTTGTTTTCTGCTAGGTGCAAAAGTGACTAAGCATGTATATTTTACCAAGCTCCTGTATTTTTTGAAGTTAAGAACTATAAAATGTTAAAACATTTTTTGTTGGGACAAAATGTTAAGTAATTTGTAGTAAGTAGTGCCCCCAGTATTGGGATTTTTGAGCTAATGGGCAGCGGTCAGCTTGGGGCTTCCAAGGGAGGCTCATCTTTGACAGTCTCCCTTGGGTACTTTTGTTGTTTTACACAGAGAAGCCAGTGGACCCCACAGAAGAGAAGGAGGGGACTCAACAGCTTTATTGACTGAATCTCACTGCAGTGACATGCCGTGATTTTCTGGGGGGATCCTGGGTTTCCCTGAGTAACTTGTTCCAGGCAGTCAGTCTGTTTGCCTTCCTAGTACTTAGCCTCCTCTGACAGTTTTTTTTTTTTTAATGTGCCTTTTGGGTTGTTAGAAACCGAAGTAGAAGTAGACTGGAGGATGAGTTGGAACAGTCTTCTTCCTTTTATTGGGAGGTGAGCACATTTATAGATACTTCAAATTATTTTGCTTCATAGTTTCCACGTCCTCTGCCCAGCTCAGTTTAAGCAGTAAACGTTCCTTGTTTCTTTTCTCCCATGACACTGACCAGCGTAATTACCACCTAAGCCTCTTTCACCCCTCTCCTTGCCTTTCATCCAGGCCCTCAGCCCTAATTAACACACTGACCCAAAGGTGCTTGTATTGCAGGTTCCATCTCCTTTGATGAGTTTAACAATTCCCTCTGTGGCATTTTCCTAACTATTCGTGTAGCTAGAATTGGCTGGGTGGTCACTTGGTAAGAAAAACTTCACTTACCTGGGCTAAGGCTCTGTGTTCCTGCCTTCTCAAATTCTCAAAAGAGAAAGGTTTTGAGTTTATGAGAAGAAAGTGCCAGGCAAACACAACTCTTGACTGCCCTCCCACCCTCCTACCTATTCAGTGCTCCTCGTCTGATTCAGAAGCATCACTTCTTGGATAACTAGCACTGGAAAAGCAACATCATCTGTGTAATTGAAGGGACTCATTTTTCTTTGCTTTCAGCCCATGTAAATATTTAAATAATACAGTATTAACATTTTGTGCTGCTTCCCATTAGCTTGTAGATTGAGCCATACTCTGGCTGCCTCTTTGCCTTCCTAGGGGCATTTTCCTTAACTTCCAGAATAGTGATTTTAAAACTTAAAAAAACAAACAAAATAACCTATCCTTACTTACAAGCATAACAGATTGTATTTAACTTTATCACATATGATAGAGATATATGCTGTAAAATGAGGGAAAGGAACTTTCTAATAAACCAATGATTTGTGGAAACTTAGCAGTGTCTGTCGTAATTGTTGCCCCATCCACTCAGCACTGGGTAGGGTTGGAAGTGTGGGTCAGAAATAACATCTTGTTTGAAGTGACCAAGGAACAGATCCTGTGAACCAGTTTGAGTTGTTTGCAGTTGTGCGTCTGAAAGCTTAGGCTACACAAAGAGAGGAAAGATCTTGGTGTGGGAGGAGGTAATAGTAGTTAATTTCTCTCAGTTGTAGGTAGATGTCTTGGAATGTACACCTCCTTTCCACTTCGTCTTTCACACAAGAGTTTTCTTCCATTTTAGATAGCTAATCTGTGTGTAGTAGTGTATATATAGGTGCTTACTAAATGGGTGTGGAATTTCTGGCATTGAATTTTAGGATTTTGAACTACTTTAAAAGCACTGAGATGAGAAGAATCATCTGCCAGGATTTTGTCCTCCAGGTGGAGTTCTGTAAGCCAGTCTTCAATTTCTCTCCTCAGCCTTTTAATACCACTACAATGTTTGAGCACCTCTACCTGGTGAAAAGAAATACGGCCTAATTGTTACTAAGAAGATAAAGCTCCTACTCTTCTTCCATCTCAAAAAAAAATCACAAAAGAGGCAGGCAAAATTTAGCATGGAAAGCTACCATAGATTTGTAGTGATAAATGAGTTTTCCCTCTCAACTTCAGCCCTTCAAGAAGGAAAGCCTTTCTTTCTTTTGATACATTTCTTTTCTACTCTCTCATACACCTGTGTTCTCCCCTTGATTAAAGAGAAGCTGTTCAACTTGAACCTGGGGTTGAATGCTCAGATCTGCCTGTATTCCCAAAATAGCAAAGATCCTTACCCAGAAAGAAGTGACATTAGACATACAAAAATTAGCCGGGCATGGTGGTGCACACCTGTAATCCCAGTTACTTGAGAGGCTGAGGCAGGAGAATCACTTGAACCCAGGAGGCGGAGGTTGAGCCAGGATCGCACCACTGAACTCCAGCATGGGCAGCAGAGCAAGACCCTGTCTCTCTCTCTCTCACACACACACACACACACACACACAATGACATTAGAAAATGAAAAATGAGGCCAGGGGTGGTGGCTCATGTCTAATCCCAGCACTTTGGAAGGCCAAGGCGGGTTGATCACTTGAAGTTTGAGATCAGCCTGGCCAACATGGTGAAACCCCGTCTCTACTAAAAATTAAAAAAAAAAAAAAAAACTTGGCCGGGCATAGTGGTGCATGCCTGTAATTCCAGCTACTCAGGAGGCTGAGGCAGGAGAATCACTTGAATGTGGGAGGTGAAGGTTACAGTTAGCTGAGATTATGCCACTGCACATCCAGCCTGGGTGACAGTGAGACTCTGTCTCAAAAAAAAAAATGATTTTCTGGGAGCAGGGGAGGTGACAAGTCAGAGACAGACTGAACTGTATAGAGTGTTATGTGAAGGTATGTGCAATGAATTGCATTCTGACAAGGCCTCATCCACCTTGGCCTGAAACATGAAGTACTCCCTCTTCTACACCCTTGACTAATTCAGGCCTTATCAGCCATTTCCCTTTTTATTTGCCAGAGATAGCTTCACTCACTTCTACCAACTCATATCTCAATTATTGCAGCATTTTTCTGGGTGGCTTCCCTGACTAGGACCTAATTCCCTGTTCTGTGTAAGCTTACTGGCTTTTCAGAATCTGAATGCAACTCATTTTGTATTCACTGCTTCCCAGTAAAATTGTGATCTCTGAGAACAGGGAGTGATTTTTTTTTTTTTTTTTTTTTTTTTTTTGAGACAGAATCTCGCTCTGTCGCCAGGAGCCTGGCTGGAGTGCAGTGGTGCGATCTTGGCTCACTGCAACCTCCGCCTCCCGGGTTCAAGCAATTCTCCTGCCTCAGCCTCCCGGGTAGCTGGGACTACAGGCGCATGCCACCATGCCCAGCTAATTTTTTTTTTGTATTTTTGGTAGAGATGGGGTTTCACCATGTTGACCAGGATGGTCTCGATCTCTTGACGTGATCCGCCCACCTCGGCCTCCCAAAGTGCTGGGATTACAGGCTTGAGCCACTGCGCCCAGCTGGGAGTGATTCTTATATTCACTTATACTCAGTGTATCTCACACTGAGTAAATAGTAAACATTTGATTATATGATCAAGAATATGAGCAAAGTGGCCAGGCTCATGCCTATAATCCCAGGACTTTGGGAAGCCAAGGTGGGAAGATCATTTGAGCTCAGGAATTCGAGGCCAACCTGGGTAACATAGAAAGACCCCATCTCTACAAAAAAATTTTTAAATTAGCTAGGTATGGAGACACATTCCTGTGGTCCCAGCTATTCATGAAGCTGAGGTGGAAGGATTGCTTGAGTCTAGGGGTCATATCTGTAGTGAGCTGTGATCAGCTCACTGCACTGCAGCCTGGGTGACAGAGCGAGACCCTGTCTCAAAAAAAAGGAATATAAACCAAGTCAAATACCATTAACTGAAGATTGTGCTTCAGGATTGAGGCAAAAAAAATTTTTTTAATTATTTTTAAAAATTTAACCTTCACATCACTTAGTGCCAGGCATATCATAGAAGCTCACTAATTGTTGACTAGATGAAGCCTTACCTGAACTCACTGTAGAATTATAGGATTCTGTCAACACTCCTCTGCCCAGTTTCAGGAGGGAGATCAACACAGCTCTGACAACAAAGGAACACAATCCGTATTGGGTAGCAAACTCGTTTCCCTTCCCAAATCTGATCCTCCCTCCACCTGTTTCCAATTGTAGTTTGTAGTACCACTGTCCTGCCAGCCAGGCACCAAAGCTTCAAATTACCTTTGACACCTTCCCTCTAAATCTATTTACTGATTCCATAATCTCTGCTGTTTTGTTCTTGCCACCAGTACCCTGGCCTCACCACCTTGAACCCAGAGAACTGCAGTCATTACCCATCTGGTCTTCCCACTAAGTCCTTCCTTTTCTAGTTCATTCTATCCACAGGCAGGCAGCCACTGTAATCTTCCACATTGAAGCATAATTGATCATTAAATCTCTTACCCTGTGATATTTAAAAAAATATATTTTTTTGAGACCAAGTTCCTGTTGCTTAGGCAGAGGGCAGAGGCCTAATCTCAGCTCACTGTAACCTCTATTTCCCGGGTTCAAGCAATTATCCTTCCTTGGCCTCCCAAGCAGCTGAGATTATAGGTGTACACCACCACCACACCTGGCTAAGTTTTGTATTTTTAGTAGAGATGGGTTTTCGCCATGTTGGCCTGGGTGGTCTTGAACTCCTGGCCTCAAGCAATCTGCCCACCTTGGCCTCCCAAAGTGTTGGGATTACACGTGTGAGCCACCCCCTCAAAAAAATGTTTTTAAGATATAGTCTCACTCTTGCCCAGGCTGGCGTGTAATGGCAAGATTATAGCTCACTGTAACCTAAAAGTCCTGGGCTTAAGTGATTCTCCTCCCTCAGCCTCTGCAGTACCTGCAACTACAGGTGTGCACCACCATGGCTGCCTAATTTTTATTTTTTTGTAGAGACAAGGTCTCACTATCTTGTGCAGGCTGGTCCCAAACACCTGGCTTCAAGCAGTCCTCACCTTGGCATCCCAGAATGCTGGGATTACAGGCATGAGCCACCACACCTGCCCTAAAAATCTTTGATTTTCTTTTTTTTTTTTCCTTTCTTTTTTTTTTTTTTTTTTGAGACGGAGTTTCGCTGCTGTTACCCAGGCTGGAGTGCAATGGCGTGATCTCGGCTCACCGAAACCTCCACCTCCTGGATTCAGGCAATTCTCCTGCCTCAGCCTCCCGAGTAGCTGGGATTACAGGTGTGCGCCACCATGCCCAGCCAATTTTTTGTACTTTTAGTAGAGACGGGGTTTCACCATATTGACCAGGATGGTCTCGATCTCTTGACCTCGTGATCCACCGCCTCGGCCTCCCAAAGTGCTGGGATTACAGGCTTGAGCCACTGCGCCTGGGCTTTTTTTTTTTTTTTATTGTTGTTCTTGAGACAGAGTCTCACTTTGTTGCCCAGGCTGAAGTGCAGTGGTGAGATCTCGGCTCACTGCAACCTCCGCCTCCCAGGTTCAAGTGATTCCCCTGCCTCATCCTCTGGAGTAGCTGGGATTACAGGCAGGCACCACCACACCCGGCTAATTTTTGTATTTTTAGTAGAGACGGGGTTTCACTATGTTGGCCAGGTTGGGCTCGATCTCTTGACCTTGTGATCTGCCCGCCTCGGCCTCCCAAAGTGCTGGGATTACAGGCATCAGCCACCTTGCCTAGCCAAAATCTTTATGATTTTCCATCTCCCATGGATTAAAATTCAGATTCCTTAATATGGCATTGAAGGACCTCCAGTGAAGCCTTCCTTTCCCTCTTGCACCTCAGTCCACCCCTTTAAGCACTCTACTACACTGAGTCAACTACTTGTCCTTCCCCATAATTGACCTCTGTGTTCCTTTGCTGCTCTCATGTATTCTCTATGCCTAAAAACCCATTCATTCTCTGACAAAAGGCAACTTGAACATGGGTTCAAGTGCAACCCGGGTTTGAATCCTAGTTTTGCCAGCTGTTAGCTGTGTAAATATGGGCAATTTACCTAAAAACTCTTGTGCCACAGTTTTTGTGTTATAAAATAGGCAAAATAGTACTTATTTCCTAGGGTTGTTATGAGGAACAATGATATATGATTTTGATAATCTATATTTTTCAAGGCATGCTTTACTGTCCTTTTGCTGCAGTTATGTGTATTCATGTCTTAACTCTTTCTGGGCTATTTCTTAAGGCTCCTTGATAGTTATCGTTGGGTAGTTTGGTTGGTTGGTTGTTTTTTGAGGCAGAGTTTTGCTCTGTCGCCCAGGCTGGAGTACAGTGGTGAGATCTCGGCTCACTGCAACCTCCACCTCCCAGGTTCAAGTAATTCTCCTGCCTCAGCCTTTGGAGTAGCTGGGATTACAGGCAGGCACCACCACCCCTGGCTAATTTTTGTATTTTTAGTAGAGATGGAGTTTCGCAATGTTGGTCAGGCTGGTCTTGAACTCCTGACCTCGTGATCTGCCTGCCTTGGCCTCCCAAAGTGCTGAGATTACAGGTATGAACCACTGCACCTGGCCCAGAGTTTTTAAAATATTTTATTTTTACAATTTAAAAATAGATACGAGGTCTCACTGTATTGCCTAGGCTGGTCTCAAACACCTGAGCTCAAGCCATCCTCCCGCCTCAGCCTCCCAAAGTGCTGGGATTACAAGCAAGAGTCACCGCACCTGGCCTGATGGTTATCTTTGTATCCTTTATCTACACAGTGCCTTAAACAGAGTAAATACTTATTGAAAACTTGAGTGACATGTGAGTTAATATATGGGCTCATAGAATACCCCAGTAATACAGCAGTCACTCACTTGAGGACAGGGGGAGGATGGAGGGTAAGTAGAGAACTGGTTTATTCTAGCAGATACATTACATGTCTTCCATGAACTTGACACTGGTAACTCAGCAATGAAGAAGGCCCAGACCGGCCGGGCGCGGTGGCTCAAGCCTGTAATCCCAGCACTTTGGGAGGCCGAGGCGGGTGGATCACAAGGTCAAGAGATCGAGACCATCCTGGTCAACATGGTGAAACCCCGTCTCTACTAAAAATACAAAAAAAAAATTAGCTGGGCGTTGTGGCGCGCGCCTGTAATCCCAGCTACTCGGGAGGCTGAGGCAGGAGAATTGCCTGAACCCAGGAGGTGGAGGTAGCGGTGAGCCAAGATTGCGCCATTGCACTCCAGCCTGGGTAACGAGAGCGAAACTCCGTCTCAAAAAAAAAAAAGGCCCAGACCAAAGTTCAGAGTTTTAGCTTCCTGTCCTATAAAAAGGTTAAGATTCTTAGCTCTATGCTGAGGCAGTGAGTATGAGGAGACTTCAAAATGGCGCAGGTTGGTTGAGCAGGATACGGCAATAGTTAAGTTTGGTCAGAAAATAGAAATCAAAAGGAAAATGTGGCTATGGTCCCTTACCCCTAGCAGACCTTAAATCTTCCTGAGAACCTGCTTTTTTGGGAAGGCATGAGTGCCAGTAAGACTTGGCACTCCTCCTCTTTCCGCTTAACCACAGAAAATGACTTTGCCTTTCTGCTCAAAACTCATCTCTTCACTTTGTCACCCTATGTTTGCATCTTCCATCCTTAGTGCGTTTCTATTCAGTCTTTAAGCAACATACGTACGACACGTTGGACTCTTGGGTAGTCTCTAGGGCTGTAGCAAGGAGCCTTGCTCTCAAGGGACTCAATCCTGTGAACAGACCATGTGTAAACAGTGGCTCAATGCTGTGCCTAAGTGTGTTAGCCCCCGTGGCCAGCCTGAGGAGTTGGGAAAGGCTCCCTTAGGCAAAGAACCCAACCAGAATCAAGTCTTAACGGTTAGAAAAGAACTCCGTCACCCAAAAAGGAGTGAGGGCCTACTGAACAGCTAACGCATAATCTCAGAGCTTGTGAGCCAAAATTCCCTGGAATGACTCCACTTTATCCCCAATCTCCTGCCACCTCCACCAAGGTCCACTCACCACCCTGTCCCCAGCACTGACTGCACTGCTGTGACCACATTAAAGTTTGGCTCAAGATGGAGGAGGAGTGAGGAAGCTACTGCGCCAGTATGGCTGGTTGAGGCTGCCCAAGGTCCTAGAAGGAGGAAGTGGGTAAATGCCATATCTAAAAAGATAAAGCAGCCTCAGGTTTTATCAGGGACAGCAGTTTCCTTCTCCTTCCCCAACCTCTGGTCAAGTCACAAAGCACCACAGCTGTATAGCCAGATGGGGGAAGGGAAGAGATTAGAACCTAGCAGGCTATTCTAGACAGGTACAGACTAGTTCACAGTCATGCTATCCCAAGCAGAAAGTGACGATGTCTTGGACTAGCATGGTGGTAGTAGAGATGGGGTAAAGACTCAAGAGACATCATTGAGAGACAGAACCAACAGGACTTGGTAATAAACTAGTCTCAGGAAAAAGGAGGAGTCATGACTTTCAGCCATGAACACCCACACTCTGGGTGGCCTCACCCACTTCCTGGCGATCCTAGCGACCATGAGTCCAGGGGCTACAACCCTTTACTCTGCCCACTGCTCAGCAAGTTACTTCAGTTTCCAGTTTGATAAGAAAAGACTTCCTGTGGAGGAATCTGAAGGGAAGAAGGAGGAGCTGGCCCATTCCTGCCTGGGAGGTTGTGGAAGAAGGAAGATGGCTTTGTGTCCACTGCAAGCCCTTTGGCTTCTAGAATGGGTGCTGCTGCTCTTGGGGCCTTGTGCTTCCCCTCCAGCCTGGGCCTTGAACCTGGACCCAGTGCAGCTCACCTACTATGCAGGCCCCAATGGCAGCCACTTTGGATTTTCACTGGACTTCCACAAGGACAGCCATGGGAGGTGAGCTGTGAGGGCAGTTCGGGTATTGGGATAGAGCAGGACCCCTCTCGTCACTTCTGCTGGGTCTCCAAGTTTCCCATTTGTGATAGCAGTTGAGCCAGGTGACTTCTGGGGCCTATTCAGGTTGATTTCTTGTCAAGAATGATGGGGTCAAGGGGACTGGCTCAGGTGAAGGTGTAAGGGCGGAACACAGGTGGGGCAATGGGCACTGAAACTACAGCAAGAACAAAGGGAAGGCAAGATGCCTTATTTTCCCCCCCAAGGGTCAGTTCTATGAACCACTCCACCTTCAGCACCTTGAAATGCAGAAAGGAGCACACGTCCTAAATTAATTTGCAGAACTAAAGTTGTCTGCCCTGCCCCACCTTGCTTTTCTATTCCATTTCCCTCATCTCCATCAAGGTTATAGGTATTTGAAAAGAAGCAATTGGTCATTAATGGTTAGTATTGATCAGGCTTCAGAATCAAGAGTGCCAAGATTAGAGTCTTGGCCCCTCCTCTTCACAGCATGTATCCTGAGCTACTGTAGAAGACACTGTGCCCAGCTTCATGGGGTGGCAATGGCAGATAGTCTTCAAGTGTCAGCCACTTAGATTTCCTCTGCTGAATAGAGCCCATTCCCTCAAAGTCCGCTCCCAAGTTGGCCCACATACAGTGACTGATCAATTCGAAGTGGGCGAGTGGGGAGGGTGGAGGCGGGGGTGGGAGAGGTGTTTGATAAGGGTCCAGCCCTCTTTCATCAACTCTGACGATTCTTTTCTTTTTCAATTCTGCTCCTTCTGTAATAAATAGGAAATTACTTTTTAAATCTCTCCTCGTTCAATGGTTTATTATCTACTTATATTTTCCAGTCCTTTTTCTTTATTCTTATTATTTTTTTTCATGTTTTCTTTTTTCTCTCTTTTTTTTTTTTTGAGACATAGTTTTGCTCTTGTTGCCCAGGCTGGAGTGCAATGACTCAATCTCAGCTCGCTGCAACCTCCACCTCCCGGATTCAGGCAATTCTCCTGTCTTAGCCTCCTGAGTAGCTAGGATTACAGGCATGTGCCACCATGACTGGCTAATTTTTATATTTTTAGTAGAGATGGGTTTCATCCTGTTGGTCAGGCTGGTCTCAAACTCCTGACCTCAGGTGATCCGCCCACCTTGGCCTCCCAAAGTGCTGGGACGACAGGCATGAGCCACCATGCCCAGCCAACTCTAACAATTCTGAAGCATCATTCTAGCTCCAGAGCTTGTGGGGTGTTGGCAAATATTGTCATTGGGCCTGAATCAGCTCAACTTCTTCCTGTGCCCACTCCTGCTTCTTTCCCCTCCTGTAAGTAGTGATCCCATTGACACTACTTAAACATCCTGCAGGCTAAAACATATATCATAGGCCAGGCACAGAGGCTCACACCTGTAATCCCAACACGTTAGGAGAGCAAGGTAGGAGGATCACTTCAGCTCAGGAGTTCAAGACCAGCCTGGGTGACATAGTGAGACCTCTTTTCTAAATATATATATATATATACACACACACACACACACACACACACACACACACATATATATATATATGTATTTATTTTTTGAGACAGAGTCTTGCTGTTCTCCTGCCTCAGTCTCCTGAGTGGCTGGGGCTCCAGGGATGCACCACTATGCCAGGCTAATTTTGTTTTTTTTTTTTTTCCTTTTCTTTTTTTTAACATCCTGCCATAAAGTCTCTAGCATGCCAGGCTAATTTTAAAAATATTTTTAGCAGAGACAGGGTTTCACCATGTTGGCCAGGCTGGTCTTGAACTGCTGGCCTCAAGTGATCTGCCCACGTTGGCCTCCCAAAGTGCTAGGATTACGGGCGTGAGCCACCGTGCCCAGCCTACAAAAATATTGTTTTTAATTAGCCAAGCATGGTGTTACAGACCTGCAGTCCCAGCTACTCGGGTGGCTGAGGGGAAAGGATCGCTTGCGTCCTGAAAGTCAAGGCCACAGTGAGCCATGATCATGCTACTGCACTCCAGCTGGGCAACAGAATGAGACCCTGTCTCAAAACAAAACGACAAAATTATTTTTAAAAATTATAACATTGAGGCCGGGCATGGTGGCTCAAGCCTGTAATCCCAGCACTTTGGGAGGCCGAGGCGGGTGGATCACGAGGTCAACAGATCGAGACCATCCTGGTCAACATGGTGAAACCCCGTCTCTACTAAAAATACAAAAAATTAGCTGGGCATGGTGGCGCGTGCCTGTAGTCCCAGCTACTCAGGAGGCTGAGGCAGGTGAATTGCCTGAACCCAGGAGGCAGAGGTTGCGGTGAGCAGAGATCGCGGTGAGCTGAGATGGCGCCATTGCACTCCAGCCTGGGTAACAAGAGCGAAACTCCATCTCAAAAAAAAAAAAAAAATTATAACATTGTTTCAAGAGCGTTTGTTATGTGTTTGTCTGAGACCATGCTAACCATCACTCATATTTATTACATTTACTCCTGACAGCATTGATTGGTTGTGAAAACCAGTCATTGGTTGTGAAGTTGGTATTCCTATTGCAGGTATGGCAGAATTGTGATTTAAACCTAGATCTGGTAGTCCTCATCTCTATCAACACACACAAGTAACCCCCGCTTTAGAGATACACTCTACCTTCCCTCATTAAAACCAGCTCTAAAGAGAGAATCTGGTAACAGGCTAGACAGGCGTTCAGGGGATCATGTGAACGCCTGGTTTTTCTTGTGGGTGGAATGATGGAGATAGTGTACAGAGTTTAGGTCTTTTTCAGCAAAGATCTCAAACTCCCGGTGTTCAAATGGTTATATAGTCCCAGCTTTACTCTCAACTCACTGGGTTACTTTAGGCACGAGAGTACCCTCGCTGAGAGTCAGTTTCACTGTCCATAAGATGAAGAAGTATGTCTCGGTGGTCTGTGAAGTGTCACTGAGGAAAGATGGTCCAGTGCCTTCATGCCACATCGCCTTCAGGGCCGTGCCCCCAGCGCAGGCGCCAGGGCCCGGGACACGCCGGAATCTGCGCGGCGCTCACCCAGCTTTCCTGTGCAGAGTGGCCATCGTGGTGGGCGCCCCGCGGACCCTGGGCCCCAGCCAGGAGGAGACGGGCGGCGTGTTCCTGTGCCCCTGGAGGGCCGAGGGCGGCCAGTGCTCCTCGCTGCTCTTTGACCTCCGTGAGTCCCAGGCAAAGAGGGCAAGGGAGGGGCCAGAGGGACGTGGACTGTCCGGCTTCAGCGCCCCACCCCTTCTTGTTCCCTCCAGGTGATGAGACCCGATATGTAGGCTCCCAGACTTTACAAACCTTCAAGGCCTGCCAAGGACTGGGGGCGTCGGTCGTCAGCTGGAGCGACACCATTGTGGTGGGCCCCGCCGTACAGGGCACAGGGAAAGGTCGGGGGCAGGAACACGTGGGGCCGGGATGAGCCCAAGTCTCGCGCCCGTCCCCACTCTTCTGTGGCCTTTCTCCAGGCCTGCGCCCCCTGGCAGCACTGGAACGTCCTAGAAAAGACTGAGGAGGCTGAAAAGACGCCGGTAGGCGGCTGCTTTCTGGCTCAGCCGCAGAGCGGCCGCCGAGCCGAGTATTCCCCGTGTCGCGGAAACACCCTGAGCCGCGTTTACTTGGAAAATGATTTCAGTAAGAGCCCCCCGCGACCTGGCCCCGCCCACTCGCGACGCCCTAGCCCCGCCCTACATCGGATCCTGCCCCCGGCGCCGCAGCCCGGGCTTTAAATCTGGCCTCGCCCCGGGGCCCCGCCGGTCCCAGGACCCGCCCCTGCAGGATCCCTCCCGCCCTCCTCCAGACTCGCGCGCCTCCCTCCACCCCTGCGCTGACTGTCCCCTTCTCCTTGCCTCCCGCAGGCGGGGACCGGCGTTACTGTGAAGCGGGCTTCAGCTCCGTGGTCACTCAGGCAAGTAGGGAGCAAAAGTGGAGTGGGGGCGGCCCGCACACAGGGCCCCCTCTCACCGTCAGGGCTTCCCTTCCAGGCTGGGGAGCTAGTGCTTGGGGCTCCTGGCGGCTATTATTTCTTAGGTACGTGCCCATCCGTACACCTCCCTCCCTTCTCGCGGCCCGGGGAGACCCCCGGTGTCTGGGCCCCACACCCCCTGTTCCTCCCGCACCAGGTCTCCTGTCCCAGGCTCCAATTGCGAATATTTTCTCGAGTTACCGCCCGGGCACCCTTTTGTGGCACGTGTCCTCCCAGAGCTTCTCCTTCGACTCCAGCAACCCAGAGTACTTCGACGGCTACTGGGGTAACACCGCCCTTCCAGACTTCCAGCACCCCAAGGGCCACCGCCCACCTCAGACAGTCAGGTCCTGCCGCTGCGGGAGCCTCCGTGCCCACCCCGGCTGGCCCGCCCACCACCTAGGTCGCTTCCCCGCAAACCGCCCACCTCCCCTGCGCCCACTGCCCCCTTCCGCCGCGGACTGGGCCGGGCTTGATTCGCTCGCTGGCCTCCGTTTTTCCATCTGCACGAAGCAGAGTTGGAGCTGAGTAGCCTTAACTTCCTCCTTGGTTGCCCTCCGCACCCTCCCTGCTTCCTCCCCCTGGAAAGACTAATTTGGGCCGTGTCCTCAGGGTACTCGGTTGCTGTGGGCGACTTCGACGGGGATCTCAATACTACAGGCAAGAAATCCACGTAGTCAGGGCGGGGGCTAGGGAGCCCAGCCCGGGGAGGAGCCCCTCTCTGAAATCTCCCCTGTGTAGGGAAATCTTCCTGCATATGAATCTTCCCTGGGTGCAGAACGGGGAGCGGGAAGTGTGTAGGTTCTAAGGCTCTCATTCCCTGAGCCTGGCTCTCCCTCTCCCCAGAGTATGTCGTCGGTGCCCCTACTAGGAGCTGGACCATGGGAGCCGTGAGTGCCCACCCACTGGGCATCCCGAAGCCCCTTATCCCAGTCCTCTGACCACCCTTTCTCACTTGGAGCGGGAGGCTGCTTTGGGAACAGGAATGATGCTCTCGCCTGCACTGTCCCTGCAGGTGGAAATTTTGGACTCCTACTACCAGAGGCTGCACCGACTGCACGGAGAGCAGGTGGGGGCCAGGTCCCAGTGGGAGTGGCTGGGTGGATGGGGAACTGAGACTTCAGACTATTTCACAGGAGGTGAAGGCCCATTTCTTAGAAAGGATGCTGGTCCAGAGGCGTGAATGATGGTGCTCCTCATCTTGCAGATGGCTTCGTATTTTGGGCACTCAGTGGCTGTCACTGACGTCAACGGGGATGGGTGAGGAGGGACATGCCCCACTCCAACCCAGTTGGGTTGTCAGTTCCCAGAGCTGCCCTTTCCTAGCCCCTACTCTCAGGCGCCCACCGGGGGAACAGGAGAGCAAGGGTGGGGGAGATCTGGCCCTAGCCCCAACATGGCCCTGGTCTAGTCCCATGTAACCACCCATCTGGCCTGCAGGAGGCATGACCTGCTGGTGGGCGCTCCACTGTACATGGAGAGCCGAGCAGACCGAAAACTGGCAGAAGTGGGGCGTGTGTATTTGTTCCTGCAGCCCCGAGGCTCCCAACTGCTGGGTGCCCCCAGCCTCCTGCTGACTGGCACACAGCTCTATGGGCGATTCGGCTCTGCCATCGCACCCCTGGGCGACCTCGACCGGGATGGCTACAATGGTGAGGGAAGAGAGGAAGCATACTTACTGCAGAGGGGTTAACAGCCACACAGAAAGCATGGAGTTGGCCTAGGGCAGCCAGAATCAGGATGGGCTTTCAACATATAAGTATGTATGTGGCTTAGACACATGGCCCGCTGAGGGAGCGCATGCGGGAGATATGGAGGAGACTAACTGGGATGTGTTTGCCTTAATCCAGGCAAGAGACAACAACCACTTGGATGTGGATTTATTCTGGTGGTAGAGTTAGAGATGGGAGTGATTTCACAGATATTTAGAACCTGGATTCTTAGGACTTGCTGGGAGACTGGATGTGGGGCGGAGGGAGAGGTTGGAGTTGGGTGCCTGTGATGCCCTCCACTGTCTGGAACTCAGGCTGTGCAGCCGGTGTTGAGGAGAGGTGGGGGATCAGCAGATTAGCTCTGGACTTGTTGAGCTTGAAGGGCTTGGGTGCTTTAGGTGGAAATATCCAAAGAACAGTTGGGAGTGGCCTCCCCTGCTTCCACAAGAGAGATGTGAATGGGAGACAGGGATTTGGGGAGGGTGGATGAGGTCCTGGGAGCCTGTGAAATGAGAAGAGTCCCAGGATAGGGCCGAGGAGCAAAAGCATTTAGGTGACTCCTACAGATAAGTCTGAAGAGATGGAGGAGCATCTGGAGAGGGAGAAGGGAACCCAGGGGTCTGATATCCCGGGACTCAAGAAAGAGCTGCATTAAACAGCATGCACAGGAGGAAGTGAGTGCCATGGCTCCTGCAGCTGCTGCAAGGTACAATTAGATGGGGCTAGAGAAGAGTCCATGGGTTTTAGCAAGGGGATGCTGGGCAAGATGAGTCACGCCCAGCATGACTCACCTCGATTCCAGCTACTGGGAAACTGAAGCAAGAGAATTGCTTGAACCTGGAAAGTGGAGGTTGCACTGAGCCAAGATCACACCACTACTGCACTGCAGCCTAGGCAACAGAGCAACAGACTTTTTAAAGACTCTGTCTTAAAAAAAAAAAAAAAAGAAAAAGAAAAAAACTAAGAAAGAAAAAGGGGGGGGCAGGTATTAGTGACAGTGACATAAACTGATTCAGGCCAAGGTAGGGTCAGAAGCCAGAATGCAACTGATTAAAGTAAGAATGGAAGTGAAAACTTGGAAGCAGCTAATGTAGACAGCTCTTTCAACAGGTTTGTGGCAAAGAGGAATTTGAGGAGTAGAAAGAAAAAAAAAGAACATGTCTGACTATGAGAGGAAAAAGAGAAAAGGTGATCACAGAAAAGGGATACAGGTCAAAAGAAGATTATTTCAATGTGGAAGAACGTGGAGTAGGTTGAATGTGGAGGAAAATGATATTGTGGGGAAATGTGGGGTTGAGCTGGCGGAGGGTCCCTGTGATGCCTCGGGGGTGGGAGGGTGACTGGCCAGGTGTCAGTGTTAAGGAGGGAAACCTCTTCCAGGGTCAAATGGGGAAAGGGGAAAGAAAGTCAGTGTGGGATTATAGCATAACAGTGGCTGCCTCTCTTCCTGAAGTAAGATGATGTCACTTGCTGAAGGGAGTGGACGGCTGGGAGCTTGTCGGAATGGAGAAGGTTAGAAATAGATGCTAGATGGCCAGGCATGGTGGCTCATGCTTGGAATCCCAGCACTTTGGGAGGCCCAGGCAGGAGGATCCCTTGAGCCTAGGAGTTTGAGACCAGCCTGGGCAACATAAGGAGATCTTGCCTCTACAGAAAACGTTTTAAGTTAGCTAGGCATAGTGGCTGTAGTCCCAACTGCTTGGGAGGCTGAGGTAGGAGGATTGCTTTAGTCCAGAAGGTTGAGGCTGCAGTAAGCCATGTCGAACCTCTGCACTCCAGCCTGAATGATAGCTCAAGACCCTATCTTAAAAATAAAAAATTTTTTACTTGGTATATTCTCAGGAGTTATGGGTAATAAATAAATAAATAAATATTAAAAAATTTGAAAAGGGGGCCTGGGCGCAGTGGCTCACACTTGTAATCCCAGCACTTTGGGAGGCCAAGGTGGGCAGATCACTTGTGGTCAGGAGTTCGAGACCAGCCTGACCAACGTGGTAAAACCCCGCCTCTACTAAAAATACAAAAATTAGCCACATGTGGCGGTTCACGCCTGTAATCCCACCTACTGGAGAGGCTGAGGCATGAGAATCACTTGAAGAGGGGAGGCAAAAGTTGTAGTGAGCCAAGATCACACCACTACTCTCCAGCCTGGGCTACAGAGTGAGACTCAATCTAAAAAAAAAAAAAAATTAGAAAAGGGCATAATGATGCTGAATTTTCAGGATTAAATGAAATATAGTCAATATACTTTCCTCAATAGACAGTGAGAGTTGTCGCTGTTTTTATAACAATCCGACTTGTCAGGTCTCTCTCACACCTGATTGTCACCTCCTGGGGGGCAGGGCAGTGTCTTCTTCACCCAGACTTTGCACCCCTTTCCTGATCTCCTGCGATGTACTCAGGGAAGTTTTACAGTCATCGAGGGAGACTGAATAACAAGCAGCCACTCCCTTTCTGTTACTCCTTCCAGACGTTGCAGTGGCTGCCCCCTACGGGGGTCCCAGTGGCCGTGGCCAAGTGCTGGTGTTCCTGGGTCAGAGTGAGGGGCTGAGCTCACGTCCCTCCCAGGTCCTGGACAGCCCCTTCCCCACAGGTTCTGCCTTTGGCTTCTCCCTTCGAGGTGCCGTAGACATTGATGACAATGGATACCCAGGTAACCTGGACTGCCTCCAGCTAGAAATGCCCAAGAAAGGCCCTTGGACATTCGCTGGAAGTGCCGAGAGATACGGCCAGGGGCTCATGCCTGGCCTGGTGTCCCACTACGGGATGCCAGAGGGGCCAGGTCAAAGCTCCAGTGGGGGAGGTGGTGTGGGGAACCCCTGGGAAGGAGATGAGGATCCCATGCCCTCTCTAACGGCCGATTCTGACCCCTTCCCTGATGTCTGTAGACCTGATCGTGGGAGCTTACGGGGCTAGCCAGGTGGCTGTGTACAGGTGAGCGCTGGCTCCAGGGGCAGGATGGGCGAGGCCCGTGCCATCAGAGGCCAGGCCAGGAGGAGCCATAGTGCCAAGACTACCCCACCACCCCATCCCATCAGAGCCCAGCCAGTGGTGAAGGCCTCTGTCCAGCTACTGGTGCAAGATTCACTGAATCCTGCTGTGAAGAGCTGTGTCCTACCCCAGACCAAGACACCCGTGAGCTGGTGAGGAGGCGGAGGGCGTGGGCCTTGATGGACCTGGGACCTCAGAAAGGCCGCAGCCCCTGAGCCCCACTTATGTCATTGCAGCTTCAACATCCAGATATGTGTTGGAGCCACCGGACACAACATTCCTCAAAAGCTGTGTGAGTGGTGTGGAGGGGGAGGAGGGGGGCTTGGACTCCCCAGAGGCTGACCAGGGAGCTCCTGACTCTTCCATTTGCCCTGTCAGACCTAAATGCTGAGCTGCAGCTGGATCGGCAGAAGCCCCGCCAGGGCCGGCGGGTGCTACTGCTGGATTCTCAACAGGCGGGCACCACCCTAAACCTGGACCTGAGCGGAAGGCACAGCCCCATCTGCCAAACCACCATGGCCTTCCTTCGAGTACGCCCAGGCAGGGATTGGCGGGGCTGGGTGTGTAGAGCTCACCTGCTGGACTTGTTCATCCAGCCCTGGGGCATTGAGCTGGGTGCTGTGAGTCCGGGGATGGTCAGGACACGGCACCTACTGGCCAGGAGAAGGTGGGATGTGCATGGCAGCATTCCATGCCCAACATGGTGAAATCCCATCTCTACTAAAAGATGGCCTGATTCTTGCTCCCATCCTAGGATGAGGCAGACTTCCGGGACAAGCTGAGCCCCATTGTGCTCAGCCTCAACGTGTCCCTGCCCTCCAAGGAGGCTGGAATAGCCCCTGCTGTCATGCTGCATGGAGACACCCACGTGCAGGAGCAGGTAGGGACAGGGACAGGCAGGGACAGGCAAGAGAGGTGCAGGACCCCTGACAGCAAGTCAGGATTAGGGTTAGTGCCATGTCATACTGTGAACCCCAAAACCTCAATGTCATTCCAAATCCTAATGAAAACCTCAAAATCTGGCCAGTCACAGTGGCTCACACCTCTAATCCCAGCACTTAAGGAGGCCGAGGAAGGCAGATCACCTGAGGTCAGAAGTTCAAGACCAGCCTGCCCAACATGGTGAAATCCCATCTCTACTAAAAATAAAAAAATTAGCCACGTGTGATGACACATGCCCATAATTCCAGCTACTTGGGAGGCTGAGGCAGGATAGTCACTTGAACCTGGGAGGCTTGCAGTGAGCAGAGATTGTGCCACTGCATTCCAGCCTAGGTGTCAGAGTGAGACTGTCTCAAAAAAAAAAAAAAAAACCCTCAAAATCCCAGTATCTCCTAAGCTCTGATGTAAATTGATAAACGCCAAAATTATCCCAAACCTCCAAATAAACCCCAGAGCCCTGATACCATCTCCAAACTCCCTTTTCGGCCTCAGATCTTCTTACTCCGTAAGCCCCTATGTGAACCCCCAAGCTCACTGTTTTCCTAACCCTGATGTAATCCCCAAACCTCACATGTCCCCAGCTTACTCACACACCCCAATGTGCCCCTCTAGACGAGAATCATCCTGGACTGCGGGGAAGATGACGTGTGTGTGCCCCAGCTTCAGCTCACTGCCAACATGTGAGGAGGCCTCCCACTCTGCCCAACCCTGGCCCTTTCTGCCCGTCATACCCACTCCCCACCTGAGTCGCCCTCTCCTCCCAGGCCCTGGGCCTGGACCCAGGGTCCCTGGCTTCATTCCTCTTTCCCCACAGGACCGGCTCCCCACTCCTAGTTGGAGCAGATAACGTCCTGGAGCTGCAGATGGACGCAGCCAACAAGGGCGAGGGGGCCTATGAAGCAGAGCTCACTGTGCACCTGCCCCAGGGGGCCCACTACATGCGGGCCCTCAGCAACGTCGAGGTGAGGCCCCCACCCTGGAGCAGTACCTGGGACCTGGGGGAGTGCTGCAGCCTCGGCTCTCTCATCTCCCTCCCTGAGAGTCCCTCTTCTCTCTTGCTTTGCTGTCAAAGATCTAATGTATTATTTTTTTAATTTGGAAAAGGAATCCTTGCTAATGGCACAGAATTCCAGAACTCTACTATAAAAACCAGAAAAACAAAAAAGGCTTAGGAACCAAATGTTAACAGGAACCTCTGTTCACCTGTGGTGGATTTCCTTCCAGTCTTTTTCTCAATATTGACCGGCACTCACATAAGTATATATTTATTTTTTATGTTTGTTAATGAAGTTTATAATAATGGGGACATACTCTAATGTTTTGTGTTTTTTATTTTCAAAATGAAAATTCATGAAAAGTAATAGTGCTACAGCAATGCATACACTAGCATGTGACAGTCCCCTGAGATCTCACCCCAAGAAACCTGCCTCCCTGCCTTGGCACACAAATCTCTCCAGACCTTCCAAGGGAGCTTAAATATATATATGATGCTCTGTAACCAACTTCTTTCTTGGGACTGCCTTCCTGAAGGGCTTTGAGAGACTCATCTGTAATCAGAAGAAGGAGAATGAGACCAGCGTGGTACTGTGTGAGCTGGGCAACCCCATGAAGAAGAACGCTCAGGTGAGGCTGCTGGGTCATGGTGCCAAGTCTCCACTGGGGACTCATGAACAACCAGATTTTAGGGGTGAGGTTTTAGAGCCATAGTTCTGGGCCAGAACCTTGGTCCTCACACCCCCTTGCCACATGTCCTTGGGTGAATGACTTTCCCTCTCTGAGCCCCTTTACCCAGTGGGCTTCCGAGTAAAATAGAAATAATAATGGTGACCTGCTGGGTGCAGTGGCTCATTCCTGTAATCCCAGCACTTTGGGAGGTCAAGGTGGGCGGATCACCTGAGGTTGGGAGTTCGAGACCAGCCTGGCCAATATAGTGAAACCCCCCCATCTCTACTAAAAATACAAAAATTAACTGGTTGTGGTGGGAGGCGCCTGTAATTCCAGCTACTTGGGAGGCTGAGGCAAGATAATCGCTTGAACCTGGGAGGTGGAGGTTGCAGTGAGCCAAGATCATGCCACTGCACTTCAGTCTAGGCGACAGTGTGAGACCTGCACTCCAGTCTAGGCGACAGTGTGAGACTCCATCTTGAAAAAAAAAAGAAAAAGAAAAAAATACTCATGGTGATGTTGGAGGGTGAGGACTGGAGTCCATGTTCAGGGCAGGGCTCCCTGAAGTGGGCATTTGGTCATCGATCTTGGCTCTCCTTGTCTCCCAGATAGGAATCGCGATGTTATTGAGTGTGGGGAATCTGGAAGAGGCTGTAGAGTCTGTGTCCTTCCAGCTGCAGATCCGGAGGTACTGACCTGGCAAGCACGCCTACCCACCTCCTTCCCCTGTCTGACCCCAAGCAGAGCCCCTCAGGTCCCTTCCATACAGAAGGGTCTTTCGAGGATGGGTACATTGACTCACACCTGTAATCCCAGCACTTTGAGAGGCCGAGGCAGGCGGATCACTGGCGAACAGGAGTTGGAGACCAACCTGGCCAACATGGTGGAACCCCATCTCTACTAAAAATACAAAAATTAAGGGGCCGGGCGCTGTGGCTCAAGCCTGTAATCCCAGCACTTTGGGAGGCCGAGGTGGGTGGATCACGAGGTCAAGAGATCGAGACCATCCTGGTCAACATGGTGAAACCCCGTCTCTACTAAAAATACAAAAATTAGCTGGGCATGGTGGCATGTGCCTGTAATCCCAGCTACTCAGGAGGCTGAGGCAGAAGAATTGCCTGAACCCAGGAGGTGGAGGTTGCGGTGAGTGAAGATCACGCCATTGCACTCCAGCCTGGGTAACAAGAGCGAAACTCCGTCTCAAAAAAAAAAAAAAAATATATATATATATATATATATATATATACACAAAAATTAGCATGGCGTGGTGGTGTGTGCCTACAATCCCAGCTACTCAGGAAGCTGAGGCAGGAGAATCACTTGAACCGAACCCAGGAGGTGGAGGTTGTGGTGAGCCGAGACTGGGCTACTGCACTCCAGCCTGGGTGACAGAGTGAGACTCCATCTCAAAAAAAGGGTCTTTTGAGAAAGCCCGGTTCCCTTTCTTCCTCAGAGACTGTGTCTGAGTCTTAGAGCCCTACAGGAAGTTCTTTCTCAAGTCTCACTCAGTGTGGCATGCTGTTTGTATAATTAGTTCTCTCGGAACTCTAAAATTCTGGCCTCATCCCCAGAGAGTCACTGGGCTGGTGTCCATGGCCCGGTTTCTCCTCATCCCCTCCCCTCTAGCAAGAACAGCCAGAATCCAAACAGCAAGATGGTGCTGCTGGAGGTGCCAGTCTGGGCAGAGGCCCAAGTGGAGCTTCGAGGGTGAGAGGCCAGGGGTGGAGAAGGGAGGTGGCAGAAGGGCTCTAAACTCCAGGGGGCGCTGGGGACCCCAACAGTCCAGTCAGGCCATTACACTCTCTCTGGGGGTCTTGGGCACCTGTAGGAACTCCTTTCCAGCCTCCCTGGTGCTGGCGGCAGAAGAAGGTGATAAGGAGCAGAACAGCTTGGTCAGCTGGGGACCCAAAGTGGAGCACACCTATGAGGTAGGGAAGCGCCTCGCGTCCTGGGCTGGGCTGCATGGGTCCTCAGAGCCGTGGGTGAGGCGCCCAGCTCCTGCACCCTGTCACCACCACCTGCCAGCTCCACAACAATGGCCCTGGGACTGTGAAAGGCCTTCGCCTCCGCATCCACCTCCCTGGGCAGTCCCAGCCCTCAGACCTGCTCTACATCCTGGATCTACAGCCCCAGGGGGGCCTTCAGTGCTCCCCACAGCCTCCCATCAACCCCCTCCAGGTGAGAGCTGGGTGGAAGAAAGAGCTGTGAGGGGGGGCCCAGACTAGCCACTAGGCACCTCTGTGGGCTGGGGTCTGGGGAGACCTGGGCCTGATAGCTCCTTTGCCCCACCAGGTGGACTGGGGGCTGCCCACCACCAGCCCCTCCTCCATCCACCCGGCCCATCACAAGCGGGATCGCAGACAGATCGTCCTACCAGAGCCTGGGCAGCCCTCAAGGCTTCAGGATCCCATTCTCGTGGTGAGCAGGCTCTCTGGTCTCCAGCAGGGCCTCCCCGGGGCCAAGGGGCAGAGGGGATGGGAGGAGGGTGAGGAGTCCAGGTGTGTTGTGAGCCTCTGTGGGTCATGCTTGGTCCCAGGGAACACTTCAAGTGAAAGTGTAGGAGCATGCCGGCTTGTGTCTGAGGGGAGCTGGGAGACAGCAGCATTTTTTTAAAGCTTTCCAGTACATTAAGTAAAATAAAAACAATGCAAGGTCATCATAGATCTGGGCATTGCGCTAGGGGAGATGACCCCTCCCTGCATCTCTGGGACTATGTGAGCAAGCCCGTGGAGAGATGGCATGCAAAGCTTGGTTCCAAGGCCCTTCCTGATGGGAAGGCCACCGCTTCCTGAACCCCCAGCCCCCTCTGCTTTGGGTCCAGGGGGTAAGGGGGTGAGGGAGTGATGGGATGATGGGGTGATGGGCCAGGACAAGCTGGGGACTGACGACGCCTCTCCTCAGAGCTGCGACTCAGAGACCTGTACTGTGGTGGAGTGTGACCTGCAGGAGATGGCGCGCGGGCAGCGGGCCATGGTCACCATACTGGCCTTCCTGTGGCTCCCCAGCCTCCGCCAGGTGGGGCATGTGTGGGGGGCGGGGCGGGGCCTTCTAGGTGGGGACCACTTTGCTCTGGGGAGGGGCGGGGGCTTGGTGTGGGAGGACAGGAGGAGAGCAAAGGTTTACTTTGGGGGATTGCAGCGGGATTAGGCCAGAGGCAGGGCTTCCCTGCCAGGAGTATGGGGCCTGGACTCCTGCAACCAATAGGCCTCTTGTGGGTGTAAATGGCTTTCAACCCCAACCCGTCCAGAGGCCACTGGATCAGTTTGTGCTGCAGTCGCACGCATGGTTCAACGTGTCCTCCCTCCCCTACGCTGTGCCCCCGCTCAGCCTGCCCCGAGGGGAAGCTCAGGTGAGTGTGGGGGTATGGAGCAGAGACCAGACCTGCAGAGACCACACCTGACTAAACCATTGTCCCCTAGTCAGTGCCCAGCCAGGAGGGTCTGAGGGGTGGTTGGGTGTGGCTGGAGGTCACCAGCCCGAGGTTTGAGTCTTCGTGAAGGGCAGGTGTCAAGGTGACTGAGGAGACGCGTGGGTTTGCCCCCAGGTTCGGACTCAGCTGCTCCGGGCCTTGGAGGAGAGGGCCATTCCGATCTGGTGGGTGCTGGTAGGCGTGCTGGGTGGCCTGCTGCTGCTCACCCTCCTTGTTCTGGCCATGTGGAAGGTGAGGTGTGAAGGATGGTGGAGTCCCCAGTGGGGCACAGGGAGTCAAGGAGAGAGGGTGGCCCACCCAAGTGGGTGATCCAGGGACCAGGGATCTATGTCTCGGCTGGGTGCGGTGGCCCACACCTGTAATCCCAGCACTTTGGGAGGCCGAGGTGGGCAGATCACCTGAGGTCAGGAATTCAAGACCAACCTGGCCAACATGGCAAAACCCTGTCTCTACTAAAAATACCAAAATTAGCCAAGCATGGTGATAAATGCCTGTAATCTTAGTTACTTGGGAGGCTGAGGCAGTAGAATCACATGAACCTGAGAGGCAGAGGTTGCGGTGAGCCAAGATCACTTGACTGCACTCTAGCCTGGGCGACAGAGCAAGCCTCCATCTCAACAACAACAACAACAAAAAAGACCAAAAAAAAGATAAAATAAACAAAAATATCATTCTCCAGGGAACCCTTACAGGCACATAGCCCTGGAAAGGATAGCACCTGGAATTCTGAAGCCTTTAGACACCCCCACCACCAGGAGGAGTCAGAGAGTTTAGAGGGTATAGAGGGTGTAAGTCCTGCTTCAGGAAAATCTGGCTGCTCCCAGGGAAAAGACACACATCCTCCTAGCCCTGTCCTTCCCCTTGAGTGATGCAAGAGGCCCAAGGACTGGTCTAGACTCTACTCCTCCCTTCCTATGTGGCTCTGGAGGGTCACTTGCTCCTCTGCACCTGGAGACGTGCTCAAGCCCTGGGGAGACATGGTGCTTTTAGGGAAATCACACCCTGGACCCACAGTAATCAACTCCATATCATCATAGGATTGAGCCATGGAGACACAAACTTCAGTATAAGAAAAATTCCAGGTGGGGACCCGGTGCGGTGGAGTGTTTGGGACCAGCCTGGGCAACATAGCGAGACCCCATCTCTTTTCTTTTTTTTTTTTTTTTTTAAGATGGGGTTTCACCATGATGGCCAGGCTGGTCTTGAACTCCTGACCTCAGGTGATCCACCCACCTCGGCCTCCCAAAGTGCTAAGATTACAGGTGTGAGCCACCACGCCCAGCCTCTCTTCTTCTCCTTCTCCTTCTTCTTCTTCTTTTTTTGAGACGGAGTTTCGCCCTTGTTACCCAGGCTGGAGTGCAATGGTGCGATCTCGGCTCACCGCAACCTCCGCCTCCTGGGTTCAGGCAATTCTCCTGCCTCAGCCTCCCGAGTAGCTGGGATTACAGGCATGCACCACCATGCCCAGCTAATTTTTTGTATCTGTAGTAGAGACGGGGTTTCACCATTTTGACCAGGATGGTCTCGATCTGTTGACCTCGTGATCCACCCGCCTCGGCCTCCCAGAGTGCTGGGATTACAGGCTTGAGCCAGCGTGCCCAGCCCTTCTTTTTTTTTTTTAAGAGGGGTTTTCACCATATTGGTCAGGTTGGTCTCAAACTCCTGACCTCAGGTAATCCACCTGCCTCAGCCTCTCAAAGTGCTGGGATTATAGGTGTAAGCCACCGAGCTCAGCTAAGACCCCATCTCTACAAAAAAAAAATTTTAATTAGGTGTGGTAGTCCACACCTGTAGTCCCAGCACTTGGGAGGCTAGGGGGTGATAGGACTGCCTGGGTGACAGAGCAAGAGCCTGTCTCTAAATATAAAATAAAAAAATTTCAGCCGGGCGCGGTGGCTCACGCCTATAATCCCAGCACTTTGGGAGGCTGAGGCGGGTGGATCACGAAGTCAAGAGATCGAGACCATCCTGGTCAACATGGCGAAACCCCGTCTCTACTAAAAATACAAAAATTAGCTGGGCATGGTGGTGTGCGCCCGTAGTCCCAGCTACTCAGGAGGCTGAGGCAGGAGAATTGCTTGAACCCAGAAGGCGGAGGTTGCGGTGAGCTGAGATCCTGCCATTGCACTCCAGTCTGGGTAACAACAGCGAAACTCTGTCTCAAAAAAAAAAAAATTTTTTTTCAGAGGCCGGACATAGTTGTTCATACATGTAATCCCAGCACTTTGGGAGACCAAGGCAGGCAGATTACCTGAGGTCAGGAGTTTTGAGACCAGCCTGGCCAACATGGCGAAACCTCATGAAACTGTCTCTACTAAAAATTAGCCAGGCGTGGTGGCACACGCCTGTAAACCCTCAGGAGGCTGAAGCATGAGAATTGTTTGAACTCAGGAGGTGGAGGCTGCATTGAGCTGAGATTGAACCACTGCACTCCAGCGTGGGTGACAGAGTGAGACTCCGTCTAAAAAAAAAGAGAGAAAAAGAAAAAACTCAGGGGAAATAAAAACTGAACAATTTGTTCCATGCATTATCTCTAAATGTCAAAAGGCATCCATTTGTGAGTACAGTGGGGTTCGAGTTCTGTGCTGGTCCAGGGAGGTCCTCGTGGCTAGCATACTTCCTCACATGTGCTCTGGGGCCTACAGATCATCTCTCTACCCTGACCCTGGCCCTGTGCACCCCCAGGTTGGCTTCTTCAAGCGGAAACGGCCACCCCTGGAAGAAGATGATGAAGAGGAGGAGTGATGGTGCAGCCTGTCCTCTGTTCTAGCCGGAAAGCTTTGGGATGGAGCTGTTCTGGAGGGCCTCGTGGTGTCACTCCCCTCCTGACAAAGCTGGGCCACCCCCTCCTGCTGCCTAATAAAGAGGCTGAGCCCAATGCTGATGCCAATAATAGCTGAAGGGGCTGCTTCCTTTTGGGGCCAGAGGAGAGGGGACCAAAGGAATGTTTGGGACAGGGACCTAGGGCTGGTGGAAGTGTGAGCAGAGAGGGTCTCTGCTAGGAAAAGTTTGCAAATCGCTCTTTGGGGAGTGTCAGGGAATACGGAGTTGGGGTGGCAGGTGTAAGGGAAAACAGGGAGAAAGGATGGCAGGACCTCAAGGAAGATGGGAGGGGGATAAACATGTCTGGCGGCGGGTAAGATGGAGGTGGGAGCACCAGAGAAGGAAGGCTGTGTCCCTCGTGGGCAGCTTGATTGATTGATTGATAGTTTATATTTTTTGAGACAAAGTCTTGCTCTGTCACCCAGGCTGCAGTGCAGTGGCTCAATCTTGGCTCACTACAACCTCTGCCTCCTAGGTCCAAGACATTCTCCTACCTCAGCCTCCTGAGTAGCTGGGATTACACGTGCCCACCACCATGCCCAACTAATTTTTGGATTTTTAGTAGGGACGGGGTTTGACCACACTGGCCAGGCTGGTCTCATCTACTAACCTCAGATGATCTGCCCGCCTCATCCTCCCAAAGTGCTGGGATTACACCCACCATGCCCGGCCTTATTTATTTATTTTTGAGACAGAGTCTCACTCTTGCCCAGGCTGGAGTGCTGTGGCGCAATATTGGCTCACTGCAACCTCCACCTCGCAGGTTCAAGCAATTCTCCTGCCTTAGCCTCCCAAGTAGATGGGATTACAGGCACGCCACCATGCCCAGCTAATTGTATTTTTAGTAGAGATGGGGTTTCACCATGTTGGCCAGGCTGGTCTTGAACTCCTGGCCTCAGGTGATCCACCCACCTCAGCCTCCCAAAGTGCTGGGATTATAGGGGTGAGCCACCCTGCCCAGCCAGGGCAGCTTTAAATATTGTATTTGTTACAATTTCAGAGAGGTAAATTTCACAATGACCTGAGGCTTGGAAAAATGACACCTTCTCCCTGCCTTGCTATTAAAAAAAACAACCCTTTAAAGCTGTTTGGAGTGAGAAGGGGCAGAGGGAGGCTGGCTCAGCTGTTGCCTGAGGAAGGCAGTGTCATGCCAGGAAGGAGAAAGCATACCTCGTTGCTGCCGTCCCTTCTTCCCCACCAAGAAGGGCCTTCAGCCAGGAAAGAGGATGAGGATGGAAGATAGCTCTCCAGCTTCGGTGAGTGGGTGGAGGTGAGCGGCGGAGGTGGGGAGGTCTCCCTGGAGTCCTGCAGGGTTTGTTCATTCTCAGGTTCAATAAATATTTTTTGGCCAGGCATGGTGGTTCATGCCTATAATCCTAGCATTTTGGGAGGCTGAGGCAGGAGAATCACTTGAGCCCGGGAGTTGTTGGCTACAGTGAGCTATGATCATACCATTGCACTCCAGCCTGAGCAACAGAGAAAGACCCTGTCTCTAAAAAATAAAAATTGGCTGGGCACAGTAGCTCACACCTGTAATCCCAGCACTTTAGGAGGCCAAGGTGGGCGGATCACCTGAGGTCAGGAGTTCAAGACTAGCCTGGCCAACATAGTGAAACCCCTTCTCTACTAAAAATACAAAAAATTAGCTGGATGTGGTAGCAGGTGCCTGTAATCCCAGCTATTCAGGAGGCTGAGACAGGAGAATCGATTGAACCCGGGAGGTGGAGGTTGCAGTGAGCTGAGATTGTACCATTGCACTCCAGCCTGGGGAACAAGAGCCAAACTCTGTCTTAAAAATTAAAAGTTACAGCCGGGTGCGGTGGCTCATGCCTATAATCCCAGCACTTTCGAGGCCGAGGCAGGTGGATCATGAGGTCAAGAGATCGAGACCATCCTGGTCAACGAGGTGAAACCCCGTCTCTACTAAAAATACAAAAATTAGCTGGGCATGGTGGTGCACGCCTGTAGTCCCAGCTACTTGGGAGGCTAAGGCAGGAGAATTGCTTGAACCCAGAAGGCGGAGGTTGCGATGAGCCAAGATCGTGCCATTGCATTTCAGTCTGGGTAACAACAGTGAAACTTCGTCTTGAAAAGAAAAAAAAATTAAAAGTTACTAGCTAGGTGTGGTGGTGTGTGCCTGTAGACCCAGGTACTCAGGAGGCTGAGGGAGTTGGATTGCTGGAGCCCTGGAGGTCCAGGCTGCCATGAGCCTTGACCTACACTCCAGCCTGGGTGACAGACTGAGACCCTGGCTCAAAAAAAAATTTTTTTTTAATTAAAAATATAAACATGGCCGGGCGCGGTGGCTCACACCTACAATCCCAGCACTTTGGGAGGCCGAGGAGGCTGGATCACGAGGTCAAGAGATCAAGACCATCCTGGTCAACAAGGTGAAACCCCGTCTCTACTAAAAATACAAAAATTAGCTGGGCATGGTGGTGCACGCCTGTAGTCCCAGCTACTCGGGAGGCTGAGGCAGGAGAATCGCTTGAACCCAGGAGATGGAGGTTGTGGTGAGCCGAGATTGCACAATTGCACTCCAGTCTGGGTAACAAGAGCAAAACTCCATCTCAAAAAAAAAAAAATATATATATATATATATATAAAATGTATAATATATGTACATTATACATTATATATATTATGTATAATGTATATATAGTATATCATATATGTGTATATATAATGTATATATATATATACATTATATATTATATATATATAAACATTTGGCCGGGTGTGGTGGCTCATGCCTGTAATCCCAGCACTTTGGGAGGCCAAGGCAGGCAGATCATGAGGTCAGAAGTTTGAGACATCCTGGCCAACATGGTGAAAGCTTGTCTCTCCAAAAAAAAAAAAAAAATTAGCTGGGCATGGTGGCAGGTGCCTGTAATCCCAGCTACTTTGGAGGCTGAGGCAGGAGAATCACTTGAACCCAGGAGACGGAGGTTGCAGTAAACCGAGATCATGCCACTGCGCTCCAGCCTGGGTGACAGTGCGAGACTTTGTCTCAAAAAAAAAGAATTTAAAAAATATATATAAATATTCATGGAGCACCTTACCACGTGCCTATTCCAGTGCTGGGATGAAGCAGTGAACAAAGCAAAGTCCCTGTCCTGGAACTTACATTTCAGAGGTAAAAAGTGAACAAATAAATAAATGTACGGTCAGTGGCAGTCAGTGCTGTGAGTGACAATAAAGGGGAGGAGAGAGTGATAGATTGTATGTGGGTGGCCAGACACGGTGGCTCACGCCTGTAATCCCAGCATTTGGGAGGCTGAGGCATGTGGATCACCTGAGGTCAGAAGTTGGAGACCAACCTAGCCAACATGGAGAAAGCGCATCTCTACTAAAAATACAAAAATTAGCTGGGCATGATGGTGGCACATGCCTGTAATCCCAGCTACTTGGGAGGCTGAGACAGGAGAATCACTTGAACCCAGGAGGTGGAGGCTGCCATGAGCCAAGATCATACCTCTGCACTCCAGCCTGGCAACAGAGCGTGACTCCATCTCAAAAAAAAAAAAAAGTATGTGGGAGTTTGGAGGGGTGCTGACCTTTTAGGTAGGTTGGTCAGGGAAGGCCTCTCTGATGAGATAAGCAGGGAACCGAATGACTGAGCCATGCAGTTGCCAGTGAAAAGGCCCTGAGGTAGGAGCTGGCTTAGTGTGTTCAAAAAAAGCAAGGAGGCCCATGTGGCTGGAAACAGGTGGGTGAGGGTCCAGGAGATGGGAAATGGGGGCAGGAACACCCTGAGGCCATGGGGAGGACTTTGGACTTGACACGAAGTGCTGGGGGAAGCCATTGATGAACAACACAACAGCAGGAGCCATTGGTGTTTGATTTTACCCAAAGGTGTAAATAGTAAATTCTGAAAAGAATATTTTGACATTCATGCATGGCAAGTTTCAGGAACAGGTTTCTATTTGGGTGACTGTATGCATTTAAGAAAAGATTAAGCCTTGATCCTTGAGCACCAGTCAAATTGCCTCCTCATTCTGTCACTGCAGTTGGATGACTCCAGACAACTTATCTTGATCAGGCAAAGCGTTTGGCATTTGTCCTTATAGATAAGACATAAATGTGAGCTGGATCATAGAGAGTCGGATTTAGAACTGAACAATTCTGATGAAGCTGAAGGAGATCTCTATGAAGCTCCATCCTGGCCCTGGGCTGCCCAGCATTGTCATGAGTCCCTTGAATGGAGGCAGAGGAAGCCACCCTTCACCTGGCAGATGGCTGCTGTCTGGGAGGGAGCTCCAATACAATGGGTGACTGAAGCAGATTCAAGGCATCCTTGACAGATTGCAAAGTTGGGTGGTAACCAGCAACATGAAATTCACCAGGGATGAGTGCTAAGTCCTGTGTTGAGGTTCCAAAATATTGGTTACATAAGAATAGTACTGGGAAATCTGGTGAGATGGAAATTTTCTGTTGAAAAGAGAGAAATAGAGAAATGAAAGTGAGAAGGCTGGGGGAAAGATAGAAAGGAGACAGATACACTGGCAGTTTTCATTCTGTCCAAGAGCTTACAATCATTTCCCCCAAATCAGAGGACCCAACCAGGAGGGGAGCCTGCTGTTTTCTGGGAAATGGAGTCCTTGTCTTAGGTATCCAGTACCCTCCTGGCCACCATATTGTGAGAAAGAGAAGGTGACAAACTAGAGAGAACCAGGGAAGGGACACCAGATAAGGATTTGGCCAGGTGGAAACTGATTGATGATGAAATTTATTCCAGAAATATTGAACTGGAAGGAAAGAAAGGTTGGCTGGGACTAGGGCAAGCCAATAGCCATCCTCAAATATGGGGTTAAATGGCTGAAGACAAAGGAGAGACCCAGTTTATCATTCTTGAAGCCAGAACCAGAACCACGGAGAATCACCAACTGGTGGAAGAGAAAGGCTGCTGCCAGCCCTGGAAACACTCCTTAGCCATTAGCCCTGCCCAGCAATGGATCATATTACCTGGGTACAGGTGAATCCCCACCATACCCTGGGCCAACAATAGCATTTATTACGCCCCTGCTCCTGTCAGGCTTGTGCTAGACTCTTTACGTCATTATTTGGTCATTACACCTCATTTAGGCGTTATAGCAACCCTATGAGGTAGAGATTATGACAACTCTCATTTTAAAGGAAGACTGAGGATCAGAAGGCTGAGTAACTTGCCAATGGCTTAATAAGAGACTTAGGGCCAGGCACTGTGGCTCATGCCTATAATCTAAGCACTGTAGGAGGCTGAGGCATTCGGAGCACCTGAGGTCACAAGTTCGAGACCAGCCTAGCCAACACAGTGAAACCCCGTCTCCACTAAAAATACAAAAATTAGCAGAGCATGGTGGCAGCCGCCTGTAATCCCAGCTTCTTGGGAGGCTGAGGCATGAGAATCTCTTGAACCTGGGAGGTGGAGGCTGCAGTAAGCCAAGCTTGCACCATTGCACTCCAGCCTGGGTGACAGCGAAAGATTTGATCTCGATGATCAGTAGCTGCAACACTAGAAAGATAGCAGAGGAAGAGCAAAGAAAAATTTCTTTGGCTCCAGAAAATCTCCTGACAAAGAGGACGGCTCACCAAGCTCTCAAAGCCACCAGGCAAAGCAGGCAGTTGTGGCAAAGGAGCAGAGGAAAGGAAGAGGGCCCAGGTTTAAGTGACTGGAATCATTCCTTCATGATTCCTGGAGGCAGAAACATGACAAGGTGTGACTCAGACAACTAGAAGTGAAACCTCATGCCTTGGAATTGCCAGATGAACATTCCTTGGCCTTTGTTGCATCGAAATTGATGGTGAGAGTTTAGTGGTGCAGAGAACCATTGCAAGACTTTGCCTAAAGAAAATTTTTAGTGGTGTCTTTGTAAATGTCACCGCCCAGAACCTAAAATGCTGCGTATAGCGGAACCTTACATGACCTGGCGATTTCCAAATCTAAAGTCTGAAATGTGGACAAGCCAAGATCAAGAATGAGACCATCCCTCTGACAGATAAGACCACGATGAGGAGCACCTGGGGAAGTTTGGTGTCATTTGCTTGGAAGACCTCATTCATGAAATTGCCTTCCCAGGGAAGCATTTCCAGGGGATCTTATGGTTCTTGCATCTTTTCCTCCTCCAGTGGCCCATCATGCTACAAAAAATAGAGTGGGCTTCCTCAAGGAGATCGGCACACCTGGGGATTGAGGTGAACGCATCAATTAGCTCATCTGCCAGCTGAACTAGACCCAGGTGCCAAACTGCAGTAAATTTTTATCTATGAAGTGGAAGCATATGTTTTTGTTTTTTGGAGAATTTTTATCAAGTATCTTCAGAGAAGATTATTTCCTGCTTTATCTTCAAAAACTGGAAAGAGTAAAAGAAAAGACAGTAGCTTATGTTTATAGCAAGCACCTCTCATCACAGTCCATTCCAAGGAAAAATATCAGTGTTTTCTTTTCTTTTTTTGAGACAGAATCTCCCTCTGTCTCCGGGCTGGAGTGCAGTGGCACCATCCCAGCTCAACTGCAACCTCCGCCTCCCGGGTTCAAGTGAATCTTCTGCCTCAGCCTCCCAAGTAGCTGGGATTACGGGCATCCGTCATCACACAGCTAATTTTTGTATTTTTAGTACAGACGGTTTTTCACCGTGTTGGCCAGGCTGGACAGCGTTTTCTTCACTGGCTGCCGCCTCATCTGAAATCAGCACATTCCATGGAGGAAGGAGTCCTGCTTTGTTGCACCTTCTATCCTAGGGTTTCATGTTGGTAAATGAGTAACTCTAGCATTTGTACAAGGCTCCCTAAGACTCCTGCAGCAGTCGACCAAGCCCAGGGACATAATTGAATCTGGAGATTCCTGGGGCCTTGTTCTGAAAAAGACCTGAAATACACATAGGAAGAAAGGCCCAAAAATAAACGCTCACTTGTCGCTACAAAAAAAAAAAAAAAAGTTACTGTAGCCGTAAAAAATAAAAAGAAAGAAAGAAAGAAGACACTTAGGAGGGACAGGAGGTCATGCTGTCTCCCTAGCACAGCCTGGGTGTTTTGCCCGGAGAAGGGGGCCATCGAGCAGGGAGTTCTTACACTTTTCTGAGACTTTCATGACCGTGCTTCTTGAGAGTGTGTTGTAAGCAATAGTCACTCCCCACCTACACAAAAAAATTTTTTTGCACCAAATTCTGGGGACTCTCGAATCCCAAGAACACGAATGATGGGATCCTAATCGCAACACTCCCTTGCAGCCCAGAGTCTGGGAGCGCAGAGCCGGGGCTGCAGGGTGGGCCGAAGGTGGGCAGTACTGCGGGGCGGCGGGCGGAGCCGGGCCTGGAGGGGGCGGTGCCGGGGGGGCCGCGGTGTGGCGCGCCGCCTGCAGGGGGCGCCGGCGGCGGCTCCGGGCGGAGACAATTGCGCTGAGCGGGCGCCGCAGCGGGAGCGGGAGCCGGAGCTGCGCAGAGCTCGGGCTGCGCGGGGCCGGGCGAGCGGGACCAGGCGGGAGCCATGGACCGCTAGGGCCCGGCCGAGCCCCGCGATGCCGCCGCCGAGTGGCCCCAGCGTCCTCGCGCGGCTGCTGCCGCTGCTGGGGCTGCTGCTCGGCGGCGCCTCTCGGGCTCCGGGCAAGTCGCCGCCGGAGCCCCCCAGCCCGCAGGGTGAGTCTCCGCCGGGAGGGGCCGCGATGGCGGGCCTGCGCCCCCTGATCAGGCTCCCTCCCGTAAGCCCCCACTTTGCGACGCTCGTGAATTCGGGGCTATTCTGTTCCCGGGATTCGTGTGGGGGGAGCTGAGCAATCTGGGGTCGCCGCTTCTGGGGGAAAGTGGAGGCGGGGAGAGGGAGGCTGGCCGGGGCGGGGGTCTCGGGGAGACACAATGGGGAGGGCGAGGGTCCCCAGGCTCGGCGCCACCTCCCCATCCCGATTTGTTTTTCTCCCTTTTGGTCCGCGAGGCGCTACTGCCTGAGCCATTGTCTACCCAAGACACCCGCCCAGGGGCGGGCTAGGGAGGGCGCCCGCTCCGCAGCCCCCTGCGGTTTCCTCGCTCCCGACCCCGGCTGGATGGGGGCGCCCGCATCGGGTGCCACCCTAGGCCCGGACCGGAGGCTGGGCGCCTGGAGCTGGGTTTGAAGGGGGGAGGGGAGAAGGGGGAGTGGGTGAGGCTGTGGGCGGGATTGACTGCTAATGGGGTCCTTCGCCCTGGAGCCTGACAGCTCCCAGCCAGCCCCCCTGGTTTAGAATTTGGGGTACACCAAATAAATGCTGGTAAGCCTGTGACGGAGGACGAGCGGCAGTTGTGGGGCTCTGAGAAAAGGGGGTACATTGTGATTCCCAGCTCAGGGCGCATGGCAGGCTCGCGGTCGGGAAGCCATGCTGAGCTGGCTGGCTTTGGGCAGTGCCGGCTGGGAGGGCAGGTGCCTGGGTCCCCATTCAGCAGGCCTCCTGGCACTCCTGTCCCCTGCCCGCCCCCAGATCACCCTCGCCTCGTCTCACATCTCCTTCGCAGTGGAGGAGACCCTCCCCAGCCACACACCGGGCCCAGGTGGGTGTGTGAGGTGGGGGTGGGGCCGGCTCCTGCAGCAGGAAAGGATGGGGGAGCGAGACCCTGACTCCGCACCCCACCGGCAGGCCTGAACGCCTAGAGGCCTCCGCCCACTCCAGCCCTGTGCCCACCTCCCGGCTCCTGCTCTCCCTCCCCTGCCTGTGGGCCCCATCTCCGCCTGAAGCCGTGTTCACTCCTCACCCCCCACCCGAAGGAGCTGGCAGGAAAAGCAGCGTGGGGGAGTCTGGATGAGGGAAGTGGGGTCCGGATGAAGGGAGGGTTCGGATTTCCTCTTGGGTTGAGGCAGGGCTGGATACTGGATACAGTGAATACTGTATGGAATGTCAGGCTTTGAGGAATGGGGAGGGGTCGCCCTCTGCCTCAGTCTCCCCAGCTCTCTGGGGGAGGAGATGAGCTTTTGCTTAGCAGGAAGAAGCCCTAGTTTCTTAGGACGCCCCTCCCCTCAAGTCCCTGCACCCCAGGGGAAAGGGCCCAGGGAATTGGCTGGAATAGAGCCAGGATAGGGGGTTCTCTGGGGCAGCTGGCAGGGAGCCCAGGTTGAGGGGAAGGAGGAAGGGAATCTGCTAGGCACCGGCCCCCTTCCCCACCACCCCCAAGGTTGATATAGATGCTTCCTTCAGGCCTTACCTGCCTACCAAAGTTTTGTTTCCCCAGCCCCCTCCCTCTTCTGAGACTCTGACTCTTGAACCCAAGGCATTCCCTCAAATGACGGTATCTCAGACTGGGGTCCCTCTCCCCAGCTGCTCTATCCAGCTGCTCCTAAGCCCAGGATGGGGGTGGGAGTAGCCAGGCCCTTCTGGCTTCTCAGAATTCCTACTGGATGGTGGTGGGGGTGGATGAGGACTTTGTGCACCTCCTCGTAGGCTCTTCCCTTCTCCCACATGGGCACACAGACCTCCACTCTCCTATATTAGCTGGGTTCACTTGGGCAAGTCACTTAACCTTTATGAGCCGTAATTTGCTCATTTGTAAGACATGGAAGGATAAGATCCAAATTGAAGTAAGAATTAAATCATATCAAATGTGCAAAAGAACAGTAGAGGGGTACCAGCGTCCTGGAGTGAGAGTGGGTGGAGTGTGTGCACCCACCCTGCGGGGTTGGGCTCTGGCCTGGGAGGGGAGGGGGACTCAGGGGAACAGCTGGATGGGATGCCTAGGGCAGGTGTGGCGCTGGGTTGGGAACCTGAGCTAAGACACCTGTCACTGCTGAGTGTCGGGCTCCACTTTAAGGCTTTCTTTCCTCGAAGTCTCCACAGCGCCCTGCTGCTCTCAGCACCAGCCTCTTCCTTCCGAACTCAGCCCACTCCCTACCTGCCTCCTGGGCCCCCCCACTGAGGCGTCCGCACAAGCGTGACATACCTTGTTAGAGGAGGGGAGGGTCGAGGTGTGTGTTCTTGAGTGAGGGGCTGTGGGAACACCCTTTTGTGGGAAAGGGTGCCCCGGATCAGAGAGACTGCCTGGGAAATCCATGTGAACAACTCGAAGCTTGCTTCCTCCCCATCACCCCATCTGAGGGCAGGATGCCTGCCTGATGGCCTGGCCAAACTCTCCTGGGGCTGGAGTCAGAGGCATCCCTGGAAAGCAAAAGACCTGGGCTTTCCTCCCCAGCCCCTCCACAATGGTTTCCCTTGGGCCTGGGTTGCCCCCTCCCAGATCTCCTTCCCCTTGCCAGGGCCCCAACTCCCTGCCTGATCTCCTGGGAGGAATGAGGGCGTTGTCATGGTGACTGACTGTAGCTGACCAGCTGGGAGGGGGCAGGAGTTACTTGTTTGGGCATCGGGTTGGGGTGAGTCCCTAAATCTGAAGGAAAATAGGCTTATGCGAAGGATTCTGGGAAAAGGATGAATGATGGGAATGACCAGTTTCCTAGTGTCCCCTGTCCATTTTTCCCCAAGACCCCAAACTCTGCCCTAGCCTCCATCCTCCCTTTCAAACTGCTCAATCTTGTCCCTTCCCCTCTCTGCCTGTGGACCCAGCTTTACTTAGCCTTTCCCAGCCCTCCCGTCCTTCTTCTTTCTCCAGGCCCAGGGTTAAGAATGTCACTTCTAGAGGCAGACTGCCAGGTTTGGATCCTAGATCTCCACTTAACTGTAGTCCAAGTATCTAAACTCTTAAGCCTCCGTTTCCTTATCTGTAAAATGGACTAACAGCATATTTTATCGAATCTAATACACCACTGACTGTAAGATGCCCCATTAGTTCAGGTACCAGTAAGAAAGGAAACAATGCTGCCAGTTATGATGATGGCATAGCTTGAGCTTAGAAATATGAAAATGTGACACAGCGCATGTGTTAGACAATGAAATGTGGGAAGAGTCCCACCTCCCTCATGGGTCAGTGAGTGCTCTGTGAATGCTGGCTCTTAGATCGTGCCTTCTCTAGCCTCAGCCCCAAGGACTCGAAAACACAACCCCTTCCTGTGATCTTGGGCCTCCCCCCAGTTCTTTCTCCCTCCCTCGTCCTCACTCCCTTCACTCCATCTTGCCTACAGAGATCCTGATCAAGGTGCAGGTGTATGTAAGCGGGGAGCTGGTGCCCCTGGCCCGGGCCTCAGTGGATGTGTTTGGGAACCGGACTCTGCTGGCGGCTGGCACCACAGACTCAGAAGGCGTGGCCACCCTGCCCCTCAGTTACCGCTTGGGCACCTGGGTGCTGGTCACTGCTGCCCGCCCTGGCTTTCTCACCAACTCTGTGCCCTGGCGTGTTGACAAGCTGCCCTGTGAGTGCAGGGGCAGGTGGAGTGGGGACAGCAGCTGACCTGCCATCAGCCCCTTCCCAAAATAGTTTCCTTGGGGGTGGAGGGGGAGGCTTTCTAGCAGCTGCTGCCTGGGTTGGGGTATGCAGAGGGGGCTGAGGGAGGGTGAAGCCACTGGGACTCAGATGGAACAGGCGCCTGGCCAGGGAGTGGGGGGCCCGCCTTTCCTGGAGCTGACCAGCTACCCCTCCCACAGTGTACGCATCCGTCAGCCTCTACCTGCTCCCTGAGCGGCCGGCCACACTCATCCTCTATGAGGACCTGGTGCACATCCTCCTAGGCTCTCCGGGTAAGGCTCCCCCTCACCCATGCCAACTCTTCTTCCTTCCCCCGACCTGGGTGTACAGACCTCCATGCTCCCATATTAGCTGGGTGTCCTTGAGCAAGTCACTTAACCTCTCTGAGCCATAATTTGTTCATTTGTAAGACATGGAAAGATAGTGCCTACATCATCAAATTGGAGTGAGAATTACATCAAACATGCAAAAACAGTACAGAAGGTGTTCAATAAATGTTTATAGTTATTGGGGCTTCTCGTGGTTTCTATTCTCCATCTATTCCTACCTCCCCTGCCACCTTTATATTCCGTGGGTCTACACATATTTGTTGCACACCTGCTGGGTGCCCCGGGTGCACAGGAAGTGCAAGGCCCAGAGCGAGCCTGCAGCAGTCCTTGCCTACCCCCAGGCTCACTCAGCTAGTACTTACTTCAGCTCCTAGGCCATGCCAGGCACTGTGGCCAGTGCTGGGAACCATGGTGAGGAAGAAGACCCGCTCCTTGCCTTTGGACATTCACAGACAAGTAGGAAGACAGATCATTGCAAGCCCTGAAATAGTTCCAGAGAAGGCAGGACAGTGGAGTGGAGGGCAGCTGCTTTCAGTGCTGAGGTGGCCCTAACCTGCAAGGGGACCCAGCTGGGCGAGAGCTTGTGGAATGGAGCGGTCGGCCCTTGTGGACTCAGGAGTGAAGAGGAAGCAGAGGCTCCTCCACTGGGGAGGAAGGCCAGGGGGGAACATCGGGGTACAGGGCAGTAGAGGACAGTGAGGGTGCGAGGGCTCCATTCCACTTAGCCGAGGTGGGTTTCGGAGTGCAAGGAACCCCTTCCCAGGTTGTAGTCTCAGCTGGAGCCTTCATCACTGAGTTTTTTTTGTTTTGAGGTAAGAGTCCCACTCTGTTACCCACGCTGAAGTGGCACAATCTTGGCTCTCTGCTTTCTGGGTTCAAGCAATTCTTCTGCCTCAGCCTCCCAAGTAGTTGGGATTACAGGCACATGTCACCACAGCTGGCTAATTGTTGTATTTTTAGTAGAAATGGAGTTTTGCCAAGTTGGCCAGGTTGGTCTCGAACTCCTGACCTCAGGTGATCCACTTGCCTTGGCCTCCCAAAGTACTGGGATTATAGGCATGAACCACGGCGCCCGGCCTCACTGAGCTACGTTTGTTCACCTTTGTCACTCTGATCCCAAACCAGAGGCTTCCGAGTACCCCTGCAGGTTTCTAAGATGGCAGTGGACCTTTTGTGGCCCCCTAGCTTGAAGTCCCCACATGGCGCCCACTGCTTTCAATATAAAGCCCAGGTGCTGTCTCAGAGCTGACAGCGCCCTCCAGAACCCGGGCTGCCCACTGCCCCTAGCCTCTGGGCTTTTCCCATGCCTGTCCTCCTGGATGTCCTCTCCCTCTTTCTTTCCTGGCTGAGTCTTCCACATCCTGCAAGACTCCACAGGGCCTCCCCTGAGCAGGATGAGCCCGGCTCCCCTAGTCCTCTGCATCCCTCTATTTGAATAGCAACCCAGGAGGAATGGCACGTCAGAGGACAGACCGTGGGCTTTAATCGGGCTTGAGGATTGTGACCTCCGGCCAGCTATTAAACCCCTGCCTGCCTCCATTTCTGCACCTCTAAAACGAGGCTGATAATAAAGGCACCTCCCTCAGGGGCTATTTTCCTAACTGAAGGGGTTAATATAGGTAACCTGCTTAGAACAGTGCCCAGTATAGCTTAAAGCTTAATAAATGTTAGCTTTGGCCATATGGTATTGGAATTGTTTATACATCTGTCCCCTCCACCCCAACACACACACGCAACCTAAACTGTCTACTCCAGTAGCCACTATCTATATATTAAATTCAAGTAAATTAAATTTAAAATTATTTTTTTTTTTGAGATGGAGTTTCACTCGTTGCCCAGGCTGGAGTGCAATGGCACAATCTCGGCTCACCGCAAACTCCACCTCCTGGGTTCAAGCGATTCTGCCTCAGACTCCCTAGTAGCTTGGATTACAGCACCTAATTTTGTAGTTTTTAGTAAAGACAGAGTTTATCCATGTTGGTCAGGCTGGTCTTGAACTCCTGACCTCAGATGATCATCCCGCCTCAGCCTCCCAAAGTGCTGGAATTACAGGCGTAAGCCACCATCCCTGGCCTCATTAAGTTTTTAAAAATTAAAAATCCAGTTCCTTAGTCACACTAGCCACATTTCAAATGCTTAACAGCCACGTGAGTCCAGTGGGTACCATAATGGGCAGCACAGCTAGAAAACATTCCCATCACAGCAGACAGTTCCAGTGGGTACCCTAAAGGAAGCACCCCACTAGACTGTGAACTTGAAGGTGGGGAATTCTGTCACTCATCTTTGGGCCCCCCAGTGTCTAACCTGGTGCCTGCTACATAGCAGACCATACTGTATGAGCATCTGGATCGCATAATTTTATAGGTTCTGTAAGGAAACTTTCTAAGAAAGCAAGTAAACTGCTGAGGGTCACACAGAGATTTCAGGTCCATGTCCCTTCCAAGTGAACATTCTATGACTGCCCAGCTTTCTCCCCAAGGCATCTCCCTCCCTGGCCTTCCGAAGTGGCCTGACCCAGTGTCCCCCTTCTCCTTGGAAACTGGCTTTCTGCTCTGGTCCCTGGGGATCCCTGTCCCTGGTCAGGCCACTGCAGCCCCTCTCTCCCTCCAGGGGCCCGCTCCCAACCCTTGGTGCAGTTCCAGCGCCGGGCTGCTCGCCTACCTGTCAGCTCCACCTACAGCCACCTCTGGGCCTCGCTCACGCCTGCCAGCACCCAGCAGGAAATGCGGGCTTTCCCTGCCTTCCTGGGCACTGAGGCCTCCAGCTCAGGTAACCTGGGTGCCCAGCGTGGATGGGGTCTCCCTGGGCCCAGGATCAGCCCTCAGCCCTGTGCCCTCATCCCTCAGGCAATGGCTCCTGGCTGGAGCTGATGCCCCTGGCTGCTGTGAGTGTGCACCTGCTGACAGGTAATGGGACAGAGGTGCCACTCTCAGGCCCCATTCACCTGTCCCTGCCTGTGCCCTCTGAGACTCGTGCCCTGACCGTGGGCACCAGCATTCCAGCCTGGAGATTCGACCCCAAGAGTGGTAAGTACCTCAGGGGGTTGCAGGTGCTGGAGCTGAGAGCAGAAAGTGGGACTTGAGTGGGAGGGACTCAAGTGTGACAAATCCCCGACCTCTCCCAGGGCTGTGGGTGCGCAATGGCACTGGTGTAATCCGGAAGGAAGGCCGGCAGCTCTACTGGACCTTTGTCTCCCCCCAGCTGGGGTACTGGGTGGCCGCCATGGCCTCTCCAATGGCTGGTAAGAGTGGTGGGGCAGTGGGGGTACAAGGCATGGGGGAGCGGACTGGGAGACTGGACTTCTGAAAGGCAGGAAGGGCATCCACACCTGGACGCTAAGCCCTCACCTGGCACAGGGCTGGTCACCATCACTTCGGGCATCCAGGACATTGGCACCTACCACACCATCTTCCTGCTCACCATCCTGGCAGCCCTGGCCCTGCTGGTGCTCATCCTGCTCTGTCTGCTCATCTACTATTGCCGGTGAGCACCAGGCTTACCCCACCTTCCTCTCCTCTCCTTTCCTCTGACTGAGGCCTGCACCTGTACAGGGCCCTGGGGCCCCAAAAATGCATAAAATCCACTTCTGGTCCTCAAAGGACAGACAGGAAAACTTCCTGCACACATGAAGGACCTGAGGGGCTGGTGCTTGTGGCTGAAGATAGCAGGGAGGTGGGGGGGAGGCAGGGCCCCTCCAGAGAGATCTGCCACTGCCCCTACTAGCCCTGCTCTCGCTCCCAGAGGACTCCAGGCCGGAGACACCCACAGACAGCTTCGGTGCTCCTCCCGGTTCTCACAGCACGCCTACATGCAAAGAAGTGCAGAGTTTACCTCCAGGGGAACCCCAAACGGACACGGCTCCCCGCCATCTCTCCTGAGTGCCCAGGCATTCTCCCCACCTCTTCCACTACATTCATCCCTTGTCTTGCATCTGAGGGGGTTCGAGGCCTACTCTGGCCCTCACCCTTTCCTGAGAGGCCCCCTCTGCTCCCTCTCTTCCAGGAGGCGCTGCCTGAAGCCGAGGCAACAGCACCGCAAGCTGCAGCTCTCGGGGCCCTCAGACGGTAACAAACGAGACCAGGCCACCTCGATGTCCCAGCTCCACCTCATCTGCGGGGGACCCCTGGAGCCCGCCCCGTCGGGGGACCCGGAGGCTCCGCCACCAGGCCCCCTCCACTCGGCCTTCTCCAGCTCCCGGGACTTAGCCTCCTCCCGAGACGACTTCTTCCGCGCCAAGCCGCGCTCTGCCAGCCGCCCGGCCGCCGAGCCTTCGGGTGCCCGTGGGGGCGAGAGCGCCGGGCTCAAGGGCGCGCGCTCGGCCGAGGGCCCTGGCGGGCTGGAGCCCGGCCTGGAGGAGTACCGGCGGGGGCCCTCGGGGGCCGCGGCTTTCCTGCACGAGCCGCCCTCGCCGCCGCCGCCGCCGCCCTTCGACCACTACCTGGGCCACAAGGGGGCGGCCGAGAGCAAGACCCCCGACTTCCTGCTGTCGCAGTCAGTGGACCAGCTGGCGCGGCCGCCGTCGCTGGGCCAGGCGGGGCAGCTTATCTTCTGCGGTTCCATCGACCACCTCAAGGACAACGTCTACCGCAACGTCATGCCCACCCTGGTGATCCCCGCGCACTACGTGCGCCTCGGCGGCGAGGCGGGAGCCGCGGGCGTGGGCGACGAGCCGGCCCCGCCTGAGGGCGCGGCCCCCGGCCCGGCGCGCGCTTTTCCCCAGCCCGACCCCCAGCGCCCGCAGATGCAGGGCCACTCGGGCGCGGGGGGCGAGGGCGGCGGCGGCGGCGGCGGCGAGGGCTGGGGGGGCGGGCGCGCGGCGCCAGTCAGCGGCTCGGTCACCATCCCGGTGCTGTTCAACGAGTCCACCATGGCGCAGCTCAACGGGGAGCTGCAGGCGCTGACCGAGAAGAAGCTGCTGGAACTGGGCGTCAAGCCGCACCCGCGAGCATGGTTCGTGTCTCTCGACGGGCGCTCCAACTCGCAAGTGCGTCACTCTTACATCGACCTGCAGGCGGGCGGCGGGGGGCGCAGCACCGACGCCAGCCTGGACTCGGGTGTCGACGTGCACGAGGCGCGGCCCGCGCGCCGCCGGCCCCCGAGGGAGGAGCGAGAGCGCGCCGCGCCTCCGCCGCCACCCGCGCCCCCGCGCCTGGCGCTCAGCGAGGATACCGAGCCCAGCAGCAGCGAGAGTCGCACGGGCCTCTGCTCTCCCGAAGACAACTCGCTGACGCCGCTGCTGGACGAGGTGGCGGCGCCCGAGGGCCGGGCGGCCACGGTACCCCGGGGGCGGGGCCGCAGCCGCGGGGACAGCTCCCGCAGCAGCGCTAGTGAGCTGCGGCGCGACTCGCTCACTAGCCCGGAGGATGAGCTGGGGGCAGAGGTGGGCGACGAGGCTGGAGACAAGAAGAGCCCGTGGCAGCGGCGGGAGGAGCGGCCGCTGATGGTGTTCAATGTCAAGTAGCGCCCGCGCCGGGCCTGGCACCGCCCCTTCTGCGCGGGTGCGCGCCCTGGGGGCCTGTGGGGCCCTCATGCGTTGCCCCCAGCCCTAGGCCCGAGAGGGGCCCAGGGGCCTCGGAGCCGTTCCGTGGTAGGTGCCGGGTTGTGTCTTACAAGGGACCCTGTGTCTGCCTCCAAGCCGGGGAGGAGGGGGGTCCAGCCCTCATGGGGAGGTGCCGGGGAGGAGGGCTGGGGGGAAGCAGTGCCTGTGTAGTGTGGCTGTATATAGAAAGCTCTATTGTGGGAAAGCAGGAGGGGTGACCCAGCCTCAGCTGCTAGTGTGAGGGCTGGGAAGGGCGGGGGCGTTCTCTATGGCCCCCTGGGAGGGGTTGGGAGTGCTGCTTGCTGACTAGCCCACCTCTGGGCTACGATGTCACAGGGCTGGTGGCTGGGGCAGCTCTGGGGACTAGGGGGTAATGTGATGACGGCGGCTGTGGGCAGCAGCAAATATAAACTGGTGAGGTTAAGGCCGTGTGTGTCTTTCTGTGGGGAAGGGGAGGGGAGTGCTGGCAGTGGAGCGAACTCTGGCTCTGGGGCCCTGGGGAATGCAGGCAAGGCGGCAAATCAGACGCTGTTAAGAAAGTGTACAAACTTTATTGGAACGCGCACGCGCACACGCACACACACACCCCTGTGAATAGGGAAAAGCACCTGGCCACAGGGTCTACAGAAACGGGGAGGAGATGGCAGCTTGTAATGTGGCTTTTGCCACAACCCCCTTCTGACAGGCAAGGCCTTAGATTGAGGCCCCACCTTCCATGGTGATGGGGAGCTTAGAATGGGGGCCAGGGAGAATTTGGTTGGGGAGAGGTGCTAGGGAGGCCTGAGCAGAGGGCACCCTCCAAGTGGGGTCCTGAGGGCTGCAGAGTCTTCAGTCCTGTCCCTCACAGCAGCTGTCTCAAGGCTGGGTCCCTCAAAGGGGTGTCCCAGTGCAGGGTTTCCCTGCGCAAACACTTGGTGCCCTTGGCTGAGCAATGGAAGCCGGCAGGACAGCAGTGGCGCTGATCGGCACAACAGACACCCTGGATGGTCAGAGTGGAACAAGAGGGTTGGACATGGCGGGACTGGGTCCCTGGCCATACCGAGCCCCAGGGTGGGGGGTGTCACTGACCTGGCGGTAGGGACAGCAGGCCCAGCCCCCTTGGCTGTCTCGGCAGCAGGTCTGGTCATCATGGCAGAAGTGCCCTGCCCCACATTCCACGTCCCTCATGCCCACATGAGGGCCACGGGCCAGGAAGGTGGCAGGCTGGGCAGAGACCACTTCCTTCTCGCAGGATCGGGCCTTCACGTTGCAGGTATAGCCAGCTGGGCAGCAGTGCTGGCGATCCTCACAGCACACAGCCTGGTGGGGAGAGGGTGCAGAATGGCATTATGTTCCTGTCCCCTCGCCGGGCTTAGCTCCCTTATCCAGGGGAAGGCAGGGAGGCACTCACATGGGGCAGCTGGCAGCAGGCCCAGCCCCCGCCCAGGCTCGGGCAGCAGGTCTGTCCAACTGGACAGCTGGTGTGCTGGTCGCAGCCGATGTCTCTGGGGTGGGATCCGGAAGCCCGGCGGGCAGGCATCTTCTCCAGCCCAGCCACGATCTTGGGTCCCCGATGACACTGCCCCTCAACGACACACGTGTAGCCCTGGGGGCAGCAGTGCTGGTGGTCCGAGCAGCAGACAGCCTGGGGGTGGGCAGAAAAGGCCATTCTAGGTAGCCACATGTGGGGCACAGCGTCGAGCCCCTACCTCTCCAGCCCGCCTTTGCTGCTTATAGCATCTCCAGCTGGGGATGAATCTGACAGAGCTGAGTGCCACCTATGGGTGAAGCAGAGGGCAGAAAGCAAGAGGAGTCTGGCCACCACCTTCCCAGGCCAAGGTGCTGTCCTCTCCCATGTACCTCTGGGGCTGAACAGCAGCCCCACTCCCCAGACATGAGTTGGCAGCAGGTATTGGAGGGGGGACAGCTTGTGACGTTATCACAGGGGACGTCTCTCTTCAAGGCTTGCGGGTCCAGCAGGCTGAGGTGAGCTGGGGCCTTCTCCATCCAGGGTACCTGGTGGGTCCCCTGTTCACAGGTACCCTTCTGTGTGTCACACGTAAACCCTGAGGGGCAGCAGTGTATGTGGTCCTCACAGCACACAGCCTATGGCAGACAGGAAGGGCCAGTGGGCACTGGGGTCCAGCTGGCTGCCACAGTGCTCAGTCCACCCACCCACCACCCCTGAGTACCTGTGTAAAAGGGCAGCAGCCCCAGGCCCCCGACTGTAGGCGGCAGCAGGTGTAACCATCTGGGCAGCTCACCTCCATGTCGCATTTCACATCACCCACTGTGAGGAAGGCAGAGAGGACCCTCAGGGGTATCCACCCTTTGCCACCTCCACAGCTGGAACCAGGTGTTGAAGATGGAGGGTACCATTTACGCCACCGTGCAGTGATCTTACTGCCAGGCCCAAAATGGAGGAAAGGGGCCCCTCCCCTGAATCTGTGCCTGCCTCTGGTACCTGTGTGCGCAGGCAGCTTGGTGAGGAGGTCCGTAGCATGCTCCTTGGAGAGGCACTTATTCTGGATCAGGTCACACACAGTGTTTTGGGGGCAACAGTGCAGGTGGTCGGAGCAGCAGGTGGCCTGAGTGGGACAGGGGTGGGTTTTTGTCACTTCTAGGCTCAGTAGCGCACAGGGAGCAGCCAGTCTGATGGCTGGCACTGCCCCAATCCCCCACTAGGGGGTGGCATGAGTCCAGCATCAGCCAGGCTCCCAGCAAGGAGCCAGCCAGCCCTAGGCCCCAGAGCCCCTGTAAGGTGCATGTCAGGGCCAGGTGGCTGGGGGCACACAGCCAAGCTGGCTCCAGCCCCTCACTCACATTGGGCATTGGGCAGCAGCCATACTTCCCACTGGGCAGCTCACAGCAGGTAGAACCATCAGGGCACTGGGACCGTGCATCCGGACACATGACCGAGCTGGACAAAGCCACTGGAAGAGGAGCAAGCATGACGGGCACCCAGGGTGGAGGGGACTTTTTCCCACACTTGGAGTCAAAGTGAGGCACCGCCCCAGCCCCGACCTGATACTCTCCCACTTCTTCACCTGCCCTATTAGTCCTCTGTGCAGGGATCTTCTTTGCCAGAGGATGGGTGCCCGTGGGTGTGACGCATCGGATGTGAACCAGGTCGCAGGAGGCACCATGCGGACAGCAGTGCACCCTGTCTTCACAGCAAGAAGCCTGAGGAAAGACGGTCCTGACTCTGTCTTCACCCCCCTGCCCCCAGCCCCCACCCTCTGCCCCTACCTCCCTCCACATACCCCCATCTCCCCAGATTTGTACCTGGGGCATGGGACAGCACCCCCAGGAGCCATCAACCATAATGCAGCATGTGGAGGAGTCAGGGCATTCAAATTGGCTATCAGGGCACTGGACGGCACCCATGGAGTTGTTACCTGTGGACCAGATGACCCAGGATTCTACCAATCCACTCAGGGAAAGTGACTCCCCCATCACGCAAGAGCTAGTGGCACCAGAGTCTGCAGGCCCAGCTACTGGGGCTTGGGGGTGACACTAGGGCTCAGTAATCTAGGCATGCCTAACTCACCCTCCTCACGGTCCAGCCCCTCCCTCAGCAAGGTGGCATGGGGCAGGAGCATCCATTGACCATGTTGGTATTAGACTGGCCCAGCCCAACCTCCCCCACCCCCACAATGCCTGGGCCTGGAGTTTTGCACTTTCTCCTGCCCCCTCCTGTCCCCAGTGCTGCCCTTCTATCCGCAGCAGGGGTGTTGCTTAGTACAGATGCCACACATGAATGAGGGCACGAGAGCAGGAATCGGGGCTACCCAGCCAGCTGGGCTCCTGGGTTCCAGGCTCTACATGCTGCCCGTCTGCCCTGCACCCGCACCCTGGCTGCACCTGATCTTTGGAAGCAGGATTGCCCTTCTGCACTGCAGTGGAAGCCCCTTGGGCAGCAGTGATGGCCATCCCCGCATGCCACAGCCTGTGGGACACAGAGAAGCCTGCATTAGCAAGGCCCTTTTATCTGCAGGTAGGAGAGTGCAGGAAAAGCATAAATGAAAACATGAGTCCCTCCATCAGGCTGATGGCACGCTTACCTCTGGGAAGGGGCAGCAACTGGAAGTCCCTGAGACAGTGAGGAGGCAAGAGTGGCCGGCAGAGCAGTGGGCATCAACCTGGCAGGGGCCACCCAGAGGCCTGCTCAGTGTTGTGGGCCATTTATCCTGGAAAGACAGGGGAGATGATAAACCACAGACTGGCATCTGGCATCCTCCTCCGGCAATCCAAGATGACCCTTTGGGAAAACCCAGGCTTCCAGCTCTTGCCTAGGCTGAGGGGCGCTCACCAGAAGGGGGCTGCAGCAGCTGTAGCTGGCTCCTCCGGGGTCCAGGCAGCAGGCCACAGGGCAGAACTGACCATCTGGGCACCAAGTTCCAGCCACCAGCCCTGCTGTTAAGGCCACCCAGCTCACCAGGGTCCACATGGTCTGCCTGCAAAGTACCAAGGAGCATCTGGCAACTGCTTAAGCCCATTCCACCCTTGATTCTGAGGCCACTCAGTCCCCCAGCCCCAGGCCAAGGTCCTGGCCTGGGACTGCCTGAGCCTCTTCAACACCTCCCTGTCCAGGCAGGCAAAAAGCTGCAGGGGCTAAGTCGGCTGACTACAGCGCCCTGTGTGTGACACACGCCTCAGCGCGTGCGGACCTGTGAGCATGAATGCTGACATGTGTATACCTGTGCGTCTGAATCCCCAACGCATGGTCTAACAGCTGGGCCTCGCTGGGCAGGCTTACAAGTCAGGAAGATGTGATTTTTGGGGGTCTGATCTGTGCAGATGTGGGATATCTCTGAGGTGAGGGGAAGGCATCAGTAGCCATGGGAGAGGACAGGGCTGGAGGGCAGAGAGGGAGTCCCCCCCCAAAAAACCAGGGTTCCCCTCCAGATGCCTCCTTGCCTGACATCATGTTCATACCTGTACCCCAGTAAGGCTTGCGGGAAGCAGCCACATGAGGACATGAGAAACCACAGGGGTGAGAAGGTTGTGAAAAAGGAAGTATGGTGGCTAGCAGAGTCTGGGCTGCCCTCCCCAGAGGCCAGTCACCACCTGCCATTAATGTCCCCTCCTCGCCAAGGGAAAGGGACACAGGCTGAGTCAGCCTTTGAGACACCTGTGTTCTGAGGGTCCCCCACACCTCTAGGGCCCTCTGAGATTCCCCAAGCATGCTAATCCCCATCCCTGCCTCTCCCTCTATTCTGGAAGTGAAACTCAGCCACATGTGGAGAGAGACCACGTGTGACCACTGGGCTGCCCATCTGAGTCACCAGGAGGAACTGAGCCTTGAGTCTCTGTGGGGAGCAGCCTCTCACTTCCTAAACAACTCTTCTCCCAGGCTCAGCTAGCCCAGCTAGCTCAGGGGGGTGGCCAGAGAGGTTACACAGCCTGAAGGAGTGAAAACAGTCTTGTAACTGGCTTCTAAGCCAGTTACAAGACACTTCATATTTTATTTCTGTGCAACCACCATCCAAAGTAGTAATTAACATCTTTACTTTTATTTTAGAGATGAGGTATTGCTATGTTACCCAGGCTGGACTCAAACTCTTGGGATCAAGCAATCCTCCCACCTCAGCCTCCCAAGTAGCTGCGACTTCAGGTGCGTGCCACCACACCTGCTCATTTTTTTTTTGAGACGAAGTTTTGCTCTGTCGCCCATGCTGGAGTGCAATGGCATGATCTCGGCTCACTGCAACCTCTGCCTCCTGGGTTCAAGTGATTCTCCTGCCTCAGCCTCCTGAGTAGCTAGGACTATAGGCACATGACACCATATCCAGCTAATTTTTGTATTTTTAGTAGAGATGTGGTTTCACCATGTTAGCCAGGATGGTCCTGATCTCTTGACCCGGTGATCTGCCTGCCTCAACCTCCCAAAGTGCTGGGATTACAGGCATGAGCCACCGCATCCAGCTACCACACCGTTTTATATAAGGGACTTGAGCATCTGCAGATTTTGGGGTCCTGAACCCAGTTCCATGAAGGGACACCTATAACACGTCACACATCAGGTCATTGTGACAACAGGCTTTGATGGGCCCAGAACATATTGGACCTGGGTTCATATTACTAGCGGCACGATGGACAGTGCCTGGAAATGGACCCTAAGCCCCAGGGGGATAGATGCATCAGGTAGGACAAAAACGGTACAGGGACTGCCTGGAAATCGCACTTGGGTCCTAATCCTAGAATTGCCAACTGTGATGGCCTGAGAAGTTGCTCCCTGTCTGTGCCTCAGTTCCCCCAGGAGTCTCTGTGTGGACACCACTGTGGGGGAGTGGCAGGAAATCTCCCCACCCAGTCACTCACACCCTCTGCTCCACCTGGCTTTCCTCAAGTGCCCCTCCCCTAAGTCAACATCCCCAAGAGGCCACCTCCTGGCCAGATAAGGGTGAAGTTGACTGGTACTGGACAGTGGACCCTCTCCTCAGCCTCACAGCTCCTGGGCAAAGCACCTGCAGCTGGCACCACATGCTTCCTGGGTGTTCTCAGCAGGCTGTCTGCTGCCCTGGCTTGCTGGGAAGGGGAGCCTGTCTGCACAGGACTGTTCGGCTCCCTGGTGAGTTACCTGTGCATGTGCCCCCTCCTGTTTACACTGAGTTGAAGGAGTATACTGTACGTTTCTACTCAATACATGCACGGGCATACAGAAGCAGGGATGAGGAGGAGAGCCAAACACACCCTCTCATCGCCACCCTACACCACCAAAACAGCCAGAAAGGACAGCAGCCTCTTCAAGCCCTAGCTCTGTTATCTTCCACTAGGTGGCACTCCCCGACTCCGAGTGCCAAGCGGAGAGGAAATTCCCAAAAGGGGAGCCAACCTCGCTGCAAATGAGCAGGAAAAGGTGGCTGGGAGAGGCGGAAGTTAGCTCGTCCCACCCCCTACAAGAGGAAGTAAGGAGGAGCCAGACCAGGTTCTGTCACCACTCCCAAGTCCCTACTACCTTCGAGAAGCCAAAGTCTCAGGTCCGATTCCCAGGCCCTTGGAGCTCCCAGCCCAGGGTCGCGCGCCCCTCTGGCTCCAGGCTGCCGCGGGGACCACCCAGCACCACCGCGAGAGGGGAAGACGCCGGCACCTACCGATAGCGGTAGATCTGGCGCAAGAATGGCGTGGTCCCTGCTTTGGGGGAAAGGACTTCAGCTTCCCGGAATGCTGGGGAGGGAGAGCCCCCTTCTAACGGGGGTCACTGCAATTACTGCTTCCTCTCCCCCATATAACTCCTTCCAGTGTATAGGAACGCCCAAAGGAGTTTCAATAAGCGGGTATTCTGTCGTCTCCGGCTGATACTCCAGGGTAACCCCAAGCGCACATGGCCCTGGCCAGGCCCCTGGGTAGGAGAGGTCTGCGCGGCCGCCCTCCTACCTGCGTTCGGGTCCGCGGTCCCTGGGTAGCAGCAGCCAGTCAAGCAGCTCACGGACTACAAACCCCAGCGCGATGACCCGCCCACCTCAGTTTCCATTGGCCAGAGGTCCGGGATACGACGCTTCCATTGGCTACTTATCGACGTAGAGGCGGGGCCAGCCTGGGATGCTGTGTTTTTTTTCTACTCAAATCACTCACCTCCCGGCTTCCTTTCGCCCCACACCCCATTTCTAGGGATCATGTGATTGGGGAATCATGTGACGCCGGGCCAGCCTCAACAGGGCAGCCGGTGCTCTCCTTGCTGCCTTCCCACACCCATCCTGCAGGCGCCTGGGGGAGTTTGCTAGAGATGATAGCGTGTGTGGGGCATTGGGAATATTTGTGCTCTCCTTTTTATTTTTCTTTTCTTTTTTTTTTTTTTAATTTCCCCTTTCTATTTTTTAGAGTGATGGTTGCCCTAGCTGATCATAGCTTACTACAGCCTGCAACTCCTGATCCCAAAGCGATCTTCCCACTGCAGCCCCTCAAGGCGCTGGGATTACAGGCGTGAGCTACCGGGCTGGCTCCTTCGCTCCCATTCTATCCTGCCCTGCCCTGCCCTGTCCCGTCCTGCCCTATTCTGCAAACTCGGATGACATGCTAGGCAGGCCCCAGACGGAGTTGAAGGATGGATTTGAAGACAAAGATAAGCAGCCCCAAGCCCTTTCCTCAAGGAGTCAGCGGGGCGGGAGCGGGGGGCAGGGGTTGGTAGGAGACAGGCTCAAGCTGGATCTTATTTATTTATTTTTGAGACGGAGTTTCGCTCTTGTTACCCAGGCTGGAGTACAATGGCGCGATCTTGGCTCACCGCAACCTCTGCCTCCTGGGTTCAGGCAATTCTCCTGCCTTGGCCTCCTGAGTAGCTGGGATTACAGGCACTCACCACCGTGCCCAGCTAATTTTTTGTATTTTTAGTAGAGACGGGGTTTCACTATGTTGACCAGGATGGTCTCGATCTCTTGACCTTGTGATCTACCCGCCTCGGCCTCCCAAAGTGCTGGGATTACAGGCGTGAGCCACAGCGCCTGGCATTGGATCTAATTTAAGATAAAAGATTGTGCGCAGGTGCCAGGTGTACGGAGTAGATTGGCTTCAAGTGGGGAAAAAGCGGTTTTGTTGTTGTTTTCTTTCTTTCTTTTTTGAGACAGAGTCTAGCTCTGTAGCCCAGGCTGGAGTGCAGTGGCGCGATCTCTGCTAACTGCAACCTCCGCTTCCCGGCAAGCTATTCTCCTGCCTCAGGCTCCCAAGTAGCTGGGATTACAGGCGCCTGGCACCACGCCCAGCTTGCTTGCTTGATTGATTGATATTTAGTAGAGACAAGGGTTTCACTGTGTTGGCCATGCTGGACTCGAACTTCTGACCTCATGATCCACCAGCCTCGGCCTCCCAAAGTGCTGGGATTACAAGCGTGAGCCACCGCGCCGGGCCGGGAGAAGAGAGATTTAATTCCACTTCAGGATCATCTCCTTGAGCTGAGTCTGGGAAGATTTTAACTGGCAGGTGGAGGGAGAGATTTTTGGAAGAGCCCTGGGAAACCAGATGGGAAGGGCAGGCTTGGCAGGGATTGAATGCCACGTTCAAATGACAGTGGGTTTCAGGCGCTGCTGGGTGCCTGGCACAGTCTGGGGTGCAGCAGGGGCTGTCAAAGGGGAAGTGGCTTCCTAGTCTTCATGGTCCTGCCTTCGAGGAATTGATACGGGGGAGTGAGGAGAGAAAATGTACCACAGAACAGATTAGCCAACGACAAGAGTCAGGCTGCTCCATACCAAAGGGCCTGGGCTAGGCAGAGATGGGTGATGGGAGATGGGCCAGGAGAGAGAAGAGCACCAGGGAAAGCCTGTGCTGGGCCAAGGAGGAAGGGCCAGTGTCTGCACAGGGGATGGAGACTGCTGCAGCCTGAGCAAGGAACTGGAGCTGAGGGTGAAGCAAGGGCAGAGGCACAGCTAGCCAAGCTCCAGGCGGCAGGAGTCTGAGCGGGGAAAGGGTGCCGAGCTGTGGAGTCAGGTGGCAGGGATTCTAAGCCTGGAGCTAGAACGGATCTAGACAGCAGATAAGACACCTGGCCTGCTGAGGACCTAGGACTAGTCTGTGCCCTGGTGACACATTTGTGCTGATTTTTCTTCCTGTGTATCTGGAGGCAAGGGAGTACAGTTTATGCTTCTATTGAAATACACAAAAAAAACTTTCATGAAATAATGGGTGAATCAATCAATGAACCTATTAATTATAACCATCCAGAACCAGAAAAAAAATACAGGTAGAAAAAAAAAAAGGTTGGGCTCAGTGGCTCACACCTGTAATCCCAGCACTTTGGGAGGCTGAGGTGGGTGGAACACAAGGTCAGGAGTTCAAGACCTGTCTGGCCGATATAGTGGAACCCCACCTCTACTAAAAAATACAAAAAATTAGCTGGACATGGTGTCAGGCGACTATAATCCAGCTACTTGGGAAGCTGAGGCAGGAGAATTGCATGAACCCGGGAGGCAGAGGTTGCAGTGAGCCGAGATCATGCCACTGCACTCCAGCCTGGACAACATTGCAAGACTGTCTCAAAAATAAATAAATAAATAAATAAAACACCTAAACTGACTGAAACAAATATTACAAAGTCTAATCGTCAAAGTAGTGATTCTTGAGCAGCAGCGATTTTACGGGCCAGGGACATTTGGGAGTGTCTGGAGACAATCTGGGTTGTCACAACTCAGGGTGGAGGGGCACTGGCATCTGGTGGGTAGGGCCAGCAATCCCGTAAACATCACTCAACACTGAACAATACCCCACAACAGAGAAGTATCCTGCTCGAAAGGTCAATAATGCTAAGACTCAAATACCTACTTCACAAACGTTTTTCTCTCTCTCTGTTTTTTATTTTTTTTAATTATTTTTTATTATTTTATTTTTTATTTTTTGAGACGGAGTTTCACTCTTGTTACCCAGGCTGGAGTGCAATGGCACAATCTCGGCTCACCGCAATCTCCGGCTCCTGGGTTCAGGCAATTCTCCTGCCTCAGCCTCCCGAGCAGCTGGGATTACAGGCACGCGCCACCATGCCCAGCTAATTTTTTGTAATTTTAGTAGAGACGGGGTTTCACCATGTTGACCAAGATGGTCTCGATCTGTTGACCTCGTGATCCACCTGCCTCGGCCTCCCAAAGTGCTGGGATTACAGGCTTGAGCCACCGCCCCCGGCCTTTTATTTTGTTTTTTTAACATCAGAGGGGGGCCGGGCGTGGTGGCTCACGCCTGTAAGCCCAGCACTTTGGGAGGCCGAGGCAGGTGGATCACGAGGTCAAGAGATCGAGACCATCCTGGTCAACAAGATGAAACCCCGTCTCTACTAAAAATACAAAAATTAGCTGGGCATGGTGGTGAGCGCCTGTAGTCCCAGCTACTCGGGAGGCTGAGGCAGGAGAATTGCTTGAACGCAGAAGGCGGAGGTTGCGGTGAGCCGAGATTGTGCCATTGCACTCCAGTCTGGGTAACAAGAGCGAAACTCCATCTCAAAAAAAAAAAAAATTAGAGGGGTAAGTTACCATAACAAGGTCTGTAATCCCTACTCGGGAGGCAGGAGAATCGCTTGAACCCAGGAGGTGGAGGTTGCAGTGAGCTGAGATCATACCACTGCACTCCAGCCTGGGCAACAGAGCGAGACTCTGTCTCAAACAACAACAACAACAAAAAATTAAAGGTTGGGCGCGGTGGCTCATGCCTATAACCCCAGCACTTTGGGAAGCCGAGGTGGGTGGATCACGAGGTCAAGAGATTGAGACCATCCTGGTCAACAAGGTGAAACACTGTTTCTACTAAAAATACAAAAATTAGCTGGCCATGGTAGTGCGCGCCTGGAATCCCAGCTACTCGGGAGGCTGAGGCAGGAGAATTGCTTGAACCCAGGAGGCGGAGGTTGCAATGAGCCGAGATCGCGCCATTGCACTCCAGCCTGGGTAACAAGAGCGAAACTCCATCTATCTCAAAAAAAAAAAAAAAATTAAAGATAAATAAAATGTACAACTCAGTGGTGTTTAATGTCTTCAGAGTTATGCAGCATTGCTACAATCAGTTTAAGACCATTTCTATCACTGCAAAAGGCAGCCTTGTACAGTTTAGCTGTCACTATTCCCCCCACCCTCCCTGACTCTAGACAACCATGGGTCTACTCTCTACCTCTAGAGATTTGCCTATTTTGGACATTCCATATAAATGAGATTTTATAATATGTGATCTGCAACTGGCTTCTTTCACTTAGCGTCATGTTTTCAGAGCTTATCGTAGCATGTATCCGTATCTCATTTCTTTTTTGTTTGTTTGTTTGAGACAGTCTCACTTCGACACTCAAGCTGGAGAGAAGTGGCACAATCTCAGCTCACAGCAACCTCTCCTTCCTGGATTCAAGCAATTCGCCTGCCTCAGCCTCCTGGATAGCTGGGATTATAGGCAAGTGCCACGACACCCAGCTAAGTTTTATATTTTTAGTTGAGACATGGTTGTACCATGTTGACCAGTTTGGTCTCAAACTCCTGACCCACCTCAGCCTCCCAAAGTTCTGGGACTGCAAGCGTGAGCCACTGCATCTGGCTCTATTTTGTTTCTTTGTTTTTGAGACAGAGCCTTCCTCTGCCGCCCAAACTGGATTACAGTGGTGCCAGCTTGTACTGTAGCCTCAGACCCTCCTAACTCAGCCTCCTGAGTAGCTGAGACTACAGGCACATGCCACCACTCCCAGCTAAATTTTGTATTTTTTTTTTTTTAATTAATATGTTGCCTAGGCTGCTCTAGCCTCAAGTAATCCTGCTGCCTCAGCCTCCCAAAATGCTGACATTACAGATTACAGGTTTGAGCCACTGTGCCTGGCTTCATCATTCCCTTTTTTTTTTTTTTTTTTTGAGACAGGGTCTTGCTGTCACCCAGGTTGACGTGCAGTGGTGCCATCTCCACCTCTGCCTCCCAGCCTCAAGCGATCCTTCCACCTTGGCCTCCCAAGTAGCTGGGACTACAGGCGCGTATCACCATGTCCCGCTGATTTTTGTATTGTTTTTTGTAGAGACAGGGTCTTGCCATGATGCTCAGGCTAGTCTCACACTTCTGAACTCAAGAGATCCTCCCGTCCCACCCTCCCAAAGTGCTGGGATTACAGGAGTGAGCCACTGTGCCTGGCCTATACAAGGTTTTGTGTGGACATATGTTTTCATTTCTCTTGGGTATATACCTAGAAGTGGAATTAGTGGATTTTATAGTAATTCTGTTTAGCTTTTTGTGTAACTACCAACCTGTTTTCCAAAGCAGCTGCACCATTTTACATTCCCACCAGCAATGTATGAGGGCTTCAGTTTCTCTCTAGCCTCACCCACGGTTTTCAAAAATTTTCTTTTACTTTTTTTTAATCAGAAGCCCTAGAAGCTACAGCCTCACACACAGTTATCTTCTGTTATCATCTGACTTTCTTATCATAACCATCCTACGTCTTCAGTGTGGGCTGGCGGGCTGGAGACCCAGGAGAGCTGATTGTTGAAATCTGAGGATAGCCTGCCTGCCCGAGAATCTCCTCCAACTTGGGAAGGCGAGTCTTTCTGTTTTATTCAGGCCCATCCACATTATGGAGGACAATTTGCTTTACCCAAAGTTCGCTGATTCAAATGTTAATCTCATCCAAGAGGATCATCCATTGTAGCAGCAATGGAGATACATTGTTCTACCATCACAGTATTATTTGTTGATTTTTTGGTAGTATTTTCCTTCTTGTTGAACTGTGGGAGCTGTTTAAATATTTTGGGTATTGTGTAAGCTGCAGTGTTTCAGCTGTTTCCTCCCAATCTGTCTCTCATTTGTCTTTCTTGTTGTTATGTCATCTGAAATCTATTGGTCAATCTTCCTTTGTGGCTTCTGCTTCCCACCACCCGCTCCTTTGCTTAAGAAGTTACAGGCCAGGCAGGCACAGTGGCTCACGCCTGTAATCCCAGCACTTTGGGAGGCCAAGGCTGGCAAATCACTTGAAGCCAGGAGTTCAAGACCAGCCTGGCCAACATAGTGAAACCCTGTCTCTACTAAAAATACAAAAATTAGCTCGGTGTGGTTGTGCGCACCCGTAATCCCAGCTACTTGGGAGGCCAAGGCACAAGAATGGCTTGAACTTCGGAGGCAGAGACTGCAGTGAGCCAAGATGGCACCACTGCACTCCAACCTGGACGACAGTGTGAGACTATGTCTCAAAAAAAAAAATGGTTACATACTAGGCAGGCACAGTGGCTCATGCCTGTAATCCCAGCACTTTGGGAGGCCCCAGCCAAAGCGAAAGGATTGCTTGAGCCTAGGAATTTGAGACCAGCCTGGGCAACATAGGGAAACCCCATCACTTAAAAAAAAATCATCAAAAAATTTGAAGGTGGCCAGGCACAGTGGCTCATGCCTGTAATCCCACATTTGGGAGGCTGAGGTGGGTGGATCACCTGAGGTCGGAAGTTGGAAACCATCCTGGCCAACGTGGTGAAACCCCGTCTCTACTAAAAATACAAAAATTAGCCAGGCATGGTGGTGCACATCTGTAATCCCAGCTACTTGGGAGGCTGAGGCACAAGAATTGATTGAACCCGGGAGGTGCAGTTTGCAGTGAGGCACTCCAGCCTGGGAGGCAGAGTGAGACTCCATCTCAAAACTAAAACTAAAAATAAATCTGGCAACCCTGAGGCCTGAGGCTCAAGTGAGGGCACAGAAACAGCCGCCTCCCCGCCCCCACCTCTTCTTCCCCTCGCTGCCTGAGTCATCTCCGTGTGAATGACTGTTGAACCAGTTTCCGAGACGCCTGCCCTCATCATCAGGCACCTGATTGGTGTGCATACTGGGCCCCGCCTGGGCGCTCTGCCCGAAGGAGGCCCCAAGGAGGTGTGAGGGATAGGCTGACCCATACCATGAAGCCCTAGCCTGTCACAGGAAACCGCCCCCACTGTAAGAGCCCAGAGACAGTCACTCAGTCATCTGTCCTTTCTGGGCTTTGGAAAGGTGGGAGAGGGGAGAGGGATGGAGACCAGGAAGCCAGGCTGGGAACAGGGACTGGGAAAGAGGACACTTGGAGAGATCTTGCAATGGGAGCTTTAAGCTGTGTAGAAAGCTAGCCTGGAAGGGAGATTGGTACTCAGTGCTTTCACACATTACAGGGGAGGAAACTGAGGCTCAGGGGGAGGCTCAGGCTGAGGCCTTCTGACTGGAGGGCTTATATAGTGCCTGAAGTATTGAAATGCGAGATTAAAATTAACACCAAGACGAAAGTATGCCAAATTGCAGGGTCTTTTTTGCCGGCTACCACAGAGGACTCTCTCCAACCCATGGCCCCGAAAGGAGGGTGACAAGACCCTTTTATGCTTGTAAACCACCTCTGGGGTGAGGGTGTGGGGCGGGGGTGGGGGTGAAGGGATTCAGACATTCTGAAGGCCAGGAGATTCTGTAAATCACCTCCCGGGCAGAGAGGAAGGTGCGGGTCTCCGGACATTCCAAGGGCTAGGGGACTTGTTGTCACTTCGATTGTTACCTAAGTGGTTTACATCCTCTGGGCAGTGGTGGAATCCACAGATCTTAGTTACTTATTACAAGTCGCAGGGGCCAGGATGGAATTAGTTTGGGCTGCTTATTCTGGTCATTACTGGTAAGCAAAGGCCAGCAATTCTGGCAGTCACTGATAAGAAAAGGTAAGCAGTTGGCCAGGCACGGTGGCTCACGCCTGTAATCCCAGCACTTTGGGAGGCCGAGGCGGGTGGATCACGAGGTCAAGAGATCGAGACCATCCTGGTCAACATGGTGAAACCCCGTCTCTACTAAAAATACAAAAAGTTAGCTGGGCATGGTGGCGCACACCTGTAATCCCAGCTACTTGGGAGGGTGAGGCAGGAGAATTGCCTGAAACTAGGAGGCGGAGGTTGCAGTGAGCTGAGATTGCACCATTGCACTCCAGCCTGGGTAACATGAGCAAAACTCTGTCTCAAAAAAGAAAAAAAAAGAAAAAGAAAAGGTAAGCAGTTTTATTTACAGAAGCCAAGGTTAGCAGTCATTGTGAGGAGAATGGGGCAGCCGTTACAACTTATTTTTGGAAAACAGCTTTGTCTTTTATAAAATGGTGCTGTTCAGGCTCTAACTCTAGGCCAGCTATAGCACAGTGCCCACACCAGGGTTCTGGCTCCAGGCAAGTCTGGCTTCATGACCACATGATGAGGGCCCTGTGCTCAGAAGGGACCTGTGCTTTGTTTAAAGCTCTACAGGCTGGGCGCAGTGACTCATGCCTGTAATCCCAGCACTTTGGGAGGCCAAGGTGGGATGATCACTTGAGCCCAGGAGCTCCAGCCTGCAGTGATCTATGATTGCAACAGTGCACTCCAGCCTGGGCAAGAGAGCAAGACTCTGCTTCTAGAAAAAAAGATTTTTTTTTTTTTTTTTAGACGGAGTTTCACTCTTGTTACCCAGGCTGGAGTGCAATGGCGCGATCTCGGCTCATGGAGAACCCTCCTGGGTTCAGGCGATTCTCCTCCCTCAGCCTCCTGAGTAGCTGGGATTACAGGCACGCACCACAATGTCCAGCTAATTTTTTTGTGTTTTTAGTAGAGACGGGGTTTCACCATGTTGACCAGAAAAAAAGATTTTTTTTTAAGTTCTGATGTCACTGTCTTGAAATTATTAATACTTTTGTTTTTGAAACAGAGTTTTGCTCTTGTCACCTAGGCTACAGTCCAATGGCATGATCTCGGTTCACTGCAACCTCCGCCACACAGGTTCAAGTGATTCTCCTCCCTCAGCCTCCTGAGTAGCTGGGATTACAGGCACGCACCACAATGTCCAGCTAATTTTTTTGTGTTTTTAGTAGAGACGGGGTTTCACCATGTTGACCAGAAAAAAAGATTTTTTTTTAAGTTCTGATGTCACTGTCTTGAAATTATTAATACTTTTGTTTTTGAAACAGAGTTTTGCTCTTGTCACCTAGGCTACAGTCCAATGGCATGATCTCGGTTCACTGCAACCTCCGCCACACAGGTTCAAGTGATTCTCCTGCCTCAGACTCCCAAGTAGCTGGGATAAGAGGTGCCTGCCGCCACACCCAACTAATTTTTGTATTTTTAGAAGAGACAGGGTTTTACTACATTGGCCAGGCTAGTCTTGAACTCCTGACCTCAGGTGATCTGCCCGCTTCAGCCTCCCAAAGTGCTGGGATTACAGATTACAGGTGTGAGCCACTGTGCCTGGCCAGAGTTTTTTTTTTTTTTTTTTGGAGATAGAGTCTTACTCTGTCACATAGGCTGGCATACAGTGGTGTGATTGTGGCTTACTGCAGCCTTGAATTCCTGAGCTCAAGTGATCCTCCTGCCTAAGTCCCTGGAGTAGCCGGGGCTACAGGTGCACACTATTGTGCCCAGCTAATTTTATTTCATGTTTTTGTAGAGACGGGCTCTGGCCGTATTGCCAAAGCTGATCTTGAACTCCTGGGCTCAAGCAATCCTCCTGAGATACTGGGTTTACAAGCATGAGCCATGGGACCCAGCCTCAATCACTGTTTTAACAAAGTGTTATGTGCAAATATATATATATATATATATTTTTTGAGAGGTCTCGCTCACCCAGGCTGGCATGCAGTGGCGTGATCTCAGCTCACTGCAACCTCCACTTTCCAGGTTTAAACGATCCTCCTGTCTCAGCTTCCTGAGTAGCTAGGAACACAAGTGCATGCCACCATGCCCCACTAATTTTTTGTAGTTTTGGTAGAGACAGTTTCACTCTGTGGTTTGAGAGCAGCCTGGTCTTGAGCTTAAGTGATCCACCTGCCTCAGCTTCCCAAAGTGCTGGGATTACAGGCATGAGCCACCATGCCACCCACAAATGCATTTTAGTCAAATTATAACGCAAAGCAGCACCCTTGTCCTCCCCTTTCCCACCCCAGACAGGCAGGTGGCAGGTGCCAGAGGACAAGAGTCAGTGCTTTTCTGACTCTTGCCAAGAGGACAGTCCGGGAGCAGAGCAGACAGGGCTCTTCACTGCCCACTGAGCTTGGATTCCAGTGTGGCTTCTTGCCAGTTGGGTGACTTTGGCTTATTTTTTTGACCCTAAATTCCTTCATCTGTGAAACAGGCTCATTGGAATGCCTACCTCCCAGGGTGCTCGGGAAGCCTGGATGTAGCAAAACATCCTTGTGAAGTGCCTGGCACGTTACAGGTCCTCAATAAACAGCTGCTTCCTTCTCTCTCACTGCTATGTTTGAATGAATTTTGACCAGCAAATTGCATTTAGAACACAAAGAAATTCCCAATGATATAAAATCTGTTCCTACTAGAGTGGAAAGAAAAAATCCCTGAGCAAACCAAAGACAGAACCTCAGGTTCCCTAAACCCTTCCCAGCTCCTCCATGACACAGCCCCTGGGCCCACATCTAAGGACACTATGTCCTTCTCCTGGGAGGGGATGGCTACCGGGTCAAGAAGGCCCAGGAGGGGCCAGGCCCCATTTGGTGGTCTGACTGGTGCCCTGTGTCCCTGGGTATTTGGAGTACCCTTCACCACCTTGTTCCTTTTTCTGAGGTTGAGGATGGTTGGGTTGTTTCACCTCTGAGTGGTCCCTGAATTGCCTGGGGACTCTAGGAGTTGGAGCCCAGCTGTTGTCAAGGGCAGCGAGTAGACAGTTTGGGTGGTGTCAATGGAAGAACAGCTTGAGTTGTGGGCACTATTGACTCTTTGGCTGTGAGAGCTGGGAGCAGGAGTGGAGACGGCAAGAATCAGGCTTGTGTTTCAAATGCAGAGTTCCTATAACACTACGGAGAATGATCTCATTCATGGGCGTGTGAGATGCTAAAGTCTTATCCAGAATCATTAGCTAGGAAGCAGTAGTGTCGGTGCCTGAGTGCAAATCAATCAGAGCCCAGAGTTTTGTCCATTTCACCAGCTCCACTGGATGTCGACGCCAGCTCAGCTCATGGTCCTCATCCTCTGTTGGAAATGAATGCTTGGTGCCGCAAAGAAAAATTAGCACTGAGACAAAGGATCTTTTAGCAATGCAATTTTTACTTCCTGGATGGCAGGAAGGATACTCTCACTAGCCATCATGCCGTGAGAATACAATGAACAAAGGAAAACAGACAAATTTATCCCTTACACATCTGGGGTCATCCTTGCTGCTGTGTCTGATCTCCGTTGGCTGGAGCCAAACCTCACAACTTAAAGTAAAACCCGATTGGCTAATAACTTAAAACTTTTCTAAACAGGTAAAAGCAGTGGAGAGCTGGGACATACATGCCTGTGAGCACATCCAACACAGATATCTTGGTTAAAGTACAAGGACACAGAATGTACCATGTGCCTGTGAGCACGGCATGTCTAACAGCTACATAGGATAGGGCTTAACAAAGTTATTAGCACACTTATTTTTTAACAAGAAAGGAAACTTTAAAAAGGAACTTTTCTACTTCCCACATCTTCCCTCCCAGCCCACCTGAGCTCCCCTGGCCTTTCTCCAGGTGGGCCCTTTGTGAGTCAGGAGGTATCTGCTCCAACTGACTTGGATAGATTACTCAACTCCTCTAAGACTCGGTCTTCTGATCTGTAAAATGTGTAGGCAACAACCCCCTCACGCCCTTCACACAGTCATGTGAGGTTCAAACGGGATGATGGAGGTGAAAACATCTTGTAAACTGGTACATTAAAGGGCTGGACTACGTGAAACAGCCCTGCCCAGGGAGCTCAGAGAGGTCGGGTCAGAGTCATGTCCAAGAGCTCAGAGAAGGCAGAGAGAATTCAACTGCACAGACACAGGAGGGGCAGGAGCAGCCACCTCGGCCGCTGTTGCCATACCCCTCATCTCTCACCTTAAACTTTGGCAGCCCTAGGAAGGAAGTGGGGCCGGGAGTACTATTCTTTCCATTTAATTTTATTATTTTTTTAATTTGGCTATTTATTTATTTATTTTTGAGACAGAGTCTTGCTCTGTCACCCAGGCTGGAGTGCAGTGGTGCCATCTCAGCTCATGGCAACCCCTGTGTCCCAGGTTCAAGCAATTCTCATGCCTCCACTTCCTAAGTAGCTGGGATTACAGGACACACCACCACACCCGGCTAATTTTTGTATTTTGAGAGGGTTTCACCATGTTGGTCAGGCTGGTCTTGAACTCCTGACCTCATGATCCACCCACCTTGGCCTCCCAAAGTGCTGGGATTGCCAGCATGAGCTACAGCACTCAGCTTTCCATTTTAAAGATAAAGAAACTGAGATCCAGGAGGGAGACAAGGTCCCTGATGAATTAGCAGAGAAACCTGTACTCAAATGTATATCAGGGAACTTTAATTCAATCTCTTCCGCTAGGATGATAGCTGGCATACTTGATTTCAGTGTGGTTTTTTTTTTGAGACAGACTTTCACTGTTGTTACCCAGACTGGAGTGCAATGGCACGATCTTGGCTCACCGAAACCTCCGCCTCCTGGGTTCAGGCAATTCTCCTGCCTCAGCCTCCTGAGTAGCTGGGACTACAGGCACGCGCCACCATGCCCAGCTAATTTTTTGTAGAGACGGGGTTTCACCATGTTGACCAGGATGGTCTCGATCTCTTGACCTCGTGATCCATCCGCCTCGGCCTCCCAAAGTGCTGGGATTACAGGCTTGAGCCACCGCGCCCGGCCAATTTCAGTGTTTTTAAAAGGTAGGTCCTGTTAATGTTTATTGAGATTTATATTGTGCCAGGCTCTTTCATCTTTAACACAATCCTTTGAGAGAGGTACAATTATTATTCCCATCTTACAGTGAAATAACTACGGCTAAGCACTGTGGTATAATACTGGCACTTTGGGAGGTGGATGCAGGAGGATCACTTGAGCCCAGGAGTTTGAGACCAGCCTGGGCAACATAGTGACACCCCATCGCTATAAAAAATAGACAAAATTAGCTGGGTGTGGTGGTGCATGACTGTATTCCCAGTGACTGGAGCAGGGAGCGGGGAAGGTGTCCAAGGTGGGAGAATCGCTTTAGTCCAGGAGACAGAGGCTGCAGTGAGCTGTGATTGTGCCACTGCACTCTAGCCTGGGCAACAGAGTAAGAGACCCCAACTCAAAATATATATATATATGTATTAGCCAGGTGAGGTGGCACACTCCTATAGTCCCAGCTACTTGAGAAGCTGGAGCAGGAGGATCACTTGAGCCCAGGAATTCAAGGCTGCAGTGAGCTATGATCACACCACTGTACTCCGGCCTGAGCAACAGTGAGACCCCCATCTGAAAAAAAAAAAAAAAAAAAAAGACCCCTAAGGGAAGGTCCCACAGCTGAAATGAATCCAGGTCTGGCCCAGATCCTGAATTTGTAATCACCTCTTACCATATACTTTTCCTTTAATTTCATTTCCTTCTTTCCTTCCTTCCTTCTCTTTTCTTTATTTCTTTTCTTTTCTTTTTTTTGAGACGGAGTTTCGCTCTTGTTACCCAGGCTGGAGTGCAATGGCGCGATCTCGGCTCACCGCAACCTCCGCCTCCTGGGTTCAAGTGATTCTCCCACCTCAGCCTCCTGAGTAGCTGGGATTACAGGCACGCGGCACCATGCCCAGCTAATTTTTTTGTATTTTTAGTAGAGACAGGGTTTCACCATGTTGACCAGATGGTCTCGATCTCTTGACCTCGTGATCCACCCGCCTCGGCCTCCCAAAGTGCTGGGATTACAGGCTTGAGCCACCACGCCCGGCCTTTATTTCTTTTATTTTCCTTCTTTCCCTCTCTTATTCTTTTTTTTTTTTTTTTTTTTTTTAAGAGATGGGGTCTCGCTATGTTGCCCAGGCTGGAGTGCAGTGGCTATTCACAGGCGCGATCCCACTACTGATCAGCACAGGAGTTTGTTGTTTTTTGGTCTTTTGTTTTGAGATGGAGTTTCACTGTGTTAACCAGACTGGAATGCAATGGCACAATCTCGGCTCACTGCAACCTCTGCTGCCTGGGTTCAAGCAATTCTCCTGCCTCAGCCTCCTGAGTAGCTGGGACTACAGGCACTCACCACCGTGCCCAGCTAATTTTTGTATTTTTAGTAGAGACGGGGTTTCACCATGTTGACCTGGATGGTCTTGATCTCTTGACCTCGTGATCCACCTGCCTCGGCCTCTCAAAAGTGCTGGGATTATAGGCGTGAGCCACCGTGCCCAGCACGGGAGTTTTTGACCTGCTCCGTTTCCGACCTGGGCCGGTTCACCCCTCCTTAGGCAACCTGGTGGTCCCCCGCTCCCGGGAGGTCACCATATTGATGCCGAACTTAGTGTGGACACTGGATCGTCATAGCTCACTACAGCCCAGAACTCCTGGGCTCAAGCGATCCTCCAGCCTCAGCCTCCCAAGTAGCTGGGACTACAGGTACGTGACACTGTGCCCAGCGGCTCTTTTTCTCTCTTCTTTCTCTCTCTCTTTCTTTATGCTTTCTCTTTCCTTCCTTTTCTTTTTTTTTTCTCTTCTTTTTCTTTTTGACAAGGTGTTGCTGTATCACTGGCTGGACTGCAGTGGTGTGAAATTAGCTCACTGTCACCTCAGACTCCTGGGCTCAAGGTGATCCTCTGCCTCAGCCTCCTCACCAGGCTAAATTTTTAATTTTTTGTAGAGACAGGGCTCTCACTTGTTGCTCAGGCTGGTCGTCAACTCCTGGCTTAATCCTGCCTTGTCCTCCCTAAGTGTTGGGATTACAGGTGTGAGCCATCTCCCCGGCCTCAGAAGGCTTTTCCGATGTAAGCTCATGTGACATACCCTGCCTCTAACATGAGTGCTCCCCTCCTCCCAGCCTGCTCCACCCTCCCTTGGCTCTCACCACTGGTTAATCTCCATCATGTTCCTGGACTCCCTAGCTGCCCCTTTTCTAACCCACCCCAGATATTCTGTCACATGACCCTGTTTTATTGCCCGCACACATCTTGCTGTCTGAAATTGTCTTCTTTATTTACTCATTTGTTTGGGTCCCTACATTAGACAGTGTGAGTGTGAACTTTATTTTTATTTATTTATTTTTTTAAGATAGGGTTTCTCCATGATGGCCAGGCTGGTCTTGAACTCCTGACCTCAGGTGATCCACCCACCTCGGCCTCCCAAAGTGCTAGGATTACAGGCGTGAGCCACCGCGCCCGGCAGGTGTGGACTTTATGTGGCTTGTTTGGCTTTCTTCCTGCTGTGTCCCAGGGCCAACAACAGTATTTGGCTCATGACAAACACTCAAAAAAACTTTTTTGGGTGGCCGGGTGCAGTGGTTCACACCTGTAATCCCAGCACTTTGGGAGGCCAAGGCGGGTGGATCACGGGGTCAGGAGATCAAAACCATTCTGCCTAATATGGTGAAATCCTGTCTCTACTACAAATACAAAAAATTAGCCGGGTGCGGGGGCACGCGCCTGTAGTCCCAACTACTCGGGAGACTGAGGCAGGAGAATCACTAGAACCTGAGAGGTCGAGGTTGCAGTGAGCCGAGATCACGCCCAGGCTGGAGTGCAGTGGGCTCCATCAACCTCTAGCCTTAGCCGAGTAGCTGGGACTACAGGTGTGTGCCACCACGCCCAGCTAATTTTTCGTATTTTTAGTAGAGACGGGGTTTCACTGTGTTAGCAGGATGGTCTCAAACACCTGACCTCAGTGTCTGCCTTGGCCTCCCAAAGTGCTGGGATTACAAGTGTGAGACACCACACCTGGCCTCTGCAACTTTCTTAACAAGATCAGATTCAAGGTGTGCTTTGGGTAATACCTGCTTTGTAGCCCTCCTCTAAGATTCAAAAATGAAATTCATAGGTAATATAAGTGTCCTACATACATTTTTAGACATCTGTATAAAGTTCAGTCTGTCATATAGAGGACAAATAAAAAGAAAGTAATTTATAACAAAATAATATATCTGTGAATGCAAAAGCTCAGGCTTAGCCACACAAAAGAACATACACTTAGGCTGGGCAAGGGTGGCACACGCCTGTAATCCCAGCACTTTGGGAGGCCAAGGAGGTCAGATCACCTGAGGTTGGGAGTTTGAGACCTGCCTGGCCAACATGGTGAAACCTCATCTTTACTAAAAATACAAAAATTAGCCAGGCTTGGTGGCACACGCCTGTAATCCCAGCTACTAGGGAGGCTGAGGCAGAGAATTGCTTGAACCCAGGAGACAGAGGTTACAGTGAACTGAGATCGTGCTGCTGCACTCCAGCCTGGGTGATAAGAGCGAAACTCCATCTCAAAAAAACAAAATGAAACAAAACAAGAAAAAACAAAAAATGAAATGGGAAATGACCTTTGGAAAAGTTCTTAAAGACAAAACTCAGCCTTCCCCATGATTGCAAGGTGGTTTTATTCCTGGAAAACTCAATCCACAGCAGAATATCAGTATTCCAAAGAGGTATGGTTACAACCTGGGCAACATAGAAAAACCCTGACTCTACAAAAAACACAAACAAATTAGTCGGGAATGGTGGTGTGCTACTCGGGAGGGAGGTGGGAGGATCTCTTGAGCTGGGGAGGTTGAGGCTGCAGTGAGCTGTGATCGTTCCACTGCACTCCAACCTGAGCAGCAGAGTGAGAGACCCTGTCCCAGAAACAAACAAACAAACAGTGTGGGCAGTGCGGTAGAACAACCATCTTCCAGGTCTGAGTATTGCAAACATTCCTCATGCACGTAACTGCCCAGAGAGACAGAGGGAAACTGACAGATGTCTTCGTGTTGGAAATTCCCTGTTTTATCTATCAGAACATCCCACACCTTCCAGGGCATTTATCGTCCCTGACCTGCCATCTATCAAATGCCAGAAGCCCCAGTCTTGTGACAACCAGAAATGACAGTGGCCTCATAAATTTCAAAAAATGTCCCCTAGGGGGCAGTGACGCTGCTGTTTGGACAGCTGTCCGGCGGCACGCTGTCCATGCCAGCTGTTTAACTCTGTCTTTGAGATTGTTTTACATCATGATATAGAGATCTGCAGCACTCACCCCAACCCCACCCGGATAGGTCAAGGAATGCTGCCCTTTCAAGGCTGTGTGGATTTGTCACATGGAGATACTGTCATGCACTTAACAGTTCCCCTTTTTTTTTGAGACGGAGTTTCACTCTTGTTGCCCAGGCTGGAGTGCAATGGCGCGATCTCGGCTCACCGCAACCTCTGCCTCCTGGGTTCAGGCAATTCTCCTGCCTCAGCCTCCGGAGTAGCTGGGATTACAGGCGTGCACCACCATGCCCAGCTAATTTTTTGTATTTTTAGTAGAGACGGGGTTTCACCATGGTCTTGATCTCTTGACCTCGTGATCCACCGCCTCAGCCTCCCAAAGTGCTGGGATTACAGGCTTGAGCCACCGCGCCCGGCAACAGTTCCCTTTCAAGTGTTGTTTTGCTGTTACAACCAAGACTGCCATCAAGGCTGAGCTGGTGCCATCAGTTAGCACAGTTAGTACGAGCTGACGACTAGAGAAATGCTTAGGTGTGGGGCTGGCTGGGTCAAGGGTTTGGGTATTTAAAATTTTCATAGCTCTGGCTAAAACTCCTTCCATATTAATCCACGCTCCCCCAGCAGAGCAGAACTCTGGGACCCAGGCTGGGGAACATTCTGGAAAGTCTTAGCCAGGACCCTCTCCCTCTAGGGGCCCACACCCAGGCCCCCCCTAATAAAGCCTTGGGTGTCCAGACTCTCCCAGCCCATCTTCTCAGGCCACAGAGGCAGGAGGAGACAGGGAGGACTTTCCCAAATTGGGCTGATCTTGGCTATTTATATATATATATGTATGTATGTATATATGCACACACACATATGTACATATATTCATATATACATGCACACATACACACACACGTGCACATATATATATATATATCTTCTTCTTCTTTATTTTATTTTTGAGACGGAGTTTCGCTCTTGTTACCCAGGCTGGAGTGCAATGGCGCGATCTCGGCTCACTGCAACCTCTACCTTCTGGGTTCAGGCAATTCTCCTGCCTCAGTCTCCTCAGTAGCTGGGATTACAGGCACACGCCATGCCCAGCTAATTTTTTGTATTTTTAGTAGAGACGGGGTTTTACTACGTTGACTAGGATGGTCTCGATCTCTTGACCTTGTGATCCACCCGCGTCGGCCTCCCAAAGTGTTGGGATTACAGGCATGAGCCACCGCGCCCGGCCCCCTTCTTTTTTTCTTTTTTTTTTGAGACAGAGTCTCGATCTGTCACCCAAGCTGGAGTGCAGTGGTGCTGCGATCTCAGCTCACTGCAACCGCTACCTCCCAGGTTCAAGTGATTCTCCTGCCTCAGCCTTCTGAGTAGCTGAGATTACAGGCACCCTCAACCATGCCTAATTTTGTATTTGTAGTAGAGACAGAGTTAATATTTTGCTACATTGGCTTTTTTTTTTTGAGGTAAGATCTTGCTTTGTCACCCAGTATGGAGTGCAGTGCACAATCACTGCTCACTGCAGCCTCCACCTAATGGGCTCAAGCAATCCTCCCAGCTCAGCCTCCTAAGTAGCTGAGGCTACAGGCGCCTAACACCACATCCAACTAATTTTTTTATTTTTTTAAGAGACAGGGTCTCCCTAGGTTGCCCAGGCTGGTGTCAAACTCGTGGGCTTAAGCCATCCTCCTGCCATGGCCTCCCTTACACAGGCAGGAGCTACTATGCCTGGCTTCTTTCATTGCTGAGCCATTTAAGAGTAAGTTACAGACATGATAACACTTTATTCACTCCTAAACACTACAGTTTCCCATTCTCCTACAAAATCACAGTATTGTTATCACACTCCAGAGATTTTAACACTGATAAAGCCATATTGGCCAGGCACTGTGGTTTACAGCTGTAATTCCAGAACTTTGGGAGGCTGAGGTGGGCAGATCATCCGAGATTAGTAGTTTGAGACCAGTCTGGCCAATATGGTGAAACCCCATCTCTATTGAAAATATAAAAATTAGTTGGGCATGGTGGCAGGCACTTGTAATCCCAGCTACTAGGGAGGCTGAGGCAGGAGAATTGCTTGAACCTGGGAGGCAGAGATTGCAGTGAGCCGAGATCACACCATTGCACTCCAGCCTGGGCAACAAGAGCAAAACTCCATCTCAAAAACAAAACAAAACAAAAACAAGAACGATACAGTAAGAGCAACAGTAGTAGTCGTCATAGAATGCTTGCCACGTGTCAGGGTTGCACTTCACAGCTATTAATGCACTAAATCCTCACATAATCCCTAGAGGAAGGTGGGTTATCATCACCATTAGTTCGTTTTGTAAATGGGGAGACAAAGGCTTAGAGGCCTTAAGACATTTGCTATTAAGAGGCAGGCGAGATGGAAAGCCAGGTCAGGGCGCTGCTGGGATAGAGTGTCTGCGCTGGACAGGGTGGGAGGAAGCCCATCTGGCTCAGCAACACGGGCAGTCTAATGCTGACTCTTTCTTTGAGTGACCTTGGGACGATTTGACCTCTGGGACCTCTCTTTTCCCATCTGTAAAATGGGAGACTGTGTGTGGGGAAGGTCTGGGTTTTACTCTACACAAGGAAAGCCACTTCACACAAGGGCCTTCAGTTTCCTCCTCTGTTCAGTAAACCAGAACTCTGAAGTTGTAAAGAGCCTTGGTGGAGAGTAGGTTCTTACCTTGACCTATTCACGTATTTATTATTTTTTGAGACGGAGTCTCCCTCTGTCATCCAGGCTGGAGTGCAGTGGTGCGTTTTTGGCTCACTGCAGCCTGGACCTCTCCGGCTCAAGCGATTCTCCAGCCTCAGTCTCCCGAGTAACTTGGATTACAAGCACAGACCACCACGCCCGGCTAATTTTTGTATTTTTAGTAGAGATGGAGTTTCGCCATGTTGGTCAGGCTGGTGTCGAACTCCTGACCTCAGGTGATCCGCCCACCTCGGCCTCACAAAGTGCTGGAATTACAGGGGTGAGCCACGGCGCCCGGCCTTAACTTGTAGTTTATAAAATTATGTCGTGTCATTTCTGAACTCAGTTTGAGGTAAGAAGGGAATAGAAAGGACGCCTGCTCTCGGGTACTTTTGCCCAGCGTCTACTTTACAGGCCACAGATTGCACTGTCCCCGCCCCCAAGCTGGGGTTTCCGAGCTGTGGGGGAGGCCAAAGGCATTGTCTCAGGGAAAGCTGATAGTTGGCCCCTCGGAGTCCACGTGCTAACCCGGCCTGCGCCGGACGCGACCAGTGGGGGCCTGAGGGGCGGGGAAGGCGGTGACGTTGAAGCCGCGCCCTACCCCTCTTAAAGGCGCAGGCTAGGACTCCGCTCTGGTTTGTTAGGACTAGTAAGTACGGTGGCGCTAAAGTTCTAAGGTGCGTGGTAGGGCCTGGGGTACGGGGCTGGCTTGCAGAAAATGTCTCCCTAACAAGCGGGAACGGAAACGGCAGCGCTGGATTTAAGTCCTTCTGTCTCACGGGGAGGCAGTGTGGGGCCGTCGGGAAAGCACCCGCCGTTTCGAATCCCGGGCTCCTCACGTCGATCCTGTTTCACCTTCTGTAATCTTCTCTCTTTCTTCCTTTCTTTTTTCCTTCCTTTTTTTTTTTTTTTTTGAGACGGAATTTCGCTCGTGTTGCCCAGGCTGAAGTGTAATGGCGCGATCTCGGCTTCCCGCAGCCTCCGCCTCCCGGATTCAAGCCATTCTCCTCTCCTGCCTCAGCCTCCCGAGTAGCTGGGACTACAGGCATGCGCCACCACGCCCGGCTAATTTTATATTTTTAGTAGAGACGGGGTTTCATCATGTTGGCCAGACTAGTCTGGAACTCCTAACCTCAGGTGATCCGCCCGCCTCTGCCTCCTAAAGTTCTGAGATTACAGGCGTGAGCCACTGCGCCCGGCCTGGGGCAATCTATTTCGACAATAACCTATTGCAAAGTTTTGAGGCTCAGAAGAAATCACAACGCGAGAGCAACCAACACCAAAACGTCGGTGCCCTCTCTGTGCTCTTCCTCCCTGGGCAGGACTCTTCTGGACCGAGGCGGGTTGTGATTTGTCCAAGGTCACGCGGAGGTGGGACCTCGCTACCCACGGCTCCCCGCACCTGCTCCCGTCCCAGCCCGCCTGGCCCGGGCTGTAGCTCGGCCAACCCAGGGGCCCACACGCGCGCGGGGCCCCGTGGTTTATAACGCGGTTTAGCAGTTGCAGGCCTGTTCCGTAACCTGCAAAATGGGGGTGATGCGAAGGCGGGCTAGAGAAGTCGCCGCGAAGTTGTAAAGTCTCGGCGGGGAGCCCTGCAAGTAACTTGGTCGTTACTGTGCGTTCTCCCTGCGATCTCGAAGAATTCACCCTCACTGCCGCCGCCACGCACCTGAGCACCCGGAGGAAGGGGCTAGTGCGTTTCCTTCGCCGTCCGGAAGGCGCTGGGGCCCCCAGTGCCGCGCGGGGCCGGGGCGGGGCTGGTGAAAATGCCTGGAATCCCAGCACTTTCCGAGGCCGAGGTGGACGGATCGCTGGATCCCAGGAGTTCCAGACCAGCCTGGGCAATATAGAGAGACAAAAATAAAACTCACGAAATCAGCCGGGCATGGCGGCGCGCGCCTGTGGTCCCAGCTACTCGGAAAGCTGAGGCAGGAGAATCGCTTGAGCCCGGGAAGTCGAGGCTGCAGTGAGCCTAGATCGCGCCACTGCACTCCAGCTTGGGCGACAGAGCAAGGCTGAAAAAGATGCTGTAAGTGCTGCAACGTGGAGACCGCGATCTTGGCCCGCAGGCCTCAGCGCTGGATAGGTAGGAATCTACCCGCGCGGCCCCGGCAAGGGGGCGGGACTGCCGCAGGTCCCGGTGGAGGCGCGAATGGGAGGAGCCGGAGGCACTCCGGACATGCGGCTGGTAGGCCCGCGGGGGGCGGGGCCTCGCGGCGCGTTGTGGGGGCGGGGCCTACCCCGCTGCTTTCCGCGTCGGCCTCGGTGCGGACGAGTGCGCGCGGATCCCGCACAGGCGGCGGAGCCGGTATGGGCCCGCCCGGCGCTGGGTGCCGCGTCGCACGAGCACCAGCCTAGAGCCAGGTAGGCGGGGCTGGGCCGGGGCTGGGGGCGGAGACGGAAGCGAGGCCGTCTCCCGGCGGCCTTGCGAGCCACGGCGGGTGCTGGGGGCAGTCGGGCCGAGGTGATTCTCCTCACCCGGCGGCTCTGCGCGGTCCGGGGCCCGGAGTGTAGCCGAGTGTCGGGAGCAGATCCTGGCTCCCTGTCCCTACTTCCCGTTCTCCCGGCTGCGCCTCGGGCCTGCATTTTGTGTCGGGAGGCCGGAGATTGCTCTTCTTTTCCCGACCCCGGGCCTGGCCCGTCCGGCCGTGCGGGGAGGGCCGAGCACCCCAGCCCCCAGTCCCGAGGAGGCGACGGGCCCTTCGTGGTCATCAGATCTGTTTACACATCACTCTCGGTGCCCGGTCGCACCTGCACGCCCGGTGACTTCGGCTCGCAGGTGCCCGCCCGGGGCCTTTGTGCTGGAGTGGGGGCGGCCCAGGTACTTTAATTTGGGGGCCACGAGGGCCCAACCGGCCCCTGCACGTAGGAGGTGCGCAGTGAACACGTGCGAGGCGGACCAGGGAATGGCCCTGGTAGGTCTCAAACCCCAGCTTCCTTCGGAATCACTCCCGAGTGACCTTGGGCAGGCCGCCTCGTCTCTCTGAGTCTTAGTTTTTCCCTGTTGATGGGGGCGGAAAGTCTTTGCTTTACAGGTCATTGCCAGGGTTGTTGAGGCAGCGCATGTTCCGAGGGCGGTGGGTGAAAGTCGGGTTTAAGTCTCATAGTGGGCCGGGCGCAGTGGCTCACGCCTGTAATCCCAGCACTTTGGGAGGCCGAGGCGGGCGGATCACGAGGTCAAGAGATTGTGACCATCCTGGTCAACAAGGTAAAACACCGTCTGTACTAAAAATACAACAATTAGCTGGGTTTGGTGGCGCGCTTGTAGTCCCAGCTACTCGGGAGGCTGAGGCAGAAGAATTGCTTGAATCCACGAGGCTGAAGTTGCAGTGAGCCGACCTCGGGCCACTGCACTCCAGCCTGGGACAGAGCGAGACTCTGTCTCAAAAAAAAAAAAAAAAGTCTCACGGTGGCCTCGTCTCCTTTCCAGGGCATCCCTGGAGTGATGCTCCATTTGACTAAGGTTTGGTTTTCAGGATTGAAGCTTCAAAATGACTGACCAGGACCCTGGGGGCATCAGCCCCCTCCAGCAAATGGTGGCCTCAGGCGCTGGGGCGGTGGTCACCTCCCTCTTCAGTAAGACCTGGGGAGGTGGGGTGTGGGCAGGTGGGGATGGCGCAGACCCGAGATTGGAGGCAGTGTGGTCTTGGGGGTGGGGTCCTGAAAGGAGCCTTCAGACCTACTTCCTCCCTCAGTGACACCCCTGGACGTGGTGAAGGTTCGCCTGCAGTCTCAGCGGCCTTCCATGGCCAGCGGTGAGTACCTGAACCCGGGGCTAGTGAGGGGTGGTACCTGGGCAAAAGAAAGATCTCCCAGAGGCCAGATGAGGTGGCTCATGCCTGTAATCCCAGCACTCTGTCTGGGAGGCTGAGGCGGGCAGATTACCGGAGGTCAGGAGTTCAAGACCAGCCTGGCCAACATGGTGAAACCCTGTCACTACTAAAACTATAAAAATTAGCTGGGCATGGTGGCACGTACCTGTAGTCCCAGCTACTCAGGAGGCTGAGGCAGGAGAATCGCTTGGACTGGGAGGTGGAGATTGCAATGAGCTGAGATTGTGCCACTGTGCTCCAGCCTGGGCGACAGAGCAAGATTCCATCTCAAAAAAAATAAAAAGATCTCCCAGAGATGGAGCCCCTGGGATAGGTGGGGGCTCTCCTGACCGTGGGGCTGCCTTGTATTTTAGAACTGACGCCTTCCTCCAGACTGTGGAGCCTCTCCTATACCAAATGTGAGTGCCCCAAGCCACAGGGAGCCTGGGAGGGTGCAAGGGAGAGAGGATTCCTGTCCCTGTCCCCAGGGCACCAGTGGGCTCCAGAGCCATGAACTAACACACACCCCCAGGTCACGCCAGCCAGTCCTGTGACCTGTACCACACAGGGACCTGGCATCTACTGCCTTCCAGGGATGGGGGCCCACTGCCTTCCTGCAAGGTTCTAGGGTCCTGTTGTCGTAATGCCCCCTTGCCTTTCCCCAGTGCCCTCCTCTCTCCAATCCACAGGGAAGTGCCTCCTGTACTGCAATGGTGTCCTGGAGCCCCTGTACCTGTGTCCAAATGGTGCCCGTTGTGCCACCTGGTTTCAAGACCCTACCCGCTTCACTGGCACCGTGGTGAGAAGCAGCTGGGTCCATAGGGGTTCGCTGGTGTCCTGAGGAGTTGAGTCTGGCTGGGCAGCAGACCCAGGAAAGAAGGGGTAGGGCAAGGCGCGCAGAGGTAGCCTGTCAGTCAGGAAGGGCTTCTGGAGAAGGCAGCACCTCTGTGAGGTTTTTTTTTTTTAAACAGAGGCTCACTCTGTCAGCCAGGCTGGAGTGCGGTGACGTGATCTTGGCTCACTGTAACTTCCGCCTCCCAGGTTCAAGTGATTATCCTGCCTCAGCCTCCCAAGTAGCTGGGATTACAGGTGTGCACCACCACCTGCTGCTAATTTTTGTATTTTTAGTAGAGACAGGGTTTTGCCATGTTGGCCAGGCTGGTCTCAAACTCCTGGCCTCAAGTGATCTATCCGCCGTGGCCTCCCAAAATGCTGGCTGGGATTACCGGTGTGAGCCACCATCCCTGGGCTCCATGAGGTTTTTGAAGGGTGACCATGTGTCCACCTGGACCCAACTGGGGTACTGCATATGTATAGGCAGGGAGGCCTGAGGGCTGTGGGCAGAGGCTGAGGGCATCAGGCAGAGGCCCAGCCCAGGCCAGCCCCATCACAGGCACCTCATTTGTGTCCCTTCTCTTCCCCTGGGCTGGTGCCTGCTTGGCCAGGACGCCTTCGTGAAGATCGTGAGGCACGAGGGCACCCGGACCCTCTGGAGCGGCCTCCCTGCCACCCTGTGAGTAGCCAGGTCCCACACCACTCTCTTCTGGTAGCTCCTAACCCCTTGTTCCCTGCTGAATGGCTGGGTGGGGCAGGCGATGCTTCAAAAGGTTGGGTCCCCTTGGGAGTCCCTGCTAACCTCTCTTCATATCCCCAGGGTGATGACTGTGCCAGCTACTGCCATCTACTTCACTGCTTATGACCAACTCAAGGCCTTCCTGTGTGGTCGAGCCCTGACCTCTGACCTCTACGCACCCATGGTGGCTGGCGCGCTGGCCCGCTGTGAGCATACTCTTGGGCCTTTGACCTCCCTCTGTCCCCACCTCTTCCCAAGCCCAGTCAGTCCCAGCTCCCAGCCCCAACCTCTGTCAGCCTGGGGGTGGGAGGAATATTCTAGGTGACCTGACTTCTCCCCACTGTCACTTCCACGCCCCCCACAGTGGGCACCGTGACTGTGATCAGCCCCCTGGAGCTCATGCGGACAAAGCTGCAGGCTCAGCACGTGTCATACCGGGAGTTGGGTGCCTGTGTTAGAACTGCTGTGGCTCAGGGTGGCTGGCGCTCCCTGTGGCTGGGCTGGGGCCCCACTGCCCTTCGAGATGTGCCCTTCTCAGGTAGGCACCCGGGGTGTAGTGGGTGGGTAAGGAAACCTTGGGGTGAGGCACAGAGGGTCTACGGCCAAGTCCCAGCTTTGTGACTAGTGACCGTGAAGTCACATAGCTTTTCTGAGCTGTGCGTTTCTCATCTGTGAGGATTTACCCAGGCTGTGAGGAGGCAATTCCTACAGAGAGCCTGCTCCCAAGCTGCATGTAGCAGACAAGATTCAGCTGGGAGGGAGTGGTGGCAGTGGAAGATGGAAGGTCTGGGCCCACCTCCTTGCCCTCCCCATCTCTAATCAATGCACCCCCCCACCCTAAGCCCTGTACTGGTTCAACTATGAGCTGGTGAAGAGATGGCTGAATGGGCTCAGGCCAAAGGACCAGACTTCTGTGGGCATGAGCTTTGTGGCTGGTGGCATCTCAGGGACGGTGAGTGGACTGGGCTGGAGGTGAGGCCAGCGGAGGTCTCCCTGGAACAGGGGGAGCCTGAGGGTTTTTGGAGATACCAGAAGCAGGCCCTATGAGGCCCTTGTCCCTCCCAGCCGCAGGAGCCACCTGGGAGTGGAGCTGAGCTTTCCCCCTGCCCTCCGACCAGGTGGCTGCCGTGCTGACTCTACCCTTTGACGTGGTGAAGACCCAACGCCAGGTTGCACTAGGAGCGATGGAGGCTGTGAGAGGTGAGGGCCCAGACTGGCATGGCAGGGGGCAGGCGGGGTCCCGAATGGCATCTCACTAAGCCAGCCTCGTGTCTGCAGTGACACCCCTGCAAGTGGACTCCACCTGGCTGCTGCTGCAGAGGATCCGGGCCGAGTCGGGTACCAGGGGACTCTTTGCAGGTCAGTGTGTAGTGCTGGGGTTAGGGGTGGGGCAAGGGCTGTGACCCTGACCCCTGACCCCTGACCCGGGCTCCCTCCCACCACAGGCTTCCTTCCTCGGATCATCAAGGCTGCCCCCTCCTGCGCCATCATGATCAGCACCTATGAGTTTGGCAAAAGGTTCTTCCAGAGGCTCAACCAGGACCGGCCTCTGGGCTGAAAGGGGCAAGGAAGCAAGGACCCCAGCTCTCCACGGATGGGGAGAGGGCAGGAGGAGACCCAGCCAAGTGCCTTTTCCCCAGCACTGAGGGAGGGGGCTGGTTTCCCTAGCCTTCTGGCGACAAGCCCAAGGGCAGGGCTGCCCCTCTGGGTGGCCCTGGCTTTCCTCAGACGCAGCTTCTTCCTGCTGTTCCCGGTCGTGGGGATCATGACTTTCCCACCCCCAAGTTCAAGACCAAATCTTGCAGCTGCCCCCTTCGTGTTTCCTTGTGTTTGCTGTAGGTGGGCCTGTCTCCAGGAGCCAAGAAACCCTCAGCCTGGTGTAGTCTCCCTGACCCTTGTTAATTCCTAAGTCTAAAGATGATGAGCTTCTGCCTGGTGCCTGTGCTTCTGGGGCCTGGGGTGGCTGGCGAGGGAGGCACCCATGAAGAGGACCCCTCCAACCTAGTGAGAGTCAGTCGGGGTGAAGACCTAGAGTGTGGGGGACCACAGGTAGACATTCTGGGGGTGAGGTCCCTTTGGGGACCCCCCATGTTAGGGTTAGAATGGGGATAATGACACCTCTGCTTAGGGGAACCTTAAACGGCAGCAGAGGAGTGAGGGCTGCTGAACTGCCAGGCTCTGGCCTAACCGAGGGGTCTGCAGCTTTGGGCCAAAGGGCCATTGCTGAGGCCAGCACAGGGCACTGGCCCCACCAGGGTATGCCTCCATCCTGCCCCGGTGGGCTCTCCTCTTCTCAGCCTGGGGTTGATTGATTTCATAAAGGCCATTGGGTTTCAGGGGCACTTGCAAGTCTTGGGCCTGCCCTAGGCAGACCTAGTATTTCGGACACAACACAGAAGCAACCCACTCCCTGAGTGCTGGCCTGCCTGCCCCCACAGGACACGCTATGCTGCCTGACCTTGCTTGTGGGCCAGGCACTGGCTGTACTTCCTTCCGACCTCAGGACTGGGCCCTGCCCCAGCCGCAGCCCCCCCACATACAAGGCTGCCCTCAGTCCTCTGGTTTTTATTTGCCTGATCCCCCGAAGAGCTCTTGCTGGGGGCCGGGAAGGAGTGACTCCAGAGCGTACACGGACAGACGGAGAGGCTAGGGACTGGGAGATGGGTGGTGTGGAAGCTGGTCCACCAGCCTTGGTGGAGAGGTTCGGGGGGGATGAGTGAAGGAGTGCCAGGGTCACAGGAAGAATGGAGTAGACTTCCCCAGGGGCTTCCTGTGGCTTGGGCACCCCTGCCTCCTGGCGCAGCTGGTTTCCCTCTGCAGCCCCTGCCACCACAGGCAGGAAGCTAAGGCAAGCGGAGGGGATCTTCCCCAAGAGGGCCCTGGCTGGGCGGGCAGCGTTCTCGGGAAGGGGAGCCTGGACTGGGGGACTGTTGTTGAAGAAAGGTGGCAGGTGTCCATGGCCCCGGGCAGGTGGGGCTGGCACTGCCCATGCCGTTCCTCAGCTGGGGCTCAGGGCTGGACTGCCCTCAGGACTGTCGCTCACCAGGCACTCGTTGGATTTGAAGCTCGCCAGGGACTTGCAGCTGGGGATGGAGGCCAGGGAGCCGCAGAGGCCCAGCATGGAGGGCGTGGGGTCCTTTCCTGGGGAGAGAGGGCAGGTGAGGCTGGGTGGCCAGTCTGCATGTGTGGGAGTTGGTAGAAGGGTGGGCAGTGGAAGGGCAGCCCTCAAGTCACCCCCCAGGAAGCCTTGATCTATTCGGGAGCATTTGCCATTTTCAGTTATATCGTGGTTAAGCACCTGCCTGGACCAGGGATGGTGCTGGGGACACTGTATTGTAATTGTCACTGAATGTCTGTGTCTCCCCCTGAGGGTCATCCTCTCTCTTTGTCCATTTATTAAATACGCAGTGAGCACTTGCTCTGTTCCAAGCACAGGGGATACAGAGAATGGACAAGACACGGTCCCTGCCCTCATGGAGCTCACAGTCTGGTAGGGGAGACAGACACACAGACAATCACAAACACAGTGTGATGGGGCTACATGGCCACAGCCGGCCTTTTCTCAAAGAAGATCTAGGGTCATCCAATACAGTGTGGTTGCTTATAAAAAAGAAAAGACAGGCAATCCAGGCACAGAGAAAACTAGGATGGGAAAAACCAAGGTGAAGCCAGGGATGAGGTCAACACAAAGTGCATGCGTTGAAGTCCTGGTCATTCGCTTGAAGGGAGCCACTAATTTGGCTCTGAGCTTCCTGGCAGCCAAAGAGAAGGGGGAAACAAGGGTCAGGCAAGTAGTTCACAGTGTGCATGAGATAAGAGCAAATTAGTTTGAGGGGTTCCTCAAGAGTTTATGAGCCCCCTGAGGATGTCATGACAACAAAAAGCCACTGAGCCCTCAACATACAACACTGGTGATTACCAATATCCCCATTTTACAAATAAGACATCGAGGTAAACTGATGGAGCAAGCTCACATGGTCAGAGGAGGCACAGCCAGGATTTGTGCTGGGTTCTACATGACACCCCAAAGCAAGCTCTTAATTGCTGTGCTAATCCCTCAAGAAAGGCTGAGCGAGGCTGAGTGCAGTGGCTCACACCTGTAATTCCAGCACTTTGGGAGGCCAAGGCGGGTGGATCACTTGAGGTCAGGAGTTTGAGACCAGTCTGGCCAACATGGTAAAATGTCTCTACTAAAAATATAAAAATTAGCTGGGTGTGGTGGTGGGCACCTTTAATCCCAGCTACTTGGGAGGCTGAGGCAAGGGAATTGCTTGAACTCAGGAGGTGGAGGTTGGAATGAGCTGAGATTGCGCCACTGCACTCCAGCCTGGACAACAGTGAAATGCCATCTCAAAAAAAAAGTGGCCGGGCGTGGTGGCTAATGCCTGTAATCTCAGCACTTTGGGAGGCCAAGGCGGGCGGATCACCTGAGGTCAGGAGTTCAAGACCAGCCTGGCCAACATGGTGAATCCCCCATCTTAAAAAGAAAAGTAAGGCTGAGAGAATGAATGAAGAAATGGGCTAGGACCTGCCTCCAGGCCCCAGGGCCTTGCCTTAGCCGTTCCTGGAGGGGTACTGGGTGTTGGGTTGGGGAGCTCACCGATGGGACCCCAGGGCTCTTCGTCCCGCGTGCCCTCTCCCAGGCGCTGGGAGTCTGAGCTCAGACTGGCTTCAGCTGACAGCGGCTCCGTGCTCATGAAGCTGTGTCTGCGGCAGAGCGAGAGCTGGTGCGCTGGTAGAGGAAGCCCTTCCTCCCCAGGCCGACCCGCTCTCAGGCCCTATGGCACCTGGCTGGGGCTTACCTCCGGTAGGGCTTGGAGTTGCTGGCACTCTCGGCCCCATTGAGTGTTCCCAATGAAGGCCATTGGTTGACCAGGAGTGTAGTGAGCTCCTTGGAACCCTGGGCCAGGGGGGCGTGGTCACTGGGGATCAGACCTGTCCTGGGAGAGGGAGGAGGAGTCAGGCCTGGCTGGAAGTAGGAGAAGTGAGGAAGGGAGATTCAACATGGGGATGAGGGAGGGGCAAGGAATGAATTCTGAGTGGCAAAAATGGGGATACAGTGTTGGGGTGAGTGGGGCAGATCCCGGGATCCCGGGAGGAAGTGGAGGTGGTACTGGAGTGGAGGGGTGACAGGGATTTGTGCACAAATATTGGGTGTTGGAAAGAATGGTGCAGTGTTGTAGGGTCAGTTGGGGTGATGGGGGTGTCAGTGGAGAATAGTGTGGGAATCCCTGAAGGGTGAGGTTGTCTTGGGGATCGTGCCACAAGATCAGGGTGATGGAAAGGCTTAAAGGAGAAGTGAGGCCGGGGGTCACAGTGGGTGATGACGATCAGTGAGCCTGTGGTGCAGGTGAGTGAAGCGCTGAACTCTGGGACGTGTGCAGTCGTGTTGAAGGTTGCAGAGCAACACTGCAGGTCCTGGTGAGTGATGTCGGGGTTCCTGCAGTAAAGGGCAGATGGCCACTCTAGCTGAAGAGTAACTGAGGGTGAAGTGGGGCTCTGGCCGTTGGTGTCACTGGATCCTATGCTGGGGGCAATGTTAGAAAGTCATTGTGGTCATCTCGGGGTGGAGCTGGCTGGATCAGTGGGTTGATGCTGGAGAGGTGGGTGCTCGTGTCGGGTGATGTTAGAGTCGATAGAGATGAAGATGGGGTTCACCCGGTGATGTGGTCGGGGCGGCCGGGATCAGGGGTCAGGGGTCAGGGCAGGCCGTGCGCTCACAGCTGCTCCTGCAGCTCCAGGATCACGCCTTCCAGCTCCCGCTTCTCCCGCTGGTTCTGCGCCGCCGCCTCCTCCAGCTGCAGTTGCAGCCGCCGGTTCTCCGCCTCCAGGTCCTTCAGCTGCGACTCGCGCAGACGCACCAGCTCTTCCAAGTAGCCCTGCGAAGCGCCGACTCAGCTCGGGCGGCGGGGAGGACATCCCGGCCGCGGCCCCCGTCCCCGCCCCGCCCTGGGATGCCAGGCTCCCCCGCCCCGCCCACCCCCCCCCCAAGGCCCGCGGGTGTCGCGAACCTTCTGCGCGTAGACGATGCGGAACTTCTGCTCCATCTTGTGCCACTTGCTGTACCAGCTGTCCTCGTCGGTGACGAGCGGCAGGTACGGGTGCTCGGGCGAGTTGTCCTCGCTCGTACTGCTCTCGGCGCTGTGCCGCTCCTCCTCATCGGTCAGGTAGTCGTAGCTTGGGGGAGGGAACAGTGGGCACGGGCGGTCCCTCCCCTCCCCCCGCGCGTCCGCGCTGGCCCCCGAGGGCGGTGGGACCAGGACGTCCCCAGGAAGTCCCTGGGGGCCGGTCCCCGCCCCGCCGCAGTCGTGGAGCCGCTCACCTCTGTGTGAACTTTAGGTAAGGTGTGTAATCGATAACCACGGGGGTCTTCCCGTCCAGGACTTCCCCCTTTAGACAGAAGCTGGGGCAGAGGAGCCACAGGATTGGGGGTGGGTATGAAGGGTTGGGGTAGGAGATTTGCGGGGAAAACAGCCCCCTCCTCCACCGCAGCCAGGCAGACCCCACCTGAAGTCGATTGCGCTGAGTCCGATCAGCATTCCTGTGAGGATGGTGGCTTCGTCCCGAAGCATGATGGCTCCAGAGTCATAGAACCGTCTGTGGGAAGGCAGAGGATGGTGCAGCAGGCGCTGGAGCCCCCTCAAGTTGCTGTTGTTGGCTTACTGCCACCCCCTCTTGAAGGAAAGCTGATTCTCCTTCCTGATCACCCTGCAGGCCTGGAGCCTCTCTCGCCCCTCAGCCTAGGGCTCGAACCGTGGCCCCATCACCTAGAATGGGTGTTCCCTGAGTCCACTCCTCCCCCTGAGCTACCCTTTCCTCATCAAGTACTGGGTTACCCAGATTCTTCACATCTGGAAGTGAGTCTTAATCTTAGTGTTTGGTATATAGTAGGTGCCTAAAAAAAACGTGTTGACTTGAGCCCTGAAATGTGTAGACTGAGGAATCAAATGCAGCAAAAACATCAGGCTGAGTGTGGCTAGTTGGGAGGGGGAGGTACATGCCCCTCACCATACCCAGCTTCAGATGCACCTGGACACACAGGCACATTTCACCTTGTAACCCCCTGCCTCAGGCAGCCAACCTCCCTTCGAACCCGCAGTGCAGGAGTTGAACTCCCTGCGCAGGGACTCCGTGTCTGTGGATGGCAAGTACGGAACTGCTGCCATTGTTTGGAGAGCCAGAAGGGTTGTGTTGTAGGTCATGGAGCAAGCCAGCACATGTGATGGCTCATGGCTGAGGCTAATCCAGAGGCATGCCAGGGTGGAGTGTGCTGGGCAAGGATGGTGGATAATGGGCATCAGATTTGACTTGCAAGTGATGGTGGTGGTGAGTAGTTTGCCCTGGGACTGCAGGCCAGCCTGGAAGGGGGAAATCAGCTGTACAGGCTGCTGCTGGGACTTGCAGTCCAGGAACTGAAGGATGCTGCAAGAACTTAAGGATCAGCTGTGTTTGGGCAATGCAGATGCACCCTGAGACCTGTGGTCCGAGCTGCCTGGGAAGTCTGACCTGGTGGTACGGGTGTCCCGCAGAGCCGTGGTGATGTATTCTGACATGCGTTTCTCCATCAGTGCCACCCGGATCCATGCCCGGCCCTGGAAAGTATGTTCACCTTTACTTGCTGCCCCAGAGGGACTCATGTATCCAGCATCAGGTGTGGCCCTTCTACCCTGGGCTGTGGACAGGGGGTGAGGACCAAGAATCAGGCAGGCCCCCTGTGTCCAGAGCAGAGAGCAGCTGCCTGCTCCAGGCCCCTCACCTTGGCCCGGGCTGTGCTGATGTTCTCCATGTTCTCGATGCTGCTCACACAGTTGTTGGGCACTTTGCTGCAGGCCAGCCGGATATAGTCCCAGAAGCCCCGCTGCCCATCTGAGCTGAACCAGCTCACTGGACCTGCTGGGGCACAGGCTGAGCCAGGGCAGGGAGGGGACTCAGCAAGACCAGGGAGTTTGGAGAGGGTCTGTGTATCGGGGGTCTCCCATGCATAAGTATAAGCAGCTTCCCCCGACAAAGGTATGTGCACTCACATGCATACATGCAGCGGGCACCCCAGCACATAGCTTGCCCACTGAAGGGGATTATAGGCCAAAGGCCTCTCCCTCTTCCCAGATCTGTACACGAGCTTCTCTGCATGGCCCAGGTGGGGGCCAGGGTCAATCAGAGGGTTCAGAGTCCATGGAGTATATCAGAGTGGGGCAGCTGGGAGATAAACGCTGGGAGTTGGGAGGGCTGGACCATGGCGGGAGGGAACCTGGGCCCACCTTTGAAGCGGTGGCTGAGGATCTGCTCTAAAATGGCTGCAAAATTGACAAACTCCTCTGATGAGTCATCGATGGGCTCCGCTGTGTACTTCTCCAGCAGTGTTTTCACAGAGAACCTGGGTGGCATGGTGGGGAGATGGGGCAGTGGGATGTCAGGTGAGGAGACAGGCGATGGAAGCAGAGGAAGGGAACACCGGCAGAGCAGAGGTCAGGAAGGGCATGGATGTGGGGGTGGGCAGAGAGTGCGGGGAGACAGGTGAGGCTACAGTGACCACAGAGGTACTGGGTCATATGGAGTGAGAGGGTGGCTGGTGGGGAGGGAGGGTGACAGGTGGGAGACTGATTGACAAAATGAGTGAAAGGAGAGGTGACAGCCAGAGAAAGGAAGCTTCAGGAGCAAGGGGTGAGAGGGGCTGAAAAAATAGGAAGATGAGGTGCCACAAGCTGGGAGCAGTCCCCGAGACCCTTCCCCCTGGACTGCCCTTCAGAGTCTGTGTGTTCGAGGCCAGGGCCAACTACATGTTAGAAGCCAGTGTGTGCCCCACCCTGAGCTGTCTTCTGTGATTGTTGGAACAACCTTCAGTCCCTTTTGGGGATGGGGTCACCTGTGCCAGGGCATGTGAGTTGGCACTGTGCACGTGGAGTGTGGGCGTGCGCACGTGGCCAGGTGGGCTCCCAGCACACAGATACCCCCTTCCCCCTTTTCCTTCCCAGCTTGGCCTCCCACACACCAGCTGCCCAGAACCAGGCAGTGCAGAGCTGGGCGGGGGCAGGGCAGGGAGGTGCAGGGCGTGGGCCTGACACAGACACTGGGCAGGAGGGGGCACTGGCAGCAGATCCCTGGAAGGGGCTTGGTGGCCTGGCTTCTCAGGGAGAAAGGAGCCAAGGGAAGCCTGTGGGGCTGAAGGACCGAAGCCATGCAGCGCCCCCTTCTCCAATCCTGTCTAAACCTCAGGCTCCCTCTGCAGTTGCTACCCCTGCAATCTCCACCTGCCATCCCTGCAGTGGAGTGGGGCAGGGAAGAGGACAGTTTCTAACATCCCATGATTTCCCTATTGTGGGTGGCAGAGCAGGGGTGGGGTGTCCAGGGATATGGGAGCTGCTTGGAAATGTCTTTTTCTTCTTATATTTATCAAGCCCTATAATATGCCAAGCACAGTACTTTGCATGCATTACCTTGCCCATGCTCACCACAGCCCTGAGAGGTAGGTCCCGTTATTATCACTCTCATCCCCATTGTACAGGTAAAGAAACTGACAGTCCAAGAGGTTGACTGATCTGTTCAGAGTCACATGGCTTATGAGGACTCAAGCAAGTATGTCTAATTCTGATTCTGAAGCCCCTGCTCTTTCTGCTACATCTGTGGCCTCCTGGCAGCTGTCATGATCACCAAGGCCTGGAGCAGCCCCTGCTCCACTGCCCTTCGTCCTCTACTCTGCAATCTCCAGCCCCTGAGCACTGACCTCTGCGGCTATCAGGCCAATTGCACATCTGAGCCCTTGCCCTCCTTCCTTTTGGACTTGGAGTTGATCTGGCCTCAGATCAGAGCCAGGTCAGTCTTGGGGTTGCACTGAAGGGAGGCGGCCTGCTGGATTCAAATCCTGTTCCCCTGTGACACTCATGTGGCCTTGGGCCCCTCCTGGAGGCCCTCTTGCCAAATGCAAATGGGAATGATCGTACCTGCCTCATCAAATTTTGGTTGAGAGCCCAGGCAGGGCTGGGAGAAGGTAGGTAGGTGCCTACAGGCTGCTGGGCAGGGATGATGAGGAACAGGGCTGTGGCTGGGAAAGCTGGCCCTGCTGAGAGTCAGCCTGTGTTTGGGGCATTATCCCAGCTTCACTATACCCACCCTCCTGCGGCTTGATTTCTCCTGGTCATCTGGGTCAGACCTTGATGGGGCCTGGACTGGGTTCAGCGTGGCAGCCATCCGGTATCTGCCTTCAGGGGTGCCACAGATTGGCCCTGGGAGCCCCATGGCATGCTTTCTGATAGGAGGTGCAGTGGCTGCTGCAGGTTACCATGGAAACAGGGAGGCCAGGGCCCAGGGGAGCCCACAGCCTGCTAAAGGGAACTGTTCTGGGAACTGGAGGCAAACCATGTGACAGTGATGAGGCAGGACGGGCCTGGGGATTATGGAGTCTGTCACATCCCTGATCCCCCAAAACTCTATCCTTCCCCCCAGCCCTAAGCCACCTTCAACCCACTCAAGCTTCTCCCCCCTAGGCCAAGGAGAGTTCCCTCATTCTCCCCACATACTCAAGAGGCTCAGCTACCTTGGCAGGCAAGAGAAAAAAGAGGAGCCTAGCAAGTCAAGAGCAGAGAGGGACAGGAAGCATGTCATTAGGACAGGGCTCTTTCTGTGGGCCAGACACTGAGCTAGGCTTTACATGGATGATGCCATTACCATTCTGTGGTGTGGCTGTGACAGCTAAAATGGGGATGACAGGGCACCCGAGGCCCAGAGTGGTTAAGAGACCTCCCCAAGGTTGCACAGCTAAAGCTGACAGAGTAAGAGCTTGAACCTAGGACCATCTGGCCCCAAAGACAGAAATTTTTGTTTTACAGCACACTGTCAGGGGTTGTGGAGAATGAGGGTCACGGCAGTGCCCTGCACTGTGGGCTGGGCCATTGCTGCACTCTCTCCTTCCTTAATGTTCAGGCATTTCTGTAGAGGTCTGATGTGCACAGCACTGTGCTGGGCCCTAGGGATAAGATGCTGAGAGACAGATGCGGCATGGCTGGGTGTGTGCCCAGGAACCTGGAAGGAGCTATGGGAGCCAGGAGTCAGGATATCAGGTGGGCACTAATTCACCTCAGGGCATTAGGTGGGCTTCAGCTCTGCTGAGGCCTATGTGTAGGCAGATGGGGCTGGTGAGGGAAGACTGAGCCCTGCCCCCAGAAGCACCCTGCCCTGAGAGGGCAATACCTGGTAGGCATGGGGGCCAGGGGAGGTTGCAGCTTGCAAAGCATCCCAGCACCAGAGGAGAGTGCAGGTGTGGGCTGCAGGGGGAGTGGCTGAGTAGCTGGCCATGCCCAGGTTTTAGGGCAGGACAGGGAGGGTGAGTCACTGCAGGGCTGAAGTGGACAGGATCACTTCCTGGGCCCCACAATGTGGAGAATCTTTCCAACCCTGCAACTGTTCCCCCCTCAAAGATCAATGGCCCTGCCCTCCCGATATTCTCCCCTTGAACCCGGAACCCAGGCTCTTGTCCTTCCCATGTCTTGGGCGGTGCCCCTCAACCTTCCCTGGAGGGATTCATGGGCTCTGCCCCCATGCCCAGTTGACCCAGGCCATCCCTGCTCCAGAATCTCAGCATTGGAGAGCCCCACCGCAAAGAGGCCAGTTTGACAGGGGTGGCAATGAGGGTATGCTTGGAGGGCATTTATCCCCCCACAGGGTCCCCTGTGCCCATCCTGCCCCACTCCCAGCAAGGGAGCCAGGCATCCCCACCCCTCCCTCTTCACACAGTGTCACTTCCTGGTTCTCACAGGAAGCTGCAGTGCCAATTAAACACCCCTCACTCGCCCCCGCCCCCGCCCCCCCAGGGCCAGGCCCCAACTTAGGCCTGGCTTGGCCTAGAAAGATAGGGACCAGACTGCAGCCCTACTTTGGGTTTGGGCCTGGGAGGGACAGTGGACGCATTCTTCTGGACCCTTTGCTCCCCTCCCTTTTCTCCACTGTAGCGCTCAGTTCGGGTTTCCGCAGTCCACCCCAACCCCGCTACCTGACCACCCAGCCCCCGCCCGCCAGCGGTGCCCACCTGCACACGGTGATCAGGTTCTTACGCTCCACGGCCACGTTGCGGGAGGACGCTTTCTTGGAGGACAGGCCCAGAGCCATGGTGGTCTGGACAAAGCTCGCTTCCATCCAGATGTGCGGCCACTGCTGCCGCCGCCCGCTGCCCCCCACCCCGCCCGGCGCCCCAAACCCGTCGCTGGATCACGGCTGGGCCCTCTGCCCACCGGTGCCCCTCGACCCTTCCATGGCCATCCCCCTGCCTCTGCGCCCAGTGTCCGGCCGGCCCCCTCTTTCCCTCCCCCGGCGGCGATGCCAGAGCAAAACAAGGCCAGGGAGGGAGCTCTCCGAGGTGCTGAGCCCGGCCCTGTCACCCCCTCCTCCAGCCGCCCGCCCCACCTCAGCCAGTGACGTCAGGGCCCTCAGGCCCCGCCCCCAGCAGTCTGAGGACCAATCCGCAGAGGGTGCAGGGTCTCGGGGAAGGGGGAAGAGCCGGGGCCCCGGGGAGGGCGGAGGGGGTCCCCAGGAGAGCAGAGATTGGAAGGAGGAGCAAGGGGCCTGTCCTTCACCCCCACACTCAGGGCCCGAGATTCCTCGCTTCGCCTCGCCTGGCCTCGAGTCTGGCTCCGATCTCTCTATTCCCTTGTTTCTGACCTGAGCTCCGTGGGGTCTCTGATCTCCCCAGCCGCCTGAAGAAAGGAGGTTCTCACCTCAGGGACCCTCGTCCCTGCCCCGCCCCCCACCCATTCAGCCTCGGCTTTCTCCGCGAGGCGAGGGCTGCGTGCGGAGAGCGCAGGTGGCCCCCGGCTGCTAACCCAGGAGGCTAAGGAGCAGCCCTAGAGACTGCGCATCTGCGTGTCTATCTGTGCCTGGACTGGACTCGCCTGCACCAGCCGGGCTGAGCAAACCTCTCCTGGGGTGGAGGATGGGAATCCGGACCAAGCCTAAGGGCCCAGCGCCTGACTCGGGACCAAGAGTGGGGAGCAGACTGGCAGCGAAGGGCCCTGGGCTCTGCGGAGGTTTCCAGCAGCAGAGCAAGCGCCTACACTGGTGCCAAGGCAACCGGAGGGGGTGGCGGCCCACCCCCTCACACCACCCCAGAGCCAGCTGGCCTAAGGTTAACCCCTTGGCTGCCGGCATTGCCGCATGGTGCCATCAACCCTCTCTGAATGGGGTTATTGATCTCAGGCAAAGCCAGGAGTGTCCTGTAAAACTGGTTGCAGCTCTCCACAGGGATGGGGGGAAATGCAGGCAGTCTGATGTCCCCCCTGCCCTTGGCCTCCTATTCCTCTCTCACATCCCTACTCCCACCTGCTCAGTTCCTCTATTCAACCTGTTCCAGGATTTTCAGCGGGCATTCCCCTTCAACCGCTGGAATCTGCAACTCCCACATAAAGCCTTTCTGTGTTTATTAAAGGGCCTCTACCCAATTTCTCCATCTGCCCTTAGGAACATCCCTTCCAGGACTCACTCACACCTATTCTCCAACTCTGCCTACCCTCTCAGTTCACCTCTACCAGTGGATTGCCAACATCTCTACACTGATTCAGATTTGCACCCACATCTGAAAATGATCAGCAGGCAGGGACCCTCTGTTAGCACAAGTGGAGGAGGAGGAGATGAAAGATGCTAGTCTGCTGGGCATGGTGGCTCATGCCTGTAATCCCAGCACTTTGGGAGGCCGAGGCAGATGGATCACCTGAGGCCAGGAGTTCGAGACCAGCCTGGCCAACATGGGGAAGGGAAACCCCATCTCTACTACAAATACAAAAAATTAGCCTGATGTGGTGGTGGGCACCTGTAATCCCAGCTACTTGGGAGGCTGAAGCAGAAGAATAGCTTGAACCCAGGAGGCAGAGGTTGCAGTGAACTGAGATCTCGCCATTGCACACGAGCCTGGGCGACAGGAGTGAAACTCCATCTAAAAAACAACAAAAAGAGCTGGGTCTGACTCCCTGGAGACTGGTGAGAGGTCCTGACTCCTAGCATGGGATGTCATGTTTACACAGCCTCAGCCTCAATTACTGGCTGCTGGGACCTCAACCTTGGTATTTTTATTTTTACTTTTGTGTGTGTGTGTGTGTGTGTGTGTGTGTGTGTGTGTGTCATCCTTGCACAGTGGCCATGCTAATCTTCTCTGTATCGTTTGAAGTTTTTAGCATATTAGCATAATCCAATTGTAGTATAACCTCGGGCTTTTCAGTCCCTCCTCCGTCATCTTGCTCTTGCCTCACACGTAGCCGTCCTGCTTACCATTCTTCTGCCTCCAGACTGCCAGGGGCAGTCATGATGAGTTTTTTGCTCTTTCTCCAAATTAGGGCACATGATGTTCTTTAGGGGTTTATGTTGTTCTTGAGACGGAGTCTTGCTCTGTAGTCCACACTTGAGTGCTGTGGTGCGATCTTGGTTCACTGCAAACTCTGCCTCCCGGGTTCAAGTGATTCTTCTGCTTCAGCCTCCCAAGCAGCTGGGATTACAGACATGCACCACCATGCCTGGCTAATTTTTGTATTTTTAGTAGAGATGGTGTTTCACTGTTTTGGCAAGGCTGGTCTCGAACTCCTGACCTCAAGTGATCCACCCACCGCTTTCTTGGAGGACAGCCCCAGAGCCATGGTGGTCTGTACAAAGCTTGCTTCCATCCAGAAACGCTTCCACGTTTCTTCTGTGTTTTAGATGCAGTCTTACTGCTATTTGTTATATGCCAGGATTTTGCTGGAAATGTCAGTTTTTACATTCTCCACAGAAAGGGTTTCCAAACTGCTGCATACACACATCAGACCCCCAAAGTGCTGGGATTACTGGTGTGAGCCACCGCACCTGGCCTATCTTAACCATTCTTAAGTGTACAATGTAGTAGTACTAAATACATTCATAATTTTGTGCAATTATCACCATTATCCAACGTCTTTCTTTCTTTTTTGTTTTTTTTTTTGAGACGGAGTTTCGCTCTCATCCCCCAGGCTGGAGTGCAATGGCACGATCTCGGCTCACTGCAACCTCCGCCTCCCGGGTTCAGGCAATTCTCCTGCCTCAGCCTCCTGAGTAGCTGGGATTACATGTATGCACCACTATGCCCAGCTACTTTTTTGTATTTTTAGTAGAGACAGGGTTTCACCATGTTGACCAGGATGGTCTCGATCTCTTGACCTGGTGATCCACCAGCCTTGGCCTCCCAAAATGCTGGGATTACAGGCTTGAGCCAATTCTGAGGCAGGAGAATTGCCTGAACCCAGGAGGCGGAGGTTGCGGTGAGCCGAGATTGCGCCGAGCCGAGATTGCGCCATTGCACTCCAGCCTGGGTAACGAGAGCGAAACTCCATCTCAAAAAGAAAAACTGAAACTATTCATTAAGCAATTATTACCCATCCCCTACTCCCTTAACCCCCTGGCAGCTACTACTCTACTTTGTCTCTATGATTTTGACTACTCTAAGTACTTCATATAAGTGGAGTCATATAGTGTTTATTTTTTATGTAACTGACTTATTTCACTTAGCATGAAAGTCCTTAAAGTTCATCCATGTTTTAACACATTGCAGAATTTCTCTCCTTTTAAAGACAGACTAATATTCTTTTGTAGGGGTTTGCCACATTTTGATTATTGCTATGGCTTGACTGTGTCCCCCAAAGTTCATGTGTTGGAAACTTTTCTGTTTTCTTTAATTAATTAATTTCTTTTTTAGACAAAGTCTTGCTCTATTGCCCAGGCTGGAGTGCAGTGGCACGATCTTGGCTCACTGAAAACTCTGCCTCCCAGATTGAAGTGCTTCTTATGCCTCAACATCCTGAGTAGCTGGGATTACAGGCGCCCACCATGCGTAGCTAAATTTTGTATTTTTAGTAGAGATAGGGTTTTGCTATGTTGGCCAGGCTGGTCTGGAACTCCTGGCCTCAGGCAATCCACCTGCCTTGGCCTCCCAAAATGCTGGAATTACAGGCGTAAGTCATCATGCCCAGCTTTCTTTCTTACTTTTTGAGACACGATCTCGCTCTGTTACCCAGGCTGGAGAGCAGTGGTTCATTCATGGCTCACTGCAGCTTTGATCTCCTAGGCTCAAGCGATCCTCCCATGTCAGCCTCCCAGGCAGCTGGAACTACAGGCATATGCTACCATGCCTGGCTAATTTTTGTTTTTATTTGTTTATTATTTATTTATTTTGTAGAGATGAGGTATCACTATGTTGCCTAGGCTGTACTTGAACTCCAGGGCAAAAATGATCCTCCCTCCTTAACCTCCTGAAGTGTTGGGATTATGGATGTGAGCCACCACACATGGCCATGTATAAGAAACTTAATCTCCAATTCAATGGTGTTGAAAGGAGGGACCTTCAAGAGATGATTAGATCACAAGAGCTCTGCTCACATGAATGGATGAATGCTATTGTTTTGATACTGGGTTCCTGATAAGAGGATGAGGATCAGGCTCCCTTCTCTCTCGTGCTCTCTTGCCCTTCTGCCTACCACCATCAGATGATACAGCAAGAAGACCCTTGCCAGAGGTGGGTCCCTCAATCTTGGACTTCCCAGCTAGCCCCCAGAACTGTAAGAGATAAATCTCTGCTCTTTATAAATTACCCAGTCTCAGGTATTCTGTTAGAGCAGCACAAAGCAACTAAGACACTTATCCATTCGTCCATCCATGGACACTTGCACTGTTTCCAATAATGCTGCTATGCATATGGTGTACAAATATCTCTTTGAGACCTTGTTTTCAATTCTTTGGGGTATATACCCAGAGGTGGAACTGCTGGATTGCATGGTAATTCTGTTTTAATTTTTTGAGGAGTTGCCATCCGTTTTGCATGCACCATTTTACATTCCTGCCAACAGTGCATGAGGGTTCCAGTTTCTCTGCATCCTTGCCAACACTTGTTATTTTCTATTTGCTTGTTTGATGGTAATCATCCCAACAAGTGTGAACAAGTCAGAGGTGGTTATCTCATTGTAGATTTTTTTTTTTTTTTCAGGGAAACCACCCAGACTGTGCCCTCTCTCACTCTCCTGAAGGAAGAAAATGGCAAATGGCAGTTGTAGAAAGCACCACCAGCAGCCAGCCTGATGCCCAGGGGAGAATGCTGTGCCACCTCCTCATGGTTTCCAGTGCTCTACACATTCAGAGAAACTTTTCTTATAATTGACTATAGAAACAATCAGACTGGGCAACATGGGCGAGATCCCGTGTCTACAAAACATACAAAAATTGGCTGGGCATGGTGGCTTATGCCTGTACTCCCAGCACTTTGGGAGACCAAGGCAGGCGGATCACAAGAGCAGTTCAAGACCAGCAAGGCCAACATGGTGAAACCCTGTCTCTACTAAAAATACAAAAATCAGCCGGGCATGGTGGCGCATGCCTGTAATCCCAGCTACTTTGGAGGCTGAGGCAAAAGAATTGCTTGAACCTGGGAGGCAGAGGTTGTGGTGAGCCAAGATCACGCCATTGCACTCCAACCTGGGCAACAAGAGCAAAACTCCATCTCAAAAAAAAAAAAAAAAAAATTAGCTGGTGATGCGCAACTGCAGTCCCCAGGTACTGGGAAGGCTGAGATGGGAAGATCACTTGAGCTCCGGAGGTTGAGCCTACAGTGAGCTGTGATCACACCACTGTATTCCAGCTCCAGAGACAAAGTGAGATTCTGTTTCAAAAAAATAAAAAAGAGAAATGGGCTGGGCACAGTGGTTCACACCTGTAATCTCAGCAATTTGGGAGGCCAAGGCAGGTGGATCACTTGAGGTCAGGAGTTTGAGACCAGTGATGAAACCCCATCTCTACCAAAAATACTAAAATGAGCCATGCATGGCGGTGGGTGCCTGTAATCCCAGCTACTCAGGAGACTGAGGGGAGAATCACTTGAACCCGGGAGTCGGAGGTTGCAGTGAGCCGAGATCCTGCCACCGTATTCCAGTCTGAGAAACAGTGAGACTCAGTCTCAAAAAACAGAAAAAGGGAAATGATCCCTGAAAGTATACTCTTTCATTGTAGTTTTTATTGGCATTTTGCTAATGATTAGTAATGTTGAAACCTTTTTGTGTGCTTATTGTCTATTTGGGTGTTTTTTTTGTTTTGTTTTGTTTTTTGAGACGGAGTTTCGCTCGTTACCCAGGCTGGAGTGCAATGGCACGATCTCGGCTCACCACAACCTCCGCCTCCTGGGTTCAGGCAATTCTCCCTCAGCCTCCTGAGTAGCTGGGACTACAGGCACACGGCACCATACCCAGCTAATTTTTTGTATTTTTAGTAGAGATGGGGTTTCACCATATTGACCAGGATGGTCTCAATCTCTTGACCTCAAGATCCACCCGCCTCGGCCTCCCAAAGTGTTGGGATTACAGGTGTGAGCCACCGTGCCCAGCTTGTTTTTTGTTTTTTGGGTTTTTTTTTTTGGAGAAACACCTATTCAGGTCCTTTGTTCATTTGGGGTTGCTTGGTTTTTGTTGTTGGTGTTGAGTTTTAGGAGCTCTGTATATATTCTGGATATCAATCCTTATCAGATATATGACTTGCAAATGTTTTCTCCCATTCTGTCAATTTCCTTTTGAATTTGTTGATATTGTTTTTTGATGCACAAAATTCTTAAATTTTCATCAAGGTTAATTTGTCTATTTTGTTGTTGCTGCTGCCCTTGCCTTTGGTGTCAGATCCAAAAATATTATTTTCAAATCCAATGTTGGGAAGCTTTTGCTGCATGCTTTCTTCTAAGAGTTTTAAAGGTTTAGATCTTACATTTAGGTTTTTGATCCATTTGTATTAATTTTTGGTTATAGTGTTAGGTAAGGGTCCAACTTTATTCTCTTACATGTGGATATCCAGTTTTCCCAGCACTATTTGTTTAAAAAGCAAAAATCAATCAAACAAAAAAAAACCTGTCCTTTCCCCATTGAATGGTCTTAGCACTCTTGGCAAAAATCATTTGACCAAGTTTTTTTTTTTTTTTTTTTTGAGATAGAGTCTTGCTGTCACCCAGGCTGGAGAGCAGTAGCACGATCTCAGCTCACTACAACCTCCGCCTCCTGAGTTCAAGCTGTTCTCCTGCCTCAATCTCCCAAGTAGATAGATTACAGCTGTGTGCCACCATGCCCGGCTAATTTTTGTATTTTTAGTAGAGATGGAGTTTCACCCTGTTGGCCAAGCTGGTCTCAAGCTCCTGACCTCAGGTGATCCACGTGCCTCAGCCTCCCAAAGTGCTGTGATTACAGGCATGGGTTACTGCACCCAACCTGATCAAGTTTAAGGCTGCATTGCCCTACGGCACTACAGACTCAACAACAGAGCAAGACCCTATCTGTTTAAAAAAAAAATCGCCAGGTGCCGTGGCTTATGCCTGTAATCCCAGCACTTTGGGAGGCCAAGGTGGGTGGATCACCTACGGTCAGGAGCTTGAGACCAGTCTGACTGACATGGAGAAACCCCATCTCTACTAAAAATACAAAATTAGCCGGGTGTGATGGTGCACCCCTGTAATCCCAGCTACTCTGGAGGGTGAGGCAAGAGAATCACTTGAACTTGGGATGCGGAGGTTGCAGTGAGCCGAGATTGCGCCATTGTACTCCAGCCTGGACAACAAGAGTGAAACTGTCTCAAAAAAAAATAATAATGTGATCATAGGCCAGGCATGATGGTATGTACTTGTGATACCAGCTACTCAGGAAGGTGTGGTGGGAAGATCTCTTGAGCCCAGGAATTTGAGTCCATCCTGGGCAACATAGCAAAACTGATCTCTAAGAAAATAAGATAAATAAAAAATTTAGGCTGCAGTTGCTCACATTTGGGAGGCCGAGGCGGGCGGATTGCGAGGTCAGGAGATCGAGACCATCCTGGCCAACATAGTGAAACCCCATCTCTACTAAAAATACAAAAATTAGCTGGGCATGGTGGCGTGCACCTGTAATCCCAGCTACTCGGGAGGCTGAGGCAGGAGAATCATTTAAACCCAGGAGACAGAGGCTGCAGTGAGCCGAGATCACACCATGGCATTCCAGCCTGGGCGACAGAGCAAGAATCCATCTCAAAAAACAAACAAACAAACAAACGAATGGAGGAAGTTTCCTACAGGAACTTGGTCGCACAGGAGGTGGAGGACTAAAGAGGAAAAAGGGAAAGAACCCTGAGACAAGGCAGAACTAGTAACTACAAGAAGCAAGGAGGGCTGAGGGACAAAAGGGAATAGCGGGAATTACCGGACCTGTGAGCCGGGAGGTGGGGCCCTGCAGAGTTGAGGCTCAGACTCAGTGAAGCGCCACTGGGAATGCTGTTCATTCCTCTGAAGAGCCATCTTCAAGGCAGGTTCTTGGAATGCAGAAAAAAGCTGAAGACTGGAGCCAACTTGTAATGATAGAGTGACTGAAGGAATCCAAAAATAATGGGAAGCTATTCCCTTCTCCCTTCTTCTGGCCTCCCAGTCTCCATCAAGTGCCCCTATGAGCAGAACCTAACAGAAGGACAGCAATAGAGTTTAGGAGTTTGCAGAGCCCCAGCCCCCTTCCAACATCAGAGAGCAGAGAAAACAAGAGTGAATTTGAAGCTGAAAGTCAATAAGCAAATAAATGGCAGAGCCTATCGCTTTGTTCTACTCAGTAGTTACACATCTTTCTATCACATTTGAATAACAACAGCTTCATGCCTTTGCCTACTAGATGCAATCATCTTTTGCTTAAAAGAAGACGCTTGGGGCCCCTTCCCCAAAAGTGGAGATGCAAAGTCTCTACAGCAAAGGGATCCCTCTCTGATGGAGGTGGGCTGGGACTCTGCAAACCAGTATCCTAAACTCCACTGTGACATTCCATTAAAAAAAAAAAAAAAAAGGTGGAGTTTCGATATTCTAGTTTCTCTTCAAATAGTATAAATCTTTCGCCTTTTACTAAAGACGGAGTTTCGCTCTTGTTGCCCAGGCTGGAGTGCAGTGGCTCGATCTCGGCTCACCGCGACCTCTGCCTCCTGGGTTCAAGCGATTCTCCTGCCTCAGCCTCCCGAGTAGCTGAGATTACAGGTACGTGCCACCACACCTGGCTAATTTTGTATTTTTAGTAGAGACAGAGTTTCTCTGTGTTAATCAGGCTGGTCTTGAATTCCCCCAAAGGTACTTACAGCTGCTTATCAGAGCAACTGCATCCTGGGGAAAGGAAAATACTCAGATCTTTTAAGGCTTTTGGATACAGAGTCAGAGCTGACACTAATATTAGGGACATGTATTAGGGTGGGACATACAGAGGCCAGGAGAGAAAAGGAGATCTGGCCCGTGGGCCTGCCTGATGGTTATTGCCATGGCCCCTGAATACATAGTGGAACACATGACTTAGCAGAGAGCAGATCTCTCACATTGGTTTCCTGAAGTAAGAGCCGTTACCAAACCTGTAATCCCAGTACTTTGGGAGGCCCAGGTGGGAGGATTGCTTGAGTCCAAGAGTTTGAGACTAGTCTGGGCAACATAGTGAAACCTCATCTCTACAAAAAATTTTTTTAATTAGCTGGGTATCGTGGCACACTCCTGTAGCTCCAGCTACTCAGGACGCTGAGAGGGGAGGTTTGCTTGAACCGGGCAAGTTAAGATTGCAGTGAGCTGAGATTTCACCACTGCACTCCAGCCTACGTGACAGAATGAAACCGTCTCCAAAAAAAGAATGAAATAAGAGTAATTAGGATAGGAAAGGCCAAATAGAAACTGCTTCCTCATCCCCCTCCCAAGAGAGTAAATCAGAAGCAATTCACCAGCCCAGGTGGAATGGCAGTGGTTGGAATCATTTGTAAAGGATACAGGCGTGGTGGTTCCCAGGATATCCCCATTTAACTCATCAATCTGGCTCTTGCAAAAACCAGACGGATCATTGTAAATGAGGGTGAACATAACCAAGAGGCGCCCCAATTGAGTGCTGTGCCAGATGTGCTAGCTTTCTTAGAGCAGATCAACAGAATCCCCGCCAGTTAGTCCATGGCTGTTAGTTTGATGAAGGAAGTAAGATTAGAAGCAGATTCCTGCCAGGTGAGCTGTAATCCCAGCACTTTGAGAGGTCGAGGCAGGCAGATCACTTGAGGTCAGGAGTTCAAGGCCAGCCTGACCAAGATAGTGAACCCCATCTCTACTAAAAATACAGAAATTAGCCAGGTGTGGTGGTGGGCACCGTAATCCCAGCTACTTGGGAGGCTGAGGCACAAGAATCACTTCAACTCAGGAGGCTGAGATTATGTCACTGCACTCCAGCCTGGGTGACAGAAAAAAAAAAGTGTCAAAAAAAAAAGGCCAGGCACAGTGGCTCACCCATGTAATCCCAGCACCTTGGGAGGCTGAAGTGGGCAGATCACCCAAGGTCAGGAGTTTGAGACCAGCCTGACCAACATGGAAAAACCCTGTCTCTACTAAAAATATAAAATTAGTCGGGAGTGGTGGTGCATGCCTGTAGTCCCAGCTACTCGGGAGGCTGAAGCAAGAGAATCACTTCACCGGGGAAGGTGGAGGTTGCGGTGAGCCGAGATTGTGCCATTGCACTCCAGCCTAGGCAATAGAGTGAAACACACCTTCAAAAAAAGAAGAAGAAGAAGAAGGAGGAGGAGGAGGAGGAGGAGGAGGAGGAGGAGGAGGAGGAGGAGGAGGAGGAGATTCCTTTCCCTGGAGACAGACAAAAGTGCACGTCCACAGTCTTTCCCCTTTCCCCAGGGCTATGTTAACTCTCCTGCTTTCTGTCACAATAGAGCGGCGGACCCTGATCATCTTGGATTCCACACAACATCCCATGATCCTCCATACTGATGACACTGAGCTAATGGAACCTGGTGAACAGAAAGTGGCAAGGCACCTGCTTGCCAGAGGTTGGAGGACAAATCCTACAAAGACTCAAGGATCTTTGCAAAATGTGCCAGTACGCTGGCACCCCCATGTGTGTCAGATCCCTAGGAAATATGCACAAAGCCTGGCAGGCCCCTTCAGATATGGGAGATGGCACACGACGCGCTTGGAAATACTGCTCCAGTGATTTTCAGGGAACTCTAAAGGCTGCCGGTTTTGAGTGGGGCCCACAAGAAGAGGTTTTTTTTTGGTCCAGGCCGAAATGCAAAGTTCTCTGCCACTTGGGCTCATATAGCCTAGCAGATGCCATCTATCTGTGATTCATAGGATGATTTGAGGAGTCTCTGGCAAGCCCAGAAGGTTCTGGAGCAAGGACATTAATCTACTGCTGGGGACTGTTCCAATTTTAAAAAACAATCTTCCAGCCAGGTGCATTGGCTCGTGCCTGTAATTCCAGCACTTTGGGAGGTCAAGTGGGGTGGATCACCTGAGGTCAGGAGTTCCAGACCAGCCTGGCCAAAATGATAAAACCCCATCTCTACTAAAAATACAAAAATTAGTAATAAATGCCCACATGAGAAACAAGGAAAGATCTAAAATTGACACCCTATCGTCAAAATTGAAAGAGCTAGAGGAGCAAGATAAAAAAAAAACCTCAAAACCTAGCAGAAGACAAGAAATAACTAAGATCAGAGCAAAACTGAAGGAGATGGAGACACAAAAAACCCTTCAAAAAATCAATAAATCCAGGAGCTGGTTTTTTGAAAAGATCAACAAAATAGGCAACTAGTCAGATTAATAAAAAAGAAAAGAGAATAATCAAATAGATGCAATAAAAAACCATAAAGGGGATATCCACATAATACAAACCACAGAAATACAAACCACCATCAGAGATTACTATAAACAACTCTATGCACATAAACTAGTAAACCTGGAAGAAATGGATAAATTCCTGGACACTTACACCCTCCTAAGCCTAAACCAGGTAGAAGTTGAAACCCTGAATAGACCAATAACAAGGGCTGAAGTTGGGGCAGCAATTAATTGCCTACTAACCAAAAAAAGCCCAGGTGCAGATGGGTTCACAGCTGAATTCTACCAGACATACAAAAAGGAGCCAGTACCATTCCTTCTGAAACTATTCCAAACAATCCAAAAAAGGGAATCCTCCTCATATCATTTTATGAGACCAACATCATCCTGATACCAAAACCCAGCAGAGACTCAATAAGAAAAGAAAACTTCAGACCAATATTCATGATAAACATAGATGCAAAAATCTTCAATAAAATACTGGCAAACTGATTGCAACAGTACATCAAAAAGCTTATCCACCATGATCAAGTAGGATTCATCCCAGGGAGGCAAGGCTGGTTAAACATACACAGGTCTATAAACTTAATTCACCACATAAACAGAACCAAAGAAAAAAACCACATGATTATCTCAACAGATGCAGAGAAGGCCTTTGACAAAATTCAACAGCGCTTTATGCTAAAAACTCTCAATAAACTAGGTATCGACAGAACGTGTCTCAAAATAATAAAAGCTATTTACCACAAACCCACAACCAGTATCATACTGAATGGGCAAAAACTGGAAGCATTCCCTTTGAAATGGCACTAGACAAGGATGCCCTCTATCACCACTCCTATTCAATATAGATTGTATATTTAGAAGATCCTATCGTCTCAGCCCAAAATCTCCTTAAACTGATAAGCAACTTCAGCAAAGTCTCAGGATATAAAATCAATGTGCAAAACTCACAAGCATTCCTATACACCAATAACAGACTTAAAGAGAGCCAAATCAAGAACGAACTGCCATTCACAATTGCTACAAAGAGAATAAAATACCTAGGAATACAACTAACAAAGGATGTAAAGGACCTCTTCAAGGACAACTACAAACCACTGCTCAACGAAATAAGAGAGGACACAAACAGATGGAGAAACATTCCATGCTCATGGTTAGGAAGAATCAATATTGTGAAATGGCCATACTGACCAAAGTAATTTATAGATTCAACACTGTCCCCATCAAGCTGCCAATGACCTTCTTCACAGAACTGGAAAAAACCACCTTAAACTTCATATGGAACCAAAAGAGAGCCCGCATAGCCAAGTCAATTCTAAGCAAAAAGAACAAAGCTGGAGGCATCATGCTACCTGACTTCAAACTATATTACAAGGCTACAGTAATCAAAACAGCACGGTACTGGTACCAAAACAGAGATATAGACCAATGGAACAGAACAGAGGCCTTGGAGGCAACACCACACATCTACAACAATCTGATCTTTGACAAACCTGAGAAAAACAAGCAATGGGGAAAAGATTCCCTGTTTAATAAATGGTGTTGGGAAAACTGGCTAGGCATGTGCAGAAAGTAGAAACTGGACCCCTTCCTGACACCTTACACTAAAATTAACTCCAGTTGGACTAAAGATTTAAACATAAGACCTAACACCATAAAAACCTTAGAAGAAAACCTAGGCAAAAGCATTCAGGACATAGGCATAGGCAAGGACTTCATGACTAAAACACCAAAAGCATTGGCAACAAAAAGCCAAAATAGACAAATGGGATCTAATTAAACTCCAGAGCTTCTGCACAGCAAAAGAAACAATCATTAGAGTGAACCGGCAACCAACAGAATGGGAAAAAAAATTTTGCAATCTACCCATCTGACAAAGGACTTATATCCAAAATCTACAAAGAACTACAACAGATTTACAAGAAAAACAAACAAACCCATTCAAAAGTGGGCAAAGGATATGAACAGACACTTTTCAAAAGAAGACATATATGAAACCAACAAACATATGAAAAAGTGCTCATCATCACTGGTCATTAGAGAAATGCAAATCAAAACTGCATTGAGATACCAGTTAGAATGGTGATCATTAAAAAATCTGGAGACAACAGATGCTGGAGAGGATGTGGAGAAATAGGAACACTTTTACACTGTTGGTGGGAGTGTAATTTGGTTCAACCATTGTGGAAGACAGTGTGGCAATTCCTCAAGGACCTAGAAATAGAAATTCCATTTGACCCAGCAATCCCATTACTGGGTATATATCCAAAGGACTATAAATTGTTCTACTATAAGGACACATGCACACGAATGTTCATTTCAGCACTGTTTACAAAAGCAAAGACTTGGAACCAACCCAAATGCCCATTGATGATAGACTGGACAGGGAAAATGTGGCACATATATGCCATGAAATACTATGCAGCCATGAAAAACGATGAGTTTGTATCCTTTGTAGGGATATCGATGAACCTGGAAACCATCATTCTCAGCAAACTGACACAAGAACAGAAAATCAAACACCACATGTTCACTCATAGGTGGGTGTTGAACAATGAGAACACATGGACACAGGGAGGGGAGCATCACACACTGAGGTCTGTGGGGGTGGCTAGAGGAGGAACAGCGGGGGTAGGGAGTTAGGGAGGGATAAAATGGGGAGAAATGCCAGATGTAGGTGATGGGGATGGAGGCAGCAAACCACCTTGTCATGTATGTACCTATGCAACAATGCTGCATGTTCTTTACATGTACCCCAGAACCTAAAATGCAATTATGTATATATATATATATATATAAATTAGGTGTGATGCCGTGTGCCTGTAGTCTCAGCTATTCGGGAGGCTGAGACATGAGAATGGCTTGAACCAGGGAGGTAGAGGTTGCAGTGAGCCGAGATTCTGCCACTTTACTCCAGCCTGGGCGACAGAGCAAGAGTCTGTCTCAAAAAAAAAAAAAAAAAAAAAAAGGCAGGCACAGTGGTCTTGAACTCCTGACCTCGTGATCCACCCGCCTCGGCCTCCCAAAGTGCTGCAGGGCTTTAGGAGGCTGAAGCGGTTGGATCACGAGGTCAGGAGTTCAAGACCAGCCTGGCCAAGATGGTGAAACCCCATCTCTACTAAAAACACAAAAAAATTAGCCAGGCTTGGTGGTGGGCGCCTATAATCCCAGCTATTTGGGAGCCTGAGGCAGAGAATTGTTTGAACCCAGGAGGCAGAGATTACATTAAGTTGAGATCACGCCACTAGACTCCAATCTGAATGACAGAGCGAGACTCCATCTCAAAAAAAAAAAAAAAAAATCTTCCATTGTGCTGCAGAGACCTAACCACTGGACAAGTATGATGATATGATCAGAGCTGCCTATTGAAATATACCAAGTCATATGGTTGAGCAGGTGCAGCAATAATCCATCCTACCATGGAAATGGAGCATTCCAGACGAGGACTACTCAGCCTAAAGGGTGCAAGTAAGTTATAGGAACAGGCAGCCAGACCACCAGGTCACCCACTCCTGTTGCACCTATGCCTCTCCCTCAACTCACACCTTTGGCCTGATGGGGTGTTCTCTATCACCAGTTGACAGAGGAGGAAAAAAGCTCCAGATCTGATTCACTAATGGCTTCCTATTTGGTGTGGACTGAAAATGAACTGCAGCCACATCACAGCCACAGTCAAGGGTGGCCCTGAAAAGTGGTGCTGAGGGAAACACTCTCTTTTTTTTTTTTTTTTTGAGACAGAGTTTCGCTCTTGTTACCCAGGCTGGAGTGCAATGGCGCGACCTCGGCTCACTGCAACCTCCGCCTCCTGGGTTCAGGCAATTCTCCTGCCTCAGCCTCCTGTGTAGCTGGGATTACAGGCACGTGCCACCATGCCCAGCTAATTGTATTTTTAGTAGAGACAGGATTTCACCATGTTGACCAGGATGGTCTCAATCTCTTGACCTCGTGATCCACCCGCTTCAGCCTCCCAAAGTGCTGGTATTACAGGCGTGAGCCACCCCGCCCGGCCCAGGAAACACTCTTAATGACAGAGCTGCCAGCATTCGCACCTGGTCAGCAACTAAGGTGGAAGGAGACGGGCTCTGAGCCAAGGATATACATAGACGGCTAGGCAGAGGCCAGTATCTTCTCTGTTAGGTCAGAGACCTAGAAGGAGCAAGGCTAGAAGATCTGAGTACTAAGCAACCAGGTGGACAGGATAGCCTGGCCAGTAGATGTCCTTCAGTTTCTTTTTCTTTTTCTTTTCTTTTCTTTATTTTTTGAGACTGGTCCTCGCTCTGTTGTCAATGGTTCACTACAGACTTGACTTCCCTGGGATCAGATGATCCTCCCACCTCAGCCTCCCGAGTAGCTTGGAACAACAGGCACACTCCATTGTGTCTGGCTAGTGTGTGTGAGTGTGTGTGTGTGTGTGTGCGCGCGCGCGTGTGTAGAGACAGGGTTTTGCTATGTTTTCCAGGCTGGTCTTGAACTCCTAGGTTCAAGTGATCCTCCTACCTTGGCCTCCCAAAGTGCTGGGATTACAGGTATGAGCCACTGCACTCAACATCCGGCTTCGATTCTCAGCCACCCTAGCACATACTCAGTGTGCCTGTGAGCAGAGCAGCCATAGTATGGAGGACCGAGGCTCAGCATGGGTTCAGCAGCAGCCCGGCTTCCTGCTGAAAGCTGCTCTAGTGCTGCCTCAGCTGCAGATCTGACCTGCGCGCAACAGAGACAACTCTAAGCCCATTTCCTGAGATGACAAACCGAGTTCAAATCTTCTCCATTTCAGATGGGGGCACTGATTTGTCCTTCCAGGATTCACATGTAATCGGGACATGAGTTTGCTTTTTCTGCCTACGGTATCTGAGCTAACACCACTATCCAAGAGTTCACAGAAGGTCTGACTTATCAACATGGGATCCTGAATAATACCACTTTGGATGAAGGGACTCACTTTATAACAAAGGAGATGTGACAGTGGGCACATGACCACAAGATACAGTGGTCCTACCATATGCCACATCACTGGGAATCTGCTGGCCAGGAGTTGGATACTGTCCTTCAAGATACAGTATTGGCCGGATGCGGTGACACCACCAGCACTTTGGGAGGCTGAGGCGGGCGGGTCACAAGGTCAGGATTTCAGGACCAGCCTGACCAACATGGTGAAACTTCATCTCTGCTACAAATACAAAAAATTAGCAGGACATGGTGGCACTCACCTGTAATTCCAGCTACTAAGGGGGCTGAGACAGGAGAATCACTTGAACCTGGGAGGTAAAGGTTGCAGTGAGCAGAGATCATGCCACTGCACTCCAGCCTGGGTGACAGAGTAAGACTCTGTCTAAAATAAATAAATAAAGATACAGTATCTACTTGGAACCAGTGCTCATTATATGGTGCTGTGTCTCCTATAGCTAGAATACATGGTTCCAGGAACCCAGGAGTAGAATTGGAGTGATCCCTCTTACCAATCATTCCCAGTGACCCACTGGGAAATATGTGTTTCTCACCCACACTACGTTTTTTTTTTTTGTAGAGACAAGGGCTCACTATGTTGCGCAGGCTGATTTCGAACTCCTGGCATCAAGCAATCCTCCTGTCTTGGCCTCCCAAAGTGTTGGGATCATAGGCATGAGCCACTTAGCCCTGCCTTTTTTTTTTTTAAGAGACAGCCGCTTGCTGTGTTGCCCAGGCTGGACTACAGTGGCTGTTTACAGGCAGGATCATCACACAAAACAGCCTTGAACTCCTGGGCTCAAGTGAGCTTCCTGTCTCAGCCTCCAGAATAACTGGGACTACAGGTGTGCACCACGGTGTCCAGCTTCACCTCCTGCCACTTTATACTTTGGTAGACTAGAGATCATGACTAGTGATCCTGATTCCTAAGGGCAGGTGAATGGGGATGCTTCTACCAGGCCATTCAGTAACGATTCCACTAAAACTGAAGCTATGACTGCCTTATGATCATTTTGAGCTCCTCGGGCCAGTAGATCAGCAGACAAAATAAAAGAAGCTATTTTCCTGGTAGGGTAACCAACTCTGATTATCATGAGGAGAGAGGGTTGCTGCTATATAATGATATAATGGGTGCAGGAAGAATAAATCTACACCTCGGGATTGACTGGTCACCTCTTCTTGACTCCATAAGTGATGTTAACTGATGGACCACTGCAGCAAAACCATGATCTGAATGGATGTGGAAAGCAGGGCTCAGACTCTTCAGGAATACCCCAGAAGCAGCATCATTCACCGTAGCCAAAGAGTGTAGACAACCCAGAAGTCCACCGACTGATGAATGGATAAACAAAATGTATTATATATGGCCGGGCGCAGTGGCTCCTACTTGTAATCGCAGCACTTTGGGAGGCCGAGGCGGATGGATCATGAGGTCAGGACTTTGAGACCAGCCTGGCCAACACAGTGAAACCCCATCTTTATTTTTTAAAAAGTTGTTATATGCATACAATGGATTATTTAGCAATAAAAAGGAATGAAATACTGATACATGCTACAACATGGATGAACCTTGAAAATATGGTAAGTGAAAGAAGCCAGAAGCCAGCAACCAGAAAACCTATATTGGGTTTTTTTTTTTTTTTTTTTTTTTTTTGAGACGGAGTTTCTCTCTTGTTGCCCAGGCTGGAATGCAATGGCACAGTCTCTGCTCACTGTAACCTCTGCCTCCGTGGTTCAAGCGATTCTCCTGCCTCAGCCTCCCGAGTAGCTGGAATACAGGTGTCCATCACAATGCCCAACTAATTTTTGTGTTTTTAGTAAAGATGGGGTTTCATCAGGTTGGCCAGGCTGGTCTCAAACTCCTGACCTCTGGTGATCTGCCCACCTCGGCCTCCCAAAGTACTGGGATTACAGGAGTGAGCTACCGCACCCAGCCTATACTGTATAATTTTACTTACACGAAGTGTCTAGAATAGGCAAACCTATAGAGACAGAAATGATGTTAATGGTTGCCTAGGGCTGGAGGCAAGATGTGGAGTGATGGCTGATGGGCATGGAGTTTCTTTTTGGAGTGATGGAAATACTCTAAACTTAGACTGCAGCAGTTGTAGAACTCTGGGAGTACTAAAAGCCACTGAAGTGTGCACTTTCAATGGGTGAATTTTATGGCATGTGAATTACACTTCAATAAAGATGTTGTACATTCCCACTTCTTCTGTCCCTGACTTTGAATGTTGTTGTCAGACATTTTATTGTAGTTGGCGTGTTCATGTGTGTTAATGAGATTGGATGGTTTTTCAAATGCTTATTGACCCAGGTGAGGTGACGTGAGCCTGTAGTTCCAGCTACTGGGAGGCTGAAGTGGGAGGAATGCTTGAGGCCCATTCTGAGCTGTAATGCAGAGCCATAAGTTCATCATCAACGTGATGACCTCCCAGGAGCAGGGGACCAGGCTGCCAAAGGTGGGGTGAACAAGCCTAGGGTGGAAATGGAGGAGGTCAAAACTCTTGTGCTGATCAGTAGTGGGATCACACCTGTGAACAGCCACTGCACTCCAGCCTGGGCAATATAGCAAGACCCTGTCTCTAAAAAAATAATAATAAAGTTAATCAAATGCATATTGGTCATTTGGGTTTTCTCTGCTGTGAAGTTCCTCTTCAAAGTTTTTTCATCATTTTCTATTGAGCTGTTTTTTTGTTTTGCTTTGTTTTTTTCATTGCTTTGTAGTTCTTCATATGTTCTTTGTATATTTCAGATATTAATTTTTTTTAGATAGATCTCCCTCTGTCATGCAGGCTGGAGTGCAGTGGTGCCATCATAGCCCACTGCAGCCTTGATATCCTGGGTTCAAGCAATCCTCCCACTTAAGCCTCCCAAATAGCTGGGACAACAGGCAAGTGCCACCACACCCTGCTAATTTTTATATTTTTTTGTAGAGATGGGGTCTTGCTATGTTGCCCAGGCTGGTCTCAAGGGATCCTCCTGCCTTGGCCTCCCAAAGTTGTTGGGATTACAAGTGTGAGCCACCACACTGGTCCAGATGTTAATTTTTTGTTACTTATATGTGTTATAAGTATCTTCTAACATTCTGTGGCTTACCACACTTCAGTTCTTTCTTTTTCTTCTTTTTTTTTTTAAGTGATGGATTCTCATTCTGCTGCCCAGGCTGGTCTTGAACTCCTGGGCTCAAGCTATCCTCCCACCTCAGCCTCTTGATTAGCTGGGTTAGACATAAGCCTCCATGCCCAACCCAATAAGATATTTTGAGAGAGAGAGACCACATTCATATAACTTTTATTACAGTATAATTGTTCTATCATATTATTAGTTACTGTAGTTAACCTCTTACTGTGCCTACTTTATAAATTAAACTTTATCGTAGGTATGTGTACATATGAAAAAACAGTATAGGCTGGGCACGGTGGCTCACGACTGTAGGCGGGTGGATTACCTGCAGTCAGGAGTTTGAGACCAGCCTGGCCAACATGGTGAAACCCTGTCTCTACTAAAAATACAAAAACTAGCCAGTTGTGGTGGCATGTGCCTGTAATCCCAGCTACTAGGGGGCCTGAGGCAGAAGGATCACTTGAACCTAGGAGGCGGAGGCTGCAGTGAGCCAAGATCGTGCTACTGCACTCCAGCATGGGCAACAGAGCGAGACTCTGTCTCAAAGTAAAGAAAAGAAAAAGCATAGTATATATGGGTTCCACACTATCCACAGTTTCGGGCAACTCCTGGGAGTCTTGGAACATATTCTCTGAAGATAAGGAGGGGCTACTGTAGTGTTATTTTACTTTAAATTGTATAATTGTTCTACCTTTAGCCATTGGGAACTGCATGGTATATATTCTGCAGTCTTCTTATCTTTTAGCATACATGTTCAACATACATTTGAGGCTGGGTGGGGTGGTCAAGCCCGTAATCTCAGCACTTTGGGAGGCTGAGGTGCGTGGCTCACCTGAGGTCAGGAGTTCAAGACCAGCCAGGCCAACATGGCGAAACCCCAGCTCTATTAAAAACACCAGTATTAGCTAGGTATGGTGGCACATGCTTGTAAGTCCAGCTACTGCAGAGGGTGATGCAGAATTGCTTAAACCCAGGAAGCAGAGTTTGTAGTGAGCTGAGATTGTGCCACTGTACTCCAGCCTGGGTTACAAGAGCAAAACTCCGTCTCACAAAAAAAAAAAAAAATTAAGAACCTACTGTGTACTGTGTCCTGTGCTAATCATACAGGATGGACACACAATGGGATGGAATAAAGAAGAGGAAGGAAACAGGAAGTTAGAAGAATGTGAGCATCAGCATGTGAAGGTTAGTAGGAAGTGGCAAGCTCCTGCTTGAGCTTTAGAAGGTCATCCGCTTATAGAAAAGCCAATGGTTGGCTCTTTGGTGATTGGCCAGATAAGGAGGAAGTTTGGCAGTCACTCCTTGGTTTCTGGCGTGAGCGATGGCTGGAAGGGCATAGCTGGCTGAGATAGGGCACCCTGGAGGAGAGCCAGGTTATGAGTGCACTACAGAAGCACAGAGTGGAGGCAGAAGATAGCTCAGGAGGGACTGATTTTGGTGAGCACTGAAGTAGGGGAGGTGATAGGAGGAAAAGTATCTAGCCTGGAAGATAAAGAAGAAACCACCGAAGAGATAGGAGAGGACCTGGGTGCAGACATTTCCAAGAAGTCACAGGCTGCGACTGTCAAATGCTGCAGAGAAATCCAGCTGGGAGCCAGGCACGGTGGCTCACGCCTATACTCACAGCACTCTGGGAGGCAGAAGTGGGAGGATCATTTGAGCTCAGGATTTTAAGACCAGCAACATAGTGAGATCTTATCCTTACCAAAAATCAAAAAATGAGGCAGGAGGATTGTTTGAGCCCAGGAAATCAAGGCTGCAATGAGCTGTTGATGGTGCCACCGTACTCCCACCTGGATGACAGAGTGAGACCCTGCCAATCGGCCAGGCGCGGTGGCTCATGCCTATGATCCCAGCACTTTGAGAAGCCAAGGCAGATGGATCATGAGGTCAAGAGATCAAGACCATCCTGACCAACATGGTGAAACCCTATCTCTACCAAAAATACAAAAAATTAGCTGAGTGTGGTGGCACACACCTGTAGTCCCAGCTACTTGGGAGGCTGAGGCAGGAGAATCGCTTGAACCTGGGAGGCAGAGGTTGCAGTGAGCCGAGATCGTGCCACTGCACTCCAGCCTGGCAACAAAGTGAGACTCTCTCTCAAAATAAAGAAATAAATAAAAATAAAATCCTGGCTGAGTATGGTGGCTCAAGCCTCTAATCCCAACACTTTGGGAGGCCGAGGCGGGTGGATTACCTGAGGCTGGGAATTTGAGGCTAGCCTGACCAACATGGAGAAACCCCATCTACTAAAAATACAAAATTAGCCAGGCATGGTGGCACATGCCTGTAATCCCAGCTACTCAGGAGGCTGAGGCACAAGAATCACTTGAACTTGGCAGGTAGATGTTGCAGTGAGCTGAGATTGTGCCACTGCACTCCAGCTTGGGTGACAGACTGACATTTTGTTTCAAAAAATAATAATAAATAAATAAAAGAACTCATGTTTATATTTGTATTTTAAAAAGCATGAATTACCTAAACAATGACAATAAAAATACTATCCTGCAGTTACTATGCACCAAGCACTATATGAAGTGCTTTAAACATATTCTTCATGTAATTCTCACAACCACCCCAGAAAGAACACGTGATTATTATCATCCAGTTCCCAGTTTGCAGCTGAGGAAACTGAAGCCCTGAGAGGTGAAGTTACTTGCCCAGGGTCACGCAGCTGGTGAATGTTAGCATTGGGATTTGAACTCAGTCCCATGGGCCCTTGAGACGCTGCTTCAATTACACACTGTAATGAAATTATGGATGATTTATCTGAACATTTTAAACATCTTAAACAATTTTTTTTTTCCAAGACGGAGTCTTGCTCTGTCACCCAGGCTGGAGTGCAATGCTACGGTCTCGGCTCACAGCAAACTCCACCTCCCATGTTCAAGCGATTCTCCTGTCTCAGCCTTCTGAGTAGCTGGGATTACAGGCACGCGCCACCGCATCCAGCTGATTTTTGTATTCTTAGTAGAATACAACAGGGTTTCACCATGTTGGCCAGGCTGGTCTCCAACTCTTGACTTTGTGATCTGCCCGCCTTGGCCTCCCAAAGTGCTGGGATTACAGGTATGAGCCACTGCACCTGGCCATTTCTTTTTTCTTTTTTTTTTTGATATGGAGTCTCCCTCTATTGCCTAGGCTGGAGCGCAGTGGAGTGATCTTGGCTCACTGCAACCTCTGCCTCCTGGGTTCAAGAGATTCTCCTGCCTCAACCTCCCGGGTAGCTGGGACTACAGGTGCCTGCCACCACGCCCAGCTAATTTTTGTATTTTTAGTGGAGACAGGATTTCATCATGTTGGGCTGGTTGGTCTCAAACTACTGACCTCAGGCGATCCACCCACCTTGGCCTCCCAAAGTGCTGAGATCACAGGCATGAGCCACTGTGCCTGCCATGCTCAGCTAATTTTTAAATTTTTTTTTTTTTTGAGACAGAGTTTCACTCTTGTTACCCAGGCTGGAGTGCAATGGCGCGATCTTGGCTCACCACAACCTCCGCCTCCTGGGTTCAGGCAATTCTCCTGCCTCAGCCTCCTGAGTAACTGGGATTACAGGCACGCGCCACCGTGCCCAGCTAATTTTTTGTATTTTTAGTAGAGAAGGTGTTTCACCATATTGACCAGGATGGTCTCGATCTCTTGACCTCGTGATCCACTAGCCTCGATCTCCCAAAGTGCTGGGATTATAGGGATGAGCCACCGCGCACAGCTAATTTTTAAATTTTTTTTGTGGAGACAGCATCTCACTGTGTTGCTCAGGCTGATCTCAACCTCCTAGCAATCCTCCTACCTCAGCCTCCCAAAGTGCTGGGATTACAGGCGTGAGCCATAGCCCCAGGACCTACTTGACTTTCTTTTTCACATCCCAAGACAGAGAATCCATTATCATCCTGAGAATCTTATTTCCTTTGAGTGGGAAATGTATTAGAGATTAACATCTGGAAGTGGGGTCACATTTAGTCTGAACAGTGGCCTCCAGTAGCAAAGAATCCTGGTGTGAGCAAATACCCCTATGTGGGGTCCTGTACATTCAGGGTCTGCTGGGCCGATGAGGCAGAAGACTGAGGTGTTTATACATCGCACCTACTGGCAGTCCTTCGTGGCATCTGCCCTTCAAGCCTTCCTGTCTGAGATGAAGAAGGAATGGCAGGAGCCACCAAACTGCCAGCTTATTTCATCATTGACACATCTGCTACCAGGCTTCCAGCGCATTTACCTCTCTGCTAAATCACAGGAGGAAATCCCTGCTCACTCCTGGGGTTTTCTGGCCAAAACGACATTGTAACTCGGTGCACGGGAGGCTCCTGCAGGCTCCGCGCCGCTGCTTCTCTCTGCACAGAGCCAGGCTTCTCTCTGCACAGAGCCAGGCTTGAATGTGTTTACTCTCCCCTAGACTTGGAGGCTTCCAGGTCCCTCAGCTTGGGTTTCCAACTTCTCTCTCCCCAGGTGGCTAGCATGGTGCCTGACATGGATGGTGCAGAGTGGGTACAAAATAAATGTTTGTCGATTGACTACCTGAATGAATACATTAACCAACTTCCCCACCTTCTCGAAGTGCAGGCTCTGAAACTCCATTCTTCCTATTTCCAAAGGATAAACTGAGGCACAGACTGGCAACCCCAACCCCCTCCAGGCTGATATCAGAACCAGTATGTTTCCTCCAAAGCAAGATGGGTTAATGTTGCCCCTCCCAAGTCTCTCAGCTGACAGCACTGGGTTCTGAGATAGAGGCCTGGGCCCCATGGATACCACTCTCTACTCCCCACCCGACTCCACCCAGGGCTCCTTCAACACCACTGGACCACAGCCAGTTGGAATTAACCAGTGCGGTGACAGGCCTGTGGCTCTGGGTCCCGACTGGCTGCTCCAAGGTCTGTTCAAAAAGAAACAAGAGGTGGCTGGGCACGGTGGCTCACACCTGTAATTTCATTACTTTGGGAAGCCTAGGCCGGCGGATCACTTGAGGTTGGGAGTTCGAGACCAGCCAGGACAACATGGCGAAAACCCTTCTCTATCAAAACTACAAAAAATGAGCCGAGTATTGTGGCACATGCCTGTAATCCAAGCTACTTGGGAGGCTGAGGCAGGAGAGTCATTTGAACCCAGGAGGCAGAGGTTGTGGTGAGCTGAGATCATGCCACTGCACTCCAGCCTGGGTGACAGTTAGAGACTCCATCTCAAAAAAAAAAAAAAAACCCAAAAACCGAAAACACAAGAGGAGCTGGGGAGTGACGGCTCACTCTTGTAATCCTGGCACTTTGGGAGGCTGAAGAGAGAGGATTACTTCAATCCATGAGTTTCAGACCAGCCTATGCAGTATCGGGAGACCCCATCTCATCAACAACAACAACAATTAGCCCAGCATGGTGGTGTGTGGCTGTAGGCCCAGCTACTTGGGAGGCTGAGGTGGGAGGATCACTTGAGGCCAGGAGTTCGAGGCTGCAGTGAGCAGTGATCGCACCACTGCATTCCAGCCTGGGTGACAGAGCCAGACCCTGTCACTAAAAACAAAAAGAAAGAAAGAAACAAGGAGCCAGAGGAAAGGGGAGCTTGGACTTGGGGGCTCCTTGTCCTTCTTCAAGCTCTTGGAGGGATGGCTGAGTCTGAGTGGAGTTAACTGGGGCCTGCTTGGCCTCCCACTGCACAGGGAGACTGAGGCACAGAGGAGGATAGATGTTTCAGGGGTTTTCCCTGTGAGCTCTCCCCAGAGCTCAACCTTCCTGCTGGGGTTGGGAGTGGACATCTCAAGTCCCCCACTTGGGACAGTCCACAAAGGAGGAGAAGCCAGGGTCAGGGGTGTGGGGCGCAGAGGGGATTTTGCTCCATCTGCCAGGCCTCTGGGCCTCTAACTTCCTGCCGGGAGCACCCTGACAGTGGCAGAGGCCCCCAGTCTCAGGGCCCAGCTCAGGGTAGGGTCCCACAGCAGCCCCCATGCTCATTGGGATTTTCTCCTAAAAGTGACAAGAGCTACTATTTATCAAGTGTAACTGTGTGCCTGGAGCAGAGCGAAGGGCTGCCTGTGCATCATCATCTTACCAGCACAACCTCTCTAGGAGCCAGATGTAAAGGATGAACTTTTTTTTTTTTTTAAGACAGTCTCTCTCTGTCACCTAAGCTGGAGTGCAGTGGCATGATCTCAGCTCACTGCAACCTCTGCCTCCCAGGTTCAAGCGATTCTCCTGCCTCAGCCTCCCAAGTAGCTGGGATTACAGGCACCTGCCACCACGCCCGGCTAATTTTTTTGTATTTTTAGTAGACAGAGGGTTTTGCTATGTTGCCCAGGCTGGTCTCGAACTCCTGATCTCAACTGATCCACCCGCCTCAGCCTCCCAAAGTGCTGGGATTGCAGTCATGAGCCACCGCACCCGGCCATAAGGATGAAGAACTTCAAAGACCTCTGGCAACTACTCAAAGTCTCACAGCTAGTAAGACATCAGACCCTCTCAAAGCCATTGGCTTAACTCCCCCCGCACCCCGCCAAACACATATGCAGTGAGGGACACACCCATAGCCCTGGCCTTGTGACAGACCCTGCCATCAGCTGTCAGGTGGAGGCCCCAAACATCTGGCTTAGCAGATAGGAGGGATCAAGAAAGGCTGGAGCCTCTCCGCAAGGGAGGAGGACAGGAGAACCATCTGTTCCCTCTTCCAGGGCTGTCACAAAGTTTTCCCAGCAAAGAAGGGGCTCTCATGGACTGGAATGGGAGGCCAGGACTGTCAAGAGGAGCTACCTGCCCTGAGGAAGGGTGGTCAGTCACAGGGAACCAGGAACCAGGGGATTTGTAGAGGAGATAAGATAGGGGCCAGCCAGAGGGAAGATGAGAGCTGATTGCCCGCAACGCCTTCCTCGCCCCTCGGGTGCACCAGCCCCTGCCTTTTCATGTAGACATGCCCTAGGACACACAGGCACGTCGGGCACAGATGCGAGAGAAACTCTCGCTTTACCTCCACCCTTCCATTGCCCAGCCCAGGCCTCGCCGGGAGAGTGGGTGGTCCAGTCACTTGTTGCTGTTTTGGGTTGATGTGGATTCACAGCTGCAGTTATTCATATTTTATCTTATTTTATGTATTTATCTATTTATTTTGAGACGGAGTCTTGCTCTGTCGCCCAGGCTGGAGTGCAGTGGCCTGATCTCGGCTCACTGTAATTTCCACCTCCTGGGTTCAAGCAGTTCACCTGCTTCAGCCTCCTGAGTAGCTGAGATTACAGGCGCCTGCCACTGAGCGCCTGCATTATATTGTACAAAATATAAGAATATTTTGTATTCTTAGTAGAGATGGGGTTTCACCATGTTGGCTAGGCTGGTTTCGAACTCCTGACCTCAAGTGATCTGCCCACCTTGGCCTCCCAAAGTGCTAGGAACACAGGCGTGAGACACTGTGCCTAGCTGGTGATTCATATTTTAACAGTGTTTGGCTTTAAATAAAGTGCAGAGCAGGGGTGGGGGAACCCCTCCTTAATGGTGGGGTTCCCTTCACACAGCCAGTGTTGTCTAGGGGAGCCCAAGTGCCTAGACACAGCAGCTCCCTACTCTGGCTCCAGGCATCAGGGGCCCTCTGATGGCCCCTGGAATGCTGCCTGGGGCTGACCCCCCGCCACCTCTATCCGGACCCCACAGCAGAGGAGGTTGCTCTGTGGTTCTGGGTATTTCAAAGGATCATGCCTTGCTGGGGGCGGGGGCGGGGCAGAGGCAGCTTTCCCAGCTGTGGCCACAGGCAGCCCCTGTTACACCTTGTCCTGAGCCACTGTGTGCCTGCCGACCTGAAAGCAGAGGGTGACTGAGTCACAAGTGGGTCCTCAGGACCTAGAGGAAGGGGAGGCCTTTGTGGCTTCAGGAGAAAGGAGAGGAGGGTCAGTCATCAACACCAGGGCCAAGTTAAAGAAGGGGTGGAAGCTGGACTGCAGAGAGGACTGAGCTCAATTCTAAAGTGAATGAAGCTAAGGGAGTGCAACGAGACAGGACCAGCAGGGCAGGCTGGGGACCAAGAGCAAGTTACAGCTGGGGCCAGGTCAGAAGGAGGAATCTGGACTTTATCATGAAGCCACATGGAATAGCTGGAAGGGTCACCAGTGGGAGGGAGCCAGGAGTGCAGGATCAGGGGCAGGAAGAGGGGGCCACTGGCCATAGGTCCTCCTCCACAGGGGTCCCCAGCATAGATCCTCCCAGAGATAGGACAGCCACTCTCCCCACGCAGGTTCCACGCCCTTCAGATTCTCTCACCTGCATGCAGGTCCTTCCAGGACCCCTCCTTTCCCAGCTGTCCACCCTGCCTTCGTCCCAGCCACCTAAGCCAGAGTCGGCAAAGATGAGGCCTTCAGTCATGGACTCCGATGATGTAGTGAATCAGGCTGGGAACCAAGGCCACCCCGCCCTAGCCAGCCAGCCCTCCAGGCCAAGGTCAGTCTTAGCCGGCTGCGGTTTCCGGGCTGCTGCAGCCCCGCCAGAGCCTGGCTCCCTCTGGCCGGTTTGACCTCGAACTCTCACCGACTGAGAAAAGCCATTTCCTGGAGAGTTTCCCCTCCCTACCCCCATCCCACGCTTCAGTGAGCGAATCCCCAGTCCCAATCCATCCTGCTGCTTATGAGCTGTGTGATTTTGGGAAAGTTACTTCACCTCTCTGTACCCTACTTTCTTCAAGTTTTAGGAAGATTAACTGAGTACAGGCTAATGAGCAAAGACAGTGAGCCCCTTACTGAGGATGGTCTTTGTGCTGTGTGATTAAATCTTTCGTATTGATGAGGAAGTTGAGGGTCAGATGTTGCTAGTTGGGGAGAGATTTCAGCCTCTCACTCTGGGCTGGGGCTTTTTCCAAGACTAAAAGCTTCTTTTTTTTTTTTCTTGAGACTGACTCACTCTCATCGCCCAGGCTAGAGACGATCTTGCACAGATCTTGGCTCACTGCAACCTCTGCCTCCCAGGTCCAAGTGATTCACCTGCCTCAGTCTCCCGAGCAGGTGGGATTACAGGTACCTGCCACCGCACCCAGCTAATTTTTGTATTTTAGTAGTGATGGAGTTTCGCCATGTTAGCAGGCTCCTGACCTCAGGTGATTCACTTGCCTCAGCCTCCCAAAATGCTGGGATTACAGGCGTGAGCCACCACGCCTGGCCCCTGATTTATGTTTCTAAAAGGTCACTCTGGGCCAGGCACGAGGGCTCATGCCTGTAATCCCAGCACTTTGGGAGGCTGAGGCGAGTGGATTGAGGGGTCAGGAGTTTGAGATCGGCCTGGCCAAGATGGTGAAACCTCATCTCTACTAAAAATACAAAAATTAGCTGGGCACAGTGGCACGTGCCTATAATCCCAGCTATTAGGGAGGCTGAGGCAGGAGAAGCGCTTGAATCTGGGAGGCAGAGGTTGCAGTGAGCTGAGATCATGCCATTGCACTCCAGCCTGGACGACAGAGTGAGACTCTATCTCAAAAAAAAAAAAAAAAAAAAAGATCACTACTCTGCTCTGTGGCAACGGCATTGTAGGGGGCCTCAGTGAAGCCAGAAGGCCAGGTGAGAGACTCCTGGGATGATGGAGGAGCATGATGGGGGTTCTGGGGGTGGGCAGTGGAAATAGAAGAGGATGGAAGCACGGAGCTGGATCCAGTAGAATGGGCTGTGACTGAATGTGGGGATTGGGAGTGAGGGAAAAATAAGAACCAAGGAAGCAACTGGGTTTGGGGACTTGAGGAACCAGGTGGATGGACAGGACTGGAGGAGGCTCCGGGCTTGTTTCTTTGCTTGCTTGTGTTTAGGGAAAGGATCAGAATTAAATAAGACTGTTAATGTATCACTTGTATGACCTTTCTCAAACATTAGTTTTCTTTTTCTTTTTCTTTTTTTTTCTGAGACAGGGTCTTGCCCTGTCACCCAGGCTGGAGTGCAGTGGTTCAATATTGGTTCACTGCAACCTCCACCTCTCAGGTTCAAGCAATTCTCGTACCTCAGCCTCCCGAGTAGCTGGGGTTACAGGTGTGTGACAATATGCCTGACTAATTTTTGTATTTTTGGTAGAGATGAGATGAGGTTTCACCATATTGGCCAGGCTCATCCTGAACTCCTGACTTCAAGTGATCTGCCCACCTTGGCCTCCCAAAGTGCTGGATTACAGATGTGAGCCACTGCGTCCTGCCCAAATGTTAGTTTTCTCACCTATACTTTTGGCAGTGGGGTAAGGGACAGAGGTTTTTTGTTTGTTTGTTTGTTTTAACAGAGACAGGGTTTCACTATGTTGCCCAGACTGGTCTCAAACTCCTGGGCTCAAGTGATCCTCCTGCCTTGGCCTCCCAAGGTGCTGAGATTACGGGCATGCGCCACTGCACCTGGCCAAGGAAAGGATTTTTGTATTGATTTCACACAAGTCAACAAACCATATAAACTATCAACTATTGTCAGAGCCCTGGTCAGGTATAAGGGCCTGAGTGATGGTCCTTGTCCTTGGGAACATGATCTGTGGAGGAGACACACAGGACCATGGGCCATCCCAGTAGGGCACAGAGAGACAGTGACACAGGCGGGCGCTGGGCTGAGCCCTCTCAATCCTCACGGGGTGGAAGGCTGGTGTGAGAGAAGGAATTCACAGTGTTGAGAATGCAAACAGTGAACCTTGAAGGTCAAAGCTTTGGTCCAGCAAGTTTGGAAAGGAAAGGCGTCTCAGGACAAGGGAACCATGTGTGGAAAGACCCAGCAATGAAGACAACAGAGAACATTCAGAGAAGGGCTGCGTCAAGACTCAGAGACTCACAGCCTGCCTTGAGCCCCTCAAACAGATGCTCCTCCCAGGACATCCCATACACAACTCTCCGGAGGGCCAGCTCACCCCACAGCTCTCCAAACCTGCGTTGTTATTTTGTTTAATTATTTTATTTATTCATTTATTTATTGAGATAGGGTCTTCCTCTGTTGCCCAGGCTGGAGTGCAGTGGTACGATCTCAGCTCACTGCAACCTCTGCCTCCTGGGCTCAAGCGATTCTCCTGCCTCAGCCCCCTGAGGAGCTGTGATTACAGATCCCTGCCACCATACCCAGCTAATGTTTGTATTTTTAGTAGAATACAGGGTTTCACCATGTTGGCCAGACTGGTCTCGAACTCCTGACCTCAAGTGATCTGCTTGCCTCAGCCTCCTAAAGTGCTGGGATTACAGGCATGGACCACCGAGGTGTCACTCAGTCACTCAGGCAGGAGTGCAGTGGTGCCATCATAGCTCACTGTGGTCTCAAACTCCTGGACTCAGGAAATCTTCCCATCCCAGCCTTCCAAGTAGCTAGGGCTACAGGCCTGTGTCACCACACTCAGCAAAAAAAGTAAAATTTTTTTACTCTTCGTAGAGATGGTGTCTTGCTGTGTTGCTCAGGCTGGTCTTGAACTCATGGCCTCAAGGAATCCTCCCACCTTGGTCTCCCAAAGTGCTGATTACAGGCCTAAGCTACCACACTGGCCCAAATCTGCTCTTTGACCTCCCTCCTCCTCCCATTTGGAGAAACCACCCGCATCCTTCAAAGCCCTGCTGGAACTCCCACTTCCCCTCTCCTCCTCCTCAGTTCTCAGGGGACCCTGTGGAACTCCCAGTGTGCATCTCTGGAGGGATGCTCAGGGTGAGTTATTTTTGCACAGATCTGGCCTGGCTGCCCCCAGACTGTAGAAGCCTCCCTCCCAGGACTCCCCAGGGCCCAGTGGAGGGTGCTGGTGATGAGGATCACCGGGCACAGGGTTCTGAGGGTAGGGGGCCTGGACTGGCTCAGCTCTGAGGGCCTTTCCAGTCCCAGCCCCAAACCCCGGCTCTCCTGCCCAACACTGCAGCTCCCCAGTCCCTCACCAGGTGATAGTGATGACTGGCTTATTCCTAAAGTGTGTGCACCCTGCCCCACTTCCATCCACCACCGGACTGCTCAGCACTGCACCTCACACCTCTGGGCCCTCTACCAGCATGGCCTCCCTGGGGACATCTCACGCCTCCGGCATTACTTGTCCCTCCAGACCCATCCTTTGTTTACATCCCTTATCCTCCCTCTGAGGTTTGTATATGCTCCCCGCTGAACATGAAACTCTTATCGCTGTGTGGCCCCTGCCCTGCTGCCTTGACGCAGGCCGCCTGATGCACGAGCCCTGTGGCTCCTTCTCCCATTTCACTTCAGCCCCTTGCCTGCATCCAGAGAACGCTGTTTTCAAGCACCTTCCCACCTGTCATCCCATTTGGTCACAACAGCCCAGGGAGGAAAAAAGACCAAGAGAGGGTGTAGTCAGCCCAAGGTCACACAGCCCAGGGACAGGGCTTCCAACCCCAGTAGGTCCTCTAGAGTCCATGTGTCCCAGCCTTGGGACACTTTCCTTTTTTTATTATTTTATTTTATTTATTTATTTATTTTAAAGTGACAGGGTCTCTCTATGTTGCCCAGGCTGGAGTGCAGTGGCTATTCACACGCGCGATCCCACTACTGATCAGCATGGGAGTTTTGACCTGCTCCATTTCTAACCTGGGGCCGGTACCCCGCTCCCAGGAGGTCGCCATATTGATGCCGAACTTAGTGTGGACACCCGGTCAGCATAGTGCACTACAGCCTGGGCAACATAGAGAGACCCCTGGGCTCAAGCGATCCTCCAGCCTCAGCCTTCCCAGTAGCTGGGACTACAGGCATGTGCCACTACACCTGGCAGGACACTTTCTTTTAATGCAAAATCCCAGGGGTCTGAGGCCCTAGTCTACGAGAGCACAGGAAGCCGTATCTTCACCAGGCAATGGACATAGGTCCCCCAGGCCACCTTGGCCAGTTCACATCCCCTCCTCCAGCCTCCTGGCTCCAGTCACCAAGCTTCCCTTCAGTGGCTCTCCCATGCCATCTGGACATCCACTCACCTTAGCTACCACCACAAACCATGGCCTGCTCTGCCCCAAACATGGTCTGAGACCCTCCCCGCCATCCCATGGGGTAGCAGAGGCAGCTGATTCAGTCCAGCAAGCTTTGCTGAGGACTTCAGGATAGCAGCTGAGAATTACCGGCTGGACATGGAAGAGCGAATATGAGGGTCTGCTCACATGGGATGGGTCTGCCCTCACTCAGCACAGGCCAAGCTGACACCTCATTGCCAAGCTCATTGCAAAAGACTGCTCCCCTAACCACCACTGAACGCCTGTCCCACAGCTTCAGCTCCTTAGACTAAGAGACAGAAAGCAGCTGGCCCCTCTAAGGCCACTGCCAAGTCCTCACTTCTCACTTGAGGGCTGACTACATCCAGGATGACTGAAACTCAGAAAGTCAGGCCAGGTCCAGTGGCTTACACCTGATATCCCAGCACTTTGGGAGCCTGAGGTGGGCAGATCACTTGAGGTTGGGAGTTCAAAACCAGCCTGGCCAACATGGTGAAACTCTACTAATAATACAAAAATGAGCTGGGCATGGTGGCGGGCACCTGTAATCCCAGCTACTCAGGAGTCTGAGGAAGGAGAATCGCTTGAACCTGGGAGGTGGAGGTTACAGTGAGCTGAGATTGAGCCACTGCATTCCAGCTTAGGTGACAGAGTGAGACTCCATTTCAAAAAATAAAAGAGGCCAGGTGCAGTGGCTCATGCCTGTAATCCCAGCACTTTGGGAGGCTGAGGCAGGTGGGTCATCTGAGGTCAGGAGTTTGAGATCAGCCTGGCCAACATGGAGAAACCCCATCTCTACTAAAAATGTAAAATTTAGTTGGGTGTGGTGGTGCGTGCCTGTAATCCCAGCTACTTGGAAGGCTGAGGCAGGAGAATTGCTTGAACTTGGGAAGCAGAAGTTGCAGTGAGTCAAAACCGTGCCATTGCACTCCAGCCTGGGTGACAAGAGCAAAACTTTGTCTCAAAAAAAAAAAAAAAAGTGACATTGGGCAGGGTTAGGAAAGAAACATCCACATGCAGCCAGGGCAACAAGAATGATCTAGAACATGTGGTGTGAGTGGAAAGGACCAGCATCCAAGCTGCTGTGCCTCTGCCTGGGTATCTGGTGGGCTGCCAGGGGGTGGTGCCTGCAGAAGAGCCAAACAGCTGGCCAGATTCTCCTCCTAAGCTAGATGATGCCATCTATTGTCCCACCCCCAGCCAGCTGTCAGTGCTTCCCCAGGAGAGGTGCCCCATTAGTGCCCCCTGCACTCAGCTGCCTCTGACTCCTGGGGCAGACAAAGGGGCAAGGGAACAGGGCGCAATGGCTGGGTCAGAGAGTCAAGGCCTTCACTTGGCACTCACCGCCACAGGTCACAGGAAGCCAACCCAGTGTGGGCCCAGGGTTTGGGACAGATCCCACCGGCTGGAGCAGGAGAAGGCACCTCTAGCCCCCTCTGGCCAGGGCCTCTCTCTGTTCCTGACCAGCACGAAGGCCTGGGTGGCAGAAGGGGCTCAGATCTGGCGGCATGCCAGCTGTGAAGGCAGTTTGCCAGGTCGGAGTGCCTGCTCTGGCTGTACCAGCCCAGAGGCCTTGGGGAAGTCGCTGTTCTCCTCTTACTGCCCTTTCTCTGTGAGAAGTGAATAAACATCATAAAGAGTGTTGTCCTCAGATGGGCGCAGGGAGCTTGGCGAGAGAGTGCACGTGAAGCCCTGGCAGTGTGCCGCCCGGGGCAGGTGCTGGTCCGCTGGGCATTCTTTTTCCTGGGAAAGTCTCTTTGTGGCTTTGCTTTCTTCTCTGCAAAGTGGGGGTTTGTAGGGATCCAGGTGAAGGCCTCAGCATAGTTCCTGGAACCGAGGTCTTCCCTAAACAGGATTCTGGCTCGGATTCTGAGTCCCTGCCCTTTTCTCTTTTCACAGGGCTCAGCCCCCTTCAGGCTTGTATCAGAGACCGTGAATGGCTTTGCGGTGGCGGAATATGCCCACCTCTGTGTCCCTGTCCTTGAGTCTCTTTTACTTGAGTCTGAACTTCAGGCTGGTGCCCATAGAACCCAACACTCTGGCTTTACAAATGAGAAAACCGAAGTCTGGAGAGGGCTAGGGACTTGCCCAGGTTCCCACAGCCCGTCCATGCCGGAGCTGTGCTGGGACACTCTCCTCTGTGTGCCCAGACTCATGGCCACAACTCCCCTTCCTGTCTGCTTGGAAACCCCTCTTCATTCTTGCTGGTCTGTGCTCATCTTTCAGTCTCTGCCTCTTTAGAAACCAGAGCCTATGCAGCAGAATCGCTTGAACCTGGGAGGTAGAGGTTTCAGTCAGCCGGATCGCGCCACTGCACTGCAGCCTGAGCGACAGAGAGTGACTCCGTCTCAAAAAAAAAAAAAAAAGGAAACCAGAGCCTATGAAGAGGTGACCAGGCCCTGGTCACCCCCCAGGAGCAGAGAAACTGGGGGTGTGGGGGTGGAGACTGGAGGGGAGGGGCACGGCAGGGGCTGAGAATGCCACTGCTCTGGCCCGGGGGCCTGGGCTGGGCTGCCTACAGAGGAGCCAGTGTGCCCAGACATTAGGGCTTTGTGAGCTGAAGGGCTCGGTGTGGGGATGGTTGTTTTGTTGAGCTGACATTGTTTCAGGTTGACTGAATGTCAGTGTCTTAGTGTCCAGGAGCCAGCTCTTTAGAGCCAGTCAGGGTCTTGGGGAGAGTGTGGCCAGGGAGTCCTGGTCTGGATCAAGGAGGGGAGGGGCTGCCTGTGCCCCGTGAGCGCTGAGCCGGTCCTTGTGGAGAAGACTGCAGTGGAGGAGTGAGTCCTAGCATAGACACCAAGAGAGGTGACAGGAGCAGGTGCCCTTGCACCCTGGGACCAGAGCAGAAGGGCCTGGCCAGAGTGGAGGATGGACAGAGGCAGGACAGGGACTTCTAGAGGCCGATGCCTTCCTGCCCGGGGAACTGGGAGCTCTGAGGACACAGTGATCAAAACCTTCCTCCGCAAAGGAAGAGCGGAGAGAACCCTGGGGACCAGAAGGGCCCCGGGAGGCCTTGGGGGCTGGCCAGGCGGGTGGGGTGGGCCACACTCACAGCTGTCCAGATGTGGGTGAGAGATAACTCTGTTTACTGGGCACCCGGTGGGAGTGGGGCGGGGGGTGGGGGGTGGGAAGGGGCTCCCAGGGCCAGTGGGGCGGGCAGATTAGGAGGCGGGGGAATGAGTCAGGGGTTTGTGAGCTGCCCCCAGGGCTCTGGTGCTGTCAGAACCAGTGGGAACGTAACTGGTCGCAGAGGGCACTGGCGGCTGCAGGACTTCGCCGAGGGACCCTAAGGCTCGTGAGCAGGTGGGCAGGGCAGGGAAGGGCTGGGAGGGTCCCTCGGTGCCTGCCCTGAGGGTTTCTGCAGGTGCCCAGCCTGAATCTATGCCCAGGTGGGCAAGGCTCCTGGCGTCCAAAAGGGTGCAGGTGGGTGGGGTGAGAATTTTACCATTCCCATGCTGGCCCTAAGGGGGAACAGGTCCATTGGTACCTGAAGGGAGGAGGGTGGCAGGTGGCTCACGGCAGCAGAGGTGTGTGGGGCTCTGGTGTGTGTGTTGTAGGGGGCGAGGTATCTGATACCCTCCAGGTGTGGGTCCTTGTCAGCTTGTTGGATCCCACAGGCTCAGGTCTCATCCACCCCAGACTCCTCCTTCCTTCCTCATCGGGGTCCTCAGGCCACCCCACCTCCCACCTAGGAAACAGGATGTCAGCTGACACAGCATCCCCTCTGGGACACTTCCAGGGGTCTACCTGGGCACCTGGCTCCATGTCCAGAGCAATCAATATTGGAGGGAACTATGGAGCCTCCCACCACCTGAGAATCTCAAAACCCTTAGCTCAGGCTAATTCCATGGGAACTGAGGCCAGATCAGAGGGGGAATGAAGATGGCAAGGCTGCCCCTAACCCCAGCAGGAAGGATGAAGACAGCAACATTTGTCACGGACCTCCTTGGATGCCAGGCACTGGTCTGAGCGCCTCACAGATGTAAACTTCCTTAATGCTTACAACAGGTCTATCAGGTGGCCATCATTATTATCACCCCCGTTTTACAGATGAGAATACTGAGGCACAGAGAGTTGAAGTCACTTGCAGTTAGTAAACAACAGGGCTGGGTTTGAACCCAGGCAGTCCAGCTGCAGAATCTGTGCTCTTAACCACTAACTCTAAACCGGCTAACAGTTGTTTTCTGGGAAGCGACTCAGCATAGTGCTTAGGGATGTGGCGGAGTCAGTTAGGCCAGGCTGTAACCTGCCTCTGATCCCTCCCTGCTGGGTGGCCAAAACAGGCAAATGTCCCTGAACCTCAGCTTTCACATCTGGAGAATGGACTAAGGACATTACTCTTCTTCCTCTTAGAATACCCAAACCACTTCACAGAGAGCTTTGCGGATTCTAAAAGTTAAGGCAGCACAGTTCTCTGTGTGGTTCAGGCTGATTACACAAAGGTGGTGTCACTCCACTAGGAAGCTGTCCCTGTCATCTGGTTAACCACCACCCCCACCCAGGGTCTTCCTAGCTGTGCTATACCTTCAAGGCTCAGATGTCCTGCTCACCCTTATCTGGCCTGGCCCTGGCCAGCTGGCTGGCTAGCCAGGTGTCTGGTGCACTTCCAAACTTGGGGCAGCGATCTGGGTCCAGACCCTTATCAGTGGTAGGCAGCACAAGGCCAGCAGCTGAGGGCAGCCGGGCTGGCAGGTGGCAATCTGGGTCATGGGTGTACCCTGTTCATCTCCAGCTGAGGTCAAGGCACCTCTGTTCTCCCCTCTTCTTTCTCACTGATGTCTCAGAACCCTGGCGGGAAGGCCCTCCCATTATACAGATGGGGTAACTGAGGCCAAGAGACTGGAAGCTGCCAGTCTGAGTGGCAGAGAGGTAGCCTGGACCTCTGGATTCTCCAGCTCTGAGGGCCCCTCTGACCATCCACTCCTCAGGTGGGCAACCAAGGCCACAGTCCCAGCCCCATGGGTGAGACTTTTAGTACCTAAGGCTTAGACACCCTTGAGGCCACTCAGGATCTGAAGCCTAAGAAGGTGCATGAGCAAGTCCAGAGAAGGAAGAAAGTGAAGAAAGATGGAAGAGAAGGCCGGGTGTGGTGGCTCACGCCTGTAATTCCAGCACTTTGGGAGGCCGAGGCGGGCAGATAATCTGAGGTCAGGAGTTCGAGACCAGCCTGACCAACATGGAGAAACCCCGTCTCTACTAAAAATACAAAATTAGCCGGGTATGGTGGGTGCCTGTAGTCCCAGCTACTTGGAAAGCTGGGGCAGGAGAATTGCTTGAACCCAGGAGACAAAGGTTGCTGTGAGCCAAGATTGTGCCATTGCACTCCAGCCTAGGTAACAGAGCAAGACTCCATCTCAAAAAAAAAGAGATGGAAGAGAAAGAGAGAGACACTTTGGGAGAAGCAGAGAGGGAGAAGGTAAAAGGGAGAGAGAAAAGGTGGGTGACCAGGGTCCTCAGGAGGAAAGCCAAGCCCTGCAGTAGGGACTGCCCCTCTTCAGGCTCCCAGAGTCTTCCTCCCCACCCCAGTACTTGCCCCACCTGCCAAGGCAGGGACTCTCCCTTTCTCAGGTCTGGTGAGACCCAGTAATCACCACCCTACCCCCAGGACTGCAGGTCACCCATTCCTCAGAAAGCTGGTTCTCCACATAGCCCTTTCTTTTTTTCTTTTGAGATGGAGTCTCACTCTGTTGCCCAGGCTGGAGTGCAGTGGCATGATCTCAGTTCACTGCAACCTCTGCCTCCTGGGTTCAAGCGATTCTCCTGCCTCAGCTTCCTGAGGAGCTGGAACTACAGGCGCATGCCACCACACCCGACTAATCTTTTTAAAAAATTTTTTTTTATTTTTAGTAGAGACAGGGTTTCACCATGTTGGCCAGGCTGGTCTCAAACTACTGAACTCAGGAGATTTGCCCACCTTGGCCTCTCAAAGTGTTGGGATTACAGGCATGAGCCACTGCGCCCGAACTGCTCGGCCCCTTCTGTATCCTGCTCCCTGCCCTGTGCCCTCATGTGCCCTTTTCCCGCCTTGCTCAGTCCACCTGTGCAGCTCTGCCAAGCCATGCCTCACACCTGGGCTCCCAGCCCTTCAAATCTCACCTGTGCTTTAGGGTCAGATCCAGTGACTGCCTCCTCCAGGGTCTCTCCTGCTCCCGGGAGCCACCAGTGGGTCCTGCTCTTCCTCCTGCCATGCAGATCCTTGGCACTCAGCACACTCGGCCCCTGGGGTCCACGTCACTTCGGAAGCATTGAGGCTGCCCTGCCACCACACTGCCCTGTGCTTCAGTGGGCGAGGGGGAAAGGAGTCCCCTCCACACCCAGTCTGGGGCCACCTTAGGTGACCCTGTCCTCCCCTTGGGCCTGCCCTCACATTCCTGGGAAGGGCACACCATCTCTCTGCTGGGGACAGAACTAAGAAAATGGAGCCCCAGAGCTCAGAAGGCTCTTGGCTGGGGCCTAGTCATCCTGGGTCCCCAGTCCCAGGGCCCAAGCCTGCAATAGGGAGCCATTCTTACAGTCATTCAGCAAATGTTTATTGAGCGCCTGCTGTGTTCGGAGTGGGGAATTTCGTGGGGATTGAGACATACAGGATCTTTGCGCTTTGGTGGCTTCCCTTCCAGAAGCATAGTCAGACAACGTGAACACAAATCAATCAAGAAACCATTTTGTTGTTGTTGCTGTTTGTTTGTTTTCTTCTGAGAGAGTCTCACTCTGTCACCCAGGCTGGAGTGCAGTGGTGCCACCTCAGCCCGCTGCAACCTCTGCCTCCTAGGCTTAGGTGATCCGCCCTCCTCAGCCTCTCAAGTAGCTGGGACTACAGCTGTGCACCACCAATACCCAGCTAATTTTTGTAGACACGTGGTTTCACCATGTTGCCCAGTAGGTCTCAGACTTCTGAGCTCAAGCAATCTGCCCACCCCAGCCTCCCAAAGTGTTAGGATTACAGGTGTGAGCCACCACGCCCAACCAAGAAACCATTTAAAAATTAGGCATGGTGGTGTGTGCCTGTAGTTCCAGCTACTCTGGAGGCTGAGGTGGGAGGATCACCTGAGTCCAGGAGTTTGAGGCTGCTGTGAGCTGTACTCCAGCTGGGTAACATAGGGAGACCCTCTCAAAAAAAGAAGGAGCAGGAGGTGGAGAGGAAGAAGAAGAAGAAAGAAAGAAACCAGCCCAAGCTGAGGCAGTGGGACCCTGTTTCTGCAAAAAAAAAATTTTTTTTAATTTGCTGGGCACTATGTCATGCCTGTAATTCCAGTTACTCAGGAGGCTGAGTCAGGAGGATCCCCTGGGCCCAGGAGTTCAAGGTTGCCGTGACTAAGATCATGCCACTGCACTCTAAGCCTGGGTGACACAGTGAGACCCTGTCACAAAAAAGAAGAGAGAGAGGGGAAGAAAGAAATGAAGAAAGAGAGAGAGAGAAAGGAGGGAAGGAAGGAAGGAAGGAAGAAAGGAAGGAAGGTAGGGCTGGGCATGGTGGCTCACGCCTGTAATCCCAGCACTTTGGGAGGCCGAGGCAGGTGGATCACCTGAGGTCAGGAGTTTGAGACCAGTCTGACCAATATGGTGAAACCCTGTCTCTTAAAAAATATAAAGAAAGAAAGGAGAAAGAGAAAGGAAGGAAAAAGAAAGAGAAAGGAAGGATGGGAGGGAAAGAAAGGAAGAAAGAAAGAAAGAAGAAAAGAGAAAAAAAAGAAGGAAGAAAGGAAACCAGAAAATGACAGATTGGGTCAGGGTGGTCAGGGAGGGCCTCTGAAGAGTAGACATCTGGGCTGAGATGCACAAAGGGCTGAGGTGTTGCGGGGAGGGTGTCCAGGACGTGGACAGCTGGATGTGCAAAGACCTTGGGACATGAAAGGGCCTGGCAAGTTCTAGGAGCCACAGGAGGTCACCATATGGGCTAGTTGGCAAGAGAAACAGAGTTCAAGATGGGGCCAGGGAGAGAAGTAGGACCACATCATCCAGACCTGTGACTGCTCCCAAGGATGCTGCAGCCGTGCCCAGTGGGCAGCCGCTATTTCTAAGAGAAGAGCATGCATTTAGAGCTCCTCAGGGGTGCTAAGCCCCCTGAAGAAGGGACCAGTCATGTCCCCTGGCATTGCCTGCGTCCCAGGGATGGGTAGGAAGAGGCCAGGTGAAGACTGGAGAATGAAGGAGGAGTTGGACCTGAAGGTCACCTGCCCGTCTTCCCCAAACATCCTTCGCTTGTGCCAGCCAGACTTCCTCTTCCCTGCACTGCCCGTCTCTCATAGCCCCTGCCCACCTACCTCACACCTGCAAATCCAGCTCCTTCTCATTCCCTCCACACTTCCTCTGACCCTACCACCTCCAACACGTGGATCCCATCCACTGACACGTGGCCTCCTCTGGAGGAGGACCCAGAGACTCTGGGATGTGCCCCACTCAGCCTGTGCCCTCTGCTGCAGGGACCCGCGGTGCGGGTTATGCTGGGGGCTTGGATCACCGTGGACAACTGGACACTCAGGACTGCGCCATGGATGAGCTGCAGGTGGGTGTTTCCTGGCATTGCAGCGCTCCCACCTGGAGGCTCTGGGGACCTGGCCCTAGCTTCCTATCTTCCTTGGGGGTTGAAGAGGCCCTCACAGCCCAGCCTCCATGACCACTTCCTGCAGGATGATTACGAAGACGTGATGGAGGAGAATCTGGAGCAGGAGGAATATGAAGACCCAGGAGTCCCCGAGCCTCAGGTGGAGGAGCCAGCAGGTGAGCTCCCTCTCCCCGGCTCTGCTGGGATGAACTGCTGAACCCTAGACGGGAACAGGAAGGGCAGTTGTCCTCTCCCCTTCTCCACAGTCCTCCTCCCAAGCCCCACAGGCAGTTCTCCCCACAATTCCAGCTGATTGAAGGATAAACAATTTTGTTTGAAATGACCACAGGAGGTGGCTGGGAGAGCAGGGTAGTCACCCATCCAGTGCCCCCGCGATGTGTGAGAAGGGCGGGCAGCCTGTCTGGGACAAGGGCGCTAGCCCACATGTCATCTGTGCCCATCGCATGCCAGCTTCCAGGCCAGAAACTGGGTCTGTTATTGGGAAAAGAGGTCCTGAGAAACAAGGGGCTTGTGGGGACCCTCCTGGGCAGAAGGACACCAGGAACCACCCTGCCTTCCCAGGCCAGCCCAAGGTCTTAGGTGGGAAGCCCGAGGCAGGACCTGTTTACTGTCAACAGGACTTAAGTGCTGGCGATTGGGATTGAAGTTAAGAGGCCCCTCTGGGAAATGAGGGCTGCGGGTGGGGCGGAGGAATATAAGGGGCTGACCCACCCTGGTTCCTGAGCTCAGTGAGACACTGCGCTGGCTGGCGGGCTCATTGAGGCAGGTGGGAAGAGGGAACAGAGTCTGGTCTCAGAGGCGGCAGGGGAGGGAGGACGTCCTTGGAGTCCTCAAAATTGCCATTTATGGCTCTGCAGTCACCTTTGAGAGGTCCCTTCACTTCATCACTGCGGAGGGGCTCGCCCCCCACCCTTACCCCGCGGCACCCCGGCTGAGTCCCAGGTGTCCTCCACAAGGCTCAAATGGGGAGCCCCAGGCTGGGTCCAGCACACGTGTGGGGAGCCCCATTCTGCTGAGTGGCCAGTGTGAGATGGGGCACCAGAGGCCCAGCCAGGGGCACTGGGAGAGAGGGGGCATCCGCCCATGCCTGGGTCTCTAAGGCTCACTGTGGGTGGTGAAGGGCCTCGGGCAGGGGACATTCGGGGCGACACTTACTGACCTCTGGTTTTCAGCTCACGACACCGAGGCAACAGCCACAGACTACCACACCACATCACCACGCCCTGGTACCCACGAGGTGAGGACCCCAGCCTCCCCCTTCTCTCTCATGCTGGCTCTGGGACCCACCATTTAACCAGGGGAAGAGAAGAGCAAGGGGATGGAGGCAGCTTCAAGCTGGGGGAGACCCTGCAGCAGACAGAGGAGCGAAGGTCCCGGGAAATAGGTGGGAAGGAAGAGGACACCCCACTGATGGTGAGGCCTGGGCCTCCTTCCAGGAGCACCATGGGCAGAGATAACCTGACTGCCGAGGGCTGAGTCTCCAGGCCCTCAGGCCCTGGCTGGGCCATCCGGTGTCACTGGGGAAGCACAGAATTAAAGACTTGCTCTCCTCTGCCCAGGCCCCCCAGTTCCCCGCTGGGCACAGGACTATCTAGCTGGTTAGGAATTTGGGCCAGCCCTCAGCTATGGCTCTTGGAGCGGTCACCTGGCCCCAGGGACATGCTGAGGCGCATCCATGCAACGATTACAGAGGCTGGAGACTGACCAATGACGCCAAAGTCCCCTTTAGCCTCAGCCTACCAGGCCCCGGCTTCCCACTCCTTTCCCTCCCCGTGGCCTCTCCAGCATCCCTTTGGGTTGGAATTCTCCAAATACCTTCTGCTATGGGGTGAGGGCCTGGCCAGGAAGTTGGGACATAGGGGAGTGGTGTGAACCATATCTAGGGACCCCTCAGCACAGGGATTCAAGCCCCACAAGCCTCTCTTGAGAGCAGCTGGGTGCCCACTATGCCCTGGGGTTTCAGGCTCCCCATGGCCATGTCTGGGGCCTGATGGACTAACTCAGGTCTATGGGGCCACAGGTCTATGTGGAGCTGCAGGAACTGGTGATGGACGAAAGGAACCAGGAGCTGAGATGGATGGAGGCGGCGCGCTGGGTGCGACTGGAGGAGAACCTGGGGGAGAACGGGGCCTGGGGCCGCCCGCACCTCTCTCACCTCACCTTCTGGAGCCTCCTGGAGCTTCAGAGAGTCTTCAGCAAGGGTGAGCCTCCTGGGCCCCTCTGGGCCCTCTGTAGGTGAAGCTCATTGTTGGAGGCTGTGGCTCAGCCTCCCAGCTCACTCCTCCACTGCCTGCAGGTACCGTCCTCCTGGACCTGCAAGAGAGCTCCCTGGCGGGAGTAGCCAACCAACTGCTGGACAGGTTTATCTATGAGGAGCAGATCCGACCTCAGGACCGAGAGGAGCTGCTCCGGGCCCTGCTGCTCACACACAGGTGCGCTGCCTGCCAGGGCCTGGATTCCCTATCCCACAGCCCACTTCCCCAGCCCACTTGCCCCAAGGTCTTCCCCGGGGCCCAGGTGGCCCTTCCCTCACCAGGCAGGGGCCCACTTTTCCTCTACTATGGCTCCCACCTCTGACATCTTGAAAGGGATGGCCATGTCCCATGCTCAGATTTGGGTCTGCTGGTCCGCAGGAGGACAGACCCTCAAGGCCCTTTTCTCTAGACACTCTTTTGATCCTCCCTAGTCCTTCCAGACAGAGGCGCCCACTTACATCTGCATCATCCTTGGAGAGGAGGCTCTGATTCTCCTTCCGTCCCAGGCCCTCTGTGGTCTGGTCTGGAAAGTCCCGGATATCTACCTCTGATGTCTACCCTAGTCCCCTGATGCTCACCCTTGATCCCTCCCACCACTGAAAGCTCAGCCTGAACAGCTTGCTCAGCCCATGTCTCCTGTCCATCCTGCAGCCATGCTGGAGAGCTCGAGGTCCTGGGGGGCGTGAAGCCTGCAGTTCTGACGCGCTCTGGGGATCCTTCACAGCCTCTGCTCCCCCAACACCCCTCACTGGAGACGCAGCTTTTCTGTGAGCAGGTGAGTCAGTTGTAGGGTCAGAGTCAGGCTGGGGCAAGGAGAGAGCTTCCTCAAACGCCAGCAGTGGTCCTGATCAATCGGCCACAAGCAGGGACCAGAAGCAACCCCGCGCCTGGGGTGTGCCAGGAGAGTTGGGAAGCCCCCCCGATCTGAACATGGTGGGGAGCAAGAATGGGAAGGGAAGGAAGGGGAGGAGGCTCAGGTCTCCCAGGATCAGAGTGGACCAAGGACTCCCTTCACCACCCTCCTTCCCATAGGGAGACGGGGACGCAGAAGGGCGCTCACCATCTGGAATTCTGGAGAAGATTCCCCCGGATTCAGAGGCCACACTGGTGCTAGTGGGTAAGAACAGGTGTCTCTACCCTCAGCCCTCCACACCCCTCAGGTCCTGGCCCAGCCCATCTTTCCCTCAGCCTGGACCCCCGCAGCCCCCTCTCTTCAGCACACCCATCCTGGGCCCCTCTGCCTGGCCTGATCCTCTTGTCCCCAACAGGCCGTGCCACCTTCCTGGAGCGGCCCGTGCTGGGCTTTGTGCGGCTGCAGGAGGCGGTGGAGCTGGAGGCAGTGGAGCTGCCCGTGCCCGTGCGCTTCCTCTTTGTGTTGCTGGGACCCGAGGACCCCCACATTGATTATACCCAGCTCGGCCGGGCTGCTGCTACCCTCATGTCGGAGAGGGTGAGGAAGGGCCGGAGAAGACTGGGTTGGGGACTCTTGGGAGCTGGGCAGTGGATGAGGCCCACTCTCCGGCCTGGCCTGCGTTACTCTAGGTTCACTGGTTTGACCCATTCAGCCTAATCCAGCTGCTGCTATCCCACCTGGCGGGCAGTCAGGTGTGTGCGGTCCGGCCCAACTCTGTGTGCCCTGGCCTGGTATCGTGTGGTTGGCTTTGGCCTGGCTCGGTCCAGTCCAGTCCACTCTAACCTGGTTCCGCCTGGTCAGGTCTGGCTTGGTCAGGCCTAGGCAGCTGTAGTTGCTTCTACTCTGCTTAACCCACCGGGTTAGCTGCAGTTCCTTCTTTCCCCACCCAGGGCAGCTGTCTGTCCCCCCAGAGCCCTTTCTTAGTGGGGAGTAGGGGTGGGAGGGGGCAGGAAAAGCAGTTCCTGGCAATGGGAGCTGCATGAGGGGCTTCTGGTCCCTGGAGGCCCTGGCCATGGACTCCTGGGTCCTTTCCCTCTGTAGGTCCGGGCAGCCCTGACCCTCTCTCCTGCCCCTAGGTGTTCCGCATCGATGCGTACATGGCTCAGAGCCGAGGGGAGCTAGTGCGCTCCTTGGAGGGCTTCCTGGACTGCAGCCTTGTGCTGCCTCCCACAGACGCCCCCTCCGAGCAGGCCCTGCTCAGTCTGGTGCCTGTGCAGAGGGAGCTTCTTCGAAGGCGCTACCAGCTCAGCCCTGCCAAGCCAGATGCCAGCTTCTACAAGGGCCTAGGTACCTTCCCTGCCCAGCCAAGGCTTTCTGAGCCCCCCATCAGCCCCCAGACGCCTCAGCACAGCCTCCCTCTCCCATCATGTGCTCTTCTTACTGCTCCTACGCCCACATCGCCCAGCCTTCATGGCCACCCCATTCCCATCAGACAATCTCCGCTGTGCCCTCCAGTCCCCCCTCCCCTCACCTCCTCCAGCTACTCCCTCTGACCTTGCTCTTTTCCTCCACCACAGACCTAAATGGGGGCCTAGGGGGCCCCGAGGGACCAGACGATCCTCTGCAGCAGACAGGCCAGTTCTTCGGGGGCTTGGTGCGTGACATCCGGCGCCGCTATCCCTACTACCTGAGTGACATCACAGATGCGTTGAGCCCCCAGGTCCTGGCTGCTGTCATCTTTATCTACTTTGCTGCCCTGTCACCTGCCATCACCTTTGGTGGCCTCCTGGGTCAGTGCCAATACCTGTCTCCCTAACTCTCACCTGTGACCCTCTGGCCTCTGTCTCGGTCCCAACTTCTGACTCTATCTGACCCTCCAGATCCCTGCATCAGCCCACCCATGACTTGCTCTATGAGACCCTGGAAATAATCTCCTGACCTTGACCCCACTGTGACCTATACCCACAGGAGAAAAGACCCGAAACCAGATGGGCGTGTCTGAGCTGCTGATCTCCACTGCAGTGCAGGGCATTCTCTTCGCCCTGCTGGGGGCTCAGCCCCTGCTCGTGGTCGGCTTCTCAGGACCACTGCTGGTGTTTGAGGAAGCCTTCTTCTCGGTAGCTCTGTCCTCAACCCACAGACCCTGACCCTGTCATGTTCCCTGCCCCACCTGCCTGATGCCCGGTGCCTTGCCCCGAGGCCCTCTTTGTCTGAATGACTTCCTCTGGCCACCCTGCAGTTCTGCGAGAGCAATGGTCTGGAGTACATCGTGGGCCGCGTGTGGATCGGCTTCTGGCTCATCCTGCTGGTGGTGTTGGTGGTGGCCTTTGAGGGCAGCTTTCTGGTCCGCTTCATCTCCCGCTACACCCAGGAGATCTTCTCCTTCCTCATCTCCCTCATCTTCATCTATGAGACCTTCTCCAAGCTGATCAAGGTGGGGGCCTATGGGGATGTTAATGCATATGGGAGGCTGTGTATGTGACTGGGCCTAGGCCACTGTACGGGCATGGTGCTCATGCCCGTAATCCCAGCACTTTGGGAGGCCAAGGTGGGTGGATCACCTGAGGTCGGGAGTTCGAGACCAGCCTGGTCAACATAGTGAAACCCCATCTCTATTAAAAATACAAAAATAGCTGGGTGCAGTGGCTCATGCCTGTAATCCCAGCACTTTGGCAGGCCAAGGTAGGCAGATCATATGGTCAAGGGATCGAGACCATCCTGGCCAACATAGTGAAACTCCGTCTCTACTAAAAATACAAAAATTAGCTGGGCGTGGTGACAGGCACCTGTAGTCCCAGCTACTTGGGAGGCTGAGGCAGGAGAATTGCTGGAATTCGGGTGGCAGAGGTTGCAGTGAGCCGAGATCGTGCCATTGCACTCCAGCCTGGGAGACAGAGTGAGACTCTTTCTCAAAAAAAAAAAAAAAAAAAATCAGCCAAATGTGGTGGCACACACCTGTAATCCCAGCTAGTTGAGAGGCTGAGGCAGGAGAATTGCTTGAACCCGGGAGGCAAAGGTTTCAGTGAGCTGAGATCACACCATTGCACTCCAGCCTGCGTGACAGAGTGAGATTTTGTCTCAAAAACACAAAAAGACTGAGCCACTGTGTGTGTCCTCACACATGTGTCTCTGCAGCATTTGTGTGGCTTTGCTTCCACCTGAGTAGATAACCATGTGACTGTGCATATGACTGTGGCCGCCTATGTGTCTGTGTGGTCACATGTCTGCACACAGGACAGTGCAGCTGTGTTGACTGGGACCACGTATGTGTTGGCACCTGCTGTCTGTGGCCAGTATTCTTGCTGAGGCATGAGAGGATGTCTCTGTGTGCACATGTCCAGTTCATGATCACACATGATGTGAGCAGTGGGTAAGTATGGTCGTGATGCTGAGCATGTGAAAGTACATGCCCAGGGAGAGCAGGGGGGACTCTGGAGCCTCTGAAGTCCTACTCTCTCTCCTGCGCTTGTCCTCAAGAGCTGCAGGGCTTACGGATGGAGTGCCCAGCTCCTTGGCTTGCCTCCCATCATCTTAAGCTCTGCATTTTATATGGAAGAAGAGTGCACCCTAAGTCCCTTGATTTTGCTGGGTGGACGGTCTTTCTGCATCCAGGTATTTTAACCTCTTTTTAGACACTTCCCTGAGCCTTGTTTCCTGACCTCCAGCCTTATGTCTCCCAGGTCCTGGTGTGCATGTGTGCACACACACACTCATTGCTGCCCATGGCTCTCCCCGCCCAAACCTAGGCTGTCTTCATTCCTGAAAACCAAGCTGTAGAATCCTATTTCTCCTCTGTTACCATGTCAATTGAGGAAGAAGATAGATGGATGGATGGATGAATAGAGAGAATGGATGGATGGCTGATTGATAGATGATGAATAGATGAATGGATGGATGCATGGATGGATACATGGCTGGATAGATAGATGATAGGTGGATGGATGGGTAGATGGATAATGAATGAATGGATGAATAATCGATGGATGATCAATGGATAACAGGTGGATAAATGATGGATAGGTGGATAAATGGATGGATGATTAACTCATAGATAGCCAAATGAATGGATGGTAGTGCCAGGTAGAGTTAGCTGGTGGTACTTTCCAGCCCAAGCCAAGGCTGGAGAGAACAGAATGCCTTGGTTTTCTGCTGCAGATCTTCCAGGACCACCCACTACAGAAGAATTATGACTACAACGTGACAACAGAGCCCAAACCTCAGGGCCCCCTGCCCAACACAGCCCTCCTCTCCCTTGTGCTCATGGCCGGTACCTTCTTATTTGCCATGATCCTGCGCAAGTTCAAGAACAGCTCCTACTTCCCGGGCAAGGTCAGCACACCCTCCCTCCTCACCTGTCCTTGCCAACACTGTCCTATCCCACCCCAGCTTCCCCAGTGCCCTTAATTTCCCTTCTTCATCAGATTCCCATTCCCAGTTCCAAACTCCCCCAGCCCCTGCTTACCCAGGGTTTCATTCTGCCGGGAAGCCCCTCCCGCTTTTGTGGCATGCCCAGCCTGAGAACTGCTGGGGGAAGAAGAAAGAAGGCAGACGTAGCTGAGGTGCAGGACAGGGCATGAGATGCTGATGCATCCCCTGGAAGAGCAGGGCCCACTGGGTGAATATAGGGCAGGAGGGAGGCAGGAGCGGGAGTGACTGGGCACTGACCGCTGGTCCTTTCACCTGCCTCCAGCTACGTCGAGTCATCGGGGACTTCGGGGTCCCCATCTCCATCCTGATCATGGTCCTGGTGGATTTCTTCATTGAGGATACCTATACCCAGGTGACCCCCTCCTTCCATCCCTCAGACCATGATATGCACCAGGTCCTCATTTCTACCCCCCAGCATGCCCCTTCCCCGAATAGCTCTCCCCAACCTGAAACCAGCTAGGACTACCTCTACCCCATCCTTGCCTCCTCTGGGAGGCCCATATGCTTCTTAAAGCTCCAGAGAACCCCCTCTGGCCAAAGCAAGTGGCTGGGCCAAGTTGCTGCCTTCATTCCTGAACCCAGAGCAATAGGAAGAAATATTCTTTGAAGCCAGGCAGATCTAGGCATGAATCCCAGCTCTGCCATCAAAGAGCTGTGTGATGAGAGGCAAGCTACATAACCTCTCTGATTCTCTGTTCTCATCTATAAAGTGGGGAGTGAGCAGATGGATGTAAAGGGATTAGTGCAGTGACTAGGTACAGAACAAGTACTCAATGTAACTAATTTCCCAAGTGCCCTGAACCCAACTGCCCGACCCCCAGGACTCTGGCTCCTCCTGCTCCCACCCTTTCCCATCCCCTTGCCCCTGGCATTCTTACCTTCGATCCCCTCCCACAGAAACTCTCAGTGCCTGATGGCCTTCAGGTGTCCAACTCCTCAGCCCGGGGCTGGGTCATCCACCCACTGGGCTTGCGTTCCCACTTTCCCATCTGGATGATGTTCGCCTCCGCCCTGCCTGCTCTGCTGGTCTTCATCCTCATATTCCTGGAGTCTCAGATCACCACGTGAGTGACAGGGTGGGGGCTGGGCCTGGGAGGGTGGGAGGCAGGGACCTCTCCCTGGCAGTGTCCCAGGCAGGCAAGAGACCCATGACTGCAAGCTAGTCCTGGTGGGTGTATGGCCCTCCTGACCAGCAGGAATGGTGTTGAGCCAGGGGCAGTTCCAGGTTTTGTGGGACCTGAAGTTGTATAATTTGGAGAGCTCCTTTTTTTTTTTTTTTTGAAACGGAGTTTCGCTCTTGTTACCCAGGCTGGAGTGCAATGGCGCGGTCTCAGCTCACGGCAACCTCTGCCTCCTGGGTTCAGGCAATTCTGCCTCAGCCTCCTGAGTAGGTGGAATTACAGGCACGTGCCACCATGCCCAGCTAATTTTTTGTATTTTTTTTTTCACCATGTTGACCAGGATGGTCTCGATCTCTTGACCTCGTGATCCACCCACCTCGGCCTCCCAAAGTGCTGGGATTACAGGCTTGAGCCACCGTGCCCAGCCTGGAGAGCTCTTTTTAAGGAAAAAAAAAATGCGTCGGACACAGTGGCTTATGCCTGTAATCCCAGCACTTTGGGTGGCCAAGGTGGGTGGATCATGTGAGGTCAGGAGTTTGAGACAAGCCTGGCCAGTATGGTAAAAATCCCATTTCTACTAAAAACACAAAAATTAGCCTGGTGTGGTGGCGTGTGCCTGTAGTCCCAGCTACCCGGGAGTCTGAAGCAGGAGAATCGCTTGAACCCGAGAGGCAGAGGTTGCATTGAGCTGATATTGCACCATTGCACTCCAGCCTGGGCAACAGAGTGAGACTCCAGAAAAAAAAAAAGAATGCAAAATGACAACTATAAACTTAGGTGCTGGATCTTGGAGAGGCCTGTATAAGCAAAACTCCCTGAAGCTGAAGCTTCATTGCCTGTGAATCAGCCTTGGATGTTCTGAAGACATTTCTGCTCTTGAGTCTGGATTCTAAAGATAGGGCGGAGGGAGGAGAGCCAGGATCTCAAAGAGGGAGGGGCACAGAAGACAAAACGGAGCTATGAGGATACCAAGTATGGAGTAGGAAGGAGGGGTGGAGGAGGCAGAGGAGAACCCCGCTTATCCCTCACCTTCCCCCACTCCAGGCTGATTGTCAGCAAACCCGAGCGCAAGATGGTCAAGGGCTCCGGCTTCCACCTGGACCTGTTGCTGGTAGTGGGCATGGGCGGGGTGGCTGCCCTCTTTGGGATGCCCTGGCTCAGTGCCACCACCGTGCGTTCCGTCACCCACGCCAATGCCCTCACTGTCATGGGCAAAGCCAGTACCCCAGGGGCTGCAGCCCAGATCCAGGAGGTCAAAGAGCAGCGGATCAGCGGGCTCCTGGTCTCTGTGCTTGTGGGTGAGTGAAAGCTGGGTTAGCTCTCCACCATCCTCCTGCCCCACCCCAGTCCCCCACCCCCAATACCTTCCCCTTCCCCTTCGGACCCAGCCAATACTCCAGCCTCGCCCAACCTACACCACTTCCCCACATCTCCCCAGCATCCGCTACTCACAAGGGCATCCTGGAGGAAAGGCCAAGACACTGAGCTGGGCGTCTGAGCAGGAAGGAAGGGAGCTCCACTCCTGAGCCTTCTCCAGACCAGACCCCACCTTCTTACACAACAGAAGTCCAGTGAACTGTGGGTTCCGGCCCTGCCCTGCTGCTAACCCAGAATCCCTTCTTGTCTCTGGGTCTCAGTTTCCCTGTCTGCACAGTTGGAGGATTCATCCGATGTCCCCAAGTTCTCTTCCAGCTCAGCTGCTCCATGACTGATACAAGGGGCAGTGCTCCAGGCATAGTCTGAAGGTTGTGGGGAGAAGAAAGAAGGGTCACTGGGGTTGACTTCAGTTCTGGAACAGCCAAAAGTTGAGTTGGGTTCGGTGTTGGAAGTGCCATGGCTGCAGATAGAATGGTTCAGGGAAATTTATTATTATTATTATTTTTTGAGACGGAGTTTTGCTGTTGTTACCCAGGCTGGAGTGCAATGGCACGATCTCGGCTCACCACAACCCGCGCCTCCTTGGTTCAGGCAATTCTCCTGCCTCAGCCTCCCGAGTAGCTGGGACTTCAGGCGCACACCACCATGCCCAGCTAATTTTTGTATTTTTGGTAGAGATGGGGGTTTCACCTTGTTGACCAGGATGGTCTCGATCTCTTGACCTCGTGATCCACCTGCCTCGGCCTCCCAAAGTGCTGGGATTACAGGTGTGAGCCACCACGCCTGGCCTCAGGGAAATTTCTTAAAGGAGGCAAAGTTGATGGCATTCTGGACGGGGATGAGGAGAAAGACATCCTGTCTTTGACCTCTGTGACCTCCACTAGGGCAAGGGACTGGGCTTTCGTCAAGCAGGAGGGCTTTTACTCCCTGCAGTTGTGTGGCCTTAGGCAGGTTGTTCACCTCTCTGAGCCTGTTTCCTCATCTGTAAAATTGGGGTAATACCTCTAAAAAGGACCCGCAGAGGCCAGGTGTGGTGGCTCATGCCTATAATCCCAGCACTTTGGGAAGTCGAGTCAGGTAGGTCACTTGAGGTCAGCAGTTGGAGACCTCACGATGGTCCAAGAGTGAAATGTGGTGAAACCATGTCTCTATTAAAAATACAAAATTTAACCGAGAGTGGTGGCACACGCCTGTATTCCCAGCTACTTGGGAGGCTGATGCAGGAGAACTGCTTGAGCTTGGGAGTCAGAGGTTGCAGTGAGCCAAGATCGTGCCACTGCACTCCAGCCTGGCGACAGAGCTAGACTCCTTCTCAAAAGCAAAAAATGACACATAGAAATGACTCCAGGCCAGGCGTGGGATCCCAACATTTCAGGAGGCCAAGACAGGAAAATCACTTGAGCCCAGGAGTTCAAGACTAGCCTGGACAACATAGTGAGACCTTGTCTCTACTAAAAATTAAAAGAAAAAAAAAAGTCAGGTGTGGTGGTGTGCCTACAGTCCCAGCAACTAGGAAGGCTGAGGCGAGAGGATCACTTGAGACCAGGAGGTCAAGGTTGTTGTAACCGAGATCACACCACTGCACTCCAGCCTGGGCAACAGAGCAAAACCCTGTCAAAAAAGAAAGAAAGAAAGCAGGAAGGAAGGAAGGAAGGAAGGAAGGAAGGAAGGAAGGAAGGAAGGAAGGAAGGAAGGAAGGAAGGAAGGAAGGAAGGAAGGAGAAAAGAAACAGCTCCATATGGCGCTGTGTTTTATTCCCAGCCCCAGATAGGGGTCTGACCCCCACTGGCACCATGGCTCAGGCAACCTGGGCTGAGTGTGCGGCTCCCCACAGGCCTGTCCATCCTCATGGAGCCCATCCTGTCCCGCATCCCCCTGGCTGTGCTGTTTGGCATCTTCCTCTACATGGGGGTCACATCGCTCAGCGGCATCCAGCTCTTTGACCGCATCCTGCTTCTGCTCAAGCCACCTAAGTACCACCCAGATGTGCCCTACGTCAAGCGGGTACAGGGCCTTTTTCTGGCTGCCCAGCCTGGGGTGGTGGAGGGTGCAGAGCACAGTGGGCACTGACCCCAGCTTCTGCCTGCAGGTGAAGACCTGGCGCATGCACCTGTTCACGGGCATCCAGATCATCTGCCTGGTAGTGCTGTGGGTGGTGAAGTCCACGCCAGCCTCACTGGCCCTGCCTTTCGTCCTCATCCTCACCGTGCCCCTACGGCGCGTCCTGCTGCCGCTCATCTTCAGGAACCTGGAGCTTCAGTGTGTGAGTGGCTGCCTGGGCCTGGGGCACAAGAGCTGGGAGCCTGTGAGGGGCGAGTCTCAGAACTAGGGCAGGCAGGACAGCGTCGAGAGTAAAAGTCTGGGGCCAGGGCTGGGGTCCAGGTTCTGGACTGCTGTGTCCTGGCATACAGTCTGGAGCACAGGGCCTCGTTTCTCTGTGCCTTCATTTTGCTCACCTGTAAAGGGAGGAATGATGGCAAGACTGGGGAGAGAATCAAGAGGCAGACAGGGTGTACTGCACGTGAGCTGTTGGGACCCCTGAGGAGCAAGTCCTGCCATCTGCCAAGTCATCTGGGACAGAGTCACTCCTCTAATAGAATTCTTCCACAGTGTGACTCAGGTCACTGCGGGACTGCCCTGGTGAAGAGGTCCCCTGCTCCCCCTCTGCGGGCGGCTGGATGCAGTGGCTCCCCTGCCAGGGTCCACATCCCCAGGGTTGCCTCCTGCTTTGACAGCCATTCATTCAGGCCAGTCCTAGAGGCTGGGGGGATTGAACAGGACAGGTCCAAGGTTCACAAGAGCCACACCCGATGCTAACTCCAGAGGTGTATTTCATGCCCAGGGAGGGCTCACCTGGCCCCAGGGTCCCTCACCCTCTCTCCATCCTGTCCCTCCCCTCCAGCTGGATGCTGATGATGCCAAGGCAGCCTTTGATGAGGACGGTCAGGATGAATATGACGAAGTGCCCATGCCTGTGTGAGGGGCAGGCCCAGGCCCTAGACCCTGCCCCGCCATTCCAGTTCCCCACCTTCCCAGGAAAAGCAGAAATTCATGGGCACCTCATGGACTCCAGACTCCTCCTGGAGCAGCAGCTGAGGCCCCAGGGCTGTGGGTGGGGAAGGAAGGGGTGTCCAGGAGACCTACCACAAAGGGCAGCCTGGCTTTTCTGGCTGGAGATGGCTGATGGGGCCCACATTAGGTGTTTGCTCCACAGTCCCTCCTGTTCCACACTTGCACTGGGGACCCCATGCTGGAAAACAGATCTGAGCCCTACCTCTTCCCAGCACAGGCAGGGGTAGAAGCAAAGGTGGGAGGTGGGTGGGTGTGGGGGGGTGCTTGCTGTGTGATCTTAGGCAAGTTCCTTGACCTTTGCGGCCTATACTTCCTCTTCTGTACAATGGGTATATTGATGATAATACCCAGATTACAGGATGGTTACTGAGGACCAAAGACACATGTAAAACAGGGCTTTGCAAGTTCCTCAAGGGCCATTCTGCAGCAGTTATCACTTGTCTTTGAACCTGACCAAGGTCACATGGCTGGGGTTTGAACTGAGCCAGGCAGCTGGGATTTGAACCAGGCCTTCTGACTTCGAGGTCAGAGCTCTGTCCTGTGTCAGTCATTCGTCCACCTTCCTTTCCCCACTCTGCTCCCAGCCCCTACCTTGAGTACCTCTTCTCTGGGCCCAGAGAGAGGCTTCCTGGTGAGGATGATCAGGGATTGGTGCTGGGACTCAGGCCTTCTAAGTGTTTGGTTCCTCCCTCCAAGCACTCATTAGTTCACTCATTCATTCATTCCACAAACATTTACTGAGGGCCCTGAACCCAGTGGACTCTGAGGGGACTGAGATAAGCCCTGCCCTGGGGTGTGGGTGGGGGGCAAGGTACAGTTGATTTTAGATTTGGATAGGGAGTGGGAGAAGGTGGGAAAGTAGGGGTGGGACAGGGAGGGGGTTGTAATTTATTAATCGTGTATTTTCTAAGAGTTTTCATCATACTTTGGCTTCACACACACCTCCAGGCCCCTCGTTTGAGACCCACTATCCCCAACCCCATCTAAACTGAATCCTGGGGAGAACCCAGATCTGACCAATTGGGGTGGGAGACAGAGAGCTCTCCAGAACATGGGCAAATTTATTTTTTTATAAAACAAAAAGATAAAAAGAGTTGAAAGACGTGGAAGTGGTGAGAGATGGAGGAAACAGAATCAGGGAGTGGCAAAAAAGAGAGGAGGCAGCCCGGCGCAGTGGCTCACACCTGTAATCCCAGCACTTTGGGAGGCCGAGGTGGGTGGATCACCTGAGGTCAGAAGTTCGAGACCAGCCTGGCCAACATGGTGAAACTCTGTTTCTACAAAAAATACAAATATCAGCTGGGTGTCATGGTGGGCACCTGTAATTGGGAGGCTGAGGCATGCGAATCACCTGAACCCAGGAGGCGGAGGTTGCAGTGAGCCAAGATCAAACCACTGCACTCCAGCCTGGGCAACAGAGCAAGACCCTGTCTCAAAACACACACACACACACACACACACACACACACAAGGAAGCATTAGCCTTGGGGCCACACACTCAACGTGTGTGTGTGTGTGGTGGATTCTAGCCCGACACTGCGTGTCATTGTTTATACTTCCCAAGCTAGCTCAGTCCATGGGAGGCTCTCCAGGTGCCCCTAAAAGCTGACATCCACCTTCCACCACTTCCCCATGCTACACTGAAGTTTCCTCATCTGTAAAATGGGGATGCTAATGGTACCTACCTTGTAGGGCTGTTATGAGGATTAAAGGAGACAGTGCAAGTAAAGGCCTTGCTTAGTGAAGAGCCCAACCTTGGAGCAGAGCTGCTGGAATCATTATCCTGATTGGGATGTCCCTGCCCCTCCCTCCCCTTGCTCTTCGAATAGGGCCAAGGAAAGTGAAAAACAAAAATCATTCACTCTGCTAGCACTCTTCCCCTTGATGCCTGGGAATAGGTTTTGCCAATAAATGCATCTGTGTCGGAGTGGGTGCCTTGCTTGAATTCCCCTTCCCAGAGTCGCGGGTCTTGGCTGAACTAGGTGGGCATGGTGGTATGTGGTACGGACCCAGCACAGGGCTGCATCTACACAGCAAGGGGAGCCAGGCTGAGGTGCGACCCTGAGCCCTAGGGTGGGAGACCAGCACCCAGAGAGTGGGTGTGGAGCAAGAAATGAGAATCCTTCCTCTCCTGAACAAACAAGACCAGTGGGGGTGGGAGGAGGGGCTGTAAGGGGATCTTGCCCCTGCCCCTTGTGCTTATGGGCCCCAATTCCCTTTGATGAGTGGGCCCCTTACCAGGAAGCTGGACAGCTCCTTTGACAGCGATAACCAGAGAAGAAAACAGAGGCCTAGAGAGGGCGCTTGGTCACACAGACACAGCATCTCCTGGCCAGCTTTCCACTTACCCTCACCCTGGTCCCCTTTGGAGGCTCTGTCTCTTACCCCCAACCACTTCCAGCAATTCTAGGGTGCTGCTGGGCTAGCTGTCCCCCACCCCAGGAGAGGAGGGTGCTGGGACTGGACATCTGCCCTCCCCAGACTTCCAACAAGAGGTCAGTGCAGGGTTGGGCCACCTGGCTTCCTGCCCTGGATCTATATTTACTGCCTATCCCCAGCTGACCCCTCCCAGGCTGGCCAGGGCAGCTGCCAAAGGGGCTGAGAGCTAACTCTGCCAGGGGAGAGTCATCCCAGTGTCCACCTCCCACACACAGCAGCTGCAGATCCCACAGCACTGGCCCTGTCCCCACGGCTTGCCAGACCCCCATTCCCCATCTCCACGTAATCAGAAGTCAGGCTGTGAGACAAGCCTGCAGAGAGCTCAGGCCTCAGGCGTCCCCAGGCCTCTGCTACAGGCAGGCTGTGCAGCCCAGGGCAAGCTGGTCCCGTCTCTGGGCCTGCATTTTGTGCTGGGCCAATTCTTCCTGGCAGATCCTTCCCATCACCTGAGGGACAAACCAGCTAATCGTATCTGGACTTAGGGGAAGAAATACTGCCTCTATTTGAGGGACCACTTCCTGACCCTGCCAAGGCTTTAGCCCCTTCTCCATGTTTTTATCACAATTCTGACACTGTCCCTGGAGCTCGGGCAGCCGGGGAGGCTGGGACCCTGGCGGGAATTGTTAGGGCATTGCTAGTGGGGCTCCAGGACCAGCAGCAGTGTCATTTCTAGGGAGCTTGCCAGAAATCGAGGAGCTCAGGCCCTGCCCCAGAGTTGAGAAATAAGAATCTGCATTTTAACCAGATCCCCAGGTGATGTCCAGCATAGGAAGCCAGGCCTTAGGAACAGAAGAGGGTGTAGGCCGAGGGTGTGCAGGCCTCAGGCTTCTGCTTGCCTATCCCACCCCTCTCACCCTTAGAGAAGATTGGGAGGCCTTCCGGAGGGAGTAGAGGGAGCTTGGGGTGTGGGCAGGGTATCAGGACAAAGAGGGAGTGGCTGGACCACAGCCTGCCTAATCCCCCTTGCACTGCACCTCAGACCCCAAACAGCTTGAGCCAGGAAGGCATTAGGGAAATGTGGGGGACACAGGAATCCCCCCAGACTGACTTCCTGCCTGACTGGAGGCCTCACACCACCCCAACTTCCTGTGCCTCACATGTATCCCCATCCCCCAACACACACACACACACACACACCACACACACACACACACACACACACACACACACACACACACAGAGTCTCTGGGTTTTTTGGTTTTTTTTTTGAGACAGAGTTTCACTCTTGTTGCCCAGGCTGGAGTGCAGTGGCACAATCTCAGCTCACTGCAACCATCGCCTCCAAGGTTCAAGCAATTCTTCTGCCTCAGCTTCCCTGGGACTATAGGCGCCCCCTGCACCACGCCTGGGTAATGTTTTTTTTTGAGACGGTTTCGCTCTTGTTACCCAGGCTGGAGTGCAATGGCGCAATCTCGGCTCACCGCAACCTCTGCCTCCTGGGTTCAGGCAATTCTCCTGCTTCAGCCTCCTGAGTAGCTGGGATTACAGGCACGCGCCACCATGCCCAGCTAATTTTTTGAATTTTTAGTAGAGGTGGGGTTTCACCATGTTGACCAGGATGGTCTGGATCTCTTGACCTCGTGATCCACCCACCTCGGCCTCCCAAAGTGCTGGGATTACAGGCCTGAGCCACCACGCCAGGCCAATGTTTGTATTTTTAGTAGAGACGGGGTTTCATCGTGTTGGCCAGGCTGGTCTTAAACTCCTGACCTCACGTGATCCACCCGCCTTGGCCTCCCAAAGTGCTGGATTACAGGCATGAGCCACCGCACTCAGCCAGTCTCTGGGTCTTAACTCCTGCTTACCCATTCAACTCTTTCGTGAAAACCTTGTCAACAAGAATGAACTGCTGTAATGAGGTTAACATTTGTGTGTCACCGCAAAGTAATCCCACCCCGGTAAGGAAGTAAATCAACAGATTCGAAAAGCTCTGGACTTGAAGATAATTTACAGGATTAACAGAAAGCTAGAAAGAGCTGAAATACTCAGAAATAGGACCACAGTTAGTAAATTACAGTAAATTACCCTCCATCAATATAATGGACCACTAGGCTGACCTTAATAAGAATAATTATGAGGAAGCTATTGGACCAACTAAATGGCATCACATGACCCTGGGCCTTTGAAGCCAAGATGTTTGGAACACCAGCTTAGGGATTCGGTTTTTTTGTTTTGTATAAATGAGGTTTCATTATGTTGCCAAGGCTGGTTTTGAATTACTGGCCTCAAGCAACGGTCCCACCTTGCCCTTCCAAAGTCCTGGTTTTGTGATTTATTAATAGTAGGAGTTGGATAAATAATATGATCTCTGAGGTTAAATGCATCTGTAAAATAGGGATAATGATACGTAGCTCACAATGTTAAGAGGATAAAATGATATCTTATATCCACAAGTCCTGGCCCAGTGCTGGCATTTTCATAGGCAAAAATTCATAGTGATGTGTTCCTCCTGGTGACAGCCACATAGAAACATACAACACAGTAGGATGCACAGAAGTGAGGGTTCCAGGCTTAGTCAGAAAAAGTTAAAATGCCACCATGGCAGAGTTATAGGAGGTATCATTTTATTTCTCTCCTTCTTGTGGACTTTAGGTGCAGAGGGTTAAATTAGTCATCCTCCTGAGGTCAGGGCAGGTTATCATCAACTGTTTCCTTTCCTTCTTCCATTTCTCATTCCATTCTTTTTTATTCCTCCTTCTCTTTTTTTTGAGTTGGAGTCTTGCTCTGTCACCCAGGCTGGAGTGCAGTGGTGCAATCTTAGCTCACAGCAACCTCTGCCTCCTAGGTTTAAGCAATTCTCCTGCCTCAGCCTCTCAAGTAGCTGGGATTACAGGTGCCCACCACCATGCCCGGCTAATTTTTGTATTTTTTAGTAGAGATGGGGTTTCACCATGTTGGCCAGACTGGTCTCGAACTCCTGACTGACCTCAAGTGATCCGCCCCCCTCGGCCTCCCAAAGTGCTGGGATTACAGGCGTGAGCCACCGCGCCCGGCCTCCTCCTTCTCTTTTGTCCTCATTCCCTACTCCTATTTTCTTCTCCCTCCACAGCAACCACTCTAACTTGTTTGATTTGTATCTTTTTATAAAAATGCATTCTTGAAAATATGTGATGTTGTTTCAAATTTTGTTATGAAAATTTTAGTATATACACAAAAGTAGAGAATGAATCCCAATACACTCAGCTGTCAAATTCAGAAATTATCAGCTGGGAATTGTGACTCACGCCTGTAATCCCAGCACTGTGGGAGGCTGAGGAGGGAGGATCACTTAAGCCCAGGAGTTCAAGGCTACAATGAGCTAAAATCATTCCACTGCATGCCAGCCTGGGCAAGAGAGTCAAAACTTGTTCTCTTAAAAAAATAATAAAATTATCCTCAAGGAGGATAACTTGAGGTTAGGAATTCAAGACCACCCTGGCCAAAACGGCAAAACCCTATCTCTACTAAAAAAATACAGGTTGGGTGCAGTGGCTCACACCTGTAATATCAGCACTTTGAGAGACTGAGGTGGGTAGATCACAAGGTCAAGAGATCAAGACCATCCTGGCCAACACGGCGAAACCCCATCTCTACTAAAAATATAAAAATTGGCTGGGCACAGTGGCACACGCCTGTAATCACAGCACTTTGGGAGGTGGAAGCGGGAGGATCACAAGGTCAAGAGATCAAGACCATCCTGACCAATATGGTGAAACCCCATCTCTACCCAAATACAAAAATTAACTGGATGTGGTGGCGTGCACCTGTAGTCCCAGCTACTCGGGAGGCTGAGGCAGGAGAATCGCTTGAACCCAGGAGGCAGAGGTTGCAGTGAGCCAAGATCTCACCACTGTACTACAGCCTGGGCAACAGAGTGAGATTTTGTCAAAATAATAATAATAATGATAAAATAAAAACAAAAATTATCAAAAATTGTGCCTTGAAGTGTTGCTGAAATCTTTACCTTAAATACATTTGCTTTATCTTCCTCTTTTTTTCCCTTTGCTGAAATACTTTAAATCCCAGACTTCATGCCATTCCACCCCTATATTCTTCAGCTACGGACCCCCCATCATTGAAACTAACCACAATGCTATCACACCCAACAAACTTAGCAGTAATACCTTCGTATCATCTCATATCTAATCCATAATCAATTTTTTTTTGAGACTGAGTTTCGCTCTTTTTGCCCAGAGTGCAGTGTGGTGATCTCAGCTTACTGCAACCTCCGGCTCCCAGGTTCGAGTGATTCTCCTGCCTCAGCCTCCCAAGTAGCTAGGATTACAGGCATGAACCACCACATCCGGCTAATTTTTGTATTTTTAGTAGAGATGGGGTTTCACCATGTTGGCCAGGCTGGTTTCGAACTCCTGACCTCAGGTAATTCACCCACCTCAGCCTCCCAAAGTACAGGGATTACAGATGTGAGCTACCTCATCCAGCCTGTTTCTTTTCTTTTCTTTTTTTTTTTTTCTTGAGACAGGATCTAACTCTCACCCAGGCTGGAGTACAGTGTCATAATTACCACTGATTGCAGCCTCCACCTACCAGGCTCAAGGGATCTCCTCACCTAAACTCCTTGGTAGCTGGGACCACAGGCAGAGACCACCATGCCCAACTAATTTTTTTTTGTTGTTGTATTTTTGGTAGAGACAGGGTCTTGCCATGTTGCCCAAACTGGTCTCCAACTCCTTAGCTCAAGCAATCCTCCCACTTTGGCCTCCCCAAGTGCTGGGATTATAGGCGTGAGCCACTACTCCTGGTCTTTCTTTTCTTATAAAGCCAGGAGTTCCCCTTCCATGCTAACTCACTAATCCATTAAACCATTAATTTATTAACTTATTAATTCACTAATCCATGAATAAAAGCCCTACCTCTTGCCAGGCACAGTGGCTCATGCCTGTAATCCCAGCACTTTGGGAAGCCAAGGCTGGCGGATCACAGGTCAGGAATTCAAGACCAGCCTGACCAATATGGTGAAATCCTATCTCTACTAAAAATATAAAAATTAGCTGGGCATGGTGGCAGACACCTGTAGTCCCAGCTACTTTAAGGCAGGGGAATTGCTTGAACCCAGGAGGTGGAGGTTGCAGTGAGCCGAGATTGTGCCACTGCACTCCAGCCTGGGCGACAGAGTGAGACTCTGTCTCACAAAAAAAAAAAAAAGCCCTACCTCTCAATACTGCCACACTGGGGACTAAGTTTCAACATGAGCTTTGAAGGGCACATTCAAACCATAACAGATCCTTTCCCTAAGGCTTCCTGGGAATCAAATTTGGCATATATTAAGTTCTCATATAGAGTCCTGTCTCTGTCCTTTCCCTTTGTTTCTTCAGACTATCTCACAGCTCTTTTTTGTTGTGAAAGTTTTAAGAGAATGCCTTCATATCTGGTAGGCCAAGTCCTCCTTGTATTAGGATAGGGTAGGTTATCTTGTCATAACCCCAAATCTCAGTGGCTTGATCCATGAATGTGTATTTCCCGCTTACACAAGATCCACACATTTCCCTGGGGCAGCTTCCTTCGTGTGAGACTCGTGAATTCAAGCTGATTGTATCTGTGGCTAAACTGAGGCATATGACTTCCAGTTCACTTTGGCAGAAGAAGAAAGGGCTGGAGGATGCACATAAGCTCTTAAATGCCTGAGCTGAGCAATGACAAAGTCACAGTGCTCACAGCCATCGACCAGACTAGTCATGTAGCCCTGCCTAACTTCAAAGAGGCCCTGAAACCGGAAAAGCACAAGGATATTCAAAGCAGCTAAAATGTCTCCAACCAAACCCCTAATCACTCTTTTTTATAAAGTTAATTTAGCTATAATGAGGGCCTTTATTCTTACCCTTATTGTAGTTTTTCAAAAAAATTCAACTGGAAATTTGATTGAGATTGCTTAAATGTTTTTATGTTGTTGGCACATCTTTTATTTACTTATTTATTTTTGAGATGGAGCCCTGCTCTGTCACCCAGGCTGGAGTGCAGTGGCGCGATCTCTGCTCACTTCAACCTCCATCTCCCAGGTTCAAGCAATTCTCATGCCTCAGCCTCCCAAGTAGCTGAGGCTACAGGCATGCAGCACTACACCGGGCTAATTCTTGTATTTTTTTAGTAGGGATGGGTTTTCACTATGTTAACCACACTGCACAAATGCCTGACCTCAAATGATCTGCCCACGTTGGCCTCCCAAAGTGCTGGGATTACAGGCATGAGCCACCAAGCCCAGTCTTACTTTATGAGAAAGACCATCTACCTGAACAAGTCCAAAGGCTGAGGCTGAAATCCTACCTCTTCCTTTATGTCCCCGAAGCCTCCCAGTACTGGCCTCCCAAGCCCTAGGTTTATATTTATTTATTTATTTATTTAGTTAGTTAGTTACTTTGAAAAGATCTCACTCTGTCGCTCTCTTTCTCAGGCTGTAATGCAATGGTGTGATCTCAGCTCACCTACCAAGCTAAAGGGATCCTCCCACTTCAGCCTCTCGAGTAGCTGGGACTATAGGCACATACCACCATGGCTGGCTAAGTTTTGTATATTTTGTAGAGATGGAGTCTCGCCATGTTGCCCAGGCTGATCTTGAATTCCTGAGCTCAAGCGATCCTCCTGCCTCAGCCTCCTAAAGTTCTGGAACTACAGGAGTAAGCCACCATGCAGGCCTACATTCTTTTTTTTTTCCTTTGGAGACAGGGTCTCTCTCTGCTGCCCAGGCTGGAGTGCAGTGGCGCAATCTCGGCTCACTGCAACCTCCGCCTCCTGGGTTCAAGCGATTCTCCTGTCTCAGCTTCCAGAGTAGCTGGGACTACAAACTACCACGTGTTTGTAGAGATGGGATTTCACCACATTGCCCATGCTGATCTCGAACTCCTGAGCTCAAGTGATCTGCCTGCCCTGGTCTTGCCAAGTGTTGGGATTACAGGCGTGAGCCACCGTGCCCAGCCTATTCATTCTTATGATTGTGTAGCACTGTCCATTTTGAATTTGGCTGCTTATGCATGTCTAATCTCTCCCAATTAAGTGAGAGATCCCAGAGGCAGGGACTTGAAGCTTGACCATTTTTTCCCCCTCCCACCTACATCCCACCCCAATATTCCTAGCAAAATTTATGGAAAGACTGCACCCTAAGACAGTGTTGAGGCCAGAGTGGGGTTGAAACGTGGGAGAGGTCTTGAAGGGTAAGAACCAGAGATAGGAACCCCCGTTCTCTTTGTTGGAGAGAGGCGAAGCCTGGAACTTGGAAACTCTCTGTGGTGCCCTGTGGCCATTCAGGGCATCACAGCACATGGTCAGGGGCTGAGCTTGCTAACATACTAATTCAGGTCTCTCTTCTTCTTTTATTTATTTATTTATTTATTTATTTTTAGATGGAGTCCCTCTTTGTCACCTATGCTGGAGTGTAGTGACGTGATTTCGGCTCACTTCAACCTCTGCCTCCCGAGTTCAAGCAATTCTCCTGCCTCAGCCTCCCAAGAAGCTGGGATTACAGGTGCGTGCCACCACACCGGCTAATTTTTGTATTTTAGTAGAAATGTGGTTCATCATGTTGGCCAGGCTGGTCTTGAACTTCTGACCTTGTAATCTACCCATCTTGGCCTCCTAAAGTGCTGGGATTATAGGCGTGAGCCACCAAGCCCGGCTTCCTTCTTATAAAGCTACCAGTTCCCCTTCTATGATATCCCATCAATCTATTCAATTAACCATTAATTATGAACGAATTAATTCATTCATAAGGACAGCCCTTAAGATCCCTAACATCTGTTAAAGGCCTCACCTGTCCAGTTTTTTTCTGCTTTGTTTTGTTTTGTTTTGTTTTGTTTTGGTTTGGTTTGGTTTGGTTTGGGGTTTTTTTTTGAGATGGAGTTTCACTGTTGTTGCCCATGCTGGAATGCAATAGTATGATCTTATCTCACTGCAACCTCCACCTCCCATGTTCAAGTGATTTCTCAGCCTCAGCCTCCCGAGTAGCTGGGACTACAGGTGTCCGCCACCATGCCTGGCTAATTTTGTATTTTTAATACAGACAGGGTTTCAACATATTGACAAGGCTGGTCTTGAACTCCTGACCTTGTGATCCACCTGCCTCAGCCTCCCAATGTGCTGGGATTACAGGCATGAGCTACTGCACCCAGCTTAATTGTTGTGCTTTTAGTAGAGATGGGGTTTCACCATGTTGGCCAGTCTGGTCCCGAACTCCTTCACTTCAGGTGATGCACCCGCCTCGGCCTCCCGAAGTGCTGGGATTAGAGGCATGAGTCACCGCGCCTGGCCGGCCTCATCTTTCTCTTCTGCTCTGTCTTCCCTCTTTCAGCCCTAAAAAGCTGTTGAGAGTTGTTAGGTGGGGGATGGTGTCACTCCCTGGCTGGGGCTAACAACGTGTGAGAGGTTTGTTTTTGTCTCTTTGTAAACGGGGGGGTGTGGGTTCTCATTTTTGCTGACCGTATGGAAGAGTTCCAGGGCTGTGTACAGGACGTGACCCAGCGTTGGCAGGCTTCAGGGATATGAGCTGTGGAAATTGAGAACAGAGATCAGAATGGGCTGAAGAAGTCACTTTTAGTACTTACTGAGCACATACTATGTGCTAGGCACAGCTCCAGGTGCTTCCCATGTTCTTACTCTTTTCCTCCTCACAATAACACTATGAGGTCAATTCTAGCCCCATTTTACTGATAAGGAAACTGAAGCACAGAGAAGATAAGGAACTTGCCCTAGGTCATATGGCTTATAAGAGACAGAGTGGGATCCAAACTGCCTGGTGTCCCTCCACACCTCTATGCCATCCAGCTTATGTAGTCCAGAGACAGAAGGCTTGTGGAGAAGAGAAACTAGACTTTGGACACTGGATAGAATTCAAGTTGGGGCCAGGTACAGTGGCTCACACCTGTAATCCCAGCACTCTGGGAGGCTGAGGTGGGCAGATCGCCTGAGGTCAGGAGTTTGAGACCAGCCTGACCAACATGACAAAACCCTGTCTCTACTAAAAATACAAAAATTAGCCAGGCATATGTGATCCCAGCTACTCAGGAAGCTGAGACAGAAGAATCACTTGAACCTGGGAGGTAGAGGTTATGAGCGGAGATCACGTCATTGCACTCCAGCCTGGGCAACAAGAGCAAAACTGTCTCAGAAAAAAAAAAGGAATTTAGAGGGTCAGGGAGAATAGAGGGTGGGGTACCTTCCAGGTGGGTAGGGGAGTGGTTTGGCCAAGGGCAGGGAGGTGGGAATGGTGCATGGACAGCACAGGGAAGGCCTGACTGCAGAGGTGGATCCTTCTAAGAAAACAGGTTCATATAAAATGGGGAAAGCAAGGTCAGGTTTGAAGAATCCTAACTGCCAAGAAGAGTTTAGACTTGATTCAGGAGGCACTCGTGAGTCTTGCAGGATCTTGGGCTGGGAAGTGACATAATTAAAGTGATTCACCTGGAAGTGAATTCATAGAGGAGGAATTCGCTGTAAGGAGGCAAACTGGGACTCTTTGCATGTCGGCAAGTCAGTAGCAGAGACAGGTGGACATAGCTTATGGCCTCACAGGACCTGCAGTCAGCATGGGGGCCAGACGTTCAACAAGAGTGAGCACTGGCTGGCCATGATGCTCACACCTGTAATCCCAGCACTTTGGGAGGGGATGAGGTGGGCAGATGCCTGAACCCAGGAGTTTGAGACCAGCCTGGGCAATGTGGCAAAACCCTGTCTCCACACACACACACACACACACACACACACACACACACACAATTAGCCAGGTGTGGTGGCACACACCTATAGACTTAGCTATTTGGGAGGCTGCAGCAGGAGGATCACTTGAGCCCAGGAGGTCAAGGCTGCAGTGAGCCGTGATCACGCCACTGCACTCCAGTCTGGGTGAGAGAGTGAGACCCTGTCTCAAAAACAAAGTAAAACAAAATACCAGTATTGTGCAGGGAGCAGAAGGAGCAGAGGGAGCTGGAGTTAGGCAGGGCTTCTTGGAGGCAGACATTTATTTGATCTGACTCCTCAGGGTCAAGCAGAAATGGTCCCAGTGATGAGATAAGTGGAATGTCTTGACGGAATAGAATCTGGAGATGAAATATATCTGAGAAGTAGCCTGAAGATAAAATGAGTGATATTTGCTCAGCAAAGGCAGGTGACATCATGGAAAGCCTGCTGGGTTGGCAGACCACATGGTGACCTCAGAAGGTTATTTCTTTCCCATGTACCTGGGCCCAAAGCCAGCTAACAGGAGGTGAGGAAGGAAGGGCTGGGAGAGGAAGCAGCAGCAGGTGTGCATTATGGTCTGAGAGTTTCTGAGACGTTTTCCCAAGATGGACCAGAGACTGCTTTGCAGGCTCGGGGGACAATTCACACACATCAGATCATCTCTCTCTTTCTTCTAAAACATATCTTGTATTTTCAGATTTCAAAAATAATACATGTATAAGACACTTAAATCACAGAATGACTTAACATAGAGAATAAAAATCTCTATGGCCAAGTGTGAAGGCTAATGCCTGTAATCCCAGTGCTTTGGGAGGCCAAGGCAGGATAATGGCTTGAGACCAGGAGTTCAAGACCAGCCTGGGCAACATGGTGCGACTTTGTGTTTAAATTTAAAAATTAGACTAGGAGAACCATCCCAGCAACCCGACCACAGCTGGTCTTCCCTGGACACCATGATCCATACTTTCCAAACCTTCTTCACTCCGCCAACACCAACCATCCCCACAACTATGAGATGCTGAAGGAGGAGCACAGGGTAGATGTGCTGGGGACGCCCCACAACCCTGCTCCCCCAACATCCACCATGATCCACATCCGCAGTGAGACCGCTGTGTCCAACCATGTCATCTGGCCCCTGTTCAACACCCTCTTCATGAACTCCTGCTGCCTGGGCTTCAGAGCAGTAGCCTACTCCATGAAGTCTAGGGACAGGAAGATGGTTGGTGACCTGACTGGGGCCCAGACCTATACCTCCACCACCAAGTGCCTGAACATCTGGGCCCTGATGGTGGGCATCATCATGACCATTCTGCTGATCATCGTCCAGTACTGATTCTGCAACCTATCAATAGATCAAGAAGAGGCCGGGCACGGTGGCTCAAGCCTGTAATCCCAGCACTTTGGGAGGCTGAGGCGGGTGGATCACGAGGTCAAGAGATCAAGACCATCCTGGTCAACATGGTGAAACCCCGTCTCTACTAAAAATGCAAAAAAATTAGCTGGGCATGGTGGCACGTGCCTGTAATCCCAGCTACTCAGGAGGCTGAGGCAGGAGAATTGCCTGAACCCAGGAGGCGGAGGTTGCGGTGAGCCGAGATCGTGCCATCGCACTCCAGAGTGGGTAACAAGAGCGAAACTCCATCTCAAAAAAAAAAAAAAAAAAATATATATATATATATATATATATATATATATATAGATCAAGAAGAATCGTCCAGGCCAGGGGCCCTGCCCATGACGTGTCTTCCCCATACTCTACCTTCCATTCCTCGCCCTGCCCTGAGCCGAGTCCTGTCCAGCCCTTTATCCTCACACACTTTTCTACAATGGTGTTCAATAAAGTGCAGGTGTTCCTGGAAAAAAAAAATTAGACTAAAAATTTTAAAATTAGCCAGGTGCGGTGGTGCCCACCGATAGTCCCAGCTACTCGAGAGGCTAAGGTGGGAGGATCACTTGAACCCAGGACTTTGAAGCTGCAGTGAGCTATGATGTCACCACTGTACTCCAGCAGAGTAAGACAGAGTGAGAGGCTGTCTCTAAAACAAAAAACAAAACAAAACAAAAAAACCCTCCAGTAACTACTGTTAACAATTTAGAGTATATTCCTTCAGATATGTTTATATGTGAACACTAATCTACAGGTATTTATTTATTAATTTATTTTTTGAGACAGGGTCTCATGCTGTCTCCTAGGCTGGATTGCAGTGGCACGATCTTGGCTCACTGCAACCTCCACCTCTTGAGCTCAAGTGATTTTCCCACATCAGCCTCCCTAGTAGCTGGGACTACAGGCATGTGCCACCATACCCAGCTAATTTTTTGTAATTTTGGTAGAGATGGGGTTTCATGATGCTGCCCAGGCTGGTCTCAAACTCTTGGACTCAAGTGATCCAGCTGCCTCAACCTCCCAAAGTACTGGGATTACAGGCATGGGCCACCACACCTGGCCTATGTTACATATATTTTAAAATAGATTATGTCGAGCTGGCGCAGTGGCTCACACCTATAATCCTAGCACTTTGGGAGGCTGAGGTGGGTGGATCACCTGAGGTCAGGAGTTCAAGACCAGCCTGGCCATCATGGTGAAACCCCATCTTAAAAAAATAAATAAATAATAAATAAATAGAACATGTCTCCGTGTGTGTGTGTTAAATTTTATACAGAAACAGTGTCCTGCTCTGTTGCCTAGGCTGGAGTACAGTGGCTTAATCACAGCTCAGTGCAGCCTCAACCTCCCACGCTCAAGTAATCCTCCTACCTCAGCCTCTGGAGTAGCTAGGACTACAGGCACCCACCACCATGCCCAGCCAATTAAAAAAAAACAAATTGTAAAAACAAGGTCTTCCTATGCCAAGTAGGCTGGTGTCAAACTCCTGGGCCCAAGTGATCCTCCTACCTCAACCTCCCAAAGTGCTGGGATTATAGGCGTGAGTCATTCCACCTGGCCCTTATATAATGTTTTAAACAGCGCTTCAAAATACATAAAGTTAAAACCGATGGAACTGAAAGGAGAAAGAGATAAATCTACCATTATGGCAGGAAACTACCACTGTTCTCTCAATAATCAATAGAACAAGTAGACAGAAAATCATGAAGGCGACAGAACACCTAAATAGCACTAGCAACCAACTTACCCTAACTTATATTTCGGGGACACTCCACCCAACAACAGCAGAATACATATTCTTTTCAAATGCCCATGGATCATTCACCTTAAAATAGACAACATTCTGGACCACAAAACAAACCTTAACAAACTTAAAAGAATGGAAATCACAGAAAACGTAGCCTATGTTCATATTATTATTAAATTAGAAATCGGTAACAGAAAGACATTTGGCAAATCCCTAAATATTTGTTTTTGTTTTTTGAGATGGAGTCTCTCTTTGTCATCCTGGCTGAAGTGCAATGGCACAATCTCAGCTCACTGCAACCTCTGCCTCCCAGGTTCAAGTGATTCTCCTGTCTCCGCCTCCAGGGTAGCTAGGATTACAGGCGCGCGTCACCATGACCAGCTAATTTTTGTATTTTTCATAGAGACGACAGGGTTTCACCACGTTGGCCAGGTGATCTCAAACTCCTGACCTCAAGTGATCTGCCTACGTTGGCCTCCCAAAGTGCTGGGATTAGAGGCATGAGCCACTATGCCCGGCCACAAATCTGTTAAGTATTTAGAGAGTAAAACAATGCACTTCTAAATAACCCATGGACCAAAGCTGACATCATAAGTGAAATTGGGAAATATTTTGAACTAAAGGAAGATGAAAACATTATCAAAATTTGTGAGATACAGTGAAGCAGTGCTTAGAGGGAAACAGAGCATTAAACACTCAGATTAGAAAATAAGAGGCCAGGCACAGTGGTTCACACCAGTAATCTCAGCACTTTGGGAGGCTGAGGTGGGCGGATCATTTGAGGTCAACATGGTGAGACTCCATCTAAAAAAAAAAAAAAAAAAAAAAAAAAAAACAAGAAAATAAGAAAGATCTCGGCCGGGCGCAGTGGCTCAAGCCTGTAATCCCAGCACTTTGGGAGGCCGAGGCGGGTGGATCACGAGGTCAAGAGATCAAGACCATCCTGGTCAACATGGTGAAACCCCACCTCTACTAAAAATACAAAAAGTTAGCTGGGTATGGTGGCGTGTGCCTGTAATCCCAGCTACTCAGGAGGCTGAGGCAGGAGAATTGCCTGAACCTAAGAGGCAGAGGTTGCAGTGAGCCGAGATCGTGCCATTGCACTCCAGCCTGGGTAACAAGAGTGAAATTCTGTCTCAAAAAAAAAAAAAGAAAGATCTCAAATCAATAACCTAAACACCTGCTATAAGAAACTAGAGGCCAGACGTGGTGAATCACACCTGTAATCCCAGCACTTTGGGAGGTCAAGGAGGGCAGATCACGAGGTCAGGAGATTGAGACCATCCTGGCTAATATGGTGAAACCCCATCTCTACTAAAAATACAAAAAATGGGCCCGGAACGGTGGCTCATGCCTGTAATTCCAGCACTTTGGGAGGCCAAGGCAAGTGGGTCACTTGAAGTCAGGGGTTCGAGACCAGCTTGGCCAACATGGTAAAACCCTGTCTCCACTAAAAATTCAAAATTAGCCAGGCATGGTGGTGCGCACCTGTAGTCCCAGCTACTTGGGAGGCTGAGATGGCAGAACCACTTGAACTGGGGAAGCAGAGGTTGAAGTGAGGTGAGATAGCACTCCAGCCTGAGTAACTGAGTGAGTCACTCAAAAATAGATGATAGATAGATAGATAGATAGATAGATAAAATTGAAAACAAACAATAGAGGAGATCAATGAAACCAAATGCCAAAAGCTAGTTCTTTGGGGAAAAAAATCAGTAAAATTGATAAACCTTTGCTCAGACTGACCAGAAAAACAAAGAAGAGACACAAACTATAAAAAACAGAAATGGGAGGACATCACTATAGACCGTGAAAACATTAAAAGAAGAACAAAGGAATACTACAAACATAAATACCCATACATTTGACAACTTAAATAAAATTCTTTAATTCCAACTGGCCAGGCACGGTGGCCCAGTCCTGCAATCCCAGCACTTTGGGAGGCTGAGGCAGGCAGATCACCTGAGGCCAGAAGTTTGAGACCGGCCTGGCCAACATGGTGAGACCCTCTTTCTATGAAAAGTACAAAACTTAGCTGGCCATGGTGGCGCGCCCCTGTAATCCCAGCTACTGAAGAGGCTGAGGCAGGAGAATCTCTTGAGCCCAAGAGGCGGAGGTTGCAGTGAGCTGAGATTGTGCCACTACCCACCAGTCTGGGCAACAAGAGCTAAAGTTCGTCTCAAAAAATAATAATAATTAATTAATTAAACTATAAGGAAAAATTTCTATACATCAGGATTTTAAAAATTTTCTATCTTCCGTGCTGTGTGGGAATTTTTTTTCCTTCTTTTCTTTTGAGATAGGATCTCCCTCTGTCACCCATGGCTCACTGCAGCCTCAACCTCCTGGGTTCCAGTGATCCTCCTGCCTCAGCCTCGTCAGTAGCTGGGATCACAGGTATGAGGGCACAAGCCCCAGCTAATTTTTGTATTTTTTGTAGAGACAGGGCCTTGCTATGTTGTCCAGGCTGACCTCAAACTCCTGGGTTCAAGCAATCCTTCTGCCCTGACCTCCCAAAATGCTGGGATTACAGGTGTGAGGTACCACACCACACCCAGCCCACATATAATTTTTTAAACAGAGTGAAAGACACAAACAGCCAAACTCACTCAAAAAGAAATAGAGAATTTTGACTGGGTATGGTGGCTCACACCTATAATCCCAACACTTTGGAGTTGGGATTATGAGCCCAGGAATTTAAGATCAGCCTGGGCAAGACTTTATTTCTTAAAAAAAAAAAAAAAAAAAAAAAAAAAGGCGTTTCATTCTAGCATGTAAAGAGCTTGGAAATCACTTCTACATTCAAACAAGTTAAAAGCTGAACAAACTGAAAAATCAACTCTTCTTTTTTTTTTTTTTTTTTTTTTTGAGACAAAGTCTTGCTCTATTGTCCAGACTGGAGTACAATGAAGTGATCTCTGCTCACCACAACCCCCACCTCCTGGGTTCAAGTGATTCTCCAGCCTCAGCCTCCTGAGTAGCTGGGATTACAGGCACGTGACATCATGCCCAGCCAATTTTTGTATTTTTAGTAAAGAAGGGGTTTCACCATCTTGGCCAGGCTAGTCTCGAACTCCTAACCTCAGGTGATCCACCCACCTAGGCCTCCCAAAGTGCTGGGATAACACACGTGAGCCACCGAGCCTAGCCTGAGAAATGTTCTATATTTCTACTGTCCAATACGGTAGCCACTAGACGCATTCAGCCATGGAGCACTTGAAATATGGCAAGTGTGACTGAGGAAATGACTATTCCATTTTATTTAATTTGAATTAATTTGAATGTATGGCCAGGTGTGGAGGCTCATGCCTATAATCCTAGCAGTCTGGGAGGTGGAGGCAGGCAGACTGCCTGAGCTCAGGAGTTCAAGACCAGCCTGGTCAATATGGTGAAACCTTGTCTCTACTAAAAATATGAAAACTTAGCCAGATGTGGTGGTGGGTGCCTGTGGTCCCAGCTACTTGGAAGGCTGAGGCAGGTGAACTGCTTGAACCCAGGAGGTGGAAGTTGCAATAAGCCGTGATGGAGCCACTGCACTCCAGCCTAGGCAACAGAGCAAGACTTCGTCTCCAAAAAACAAAAAAACCTAAAAATAAAAAGATAAGCTAAAAATACCAAAAAAAAAAAAAAAATTCCCTGGGCATAGTGGCACATGCCTGTAATCCCAGCTACTCAGAAGGCTGAGGTAAGATAAATCGTTTGAACTGGGGAGGTGGAGGTTGCAGTGAGCCAAGATCACACCAATGCACTCTAGCCTGGGCAACAAGAGTGAAACTATGTCTCAAAAAAAAAGAAAGTTGTGGCCGCGTGCGGTGGCTCACACCTATAATCCCAGCATTTTGGGAGGCCGAGGCAGGTGGATCACGAGGTCAAGAGATCGAGACCATCCTGGTCAACAAGGTGAAACCCCATCTGTGCTAAAAATACAAAAATTAGCTGGGCATGGTGGCGCATGCCTGTAGTCCCAGCTACTTGGGAGGCTGAGGCAGGAGAGTTGCTTGAACCCAGGAGGCGGAGGTTGCAGTGAGCCGAGATCACGCCATTGCACTCCAGCCTGGGTAACAAGAACAAAACTCCGTCTCAAAAAAAAAGTTGTATACTTAAAGTGTGTGTACTTTACTGTCTCTAACTTATGCAGCAACAACAACAAAAAAAAAAATAGCAAGGGACAGTAACATTCTTGCCTCCAAAATGTATAACTTTATATCATCTTAAATAAAAATTTTAAAGCAGAACATTTCCAATATGCATTAAAATATATAAATCTGAAAATATTGGGATACTGTCTAAAATTACTCCCTGTAGACCAAGAATTTAAGTACCACACTTTGGTTAATGCATTACAGGCACTCTGGGGTTTTATATAAGCTGGTGCTTGGATGCTGGCAACCTGGAGAAATGCAGAGGCCAAGGGGAAATTGTGTAGCTAGGATCCTGCTTTGTCACCAGCCTGGGCTGGGGTAACTGAATGCCAGTGCTCTGCTTCAAGGCACATGCCAGAAGCCTGGAGGGCAGGGAGGGAGATGAACTGAGAAAGGGGGCAAATAAAAAGGGCCAAGGGCAGATTCCCTGACACTCTGGCCCTTAGCCCAAGTCTTGGACTCCTGACCTCACCACAGACAAACTAGATGTAAAACAAGCCAATTGGTGTCCAAGTGGGAAGGGTGCCAGCCATTTTTGCTTCCCAAGGAATCAATAATACTCATTCTTATGATTCATGTTCATCCTGTTTTATTCCAAAGCACTTTACCGAAAAGCCCCTTGGCCCAGACAAAAAGCTCAGGGCCAGGAGCCAGAATACCTGGACTCCAGATCTGCATGTGGAAGATTTGGAACGTTCTTGGCGGGGGAGGTCCCAGGTTCTCTCACTGTAATGCCATCTGCAGAGGATTTCAGAGTTTTACATACATCATCTCATTTGACCTTCATCCTTGGTGAGAGAAGCAAAATAAATAGGATTGCTATTCTAACTTTACAGATATGTAAACTGAGATCAGGCAAGGTTAATAAGACACTCAGAGGCCGGGCATGGTGGCTCACGCCTGTAATCCCAACACTTTAGGAAGCCAAGGTGGGGGGATCACCTGAGGTCAGGAGTTTGAGACTAGCCTGGCCAACATGATAAAACCTGTCTCAAAAAAAAAAAAAAAAAAAAATGACACTCAGATTCACACACTATTAAGAGGGAAACCTGGGACTTTTTATTCCAAACCCTTTGCTCTTTCCTACTCAAAACAATAAAATCAGTTTTATGCCTCACTTTTCCTTTTTTTACATATTATAATAGGGTGTGTGTGTGTAGAGGCAGGGTCTTGCTATGTTGTCTAAGCTAATCTCAAACTCCTGGGCTCAAGTGATCCTCTAGCCTCGGTCTCCGAAAGTGCTGGGATTACAGGTGTGAGCCTCGCCCACCAAGCCTCACTTTTAGCCCACTGTGAATCTGCACAAATTGCCCTGTGTATGTTCCAAGGGCCGACCTGGGTTTGTAGGGCCAGAAACATGTGCAATTCCTCCGTGAGGTGGAGGTGGTCGGTGGCTCTTTGACAAAAAAAATGCCAAATGATGAAAACAAAATTAAGTTCAGGGCCTTCACCAGGCCCTGCAAGTGAGGGGCCTAGAAGCTGAAATTTTATTAGCATCTAGTGGCATATCCGCTTCTTCTACATGCCAATGCCCTCAAAAAAAAAAAAAAAAAAAAAAAAAAAAAAAAAAGAACAGGACACACCACATCTTGACAGCATTTCCTTCCTGTTTGTGAAACGTGACAGAAGTGGGATGTGGAAGTCCTGGGAAAGGAATATCATTTCTCCCAGGAGACAAGAGGAATTACAGCAGCAGCGAGGCAGGCTGAGTGAAGGAGAAGGCTGCGTGCCAGGGGAGAGTAGAAAGGGGCTGGGTGACCCAGCTGGCCCAGATGCGGGCAGTAGAGTGTCGGTGTGGGAAACTGGTAGCCTGAGAGCCAGGAGCAATGGCGCTGCCCAGGAGCGGTGGCCCAGGCTGGAGGCTGGGCCTGTTGGAAGCAGGCTTCCTTCAGACGGCTTTCTGGCTCCCTGCGTCCGGATAACCTTTCCTCTGAGAAGGGGAGGCAAAGACAGACAACCACGGCCATGGCAGTGCAAGGGTGGGCGGTGGACCCCGTCCAGGCTTTTCATCACCCGCCTGCAGGATAGTGAACCGGGGGAAGTCTCGGTGGCGGTTGCCCCGCTGCCGCCCGGGCAGTGAGGCCGGGGTGCCGAGCTCCCCTCGCGGCTGCCCGCCGCCGCCGGGGGGCAGCGCCTGCGGCCTGCTTTCCCAGGGCTGGCCGAACCTTTTTGACAAACTGATTGCGTGGCGGGGATTGGCTGGTCGGGGCGTGACGCCGGTAACAACAAAGGTGGAGTTGGAAGAAATTAGATTAAAGGAGAGGAAAAAAATTAAAGGGGGAGCTGGCAGAGGACAGGAGGTAGAGACCGAGGGGGAGATTCGCGAAGCGGTGTCTCTCCCGGTTCCGACTACTCCACGCCCCAACCCCAGAAGATTCCTCGCACAAACCCACTGGGATTTTGCTCTTTCCCCCACCCCGGCCCAGTGGCCGATGCCGGGGTAGCAAGGATAGCCGCTGCTTCTTGAAAAATCCCGAAACTCCCACCCTGACACCCCTCACTACGAGCTAAGGAGAGAACTTTTTGCTCGGACTCCTCGGATCCTAAACCCAGCGAAGAGGGGAACATTGAGAAGCTCGTCCTAAAACCCGGAAGGCCCTCGCGGAGCACGGAGATCGGATAAGGCCGGGTGCTCCCATGGTTTTCCGATGTGTTGCAAATCTAAGAGCTTCTTTCTCGCTTTTTTTTTCCTGTAACTCCCCCCCCCGCCCCATTTTGCTTCTGGGTTGCAAAAGCAAAGAGCAATAAAAAAAAAAAAAACGCGCACACACTCAGACACACACCAGTGGCGACATGGGAGAGAGTTGGAAAGACGCAGGAGAGAGAAGCAGGAGGCAGGAAGCAGCGGGGATGGAGCAATGGGAGCGGGAAGGAGGCAGGTTTTCTCGCAAATCCCCCTCCGGCCTCAAGCCGTCTCGCCAGCCCCGGCAGGGGAGCGAGGAGCCGGGCGAACAGATGGAGGAGTGGAGCTCGCTCTAGGCAGCTGGGCTTGGCCGGAGAATGGAGGAGCCACCAAGCGACCGGCTGATTGGAAGAGAAACGCAGAGCGATGGAGGCGGGGGTAGGAGGACGATTTCTCTGCGGGGACTGGCGGCGGCGTACACGCCCGGGTCGGGCGCTGCAGAGCTTGGCTGGCTTTCAAGCCGCGCTCGCCGGCTCCAGCTCCGTGCGCCCCCCACTACTAGCCCTCCCGGCGGCTCCGCAGGTGAGTGCGAGCTGGGGGCAGAAAGATCCAAAAGTCTCAACACGCCCGCCCTGCAAAAAAGAAAAAAAAAAAAAAAAAAAAAAGGAAAGGAAAAAAAGCATTTTTCTTAAAAAAAAAAAAAAAAAATTTTCTGTGCAACCCCTAGAGCAGTGGGAGGGAAGGGGTGAGGCTGAGCAGCCCGGAGGAGGCGGAGGGGCCAGGCGAGGCCGCCGTGGCCCGGGAGGCGGCGGCGCCGAGGCGGCTCTGACGGGCAAGCGCTTGGAGCGGCGCTGCGCTGCGCCGAGGCGGGCGGGCGGGCGGGCGGAGCGGGGCGGGCGGAGCGCGGCGCGTGGGGCTCGCCATTAGCCGTCGCTCCGCTTCGCCATCTCGGGCTTTGTCTGGCGACTTGCTGCCCCGGCGTCGGCTGCAGCGGAGCTGCGGCTCGGCTATTCGGACCGCCGCGCCCCCAGGTGCCCCCAGCCCGCGCTCCCATCCACACGCTCGGTAAGTGAGCCCGGGCGCCGCGGATTTCGGGGGAGAGGGGTCGCTACGAGTGGCGGTGGCGCCGATCTCCATGCGCCCGGGCAGGCCTGGGGAGCCATGCCGGGCTGGATTGAACCGGCTCCCAGAGCGGCTTCTCCGCCGAAGCCCGTCGTTCCTTCGCCGTTTCCGGGGTGTAAAGAGCAATGGGGATTTTTTTTTTTTTTAATGCAGAGGTTTTAGTTTTTTGTTTTTTTTTTTTTTTAAGTTTCGTATGTGCCGTTCGGCAGTGAGGACCGCAAGGTAGGCACTGAAGCCGGGCGCCGCGATCGGCGTGCGTGCGCCCCAAGCCAGTGACCACGCTCTGGGGGATGAGGGTGTGCGCGGACCGCTCGCTCCGGGAGGCGGGAAAAAGCTGGCCTGGAAGCCCTAGTCTGAGCTGGGAGGACTTGGGGGAGAGCTCCGGAGCAGAGCTGTGGGCGCCCCCCGAGCCTCTCCAGCCGCCGGGGGCCCCTTTGGGCACCCTCTCCGCCGCCGCACCTCGGCCCTCCCTCTAGTGCCGGAGGAGCCTGTTAGTTCCCCCGCGGGTCTGGCGAGGTCGCTCTCGGCGCCCGCCCGCCCCGGCTCCGAGCTCCGCCGCCATCCGGGCGGCTGCGTGTCTCCCTGCCCCGGCCCCCCCCCCCGCCCGGCGGCAGCAGCAGCAGCCGCCGCCGCCGCCGCCGCCACCACCACCACCACCCCCCTCCCCTCCTTCCTTCCCTCCGCCTCGGCCGCCCGGGTCCCCCCAGCTCCCGCCCCTCCTCCCAGCTGCCCCCCGCGGAGCCCGCCCGGGCAGGCTGTGGGAGGGAGCGGAGCCGGCGAGGCGGGCGGGCTGGCGCTCGCTCCCCGGGGGTCGGTGTGCGCTCTACGGGGAAGGACGCGCTCGCTGCCCCGCTTCTCCCGCCCCCCCTCCCGCTCCTCCTCCTCCCTTCTCCCTCCTCCTCCCCGCTCCGGCGGCTGAGGCTGCGGCGGCGGCGGGGGGTGTGCGAGCTGAGGCCGGGGCCGGCGGCGGGCGGGCTGCCTGCAGGCGGAGGGCGCTGTGCTTTGTGCTTTTCGCCGCGAGGAGCAGCAGGCAGCAGCCACAGCCGCCGCCACAGCCACAGCAGCAGCAGCCGCCGCCCCAGCGCCGCCGCCTCGCCCGGAGGAGGAGCCGCTGCCGCCGCGGGAGGGAGCTGCGGCTGTGCCCGGCCGAGCGGGGGAGGGCGCCGCCGCTCAGAGCCGGGGAGGGAGCCGCCGGAGCGGGAAGCCCGGAGGCCGCTCTGCGCCGGGTAACCGAGGCGGCTGAGGACGCGCGCTAGGGTCGGGGCCTGACGGCAGGGAGCGAACCGCAGGGTGCGGTGGGCGCCCGGCTGGGAACCGGAGCAGGGGACCGGGCGCGAGCAGACCAGGGCACTGGGGAGGACGCCGAAAGCCGGGGGAGGGGAGGGCAGGAAGCGTGGCCCGAGCCGAGACCTGGCCGCTGGCGGAGGAGCCCGCGCTTCTCGGAGCCGGCAGGCGCAGTTCTCCCCGGCCGCCGGAGGGGGCGGCGGGGCCGGTGAGCGCTGCGCCCCCGCCTCCCGGCCGCCGTCCTCCCGCCCTCTGCTTGGCTCGGCTCCCCGGAGGCCAGGGCGGGGGCGCCGGCGGGGCTGGGCCGCAGGCTCGGGGGAGGAGGCGGCGGTTCCCGCCGCGGTCGCGCCTCTGCGCCGGGCTCCTCCGTGCGAGTCGGGGTGGCTGGGCGGCGGCGGCGCCTCTGGCCGGGGTAGGTGGCTCGGGGCGGGGGGCAGGCTAGGCCGCTTCTCTCCAGCTGCTCGCCCGCCTGAGCGGGCGGGGAAGGCGATGGGAGCCCGGGAGGGGGGAGCGGTGGGAATCCGAATCCGGTCCCCGGGGGCGGTGCGGCCGTTGCGCTCCGGGGCTGGCGGCGGCTGCGCTGCGTCCGGGTCCCCGCCGGGTTGCGGAGGCGGGGGGAACCGGCCGGGGGGAGGCGAGAGGAGGAGACTGGGGCGCGTGCCCGCTTCCGTGGTCGCGCGCGCCCTTTACCCGCCCTTCCTCCTCCCCCGCCCTCCAGCCTGGGGCCTCCCCGGGGCGGGCGCTCAGAGGAGGAGGAGTTTTTTTTGGCCAGGGTTGGGGAAGGAGGGCGGAGGGCGGGCGCTTGCTGCACGCGGGAGCTGGGAGCAGGCTCTCGCGTGGGCAGAGGAGGGCGCGCGCCGCGGAGCTGGGCTGCAGGGTTTGGGGGAGGGGGTCAGGAAGCAGAGGAGGGGCTCACTCCCACTCCCACAGACCCTTTAAATCCAGTAAGGTCATGGTTGGGACTCTGAGAGTGTGGACCTGCCCCTCTCCACTCTGGGAGGGGAGGGATAGAAAGTCATTCACCTCTTACCCTGCCTGAGTGGGAACTGGTATGTCTTCCAAAGGGTGAGGTGGTTTTGACCCCGGGTTGCCCGGCCAGCACGACCAAGGAGGTGGCTGGACAGCTGGAGGATGAACGGAGAAGCCGACTGCCCCACAGACCTGGAAATGGCCGCTCCCAAAGGCCAAGGTAGGGGCATTCATCCCCAGCCCTCTGAAAGTTAAATCCTCTTTTTCTCATGGCTGCGGGGCTCACTCCCTTCTCAAGGGCTTCTCCATACTCTGAACTGGGCAAGAAAGTGCCTTAAGTATTGATGAATCAAGCATCTCCCACACTTGAGGTGTGGTTGAATTCAAATTATTTGGCCTGGAATGGCTCACTTCTCCTTTCCCTCATCCCCTGAGTTTGAGGCGGCATGCCTTCTGGGGTCCCATTCAGCCTGAAGTGTGTCCCGTCTCAGTGTCCTGGGATGGGAGGAAGAATGAGTGTAGAGGAAGGGGCTGGGGAAGTCGTCTCAGGGTTTTTATTAAGACGATGAGGCTTTTATAGAGATAGGTGGAGAAAAGAGGTGTTTTAAGGCCCCAAGCCATGGGCTATATGTACTCACCTAGACCTCTGCCTCACTCAGCAGTGATCAAGTCTGTATGGGGCTGGAAGGTAGGATGAAGCTGGGCAGCTGGCCATGCTTGGGGGATATTGAAGGGAGAGGGGATTATGGGTCCATGTGACCTGCTCTGCAGAAACCCTGGCCCAGGTTAGGAGATGCAAATGAAAATGGAGAGGAGCCCTTTTGACTTTTGGCCTTGGGTGGCTATTCTCCCAGCCCATCCGCAGAAGCCTAGAGTGCTCTCTGGAGCTGCATTTCCGTGGCTGAAAATAGCTAGTCCAGACCTGGTCTTGCTTCCCTGGGGAGTTGGGCTGACAACACAGCTTGTTATTCTGGGGGTTCTCCCTGGAGCAGGGCCCTGAGAGCTTTTGTGCACCTGCCTCCCTTACCTCAGAGCTGCTCTGTATGCTGCTTCTGTTTCTGTTCCCTTTTTCTTGTTTGCCAGAAATTCTTCCTTGATCTACGCTGAGGGGCCTGGGGGTGGAGGTGTCTCTAACACTGGTTTCCATCTGTGCAGCGCAGACATCTGCATGGGTTTTCCTTACTGCCCACACCCCCTTCTCAGTCCTTGCATATTTAGGGTATCCTAAACTCGGAACTTGAGCTTGGCCACACATTTAGGTATATTGCCTCCCTGCTTCCCACCTTCTCTGACAAGCTACCTGTTTCCCACAAAGCCCTGAATCACTATACCTTCATACCCACTCCTCTTCCCTTACAATAAATAGCTGCTGGTAGCAGCCTGGCACGGGAGAAATGATAATAACTTTGAAGCAAGCCAGACTTGTGTTCAAGCCTTGCTTTTTTTTTTTTGAGACGGAGTTTCATTCTTGTTGCCCACGCTGGAGTGCAATGGTACCATCTCCACTCACTGCAACCTACACCTCCCAGGTTCAAGTGATTCTCCTGCCTCAGACTCATGAGTAGCTGGGATTACAGGCGTGTGCCACCATACCCAGCTAATTTTTGGGTTTTTAGTAGAGACAGGGTTTCACCATGTTTGCCAGTCAAACCTAGCTTTCTAGGTATGGCATGTTCTGGACTGGAGTCCCTGCCTTGATCCAATATGGCCACAGTTGGCTTAGAACTGAGTTACGTTTTATCTCTGCCTTCAGATGGGAAGCAACCAGGGGCTGGGATTTCCTAGGGAAAAAGGGTTGAGCACTCAATAACTGGGGAACAGAATAGGGGGATAGCATGAGCCAGGTACGATGGCCTCTGTTACCCTTCACCAGATCGCTGGTCCCAGGAAGACATGCTGACTTTGCTGGAATGCATGAAGAACAATCTTCCATCCAATGACAGCTCCAAGTTCAAAACCACCGAATCACATATGGACTGGGAAAAAGTAGCATTTAAGGACTTTTCTGGAGACATGTGCAAGCTCAAATGGGTGGAGATTTCTAACGAGGTAACTGATCCCCTTCCTGACACACATGTATACACATCTCCACATACACCTACCTCAGCTGTGGTGGGGGGAAGTGAAATAGCCAGCTGTAAACAGGAAGGAAAGAGACCAGGAGAGGTGTTTGTGTGGTCGCCTGCTAGCTCTCTACCTGCCCTTGTGCACTTTGGGAGGTGGTGTGGTTGACAGCACTGGCTTAGAGTTACGCCACTTTCTATCGGTCTTGAGCCAAACAGCCTGAGCTGTGCTGAGATTGAAGGAGGTGCTGGCATGGAGAGCCAGGTAGAGGTCATGTCGTCCGCTTGTTGCTGGCCTTTGGTGTGCACTGACTGCCTGGGCCTCTGCAGTAGGCATGGGCCAGGGCCTGGGTGTCATGCTGCCTGCTTCATTTGGCTGTTGGCCTCTGCTCTTTGGTAACTTTAGTCCAGTGAAGAGTAGAAGAGACCCGTTTCAGGATGGGAGTACCCGTGGTAAGATAGGGATATGCTACTGTGTGGCATTTTCCTTTTCTCAACTTCCCCTCCTTTCCTCTCCTCTTCCTCCAGGTGAGGAAGTTCCGTACATTGACAGAATTGATCCTTGATGCCCAGGAACACGTGAAAAATCCTTACAAAGGCAAAAAACTCAAGGTGAGTTACTAGAAAGAGGCGCATGAAGGGTAGGGGAGGAAAGGTCCAAATAACAGATGGTATATGACCTCCATTATGTCCTTGTCCCTCCTTCCAGAAACACCCAGACTTCCCAAAGAAGCCCCTGACCCCTTATTTCCGCTTCTTCATGGAGAAGCGGGCCAAATATGCGAAACTCCACCCTGAGATGAGCAACCTGGACCTAACCAAGATTCTGTCCAAGAAATACAAGGAGCTTCCAGAGAAGAAGAAGGTGGGGGGAGGAGAGCTAAGGTGGGAGGAGGGGAGAGGCTGGGAGCAGCTGGGGTGGTGTGGGTCAGTTGGAGGTAGGCCTTGGAGGGACCTGGCATCGGGGACAGGTGAGTCAGCACAGCAGAGTAGGTCCTGGGCAGTCACACCTGATTGCCCCTTCCTCAGCCCACAAGTGGTCAGGCATGGGCACCGTCACAGACGTAAACCAGACAGCAGGTGCTCAGGCCAACCTTTCCCCCTGTAGAAAACCCACAGTGTTTTGTTTTATAAGGCTCTCCCCCATCCACCCATCCTCACTGTCAGGCTGCACAGCACTTCTTCCCTCTCTGTGACGCTTCCTGTCATGGTCTCATTTGATACTTGCAGTGTTTTCGAAAAGGAAACCCAGGAAAATGTTATCCCAGTTTTGTGTGCAGGAGGGTTACGTGGCCTGAGTGACACAACTGTTAATGCTATAGCAGGATAGTGTCCCAGAGTCCCAGCCAGTGCTCTTACTGCCACGTCCACCTGTGAAGTACACCTCTCCACACACACACATGTTCACTCAAGGACACACATTGCCCCTCCTGGCCTCATGCTCTTCCTTGCAGAGGTCGGGCACTGTCTCAGACCATCAAAGCATTAACCCTGAGCAGGGGGTTGCCCAGGCCTCCCAGGCAGGGCTAGAAGCAGTCACACACACAGCTCAGGGGTTCCCTCCTAGAGATAGGCAGCAAAACACTGGAGGAGCCTGCAGATAGGACACGAGAAACATGGGATGGGGAGAGAGGACCCAAGGAAGAGACATTGGATGAGGAGACAGCCAGGGATAGATGGGAATGACAGCAGGAAAAACAAGAAGCACATCTGCTTGGCAAGGAAACAAAGTCATACACAGCCAGTTCTCAAAAGATGACGCTGGCAGCCACCACGCTGTGAGTAGCCCTCTTTCCTGGTTGGCATACCCTCGCTGCGGATTCACATGCGCATGGTGCTGTACCCAAAAAGAAGCCAGCTGTCTGCAACCTCTGCCCAAGCAGAGCAGGGGTATGGAGTGCTGGAACTGTTCTTGGCCCTTTTGATGAGGATGTTGGACAGTTGACCACACATACCCAAATACTCTCATGGGATGGGAGGGAGAGGCCAAGAGTCTGAGAGCCAGGGAAAGCCAGAAGAAACCGGTAGAGTGGACGAGGTGCTGGCCTGGGGGACACAAGACTTGGGCCTGTTCTCCTGGCTCTGAACTCGCTGTGTATGGGGTCTTTGGTAAGTCACTCCGCTTCTCTGGGCCTGGTCTTTATGTGAGGTGAGCCAGGTCTGTGTGGTGCCCTCCAGCTCTGAAACTATTTTGTGAGGAGGACTGAGCTTGGGGAAGAGGAGGCTGAGCTCTGCTTCTGGTTTTCTGTGAGAACTGGAGGGAAAGGTGCTGCCTCTCTATGCCTGGTGCTTCTCTAAGAGGCAGGGGTTGGGCTTAATTGCCATGAGCTCCTGGCACCTTCCAGTGCCACTCTTGTGAGCCTATGAAGGCAAAAGAAGAGATAGACATTATGTGGGAGCCAAGAAAGGAGGTAGATATGGAATAAAAAAAGACGGATTACAAGAGGGAGGCCATGGAGAGGTGGGCAAGGATGCAGGGAGGGAGGGAGGTGGGGGTGGGAAGGGGGTGAGGCTGAAAAGGGGGTGATGAAGGGAAGTCAAGTGGTGGGAGAGAATGAGTGGGCTGAGGGAGGGAGGGAGGGTTGGAGGATCCAGACAGCTGGGATCCTGGAGAAAAGGAGGAAGGTGATGGTGTCAGAACTGGACAGGAAGGCGCAGGGCTCCTGGCCGTGGCTTGTATTGTAAGAACTCTGGGTTTCCCTCCACACAGTAGTCTCCTCTCATACTTTGGAAACAGGACTCAGCCCAGCCCTGGTCCTATGTAGAGGCCACCTCCAGGGGTACAGGCTAATGTCAGCTGCCACAGACAATAAGAGAGTGATGGGAGCAGGGCCTGCACCTGACTCCACTGGGTATTTTGTGGTGGTGGAGAAATGGGTGGGGGAGCGCCAGCACTGCCACTGCGTACTGCATGACTGGGTAATGCCACGGCCCCCTTCTCTGACTCTCCCTTGCAAGGAGAGAATAGGATGTAGGATTTAATGTCTGGGTGACCCCTGCAGCTCCCACCATCTGTAGTAGAAGCCAGCAGGTCTCCTCTGTGATGAGTCCCGCGGGGAGGTGGGCAGGGTGCCAGCCTCCACCCCTGCACCACAGCATAGGAGGCCGCAGAGAGCGCACAAGGAGGGGTCTGGGTGGCTTTCTTAGCTCAGGGTGAGATATCCTTGGGTCCTGGGTGACCCCATCCCCTCCTCCCCTCAGATGAAATATATTCAGGACTTCCAGAGGGAGAAACAGGAGTTCGAGCGAAACCTGGCCCGATTCAGGTAAGGCAGTGGAGCCCAGAGGAGGGCTACGGGCACTGGGTACAGCTGAATAGGCTAACCCTGGCCAGAGCCTGGAGTTTGCCGTCTCTGAGGCATGGAAGAAGGATGGGTCACATGTGAGCCCTAGTGTGTCATGCTCAGAGGGGCAGGGACAGTCAGGCAGCCACCGTCCCACTGAGCCACAGCTGAAAGGCCAAGGAGGCTTGGTGGGTGGGGCAGCTAGCTTGGGTCTGCCCTGGCAGCATCCCCTGCTGATCCTTGCTCCCCATGTCCTGGCTAGGGAGGATCACCCTGACCTAATCCAGAATGCCAAGAAATCGGACATCCCAGAGAAGCCCAAAACCCCCCAGCAGCTGTGGTACACCCACGAGAAGAAGGTGTATCTCAAAGTGCGGCCAGATGTGAGTGTCCGGCCAAGGGTTGGGGGTGGAGGATGCACGGTGGTGGCCAGGGGGGAGCCGCGCCAGGTCGGCTGGGCACGGTGCAGGGGAGCAGGAGAGGAGGCCCCTCCCCAAGGGTGGGCTGCATGGACAGGGCCTGGGCCAGCTGGCGTGCGAGCGTGTGCGTGCGTGCGTGCGTGTGTGAGCCAGTCCCCTTGTACCCAGGCGGGATCCCCGCCTCTCCACCTTCCCCTCCTGGCCTGTGGGGGACACTGATGTGACCTCCCATGGCCTGAGGGGGCGGGGGCCTCTGTGCCCCCTTCCCCCCCCCCCCCACTCCTGGCTGCTTGTGCGTGTCTGACGGCTTTTGGTTTGCAGGCCACTACGAAGGAGGTGAAGGACTCCCTGGGGAAGCAGTGGTCTCAGCTCTCGGACAAAAAGAGGCTGAAATGGATTCATAAGGCCCTGGAGCAGCGGAAGGAGTACGAGGTTAGGCTTCCGCTGCGCTCCTCCCCGTCCGGCTCTTCACGAGCCTCTGCCCTTCGACTCCGTGGCCACCGCACTCTGCGGAAGGTGTCACTCCCCATTCCTCTTTTGAGGGAGGGGCCTTCTGGGCCCCTTGCCTCTGCCCCTACCTTCCCCACCCCCCGCCCCATGAGATCTCAGGCTAGGGCAGGGCAGGGCACCACGTCTCGTGTGACACTGCTGACACACAGCCACCCCCAGCTTTGCTCCCTGCCTGCCCTCCCCAGCGGCTCTCCCCCTACCCCTGCCCCAGCTAACTCCACACCACGTTGCCCTCCGTCCCCCCACCTGGCTCTGCAGGAGATCATGAGAGACTATATCCAGAAGCACCCCGAGCTGAATATCAGTGAAGAGGGTATCACCAAGTCCACCCTTACCAAGGCCGAACGCCAGCTCAAGGACAAGTTTGACGGGCGACCCACCAAGCCACCTCCGTGAGCGCTGCCCTGGGGTGGGTGGGCGAGTGGGTAGCTGGGGAGTTGGGTCGGACTCTGTGGGCGAGGAGGCCTGCCGCCCTGCTCACTCACGGGCTGCACCTCTCCCCCCACGGCTCCGATAGGAACAGCTACTCGCTGTACTGCGCAGAGCTCATGGCCAACATGAAGGACGTGCCCAGCACAGAGCGCATGGTGCTGTGCAGCCAGCAGTGGAAGCTGCTGTCCCAGAAGGAGAAGGATGCCTATCACAAGAAGTGTGACCAGGTGAGCTGTGGCAGGGGCCGTCCTGCCTTGGGGTTTTGAAGCATGAGGTCTGACCCCAGCTTGGGCCAGTCAGTTCTTGGTGGCATATACCTCAGGTACCTGCTTCCATTTGGGTGTTGGGCTGGGCTGGGCTGGGCTCAGAGCTGAGCCCATCCAGGCAGGGAGTCCAGCCCACACCCAGGCTCTGGAGGCCCATTGAAGGTCACTGTCCTCCGAGTACTGCAGGGTCTCTGGTGACGCTGTCTCCAGACTGATCCTGACTCCACTCACTTTCCCAGAAAAAGAAAGATTACGAGGTGGAGCTGCTCCGTTTCCTCGAGGTGAGTGTTCCTCCAGTAGGGCACTGGGCAGAGAGGACTGGGGCTTGGCAGGCAGAGCCCTAGTGAGCCCCTGGGGATAGGGCACCATTCAGCCCTATAGGGCATGGTGCCAGCCATGCAGCCCCATGCTCTTCTCTCCTGCCCAGAGCCTGCCCGAGGAGGAGCAGCAGCGGGTCCTGGGGGAGGAGAAGATGCTGAACATCAACAAGAAGCCAGCCACCAGCCCTGCCTCCAAGAAGCCAGCCCAGGAAGGGGGCAAGGTGGGCAGGGGGCACGGCCATGCAGGCGGGGGTGGGCAAGACGGCTCGCTGGCAGCACCCACGGACCCTGACCTTTTTCACCTGGACAGGGCGGCTCTGAGAAGCCCAAGCGGCCAGTTTCGGCCATGTTCATCTTCTCCGAGGAGAAGCGGAGGCAGCTGCAGGAGGAGCGGCCTGAGCTCTCAGAGAGCGAGCTGACCCGCCTGCTGGCCCGAATGTGGAACGACCTGTCTGAGAAGAAGAAGGTCAGCCTGCCTGGCAGAGAGCCGCTGCCCCCAGGGGGCCTGCCAGGGCCCATCTTCCCCTCGGCGGTCCGTGCCACCTGGCCGCCTGGGCCTCGCGGTGCCTGGGCTGGGATGTGGGGCCGGCGCCCAGCAGCCGGAAGGCGGGAAGCTGTCAGCTGAGCGCCACGGGCCAGGTCGGGGCGAGCCCTGGGCTGGAGACAACTGCACCAGCCCACCGCTCTGCCCGCCCCGCGGGTGCGCCTCGGCTGCTGCACGGGGAACGCGCGCCCCCTAGGGGTGGACCGAAGGCTGACGTCCCGGCCCTCCCCGTAGGCCAAGTACAAGGCCCGGGAGGCGGCGCTCAAGGCACAGTCGGAGAGGAAGCCTGGCGGGGAGCGTGAGGAACGGGGTAAGCTGCCTGAGTCCCCCAAGAGAGCTGAGGAGATCTGGCAACAGAGCGTCATTGGCGACTACCTGGCCCGCTTCAAGGTAACAGGGGTGGGACAGGACAGTACTTCAGCCTTTAGCCCCTGGTGACCCCACGGCTGATACCCTTATCCTTCCCCAGAATGACCGGGTGAAGGCCTTGAAAGCCATGGAAATGACCTGGAATAACATGGAGAAGAAGGAGAAACTGATGTGGATTAAGAAGGCAGCCGAAGACCAAAAGCGATACGAGGTAGTAATGGGGTTGGGGCCACCCCATTCACTAAAAGCTTGGGGGCTCCCCTTTGGGTGGGCAACTCTGAGCCAGAAGGCCTAGCCTTGATCTGTTACCCTTAGCAAGGCTCAGCTTCCTTCTCTGAACCCATGTCTCTCAATGCTAGCCCCCAGGCTGACTCAGGAGGCACAGTTGTAAACTGTGGTGCCTGCCAGAGACCTGAGTTGTTAGGAAGTTGCTCACTAGTTGTGCCTGTTTCTTCTCCTCCCCGGCACAGAAAAGACAGAGGCCGGGCACGGTGGCTCACGACTATAATCCCAGTACTTTGGGAGGCCCAGATGGGTGGATCACAAGGTCAGGAGATCGAGACCATCCTGGCCAACATGGTGAAACCCCATCTCTACTAGAAATACAAAAATTAGCCGGGCATGGTGGCGTGCACCTGTAATCCCAGCTACCCGGGAGGTTGAGGCAGAAGAATCACTTGAACCCGGGAGGTGGAGGTTGCAGTGAGCCAGGATCATGCCACTGCACTCCAGCCTGGGTGACAGAGCGAGACTCCCATCTCAAAGAAAAAACAGCCAGCCAAGGTGCTGATGGCATGGGGCAGAAGGCAGCAGTATTTTGGGGGTGGGACTGGGGTTGAGTGTGACCTTTCTCCCTCCAGAGAGAGCTAAGTGAGATGCGGGCACCTCCAGCTGCTACAAATTCTTCCAAGAAGATGAAATTCCAGGGAGAACCTAAGAAGCCTCCCATGTGAGCCTGGGGGTTGGATCCTGCCCTGGGGGTGGGGGACGGTCAGAGCTGGAGGACTGCTTTGTTGGGGTCCTGACCCTCCTTGTATCACCCCCACCTCCCAGGAACGGTTACCAGAAGTTTTCCCAGGAACTGCTGTCCAATGGGGAGCTGAACCACCTGCCACTGAAGGAGCGCATGGTAGAGATCGGCAGCCGCTGGCAGCGCATCTCCCAGAGCCAGAAGGAGCACTACAAAAAGCTAGCCGAGGAGCAGCAAAAGCAGTACAAGGTGCACCTGGACCTCTGGGTCAAGGTGAGAGGGCAAGGGACCCTTGGAAGGAAGAGGGAGGCATCGTGCTGGCTGGTCTCATGATTTCATTCCATGCCCTCACAGTCCTGCAGGATAACCATTACTATTACCCTTTTATTTTTATTTTCTGAGACAAGAGTCTAACTCTCTCACCTAGGCTGGAGTGCAGTGGTGTGATCTCAGCTCACTGGAACCTCCACCTCCCAGGTTTAAGCAATTCTCCTTCCTCAGCTTCCAGAGTAGCTGGGGCTACAGGCGTATACCACCACACCCGGCTAATTTTTGTATTTTTAGTAGAGACAGGGTTTCACCATGTTGGCCAGGCTGGTCTCGAACTGCTGATCTGCCCACCTTGGCCTCCCAAAGCACTAGGATTACAGGCTCAAGCCACTGTACCCGGCCACCATCACCCTTTTAAAAATAAGGAAACCAAGGTTCAGAGAGGTTAAGTAACTTGCCCAAGGTCACACAGCAAGTAGAAGAATCCAAATCAGATTGCCTCCCCCATCCGGGACTACAGGGCCTCTCCTAGACTTCTGGCCTTTATGCTTCCCAACTCTGTGCTTTGGTAGTCAGATCTGTAAAGTGGAGAGAATCACCTGTGTCCTTCCCAGTCACCAGGACAAGTTAGCCAAGGACCCAGGAAGATTGTGGGGATTTGCTGTTTCAGGAGTTTGACGAGCTCCACTGCCTCATCGGTAGCTCAAGGGTTTGGTGTTGGGGTGTGGTTGATGATGCCAAGCTGACTCATCATGGGGGCACTTCCTTGAAGTGAGGAAGACTCTGGTAGGAGCGTCCATTTGCGTAGAGCAATGGGGAGAATGTTTAGAGAAGGACTCAGCATCAAAAGCAGAAATATTAGAGCTTGGGCCAGTGCAGTGGCTCATGCCTGTAATCCTAGCACTTTGGGAGGCTGAGGTGCGAAGGATCACTTGAGGCCAGGAGTTCAAGACCATCCTGGACAACATAGCGAGACCCCTGTCTCTACAAAAAATTTAAAGTTATCCTGGTGTGGTGGTACATGCCTATAGTCTCAGCTACTCTGGAGGCTGAGTTGAAAGGATCACTTGAGCCTGGGAAGGTCAAGGCTGCAGTGAGCTGAGATTGTGCCATTGCACTCCAGCCTGGGTGACAGAGCAAGACCCTGTTTTAAAAAAAAAAAGGATTGGAGCTGTGTTCTCAGTTCCCAGGGGCTTTCTGCAGAAACCCAGAGTCTAGGGAGCCTGGGAGGGTGAGGTGGGGTGATGATATGTAAATGCTCAGCCCACTGCCCCAGCGCTGGGCCAGGATGCTCAGTCAGCAGTGGTTGGCTGTGTTCCAACCCTTGTCACCTCTGTCTCTCCCAGAGCCTGTCCCCCCAGGACCGTGCAGCATATAAAGAGTACATCTCCAATGTGAGTCTGGGAGCAGAGCAACAGTGGGGTAGGGGTAGGGGTGGGGGGATTCAGGGATACCTGGAACTCATAGCTGCCACCTTCATGTCCCCATCCTGCAGAAACGTAAGAGTATGACCAAGCTGCGAGGCCCAAACCCCAAATCCAGCCGGACTACTCTGCAGTCCAAATCGGTAAGGAGCCCCCCAGATATGAGGGTGTGGGGGGTGGGGGGCTGCCAAAGTGGCTAGGCAGAGACCAGAGAACACTGATGTGCCTCTGTCCATCCAAGGAGTCCGAGGAGGATGATGAAGAGGATGAGGATGATGAGGATGAGGATGAAGAAGAGGAAGATGATGATAATGGGGACTCCTCTGAAGATGGCGGCGACTCCTCCGAGTCCAGCAGCGAGGACGAGAGCGAGGATGGGGATGAGGTACATAGCATGGGGCAGACGGGGCACAGTGGGAAGGCAGGGGAGTCCTGCCAGGAGGGCCACCTGGGGACCCTGTGCATCCTTTCTCACCCCCCAGAATGAGGAGGATGATGAGGACGAAGATGATGATGAGGATGATGACGAGGATGAAGACAATGAGTCCGAGGGCAGCAGCTCCAGCTCCTCCTCCTCAGGAGACTCCTCAGACTCTGACTCCAACTGAGGCTCAGCCCCACCCCAGGGCAGCCAGGGAGAGCCCAGGAGCTCCCCTCCCCAACTGACCACCTTTGTTTCTCCCCCATGTACTGTCCCCTGGCCTCCCCCACTTTCTTTCTTTCTTTAAAAAAAAAAAAAAAAAAAAAAACGGTGGGGGTAAGGGGCTGGAGGAGCCCAGGCCGGGACTCTGCAGCCTCAGAGACATCAGCCCTCGGGGGTCCTCCTCCAGGGACAGCAACCATCAGACTAAGCCAGCACCGGCCTGACCCAGCCCACCCCACCCACTTCTGCACTTGCAGTTCCGGCATGGACAATGGACCGGAGAGTGGGGGTGGGGGTCCCAAAGAGTTAGATGAGGCCCTCCACACCTGCGGCCCAACCCAAGGTGGGGTGGAAGCTTGAGGAGGACCCATTCCTTCCCAGAGGGGCCTGCCGACTGGACCTCTGCATTGGAACTGGAGGCAGGGAATGTGGGGAGAGGAGGGCCAGTGCCTTCAAGAAAACAGGCGCTGCCCTGGTGGTCCTCTCCCCTGCCCCCGGCAGGAAGGAGCTGCCTTGACCCACTCATGGGGGAGGGGGCAGAGTGTTTTTTATATATGTGTATATATTTTTTTTTAAGCTCTGAGCTGTCAACGAGACGTTTCCTACCGATCTCGGCTGCCGTCTCTGTTGTCATTTCTGGGAGAGGGAGGGTTTAGGGGGTAGGTTTGGAACTTTTTAAAAATGGTCTTGATGTGTGGGGGAGAGAGAGAGAGTGCATGTGTGTGTGTGTGTGTGTGTTCCTGTACATAGCATGGGTGCAGCTGTGGATGTGCTTGAGAGAGAGTGTGTGTTTGTGTGTGTAAGGGGGTCTGTCCTAGAGCCCACCTCCGTTTGTTGTGAATCTGGAAAAAGGGTCAGTGAGAGCCGGGAGATGTTGACCCTGGTGAGAGCAGGCTGGGGCTGCCCTGTTCTCCACATCCTCTGTTTTGCCCAGTCTCTGATTCTATTAGGGGGAGTGTGCTCAGATGCTTCCCAGACCAGGCTCCCTCTGTCACGGTCACATGCATCCAAGCTGCTGGTCTCCTTTGTCCAGCAGGAAGGCGGAAAGATGGGCAAGATGGTGTGAAGCTTAAAGCTTGTATTTGGTCGTCTGAGGGGCCAAGCCTGGCCACCTTAGGCTCAGAACCTTGGCTTCAAGAAATGTGCTGGGAGCTCCTAACTTACACATCCCTCCAGCCTTCCTCGAATCCTCCTACCACCCCCTATTTCCTTTCATTTCTCAGGTCTGCTCCTTCCTCCCCCAACCCCACAGCTGGGCAAGAAGTGTGCAAAAGCTGCTTCTGCAGCTGTCTCTAACCCTTCCCAGCCATCTCCCAGATTTTTTGGTACATTGATTCCTTGACTCTTAATAAGCCAAGCCACCATATCTCTGTAGTTGTAATTTTTTTGATTGACTATATTGGGGGGGGGTGTTCTTTTTTTTATGATCACGTCAATGACCTATTAAATTGGGGCTTGGTGCTCTTCCACCTCCCCCTCTAAATGAAAGCCAAGGAATGGGGGAAGAACGGGAACTTTGTCGAGGAGGTGGGGCAGGAACGGTGAAGGAACGGAGAGGCTGGTGGGTCCCTCTCCCAAAGGTAGGCAGACAATCTCTGCTTTACCTTGGACCTTGGTGCTGGGGGTGAGGAGGCCTGGGGGGGACACTCCCCACTCCCATTCCCCTTCCTTTATCCTAATCCTGGAATTAAGTACAGGGGTTTATAGGTTCTATTTCTTCCCAAGAGCCCTGCAAAGAACCCCAGTTTCTTATTTGGATGCCCCTACACTGTTGTGTTCCAGTGGAATGTATTTTCATTTAAAAACAACTTTGGGGCACTTTTTCTTTCCTGTTTTAAAAATTGAAAAATTCTTACAGTACAAACAGGGCTGTCCGGGTGGGGCGTCGGTGCTGTAAGAGGTCTCTTGAGTGCATTTTGGCACTAGGATGGGATCGCTGGGGTGGGAAGACCCCCGTCCCTTCCTCCACTTTTTTTCTAATATTTAAGGAGTGTTTTGTAGGTTTCAACAACAACCACAACTTGAATTTGTATCATGGGAGGTGGGAGGGAATGGCTTAGAAGTGTCTGCCTATGCTTAAGGCCAACTGTGGAAGTTTTGTTTTCCCTTTTTTGTATAATAAAGTGAAAAACAAAGGTTTGACTGCTGTCTGGTCACTGGAATCCATGAAGGTGGTGTAGTCCACAAGGGTGACCCAACAGGTTTGATAAATAAAAATGCTTGAAGCCAATGTGCCCTTTCTTTCTAGAACTATCTTCCTCTTTCCTAAAGATTCCATAGGCAACCTACCTTCACATTGTTCTGTGCTACTGTTCTTGCCCTTTCCTCAATTCCATTTGTTCACCCTGGGTTGTCAGACCACTAAAGACTGAGCAGTTGGAGAACAAATGCATTTTCACCCAGAGTACATGGTCTTGGCAAATTGGAGGTCAAGGGTTCGCCCTGGGCACGCAAGCCTTCCTAGTGCAGGGTGTATCGCCTAGTTGAGGTGGTACTTTCCCACTTTGAGTCTTCAGTTCCACCCGGGGTTAAGGGTTGAGGATGACATTCCTAAGAACATCTAGGCCTCTGATGGGAAGTGGGCTGGGCTGGACTGAGATGACTCACTCTCTGAGATTAAGGAAGACATCCTACCCTATGCAGGCCTTGGCTGGGTTCCTGGAACCTCAAAGGGCTGCAGACCCAGGCCCTGTCCAAGAGCTCTCTCCCAACCCTCACCCCTATTTTATACTGGTCAAACTTCTAAAAAGCTTACTGTGTCTCTTGGCCTCCCACTTAACCACCATTCTCCGAGGCTCCTCAATAAGATCACCAACATGTTCATTACATCTGGTGAACACTTGTCTGTCTTTGCCTTCTTGGTCTATTCTGCTGGTGTCAGCTCTTCCTCATTTCATCCTGGGTGTTCATGTCTCTCCCCCTTCAACTTCCCATTATCACCCATATGCAACCGTTCCTAAAGGTGGTGCCAACAGAGACTGCTCTTCCAAGCTGCAGAGCTGTGTAGACACCCATACATCCTCTGAGATATCCTGCAGGGATCTCATACCTCAAGACCCACCATGATTACCAAACACTTAGTCGTTCAACCTAGAAACTAGGGTATTAGCCTCAACTCCTCTCTCCCTTTCACCTCCATGTTTAATCCCCTAGACCTCTCCATTTCACTTCCTAAAGCTGTCTCAAATCTGTCTATCCTTCCCACAGGGTAGCTCCCACAGCTGCCACTCCCATCCTATTTAAGGCCACCATCATTGCTCAACTTCTGCAAAGACCTCCTAAAGCTGGTCTTCCTGCTTGCACTCTCGCCCCCTACAGCCCATTCTTCACATGACAACCAAAGTTACCTTAAAAATAAATCTTTCTGTACTGAAGATTTACCATGTCTTACCATGACCCTCGGAGGCTCGGCCCCTGCCTTGCTTCTCTCATCTTCTCTCACCCTACTCTTCCCAACCCCTCACAATGATCCAGCCAAGCGATCTCTTCTGTTCCTCAAACATGCCTGCCGCAGGGTCTTGGCACTTGTTCTCTCTGCCCAGAATGGCTATTCATCCAACTCTACACATAATTTATTTATTTTTTCATCCTTCAGGCCTCAGCTCACATGTCATCTCACAGAGAAGCCTTTCCCAACCACCCACCCTGGAGAGGCCTCCTCCATCTTCTTGTTTATGTATTTGTTTATTATCTATCTCTCCAATAAGACACCTTATCTGCTTGTTCATTACAATAATTTCAGCACCCGAAACTGCCTCATACACATTTGACACCCAAGAAAGATTTGTTGAGTGGGTGAATAAGTCTGGCCCACAATGCCCTAGGGGGGATCTGCTGCCCCTGTTAGCCCTGCTCAAACTCTAGCCACACAGGCCATTCATGTCTCAAACATAACATGCTTTCTCCCAGGGCATGTACACATGGTGTTCTCTCTCTCTAGTTAATTCAGGGCTCCACTTAAAAGGCCACTTCCTTCCCCGAGCTCCTGAGAAAAGGGGTCTGCATCCTTTATGTTTCTCCAGCAGCCTAATGCCTTCACATTCAGCCTTGTTTCCTTCACATCAGGCCTTGGTAGACTGTAAGCTGCACTAGGACAAGGTCTGTGTGTGTCTCTTGCTTGTTGCTGTAAGCAGGACCTCACCCAGAGTCAGGATCAGCCCAGGCCCTAGTGTTTATTAACTGGTGCTAACTGTGGATACTGGACATGTGCCCAAAGAGGTCACCACCACAGAGCAGCCCAGGCCAAGTACAGAATGAATAGTACAGTCTGGCTGTAAAGAAGTTCGGTATGAGGATGGCCATGGGTGGGGATATGAGGAAGGATAAAGGTAAACAGGGAGAAGCCAGGAGGATTTTCTGGGCATGTGCAAATGCCTTAGGGCAGAATGTACTGGGCATATTTAGGTAAGAAATACATTAGCATCACTGGAGTGAAGAATTCCTAAAAAGGAGGTGGGAGATAAAAGGAAGGCTGAGCTATGTTGTTGAAGTTCCTGAAGGCCTACCTTACTTCTCTGTGCCAGGTCTAAGTTCAATCACCTTTCGTGTCACCATCGGCTGATCCCACAGTATCTTCAATATATCCCAGACTGAAATCATCCTGTGTACTCCCCTGAGTTCCTCATCCTAAAGGTGTTTTTGAGACCTCCCTCTCCTTTCCTCTACACACCTCAATCAATAACAAAAACCAGCCGGGCGCGGTGGCTCATGCCTATAATCCCAGCACTTTGGGAGGCCGAGGCAGGTGGATCACGAGGTCAAGAGATCGAGACCATCCTGGTCAACGAGTGAAACCCCGTCTCTACTAAAAATACAAAAAAAAAAAAATTAGCTGGGCATGGTGGTGCGTGCCTGTAGTCCCAGCTACTCGGGAGGCTGAGGCAGGAGAATTGCTTGAACCCAGGAAGCAGAGGTTGCGGTGAGCCGAGATTGTGCCATTGCACTCCAGTCTGGGTAACAACAGCGAAACTCCATCTCAAAGAAAAAAAAAACAAAAAACCTACTGCTTTTGGCTGGGCACAATGGCTCATGTCTGTAATCCCAGCATTTTGGGAGGTCAAGGCAGGTGGATCACCTAAAGTCAGAAGTTTGAGACCAGCCTGGCCAACATGGTGAAATCCTGTCTCTACTAAAAATAGAAAACAAAAATTAGCCAAGGCATGGTGGCAGGGGCTTGTAGTCCTGGCCACTCAGGAAGCTGAGGCAGGAGAATCGCTTGAACCCGGGAAGAGGAGGTTGCAGTGAGCCAAGATCGAGCCACTGCACTCCAGCCTGGGTGACAGAGCAAGGCACTCTAGAACAAGGCACTGTCTTAAAAAAACAACAACAACAAAAAAACTCTACTGCTTCTAAGTTATTCTCCAGACCACACTCCAGTGTGATCTACTAAAAATATAGGTCTGGTGAATGACTCCCCTTGAGGACTCCTCAAGGTTTACAGGTTAAAGCCCATAAACTTTCCAGCAGCTACTTTGTCCTGTATGATCTGGTCTGTTCACCTCCTGCTGCTCTGCCACCCATGCCTCTGTTCCAGCTTGATCCATGCTTCTGAAGCTTCCGGTAGGTATGTCCAATGCCTTCCTGATCTACCTTCACCTGGTTCATCGCCCACTATGAGGCCTTTTTGTTTGTTTTGAGATGGAGTCTTGCTCTGTCGCCCAGGCGAGAGTGCAGTGGTGCGATCTCAGCTCGCTGCAACCTCCGTCTCCTGGGTTCAAGCAATTCTTCTGCCTCAGCCTCCCAACTACCTGGGATTATAGGCACCCGACACCATACCCAGCTAATTTTTGCATTTTTAGTACAGATGGGGTTTCACCTCGTTGGCCAGGCTTGTCTTAACTGCTGACCTTAGGCGATCCGCCCTTGTCCACCTCCCAAAATGCTGGGATTACAGGCGTGAGCCACTGCGCCTGGCCTAAGAAGCCTTTGTTGACCAACTCTCTTACATCATCTGATGTCTCCTGGATACCTCCGTTCTCTCTGTATCTCTCTTGTTTTTGTCACACTATTTTGCAATTATTATCCTACCTGTCTGTCTACCCCACAAGACTGTGAACTTCTTGAAGCAGCACAACTGTCTTATATCATCTTTTATCCCAGCACCTGGGGCACTGTAAGAATAACAGCTAAGATGTACCAAACACTTACACAGAGCTAAGAGTTTCACATGCACTGACTTGTTAATCACCACAGCAACCCAATGAGATAGGACTCTTTATTTTATTACCACTGACGATAGAGGAAACTGAGGCACAGGAAACTCATCTGCTAGGTCCAACGATTTAAATTCAAATCAGATGCCTGATTTTAACTACTCTGGAATATCGCCTCAATAAATGTTTGGTGTTTCTCAGGAGAAATAGGTGAGAAAGAAATAAATGTTTGCTGAAAACTAAAAGCCAAAGATGGCCCCAAGTCTGTGATTTCAGACTATCCTCCTCTAATCTTATCTCTTGAGGGGAGAGGGCTGTCACACAACCGTTCCAGGACACCAGACACAGAGAGTAACCAAGATGAACTCGCCAATCCAGCCATCCACCGCGGCTGGGAAAAGGCTCGCTCCTTCCTAAGGTAAAGAAGGGACTAAGAGCGTGAGCACAGGGACACGCTGCACCCAAGGGAAAAGCACTTGGGGGGGGAAGGATCTGGTCAGTGCCAGGAGGCGTCTGAGAGGTGGGGGGGGGGGTCCAGCGTGGGTTCCGGAAGCAGGAAAGGCGAGCAGGTGTGTGATCTAAATTAGGATGAGGGGCGGGGAGGGCTCTCGAAGCAGAAGGGCGCAGCTCGGCCTCCGCCCTCAGCAGTGGACCCTCATCTCGGGTGCTTGTTGGTTCACAGGCCTGGAGTGGGCTGAGACCCGCCCAGAAACCGGGAGAACTGAGGCGGGCTTTCCACCCTGAGGTCCTAACTGCGCCCCACTTCAAGTCTGGCCTCTTCACAGAAGTGGCTGCACGCCTCGGGGTAAAGCGGGGAGCGGAGGGTGCGGGGAAAGAGCGGGGAGCTCCGAGGGAAGGGCGGGGGAGCCTGGGCCGGAAGGCGTCCCAGGCTCGGCTGGGAGCCGGCGCTCTCTTTCGACGCCAACCGCTGCCCCCGCCCCCGAGCCGGCCGGGACGACACAACGTCTCCGCCCCCAGCGCACCGCGCACCTCACCTTGAACGCCGCCCCACCCACCCCCATCCTATTGGGCCTCGCAGACCTAGGCCTCCCGGCGATTGGCCGGGGAGGTCCGCGAAGGCCCCGCCCATCTCTCCGCCCCCGTCCCCGTCCGCCGGTACTTTGGACGGCAGCGTGGCGCCCCTCCTCCCTTCCCGGTCCCCGCCCCCTGGAGCAAATGCTGCCGAGCTGCGGCCGCGGGGCAGATGCACGCGCTCGGGCCCTTCTAGCAGGCGCGAGCAGTCGCTGGGCGCGCGAAAGCGAAAGAAGGAAGAGGAAGGGAGGGCGAGGGCGGGGTGTTGGGGAGGGGCGGGAGGAGGAAGAGGAGGAGGTTGGAGCGCGCTCGCGCTTGGCCTCGCGCCCGCGCGGAGGGAGGGGGAGAGGGGCGCGCGCGCGCGCACGCTCGCGTTCTCGCTCGCTCCATCCATCCATCCTCCGGTCGCGGCACGCGCGCGCGCTCCGGGCTCGCGCCGCACCCCCCGCCCGGGAGAGGCGGGCTGGAGTGGGGGGCGGGGGGAGGGGCGCGCGGACGGCGCGCGGACTGCGCGCGGGCGGGGTGAGGTGAGGAGGAGGAGGCGGCGACGGGACAAGAAGGGAGGGGAAGGGGCCATGGCCGCCCGGTGAGGCGGCGAGGCGGGGGGGCGGCCCGACCCCCCGGCCCCGGGCCCTGGGCCCCGGGGAGAGGCGAGGACGGACCGACGGACATGGGGCTCCGGAGCAGCCGCCGCCGCCGCCGCCGCCGGAGGACGCGGCCCTGAGAGGCCGCCGGGCCCCGGCGCGGCCCCCCGGGCGGGGTGAGTACGGGACGGAGACAGGGACGGGGGAGGGGCCTGCGGGGGGCGGGGGGCGGGGCCCAAGGCGGGGCTTGGGCCCCCTCCCCCCAGGTCTGGGTCAGCGCCCCTTCCCCTCCCCCCGGGCCGACGCGGAAACGCCCGGCTTCCCCCAGCTTCCCGGCCGGGCCGGGGCCCCTAGCTCTCCCCCATCTGGGTCCCCCTTGGGCGGGGCAGGGCCGGCTGGGGAGGGGGCGCGGGGCCTTTGTTAGGGAGCCAGGCCCCAGCCCCCGGGACAATAGAGACACCTTCCCGGACTTCTCTCCCCGGCCGGCCGGGGCTGCTGGCGGGCGGGGAAGGAGAGGGGCCGGGACGCGTCCCACTCTGCCCACTCTCTGGGGGTCGGTCTGTCCCGGCCCGGCGCCGGCCCCGGCGGCTCGGCTCTCCTCCCCCCAGTCGGTATGATGCAGCAGCAGTGCCGCAGGGACGGGAGAAGAGCCGAGGCCCGGCCTCCTACCCTTCCCAGTGCCCCCGGCTCATTCGTCAGTCCCCACCCCACTCTAGGCCGGCAGCTCCTGAAACTCGTACCCACCGTTCCGAGGGGCCCTGGGCTGTGGGCACTGTGTCTGAATCCTTGGGTGGGGGTTCTTGGACTTTGGGGCTCTTGGAGAGACTTCCGGGCTGGTCCTGAGGGAGGGCGGGTGGTTATCTAAAGGAAGAACAGGTAAGGGGAGTGCCCGCTCCTGGCATGCCATCCCACCGGGCTCTCCCCACCCCGCTCCTGCTCGTGGTGGCTAGAAATGTCCCTTAGCTATAGGCTCTTGTGGGCTCTGCTCCCCTCGTGGAGTGGCAGGCTGATTTCAAGGGAAGGCAAAGTGGGGTGAAGGTTGAAGGGTCCTAGGGCCATTTCTACTTATGGTAGCAGTACCCCCCCAAGTGGACATCCTGGCTGAAAGCAAAGGTGACTGAGGAGAGTCTTTAGGGAAGGGGGGGTGTATTTAGGAGTCTGTGCAGTTCTTTGCCACACCCTGTGGGTTTGCTTTGAGGCCTTGGAGTTCCTTCTCCTCCTCCTGCTGCATTGCACCATGGGTATCAAAGAGGGGTTTGAGTTTTGGGGACCTAGGGTGAGCTGCTGCCTCCTATAGACCCAGACTCTGATTGGCAGAGGAGTCCAGGGCCTGAGCTCAGGCCTGGGAAGGACTAGGCCCCCTTTAGGTTTCAGGCCCTGAAGGACCTTCCAGACTGAGTGAGCCTGGGCCTTGGGAGGGAGAGACTCTGATGCCAGGACTAAGCTCTGGGCAGCGAATGGGGAGGGAAGGTGGCCGCTTTCAGGGGTGCCGTGGACTCACAACAACACCCCCATCCCCATGTGTGCAGCCGTGTTGTCGCCCGCTGTGCTATGAGCAGTCAGAGCGCCGTCTCCACAAGAGTTTACAAATGAAAATGGAGGAAATGTCTTTGTCTGGCCTGGATAACAGCAAACTAGAGGTGAGGGCTCCCCCACGTGTGCCTCCAGTTCTTTCTCTTGATGTCTCTGCATCGCTATATCTGGCATCCACACCAAAGAGGAATTTGGGTAGTCAGCCTTGTTCCTTAAAGGGAATAGCCAGTTGAAAAGGCCAAGGATCCAGGAAGAAGAAAGAACACAAAGTCAAGTTGGGGAAAATGACAAAGAAAGCATGATTTTTGGCCGGGGCCAGTTGGCAGCAGATTTGGTTGGTGGAGAGTCCAGGGAGCTGTGACTCTTGTGACCGTCGATGTTCTCCCCTGGGGCCCAGGCCATCGCTCAGGAGATATACGCGGACCTGGTCGAGGATTCTTGTTTGGGATTCTGCTTTGAGGTACACCGGGCTGTCAAGTGTGGCTACTTCTTCCTGGACGACACGGACCCTGATAGCATGAAGGATTTTGGTGAGCTTCAGGGTGAAGCAGCAGCAGTCTGGCGCTGCACTGGGACTGCCCCGAGTTTCCTTCTCTGGAAACTGTGCTAGATGTAGCGCCTGGAGCTCCTGTGAGCCGGGGGAGGGATTGAAGAGGCCATAGGACCCCAGCTGGGAACACGAGGAGAGGGTCCCCTGCCCTACCTGATCGCCAGCCTCTCCTGTCCCCAGAGATCGTGGACCAGCCGGGGTTGGACATCTTTGGACAGGTTTTCAACCAGTGGAAGAGCAAGGAGTGTGTTTGCCCTAATTGCAGTCGCAGCATTGCCGCCTCCCGCTTTGCTCCCCATCTGGAGAAGTGCCTGGGAATGGGTCGGAACAGCAGCCGAATCGCCAACCGCCGGTGAGGGAACCAGAGCTGCCCATCCTCTGCAGCCTGTGCCATGGCGTGGTCCCCCAGGGGCATTGGGAGGGTACAGAGGGTGGGTCATACTTGGCCCCAGATGCCTCTGAAGTTAGGGGCAGAGGGGGGTGACTGCCTTCACCCTTTCTTTTCCCTCCTGTTGGCAGCATTGCCAATAGCAACAATATGAACAAGTCTGAGAGTGACCAAGAGGATAATGATGACATCAATGACAACGACTGGTCTTATGGCTCGGAGAAGAAAGGTGCTTGGGAGCCTGGGGAAACTTGGGGGGCATTGGGATGAGGTGGGAAGCAGGAATTGGATATATAGTGGTCACGAGTTGTTGCCTTGAATGATGAAGGGAGAGTATAGCTGTGTGGTCTTGAGATGCCCTTGGATTGAGAATTTAACAGAAACCCTGCTCTTTATCCTTTTGTTCCCCAGCCAAGAAGAGGAAATCAGACAAGGTGAGAGCTGGGGCAGGCACTGAGGAAATATGGGCAAAGGACAGATACCCTCCCCTTTGGGCAGGGAGTCCTCGAGTGTCCTGACTCAAGGCTGAGGTCATTGGGGGGTTGAGGGTGTCTGTGGTGGGCGGGGAATGGGAGATGGGGGAGAGAATATGGGTAGACAGGCCTACTGGGGAGGAAGAGTAGGAATTTGAGGATGCTGCTTTGTCAAATCTTTTTTCCTTTCCTGGGTTCTCGGCTCCCCCTTATCGTTACCCTTTCCCCAAAGCTATGGTATCTCCCATTCCAGAACCCCAATTCCCCTCGAAGATCCAAGTCTTTAAAACACAAAAATGGTAAGTGGGGCTGGAGCAATGGGAATGCTTCTAGCTTTATCTTCTGGGACTCATTGCCAGGGGGTGGAGGTGGGGCCTGGGGGTTGGGGTATTGAGGGAGGGCCTGTGATCCTTCTGTCACCCCCACTTCCTCTCTGGTTATTTTCAGGGTTCTCTGTCTGTACCTCTGCATCAAACACCCTTCCCCTTCTTTTTTCTTCTTCAGGGGAACTTAGCAATTCGGATCCTTTTAAGGTACATATGGGTCACCCCTCACACACTCTCTCTCATTGTCCTGGTTTCTAGGTGGTGGGGATTTGGACAAGTAGTGATCAGAATGCTCACAGCCAGAGGCTGATGAGTTTTTGGGTCTTGTATATTTATGTTTTTTTCTGAGTCCCACCCCCTTATCCCTTGGTAGGTGGGATGAGAAATCACTTGGAAAATGGTAGAGTTGTCCTAAAGCCTCTCACTTAGAAAGGGATCAGAGGGACTGATTCTCACTCTCACCCCTGTGCCTCTCTTTTCTCTGCCTGGTCTCTAACCTGTACCTCTGGTTCTCCGGCAGTATAACAATTCAACTGGGATCAGCTATGAGACCCTGGGGCCAGAGGAGCTTCGAAGCCTGCTGACTACGGTGAGGGGGGACCTGCGAAGGGAGGAGGCCCTTGGGAGTGGGCTGGAGCCATAGGCGGTGGTCAAGGCCCTGGAGGAAGCTGGTGACATAGCAGTCCAGGGCCATGTCATTCTCTCTCTGGAATTAGGTTTCCTGGCCCATAGTGACCTGGGACTGTCTGCTCTGGACACTTTGGGGCCATCTCTGTTTATGCTATCTAGCATTCATAGAGAAGAGAACATCTAGCGTCTAGAGTAGGTTCCCTCCATCCCTCCTTTCAGCTTATATTCCTCTTCCAGCAATGTGGGGTGATTTCTGAACACACCAAGAAGATGTGCACAAGGTGAGCACAGAACCTAGAAAGGGGGCCGGGGGCCTCCTGCGCACTCACCATGGGCATGGGTCGGGAGTACCGCTGGACTTGAGCAATGGGGCTCCTGCCCTTCCCTTCCCTCTTCTTAGGGTCAGGCTTTCGCCCACAATCTGGGGACGAATCTGTGTTCATCCCTTCCCTGTCTGTGCCCCTGGCTCCCACCTTGCCTAGGGGAGGGGCTTTACCAGAGTTCTTCATACCCCTCCTTACCTTGCCTCCCCACCAGGTCCCTGCGCTGTCCACAGCACACAGATGAGCAGAGGCGAACCGTGCGGATTTATTTCCTCGGGCCCTCGGCGTAAGTGGCCCTACAGGCAGGGTGGTGGGTTGTGACCAGTTAGGGTGATGATAGCTATCTCTAAAGGCTTTCTTTGGCTCATCCCCTTCCCAGCGTCCTTCCGGAGGTGGAGAGCTCCCTGGATAATGACAGCTTTGACATGACTGACAGCCAGGCCCTGATCAGCCGGCTTCAGTGGGACGGCTCCTCTGACCTCTCACCCTCTGATTCAGGCTCCTCCAAGACGAGTGAAAATCAGGGATGGGGTCTAGGTACGTGACCCAGTTGGGCCCCAGGGGCTCTCTGGCCAAAGCCATGGGGGTGCCTCCTCTCCTGCCACAACCCTACCCTCATTCCTTGTGTCTCTTTCTCTACAGGTACCAACAGCTCCGAGTCACGGAAAACCAAGAAAAAGAAATCCCATCTGAGCCTGGTAGGGACTGCCTCCAGCCTGGGCTCCAACAAAAAGAAGAAGCCAAAGCCACCGGCACCCCCAACGCCCAGCATCTATGATGACATCAACTGACTTGGGTGCAAGGGATAGCCTTTGGCTGAGCAGAGCCCTCTCTCCTGACCCCCACCCAGGTGGCATAGCCTGGCAAATGGACGGCTGCTGGGGGTTGGAGCTTGGGAAGCTTGGTGGGCCAGGCAGGCAGAGGATCCAATTATGCGCCCCTGGGGGGTGTCAAGGTCCTCTGCAATGGAGCACAACTCCTCGGCGTGCAGGACTCAGACCTGGACATATTATGCCTTGGACATAAGTTTGGTGGGGAGGCAGTTTTCCTATTTATTCTGTGAGTTACTGGATGTCCAGCTAGGCCAGGGGCCTCACCTGGGCACTGTGCCAGGGCACTGCCTGCCCCCCACCCCAGGAACTGGACTAAGCCCTGCTGAGGGGCAGTGTGGTGACCCGGGAGGCTGTGGGTTGGAAGCTGAGCCTGGAGGGGGCCTGCTCCGGCCGCCCTCAGCAATGTGAATGGGTCCGGTGCTTGGAGCTGAGGGGTACGGCTGGGCATGTGCTGTCTGTGTGCAAAATCCTATCAAATGCCCCCAGTCCCAGGGGTAGGCAGGCACAGAGTGCTGTCTGCTGAGGTGGGTGTCCAGAACTGCCGCCACCTTCCCTGCTCCTCAGAGGGGCAGCCCTTTCCCCTCAGTCCCCATGGGCCTCCTTGGCAGCAGGAGCTGTCCTTTTATTGTTGGGTGCCAGGAAAGGGCCTCCAGCCTCTACAGCTTCAAGGAATGGGAAAAGGAGGGTAGGAAGAGGGAGATATGTCAGAATTCCTCCCCCTGCCTCTCCTCCCTGACCCAGGGCTGGTGAGGAGTGGGGCCCCAAGGTGAGAGGGAACGGTGCTGCTTTATTTGAAATGTTTTCTTACCTCATTCCCTGCCCCAGGAAGGGACCCAGCCTCACCCTCCTGGGGTGGCCCCATGTTCCTCCTGCCCACCCTGCCCCATTGCCCTACTGGGGCAGCCCAGGTTCCCAACTGCTGCTTCCACCCCCCTTCACCTTGACCGGCTTCAGTTCCTCTCAGCGCTCCTGCCTCCAAAGCCTGCCCTTTTTCCCTTCCTTAGCGCTTTTAAGTTATTTATTCTGTACTTGTGGTTTGGGGCTCTGAGGAAAATCCTAATCTCGTGCCTCTCCCCCTTTGCTAGGAGTCAGGTGGGAAGAGAGGGTGGCCTCTGTGCTCTGGGTTGTCAGTGGAGGGGAAGGGGTGTTATTGCCTCTGTGGGACTGTCATGCCAGTGTGCCCACCTGCCTGGTCTACATCCAGAAGAGATGTACTGTCCCCCCTCCATGCGGGCACCACCACTCCCAGGAGCCGAGCTGGAGGACTGCGACCTGGGCTGAGAGCAGAGCTGACTGACAGGAGTGGAGGTGACCTTGAGCCACCTTCTCTGGCACTTGCTGGGCATGTTCCCTGCCCTCTTCCCAAGAGGGGCCATCCCACATTTGGGTAGCTGGTACCCAGGACTGGTTGGACTGATTGGGTTAGGGACCGTAGAGGGTTAAGGGAACAACAGAGATGGGGCTGCAGTGCCCTGTCTGGAACCCCGCTCTCCCCCTGGGGTGGTTCTGATTGTGGCTGATGCCTGGTTGCAAATTGGTTTTTAACCCACAAATTGTGATTATTTTTTAAAAAGCCAAACAGAATTTGGCGGGAGTTAGAATAAATCCCGGGGCCAGGGCTCCTCTGTTTTTGGCCCACTGTAGCCTTCTCCCTCTCCCTCTGAGGGGAGGCTGGAGGGAGAAGAGGATCTCAGCAGGCCTCTAGCCACTTCCAGATGCAGTCTAGGGAGTGGGCTGAAGGTGAAGGGAGGAAGGCTGTGGGCCACTCTCCCTTCTGAGAGGCAGCTGCAGCTCAGGCCCTAATATACTCTATGCTCTGTGGCCTCTCCCTTTTTCCCCCTTCTGGTTGGAGGAGGGAGGAGTGGGAAGTAGTTTGGGAACTGGTTTGTCCATATAAACTTCCCCATTGTTCCTTGGCCCGCCCTCAGGGCAGAGCCCCCTGCCCAGGCTGGGTAAGAGATGGGCTTGGTCCAGCAGGGACCCTGAGGGAACAAACCCTTTTCCTTCTGGGGAGAGAGTGCCCCCCTACCATGTAGTTAAACAGGGGCTAGGAGCTCCCCACTCCCCTCCCTCTTAACAGCAGGCTGTGTGGGTTTCAATTCCCATTCTTCCCACCCCGGCTAGGTGTCTGTATCCTATTGTGTCTGAGTGTGTGTTGGGGGGGTTCTGTACTAATTTCCATGGCCGGTGGCTTTTCCTTCCATGCATCACTCCCCCCCGCATGCCCAGGGGCCACCCGCCTGGCATTACCGCATGCTGGGGTCATTGGGGGAGGGGGGTGGGGCTCACGCTGTCCTGTGGTCTTGAGATTTTTATTTTTGCATATGTAATCCATTCTGTACAGGTAGCTAACTTTGTAAACGCTGTGTATTCCCTCTGCCCCCATGGCTGCTGGTGTAAATAAACTGCATCTCCCGTTGGTAGCCTGGCCTACCTACCGTCATTACCATGTTGCTGGGGGGCAGTGCAAAGCCATTCTCCTACTGAAAGAGGCTCCACCATCACAAAATGGAACTTTATTCAGTCAGACACTGACCCTCCATCCAACAGCCCCAGAAGTAAGAGTCTAAGGGCCAGTGATCCATACTCAGAGCTAATCCTTGGAGTCAGGCAGGGTAGGACGCTGGCCAAGGGCCAGTGCTGTCTCCTGCTTGCAGCCCGAGGCCTATGGGAGCAGCAGCTGTGGCCTGGCTGCTCCCAATGCTGGGGGCTTGGCTTGGTGCCCCATCCCCTTCCTGACTGAGCTCTATGAAGGACTCTAAAAAGAAAACAAAATGCAGGCAAAGTGCTTTGAAAGAAGGGAGGACACCCTATTCCTGCTAAGGGATAGAGGGAGAAAGTGAAAGCAGCCAGGTGCCCATAGAGAAGGCGTGCAGGATCTACAATCCCGCCTGTGTGACTTCAGTCTCGAAAGACTGATACTTGGCTGAGAAATGGAAGGATACTCCAGGCTCCCTACAGTGGTATGCCGGGGCCATGCTGAGCTGCCCTGGCAGGCAGCCCGGGTGCTGGGGGGCAGACATGCAGGACATTGGGAAGAGCTAGGACCACAGGTGGGAGGGAATCCTCAGAGCCCAGGCTCCCCACTGAACTTGGCCATCAGCCCTGAACTTCTTCAGGAGGACCCTAAAAGTGAGAAGATGACATCCTCATTTCTACCTGAGTTGTGCTTGCACAGAGGGGATGTCTGTACTCCCATGGACAAGAGGAGGAGGCCCTGTACCTGCCTCCTGTGTCCTCTGGAGGGGATTTCCATCGCATCCTTTCCACCCCTCCCTCCCAGGCCCTTGGGCCCAGCTCTGGCCAGAAAAGGGGGAGGCCATAAAGGAGGAAGACCATGCCTTTCATTTTCTCCCTACGTCCTTATCGTCCATACATCCCAAATACTAGGAAGCTGAAGAAGACCGTGACTCCCACCAGGGAGACAGTGGCAGGTGCTGTGAAGAACTGGCGGTAATTGATTCGGAAGTACCAGACCACACCCAACAGCACCACAAACACAGGCACCATGAGGCTGCCCACATTGACACCGAGGCTGGGTGGCTCAGTGGCCGAGGAGGCCAAGGAAGCTGAGGGGCCTGCAACAGCTGACCCTGGGGGTGAACGGTGGCAGTGAATCACACAGTTGTCGGTAATGTTCAAAGAACGCAGTGTACGGGCTGGGTCCTGTAGCAGGCGGCCCTGGTAGATCAGTTTCATCTGGCTTTCTTGTCCAGGGAAGTATTTGCTGTAAGGATGAAAGACATGGAAGGAAAGACAGAGGGTGAGGAATGAGAAAGCAAACAGGCCTGAAATAACAAAGCAAGGGAGTGGGGAAAAATTGGAGGGTGGATTTTTCCCCCCTCATCTTTATCCTTAACTAATGAAGGGTGTATTTCTTTTTTTGAGACAGAGTTTCACTCTTGTCACCCAGGTTAAAGTGCAAAGGCTCACACAACGCTTCCCGGATTCAAGCAATTCTCCTGCCTCAGCCTTCCAAGTAGCTGGGATTACAGACATACGCCACCGAGCCTGGCTCATTTTGTATTTTTAGTAGAGATGGGGTTTCTCCATGTTGATGAGGCTGGTCTCAAACTCCCAACCTCAGGTGATCCACCCGCCTCGGCCTCCCAAAAGGCTGGGATTACAGGCATGAGCCCCCGCACCTGGCCTGAAGAGTGTATTTCTAAGAAAGTATCTACCTGCCCTTAGGAGGGCTTGATCTTATACTTTCCTGCTGCTCCAATGTCTGCACCAGCCTCCTTAGAGGCAACCAAGGGCTGGGGGATGGGCACAAGCAGCCTCCCACTTCCCAGGCCACTCACCTCTTCAGGGCACCCACAGTATCCTCTGGCTTAGCCACAGCCAGCTCCTCGGTATCATTGAGGAATTTGAGCCGCACAGTGATGAGGCCGGGGCTGGGAGGGAGGCAGGTCCTATCCTCAGACCTCAGGGGGGCCTCTGGACTGCTGCTGTCTGCACCTGCTTGTCTTTTGGGCAGGCCTTGGATGTCAAGGAGATGCTCAAGGCTGGGCTCAATACCACCCCCAGCTCCAGCTTCCCCTGTGGAGTCTCCCCCACCTTCGCCAGCCTCTTCAGCCTTCTCGTCATTACCCTCTGATGGATGGGGGAGTTCAGTTGGCTCAGGGTTGCCTTGGCCTGCCACCAGGTGGTCCACATGCCCCAGGTGGAGGACAGACGTGTCGCCTGCTGACACAATAGCGCCCAGTAGCTGGTTGCTACCGCTGTCTGCTACGTAGGTAGAGAGCCAAGCTAGGACCAAGGCTAGAATCAGCACCACCACACCTGCCACCACCATCACCTCATTACCCACGCCCTCAATGAGGGTGACATCAGAGAGCTCCATGGCCTGGCTGCTGACAGGGTCCACGCTGCAGGAACAAAGGGGGATAGCATCAGCAGAGCCTGAGGGTTGCAACCAGGTCTCTAGTTTGTTTAGGTTCTAACTGACCCAGCCCTGAAAAAAAAAATGGAGTTCAGTGTTCTGTAGAATCGGGTACAAACCTTCCCAATTCTGGCGCCTCAACCTAGAGCTGAAGACCTACCCTTTGCCTCTATTGTGAAACTCTTGCTTTCAGGTTCTGTGATCTTCCTCTCTCACACTTTTTTTTTTTTTTTGATGAGAAAAACCTTTGCTTCTTTGAGGCTTAAGTTTCTCTAGGATTTCTAGCACTTGGTCAAGCAAATATGCCTCCTAAGCAGCCTCCAAAGTGGCTTCAGAGAGATCCAAAAGCCTGGAATATTTTCAGATTGAGAATGAGCCACCCCTACTAGATTGTCTCATTTGAGCCTATTTCATTCCTGGTCACAGATCCAGGCTGCCCAGATGTCAAGAGCCAAAGAAAACTGACCTATCATCAAAAGCAGAGTCAGACAACCTCAATGGGATAACTCTGTAGGGGCTGTGAACAGACACTATGCAGCAGACATGATGTGCCGCCTCTGAAGCTTCTGGCAACCCCTGGAGAGCAACGTGGGACAGACACCAAAACACCACCCTCCTGGGTCACCATGGGCCCACTCCTGCAATAACCACTCCCCAAGTGGAAGTGATTTGAAAAAGATTCCCCAACGGCTCTCGCAATCCACATCTCAGTCTCTCTTCTTTCACCGTGAAGCCTCTGCTGCTGCAGTTTCTTAGCAAGACAGGAAGCATCCCTGCTTGCTGCTTGGAGTACCTACTATTTCCCTTGGAGAATCTGCTGCTTTCACAGCTGTCCCTGGGCAAATCCATTATCAGACTATTCTCACAGCACCTATAAAACTTCATTAAACTTATCTACCTGTCCTTTCTCTTAGACTCCTGGTAGACAAGGATCGTATGTATTTCTCTTGGTACTGAAGTGTCCAATATAATGCCCCAGTAGTTACTGAGTATCTGTGGAACACATCAACATCCTTATTTAATATACCGGCCCTGGAGTTAGAAAAACAACTAATTATAACCCCAGTCTTGCGTTCTACTAGCTATGTCAACTCGGACAACTTTCTCAGAGCCTCAGCTTTCTCATCAGTAAAATGGGGTTAAAAATAGTACCTACCTCATGAGGTTGTTTTGAAGATGACGTGAAATCAACGAAGCAAAATACTTAGCACAGTGCCTGGCACATTGCAAATTGCAATTGCTCAATAAATGGTAGCAATTATTTATCACACCCACAACTAACCCCTGATGGTAAGAAGGTTAATTGTCATTAACCATGATTTACAGAAGAGGAAACTGCGGCGAAGAACGATGAAAACGACTGGCACAGACACAGGAAACTCTCGTGGGGAGGGGCCCGGCAGGACCCCAGGTGTCCGGCCTCAGAGGACTTTACTCTGTCCTCAGCCTATGATCTACCCTGACCGTACTCAGACCGCGCGGTGAGGAGGGGTCCCGCACCCTGCTTTTTCTGAGGCGAAAGTTCCGCGTTTGGATGGTCCTATTCCAGCGGCGTTGGACTGGGGTCCATAAGCCCACCCGAACTGAAGGGCTGCCTGGTCCCAGCCGCCGTGCCAAGCCCAGCTCTCCCTGCCGGTGAGGGGTAGCGTCGGATAAGGGGGTCACAAACCGTCCACACCCCTCAAACTTCGGGGCGGGGCTGGGAACTGGGGGCGGGGCTTGAGGACGCGGGGAGTCATGGGAAATTAAAGGTGGATTGGACCAGCACTGTGCCTAGATGGGGAAGCTCTCACCTGAAAAGCCCAGACTAAATGTTTTGACCTCGCCAGGACGGCCCCTGGACTCGTCTTTCCGTAGGGTTCGGGGAAAGGGCTGGCAACCCGCGATTCTGTTCAGGGTCCGGTCGCTTCCGGCTTTTCCCGGAAGCTGTTAGAACCAGGGACAGGAAGTCCCGCCTCCGCGCCTTGCACTGATGACGCAAAGATACGGAAGGCGGGCTGACGTAAAAGGTATTCTTTAAATAAAAGGGACAGGTTTCTCAGCGGAAGCAGGGGTGGAGTCATTGTTGGCGGGATTGCGGCCCTCCTGGAGCTGGGCCACGCCTTGTGGGCGGGGCCTTAGGCAGTCTAGATTGAGGGGGGGCCAGCGGGGAGGTGCTTGGGAAGGGGCGTGGCTTTGCGTCTGCGGAAAGCTTCCTCCGCTGGCGCTGCTGGGTAGAGGCGGTACGGCGTTTCCCTTTCAGCTTTGTTCTTCCGGCTTTGCTGTCTGCCTCCGGGGCTGGTTGAATTCGTTACTGCTTTGCAACGCGCACCGAACTCCAGGTTAGCGGGATTAGTAAGAACTCAGCTCTGGGCCAGTCGGGAAGGCAGATGAGGAGACGAGTTAGTCGGCATCCAGTGCTTGAAGAGTGCGGCCCCAGCTAGTGTGGGACCTGGAGAAAGAAGGGGAGAAAGCATTTCAAAGGCACAAATTCAGCGCAGGCTTAGGGCACAAAAAGGGGGAAAAGTCCAGCTTTCAAGAACTTATCTAGATTTTTGCAATTAAATTTTTTTCTAAAAACGTACTGGGGCCAGGCTGGGTGCCTTACTCCTGTAATCTTAGCGCTTTGGGACACAGAGGCAGGAGAATCAGTTAAGCTCAGGAGTTCGAGGCTGCAGTGAGCTATGATCTCAGCCACTGCATTCCACCCGACAGCGAGGGCTTCTCTCAAAAAAAAAAAGTGCTGGAGTTTGGGGGTTTTGGAGAACTACTGATTGAAGGTTAAATAATGCAGACGGAGCCGGGCGCGGTGGCTCACGCCTGTAATCCCAGCACTTTGGGAGGCCGAGGTGGGCAGATCACGAAGTCAAGAGATCGAGACCATTCTGGTCAACATGGTGAAACCCCGCCTCTACTAAAAATACAAAAAATTAGCTGGGCATGGTGGCGCGTGCCTGTAATCCCAGCTACTCAGGAGGCTGAGGCAGGAGAATTGCCTGAACCCAGGAGGCGGAGGTTGTGGTGAGCCGAGATCGCGCCATTGCACTCCAGCCTGGTAACAAGAGCGAAACTCCGTCTCAAAAAAAAAAAATAATAATAATGCAGACGGGGCAAACATAAGCAAAAACTCGGTAGTTTGTACCCCTAAACACTGGCAGAACCAGCGCTTAGATCAAGAAATAGATAATTACCCCAGAACTTCCCCCTTCATGTCTTCCTCTAGCCGTTAACCTCCAAAGAGTAGTCACTGTTCTGACCTCTGTCACCATACGTTAGATTTTCCTGGTTTTGTACTTGGTATACATAGTATCCAACTGTGTATTCTCTTTGGTGTCTACCTTCTTTTTTTATAAGTCCTTTCATTGTGGTAAAATAAACAACATAGCTAGGCACGGTGGTGTGCACCTGTAGTCCTAACTACTCTGAGGGCTGACTCAGCGGGGTCACTTGAGCCCAGGAGTTCAAGGCCAGCCTGGGTAACATAGGGAGACATCTGTCTCTAAACATAAAAATAAATAATATTTAGGCTGGGCGCGGTGGCTCAGGCCTGTAATCCCAGCACCTTGGAAGGCCGAGGTGGGCAGATCACAAAGTCAAGAGATCGAGACCATCCTGGCCAACATGGTGAAACTGCGTCTCTACTAAAAAATACAAAAAATTAGCTGGGCATGGTGGCGCGTGCCTGTAATCCCAGCTACTCAGGAGGCTGAGGCAGGAGAATTGCCTGAACCCAGGAGGCGGAGGTGTGGTGAGCCGAGATCGCGCCATTGCACTCCAGCCTGGGTAACGAGCAAAACTCAGTCTCAAAAAAAATAAAAAATAAATTAAATACCAGGCCGGGTACGGTGGCTCACGCCTGTAATTGTAGCACTTTGGGAGGCTGAGGTGGGTGGATCACCTGAGGTCAGGAGTTCAAGACCAGCATGGCCATCATGGTGAAACCCCATCTTAAAAAAAAAAAAAAAAAAATTAAAATTAATTAAATAAATAAAAAGGTCGGGCACAGTGGCTCATGCCTGTAATCTCAGCACTTTGGGAGACCGAGGCAGGTGCATCACTGGAGGTCAGGAGTTCGAAAGTAGCCTGGCCAATATGGCAAAATCCCGTCTCTATTTAAAAAAATAATTAGCTGGGCATGGTGGCACGTGCTTGTAGTCTCAGCTACTTGGGAGGCTGAGGCAGGAGAATCACTTGAACCCAGGAGGGAGAGGTTGCAGTGAGCCGAAATCACGTCCAGCCTGGTGACAGAACAATACTCTCTCTCTCAAAAATAAATAAATAAAATAATATTTATATCTATACATACATAAAATTTACCATTTTAACTTTTTTTTTTTTTTGAGATGGAGCTTCGCTCTTGTTACCCAGGCAGGAGTGCAATGGCTCTATCTTGGCTCACCACAAATTCTGCCTCCTGGGTTCAGGCAATTCTCCTGCCTCAGCCTCCTGAGTAGCTGGGATTATAGGCACACGCCACCATGCCCAGCTAATTTTTTGTATTTTTAGTAGAGACAGGGTTTCACCATGTTGACCAGGATGATCTCGATCTCTTGACCTCGTGATCCACCCGCCTTGGCCTCCCAAAGTGGGAGGCATCACTTTATAGGCATCAGCCACCACACTAGGCCTTGTTTTTCTTTTTTTTTAAGACAGTATTTCGTTCTTGTTGCCCAGGCTGGAGTGCAAAGGCATGATCTTGGCTTATTGCAACCTCCGTCTCCCAGGTTCAAGCGATTCTCCTGCCTCAGCCTCCCAAGTAGCTGGGATTACAAGCATGCACCACCACATCTGGCTAATTTTTGTATTTTCAGTAGAGACAGGGTTTCTTCCTGTTGGTCAGGCTGGTCTTAAACTGCCGACCTCAGGTGATCTGCCTGTCTCGGTCTCCCAAAGTGCTGGGATTACAGGCGTGAGCCACCGTGCCTGGCTGTTTTTCTTCTTAACAGTATGTTTTGTTATTGTATATATATCAAAAAAGGCTGAGCTGGCTGTGGTCGGCCTGCTTGTAAAGGGGTGGAAAGTTCAGCATTACCCCTGAGAGTGAGGCTCCCAGCCTGGGTCAGGACTAGAGAGGAGTTCCTTTTCTTCTGTCAGGCCTCTTGGCTCTGTAACCCTAAAGCACAAATTCCATCCAGAAAGTGGGAGTTGCATTCTGCATAACGAGGTAAATAAAACTGTCTTTGTGTTGATGAAATGGAATCCCACAGATAACAACTCTCTCTGGAGGAGGGTGGGTTGGGCAGCTGCTGCAGGAGGCAGACCCCAGGACTCCTGATCCCTGTCTCTACTGTGTAACTCAAGCTGGTAATGGGACTGGAAACCCCAGGATCCCTCAGCAAAAAGACTGCTGACTAAGGAGAAGACCACTGGGACCCCTTCCCCAGGTCCCTCCTGTGATAAGTACTAAAGGCTCTGGGTCTATGAGGGGTCTTGTGATTCTGTTATTTTATTTTTATTTATTTATTTTTTTGAGACAGGGTCTCACTCTGTTGCCCAGGCTGGAATGCAGGCTGGTACAATCTCAGCTTGCTGTGACCTGGGCTCTCTGCCACCTCTGCTTCCTGGGCTCAAGTGATCCTCCCACCTCAGCCTCCTGAGTAGCTGGGACCATCCTGTGCACCACCACGCCCAGCTAAGTGTTTTGTCTTTTCTTTTTTTTTAATTTCTAGAGACAGGATCTTGCTATGTTGCCCAGGCTGATCTCAAACTCCTGGACTCAAGCGATCTGCCCTCCTTGACCTCCCAAAGTGCTGGGATTACAGGCGTGAGCCATCGTGCCTGGCCTTTTTTTTTTCCCCAGCCTCAGTACATAGTGAGACCCGTGGTGGTGCATGCCTGTAGTCCCAGCTACTTAGGGGGCTGAGTTGGAAGGATTGCTTGAGTGTGGGAGGTTGAGGCTGCAGAGCCATGATCGTGCCACTGCACTTTAGCCTGGGCGACAGAGAGGCCCTGTCTTAAAAAAAAAAAAATTGTTTTAGGGACAGTGTCTCACTCTGTTGCCCAGGCTGGTTTTGAACTCCTGGGGTCCAGTGATCCTCCTGCTTCAGCCTCCGTTGTAGCTAGGACTACATAGCATGTGGCCCTTGTGCTGTTTTTGTAATAGTTGATCAGTTCAGAAAACTTGGAAACCACAGAAGAGCACCAGGGCTTGGGGAATCAACATGGAATGATGGGGACCTCAGTCATATTTAAGCCAAACAACATCCATAATTTCATTCCATGCACTAATTATTTATTTGCACTCATAAAAACTGGCTTGCAGCTGGGCGAGGAGGCTCACGCCTGTAATCCCAGCACTTTGGGAAGCCGAGGCAGGTGGATCACGAGGTCAAGAGATCGAGACCATCCAGGCCAACATGGTGAAACCCCTCTCTACTAAAAAATACAAAAAATTAGCTGGGCATGGTGGCGTATGCCTGTAGTTCCAGCTACTCAGGAGGCTGAGGCAGAAGAATTGCTTGAACCCGGGAGGTGGAGGTTGCAGTGAGCTGAGATCATGCCACTGCACTCCAGCCTGGTGCCTGGTAACAGAGTGAGACTGTCTCAAAAAAAAAAAAACCAAAAAACTGGCTTGCTTTGAAAAGTTTCTTCCAATAACTATACTGTGGTACTTTTGACTCTGGGACAAGAGGAAGAAGCTGGGAGTCTAGGCAGTTGGTGGCTGGGCCCTCAGAGACCATATGTGGTAACCACTGTTTAAAACACTATTCATCACTTGGGGACAGAAGGAGACTTAGATGGATCCCAGGCTCATGGATATTTCTCCTTCCGCAGTCATTTATTAAAATACTTGTCCAAGGAATACAGTTCCAGTCTCAGCCTAGTTGAGACAGACACAGGCACTTAAATAAGTACCAAAGAGGCCGGGCATGGTGGCTCACGCCTGTAATCCCAGCACTTTGGGAGGCTGAGGTGAGTAGATTGCCTGAGCTCGGGAGTTGGAAACCAGCCTGGGCAACATGGTGAAATCCCATCTCCACTAAAAAAATACAAAAATTTAGCCAGGCATGGCAGCGTGTGTCTGTAGTCCCAGCTACTCAGGAGGCTGAGGCAAGAGAACTGCTTGAACCCAGGAAGTGGAGGTTGCAGTGAGCCAAGATTTCATCACTGCACTCCAGCCTGGGCAACAGAGCAAGACTCAGTCTCAAAAAAAAAAAAAAAAAGTCAGGTGAGGTGGCTCACGCTTGTAATCCTAGCACTTTGGGAGGCCAAGGCGGGTGGATCATCTGAGGTCAGGAGTTCAAGACTAGCCTGGTTTCATGGTGAAACCCCATCTTTTTTTTTTTTGAGACGGAGTTTCGCTCTTGTTACCCAGGCTGGAGTGCAATGGCGCGATCTCAGCTCACCGCAACCTCCACCTCCTGGATTCAGGCAATTCTCCTGCCTTAGCCTCCCAAGTAGCTGGGATTACAGGCACGCACCACCATGCCCAGCTAATTTTTTGTATTTTTAGTAGAGACGGGGTTTCACCACGTTGACCAGGATGGTCTCGATGTCTTGACCTCGTGATCCACCCGCCTCGGCCTCCCAAAGTGCTGGGATTACAGGTGTGAGCCACCGCGCCTGGCCGAAACCCCATCTTTTAAAAAATAAATAAATTAATTTTAAAAAAAAGTACAAGGAAGTCTCTGCAGAGATAGTGGTATTGGAACTGAGTCCTGGGGCCCAAATCAGCCTTGACCAGGCCAAAAAACGTGGAAGATTTTTCCAAGCAGTGGGAATAATGCATGCAAATACTTGAAAGCAGAGAGAGGAGCAGATCACATCCAGCAACTGGTGATTCGTTTACTAAGGCTGTATGGGAACTTCGGAAGGAAGAAGGGAAATCAGGAGGCCAGGTAATTTGGCAGAGGCTAGAGGCTCTGTTTTATTGAGTTTTTATTTTAGTGTGAGAGGAGCCACTGGCGGGCATCATCAGTTTGACTCCCAAAGACCATTCCAGCACCAATTCAGGGCATGGGTCTTAAGACCTCCCTTGGAGTGACAAAGGCAGGGCAGGCAAGGCAGTACACACAGAGGCAGAGTTTGCCCCTGTTTTTTTTTTGAGACGGAGTTTCGCTCTTGTTACCCCGGCTGGAGTGCAATGGCATGATCTTGGCTCACCGCAACCTCCGCCTCCTGGGTTCAGGCAATTCTCCTACCTCAGCCTCCTGAGTAGCTGGGATTACAGGCACGCGCCACCATGCCCAGCTAATTTTTTGTATTTTTAGTAGAGACGGGGTTTCACCATGTTGACCAGGGTGGTATTGATCTCTTGACTTCGTGATCCACCTGCCTCGGCCTCCCAAAGTGCTCGGATTACAGGCTTGAGCCACCGTGCCCGGCCCTTTTCTTTCTTTTTCTTTCTTTTTTTTTTTTTTTGAGACATAGTTTCGCTCCTGTTGCCCAGGCTGGAGTGCAATGGCATGATCTCGGCTTACCACAACCTCCGCCTCCCAGGTTCAAGCGATTCTCTTGCTTCAGCTTCCAGAGTAGCTGGGATTACAGGCATGCACCAGCACACCTGGCTAATTTTGTATTTTTAGTAGAGGCGGGGTTTTTCCATGTTGATCAGGCAGGTCTCAAACTCCTGACCTCAGGTGATCTGCCTGCCTCGGCCTCCCAAAGTGCTAGGATTATAGGCATGAGCCGTGAGCCACCATGCCCGGTGGAATCTGTCCCTCTTTAGGAGGCTGAAAAGGTATAAGGGAGGCAGGAGAGAGAGGTGATGGGCCACTAGAATCACTGGTTGTTGGCATGGGGCTTGGATGGATAGAGGAGCCATCCACTTATAGGAGGACGGAGGTGAAGGCCAAGTCTGTGGCCCTTTCTAGTGGCGAGAGGGTCTAAAGCTCAGGCCAGATAGAGGTCAGAAAGTGTCTCAAGGAGCCCATGGAGGAAGGAGCTGGCCCAGGACAGCATATGGAGTACAGAAAAGAGGGCCAGTGGCTGGGCACAGTGGCTCACACGTGTAATCCCAGAACTTTGGGAGGCTGAGGCAGGTGGATCACCTGAGGTCAGTTAGAGACCAGCCTGACCAACTTGGTGAAACCCCATCTCTACTAAAAATACAAAAATTAGTCAGGCGTGATGGCTCACACCTATAGTCCCCGATACTCAGGAGGCTGGGGCACAAGAGTCACTTGAACCCAGGTGGTGGAGGTTGCACTGAGCCAAGATTGCACCACTGTACTCCAGCCTGGGCAACAGGGTGATGCTTGGTCTCAAAAAAAAAAAAAAGGGCTGGGCACAGTAGTTCAAGCCTGTAATCCTAGCACTTTGGGAGGCTGAGGTGGGTGGATCACCTGAGGTCGGAATTTTGAGACCAGCCTGACCAACATGGAGAAACCCCGTCTCTGCTGAAAATACAAAATTAGCCAGGTGTGGTGGTGCATGCCTGTAATCCCAGCTACTCAGGAGGCTAAGGCAGGAGAATCGCTTGAACCCGGGAGGTGGCAGTGAGTCAAGACCACACCATTGCACTCCAGCCTGGGCAACAAGAGCAAAACTCCATCTCAAAAAAAAAAAAAAAAAAAAAAAAAGAGAGAAAGAAAAGAGGGCCAGGGACTGGTCCTCTGGGATTGGAGGTGGGGACAGGTGGAAGCAGCAGAACACACCATGGGAACAGCCTGACATGGGGCTCACTGGATGCACCCCTCCACATGCAGCAGCAGGTAGTCCCTGAGGAGCGGGGGCAGTGGCAGCCGGGTGGCACCCTGCCGGCAGTGGCTTCCCAACCGAGCACGCACAGCTAGTCGGGCCAGGTGCTGCAGCCGCCTTGGTTGATTCACCATGCACAGGGCTGAGCTGTAGAAGGCTTCATGCTCCTAGGCCAGGAGTGAAAGAGGGTCAGATGATTTGCAGCATGCACCCACCTGGGTGTTTCCTGTGTCTCAAAGGACTTGGATTCAGAGCCATAGAGGCCCTGCGGTGATAATGGGGGCTGGGCTACACTTCAGGGAAGGGCCTCCACTATGTCTGCACCCACTCCCACCCCAGAGAGGCTGGCACTGTGCCCACCAAGTTAGAGTTTCCTGATAAATGTCTGTGCTGATGCAAGTAAGGGAGGTGGGAGAGGTGTGTGGAATTAGGGGTCAGCCTGGGATACTGAGGGAGGGGGTACCCTGAAACCCAGGTGTGCCACTCTACCCATCCTTTCTACCCAGGGGCCCTCCTGCTTCTCCCTTCATGAAGCTGGTCCTGGAGGAATAGGTCTGTGGCTCATCCCTCTTCCCCAACTTGGCCCTGAGGTGGACATACCTTCCACAGCTCTGGGAGCACCGCCTCCACCCAGGTCTCACAGGATGGGACACAAGGATAGGCATTAAGCAGGACTTCCAGGGCCCGAGGGAAGTTGGCACAGTATTTCAGCATCTAGGAGTCAAAAGAGGGTCTTGGGCACCATGCCTCCACCAGCCGAGGGCAGACCCAAGTCCCGCCTAACCTATATGGCCAATCATAGCCTAATATGGGGGGCTAAGGTCTGAATCTCTTCTTCTCCTCTTCCATGCCTCTGTCCACCCCACCCTCCAGTGTGCTCCAGCAGCCTTTCTGCCCTAGTTTTCTTCGGGGGCTCTTTCCTCCCTTGGACTCTCTCTCCCAGAATCCTCTACCCGCTTCCCAAGCTGAGGACAGCCCCCTGGCCGCTGAGGGCATGCTTTCAGTCTCTTGGACCTTCTCTTTTTCCCCAGAGGTAGAGCAGTTCCAGCCACAGGCTCCCCCACAGGGGAGCCTCCTATCTCAGGCCCTCCCTGCGCACCTCAGGGCGCACAGGCTGGGCCCCGTAGTCCAGCAGTGCTGCGAAGAGGACCTCAGGCTCCCAGTTTGGGGCATCCTGGACGGCCTGCAGCGCACAGTCCATGGGTGTGTGGCCTGCCCCATTGGGGACCTCAGCGACGGCCCCGTGGCTCAGCAGCAGCTCGGCTAGGCCCCCGCAGCCATTGGCACAAGCGTTGTGCAGCGGCGTGTGGCGCTTGCGCCCAGCCGCCCGGGCATCAGCTCCAGCCTCCAGGAGCCGGCGCGCCGCCGCCTGGTGCTGCCTGCAGCTGCCGGGGCCCTCAGCCCCCGCGCACGCTGCGTTCAGCGCCGTCTCGCCCTGGCTGGTGCATAGGCCCAAGTCGGCGCCATGCTCCAGGTACAGAGCCACGTGCTGCTCCAGGCCGCGCGCCGCCGCCACGTGCAGGGGCGTCTCCTGGCTCTCCCCTGCCGCGAGGTTCACTGTCGCTCCCGCTTCCAGCAGCAACTTGGCGCACCTGGGGACAGAGAGCAAGACCCCAGGGAAAATCCCGAAGGCCTGGGACCCCCTTCAGCTTGCAGTCACCCTCCCTTCCTTTTCCACCCCTCTCACCTTGAGGTGCTACCTGGTGTCCTCTATGAGAATTACCCAAGCCCCACTACAGACAGCAGAACTGGAAGGTCCTGAGAGCCACCAGAAGTATCTTCAATTTTCATATGAAAAACTTAAGCCCAAAAATGACTTGTGGAGCCAGGACATACAGCAAGTTAGTGGCTGCTCCAGAATTAGCCCTCACGGCCTTAGACAGTCCTTCCCAGAGTCTACTTTGACTCTACCCTAAAGGTCTGGTTCTGAATTTTTCAGTTGTTTGTTCTCTTTTTTTTTTTTTTTTTTGAGACAGGGTCTCTCTCTATGCCCAGGGTGAAGTGAGTGCAGTGGCGTGATTACAGGTCATGTAGCCTGGACCACCCAAGCTCAAGCAGTCCTCCTGCCTCGCTAGGTCAGGAGTTCAAGACCAGCCTGACTAACATGGTGAAACTACTAAAAATACAAAAGGTAGTTGGGCGTGGTGGCGTGTGCCTGTAATCCCAGCTACTCAGGAAGCTAAGGCAGGAGAATCGCTTGAACCCAGGAGACAGAGGTTGCAGTGAGTCAAGATTGTGCCACTGCACTCCAGCCTGGGTGAGAGAGAGACTCCACCTTAAAAAAAAACACTCTTCTAAACCAGACCACACTCATTCAAGCAAAGGCAGGCACTTGGGGCCGCCCTCCTCCACTTTCCCCTAGAGAAAACAAACAAACAAACAAAAAACAAAGGAAAAACAACAACAAAAACAGGTTTTAGAGAGTACGTGTTTCCCAGTTCCAGGGAAAATTACAGGTCAGAACACTGTTGTGGCAAACATGCATCCTTACCTATTGCAGGGTAAACCACACATGCAACAAGCTAAATTAATGATGAAACCAAGCTAACAGTAACTTATCATTAAAAAGCCAGAATGGCAGCTGATTGAAACTCAGGAGCAGATCCACCAACCTTGATGAAACCCTGATAAGCAAATACCCTTTCCCAAAATGGCCAAAATTCTTGCTCACATATCCAGGTAGGTGCCTTGCTCTGTAGCCAAGACATGAGTAGCAGTCAGTCTTCCATAAACTACTGAATTTATCTCCTTGGTAAATTCTAATCATAGACTAATTTTTGTTTCCAAATACTAATTTTTTTTTTTTTTTTTTTTTGAGATGGAGTCTCAGTCTTCGCTCAGGCTGGAGTGCAGTAGCACAATCTTGGCTCACTGCAGCATCCACCTCCTGGGTTCAAGCAATTCTCCTGCCTCAGCCTCTCGAGTGGCTAGGACTACAGGCATGTACTGCCATGCTCGGCTAATTTTTGTATTTTAGTAGAGATGAGGTTTCACCATGTTGGCCAGGATGGTCTTGATCTCCTGACCTTGTGATCCGCTGGCCTCAGCCTCCCAAAGTGCTGGGATTACAAGCATGAGCAACCATGCCCGGCACTTTTTTTTTTTTTTTTTTGAGATGGAGTTTCAATCTGTTGCCCAGGCTGGAGTACATAGGCACTGTGTTGGCTCACTGCAACCTCTGTCTCCTGGGTTCAAGGAGTTCTCCTGCCTCAGCCTCCCAAGTAGCTGGGATTACAGGCACCCACTACCACACCTGGCTAATGTTTTTAAAATTTTTAGTAGAGACAGGGTTTTACCATATTGGCCAGGCTGGTCTTGAACTCCTGACATCAGCTGATCTGCCCTCCTCAGCCTCCCAAAGTGCTGGGATTGCAAGCATGAGCCACCATACCTGGCCTCTTTTTTTTTTTAGACAGTCTCACTCTGTCACCCAGGCTGAAGTGCAGTAGCAGAATCTTGGCTCACTGCAACCACCGCCTCCCGGGGTTCAATCAATTCTTGCACCTCAGCCTCCCTAGTAGCTGGAATTACAGGTGTGAACCACCATGCCCAGCCAGATCTTTCTTAATACCTCAAAACAAGTAGGTATTTGAACTGGGCATGGTGGCTCATGCCTATAATCCCACCACTTTAGGAGGCCGAGGACGGGGAGATCACTTGAGGTCAGCAGTTTAGGAGCAGCCTGGCCAACATGGCAAAACCCTATTTCTACTAGAAATACAAAAACTAGCTGGGCATGGTGGCCAAGATCACACCACTGCACTATAGCCTGAGCAACAGAGCAAGACTTCATCTAAAAAAAAAAAAAAAAAAAAAAAAAACCAACAGGCTGGGCGCAGTGGCTCAAGCCTGTAATCCCAGCACTTTGGGAGGCCGAGGCGGGTAGATCACGAGGTCAAGATACCGAGACCATCCTGGTCAACATGGTGAAACCCCGTCTCTACTAAAAATACAAAAAATTAGCTGGGCATGGTGGCGTGTGCCTGTAATCCCAGCTACTCAGGAGGCTGAGGTAGGAGAATTGCCTGAACCCAGGAGGTGGAGGTTGCGGTGAGCCGAGATCGTGCCATTGCACTCCAGCCTGGGTAACGAGAGCGAAACTCCGTCTCAAACAAACAAACCAGCTAGGAATTTGGCTACAAAGGTTCACAGGGAATTGGAGACTGCAATTGGAACAGAATTTTCCCAGAAAGCAACAGGCCTTCTGCCTCCTGGGCTTAACAGATGTGACCTTGGACAAGTTACTAAACCTTTCTGAGCTTCGTCTTTCTCACTGTAGAATGAGGCCTGTCTCCAGGTTATTGTAAAGACATGTATGTGAGGTGCTTTGTGAACCATAAAGCTGCATGTAGTTGTCAGGTTCCCTCTTCTGGCCCTGTGAGTTGGAGACACACACACATGCCTCCCCAAACCATTCAGCCCCCAGGCACCTACTGCAAGGACTCGGGAGTTGCGCAGAGGTGCAGGGGAGTTGTGCCCTCCTCGGACAGCACATTAGCCTTGGCTCCAAAAGTCAGCAGCAGCCGCACACAGTCGAGCTGGGCCCGGGCACAGGCTTCGTGCAAGGCAGTGCGACCCCCAACACAGGCATTCAGCTCAGCTCCCTGCCGGATCAGGTGACGAGCACAATCTGTGTAGCCTCTGGCTGCAGCGATGGTGAGGGGTGCCGTCTGCTTTGTCTTGGGGGTCAGCACCCAGAACCCTGGGGAGAGCAAATAATGTTGGGGGGTGATGCATAAGACGGGAAGGCAGAATGTGGGGATGCTGGTTCCAGCTGACAGCTGACACTGGCCTTCCCGCTGCATGGTTTGCTGAGCACAAACACTGCCTGGCTGTACCTATGGAAAGGGGCTTATTCAAGTCCTGAATTGGAAGAATAAATTGGAACAGCCTTTTAGAACAGTTTATCAGTCTGTAACAAAACATAGTATGTGTCATAAAAAAAATTAATTGCTGTGTAAAACCACAGGAGCCAACTAAGTAGAGTGAATCCCATTAAGGAAACCTCAAGGTCTTTGAATGGCTAATAGTGTCAATGGCTTTTTTTGTTCACCTTGGGGCCTGGCATGGTGGTTCACATCTGTAATCCTAGCACTTTGGGAGGTTGAGGTGGTAGGATCACTTGAGGTCAGGAGTTCCAGACCAGCCTGAGCAACACAGTGAGACTTTGTTTCTATTTATTTTTTTTCTTTCTTTCTTTTTTTGTACAGCAAAACCCATGATCAGGAGAATGTCTCTATTTTTTCTTTTCTTTTGACATGGAGTATTGCTTTGTTGCCCAGGCTGGAGTGCAATGATGTGATCTCAGCTCACTGCACCCTCTGCCTCCCAGGTTCACGTGATTCTCCTGCCTCAGCCTCCTTATTAGCTGGGATTATAGGCACACGCCACCACACCTGGCTAATTTATTTATTTATTTATTTATTTATTTTTATTGCATTTTAGGTTTTGGGGTACATGTGCAGAGCATGCAAAACAGTTGCATAGGTACACACATGGCAGTGTGTTTTGTTTGCTTTCTCCCCTTCACCCACATTTGGCATTTCTCCCCAGGCTATCCCTCCCCACCTCCCTCTCCCACTGGCCCTCCCCTTTTCCCCCCAATAGACCCCAGTGTTTAGTACTCCCCTCTCTGTGTCCATGTGTTCTCATTTTTCATCACCCGCCTATGAGTGAGAATATGCGGTGTTTCATTTTCTGTTCTTGTGTCAGTTTGCTGAGAATGATGTTCTCCAGATTCATCCATGTCCCTACAAACGACACGAACTCATGATTTCTGATTGCTGCATAATATTCCATGGTGTATATGTGTCACATTTTCCCAATCCAGTCTATCATTAATGGGCATTTGGGTTGATTCCAGGTCTTTGCTATTGTAAACAGTGCTGCAATGAACATTCGTGTGCATGTGTCCTTATAGTAGAACGATTTATAGTCCTTTGGATATATACCCAGCAATGGGATTGCTGGGTCAAATGGAATTTCTATTTCTAAGGCCTTGAGGAATCGCCACACTGTCTTCCACAATGGTTGAACTAATTTACACTCCCACCAACAGTGTAAAAGTGTTCCTTTTTCTCCACATCCTCTCCAGCATCTGTTGTCTCCAGATTTTTTAATGATCGCCATTCTAACTGGCGTGAGATGGTATCTCAATGTGGTTTTGATTTGCATCTCTCTGATGACCAGTGACGATGAGCATTTTTTCATATGATTGTTGGCCTCATATATGTCTTCTTTCGTAAAGTGTCTGTTCATATCCTTTGCCCTATTTTGAATGGGCTTGTTTGTTTTTTTCCTGTAAATCTGTTTGAGTTCTTTGTAAATTCTAGATATCAGCCCTTTGTCAGATGGGTAAACTGCAAAAATTTTTTCCCATTCTGTTGGTTGCCGATTCACACTAGAGACTGTTTCTTTTGCTGTGCAGAAGCTGTGGAGTTTCATTAGGTCCCATTTGTCTATTTTGGCTTTTGTTGCCAATGCTGTTGGTGTTTTGTTCATGAAGTCCTTGCTTACTCCTATGTCCTGGATGGTTTTGCCTAGATTTCCTTCTAGGGTTTTTATGGTGCCAGGTCTTAGGTTTAAGTCTTTAATCCATCTGGAGTTAATTTTGGTGTAAGGTGTCGGGAAGGGGTCCAGTTTCTGCTTTCTGCACATGGCTAGCCAGTTTTCCCAGCACCATTTATTGAACAGGGAATCCTTTCCCCCTTGCTTGTTTTTGTCGGGTTTATCAAAGATTGTATGGTTGTAGCTATGTTGTGTTGCCTCTGATGCCTCTGTTCTGTTCCATTGGTCTATATCTCTGTTTTGGTACCAGTACCATGCTGTTTTGATTACTGTAGCCTTGTAGTATAGTTTGAAATCCAGTAGTGTGATGCCCCCCGCTGTGTTCTTTTTGCTTAGAATTGACTTGGCTATGCGGGCTCTCTTTTGGTTCCATATGAAGTTCATGGTGGCTTTTTCCAGTTCTGTGAAGAAAGTCAAAGGTAGCTTGATGGGTATAGCATTGATTCTGTAAATTACTTTGGGCAGTATAGCCATTTTCACGATATTAATTCTTCCTAACCATGAACATGGAATGTTTCTCCATCTGTTTGTGTCCTCTCTGATTTCGTTGAGCAGTGGTTTGTAGTTTTCCCTGAAGAGGTCCCTTACGTTCCTTGTGAGTTGTATTCCAAGGTATTTTATTCTTTTTGTAGCAATTGTGAATGGCAGTTCGTTCTTGATTTGGCTCTCTTTAAGTCTGTTATTGGTGTAGAGGAAGGCTTGTGATTTTTGCACGCTGATTTTATATCCTGAGACTTTGCTGAAGTTGCTTATCAGTTTCTGGAGTTTTTGGGCTGAGGTGATGGGGTCTTCTAGGTATACTATCATGTCGTCTGCAAATAGAGACAATTTGGCTTCCACCTTTCCTATTTGAATACCCTTTATTTCTTTTTCTTGCCTGATTGCTCTGGCTAGAACTTCCACTACTATATTGAATAGAAGTGGTGATAGAGGGCATCCTTGTCTAGTGCCGGATTTCAAAGGGAATGCTTCCAGTTTTTGCCCATTAAGTATGATATTGGCTGTTGGTTTGTCATAAATAGCTTTTATTACTTTGAGATACGTTCCATCGATACCGAGTTTATTGAGGGTTTTTAGCATAAAGGGCTGTTGAATTTTGTCAAATGCCTTCTCTGCATCAATTGAGATAATCATGTGGTTTTTGTTTTTGGTTCTGTTTATGTGGTGAATTACACTGATAGACTTGTGTATGTTGAACCAGCCTTGCATCCCCGGGATGAATCCTACTTGATCATGATGAATAAGTTTTTTGATTGGCTGTTGCAATCGGCTTACCAATATTTTATTGAAGATTTTTGCATCTATGTTCATCATAGATATTGGCCTGAAGTTTTCTTTTCTTGTTGGGTCTCTGCCGGGTTTTGGTATCAGGATGATATTGGTCTCATAGAATGATTTGGGAAGGATTCCTTCTTTTTGGATTATTTGGAATAGTTTCAGAAGAAATGGTACCAGCTCCTCTTTGTGTGTCTGGTAGAATTCGGCTGTGAACCCGTCTGGACCTGGGCTTTTTTTGTGTGGTAGGCTCTTAATTGCTGTCTCGACTTCTGCCCTTGTTATTGGTCTATTCATAGTTTCAGCTTCCTCCTGGTTTAGGCTTGGGAGGACACAGGAGTCCAGGAATTTATCCATTTCTTCCAGGTTTACTAGTTTATGTGCATAGAGTTGTTTGTAATATTCTCTGATGATGGTTTAAATTTCTGTGGAGTCTGTGGTGATTTCCCCTTTATCATTTTTTATTGCATCTATTTGGTTGTTCTCTCTTTTATTTTTAATCAATCTGGCTAGTGGTCTATTTTGTTGATCTTTTCAAAAAAACCAGCTCTTGGATTTATTGATTTTTTTGGAGGGTTTTTCGTGTCTCAATCTCCTTCAGTTCAGTTCTGATCTTAGTTATTTCTTGTCTTCTGCTGGGTTTTGAGTTTTTTTGATCTTGCTCCTCTAGCTCTTTCAATTTTGACGATAGGGTGTCAATTTTGGATCTCTCCATTCTTCTCATATGGGCACTTATTGCTATATACTTTCCTCTAGAGACTGCTTTAAATGTGTCCCAGAGATTCTGGCATGTTGTGTCTTCGTTCTCATTGGTTTCGAAGAACTTCTTTATTTCTGCCTTCATTTCGTTGTTTATCCAGTCAACATTCAAGAGCCAGTTGTTCAGTTTCCATGAAGCTGTGCGGTTCTGGGTTGGTTTCTGAATTCTGAGTTCTAACTTGATTGCACTATGGTCTGAGAGGCTGTTTGTTATGATTTCAGTTGTTTTGCATTTGCTGAGCAGTGCTTTACTTCCAATTATGTGGTCAATTTTAGAGTAGGTGTGATGTGGTGCTGAGAAGAATGTATATTCTATGGATTTGTGGTGGAGAGTTCTGTAAATGTCTATCAGGTTTGCTTGCTCCAGGTCTGAGTTCAAGCCCTGGATATCCTTGTTGATTTTCTGTCTGGTTGATCTGTCTAATATTGACAGTGGAGTGTTAAAGTCTCCCACTATTATTGTGTGGGAGTCTAAGTCTCTTTGTAAGTTGTTAAGAACTTGCCTTATGTATCTGGGTGCTCCTGTATTGGGTCCATATATGTTTAGGATCGTTAGCTCTTCTTGTTCTATCTATCCTTTTACCATTATGTAATGGCCTTCTTTGTCTCTTTTGATCTTTGTTGCTTTAAAGTCTATTTTATCAGAGATGAGAATTGCAACTCCTGCTTTCTTTTGCTCTCCATTTGCTTGGTAAATCTTCCTCCATCCCTTTATTTTGAGCCTTTGTGTATCCTTGCTTGTGAGATTGGTTTCCTCGATACAGCACACTGATGGGTTTTGGATTTTTATCCAATTTGCCAGTCTGTGTCTTTTGATTGGTGCATTTAGTCCATTTACATTTAGGGTTAATATTGTTATGTGTGAATTTGATACTGCCATTTTGATGCTAGCTGGCTGTTTTGCCCGTTAGTTGTTGTAGATTCTTCATTATGTTGATGCTCTTTAGCATTTAGTATGATTTTGGAATGGCTGGTATTGGTTGTTCCTTTCTATGTGTAGTGCCTCTTTCAGGAGCTCTTGTAAAGCAGGCCTGGGGGTGACAAAGTCTCTGAGTACTTGCTTGTTCACAAAGGATTTTATTTTTCCTTCACTGCTGAAGCTCAGTTTGGCTGGATATGAAATTCTGGGTTGAAAGTTCTTTTCTTTAAGGATGTTGAATATTGGCCCCCACTCTCTTCTGGCTTGTAGAGTTTCTGCCGAGAGATCTGCTGTGAGTCTGATGGGCTTCCCTTTGTGGGTGACCCGACCTTTCTCCCTGGCTGCCCTTAGTATTTTCTCCTTTATTTCAACCTTGTTGAATCTGACGATTATGTGCCTTGGGGTAATTTTTGTATTTTTAATAGAGACGGGGTTTTATCACATTGGTCAGGCTGGTCTCAAACTTCTTACCTTATGATCTGCCTGCCTTGGCCTCCCAAAGTGCTGGGATTACAGGCGTGAGCCACCACACCCGGCTATTTTTTTTAAAAAATGTAAAAAGAAAAAAATGTTCATCTTGGTCTTGGATGAACAAAAAAGGGGGGTGGGTAGTTATGCAGAAGTGGGCCTGGAGCTGAGTTTGGGAATGGCCAAAGAGCAGAACTGAGTTCTGGGATACTCCTGGGGCGGGGAGGGTTGGATGGAAATGGAGGAATGGTGGAGGGGAGAATAAGAGGTTCGGATGGGAAATGAATAAGGAGAGGGTGATCATGGGAGTAGTGTTGGATTTGAATGGTTGCAGTGGTCAGGGACTTATTTAAAGGGCATAGATGCCTCATATCAAACTAGAAGTTGTTTGCATGGCAGCACAGTCCACCCCTGGCTTTTCTGTCTTGAGTAAAGCATGTTTTGTTTTTTAGTAGACTTGAAATTAAGGCTGAGTTCCATCTTGGGGATTATGGACAAGATGCAGGACAAGACCAGAATTGCCGGGTTGGGTCACAGCCAAGCAGGAATTTGGAACCTGTAGTGACTGGGGGAGTTTATGCTCTCCCAAGGATTCAAGCCCCAGATCCATGGGTGGGGTTTGAGCAATTTCTTGTCAATCTTGAGAGCATGGTGATCTCAGCTAGGGTGTTTAGTTTATTTGGACAGACCTGCTGTCCAGAATATATTCTTTTTTTTTTTTTTTTTTTTTTTTTTTGAGACAGAGTCTCACTCTGTCATCAGGCTGGATTAGAGTGTTGTTATCTCAGCTCACTACAATCTCCGCCTCCCAGGTTCAAGCAATTCTCCTGCCTCAGCCTCCCAAATAGCTGGGACTACAGGTGCATGCCACCACAACCAGCCCATTTTTGTATTTTTAGTAGAGACAGGGTTTCACCATATTGGCCAGGATAGTCTCCATCTCCTGACTTCATGGTCTGCCCACCTTGGCCTCCCAAAATGGGATTGCAGGTGTTAGCCACCGTGCCCAGCCTAGCCAGATTATATTCTAAGGATATCATCTGGCAAGTACATAAAGATGTTCATTATACTGGTACTTAAAATAGTTTTTAAAAAATCTACCCAGTTGGTTTGGGGGCTAGTTATAAAATTAATGGCACATGCTTCTACAGTAGAATTTATTTCCCTTCTTTTTTTTTCCCTGTAACTATAGGGGTCTTCTATGTTGCTCAAGCTGGTCTTGAACTCCTGGTCTAAAGCAGTAGTCCGGCCTCGGCCTCAGCCTCTCAAAGTGCTGGGATTGGCCGGGCACTGTAATCCCAGCACTTTGGGAGGCCGAGGCGGGTGGATCACGAGGTCAAGAGATCGAGACCATCCTGGTCAACATGGTGAAACCCGGCTCTACTAAAAATACAAAAAATTAGCTGGGCATGGTGGCGCGTGCCTGTAATCCCAGCTACTCAGGAGGCTGAGGCAGGAGAATTGCCTGAACCCAGGAGGCGGAGGTTGTGGTGAGCCGAGACTGCGCCATTGCATTCCAGCCTGGGTAACAAGAGCGAAACTCCGTCTCAAAAAAAAAAAAGTGCTGGGATTACTGGCATGAGACACCATGCCAAAGCCAAGAATATAACTTTTAATTCTTAAAAGGCATACATACTGCTAACTCTGCCTCATCTCTGTTTAGGAGGGAGCTAGGATGGGTGGTGAAAGGGCTGCTCTAGTCTGTGGTCTGCAGGGAAGGGGGAGCCTAGACTCTCCCTCCTCCCCACCCACTCCCCTTCTTTCTCCCTCTTCTACCCTATTCTGGTGCCCCCTACCCTGTTCAGCTGACCAGGCCAGCTGGTTGCTCACGGTCTCCACAGTCATGTTGGCAGCCTCTTCATCTTGGAACAGGCCTTGGACCTGCTGCAGGTCGCCGGGGAACAGGGCATGGTGGACAGCTGGGTCTCCACAGGAACGGTGAGGCCTAGTGAGTCGAGCCCGGGGACTTGATGGGCACCTTTCTCTCCGGCACTGTTGGGCAGCTGCCTGCCGCCAGTCTTCCCATTCCAGCCACTCCCGCTGTAAGCGGAGAGAGCGCAGCGTGGAGGAGGTGAAGGGGAAGGTCTCCCTTGCCATGGGTGAGGCCCAGGGGTTTGGGCAGGGGCACCTGGGCAAAGCCTGGTTCCCTTGACCCGACTACCTTCCTTGCTCTGAGGAGCCACCCTGCCCCCTCTGCTGTGAGCCAGAGAAAGCAGCAGCTGAGGCTATAAATAGGTTGTTTGCTGCTCTGGTAAACACAGTTTGCTCAGAGTCATGATCTTGGTGCTGGCCCAACCCCCAGCCCAGGTCGAGGACCAGCCCCTGCCCCTGATGATACCCTCTGGTTGGTCAGCAGACCCTCAGCTGAGGCCACCCCTGAACCCCAGTATCTGCATCCTCCCTTGTCTCTAAAGTGAGCATCTCGGGTTGGCAAGGTCCAGGGTGTTTGAGAAGGTCAGTCATGAAAATGGGCAGGGCTGGAAGACAAGGTGCCTCCATCCTCTCTGATGTTGGCTGGAGGGCAGGAGCCACCCACCACTGGCCCACGTGGAGAAGATAGGGCTGACCTCAGCACAGGAGGTAAGGCAAGGTCAAGATAGTTCCTGAATAGGTGAGCAGCTCTTCCCAGCATCTGCAGTAACAGCAATAACTCTGTAATAACTCTGTACATATGTACAGAGTTTCACAGTGTTTAAATCACATTCATATCCATTTTCACCCAGGGGACCATACTTCCCAGCCCATGCAGTAATCAATAAACTTAGTTTGAGCACTTTGGGAGGCCAAGGCGGGTGGATCACCTGAGGTGAGGAGTTTGAGACCAGCCTGGCCAACATGGAGAAACCCCATCTCTACTAAAAATACAAAAATTAGCTGGGTGTGGTGGGGAGTGTCTGTAATCACAGCTAATCGGGAGGCTGAGGCAGGAGAATCACTTGAACCAGGGAGCCGAGATCATGCCCACTGCACTTCAGCCTGGCGACAGAGCGAGGCTGTCTCTAAAAATAAAATAAAGTTGGTTTAGATTATAAATGAAATTATCACAAACACACACCTCTGAGATGTGTGATCTTATCTCTCTCTTTTTTTTTTGAGATGGAGTCTCACTCTGTAGCTCAGGCTGGAGTGCAGTGGTGTGATCTCCATTCACTGCAACTCCGCCTCTCAGGTTCAAGCAATTCTGCCTCAGCCTCCCAATTAGCTGGGACTACAAGCACACGCTGCCATGCCTGGCTACGTTTTTGTATTTTAGTAGAGACTGGGTTTCCCCATGTTGCCCAGGCTGGTCTCAAACTCCTGTGTTGCCCAGGCTGTTCTCAAACTCCTGAGCTCAGGCAATCCGCCCGCCTCAGTCTCCCAAAATGCTGAGATTATAGGCATGAGACACCATGTCCAACCCTTATCTCTGTTTTACAGATGAGGAACCTAAGGCTTAACAAAGTAATCTACTGGTTCAGGGTCACAGTTTGTGAGAGGCAGAGTCAGGACCCCACATAGATGGTGTGCTTTGGGCCAAGAATGGTGGCTCATGCCTGTAATTCTAACACTTTGGGAGGCTGAGGCCAGAGGATTGCTTGAGCCTAGGAATTTCAGGCCATCCTGGGCAACAAAGTGAGACCTGCATCTCTCTTTTTTTTGAGGGGGAGTCTCACCCTGTCACCCAGGGTGGAGTACAGGCCACCACGCCTGGTCTCTCCATCTCTTTAAAAAAAAAAAAAAAAAAAAAGATGGTGCATTTTTTGGCTCCAGCTGTTGCAGCCACGTGGCAGCCTCCCCCATTCTCCAAGCAGGACAGACTGGTCTCTAGAAACTGCCTTCAATCATTCTTTTTTCTCGATATGTCACCCAGGCTGGAGTGCAGTGGCATGATCTTGGCTCACTGCAACCTCTGCTTCCTGGGGTTAAAGCGATTCTCTTGCCCAGCCTCCCGAGTAGCTGGGATTACATGCCACCATGCCCAGCTGATTTTGTATTTTTAATAGTAGGTTTCGCCATGTTGGCCAGGCTGGTCTCAAACTCCTGACCTCAGGCAGTCCACCTACCTCAGCCTCCCAAAATGCTGGCATTACAGGCATGAGTCACAGTGCCCGGCCCCTTCAATCATTCTTGATTTTTTTTTTTTAACCCAGCTGCTTAGGGGGCTCACATGGCTGGCCTGAGGAGAGCCAAGGGGTTGACCTGGAAACTCTGGGACTGGACCTGAGATGTTCAAGCCACAGACCTGTTCACTCTTAGGAGAAAGTGCTGTGCTTCCAGGAGCCTCTAGGGGGAGGAATGAGGCCGTGAAACCGCACCAGCTGGTGTGCCTGCCAAGCTGGGGAAGGGGAGGGCACTGCCTCAAAAACTCTTCTCACCTGAGCTCACTCAGTGCGCAGTGGCCTGCAGGCAGGGCTGGTCTGGCTCCTTCCCCTGCTGCCCATCCTGCCTCCTGGCCCTGCAGCAGCACCTTGCCAGTGATCTTTCATTCCTTCCTCTCCCTAAAAAGCCCTTCACACAAGCAAGTTCTAGCTCCCAGCCTCACATTTTCAGGCACCATCTCAAGTTCATCCCCTCAATGCCTTAAACCTGGATCAACTCAGCCTCTCACCTGGTGTTTTTCCCTCTGGCCATATCCCTTCTACTCCAATGCAGGAATGATTTAAAATGGTTAATTCCCTTGCTTAAAAACTGCTGGCAGCCGGGCGTGGTGGCTCACACCTGTAATCCCAGCACTGAGGTGGGTGGATCACCTGAGGTCAGAAGTTCGAGACCAGCCTGACCAATATGGTGAAACCCCATCTTTTAAAAAAAAACAAAAACAACTGCTGGCCAGAGGCAGTGGCTTACACCTATAATCCTAGCACTTTGAGAGGTGGGCAGATCACAAGGTCAGGAGTTAAAGACCAGCCTGGCCAAAATAGAGAAACCCCGTCTCTACGAAAAATACAAAAATTAGCCAGGCGTGGTGGCAGGCGCCTGTAGTCCCAGCTACTATGGAGGCTGAGGCAGGAGAATCACTTGAACCCAGAAGGCCAAGATTCTGCCACTGCACTTCAGCCTGGACGACAGAGCAAGACTCTGTCTCCAAACAAAAACCTTCTGCTGACTTTCAATACCTATCCTTTCCTTTAATTTTTTTTTTTAAATAAGGCTCCAAATCTTGGCCTCAAGTAGTCCTCCCATGTCAGCCTCTCGAATTGCTGTGATTACTGGTGTGGCCCCATGTCACTCACATAGGGTAGCATCCTCATCACGGCTCCCCACAACCATTCCATCAGGCTAATCCCTTAGCTCAGAATTCCCTTGACCCCGTCCTCAGGGTCTACCCCTAAGGTCACCTGCTCTGGGGAGAGGTCTCTTCGGCAACCTGTTGCCCAACTCCTACAGTTCCAGCCACTGCCCAGTCTGTACTCTCAAAGTACGGGGACACATTGTAAAGCACCTATCCGTGCTGTGTGCGTTTGCCATGCTGGATGTGGGTTCCAGAGCAGGCTCTGGCACAATCGGAGCACTTGGCTCATGGCAGGCAGGCCTCTTATGTGTGGCACATTGAACGAAGGTCCCTATTCTCTGCCAGAGCAAATACTCATCCATCCACCCGCCCGCTCAAGTCGGTGGCAGTAGCCTGGGCTTTTTCTGGCACTGCCCTTAGCTCACTGTTCACTCACTCTTTGCCTGGTCTCAAGTCTCTTGGTGACATTCCAGGTTGGGGGATCCCAGAGGAGGAATGAGATCATACAGAGCAAAAGTTTGGAAATCCTCAGAGAAAGGCACCTCTATAAATGCAGCCGTGATTAACCCTGTTGGCATCAATTCAGTGTGTTAATTGCCCCGCCAACGGCCTGGCTGGGCACCCACAGCTGGGTTCCCAGGGTTGAGAATCTGGCAAGGCTGGTTGGGACCAAGAGGGGCCAAGGCAGGTGGGCGTCCCCTTCCTCCCTGAGGCACATAACAGTCACAGCCTAGCCTCTCCCCTGCCTTCTTGCCTCACAGGCCTGAAGGTACCCTAACAGCTCAGTCCCAAGATGCCACTATACTGTCCCCTTGGTCTGTAGCGTTAGCGTCCTGAGGTCAGAAAAAGGAGGCCTTGACTTCAACCTGGAAGGAACAGGGCAGGTGATCAGATGTCCAGCCTGCCTTCTGGGAACTCAGAGCCTGTGGGTGGTGAAACACACCAGAAGCCAGGATGTGAGCAGGGGGACCAGGGCTTATGGGTGTCAAGAATGGGGAATAGGCCCAAGGCATGGGCGGGGGAGGTATGTTTTTAGAGACGAGATCTCCCTGTTTCCCAGACTGGTCTCAACCTTATGGGCTCAAGTGATCCTCTCACCTCAGCCTCCCAAGTGGCTGGGACTACAGGTGCATGCTGCCAGTCCCAGCTGTGGGGGTTTAGGTGCAGGAAGATTCCAGTGTAGATGGGGAGTTAGCAGGGAGTAGAGGGTGGGAGAGGAGGAAGTGCATGGTAGGTTCAGGTAGGAAGACCCAATGGGAATGTGAAGGGACCAGGATGCAGGGGAATTAGCCCCTTATTGCCCTGGTCTTGTAGCAGGAAAGCCTGCTAGAACAGGGCCCCGCTGTAATCAGCAGGTAGCTGAACAGTTCTCAAAGCGCTTGCTCAATTCAGCCTTAAGACTGGGATCCAGTGGGGCACAGTGGCTCACATGTGTAATCCCAGCACTTTGGGAGGCCAAGGTGGGTGGATCACCTGAGGTTGGGAGTTCAAGACGAGCCTGATCAACATGGAGAAACCCTGTCTCTACTAAAAATACAAAAGTTAGCTGGGCATGGTGGTGCATGCCTGTAATCCCAACTATTGGGGAGGCCGAGGCAGGAGAATTGCCTGAACCCGGGAGGCGGAGGTTGCTGTGAGCCAAGATTATGTCATTGCATTCCAGCCTGGGCAACAAGAGCAAAACTCCATCTCAAAAAAAAAAAGTTAATTAGCTGGGCATGGTGGCACACACCAGTAGTCCATTACTTGGGAGGCTGAGATGGGAAGATTGCTTGACCTTGGAGATCAAGGCTGCCGTGAGCCATGATCACACCACTGCACTGCACTCATTTGGTGACAAAGTGAGACCATGTCTTTTTTTTTTTTTTTTTTGAGACTTAGTTTCGCTGCTGTTACCCAGACTGGAGTGCAATGGCACGATCTCGGCTCACCACAACCTCTGCCTTCTGGGTTCAAGCAATTCTCCTGCCTCAGCCTCCCAAGTAGCTGGGACTACAGGCGTGCACCACCATGCCCAGCTAATTTTTGTATTTTTAGTAGAGACGGGGTTTCACCTTGTTGACCAGGATGGTCTCGATCTCTTGACCTCGTGATCTACCCGCCTCAGCCTCCCAAAGTACTGGGATTATAGGCGTGAGCTAACGCGCCCGGCCGAGACCATGTCTTTTAAAATGAAAAGACTGGAATTCATGGGATCAGCCTCTTTGGGTAAAGGAGATTAACACTTCCCCCCAGAGGAGTGCCAAGCCCATGCCCATGGAAGGCCTGCCTCCCAGCTGCCTAGGGCAGGCTGAGGCTGACACTGAGGCAGGAGGGGCTGGCAGTCAAACAGGGCTATTTATTTTATTTACTTACTCAAGAGATAGGGTCTCACCATCTTGCCCAGGCTGTACTTGAACTCCTGGGCTCAAGCAATCCTTCTACCTCAGCCTCTTAAAATGCCAGGAGTACAAGTGTAAGCCTCCACACTTGGCCCAAACTGGGCTCTTTAACCTGCCTCCTCTTGCCCATGAGTTGGGAGAGTTTTCCCAACTCTGCTTCCAGAAAGGAAAACAAGGTTGGCAACTCGGTATAATTAGACCTTTCATACCCACCCATGCCCCTTGTCCACCTTTAGTCTAAAAAGTGGTACAGTGAAGCCACAGCAACAAAGAGTTGCTTGGCAACAAAATTAAGTAGTTTGAGATCATATCCCAAAGTATAAAATAAATACCTGTGAGTCCATGCTGATATAAATGGATGACTGAATAAATGAGGGAAAACAGGCACATCTCCCATGCAGGAGAATTCCAAATAAACTGTAAATATTCTGCCCTTAAGGAGGTAGAACATAATTCCCCACTTCTTAAATGTGGACTACACAAAGTGACTTTCTTCCAAGGGTCCAGAGACACCTGGCAAAGCTTACCTCAGTCAGGTGATCAAAGTCAGCATGAGCCCTTGAGATGTGGCAAGAATAGCACCTGACTTCTGGTCTTCCTCTCCAAAACCCAAAACCCCAGTCTAGTCATGAGGAAATATCAGACAAATCCTGATAGAAGGGCTTCCCTACCATATGCCTGTCCAGTACTCCCCAAAACTATAAGGTCATCAGAAACAGGGAAGGTTTAAGAAACCATCACATCCAAGAGGCAGGATGATTATGAGATGGGATTCTGAGGGGAAAAGGACATTAGGGGGAAACTGAGTAAATCTAAAGTATGGAGTCTAGTTAATAATATATCAATAATGGCTCATTGTGACAAATGTACCATATTAACGTAAGGTGTTAACAATAGTGGAGACCACACCTGTAATCCCAGCTTCAGGAGGCTGAGGCAAGAGAACCTCTTGAACCTGGGAGGCAGAGGTTGCAGTGAGCAGAGACTGCACCACTGCACTCTAGCCTGGGTGACAGAGCAAGACTCCGTCTCAAAAATAAATAGTAACTGAAAAACTGGGTGTGGGCTATGTGGGAACTCTCCATACTATCTCTGCAATAATTCTATAAATACAAAACTGTCTAAAAGTATATAAAAAAGAAAAAAAGAGAGAGAAAGAGTTGCCTGAGCCCTGCTCTGGCCACACAGCACTGGCAGGACAGTTAGGTAGGAAGCAGCAGGGCTGGAAAGGAAAGGGAGGCAGGGGCAGCAGGGGCTGCTTTATTTCACAAGGTACAACAGGCTACACCTCTGTCCTGCACCTGGGAACCTTGGGCACAGATGAGCAGAGCAACCACAGGGCTGAAGAGACAAAGCAGAGGAAGCCTGAGCGTGCTCCTCCCCTGTGCGGAGGGGGAGGTTGTCATTGCTGTGGTAAGGCTCCTTTTAGCCCCTCAGCTGTCCAGGGGCTAGGGCGTGAAGGGACAAGAAAACCAGGCCCAATATCCTCTAAAGTTAAACTGAGACAGGAGAGGGACACCCAAAGCAAGGGTGACATGTCTTTCCTGTTGGCTGGAGAGCCAGTCTCTGGCTGGGTTCTGGTGCCAATGGCGAAGGAAGGCCCAAGGTGAGGGCAGCGCAGAACATGAGAATCCTCAGAGAAAACACCCAGGGTGGAAGCAACCACAGAAGTCCCCTGCTGTATCCACTCTCCAGTCGTGCTGGTCGCCTTCTCCCCCTTGGATGTGACACACCCACAGCTGCCTGCTCACGGTGGGTGTCCTGCGTTGGGGCAGTCTCAACCACTGGTCTCACAGAAGAAGTCCTCAGGGAGCTCACTCAGGAGTCCATCAAGGTCATCTACAGAGAGGGTAATGATGGGTAGCCTTAGAGACAACATCAGGATTCTGTGTGACTCAGGTCCAAAATTTCTTCCCTTCAGGAGGGCCTGGTTGTCTAGCTGGGCAGGCGGCTCCTCCAGGCAATGGTACCCATGCCATTGAGCCTGAGGGTGGCCTGACTTCCACCTTCCCTCTGCTCCCCTTGTACCCATACATGACAGAAGGCAGGGGTGTAATCCCCTGGGCCTCACTGGCTGCTCCTCTCCTTCCATCCAGTCACAGTGCCAAACAGGAAGGCTTCAGAGGTCACCTAGTGCTACACTCTCATTGGCTGAGGGAGAAAGAGGGCTGGGAAAAGCCATTAGATGTGTTTAGAGTTACACAGTTCCTTAGTTGGCTTCTCATCTGACATTGGAAAACATCACCCCTTCCTCAAAGTGCCTGTGTAAAACTACAGTTCTTATATGTGGTACTTATGTCTCAGAACTTGGACAGAGCTGACCTTGATAATCCCTAGCAACATTATTTACTAACAGCAGCTAATACTGACTGAGTGCTTGCTCTGTGCCTCAATAACCATCCATAGATAGGACATCTGCGGGTAGCTCTGTTATCACCCACTTTACCTGAGAGAACAGGGTTTCAGGAGGTAAAACACCTTGCCCAAGGTGAGCACACTGAGGCTCCATCTGACACCAGAACCACTGCTGCCAACTAGAAAACTCCTGCCTACTGGATGGGATCAGGAAACTCTGGGAGTAAGACTGTCTGTAAGCTACACCCAAGAGACTAGCTCTGCATATGGCAAGAGCACTCAGTAAAAGTTTGGGGAGCATTCACGATTCCATTATGGTGACTGGCACTGTACCCAGGGAGGTAGGACTGGAATTTGCTTATAACAAAAAAGGTTGCCCTGCATTAGCTATTCTGTGACTGTCTAGAGAAACATGATATGAAATGAAGGGGAATGGCAATTGGCATGGGCCTAGGAAACTAGGAATCAGGATAAGAATCAATCAGTATTGGCCGGGCACGGTGGCTCATGCCTGTAATCCCAGCACTTTGGGAGGCCAAGGCGAGTGGATCATGAGGTCAAGAGATCGAGACCATCCTGGTCGACGTGGTGAAACCCCACCTCTACTAAAAATACAAAAAATTAGCTGGGCATGGTGGCGCGTGCCTGTAATCCCAGCTACTCAGGAGGCTGAGGCAGGAGAATTGCCTGAACCCAGGAGGCGGAGGTTGCGGTGAGCCGAGATCGCGCCATTGCACTCCAGCCTGGGTAACAAGAGCGAAACTCCATCTCAAAAAAAAAAAAAAAAAGAATCAATCAGTATTTGGGCAGGACACAGTGGCTCACGCCTGTAATCACAGCACTTTGGGAGGTTGAGGTGGGCAGATCATAAGGTCAGGAGATCAAGACCAGCCTGGCCAACATGGTGAAACCCCCGCTCTACTAAAAATACAAAAATTAGCCAGGTGTGGTGGCAGGGCACCTGTAATCCCAGCAACTCAGGAGGCTGAGGCAGGAGAATCCCTTGAAACTAGGAGGCAGAGGTTGCAGTGAGCCAAGATCATGCCATTGCACTCCAGCCTGGGTGATAGAGCAAGACTCCATCTCAAAAAAAAAAAAAAATCAGTATTTCTCTCCAGCACTATCCAGCCACCATTAGCAGCTGCCTGCTTGCAGGTCTGTCCCTATACTGAAGATATGACACCAGCCCTAATATTCTATAGTTAACTCTCTGTGACTACCAGCAACCTGGTGATGCCTCGACTTGTCTCACAAAGAAAGAGTGCAGGCTTCCAGGCAATGCAAGATTCCAGCATGAGGGATGTATGCTTTTTCACAAGATAGAATGGCCTTTATGGTTTATCCATTGGGTACACTGTGAATTAGGTTTAGTGTGAGAACACCTATCCATAATCCCATGAACTCTGGAGCCAGACAGGATTGAATTTTTGGAATTGAAAAGCTAAAGATCAGGCTGAGCGTGGTAGGTCATGCCTGCCATCCCAGTACTTTGGGAGGCAGAGACAGAAGGATCACTTGAGCGCTAGCAGTTCAAGACTAGCCTGGGCAACATGGCAAGACTCCATCTCTGCAAAAATTTTTACAAGTTGCTGGGCATGGTGGCACATGCCTGTAGTACCAGCTACTTGGGAGGCTGAGGTGGGAGGACTGCTTGAGCCTACCTGGGAGGCCGAGGCTGCAGTGAGCCATGTTCATGACACTGCACTCCAGCCTGGGCAACAGAATGAGACCCTGTCTCAAAAATTAAAATTAAAATTAAAAAAGCTAAGGACTAGATCCTGAATGGTGTTAGTTTCACCTGGGTAATGCTGCCTCCTGAGGAAGCAGCTGGCCTGACCACAAGGGGTCTGCATTTGGGCCTCACTGGTTTAGCCTGGTTCTCCCACAAACCATGTACTCCCACAAACTCCTCAGCACTCCTCTTAGCTTTGTCAGGATGGGAAATCTGCCTCTGTGGTCCAGTCATCAGCCCACAGAGGACTCAAGAGTATAGCACAAAGACAGCAGATGGACAGAGGATAGTGATGTTTCCTCCTTGTGGTTGATGTACATAACCTGGAAATGGGGGAAACCTGTGGATGACACTTTGTTTCATGAGGCTCCGCCCCATCACACTGTTAACGAGTTTGTGGCCTGCAGCCTTGCCAAACAAGACACTGTATTTGATTTCTGTAAGATTATAAAAGATCCAAAGATGTAGCCAGGAGAATTCTGGTTCAGCTATTCAACAGGCAATAGGAGAACCTCTCTTGCTCCCAGATGGGCTGACTGCCTTACCTGCTTCTGGGAGTTTTTCCTCAGGGGACACACCTGCTTCTAGGTTTTGAGCTGTTGTTCTAAAGCCTTCCTCAGGCTTTGCAGCCACATCATGCTGGAAGCCGCCTGAATCCTGGGGACAGAGGATCTGGTTACCAATGCCTATGCCCCTGAAATCCCTTCAGATGGTACCATCTCAACCCAGACAACAAAGGAACAGGTGGTGGCTCAGGAAAGAAACAAGATGGAGGAGTATGGCAGGGGCCAGTCACCGAGGCCCATGCTGAAGGGAGGGAGCCAAAACACCAAAACACCTAAAGCAGCAGATAATTTAATAAAACAAAACAAAAAAACAAACCTTTTTTGGCTGATTTTCTTTCCTAGTTCTGTTGGTATCTAATGTTTTAGGGATTCTCTTTTTTTTTTTTGAGATGGAGTTTCCCTCTTGTTACCCAGGCTGGAGTGCAATGGCACAATCTCTGCTCACCGCAACCTCCGCCTCCTGGGTTCAGGCAATTCTCCTGCCTCTGCCTCCTGAGTAGCTGGGATTACAGGCACGCACCACCATGCCCAGCTAATTTTTTGTATTTTTAGTAGAGACGGGGTTTCACCATGTCGACCAGGATGGTCTCGATCTCTTGACCTTGTGATCCATCCGTCTCGGCCTCCCAAAGTGCTGGGATTACAGGCATGAGCCACCGCACCCAGCCTTGTTTTAGGGATTCTATATAACTACAGCAGAGAGTGAAAAGGCCATTCAGAAATACATTGAGGAGTTAGCCTGGGATTTAAAATTAGCTGTTAACAATCCCCAAAGGAATATATAGCTAATATATGGGCAGGTAATTAAAACTGGTAATTTAGGCCAGGCGCAGTGGCTCATACCTATAATCCCAGCACTTTGTGAGGCCAAGGCGGCAAGATCGCTTGAGGTCAGGAGTTTGAGACCAGCCTGGCCAACATAGTGAAATCCCATCTCTACAAAAACCCAAAAACTAGCTAGGTGTGGTGGCAGGCATCTGTAATCCCAGCTATTTGGAAGGCTGAGGCAGAAGAATTGCTTGAACCCGGGAGGTAGAGGTTGCAGTGAACCGAGAACATGGCACTGCGCTCCAGCCTGGGTGACGGAGTGAGACTCCATCTCAAAAAAATAAACAAATAAGTAAAAACTGGTAATTAAATGGTTAACTAGGGTTAGCCCTAGGAAATAGGAGTGGGAAGGGTGGGATCTATCTTTTGCTTATTCTGTGCTATTTCGGTTTATTTCAAAGAAAGGTAGGCTGGGCACAATGGCTCACGCCTGTAATCCCAACACTTTGGGAGGCCAAGATAAGCCAATTACCTCTGAGGTGAGGAGTTCGGGACCAGCCTAACCAGTATGTCAAAACTCCATCTCTACTAAAAAATACAAAAAAAGGGCCAGACGCAGTGACTCACGCCTGTAATCCCAGCACTTTGGGAGACCAAGGCAGGTGAATCATGAGGTCTGGAGATTGAGACCAGCCTGGCCAACATGGTGAAACCATGTCTCTACTAAAAATAAAAAAATTATCTGGGCATGGTGTCGGGCACCTGTAATCCCAGCTACTCAGGAGGCTGAGGCAGGAGAATCACATGAATCCAGGAGGCAGAGGTTGCAGTGAGCCGAGATTGTACCACTGCACTCCAGCCTGGCAACAGAGCAAGACTCCATCTCAAAAAACAAACAAAAAAATTAGCTGGGCATGGTGGCACATGTCCATAGTACCAGCTGTTCAGGAGACTGAGGTGGGAGAATCACTTGAATCTGGGAGGCAGAGGTTGCAGGAAGCCAAGGTCACGCCACCACACTCCAGCCTGGGCGACAGAGCAAAACTGTCTTGAAAAAAAAAAAAAGTAAAAGAAAGGGTATTTTTTGGAAGTGGGGTGGAGGAGCTAAGGGGAAAGATGAGGAAAATGGAAGTGGAAAGTTGGAGCTTAGACTAAAACCTCTGTCTAAGATGATTAGAGGTCATCAAGTCAAACGTACTACAGATGAAGCAACAGCAAAGGAGGAGACAGGACTTGCCCAAGGTCAGAGTACACGTTTTCAGTACACAAGCCCCAGGTCTCCTGACCCCAGGCCAGGATCCTGGGATGGTGGTGGGGGCAGGGCATATCAAGCCCAGGCTCTGCACTCTCACCATGGAGTGGATCTGCCTGTAAGCCCATGCTCACCTCCCAAAAATGCCCGATGCTTGTCTCAGTTCCTAAAGAGGATGTCCCCACCAGTGTTCTGTGCAGCTTCCCCCTCATTTAGCAGAAGAAGAGGCCAGGAGGGAAGATACAGAGCAGGTGCTGGCTCACTTGACAGGCCATTTGTAGCTTACTGTTCTCTGAATTGCCACTTGTGGCAGATCTGACCCTTGGTCATTTACTGCCACCACCCCCTGGTAGGCCCTCCACTTGGTTAGTTCTCAAGTGACTCCTATCCTCTCAGATGTTCAAGCCTGCCATCAGACACTCAGGGATCACCAAAAAGCCAGCTGCTCCTCTAGGTACTGTTACTGAGCCATCTGGCAGGCGGCTGGATGAGGGATAGGAGAAGATGGTCCTGTCCCCAAAGATACTTTTTCACCTCAGAGAACCTGTCCCCGTTTAGACCTCTGCTCCACAGGGTGGAAGAAAGGAAGAAATCAGAAGATCCAAGCAGAAGGAAGGCCTTACCATTCCTCTATTCCATCCTGCTCCTCTTACCTTGGAGAAGCTCCCATCCCCAGAATCCGGGCTGTAAATATGGACCAGGTTGTTGGGTGTCACGTTGAGGTAGTGATTTCGAAGTGAAGGAGAAAACACTCCAATCTGAAGTCAGGGAAGGGGAAGGTCAATGTCCTAATGGAGCATTCAGAGGTGTCAGATGGCCACCTGCCTTTCACTTGGTGTCCTCTGCCTAACCTTGGTGCCAGAGGAGAACCATTTGCCACACTCTCCCCCAACACAATCCTCCATCCGCATCCACCCTGACGAATGGGGGCCAGCTCAAGGGCCACAAACCTTCCCTCAGCTCCTCAAGCCAGGGCCTAGCAATGGTTCAGCCACTCCATGCCTGGTGTTGTAGAGGAAGGTAGCCAGATATACAAAGAGACAGACATGGCGGGGGCAAGGGGGTCTCTCCAGGGGGCAGTGGTGTGGAGAGCTGCTCCCCATACCTCCTTCAGCAGCAGCACTGAACCAGGCTTCAGCTCATTCTGGCGCGTCTCCAGCAGGAACCTGTGCACTGTCCCCTGCATCTCTCCTGCAAATACCACACCGCCCATCAGTCTCGGAGTCAAGGGCAGCACAGGGACTAGTTTGGGGCCTGGCTGGGAAGTGGGTTGCTTGCTGCCTCAGTTTTCCTGTCTGCAAATGGAGAGGATGATTCCTCCTCATCTCCTGGCCTCAATGGAGCCCACTCATCAGACACCTGAGGATCTTAATTCCTTACCCGTGGGGTCCTTGAAAACCACACTGGCATCCATTGTGCTCCGAGTCAGGGACTTGATCATCACCGCCATGTTGGGGACCTTGTTTCTAGGAAGCTGCTTCAGGGCTGCCTGCTTATAAGGAGAGGCATATGCTGAGCCTTCCATGGCCCACCTGTGACTTCCCAGATCTCCAAGTGTGCCAGGGCAACTGGAGGTAGAAGGGGGCAGAGTATAGTTATAGTGATGATCTTCCTTGTGGAGAACAAAGGGTATCCATCCCATCTCTCTCTGGCAGACCTAGATTTGGCAGGTCCTTCATTTCTCTCCCCTGCTTCCTTTCTTTTTTGTTTGGGTTTTTAAATTTTTATTTATTTTACTTATTTTTATTTTATTTTTGAGATGGAGTCCCACTCTTTACCCATGCTAGAGTGCAATAGTGCAATCTCAGCTCACTGCAACCTCTGCCTTCTGGTTTCAAGTGATCCACCCATCTCAGCCTCCTGAGTAGCTGGGATTACAGGCAGCCACCACCATCCCTGGCTAATTTTTGTATTTTTAGTGGAGACAGGGTTTCACCATGTTGGCCAGGCTGGTCCGAACTCCTGACCTCATGATCCACTCGCCTCAACCTCCCAAACTGCTGGGATTACAGGCGTGAGCCACTGTGCCCAGTCTGTTTTATTTTTGGGACACAGTATCGCTCTGTAGCCCAGGCCGGAGTACAGTGGCATGATCTCAGATCACTGAAACCTGCACCTCCCAGGTTCAAGCGATTCTCAAGCCTCAGCCTCCAGAGTAGCTGGAATTACAGGGGTGCATCACCAAGCCCAGCTAATTTTTATATTTTCAGTAGTGGAAATGGGGTTTCACCATGTTGGCCAGGCTGGTCTTGAACTCCTGACCTCAAGTGATCTACCCACCTCAGCCTCCCAAAATGTTAGAATTACAGGCATGAGCCACCGCACCTGGCCTGTTCGAGTTTTTTTAAATGAGACAAGGTCTCGTTCTATTGCCCAGGCTGGGTGCAGTGGTGCCATCATGGTTCATGGTAGCCTCCACCTAAGATCAAGTGATCCTCCTGCCTCAGCTTCCCTAGTAGCTGGGACTGTAAGGCATATGCCACCACATTCAGTTATTTATTTATTTTTTTTTGTAGAGACAGGGTCTCACTTTGTTGTCCAGGCTGGTCTTGAATTCCTGACCTTGAATGATCCTTCCACCTCAGCCTAACAAAGTGCGATTACAGGTATAAACCACTGCATCTAGCACTTTTTGTTTATGTGTTTACACAGTGTTCCATCATAGCAAGCCACAGGGAGGGATATGTTGGCACATGTACTGGCATGCCTCTGCACACAACCCTTGGCCACTGGGGAGCTTTGAGGGTCGCAGTGTGCTCACCCCACCCCATCCAGGGCCTCGAAGTGCAGAGGCACCCACTCTCTCCTTCCAGCTAGGCCCAATCCCATGGATGACAGTGAAAAGGTAGGTGACTGGAAGATACAATCAAAGGGGCTTCGTGCTGCTGCTCGTATAGGCCTGGGAGCAAACAGCCCCTTCCTAAGGTGAAATTGGGCAGTGGGTCAGAGAGAGGGAGAACAATGGTCTTCCCTTTGGGTCTCAGTACCCAGAATCCTTACCTTCCGCAGCACCATGACGATGCTGTAGGTACAGAGGAAGCAGCTAGGGTCTCTCTCATCCAGGCCTAGCACAGATTTCATGGTCAGCCAGGGCCCTTGCCCAAAATCCTCCTCCACGGATGCCTGGGAACTTGCAACAATCTGGTACCACAGAGCAGAGGGGGAGCTTGTATGAATACATCTACCTTGCTACAGACTATTGATTGAGACTGGGTGGAAGGGTGACAGAGGAAGGGCAAATGCCCTTGGAAAAACTGTAGTACAATGGCCACAGTCTCTCCTTTCATTTATCTCCTAGATCAGAAAATGGCAACGTGAAATCTTTTTTTTTCCTTTTTCTTTTTTTCTGATTCCTTTGGCAATTGAAACGTGAAAATCTTGTTGCATATCACAGCTTTCATTCAGCAGGTACTCTATTTTTTCTTTTTAAAATCAGGTCCTGTCTGCAGGACTAAGTAGAAAAAAATTTTTAAAATAAAATCAGCTCCTCAGCCAGGCAATGTGGCTCATGCCTGTAACCCAGCACTTTGGGAGGCCAAGGCGAGTGGATCACCTGAGGCCAGGAGTTTGAGACCAGCCTGGCCAACATGGCGAAACCCCGTTCCTACTAAAAATACAAAAATTAGCTGGGTGTGGTGTCGTGTGCCTGTAATCCCAGCTACTCGGGAGGCTGAGACAGGAGTATCACTTGAACTCAGTAGGCGGAGTTTGCAACGAGCTGGGATCACCCACTACACTCAGCCTGGACGACAGAGCAAGACCCCATCTCAAAAAAATAAATAAGATAAAATCAGCTCTTAACTTTAACTACATTGAAGCAAAAGGCTATCCATGCTTATTTTTTGTAACAGACTCAAAAAATATTAGGGGTAGGAATCCACCACATAAATTTACAGGCTTCCAGAGTGTCTTACTCATTTGGAAACCAGTCATATTTTATTTGGGATGCTTCTAGCTTTAACAATTAACCTTCTTACATTAATACATGCTTTAGATTCAGAGTATTTGCTGCTTTGGATTTGAAATGGACTGGCGGATCTGGGGAGCTACATACAGCAAAGAGAAAAAATACTGGGGAGAATTAAAAGCAAAACTGGGTTTGAGGGCAGAGCAGGTCAACCAGAACCCCAAGAAGGAGGGAGGCTAGGTCTCACCCACCAAAGGAAACCCAGCAGAGGCAAGAGAAGGCAGATCCTTCCCAGCTCAGGTCTCAGAAACCTGATAATAAGGGCTCCTGGGACACAATCTCATAATACTTACCAGTCTCCTCCCCTGGGGGAAGATGGAGCTAGCTGGGCCTTTATTTCTTAGATGGGAAAGAAGGCTGGACCCATGGCATCAGATAATACCTGCCTGGCACCAGGACAGTCCTCGATTAATGCCAGTAAAATTGCTGCCTCCAACTACCTGCCTCAAATGTCCTTTGGTGTGTGACACCAGCAAACAGGCCTAGCCGTATCAACTCTTGATTCTCAACTCCTGAAACATGGAGAGACGTCCCTCACTCTCAAATCACACCCAGAAAGTTAACACTTACAAAGAATAAGTTACCTCTGTCTGGAATTTAGCCAGAGCACCATGGGTAGGAGTCTGAGGCGTGGAAACCATGATGTCCTCCAGACTTCTCCCACTCTGCTAAGAGAGGAGAGAAGGAGAAGGTGAGAGCAAGCTCAGCAGCTGTTATTTACAGGTACAGCTTCTTGTCTGGATTACATAATGAGTTCAGGAAACGATTAAGCACAATTAACACATATTACATCTCTCCTAACAAAAGTCTCAGGAGCCTCTTTGGCAGCTCAAAAAAGATACTTTGGGGATTGGTTTGGAAATGTGAGGCAGCTGGAGCTGGCCCAGGTGCAAAAGCCAGGGCTCCCTGAAGGGGGCAGTGACACAAACAGAGAGGCCTGGCCAGGCGCGGTGGCTCACACCTGTAATCCCAGCACTTTGGGAGGCTGAGGAAAGTGATCACCTTAGGTCAGGAGTTCAAGACCAACCTGGCCAACATGGAGAAACTCTGTCTCTACCAAAAATACAAAAATCAGCCAGACGAGGTGGATTGGGACTGTAATCCCAGGTACTCGGGAGGCTGAGGCAGGAGAATCACTTGAACCTGGGAGGCAGAGCTGCAGTAAACTGAGATTGTGCCACTGCACTCCAGCCTAGGCAACAGAGCAGGACTGTCTCAAAAAAAAAAAAAAAAAAAGGGCCCGTGATGAGCAAAGGGGCAACTTTCCCCAAGTCCTAACCCTTCCCTCCAGGGAGATCCAGCCCAGTAGAAACACAGACAGCCTCTTTGGATGTCTGCTAACATGCTAGGGAAGAGCAAGTAATAGGCAGGAATTGTTTCAAACACCCTTAAAATGGGAGGAAGAAGGCACACCTATTACAACCAGTCCAGATCCTCAGAGTCCAAGATCTGGGATCTGATCCAAGACTAGTGTAATCCAAATCTCAGCAGGGCTGTCTCCTTTTCAGCCCCAGCTTCCTCACACCTGCCACAATGAACCTTTCTGTGAATCTGAGAGCACCTTGCTCTTCTGCCTCTGTGCCTTTACACATGCTCTTCCCTGCCTTCCCACTGTAGGAACATCCACAGAGCACAGCTCCTACTCTGCCACACACCTATTAACCTCCTATTCACCCATTCAAAGCCCACTCAGCAAGCCTAAGGCAGAGCCAGTGTCTCCCTAGCACCCAGGAAATGGCCCCCATTCACACTGAGTGCTTTGTGCATGTTTGTTTGCATGTTTCCTCCATTTCACGGTAAGCACCTTAGGACAGGAAACATTTCTCTTTTAATCTCTGTATTCTCAGTTCCAGGCAAATTATCCAACACATAACAAGTCCTTAGCAAATGCGTATGAATGACTTCCTGCCGCAGTGTTAGCAAACAGTAGGCACTCAGCCAACATATGAAAAGTATGAAGTCCTAGCTGGGCAAGGTGGTGCACACCTCTATATGGGAGCTATATGGGAGGCTGAGGCAGGAGAATTGCTTGAGCCCAGGAGTTCAAGACCAGCCTGAGCAACACAAACAGTCTTTAATTCTTAAAAAAAAAAAAAAGTGAAAGAGCTGGGTATAGTGGCTCACACCTGTAATCCCAGCACTTTGGGAGACCAAGGCAGGCAGATCACAAGGTCAAGAGTTTGAGACCAGCCTGGCCAACATGGTGAAACCCTGTCTCTACTTAAAATACAAAAAATTAGCCAGGCATGGTAGTGCGTGCCTATACTTCCAGCTACTGGGCAGGCTGAGACAAGAGGATTGCTTGAACCTGGGAGGTAGGTTGCAGTGAGCCAAGATTGTGCCACTCAAAAAAAAAAGGAAAAGAGTGTCGGGTGTGGTGGCTCACGCCTGTAATCCCGGCACTTTGGGAGGCTGAAGTGGGTGGATCACTTGAGGTCAGTTCAAGACCAGCCTGGCCAATATGGTGAAACTCTGTCTCTACAAAAAATACAAAAATTACCCAGGTGTGGTGGTGGGGGCCTGTAGTCTCAGCTACTTGGGAGGCTGAGGCAGGATAATCGCTTGAACCCGGGAAGCGGAGGTTGCAGTGAGCTGAGATCACATCACTGCACTCCAGCCTGGGCATCACAGCAAGACTCCACCTCAAAAAAAAAAAAAAAAAAAAAAGGAAAAGAAAAAAGAAAGTTATGAAGTCCTCAGAGCCTTAAGTACGTCTTTCATGGTGGATTTTCCTTTTTTGAGATGGAGTTTTGCTCTTGTTGCCCAGGCTGGAGGGCAGTGGCACAATCACCGCAACCTCGGCCTCCCGGGTTTAAGCAATTCTCCTGCCTCAGCCTCCTGAGTAGCTGGGATTACAGGCATGTGCCGCCACACCCAGCTAGTTTTGTGTTTTTAGTAGCGATGGGCTTTCTCCATGTTGGTCAGGCTGGTCTCAAACTCCTGACCTCAGGTGATCCACCCGCCTTGGCCTCCCAAAGGTGTGAGCCATCACGCCCAGCCCACAGTGGATTTCCTAGCATTCAGTTCTTCCCTTCTATTTCTTCTACAGCTCTGAAAAGCCTCTCTGCACTTCCTTCCTTCCTTCCCTCCCTGCAGGAGGGAAGATATTCTAGGGCTGAACAGTGCTGGAACCCTGCTTCTCTTCCTTGCCCCCGCAAATCCTGGAAAGCCAGCTCACTCACCTGGTGAGGCAGGATACCCACTCACCTGGTGAGGCAGGAGACCAGCTGGGCCGGGGAAACGGCGAGTTTTGGCTCGGGTAGAGAGGTGCGTGGGCTGCAGGGGTGTCCGGCTGGCAGCAGTGACCAGCTGTACCAGGTGGTTGGTGACTACGGGTGTCTGCAGAGCTCCCTGTGGACCCAGGGAGAAATGGGGACCTTTTGGGGTGCCAACAGGAGACTCAATGGAAGACACTGGAGCTCGGGGTTGTAAGGATACCCAAGGAAATAATCCAGAGCTAGTCCTTGAGGGAGTAGAACAGCTTGAGTTGGGAGTTAGAGGTCTGGGTACACGAGCTTTGCCACTTAACCAGGAACATGGAGACTGAAATGGCTGACGAGGGAAACGATTTTGAGGGCTGCTCTGAATGGTCCCTCTAGCAGCTTGGAGAGGCTGGAGTGCTTGAACAGGGGGGCCTCGTGGACACACTTCCCAGTGGGCTTGCTGAGTGGGAACTGTTAAGGCAGTTGGGACAGGAAGGTGACTCGCAGCACCAGGTCTCAAGGGGGACTGTGGAGTCCTACAGTCGAGGACAGGATCTAGAGGCTTATCCTGAGCTGACATGATACCAGCTTTGTGGGTGGCAGGCCCTGGCCCCTTCTGGCATGATCCACTCAGATCAACTACCCGGGCCTTTTTAGCCAATACGGAACCTTCCCGCTGCTCGGCAGGCAGAATTGATGTGGCCTCACTGCTGACTCCACGTTCCAGCTCCATGCCAGGCTCCTCCAACTCCATGCTTGCCAGGACCTTATCAAATTCGTCTTGTTCAGGCCCCTCAAAGCCACCAACTTGCTGCTGTTGGCTCCCAAAGGTGAGTAGGGGGTGTGGGACTGAGGACTGGGGTCTTGCTGGCTCTCTGGGCACTTCTGTCACTCTTCTCTGATTGCCAATCCAGCTGCTGGAAGTAGAGACGGGCCTTAGGTGAGCTGTTCCTGCGCATGATGGACGGCTGTCAGCACTGGGCATGCTGGAGGGAGGGAGGCAGAGTTCCGGGGTTGGCAGGCCCAAAGCCTCTGAGGGAGCAGTGGGGTGTAACGGCAGCAGCCTGGAGGACTGTGCCTGCACAGTCTCCTGTAGCCTAGAACATATAGGTCTCAGGTGCACAGCATTCACAGGCAGCGAGCCAGCAAACCGGTTCTCTGCATCCTCCACAGCAGACAAGAAATCCTACAAGGAAGCAGAGATGGCAAGTCTTGGCATCTGGAAATCAAGAGCCCCTCTGCTTTGACTGTTCAAAGCAGTGGCATGTATGTTTGTGTGTAGATGTTTGCAAACAAGAAACCAAGCATGAGGGCTGGGCATGGTGGCTAATGCCTGTAATCCCAGCACTTTGGGAGGCCAAGGTAGGAGGATCACTTGAGGTCAGGAGTTCAAGACCAGCCTGGCCAACATGGTGAAACCTTGTCTCTACTAAAAATACAAAAATTAGCCAGGCGTGGGGGCACATACCTATAATTCCAGCTACTTGGGAGGCTGAGGCAGGAGAATCACTTAAACCTGAAAGGCAGAGGTTGCAGTGAGCCTAGATCATGCCACTGCACTCCAGCCTGGGTGACAGAGTCTCAGTCTCAAAAAAAAAAAAAGGCTGGGTGCAACGGCTCACACCTGTAATCCCAGCACTTAGGAAGGCCAAGGCAGGCCGATCACCTCAGGTCACCAGTTCAAAACCAACCTGACTAACATGGAGAAACCCCACCTCTACTAAAAATACAAAATTAGCTGGGCGTGGTGGCGCATGCTTGTAGCCCCCAGCTACTTCGGAGGCTGAGGCAGGAGAATCGCTTGAACTCAGCAAGTGGAGGTTGCAGTGAGCCGAGATTATACCATTGCACTCCAGCCTGGGCAACAAGATCAAAACTCTGTCTCAAAAAAAGGCATGACCAAAACCTAAATGCAAAAAAAAAAAAGAGGCATGAAAGGTCTGTCTCTTACCACCTCTGACCTGATCCATGGGCCTACCACAAGGCTCTATCAAAAACACTCAAATCTAAGGCTAAGTCTTCAGGTAGCTTCTCTTTTTTAGCCTTCATGGGTGAAGAGAGGGGCAGTTAGGACAGCAGGAGAAGCAAATGTTACAGAGCAACAAGAAGTCAAATCACTCTAGGTCACACAAAAGCCATCTCAAGGGGACCACTTTCTGGTGTCTGGCCTGTTATCTAAACAGGGATCTATCCAGCTGGTCATGCTGCCTGTCCTTAGGCTCACTCCTCATCCCCAGGAGACACTCCTGTGCTCTTTCTCTTTCTCTCTCTCTCTCTCTCTCTCTCTCACACGTACAGACACCCACACCCACAGAGAGAGCTACCCTTCAGTAAGCCAGAGAGGCCTTGAAGCCAGCAAAAAAGGCAGAAGTTAAATATAGCTTTTCAGGCAAGTTAAATTAAGTATGAATTCCAGTTGGGAAGCAAGGTGAGACTGACAACTTCAAGAGCAACAGACCTGTTCTGAGGGTGGTTTTGAGTCAGAACTGCTGATTTAACTGACAGGAGGGTCCCCACCATCCCCACCCTCTGCTGCCGCACTGGATTGTCTGGGCTAGAAAAAGGCTTTTTCCTGCTTTGTGTATTATTGAGTGAGACCCATACTCAGGCAGGACCACCATAGGACTCAACAATCATAATAATGACCAAAACTCTAGCAGTAATAAAATCCTGATGACTCTAGAGGTTGATGGATCTCTCTTCACCCAAAGAGCTCACTCTCAGACATGACGTCATCTGCCTTAGGAAGGGGGAAGGGACTGATCTGCCACTGTCAGGGAACAGAAACTTCAGCTGTCAGAGTCCTTTACTCTAATTCTGTTACTTGCCTAGCAGTCCCGCCATCACCTGGTAAGACCCAAGAGGGTCATTTTAACAGTCACTTTTTCAGCTTGTAATCACACATCTCCAACGCTGAAAGACAAAGACAAGGACACAACTCCTTGACAAAACTGGCAGTTGTAAATTATTCATAAAAACGAAAATCAGGACGGAGCCGCTGGCTCACACCTGTAATCCCAGCACTTTGGGAGGCCAAGGCAGAAGGATCACTTGAGCCCAGGTGTTCAAGACCAGCTTGAGCAACTAAGTAAGACTCTGTCTCTACAAAAAAATTAAAAATTAGCCGGGCGTAGTGGCTCACGCCTGTAATCTCAGCACTTTGGGAGGCTGAGGCGGGTGGATCACAAGGTCAGGAGTTCAAGACCAGCCTGACCAACAGGGTGAAACCTCGTCTCTACTACAAATACAAAAAAAATGAGCTGGGCATGGTAGCACACACCTGTAATCCCAGCTACTCAGGAGGCTGAGGCAGGAGAATTGCCTGAAGCTGGGTGGCGGAGGTCGAAGTGAACAAAGATCATGCCACTGCACTCCAGCCTGGGCGACAGAGTGAGACTTGGTCGCAAAAAAAAAAAAAAAAAGAAATACAAAAAAATATTTAAAAATTAGCTGGGCATGGTGGCACACATCTGTGGTCCAAGCTACTGAGGAGGCTGAGGTAGGAGGATGACTTACACCTGGGAGACTTATACCTGGGAGATCAAGCTGTGATTATGCCACTGCACTCCAGCCTGGGTGAGAGAGAGAGACCCTGTCTCCAAAAAAACAAAGAAGTTCACACACTGGGGGCTGTCAGGGGCAGGGGAGTAGAGAGCATGAGGAGGAATAGCTAATGCATGCTGCGCTTAATACCTGGGTGATGGGATGATCTGTGCAGCAGATGACCATGGCACATGTTTACCTATGTAACAAACCTGCACATGTACCCCTGAATTTCAAATAAAAGTTGAAGAAAGAAAAAAAAGAAATATCCCTGGCTGACCCATTCCCAGAAATTGATTTAATTGGTGTGTAGTAGGGCCTAGACAAGGGTAATTTTAATGTTTGAGTTTGGATCTAGTCTCACTCCACATCTTGTGATTAGACAGAGGGAAGGGAAGAACATCTAAGGCCGAAGAACGTCCCTCATATTGTAAAAGAGAAAACAGAAGACCAGAGAATAAAGTGACCTGCCCTGATTTACACAGCCAATTGCTGACCCCTGGCCTCCTGCCATCCAGTAACTATGCTGTCTCTTACGTGGTTCTGGCTCTACATACACTGCCTTTCCCACCACAAGTATGTTATCACAGAGGTGAATTAAATCAGCTAGATGACACAGCTGCCAGGAAAGAGCCCTTATAATTCAAGGTATGACAATTAGGCAACTCATCTCTCTGTTTTTTTGTTTCTAAGACAGTTAAGTAGGTTGTTTACATTTCTCATCACTTCTCAGCCTCTCACAGACAAAAACATATACCTGTCAACTAAAAGGAGGCTGGTGCAGGCTACCGAGTGTTTACATATTAAGACCACCTCTGATCACGAGCACTTCCCTACCTCATCTTCAAACTCCTCTTCCACAGCAAACAGCTTCTGCAAACTGCACGCCTGAAAAGAAAACAAACCAATTGGGGCTGAGGAGAAATACTGTTTCCAAGTACATTCTGCCCACACCCTGCTTCTTCCTAGCACTAACAATACCATCAGGTATATTATATTTGTTTGTTTTTGCTAGGGCTGGGAAAGGAATAAGAAATAAGAAGAAACGGGACTTTGTTAAAGACTTAAGTGATCTAGGGCTGGGTGTGGTAGCTCATGCCTGTATTTCCAGCACTTTGGGAAGTCGAGGTGGTTGGGAGGTCAGGAGTTCGAGACCAACCTGGCCAACATGGAGAAACCTCATCTCTACTAAAAATACAAGCATTAGCTGGGTGTGGTGGCTCATGCTTATAATTACAGTTAGTCGGGAGGCTGAGGCAGGAGAATTGCCTGAACCTGGGAGGCGGTGGTTGTACTCCAATCTAGGTGACAGAGTGAAACTCTGTCTCAAAGTAATAAAAAGACCTAAGTGTTCTAAAATGCTTTCTTAGCTAGGTGTACTGGCTCACGCCTACAATCCCAGCTACTGAGGTGGTTTGATCCCTGAAGCCCAGGAGTTTGAGGCTAATCTGGGCAACACAGTGAGACCTGCCTCTTTATTTTTTGAGACAGAGTTTCGCTCTTATCACCCAGGCTGGAGTACAGTGGCACAGTCTTGGCTCACTGCCATCTCTGCCTCCCGGGTTCAAGCAATTCTCCTATCTCAGCCTCCTGAGTAGCTGGGACTACAGGCACATGCCACTACATCCAGCTAATTTTTGTAGTTTTAGTAGAGACAGGGTTTCACTACATTGGCCAGGCTGGTCTGGAACTTCTGACCTCGTGATCCGCCCACCTCTGCCTCCCAAAGCGCTGGGATTATGGGCGAGAGCCACTGTGCCCAGCCAAAAACTCTTTTTTGTAACATAATCCACTCTGATCCATCTGCACTAACCCTGGAAGGGAGGAAAGAGGGCAAAGGGAAGGCCGCCTAGGGGAGCAAGGGCAGTTTTCCAGGACTGTGCACATGGGTCTAAACATTTTGGTTTTGTCTTTTGTTTTGAGACAGGGTCTTGATCATAGCTCAGTGCAGCTTCAACCTCCTAGGCTCAAGTGATCCTCCCACCTCAACTTCCTGAGTAGCTGGGACTACAGGTGTGCGCCATCATGCTCAGCTAATTTTTTTCCCCCCATAACAGTCTTGCTCTGTCTCCCAGGTTGGAGTGCAGTGATGTAATCTCAGCTCACTGCAATCTCCACCTCCTGGGTTCAAGCAATTCTCCTGCCTCAGCCTCCTGAGCAGCTGGAATTACAGGCGCCTACCACCACTCCGGACTAATTTTTTTGTATTTTTAGTAGAGATGGGGTTTTGCCATGTTGGCCAGGCTGATCTTGAACTACTGACCTTGTGATCTGCCTGCCTTGGCCTACCAAAGTGCCAGGATTACAGGTGTGAACCATCAGGCCCAGCTTAATTTTTAAATTTTTGTAGAAAATTTACATTGCCCAGGCTCATCTTGAACTCCCAGGCTCAAGTGATTCACCGTGGCCTCCCAAAGTGCTGGGATTATAGATGTCAGCTGGGTTCGGTGGCTCACTCCTGTAATCCCAGCGCTTTGAGGCCAAGGTAGGTGGACCACTTGAGGCCAGGAGTTCAGGAGCAGCCCGGCCAATAAGGTGAAACCCCATCGCTACTAAAAATAGAAAAAAATTGGAGGGTTGGCAGGTGAAGAAAAAAAAAGGAAAAAAATTAGCTGAGGTGGTGGTACCCGCCTGTAATCCCAGCTACTTGTGAGTCTGAGGCAGGAGAATTGCTTGAACCTGGGAGGTGGAGATTGCCGTGACCGCAGATCGCCACTGCACTCCAGCCTGGGCCACAGAGTGAGACACTGTCTCAAAAAACAGACAAGCAAACAAACAAAAACAGGTGTCAGCCACGGCGCCTGGCTTGAGCCTAAGGATTTTGCAACATCTCAAAGGTTCGCCTGAGGAGCCTTATGTCAAACATAAGAGAAACTACCATAAATCCAAACACTCCGGCATAGTGGCATTGCTTCTGCAAATGAAGCCAGTAGTTTCTCTACCTAATCTAAAGCCCCAAAAAAGGGTCCCAGGAGGGTAGGATGCCCCAGTCCACGGCTCCTTTTTAGCCAGCAAGGCTACTGTAGCCAGCTCCAGACGAGTGTCAAACCCAGAGCAGGGGTGACGCCTAACCCCAGATCCCCCGGCAGCAAGAGCTACAGCTTGCAATACAGCCCCCAAGACTCCAAGTGTCAGGGTGGATGGGGTGGACGGGAGGCGGAGGCTGCACTGAGCCGAGATCGCGCCACAGCTGCACTCCAGCCTGGACAACAGAATGAGACTTCGTCCAAAAAAAAAAAAAAAGTGGAAGGCGTGGGGGCAGGGAAGGGAAAAGGATGGACCCAAGTGGTAGTGACGATTGAGTGCACTGGGAATGGAGGTTTTCCCAGGAGGGCAGGAAGACTACGGGAGGGAAACTGAGGCCCGAGGGAGGTGAGTGCTTTCGCAGGGTCTCCATTTGAACGCGGGAGGCAGAAGCTGCAGTCATCCACGACAAGCCCTGACTAGAGCCCAGGTCTCCCGACTCCGCCGAGCCCCCACCCGGACCCGGGTCCTGCAGCTTGCGCGGAGGGCCTGGAACCCCATGAGGAGTTCCGGAGGCCCGCGTGGCCCGGCGGCCTGGTAACCCCCAGGCTGGGCGCGGCATTACCATGACGACGGCGAGTGGGCCTCGGCGGGGAGGTTGGCCCGACCCGACACCCTGAGTCCGGGGAGTCACCGGGGCCTCGGAAACGACCCAGGTGGAAAGCTTGGACTCCGAGGGGCAGTACGCCCGGGGTGGCGTCAGAGGGAGGCGTCTCGGCGATATAGTCGGAAAGTCGCCGGGAGGCTGGGGTCAGGCGCTTCAGGGCGCATTCGAAGCCGCCGCCACTCCGGCGTCTCCGCCTTCTTAAAGGGGCAGGTATGTTTCTTTCCCGCCGACACAAAGGCGCTTCTCCCCCTAGTCTTCCGCTCTGGTCTTAAAGGGGAAACGGATGAGCTCTCCGCCGTCCCCCGGCTACTTGGGCCCAGTCGGCTTGTTCAGCACACGTTCAGGTAAGAACAAGCAAGGCGAATCTTGGCCCATGACGCCCAATCCTACTCCCGCTCCTTTCTTTTCCGTTTTCTTTTTCTTCCCTTTTTTTTTTTTTTTTTTTGAAACCGAGTCTCTCCCTGTCGCCCAGACTGGAGTGCAGTGGCGCGATCTGGGCTCACTGCAACCTCCGCTTCCCAGGCTCAAGCAATTCTCTTGCCTCAGCCTCCCAAGCATCTGGGACCCCAGGTGCCCGCCACCATGCCCAGATAATTTTTGTAATTTTAGTAGAGAGGGGGTTTCGCCATATTGGTCAGGCTGGTCTCGAACTCTTGACCTCTGGTGATCCACCCGCCTCAGGTTCCCAAAGTGCTGGGATTACAGTTGTGAGCCACCGCCCCGGTCAGCTTTTTTTTTTTTTTTTTTTTGAGATGGAGTCTCACTCTGTCGCCTAGGCTGGAGTGCAGTGGCACGATCTCGGCTCACTGCAACCTCCGCCTCCCAGATTCAGGCAATTCTCCTGCCTCATCCTCCTGAGTAGCTGGGATTACAGGCGTGTGCTACCATGCCCAGCTAATTTTTGGCATTTTTAGTAGAGACGGAATTTCACCATCACAGACAAAGGCCTGGCACAGTGGCTCACGCCTGTAATCCCAACACTTTTGGAGGCCGATGCAGGCAAATCACCCGAGCTCAGGAGTTCGAGACCAGCCTGGTCAACGTGGTGAAACCCTGTCTCCATTCAAAATATAAAAAATTAGCCAGGCGTGTGGCGTTTGCCTATAGTCCCAGCTACTACTCACGAGACTGAGGCAGGAGAATCTCTTCTTGAACCGGGGAAGTGGAGGTTGCAGTAAGCTGAGATTGTGCCACTGCACACTAGCCTGGGCGACAGAGTGACACTCCATTTCAAAAAAAAAAAGGCCAGGCACAGCGACTCATGCCTGTAATCCCAGCACTTTGGGAGGCTGAGGCGGGTGGATCACGAGATCAGGGGTTTGAGACCAGCCTGGCTAATGTCGTGAAACCCATCTCTGCTAAACACACACACACACACACACAAATTAGCCAGGCATGGTGGCATGTGCCTATAGTCTAAGGTACAGGAGAATCGTTTGAATGCAGGAGGCGGAGACTGCAGTGAGCTGGAATCACACCACTGCACTCCGGCCTGGGCAACAGAGTGACACTCCATCTCAAAAAACAAAAATTAAGGCTCGGCGAGGTGGCTCACACCTGTAATCCCAGCACTTTGGGAGGCCAACGCGGGCACATCACCTGAAGTCAGGAGTTCAAGACCAGTCTGGCCAACATGGTGAAACCCTGTCTCTACTAAAACTACAAAAAAATTATCCAGGCGTGGTGGCGGGCGCATGTAATCCCAGCTACTCCAGAGGCTGAGGCAGGAGAATCGCTTGAAACCAGGAGGCAGAGGTTGCAGTGAGCCAAGATCGTGGCATTGCACTCCAGCCTGGATGACAAGAGCGAGACTTCATCGCAAAAATAAAATGAAATAAATTAGCTGGGCATGGTGGCTCATGCCTGTAATCCCAGCTACTCAGGGGACTGAGGCAGGCGAATTGCTTGAACCTAGGAGGCGGAGGTTGCAGTGAGGCAAGATCGCTCCACTGCACTCCATTCTGTGTGACAGAGTGAGACTGTCTGAAAAGAAAAAAAGGAAAAGAAAAGGGGTTAGCAGGCTTATCTCTCTTTTTTTTTTGAGACGGAGTTTCCCTCTTGTTACCCAGGCTGGAGTGCAATGGCATGATCTCGGCTCACTGCAACCTCCACCTCCTGGGTTCAGGCAATTCTCCTCTCTCAGCGTCCTGAGTAGTTGGGATTACAGGCACGCGCCACCAGGCCCAGCTAATTTTTTGTATTTTTAGAAGAGACATGGTTTCACCGTGTTGACCAGGATGGTCTCAATTTCTTGACCTCGTGATCCACCCGCCTCGGCCCCCCAAAGTGCTGGGATTACAGGTGTGAGCCACCAAGCCTGGCCACAGGCTTATCTCTTTAATGATCAGGTTTGAGGATAATGGAGACTCAGACCAAAAAGGAAGGGATGGCTTCAGGAAATGGGAAAAGCAGGTGCTGGGCCTTGGGCAGGAGGACCTACCCCAGAAGACACCAGGTTCCTAGCTGTGAAACAGGGTGCAAAGAGAGCGTAATGAGGTAGATTCTGATAGCACTATCATTTAACCCATTACAGCCAATACTTCCTGGCACTTTCTGTGTGCCAGGCACAGTTCTAAGGTCAATGTCTTGCCCAAGCTCTCATAGCTTCTAGGTGGTACAGCTGAGATGAAGAGGCAGTCTGAGTTCAGCATCTCCAGGTGCCTTATACTCTGATGACAGGCCTTATCAGCTCTTGTCTGGACTACTGCTGTCGAGTCTTCATGGTTCCCCCAGTCCAAGTTCTCCTTCTTTCTATCTTTCCTTCCTTTGTTTCTCTTTCCTTATTTTTTATTTTTTTGAGACTGAGTCTTGTTCTTGTAACCCAGGCTGGATTACCAGTGTAACCCAGTGGCACAGTCTCAGCTCACTGCAACCTCTGCCTACTGGGTTCAAGCGATTCTCCTGCCTCAGCCTCCCGAGTAGCTGAGATTACAGGCACCCGCCACCACACCTGGCTAACTTTTTTATATTTTTAGTAGAGACAAGGTTTCGCCATATTGGCCGGGCTGGTCTTGAACTCCTGACCCCAAGTGATCCGACCACCCTGGCCTCTCAAAGTGCTGGGATTACAGGCATGAGCCACCACATCTGGCCTGTTCTTTCTTTCTAACATGTAAATGGGGTCCTATTTTTCACTGAAAAGTTCTTCAATCCTTCCCCAGTCACTGGAGGATGACATATAAAACCCGGAGGACCAGCCGGGCATGGTGGCTCAGGCCTGTAATCCCAGCACTTTGGGAGACCAAGGCGGGTGGATCACGAGGTCAAGAGATCGAGATCGTCCTGGTCAACGTGGTGAAACCCCGTCTCTGCTAAAAATACAAAAAATTAGCTGGGCATGGTGGCGTGTGCCTATAATCCCAGCTACTCAGGAGGTTGAGGCAGGAGAATTGCCTGAACCCAGGAGGCGGAGATTGCCGTGAGCCGAGATTGCGCCATTGCAATCCAGCCGGGGTAACAAGAGTGAAACTCCGTCTCAAAAAATAAATAAATAAATAACCAAGGACCTGCAGTACTCTGGCATCTGCCTCCCTGCTTTATCTGGTCTCACAACCAATCCATACCAATCCCTTTCCACCCCACTCATTTTTCTTTTTTTGAGATGGAGTCTCACTCTGCCACCAGGCTGGAGTGCGGTGGCACGATCTCGGCTCACTACAATTTCTCCCTCCCAGGTTCAAGTGATTCCCGTACCTCTGCCTCCCAAATAGCTGGGCCACAGACATGTGCCACCACGCCTGGCTAATTTTTTTTTGTTTTTTAATTTTTTGTATTTTGGTAGAGACAGGGTTTCATCATGTTGGCCAGGATGGTCTCTATCTCTTGACCTCATGATCTGCCGCCTCAGGCTCCCCAAGTGCTGGGATTACAGGTGTGAGCCACCACGCTCAGCCCTTACTCATTTTCAAGCCCTGACTCTCTTGCTGCCTTCTACAAGAAGCCTTTTTTTTTTTTTTTCTGAGATGGAGTTTCACTCTTGTTACCCAGGCTGGAGTGCAATGGCGCGATCTTGGCTCACTGCAACCTCCGCCTCCTGGGTTCAAGCAATTCTCTTGTCTCAGCTTCCCGAGTAGCTGGGACTACAGGCACGTGCCACCATGCCCAGCTAATTTTTGTATTTTTAGTAGAGACAGAGTTTCACCTTGTTGACCAGGATGGTCTTGATCTCTTGACCGTGTGATCCACCCGCCTCGGCCTCCCAAAGTGCTGGGATTACAGGTGTGAGCCACCGGGCCTGGCCTGCCTTTTTTTTTTTTTTTAAAGACAGAGTATTACTCTGTCACCTAGTCCTGGCATGGTCAGGGCTCACTGCAGCCTCAGCCTCCCAGGCTCAAGCACTCATCCTGCTTCAGCACACCCTCTCCACCCCCACACGGTCCCCTCCAGGTACCTAATTTATTATATTTTTAGTAGAGATGGGGTTTCATTATGTTGCCCAGGCTTGGTCCTGGATGCAAGCAATTTGCCCACCTCGGCCTCCCTCAGGATTACAGACCTGAGCCACTGAGCCCAGCCCAAGAAGCATTTCTTTACGGTCCCAGGTAGACCCAGGTTTCCTTTTTGGGTCTCTGCATTTTGGGCCCATCTCCATTACAGCTTAGGTCTAGTGGACGCCTATATTGTCTTCAAGTTCCCTTCATCCTTCCCTGCTGGACTTAATACTCCTTCAGAGCAAGACTGTGGCTTTTCACCTTTGTGAACCAGCATGTGGCACATTGAAGACACTCAGAAAATGGGTTTTCCGGGCACGGTGGCTCATGCCTGTAATCCCAGCATTTTGGGAGGTCGAGATGGGTGGATCACTTGAGGTCAGAAGTTCAAGGCCAGCCTGCCAACATGGGGAAACCCCGTCTCTACTAAAAATACAAAAATTATCTGGGCATGGTGATGTGTGCCTGTAATCCCAGCTACTCAGGAGGCTGAGGCAGGAGAATTGCTTGAACCTGGGAGGTGGAGATTGCAGTAAGCAGAGATCTTGCCACTGCACTCCAGCCTGGGCAACAGAGTGACAGAGTGAGACTCCATCTCAAAAAAAAAAAAAAGGGAAGAAAGAAATGGCTAGCTCCATTCCTGGCCTATTAACAGGACCTTAAACAAATATGGGTTCCCTTCCTCCTTACTTCAGTTTGCAAACATGTGCTGGGAAGTGTTATGGGAACCACATGGCTTGGGTTTGTATCTATTTCAGTATACTTGCAAATGCATTTCACCCTAATTTGAATTTTTTTTTTTTTTTTGGAGACAGAGTCTTACTCTGTCACTGAGGCTAGAGTGCAGTGGTGGGATCCCAGCTCTCTGCAACTTCCACCTCCTGGGTTCAAGCAATTCTCCTGCCTCAGCCTCCCAAGTAGCTGGGATTACAGGGGTGCACCACCATGCCCGGCTAATGTTGTGTATGTAGTAGAGACGGGGTTTCACCATGTTAAGCAGGCTGAGCTTGAACTCCAAACCTCAGGTAATCCACCTGCCTTTGTCTCCCAAAGTGCTTGGATTACAGGTGTGATCCACCGAGCCGGCCCCTAATTTGTATTTTTATCCACCAAACAGTTGTATTCACGTCAGTGTGATGACATACAACTTTTATATGTTTATCTTTACATTTGCCTTGGTATGGACGGTGGCATATTTGGATAGGAGTGTGTATACACACTGAGAATTTTATGTTGTGGTGGTGATTGGGTGTTGCCTGTTGAACACGTGTACGGAATGAAATGTGTGTTGTGTGCTGCCTATGGGGCGGGGAAGACTGATCTGTTTGTGTGAATTTGTCTTTTTTTTTTTTCTTTTCTTTTTGATCATTATGCAAAACAATGTTTGTGTGAATTTGTGTGTGAAGGTTGTGGATTCTGAGTTGATGTGTAGGCAGCTATGTAAACCAGAGTTGTCCAATAAAACTTTCTGTGTTGATGGAAATGTTTTCTATTCACACTTTCCCAAAGAGTAGCCACTAACTGTGTGTGTCTATTAAGCACTTGAAATGTGGCTAGTTCAACTAAGAAACTGAAGTTTTAATTGTGTTTAATTTTAATTAATTCAAATGTGAATAAACACTGGTACACCACAGACAGAAACTTCAATGTTACTCACACATTAGGCCGTATGCATGCCCCTGCCTCTTACCACAGAAACCCCATCCTTCGAGTCCGACCCCAGTGGAGCCCCTCCCGGGCGTGTGCGTGCATGTGTGTGCGTGCGTGTATGCTGTTGTCAGCCTTACGGAGAGGGCTGCCCCCCTACCCAAGTCCCCAGCAGAGCAGTGAATCAGCCCGACAATGAGGTGAGTCATTCCTGAACTGCTGCGGGCTGGCCCAGCAGGAGGGAAGCAGACGTCAGCCAGCTTGTAAGCCCTTCCCGCCCCAGCCCCGCGGTGGGATCGCTCAACCCCACGCACTGCAGATGTTGAAGCAACTGACGCGGGCGAATCAAGGCGCAGAAGCTCAGCCCCTCCCTCTGGTTTGCAATCCATTCACCCCCCAGCTCCTCTCTCCCCTCCAGTGGCATGTGAGTCATCTCAAGATCTCCCTAAGGACAGAGACATTCAGCTCCTCTATCCTGTTACACCCCGGATCCGACACCCACCTCCTCAAGCCTATCCCAGTTGCTTCTCCCTCAACGCTGGGGGCTGGGGAAAGGGAAGCTGGACCCCCTGGTGAGGTGCCAGGATCCTGCTTAATAAGCAAAGCTGACCTACTCAGGGCTGCGGGAGTTGACTCAGGATCGGTTGCAGCTAGCTGGATCCTGGGGAACTGGCTTCTTGCTGGCTTGGGCAGCAGGAAAGGAGTTGCCCAGGGGTGCTACCTGGAGCACTTATGGCTGCTGGAGAGGACCAGGTTGGGAGGGGGCAGAAGTATTCCTCTGGTTTCTAGGAAAGACCCTCATAGTATCTCCCCAGTGGCTGACAATCTTCAGGGCCTGGTAACTTCTCTGCATGCCCCCTGGTACGCACCCCAACCCATTCTTTCATCAATCAGCCTTCTCCTCTTGACATACCGTTACCTGATGCTTCTGACTTGGACAACTCGGTCCCATAAGTGGTGTCCTTCACTGGGTCAGAAAATACCCCCAAAAGCCTTGAAGTTGTATAGACTCTTTGACAAAGCATCTCCACTTCTGAGAATTCATCCTGAGAAAATACAGTCATTGACCTGTGCCAAGATTTATCTGTAAGAACGTGCATCACATGGGCCGGGCGCAGTGGCTCATGCCTGTGATCCCAGCACTTTGGGAGGCTGAGATGGGCAGATCATGAGGTCAGGAGATGGAGACCATCCTGGCCAACATGGTGAAATCCCGACTCTACTAAAAATTACCAAAAAAAAAAAAAAATTAGCTGGGTGTGGTAGTGAGCACCTGTAGTCCTAGCTATTCAGGAGCCTGAGGCAGGAGAATCCTTTCAACCCGGGAGGTGGAGGTTGCAGGGAGGCAGAGGTTGAAGATCTCTGCACTCCAGCATGGTGACAGAGCGAGACTCTATCTCAAAAAATAAAATAAAGTAAATGAAAATTAAAATAAGAAGGCAGGTGCGGTGGCTCCCGCCTGTAATCCAAGCACTTTGGAGGCCAAGGCGGGCGGATCACCTGAGGTCGGCAGTGCAAGGCCAGCCTGACCAACATGGTGAAACCCAGTCTTTAAAACAAAAAAAGAAATAAAAAGAAAACAAAATGGGGACGTTTTATGTTGTATAAATTGCACTTAAATAATGTTGTTTAAAGCTTTTTTTTTTTTTTGAGATGGATTCTCACTCTGTTGCCTGGGCTAGAGTGCAGTAGCACAATCTTGGCTCACTGGAACCTCCGCCTCCCGGATTCAACCGATTTTCCTACCTCAGCCTCCCAAGTAGCTGGGATTGCATGCACCCACCACTACACCCATCTAATTTTTTTTTTTAGTAGAGATGGGGTTTCACCACGTTGGCCATGCTGGTCTTAAACTCCTGACCTCATGAGTCACCCACCTCAGCCTTCCAAAGTGTTGGGATTACAGGCATGAGCCACCACGCCCGGCTAAACATTTTTAAACAAAAGCCATGGGCTGGGCACAGTGGCTCACGCCTGTAATCCCAGCACTTTGGGATGCTGAAGCAGGTGAATCACCTCAGGTTAGGAGTTCGAGACCAGCCTGGCCAACATGATGAAACCTCATCTCCACTAAAAATATAAAAATTAGCCAGGCATGGTGGCAGGCACCTGTAATCCCAGCTGCTAAGGAGGCTAAGGCAGGAGAATTGTTTGAACCCAGGAGGCAGAGGTTGCAGTGAGCCGAGATCGTACCACTGCACTCCAACCTGGGCGACAGAGCAAGACTCCATCTCAAAACAACAAAATAGAAAGTCATTTGCTGGGCTCCCACTGAGGTCAGTCTTCCAACCAGATGTGCTTCTAGGAGTCCTGAAATAAACTCAGTGTCTGGGTAGGGATGCTGGATAGATGATTTGCTAACTCTGGTAACCCTAGTCTGGAATCCTTATTGCTGTAGGATCCCTGGGGCAGGGAAATAGATGTGGGGATGGATATCTGGCCTTGCATCTCCACCCACACCCCAGAGTAATTCTACAGTAGCTGGAGAGTAGGATGGAGAGCCCAGGTGATGGAAACAGCCAAGTGACAGAGGATAGGGGCAGCAGTCATTTCTGGCCTAAAGTGAATGCCTGGGCTGGGCACAGTGGCTCACACCTATAATCCCAGCACTTTGAGAGACCCAGGCAGTTGGACCACCTGAGGTCAGGAGTTCGAGACCAACCTGGCCAACATGGTGAAAACCCAGTCTTTACTAAAAATACAAAAAAATAGGCTGGGTGCAGTGGCTCACGCCTGTAATCCCAGCACTTTGGGAGGCCGAGGCGGGCGGATCATGATATCAGGAGTTTGAGACCAGCCTGATTAACATGGTGAAAACCCATCTCTACTAAAAATACCAAAAATTACCCGGGTGTGGTGGCAGGCATCTGTAATTCCAGCTACTTGGAAGGCTGAGGCAGGAGAATCACTTGAACCCAGGAGGCAGAGGTTTCAGTGAGTTGAGATCCTGCCACTGCACTCTAGCCTGGGTGACAGAGCAAGACTCTGTCTCAAAAAAAAAGAAGAAAGAAAATTAGCCAGGCTTGGTGGTGTGCCTGTGGCCCTAGGTACTTGGGAGGCTGAGTCAGGAGAATTGCTTAAACCCATGAGGTAGAGGTTGCAGTGAACTGTGATCACACTACTGCACTTCATCCTGGGCGAAAGAGCAAGACCCCATATCAAAAAAATAAAATAGGCCAGTCACAGTGGCTCACATCTGTAATTTCAGCACTTTGGAAGGTCAAGGCAGATCATTTGAGATCAGGAGTTCAAGACCAGCCTGGCCAACATGGTGAAACCTTGTCTCTACTAAAAATACAAAAGACTGAGCTGGGTGTGGTGGCATGCACCTGTAATCCCAGCTACTCAGGAGGCTGAGACAGGAGAATGGCTTGAACCCAGGAGGCAGAGGTTGCAGTGAGCTGAGATCATGTCAGTGCACTCCAGACTGGGTGACAGAATGAGACCCTGTCTCTAAATAAATAAATAAATTGGCCGGGCGTGGTGGCTCAAGCCTGTAATCCCAGCACTTTGGGAGGCCAAGGCGGGTGGATCACGAAGTCAAGAGATGGAGACCATCCTGGTCAACATGGTGAAACTCCATCTCTACTAAAAATACAAAAAATTAGCTGGGCATGGTGGCGCATGCCTGTAATCCCAGCTACTCAGGAGGCTGAGGCAGGAGAATTGTCTGAACCCAGGAGGTGGAGGTTGCGGTGAGCCAAGAACGCGCGATTGCACTCCAGCCTGGGTAACAAGAGTGAAACTCTGTCTCAAAAATAAACAAACAAACAAATAAATAAAATAGAAATAAAAAATAAAAGTGCCTGGCTGAGTGAGTGGGCATGGCCAGAACCGGAGAACCGAGGAATGGCAATGCTAAGGCTGGAGGTGGAGGTGGGGCTTATCATTTGCCAAGCCCCAAGCTAACCCTTCACACAGATACTCCATATCATCCCTCAACAACCCAATGAGGAGGACTGTCGTTGTCCCTTTCACAGGTGAGAGAAGAGATCCAAGAGATGAAGTACATTTCCAAGCTCACACAGCAGGCAAGCAGCAGCACCTCAGTCCTGGTCAGTTGAGGTTTCCACATTCTGGTTGGGATGCTTTCCACAAAGGCAGCAAAGTCCAGTGGTCACACAAGTGGTTAAAATCAGGCTCTGGGCTCTGATAACCCGGGGTCAGGCCCTGCATCTTCGCTTACTGGGTTTGTGGGTTCTGGCAAGTTCCTGGAGTCTTTTTTCTGAAACTGGAGAGACAAACCTTTTTGTCAAGATAACAATACTAAGAGGCCGGGTGCGGTGGTTCATGGCTGTAATCCCAGCACTTTGGGAGACTGAGGCAGGAGGATCAATTGGGGTCAGGAGTTCAAGACTAGCCAACATGGTGAAATCCCGTCTCTATAAAAAACAAAAAAATTAAGCTGGGCATGATGGTGGGTGCTTGTAATCCCAGTTATTGGGAGGCTGAGGCAGCAGAATTGCTTGAACCTGAGAGGTACAGGTTGAAGTGAGCTGAGATCACACCATTGCACTCCATCCTGGGCAACATAGTGACACTTTGTCTCAAAAAACAAAAAAAATATAAAAATTAGCGAGGCCGGGAAGCATGTACCTATAGTTCCAGCTATTCAGGAGGCTGAAGCAGGAAGATCACTTAATCCCAGGAGGTTGAGGCTGCAGTGAGCTGTGATCACGCCTCTGCCCTCCAGCCTGGGCAATAGAAGGAGACCCTGTCTTAATAACAACAAAACAAATAATAATAATAATGTCCACCATGAGGGCTTTTTGGGAGGATTATATCTGTTTTTGTGTCTGTGGGGCAGAAGCGTATCCTCATGGATGGGCCAGAAATCCTGCTGCTGGAGGATGATGGACTGTGTCTTCCACACACCATCAATTCAGGACTTTCTGTCAGGGTGTCCTGGGTCCTCGGGCTGTCTCTGCCTGTTTGGGGGAGACCCCGTGTGTCTATGCACCTGGAAAGTCTGGGTCCTGCCCTGGCCCCATCACTAACTGACTGCTTAAGCTCCCTGAGCCTACGTCTTCTTACCCATACAATGGTAGACATATAATGTCTACCTTGCAGAGTTGTTATGACAATAATAACATGTGACAGAGTCTTTTGAAAGGAAGTCGTTCAATAAATGATTACAATTAAAGGTGTGCAAAATGTATGTTAGGCCAAAATCGCAGGCTGGAGGGAAGGCATCTGTGGGAGTTTGGGTGCCAGTAGTCCATACCTCTCCACATGGCCTGTAAGTTTGCTGTGTATTGTTCTCTATCGTTTCATGACCTTATAGCTCAGAAAGTCTTCTAGAATCACAGGGTCCACCTCTCTAACCACAGAAGAGAAACTGAGGCTCAGAGAGGGCAAGTGATTTGCCTGAACTCCAGGCCCTCTCTCTCACTCTGCTCCACCCTGCTTCATGTGGCCACGTTGCTTCTACAGGATGGGAAACTCCCTGAGGGCAGGTACGTAGACACCCTCTGTCCCCTCTCAACATTCTCTGGGCATGCCCTGACCAGCGAGAACACTCTGGAATGACCTGCAGACACGTAGGACATGATCAGCCACTGCTGTCACTTGCACTGTTGCGGTCATGTAGCCTTGACTCTTGAGCCCGCAGGCAGGAACTCCGCAGAGTCCAGGAAATACTGGGTCTCAGCTCCACGTCCCAGCAGGGAGTGGGGGAGAGGGTATGCTTCCTTCTCAGCCATCCCCTCCAACTTTTGCTGCTGGGAGGGGTAAGAAGGCTTGCGGGAAGCTCCAGGAACTTGGAGGGAGCTGGGCTGAGAAGCCTGCTGTCCTGGAGTCCCAACTGTGTCCCAGGCCTTCTGGTCATCTGCTGTCCTCTAGCAGGTGGCTGGCTGCTGATGGCGGTTCTTGGTGGATATGGGATCTGCAGACCAGAAGACTGACAGCTTTGCTCTGCTCTCTCTTTCTACATATATAAAAAATCTTTTATTTTTTTTAAGCTGACAAACAGTGGCAGCTGCACCCAGAATAGTCTTTATTTTTAAACAAATTCACAGCTTGTTCTAAGAGCCATGTCGCTGCTGGCTTTCCCCACGCTTGGCCATTGCTGAGGGTACAGACAGTGGCCTGCTCCCAATCTCGAGGCCAGGAAGGCAGGAGATAGGAGGCCTGAAAATGGACAGAAGGTGTCAAGGGTTAGGTCAGGCTCTCAGGTGAGGATTGGCTGAGGCTCTCGCCTCTAGCCAGATCCTCGTTTGTTTGTTTGTTTGTTTGTTTGTTTGTTTGTTTGTTTGAGAGCCAACTCTAGAACAGAGTTAGCTGGCAGAGCTGGACAAATACTCAGATGTCATCCATCCAACCATGCCCTTTTACAGACAGGGAAACCGAGGCTCAGATGGGTGGTGACTTGCCCAAAGTCCCTGCCTGTTGCTCTCCCCCAAACATCTCAAACGATCAGGCAGGACTCCACAGTGGATGATGGCCTGAAAGTGCTTTCTTCTCCCTGAAGCCCAGAGTAGTCAGGGGAAGGAGGGAAAGAAGGAAGAATTTGTTGCTCCACCCTTCTTTCTCAACTTCACCTTGTTGAACCACACAGAAAAGTATCTAGCTGGAAGGAAGGAAATTCAGGCCAACCCTCTAATCATACGGAAAAAGAAACAGGTCAGGGAGAAGGGGCTTGTCCAGAGTCACATAGAGAGACCTGGGCCAAACCCAGGCATCCTAGGGCCAGTTTTCAGTTTTCATTGCACTCTGCATAACTCATCCTCAATGACGTTGCCTTTGCTTTGTGCCTGGGGCATATGGATTGTTTGCCAGGAAATGAACTCTCTTCTGTGTCCAGAGCTCATTGTAAACAGCCCAAGGGCAGGACTGGACCTTGAATATCCTGGAGGAATGAAGGTCCGGCTTAAACTTTGTCACCCAGCTCCATGCTGAACATTGTCATATCTGCCATCATATCTAATTTAGGATCATAGAGTGTTGGAACTGAAAGGGACCTCAGAGAACAGAAGTTCAAATCCTATTTTCCAGATAAGACCAAGGCCCTATGGGCAAATGACTCATTCAACAGCACACCAGCATGGAGTTGTCTCTAAGACCATTTTTTAGACCTTAAGACCTAAGACCCAGATTTTTTTTTTCTGAGACAGAGTCTTGCTCTGTCGCCCAGGCTTCAGTGCAGTGACACCATCTTGGTTCATTGCAACCTCCACCTCCTGGGTTCAAGCGACTCTCCTGCCTCAGCCTCCCAAGTAGCTGGGATTACAGGTGCCCACCACAGTGCCCGGCTAATTTATGTATTTTTAGTAGAGACGGCGTTTTACCATGTTGGCCAGGCTGGTCTCAAACTCCTGACCTCAAGTGATCCACCTGCCGTGCACTCTCAAAGTGCTGGGATTACAGGCATGAGCCACTGTTCCCTGCATATATTTTTTTGTTTTTTTCTGCATTTTTTTGAGAGGGAGTCCCACTCTGTTGCCCAGGCTGCAGTGCAATGGCACTATCTTGGCTCACTGCAACCTCCAACTCCCACCGGGTTCAAGCAATTCTCTTGCCTCAGCCTCCTGAGTCGTCGGGATTACAGGCAACTATTACCATGCTCAGCTAATTTTTTTGTATTTTTAGTAGAGACAGGTTTTTGCCATGTTGGCCAGGCTGGTCTTGAACTTTTGACCTCAGGTGATCCACCCGCCTTGGCCTCCCAAAGTGCTGAGATTACAGGTGTGAACCACTGTGCCCAACTTTTTTTATTTTGAGACCAAGTTTTTTGCTCTTGTCACCCACACTGGAGTCAATGGCGCAATCTTGGTTTACTGCAACATCTGCCTCCCAGTTCAATGATTCTCCTGCCTCAGCCACCTGAGTAGCTGGGATTACAGGCATGTGCCATCATGCCCAGCCAATTTTTGCAATTTTATTAGTGATGGGGTTTCACCATGTTGGCCAGGCTGGTCTTAAACTCCTGACCTCAAATGATCCACGCCCAAAGTGCTGGGATTACAAGCATGAGCCACAGCACTTGGCCTAGGACTTTTTCATGATTCCAGATAGGAGCAGCAACTCCCAGACTGCCTGGCAGCGTTGCTCAACACACCTATTCCTCTCCTTGCCCGCTTCCAAAGTCCACTCATGCTGCCATCTGTCAGGTTATGGGTTAAATACCTGGCTCTTTTCTGAGATTCATTTCCTTCTACCAAGAGACCAAATTCAGCACTGGTTCTCAGGGTCAGAAATTCTCCAGCCAGCTCCTAGATTCCATCTGCAGTCTTCCTCTACGTCGAGAAACTGAGGAAATGGGGAAGGAGACAGTCCCGTGACCCCTGTTTCCATGGTGAATGGTCTTGGCAAGGATATCTGCCTACCCTAGAGACTCACAACAAAAGACAGTTCTATTTTCCATAAGGAACTTGAGACTCTCTAAAGGCAGAATCATCTCTAACAGGTACTCAAGAAACATGTTGAATGCATGCTGAATTATTTAGCCCTCACTTACCTGAGAAGAGGAAATCTGAAGACTTCTCAGGGCACCATATGGTACATGCTTGTACCTTCTGGGACATTTGGCCACTGGGGGTAGGGATGTAATAATCTCAGAGACCTCTGGAGAAGGCGGCTAGATTTCTGGGGTTGGGAGTCCAGCTCCCTCAGCCCCTGTTCCTTATGTTTGGGGAACAGAGAAACCTGGGTTTGAACTCCAATTCTTGCTTGTAGGAACTCTGTAACTTTGGACAATTATTTATGTATGTATGTATTGATTGATTGGTTGAGACGGGGTCTCTCTCTGTTGCCCTGGCTGGATGCAGTGGTGTGATCTCAGCCTCCTTGAATAGCTGGGACTACAAGTATGTGCCACTATGCCTGGCTAATTTTTTTTTTTGTATTTTTAGTAGAGACAGGGTTTTGCCATGTTGGCCAGGCTGGTCTCTAACTCCTGACCGTAGGTGATCCAGACTTTGGGCAATTACTAAGCTTCTCTGAATCTCCGTTTCCTCATCCATAAAATGGGAAGTGCCAAGCCAAGGTGCTCCATGAGGCAGTTATTGACCACCATTTGTCATATCACAGGGGGAGATTCTTTTCCCATGTTCTGAGATACCAAGAGAGATTCTAGAATCTTCCAGGGTCCCCAAACCTTTACTGAGCATCTACTATGTGCGAGGTGACGTGGTAGGTGCTAGAAAGGCAAAAAGACATATGATTTTGTCTCTTTTCTCAAGTGGCTCATAATCTGTTTAGGGAGATAAAGCAGAAGGCCTGAGGAAGCCAAATCCCAAAACCCAGCCCATCCTAACTGCCAGGAGATAGTGAAAGGCTGTGCAAGTGCAATGACAAATAGGAGATGCCATCATTACAGGATGGAGGCAGGAGGACTCCTATCTTGGAGTGACGTGGGGTGATTTCACAGGGTGCCATTTCTTCAAAGAATGCATTGTCCAGATGGGAGGTACTCACCTTGATTTAATCTTTTTTTTTTTTTTTTTTTGAGATGGAGTCTCACTCCCATTTCACAGGCTGGAGTGCAGTGACCCAATCTGGGTTCACTGCACTCTCTGCCTCCTGGGTTCAAGCGATTCTCCTGCCTCAGCCTCCTAAGTAGCTGGCATTACAGGTGCCTGCCACTAAGTCCAACTAATTTTTGTATTTTTGGTAGAGATGGGGTTTTGCCACTTTGACCAGCCTGGTCTTGAACTCCTGACCTCAGGTGATCTGCCCGCCTCAGCCTCCCAAGATGCTAGGATTACAGGCTTCAGCCACCACTCTCGACATGATTTAATCTTTTAACACACATTCATTTCATTCAACACATGCTCATTAAGTCTTTTTTTGTTCCAGGCACTGTGCTAGAAGATGTATAGTTTCTGTGTTCCAGAAGTTTACAGTTGGCTGGACGAGGTGGTTCACGCCTGTAATCCCAGCACTTTGGGAGGCTAAGGCAGGTGGATCGTCTGAGGTCAGGAGTTCAAGACCAGCCTGACCAACATGGTGAAAACCCATCTTTCTCTGCCAAAAATACAAAAATTAGCTGGACATGGTGGTGCCTGCAATCCCAGCTACTCAGGAGGCTGAGGCAGGAGAATCACTTGAACCTGGGAGGCAGAGGTTGCAGTGAGCCAAGATTGTGTCATTGCACTCCAGCCTGGCCAACATGGTGAAACCCTGTCTCTACTAAAAATGCAGAAATTAGCTGGGCGTGGTGATACATGCCTGTGGTGATACATGCCTGTAATCTCGGCTTTTCGGGTGGCTGAGGCACAATAATTGCTTAAACCTGGGAGGCGGAAGTTGCAGTGGGCTGATATTGCACCACTGCACTCCAGCCTGGGTGACAGCAAGACTGTCAAGAAAGAAGGAAGGAAGGAGGGAAGAAAGGAAGGAAGGAAGGAAAGAGAGAGAGAAAAAAGAAAAAGAGAGAGAGAAAGAAAGAAAGAAAAGAAAGAAAGAAAGAAAGAAAGAAAGAAAGAAAGAAAGAAAGAAAGAAAAGTTTGTAGTTTAGAGGACAAAATGGACAATGAACCCTAATGCTGTAAATATATATATATATTTACAGCATTATTTATATATATATATAAAGCATATATAACAAGGGGATCTATTTTAATTAAGGGACCAAGAAAGACCTTTTCTTTCAGTGATATTTAAATGAGCTCTGATGGAAGAGTTGGAGTTAGCCAGGCAAAGAGAAGGGAGGGAGGCATTCTAACAAGAAAAAAAACAGTCCATGCAAAGGCCCTGAAAAGCAGAGAGCACATTGTTTAAGGATGGAGGGAAAGTCACATGGGGGGAGTACAGAAAACTAAGGAAAGAGAGGTGACATGAGCAGGGATCAGATCATGTAGAAGCTTTGGCTGTTTCTTTTTTTTCCCCCCAAATATGAGGAAAGGACCAGTTGCAGTAAAATCCCTTGGAGTGGTCAGGTGTAGTGGCTCACTCCTGTAATCCCAGCATTTTGAAAGGCTGAGGTGGGCGGATCACTCGAGCCCAGTAGTATGAGACTAGCCTGGGCAACACAGGGAAACCCCATCTCTACAAAAAATACAAAAATTAGTCAGGTGTGGTGGCATACACCTGTGGTCCCAGCTATTTGGAGGCTGAGGTGGGAGGATCGCTGGAGCCTGGGAAATTGAGGCTGCAGTGAGCAGTGATGGTGCCACTGCACTCCAGCCTGAGTGACAGGGTGAGACTCTGCTTAAAATAATAATAATAATAATAATAATAAATTTTTAGCTGGATGTAGTGGTGTGCACCTGTAGTGCTACCTACTTGGGAGGCTGAGGTGGGAGGATCAGTTGAGCCAGGAGTTCAAGGTTACAGTTATGACCATGCCACTGCACTAAAGCCTGGGAGACACAATGAGACTCTCTCTCAAAATAAATAAATAAGTAAGACAGAAAAGTAAAGAGAAACGTTCTGGTATTTATTCTTCTAAGCTTTTTGGTTTCTTTTTTTTTTTAGAGATGGGGTCTCTCTATGTTGCCCAGGCTGGCCTTGAACTTCTGGGGTCAATGAATCCTCCCACCTCAGCTTCCCAAGTAGGTAGGACTACAGGTGTGTGCCACCATACCACCATGTCTGTTCTGGTCAGGCTTTTTTTTTTTGAGACAGGATCTTACTTTGTCACCCAGGCTGGAGTGCAGAGGTGTTCTATTTTCTTTTTTGAGACGGAGTTTCACTGTTGTTACCCAGGCTGGAGTGCAATGGCGTGATCTCGGCTCACCACAACCTCTGCCTCCTGGATTCAGGCAATTCTCCTGCCTCAGCCTCCTGAGTGGCTGGGATTACAGGCACACGCCACCATGCCCAGCTAATTGTTTTTTATATTTTTAGTAGAGACAGGGTTTCACCATGTTGACCAGGATGGTCTCGATCTCTTGACCTCGTGATCCACCCGCCTCGACCTCCCAAAGTATTGGGATTACAGGCATCTTTTCAGGTCGGTATAGATCTATATATATATTTTTCTTTTTTAAAATAGAAATAGTGTCTCACCATGTTGCCCAGGCTGGTCTTGAACTCCTCAGCTCAAGTAATCCTCCCACCTCGGCCTCCCAAGTGCTGAGATTGATGACAGGCATGAGCCAATGCGCCTGGCCCCTATAAAACTTTTTTTTTGAGACAGAGTTTCATTCTGTTGCCCAGGCTGGAGTGCAATGGTGAGATCTTGGCAACCTCTGCCTCCCGGGTTCAAGCAATTCTCCTGCCTCCACCTCCTGAGTAGCTGGGATTACAGGGAGGCACCACCACGCCTGGTTAATTTTGGTATTTTTAGTAGAGATGGGGTTTTACCATGTTGGCCTTTACCATGTTGGCCAGGCTGGTCTTGAACTCCTGACTTCAGGTGATCCACCCACCTTGGCCTCCCAAAGTACTGGGATTACAGGCATGAGACCATGCTCGGGTCCCTGTAACACTTTTAACGTCTGGATAATATTTTACTGAACGGATGTTCCCTGTCTTTTTTGCCAATTCCCTATTCATGAATATTTAGGTTGTTTTCAACTTTTCACATCATTACAATCTCTTTCATGTTCATTTTTTAGCATAACAACGTTTATTTATTTGGAATAAATTTTTGTGAGTGGAATCGCTGGGTCGTTGACAAATTGTCTAGGTCTAATTTTTTTTTTTTTGAGACGGAGTTTTGCTCTTGTTACCCCTGCTGGAGTGCAATGGCGCGATCTCGGCTCACCGCAACCTCTGCCTTCTGGGTTCAGGCAATTCTCCTGCCTCAGCCTCCTGAGTAGCTGGGATTACAGGCACGTGCCACCAAGCCCAGCTAATTTTTTGTATTTTTAGTAGAGACGGGGTTTCACCATGTTGACCAGGATGGTCCCGATCTCTTGACTTCGTGATCCACCCGCCTCGACCTCCCAAAGTGTTGGGATTACAGGCGTGAGCCACTGCGCCTGGCCTGACTAGGTCTAATTAACATGTTCACACCGTGTACCAAGGAGAGGTGTAGCGAGCATGGCACTGAAGTGAGAGAAGTCTTTCCGGCTCCTGCCCTTTTGAAGGCCCTATACTGTTCAGCCATACCCTGGCCTTTCCCAGGCTTTTCTTTCCCTGGCACGGATGCAGTGTGTGCGGTCAGAGCTGGCGAGTTCGAGACCCGTCTGAACCATCCACCCACAGCCAGGCCCCGCTGCAGCCGCTGCGGTGCTCCTCCCAGCCCCTGGGAATCCATCCCCAGTTCTCCTCCCCGACCCCGGGAGGGCGTGTTAGGGGAGCAGCTTAGGAAGGCGACGATTGCACCATCCACGGTTTGAAAAGGAAGTCTGGGAAGTACAGGGAGGAAACTGGTACAACCCAAAGGTTGAGTCCCAGCATTCATACTCTATCCCTGCAGCGCTCCTTCCACTTTTGCTTTCTGGGCTCCGATCCCTTCCTTTCTACCCCGTCTCTGCCCAACCCTGTTCTGGGCACTGGACCTTTAAGGAGCTGTCACGCTGGCGTCGCTGGCCCCGCCCGCGACGGGGAGGGCTGAGAGGCAGGGGAGGGGTTGGTGGTGGTTGCGGGGAGGTGGGGGGGGGGTCTGGGTCTATTTTTAGCTCCGAGTCGGGTCACGTGACGGGAGTGACGTCTCCGAATGTTGTTGTTGGTGGCGGCGGCGAGCGGAGCCGGAGGAGCCGCCGCAAAGATGGAGGAGCCGTTGAGGAGGCGCTGCCGCGGCTGCCGCCGCCGCTGCTGTCGCCGCCGCCCGCGGAGCCGGAGCTCGAGCCGCAGCGGGTGAGCGCGCCGCCCCGTCCCAGATCCCATCTCCCCCTGCCCCCGGGATGCGAAGCGGTGCCCCCTCCTCCTGTCGTCCCTGTCCCCCGGCTCCCCGCGCGCGCTTCGCGTTTCGCGCTCCGCGGCACCCATCCTTCCTCCCGGGCCCGGGTGCCAGTCGGCGCCCCCCAGGAGCATCGCCAGCCCGGGAGCGGGGCATCGGGGTTGCTGCGCGCACCCCTCCCTGCCGGTTCCAGAATGGGGCGACTTCGCTTTAGGTAAGGGAGGGGCCCGCCTTCCCGCGTCCCGCGCCCCCAAATAGCTCGGAGACCGACCTGGGTTGTCTGATTTGCCCCTATCCTGGCGGCGCATGTTGCGTTGCTGAGCCATTTGAGCCCTGCACCCGGATTCTGTGCAGACCCCTCTTCTTTGGACACCCTTTTCTTGGTACTCTGAGGTGAAGGGTGCTGCCCACCCACAGCGCTTCTCCTCACAGCTAAGAACGCATCCTTGATTTTATGCCCTTGACTTTCGTGCATGAGGAGGGGACTGCAGAGTCCACCTTACTTCTCTCCCATTATTCTCACCCCACCTCCTGTGAGGCGTTACTGCGTTTCTTCCCACCCTCTTCTCCTGTCTGACACCCTGGAGCAGAATGTGAGAACTAGGAGATGAAATGGACCCCCCCCCCCGACTCCTTCTTGTCTGGGGTAAATGCCCCGATTTTTCATCCCGGGTCTGTATCTCATGGAGGCGGGAGCACTACCCGTGCCTTGTTAACTTGGGGGAGTCAGCTTCTCTACCCCACCCTTCTCTGGGGCCCTGGGGAAGATAAGAACTGGCTGGGTGATAAGTAATTAATCTGGGAGCCTGGGGGGGCTATTGGAGTGGGGAGGTTGGGTGCTTCCTTTGGGAGAGATGACCACCTGATACCCCTGACTGATACCCTGTCTGAGATGAGGTGTGTCCCTAAAAGGAAAGGAAACAGCTGAGCTGCAGTTGCTTTTAGGAGGGTGCAGAGGGACCCATCACTCTGTCAGTAACCACCATGCTTTTGGGACCTGGAATTAGGTTTGGAGCTTGGGGAAGTGGTGGTGATTGGGTTCAGCATCCAACTGGGAGGGGAGGATAGAGCCAGATTATGGGAACAAAAGGAGGTGGGGGGGAGGGCAAGATCCAGGAGTCTTGGTCAGAGGGACCCCTGGCCAGGTTGCCTTGCAAGATTGCAGCCTGGGTCTGGGTCCTGCCTTCCGCCTCCTCTTAGGTTCAGAGGATGTAGGCAGGCAGGGATGCTCTTCGGTCTGCCAAGTCCTAGGCACCCTGAGCCTGTGCTGGCTGTTGAAATGCTTCGCTGGGCCGGATGGTGGGTGAGCCATGTTGGGGGGCTGCCTGATTCTTTATTCCAGTCTTCCCTCCTTCCTCTCCCTCCCTAAACGCAGAGTTTGGGAAGATCTTGGTTTTCCTCCTTCCTCTTTTCTTGACTCCTCTCTTTGCCCTCTTTTCACTTGAACTTGGATCTGGGCTTTCTTGACAAGGCAGTAGGGGTCTATTTGAGTAAGAGAAATGGGCCCCCAGCATCTCCACTCTGTCCTGGGAATGTGCGCATGCCAGAGACCAGAGAAACAGATCTCAGCTGCGGGTTACTTGGGGGCAAGGATGGAAGAGATGTTCTGTGCCATCCTCCCCTTTTTCCCCAATATATCCTCCTTCTTTGGCTGGATCATGTAGTTTGGGGGGGGGGCAGCAGTTTCACGTGCTCCACCCACCCCAAGTAGCTGCAGAGACAAAGGTTTGCTTTTCCTTCCCTAGGGGTGGCATCTTAAGTGTATGTTTAGAAATGAGGCCTGGGAATGTTGCGGGCTAGGGGGGTTATTTGTGTTCCCGCATAGTGGGGGAGGAGGGATCAGCTATAGGAACTGGGGGTAGCGCAGTCGGTGCTGAAGTGCCAGCTGCTCTTTAATAATTAATTCTTCCTACTCACATCCCTTTGAGAAGGGATGTCTGGAACACGGCATCAGGCTCAGCCAGCCTGCTAGAGGACTCACTCCTGTTGGTGGTGGGGGGGGGAGGGGGAAACAGCAAGGCGGGGTGGTTCTTGGCATTTTTGGAGCACTGTAGCTTGCTTATGAATGAAAACCTGATGCAGCCTGTGAGGGGGCCTATTGTAGCTGACTATATCTAATTAAACTTTCTCTGCCTTTCTTCTTTCCCATCCCACCTCACCCCAGGCCCAGCTCCAGCCCTTTCTTGAATGGGGACCCTGTCTGGTAGTGCTGGGAAGAGGGTATCATTCTGCCTGAGGTTTTTAGGGCAAACAGACCCCGTCTTCTGCCCTCTCCCTCCGCCTCTTTCCTTCCTCCCCTCTCACCACCCCCCGCTTTTTTTTTTTTCTAGAAATAGCAGCCTCCTCCATCTGGCTTGTGCAGATGCCTGGAGCTGTGTCTGAGCAGACAAACAGAAATGGGCCGATTGCAAAAATGAATTTGTCAGGCTGGTGCCTTTTTTCCTCCCCTGTTACCCTCCCTCTTTCCCTGGTTTGGGGCCTGGACATCCAAGTCAGCCACTCTTCATGGCTCCGATTCTTCCAGCCTTCTGTTGGCCTATCCTGGGGGAGGTACCAGGCAACAGAAACTCTCGGAGGCTGAGGATAGGGGTAGGCTGTGGCCTGGTCAGGAGGGTCAAGATGACAAGTCCCTAGTGGCTTTAAGTGGGATGACTTGGCTTGTAACATTTTTTTTTTTTTGAGACAGAATTTTGCTCTTATTGCCCAGGCTAGTATGCAATGGCACGATTTTGGCTCATGGCAACCTCTGCCTCCCAGGTTCAAGCGATTCTCCTGCCTCAACCTCCTGAGTAGCTGGGATTATAGGCATGTGCCACCATGCCTGGCTAATTTTATATTTTTTTAGTAGAGATGGGGTTTCTCTATGTTGATCAGGCTGGTCTCAAACTCCTGACCTCAGGTGATCTGTCCGCCTCAGCCTCCCAAGATGCTGGGATTATAGGTGTGAGCCACCGAGCCCAGCCAGCTTGTAACTTTTTGATAAGTTGTTGGGGTAGAGTGAAACAATCTCAGACTCCCAAGACTTGGTTCTCACTGCTTGACCCTATCACCTATGACCCAGGGGGTGCCCTGACCTGGATGCTCTGGCCCTGCCAGGTGTTTCGGGAGGGGGTTTCATGGTGGTACTGGAGTCTAGGTTCCAGAGAGGGTCTCCAAGGGACACCTGATTCCCCAGGAATTCCGAGGGAGTTGTTTGAGGGACAAGATCTCTACGGGGCAGCATTGTGAAGCTGTGGCCTTTGTAGCACTGCATTGTACCATGTGTCCCTCACTTGTCTGCCTTCCTCTTCTCACCCTCTGCCAGAGTTTTTATTGCTTATGAATGGGGTGGGGGGGTGTCTCCCTAGGGTTTCTGCTCTACCTCCCCCAGTTCAGCCATGAGCTTGTACGATGAGATGCAGCCCGCTTCCTTCATTCATCCTTGCCCAGCTATCTTGGCTGGAGGTGGGAGGTGGTTTGGGACCCCTAGGGTAGGAGTCTGTCTGGAAGAAAGAGTGGGTGTGAGTTTGTGGGGCAAGACCCTCAGGATGGCCAGGACATCTGCCTACTTATGATGTCTTAGAAGCTGGGCCGCTTCCTGGTTTGGCATCCAAGTGTTAGGTCATCTGGGACATAGCTCCTGGTCCCTGACTGCCCACTGAGACCCAGCGAATTTCTCTGGCAGATGTGGGAACAAACAGCTCAGGTTTTAAACATTAGGCACCCCTTCTCCCCTTCATGCCCCACCCTAGACAAGAATCTGTGCTTGTCCCGATCAGGCCGTCAACACTGCTTTGTTTCTCAGGGAGGCCCAGCCTGTGGCTCTGGTTCTCTGGAGAGATTGATGGAGTTGTTGGCAGATACTCTTTACAGGTGGATGGGGCCCAGGGATCCTGCTGAATTTTATAGGATGGGGAGGAGTAGATGGAGCTGAGTCCTGAGCCTACTATGAGTTCAAGGAGCCGCTCCCTTCCTCTTCTGCCTCAGGGTTGAGGATCAGTACCTTTGAGACCCAGAGGAAGAGTGGGTGGGTTAGGATGATGGGGGCTGCGGGCTGAGCTGAACTGGCTTCTGTACCACTTGGGCTATGTCCCTTAGCACCTTGCTGTGGAGGTCCCTCTCACTGTGGAGATGCCTCGCACTGTGGAGATGGGCTGGGCTACTCAGGTTGCTGGGAACCGTGGGAATTTCTGAACCTGTGTTCCCCAGCCCACGGGAAAGGGTGTGAGCGGGACTGGGCGCCAGCCCTGGCGTGGGCACAGGCTGAACTGTCTGCCCACATGGGCCCTGCCAGCCCTACCTGCCACATTCCTGAGCTTGGCCCCAGCCCTGCAGAGCCTTTTTTATCCTTATCCCACACCTGTGCTTGTCAGGAGCAATTTAGCCGCTTCAACTCTGCCCCCCAAACTGAGTGCACTTTTCTCCAGCCATAGTGTCCAAGCCCTGTGGGCAAGAGCAGACAGCAGCAAGCCTGGCACCTCGAGGTCTCGTGTGTGTGTGTGTGTGTGTGTGTGTGTGTGTGTGTGTATGTGTGTGTGTGTCTGTTCATGTTCTTGTGTTTCTGCCATAGCTGGCTTCTGGGCTCCAAATGGACCCCACCCTTGGGAATCTGATGAGAATGCAAGGCTTATTGAGAATTAATCCTGCCAGGTGGTGGGGCTGTCTAGGGGACAGAGCTGATTGCTGGTTCGAGGCTTGGGAAGCAGAGTTAGAGCTTAAATATCTAGCAGCTCTAAGCCTCCTCTGATGGCTTCCTGCTACCTTGCTTTCATTGGGTGTTGGAGGGCCTGCCTTCATTTGGAAGCAAATGAATGAGATCATGTCTGGGGTGGATGGTGGGCTGTTTAGGGATGGGCCAGGTGGCTGTGTGCATAGTGTCTGAGGCTTGAGGACTAACTGTGGAGCTGGGGTGGGAGAAGGCTGGAGGAGTGGGCATGGGTTGGCAAAGCCATGATCTTGTAATACCTTCTCCTTTACTATATTGGCCTCAGCAGGGCTATTGCTGGGCCTTTTGTTCCTTTTGTACAAACTGGGAAAAACTGTCCCTTGTTTTGGGTGGACTCAGCATGTCAGGCCATGACTTGGCAGGCAGGGTACAAGCCGGATTTCATACCTCCCTGGACCAGACCTCCTTACACAGAGCACTACTTGTACAAGATACACAAAGCCCTGGGCTGCTACATTCCTGAGCTTGGCCCCAGCCCTGCACAGCCTTTTTTATCCTTATCCCACACCTGTGCTTGTCAGGAGCAATTTAGCCGCTTCAACTCTGCCCCCCAAACTGAGTGCACTTTTCTCCAGCCATAGTGTCCAAGCCCTGCACCTGCTGGGCCGCGGGTACTCGATTTGGGATGGAGAGGCCTCTGACTTTTTCAGTTCTTGGAAACAGGAGCTCTTGTCCTGGTCTGTTGTTGAATGGGGGAGACCAAAACAGAAGCATATCATATTTCCAGAGTTGAGAGGCACAAGGATCAGAAAGTGGGGAGAAGACTCCCGTAGGAGTCCTGGCTTAGGCTACAGAGGCTGGGATTCCAGTTTCTCCCTTAACTTCTGCCAGGAACTCCAGATCAGCCCTGCATCTCCCCCCTGCTGTGGATAGAGGCCAGAAGCACCCCCTGCACTTTCTCCTCTGGTGCACACCTAGTCCCATGGCAGGCACCATTAGGAATCTATAGGGTCTCCCCACCTGGCGGTAGACATTCACCTGAAAAGGAGTGTGTTGTGTGTGGCCACCATAGCCATTTCCTATCCCTTGGGTTCTGGGAGCCTCATCAATTAGTAAGAAACCAGGGTCTCTCCAGTTCTGCTGACTTCCACTGTGGCTGTGGGCAGGTATCCCTCCCTCTCATCCCTCTCATCCCCAGGTATAAACCGACAAGCTCCATGGTCTCCTTCAGCTCTCAGATTCCTGAGTTAGGGGCCTCTAACCCTGCTCCATCTCTCCCCAGGGATGCCGTTCTGAGTGCCTGACTGCCTCGCCCCGAAGGATGGCCTCGGATGGGCATTAGAGGCACGGCGGCCCCGGGCTCCCGTCCCGTCCGTCTGTCTGTTATCGTCTGTCTCTCTTGACATCACCGCAGCTCCACCCCCTCCCGTCCCAGCCCCCAACGCCAGCTTCCTGCGGGCCCAGAGCCGGCATGAACTCTCCCAACGAGTCGGGTAAGAGCTGGGAGGTTGGAGAAGAGCACCCTGGGGTAGCTTTGGATGCGATGGGCTGTGTGGGTTTCCCGTCCAGGCCAGCTGACCTTTCTGACTGAGCTGTAAGGAAATCAGGGGGTCAGGAGTGGAGAAGTATTGGAAGAAAGGCCCATGAGGGAGACCTGGGAAATGAGGGGTCGACGGTCTGGCTGGGTCCTGGGAAGGCATGGGTCCTACTCTGCTCCCGATGCTTGCCCTCCCAACTTAGGGGCGCTCCGTTCCGGCTCCACCTTGCTCTGCTAGCCAAGACAGGTGGTCCCGAGGGGGTGTGTGTGTCCCTGGATCTCTCTGGGCGGTCTGGGATGATGTTGGAGGAATTTCTTTACTATAGCAGAATGCCCAGCTTCCTTTTTGTGATGGTGGCTTCTTTCCTTGGTGGAATGTTTGTGTTCCATACTTTTTTCTTAGTGGAGGTTTCCAAGGGCACACTGGGCCTTAACCTCCGTGTGTGGGTGTTTGGCGTTGGGTGGGAGTGGGGCAATGTGTGTAGAGGAGTCTTGGCTCTCCTCGGAGGTAGACTGCCTCTCTTGGGCCCTGCACATGGTAGATTCCTAATCTGGGGTCTTTGACTCTGAGATTTCCTGTTCCTCTCTGCTCCTAGGACCCTGTCCAGTGCTACCAGAAATAGTCTACTGGGGGGACTCCAGGCAGCTTTATGTGCAGCTGGGTCTGGATGTGTGCCTGTGAGGCTGTGTTCTGGTGTCCTGAGCTGGACCCTCAGCTGTTTCCAGGGAGGGTCCTGGGGCAGTGTGGTCGGAGTAATGGCTGCCGTCTCCTTGGCTATCTCCGTCCACAGTGTTAAAGGTCCATCTCGCTCCACTTTAGCCTTCCATGGCCCATCGTACTCCCCATCTTTTTATGCGGGGGTGGGTGGATGTTTCTCCTTCTAGAGATAAGGGCAATTAGGGCCTAGGATGAATACCCATTTACAGGATTGTACAGAAGCAGCATCAGGGAGGAATCCAGGCTGCTCCACGTCTTCTTCCCTATCATCCTTCCTGCAGGGTGTGCAGTTCCCCGTCAGGTATTCCTGCCTCTGCCCTTGCCCTCATTCAGCCCATAGGTGCTGGGCCAGGTGGGCTGTCTAGCTCTGCCTTCTTGCTTCCTCCTCTGAGGCTGGGTGGCGAAGGGAAAGGAGAGGCCTGGGTCCTCATCTGTCCCTTGCAGGTCTCAGCTGGACACCACCCCAGCAAGGTCAGCTGCATCGGGCAGTAGTGCCAGTGGCTTCTTTCCTCTTGAGTTGTGACGCCGACCTGTCTGGGAGTCATTTCAAGTCCCTGCTTCCCGTGGGGCTGGGGTCTAACTCTTGTTGGTGGCTTGGAAAGGATATTTCCCAGCTTTGGGGTTTCTTTCCCTCGCAGGGAAATGTGATCATAATCAACCCAAGATAGATGAAGTTATTGGGTTACCTTTCCAGATGCCGGAAGTCAGTTTCCCTTGCAGCCACCTCTGCCGGAGCTGACAGGAGTGTTGGAGGAGCTGGGTGTGTCCACCAGCGCTGGAGGCCTGCGGCTTGAGAGTCACTGCTGGGCCCTGGCTGGGAGGGGCATCCGAGTGGGCCTGTGGATGGGTCCTGCCTCCTGGCTGGTTTTTCCAGCTCCCCCCAGCAGGGGGAGATGCTGTCTTTTCCGTGTGGGGGAAGGAGGGAAAAAAGGAGGGGGCTAGGGATTGTGAACTTTAAGACTGTTGAGAGGCTTTGGAACTGGGACCACTGCTTGGGGATGTCTGCTTGAGGCCCTTTCTGCAGAGTGTTCCTGGGGTTCTGGGACTGGCTCTCCCAGTTATGGGTTTCTAGCTGCCTTGAGCCAGGGAGATAGCCAGCCTCCCCCCAGCTCTTCCTTTCTGAGGGGCCTAGGGTCTGCTATTCCCAGAGCTTGGGCTGGCATCTGGGCTAGGGTTGGGGTGCTCAGTGCCTGGCAGAAGCCTGGAAACCACATGCCTTGGAACTCTGCGGAAGTAAAATGAAACCACGAATTGTAGCCAGAGCATGTGGGTGTCCACTTCCCTGTAGATACCCTGCAGAGAGCCCCAAGAAGGAAAGGTATGGGGCCCCGGGGCAGGAGACAGAGGTGGGAAGGATGGAAACGGTTGGTCCCCAGGCTCTGCTCCAGCCCCCTGAGTGCCTCCCACCTTCTCCTCACTTCCCTCGGCACTTGCCTCTTTGCCCAGAGTGCAGAGCAGCAGGCTGGGTAAGGGGCAGAGCTTGTAGTTCCTCTCAGTTCCTCTCCTTGTAAAGCTTTTTCTGTGTGGCAAGTCCTCACTGAGTATCACCAACAGGCTCAGCCTGTGGAAGGCAAAAGAAAACATGAGATGAGCCGTCTCTGCCCATCACGGGAACATGTTAGCAAGAGAGACTTTCTGGTGAGGGGCAGCAGGTGGAGACTGCCAGTGATTTCCTTCTGGGGCCCACCACCCAGGGATATGGGAGCTGATCACTTCCCTCTGGCTTGGGCTGCCTGCCAGCCTTTGACCTTATTTTCCTCTTTCACAGTCTTGGGAGCACGGGTGGAGGCTGTTGATGGGACTGTCACTTCCCTGAGACCACTCCCTGATCTCTACCTTTTCTTCAGGCAAAAGGGGTCTTGAGGATTGAGGCTTGCTTTCTTTTTCTGACTGATTGCTTCTGCATGTTCTCCTTGGTGGGGCTGAAAGGCTGACAGAATTTTCCTGCAGCTCAGCCTCTGCCCAGCCAGGTTGGAGGAGCCGCCCAGGGGCCTGGCGCCCAGGCCAGCTCTAGTTGTACCCTCTTCTCTGTGCTGTTGCCCAGAACAGCAGGCAAGAGTGAGGCCCACTGTACAAGCCAGTTTGGGTGGCAGCGGGGCCATGGAGGAGGCAGCCAGGATCCTTCTCCCCAGTGTGGGTGGCAGCGGGGCCATGGAGGAGGCAGCCAGGATCCTTCTCCCTAGTTTGGGTGGCAGCGGGGCCATGGAGGAGGCAGCCAGGATCCTTCTCCCCAGTGTGGGAGGGAGATAAGCTTCATGACAACACCTGCCTTTCCAGCACCTCCCAGAACTCTCACACTTTCTCTCTTTCCCTTTCCCAGGAGGGAGGGCAGCTCTCCGCCACCAGCCCTGGTCTCTGGGTGACCAGAGAAACTGGGGCATGGGTGTGGGGTGGAGCCAGGAACCTCGGCGTCCTGCCTCCCAGCCTCAGGCTCTGCCTCTGTGCCCCTGGGGAAGGCAGGTAGTGAGAAAGTGGGTCAGTCCTGGCATGGGGCAGGGGTCTGGGAAGTGGACACCTGGCCTCCCTTCTCTCCCGAGATGCCTCCTGGCACACCTCTGTGCTCACTGCAGACTGGGGCCTGCTTCTCCCCTCCTTTTCCCTGCTCTGTCGTTTCAAAGGGATTGAAGGCTTAGAATGGAATGGCCAGAGGAGGCAGGGTCAACCCTGAGGGGAAGTAGAATATGCCAAAGTAGGTGTTCACATTTTTCCTGGACTTGGCTTCAAATGAGAGGGTTCAGCCAACACCTAGCCTGGGACCTGGCACATGGCGGCTCCCAGGCCTTGCCGATGGGCTCCAGCACGGCTGGACTCGAAGAGCGGGAAAGAATAGGAGGGCGGGCAGGCCTGAAGTATCTGGGGCTCAGGGAAGCTGGCATCTCACACTCCATCCAGGATGCTCCTGGGCCAGGAGCTTTTTTACTGTGCACTAAGCAGACCCTGCTTTCTGCCCTTTGGTCAGGGTCCCCCCACCCCTGCAGCCTTTGGGCTCAGGAAATGGAACCTGAAGCCAGCATTATATTCTTTTCTTCTTCAGATTCAGAGAGCTAGGAGGGCAGAGTGCAGCCTTTGAGGGAGGGGTGGAGTGAGTCTGGGGAGGACAGTCCTGGGTCTGGGTGAAGCTCGTGTACCCCATGCTTGGTGGGTGCTCTGTAAGGTTTATGGGATGATACATGGGAGCACTTGGATGGGAGAGGATGGAAAAGAGAAATGAACTGCAAGGAGAGGGACTAAAGCATGAAGGACTGAAGTTAGACATTAGGAGGAGCTTGTACTAACTGAATCTCAGAAGAAAAAAAGACATTTGTCCCCATCCCAGACCTCTTCTCTCATTCCCTTGGAGGATTCTGGGAATTGCACTGAGGATTTTCTGGTCATGTCTGACACTTTTTGAGGCTGTTCCAAGCTCCCGGCTCTAGCCACCTCTGGGTGTCCATGTCCTGGGTGCCCCTATCTTCCTGAAGCAGGAAGTCCTCTTTACTTCCATGTCGGGATGCTCCAGATTCTGGGGGCCCTGCTTTTGAGTCCTGATAACTGATGATTTCTTCTTCTTTAGAACAGGGCTCTCCTGCCACACTCACTCCTGTGCCTGGGGCAGGCAGAGAGAGCTGAGACAGGGCTAGCCAGCCCTTCTGGTTGCTCCTAGCGTGGGTGGTTGGAGTCCTAGGCTGGGAGGGGTTGCTACTCCCAGCTTTCTGGGCTCCCTTGAATCTGCTGCCCATCACCCTGCTGATGGAGACCTTCCCTTCCCTTCCTCTTGAGAGGGCCTTGTTGGCCAGGATGAGATTGGGACAAGGGGTGATAAATGACATCCCTGGACATACCGTGAGGTGTCCACCAGCGCTAGGCCTCTGAGGGAGTACTGCTCCATTGTCTTTTTCTAGAATCTGCCTTGGCTTCAAAGCTGCAGCTCCAGAGCCCTGTTTCTTTCCTGGTCCACCACTGGGTACCCCCTGGCAACATATACATCTTGCCAGTCTAGGGCCTGGCAAACCCTGCCTCTGCCTATAGGTGTGGTCCCCCAATCCTCCTACTCCCAATCTGAGGGCAGGGGACCCCTTTGCCATCCCTGACTGGTGGAAGCTGGCTGGGAAATTGGGCTCCAGGAGCCATAGCCACTGTGTCCTTGGTTGGCCAGCTCCTCTTGGGCTCCCAACAAGAGGGTGAGGTCATCCAGTCCAGAGAGAGGACAGGTGTCCCTGGCTCCATGCCTGGAGTGGGGGGCAAGGAGGGGGCTCCAAAATAGCAACTGTGACATCAGGAAGAGGGAGGGGGATGCAGACACAGGAATAACCAGGCTATTAAAAGGCTCTAGTGAGGTCAGGGGGCCAAGTGGGATCTCTGTACCTGTGGGAGCACAACCTGAGGAGAAGGGGCAGGCCAGCAGTGGGGAGGGCATGGGAGTGGCACGGGTCCTCACAGTGCACCAGCCCTAGGACCCAGGGAGCAGAGCCTATGCTGCCAGGCCTGAGTCTGGCTGGTGGGGAATGGCTGGATGCTGAAAGACTACTGACTCTTCCTAGCGAGGCACCAACCTCAAGTCTCTTCCTACTTGAGCACAGGGTTTATTGTACCTGTTCATAGAAACCCTGGGAAATGGGAGGCAGTGTGGTGTGGTGGGTCGAGCTCAGACTTGAGTCTCGGACATCCCAGCCCTGTCATCTAAGCAGCTGTATGACCCAGGGTGAGTGACCATCTCCCTGTGCCTCAGTTTTCCCTTCTGTGCCTCTCTCCCAAAGTCACCATGCAGAATGAGATGATGTATGTGATGTTCTTAGCACCACACCTGGCACATGGATAGGGAGGAGCTACCTGTGCTGCGAGAATGGGCAGGTGTTCCCTGGTTCGCTTTCCCAGGCTTGGGGTGAGGAAAGGGGACCAGGGAACCCCTGTCTGCCCAGGAAGAATATCCCTACCCCCTAGAAAGAAGCTGAGGCTGAGCAGCCTCTGGAGGCGACACTCCAGAATGAGTGGGAGGGAGCTGCCATTGGCAGGTGTTTGGGGGTCTCTCTGCTGGTTGAAGGACTGAGGAGGCACTCCATTCCTCAGCTTTGTGGGAGGGTAGAATAAGCAAACCTCCATGGGCTGTTAGAACTCCAGGGAAGTTGCCTGTCTGCCAGCCTCTCCCAGACCCTTTCTATTCCTTTACCTGGTCTGGAAGGCAAGAGGGCAGATGGAGGCTTGAGTCTGGCTTCTTGGTCTCTGTCCCCTGGCTTGCTTGCCAAAAGTAGCAGTCAGAGCCGCTCCCAGATGCATGGGTACCCCAGCCAGCGCCCTTCCCCAGCCCAGCCTCTGGCCACCTATCGCTATGGCCTTGGCCCTGAGTGCAGGCCCTCCCCCGTTCCCATCCCCCTCGCCTGGCGCTTCCTCCTGGGGTAGAACCGCCTCCCCCCCATGGGGCCTCCTGGCAGCCGGCCCGCAGCTCCCTGAGCATGCTCCACCTATTTATAGACAGGGCCCTCCCCCAACTGCTATTTCAGTCTCCTGCCAGCTGCCGGCGGTGGCTCATTCGGGAAGGAGGAGCAGGGAGCCGGCCCAGAGCTGTCACCCAGGATTGGGAGGGAACACAGAGAGCCCGCCTGCCCGCTGAGCTCCCCTTCCTGTCCCAAGTGCTCAGCCATACCCCAGCTCCCGGGAACCAAGGAAAGGCTGGTGGTCGGATACCCCTTTAGAGCAGAGCTGGGCCTGCAGCTCTTGGGCCTCCCTGCCCCTCCTGCCGTCAGGAGTGCCCAGGCCGGATGAGGCACTTCCCCACAGTACGCGTCCCATTGGCAGTGGCCTGAGGGAACCCCTGCACAGTGCGGGCCACCTGACCACCTTTCCTTGGGCTGGCTTTCCGCCTCTGGCGGTCCCCTCCCTGGCATGCTGCTGGTGCCCAAGGCTCAGGGGCTCGTGGAGATGCTGCAGACCATCTATGAGACAGAATCCTGTTTCTCAGCAGATGGGATGTCAGGCCGGGAACCATCCTTGGAAATCCTGCCTCGGACTTCTCTGCACAGCATCCCTGTGACAGGTAAGTGCCTTGGTGTCCCTGCCTGCCCTCTGTCATTGGGTATCCTTGTCCCTGGGCTGAGCATCTGGCTCCGAGCCTTGTGCAGATAGCATCCTGTGTAGATCTGTCTTGAGAGTTTCACTGAGAATACACAGGGCTGGGGGATCCCTGCTCAGAGAGGCCCCTGCCCTCCCTGCCCAGAGCCTGCTGCTCCCCTGTGCCCTGCAGCTGTACTCTGCTGCTTCACTTCCAGTCACTTTGGCCTCTGGCAGGGTCAGCATCTGTTGCTAGGGGCTGGGGGTTACTGGAGGATCCTGGCCTAGTTGGCAGTGTGGTCAGAGGGGAGGAAGTGGGTCAGTGACCCGCCTCCTTGCTGCCCGCTCCCCAGGTTTGGGCAAGGGAAGAAGGCGTAGCTAGGTGTCCACAGGAATAAAGCTTACCCCGGCTCCTCTGGCTTGGTTCTTAGGGCTAGAGCATCAAGTCCAGTAACTTCCGCCAAGTCCCCAGCCAGGAGTCTCCTGAGAATCAGACACTTGGGGAGGCTTGGTATAGTTGTGATGGAGTTAGGCAGAGGCTGGCAGCTCGGATATTGAGGGGCTTGGCTGCCTTCGCATCTAGCTGGCTCCCGATATCGCTCCTCTCCCCAGGTCTGGGTTGATTCCCGTGTCATGAGGATGAAGAGGTATTACTCTGGCTCAGATGGGGTTAGGACCCCCTAATCCTGCCACCCTCTCAGCAGTAACCTTTTTTGCCTCTTGGCTAGGGGTGGGGTCCCCCAGAGCTGGGCTACTCCTTCCCTCACTCCCGGCAACCTTTCGGCAGCATCAAGCCTTTCTGGCACAGCCTCCCCACCAGGCCGGCACCACAAGATGCTTCTTCCAGGGAGGGGCCTGCTGGACCCATGCCTGCTTGGCCCCTCCTGGTAGTGGCTTGGCATTCAAGTGTGGGTGACTATGTGTGTGCACGTGTGAATGGGGAGTCTTTGCCTATGGATATGTGGGAGTGCATCCCAAGCTTCGAATTGGAAGGTGGGAACTGTGTGCCTCTGCAGGTCCCTGTGATTTGGCTCTGAGCTGCCCAGGGATAATGTTGCAGTGCGACTTGGATGTGTCAGAGAATAAATGTTTCGGGAGGATTCAGAAGATCTTTGGAACATGGCCTATCATCTTCCTGAGCAGGGATACCCCTGCAGTGTTCTCACGTAGGGGCATGGCCCTGGAGACTAGCCCTGCAGGGTATCCATGCAGGCCCCGGGGATAGGGGCCTTACCCTGGGGCCAGCCCTGTAGGCTGGGGCTGGGATGAGGGTGTAACCTTGAGGACCAGCTCTACTGTGTACCCATGAAGTCCCGTGAGGTAAGGGCATATGCCTGGGAGCCAGCTCCATAGGCCCCTGGGATAAGGAATAAACCCAGAGGGCTGGTTCTTATCCTGGTCTGGAGTCCACAGGGTCAGCGAAAGACCCTGCCTGCTTGCCCCTAGTCCATGGCCTCCGGGACTTAAGGTGGTCTCTTGGAAGGCAGAATAATCACGGAGCATTTGCTTGGGGCAGCTCTACCCTGTGTGGCTTATCAGGTCCACCCATCCTGTCCTGTCCCCTCCATTCCTTGCTACTAGCAGCAGCCAGCAGTTGGCCCAGAGTTTCCTCCTTGGCTTGTTTACTCACCTCTTTTCAGACTGTACCCCAGAAACCTCGAAGGCTGGACCCTGCTCTCTCATCCCATCCCTAAGCCTGGCTGCCCCTGCATGGACCCCCAGGCACCTCCTCTCTCCAGATGCCTGTCTCCCCACACCAGCCGATGTGGGGGGTGGACCAAGCCTTCTGAGTGGTGGCTTGCTCCATGCTGGCAGGAGGGAGGCGTGAGTCACCTCAGCGGCTCGGGGAGAGGGCTAAGAATGTTCCCCCTGCGCAGCTCTGATGCTGTGTCTGTGACGCGGCTAGGGACAGATATAGGCCTGGAGCTCGGCTGCCTTGTTTTTTTTTTTTTTTTTTTTGGACTCTGGAATGTAAATAGATGTTTCAAATAGAAACACTTTAACCTTTGGGTTAAAAAAAATCCACCCCGGATAAACACGGCCATGAGGGCCCGGGCAGCCTGGTGTTTCCCTCCCCACCCCCTCTCCCCGTCTCTTGATCGGTCTCCAGACAGGATGCAAGAGCCTGGGGCTGAAAAAGCAGGTGTCCAGGGATGCTTCTTTGGACAGTGTGAATTGCACAGGCCTCCCAAGGGGTTGGGGTAAGGGGCTTTTGAGGGTACGCCTGCCTGCCACCTCCAGCAGCATCTTGGAACCCTATTTTAGGGACAGCCTTTGCTCTCTGGGCTGTCTTGGTTGCTGCCATTGCACAGCACCTAGCACAGTGCCTGGCACATGGATGAATGAATGTCGCATGGGGAGGGCTGGAGTCCAGGATTGCTGGCAGGATTCCTGGGCTCTATTCTGGGGCTCGGACCTCTAGGTGAATAGAGATAGCTTTAGTGAGTCACCCAGCGGGTGAGACAGAGTCTTAACCTACTGAAGGATGGGGCCACTTCGCTGTTCTTTCTTGAAGATGGGGCCCGATCTCAGCATCCGCTCTTGGTCATCAGAGGTCTCCCTTGATGGGTGAGGTATCTGCCTGGCCACCCTGCCACAGCCCCCCAGTTCACAGTGGGCATTACCAGCATCCAAGCTTAGTTCTGGCCTGGAGAGCCTGGGAGTTTGAACTCTAGTATGGGAGTCTCAAGGACACAGAGCTGGGGAATTCTCTGCCTTCCTTATGTGGGCCCTGGATTCCCCTTTGTCCTGTACTGGGTGGAGCTGATGCCCAGACAATGTGCAGGACTTTATAAGAAGGCATGGAGGAGGAGTCGGCTTTTCCCGTGGAGGGAGGGTGTGAATCCTGCTTGTGCCAGGAAGGAATGCTGTGGACACGGGGAAGTGCCATGGGGTCCAGGTTTGGCCTTGGGGCTTTCCGTGAATATTCTTGCTTATGCTCTTCAGACTTTCCAGGTTTGGTTGTGTGTGTAGGTATGTAGGTGTAAGCCTGCCAGGAAGGTAGGAAGGGCAAGACTCAGGGTGTGAGTGGAACTACTACAATGCACTAAGTGACAAGGCTATCAGGTACTTTCTTTAACATCTCTCTCTCTCTTTTTTTTTTTTAAGTAAAGTCTTGCTCTGTTGCCCAGGCTAGAGTGCAGTGGTGCGATCTCGGCTCATCATAACCTCCGCCTTCTGGGTTCAAGTGATTTTCCTGCCTCAGCCTCCCAAGTAGCTGGGAATTAATATGCGCCACCATGCCCAGCTAATTTTTGTATTTTTAGTAGAGACGGGGTTTCATTGTGTTAGCCAGGCTAGTCTCGAACTCCTGACCTCGTGATCCGTCTGCCTCAGCCTCCCAAAATGCTGAGAGTACAGGCATGAGCCATAGCCGTACTTTACAATTGAGAAGGTTCAAGGGAGGTTAAGGGACCTGCTTAAGGGACTTGCTGCACATGGTAGTTCATACCTGTAATCCCAGCACTTTGGGAGGCTGAGGCAGGGAGGATCACTTTAGGCTAGGAGTTTGAGACCAGCCTGAGTAACACAGCCAGACCCTGTCTCTACAAAAAAATGTTAAAAAAATTATCCAGGCATAGTGGCATGTACCTGTAGTTCTAGCTACTCAGGAGGCTGAGGCAGGAGGATTGCTTGAGCCCAGGAATTTGAGGCTGCAGTAAGACATGATCTCTGCCCTCCAGCCTGGGCGCTATAACAAGACCGTCTCTCTTAAAAAAGGGAACCTGCCCAAGGTCACACAGTAAGTGAGAGCTGGAATTTGAACTCAGGTCTCTGGTTCCTACTCAGGTAGGGAAATTGCTAATCCACATAAAAGCTTTTGTGCAGATTTTTAAAAAGTGGACCTTCTTCTGGATAGATGGATCCTTATGCCAGTGTGTGTGGCCTGGCGATTGGAGCTTGGGCGAGATTTTAGCCCCAACTCACTCCTTTAGCTGACAGCCCATGTGCAGGATGCAGCCTACACAACCCTATGTGCTGGGCCTGTCAGTGCAGTGTCCATTGTGCTCCTAGAGCACAGGAACCATTCTGGCTTCAGGGGCCTGGTGGGGTTCTGAGAGGAGGCTTTGTTTTCTGTAAATACTAAGGACCATTTGGTCAGCGATCTTCCTCCCTAAGGGGACTTTAGCCCAAAGACAGAAGAGGGCTCAGGAACAACGTTGAATACCAGCCCCCGCATACAGCCTCCTCTGTCCCCCTCCCCCACCTCATCCCCTCTTCTTGTTTTTGAGACCCTCAGCTCTCCCTTCCCTGCCACACAGCTGCCAGACAGGAAATCAGATTAACTGTGTCCACACACACAGCTGTAACAGCTGTCAGGTTGGCAGCAGAAATGAGTGCAGGCAGCCTGGGGACACTGTGAGGCAGTGGTTCTCCAACTTTTGGTTGTATCAGAATTACCAAGGAAAGGTATTAAAATGCAGATTCTCAGGCCTTGACACCCCGTCCTCACCACAAAGGTTTGGATTCTCTAGGGCAACCCAGGAACCAATGATTTAAACTCATCTCTCACGTGATTCTGATGGGAATAGACTCAGACCATGCTTTGAGTGAGGGATGAATGGACAGGGGTCACAGGGCCCAGCAGTCAGCCAGTGGATCATCAGCATTCCTGGAAGGCCTTGGTGGGTCTTGGGACTGCTGGGAGAAGGGCCTATGCAGGAGGAGGGAGGCCATCACCCCAGAGAGAGTGAACCCAGCTCCCAGCTGCCTGTCAGTCAGGAGAGAGGATGTTTCCAGCTACCAGGGAGCAGGTGTCTAAACCCCAGTGGAAGGGGATTATGGCAAACAGCCAGCCGGGCAGGGCACCCTGCTGGACACCCAGGGCTGTGCTGTGCCTGATGATGGAGGCAGATCTTCTCTGGAGCCCCTGGCATTCCACCCCAGGTGTGGAGCAAACAGTCCTAGCGACAGCTGCAGACTTTGAATGATTAGTGTACCTTTTACTTGCCAGTAGCTTTGTGCCCAGGTGTATGCCGGAAAATGGCTGGACTGGGAAATGTGAATCTGCTTCTCCAGAGAGCCCGCCCAAGGATCAACCACTAACTCCATCTGCACCAGTGAGAGGTGCTTTGTGCCTTCCACCAGGGCTCTGATCCCTTGAGCTTAATTAAGGTCCTTGAGTCAGTCTGCTTCAAAGTTTCTGGGGGGTTCCCTACACTCGACCGCATTCTCTCTGCATGCCTGGGCTCTGACGTTCTGGGGCCAACCAGGTGCCCTTGTTTAGGTCTCTGGATCCTTAATACAGAGTTCAGCTCCTTGCTGCATCCCTCATTTAGTTTGACACTGGGCCTCAGTGTTTCCCCTTCTGTTTTTTAGTGGGGAGCAGAGAGAGAGCCAGAAGAGCAGGGATTAAGCCCTGGGTCCTCCATCTCCTTTTCGGGTGACCTTGGACAAGTCTCTTCCTTCTCTGGCCTCACTTTCCTTCTCTGAAAACTGGGGGAATTGAGTTGCTGATCTTCAGGCCCTTCCTTCCCTGACACTCTAAGGGTCTCTGAGGTCAGTTTCACGTTGTGTCTGCTTTGTGGGAAGAGGGGCTTAGGGTCTCCCATGTCCTCACCCCAGGAGGATGTGGAATAGAACTGGAGAGCTCTCTCTCCTGCAGTGGGGCTTAGTGAGATTAGAGACTGGGGAAGAATTTTGGACTGCTTGCAGCTGGGGGGGTCCGAGAGCAAGCACCAAAACTTGTGCTCAGCTGTGCTAAGCAATGTTTTTGAGGGACAAAAGGGATCCTACAGCTGTGGCCTGAGCCATAGAGCACAGAGTGGCCCTTCCTGGAGGCAGTGAGGCAGGTGAGATGGCCTGGAAGTTTGGAAGTGGGAGGGAGGCTACTCTCAGAGTTTCCTTCTCTGGCATCGATACGCAGCCCCTGGGTGCACCAGCTTGTGTTGTGTGCCACCCACAGGAAGGCTTTGTTTGTGACAGGACCACAGAGTGACCTTCAGTCTGAAATGAGTGCTAAGACATCCATCCCTCTGGTGGGAGTCTGAGGCTGGCACCCTTAGAATCCAGGTGGTCTGTGAAGTTGGCCCCACTTAAAAGACTTGGGAATTCTAAGTATTTCATTTTATGCACTTTATTTTTTAAATTTTTTTGGGGAGATGGAATCTTGCTTGGTTGCCCAGGCTGGAGTACAGTGGTGCAATCTCAGCTCACTGCAACCTCTGTCTCTGGGTTTAAGTGATTCTCCTGCCTCAGCCTCCCGAGTACATGAGCCACCACACCTGGCTAATTTTTGTATTTTTAGTGGAGACGGGGTTTCACCACGTTGGCCAGGCTGGTCTCCAACTCCTGACCTCAAGTGATCACCTGCCTCGGGCCCCCAAGGGATTACAGGTGTGAGCCACTGCACCTGGCTGATTTTATGCACTTTAGAAATTTCCTGAGATGGCCAGGCATGGTGGGTGGCTCACGCCTATAATCCCAGCACTTTGGGAGGCCAAGGCAGGTGGATCACCTGAGGTCAGGGGTTCAAAACCTGCCTGGTCAACATGGTGAAACTCCGTCTCTACTAAAATACAAAATTAGCTGGGTGTGGTGGTGCACACCTGTAATCCCAGCTAGTTGGGAGGCTGAGGCAGGAGAATCCCTTGAACTTGGGAAGTGGAGGTTGCATTGAGCTGAGACTGCACCATTGCACTCCAGCCTGGGCAACAAGAGTGAAACTCCATCTCAAAAATGAAAAAAAAAAAGGAACATCCTGGGAAGTGGTCCACAGGCTTGACTAGGTTGCCAGAAGAGTTCAGGACACAAAAAATGTCAGGACATTAATAATAGCCCTGCCTGGCACCTCTTGATCTTCCCAGGCCCTGTGCCAGGCTCCTCCGCGTGCATTCTCGAGAGCCTAACTACCCTGGGAGGTGGGTGCTGTTCTGCCTCCTAGTTTACAGATGCCTGCATGGAACACAGGGAGGTGCCCCATACCTTGCCCTATGAAGGGGGAGTGCCTGACTTGAACCCTAGCATCCTCTCACTCCAGAGCCCTTGCTCTTAACCACTATGTGATGTGTGTTCACTTGTGTTACTTAAGGAATTGTGAAAATTGCTAGGTAAGAGTCAGACCCAGCTTGCCTATGTGGAAATAGTATCTGAATTGTGGTAGAACCTGTTGAGCCTAAATTGGCCTCACTAGTCACACAAGAGCACAGAAATAGATCATGGGAAACCGTCCTTGCTGGGGAGGGGTCATCGGTGTCACAGCGTCATGGGCTAAGGGTGTGAAATGCTGTTCTCCGCCTCCTTCCAAACTCCCTCAGGCCAGGACAGGAACAAGAGCCTTTCCTCAATCTCCAAGAGACAGAACAAGGTAATTAGAAGCTGCTGACTCCCCAGCCTGGTGAGGGAGGTCCTAAGGGAGTGGGTACTGGTGGCAGACTCTGCCCTCTAGGGTGGGCCAGTTACCCAGGGCTGTCTCTTAAAAAAAGGGAACCTGGCCAGGCATGGTGGCTTATGCCTGTAATCCCAGCACTTTGGGAGGCCAAGGCGGGCATATAACAAGGTCACGAGATTGGGACCATCCTGGCCAACATGGTGAAACCCTGCCTCTACTAAAAATACAGAAATTAGCTGAGTGTAGTGTCACACACCTGTAGTCTCAGCTACTCGGGAGGCTGAGGCAGGAGAATCGCTTGAACCGGGGAGGCGCAGGTTGCAGTGAGCCACTGCGCTCCAGCCTGAGCGATAGAGCGAGACTCCGTCTCAAAAAAAAAAAAAAAGGAACCTGCCCAAGGTCACACAGTAAGTGAGAGCTGGAGTTGGAACTCAGGTCTCTGGGTAGGAACATTGCTAATCCACATAAAAACTTCTTTTGTGCAGATTTTTAAAAGGTGGCCCTTCTGGGTGAATACGTCCTCATGCCAGTGTGCGTGGCCCAGCAATTGGAGCTTGGGCGAGATTTCAGCCCCAACTCACCTCTTTAGCTGACAGCCCATGTGCAGGATGCAACCTACACAGCCCTATGTGCTGGGCCTGTCAGTGACTCCAGTTTGTTCTCCTTGAGCACAGGAACCAATCTGGCCTCAGGGGCCTCCTGGGGTTCTGAGAAGAGGCTTTGTTTTCTGTCAATACTGGAGACGACTTGGTCAGTGATATTCCTCCCTGAGGGGGCTTTAGCCCAAGGAGAGAAGGGGGCTCAGGAGCAAAGTTGAACACCAGCCCCCATATAACCTCCCCCACCCCCTCCCCCTGTCTCATCCCCTCTTTCTTGTTTTTGAGAACCTCAGCTGTCCCCGGGCTGGCTGACACTGAGCACATAGGATACCCCACATGGGAGCCAGGCTGCACGTGTGTGTGTTGAGCGGGAACCTGCCTTCTACCGGGAGTCAGGACACCTGGGTTCAGATCCCTGTTTTGCTGCTGCTTAGCTGGTAGTATTGTTTGCAGAGCAGCCTAAGAGGCTTGGTTTTCTCGCCTGTGCCATGAGGGTGTTCAAACTTGATCTCCAAGGTCCCTTTCACTCTCTCTTTCTTGTGAAGGCAGCTCCTCAGATCCGGGGAGTGTCTGCACAGGCCTGATTTATGTCCTGTATAGACATTCCAAGAGGCATAATAATGCCCCATGCTGCTGGGCGCGGTGGCTCATGCCTGTAATCCCAGCAATTTGGGAGGCTGAGGCAGATGGATCACAAGGTCAGGCGTTCGAGATCAGCCTGGCCAACATAGTGAAACCTGGTCTCTACTAAAAATACAAAAATTAGCTGGGCATGTTGGCACATGCTTGTAGTCCCAGCTACCCAGGAGGCTGAGGCGGGAGAATCACTTGAACCCAGGAGGTAGAGGTTGCAGTGAGCCAAGATCATGCCACTGCACTCCAGCCTGGTGACAGAGTAAGTCTCCGTCTCAAAAAATAATAATAATAATGCCCCATGCCTTGTCCTGTATGCCCCCTGGGTTCCCTTCTCCTAGCCTTATGGGCTGGTGGCTCCTGGAGCAGGATCTTTTAAAAATTAATTTTATTCTTATTTTTTATTTATTTTAGAGGTGGGTGCTAAGCCGCTTGGGTCTGCCGGGCGGGTCCGCACTGTGCCAGCAGCAACCTCCCCCCAGGGCTTCTCTAGGGGGAACTGAAGGTCCCATTTCCCTGCTGGCCAGGGTTCCTTGTCACAGGGATTCTGAGCTGGAGGTGTTGTCTCTGAGAGAGGGCTTGGAACTGGGCAGCAGCTCGTGGTGTGTTCAGAGCAGGAGGGAGGCCTGGCCTTGCTCTTGGGAAGCTAGATGTTTTTTATTGTGAACTCTTGTTCCCAAGGCACTGCTAAAACCTGCCCCTCATGGCCCAGAGCCACTTGTCTGCTTGGAGGCAGTGTCTCTTTGCCTGGACACCCTTTTTTGTAGACCAAGGCTGTGCTGGCAGTAGTCTCAGGGGTTGTGCCATGAGCACCTACATCATCTTCCCCAGAGGGGTAGGCTCTCCCTCAAGTTGCCTGAAGAATCTGCCGCAGAAGCCCCCACTGGACTAATGGGGTTCCTGAAGAGGAGGCAGGCCCAACAGGATGGGAAGGAAGTGTCACTCAGGTGGTGCGCTGCCCATGGCCACTTGTGCCTGTGAGCTGGGCAGGGCAGCTCCTGAGCCAGAGCTTTGCTATTTTCCCGTCTCTGGCATAGCTAGAAACACACAGCCCCGCCTACCCAGCCACCCAGGCTAGGACTTTCCATGGAGGCAGGGCGGTCGGCCCTGCAGAAAACCAGAGGACAGGATGGTGCTGCTGCTTGTTCCTGAGGCCACCACTCCCAGGAGGAGGAAGGCTCTTAGTCCTAGGAAAGAGGAAAGTATAGAGCCAGGTGTGGGGGCCCAGGGCTTTTCCCCAGTCTTGCCTCCAACCTCCACAGGAGGTGGCTCTGTTAGGGGCCTGCTCTTGATTCCCATCAGAGGGAATGACCCAGTGCCTTGTCCTCCTCTGTGACCTTTCCCTGGCCTTTTGTTTCCTTTTTTTTTGAGACACGGTTTCACTCTTGTTGCCCAGGCTGGAGTGCAATGGTATAATCTCGGCTCAATGCAACCTCTGCCTCCTGGGTTTAAGTGAGTCTTCTGCTTCAGCCTCCCAAGTAGCTGGAATTACAGGCATGTACTACCATGCCTGGCTAATTTTTTTTTTTTTTTGGAGACGGAGTTTCGCTCTTGTTACCCAGGCTGAAGTGCAATGGCACGATCTCAGCTCATGGCAGCTCCGCCTCCTGGGTTCAGGCAATTCTGCCTCAGCCTCCCGAGTAGCTGGGACTACAGGTGCGTGCCACCATGCCCAGCTAATTTTTTGTATTTTTAGTAGAGACGGGGTTTCACCATGTTGACCAGGATGGTCTCGATCTCTTGACCTCGTGATCCACCCACCTTGGCCTTCCAAAGTGCTGGGATTACAGGCGTGAGCCACTGTGCCCGGCCCAATTTTGTATTTTTATTAGAGATGGAGTTTCTCCATGTTGGTCATGTTGGTCTCGAACTCCCAACCTCAGGTGATCCGCCAGCCTCAGCCTTCCAAAGTACTGGGATTACAGGCGTGAGCCACCGCACCCGCCCCCAACCAGCCTTTCAGTGGGGCTCTTTGCTAGCTAGAGCTCCTGACCTATCCTCTTAGGAAACATTGTCCCTTTGGCTGCCCTCTTTTTTTTTTTCTTGAGATGGAGTCTCGCTCTGTCACCCAGGCTAGAGTGCAGTGGCATGGTCTAGGCTTACTGCAACCTCCACCTCCCAGGTTCAAGCAATTCTCCCTGCCTCAGCCTCCTGAATAGCTGAGATTGCAAGTACCCGCTGCCATGCCCAGTTAATTTTTGTATTTTTTAGTGATTACAAGTGCTCGATACCACACCCGGCTTTTTTTTTTTTTTTTTTGAGATGGAGTCTTGCTCTGTCACCAGGCTGGAGTGCAGTGGCTCAATCTCAGATCACTGCAACCTCTGCCTCCTGGGTTCAAACAAGTCTCCTGCCTCTACGTCCAGCTAATTTTTATACTTTTAGTAGAGACGGAGTTTCACTATATTGGCCAGGGTGGTCTCGATCTCCTGACCTAGTAATCCGCCCGCCTTGGCCTTCCAAAGTGCTGGGATTACAGGTGTTGAGCCACCGCGCTGGGCCAATTTTTATATTTTTTGGTAGAGATGGGGTTTTGCCTTCTTGGCCAAACTGGTCTTGAACTCCTACCTCAGGTGATCCTCCTGGCTCAGCCTCCCAAAGTGCTGGGATTACAGGCGTGAGCCACCACGCCTGGCCCATCTACCCTCTTCTTTTCCCAGAGGGTCTCCAGCCACCTTTGGTCCACCAGGAGGTGGCCAAGAGCCTCTTCCTATCATGACACACCCAGTTCCCCTTCCAGGTGCTTGGTGCTGATGGCAGCTGCTGCCACCTGCTCTGCTCATGCTGGGCTGGCAGAGGAGACAGATCGTTGAGAGAGTGCAAGCCTAGCCAAGCTCCAGGGTCTGTGCCTTGCAGATCTACTCATGGGGCTCCATGCCCCTCCTTTCCTTGATTTAGGCCGAGCAGCCATGGCCCCTTCAACTTTGGGTGGACAGGTTGCCACCTGGCAAACCCCCAGGGTGCTGCATGCCACCCAGGCCCTGCAAAGTAATATTCTGGAGTCGCCTGTGCTTCCAATTCACATAGGAACAAGGCTGCATGGCAGAGCCCTCTGCCCACCCTGCCACCTGCATACCAATAGGGCTGTGGCTCCCACTGTAGCTCCAGGCCTGACATCGCTGCGGCTGCAGTGGCAGTGACAGTCTGGTGGGAGATTCCCCTTCCTGAGCCCATGTGCTCTCTGCAGGGCTCCTACAAGGGAAGCCAGTACTGCTGGCAGCAGTTCCAGCCTGAGGCAGGGTTATCTGCTGGGAGCTGGGAGTGCTTGGACCCCTGCCCTTCCCTGGGCGGGCGGGCTGGCATCCGGCTCCTGCAACCCTGCTGTTGCCGGGAGCAGCAGGTTGAAGCCCGTCCACTGCTTGGCTTAGTGATCAGAATTCCACGGGCCAAGCCAGCCTTGCCTAAGAACAGATAATCGTCCGGCCAGCTCAGGGCCTTGCTGAGTACTTCACGGGCTGGGGAGTCCTGAGCTGGCTGCCATTTCCTTGCCACCATCGTGGACCGTGGCTGGCTACCTCCAGGAAGGCCTTCTGCAGTTTCCAAGGACCCTTCCTCCTGGTGCTGGGGCAGGACATGGGTTGGGAAGGAGGGTGAGTGAGTATGTGTAACCCCACCCTCTGGCCACATCTGGCCACTTCTGCACATGTGGCTCTGGCCTTGTGGCCACAGAGTCGTCAGTATGGCTGGCGGGCAAACCACAGAGGAATGTTCCCAATCATGCTTAGGGGAGAAGAGGCTGGCTGGTGGGGACTGCGACATCGCACAGACATCGTGCTTAGCCTTTACTGTCTCCCACCCCACCCTACCTGCAGGGGGTTCCAGAGGTCATACTCCAGGCGTGCTGCATGCCACCCAGGCCCTGCAAAGTAATATTCTGGAGTCGCCTGTGCTTCCAATTCGCATAGGAACAAGGCTGCATGGCAGAGCCCTCTGCCCACCCTGCCACCTGCATACCAATAGGGCTGTGGCTCCAACTGTAGCTCCAGGCCTGACATCGCTGCGGCTGCAGTGGCATGCCGGCGGCATGGCCTTGGCCTCCAGCAGGTCTTGCTCCTGCTTTGGTGACACTCATTCAGTGCTAGGTTCTCTGGAGAGATATCCAGATCCACCTACACAGGTGTGGGGGCCTCTCTTAGCCCACCCTTTGCCACCTCCCACCTCCCACTTTCCTCTCTTCTCTGAAAAATTTTCAGCCGGTGCGATGGGCTATAATCCCAGCACTTTGGGAGGCCGAGGCACGTGGATCACCTATGGTCAGGAGTTCAAGACCAGCCTCACCAACATGGTGAAACCCTGCTTCTACTAAAAATACAGAAATTAGCTGGGCCTGGGGGTGCACATCTATAATCCCAGCCACTTGGGAGTCTGAGGCAGGAGAATCGCTTAAACCCAGGCCGTGGAGGTTGTAGTAAGACTCTCAGAAAAAAAACCAACTTGTTTTTTTTCTCTCTCTCCTCTTAATGCTGGGGGGTGGCCTGGAGAGAGGCCAGCTCATGAAGGCAGAAGCACTCGTAGCCAGAATATTGGAGTCCTTTCTGCCCAGCCCTGGGCCGGAGTGGGCCACTTTGCCACAGGAGGGCCTTCTCAGCCCCTCGTGACCTCCCTGGGCTGTATCCAGGAGAGTGAGGGCTTTCTTTGGAGAAAGAAGTAGAAGAGAAACAGGAATGGGTTGGCCCTGCCTCTCTCACTTCCGCCTTCCGAGGCAGTGAGGTATCCTGCCTTCCCCTTCCTGGCTGGAGGCTTTGTGGGGCATGGGCTGGGCTTGGGGCTCCCTGCTGGTGTGGTGTTTGCCCAGTTGTCTTGACAACCACAGGGCAGTGGTGGGGAGTGACATGCAGTGACCAGAAGACCTTGTGTAGGGACAAAGAGGTGGAGACCCGGCCTTCCCATAAGCCCATTGGAACCTCGTGCACTCCCTGAGCCGCTCGGTCCATTGTCCACGTGGGGCCTGGATCCAAGGTCTGGGAACCCAGCAGGCCCTCCCTCCACTGCCTTTCCCTCCCTGGCAGTCTCCCCAGACGGTCCTCCCTAGGACGAGAGTTCTGAGATCTCTGCCGAAGCTCCCACCCTCTCCCTGCCCTTACCCTTCTTCCTGTCTGATTCCCTTTCCTTTCCTGTCTCCTCCTCCCACCTCCTCCCTGCTGCCCGCCCGCCCATCCTCTCATTCCCCCTCCCCCCAGGCACAGCTGCTGTTTGGCTCACTCTATATATAGTGGCATTTTCAGGGTAATTACAATAAAACTGTTGAAAGGAGATAATCCAGCAAAGGAAGCGAGTCTGACTCCCAGCTCCCTCCTGTCTTGGGCTTGGTGCAGCCCTGCACTCCCTTTCCCCAAGGCCTTCTGTTCCCACCCCACCCCCATTCCCACAGCCTCTCCCTCCTGCCCCAGACAGGGATGAGGCCCCAGAATGGGACAGAGAAAAGGAATATCCAGAAGGTCTCCACCAGCCTCTCCTAAAGTTACCAAGGGCCCCATCAGTTCTAGAACCAACCTCTGTGCCTCAGTTTCTCTTCTAGTATGAGGCTTTGCATGGAGCATGGTGTTGAGAAATGGGAGTGGGCACAGGACAGTGGTTAAAAGCTTAGGATTTGCACTCACATTCTGGTTCTTTGATTGCCTGGCTGTGTTTGGTTGCTACTTAAACTTCTCTAAACCTCAGTTTCCTCATCAGGAAAATGGGGTGATAATAGTACCCAAGTTCTACCTGACCATGACATTTAAATGAGTCATTCTTATAAAATGCCCAGAGGTGTGTTGATTATCAATGACAATATTATGTGTTGAAGGCTGGGCAGTGGCTCACATCTATACTCCTAGCACTTTGGGAGGCTGAGGTGGGAGGATCACTTGAGCCTAGGGGTTAAAGGCCAGCCTGGGCAACATAGTGAGACCCTGTCTCTACTAAAGATTTAAAAATTAGCCTGGTGCATTGGCGTGCTCCTGTAGTCCCAGCTACTTGGAAAGCTGAGGCAGGAGAGTTGCTTGAGGTCGAGGCTATCGTGAGCCATGATCATGCCATTGCATTCCAGCCTGGGTGACACAGCAAGACCTTGTCTCTAATATATATGTAGGTAGATAGACACACACACACACACATATATAAAATGTGTTTAGTACTCAAAATCTGTCAGGTACAGCTTCATGCTTATGCATATTTTCTTTTTGTTTGAGATAGTCTTGCTCTGTTGCCCGGGCTGGAGTGCAGCTGCAGATCTTGGCTCACTGCAGCCTCCGCCTCCCAGGGTATAAAGTGATTCTCCTGCCTCAGTGACCTGGGTAGCTGGGATTACAGGTGTGCACCATCACGCTCAGCTAATTTTTGTATTTTTAGAAGAGGGGGTTTCACCATGTTGGCCAGGCTGGTCTCCAACTCCTGGCCTCAAGTGATCCACCTGCCTCAGCTTTCCAAAGTGCTGGAATTACAGGTGTGAGCCACCACACTCGGCCCATATTTTCCTATTGAATTTCATGGCTTTAGCCTCATTTAATTAAGGCCAAATGTTGCATCCATGGAGCAGAGGGATTTGACTTCCCCTCTATCTCTGTTCTCTTTGGGTCTCCTAGAATCCTACCCAGTAGCCTTTGGGCCCCAGGCATGGCTGCAGTCTGGGGCTGGGTCCGCTAACTCCTTCCTGTCTCTTCTGCCCGCAGTGGAGGTGAAGCCGGTGCTGCCAGGAGCCATGCCCAGCTCCATGGGGGGTGGGGGTGGAGGCAGCCACAGCCCTGTGGAGCTACGGGGGGCTCTGGTGGGCTCTGTGGACCCCACACTGCGGGAGCAGCAACTGCAGCAGGAGCTCCTGGCGCTCAAGCAGCAGCAGCAGCTGCAGAAGCAGCTCCTGTTCGCTGAGTTCCAGAAACAGCATGACCACCTGACAAGGCAGCATGAGGTCCAGCTGCAGAAGCACCTCAAGGTGAGCGAGGGGGGTCTGGGGGGCCGCCCTGACCTCTGACCCCCGACCCCTGCCAGGGCCTGGCTCACTCCTGCCTCCCTCCCCATGCCCCTGTAGCAGCAGCAGGAGATGCTGGCAGCCAAACAGCAGCAGGAGATGCTGGCAGCCAAGCGGCAGCAGGAGCTGGAGCAGCAGCGGCAGCGGGAGCAGCAGCGGCAGGAAGAGCTGGAAAAGCAGCGGCTGGAGCAACAGCTGCTTATCCTGCGGAACAAGGAGAAGAGCAAAGAGAGTAAGGCGTGGCCTCCTGGGACCTCCTGAGGCCCCGCCCGTGACACCTGCCCCTGCCGTGGGGGGTCTGGCCCCAAGCAGCCAGGTCAGTTGTGCCCTGTCCTGCAGGTGCCATCGCCAGCACCGAGGTAAAGCTGAGGCTCCAGGAATTCCTCTTGTCGAAGTCAAAGGAGCCCACACCAGGCGGCCTCAACCATTCCCTCCCACAGCACCCCAAATGCTGGTAATGGCCCTGGGCAGGCATGGGTGGGCAGAGGTGAGCCGCTCAGGGGCTGCCTGGCTACAGGATGGCAAGGGGCTTCTGCCCGGTGCCCATATACGGGCCCTGCAATCTCTCCTTGGAGATAGGATGCCCCCATCCCCGTTTATTTCCTCATTCCTTCCCCAAATCCATGTCCTCTTCCTGTATACAAAGGATTTTTCATAAGTGGAGATTGCCAGGTGGCAGGTCCAGCAGGCTGGGTGGTGACCTCGATCTGCTTTCATCCTCAACCCCACCTCCAGGGGAGCCCACCATGCTTCTTTGGACCAGAGTTCCCCTCCCCAGAGTGGCCCCCCTGGGACGCCTCCCTCCTACAAACTGCCTTTGCCTGGGCCCTACGACAGTCGAGACGACTTCCCCCTCCGCAAAACAGGTAAGTGAGTCCCCAACCTGGCATCCCAGAATATGGCTCCTGGGAGGCAGGGGTGAGCTTTGTGACAGGGTCAGCCCTGACCACAGTGGACTGGGCTGCAGGTATGTGCTCTCTTCATGTATCTGAACCTCGGTTACCTTCTCTCCAGCCTCTGAACCCAACTTGAAAGTTCGTTCAAGGCTAAAACAGAAGGTGGCAGAGCGGAGAAGCAGTCCCCTCCTGCGTCGCAAGGATGGGACTGTTATTAGCACCTTTAAGAAGAGAGCTGTTGAGATCACAGGTGCTGGGCCTGGGGGTAAGGGTTGCTCTCCTGTTACCTTTTCTGAGGGTCTGGGAATCAGCGGGGCAGGGGCTAGTTCAGAGCAGGCCCAGGTGACAGCCACTTCTCCTATAGCGTCGTCCGTGTGTAACAGCGCACCAGGCTCCGGCCCCAGCTCTCCTAACAGCTCCCACAGCACCATCGCTGAGAATGGCTTTACTGGCTCAGTCCCCAACATCCCTACCGAGGTACAGGCCTGGTTGAGGGCTGGTTGGGGTGGGACAGAGCTGTTCTCCCTCCCTTGGAAGGCAGAGTACAGCATCTTCCAGTCTGTCTGGCTGAGTGCCCACCAGAGACCTCTCTGCCCACATGAATAGGCTGGAGAGTCCTTGCTTGGAATTAATTGCCTTGAAGGGGGATTTGTCCCACAGGACTGTGAAGATCTCTGATGGCTCAGTCTCCCTCAGTGGGAGCTCAGGGTAGAGGGAACTGGGCACCATTTAGAGACTTTGGCTTTGGCCCCGGGTTGCCCTCCCTTGTCGCCTCCTCTTTGCTCACTCTCATACCTGTCTCTTCTGACTGCTTCCCAGATGCTCCCCCAGCACCGAGCCCTCCCTCTGGACAGCTCCCCCAACCAGTTCAGCCTCTACACATCTCCCTCTCTGCCTAACATCTCCCTAGGGCTGCAGGCCACGGTCACTGTCACCAACTCGCACCTCACCGTAAGTACAGGGCACATACCCTATCCTCCCTCCGGTGTTGAGGTCAGAGGTCCTGGATGCCCCCAGCTGGGGCTTTTGCTCTTCCAAAGCCGTAAGGGAGATCGCTTGGCCCTACCCAGAGCTGGTGGGTAGATAGTGGGTAGATGGGGATGCTGGTCCAAAGTTGGCAGTACTGAGGCTGTATAAGCCCCTCCCTCCACCCCCCAGGCCTCCCCGAAGCTGTCAACGCAGCAGGAGGCCGAGAGGCAGGCCCTCCAGTCCCTGCGGCAGGGTGGCATGCTGACCGGCAAGTTCATGAGCACATCCTCTATCCCTGGCTGCCTGCTGGGCGTGGCACTGGAGGGCGACGGGAGCCCCCATGGACATGCCTCCCTGCTGCAGCACGTGCTACTGCTGGAGCAGGCCCGGCAGCAGAGCACCCTCATTGCTGGTGAGTGGGCAGGCAGCTGTGCAAGGGAGGGGCTCAGGTCAGGACCAACAGCCAGGGAAACTCTGCAGCCCTGCTGTCACAGCTCCCCTCAGCAGCATCAACAGCAGCAGGGATTTCTTCCACAATCTAGAAACATGGGCTACCTTATGGGATGTCAGGCACTGTTCTTGACAAAATCTGCTGCCATCTTGGAGTTCACATCCCAGAGCGGTGCTGTTTAGTAGAAACATAACACAACCTGCATATGTAATTTCTAGCAGCCACATTGGAAAACGTAACAAGAAGCAAATGGAGCTGGACGTAGTGGCTCACATCTGTGATCCCAGCACTTTGGGAGGCCAAGGCAGGTAGATCACTTGAGGTCAGGAGCTTGAGACCAGCCTGGCCAACATAGTGAAACCCCATCTCTACTAAAATTACAAAAGTTAGCTGGGTGCTGTGGCGGGCTCCTATAATTCCAGCTACTCAGGAGGCTGAGGCAGGAGAATCACTTGAACCCAGGAGGCGGAGGTTGCAGTGAGCCAAGATCGCGTCATTGCACTCCAGCCTGGGCGATAGAGCCGGACTCCATCTCCAAAAAAAAAAAAGAAGCAAGTGGAATTAATTTTATGACATATATTTAACTCAGTATATCCAGAATATTATCATTTCTGTAATACATGTGCATATCTTTATTTATTTATTTATTTTCCTGAGTTTCACTCAGTTGCCCAGGCTGGAGTGCAGTAGTACAATCTCGGCTCACTGCCGCCTCCACCTTCTGGGTTCAAGTAATTCTACTGCCTCAGCCTCCTGAGTAGCTGGGATTACAGGCGCCTGCCACCACACCAGCTAATTGTTTGTATTTTTAGTAGAGACTGGGTTTCACCATGTTGGCCAGGCTGGTCTCAAACTCCTGACCTTGGGTGATCTGCCTACCTTGGCCTCCCAAAGTGCTGGGATTATAGGTGTGAGCCACCATGCTCAGCATGAGGTTTTATTTTATTTTTATTTTTGAGTCAGAGTCTTGCTCTGTCACCCAGGCTGGAGTGCAATGGTGCGATCTCAGTTCACTGCAACCTCTGCCTCCTGGGTTCAAGTGATTCTCCTGCCTCAGCCTCCCCAGTAGCTGAAATTACAGGCGTGCACCACCACGCCTGGCTAATTTTTGTATTTTTGGTAGAATCAGGGTTTCACTATGTTGCTCAGGCTGGTCTTGAACTCCTGACCTTGTGATCCACCCACCTTGGTCTCCCAAAGTGTTGGAATTATAGGCGTGGGCCACCGCGCCCAGCAGCTTTTTATTTTTTAATTAAGATTTTTTTTTTTGTAGAGACAGGATCTTGCTATATTGCCCAGGCTGGTCTTTGTTTTGTTTTTTTTGAGACAGAGTCTCATTCTGTCACCACGCTGGAGTGCAATGGCAGGATTTCGGCTCACTGCAACCCCCGCCTCCTGAGTTCAAGTAGTTCTTTTGCTTCAGCCTCCTGAGTAGTTGGGACTACAGACATCAGCCACCACACCTAGCTAATTTTTTTTTTTTTTTTTTTGAGACGAAGTGTCACTCTTTTTGCCCAGGCTGGAAAGCAGTGGCATGATCTCAGCTGACTGCAACCTCTGCCTCTCAGGTTCAAGTGATTCTCCTGCCTCAGCCTCCCATGTAGCTGGGATTACAGGCATGCGTCACCACACCCAGCTAATTTTTTGTATTTTTATTAGAGACAGGGTTTCACCATGTTGGCCAGGCTGGTCTCAAACTCCTGACCTCAGGTAGTTTATCCAACTCGGCCTCCCAGAGTGCTGGAATTACAGATGTGAGCCATTGTGCCTGGCTGCCCAGGTTGGTCTTGAACTCATGGGCTCAAGCCATCCTCCTGCCTTGGCCTCTCAAAGTGCTGGGATTATGGGTGTAAACTGCACTGTGCTTGGCCAACATACAGTTACCAGTGAGATATTTTGCTTTTTGTGTTTCATACTAAGTCTTTGAAATCTAGTGTATACTTCACACATCACATTTCACTTTAGATAGGCTGTGTTGAAGGGCTCTGTAGTCATGTGTAACCAGTAGTCATGGGACGGGACAGCACAGCTTTAGACAGCCCTTAAGTACCTGTTGGCATCAGAAGAGGTTCTGCTTGAAAGACACATGATCCTGGCTCCCAGGGCTTTCTGGCCTGGCAGGATCCATGGGGGTCCATGATCAAGGAGGCCTTGTTGCACTTGGGGAGAACAAGTCATTGTTCACTCAAACAGGGCTCCAGACTACATTTGTACTCAGTTTATTCAATTAAGCAAATCAAAGGGAAAAGACGGTGAATCCAGGAAGGCTTTCTGGAGGCAGTACCTTAGAGTTGTGAAACTCTTCAGTCGTGGCGAAGAGAAAGAATGGGGCTCAGGTTTGGGTGGAGGGTGCTCCAGGTCCCCCAGGGTGTTTCCTAACTATTTAGGTGGTGATATTCCAGAGGGGATATGGGGGCAAGATGCGGTCTTGGGGGGCACTCAGGTGCCCTGACAATGGTGCTTAGTCGTCACCCCTAACTCCATAGTGCCACTCCACGGGCAGTCCCCACTAGTGACGGGTGAACGTGTGGCCACCAGCATGCGGACAGTGGGCAAGCTCCCACGGCATCGGCCCCTGAGCCGCACTCAGTCCTCACCGCTGCCGCAGAGTCCCCAGGCCCTGCAGCAGCTGGTCATGCAACAGCAGCACCAGCAGTTCCTGGAGAAGCAGAAGCAGCAGCAGCTGCAGCTGGGCAAGGTGAGCCTAGAGAGGTGAATGGCCTGGGGCTGTGCTGGGGGCAGGACACAGGTGAGCACCAGGCTGGCAGAAAAGTCCACCTCAGGCCAGGTGCAGTTGCTCACGCCTGTAATCCCAGAAATTTGGGAGGCTCAGGTGGGCAGATCAGGAGTATGAGACCAGCCTGGCCAACATGGTGAAACTTCGTTCTCTACTAAAAACACAAAAATTAGCTGGGCGTGGTGACAGGTGCCTGTAATCCCAGCTACTTGGGAGGCTGAGGCAGGAGCATCGCTTCAACCCAGGAGGCAGAGGTTGCAGTGAGCCGAGATCACGCCATTGCACTCCAGCCTGGGCAACAAGAGCAAGACTCCATCTCAAAAAAAAAAAAAAAAAAAAGCAAAAATTAGCTGGGCATGGTGGCATGCACCTATAATCCCAGCCACTGGGGAGGCTGAGGCAGGAGAATCTCTTGAACCTGGGAGGCAGAGGTTGCAGTGAGCTGAGATAGCACTACTGCATTCCCGTCTGGGCAACTGAGGGAGACTCTGTCTCAAGAAGAAAAAAAAAGAGCCCTCCTCTCAGAGGAGCCACCTGGCCTTTTTCTAACACATGTAGAAGCTCTGCCTGGAAGAAGTGAGGGAGGGAAGGATAGATCGGTCTGGGTTACAGGCTGCCCCCAGCTGATGTACCTATTTCTGTTACCAGATCCTCACCAAAACAGGGGAGCTGCCCAGGCAGCCCACCACCCACCCTGAGGAAACAGAGGAGGAGCTGACGGAGCAGCAGGAGGCCTTGCTGGGGGAGGGAGCCCTGACCATGCCCCGGGAGGGCTCCACAGAGAGTGAGAGCACACAGGAAGACCTGGAGGAGGAGGAGGAGGAGGAGGAAGAGGATGGGGAGGAGGAGGATTGCATCCAGGTCAAGGACGAGGAGGGTGAGAGTGGTGCTGAGGAGGGGCCCAACTCGGAGGAGCCCAGTGCTGGTTACAAAAAGGTGAGCCCCGTCCCTGGTCCGTGGTCTCAGCCCTTAGTCACCACCGCTCTGTCCTTCCCTGCTGCTGCCTCTGCCCTTGTCTTTCCCTTTTCCCCATCTGCAGTTTCCAGGCCTTGCAGGAGCAGCATTCTATAGAGAGCAAAAGGGGAGTGGGAAGGAGGCCAGCGGGGAGAAGGGGGAGCTGCTGTTACTGTTGACCTCAGAGCTGTGTCTGTCCTAGGCTGCCAGTTCCCTCCCTGCATCTCTGATACTGGCCTGCCTCTCTGCTTGTGTCTGTGTGTGTGTGCACACATGGCCTGTGTGTATCTGCGTTTTTGCCTGCGTAGGGCCGGCTGTGCGTCGGTCCCTCTGCGCGCCTGTGCGCGTGTGTACACACACGCCCCCGCTGTTACTACAGTCTACCTCGAGCCTAGCTGGCACTCCATTCATTGCGGACACAGCAGAGCCCTCTGGGCCTGACTCACCCCGCCCCCGCCCCTCTCAGCCTCTTACCTCAATGCTACTCTTTGATGTGACTCATCACATCCCCCCCATCCCTCTCTGTCTCAGAGGAGATATGTCTCCTGTCCCAGGAGGGAGCAAGTGGGAGGAGGTGGGGGAAGGAGAAGACTTAGAAGAAAAGTGCTGGATTGGGACTCCCCTGGAGGTCCTGCCCTCACCCCTGTCCGGCTGAGTCTGACCCAGGCCCGCTCCCACTGTCATCCCCTCCAGCTATTCTCAGATGCCCAACAGCTGCAGCCACTGCAGGTGTACCAGGCACCCCTCAGCCTGGCCACTGTGCCTCACCAGGCCCTGGGCCGCACGCAGTCCTCCCCTGCTGCCCCTGGAGGCATGAAGAGCCCTCCAGACCAGCCTGTGAAACACCTGTTCACCACAGGTGAGTCCCCACCACCAGTTATGTCTAGGCACGGGGCCTGTGGGTGGTGTCTGGCCTGTAGGCAGGGGGAAGAGGCTGCTGGAGCCCCTGAGGCACCCTGAAAGGTGGGGACACAGGCCTTCATTCCCTCCCTGTATCCCAGAGCTGTTCGTGGTAGTGGCAGGGCTTTCTGCCTCAGCTGGGAGAGTGGGTAGCTCCACCTCTGCCCACTGGGCAGCATCTTTCTCACCCCATGGAAGGAAGGACTGCCCCATAGCCTGAAGTGCTGGGTAGAGAGAGCCTGCTGCCCCCATTGGGCCCTGCCCTTCGACCTTCCCTTCCTTCTCCCTGTGAGGTCTGGGATGAGACCAGAGTCCTTTTCCCCATGAAGCTGCCACAGGCTGGGCTCTGGGAGGACACAGACATCCCTGAGGGCGGTCCCATGTCACCAGTGGGGAGTAAGACATGGGTTTGGCAGGAGGGGAAACAGGAAGAAGGGTGCAGCTGAGGGGTACAGCTGGCAGAGATTGGACCTGTGGGGTGTCCAGGGCAGCCTTGCTGGAGTTGAGGAGCACGGAAGCTTCTGACAGGCAATAATGGAGGAAAGGAATTTCAGGAGTTGAGAGGGGCCAAAGGCTAGAGAGGAAAGGCCAGCTGCAGTGTCTCACACCTGCAATCCAAGCATTTTGGGAGGCCAAAGAGGGAGGATCACTTGAGCCTAGGAGTTTGAGACCAGTGTGAGTGACATAGTGAGACCCTGTCTCTTTAAAAAAAAAAAAAAAAAAAAAAAAAAGGCCGGGCTCGGTGGCTCATGCCTGTAATCCCAGTACTTTGGGAGGCCGAGGCGGGTGGATCATGAGGTCAAGAGATTGAGAGCATCCTGGTTGACATGTTGAAACCCCGTCTGTACTAAAAATACAAAAAATTAGCTGGGCATGGTGGCGCGTGCCTGTAGTCCCAGCTACTCAGGAGGCTGAGGGAGGAGAATTGCCTGAACTCCGGAGGCAGAGGTTGCGGTGAGCCGAGATCATGCCATTGCACTCCAGCCTGGGTAACGAGCGAAACTCCGTCTCAAAAAAAAAAAAAAGCTAGGTGTGGTAGCACGTGCCTGTAGTGCCAGCTACTCAGAACGCTGAGGTGGGGGGACGCTTGAGCACAGGATGGTGGAGGGCTCTGGTTAAGGCTGCAGTGAGCCAATAGCGCCGCTGCACTCCAGCCTGGCTGACAGAGCGAGACCCTGTTTCAAAGAGAAAAACAAACAAGCGGAGAGGGGGCAGTTGTGTGGGAGGGTGGCCATGGGGAGGAGTTTGGACCTGGGGGTTGGAGAGAGCTCCATGAGCCCTGCTGAGGACCGAGGTAGCCAGGCTGGGACCCTGGGCCCCGAGCAGTGCTGGCTGACAATGGGTCTGTGGCCCAGGTGTGGTCTACGACACGTTCATGCTAAAGCACCAGTGCATGTGCGGAAACACACATGTGCACCCTGAACATGCTGGCCGGATCCAGAGCATCTGGTCCCGGCTGCAGGAGACAGGCCTGCTTAGCAAGTGCGAGGTAAGGGAGCCCCTCCTTCCTCTGGCCCTCAACTGAAATCCAGCCTTTGTTTCCCCATTAGAGAAGCCTCTCTTCATGCCTCTTCCTCATCCTCTCTTCACCCCCACACTTCAGGGCCAGTTCTCTGCCCCCCCCACCCCCTTCCATTCCATCCCTTGCAGCATATATTCCTGCATGGTCCCCAGCTGACTGTGGGAGGATCCTGGAGTAGGGTCATGATGGAGCCAGGGTCTACTTTCTCAAAAATATTTGGAGCTCCTGAGGCCAGCAAGTGGCTCTGTGTGCCCCTGGCTATTGGGCAGAGAGGGGCTGGGAGAGCTGCGCCTTTCTGTGACCCCTATGACTGATCCTCCTGACAGCGGATCCGGGGTCGCAAAGCCACGTTAGAGGAGATCCAGGCAGTGCACTCTGAATACCACACCCTGCTCTATGGGACCAGCCCCCTCAACCGGCAGAAGCTGGACAGCAAGAAGTTGCTTGGTGAGCTGGCACGTGGGTGGGCGGGCAGGGCATGTCCAGTGCCAGGGTGAGATGGGGGCTGTCAGGAGGACCGCCGAGCCAGGCTAGGAGGGTTGTCCCCTTGGGCACAGGGCATCACTGCTGCAGAGGTGGCACAGTTATCACATCATACACCTCCAGAGGGCGCCATTAACATAGAGCATGTGTCGGGTGTGGTGCAGGAGGATCCCCATCCGGGGGTGCTCGGCTGGGGGTACCGCTTTGCTCTCCTCCAGGCTTATCATGCTCCTCTCTGCCTACCTTCCAACCCTAGAGGTAGGATGTCCCCAAGAACTGGACTGACAGCTCCCACTGGTGTGGGCTGCAGAGGCTTTATACTTGGGTCTGACCCCTCATTTTTAGTGGCTAAGCCTGTAGTAGCCCTGGCAGCTGAGGCCACTTCTTTTTTTTTTTTTTTTTTTTGAGATAGTCTTTCTCTGTTCTCCAGGCTGGAGTGCAGTGGCTCGATCTCAGCTCACTGCAACCTCCGTTTCCCAGGCTCAGGTGATTCTCCTGCCTCCGCCTCCCAAGTAGCTGGGTTTATAGGCATGTGCCACCATGCCTGGCTAATTTTTGTATTTTTAGTAGAGATGGGTTTCGCCATGTTGGCCAGGATGGTCTTGAGCTCCTGACCTCAAATGATCCACCCGAGGCCACTTGTAGTATAGCTCTGTCCCTCTTGCCTGCAGGCCCCATCAGCCAGAAGATGTATGCCGTGCTGCCTTGTGGGGGCATCGGGGTGAGTAGGACGTGCAGTAGTGGGGGTGGGTGGGCAGCTCTCCCAGCGCTGTCTCTTCCCTGCCTCCCACGGCTGCTGGCCCACTGTCCAGGTGCTTTCCCTGTTCTTGCCCTCCCCCTGCAGGGGGCATGCTGAAGCCTGCTCTCCTGCCCTGCAGGTGGACAGCGACACTGTGTGGAATGAGATGCACTCCTCCAGTGCTGTGCGCATGGCGGTGGGCTGCCTGCTGGAGCTGGCCTTCAAGGTGGCTGCGGGAGAGCTTAAGGTGAGCATGTGCTTGTGACCTTGGTGCCCCTTGGCATGGTCCTGCTTCTAGTGGCAGCGGACAGGGGCAGCCTTGGGTTCCTTTCAGTGAGACACTGTCCTTTGCAAGCCCAACTCTTGGACACCAGGGTGGGAAGGAGGTGTCAGCTGGGATTAAGGTGTATGAGGGACCAAAAAAAGACACGAATGCCTAGTGCGCTCATGGGTATCTCGAGGCAGAAGTACTATCTCCTTGCTCAAGCCTCATGGTTGGCATTCAAAATGGTCCGTTGAGGCTGGGCACAGTGGCTCACACCTGTAATCTCAATACTTTGGGAGGCTGAGGCGGGCAGATAGCTTGAGCCCAGGAGTTGGAGACCAGCCTGGGCAACATGATGAAACACTGTCTCTACAAAAAATTAACCAGGCATGGTGGCGTGTGCTTGTAGTCCAAGCTACTCAGGAGACTGAGTTGGGAGGATTGCCTGAGCCTGGGAGGCCAAGGTTGTAGTGAGCCATGATCGCACCACTGCACTCTAGCCTGGGTGCTAGAGCAAGACCCTATAAACAACACAAACAAAATAAACAACAACAAACAAAATAAACAACAACAACAACAAAAACCAACAAAACTGCATTGAACATATAGATCTGCTTTTCTGGTTTGTGTTCACTTCCCTGCCTGGCTTGTGCTTCTGTCCTGTGCCACCCCCTCCACGGCCTTCCTGCCTGGATCTTGTCCCTGACCTCTACCCGCACCTCTTCAGAATGGATTTGCCATCATCCGGCCCCCAGGACACCACGCCGAGGAGTCCACAGCCATGTGAGTGCCCTAGATTCTCTGCCCTCGCCCCTTCCTGTCTCTTGCAAACTGACCTCCCTTTACTGAAGGGAGGTCATGCTGAAGCTGACCTCCGCCCTTTTCTCCCCCGCCCACCTCAGGGGATTCTGCTTTTTCAACTCCGTAGCCATCACAGCAAAACTCCTACAACAGAAGTTGAACGTGGGCAAGGTTCTCATCGTGGACTGGGTAGGCAGTGAGCTGGTGGGGCTGGGCAGGGGTGGGCAGAGCTGGGACCAGGAAGTCCCCTCCCCCAGCCCCACCTCCAAGCAGCCCAGTCATCCTCGTCCTCAGGTGCCTGGTGCAGAAGGAAGGGTGCTGGGGCTCCTGCCGGATGACTAACCTCACATTCCAGCAGGGCTCCCTCCTCTCTGTGAAAGACATTTAGCTCCTGCTCCATCTTGGTCCTCACGTTGCAGCTTCAAGCAGTGAAGTCCCAGGATTTCCTATCTTGGACAGTAGTGATGCTACTGCCATTGCTAGTAGCCGATTTTTTCTCCCACCACCTACGACTACTGTATACCAGGAACCCAATGAATACTTTATGGCCACCTCGAGTAGTAAGAACAGTGATGTCCATTTCTGCAAATGAAGGTGTCAGTCGTTGTGTGACTCACCCAAGGCCACTCTGCTGGGGATATTGGCACTGGGTTTCAGACCAGGCCTTTTGGCCCCAGCACTCTGCTCATGCTACCACCGGTGCTTCTCAAACCCTGCTCCTAATGGTGGAGGCAGAGGCACATGCCACTCTGTGAGCTGGGGAAGTAGCCAGGAGTGAGCCTAGGGAAGGATGGAAGCCCAATTCTGGCCTAAAATTTTATGTAAATGGGCTAGACGTAGTGGCTCATGCCTGTAATCCTGGCACTTTGGGAGGCCGAGGTGGGTGGATCGTGAGGTCAAGAGATTGAGACCATCCTGGCCATGATGAAACCCCGTCTCTACTAAAAATACAAAAATTTAGCCAGGTGTGGTGGCACGCGCCTGTAGTCCCAGCTACTCGGGAGGCTGAGGCAGAAGAATCGCTTGAACCCAGGAGGCAGAGGTTGCAGTGAGCCGAGATTGTGCCACTTTACTCCAGCCTGGTGACAGAGCAAGACTCCGTCTCACAAAAAAAAAAAATTTTATGTAAATGTATCCTTCTTCAGAATCTTAAGTGTTTGTGGCTGGGCACAGTGCCTCAAAGCCTGTAATCCCAGCACTTTGGGAGACCAAGGTAGGTGAATCACTTGAGGTCAGGAGTTTGAGACCAGCCTGGTCAACATGGTGAAATCCCGTCTCCACTGGAAATACAAAAAATTAGTCAGGTGTGGTGTCGAGAGCCAGTAATCCCAGCTACTTGGCAGGCTGAGGCAGGAGAATCACTTGAACCTGGGATTGCAGTGAGCCAAGATGATGCTATTGCACTCCAGTCTCGATGACAGAGTGAGACTCTGTCTCTCAGAAAAAGAGAAAGAAAAAGGCCCGGCACAGTGGCTCATGCCTTAATCCCAGCACTTTGGGAGGCCAAGGCAGGTGGATCACCTTAGGTCAGGAGTTTGAGACCAGCCTGGCCAACATGGGGAAACCCCATCTCCACTAAAAATACAAAAAAAAATTAGCTGGGCGTGATGGCACATCCCTGTAATCCCAGCTACTCAGGAGGTTGAGGCAGGAGAATCACTTGAATGCGGGAGGTGGAGATTGCAGTGAGCCGAGTGGGGCCACCACACTCCAGCAGGGCAATAAGAGTGAAACTCTGTCTCAAAGAAATGTGATCTGCTGGTTTTAAACTCCCTACTGGCCTTAATGTTTTCCTCCAAACGGTGAAGCGGAATGGGTTCTGTAGGGAGATCTGCCACATTTATCCCCTGACTTTGAGTATCCCCTACACAGTGGCACACCACAGAGGCTCAGACCCCAGTTAGAGAATCGTGGGGTGGGCAATGCCATTGTGAACAGAATACGGATGCCCCGTGGCTAGGGTGGGTATACCCCCAAAGCCCACCATGCACTGGGGTGGGGCCGGTGGAGTTTTTTTGGTTTGGAGGTTGGGGTTTTGCTATGTTGTCCAGGTGGGTCTTGAACTCCTAGGCTCAGCAATCCCCCAAGCCCTTAGCCTCCTAAAATCCTGGGAGCACAGGCGTGAGTGACAGCGCCCGGCTGACAGGTGGAATTGTGACCATTGTGTCAGACCATGGGCCATTTTCCTGATGCTTCCACCTCCCCTCCTAGGACATTCACCACGGCAATGGCACCCAGCAGGCATTCTACAACGACCCCTCTGTGCTCTACATCTCTCTGCATCGCTATGACAACGGGAACTTCTTTCCAGGCTCTGGGGCTCCTGAAGAGGTATAGCTCCTGGACATAAATACAGACTCTGTTGACCCCTCTGGGAGGTGGCACAGTGGGATCTGGTGGGGAGCCACAGAGGCCCAGTGGTGCTGGTACCTGGGGAGTCTGGGCTCCTAGAGGGAAGACCACACTGATCTGACTGCTCTTCCAGGCAGAGCAGAGGTCAGTGGAGTGAGACCTGGAGGCAGGAGTGAGGGCAGGGGTGAGGGCAGGGGCAATGTTTGGGATCCCCAGGCAGTGAGAATAGCTCTCTCCCCAACTCTGGTGTCAGGTTGGTGGAGGGCCAGGCGTGGGGTACAATGTGAATGTGGCATGGACAGGAGGTGTGGACCCCCCCATTGGAGACGTGGAGTACCTTACAGCCTTCAGGTAGGGACTGAAAAGGGCCACGGGAGTCACAGGGAGCCCCCTTGGGCCCTGCGGTGGGAGGGGACAGAAGGCACTCAGTTCGGTGTGGGTAGAGGGGGTTGTCTCTGGCATAAGTGGGACAAGGCCTGGCCTGGCCATCTGCTGGGCTCAGCTTGGGCCATCCCTTTGCAGGACAGTGGTGATGCCCATTGCCCACGAGTTCTCACCTGACGTGGTCCTAGTCTCTGCCGGGTTTGATGCTGTTGAAGGACATCTGTCACCACTGGGTGGCTACTCTGTCACTGCCAGATGTAAGCGTGCTGGGGGATGGAGGAAGTGGAATAGTGAGGATAGAGTCCAGTGGGGCATGGGGCAGGGAACAGACTGATACTGCTGGGGATGGGGAAAGCAGGGGCAGGGCCTAGACTTGGAATCATCTTGATGACTCCCCCAACTCGTCCTCTGCCAGCCTTGGCCTTGAGGGGCTGACAGGTGGAAGTCGGGTAGCAAAGGGTAGAGGATTCACACTGCCAGGAGCTGTAGCAATGGACCTTGTGGTCCCTGGTGTTGCAGTGTTGCTCCTTGAAAGCAACTGGTCATCGGAGTCTTTAGCCAGTCTGTTAATGTTTTGAGTGTGATAAGGCGTTTAGCCCATTGACATTGTATTTTATTTTTTTTGAGATGGAGTCTTGCTCTGTTGCCCAGGCTAGAGTGCAGTGGCGTGATCTTAGCTCACTGCAACCTCTGCCTCCTGGGTTCAAGCAATTCCCCTGCCTCAGCCTCCTGAGTAGCTGGTACTACAGGCACATGCCACCACACCTGGCTAATTTTTTGTATTTTAGTAAAGATAGGGTTTCACCATATTGTCCAGGATGGTCTCAATCTCCTGTGATACACCTGCCTCGGCCTCTTGTGCTGGGATTACAGGTGTGAGCCACCATGCCCGGCCACCATTGTATTTTATTATGGATCTATTAGAGTTTATATCTGCCATCATATTTTGTGCTATTTGTCCCACCTCTTGTCTTTTTCTTTTTGTTTGAGATGGAGTCTCGCTCTGTCACCCAGGTTGGAGTGCAATGGCACGATCTTGGCTCACTGCAAGCTCCACCTCCTGGGTTCAAGCGATTCTGCCTCAGTCTCCTGAATAGCTGAGACTACAGGTGTGTGCCACCATATAGGTGTGTGGCTAATTTTTAAATTTTTTTTAGTAGAGACAGGATTTCACCATATTGGCCAGGCTGGTCTCGAACTCCTGACCTCAAGTGATTCACCCACCTTGGCTTCCCAAAGTGCTGGGATTACAGGCATGAGCCACCACACCTCTGTTTCTTTTTCTCTCCTTTTCTTACTGACTCTTGAATTGAATACCTTTTACCATTTCATCCTCCTCCCTTCACCCATCCCCAAAGGTTTTGGCCACTTGACCAGGCAGCTGATGACCCTGGCAGAGGGCCGGGTGGTGCTGGCCCTGGAGGGAGGCCACGACTTGACCGCCATCTGTGATGCCTCTGAGGCTTGTGTCTCGGCTCTGCTCAGTGTAGAGGTGAGGGGTGGGAAGGGGCTGGGAGGTGGCAGGCCATGGGGCTGAGGGGCCAGTTAGCACTGGGAGCCCCTTAGGAAGCTTTTCTTTGGTCCTAAGGAATAGCTAATGGCCAGGGAAGGCTTTCTGAATATGGGTTTGTCCAAAAAGACCATGTTTGCCCCTGTCATGAGGGATATCTGGGACCGAGTGGGGCACTTAGAGGGGTACGTATCGCAATCCTACTCCCTACCTTAAGCTTCTCTTCTTTCCCCTGCCAGCTGCAGCCCTTGGATGAGGCAGTCTTGCAGCAAAAGCCCAATATCAATGCAGTGGCCACACTAGAGAAAGTCATCGAGATCCAGAGTGCGTGGGGACTCATGGAGGGGCTCGGGCTGCCAAGGGGGGCGGAGCTTGTGGGAGCACCAGAACTGGAGCAGTTCATGTGGGTGTCGTCTGCCCTCCCTCACCCCTTGCCCACCTCTCATCCACAGGCAAACACTGGAGCTGTGTGCAGAAGTTCGCCGCTGGTCTGGGCCGTTCCCTGCGGGAGGCCCAGGCAGGTGAGACCGAGGAGGCTGAGACTGTGAGCGCCATGGCCTTGCTGTCAGTGGGGGCTGAGCAGGTCCAGGCTGCGGCAGCCCGGGAGCACAGCCCCAGGTAAGCAGCACCCCTGCTACCTCTCTGCCCTCGCCCCTGCTGATGTGCACAACTCAACACCTTCCCCTGTGTTTGTCCCGAACAGGCCGGCAGAGGAGCCCATGGAGCAGGAGCCTGCCCTGTGACACCCCAGCCCCCATCCCTCTGGGCTTCACCATTGTGATTTTGTTTATTTTTTCTATTAAAAACAAAAAGTCACACATTCAACAAGGTGTGCTGTGTGGGTCTCTCAGCCTTGCCCCTCCTGCTCCTCCACACTGCCTCAGGCCCCCAGCCCTGTGGCCTCCATCTCAGCTCTAGAAGCCTGTTCCCTCCGCAGGGGGTGGGGGGGTGTATTCCCAGCCCTGACCCGGGTATTCCTCCACCCATTTTCCTGCATTCTGTCCTTTTCCCCCTTGGAGCCTGGGCCAGCTCAAGGTGGACACGGGACCCTGACAGTACCCTCCAGTTCTGGGGCCCCCCTGAGTGAGGAGGGAACAGGAAGTCGGTGCCTTGGTTTCAGCTGACTTGGGGGGAAATGCCTTAATTTCACCCTCCTCCCTTCTCCAGCCTCAGGGGGGGATCTGGAGGGTCCACTACTAAGAGGCAGAGGGGAAGGGAGGTGGGTACCCACCCTGCGATTCTCCACTGTTTCCCCCTTCTTCGTCCTCTCAATCTGCGCAGACCCCTTTCCTCCTCCTTGGTCTCAGCACTGATGGGAGGCTGGTGCCCAAGCCATGGCTGCGGTCTGTGAGCAGGGCTATCTTGCTGTCAGTGGGGGCTGAGCAGGGCTCTTCAGGGCCTGCTTCCCCTTCCCCGGGGCTGAGAGGGTGAAAAGTGTGTGGGGAAGGAGAGGACTGGTCTCTTGGGTTCTCAGGGGCCAGGAGGAGCTGTAGAACCAGGCCTGCTCCCCACCTTACTTGGATGGCCTCCCTGTCCCTCTGCTGGCACAGCCTGGGCAGGGGGAGAAGGTGGTCCCTGCAGGGGGGCTCCAGGCTGGTGAGAGCGCCCCTGCTGTCAGGACTAGCTTTCCGTAGCCATCCAGCATGCTGCAGGTAGAAGGGGCAGGGGCTCACTCCCTCCTGAGGCCTTTTGCTTTGGAGCCTAGGGATGGTGAGAGTGGGGGTTCTAGAAGGGGTAAGGCCAGAACCCAGGGATCCAGGAGTTGGCCCTCCACTGGAGTTTCCATTCTTGGGCTCCCTTTGCTGGCCCCAAGCCCAAGGGGGCTGGGGTCTGCCCCTTCTCCTTCCCAGGAGCCTTGCCAGGGGCTGTGGGCCTACAAGGCTTCCAGGGAATGCTGTCCAGCCTGTAGGAAACCAAAGATGGGAAGTGGCTCTTAGGGGGCTGACTCTTCCTCTCTCCTCCTCCCCAGTACCACACATACTTTCTCTCCTCCCAACCCCAGGGCCCCACCAATCTGTTTACATATTTATTATCCTATTGGGGGCCTGAGCAGGGTTGAGGGAGCCAGGGGAGGGGCAGGAGCCCCAGCACCATCAATTCATTGGTTCATTGTGCGCTATGTGTTCTATGTTTTAGATCCTCCTGGGGGATGGGGATGGGGCTAGGCCCAGTGTACTAGTCCTCTCTGCTGAGCCCCAGGCTCCAGGCACCTTGCCCACCCTCTCCCTGTGGCTGGTCTGGTTCTCATGTAAACCCACTCCTTGCTTTGTCTCCCTGGATATGGATTTCAGTTAAGGATTTTGTAACCTGTTACACTGTTTGTCCTTGTGTAAATAAACTTGTTTCTGGCAGTGCCTTCTGGGGCCAATATCTCTATTCTCTGGGCTCCCAAATGGAGTAGTAGTTCATCCTCCTATCTAGCCAAAAACACTAATCTTTGCTCCAGCCCCTGGACTAGAAGCCAATTTACGAAAATGGAGATTGGGGCGCAAGATCTGTCCCGTAGGTGAAAGTCAGGGTTACGCTGAATATAGTCAAAGCATCTCATGGGACTTCTCATGTGGCCTAGGCAGTGATGAGGCAGGGGGTCCGGGGGCCAAGAGGTCTCACCTGAGTTTACAGCCCTCTCCTTTCCTGCCTCTCTGCCCCTGGAAACAGAGGTGGCACAGAGACCACTGGAGCAGCCTGGCAAGGGTTCCGCTTGTGCACACACAGGCAAGGCCTATGGAGAGGTACGCACAGGCAAGAAAGGAATCTCGGAGTATTCGAGGGCTTTATTGGGGCTGCCCCAGCTGCCCTTCACAGTGTTGCAGGAACCCACTGGTCTTGCTGTTGCCTTTGCTCTTTGGGGGCTTGAGAGGAAAGGAAGAGGGAGGACCAGCTTCTCTAGGAGAGAGAAGGTCCATCTTTGGGGCTAAGACCAGGTGGTAGGAAAGCAGATTTAGAGGAGGGCCTGCTTGGGGGCTGGAAGAGCATGGGGCTGCCTCCCGGAGTGTGGTAGTCACAGAGTGTTGGCTTAGTGGGAGAAAAAGGAAAGAAGCAGACACACAAGAAGTCAGGAAGAGTGGATGGGTGCTGCTTCCTGGGCACTGAACATGTGCACTACCCAGGGCACGAGGGCCAGGACTAGGCATGGCCAGAGGGTGTACTTGAGGAAATTGAAGATGTAGAAGAGGCTGATCTGAGGGGGGTGGCCCAGCCAGTCCAGGGGGCCCAGTAGCCCCATGGCCAGCACAAGGCAGGCTACCTTCTGGCCATTTCCCAGCTGTGCCCGACGCACCTGCGCATAGCAGGGAGAGTGCAGAGCAATGCCCAGGCCCAGGGCAGCCCCTGAGTCACGGCTCAAGGAGGCAAAAGGCCGGCTATCCACATGTATCCACTCAGGCCGCTCACACCACTTGAAGGCTAGGCTGATGGACCTGTGGGGAAGAAGAGTCCTTGCCAAGAGAAACTAGAACGTAGAAGGCCTCTGGCTCTTGGCCATCTGCCCCTGGGCCCACTCCTATGTTCTGCTTTGTGCCTTTGAGGGTCTATATGAATAGGTAATGTGTCCTTTTTAGCTATAATGAACCAGAGACCCAACAGGCTAGGTGCAGGCAAGATAGGACAGGGCCCAGCCCATCCAGGCTTCAAAGTGAGACTTACCAAGAAAGATCCAGGCCCAGCGTAAAGAGGGTCCAATAGATGAGGCTGGTCCCTAGCATGAGGGCCAGTGCAGTCAACCCATAGAAGCTCAGCTCCCGCTCCACAGGCACCCGGGGAGTCATCAGCCAGCCCAGGACAGCGCCTATGAGAGTAGAGTGACAGCAGCTTCAAGGAGTTTAAGGATATGACCCTCCCAGCCCCCACCCCCAGCTGCAGTGCAGCCTGGCAAGAGAACAAACTGAGACATAAGAGAGGCCTCTGGGGTGGGCTCTACAGAAGCTGGGAAGATCCTAGACTGATCCTCCCACTGCCGAAGGCATCCTCTCAGCCCACCCCGTTGCCCTAGTTGCTCACCAGTTATTAGGCCAGCCAGCACCTGGTGAGGAAAATGTGCTAAGATGAAGACCCGCGACAGGCCAACCGCCAAAAGGAATGTGCAATAAGCCAGGGTAGGCATCACCCTTACCCAGCGGCTAGAAAGAAGAGAGGCAAGGAGCTCAGAGTGCACCCATACACAGCTCGGCCTCCTGTAGCACCCAAGTACCCCATGTCTTGACCACATACCCCAGGGACCCCAGAACTCCAGCTCCCAGGCTGCCATGCTGCTGGGTCTTTTAGGTACATGGTGCCATCAGCCGTGTTCCCAATGGTGGGCAATACCAAGGGTATACCTGTGGGTCCGAGTGGCCAACTGTGAAGAGAGGGCTGTCATTATAGGCCAAAGGGCTGCTCCTGTGACCATGCAGTGTCCAGAAGGGCTGCCTGCCAGCAAATCCAGAAGCTCGTGGTGAGAAGATGGAGGCAGAACCCAGGGCCTCTGGTGATGTCCCAGTAACACAGCTGCCTCTCCTGGCTGAGAAGAGAGCTTTTCCCTGGCACTGATCCATAGCTCGCTCTGCTCTGAGGCCTTTTTACTGCCACCTGAGGTCACTGCGCTCAGGCTTCTATCCTGACCTGTGTCTCTTGAGTGTACTCTGTACAAGGTGGGCAGCTGGTACATAGCATGAGTACCCTCCTCCCATAATTCAGCTTGGTCTCTCTGGGGCTCCTTTGTTCTCTGGGCCTATAATTGGGAGGCTAGACCTATGGTTGGGCCACCCAGGCTGAAAAGTACTCTGAAATGTTCACCTGAATCCTAACCACATTGGGAAAGGGAGGATGTTTGAGGCTTCCCACCTGGACCAGTCTCACAAGAAGAGGGGAACTGGTGAACCTGGACTGGAGCCTGGCTGTAGTACCCAGACTCATGGACCCACCAAAAGGGCCTGTCTCCAAACAGAAACCTGGAAGAGAACAGATGCAAGATGACTTTCCACATGCACACACAGCCAAGGAGATGCAAGCGGAGCAGGACACGGAGTACTCCGGAGGGCCTGAGGGGTGAAGTCAAAAAGGGGCTCCAATTCTGTACATTGCTCTCAAGGTATCCATGGATACCGTGCCATGGTTTTCTACCTTAGAACAGGAGGAATAAAACACACTATTTATTTTCTTTTTTCCCTTAACCCTCAAAGCCTGTGGAAATATTTTTTGGTTTTTTGGGTTTTTTTGAGATGGAGTTTTTTTTGTTTGTTTGTTTTGTTTTTGCTCTTATTACCCAGGCCGGAGTGCAATGGCACGATCTTGGCTCACCGCAACCTCCACCTCCTGGGTTCAAGTAATTCTCCTGACTCAGCCTCCCGAGTAGCTGGGGCTATAGGCACGCGCCACCAGGCTCAGCTAATTTTTTTGTATTTTTAGTAGAGACAGGGTTTCACCATGTTGACCAGGATGGTCTCAATCTCTTGACCTCATGATCCACCCACCTCGGCCTCCCAAAGTGCTGGGATTATAGGCATGAGCCACTGTGCCCGGCCTGGAAATATTTTTAAAAACTAGCCTGAGGCCAGGTACAGTGGCTCATGACTGTAATCCCAGTACTGTGGGAGGCCTTGGCTGGAGAATCATTTGACACCAGGAGTTCAAGACCAGCCTGGGCAACATAGCAAGACCCAGATTCAACAAAAATAAAAAAAAATTAGCTAGAAGTGGTGGTGTACACCTTTAGTCCCAGTTACTTGGGAGGCTGGGCAGTCAGATCGCTTGAGCCCAGGAGTTCGAGACCAGCCTGGGCAACAGGACAAAACCCCATCTCTTTTTTTTTTTTCTGAGATGGGGTTTCACTATGTTGGCTAAGCTGGTCTCGAACTCCTGACGTCAAGTGATCCACCAGCCTCGGCCTCCCAAAGTGCTGGGATTACAGGCATGAGCCACTTCGCTTGGCGACACAACCCCATCTCTACAAAAACTACAAAAATTAGCCAGGCATCTTGGGGTGCACCTGTAGTCCCTGCTACATCAGAGGCTGAAGTGGGAAGGATCACTTGAGCCCAGGAGGTTGAGGCTGCAGTGAGCTGTGATTGTGCCATTGTACTCTAGCCTAGTGATGGAGAAGAAAACAAAAAAAAGTGAATAAAATAAAAAAACTGATACAGAGGCAAGAGATTGTGGCAAGTATGTGTGTGCACTCTGCGATACTCAGCCATCCCACTCTATCCCCTTTCACTGAAGAGCCAACTCTTATCATCCATAGAGCCCAGGACTCAGCTCTCTCTCCCTCACTAACCCTCCTACTACCTGTGCCTTCATGTCCCCAGTTATAGCCTGAATTATCCACATCTAAATTATTTATGTGAGCCTCTCATGTCTGAAAATGGGAGTGGGAAATGGACACAGGAGGTTGAGAAAGAATAAGGAGGACAAAAAAATTTCAAAATCCTCTGGTCTAGCAAGTGCTTGGCTGGGCCCTGGGAAACCACACACTGAAGAGGCTGCTGTGGCCAGGAAGAGAAAAGATAAGATAGCAAATGAGATGCTGGCAGGATGCTGCATGCTGGGAAGGAAGATACAGAAGGCACTTGCCTCTCGTCTCTGAAAACTGAGCCTAGTATACATCAAGTGCTCACTTAGAAAATGAATGGGGGTGCCAGGAGTGGTGGCTCACGCCTATAATCTCAGCACTTTAGGAGGCTGAGAAGGTGGATCACCTGACGTCAGGAGTTTGAGACCAGACTGGCCAACATGGTGAACCACCCTCCCCAACTAAAAATACAAAAATTAGCCAGGAGAGTGGTGGGCACCTGTAATCCCAGCTACTCGGGAGGATGAGGCAGGAGAATCACATGAACCTGGGAGACAGAGGTTGCAGTGAGCCAAGATTGTGCCATTGCACTCTAACCTGGGCGACAGAGAGAGACTCCATCTTAAAAAAAAAAAAGAGAATGCCAGGCACGGTGGCTCACACCTATAATCCCAGCACTGTGAGAGGCCAAGGCGGGCGGATTACCTGAGGTCAGGAGTTTGAGACCAGTGTGGCCAACATGGAGAAACTCCGTCACTACTAAAAATATAAAAATTAGCTGGGTGTGGTGGCATGCACCTGTAATCTCAGCTACTTGGGAGGCTGAGGCAGGAGAATCGCTTGAATCCGGGAGGCAGATTGCAGTAAACCAAGATCTTGCCATTGCACTCCAGGCTGGGCGACAAGAAAAAAACTCTGTCATTAAAATTGAAAAAAAAAAAAAAAAAAAAGGAAGAAAGAAAGGAAAATGAATAGGGGCTTTGCCATTTGGGGGACATTAATAATGTCTGGGGGAGGCCAAGTGCAGTGGCTCATGCCTGTCATCCCAGCACTTTGGGAGGATGAGGTGGGTGGGTCACGAGGTTAAGAGATCGAGACCATCCTGGCCAACATGGTGAAACCCTGTCTCTGCTAAAAATACAAAAATTAGCTGGGCATGGTGGCACATGCCTGTGGTCCCAGCTACTCAGGAGGCTGAGGCAGAAGAATCGCTTGAACCCAGGAGGTGGAGGTTGCAGTGAGCCGAGATTGCACCACTGCACTCCAGCCTGGTGACACAGCAAGACTCCGTCTCAATAATAATAATAACAATAATAATATCTGGGGGAGATTGTGATCTTTGGGGGACAAGGACTGGAGAGGGAGGCTTACAGACTTTGAGGGAGGAGAGAGCACAAAGCAAAGGGCAATTAGGCAAGAAGGAACTGAAAAGACTACTGTGGTTCCCTTTACTGTAAGGATGAGGCTGTTTCAGCAAGTCATTGCAGCCCATTGAAATACCTAGTATGGTGGGGCACAGTGGCTCAAGCCTGTAATCCTAGCACTTTGGGAGGCCAAGGTGGGTGGATCACCTGAGGTCAGGAGTTCAAGACCAGCCTGGCCACCATGGTGAAACCCCATCTTAAAAAAAAAAAAAAAAAAAGCCGGGTGTGGTGGCTCACGCCTGTAATCCCAGCACTTTGGGAGGCCGAGGCGGGTGGATCACGAGGTCAAGAGATGGAGACCATCCTGGTCAACATGATGAAAGCCCATTTCTACTAAAAATACAAAAAGTTAGCTGGGCATGGTGGCGCGTGTCTGTAATCCCAGTTACTCAGGAGGCTGAGGCAGGAGAACTGCCTGAACCCAGGAGGCGGAGGTTGCGGTGAGCAGAGATCGTGCCCTTGCACTCCAGCCTGGGTAACAAGAGCGAAACTCTGTCTCGAAAAAAAAAAAAAAAAGAAATAACTAGTATGAGCCTCCCTTTCTTCCCCCAGGCTGGGTATCTGGCAATAGAGGCTGAGGTGAAGGAAGTTGTGGCTGCATGCCCAGCCCCAAGGCCACAGGGTCTTTACCCATGTCCTTGAGCTTCCTGGCTTCTAAGTCTCAGTGTGAAGAGTCATCTACTAGTGAATGAAGGAGAAAGAAGGGAAAGTGTTCCCTGAAAAGCTGAGCTTTAGCCCAAACTTTACTGCACACACACAGGGAATCAACTGGGGATCCTGATTATCAACTGGGACCCTGATAAAATGCAGATTTTGATTCAGTAACTCTGGCCCTGGGTCTGAGAGTCTACATTTCTAGCTAGTTTTCAAGTGTTGCCTATGCTGTTGTGTGTGGTCCAAGGACCACACATTAATCTGCAAGGTGTCTCTGTCCTTAGCAGCTCCTGTGATGCCCAACACTAAGCACGCTTCTGAAAAATTATAGCAAATGAATGAATAGATGAATGAAAAAGTGAGTTGAGAGGTAGAACTCTCCACTTAAATCACCATAAATATTTGTTAAAATATAAATTCCCGCTGGGTGCAGTGGCTCACACCAGTAATCCCAGCATTTTGGGAGGCTGAGGTGGGCAGATCACGAGGTCAAGAGTTCGAGACCAACCTGGCCAACATGGTGAAACCCCGCCGCTAAAAATACAAAAAGTAGCTGGGCGTGGTGGTGGGAGCCTGTAATCCCCGCTACAGGGAAGGCTGAGGCAGGAGAATGGCTTGAACCCAGGACGCGGAGGTTGCAGTGAGCCAAAATCGTGCCACTGCACTCCAACCTAGGTGACAGAGTAAGATTCAGTATCCCTCTCTCTCTCTATCTATATATCTATATATAGATATATAGAGAATTTATATGTATATATAGAGAGAGTATACTATATTTGGGTATATATATATATATATATTCCCCCTCCCCAAAAAAAAGAATAAAAATAAAAAATAAATTCCTAACCCCTTGGAGTTTCTAAATCAGTAAGTGTGAGATGAGGATAGGATATTTACATTTTAGACACGCCCCTTAGGTGATTTCTCGATCAGACCGGTTTGAGGAACACTGGTCCAATGAGTAGGATGGATGGACTCTAAGGTTTGAGTCCAAGCTGCACAAACATGCTCAAAGGGAAAAAATTAGGGACTAGAGTAGGGGTGGGAAGGCCCTTGTGACAGCTGCTGAGAGAGACCAGGGCTTACACGACTCAGGGCCCTCGGGGGCGGGGACCAGGATGCCGGAGGGCTTCGCTGTCTCACCACTTGAAGACGAGGTTGAGCCACTCGGTGATGAGGCTGATCCAGAGCACCGCGATGCCCACACGGCGAGAGGCGTAGTAGGCCGCGGGGAAGTAGAACAGAAAGAGGATCTTAGGATCGCCCAGAAAGGTGACCCAGAGCCACACGTTCTCTAGCCAGGCTAGCTGGTTCTGCAGCGCCTCGGCTATCACGATGCCGGCGCCCAGCGTGGACTCCATGGCCGCCCAGCTTCCGGGACTTGCTCCAGGGCGGAAGTCGAAGAGTCCAAGCGACGAGGTAGAGTCAGCCAGGGGCTCTCCAAAGCCCACCGCTCAGTGTCCCAGGCCCCACCCGCCCTGCTAGCAGTCGCCCCCAAGCCCCGCCCCAGTCCCCGCCCCAGGCAGTCCCGGGCTCCTGCAAGTCCGGCCCCCAGCCCGTACAGTTTCCTCCAGCGCTCTCCGCCGGTTTTCCTCCGTACTGGGCAGCGTAGGGGACAAACCTTTTTAAAGGCGTTTCCTCAGGGCCCCACGTGGCCGCTGTAGCCGGCACGTGGGCAGCCGGTGAGTGGCGGCACCGGTGCCGTTCCGGGTCAGGGAACAGACTAACCGGAGGGCGGCCGGCACTCCCAGCGTCCCTGTTCTGCTGATGTGAAGGCGGATGTGTAATCTCCAGGGCCATGATTCTTTCCCGACCGGACCTCTCTTCTCCAGTACCGCTAACCATCGAAAAAAACAACAGCAAAGGCCGGGCGCGGTGGCTCACACCTGTAAACCCAGCTTTAGGAGGCCGAGACGGGTGGATCACCTGAGGTCAGGGGTTCAAGACCAGCCTGACCAACATGGCGAAACCCCGTTTCTACTAAAAATACAAAAAATTAGCCGGGCGTGGTGGCGGGAGTCTTCGGAGGCGGAGGTTGCAGTGAGCAGAGCAAGAGCCAAAAATTACGTCTAAAAAAAAAAAGGGCCGGGCACGGTGTTTCACGCCTTTAATCCCAGCACTTTGGGAGGCCGAGGCGGGTGGATCACGAGGTCAAGAGATCGAGACCATCCTGGCTAACATGGTGAAACCCCGTCTTTACTAAAAATACAAAAATTAACAGCGTGTGGTGGCGCGCGCCTGTAGTCCCAGCTACTGAGGAGGCTGAGGCAGGAGAATTGCTTGAACCCGGGAGGCGGAGGTTACAGTGAGCCGAGATCGCGCCACTGCACTCCAGCCTGGTGCCTGGCGACGTAGCAGCGACACTCTGTCTCAAAAAAAAAAAAAAAAAAAAAAACAGATCCTTTGGAGAAAAGGCTGCAGACGCCCCTCCTCCTGGGAGCTGAAGTGGGATCGTAAATTTGCAAACGCCGATAATCAGTTCACCCCTTCCTCCCCCAGCTCAAGACGCTCCTTCTCTAATTCGACCTCTATTAATTTGGAGGCTGACAGATAAGTCTATTGATTTTGAGGGGTCTTCCCTAAAAAGGCCAATTCTCACATATAGTGCAAAGTCTTCCTCCCCCAGCTCAAGACTCTCCTTCTCTAATTCGACCTCTGTTAATTTGGAGGCTGACGGATAAGTCTATTGATTTTGAGGGGTCTTCCCTAAAAAGGCCAATTCTCACATATAGTGCAAAGTCACACTTCCTCCCAGTTCTTCCCTTGCTTCCCCCATCCCCATCCTCCTGCCATCCAAAACCCTGCTTAGGCAGATGAAACCAAGAGATAGTAACAGTGTTGGTATGGGAAGAGGATTGGCACACATCCGCGACAGAGTTTGAAACAGTCATCTGGAGGAACACACACAGAAAATAGAAATCTCAGCTATTCTAGGCGAGGTCCTGCCTAGAAGACGGTTGAACAGTGTCTCCTTAGTTTCTTCCTACCTCTAACAACTTTGTTCTTGAAAAGTTTTTTTTTTGAGAAGGAGTTGCGCTCTTGTAGCTCAGGTTGGAGTGCATTGGCTTGATCTCGGCTCACTGCAACCTATGACTCCCGGGTTCAAGGGATTCTCCTGGCTCAGCCTCCCGAGTAGCTGGGATTACAGGCCTGTGCTACCATGCACGGCTAAATTTATTTTTCTTTCTTACTTTTTTTTGAGATGGAGTCTCACTTTGTTGCCCAGGCTGGAGTGCAGTGATGCGATCTCAGCTCACTGCAACCCTTGCCTCCTGGATTCAAGCAATTCTCTTGCTTCAGCACCCCCATTAGCTGGGATTACAGGCATGCCCTACCACGCCCAGCTAATTTTTGTATTTTTATTAGAGATGGGATTTTGCCAAATTGGCCAGGCTGGTCTCAAACTCCTGACCTCAGGTGATCTGCCCACCACGACCTCCCAAAGTGCTGGGATTACAGGTTTGAGCCACAGTGCCTGGCTCTTTAAAACTTTTCTAATAGGCCGGGCGTGGTGGCTCATGCCTGTAATCCTAGCACTTTTGGGAGGCCAAGGTGGGTGGATCACCTGAGGTCAGGAGTTGAAGACCAGCCTGGCCATCATGGTGAAACCCCATCTTTAAAAAAAAAAAAAAGGCCGGGTGCGGTGGCTCACGCCTATAATCACAGCATTTGGGGAGGCCGAGGCGGGTGGATCACGAGATCAAGAGATCGAGACCATCCTGGTCAACGAGGCGAAACCCTGTCTCTACTAAAAATACAAAAATTAGCTGGCATGGTGGTGCACGCCTGTAGTCCCAGCTACTCAGGAAGCTGAGGCAGGAGAATTGCTCGAACCCAGAAGGTGGAGGTTGCGGTGAGCCGAGATCGTGCCATTGCACTCCAGTCTGGGTAACAACAGCGAAACTCCGTCTAAAAAAAAGTTTTCTAATAGGTAGATTAAAATTAGAATGTAAATCTGTGTTCTTCTCTGAAAGATATTACTATCACTAATTGAAAAAGTGGAGGACGCCTGTAATCCTAGCACTTTGGGAGGCTAAGGCAGGCCTCCCAAAGGTCAGGAGTTCGAGATCACTCTGACCAATATGGAGAAACTCTTTCTCCACTAAAAATACAAAATTAGCCAGATGTGGTGGCACATGCCTATAATCCCAGCTACTGAGGAGGCTGAGGCAGGAGAATTGTTTGAACCTGGGAGGCGGAGGTTGCTGTGAGCTGAGATCTCACCATTGCACTCTAGCCTGGGCAACAAGAGTGAAACTCCGTCTCAAAAAAAAAAAATGTGTAGGGGAGGGAAGCTGGGTATAAATCTTAGTTCACTGCCTTGCTGGATGTTTTTTAATTAATTGCCCAAGGAGAAAGTCTACATTTCTTACTGAAGCTTTAAAAGTTTGCCCTGGATCTAGCCTCAAACTTCACCAGCCTATTCCCACACTCCACTTTAAAATATTTCTGAGCTATACATTCCTTGAGTTCGCCAAGTTCTCTCCTCCTAGGGGTCCTGACCCATGCAGTTCCCTCTGCCTGGAACATGGCCACCCTTTTTCCTTGCTAATTCTTCAGGTCTCAGCAGAGATTTTTCACTTCCTAGTGGCGTCTATAAGTCATATATGAAAACCTGTAATCACGATTTTTTTTATCATGTCAGAGGAGATTTCAGTGCTATATAATCACGATTTCATAAAAAAAGTGGACAATGATTGTGCTATATAATCACAATTTCATACAAAAACTGGAATGGTGATTATGTATGATTTGTTATGGAGGCCAGAACAAGAATGAGAGGCATGAAAGTTTTCCGAGGCTGGCCACAATGGCTCATGCCTGTATTCCTAGCACTTGACAGGCCGGCTGAGGCGGGAGATTGCTTGAGCCCAGGAATTCAAGACCAACCTGGCCAACAGGGTGAAACCCCATCTCTACTAAAAGTACAAAAATTAGCCAGGCATGGTGGCTCACGCCTGTAATCTCAGCTACTCAGGAGGCTGAGGCAGGAGAATCACTTGAACCTGGGAGGTACAGGTTGCAGTGATCCAAGATGGTGCCACTGCAGTCCAGCCTGGGTAAGAGGGTGAGACACTGTCTCAAAAAAAAAAAAAAAAAAAAAAAAAAAGTTTTCTGAAAAAGCACAATATAAAGGAGTAGAATTTTTTTTTTTTAAGGCGGGGTTTCACCATGTTGGTCCGGCTGGTCTTGAACTCCCGACCTCAGGTGATCCACCCGACTTGGCCTCCAAAATGCTTGGATTACAGGCGTGAGCCACTACGCCCCGCCCAGAGTAGAATTTTTATTCCTGTTACAATAATTGTACCCATACCTCCAATACCAGGAAGTTTATGTTTCTTGGAGGGCAAGGAAATACTTTTGAACTTTATTCAGGTTAAGCTGCGCCAAGACTGGTCCTTTGCCTCCCTCTGGACTAGAAAAAGGTCAACCTGTTTCTCATACAGGAAGCAAGGCTCCAAAATTTCTACAGTGAGGGGTGGGTGGGTTACCAATTACCTACAGCAATTGGCCGTAGCAGGGCTTGAAAATGCATTGGCATAGTCCTTTACATAGATTAAGAAAATGACTGTTTTTTTTTTTTTTTTTTAAGACCAGGTTTTGCTCTTGTTATCCAGGCTGGAGTGCAATGGCGTAATCTTGGCTCACCGCAACCTCCGCCTCCTGGGTTCAGGCAATTTTCCTGCCTCAGCTTCCTGAGTAGCTGGGATTACAGGCACGCCTTACCGCGCTCAGCTAATTTTTTGTATTTTTAGTAGAGACGGGATTTCCCCATGTTGACCAGGATGGTCTCCATCTCTTGACCTCGTGACCCACCCGCCTAGGCCTCCCAAAATGCTGGGATTACCAGCGTGAGCCACCGTGCCCGTCCGTTTTTTTTTTTTTTTTTTTAAAGACAGGGTTTCACTATGTTGGTCAGGCTGGTCTTGAATTCCTGACCTCAGGTGATCCGCCCGCCTTGGCCTCCAAAGTGCTTGAATTACAGGCGTGAGCCACTACGCCCGGCCGAAAATGACTGTTTTGTGTATCAGATGGACATTAAAGGGCAGGGGTGCAAAACCCCTCCTCCAAGCCCCTTTTTGTCACTGTTTGCTCCTCCTCATTCCTGCCTTTTGCCTGGCTTTCTGGGAGAGATGGCAAAAAGGGAGAAGGGGAAGTGTCTTGATTTCATAGAATGATGGATGACAAAGGGAGAACTACTATTTATTAAAGAGCTAGTATATGCCATGCACATATACATGTTATCACATTTAAACCTTCTAACTTTGAGGTAGGTATTATTATCCAATATAGTATAGCAGTAAATAGCACCATCCTTGGAAATAGGCAGACTGTTTTTGCTAGTTGTGCAAGCGTGGACAAGTTTAGTCTAAAACTTAGTTTCTGTAAAAGGAGGACATTGATTCCTACCTCAAAGGGCTGTTACATAGGTGCTCAAGAAGTGACAATATAAATGCCTATGAAGAAACAGGATCAGGTAATTTGCTTGCTCAAGGTCATGTAATTTAGTAAGCTGACCTGAAATTCTGATTCCGGCTTATCTAACTCCACAGCCAATGTTCTTTCCACTCACTCTGTAGTTATAATCTTTTTTTTTTTTTTTTTGAGACGGAGACTCGCTCTGTTTCCTAGGCTGGAGTGGCAGAGGAACTATCTTGGCTCACTGCAACCTCCACCTCCCAGGTTCAAGCAATCTGCCTGCCTCAGTACTCCGCGTAGCTGGGATTACAGGCACGCGCCACCACGCCTAGCTAATTTTTGTATTTTTAGTAGAGACGGGCTTTTGCCATGTTGGCCAGTCTGGTCTTGAACTCCTGACCGCTGATGATCTACACCTCCCCTTGGCCTCCCAAAGTGCTGGGATTACAGGCGTGAGCCACCGCGCCCGGCCGTTATAATCATGTTGACCAAGTTTCGTTAAGTCCTCTGAGGCTCTGATTCCTCATATGCAAAATGGGGATAATATAAATTATTTAATAAAATTCATTCATTGAACTCTTGTGTTCAAGGAGTGCATATAATGGAGACTGCAGTTCCTTCCTCTTTCCCCTTTTCATTCCATGTAGGTCATTTATCCTTAACTTCTAAAATAGACTCTACAGGCACTTAACCGAGCGGACGCAGCTATACAAATATTATTTTTCAGATTCCCCTTTATTTCCTCTTCTTTCCTAGTGCACCTAGGCTCCCGCCCCACCCAGCACCAGGCCACGCCCCGGCGTGTGACGGAAGCACGTTCCGTGCGTTGCGTCGCGTCGCTTACTGGGGGCCCGGCTTTCGCCCGCTGCTGCCGCCGCCGCCGCCGGCCGCGGCTGCACTCGCAAGATGGCGGCTCCTCCGGGCGAGTACTTCAGCGTTGGGAGCCAGGTGTCGTGCCGGACATGCCAGGAGCAGCGGCTGCAGGGCGAGGTGGTAGCCTTCGACTACCAGTCCAAAATGCTGGCTTTAAGTATCCTTCCCTGCGTGGAGCCCGAGGCCGGGCCGGCGTGTAGGTGCGGTGGTCGGCGGGTGGGGGACGACGGCGGCGGCCGGGGCTCTCTCCCGGCCTAGGGGCGACCGGCTACCGCGGCGCCCGGGGCGCATGCGCACGGCCTTGAGCTCCCCTCCCCCTCCCGCGGGCCCTTCGGTCAGCTTTGGGGACCCTGTCTCTCACCCCTTGCGGGAGCTGGGGCCTGACCAACGATCAGGGAGTGGAGGAGAGCATGACACGGGGATGGCTTTTAGCGGGGAACGTTATTAGGGGGGACACGGTGATTAGGAGTGGGTTGTAGTGGGAGGGGGCTGGTGGATTGGAGCCCGGATGGAAAGGAGGGGCGGGTAAAATGTTATGGGGAGGGGTGTGTAGGGTAAGGAACTGCTGGTAGGGCAAAGGTATGGAATTTAGGAGGGCATGTCCACTGATGGGATTTTGTCCAAGAAAGGCAGTGGGATGGTGACCAAATGGTCCTTGCCTGTTTTGGGGGAGAGTAAGCGCAGGGCAGAGTTTGTATCTGAACTGAGGATCGTGGTTTGTTTCGCTGATGAGTGGGTGTAGGGGGGGCTGTGCTGATTTTTAGGCTTCTCGGTCATTTGGAAATTGCTGTTAAGGGGATGTTTGCATTGGAAACCTGGTCCAGAGAGGGCTTGCCACGTTTTTCAGGGGCTTATGTGGGTTGGGGATGTGCGAATTACAGGTAAAAGAGTGAAGTTCTCATGCTCCCTTGCTCAGTCCAGCACATGGAGTCCTTACTTTTACGTAGTAGTAGCCTCCCTTTTGAAAGTAGCAATGTTAAACTGATTGGAAAGGGTGGCCTGCTTCTTTGGGGTGGAAATGATTTCTGAATTATTGCAGGAAACTCAGTTTTGGAAACGAAACACTTCCTTGTTGGAATAAATGTGCCACGGCTTCCCCTTTTATGTGAGCTACAGGTGGGTTTATTGCAATTTTTTTTTTTTTTTGAGGAGTAATTCATTATGGCTTTTTTTTTTTTTTTTTTTGAGACGGAGTCTTGCTCTGTCACCAGGTTGGAGTGCAGTGGTGCCATCGAGGCCCACTGCAACCTCCGACTCCCTGGTTCAAGAGATTCTCCTGCCTCAGCCTCCTGAGTAGCTGGGATTACTGGCACGAACCACCATGCCCAGCTAATTTTTGTATTTTTTCTTTTCAGTAGAGACGGAGTTTCACCATGTTGGCCAGGATGGTCTCTATCTCCTGACCTCGTGATCCGCCTGCCTCGGCCTCCCAAAGTGCTGGGATTACAGGTGTGAACCACCGCTCCCGACCCTTTGTGTGTGTGTGTGTGGGGGGGTGGGGCTGGACAAAGTTTTGCTCTTGTTGCTCAGGCTGGAGTGCAATGGCGCCATCTTGGCTCACCGCAACTTCTGCCTCCCGGGTTCAAGCGATTCTCTTGCCTCAGCCTCCTGAGTAGCTGGGATGACAGCCGTGAGCCACTGCGCCCTGCCATTGCATCTTTCAAAATGAAGTTTCCTACTGAGTCTGCTGCCTTTGAGTGGCAAGTATTTTAATTCATTTAACCATTGCTTGTAGATTTCTAGCTTGGGAAGATGTCCTTTGAAACTAATTACAGCAAGAATAGTTGCTTTTTTAAAAAATAAGAGGTTACACCTGGAACAAATAAGACCTTTTACATTAGTAGTTTAGTTGGAAGAGTCTTGGAACTAGGAATTACTCAGTTTTTAACTGACATGCAGTGGGCGCTTAAATGGTTAGGGAATGAGTGTGTGAATGAATGGATGGGATTAACTGGCTGGGTCACCTTAGGGGAATTTCCTTTCCAGTGCTGTAGATTTCTCCTCTGCAAAATGGGAACGCTCACATCTGAAAAAGTAAAAATACTGTGCAGATATAGAGAGTGTTATACGAAGAACAGAAATCTCTAGCTCTTTTGTCTGGTTCCTAGGTTCAAAACAAACGCATTAAATCTGCTCCATAAAACCAGTAGACAGAAGATGACAGAATTCCTTAGGAGGCTTCCAAGGGTTTGGGCAGGAGGAAGGTGACAGGCAGGGATTTCCTGAGGAGAGCTGTGATTCTTATAAGGCCCTCTTGCTTCTGGCATGCCTTTTAAAGCCTTGTGTGAATTGTGTTTTCTGTATCCCTTTTGGGATGTGTCAGTGCCTCTGCTTGTCCTATTTTTCCTTAACTTGTTTTTTCTTACCAGAATGTCCCTCTTCCAGTGGAAAGCCCAACCATGCAGATATCTTGCTTATAAACTTACAGTATGTTTCAGAAGTGGAAATAATTAATGACCGAACAGAAACCCCTCCTCCCCTAGCTTCACTCAATGTTAGTAAGGTAAGGACTCAAGGGCAAATCTGGCTCTCTAAAATCATGGGAAAGATGAGTCTCATTGATTCTTGGTGATACATTGTTGTCTATTTTTCATTTTTTTAATTGACTTAAAATTGCTTCCTCTGATATCTTTTTAAGAAATACATGTTTAGTTTTTCTCTTTATTCATGGATATTGTCAGTAGATCTTAAAAAATAAGCTTAACTCAAAAAAAAAAAAAGAAATAAGCTTAACTTTCAAAGAAGTTGAGAACTTGTTTTTGCCTTTATAAAAGAGGACTTTTTTTTTTTAACTTGAAGTTTTAATCTTGGAGTACGTGATGAAATTCTGGTGATGGTGGGGTTTGGGTGGTGGCGTTGCCTATGAACGTCCTCAAATTGTGTGTATGTGGATGTGTGCATACGTGAATATATGCGTTTTCTGTATGAAGATCCGAAATGTTTTTTAGATTCTCAGAGGGATTCATGACCTATAAAAGTTTGAAAGCCACTGTTTTAAAGGTTCTTTTTTCTCTTTATGTTTGAATTTTGAGTTCTAACAATTACATGCTTAGCATATTTTTTTTTTTTTTTTTTTGAGACGGAGTTTCGCTCTTGTTACCCAGGCTGGAGTGTAATGGCGCGATCTCGGCTCACTGCAACCTCCGCCTCCTGGGTTCAGGCAATTCTCCTGCCTCAGCCTCCCGAGTAGCTGGGATTACAGGCACACGCCACCATGCCCAGCTAATTTTTTGTATTTTTAATAGAGACAGGGTTTCACCATGTTGACCAGGATGGTCTCGATCTCTTGACCTCGTGATCTACCCGCCTCGGCCTCCCAAAGTGCTGGGATTACAAGCTTGAGCTACTGCGCCCGGCCTTTCATATTTTAATCTTGCACATACAAATTGATCTCTGGGAATCCCCAAGTCACTTTTGTGTATGTGTGAACAGGGCCTTGCTTTGTAGTCCAGGTTGAACTTGAATGCCTGGGCTCAAGTGATCCTCTTGCCTCAGCCTTCTGAGTAGCTGGGATTACAGGCGTGCACCACCATACCTGCCCAAGTTTTTTTTTTTTTTAGATAGAGTCTTGCTCTTGTTGCTCAGGTTGGAGTGCAGTGGCATAGTCTCAGCTCACCACAACCTCCATCTCCCGGATTCAAGCGACTCTCCTGCCTCAGCCTTCCAAGTAGCTGGGATTACAGGCATGAGCCACCACACCTGGCTACTGTTGTATTTTTAGTAGAGATGGGGTTTCTCCATGTTGGTCAGACTGTTCTTGAACTCCCTACCTCAGGCGATCCGCCCACCTCAGTGTCCCAAAGTGCTGAGATTACAGGTGTGAGCCACTGTGCCCAGCCTTTATTTATTTTTGAGAGAGTCTGTCTCTGTTGCCCAGGTCGTAGTGCAGTGGTGGGATCTCAGCTCATTGCAGGCTCCACCTCCTGGATTCAAGTGATTCTCATGCCTCAGCCTCTGGAGTAGCTGGAACTACAGGTGTGCGCCACCACACCTGGCCAATTTTTTTTTGAGATGGAGTTTCACTCTTGTTGTACAGGCTGGAGTGCAGTGGCACAGTCTTGGCTCACTGCAATCTCCACCTCCCGGGTTCAAGTGGTTCTCCTGCCTCAGGCCTCTCAAGTAGCTGGGACTACAGGCGTATGCAACCACACCTGGCTAATTTTTTTGCATTTTAGTAGAAACCGGGTTTCACTTTGTTGCCCAGGCTGGTCTTGAACTCCTGAGCTCAAGCAGTCTGCCTGCCTTGGCCTCCCAAAGTGCTAGGATTATAGGTGTGAGCCACTGTGCCTGGCACAATTTTTGTATTATTGGTAGAGACCAGGTTTCACCATGCTGGCCAGCCTGGTCTCAAACTCCTGACCTCAAGTGATCTGTCCACCTCGGCCTCTCAAAGTGCTGGTATTACAGATGTGAACTATTATGCCAGGCCCCAACTCATTTTTTTTTTGACAATTCAGTTTATTTGGTCAAAATTGATGTTGAACAGTAATAACGCCCAAGTTCTGTCATAGCCTGTGCTGTCCCTCGTACTTGGAACGTTTTTCCTTCCAAAATGACTGGAACGAAAAAGCCTTACCCATCAGGACTTTGTTAAATGGCACGTCTTCCAAGAAATCTTCTCTGATCACCTAAAGTAATGAGGTTAAAGTAATCTGCCAGCATTATTCTCTCTCATAGTACCTTGTCCTTCACAGTTAAGGTGACCATAATTTTTAGTCCAACCTGGGACATTTTCGAGAGTAAAGGAGAATGCTTTTATTTTATACTGGGATGACAGGTATAGATTAATGTGTCCTGGGCAAATTGGGACCTAAGGTTACCCTATTCATAGCTTTTTTGGTAATTATATATCTGTTTACATTAGTCTGTCTCACTAAACTTTATTCTGCAAGAATGGGAACCACTCCTGTTTTGTTTGCTATTGAATATACATAGCCTTGCACAGAGTTTTTAGTAAATATTTGTTGGATGAATAAGTTATGCCTCCGATTTTAGTAGCAGGTGCCTTTCATGAAGTCTCTTGAATTAGGGTGGTGGAAGTTTTTCCCTCTAGAGGAGTCTTGTAATAATGTATATTACTTTGCCTTTCTTGGGAATGTGGTGTATTCTCTATGGTTCAGCAAAGCAAGGAAACACTTAGGCAAATGAAATAATATAGGGTAACTGAGGCTAGTGAATATTGTTACCTCAGATCTGGAGCTTCTATCTTGTCAGATTCCAGGGAAATGCCACATATTTTTTAGTGATGGCCAGGGACAGATTTGGAAGGCTATTGAGTTTCATATGGGTGTTGTCATATACAGGATGTCCCATTCTTTGAAGTCTATAGGGTTTTGAAACCCTGGCTTAGTAATATATCTCCTACTACAGTATAGGAGGAGCTGTTTGGGTGGTCTTTGATTTGCTTATGAAAATTTAAATGACTTGGGGCCCAGTGCAGTGGCTCAAGCCTGTAATCCCAGCACTTTGGGAGGCCGAGGCGGGTGGATCACGAGGTCAAGAGAGCGAGACCATCCTGGTCAACATGGTGAAACCCCGTCTCTACTGAAAATACAAAAAATTAACTGGGCATGGTGGCGCGTGCCTGTAATCCAAGCTACTAAGGAGGCTGAGGCAGGAGAATTGCCTGAACCCAGGAGGCAGAGGTTTCGGTGAGCTGAGATCGTGCCATTGCACTCCAGCCTGGGTAACAAGAGTAAAACTCTGTCTCAAAAAAAAAAAGAAAATTTAAAAGACTTGTGAAATAATTTATTCCTAATATATTAAAGAACATAAACTTACAGTATGTTCTGTAGGCTCTGAGTTATTTTTGGGTGTTTATAGGGTATGAGAAGTCTGTCAGTAGACTTTTAGTAATAGTAAAGATCTGAAAGAGACATGATTTTATGAAGTTAGAAAGTTGGCTCTTAGGCTGGGCGTGGTGACTCACGCCTATAATCCCAGCACTTTGGGAGGCCGAGGCAGGCGGATCACGAGGTCAAGAGATCGAGACCATCCTGGTCAACGAGGTGAAACCCCGTCTCTACTAAAAATACAAAAATTAGCTGGGCATGGTGGTACGCGCCTGTAGTCCCAGCTACTCAGGAGGCTGAGGCAGGAGAATTGCTTGAACCCAGAAGGCAGAGGTTGCGGTGAGCCGAGATCGTGCCATTGCACTCCAGTCTGGATAACAACAGCGAAACTCCGTCTCAAAAAAAAAAAAAAAAAAAAAAGTTGGCTCTTATGACCAACAAGTGTCACTATTTAGAGGGGCAGGGGTTGTTGTGTGGGTGGGACTGTTAAGTGGGAGCTGTTAAGCAGTTCTTGGCTGGGTGAGGTGGTTCATGCCTATAATCCTAGCACTTTGGGAGGCCAAGCAAGTGGATCGCCTGAGGTCAGGAGTTCGAGACTAGCCTGACTAACGTAGTGAAACCCTGTCTCTTCAAAAAAAAAAACAACACACACACACACACACATGAAGCAGTTCTTTTCTTATATTTGACCTCAAATAGAAATAGCTTTTCGTAGGCCAGGCGTGGTGGCTCACACCTGTAGTCCCAGCACTTTGGGAGGCGGAGGCAGGCTGATCACGAGGTCAGGAGTTTGAGACCAGCCTGGCCAACATTGTGAAAACCCATCTCTACTAAAAATACAAAAATTAGGTGGGCTTGGTGGCACACGCCTATAATCCCAGCAATTCGGGAGGCGGAGAATCACTTGAACCTGGGAGGCAGAGGTTGTGCCATTTCACTCCAGCCTGGGAAAAAAGAGTGAAACTCTGTCTCAGAAAAAAAAAAAGAAAAGAAAAAGAAATAGCTTTTGGTTAGCTTGTGGATTATCTTTGCCTTTAGGATTTTGCTTCCTGCTGGTCAGTTTTCCTATTTTAATAGCATTGTTGTAAACTAGCTGATTACTCACTCTTTGAGGAAAGCAGCAGGAAGTAATAGCTTGGGGAACACCAGAAATCTTTACTTTTCTTACTGTCTGGCCTGCTTGCCAAATCTTGAAAAAGGTTTGCTGGGAAGAGGAGTCAGAAACTGAAAACTAAAATTAGGTTGGAGGGTTATCTTTGGATTTCGTTTATCCCTCCGTTTGCAGAGATGTTTATGAGTAAGCTATATTGGCTTTCCCTTGAAACCAACCTTTTAGGATACTTTGTGATTCCTCTTTGGAGATTAACTTAGAATTAGAGAGAGCCTGTTGCTGAAAACAGCTGATTTGGACAGCTATTAACATGTTGCATGAATGACATGAAAAGTTCATCTCATTTTTAAGAGCATCGACTTGAGTTTTTCTTAAGATGGAGGATTGTTTAAGCATGTGGAAGGGAACTAACGTATCCTGGGATGTCTGGAAGAAAACAGTTGAAGTATGTAGTGCTTCAGATGCTTGCAGTCTGGAGAAGCACTGCTTGTATACTCTAACTTTAGTCGAAGGTACCATCACATGTTGGCTCATCTTGCTGACATCGTAAGTTCTCTGCTTAATTAAACCTGTTGATATAAACCAGATCATTGTTTACTCTGACTTAGCAGGACATGGAAGAGAAGGGCTTTTACGGGAAATACTTAATAATAGCTCAACTAGGGAAGCTATAAACTAACAACTTCTTGGAAATTGGCCTGTTTTGCTTTCGAATGATAGTTCACTTCAGGCTAAGCAGTTTTATTTCTGTCTCCAGCAATAGCATGTAAGAGGAAGCTTGGAAGAGGACAGTAGGGTTTCGGTAGGGGGAATTATTATATTTTTTTGAGACAGGGTCTTACTCTTGCCCAGGCTAGAGTGAAGTGGTGTGATCTTGGCTTACTGTAACCTCTACCCCACTGGGTTCAGGTGATTCTCCTGCCTCAGCCTCCCGAGTAGTTGTGATTACAGGCACCTGCTACCGTGCTTGGCTAATTTTTTTTTCTTTTTTGAGACAGAGTCTTGTTCTTTCACCAGGCTGGAGTACAGTGGCACGATCTCGGTGATCTCGGCTCAGTGCAACCTCCATCTCCTGGATTCAAGCGATTCCTCTTCCTCAGCCTCCTGAGTAGCTGGGACTACAGGCACACACCACCTCACCCAGCTATTTTTTTGTATTATAGTAGAGTAGGCCATGGTTTCACCATGGCCAGATGGTCTCCATCTCCTGACCTCATGATCCGCCCGCCTCGGCCTCCCAAAGTGCTGGTGTGAGCCACCGTGCCTGGTCCACCCAGCTAATTTTAATTTTTTTATTTTAGTAGAGAAGGGGTTTCACTAGATTGGCCAGGCTGGTCTCGAACTCCTGACCTCAGGTAATCCACCCACCTTGGCCTCCCAAAGTGCTGTGATTACAAGCGTGAGCCACCGTGCCCGGCCCCCCAATTTTTTTTCCCCTCATCAATGTGGTAACAAAATGATGTTGAATGAAATGACATTGTTTGACGACCTAGAGTATTTTGTCAGTGCTCTCTAGCATTGCATCTGACATTCAGTCAGAGATTGGAACTTGCCACCCAAAGACTGGGGAAAATCAGAATTATACTGGATACCATTAATATGTAATATCTTACTATTAAAAGATGTTTTTAAGAGACCTCTGGTGATCAGAATTAACACTAATTTCCAAGGGGGTGTTATCAAGTAGCATAGTTAATTGAACACTTCTCTGAGTCCTGGAGGTTAGGATGAGCAGTCACAGAACTGAAATGGCTGTGCTTTCCACCTCTGAGTCACTTAAGAAGGGATTTATTGACACAGCCAAGTCCAATGGAGGTAATCATTTGTTTAGATGAATACATGCAGCATATCAAAATCATATCTATGTCTTAACACTTTGATGAGTTGGAGAATACTTTTCTGGAGGAGATGTTAGGGGAAAGAAGTGGTCAGCAGGAAAAGAGACAAAGCATGGAAAATAGAAATACACCGGTAATACAGAGTTTGGGCATTCACCTCCCTTACCAAACCACAGACTGAGTTATTCATTTTTTTCCTCCATTTATTACCCATTTATTCATTAACAAGCAGAAAGTGATCAAATGGAACCAGGAAGAAGAGATTCAAAGGGCTTATCCTTGGCTCCCAGTAATAAATGAGTTGGCTGCCATTGCATTAAAATGGTTATCTGGAGACAGGTCTGGGAGTAGAGGGGCCTGGTAAAGCTGAGAAGTTGGAATAGTCACAAGGTTCACTTTGTTTTTGTTTTTGAGACAGGGTCTTGCTCTGTTGCTCAGGCTGGAGTGCAATGACATGATCATAGCTCACTGTAGCCTCAACCTCCCAATCTCAACCAGTCCTTCTGCCTCATCCTTCTGAGTAACTGGGACTACAGGTGTGTGCTACCACATCCAGCTAATTAAAAGAAAACTTTTTTTTTTTTTTTTTTTTTGGCTTGAGACATGGTCTCACTATATTGCCCATGCTGGTCTCAACCTCCTGGCCTCAAGTGATCCTCATACTTCAGCCTTCCAATGTGCTGGAATTATAGGAGTGAGCTACTGTGCCCAGCCAGTGTTCACTTTTTTTTTTTTTTTTTTTTTTTTTTTGAGATGGAGTTTTGCTCTTGTTGCCAAGGCTGGAGTGCAATAACATGATCTCAGCTCACTGCAACCTCTACTTCATGGGTTCAAGTGATTCTCCTGCCTCAGCCTCCCGAGTAGCTGGGATTACAGGCATGTGGTACCATGCCCAGCTAATTATTTTTTTGACACACTGTTTTGCTCTTGTTACTCAGGCTGGAGTGCAGTGGTGCGGGGTTGGCTCACCGCAACCTCCGCCTCCCAGGTTCAAGTGATTCTCCTGCCTCAGCCTCTGGAGTAGCTGGGATTACAGGCATGTTCTACCACACCCAGCTAATTTTGTATTTTTAGTAGAGATAGTTTCTCCCGTGTTGGTTAGGCTGGTCTCGAACTCCTGACCTCAGGTGATCTGCCTACCTTGGCCTCCCAAAGTGCAGGGATTATAGGAGTGAGCCACTGTGCCCGGCCTAGGGTTTACTTTTTTTTTCCTTTTTTTTTTTTGGGTTCACTTTTAAAAGAAACTAACAGTGTTTACCTTTAGGTATCATGTCACATTGAGGGAGGAATTCATTTTTATTTTGAATTCTACCAGTTTCACAGCTAAAATTCAGTGTAATCCTAGGGCTTTCTGGTGATTTGAGGGTTAAACCCAAGTATCAGTAAATCCTGGGGTTGATTTGATAATTATTGCATTGTGGGCTATGTTTATGAACCTAGACAAAGTAGGGTTCTTGGTTGTATTTATTTATTTATATTTTTGAGACAGGATCTCACTCTGTCACCCGTGCTAGAGTACAGTGGTATGATCTCTGCTCACTGCAACATCTACCTCCTGTGCTAAAGCAATTCTTGTGCCTCAGCCTCTCAAGTAGCTGGGACTACAGGCACGTGCTAACACGCCACGCTAATTTTTTTTATTTTTTATTTTTATTTTTATTTTTGGTAGAGACAGGACTTCACCATGTTGCCCAAGCTGATCTCGAACTCCAGAGCTCAGATGATCCACCCTCCATGGCCTCCCAAAGTGCTAGGATTACCAGCATGAGCCACCACACCTGACCCTTGGTCATATCTTGACCCTAATATATTGAGGTTTGCTGTAGAGTCAGAGATGGCCAGGCCAGCCTATATTTAGCTGTGTATGTTTTAGTAGGAGGTAGAAGATATGTGAAAGTGGGAAGGAAAAACCACTTGTCTAGGGAAAGCAAGAATTTTTTTGCTAGAGATAGTTTTTCTGGCTTCTAAAGGATATAGCCTGTTGATTAACTTGTTTAAAAAATGTTGCTGGCCGGGTGTGGTGGCTCACACCTATAATCCCAGCATTTCGAGGCTGGTGGATCACAAGGTCAGGAGTTTGAGACCAGCCGGGTCAATATGGTGAAACCCTGTCTCTACTAAAAATACAAAAATTAGCCTGGTGTGGTGGCGAGCCCCTGTAGTCCCAGCTACTCAGGAAGCTGAGGTAGGAGAAGCGCTTGAACCTGGGAGATGGAGGTTGCAGTAAGCCGAGATAGTGCCACTGCACTTCAGTCTGGGGGCAGAGTGAGACTCCGTCTCAAAAAAAATGTTCCCAAGGCCACAGTCCCTGGTGGGAGTCCACTGGTAAGACTTGCACCTGGCTTTAAGCAGACAGCTATTACATCATAGAAGTGTCATGAAGACACAAGTGGGAGATGGTGAGGAAGAGCACATCACTGCCGAGTGCCAGAGGCATGATAAGCAGTGATTGGTGTCAAATGGATCAGAACAGTGGAATAATTTGTTGCCATTTAAAAAATTACCAACTTGCTGGGTATTGCAGCTCACACCTATAGTCCCAGCAGTTTGGCAGACTGAGGTGGGTAGATGGCTTGAGGCCAAGAGGTCAAGACCAGCCTGGGCGACATAGACCCTCTCTCTATAAAAAATACAAAATTAGTCAGGCATGGTGCATGTGCCTGTGGTCCCAGCTACTCTGGAGACTGAGGTGGGAGGATCACCTGAAACTGGGGAGATCAAGGCTGCAGTGAGCCGTGATTACACCACTACACTCCAGGCTGGCTAGCACAATGAGACCCTTTCTAAAAACAAAACACAAACCCCATTGGTGTTTTGAAGTCAGATTCAATGGCATTCAAACTTTGGGGTCAACCTGACAGAATCGTGATGGGGGTGCAGTGCTACAGGCTAGAACTCATGACTCAGTTCAGGTTATAGTGCATGGCAGCATGCTGACACAGTGGGGCTCTTGTTAAGCCTAAAGTTCAGTTCCCAAGGGGACCTTCTTGGCCTCATAGGACCAAGAAGTGGGAGGGGGAGAACTGTTATCCTCCTGAAAAGATAAATTGCTGAACCCAGGGGAGTCTGGCAGAATTGTGCCATACGCATGTTTTTGCAACCATCTCTGTATCCAACCCCTGATGTGGAGACAGTTTAAAATAAGCACGTTAGAGTGGGTCAGTTGTGGTATTTCCTCCAGTATTGAGAGAAGGGTTTTTTTTTTGAGACGGAGTTTCGCTCTTGTTACCCAGGCTGGAGTGCAATGGCGCGATCGCGGCTCACTGCAACCTCCGCCTCCTGGGTTCAGGCAATTCTCCTGCCTCAGCCTCCTGAGTAGCTGGGATTACAGGCACAGGCCACCATGCCCAGCTGATTTTTTTGTATTTTTAGTAGAGACGGGGTTTCACCATGTTGACCAGGATGGTCTCGATCTCTTGACCTTGTGATCCACCCGCCTCGGCCTCCCAAAGTGCTGGGATTACAGGCTTCAGCCACCGTGCCCGGCTGCAATGGAATTTTTTAAGACTAGATCAGGTAAATATCAGAAACTACCCAGAGATTGAAGCAAGTTCTAGCTGAGCTGGAAAATTAAAGGTCCACACATTATGCTAAAAGTAGTGTGGAGTGAGATACAGGGAGTTTGAAGAACAGCAGTTTTTGTTTTTGTTTTTTAACGGAGTCTCACTGTTGCCCATGTTGGAGTGCAGTGGTGCAATCTCGGCTCACTGCAACCTCTGCCTCCTGGGTTCAAGAATTCTCTGCCTCAGCCTCCCAAGTAGCTGGGATTACTGGTGCCCACCACCATGCCCAGCTAATTTTTGTATTTTTAGTAGAGACAAGGTATCACCATCTTGGCCAGGCTCGTTTTGAACTCCTGACCTCATGATCCAACTACCTCAGCTTCCCAGAGAGTTGGGATCATAGGTGTGAGCCGCTGTACCTGGCCCAAACAGCAGTGTTTTTCCAACTGTGCTGTTAATGAATGTGTGACCTCTCGTTAGTCCCTTAACCTCTGGGAACTGTTGTATGATTGGTCCTCTGAGTCTCTGATAGTCATTGTTTCTTCTCCTTTTTTTCTGCCTTCCCTCTTGCACTCTCTCCCTTCAAGGTGCTGGGAAATGCCAGGATGATTAAGACACTGCTCTTGCCCTCCGGAATCTCACATTTGTTGGGAGCGGTGAAGGACAGCAGCATTTAACTTAGTGATAACAATTTGGCAGGCCCCACTCTGTGCTAGTGCCCCTGTGAGCAAGGTGTGTGACAGCATAGAGCAGGGAGAAACAAACTTTTTTTTTTTTTTTTAAATAGAGATGGGGTTTCACCATCTTGGCCAGGCTGGTCTTGAACTCCTGACCTCGTGATCCACCCATCTTGGCCTCCCAAAGTGCTGGGATTGCAGGCATGAGCCACCGTGCCTGGCCTTTTTTTTTCTTGAACTTTTTCTATAAAGGGCCAAATAGTAAATCTTTTACACTGTATTGGCCATATGGTCTTGGTCACAACTACTGAGCCTTGCCTTTGTAGCATAGCAGTCATAGACAAAGTGTAAACAAATGGGCATAGCTGTTCAATAAAACTTTTCTAAGACAAGTGGTTAGCTGAATTTGGGCCACAGGATGTAGTTTGCCAACCCTTGGTATAGGGTGGCAAGCATTTTAGGGAAGACACTTCAGATGTGACAATGGAGGAGGGGCTTGAAAAATAAATGACAATTATTCAGAGAAACGGAAGGAAGATAAAAGGAATCAAGCTGATTTGGGAGTGCTCAGTTTTGCCCATCTCTGCAATTTAGAACTTGATGCTTTTCTGTTGAGCTGAACTGGTGGTTGTTAGTTCTCAAAAAGGAGAGAAGAGACTATATTAAAGAACAATATTTATTTTTTAGACAGCATGTAGCACTTTAAAAAGTGAGCTGGACGTGATGGTTCATGCCTGTAATCCCAGCAGTTAGGGAGGGGAGACCAAAGCTGGGTGGATCACTTGAGATCAGGAGTTTGAGATCATCCTGACCAACATGGTGAAACCCCATCTCTACTAAAAAATACAACAATTAGCCAGGCACAGGGGTGCATGCCTGTAATCCCAGCTACTTGGGAGGCTGAGGCAGGAGAGTCACTTGAACCTGTGAGCCGGAGGTTGCAGTGAGCCGAGATGGTGCCACGGCACTGTAGCCTGGGTGACAGAACAAGACTCCTTCTCAAAAATATCCAGGCATGGTGGCACACGCCTGTAATCCTAGCTACTCAGGAGGCTGAGGCAGGAGAATCACTTGAACCCAGGAGACGCAGGTTGCAGTGAGCTGAGATTGTGCCATTGCACCCCAGCCTGGGCAACAAAAGCAAAACTCGTCTCAAAAAAATAAAAAGTGAAAAAATACGAGCTCATTGGCTAAAGGAAGGTTGGATTACTGTATATGGATTTTTCTTAAATGACCGACAAACCACCACCTCTGTGCTAATAATAATAATAAAATAATAATGAGAGCTAATATTTGTACAGTGCTTTACAGCTCACTTAGTACTTTTTTTATTTTTCCTAATCCTCAGAGCCATGCTGTGAGATGGCTAATTTGAGACTAATTTGAGCATGCAATGTGAGGGATAGGCTGTTACGGTCAAATTTCAGCTTACATCCCAGCCAGTTTTCTCTTTGGCAGAACTATGTCGTAATTTTCACAACGGTACTTCGTTTCGGTCTCAGACAATTATTCTGTTGGTATCCAGAAGATTTCGTTGTCTGTTGTAGCTCCCAATGTTTTGTGACATTATTACAAATAACAAAAACTGTTGACATTGCTGACAGTTTTCGTTTTAAACTAGATTGAAAATAAAGCTTCACGTATAGTGTGTATTGACAGTGATTCTGTATTATATGGTAAGATTACGATGGTTTCTACAAGGATCCTGTAGAAACCTGGAGACTGAGGTGATCATGTGGTCCCCTGAATTTGCAGTGTGTTCTTCATAACCAAGCCCTTAGCATATCTTAAGTTTCAAGTACAGACTTGCCTGATTTACTTTATCTAGTCTCGGAGCATCAGAAAATGATGGATCCAGATAATATATTTATCCTTATTGGTTGTGCTTTCTCACACATGTTCTCTTTGAAGCATCCCTGTTAATTACCTTTAACAAAAAAAAGCATGTTCTTGAGGTGTAAGGTGAGAATGGAGCCCTCGTTGGAAGAGAGGCCCTTCACAAAAGACAGTTGTGGCCTGGTACAGTGGCTTATGCCTAGAATCCCAGCACTTTGGGAGGCCTAGGTGGGTGTATCACTTGAGGTCAGGAGTTCGAGACCAGCCTGGCCAACATGGCGAAACTCCATCTCTACTAAAAATACAAAAATAAATTAGCCCGGCATGGTGATGTACACCGGTAATCCCAGCTACTCGGGAGGCTGAGGCAGGGAAATTGCTTGAACCTGGGAGGTGGAGGTTGCAGTGAGGGGAGATTGTGCCACTGCAAGTTTCCATCTTAAAAAAAAAAAAAAAGTTGTGTTCTGTTCTGGGGGCACTGTCTGGTAGAAATGCCAAAATGTACTGGTTAAAAAGGCAGCCAGGCAAGGTGGCTTTTGCTTGTAATCCCAACACTTGGGGAGGCTGGGTTGGGAAAACTGCTAAGCCCAGGAGGTCTAGGCTGCAGTAAGCTGTGTTTGCACCACTGCACTCCAGCTTGGGCAGCAGAGCGAGACCCTGTCTCAATAAACAAAAACCAAAAAAGTCAAGTTCTTCTGCTCTAAAAAAAAAATAAAAGAATTTTAGTGTTTGATTCAGTGTTTCTGTTTGTTTTTTTAAAGACGAGGTCTTACTCTGTTGTCCAGGCTAGTGTGCAGTGGTTCGAACACAGCTTGCAGCACCTGCCTCTCAAAATACTGGGATTATAAGCATGAGCCATTGTGCCTGGCAGTGTCATCCTGCCCCAGCTGCATACCACAGTTACATACTTAATGGGAAAATAACTAAAATGAAGAAGCTAAGATGGAGTCTGTTCTGCCCAAGAAGCTAACACAGAATCTGTCCTGCCTAAGAAGCTAACACGAAGCCTGAACAGCTCTCAGTCTGAGAAAGAGTGAGTCAGTTTTATCTGACAAAAAACAGGTTATCACAGACTCAAGCCATCCTCCTGCCTTGTCCTCCTTAAAGAGTTAGGATTACAGGTGTGAGCCACCGCCCCTGACCTGATTCAATATTTTGATTCATTGTTATTTATTTACTGTTACTTATTCTAGGATACAACTTCAAGTAGAATAACTGTACTTTTTTAGTTCTAACTGTTCGATTCCTCCCAAGTAGCTGGGACCACAGGAGTATGCTGCCACATTCAGCTAATTTTTAAAAAAATTTTTGTAAAGACAGGGTTTCGCTGGTCTCAGACCCCTGAGCTGAAGGTATCCACCCGCCTTTGTCTCTCAAAGTGCTGGGATTACAGGTGTGAGCCACTGCACCTGGCCAGGAACAGGCATGAGCCACCATGCCTAGTGTGCTTGAACATAGTGGGCATGTGGAAATAAGATGGCCCAGCTGGTGACTGCAAAGCAAATACACAGAGAAGACAAACTGAGAGTGGCTGAACATTTATGTTCAGAAACACTAGGTGTGGTGGCTCACGCCTGTAATCCCAGCAAGTTGGGAGGCTCAGGCGGGTGGATCACTTGAGGTCAGGAGTTAAGAGACCAGCTTGGCCAACATGACGAAATCCTGTCTCTACTCAGAATATAAAAACTAGCTGGGTGTGGTGGTGCGTACATGTGATCCCAGCTATTCCAAAGACTGAGGTAGGAGAATTACTTGAACCCGGGAGGTGGAGGTTACAGTGAACCAAGAACACACCACTGCACTCCAGCCCGGGCAACAGAGCGAGACTCCGTCTCAAAAAGAAACAAAAAAGGAAAAAAATAATGTTCATTCACAGGCATTCAGCTAGGGAACAGTTGACCTGGGGATGCTGATATTCGGAAGATAGATTTTTGAGAGCCTGTTTGTGGCTAGCTAAGAATGAAGGCTTTCCAAGAGCCTACCCCAGATTTGAAACATATGAAACATGCAAAGGCCCTTACAGTGACAGTTGCTCTTAGCCACTCTGGTCTGCCACCCCTTGACCCCCACCAGGCTTGCAGGCGTCACAAGCAGTTCTGGGCAGCAGCTGCAGTGTTTCCTAAGCCCTCTGTGAGAGCAGCTGGTTGGAAGACCGAAATACACAGAGAAGACAAACTGAGAGTGGCTCATTGGAGTCAGTAGGTCACACCCAGCAGGTTCCTCTCTGACTTCTCTGCTTCCCTTGTATCAGCTGTCTCAGCCTGTTAAATACTTGTTGTAGGAATCCCTCTGGATTTCCCATGGCACCTGTGCCTTCCTTGTCTGGGCATGTGGAAATGATGGCCCAGCTGGTGACTGCAGAACAAGATGATGTGCATATTGCTTAGATTTTGTTCTTCTGGCTCCTCTCTCTCCCTTCTATGTCACTGTGTGTAGAGGAGATGTGTGCCCTTCGTGTTCATAAAATCACTCACTTGCTGGACGCAGTGACTCCTGCCTATAATCCCAGAACCCTGTATCTACAGAAATTTAAAAAATAGAAAGCTGAGTGTGGTGGTGCATGCCTGTAGTCTCAGCTACTCAGTAGACTGAGGTGAAAAGATGGCTTGAGCGCAGGAGTTTGAGGTTGCAGTGAGCTAGGATCATGCCACTGCACTCCAGCCTTGGCAAAAGAGTGAGACCCTGTCTAGTAAAACAAAAACAAAACAAATAACAAAAGGGTTACCCAGCATCAGGCATGATTAGAAACCTTTTTTTCGTTTTAAAGACAGTTTCTGTCACACAGGCTAGAGTGCAGTGTCACGAGCTGAGCTCCCGGGTTCAAGCGATTTTCCTGCCTCAGCCTCCTGAGTAGCTGGGTGTGCACCACCATACCCGGCTAATTTTTGTATTTTTAGTAGAGATGGAGTTTCACAGTGTTGGCCAGCCTTTTCTGAACTGGCCTCAAGTGATCCTCCTGCCTTGGCCTCCCAAAGTACTCGGGTTACAGGCATGAGCCACCGCAACCAGCCTAGAAGCCTTTTAATATTGATGTGCTTTGGTATCGAATGCATATACTTTTCTCCTTTGCCCACATCAAGGTGATACACATAAAATGGGCACAGGAGGAAACATTGATTAGTACACAAGGACTGACTGTTTTCACTGGGAGTCATGTGGAATGAAAGGAGAGCCAGGTAAGCACAGGTTGTCATGTGCTGTGATTTCAAGTAAGCCATATGCACGCTAGTAACAAATATTTATAAGTTTATGCCTCTTGGTTTCCCTGAACCCAGTGTGCTCTTAAATATGGTGCTTTTTATTCTTTGAGATGATAACCAGTTAGTTCTTCTAACTGATTGGTACTGAGGCCAGCAGCTAGCATGTTTGCATTGAAAATGGGTGTAGTTTGAGTGATAGTCATTGAATTATTATGGTTACTTTCTTTTTGAGATGGAGTCTCTCTCTGTCGCCTAGGCTAGGGTGCAGTGGCGCAAGCTCAGCTCACTGAAACCTCCGCCTACTGGGTTCAAGCAGGTCTCCTGCCTTAGCCTCCCATGTAGTTGGGACTACAGGTGCATGTCACCATGCCCAGCTAGTTTTTGTAGAGATGGGGTTCTGCCATGTTGCCTAGGCTGGTCTCAAACTCCTGGGCTCAAGTGATCTGCCTGCCTTGGCCTCCCAAAGTGCTGGGATTACAGACATGAGCCACTGCACTTGTCTTGGGAAATTTTTATGTTTTGCTCCATAAAGAAAATGAAAAGACGAGCCATAGCCTGGGAGAAATCCTTTGCAGAACATATATGTTATAGAGCACTTGTGTCCAGAATATATAAAGAACTTTTAAAATGTGTGTGTGTGTGTGTGTGTGTGTGTGTGTGTATGTGTGTGTGTACACCAGTGTGGACAGCATAGTGAGATGGTATCTGTATTTTAAAAATACAGATACCATCTCACTATGCTGTCCACATTGGTTTCAAACCCCTGGCTCAAGTGTTCTGCCTTTCTCAGCCTCCCAAAGTGCTAGGATTACAGGTGTGAGTGACCACACCCAGCCAAGAACTCTTAAAACTCAATAAGGCAGGCCAGTCACTGTCGTTTATGCCTATAACTCCAGCACTTTGGGAGGCTGAGGTGGGAGGATCGCTTGAGATTCGGAGTTTGAGACCAGCCTGGGCAATATAGGGAGACTCCATCACTAGATTAAAAAAAAAAAAGGCTGGGTGAGGTGGCTCATGCCTGTAATCCCAGCACTTTGGAAGGCCACGGTGGGCAGATCACAAGAGCAGAAGTTCGACACGAACTTGGCCGATATGGTGAAACTATGTCTTTACTAAAAAAAAAATACAAAAATTAGGTGGCCGTGGTGGCGCACGCCTGTAATTCCAGGTATTCGGGAAGCAGAGGCAGGAGAATTGCTTGAACCCAGGAGGCTGAGCTTGCAGTCTGGGTGACAGAGCAAGACTTCATCTCAAAAAAAAAAAAAAAAAAAAAATGGCCACACAACATAGTGGTGCGTGCTTGCCTGTGGTCTCAGCTACTCAGAAGGCTGAGGTGGGAGGATTGCTTTACCCAAGGAGGTCAAGACTGCAGTGAGCCATGATTGTGCCAGTATACTCCAGTCTGGGCAATAGAGCAAGACCTATCTCAAAAAAGAAAATGATAATAATAAGACAGTCCAGACTGGGCTTCATGGCTCACGTCCATAATCCCAGCATTTTGGGAGGCCGAGACAGGTGAATCACCTGAGGTCAGATTGAGACCAGCCTGGCCATGTGGTGAAACCCCAATTCTACTAAAAATTAGCTGCTCATGGTGGTGGGGGGTCTGTAGTCTCAGCTACTTGGGAGGCCGAGATAGGAGAATTTCTTGAACCTGGGAGGTAGAGGTTGCGGTGAGCCAAGATTGCACCACTACACTCCGGTCTGGGTGACAGAGCGAGACTCTGTCTCAAAAAAAAAAGAGAGTCTAGTTAAAGAATGGACAGAAGCTTTGAATACTGTATCAGAGAAGACACAGTAATTACAATAAGCATATAAGATACTTGATACCATTAGACATAAAGGAAGTGCAAGTGAAAACCACAGTGTGAAACTACTACACTTCTGCTAAAATGGCTAAGATCAGAAAGGCTAACAGTCCCCAGTGTTGTTGAGTATGTGGCAGAATTAAAACTATCAGACATTACTGGTGAGAATGTAAATTGTTACAACCATTTTGGGAAACAATTTGACATTTCCTTTTTTTTGAAAGGAAACTTCCCTAGCAGGAAGACAATTACTTTAAAAGTTAAACATGGCCGGGTGCGGTGGGTCAAGCCTGTAATCCCAGCACTTTGGGAGGCCGAGGCGGGTGGATCACGAGGTCAAGAGATCGAGATCATCCTGGTCAACATGGTGAAACCCTGTCTCCACTAAAAATACAAAAAATTAGCTGGGCATGGTGGCGCATGCCTGTAATCCAGGCTACTCAGGAGGCTGAGGCAGGAGAATTGCCTGAACCCAGGAGGCGAAGGGTGCAGTGAGCCGAGATCGCGCCACTGCACTCCAGCCTAGGTAACAAGAGCGAAACTCTGTCTCAAAAAAAAAAAAATAAAATAAAATAAAAGTTAAACATGCACTTACCATAAATATGACCCAGAAATTCTGTTCTTATGTATCTACCCAACAAAAGTAAAAACATGTCCACACACAAAGATTGTTTACTTTTAAAAAGTAAAATGGTTTTACTTTTATATACACAAAGACTTGTGTGTGACTGCTGCCAAAAACTGGAAACAGCGGGTGCAGTGGCTCACGCCTGTAATGCCAGTGCTGTAGGAGGCCGAAGTGGGTGGATTGTTTGAGCTCAGGGTTCAAGACCAGCTTGGGCAACATGGTGAAACCCCATCTCTTTTTTTTTTTTTTTTTTTTTTAGACGGAATTTTGCTCTTGTACCCAGGCTGGAGTGCAATGGCATGATCTTGGCTCACCGCAACCTCCGCCTCCTGGGTTCAGGTGATTCTCCTCCCTCAGCCTCCTGAGTAGCTGGGATTACAGGCACACGCCACCATGCCCAGCTAATTTTTTGTATTTTTAGTAGAGACGGGGTTTCACCACGTTGACCAGGATGGTCTCGATCTCTTGACCTCATGATCTACCCTCCTTGGCCTCCCAAAGTGCTGGGATTACAGGCGTGAGCCACCGCGCCCGGCCTGAAACCCCATCTCTATAAAAAATACAAAAACTTAGCTGGGCATGATGGTGTGCGTCTGTGGTCCCAGCTACTTGGGAAAACTGAGGTGGGAGGATCACTTGAGCCCAGCGGGTGGAGGTTGCAGGAAGCCGAGATTGTGCCATTGTATTTCGGCCTGGGTGATAGAGTGACACTCCGTTTCCAAAAAAAACCCAAAAAACAAAACTGGCAACAATTCAGATTTTGATCAACTGTCCATCAGCTGGTGAATGAATATATAAAAGGTAGAACTATATCCACACAGTGGAATGCTACCTAGCAATTTAAAACCTTGATACCCGTAATCCCAGCACTTTGGAAGGCCGAGGCGGGTGGATCACCTGAGGTTGGGAGTTCGAGACCAGCCTGGCCAACATGGAGAAACCCCGTCTCTAGTAAAAAATACGAAAATTAGCCGAGCGTGGTGGCAGATGCCTGTAATCCCAGCTACTCAAGGAGACTGAGACAGGAGAATTGCTTGAACCCAGGAGGAGAGAGCCGAGATTGCGCCATTGCACTCTTGCCTGGGCGGCAAGAGTGAAACTCCATCTCAAAATAAAAATCTATTGATACGGCTGGGCGTGGTGGCCCATGCCTATAATCCCAGCACTTTGGGAGGCCGAGGCGGGTGGATCACGAGGTCAAGAGATTGAGACCATCCTGGTCAACATGGTGAAACCCCGTCTCTACTAAAAAATACAAAAATTAGCTGGGCACGGTGGCGCGCGCCTGTAGTCCCAGCTACTCGGGAGGCTGAGGCAGAATTGCTTGAACCCAGGAAGTGGAGGTTGCAGTGAGCCGAGATCGCGCCATTGCACTCCAGTCTGGGTAACAAACAGCGAAACTCCGTCTCAAAAAAAAAAAAAAAAACTGTTGATAAATAAAACAAAATGAATGAACCTAAAAAATATGCTAAGTGAAAGAAGTCAGAGACAAGTCAACATACTGTGTTGTTCCATTTATATGAAATGTCTAGTAAAGGAAAAACTATAAAAATAAGATTTTAAAAAGTAATCTTGGTGATCCTCCTAAGCCTAGAAGGCACATTTTATACTTTTTCTACTGAGGGCAGCTTTTATTGGTTCTCTTCAGTGGTTTGACAAAAACCAGAAACTTACTAACTTGAAATAATTGGGCCACTTATAAGTATGTAGTCATTTGCAAAAATATGTGGGAAAATTTAGATTCGTACAGCAGCTAAATTGAGGGTAGAATGATAATCATTTGCTTTATAAAAGAAGGCATATCCATGTTCTGCATGAGTTTTTATGACCAAAAAAAGGGCAAGGTAATTTCTCTCTCCCCATCCCCAATTTTGAGGAAAGGAAACACTTCTAGATTCTTTTATTGTGAGCAATCTCCCCCATTGATAGGGACCCCTAATTGATGGGGTCCTCTCTAGGAGATTTTATCCCATTTGTACAGCTTCCTGGTAAAAGTAGATCCCTGTAGCTGAGTCTAGATCCCTAAAGCATTCCTTTAGGTTGAGGATATTGGGGGTGAACTGGAAATACATAGTCAGCTTACAGTCATTTCTGCTGACTTTTCTAAGTGTCCCCTTAAACCATTTAGCATTTGGGATCTGTTTGCCTTAGAATTGAAATGGAGAATTGTCCTATCTCCTTTGCTTTTGGAGCCTTTAGGAGCCTTTAGGGGAGATTGCACTTGCATAACTGGTATTTTGGCCTGGGATGGAGGGGGACTGGTATATTTTGAAATCATTTTTCTATAACCAGTGTGTCATTGTTACTCAGGCTGTCTAAAGAATCACTTCTGGCTGAGATTTATATCCATTTTATTTTTTCTCTGGCAAAAATTCAAAAGTGGCTCTTCTCTCAGCTTTTTTTTTTCTCCCTTCCTCTAGCTTAATTTGTCAGTTCCATTCTTAAACATTCTGCATAGATGCCTGGTTTCCTGAGCCAACTCTTCTCTCTTACTAAATGGGGTGATATTGTTTTTAAGCTACTATGTAGGTGACAAAGATATTTTACTCTTTGAGTGTTCAGACTATCTAGTCAACACAAGCTTTATAAAAGCAGCTTTCTCTGACCCAGCATTTGGAGATGATTTTGATTTTCAGGAATAAACATTTTTTTTTTTTTTTTTTTTGTTAGAACAACTCAGCAAAATAAAATTCCTGTTTATTGTTGGACAACATTGTTTCACACATACATCAAACAGGCCAAAAAAAATAAACAGCAACTTCATAGACAAAAAAGGAAAAAAAGGAAACCTTTTAATCTTTGGCCTTTTAACCATCTCATACAAACCAACTACTTATAGTACAGCTAAGTACATACACAACAAAGGTACTGGAATGCTCGGAATACGATTGTTTTTCTGTTGTCGTTTTCGCTTTTTTTACAAGGTTTTTTTTTCTCCTTTGAGATTATAATGAACATGGTCACACCACAAGTAAAGTCGGAAGTAGGACAGAGAACGCTCCGAAGGCTGGTTTGGTCATCCGAGATCATTAAAAATGGCTGACCCTAACAATATGTACAAAAATATAAAATGTAAATAAAAAATACAAACAAATTTCCTTTTTAAAGTACTTTTAAGAAAAAAAGCAGGGCCTTGGAAGTTTTGGTTCTTTTTTCCTCCCCTGTTGCAAATTCTCATGGTTTGGGTTGGGTAGTGGAGAGCGCGTCGTTCGTCTGCAGGTGGCACTGCCCGCATTGGGCGGGCGGGCCGGCCTCTCTACTCGAAGGTGACCACGTTTAGATTCTGAGACGGGAAGTGGAGGGTGAATAGGTCACGGCGGCCTTTTTTTTTGTTTTTTAGTTTAAGTTTTCCTTTTTTGCTGTCTAATCATCCTCGTCGGTCTTCTGCTTCTTGGTATCGACATCATCATCCTCATCATCTTCAGCTGCCCGCTTGCCCGTAGCAGACTCAGCTTCCTCATCTTCATCTCCATCCTCCTCCTCACCATCACCTTCTTCTTCCTCCTCCTCTTCCTCCCCACCTTCTTCCTCTTCTTCATCTACCTCGTTGTCAGCCTCCTGCTCCCCATTTTCCTCATTCGCATTCCCATTAGCAGGGGCGTCTCTTCCATTTTCCGCCTCTTCCACAACTTCCTTCTTCTCCTTCAAGTCCTTGGTGGTGATTTCGGAGCTGGTGTCTACCGCTGTGTCTGACATGGTGGGGCACGCCGGTGATCCGATGCGGGGGATTAAAAAGAAAGCGAGATTTCAAGGACTCTGGCGATAAAGCTGCCGGAGTCTGCGACGGCGAAGGAGACGCGCGGCGGAGGCGGCTGCGGCGAGCAAGGAGTCGGACGAGGAACAATGCAAAGATGGCTTTTCAGAGCAGCCAGTGGGCAGGAATAAACATTTTTAAAAGGGATTGAGGTTTCAAAGTGAGCTCCTCCAGCCACCTTATAAGGTAAATACATTCCTGACCACTAGATGCTTCCCAGGAGCTCTGCCACCCTCCAGTTTTTCCTTCTTCCTTTGAAGACTTCAGATTTTTTTTTTTTTTTTAAATAGAGAAAGAGTCCCATTATGTTGCCCAGACTGATCTCTAACTCCTGGGCTCAAGTGATCCTGCCACTTCAGCCTCCCAAAATCCTGGGATTACAGACATGAGCCACAGTGCTGGCCCACTTCAGATTTTCTTAAGGCATTGTTTGGAAAGCAAGATTCAAGGAAACTCCTCCTTAGGTTGCAGTGAGCTGAGATCTCACCACTGCACTGCAGCCTGGGCCTCAGAGTGAGACTCCATCTCAAAAAAAAAAAAGGAAACTCCTCCTTGTTACCAGGGTTTTTTTGGTGCTTGAGTAAGCGTTGCTTATTGCTGCTTAAAATACATCAGCAGCAGCTCTCTTTCCATAGAAACTACATAGAAGCTACAAGCCTTTCTTGCTACAGTTGGGATTGCCACTGCTTGGAATGCTGTCAGCCTGTGCGTTTGTCTGTACAGTTATAGCCTGGTGGGGCCAGAATGGCAGCCAGGCCTGAAAGATTATTTATATATTGCTGCTGTATTTGTCTCTCTCCATATCCTAGAGATCCTGTGAAAAGGAGCTCTGGCTTAAGAGCACTGTAGAGTTTTGCCATTCTTCCCTCTCTTACCCAGGGAGGCTGAAATGACAGCATGAGCTGGCCTTCTGTGCTCACACCCGCTCCTCCTTCCTGAGATAGTCTTTGAAACTCAGGCAAGGACAAGAATACGCAGTGCCACATGGCAATTGAAGGCCTCCTTTTCTTCATAGCCAAACCTAAGCCTTAACAAAGTGCTTACTTTTATCAACAAAGAATTAGATACTTGGTTTACTTCTCCTGCTATAAAGCTATGCTTGGTTTATGGTTTGATTGATCAGTGTAAAAGCAAAATATAAATGTTTGAAGATTCCAAGCACCAAGGTACTTTTGGAACATGCTGTAGGTATAGTCCCCCTTTTTTTTTTTTTCGAGACAGAGTCTCTCTCTGTTGACCTAGATGGGGCGCAATCTCAGTGCAATCTCAGCTCACTGCAACCTCTGCCTCCTGGGTTCAAGCCATTCTCAGCCTCCTGAATAGCTGGGATTACAGGCGTGTGCCACCACACCCAGATAATTGTTGTTCTTTTAGTAGAGACAGTTTCACCTTGTTGGCCAGGGTGGTGTTGAACTCCTGACCTCAAGTCATCTGTCCACCTCAGCTTCCCAAAGTGCGGGGTTAAAGGTGTGAGCCACCGCGCCTGGCCAGTTCCTCCTTTTATTTAAGGAATTAATGTTTGGGGACAAACTGTGTATTCTCGTGTGTGTTTGTGCATGTGCTGCAGCTTTGTTATATTCAGCTGTTTATGTTCATGAGTCTGAAAAGTCTCTGGATTATTTGGACTTTTTCAGATGCATTGTCTGCTTTAATTTGTTTTAACAAACCTTGTTTAGCACATTTGTTTTGTCTTACACTCAAACAAATTTGTACCTCTGGAGTCTAACCAGTAGTCTGGGACAGGGATCAGAAATGTGCTGGAGAGATGATAGGGATTGACAGGGTAGAATTTACTACATTGTAATAGACTACCAGATTTTACTAGATTTTCTTTTGATCAGTTTGTGAATTGTTCCACCAGAGGGCAGTGAAAGAACAGACATGACAGAAATCAAACCCTTTCGCCGGGCGCGGTGGCTCAAGTCTGTAATCCCAGCACTTTGGGAGGCTGAGGCGGGTGGATCATGAGGACAAGAGATGGAGACCATCCTGGTCAACATGGTGAAACCCCGTCTCTACTAAAAATACAAAAAATTAGCTGGACATGGTGGCGCATGCCTGTAATCCCAGCTACTCAGGAGGCTGAGGCAGGAGAATTGCCTGAACCCAGGAGGCCGAGATCGTGCCATTGCACTCCAGCCTGGGTAACAAGAGCGAAACTCCATCTCAAAAAAAAAAAAAAAAAAGAAATCAAACCCTTTCTTTTCCTCAAAAGCAGGACAGGGTTGCCTTTAGCTGAAGTAAAGGTGGACAGTGTCTATGGTTAGATTTACTTGAGTCCTGGCTCCCCTTGTAAGCACAGATAATGGTGCTGGAAAGAGTCTTGAACTCCCAACCTAAGGTGATCCGCCCACCTTGGCCTCCAAAGTGCTTGGATTACAGTGGAAAGAGTCTTTCAAGCCTCAAATTGTGGGCTGTGAAGGTGTGGTATGTATTTAATTTTAAACTGGAGGCTCTAGCACAGCAGCTGATAAAAATTCTTAATTTTCTCCTTGAAACGGAAAGAGAAAGTGGGTTTTTTTTTTTTTTTTCAAGACAGAGTCTGGCTTCTTTGCCCAGGCTAAAGTACAGTAGCAGGATCTTGGCTCACTGCAATGTCTGCCTGCTGGGTTCAAATGTTTCTGCTGCCTTAGCCTCCTGAGTAGCTGGGATTAAAGGTGCCCACCACCATGCCCAGCTAATTTTTTTTGTATTTATAGTAGAGACAGGGTTTCACCATCTTGGCCGGAGCGGTCTTAAACTCCTGACCTCATGATTCACCCACCTCAGCCTCCCAAAGTGCTGGGATTACAGGCGTGAGCCACTGTGCCCAGCCGGAAATGTATATATTTTTACATGTCTGACCATCATTTGCCATCACATAGTCCCCCAGCCACACGCCGTATGTTAAAGTGCTCTGTTTTCTTCCTAGCGCTTATCGCTGTCTGAAATTACCTTGTTTTCAGTTGTTTATAGTCTGTCTCCCCCACCCACTCAGGCTGTATCTAGCTTAGCACAGTGAATGTCTGGCACATGGTAGGTATGCAGTATGTATTAGAAGGAAGGAAGGAACATTTTCTTGGAATAGCAGTAACTGTTTAAGTATGTTGTGGATTTTTAAAATTTGTTTCACTTTTCATTTCTGATAAAACAGAATCTGTCCAGATCAGTCTTTCCTGGCCTCCTTTCCTCAGCTTAGGTCCTGACTGTTGGGAAGAATGAAGATGAATCCCATTCTGAGTCTCTTTCCTCTCTTCCACCCTAGCTTGCCAGCAAAGCACGGACGGAGAAGGAGGAGAAGCTGAGCCAGGCCTATGCAATCAGTGCTGGTGTCTCTCTAGAGGGCCAGCAGCTCTTCCAGACCATTCACAAGACGTGAGTTAGGGGACTGGGAGGTCCTTCGTCCTGGGGTAATGCTACCTGATTGTGCTGTCTGATGGCAGGCTTTTGGGTGGTTGTCTTCCTAAAAGTCTACTGGGGAAGCTGGGAAGGGTATTGGCAATATGCTGGCATCCAGAGATACAGGTGCTGTTGCCCACTTTCCACACAGAAGAATAGTGTAATCATGGACAAGTTGTCTTCTCTGGTCCTCAGTTTCTTTTCTGTAAAACTTAGTTTTAGATTAGATCATCCCTAAGAATCCCTTTTAGACCTAGTAGTCCATAATTTAGAACTAGTGAATTTCTTTCTCTTTGATTTTGTTGTTTTGTGCCTTTCTCTAAAAGCTGATGCAGTTTTTATTAAGGATAAATTATATCACTTTTCCCAATGTAGATTGGGATGAACACAGAGAGTTAGAGTAGGCCACCTTCTTATCACCTCTTAAAAGACATTTTGTCACAGCAGAAGTCATTTGACTCTCCACTAGCTTCCCTAGCTGCTGCAAAACTGGAACATTTGATGCCCCCCTCCATCCCCCCCCACTGCCTTCTGTTCCCCTATTTAACCACCCTGGGTCTGGTGCACAGATGACAGCTGGCATCAGAGCTGTTTGAGGCCATGGTGTGAGTATCTGAACATTTACAGGTATGTGAAGGAACTCTCAGTCGCATCAGCTGCCCTGGGGCTCCCCAAGTGTGAACTGGAATGGGTTTTCCCAGTCTGGCAAGTGCCCAACTGTCTGATAATTGAGTGGAGCCAGTCTGAGAAGCAGCTCCCATTGTGGGTGATAAGGGTCAGAGTACAGATCATAGTAAGATGGGGAGTTTGTTTTCTATTTTTTTATTTTTGAGATGGAGTCTCGCTCTGTCACCAGGCTGGAGTGCAGAGGTGTGATACCGGCTCACTGCAGCCTCTGCCTTCTGGGTTCAAGCGATTTTCCTGCTTCAGTCTCCCGAGTAGCGAGGACTACAGGCATGTGCCACCACATCCAGCTAATTTTTGTATTTTTAGTAGAGATGGGGTTTTACTATTTTGGCCAGGATGGTTGCCTTGATCTCTTGACCCAATGATCCGCCCTCCGTTGGCCTCCCAGAGTGCTGGGATTACAGGCATGAGCCATCACACCTGGCCTTCTTTTTTTTGAGACGCGGTCTCATTTTAATCGCCCAGGTTGGAGTGCAGTGGCACAATTTTAGCTTAATATAGCCTTGATCTCCCTGGGCTCCAGTGATTCTCCCACCTCAGCCTCTGGAGTAACTGGGAGTACAGGCACATGCCACTGCTACTGGCTAATTTTTTGTATGTATTTTTAGTAGAGATGGGTTTTTGACATGCTGCCCAGACTGGTCCCAAACTCCTGGAATCAAGCAGTCTACCTGCCTTGGCCTCCCAAAATGCTGGGATTACAGGTGTGAGCCACCACACCCAGCCTGTTCTTTCTAAAGGTGGTATTTTTCCCTAGACCAATTGTTAGAAAACTATACCAGCAGGCCAGATCTGCTCATCTGTTTACTTATTGTCCATGGCTACTTTTGCACAACTATGGCAGAATTCAGTGCTAGTTGTAACAGAGAGGATATGGCTGGCAAAGCCTAAAATATTTGCTAAGAGACCCTTGAGAGAAAAAGTTTGCCAGCCTCTGCCCTAGGCTGCTATCTTAGTTGGGTTTCTTGAGGCTGCCATCACATTTTTATGACTTTTCAGGTCTCTGATGCTTCATTGTAACAATTTCTGGGCTCTCCCAAGAATAAATGTGCCTGAGTTTCATTGGTTTTCTAGCCAGTGGCACCCAAGGAATGTTTCTTGGCTACTCTGTGGGCTGCTGGCGTCTAGTTGTTGGCTTAATGGTGAGCTGAGAACTTGGTATCAGCCTTCTGGAATTATTTATTCATCAGACAGGAGATGTGGGATGCCCCCAAAAGGAGGTTACATGTATTTTGACTGCTGTCTTCTCCATCCAGCATTAAAGACTGTAAATGGCAAGAAAAAAACATCGTAGTCATGGAAGAAGTTGTTATTACACCCCCATATCAAGTGGAAAACTGTAAAGGCAAAGAGGGAAGTGCACTGAGCCATGTACGCAAAATAGTAAGTAAAGGAGCCTTGAAACTTTAGGGGAGAGAGAATGGTTCTTCCGGCCTTCAGTCTTTAGCACCAGAGCAGGACACTGTGCTACAGTCTCTGCCTCCCCTTGCAGCCCTGTGTGGTCTCCCTGACTTTCCTGTACTGTGGGGTTCTGCAGCTGTGGCTTGGACACTCCTGTGGGAGAGGAACCATGGGGTGGTGTGGAATGAAGTGAGTGGTTGACCCAATGTTCTTTGCTGGCTTTTTAGAATTAGCAAGGCCATTCCATGGTATTGGGCCTGAGCAGTTTCTCTTTTCCCATATTGGGTTTTTCTTTTTTAGAGACAGAGTCGCTCTGTTACCCAGGCTGGAGTGCAGTGGTGCAATCTCAGCTCACTGCAACCTCCGCCTCCAGGGTACAGGCGATTGTCCTGCCTCAGCCTTCCGAGTACCTGGGACTACAGGCGTGCACCACCACACCCAGCTAATTACTGTATTTTTAGTAGAGATGAGGTTTCACCATATTGGCCAGGCTGGTCTCAAACTCCTGTCCTGAAATGATCTGCCCACCTTGGCCTCCCAAAGTGCTGGGATTGCAGGCATGACCCACTGTGCCTGGCCCCATACTGGGTTTTTCTTAGCTGCAGGCATCCTTCTAGAAAGATCTGGTTGGTATAAATCAGTTGCCATTGGTGTCTCTGACCCTACATTTATCACTGGACTTTAGATTGAGTTATACCATTTGTGAAAACAAATTTCCAAAACACTCCTGCTTTTTTTTTCTCTGAGGAACATTGAGAGACCAACATTGTAGATGCAGGAAGTGTGGTAAGACTGTAATTCCCCCACCAGCTTTTCATTCTGCACTTCTGTGTAGAAGAGAGGAGGAATTTGGTCATGATAATCTCCTCTCATTTTATTGTTTAGTTTGTATAATCACCCTCTTCTAGCCAGTCTTAGTGGAAACTGCAAAAAATGTGGCTGAAGCAGGAGACTCTGGCCTACCTTGTGGTTGGAAAGGCCAGTAGACAGCAAGGACAGGGGTGCCTGGCTAGTGCATAGGCTGGACAGCCAGGGCAGGGCTGTTGAAACCTCGGTTGGATTGTTTGGGACCTTTCTTGTTTGTACCTTTCTTGCCCATCTCCTTTACTGATCTTGGTTGCTTGGTCTTTTTCAGGTTGAAAAACATTTTAGAGACGTGGAAAGCCAAAAGATACTGCAACGTTCACAAGCCCAGCAACCACAGAAGGAGGCTGCCCTGTCATCCTGAGTCCATACACATGGAGGACTCTTCCAGCATCCAGCCAAGGAGGCGCTGGTGGTGGCTTCAGCGGAGGCAGGCCGGGGGAGGGAAGGGATCCTATATGTCCTGTTGGCTCTTGTTAACAAAGGGTCAGCATTTCCAAATCTTAGACTTGAACAAACAAAACACCCAACAAAAAAGAACAAGAGAATAATTTAAAAGTTGAATCATTACTTGACTAACAGACTTCGGTCCACCATATCCTTTTCACAGCCCCCTTCTGGAACAGTCACCTTGTTAATTTTATTTTTGAAAATTCCTTTCCCACTCTGCCCTTCTGACTTTCCTTTCCTAGTCTGTTCCTGCCATTCTGTTTTTATAAGTGGCTACTCTTGCCTTCTGAATGATTGAAAGAAACTTTTACATCTTCCAAAATAAAAATAACAAGCTGACTGATTCTTAAGTTGAGACCAGAGCAGCAAAGGTCTCACTTTAAATTTTTCTTTTTCTTTTTCTTTTTTTTTTTTTTCTTTTGCACAGGGCATGGCTTGAATTAGTTTTATTTTTCTTAACTTTAAATATATATATGAAAATATATATTAAAATGTTCTCTAAATATTTTCTGCTTCTTGCAGGTCTCTTTTTACTAGATCATGGCTATTCTTCCCACCTCATCCCTCTGAAAATAAAAATGTATCGCCCTCCCCACCATCCATAGCCAGGCCACTAACTTGACTTGGTGCAAGAGATTCTTGCTGTGAACTTTGTAGAACCAGTGTGTGCAGTAGAATTTGGCTTTGAGGGTTCCTGATGGCTTTTTAGTCTTTAACTGTGTGTGTACCAGTCTCACATTTGGCCCAAACCTCAGGATTCTCCCTCTGCCTGTCTTACTTCATGGTACTAGAACTTCCTCGCCACTCTCCCCACATGAGAGAGTCAGCTGCCCTTTCTCCTGTGCCTCTGCAGGAAGTACTCTTTGCATGGCACATCTCAGTTCCTCTTATTTGAGGGATAGTTTTCTTTGATAAGAAACCTCGAGTCCATCTACTCTGACCTCTCTCTTTAAATCTGTATCCAGAGCCACTAGCCCAAGAAATAGCTTGGGTGACCTGTAGTTTCTCTTCTCCTGCTGTTCTCTTGCTCTTATGCCCCACCCCAACTCCCCTTAAATTTTACAAGCTTATGACAGTTTGTATGTGCTCAGCCAATGAGCAGAAAACCTGGAAAGAATTTCTGGACTTTAGCCCACCAGTTTGTCTGGTTGACTAACCTGCTGAGAGCTAAAATTGGCATCCATTGCCCTGTGCCTTCAGGCAGTCTCATGGGGCAGAGTATGCCACCATCTGAATATCAGGCACTGAGTGGGATATGGGTGATGCGCACATGACTGGCTAGAGCTTTGGGGGTAGGGTGGGGGTTAACTACTATTTTTTTGGCCATGATCTCCTCCCCCTTCCTTTTTTTTTAATTAAATAAATGGATCAAAATTAAATAATTCAAGCCCTGCCTTCAAAATGAATTTTTTTTTTTTTTTTAGTATTATTTAGCAAAAACAATAAAACCCAAATTTTTTTAACCATCACTTGTCTCAGGTTTGTGCATCCTTCAGAGGCCCTGGGGAGAGGATCCAAGATACCCGAAGAGGGTATGTCTGTCTGGTTTGACCTTTTCCTTTAGAGTTTCTTCCTACTATTTACCGTCTTTTACCCTCCAAGGACTCCTGCAGAAATACAATGTAGGGTGTAATTTAAGACGGGGGGTCCAGAGTTTGGAGTGGTGTGTAGGTGGAGCATGGGGAAGAGGCTTAGTCACATACATAGAACCATTTGTTATAGGACTGTTTGGAAGCACAGATGGTCAGAGAGCTGAGAAGTAAACATTCAGATCCACCTGCCATTGGTCAGAACTTGATTTAAAGAACTGAGTCTTTGATTTAGCCTGCGTGGGAATGTAGACTTAGAGATGTGAGAGGGAGAAGAGAAGAGACCTTGCAAGATCTAGAAAGCCTAAGAGGTACAATGAAAAGCTTGGAGGAGATTAATTAGTGGGGTACAGCAAACCTGGGAGGAAGCTCTTCGTCATGTGTCCCACATCTTACTGTTCCTCCCCATTATTCTCAATTCTGTAAATGGGGGGAAGTGAGTACCAACTGTGTTTGGCAGGAAGCACTTTTGACTCCTTAGTTGTCATTGCTAAAATGATGTGGGGGAACTTCAAGCAGGTTAAGAGGTGGAATTAGTGTGGTTGGAAAGGCAGGCATTGAGGTATAGAAGAAATAACTAAAGGCTTTGATACCTTAATTCCTCATGTTACTGGGTAAGTCACTTCACCTTTCTGAGCCTTAAATTTCCCAACTGTAAATGTGGAAATATCCCTCTCCTAGGATTGATATGAAGGGTTATTAAGATATTTGGGTTAATAAGATATTTTAAAAGCTTAATACTAGGCTGGGTCTGGTGCCTCATACCTCTAATCCCAGGACTTTGGGAGGCCAACGCGAGTGGATCACAAGGTCAGGAGTTCAAGACCAACCTGGCCAAGATGGTGAAACCTTGTCTCTACTAGAAATAAAAAAAAGTTAGCCGGGCATGGTGATGGTGCCTGTAATCTCAGCTACTTGGGAGGCTGAGGCAGAGAATTGCTTAAATCCAAGAGGCCGAGGTTGCAGTGAGCCAAGAATGTGCCACTGTACTCCAGCCTGGGTGATAGAGCAAGACTCTGTCTCAAAAAAAAAAAAAAAAAAGCCAAATACTTAGAAAGTGCTCTGTAAATGTTAGTATAAATGTTAGCTTGATCCTTGGATGGTTAAATCTGGAGGTGAGATTGGAGTAGATGATTTCCAGAAGTTGAGTGTTTGTTTTAGAAGCCTTAGTTTAGGCCAGGTGCAGTGATTCACGCCCATAGTCCCAGCACTTTGCAAGGCCAAGGCAGGAGTTCAAGACCATTCTGGGCAATAGTGAGGCCCCTGTCTCTACAAAAAAATGAAAAATAAAAAAATTAGCCAGGTGCGATGACACATGCCTGTAGTCCCATAGGTGGGAGTATCACTTGAGCCAGGGAGGTTGATGCTGCAGTGAGCTGTGATTGAACCACTGCACTCCAGCCTGGTGACAGCAAGATGCCATCTCTTTTAAAAAAAAAAAAAAAAAAAAAAAAGCTTTGTTTAGATGACATTTTAAGGAAGGTTAATATGTAAAAACCTGGGCAGATGTGGGCTAGGGGGTCTCAGAGCTCTGCCCTGTCTCATAGATCTTATCCCTTACCCTTCCTTGGAGTGCCTGAGGAATGCTTTTGAAAACTACTCATTTTAGGCTGGGTGCTGTGGCTCACACCTGTAATCCTAGTACTTTTGGGAGGCCAAGGCAGGTGGATCATGAGGTCAGGCGTTCAAGATCAGCCTGGCCAATATGGTGAAACCCCATCTCTACTAAAAAAAAATGGAAAAACTCGCTGGGCGTGGTGGCATGCACCTGTAGTCCCAGCTACTCGGGAGACTGAGGGAGGAGAATCTCTGGAACTCAGGAGGCAGAGGTTGCAGTGAGCTGAGATAGTGCCACTGCACTCCAGCCTGGCAACAGAGCAAGACTCAAAGAAAGAAAAAGAAAACTACTTGTTTTTCATAAAGAGAATGAGTTCCACTGAGGCCAAGTGACTTGTCTGGAGTGCCCCACCTGCCTGTGGTAGCAGAGCTGGAACAAAGCCCTAGGCTTTATCCACTCATGGGCTCCTAATGCAGGGGGACTTCCCAAACTGATGGCATGTGTACCGCTCACTTTTGTTTGCCAGAGTTAGGCTGGCGCACAGGAGACTAGTGAAGATGGCAGAAATTGCCACTTAGATTGAAAGGACATTGAACTGTGGAGGAGCACTTAGATTGAAAGGACATTAGGCCGGGCGTGGTGGCTCAATGCTGGGTGTGGTGGCTCACGCCTATAATCTAAGCACTTTGGAGGCCAAAGTGGGCGGATCACCTGAGGTCGGGAGTTCAAGACCAGCCTGACCAACATGGTGAAACCCCGTCTTAAAAAACAAAAAAAAGAAAGGATACTGAACCATGGAGGAGCATGGTGCAGAGAGCTTACATCTGTGATGCACCATGGACAGGTAGTTTTGCAATGTCTCCTTGGCTTTATTTTAGGGTGTTCTCCTTCCTCCCCAAATATACACACATACACCTCTACACCAGCACCTGATTATCTCACCACCGCCAGGCACACGCCTTTGGAGTTACTGCCTTTTTTTTTAAGAGGCAGGGTTTCACCATATTGGCTGGCTAGGATGGTCTCGATCTCCTGACCTTGTGATCCATCCGCCTTGGCCTCCCAAAGTGTTGGGATTACAGGCATGGGCCACTGTGCCTGGCCTGGAGTTACTGCTATTTAGACCATCCAATTATTGTAGTATAAACAGCCTTACCACAGTGAGTTGATACTGAATTGTGCCATTGAAGTCTGAGCAGCTCATTGCTGATTTCTGTTTGGTGTTTTGAAAATCTGAAAATTGCTCAAGCACTTCAATATGAGTGGCTCTGGCTTATGAGCCACTGATTGAGGAGGGTAAAGGCTCCTTGACATATTTGAAGCTAAGAATATGTGTCTTAAAATCTGTCCTCCTGTGAGACACACTGGTAAAGGAAATAGAGGCATTTCAGTCATCCACAGATCGAGTTTGCTGTCCTGCTTGGTATGGTGGCTACAACCTGGAGGGTGTTGTGGTGAGAATGTATAGCGCTGGAAGCTGAAATGTACAGGGTGAGTGGTGAGGACAGTGGGAGTGTGGGAGGGAGCTGGTTGCCTGGTTGGAGGATGTTAGATTTACATGGTAGGTTTGCTTTCCTATCACTGCTGGAGGCCATCAGTGCCATAGAATTCCCCTTTAAGAAACTTGGAATCATCTGCATATATTGCCTAAATTTTAGGAGTTTAACATTATCAGACAACAGTATCAAATACCTGAAAAAGATGCATTTAGGCTGCCATCACTGGTGATACACTGTGCTGCTGTAATAGTTTCAAAATGAATTTATTTTATGTTATCAAAACCTGACACAACCAAACATGGTGTCTCATGTCTGTAATCCCAGCACTTTGGGAGGCCAAGGTGGGCAGATCACGAGATCAGGAGTTTGAGACCAGCCTGGCCAACATGGTGAAACCCCATCTCTACTAAAAATACAAAAACCAGCTGGGCATGGTGGCATGTGCCTGTAATCCCACCTACTCTCCTGAGGCAGGAGAATCACCTGAACCCGGGAGGTGGAGGTTGCAGTGGGTCCAGATAGGGCCATTGCACTCCAGCCTGGGAGTTAGGACGACACTCCATCTCAACAACAACAACAAAAAAGAAAAGTGATCCAGGAGTACATTTTGAGGAGAACTTGGGAGTTCAAGTTTGGAAAGAGGACAAAGGACCAGTAAAGGAAACAGGGGTACGGGGAAAGAAAGACGGATGTACCTGGTTCTAGACTGGGAAGCAGCAGGAATCTACCTCAGGTTTCTCTAGAGCAGACACTGGCAGCTGGGACCAAGTCTGGTCAGATTGCTGTCACCCTTCCTATCTGGCCTGTCTCCCATTTTCCTATAATTTCCAATTTTGTTGAAAAGTCTAAATTCGAACTAAGTTTCTTAATTGGCAGGGTAAGGTGAGGCTAAGGCATATTTTCAGTGACTTACCAACTCACCTCTCCTTTTTCTTTGGTCCTCTAGGGTGGACTCCTGCAGTGTTAGACAAGAAATTCTTACAGGTCCTTTGTGAAGGGACCAGCAAGTGGTGGCTTCTTTTTGTAATGTAGCCCCTTTTATTCTGGTCTGTCTCCTAGCTTAAAGTTGTTGCTGCCTGGGTGAGGTGGCTCACGCCTGTAATCCCAACACTTTGGGAAGCCAAGGTGGGTGGATCACCTGAGGTCAGGAGTTCAAGACCAGCCTGACCAACATGGAGAAACCCCGTCTCTACTAAAAATACAAAATTAGCTGTGTGTGGTGGCGCATGCCTGTAGTCCCAGCTACTTGCGAGGCTGAGGCAGGAGAATCGCTTGAACCCAGGAGGTGGAGGTTGCGGTGAGTTGAGATTGCGCCATTGCACTCCAGCCTGGGCAATAGGAGGGAAACTTCGTCTTGAAAAATAAATAAATAAAGTTGTTGCTTATGCTTACTGGAGGGAAGGGACATATATCTCTCTAGAGAGAATATTTATAGATGGCCACTGAGATGTGGTTTCAGCTGAAATCTGAAGAACAAGGTGCCAGCCAAGAATGTTCAGATGGAACAGCAAGTGTAAAGTCAGGTTGACAAGAACTTGGGATGTTCAGGAACTGATAAGACAGGCAGCTGGAGCCTGCTGAGCGGGACTGTAGAGAAGTGGGTGGGGCCAGGCAGTACGGGACCGTACAGTTATCCTAGAGACTGGTTTCTTTGGCACCATGGGCAGTCATGGGACTTGGTTTGGTATCAGACGGTGGCAGCAGAAGCAAAGAGGCTGCTGGGCTAGGGGTCAGTGCAGCAGTCTAGGCGGGAGACAGTGGTGGCAGAGAATTAGTTTGAGAGCTGACAGGCCTTGATGCACCAAATGTGAAGGGAAGGATGTGAGGGGCGGAGAGGAACCAAGGATGCCTTCTAGGTAGATGGCAAACAGTAGGGGAGGAAGAATTTTGTGGAAGAATCTGGAATTTTTGTATTGCCATTTTGTCTTGCCCAGGAAACACTGAAGAGCAGATGGCAAATGGGCAGTTGGATAACAAGCCTGGGCTTAGAGAAGCATGGGATGGAGATAGACATTCAGTGACTGTCATCTGTGAACTCTGAGAAGACAAAAGGTTGGGATCCCTGACCACAGTGGTAGGTTTGCTTCAGATAGGAGGGGCCCTTCTTCTTCCCTGACACAGCAGTTGGAGGTGAGTCTGTAGATTTGTCAGGGAGGTGAGGGTAAGTGACTTCCTTTCTGGTGGCCCAGTTAACCTCAAAGGGGAATAGGGTAAGACTGTTGAGTGTCCTTTAGAGATGCATGCTCATGAATTTTGGGGGTAACCAGGTACCCACTGTGTGCCTCTGCCAATCATATTGAGTGACCTTAATGCAGACACAGAGGAGGTGAATAGTGGGTACAGCCAAGGTGAGAGATGTGTCAGGTCTGTACTGTGGAGGGAGAGGGGAGTTGAGCTGAAGGTATTTATGAAAGGGAACGAGTATAATAATGATTTGGCTGGGCACAGTGGCTCACGCCCGTAATCCCAGCACTTTGGGAGGTTGAGATGGGTGGATCATGAGGTCAAGAGATTGAGGCCATCCTGGCCAACGTGGTGAAACACTGTCTCTACTAAAAATAGGAAAATTAGGCCAGGCGCAGTGGCTCACCCCTGTAATCCAAGCACTTTGGGAGGCCAAGGCAGGTAGATCACAAGGTCAGGAGATCGAGACCATCCTGGCTAATATGGTGAAACCCTGTCTCTACTAAAAATACAAAAAGTTAGCCAGGTATAGTGGTACATGCCTGTAGTCCTAGCTACTCTGGAAGCTGAGGTAGGAGAATTGCTTGAACCTGGAAAGCGGAGGCTGCAGTGAGCTGAGATTGTGCCACTGCACTCCAGCTGGGTGACAGAGTGAGACTCTGTCTCAAAAAAAAAAAAAAATATATATATATATATATATATATATATAAAACACAAAAATTGGCAGGGGGTGGTGGTGGGTGCCTGTAGTCCCAGCTACTCAGGAGGCTGAGGCAGGAGAATCGCTTGAACACGGGAGGCAGAGGTTGCAGTGAGCCAAGATCGCGCCACTGCACTCCAGCCTGAGTGACAGAGTGAGACCCTTCACTCCTGCAGATGTGTGCTGTCATCACATACACTTCAGTTTTGTTCAGATGAGCCTTTTCTGAAAGTGTCCTGCTGTTGCCCTTTCGTACTGACTCCAGGCAGGACATGTAGCCACGTAATGCAGCAGTCGGTGTGTTGACAGTGCAGACAGGATGCTTCCTGTGCTGGGGCTGGTATCGGAAGCTTAGAACAGATTTCCTAGTACTTGATAATGCCAGGGATCTTAGAGTTCATCCCCTATAGTCAAGCCTCCCACTTTACATATCCCCTCTAGAGCATCCTCAGCAGATTGCCTCTATTTGAACTTTGATTGATGGGGTCCTTGTTACTCAAGGAGGCAACACGTGGCAGCTGTCTGTGCCCTGCTTGTCCTCCAGTGGCGGCTCACCGTTACAGCCAAGGCTAATAATGCTCAGGTGTCCTACACGGTAGTCTCTGCTCTTTCAGGCTTTGTTTTTGTCGGCAGCCCCTAAGTCGGCAGATGTGACTGAGAGCTATCTTCTCCAGTCAGATGGCTTTTGAAGGATGCTTTCCTAGTTTTTAAGTGTGGCCTCAGCACTAGACATGGTCTGGTAGCACACTAGGACCTTCCCTGCACCATTTAATTTACTGTGATGGCAGACACCACAGCGACTGTTTCTTCTGGCAGATAGAGCATACTGTTGACTCAGTTTGATGTGATCAGCAGAATCTGCCCAGCCTTCTTCACAGAAGTAGCTATTATGCCAAGTCTTCTCCAGCTCATGTAAGTAAATTTTAAATTCCTAAATACAGAATTTGACATTTAGTGCTATTAATTTTTTTTTTTTTGAGATGGAGTCTCACTCTTGTCCAGGCTGGAGCCCAGTGGTGTGATTTCTCGGCTCACTGCCACCTCCTGAGTTCAAGTGATTCTCCTGCCTCAGCCTCCTGGGTAGCTGAGATTACAGGTATGTGCCACCATGCCTGGCTAATTTTTGTATTTTTTAGTAGAGATGGGGTTTTGCCATGTTTTCCAAGCTGGTCTTGAACCCCTGACCTCAGGTGATCTGCCCTCCTTGGCCTCCCAAAGTGCTAGGATTACAAGTGTGAGCCACTGCACCTGGCCTGCTATTAACTATTTTTAGCCAACAATTTTAACCTATTAAGAGCTTTAAACAATCTTGATTCTATAACCCAGTATACTAGTTGTCCATCCCAATGTTGTGTTACTTTTAATTTTGATAAACTGTCTTCTGTGTTTTCATCTTATCCAAAGAGATACCCTGAGAGATTTTAATAACATCTGATGTATACCATTGACATCTGGTAGCCCTATCAAAAAGGGAAATAAAGTCTGATTACCTGGGCATGGTGGTGCATACCTGTAACCCCAGCTACTTGGGAGGCTGAGGGAGGAGAACCACTTGAACCTGGGAAGCAGAGGCTGCAGTGAGCCAAGATCGTGTCATTGCACTCCAGCCTAGGCAACAGGAGCGAAACTCTGTCTCAAAAAAACAAAAAGAAAATAAAGTTGAGTAAAACTTATTTTTAAGTCAACTCATGGGCACCTAGTGGTCCCCATGATTTAGGAAATTGCTCAGACATGACATGTTCAGTAAGCCCATTTTTAGTTTTGTGAACTGTTGTACTTATTTATGTGACTTGAAAACTGCAAATTTTGCTGAGCCCAAGGCTTAGCAACCTTCTGTTGGTAATGTTTTCTTAAAGATTATTGACAGTGATTCCTCAAGTTTTTTCTAGTATAATTTGCTTGAACCAGATCACTTGAACTAATTCTGAGGGGCTTGAGATTAACCAGAGGCTCAGACTCCCACCCTGGGTTGGTGTTAGTTCGCTACTCTTCCCCTTCTGGTGATAATCTATGTTATTCATCCCTTTGCTCTTGTCCAGTAGACCTTGACTTTTTTTTTTTTTTTTTTTTAAGACAAGGTCTCCCTTTGTCATCCAGGCTGGAGTGCTGTGGTGTGATCACGGCTTACCACAGCCTCAGCTCCTGAGCTCAAGCAATCCTTCCACCTCAGCTTCCTGAGTAGCGCGGGACTACAGGGATGTGCCACCACACCCAGCTAATTTTTGGCATTTTTTGTGGGGGGGGGTTTCACCATGTTGCTCAGAAGATCAAGACCAGCCTGGGTGACATAGTGAGACCTCGTTTCTACAAAAAAATTATTATTATCTGTTTTGAGACAGAATCTTGCTCTGTCACCCAGGCTGGAGTGTAATGACACAATCTCGGCTCACTGCAACCTCCACTTCCCGGGTTCAGACAGTTCTCCTCACTCTCCCAAATAGCTGGGACAACAGGCAGGCACCATAATGCCCAGCTATTTTTTTGTATTTTTAGAGATAGTGTTTCACCACATTGGCCAGGCTGGTCTCGAACTCCTGACCTAAGGTGATCTGTCCACCTTGGCCTCCCAGAGTGCTGGAATTATAGGCGTGAGCCACCACGGTTGGCCAAGCATGACTGGATTCTGTCAGGCCTGAGTTCTGTCAGATTTTACCTCTGCCCCTAACTAGCAGTATGACTTGGAAACTTAACTAACTTTGTCAAGCATTGGTTTCCTCATGTGTAAAATCACAGTCCCTGGCTGGGTGCAGTGGTTCATGCCTGTAAATCCCAGCACTTTGGGAGGCTGAGGCGGGAGGATTGCATGAGTCCAGGAGTTCGAGACCAGCCAGGGCAACAAAGTGAAACCCTGTCTCTATAAAAAAAACACGAAAACTAGCTGGGCTTGGTGGCACATACTTGTAGTCCCAGCTATTCAGGAGGCTGAGGTGGGAGGATCACCTGAGCCTGGGAAGTTGAGGCTGCCGTGGCCCGTGACTGCACCACTGCATTTCAGCATAGGCGACAGAGTGAGAGCCTATCTCAAAAAAAAAGAGTTCGGGCCGGGTGCAGTGGCTCACACCTATAATCCCAGCACTTTGGGAGGCCGAGGCAGGTGGATCACGAGGTCAAGAGATCGAGACCATCCTGGTCAACGAGGTAAAACCCCGTCTCTACTAAAAATACAAAAATTAGCTGGGCATGATGGTGCGTGCCTGTAGTCCAAGCTACTCGGGAGGCTGAGGCAGGAGAATTGCTTGAACCCAGAAGGCAGGGGTTGCGGTGAGCCGAGATCATGCGATTGCACTCCTGTCTGGGTAACAACAGCGAAACTCTGTCTCAAAAGAAAAAAAAGAGTTCCTTTCCTCAGTTGAGGATTAAATGAAGCTTTTAATGAGATGCCTGGCCTTTTCGTTTGGCCGTTACTATTCTGATAAGCATTCACTGGGCAGGGCTAGTGAGAACACTGGGAATCCTGGACAGGAGGTTTTGGCCTCTAGGGCAAGGCAGAGGTACTAGGCACAAATACTGTGTTACAGGAGAAGCTGAGCTTCCCTCAAATGCCAGCATGAAGTGTTTTGACCTTTGGCCTAGTGAGAAGAAAAAGCATTCCCTTCCTTTGTGCCCATACAACACCTGGGTGAATTATAGATGATGGCAGATTTCTTAGGCAGGCAGTATAGAATGAAGGAGAAGATACCTGACTCCTCAAACTGAGGGAGGGCCCCAAGGGACCTCAAGCTGCCATTCTGACAATAGAGAGCAGGTTGTGGGTTTGCAGAAGGAAGTGAGGAAAGAGGTTGGGGGCAGGCCCTGCTCCCCTGGATGCAAGGCCATAAGGCTGAGGATTTCCTAAGCCTGTCCCACTTGCTCACCCTTGAGGCTGTGGCTTACCTGAGAGCTAGTCCTGCTGCTGCTCTTGAGGGTGGAGCTCTGGCAGGAGGCCAGACAGGCCGGAACTAGAGCCTGGGTTCTTTCCACTGCCATTCCTGGGCTGGGACTGCACTCAGGTGCAGGTGTTGCCTGGAACACATGTGAGTGCCTTGGACTTGCATGGCCTGAGGCCCTATCTTCAGTGGCCAGACTGGGCCAGGATCTAGTTGCTGCTCTGACCTCTGGTAGAACGGGAGCTCCACAGTTGGCTGCATGAAAGCAGTTGGGGGCAGCAGAAGGCAGAGTTTCTCCTGGGACCCTCTAGAAATTCAGTGAGAAGCCTGTACTCTCAGGGATCACTGCTGTAGTTACGAGATAAGCGTCTCTGCACATGCAGAGCACTCATAACCATATTAAGAGTCTCCTGAGTGTGACTCTGGCTGTTGGTGTTGCTTTGCTGCAGCTGCCGTGTGCCATTGGTGATCCTGCTTCTCTTGCTTTGGGAAAGTAAGAGGGAGAGAACAGAGAGTGGGGGTGAAATCAGTGAGTTGCTGTGTGGGTGGGAGTAAGGAGGTAGGGAGTAAGCTGAGACCCCAAATGCTGGGGTCTCAGGTTAAAGAGGGCAGAAGCTTAGGTAATACTTAAAAATCATGGGGGATGCAGGCAGGTGTCTTTGAGACAATGTTTGGGCACCCAGCACATGATGAGACCCCTGAGTGGTGTCTACTTGTGTCTTTCTCCCTTAGCATCACCATGCTTGCCAGGGTCCCAGGTGGAGGAGTGAGGCCTGAAAGTCTCAGCAGCCATGAGTGCCTGATGCCACCCTCACCCCAGCCCTTCATGGAGCAAGGAGAGGGTGGGTGTGGCCACTCCTCCCTCACAGTGGCTATAGTCATAGTGGCAGACTCTTTCTCAAGAGTCTGGTGGCAGCATGCCCAGTACCATGCACCTGCCCAACCTCAGGCAGCGTGGTGGACTGTGGGGGCCTCCACCTGCTTCATCTCCCTTCCAGGCTGCCTGATAAGAGTCTGGCTCCTGGAGCTGAGCCACAATAATCTCAGCCATCTGCCGGTTGGCACCTTCAGGGCCTCTGGGGACTGCGGGCGTTGCTGCTTTCTCACAATATCCTGCGGGATCTGTCCGGTGGGGCTCTAGGGGGCCTGAGGTTCCTGGAGCAGCTGGACCTCAGCCACAACCAGCTGGCCCGCCTACCCCCAGACTTCTCAGCTACCCTGGGCTCTCTGCTCCGCCTGGACCTCTCTCACAACCTGCTCACTTCCCTGGACCCCAGCAGCCTGTGGCGCCTGGAGCAGCTTGACCTGAGCCACAACCAGCTGGCTGAACTGGCCGCAGGGGTCTTTGGGGGCCTCTTCTGCCTACGCTGGCTCTCGTTGGCTGGGAACCAGCTGAAGCATGTGGAGGGGGCTGCACTTGCCACTATGCCAGGCTTGGAAGTCCTCTCTCTGGCTGGGAATGACATCAGTGAGCTGGAGGCTGAGGCGTTTGCAACCTTAGCGGCACTGAGCCTTCTCTCTCTCATGGGCAACCGACTGCAGCACCTGGAGTTCAAGGCAGTGGCAGGCATCTGGACAGCAGGCACGTGGCTGCTGTTGGCCAGCAACCCCTGGATATGTGACTGTGACCTGCATCCAGCCTTCGGAAAGCTGGGTCACCTGCAGCACCTGCGTGTGGCAGACTTGGGCAACCTGACTTGCGCTGGGCCTGAAAGGCTGTCTGGGGTGGTGCTTAGCGGTGTGGAGGCCCAGCTTTGCCTGGCGGAGACTGCCACTGTGCTGAGCATCACAGGCAGCGTGCTGCTCACCGTGGCTGTGGCTGTGCTGAGGGCAGAGTGCAAGCGCAGTCAGGGCTCGGAAGAAGCTGGGGAGCTGGAGAGCTCTCTGGAGAGGTGAGGGGTGCTGCAGAGCAAGGTTAAGGCAGCTAGAGGAGGGAGAGCAGAGGCAGGTGTGAGAGGAAAAGGGAAGTCTGTGGAGCTCAGCTGGAGTTCAGTCCTCCTAGGTATGGAGGAAAAATTAAATATGAAATTTGAACTCAGTTGAATGTGGACACAAACAACGGTCACCAAGTCCCAGAACGGGCTGTGTGAGCCCCTTGAGGCGCTCATCAGTGCTGTTTCGGAGAAATCTCTATTTCAATCTATTCCTATACATTAGTTATTGAAAAACAATAGACAATCAGAGAAACAAGTTGACCTTTTTGTGTTCCTTGAGCCCATTCAAGAAGGGCCCTAGAGACTAGGCTTCATGCTAAACAACTCGTTACAAAAAGAGCTAGGAGCCCAGGCTGCTGCTTCCCGGTCTGGTGGTGAATCCTCCACATTCTGGTGAATGTAAATATCTTTTTCCTTCTCCTCTTCCCATTGCAATTTGGTTATTATATTAATTTGCTTATATCATTTGCTTATTATATCTGCATTGCCATTTATGTAGGATAAAGCTTATTTTCCCTTAAAGTATTGTGTGTATGCTTTTTCTTCTCTCCTCCAGGCAGGGGTAGCAGGAACTGGGGGTGGTAGGGGGCTGCAGAGACAAATGGCTATGTTCATGTCTCAGGGCCTAGGCCACCCACCCATCTCCCTCTTCTGACCTGAGAGGATGCCACTATCTGTCCCAACCCTAGAAACGAGGATTTTTCCCCAAGTTTTTCCCTTCTCAGTATCCCTCTGGGAAAGAGGAAAGAGCAGGAAAAGATAGACAGGGACTTCAGCCCAGAGAAATTAGGGCACAGTGGGTACCAAGGCAAGCTGCCGCAATCCTAATCTTCCTCCTCCTCCTCACACAAGTCCCTGGACTCTGCTCCTGGAGACTGGTTGGAAACAGCTTGCTAAGGTTATGATGGGAGGGTGGGCGTTGTGCCTGTAGGGGCAGCCCAGGCAGACTTCTAGGACTATTTTATGGACTATTGTACACAGTTCTGGTTCTGGTCTTCCTCAACACTTTAGGGCTGTACACCATGGCCATTTGAAACGGAGAGGTGAAGAGACTGGAAAAAGAAAATCAATTGGAAAGTTGATTCTGTACTATGTGCCTGTATCATGGTAAAGGCAATTTGTTTTGTGTGGTTGTCATTGGTGGGCAGAGATAGACAAAATTACCTTTTTTTTTTTTGAGATGGAGTCTTACTCTGTCGCCCAGGCTGGAATGCAGTGGCACAATCTCGGCTCACTGCAACCTCCATCTCCCAGGTTCAAATGATTCTCCTGCCTCAGCCTCTTGAGTAGCTGGGATTACAGGACCATCTGTAAACAGCAAACAGAAACCTAGGCACCGTGTTTGTCCTCATGGAGCTCACAATCTAGTGGGGGGAGATTGTCAATACAAGAATCACGGATACATTGGCTGGGTGTGGTGACTCATGCCTGTAATCCTGGCACTTTGGGAGGCTGAGACGGGTGGACAATTGAGGTCAGGAGTTCCAGACCAGCCTGGCCAACATGGTGAAACCCCATGTCCACTAAAAATAAAAATTGGCGGGGCGTGGTGGTGGGTGCCTGTAATCCCAGCTACTTGGGAGGCTGAGGCAGGAGAATTGCTTGAACCCGGGAGGTGGAGGCTGTAGTGAGCCAAGATCGCACCACTATACTCCAGCGTGGGTGACAGTGAGACCCTGTCTTAAAAAAAAGTCACAGAAGCCGGGCTCGGTGGCTCAAGCCTGTAATCCCAGCACTTTGGGAGGCCAAGGCAGGTGGATCACGAGGTCAAGAGATCGAGACCATCGTGGTCAATATGGTGAAACCCCGTCTCTACTAAAAACACAAAAAATTAGCTGGGCATGGTGGTGCATGCCTGTAATCCCAGCTACTCAGGAGGCTGAGGCAGGAGAATTGCCTGAACCCAGGAGGCGGAGGTTGCGGTGAGCCGAGATTGCGCCATTGCACTCCAGCCTGGGTAACAAGAGCGAAACTCCGTCTCAAACAAAAACAAAAACAAACAAACAAAAGTGACAAATACATAATTGCCGCCATGCTAAGTGATTCAAAGGAAGGTAGCTGATGTTATGAGAACATATACTGGGTGGGGGTGGGAGAAGGGGCTGAGAACACACTGGAGGGGAATGTGGAGACCCCTTGGATGTCCGCTGCAATTAAACTGGCAAAAGATGACAATCTGGGCTACAGTGGGAGCATGGCAGCCGGAGAAAATGGACTGACTTGAGATGTCTCAGATGTTCAGATCTCTCTTTTCTCTCAGGGGCTAGGCAAAAGGCAAAGACCAAAGAGGTGACTTTGAGCAAGGAGGCCCCTTACTTTGAACCTAAAAACGGGGATTTCCTCTGATGCGTATGTGTACCATTTATTGAGGTACTAGGACCAACCTGTCACATTTAAAGTTCACAACTCTGAGGCAGGTATCATTTTTTTTTTAAGACTGAGTTTCGCTCTTGTTACCCAGGCTGGAGTGCAATGGCGCGATCTCGGCTCATCGCAACCTCTGCCTCCTAGGTTCAGGCGATTCTCCTCCCTCAGCCTCCTGAGTAGCCGGGATTACAGGCACGCGCCACCACGCCCAGCTAATTTTTTGTATTTTTAGTAGAGATGGGGTTTCACCATGTTGACCAGGATGGTCTCGATCTCTTGACCTCATGATCCACCCACCTTGGCCTCCCAAAATGCTGGGGTTACAGGCTTGAGCCACAGCGCCCAGCGAGGCAGGTATCATTATCCCCATTTCATGATGAATCTCACAAAGTTTAGATGATGTGCCCAAAATCACACAGGGTTGGAACTAGGATTAGGCCTCTGATGGGGCTGCATTCAAAGACCAGTTTGCACTACGGTCCAAGACTTCTGCTATCCTGAGCCCACGGTTCCTTCCTCTAGTCTAGTTTTCAGTTTTGCAGGGACAAAGATGGGCCCTGACGTCTCCAAGAGCAGACAAGGCTGGATTTCGCAACTAGAACACCTTAGGTCTGGAACTAGAGAGCGATACCATCGTTCCGGGGAGGAAAAAGAAGAAAAGGCGCTTAACCCGGAAGTTGCGTGTCCCCCCTGCGCCTGCCTCCCTGACGGGTGAGGCCGCAGAGGACTGCCCTTTCCCAAGATGGCGTCAAAGATAGGTTCGAGACGGTGGATGTTGCAGCTGATCATGCGGTTGGGTTCGGTGCTGCTCACACGCTGCCCCTTTTGGGGCTGCTTCAGCCAGCTCATGCTGTACGCTGAGAGGGCTGAGGCACGCCGGTGAGCAGGCCTACGCAGCCGCTAAACGCGGCGGGGGGAGGGGCAGCGATGTGGGCAAGAAATTGGGGGCTAGAAGTCGTGATCCTTGGACTGGGAGGAATTGGGACCTCTTTGGGAGGGGTTCTGGTCCGGGTGTTGGGCCAAATCTGGTAGAGCGGTCCTGGCCATAAGAGGGGACTCCGGTTTGGGGGAGCAGTGGAGCCTGTGGGAACTCAGGGGGTGTCGAGGTTCTTCCCGTACCGCTTCATTCTGTCCTTGCTTCCCTACTCCTGGCTTGCAGGAAGCCCGACATCCCAGTGCCTTACCTGTATTTCGACATGGGGGCAGCCGTGCTGTGCGCTAGTTTCATGTCCTTTGGCGTGAAGCGGCGCTGGTTCGCGCTGGGGGCCGCACTCCAATTGGCCATTAGCACCTACGCCGCCTACATCGGGGGCTATGTCCACTACGGGGACTGGCTGAAGGTGAGCTCCTCGGCTTCCCTCTGGGTGATGGGTATTCAGAGGCCGGTGCACAGGGCTGTTGGTGGGCGATAAATAGTGCTGGCCAGGTACACAGTGTGACGCCTGGGAGGTTCGAAACTCTAGGCTTATAGAGATTACAGAGCGCAGAAATGGATCTTAGAGACCACACAGACTTCCCCCTCACAGTGTGGAAACTGAGCTCCAGAGATGGGAAAACAGACTTTCCCAACCACAGTTAGGATACTGGTAGGACCAGTAGGATACAGGTAGAACCCCGGTCACCTGGTTCCCAGAAACTTTTAAACTGTTAGTTTAATAATCTCAGACTCAGCCGGGCCCGGTGGCTCACGCCTGTAATCCCAGCACTTTGAGAGGCCGAGGCGGGTGAATCACAAGGTCAAGAAATCGAGACCATCCTGGTCAACATGGTGAAACTCGGTTTCTACTAAAAATATAAAAAATTGGGCCGGGCGCGGTGGCTCAAGCCTGTAATCCCAGCACTTTGGGAGGCCGAGACGGGTGGATCACGAGGTCGAGAGATCGAGACCATCCTGGTCAACGTGGTGAAACCCCGTCTCTACTGGAAATACAAAAAATTAGCTGGGCATGGTGGCACATGCCTGTAATCCCAGCTACTCGGGAGGCTGAGGCAGGAGAATTGCCTGAACCCAGGAGGCGGAGGTTGCGGTGAGCCAAGATCGCGCCATTGCACTCCAGCCTGGGTAAGGAGCGAAACTCCGTCTCAAAAAAAAAAAAAAAAAAAAAAAAAAAAATATATATATATATATATATATATATATATATATATATATATATAAAAAATTAGCTGGGCGTGGTGGCGCGTGCCTGTAATCCCAGTTACTCAGGAGGCTGAGGCAGGAGAATTGCCTGAACCCAGGAGGCGGAGGTTGCAGTGAGCCAAGATCGCGCCATTGCACTCCAGCCTGGGTAACAAGAGCAAAACTCTGTCTCAAAAAAAAAAAAAAAAATCTCAGACTCAAGGGGTAAAAGGGACCCTGGAGAGAGTACCTAGTTTTCATAAAGTCATTTTATGACTATGTAATTAATCTTGGTGTAGCATTTAAGCCAGACCGTGTGCCAGGCACTGCAGGCTTGGAGATAAGGTTGGACAAAGGCACTGTCCTCGAGGAAGAGACTGTCAGACCCTTAGAAGAGGCAAATGTGTGAACAGCTACAGGACAACAAGATCAATGGTTTTGTTTTTGTGGGACAGATCCCATACTGTGTAGAATAAAAGGACACCAAGATTAGGGTCTACAGATCTGAGAGTGGGGAAGGGAGAAGCACATCACGTCTGGGTTCTGCCACTTACTTTCTGTAGGACCTGGCAGTTTTCTTTTGTTGTTGTTTTTTTTTGAGACAGAGTCTCTCTCTTTCCCCCAGGCTGGAGTGCAATGGCATGATCTCGGCTCACTGCAACCTCCACCTCCTGGGTTCAACTGAGTCTCCTGCCTCAGTCTCCCCAGTAGCTGGGATTACAAGCATTCGCCACCACACCCAGCTAATTTTTATATTTTTAGTAGAAACAGGGTTTCCTCATGTTGGCCAGACTGGTCTTGAACTCTTGACCTCAGGGTAATCTATTTACCTCAGCCTCCCAAAGTGTTGGGATTACAGGCATGAGCCACCATGCCCAGCCAGACATGACAGTTTTCTTAACCCTCTGGGCCTCAGTTTCTGCTTCTATAAAAAATGAAAAAGAATGATCTGTCTCTGTTGCACCTGCCCACCAAGCTTGGAAATGTAAGAAGATTCATCAGATGGAATGGGATGTGTAGAGATGGGCAGTTTTACACTCTGGGAAGCCAGGGGAGATGTGGCGGCTGCAGTGTTCTTGACTGGGGTCCCCTTCCCCCGGCCTAGGTCCGTATGTACTCGCGCACAGTTGCCATCATCGGCGGCTTTCTTGTGTTGGCCAGCGGCGCTGGGGAGCTATACCGCCGGAAACCTCGCAGCCGCTCCCTGCAGTCCACCGGCCAGGTGTTCCTGGGCATCTATCTCATCTGTGTGGTATGTTGGGGGACTGCTGGTTGGAGATGCTGGCTGGGAATGAAATGTGAATCCAGGCCTGGCACAACCCCAGGAAGGTAGACACAGAATGAGGCCTGTGTGCAGTTCTGGGTGGCCTGGCTCCCAGGAATTGCCCTGGCCAGCTTCTAGGCCTCGGGGGCCTCCAAGTGTGTCTTGAGAGGCCCTTCTTCCAACAGTGTTGCCATCAAGGAGATTGGTCATTAAATCCCAACCTTGAGAGCCAGGAGAACAAGATGGGGTGATTCTCTCCTGGCTTCAGCCCCCAAAGGACTGGAAGAAGATAATGGAGATTTGGTGGGGTCAGGCCCCAGCTGGGACTGGGTAGCTCTAGGGTAGCTCTAGGTTAGCCACGTAATGGTTCTCCCTGATGGTAGCTCTAGGGTAGCCAGAGTGGATGGGGACATGGACAGGCCCCAGGCCACTTGGTCTCATCTTAGTTACCTGGTATATCTCAAGTATAGGTCTCTGTGTGGGCTCCCATATTCAGAGGCAGGAGCTCCAGTCTGACTGTGGAAATATACTTCCTTCATAGCCCCCAGGGTGAGGGGAGACATAGGCCCTAGTCTTCTGGGGCTCCATGGTCTGAGGGGGAGACAAAGGCCCTACTTTCAGAGGGTCCCCAGTCTGAGAAGGGAACCAGAAGCCCTTCTGCAGGGGCTTATATGCAGGTGCCATCTCCAAGGTGGGTCTCCCCAGGCAGGCTTCCGAGCCTGTTGGAGAGTTTTAGAGGATGGTATTTCTCCAGGCCTACTCACTGCAGCACAGTAAAGAGGACCGGCTGGCGTATCTGAACCATCTCCCAGGAGGGGAGCTCATGATCCAGCTGTTCTTCGTGCTCTATGGCGTCCTGGCCCTGGCCTTCCTGTCAGGCTACTACGTGACCCTCGCTGCCCAGATCCTGGCTGTACTGCTGCCCCCAGTCATGCTGCTCATTGATGGCAATGTTGCTTACTGGCACAACACGCGGCGAGTTGAGTTCTGGAACCAGATGAAGCTCCTTGGAGAGAGCGTGGGCATCTTTGGAACTGCTGTCATCCTGGCCACAGATGGCTGAGTTTTATGGCAAGAGGCTGAGATGGGCACAGGGAGCCATTGATGTGACCCTGCCTTCTTCCTTACTGGCCCCATTGCTGTTTATTTATGCTTTTTGGTCTCTTTGATCTTTTGTCTTTTTAAATTTTTTTTTTTTTTCTTTTTTGCATTAAGAGGCAGCTGATTTGTCCAAATTTCTGGGCTCAGAGCTTGGGAGGGTAGGAGCCCTGGCATCATTGCCTCACAGGTTTTTTTCCTGTTTGTTAGAGCTGAGGCCAGCTGCCCCCTGGGTACCCTGTCCCTGAGAAGGGAGTGTGGCAGGGCTGGGATGCGGGTCCTGAAAGTGGGAAACAGAAGGAAGATGGAGATCAGAAATGAGCAAATGTGAAAAATTCCTCTTTGAACCTGGCAGATGCAGCTGGGCTCTTCAGTGCTGTTCAGAGACTGAGAGTGAGTGTGTACTGACACAGTGGTTCAGGCCCAGGAGGGGCAAAGGAGCTGAGCACTACAGAAGTCACATGGGTTCTCAGGGTATGCCAGGGGCAGAAACAATACCAGCTGTTGCTCACCTTGAGAGCGGAGCAGGCCTTGGTCTGCTCGGAGCTGTGCAGGGGTGGAGCAGGCAGCGCCAGCCTTGCCCCTCCTGTTGCCTCTGTTTCTAGCTCCATGGTTGGCCTGGTGGGGTTGGAGTTCCGTCCCAAACACCAGACCACACAGTCTTCCAAAAATAAACATTTATATAGACATTTGGTTTTGCTTTGCTTTTCTGTTCTCCCCAACAGGGCACTTTGCCATTGGCTGGGACTGATCTTGGGTTTCTCAAAAGACCACATCTGGTTAAGCCCCACCTTGGTCCTCCCATGATCTTTCCCCTATTCTAAGATTTCCCACAGTTCTTTGGCTCTTTTTTTTTTTTTAATTTTTTACTTCTTTATTTTTTAGAGATGAGGTCTCACTTTATTGCCCAGGCTGGTTTCAGACTCGTTGGCTCAAGCGATTCTCCAGCCTCAGCCTCCCAAAGAGCTGGGACTACAGGCATGAGCCACCATGCCCAATGGCTCTCTTTTTCAAGAATCTCAAAATCCTCACTCTACTGTATGCTTTTGATCTCTCAATTCAATTCCTCTTGTTGTAGCTTGTCTTTTTCTCCCCATTTGGACCTGGCTCTTATGAAGACATCCTTGGTGAGAGCAGCTAGAAGGAGAGAATTTTGTTTTTTGAGGCAGAGTTTCGCTCTTGTCACCCATGCTGGAGTGCAATGGCAGGATCTTGGCTCACTGCAACCTCTGCCTCCCAGGTTCAAGCATTTCTCCTGCCTCACCCTCCCAAGCAGCTGGGATTACAGGCATGCCTCACCATGCCTGGCTAATTTTGTATTTTTAGTAGAGATAGGGTTTCTTCATGTTGGTCAGGCTGGTCTCGAACTCCTGACCTCAGGTGATCTCTCTGCCTCGGCCTCCCAAAGTGCTGGGATTACAGGCATGAGCCACCACGCCCGGCTGAGGGAGAAAACCGTTTAGTGTCTACTGTGAATTGGAATATTTTACATTTTACACATGAAGGAAATGGAGGCTCAGAGAGGGTAAGCAGCTTGCCTCAAGCCACAGAGCAAATCCAGCCCACAGAGCTGGATTCCAGGTCAAGTCTGTTGAATGGCCAAGCCCAGATATGTACTCAATGTGACCCATCTCCTGAGGGGAGACAGAGGCTGCTCTATTCTAGCCCCTCCTGTGCCATGATGGTCTCTCTGTTGACCTCCTTTCTAGTCTATGCGCATCTGCCAGGAAGTCGCCCCAGCAGCAGCCAGTACAGTGCCTGGCACATCACGGAGCTTCAAAAAATGTCAGCGAAACCCCTGAGCTTTTGATTTCTGTCCAGCTGGTCCTGTAGAGACTGGACACAACCTCTATTAGAGCCTAGGGGAAAACGTCCAAATTTGAGCTTTTAAGCAAGAGCCATCTTGTAGCATCTCTGGGCTCTTGGAGGTAAAATGTGTGCCACTAATGTCTGGGCTTGGCTCAGCCCAGCCTGGAAAGGGAGCTGTGGGTGGAGCACCCGCAGGGAAGGGGAGCTGGGGCTGCTGGGGCCTGGTCTGTGGAAGGGAGGATGCTTCCTAACCTCTGGGAGGAAGATGGTGGCAGCGTTCATCCTAGGAGTCCTCTACTCTCTCCAGGAGTCCCCTGGTTCCCCAGCCCTCAAGATCTTCCTCCCAGCCTGTGATCCTAGTACTTTGGGAGGCTGAAGAGGAAGGATTGTTTGAGCCCAGGAGTTTGAGACCAGACTTGGTAACAGTGAGACCTCATCTGTACCAAAAAAAAAAAAAAAAAAAAAGCCAGGTGTGGTGGTGTGTGCCTGTGCTACCAGCTACTAAGGAGGCTGACGTGGGAGGTTTGCTTGAGCCTGAGGTTGAGGCTGCAGTGAGCTGTGATGGCACCACTACTCCAGCCTTGGTAACAGAGCGAGACCATGTCTTTAAAAAAAAAAAAAATCTTGCTCCCACGGGGTCACTTCTAATTTTCTTTCAAGTGTGAGCTGACTCTTGGACAAGTATTTGGATTTTAATGAAGGTCTCCTGAAAAACTGCAAAACCCAAAGGAATTTAAATGAATGGTAGAGTATCAGGCAGATGGGGTAATATCTTGGGTAAGGGAGCCTCAAAACAGCACAGAGGCACAGAAACTAGCTCACCCTTAGGGTTAGTCCTGAGTAGATCCCTGGAAGGCACCCTCCCCTCCTCTAATCCCCAGGTTGAAAATCAAAGGCAATTTGGCTGAGGCTTTGGAGTGAGTCGAGTTGGTGTCCTAGACTGGCCCCTCTCTTTCCTGTGCTTGTCCCACTTCAGTGCCTCCTCTGGGCAGAGCTGGGGCTACTTTCTCCTGTGCAGATCACTCAGCCAGCAAACCCCATCCAGCCTGTGGCTGGCTGCTTAGGGTCACTCATCCCCAGCAGGCATGGCTTTTGGTCCACCCTGGCTGTTCCAGGGCCTGTAGGGTCCATGGTGAGGGTCAGCTGCCAGGGTCAGAAGCTGGCTTGCAAAAGGAGTCTGGCAGCCCCTTGGCATGGTTGACCAACTCATAGGAGTCCCGGATATCAGCCAGGCCAAACCAGAAGAAGATCCACTGCTTGTTGGAGAAGCTGCCATCACTGTGTTTGAAGTACCTGGGTGGGGGGAGGTGATGCAGCAAACAGTTTTTAGGGCAAGGCCAGTTCTCATTACTCACTGGTTCTGTATTCAAAGAACATTGAGGACCTACTGCATGTTGGGCACCCAGCTAGATCCTGCTGTGTGTTATCTCATTTTCTCCTTGCAGCAGAGGCCTGAGCCTGGCATTGTGATGCTCAGCTCACAGAGAAGCAGCTAAGGCTGAGAGAAGTTAGGTACCTTGCCAGGTGCACATTTAGGAAGGGAGCGGTGCCTTGCTCTCCACACTGCCTCAGCTGTGCAGCAAAGAGGAGGGTTCTTGCTCACTTCCTAGTGCCCACAGAGCAGAGTGTAGGGGTGAGGGGGCAGTTACTGAAGGAGAGAGAGGAGGGGTGTTCCACTGGAGGTGCCGCGGGCCTCCAATAGAGCTTGAGGGTTAGGATTCCTCAGGGCCCTGGGAGAGGTGGGCTCCGTGGGGGTTAGGAGGTGTCACTTGCTTCCAGGAAAGGAATGTGACGTGTGTGCTCTAACTCTGGCTTTCTGTGTGGTCTGCCCTGGGAGGTAGTGAAAGGGAGACCAGTGGAAGAAGAGGAAGCTCAGCCTCCTTGGCATGCTTGGCAAGGGCTGGAGACGAGAGGGAAGTCGAAGCCCAGCCGGAGCTGGGAGTGGTGGGACCTACCAGGGATTGATGGGGTTGGTGACCCGGGAGCGCCAGAAAAGCGTCTGCAGGTCCCGCAGCAGGCACTCCCACAACATTTGACCGGAGCCTTGGCCCTGGCGGCTGGAGCTCACTACAAATTTGTCCAGGTAAGGGGTGCCCCCGAGGACGGGCTCCATGGTCAGAATGGCGGCGGCGTTGTACCTGACCCAGCGGGAGAGCGGCAGGCTGGGACCTCTCCCTGGTCCGAAGCTGGCCGACTGCCCCCACGAGACCCTGCCCTCTGGGGTCCGCAGGCTCACCCCTCGGAGACATAGATGGAGTGCAGCCGCGGGCGCAGCGAGGCCAGGTAGTCGTCCCTGAGCTTCTTGCCGAAGCTGGCGTTGACCAGGTTTACTAGACGGCCCTGGTCCAGGTTGTCCAGGCTGCGCACTCGCAGCATCCGCTCGGCGTTCTTGAACAAGGTCCCGGACCCTGGAGGAGGATGAGGAGGGGCTAGCCTGGCAGGAAAGCCGTCTGCGCAGCCTGGTGGGGGCTGCAGGTAGGGCAGGGGCTGGTGGAGCAATTTCCGTCTTTGGGAGACCTCCACAGTGAAATGATTTCAGTGGTCTGCATAGATTTATCTGTGATTTTAATTTTTTTTCTTTTCCTTTCTTTTTTTTTTTCTTCATATGAGCTGTGGCTTTGTTGTACATCTGTGATTTTAATTCAAGAAGATGCATTTCCCAGGTAGAGCTTGTGCCCCTAGCTCCTCCGGCCGCCTGGAGCCCCACCCACTTCCTTTAGTCCCGCCTCTCTCCTCGAAGTCGGTCTCCCGCCACTTACCTCTCCCACCAACCTAAGCCCCACCCATCTCTCACGGTTGAACTCCCTCGTGGCCCCGCCCCTAGCTTCCCCGCCCACTGGCACCTCCCTCTTCCTCTCGTCCCGCCCATTCCTGTAGTAACTTCCGAGTTCCCTCCAGTCTGCTGGAGTCTCCTCTCTCACCTTTCCCGGGTTTCGGCAGCAGCTGGAGCCATTGCTGCGATCGCCCTCTACGGCTCCTGGACAGGAGGAAAAGCCGCTCCTCCTGCCCTCAGACACGCAGGCCGGGCCATTGCTCACTCCCGGGACCCAGCCCCCCGCCCGCCCTCCGCCTCACCCTTGTTGCTGAAGAGCTCGGTGAGCAGCGTGCTGGCGGCGGTGATGACGGCCGAGGAGTGGTGGGACAGGCGGCTGAGCACGTCCACGATGAGCCGCATCTGCTGCCGTTCTTTTGTGCTCACCCACTCGGCGTTGCTCACCAGGTCCAGGTCGGCGGGCAGGTTCACGTTACTAAGGACCTGTGTCCGGAGCCAGCGGCTGAGCCCGCGGCCCAAGACCGGCATGGACTGCGCCCCTGCCCCACGGACCTCTCTTCTCTCTGACCACTTTACCCTTTCTTCCGCCCGGAGTCCTTGTCTGGGAAGGGCGCAGATCTGGGCACCCGGGGCTGACCCCCTCCCCTATACTTCCTTAGGCTTTTCTTTTTTTCTTTTCTTTTTTTTGAGACGTAGTTTCGCTCTTGTTACCCAGGCTAGAGTGCAATGGCACGATCTCGGCTCACCGCAACCTCCGCCTCCTGGGTTCAAGCAATTCTCTTGCCTCAGCCTCCCGAGTAGCTGGGACTACCGGCGCGCGCCACCATACCCAGCTAATTTTTGTATTTTTAGTAGAGACGGGGTTTCCCCTTGTTGACCATGATGGTCTTGATCTCTTGACTTCGTGATCCATCCGCCTCGGCCTCCCAAAGTGCTGGGATTATAGGCGTGAGCCACCGCGCCAGGCCTCCCTTAGGCTTTTCTACCCACCCGGCTTGCTGGTGAATCTGCGGCCAATCGGGGAGAGGGGCGAGGGGCTCAAGGGAAGGCCGGGATCGCCGGGGCGAGGGTGGGGGAAAGAAAGGGCCGCACCTTGTGACTGCTGTCGCGCAGGCCGCCTGAGTTATTGAGGAAGATGATCTTGGTGGGCCTCAGCGCCTTGGCCAGCGACGCGGTCACCTCCAGGGAGTCGAGAAGCACGGAGCGGCGCGCGGCCGTCTCCCCAATGGGGCACAGGATGGGGATGCTGCCCGACTCCAGGCACCACCGCAGCAGGTCTGTCTCCACCGAGACGATGCCGCCGTAGCTGTGGGCCAGACGTGGTGCTCGAGAGGGCCCCATCCAGGCCTGCCGGGCGGGGCACGGTGGGTGGAGTAGCGCGCTCTGAGGACGCCTGGGCGGGCGGGGCGGTGGGGGCACTAACCTGGCATGGGGAGCCGGCTCGGCAGCGCCTAGCACAGACCCGCCGCCAAAAAAAGGCACCGCAGTGGCTGCGTTGTGCCGAAGCGCATCCACCAGCACCTTGCAGCTCTCGGCCAGCTGCGCCTTGGCCTCCCAGAAGGAAAGACAGCCCGAGGGTGCCGTGGGGGCGGGCAGCCCCAGGACCACCAGAGGCTTCATGTCCATGCGCTGCAAGAAGGCCAGGGCGAAGGCCAGACTGGATACGGCTCGCCGGCACTTGAGCACCTCCTCGTCCACCTGTGGAGGAGTGGGCGTTCAAGGCGCGTGACATGGCCCTGAGCCGCTGGCTCCCATGGAGGGCCGTCTCGGTGACCCTACCCTTCCAGGAGCTCTCAGGACCCACTTCTGGCCACGGGTGCCCACCTGCTCCGCCCTTTGTCCCATTGGGTCTTGCCACTCCCTTATCTCACTCTGGGGTACCTCCCGCCCTGCTCCCTGCGACCTTGGACTCTGGGACACCTTTGGGGGAGGGGCAAAGCAGGCGGCTCCTGTCCAGGCCCTTCTGAACCCCCTAACGGCGCCGTTGTTGGGGGCCTTCTTCAGGGCATCACACCTGGCAGGTGGGGCCCCAAAGGCTCCTCACTCGGTCTGGGCGAGGGGCTTCCGGAGAAGCTTTACGGGCTCGCCCATTCCCGGCGGCGCTGGTCTGGGCTCTGCCGGGCTCCTTCCAGCTTCCGCTGCGCAGATCCCGCAGCCTCTCCTGCCATGCCAGAGGACAGGTGGCCACACAGCCCCATCCCCTCGCTGTGTCACGGCCCACGCCGGGCTCCGCTCACCTCGATGACGGCGAAGGGCTTGTCCGCGGAGTGGTGGCAGGTCTGGAACTGCGTGAGCCAGTGGCGCGCTTCCCCCGGGCTGGCCCCGCACTGGTTCAGGAAGGCCTGGATGTCCCGCTGCACCAGTGAGCGGCCCCGGGGAGATTCAGGGGACTCATGGGGCACCGGGGTCGTGGGAGTCGGCACCCACGACGGCTCCTCGGCGGCAGGCGTCTGGGAGACGTCTTCCGCGCCCGCGGACTCCTCTGGCGGGGGCTGGGCCTGCGCCCAGGCGGTGCTGAGTCGGCGCTCCGGGCTGGTGCCCTTAGCTGCCCGCCGCCGCGCGCCGCAGCTCAGCCTCCGGGCGCCCCCAGTGCCTCCCGGGCTGCACAGCCTCGGGGCCACAGCAGCTGCCCGCAGAACCGCGGTCGTCAGCGCCGTAGCCATGACGACAACCAACTCTTGCCCCGCAAGAGTGGCAGTCTGTCTGGAGCATCTGGCACTGGGGGGCTCTTAACTTGCCCTTGGGCGGGGCTGGACCGGGCCGGGGCGGGGTCCTGACAAGGGACCAGGAGTCACCCCTGGCTGCGTTTGAGGAGGGTCAGGCCATGAGTCAGGGGGCGGGGCCACCAGGCTTCCCCGCCCTTGGAGGAACTGAACCCACTATCGAGGGTCAGGGGCTGATATTAAATGTGGCGGGTTGTCTTTGATCTCCTGCCAAGGTAGGTTCCGGGGGCAGCTTTGGTAGTCTGCAGGGCCTTGGGTGATTGGCATTCTGACGAGGGAAGAAGGGACTGCAGGTGGCTTTGAGCACAGGGCTGGGCAGGCGGTTGGATGGAGGGAGCTGGAAAGAGTAGAAGCCGGAGGGCGGTGTGCCGGCTTGCTGGAGACCGTGGATGCCTCTGCCCTGCTGCCTGAGCTCAAAGAGGACCCTAATGAATGACGTTGAGGTTACCAGGGTTTGAAACTCCAGTCACTGGGTACCAGCTTGAGAAATTCTGTTATATCCTCAAAACACCCCCAAAAACTTCTAATACTTTAGTGTTAAGGTTTTTCTTTATCAAATATCACCTCTGGTAAAAATAAAATAAAATAGAGTTTTTCATCTTATTTTTTGAGATGGGGGTCACTCTGTTGCTCAGGCTGGAGTACAGTGACTCAATCATAGATCACTGCAGCCTCCACCTCCCAGGTTCAAGTGATCCTTTTGCCTCAGCCTCCTAAGTAGCGGGGACCACAAATGCACACCACTATGCCCAGCTAATTAAAAAAAAATTTTTTTTTTTTTGTAGAAATGGGTTTTCACCATGTTGCTCAGGCTGTTCTCAAACTCCTGAGCTCAAGCAGTCCTCCCACTTCTGCCTCCCAAGGTGCTGGGATTACAGGTGTGAACTACCTCGCTTGACTTCTTTAAACTTTTTAAACTTTAAATTTATCCATATTAGGTCTGTAACTAGGCCAGTTATTTGCCATAGCAGATGGCCTTAAGAATCAAGTGAGGAGGTGGGTGGATCATTTGAGGTCAGAAGTTCATGACCAGCCTGGCTAACATGGTGAAACCCCATCTCTACTAAAAATACAAAAATTAGCCAGGCAGTAGTGGCATGTGCTTGTAATCCCAGCTACTCACGAGACTGAGGCCAGAGAATCACTTGAGCTTGGGAGGAGGAGGTTGCAGTGAACCGAGATTGAGCCACTGCACTCCAGTCTGGGTGACAGAGTGAGACCCTGTCTGGAAAAAAAGAAAGGGTAAAAAAAGAATCAAGTGAGAAAAAAACATTGTTATTACATTCCAGCTGCATAGCTTGCTTGCTTTCTTGGTAACATAGAAGGTTAGCAGGTGCCATGTATTAAAGATACTCTAGCACCAAGCAAGGCCTTCTTTGTGGTAGAGAAACAGCTAACACGTGCAATGCTGGGCACTATGCAAGCACTTCACAAATAGTAACTCATTTAATCCAGTGACTACAGGATAGAGTCAGGATAGATGATTATTATTCCCATTTTACAGATGAGAAAATGAAAGTAGAGAAATATGTGAGGGTCAAGGTCACTCAGCTCACAAGCCATGGAGCTGGTCTAGGAAGCATAGCAGTTCTGCTCCAGCTCCACACTCTTAAGTTTTGGAAAGGACTTGAAAGGCTTGAAAACATTTACAGGATATGATTCAATGTTACTTCATACTGTGTCCATGTGCTGGGCACTGTCTGCTGCACGCATCCTGCGCTTGGGGACACTCTGATCCAGTCGGATCCTCTGTGGTTATAGAGGGGGAAAGAGGACCGACCCTCTGTTGTAGAGGGGAGGTGACCTGGCCAAGGTCACACAGTCAGACCCTAAGCACCCTGAGTTCCCAGTCCCGCTCCTCCCTTCCTTGCATGTAGTTTTGTGCTCCCCATGCTGGAGTCCTGACTCCTGAGGCTCTGCTTTATTGGGGAGCAGGTCTTGGGCTGCTTCCCTCCTGAGGATTCTCCATGGGAGGCCGAGTGAGAGCGCTCACCTATTTCTGGGATCTTTCCTGCAGTCCCCCACCCTTCCAACACACTGTCCCCAGTGGAAGACTCCCTAGTGGAAGGAGGGGCATACATGACCTCCTGATTGACTTGTATCTTTTCCCACTTAGAAGTCTTGAGTTCCAAGGCAAAGAATGAAGAAGGGCATGGACGGGCTGCACCCCCTACCATCTGGGGCCACTCCAGGGCCTTCTTTCTCTTCCCTCTTTACTCTCAGGCCCCCTCACACTCACACTTCTCAGAATCCAGCAGAGGAGGAGGTCTTAGCCCCTGAGAGCATAGTTTTCCTCTCCACTCCCCCAACCCAGATGTGCTTCCCTTTCCTAGTCTGCAAGGCCACCCCCACTGACCCCTCTCCACTCAGAATTCCTCCTTCTTGCCTCTGTCCTCTTTGATTCAGAATAGGGCTCCCTGAGGGCAAGGCTGGTACCTCCCTCTGACTGGGGGCTTCCTGGGGGCCCACCCACTTTGGTCCCTGTGTACTGAATCAGCTCCATTGCCCTGAGCCTGTGAAGCAGACACGGGCTGGGAAGCTGCTTCCAATTCCTTTGGGCTTCATCCCAGAGGGCCGTGTCCCCAGGCAGCCAATGGGGCCCAGGGATAGCAGAGTAGATGATTAACTCCAGGCCTATTGACCCTGGGGCCACTGTGTCCCCTCCACCTCCCCTCTGGTTGGGAATTGGCCCTGTTTTCTGGAGGAGAAGTGTGGGTGTCTGGGGTCAGCACTCCTACGCAGCCCGCCCCTCTGAGTTGAAGGCCTGCAGGATCATTGTTGCTGTGTGGGTCCCTTTCACATTTTTTCTTCCTCTAAAATGGGCTGATAGATTGTTAGAGCAGAGGCTGCCTGTCTCACCAGGCTTGAGTCTTGGAGATCCTGGGATCAGAGACGTGGCTTCCAGAAGGGTCCTGGGCCCTCAGCGAAGGAGCCAGGTTTAAGCCCAAGTCTTTCTTTCCCATACAGCCCTTCTTGGCTGGAGCTCAGCCCAGCAGGGCATGAATGTGACCGGAATCGGCCAGAGTGAGGGGCTGTGGTTGACATTGACAGTGCCACATCACAGCTCCTGAGGGGAGGCACACACCTATATGCACAGTACCAAATGCAGAGCCCCATAGTGTTGAAATGCAAACAGATATACAGTGTGTAGACACACAGGTGTACGGAGAGACACAGACACAAACTTGGAGACCCACACTACCATAGTCACACAGACACATCTCCACATAGAGGGATGTCTGCGTGTATGCATACAGGTGTACAGAGGTACACAGATCCACTCAAACACGTTTGCCCAGGCTGGGCGCTGTGGCTCACACCTGTAATCCCAGCACTTTGGGAGGCCAAGGTGGGTGGATCACTTGAGGTCAGGAGTTTGAGACCAGCCTGGCCAACATAGTGAAACCCCATCTCTGCTAAAAAAAAATACAAAAATTAGCTGGGTGTGGTGGTTGGTGCCTCTCAGCTACTCGGGAGGCTGAACCTGGGAGGTGGAGGTTTCAGCGAGCCAAGATTGTGCCGCTGCACTCCAGCCTGGGTGACAGAGTGAGACTCCACCTCAAAAAAAAAAAAGTGTGCACACTTACAGAGGCATACTCAGCAGCTATGTCATACAGGAACACATGGACAGAGACGTGGAAAGGCACCTAGAGCACACAAAAACACACCCAGAGGCGGGTGGACCACGAAGTCAAGAGACCGAGACCATCCTGGTCAACAAGGTGAAACCCTGTCTCTACTAAAAATACAAAAATTAGCTGGGCATGGTGGTGCGCGCCTGTAGTCCCAGCTACTCAGAAGGCTGAGGCGGGAGAATGGCTTGAACCTGGGAGGCAGAGGTTGCGGTGAGCCGGGATCGCGCCATTGCACTCCAGACTGGGTAACAACAGTGAAACTCCGTCTCAAAAAAAAAAAAAAAGAAAAGAAAAACACACCCAGCTGTGGCCATTGACAGCTACAGGATACTTTGACACACCCAGAGTAGACCTCCTGACAGTGCCATCTGCCGCTATCTACAAAAGCACACAGATACACCCAGGCCCAACCAAAGGCAGACGCGTGGCAGTCATGCTCATGTGACAGAAACCCTGATCAAATCCACCTTCTGTCTATTCTATGCCTGCACCACACAGCTGAACATGCGTGATGGCTACAGAAAGACATACAGCCAGGCACGGTGGCTCACGCCTATAACCCCAGCACTTTGGGAGGCTGAGGCAGGCGGATCACCTGAGGTCAGGAGTTCGAGACCAGCCTGACCAATTTGGTGAAACCCCATCTTTAAAAAAAAAAAAGAAAGAAAGAAATACAACCTCAACACCTGTCTCACTTTACATTTATGACCACAAGCTGGGCATAATGGTGTGCGCCTGTAGTCTCAGCTACTCAGGAGGTGAAGGTGGGAGGATCACTTGAGCCAGGGAGGGTGAGACTGCAGTAAGCTATGACCACACCACTGCACTCTAGCCTGGGCAACAGAATGAGGCCCTGTCTCAAAAAAAAAAAAGAAAAAAGAAAAGGGAAGCTCTCGAAAACACAGGCACCCATGTCTCTGCTCTCTACCTGTTCGTGTAGACACAGCCCAGGTGTCATCTAAAGCCAGTTCCTGCCCTGGTGCACAGGCCCCATCCCGTCCTTCCTCCTGAGCATTGCTCCAGAAAGTCTCCCCTCTGCTGCTCCACCATCAACATTCCCACCAGCGCATAAACACAGTTAGTCTCCATCCTAACAAAACTTCTGACTTCATCTCCCCCGAACCCCCAACCCCACTCCGGGATCAAGTAACTGCTGCCCCAGTTCTTTGCTTCTACTTCAAAATTCCTGAAAAAAGTGAACAAAGTTGCCATCTCCAGATCTTCCCTCCCATTCTCCTTTAGGTGCAATCCACTCGGGCCATTACCCCTACCCCTACCAGGGTCACTGTCAAGGTCACCAGTGACCACTGCATTGCTAAACCCAGGGTCAGTTCTCAGCCTTCTCCCCCTAAGCCTATTGGCTACCTTTGCCTCCCTCCTCCTCGATACCTGCTTCACCTGGCTTCAGGCTGCTCCCCCTCACACTCCCTTCCCGTTCCTCCTCTTTCTCCTGCTCTCTTCCTAATGGAGAGCCACAGGGCTTAGGCCGTGGTCCTTTTCTCTACTTTCTCTTTCAAGGGATCCTGTGTAGCTTTATGACTTAAATACCGTCTCTAAGCTGATGACTCTCATGTTTTCAATTTCAGCCCAGACCATTCTTCAGAACTCCAGATCTGTGTCTCTAATTACTGGACCCCTTGGATCTATTAATATAATAGACATGTAGTAGGCACCTCACATTCCAGGCATCTAAATCAGAGCTCCATTCCCCATGCTGCAGCCAAATCTACTTTACTCACATCTTCCCATCTCAGTTGATGGAAACTCAGTTTCCTGTTTTCTTAGAGGCATAAATCCATAATCAGCTTGGCATAGTGACTCATGCCTGTAATTTTGGCTACTTGGGAGGCTGAGGGAGGAGGATCTCTTGAGCCACGGAGGTTGAGGCTGCAATGAGCTATGAATACACCACTCTACTCCAGCCTGGACAACATGGTGAAACCCTGTTTCCTAAAAAAATACAACCTATGAGCCGGGTGTGGTGGCTCACGCCTGTAATCCCAGCACTTTGGGAGGCCGAGGTGGGCAGATCACCTGAGGTCGGGAGTTTGAGACCAGTCTGGCCAACATGGTGAAACCCGTTTCCACTAAAAATACAAAAATTATCTGGATGTGGTGGTGGGCGCCTGTAATCCCAGCTACTTGGGAGGCTGAGGCAGGAGAATGGCTTGAACCTGGGAGCTGGAGGTTGCAGTGAGCCAAGATCTTGCCACTGCACTCCAGCCTGGGTGACAGAGTAAAACTCAAAAGAAAAAAACATCTCAAAAGAAAAAAACAAAAAAAAACCCCAATGTATGGTCATTCTTGATTATTTTTTTCATACCCTATGTCCAATTAGTCAGTATATATTCTACCAATAAAATATATCCAGTATGCAATGTCTTGGATATACTGGAAGCCACCCTGAGTTGAAGAAATAGCTTCCTAAATGACCTTCTTGCTTCCATGTCTGCCTCCTAGAGTCTGTTCTCAACACAGCCGCCTCAATGATGTTTTGAAAGGTGAGTCCCATGGGCCATTCCTCTGTTCTCATCTCTCCTGGGTTCCATCTCATGGAGAGAAAAAGCCGAAGTCCTTGTGATTGCCCTGTACTTGTCTGACCATATCTCCTACTGCCCCTGCCCCACCAGCCAGCTCACTCCTCACCAGCCATGAGGACTCGTCACATTCCTTAAGCATGTCAGGTACAATTGCTTTTGCCTTGGCGCTGGCTGTGTCCTCTACTTGGGACATTTTCTGCAGGTGTCCCCATGTAACCTCCATCAGGGTTTGCTCAAGTGTCATCACCCTATTTCAAACTGGAGCACCCTCACCCCAGTGCTGTCCTTGTATCCCACCTCACTCTTTCCTTGTCTTTTCTACAGCATGATTGCCTTTTTTTTTTCTTTTTGAGATGGAGTTTTGCTCTTGTCACCCAGGCTAGAGTGCAATGGCATGATCTCAGCTCACTGCAACCTCTGCTTCTGGGGTTCAAGTGATTCTCCTGTCTCAGCCTCCTGAGCAGCTGCTATTATAGGTGCCTGCCACCATGCCTAGCTAATGTTTATACCTTTAGTAGAGACGGGGTTTCACCATATTGGCCAGCCTTGTCTTAAAATTCCTGACCTCAGGGGATCCACCCACCTCCACCTCCCAAAGTGCTGGGATTACAGGCATGAGCCACCACACCTGGCCACAATCACCTTTTAACACACACACACACACACACACACACACGCACACACACACACACACGTGCATATTTATCATGCCTGTGGTTGTTCCAATTACTCTGCTGCATTAAAATTACCCCAAGGCCGGGCACAGGGGCTCATGCCTGTAATCCCAGCACTTTGGGAGGTCAAGGCGGACAGACCACCTGAGGTCGGGAGTTAAAGACAATCTCCATCTCAAAAAATAAAAATAAAAAATTAGCCCGGGTGCAGTGGCTCACACCTGTAATCCCGGCACTTTGGGAGGCTGAGGCAGGCACATTGCTTGAGCTCAGAAATTTGAGACCAGCCTGGGCAAAAATTAGCTGGGCATGTAGTTTGCGCCTGTAGTTCCAGCTACTGGGGTGGCTGAGGTGGAAGGATGGCTTAAGCCCAGGAAGTGGAGGTTGCAGTGAACTGAGCCACTGCACTCCAGCCTGCACAACAGCAAGACCCTGTCTCAAAACAAAACAAAACAAAAACAAAACCAACAAAAACAAACAAAAAACCAGGCAAAAAGCAAGAAATAAAAAAATTAAAAATTAGGCTGAGCGTGGTGGCTCACGCCTGTAATCCAAGCACTTTGGAGGCCAAGGCGGGTGGAACTCTTGGGAGTTCAAGACCAGCCTGACCAACATGGTGAAACCCCATCTTAAAAAATATATATATATATAAAAATATAAAAAAATGAAAAGAAAAGAAAATGGAAAAAAATTAAAAATTAGCCAGGTTTATGGTGGTGCACACTTGTGATTCCAGCTACTTGGGAGGCTGAGGTGGGAGGATCACCTGAACCTGGGAGGTGGAGGTTGCAGTGGGCTGAGATTGCACCATTGCACTCCAGCCTGCATGACAGAGTGAGACCCTGTCTCAAAAAAGAAAAAAAATTATCCCAAAACCCCGTGTCTTGAAAGAACCATTTTATTTGCTCATAGTTGCTGTTCATGAGGATTCAGGAAGGGCTTGCCTGGTGGTTCTAGTTCAGAGTTTCTCATGTGATTGCAGTCAGATGATGGCTGCAGCTGGGACAGCAAGGGCAGGGCCTGGGGCAGCTGGGGCTGGACAGGCCCCATCCTGTGGGTTATAAGTGTGTCACGAGCCCACCAGACTCAAGGGAAGGGGTCATGGACTGCATTTCTTTTTTTATATATATATAAATTTTTTCTTTCTTTTTTTGTAGAGATGGGGTTTTGCTTTGTTGCCCAGGCTTGTCTTGAACTCCCGAGCTTGAGTGATCCACCTGCCTTGGCCTCCCAAAGTGCTGGGATTACAGATGTGAGCCACGGTTCAGCCTGCATTTCATTTCTCTTTTCTTTTCTTATCTTTTCATTGAGACAGAGTCTCACTCTGTCACCCAGGTTGGAGTGCAGTGGCTGCATCTCAGTTCACTGCAATCTCCACCTCCTGGGTTCAAGGGATCCTCTTGCCTCAGCCTCCCAGGTAGCTGTGACTACAGGCGCCTGCCGCCATGCCTGGCTAATTTTCATATTTTTAGTAGAGACAGTGTTTCACAATGTTGGCCAGACTGGTCTTGAACTCCTGACCTCAAGTGATCCACTCACTCCAGCCTCCCAAAGCACTGGGATTATAGGCACAAGCCACTGCTCCCGGCCCCGCCTGCATTTCTTGATAGGAGGTATCCGGGTCTCCTTGTGGAAAGGCATGTGGATGGGAGGTATTGTTATAACCATCTGTGAAAAATACAATTTACCATGCTTGGTTTTTTGTTTTTAAACCGCAATTGTTTATAGTATATCTTTCTCAATCCTGGCCCCCAACTATATTTTGGCAGCACTCCACAAGGGTAGATATAACTGTTCTGCTCATTGATCTATTTCCTATCTCAAACTTCTAGAATAGTGACTGGCATACAAGTGCTGGGCTCCCTAGGGGTCGATTAAAAAAAAAAATTATTGGTTGGGCCAGGTGGCTCATGCCTGTAATCCCAGCACATTGGGAGGCTGAGGTGGGCAGATTACCTGAGGTGGGAGTTCAAGACCAGCCTGACCAACATGGCGAAACCCCATCTCTATTAAAATACAAAATTAGCCGGGCGTGGTGGCACACACCTGTAATCCCAGCTACTCTGGAGGCTGAGGCAGGAGAGTTGCTTAAACCTGGGAGGTGGAGGTTGCGTTGAGCTGAGATCCTGCCATTGCACTCCAGCCTGGGCAACAAGAGTGAAACTCCATCTCAAAAAAAAAAAAAAAAAAATTATTGAATGAATAAAGAGAGAACAGAAGTCGTCTGGGTGCAGTGGCTCATGCCTGTAATTCCAGCACTGGGAAGCTAAGGCGGGAGGACAGCTTGAGCCCAGAAGTTGGAGACCAGCCTGGTTAACAAAGGGAGACCCTATCTCTACCAAAACAAGAAAAAAAAAAAAGTGGGCATAGTTGTGGCCACCTGTAGTCCCAGCTACTTGGGAGGCTGAGGTGAGAGAATCGCTTGAACCTGGGATGTGGAGGTTGCAGCGAGCCGGGATCATGCCACTGCACTCCAGCCTGGGTGACAGAGTGAGACGCCATCTCAAACAAAACAAAGCAAACCAAAACAAAATAACTGAAACAATAAAATGATTAACTAATGCAAATTTCATATGGTTCTACTTAATATTTTCATGTCCCAAGGTAAGATTAACGTGTGGATAGGAGATTGTCGGGTGCAGTGAGCCATGATTGCACCACTGAACTCCAGCCTGGGGGACAGAGCAAGACTTTGTCTCAAAAAAAAAGAAGAAAAAAACATTTCAGTTCCAAGCAGTCCACAAGCTTCTTGTCCAGCAGGGGCTTTCTATTCTCTGCCGCGTTCTCTCTGGGCTCCCTGGGGGTTGGTTAAGAGATTTTCAGCTGCTTAAGAGGGATGTTCTAGCCCGGCCAACACAGAGAAATCCTGTCACTACCAAAAATGCAAACAAATTAGTCAGCCGTGGTGATACACACCTGTGTTCCCAGCTACTCGGAAGGCTGGGGTGAGAAGATTGCTTGAGACTGGGAGGCAGAGATTGCAGTGGGCTGAGATCACGACACTGTACTCCAGCCAGGGTGATAGGAGTGAGACCCTGTCTAAAAAAAAAAGAAGAAAAAGAGCTCAGAGAGGTAGGAGTAGGAGGTGGGAGTCCCACCAGGAGACACTCAGAATCCATGAGCGGAGGTGGTTCAAGAAGTGTGGGGCAGCCCCCATCCCCCACCCATGTAAATGCCTCAGAGACAGAGGCCAATTGGGCTTGCTTCACTCATCAGTGACTTCTCCATTTGGGTGGGGTGGTGGAGGTAGGGTGGAGGGGACCAGATGGCAGGGGGAGGGGACGGTCCTGGGATGAGACCATGGCAAGGAACTCCTGGAGAAATTGTGGCTGGCGAAGAAGCAAAGTGTGGGCCATAGCATTATGCGGGGAGCTGGTTAGAAATGCAGGATATGGGGCCCATGCTAAGCCTTCTGAATCAGAATCCACATTTGAATGAGATCCCCAGGGTATATGCATTACGATCTGAGAAGTAGTGGGACAGAGAGAGGTGCTGGTTTCTAGAGATGAGGAGAAGTGGGCTTTCCATATGGGAATGCTCACCTGATAAGCTGGAGGCAGAGGGAGCAGGGGAGAGTGGGGCACTGGAGGTTCTGGGGTGGAACTGTTAAATCGTGGAGTGTTGTGTGTGAATGCTTATGGCTGTTCGGGGCTGGGGTGTCATGTGCGTAGTGTAGTGGCACGTGGTGTTTCCATGTCCCATGGCTGAAGTCTCCTGGAGGACTTTCTGCCTGTGTGTTCTTTGGAGGAAAGAGGAGTGTGTAGAGGTGTTGCGTGTCTGTGCCTGTGTGAGTGAGGTGTGGGGTAGGGTTCAGGTGTGTCTTTGGTGTTTTTTTGTGTGTGTGTTAAAAATCGTCAACTTGGCTGGGTGTGTTGGCTTACACCTGTAATCCCAGCATTTGGGGAGGCAGAGGTGGGAGGATCGCTTGAGTCCAAGAGTTTGAGACCAGTCTGGGTAGCATAGCGAAATCTCATCTCTACAAAAAATTTAAAAATTAGCTGGGCTTGGTGATGCTTGCCTGTAGCTTGAGCTTCTCAGAAGGCTGAAGAGGGAGAATGGCCTAAGCCCAGGAAACAGAGGCTGCAGTGAGCTGGGATGGGCCACTGCACTCCAGGCCTGGGCTAGGAAGCCAGAGATCCTGTCCCAAAAAACAAAACAGTCCAGCCTCGGTGGCTCACGCCTGTAATCCCATTGCTTTGGGAGGCGGAGGCGGGCGAATCACTTGAGGTCAGGAGTTGGAGACCTGCGTGGCCAACATGGCTCTACAAAATATACAAAAAATTACCTGGGTGCGCCTTTAGTCCCAGCTACTCAGGAGGCTGGGGCAGGAGGATTGCTTGAACCCGGGATGTGGAGCTTGCAGTGAGCCGAGATCGTGCCTCTGCACTCTAGCCTGGGTGACAGAGTGAGACACCACCTCAAACAAAACAAAACAAAACAAACGAAACAACAAAACGGTTAATGTAAATTTCATATGGTTCTACTTAATATTTGCATGTCCCAGGCTGAGCGCGGTGGGTCACGCCTGTAATCCCAGCACTTTGGGAGGCCGAGGCGGGTGGATCACGAGGTCAAGAAATCGAGACCATCCTGGTCAACATGGTGAAACCCCGTCTCTACTAAAAATACAAAAATTTAGCTGGGCACGGTGGCGTGTGCCTGTAATCCCAGCTACTCAGGAGGCTGAGGCAGGAGAATTGCCTGAACCCAGGAGGCGGAGATTGCGGTGAGCCGAGATTGCGCCATTGCACTCCAGCCTGGGTAACAAGAGTGAAACTCCGTCTCAAAAAAATATATATATATATTTGCATGTCCCAAGGTAAGGTCAACGTGTGGGTAGGAGATTGTGGGGTATCGGGGTTCAGGAAAATGTCCTAAGGATGAATACTGAACCTCTTGGACTCGGAACTTCCGGCGCGCAGGTCCAGCCTCCAAAATACCCCCAGGTTCCTTCAGTGCATGGAGGACGCGGATTCCACTTTGCGCCTCAGGTTGTAATGACAAACAGTTGCCACCAAGGGGCGATGCCGGCCCGGCCACGGGATGCGAAGTCCCAGGTAGTCCCGGACCGGCCGCGTGAGGTCCGCCTGCCGTGCGGGGACCCGCGGAGTGAAGCGATCCTCCCTCGGGGCTAGTGGGAACCAGCCAGGGTAGCGGGGCTGGAGCGACTCCTGAACCCCTGGTGCTCAGGCCTTTCCCCCGCGGCCCTGGCCACCCCCGGCCCCAGACAGCGCCCTCCCGTTCGCCAGCCGCAGGCAGGTCGCTGTATCACATCCCGAGACCCTAGCTCTCTTCCGGGAGAACGGAGCTCGTGGATGGGGGAGTGAGGGTGCGGCCTAACGGGGCAGTCAGGGGCAAAGGCGTTGAGAAGAGATTTTTTTTTTTTTTTTATTAAGATGAGGTTTCACCATGTTGGCCAGGCTGGTCTTGAACTCCTGACCTCAGGTGATCCACCCACCTTAGCCTCCCAAAGTGCTAGGATTACAGGCGTGACCCACCGCGCCTGGCTTTAAATTTTTTAATTTTAATATTTATTTATTTATTTATTTAATAGAGATCCACCTATCTCGGCCTCCCAAAGTGCTGGGATTATAGGCATGAGGCACCGCTCCCGGAGAGGAGGTATTTTTAATAGAGACAGGATTTCACCATCTTGGCCAGGCTGGTCTCGAACTCCTGACTTCAGGTGATCCGCCCACTTCGGCCTCCAAAAATGCTGGGATTACAGGAGTGAGCTACCGTGCCTGGTTGAGAGGTTGCTTTTTTGTTTTGTTTGAGGTGGCATCTCACTCTGTCACCCAGGCTGGAGTGCAGAGGCACGATCTGGGCTCACTGCAAGCTCCACATCCCGGGTTCAAGCGATCCTCCTGCCTCAGCCTCTTGAGCTTCTCAACGGGTTGGACCAGTGTACATTCTCACTAGCCACAAGCCAGCCAGTGTGCCTATTTTCCTGTACTCCTGCCAGCTGTGAGCTTGATGTATTTGTTTTGGAAATCTTACCAGGTAAAACAGGGCATCCTGTTTTGCCTTTTTTGGTTGCTAGTGATGCTATGGTTCCTTGCTAGTGGACCTGTCTGTTCATGTCCATTTATCTTTGGGGGATCCTAATGTCTTACTTATAGATTTGTATATTAATTTTTTTTAAAGAGAAAGCCTCTTGGTCTATCTCCCAGATTGGAGTGCAGCGGTGTGATCATAGCTCACTGCAGCCTCAAACTCCTGAGCTCAAAGGATTCTCTCACCTCAGCCTCCCAAAGTTCCGGGATTATAGGTCTGAAGCTACTGTGCTAGCCCTGTATTAACCCTTTGTCACGTCTGCCATCTGAATTTTTCTTAGTCTATTGACTCCTTTATTTAAAAAAAAACAGTTATTGAGAAATGCAAATCAACACTGCCTCATACCCATCAGAACAGCTAATAATCAGTGTTGGCGAGGATGTGGAGAACCTGAAATCCTTGTGCACTGTGGGTGGGAGTGTGACATGGCATAGCTGCTATGGAAGCAGTATGGCAGTGCCTCCAAAAATTAAGATGGCAAATTTTACGTTATGTGTTTTTTACAATTAAAAAAAATACTAGGGCTGGGGGCAGTGGCTCACACTTGTAATCTCAGCACTTTAGGAGGCCGAGGCAGGCAGAACACTTGAGGTCAGAAGTTCAAGACCAGCCTGGCCAACATGGTGAAACCCCATCTCTACTAAAAATACAAATGTTAGCCTGGCATGGTGGTGTGTGCCTGTAGTCCCAGCTACTCAGGAGGCTGAGGTGAGAGAATTGCTTGAACCCAGGAGGTAGAGGTTGTGATGAGCCGAGATTGTGCCTTTGCACTCCAGCCTGGGTGACAGAGTGAGATTCTGTCTTAAAAAAAAAAAAAAAAAAAAAGGTAGAAAACCAGAAAATATAACATCCATTAAAAAGAAGAAAAATGTTATTGAGTTCTACTTTGTGTTAAATATCTTTTGCTGGCCATGGAGATGATCAAAACAATAAACTGTCACAGCGCCCGTGGTCCATGGGGATGGGATAGAAAGAAATCCTCACAACACGGTTTCAACTCTGCTCTGAGAAAGGAAGAGAGGATTGAGTGTCCTGGAGTACTCAGGGGTGACAGTCAACCCAGGGCAGGTGAAGTGGTCAGGGACACTTCCCCGGGCAGCTGAACTGAGGATAAATTTAAGTTAGCCTGGCAAAGTGAGGTGGTCCGATCTGTGATCTTAGTTACGCTTTTATGACGTGCAGACCTGTTTAACGCTTGTACAGGCAAAAGGTTGTTGACCTTTCTCTTTATGATTTCTTCCAGAGCTTTTGCGCTCGTAAAGCTCCCTTTCCGCAAGAGGTCTGATGATTCCATTTCTTCCTGTTTTTCCACAGTTTGATTTATTTTTACATTTAACTCTTTAATCTACCTGGAAGTTATTTTGATGATTGGTAGTGGGATGAGCCCATAGTGGGAGGATGAAGAGGCAGAAATGGGAGCAAATGTCTTCATTCTGCTGCCCTTCGTCCTTACTTGGTGGCTCTAGGGCTCCAACCAGTCACCTTCTCCCCTCCCCGCGGTTGTTTCAGTAATGGGTGAGTGGGAGGGTGTGTGGCTGCAGCCCTGGGTGACTGGAGGGGATGGTCCAGTAGACCACGTTGGTCTGAAGCAGGAGGGATCAGAGCAGACTGCTTCGAGGACTCCTGGCATAGAGACTGGACAGGACAGATGGAGGCATATATCCCACCTCGCCTGTCCATCCTTGCTACCCACGTGCTCCGTCTCCATCCTTGCCCTCTTCCTTCCTTCCTTCCTCCCTATTGATAATTTTAGTTCTCTGTTTATCTGTCTTTTTTTTTTGAGACGGAGTTTCGCTCTTGTTACCCAGGCTGGACTGCAATGGCACGATCTCGGCTTGCCGCAACCTTTGCCTCCTGGGTTCAGGCAATTCTCCTGCCTCAGCCTCCTGAGTAGCTGGGATTACAGGCACACGCCACCATGTCCAGCTAATTTTTTGTATTTTTAGTAGAGACGGGGTTTCACCATGTTGACCAGGATGGTCTCGATCTCTTGACCTCGTGATCCACCTGCCTCAGCCTCCCAAAGTGCTGGGATTACAGGCTTGAGCCACCGCGCCCGGCCCTGTCTTTTTTTTTTTTAGACGGAGTTTTGCTCTTGTTGCTCAGACTGGAGTACAATGGTACAATCTCGGCTCACTGCAACCTCCACCTCCCGCGGTCAAGCAATTCTCCTGCCTCAGTCTCCTGAGTAGCTGGGATTACAGGCATGCGCCACCACGCCTGGTGCATTTTGTATTTTTAGTAGAGACGGAGTTTCTCCGTGTTGTTCAGGCGGGTCTAGAACTCCCAACCTCAGGTGATCTGGCCACCTTGGCCTCCCAAAGTGCTGGGATTACAGACATGAGCCACTGTGCCCAGCCATCTGTTTGTTTTGGACTGTATTCCCTGCTGGACTTTAAGCTCTTGGAGGGCACATGCCATGTCTGTTTTGCTCAGAGCAATGGGCACTGGTCTCTTCTCAGTGTCTGGAGCAAGGACTGGCACAGAGGAGGGGCCCAGTGAATGTTGGTTGGATGAAAAACGGGAAGAAATGGCATCTTCGTACCAGCTCCACAGAGGTGTGGCATGTGCGAAGCTGGGAAGAGTGGTCATTCTGAGCTGCCTGCTCCACCCTGCAGATGGATTGCTGGATGGGGGACTGAGGATCCAGAACCCTCAGCTTGGGTACCTCTCAAAGTCTGGTCTTTGGCCTGAATTCCATCAGTGGCAGGGAGGCTGAGAGGCTGGGAGTTTCCCTCGCCCAGACGCCTTTTGTAGCTGAAGTCCTGGGGCAGAGGCTATGGGCTGGGCCCAGAGGAAATAGAGCTGCGGAGACAGGGCTGGAGTCCTGGAGGCGGCTGCTCCTGATGAAGCTCAGTCTCAGGGGCTCAGAAACATTCATTACAGGAGGAGAAGTAATTAAGTCAGATAGCAGCAGCAGGGAGGGAGGAAGGGACAGAGGCCTCATTTTCTCAGGAGGCTCCAGGTGCAATTAATAAGGGCAAGGGAGGGGTGATCTCTGCCCAGTCTGGGAATATTGGTATAGAGACATGGCTTCAGGGCCACAGTCACCACATCTGTGCTGACCACTAGAGGAGGGGTGGACACAGGGGCCCGAGGAATGTGTTAGCATCTGGCTTCATAAAGCCAGGGCCAGACCGGCCTGAGCTGAGCCCTGGTGTTGCCATTGACTTGCTGGAGGAACTTGGGCAGGTCAAATAACATCTCTGAGCCTCAGTTTCCCTATGAGTAACATGCGGCTAATAACATGGACCTCATAGGATTGCTGTGGGATTAAATGTAAAATGCTTAGCAGTGTGTTTGTCATACAACAAACCTGGGATGATAGAGCTGGGATCCCAAAAACAGTTTGTGACAGCTGGGCCTGAGAATCCATGTGTCAGCAGGTGTGTGGCAGAGGGCAGGAACACGCAGCTGCCCTGATGGTGGGCCCTGGTTTCTGACTCCTGAGGCAGACAGCAGCCCCGCGAAGGGTATAATGAACACTACTCTGTGTTTTTCCTCCAATATCTGTGGTCCTTACATGACCTTGCAAGGCTATTATTGTTCTTTCCATTTACAGATGAGGAAACCAGGGCTCGGGAAGCCAAAGTGGCTTGCTGAAAATCAGTGGGCTGTAGAGCTGGAATTTCAGTTGAGGCCTGTCTGGTGCCATAATACTCAAAGTCTCCTTTTGTTTAAGCTGCAAGACTACAGAAGCTTGGGGTACACAAGAAGCCACATGACCCGGTCTTGGGGTGAACCATGGAGAAAAACAAGCACTGACCTCTCAGGCACACCCCATGCCACCTGTCTTAGACATGCATGTGGGCACATGTCTTCAGGAAGGAAAGACCTAGAATGTTCACATTCTTTTTTTTTTTTAGACAGTTTTACTCTGTCACCCAGGCTGGAGTGCAGTGGTGTGATCTCGGCTCACTGCAACCTCTGCCTCCCAGGTTCAAGTGGTTCTCATGCCTCAGCCCACTAAATAGCTGGGACTACAGGTGCCCACCACCACACCTGACTAATTTTTATATTTTTGGGTAGAGAAAGGGCTTCACCGTGTTGGCCGGACTGGTCTTGAACTCCTGACCTCAAATGATCCACCCAGCTCACCTCCCAAAGTGCTGGGATTACAGTGTGAGCCACAACACCCTGTCCAGTTCTCATTTCTTCTGTTTGATTTTCTTCTTCTCAATGAAAAGTTTTTTGATTATACAAGTAATGAATGTTCATTATAAACTGCGTAAAAGCTACAGAAAGATATACAGAAAACGTCACTGCTCTCACCCTGAGAGATAGCCACTCTTAATGTTTTCTTTCTTTCTGGTTTTTTTTTTTTTTTTTGAGACAGAGTTTTGCTCTTGTTGCCCAGGCTGGAGTGCAATGGCAGGATCTCAGTTCACTGCAATCTCTGCCTCCCAGATTTAAGTAATTATCCTGCCTCAGCCTCCCAAGTAGCTGGGATTACAGGCATGCACCACTATGCCTGGCTAAATTTGTAATTTTAGTAGAAATGGGGTTTCACTATGTTTGGTCAGGCTAGTCTTGTTCTCCTGACCTGAGGTGATCCGCCCACCTCAGCCTCTCAAAGTGCTGGGATTACAGGCATGAGCCACCACGCCTGGCCAACTTTTTCTTATTTAGAATACCCCTACAGGACTTTTCTTCCTGTATGTAGACTTTTTTTTTTTTGAGATGGAGTTTCACTGTTGTTACCCAGACTGGAGTGCAATGGCACGATCTCGGCTCACCGCAACCTTCGCCTCCTGGGTTCAAGCAATTCTCCTGCCTCAGCCTCCCGAGTAGCTGGGACTACAGGCGTGCACCACCATGCCCAGCTAATTTTTGTATTTTTAGTAGAGACGGGGTTTCACCTTGTTGACCAGGATGGTCTCGATCTCTTGACCTCATGATCCACCCGCCTCAGCCTCCCAAAGTGCTGGGATTATAGGCGTGAGCCACTGCGCCCGGCAGTATTTTTTATAAAATTGGAATTATTGTATACAAGTATTTTTTGTATTCTGCTTTCTCCCATAAAACCATGTCATAAATATTTCCATATCATCTAACATTTTTCCAATACATGATTTTTAATGATTCCTTTGGAATATTACACCTCATTTATACTATAATTTGTTGATGGACATTTGGAAATTTGTTCTGTTTCCTATTTTGTGTGTGTGCTACTGCTAACCACATTGATGAATATCCTTGTGCTGTCTCTGGATATATTCACTAGTTACATTCACAAACATGGAGACCCTGGATAGAAGGAAAGGTACATTTACCCTAACAGTAAATAACCCATTACGTGGAGGTTGCAGTGAGCCAAGATTGCCCCACTGCATTCCAGCCTGGGCATTGTCATTTAAAAACATCTTTGTGACTGTAATCCTAGCACTTTGGGAGACTGAGGCAAGGATCTCTTGAGGACAGGAGCTCCAGACCAGCCTGGTCTATGAGTATAGTGAGACCTCATATCTACAAAAATTAAAAAACTAGCTGGGTGCGGTGGTACGCACCTGTAGTCCCAGCTACTTGGGAGGCTGAGGTGCGAGGGTCACTTTAGCTTAGGAAATTAAGGTTGCAATAAGCTGTGATCACGCCACTGCACTTGAGCTTGGTGACAGAGCAAGACCTTGTTTCACTTATTTAAAAATAATAAAAGAAAAATGAAAGTAAATGGGGGTCTCTGTCGTTTTCTTATTATTTGTAGGTACTCTTTGTATATTCCAGATCTTAGTGCTTCTTTGGTTTTATATGTTGTGAATGTTTTCTTAATTTTGAGAGTTGCCTTTTAATTAATTTTTTATTATACAGAGAAGCCTTACATTTTAATGTGGTAAAATTTATAAACCTTTCCTTTGTATTTCCTTCATTTGTATATTTAGAAGAGCCTTTCCTTTTTCATTATAAGTCATATAGCAACTTTTCTACAACTTCAGAAGAGAAACAAACAAAGTTATGCCCGGTTCCATCATCTCCTGCAGCCAGCCAGGATTTAATTAAGAGCAAAATCGAGATTTAATGAGCAGGTCAAGGCCTGGTGTAGATTTAGATGATCCATTTCAATAACCTCAGAGCTGACTGGTTATTCAATAACCTCAGTGCCCGACACCCTGATGCAGTGGGCAGGGTGTGGTTGTGGCAGTGCAGAGGACTGCCTGGTATGGGCCTTCCAGGCTGTGCCCCTTTCTTCACCTGTAAAGGAGGAGGTGGGACTAATGCGCTGCTGTCTTAGGAGGCAGGTGCAGACCCTGGTTCAAATCCCTGCCAGGCCAGTGGCCAGCTGCAAGCCCTAAGGTTTCCGCCTCTGCAAAACGGGGGAAACAGTGCCTCCCTCACTGAATAGTTGGGACAATGAAATCAGATGGCAGTCATGCTTCTCAGGCAGGCCCGTGCCCCAGTTCAGTTAGATATTATTATAGTTATTGCTTATTATTGGTGGTATTGATGGTAGCTGTGTTTAGGAATTCCCAACGAGCCTCCTGCTCCCACCTGCTGTGAATCCAGATCAAGAGGTGGGGCTCTGGCTGTGTAGACTGCCACAAGGGGAAGGAGGCCAGGACTGACCGGGCACCGGGGTCGGCCAGGCTGAGGCCACATCCCGGCAGCGCGGAGGGGAAGGGAGCAGGGCTGACCCGGAGGCTGCGAAGGCTCCTGGCAGACCCGGAGCTGGCGCTCCCCCAACACCGACCCCACCGCTTTTCCGATCCGAGGGGAGGGGCTGCCCCGCCGCTCCCTCGGGTCCTTAGCGACGGCCGGATAAGCGCAGGCGATAAGGGCTTCCGGTGGCCGGGGAGCGCAAATGGGGCGGCGCGGCGGCGGTTCCGGCGGATCCGGGCGCGGTGTTTGCGGGAGATAAGCGCGCGGCCGCTGCGTCCCGCTGGGTACACAGTCACCACTTAGCTGCGCAAACAGCAGCCGCTCGCCTTGGGACAGCAGCCGCGCCGGCACCGGACACGCGGCCTCTGCGCGCGCCGGGGGAGGACCCCGGGAGGCCGGTGGGGTGTGACAGCGGCGTCACCCGCCAGACCCGCGCGGGATCCGCGTGGGGGCCTGGGGCTGTGACAGCCCCGGGCACGAGCCTGCGGGAGAGTGGACGTGCACTGGCCAGCCGATGTGCGCCTAAGGCCCGGCGGCGGGGAGCGTTGGTGCCTGAGTTTGTGGAATGAGGGCGGTGGGTGAACTAGTGGTGTCTGAGGGGCTGTTCCCAAGATGTGTGTGCCTGGGGGGCCTTGAGAGAGCCCCCAAGGGTGGTCTTCATCTCTGCAGTGTCCCCTGTAGCTGGGCCGCTCCCCATCAGTCCTCATTCTCCTCCCCTTGGGGGCAGGCACCCAGATCCCTAAATTCCCAGAAAAGGCTAAAGGTTCCGGTTCTCAGCAGGACTGGGTCTGTGGGACACAGAGCAGGCCGCAGAGCTGGGGCTCCGTCAGGCAGTGGTCGGGGTTGGAGAGCCAGTGGAGGGCCACCCAGCACCTCTTTACTGCCTCCCTTATCTCGGGGCATCAACCCCAAAACCCTCCTTGGCCCCTGTCTCCTACTCCAGCTGCGTTTTTTTTTTTTTTTTTTTTTTTTAAGACAGAATCTCCCTCTGTCACCCAGGCTGGAGTGCAATGGGGTGATCTCTGCTCGCTGCAACCTCTGCCTCCTGGGTTCAAGGGATTCTCTTGCCTCAGCCTCCCCAGTAGCTGGGATTACAGGCATGCACCACGAAGACACCTGGCTAATTTTTGTATTTTTAGTAGAGACAGGGTTTCACCACGTTGGCCAGGCAGGTCTCAAACTCCCAACCTCAGATGATCCTCCCACCTTAGCCTCCCAAAGTGTTGGGATTACAGGTGTGAGCCACTGCATCCAGCGTTCAGCTGCTTCTGGCACCCCAACTGGCTACAGATTTGGGGCCACCACTCTCCTCCTCCTCCTTAGAACACTCCTTACCAAAGGTCATCTGAAGAAGAAACCCTCTTATCCAGGACAAGATGAGCAGCTCCCTCCAGCCAAGAGTAGCCTGTTGAACAAAGACTGACCCCAGGCATCAGGCTCAGGCACCCAGTTGAGCCCTGAGTCCAGCCTGTCCCATCTTTAGGCACAAGCCTTGATGACATTTCATGAGCTTGAAAGACTTTTTCCAGTCCTGTTGGGTCCTGTCCATTCATGCCTGTTCCTGCCATGTGGCCCTAGTCTCCCTGCTGCTACCATAACCTTGGCTAAACTCTTTCTCTGGCTTTTGCCTGACTCTGCTTGAAAGCAAGCCTGCCAGGTACAAGCCAGGTACAAGTTCAGTTTGTGCACTGCACAAGAGTGTCACACCTTGGGGCATGGTTCACATTGTAGATAAGTGATGTACATGAGTGTGCACTGTCCTTCCTGAATCAGTAGGGGCGAGTCTTCTTACAAAAACACACACAGGCATTCAGGGCCATGCATGAGGAGACATACTGACTCATGTGTGTACATGTGGTCTTGCCCCAGCCTCACCTCACTCCAGACTTCTGAGGTGGTTTCTCCTGCTGGCCTGACACTCTCAGAGATGGGATTCCCAACCCATCCACTCTGAAGTGGGGTTGCTTACTAGTTGGCACTGACCTGTCATTCAGAGTTGGCAGGGCTCTGGGGAGCTCCCCTGGACAGAGCTGCGCAGAGCTAAGAAGTGGTCTATGAAGAGGTAATTTGATCTAATTGCTCGGAGGATGCAGATGTTCTGGCTGCTGATAGAAAATGTTCGTGGAAAGTGATACATTGGACTATATTGATCATACCATTGAGAGAATGGAAAGGCAAGCCACAGAGTGGGAGAAGATACTTGTGAGGGACTCATTTCCAGAAACTATATAGAACATTTACACATCAATAAGAAAAGGTGGACAATTCAAAAGAAAAATGGGCAAAAGGCTTGATCAGACAACTCACAACAGAGGATAACCAAATGGTTAATAAACATATGAAAAGGGCCAGGTGCGGTGGCTCCCGCCTGTAGTCCCAGAACTTTGGGAGGCTGAGGTGGGTGGATCATGAGGTCAGGAGTTCAAGACCAGCCTGGCCAACATGGTGAAACCCTGTCTCTACTAAAAATGCAAACATTAGCTGGATGTGGTGGCTCGTGCCTGTAATCCCAGCTACTCAGGAGGCTGAGGCAGGAGAATTGCTTGAATCCCGGAGGCAGAGATTGCAGTGAGTTCAGATTGCCATTACATCCCAGCCTGGGCGACAAAGCAAGACTCTGTCTAAAAAAAAAAAGAAAGAAGGGGTCCAAAGTGGCTCCCGCCGGAGGTCATGGCGCTTGCGAAGGTGAGGTCATCAGTTCAAGGCTAACCTGAGCAACCTCATAAGCTCAAACTGATTGGGGGAAAAAAAAAAAAGAAAGAAAAGACGCTCTTTTAAGCAATCATCAGGAAAATGGAAATTAAAGCCACAGTGAGCTACCACTACCCATCCACCAGAATGACTAAAATGAAAAGACAGGCCGGGCTCGGTGGCTCACGCCTGTAATCCCAGCACTTTGGGAGGCCGAGGTGGGCTGATCACCCGAGGTCAGGAGTTTGAAAACAGCCTGGCCAACATGGTGAAACTCTATCTCTACTAAAAATACAAAAATTAGTGATGCGTGGTGATGGGTGACTATAATCCCAGCTACTTGGGAGGCTGAGGCAGAAAACTGCTTGAACCCAGGAGAAGCAGGCTGCAGTGAGCTGAGATTGTGCCACTGCACTCCAGCCCGGGCGACAGAGTGAGACTCTGCCTCAAAAAAAAGAATCCTATGTGATTCCACTTATATGTTAGAAATCAGGAAAAACGGTTCTCCTCAGCAGGGAAGGGATGGGAAGGGCAGGGACACTGGGAGGACTTCCTGGGGGTTTGTGATGTTCTGTTTCTTAGGCTGGGTCCTGGCTGTGCTGATGCATTTCATTTGTGAAAACCCATTGAACTGAGCATTTACAATCTGTGCACTTTGCTGTAGGTGTGCTGGTTTTCCATAAAAAGTTGAAACTGTGTTTTGACATTTATGGAGCTACCGTTTGGGTAAATTGAAGCCATGTGTCACTGATGAAACTCTCTTGGCCCTTATGTTCCCTCCCCTGTCTCCCCCTCTTCTATCCCTGGCCTCATCTAGCTCCCCACACATCCCGCTGGTCTGCTTCTGATTGCACAGGATATGCAGTTATATACATATATATATATATATATATATATATTTTAGACAGAGTGTCACCAGCACCCAAGCTGGAGTGCAGCGGTGCCATCATAGCTCACCGTAGCCTTCATCTCCCGGCATCAAGTGGTCCTCCTGTCTGAGTCTCCTGAGTAGCTGGGACTACAGCGTTTGTTTGTTTTTTTCATCTTTATTAGAGAAGAGGTCTCATTATGTCATCCATAACATGTATTTATGTTAGAGAAAGAAGTCCTTTAAGTTTTTTCCCCACAAACTGCTGTATAGGCAGGTGTAGTCGACGTCTGGAAGCCCTGCTTTCCCTGATGTTTTATCAGTTTGAGATTAGGTTCAGCTGTGAGTGAAGAGAAATTGCAACGCACCAGTGCCTGAAATCAGGGATTCTCAAATTTAAGCATCAGAATCACTTGGAGGGCTTGGTAAGACTCAGACTGCGGGGCCCTCCCTCCCTCCCTCTCTTCCTTCCTTCCTTCCTTCCTTCCTTCCTTCCTTCCTTCCTTCCTTCCTTCCTTCCTTCCTTCCTTCCTTCTTCCCTCTCTCTCTCTCTCTCTCCTTGTTTTCTTTCTTACAGGGTCTTGCTCTGTCACCCTTATGTATGATGGCACAATCATGGCTCACTGCAGTCTTGACCTCCTGGGCTCCTCCCATCCCAGCCTCCCAAGTAGTGTGGATTACAGGTGTGTGCCATCATGAGTGGCTAATTTATTTTTTGGTAGAGATGGGGTCTCCCCCTGTTGCCCAGGCTGGTCTTGAACTCCTGGGCTCAAGCAATCCACCCACTTTGGCCTCCCAGAATGCTGGGATTATAGGTGTAAGCCACTGTGCCCGACCAACATTCACTTTGGTACACGTTTTATTATGCAACCTCAAGAGGTTCACAGACCCCTGAGATTCACTGAGGAACCCCATTTAAAAATCCTTGTCATAGAGGAAATCTCCATTTAAGCAGTGTTTTTAGGAGCCCCAGGCCCTGGGACAGCAGTTTCAGGAGGTTTTCCTGAATAGCACCAACTCTGAAGTGAGTGTTCTAGGTGGGAAGACCCCTGTGGCAGTGGCATAGGTGGCTGAGATGGTGCTGCAGTTTCAAGGGACCCCAGAGCTGGGCTGAAGACACAGAGTAGGGTGAAGGTAAGGAGGAGAAAGTGGATAGAGGGACAAGGGGCATGGGGCAGGAGGGGTCAGGAATGCACATGCCAAGGAACTGCATGTCAGCAGCACCCGTGTCAGGCAGGCAGGCACTGGGACACCTGCAACGTGTTTCTAGCTGGGGCGGCATCTTTGCGTGAGGTCCTGTTCGAGGGGCTTCCAGGAGAGGGCCCTGGAACGCTAGTCTCCAGGTCACTGGCTTGGGCCTCATTCTCCCTAGGAGGCGGCAGAAAGGTGGGAGTGGTCGTTTTCTTGTTTTCTTCTCTTTCTGCTGTCACCTTCCACCCACCTCTCTGATGGATGGCAGAGACTGAGTCCTGGTTAATGGCTTTTCACGGAGCCTGGAAATAATGAAGCTGCTAACAAGGGCCTGGGTGAATGAATTGCTGTCTCTGCCTCCCTCTCTCCCTCCCTCCCTCTCCCCCGCTGAAGGCCATGGAGGAGGCCACGGGCAGTGCAGCAGCTCCTGAACACTAGGGAATGGGGATTGAAAGATGGGGCCCGTCACCCTAGGCCAGGAAGGCAGTGTGGGGAGACATGAGAGGGTGGAGATAAGCACTGGGGAGAAGCATATGTAGAGAGGCAGTTGGTGAGAATTGTGGAGAAATGTGGGGACAGGCTGGTGGCAGAGAAGTGAGCAAGAGTGAGAAGAGATTTGTATCAGGTAGGGTGGGATGGGTGGAGTGGTGGTCCCTTTCTGTGCCAGGAACTGGGGCACACCATGCCTTGTCCTTAAGGAAACCACAGTTTGGTAGGGGAGAGAGAAGCATGCAGATATAGTCACTGGTTGGTTTGAGATGGAGTCTTGTTCTGTTACCCAGGATGGAGTGTAGTGGCGCCATCTTGGCTCACTGCAACCTCCACCTTCTGGGTTCAAGCGATTCTCCTGCCTCAGCCTCCTGAGTAGCTGGGGCTATAGGTGTGCACCACCATGCCTGCCTAATTTTGGTATTTTTAGTGGAGATGGACTTTCACCATGTTGACCAGGCTGGTCTTGAACTCCTGACCTCAGGTGATTCATCTGCCTCAGCCTCCCAAAGTGCTGGGATCATAGATGTAAGCCACCATGCTTGGCTGTTTTTTTTTTTTTAACAGGGTCTTACTCCCATCACCCAGGCTGGAGTGCAGTGGTTAGATCTTGGCTCGCTGCAGCCTCGATTTTCTGGGTTCAGATTATCCTCCTGTCTCAGCCTCCCAAGTAGCTGCTCCCAAGTAGGCACATGCTACAACACCCAGCTAATTAAAACATTTTTTTTAGTAAAGATAAGGTTTCACTATGTTGGCCAGGCTGATCTCAAACTCCTGGGCTCAAGCAATCTGCCCACCTTGGCCTTCCAAAGTGCTAGGATTACAGGTGTGAGCCACTGCGCTCAGCCTACCCACTGTTTATTTTGTCAGAAGAAGCCTGTGACACGAACTTTCCTATTCTCTTTTTACAGTGAGGCTCAGAGAGACCAAACAACTCTCCCAAAGTCACACAGCTGAGAAATGCGTGTTGGATTCAAACCCAGAACCTCTGACCCTAGAATCCATACCCTTTCCACCACCCCGAGGTTTGTAAGTACGTGGAAAGGAAAGACATGATCAGAAACCACTAAGAACAGATCGTTCTGGGTTGATCTGATTTTCCCCGTTGATGGAATTATTTGGTCGGGGATGGGGTGTTGAAAACTCCTCATGTCTGGACTTCAGCAAGGCACACAGCAAAATCTCTCTCCTGACGTCCTGCGGACATGCGGTGATGTGTGGGCAACGGCTCAACGGCTGGAAGAATTTCTAATTAGATGAGAGGCTGCTTCTAAAGGCAGTCCATGGCTGAAAGCGGGAGGTGGCGGCTTTGCGCCACGGGGCTGGGTCCTGCTCTGTTGAACTTTTTTCCCCGTATGCTCTCCCCCATATTTATTTCTAATTATTGAAGTAATGCATGTCTGCTGTAGGAAAAAAAAAAAAGATAACTAAGCCAAAAGAAGGAAAAAGCATCCTAATTCTCACCAGCATCACTTGCCTAACTGCGTTTTTCAATTTGCTGTAACTTTGAACATTTTTGGAATACAATGTTGGGACCCGAAATCCCACAACAAAAGAGAACCCACTGCTCACACTGAGGGCGAAGCCACCAGTCTCTTTCTTGCAAACAATAGCAAGAAAAGGTAGCGTGTTTTGGGTGCTTACAATGAGCTGGACACCGTCCTGAGCTTCCGATGCGCATTATTAGTTCATTCAATTCTCCTAATCCTTTACGGGCACTTTTATGACCTGCTTTTCACAGATGACAAAACCAAAGCTCAGAGATGAAATGATTTGTTCAGGCCACAGATTGGCTGAACAATTGAGGCAGGGTTTGAAGCAGGTTTTTTCTGATTCTGGAGTGGGGCTTTGGGCAATTATGGGACCCCTCCCTCCAAAGGTGCTTGCAAGTTCACCTGGACCCATCCCCCACTGTCTGCCCTTCCACTCCGCACTCTAGGAGTAAAGGGGCCTGTTGTGCAGGACGGTCCGAGTTGCCCTGTTGCTTCTCTTCTGCTTACACAGTACCATCTGGGGACACGACTGTTCTGTGCAGGAAACATGTGAGGGGAGAAGAAAAGACACACACACAATACCTTTAAGGGTAAACAACCTTTATCCTATGTAAATGGCAATGCTGATATAATAAACAAATGATGTAATAATAAGCAGATTGATATAATAAGCACATTGCAATGGGAAGGGGAGAAGGAAAAAGATATTTACATTCTCCAGACTGTGGAGGATTCACCACCAGACTGGGAAGCAACAGCCTGGGCTCCAGAGTCGGCCACTCGTCGGTGCACAGGCAGAAAAGGCCTGTGCCTCATGAAGCCTCCACGCAGCCTGGGCTCCTAGCTCTTTTTGTAACGAGTTGTTTAGCATGAAGCCCAGTCATGAATGGCCCTTCGTGAATGGGCTCAAGGAACACAAAAAGGTCAACTTGTTTCTGTGATTGTCTATTGTTTTTCAATAACTAATGTATAGGAATAGACTGAAATAGAGATTTCTCTGAAACAGCACTGATGAGCGCCTCAAGGGGCTCACACAGCCCGTTCCGGGACTTGGTGACCATTGTTTGTGTCCACATTCAACTGAGTTCAAATTTCATATTTAATTTTTCCCACAACAACCCAGGATGGGATCCCACAACAGGCACAAATCCCAGAGACCCTCCTGATCTGTCAGCAGCCACCCATGGGTGCTTATTTTACTGAAGGAGTGTGGCTTGCCTAGGAAGCCAGGAATTTAAGTAACAAACACTTTTTGAAAACTTACTATTGTTCAGCTTCTGTTCTAAGCACTTTAGAAATAACTTTTTTTTAAATGACTTTTTTGGCAGAGTGCTGTGGCCCATGCCTGTAATCTCAGCACTTTGGGAGGCTGAAGCAGGAGGATCACTTGAGGTCAGGAGTTTGAGACCAGCCTGGGCAACATAATGAGATCCTGTCTCAACAAAAATAAATGCTAATAAAAACTAGCAGGGTATGTGGTGCATGCCTGTTTTTCTAGCAACTAGGAAGGCTGCAGTGGGGACTGTCTGAGTTCAGGAGTTCAAGGTTACAGTGAGCTATGACTGTGCCACTGCATTCCAGCCTGCGTGATTGAGATTCCATCTCAAAAAAAAAAATGTTTTTTAAAGTAACATAAAGTTGGCAGAGTGTGGGGACTCATGCCTGTAATCCCAGTGCTTTGGGAAGCTAAAGCAGGCAGATCATCTGAGGTCAGGAGTTTGAGACCAGCCTGGCCCAACATGGTGAAATCCCATCTCTACCAAAAAAAAAAAAAAAAAAAAAATTAGCTGGATGTGGTGGCGCACACCTGTAGTCCCAGCCACTCAGGAGGCTAAGGAAGGAGAATCACTTGAACCCAGGAGGTCAAGGTTGCAATGAGCCGAGATTGCGCCATTGCACTCAAGCCTGGGCAACAAGAGCAAAACTCTGTCTCAGTAAAACAAAATAAAACAAAACGCAGCAACAACAACAAAACACGAACAGATACTGTACCAAGGAGGACATAAAGATGGCAAATAAGCATATGAATAAATGTTCAATATCATTAGACAATAGAAAATGCCTTTTTTTTCCCCCCGACCTTGGCTCACTGCAACCTCCACTTCCGGGGTTCAAGTGATTCTCTTGCCTCCTGAGTAGCTGGGATTACAGATGTGCACCACCACGCCGGGCTAATTTTTGTATTTTTAGTAGAGATGGGGTTTTACCATGTTGACCAGGCTGGTCTTGAACTCCTGATCTCAAGTGATCACTTGCCTTGGCCTCCCAGAGTGCTGGGATTACAGGCGTGAGCCACCTCTCCCAGCTGGAAAATGCAAATTAAAACTGTGATGAGATGCCACTATCCACACATTAGAATGGGTAATAAAAAAATTTTGACAATCCAAAGTGCTGAGAGGGTGCAGAGCAGTTAGAACCCTTGTCCACAGATGGTGGAATGCAAAATGGTATAGCTGTCTTGGAAAACACTTTGGCACTTTTTTCTAAAGTTAAGCACACAATTGCATATGACCCAGAAAACTCTCTCCAGGGTGTCTATCCTACAGAGATGAATATGCCCACATGAATGTTTATAACAGCTTTATTCATAGTTGATTCAAACTGGAAACAGCTCTAATGTCTTTCAATGGGTAACTGAATAAACAAACAACATTAATCTATTGAAATATTTACTACTCAGCAATAGAAAGGAATGGACTATTGATAAACAGAACAAATGAGTAATCTCCAAGGCTTATGCCTTGGACAAAGCCTGTCCATGTTGCCCAGGCTGATCTTGAACTCCTGGCCTCAAGTGATCCTCCAGCTTCGGCCTCAAAAAGTGTTGGTATTACAGGCATGAGCTACCTTGCCTGGGCTCTTTTTTTTTTTAAGAGGCAGTGGCTTGCTTTGTCATCCAAGCAGAGTACAGTGGTGTGATCAAGGCTCACAGTAGCCTCACACTTCTGGGCTTAAGTAATTTCCCCACCTCAGCCTCCCAAGTAGCAGAGACTACAGGCACCACCATGCCCAGCTAATTAAATTTTTTTTTTTTTTTTTTTTTGTAGAGACAGGGTCTTACTATGTTGCCGAGGCTGGTCTTGAACTCCTGGCTTCGAGCAATACCTCTTGTTTTAGCCTCCCAAAGTGCTGGAATTATGGGTGTGAGCCATGCAGCCTGGCCTAAGAGTGTTGTTTTTTTAATTGTGAGTGGACTTTGTATTTTTGTCAAATGATTTTTCTTTTTCAAATCAATATTATTATTATTATTTTTTGAGACAGAGTCTCGCTCTATCACCCAGGCTGGAGTGTGGTGGTGAGATCTTGGCTCACTGAAACCTCTGCCTCCTGGGTTCAAGCAATTCTCCTGCCTCAGCCTCCCAAGTAGCTGGGATTATAGGTGCATGGTTCCATGCTGGCTAATTTTTGTATTTTTAGTAGAGACAGGGTTTCACTATGTTGGCCAGAGTAGTCTAGAACTTCTGACCTCAAGTGACCCACCTGCCTCAGCCTCCCAAAATACTTGGATTACAGGCACAAGCCTGTATTTTTCTAATAATAGTCTGTATTGGATTTTATCTTAGTACTTTTCCATTGCTAATTTTTATGTGAAACTAATTTTCCTGAATTTTCAGAAGGTGGCTTCGCCAGCTTTTCTTTTCTTTTTTTTCTGAGATGGAGTCTCGCACTGTTGCCCGGGCTGGAGTGCAGTGGTGCCTCGATCTCCATTCACTGCAACCTTCGCCTCCCAAGTTCAAGCCATTCTCCTGCCTAAGCTTCCTGAGTAGCTGGGATTACAGGCACCCGCCACCACGCCTGGCTAATTTTGTTTTGTATTTTTAGTAGAGATGGAGTTTCACTATGTTGGCCAGGCTGGTCTTGAACTTCTGACCTCATGATCCACCTGTATTGACCTCCCAAAGTGCTGGGATTACAGGCATGAGCCACCACGCCCAGCCAGAATTTTTCTGACTTCACAGATCTCTTCCTTTTATTGTTTTCATGCAATGTGAAAATGACAGGGGTTTCGGTCTGACCTTTTTTTTGGCTGTGTTTCTCTCTTCCCCTTTTTATCTGGATCTCTCTCTCTCCCCCTTTTCTTGTCTCTGTTGCTTAATTTTGATCCTGCTCTTGGTGGCTTATCCCCACTGTGGGTTCAGTACCGTAAGGGAGCCCTGGCAGTTCAGTGCTGAGAGCTCAGGGGACAAGAACTTCTCCAGACCCTTTAGACTTGAACAAGGGCATTGGTACCGTTGCCCTCACCTGCTATTGCAATGGCTGTTTCAGCAACTATGTGTCGTCACCCCCCAAAAAAATGCCCATTGCACTTTCCAGGGAACACCTGTTGGCTGCATCTCAAGTCATACAAATCAGAGGCAAACTGAAGTGTTTATACCCCTGCATTCATCAGTCATTGGTTAAAGCTGTCCCCTGGGGAATGGGGAAGTCCTGGGCATCTCCAACGTGATGCAGACAAATTGGGCCTGGCAGTTTGAGGGTGCTCCTATGACTAAAAGATTTCTTCATTCACATGGTCAAGAATGGCTCATTTTTTTTGTACAGCATGGTGATTGTAGTTCATAGTTAATAATACTGTATTGTATAGTTGAAATCTGCTTAGAGTGTCGATCTTAAACATTTTCACATAAGAAAAAGTAAGTAAGTGAGGTGATGGATGTGTTACTTTGATTATAGTAATCATTTGACAATGTATACATATATCAAATCATCACATTGTACACTTTAAGTACATACAATTTTATGGGTTAATGATACCTCACTAAAGCCGAAAAATGGCTCATTTTTACATTTCCGTTTGGCATTGCATTGAGGGTCATGGAAAGGGGAAAATAGAGGAGTGAGAGCATAGCCCCATTCCTTCTAATGCACATTTTGGGAGTGGCGCACATCGCTATTGCTCACATCCATTGGCCAGAACTTAGTCACGAGAAGCCACTTGGCTACAAGGGAGACTGGGAAATGTAGTTTTTAGCTGGGAAGCCACATGCTCAGCTAAACTATTATTAGGGAAGAAAGGGAAAGTAGATACTGGGAACAACTCAGTCTCTTTCACTAAGAGCGATGGGAAAGAGTGAAAGGAAAAGACATGTGAGGTATGGTGAAAGGCTCCCACTTCCAGGCAGGGCGTTGAGGGAGAAGGATGCTGTATGCTGAGGTGAAAGCCACTTTCATTGTGGTTAGAGACAGGTGAGTTTGGAGGCAGAGAAGACAGAAACTGGGCTGACATGAGGGTCGGGGAAAATGGAGCAAAACAGGCTGGTGAGGTGGCTCACGCCTATAATCTCAGCACTTTGGGAGGCTGAGGTGGGCGGATCACCTGCGGTTAGGAGCTCAAGACCAGCCTGGCCAACATGGTGAAACCCCGTCTCTACTAAAAATACAAAACTTAGTCAGACGTGGTGGTGGGAGCCTGTAATCCCAGCTACTTGGAAGGCTGAGGCACAAGAATCACTTGAACCCGAAAGGCGGAGGTTGCAGTGAGCTGAGATTACGGCACTGCACTTCAGCCTGGGCAACAGAGTGATACTCTACTCAAAAAAAAAAGGGAAAAGAAAATGGAGCAAAAGCCTTCTGGTTAGGCATGACCACGTGACTAAGTTCTGGCCAATGGGATAGGAGCACAAGCAGCAATGCCGCTTCCTCATACTCTTTTCTTTCTTTCCAACTTCGAAGTTCAGGGGTACATGTACAGGATGTGCAGGTTTATTTCATAGGTAAATACCTGCCATGGTGGCTTGCGGCACAAATTATCCCAGCACCTAGGTATTAAGCCCAGCATCCACTAGCTGTTCTTCCTGATACTCTCCCTCCTCCCCGACTTCTTCTTTTTTTTTTTTTCTGAGAAGGGATTTTGCGCTGTCGTCCAGGCTGTGGAACAATTGCAACTCTCTGCAGCCCTGACTTCCCAGGCTCAAGCGATCCTCTCGCCTCAGCCTCCCAAGTAGCTGTGACTACAGGCACTTACCACCATACCAGGCTATTTTATTTTTCATCGTTTTGGTTGAGACAGGATTCTGCTGTGTTGCCCAGGCTGGTCTCAAATTCCTGGGCTCAAGTAGTCCTCCTGCCTCAACCTCCCAAAGTGCTGGGATTACAGGCGTGAGTCAGAGCCAGATCTCTACCACACCACACTCTTAAAGGGCAAAATGCTTGCCCTCTACTTCCTTGTTTCTCATCCCTGTGGCCTGGAGTGTGAATGTGGGGTAATGAAAACTATTTTTTTTTTTTTTTTTTGAGACAGACAGAATCTTGCTCTGTTGCACAGACTGGAGTGCAGTGGCGTGATCTTGGCTCACTGCAACTTCCACCTCCCAGGTTCAAGCAATTCTCCTGCCTCAGGCTTCTGAGTAGCTGGGACTACAGGCACCTGCCACCATGCCTGGCTAATTTTTTTTTTTTTTTTTTGTATTTTTAGTAGAAATGGGGTTTCACCATGTTGGCCAGGCTGGTCTCCAACTTCTGACCTCAGGTGATCCACCCGCCTTGGCCTCCCAAAATGCGGGGATTACAGGAACGAGCCACTGTGCCCAGCCTAATAAACATTCTTAAACCATGTGGATGGGGGCACATTCTTGAAGTAAGAAGATAGATGGTGCTGGGGCTCCTTGTAGATCAGAGGCACCCTACCTGCTGGCTGCCAACTTGGACCCTTACATGAGAGAGATAAACATCTATGGTATGTAAACTACTGCTATTTGGTCTCTATGAAGGCAGGTGCACTAATATTTTAGCTAACATGTTCTCTTGTAGATGATTGATTCAATAACCTAGGAGCCCACCGTGTGCCAGCACTGCATCAGATACCAGGAGCCAGAAAGATACAGGGAGCTGACTGTGTCCGAACTAGGTCAGAACATTTTCTCCCTGAATCCATACCTCTTTCAGGACTTGAGTTTCTGCATCAGTGGCCTTTTGAGACTGTTGGACCCTTGAAAAAGTTTTAGATTCAAACAGGAGCTCATCCTGAGAACAGGAGCACTCGTGGAGGGGATAGGCACAGAGCTTCCAGGAGCTGGAGCCCAGGGACCCTCACACTAGCTAATTTCAGGCTTCACAACACACACTAGCATTTTATTTTTATGTTTATTTATTTACTTATTTTCTGAGATGGAGTCACCCTCTGTCACCCAGACTGAAGTGCAGTGGTGTGATCTCGGCTCACTTCAACCTCCGCTTCCTTGATTCAAGCAATTCTCCTGCTTCAGACTCCCAAGTAGCTGGGATTACAGGCATGCACCACCACACCTAATTTTTGTATTTTTAAAAATACAAAAACTAATTTTTGTATTATTAGTAGAGACAGGGTTTCAACATGTTGGCCAGGCTGGTCTCGAACTCCTGGCCTCAGGTGATCCGTCCACCTTGGTCTCCCAAAGTGCGGGAATAACAGACATCAGCCATTGTGCCCAGCCTATTTTTATTGTTTTTTAAAGATTTCTTGGTTGTTATTTAAGCCATTAAATAGAAATATCCTGTAAAACATTCAAACTATATTGGAAAAATATAAAGTAATGGAGAAGCCCTAAGCAGGTCTGAGTTATTGACCAGCCTTGAAAAAGTCAGTTTAAGTGGGCAGTCATAAAAGCAGACACATACAGGTCTTAGTCACTTTGCTTCGACCTCAAACATAAAAATTCACATTCAGGCACTAATTTTTCTTTGAGGATCTTGACTCAAATCCCCCTTTGATTTTCTTGCATAAATCACATCCACAATCCTAGAATTAATCACCTATTATTTCCAATTTCTTTAAACTTAAAGACCCTGGTGAAGCAATGTGATATAGCATACTTCTAGATTTTTAGGGTTTTCCCTGAATAGTTTATCTTTCACATCTAATTCAACATGTCAGCAACTCTCATTGAGTATTGCTTTCAAAGGATGTAGCGTAGTTTGCAGGGAAACAATTCTTTATGCACTCATATTTCATCAATTTCTATAATATTTAATTCTAGGATTACAATGACAAACACACCTGGCATAAACAAACTAGGGACACATCTGACAGACTCTTGGTAAACAGACAACTCAACCCAGAAGTAGCTGAGTTCTTGCTTTTCTAGCCCAGAGGTCAGCAAACTCTGGCCCTGTGGGCCTGCTTTTGTACATTCTGTGGGTTAAAATGTGTTTTAGGGACTGGCAGCTCACACTTATAATCCCAGCACTTTGAGAGGCCAAGGCAGGCGGATCACTTGAGGTCAGGAGTTCGAGACCAGCCTGGCTAACATGGTGAAACCCGTCTCTACTAAAAATTCAAAAATTGGCTGGGTGTGGTGGTGCATGCTTGTAACCCCAGCTACTCAGGAGGTTGAGTCAGGAGAATCTTTTGAACTCAGGAGGCAGAGGTTGTAATAAGCTGAGATGACGCTGCTGCACTCCAGCCTGGGTGACACAGCAAGACTCTATTAAAAAAAAAAAAAAAAGTGCCTTTTAGGCCAGGCACAGTGGCTCATGCATATAACCTCAGCATTTTGGGTGACTGAGGCCAGAGGACCCCTTGAGCTCAATAATAATAAAAATAATTTAAAAGTGGTTGAATCTGTAAGCAGTTGAAATAAACCCCCAAAAATGTTATGACATGAAAATTATGTGAAATTCAAACTAACATCTGTAAAGATGTTAAAGATTTACTGAAGCACCACCATGCCCATTCTTTTTTTGATATATTCAGTGGCTGCTTTCAAGCTACATTGGCTGAGCCTAACAGTGTCAACAGAGATTGTATGGACCACAAGCCTAAAAGATCTACTCTCGGGTCCTTTACAGAAAGAATTTACCTACCTCTGCTCTAGAGTGAAGGCTGAGTCTTGGCATGTGCACCAGGCCACAGGTATTTGTTACTGTGTTTTGCAGAAGGTTCAGCTAAGAGGGAGGGCTCCTAGGAGAACTCCCACCATAAAACATGAAAATCGCTTCCTTCTTGGCATCGCTGTTTCATACACCCTCTCCCCCTCCACCCTTCCCAATGTAGCTTCACGGTTTGCTTCCTCCCTTCCTGGGCTCAAGTGATCCTCCTACCATGGTCTCCCAGTGCACTGGGATTACAGAGGTGAGCCACTACACGTGGCTCTGATTTTTTTTCTATAGTGCTTATCAGACATATTCCATGCTCATTCATTCATTCATTCATTCGAGACAGAGTCTCATTCTGTCACCCAGGCTGGGGTGCAGTGGCACCATTCTACTGCCTCAGTTTCCCGAGTAGCTGGGTTACAGGCATGTGCCAGTGTGCCTGGCTAATTTTTGTATTTTTAGTAGAAAGGGGGTTTCACCATGTTGACCAGGCTGGTCTCTAACTCCTGACCTCAGATAATCTACCTGCCTCTGCCTCCCAAAGTGCTGGGAGCCACTGCACCTGGCCTCCATATTTATTTATTTATTTTCTATTTCCTGTCACTACAATGTGAGATCGATGTGGGCAAGGATTTTGCCCGTTTGTCTGTTGTTCTATCCCAGTGTCTAGATCAGTGCCTGGCCCACAGCAGAGACTTAATGAGTGCTTATTGAATGAGGATTGAATTACTCTTGGTTTATAACAACCTGCTGTTTACAGGAACCTTGGTGTGAGAAAATGCCTGAGGGTGGAAGGCAGTGGACCAGTGCTGCACAGTGCATGGTAATCAAAGAGAGGTCTTTTTTGTGGGGAGTGGGTACAGCTGGGTGGATGATGGGGTGATGTGGCAGAGGCCACACCATCTTGATGAGTGGCCCTTGAACCCACTGGACAAGGGGAATGGTTGGTGGCTGGGGTCCAGGTCCATGGTCTCACTGACTTGGAGTGGCCTTGAAAGGTGCTCTGAGAATGGGGACCCAGGGAGCCCTTTGCTTCTGTCCCCTACCCTTCAAGGACAAATTGGAGGTAGATCCTGGTCTCACATCTACAAAAAACAATTGTTTCCGAAGTTTCCCCCCCGTCAGAGTTGTTAGCCCCCCACACCCCAGACAAGTCTCACAGCCCTGAGTCATGCATTAATGATGGGTGTGGGTGTATGGATGAGGGGGTGGCTGAGCCCACTGATCGAAGGCTGAGGCATCCTCATCGCTAATCAACAAGTTAATAAGCTCTTCAATGAGGAGGTGGTGATTAATGAAATAATCAGCTTGCCCTGTAATTGGGGACTGAGATTAGAGGAAGGGAGTATGATGGATAGAGACGGTTTGCAGGGATGTGTGAGGCTGGCTCCTGGTACACACTGAGACCACCTAGGGGCCCATTTACTTTGGCTATAAATGAGGAAGTGACTTTTTCAGAGGTTGTAGCCCGAATTCAGGCCACTCCATGCCCTCTAGCTTCTACAATGTCTCTCCTCTCTTCCCATCTGTCCTTGGACCCCACATACCCCAAGACATGATGGGATTCCAGGACATGACGGGTTCCAGATGTCAGATTCCCTGGACATCTCACAGTCTCCATCTCTTTGCCCCGAATCGGTGTTCTAGAAACCCATCACCTCCATGGTTAGTGCTGCAGGGTCGGAAGAGCAAACAGCCCCCTACTCTCTAGTATCCTTGCCCCCTTCAGGGTCCTTCTCTGGGCCCTGACCCCTGGGATCACAGATGTCCTAACCAACCCCTGCTGCCCCCTCCATCCTAGGGTGAGCACCTGTCTCTTGTCTTCCCACAGGAGTGAAATTCTTTGATTTCTGCTGTCTCCCCTCCCAACAGGACAAAGTCTATCTCTGTCGCTCTGTATCTATGTTCTGGGAACCCCTCAGACTGGGGCTCCTCTACTACATGGCCACATCTCTCCTTTGAGACTGGGGTTCTTCAAGGACAGGGTTGTGCCTTGCCCCTTGGATGAGGGCTCCCTAAGAAGAATGCTTTTTCTCCTCCCTCCAAGGGCAGGATCTATGTCCCCTTGTCCTGGTGTCCTCTTCCACCTCCATGCTCAGCAGGGCACCCTGGTGCTTCCTGGGATGTACAGTCCCATGGGGCCTCACTGGCTGATAAGCAGCCATTTCCGGAGAATGCAGGTGATTGAACTCATAAAAGGGTGACTGCAGGAGCCCTGAACTCCCCATCTCAGGAGAGCTCTAAAAATAGCACCCACAGCCATCTGTCCTGGGGTTAGAGGAGCTGGCTCAGAACCAAGGGGATGCTGATGGGACATCTAGAAGTACTGGAGGTCTGGCCAGGCCAGGGAGAGGAAGCTGGAAGGGCTTTATGGGGAGACCTTCGCACAGCCTTCTCTCCTCCAGGAGAGAAGGGGTGGGTTTGAGGGAGTTGGCAGTCTGGAGGCCCTTCCCCTGCCCTGGCCTCTCAGAGTGGGTGGTGGGCCCCAGACTCAGTCTTTGGGTCTCTGCTCCCAGGCCTGCCTCTGGTGCCCCATGGCTACTCCAGGTGCTCAGCCTTTCTGCCCTCATGACGGAGAGGTCCTCTTCCTGCGATCTGCCTCACCCTCCTTTTCCTGTGTGAATCGTGGGTGAGCTTGGCTGCTCTATCACCTCTCAAAGCTTCAGTTTGCTCATCTGGAAAATGGAGATAAACTCACCTCACCGTCTTGTGATGCTTGAAATTATGCACCACCTGGTGCAGATAGGTGCTTAATAAACACGAGTCCTTTCCTTCAAAGGATCTGGGCTTCAGAGCCCAGTGGAGACTGGCATGGGCTGGGGACAGTGGCATGTGCCTGGGAATCCTTGGCATCACTCAGGCCCAGAAAACATCTGTGCCCTGAATGACGCCTGCATAGGGGTGAAGAGACTCTGCCTTGGGAGGGGGCTGTATGCCACGCATGGCTGGACCGGGGTCTGTGTGTGCCAGGCTGGATACACAGGTGGCCGACTCAGCTGCCTCTGGTTGGGGGGGGACTGGCTTCTGTTCTGCCTCCTCCTGCCTCTTTTCCAGCTCTTTAGTAGAGAGGACACAATGGAGTGTTCAGAAGGGCCGGTACCCCAGGACACATAAACTGCATGTTAGGAGCCAAGGTCATGTGCTCCCACCCCTGCCTCCAGGAGAAAGACTTTCCCCCAGAGGTCCTGTCAGTCCTCAGCCCTTCTTCACGGTATTACTGAGCAGAGGCTGAAAAGGGTTGTCTTTTGGAAAGAGAGGACATAGGTCCCACAGGAAATGTGTCCACACTCCCACTCTACTCCCACTAACTGACAGGCTAGGGAAGATAGAATCTCAATCCTGGTCCTAGGGCCTGCCCAGGAGTCTAGCTCCAACCACTTCACTTCCTCGGGAGGCTAGACCTGCCACTGGGGGCTGTGGGGTGAACATGGGTTCATGCTGGGTAACCCATCCAATGGGACCCCGAATCTGAGCATGGCAGCTGCCCCCTGAGCTCTTGCGGGGTGTTGGCTGGTTATAAACTCACGTACTGGCTGGGTATAAGCTCAGTGATCTGGCGGGGTGGAAGGAGGGAGGAAGAAGGGCCCACGCCCTGCTGGCTCCCCCTCCTCCTGATACTCCCCCTCCCTTTCCAGGCGGGGATATAAGCCCCGCAAGGAAAGCGCTGAGCAGAGGAGACCTCGGCTTGACCTGCGGGAGTGCAGCCCTTGGGACTTCCCTCGCCTTCCATCTCTTGCTCATCTGCTTCACGAGCTATCGCTGTAAGCGGCTGGGGGCTCAAGCATGGTCTGGTCCCGGGAAACCCAGGCTGTTTTGTGGGGAAACTGAGGCTGGGGTGGTGGCAGCCGGGGGTGACTGGTGGGAAACTGGATTGGAGGGGGCCATCGGAGACGGGAAGGAGGCCAGGAGTCCCGTTGACAGCAGAGCCCTCTTCTTCCATCTACCTCTCTGGGCAGCAGCGGGGGTGGGGTGGGGAGGCAGGCAGAGCTTAACGCCCCTCTGACAGATGAGGAAACTGAATCAGGTGCAGTGCCTGAGAACACACAGGTGCCTTGGTCAGGCACCAGCCACAGGGAGAGCGCTGGAGCGCTGCCCAGACGGCAGCCGCAGCCTCCTGCCGTGAAGCGTCGAGGCTCGGAATGACCCACGCCCCAGTGTCGCCTTCCCAGATGGTGTTGGTGCGCAGGCCGTGGCCCGCCTTGGTCACAGTGCTTCTGGCCCTGCTTGTCTGCCTGGGGGCGATTGTCGATGCCTACCCCATCAAACCGGAGGCTCCCGGCGAAGACGCCTCCCCGGAGGAGCTGAGTCGCTACTACGCCTCCCTGCGCCACTACCTCAACCTGGTCACCCGGCAGCGGTGAGCGCAGGAGCGGAGCGGGCGCAGCGGGACCCCTGGGACTCTCACCTGCGGCCCCGCTCCACCTGGGGGCGTGGCCAGGTCTGACCACGCCCTCCCTCCCCGCCCCGCCCCCAGGTATGGGAAACGAGACAGCCCGGAAGCGCTCCTAGCCAAAACGTTCTTCCCCGACGGCGAGGACCGCTACGTCAGGTCGCGGTAAAAGCGCCCCCTTCACCACACATCCTGCTTCTGAGAGCGCGGCCCGGCCCCACTCTGGCAACTTCGTTTACGAAGTCTCCTAGGCTCGCCTCCCCAGATCCAATTCCTTTTCCTTTGCTTGTCCAGGTCAAAGGGCGCAGACCAGTGGTGAGGACACCCGAGGCCTCCTGGGAGTTCTGCCGACCACGCCCTCCTCATTTGCATATGCACTCCGGAACCCAGAAACCCGGATTCCTCCTCCCGATAGCGGCGTCTGGTCTGGGTTCGGGTGCGGCCCTTCGTTTGCGTCTCGTTGCCCCCGCCCCCTGGGCTGGAGGGCTGTATGTAGTCCTTCCCTGGTCCTAAAATAAAGAGCAAACTCTACAGAAACGGAATGTGTGCCTTTGTATTTCTTTTCCTTTCTCCTTAGTGGAGGTGGCGTCCGCTGGAAGTGGAGGGTGGAGGCGTGGGGGTCAGGGAAGAGAAAACCCACTCGGACAGAGGCGCTCCAGGACAAGGCTGGGGCGGGCGGCGGGGTTCCCTCTGCTCTGAGCTCAGGGAAGACTCGATCACCCAGCCTGGAGCTGGACAGCGCCCAGACCAGGGACTGCTGGAAGGAATTCTGGTAGAGTGGGGACAGGGGTGGATGGAGCTCGGGGAAGAAGGGGCGGGGAGAGTGGATAGGAGTCTGCTGGCAGCCTAGGAGAGTAGATGGGGACAGGGCTGTCCCTCCCTTACCCCGTGAAGCCAAAGACGGTGGGGGGGGGCGGGGCGGGCACCAACACACCCGGGCGCTTCCCTAGGAGCTGTATTACTAGTGCCCAGGGCTGGAGTGGCTGGTGGTGAAGTGTGGTCCGAAATGGGGCAGTGGAGGATGAGCCATGTGGGAGTGAGATGGCTGTGTGTGTGCTGGCTGAGAGGCAGGTCATTTCTGCCGTCCCCCTTTCCGGGAGCAGAGGAGCAATGGGAGGGGAGTGTGGAGGCTGCCCTATCCCTAAGAAACCACCCTCCCCATCTTGCTGAATTCACACTGAGTGGATAAATCACTAACAGTCCTTTCCTAGTGACAAGGCCATAGGGACACCCTCCCGGGTACCCTCCTCCCTTGGACTAGCTACTGAAGCCTAAAGGCGCTGTGGATGTTTAAACTGGAGTCCAGCTCGAATCCCTCACCACTCTGCACCTGTTCCAGAGCCCACCTGCATGCTGATCTCCCCTGACATCCACCCTTCCCTTCCCCTTTCCTCCAAGAGGTTTGCCTTGATTGCCCAATTGCACTCTTCCTGCCCTCTCTGGCTGCCCAGCTCTCGGGGCCTCTGCTCTGTTCACGGAGAGTTCTGTCTATGCCTCTGTCCTGTCTCCCTCCCTGGGCCTCAGAAAGGAAGGGCCTATGTCTCCTTCCTCGGACACAGCCTCCTGTATCTGTTGGCTCTCTCCTGGGCCTCCAGTTCAGCAAAACCTGCCCGAAACTGAAGCAGGGGACTAGGAGATGAGGGGGAAAATCAGATTGAGGTCAAAGCCCCTGACCCAGAAAGGGTAAAAAGGACAGGAAGGCTGAGGGCATCCATGCAACGATCAGGATTTTTAAGCACTATTTGCAGTTCAATGGTTCTGGAAGGAGAGAATAGTCTAAAGCTGACTGCCATAGCTGCAGAGGAGGTCCCTGTTGGGCCCCGGTCCCTTGGGGGCCACAGGGCTCTGACACCCACCCTCCCCTGTGCTGCCCTTCAGCCTCCCTGAGGTAGAGCTGAAAGGGTGAGGCAGAGGAGGAAGGGGTAGGTCACCAGCTATGTGGATTCTGGTGCTCTGTGCCTTTGCCCAGGCCACTTGCCCTGCTTGCAGAACCCTTTCTCTCTCTTCAGCCTGGCAGATACTCTCAGAATAGTGGTCACCTCCTCCTGGAAGCCTTGCCTGATTTCTTGGGAGTAAGTTTCTTTGGCTCTCTTTCCACACTCATTATTATCTCTAACCCACTTTCTATCTGTTTTGCCTTCTGTCTTCTCTCCTGCAACAGGACAGGTGTGACGGGAGCACGCAGTGGCTGCTGGGAGCTTTGGTTCATTGTGTGGGTCGGGAGTGGGAGGATGTGTCTGTGAGTTGGTGTCCATGATCCCCTGTCTGTTGGTCTGCCTGGGAGAACTGTAGTCAGTTTAAGGCAGATGGAAGAGAGACCTGGTGTGAATTAGGTATGACCACAGACAATTTCTGCTCAGCTTGATGTGTCTCATTGACCATCAGTGACATGGGTCCACCTCATGTTCATTTTGAGGCATGTTGAGCAGTGTAGGGCAATAATATTATTAATAATTATTATTAGTATCATGATAATGACAATAGCAATAATTACCTTTTCCAAAAGGCATTTATTTATGTGCTAGACACTGAGCTGTTAGTTTTGTGTATATCATATTACTAGGATACTGATTTGGCTTAAAAAAAAAACAGATGGAATTAACAGTGGTTTAAACAAGATGGAAATTTATTTCTCTTCCATGAAATGTGAATGGCCTCTGGGGAATTGGCAGCTCTGCTCCATAAGGGCATCCAAGAGCCCAGGCTCCTCATTTGTGGCTTCCCCACTCCCTCATCTATGTCATTTACAGGACTGAAGACAGCCCACCATGACCTCATCTGTGTCCCGGCCAGTGGCGAGGGAGGGAAGGGAAAGGTAGGCACTCTGGTTACTATGTTTATAATAAGTTATCCTAAAACTTGGCAGCTTCAAACAACCATTGTATATCACTCAGGATTTTGTGGGTTAGGATCACGAAGTGCGCGACTCTGCAATTCTTGCTTTGAGTCTCAGGTGCGGATATATAGTCAGAAGTTAGCAGGGTTGCAGTTATCTAAAGGATCCACTGGGCTGATGCCTGAGAAAACTCATTCCCATGCTGGTGCCGGCTGAGTTCGGCCCGGGCTGTTGACCTTTGTTCCTACATGTGGCCTCTCCAGCCTGATATTCTGGGGTAGTTGGACTTATATGGTAACTTGTCTCTTGACTACAGTGTTTCAAGAGAATCAGTTGAAGGTGATATTGCTGTTTAATTTGCTGGGGCTGCCATAATAAAGAATCGCAGACTGAGTGAATGAAGGTGCTGTTGGCAAGTTGGTTCCTTCTGATCTGTTCCAGAATTCTCTCCTTACCTTGAAGGTGGGTGTCTGAGCTGTGTCTCCTCACATCGTCTTCCCTCTGTGCATGTCTGTTTCTGTGTCCAAATTTCCCCTTTTCAAAGGAGACCAATCCTATGGGATTAGGGGCTCACGTGCTGTCGTATGACCTCATCTTAACTAATTATATCTGTGGTGATCCCATTTCTTTTTTTTTTTGAGACGGAGTCTTGCTGTGTTGCCAGGCACCAGGCTGGAGTGCAGTGGCACGATCTTGGTTCACTGCAACCTCCGCCTCCTGGGTTCAAGCAATTCTTCTGCCTCAGCATCCGGAATAGCTGGGACTACAGGTGTGTGCCACCATTCCCAGCTCACAGGGTTTCACCGTGTTGGCCAGGATGGTCTCAATCTCTTGACCTCGTGATCTGCCTATCTCGGCCTCCCAAATTGCTACGATTACAGGCATGAGCCACTGTGCCTGGCCAGTCTCATTTCTAAAGAAGGTCACATTCTGAAGTACTAGGAGTTAGGACTTCAATGTATGAATTTCAGGGGGGACTCCATTTAACTCGTGACAATCACTTTTGTGACCCAGCTTCCGAAGTCACATGGCATCATACCCCATACTCTGTTGGTCACAGCAGTCACAAGTGTCCTCACATTTAGGAAGAGGGGACATAGACCCCACTGTAGAATCACACATGAGGTAGGAGATATTTTTGTGGTCACCTTTGAAAAATATAATCTGCCATCAATTCCTAAAAGCAGAACGGCAAAAATCACTCTAACTCTCAGCCCACTGGTTAAAGCCTAGTCTCATGGCCCCATCACCTGGAAAGACAACCTAGAAGATGTCTTCAGCTGAGTGGCTGTGTGCCTATTGCAAGCTCTTTGTTTTTAAAACTTTTTAAAATTTATAAATGGATTATCTTTTTTTTGAGATGAATTTTTGCTCTTGTCACCCAGGCTGGAGTGTAATGGTGCGATATTGGCTCACTGCAACCTCCTCCTCCCAGGTTCAGGTGATTCTCCTGCCTTAGCCTCCCAAGGAGCTGGGATTACAGGTACATGCCACCATGGCCTGGCTAATTTTGTATTTTTAGTAGCGACAGGGTTTCACCATATTGAGCAGGCTGGTCTTGAACTCCTAACCTCAAGTAATTCACCCACTTTGGTCTCTCAAAGTGTTGGAATTACAGGTGTGAGCCATTGTACCCAGCCAGATTATCTTTTTGTTATATAACAAACCTACATATGAACCATCTCAAGCTCTCTGATGATGAAGGGAGAATGTGGATATTTGGGCACCTTGCATTATGTATTAGAAATACGATGTCTTTTGAATGTCATAAATAAATCATTTGGTCCTATCTCTTCATTGAACCAATGGGAATCCTAAGGCAGAGAGGGAGAGAGGCCGTAGAGTGAGGGACAGAGGTAAGAGATCTCATCCCGAAGCAGTTCTGATTCTACTAAACATGAAATCTCAAGTCTTTGCCAGAAACTCAAGGCTTTTCATCAGACCCCTTCCTCCTCTGGTGGCATCTCCTGCAATTCCTCTGTGTGCATGCCTAACGTGCTCAGCCCCATGTCGCAGGCCTGCTTCTGTGAAAGCATTTTCCCTGCCCCAGCCTTCCAGGTCACTCATTTCCTCCAGGAAACTTCCTGTCCTGCCCTCCCTGTTTACCCCCCCAACACCGTTTTTGTTTTTGTTTTTTTTTTGGTATGGCGTCTTGGTCTTGTCGCCTAGGCTGGAGTGCAATTATGTGATCTTGGCTCACTGCAACGTCTGCCTCCCAGGAGTTCTCCTGCTTCAGCCTCCAGAGTAGCTGGGATTACAGGCACCCACCACCATACCCCACTAATTTTTTGTATTTTTAATATAGAAAAATTTCACCATGTTGACCAGGCTGTTCTTGAACCGTATTATGTAGCTTGGGATAGTTTCTATTCCAGCCATAGAGGTGCCTTCCTCTTTGAGAACAGTTTGGAGCGGCAATGATAGGATTTGCTGTTGCAGACGCTGGAGACAGGAAGAGAGAATAGTGAACTCTCCCTGTGTGTCTTTGGGAGGCCCTGGAGGCAGATGGAGTTCCCAGGGCAGAGAGAAGTAGAGCCAGGGCCCAGGCTCCAGATTAGTGGAGTGAGCCCCCACTGGGCCCTGAGTTGGTTCAGAGTTGGTGAGACAAGGGGCTGAAGGTATGTGCGTGTGTGTCACAGCTATCCCTAGCCCAAGAGTTTCTCCAGGGCATATGTCCTGGCATCTGGGGGCAGCTACCCCTCCCCCAATGTACCTCCTACCTCTGCTGCTGCCACTCAGTTTTGGAATAAGACACTGGCCTAAGAGCTGGGCCAGGCTCTGGCCAGTGGTGGGTGGGGGTCAGGGGGTCTCCAAACAGGAATAAAGCCAGGCTGGAACCATGTGGCCCTGGGTTTAGTTGTGACCCTTCCTGACTCCCACGTGACCTTAGACAGCCTCAGCTACCTCTCTGGATCTGGATTTTCTTATCTGATAAGAGTGAAGAGTAATTCCTGCCTCCCTCACAAGGCAGCAAAGAGGCGCTTGTAAGATGCCTTGGGAAGAAGGTTCTGAATGCAGGGCCAGGTAAGGGACAGCTGCCAGCTTGCTGGAGGGCCACAGCCAGCTTCTTCCCCTTTCTGAACTTTCCTGTCCTGACTTTCAAAAAAGCCATCCTGGCCAGGTGCAATGGCTCGTGGCTGTAATCCCAGCACTTTGGGAGGCTGAGGTGGGCAGATAACCTGAGGTCAGGAGTTTGAGACCAGCCTGGCCAACATAGCAAAACCCCGTCTCTACTAAAAATACAAAAATTAGCTGGGTGGGGTAGTGTGCGCCTGTAACCCCAGCTACTCAGGAGGCTGAGGCAGGAGAATCGCTTGGACCCGGGAGGGAGAGGATGCAGTGAGCTGAGATCGCGCCACTGCCACTCCAGCCTGGGAAACAAAGAGTGAAACTCCATCTCAAAAAAAAAAAAAAAATTAGCTTGAAGTATTGGATAGAGTATAAAATTAGCACCAAGACAAAAGTATGCCAAATTACAGGGTCTTTATTGCTGGTGGCCACGGAGGACTCACGTCTCTCCAACCCGTGGCCCCGAAAGGAGGGTGCCAAGACCTTTTATACTCATAAAAATTACCTTGGGAGTGAGGGTGAGGGGCGGGGATGGGGGTGAGGGGCTTCAGACATTCCTCGGGCTAGTGGATTCTGCAAATCACCTTCTGGGCGGAGATGAGGGTGAGGGGATTCCGGACATTCCGAGGGCCAGGGGACTATTTGACATTCTGATTGATACTTAAGTGGTTCACAAAAGCCAAGATTAGCATTTGTTTACACATTGTCTGGGTAGGGTGGCGATCACAGTCCTTGATTACTTGTTCACATTTGGGTTATAGAGAGCAGTTTCAACAGAAAGCCGAGGTATGGTTGAGGTATGCAGTTTTATGGGGCTTTTTACATGTCACAAGCTGGCCATGGTGGCATGCACTTGTGGTCCCAGCAAGTTGGGAAGCTGAGATGGGAGGATCCCTTGAGCCCAGGAGACAGAGGCTGTAGTGACTCATGACCATGCCACTTCACTCCAGCCTGGGTGACAGAGTGAGAGCTTGTCTCAAAAACAAACAAACAAACAAATAAACAACAATAACAACAAAAAAACGCAAAACAACCGCAAGCCGCCCCCTGGCTCCTCATGCAGCTTTGACCTCCTTGCAGAGGCCCAGAACTCATTAGCTTCTGAGTGGCGGGTCGGGGGGGTGGGTGGAGGAGGCAGAGCGTGTTGGAGGACACAGTGCGGGGCAAGCTGCTGCCCTGGGGTCACCTACATGAGGCCCCCATTTCCTCTGTTCCTTTAGTTGCCTTCATTCACCCTGTGACCTCAGCTGTTTCTGGGGTGTTCCTCTCTAGTCTCAGAGCGCTTGTTCCATCCCATCACTGCCAGTGGCCATCCGCCATGTGCCAGAGGGCATGGTGTTGGGCAGGGTAAGAGGCACCACTCTCATCTTCTTTTAGTGCAGCTGCAGGCCGGGAACTGGTGCTTTCTTTAAGCACAGCTCTGTGGCAAGCACTATAGGAATGTTACTGAAAAAGGTTTCTGAACCAGACCCCAAAAAAGAGTTCTTGGAGCTCAGGCAAGAAAGAATTCAGAATGAGAGTCCACAGAGTAGAGTGAAAGTAAGTTTATTAGAGAAGTAAGGAAACAAGGGCCAGGCGCGATGGCTCACGCCTGTAATCCCAGCACTTTGGGATGCTGAGGCAGGAGGATCATTTGAGCCTGGGCAAAAAAGTGAGCCCCCATCTCTATAAAATAAATAAATAAAAGAGAAATAAAGAAACAAAGGAACGGCTACTCGACTGGCAGAGCAGCCCCCAGGGCTGCTGTCGGGCTATTATGGTTATGTCTTGATCATATACTAATAAACAAGAGGTGGATTATTCATGAGTTTTCTAGGAAAGGGGTGAGGACTTCCCAGAAGTGAGGGTTCTGCTTCATTTTAGACCAGGGAGGGTAACTTCCAGATGTTGCCATGGCATTTGTAAACTGGCAGTTGTGCGAGCATCTCTTAGCATGCTAATGCATTATAATTAGTGCATAACGATCAGTAAGGCCAGGCACGGTGGCTCACACCTGTAATACCAGCACTTTGAGAAGCTGAGGTGGCAGATAACTTGAGATTAGGAGTTTGAGACCAGCATGGCCAACATGGTGAAACCCTGTCTCTGCTGAAAAAGGAAAAAGAAGAAAAGATCAGTGAGGATGATCAGCAGTCACTTTCATTGCTCTCTTGGTTTTCCCGTATTCTTATTGGCTTCTTTACCTCATTTTGTTTTATCAGCAGGGTCTTGTGACCTGTCCCTTGTGTGGGCCTCCTATCTCATCCTGTGACTAAAAATGCCTGACCTCCTGGGAATGCAGCCCAGCAGGTCACAGCCTCATTTTATCCAGCTCCTGTTCAAGATGGAGTCACTCTGGTTCAAACGCCTCTGACAGGGACACATGAAGATAAGTGAGAATCATCGCTGTGTTCTAGACATGGGGACATGGTTAGGCTTTTGTCCCAACCTTGAATTATAATCCCCATAGTCCCTGTGTGTCAAGGGAGAGACCAGTGGAGGTCATTGAATCATGTGGGCAGTTTTCTTTTCTTTTTTTTTTTTTTTGAGACAGAGTTTCACTCTTGTTACCCAGGCTGGAGTGCAATGGCGCAGTCTCGGCTCACCTCAACCTCCACCTCCTGGGTTCAGGCAATTCTCCTGCCTCAGCCTCCTGAGTAGCTGGGATTACAGGCACATGCCACCATGCCCAGCTAATTTTTTGTATTTTTTTTTAGTAGAGACAGGGTTTCACCATGTTGACCAGGATGGTCTCAATCTGTTGACCTTGTGATCCACCCGCCTCGGCCTCCCAAAGTGCTGGGATTACAGGCTTGAGCCACTGTGCCCGGCTATGCGGGCAGTTTTCTGCATGCTATTCTCGTGATAGTGAATGAGTTCTCACGAGAGCTGATGATTTTATAAGTTGCTCTTCTCCTCTTTGGTTTGCACTTCTTCCTGCCGCCCTGTGAGAAAGGTGCCTGCTTCCTCTATGCCTTCTGCCACTATTGTAAGTTTCCCGAGGCCTCCACAGCCATGCTGAACTGTGAGTCAATTAAACCTCTTTCCTTTATAAATTACCCAATCTCAGGGAGTTCTTTTTGTTTTTTTGTGTGCGTTTTTTCTGAGATGGAGTCTCACTCTCTTGCCCAGGCTGGAGTATGGTGGTGTGATCTTGGTTCACTGCAAACTCTGCCTCCCGAATTCTCCCTCAGCCCCTCCAAGTAGCTGGGATTCCAGGTGTGCACCACCACGCCTGGTTGATTTTTGTATTTTTAGTAGAGACGGGCTTTCACCATGTTGGCCAGGCTGGTCTTGAACTCCTGACCTCAGGTGATCCACCTGCCTCAGCCTCCCAAAGTGCTGGGATTACAGGTGTGAGCCAGCGTGCCTGGCCTTCGGCAGTTATTTTTCATAGCAGTATGAAAACGAGCTAATACACGTGGTCACGCAGCGTACAAAGCACATCTACTACCACTTTCTCCTGGATTGTCACCACATCCGAGAGGACATAGAAGACGAATCTGTTGTTTGCAAAGGAGAAAAAGGAAAGCTACAGTTTGGTTGACATTCGTTGAGTACCTATTTCTTAGGCACTAGGTTTACCTCTGCAACAGGATAGAACTGTAAGTGGCCCTGGCATCTGAGTCAATCCGTAGAGCCACTGTCTGTCGAGTAGGGCTGGGTCCTGAAATGAGTAGCAGCCAGAACAGGTCCCTCCAGGCCATAGTCCGCTGGGAGCGCGGGACCTTTTAACTAGGGCTGGAGCCTGGCGTCCCCTGGTGGCAAGCTGCAACCTCTACCTACCAAACCCAAGGCCAGCCTGAGACCAGCCACCAGTTCACAGCCTTGTTTTACAAGTGGAAAACCTCAGTCCAGAGAAAGACCCGGGCTTGCTGAGGCAGAATGACTTTCATCTCTGCCTTGTGGACTGTAATCTGTCTGGTGAAGCATTATTGCTGTTCTTGTTACTAGAAATCAAAATTGAGAGGATCAAGGCAGAACACTGCTGTTTGCTGGGCCTTCCTTTATTCCATCTTGAGATGGGTGTGATGAGCCCGTTTTACAGAGACGAAAAGTGAAGCTCAGAGAGGCTAAAGAAATTACTTTCCCAGGCTCACACAGCCAGCCAATGGCAGAGCCAAAATTTGGACCCAGGTCTGACTCTAAGCTCACCCGCCAGATCCTGGAGTTTCACCTCCGGTCTCCTCTTCCCCAACAGCACCCCAACCTCCCAACTTCTTGGTGTGCTGATCTGGGACAGCAGAACCTCAGCAGCAATAAGTCCTTAGCTCCCTACTTGGTGTCATCGTGTCATTCAGACACAGCCAGTTACTACTCCTTGGCCTAAGCTGGGGAGGGAGACTGGGGGTTGGGAAGAGATGCTGGACAGGGAGACTCAGGGACTTCTGGTGGGGCTGGTTTAGTGAGGCTGAGGATCTAAGCCAGAATTCAAGACCTAGGTAGCGATGAGATCTTGAGCAAGCATCTTTATTTCTGTGAGCCTCAGCTTTTTCAGCCAAAAAGTGGGAAATTACACCAATGCTTTGACAGCCTCACTTAGGAAAAAAGTCCAGGTTTGGAGTTAGACTTCAGCGTTAGATTTTGTTTGAAACCCTGGACCTCCCACTGACTAGTGACGTGGTCTGGGCCAGTTACTTCACATCTCTGAGCAGATTCAGATCCTGAATCTGTAAAGTGGGTTGTGGTGGGCATTTAGGGAGGTGACTGAGCTGGGAGCACTTTGGCAAATGTGTGGCTTTATAAATGATGCTGGTTTTTTTTTAGCACTCCCTTGGGGTTGGGGCTCTGGGTTGGGAGGGGAAATTGGGACCGGAAAAATGGCACCCCGTCAACCTTTCCCCTGAACCCAGGCACATTCATTCTCATTCTGCATCCTGTGCACCCACCAGATGGGTTTCTCCAAGCCTGGTACCCTCCTCCTTTCCACCTTGTCTGAGGACCTGAGGCCCCTTCCCTGTTCCCACCTAGTTCAGTTGCAAACTGCAGAGGATGGCCTGAGTTTCCATTCTTCATTTTGGAGGCTCCAGCTGCAGCCTCAGTCTTCCGCCCCGAGGGAATCTGTTGGATGATTTGGGTTGATCCTTAGGAGGCGAGAGGGCCAGCTCCAAGGCCTGTGACCGAAACCTTTCAGTCACTTTCAAGTCCCAGAACCCTATCTTTCTTGAACCAAGCCTGCTCTGGTGCCCAAAGGGAAGGGGTGTCAGCAGTGGGGCCTGCAGGAGACTTCTCCTGTGGTCCAGTGTTATCTGTGACGCTGCTGGTCTGGAACCCACAGCACTGCCCAGCCCCCCCCCATCTCTGGCCTCAGTACTGGCGTTGCCAGTACCCAGAGAGAGAGGGAGGAGGGGGTGAGGGCTGCAGAGTGAGGGAGGCTGACAGGAGGCGGGACTCTGGGGGGCTGAGGACTATAAAGAGGCCAGCCGAGTCCTGGGGCCCATCCGGCCTGAGGCAGGTGCCCGCTTGGTCCAGTGCCCATTTACTCCGGACTCCGGGTAAGTGGGCTCAGCCTGCCTGGGGCTCTGGGGGCCTCTCCCAGGCTGTGGCCTGGGATGGAGACAAGAAGCTGGTGCTTTGCAGGGCCAGGGACCTCGGGAAGCCTAAGGTCCTGCTTGGTCTTGCGCTACTTCTGGACAGACCTGTCATGCTAGAGCCGTCTGCTGACTGCAAGTGTGTGTGCATACTCATGTGCTTGGCTGTGAACTGGAATGTGTGACTGTGACCTTGTGAGTGACCGGGGTTCCTGTGTGAATGCCTGTGCCAGTCTGTTCCTCTACCTTGGGGATGAGGGCCAGATCCACAAGGCCATGGATTTCTGTCCATTGCTTCCCAGGTTCATTCTGTGTCCCACACCCTGTGGGTGACCTGGCATGCCCTTATTTCCCATTAGCTGCTGCCGCCTCGGAGCCGTGAGGCCCTGGATGTCGTGAGTCCTATCTCTCCAGGACTCATTTCCCCATTTTTTCTGCTACACTTTTCTGACTTGGGAGGTCCCAGCTGCTGGGCTCTCACAGGACAGGCTGTCCATGCCTCTAGGGCAGTGTCTGGGAGGTGGAGTAGTCAGCTCAGAGTGGCCCTTTGCTCTGCCCCCTTGTCCCCAGCTTAGAGAAGTGGATGATGGGCCAAGAGGCTGGATAGATGGGCCCTGCTTCCTAGGCACAGGAAAATCTTCCACCTCCACCTCCTCTCTGCTTGCTCCTCAGATGGCTGCTGCACGCCACTGCCTCTCCCTGCTGCTCCTGTCCACCTGTGTGGCTCTGTTACTGGAGCCACTGCTGGGTGCCCAGGGAGCTCCGCTGGAGCCAGTGTACCCAGGGGACAATGCCACGCCAGAGCAGATGGCTCAGTATGCAGCTGATCTCCGTAGATACATCAACATGCTGACCAGGCCTAGGTGTGTGCTGTGGCCAGGGAGAGAGATCTCAGCCCCGGGGACCCTGGGCCCACCCGACAGTCCTGGCCATGCCCTATCTCCAGTCCCAGCCCTTCCAGGCCTGCTCTTGGGAAAACAGGGCATCTGTGCTGAACAGACCTGGGCCTGTGTGCCCTGGGCAAGATGGTGCCTACAGGCAGTTATGAAATGGGGGGCTGGCACCTGAGCACAGCACTTGCTGCAGCTGCCTCTTCCCTCCAAGGTATGGGAAAAGACAGAAAGAGGACATGCTGGCCTTCTCAGAGTGGGGCTCCCCCAATGCTGCTGGACCCTGGTGAGTTTGACTCCCTGTCCTGTCTGTCCAGCTCCCTGGGGCTGAAGTAGGGGTGGTGGGACTAAATCAGGCCTTGAAAAGGTGTGGTGGGGGTGTGTAAGAGGGAGAACAGGAGCCCAGGGCCAGCCTGAGGCCTCCTGAGGCCTCCTGAGAGCACGAGGCCTGCCCCCTACACTGCTGTCTTCTGCCCTGTCCTCCTAGGGAGCTCAGCCCTATGGACTTGTAATGCCACCTCCTGCCTCTGATGACTCCATGGGCAGTGCCAGCCCAGCTCTCCCCTCCGCACCCTTGGCTCTGGCCAAAGTTTGCTCTCTGCTCCACACAGGCCCAATAAAGCAAGTCAAAGCCACAGCCTGTCCTGTGTCTCTGGGGACCCCTGGTGGGGGGCAGCAGGAAGTACCAAATGCAAGGGAGAGAAAGGGGAGGGCAGGGTGGAGGCAAAGGGGATCATCCAGAAGGTTGGTGGGGTCATCAGAGTCACTCAGCTCATTCTCTCCACTTCACACAGGGACAAGTTGTGGCCAGAGGAAGGCAGGGAATCCTCCATGGTTTTTCAGGAAGTCTGTGAAGTGGCAGTCTTGAGTTTGAATCTTCCCAGTTCAGCTGCTGTAGACCACCCCCCCCCCATGGCCCGATGACAACCCTGCCCCAAGCGCACCCCTCACGAGTGCCTTCCTGCAGCCCGGGCAGCAGAAGCACCCACATTTATACTAAAGCATTCTTGGCAGGGAGGGGGAATGATTCTGGTGCTACAGCAGTCATGGCTGCCTCCAGGGGCCTGAGCTGCCATCCAGAAATTTGGAGAGAATGGGCTGCCTGGAGAGGTAATGAAGTCCTGGGCACCGGAGGTATTGAAGCTGCTGTGGAAGGGGAGGAGGCTAGATTAGCTGAGTTCCAGCCACCGCCATGAGTTGAATCTGTGGATTCCACACTCCAGCTCTGGGAGGGCGAGGACCTGGATCCTGCCCCAGGGAGGACTGCCCAGAGTCCCAGAGCACCTGTCTCTTGTTGGCTCTTCTCAGGCACCCTGAATAGGTGGGGACAGTGCACGTGTGTGTGTGTGTGTGCACGCGGCTGTGTAATGGGGAGAAGTGAGGGAACTAGAATGTTTCCGGGTCCTAGAATGGCTTCTCCTGCCTCCCCCACATACTTGGCCTCAAGGGATGGGATTATCAGTTTGGAGGATGAGGCATCCACTTTCCTGGGATCTGTACCTTGCACAAAAATGGAAATGACACCACAGTTGTGTTTCCCCTCAAGTCCTGACTCCATCTGGTGTGTGCAAATGACCTGGAAGCAGAACCAGGTCCTAAAAGGCAAAGAACTTCTAGAGGATGCAGATGCTTGGCTCAGGTTGATTTTTTGTTTGTTTTTGGAGACAGGGGGTCTTGCTCCGACACCCAGGCTGGAGTACAGTGGCATGATCACAGCTCACCGTAGCCTTGACCTCCTAAGCTCAAGCAATCCTCCTGCCTCAGCCTCCCATGTAGCTAGAACTACAAGCACATGCCACCACACCCAGCTTTTTTTTTTAAATTTTGTAGAGACAGGGTCTTTTTTTTTTTTTTTATTTTTTATTGGATTTTAGGTTTTGGGGTACATGAGCATAGCATGCAAGACAGTTGCGTAGGTACACACATGGCAGTGTGCTTTGCTTTTCTTCTCCCCTTCACCCACATTTGGCATTTCTCCCCAGGCTATCCCTCCCCTAGAGACAGGGTCTTGCTATGTTGCCCAGCGTGGTCTCAAACTCCTGGGCTCAAGTGATTTGCTCACCTCGGCCTCCCAAAGTTCTGGGAGTACAGGTGTGAGCCACCGTCTCTGACCTCAGGTTGATTCTTAAATCCAAGGGGTGTCTGGAAGGAGAGATGGTTTTGCAAGAGAAAGGTTTGAGTCTGGGTGAAGGAGCCTGAAGTTCCAGCATTTTCTCTGGCAGCTTAAGGGGATGGGCTATGAATGGGGAGAAGTGGATACTTCCTACCCCCAGGAGTTGGCACCCTGGAGACACAGATGAACCTGGATGTGAGAGTAGGATCAGGGCAGGGCTCTTCCCCCACCAGGTCTCTCGGATGGCCATGGGAGCCCCCAGAAGAGAGAGCCACCCTCACACCCAGCTTCTCAGGGACAGGCCCTGGCCAGGATCCACCCCTTCCCCTGCTTTGTTGACCCCAGAAGGTGAACAAAGCAGGGAAAGGGACTTCACCCTTAGAAGTCCAGGAGGCACAGGCGGCCCTCTAGGCTGCACGCTGAGGGGCAAAGGCACCTCTTCTTGTTCCTGTGCCAACTCTGATAGCCCAAGCTGGGCTGTTGGGTAGAAACTTGAGCCAGGTGGGAGTGGGAGTGTGTCTAGCTGAAGCCCCTCCTGCTACTCTCACCTCTTCTCTACCTCTGGGTTAGAACCCCCCATGCTGGTGGTGGTGTGTGGGATAAGGTGGGGGAAGGTGGATGGGTTGCTGAGGGAGGCAGGGGAGGACCCCTCCCAGCCCCCCCCCCCCCCCCCCCCCCCCCCCCCCCCCCCGCCCAGACGTCTGTTTCTCTCACAGCAGGAACTCCAGGGTCCCCCTTCCCCCTCGATGGACCGGTCACTCCCTGCCCCCAGGCCCACAGAAGTCACTGAAGCAACAGAAATTTGTCTTTATTGTTTTCACTGAGAGGGGTGAATGCCCCTCTCAATAGAAAGGGGTTGGTGGGCCGGAGAGGCGTCTGGAGGCTAAGGCCCAGCCTGGAGAAGCAGCTCCCCCGAGGCGCTGGTATGCCCCTGCACGCCTGCCCCCGGGAGCTTCCTCTCTACCACCCAAGCTGCCCCGAGACCCCGGGCTCGGTGCCAAGCGTCCAGGCTGTCCTAGCTGGGGCCCCGGGAGGAGGTCGTTGGTCCGGGTTCCCAGGTGTTCAGCCACTGGGGGTTCGTGGTGATCCAGTGGAGGGGGTTTAGTGGCTTTCGGTAGGGAGGTGCTCGTGGCATTCGCAGTTTTCTCATGGTTTTGAGATTTCTTCGGGCTGGGAACACGTCTTTGCAGCGGTCATGAGGCCGCTCCCCTAGCCCAGCTCACACCGCGATACGCGTGAGGGCGGCGAGTGGGGTCCGGGTTCCCCCAGCAGCCCCCGTTTTCCTCCCTCGCGCCCTCCGCCGGCCCACCTGTTGCTGAAGAACTTCCCCATATACTTCTTTTTTTTTTTTTTTTTTTTTGAGACGGAGTTTCACTCTTGTTACCCAGGCTGGAATGCAATGGTGTGATCTCGGCTCACCGCAACCTCCGCCTCCTGGGTTCAGGCAATTCTTCTGCCTCAGCCTCCTGAGTAGCTGGGATTACAGGCACACGCCATTGTGCCCAGCTAATTTTTTGTATTTTTAGTAGAGACGGGGTTCCACCATGTTGACCAGGATGGTCTCGATCTCCTGACCTCGTGATCCACCCGCCTCGGCCTCCCAAAGTGCTGGGATTACAGGCGTGAGCCACCGCGCCCGGCCCCCCACATACTTCTTGATGGAGTCTAAGTTCAGCCAACTGGTGGCCCTGGGCTGCGGCTTTGGCAGCTCTTCGCCTAGGACGCCCTCCGGCGGCAGGAGCGGAGACAAGAGGCCCCGCTATGGACAAAGCGCATGCGCAGCGTAGCGTAGGCGCCTGGAGGGGGCGGGGCAGACAGAGCCGCGGCCGGTCACGTGATGCCGGAGATGGGGTCCGCGCGGCTCCTGGACCGGAGCTTGTTGGTGTTCCGCGCGGTGGGTGCAGGGGCGCTCAGACCGAGGGACGCGTCTGTTTCTGAGACACACCAGCGCACGGACGCCGTAACGGACATCCTGGTGCCCGGGGTAATGGTGCACACCTGGACATGCCCAGTGATGCAAGTAGAGCATCCAGGTAAAAATGAACCTGGAGGCCGGGCGCGGTGGCTACGCCTGTAATCCCGGCACTTTGAGAGGCCGAGGTGGGAGGATTACCTGAGGTCAGGAGTTCAAGACCAGCCGGACCAACATGACGAAACCCCCGTCTCTATGGAAAATACAAACATTAGCTGGGCGTGGTGGTGGGCGCTTGTAATCCTAGCTACTCGGGAGGCTGAGGCAGGAGAATTGCTGGAACCCGGGAGGTGGAGGTTGCAGTGAGCCGAGATAACGCCACTGTACTCCAGCCTGCTCGACAGAGCCAGATTCCGTCTCAAAAAAAAAAAAAAAGAACGGGAGACACACCCTAAGGTGTTCACACGAGGATGGCATTGGTCAGCTCCTTAACCTCACCAACCTTTCTCCCACAAACTCCTTGCGCATCCCCCTCCTTTCTTCCTGCTGTTCTCGCTTTCTCTGCTTGGAAGACTCTTCCTTCAGACATCCTCATGGCCAGCTCTGTCGCCCCCTGTAAGCATTAGCTCAAAACCCACCTTTGAAATGGGTCCTTCCGTGACACATCTCTTTAAAACTGCAACCTGGCAGGGCATGATGGATCACACCTGTAATCCCAGCACTTTGGGAGGCTGAGGTGGGAGGACTGCTTGAGCCCATGAGTTCGAGACTAGCCTGGGCAAAAGAGAGAGCCCTGTCTCTACAATTTAAAAAATAAATAAATAAAATAATATTGCAACCCAACCCCTCATTTTGCTCTATCTTTTTCTTGCTCTCTTTTTGTACTTCTTTACTCTTCTTTCTTTCTTTTAAAGACAGGTCTTGTTTTACCTCCCAGGCTGTAGTGTAGTGTTGGGATTGTAGCTCACCACAGCCTCAAACTCCTGGGCTCAGGCTCTCCTCTTGCTTCAGCCTCCCGAGTAACTAGGTCTACAAGTGCATACAACCATGCCCAACTAAATTTTAATTTTTTGTAGAGATGGAGTCTTGCTATGTGGCCCAGACTAGTCTCAAACTTCTGGCCTCAAGTGATCCTCTTTGCCTCCCAAAGTGCTGGGATTACAGGTATGAGCCGCCACACTCGGCCTGTACTTTCTAACTTACTATACTCTAGATTTATTATGTTTGTTGTCTGAGTCCTTTCCCAGCAGCATCTCATCCCTCAATGTATCATTAATTACAACTGCGCTCTTTGCCTGTTTTGTCTATTGATGTATCATAAGCACCTAGAACAGGGGCTGACACTTAGTAATTATTCAATAATACATATTAAATGAATGACTAAGAGTCACACACAGGAAAGCCAGCCTGAGGATTCAAACACCCAATGCACAGAGAATTTTGTGTGCCTGCAACATACAATGATTCACAGACTATGATGCTTGTAAGCATCACACACACCCCCAGAGCTCCTAAGCCCCTCAACCCTCTTTTAACCAGGAACTCCCCTCATCTCTGCCACTCCACACAGGGATAAGAAGCCCTAGTAGCTGTTCTGGCCATCACGGTGGCAGACGAGGCTGCCCTGGTCTAACTCCTTCATGCCCTTAGTAGGCCTGAGGAGGGGCCCTTGGTGCCAGCCCCCATTCCCAAGCTCCTAGAGAATACGGCTGATAGGGAGCCCAGACTTGGTCAGCAGACATTACCATGGTGCTGGGCAGATGCAGAGGAGCACAGCAAAGCATCTGTGGCCAGGGCCTTTGAGGCCCTTTATATTCCTAAGGATCCATGCCCCCTTTCCCGCTAAGGCTCCACTCCCACCACAGCCTTCTTTTCCTCCCCGTGTGTCATGACCTGAACGTCCAGAACAGAGAGAAGGAGGGGGTGGAAGCACATGGGCTACTAGCTGTTCTGACCAGGGTGCAGTCCCTGCTGGGGGCCCAGAAGTGTGGGTGGTAGAGGCAGGGAGGCCTGGGGTGTAGGGTAACTTTCTGCTCCAAGTACACATATCCTACGGAGAAACTGTCTCTGGGGTTGAGAGGGGGCTGTGCTTTTCCCAGGGGCTACTGTCAGGGTTTGGGAGGCGGTTATGCTGAGACCAGATGCCCCTCCCCATCTGGCTGGATCCAAGGTGCCTCCTTTCCCTGCAGGGCTGCTGTGGGATCCCAGCACCCCTATTCCCCTCCCCTAGGCCCGCTGCCATGGGGAGGGGGTGGAGTTGCAGTTTCTGGTTTCAGGATGGCAGGCCCCACTGCACAGCCTGGAGATTTTCTCAGCCTGCTGGCCATTTTGGAGCCCCTGAGGCATGACCTACTGAGCCTTCTGGAGGCGGTGGGTCTTGGCTGCTTGGATGATGAACTTAGGCCTTGGCTGCCTCAGGCAACAGAGCCCAGCTATGTGGCCTGTCAGGTTCCCTCTACCTGCTCAATATCGGTGCTTTTTTAAGGTTGTGAAATGTGCGGCAATTCTTTGTGCCCAGCCAACCCCGAAGGGGCACAGTGGGAAGAGCAGGGGCTGCTGGGTAGGAATCCTGACTTCACTACCTCCTGGCTATGTGACCTTGATTAAGGGACATTATCTCCCCTGAGCCTCCACATCCTCACCTGTGAAATGGAGCTGGTTATACCCTGGCATAGAACTGTTGTGAAGATGGAATTGGGTGATGTAGCTCAGCCTCTGGCAGCTCCCGGCACGTGCTAGGTGATTAAGAGGCATGAGCCCCTCCACTCATGAAAGAACCCCCCCTTCTTTTTTTTTTTTTGAGACAGAATCTTACTCTGTCACCCAGGCTGGAGTGCAGTGGCATAATCTCAGCTCACTGCAACCTCTGCTGCCTGGGTTCAAGTGATTCTCCTGCCTCGGCCTCCTGAGTAGCTGGGATTACAGGTGCCCGCCACTGCGCCCAGCTAATTTTTGTATTTTTAGTAGAGATGGAGTTTCACCATCTTGGCCAAGCTGGTCTTGAACTCCTGACCTCATGATCCACCTGCCTCAGCCTTGTAAAGTCCTAGGATTACAGGCGTGAGGCACCATGACTGGCCCTAAAAAAACCCCTTTCTCCCATCTCCACTTCTCCCGAAGTGTCTCATCTTCTGGCTTCTTCTCCTTATTAAAACCTGCTCTTGGCCAGGCATGGTGGCTCATGCCTGTAATCCCAGCACTTTGGGAGGCTAAGGTGGGAGGATCACTTGAACCCAGGAGTTTGAGACTAGCCTGGGCAAAATATTGAGACCTTGTCTCTACCAAAAATTTTTTAAAAGCCAGGTGTGGTGGCATGTGCCTGTGGTCCCACGTACTGGAGAGGCTGAGGTGGGAGGATTGCTTGAGCCTGGAAATCAAGGCTGGAATGAGCCAGGATCGCCCACTGCACTCCAGCCTGGGTGACAGAGCAAGACCCTGTCTCAAAAAAACAACAAACAAACAAACCCTGCTCTCAGTGGGAATGAGAAGTTCAATGTCAATGCCACTGAAGTTTATGGGATGGTTCAGTAGCCAAGTGAGACCAGGACAGCATTTCTATGGAACCAGGAATCTCTAGAAAAAGAAATGAGATTCCATGATAAATTTCCATAGTACAGGTGGGAGGAGCTATCTGGGGATTGGTGTACCCTAAATACCAGCAAACAGGCTATTCCTTATCCTCGTTCATCACAGTCCAGTGCTGAATATACCCCCAACCCACACCCCCACAAGAGCTCAAACCATTTGTCCCTTTGCAGCCCTGGAGGCCCTTAGAAACCCAGGTTCTGCTGCAGGCACTGAGAGCTCTCAGCCCCTCGCTCCTCTGGACTCCCTTACTCATTCCAGGAACTGTGGAGGGGTGTGGGGAGGGAAGAAAGAGGGAAGAAAGGAAAGGAAGAAGCTGAGAGGCTGCCTGCCGCCCTCTGAGGGGAGGAGGTGATGGTGGCAGCCCTGTGATGGGCAGGATGAGGGAAGGTGGCTTGAGGACACAGCTCTGTGTGGGTCTCCCTGTCAACTGCCCCTTAAACTCTGACTGCAAATTGCCACTTAAATAGAACTTCCAGATTCACTCTGGAACACATGCCCAGGTTCCCAGAGGGCAGCAGGCCACGGTCTACTGCCCCCGCCTCTCAGAGAAGACACTGAGATGCAAAGAGAAGCTACTCAGACACCTGGTACAGGCACAGCTGTGGCTAAACCTGTTATTTTGACTCCACGTTGGTGTGTGACCGTTTGGACCAGCCCATTTCTGAGGTCCCCGATATAAGTCCCATTGGCTTCTCATGATGCATGATGGTTCTCAGATGTCATTCTCTGCCAACCACTGTGGAATAGACCCAATGATAGAGTGACCTTGAGTCTCCTGGATGGCTTGCCCCAGACTGACAGTCCCACCCACTCCGGGACCACTGCTACTCCTCTCTGCGGGGTGTGGCCCAACCTGGCCTCCCGCGGGCTCACTACTTCCTACCTGCCCTCCAGTGCATCTGGGGCGCTGGTGATGTCCAGAGAGAGACACAGAGTGAGGCTATTAGCTTGGCAGCAGACTGTGGAGAGCAGCTGGCCTAGGAGGGGATGCCCTGTACAGCATCACTGCTTTTTTTTTTTAAAATGTCCCATCAAAGCCCTTTCCCCTTGGCAAGGGAGTCACATGGTGACTTGTGTTCTCCCTTCTAGACTGCATGCTTCCCGAGGGCAGCTGGGGTCTTGTTCAGCTCTGATCCTTTAGCATCTAGCACAGTGCCTGGCTCACTGTGGGCCTCCATAGATGCTTAGGGGGTGGGTGGAGGTGGGAGGGAGGCAGAAAGATGGGAGGGAGGTAGAATGGGAGTGGAAGGGAGGGAGGGACTGGTGGATTGATGGATGTGACAAACAAAGGGACAGATGGAGTGAACAAATGCATGGCCTGGCTCGTGTCATCGGACGTGGAATCAGCTGCCACCCATCCTTATGTCTTCATGTGCCTTGTTTCATGCGTGTGAAGAGGCAGAGGGTGGTAACTGGGGGACTCCATCTCATTTGTGGGCTCCTCCAGGAACGGGCTTGTGTCTCTTCCTCTCTTGGATCTTTCTTGCTCCTCTGCTCCCCTAAACCTGAGGCTGGGCCACACCTGGCCTTCAACTGCCTTCATTAACTCCCGGGACTCTTCGCATTTGTGACTGTGCTATCAGTAAGGGCAGTGTGGCCTGGACACAGGGGCCAGGGGAGAGGAAAGGGCAGCTTCTCCCAGCCTCCTCCTGTCTGAAGCCTTCTTCCCCATTCCCAGCCCTCCTCCTCCCCTGGCCTCCTCCCCACTGAGGTGCTCAGCATCCCGAAGGGTCTCAGCCAGTCTGGGCTCCCTCCAGCACAGCTGCTTCTGCCACCAGGACAGCTTCAGCAGGTCACACTGCTTCAGGTGGGCCCTGTCCTGTGCCGGCGCCGCAGTGCCCAGTCCTGGGAAGGGTGTCAGGACCTCCCGCCCAGTCAGGCTGGAGAGGACGAGAGGAGGGAAACAGGTGAGGTGGGGATGGGGCTAAGGGGCAGGTAAAGGGAAGGGGCCGCCTCGGGGGCTTCGTTACCCTTCTGGGTATCAGGCTGACCCCCTGGAGGTCCCATCCCCATTTTACAGATTAGGAAATCAAGGCTCATATAACCAGGGTTGCTGTGGGACCTTAAACCTGTTTTCCAGATTCTGGTCTCTGCTATTCTTATCCACCTATTTCCCAAACTTGCTCAGTTAGAAAAATCATCTGGGGTGCTTATTAAAAATACGCTTTCCCAGGATCCATGCTGGGCAATTCTGAGTCTATTGGTTTGGGATTAGGCCTGGGAATCTGTATATTTACCACATTCCCTGGGCAGCTTTTGTGATCTGGGAATTCAGGGAAATAACGCACAGACTATTGGTGGCTGCCTGGCCAGGAGAGCCGCATTCCTAAGAGGGGGCAGCGAGGGGATGTGGACATTGAGTGGACACCCAGCCAAGGTCCCCTGATATCCCTCTCTCCCTTACTCTGTGCTGCTGCCAAGTAATCCCGTTCCAATCTAACATGTTTCCATAATCCCCAGATAGATCTTCAACCATCTGACCACTTGGTACCTGGTACAGATAGATGCCTGAGGAGGGGAGGGGATGGAAGGAAAGAGAAGGAAAGGAAGGAAGGACTTAGATGGTTAGATGCAGGTGAAGGAGCTGAATTCCCATCAGGCCATCAATCCCAGACTTCTTGTTCTCCTAGATCCAAAGTTCATTGATCCTGGAGCCAAGCTGCCAAATTCTAAGGCTGACTTTCTAGCTGTGCAACCTTGACACCTTGGTTTTCCCCTTCTGGAAACTGGGGAGAGTGATCTTCTCTACCTCCTAGGGTCACTGGGAGGATTATGTGAAATGGACTAACGACAGTGCCTGGGACATGCAGGCCTACCTTCCTGCTGGCTGGGGCTTCCCAAACTTCTCTTGTTTTGCAAGATGCTTTACTCTCCAACTAAGCAGGGTCTCCCCTTTGTCCAGATGAGGAAATGAAGGATTGATGATGAACCAGTGACTGGCCCAGCCATACAGCAGATCAGCAGCAGGGTGGGAACTGGAGTGAGAGTTCATCTTCCCTCCCTCTTCCCAGAGGCTGTTTGTGAGATGGCTCTGCTGCTTCAAAACGTTTGCTGTCCTGTCCCCTGGTGCCCCCAGTGCGGGTGGAACATACACCATTCCGGGACCCAGCCCAAAAGAAGTAACCCCATTCTGGGACATTCTGGCCTCATAGCTAGGGTAAAAGAGCAAAGGTGGGCTGGGTGTGGTGGCCCATACCTGTAATCCCAGCACTTTGGGAGGCCAAGGCAGGTGGAACACCTGAGTTCTGGAGTTTGAGACCAGCCTGGGTGACACAGCAAAACCCTGTCTCTATTAAAAATAGAAAAATTAGCTGGGTGTGGTGGCAAAAGCCTGTAGTCCCAGCTACTTGGGAGGCTGAGGTGGGAGGATAAATTGAGCCCAGGAGGCGGAGGCTGCAGTGAGCTGAGATTGCATCACTGCACTATAGCTTGGACAACAGAGCAAGACCTGGTCTTAAAAAAAAAAAAAAAAAAGCAAAGGAGGAAGCAGGCAATGGCTCTTAGAGCTCCTGCTTGAATGTGGCACTTGCCGTGTTACTCATGTGCCACGGGCCGCGGCAAGGCCTGTGGTCAAGCCAGGAGTGGTCAGAGAGGCCTACGTCCCTCTGAGCCAAGGACACAGCTCTCCTATTTGGAGTCACCTGCCTTAGCCAGGATGTCTGGCTGGATGCCACGCCCTCTCTGTGTGCCCAGAAGTCAGAAGCCTCACCGGAGGGTATGCGGCCTGGCCAGGCCCTCAGAAATCATCCTCAGATTCCACACCCATCACGGTACAGTCAACCCATCATGGAGCATATCTCTGAAACCTCCAAGCAGAGACAGATGCTATTGGGCTTCCCCTGGCCCAGCCTGGCCCTGGGCTCCTCTCCCAGACAGGATGAGGGCAGGGACCCGTTAATCATTAATCTGGGGGCAAATGGGTAATTTTCCAGTCCGCCAGATCTACACCCAACCCCCTCCCTGCAGCCTGGCAGGAAACCCTCAGAGCTTGACCCCTGGTAGGTCCAGAGCAGGACTGGATGTCAGCTCCAGCTGAGGAGCCCATGCCTTGACTGGCTTCCAGTGTGGAGGCGGCTTGGGGGCTGCAGCTACCTTGCCCTCCAATGTCCTCTTCCTCACCCTGGGGGCTTACAGTTCCTGTGTTTTAGAAACTGGACTTCCCTGGTAGCAGCTGATTGATTGACAGAGGGAACAAGCAGGGAGTGATGGCAGTTTTGGCCAATGGGGCTGGCTGCATATCCTTCAAGACCTGCCTCAAATGCCATTTTAAGAATAACAGCCATTATTATTATATCATTATATGCTACATTATATGTCATATGATGTGATATGTAACACATTATTACACTTTTTTTTTTTTGAGACAGAGTCTCACTGTGTGGTCCAGGCTGGAGTGCAGTGGCACGATCTCTGCTCACTGTAACCTCCACCTCCCAGGTTCAAGTGGTTCTCCTGCCTCAGTCTTCTGAGTAGTTGGGACTATAGGCACATGTCACCACATCCAGCTAATTTTTGTATTTTTAGTAGAGAAGGGGTTTCACCATGTTGGCCAGGCTGGTCTTGAACTCCTGACCTCAGGTGTTCTGCGCACCTCAGCCTCCCAGACTGCTGGGATTACAGGTGTGAGCCACTGTGCCCAGCCCAAGCTGTGTTCTTGTCTGGGACTCCCCTATAGTGTGGAGTGGAGGCTCAAAGTTGGTTTGTCTAACTAAAGGGGTCATCCTTGATTATGACCTCAGACATCTGGAGAGTGCGAGAATTCCCTAGGCTGCATTTGGGGGCCTAGGGAACCTTGCCTCTATGAAAAAATATAAAAATTAGCTGGACATGGTGGTGTGCACCTGTGATCTTCTTCCTTTGTGGTGCAAACTCTTATCTGCCTACCAGCCAATTGGTCAGGAACGTGCATCCTGGTGTTTCAATCTCCAAACATTAACATTTTGCTTAACAATCAAACATTCAGGATCAGGTTCCTTTAGGAATCCCTATTTCTTCCTCCCCACCACACACCAAGAGGGCTGTATACTTCATTCTCCTGTTAGCAGGACTAAACATCTCTGCTACACTTGGCACTAGGATAGCTGGTTGGCCCTTTCTTAGGACACCTAATTTTCTACTTCCTGTAAAAAGTAAAAAGTTCCTCTTCAAAGTTTCCCTTTTTGTTAAAGAATAAACAATAAGTGTTAGAAATATTGTAGCAGGATTGGCCATGGGATTCTCTTGGACACCGAATACAGGAGGAAGGAGGGTTTATTCGGCTGGGAGCAAGGTGGCATAGTTGCCTAACAGTCAAGCTCCCCTAACAAAGGAAGGTTCTGTCTTTATATAGGCTTATGCTTTAGATGTTACACGTGGAAGAATCTTAGGTTTATAGCTTAACATGTGAAAAGGGTTTTGGTTTACAGTCTCAGGAATTACATATGAAAAGGTTCCAGTTCACAGTCACATTTCAGGAACTTATTTAACATGCTGACTTCTCCATGTGTGCACACAGGGTAGACCTCTGAAGGGTGGCACTGTAACTTCTAGGGTAATGTGTTAAGTCAAGGCAGGATGACATTCAGCCTCTTCCCAGGCTAATGCAAAGGGTTCTTCACTCGGATTGAAGCCTTCTCTCCCAGACTGAATTCCCCACCCTCAACAGTCCTCCTACAGAAAATCTGGAGTCCTCGCTTATTCCGTGGTGGCCCCTACCCAATAGGGGCCAGACTCCTGGACTAGTAACCACAATAGTTGCCACGTTGCAGCTACATGGCAACTATTGTGGTTACTAGTCCATCAATTATCAAACATGCAAGAAAAGATATAGAAAATGTAGTGAAAATGGCAACATTTTGGAATAAATGACTGTAATGTACATTCTGCCTGCCACCCTAACTGGCACACATTTTGCAGGTCAGTTTGCTCTCCCTGGAAGGAAGAGTATTCTCAGATTTCATCTTGGAGGAGGAAGAGTTCAGGCTGCCAGAACTGGGCTGGTGCTTCTGAATATCCTGAGGCAAGGTCCCGTGACTTCCTTGGGAAGCTCTGCCGCACCCCCACCCCACTCCACCCCATCCCACCCCACCCCACCAGGCTGCTGGAGTCCTGGGACCACCCGGGTCTGTGGCCCAAATCCTTCCTAGCTAAGGGGAGGGGAGGGGGGCTTGGGTGGGATTGTGACATAAGATCGCCATGGTGACATGGAGCAGATCTGGACCCGATCCTAATAAAGGTAGCATAAATTGTTATACCGGATCAAGCATAGAAAGTCAACACCAAGACAAAAGTATGCCAAATTACAGGGTTTATTGCCGGCGACCACGGAGGACTCACATCTCTCCAACCCGTGGCCCCGTAAAAGAGGGTGACAAAACCTTTTATACCTGTAAAAATCACCTTGGGAGTAGGGGTGAGAGGGTTCCGGACATTCCAGTGGATTCCTGGGTGAAGATGAGGGTGAGGGGCTCCGGACAGTCCGAGGGCCAGGGGACTATTTGACATTCTGATTGTCATTAAGGGGTTCACAAATGCTAAGATTAGCATTCATTTACACCTCGTCTGGGTAGGGGTGGGATCCGCAGATTTTTTAGTTACTTGGCGCCAGGATGGAATTATCTGGGGGTGCTTACTCTGGTAAACAAAGGCCAGCAATTCTGGCAGTTACAGATAAGAGAAGGTATGCAGCTTTATCTCACTTTGCATCCTGCAAAGTAAACTAGCAGTTTACAGAAGCCAAGGTTAGCAGTCATTGTGAGGAGAATGGAAACAGTTTTGTCATTTTATAAAATGGCACTGTACAGGTTCTAACTCTAGGCCAGCTATATCACAAAGGTGTCATAAAGGACGGGGTGGGGTGCATGCTTGTCAGCTTTATACCAGCCATTAGAGCCTCTTTGGGCTGCCAGAATGGCTCCCGCTTAATGCGCAATGCCAGTGCCTGTCATGTCCCAGCTGCGTCTCTGGGCCGTGGCCCCTACTCACATAGGGGCCCTACGTGGCAACTATTGTAGTTACTAGTCCAGGAGTCTGGACTCAACTACGTGGCAACTATTGTGCTTACTAGTCCAGGAGGCTCAGCCTCTGGAGTGGGTCAAAGACCCGCTCCAGCTGACCTCTAACCCCCTGGGGCTGACTGAGCCCTGGTCTTCCCGTTCCAATCTCCCATGGGAATATCCCCATGTGCTTACTTCCCTGGCAGGCCCCAGGGGTCTTTGATTACCTGGGGTCCTCTGCTTCCTCCCAGAGGTCAGCCCGGCCCCAGTAATTGACTCCGAGTTTGGTTCTATTGTGGACACAGATTCAGCTGGAGAGCTGCCCCCAGGGCCAGAGCCCTTCTTGTCTGCAAACCCAGATCTGAACTACAAGCTGACTTGGCAAGAAAGGCTCCCAGAGGTGGGTCCAATGCTGGACTGGGATCAGAACCAGACCCTAGTTCAGCTTTCTTGCCTCAAAAATGTGGATCTGGAGCTTACCATACGTACAGCAGTCACTATGGGGTTTGAACCTTCTCCAGTCCAGCAGGACAACAATCCTATTCCCACTGAGCAGGCAGACCATTCTCTAGTCCAGCCTGATCTCCGTCCGTTCCCCACCTCTGCATTTTCCTAAAAAGATTGAATCTCCAGTACAGGAAGAGGCCACAATTCAGACTCCACTCCAGATTCTCCTAAGGAGGTAGAACCTTCTCCAGTCTGGCAAGAGTTCCAGCTGAACCACCATTGCCACTTAAGGAGGTTGAACCATCTGTAACCCAGCAGGAAGCCTCAGGTTATCCTCTGACGTTCATGGAAGAGATGAGCCCTCTTCATGGAAGAGATCACTGCAGCAGGAGATACCAGCCATTAGAGCCACCTGGGAAGGTTGAACCGTCTCCTGTCCTACAGTAGGCCCCAATTCAGCTTTTAGAGCCACCTAAAGAGGTAGGATCCTCTCCAGTCCAGCAAGCAGTCCCTGCTCAGTCTTCAGAGCCCCCTATGCTGATAGTACCCTCTCTGACTCAGCAGATGGCCCCATCTTTGCCTCCAGAGTTCCCTGAAGAGGTGGAATCATCTATAACTCAGCAGGATGTTCCAGCTCAGATTTCAGAGCCCCCTATGGAGGCAGAACTTTCTCCACCCCAGCAGGAGGCTATAGTTCAGGCTCCAGAGCCCCTAAGGATGTTGGAGCTCAACCTCCAGCTCATTATGAGCTGATAATTTCAATACCAGCTCAGGACTAAGGTCAGCATTCAACATTGCCTAGTGTTACAGTTCAATCTTTGGACCTGGGGCTTATCATCACTCCAGAATCCATGACAGAGCTTGAACTTACCCAACCATGCAGGAGACCCCAACTCAAACTCCTAAGAAAGTTGTCTTCCAGTATATCAAGACGTAACATTTCCAACACCAGGTCAGGATCAAGCTCAGCACCCAATGTCACCCAGCATTGTAGTTCTACCTTTGGACCTGGGACTTACCATACCTCCAGAACCCACTACGGAGGTTGAACATTCTACATCCCTGAAGAAGACTATAGTGACTCCAAAGCACCCTAAGGTGACACTTCCACATTCAGACGAGGTTCAGACTCAGCATTCAAACCTGACTTAAGCCACAGTTCAACCTTTGGATCTGGGGCTTACCATCACTCCTGAATCCACTACAGAGGTTGAACCTTCCACAGCCCTGATGGCTACAAAACACCCTGAGGTGACACTTCTACCTTCAGACAAGGGTCAGACTCAGTATTCAAACCTAACTCAAGTCACAGTTCAGCTGCTGGACCTGGAGGTTACCATCATGACAGAACCTACTACAGAGGTTAAACTGTCTCCAGCCACAGAGGAGACATCAACTCAGCCTCCAGATCTGGGGCTTGCCATCACTCCAGAACCCACTACAGAGACTGGACATTCTGCAGCCCTGGAGAAGACTACAGCTCCTCATTCAGATGAGGTTCAGACTCAGCATCAAAACCTGACTGAAGTCACAGGCCCATTTGCTGATCTAGAACCTACTCAGGATTCAGTGGTGTAGTCTGAAAGTTACACCCAAAATAAGGCTTTAACTGCACCAGAGGAATAGGCCTCCACAAGCACCAACATATGTGACCTCTGTACCTGCAGAGTGCTGGGATTACAGGCATGAGCCATGGCACCAAAGTGCTGGGATTACAGGCATGAGCCATGGCACCAGGTCAGAACTACATTTTAAAAGCAAGAAAATTATTACAAAAGACAGGATAGAGGTTACCTGTAAGGGTTAGAGAGAGGTTTATGATTGGAAAGGGGCACAGTGGGGGCTTCCGGGTACATTAATTTGTTTCCTTGTTGCTGAAATGATAAGAGACATATAATGTCCATGCTCACGGAGCTGGAGAGGAAGGACAAGGCAAAAGAGAGAAGTCTCATCTTTAGACTTACTAGACTCAAATAGCGTCTTTCTGCTCCAGCGTGTAAGGCGTTGTCTAAATAGGTCCAGTTAAAGTACTACAGGGTAGCCATCTTTCAAAAAAATTGTTGGCCACATTTTAAAGTTCATAGGGGAGGGGGAATGTCTCATACTCCAGCCCTCCAGAGCCTAGGCCCTCTGTGAGATGTGTCACGGTTTCTTGGACACCATATTGAAACAGGAAAAGTTCCCTTGTCCCCCTTGCAGGGCGTGGGACGGAGGGGTGACTCGCTTCTTCAGTGCCCTGCTGCTCAACCTCAAGGGGAGCAGACAGGCAGGCAGGTTGTGGGGCTCCGACCCCACAGCAGCGTCTAAGGGTGAATACTTGCAGCTCCTGAAGCCCCGGTTGGTATGTGCTACTGTGTGCTCTTTTAGTTTTGCCTTTTTAGGTGGCTTGTGTTAACCAACTCAGTTAGACCCTCTACCTTGTTGCAAGGACAGAGGGCTTTCTGTATTCCAGGTTCTTGCCTTGGTGTGCTGGAAGAATCAGATCATACCTGGGCTTGGAGAATGGGTGTAAGGTTTTACTGAGTGAAGGTTGCTCTCAGCAGATGGGGAAAGCCAGATGGGATGGAGTGCGAAGATTTTCCCCTGGAGTTGCCTGGGCTGTCCTCCCACTACCCCAACCAGACTCTGCCTCAGCCCACTGGTTGGTGGCCTGACGGGGTGCTCCCATCATGGTCCTCTTGATGTCCAGCATGAATACAAAGAAGGGAACAACAGACACTGGGGCCTACCTGAGGCTGGAGGGTGGGAGGAGGGAGAGGAGCAGGAAAAACGACTGGGTACTAGGCTTAGTACCTGGATGATGAAATAATCTGTACCACAAACCCCTGTGATACAAGTTTACCTATATAACAAACATGCACATGTATCCCCTAACCTAAAATAAAAGCTTTTTTTTAAAAAAGGAAAAAAACACCTGGAAGAAAAGAAAAATGTTAAATTAAAAAAAAAGAAGACAATGCTGCTAGTGCCCCCATCATTCAGGAATCTCCAAGGTTTTAGGAGCTCTGCGTTAGGAACTGGGGGCAGAGACCAAATATCTATTTCTTCTTATATCACATACCCCAGATAGGAAAACAGAAATTACTCTAGATATTTCACAAAAAGGGGTTTCATACAGGCAATTAGTGGTTATCACTGGAGTGGCTAGAGGTGGCGAAGGTTGGGGAGGAGGGTGTTGCACCACTGGCTTTCAGGCTAATTTACCACAGCTGATTTCCAGAGGATGGAAAAAGTCAGGAAACGTGGGGAACTGCTGCTGAGGTCCTTGCAGCCCCATGGTCCCCAGGCTGATGACTGGCAGGGGATATGGAGTCCAGCTGATCACCTGAGCCTGCACACCTGCTGCTACGGCTGGGAGGAAAGGATGACTCAACCTCCTTTCCACATTCCACATTTCACATGACTGCATTTGATTGGCAGCACCCCGCCGATTGGCAAGGAAGCCTTGATGTGTGGTTCCTCAGCTTCTAGCACCTGCACAGAAAGGGGTGAAATGAGTGTCACAAACAGCCAGCACTCTGCAGCACAGCTCCACATCCAGGTGTGGGGGGCAGCCCCACTTATACTTGGAGGTGTCCTGTCACCCTACCCAGTTTTTGGTAGGTGTTTGGGGGTCTGAGGCTTTGCAAAAGAAGAAAGGTGGGGAGTTTACGGTGGAGTCACGTGGTGGAGACAGAGGCCTGCAGAGGTGTCATTCTAGAGGGCAGCAAGTGACACACAGTCATCTTCCTTCTTTGACTGGAACAAACACCTGGGATTGACCCAGAATTTGCTCTGGAATGTTCTCACTGGAATGAAAGCTGAGCAGTTTGCAGGCTATATAGTATCGGAGAAAACTGAGCCCTCATTGAAAAAGACTGCCAGAAAAAAAAAGTGTCCACAGGGAAATTCTGGGACACTTTTGTTTTGTTTTTTGGACAGTCTCACTCTGTCGCCCAGGCTGGAGTGCAGTGGCATGCACTGCAACCTCTCAACTCACTGCAACCTCTACCTTCTGGATTCAAGTGATTCTCCTGCCTCAGCCTTTTAAGTAGCTGGGATTACAGGCACCCACCACCATGCCCAGCTAATCTTTGTGTATGTATTTTTTTTTGGTAGAAACAGGTTTCCGGGAAATTGATGTAGGGGAGCGGGCGTGTGAGTTGGAAGCGAGGCATTGGGGATCACTATTTTCTCATCTTACTGGTTTTTGGGCCCCCATTCTATTCCTTCTATACAAACCTCACAGAATTTTAACTAGGAAGGCCAGGAGGGATGGCTCACACCTGTAATCCTAGAACTTTGGGAGGCTCAGGTGGGTGGATCACTTGAGGTTGGGAGTTCGAGAGCAGCCTGACAAACATGGTAAAACCCCATCTCTATTACACCTGTAATCCCAGGTACTTGGGAGGCTGAGGCAGGAGAATTGCTTTAACCCAGGAGGCAGGTTGCAGTGAGCTAAGATCACACCATTGCACTCCAGCCTGGGCAACAAGAGTGAAACTCTGTCTAAAAACAAACAAAACAAAAGAATTTTCAACTAGGAGAGACCTTAGTCAGTAGTTTGTCCTTTATGATAGGAAACCTGAGAAAGAGAAAGGGAGAGTGTCTTGCCCCATGGCTGCACAATGCACTCTGGCTTTTTCTATTTTATTCACATTCAAAAAGAATACGTTGTCCTTTAAGCTTATTTCACAGCTCACTCACCCACCAGCGACAGCCTGCTGTATGAAGATCTGTGAGATGGGTAACTAGGCTAGTTGCACTCAGGCACTTGCTTGAGGTGATTCAACTTATAAAATAAAGCATCTAGAAAAAAAAAGAAACACTTCATCCCCCGACAACCCATCAAATGATGCCTATGAGACTAAGTCTGAAGGGGACTGATGTAAAATGCTTCTACATAGCATGGTTGTGCGGTTTGTTCGCTGCACGAGGGCGCTTGGCCAAGGGGGTGAGTGGGACCGAACATCCTGCCCATGCTCCATGCTGAACCACACACAAAGTTCCCCCGAGCTATATTGTGGGGTCCTTCTGGACAGACATGGAAAGTTTCTGAAAGTCCCACCTGCATGGAATTATTTTCAAGACTCCAGATAATGGTGACAATCACCAACGTGTACACCACAAGGGCGCAGCTGATGATCTGCCACGTCAGCGTGGGCATGCCTCACAACATCCTGCTGCAGCACCGCTTGGCTTCCTTCTTTGACCCGAACACGTGGGCCAACGGCTGTGGCACCAGCAACCGCTCTTCTCCCAGCGATTTCCGCCGGAAGTCCCGGGACAGCGCATGCTCCATACCTCTGTCAAGTACTACTGCCAGAGCTTCACCCCCGACTTCAACAACAGTGAGATGAATGCCGTCGAGGCCGACATGTGCACCACTGCCTGCCGCATCGTGGGGAAGAGCTGGATACCCAAGGTCAGCCCAAGGTCAGGGTGCTCAAGGCTAAGGGTGACGCCTACATCACCTTCATCAGTAAAATGGGCCAAGAGTGAGCTGGACATGATGGGTGTGGAGCAGGCTTTTAAACAGCCAGCCACGAGGGTGAGGCGGGCCCCCCGGGCGAGGCCCTGCAGTAACCCGTAGGCCTGGGAGTCTCCCCATGGGCCTCACACACACACACACACACACACACACACACACACACACACGCAAGAGTCAAACTCTGTAAAATATTTGAAGGGATTTATTTTGAGCCAAATATGTGTGACCAATGGCCCATGACAGCCTTCAGGAGAGCCTTAGAACATGTGCCCAAGGGTGGTCAGGCCACAACTTAGTTTTATGCATTTCAGGGAGACATAAGACATCAGTCAATATATGCGAGATGTACAGTGGTTTGGTCTGGAAGGGCTGGACAACTGGAATTGGGTTGAGGAAGCAGGGACTTCCAGGTCATAAGTAGATCCAAAGATTTTCTGATTGGCAATAGGTGGAAAATGTTAAATTATTGTCTAAAGACTTAAAATCAACAGAAAGGAATGTTTGGGTTAAGATAAGGGATTGTGGGGACCAAAAGTTTTTTTTTTTTCGTCAAGCCAGAGTTTTGCTCTTGTTGCCCAGGCTGGAGTGCAATGGCATGATCTCGGCTTCCAGGCTCAAGTGATTCTCCTGCCTCACCCTCTGGAGTACCTGGGATTACAGGCATGCACCACCGTGCCCGGCTAATTTTGTATTTTTAGGAGAGACAGTTTTCTCCATGTTGGTCAGGCTGGTCTCGAACTCCCAACCTCAGGTGATCTGCCTGCCTTGGCCTCCCAAAGTGCTGGGATTACAGGTGTGAGCCACCGTGTCTGGCCAGAAACCAAGATTTTATCATGCAGGTGAAGCCTCCAGGTAGCAGGCTTCAGAGATTGTAAATATTTCTTATCAGACTTAAAAAGTCTGTTCTATCAGTAATTCCAAAAGGAGGGAGAGTATAATGAAGCATGGCTGGGCTCCCCTTCCCATCATGGCCTGAACTAGTTAACTTTGGAATGCCCTTTGCTGAGAGGAGAGGAAGATTCTATTCAGATGGTTGGGAGAGCTTAGAATTTCAGTTTTTGGTTTCAGCTGCCATGCAGTATCTCTTCCCCCAAGCTTGGGTGCCCTCCCAAAAGAGATAAGCCTGGGTCTCTCCTCTCATCCTTGGAATCTCAGAGCTACTCAAAACTTTTTCCTCAAGGAAATCCTTTAATGATTTGTGTTAAACCCTTTGGAGGCTGGAGGGGCTGTTCTGGAGCTGGGACACAGCAAGTCAATCTCCCTTCATCCCCCTTTGTCTCACTCTTACCCCGAAGCTGCAGGCCTCAAGCTTTTTGGAGGGATTCTTTCCAAAGCAGGTTGGGGGTTGGGTACTGTAATCACATGATGGATTCTTCCTGCCTGCTGCTCAGACAAAACCAATCCACTGAGGCCATGACATTGCAGTAAAGAGAGAGTAATTGACGAAAGGCCGGCCATGCAGGAAACAGAGTTATTATTCAAATCAGTCTCCAACAAAGCTTGAAGATTAGGAGTTTTTCAAAGATAGTTTGGTGGGCAGGGTCTAGGGGATGGGTGCTGCTGATTGGTTGAGCATGCAGTCACAGGGGTATGGAAAATGGTACTTGAGTGCTGAGTCCACTTCTGGGTGGAGGCCACAGGACTTGTTGAGTCATGAATCTGGGTGGAGCCAGAAATGCATAAAGAAACATCTTTCCTTATGCAGATGTTGATCAGCTGTGCTTACATATTCCTTTGTAAGGACAGGACAGTTTCCCCTAAGTTAGGGGACAGAGTGACTCCTACTGATAGCATTAGCTCTGCCCCTACTCTCAGATGCAATGCCAGGGACTGAGGACCAGTGATCCTGGAGCTGCTGGCCAGATGTGGTCAGGGGCCAGTTATCTATGTCCTTAGTATCAAACAGAAGCCCCTTTTGCAGGGTGGACCCTGGGAAGCCCTGTTGGGGCCATCCCTTGTTGGTGGCCTCTTTGCTTCCTCTTTCTTTTCTCCTCTGGGTTTTCTCAGCTCTTTCAAGAGCAGGCTTTGCCACCCTGAGTGCTCTCCACGACCACAGCTACCTTCTGAGGAAGAGGCTTCAGGGGTCCTCTCTCTGCATGTAGTTGCCTGGCAGGCCTGGCCTGGCTATACATGGGAATTGCCTGGGGAACGTTACAAACCACTGTTGTATCACCCTGCCCCCCTCAGAGATGCTGCACCTTGTATTAACTGAGCACCTACAGGCAGGTGCGGTGACATACACCTGTAGTCCTAGCTGCTCAGGAAGCTGAGGTGGAGGGATCACTTGAGCCCAAGAGTTCGAGATTAGCCTAGGGAACCTATTGAGACCCCATCTCAAAATTAATTAATTAAAAAATACTGAGCACCTACTTGATGGCCAGCACTGAACTCAGTGCTGGAGTTATAGTGGTCACTAAGATATAATCTTTGTCTTCAAAGAACTTCAGTTAGGTTGGAATAGGTATTTATTGAACGGAACGGAATAATATTTAAAGAAATGTCTACCGAGAGGCCAGTTCTTGGAAATCCCAGTTGGAAAGAAGATTTTTATTTCCTTTATGAGCAGAGTGGGAAGTTGTCTCTTTAGATTGATGGATTTGGAAGGGAATTTAGTAATTAACCCCAACCTTCTATTTTACAGGTATGAAAACCAAGGCCAAACAGCTTTGACTTTTCTGCCCTGGAGGAGGAAAGTGGTCTCTGAAAGCCGGAAGACTCTCACATTATATCATTCCTGCCAGCTGCTGTCAAGAGCTGCTCCGCTGTCCTCAAATACTGTGTCTGATGTCAAGGTAATAAAGGTTTAGGGTACCTTAGTAAAGGTATTTTAATCAAGTCTTGTTGCCTTTGAGATTAGATTCAGCCATGATGAACAGCTAAGGATTGGAAAGAAAGATTACAAATTGTTTGCAGGAATTTATTTCTTCAAACACTGATGATTATGTGTATAGTCTTAAGTCAAAATGTTGTTTATGTTCAGCAGTTTTTGTAAGTTATCACCATTTTGTAAATTGAAAAATAATTGATGGAAAACTAAGCCGATCTCTTTACTAAGCTTACCTGCTAAGCATGGCCCCACCACCCGCTTGCTGTGTGGTCCTGGGCAAGTCATTTAACTCTTCTGAGCTTCAGCTTCTTCATCTATAAAATGAAGGTAATGATAGTACCTGCAAAGCGAGGTGCAGCATCTGCAACGGAGTCTGAGGTCAACCGCCTGGCTCAAGCCCCAGCTCTACACTGACCAGCGTCACGGCTTTGGACAAATTACTGGACCTCTGCTTGTTTCTTTATCTGAGGTCTGCTGCCAAGAACCTGAAGATTCCCAGTCTGTCTTGGGTGATGGCGGGTGAGAGTGGTGACCGCCCCCCGCCCCCGGTCAATGGCCCTGGCTTGGAAAAAGGCAATTCTGGGGGAAGGGTGGATGGTGGCTTTTCCCCTTCCCAAGGTTCCACATCTCCCCACACCCATACATCAGGGTAGGGAGCTGGAAGTGGAGGTGCCTGTGGATGGCAGGGAATGGGCAGGAGGTCCCCAGCTCTGTCCCCAGGCACCTCAGAAAGGAGAGGTGCACAGAGTGAGCCCAGGGTGGCTGAACCCCAGTGAGGAGAGAAACAAGAAGATCCCTGTGAGGAATGGGGAGGCGGGACCTGGGAAGTTGGCGCCAAGCAGGGCTAGGGGCAGAGTTGCTGGGTGATCAAGGCAGGGGAGGAGCAGAGAATAGCTCTGGGACTGGGGCTGTCCTGCATTCCTGAGAAGGGGTATGGCCAGGGCATGGTCTGGGTGCCCAGGTCTCCCCCATTATGGTACACAAGGCATTTCTATCAGGCCATGCAGTTGTCACAGAGCCTACGAGCTGGATGTGATCCTGCTGGTTTGACAGCAGGGAAAGCCTAGGACAAGTGGCTTGCCTGAGGCCACCCAGTGTTTTCCACATCCCCGGCTCCCTCTCTCATCTGTCTTGGCCCCAGTCGACTCTGTAAGCACTGCCTTGGCCCAGGACAAGCAGGGAGGGGAGCAGCATAGGATATGTGTGTACAAGTGTGTATGTGTGTCTGTGAGTGTGTGTTGTGTACATGAGTGTGTATGCAAGTGTATGTGTGTGTATTTGAGTGTCTGTGTTTGTATATGTGTCCAAGACTGTCTGTCAGTGTGTGTATATGTGTATGTGTATGTGAGTGTATGCATGTATGTATGTGTACATGTAACTGTGTATGTGTATATATGTGTGTATCTGAGTGTGTGTACATGTAACTGTGTATGTGTATATATGTGTGTATCTGAGTGTGTGTACATGAGTGGGTAAATGTGAGTATATGTGTGTGTATTTGAGTATGTGTGTCTGAGTGTGTCTTGTGTATATGTGACTGTGTAGGTGTACATGTGTATGTGTGTATATGTGAGTGTGTGGGTGTGTCTCTGGGTGCATGTGTGTGCATGTGAGTACATGAGTGTGTAGGTATATATGTGTGTATATGTGAGTGTGAGTGTGTATATCTGTGTGTCTGTATATGTGAGTGTGCACGCATGCATGGTGTATGTATGTGTGTGTGCAGCTCTCCTCCAGGTCACCAGTTTAAGTGGGGACCCTCCTCTGACCTTTCTTTCTGTCTTCAAAGAGCAGCTCAAGTGCCTCACGTGGTCCCCAGTGCATCTAACTGGGTCTGCTTTCTGCTTTGGTTCCCTCCCCGCTCCTACTGTCCAGAAGCTTCCTGTACTCTCACACCTACCCGCCATCAATCTCTGCCCTGTCCAGGGACTATAGGGACACTTCATATTATGGTTGGCTTGTGGGGCAATAGACATTGGGTTATTGGGGTGGGTAGCAGCACTCCCCCTACTCCCAGGCTCTGCACTGACTTTTAAAAATTATTATTGTTGACTGGGCACAGTGGCTCATGCCTGTAATCCCAATACTGGGAGGCTGAGGTGGGCGGATCACCTGAGGACAGGAGTTCCAGACCAGCCTGACCAACGTGGAGAAACCCTGTCTCCACTAAAAATACAAAATTAGCCAGGCATGGTGGCATGTGCCTGTAATCCCAGCTACTCGGGAGGCTGAGGCAGGAGAATTGCTTGAAACTAGGAGGTGGAGGTTGCAGTGACCCAAGATCACGGCATTGCACTCCAGCCTGGGCAAGGAGAGCAAAACTCAGCCTTAAAAAAATTATTATTATTACTATTATGAGAGATTGGGGTATCACTATGTTGCCCAGGCTGGTCTTGAATTCCTGGGCTTAAGGGATCCTCCTGCCTCAGCCTCCTGAGTAGCTGGTACTACAGGCACACACCCCACAGCCCCATGCACCGACTTTTGCAAGCTCTTCCCCACTTTGGCGATGGGCCACCTGTTCCTGGCCCCTTACATGGTGCCCATATCAAAGTCCTTGGCACTTCAGTGGAGGCAGTGGAGGGAGAGGAGGATAAGTGGGTGGCACAGACGGATGTGGGCAAGGTGGCCACAAAGAGTGTGTGGGCATCGAGAAGAGGACATGCTATCTGTAACATACCTGTGGCTCCAGAAGCCCTGGGGTGGAGCCTGCCTTCCCCAGGAGAACCTGAGGTCAGCCAGGACACATCAGACAGCCAGAGATAAGGACCAACCACCCACAGCCGCTGGCACCTAGCTAGAGCCTGCCTAGACCTACTCCCAGAAGGGAACTGTGTTTATGGAACACCTTCTATGTGCCTGGCAAGTGGCAGTCACTCTACCTTCATCCTCTCCCAAAGTTGTTATCCCCGTTGTACAGATAAGGCAATTGGGGCTTGGCAAGGTTATTTAACTGGCCTAAGACATACACATGAAATGGCAGAGCCAGGATTTCAACACAAAATTGTATGGTTCTCAGAATTTCCCACCCCAATGGGGAGGTGGGCAGAGTAAAATCAGGAGGCAAGGCAAAGTGCCATTGTTGGGCCAGGTGGCGGAACAGATGGGGCTCCCCAGAGACGTTTTGGGTCTCTGTCCTCCAGAAAGACAATCTCACATGAGTGCAGGCCAGGCTGGTGTGTGGCTGGCTGGTGGTAGTGGGAGTGGTGGAGGGGGTTTCAATCTCTGTCTTGAGGTTGTGTGGCAAGCAAAAGGCACAGAGGCCTTGGTTTAGTCCCGGTGGGAAGGCAAAGCTGTCTGGATCCATTCCTGTCTGGATGCCCTCTTAAGGTGCAGACTAGGGAGGCGGCCCAGCTTTTTCCGTTAGAACAGTGGTTTCCAAAGTGGGAGTGCACCTGGGGTGTGCAAGATGGTTCTTTTGAGTATGGGAAGACAAAATTGGAATTTCTATTTATAGTTTAAAAAATTATCTTGTACATAAGTGCTGAAAAAAAAAATTAATCCTGGGCCAGGCACAGTGGCTCACACCTGTAATCCCAGCACTTTGGGAGGCTGAGGCGGGTGGATCACGAAGTCAGGAGATCAAGACCTGGCTAACATGGTGAAACCCCATCTCTACTAAAAATGCAAAAAAATTAGTTGTGCATGGTAGCATGCCCCTGTAGTTCCAGCTCCTCGGTAGACTGAGGCAGGAGAATCGCCTGAACTGGGGAGGTGGAGGTTGCAGTGAGCCGAGATTGTACCACTGCACTCCAGCCTGGTGACATCTTAAAAAATATTTAAGATGGACATCCTCCAATTAAAAAAAAAAAATCAATCCTGGCCTGGTGCAGTGGCTCACACCTGTAATCCCAGCACTTTGGGAGGCTGAGGCAAGTGGATCACTTGAGCTCAAGAGTTTAAGACCAGCTTGGGCAACATGGCAAGACCCTATCTCTACCAAAAAATTTATAAAAATTAGCCAGGTGTGGTGGCATGCACCTATGGTCCCAGCTACTCTGGAGGCTGAGGCAGGAGGATCACTTGAGCCTGGGAGGTCCAGGCTGCAGTGAGCCATGATTGCACTACTGCACTCCAGCCTGCGCAACAGAGTAAGACCCTGTCTCAAAATATATTTATAAATAAATAAAAAAAGTAATCACTATGTGTGTGTGATTTCTAATATGCATACTAATAAATTGAATAACATAAACATAGTTTATAGGCAAATGTTTATATAATTTTATATAGTCCATGAGGGCTCTACTTTTTTTTTTTTTTTTTTTTTGAGATAGAGTCTCACTCAGGTTAGAGTGCAGTGGCCCAATCTCGGCTTACTGCAACCTCTGACTCCCGGGTTCAAGTGATTCTCCTGCCTCAGCCTCCCGAGTAGCTGGAATTACAGGCGCATGCCACCATACCCGGCTAACTTTTGTATTTTTAGTAGAGATGGGATTTCATCATGTTGGCTAAGCTGGTCGTGAACTCCTGACCTCAAGTGATCTGCCCGCCTCAGCCTCCCAAAGTGTTGGGATTACAGGCGTGAGCCATGGCACCTGGCTCGTCTTTTTTTTTTTTTTTTTTTTAAACTGAGTAGTCCCTAGAAAAGGTTTCCAGAACTACGCTCTGGCGAGTTGCAGGTGTAGAGGGGAAGCACCCTAGAGGGTGCATATAGATGGACTGGGATTGGCTGTTGGTGGCCCCTGCTGGTCATTATAGGAAGTGCAACATCACTCAGTGCAAAGCCGTGTCTGCTGGGCATTTACAACACTCTTGAGTTTTATTTCTCTCTGCGCCTTGACTCCCAAAGCTCTGGTCTGGGCTGAACACGACAACGGGAGAACCTTGATTTAGGGTGAAGGAGAGATACCACCTGCACCCTTATGACCTCTGAGGCTGAGGCAGGGAGGGAAGGCGGAGCTAACTACAGACCCCAGAGGAGGACTTATTCCCCTCTTGGGGCGGATGGGCAGCCCTTAACTGCTAAGAGATGCATTGCAGACCCTCAAACCTGCTTCCCTTCCCAGCTACTCCATTCCCAACCATTAGCACCCCCATTCTTTTGGGGAAACAGCTTAGGACACACTGCATCTTTATTATGGCATTCAACTGTGCTACCAGGAGGCGCTGTTTGTATCTATGTAACACACCCCTTCCTGACTTCAGCCCCAGACTGTGAACTCTAGGAAGTCAGGGCCCTTATCTATCGCAGTATCACAGAAAGTGGTACCTTGCCTGGCACGGAACAGGAGCATCCTATTCTACATCAAGAAATGTTTCTTCTCATTGTGTAACTGCACAGGGCTGTTGTGAGAATTAAACAATTTGTCAATTGTAAGGTTCTGAACAGATGTGAGAGGCTGGCATTCTGCAAGGCCCTTATCAGAGAGATACTTGTTGACTGACTAATGCAGCGGGGCAGCGGCTAAGAGTAATGAGTTGGGCTCCACCTCCCCAGGTGGGCTAGAATCTGAGATCCCAGCCTGTCCTGAGGATCCTAAATGGAATGGAAGGCTGCTGTGGGTTGCTATAGAGCTAATAATTGCCTGATTGAGAAGTAATTAATATTTTGTAGAGATTCAAGATCCCTCCTCTTTCCAAATACAAATAGCTGAGTGATTCCCAGCTCAGGGGTAGACAGGTGAGAGTGGAGGGTAGCCTTTATAATGGAAAGGGGAACTCTTTTCCTGAATTCAATTAGAAGGATTTTCTAGCTTGCAGGCAGAGAAGAGAGCTACAGGAACCCTCTTTGGTTAGAGACCAAAGCTTGCAATTCCTGTCAAAGCTATCTGGGGTCGCTGACTTTCTCCTCTCAGTAGAAGCCTGCTGCACCTAAACAATGTGGTTTTCAGCAGTTTGGCTGCCTCTGTGGTTTTTCCCTATATCCAAACTTATACCTTTGGAGCTCAGGGGACAGCTGAGTCTTGGAACCAGGGACCAGTCCCCTGCTTCCAGGATAGATTTCCATTTCTGAGATATCCAAGCAAGTTTCCAGGATGTAATTCATTTCTTCTGTTTTTGTTTCTTTTGAGACAGGGTCTCACTCTCTTGCCCAGGATGGAGTGCGGTGTTGCAATCTTGGCTCACTGCAGCCTCGACCTTCTGGGTTTAAGGGATCCTTCTACCTCAGCTTCCCTAGTAGCTGGGACTACAGGCGCGCTACCACGCCCAGCTAATTTATTTTATTTTTTGTTGCTCACACTAGTCTCGATCTCCTAGGCTCAATCAGTGCTCCCACCTCGGATTCCCCAAGTGTTGGGATTACAGAAGTGAGCCACAGCGCTGGGCCAAAGATGCAGTTCATTTATGATCTTAGGAATCCAATGAGCAAGGAAGGGGGTGATCTCCGCAATTTGTTGGAGGCAACTGGACTGGGTGGCGGAACGCCGAGGTCGGGGGAGAAGTGTAGCTGTCCCCAAAAGCTCGGCGCACTGCCCAGAGCCTCCGGTATTTGGAGGCTCAGTATCTTTTACTAGCAGGTCTTGGGTGGAGCGGGAGGCTGGGTGAAGGCGGGCCAGTGGGTTTAACCCTTTATTTACTTCTTGGGATGGGACTCTGAGGAAGGCTAGCCAGTTACTTCTTTATTCCTTAGACAGGGAAATGGACCAGGCCTTCCTCACTTGGGCCTAAAATAGGGTCTGAATCCTTTCACAAAGACATTTCCTCTTTTTTGCAAATTTTCTAGAAAGTCTGGGATCCAGATATCCACCCTCCGAGTCCTTAAAAGCTGCCCCTGACTCCGAGGCCTTCTGGGGCTGGTATCCTACTTTCTGGGAGTCTCTCTAAAGTCCTCCTGTTCCTTTTCTCAATACGGAAGCAGGCTAACGAGGAAAGGTGAGGCACGCCTGGAAATAGAACGCGGGTCTAAGCCAAGAGGGGTGGGCGGAGTAATCAAGCCGGTCTCCTTCGGCATTTTCACCATCGCCCTTTTAAGAGATCCTTGGGAGCCGAGGGACACCAGCGGGTACCAATACCAGCCCTGCCTCCCCGAGTGGGAAGCCAGCAGGGGGTCGTGGTCTGTGCGGTGCCTCCCAAAGCAGTACCTGACTGCCCCCCTACCAGCTGCTGGGAAAGCCTACTAACTCCGAGTTGTGCCAGCCTCCGCGTCCTCCTCCCCTCCCCTCCCCTCCCCTCTCCTCTCCTCTCCTCTCCTCTCCTCTCCTCTCCTCTCCTCTGGGCCTCCGCCCCCTCGCGGAGAGGCCTCGCCGCTTTAAGAGCCGGGCTAGAGATTGACAAGCAATAAACGCGGAGCTGCCCGCTGCGCCCTAGCCGCCCGGAGCTAGGGGCTCCCCGGGGCGCAGGTAGGCGTCCCCCGGCCCCCGGGCCAGCACCCACCCCAAGACCTCCACCTCCTTTTCGTCCTGGCGGGGCACTTGGGACCCTATTCTCTGGGTTTAAACTCCATAAGCCCTTTTCACCCAGCCCCTTCCTTCCTTCTCCTCCCACCCCTGCCCCCAGGCCCTCTTTCTGGGGTGCCGGTTGGGAGAACCAAGCCCCGCTGCCATTGACGCTGGCTCCCGCCCCTGCGGTAGGGGTGCCAAAGTGGCTTCGGGCACCGAGGTGGTGAGCTGCGCGGGGCCCCGGTATCCGTGCGGCCTCCCCGGAGGCTGTGCGGGTTGGGGGTACTTGGAAGCCCAGCATTACGTAAGAACCGTGCTGTTAGCGCTTCCGGGGGTTGGGGAGCGAGACAGAGGTTGCGCTGGGTTCCGGTGGTCCCCTGGTCCCCCTAGGCGGCCAGCACCACAGTCTTCCCTGGGAGGGGTCCGCAGAAGGGGGTGCACTGCTTCTCCTGATTCCCAGGCTGTAGCGGGGCGAGTCGGAAGCCAGGGTTAGGGTCTGGAGACTTGGGAGGGGACCGGTGCCAGGGTTAGAAAGTTAGGTCAATTAAGTTGGGGGCGTGGGGGGGATGAGGACGGGGTGGGGGTTGGCGGGGGAGGGGCAGTAATTTAGTGACCTCATCCCTGGTCTCCGGCGGGCGCTCGAGCAGAGAGCCTTCTTTGATAGCTCATAACACGCCCCCCTCCCCCAGGTCCTAGCGCCCAGAGTGTTAGGACTGGGTCCGTTGGGGCAGGGGTGATCTGATTGTCCGAGCGAGCACGTCTGCCCGGCCTTTCGACCCCAACTTCTGGCTCTCAGTTCTGTCCAGCCCTCCCCGCGACCTCTCGCTCTCCAAAGCGCCTTTGTCAGACCTTTCTCCTCCACACCTCTTTGTATGTGTGTGGATGGAGCGATGGGTGGAAGGTTGGAGGAAACCTCTCCCTTTCACTGCTGGCCCGCACCGCCTACGGACACTTTGGGCGATGTGGGTATCTCTGAGGCAAAGCTGAGCGGGCATCTGGGCCCAGGCTGTTGGAAGCCGAGGTGCAGGTTCCCAGATGTCTTCCTGGGTGCAGGACCTTGGCACGGAGCCAAGCTAGCTTGCCTGGCACTGCCGTTCTCCTGTGGGCACAGCCAGGCCCCGCCCTCTCAGAGGCTTGGGCTGACCTGGGGGAGCAGAGCTAGCCGATGCCTTGGGAACCGACTCCCCAGGGAGAAAACCCAGGCTGGCTGGGCAAGACTTCTGAGCGCAGGGATTTCATACAGGATTCTTCCTGCCTCTTCCCGCCCTCCACACTCTAGGGAAGAAGGACTTCTGGAGTCTCTCCTCTGACCCTATGAGGGAGCGCAGCGCCAGCCAGGAGAAGGCTCCAGGTCTTCGAGGCCTGGGAGGTGGAGGCCTGCTCTCTAGGAACGGGGACATTAGGGATGGCACCAGGGCCATGGACCAGCACAATGGATCTGGGCATTTCTTCCAGGCTGGGTGTAGCTTGAATAGGGATGCCCTTCCTCTCCCTAAGAACCTTTCTTCCATTTCCTCAGGGGCAGAGCCGGGAGGAAGGGGAGCCATCCCCTTCACTTTTGTAATTTCTGTCACCTGAGCTCAGGTGACCAGCTCAGGCCTGAGAGGGGAATGGGAGCAAGGGAGCGTTTTATTGAAATCAGGTGCTAGTCCTCTGGGAAGACTCTTATTTGAGGGGAGGTGGAGTTGCTGTGGTTCCCCCACCCCCAGAACTCAGTAGGCATTCAGTCCTAAAGTGGGCACTGCCAGATGCTTCCCCCAACTCCCCACCCCTGCTGTGAGCCACTGCCTCCTGTTGTCATGGCAACTGGGAATTAGGGTTTTATCCAGCAGCACATGCCCAGGAAAGCAAAGGGAAGAAGGGTGGGGGGTTAACCCCCTGCCCTTTCCTGGGAAAACGAGGGGGCCACTCCTAGTCTCGAGAGGCCCTGGAGTGGAAACTAGGGCCGTAGACACCATTCCTGGCTCTGCCCAGAGCACTTGCTCTCCTTGTGCCAGCTCTGAGCCGAGAAGGGGAGAGGGGAGAGAGAGCAAGCCAGAGGGGCCATGGAGAGGTACATATCACTTCTGTCAGCCCCCAGATAAATGTCTGTGGAACATCTATGCTTTGGTAGGCTCGGGTTCCAGAGCAAATAAAATCAATGTGGTTCTGGCTGTCATGAAACCTACAGCCTGGGAGTATTCATCTTTTCTACTTTGGCTCAAATTCTGGACTCTTTTATTATTTTTTAAATGACTTTTTTTTTTTTTGAGACAGGTTCTCGATTTATTGCCCAGGCTGGAGTGCAGTGGTGCAATCATTGCTCACCACAGCCTCGACTTCCTGAGTTCAAGAGATTCCCTGCCTCAGCCTCCCAAGTAGCTGGGATCATAGGTGCGCACCACCACACCCAGATAATTTTTAACTTTTTTGTAGAGATGGGAGTCTTGCCTTGTTGCCCAGGTGAGTCTCAAACTCCTGGGCTCAAGTGATTCTTCTGCCTCAGCCTCCTAAAGTACTGGGATTATATGTGTAAGCCACCTTGCTCTGCCAAATTCTGTTCTTATCCTCTAAAAATTCTCATTCCCTCTTAAAAAAAGACAGCAGCCAGAAACTATTTATATACTTATTTTTTGAGTCATAAAACCTGGATTTTCTTTTTAGCTCTCCTTATTAGCTTCATGACCTTGGGCAAATCAGTTAACCTCTCTGATCCTCCCTGGTCTCCTCCTCCTCAGGGAAATAGGCACGTAATACCTGCTCTTCCTGCTTCCCAGGACTGTTGGAATCATTGTTGTTCTCCAGTCCCCACCTTCTGGGCATCACCTTCTCCCCTACCTTGCTGACTGGTTCTGAAGGGGAGGCCCTTCATATTCCCTTCCTCGTTGCTTTGCCCTTGTACCCACTCATCCTCCTCTCTCCCCTTTCCAGGAGAGACGTTTCAGAGCCCTCACCTCCTTCACCATGCCGGTCGCCGCCACCAACTCTGAGTCTGGTAAGAAGCGGGTGAGGATGTTAGCTTATTTCGGAGCTTCAGAGGATGCAAGGTGAGGACTTAGGGGATGGGGAGCAGCAGCCAGGCACTTGCACAGCTCTAGGTAAGAACCAGCCGGCTCCACTGGTGTTCTACCCTACCACTGAGCCATTCCTTCTGGCATCTGCTGTGGCCATCTCCTCTGTGTGGGTTCCTGTGCTGGACCGGAGAAGAGGAGGAATAAGACCCATACCTGCTCCAGTGTAGGGCTGGAGATGCAACACAACCCACCTCCCTGGAGGGCAGGGGGTGCATGCTCCAGAGATGACCTACGCTTTTGCTGGAGGGCAGTGGCATGGGACCAGGCCTTTAGGAGGTGGCCTGGGAGCTGGGCCTTGGTGAATGGCTTGGGGGTGGAGGGATTATAGCAGCACAGCCTGGGACTGAGAAATTCATAGTCGCTGACCCCTAGACCAGCATGTGCCAGAGGTGGACAGGGGATGCTGGGGCTTAGGAAGCTGTGAGTGAAGGAATGAGAATACCAGGTCGGGATACCTGGGCATGGCTCCGTAGGAGGCATTAGGACAAGGGAGTGGGCCACCCAGACAAACTAGCGAAGCCTCAGGAGCAAACTGCTTAACCTGTTGGTGAGACGCAAAGGCTATAACAGGGGAGAGCATGTTACTTTTAAGAATAGTCATAATTATTATGTTGCCATTGCTGTCACTGACACTGAGTTGTTGTTTTTGAGACAGGGTCTGGCTCTTTAGCCCAGGCTGGAGTGCAGTGGTGCAAGCTTGGCTCACTGCAATCTCTGCCTCCTGGGTTCAAGCAAGTCTCCTCAGCCTCCTGAGTAGTTGGGATTACAGATGCTTGCCATCATGCCTGGATAATTTTTGTATTTTTGTAGAGATGGGTTTTGCCATGTTGGCCAGGCTGTCATGAACTCCTGACCTCAGGTGATCCACCTGCCTCGGCCTCCCAAAGTGCTGGGATTACAGGCATCAGCCACCATACCCGGACTTTTCTTAACTTCTATTGGTCCTGAGCCACTGAGAATCTGTTGACAGCAGTGAGCCCTCATCATAGACATATGCATCCATGCACAAAAGCTGCATTCCACTCCAGGGGCTCATGGACTCCGGCAGTGCACGCAGGACCCCACAAGGTTAAGTTCTCTGTGCTAGAGGCCCTCTGAGGGCTGGGCAGCTGGGAATTGCTCTGGTTCTTCTCGGAGTTGTCTGAACTTCCCCCTGCCTGGATGCCTCCCTCCCACGAAACTCCTTCCCTTGCTCTAGGCCCTGCTAATGCCTCTGCAAGAGGTTCCAGGGCTGCCACTTTGGTTAGAATGATTTCCCTGTCCCTCTACTCTGAGATGGTGAAGTGAGTGAACCAGAGCCTAAACTGTGATGCACTTGTCCAGGAAAGGCCTCTTCTTGCAGTGGAGGAATGGCACCAATGTCCCCAGCTTCTGCAGCATTGGAGGGCTCAGTCCCCCATCTCCTGTCCAGCCTGCTGGGCCCCCTGGGATCTCCCCACCTCTTTCAGTCTGCCTCAGCCCCTCTGTAAGCTGCTTAGGGGTTAATTAAACCCACCCCTGAGCCTGTGCTTAATGGCCTCTCCATCCGGGGCTGCCCAGTAAACCCATTAATAGTGCCTGGCTGGGTTGTAGAGGGAGGAGCAGGCCCAGCAATTTGGCTTTCTTGTTGCAGGCCACTCGATGGGAGTATAGGGGTTGGGGGTGGAGGATGGGGACAGGGAGTGGAGCCTTGGGGTGTGGAGGTGGGGTCTGTTTCCTCAAAGGACTCCTGGGGCTCCTGCTCCCCTTCATGTTGTTCTGCTTCTGGCTTCTCATAATCAAAGGAAGAAGTACGTGTTTCTCTTCCTTTGGGCAGCCTATGTCCTATGCTGAGCTATATTAGCTCCCAGCCTCAAAAATCTAATGGTGGGTTGTGCCCCTTCTTATCTGGTAGTCATTATACTTCTCACAGGACAGAAAGACAGCTGTGTTCTTGTCTCTGAGTTCAGGCTTCCCTTCCCTCCTCCTTCGCTGGGAGTCCCCTGCCTTGGACTCTGCAAAGGGCAAGGTCTTTTTTCTGCCGTTCCCCATGGGTCGGTATGGCTGTTTGAAGGGCAGGAAAGGGTATGGGTGTATTCCTCTTGCAGGGAGACCCCATACCTACTTTGGGTAAAGTCAGGGACCCTTTTCCTGAGGGTTGGGAGATGAATGGGCAATGGCACTGGGCTGAGAGCTTGGAGATCCTGTCCCAGGCATCTCCTGACCTGCAGCCTTGCTCCCTCTTCCCCTGTCATCAGACTTCCTCCCTTCTTTGGATCAAGGTTGGGATATAGGGCTGCTTTCAGATGGAGCTGTCCCTTTAAATCTCTCCTCCATCCCTGGCTTACTGTCCTGGTGTTATAATCCTGCTGCCATGGCAACCAGGGGTGCAATGCAACCTGGTGCCACTCCTCAGGGTATGGCTGAGTGGAGGCTGCAGTACCCTGGTGGTGGTCTCATGGGCACAAGATCTCAGAGGAATGGGGGCACCTGGCTGGAGCTGAGTGCCTCCCTTCTGCCAACACATTTTCCTGTGTGCAAATGTGCCCTCACATTTCCTTTCTGGGGAACTGAGTTCCAAGATGCCTGACTTGCTTCCTGGGCATCACCCCCTTTGTCAAGGGGAAGAGCTCATGGGAGATGGGGGAGGGGGAAAAGCTGCTGTGAGGTGAGGGGTCAGTAGGGCTGGGGCACCGCCCCTACCCACAGCGATGCCACCTCCCCCACGTACCCTGCCTTCCAGTGGCTGACCTTGGGCGGGTGCGGGGAGGCATTTGGGCTTGAGGTATTTGCCCCACACACCAGTGAGGCTGCCTCCGGTGGAAGGCTGAGTCCTTCTTGGGGACTTCTTCGACTGAGTGATCACTGTCAACGAAACAGGGCCTGGAGAGGGGACAGAGCAGAGGGCAGAAGACATGGGGAGGAGGCAGCATGCCCTCTATACTCCAGGGTGTATTAGAGAAGAGACTTCTAGAAAAGAGGGGGCAGGAACAAGATAGGTCAAGACTTTTCTCCCTCAGGTTTCTGAAGCTGGCTGTGAGGGGAGGGTCTCAGGATGCCTCGCCAGTCTTGAAGGGGCAGCATGCTATGCCTACGCCCTCCCCAAAACCTCCTGTTAGCCGCCTCCTCCCCATCGTCACCGACACTGACATGCTGGGGATCGGGCCATCTGTGGGACTAGGGCTCCCTCCCACCACCCTTCTCCCACCCGGGTTACCGCCTGCTCTGCACCCTGCTGCGCTAGTCGGGGCTTCAGCCAATCAGCAAGGTGGTCACAGCTGCTGAGCCTTGTCATTGGCTGGTTCCTCAGAGGGCTCTCTCCCGAGTCCCGCCTTCTCCAGCGCGGCCAGCCTCTGGCTAGGGAGGCAGCAGAAGGCGGCGTGGAGGCTACTTCGGGAGTCCCCGGGGCTGGGGCCGCCATGGCAGGCAGCCCAGGCAGCGGGGCCTCCTTGGAGGGTATATCCCTGGGCTCTTCTGAGGAAGCAGAGCTCCAGAGGGAAGGTAGGGAAGGGAAAGCCGGATGGAGGCGGGGCAGCTGGCCCCTTAGCCTACCCTCCTCCAGCAGAGTTGGGCATCTGGGGAGGGTGGCCTGGGAGCGGTCATCTGAGGGCACCTTCTGGAGAGCTGTCCTGGGCAGAGGGCACCGACTTCCTTTGCTCAGTCCTCCCCTGGATGATTGACGGAGGGAATCCGGCATACCCTGGCAGGGAGGGAAGGGTCCCTACCCTGGCCTCTTTCAGAGCCCACTGAGGGCCTCGCAGGCCTCTGACCCATGCCAAGCCCTGGCCTGGGCAAGAGGGGTGGGTCTGGAGGGCAAGCTTGGACTTTTTTTCTGGAGAAGGCAGGAAACAGTAGGAAGAAGGAGATGGGAGTCCAGAAGTCCCTGAACCATCTCTGCCACCTCCAGCTCCAGTGCCCCCTCCTCCCCACTCCTGTTCTTCCTGGAGGAGGGGAACACTGACAAGAGCGTTGAGAGGTGGCAGGGGGTGCATCTTCCCCCATCCTCCATGGCTTGGGTGCTGTTATGCAGATGTAGGCATGGGCGGCAGGGTGGCAGAGTAATGATACCCCTTGCCCATCTCTGCCCCCAGCTGGGCACATTCTGCTTCTCGCTTCCTTTCCCCAGAACTTGCCACATCCTGGAACTCCCACCTCTGCCAGTGAGTGAAGGCAGTCCCCACCTCAGATCTTGGGGGCCGTTGTTGTGGCCCAGCTACAGGTGTTACCATGTCCTTGGTTCTGTCCCATTCTGGGCTGAGAGTTTGCTTATCCCAGTGATGGCTTGATGTGACTTCGGCCTTTGGGTGCCCACAGCCATTCCAGGCCCCCAGTGCCTGTTTCCCTAGCTCCTGCCCGTGTTCCAGGCCTCAGCTTTGGCTTCCTATCATCATGCTAATTTCTCAGTGATTATGGATCATTGTCACTCAGAGCTGAAGGGACTGTAGGCATCATCTAGCCCAACCCATCCATTTTACAGGTGGGAAAGACTGAGGCCAGTGAGGGACAAGGACTTGGGTGGTGTCATAGGGAACTGGTGGTGCTTACACTGGATGCTGTGCAGGCCCGGCCTCCTGTGAGGCTACCTGCTTGACTCTGAGCCTGTACTCAGGGACTTGCTCCAAGTACTGTCTGTCTCATCCTTGAGCCTGCCAGGTGCAGGTGGCTGAGTCCTGGATTTCAGCCCATCTAGAGGTTGGGTGAGGAGCTTGCAGTTTTCTTTCTTTCCTTTTTTTTTTTTTTTTTTGAGGCAGTCTTGCTCTGTGGCCCAGGCTGGAGTGCAGTAGCATGATCTCAGCTCACTGCAATCTCTACCTCACAGGTTCAAGCAATTCTCCTGCCTCAGCCTCCTGAGAAGCTAGGATTACAGACCGACAGCATCACACTTAGCTAATTTTTGTACTTTTAGTAGAGACAGGGTTTTGCCATGTTGCCCAGGCTGGTCTTGAACTCCTGGCTGTGAGAGGAGGGTCTTGATCCGCCCAGCAGCTTGTTGTTTTCTGGAGCAGGGCAGGACCTAGAACATGACACCACTTCCCTTTCTCCCCTCCCTACACCTCAGAGTCCCTTCCAGCTGCCTGGAGCCTCCCACCTGCCCAGACTGGCATTACCTAGGGTAGAGAGAACAGGCCAAGGAAACTGTCCCCTTCCCCCAGGACCCCTGTCCCAGGCATTTAAGGCCCTGGGCTGCCTGTGCTGGGAAGGAAGGGAAGTGTTGCTGGGGAGGGGCTGTCTTCTGTGGGACATAGGGGAGGGGGAGTGGCAGGTATTGTGGTGTGTTTTGGTCTTCTGTGTCCAGCTGGTACCTGTGTATCTCACTGCCCATACTTTCCCCCAGCCATGCAGCAAGTCCTGGACAACTTGGGATCCCTCCCCAATGCCACGGGGGCTGCAGAGCTGGACCTGATCTTCCTTCGAGGCATTATGGAAAGTCCCATAGTAAGATCTCTGGCCAAGGTACCGTGCTCCAGGGAGGTGGGCACAAGGTTACTGTGCCTGGGGAGGTGCAGTAGGGGATGGGGTGTTAGCTACAGAGGGCCCTGGGAATGGGGCATGTGGCAAAGAGGCCCCCTGAAGGGGGTTGTGGGAGAAAATCATGCCCAGGTGAGGACCTGAGTGGCTGCCCCCCGCACCTGTCTGGGGAGTACAAGAGCAGATGTTTGGGGACTGCCAGCTTGCAGAGTGTGTGATTGGTGGGGGCCAGAATGCACATGTTGGGGACTCTCTAGGTTCATCTTGCTTGTCCTGCCTTTGAGCATTTTGTGTAGGTGTCTTTCTAAGGTCATTTGCCAGGGACCAGTTTTGTGGAAGACCATTTTTCCACCGATCAGAGTGAGGGGGAGTGGTTTTGGGATGCAGCTGTTCCACTCAGATCATCAGGCATTCGTTAGACTCATAAGGAGCACACCACCTAGATCCCCCAGCATGTTTGGTTCTCAGTAGAGTTCACACTCCTGTGAGAATCTAATGCTGCTGCTGATCTGACAGGAGGTGGAGCTTAGACAGTCATGCTCGCTCACCTCCTGCTGTTCGCCTGGTTCCTGACAGGCCAGGGACCAGTACTGGTTCATGGCCCGGGGGTTGAGAACCCCTGTTCTAATATATGAATAGAACTGTTTGTTTATTGGTTCCCGTCCTGAGAGATGTGTGTTACTGCTGCTTTTGCTCTCTTAAAAACAGTGCTGCAGTGAATATCCTCATATCCATCTGCTCCTGCACCATGTGAGGGTTTTTCTAGAATGGCAACTTGGTAATGAAATTGATGAGTATGTACAGTCTTGAACCTCAACATCTGTAACTTTCCAAAGTTGATTTTAGAGTTGGGTTTAGGAGACCACATCACCTCTGGGTACGTTAGCTGTTGTCTCCACAACGAGACAGTGAGACCGCTTTGGGATGGCAGAGTCTGAGTGAGATGACCCTCTCGCCAATGCCCTTCAAAGCAGAATCCCCCCTGATAGCACTCCTCTCTGGTCCAGTCCACCTGACAGTCTGCTCTACAGCTCTCTAGTGATGGGTCTGCTGGCTGGCTCTGTCATTCACTCATTCGTTCATCCATCTATCCATCCATCCATCCATCTATTCAACAAATACCTATTTCACACTCACCACGTGCCAGGCACAGTGCTGGGATTATGGCAGCGGACTGCCAAATAGTTTGTTTTCCTGCTGAAGCCCAAGTCTGTCTTCCTTTCACTGGGCCCCACCATGCCCCAGTCCTGGGACCTCAGAGTAAAGACTAATTGAGAATGAATCAATGTGCTGTGTCACATTGTAAGTAAACTCCCTTCTCTAGAAACATTTTTGGTGAAAAGCTGGTCAGGATTTTCCCAAGAAATTCCTGGTATGGTTCCAGATTCATAGAGCATAGTGGAAGAGAGTATGGATATTTCTTCCCTTCTGAGACCCCCAATATGAGGCTAATGGGCTCAGGCAATCCAGTGACTTCTCTCTCCCTCTGGTTGTGAAACAAACAGGAAGTGAATCTCCTAGAAGGAGCCTACCTGAGCTCATTGAAACAAACAAACAAAAAAAACCCATACATTTCTTTCTTGTCCCTGTATGGGTGATTCTTTGCAAGTAAATTTGCCACTCACCAAAGATAGCATCTCAGAGCTTCCTGGGACCTGCTTCCTCCTTCTCACCGATTTTATTGATTATGTGTACACAGACAAATTTCTAACCTAATAGACAAAGTACTTTAATCAAATCCAGCCGCAAAGATTTGGCAAAGTGGCCCCAAAACCAACAGGAATGGAATCAGATTGAAGCCGCATGTAGTAGCTGTTGGCCTCACTCCCTTACCCTTTGGAACTGGGCTTGACTCTCTCTGGGGATTCGGCAGACAGTGTGGGAGGGGCCAGGCTGGGAGGGGCAGGGCCTAAAGGGATAAACCCAGAGGGTTAAAGGCCCTGAGGAAATTCAAGTCTAGCAGAGAGATCATAAATCGAGGCGGTTGGCTGCAGACAGCAGGTGGCGGCTCTGGCAGGTGACTGGCATCTGGGAGGGGTGACATGGGTCCAGCAGCAGGTGTTCCAGCTGCAGGCAAGGCCAAAGTGAGGACTCCAAGTCAGGGACATTCAGAAATTCAGAAAAATTGTTGCTAATGGGGACATCTGCCAGCTGAGAGGCATGTGAAGGCAGCGTGTGAACTAATTCACATGAAATGAAGAAGAAAGAACACAGAGTTTGGAATCAGAAGATTCCACTGACTGGCTTTGTGAGTTTTATGTATCTGTCAACCTCTCTGAGCTTCAGTTGCTTCTTTTTTTTTTTTTTTAAATTAAAAAAATTTTCTTTATATGGTACACTATGGAGGATTTAAAAAAAAATAATATTTATTTATTTTAAAAGAAATATGAGGTCTCACTATGTTGCCCAGGCTGGTCTTGAACTCCTGAGCTCAAGTGATCTTCCTACCTTGGCTTCCCAAAGTGCTAGGATTACAGGTGTGAGCCACCATCCCCAGCCCGGTTATTTCTTTTGAGAAGTGGGGAGAATGATACCTATCCCGCAGAGTCATGGTGGGGCTAGGTGGAGGTTATGGAAGTGGAAGTGCTTTTTGACTCAGAAAGAGTTGTTATAATCTTAGCTTTAGACTGGAGTTCGCAGGGAGGAGTCTCGTTCTCTGGGGAGGCGGGGGTGGAAGAGCTGGGAAAGCAAGACAGGGCCCTAGAAGAATAAAGGTCTAGGAAGGTAACTAAGATAGGGGCTCTGACAAGGGGACATGACAAGCAGAGGGTGTAGTGGTGAGGAGGCCAGTGCATCAGTTAGCTTTTGCTGTGTAACAAACCATCCTGCTGTGTAGTGGGTTAAAACAACTGTGATTTAATTTCCCTGATTTTGTGGGTTGGTTGGGTGGTTCTTCTGGCCTGAGCTTGCTTAGCTGGGGCTGGGTGGTCCAGGATGGCCTCACTCACATACCTGGTGTCTTAACTGGGAAAACTGCAATGTCTGGGATGACTAGGCCCCTTTCAATGTGGTCTTTCCTCCTCAGCTTCCTTCACATGGTGGTCTCACCAGCAAGGAAGGCCAAGACCCCGGTCACAAGCACTTTCTAAGCCTCTGCTCACATTTGCTAATGGCCCATTGTCTAAAGCAAGTCACATCTGTCAAACTCAGATGAAACAGTTCCTTTACTTTCTGGCACACTACTCTCGGGGACATTTTTCAGCTTTTAATTTTACTATTTAATTATGAACCAGGGCTTCAGATGGGAATTCCCTGTCTTTTGTGATGATCAGAGGGGTTGAAGTGGAGGTCGGAGGGAAACCTTCTCAATGAAATGACTGTGTGGTGTTTGTATTTGCAGTCTGCTATGGCTCTGGATTGGGAGCAGACAGCAGAGTGCAGGCTGGCTCCACTGTGAGCCTAGCTGTGTCTCCCATCCAAGCTTCTGGTTTACTGTGAGCTTTAGCCCTGCTTTGCTGAGGATGATTTTCAGAGCAGAATGAAATGAATGGCTACCACAGAAATTAAAATCACTCTTCAAGTTCTGGGCCATGTGTCACTTAATATGAAAAAGGATAAGTCTTAGCAAAATAGTGAATAAAAAAAAATAAGGGAAATAATTGTTCACTTAATATTAACTGAAAAAAATCAGGTTCCAGGGTTGGATAAAATCGTGATTCCCTTTTCTTAATGTCATAGAAAATGCATTTGGACAGACACGATTCCCTTTTTTACAAAGGGAAAAATAACTATTCATTTCAGAAGTATGTGGAATATATACAGACACATTAAAACTCTTTAACAGGGAAGCCAGGCAATGATGAGCACCCTAAATCAAGATGGTGCTTTGTGCAGGCGGGAGGGTAAGTGGGGCATGTGCTCAGATGTTGGATATTGTCAAGAGCTTTGTATTTTAGTTTGGGTGTTGGGTTCTCTGAGATCCTTGTTATATAATTTTAAAAAATCTAATTTAGGCTGGGTGTGGTGGCTCACGCCTGTAATCCCAGCACTTTGGGAGGCCAAGGCAGGTGGACCGCCTGAGCTCAGGAGTTTGTGATCATCCTGGGCAACATGGTGAAACCATCTCTACTAAAATACAAAAAATTGGTTGGGCGTGATGGCGCATGCCTGTAGTCCCAGAGACTTTCGAGGCTGAGACATGAAAATTGCCTGAGCCTGGGAGGCGGCGGTTTCAGTGAGCCGAGATTGTGTCACTGCACTCCAGCTTGGGCTACAGAGTTTCAAAAAAAAAAAAATCTATGTTAATACTAACACAAGCCACGCACAAACCAATGTTGAGAACATGTTATGAACCAAGGATTGTGATTCATCCAATTCTGAAAGTCCGAAAAAGTGTGTGGCAAATTGTGCTACATGCTGAGTGTTCTTGGTGCTGGTCAATCAACTGTTTAGTTCAGCCCACTGAGGTGTTGGTTTTGTATTTAAGTGATTAAATGTTTCGAGTTTTCTCTGGGCTGTGAGGTTGAGCTTGGAGAGCTGTGTTTTCACATCTGTGGGTATAAAATGTCCAGGGTGGCCACAGGAGGAGGAATGGATTAGCCCCTGGTGGGAATATCACTGAGTTAAAGATGGGAGGTAAACAGCTTAGGAGGCACCCTGGCTTCCCCCAATCAAACACGTCTCCTCAGAAAACTTGTCGTCCATCCATGGAGCAGATGGTGCTAAAGTCAAAATGAGGGACCTCTCTAATGCTCACATCAGGACACCTGGGCCAGAGCTGGCTCCTGTTAACCCAAAAGAGCCATGCAAGGGTTGCCATGGTGAGTTTGTTGCTGCCTGAGTGCCTTTGTTTATTCTTGAAACTCAGTTGTTGGGGCTTTGATTCTCAGCATTGTCCGGCACAGGGGTAATAGAGCCAGGACGCCTCCCTCACTCTGGGGCTCCGTGGGCTGGGCCGAGCTAAATGACTGAACATCACACAGGGCTCTGTGGAAGACCAACCCTCTGGGGCTTGTTCCTGTCCCCAGTGCTGTTCCTTTGCCCCATTAGTTATCTGTTTCCCCAGTAGGCTGTGGGTGTCAGTCTAAAATGCTGCCCACCTGGCAGAGGATGCTTTAGGAGGCGATTGGGCCATGTGGGCTGCTGTTCCCTGGCCTGTTTGGGAAAAGAGAAGGCAGAAAGGATCTGACCTTGACTGAGCACCTGCTGAGTGCCAGGCATTGTGTCCATCTCACCAACTCCTCTTAGCAGTCCTATGAGGTGTTATTCAAATCTCACTATCTCATGGCTAAACGAGCTTTCTATTATGAAAAAATTTAAAAATATATTCCGAACCTCCATCACCCAGCACCCCACTTCAGCATTTAACAAGTCTTGTTATCTTGTTTCCTCCATACCTTCACCCCCTTACCTCTCTCCTCTATTGTTTGGAATAGATCTCAGCCATAATAGATTGTATCTGTGTTTGATTATGTCTATCAGCTGAAAAGGATTCTTTAAAAAAAGTTACACTATTATTCTCACACCTCCTAAAAAAAAAAAAAACCAATAGTTTTCTTGTGAATTTTTAAAATTAAAAACAATTTTAAAAATGGAGATGGGTTGCTATTAAAAGAAAGTCAGAGGGAGAAAAAAAAAAACAAGGAAAAAGAAGAAAAAAATAAAAATGGAGATGGGGTTTTGCTGTCTCAAACTCCTGGGCTCGAGTGATCTTCCTGCCTTGGCCTCCCAAAGTGCTGGGATTACAGTTGTGAGCCATTGTGCCCAGTCGTGAATTTTTAATAGATGATATTGGGATGTCTGGAAAGTCATATTGAAAGATATCAAAGTGGATCCAGACCTCACATAATATATCAGAATAAACTCCAAGTGGATCAGAGATCTCTTTTTGAAAATATAAATCATACATGTCCTAGAGGAAAACAAGGCTCTTTATATGGGAAAAGCAAGCCCCACTGAGAGATCATTTCTCCTCCATGTGATCGGAGACATGCAAATATTTGATCAACACTCTGGTGGTGAGCTTCAAGAAAATCCCTCATACAGTGCTAGCAGGATGGCAAATTGGCTCCAGTCCCAGAGAGGGGAATTTGTCAATATCTAAGAAAATTACGTATGTATTTACTGCTTGACCCAGCAAGACTTCTAGGAATTTACATGGAAGATCTCCACAGATGTAGAATACTATGCCAGAGTCGTTTACTGCAACACTATTTGCAATAGCAAAGTATTAGAAACAACCTAAATACCCATGGAGACTGGTTGAATAAATTACAGGAATCCAGTCATGCAGTGGAGTCAAATGAAGCATTTAAGATAATAGGACCGGCGCGGTGGCTCATGCCTGTAATCCCAACCTGGGAGGTAGAGGTTGCAGTGAGCGGAGATCGTGCCACTGCACTCCATCCTTGGTGACAGAGCAAGACTCTGTCTCAAACAAACAAACAATAATAATAATAGAGGAAGATCTCCATGCAGTTTCATGGGCTGATTTCCATGGCATATTTTTCAGTAAAAAGCCAGAAAACGAACCAGTTAAACAAAAGCTCCAGGGTATCAAAGAATGTGTACAATTTTATGTAAGAAAGAAAGGGCAATTTATTTTATTTTATTTTTTTGAGACAGAGTCTCGGTCTGTTGCCCAGGCTGGAGTGGAGTGGTACGATCTCAGTTCCCTGCAACCTCTGCCTCCTGGGTCAAAGCAATTCTCATGCCTCAGCCTCCCGAGTAGCTGGGATTACAGGCGTGCACCACCACACCCAGCTAATTTTGTATTTTTAATAGAGATGGAGTTTCACCATGTTGGTCAGGCTGGTCTCAAACTCCTGACCTCAGGTGATCCACCCACCTCGGCCTCCCAAAGTGTTGGGATTACAGGTGTGAGCCACCGCCTGACCTTTAGCAGTGATTTCTGAGATTTTGATGCACCCATCACCCGAGTAGTGTACACTATGCCCACTGTGTAGTCCTTCATCTCTTACACCCCTAAGACCTTTCCCTCCTGACTTTTACTTAATAGATTTGTGATAGGTGTAGTGGTTGTACAGCAATTCTGAAACTACTTTGAATATTGAAGCGCAGAACAAGTAAGTAAATATATTGGTGTTATTGGGAACTAAGTTCACACTGAAGGAGAAGGAAGACACAAATATGGAATGGGGGAAGGTGAGAAAAATCCTGTAGAGTTTGATTTTATTTGGAGCCATCAGTATCTACTAATGTTACCAAAGAAATGACGCCCCAGAAACAGTGGGTACTGAGTGCCCACATCTTGCTTTCTAAATACTGTTCCCTGCCAAAAGGAGTCAGGGTTCCTTTGAGAAATTGCTGATTCCAGACCTGGAGTAGGGAAAGTATCAGATGATCCTGTGTGGGAAGGGAAGAAGATGGGAATATGTGAACAGGACAGAGGTGTGAAAGAGGCCCCCACTGGACACATTTGGGATAAACTGGGTCAATGAAGATAGTGATAGTAATGGATTCAAATACACGGAATAAAAGTTCATAGTGATATGAGAGAAGAGAAAGAGGAGTGTGGTGGGAGGGAGAAAAGAAAAGCTCATTCTTTTTTGTTTTAGGACAGAGTTTCACTCTTGTTGCCCAAGCTGGAGTGCAATGGCACGATCTCGGCTCAGTGCAACCTCCGCCTCCCAGGTTCAAGCGATTCTTCTGCCTCAGCCTCCGGAGTAGCTGGGATTATAGGTGCTTACCACCACACCCAGCTAATTTTTTATATTTTTAGTAGAGACGGGGTTTCGCCATGTTATCCAGGCTGTTTCTTAAACTCCTGACCTCAGGCGATCCACCCATCTTGGCCTCCCTAAGTGCAGGGATTATGGGTATGAGCTTCCACGCCTGGCTGAAAAGCTCATTCTTATAGTAGAATGTCAATAAATGTAGAGGGAATGATGGGAGTTATGTAGTAACTATTTTGCAACCTCCAGTATAATAATTCATTTAGGCAGGGTCATAAATTGATGCTAAATCCACTGGTGAAGGACTTTGGAGGAACATAATGGTCACATAGTCTCAAAATATGGGAAAGACAAAGATGCAAGATCACCTACATAGAACTCTTGTCAAAAGGACTCACTTAAGTCTAATAATGAGGAAACAATCACATAAATCTAGTGGTAGAGCATTCTAAAAACTACTGGCCTGAAGTCTAAAAATGTCTAGGTCAGGTGCAGTGGCTCACGCCTGTAATCCCAGGCTTTGGGAGCCTGAGGTGAGAGGATCGCTTGAAGCCAAGAGTTTGAGACCAGCCTAGGCGATGTAGTGAGACCCTGTCTCTGTAAAATAAAAACAGAAACAAAAGACAACAAATGTCCTGAAAGTCTAAAAGTTATTGGGATCTGTGCTAGATTAGAGGAGAATAAAGAGATGTGCCGACCAAATACAACATATAATCAATTAGATCCTGAAAAAATAGAATGATAAAGGATACTTTTGGGACAAGAGTGAACATTTGAATATGGACTGTCTTACATAATGTGTTAACGTATCAATGTTAAATTTCTTGCAGGTGATAATGGTATTGTGGTCTATACAGCAGAACGGCTTTGTTCCTATGAAATACATGCTGAAATGCTTTGGGAAAAAGTGACTTGTGTTGTCTGCAGTGATCTTTCAAAGATTCAGAGGGGAAAAAAGGTCTTCATCTATATTCTTGAAATGGAATTCCTGGAGGGCTGGGTGCAGTGGCTCATTCCTGTAATCCCAGCACTTTGGGAGGCCATGGCAGGTAGATCATCTGAGATTGGGAGTTTGAGACACCCTGACCAACATGGAAAAACCTTGTCTCTACTAAAAATACAAAATTAGCTGGGCATGGTGGCACATGCCTGTAGTCCCAGGTACTCGGGAGGCTGAGGCAGGAGAATCGCTTGAACCCAGGAAGCGGAGGTTGCAGTGAGCTTAGATCATGCCATTGCACTCCAGCCTGGGCAAGAGTGAAAAGCCATCTCAAAAAAAAAAAAAAAAGAAATCTAATTCCTTTCTTCTTGACCCACTTAACCTAATACTCCCCACTGGGCTGGAACCTGGAGACAGCACAGCGACAGATAGGTACAGGGCCTGCTCCTGGTACCATGTGCTGATTTCTTGTCCCCTCATTCACTGGGACCACTGAGTTGAGGGCCTGGAGATGCAAGTTCAAGTCCCAGTGACCCTGGGAATGTTATTCCACCTTCCTAACTTACTCATCCTGGGCTTCAGGGTCTTCAAGTCCCCACCCAATCATGATGTCTGATGGAAGACGCTGCCCTTGAACTCCAACGCACATAAGGTCCTGGGAGCTGGGGACAATTTGGTAACTTTTAATGACCCTTTGTGGCAAGGGGATGGAAAGGAAGGTTTGTCCTTTGGTTTCTTCCTTCCCTAAACTAGGTCCTAGTCATTTTGGGGAAGAAAGGAGACAGCAAGGAATGCATACACATGTGTGGGTATGATTGTGCGTGAGTGAGTGAGGAGCTGAGGCAGGGGGCTGGGGGTGGGGTGAGGAAAATGCCTGGGGCTGAGGGAGGACCCTGTTTGGTGTCCCAGGGCTCCTGGGGAAGCTCCTAGCCCCACCTGTTCTGCTTCCACCTCCAGGCCCATGAGAGACTGGAGGAAACGAAGCTGGAGGCTGTGAGAGACAACAACCTGGAGCTGGTGCAGGAGATCCTGCGAGACCTGGCACAGCTGGCTGAGCAGAGCAGCACAGCTGCAGAGCTGGCCCGCATCCTCCAGGAGCCCCATTTCCAGGTTCCTGGCTGCTGGGGCTGGGGTGAGGGAGCAGGAGGTGGGTGGACTGGGGTCTGCTGCTGTTGGAGGAGCTGGCAGAAAGTTGGAGCTGGGATGGGAAGAGACCTCCGGGCAATGCCCCATTGGCCCTTCTCTTCCCACCACCCCCCAGTCCCTCCTGGAGACGCATGACTCTGTGGCCTCAAAGACCTATGAGACACCACCCCCCAGCCCTGGCCTGGACCCGACATTCAGCAACCAGCCAGTACCTCCTGATGCTGTGCGCATGGTGGGCATCCGCAAGACAGCCGGAGAACATCTGGTGAGGACACTGGGCAGGGCTGGTGAGAGTCAAAACTGAGAATAACCAGTGGGGGGCCAAGAAAGTCAAACAAGGGCTGAAGATAAAGATGGGGCCAGCTTTGTGTAGGAAAGGACCCACGCAGATTCGGGAGACCATAGACACTGCATACTTATGTGTCCACGCCTCTCCAGTCTGCCCGCTCCCCCCCCCCATTAGTGCTTGATATAATTGAAGTATTTAGGCAGAAGGACGGAAGAGGACTTTTGAGGGCGGAGGTTAGTGGATGGGGACAGGAATGGAGGAGCTATTAGGAGACTATTTGAAGATTTTGACTTGGAACAATTGGAGCCTCATCTTTCACTCCTCTGACCTACAGGGTGTAACGTTCCGAGTGGAGGGCGGCGAGCTGGTGATTGCTCGCATTCTGCACGGGGGCATGGTGGCTCAGCAAGGCCTGCTGCACGTGGGTGACATCATCAAGGAGGTGAACGGGCAGCTGGTGGGCAGTGACCCCCGAGCGCTGCAGGAGCTCCTGCGCAATGCCAGTGGCAGTGTCATCCTCAAGATCCTGCCCAGCTACCAGGAGCCCCATCTGCCCCGCCAGGTGGGACCTTCCACCAGCCCCCCCACCCCCAGCACAAGGCCCAAGGGATGGCTGAGCCTCCTGCCTGTCAGGGTTGAAGGTCTCACTGAGGACCTCCTCTCCTACTGGTTTCCTCCAGGGGAGTTGGGGGCGGGACCTGCAGCCAGGGGGCAGCTGACCGCAGCCATGGACAGGCCTCTGCCTCTGCTGCATCTGCACGTGCTTCCACATTGGTTAGCATTATGCACACAGCCACAGCCTGGGGTACCAGAGTGTATGAGAGAGCACCTGTGTCATGGTCAGCGTTCTTCACATGTTTGTGCGCATGTGCAGGGTGGGGTTGTCGTATGTCCTGGACAGCTATCTCCTGGTTGGTGGATTCTGGGGGGCTGGCTGCTTTGTCTACTTCTCCTATTGGCTTTCTCACCCTTCCCCAGAACCCTTCTCCAAGGGGAGAGGGTGAGTGGAGGGAGGGATCTACGATTAGGTGCCAGAGTCCTGTTCCCTACTTGCTGTTCCCACATCCTTGATCCTGAGATCTGAATCCTGTAGTACTAGATGCAAAGGGAGGCTGGCACCAGGGAGGCATGTGGGGCAGGCCTGGAGGCATCACTCCTGCAGGTGTGGCTCCATTGCCCCTTGCAACTTTGTGAAGGGAGGGGACATGGGGTAGACCTCCATCTGCAGCCTTCCACTGACCCTTCCCCTGACTTTTTGCCGATTCCTGGGCCCAGGTATTTGTGAAATGCCACTTTGACTATGACCCGGCCCGAGACAGCCTCATCCCCTGCAAGGAAGCAGGCCTGTGCTTCAATGCTGGGGACTTGCTCCAGATCGTAAACCAGGATGATGCCAACTGGTGGCAGGTGAGCCGCGGGCACCCCTGCATCTCTCCAGGTGTGGTGCATGGGAGGGCGAGGCGCAGGGAGGGGTCCTCTTGCTCAGGCCAGTCTTGGTCTCATGTCCGTTTCAGGCGTGTCATGTGGAAGGGGGCAGTGCCGGCCTCATCCCCAGCCAGCTGCTGGAGGAGAAGCGGAAAGCATTTGTCAAGAGGGACCTGGAGCTGACACCAAACTCAGGTAGGAGGACCCCCCCACCCCACATCCCCAATCTGGGATCCGACAGGGCCCTGTCTGCCTGGAGCTGATACCAAACTCAGGTAGGAGGACCCCCCCCACCCCACATCCCCAATCTGGGATCCGACAGGGCCCTGCCCACCTCACTCACCCATCTCCCTATGGCCAGGGACCCTATGTGGCAGCCTTTCAGGAAAGAAAAAGAAGCGAATGATGTATTTGACCACCAAGAATGCAGGTGGGTATCAGAGCATTCCCTCCCTTGTCTTCCTCTAACATGGCATGGCCCTCCCTGTCCCCACCCTTCACCTGTGACGATGCTCACCCTTCACCTGGCTCAGATGCTGCCAGCCGTGTCCCTAGGCCCTGCCCGGCTCCTCCCTGCTACCCTGTTCCAAGCCTTCTTGCCCTCACTCTCCCTGAGAACTCCGCCCCTCCCTCACCATGCAGCCTGGTGAGCAGTGCCATCTCCCTGTGTCCAGAGTTTGACCGCCATGAGCTGCTCATTTATGAGGAGGTGGCCCGCATGCCCCCCTTCCGCCGGAAAACCCTGGTGCTGATTGGGGCTCAGGGCGTGGGACGGCGCAGCCTGAAGAACAAGCTCATCATGTGGGATCCAGATCGCTATGGCACCACGGTGCCCTGTGAGTGGGGGCTGGGACTCCCCTGGGGGCCAGGGCTGGGTCCACCGAATGGGCATCTTCATGGGTGCCAGGCCAGGTGGTACCTTTGGGTGCACAGGTTGGGGTGCACTCCCTCTGTGGGTAGGGAGAGGAACTGCAGGCTCAGGAAAGGTGAGGGAGGTGTCCTGTCAACAGGTGGCCTAGTGGGCTGGGTTGGTGTCCCCTTTCCTTCTCTGTTTCACTTGCTGAAAGCCATGAAGAAAGTGAGTGCCCAGCTGTGCACCCGGGTGAAACACGGCTATGAGCTGCACGTGTGTAGCCTTGTGGAGGACAGGGTTTCTTAGCGCAGAGCCAGCGTGGGTGGTGGAAGCTCTTGGCTGCCAGAGGCAGGACTGAGAGCTCTGCCTTGGTCTGCTTGGCTCTTGCTGTGTGGCTTTGGGCTATACATTGCCCTTTCTAAACCTCAGCCTCTCACCTGTGGGCTCTGGGTTGGACCATGGATACCACCTCATGTCTCTGTGAGTGCCAGTGGAGAGGGTGGGGGCAGGAGTGTGCAAAGGCAACAGTGCTGGCAAGATGGAGAGTGGACTGCACCCCCAAGGCTGGGAACCAGGAGCCCGGGTAAGGGTGTGTGTATGTGCCTGAGGCGCTGTGACCTGCCTGTGCCCATTCAGCCTCACCTACCTCCATCCCCCAGACACCTCCCGGCGGCCCAAAGACTCAGAGCGGGAAGGTCAGGGTTACAGCTTTGTGTCCCGTGGGGAGATGGAGGCTGACATCCGTGCTGGGCGCTACCTGGAACATGGCGAATACGAGGGCAACCTGTATGGCACACGTATTGACTCCATTCGGGGCGTGGTTGCTGCCGGGAAAGTGTGTGTGCTGGATGTCAATCCCCAGGTACGGCCACTCTGCTCCTTCCCAGCCTACCCAATGTCCTCTCTGCTGCCTCAGTGCTCCCCCATATAGTTCCACACACCTGTCACCTGAGCACACCCATGCACCCCGTCTGCTCTCAACCACTGCTAGGAACCCAGCCCACCTGGAACCTTCCTCAGCCTCCCAGACCCCCCACTCCTTCTCTAGTCTCCTCCAGTCGCCCTAGCCACCTGCCAGCTGTCTGTCATTCATCCCGGTACTCATGTTCCAGACTCCCAGGCACCCCTTTCTCATCCACTCCTAGGTGCCCACCCAACCTCTGTCACCCTGACAGCCTTCCTCTGATTCCTAGGACAGACATTGGGATATGCTCCCTACCTTGCCTTCTCCTTCTGCAGGCGGTGAAGGTGCTACGAACAGCCGAGTTCGTCCCTTACGTGGTGTTCATCGAGGCCCCAGACTTCGAGACCCTGCGGGCCATGAACAGGGCTGCACTGGAGAGTGGGGTGTCTACCAAGCAGCTCACGGTGAGGGCTCTGAGGGGTGGGGGAGGGGTCCGATGGCTGCCTAGGGTGGTGGGGGACAGGCCTGAGCTGACGGAGAGAAGGAGGTGGTGTTGGGGAGGGACAGGGGCCTGCTCCAATTATCAGTGAGGCAGGACGTGGTCCCCCCTGCATAGATGTGGAAGGGGAGGTCTAAGAGAGGAAGTCCAAAGTCTCAGAGTGAACCAGGGACACAGCTAGCCTGGGACACATGTGCTTCTGACTCCAGCCCACTGCTCTGCCTGCTCTGCAGGGGCAGAGTGCTGGCCAGAGGGAGTTCAGAGGGCCAGTGGAAGAGGTGGGCGGGAGGTGGGCCAGGGGAGCTTGGATTGCTTACAGCTGGGGGAAAGTGGAAGGGCAGGAGAAAGCCAGAGGCGGGAAGGCTGGCTGGAGGGGTGAGTCAGCATCAGGGAGCAGGCAGCGCCTGGAGGAGAGGCCTCAAGCCCGCATTGCAGGACTCCAGCCTCCTTCCTCCCTAGGTCTTGCTGTGCCTCCCCAGGAGGTGGAGGGTTTGCAGAGCTCTGAGCTCAGGGGTCCCTCTGCTGGCCATGCCTGGTGCTGCAGCACTCAGGCCCCAGGTCAGAGTGTGGCTGGGGCCCAGGAGAGGCTCTCTAGGCTGGCATCCTTCTGCCGATGGACCCTTGCTTGATCCCTACTCTGGGCACCTCCTCCTTGGCAACAGGACAGGTGTGGCAAACTGGAGCTGCTGGGATGCGGCTGGCTTCAGCTTATTTAAGTCAGTTGTCAAGTACCCTTCCCCACCCCTGCCCAGCCAGCTTCCACAGGGTTGAGGGTAGGGATTGCCCTGGTACCAGCCTGTCATGCTGCATAGGTGAGGCAGCCTGGTCAGGAGGGAGCACTGGCTTGGGAGTCAGGCAGACCCTGTTCAGCTGCTGACGGGCTGTGTGACCTTTTTGTACCTTAATTTTCTGTTATAAATGGGGAAGAATTAATCCTACTTTGCAGAGCTGCCGTGAAGATTATGTGGGTTGCAAAGCATTTAGGGGTGTGATTGGCACTTATTAAAGCTTATCCTTTCACCCACCATCTGTTTGTGGTTGATGGTGAGCCACTTTGAGGCACACAGAGAGGGGCCCCTGCCTCCCTAGCCAGGGAGTCCACTCCAGGGTTGGGCTTTGGGGAGGGGGAGTGGGGGCAGCTGTAGCTCCTTTTGACAGTGGGGTGAGTTGTGGGCACTGACTGTAGGGAGGTCCCCTTGTGCCTGGGCAGGAGGCGGACCTGAGGCGGACAGTGGAGGAGAGCAGCCGCATCCAGAGGGGCTACGGGCACTACTTTGACCTTTGCCTGGTCAATAGCAACCTGGAGAGGACCTTCCGTGAGCTCCAGGCGGCCATGGAGAAGCTACGGACAGAGCCCCAGTGGGTGCCTGTCAGCTGGGTGTACTGAGCCTGTTCACCTGGTCCTCTGCCCCCTCTGGGTTCAGACCCAGAACCTGAATTCATCCCCTTCCTGACCTGTGAGCCCTGCCACAATCCTTAACCCCCATATCTGATTCTCCTTGGGTAACAGCTCCCAGCAGGCCCTAAGTGTGGCTTCAGCACAGAGGTGTGCACTGCCAGGGAGGTGGGCATTCATGGGGTATCCTGTGCCCAGGTGCTGCCCACTCCCAATGCTCATTAGCCACCAGATAGCTCTCTCTGAGGGCCAAGCCGTTTGCAGGAATGTGTCAGAGTCATCTCCATAATGGTTAGTACAGAGGAGATAAAAGCTGCTTTGGGACCACACAGTTAGTAGGTACACTGTCCCCGCCACCTCTCCCCAGTCACCAGTTCTCCTCTGGACTGGCACCCACCCCATTCCTGGACTCCTCCCACCTCTCACCCTTGTGTCACAGGAGCAGGCCTTGGGCTGCTTCCATGTGGCCAGGGGAATGTGTGGTCCACTGGCAGCCAGGCAGGCCAAGGTGGTGGTGCCAGTGGCTAGAGGAGTCAGAGTGAGAGCCAGTGGCCACAGCTACAGAGCAGTGCAGCTCCCAGATCCCTCGGAAAGGGGCAGGGTGGTGGGGTGGACACTGCTTGGTCCCTCCCTTATCCACAGCTTCTCACTGCCGACAATTCTCCAGACCTCTCTGATATATCCTGACAGATCAGCCCTGCTCTCCACAGGGCCAGGCTGGCAGGGCCAGTGGGCTCAGCCCAGGTAGGAGTGGGATGGAAGGCTGAGCCCTGTGACAAGGAACCTGCTGCTACCGACCGAAGAGCCCCAAGCTCTCCATGGCTCACAGCAGGCACAGGTCTGGGCTCTGTGTCCTTGACCTTGGTCCATTTTGGTTTTCTCTCTAGCCAAGTCCAGGTAGCCCACTTGCGTCAGGGCTGCAGGGTTGGAGGGGCTGAGGAGTGCAGAGGGGACCTTGGGAGCCTGGGCTTTTGAAGGACAGTTGCCCTCCAGCGGGTTCCTCATACACGACTCCAGGGGGCGCCATTCACACTGTAGTCTGCACAGCCTGTGGCTCTGCGTATATGCTTGGCGCCTGTCTGTGCCTCTGGCACTGGTGTGTTTGTGTCTATGTCTGTCTGTCTGTCAGGTTTAGTTTGGGGAGGAAGAAAAGAGTTGTTTTGTTTTGGAGGTCACTCTTTGGGGCCCCTTTCTGGGGGGGTTCCCTATGAGCCCTCATTTCTTATAAGACCCTGATCCCAGACTCTGAAGCCCTGGTCCTCTCCTGACATCTCCTCCACTGTCCTATTGTCCCTGTGCCCTAAATGCCTCCCTGCTGTCCTTGTGGAAGGCAGTTTTGTAAAATAGGAGACTCCCTTTTAAGTAAGAATGCTGTCCTAGACGTACCTGAGCATCTCATCCTTCATTGTTCTCTGCAGTCCTTCCCAGGGTGAGCCTGTCCTCAGAGGGGACAACGTGGGACACCCCAAGTCCAAACCCCTGTGCCTCCCAGTTCCTCTGAGTGTCTAATTAGTCTTCGCTGCAGCGTCAGCCAAAGCTGGCCCCTGAACCACTGTGTGCCCATTTCCTAGGGAAGGGGAGGGAGAATAAACAGAATATTTATTACAAATGTTAGAATATATTTCTTATATTAGGAATCTCATTTGCATTTGCATAGGGTATACGCATGGGTGGAAAGGCCAGGCCTGCCCCCATCTCACTGGTGTGGCTCCACATGTGCTACGCACTCATCCTCCTGCTCCTCTTCTCCGTTAGTGTCCTTTCATCCTGATTCAGCTCTCCCTGGCATCACCCTCAGCCTAAGGGAGTGGGAAGGAAATGGGGTGTTTTCCTGCTGACCTGAGGCCGTGGGGTCACTTGACACTTTCTACCTCCCCTGGGGAACTTGAGGATAAGGGCAGGGGAGGGTCTGCTGTTGCAGCTGCTTCTGTCCCTATGGTCCAAATGACCATCATCTTTGATGGGGATGGGGTGGGTACCTTGCCCTCATGGCACCTTCACTGCTAATGATGCCCAAGGGACAGGCTGGGGCCCCTTCCCTCCTGTCTCTTCTCAGTCCTTCCTCTCTGAACAGCCTCCCCTGCCTGAGCTCCACTCCATACCCCTCCCAGGCACCTATCGGGTGGGAGCAGAAGCTGTCAGTCCTTGGCTCACCTGGGCCAGGGCCAGAGCTAGGTTGGAACAAGTGTGTGTGCCCACCACATCAGCTCTGTGACTCTGTTCTCCTTTGCCCCTCATTGTGGACTCTTGTATTTGAGGGACGTCTGGAGACTGAGGACCCTACCATCCACTGTCCACATTCAGTCCCAATGCCCTTCCTCTGTCCCCTCCCTCAGCCATCTAATTCTTGAGTTTTCTTACTGACTGGTTTTCTTTCTTTTCCTTGGATTAAATGTGAAAGCAAAGGCTTCTGGCTCTGCCTGTCTTTGGTTGGGGTTGGGTGGATGGCTTTGGGAGAGGGTGAGAGCTGGGGAGCAAAGCACAGATGACTCTAAGATGGAAGTCAGAGCAACACGTCTTGTTTTCTGTGATGTCTTCCTTTTCTCTGTCTTTCTCCTCCACACTCCCCCATCCCGAGAAGATGCTCATTCTAAGTGCTTGGACCCAAGGATGTGAACAGACATTTCTCAAAAGACATACAAGTGGACAATGTATGAAAACTTGCTCAACATCACTAATCATCAGAGAAATGCAAATAAAAACCACCCTGAGTTACCATCTCACACCAGTCAGAATGGCTGTTACTAAAAAAGTCAAAAATAACAGATGCTGCAGTGAAGTTGCGGGTGAGAGGGAGTGCTTATGCACTATTGGTGGGAATGTAAATTAGTTTGGCCCCTGTGGAAAGCAGTTTGGAGATTTCTCATATAACTACCATTCGTTCCAGCAATCCCATCACTGGGCATCTACCCAAAGGAGAAGGAATCATTCCACTGAAAAGATACCTGCACTTGTATGCTTACTGCAGCACCATTCACCATAGCAACACATGGAATCAACCTAGGTGCCCATCAGTGTGGAATGGATAAAGAAAATGCGGTGCATATACACCATGGGATACTATGCAGCCATGAAAATAATGAAATCGGCTGGCTCGCTCCTGTAATCCCAGCATTTTGTGAGGCCAGGGAGGGCAGATAACCTGAGGTCAGGAGTTCAAGACCAGATTGGCCAACATAGTGAAACCCTGTCTCTACCAAAAATACAAAAATGAGCCGGCATGGTGGTGCATGCCTGTAGTCCCAGCTACTCAGGAGGTTGAGGCAGGAGAATTGCTTGAATAGCAACCCGGAAGGTGGAGGTTGCAGTGAGCCAAGATCATACCACTACACTCCAGTCTGGGTGACAGAGCAATACTAAAAAAAAAAAAAAAGTGTTCTTTGCAGTAACATGAATACAGCTGGAGGCCACTATCCTAAGCAAATTAACATAGAAATGGAAAATCAAACAGCATATGTTCTCATAAGTGGGAGCTAAACATTGGGTACACATGGGCATAAAGATGGCAGCAGACGCTGGGGACAGCGAGAGGAAGGAGGGGCACAATGGTTGAAAAATGACATTGGTTGGGTGGGCTGGCTCACGCCTGTAATCCTAGCACTTTGGGAGGCCAAGGCAGGCAGATCACCTGAGGTTGAGAGATTGAGACAAGCCTGGCCAACATGGTGAAACCCCACCTCTACTAAAAATACAAAATTAGCTGGGTGTGGTGGCTAATTTTTTTTATTTTTATTTTTTGTAGAGATGGGGTGTTGTTTTGCTTTCCAGGCTGGTTTCGAACTCCTGAGCTCAGTTATCTCCCAAAGCACTGGGATTACAGGCATCAGCCATCATGTCTGGCCCATGGTTTCTTTTAATTTGGTCTTGAGGTCTCTCTTGACAGTGGCTATAAGCTGAGATAGCAATTTTCTTTCTTTTCTATTTTTCTGAGACTGAGTCTCATTCTGTCACCCAGGCTAGAGTGCATTGGCATGATCTCGGCTCACTGCAGCCTCCACCTCTTGGATTTAAGTGATTATCTGGCCTCAGCCTCCTGAGTAGCTGGGACTACAGTCATGCACCACCATGTCTGGCTAATTTTGTATTTTTGATAGAGACAGGGTTTCACCAGATTAGCCAGGCTAGTCTCGAACTCCTGGCCTCAAGTGATCCACCAGACTCAGACTCCCAAAGTGCTGGGATTACAGATGTGAGCCACCATGCCCAGCCTGAGATAGCAATTTTCTAAGAGAACCCTAGTCAGGGGAAAGTTAAGGTACAGTGTGTCAGTCAGGTGAGATACAATGAGAAAGTGAAACCCAAATGTATGAAACAGAAGAAATTTATTACTTACAGGTCCCAGAGACATTAGGGGCATCTACTGGTTGCCCATGAAAAGTCTGGAGGTGGCAAGGAGCTCAACCACTGAGTGGGAGCAGGAGAGAGAGGGTGATGGGCCTTGGGCCAAAGCCTTTATTGGGGCCCAGGGGTTTACCCAAGCAAGTTTGCCATAGGCAGTTCTAATTGATGGGTTTAGAGCAAGCAGGCACAAGTTCCGTGGAGTCATGCTGTGACTGAGAGGTAGTCACTGTGGCATATTTGCACAGTCCATGTGGGGTGTGGGGGTGAGTATGGCAAGTCAGGAAGGTTGTATCTAGCTGTCTCATAGAGAGGTGGTCACCAGGAAGCAGCTGTGTGGCACAGGAACTGGGATCAACCACATTGAGGAACTATAAGAGGGCAGAGAACTGGAAACGGTGTCAAGGGTGACCAAGCCCTGCTTCTGGTATGACAAAGTCCAGCTTATATGTAAAATGGATGCCAAGGCAATATAAAAGTATAAGAATTCATTACACCAAAATAGGGTGTTCACCAAAACCTGATCATGCCGGCACCCGGAACTTGGACTTCCAGCCTACAGAACTATGAGAAATAGATTTCTGTTGTTGAGAAGCCACCAAGACTATGACACTTTGTTACAGCAGCCCAAACTAAGATAAAGACCTAAATCAATGGAGTTATACTGTATTCCTGGGTTGGAATCAATGCTGTTCAGATGTCAGTTCTCCCCAAACTGATCTATGCAATCAATGTAATCCCAATCAAAATTCTAGCAAGTTTTTTTTGGGGTATAAATTGATAAGCTGATGCTAAAATCTATGTGGAAATACTAGAAATCTAAAAGAGCAAAAACAACTTTGATAAAGAACAAAGTTGGAGGATTTATACTACTTGAATTTGAGACATATTATAAAGCTACAGTAATTAAGACAGTGTGGTATTGGTATAAAGAAAGATAAATAGGTCAATAGAACAGAAAAGGCCAGAAATAGACCCACACAAATACGTTCAACTGATTTCAAAGTAGTGCAATGTCAATTCAGAAGAGGAAGCACAAAGGGACAGCCTTTTCAACAGATGGTGCTGGAATAGTTGGATATCCATACACAAAAGGAAGAAGATGAAGGAAGAAAGGCAGAGAAGAGGGAGGAGGAGAAAAGAAGAAGAAAAAAGAGGAAGAAGGGAAGAAGTTGTTCAACTCATACACATATATGAAAAGTAACTCAAGTTCAGCCATAAATCTAAATGTAAAGCCTAAAAGTGTAACACTTCTAGAAGAAAACAGGAGAAAACCTTTGTGACCCTGGGTTAGACAAAGATTTTTAAGATACAACACCAAAAAGCATGACCCATAAAAGAAAAAATTGACACACTGAACTTCATTAGAATATCAAACTTCTGGGCCAGGCGCGGGGGCTCATGCCTGTAATCCAAGCACTTTGGAGGCCAAGGCGGGTGGATCACCTGAGGTTGGGAGTTCAAGACCAGCCTGACATGGTGAAAACCCATCTTTAAAAAAAAAAAAAAAAAAGGAGAGAGATCCAAGATGGCCACTTAGCAGCTCAGATTGTAGCTCCCAGTGAAAGTGCAGAGAGTGAGTGGACACCACACTTCAAGACGAATTTTTGTTGCCCAAGGACCAGGAGATTCCTAGCGGAGGAGCCCCCTGGGTCACCAGCACAACTCTTTTGGCCGATGCGGCTTTTTGCTGGCGCCCCAGCGTGGCGGTTCTCAGTATGGATAATACAGAACTGGGTGCTCTTTTAGTTGGCTTTTGGAGCTCCGGGAAGGCAGAGTCGCCCATTCAGTTGATTGAAGGGGGGACTGCAGCGGGGAGCCACACCATGAGATTCCTGGGCAGAAAAGTGCCATGAATCTTAATGCCGCTGTTTCTGCCAGCACAGTGCCCCCACAAAAAAATAGCAATTGGAAGCACTGAAGAAGATTGAGAGTTTTACAGCAAGCACAGCTGAACCTGGGAAGGTCCAGCTCTGTGGGGGAGGGGCATCCTCCAAAGGAAAACTAAGAAACAGAAAAAACTTCATCACCAACAAGCTGGACATCCACTCAGAGACCCAATCTGAAAGTCAGCAATTATAAAGATGACGGCTGGGTAAATCCACAAAAATGGGAAGAAGCCAGCGTAAAAAGGCTGAAAATACCCAAAATCAGAGTGTCTCTCCTCCTACAGGGGATTGCGGCTCATCAGCAACGGAACAAGGCCTGATGGAGAATGAGTGTGATGAATTGACAGAATCAGGCTTCAGAAGGTGGATAATAAGAAACTTCTGTGAGCTAAAAGAACATGTTCTAACCCAATGCAAAGAAACTAAGAACCTTGAAAAAAGGTTTGACGAAATGCTAACGAGAATAGACAATTTAGAGAGGAATATAAGTGAATTAATAGAGCTGAAAAACACAATACAAGACCTTCATGAACTATGCACAAGTTTTAACAGTCAAATTGATCAAGCAGAAGAAAGGATATCAGAGGTCGAAGACCAACTTAATGAAATAAAACGAGAAGACAAGGTTAGAGAAAAAAGGCTAAAAAGGAATAAGCAAAGTCTCCAGGAAATATGGGACTATGTGAAAAGACCTAATCTATGTTTGATAGGTGTACCTGAATGTGACAAATAGAATGAATCCAAGCTGGAAAAGATTCTTCAGTATATTATCCAGCAAAACTTTCCCAACCTAGCACGACAGGACAATACTCAATTCCAGGTAGTGCAGGGAACACCACAAAGGTATTTCTCAGGAAGAGCAACCCCAAGGCACATAATCATTAGATTCACCAGGGTTGAAATGAAGGAGAAAATACTAAGGGCAGCCAGAGAAAAAGGTCAGGTTACCCATAAAGGGAAGCCTATCAGACTCACAGCAGAAACCCTACAAGCCAGAAGAGAGTGGGGGCCAATATTCAACATCCTTAAAGAAAAGAACTTCAACCCAGAATTTCATATCCAGTCAAACTAAACTTAAAGTGAAGGAAAAATACATTTTTTTGCAAACAAGCAAGTACTCAGAGATTTCATTACCACCAGGCCTGCTTTACAAGAGCTTCTGAAGGAAGTATTACACATAGAAAGGAACAACTAGTATCAGCCATTCCAAAAACATATCAAAAGGTAAAGAGCATCACCATAATGAAGAATTTACATCAACTAATGGGCAAAACAGCCAGCATTAAATGGCAGTATTAAACTCATATATATCAATATTAATCCCAAATTTAAATGGACTAAATGCCCCAATCAAAAGACACAGACAGGCAAATTGGATAAAAAGCCAAAACCCATCGGTATGCTGCATCCAGACCCATCTCACATGCAACAATACACAAAGACTCAAAACAAAGGGGTGGAGGAAGATTTATCAACCAAATGGAGAGAAAAAAAAATAGGAATTGCAATTCTCGTCTCTGATAAAATAGGCTTTAAAGCAACAAAGACCAAAAGAGACAAAGAAGGACATTACATAATGGTAAAAGGATCAATGCAACAAGAAGAGCTAACGATCCTAAATAGATCCGTACCCAATACAGGAGCACCCAGATACATAAGGCAAGTTCTTAATGACTTATAGAGAGTTAGACTACCACACAATAATAGTGGGAGACTTTAACACTACATTGTCAATATTAGACAGATCAACAAGACAGAAAATTAACAAGGATATCCAGGACTTGAACTCAGACCTGAAATAAGTAAACTCAATAACTATTTAAGAACTCTTCACCCCAAATCCACAAAACATACATTTTCCAAGTATCACATCATACCTATTCTAAAAGTGACCACAAAATTGGAAGTAAATCACTCCTCAGCAATTGCATAGCATTTCACAGGTTTAAATGAAATATTGGTTGGCTGCTTGTTTATTTTTCTCCCTTATTCCTTCCTGTCTCCATTGTTAAGCACAATTATTGGCATAAAAGAGGTTTTTAATTCCCATTTTTAGACTGCATTCTAGCCTGGGCAATAGAGCAAGATTCCTGTTCTTTCTCCCTCTTCCTTTTATTTTCTCTTTTATTCCTTTTTCCTTTCTTTCTCTTTTTTTCTTCCTTTCTTTCTTTTTTCTCCTAAAAAAAAAAAAAATCAAACTTCTGCTCAGTGAAGGACATTTTTTTTTTCTTTTTTCAGTGCAGCAAACTAAGAAGACCTTTTTTTTTTTTTGAGATGGGGTTTTGCTGTTGTTACCCAGGCTGGAGTGCAATGGCACAATCTTGGCTCACTGCAACCTCCGCCTTCTGGGTTCAAGCAATTCTCCTGCCTCAGCCTCCTGAGTAGCTGGGATTACAGGCGCGCAACACCATGCCCAGCTAATTTTTGTATTTTTAGTAGAGACGGGGTTTCAGTTTGTTGACCAGAATGGTCTCGATCTCTTGACCTTGTGATCCACCCGCCTCGGCCTCCCAAAGTGCTGGGATTATAGGCGTGAGCCACCACACCCGTCCAAGAAGACCTTTTTAAGAGAATGAAAAGACAGGCCACACACTGGGAGAAGATATCTGTAAATCACATATTTGATAAAGGAGTTATCTCTGGAATATATGAAGAGCTCTCAAAACTCAATAAAAATAGACAAAATATTTGAAAAAATATTTCACCAAAGAAGATAAGTGGATGGCAAATTAGCCCATAAAAAGATGCTCAAAGTCATTAGTTATCAGGGAGATGCAAAGTAAAGCTACAATTTTGGTACAGTTTGTACAATTATTAGAATGGTTAAAATGAAAAGGGCTGACAGTAGGGAGTGTCAGTGAGGAGGTGGAGGAACTACATGGCTGTTGGGAATGCAAAATGCTATGACCACCTTGGAAAACATGAGCATATATATCTAACATATGGCCCAGATGTTCCACTCCGAGATATTTACCCAAGAGAAGTGATAGCATGGAAAGACTGGTGCATGAATATTCACAGAAGCTCAATTTGTAATAGCCCCAGACTGGAAAGAACCCAAATACCCATGGATTGGTGAATGGGGCTGGGGGTGGGGGTGGGGCAGGGTTATGAAGAGGCAGAAGAAGAGTTTTGGGGATGATATGTTCATTTTCTTAATTGTGATGACTGTTTCACAGGTGTTTATATAGTCAAAACGTATCCAGTAGTATATAGCCAGTTATACTTTTTTTTTTTTTTTGAGACAGAGTTTTGCCCTTGTTGCCCAGGTTGGAGTGCAATGGTGTGATCTTGGCTTACTGCAAATTCTGCCTCCCAGTTCTCCTGCCTCAGCCGGGTGTGTAGCTGGGATTACAGGCATGTGCCACCACGCCCGGCTAATTTTGTATTCTTAGTAGAGACAAGGTTTCACCACATTAGCCAGGCTAGTCTTAAACTCCTGACCTCAGGTGATCCACCTGCTTCAGCCACCCAAAGTGCTGGGATTACAGGCATGAGCCAACACACCCAGCCTCAGTTATACCTTAATAAACCTATTAAAAATAGGAATTAACCATGAAGTCCAGTTTGTTGGAAAAAAGAAAGAAAGGACAGAACTAAAAACTGGAAGAAAATGGTGTACAAGATAGGAGGGAATTATGGGAGTTAAAGGGTTTGGGGATCCTGTATTATTTGAGGAAAAATTAAGGAATGTGAAAATATTAACTGTAGTCTTTGTTGAAAATCTATGTATAATACAAAGTTCAAGATTCAAAATAGAGGATCATGACCTCCATAGTGTAGAAGGAGAAAGAATGGCATAAGAAAACAAAAGTAGGATGGGTGTGATGGCTCATGCCTGTAAGCCCAGCATTTAGGGAAGCTGAGCGAGGTGGATCATGTGGTCAGGAGTTCAAGACCAGCCTGGCCAAGATGGTGAAACCCCATCTCTACTAAAAATACAAAAATTAGCCGGGTGTGGTGGTGGGTGCCTGTAATCTCAGCTACTTGGGAAGCTGAGAAAGAGAATTGTTTAAACCCAAGAAGCGGAGGTTGCAGTAAGCCGAGATTGCACCACTGCACTCCAGACTGGAGATAGAGCAAGACCCTGTCTCAAAAAAAAAAAAAAAAAGGAAACAAAAATAGAACTTAGTCAATTCCAAAAGGCAAGAAAGAAAGACAATGAAACCCCTTCTCTACTAAAAATACAAAACGTTAGCTGGGCATGGTGGCGTGTGCCTGTAATCCCAGCTACTCAGGAGGCTGAGGCAGGAAAATTGCCTGAACCCAGAAGGCGGAGGTTGCGGTCAGCCGAGATCGTGCCATTGCACTCCAGCCTGGGTAACAAGAGCCTGGGTAACAAGAGCGAAATTCTGTCTCAAAAAAAAATAACAACAACAAAAAGAAAGACAATAAGGAAAGGGCCCCTGGTTTTATCTTTCTGTCCCAGCCCATGTGTCATTGCAGATGGGCAGATCTGCTGCTTTTGTGTCAGACTCAGGGCCTCGGCACTCACATCCAGCTGTGCCAGGTGCCGTCCCAGCTGTCAGCCCCGGGTGCCTGCCTGTCACACCTTGAAGTGATACTGTTGGAGAGCTCTTCCCTGCTCCTGGGAAGACTTTCCCAAAGCACATCACAGCCCCCCGAATGTCTTAGGCGCTTTCCACCTTCTCTGTTTCAGTTTTCCTTCCCACCATATGCCCCTCCCTCACCCACTTCCTGGATCAATTTAGAAATTTCTCCTTAATAGACCTCAGTGGATTAGAATCATAGTTTCCAATTCTTTGTCGAGAGTAAGGTGGGGAAGAGAGGGCTTAAATAATCCATTTTGGTATTAAAATGTTTCTTTTTGGCTGGGCGCAGTGGCTTACACCTGTAACGCCAGTACTTTGGGAGGCCAAGGCGGGTGGATCACTTACTGTCAAGAGTTCAAGACCAACCTAGTCAACATGGTGAAACCTTATCTCTACTAAAAATACAAAAATTAGCCTGGCGTGGTGGTGCATGCCTGTAGTCCCCAGCTACTGGGGAGGCTGAGGCAGAAGAATTGCTTGAATCCAGGAGGTGGAGGTTGTAGTGAGCCAAGATCGCACCACTGTACTCCAGCCTGGGTGACAGAGCAAAAACTCCATCTCAAAAAAGAGAAGTTTCTTTTAAGGAAATAGATGAACTCGTAAATGATAGTTTGTTATTTTTGTTAAATTTACTGTCCCAATTTGGCAAAACTAAATGTTTGCAATTCTTCAATATTCCTCCATTTTTTTCTGAAGTTTTACTTCCCAACAAAAGTCCCCAAACAGGAAACCCTCATTCTCAGGGTAGGTAAACAGTGACTTGCTGCATTCTTTTGTTTAAGGGTATTGAATAGAATCTCACATAAATACCAAAGACTGCAGATCTGAGTATTTGTGTACAAACTTAAAACCAAGGGGTATCCAAATGGGGGATTGCCAAGAGGCAACTAGCAAGGGAGAGGTCTTTCTCCCCTGCCTGTCAGGAAGGAGCTGGGCCCTCTTGGTGGTGCTGTGGGAATAAGAGAGTGTCTCTGAATAATATTTGCATGTCTCATAAATCCACTGAAACTTGGAATTCCATGGATGCCAATCCTAGGTTGCCTGGGAGAGAGGTCTGCCTCACAAAAGATGTCCATATATGTAGCCTCGTCTTCGAATGGAAAGGATGGGAGTGGGATGGCCCAGCTGACCACCTCCTGGTTCCCAGGAAGTCCTGGCTGCAGTAGGTGAGGAGAGATTGAGAGGACAGGAGGGTTCTTTCCTTTCTTCCCTGAGGTTTCAGGGAAAACTCAGCCAAGGGATTTTTTTCAGGGGGGAAACCTGCTTTTGATGCTCTTCTTGGGTACATTTGGACAGTGTATGTGCCCAGGTCCCAGCAGAAGATGTGGGACCATCTGAAACTTGCTGCTCCCTATGTCCCAAACACCTTGGCACACAAAGTGCCTGGAGCCTGGGTGCAGCCCACAGAGCTCAGGCCTGGGAGCTCCCTCTCCACCTGGAAAAGGTAGTTGGTATAACCCCAGCCCAGGGGCCTCGGGCACTGGCTGGCACCTTCTGATCAGCTCCTTTTGCTTTATCAGACCAGCTCCACCTCCACCCAGTCCCCCCTGGCCCTCCAGGTTCTGATCACAAGGGCATTATTGCACCGTTTCTCCTGCCTTTCCTGCAGGGACAGATTAAGAGGACTTCAAGGAACACTGATTGCAAGGCCCTGGGGGGCGGGAAATTGGTGCTGCCACTCCAGAAAACTGTTTAGCAAGAGGCGTCAGTAACTTCAAAAATGTTCGCTCCCTATGATCTGGCACTTGCACGCATGCAAATCCTCCTTAAGAAATCTCCCTGCTGGGTGTGGTGGCTCATGCCTGTAATACCAGCACTTTGGGAGGCCAAGGCAGGTGGATCACTTGATGTCAGAAGCTCAAGACCAGCCTGGGCATCATGGTGAAACCCTGTTTCTATTAAAAATATGAAAATTAGTGGAGTGTGATGGCACATGCCTGTAGTCCCAGCTACTTGGGAAGCTGAGGCAGGAGAATTGCTTCAGCCTGGGAGGCAGAGGTTGCAGTGAGCCAAGATGGTGCCATTGCACTCCAGCCTGGGGGACAGAGCAAGATTCCATCTCAGAAAGAAAGAGAGAGGGAAGGAAGGAAGGAAGGAAGGAAGGAAGGAAGGAAGGAAGGAAGGAAGGAAGGAAGGAGAAAGAAAAAGAGAGAAATCTCCTCCCAATGCAGATAAAGCCCCAGGCAAAGATTCACCCATACTTATTTACAATAGCAAAAATGGAAGCAAATTAAATACCGAGTGATAAAGGATCAGTTAAATAAATTGAGACACAGTGATAGAATGGAATATGCAGCTGACAAATGTTTTATTTATAAAAGGGTTGTAAAACAGAGAAGTGCTGGAATAAAGTGATGGAATAATAAAGTGGGGAAGGCAGGATATGAAGTGGTATGTACAAGATAATTGCTCTGTAAAAAGAACACTAGCAAATCATGTGGAGAAGAAAAGAGTGGAAGGAAATATAACAAAATGAAATCATGCTTGTCTCTGGTGAGGCTATGGGTGACATTTTTTTCTTCCTTTTCTTTTTTTGTCTCCATCTTTACGAGTTTTGCATGCTGAACAACTCCTCATTTCACTTTTTGAAGGAAATAGGGCCAGGTGCAGTGGCTCACGCCTGTAATCCCGGCAATTTGGGAGACTGAGGCAGGAGGATCATTTGAGGTCAGGAGTTTGAGACCAGCCTGGCCAACATGGTGAAACTCTGTCTCTTCTAAAAATACAAAAATTAGCTGGGTGTGGTGATGTGCACCTGTAACCCCAGCTGCTCAGGAGGCTGAGGCAGAAGAATCACTTGAACCTGGGAGGCAGAGGTTGCAGTGAGCAAGATTGCCCCACTGCACTCCAGCCTGGGCAACAGAGCAAGATTCTGTTTCATTAAAAAAAAAAAAAAAAAAAAAAAAGAGGAGACCGATCCAAGATGGCTGTTCACTAACAGCTCAGGATTGTAGCTCCCAGTGAAAGCTCAGAGAACGAGACGACGCCACACTTTTAGACGAATTTTCGTCACTCACGGATCAGCCGATTCCCAGTGGAGGAGCCCCACGGGTCGCCAGCGCAACTCTTGTGGCCGCCGCAGCGGTTTTGCCGGCGCCTTGGCGCAGCAGCTCTTCATGCAGAGCAAACGGGACCGCTTCCCCTACTGACCGGAGTTTGGAGCTCCGGGAAGTCAGAGCCGCTTGTTGGGGACTCAAGAGGGAAGCCAGACCAGAGATTCCCGGGCAGAAGAGCACCATCAGTCTTATCGCTGCTATTTAGGCCGCCACAGTGGGTTGCTCGGATCCCAGCACTGGAAATCAATAAATCGGAAGTCGACTCAGAAACCTAATTAGAAAGGCGGTTCATCTACAATGAAGGGGAAAGAATAGCCTAAGAAGGCCAAGTATACTCAAAATCAGAACCCATCAGCAACGGAACAAGCCCTGATGGAAAAGGACTCATCAGCAACCGAACAAGCCCTGATGGAAAAGGATTCATCAGCAGCAGAACAAGTCCTGATGGAAAAGGACTGTGTTCCATTATCTGAAGTAGGCTTTAAAAGGTGGATGATGAGAAACTTCTGGGAGTTAAAGGAACTTGTTCTAACCCAATGTAAAGAAACTAAGAACTTGGAAAAAAGGTTCGATGAAATGATGAAAAGAATAGACAATATAGAGAGGAATACAAATGAACTTATGGAATTGAAAAATACAACACGAGAACTTAGTGAAATATGTACAAGCTTAAACAGCCGAATGGAGCAAGCAGAAGAAAGGATATCAGAGGTCGAAGACCAACTCAATGAAATAAAACTACAAGACAAGAATAGAGAAAAAAGGATAAAAAGGAATGAGCAAAGTCTCCAAGAAATATGGGACTATGTGAAAAGACCTAATATACGTTTGATTGGTGTACCTGAATGTGACGGAGAGAATGAATTCAAGCTGGAAAATATTCTTCAGGATATTATCCAGGAAAATTTTCCTAATTTAGCAAAGCAGGACACTATTCAACCCCAGGCAATACAGAGAACAACACAAAGATATTCCTCAAGAAGACCCCAACCCCAAGGCACATAATCGTTAGATTCACCAAGATTGAAACAAAGGAGAAAATATTAAGGGCAGCCAGAGGGAAAGATCAAGTTACCCATAAAGGTAAGCCTATTAGGCTTACAGCAGATCTCTCAACGGAAACCCTACAAGCTAGAAGAGAGTGGGGGCCAATATTCAATATACTTAAAGAACAGAACTTTCAGCCCAGAATTTCATATCCTACCAATTTAAGCTTTACAATTGAAGGAAAAATAAAATCTTTTAGGAACAAGCAAGTACTCAGAGATTTTATTATCACCAGGCCTGCTTTACAAGAACTTCTAAAAGAAGCATTATACACAGAAAGGAACAACCAGTATGACCCTTTCTAAAAATGCACCAAAAAGTAAAGAGTATTAACATAAAGAAGAATTTACATCAACGAAAGGATAAAATAGCCAGTTAATATCAAATGGCAGTAACCCTAAATTTAAATCAACTAAATCCCCCAATCAAAAGATACAGACAAAATCTAACGGCATATCTAAAGATATACAAAGACTCAAAATAAAGGGTTGGAAAAAAACTTACCAATTAAACGGAGAGCAAAAATAAATAAAAAAAAGCAGGAGTTGCAATTCTCACAATTAATAAAATAGATTTCAAAGCTACAAGGATACAAGGGTAAAAGGATTAATGTAATAATAAGAGATCTTAACACCCAGATACATAAGACCCATAATGAGATTTAGATTCAACGAGACAGAAAATTGATAATGATATCCGGGACTGGAACTAAGATCCAGAACAAATAAAATCAATAGAGCTCTCCATTTTAAACACACAAAATATACATTATCCACTTTAAACACACAAAATATTGATCGGCCATTATTGATACCCATTTTAGGAATGAAGTAATATTTCTTTTTCCCTCTTTTTTTTCCTCTTTTTCCCTCTTTTTCTTTCTCTTTCTTCAAAAAAAAAAAAAAAAAAAGAAAGAAAAAATCTTCCAGGGGTAGGGAAGGAATTTCTTCCACCAGACAGATTGTAAAGCCACAGTAGGACCCAAAAATAAAGTTTCCTTCTATTAACTTCCCTGGGTCCTGCTTATTCACTGTATTGGTTACAAAAAAAAAATCGAGAGAGAGAAAGAAAAGAAAAATAGTAGTAGTACTACTTTACCCCACTCCCAGCCCCTTCTCCAGGGGACTGGCTGGACTCAGTCACCTTCAGCTATCTGCCCTGTTCCTACTCCCCTCTGTTTTAGACACCCACATGCACTCTGTTGCCTACTCTTCTTTCTAGCCACCAGAACCCATAGGCAAGTAACCCTTTCTAGACAAGGAAGGAGCCAAAGTTTTCTATCATTTTTCCAAAGGCAAGAAGGCATGGCCGGGGAGGGAGAATGGAAAGGCAAGCTCTCTCTGCCAGTCCTGGTCTTACCCTTCCAATGTGCGCCTGACCTGACTTGAGCCTGGACTTAGGCAGACCTGAGGGAAGTCCCCAGCTGGGTCATGGTGTTGTGGACAGAGCAGATCTTATGGGGGCAGGTGGGAGACACCACACCCCAAATACAGACTGTAAGCTAGAGGGGTCTGAGCATTCATCAGGCCCACTGGCCCTCAAACTCAAGTGCAACAATCACTGGGCACTGTTAGAAATTCAGAGTCCTGTGCCAAGCCCCAGAGATGGTTTTGGTGAGTCTTGGTGGGGCGCAAGAATCACATTTTTCACAAGCTTCCTGAAGGGCTGGGGTGCAGGTGGTTCACAGAGAAGCTCTAATCCCAGTCTCACCCCAGCCTGCTCCTCCTTATCACCAGCTGATGCAGGAACCCATGGGACTGAGTCTGAGGATGCCAGGGAGAGAGGAGAAAGTGGGGTCTGCAGCAGGAGGAAGGCAGGGTCTGATGCTGGGCATGAGGCCCAGGGGAGTTCCTGGAGCAGACAGAAACTCAGACCAGATCCTCTGAGCCTTGCGTGGTCCTGCCGAGGGTCTTCAGCCGGTTGACCTGGCCAGGGGCGGGAACATATCAGGGATGTCCCAGTCTCCAGCTGGAAGGGCAAGGCCGCCACTCCGGGCTCCAGGGCTGACAAACACTTGGAGGTCTGGCTGGAACATGCGGGAGGAGCGCCTGGGGAAGGTGGGGAGAGCCTGGAGTCTGGGCAGCTGGACTCTGAGGATGAGGTGAAAAGCTTTCGGGAGTCGGTGCAGATCCAGCCACCTTGCTTCATGGCCGGCCTTCACCCAGGAGGGCCTCCTGCCTTACGCTGAGACAAACCTTGAGAAGCCCGGCTCCTCAGACGTGTGGAGGGGAGGCGATACCACGTCCCACTCGGGGGCCTGGGAAGAAGCTTCCTCTTTCTCTGTGGTCTGTAAAGACAACAGTGGGGTTTGGAGAGCAGAACCCAAATGAGGGTGGCAGGTATCGGAGGTGGTCCCCAGGTAGCTGCTGCACCCACCCCTCTGCAGGGGCACAGGACCCAACAACGTCTCCCTGGAACCCCCAGGCTTTCACTCATGGCCCCTTATATCCCCAGTCCGTCCATCCCCGGAGGCGCCCTCAAGGCCCCAGGCTGGGTTCTGACACAGACGTGGCCTCCCGGCAGCCCACAGCTCTGTCAGCCGGGACTCCCAACCAGCTATTCAGGAATTTTCTGGACCGGAAAAAAGACAATGTGAGGTCAAAAGCCCTGGCTTCCCGGGTGAAATGGGCTTGGCTCACGGCTGCGAGGGGGCAGGTGGGCGGATGCGGGGGGTGTGGGGTTTGGGGAGAGGATGCGGAGGAAAGGCCTTCTTCCACTTCCTGGCATTGTCTGAGTGGAGGCAGGCAAGGTGGCTCTGCAGCCCCTCCCGCTCCCGAGCCCTCTGTCTGTACCTGGCTTAGATACTGGATCTCTGTGTAGAGGCTGGCAGAAGGCTCGGGGATGGCGAGAGGCCCCATGGGCCCTGCAAGGCTGATCCTGGCGTCCTCTGGGTCCTGGCAATTCCCCAGCGGCTGTCACAGAGACTTGGTCAGAACAGCCTGTTCTTGGCAGCAGGGAGGGTCTATGAGCCCAGCCAAGCCCAACGAGAGGAGGGAAAGGTGGGAGGGGGTGGGCAAGGTGGGAGGAGCCAGAAGGGGAAGAACACTAAGCTCCTCCGTGGCTCTGCCACTTCCTACCCCTCAGGGTGACCTTGGACAAGCTGTGTAACCTCTCGGAAGCCCAGTTTCCTCAGCTGTAAAACTGGCTAAGAATTTGTCCTTTGGGATTATAATATTCATAATAGCATCTTGCCACTCAGCCAGTGAGAACTTCTGGAATGACGGATTTGTTTTCATTATGTTCTATTCTCTAAAGCAGAAAGATCATGCAAGTTGCAGGTTGTCTGTGACCAGCCAGGAGACGGCAAAGTTGGACACTCCAAAGACTCATTGAATAACAAGGGGCACACGAAAAATTCTTGAGATGATGGGTCTGAGCAATCCATTATCCAACAGATGAGGAGACCATGGCCCAGGGAAGAGAGCTGGTAGTCCAGGGTCAGTGGGGAAGCCCACATTCTGACCCGGGCCCGGCTGCTCCCATGGGTCCTCAGATCAGGAATGCCAGGCCCATCCATCTCAAGCTCCCTTTCCCTAGCAAGTGGGCAGAGCAGAGGCTGGAGCTGGCCAAGGCCCCCAGCCAAGACTCCCAAGGTCACAGGCTGCCCTGAGGTTTCCTGGACAGCAAATCCCATGGTCCAATGGGCACTGATACCAGAGAAAGAAACTCCCATTTTCTGGGCATCTGTGGGGTATATCATCTCACTCTTTCCTATTTACGAGCATGTGAGCTATGGCAACAGGGGCTCAGGGAGAGGATGCAACTTGCTTGATATCACACAGCTGGCAAATGGCTGGGTTGGGACTCATGCTGGAAACTGTCTGACCGCAGACCCAAGCTCTTTCCCTATACCCTGCTGCCATCCTGGCAAGGCGTGAGACGCATTTCTATTGGGCTCAGTGTCTGTGGTCTACTAAGCTGGCCCCCGCTTTTCTCAATACCTAGCTGTCGGGGATGGGGGCAGAAGTGTGGATGTTTGAGCCATCTCTTGTTAGAAATGCAGAGATGAAGGCTAGGTGTGGTGGCTCGTGCCTGTAATCCCAGCACTTTGGGAGGCTGAGGCTGGAGGACTGCTTGAGCTCAGAAGTTTGAGACCCACCTGGGCCACATAGTGAGACCCCATTTCTCTAAAACTTTAAATTAAAAAGATAAAAAATATACTAAAGAAAAAAAGAAACACAGGGATGACATATTCAGTCTTCTGGGGACAAGGTAGGAATTGGAGCAGAATTCCCTGGGGGAAGTGTGGCTGGCGGATGAGGGGATGAGGGGACTGGGAGCGGTAAGGTGATTCCCAAATACTGCCACTCAGGGCTCTTGTCCCTCCTAGCCCTGTCCATGGTGAGGACAGAGGGGGCCCTGGTGCAGGGCAGAGCTGGGGCTAGACCAGAGGACTCCTGACGTTAGACCCATGAATCCATATTTTCAGCTTTGCAATTTGGTCATAACCCAGCCACTGCTGACCCTGGACCACCGGCAGCTGCAGAAGCATCACCTGTTCCAGGATGACCGAGTCTGAGGAAAGAACCTTGCGGTACAGAGGCCAAACCGCACACCCAGGCAGCAGCGAGGCCCACTACCGCATGTCCCGTGTGATTCGCGACCTCTCCCCTGCCCTCTGCCTCCACTGTGGATGATCGGTCCTGTTCCAGCAAGCACAGAGGCATTTTCTGGGTTGCTATATATGCAAGAAATATATCAGAGCTCGTTTCTAGGTATTAGTAACAAACGTGGCAAAGAACAAGGGAAGTCTTGGGTAGCCAGGGCTGAGTTCTGATCTGAGCTCAGCAGGCTATTCGTTTCCAGGAGTGAGGGTCTGCAGCTGTACCAAGCTCTTTCTCCTGAGTCTGGGGGAGAGGCTTGGGCTGTGAACTTGGCGCCATTCCTCAAACCCCTTGGACTTCAGTGCAGTGGGGTGCAGGATGCAGAGGGCGCTGCAGCCAGCCTCACAGACCTCAGTCAGTTTCCCCAGTTCTGCCTCTTTCAGGCTGGGTCACTGTGGGCAAGTCCCTTTTCTCTCTGAGCCTCTATTTCTTCATCTGCAAAATGGGGGGAATAATAATGCCTACCTCATGTAGGAATTATGAGGATTCAATGGCGTATATAAAGCCCCTGACACTTAGTAGGTGTTCAATTAAAAAAAAAAACATATGGCAGACGAATGGATGGATGGCAATCCTTTCAGCAAGATCTCTTTGGGAAAGAAAATGCTGGTCTGACCCCTAACACTTCCCTCAGGGTTTTCACACCCCTTCGAGGCTCTCTCAAAGTATAAGTAATACACCCCCCCCATTCTCTTTGACCTGAATGTGGGCAAAGAAACCCCAGGCCCCTTCAATTCCATCTCCAGACTCTGCTAAAACCTATGGAGAGGCCACGAGGGAAATAAGAAAAAGAAGGCCGCATCTGATTGTGTTTACAGGATTCTTGCCTCTGACCCTCTTGGGGTGCTCTGTTCCATCGTTCCATCAACAAGGGCCAGCCCCTCTGCCTGCTGGCCCTGTGCCCCTTACTGTCCCCTCCCTCTTCAGCAGAAGCAGGGTCAGGTGCCTCGGCAGAAAAAGCCCAAAGCAGCCCTTCCCAGGGTGGCCTGAAGGCAGCGGCATGGGAGCTGTGGCTGGTACAGGAGCTCTTAGCCTCCTTGGACCCCAGCCCCTCCTCCAGAGCTAGGTGGGGTGAGCCCCAGGTCCCAGGCCGCAGAGCCAGGAGGCTGGGTTTGGACACGATCAGTGGCACCCCGGTCCGTCCATCCATGCGTCTCTGTGACTTTTCCCTCACTCCCCTCCGCCACCTTTGGCTCTGTTGAGCTTCCTGAGACGACAACAACTGCTTCCTACCAGCCCAAAGTCCCATTCCCACCGAGTCCTCCCTGGGGGACCAGGCCTGAGTCTTTTGTTCTCACTGGCGCCAGGAAAGAAGGCAAGGATAGCTCCCTTTTCCTGCCCTCGTGTTTAAAGGAATGAGTGGAGGCATCTCAGTCAACAGTGGAGGGAGGAGGGTCCAGATGGGGCTTCTGTGTCCTGAACCGCAATGCCGCAGCCCCCACCACCCCCAGGCTGGAGCCCGGGCCTCGGAGGGCACAGTCTCTCCTTGTAGCAGTAGCCTTGGGGCAGGTTCCCTGCTCCCGACAATGGGCACAGGGACCCCTATTGTCTTGCCCCCTGGTCCCCAGAGCACCACCCTCAGCCTGGGTCCTAGGGCAGCCATGCTTCCTTGGTCTCAGAGCCAAGGAAGCTCAGAGAAAACATGAGGGCGTTCTGGAAAGAGAAGAGCGGGGAGTCAAGAAATCTGGGTCCTGTTCTCCATTTGGGCCACCACCTGCTGTGTGACCATGGCAAGGCCTTTACCCTCTCTGGGCCTCAGTTTCATCTTTTGCAAAAGCACACTAGAGTTTGTAGCATTGCCAGTCCCTGGACCCCAGTCCCTGGACCCCACCCTTGGAGGGTTCAGCTAGGGCTGGGGCCCTCACCCCTGGGTGTTCTGAAAGGGGATTTGCTTCAAACTGAAAGGTCGGGCTAGAGATCTCAAAGGCTTCCTCTGGACCCAGCTCTGATGTTCTGTGATTCTAAAGGTGGGATGGAAAGAAGGTGCCTGGTGAAGACACTCACATGGATCCTGGTGTCCACCCTGCCTGGCTCCCAGCGGGAAATTAGGTTCCTACCTGTAAGTCGCCTATGGGCACTCCCCAAGGCATGAGGAGCCAGGTAGGAAGTCACAGAGGCAGAGCCAGGAATCCTGACTCCCAGCCCCACGGGGATCTGAGCTTGGGTTTCCATATGCCTCTGTCCTTACCAAGTGTGAGAGGTAGACCTTCTCATTCCTCTGTGTCTCTGTGGCCAGTTGAGCTGAAAGAGATGTAGAAGGAGGAGCCCCTTGAAGCCAGGAGTAGTGAGGAACGGCCTGTAGCTGCTCCCAGAGAGGTGGACTGGGCCCCTTGCACATGGGAGCAGGGGCTTCCCAGAGGGAGGAGGCAGCCAGATGGGCAGAGGAGTCCCTTCCAGCTCAGACCTTTGGGAATGACCCAGTCTTCCGAGATCAGTGCATGGAGATGATCTCATGAGGGCCAGAAACTGGTAGGGAAAATAAATCTGTGTGCTAAGGACATAGCTTCTTCAGCCTTAGTGTGCACATAGGACCCCCTGGACGTTTTCGTACAGTGCAGAGTCTAGTTCAGTAGTCTGGGGTGAGGGTCTGAGGGTCTGCATGTCTAGCAGGCTATCAGGAGTTGTCGATGCTGCTGGCTGGTGATCACAGTTTGAGAGCTAAGTGGCTCTGAGGCTGTGACCAGGAATGCTCCTGCCCTGGACTTTTCAGAGGGGCCCTGGACAAAGCCCACATTTCCTCCTAGAAGCCACTCGTGGAAGAGACAGAAAGTGGGCCCAGGACTCCCCCGTGGCCATGCCCATGGGGATGACATTGTGATGATCTTCCTGGCTCCACCACTTCCTACCTATGCAAACAAAGGGCGAGCTGCGTAACCACTCTGTCTCTGTGTCTCCCCCTGGAAAATGGGTGTACTCCCCTGGAAAATGAGTATACTCCCCAGAAAATGGGTGTACTTCCCTGGAAAATGGGTGTGCTCTCCCGGAAAATGGGTGTGTTCTCCACAGTGTGGAGGCGATTAAACAGGATAAGCGAGATAAGCTGGGATAGTGCCTGCCACATGGTAGCTCTTATTACTGAGATTTCAGTTAATCCTTTTAGTCTTTGCCATCAGAACAGGAGCCAGGAACCACACGTGGCTATCAGGCACTGAAACGTGACTACTTCACGTTAGACTGGGTTTTGATGCCTCGATATGAAAAACATGAAAGTAGAACATGTATCATTGATATTTTCTTTTTTTTTTTTTTTTGAGTTGGAGTCTTGCTTTGTCATCAGGCTGGAGCGCAGTGGCGTGATCTTGGCTCACTGCAACCTCCACCTCCAGGGTTTAAGCAATTCTCTTGCCCCAGCCTTCCCAGTAGCTGGGACTACAGGCACACGCCACCATGCCTGGCTAAATTTTTGTACGTTAAAAAAAAAGAAAAAAAATTTTTTTGTACTTTAGTAGATGGTGTTTCACCATATTGGCCAGGATGGTCTCGCTCTCCTGACTTCGTGATCCACCTGCCTCAACCTCCCAAGGTGCTGGGATTACAGGTGTGAGCCACGGCACCCCGCCATCATTGATCTGCTCATATTGATTCCATAGTGAAATGATAATGTTTTGAATACGTTGGGTTAAATAAACTACATTATTAAAATTCACTTCACTAGATTTGGCATAGTGGCTTACTCGGGAGGCTGAGGCAGGAGGATCACTTGAGCCCTGGAGTTCAAGGGTGCAGTGAACCATGATCACATCACTGCCCTCCAGCCTGGGCCACAGAGAGAGACCCTATCTCTAAAAAATAAATAATTAAAATAAAATACATTTAATGGCACTAGATGTTTTTTTTTTAACTTTTTAAAATGTGGCTACTTGAAAATTTTAAATTACATTTGTGGCTTGTATTCTATTTCTGTTTGATGTGTATCTGTGATTTTAGGTAAATGAGGCTTAGAGCAGTTAGGTGACTTGCCTTAGGTCGCCAGCTCAAAAGTGGTAGAGCCTGGATTTGAGCCTCGGCCTATGGAAGGGACTGAGCAGCACTAGAGACCCAGTGGCAGGAGTGGGGTCACCTTGTCTGTCCTGCTCAAGTTCAAGTGGTTGGCCCTGCATTGCCCCTGGCAGTTGGTTCCCACACAAGGAGTTGGCAATCTCTGGGATTGCTGGGAATTCCCTGGGGTCAATAGGTAGAGAAGTGCTTGATCAGTTCACACAGGCAGGAAGAAGCTGAGAACCCTTCATTCTCCCATTTCCCCTTGTGAATTGCTTTCCTAAGGTTGACCGCCTTGTGGGTCCCTCAGAAGGTGGGGGCATAGCTCCTGACGCCCTTATCTCAGACGGACACGCTGAGGCCCACAGGGTCTTCCCAGGGCTGGGTGCTGAGCTGCAGGTCTCAGTGAGGCCCCTGGCCCAGTGAGCCTCCCACCTTCCTCCCACCCACCTTTGCTTACCTTCCTTTCTCCACCGGAGCAGATGGCTGCTGAAGGTGATTAGGCCTGCGGCCCCCAGAAGGCTCAGCAGCACCAGGACTGGGGCCAGAATGCGGACCAATGGGATGGACAACCTGGAGATGAGACACAAGGAGCCTAGTGGCTATTACCAGACAAGCCAGAGTCTATGTCCTTTGGGGGTCCCAGGTACAGGCTGAGAAAGCCAATCCCTAGCATGAAATCCAATTCAATACAGCAAAGACTTGCGGGGGTGGGGTGGGGAGCAGGAGCATTTAGTGCTGTTGGCTCTTGACAAACATTATTTAATTAGCACAGACCCTGAAACCAGGCTGCCTGGGTTCAAACTCTAGCTCCGCCACCTTCTAGACCTTGGGTAAGTGACTAAACCTCCCAGGGTGTCAATTTCCTCCTTTGTAAAATGGCTGCGGTGAGGATCAAACAGGTCAGGATGTGTAAAGCGCTTAGTTCAGAGCCAGACACATGCCAGGCACCCTGTCATTGATAGCCGTCAAATCCCACAATCCCTGTGTAACTAGGTAGGAGTGGCCCAATTTCACCCTGGAGAAACTGACATTTGAAGCAATGAGCGACTTGCTTGGTCACCCAATGGTGTGAAGGGAAATCCTCAGCAGCTTGTATCTGGGCTGGCGTCACTGGCACTGGCATGGGGGGCATCCTGGCATTCTAACTGTGAGTCAAGCCATATCCTTTGATTCTCCCAAGGAGATGAGAGTGCACTATGGGCCACGATGTCCCATCAGCCCTGTCTGGCGTGGAAGGCGCCACTGCCCCCATTGCCAACCCCAGGGTTCACTTTCAGCAGGGTCTGAACTTGCCAGCAGCTGCCTGGATGTTGATAGCTGAGTGCAGTTACAACCCCCAAGAACCAATCCTTCAGGCTGGGACTCCAGTTGTAAGGAAAAAAGTTGTTTTCTTTTGGATTCTGAATTTTCATGCTCAGCACAGGGCTTGGTGCAAAGTATATAGGCAGGAGCCCCCGACTGGGGTGGCTGTGCCTGAGGTGGGGGCTGGGACCCTGGCGACCCTTCACCCTGGATAGACAGCAGGGCTGCTGGTCCTACAGTGCAAGTTGTCCACTGCTCAAGGGCCACAGCTGCAGGCTGTGGCCATGACAAGTGGATGCGTCCACTTAGAGGAAAGAGCACTGGGTTCCTATTTGCTCAAAGTCACCTTAAGGTTTAGTGATGGCCTGAAAGGGGACATGGGTGCCCTGGGGCTCACCTGGGCTTAGAGCTGCCACTGCTGAGAGCAGGACTGGCGTCCTCAGCTGAGGTGGAGTCCAGGTACATGATGGGGCGGGAGCTCCCTGAAGGAGGAGAGGTCGCTGTGTGAGGAGAGGTCCCTGTGCACTGTGAGTTTCTTTTGTGTCCGTATCGGGAGGTCCCTGGGAATGGAGTGGTCTTGGCCACTGTCTTCCCCTGCTTGGCTGTGGTTACTGCCGGGTAGAGCCCAGGAGAAGCTACAAGTCCAAAAACAATGCCTCAGCATCCTTCCTGACCCTTACATCCCAGCATCCCCGACCTCTGACCCTTGACCCCTGCACCGTAGCCTCCCTGGGACTAATTTCTTAGAACATCCCCAGCTAAAGGACACCTCAGTAAGCAAACAGATCTAGATGGAGTCATTTTAAGGAAGGAGACCCCATTTTAAGATCAGGCACACCCCACACCTGTGCATAATGTTTAGTCTCTTTTTCTGTCTGCAGCCTGCTCCCTCTGCGGGGAGGCACAATCACTCCCCTTCCCCACTTCCATGACCCTTTCCGGTGACCATTCCTGTCCACCCCACTGCAGTCCCAGCCAATTGTCACCTCCTTCCTTACCAGAAGGGCAGGTCCTCCCATCACCACCATGTGCCCACCTCCCACCACCCATGCCTCAGTAACGCCTTGACCTCCTTCTGCAGCCATGAGGCCAGGCAGGGCAGGGTGGCAGGGATGAGTCCAGAGGTCAGGGCCTAAGGCCCCATCTTTCTGGCTTGCCCCTGAGACTCTGGATGGCACAGACAGAACACAAGCTTTGGGGTCAGACTGTGACCACTTCTGGGCTCTGCCACTCCCTGTGTGACCTTGAGTGAATGACCTAACCCTGCTGAGCCTCCACTTTCACAGCTGGGAAACCCAGCTCCCAGGCTTGTGGGACACCTAGGTGGCCATAAAGTATCGTGTCTGAGGCCTGGCAGGGTGGCTCACGCCTGTAATCCCAGCACTTTGGGAGGCCCAGGTGGGCGGATCATGAGGTCAGGAGATGGAGACCATCCTGGCAATGGTGAAACCCCATCTCTACTAAAATACAAAAAATTAGCTGGGCGTGGTGGCACATGCCTGTAGTCCCAGCTACTCAGGAGGCTGAGGCAGGGGAATCACTTAAACCCAAGAGACAGAGGTTGCAGTGAGCTGAGATTGCACCACTGCACTCCAGCCTGGTGACAAAGCAAGACTCGGTCTCAAAAAAAAAAAAAAAAAAAAGCGGTCAGGCGCAGCGGCTCACGCCTGTAATCCTAGCACTTTGGGAGGCCGAGCGGGGTGGATCACCTGAGATCAGGAGTTCAAGACCAGCCTGACCATCATGGTGAAACCCCACGTTTAAAAAAAAAGAAGAAAAAAAAATCATGTCTGGTACCAGGCAGGCACTCACTGGCTGCTTCTGTAAGAAGGGTAGGACGGAATCACCATTCACTCAGTCCTGGGGGCTGGGTTTACTGAGCTTTTGCCTTGGGCTGCAGGCTTGTCGTAGTGGGAGAAGGGGAGGGAGGACAGCAGGGTCCTAGAGGAAAGGGAGAGGCTGCTCTCAGGGGCGGCACCACTCTGAACCCCTTTTCCTTCCTTGGGAGCAGCTGGCAGCTCTCCTACCCGCCACCTGAGCACAGAGCACTGCCATCTTTCACCTTGGCCAACCAGGAGCCACATGGTGGGTTCCCGCAGATCCCTGGCCCTCTCCTTCTGCAGCCCCCTTAGCCTCTCTCCCGCCTAGCTCAGACCCTCAGCTTCCCTGTCGACACCTGCCTCAGCCTGCCTCTTCCCTGCCACCCTTCACACTACACCAGTTTTGTCTCTAAAGTCTGTGTTGGATCCCATCCTTCTGCCTTAGAACAGTCAGTGCCTCTCCATTGCCTATAAGCCGAAGTTTCAACTTTTCAGCATGCCTTTCTTTTCCTTTTTCTTTTTTATTTTAGATGGAGTTTTGCTCTTGTTGCCCAGGCTGGAGTGCAATGGCATGATCTCAGCTCCTTGCAACCTCTGCCTCCCAGGTTCAAGTGATTCTCCTGCCTCAGCCTTCCGAATAGTTGGGATTACAGGCATGCGCCACCACACCTGGCTAATTTTGTATTTTTATTAGAGACAGGGTTTCTTCATGTTGACCAGGCTGGTCTTGAACTCCCAACCTCAGGTAATCTGTCTGCCTTGGCCTCCAAAAGTGCTGGGATTACAGGTGTGAGCCACTGTGCCCGGTCTTTCACATGTCTTTTAAGGCCTCTTAAACTCAGGCTTCAGATCAGGCTCAGTGGCTCATACTTGTAATCCTAGCACTTTGGAATGCCAAGGCAGACAGATTACCTGAGGTTGGGAGTTCAAGACCAGCCTGGTCAACATGAAGAAACCCCGTCTCTAATAAAAATACAAAATTAGCTGGGCGTGGTGGTATATACCTGTAATCCCAGCTACTCAGGAGGCTGAGGCAGGAGAATTGCCTCAACCTAGGAGGCAGAGGTTGCAGTGAGCCGAGATCACACCACTGCACTCTAGCCCGGGCAGCAAGAGCAAAACTTCATCTCAAACAAAACAAAACAAAACAAAACAAAAAACACCCAAACTCAGGCTTCAAACCACCTTGTCAGCCTCGCCTCTTTCCCTGCTCGGTGCTCTAGCAATAGCGTTGTCCTTTATTCCCGACTAAGCCAGCCTCCTGCCCACCTCTGTGCCTTGGACTTGCTGTTCCTCTGTGTGAGATGCCTTTCCTTTCCATCTCTGCCTAACACACTTCTCTCTGTTCTTCAGCACAAGCTCAAGGTCAACTCCTCTGTAATGTCTTCCCTGGAAGCGGCTAATCTCCTTCTCCTTTGTGCACTCATAGTCCCCTGTGCATGGCTCCAGTGGCGCTCACACTCACTTACACTGCAATTTCTTGTTTACTGGGTCTACCTGCTAGGCTGAGACTCCTTGTGGGCAAAATGCCTATCCTTTGTGCCTAGCACCGTGGACAGAAGCCTGATGCAACCATCCCCCCAGGAGCTACTCCAGTCCTCTGCTTCCCCAAGTCCATCTGTCACTGTCACCTCCCAGTCCTTGCTGACTGTGTATCCTGGACTCCCTCTTTCTCCACCACCCTCTTCTACAGATTGAGTATCCCTTATCCAAAACGCCTGGAACCAGAAGTGTCTCAGATTTCAGAATATTTGCCTTATATCTACTGATTCAGCATCCCTAATCCAGAAATCTGAAATCCAAAACGCCCCAACAAGCACTTCCTTTGTATGTGTCATGCCGACATGCAAAAAATTTCAGACTTTGGAGCATTTCGGATTTCTGGATTAGGAATACTCTATCTGTATCATTATTCTTGCATTTTTCTAAGTAAGTGATCAAATCTTTTGCAAATAAAGAGTATTTATCTTTTCTTTTCCATCATTTATACTTCTTAATCTTGCATATTTCATTGCCTGGGGCCTTCAGGCTAGGATGAATGAAAGAAAATGATAGTAGACTGGCCGGGTGCAGTGGCTTATGCCTGTAATCCCAGCACTTTGAGAGGCCAAGGAGGGAAGATGGCTTAAGTCCAGGAGTTTGAGACCAGATTGGCCAATATGGTGAAACCACACCTTGAAAAAAAAAAAAAGTGACACAAATTAGCCAGGTGTGGTGGCCGTGCCTGTGGTCCCAGCTACTCTGGAAGTTGAGGTAGGAGGATTGCTTGAGCCTGGGAGGCAGATGTTGTAATGAGCCAAGATCATGTCACTCCACTCCAGTCTGGATGACAGAATGAGACCCCGTCTCAAATAAATGAATAAATAAATAAAAAGAAAAGAAATGATAGTGGGTACATTTGTCTTTTTCTGACCTTCCTAGAAATTCTCATGTTTCATCATACTCAGTGGTGTGCTGAGATGGCTCCCACTGGCTCATAAGAGCTAATAGCTAACTTTTCAGGAATTGGTGAGATAGTTGTTAAACTGTGGATGGCTGGAAATTGGCCATGGGAGGAGCACTGACACCACAGAAATCGAAAAACACTACAAATGACAGCATCCCCCAGGCTGTTAAGCATTTACCAGCACAGCACTGTCATGAGGTCTCTTCATTTCATATCCCAACTGCCATCAGAGAGAGGCCACAGAGTCTGAGCTAGGAGGGTAATACAGTAGTGTACATATTATATGCAAAGAATGACAAATGAGGGTAAATAGAAAACACAGGTAAACTCGATCATAACTGGTAAAAATGACCTGTGAATACTGATAAGAATTGGAAGAGGTTAGAGAATCTTGTAAATAATGAAGAACAGATTCAATGTGGTTTGATGCTGCTGCTATTTGGCAACTTTAACTTTATTTCCCTAAATTAAAATAAAGATCCATGGAGAAAGGAATAAAAAACTAATAATGAGGGGATCTGTTGGTGGTGGGGCTGGGCCTGGGCTTGGGATGTGTCCCAGCTACAGGGTCAGGGGGGGAATAAAGCAGATATCAAAGCCAGAAATGATTGTGTTACAATCCTGGTCCCGCCACTTCCTGCTGTGAGACCTTGGGCAAATCACTTAGTCTCTTGCAGCCTCAGTCCCTCATCTGTGAAATGGGGCTACAAAGACCTACCTTGCCCTCACTGGCCAGCAGACCAAGGCTCCCATTGCCCTGGGCCCTCTCTGGCTTCTTTCTCCTTAGCTCAGCAGGTCCAGGTGGGGTTCTGGGCACCCAGAGAGGTGCTCTATCTTCTGCTCGGGCCCGATGGCTCCAGCCCTATCCCCTTAGTGTCTCTGCATTTAACAATTCCTCCTTCAGGCACCCTATCCAGAGGCTGGTTCCCAAGCACTCTAGCACCTGTGCCTGGACTTCAAGATCGGGGGAGGTGGAGGCCAGGAGAGGAGAGTTGAGGGCACAAGCAGAGGGAGGCCGGCATGGTCAGGGCTCGGGTGTGGCTCTTTGCTCAGGAATATCTTGGACACCAGGCAAGGAGTCTTCTTTATACCCTGATATGTCCATCTTGTACCCAACCTATGGAAATCTCCCTCCAGAACATCTGGGCAGAAAGGAAAGGCGCCGAGCCCAGCACTGGACAGATCCGGGTTCAGTCCTGCTCTGACATCGACTAGTGGTACCCTGGGCAGCGAGAGCGAAAGAGTGACCAAGACTTATGCGGCTCCCTCTGTGCCCCAGGCCTTGCTCAGCCTTTGACCTGCATGATCTCCCTGAGGCAATAAGGTTGGTACCAGGACTACACCCCACCACCCCTCCTTCTTCCCTCTGCAGCGCCTGTCCCCAGCCCGGGGAAGGAGTGATATTTGTTACCTGCAAAGATGGTCAGAGTGATCGGTATAAACTCATCAACGCCCAGTTTTTTGACCCCACACCAGTACTTCCCAGCGTCTTTCAGGGTGAGGTCCTGCAGGGTCACAGTGAATGAGAGCTCCTGGCGGCTGTCACGGATGGACACCCTGCCCTCCGTTATCTCCTGGCCTTCTTCTCCCGAATAGATGGTGCCGGCGCAGCGGGAGATGAAGAGGCCGACTTCCCTGCACCAGTACTTCCGGTGGTCCCTCAGCTCTTCCCCGTAGGTGCACTTCAGGGACACAGTGTCCCCTTCGAACCCGCTGATTTCCTTTGGGCCCTTCAGGGCTTCATAACCTAAAATCACAGCAAGAGTGGAGGTTGGAATAACCAGGATCCATGCACCAGAGATTCAAGGCCAGAGCTTCCATTTTAAGAGGAGGAAGGAAGGCTTTTCTTAGTCACCCCTGCTGGGGACAGGCTTGGAAAGGCCAGTACTCCTCTCCCGCTCTGGGCAGGGCTGCTGCTGTTCCCTAACCCTGGCCTATTGAGGAATGGGGTGGGGAGGGGCGTTGTAGATTCAGATAGAATCTGATAGCCAGGTAGCCAGGAGGGTTTCTGGGTTTTTGTTTTGTTTGTAGACAGGATCTCACTCTGCTGCCCAGGCTGGAGGGCAGGGTGCTCATGGCTCACTGTAGCCTGACCTCTGGGACTCAAGAGATCCTCCTACCTTAGCCTCCCACTAGCTAGGACTATAGGTGTGCACACCCACACCTGGCTAATTTTTTGTCTTTTTTTTTTTCCAAAGAGATGGGGTCTCACTATTGCCAACTGAACAACTGGCATCAGTTGTAAGATGCATCCTGATTTTCAGTGTTAAAAGGTAAAGAAAAAGAAAGCAAAAGAATTGATGAAACATGATCATTCTCCATCTCTCAGGGTTGTGGGGAGAGGCAGGGTAGAGATTCAACAAATATTTGCTGAGTTTAAAAGGACAATCAGATGGGGGTGTCTTGTCTGCCTCCAGGCTTGGCACAGGGTAGAAAAATTAAGATCAGAGAGGCAAAGCAACTCTCACAGCCACCTCGCCAGGAGGGGAAACCCACGGGTCTGGGAGAAAACCTGGCTCTAGGTTCCAGAAACAGCAATCGTGCTCTGGCACCACCCGGCTACCCTAGGGCTGAGGAGGCTGAGGATGGGTGGGTTGGGGCTATCAGGCAGTCAGGAGGTCCTTCCCTGGCAGACTCCAAGGGTGAACCCCACATGCCTCCCAAGACCCCCACCCCATCTCACCTGGGAGCACCAGGCAACCCCATAGCAGGACCAGAAGCCGCATTCTGGGCGCTGGACACCGCAGGAGCAGACGCTGGGAACTGTGAGCTGCTCTTCAGCCACGCGGGGTTTTAACTTCCTCTAGTCGCGTGAAACCAGGCCGAGGAAGTGAGGGGAGGGGCGTGCGGGTCACCCCGCCGCAGGCCCAGCGGGGGGGCGCCTCTGCCTTCCCTTTAATGACTGCCCACGCGTGCCTACCCCGGCTCACCTCCCAGGACTGAAAACCCACGCTGGTGCTTCTCTCTTAACCTGTGGTCCGTGCACCCTAAGAGGTCTGTAAGTCGAATTCAGGGAGTCCAGGTATTCGCATGGGAAAAAGTTACGTATTGACTTTCACCGACTTTTAATGTTTAGCTTTTCTCCTATCAGGAGTGTACTGTTAGCAGTACCTGCAAATTTATTGCCAATTACAATCACAGATACTGGCACATCAGGCTGTGGATATCTCGAAACGTCGTGTGTACTCTTCACTGCTTGGAAAATCATGAGTTACTAGACCTGCCCACAGAGCTGGTTATTTACAGCTAATAATGAAACAGGGCTATTACTAGATTACATGTTTATAAAGAGTTTTGAGAATCATCTCACCAATATTAGTTTTTTTTCAGCATATGGATTTTATTTATATACTTACGCGCTATTACACTGAGAGAGGGGTCCATAAACTTCACCAGACTGCCATGTGGTTGATGGGACAGAAAGAAGCTTGCCGCTGGGGCAAGGTCCCTGGCCCCTCCTCCGCCATCGCCTTTTGGAGGACTCAGTGCTGTCCTGGGCCACGGGGCGGCGGTGCAGACCGGGCGGAGCAAAGTTGTAGGGCTGAGCTGAGCTGGATTCCCTGGAGACCTGGGCAGTCCGCGCTGCAAAATTGGTCTCCCTCAGGCCTGCGGAGTTGTTTTGGAGTTTGAGAAAGAGAATTGGTGGTTTCTCCATCAATTCAAGCAGACTTGAATCCTCCTTGAAAGGACCAAACCAAAACTGGGCCGGGTGCCGTGGCCCACGCCTGTAATCCCAGCACTTTGGGAGGCCGAGGCCGGTAGATCACTGAGGTCAGGAGTTCGAGACCAGCCTGGCCAACATGGTGAAATCCCTATCTCTACTAAAAATACAAAAATATTAGCTGGGCGTGGTGGCACATGCCTGTAATCCCAACTACTCGGGAGGCTGAGGCAGGAGAACCCGGGAGGGGGAGGTTGCAGTTAGCCGCAATTGGCGCCATTGCACTCCAGCCTGGGTGACAGGAGCGAAACTCCGTTTCAAAACAAAAAACAAAACACACAAAAGGTACTCCTGGGAGCCCTGACACACTGGTTTCAACGACGACTCTTTTTTTTTTTCTGTCTGCGAAGTTCACACAGGTAAGCAAGATTTTACATAATGCAGAACTTAAAAAAAGAAAGAAAGGAAACAAAAGGGAATGTTTTTTGTAATTCCCCTTCTGCTTTAGAAAAACACCATTAACATTTTGGCATATATGCTTCCAAATGTTCAGTTGGAATTTTACTCACTTGTCAGCTTAATATTTGAAGCATGAACTCAGTGGTTCTGGGAGGGGAGATTGTGTCTGTTTGAGACTAGCAATGTGGGAGAAGCGTTCTGATTTCACAATGACTGCGAACCACTGCTGCCATTTAGTGGGCAGGGACAGCTGTTCACGTTGGTGAAAACTCTGTTACCATGATCTCAGCCCTGCCTCCTTTTTTTTTTTTTTTTTTTTTTTGATGGAGTCTCTCTCTGCCACCCAGGCTGGAGTGCAGTGGCACCATCTGGGCTTACTGGAACCTCTGCCTTGCAGGTTCAAGTGATTCTTCTGGCTCAGCCTCCAGGCGTGTGCCAACTCCCAGCTAATTTTTGTATTTTTAGTAGAGATGGGGTTTCATCATATTGCCAGGCTGGGCTTCAACTCCTGACCTCAAATGATCCACCCACCTCAGCCTCTCAAAGTGCTGGGATTACAGGTATGAGCCACCACCCCTGTCTCCCTTTTACATATACAGACTACAAAAGGTGATCTGTTTTTGTAGTTAAAAAAAACCGCAGATTCAAAAAAATGTATTTATTTATTTTTGAGACAAGCCTCACTCTTGTTGCCCAATCTGGAGTGCAGTGGCAACATCACAGCTCACTGCAGCCTCAAACTCCCAGGCTCAAGTGATCCTCCCACCTCAGCCTTCCAAGTAACTGGGACTGCAGTCATGCACCACCATGCCTAGCTAATTTTTTGTTTTTAGTAGAGACGGGGTCTTGCTATGTTGTCCAAGCTGGTCTCAAACTCCTGGCTTCAAGCAATCCTCCCATGGTGGCCTCCCAAAGTGCTGGGATTCCAGGCATGAGCCACCATGCCTTGCCTTAAAATAATACTTCTTCTAGCATTTGATAGCATATCTTTGCTCTTTTATTTATTTAATTTTGTCCTGATCCTCTACTTTTCTTGACTTCAGACTTATGATATGCAAGGGCAAGCATCTGACACTTCAATGTTTCACTGGCAGACTGAAATATGTTACTTGGTTATAAATTGCTTTCCTTTTATTTTTTCTCCCTAATATAGCTTTTAAAAGAGTAAGTGCATGGGAAGGCATATTATTTATGATTGTCTGATTGTCATTTTAGGAGAGAAAGCGAGGTGTTATCAAATGTTTATTCATATAAAGAGGGTATTGAGCGGGTCCCTACCACCTTCCTGCCTATCTGAAGGCCCTTCACTCCACTCCCCAGCCCCACACCTAGCCCAGGAGGCTGACTTGAAAACTCCAATAGAAACAGATTCACCAGGCTGGGAAGTGGAGCAAGGGCTAGGGAGGAGGGTGAAAGTGAGGTGCTGGCATGAGCCTTGCACCTGGTTCTACCCTTAGGCCACAGTCTGAGGTAGGTAGGGCCAACAGGCAGACCCCCAAGGTGGGCTGGGGATCTGAGAAGAGAGAACACTTTCATCCCGCTTCCTACCAGGAGCATGGGGAGGTGCCTCGCCATAACAGCATCTGGAAGAGGCAGTGGGGCAAAAGATCTCCTGGACAGATCACCGGGCTGGTGGCAGCCTCATTGCATCCTCAGGAAGGGATCTGTGTGCCAGAGAGCTGCAATGGCAGGGATGAGGGGACGGAGCTGCTAGGCCTTCAATAGCCACCCTGGTCCAATTTCTCTCTGGTTTTGACTTGGACTAAATCACTTCAGCTGCTCCAAGATGCTCACTTGCTCCCTTTAGATCAAGGTTTCCCCAACCTCAGTTCTAGTAACATTTTGGGCCAGATAATTCTTTGCTGTGGGAGGCTGTCCTGTGAATTACAGGGTGTTCAGCAGCATCTCTAGCTGTACCCGCTAGATGTCAGTAGTCCCTCCCTAGTTGTGACAATCACAAACTTCTCCAGGCTGGGTGAGGTGGCTCATGCTTGTAATCCCACCATTTTGGGAGGCCAAAGTGAGTGGATCACTTAAGCCCAGGAGTTTGAGACCAGGCTGGGGAACATGACGAAACTCTGTCTCTGCAAAAAATGCAGAAAATCAGCCAGGCATGGTGGTGCGCATCTGTAGTCCCAGCTATTTGGGAGGCTGAGGTGACAGAATTACTGAAGACTGGGAGGTTGAGGCTGCAGTGAGCTCAGATCCCACCCATGCACTCTAGCCTGGGCGACGGGAGTGAGACCATCTCAAAATAAAAAAAAAGTCACCAGGCATTGTCAAACATCCCACTTGGAGGTAAAAATGCCCTGGGTTGAGAACCACTGCCTTAGATGATGAGAAACTCTACAGAACAAGTAAGTGCGCTTTTGTGCAAGCTCTGTCTATTATGTAGCCAGGGGGTTCCATAAAACCTCATTTTTTTTTTTTTTTTAGAGGAAGTCTCGCTCTTGTCGCCCAGGCTGGAGTGCAATGGCACCATCTAGGCTCACTGCAACTTCTGCCTCCCAGGTTCAAGCGATTCTCCTGTCTCAGCCATGCAAGTAGTTGGGATTAGAGGCACCTGCCACCACACCTGTCTAAGTGTTGTATTTTTAGTAGAGAAGGGGTTTCACCATGTTGGCTGGGCTGGTCTCAAACTCCTGACCTCAGGTGATCTGTCTGACCCAGCCTCCCAAAGTGCTGGGATTACAGGGGTGAGCAACTGTGCTTGGCCATTAAAGAAAAATCTCACAGTGTTTTAGAAAGTTGATGAATTTGTTTTGGGCTGCATTCAAAGCCATCCTGGGCGTAATAACAAGGTTTTGGACTAGGACAGGGAGCAGAACCTAAGCTGAACCCCAGAATTAGGTGAAACTTCATCCCTCTTCCCTCCGTGGAGCTAGGGCGTCCCCGTAACACCCTCTTCCCTCCGTGGAGCTAGGGCCGTCCCCGTAACACTCAGGGTGAGGAGGGGCGTAGCAGTTCAGAACACACACTTTTTGCAGGTGGGCCAGCTCCTCAGAGAAAAGGAAGAGGGCTGGGTTACACCTGCCTTGTTTCTCCTTCTGCATTCATCAATCAGATCAGCAGAGGCATGGAGAGAGACCAAGAGTTCTGCGCTAGCAGGGCTCTCTGCTCACGGAAGGAAGCATCAGGAGTGGCGAAGATGTGTCCTCAGCAAAGATGAATGAGCCACAAGACGGGAAGATTTGGATTCCTGATTTACCACTTGGAAGACAGCTGCCCTGGACAGCCACCAAGCGTGCGGCAGACTTGGTGTGAGCAAGAGATAGACTTTTCAGTGTTTAGCCACGGAGATCTTGCAGTTTGCTCGTTGCTGTAGCACAGCGTAGACCACCACGCTTTCTGTTTTCTCTCTTACACTTCATCCTCTAGTCTCTCTGCAGATTCCCTACTCTAGCCAGTTGCAAACTCGATTTTTCAACTTTCTCCATCAAAACAAATCTGAAAACTCCCTTTCAATTTTTTTTTTTTTTTTGGAGACTGTAGGGTCTCATTCTGTTGCCCAGGCTGGAGTGCAGTGGTACGGTCTCAGCTCACTGCAACCTTTACCTCCAGGGTTCAAGCAATTCTTGTGCTTCAGTCTCCTGAGTAACTGGAATTACAGGCATGCACCCCATGCCTGGCTTATTTTATTATATTTTTAGTAGAGACGGGATTTCACCATGTTGGCCAGGCTGGTCTTGAACTCCTGACTTCAAATAATCTGCTTTGGCCTCCCAAAGTGCTGGAATTACAGGTGTGAGCCACCATGCCTGACCCCTTTCCAATTTTTTATGTTGACCGATGTAAAGACGTTTGACTTCTGGGAATGACAGGGAAAGTGATAGAGGAGGCGGTAATGGGAGACTGGTAATGAGGACCATCCTCCCTTGGGAGCTGAATCATAAATGCCCATATTTACTGACAGGCAAATTTCAAGTCTTCTCAGAAACTTTGAAGGCTAACTTTAGTGTGCTATCTTAGCCTGGATCCCAGAACAAAGAAAGGATATTAGTGAAAAAACTAGTGAAAGACTAATAAGGTCTAGAATTTCATTAATAATAACATGCCAGTGTTCATGTCTTCGTTTTGACAATGTGTCATGATTATGTAAGATGTTAACATTAAAGAAAACAGGGGAAGAGTGTTCAGGAACTCTCTGTGCTGTATTTGCAACTTCTCTGTAAATCTAAAATTATTCCAAAATATAAAGTTCATTAAGAAAAAAGAGCTGGGCGCGGTGGCTTACACCTGTAATCCTGGCAGTTTGGGAGGCCAAGGCGAGTGAATCAGGAGGTCAGGAGTTTGAGACCAGCCTGCCCAACATGGTAAAACCCCGTCTCTACTACAGATACAAAAAATTAGCTAGGTGAGGTGGCAGGCACCTGTAATTCCAGCTACTCAGGAGGCTGAGGCAGGAGAATCACTTGAACCCGAGAGGTGGAGGTTGCAGTTAGCCGAGATTGTGCCACTGCACTCCAGTTTGGCAATAGTGCGAGACTCTGTCTCTAAATAAATAAATAAATAAGTAAATAAAAATAAGAGAAATAGCTAACAAAAGCCACAAACAATAGGAAAAGTTAGCAGAAATCTCACAAAACCCCCAAAACCGCAGTACGGTAATTTCCCTTGTCATTGAAGTAAATGGAGCCCAGTCTGCCCTTTCTCCACCTGCTTCCAGCTTGCCCTCTTGCTGCATGCCTGGGCACCAGCCCATTGCTCCTCTTGGAATTATTTCTGGTTTCCTATGGTGTCTGGGCTAAATGTCAAACACCATGACAATGCACACCTGTAGCCTGAAGCAGATTCTCTCTGCCACCTCTTCAAGGATCATTAGCATTCTCTTTTTTTCCAGAGCATGCCTGATAGAACTCACTTCTCCATGTCTAGATGGACCTGAAGGCATTCATTCCTCTGGCCTTGAGCTCATCTTCCTGTTCCCTCTGCAGCTGCTCTGAATGCATCTTGACCGAGCCTTGGCTGGGTGAGGTGAATCCTGCTCTGGGATTTCAGCCACATCTGGGCCAACTCTGTCCCAGAGTCCCGCACCTGCCCTGTCCTGGGATGCAGCCTCTCCCAGCACTCCTGCTTCAAGCTCTCATTCACCCAGACATCTCTCTGCTTATCTTTTCTTCTAATTTGCTTGTCCAAATATCCTCTAGGCTAAAAGACAGGTACGTATAAAATTTTAACAAATAATTACTAGATCATGTCCCAGAAAGTTTGCACCAATAGCATTCCTTCCAACTCTGTTTATTTCCCCACATCCTTGACAGCACTGGATGTCAACAGACTTAAACATTTTGTCTTAATAGGTGACAAGGGATGTTGCCTCCCTTTTTTTTCTTTTTTGACACGGAGTCTCACTCTGTTGCCCAGGCTGGGGTGCAGTGATGCGGTCTCAGCTCACTGCAACCTCAAGTGATTCTCCTGCCTCAGCCTCCCGAGTAGCTGGGACTATAGGCACCTGCCACCACACCCCACTAATTTTTGTATTTTTAGTAGAGGCAGGGTTTCTCCATGTTGGTCAGGCTGGTCTCAAACTTCTGACCTCAGGTGATCTGCCTGCCTCAGCCTCCCAAAGTGCTGGGATTACAGGCATGAACCACTGCACCCAGCCTTCTCTCTCTCTCTCTCTCTCTCTCTCTGTCTTTTTTTTTTCCCATAGCTGGAGTGTAGTGACACGATCATGGCTCACTGCAGCCTTTATCTCCTGGGCTCAAGTGATCCTCCCACCTCAGCCTCCTGAGTAGCTGGGTCTACTTGCACATGGATCATTTTTTTTGTTTGTTTTAAAGTAAAGATGAGTTCTCGCTATGTTGCCAAGGCTGGTCTTGAATTCCTGGGCTCAAGAGATCCTCCTGCCTCAGCCTCCCAAAGTGCTACAATTACAGGTGTGAGCCACTGCACCTGACTAGTCCCCATATTAAAAAAATTCCTCTCCTTCCACTTAAATGTCAACTTTCTCAAAAATTAAGACCGTATACATGGGTACTATTTCTGTTCTTTCAGTTCTGTTCTATTTGTCTAGCTGTCGATTACCTCTTTAGTACTAAACTTTATTAAGTAATTAATTTTTTTTTCAGACAGGGTCTTGCTGTGTCACCCAGGCTTAAGTGCAGAGGCGCTACCATGGCTCACTGCAGCCTCGACCTCTTGGGTTCAAGCAATTCTGTTTCAGCCTCCTGAGCATCTGGGACTACAGATGAGCACCACTACACCCAGCTACTTTTTGCATTATTTGTAGAGACAGGGTTTTGCTACGTTGCCCAGGCTGGTCTTGACCTCCTGGGCTCAAGAGATCTACCTGCCTCAGCCTCTCGGAGTCCTGGGACTACAGTCTCAGTACTAAACTGTAAACATTGTTTTCATATTTGAAATGTTTTATCTCTGATGAGCGGATGCCACCTTATATCCCACCTCCCCTGGTCCCGTAACTTTTTATTTCTAGAACTTTCCTATTATTGACCAATGTTTATTTTTCCTGATGAATTGTGGTAGCATTTAATAAATTCCCTCTGAAAATTCTTCTTATATTTTAATTGGAATTGCATTGGGTATACAGATTGTTTCAGAATGAATTAATATAATTACACGAGTGAACTGTTCTTTCCCTAGCCATTTGAGGTACATTTTGTCTTTTATGTCCTTCACTAGAATTTTAAAGTTTTTTTCCCCCAAATACCAATAGGTCTTTTAATTTTCCTATGACGTTTATAACTTGGCATTTAATCTTGCTCTTGATATTTTAGTTTGGATTTTTTTCTTTATACTTTATAATTATTTTTGTTCATAGGAAAGTCATACAGTTTTAGTATCAATTGTATACTCTCTGCCATCTGAATTTTTTTCATCATTTCAACTAGTTTTTCAGTAAATTTTCTTTTTTTTTTTTAATTTTCTTGAGTTTCTAGGTATACCTGGGGATCACCTGTGCTGTCTCCTTCTTTTTAATTTTGTTTTTGAGACTGAATCTCTTACTGTCACCTGGGCTGGAGTGCAATGGTTCGATCTCGGCTCATTGCAACCTCCGCCTCCTGGGTTCACACAATTCTCCTGCCTCAGCCTCCCAAGTAGCTGGGATTATAGGTGCATACCACCACACTCGGCTAATTTTTTGTATTTTTAGTAGAACGGGCTTTCACTATGTTGGCCAGACTGGTCTCGAACTCCTGACCTCATGATCTGCCCTCCAAGGCCTCCCAAAGTGCTGGGATTACAGGCATGAGCCACCAAGCCTGGCCCTTCTTTCTAATATCTATGTCTATTGTTTCTTTTTCTCATCTGCTGATATTGGCCGACATTCAGAGTGATAGTAAATCATTCATATTGGTAGGCACTTTGAGGCTTGATTAGATTCATACACATTTAGGGATTCATACACATAGGATATGTCCTCTTGATCAACTGATTGTTTATCATTATGAAATAGCCCCCTTTATCCCTAGTAATAGTCTTTGTTTTGAGGTCTACTTTGCCCTATATTAATGTCACTCCAGCTTTATTAATTAGTGTAAATCTTTTTTCCATTCATTTTCTTTTAGCATATCTGTGTCTTTATTTTTCAAGTGAGTTTATTCTAGAAAACACATTAAGTCTTGCTTTTTAATATAGTCTAACAATCCTTGCCTTTTAATTGGAGGATTTAGACCACTGATTTTTTTTTTCTTTTGTTTTTGTTTTGTTTTGTTCTTAGCGATGGGGTCTCACTCTAATGCCCAGGATGGAGTACGGTGGCATGATCCTGGCTTATTGCAGCCTCCATCTCCAGGGCTCAAGCAATCCTCCACCTCAGCCTCCTGAGTAGCTGGGACCACAGATAAATGCCACCACACCTGGCTAATTTTGTTTATTATTTTCTTAGAGATGAAGTCTCATGATATTCCTCAGGCTGGTCTGGAACTCCTGATCTCAGGTGATTCTCCTGCCTTGGCCTCCTGAAGTGCTGAGAATTACAGGTGTGAGCCACTACACCTGGCCTAGAGCATTTACTTTTAATGAAAACAACTGTTTTTTTTGTTTTTTGACACAGGGTCTTGCTCGGTCGCCCAGACTGGAGTGCAGTGGCATGATCTCCAATCACTGCAGTCTCCACCTTCCAGGTCAAGCAATTCTTTTGCCTCAGCCTCCCAAGCAGCTGGAACTACAGGCATGTGACACCATGCCCAACTAATTTTTGTGTTTTTAGTAGAGGTGGGTTTTCACCATGTTGGCCAGGCTGGTCTCAAATTCCTGACCTCAAGTGATCCGCCTGCCTTGGCCTCCCAAAGTGCTGGGATTATGGGAGTGAGCCATTGTGCCCTGCCTAATTTTTTATCCTATTAATAGACTGTCTTACATGGAGTTTTAGTAATAGCTTTCCAAATATTAAACAATGTAATTTCCAAGTATTAAATCATTTTAAGAACATTCTATTTATTCATGGTGTGTTATTCTTTTGATGTTCTGATGAATTTGTTAACTAATGCAGTTTTTAGGATTTTTGCACCAATATATATAAATGCAATTGATTTGCAGGGTTTTTTTTGGCCTTCTTTGACAGGTTTTGGTGTCAATGCTATTATAAAAAGAACTTTGAAGATTTCCTTCTATTTCTACGTTCTAGAAGAAATAAGTTTTGTTCCTTAAATGTTTGGTCAAGTTCTCCTGCAGAGCTAGCAGGACCTAGTGCTTTCTGAGGGAGCAGTTGGCAGCTCTACTCTATTAAAATTGACCTATTAATATTTTATCCTTCTTTTGAGGTAGTTTTGGTAAATTTTAATAATAATAAGGTTTCTGACCTAATGAAAGTCTCCGACCTCAGTGATGGCATCAAGATTACAACACCCCAGTAATACAGTATGTACTTTTTTGTGTTTGGCTTTTTTCATTCAGTCTGTCTATCTATCTGTCCATCTATCTATTATCTATCTATCATCTATCTATCTATCTATCTATCAATCAATCATCTATCTTTTGAGATGGAGTCTTGTTCTGTCGCCCAGGCTGGAGTGCAATGGCGTGATCTCAGCTCACTGCAACCTCCACCTCCCAGGTTCAAGTGATTCTTGTGCCTCAGCCTCCCAAGTAGCTGAGATTATAGGTGCCTGCCACCACACCTGGGTAACTTTTTTTTTTTTTTTAAGGTGGAGTCTCGCTCTTTCACCCAGGCTGGAGTGCAATGGTGTGATCTCAGCTCACTGCAACCTCCACTTACCGGGCTCAAGCTATTCTCCTGCCTCAGCCTCCTCAGTGGCTGAGATTACAGGTGCCCGCCACCACACCTGGCTAATTTTTTGTATTTTTAGTAGAGATGGGGTTTCACTGTGTTGGCCAGGCTGGTTTAAAACTCCTGACCTCAGGTGATCCACCTGCCTCAGCCTCCCAAAGTGCTGGGATTATAGGTGTGAACCACTGCACACGGGCCAGTCGATCTATTCTGATGTTCATCCATGCCATTGCATGGTAGGGGTAGTCTTGGGGTAGTAGTTTGTTTCTTTTTATTGGTGAGTAAATATACCATTGTATGGATATACCACATGTGAACGGTGGAGCACTTGAAGGGAGCACCCTAGCCCCTTTGGCTCCTTCCGCCACATGAGGACACAGCGTTCATCCCTTTATGCCTGTCTTTCTCTTCCACCATGTGAGGATACGTTTCCAATGCTATCAGTGAGGAACAGGCCCTCACCAGACACTGCACCTGCTGGCTCCTTGATTTTGGACTTTCTGGCCTCTACAAATGAAGGCAATAAATTTCTATTACTTATAAATTACTGTGGTACTTTGTTTAGTAGCAGGAACTGACTAAGACAGGTTTTAATTTGCATTTCCCTGATGACAAATGATGTTGGATATGGGCTTTCTCATACGCTTATTGGTTATTTGTATATCTTCTTTTGTGAAGTGCATGTTCATATCTTTGCCTGTTTTTTGGTTGGGGCGTTAGTCTTTTTTCTTTTTCTTTCTTTCTTTTTTTTTTTTTGCCCAGCCTGGAGAGCAGTGGCACAATCATGGCTTACTGTAACCTCTGCTTCCCAGGCTCAAGTGATCCTCCTACTTCAGTCTCCTGAGCAGCTGGGACTACAGGCACAAGCCAACACACCTGGCTAATTTTTGTAATTTTAGGAGAGACTGGGTTTTGCCATGTTGCTCAGGCTGGTCTTGAACTCCTGGCTCAAGTCATCCACCCGCCCTGAACTCTCAAAGTGTTGAGATTACAGGTGTGAGCCACTGCACCTGGTCCTATTTTCTTAATAGTGTTTTTTTTTTTTCTTTTTTTGAGATGGAGTCTCACTGTCACCCAGGCTGGGGTGCAGTGGTATGATCTTGGCTCATGGAACCTCCCCCTCCCAGGTTCAAGCAATTCTCCTGCCTCAGCCTGCCGAGTAGCTTGGACTACAGGCACGTGCCACCACACCAGGCTAATTTTTTGTATTTTTAGTAGAGACAGGATTTCACCATGTTAGCCAGGATGGTTTCAATCTCCTGACCTTGTGATCTGCCTGCCTCGGCCTCACAAAGTGCTGGGATTACAGGCGTGAGCCACTGAGCCCAGCCAATAGAGTTTTTGATGAGCAGAAGTTTTAAATTTTGATGAGGTCCATTTATTAATTGTTGTTAGGGTCCATGTCTTTTCTTTTTTCTTTTTTTAGAGATGGAATCTCTTTTTGTCACCCAAGCTGAAGTGCAATGGACTGATCATAGTTCACTGCAGCCTTGAACTCCTGGGCTCAAGCAATCTTCCTTGCCTCAGCCTCCTGAGTATGTGGGATATAGGCTTATGCCACCATGCTTGGCTTTTTTTGTATCCTTTCTAAAAAATCTTTGCATACCTCAAGATTTAAAAGATATCCTTCTGTTTTCTTCTATCTTTATCAATTTGCTTTATGTTTAGGCCTATGATCTCTCTTAAATTGTGTTTTGAATATGGTGTGAGGTAGGGATTGGGTCCCTTCACACACATAAATATCTATCTACTTGTTCCAAGACCACTTCCTGGTGCTCTTGTCCAAAATCATTTGACTCTATATCAGATGGTTCTCATTATGGCTCCAACACTAAGCATTGCAGCTAAAAATGTGCCTCATGTGGTCTCAGACCAGTGGCATCACATCACCTGGGAGCTTGTTAGAAATTCAGAATCTGGCACTACCCCAGCCTTAAACAACCCTCTAGTGAGTCTCAGGCACATTACATTTTGAGGAGCAATGGTGTGGATAATTTTTGAGGAATGAGGGGAAACATCATCATGACATTTGCTGCCTCTCACAGCCCCCCATGCACAGCCTGCGGGGCCTGCCAACCCATTTTCCCTGGTTGCTGTGCAGGGCTAGATTTACTTCCAGATTTAACCTTCGGGCCCACTTCTCCTGACATGTGCTGCGTTGTTCTTTGCTGCTGGGATTGAGGGAAGGGGGCCCCTCACTCACCCACTCTTCACCTCTAATACCCACAACCACCTGCTCCCTCGCCCGGCAGTTCCTATGCTCTCCACCATACACATCCTTCCACCCCAACCTCAGTTTTCTCAGTTGCAGAACCAAAATAATAATGGTCTCGATATCAGGGGCTACGGTGAGGAAATGATCTGAGGAGTACCTGGGCATGGGGACAGCACAATGGAAGTCGGTTATGGTCATGGCCATTTCAGGGCTCTTTCGCCAGTAAAGCCCCTGGATGCTGGTCGCCTTTGCCATGCAGCCCCACCCCCCTGCAGCCGGGCAGAATGAAGTCCCCCTTCTCTCCAGCCTGACCTTTCCTCCCTTGCTCCGAGCCCCCAGGGCAGCGTGCACCGATAAATCTTTCCCAGCGCGTTGCATTGTTACAGCAAGTTACCTTCGCATCCGACCTGCCCCCCGCCCCGGCTCGGGAGATCCTCAAACCTAGGATCTCTGCCTTGGTCGTCTTTGGAGCCCCGGCCCCTGGCACAGCGCCTGGCACCTGGAGGGCGCTCAATAAATGTTTGCGAAATCGAATTATCTGTTGAGCAGGTGTCCAACCCGCCATTCGCCGAGGGTGGGTCGTGCGGCCGGAAGGAAAGGCTGGTTGTGTGCCAGGGCGGGGGGACACCGGCTGGGGGCTCGGGGAGCGGGAGAGTGGAGGAAGTACGAGCCCCGCCCGGGGGGCGGCGGTGCCAGACGCGAAGGGCGGCCTCCGCTCCTCCCCCGCCTCCTCCGGCTCCGCCACCCCCGCCCGGCGCGGCAGCCGCAGGGAGGGGCTTGGGAAGGCGGAGCCAGCGGCGGCCCAGGCTCGGGGCACCCGCGTTGCTCCCGGTCGCGGAGCACACAGCCCGGCGCGACAAGGTAGGAGGCGGCGCGGGGAGCGGACGAGGGAGCTGGGCGCCGCGGCAGGAGGGGCGGGAGGCCGGACGGAGACCCTCCCCTCGAGCTCCCTGGCAGCCTCGCGGCCCACCGGGCTCCCCGCGGGGGTCTCGGCCCGCGCCCCTCTCCGCCCGCGCCTGCCCCCCGCGCGCCCCCAGCTCCGCGCCGCTCCGCGTCCTCCGAGACCGCCCTTCGAGGTCCCCCGGGGTCGCCGCTCCTGCGCCCAGCGCACTCCCCGTTTGTCCTACAGGTTCCTTCGGAGAGCTAGCGGGAGTCGGTGCGCGGCCGCCTGCGAGGAGCAGGCGAGGGTGAGTCCAGAGTGGCGGGGCGGGGCGGGGACTGGAGGGCCCGGGGCGGTCCTTACGCTTCTTAGTGGCACCGGGGCTCGGCGCCACGGGCTGGCTCCATGTTTGCGGAATGAATCAATCATGACTCTCCTCCCCTTTCGAAGGAGGACTTTTTGAGGTGGTCCACGTGCTGCAGACCACCTTCGAGGGGCTGCTGAGATAGGGGTCCCCCCTCCCGCATAGTGGAACCCCGACTCCCAGGTCTTCCCCTCCTCTCTGCACCCCAGTGTGGAGGCTCCCTTTGGGTTGGGTCTTGGGGGGTCGGGGAGGGGGGTCTTGTAGGCCCAACCAGGTAGCTGTGGAAGGTGGGTCCCAGAGGGAGACTTGAGCCAGGCCTCTTACAAGGTTACAGCGGAGGGGCGCGCTGCAGAGGACAGCAGACAGTGTCAGGCAGGGTCACTTGGCACCTCCAAGGCCAGCCTGGAAGAGTGCACTGGAATATGGATTTTGACTCACCACTGACTGAACCCCTCCACGCGCCTGTTTCTTCATCAGCAAAATGGGAACATTAGCAGTCATTTCTCAGGACTTTGTGCAGACAAAAAATTTATCATAGCAATCACCCCACACAATGCTTGGCACACTGAGGACTCAGCACATCTGAGCTTTATTTCCTTTGAAAAGCGTGAGCAGAGGAGTTATTTGTTCCCATCCTCTCTGTCCACCCTGGTCTCAGAGAACACAGTGGATGTGTAGTCACTGTTGAATAAATATGCTTGATGGAGCTTCAATACCCATCCCGCCCCTTCTCCCAGAATCTGCAGGGAGAGGTCGGGACGTGTGGACGGACACCAGCATGCCCGTGCTGTCGGAGGACTCTGGTAAGTACCTCTCTGGGGCTGGACGTACCACAGCCCTGAAGACAGCCTGCCTGGCAGCCTCCAGGCCCTGGCAGTGAGAGCCAGGGGAGAGGATGTCCTCATGGCAGGACCAAAGTGTCGTTTGAGGCTCCACTCGGGCTTCTCGGGGCACGGAGCACCCGCGGTGTTTGTTATCCCTTGTTTTTCTCACACTCTCCCCAGGTTTGCATGAAACCCTGGCCCTGCTGACCTCCCAGCTCAGACCTGACTCCAACCACAAGGAAGAGATGGGCTTTCTGAGGGATGTTTTCAGTGAAAAAAGCCTCAGTTACTTAATGAAGGTGAAGTCCCACGTCATCCTGCCAGGAAGGGTGTCTGGAGGTCTTTCTAGCTGTCTGTGGCCGTCTGAGGTCATCCTACTCATCTCCCTGCCCCAGGAAGGCCTTCACTTGCCCACTACACAGGACTTTCTCTTATAGTGCCCCATCAGTGGCCCAGTCTGCCACCCCAAGTGTCCCCAGAGCTGTGGGTGGGATGTGTGGTGTCCAGGGTGCATCTGAAATAGTCTATCTTTGCAGATTCATGAGAAGCTTCGCTATTACGAAAGGCAAAGTCCAACCCCAGTTCTGCACAGCGCCGTGGCCCTTGCTGAGGACGTAAGCCTCGGGTTTTTCCTTGCAGCGTCTGCCCCGCTCCCCACCCCTCAGGGCTCCTTCATCTTGCCTCGTTTGTTTAGCCTGGGGACACCAGGAATCAGGAGCCCAAAGGTGAAGAGATGTTTTCTTCCCTTGTCCTCCTCCAATTCCTCTTCCTCTCTCTGTCCACCCTACCTCTGCCCGCCCCAACCGAAAGGCAGGGAGGAACCTGTGAGCCTTGGACTGGGCTGGGAGACACTGTGACATGGGGCTGCCCACTCACTGTGTGTTCTTGAGAAAGTCTGTTTCCTCCGCTGTAAATGAGAGCATTGGATTGGCTCAGCAGTTCCCAAACTGCCCTGAGGACTGGCGATTTGAATAGGTCAATAAGACATTGTATCTGTGCTTTTCTGAAGTCAAGGGACCTATAGCATGTCCCTGCCTAATGGCTCAGGCTTCTCACTTTTTAAAGGAATGCTTTTTTTTTTTTCTGAGATGGAGTTTCGCTGTTGCTTCCCAGACTGGAGTGCAATGGCATGATCTCGGCTCACTGCAACCTCTGTCTCCTGGGTTCAAGCAATTCTCCTGCCTCAGCCTCCCGAGTAGCTGGGACTACAGGCGCGCACCACCATGCCCAGCTAATTTTTGTATTTTTAGTAGAGATGGGGTTTCACCTTGTTGACCAGGATGGTCTCGATCTCTTGACCTCGTCATCCACCCGCCTCGGCCTCCCAAAGTGCTGGGATTATAGGCGTGAGCCACCACGCCTGGCCGAGGAATGCTTCTTAATTTCCTGTGGACCTAGTCGTCTGTGTTGCATGGTTGGGGAAAAGCCATTCTGGTTGATTACTAAGATCAGTTCCCGAATAATCTCATCTAAACTCGGGAGATTGTCTGGGGAGGGATGGGTGCAGCCTGTGGGTGCAGAGCCCTGGGCGCTTCTCCACTGTGGAATGTGATTAGAGGCACGTTTGATTGCCCGGCTCCCAGGCTCAGCCGCTGCTTGTCCCACCAGCTCTGTGATGTTAAGCAGGCCACTCAACTTCTCTGAGCTCCCATTTCCTCATTTGTAAAATAGCATCTGAGAGCCAGGTAAGCCCAGGTTCAAATCCTAGCTGTGCTGTATACAAACTCTGTGACTTTGGGCAAGATGCTTAATCCCTTTGAGTCTCAGGGTTCTCATCTGTAAAATGGCAAAGTAACAAGACCTTCTGCCTGAGTTGATTGTGAGGGTTCAGTGAGAAGGTCCACATAAAGCAGAAAGCACACAGGGCTTAAGACAGTGGCTCCTCAGAGGATGGCCCTGTAGAGCTGCTCCTGACCCCTGGCGTGATGTTCCTGGGAGCATCGTCCTGGGGTGACTGAGGGTCTGGTGCGCCCCTGGATGCCGCAGCTGGGTGGGCCCTTGAATCTGTGGTCCAAAGAGGTAGGACCCAGCAGATGTGGGACAGGGGCACCCCCAGCCCTTGGCAGCATCTGTCTTGTTCTCTGCAGGTGATGGAGGAGCTGCAGGCTGCCTCCGTGCACGGTGATGAGAGGGAGCTGCTCCAGCTGCTGTCCACTCCGCACCTGAGGGTAGTCACGCAGAGCCCCGCCCACCCATGCCTCTGTGTCTCCTGGGATGGGGGTGGAGGGAGCTCTCGTGAGGCTGCAGAGTGGAGACATCTGAGGGAGGGGTCCTCAGTGCCCATATCTGGGCACTTGTCCCTGGCATGACGTCCGCCACCTTCCAGACCACTGCCCAGCCGAGGCTTGCTGACCCTGTGAGTGGTGGGCCAGCCCTCCTTTTCTCTTGCTTTCCCGGCAGGCTGTGCTCATGGTACATGACACGGTTGCCCAGAAGAATTTTGACCCCGTTCTCCCACCTCTGCCTGATAATATCGATGAGGATTTTGATGAGGAATCGGTGAAGATTGTCCGCTTGGTGAAGAACAAGGAACCCCTGGTAGGTACTGCCCACCTCTCTTTAACCCACTCTTCCACTGCCTCTCACCCCCACCCAGAACAGTGGGACAGGACCCTCCTGAAGTCTTCAGAGTGAGCGATGGCAGCTTCACCAGGCCTGCTGCTCATCTCTGTGTCACCTCTGTGTGCAGGGCGCCCCTTCCTCAGGGTGGATACAGCCCCCCTCAACTGTGGCCAGTTCCCTTTATTTTTTTTCAGTAAATAACCTGCGCAATTGTACAAGGTGACCCCGATCACCCGTTAAGCCAGAAATGGACCAACTACAGCCCAAGGGTCAAACCCAGCCCACAGCTTATTTTTTAAAATAAAGCTTTTTTGGAGCACACCCAGGCCCATTCACTTACAGATTGGCTGTGGCTGCCTTTACAGTGCGATGGCAGAGTTGAGTCATAGTGACAGAGACCATGTGGCTGGCCTAGAATATTTACCTGTGGCCCCTTACAGAAAACGTGTGCCAATGCCTGCTCTGACTGTTGAGGAAGCGCAGGGCATCCCCCTCCCCGGCAGACAGATTGCTATCACTTTGATCCTGGTCCAGCATCGATGCACCCAGCAAAGGGACAGCGTTGTTTATGAGATGGACGAAAGTGGTGGAAGCCCAGAGAATTGAGATTGGCTCCAGAGGATCCCACAGCTGCCATTCTCTATTTCCAGCTTTCCCCAAATGACCTCCAATGAGCCTTTTCTGCAAATAGACGAGGATCTCCTCTGCCTCTATTTCCTCACCTGTAAAATTGAGCAGCCATTCATTTAGCAGACACATCGTGAACTCTCCTCTCCAGGCTCTGTATTGGGTGCTGGTGGTTCAGACCTGAATAAATGATGGATAGAGATGCTGGGAAGTTCTCAGGTCTGGGGGGCCAGAAGGCCTGGGGTTCTTAGCTGGCGGCCTCTTTTTCCAGCAATAATTATCTTATGTAGTTCAAATAGATGGCACAGATGACATTAAGAGAGATGTGCAAATATGTTTGCAATTCCAGCTGCTCATAAATGGTTAACATTTGTTGAGTGCTTACTGTGTACTAAGTGCCTTGCATGGAATCCTTGCAACAACCGTGTGAGTTAAATGCTATGCCACACCTCAGAGGAAACAGGCTTGGAGAGGATAAGAGATGTCCTTGCTAAGGCCACATGCTCTTTGTAAATGGTAGAGCTGTGCTCACACCTGGGACTGTCCATCCCTAGAGCTTAGCGCTTAAGTTTTCTGCTGTCCTGCCGCAGTCCGGCCTCCGCGGTGCAGGAAATCGAGGGCTTGGCTCGTTAGTGCCTCTCTCATCCTAAGAGTCATCTCTGCTGTGCTTCATGGGCCGAGTCCTGGTCCTGAAGCTCTGGCTTGGGTGCATAATTGGTTTCCATCAGCAACAGCAGAAGGCCCGGTAACCCTGTGATTGGGTAGAGGCGGGGTGCGAATGAGCTGGCACATATCCTTATTATTAAATGTCTTTGCAATTGGTAGGAACTGTGATATGACAGATGTGATGGAGAACGTACTGGATTTGGCATTACAAAAAGCCTTCCCCTTTGCCAGATGGGTGACCTTGAGAATGTTTCGCTTATCTGTGCCCCAGTCCCTCATCTAAAATGTCACCGTGTAATTGTGCCTCGTAAACCGTAAGGTGCAGAGCTGTACTAATGGCGGATTTTGGTTTTGTTTTGTCATCAGCACTGGGAAGGTCCCCACTGATCTGCCCTCTGGACTGTCAGAGGGAGGGGTTGGGGAGGCTGTGCTGGGCCTGGAGAGTAGGGGTCTGGGGTTTGGAGCTGCTGCTTGAGAACCTGTGTCTTCTGTCTCGGGGCAGGGTGCCACCATCCGGCGGGACGAACATTCAGGGGCTGTTGTGGTGGCCAGAATTATGCGAGGAGGCGCAGCAGACAGGAGCGGTGAGTGGCGGCAGTGCAAAGGCGGCCCAGACCCCACCATGGCTATGATTCCAGAGCCCTCTGCCTTTGCTTTAGGGCCCCTTACCTCCCTCCTCTCAGGTCACCTGTTTGCGATGTGCTTTGCTTTCTGGACTTGGGGCTGGAATTCTCATCTTCTCCCCCAGTCAGTAGAAAGTGTAATAGAAAATATAGGCCAGCTGAGCATGATTGCTCACACCTGTAATCCCAGCACTTTGGGAGGCCGAGGTGGGTAGATCACTTGAGGCCAGGAGTTTGAGACCAGCCTAGCTAACATGGTGAAACCCCATCTCTACTAAACACACAAACCTGAGAGGTGGAGGTTGAAACGAGAGAGAAATGGTTAACATTTGTTGAGTGTCAACCTCCACAAACGTGAGAGGTGGAGGTTGCAGTGAGCCGAGATCACACCACTGCACGCCAGCCTGGGCAACAGAGTGAGACTCTGTCTCAAAAAAAAAAAGGAAAAAGAAAATATAGGCCACCCACAGTGGCTCACACCTGTAGTCCTTGCTATTTGGGAGGCCCAGGTGGAAAGATTGTTTGAGACCAGGAGTTTGAGGTTGCAGTGAGCTATGATTACACCACTACACTCTAGCATGGGAGATACAGTAAGACTGTCTCTAAAAAAAAAAAAAAGAAAAAGAAAGAAAATATAATAGTCATGAAGTACTTTGGGATTATTGTGAAAAAGCTCATGTGTTGGTTTAGTCCAAGGACTGTGACAAAAATATAGCATGGGCTTGGGGGATTACTGTGGGGTAGGGGGATGACACCCTTCCCCGCCACCCCAGGTCTTGTCAAGCTGCTATTACAAAGAGAGTGTTTGTGTCCCAGATTCGTTCTAGTGGAAAGCAGGTTAAAAATCACCAGTGTGTGGAGGAGCTACTAAGCTGGGAGACAAACCTCCTGGTGTTAACTGAAAGTCTGGGGGGGTCATTGTTGCAGAGAATCCTAGACCAGTGCTTTGCAGACATTAACGAGTACACGAATTCCTTGAGCATCTTGGTAAAAGGCAAGCTGACTCAGCAGGTCTGGGCTGGGCTGAAGATTCTGCACTTTTAACCTGCCTCCAGGTGATGCTGATGCAGCTGGGTCACTGCCCACTTTGAGTAGCAAATAGGACTGTAATTTGCAGAGACAGTTGTCATTCAGGCAGAGGCTCAGAATGTGTTTTTACTCTTCGTGATGTCTTCACTGGTGCCTTTATCTTTCCTTGTTGAGAGGTAAGAACGCCATTCTTGGAGTATGTCTGTAAACCTAGGAAGGTGAAGAGTTAATGAAAATTTTAAAGAAGCAGAAGTTATAGCGAAAAGAACACAGGCTTTCTACATCAGAATAACTGCGTTTGAATACTGGCTTCATTATTTCTTAGCAGTGTGGCCTTAGGCAAGCTGCTTAATCTTCCTGGGGCTCAGCTGCCAACTTGTAAATTGGAGATTTTACTGGGTGATTTGAGACCTCCATGCCGAGTGAGGTGCCCAGCACCCAGTGGGGCTTAATTCGCCCCAGTCCCACCCATCAATTTTAAACCTGGAGTCTGCCCTGCAGTGGGCTCCTCAGGCAGGCCCCCATGGTGCTTGGAGCTCCGAGCGAGGGTGCTGAGGTTCTCCTCCTGTGCTGATGGTCAGTCCCTGTGTCTCCTAGGCCTGGTCCACGTTGGAGATGAGCTCCGAGAAGTGAATGGGATCGCAGTCCTGCACAAGCGGCCCGATGAGATCAGCCAGATTCTGGTCCGTGCTGCATGCCTGCTAGGGACGTGGTGGGTCTTCACACACCCAGAGCAGGGCGCTTCCCAGATTTTGGCTTAGCTTTGCTGTTGTCCTGAGGAGGTGGCAGGCAAAGTGGCCTTATGTTGTGCCCCTAACAGTGTGCCCGGGGCCTGGGGTGGGGGCAGGAGGAGGGGAACTTCCCTTCCATCTGCGTCTCTCAGACCCTCTCCTCGGCATAGCCTGTCTTCCTTTCCCTGGTTCCCTTTCACGAGGCCCCTCCTGGGTCCAGGTCCTGCGTGTGAATCCTGGCTCTGCCTCCTTCTAGCTGTGCAACCTTGGACAAGTTATCAAATCCTTTCAGTTTCCATTTCCTTTTCCTTAACGTTGGGGTAGAGATGCTTTCTCAACCAATGTGTGGTTATCATTGGGTTGCCAAATCTGGAAAAGGGTAAAGCCCTTCCGAAGCATAAGGGGATTTCTAGGCATTAAATGCTGGGCTGAAAACAACCTCCATAGTTCCTTCGGGGGAGTTGGAGTCAAAACTGAAGTTGTGAAAAGCCCCAGTCGTAGCTTGGTCCCCTTTGTACTCAGGAATCCTCCCACAACCCGATACTCTTTGCTAACTTCTGATGGTTTTGGGGGCAGAAACAGAATGAGATCTGAAGAGAGGAGGTCCACTGGTTAAAGCCCTCTCTGGGCTGTGCTCGGTGGTTTACACCTATAATCCCAGCACTTTGGGAGGCTGAGGCAGGTGGATCACCTGAGATCAGGAGTTTGAGACCAGCCTGGCCAAGATGGTGAAACCCCACCTCCACTAAAAATACAAGAAATTAGCCAGGCACCTGTAATCCCAGCTGCTTGGGAGGCTGAGGCAGGAGAATCTCTTGAACCCGGGAGGTGGAGGTTGCAGTGAGCTGAGATCGTGCCACTACACTCCAGCCTGGGCAACAAGAGTGAAACTCCATCTCAAAACCAAACAACAACAAAATAAAGCCCTCTCTATGCAGGATGCAGATTGCAAGCAAGCCGTTCATTCCTTTTGCCTGAGCTTTGTTTTCTGTGGCTTTGGGCGCCAACCTCCTGTGCTCCAGAGCAAGGGTCTGTCTGGGCTTTCTGGGCAGTGCTGCGGCCAGGAGACGATGTGTTGGGCTGCGCTGCCTGGCGGGACAGCATTCTTTCTCGTTGGGCCCCTGGCATTGGGCTGCAGGGTCTCTAGATGTGGGGGAAGGGAGCTCCTAGAAAGCTGGGCGTGGCCTGAGATTGGAGGGCGGTTAGGGGAGATGGAAGCTAAGAGGGACATACTAATAAGAGACCAGCCCAGATCAGGCAGGAGAGAGGAAAAGGAAACGGAAATACCTGAAATGGGTTGTTCAGATGCCCCAGGAGAAAAGCAAGGAAGGGTCAGAAGGGACAGCGAATTGGAATTCAACACGCAGTGTCCTTGGGTTCTCCTGGAAAGTCTTTCGTCCCTTTGTCTTTTGAAAATAGAACTACCAACCCCCCACTGCTAAATTTGAACTGGCTTAAAAATATTAAAAATACAAAAGAGTACAGTGACTTGGTTACTAAGTTTTGCTTTAGTTAATTCAACCAGGCTACCATCCTAGAAGGGCAGGCCTCAGGGAGGCTACAAGTCTGACTTGCTGAACATCAGTTTTTAGGCCTGGGAAGTAAGAGTTGGACTCATGGAGAATTAGACCTGGCAGGCCAGAAGCTTCTGTTCTCTCTCGTTTCAGGCCCAGTCCCAGGGATCCATCACCCTAAAAATCATCCCAGCCACCCAGGAGGAAGATCGCTTAAAGGAGAGCAAGGTATGAGGAGGTGGGCCGGCGGATGACCGCCCTCAGCTTGAGAGATGCAGTTCGCTGGCTGGGGCTGGAGCCAGGCCAACCTCCTGAAACCGTCATTCGGAAGCAGATCGTAGATCTGGTCCTAGTAATCTGCGCCCAGAGGAGGACTTTAATTCCGTCACAGAGTGATTCATTTATTTGTACCCTGCCTCTTTCTAAACGGGATTTGACGTAGCTTACTAATAAAAGACGAGGTTATTTTAATTGAAATAGAAACTCAGGGCCATGAAGAGGAGGAGAAGGTACCAAGTGTGCTGAATTCTGAACCAATTAAGTAACTGCCATTTGTTGAATTGTTGCTGAGCCTGCCTTATTTGGTCACCTACTCTGTGCCAGGCACTCTGCCAGATGCTGGAGACAGGGACTCTTGGTAGCTTCAAGGGTTCCTGGTGCAGAAGGGCAGCAAGTCTTTTCATGGCTTTGTGATCAGTGCTTTGACAAGGTTCTGTACAAAGTTACAGTCACCCTAGAGGGTGTCACTGAGTGGGAGTGTTGGAACTGAGGCCTGAAGAAGGTAAAGATGAGTAGGACCTTGGTGGGGGCTGCCACACAGAAGCTCCCTGGCATTCTGGAGAGGAGCATGTTAAGGGCAATGTGATGGGGCTTGGGGTGGGGAGGGTGGTGGTGGGTTTTGCTGGGGGTGGGTTAAGCCTGTGTTCTGAATGGCCTTTAATGCTTTTAACAAATGCTTGTTAAGAGCTTTGGCATAATCCTTCCTTAGTTTGGGGCCTCTTAGAAGCTGACCCTGAGACAAGGATTTGAATGCAGATGGTTTACTTGGGAAGTGACCCCAGGAAACAGCAGAACAGGACTGGAAGGGAAGACAGCTGATCTGACTAAGGGTGTGTTATCAAGCCGGTTACCACTATGGGCAACTGGAGCTTAGTCCTGCTGGGAACTGGGGAAACCACTTCTTCCCCCGTAGAACACACGCCTCCATCATCCCATCCAAGTGCCCTGGGAGCTGGGCAGTCTATACACCAACTCCTGCCAGGCTGTGACAGGGGATTAATTCTAGCAACTTCTGCCTGCTGGATTAGAGAAGAGCAGGCTCCAGTGGCCAGAGAAAGTAAGTCCTTAGGGAAAGAGAGGCAGGTACTGACAGCTAGAAGTCAGCCCAAGCTGCACTGAATGGTCCAGCCCTGGGGCATATGGGAGGGCATCCCATAGCCCAAGAGATAATCCCATAGGTTCTAATCAGCTCTTAAAGGTGTTCTTGTTGCTGTTTTATTTTTTTTTTAAAGGATGGGAGTGGTGCAATCATATTTGTGTTTTAGAAAGCTCCTTGGGGCAGCTACATGGAGGAGGGTGGAGTGGGTAGAGGCTGGAGGCAGTTAGGCAGGTAAAAGGCTCTTGTAAAAGCCCAGGTGAGACATTATTAAGACCTGAACTGTGAGATGGTGGTTGATGAGATAGAGAGGAGGGCATCACTTTGATTTCCCAGTACATTTGGATCTGAGTTTCCTGGCAGCCAAGGCAAAAAGGGGAACATAATAAATTACATACTGTTCAGCAGAGAATGGAAGGAAGTATGCCAGTTTTTCAAGATTGATTCCCATACCTGCCTCTCAGTACTTAATGCATCTGGCACAGAGGAGATGTTAGTTGATACTCTGATGAATGTGGATTAGTAACAGGCAATGTCTTCAGTGACAGTTTTTACAGCAAGTGAAGAAATAATCTTTATATAGCTGTTTCTTATTTGTGCTCTTTGGTTAAATCCCAGAGCATATTTCCTCTTACCTGGTGGAAGGTGATTCTTCCAGGACAAGCCAGTGTGGTCCCCATATGCAACTTTGAGGATGCTGACTTTAGGAACCCTCTTTGAGGAAGAGAACTTGGTTTTCCTAAAGGACAAAATGAGTAGCCTGTCCCCCAGCCCATCCTTCTTGAATATTTCTTCCTGATCAGATGCTTGATTCGGGCTGGCCACTTAACATTACACTCTTCTGAGTGCTTAGGACCCTGGTAACATCTGTGGCTGGTTAAGGGTGTTTATCCCCAACAGCATATGCCAGAAAGTTCTTACTATTGTCCAGTGGAATCTTTTCTGGTTAGCATATAAAGGAATATAGTTTATCTGACTGAGGAAGACCCCTGATTGCTTTTTTTTTCTATTTGACACTGAAGGGATTGGGCTCTAATGGTCTGAAAATGCAAATAAATAAAATTAATCCACGGCACTGGATTATAGAAGAGAGCAAGGAAGTGTGAAAAATGCTGTGTCCTCACACCATCTTCTCCAGGGAGAGTCACTCTAGGGTAGATGGGGAACTGGGCTTAGCCACATCTATGGCAGATGGGGCAGGATTGAGCTGTAAGTGCTGTGGGTATCAATTACCCACTGAAAAGTGATGGTGAGGAGTCAGCAACAGTAGTTTTGTTGATATTTGTGTTTTCACCCAAACATCTAGATTACTTATATAACAGACGGCTGCTGCCTCCCGTCAGTGCAGTTGGCATATCGAAAATAACACTTGAGTTAGAAATTGTGCTTGCCTTTACTTTTTGTTCCCAGGATTAGTTGTTGCTGTGTGTGTGCTGAGAGGCTGTTATGAAGACAGCTAGTCAAGTGAATAAGGAAATATTTAGGTGGGAAAGAGACATTCAGTCATGGGACCTGTCTATTAATTTTCTGATTTTTATGGACTTCCTGACTACAATATCCCAAATGGTTGAAGAACAGTTAAGAACATATGTACGGGCCAGGTGTACTGAAGACATTATCTTATCTGTAATCCCAACACTTTGGGAGGCCGAAGTAGGAAGATCATGGGGTCAGGAGATTGAGACCATCCTGGCCAACATGGAGAAAACCCATCTTTACTAAAAATACAAAAAAAATTAGCTGGGCGTGGTTGCATGTGCCTGTAATCCCAGATACTTGAGGGGCTGAGGCAGGAGAATCGCTTGAAACAGGGAGTCAGAGGTTGCAGTGAGCCGAGATCGCGCTACTGCACTCCAGCCTGGTTACAGAGATTCTATTTGAAAAAAAAAAAGAAACGTATGTGCAATGTGTTTCCAAGTAGCTTTCTATTCTAAAGGCTGCTCGGTCCTCCCAAGTGTGGATGGTCATCACGTGGCCTTTGATGTGGCAGTGACATGTCTGTGCTCCCGGGGGAAGGGCTGCCTCACCTGAGCCCTCCTTGTGCAGGTGTTCATGCGTGCCCTCTTCCACTACAACCCTCGGGAAGACCGGGCCATCCCTTGCCAGGAGGCGGGTCTGCCTTTCCAGCGCAGGCAGGTCCTGGAGGTGGTGAGCCAGGATGACCCCACGTGGTGGCAGGCCAAGCGAGTCGGGGACACCAACCTTCGAGCCGGCCTCATCCCCTCCAAGCGGTTCCAGGAGAGGTGGGTCTGGGGTGTGTCGTGAAGGGCTGGTTCCAGAGAGACAGAGGCACAGGTACATGACAGACCCCCAAGTCTCTGTTCTCACAGCCAGAGGGGCCTGCTGAGCGTTGTTCCCGCAAGGTGAGTACCAGTTGCATGTGTGTTTCGTCTTCTTTTCCCATAACTCGTGGTGATGGCTGTTTGAGATTTAAAGGAATTTGGGCCGGACATGATGGCTCATGCCTGTAATCCCAACACTTTGGGAGGCCAAGGCGGGCGGATCATGAGGTCAAGAGATTGAGACCACCCTAGCCAACATGGTGAAACCCTGTTTCTACTAAAAATACAAAAATTAGCTGGGCGTGTTGGCGTACACCTGTAGTCCCAGCTACTTGGGAGGCTGAGGCAGGAGAATTGCTTGAACCCGGGAGGGGGAGTTTGCAGTGAGCCGAGATCATGCTACTGTACTCCAGTGTGGTCACAAAGTGAGACTCCATCTCAAAAAAAAAAAAAGGAATCTATGGAAATTTATGTTATTAAGCTAAGGTGTATGTGTGCGTGTGTGGGTGTATTTTATTTTATTTTTGAGACAGAATGTCACTCTGTCACCCAGGCTGGAGTGGAGTGGTGCAATCTTGGCTCACTACAACTTCCACCTCCTGGGTTCAAGCAATTCTCATGCCTCAGCCTCCTGGGTAGCTGAGATTACAGTCGTGCACCACCATGCCTGGCTAATTTTTGTGTTTTTAGTAGAGACAGGGTTTCACTATGTTGGGCAGGCTGGTCTCAAACTCCTGGCCTCAGGTGATCCACCTGCCTCGACCTCCCAAATTGCCGGGATTACAGGCATGAGCCACTGGGCCAAGCCTAAGTTAATGTTTGAAATATTTTAAATGCTTGCTTAGAGAATGTTGAGAAATAAAATATAAAAATACAGAAGAGACGCTGGGCATAGTTGTGGCTCACTCCTGTAATCCCAGCACTTTGGGAAGCCAAGGCAGAAGGTTCCCTTGGGCTCAGAAGTTCGAGACCAGCCTAGGCAACATAGTGAGACCTTGTCTCTACAAAAAATAAAAAATTAGCTAAGTATAGTGGCACATGCCTATAGTCCCAGCTTCTCGGGAGGCTGGGGTGGAAGGATCACTTGAGCCCAAGAAGGTCAAGGCTGCAGTGAGTGATTATACCACTGCACTCCAGCCTGAGTAACAGAGTGAGACCCAGACTCAAAAAGTAAGACAGAAGAGGAGGACTATGAAAGAAAATTCCCCAAGTCTCACTCTAAACAGCTTAGTTTATTTCCTTACTGTGCTTTTTATGTGAGTGTTGCATACAGAATTTGGGGTTTTGCTTTTTATTTTTATTTTTTTAACATTTTTGGCATGAGTATTCCCATATTATAGCATCATCTTTGTAGTGTGATTTTAGTGGGCTATATACTAACCCATCAGGAGCCATGCCATTCATTCCTAGGTGGCAGGTATTTGGGATGAATTGAGCTGGCCTCATGCTAGGCACCTTGCGGGCTGCTGTGAACCCAGGGTTTCTGCCCTGGAAGAGCTTATAGTTCAGTCGAAAAGCCAGATACTCTTCAAACAAACAGTTTATATAAACGTGATGGGTGCGTGGGAGGAGGACATGGTGCTCTGTGAGTTCATATGAGGAGGCTGCACCCTCACCCAGGAATGCAGGCGTGAGCCACCGTGCCTGGCCTCAGATTATTTCTCTAGCCTTCCAAGAGGGTCAGCCTTGGGTCAGAGGGTGGCAGTTGTGACTTCCACTGTGGGTTGTAGCCCTGACGTCTTTTGGTGTGTGGACTGTGGTGAGGACAGGACCTCAGGGTTCACCCATTTCAGTGGCCCTCAAGGTGTGGCCCCCTGGCTGGGCTTCAGCATCACCTGAGAACTTGTTAGAAATGCAAATCCATGGGTCCCACCCAGAAATTCCACCTTTTAACAAATGTTCTGGGTGACTCTGAGGTGCTGAAGTCTGAGAACAAAGCTCTGTCTCCTCAGGAGAACCCCAGGCTCACCTGCATTTTTAGGGTTCACAGGTCTTCGCAACATCTTACCAGAGGATGTGGGGGAGGGCACTTCAGCTGCATTTTTTTTTGAGACATAGTTTCCCTCTGTTGCCTAGGCTGGAGTGTGGTGATGCGATCTCCACTCACTGCAACCTGCACCTCCTGGGTTCAAGCAATTCTCCTGCCTCAGCCTCTCGAGTAGCTGAGATTACAGACGTGCACCCAGCTAAGTTTTGTATTTTTAGTAGAGATGAGTTTTCACCATGTTGGTCAGGCTGGTCTCGAACTCCTGACCTCAAGTGATCTTCCTGCCTCGGCCTTCCAAAATGCTGGGATTACAGGCATGAGCCACTGTGCCCGGGCCTTCAGCCGCATTTAAATGTGGAAATCTAGACACCTCTGAGAGCCCCACCTCTCCACCAACAGGCACATTGGATGGTGTGCCAGGGCTGAGCCTTCCACAGCGGGGAGGATGTTAAATTGGGGTCACTTCTGTCCTCGGCCTCTCCTGGGAGTCATTCTGCTATTTTCTGGCTCCCTCAGAGATGGGGAGGCTGGGTAGGGATAGAGAAGGGGCCGCCCCTCCTCAGAAATTGGCCATAGGAGAGTAAAGACCAGCTGAGGACCGTACACCGGGCTGCATCCCTGTGTGGTGATCTTGAGCTGGGTGAGCTATTTCTGGAGCAAGAGACTCAGCTTCTTCCTCCTGGTGAACCAGTGAGCCCTGTGAAAGTGTCCTCTTCATTGGAACTTAGTGCAAAGCAGGAGGCCTTCTGAGTGTCCACTGTGTGCCCACCTGTGGGATCCAGGCCTCGGTTTCCCGAGTTTTCCAGAAGCTTCAACTGGTTCTCTGGCCCAGCTCATGGGCCCTCCCATCCCCTTGTGTCCCTGCAGACGACTGAGCTACCGGAGAGCTGCGGGTACCCTGCCGAGCCCTCAGAGCTTCAAGAAGCCCCCCTGTGAGTAGACTGTCAGAGGTGGTGCTCCAGGAGGGCCCAGGGTTAGGATGTAGGGGGCTTCAGGCTGGGAAGAAGCAGGCACTGGGCTAGAGGGGGCATCAGGGGTCCTGTCTGAGCTTTCGGACTCCAGAGGAAGGAGGAGGTGGGGAGTGGGAGGTGGGACAGCTATTTCCTGGAGAGGAGCTTGCCTATTTGGAGTCCATAAATGATACTGGGGGGATGTATTAACACCTTTCTCAAAATGATGTGCAGACGTGTGTGCGCGTGCGTGTGTGCGTGCCTGTGTGCATGTGTCCACAGCTTTCATTGGATTCCCAAGGGCTCTCTGACCCTGAAAATGGGAGAAGCACCGGTGTTGCACAGGAATGGAGAAGGCTGTGTGTGATCCTGTGCCTCTGGGAGGGCTGCCAGATTGCCAGATTGGGCAAATACAAGTAAAGGATGACCAATTGAAACTTGAATTTCAGATAGATGACAGATTGGTTTCTAGTATAAGTTGTTTTTATTAGATTATAAGTACGTCCTGTGCAATATTTGGGACATACTTATACCAAGAAGTTTTTTTTTTTTTTTGAAATTTGAAAGTTTAAGTGGAAGTCTTGCATTTTATCCAGCAACTCTACACCGTGTAGCCCTTTACCCTTTAGAAAACACGTCCACCTACTTCTTGGAACCCTGGGAAGTAGGTAGAGTCAGGTGTCTTTTCCAAGCTGGGAATATGTAGGGTCACAAGGTTAAGTGAGCAGAGGTGGAGTCACATTTTATGAAGGCCTGTGATCAGAGCCCCAGGGTAGGGCCCCGTATAGAGGAAGCTTTTCCAGGGCACAGTCTCTCTGGTACTAGAGGGCAAACTTGTTACTGAGTGAGTGGCCTGAGCAAGTGCCCAGTGACCAGTACACAGCCTGCAGCTCTGCTCCACCCTGCTCCCTCCTCAGGCATCTGTGTTTTCCAGGGCCCGTCTCTAACCCCAGAAAAGAGAGAGTGGGTCCTCTTCCCACTGCAGGATCCTGGAGGGAGCTGCTCCCTGGGCCCCTGACAATGGCTGCTTTGCCAGACTTGCTGCGAGGTTGGAAGGGCTGCTGAGGGCAGTGGCCTTGAGGTACTTGGCCAGTGATGAGCTGGCTTTCTCTGGGCTGCTAATGAGACACACACAAGAAGACTAATTAGAGCAGGTCTTGGGGTTGAATAATGGACCACAGCTCAGATCACAGGTTCCTTGGAGGAAAGGGAGAGAGGCCAGATGGCGGGCTCCTCAGGCACCCGGGCCATGGCTGCCCTCAGCCGCAGGGTCCCCTCATCCCTCCACTAACGCTGTCCCATCTGTCTTTTGTGCAAACCGCAGATGATCAGCCTTGTGACAAAGGTAGGCCCAGGATCTGTCCGCTGTGCACAGGCACGGCCTGTTTTCCATGGACTGTCTGGGGCCTGAGGGGCTCATGTTCTTTCCCCATCTGGGCAGCTGTGCCCCTCACGCTGTCTGCACATCTCTTCCTGCTCTGCCAGCCGGACTGGGCTTTTCCTTGAGGCAGACAGAGCTGGTGGAGACAGGGTTCAAGGCCTTGGGGCCCCTCCCTGCCCCCCTGACACTCAGGGCCCTGCCTTTCCAGGACTAGGCTGTGCTGTGATGGGGCTGGGTGGGAGAAACGGGGTGGGGGGCGGGGCAGGCAGGAGCGAACCCTCCCTCCTTACTGGGGAGGGGCCTGCTGGCTTAGAATCCCCCTCAGGGCCTGGAGAGGCTGTTAGGGGTCTAAGCATGGAGAACTGAGCCAAAAAGATGACCTTGCTTTCTGCGGGTGGCCAGGACATGGGATTTTTCCTGAGCTGCCCCCGAGACACCATCCCAGGGGGCTCTTCCTGCCTGGCCCATCCAGGGGCTGATTCCCCTGGGCCGGGTGTGTCTGGCGGGACTCACTGGCTTCCTTCCCTGTTTGCTTCCAGAGACTTGTGACTGTGAGGGCTACCTCAAAGGGCACTATGTGGGTAAGTGGCTCCCCTGACACCCCCATGCACAACCTGCCCCACCTCAGGCTCCAGAGTCAGGGAGAGGTCGAAGCAGGATGATCCGAGCCCCAGGAGTCCTTCTGGAGCAGTGGAGCCTGTGGGACCCCTGTCTCTCCTCAATCTCTCAGCTGGAGTGGGAACTGAGCCTGTCCAGGTATTGGGCCCCCACCCAGTTTTTACCCAGCCTTGGGGCACAATGCCTGGCAGGAAGGGCACAGACACCCCAACATTAATACCAATTCTATTATCATCATCATCGTCATTGGAGTTTATTCAATATTAATGTCACCACCACACGGCGAGGGGTGTTTACGGCTCTCCAGAGCCCCTTTCACTTTTTTTTTTGGTCAGATTTTTCAAAGGTCTTAGAGACAGGCAAAAAGTTTTTTTGTTGTTGGTTTTGGTTATTTTTCAGAGACAGGGTCTTGCTCTGTCACTCGCGCTGGAGTGCAGTAGTGACATCGCAGCTAGCAGCAGCCTCAGCCTCCCAGGCTCAAACAATCCTCCTAGCTCAGCTTCCCGAGTAGCTGGGACTACAGGCACCTGATACTATGCCCAGCTGATTAAAAAAATTTTTTTGGTAGAGATGGGGGGTCTTGCTATGTTGCCTAAGCTGGTTTCAAGCTCCTGGCCTCAACTGATCCTCCCGCTTAAAAAGTTTTTAAACTTTTTTAACAATTATTTTTTGAGACACGGTCTTGCTCTGTTACCCACACTGGAGTGCAGTAGTATGATCACAACTCACTGCAGCCTCAGCCTCCCAGGCTCAAGTGATCCTTCCATCTCAGCCTCCCCAGTAGCTGGGACTACAGGTGCATGCCACTACACCTGGATAATTTTTGTATTTTTTGTAGGGATGGGGTTTCACCGTGTTGCCCAGTTGGTCCCGAACTCCTGGGATCAAGTGATCTGCCTGCCTCGCTGGGATACAGGCATAAGCCACTGTACCCAGCCCTTTACTTTTATTTTGAAGTAATTTCAAACTTACTGAAATGGTGTAAGAATTGTACAAAGAACTCCCAAGTACTATACACTAGATTCACCAGTTGTGGCTGCTTTGCCATGTTTGCTCAATTTCCTTTCCCACATCTACACATTTTCTTTTCCTGAGTCATATGAGTTGTAGACATCATGTCCCTTTACCTCTAAATGTATTTCTTAAGGCCAAGGACTTTCTCAGGGCAATGATCAAATTCTGGGAATTTAAAATGCATCCAATTCTATTATATACTGTTATTAAAATGTTATCAGTTGTCCCCACCATGTCCTATATAGCATTTGGTCCAGGATCCAATCTAGGACCACACATAGTATTTGTAGATTCATATCCTTATTTCACAGATAAGGAAATTGAGGTTCAAAGAGATGAAGAAGGGACTTGTCCAGGGTCAGTCACATGCCAAGTAAAGCAGTGACTTTGAGCCCTAGTTTGTGGATGCAGGGGTCACCCATTCATCTTATTATTGTGTTTCCTGAACAACCCCGTCTAGTAGCAGGAGGAGGTTGGGAGAAGTCAGTGGGACTCAGTCCCATCTCCAGGTCTGGCCAGGTGGAAAAAGTCCTGGGACAACAAATGCCATGGTGTCCCTCTGCCCCTCCTCCCAAGCTGGTCTTCGGAGGAGCTTCCGGCTGGGCTGTAGGGAGAGACTGGGTGGCTCGCAGGAAGGGAAGATGTCCTCTGGAGCTGAGTCTCCGGAGCTGCTGACTTACGAGGAGGTGGCCAGGTACCAACACCAGCCTGGAGAGCGGCCCCGCCTGGTGGTTCTGATCGGTAGGTGCCACCCCGGGTTTCCAGGGAGTGATCTGGTTTCCTCCCTGGAGTGGGTGGGGAGGGAGCTCGGCAGGGACCCTGGTCAGCCTTCCTCTTGTTTCCCAGGGTCTCTGGGAGCCCGACTACACGAGCTGAAGCAAAAGGTAGTGGCCGAGAACCCACAGCACTTTGGCGTTGCTGTTCCACGTAAGAGGGCCCCTGTGGGGGTTGTGTTTATCTGCACACACGCAAATACTTCCTGGGGACATAACTCTCCAGATGCATCCGAATCTTTACTTTGGGTTTAAAGAATCACCAGGCACTGCCTGCCATTGGCAAATGGTGAGACAAAGGCATGATGGGAAGAAATCCACTTTCAGTGGTTCTCCGAGACCCTCCGAGGCAGAAGCTGGAGGACCACTTGCTTAGCTCCTGCCTGAGGTGGGAGGTGAGCCCAGAGCACATTGTAGGCAAAGTGGCGCCTCAACCTGACACCAAGGGCCCCCCACAGTAGGGGGCATTCCTCCTCATCACAGTGAGTTTTGACTCCTTTGGCCCCTGCCCTCCACTTGGATGAGAGGGCAGGTCAAAGAAGCCACAGAGCCCCAAGAGTGGTATTTCTTGGCACTCCCTTATGGCCAGATTCCAGTTTGTCAGGGTGGTTGGGTACATCCCTGGGTGATGCCTCCCCTGCCAGTTCCTAAGGCTTGCTGCTGTTAAGGGCACCCTGGGATGTCAAGCTCCAGTGGGCAGAGGGTCCTGGTTCTAAATATGATAAGGAAGATGAGGAGAAGGATGATGAAGGTGCCAGGTACTACACCATGTGCAGTCCCTGGGTCAGCCCTCCCAGTACCCCCAAACAGAGAGATTGTAATCATCTTGCATGGCAGAGGAAGACAGTGAGGCTAAGAGAAGTTAAGTAACTTGCCCAGTCGGTAAGTGGTGGAGCTAAGATTCGAACTCAGGCATCTTGTCCCAGTCATGTTCATTTATTTTTGAGATGGAGTCTCACTCTGTCGCCCAGGCTGGAGTGCTGCACGATGTTGGCTCACTGCAACCTCCGCCTCCCAGATTCAAGCAATTCTCCAGCCTCAGCCTCCCAAGTAGCTAGGATTACGGGCACATGCCATCACGCCTGCCTAATTTATTATTTTTTTTGTATTTTTAGTAGATACGGGGTTTTGTCATGTTGATCAGGCTGGTCTCAAACTCCTGACCCTGTGGTCCGCCTGCCTCAGCCTCCCAAAGTGTTGGGGTTACAGGAGTGAGCCACCGTGCCTGGCCCCCAGTCATGTTCTTAATGAGGGTGCACAGTGGCCTCTCACCTGCTGCCTGCTACTTCATGCCCTTGTCTGCCCCTTTCTTTTCTGGGACTCACTCTTAGTCCCCTTGGCCTCAAAGGAATGCAGTGTGAATGCCTAGTGGGTACTGAGAGGGGTGCTGTGGCGGTGACAATGGGGCATCCTCAGAGCATTCTGGGGGAGGGCAACCACCAACCCTCGCTGTGGTCACACCGCTCTCCTTCGGCCCCTGGGCCTAGCACCTAGCACCTAGTCTGTGAGTTGTCAGAGCTGTCTTCCAGAGCCCAATCTGAAGTGGAAGGGATGTGAGGGAGGTGGTGGCGCTGGGGAGGCCCGTGATGGACCTGGAGGGCTTCAAGGAGCCACAGCCTTCCAGGTTTCAGCTGGACTGAAACAGGACATGCAGAGATTGCTCACACGGGATCGTTCAGAACCCCCTGGATCCATCCCTTGGAGAAGGAGATACCTGGATGGTCAGGCCCACCTGCTTCCAGGCACTCCACAGATAGGAAACTTTCCTCCTTGGTTTTAGAAACTGAGGGAGTCAGGGAAGCCTTCCCAGAGGCAGTGACTTATGTGCTGGGTTTTGAAGACTAAATAGGAGTTTTCCAGGCAGAAAATAAAGGACTGGTTCTCTGTACAGAGGAGACAACCTGTGCAAAGGGACAAAGCAGTGTTAGGGACTGGGGAAGTTAGTATGGATGATGTGGTGGAAAATGGAGCTGAGTCAAAGACTGGGCAGATCACTCAGGTCTTACATACTCAGCCAGGGTGTTTAGAATGTAATCCATAGACAAAAGTTTTTAAGCAGGGGAATGACGTGGTTGGAAAGTGACCCTAGCAGCTCTACCAGAGGTTGGACTAAGATGCCACAAATAGTATACAGGGCATCCCCTGAGTGGTTCCCATGGACCAGAAGGCACAGTGCCCCAGGATCCCATTTTTTCTTTTGGAAAATACTGTGTGTGGCTTTGTGTGTGCTCTTGTTCTGTGGAAGACCTGATTTTTCCCAGAAGTGTGCATCTCAATTCTGTTATGGAAATCAATGAGAAAACACCATGTGTTTTAACATTTTTGTTTGAGAGCCAGCCTTGCTGAAACACATCCAATCCATAACAGGGACTGCCTGTCTTCCTGTCTCCTTTTTCTTGAAATGAGAACTAATTGACTAAAGAATTAAATGTATACACCAGCATCAGATGTATGTGTGGCTACTTTGTTCTCAAAAAAGAAAAAGAATGAAGAATTAAAAGCTAGGACTGAGGGTCCCGTTAGGTGATTCTTTAAAAGCCACAGCATTGGTCAGGCGCTGTGGCTCACACCTGTAATCCCAGCACTTTGGGATGCTGAGGCAGGTGGATCACCTGAGGTCAGGAATTTGAGACCAGTCTGACCAACATGGAGAATCCCCGTCTCTCCTATAAATACAAAGTTAGCAGGGCGTGGTGATGCATGCCTGTAATCCCAGCTACTCAGGAGGCTGAGGCAGGGGAATCTCTTGAACCTGGGAGGTAGAGGCTGCAGTGAGCTGAGATCATGCCATTGCACTCCAGCTTGGGAAACGAGTGAAACTCTATCAAAAAAAGAAGAAAAGAAAAAGCCACAGCATCAAGGAGTCAGTGAGCAGAGTGGTTAAGGGTATAAGCTGGGCATTTGGCAGAGGGACTGATTCTGGCTGTGCTTCCTACTGGCTGTGGGTCACTGGGCACAGCGCTGAACTTCTCTGTGCCTCAGTTTTCTCAGCTGCGAAAAGAAAGGCCTCCTTTTGCCTACATCAAAGAGTCGTTGTGTGAATCAGTGATACGCCCGGAAAGGCACAGTGCCTGAGACAGGGACATGCGATGAGGTGGAAGTGCTTGGTTTCGACACACAGAGCAGCCCTGAACTCCTGGATGAGTGCCTAAGCCCACTGCTGTCCCCATGTGCTGTGATGCAACATCTCTTTGCCCAGCTTTCCTTCTTTCTTTCAAAGATACCACAAGGCCCCGAAAGAGCCATGAGAAGGAAGGAGTGGAATATCACTTTGTGTCTAAGCAAGCATTTGAGGCCGACTTACATCACAACAAGTACGTTGCTTGATGGGTTAGTCGGCCCTCCAGGTAGCTGCGTGTTTTCATGTCTGCCCTGTATTCCACTGGAGCTCCTGGGTGGGCTTCTGGAAAGGATGGGGGAGGCAGGACAGAAGTCATGTTAGGAGGTCCCCTTTGCTTTGCTAATTTAGGAAAGCTTAGGAACTAAAGGTCTTTTCCCCTTTGGTGGCGTTTTAGGTTCCTGGAACATGGTGAATATAAGGAAAATCTCTATGGAACCAGCCTGGAGGCCATTCAGGCTGTTATGGCCAAAAACAAAGTTTGTTTGGTGGATGTGGAGCCGGAAGTGAGTTCCTGGGCCTGCTGGCCATTTCTGGTTAACGGGATTTATATCTAGGGGATTGTACGTTCTACATTAACAGTAAACCTCAGTCTAAGGAATTTTTAGTCTAGAACACTGGCTGTTAAATTTCTTTGGGTCTTCCTTTGTGACTCAGATAAAAGCCTTGTACCCCAAAACATACCCCTCTATCCACAAATGCTGCATTCATTTTAGGGAGCTCATGGACACTCTGGTGGCTCACAGACCCAGGCTAGTAACCCCTGCATGGAACAGATCACTCAATAGTTGGTGGCACTGACTGGCCGTTGCAATGTGCCAGAGAATTAGAGGTCAATACTCAGGTTTGACTGGGCGTAGTGGCCCACGCCTGTAATCCTACCACTTTGGGAGGTTGAGGCAGCCGGATCACGAGGTCAGGAGTTCGAGACTAGCCTGGCAAACATAGTGAAACCTCGTCTCTATGAAAAATACAAAAATTAGGCAGGTGTGGTGGTACATGCCTGTAGTCCCAGCTACTTGGGAGGCTGAGGTAGGAGAATGGCTTGAACCCGGGAGGTGGAGGTTGCAGTGAGCTGAGACCATGCCATTGCACTCCAGACTGGGTGACAGAATGAGACTCTGTCTCAAAATAAATAAACACACACACACACACACACACACTCCCCTCCCCCTCCCTCCCAGGTAAAACTCTCCGTGCCAGGCCTCCTCTTCTCCAGCCAGGGCAGGTGGAGTCAGTGGCTTAGAGAACCACTCAGGGAGGCAGTCAGGAGAGCAGTTTAAAGGGGAAGAAGAGGGAGGGAGACCTGACCCTGTGAAATGCTTCAAAAACATTTCCACTCCTGCACACCAGCATGCTGTGGGCTCAGCAGGGGCTTCACCATCTTTTTAACCTTGTCTTTTAGAAAAACTGCCAAGCTTTGAACTCGATCTGGGGACTTTTTTCCCCTCTATAGACACAGATCTCTGATTTTATGATATAAACTGTAGGCATTATTTTAAAGAAGTTTGCTTGAAACGTATTCCAAAAAGCACGTTATGCCTATAAAGGAAAACGCTCACTCATTTGGACTTACAGGGAGCTAGTGGTCAAAATTCAAAGTCTGAGTTTGAAAAATGTCTTTGAAAAGTGATGTTATTGATCTTTTGGATGCAGATAATGCATATAGCAGTTTCACACTAGTGTTTCCAAATGGAGCCCGTACATTCTAGATAAAATGGATTAATCAAGAGTATAATTTCTACAGTCTACAGTTTTGATTTCAGGTTATCTCTTTGGTAATCTAATTTGCTTTGCAAACTTTTTCTTCTGTGAATACCAAGAGGAGGTGCTAATAGTGTAGTCCAAATTGATGACATTTGACTAAAAAAATAGACATTGACTCCTGCTTCCTCACCCATCAGGAATGGAAGGTGGAGAGGAGCCTAGAAGGTTAATTATAGCCAAAGGGGTCAGGGCTAAGAGATAGCAACTCTCTGAGCTGAGGCTTAGGACCCTGCTGTTGGCAGCGAGTGTGCCTTCAGGGCCGCTGAGTTCAATGTCAAGGTGAAGGACGAGTAAAGGAGCAGTTGGTCTGCCCAGCTGCAGTTCATTGTCATGGGACCCATGTAACCAGGACCTTTGCTGTTGAGGTTACGGGATTGAAGCATACAATTACTGAGCTTTCAAAAGTATGTTTCACAATAGAACACTGCAAAAGTATATAATATTCCTGAATTTTCTTTCTCAGGCACTGAAGCAACTGAGGAACTCAGAATTTAAACCCTATATTATATTTGTAAAGCCTGCAATTCAGGAAACAAGAAAGACGCCGCCTATGTCCCCAGCTTGTGAGGACACAGCAGCCCCACTTGTAAGTTTAAAGTTGATTGTTTCTTTTCTGAAGGCCTAAGAGAGGCTGTTGTTACAGGAACACTTCTAGCTGTGTAAGGGTGCGTGCGGCTGAGGAGGGACGCAGGACATACCCTCTGCACATGATTGTCTTTCCATTTTGCCTATTGAAAGACTCAGAGAAGATGATCAGATGGCCAGAGGGCCCACGGTGAACACTGGAAGTGTCTCCCAGACCAGGCAGGTGGCTTTGCCTGGGCTCACACCCCACCAAACCCAAGTTTTTTATTTTTTTCTTTGTTAGAGATGGAGTCTCGCACTGTCACCCAGGCTGGAGTACAATGGTGCGATCTTGGCTCACTGTAGCCTCCACCTCCCAGGTTCATGCGATTCTCCTGCCTCAGCCTCCCGAGTAGCTGGGATTACAGGCACCCACCACCACACCTGGCTAATTTTTTGTATTTTTAGTTGAGATGGGGTTTCACTATGTTAGACTGGTCTCAAACTCCTGACCTCGTGATCCGCCCGCCTTGGCCACCCAAAGTGCTGGGATGACAGGCGTGAGCCCCTGTGCCCAGCCCAAACCCAAGTATTTTTAATTGAAACCCCAGCTAACAAGGTCATTATCATTGCTTTCAAACCAGTTTGAATCATCAGTGAGTGAAGGGATTTCTAAAACTAGTGGATGAGATCATCTGATGTGTCCTAAATGAACTTTATTTTGCTGTCAGATTCTTTGTTCAGCCCAGTCTATGTCAGGCTGGCGGGACCCTCACCCAAAACCTGAATATTTGACAGGGTTCTTCCAGGAGGTCTGGGCTTGGTGACTCATCTTTTTTGGTCCTTAACAGGGTCACTTAGCAGAATGAGCTGGAAGTTGTTATGGGTGGTGGGGGCAGTCAGAAACAACTCAGTCCCGGAGGAGACTTTGCCTGCTGTCCTGTACAGCTGGTTCATTGGAAGGAGGCCCTCTCAGATCCTTCCCCCTTGTCAGGAAGCTCCCTCCAAGTCAAGATGTTGTTGCAATCCTAGTTCATACTCATTCTGTTTTAACCGTCCACATTGATAAATTTTTTATTTTATATTTTATTTTTAAAGACAGGCTCTCACTATGTTGTCCAGGCTGGTCTTGAACTCCTGGTCTCAAGTGATCCTCCCACCTTGGCCTCCCAAAGTGCTGGGATTACAGGTGTGAGCCACTATGCCCAGCCTTTTACTTTTTTTAGAACAGGGTCTTGCCGTGTTGCCCAGGCTGGAGTACAGTGGTGCAGTCACAGCTCACTGCAGCCTTGAACTTCTGGGCTCATGCAGTCCTCCTTCCTCAGCTTCCTAAGTAGCTGGGACTACAGGCATGTACCACTAATGCCCAACCAATTAAAATTTTTTTATAGAGACAGGCTGTCTCTGTGCTGCCCAGGCTGGTTTCAAACTCCTGCCCTCAAGTGATCCTCCCGCCTTAGCTTCCCAAAATGTTGGAATTACAGATGTGAGCCACCTTGCCTGGTTTCAGTAGTTATTTCGAATGGCATACATACAAGGAACATTAGAAATTCTCTCCTTGGGGAGTACTAAACACTGGGGTCTATTGGGGGGAAAAGGGGAGGGCCAGTGGGAGGGGGAGGTGGGGAGGGATAGCCTGGGGAGAAATGCCAAATGTGGGTGAAGGGGAGAAGCAAAGCAAAGCACACTGCCATGTGCGTACCTACGCAACTGTCTTGCATGCTCTGCTCATGTACCCCAAAACCTAAAATCCAATAAAAAAAAAAAAAAGAAAAAGAAATTCTCTCCTTGGCCAGGCACGGTGGCTCATGCCTATATCTCAGCACTTTGGGAGGCTGGGGCAGGCAGATTGCTTGAGCCCAGGAATTCAAGACCAGCCTGGGCAACTTGGTAAAACCCTGTCTCTACAAAAAAATTACAAAAATTAGCCAGGTGTGATGGCACACACCTATAGTCCCAGCTACTCGGGTGACAGTGAGACTCTGTCTCCAAAAAAAATTAAAAAATAGAAAAAGAAAAAAAGAATTTTTCTCCTTTAAGTGGGGAGGCCGGGCACGGTGGCTCATGCCTATAATCCCAGCACGTTGGGAGGCCAAGGCAGGCAGATCACCTGAGGTCAGGAGTTTGAGACCAGCCTGGCCAACCTGGTGAAACCCCATCTCTGCTAAAAATACAAAAATTAGCCAGGCGTGGTGGCACGCCTGTAATCCCAGCTACTCCAGAGGCTGAGATAGGAGAATTGCTTGAATCCAGGAGGCAGAGGCTGCAGTGAGCTGAAATTGTACCACTGCAGTGTCTAGCCTGGATGACAGGGCAAGACTCCATCTCAAAAAACAAACAAACAAACAAACAAAAAAAGAAACTCAAAGGGAAATATCAACTCAGGTCTAGAATCATTTAGAAACATACAGTATTGGCTGAGTGCAGTGGCTCACACCTTTATTCCCAGCACTTTGGGAAGCTGAGGCGGGTGGATCACCTGAGGCCAGGAGTTTGAGACCAGCTTGACCAACGTGATGAAACCCCATGTCTACTAAATACAAAAAATTAGCTGGGCGTGGTGGTTCACCCCTGTAATTCCAGCTACTCAGGAGGCTGAGGCAGGAGAATCTCTTGAACCTGGGAGGTGGATGTTGCAGTGAGCCGAGATTGTGCCATTGCACTCCAGCCTGGGCAACAAGAGTGAAACTCCATCTCAAAAAAAAGGAAGAAATGTTCATTATGCCTATCATGGTGGTTGATGTTGATAGCTATAACCAGAAAATCAGAAACAACCTAAACGTTCAGTAGCAGAACTCAGCTCAATATACTGCATTACATGATACTTACAGGATGTATTGAAATATTATAGCCAGTTAAAAGCCACGTGTTGGGGCTGGGTTTGGTGGCTCACACCTGTAATCCCAGCACTTTGGGAGGCTGAGCAGATCACCTGAGGTCAGAAGTTTGAGACCAGCCTGGCCAACATGGTGAAACCCCGTTTCTACTAAAAATACAAAAATTAGCTGGGTGTGGTGGTGGACACCTGTAATCCCAGGTACTTGGGAAGCTGGGGCAGGAAAATCACTTGAACCTGGAAGGCAGAGGTTGCAGTGAGCTGAGTTCGTGCCACTGCGCTCCAGCCTGGGCAACAGAGTGAGACTCCATCTAAAAAAATAATAATAATAAAAACGAAAAATAAATAAATAAATAAAGGCATGTTGTGGAGAAATATTTGATGACATAGCCAAATACAAGAAAATGAAAATCAGAAAATAAAAGATCAGGATTCTAATTTTGTGTCACACACGAAGAAAGCACACTAAGACGCTAACGGCAGTTCTCCCTGGTGCGCTCACGACTCATTTTCGTTTTCTCTGTTTTACTGTGTGCTTTTTGGAGGGGAGTTAAGAGCTTTATTAAGATAAAATTTACATACCGTATAATTGACCCATTTAAAGCATACAATTCGATGATGTATTCAGAGAGTTGTTGCAACTACCACAGTCAGTTTAAGAGCATTTTCATCATCTCAAAAAGAAACCTTGAGCTCATTAGAATTTCCTATTATCTGTTTGCCTCCTGCCCCTCCCTAGCCACAGGCAACTGCTGATCTACTATCACTGTAAATTTGTCTGTTCTAAACTTTTCATAGAAATGGATTCATACAATATAAGACCTTTTATATCTGGCTTTTTTCACTTAGTGTTTTTAAGGTTCATGTATCAATACTTCATTCTTTTTTTTTTAAAGCTAAATAATATTCCATTGGACAGAGTATCACATTTTGTTTAGTCATTTATCGATTAATGGACATTTAGATTGTTTCTACCTTTTCAGCTATGATAAGTCATGGTATATTCTATTCATATACAAGTTTTTGTGTGAATATACGTTTTCATTTCTCTTGTGTGTATCCCTTGGTATGGAATTGCTGGGTTGTAGGGTAGCTGTATGTTTGACATCTGGAGGAACTGCCAGACTCTTCCATGGCAGCTGTACCATTTTACATTCTCAGCAGCAGTGTTCAAGTTCCCATTTCTCCACATCCTCACCAGCACTTGTCTTTTTTGTTTGTTTGTTTGTTTGTTTGTTTGTTTTGAGACAGAGTCTCCTTTTGTTGCCCAGGCTGGAGTGCAATGTTGTGATCTCAGCTCAAGTGATTCTCTGAGTTCAAGTGATTCTGTGCCTCAGCCTCCTGAGTAGCTGGGATTACAGTCACACACCATCATGCCCGGCTAATTTTTTTTTTTGTATTTTTACTACAGATAGTGTTTCACCATGTTGGCCAGGCTGGTCTCGAACTCCTGACCTTGGGTAATCCACCTGCCTCAGCCTCCCAAAGTGCTGGGATTACAGGCATGAGTCACCACACCTTGCCCTTACTTTTCTTGATAGTGTCCTTTGAGGCATAACATTTTAAAATTTGATTAAGTCCGATATATCTTTTTTCTTTTGTTGCTTATTTTGTATCATATCTAAGAAATCATTGTTAAATTCAAGATCATAAAGATTTACTCCTTTGTTTTCCTTTTAAGATATTTATACTTGTAACAGTTACGTTCGGGTCTATCATCTATTTTGTGTTATTTTCTGTGGATTGTGTGAAATAGGGGTCCAACTTCATTCTTTAAAAGTGAATACCCAGCTAAGCCGGCACCATTGGCTGAAAAGAGTATTCTTTTCTCATTAAATTATCTTGACACCCTTGTCAAGAATCAGTTGGAAAGAAAAGCAAGGGTTTCTTTCCGGAGTCTCAGTTCCATTCCACTGGCCTACACGTCTGTTCTTAGCCCAGCACCACACTGTCTTACTTTGATTACTAGCTTTATAGTAGGTTTTGAAGTCAGGTTTTTCAAGCTTGTTTTGGCTAGTCTAGGTCCTTTGCATTTCCATATGAATGTTAGGATCAGTCTGTTTATTTGTTTTACCATATTTGTTTTGTTTTACAAATATTTCAGGATTGAAAGAATTTAATAAGCAGGGGAGAAAGGGCTCATTTTTCAAAGAGTAAATAAATTATTGGGAGAATAAGAGGCAGCTTCCTAGGACTCAAGGAAAGTTCTGGCAAATTATCAGGTCCACAGGAAGTGGCAGCTTTCTAGGAGGCAGAACCCTCCCTGACCCATGGTGGTTATTTCAAGAGAAGCAGCTGCATTCTAGTCCCAGCGTCCTTCAGCCTGGCAAGTTTTGTCGTCTATCCCATCTCCTTTCTTGCCCACCAGCGTGCTGCAATCCAAGCAGGTGGGCTGATGATGAAATGCAGCTGGCCTGTATGTGCCTCACCACCCTGCAGCAAGGTCACAGCGAGGCTGCTCAACACAGAGATTCCAACCTGGGGGTTTGGAGTGGGGCCCAGGCTCCATTTTTAACACACAGCCTTTCATGTGGTTTTGATGTATGTTGGCAGACCCCAGATGACATCTGGAGAAATTCCTCACAAAGGCTCGAGTTTTGTGTGACATTAAATATCTGTCCATTGGGGCCGGGCGCGGTGGCTCACGCCTGTAATCCCAGCACTTTGGGAGGCCGAGGCGGGTGGATCACGAAGTCAAGAGATTGAGACCATCCTGGTCAACATGGCGAATCCCCATCTCTACAAAAAATAGAAAAATTTAGCTGGGCATGGTGGTACACGCCTGTAATCCCAGCACTTTGGGAGGCTGAGGCGGGTGGATCACGAAGTCAAGAGATCGAGACTATCCTGGTCAACATGGTGAATCCCCGTCTCTACTAAAAATACAAAAAATTAGCTGGGCGTGGTAGCGCACGCCTGTAGTCCCAGCTACTCAGGAGGCTGAGGCAGGAGAATTATCTGAACCCAGGAGGCGGAGGTTGCAGTGAGCTGAGATTGCGCCACTGCACTGCAGCCTGGGTAACCAGAGTGAAACTCCATCTCAAAAAAAAAAAAAAAAAAGAAAGAAAAAAAAGAATCTGTCCATTGTTTGGCACCTGAGTTCCTGGTAGTGGTCCCACAACACCCTTTGGGTACATCCTCTGTCTGTCTCCTTGCTGACCACAAGTTCACAGGGCTTCTGGCTTCTGAGCCAGCAAGCTAATCCAACCTGGGGGTGACGGATGGCATGGGGGTATCTTTCCTATGTGAGCTTCAGGACCATGACTCTTGCTGAAGACACAGGTGGGTGAGTTCATCTTTACAGGTCAGGAAAGGGGTTCAGGGATTTATGACTGCAAAGCAAATGTCACACATTTTACCCCATTAGAGATTTACTTAAGTTCTTTCTAGATGCAGACGTTTATTAGGAAGATTGTGGTTCTTAGTGGCAAAATTTTTCCTTTTATAATTTCTCAAATAGCCAAATGCTTCCAGGATTATCCATGTGGGTACCTGGAGGAGGGGACACTGGAAGCAGCAGACAGGTCTATAGGATGGGTGTATGTCAGGGAGTGGGGAAGGTGGAGTTGAAGAGCCAGGGGGCAGTTATGGGACAGTACAAAGTGCTTCTGAGTATGAAAGTAACCCTGCAAGAATATTCTAAATAGAATTGGGATGTGTTTCCCAATTTAATCCAGTTTTTTTTCTCCTAGAGGAGAGAAGGAGGAGAAATTATCTCAGCCTTCTCTTACATTTCTACTGTCTTTGAAGTCACATGCCAGACTCTTTTCCTAGATCTCGAGGACCCAAATCCTGAAATTTCTGATGCTCTTTCTAAAGTAGGAATTGGGTTTTGACTGGTGACAGAGAGAAGCCGCGGGATATTTTGGAATGTAGATCTCTTTGGGAAAGAACAGAATTCACCCTTTCCCTGTGGCAGCATGAAAACACGGAGCCCCTAGAAGCAGAGGGGAGAAAGCAGCAGAGGACTAGAAAGGGAAGTGGGTGAATGCCAGTGACAAATCTCATTTTATAATTTTATTTAGAATGGACCTGCCACTTTCCTGTTTTCCAAAACCAGGCTAATTGTCAGACAACTACTCACCTGAAATAATATTTATTAGAGGTTCTTTGGAATGAAGAAGCAAACAGTGCCCACAGTGGGTGATGGAGTTGTTGCCTATGCCTTAATGTTAGGTGTCAGGAAAGCAATCAAATTAAAGGGATCAGCTGCCCTAAGGAAATGGGGAATTTGATTAGAATTGTCCAGTGCTTTCTTAAATAACTCCACTTTGCTATGCTTGTGTTTGGCTCTGGTGTGAGGAAATGAAAAATTTAGTTCTATACTATGAATTTAGGAGTCTTAAGGAGGGCATTAGAATGATTTCTTCTTCCTCCCCCAGTTGATTGCAGAAATGCTTGCTCTGTTTTTATATAGTTAATATTTATAGTTCTTATAATTATTTAATCTGTATACTAATTGCCATGCAGCACAATACCACTACTTCATTGGAAGTACTTCTGAGGCAGGAAGTGTGATATTGACATATATACACACAGATATAGAATCAGCATCCCCAATGCACTTTCTACCATGGCTTTCAGCTCATAGGTCCTCAGCCGGTATTCTGTGAGTGGCGACTGAGCAGTGATTGTGTCTACTGCCCATTAACTTTCTTTGAAGTTTGACCTGATGTTGTCCCTATGCTTTGTTCTTGTGTACATGGTTGGTTATCAGTGGGACCTAGTCATCCACTCCTCACTTAAAGGTTGGGGCCAGGCATGGTGGCTCATGCCTGTAATCCCAGCACTTTGGGAGGTGGAGGCAGGTGGATCACGAGGTCAGGAGTTCAAGACCAGCCTGGCCACCAAGATGGTGAAACCCGTCTCTACTAAAAATACAAAAATTAGCTGGGCGTGGTGGCAGGTGCCTATAATCCCAGCTACTTGGAAGGCTGAGGTAGGAGAATTGCTTGAACCCGAGTGGCAGAGGTTGCAGTGAGCCGAGATCATTCCAGCCTGGGCGATAGAGACTCTGTCTCAAAAGAAAAAAAAAGTTAAAGGTTAGAACATTGCTCAAGACAAAGGCTGTAGATTTGTTGTAGAACAACCCAGTTGTTCCATACCACCCCTTTCCTTGCAGGATGAGCAGCAGCAAGAGATGGCCGTTTCTGCCGCCTTCATAGACCAGCATTACGGGCACCTGGTGGACGCCGTGCTGGTGAAGGAGGATCTCCAGGGTGCCTACAGCCAGCTCATAGTGGTCTTAGAGAAGCTGAGCAAGGACACTCACTGGGTACCTGTTAGTTGGGTCAGGTAACTTTATCCTGGAACATCTAAGCTGGACCGGACCTTGAAGATCATCTAGTCCAGCCTCCCTCATTTTACCATCAAGGAATCTCCACAAATTCCATCATTGAGAAGAGCATAGTGGGAAGTCTTGTTTGTTGTTGGTTTTTGTCTGTTGTTTTTCACTGCACCTCTTTGGATCATGATTTGAAAGGGGCATATCAGAAAACAACACATTTCACTCATTAAAGTATCACAGGCAAGCGGACCCTGATTCTTTGTACCAGAGTTAAGTGGCCACTGTCTTTTGCAGGCGGTAGTGGTTAATTTATACAGTACTGATTTGCAGAATGTTTAAGCTTTTTAAACATAGTGATACACAGTAGTTTTTTTGGAAGCTAATTTGTTTTATCCAAGGGGATTTTCCATGTGACTGAAGTTCCCCTGTCTTCAAGCACTGAAATGTTGATCTTAACCTTTTTTTGAAGTGCTTGCCTGATAATAGAAAACTGGTTCTCTGCCTATATATTGAGTATATGAGAATTTTCTCTGGAAGGCTGAGGCACACATCACCATCAACATGAATTACTGTACTATTCTATACTGCAGTGGTGCCTTCAGGGACTCAAGGAATGTAAGGTTGCCTTTCCCCTTTCTTGTTTTTCTTTTTTGTTGCTTTTGAGACAGAGTGTTGCTCTATCATGCAGGCTGGAGTGCAGTGGCACAATCTTGGCTCACTGCAACCTCCGCCTCCTGGATTCAAGCAATTCTGCTTCAGCCTCCTGAGTAGCTGGGATTATAGGCACATGCTACCACACCCAGCTAATTTTTTTCTTTTTGTATTTTTAGTAGAGACGGGGTTTCGCCATGTTTGTCAGGCTGGTCTTGAACTCCTGACCTCGTGATCTGCCCACCTCAGCCTCCCAAAGTGCTGGGATTACAGGCGTGAGCCACCGTGCCTGGCCTGCCTTTCCCCTTTCTAAATACCCTCAGATTCCTAACATCAAGCCCTTGCTTTGTTGGATTTGTTCTATTCCATCCATTGTCCTTTTTGTTACTGACACTTGCGTGGTCCTAGCCTGTCTCTGCCATGAGGTCATAGGGGTTCCTGTTGAGCTAGATCTTGGGAAACCAGATGACTCTCCCTGTCAAAGCTATGGCTATACCACCATAAACCATTTCTGGCCTAATGGGTTGTCTCTGAGCAAAAATGATGGTCACCCAGGATTCTTGATAGATCTTAGTGGCTCAGAGAATGTTATTTACTATTAGTAGCCAACAACAGTCTTTATTCTGTGCTGGATGCTATGCTAAGGCCTTTACATACATTACCCTGATAAATACACCAAGCCAGTGAGGTAGGATTCTTATCATTCCGTTGTACAAATGAGAAAAAAATAAAGCTTAGACGGTTTAAATAATGTACCCAAGCTTGCACAGATTAAAAAAAAATTGCAGGCCAGGCACTGTGGTGCATGCCTGTAATCCTAGTACTTTGGGAGGCCGAGGTGGGCAGATCACTAGAGCTCAGGAGTTTGAGACCAGTCTGGGCAACGTGTTGAAACCCCATTTCTATAAAAAATACAAAAACTAGCCAGATGTGGTGGTGTGCGCCTGTAGTCCCCGCTACTCGGGAGACAGGTGGGAGGATCCAGGTGGTCAAGGCTGCAGTGAGCCATGATTGTGCCACTGCACTCCCGCCTAAGTGACAGAGTGAGATCCTGCCTCAAAAATAAATAAAATGCAGAACTATGGAATTTGAGCCTATATTTCCCAAATACCAGAGATGATCCTTAACCACCATACTATACTATACTACCTCATTCTTTTGTGGTCCCATAATCAAGGCTACCCATTAATATAATTCACTTATAAGTGATGAATGTGTTCACAGCTAGAGTTTCTAATATGAAGTGTGGCCATAACTTCTAAGACTGAAATGAGGCTACATACACAGGTGTACATTTTCAAGTTCTTTTATTCATGAGAGGAAAAGACAGCCAGGTTGAAGGTGAAGCACCAGGGAGGTTTTCCACCCATCTAGAAATTTCCATTTTACCTTCCTACACAAGGATACCTTTGCAACTCTCAAGCTCATGAACCTGGTAGGTCCCACCTAACAGGATCACATTCTTCAGAACTTTCTAGCAAAAAGATGGAGGCTTCTTTGCATTTAGAGAGTACTGGATTCTCATCAAGTGAAATTGATCTTGAGCTGATCCACAGAGAGCCAGGCCAGGGAGGGCAGCTGCCCCTGAAGTGTGACTAGCACGTGCAAAGTTGTTATGCAGGATAACGCCTGTAATCCCAGCACTTTGGGAGGCCTAGACAGGTGGATCACCTTCGAGACCAGCCTGGCCAACATGGTGAAACCCCGACTCTATTAAAAATAAAAATAAAAAATTAGCTGGGCATGGTGGTGGGTGCCTGTAATCCCAGCTGCTTGGGAGGCTGAGGCAGGAGAATCACTTAAACCTGGGAGGCAGAGGTTGCAGTGAGCCAAGATCACACCACCGCTGTCCAGCCTGGGTGACAAGTGAGACTCTCTTAAAAAAGGTGGTTATACAGGAGAGCTCGGATCTGAAGTCTGCTCACAGGCAAAAGCAAAAACCCACACACATTAAAAGTTACTCTTAAAGACCCCCTGGGGAGGCACCATGGTGGAGATCTCAGTCAGCTCTCCAAGTTCCCTGCAGGTGGTTTTCCCTCCAGTGTGGGGACACAGTGGTTGGGTGCCTGATGACGTTCTTTCTGCATTTTATGCCACTCCACAGACATTTTCTGCTGCTAACATATTTTTACACAATTGTCAGATGAAATTATGTTATTGTCTTTATATGTATTATGAAGCAGAGTATTAAAAAGTGACCCTTCACCAAGTGTGGTGACACGCCTGTAATCCCAGCACTTTGGGAGGCTGAGACAGGAGGATCACTTGGGTTCAGGAGTTAAAGACCAGCCTAGGCAACATCATGAGACATTGTCTCCATTAAACATAAAATTAGGGCTGGGAGCAGTGGCTCACGCCTGTTATCCCAGCACTTTGGGAGGCCAAGGCAGGTGGATCACTTGAGGCCAGAAGTTCAAGACCAGTCTGGCCAATATGGCAAAACCCTGTCTCTACTAAAAATACAAAAATTAGCCAGGCATGGTGGTATGCGCCTATCTATATTCCCAGCTACTCGGGAGGCTGAGGCATGAGAATCACTTGAACCTGGAAGGCGGAGGTTGCAGTGAGCCAAGATTGTGCCACTGCACTCCAGCCTAGGCAACTGAGCAAGACTGTCTCAAATATATTAATTTTAATTAATTAAAAATACACCGGGCATGGTGGCTCACCCTGTAATCCCAGCACTTTGGGAGGCCGAGGCAGGCGGATCACGAGGTCAAGAGATCGAGACCATCCTAGCCAATATAGTGAAAGCTCATCTCTACTGAAAATACAAAAATTATCCGGGCATGGTGGTGCAAACCTGTAGTCCCAGCTACTCAGGAGGCTGAGGCAGGAGAATCGCTTGAACCTGGGAGGCAGAGGTTGCAGTGAACCGAGATCGCACCACTGCACTTCAGCCTGTCTCAAAAAATAACAAAAAAATTTTAAAATTAGCTGGGCATGGTGGCATGCCCCTATGGTCCCAGCTACTCGGGAAGCTGAAGTGGGAGAATTGCCTGAGCTGAGGAAGATGGAGGCTGCAGTGAGCTCTGATTGCATCACTGCACTCCAGCCTGAGCAACAGAGTGATACCCTGTCTCAAAAAACAAAAAAGAGTGATCCTTGCTTTATTCCCTGTTAAGGCAGCACCCCCATCCCCAAGACAAGCTGTGCCTACAGCTGTTTGTCAGCTACCAGATTTATCGGAGTAGGAAGGGAGGGCCCCAGAGACAGAGGTTATTTGGAAGGCATTTTTGCAGTTCATGCAGAAAACTATTGTTAAAAAATGCACCTGTATTCAAATATTTATTGGTGGAATGTGTGTAAAAGCAATTCCAAACCCCATTTCAACTAGCAATCCATATGTTCTGAGCCCCTGGGCAAAATTCTGGAAAAAGTCCATCACTCTGGGCCCGACACTAATAAATCTTATTACAACCCCCTCAAGACGGACGTTTTTTTTTTTTGAGACGGAGTTTTGCTCTTGTTACCCAGGCTGGAGTGCAATGGCGCGATCTCGGCTCACCGCAATCTCTGCCTCCTGGGTTCAGGCAGTTCTCCTGCCTCAGCCTCCCGAGCAGCTGGGATTACAGGCACGCACCACCGTGCCCAGCTAATTTTTTGTAATTTTAGTAGAGACGGGGTTTCACCATGTTGACCAAGATGGTCTCGATCTGTTGACCTCGTGATCCACCCGCCTCGGCCTCCCAAAGTGCTGGGATTACAGGCTTGAGCCACCGCGCCCGGCCTAAGACGGACCTTTTTAAATCCTTGGGTCTTCAAACATAGATAAGTTGGCTGCCTGTATCTACAACCAGAGAGGATGTGCTCTCTGGAGGAATTTTCTAGGTCAGAAGTATTAAATAGATGGCATATGTGCAGCCAATGCCCATTCCTGTACCTGTGGAAGACATTACTAATTGATCACAGCACTCTCCTATTATGATCACAGCACTCTTCTATTGAATTTAGATTCAATTAGTAATGTCTTTGGCTCTTTCAGGACAGTGTTTGGCATCAGCTGGGCAGAATTAGGTAGTGAGTTATTCCTGTTTGCCATTTTCAATCCACTGATTTGTAACCTTCCCGGCTATCCACTTCACTCCGCTTGGAAGACGGGTTTAAGAAAGTTAGAACCATCTGTCATTTACAGGCAGTGCTGAGATATATTAGCCAATTGTGTATTCAAATACATACAGGCTTTAAAACATGTGGCCAATGAAATTGTGTATCCACTTATCCAGCATCACATCATTTATGCAACCAATCACAGGACTGTGCATCCAAACAGTGGTAACACTTGATTTCTTTAATAACTGCAGAGTTCAGCATATGCACAAAGCTCATTTTTTAATCAGATAGTTAAGAACAAACAAGTAGCATTTCTTTATTTGGTGGAGTTAATACTGATTGGTTTCTTTTTTTGAGATGGAGTCTCACTCTGTCGCCCAGGCTGGGGTGCAATGGCGCAATCTCGGCTCACTACAACCTCTGCCTCCGGGGTTCAAGTGATTCTCCTGCCTCAGCTTCCCGAATAGCTGGGATTACAGGCGCCCGGCTAATTTTTTTTTTTTTTGAGACCAAGTTTCACTCTTGTTACCCAGGCTGGAGTGCAATGGCGCGATCTCGGCTCACTACAACCTCCGCCTCCTGGGTTCAGGCAATTCTCCTGCCTCAGCCTCCTGAGTAGCTGGGATTACAGGCACGCGCCACTATGCCCAGATAATTTTTTGTATTTTTAGTAGAGACGGGGTTTCACCATGTTGACCAGGATGGTCTCGATCTGTTGACCAGGATGGTCTCGATCTCTTGACCTCGTGATCCACCCGCCTCGGCCTCCCAAAGTGATAATTTTTGTATTTTTAATAGAGACAGGGTTTCACCATGTTGGTCAGGCTGGTCTTGAACTCCTGATTTCAAGCAATCCACCTGACTTGGCCTCCCAAAGCGCTGGGATTACAGGTGTGAGCCACTGCGCCCGGCCACTGATCAGTTTCTTCATTTTTCTTGCCTTTTGAATAGTCACCAACTAGCTTCCTTTAAAAGTCAAAGGCTTATGGTTTCAGAACAAGATGGTGTAGAATCACTTGTTCCTCCTCTTCTCCTCTAAATACAACAAAATACCTTGGTAAGTAGTCAACAGACTGATAAAAGGACTCTGAAAGCTGGAAAGAAGATGATGAGCTGACTATGAACGTCAGGACTTGAGGAAAAGCAACGCTGTGAGTTCTCTGGCTTTTCTTTATCTCTGTATACCCCAGACTGAACACTGCGGGGAGTTCTGCAACCCACAACTGCCAATTTTTTGTCCTAGACAAAAAAAAACAAACAAAAAAAAACCAAACAAAACAAAAAAACAAGCTTGCTTTCTCTGCCAAAGGGTGGGAAAGAGGAAGCCCAATGGAGACCCAGGTGAAGATCCCCAGTCCTAGCTCCATGCTGGGTCACTAGTAGGTTTCTCAATTCATTAGTAGCAGCAGTGGGAGCCTATGTGTCTCTACCCTCCACCCAGTGGCACAAGGAGACCCAGGTTCAGCAGAAGGTGGCCCAGTGACACCATGCACCCCAGGGAAGCACCTTCTGATTCAGTAGAAGACATCAGCAGAGGTTGGATGGGAGTCCCAGCAGCTCCCCAAGAACAAAGCAGACCAGAATAGCACTGCAAGGGCTCTGACAACAACTTTCAATGGCATTAAAAACAACAAAAGGCAAGAACCTCTACATTGCACCTTAACAGGACTACTGCTTGCTAAAATAGAGATTTAAATAGGATAGCAGTGCATGGTGATGCATGCCTGTAATCCCAGCTTCTCGGGAGGCTGAGGCCAAAGAATCGCTTGAACCCAGGTGGCAGAGGTTGTGGTGAGCTGAGATCACACCACTGCACTCCAGCCTGGGCAACAAGAGCAAAACTCTATCTCAAAAATAAATAAATAGGAAAAAATATTATCGTAAGTCAAATGTTTGGGATGCAATAGAAAATCAGTATACCTAAAACCAGAAGAACCACAGTCTACGCTTGACCTTAACGGAAAGGCCAGGAAGCAATAGAGAACCACAGTCGAAATCAGAAAAGACAATCAGCTGGTAGCAATACCAGTGTGATTCAGATGTTGGAATTTATCTGTCAAAGATTTTAAAGCAGTTGTAATAAAAATACTATAACAGGGCCGGGCGCGGTGGCTCACGCCTGTAATCCCAGCACTTTGGGAGGCCGAGGCGGGTGGATCACGAGGTCAAGAGATCGAGAACATCCTGGTCAACAAGGTGAAACCCCGTCTCTACTAAAAATACAAAAAATTAGCTGTGCATGGTGGTGCGTGTCTGTCATCCCAGCTACTCAGGAGGCTGAGGCAGGAGAATTGCCTGAACCCAGGAGGCGGAGGTTGCGGTGAGCCGAGATCACACCATTGTACTCCAGCCTGGGTAACAAGAGCGAAACTCCATCTCAAAAAAAAATACTATAACAATTAATTGTAACTTCTTTTGAAACAGATTTTAAAAATGGAAAACCTTAGCAATGAAATAGAAGATATGAAAAAGAACTAAATGGAAATTATGGGAATGAAAGATACAATAAGCAAAAGAAAAAACTCAGATACACTCAATAGTAGAGTGAAGAAAATAAAAGGTAAAATCAGTGTACTTCAGGACAGATCAATATAATTAACTTTTTTTTTTTTTTTTTTGAGACGGAGTTTCGCTCCTGTTACCCAGGCTGGAGTGCAATGGCGCGATCTCGGCTCACCACAACCCCCGCCTCCTGGGTTCAGGCAATTCTCCTGCCTCAGCCTCCTGAGTAGCTGGGATTACAGGCATGCGCCACCATGCCCAGATAATTTTTTGTATTTTTAGTAGAGACGGGGTTTCACCATTGTTGACCAGGATGGTCTCCATCTCTTGACCTCATGATGCACCCGCCTCGGCCTCCCAAAGTGCTGGGATTACAGGCTTGAGCCACCGCGCCCGGCAATATAATTAACTTACTGATTTTTAAAAAAGAGCCTCAGAGACCCGTGAGACAGTAACAACGTATCTGTCACAGGCTCCTAGGATGTTGGTTTTCCAGCAGCCCAGGTATAGCTGCAGACTTGGCATCCCTGTGCTCTCAGGGGCCCAGGGAACCCTCTCCCTCCACAGGCGTGGAAGTGCCTACTCTCACTGCCTGGCCTCTCCCCACTTCCAGCGCCTGCTCTTATTTTGCAGCAAAGTTGTGGCTGAGCCTGGGTGTTGTGACCTGGCCAGGTGTGAGCACACTTGGGGCAGCGCTGACATGCCAGACCCTGCCACCTCTGCTCCCTCCAGACTTTGGGCACTGATGAGTATGGGAGGAAGGCCAAGGGGGGACTGAGGATGTCTCAGCGTGGGCCTGCAGGCATCCCTTGGCACAAACAGCCTGGATGCCATGAATGACATGAAGATGGCAGCAGGAGGCAGACAGGCTCCTGGACAGAAACCAGTAGGTCCTTGGTAAAGCCACACCTTCAAGCCAGGGATAGCCTGAAGCATGGGGACTGGGCTGTAGTTCCAGGTGGAGTCCTCATCACAGAGTGAGAACTTATGGTGCTTTTTCCAGGCTCACCCATGGCCACCCATAGACCAATCAGCACCTACTTCCTCTTTTCTGAAGTCTATAAAAACTCCAAAGCCAGACTCATGGAGACGTCAGGATGACCTACCTGCCTGTGGATAGGAGTTATCTACCCTGGGTCTCCTGAGAGCTGTACTGCCTCTCAGTAAAGCACCTCTTTGTCTTTCTGATCTTTCAGTTGCCCAGGCATGTACCTTGTTCTTCCTGGACACAGGACAGGAAGGAGCAGGTTCTTGGTAAAGCCGAATGGCAGGGCTAAAAGAGCCGTAACACAAATAGGGCTGAAACACGTCCCTGGCAACCCTCACTCTCCATGTTGTGGATGACGAGAAGCAGGGACACGCTGCAGCTCCCTGAGCTAGGGCTGGGACACCCTCTTTGGTGCTCTGCAGTTTCCGGGTCTCCAAGCTTCCGGGTTCCAGTGCATTCCCCTCATCTAGACCTGGATGCCTGCAATGGAAGCTGTGTGCAGTTTATCTGGTCAAGCCACAGTCTTGCATGGAGGTGGCACCTGTGCCGACCCCTGAGGCTGCCTGCCCCACCACAGAAATCAGCATGCCTGGCTGTGCATAGTAGACAGACCCTGGGCTCACTTGCCCACACACCTCTTGCCACTCCATGCCTGGCTCACGGCAGGTGTGGGATCTGGGCCGGTAGTGGGATCTGGGCCACGCACAGCCTGCTGGGCTGAGTGGGTGGAACAAGCCCAGTGGGCAAAAGCCATACTCAGGCAGAAGGTGCCACTAGCCATAGAGGTTTCTGGCTGGCAAAGTGACACCCCAAGGATTCCGCGATAGAGCTACTAACATTTGTATCAGAGGAAAAGAGAAAGTGTGAGACTGAAAAGTATTCAGAGAAATAATGGCTGAAACTTCCCAAATCTGGTGAAAAACAAAAACCTACAGATTCAAGTTGACTGAGCTCCAAATAGGAGAAAGGGTCCAAAACCAAACTGACACATCATAATTAATCTTCTGAAAACTGGAGATTAAAAAAAAAAGAAGTCTTTAAAACAATCAGGGAGAAACAACCAGGAAGGAATGCTAGTTCAAGCTGTATTTTTGCATTACCTGTGAAAGAAATGATGGCGGCCATCTAGGAGTGGCCCAACACTTATGAAGTGCTGAAAACAAAACCCTCAACCTCGAATCTTCTATCAGGTGAAACTGCCCTTCAGGCATGAAGGGAAAAATAAAGACATTCTCAGACGACAAGAAACAGAGTTTATTGAGACCTACCCTTAAAGAATGGCTAAAGGAAGCTCTCTAAACAGAAAGAAATTAACAGAAGAAGGCTGGGACAAAGGGAAAGAAGGTAGAGGAAAAAAGGAAGGAAGGAAGGAAAGAAGGAAGGAGGGAGGGAGGGAGGGAGGGAGGGAGGGAGGGAGGGAAAAGAAAGAAACAACACAATACATAAAAATGGAAGTACAGATTCTCCTTGACTTATGATGAGATTATGTTCCCAATAAGTCCATGGTAAGTTGATTCTAAGTTGAATACATTTAATACACCTAACCTGTCAAACATTATAGCTCAGCCAGGCCTGATTTAAATGTGTTCAGAACACCTACATTAGCCTATAGTTGGGCAAAATTATCTAACATAAAGCCTATTTTATAATAAAGTTTGAATATGTCATGTAATCTGTTGAATACAGTACTGAAAGTGAAAAATGGAAATGGTTGTATGGGTACTTAAAGTATGATGTCTACTGAATGTGTATTGTTTTTGAACCATCATAAAGTAAAAAAAATCATTTAAGTCAAACCATTGTAAGTCAGGGACCATCTGTATCTGCTGTCTGCAAGTATATGTTCCTTCAAACATAATGACACAGGTAGACCGAAAGTAAAAGGATAATAAGTAATATATCACGCAAACACTAATTTTAAGAAAGCAGTACTGAGTATGTTAATATCAGATAAAGTAAGTTCAGAGAAAGAAAATTACTGGGAACAAAGAGGGACATTGTATAATAATAAAGAGATCTCACATCTGTAATCTCAGCACTTTGGGAGGCCGAGGTGGGTGGATCACTTGAGCCCAGGAGTTCCAGATCAGCCTGGGCAACATGATGAAAACCCATCTCTACTAAAAAAAAAAATACAAAAATTAGCTGGACACCATGGTGCCTGCCTGTAATCCCAGCTACTCAGGAGACTGAGGTGGGAGGATTGCTTGAGCCTGGGAGGAGGAAGTTGTGGTGAACTGAGATCACACCACTGCACTCCAGCCTGTGTGACAGAGTGAGACCCTGTCTCAAAAAAAAAAAAAAAAAAAAAAAAAAAATCAACAAATCAATCCATCAAAATTACACAGCAATCTTTAATATGTATGCATCAGACACCATGGCTTCAAAATATATGAAGTCAAAACAGAGTTAAAAAGAGAAATAGACAAATCCACAATTATAGTTGGAGATTTCAACACCCCACCCTCAGCAACTGATCAAACTACTAGATAGAAAATCATCATGATGTAGAAGAACTGGACACCATCAACCAACAGGATCTAACTGATATTTATAGAACACTTTGCCCAGTAACAGTGCAATATGCATTCTTTTCAAATGTCCAGAAAATATTCACCTTGATTTAAAAAACCTTAACAAATTTAAAATAATTGAAATTATAGAGTGTGTTCTCTGGACATAATGGCATCAAATTAAAAATTAACAACAGAAAGATAACAGGAAAATTGCCAAACATTTGAAAGTATAGCTGATATAACCTGAGCAGTTCATGGGCTGGATCATGAAAGGCCTGGTCTGCTCTATTTAAATCTCCAGCCCATTATGCAAGAGTATCAAATCACTGAAGCCATTAAGCTAGAAAGTGATACGGGCATATTTTTGCATTAGTAATACAAGTTGTAAATCACAGGTGCCTGAAATATGGGCAGTAGCTCATATAGAGATTGAGAAATAAAGACTTGTAGCTCTAAGATCACCCGAAGAGACCAAAGCCTGGGCAACAGAGTGACTCTGTCTTTAAAAAAAAATGTAGGGAGGGGACAGGAGGAAAGACAGAGAATGAAGTAAAAGATGACCTCAGGTTTTTAACCTGGGTGTCTAGAAGAATGGTTGCTCCTCAAAACTGAGATTAACTGGAACCAGTTAATAATGAATTTGTTATTTAGGCATGTTGATTTTTTCTTTAAGCTTTTTATTTTCAGATAACTGTAGATTCACATGCATATAAGAAGTAATACAGAGAGATCCTGTAAACCCTTTACCAGATTCCCCCAGTGGTAGCTTGTTACAAAACCATATGGTACAGTATCACAACAAGGATATTGACATTGATTCAGTCAAGATACAGAACAGTTTCATCAATGATATATTGGATGTCATCAAAATAAAAATATTTTGCTCTGTGAAACACTCTGAGGATGAAAAACCAAATTACAGACTGGGAGAAAAATATGTGCAAAACACACAGCTGGCGAAGGACATATCTAGAATATATAAATAACTTTCAAAATTTGCTATTAAAAAAATCAGGCCAGATGCAGCGGCTCACGCCTGTAATCCCAGCACTTTGGGAGGCTGAGATGGGTGGATCACCTGAGGTCAGGAGTTTTGAGATCAGCCTGGCCATCATGGTGAAACCCCGTCTAAAAATGCAAAAATTAGCCATGTGTGGTGGCACATGCTTGTAATCCTAGCTACTCGGGAGGCTGAGGCAGGACAATCACTTGAACCTGGGAGGCGGAGGTAGCAATGAGCCAAGATCGAGCCACTGCACTCCAGCCTGGGCGACAGAGTGAGACTCTGCCTGAAAAAAAAAAAAAATCAGGAAATAAGCAAAAGACTTTCACAGCCATTTCACCAAAGAGGATACACAGATGAGATTTCACTACACACATATGAGAATGGCTAAAGTAAAAAAAGGTGATAAGATCAAATGTTGGTGAGAATGTGGAGAAACTGGATCACTTGTCCATTACTGGTGGGGATATAAAGTGGTGCTGCCACTCTGGAAAATTGTTTTGTAATTCCTTTTAAAACTAAAAATGGACTTACCATTCGACCCAGCGATTATACTCTTGGGTATTTATTCCAGGGAAAACATATTTTCATGCAAAAAGTTGCACACAAATGTTCACAGCAGTTTCATTTATAATATTAAAAAAAACCTAGAAACTATCCCAATGTCCTTTGAGAGATGTATGGTTAAGTAAATTGTAGTATGTCCATACTATGGAATATTACTTAGCAATAAAAAGTCACACGCAACTCGGATGAACATCAAGGATTTTATCCTGAGTGAAAAAAGCCAGTTGTAAAAGGATGGACATATACTGCATGATGCTATTTATGTAATACTCATGAACTAACAGACATGGAAAACAGATCGTGATTGCCAGGAGTTAGGCTTGAAGGTCTGAGATGGCTGTAGCTAAAAGGGTGGCACAAGAGTGTCTTTTGATTAGTACCTTTAGGTATCTCAAATGTGGTTGTGGTTACACAAAGCTATACGAATGACAAAAACCACATAGAGCTATGCACATATGTACACGAATGAGTGCATGTGTAACTGATGATGTCTGCTTAGGCTCCATGCATCATCCCAATGTCAGTTTCCTGGTTTTGATATTGTACTCCAGTTATGCAAGATGCTAACACTGGTGGAGACTGGGTGAAGGGTGCAGGAGGCCTCCCTGTACCTTTATTTCCAACTACCTGTGAATCTGTCATTATTTCAAAATAGAAAGTTTAAAAAGTCGGTGCAATGGTTCATTTTAGGTGCCAACTTGACTGAATTAAGGAATACCTGGAAACTTGGTAAAGCATTATTTTTGGGTGCGTCTGTGAGAGTATTTGCAGGGGAGATTAGCATGTAAGTCTGAGTGAAGTATGTGGGAGGATCCACTCTCAATGTGGATAGGCATCATCCAACTTGCTGTGAGTTCAGAGAGAACAAAAACAGAGAAGAGGTGGATACATCAGTCTATCTGCTGGAATTAGAATACAGTCTTCCTCTTTTGTCCTGGGAAAACTCCAGGCTCCTCGGCCTTTGGACTTCAAGATACACACCAGCCTGCTCGTTACCCTGGTGGGTTCTCAGGCCTTTGGCCTTGAACTAAGAGTTACACCACCTTCTTCTTGGTTCTGAGGCTTTCAGACTTGGACAAAGCCAGGCTACCAGCATCCCGGTGAGGTGGGAGGCAAGATTTGACTCCAGAGGCGGGGCTTGGACGTAGGATCTAATTGAGGACTAGCTAAAACAGGGAAGGGGTGGAAGCAGCTTTCCCACCAGTGCGCCCTGTCAGTTTACCATTACCATGGCAACACGTAGGAGTTACCACCCCTTTCCATGGCAATGATCCAAGGACCCCAAAATTACTACCTCTTCCCTAAAATTTCTGCACAAACCACCCCTCAATCTATATGTAATTAAAAGTAAGTATAAATAAGACTACAAAACTGCCCTGAGCTGCAACTCTCTGCCTATGGGGTAGCCCTGTTCTGCAGGAGCAGTCATGGAGCTATAACACTGCTGCTTCAATAAAACTGTCTTCTTCTACCCTACTACTGGCTCACCCTTAAAATTCTTTCCTGGGTTAAGCCAAGAACCCTCACAGGCTAAGCCCCACTTTGGGAGTTGTCTGCCCTGCTGCACCAGGGTCTCCAGCTGGCCTGTGGTGGGACTTCAGCTTCCATGATCTTGTGAGTCAATTCCCCAAATAAATCTGCCACCCCCCCCACCCCCCAGCCCCATCCTATTGAGTCTGTCTCTTTGGAAAATGCTGACTAACAGAGTTGGGCTCAAAACCAGCATGACCAGTCATAGAAGCCCTGCAACATTGTCTCACCATATGTTCTGAGACATTTTCACTGCTGCTGCTCCCTATAAATGAACAGAGTCCATGGAAACTTCAATAAGGCATTCTTTGCCGACTGTGTGTATTCACAGAGGAACTAATGGCATTTGTTCTTCGTATTTTCTGAAACTTGATGTTGTCATGTGGCTGGATGTCCTCACCCCAGCTTTTCTTCCTCCGTGGGATGGTGATGATGGTGTATGTTTAAAAGAGTTCTCTCTGATTTCTCTCTCTCTCTTGTTAAAACTTCTCTTCATAGCCCCAAATAAAAATGCTCATTGCATCTTTCCTTTTACCTGCCCCATTTTGGAATGAGAACGTAAAGCCTTTGGGTCCCCTGAATGTAACTTATGCATTTTATGTTCCAAAATTTATTGAAGCATCTGAAGATTGAGCATTTCATCTGCTCAGGGGTGTCTTGAGATTCTAAGCAGCCAAGAAATCCTAGGACGTTCTCTTGTATCTTTTCCATGGTGAGTAACCTTGTGTTCAGTGGAGAAGAGAGAAGAAGACACATCAATTATACACAACTATTCTTTGGAATGCCTGAGTGTCCATTTATCCTTCTCCCTTGGGTGGGGGAAACCACTTAGTCATTACTAATAATGTTAAATAATACAAAATGCCAACATACTGGTACTTTCGAATACTGACAGAGACCAGTAATGTAACTTAGGCACAATTTTAAAGCCACAAGTCCTCCAGTATTTGTCTTATTGGAACAAATCACTTCCCCTTAGATTTCCATAAAGCCTCAAAGATGATAACAAAAGACAATGTCATTTCTTCCTTGTATGGAGAGAAGAAATAAAGTCAGAGAGCCCTAAGTTTCCTGAATGGATGACCAGTCAATATTATATGAGAAGAGCAAAATCCATCTCCTTAACTGGGCCCCTCATTCACCATTTATGAGGTTCTCAGGGCTTTGGTATCAGCTGTGGTCACAATGTCCCATAGTAAGGAGACATACCTATTCATTCTGGGAGAGAAGATATCTCGTGGTATTTCTGATATAGCGCCTTGAATTCTTGAAGGAAAAAAAATTGGTTTATGTCAATGCCAGGGCACTGGTGTTACTACTGAAGTTCTAAATCTTAGGGATGACTTAGAAAAGGCCTGAAGACCAAAGCCAGTAAGTGGAGGTTTTTTTAAAACACCACAGATGGCTTCCCCTCCCCCCACCTTTTTTTTTTTTTTTTTTTTTGAGGGAAAAAGAGAAGAAGAAGGGGAAAAAAAGAAAAAGAGGGAAAAAGGAATATTACTTCATTCCTAAAATGGGTTTCAATAATGGCCGATCAATATTTTGAGTGTTTAAAGTGGTTAATGCATATTTTATGTGTTTAAAATGGAGACCTCTATTGTGTTTATTTGTTCTGGCTCTGAGTTCAAGTCCTGGATATCATTATCAATTTGTTGTCTCATTGAATCTAAATCTCATTATGGGTCTTATGTATCTGGGTGTTAAGATCTCTTATTGTTGCATTAATCCTTTTACCCTTGCATCCTTGTAGCTTTGAAATCTATTTTATTAAGTGTGAGAATTGCAACTCCTGCTTTTTATTTATTTAGTTTTGCTCTCCATTTGGTTGGTACGTTTTTTTTTCCAACCCTTTATTTTGAGTCTATGTATATCTTTGGATATACCGTTAGATTTTGTCTGTATCTTTTGATTGGGAGATTTGGTCGATTTAAATTTAGGGTTGTTGCCGTTTGATATTAACTGGCTATTTTGTCCTTTTGTTGATAAAAATTCTTCTTTATGTTAATGCTCTTTACTTTTTGGTGTATTTTTAGAAAGGGTCATACTGGTTGTTCCTTTCTGTGTATAGTGCTTCTTTTAGAAGTTCTTGTAAAGCAGGCCTGGTGGTAATAAAATCTCTGAGTACTTGCTTGTTCCTAAAAAATTTTATTTTTCCTTCAAATGTAAAGCTTAAATTGGCAGGATATGAAATTCTGGGCTGAAAGTTCTGTTGATTAAGTATATTGAATATTGGCCCCCACTCTCTTCTAGCTTGTAGGGTTTCCGTTGAGAGATCTGCTGTAAGCCTAATAGGCTTACCTTTATGGGTAACTTGATCTTTCTCTCTGGCTGCCCTTAATATTTTCTCCTTCGTTTCGATCTTGGTGAATCTAACGATTATGTGCCTTGGGGTTGGTCTTCTTGAGGAATATCTTTGTGGTGTTCTCTGTATTGCCTGGGGTTGAATAGTGTCCTGCTTTGCTAAATTAGGAAAATTTTCCTGGATAATGTCCTGGAGAGTATTTTCCAGCTTGAATTCATTCTCTCCGTCACATTCAGGTACACCAATCAAGCGTATATTAGTTCTTTTCACATAGTCCCATATTGCTTGGAGACTTTGCTCATTCCTTTTTATCCTTTTTTCTCTATTCTTGTCTTGTTGTTTTGTTTCATTAAGTTGATCTTCAACCTCTGATACCCTTTCTTCTGCTTGATCCATTCGGCTGTTTAAGCTTGTACATATTTCACTAAGTTCTCGTGTTGTATTTTTCAACTCCATAAGTTCATTTGTATTCCTCTCTATATTGTCTATTCTTTTTAACATTTCATCTAACCTTTTTTCCAAGTTCTTAGTTTCTTTACATTGGGTTAGAACAAGTTCCTTTAACTCCCAGAAGTTTCTTATCGTCCACCTTTTAAAGCCTACTTCAGATAATGGAACACAGTCCTTTTCCATCAGGGCTTGTTCCGTTACTGATGAGTCCTTTTCCATCAGGGCTTGTTCGGTTGCTGATGAGTCCTTTTCCATCAGGGCTTGTTCCGTTGCTGATGGGTTCTGATTTTGAGTATACTCGGCCTTCTTAGGCTGTTTTTTCCCCTTCATTGTAGATGAACCGCCTTTCTAATTAGTTTTCTGAGTCGACGTCCGACTTATTGATTCCCAGTGCTGGGATCCGAGCAATCCACTGTGGCAGCCTAAATAGCAGCGGTGAGACTGATGGTGCTCTTCTGCCCAGGAATCTCTGGTCTGGCTTCCCTCTTGAGTCCGTAACAAGCGGCTCTGACTTCCCGGAGCTCCAAACTCCAGTCAGTAGGGGAAGCAGTCCCGTTGGCTCTGCATGAAGAGCTGCTGCACCAAGACGCCGGCAAAACCGCTGCGGCGGCCACAAGAGTCACGCTGGCGACCCGTGGGGCTCCTCCACTGGGAATCGGCTGATCGGTGAGTGACGAAAATTCGTCCAAGAGTGTGGCGTCGTCTCGTTCTCTGGGCTTTCACTGGGAGCTACAATCCTGAGCTGTTAGTGGTCGGCCATCTTGGATCCTCCCCCCACCTTTTTAAGGCTCATTCCTAAATGAAGCAAACCAACCACATACTGAATCTTATACCATTCATCCCTGTACATTCAGCCTTTCTTTCTTTCTTCCTTTTCTTTTTTTTGAGACAGCGTCTCGCTCTGTCAGCCAGGCTGGAGTGCAGTGGCAGGATCTTGACTTACTGCAATCTCCATCTCCCAGGCTCAAGCAATTCTCCTGCCTCAGCCTCCCGAGTGGCTGGGATTACAGACATGTGCCACCACACCTGGCTAATTTTTGTATTTTTAGTAGAGGCGGAGTTTCACCATGTTGGCCAGGCTGGTCTCGAACTCCTGACCTCAGGTGATCCATCCGCCTCAGCCTCCCAAAGTGCTCTGATTACAGGTGTGAGCTGCCGCACCTGGCCGCATTCAGCCTTTCTTAATAAATTAAGGGGTGAGGGAAGGTGCTACCAGATATTTTTCTCAAACTGACACATAAGTTATGAAACTGACACATAATAGCTTTGCTACCAAGATGTTTTAGCTGTTTGTGCTTAACAGGTTTGTGCCTGTTAGCTTTGCTTGCTTTGGATGGTTTTTCTTTTCTATTTATTTATTTATTTTTTTGTAGAGACGGGGTTTCACCATGTTGGCCAGGAGGTCAATCTCTTGACCTTGTGATCTGCCCACCTCGGCCTCCCAAAGTGCTGGGATTACAAGCGTGAGCCACTGCGCCTGGCCTTCTTTTCTTTTTTTTGAGACAAAGTCTTGCTCTGTCACCCAGGCTGGGGTGCAGTGACGCAATCTTGGCTAATTGCAACTTCTGCCTCCCGGATTCAAGCTATCTTCCTGCCTCAGCCTCCCAAGTAGCTGGGACTACAGGTGCCCACCACCACGCCTGGCTAATTTTTTGTATTTTTAGTAGAGACAGGGTTTCATCATGTTGGCCAGGCTGGTCTCAAACTCCTGACCTCGTGATCCACCTGCCTTGCCTCCCAAAGTGTTGGGATTACAGGCGTAAGCCACCAAGCCCAAACTGGATGGTTTTTCTTTTAACGATGGTTACATTTCGGGTGCTGTTTAGGGATCTTTCCGGTACTCTCTCTAGGCCGAACACAGATAAACTCTGTGTGTGTCTGGGAATATAACATGAGTGCCGATGTACCTGCCAGTCTATCTCAGATGCCCTGCGGTCATAGTGGGGTTTGCGATCCACAAGCCTCTTCAGAATGCCCTGGTTTTCCACGGTGATTCTCACTAGCTCGCGGTTCCTTGTTTCTCTGTTTAAGCTGAAAAACACAAAACCCCGACATGGGTGAAGAAGGAAATGTTCATCTTCACGAGTGGGGGAGATGAAGTCATGAGATTATAAATGCCAGGCTGCCTAAGTGCAGGGAGTAAACTGTCCTGCTGAGCCCACAGCCCCCTGGGGCAGCTTGCTGATCTGCACTGCACTCTGGGAAACGTGACAGCATTTGCAGGTTTATATCAGTGGTCCTCAGCCCTGTTGGCCATAAGAAGATTCTACTTTAGGTCTGAGGTGAAACTTGGGCATTGGCATTTTGTTAGAATTCCCCAAGGATTATAATGTAAAACCAGGATTGGGGGAAGGTCTCCCTATGGATAAATCACAAATGGTTGGCCACAAGTTTTGGGTCACCTCACTCCTCTCAGCTTTCAACTTATACCAGAATATACCAGGATATAGGAACAGCATCTTGACCACCTCCTTCCTCCAACAAAATTCTTTTTTTTTTTTTTTTTTGAGACAGAGTCTCACTTTTGTCACCCAGGCTGGAGTGTGGTGGCGCGATCTCAGCTCACTGCAACCTCTGCCTCCCAGTTCAAGCGATTCTCCTGCCTCAGCCTCCCGAGTAGCTGGGAGTTCATCTTCTCTTCCTAGCCTCACTTCCGAAATGAGGCACCCAGACTCCTCTGTGAGGTGTCTAGCTGTCCCCCTGACAAGTTGTCATAGTTACCCAGTTATGACATCAGGTACAGGTCTCAGGAAAGGAGTGGGAGTAGTGGAGCGTGCTGGCTGCCTCGGGGCTTCTGTGTTTGATGCTAACCTAGGTTCAAGTCAAGAAGAAGGTCAAGGGACTAGAAACCTTTTCCCCCTGCTTAGAATACAGATGCTGCCAGACAACATCAGAAGGAAAGGAGTGTGCGCGGGGAGGGGTGGGCAGGCACGGGGTGGGGTGAGGGATACAGAAATTCCAGCCTTGGTTACACATCTTGGGCTAAGTAGTCTCCACTGCAATAGCTCCCCTGAAGGTGCAAGACCACAGGTTTTTAGGGGAGGAGAAAGTTGACCCTAATGATAATCTGATGCAATTTGTTTGCAGACGAGGAAACTGAAGACCGCAGCAGCAGTGCTACTCAAGAACCACGTTGGTGGCAGGGCTGGGGTCAGGATGTGGATTTCCTGAATTCAAGGCCAAATTTGCTCTTTTGCAAGAAGGAAACTACCAGTTTTTCATGGCAGTGGGGGAGGGTGGCTTTCCTGCAGGACAGACACTGTCTTTTGTACTTAGTGGGAGTTCAGGAAATGCTGAGTGGCTTATGGTGGGCTGGCATCTGCTCCAGGAAGGACTGCAGGAGCCTGATTTATCTCCACGCCAGCACAGGGCGTAGCACCCACTGGGCGCTCAGCGCATTTGCTAATGAAGGACCAACACATTGAGTGCTCAGGATGTGCAGTGCTGGGTTCCTTCCTTGAATGTCACATTTAACTCTTCCAGCAACCCTAGGAATTAGGTACTATTACTACACCCTCCTTTTTTTTTTTTTTTTTTTTTATCAAATAGGTTAGGTAATTCCTCGGAATTCCTAGGCTGATTGCTTTTAAGCACGACGCTCTCAATGAATGTTGACAGCAGACGCGCCCCAGAGTAGAACTTCTCAGACTTTGATCTTCTTAGGGACCTCCTGGGGTCCGTGAAATGTCCACTCTGATCCAGCAGGGCTGGGCTGCGGGGATTTTGGCGAGGGCGCGGGAGAAGCCTCCGCAGCAGGAAGCAGCTCCGGAGCGAAACGCGGTCGTCCCTGTAATCCAGAAAGACTAAAGCGACCCCTAGGTATACCCCGCAATGGAAACGTTTATGGGCCCTGCATTTGGTTCGGGGAAGGAAGCGACCGCGCTTCCCAGTTCACAAAAATACACCAACGGCCTGGACCGGGGTGGGGCGAGGACCCCCGAGACTCGAGGGCGGCGGCGTCTCCCCCTGGGGACGCGCCCAGGAGTGGCGCGCGGTGCCCCCGCGTCACAGCGCCCGCGCTCGACACTCCCCGAGCCCGGCGGGCCCGCCCCCGGGGCGGAACGGGGCGGCTCCCCGCGCGAGCCCCGCCCAGCTGACCCGCAGCTCTTCCCCTCGCTCGCTCCGCCGGGCGTGCAGGGCCCCGCCGTCGCCATGTCGGGCTCGTTCGAGCTCTCGGTGCAGGATCTCAACGACCTGCTCTCGGACGGCAGCGGCTGCTACAGCCTCCCGAGCCAGCCCTGCAACGAGGTCACCCCGCGGATCTACGTGGGCAACGCGTGAGTCCCCCTCGCGGGCCGCGACCCGCCGCCCCTCCCGGGACGCCCCGCCCACCCGAGGCTGGGGTGGGGGCGTCGCGAGGCGTGGGTCAGGGGAGCCGGGGCGCTGTTGCCCCTCCAGGAGCCACAGCCGGGGCTTGGGAGGGGGCTGGAGTCGACGCCCACCCCCGCGCGTGGGGCCGAGGGACCGGAAACCTGCCCGGCCGGGCGCGGCCCTTCCCGGTCGCAGGGTGCACGGAGCCGGGGGGTCGCGCTGTTGGGGCTTTGCCTTGGGCGGGCTCGGGGCTACCAGGTTCACTTAACAGGTGGCCCTCGGCCGCCCGGCCGGTCTCCTGCCCGCGCGTCATGTGACAGCTGCCTGGTTGTGCAGTGAGGTCACCGCGGAATGTCTGCCTTCGCCGCCATGGCAACGGGCCGACGTCACAATTCGGGCGTGGAATTTTCCTGGCCCGGCAGTCCCGGATCAGGGAATTTAAACACCCCAAACGAGGGAGTCCGGGGAGCTGGGCCGGGATTTCCAGGCCTCTTCTCCCACCTTCCAGATGTGGTTTGATTTACATGAGATTCTAGAACGGTCCAGTGATAAGCCCCCTAAGGACCTGAGCCACCACCTAGAAAAGGCTCTTGGCCTTACATCCCCAGGAAATGCATTTATTCTTGATCATTTATGAGTTCTTCTTACCAGATTGATTACCCCATTTTCTATTACTCAAACTACTAGTAAGATTTTTTTTATTTAAATTTAAATTTTTTTTCTAATGAGAATGTCTAATCAGCAGGAGGGAACCGGTGTTAACATTCTGAGATGTGAAATAGGACCCGCGAGAAAGAATAGGTTAGGCCGGAGGCGGTGGCTCAAGCCTGTAATCCCAGCACTTTGGGAGGCCGAGGCGGGTGGATCACGAGGTCAAGAGATGGAGACCATCCTGGTCAACATGGTGAAACCCCGTCTCTACTAAAAATACAAAAATTAGCTGGGCACGGTGGCGCGTGCCTGTAATCCCAGCTACTCAGGATGCCGAGGCAGGAGAATTGCCTGAACTGAGGTGGAGGTTGCGGTGAGCCGAGATGGCGCCATTGCACTCCAGCCTGGGTAACAAGAGCGGAAACTCCGTCTCAAAAAAAAAAAAGAAAGAATAGATTAGCATGCCAGGACAGCCTCGGAAAGGCTCGGGCTGGATTTTCATGAGACTCTGAGTACCCAGTTACCAAAATCCTAAGCTCCATGCCTCAGCCCAAGGATGGCATGTTGAAAACTCAAAACTAACCCTCCTCCCATTTCAGAGGAAGAAATGGTGGCTCAGAGTGTCTGAGGAACATACAGTGTCTGAGGACAGGGTCCATGTCTTGTTCGTGTCTGTATTCCTTGACCTCTGCTAGGACCTGCTGCTTAGCCTGCCAAAAGACTGCCACAGAAATGGGGGTCATCGTGGAACTAGAAGGGGTTCAGTTTCTCATCCGTTCCATCATTCAGTCACTAGTCTGAGCACCTACTGTGTGTCAGGCACTGTACAATGTTCATTCATAGTAGAGATAGTAATAATGATAACGGTACATTTGTTGAATGTTGAATTATTAATAGTATTAGAGAAGGGAGATGGACGGGAGTGACTCTTCAAAGTGTATTTTTCTATCAGCCACTGCTTTACAGTCTTGCGCAGTGTCCTAAGCAGGAACAGAGAAAACAGAGTCCTACAGTGTCAGCCAAAGGCTTCAGGAATTGCGAAGCTCTGGAGACACCCTCCTGCCCGAGGTAGCAGGTGGGCCTTGTTAGCCTCAGGAACCCTGCCTGCTCAGGCAGCTTGGCCATTCAGCTGTCACCACTTCCCAAGTGGAAACCAAGGTTGTACACACCTGGTGTAGCCATCGTGGCAACTGCTGATGGCTACTGTAGAAAGTACATCCCTTGCCCTCTAAGCACATCTGACCTTGACTTGGCCAGTGGTATGAGGGCTGCTCAGCAGGGAGGATCAGTGGGCACCAGGCACCAAGAGGACTTGGGCTCCAGCCCCTTAACAAAATCAGGGCTGTAGCCGTGTCCTCACACAGCAGACACTAGAGCCTGTGTAAGCCACATTTGCCAGGTGTTCGGGGTTTTGCAGCAGATGTGGGCATGAGAGACAGTGAGGTGGAAGATAGAGTGGGGCTGGATGTCGGAAGAAAGGAGATCTCCTCCCAGCTCTGCCGCCAGCAGCACGTGGCCATCCCTCTGCCCATCCTGTTGGGTCAGAGTTCAAGCTCTGTTCAGTGGGGATACTGCCATCCTTGTTCCTCACAGGGCTGCTCATAGTGGGCAAACAAGATCACATAGGAGGTGGCATTTTATAAAGTATAAACTGCCATTTGGACTGGGATGTTTTGTCAGATGAAATAAAGGGGCCTTTTCACCATTCAGATCAATTATTATTATTTTAAAACCTTTTTTTTTTCTTTTTTAGAGACGGAGTCTTGCTCTGTCACCCAGGCTGGAGTGCAATGGCACAATCTTGGCTTATTGCAACCTGTACCTCCCGGGTTCAAGCGATTCTCCTGTCTCAGCCTTCCAAGTAGCTGGGATTACAGGCGTGTGCCACCACTCCTGGCTAGTTTTTGTATTTTTAGTAGAGACAGGGTTTCACCATGTTGGCCAGGCTGGTCTCGAACTCCCAACCTTAGGTGATCCACCCGCCTTGGCCTCCCAAAGTGCTGGGATTACAGGCATCAGTCACCATGCCTGGCCTTAAATTATTTTGTAACTTCCCATAGTTCTGTTATGGCCACTTGCTCCCCAAATACTAAATCATCCAAGACAGTGTTGGAAATGTGGCCAGTAGGATGTGGCAGGTAGGATCCCTCTAGAAGGCAGGGAGGGGCTCCCTGGCATGTGACGGGTTTATTCTTCTGCACTCATTCACCACTTATTTATCCAGCACCTACTATGTAGCAGGTACTGTAGCAGGTGGCAGGGAAACAGACTTGACGTTGACATGGGTCCTCTCCCAAGGAGCTCACAGCCTGGATGTGTAAACACAGAAGCACAGTCAAGCATTAGAATCGTAGTGTTCACTACAGTGTCAGACTCTGTCCGTGGAATAGCCCACTTACTACTCATAATAACCTCGGGGAGAAGGCACTGTTACCCCATTTTACGGAGAAGGAAACTGAGGCACAGAAGGCTTAAGGCTTAAGGTTGCCTGGCTAGTAACTGGGCTGGAGGCAGACCCAGTTATTCTGGTCCCAGAGCCCATTTTTAGCCAGTTGGCTAAGTACACCCACACCACAGCTTAGGGAGCATGGGGCCACATGGAATGGATGGGAGACAAATGCTGTGGAGGGTGTGAAAGATGAGAGGGCGCATATCTCCAGAGAGGGTGGGAAAGAGCGTTCCAGACAGAGGGGACAGCGTGGCTATGAAACCACCAGTCTATTTGGGGAAGTGCTGGCAATTCGATATGGCCTGAGTGAGGAAAGAGGCAGGAGAAGCTGGCAGGGGCCAGAGCATGGAGGGGTTCCTGGCTTTGCCAAGCAGCTTAGATCCTTCTCCATCTTCCTCCTGCTGGGGCTGCCATTTGGTTGGTTCATCATCCCCCCAATTGTCTCCCATCCAGGTCTGTGGCTCAGGATATCCCCAAGCTGCAGAAACTGGGCATCACCCATATCCTGAACGCGGCTGAGGGCAGGTCCTTCATGCACGTCAACACGAATGCCAACTTCTACAAGGACTCCGGCATCACCTACCTGGGTATTAAGGCCAATGACACACAGGAGTTCAACCTCAGCGCTTACTTTGAAAGGGCTGCTGACTTCATTGACCAGGCTTTGGCGCAAAAGAACGGTAAGGGACCGGCTGCCAGGAAAAGATTGGAGGCAGCTTTGAAGGACCGTCCCTGTAGAAAACAGGCCCACAACGGGTATCTTTTTGTAAATCCCCTCATTTCCTGTCTTCTGTGGTCAATGACAGAGCTGTGGGTCTCTCTTTGCTCACCTGGCTGCTTGTCCAGTGGACCCAGGTGTCACAGGATGTGCAACTCATTCACGCAGCTGGCAGCCCCAGGGTCCTTGCGTTTGATTGCACTTTGGCTGGGGCTCGGTTTCCAGTTGCTTACACGCCCCCCATTTAAACAGCTGTAATGATGAGGAAAATATGCTAATGTGCATGGTGAGAAGGCCTGAGGTGAAGGAGCTAGGGGGCTGGTTGATCCGGGGACGGTTGATTCGGGGGCTGATTGATTCAGTAGCTCCGGGGTGGCATCTGGACCAGGTCCTTTTCCCTTTTTTTTTTTTATTTTTGAGACAGAATCTCCCTCTGTTGCCCAGGCTGGAGTGCAGTGTTGTGATCTCAGCTCACTGCAACCTCTGCCTCCTGGGTTCAAGCGTTTTCCTGCCTCAGCCTCCCAAGTAGCTGAGACTACAGGCACGTGCCACTGCGCCTGGCTAATTTTTGTATTTTTAGTAGAGATGGGGTTTTACCATATTGCCCAGGATGGTCTCGATCTCTTGAACTCCTGATCTGTCCACCTTCGCCTCCCAAAGTGCTAGGATTACAGGTGTGAGCCACCACGCCAGGGGGCCCTTTCTCTTTCTCTCTTCTGCCACCTCAGTGTTGGCTGCTCCTCTCATGGTCCCAAGATGGTATCAGGTTATCCTCTCCCAGTAGGACAAAGGGCAGCAGATGAGGTACTGCAGCCATCTCTTCCCATGTTTTTCTCTCTCTCCATTTTTTTTTTTAAGTCAGAGTTTCACTCTTGTTGCCCAGGCTGGAATACAATGGCACGATCTTAGCTCATCACAACCTCCACCTCCCGGGTTCAAGCGATTCTCCTGCTGCAGCCTCATAAGTAGCTGGGACTACGGCGAGCACCACCATCTGGCTAATTTTTCTATTTTTAGTAGAGATAGGATTTCTCCATATTGGCCGGGCTGGTCTCAAACTCCCAACCTCAGGTGATCCACCCATCTTGGCCTCCCAAAGTGCTGGGATTATGGTGTGAGCCACCGTGCCCGGCCACTCTTCTCTTTTTTAAGGAGACAGAGTCTTGCTATGTTGCCTAGACTGGTCTTCTCCAACTTCTGGGCTCAAGCAATCCTCTCACCTCAGCCTCCCAAGTAGCTGGGACTACAAGCAGACGCCACCCTGCCCGGCCTCTCTCTTTTTCTAAGAGCAAGTAAAACATTCCCCAGAACCCCCCCCCACATCTCACTGGCTAGCGATTCACGTGACTGCCTGGCAAGGGGAAACAGGGTAGCAGTGGTCAGCTTAGGTTGGCAGTCAGCAAAGCACAGGCCCCCCTGGGCAAATCTTCCAGCCACTTAAAAAATAACTTTCTGCAGCCTCCAAGTGGAAGGTGAGACTGCGGAAGAACTACCAAGACGCTGGCAGTCGCCAAGGCATTCCGACAAGACACCCTAGGAGGCCGCAGAGCAGACATCAGCTGAGGCTGGGCCGCTTGCCCTTTCTCCCTTTCTGCTTTTAGCTGTTTTCCTCAGCACCTTCCTTTACCTCTCCCTCCCTCTGTACCCCATACCCTCCAGGGAAAGGACCCCACGAAGTGTGATCAGCCTTGCCTCTACTACACTGATGCTTCTTGGGCCTAGCAGCCTTGCGTCAGAATGATTGCCAGTACACAGAATGTTCTAGACCACTGGACAGCGCACGCTCAGGGCTCAGAGAAAAGCTTCCCTTGGGGAGAATCTGCAGACTTTGCTGACAGGCCCCTCACGGTCCTTCCAGGTCACCCCCTCCACTCTAGCTGCACTGAGCTCCTCACCCTGTGTGGACACGGGCTGGCTGAAGGGGAAGGATTTTGCTGTTCTCGTGTAGTATCAATTGGTCATTCATTCGTGGAATTTTGAGTTCTGCGACTTTGTTTCCTCTTTCCAAACAACTAGGAACATGCCCTTTTTTTCACCTCCTGTCTCAGTCCAGGTGTGCTGGGTTTTCAGTCTGAAAAATTTTCTCTGCCTCTTCCTACCCTGTGCTCTGGCAAACTCCACCTCGTCCTTGGCATGGTGGCCTCTCTTCCATGAAGTCTGCCCTCAGCCTGGGTCCACTTTGTTCCTTGACTGTCTCCTTAGCCCCTGATGTAGCATCAGGTACACAGCATGTACACTGCAAATGATTAATGAGCAAGTGATGACGAATCCCACGGGCTCTAATGCCAAGTATAAATGCTTCTAAGAAAGAGAGGCCAAGTGAGTCAACAGAAATATGCTGGCCTCCGACAGTGTGTGGGACCCAGGGACTCATCACAGAGAGCTGGGTGGGGTGACTGAGGTGCTCAAGAGGGAGGAGCCACTTCCAGCTGGGAAAATCAAGGGAGGCTTCGTGGAGGAGATGGCATCTGGGCAGAGCCTAGGGTAATGAGAGGTTGAACTGTCCCCTTTCCCAGTAGGCTCTGTGTGCACTGGGTCTACATGCAAAATATGTTCTAGATGGTGAGGTGGCTGCTCTGCAGAGGGTCTCATTCCTAGGGTGGGGCAGCGGAGGCCCCACTTTGAATATTTTGGTATAGGCCGGAGGGTGAATAGGCAGGAAAGGGGAGGACTCCTGCTTCTTGATTTGGAAGGCATTGGGAAAATAGAGTGGTGTTTTGAGGGTAGGGTGATGGGAGCAGAAAAGACTGTTGGACTCTGGGCTAGCAGATTTCTTGCCAAACAATGCCCTTATAGAGGTGTTAGTAGGTAATAATTCACTCAGCTAGTCAGCAAATATTTATTTAGCACATAGTGAATGCTAGAGAATATAATGCATCCAAAAATCAATGCCCCATATTTCTTACGGTTTTTTTTTTTTTTTTCGGACATAGTCTCGCACTTGTTGCCCAGGTCCAGGCTGGAGTGCAGTGGTTTGATCTCGGCTCCCTGCAACCTCCACCTCCTGGGTTCAAGCAATTCTCCTGCCTCAGCCTCCTGAGTAGCTGGGAGTAGAGGTGCGGGCCACCATGGCCAGCTAATATTTGTATTTTTAGTAGAGACAGGGTTTCGCCATGTTGGCCAGGCTGCTTGAACTCCTGACCTCAGGTGATCCATCCACCTCAGCCTCCTAAAGTGCTGGGATCATAGGCGTGAGCCACTGTGCCCAGCCATTTCTTGCTCTTAAGGAACTCATCTTCTGGGAGAGAAGAGTCGATCTGTGCATGGTTGGCAGTGACATGGGACCAGGGCTGCTATAGTTGAGGATGTACTAGGTGCCACCAGAGAGTCCTGGGTGATGTTTATTGAGTGCTCATGGATGCCGGGTGCTAGCCTAGGGGATTCATGTGTCGTTTCCTTTAATCCCAACCACCTGGGCAATGGGTACTATTGGCCAGATAAGAAAACTGAGGCACGTTGAGGTTAGGTGGATCACAAGTTAGTAACCAGCGTATTGGTCAGGATTCTCTAGAAAAAACAGAACAAATAGAATATACAGTTGGTCCTCTGTACCCGTGGGTTCCACATCTGTGGATTCAACCAACCGCAGACTGAAAATATTAAAAACAGCATAAAAGGATGTTATGTCTGTACTGAACATGTACAGACTTTTTATTCTTGTCATTCTCTAGATGATACAGTATAACTGTTTACATTGTATCGGGTATCAAGTCATCTGGAGATGATTTAAAGTATAAAGGAGCATGTGCACAGGTTATTTGCATATGTCATTTTATATCAGGAACTTGAGCATCTGTGGGTTTGGGTATCTGCAGGAGGTCCTGGAACTAATTTTCCCAGTGGATATTGTGAGATGATGTCTATTTATATATACACACACACACACACACACACACACCCCATATTAAAATATATATTTTTTTATTTAAAAACCTATAAATACATATCATATGATATACATATTTTACAAATATACATATAATTATATAATTGTATTTATATATTTAAATTTGTACAATTGTATAATTTATATAAAATATATTATTTAATATAAACATCTAATATAATTTTATAATTTATTATTTTATGTAATATATTAATTATAATTGATAAAATTATGTGATTATATATCTGCAGGAGGTCCTAGAACGAATTTCCCTGGTAGGTTTTGAGAGATCCTCTCTCTACACACACACACACACACACACACACACACACACACGTGTATATACATATATGCATACGCATATACATATACATACGTATATATATGTATGTATACATATGTATATGCGTATGCATATATGTATATACACACATGTATATGTATATGCATATGTATATACATATATATGTATGTGTATGCATATACATATGTATATGCATATACATACACGTATGTGTATAATATATGCACACACGTATGTGTACACATGCACACATGTATACATATATACACACTATTAAAATGTTATATATATACATACTTTTATAAAAATAAGTATGCATTATATATTTTATATATACTTATATAATTGTAATATATTTTATATATAATGCATACATAAATATATTAACATAAATATATAATAAAATTATAATTATATAATATAAAAATATATAATTACAATATATAATGTGGTTCATCAAACAGTTGAAGATCTAAATCTAAGTGAGTTAGATTGTGCCATTGCACTCCAGTCTGGGCGCTGCCCCCATCCGCGGCTCCCAGGGCCTCTGCCATGCAGGCTTTTTTTCTTTGAGATGGAGTCTTCCTCTGTTGCCCAGGCTGGCTCACTGAAACCTTCGACTCCCAGGTTCAAGTGATTCTTCTGCCTCAGGCTCTCGAGTAGCTGGGATTACAGGCATGCATCACCACACCCAGATAATTTTTTATCTTTACTAAAGATGGGGTTTCACCATGTTGGCCAGGCTGGTCTCGAACTCCTGACCTCATGATCCACCCACTTCAGCCTCCCAAAATGCTGGGATTACAGGTGAGAGCCACTGTGCCTGGCCCCATGCAGGCTTCTGACAGCACAGATGGTTTCGCCTCTCTCCTGCTCTGTGGGCTCTGTGTGCTGCTCTGTGTCATTCTGCTAAGTGGTAGGCTGCTCATTCTTTGTATTTATACTTTCTACTGGGACAGGCCTTTGGGGGCTCTAGCTGGGGCCGTGATGTCCAGTGCTGCCTGTGAACATTCTGGCCTGTGTATGCTGGTGAATGTGAATGCGTGCTCTGTTGGACCTGGGCCTGGGGGTGGGGTGCTGGGCTGGGGGGGTGCATGTGTTCAACTTGAGGAGACACTGCCGTGCCGTACAGCTTTCCAAAGTGGTTGTGCCAGTTCACACCCCACCTCCCCAGCCACACAGAAGAGTTCCTGTTGCCCCATATCCTCACCAGCACTTTGGGTTTTCCATCCTTTTCATTTTAGCCATTCTGGCAGGCACACGGTGGCGTGACATTGTGCTTTTCAGTTGCACTTCACAGAGGTGGTTTTTTTTCCCCCTGAAACAGAATTTCACTCTTATTGCCCAGGCTGGAGTGCAGTGGCATGATCTCAGCTCACCACAACCTCCACCTCCCAGTTCAAGTGATTCTCCTGCCTCAGCCTCCCAAGTAGCTGGGATTACAGGCATGCACTGCCATGCCTGGCTAATTTTGTACTTTTAGTAGAGACAGGGTTTCTTCATGTTGGTCAGGCTGGTCTTGAACTCCCCACCTCAGGTGATCTGCCCACCTCGGTGTGGATTATAGGTATGAGCCACTGCATCCACCCAACAGTAGGGGGCACAGACGTGGTCTCCTGTTTCCCAGCTCACTGCATCTTCCCTGTTTCTTCCAGGCCGGGTGCTGGTCCACTGCCGGGAAGGTTACAGCCGCTCCCCAACGCTAGTTATTGCCTACCTCATGATGCGGCAGAAGATGGACGTCAAGTCTGCCCTGAGCATCGTGAGGCAGAACCGTGAGATTGGCCCAAATGATGGTTTCCTGGCCCAGCTCTGCCAGCTCAATGACAGACTCGCCAAGGAGGGGAAGTTGAAACCCTAGGGCACCCCCGCTGCCTCTGCTTTTGAGGTCCGCCAGGGGAGGCCCTGGGCAAAGGTGTCCCGAGCTGCCATGTTTAGGAAACACACCTTCCCTGCTCCCAGCATCACAAGGCACCTGTCTACGAGTCTGTCCCAACACAGCCCTGGGTCACTTCCCCCACCCTGGGGAGCACATAAAGAAGCTTGCCAAGGGGGACATCCTTGCTCCCTGGTTGTCCTGTTTCTGTAACTTATGTCTTTTCCCTGAGATGGGGAATCAGAGGGGGAAGGCCTGTGGCCTGCATGCTTCCCGACGGCCCAGGGCAGGAGGCGTGTGGATGCGTAAGGCCTGGGACACTCACAGAGGGCCCTTACGACCTTTCCTCCCCCATCCCCAAATCCTCTCCAGTGGGGACCTCAACACCTTGAACCCTAGTAAAGGAACTATGCAAATGCAGGCCACTATCCCCACCACGTGTGTGCTCCCCACTGTCCCCACGGCCTTCCACACCCTGTGCATAGGCAGTGCTCTCATGTCTTGAGGTCCGAAGCTGGGGCGGGGGCGTCGGTCAGTTATGAGCGGATGGAGATTCCCAGAGCAAGGCTGCATTTGAATGATTTCATTAGGATGAATGGTCTCTATGCAAAGAGGCCCTTCGGTGGGCAAACAGATTCTCCTGGAGAACCCTCCTAAATCCATAGAGTTTTCAAAATGTGAATCTTTGGAAGCCTTGAGTTCAGAATCTGCTGCTGTGGTATATTTCCCTCGGACCTTATCTCAGTCACTTCATTTTCGAGAAGAGCAATGCCTTTGGCATGCTTTTTTTTCTTTCTATTTTAGAAAACAGGGTGTTGAAGTCTAGCCTATTCAAAAACCCCACCATTTGGAGAATTACAAGGGTTTTGTCCTGAATGATAGTGTTGGCAAGCCCAAGCCGCTGTGCTAAGTGCTTTTTGCCTTGGTTGCTATTCCAAGGACTGAAGGAGGAAGTTGGCCAGTTACATAGTGCGCGCCTGGGTGTGTGGGGGGTGTGCCTCTCAGAAACGCGGCCAGAGGACAAGCAGGGAAGTGAAAGGTCCCAGGCACACACCCTGGCCATTGCAGGTGGCTCTTCTAGCTCTCTGCTGCCAGCACAGGATCCCTGGAGTGACTCAGCCAGGCAGGCATGAGACATGGTGGAGTGTCCACATGGATCCTTTACTGGTAGCAGAGCGAAAAAACACAAGCAACCTTTTAAAAGACTTTGTAAGGATATATTGGAATGCACTAGCCCCCACATTTGCCAGAATAGAAGAGGTTTGTTTTAAACACAGCCTTGTTAGGATCGTATGTTACTGTTATTATGGATCGTGATTGTGATGCTGTTTATCTTCAGGGTCACTCTGGGCCAAGAGAAGGTCCTCAGCCATGCCCCCAGCACCGAGCACATAGGTGTCTGATAAAAGTTGAAGAAATTAAATGCTTTCTGAACACCAAATATATAAAGGGCATTGTTCTGGTAGGTGTATCATGCTCCCAGAAGCCTGAATCCGAGGTAGGATCACTTGCAAGGCCTTGTGAAGGAGTCTTACCTAACATGAAGGAAATACCAGGGACTTTCATTGACTATTTACAACTCAGTTCTACATTTAAGTTCAGGCAGTGTTAACATGCCCAGGTGGGAATGTGCCTTTTTCAGAGTTGGCCGAGAGCTGCTGGCTGGGACATGGAGAAGCATGTGGGCCATAAGGCCCCACTCCCCGCTGTGAAGGTCTCTGGTCACACAGGAGCAGCCCTAACCAGCCTGGTCATTTGCTGTCCCCTTTTCTCTGTGACCACAGCAGCCCTGAACAACTAGGATGTGTCTTCTCCAGAGAGTGAAAAGGGTGTCCAGATAGACCCACCTGAGTGAAACTGCCGTCCTCTAAACTGGGTGCCTCGCTGCACAACTTCCAGGTAGCCTTCCAGCCTCATCAAACCTGAGCCTCACAGTAACCCAGGAAAGTTAGTAGAGCTTGTTCTTGTATCGTGGCCTTTTTAAAAAAAGGAATTGAGGAGGTTCAGAACAGAACCCTTGGTGAAGTAGAGGAATGACTATAATGATAATATTTTAGCAGCATTTCTTTAACTTTGGCTGTTCAGAATGTTTGCAACAGCTAGCTAGCTTGCTTCCTTCCTCCCCTCCCCCTCCCTTCCCTTCCTCTTTCCTCCCCTCCTTTCCCTTCCCTTCCCCTCTCCTCCCCTCCCCTCTCCCTGGGTTGTCCAGCTCTATAAGGTGGAAATGGGCAAGATTTTAGGTAGACTGCTCCCTGAAGCTGGATTCTTTCATACGATACTCTCAAGAAAGGGGCTCCCTGGCATTTCCAGGTGTACTGCACATGCCCTTGATCCAGCTCCAGAGAAGCAAGTAAAAAGGGTGGGTCCCTCATAGGCTAGAATGTGCAGCTGTTTCTCCAGGTGAGATGTAGCACCCTAAGTCAGAGCTTTCTGCTCTGCTCCTGGAAGAGGCTAGGGAGCTGAGACTTGGGGCTCCCCTCCCATGTCCAGGCAGTGGTCACCCTACGGGACAGCCACAGCTGCTTAGGCGAACACAGCAGGTTGGTGTGGCTGCTTAACTAGGACCTTTCAAAAGCCTCTGGGGGCATGAGGGAGAAAAGGCCATTGGGAAAAGTACTGCCTTTCCTTTGGAACTACTTTTACGCTGACAACTTGGGATTTCCTGATAGTCCTTCACACCTAAAAACCCGTATTTACTTAACAAGATTTAGCTCCTAGTTCAAGTAAAATAAAAGTCTCTGGTGTAAGTGCCAACACATGCCCAGTTGTGGATGGGAGCTGTCCCTGGACAGCCTTCTACCCCCTGGGAAGTGGTGGAACAGGAACTCAGGGTGCCCCTACCCCCTCGCCAGACCTGATCCCTTTCTATGACTGACAGCACCATCCAGGCAAAATTAGAGCGCCAAATAGTTTTCTTCTCAATCTTAAAGCAGTATACCTTTCCATAGGCTGGTCTGTCCCTGCCACTCTGAGTTATCCAGAAACCACCACCTACAAATAAGGGGACTCATCTAGAAGACCGCTAAGGTCCCTTTTGCTCTGAGGGGTCTCTAATAATCCCCACTTGGAATTCAGCAACTTCAGGAAATTATGGGTAACGTGAGTCATAATATGATGGCCAGCAGGTGGCGCTGCCTTCTAACTATGGTGATGGATGGTTCGGAAAGGGAATGTTGGTGCCTTTTGTGCCACAAGATGCTACTGTTTTAATGGAAAAAAAAAAAAAAGCACTGACCTTAAATATGAAGACATGAGCTTTTCTTGAAGGAAATTTTCTTTTTCACAGAACTGGTGTCAAGAATCACTGAAGAGCCAACAGTGATGGTCCTTCCAAGTCAAGGTTTCATCCTGATTGGAAATAGAGGACATTTCAGGTTGAGAGAATAGATTGGTTGGAAACTTAACTCTGGTTGCCTCCTAACTCTGCCAGATTTTGGGGTAGTTTATGAACGAATGAATTTTCTAGACAGAAAAGGGAGAGCTACCAAATTGTTTTTTTAAAGGAAGTTTAATGTCCATTGTATCACAAATCAGTGTTAAAACACAAAAACTGTAGCCAAAATAAATGTCTTACATTACAAAGGTATTGTCTTTTTGTCCTTCTTATAGTTGGATTTTCTTTTAAGTTCTTAGGCTTACTTTTGTGTGTGTGTGCTTAGCTTTTATATTTGCTTTTTCTAACTTTTAAAAAATAATCATTTAAAACATAGCCGTCCTGAGCTAGTTACAGGTTCCGTGATGGTCCTGTTTATGCAGTAGATATTGATGAACATCTCTCCAGTACCAGAAATGTTCTGTTAGGAATATTCTTAGGTAGAATGGCCCACCTGAATGAGGGAGGTAAGATCTGTGCTCCTGGCCGGGCATGGTGGCTCACGCCAGTAATCCCAGCACTTTGGGAGGCTGAGGAGGGTGGTTCACTGAGGTCGGGAATTCAAGACCAGCCTAAGAAACCCCGTTTCTACTAAAGATACAAAAAATTAGCCAGGCATGGTGGCGCGTGCCTGTAATTCCAGCTATTTGGGAGGCTGAGGCAGGAGAATCGCTTGAACCCAGATGACGGAGGTTGTGGTGAGCTGAGATCGCACCATTGAATTGTAGCCTGGGCAAAGAGTGAAAATCCATCTCAAAAAAAAAAAAAAAAAAAAAAAAAGATTTGTGCTCCTAAGAAAGCAGGGGGCTGGGGTGTTCATCTCAAGGTAGCCTCACTTGATGACTTGGTGGCATTCTGGGATTTGAGTGATCCTGCAAATGTGCAGTCCCCAAACATATCCCCTTCCCCAGATGCCTTAAATTCTACTATTGGTGCTATGTTCCTTTGAATATAAAATCTTAGAGAAAGTGGGTGCCTTTTCCCTCAGACAGAAGAAGTCTGGGCAGAGAAAGCCCCTCGAGGTTCCTACTCCCTTCTATCACCTAAAGCAATTGGACTCACTCACTGTCAGACCTCTGACAATCTTTATGGTTCTACGTGAAATCTTAAAATAGAGCACTAAAATATAAAACAGGTAAAAGTTTTTAAAACCATTTTCATCACAGATAATACTATATGTACATAGTAATACACTTAAACAGTGCAAAAAGGCTTATAAGGAAAAGTCACTTGTTCCAAACCTTCAATTCTTCTCTCATAAGTATCTTTCCAGAAAAATCTCAAGCATATATAAGCACACACGTGCATACACGTGTGTATAGAGATATCTGTGCTTCGTTGCTTGTTTTGCTTATATTTTAGTTATTCATCTTAACAGCCACATAGTGTTCCACTGTGTATGGATATGCAAATAAAGACAAGGTGATTTGGACATCCCTCGATGCAGGCTACTGCCTAAAAGCAGAAGTTTGCCTTCCCAACCCAGATATTTCCTTTTTACCGCCTACCAGTGGGAGCAAAATCTGTTTTAAAATGTAGCCGGTAAGGAGAAGCCTCAGTTTCCATTAATTAGAGGTAGGGGCCTCCTCCAGAACTGAGGAGAGAATGAAACCAGATGACCTTTGAGGTTCCTTCCGGATCAAAGATTCTACAATCCCAAGAAGTCAAAGGAGCATCACACATTTTCCAAATCTGTCTTGTCTTTCAAAGTCTGGTCCACAGGCCACCACATCTTACCATGAGGATCCCAGACCCACCCCAGGGGAAAAAGATTGTTCTCTCCTTTGAAGACCCATAAGAAAATTGTCCTTTTAAAGAAATGCATCTGGTGAAGATGTGGAACCACAGGAACTCTTTGTTTCGGTGGGGAATGCAAAATGGTACAGCCCCTTTGGAGGACAGTTTGCAGGTTAGTTTCTTGCAAAATGAAACATACTTTTACTGCACAATCCAGCAGTTGTGCTCCTTGGTATTTATCAAAATGATTTGAAAACTTATGTTTACATAAAAACCTGCACACAGCCAGGCATGATGGCTCATGCTTGTTAATCCCAGCACTTTGGGAGGCTGAGGTGGGCAGATCATTTGAGGTTTGAGACCAGCCTGGCCAACATGGGGAAACCCCTTCTCTACTAAAATACAAAAATTAGCCAGGTGTGATAGTGTTCACCTGTAATCCCACCTACTCAGGAAGCTGAGGCAGGAGAGTCACTGGAACCCAGGAGGCGGAGGTTGCAGTGAGCTGAGATTGCGGCACTGCACTCCAGCCTGGGAGACACAGCAAGACTCCATCTTCAAACAAAACCACAAAAAAGCCCTGCACAGAATGTTTCACCACCTTCATTCATAATTGCCAGAACTTGAAAGCAACCAAGATGTCCTTCAGAAGGTGACAGTAGGTGACTAAACTGTCCTATGCCAAGAGGTTGGAATATTACTCAGTGCTAAAAAGAAATATGCTGTTGATGCCATGAAAAGACGCGGAGGAGACTCAAATGCATTTTACTAAGTGAAAGACACCAATCTGAAAAGACTGTGTCTAGGTATGATTCCAACTTTATATGACATCCTAGAAAAGGCAAAAAGGAAGGTACAGTAAGGTCAGTGGTTGCCAGGGGTTGGGGAAAGTCAGGGGAGGATGAACAGGCAGAGCACATAGTTTTTTTGGACAATGAAAATACCGACCATCCGTGACACTATAATGGTAGGTGTCTGTCATCATACATTTGTCCAAAGCCATAGGATGTACATCACTAATGCTGTAATGTAAACCACGGACTTCAGGGGATAATGATATGTCATGTAGGTTGATCAATCAGCAAATGCACCACTCTGGTGGCGGGATGTCAATAGTGGGGGTGGCTGTACATGTGTGAACACAGGAGGTACATGAGAAATCGCTGTACTGTCCCCTCAATTTTGATGTGAACCTAAAACTGTTCCAGAAAAAAATAAAGTCCTTTTAGGAAAAAGCATGTGAACGTTTTTTCAGTGGCACTGATCACCTTCCACCTCGCAGTGGAGTTGTTTGGATGCAGAATTTATTTCTTCCCTGGTATGCGAGCTCCTAGAGAGGAAGTGCGTGTGTCCCTTGCTTTATTAAATGTTTGGCAAGTGAACATAGGAAGAAGCAACTGGATAGAAACAAAAGATATAAATAATCACATGGAAAAACAGCTTTTCTAGAAATTAAGATACAACTATTCAATTTTTAAAAAATCGGCTGAGTGCAGTTGCTCCCGCCTGTAAGCCCAGAACTTTGGGAGGCCAAGGCACGTGGATCATCCAAGGTAAGGCGATCAAGATCAGCCTGGCCAACATGGCAAAACCCTGTCTCTACTAAAAAAAATACAAAAATTAGCCGGGCATAGTAGTGGGAGCCTGTAGTCCCAGCTACTTGGGAGGCTGAGGCAGGGAGAATTGCATGAACCCAGGAGGAGGAGGTTGCGTGAGCCAAGATCAGGCCACTGCACTCCAGCCTGGGTGACAGAATGAGACTTTGTTAAAAAAAAAAAAAAATCAACAGCCCCAACCCAGTATCAACAGTCTGATTTATGTGTTGAACTGAATTTCTCTCAAATGCATATATTGAAGTTGTAAGCCGCAGTACCTGAGAATGTGACTTTATTTGGAAACAGGGCTGTTACAGATGTGTTTCGTTAAGATGAGGTCATTAGGCTGGGCTTAATCTGCCTGGCGTCCTTAGAAAAAGGGGAAAATTCAAATACAGAGAGGATGCCATCTGAAGATGAAGGCAGAGACTGGGGCTGACTCTTCTGCAAGCCAGTGAATGCCAAAGCTCCTCAGCAGCCAGCAGAAGGCAAGGGCAAGGCCTTCCTCACATCCTCAAAGGAACCAACTCTGCATCTTGAACTCACACTCCTAAACTCCAGCTCTGCGACAGCTTCTGTTGCTGATCCCGCCCCGTGTGTGGTACTGACTGACGGCAGCCTCAGCAAAGTGCCACCTATGGGGGCCTCTGTGTTGTGGGCGAGGGCGGGGACCTGGCTGAGTTTTCTGGAAAACAGCCCTGCAATACCCTCATCAGACCCACCAACTTTTCACTCCCTCAGACACAGCATTCACTTTGAGAAATAACTCTAAAGTTTTTTTGTTTTACTTTGTGGAATACTACTCAGCCAAAAAAAGGGAAAAAAGGAACATGTTACTGATATGTACAACTTGGATAACCCTCCAGGAAATTATGCTGAGTGAAAAAAAATCCCCTAAGGCTACATACAAATTTATTCCATTTATATAACTTTTTTTTTTTTAACAGTCTCACTCTGTCACACAGGCTAGAGTGCGGTGGCTCAATTTCAGCTCACTGCAACCTCTACCTCCCAGGTTCAACTGATTCTCTTGCGTTAGCTTCCTAAGTAGCTGGGACTACAGGTGCGCACCACCACACCAAGCTAATTTTTGTATTTTTAGTAGAGACAGGGTTTTGCCATGTTGGCCAGGCTGGTCTTGAACTCCTGACCTCAAGTGATTCACCTGCCTCAGTCTCCCAAAGTGCTGGGATTATAGGCGTGAGCCACTGTGCCCGGGTGCATTTAGGTATCAGTTTTGAAGTGAAAAAAAAAAAAAAGACAGAAATGGAGATTAGAATAGTAGTTGCCAGGGGTTAGATGTGGGAGGGAGGTGGGTAACGGGAGAAAAACCTGTGGTCACAGAGCTGTGGTTTATCTTGGTGGATCCCCAAATTTACACGTGACAAGATTGCATAAGAACTAAGTATACACACACATGAATAGTTGTGCACACACAGAGTACAGGTAACACTGTGGGAGATGTGGATAAGATTGGCTAATTGTGTCAATGTCAATATCCTAGTTGTGATATTGTCCTGTAGTTTCGCAAGGTGTTATTGTTGCGGGAAACTGGATAAAGAATACATGGAGTCTGTATTCTTTCTTTCTCTTTCTTTCTTCCTTCCTTCCTTCCTTCCTTTCTTTCTTTCTTTCTTTCTTTCTTTCTTTCTTTCTTTCTTTCTCTCTCTCTCTCTCTCTCTCTCTCTCTTTCTTTCTTTCTTTCTTTCTTTCTTTCTTTCTTTCTTTTTTTTCTTTCTTTCTTTTTTTGAGACAGGGTCTCACTCTGTTATCCAGGCTGGGGTGCAGTGTCACAATTGTGGCTCACTGCAGCCTCAACCTCAACCTCAACCTCAAGTGATCCTCCCACCTCAGCCTCCTGAGTAGCTGAGACCACAGGTGTGTGACCCCATGCCAAGCTAATTTTTAAATTTTTTGTAGAGATTAGGTCTCATCATGTTGCCCAGGCTTGTATTTATTTCTTACAAGTATATTTAAGCTTACAATTATATTCAAATTTAAAATTTTAATTAAAAAAATTACTCTGAGGCTGGGTGCGGTGGCTCACGCCTGTAATCCCAGCACTTTGCGAGGCAGAGGCAGATGGATCTGAAGTCAGCAGTTCAAGAGCAGCCTAGCCAAAATGGCAAAACCGTGTCTCTACTAAAAGTACAAAAAGTAGCTGGGTGTGGTGGCACACTCCTGCAGTCTCAGCTGCTTGGGAAGCTAAGGCAAGAGAATCCTTGAGCCCAGGAGGTGGAGGTTGCAGTGAGCTGAGATTGTCCCATTGCACCCCAGTGTAGGTGACAGAGCGAGACTGTCTCAAAAAATAAATAAACCATACAAAGATGTTCATAGTAGCCTTGCTGAGAATAGGAAAAAATTGGAAATAACCTAAACTACTCACAGTAGGAATGAGCTAAATAATTCCAGGGAATACTGTGAACAATGCCAAGTCTGTGGACTGAGTATAACTAAACGGCTGTGGATGACTTCGCATTAAACAAAATGGCACAAGATATCATAGCAGGTTCTTGCTGAGCCATTCAGAGGGATGGAGGTCATTTAGAGGTTCAAGTCCACTGGAGTCTTCTTTTTTTCATTTAATATTAGTTCACTTCCAAATAAAATAAGGAAAGGAAATCATGCCCAGTCCTGAGCCTTACCATCCTTGCGACTGAAGAATCGTCCTTCCTTTTGTCTCCAGCAGGTGGCAGACATGTTCCAGGGATGGATCCTGCTGTCTCTGCAGATGGTCCAGCCGCTCCCAACAGCAGGTGGGGCTCTAAGCATCCATCCTGTCTGCTCAAGGAACCCAGGCATCAGAACTGCTCTCTCGCAAGTCCATTGCAAGAAGGCAGTTGTCTGGCCACGAGAGGGTTAACAGTCCACATTCCAGAGCAAGGGAAAAGGAGGCTGGAGGGTCACAGACAAGGAGAGGGGGTGTGGAGGGCCAGCTTCTCACAACACTATCGGCTCTGCTGGGAGAGATAGATCACCCCCAACAATGGCCACAGCTGTTTTCATTTGCCCTGAAGGAAACTGACTTAGGAAGCAGGTATCAGAGAGGGCCCTTCCTGAGGGGGCTTCTGTCTGGCTTGTAAAACTGTCAGAGCAGCTGCATTCATGTGTCAGGTGATGGATGATGGAAAGGACAACAGTCAGCTGCAGATGGACACAGCCACTTGCAAGTTGAGGCAGGTGGCAAAGGCCTTGCAGAGGCTCTGCAGGTGGGGCGTACTGATTCATTCATTGCCCAGTTAAAATACCAGGAGGATCTGGGCAGCCTCTTCCCAGGAGCTGCTCATCCTCAAAGAATCTGTCTTCAATGAAAGCTTCCTCCTGCCCTCCTTTCTATTCTTGCACCTCAGGCGTGAACCTTTCTCCCCACTGCCTCTACCTGCCCCCGGGTCCTGTGCCCCTCATCCTATGCAGAGCCAAGTTTCTCTTAGCTGCTTTGTGACTGGTTGGTCCTGGGGTGGCTTCATGGAACACAACCTGTGGTATGCACCAATGAAGATTCCCATATAGGACCAGAAACTGTTTTTGAAAAATGTAACCGGATGGAAGGCGAGAAAAAAAAATGTCAGCACTAAAAAATGCTGGCCATAGCTTTTGCTAAGGAAAGGAATTTGGTGTTATCTGCTCGCACCCACAGCCTGGCTGGGAAATGACTGTCTTCAGCCCATCCCCCTGTGAGCCACAGTGAGGGTCCTGGCTTGGAAGTGCCTGTCATGCCTGTCGCGGTGCACAGGATCCCTGAGGAGCGTGAGCTGGGATTTCCTCTGTGAGCCACATCACGGGAGCCTGAGTGACCAGCACATCCTCCACTCGTAACCAGAGTCCTGTCCCCTCTCCCAAGTGGCCACCCTTGCTCTGGCCCTCTAGTTCTCTCTCTTGCCTTCCAGAAAATGCCAAGAGAGAGGCTTCCTTGGTCAGGACAGTCAGTGCTGAGACTTGTGGAGTTGGGACCAATGGGATTTCTTAAAAAGCATCTTTCTGCCTCTGGCTGGGTCTATGGGGGTCAAACAGACACCCTGTGGGCCATTTGTTGGTGGGGTGGCAAATGAACTTGGCTTGTTTTGAGAATGCCTGAGGGCCCAGGGACAATTAAAAGCCGGAGCTCATTTTGATATCTGAAAACCACAGCCACCAGCACGTGGGAGGTGCTGGAGAGCAGGCTTGGGCCAAGCCTCACACGCCCCCTCTCTCTGGGTCACCTGGGAGTGCCAGCAGCAATTTGGAAGTTTGCTGAGCTAGAGGAGAAGTCTTTAGGGAGGGTTTGCCCTGAGCACACCCCTTTCCCTCCCCCCGGGGCTGAGGGAAACAGGGGACCAGCCCTGCCCCAGCCTGTCCTCATTGGCTGGCATGAGGCAGAGGGGGGCTTTAAAAAGGCAACCGTGTCTCGGCTGGGGACCAGAGCCTGTGCTACTGGAAGGCTGCGTGCCCTCCTCTGGCTGGCACCATGCAGCTCCCTCTAGCCCTATGTCTCATCTGCCTGCTGGTGCACGCAGCCTTCTGTGTGGTGGAGGCCCAGGGGTGGCAGGCCTTCAAGAACGATGCCACGGAAATCATCCCTGAGCTGGGAGAGTACCCCGAGCCTCCACCAGAGCTGGAGAACAACAAGACCATGAACCGGGCGGAGAACGGAGGGCGGCCTCCCCACCACCCTTTTGAGACCAAAGGTATGGGGTGGAGGAGAGAATTCCTAGTAAAAGGGTCCTGGGGAGGTTTTAGAAACTTCTCTTTGGGAGGCTTTGAAGACTGGGGTAGACCCAGTGAAGACTGCTGGCCTCTGCCAGCACTGGTGGAAGAACAGTTTTGACTGGAGGCGGGGGAAGGATGGCTCTGGTGCAGCCTTTGAATTCAGGTGCAGGGGCATGAGGCCAGGTGGAGTCTGTCAGTGAGAGTCCAGGGCAGGGAGGAGGCTGGGGTGGTGAGGGTATGGCATCAGGGCATCAGAACAGGCTCAGGGGCTCAAAAAAGAAAAGGTTTCAAAGAATCTCCTCCTGGGAATATAGGAACCACGTTCAACTGCTGGTACCATTGGGGAGGGAACAAGGTGAGGGAGCCTCCCATCCACAGAGCAGCAACTGTGGGGTGCCAGACACTCTATGCTGCCTGTGGCTGTCCCCACCACACAGGAATCCCAGGAGGTGAACCCCCAGCTCAAAGGGAAAGAAACAGGTTCCAGGCACTCAGTAACTTGGTAGTGAGGAGAAGAACTTGGTTTGATTCAACTGCAAGACAGCCCTGGTGTGCAGGTGTGCTGGGGACAGATCCCCACAAAGCAGTGGGGAGGAAGGCCAGAGAGGCACCCCTGCAGTGTGCATTGCCCATGGCCTGCCCAGGGAGCTGGCATTTGAAGGAATGGGCATTGTCGGCACAGGTTTAGCCCCTGACATGGGTGCAGCAGTGTCCAGGTCCTAGAGGGCACACAGCATCCTCTGTGCCGGAGTAGGCACATCTGTCCTCAGTGGCCAGCCCAGTCCCAGCCTTGCCTCATTCCAGGGGAGGGAGAAGGAAAGGAGAACCCTGACAGGTTCCTGTCAGGCCTGCACAGAGAAGCCCAGTTGACAGTGTGCACATTTGCTTCTACGGTTGGCAGGAATCACGGGGCTGTGGGTGGGGACAGGAGTGACACTTCAGACCAAGGGCTTCACTGCCCTCTGGCCATTATCCAGGTGGCAGAGAAGCCCACTGCCCAGGCTCCTGCACCCCAGCCTTCTCTGCCTCACAACATGTTGGGGTTATGGGGTGCTAAAAAGGGCCACCACAGGGGAGGCCAGCCAGGACCCTGTGCCTTTGAAATGGAGGGCAAAGGTGCCTCCTCCCACAGCCCCCCTTCTAGGCAAGGTCAGCTGGCCTCCAGTGACTGCCTGAAGGGCTGTAGGGAACCCAAACACAAGCTGTCCACCTTGCTGGGCTTCCCTGAGGCGCCACGGCCCCGAGGAAGCCACATGCTCAAAACAAAGTCACAATCTGCAGAGGAAGTGACTGACCTAAGGGCACTATTCTTGGAAAGCCCCAAAATGCCCCCTTCCCTGGGCAAAGGCCCCCCCAGTACACATCCCAGCCCTACAAAGGTGAGGGTGCAAACCAGAAAGCAACCCCAGACGATGGCAGTGGCCACATCTCCCCTGCTGTGCTTGCTCTTCAGAGTGGGGGTAGGGTGGGAGTGGCCTTCTCTGCCCCCTCTCTGGTTTGGTCTGAAGACTATTTTTGATTCTTTCATGTCACATCGGAACTATCCCCATGAAACCTCTGGGGGTGGACTGGTACTCACACAAGGACCAGCTATTTAAAAAGCTCCCACCCAAGTCCACAGTAGGAGACATGGTCAAGGTGTTCTCAGGGGATCAGGCCATTCCTCCAAACCCAATCTCCGCCCGCCCAGGGAGTATCACCATGAGGTGCCCATTCAAATAACACAGAACAAGAAATGTGCCCAGCAGACAGCTGGGTGAATGTATGTGGCTGCTGCACCTGTAGGTTTTGGTCAGAGTTGAGGCCTCTACTAGAGCAAAAAGCAGCCCTCAGCTCTGTCCCCCAGCCCAGCCTCCCACCAGTGCTCGAACGCACAGCCTCCACTCTTATGGGAGCCAAAAGGTGCTGCGACCCCAGGAAGTGAAGTCTGGATCACACAGCCCTGTCTTTTGGGCACGTTCTTTTCTGTGGCTGGGCCTCAGTATTCTTACTGATAACGAGAGGGTTGGACACTGTGCCTTTGATTCCTTTCAAGTCTAATGAATTCCTATCCTGATCACCTCCCCTTCTGTCACCTCCACAGCAGCTGCCCTGATTTATTACCTTCAATTAACCTCTACTCCTTTCTTCATCTCCTGTTCACCTCCCCCCAAGTGGCTGGGAAAGGAATTTGGGAAAAGCCAGAGCCAGGCAGAAGGTGTGGCGAGTACTTACTTACCCTGCCCAGGCCAGGGTCCCTGCGGCATAAGTGTGGCTTAAATCATAAGAGGACCCGTAGGAGAGAAATAATAATAATACATAATAACAGCTGATGCTTCCAGCTGTGTGTGCCAAATGGCATTCTCTGCATTGCGTGCCTAATGGATTAACTCACAATGCTTGGGGCAGCCCATTTTACAGACTGGAAGAGAGAGGTTAAGGAACTTGCCCAAGATGCCACCTGCAGTGAGCGATAGCCCTGGTGTTTGCACCCCAGCAGCCATTTGGCTCTGAGGAGACAGGGTGCGCAGGAGAGCTTTCCACCAGCTCTAGAGGATCTGGGACCTTCCTGCAATAGGTGTTCAGGGGCAAAAACCTCTGGAGACCGGGAGAGGCGGGCTTTGCAAAAGCAGGGCTGGGGTGGAGGGGGCCAGGACGGGCCAGAGCTGTGGTGGCCGCGTGGGCGGCCACCCTCACGCGTGTCTCTCTCCGCAGACGTGTCCGAGTACAGCTGCCGCGAGCTGCACTTCACCCGCTACGTGACCGACGGGCCGTGCCGCAGCGCCAAGCCGGTCACCGAGCTGGTGTGCTCCGGCCAGTGCGGCCCCGCGCGCCTGCTGCCCAACGCCATCGGACGTGGCAAATGGTGGCGCCCGAGCGGGCCTGACTTTCGCTGCATCCCCGACCGCTACCGCGCACAGCGCGTGCAGCTGCTGTGTCCCGGCGGTGCGGCCCCACGCGCGCGCAAGGTGCGCCTGGTGGCCTCGTGCAAGTGCAAGCGCCTCACCCGCTTCCACAACCAGTCGGAGCTCAAGGACTTCGGGCCCGAGGCAGCGAGGCCGCAGAAGGGCCGGAAGCCGCGCCCCCGCGCCCGGGGCGCCAAAGCCAACCAGGCTGAGCTGGAGAACGCCTACTAGAGTCCACCCACACCCCACCCCGCGGCAGGCGCCCCGGCCCTGCGCCCCATATTTCTGTCCTCCACGCGTGGTTCGATTGTTTATATTTCATTGTAAATGCCTGCAACCCAGGGCAGGGGGCCCAGACCTTCCAGGCCCTGCAGCATCCCGGGCACCAGCAAGGCTCACCTCAGCCGGTGGTGATAGGGGAGGGAGTTGAGAGTCACAGACACTGAGCCACGCCGCCCCGCCTCCGGGGTCGCCTACCTTTGCTGGTCCCACTTCAGAGGAGGCAGAAATGGAAGTGTTTTCACAGCCCTGGGGGTTTAAGGGAGCCGTGTGGGAGTGTGACAAGTCCAGGGACCGGTTAAGAAAGTTGGATAAGATTCCCCCTGCACCTCACTGCCCATCAGAAAGCCTGTGGCTGCCCAGAGCACAAGACTAGGGGCATCTGTAGATGTGGTTTCTAGTCCTGTCTCTGCCACTAACTTGCTGTGTGACCTTGAACTCCACAATTCTCTTTCAGGACCTCAATTTCCACTTTGTAAAATGAGGGTGGAGGTGGGTTTAGGATCTCGAGGATTCTACTGGTGTATGGTTCCAAGCACTCCAGTGCCTTTTGAATGGGCAGAGATGAGAGAGAGAGAGAGAGAATACATGAATGAGGTTGCATTGACTCAATGCCAATGTCACTTCCAGAATTCTGAGTTGTGATGCTCTCATCTGACAGCCAAAGATGAGAAACAAACAGGAAAAAGAAAGAGTAAAGAGTCTATTTCTGGCTGACATATTTCTGGCTGACAAACCCCTGGAAGAAGCTAAGTTGCTTCCCAGCCTGGCCTCCCAGATGTTTGGCTATCTCCACCCCTCCATCTCAAAGGAATAACATCATCCACTGGGGCAGAGAAGGAGAGGGTCCTGAAGGTGGTGGGAGGGATAGAAACCACATCCCTCACCGACTTCCCAAAGAGCAGCATCCCTGCCCCGACCCACAGCCATTTCTTAAAGTCACCTCCGAAGAGAAGTTCAAGGTCCCACAACACTAGTCTAGCAGGCCCGAGAGAGCAGCCACCACACACTCCCAGACCAGCCACCTTCTGCCCACCGCTCACAGACACATTTCTGCCTAGAAAACAGCTTCTTCCTCCTCTTACATGTGATAGCATTTCTTACACTAAAAGAATATTATGGGGAGAAAGATCACAAGTGCTGTACATATGCTGAGTGGCTGCAGAGCGTAATAGCTGCCACCCAAAAATCTTTTTTAAAATCATTTCCAGACAACCTCTTACTTTCCATGTAGTTTTTGTTTTTTTTAAAAAAATGTTTTAAACAGAAGCAGATGCCATACGAAAGCCTGCAGGACTGGTCGTTTCTTACAATCCTTCCACGTGGGACTTGTCCACAAGAATGAAAGTCGTGGTTTTTAAAGAGTTAAGTTACATATTTATTTTCTCACTTAAGTTATTTATGCAAAAGTTTTTCTTGCAGAGAATGGCAATGTTAATATTGCTTATGAAATAACAGTCTGTTCTTCCAGTCCAGAGACATTGTTAATAAAGGCAATGAATCATGACCGAACGATGTGGTCTCATTTTGTTGACCACACGCGATACCATTTATGTCAAAGTTGACACCCTTCTGTCGGTCACTAGGGCTCAAGCCTTGGACACAGCTTTGACGGCTCTCTGGTGGCCCTTGTGGCAATTATGTCTTCCTTTGAAAAGTCATGTTTGTCCCTTCCTTTACAAACCCAGACCTCATTTCTTCACCCAGGGCATTGTCATAACCTCAGCCTTGTCTCCTTTTACAGCCTGCCCTCCATGCTGGCTTCCAAAAATGCTGTTCTCATTGTATCACTCCCCTGCTCAAGAGCCTTCAATAGCTCTCCCTTGCCCAGGATCAGGTGCGGGTTTCCCAGTCTGACATGGGAGGCCGTTCCTGCTTGACTCCCACCTCCTACTCTGCCAAGCTTCCTACCAACTCCAAATGGTCGTGCAGGTCCCTGCTTCCTAAGTTTGCCATCTACACTGAGCACCCCAATAACTAATCCCCTTTCTTTAGGATTCATGTTGTCACCTCTTCCCCCCATGTTGCAGAGTAGTCCATCTCCCACGATCCTCTCTCCTCCGAGGTTCCAGCCCCTTTTGTCCACACCACTACTCTGGTTCCCAATTCTGTTTTCCATTTGACAATCATTCATGGAGGACCAGCCTGGCCAAGCCCTGCTTAGTAGAGGCATAGATAACAGGAAGCCAAGTACAATTCAGGACCAGCTCAAAGGGAGTTTCGTCTTAGTTCCAAGTGTGGATTTTATGCCTCCCGGGTGAAAATGTAGGATCTTCAAAAGCAGGGCCAACGTCCTGTACTTCTCTCAAAGTCTCACCTCTCCAGGGTGTCTAATAATGCTGGATGCTAGCTGAGTTAGCATCGTCAGATAAAGAGTAACTTCAATGTGACCCTTCAGTTGCCCTAAGATGGGCTGGTCAGCTGGAAAGCTTTAAATTAATCCCAGCCTATCTTGGGGAACCCACTCCCCAAAGAAAGCTGAGGTCCCTCCTGATGACTTGTCAGTTTAACTCCCAGTAAGCTGCTTGAATTCATCATCATTATCAAGTCTTTGATAGGTATGAGTGGGTATCAGTGGCCAGCTCCTTCCTGTGGCTCCAGCCCCTGAGGATGCCTCAGTGAGCACCTGCAGAAATTCCATGCTTCATGAGTGTCTCAGGCCTTGGAATATGAGGGCAGGTAGGATGCAGAGACATCTTTCAGCCCTGGGAGGCAGTATAGTCCAGTGGGTGGGGACACAGGCTCTGGGCCAGGTTTGTGGGTTTTTTTTGGGTGTTTTTTTTTAGAGAGAGTCTTACTGTGTCACCAGGCTGGAGTGCAGTGGCAAAATCTTGGCTCACTGCAACTTCTGCTCTCCCAGGTTCAAGCGATTCTCCTGCCTCAGCCTCCCAAGTAGCCGGGATTACAGGTGTATGGTGCCACACCCGGCTAATTTTTGTATTTTTAGTAGAGACAGCGTTTCACCATGTTGGCCAGGCTGGTCTCAAACTCCTGACCTCAAGTGATCCACCCGTCTGAGCCTCCCAAAGTGCTGGGATTACAGGCATGAGCCACCACACCCAGCCCCAGGTTGGTGTTTGAATCTGAGGAGACCGAAGCACCAAGGGGTTCAGAGTTTTGCCCACAGCCACACTTGGGCTCAGTACCTACCCCTGCCCCTCACTTGAGCTGTTCAGATCCTGATGGGCGCATGGGCAATAACCAGGTCACACCGTTCTGTACGAAGCGTTACGGGAACTCAAGACAGGAGTAATTTGCTCTGTGGAGGGGATGAGGGACAGTGGTCAGGGAAACGGTGCTGCTTAGAGATTTTCCGGGTGGAGAAGGAGGCTTCTAGGCAGAAGGCGCAGCCCAAGCAAAGACTGCCAGTGAACAGCTGCTCACAGGTGGAAGAGAGTACACCGTTCCTCAGTGCGTACTGAGTCCTTGCCATGAGGGCAATATGGGGTAACCAGGAATTCCAAGCCATGCCCAGGCCTGGGGTCTGCTTTCTGAAACCTGAAGGTACAGGATGGACTAGCCCAGGCTGCAATCCCATTACCACCAGGGGGAAAAGAAACCCAAAGGCTAAATTGTCGGTCAGGTTAGAGATTATTTATGGAAAGTTATATTCTACCTACATGGGGTCTATGAGCATGGCGCCAATCAGAAAAGGAACAAACAGCAGACTTAGCTGGGAGGGGCAGCATTGTGTGGTAGGGGGTGGGGCACATGTTCCAGGGGTACAGCCAGACTCAGGGCTTGTATTAATAATCTGAGAGTAAGACAGAAGGATAGAAGGAAATAGGTCGCCCCCCACTACTCCCCTACCACTCTTCCCCACCCCCAAAACACACACTAGGTCTCTGAGGATAAGACAAAGCTCCCACTCTCAAGCAGTTTATAATCTTGCTGGGGAGTCAAGTGGAAAATGAGTGAAAAGAGGCATCACTGTGGAGTATGTGATGTTTTGCCACCAGAATGGAGAGACCAGAGGGGGTGGAGGGCTTCAGGGGAGAAGGCCATCCGTCCGTGGGGCCCTGGAAAGTGAGAAGGGAGCTTTGAAGGCTGCCTAGGATATGGAAGGGCAGTGAGGAGAGACAGCAGAAGTAGAGAGAGCAAGAGGAGAGCACGCTGGGTAGGGGGGTGGGGTGGGGTAGGGCAGGTGGTGCAGGCATGAGGCTGGCATGTAGCGACTCTCTCTATCTAAGCTGATTACACAAGTGGGACTGGGGGTAGAGCCAGATACTGTTGGCCGGGAGCAGTGGCTCACACCTGTAATCCCAGCACTTTGGGAGGCCGAGGCAGGTGGATCACGTGAGGTCAGGAGTTAAAGACCAGTAAACCCCATCTTTACTAAAAATACAAAAATTAGCAGGGCATGGTGGTGCACACCTGTGATCCCAGGTACTAGGAGGCTGAGACAGGAGAATTGCTTGAACCTGGGAGGTAGAGGTTGCAGTTAGCCGAGATCATACCATTGCTCTCCAGCCAGGGCGACAGAGTAACACTTCATCTCAAAAAAATAAAATAAAATAGATACTGTAAATCACTGCAGGAAGAACCCAGGTAATGAATCATGAGAAGAGAGGGGCTGAGTCGCCATAGTGGCAGCACCAACTCCTGCAGGAAAGGCTAGACACTGAGTCATGGGTGCTGAAGGGTGCCCAGAATGGCGTTCTGCTTTAGAGATGGAACCCAAGCTCTGCAAGTGCATGACTGTCCGTGGGTGGGAGAGACTCAATTCATCATTCTTTGGCATGTACTGAATCCTTTCCTACCGCTACCCTCCAATGCCCCATTTCCCAACAATTGTCTGGGGTGCCTAAGCTTCTGCCCACCAAGAAGGCCAGAGCTGGCAGTGGGCAGCTGCAGGTAGGAGAGATAGGTACCCATAAGGGAGGCAGGAAAGAGAGATGGAAGGAGGGGGCGCAGAGCACACACCTTCCCTGCCTGACAACTTCCTGAGGCTGGTCCTGCCAGCAGACTTCAGGCGGAAGCAGGGGAGATGGGGTGGGAGAGGAAGTGAGAGAAAGGAGAGAGCAGGGATGGAGAGGAAGGGAGGATGATCATTCATTCATTCCACTGCTACTGACTGGATGCCAGCTGTGAGCTAGGCACCACCCTAGCTCTGGGCATGTGGCTGTAATCTTGGAGCATCATGGAGCTCACAGTGAGTGCTGGCAAGGAGTGAGTGCCGGCAAGGACGGATAACAAATAAACGTTTAGCACAATGCCTGGGGATGGAAAGTTTCCCAAAGAAAAATAAAGCTGGTGAGCATATAGACAGCCCTGGAGGCAGCCAGGCCAGGCAAATACTGAGGAGGCGGCATTTGAGCTAAGACTTAAATGTGATGGGAGGGTCAGCCACACAGGATCTGGGGGTGTGTGCTCTGGGAAGGGGAGCAGCAAGTGCAAAGCCCCTGAAGGTATGTAGGGGGTGGAGGAGGGACACCACTAATTGCCTTGGGTGCCTTTCAGGCGTCTCCATGCCAAGGCTCTAAACCCTGATCTGGAAGCCAACATAATTATAATTATAGTGGAGAGGGGGTGTGTGTGTGTGTACGTGTGTGCGTGTGTGCGTGTGCGTGCGATGAAAAGAGAGAGAACGAGTCTCTGTATGTTCTCTTGGCTCTCTATGTTAAAGACCAAGTGGCCCTAAAAAAGAATATTTGCATATTGTTATGTAGCTATGTACATTTTTAATTTTTTGAGACAGGGTCTTGCTCTGTCACCCAGACTGGAGAGCAGTGCAGCGATCACAGCTCACTGCAGCCTCTGCCTCCCAGGCTCAAGCCATCCTCCTGTCTCAGCCTCCAGAGTAGCTGGGACTACAGGCAATTGCCACCATGCCTGGCTAATTTTTGTATTTTTTGTAGAGACGGGCATCACCCTGTTGCCCAGGCTGGTGCATATCTTTATTCCTTAGGCTCTTGATAGGTTTGGGTAAGGCTGCTAGCACTGGGCAGATTATTACAATAGGAATATTGATGCCCTTGAACTCCTTCTAGCACATACAGATGTGACACAATTTGTATGTAGTTGCAGAAATGCCTGCAGTTTTCTTTAATGGATGCCTGTAAGATCCAGTCTGGGATGGAGGCAAAGGACTATCTCAGCCTGAGAAAGTGCAAGCAGGTTCCTGCTGTACATTCTCCTGTTGTGGCTCTAAGTCAGATGTATAAATATATGTGGATGGATATAGGTTCATGCTATTCAGCTAAGACTCTAGGGCAGGCAATGGAGATCTGAAGGGTAAGGAGGAGTCTAGAAATGGATTCCTTCTGAAAAGATTCCTAATTCGCTCTTACTTGTCTGAACTGTGGAAGAGTATCCTCATCAGTGACTGTATTATTCACAGCATCCACTGCAAACCCCCTTGGGGAAGATTCTCATTCATTACGATCCTGGATTTGCACATGTGCTCACATGGGCACCCACACACATTCACACCATCTTTACTCTGAAAATACAATGTCAAGATTTCCTAGGTATTCTAAAAGCCTCCTGTTTCTACCCCTTGGTTGGCAGGTGTACAAAAATGGTACTGACTTCCCAAGTTAGAATGGTGTCCAGTTCAGATCAAGGCAGAGCCCTGTATCTTCCAGGGACACCAGACGAGATACCAGGACCACGCCTCTGCTCTGCCCAGAGGCCAAAAGCAGCCCAAGAAGGTGAGGTGTTTTCTATGTGCATTACACCCTGGGTCCCCAAGATCCGCCTCCAGCTCTCCTCTGCCCAGGAGGAGCTGTGTGGAGACAGAGACTGGCTTGGGACCCCTCTCCCCAGTCCTCTCCCTTTCATCTGCCCTGCCACTGCCAGATGGACTTGCTTTGTCTGTTTTTTTTTTTTTTAAAAAGCAAAGTTCAAAATATATTTTAAATATAGGAAATTTAATACATTAACATTTTGGTTCCATCTACAGTTTTTATTTTTTAGACAGGGTTTCACTCTGTTGTCCAGACTGCAGTGGCATGATCATAGCTCACTGCAGCCTCTGTCTCCTGGGCTCAAATGATCCTCCCATCTCAGCATCCCAAGAAGCTGAGACTACAGGTGCACACCACCACACCTGGCCAATGTTTTTTATTTGTATTAGAGGTGAAGTCTCACTCTGTTTCTCAGACTGGTCTTGAATTCGTGAGCTCAAGGGATCCTCCTGCCTTGGCCTCCCAAAGTGCTGGGATTATAGGTGGAAGCCAGCATGCCCCACTAGTTTTTCTTTTTATATAAAATCAATAAAAAAATTCTAAAGGTCTCTTTGCAGTTCTCTCTTTCCATGCCTTTCCCTTCATTTCCAAAGGCAACAATCCATGTTATATGGTCCTACATATATTGTTTATAATCAATATACAAATGTGTGTTTTTAAATTTCACATGCATTTTATCACACCATACATATTCTGAAACTCACTTTATTTCTTACCCAAAATTATGCTTTTAAGATCTAGCCACATAGGATTATTTTTAAATCTTGAATGAATGGTATTATAATTTATGACTATACCACTATTTGCTTATCTATTTTTCCTTTTCTTGAGATAGAGTCTCACTCTATTGCCTAGGCTGGAGTACAGTAGTGTAATCTTGGCTCAAGCAACGTCTGCCTCTGGAGTTCAAGCAATTCTCCTGCCTCTGCCTCCCAAGTAGCTGGAACTACAGGTGTGCTCCACCAGGCCTAGCTAATTTTTTATATTTTTAGTAGAGATAGGGTTTCACCATGTTGGCCAGGCTGGTCTCAAACTCCTGACCTCAGGTGATTGCCTGCCTCAGCCTCCCAAAGTATTGGGATTACAGGCGTGAGCCACTGCGCCTGGCCTGCTTGTCTATTTTTCTACTGATGGACACTCGGTTTGCTTCCAGTGTTTTCACCATCAAAAGCAATGCACTAAGGAAGATGCCTGCATTTGTCTCCTGATATGACATATAGTAGAGTTTCTTCAGGACAGAGATGAATGAGTGTTCTAATACAAAAGTCTAATCATGCCACTTCCCTGCTCCAATTCCTCCATGGAATTTATCACCTAAAAGCTCCACTCTAAACTCCTTAGCTTACAAGTACATGATCTGGTATCTGCCTACCTGTCCAGCCACACATTTGACCGCTGACTTCCTTAGCACTTTGTTCTCTGCGATATCATATTTGTCTTAATTTCCAAATCACCCAGAAGGTTTCAAGCCTCTTTGCTTTTGCATGTTTTCCTTAGTCTGCCTAGGATCCCCTCCTCCAACTCCTCTGGCCAGGAAATTCCCCTTCGAGTCTCCTTTTGAGGAGACTGCCTTTGCCATAGAGCTGACCACCATGCCACCTCCAGGCTGCCTTACAAGGTTGCCACACAGGCGGAAGTTGGCTGTCTCCTCTGGACTATGAGGCTGTCGGGGACGGAATCCTGGTCTTTGCACATCTGTAGCCTCAGTGCTTTTGCACAGGGCTTGGCCAGAATCCGGGCTCCATAAATATTTGTTGAATTAATGGACATTTGGCTGCCGGAGCATGATTTGAGCAGCAGGAATGAAATGCCCAGCTTCCTCCCAGCTCGGCAGCAGGCGAGGGCTTTGGGACAACTCTTCCAAAGCATTTCTTTCATTCAAGTCCCTCTGTAGCTTTGCAACTGTGGGGGCAACTGGGCCCTTCCCAAGGAACCAAGTCCGTGGTTGTTTACCCTGGACAATATGAAGCGCCCACGTTACAGATATCTCTATCGTTTGGCCAACAATTTGGTGCTGTGGTGTTATTTCCGTGTTTGAAGAAAACAGCTCAGCTCTGACTAAAGAAATAAATGATATCATTTTTCATTCAGACAACCAGATTCCTTGGTACAAAAGGCTCCCTGGGGAGAAATGCCCGGACAGCGTGGCTCCTCAGAGGCTATTTGCATCTGTCAGCTTCTCTAATCTCTTGCCTTCCTTCCTCTGTTTGTTTCCTTCCCTTTGTGCAGAGGCTGGTGTTCAGCCTGGCACTCACAGGGAGGGCGATGGAGCCATCATCCTCATGTATGGGCTGGGGATCCGGGTGTGGGGGGTGGGTGGCCCTGTGGCATTTGGTGGTCTTTTTAATTTTTTTCCTTAGAAACCAGCCTCAATTTAAGATAATAACTCTCCTTGTTTGCCAGTGATTGCTATTTGTAGGGACTTATTTTCCCTGGTCAGTTTGGCTAAGATAAATCGAATCTAAAAGGGAACATTTTCTAAAAATGCTGCGGGGCAAATTTGCAGGAACTGGACCAAGGAACAGCTTCTGGGTCACCTATTCAACAATGCCCTGGATGCCCCCTTCTTAAATGAGATGGGGGAGTGGAAACAGATTCCCCAGCCTTTCATGACAGCACCTTTAAAATGCCACTGAAACCTGGGGGAACAAGGACCCCGAAGAATCATTTGGTCGGAGCTTTACTGAAAGATACCAATTCCTGCAGAGTCATTCCCACCCCCTCCAGCTGGTCCCTCCTCAGTGTCCTCATACCCCCAGCCCGGCCCTGGTTCCCATCCTCCACCCACCCTGCCTGTCTGCCAGTTCCTCGAAAGCACTGGCTCCCGATTATGATGATGCTGTTTGCTCCAGCGGGGACGCTCTTCTTACATTCTCTGCCATCCATCTGATCTCGGCTCAAATGTCACCTCCTCAGAGGCCTTCCCTGACCATCCCATCTAAAACAGGATCCCACTATTCTTTTTCCCAACACTTGTCATCAGTTGTCATTTTATATTTGTCTCATGTCAGTTCTGCCTCTGCTGCCCAATTGCAAGCTCTAGGAGGCAGGAACTGAGCTGGCTCTGAGACCACAGAGCCTGGCCCACAGCAGGTGCTCAGTATATGTTGGCAACTGAGTGAACCAGCAAGGGGCTGGTGGGCCTTGGCACACTTGCTCTGCTACCGCTACCACCAAGAATGCCAGTGAAATACTGGATCATAAACACCAGCTTTAGTCCCAGACAGCCCTCATCCTGGAGTGGGTGTAGCAGACTCTCTTCACCTCACCCCCCAGGCCTGGAAAAATGTTTTGAGCCTTTCGGTTCCTTGTTCTTTGCTTCTTTACGCACAAGTTACTTTCCTTTCCTCAATCACTTTATTTCCCTTTTTTCTAATAGTCACACCTTCATTAGAGTTTTTTGTTTGTTTTGCTTTGTTTTGAGACAGTCTTGCTCTGTCATCCAGATTTGCACGATCTCAGCTCACTGCAAATTCTGCCTCTCGGGTTCAAGTGACTCTCCTGCCCCAGCCTCCTGAGTAGCTGGGATTACAGGCACCTGCCACCACGCCCAGCTAATTTTTGTATTTCTAGCAGAGGTGGGGTTTCACCATGTTGGTCAGGCTGGTCTTCAACTCCTGACCTTGTGATCTGCCCACAGCACATGACCCTGATAACCCTATGAGAGTCATAGTGCTCCTTCACTTTTATTTTCCCAATCTCATGCAAGCTCCTCTTTTGACCAAATCTACCCCAGACCCTTTTGGAGAAAGGGATTCTGGGAAATATTATTCCCAGATTAGCCAAATGGATGAAACACAAACCAGCAGGAGGACCAGCCTCACTCTTCTCTCTGGCCTCCTCCCTCTACTCTCTACTATGCCATGGCCCTAAACTGTTTACAGCTCCACATCGTGCCTCTGTCCATGCTATGCCCTCAATTTGGGATACCTTTGCTCCCTTCTTTAGCTGGTCAACTCTACTGAGCCCTCATGATCTGGCCCCAGAGACTCATTCCCTGAGACTTCCCCTCTCCTGTATGCTCACAGAGAACTGGGTACAAACTCATATTGCAACTCCTGTTACCCACTGCATCTTCCTCCTCGCCTGGTCTGGGGACCTCTTGGGAAGGAGGCCTGGGTCTGTGCTGGTCAGCCTCCCGGCAGCTAGTACTGGGAAGGCAGGCTCCCAGGGAGGGTGCGACACTCTCCTGACATGGAACCCAATAAACCGCCGGTGCAGTGTGCCTCAGATCACCTGGGGAACGTGTTACATTCAGACTCCCCATCCTCACCTCCCCGAGGTTTTGGTTTGGTAGCTAAGGAGCTGGGCTCAGGAAGCTGCATTTTTTTTTTAATCGGGCAGCCTCTGGAGCCAGAGTAGTCTCAGAGACTCCCAGGAACCTGCATTTTTTAGCAAATACCATCAGTAATTCATGAGCAATTTGTCTACCACATCAGGCTGACTCTGACAGGGCTGAATCTCTTTTGTTTTTTAAGAGTTTAGGTCTTGGCCGGGCGCAGTGGCTCTGAGGCGGGTGGATCACGAGGTCAAGAGATCGAGATCATCCTGGTCAACATGGTGAAACCCCGTCTCTACTAAAAATACAAAAATTAGCTGGGCATGATGGCGCGTGCCTATAGTCCCAGCTATTCAGGAGGCTGAGGCAGGAGAATTGCTTGAACCCAGGAGGCGGAGGTTGCAGTGAGCCGAAATCGTGCCATTGCACTCCAGCCTGGGTAACAAGAGTGAAACTCCATCTCAAAAAAAAAAAAAAGAGTTTAAGTCTAACTGTTTTCATTTTTACCTTACTGTCTAGTTACATTGGAAGGTCTGTCTCTTTTAGAGATAAAATTCTATCTCTTTTACAGAAAAAGAAATAATTTTTACATTTTTTTGAGACGGAGTCTCACTGTGTTGCCCAGTCTGGAGGGCAGTGGCATAATCTTCGCTCACTGCAATCTCCATCTTCCAGGTTGAAGCGATTCTCCTGCCTCAGTCTCCTGAGTAGCTGGGACTACAGGCACGTGCCACCATGCCCAGCTAATTTTTGTATTTTTAGTAGAGATGGGATTTCACCGTGTTGGCCAGGATGGTCTCTACTTCCTGACCTCATGATCCACCCACCTCAGCCTCCCAAAGTGCTGGAATTACAGGCGTGAGCCACCATACCTGGCCACATAGTTTCTTAATAATACTTATTGTCAACATATTTATAAGTCCCTATAGGTCATATTCTGCTTTTATTGGAGGCCCTGAAGCCTGGACTATGGGATTTAAAAGCCTCTGAAGGGTGACAGAGAGGACCAGAGAGAAGGCAAGAGAGTTGAGGCATGGAGCCTGACAAGGGCCTGCCTGGGACAGAGAGGCCCAGCAATGCCTTGGCCCCAAGAAAATCTCCTTTTCTGGAATGCTGAGAAGCCCTGAGGAGGTCCTGGGTGGGAAGAGCTAAGCCATGGTGGGTGGGCCCCATGAGGGCTCAGAGTGTGTGCCACAGCAGCTCATCACACGGGACCACCCATGTGGGTCTCCTGAGGAGCTGGAGAGAAGCAGATACTTCCTCAACACATCAGTGAGGGCACTTTGGACCTGGTTGGTTGGGGAAGTGGGGATGTGTCAGGTGGGGATGGGATGGCAGCAGAGGAGCTGGCGCTAGGACAGGAACCACAGCAGGCTGGCTACCCCAAAGCAGGGCCTCGCCAATTTCAACATCTACCCCCAATCCCTTCCTGGTCACTCAAGGGATGTGGCTTTAGATTTGTGGCTCAGGACCCCAGGAGAGGGAGAGGGGGTCTCTCAGCCTCTCTAGATCTTCTTGGCCAGGTGGTGGGAGGTGGCTTCTCCCAGGGACCCCAGGAGCTGCTGGATGAGATGCTGACTCAGTTATCTCCCAAACCGAGCCATTGTTTTATTTAAAAATAGAGAGAAAATAAACCCACAACATCACTCCACCCCATGAACACAAGCACGGCTCACATTTAGGTGTAACCCCTTCCAGTCTTATTTTGTGTGTGTGTGTGTGTGTGTGTGTGTGTACCATAGGTCCATAAAATTCTGTATTCTATATGACATCATTAGCATTAAAAAAATTTTTTTTTGAGATGAAGTCTCGCTCTGTTGCTAAGGCTGGAGTGCAGTGACCTGATCTCAGCTCACTGCAACCTCCGTCTCCCAGGCTCAAGCCATTCTCCTGCCTCAGCTTCCAGAGTAGCTGGGATTATAGACGCCTGTCATCACACTTGGCTAAGTTTTATATTTTTAGTAGAGATGGGGTTTCAACCATGCTGGCCAGGCTGGTCTCGAACTCCTGACCTCAGGTGATCCACCCACTTCAGCCTCCCAAAGTGCTGGGATTACAGGTGTGAGCCACTGCATCCAGCCACTATTCTCATTTTCTATGTTGCCACAGAGTCTTTGTGACCATCATGCCCAAAGGCTGCCTGGTCCACTGAGATAATGGGCCAGAGTTTCCTTAAAAATCCTGTTTTCTTCTGACCCACACAATGACACTAAGTTTTACCTGGGGCCAGACTCCCACACCCTGAAGTCAGCCCTGTTCAGACCCTAAATCTTGGCCCTCTCAATCCAGTCCCTCACTCCCTGACCTCTTCCTTCATTCTTCTGCCTGCTCCAGACTTTTTGATATAATTTGTATATCACACTCACCACCACCCCTAGATCTGACAACTTAGATGCCTTCTCAAATACTGAAAAAAACCTGAATTACCATCAATTTTCGAGCTTCCTAGTATACTATAAAATGTAAATATGCCTCAAGAGGGTTATAAAGATTGTCAGCTATTTTTGGCTGGGTGTGGTGGCTGACACCTGTAATCCCAGCACTTTGGAAGGCCAAGGGGGTGGATTTCTTGAGCCCAAGAGTTCAGGACCAGCCTTGGAAACATGGTAAAACCCCATCTTTACCCAAAATACAAACGTTAGCCAGTCTCATAACCCAGTCTCAAAACATATAAATAGATTAAAATTAAAAAGATTATCAGCTATTTTAATGTTTACACTGAACAATTAATATTCCTTTCACCTAGTAATGTGGTATAACATTGTTATGAAACTCACAAGAAATGTAGAAATTCATAAGGTACCACAGGTGATACCAACTGTCCCAATGTGGAGAAAAGGTCAAAGCCAAATGACAAATGTTCTCTTTTAGTCTTGTCAGAGTCACTCTCTGGGACTAAATATGTGATTGCATTTGAAGAAAAATATAGCAGAAGTTCACATCTGAGACCCATTGAGACCTGAGCCAGTGGCTCTCCATACTCCCCTTGGGTCTGCACCCAACTAAAAACAAAAGAAAACAAGCTATCCAGGCTGCTTCTCTAAAACTGGCCCTTGGCCTACCTTCTCAGGCTGATTTTAGCACCCATCCTCAGATCTGATGTCTTCTTGCCCGAAGTACCTCCCCTACCCACTCAACCCTAGTTCCTGGGATCCTGCCTTGGGTCAGCCCCTTGGCTAGTATGAGAGGGTATGTGAAACATCTGGTGGCTTCTAATATTTTCACTATTGTAAATGTGGTGGATGAGATTCTCTGGCCCTGTCTGTTCCTTTCCCCTCTCCATGCTCATCCCTACTGAGGAGGAACCTTTTAACCTAATCCCTACTGAAGAGGGAGTCTTTTAACCTCATAAATCATTAGAGTGATACATTAAGAATCCACTCTAAGCAGAGAAGCGGATTATCTCGAGGGCCTTCCACTCAGAGGATGGGCGGATGTGGAGTAGGTGGCTCTATCTACCTCGGGCACAAGGGTCACGGGGAACAAACCGGATTTGCTGGCTACTAACCAAAGGGGATAAAGCTTATCTTCTAAAAGAAGGTTAGACAAGGAGGAAGAGAGAGAGATCAAGGGAAACAGAGATTACAGGACATCGTGGGAGCTGTTTCTGGAAGGCAACCCAGTGGAAAGGGCGGGGAACCCTCTGCATCTCAAATGAGTGGAGGTGGGTACTTGCTGGCAGTAGATTCAGCTTTAATCCATATCTGAACAGGGAAAGGCAGAATGTGGCCATGAATGCTTTGCTCAAATACATTTTTCTGTATTTAGGATTATTTCTTTTCCCCAAGGGGGCACATTTCTGTGGCTCTTCTCATATACTGCTGGATTGCTTTCTAGAAGATAGGTACCACCTGACAATTTCATGACCCAAACAGAGCAAGAGAGGGTCCTATTTTTGGCACATATAAGTAAGTATGCAATATATAAGTGATTAATAGCAAGCAGAACAGAGAATCCCCAGGCTGTGGGGCAGGGGTGCTGGTGCTGGAGGGAGAACATCCATATCTTTAACCTCTGGGGCCACTTCAAGTACACTTGCAGGATTTAAGCATCATTAGTAGATGTTGCTGAGCTGAATCAATAAATGGATATGGCAAAGGCTGAGTAGATGTCCGAGCAGGGCAGGTGGGATACAATTCTCAGGAATCCCACAAGGCCTAGACATAACAGTGTGATTCTCAGGGCAGGACTTAGTTCAGGGCCCTGCCATCAGAAGGCTCCTGCAGCCCCTATGCTCCACCCCTGAGAACTCCCTCCAGATTCAGATTCCTGTGGGCCTGCCTGCTTTAGCTGGGGCTGGGATGGGAGGTGCCAGAACCCCACAACTGGCAGCCCCAACAGGACTGTCAGGAGAGAGATTTGCTCAAAGAAAAATTGAGATGGAGGCAAAAGCCACAGCTCTCCACTAACCACGCTGCTAAAACCTTGGGGGCTGCTATGCACCGAAACTAGTTGACACAGTAGAGCCAAGGGCCAAATCTGGCCCATGACTTGTTATTTTATAGCCCATAAGTGCTATAAAAAATTTTTTCTCTTGTTGCCCAGGTTGGAGTACAATGGCGCCATCTCGGCTCACTGCAATCTCTGCCTCCTGGGTTCAAGCAATTCTCCTGCTCAGCCTCTCGAGTAGCTGGGATTACAGGCCTGCGCCACCACACTTGGCTAATTTTGTATTTTTAGTAGAGACAGGGTTTCTCCATGTTGGTCAGGCTGGTCTCGAACTCCCAACCTCAGGTGATCTGCCCACCTCTGCCTCCCAAAGTGCTGGGAATATAGCCGTGAGCCACCATGCCCAGATGGAAGAGTGGTTTTTACAGATGACTATCTACAATTGATTTGATGACAGGGAACACCAACTTCGAATCTCAATTAAGTAAAATTTTGCCTCCCAACCCTGCAAAAAGCAAAACAAAATGAAACACATTCTTCTAATTAATAAACTTGCGTTACAAAAAACTGTTTCTGGCCGGACTCAGTGACTAACGTCTGTAATCCCAGCACTTTGGGAAGCCAAGGTGGGAGGATCGCATGAGCCCAGGAGTTTGAGACCAGCCTGGGCAACACAGTGAGACCTCACCTCTACAAAAAATTTAAAAAGTAGCTGGGTGTGCTACTGCATGCCTGTAGCTCCAAGCTACTTGGGAGGATTACCTGAGCCCAGGAGGTCAAGGCTGCAGTGAGCCATGCATTTGAGCCTGGGAGACAGAGAGAGACCCTGTCTCAAAAAACCAAAAACCAGCAAACAGAAACAACCCTGTTACCAATTATTATGATTATAGTTTTAAATTTTTCAATAAAATTTTTGGATACGTGTTTACATGCTTATTAAGTAAGTACCTACTCAACATCCTCAGTTTTGTCTCTTGGTCTGCAAACCCCAATATTTACTATAGGGCTCTTTGCTGCCTCTTACTGTAGGGCAGCGCTTCCCAAATTCTGGTGATCATAGAATCACCTGGAGAGTTGTTAAAACAGGCCCTAGTCCCAGAAATTCTAATTTAGTAGGTTAAACATAGACTTTACTATATGACCTGTCAATTCCACTCCTAGGTATATACCCAAGAGATTTGAAATATATGTCAATTCAAAAACTTGCACATGAATGTTCATGGCAGCATTATTCACAATAGCCAAAAATTGGAAACAATCCAATATCTATTAATTGACAAATGGATTACACATTATGGTATATCCATATGAGGTGGGAAGTGAGACTTGACTCCAGAGACTAAGGTCAGACACCAGACCAAATTGAGGACTAGTTAAGCAAGGAAGGGGCAGAAGCAGCTTTCCAAAAGACATGCCCACCAGTGTGCCCTGTCACTTTACCATTGCCATGACAACACCTGGGAGTTACCACTCCTTTCCATGGCAATGACCCGCCAACCCAAACGTTACTACCACTTCCCTAGAAATTTCTGCATAAACCACCCCTTAATTTATATGTAATTAAAAGTTGGTATAAATATGACTGCAAAACTGCCCTGAGCCGCTACCCTTTGCCTGTGGGGTAGCCCTGTCCTACAGGAGCAGTCACGGAGCTGTAACACTGCTATTTCAATAAAGCTGCTTTCTAACTCTTGCTTGCCCTTGAATTCTTCCCTGGGCAAAGCCAATAACCCTGACGGGCTGAGTCCCACTTTGGGACTCACCTGCCCTGCATCACATGCAAGAGATTATTACGCAGCCATGAGATGAAACGAAGCTGATACATCCCACCACATGGATGAACCTTGAAAACACACTAAGTGAAAGAAGCCAGACCCAAAGGCCACAGGTAATATGACTCCATTTATGTGAAACATCCAGACTAGGCAAGTACATTGGGAGGGAGATTAGTTGTTGTCAGGGGAAGTAAGACAGTGGAAGTGGAGAGTGACTGCTAATGAGTACAAAATTTCTTTTTTGTGTCATAAAAATGTTCTGGAATTAGATAGTGGTGATGGTTGTACAGTTTTTTGAATATACTAAAACCACCCAATTGTATACTCCTGAATGTCACCAGGTTCCCCAAACTTACAAAAGGAATTTTATGGTATGTGAATTACATCTCAATAAGAAAATAAATAAAACACACAACCCATGATTTTGAACGCAATCTGGAACTAGTTCTCAGAAAATGCTTTTGCTTGATGTATGATGTATACTGAAGAAAAAAGACTGCCACTTCTTTGAGTGCAATTCAATTTTTTCGCTAGCATCTCTCTCAATTTTCTTTCTCATCAAAGTCGATGAGAAAACAGAATTCCTGGAAAGAAACTTTGCTACTAACAAGACCTAAAACCATCAGTAAGTTAAGGACACTACTCTGGGACCCTTGAGATCAATGCCAGACTGGTTTTGACTGAGTTATCATGAAATGAATGATGACAAACAGTCCAGTGGAAATGCTTTTTCATGGAAAGAATTTATAGCACCCTTTGTGTTTGTGACTGGAATGACCACGGATGTGGTAAAGTCAGAATGTGTATCTGCAGCCACAAAACAGATTTGAGCTTTTGTCTTGCAAAATCTATCTGCGTATCCTGGCTGCATTCACTCATCCCAGAGATTAAGTCATCACCTTGGGCAGGGTTTCAGTGAAGGCTAAATCAGGTCCAGAGAGAGAGAGAGAGAGAGCAGGCAGTGCCAGTGCCCGTCTTTCAGGGGATGCCCCAGAAAGGCTGAAATTCAATGCCCCAGTGGCTAGCTGTTGCTGGAAAGTAGCAAACTGGAAGGTACAAAAGGTTTAAAAAAAGGGGGCTCCTGAATGTCACCAGGTTCCCCAAACCTCCGAGAGGAAGCTGTACCCAGATTCTGCTTCCATACCCTTATGCTATAAAGCAAAGCCTTGGGCTGTGTATGCGTCCAGGACTCTTGCATGAGCTCTAGTATCTGCAGAGGGTGTAGGCCAGGAAGAAGCAACTGACGTTCTGCTCCCAGAAGTGAGGATTTCCTGTAGCTCCTTGGCCGGGCCTGCCCTGGGATGGCTCCAACCCCACCAGTACATGTGAGTTGCCTTATAGCTGCTGTTTATTTTTGAAAGGATGCATCTTCAGTGACAAGCATCTCACATCAGAGTTGAAAGTGCCTAACCAAGGGATCCTGTGACTCAGGGAGAGCTGTAGCTGGCTGTTATCTCTGCCTAATTATTCTTTCAGAATCTCAGTTACCAATCCTGTCATTCATCTGCTCATAAACCTATGGCTTCCCACCACCAACCAAATTAAATCCAAGTCTGGAAACAGGCATTCATGAATCCAGCTCTGCAATACAGCAATATACACTTTTGCCTTGTCAACTACCTGGAGTTAGTACAGACTCCACAGGTTAAGGACATAGTCATCAACAAGACTGCCTCACTTCAGACACCCCACATAGTGTGGGGGTTCCCAGGCTATCTGCACTTCTGATCAGCTGGCTACAAATTTGGGGGCTCCCACAACCCCCTCATATTTGATAATTTGCTACAATGATTCACAAAACTCAGCAAAGTGCTGTGCCTACCATTACAGTTTTATTATCAAGGGTACAAATCAGAACCAGCCAATTGAAGAGATCCATAAGGTGAGATCTGGGAGGATCCCAAACACAGAGCTTCCATCTATTCCCCTCATGGAGTCAGTATGCATCACCCTCCTAGCACATCAGTGTTCACCCACCAGGAGCTTTGATGTCCAGAGTTCTTACTGAGGTTTCATCATGAGGCATGACTGATCAAATAATTGGCCATGTGATTAAACTCAATCTCTAGCCTCCTTCCCTCCCTGGAGGTCAGACTGATCATCTGGCTCAAAACCCTAACCCTCTAATTAACTGGTTGGTTCCTAACAGCTAGTCCCCATCCTTGTGACCTTTATAGCTCTAAAGGTCACCTTGTTAGTATTAACTCAGGTGTGGTTCCAAGTGGCTATGAATAACGAAGACACTCCTATCACTTGGGAAATTCCAAGCATTTAGAAGCTCCCTCTCAGAAACCCAAGACGACCAGACAAACTATTATGCAATAAGTGCCAGCCTATCTTTACCACAGTATGCCCACGACCTCTCTTCTATGCTCTCGGCTTAGGTCAGGTAGAGCGGCTTGCTCCTCTCCATGTGGACTGAGAGTTTTTTCACCTCACTTCCTTTTTCTGCACTGATTCCTTTGTCTGCAATTGCCTCCATGAGGGTACCCATCCTTCATGTAGATATAACTGTCCTCATTTCAGATGAGAAAGTTGAGGACTAGATTAAGTCACTTTTCAAAGACAACTGGTTCTATATGATAAAACCAGGACATCAATCCAGGCCTGTCTGAAGCCTCAACCTGTGTGATCCCACACTACCATCTGGCATTCCCATGGGCAGTAGGGTTGGCTGATATTATTGAAATCCCTGCAAGATTATTCTGTAATTATTCCCTCATGAAAAAATGGCTTGAAGAGGGCAAACCTGCCATCACTAACAATGCCACCTTCGGGAAGCTAAACTCCAAAACTAACAGATACCCTCAGCTGCAAGTAATAGAAAGGCCCACAAAAAGACCCCTAAACCAGGAGTTGGCAAACTTTTTCTGTAAAGGGCAAAGGGCCAGAGAGTAAATATTTGAGGCGTTGCAGGTCATAAGGTCTCTGTCATGACTACTCAGCCCTGCCGTTGTAGCACTAAACAATATGTAGGCAATACACAAACAAATGCACATGACTGTATTCCAATAAAACTTTATTTACAAAATAGAGCGGTGGGCCAGACTTGGCTCCTGGGTCATAGTTTGCCAACCCCTGTCTTAAACCAAGAGGACATTTATTCATCATATAACAAGAAGTCTAGAAATAGGGTGGATCCAGGTGACCTACTCAGGCAGCTCAGAAACATCTTCAGATCCCAGGTTCCTCCCTGCCATTTACAGATGACAACATCCAGAAACAGAAAACTTCATGCCTCCTTAGTAATAGTTTACAGGCTAACCCCTGGCTAAGGTGAAAGGAATCATCCAGATTGCCTTGGATAAATGGTCTCATCCCTGGCTGCAACATTAGAATCACCTGAGAACTTTTAAGAAAACACCTGGACCCATACCAGAGCTTAGTATTTAATAGTTCTGAGGTGGGGCCTTCACATTAATATTTTTTAAAACCATTCATAGCTGGAAAGGCAAGGCATTGGCAGACTAGTCAAAACTCATTGCACACAAAGGCCAATTCATGATCACCATCAAAAGGGTATTTTAGCAAAGAGGAAGAAGGGTATATTAGTCTGTTTTTGTGCTGCTAATAAAGACATACCCAACATTGGGCATTTTACAAAACAAAGAGGTTTAATTGGACTTACAGTTCTATGTGGCTGAGGAAGCCTCACAATCATGGCAGAAGGCAAGGAGGAGCAGGTCCTGTCTTACATGGATGGCAGCAAAGAGAGAATGAAGAAGACACAAAAGCGGACACCCTTGATAAAACCATCAGATCTCGTGAGACCCACTCACTACCACGAGAACAGTATGGGGAAACTGCCCCCATGATTCAATTATTTCCTACCAGGTGGTCTCTCCCACAACACATGGGAATTATGGGAGTGAAATTCAGGATGAGATTTGGGTGGAGAAACAGAGCCAGACCATATCAAAGCACGAAGGCTGAAGGGCAACCAACAGCCTTGGCTGCATCCCAATGTGATGCTTTTCATCTGCAAAATGGAAATCAAGGTAGGACCTACTTCAAAGGTCCCCACAAAATATAAATGAAGCAGCGTGCCTGGTACAGTGCTTGGCAAAAAATAAGCACTCAGTGCATTAGCAGTTGATTGCTCTTAATTTTGAAGTTATTATGTCCTCCTAGATGTTTTATGTACATTTTAGAGCATGTACCAATTGAATGATGTTGGTTTTTTATGGGATTTGAACCTCAGCCTTTCCTCAGCTATCTGGAAAACTGGGAGTGGTAGGTATTTAAAAAATACAAGTGACTCACCACAACCCTTCCCTCACAAATATTTCATGTGAGAACACAGCACAGAGATTGATTGATCTCTACTCTCTCTTGAAAAGCATCATGGCACAAACTCCTTCCTGAGGGCCATTTGGAAGTCTCACTCTTCCTTAGTCATAGAAGAGGACTTTCTCCCCCGTTCTACTCTGGGCCATCTTCTCCCTGTTTTCTCATTCATTTCCATGCACTTTTCAAAGCAAAGTGGGAAATCTCTCTTAATGCTCCTTTCTCCCTTCTACTAGTTTTCTATGGCTGCTGCAACAAATTGCCACGCACTGAGAGGCTTAAAGCAACATAAATTTATGACCTTATAGCTCTAAAGGTCACACGTGTTAAGATGGGCCTCAGGGGCTAAAATCCAGATTCCAGCAAGGCTGTGTTCCTATCTGGAGAGACCACGTATCCTTGCTTTTTCCAGATCCTAGAAGTGGCCTGCATTCCTTGGCTTGTGTCCCCTTCCATTCTCTCATGGCACCCCCTTGACTCACCTTTTTACCCCTCTCTTCCACATCTAAGGGCCATTAAATGTGATGATACTAGGTCCCTCCGGTCCACCTGGATTATTCTGGATAATCCAGAATGATCTTCATGTCTCAGGATTCTTAATCACACCTGCAAAGTCCCTTTTGCCACATAAGGTAAGGTTCCAGGGAGATGGATGTGAACATCTTCTGGGGGGTATTATGCTGTCTACCACGGTTTGTGATCTCTAATGCTCCCCATTCCTCTCCAGCCTCTTGTTCCTCCTTTTCACCTACAGGACTCTGTTTGTCCTCTCCTTGTTGGCCTCCTGCAGGGTCCAGATGGCCTTTCCTGAAATAGAGGCACTGGTGTTCTGGTATGTGGAGCTGCTGAGAGGTTTAGATTAATGTTTATGAGTGCTTAGAACAGTATCTGGCACACATTAGGGCTATAAAAGTGTTTATTAGCTGCCACTACAGGCCTGCGCTACTTGGAATGGGACTTCTACTTCACAATTGGCCTTCTTAAAGGGTGCCTACGTTTTTTTAAAGCTCGAACAGTTCAAAAACAGCCAATAACTTGGAACAGCTTTCTAGAAACTATAAATAAGCACGGCTGGGGGCAGTGACTGATGCCTATAATCCCAGCACTTCAGGAGGCCAAGACGGGTGGATCACCTGAGGTCAGGAGTTCGAGACCAGCCTGGGCATCATGGCAAAACTCTAAAGCTAATTATTGCATCTCTACTAAAAATGCAATAATTAGCTGGGCATGGTGGCACATACCTGTAATCCCAGCTACTCAGGAGCCTGAGTCAGGAGAACTGCTTGAACCTGGAAGGTAGAGTTTGCAGCGAGGTGAGATGGCCCCACTACACTCCAGCCTGGGCCATAGAGTGAAACTCCGTCTCCCAAAAAAAAATAAATAAAAAAAAATAAACTTTATCAACCAGTATTTCTTCAAGTGTCCACCTGCATCAGCATCTCCTGGGGTGCTTTTAAAATTACACTTGACTGTTTTCCATGCTAAAGTTTGTGAACCTCAGTATGGAATGCCAGCATTTGGGAGTTTATAATTTGCAACCAGAACAAAAAAGAAGAACCCCATCCCACTGCCTCACTCAGCCCCTCTGCTGCTAACAACAGCACTTACTGCAGGGTCAGGGGCTGAAGTCTTCCTTGAAGGATGCTCAGCTGGGGCCTTCCTTGCTTGGGGACCCACCATTGAATTCTAGGGAAGGCCTTCTCTTAAAAACAGGGTATGAGGGCAGGGAATGGATGGGAAGGAGGTAGACGGTGACTGTCTGACCAGTGGTATTTATCCTTTTGGAGGTTCCTGACTCTCCAAGAGCCTGGTGAAAGCCAAAGGTCTCTTTTCATACCTGGGTGCCAGGTATGGGAAGCTGGCCCGACGACCACTAAGAGAAAAAGAGGCGGCTGGAGCCCCCAGCCAGACCATGGTCCAACCTGTCTCTCTGTTGGCCTCAGTATGAGCAGAGGATGCAAGAGCCAGGAAGAGGTCCAAGTGTCAAAACTGCAGGACGTGAGACGCAGAACTCGGCGTGAGCTCAGCTCCTGCCCTGGGACTTCTCAGTTGGTGTTGAGGGAACTTCTAAGCCCTAGAACCTGCAAAGACCCCAGGTCCTGCTGTTTAATGAATGAAAAGAATCTTCTTCCCTCCTTCTGAGGCACTCCAGGCCTTTCCAGAGCCCCCCCAAAACTTAAATAAGCACCCCACGGGGATGATGTATATCCAGAACTAAAATAAACGTAAATAATATCCCAGAAAAGTATAAATTGTGTATTTAGGAATTGGAATGTATGAGGCAGGGTTTTCTCTTCCTCTATTATAGCTTTCACGAAAGGGAGACAAATAATAAAGCTCCCCTGGGCTAAAGTTAGAGTCGATATATAGTTTACACCAGAAAATATACACTTAGGTATCCATTTCGAATGCATGCACTTCCAGTGTGAAATCCTCTCAGTGACCACAAGCTCCTTAAAGCCAAAGCCAAGAGCAGGGAGGTCTCTGTGTGGTCCAAATGCTCCGAAAGGAAGGAAAGTAGCATCTATTGAACGTTTACCACCCGCCTGGCACATATCTCACACCCTCTTACAACGTCCTCATAACTACACTGTGAAATCCATTTTTTTTTTTTGAAGCAGTCTTACTCTGTCGCCCAGGCTGGAGTGCAGTGGTGCAATCTCGGCTCACTGCAACTTCCGCCTCCCAAGTTCAAACAATTCTCCTGCCTCAGCCTCCCAAGTAGCTGGGACTATAGGCACGTGCCACTACAACCAGCTAATTTTTTGTATTTTTTTTTAGTAGAGATGCAGTTTTACCACATTGGCCAGGCTGGTCTTAAACTCCTGACCTCAGGTGATCCACCCACCTCAGCCTCCCACAGTGCTGAGATTGCAGGCGCGAGCCACTGAATTTAGAGAATTCAATTTTATTAGCTCAGTTTTTCAGGTGGGGAAACTGAAGCTTGGAATTGACAAGTAAATTGCCGGGCAATGTGGGGAACAAGACCATGAGTCTGAAGCCAATTTCCCTAATGATATATTTGCCTAATCACGTGTTTCATCTTCTAGCATCCTAGTTTTCCCTACTTTTTTGAGTATTTGAAGAACTCTATGAAAAGCTAATCTAAAGATAAATATTTTTGGCCAAGCACAGTGGCTCATGCCTATCATCACAGCACTTTGGGAGGCCGAGGCAGACAGATCACTTGAGTCTCGGAGTTCAAGACCAGCCTGGCCAACATAGTGAAACTCTGTGTTTACTATAAGTACAAAAATTAGCCAGGTGTAGTAGTGGGTGCCTGTAATCCCAGCTACTCAGGAGGCTAACACGGGAGAATCACTTGAACCCAGGAGACAGAGGTTGCAGTGAGCTGAGGGTGCACCAGTGCACTCCAGCCTGTTGCCCAAAAACAAAAAAAGTAAACAAAACCCACAGATGCCTGGGCCTCACTCCAGACCAAATGAACCCAAATTCCTCAGGGTGGGGACCACATATCAGCATTTTAACCCATTCTCCAGGTGCTTCTTCCACACCCCAAGGTCTGAAACCCACTTCTCTCGACATCTCTTGGAGGGGGTTTGTCTGCATGTTCTGTCTCCCCTCCCGATGCCCCTCCACTGGCCCTTGGGGACTCAGAATCAAGGAGTGGGTTAGAGGTCTCAGCCACTGCTTCTGGGTGGTTATCATACCTCCCCCCTCTATTTCTGCCCTCAGTTTACAGATGGTGAGGGTGGCTGCCCCGGGACTGGTGGATGGTTGGAGCTCCATCATCCCTTCCCAGTTGAAGGCCATTATTTCTTGGGAAGAGCAGGTTTGCTGGATTAACAAGCTACCCTGGCTTTCCAGGGGTTAATCCTGTTCCCTCAGAGGTTGCCAGTCTGAGGCTGCTGACCCCACCGCACCCCTGTTAGCCCAAGCACTCTCCTGCTGAGCTGGGCATTTGTGCCTGTGCTTTCCTGGCTGCACTGGGCGAGTGGGGGCTGCTCCTTTGCAATCTGGTGTCTCCCCAGCTGGGTGACCTTGGGAAGGTCACTTAACCCTTCTGAGCCTCAGTATTCCCCTGCAAAATAGAAAGGATGGTTCCCACCTCAGAAAGATATTATGAGGATTAAATAGATCTCCACCCACTCTCAGAACACTCCAAGTTTTTCATTCAAAGTATGTGCATTAATCATTGTTCAATGTTTGTCTCTAGCTGGACTAAGAGAACCACTAGGGCCAGGCCTGTGTCCATGTCCCAGAATCTTAAAACAGGGCCTGGCACCTCGTAGTTGCTCATAGACCCCTTTTGAATAAATGAATAAGGATGGGCAGGGCGAGGAATGGCATCTGTTGTTGATGAGTCTTAATTCCCTTCGCTTCCATAAGATACTTCCAGAACAACCTCCGCAGAGGTATATTCTTTTGTTACCAGCTATGCATGGCAGCAACTTCCTTCACCCAACTTCCTTAAAACAAGGGACCCCACCACACACTCACTGGCCTTATCAGTGGTCTTCTGGTGGGAACAGATGTGGCCTCACTAGTGTCCCAGAAGAAGCATGGATGTCAGAGTATAAATCCAGCAGGTTAAGATGGCACTGCTGGGCTGGGCACAGTAGCTCACCCCTGTAATCCCAGTACTTTGGGAGGCTGAGGGTGGATCACCTGAGGTCAAGACCAGCCTGGCCAACATGGTGAAACCCTATCTCTACTAAAAACACAAAAATTAGCCAGGTGTGGTGGCAGACACCTGTAATCTCAGTTACTCAGGAGGCTGAGGCAGGAGAATTGCTGGAACCAGGGAGGCATTCAGCAACGTTGGTGGCATAAAACAACCACCATTTTATTAGGCTCACAGATTCAGAGGCTTAAGAATTTGATCAGGGCTCAACAGGGTGGCTTGTCTCTGGTCTCCAATGTTTAGGGCCTGGATTGTGAAGACTCAAATGGCTGGAGGTGACTGGGAAGGCTGAGAGCTGAAGTCATATGGGGGCTTCTTCCCTCACACGCCCAATGCCTGGACTGAGATGTCTCTGTGGGGACTGTCAACCATAGTGCCTTCACATGGCCCCCCTATGTAGTTTGGGCTTCCTCACAGCATGGTAGCCTTGGGATAGCTGAACTTCTTACCCAGAGGCTCAGGACTCCAAAGGCAAGTGTTCCATTAACAAAGGCAGAAGCTGATGGCCTGGGATGAGAGCTGGTGGGAGGTAACTGGATCATGGGGTGGTTCCCCATACTGTTCTCATGGTGGCGAGTAAGCTTTCATGAGATCTGATGGTTTTATAAGGGGCTCTTCCCCTTCACTTTCTACACACACTCTCTCTTGCCTGCTACCATGTAAGACATGCCTTTTCCCCTTCCATCATTATTGTAAGTTTCCTGAGGCCTCCCCAGCTATGCAGAACTATGAGTCAATTAAACCGCTTTTCTTTCTAAATTACCTAGTTTCAGGTATTTCTTTATAGCAGTGTGAAAATCAACAAATACAAGTCCTTTCCTCGCTGCTGGAGACCTTCCTCATCATGCACATACACAGCTCACCAGGGAGACAGAGATCACAGTGGGGTGGGGGATGGGCACCAACAGAATCCTCCCAACCAGTTGGGGAAATACCAGAGCAAAGGAGACTGTGTCCACTGTCCATTGGGAACCCTGAGTGTGTGGAGCCCTCCTCTATCATGGCACCCAGAGTCAATCAGAGCCTCCCTGGGCCCTAGAGTAATGAGGGGCCAGTTGGTTTTCCAACACCTCAAGGAAGGCATAGAAGGTGCTGGACAGGGCCTGGTGGGCTGGGAGGGCCTTGAATACAGAGTCGGGAGGACACAGAGTGTGTGGATTAATTACTACAGAAAAAAGACATGGATTTAGCAGACACCAATAAGGTGGGGTGACCATGCGCAAGAGGCTAGCGAAGACAGATACCAGTGAGCACGGCTCAGCTCTCCCCCTCCTCCAGCTCCCCCTTCTATGGCACAGAAGACCCTGGACTAAGTAAATGCCCTGACAAGGAAAGCTGAAGCAATTTGGAATAGATTGGATTTAAGTCTGAAATGTCTGAGTTCAGCTGACATTGATTATTAAATTAACTTAAATGTTTTTGGCAGGTGGACAGAATGGGAGTCTGTAGGAGAAATAGAGAAAAATGAAGCTGCACCTGTTAGAGACCCCAAGATTTGTAGCTAATTCATTTCTTCTTCCTGCCTAGCAAGGGACTGGCTGAGATCTCAGGCCTTTCCAGCTGTGACACCCACTGTGGCTCTGATCTCCAGTCTTTATGACTCTGCTGCTGCTACCGCTGCATCCCAGGGGACTGCCAAAGTGTATGCAGGTCACGTCCCAGTGGGGCTCTGCTGACCCAGCCCTGAAAAATGGTTTACCCCTGAGTCATTCAGACAATTGATATTGTTGAGAAACCACATCGTGCAGGCCCTCGCTGGGCATTGTGCCTGCTTCTGGGGCCAGTCAATTGAATAAGACACTGCCCTCATCTTCAACATGTTTACAACCCTGTGGCAACAAACAATTAGAAGCCACTGGTTCTAGGACCTTAATTAGGAATTTCTCCTGATTGCTGCTTTTGTTAAGAATTGACATGAGCACATCTCTGCCTAATCAGTCAACAAATGTTTATTGAGCACCTACTATGCGCCAGGCTCTGTTTTAGGTACTTGGAGTGCATCGGTGAACTTTTTTTGAGACAGGGTCTCCTTCTGTTATCCAGGCTGAAGTACAGTGGTGCAAACACAGCTCACTGCATCCTCGATCTCCTGGGCTCAAGCAATCCTCGCACCTCAGCCTCCCGAGTAGATGGGACCACAGGGGTGTGCCATCACACCAGGATGATTTTTATATTTTTTGTTAAGAAAGGGTCTTACCATGCTGTCCATGTTGGTCTTAAATGCCTAGGCTCAAGTGATTTTCCAGCCTCAGCCTCCCAAAGCACTGAGATTAGAGGCATGAGCCACCACGCTGGGCTGTGATCAATTTAATTCTAAGGCATTTCCCACTCCCACCCGCATTCCTTGAACTCCCATCCTCCTTTGATCCTCAGTCAAGGCCAACTTCAAAAACCCCTTGGTAATCAGCTGGGAGCTTGCAGGCCCCAGACCTTCAGCAGCTTGTGAGAATGTCCCATGAGGAACATTTTTTTGTCAAAAGAATGCCAAGAGTTTAATTACTGTGTGGCCCATGGAGGTGATTTCCATTTATCAGCCGGAACCCAGACAGATCCTAGGAAGGCCCGTTGTGTAAGGCTGTGGCTGCAGCGGCCTGCTCTCACCAGCAAAGGATAACCCTGGGGCCTGTGCCCCCGGCAGGGGCAGCAGGAATGCTTTGAATGCCTCCCCTGTGTGTGGCCTTGGGTTTTACCACAGGCTACAGCGGGTAGTTTAATTAATAAATGTCCACCACTTGTCATTTATCATTAGCAAAACAGGAGGGGTTGGAGGTGGGGGCAGACAAGAGGGCAGGGAAGCTTTCGCCAAACAAGGTGCACTAATAAATGAAAGCTTTATCCATCAGTCTCACAGGCGGGCTGCTGTTGCACAGCCCCACGCGGCTTTCCTCTGGTTCAGAGGCCAATCTCATCTTTCTGAAGGGCTTTGCAGCAGCGGTAGGGGGTTTCATCTATAATTGTGTTTCCTCTGTCAAATGTCAGCAAAGGACTGTGTTGTGTGGTACGGAGGAGAAAGTAGCATGTGCACCCAGGGGACTGGTTCCCATCAGGGCCGCAGACTGAATCTCTATGGTGGCTCCAGCCAGAGGCTGGATTTTGTTTGGCTGCAATGGCATTTGACGAATTGGAAAATTTTACATAAAAATTCAAGTTTCTGGCTTCCATTGAAAAAGCAAGGTGAGGCAAAACCAAGTCCTCTTTTTCAGTAAGGCAACAAGCAGCTGATGGCCAGCTTAGGCAGACAGGGCAGCCTTGTGAGGTTGTGAGTTGTGCACTGCACAAAAGCACCTGGCAGAAGGGGCAAATGGAGGCCGAATCCAGGCCAGGCTGTCTTTCCAGCAGAAGCCCTGTAGGCAGGACATGGGCCTTCCACTTCACCACCACCACCACCGCCAATTCCTGCTGCTGTACTCACCTGCTCCATTCATTTACGTTACCTACCTGAGCTTGGTAAGCACATGGCGTTTTGATTTCTAGCATATATTCAGGGCACTGTTTTGTCTTCTTTATGTGGGAAATGCCTCTTCAACCTTCAAGGCTCAGCTCAACTCATAGAAGTTCCTGGTGGTGTCCTGGTCTGTATTTTCTCAGCGGCAGCCCACACTGCTATTACAGCACTCCGCACACCTCTGTACTCTAATTTGTTAATGGGTTCTGTTTCCTGCAGACTTTGAGCCCCTTGAAGATAGATCCGACCATTTCTACTTTTCCTCTGCCTGGCACATAACGGGCACTAAATCAGTAGGGCTGAATGAATGGCTTTGTGGACAACTGTACCCCAGGCAAGGGGGGAAGGTAAGGAAGGGGTAATAAAAGATTTTAGCTTTGTGGTTTTGAAAGACCCTAGACTCCTAGGATTCTTCTCTTGGATGCTCTACAGGGCACTTAAAATCCTGAGCCATGCTGATTTTGAGATTTCCTCTGGCCAGAAGGCTGAGTGTTTAAGACTTTTGACATTCACTTGTTCTGCTGTAAGGGGCTCCTAAGAGCTCAGCCTGGTCGCTGCCAAAACCACTGGTAACGGAGCAGCAGACATGGTGCAGCCAGCAGAGGTGGCAGGGAAGAGGGATGGCTGCGACTTCTGCAGAGCAATTCTGGGGTCCTAGAACCTGAAATACATCCCCTCCCCAGAAATTTAGCCTGAAATTTCTTTAACCAAAATCAAAAGGTGAACCTTCCTTCCAATAATCAGAGAGGACTGAATGTGTTCTGCAAAGCAGAGACCCTCTGGTCTAAGTTATTTCCTACTAACGTGTAAATGACTGATAGAGGATTCTTTTTTTTCTAAATGCTAGTTTGGTGAGAGGGTAAAAGGAGTTATAAAAGAGCAACACCAAGGCAGGCGGATCGTGAGGTCAGGAGTTCGAGAACAGCCCGGCCAACATAGTGAAACCCCATTGCTACTAAAAATACCAAAAATTATCCGGGCGTGGTGGCGGGCACCGGTAATCTCAGCTACTCAGGAGGCTGAGGCAGGAGAATCTCTTGAAGCCGGGAGGCGGAGGTTGCATTGAGCTGAGATCGCGCCATTCCACTCCAGCCCGGGAGACAGAGACTCCGTCTCAAAGAAAAAAAAAAAAAGCATCAAGCCCTTTCAAACCAGTCTCTCCCAGGTCGTCCAGAAGCTCGCGGCCGTGGGCGTTCCTGGTTCGCGCTCCCGTCCCCCCCGCCCTGCCCACTCGCCGCTTCCTCTGGGGCCTCAGTGCCTCGAACCCGGGGCTGCATTTCCCGGCAGGGGCCGCGGCCAATGAGGGGCTGAGAATTTGGCGGCGCGGCGCCCTGAGAGTCGGGGATAGGGGGCTTTGTGCGCGGCGGCGGCGGCCAGCCTGGGGGAGGAGGACCAGGGCTGTGCACAGGTCGCTGCGGAGACACGTGCCATTTCCGAGCCGAGCGCCGGGGAACCTGCTGCCCAGGCCCGGCCGCCAGTCGTAGGCTCCTCTCAGGCGGCAGCGGCGACCCCGTCCCTCCCTCCCCTTCCCAACCCCCTCCCAAGCCTTCCTCGTGCCGCAGGGCGCTCGGCCCGGCCCGGCCGTGGCCCTCCTCGGTCTCCGCGGCTCTCCTGTGATCTCACTGACACGGCCGGGGGTTAGAAAGGAACAAACTGAAGGCCCGATGAGAGACAGGGAAAATTAAGAAAGCTGGAGCAGAACAATGGATTGTTCTTTCTCTTTCATGCAAGGGATCATGGGAAACACAATTCAGCCACCACCTCAACTCATTGACTCCACCAGCATCAGGAGGATGCCTTTGACAACAGAGACATTGCATAAAATGGTGAGCAGACACCATAGGAAGCTACCTTGCAGCAAAACTTTCAGTGCCCACCTACGCCCTCCACTCACAAATGGCTATCCACCATCAATCAGCATGTGTGAAACTCAATCCAAATACCAGTTAATATCAATATCCTAATGGGTCAGCCCATGGCTTTGGTGCAGTTAGAAACTTTAGCTCCGCTGACTACTACCCTTCAGAAATTCCAAACACAAGACCACATGAAATTCTGGAAAACCTTTCCCTCCACAGCCACCACCTCCTCCTTCGGCACCACAAACTGTGATTCCAAAGCAGACTGGCTAACCTGAAGTTAAACTAAAAATAACCAAGACTATCCAGAATGGCACGGAATTGTTCAAGTCTTCCCTTTGTGGAGACCTTTTAAATGAAGTACAGGCAAGTGAGCACACGAAGGCACAGCATGAAAGCAGAAAAGAGGAAAAAAAGCAAAATGCAAAAAGCATGACTCATCGACATCTGAAGAGCGCAAGTCACACAAAATCCCCAAATTAGAACCAGAAGAACAAAATAGAGCAAATGAGAGGGTTGACACCATATCAGAAAAACCAAGGGAAGATCCAGTACTAAAAGAGGAAGCCCTAATTCAGCCAATACGATCTTCCATTCTAACAACAGAAGTGCCCACTGGTGTTAAGTTTCAGGTTGGCGAACTTGTGTGGTCCAAGGTGGGAACCTGTCCTTGGTGGTCTTGTATGGATTAAAGTGATCCCCCAGCTTGAGGTTCATACCAAAATTAACACAAGAGGTGCCCGAGAATATCACGTCCAGTTTTTTAACAAACAGCCAGAGAGGGCATAGGTTCATGAAAAACGGGTACAGGAATATAAAGGTCATCAGCAGTAGGAAGAATTACCGGCTGAGGCGACCAAACAAGGCAGCAGTCACAGAAAAAAACGATTCGGAAACTCCAACCTTAGAGAGAATATGCTCAATGGGATATTGGCATTGCCCATGCAGAGAAAGCATTGAAAATGACTCGAGAAGAAAGAATAGAACAGTACACTTTTATTTATGTTGATAAACAGACTGAAGAGGCTTTATCCCAAGCAAAAAAGAATGTTGTCTCCAAAGCCAAAGTTAAGAAAAACCCGGTGATCAGGATCTGTGCTGAATTCTCAGCCAGAACAGACCGGTGCAGAGGAGGTGGCCTCCTCACTCTTACGAACTGACATTCACACAGCCAGAGGCAGCACACAAGTGTGGAAAAGGAAGAGCCACCTCTTGTTAAAATAGCCTGGAAAACTGCAGCAGCAAAGAAGTCCTTACCAGCTTCCATTACAATGCACAAAGGGAGCCTGGATTTGCAGAAGTGTAACATCTCCAGCTGTGAAAATTGAACAAGTGTTTGCTCTTGATGGGAAATTTATCGATAAATTTATTTATTTAACAGAGGGAACTGGTAGCAAAACAGAAGGAAGTCTCAGGGGGCAAGACAGGCTTATAATTTCTACACCAAACCAGAGAAATGAAAAGCCAATGCAGAATGTATCATCTCCTGAAGCAACATCTGGTTCTACAGTCTCAGTAGAGAAGAAGCAATAGAGAAGATCAATTAGAACTCATTCTGAATCAGAGAAGTCCACTGAGGTTGCGCCACAGAAGACGATAAAAAAGGAGCAGGTTGAAACAGTTCCTCACGCTACAGTGAAGACCGGATTACAGAAAGGGTCAGCGGACTGGGGAGTGCAGGGCTTTGTCAGATTCAGTGACACAGCTCCATCTCCGCAGTGATTGAGGGAACTGTAGACTGAGATTCCTGTACAGTTTGATCCCAGAAATTTCATATTTGTAGTCTCCATGGAAGATTTTTTTTTGTCGGCAGCTTGATAAAGTTTCTTTGTTTTCGATTTTGATTTCACCAATCATTATTATTGGCACTTTCTTGCCTGGTTTCTTCTTCAAGACTCTGAACAATTGCTTTAGCATTCAAAAATGATTTTTGTTTTCAGTTTGAGATGGATGGGTACAGCTTAAATCAAATCGTGGGTCCAGCCTAAAAACCACTATTTATCTTACACTGATCAATTTCAACATGGATTGTTTTTGTTATGTTTTGTTTTTTAAAATAAAGCATCATTAATGAACATTTGCAAAAAAAAAAAAAAAAGCAAGAAATTCTGAAAGGGAGTCCCACAAAGGGAAGTGTGGAATTTAGGAAAGACGGAAATTAGCTCAGGATTTCCCTTGGAGCCTGGGGATGGGGGAATTGTATTGAGATAAAGGAGCACCAGGTCCATCTGCCTGGAGCTGACTCAGAGACCTCTGAGTAATGACTTCAAGGAGGAGGGGATGCAAGACCCACTGAGGGTACCAGAAACAGCAAAATTGGTTGGGTAGATACACGGTCTATGGACTGGGGTAGAAAAAGGGAGGATAAAGAAGACAGTATTTACCCCACACACATTTGCCGTGGACTTACTATGTACAGGGAGCCATGCCCCGTCCTGAGTTCAGCCTCCTGTTACAGAAGTTTCATCAGCCCGACGGGAGGGAAGATTTCCACAAGCCCATTAATGTGTGGTGTGTTTTGGGCTCAAACCCTGAAGGTGCCTCAAAAAGGCTTGCAAGCTGGTATAGTCCCCTGTCTGAGGAAGGATACCACAGGCTGGGAATGGCTCCAATGGCCCTGCTCAGGGTGGCCTCCCAGACCCCATTATTTTACATTGCAACCCCCAGCACTTCTAATCCCTTGTCCTATTTATCTGAGCACCACTTACCTCTTTCTGACATATGTTTTATTTATCTATGTGTATATTGTCTGTTTCCCCAAGTAGAATGCTTCTCCATAAGGGCAAGGGTCATTTTAAATCAACTTAATCAAGGGATCATTTACATATAACAAACTGTATTAGCCCAGCACCATGGCTCACGCCTGTAATCCCAACACTTTGGGGGGCCAAGGCGGGCGGATCATGAGGTCAAGAGTTCAAGACCATCCTGGCCAACATGGTGAAACCTCGTCTCTGCTAAAAACACAAAAATTAGCCAGGCATGGTGGCGCATGCCTGTAGTCCCAGCTGCTCAGGAGGCTGAGGCAGGAGAATCACTTGAACCCAGGAGGCGGACGTTGCACTGAGCCGAGATTATGCCACTGCATTCCAGCCTGGCGACAGAGCGAGACTCCATCTCAAAACAAACAAAAAGCTGTATCCATTTATCCATTTACCATTTAAAGTGACAATTCTGAACTGCAGGATGTTGGGCTGTGTATGGACATATGTACCTGTACGGCTACCATCACTACCACGATACTGAACACTTTCCACCACCCCCAAAGTTGTAGTCATCCCCACTTCTCCCATTTCCCACCCCACACCCACCCCAGGCAGCCACTGATCTGCCTCTTGTCACTATAGCTTAGATTAACCGCAGGGATTTTTATCTGTTTTATTTCTCTGTCCCCAACACATCAGGTGGTGCCTGGCACATAATTGGCACTCAATACAGACTTGGTGAAAGATTGAATTAATGAATGGGAAATCAGATGATTAAGATCTGTCTTTGGGCAGCTCAGAGTCCAGTGGAAGAGACAGGTGAAAACAGTTACAGCCTCCGCAGGTGCTCTACAGGGAGTGAGAGAGTGAGGATGCGCATGATGGAACTGCAGAGTTTGAGATCTCTGGCATCACATGGATTTGAGCTCAAGGACCAGCTCCGCTTCTCAGTGCTTTACAGTCTCAGGCGAACCCCTACCTTCCTCTGAGCCTCTTTTCTCTTCTGTAAATCCTGTATAAGAGCAGTACCCACCAGACAGTGCTGTTAAAGTGTACAACGGGAGAACGCTTGCCAAGGGCATAGCACAGTGCCTGGCACACAATCCATGCTCAACAAGCCTTAGCTACTGATATTCTTGGCCATTCGAAGAACATGGGGCCGGGTGCAGTGGCTCACACCTGTAATGCCAGCACTTTGGGAGGCCAAGGTGGGTGGATCACCTGAGGTCAGGAGTTTAAGACTTCCCGGCCAACGTGGTGAAATCCCATCTCTACTAAAAATACAAAAATTAGCTGGGTGTGACAGCAGCCGTCTGTGATCCCAGCCTCTCGGGAGGCTGAGGCAGGAGAATCGCTTGAACCCAGGAGGCAGCAGTTGCAGTGAGCCGAGATTGCACCATTGCACTCCAGCCTGGGTGATAAGAGCAAAACTCCATCAAAAAAAAAAAGGAACATGGCTGAAGATCAGCTCTGTAATATGAGTAAGATCAGATTCTTGATTTTTTAAGGTAACGCCAGGGAGAGAGGCAGAAGCTGAAGTCAAGATCAGCTAGCTTATGCTGCAGTAACAAATGATTCCAGGGTCCCAGGGGCCTCGAAGACTGAGTTCAAGTTCATTTCTCTCTCACACTACATGTGTCCTGCTCCACTCCTGTGCCAGGCTGGCAGCGTGTTTCCTGGCTGGGGCGCTGCCATCCTTGTAGCAGAAGGAAGAGAGAACATGGTGAGCCATGCTTGGCTTTGAAAGTTTCTGCTCCCCAGTAACTCACATGTCCCACTTCACTGGCCAGCACCAGTCATGTGGCCAAGCCTAAGTGAGGCCAATGGGTCAGGGAAGTGGAATCCTTCTCCCAGAGGAAGAGGAAATATCTGTGAGCAGTGGTACCGTGCACCACAGGCAGGCAAGCAAATCATTACAGGGTGTGAGGAGTACCACTACTCTGCACGGTTCTAGGAAGGGAAAGGGGCTGACTCTGCTTGGAAGGCAGCTGTCAGGCAGGGAAAGGGGAAGTCAGGGAAAGCTTCATGGAAGAGGCGATGTGTATCTGGGTCTTGAAGAAGTAGCAAGAGCTAACTAGGCAGAAAAAAAAAACAAGGGAACATTTAGGTAGGATGAAAAGGCAACTGTCAAGGATAAAATTGTGAAAGTCTGGTGTGCTCTCCGTGGCTGGAGCATCTGGCTACAGGGGCTGGCTCTGGAAAGGTGAACTGGACCAAGACGGGTCTTTGACCATCAGACTAAGGATTCCGACTTTTCCCAAAGGGTGATGGATGGGCTGGCACTGAGGTTTCTGAACGAGGAGATATGATTTTGAGCCCTGGAGTGGCTGGATGGAGGGATGTTTTCATCTAAGGGCAGAAAAGTAACCAAATAAAAGGGGGTCCCAAATCAGAGGAAAATCCCCAGGAAGAGATGAGGTTTTCTGTACGAGAACCCAGATAGGAACCGTCCCCCGGGGGAGCTGGGCCCCTTCCTGTTGCAGGGAGCAGGCACAGCTCTCTGGCAAACGCCGAGCAGGGCGGGGCAAGGCCGAGCAGAGCCCCGCGGACTCGCCTGAACCCGCGCCCGCCCCCCGCGCCGGGAGAGAGGCTCCTCCTGGCCCCAGGAGACCTGGCGTGGCGGATATTTGTCTGTGATACGATTGTAATTTGGGCCCCTTTTGGCCGTAGTAAATTGTCCTGTTTGCACAGCGCCAGGCTGAAATAGCGCGGCGCGCGCGCCAGGAAATGAGCTCAGGGCCCAGGGCCGCGGAGAGCGCGCTGCAGCCGCCCTGGCGCTCGCGGCGCCCGGGCCAGCCCGCGTGGGGGCGGAGCTGCTATTTTTTCATTTGACCGACTTAAACAGGTAATTTGAATTATGAGCAAGAAAAAGTGCCCAAGGCGCTGTCTGCCACCGAAAGCTCAGAGAAAAGTGGGAGATGCTGGCATGGGGACTGGGGAGGCTGCAGCATCTTCCTTTAGGGGCAGCGGTGGGAGGTCGGGGAGGAAAGGAGGCAGTCTGAGACGCCTCTGGCACCTCCCACGAGGCAATAAGGAAAATCAAAACCCCTGGGGACAAACTGCGATTTTACAAAAATAATTTCATACTAGAAAGATTCCACAGCCATGGAAAAGAACATCTGAAGCACAGTTACATCTGCCCCACTGTCCCTTGCAGGTGACAGCTATTTCCATTTCTCCAGGTTCTGGCCGATCTTACGCCCTGAAATAGTGTGATCTGCTGAGCCAGCTTTAGTATGAAATGGAAACTGCTGGCACCTTTGGCTTCTTGTCATCTTTGTGTTTTCCGAGAGGGAGTGCTAACCCCTGGATGAGGCTCAGGAGGGGAAGCTGTGCTGTGCCCCCAGGTGTTACCCTGGGAGAGGCTGTCTTCCTTGCAGCTGCTCCTCCAGTCACTGCCAGGTTCAGCTGTGGTGGAATCTTCTGTATTTACAAAGATTAAGTCTGGGAGATGAGGCCAAAGACCAAACACCTTCTGTCTACACTCCTCACGCTATTCAGTTTGCGGATGTTGTTCCCCCCACAATTGTTTTGGTATCACCCCAGCTGACATCGTGGACTTTTTTTTTTTTTCACTTTCCTGGCAACATGGTAGGAAGAAAGCATGTTCAGGGGACAATTGACCAGAGGGAAAACAGACTTGATTTCTCCTCCTCTGTAGCAACCCATGTGTTCTTGGGACGAGTCACTTAGGGAATGTGGGTCCCAACTTTACTGACAAGACGAGGTTCTGGCTGGAGCAGCCACCTCATTGCTGTCCCTAGGACCCAAAAACCCTTGGGAGTTTCTCATGCTCCTGAGTCCTCCTCCCACGGCTGTGTCATGGAGATGTGGGACAGAAGGTGCCCTTGGCAGGAGGGACTCTGAGGAGTAGACAGTAAGGTGGGGGCTGACCTGGGAGTGACAGGTCTGAGCATCAGACAGGAGAAGGACAGGGCAGGATGGGGAGTCTGAAAACTACCTGCCAAAGAGAGCTCTGATCCAGACACACAGGGCATTCCACTGTCCCTCAGGCCTACACACAGCTCCTGTCTCCAGAGATGCAGCCTGCTTTCTCGGGGGCTGCTGGGAAGCCCCCCGCTTTATCACTGGAGGGTGTCACACTCAGAGTCACCTCTCCACCCAAACCACCAACCTCTGTCCCAGGATCAGGCCTGCTCCTCTGGCTCTCTCCCCTTAGGTGACACTCACACCCTGTTGGCTGCCCTGCCTGCCAGGACAGAAGAGCCATCACTGTTCCAGCTGCCTGGAGATCTCAGTACTGGTGCCAGCCCTCAGCCTCAAGAGGTCCTTCAGACAGAAGCCCACATTCAGAGGAACTGCCCAGTTGGGTAATGGGTACATGCCCTTGGGCCCCACTGGATGAAAATGAATGTAGAATGAGGGGCCCAGCCATTCACTCTTAGGTTGGCCTTTTCTTGCTTTGGCCCGTTTTCCCACAAACACTGCTGCGGTGGTTTGAACGTCTGTTCTCTCCAAAAGTTACGCTGAGGTTTGGTTGCCATTGTGATGTTGTTGGGAGGAGGGACCCTGCCCTCATGATGAACGAATGCCGCATGATATGAGTGAGTTCATTATCACAGTCCTGGGTTTGCTCTTTCTTGCTCCCTCTCTTTCCCTTTCTCCCTTCCACCATGGGACACCCTCTGCCATGTTATGATGCAACAAGAAGGCCCTTACCAGATGCCACCTCCTTGATTTTGGATTTCCCATCTTCAGAACCATGAGCCAAGTAAATTTCTGTTTGTTATAAGTTACCCAGTCTGTGGTAATCTGTTACAGCAGCACAGAAAAGGCTAAGATAACAGCCTCCTCGCAGGCATTCTTTTCTACCACTCCACTCAGCCATTTCCAACCCCTTCAGCTCAATCCCTAATCTGGAATATTGTCCCAGTGCCTCCAGTTCCTACAACCCAATTCATTTTGTACTTTGTGATGACACCACCCAATGAGGGCTCAAAGTCATCTCCTCTGGATGCCTGGAAGGCCCAGCTAAGCCCCTCTTTACAACGTGGTCTTGTTCATGATGTCATGCACAGTCTGTCTCCCCATGGACCCCCTTGGGACCCTGCCCTCATCTTACACATCATTTGAACACTATGGTGCCCAGCCCAGAGCCTGCCTCTCAGCACATGCTCAGAAATATGTGTTCATCCATTTCCATTGTTCATTCAACCCTTCCTGCATCTGAATAGGCTCTTGGTTGCAAGTGACAGAAACCAACACTAGCTAAGTAGCAGCAAAGTGATTAATTGGAAGGGTATTTATGAGCAAAAGGAGTCCACAGGGAGGCTGGAGCATCGGGATGGGAATGGACAAGGGAGGCCAGGGGACAGGAAAGCAGCCAGCTTCAAGTCTCAGGAAGATGGGTTAAGGAGGCTGCCTAGCCCTGGTCCTGCTGGCCACCACTACCACCCCTCATGAAGACCACACTGCCAAGTGTGAATTCTGGGCAAGATGGAGGAAAAGTCGATTGGCCAAGCCTGGGTCACATGTCTAACCCCAGATGGAGGTGGGAGGATGTGGCCTCTCCAGCTTCTGTAGTGGGGTCTGACGTCCCCCACCAGGCCTACTCAGTAAAAGATCCCACACCCCAATGTGGGAGGCTGAGCAGCCCCCCAAAAGACAAATGTCTAACAGTTACTGAGAGTGTTCACAGTGTGCCAGGTGTTACCCTGGGCACTGAATTGTGAAGATGAGGAAGCAGGCCCTTGCCAGGCAGCTGGCTGAGAAAGCAATCCTTAGCTCCATTCATTGTTTGTGGGACACCTCTCCATGCCAGGCTCACTGTGGCTGCAGCTGAATTAAAGGGGCTAATGAATGGTCAAGGGAGCAGCATGGCTGCCAAGGAGTTAGGGCAGGATCACAGAGAAGTGGCCATCTAGCCAGGGCTAGAATGGAATCAAGGAGGTTGAAAACAGACAAAGGCCTTCCAGGCAGAAGGAACAGCATATGTAAAGGCATGGAGGCCTGACAAATCAGAGAGGGTTCAGGCCATCGTGGTTTCTTTGTGTGGCTGGAATATAGGGAGCAAAAGAGGCCTAGAAGTGGCTGCTGCAGGTAGCTCATGCTAGCAATGAGCAGGCCTTGAATAAAACAGACAATATTTCTCAAACATATGGTAAATGCCAAGCCCTCTACGAGGCCCCTCACAGTCATCATCTCCCCCATCAGGCATGCACTATTTTTATTTTGAAGATGAGGAAACTAAGGATAAGAGGCACTAAGTAACTTGTTCAAGGTCGCACAGCTAGCAAATTACTAGAGGCAGGATTTGAACCAAGGTTGTGTGTTCAGCCACTGATGGTGCCAGAAGGAAGAGGAGGAGTCCATGTCCCCACCTTCATCCTTGTTTAAAAAAGAATTATTTTTTGAGAAAAGATCTCACTCTGTCACCCAGGCTGGAGTGCAGTGGTGTGATCACAGCTCACGACAGCCTCGAACTCCTGGGTCAAGTGATCCCTTCCCCTCAGCCTCCTGAGTAGCGGAGACTATAGCTGTGTGCCACCATCCCCATCTAATTTGTAAAAAAAAATTTTTAAGATGGAAGGCTGGAGTGCAGTGGCGAGATCTCAGCTCACTGAAACCTACACCCACTGGGTTCAAGCAATTCTCCTGCCTCAGCTTCCTGACTAGCTGTGACTACAGGCATGCGCCACCATGCCTAGCTAATTTTCGTATTTTTAGTAAAGACAGAGTTTCACCATGTTGGCCAGGCTGGTTTCAAACTCCCGATCTCATGTGATCTGCCCACCTCGGCCTCCCAAAGTACTGGGATTACAGACATGAACCACAATGCCTGGACTTTTTATTAATTTTTTGTAAAGACATGTTTGTCTCTTGATATGTTCCTCAGGCTGGTCTCAAACTCCTGAGCTCAAGTGATCCTCCTGCTCCAGCCTCCCAAAGTGCTGGGATTACAAGCGTGAGCTACCACACCCAGCCCCTTCCCTGATCATTGCCAAAGACTGCATTTTGCAGGACTTCCTATCCCCCTACCTCCATGGAGAGTGGCCTCCATAGCCTATGGGGTGTGGCTTGTCTTACCCTCACTCTACCAGGTCACTTCAAGGAGGCCATGGCAGAGCTAGCTCCTTTGCATTATGACATTAAAAGCTCAATTTCCTGTTACCATTCTCAGTTTTGTAATCAGGAGAAAGGGACTGCCCACGCTGCATAGAACTTTTCATAGACAAGGGGAATTGTTAAAATGATAAAATACAGCCTCCTGCTTTTGACTGTGTCATTTCTAGGCACTTCCAGTTAGAGGAACAGGTACAGAGTGCACTCAGCATGGCAGCTTCATGCTTAGGGTTTGGCTCTAGGTCACCTGGGCTTGGATCCCAGCTGCCCCATTTCATAGTCATGTGACTTTGGGTATATTATTTAACCTCTCTGGGCCCCAGTTTTCCCATCTATAAAACAGAGAGTAACCACAGTGCCTGCCCATAGCGCTTAGGAGGTCTAGAGGAGCTATTTGTAAGTATCTGGCATGTAATGAATATTAAAAAAAATGCAATTTGGGTCAGGCACGGTGGCTCATGCCTGTAATCCCAGCACTTCGGGAGGCTGAGGTGGGTGGATCACTTCAGGTCAGGAGTTTGAGACTGGCCTGGCCCCGTCTCTACAAAAATACAAAAATTAGCCAGGTGTAGTAACGCGTGCCTGTAATTCCAGCTACTGGGAAGGCTGAGGCAGGAGAATCACTTGAACATGGGAGGCGGAGGTTGCAGTGAGCTGAGATCATGCCTTTGCAGTCCGGCCTGGGCAACAGAGTGAGACTCTGTCTCAAAAAAAGAAAAAAGAAAAAAAATGCAATTTGTTGGGGTGGGGTGGGGTGGGGAGAAGTTTTGTTCCATTTAACACAGACCCTGTATTAACACAGACCCTTGGACCCAGCATTGTGCTGTGGTGGTGAGTGGGAAAATAAGCTCCCAGCCATGCAGAAGGCAGCCAGGGTCAGGAGAGCAGAACCTGTGAGGCCAGAGGAAGGAGACGCCTGCCCTGGTTAGGACTCAGGAAAGCTTCTTAGATAAAGTGGACTTTGATTGCAGCTTTCAAGAATGTGTGGGGTTGAAAAACCTTGATAAGTGAGACACCATTGCCGGTGGAAGAAACAGAAGTCAGTGTGTGGAGGTAAGAAACGGGGAATGCCTTTCACACTGTCAGAACAAGGCTTCTCTTCAGTTCGAAGTTGTCTATTGCTTGTTCGGATGCTGTGAAAGGCCTGACAACTTCCCTAACTCTTCAATGTCATGACAACAGACCCCTCCTGGCTCGTCCTGACCGCTGCGTTTCGCACACAGTAAGGTCCGAGATGTTTCTACGTTGTTTGGCTGGTCCTGGGAGTTGGGTTAGGGTGGCTACTCCTCCATCCTGAGGGTTTTTCACCCTGTCTGGGCGCTCTGGAGCCAGACATATGTGGGAAACCCCAGAATACAACCCCTGTTCTGATCCAGAAAAGCCCAGATTGGGGCTGAAAGAAGGAAGCTTGAAGTGTGGATTTCAATCCCATCTCTGCCGCTTGCTGGCAAATGGCTTACCAGCTCTGACTCTTAATTTCCTGGCCTACAAGATGGGGATAATAAAAATCATGCTCATTCTTCAGCACCCCTATTTCCCCTTGCCACTCTTCATAGTGTCTTAAAGAATAGAAAATCCAGGTCCCTCTTCTTTGGACAGAACTTCGTCTTGCCATCCCCATTGGAGAGCCAAGGGGCAGGCCTGTGATGTAGCCAGGGTTTTGAGTGGAGGGGATGGGCAATGGGAGAGACTCTCAGAGCATGTTTTTCATTGGGGGTGTCTGGGAGAACATGATAGTCAAGATCCTGGGGTCTGCACGTGCTCACTGGGGCCTGTTTGTACTGAGCTGCTTCTCCAGCCTCCCCTTCCCTTTGGTGAGCACCTCCTCATCCCTCCAGTAAACTCCCAGTTTGCATAACTTAGCCAGAGTCAGGGTCTACAGGTTGCAATCAAGCAATCCTCCCAATACAGACCTCCTCCCCAATTCATAGGCTTGTCATAGCAATTAAAGACAAACGCACGACTTGAACATTACAAAGGCACCAGAGATGGTTGTTGTCACCATTATTATTCTCCATCCATCTTCACAGTAACCCGTGCATGACGCAGGAGGTGTACCCATTTGACGGTGGGAAAACAGAGGCTCAGAGATTAAGTAGCCCTCTCAAGTGCACTCACCAAGTGAAAGAGTGGGAACTCGATCCCAGATATGTCCAATTACGATGTCCCTGAGCCTTACATGGTGCCTTCTACGCCAGTGCACCTTGCCAAAATGTCACTTGCGGCTGAAACCACATTGCCTTCCAGGATGATCAGCTATTGCACCAGCAACTCGGGGCAGGAGCCGAGAGCACTGTGCTGGGGGAGCGTCCAAGCCCCCCACGTGAGCACGCCCGGCCCAGGCACTTGTCCCTGCTTCCTCAGGTAAAACTTTGGAAACCTCAACCCCTAATTACCGCCTGGCACAGGGCACCCAGTGGTTTCCGGATGGCTTGTATTGACTCGCTCAGTCTTCATAGTACATAGGTCTGAGCTAAATTTAAGCCCCGTCACAGACAATTTAACAGTTTTCTGTGGGGGGGTAATTGGATGGTAAACCATAATTACCGATACAACTGATACCTTAATTCCCAAAACAATCTGTGGAGGTGTGTGGAATTCAAATCAGTCCAATTAGAATTCTATCTTCTCATAATAAAATACAGCATAATTGCTAATTGCCCCCTGGCTCACCATATTTTAAGGCAGCAAGTTGGTTTTGTTTTTTAATATGGCTTTTGTTTTTAATTTTGGGCTGTTTCCCATGAGAGGGAAAGGATCCAGTTCTCTGTGCTTGGGGCAAGAGGCCCAGGAGAGGCCAGCTATGCACAGGGCTCCACCGATGTCAGAGGTCCGGCTCTTGGCAAGGCCAGGATGAGCTCTGTCGATAGAAGCCACCTGAGCTGGAAATGACCTTTGAGTTTACCGTCCATTCTGATGAGCACCGGAGTCATAAGTTCAAAGTGAGACTGAAGGATCTAGGGCAAGTTACTTCACCTGACTCGGTTTCTTGATCTGTACAATGGGTGTAATTGATCTTCCTCCATGGGTTGTTGGGAAGATTGACACAGTGCCTGACACATGGTAAACACTCTAGAAATGGTAGCTGCTATATTAGTATAAATCCACTCACTCTTTGACTCAGCAAATACATACTGAGTGCTATATGTGCCAGGCAGTTTTGGGTACTAAAGATATAACAGCAAACAAAACAGATGAAGCCCTGCCCTTTGTGGAACTTGAATTCCAGTGGGAAAAAATGATAATAGACAAATGAACACGTTAAAGCATCTGGCCCCTGGAAGAGGTCACATGATGTGGTCAGAGAAGATATCTCTGAGGAGGGGGCACCTGAGCTTATCAACCCTAGGAGCCTGAATTTACAAAGAGGAAACTGAGTGTCAAAAGTTCAACTTTGGAGGGCCGGGCATGGTGGTTCATGCCTGTGATCCCAGCGCACTGGGAGACCAAGGCAGACTGATTGCTTGAGCCCGGGAGTTCAAGACCAGCCTAGGCAACATAAACATACCCTGTCTCTACAAAAAATTTAAAAATTAGCCAGGCATGGTGGTGCATGCCTGTATTCCCAGCTACTCAGGAGGCTGAGGTGGGAGGGTCACTTGAGCCCAGGAGTTGGAGGCTGCAGTGAGCTATGATCCTGCCACTGCACTCCAGCCTGGATGACACAGTGAGACCCTGTGTCTAACGAAAAACAAAGTTCAACTTTGGGCAGCAGGCACACAGCACGGATGTTTAGGAGAGAGGGGCAGGAGGATAATCTTCAGGAGAGGGAGGAGCAACCTCAGTAGAAAGGCACTAGGTGATCAGGCAGCGGCCACCATGGAGAAGGCACGGGGAGCTGACGTGTTGGAATCCCAGCTCTCTAGCTTTCGTCTGAAAGGCTCCTGATGATGACCTGGAGGTGGCTGTGGAGGAGAAAGCACTCCAGCAGTGGACCTGGAGAGACCCAGCTTCAGATCCTGGCCCTGGGTGAGGGCCCCAGACACCCGCTACATCTCTCCCAGGCTGCACCTTCTCTCCTGTAAACTGGGAACAAGAAGACCCAGGTCACAGGGTCCTTGGCAAGGTTGTGTGGGACCATGCATGTGAAGAACATGGCACACACTGGGTAGTCAGCAAGTGCCCAGTCTCCTGAAACAGGTTGAAAGGAGGAGGGAAGCAACTTGTCCAGGATCACACAGTGAGTTGTGGCAGAGAGTGGGCAAGGTTGGGTCCAGTGTTCTCACCCCTGACAGTCAAGAACACAGCTTCTCCCGCGGTCAGCTAGAGGGGCTTTGCAGGGCAATTGCTGACAGGAGCAGGCCAAAAGGAAGTTTCAGTGGAGGAAGGATTAGGATCAAGCAAAGAGACACTCCTATTTGACGTGTACCTGAATTCATGCAAAACATGCCATTCAGATTTCAACTTCGGGCATTCATTTACTTTCAACAGTTAAGCATGTTGGAGACACCTCCTAGGAGCTACAGAGCTGGCTTGCAGGGTAGGGGGAGGCTGGAGGCATGGGAGGGAGGCTGGTGTGGAAAGGAGACATATTTCCCCAGCACAACCCCTCCGGCATTCCCAGACAGGCCCTCCCCTCCCCATTTGATAAATCCCACTTCCCGGCTGGGATCCAAGGGGTCTCCAAGATTAAAAATCTGGTCACCCACTGGTTACAGGGCAAATGGCTCCTATTACGAGAGGGTTCTAGGGGCCTGGGAACCCAGCAAGGGGTGGGCAGGCACGCCTACTGATACCGTCTTACCCAGGGGCAGGCCCATTTACTGCCCACACAGAGGTGGGAGGTGGGGGCCCCACCTGGGGTCCCTGCACCTCAACAGTAATTACTGCTCTCTGGCTGGCCACTGTCCAGACCACCTTGTTGATGGGAACTTGGGTCCAGGCTGAGCTTGGCCCTACTGCTTGAGGCCCCCCCACTTTCCCACGGCTGAGGCATGGGGGAGGGGTGGTGGTGGGGAGGGTTCAGACTCCAGCAGCCGAAGGAAGAAGCAGAGAGATTCAGGGACAGTGGACCCAGAAACTGGGATGGATAGTTTGGGCAGGCTCTTGGGGTTTAATTCCTGCTTATAGCCAAGGCACCCCCTGGTGTGCCCTCAGAAGCCTGCTGGATATAATTCCAGACACCTGGGTCCCCTAATACATAACTACTGTGACAGCAGGTATAACTGATATGTCGAAAAAGCACAGCTTGGCTGGGCATGATGGCTCACACCTGTAATCCAAGCACTTTGGGAGGCCAAGGCGGGCGGATCACAAGGTCAAGAGATCGAAACCATCTTGGCCAATATGGTGAAATACCATCTCTACTAAAAATACAAACGTTAGCTGGGCATGGTGGTGTGCACCTGTAATCCCAGCTGCTCGGGAGGCTGAGGCAGGAGAATTACTTGAACCCGGAAGGCAGAGGTTTCAGTGAGCTGAGATCGCACCACTGCACTCCAGCCTGGCGACATAGCGAGACTCCGTCCTACGCCCTCCCAAAAACAAAAAGAAAAAGCATAGCTTCTAGGATCATCAAAATGCAACTTTATTCTTGTCTCCTACCTTCCTTCAGACTTCCTTTGGTGAGAGTAATCTCCCCTGTTTCTGAATTGGAACTCCCTCAGGCCTGTAACTTTTCCACCCACTCAGGTAAAAGAGAGTCCTGAAGTCACTTTAAGTCATAAGAACCATCTCAATGCTGATGCTGGAATGTCCAGTCCAAGAGAGTGACCAAAGCTGAACCTGATTTGGTGACACACTTTCCCCCTTCCTGTTTGGTAGCCTGCAGTGGGAGAGGAGACCAGTGGGTTTTTCCTCAGTTTCTCAGCAGCACCGTACCCAGCTGGGTCTTGAGCTCTCTGGGGTGAAGCCTGGGGAGAAGGAGGCATAGGCCAGGGCAGTCCTACCCTGGGAAACAGGCTTTGGGTCTCTGGCTGGTCTTGCTCTATGTCTAACACCAGCTCTTTAGGCCTTGGTTAGGAGAAAGCGTCAATGAATTTCTTTGGTTTTATGCAATATTCCTGTAGCAAGAATGGTCCCTTAGAGTAACGATGACTAAAACAAGACAATACATTCTTACTCTGATGCAATTCTCACTTATTCTGCAAACTCTGATTGAAGGTCCATATGTGGTCAACGCTGGGATAGCCCTGGAGATACAGAAAACTGAGCCTCCTTGGGATGTTTGGTGTCCTTGGCTCAGTCACCCATTTCACAATGCAGAAGCTCAATGACACCTAGGTGAGTACAAACTCATTTTTATCCCTGTTTAGGGAATAACCAGGAAGCATGGGCTTACAGTCTAAACACTTCTAAAGACCACGTCTTCAGCAGTACCCATTTTACTGATGGGGAAATGAGCCCCAGAGAGGTTAACTAATGTGCCTAATGATATTTAGTAAGTCACAAGGTTTAGACTCTAACCAAGGTCTTCTGGTCCTAACTTCAGAGTCCTGTGCCTTTAAGACCACAATCTGACTCTCCTTTGTTGTCTGCGTAAGAGAAGAGTGAGGCAGGGATCTGAGTACGGGAGAACCAACCAGGGAGGAAGGGCAGGCAGGCTAAATTCTCCCCCGGGATCAGCAGAAAGCAGCCAGGGCTCAGACAGTCACTGTGGCCAGGGAAGCTGCAAGGCAGATTCAAACTCCAGACATTTGAGAAACCATGTAAGCCCTCCAGTAAGGTGATATTTTTGGTGAGAGGAAGATGCAAGGAACACTTAAGATTTGGAATTGTTAGGAGCAGTGAAAACACTACTTGAAAGCTGAGGGGAATAATAGCATGATGCCTGCTGGCAGCTCCCAGCTCACATTCATCCTCTCAGTCACCCCAACATTAGGAGAGTTTATTTTCCCAAGAGTTCAGACAGAAGTCCCAGAATAGATCCTCATTGGCTCAGGTGGGTCACATGTCCCTCCCTAAACCTATCACGATGGCTATAGGATTTGGAGCCCTGATTGGCCAGGCCTGGGTCACATGATTGATTTAGCACTGGCAAGGTAGGGTAAGCTCCCCTGTCCTACTTATAATGTGGGTAGGGAAGAGCTCTTCCAAGAAGAAGGGGGAAGGGGAAATGAGATATTAGATAAGAAAGAGGACTTTGGCCGGGCGCGGTGGCTCAAGCCTGTAATCCCAGCACTTTGGGAGGCCGAGGCGGGTGGATCACCAGGTCAAGAAATCGAGACCGTCCTGGTCAACATGGTGAAACCCCATCTCTACTAAAAATACAAAAAATTAGCTGGGCATGGTGGCGCGTGCCTGTAATCCCAGCTACTCAGGAGGCTGAGGCAGGAGAATTGCCTGAACCCAGGAGGCGGAGGTTGCGGTGAGCCGAGATCGCGCCATTGCATTCCAGCCTGGGTAACGAACGAAACTCTGTCTCAAAAAAAAAAAAAGAAAGAAAAGGAAGAGTACTTTGTACCACTGAAGGATTTCTACTTTGTAGATTGGCAGTAGGAGCCTACAATACTTTCACGTGGGGAAAGACATATTCAATGTTGGGGTTCAGGAAGGTGAATCAGGCCCCTGAGAAATTGTTGCTACCTGTGACTTTTAGTCATTAGGTATCAATTAAATGTGCATAGTATCTGCCGGGTGCCGAGCTGTAATCCCAGCACTTTTGGAGGCCTAGGCAAGTGGATTTTTGATTGAGCTCAGAGAGTTCGAGACCAGCCTGGACAACATGGCAAAAGCTGGTCTCTACAAAAAATATAAAAATTAGCTAGGTGTGGTGGCACCGCCTGTGGCCCCAGCTACTTGGGAGGCTGAGGTGGAAGGATTGCTTGAGCCCAGAGGTGGCAGTAAGCTGAGATTGCGCAGGACACCCCAGCCTGAGTGAAAGAATGAGACCCTATCTCTAAAAATAAAATAAGCATGCATAGTATCTATTAGTGTAAGTTACTTGGCAATGGGCAGTGATTAAGAGGGTAAAATCTGGTTCTGTCACTTACCAGACTGAAGAAGTTAAATAACTTCTCTTTGCCTCGGTTCCCTTGTTTGCAAAATGGGAACAGTAACAATAACTGCTCCTAGGTTTTTTGTGCAGATTAAATAAATTTATATACCATAAGGCACTTCAAGAAGGGGTAGTCAGAGTGTTTGCTTCAATTCCCAGGAGCTGGGAGACCTCACCCAGGAGCTGGCAGAGCCTCTGACCCTGGCTGCACAGACCTGACCAGCCTGGGCTGGCTGCAATAGCTGGCCCTGAGCACTGACCCACTCGCCTGCTGCCCTTGGAAGCCTCGCTTGGCTGACAAACAGGAAGGTGTCAGGGCTGCCTGCGTGCCCCTGCCGCCCCCACAGCCCTGTGTCTGGCCCCAAACCTCTTCTCTACTCGCGGCTGCGGTGAACTTGGATGGTGCTACTCTCGCCGCAAACCACAGTCCATCACGAATTGCCATGTGGTGAGTAGTGAGCACATTTATAATTGATGAAATCAGGGGGCAAGAGCTCATGGCTGAGATGATCAGTAAACAAAACCCTGGTCCTTGGGTGGGGTGGGGGGGTGCTTGAGAGTAAACAAGGGGACAGGAATAGGGGGTTCAACTCCGCTGGAGAGTACATGAAAGGTCTCACCTACCAGCATTTGCTTTTATTATTAAACTTATTTTAAAGAGTTTCAATCCCTTAGAAAAGTTACAAGAATATATAAACTCCCATATATATATATATATATATATATATTTTTTTTTTTTTTTTTTAAAGACCAGGCCTGAGTCTGTCATCCCGGCTGGAGTGCAGTGGTGCAATCCTAGCTCACTGCAGCCTCAAACTCCTGAGCTCCTGTGATCCTCCCACTTAAGCCTCCCAAGTAGCCAGGACTACAGGCATGTACCACTATGCCCACCTAATATTTACAAGTTTTTTGTAGAGATGAGGTCTCACTATGTTGCCCAGGCTGGTCTCAACTTCTGGCCTCAAGTGATCCTCCTGCCTCAGCTTCCCAAAATGTTGGGATTTATTTACAGGTGTGAGTCACTGCACATGGCCTAAGAATTATATTCTTCAGTCTTTTCTTATTAGTCTGTTCTTAGTCTTCTGATTCTTCTTAGTCTCATTCTGCGGAGATCATGACCTTTACCCCTAAATACTTCAAGGATGTTCTCTATACCTATAAGAATGACTAACATCAGGAAATTTAACATTAACAAAATGCTAATATATAGTCCATGTTCAAATTGCACTAATTATCCAATACTATCCTTTTTAGCAACTCTTTTTTCCCAATCAAGCCTGATTAGCCTTTCAGTAGTCAAGGTCCCAGGTAATTGTCACCCTTGGTCCCCCACCCTGCTGCTGGCTAGAATCTCAGTCAGGTAGGAGCCAAGTCAGGTCAGAAAACAAGGCCAAGCTTAGGATAACAACTGGATCCAGATGTGGAATCTGGCTAAGGTCTGGGAGCCCTGGAAGCTGTTTCCAAAAGGTCCCCAGGGATGGGAGCCCAGGCGAGCAGGGAGAGGGGCACAGAAGTTCTTACTGGGAGCCCAAGGGAGGCAGGAGACTCCTACACTTCTGTCACAGCAGCCAATCCCTGGGTTGCACCACCACAGGTGGTGGCAGGAGAGATGTTAGGAAGACAGGGAGGAGACCATAACATTTCAGGCACAGAAGCTGGCAGAAGAGAGACAGCTCTCTGTATAATGTCATCCGTATAATGCTAATTGGTTAGTCTGGATATTTACTTAACAAATGTCTATTGCATCCTTACTATACGCCAAGAACGATTTTAAGTGCTGGGGATGCAGACCCAGTTCCAGCCCTAAGGTGTTTATGTTCTATTGGGAGATGGGATAGTTTGCATTGTTGTTGTGAAAACAGTCATCCCCTTATCTCCTCCCCCTCCCCTTCACAACAGGTGTAAGAGAGTAAACTTGCCCACTCCACTGCTATTACACTTGGCCATGAGGCTTCTTTGGCCACTAGAATGTTAGCGGTGTGTCATGGTCACCCTTAACTGTGCTGTGAGGTTTGGCTTGGCTTTTAAGTTCTTGCCATTCTCCAGGAGAAGCACGTGGCCCAGGGAGCTGCTGGTCCAAGGAGAATGGAGAGAGACATGGAGCCAACCCAAACCCAGGCCACGGCCTGGAGCTGCCTTGCTCCTGCTGACACACAGACTCACAAATAAGAAAGATCAGGACTTGTTGTTTGGAGCCTCTGAGTATCGGGGTGGTTTGTTACACAGCATCATTTTGGCAGTAGCTGACTAAGATGGGTGGAGACCAAATATAAACAAGCCAACTAATACATGTGTGATGTCAGGATAGGAACAGGAAGACAAAAAAAGCAGAAGAGGAAAAGAGTGGTGAGTGCTGTTATAGATAGGACAGCCAGTGGAGGCCCCCTGATAAGGGAGCAGAGATCCAAAGGAAGCGGGGGAAGGAGTCGTGTGGTTTTTCCAGGGCAGGGATTTCTCAAGGAGGAAGCAGCAAACGTGTAGGTCCCCAGGCAGGCACGGACTGAGCCCAGGAGCAAGCCTGTGTGGCCGGAGCAGAAGGAGCCAGTGGGCCAGGGTGGGGTGATAGGAGATGGCTCAGAGAGGAGTCTGGGGCCAGATCCAGTGAGAAGGACTGGGACATTTATTCCCATCGTCTCGTGTAACTTGTTCCTAGCTGTCTGAGGAAAGAGCGGACATGCAGAAAAGTTGCTGGTTGAGCTCTCTGGTTTGGGATTAGTACTGGCAGTGCCAGTGTTGGCCACATTCAAGCCAGGGTTCCAGGGGCCTTCTCTCAGCTTCATGCCCCTGCTTTTCCTTGAGATTCTCCTCTCTCTTGTCCCCTCCCTATCTTGGCTCTCTATCCACCTCCCAACACCTCCAGCTCCCCTTCTGCTCCCCCTCTAAGTCCCCTGGACCTTCCTGGCTCTTAGCCCTCAACCCTCAACCCTCAGCCCCTTCAGCTCTCAAGGTAGGGACCACTCCCACCTCTACAGCTCTGTCCCAGAACCCTGGGCATTCTGTCACTAGCTCCCTGCTTGGTCCTGTTCTCCACGGTGGTCCTGTCCTCCATGGAGCAAAATGGTCTGTGGTCCTTTTACACTGGGCATGCCTCAAACTGAGCCCATCACCAGGGAAGGGCCCTCGGGGGACCATCTGAAATGTGGGGAGCTTCGTAGACCCTTCTACAAAGCACAGCCAGTAGCCCAGCCAGTAGCTCCATTTTCCTAAGATACTGATTTCAACATGTCACTCCCAGCCCCCTGTCTTGGATGGGGCCTTTTCTCTATGGGATGAAGGAACCCTCCTCAGCCCAGCACTGAAGGTCTTCTGTGGACCCATCTCAGCTTGACTTTGCACCAGCTCCCACCCCATGCCTCAAGCACACTCTGCTTCTAGATCCTTACTCAAGCAGGGCCCTTTGCTCAGTGGGTGTTTGCTGAGGCCCTACTGTGTGCAGGCGCTGTCCAGAGTGCTGGGCACAGAAGGGCAGCTGGCAGACTTACATTCATAGAGCCCATTCCGGTGTCTCTGCTGCGCCTCCCCTTCCTTCCCTTCCCTCAGGCCGGTCACCTACAGGCTCTGTGACCAATGCCTCCCTTCTCCTTGATCACTGGGCAGGTAAGCATACCTTGCCTTGTGTCTGGCCGTTCTTTTAAATGAGGATTTCCATTTTTAATGATAGAAGTGACACATCCCCATTGTGAAAAATACGGAGAGTATGGAAAAGAAAGAAGCAAAAGAAATTACATCATCTGGCTAAGAGCATAGAGAAGCTTCTCTTAAAAAATGGTGTCTTCAGCTGCTTGCCTTCCATTTGCCTTCCTCGCAGAGGAGGCAGCCTTGATTCCTGGGTGGGAAATGCCAAAAATGATGGAATCGAAGCCTTTTCTGGAAGCAGGCAGATATTTCTAGGGGTGGGGAAGAGAGAAGAGAGAACTTAAGAGAATTGAGCTCTTGATGAAAAGTGGGGGTGGGTGGCACAGAGGGGAGAACCAGAGACTGAGAGGTCTAGGAGGACGGGTTAAAACTGAGGCCAGGGCCCTGGGAAAGGAGCCTGGAAGCCCCAGCTCTTTTCCTCCTTACTGGCTGTGTCCCTGTGACCTAGAGTGAGTCTTTTGGTCTCTCTGAGATGCCATATTTTCCCTTTGTAAATGGTAATGTCTGACACAAACAGGAGAGCACGCTGCTGTCCTGGGTAAGCCCCTCGTCTGGGTCCTGGTTCCGGTCTGCTACTGAGCTCTGGAGGGCAAGGGTCACACTTACTCCAGTTTCTCTTCTGCATGCCCCAGTGCCCACCACAGGTGCAGTGGGAATATGAACACATTTATTATACACCTTGTGCATGTGGGACACTCTGCTGTGGTCTCACGCGGATGACTAGAAGGAACTCTGGAGGCCAGATCCACCCTTTACACAGATGGGGAAAATCAAGTCTCACACCACCAGGTGAGCCTGGTGGTATCTTGACACCTCCAGGCGGTGACAGAACCAGGACGCAGCCGCTGAGGAATGAGCGAATGAGAGAATGAAGTAAAATGGGGCAACAGGCAGCATGAGCAAGGGCTGATCTCTGGTGGGTCACCTTGACTGTGCTCACCACTGGCCCTGCAGCACCACCGTCTCTGAAGGAGCACGGAGGCAGCCCCCTGTGTGGGGTGGCACAGACCCCAGGGCCCAGGCAGGCAGGGGATGTGCCGGCGATCCTTGCCATGGGCCGCCAGCTTTGCCACCCTGCTTCAGGGCCCTGGCCTCTTCCCAGGGTGCAGGATGCCACTCCCAGGCACTCTGGCCCCGTTTCTTACCAGGCTGCTCTGGGATGGCAGTGTCCCAGCACCGCTATAAATAGCATCTCTCCTGGGCCCCAGACGGCCAGTTGGCAAACACTATAATTTGCTGAAAAGTTTGGAATGTGTCTAAAAATGAAGAAGGCAAATGAAACCAGCCATGAGGGGGAGCGACCGGCGTATCCATTTCAGAGAAAGGCTAAGCCTCTCTCCGGCTTCCTGCCAACAGCTTTACGAGGGCACTGCAGGCAAAGCTTCGGGGAGAGGGGACAAACGTGAGTCTAGGAAGGAAATATTGTCATTTTCAGCATCAGCCGCAGCAGCTACCTCTTGTACTGGCCTCACCCCTGACTTTCCTGTCCTAACCAAAGGATGAGAGGAGCTGCCACTGCTTAACCCTTTCTTGGGCTGAGCTAATGACATTGAAGATGTGGTGAGAATGCGAGGATCGTGAGAGCCAGAAGAAAACCCCCAAAATAATTTTATTAAACAGATTAATCCAACCTCCCCCAGTTTGCAAATGAGGAAGTGACTTGACAAAGGCCAAACACCAAGTTGAAGAAGAACCAGATAACGGCCAAGGTCCCTGGGCTCTCAGTTGAGCGCCGGGCGGTGAATCACAGGCCTGCTGAGGGCCAGCTCTCTTAGGGAAACGGGAAGGGCCCCAGGCTCTCCTGTCATGCTGAAGGTTGATGCCTGAAAAGTCACTGCAGCTTCCTGTTCTGCTCTGATTCTCATTCCACTCCAAGGAGGCACAGCTGCCATTATCCTGACTTGATGGCTGAACAGACCGAGCTTCAGGGTAGAAACTCTTCCTCACCCACTAAGCCAGGGGAAGGCTTGAGTAGAATTCAGCACTCTGTCCCCAAGCCAGGAGTGGGCTTTTCCCACCTTCAGGTAGAACTCACTGCCTCAAAAGCCACCTTTATTGTTCTTTGTCTTATCTTCTGGGGTTGTGATCTCCCTTTAGGAAAAATCATGGACAGTAGCAGTAGACTGATTCTCAAGAATTCTGAGGGCCATGCCTGTAATCCCAGCACTTTGGGAGACCAAGGCGGGTGGATGACCTGAGGTCAGGAGTTTGAGAACAGCCTGGTCAACATGGTAAAACCCCATCTCTACTCAAAATACAAAAATTAGCCAGGCTTGGTGGCAGAAGCCTGTAGTCCCAGCTACCAGGGAGGCTGAGGGAGGGGAATTGCTTGTACTGGGAGGTGGAGGTTGCAGTAAACTGAGACTGTGCCACTGCACTCCAGCCTGGGCAACATAGCAAGACTCTATCTCAGAAAAAAAAAAAAAAATTCTGAGGCAGAGCTCCGGATCAGCAGTCTCACTGTATGATCTTGAGCAAGCCACTTCCCTTCGCTCACCCTAAATTTATCCTTATGTAAAACTATAATAAAAATAAAAACTTCTGGCCAGGTCTGGTGGCTCACACCTGTAATCTCAGCACTTTGGGAGGTCGAGGCAGGCGGATCACCTGAGGTCGGGAGTTTGAGACCAGCCTAGCCAACATGGTGAAACCCTGTCTCTACTAAAAACATAAAAAAATTACCCAGGCATGGTGGCAGTCACCCATAATCCCAGCTACTGAGAGGCTGAGGCAAGAGAATCACTTGAGGTGGGAGGTTTGCAGTGAGCCGTGATCATGCCATGGCACTCCAGCCTGGGTGACAGAGCAGGACTCCATCTCATAATAAATAATTTAATTAAATTAAAGCTTCCATTCACAAAGCACATGGTCACAGGCTTTGTGTGCATTTGTTCTCTGTCTTCGTAACAACTGGACAGGGAAGATACATTCCTATCCTATTTTACAGATGAAGAAATTGAGGCAGGAAGTTGAGTGACTTGTCCAAAATTGCACAATATTTTTACAAGTTGGAAACCTACTGCACCAGATGCTCTGAGGTCGTTTACAGCCGTAATTCTGCCTTTTGTGGTTCCAAACACAGTAGTAACTAGTGATGGCTCTCTTGGCGCCTCTCAGCTCTTGGCAGCTGAGAGGCTTCGTTTGGGGGCAGGAGAAGACAAAAAATAGGGGAAGTTCACATCTGTGAAGAGTCTTTGCAGAGGAGGAGCCAGGAGGCCCAGTCTTGACCCACTCGCCACTGCCATCTCTCTCTGCAGAGGGCACCTGCCACGCTGTGGGGCCGCTTAGTGATAACCGTGGCTGAAAAGTGACATCTCGTGTCCAGTCATAGAACTGCACTGTGGGAGAGCTCCAGGACAATGGGGAGTGGAGGCAAATGTTCTGTTGTTATGCACTTGAAGGCTCTTTTAAATTATTTGTAAGGTCTTAAAAACACACAGGTGCCAGAGCCTCAGACCTAGAGAACCAGCATCTCAAGAAGCAAGATAGATATCTGGTTTTTTTTTTTTGAGACGGAGTTTCGCTCTTGTTACCCAGGCTGGAGTGCAATGGCGCGATCTCGGCTCACCGCAACCTCCGCCTCCTGGGTTCAGGCAATTCTCCTGCCTCAGTCTCCTGAGTAGCTGGGATTACAGGCACGTGCCACCATGCCCAGCTAATTTTTTGTATTCTTTTTAGTAGAGACGAGGTTTCACCATGTTGACCAGGATGGTCTCGATCTCTTGACCTCGTGATCCACCCACCTCGGCCTCCCAAAGTGCTGGGATTACAGGCATGAGCCACCGCGTCCAGCCTGAGATCTGTTTTTTTAAGACTCAGGCTATTCTGTGGCAGCCTAGCTGAGAACCCCATGTGTACACAGCTTTTAAGGGGGTGCTGGTGTGCTGGTCAGAACATCTCAGTTGCAATCCCTCCACCTGGTGTTACACTTCTGTCTGGGCTACCAGAACGTTCTAGGCAGCTGACAGAAACAAATCTATTAGGCATGATTTATCAAGGAAAATCTAGCTGCACTTTACATTTGATTTGTGCTTTATTAAGAGATAAAATGGCCAGGTGCAGTGGCTCACATCTGTAATCCTAACACTTTGGGAAATGAAGGCAGAAGGATTGCTTGAACCCAGGAGTTCAAGACCAGCCTGAACAACATTGGGAGACCCTGCCTTAAAAACAAATTAATAGCAGGGCATGGTGGCATGAACCTGTAGTCGCAGCTACTGGGGAGGCTGAGGTGGGAGGTTTGCTTGAGCCCAGGAGGTCAAGGCTGTAGTGAGTCATAATTGCGCCACTGCACTCCAGCCTGGGTGACAGAGTGAGACCCTGTTTCTTAAAAAAAAGAAAGAAAAGAAAAAGAAATAAAATGGCAGCTGGTAAAAAAAAAATAAGTATAGAAATAGAATGAGTTATTTTAGAGAAATGTCAGTGAAGTTCAGTCCATGTGTAGAGGATACAGAAGTCTTTTTTTTTCTTCAATGCATTGGCTCTCAATTGGGGGCAGTGTCTGGAGACATTTTATGGCTGTCACAACTGGAGGGTGCAACTGGCATCTGGAGGACAGGGTCCAGGGACGTGGCAGAGCATCCTACAATGTAAAGTACAGTCCCCCACAACAAAGAATGAATCCCCAAATGTCCGCAGTGCTGAGGCTCCAAGGCCCTGCTTCCATGAGCACAAGGGACTCCGGTTTTCAGATCCCCTGAGGGTGGGGACTCTGCCATCTACGAGGACCTGGCAAGAGACAGGAGCTTAGTACACGCTACATGACAGAAGTGCAGTGAGGGGCATTTTGAGAAAAATTATCTAGTGTGGACACATTTGCAAACTTCCCTTCTATGCACAGTCCTGGGTGCTTTCTACATGGCATAGACTGCCTGAAGCTAAAAAAAACTCTCGTTTGTCGACTGGAGGCTACCCAAGTAGACCAAACACAAGCTGGGAGTCGGGAGAGGGGTGTAAGGGGGAGTCAGACCCCGTAGAAATGGGTTAAACCTCACCCCCTTCAAGCTGTGTGTCCTTGGGCAAGTTGCATAACTTCTCTGAGCCTTAGTTTCTTCCTCTATAAAATGAGGCTAACACTCCTTCTCACAGGCTGTTGTGAAGGTTACATGGCATTGTGCACAAATAATGCTGAGCAAATGTAGGTGCTGATTAAATGTTAGCTATGATTGGTGCCATCATGACTGAGGTCTGGATTGGTTGGGTATGGTTGCTGTGCTTCCAGAGACAAGCTGTCACCCACATTGTATCTGAACACGAGTAATGATGGTGCAGAATGAATACATTGGGTGGAGGCAGAAGGCTTCAGACTCACTGACTCAGAACTTCCGTGGGAGGGGCCTGGGAATATGCATCTGTGATAAACTCCAGGTCGATTCTTTTTTTTATTGAAATGGAGTTTCCCTCTTGTTGCCCAAACTGGAGTGCAATGGTACAATCTCGGGTCACTGCAATCTCCGCCTTCGGGGTTCAAGAAATTCTCCTGCCTCAGCCTCTGGAGTAGCTGGGATCACAGGTGAGCACCACCACACCCGGCTAATTTTTTGTATTTTTAGTAGAAACAGGATTTCACCATGTTGGCCAGGCTGGTCTCAAACTGCTGACCTCAGCTGATCCACCTGCCTCCTCCTCCCCAAGTGCTGAGATTACAGGCCCGGGTGATTCTTACAGTTGAGCAAATTTGGGAAATCTGGCTTTAGTAGAAAGACTTTGGAGTTAAGCTGCCTGGTTCTGCTACTTACTAACTGGGTGATCTTAGGCAAGCTACTTAATCGCTCTGTGCCTCAGTCCCCCTCCCCGCCCCCCCGCCGTTAAGCCCTTACCCAGCATGCACTAGACTCAAGAAATGGCAGCTCCTCCTCCTCTCTTCGCCTTCATCCTCCATACGAAGCCTACCTCCTGCTCCTGCCGTTTCTCTCTGACTCGTCCTTTCTCTCAGTCCCACTGGCCCTCAGTGGGTCTATTTGGCATCCCCCGGCCTCCTCGTGGGCTTCTGTAACTCTCGTCCCCACCATCTCAGTGAGTCCTTCAAGCAGAAGCAACAACAGAACCTGCACTGTGGTTTATAGTTTTCAACGCCCTTTTCACGTATTTTACCTTATTGACTCTTCCCAATCATCGTGAAGCAGCACCATCAGGGTCTCCCCAGGACGAGTGAGCTGAGTCTGAGGCTCAGGGTGACTGTGACCATCCTGAGCCCCCACTCAAGTAAACAGGAGCATCTCTGCCGCCCAGCCCTGTGAATGTTCTCCTGTGACCTGAGGCCTCTCAGTTCCTCCACTGCCCCTCATCAGGAAACAACTCTGGCTCCCCAGCAATCAGGTCCAAGAGCCTGCACCTGGTTTCAAGGCCCACCACAGGCCACAGCTGGGAACCATTCCCCCTCCTGGATTTTCCTGCATTTCCCAGCCCGTCCACCAGCCCAGCGGGCTCCTCTCTGCCTTTCGTCCTCCCTGCCTCCCTGCTTGGACGCAAGCTGCTTCCCCACAGAGCACCCCCCAGAGAGAGTGGATAACACTGGGAGGAATGGAGGCATGTCCCTGCCTGGGGTCCCATTCACCATTCACAGCACCCTCCAAACCCCCATGCCTGGCCTCACTCCCTCAGCCTCTGCCAGGCCTCCTCCTCCAGGAAGCCTCCCTAGCCTTGAGGGAGTATCCAGTGCTCAGCCAGGTGGTCACAGCCTCTTGCTGCTCCGCTCCCGCCCCTGAGATCCCTCACACACACACTGGCCTTTGGTCCCTTTCTGCCCAGCACCTCGATCTTTTGGTCTTATTTGTATTGTCCTGTCGATTGTGGTGGGGTGGGGGACACGGCTGCCATCCCCCATGTGGAGCCCACTTGAATCCATGAACAGAATGGGGGTGGCTGACGGGGCCCCTCGGCCACCTTTAGGTGCTAGGGGTAGTGGTAGAAATCACCACTGGCTATTGTGATCTCCAAAAGCACTTGTCACTCACTACACGGTGACACGAAGGTTGGTTTCTGGCTCCTACCTGTGGCCAGAATATCCCTGGGCAAACTGTAAGTGCTCCAAGACAGGTCCAAGTCACACTGCCAGTGGATCCTCGCGGTTAGGCACCCAGGGTGGAGTGCGGGTGGGGCCAGGACTGGTGGCTGGCTCTGTTGTGCTCTGATGCTGCAGGAACAGACCGGATGTCATCCAGGAGCCTGGAATTTGGGGGATGCCGCTGGGTGTGGCAGCATTGGAAGCCTCGGGTCCGCATCTCCATCTGCCATGTGTGAGCTGTGTACCTCTGAGCCAGCAGCCTGTAGGAGTGAAATAATCAGAGCCACTGTGTGGTCAGAAGGAACAACAGGGGTGGAGAATAGGGGTCGGGGAGGGGCTGGGGGTCCTGGAGGGCTGGGTTTCTGCCCTCACTCCTGCCATCCTCTTGCAGTACGGGGCAAATATTTTTACCCACATCTGGCAGGTGAGGAAACAGAGGCCTGAGAGGCTGGGCTGGGAGGTCACATGAGACTCTTAGTCTTGGCATCACCAGAGTCACAAGCCAAGTCCAAGTCCGAGGCTACAACCAGACCAACTGAGTCAAACCCTCTGGGGGTGGGACCCAGGCATCAGGATGTTTATGGTTCCTATATGATTGTGGTGTGCAGTCAGCGGGGAGAGAGGCTGATAGCTCAGATGGCACTTTGCAAACTTTCAAGTTGTGCAAAGGTCCCTTCGTGTCTTCGTGTAGCTCCTGATCCACCCTGAGCGTCCGTCCTCCTCTGAAATGGGGTAGTATAGTTCCCTGCATTGATAAGTTGAAATGCTTCCTTAATTAACATTGCAGCTGGACCACCCGGCACTCTTGGTTCCCTTTTCCCTGTTTGGGGATTTGTTTCTGTGTTGCCATCGCCCTTACCACGTGTGAACATAAGAGATACTTTACCTAGTCATGACTTTCATGCGTTAGTGCTTGACCTTCCATGAGAGCACCATCTGCATGAAGGTCAAGATCTTCGTCATTGCTTCACTTTTATTCTTTCCTGTATCCCAAGCACCAAGCAACACAGTATTTGGCACATAGTACGTGCTTAACAAACAGCTGTTGAATGAATGAATGTGCCTGGCGCTGTCTAATACATGTCACAGGCATTACTGCTGCTGCTGGGGTTGTGGTCTGCAGCCCTCGCTCCCTTACCGCTCACCTCCCCAGCTGGTTGCAAACCTAATAAAGTCCCCCTGAAGTCAAGCTGATCACCCCTTTCCCCTGAAACATACCTCTGTCCCTGCTTCTTGGGGTCTCCCCGGCCCACCAGCTCCCCTTGGACACGCAGTGCCCGAGAGCCAGCAGGGAGAAGTGGCAGAGTTTCAAGATTTCATTTGTAATTCTTTTCAGATGAAATGTCAAAAATATTATAAAGGCAGAGTCATAAATCTGATCCTAATATAGCATAGAGCTTATTAATGAAGAATAAATCACCGAGGGAAACCTCCCCGGAGTGCTCCGCCGGGGCCTGTGGGGAAGGTGGCATATTTATGTGCATGCGTAGCAGGTCTTTTACTTTCTCAGATAAATGGCCAAGGCAGATTTGTCAGGGCAGTAGCCTTAACATCAGCCAATTATATTTTTTTCTAGTAAAAATTGATCTATTCTATACAAATCTCCTAAGCATTTATTGGATTAGGATCACATCCAAATGTAGAAAATTAAACACACACACACAGTGCACACCACGGTGGGACTCTGGGAGGCCCTCAAATGGAATGACGACCCCCCTACCCATTCTCCCTGCCAAGATACTCTCCCGACTGAAAAGCTCAGAGTGAAGGAGCCAGAGGTAGCAGCCTCATTGCACAGGCAGAGAAACCAAGGCCCAGAGAGAGGACAGGCCTTGCCCAGGGTCACCCAGATTGCTAAGGCTGACACAAGACAAGAACTCCAGGTCCAGGCTGGGTGTAGTGGCACATACCTGTAATCCCAGCACTTTGGGAGGCTAAGGCAGGAGGATTGCTTGTGCCCAGGAGTTTGAGTCCAGTCTGGGCAGCATAACAAGATCCTCATGTGTACAAAACACTAAAATAATACAAAAATCAGCTGGGTGTGATGGTGCACACCTGTAGTCCCAGCTACTCAGGAGGCTGAGGTGGGAGGATCACTTGAGCCCAGGAGGTTGAGGCTGCTACACAGAGTCTTGATCACCCCACTGCACCAGCCTGGGTGACAGAGACCCTGTCTCAAAAAAAATTTAAAAGAACCCCAGGTTCTTCTTCTCATCTCAAAAGATGTCCACATCTGAATCCCCTAACTGTCCCCATGTGAACATGTTACCTTATGCAGCAGAAGGAACCTTGCAGGTGTGATGCAAGGAAGGATATGAGGATGGGGGGTTGTCCTGGACTATCCAGATGAGGCCAAGATAATCAAAAGCATTCTTATAAAGGACAGAGGGAGGCAGGAGAGGCAGAGGAAGAGATGTGACAGCAGAAGCAGAGGCCACAATGACACGGGGCCAGAGCTAAGGAGTACGGCAGCGTCTAGAGGCTGTGCGGGAAGTAGAAAAGTTCCTTTTTAAAGTTTCCTTTCTTGTTAAAGAATAAGCATGCTAATAACTTTGTTCAGCCCTATCCTATGTAGCTGTTAGACATGCCGTGCTCACAGGCACGCAGTACTTATGTGTCCTTGTACTTTAACCAATATACCTGTGCTGGACCTGCTCACAGCCACGTCCCAGCTCTCCATTGCTTTACCTGTTTAGAAAAGTTTTAAGTTGTTAGTCAATCCAGTTTTAGTTTAGATCGTGAGGTCTGGCTCCAGCCAACAGAGATCAGACAGAGCAGTAAGGACGACCCTACATGTGTAAGGGATACATTTGTGTGTTTTCCTTTGTTCATTGTACTTCTGTGACACAATGGCTAGCAAGGCTTCCCTTCCTGCAGTCCAGGAAGTAAAAACTGCGTTGCTGAAAGACCCTTTGTCTCAGTGCCAATTTTTCTTTGTGGCACCCAGCGTCCCTTTCCAACAGGTTGGAAGAGGCAAAGACCAGATTCTCCCTGCAGCCTGCAGAAGGAACGCAGCCTGCGGGCACGCCGCTTTTTGAACTTCTACCTCCACAGCTGTCATAGTCCATCTGTGTTACCTGAGGCCACTCAGTGGCAATTTGTTACAGCAGTGACAGGAAACGCACATCGTGTTAGAGGGAGAAGCCTTGTCAGGAAAAATGCCCCTGGCCGTGTGGGCTTCCATCTGTGTGCAGTGCTAGGGAGGGACTGCTACCCTGAGGGTCACCCCAGATCACCCCAGATCACCCCAGAGTCAGGTGGCTCCTCTCCAGAGGCCACAAGGCCACCACCCACTGCCTGCTGTTCCCTCATTTGTGACACGCTCGCTCACATGCTGGCTGCAGGGGGGTCTTCCACCGTTTTTTTGGTTCCCCAGACTCCTGCAGTTTTTCTGCAGCCTGACCCCCTTTCAAATGGTTTTCCCAGTGCCTCACCTTTCCCTATCCCCTCCTCTCAAAGATGTTCTGTAGCATGGGAGGCTAAGGAGAGAGCAACCTGCATCCAGGCGTTTCCCTGCAGCCCCTCCTTGGTTCTCAGCCACCGTCTTTGGTCACCTCTCACTGCCTCGGGAGCCTCAGAGCACGGGCCTCTCCTGCCCATCTCCTGCCCATCGGGGCCTGCTCTGGTCTGGTGAATCCTCTCTCCATCTCTTCGCACATGGGGACAGAGATGTGGCTCAGAGAGCTCCCAGGGAAGCACCTGAGGAACAGACCCAGGTGGAGGGGAGAGAGGGCAGTGGGAGCTTGTGGAAAAAGGGCAGGTAGCCAGTGGCTGTGGTGCAGATGTTCTTGAGTCTGGCAGGCGGTTTGCTGGTGGCTTGTTAAAAGTGCATATTCATCAGGGCGAGGTGGCTGATGCCCGTAATCCCAGCACTTTGGGAGGCCGAGATGGGAGAATCTTCTGAGGTCAGGAGTTCATGATCAGCCTGACCAACATGATGAAAACCCATCTCTACTAAAAATACAAAAATTAGCTGGGTGTTGTGGCAGGCACCTGTAATCCCAGCTGCTCAGGAGGCTGAGGCATGAGAATCACTTGAACTCAGGAGGCGGAGGTTGCAGTGAGCCAAGATTGCACCACTGCACTCTGGCCTGAGCAACAGAGTAAGACCTTGCCTCAAAAAAAAAAAAAAAAAAAAATTGCATATTCTGACTGGTGATGGTGGTACATACCTGTAATCCCAGCACTTTGGGAGACTGAGGCAGGAGGATCACTTGAGCCCAGGAATTTGAGTCCAGCCTGGGCAACATATTGAAACTCTGGCTCTACAAAAAGCATAAAAATTACCTGGGTGTGGTAACACATACCTGTGGTCCCGCCTACTCAAGAGGCTGAGGTGAGAGGATTGCTTGAATCCGGGAGGTCAAGGCTGCAGTGAGCTATAATTGAGCCACAGCACTCCAGCCTGGGTGACCAAGCAAGATCCTGTCTCAAAAAAAGAGAAAAGGCTGGGTGCAGCGGTTCATGTCTGTAATCATATTACTTTGGGAGGCTGAGGTGGGCAGATCACCTGAGGTCAGGAGTTTGAGACCAGCCTGACCAACATGGAGAAAACCCATCTCTACTAAAAATACAAAATTAGCTGGGCGTGGTGGCACATGCCTATAATCCCAGCTACTCAGGAGGCTGAGGCAGGAGAAGTGCTTGAACCCAGGAGAGGGAGTTTGCAGTGAGCCGAGATCGTGCCTTTGCACTCCAGCCTGGGCGGTAAGAGTGAAACTCCATCTCAAAATAAATAAATACATAAAGTTCATACACTAGCTTTGCGTAGCGGCTCACAGCTGTAATCCCAAAAATTCGGGAGGCCAAAGTGGGAGGATCTCTGGAGACTTAAAGATTAGCCTGGGAAACATCACAAGACCTCAACTCTAGAAAAAAATTTAAAATTAGCCAGACATAGTGGTGTGCACCTGTAGTTCCAGCTACTTACAGGCTGAGAACTCCAATAGGAGGATTGCTTAAACCCAGGAGTTTGAGACTGCAGTGAGCTGTGATTGCACCACTGCACTCCAGCCTGAGCAACAATGAGACTCTGTCTCTAGAAAAAAAAGATCACATATTCCTGGACACCCCTTACCAATAAACACGTCCTTGCCAGAGCAGAATCTCTGAGGGTGGGCCCTGGAGTCTACCATGCTCCTGGGCTGTGTCTTACTACACAAAAATCAGGAAGTAGGCCTGCAGCAGTGGCTCACACTTGTAATCCCAGCACTTTGGGGGGCTGAGGCGGGTGGATCACCTGAGGTCAGCAGATCAAGACCAGTCTGGCCAATATGTCGAAACCCCATCTCTATTAAAAACACAAAAAATTAGCCGGGAGTGGTGGCAGGTGCCTGTAGTCCCAACTATTCAGGAGGCTGAGGCAGGAGAATTGCTTGAAACTGGGAGGCAGAGGCTGCAGTGAGGCCAAGATCGTGCCATTGCACTCCAGCCTGGACAGCAAAGTGAAACCATCTCAAAAAAAAAAGGAAGAAAGAGCGTGAGCTTTACAGTCAGGGAGCTCTGGGCCAAACTTGCAGCTTTCCCTCCTCCTAGTCGTGGGAATGCTCTTGAACTTCTCCAAGCCTGTGTTCTCTTCCATAAAGGCTCTGATCTGCATGTGGCAGGAATGATGAGGCATGAACAGGGAAAGCACAGATGCAGATGCTGCAGATGCCCTCCTGCATCCTGGAGCCCAGGGGACCTAACTCCGAACAGCCCGAGGGCCTCTGGGAGTGCTGAAGAATGAGTGTCCCACGAGCTCCACCCAGCAGCCTTCAGCAAGGGCTGGATGGAGTTGGTGTGTAAATACCTGCTCCCTCATCCTTCCGGTGGGATCACGCTGAGGAGTGGGTTCCACACTGGCTCCCAAGTTTTCCAGCAAAATTAAGCTCCCATCACCCGCAGGGGTGCCCTGCCTGACAACACGCCCCCTGTAAGCTGCTTCCTTCCCTGGGTCACCTCCCTGCCCTCCCACTGGAGTTTCCCATGAGCATCTCTCAAAACAAGTTGTCCTCAAGTCCTTGTCTCAGGTCAGCTTCTGCAGGACCTCGGTCTAACATGAGCCTGGCAGCCTGGAAAGGAGCCTTTTTTTTAAGACATCGCCTTGCTCTGTTGCCCATGCTAGAGTGCAGTGAGGCAATCACAGCTCACTGTACCCTTGACCTCCCAAGCTCAAGCCATCCTCCCACCCCAGCCTCCAGAGTAGCTGGGACTATAAGTGCGTCCCATCATTCCTGGGTAATTTTTCCATCTTTTTTTGTAGAGACAGGGATTTCACCATGTTGCCCAGGCTGATCTCAAACTCCTGGGCTCAAGGGATCTGCCCGCCTCAGCCTCCCAAAGTGCTGGAATTACAGGCATGAGCCACCACGCCTGGCCGTGAGTTCTTTTCGTCTCCTCCTCTTTGGCTGTCAGTGTGGAGAACAGGTTGGCAAGCAAAGCCACCACAGGGTCTAGGTCCCGCTGCGGCTTATAGGGGTATGTGTGTAGACACTGATGTCCAGGGGCCAGCAAGGACAGTGTTCCCCAACTGTAAGGATGCCATCCAAGTCCCAGGGAAGGCGGCTCACGCTTCCCTTCCCTAGATCCCCAATATCTGCTAGTTGGGGAGCAGCGCTATAGGCCCATCCACAAGAAGCCCATCCCCCCAATCCCACATCCCTCAATCTGAAATGACACTAATCACAGCTTTCCCTAGCTTCATCTTTCTTGACTAGCTCCTCAGACACAAAGCCAACAGCCGCTTCCCTGCTCCCTGGGGACATCTCACCTCTAAATCTTGAAACTGCCAAGCCCCAGCTGGCCAGACCCCCGGCCGTGTGAATTCTAGCCCCCAGGGGCACTGAAGTCACCTCCCCGAGAAATCCTATGATTTCATCTTCTATTTAATCTTTATTTCTCCTCATACTTTTTAGAACTTCAAATAATTTCTCGTTTGTAGTAACTAGGAAGCCATAAATCGCCCCTTTATGTCTGAGGAAAATCAATTGTTATTTGACATTTTACCTTAATATCCCTGACTTCCTTCAGATGTAATAAAGCTTCCATCTGCCTTTGATTTTACAGGCAATTAGTAAGTCACCTTTTTAAAATTTCTCCACATTTTCTATCAAATGAATGCTAGGATTGAAAGGGAAAGCTGTTTTATGGGATTGAACTCACTGAGTAGAAGGGATTTATCTGTAGCCTTCGAGGTACCGACACTCATTAATGGGTTTTATTGATTCGGGAGCTTTCTAACCCTTAGCAATAATACAGGTGTCACCTGCCCGCGGCAGTCGGGAGGGGGCAGGGATGCTGGGAGGGGCCGTGGGGGAGTCCATACATTTCTGAGCGCTGTGTCCAAGCTAGAAAGGGAGAGAAATGAGTTCTAGCCCTTTGAAATGTGATCACACTCAGCCCAACCACACCCTCAGAGGTAAGTCACAGCTCAGAAACTCTTTTTTCCTGGGGACAAGCTGGAGTTTTTTGGTTTTTTTCTTCAAATTACCCAGGGGAATGCAACACATTTGCACCGGTGTCATGAGATCAAAAGAAAGAGGCTCATTAGCCGGGCGTGGTGGCTCACACCTGTGATCCCAGCACTTTGGGAGGCTGAGGCGGGTGCATCGCCTGAGGTCAGGAGTTTGAACCAGCCTGGCCAACATAGTGAAACCCCATCTCTACTAAAACTACAAAAAATTAGCTGGGCTTGATGGCAGGCATAATCCTAGCTACTAGGCAGGCTGAAGCAGGAGAATCACTAGAACCCGGGAGGCAGAGGTTGCAGTGAGCCGAGGTCACACCATTACACTCCAGCCTAGGCAACAAGAGCAAAACTCCATCTCAAAAAAAAGGGGGATCCTATTGTTGGGATTCAAGGCCCCGGGCTTGGTCTGCCTCTTTTAGCCCTGGTGTTAACCTCTGAGACTCAAGTTTCCTGCAGTGTGAAGTGGGGAGATGAATCTTTTCTTTGACCTCCTCGAAGGGCTGCCGGGGTTCACCCCCAGACCAGGTCAGTGAGAAATGCTTAGAAGACCATGCAGGGCTCAAGAAACTACCGAAAAACCAACAAGAGCCTTGGTTACAAATGGAAACCTCGTCCGCAAACTCCAGAACAAAACCTTCCTTGCTTTTCTAGAACTCGCCTTAATCGGTTCTGCACCCCCACTGCCTGGGCTGGTGAAGCTTTGGTGCCAGTCTTTCCCTCGGAGGTTCTCCAAAGCCCCCAGCAGCCTTTTCCACCATCCCCCTGCCTTGAAAGCCAGCATTTGACACTCAGAGCCCAGGAAGCCTTTCTTGGTCCAGACGGCAAGGCTAGAAGCCTAGGAGCTGTCAGCAGGAGATGCGAGGCCAGTAGCTGAGGATAGAGTTCCAGGGAGAGCATGACTAAGACGGCAGAAGTCAATCCAGAAGATATTCATGGCAGGCTCTGGGGGCAGGTGCAGGGTGCTCACTGTAAAATTCTTTCAGCATTGCCATACACTTGAAACATTTTATTAAAATGTTGGAAGGGAAACAAAAGGCTAATCTGGGGCAAATACCCCAAAGTAGGGTACCTGCCTGTGATGGAAAAAGGGAACCAATGTGAGCATAGGAGGAAGGCAAGAGGCCCTCTGAATCTACACAAATCTGTTGGTAGGAACTGCTACGTTATTTGCGGGCCCAGTGCAAAATAAAAATTTGGGGCCTTTCCTTCATAAATGAAGAATATCGGCCAACACGGTGGCTCACACCTGTAATTCCAGCACTTTGGAAGGCTGAGGTGGGTGGATCACCTGAGGTCAGGTGTTTGAGACCATCCTGGTCAACATGGTGAAACCCCATCCCTACTAAAAATACAAAAATTAGCTGAGCATGGTGGCATGCCTGTAATCCCAGCTACCCAGGAGGCTGAGGCAGGAGAATTGCTTGAACCCGGGAGTTGGAGGTTGCGGTGAGCTGAGATCCCGCCATTGCACCTTCTCTTTCCTGGGAAACAAGACCAAAACTCTGTCTCAAAAAAAAAAAAAAAAAAAAAGGGTATCAAGCTGGGGACAGCAGAGCATTAAACTAAGTGCCCTTCTAATCTGAGAGTCCTAGGTCCTGCATAGGTCTCCTGCCCATGAAGCCAGCCAGACCTGCTTGGGTTAAGAGGTCTATTTTGACCAACCCCTTCTGACCCATCTCTCCATTTCTAATCTTACAAGAACATTACCCTGAACTTAGCATTTGACCCAAGTAAACAATAAGTGAGTAAGTTGGGACCTTTTCTAATAATCATAAGAGTTACTGCTCATAAGACCTTCACCATGTGCCAGGCACTGATTCAGTCTTCCACAGACAGTAACTCATTCAATCACCCCAACAACCCTATGAGACAAGTCTATTGTTACTCATTTCGCAGATGAAAAATCGGAGGCACAGAGAGAATCGGTAATTTGCCTAAGCTCTCAGAGCTGGTAAGTGGTAGAGACAAGCTTTGCTCGCAGATGGCTGGGTTCCCGAATCACGCTTTTAGCCATTCCACTCTACTGCCTCTCCAAAAAGATAGTCAGGACAAGCTGGACAGAGATGGCCTCCTGGCTGGAATTTTTACTAGTCTCAGGAAGGCGACCTTCTTGGCATGGCTAGCTCGGTGCTTCTCAACTACAAGGTCACCACACACCATCTTGAACTACGTCACAAGTGTCATATTAGTCAGAAAGAAGCAAAGTCTGTGAATAATTAAACTTCAAAAAAAATGAGAGCAGATTCAAGCAGTGTCTTCCCACATATTTGTATCTTAACTGGCTTTTCAGACTACAGGAACAGCCAACATCAGAGACGTCTCCTGCAAGGTCTCCTAGGGGGGTTCTCGGAGGAGAGGAATGCCAGTGAATGTCATGGCAAGGCGAGGCAGGACAGGAGAAGCAAGAACTGCGGCTCTAACCTTATTAATAGGGATTGAAGAGCGCTGAATTTATAAAAGCAGTGTTTTTACTTTCATGGGCTCCCTCTCTCATTGCAACTGATCCAGGACACCACGGACGCCTGGTGGCCACCCGTGGAATTGCAGGCTTAGTGTCCAGAAAGGACAGGACTGTGCAGGGTCTTTCTCCCATTTGCTAGAGAGGAGAGAAGCTACATCCTCAACTCCAAGAATCCGGTATTCCCCAACTCCACATCCTTCAGTCCAAAAGTGCCCCTAACCACTACTTTCCCTACCACGTCTCCCTTTCCAAGTTCCTCAAACGCAACCAGCCATTTCCTGTACCTGTGTGCAGTCGTAGCCCTACGCAGGGGATCCAATGTGCCTGGGTGAGCCAGGAGGACCCCTTGAGGACATGGCCCTTGAGGATGGGTAGGAAATGGCCAGGGAGACAATAGGGGAAGGGCATCCTCATGAAGAGGGGATAGATTTGGGGCCACGGCCTTGTAAGAAAGAGCTCCAGGATGCACCGTGATTATTGTTTCATTTAACCCTCACGAACAACCTTGCCAGGGAGATAGTATTGCTCACATTTAAGGTGAGGAAGGAAAAATTCAGGAAAATGAACTTACCTGTCCAAAGCAATCTGACAGGTAAGTGGCAGGGCCTTGTGAGTTGAGGAGGATTTGAGCTGGTGGAGATCCGGGCAGTCATTCTAGATCACTGGGGAAAACAATAAACATACAGGGCGCCTTTCACATGCTTGCACCAACCTTGGTACTGCAGCCTGCCCAGTCCTTGGGCACGGCCAGGAGGGATGAGGGCCCTTCCTACCAAGGTGGCTGCCGCCAACTGGCTGGGCTGTACTGCACGCAGGCCAGAGGGCCGGAAAGATGAGATTTACGATGGCCATGGCCGTCATGACTTAAAGGTCAGGAGTTGAGCTATTTCATCTCATCAGACAGTTTTGCCTAGAAATAGCCACAGACCTTCATTCCAGGATGGCTTTTAGTCATGAGGGGGTGACCTGCACATCTCCTAAATCATGTTAATTCCCAGGGCAGCAGGCGGTGCTTTCTTCTCTCTGCAGCATCTTTCACCATTCGCCAGCCATTTGCTTATCTGAAGGAAAGTCTCTCTGGGCAATGTTGAGGAACGTTGAGGAATGCAGGGTCCGGGGGAGCAGGAAGGCCACTCTGATGTGGCCTGACTTGGGACCATCTGTCCACCCAGACAGAGCTCAGCAAATGGTCAAGGAGCTGAGAGTCAGCTCAGTCCCTCTCTCTCTCGCTCTTCTTCCCTCTACCTCCTCCCCACTCTCTCAGCCCCTCACCTAGCTAGCTGCCCCTCCCCTACCTCCCAGGATCCCCCTGGGGTGGGACCGCTTGCTAAGCAGTTCAGATGAAGTCGGGACCCTTTCCTCTCTGCAGACTCAGAGGAGGCTGAGGCGGGTGGATCACTTGAGGCCATGAGTTGGGGACCAGCCTGACCAACATGGTGAAACTCTGTCTCTACTAAAAATACAAAAATTAGCTGGGTGTGGTGGCCCACACCTGTAATCCCAGCTACTTGGGAGGCTGAGACAGGATAATTGCTTGGACCTGGGAGGTGGAGGCTGCAGTGAGTTGAGACTGCACCACTACACTCCAGATCTGGGTGACAGAGCAAGACTCCATCTTAAAAAAAAAAAACAAAAAAAATGCCCATCCAATGGCAGGACTCTGGGCACAGGACATGGGACATGGGACAGTCTCAGTCATAGCCACTGGCTGAGACAACTCCAGCAAACAGTGTCTTTGCTGGTCCTTCTCACTGTCCACCCACTGGCTTTTCCTGACTCCTGGAGGGGCCCTGCAGACCCCTTCCCCAGATCTGATTCCTAGGTCTGGGATCCCACCAGCAGCCTCGATCACTCCTCATTCCCCTGGAGGTCCCACCCCACACCCTCTGGACTCTCCAAGGAGTGAAAAGCGCCTTTCACTTTCACTTTGCTGGTCTGTTAAAAGCCAAATCCAAATCATTAGCAAGAGAAGTCAGTTGCCCTTGGCAGATCCTCAAACCCTTCCTGGGAGGTGAGATACTTTTGTATCCTACCTGGCTGGAGACATGCCTTCCCCTCACCCTCAAACCCCAGAATAGGCAATAAACAAAAGGAAACTTTTCTAATGCAGTAAATAAAACGAAGAAAACTAAAGCAGACCAGATTCTGTTTTATTTCCTAATGAAACAGAGGCTGTATGTCTCCTGACATCCCCGGAGGGCCCATCTCATCTCACCATGTGAGTTGGCTGTAACTCATCATCCCTACCATTAAAAATACCTACAATGTACTGGGTGCTTTCTATATGGCATTCTATGCAAGACTTACACCGACCCTGAAATGTAGGCGCTATTATTTCCACTTCACAGGTAGGGCTCTGAGGTTCATTAGCTTTCTCAAGGTCATGCAGCTAAAAAATGACAAGGTGAATCCAGGTGGGTAGTCCCTCCTGTGGGGCCCCAGGGAGCTGCCGGCTGATTTCTGGGGCGTTTGCACGCAGAGCGAGACTGGGCCAGCAGAGGGCGCCAGTGCCCCGCCGAGGCCGTGGGAGACCGGCGGGAAGGCGGCCGTGAGGCCTGGGCTGGTTTGGGCTTAGAGACTACAGCCTCCAGACTCTCCGCACGCACAGCGCAGACCATTAGGACCCAAGGCTCCTCTCTCAGAGGATGCCCTGGAGCCAAAGTCTGGGGGCAGATGAGGACCAAACACTGCCTGGCTCTTTATTTTGCATCCAGAAACGGTGGTCTGGATAGCTGCAGCCCCCACCCGCTGAGGGAACTCAGGCTGGTTTTGAGGAGAGAAAAAGGAGGTGGCTCTCCCACCTGGGTTCTGGTCCCAGTGGACCATGGGAAGGCTGAGACTTTCTCCGTGCCTCTGTTTCCCCATCTGTAAAATCGCAGCATTTGTGCAGCCCAGACTCCTGAGTCCAAGGTGGGGGGCGGGGGCGTTGTCCTCTACCATTTCGGAAAACCTGCTGCCCAGCGTGACCAAGGTACCAGGGGTCGAGCACCAAAACGAAGAACCCCCCTGCATGTGGATACGGGAAAGGGAATTGATGTGCGAATACATGCAGCTTCTTTGCTATTCCCTAAATAAGAATATCAAATCAGAGTCCGTGGGAGTCAGGGTCTGGGGTTGGTGGTCAGAGATGGGATCCCCAGGCCTGTCTTCCTTTCCAGCTCTCCAAGCCCTGCCAGTCTTTCCTCCTCCACCTTCTCTCTTGCCTAAAGTGAAATTGTCATGAGCTTGCTAATCCTGAAAGGTTCTGTGCCCTCCCTGCTGCCAAAACCATCCAACCTATTTACCAGAAATGGCTTTGTTCTAAGAGGTACAAAATGGACCTCAAGGGTGAGGGCCCACGGGTCTGGCCCCCAGAAGCACCCTGGAGCAGCGAGGACCCACAGTGCAGTGACTTTCACCAGCCTTCCCTGGTGGAGGGGAGATTCACAGTGCAGACTCTTCTCCAAGGCAGGAACAGATGACCCAGCCTGAAATAGACCCACCTTGTAGACAGCAGCGGGAGCTGGAGGGACTTTGTTGAGGACTGGGACCCATGTGCGGTTGCTACCATGCCCTGCTTTGGCAGAGAAAAGATGCAGATCCTGGGGTCACACCATGTGACCTCTCCGGAACCAGAACAGCCTCTGTGTGGACTGCCATGGGGTCTCCCTTGAGAGCTGGAGCCACCACAGAATCTTGCTCACCCCAGGGAAGTGGCAGCAATAGGACCATCGTGACCTTCACCTTGACCTTTCACCACAGGCTGACCCCTCCCAGGTGGGAGTGAGCGCAATGGCTGGGGTCTGTGTCAGAGCCGGAGGAGTGTCTAAACAGGGAAGTAAGAGAGCATCGCAGAGAACATTAACTGCCCCCTCTTCTGTTTGCCAAGCACATTTTGCTTCCTGCTTTCTCCAGCCTGAGGAGTCAGGAGGCTCTGAAATGTCTAAACGTCACATGGCTTGACCACAGCCAGGGGGGTGCAAAGCCAGGCTTTGAAGTTTCTATTCTGATTCCCAAGAAAAAAGGAAGGACGGCAACAGTAACAAAAGAGAGAGAGCGAGACTTGTTAGAGGCAGGAGGAGTCTCAGGCCACAGGTGTCTCTCCCCAGCCCTGGGCTGGGAGGGAGCTGGGGGCCACCCTGCCCTCCTGCTCTTTCTTCTGCCCTGGGATTTGATTGCTCTGCAAGTTCAGTGAGCTGTCAGTGACAATACTGGGGGCTCTGGGCTGCTCAGACTCAGACACAGGTGTGCCCTCCCCACTGAATTTATGAAACCCCAGACCTAGGGCAAATCCTAGAGACCTGTTGAACCCATGGCTACTTAGCAGCAGAATTCCCTAGGAAGCATTAGAAAGCTACAGACCGCTCCAGGCTTCTGCAGGCTCAGCCCCCTGCTCTGCTGCCTGCCCCTCCCCGCCTACAGCAGCCCACCTCAAGGCATTTCTCTCCCCCAGTCCCTAACTGCCTGCCTCCCACCACCCCCTCCAGGACCCTCCCTCCTCCCACCCATCCTTGGAGCTGCCCACTTCCCTATGAAATGCTTCCCCACCCCACCACCCACATCAGCCCCTCTGTTGCCCTCTGTACCCCATACCTGGCATCCTGGCTCTCAGCCCCTCTAACAGTCTCTCCCTTTGCTTTCCATCAGAACTTTCCCCTTGACCCAAACTGCTGTGTTCCAGTCCCTCATTGCCCTGACCCTGGGATGCCTTCTGTGCCCTCTGGCTTTGTTCTTTCCCAGACCTACACAGGTGTGCACATGTGCATGCACACACACACACACACAGACACCCTGCCTACTGCTCACACACTTTCCTCCTCCTCTGAGTCTCCTGAGTCCTCTCCCTTTTTCAAGTACCGGCTCCAGTCCCACCCTCCTTGGACCTGCCCAGACCAGCCCTGTCCCAGAGACCTCTCCTCTCTGAACGGCAGTGACCATGTCCTCAGTCCTCATCCGTTCCACGCCCTCTCCAAGTTCATTCTCTTCCTGCAGAGCTGGCCAGACCTCCCCACGAGGAGCTCCTGAGGTAGGAGTTTCTTTGATCTCCTAGGTAGTCACTCAATGCCAACTTGTGGATTGACAGGTGATTCTTACATTTGCAACAAAATCTGCCCGTAGCCTGCTCCTGCAGCACGAGGAAAATGAGACTGGTCCTGAGAGGATTTGATTCGTGCATTCTGGAGGGACAAGCCTGCCTGGAAAAGCCTCCTGCAGGAGAGGCAGACCAGGCTGCCCCACCCTGAGTGTGGGTCCTAGCTCTGGGCTGCTGGGTGATGTAACTTCCCGTGTACCCATTATCCTCGTCCCGTCTCAGCAGCAACTCAGAATCTCTGTCTGGGTCTGGTCCACCATTGGCCCCTGTCTGAACTTGAACTCTTTCAGGGCTGTCACAGTGACCCATCATTCTATTACACCCACAGTCACCTGCTGGGTGGTGAGATGTCAATGTGAGCCCTGCTGTGTGCACCAACTTGACTGTCGATATTGTTACCTCCTTAAGGGTCAGAGAGGTTTAGAAACTCACCCAAAGACACCCAGCCAGTAAGTGGCTCAGTTGGGGTTCAAACCCAAGTCTATAAGATGCCAGATTGCCTGGTCCATCCAGACACCTGACTGCATCCTGCACTCTGCACACAGTAGATTTAAACCATTCAAACATAAACAGAAGTCAGGGACTGGGCGTGGTGGCTTACACCTAGAATCCCAGCACTTTGGGAGGCTGAAGTGGGTGGATGGCTTGAGCCTAGGAGTTTGAGACCAGCTTGGCCAACATGGTGAGACCCCATCACTACAAAAAAGTACAAAAATTAGCCCTGTGTGGTGGTGCAAACCCATGGTCCCAGATACTGGGAGGCTGAGGATGGAGGATCACTTAAAGTTGAGGTCAAGCCTGCAGTGAGCTAAGATTGCACCACTGTATTCCAGCCTGGGTAACAGAGCCAGACCCTGTCTCAAAAAAAAAAAAAAAAAAAAAATCTACGGAAGTGAATCTACCTGGAAACAGAGAACCTAAAGAATCAGCAGGAGATTTGGTTGGAAATGTAGCGTTGAGGTGTCTGAGAGCCTTTTAGACACAGGCCAAGTGGAGATCCAAGCCAAAGCCTCCCTCCATGGTTTTAGGCCTATACTGGTGAATGAGGCAGATGCAGCCCCGATAGCATCTGCCTTCCAGCTCTGCCACTGGGCGGAGACATCACAGACTTGTAGTAGGGATAGCTAGCCACCCACTGGGGTTCATGTGTCTTCCACTTAAAACCTAGAAAATGGAAGCTCAGAGTAGACATAAGCCTGGGCTGTTTTAAAAGGTTTAGTAACCGGAAAGTAGCTCTCTTCCTATCCCCGGTGTCTGCATACGGCTGTGGGGCCACAGTGGTTTGACATCGCCATCGGTCCCCCCTTTCTAGGGTCAGAAGAATGGGTCCTGCCTCTCGGAAGGTAGAGCTCTCTGGCCTGTGCACGTTGCAGAAAGTGCTGCGGTTCTAATTATCACCAGCAGATGGCGCTCCCAGGCCCTCAGCTGGGTTCATGCTACAATGTTTCCATCTAAATCCATGAATCAATTTTTCTCACTCCTCTGTTTGTGAAAGCTACACCTAAAATGTTTCTACCTAAATCCATGAACTGGTTTCCCTTACCCCTCCTCTGTAGGCGAAAGCTCCTCCAGAGACTAGAGCAGGATTTTGAAGGCCCATGAACTGAGAAATTAACTGTTTGGGTGCCAAAAGTGGGAGTTGTGATGTGGGTTAAACTGACGGAGGTGAATGCTATTGCTGTTTGAAAATGTAACCACATTCAGCTTTCAAAATAACCGGCGTCTCAGCCAGGCGCGGTGGCTCACGCCTGTAATCCCAGCACTTTGGGAGGCTGAGGCAGGCAGATCACTTGAGGTCAGTTCAAGATCAGCCTGGCCAATGTGTTGAAAGCCTGTCTTTACCAAAACACAAAAATTAGCAGGGCGTGGTGGCAGGCCCTTGTAATCCAACTACTCGGAAGGCTGAGGCAGGAGAATCACTTGAACCCGGGAGGAGGAAGTTGTAATGAGATGAAATCGCACCACTGCACTCCAGCCTGGGCAACAAAAAACCCCAGCTCAAAAAAAACACAAAAATAACCGAAGGCTGAGGACATGGGTTCAGTGTGTGAGTGTGTAACAAAGACCAGAGTGTGTAGACACTGGGTTTCAGAGCTCACCTCTGTGTCCAGCTGTCTGTGAATCTGCACTATATATACCGCAGTGGTGAATGTGGACATGCACATGTGTATGGGGAGCAGGAGTGAGAACATTGACCTGACGTGTCTCCTTTCGTGTCTAGCTGTGTGTGTGCATTGTTAGGAATGCTGAGTGTGGACTGAGCTTTTGTGGCTGTGTGTGTGTGTGTGTGTGTGTGTGTGCCTTCCCCTGCTTTGGCATTTCTGCCCAGATACAGGGGCTTTGCCCTATGGGTGAGCAGGCACACACGTGCTTAGTAGCATCCCTGAGGCCATCTGGCAAGGACACACGTGTGTGCTGGTGCTCTGAGCCTGTCTGTATTCAATTTTGTGTGATATGTGGCCCACATGCACAGGATGTATGTAGGGACTCTCAGGCTCCAGGGAGGAGGCGTGCATATGTGTATATGTGTGTTTATGTGTGTGCACCCCTGGTGTCCTGCCTCTCTGGGGCTTAGTCAAGGCTGGCTGCTCTTTGTTTCTGGGATGTTTTACTTCTCCATGACACAGAATCCTTCTAAGCTGCTGCTCTCCTCCATAAGCGCTGCACCTGCCTTTCTCTGGCCAAGCATGCCTTAGAGGAGATGGTTTATTTGTTCAATTAAAAGAAGAAAGACCCTGGGAGGCTGCATACTTAAAATTACATTTTAAAAAGCTCTGACATTCATGAAACTATAAACCTCACAGTGGTGTCCTGCTCCCCGCAGGCTCCTCCCCGCCCTGAACTAAGGGGTTCACCTCCTCCAGGACTTGGACGGCCCCTCTCCTGAGGCTGGGAGATCAGACCTTTTCTTCTCTGACCGGAGAGACCCCAGTATTGTTTGCATGTGTAATCATGTGTTAATCTTTCCTTCCCTCCAGATCTTTTTCTTCCTTAGTGTTGTATTCAGGAAAAAGGCTAGGAAGCAGAAAACCCAGATTCTGATACCCTCTCCCTGGCTGGGTGACCTCGGATGAGGTCCCTAACCTCTCTGGGCCTCAGATTTTTCCATGGCAGAATGAAGCCAGTGCACATTGCGATCTGAAGTTTCTTCCTGCTCTGACACAGACACCTGAGCCCCACAAAATCTTGACAATGAGTATAGGAGTTGGCATTATCCCCGTCTTATTAAAGAAGCAGAAGCTCATTAAGGTGAAGTGACCTCCCCCTTCCAGGGACACTGCATCTTCCGCAGCACCACTCTGAAATGGACAAAGGTGGAGAGAGCAGCGAGTAACACAGACAGGCACACGCTCACCACTCCCTGCTCGATCCTCTCTCAAAAAACCCCAGACGGCCAGGAGGGGATGGATGAGAACTTGCCTTGCAGCCCTACACAGTAATTATTGGTGTTCATAATGATGCCCTAAGGCATTACATTCCCCTGAAACGCCTTCAGAATCATCAAAGAAAGATTAAGCCGTGCCTACTATAATTGCTCTTTGAAATACCTTCTATTTTATTCTCCTGCTTGGAAAATTGATAACCTATGGATTTTCAATTAACTTTAAGTTACAAAGAATATTCAGTTTACCCAAGCATCCCATCCATTTATGGTTCCCTTTTAGGAGGAGCTGATTATCCATCTCAAGCTGTATTCCCCAAGGAGCCTGACATTTTTATGGAATGACTGAGTTTAGGGATGGAAAAACCCTCCATCTGTAATGGGAGGCCCTGGCTCCAGCCCCTTCTAGGACTGTGACTTTGGCAGGTCACCAGCCTCTCCAAACTTCAGTGTTCTCACCAGTTTAAAAAATGGATTAATGCCAGCTCTGCTTCCTCAGGGTCCTTGCCAGAATGAAGTAGATGATGGATGTGTTTGTAAATATCATGTCTATGCAAATGAGAGACGCACAGGAAGCACTTGAGAACTGCTTGGTGAGACCCCTGGCATAGCCAAGCCAGCAAAACTGCTGGGCTGGGCAAAGAACATGCAACAGGCTTCCCGGCCTCACAGCATTCCCATTAACAACTGATGCAGCCATGGCTAAGTCACTAGGCCTTTCTGGGCCTCAGTTTCCTGATCTGTAAAATGGGGAACAGAGAGACTTGGTGAAGATCAGAGATTGCAGATAACCAGTCATGCCAGGGTGCTTTTAATGGAATGGTAGTGTTTTAAATTCATTGCCAACACTTAAAAGTTGACAGGGCTGCTGATTTAAAAAAAATCTGGGAATATGGCTTTTCTGGACAAATGGAAAGATATGGTTGGTTATACTGGGCCCATGTTCATGCAAGGGGAAATTGGCCAGTGCCAAGTAGCTGTTGCCCTCCTCTTTCTCCCATCAAAGGAATCCAGTTGTCTCCCGCCCAGCTGGCTTGGGGAACTTGTGTTTGCTTGCTTGGCTCCATGGGTTCTGACCCCTAAACTGACCGATCTCTAAAGCTTTAGACCTTGAACCATCATCACACCTCCCCTGGGAATGCTGGCCTTCACTGGGAGGGGAAGGGCGAGTTGGGCAGTGATCTGGGACCTCCCTGGGACCACCCTCTCCACCTGGCCTGGGTCGGGAGAGGCACATTCCTTCGGCAGCTCCCAGGCCAGTGGGCAGAGGGCTCTGAAGAGACTCCCCCCACCCCAGCTCTCACAGCCAGAGCTAGTAACTCACAGCTGCGGTTACCCACACGCTGATTTCTGTTTTAAAAAATACTGCTGGGTAAACAGTGAGGGAAACCTGAGCTGTTCCCACACCACATAAATCCCCGGTTTGCTGTCCTATCTGGTTAGCTGGTTTCCCCAAATAATGGCACTGCTGCCTGGAAAGCAAGGGGCTGGGAAAGGGAGCCCCGGGAAGTGAGCGGCTGGGAGTCTCCCAGGCTGGCTCTGGGCCCAGGTCTGGCGGCCTCCCTCCTTCTTTCTTTCAGCACTTCCTGCCCAGGGGCACTCACCTTTGTCCCTGCTCCTTCCACCTGGGCCGCCCTTGCTCCACCCCTCTGCTTTGTCTCTCTGTAAAGACCTCCACAGAAGGCTTTCCTGGCGACCCTAGGCTCCTCCAGCAGCCAGAAAGCCCACAGCCAAAGGCAGACCTACCCCAACACCACATTTCCCTCTGGAAGGCTCCCTTAAACTTTCCTTCCAGAGCCTTCTGTCAAAGTGCAACATCCTGACTCAAAAGGTAAGGCTGGAGCCTTCTGCATCCTGAAAATAAGTTTAGCTGTGGATTAGGATTGCCAGATTTAGGGGGGGAAAACACACCCGGTTAAATTTGAGTTTCAGAAAACAACAAACTATTTTTTAGTCTATGTCCCACATATTTCCTGGAACATACTTACCTGGGCACCCTGCATTTCATCTGGCAGCCCTACCTTAGCTCTTTTCCTTGAGAATAGATTTTGATGGGGAAGAAGAAGGGGGAAGAATTATTGGGTCCACCAAGGTCCCAGCCTCCCCAGCAGCTCCTCACTGCCAAGTATATAGTTCTGACCAGTTGGTCTATAGAGCAGTTGTTGAACAGGACTTTCAGAATGCCTCCTTAAAACAGGGCAGGGTTGGTTGGGTGCAATGTTGCATGCCTGTAATCTCAGCACTATGGGAGGCTGAGACAGATGGATCATTTGAGGTCAGGAGTTCGAGACCAGCCTGGCCAACATGACAAAACCCTGTCTCTACTAAAAATACAAAAATTAGCCATGACGTGTCCCTGTAGTCCCAGATACTCAGGAGGTTGAGGCAGGAGAACTGCTTCAACCCGGGAGGTGGAGATTACAGGGAGCTGCCATTACGCCTTTGCACTCCAGCCTCAGTGACTGAGTGAGATTCTGTTTCAAAAAAAGAGAACAAAAGTAGAGAGGCTGGGCACTGTGTCTCACTCCTGTAAATTACAGCACTTTGGGAAGCCAAGGTGGGAGGATTGCTCAAGGAAAGGAGTTCAAGACCAGCCTGGGCAACAGAGCAAGCCTCATGTCTGTTGTTGTTGTTGTTGTTATTATTGAGACAGAGTCTCACTGTCATCGAGGCTGGAGTGCAGTGGCACAATCTCGGCTCACTGAAACCTCTGCCTCCCAGGTTCAAACGATTCTCCTGCCTCAGCTTCCTGAATAGCTGGGACTACAGGCACCCACCAACATGCCTGGCTAATTTTTGTATTTTCAGTAGAGACAGGGTTCACCATGCTGGCCAGACTGGTCTTGAACTCCTGACCTTGTGATTTGCCTGCCTCGGCCTCCCAAAGTGCTAAGATTATAGGCGTGAGCCACCTCGCCCAGGCCTCCTGTCTATTTTTCTTTAAAAAACGGGGGTGGACAGAGAGATGGGGAGAGTCCATTTGCCCTTCCTCCTTTGTGCTGCTAGGAATTCTGACATGCCAGTTGAACAAGGTGCCACAGGGGAGCAAGGTAGAGAGACAGCACCCGGAGGAGAGGCCATGGACTGCCGCTGCGCTTTGATGAGGGAGAATAATAACTCTGTGTGTGTTTCCCCTTTTGTCACTTGTTTTCATTCTGCACAGCTGACTCCAATCCAGACCGCCTGGAAAGTGGTCATTCGCTGGGTGCTTACTGAGTGTCTGTACCTGGATTATACAGTCAGCCTCCGCTTTACAGTCAAGGAAACTGAGTCATGTCACCTCCAAGAGCCAGGTTTCTATGCAGGCCATTCTGTGTATTATATTTTTCAGTCATCTGCCTACAATCTTGGCAGCAGAAAAGTATAGCACCAACGGTTTAAATGTGTGTATGTGTGTGTGTGTGTGTGTTGGTGCACATGCATACACACACATACACACACACACACACACACACACACACAGAAAACCCATCCACAGAACTTATCTCCCTTAGCTTTGTGTTTTCTGAGAGTTAGAGAAAGACCTCATTATTGGGCCCCTGGGGTGGAATGCAAGGGCTGTTCTGTAGTTTACTCAACTCTGACCCCTGGATCATATTATTTGAGCCTTATAAAAGCACTGTTGGAACTGGGCATGGTGGCTCACACCTGTAATCCCAGCACTTTGGGAGGCTGAGGCAGGCAGATAACCTGAGGTCATGAGTTCGAGACCATCCTGGCCAACATGCCAACATGGTGAAACCCTATCTCTATTTAAAATACAAAAATTAGCTGGGCATGGCGGCAGGTGCCTGTAATCCCAGCTACTCAGGAGGCTGAGGCAAGAACCCAGGAGGCGGAGGTTGCAGTGAGCTGAGATTGTGCCACTGCACCCTAGCCTGGGTGACAGAGTCAGGCTCCATCTCAAAAAAAAAAACAAAGAGCTTTGTCAGGCAGGCTGGCAGGCTGTAGTAACTCTGCTGCCTCAAAGTCTTCTGAGAAACAAAGGGCACATGTGTACATTTCAGATAAATCCCAGGCCCAGTGGTAAACACACTAGTCCGTAGCCATGTATGCCATATCCGAAATATGCCTGTCTTCTGTTCATCCCTTAAGGCCTCGCTAGAGACCAGGCATCTCATCTGATTCACACATTCTACTATGTAAGCTCAGGCTAATGGCTTCATCTTGTTCCCTGTTTGGTGGCATATAAATATTTCACAGGGCCCTTCTGGAGTTGTCCTTAAGGCAAAAATCTCAGGTATCATTGTCATCATGCAGATGTTACCCCTCCATGCCAGACCATGAGGAGAGTTTTCGTAGACCACCTCACTCATGTCTCTCAGCAAACCCATGTGTGGAAGGAAAAAGTTTATCACCATTTTACAGATGAGGAGACTGAGGCTCAAGCAATAAGGTAAGTCACTCAAAGTCATTTAGCTTATTAATAACAGAGCTAAGGCCAGGTGCAGTGGCTCATGCCTATAATACCAGCACTTTAGGAGGCCAAGGCAAGCAGATCACCTGAGGTAGGAAGTTCGAAACCAGCCTAACCAACATGGCAAGACCCATCTCTACTAAAAATACAAAAATTAGCCAGGCGTGGTGGTGGGCATCTGCAATTCCAGCTACTCGGGAGGCTGAAGCAGGAGAATCACTTGAACCTAGGAGGCAGATGTTGCAATGAGCCAAGATCGAGCCACTGCACTCCAGCCTGGGGGACAGAGCAAGACTCTGTCTCAAAACAAAAAAAAACATAGAGCTGAGCCCCTGATTCCCAAGGCCATGATTTGGACCCTTGGGTTATATTGACATAGGAAAAGGTATCTGGGGGTGAGGATGAGCCACCGTCACCTACATCACGATGTGACCTGCCCAGTGGCTCTGCATAGTTCTCCCATCCAAGTACTGGCCAGGCCCAACCCTGCTTAGCTTCTGAGATCAGGCACAGTCAGGGTAGTATGGCTGTAGACTGGCTCTGCCTAGTTGAGCACAGAGGTGTGGCTGTTCGTCACATGCATCACCCTAATAGCCAGATGTTCTAAGATGCAGTTCATTTATCCTCCTCACTGCCACGTGAGGCCAGAACTGTCAACTCCACTTTGCTAGTGAGAAAAATGAGGCTCAGAGAAGGGCTTCGATTTGCCTGAGGCCACACAGCCCATACATAACAGGCAAGGTCACACCTTGAACTGGTGTCTTCTGCCTCCAGGTCCAGGGTCCTTCCCCGACACCCTGTCTCTCCAGACTCAGGTGGGTGGGGTGGCCGCGAACAGAAGCCGCCCTGTCCTGCCAAGTACACGCCTGCCTGCTGCACACAGTGGGGGAAATTGCACAAGTTCCTTGGGATGGCTCAGGTGTGGCCAGGCTGCAAGCCCTCCCGGGGGCCTCCTCCTGACTCACACTTTTCCTCTTCCTCCCCTCATTCTGCACCACAGCTGCCAGAGACCAGGTTCCCTCCCTTCCTGAAAACAGGGCTCTCCTGGCACATCCGCAGGGCTTCTCTCTGTTCTGAAGTGGAGTCTGGCTCTGTTGCCCGAGCTGGAGTGCAGTGGTGCAATCTTGGCTCACTGCAACCTCCGCCTCCTGGGTTCAAGAGATTCTCCTCCTGCATGGCTGGGACTACAGGTGTGCACTATTGTGCCTAGTTAATTTTTGTATTATTAGTAGAGGCAGGGTTTCACCATGTTGGCCAGGATGGTCTCGATCTCTTGACCTCGTGATCCGCCCACCTCGGCCTCCCAAAGTGCTGGGATTACAGGCGTGAGACACTGCACCCGGCCCACAGGGCTTTTTCTACACACAGTCCCTTCCATCCATCTCTGTCTCTGGCCCTGCGGGGCCTTGACAGGGAAATGCTGACTTTGAGGAGGTGAAAGGTGCTGGTGCCCGGCCTTCATCTAACAAATGGGTTGTGTGAGGGGAGGAACTCTTGTTGTTTTTTCCTGATCTCAGAAGAGGGGCCTGTCAGGAAGATGTAGGGGCCAGGAGGCCCCCGGCTGCGCCCTGCAAGGTGGCTGACAGACGCCAGCAGCTGCCGGGGGCTCTGGGGTGCCCAGGCCCTGTGTTCTCAGGGCAGAGCACCCACCGCGCCCCCTCCCGTGGCCCTCCTGACCTCCCCACCCACCCCACCATGACACAGGGCCCACTCTGTCCAGGGGCAAAGGGCCAGGCGCTGGGCCTCCCTGCCATGAGGTCCCTGGGCCAGATGCAGAGGCGGAGCGGGAATCCGGTTACAGCCTGTGGCTGGCCCAGGGGAAGGTTTTCCTAGGGAAGCTGACAGACCAGATCTTCCTCCCAGCCTCCCACGGATTCCTTCCAGAACCCCCACAGCACAGAGTGCCCCCCCCACAGGACCGCACAAGGCTGTTTCTGTAGAATTTCCTCAGAATTCCCCATTCTCAGATTTACCCTTTGGGATCTTCGAGGTTAACCACAAATAAATGTGCTAGGAAGGAAGCTATGTTTGTCCATTACCTACTCTGCTCTTTGCATAAAGGATTTCATTGAAATTTACAAATGTCTGTGGGCTGGGCTGCCTGGATTTGAATCCTGGGTCCGTCCTCAACTTCCCTGCTATGTGACCTTGTGCAGATTACACAGTCTCTCTGCATCGGAGTCCTCTGCTGAAAAACGGAGCTGATGAGAATGACTCTTGCCTCCGAAAGCTTTCATGGGAATTCATGGAGGTAAAAGTGTCTAAGATGCAAAGTGCCTTAGACAGATCCCATTCTGACTGTCATCTCAGATGAGTAAACAGAAATTCAGAGAGGTAAGTGACTTGTTCCAGGGCACACCGCCAGGAAGTGGAAGACCTGAGGTTTGAACTCAGACCTTTCTAACCTCAAACCCCATGTTTCTTCCTCTGCATCTGACCTGCTCCAGACTGAAGAGCAGGACCCCTGAGCCCAAGTGCTGGTTCCACCTTTTCTTTGGTATGTGAGTCTGGGCAGTCCAGTCAACCTTCTGAGCCTCAGTTTTGTCATCTGCAAAATGGAGATGTAATTCTTGCTTTACCCATCCTAGGAAAGTTATGAGGCTCAGAGAATTGTGTGTGCCACAGCTAAGCCCTTGGCAAAGCAGAGGGATGAGTCTGGTTGGCAGCTATGACTCCATCCCCTCTACTGGTCTACAACACCCTGACCGCTTGTTCCAGAAGAGAGTATGTCTTGTCATATGAACGTCCCTCCTCATCTTTTACAGCTGTTCTTGCTCCCGGGATGTGTATCTGACTGGAGTTTCTGGATTAAAGACAAGTCTCGGCTTTATTTCACATCCCTGGGTGCCTTTCCGCTCTTCCTAGGGGCATCTTCTGCACCTACTCCCCCAGGGCCCCATCTCCACGCCGCAGAGCTAAGACCCAGGGGCCCCTCCTCAGGGAGCCCCTGTTGTCTTTGGAAGCAGCCAGCAGAGATGCTGCTGTGAGGTCCATGCCTGGTTCTGCCCCCATCCTGCTGCTCTGGACCACGTACATCACCCGTGGGAAGGAGTTCTGGGCCCTGGGTGTTAGGAATGTCATCCTCCAAGAAATTGCATTAACCCTGTGAGAGACCAGCAGGGCACAGCCATGAGAAAAACTGATTGGGCATCGAGATGGCACTTGGGCTGGCTGCCCTGCGATGTGCACCAGCCCGGAGACCCACGTGCCTGCTTGCCAAAGAGGCACCTTTGGGGAACAAGGAGCCCCTGATTCCTATCTCCCAGCCCCAGATTCCTCAGAAGCCTCTGCCTCTGGAGGTTGAGAAAGGGAAACAGGTGGGTGGAGGTGAAGGGGGCAGGGAGCAGGTGGGAGGAGACTCGAAGAAACTTCATGGACCTTATTTAAGAATCTTGCCACTGCCATGAAGAAAAATGACTTGAAATCTCTCTAGAGAAGAGTGTGGCTAATTGGCATGTAAGTTGGAGGTTAAAGAGCGGAAGGAAGAATCTGATTGTTTTTTTAAGTTACTGAGAAAGTGAGAATGCCACTCTGGGCAGAGAGAAATTCTTTTTTTTTTTCTAGCCTTTCTTTATTCTAGAGACCATAGTGGGCCGCTGAGACTTGCAAAAAAGATTTCTTTTAATCTACCTTCCTTTTTCGCAGGCAGAAGGGCGTTTAAACCAAACGCATTCACCAAGCTTCCTCTTGCACTTATTCCTCGCTTTGCTCCCTGGAATTTGGCATTTGATGGATTCTGGATCTGACTTAAGGCTTTTTCTAAATCCAAGACTTGGGGAATTTCGTTAACAGTGCAATAAAAATAACTTCATAATGTTATGGGAGGGACATTAAAGACGGGGCGTGTGTGTATATGTGTGTGTGTGTGTGCGCGCGCGCGCGTGTGCACGCTACTCTCTTTCCTTAAAATAAAAAAAAATACAATGTTTCTTTAAAAGTCTCCATCTGCAAATCCCATTAGATGTGCATATAAGGTTTCTGATGATTAATAGTTGCCTGCTAGCGTTTTGGTTGGAGGGGATCTTTGTGTGCGGGTTAACCCCTCCCTCTCCTCTCTCACATTTCACTTCAGAAATTTGTCACTCTCTCCCCACCGCAGGATTTAAAAGTGTGTCCCAGCAGCCCTGGTCCGGCCCTCTGCAGGCATTTGCTCCGGGCTCCAGGACAAGCTCCTCATCAGCTGGTGCGTCTGGGTTGGGACAGTGAAAATGTTTAGTGTCATTGGCGACAAATACACGTACAGGGGACCCCAGTAGGCAGGCTGGTGCATCGGAGGGGCAGGAGGAAGCCCGACATAGGTGTGTGCACACGCATAGGAGTATCTGGCCACATGTGTGTGTCCTTTAAAGAGAGACTTTGGTTTAGGTTTTTGTTTTCGGTCCTGGGGTAAATTTTCTGCTAAACATTTTTCCCTATTTTTTTCTTTTGCATTTAAAAAAAACTGAACGTAAAAAGTATAGAGTCAAATCTTTGAAAGGACTGAGGCGTGCCGCGGACAGCAGATGGATCCCGTGGCCAGCAGCTGCATGAGGAGCCTCCAGCCCCCAGCCCCTGTCTGGGGCTGCCTTCGAAACCCCCACTCAGAAGGCAATGGGGCCTCAGGGCTACCCCACTACCCGCCAACCCCGTTCTCCTTCCACCAGAAACCAGACTTCCCAGCGACAGCGACGGCAGCATACCCCGACTTCTCGGCCTCCTGCCTGGCGGCCACCCCACACAGCCTGCCCCAGGAGGAGCACATCTTCACTGAGCAGCACCCCGCTTTCCCACAGTCCCCCAACTGGCACTTCCCTGTCTCAGAGGCCCGGCGCAGGCCCAACTCAAGCCCGGCAGGGGGTTCCAAGGAAATGGGGACCAGCAGCCTGGGCCTGGTGGACACCACAGGAGGCCCAGGCGAGGACTATGGGGTGCTTGGGAGCACTGCCAATGAGACAGAGAAGAAGTCATCCAGGCGGAGAAAGGAGAGTTCAGGTAGGTGGCTCAGGAGCTGCTGATCGTTCCTTTACTGTGTGACCTTGGGGAGATTACTCACCCTCTCTGTGCCTAGGTGCTCTCACCATGAATTTCTGTCTAGCCTATCTAAATGCAGGAGACTAGTGGTTTCTTTCACTGAGAGTTCTAGGATTCTCTGGTGATGGGGACAGTGTCTGTGTCCCAGCACTCCTGGGCCCCAGAAAACATGTCCCAGCAAGACAATGAAAAAGGATCAGCAAGGATTTGGAGGACATGTGAAATGGATCCTCTGGATGCAGACTGATGGGACTGGTGAGGGGCTTTCCTGAATCAGGCTGCTGTTGAGTCATATTCCTCCCCACCACGCTCTGGCCAGCCCCAAGTGGTCCTAGAGCCACAGGCCTCACTTACCAAGGAAGTCAGCTGAGACTGAGGCTCTGGGAGCTAAGACTGAAGCTGGGACCCTGGGTGGCCACCCAAAGCCAGGACTCTATGTGTCCAGGAGCCTAGAGGCAGAGAAGTAGGCCTGGGATTGGGATGGGAGAGTGAAGGGGTGAGCAGGGGATGGAGGGCTGAGGTTTGGGGCAGACTGCCTACCAGGTATTACCCTGCAGAGTTGGGCTATGCCCAGGCCCAGGGGACAGCTCAGCATGCTGAGATCGGGCTGACCCCCTCCCAGGAACGCAGCCCCTCAAGGAGCCTCGAGGGATGGGCAGCCTGCGAGAGTCAGGGAGGCAGACAGCCGAGGGAATCCATGCTGGAGTCCCAGTGACTGGAGGGTGAGGTTAGCCTGTTTGTTAAGAGCCTAGCTAAAGCCCTTCTCTTCCCCGGGGTGGGGATCTGCTGCTTCCTCACCTCCCCACCAGGCCCTCCCTGGCTTCTCACACTGCCTGTTCACCTTTTGTCTGATTCTTTGTCCTGACCTTATTCAGAACATGGTAGTGCCCAGGCCTCCTGCCTGTGCTGCCCGGTGTCCTCCTGACAGCCACCCTCGGGGGCACACTTATCTGTCGGAGCCTGTAGAGGACCTTCCCGTGGGGCTAACCAGGGCAGGCCAGAAAAGGAGGGCACCAATTAGCAAGCAGGAATGCTCTGGGTTTCTTTACAAAGCACTTTCGATGCAGCACAGCTTTCCCGAGTTTCTGCTCTTAGCCAAGCCCCAGGAATGCTAAGGTGAATGAAGGGGTCTCACCCAAAAAAGCACAAACTGAGAGGAAGAATCGTCCTGCAGAGGCCTCTCTGCAGCGGGATGTGCCCTGATGGGGAGGTTCTAGGTGCAGTTGGATACCGACGCTAGCCCTTCTGAGTTTTATTCGTATACGAATCAAGCAGGTTTTATTCGTATCTTGACTGTCTCAGTGTGCAAAATGAGAGACTGGAAGTTTGTGAGAACACAGAAAGATTGGGGTCAAAAAAGAGTGAGCAGCTTATCTCCATTTGCCTAGAACTTTTCCAGTTTGAGCACTGAAAATCCTGTGTCCTGGGAAACCCCGCAGTCCCAGGCAAACAGGACAATCGGTCACCCTAGAAGTGCGTTCGAACCTCAGGCTTCAGACCTGATATCAACCCTTCTGCAGATTTGAAATGCTCACTTTGAAATGATCTTTGGTCCTCCTGCTTGAAGAAGCCCCTCAGTGAGCTCACAATGGGTGATAGGAACCCACCACTAAACAGCGGGGCCTTTTGAACCTCCAGCCAGTTAGATCCCCATCCCAAAAATGAACTCATCCTACCCCTGGCAGGAAATGTGCCTAGGAGGCGCAGGAACTCAGCTGTAATCTGGGTTGAAGAGCTTTCCCCTTGGTGGCGGCGCCTGCCACTTTCCAGGGTACTGGGAGCCAAGGGCAGTGAGAAGGGATAGCAAAGCCAAGAGGCTGCTGGGCACAGGCGGAGACTTCCGGCATTCTGAGTCTCAGCAAAATCTAAGTGCACCAGCTGTCCTCTCGGCAAGTGGCCGACAGCCCTGCAATGCAGGGAGAGCATTCACGCCAAGCAGCTGGCCGCCCAGGAATACAGGGACACCCTCTGCCGAACGGCCTGCACACTTTGGGGTCAGACTCCAGTGGAGGGAGGTTCCCATCCACAGGGGCCCTGGGCTTCCCTAGGGGTCCCCTCAGGAGCAGCAGCAGCAGCTGAGGCAGGGTCCAGCGAGCCGACTCTCACTCATCGCCGTGATTCCAAACAAACTTGCTGTTCAACATGGAAATCTTTATTGCCCAGTTGCTTGAGTCCTCTTTTGGGATTTAACTGAAGGGGAGGAAGGATGAAAGAAAGATGAGCTTTGTAAGAGCCTAAAGAAGCGGGAAAGTGGCCAGCCGCAGTGGCTCATACCTGTAATCCCAGCACTTTGGGAGGCTGAGGCAGGCGGATCACTTGGAGGTTGGGAGTTTGAGACCAGCCTAGCCAACAGGGAGAAACCCCGTCTCTGTTAAAAATACAAAAATTAGCTGGGCATGTTGGTGCATGCCTGTAATTCCAGCTATTATTCAGGAGGCTGAGGCAGGAGAATCACTTGAACCCGGGAGGCAGAGTTTGCAGTGAGCCAAGATCGTGCCATTGCACTTCAGCCTGGGTGACAAGAGCGAAACTCTCTCTCAAAAAAGAAAATAAATAAATAAAAAGAAGGGGAAAGTGACGAGCTAAGCTCATAACCTACTCCAGGAGTCTGGAATTGAGCTCAGAAAAGGCAAACCCCACAAAGAACCCTCCCCCTCCCGACCCTGCCAGTCCTGAGTCTGTGATTGGATCATCTCTCTAAAATTGTGATTTTTTTTCATCATCAATTTTTTGCATTAATTTTTGTTTTTAAAAATATTGCCTTAAAATATTATTGATCTTGATTACAAAGGATTTGGGCGTGCCCTCTCATTTGGGGCTCCCCAAGTCTGGGTTGAGTGGTCTCTGGAAGGTTAACCAGCATTGATCAGAAACGTGTTTTCCGTAGCTCTTCCTGGTCAGACAGGCTGCAGTGTCAGCACTGCAGCTTTTGGCTGCATGACTTTGGAAAAGTTCTTAACTTCTTCCAGCCTCTGTTCGCCTAGCTGTAAAATGGGAATACAGCAGTAGCACCTTCCATAGAGAGTCTCTGTGAAGGTTAGATGCAGTGATCCATGAGATTAACTCTGTGCCTGGCACATAGTAAGAGTTCAATAAACAGTAGCTATGAATGGTATCAGGCCCATATTTCCTGCAACCGCCATCAGAATATAAGATCTGACAAATATTTCTATATTTATGGAGATGGTGGAATTGAATATTTCAGTTGTGCTGTCTTAGAAATTCCTGAGTCTGGGGAACTTCTGGCAATCATTTTGGTCCCGTTGTTATCAGTGTGGATCGTGGAGCTCAGAGACCTGCTGGAGAGGGTGTGGGTGACTTGGGCCTGGCAAATGCACCCCTTTTGGAGTGGCTGAGAAGCCTCCAAAATTGAAAGTTTGTTGCAAGAGGAACATTCTCTGCTCTCCCTCCTCCCTCACTCCTGTGGAATCTGGAGCAGACCCACTCAAAGAAATGATCAAGAAAGCAGGGTTGGCCAGGCACCGTGGCTCACATCTGTAATCCCGCCACTTTGGGAGGCCGAGGTGGGCGGATCACTTGAGGCCAGCCTGCTGGCCAACATGATGAAACCCTGTCTCTACTACAAATACAAAAAAAAAAAAAAAAAAATTAACCAGACGTGGTGGCAGGCATCTGTAATCCCAGCTACTCGGGAGGCTGAGGCAGGAGAATAGCTTGAACTCAGGAGGTGGAGGTTGCAGTGAACAGAGATCACGCCACTGCACTTTAGCCTGGGTGACAAAAAAAAAAAAAAAAAAAAAGGAAAGAAAGAAGAGAGTTCCCTGGCCCTTGACACTTCTCCGCCCTGGAGACCAGCATGGTGTTAACTTACCCAAACCACTCCCAGCCCCAGGCCAATGGGGGTAAAGGCCCCTGCTGGCAGGAACAGCTGTGAGGCCACTGTTGTTTTTCCCTAAACTGTCCTTGCTACTGTGGTTGTCTTTAATTTATGGGAATGAGGGATTTTGCGGTGGGTTCCCGATGGGGTTCAAGGAAAGGTTGCGTGTGATTAGAGTGGCTCCAGGTGAATCTGACCGCCCACCTGGGAAAGCTGTGGGGCTAGAACTCAGCACTGCTCTCACGTCCTCCCTCTGCTGAGACGTGCCTTTAATCAGACGTGATTTGTCTCATCCTTCTTCAGCTCCAACACATGTGTTCCCAGAGCTGTCCTGCCCCAATTTCTCCTTGCAAGTTCTCTGCCTGCCCCTGCCCAACCATAAATTCACCTACGGTATAAAACCCCACAAATGGGCCTCTCTCTCCCACTTCCCCTCCTGATGCCCTTTGCCGGCCACCTCCCCCAGTTCCCCTGCACTATCCCTGCCATGAAGCCACACCAGGGACTGACCTTGCAAACACATCCTGTGTTTTCTTCCCCCTCTGACTGTGCTCTGGCGGTTTCTCCTTGCTTAGAGCACACTTCCCTTCCCCATACTTCTGCCTGTTGAAGTCCTGCTTAAAAACCACCCCTTCCAAGAATATTTGTTTCCTTCTTTTTCAAAAATTTATAGTTACACTTGTATGTAACATGGCATCAGAGAAACCTATAGTTAAGAAGTTTCTGCTAGAATCTGTGTTGATTTTCTCACTTTAGCCAGCAGTTGCTTCGTAAAGGAACTCTCCAGAGATTTCTTACCTGGGACATCTTATATTTGAAATCTCCTTTTTAAAAAAGTGTGGCCAGCCGGGCACAGTGGCTCATGCCTGTAATCCCAGCACTTTGGGAGGCTGAGGTGGGTGGATCACGAGGTCAGGAGATCAAGACCATCCTGGCTAACACGTTGAAACACCGTCTCTACTAAAAATACAAAAAATTAGCCCGGCATGGTTGCATACGCCTATAGTCCCAATTACTAAGGAGGCTGAGGCAGGAGAATCACTTGAACCTGGGAGGTAGAGGCTGTAGTGAGCTGAGATTGCACCACTGCACTCTGACCTGACAACAGAGCAAGACTCCATCTCAAAAAAAAAAAAAAAAATTGTGGTCAAATACACATAACATAAAACTTACCGTCTTAACCGTTTTTATGTGATATACACAATAGTTGTGCAATCGATTCTAGAACCTTTCATCTTGCAAAAAAGAAACTCTATATCCATTAAACAATTCCCCTTTTCCCCTTCCCCCATCCCCTAGCAATCACCATTCTACTTTCTGTTTCTAAGAATTTGATGATTTTATATACCTCATATAAGTGAAATCAGGCAATATTTGTCTTTTCGTGACTGGCTTATTTCACTTGGCATAATGTCGTCAAGTTTCACCCAGGTTGTAGTATGTGAGTATGTGACAGGATTTTCTTCTTCTTCTTTTTTTTTTTTTTTGAGACGGTGTTTCGCTTTTGTCACCCAGGCTGGAGTGCAATGGCGCGATCTCGGCTCACCGCCACCTCCGCCTCCTGGGTTCAGGCAATTCTCCTGCCTCAGCCTCCTGAGTAGCTGGGATTACAGGCATGCCCAGCTAATTTTTTGTATTTTTAGTAGAGACGGGGTTTCACCATGTTGACCAGGATGGTCTCGATCTCTTGACCTCGTGATCCACCCTCCTCGGCCTCCCAAAGTGCTGGGATCATAGGCGTGAGCCACCGCGCCCAGCCTCTTCTTCTTTTTTTAATATGGGGTCTTGCTATGCTGCCCAGGCAGGTGTTGCTCTGGGCCTCTAGCAATCCTCCCACCTTGGCCTCCCATAGTGCTGGAATTATAATGTGAGCCACCATGCCTGGCCTCCTTCTTTCTTAAGGCAGAATAACATTCCGTTGTATGGATACATCAGATTTCTTCATCCATTCATCTGTCGATGAACATTTAGGTTGCTTCTACCTCTCGGCAATTGTGAACAATACCGCAGTGAGCCTGAGTGTGCAAATACCTCCTGGAGAGCATGTTTTCAATTCTGTTGAGTGTATATCCAGAAGGAAAACTGCCAGATCATGTAGTCATTTTATTTTTAACTTTTCAAAAAAATTATTTATTATCAAAAAAAATACAGACAGGGTCTCACTATGCTGGCCAGGTTGGTCTTGAGCTCTTGGCCTCAAGCAGTCCTCCCGCCTCAGCCTCCCAAAGCACTAGGATTACAGGTGTGAACCACTGCACCTGCCCATATTTTTAATTTTCTCAGGAAACGTCATACTGTTTTCCATAGCAGCTGCACCATGTTCCATTCCCACCACCAGTACACAAGGGTTCCAGTTTTCTCCTCATCCTCGCCAACACTAGTTCTGTGGGTTTTTTTTGTTTTTGTTGGTAACCATCCTAACGGGTATGAGATGATATTTCATTGTGGTTCTGATTTGCATCTCCCTGATGATTAGTGATGTTGAGCATCTTTTTACATACTTCTTGGCCATTTGCATATCTTCTTTAGAGAAGTCCTGTTCAAGTCTTTTGCCTTTTTTTTTTTGTTATATATATACAGTCTCACTCTCTCTCTATTGCTCAGGCTGGAGTGTGGTGGCACAATCAGCTCACTACAGCCTCATCTTCCTGAGCTCCAGCAATCCTCCCACCTCAGCCTCCCCAAATGCTGGGATTACAGGCATGAGACACTGTGCTCAGCCCCCTTGCTTATTTTTAACTGGATTTTGGGGGCATTTTTTTTTTTTAAGAGACAGAGTCTCGCTATGTTGCCCAGGCTGGAGTGCAGTGGCTATTCACAGGAGCGATCCCATTGCTGATCAGCACGGGAGTTTGGACCTGTTCCGTTTCCGACCTGGGCCAGTTCTCCTTCCTTAGGCAACCTGGTGGTCCCCTGCTCCCGGGAGGTCACCATATTGATGCCGAACTTAGTGCAGACACCCGATCAGCATAGTGCACTACAGCCCAGAACTCCTGGGCTCAAGAGATCCTCCAGCCTCAGCCTCCCGAGTGGCCGGACTACAGGCACGCGCCACCATACCTGGCTTTGGGGGCTTTTTGTTGTTGAGTTGTAGTTCTTTATATATTCTGGATATCAACCCCCCATCAGATACATGGTTTGCAGACATTCTCTTCCATGCCATAGGTCACCTGGTCACTCTGTTGATTGCTTCCTTTGTGGTGCAGAAGTTTTCTAAGTTTGATGTAGTCACACTTGTCTGTTTCTGCTTTTGTTGCCTTTGTTTTTGAAGTTTTAGCCAAGGAATCATTGCCAAATCCAGTGTCATGAAGATTTCCTTGTGTTTTCTTCTAGTTTTCTATTTTTAGGTCTTACGTTTAGGTCTTTAATCTATTGTGAATTAACTTTTGTACATGGGGTAAGGTAAGGGTCCAGCTTTTATATGTGAGTATACAGTTTTCCCAGCACCACTTGTTGAAGAGACCATCCTTTTTCCATTGTGCAGCCTTGGCAACTTTACCAAAGATCATTTGACCATATATGTGGCCATTATTTCTGGCCTCTATTCTACTCCATTGGTCCATGTCTGTCTTTGTCCCAGTACCATATTTGTTTGTACCTCCATCATAGCATCAAAGGACGACTGGCCTTGTATCCAGAGGTATAGATGCACACAGCTGCCTCTCTCCCTAAAATGGAAGTGTCTGGAGGGGCAGAATAATATCTGATCCACCTGTGCAGTCTCCCTGGCACCTGGTGAAACATTTGCACACAGAAGAAGCCCACTGAATGTCTGGTCAGTGGCCTCAATTGCAGCCTGACATTCATTCATTTTTTTCACTTTCTGAGAGCAGCTCTACTGCCTGGCATGAAGATATCCACCCTGTGCCATATGCTTCTGTGAAGTGCTTCAAGATTTTCACAGTCTCACTTATGAGAACGATTTTCAGAGAGTCAGACTTCAATCCTAAAACCAGCCCAGGGTCAGAGTGAGTGCTGGGGCCAGAAAGAGACATAAACACCCACGTGCAGGCTGGGTTGACTCTGCAGGAACCCTCCACGGGGTGCTGACGCCAGAGGCACCATGGCTACCATGGATGGGAAGCAAGTGGGGCTGCCATGGCTGGGCAATAAGAAGGACCCACCATGGCTAGCCAGGTAGGGGCACCACCATGCTGGACAGCTACTGTGTCAGCTGTCACAGGGGTGTGTGGCTGTGTTCTCTATTCTAGAGAAAAAGCCACCTTTTTCTAAGCACAGAGGTCTCCTATAGGCTAGCATCAGCCTTTCCAAGCACCCCTCGGGACCTCACTCCTTCTCAGTCCTCCCCACTGGCTGTGGGTAGTTGGGGGGTATCTTACTCTGCTCAGGCTGCCATGACAAAACACCCCTGACTGGGTGGCTTAAGTCACAGAAATTCATTTTCTCCCAGTTCTGGGGACTAGAAATCTACAATCAAGGTGTCAGGAGGTTTGGTTTCTCCTACAGCCTCTCTCCTTGGCTTGCAGATGGCCACCCTCTTGTGTCCTCATGCGGTCTTTCCCCAGTGCCCTAGGTCCTTCCCTGGCATGTCTCTGTGTATTCTAATCTCCTCCTCTTTTTTAGAGTTTTGCTATTGCTCTGGCTGGAGTGCAGTGGCACGATCTTGGCTCACTGTAACCTCCGCCTCCCGGGTTCAGTCAATACTCCTGCCTCAGCCTCCCAAGTAGCTGGGATTACAGGCGTGCCACCACGCCTGGCTAATTTTTGTATTTTTAGTAGAGATGAGGTTTCACCATGTTGAACAGGCTGGTTTCGAACTCCTGGTCTCAGGTGGTCTGCCCACCTCAGCCTCCCAAAGTGCTGGGATTACCGGTGTGGCCACTGCCTCTGGCCCCTAATCTCCTTATAAGGATATCAGGCAGACTGGATTGGGACCCGCCCTAACAGCTTCATTCTAACTTCATCCCCTCTTTAAAGGCCCTATGTCCAAATATAGACACACTCTGAGGAACTGGGGTGGGGGCTTCAACACAGGAATTGGGGAGGGAAGCACAATTCAGCCCAGACAGGGACTGTACAGGGACAGGAAGAAGGGACAAGGTTCAAGCCATGGCACAGACCCTCCAGCTGAAAGCCCCTTTGGTGAAAGCAATGCCCCCAATGTGTGCCTGACCCCAGATCTTTGGTAATCCAGGGTCCTGTCAGCCGCTAGAGGCCTTCCACTCGAGATGGAGTTGTTTCTATCCACAAGCAGATCCCTGAGTTTCCAGCTTACACCAACAAGTACAGACATAAATAGTGGAGGCAGTTTTAGGGGTGAATCTCTCAAGAATGGGGCTGTTTGGCAGAGGAAGAGAGAAAAGAGGCAATGGGGCCAGGCGAGGTGGCTCACGCCTGTAGTCCCAGATACTCAGGAGGCTGAGGCAGGAAAATCACTTGAACCAGGGAAGTGGAAGTTTCTGTGAGCCGAGATCATGCCACTGCACTCCAGCTGGGAAGACAGAGTGAGACTCTGTCTCAAGATTTAAAAAAAAGGCAATGATAGAGATGAGAATGAAATAAATGGACAACTCCAAGAAGTGTCACCTGGTCACCAGAGTGATGCCAAGTTCCACACAGGTGATCTCATGCCCACACTCACCCCCTTGCTGGGCCACAGCACGGTAATGTGAGGAAGGGTGGTGAGAGACTAAGGTCAAACGCATTAGCCAGGTAGCCCGGGTTCAGGTCCCTGATCCACAACTTCCTGGCTGTGTGGACGTGGGTGAGTCCTAACCCTTCCTGAGTCCTCGTCTCCTCTGAGGAATAAGGATGACAGTACCTACTTCATAAGGTGGGTGACTGTGGGACTAAATGACATCAGAGATGCAGAGTCCACTTTTCCCAAACCCACAGATGAGTACCCTTCTCTCTTTAAAGTCTTCCCATGATGCTGGCTGGCTGCGTCAGGTTATCCATGTTCAAAGTCAGGTCAGAGTGACCTGAGCTCTGCTGAGTCTTTGCCCCTGACATCAGCCGGGCCTGCCTGACTCTGAGGATGTCACTGATCTAGGGTTGTGGCAGTGCTGGTGGGGTGTGGTTTGAGCGGTGCACAGCTGCAGCAGCCCCTCTTGTCCTGAGTCCATGTCCAGAATCCCCAGTGAGGAAGAAGTTTTATGGTCCAGAGTGGCCAGTGTGGGAGGGGAGACAGCAACTGCACACTCAGCCAGTGTCTCTCTGGGCATCCCGGCCTTCGAGTTAGAGCTCCTGACCGCCTCTTCCGACAAGCAAAGAACGCTGAGCCCAAAGCAGGACTCAGGTCTTGGCCGCCATCTGAACTCAAAGGCTCCAGCACAAATCTCACGCCTGGGTCTGCTCAGGCCCTGATCAGGTACAGTCGAAAGCTCTGGAGATAGTCAATTTCTGTTGAGGCAGCAGGATCCTGACCAACGGCAAAGAGGGAAAGGTCCAATAAGCCCGTGCACCCAAAAAGGCCATCCCAGGGGCCACTCAGCTTTGTCCCAACACTCTGCCATGCTAGGGAATCCGGGATCCTGCCCATTCACCTATTTCTCTGGCTTGAATAAATCAGGGACACCTGAGCCCAGGGAGGGGGTAATTCAGAGGCAAAGCATCCTCTCTGTCTGAGAGGCAGGACTCAGAGCCCCTGCAGAGCTCCAGAGCTGGCCCCTTTGCCCAACTCCCTCTCTGCCCATTACTTGGGCTTCCCACCAAATCTGGTTCCCTGGGTTCTGTCCAGGACCCGCCCCCATCCTTTTCTGTTTTCTTCCCCCTTGTTTTCCTTGCATGCCAGGTAGAAGAACAGTGTGAGCAGTGGGCCTGGGTCTCAAGGCCACACTTCCTTTGGTGACAGCTGAGGATGACATCTGGAACTTATAAGCAAAACCCAGCACTGCCCACGCCTCTCCCAGCCCCTCTTCCCCTCACCAACCTACCCCACCTGGGACCCTAGCAAAGACTAGCACCAGGCATTTTCATTCCAGAAGAACCTGCCTCTCTCCCATGAATCATCTCTTGAATTCCCTGGCCCCACTGCTGGGCTCCTCAGAGAGGCTGGAGCCCTGCCCATGTCTCTTTAGGCACCTACAGGAGAGGGAAAGGGCCTGGACATTGGGGTGGGGCAGAGCTCAGTGAAAAAGTCAGCCCAACCCCAGGAAGCCAGGGAGGTCCCAGATGTGAACATCTAACCAGTCTTGGGCTAGCTCCATTCAATTATTTTCTATTTCCATGGGCTTTGACCCCTCCTTCTGAGGTTGAAGGTAGCAGAACTTATGAGGACATCAAAGTGTCTATGCTGTGATGTTGAAGAAGCCACAGACACTATTTTCAGAGGATTTGCCAAGGTTTCACCTACTGGTGTCATGCTCCAAATTCTCCCTTCTTCTTCCCTCTCTGGGGAGTCCCAGGGAGACAGACCTGAACCCAGACTCAGACAATGTCCCTAGGATAGGCACGGCCTCCCTATTCATCATCCCCCTGGGGCAGTGTGACATGAGGCTATAGCCCTAGACTGGTCCCAGAGGCCTTGGGCAAGCCATTTAGTCTCTGGGTCTTAACTTGCTCATCTGTTCAATGGGGTCATGTGGATCTTACCTACCTAATGGAATAATTAAGAGGATACAACAGGAGACAGCCCAGTAGGGTGGAAACAGTTTTCTATCAAGAAAACCTGGGTTCTAGGCCCAGTTCTGCCCCTGATTTGCTGTGTGTCACTACACGAGTTTGTAACCTTCTCTAGGCTCACCTATAGAATAGAAAGGTGACATTGACCATCTCTAAGTCCCTTCCACCTCTACTTTCTATGGTTCTATAGTATCCGTGAAAGCCTAAAAGAAGTTCTCTTTGGGGGAAAGAAATCCCTTGTCAACTGCAAAGTGCTATTTGAATGTGGGGCATTTGGCCTCCTGTCTGATTTTGAATATGAATGTATGTAAATTGGTGCCCTCAGAGCTGGACTGTAGAGTACAGAACTCCAGAAAGGCACATTCCACTGGGTCTGTCTGAACCTCCCTGTAGCACTGATAAAGCTGTCTGCTCACTTTAGGAAGGCTGGCCAAACATGGCAGCTGTGTATGAAATAATTTGCCCTGGATGGTGTGGAAACTCATGGTGGAAACCACAATAGCACACACACCATTTGCATTTCTCTGGGTGCTGTTGACTGTTCCCTCACAGCCCTGCTCCAGCAGAGGGTGAGGGTCATGCAGGGGCTGGGGTGGGGCAGCTCCTCCCTAACCGCAGAGGCAGCCAGCTGAGGGCCAGTGTTCTTCCTCCAAAGTCCTGGAAGAGGCAGCCTCGGCCCCCAAAAGAGAAGCAGCGCAGGAGTGATGGATTGCCATGTGACTCATCTAGTTATTGTGCCTGGAATTGTGGGACCCCAAAGGCTGCAGTAATAGTGGCCTAGGCCGGGTGCGGTGGCTCATGCCTGTAATCCCAGCACTCTGGGAGGCCAAGGTGGGTGGATCACCTGAGGTCAGGAATTTGAGACCAGCCTGGCCAATATGGCGAAACCCTATCTCTACTAAAAATACAAAAATATCCTGGTGTGGTGGTGGGCTCCTGTAATCTCAGCTACTCGGGAGGCTGAGGCAGGATAATTGCTTGAATCCAGGAGATAGAGGTTGCCATGAGCTGAGATCACATCACTGCACTCCAGCCTGGATGACCAGAGTGAGACTCAGCTTAAAAAAAAAAAAAAGCGGGGCGGGGGGGGGGCGGCGGGCACAGTGGCTCACTGTAATCCCAGCACTTTGGGAGGCCAAGGTGGGCAGATCATGAGTTCAAGAAATTGAGACCATCCTGAACATGGTGAAACCCTGTCTCTACTAAAAAAAATACAAAAAAGCTGGGTGTGCTGGCACGCACCTGTAATCTCAGCTCGTCGGAAGGGTGAGGCAGGAGAATCGCTTGAACCTGGGAGGCGGAGGTTGCATTGAGCCAAGATCACACCACTGCACTCCAGCCTGGTGCCTGGCAACAGAGTGAGACTCTGTCTCAAAAAAAAAAAATGAGGAAAGGCCAGACATTTAAAAGGTAACCCTTGGCTGGGCGCGGAGGCTCATGCCTGTAATACCAGCACTTTGGGAGGCTGAGGCAGGCGTATAACCTGAGGTCAGGTGTTCAAGACCAGCCTGGCCAAACATGGTGAAACCCTGTCTCTATTAAAAATACAAAAATTAGCTGGGAGTGGTGGTACATGCCTGTAGTCCCAGCTACTTGGTAGGCTGAGGCAGAAGAATCACTTGAACCTGGGAGGCAGAGGTTACAGAGAGCCAAGATCACGCCATTGCACTCTAGCGTGGGAGACAAGAGTGAGACTGTCTCAAAAAAAAGTTAACTCTTTCACACAGGTCTGAAGACATGGTGCCTTAGGAGCATAGTGTCTAAGCTCTGTCCATGAGCCATCCCAGATATCATCTCCAGTAGAACTCCTGATGTTTCTAGTGAACTGAGCTTCCATGGAATGCAGGCACTGTGCTAAGTGTCAACGCGCTACCCAGCTCATGTTGCTTCTCAGCCTTATGAGCACAGTGGTGTAGCTATTCTTGCTTTACAAATGAGAAAGCTGAAGCTCCAAGAATCTAAAGGACTTGCCTGAGGTCCAACAGCTCTTCCTCAGTGCCTCCCTCACCTACGAGTGCTAAGGCCCAGGTTCACCAACAGGTCCTCCAACACTTCTGCAAATATAACTTCCCTCTACACAGCTCGGGGCAGGGAGAGAGAAATGGCCCAACAGAATCCTGATCATTGGGCCGTGGAAAGGCTGGGGAGGGCTTTGAAACACAGCACACAACAAGACCTCAGATCTGACTGAAGGGAGAACCTAGGAGCCGAGACAAGAATATGTGAACTTGGTGAAGCCTCGGATTTCATCAAGGCCAGGGATTCTCAACTGGAGAGTAGGGAGTGCAGGTTGTCAGGGCTTATGTACTGGGAAGGAACTCTGACACCAGCTCCCTGGCAGAAATAGAATCCAGTCCAATCCCATACTTCTACACATGGGGAAACTGAGGCCCAGAGAGGAGAGGAAGGCTCCCTAACAAAGTTGTATTATCCTGGGAACAAACCATCCTGGAAGGCATGAGTTCCTTTCATGTGGTAGGGTGCACAGGAACTGTGCCCCTGAGCAGGGTGACCAAATACCTCCAGCCAGAAATGGCATGCAAGTGCTCACAGTGTGTCCATCTTGATGAATATGTTGCAATTTGTAACTAAAAACTGTTGCAGAACAAAGAGAACCATAACTTCCACTTCCACTTCCTTTTTTCTTCTTTTTGCTTTTTTTTGAGACAAAGTCTCACTCCGTTGCCAGGCTGGAGTGCAGTGGCTGGGATCTCTGCTCACTGCAACAATTCTCCTGCCTCAGCCTCCTGAGTAGCTGGGACTACAGGCATACGCCACCACGCCCAGCTGATTTTTGCATTTTTAGTAGAGATGGGGTTTCACCACATTGGCCAGGATGGTCTCCATCTCTAGACCTCATGATCCACCTGCCTTGGGCTCCCAAAGTGCTGGGATTACAGGCATGAGCCACCGTGCCCGGCCCTCCACTTCAACTTTCATAGCTTGCTTCCCATACTGCTGGTCCCTTTATCATTTCCAACAGTGATGACAGTTGATCCCACTCTGGGAAGTCGACAAGGGATTAGCACCTTCCCAGAGCCAATATCCATCCCACTTGCCATTACTAGGTATCATCCCAGGTTCACACAGGGGGTTAGCTGAGACCCTCAGTTCCCAACCCAGGCTGCTGCTTCCTGTTTCCTCTGTTGGAAATCGTCACTGGAGCCCCAGAGGCTAAATCAGAAGAATAAGAGACAGGAGAGGAGAGGTGGCCAGGGATGGGGCATAGCTTGGCTGACAGTGATCAGTTGCCCTGCCCACACAACCAGGCCAAGACCTGCTCCAAAGGGGTCCTCTCCTGCTTTTCCCTCTTCTCTCTAGGGAGGACTATGTATAGAACTGGGGCAGGGGGAGTTGTTTTGGGGGATGCTATGGGGCACCTGTGCACACCTAAGCAGGCCTCGGAGGATGGTAGGTGTGGGTAGCAAACAGGGTGGTGCCTCCAGGGGCCCTGGAAGTGGTGACAAGCCGAGCTGCCATGGTCCAGCTCCAGGCCCCAACTGGGCCAGCCAGCCAGGAGATGCTGGAGAGCCTAGGTTCTAATCAGATGGATCTGGGTTCAAATCTCCCTTCTGCTACGTAAAAGCTGCCAGGCACCCTGGGCAAGTTCCTGGGCTTGTCTGATGCTGCCTCCTCTGTATAACAGGATGAATTAGCAAATACTTAGCAAGTACTTTTTCCTCTTCTCTCTAGAAGAATTATGTGCAAAACTGGTTGGGGTAGGTTGGAGGAGGGGGGCAGTTGTGCCAGGTTACAGAAGCAACTATGACTAGAGGCTAGAGTCAGAGAAAGTGTTTCCCCGGAGGAGAGAACTATTGATCAAATTATCACACAAACCCATGTAAGAGTGCTAAAGGGGGCAAGAGCAGTATCCACTTATAGGCTGCTGCTGGTGAGGTTCAAGCCACGGTCTCCTCTAGGCATACACAGAAGCCTTCCAGAAGCACAGCTGTTTCTATCCCAGCCCTTCAGGTGGCATTTTATGGAACTGATAAATTGGAGAATATATTTGTCCAGCACTTTTAGATTTCTTTTTTTTTTTTTTTTTTTTTTTGAGACTGTCACCCAGGCTGGAGTGCAGTGGCACAGTCTTGGCTCATTACAACCTCCGCCTCCCGGGTTCAAGTGATTCTCCTGCCTCCGCCTCCAGAGTAGCTGGGATTACAGGCCCCCTTCACCACACTTTTTGTATTTTTAGTAGAGACGGGGTTTCACCATGTTGTCCAGGCTGGTCTTGAACTGCTGACCTCAGGAGATCTGCCCGCCTTGGCCTCCCAAAGTGCTGGGTTTACAGGCGTGAGCCACTTTTAGATTTTTATAGCGTTTTGCACACACATATTAACTCATTCAGTCTTCCAATAACCCTAGGTGAAATTGTTTTCAGTTTCTTGATGAGGAGACCGCTGCCCAGAGAGGTTAAGTGACTTCCTCAAAGTCCCCAGCAAGGAGATTCAGGATTCAAGCCTTTGCGCCAGTCCTCTGGGCTATCCACTCCCGGCAACCGTGAAAAGGAAGGGCTGGAAAACGCGGAGCCCCGGGGCGGGAGGAAACTGGGAAACCAGTCTCCGACCGCGCCCGGCGTCTAAGCCAGGGTTTCCTGCCTCTCTCCAGGCCCGCGGGCCGGGCTGTGCTCCGGGAAGCCCGTCATCCGCTCGTGACCGACCCTCCCGGGCCTGCTGCCAGGAGGGGGCGCGACGCTTGGCGGCGGCCAAGGCCGGAGGGCTCCTCGGGGACCCCAGCCCGGGGCTGCGCGTCCTTCCCTCCAGCCCACGCTCCCGCTTCCGGAGGGTCTGGGCCTGCCTTCTCCGGCCTGGAGCCAGAGGCCGCCGGGCAGGCAGCCCGCGCCTGGAACTCGGCCCCCTGCCCTGTTCCCTGGGCGCGCCCCAAAGGCAGCCAACCCGATCGGACGCAGACCCCCGGGCCAGGGCACCGGGACTATCAGGCCCCTCCCCCGCTTCTCTGGTTCCTGGAAAGGTGGCACCCACTCCCCTACCATCCCGCGGCAGGGACCAGGGACGCGCAGCGCGAGGTGGGCCCGGCCAGGCGCCCAAATCACTTTACCGCACGCCTCCGGCTCGAAAGCCGCCCAGCCCAAGCAGTGGGGAGCGGGGGCGGAGGACGGGGAAGCTGGAAATACGAAGGGGGACTGCATAAAAAGCAGTAGAGCGGGGTGTTGGGAAGAGAACCACCTAGGCTCCGCTCCAAAGCGGATCGCCCGGTTAAGGTGGGGTTCCTGCCTCGCCACCCACTCCCAATGCGGCTGCTTAGGCGCCTGCATGGGCGGCTTCTCTGCCTTAGACTAGCTGGTCTAAATTCCCCAGCCCTGGCTTCCAGGTAGCTTAGACTCGGCCTTTGAAAACAGGACTCCCCTTCCAACACTATCCAGCAAGGCAGAGATGGGTCTTTCAGGGAGCAGGAAGTTGGGGTGCAGGTTTCAGTAAAGCACCTCACTATGAACCACGGTCTCTGTGTCTATAAAATGAGGACAATGAAGCGAAAGACTTAAATGTTAGAGCCCCTTATTCATGGCTCCTGCAGCCATTCCCTGGCCACGTGGCATGCATTGAGAGTTAATGGCTAGGTGTGTGGTCTCTGCCCGCCTCCTCTCCACCGACCATCTCCAGTCATTAAAGTGAAGGTAGAGCTGCCTCCCACCGTCTGCTCCAGAGATAACCATGCAGCCCTTTTATTTATTCAGGACTTTACCACTTGTAAGCCCTTCCTTTTTTTTTTTAGCCTTGCTGTATCGCCCAGGCTGGAGTGCAATGACCTGATCTCGGCTCACTGCAACCTCCGCCTCCTGGGTTCAAACGATTCTCCTGCCTCAGCCTCCTAAGTAGCAGGGATTACAGGCGTGTGCCACTACGCCAGGCTAATTTTTTGTATTTTTATTAGAGACGTGGTTTCACCATGTTGGCCAGGATGGTCTTGAACTCCTGACCTCGTGATCCTCCCTTCTTGACCACCCAAAGTGCTGAGATTACAGGCGTGAGCCACCGCCCCCGGCCCCTACATATTTTTCATTTGAACAGTATGTGTGAGTCAAACCGCCTGAATTTGATTCTTGTCTCCCACATCCCCTGGCTTAATAAACTTGGACAATCTGTTTAACTTCTCCATGTTCATTTTCTGGTCCATAAAGTGAGGCTAATACTAGAACCACTTGGTTGGGCTATTGAGGATTAAGAGGCTAATATTTGTCAGGTACAGCACCTGGCGCAGGGTGTGTCCCAGACCCTGCTGGCAGTTATGACTGAGCCACACTGATTCTAACAGGAGCCTCCTTCCGAGGGGTCCAGATGACTTTCCATACTTGGCTCTCTGGGGCAGATTCTGATTGGGTAGGCAGGTCTGGGGCAGGCCTGAGATCCTTCGGGTTTGAACAGCTCCCTGGTGCTGCTGATGCTGCTGGTGTCCAGGCCCTCGTTTGAGTGGTGAGGTCGTACAGCAGTGGACTTGATCATGCACCAGACGCATCTGAGGGGTTTGTTTTTGGTTTTTTTTTTTTTTTTTTTTGAGACGGAGTTTCGCTCTTGTTACCCAGGCTGGAGTGCAATGGCGCGGGCTCACCGCAACCTCCGCCTCCTGGTTTCAGGCAATTCTCCTGCCTCAGCCTCCTGAGTAGCTGGGATTACAGGCATGCGCCACCATGCCCAGCTAATTTTTTGTATTTTTAGTAGAGACGGGGTTTCACCATGTTGACCAGGATGGTCTCGATCTCTCGACCTCATGATCCACCCGCCTCGGCCTCCCAAAGTGCTGGGATTACAGGGGTTTGTTAAAATTGATCGCTGAGCGCCATCCCCAGAGCTTCTGACTTAGTAGGTCTGGAGTGAGACTAGGATTTGCAGTCCTATCAAGTTCTCAAATCCTGCCTCTATCACTTCTCCTAGTCCTGGGACCTCTGGGTCTCCATCTGCAAAAGTTCTCAGGTAAGGCTGATGCTGCCGATCTTGGGACCACATTTTGAGGCTTTGTTTTAGAGCATCTCATCTCACCCCACAAACTTACGGCCACCAGTTATGACATGCTGGGGGGTGGGCTGGGGAGTAGACATCATTAAACAGCCAAGAGTAGCTTCTTGTGCTTTGAGAATAAAAGAAAGTTTGAAGGTGGGGGCGGTGTGTGGGGGGGAGCAGGTACCTGAAATTGGAAGCCAAAAAAAAAAGTTCCCAGTTCTAAGATGGGTAAGACACCAGAAGGAATAAAGAGGGCAGCGTAGCTTTCTCAGCATCCTGTAAAAATAAGGGAGACTGGGAAAGGCTGCCTAGTTGCTCGAGGAAAAAAGAAAGGGAATGGAGTCTCCTTCAGCCCATGTCTTCCTGTTTGGGGTCCTCTCTCCCTAGACAACCAGGAGAGCCGAGGGAAGCCGGACGGCAGCAGCAAGGCCCGAAAGGAGAGGACAGCCTTCACCAAGGAGCAGCTGCGGGAGCTCGAGGCGGAGTTTGCCCACCATAACTACCTGACTCGGCTCCGCAGATATGAGATCGCTGTAAACCTGGACCTCTCTGAGCGCCAGGTGTGCCCCTGGCAGCCCCTCTTCTTCTCTGCTCTCTCATCTCCCTCCCTTCCCTCCTTTCCTGCCACCCCTCCCTGGACCTTCTCCTTTTTCTTCCTCCTCCATCCAGTCCAGTGGTTCTCAACTGTGGCCATACCTGAGAATCACCTGGGGAGAATTTAGTAGCGCCGATGTCTGGGTGGGAGATGATAAAAGATGAAAATCAACCTGGGGATGATTTTAATTGGTCTGGGATGGGATACAGGCCTCAAAATTTTTCAAAGGCCCCCTAGGTGATTCTCATATGCACCTAGGTTGGGACCTCCGGTCTGCCTATTCCCAAACTTGAGTATATGTTGGAATCCCTAAGGCACTTGTTCAAAATGTGGATTCCAGAGGTCTGGAGAGCGATTTTGCCATAATGAGTGGGCCTGAGAGTCTGTATTTCCAGTACGTTCCCCAGGTGATCTGGATATGCCACTGGTTCCTGGGCACACTGAGAAACTTCCCTGGCTCTTTGTTTTGGACTTTCCCTCAGCCATCCCACCCCCCCACACCCATTCTCTGATACAGAAGCATAGTAATAACAGTAATGTTTGAGAGCAGATTTCCGTTGATAGAGGGCTGTGCCAGAAGATTGGACTTTGAGTCAGAAGACTTAGCTTCAAATCCTGCCTCTATCACTTCTCCTAGTCCTGGGACCTCTGGGTCTCCATCTGCAAAATGAGATCATAATCCTGCAAGTGACACTGAAGCTCAGATGAGAAAATGTGTTGACCAAAGCTGTCTAAACCAAAAAGTGCTCTATACACGTGCCTGAAGCTAAGGTTGATGACCTCTGCTCCCAGACCCTTGAGGAATGGAGGGGGAGGCAATGGGGCTTGGCACCTGAGGAGCCGGCCATGTGAAGCGGGTGGGGCCAATGCAGAGTGCTTTTAGAACATGTTCCCCTGTGTGGGGCTTTATACCAAGACACAAGACAGACCCTCTGGGCAGACTGGTGTGTCCTCTCTTTGGTCTCAGTTCCTGGGGCCTTTGAGGGAGTAGGGAGTAGTAAGTGATGGTTTCAAGCTGGGGTTCCTGGAGTTACACCCTGGCTAGCCTGAGCATTGATATGGGGAGGAGGTCACACCAGCTCTGCAGTGACCAGGCTCCTTTGCTTCCTCCCCCAGGTCAAAGTGTGGTTCCAGAACCGAAGGATGAAGTGGAAGCGTGTGAAGGGAGGTCAGCCCATCTCCCCCAGTACGCAGGACCCTGAGGATGGGGACTCTGCAGCCTCTCCAAGTTCAGAGTGAGATTCTGCATGGAGAAAAAATGACTGAGGACTGAGCCCCTCTCCAGCTACCCCCACCCCATTCCCACCTTCACCTTTACCTTCTTCCTTCCCCGCCAGGCAGCCTCTCCACATCTTTCACTGACTCTTGGATATGAAACTGCCCAGCATTCCTGGGAGTCTTCCAGGAAGTTCTGTCCAGCCTCTTAGCAGTCTCTTCCCTAGGGCCTTTACTTCCCACACTCTCATGGAATCAGACAGCAATCCTACCGGGCCGGATGAATCTGAGAACAGCTTCAAGGACACTGCTTCTTAGGGTCTCTTGACTGCCACCCACACCTCCTCCTACCACGGTTCTCCTGTGTCAGCCAGGCTTCCTCCTGGTCTGGACACCACCTGGCCTGGTGGGAGAGGAGCTTTGGAACCAGCTGGTGACTCGGAAAGTAAATGCTTCAGAAGGAAGGAAATGACGGAGACACACACGCCCTGACCCGCCTTTCCTCTGTGGGCTGTACATCTAAGGCTCTGGGGCCCCTTAGTTGTCCCTGAACCCCAAGAAAAATCAGAACGAGGAGAGTCAAGGACAGCAACTCAGCTGCTGCACGCCAGAGACCTATCCCTGCCTCCAAACTTGTTGGCTAAGTGGGGACACTTCTGAGCACTGACTAGAGAAGACAGCAAAATAGCCTGATGTAGGTTACTGTGTCCCCATACAGGCCCATCCACACAGTCTTGACTGGGTGGACAAAGAATGAACCCATGATAGCACCTGCTCCTTCAAAATAAAAATCAATTTAGGGATTCAGCAGGGGCTGTTAAGCAGTGTCCAGAGGAAAGGAGCAGCTACTCCTTTTAAATCCAGAATTTCTGGACTGAAAACCTCTCCAGATGCCCAGTTGTTGAGCTGAACTACTAGGAGCTGGAAACAACGTAGGGGCCGAAAAGTGTTCCCTATATTCTGGAGGGGGTTGGGAAATAATAATGAGGGCTGCCAGGTGAGGGCCTGGAGACGTGGAACCCTCGCGTGGAAGGTTCTCCAGCTAAGTGTCTGCAAAGGGGACAAAAAAATCCCTCTTCCTCCATGGGATGGATTTAAGTTCTCCCTGTGTGTTCTACACATGCTATAATTGTGGGAGGAAATGCTAGGTTTTTGTGTATGGACTGCTCAGACCTCAGCCAGGTCTTCTGGGATGCCACTTGATGACTGATGGCCAAATAGCCTGGGGGACTGACCCCCTGGCCTGCCTCAGAGTTCTGTCTCCCAACACCAGCTGGTGTTGCAGAGGGAGGTCAAAGAAAGTTTTGATCTCTTGTATACAGATTTAATCATTCACATGTAAAAATAACCCCACCTCCCCACCCCAAAGAGGATGAAAGCTGTGGAAAATGATCGCCAAATGAGATGGCTGGTTAGAGGATGATTTTTTTTCTAAAGCATACTTCATATATTTTCTTAAGATTACATCAAGCTAATTGTGCAAGGTCAATTCGCTTTGTAAGAAAACTCTTGAAGAAATAAAATCAATAAAAAGCAAAGTTCCCAGCCTTTTTCTTTGCAGGGCTAACAACCACAGCTCTTGTGTGCAGCCTTCTGATTGATGAGACAACGTCTAGAAGCAAGAGAAGAAGGGAAGAAATGACCAGATCAAGGTGTCCCCCTTTAGTTTCTCAAAAGGTGGGCACAAAATATAATCGTTGCAGAAAAAAATATTTTCTCCCATGCAAATGCATGGTCTTGATTTCTCATCGTAAAACTAGCTTGTAGTTTCCCTAAACTATGACCTATCAAACAGTGTTTTGTAAACAAAAGATGAACTCTTTTGTTAATAAAGGAATCTTGACCACAAACTAATGTTTAAATTCTTGACCATCCCTAATGTTTAAATTCAAAGTTTGAAGATTTTATTTTTCAAGGTAGAAAAGTATATATTAATAGTAGTAAAAAAAATAAGAAGAAAAAATATTCCATATTCTTAGTCTTTTTTGTTTTGTTTTTGAGACAGAGTTTCATTCTTGTTGCCCAGGCTGGAGCACAATGGTGCCATCTCAGCCCACTGCAACCTCCACCTCCTGAGTTCAAGCGATTCTCCTGCCTCAGCTTCCGGAGCAGCTAGGATTAGAGATGTGTGCCACCACACCCAGCTAATTTTTGTATTTTTAGTGGGGACAGGGTTTCTCCATGTTCGTCAGGCTGGTCTCAAACTCCTGACCTCAAGTGATCCACCCGCCTCGGCCTCCCAAAGTGCCAGGATTACAGGCATGAGCCACCACCCCCAGCCTCTATGTCTTTTTAACTAGAAAACAATTTGTCTCACCAAGATGTCAACAATGGACAAAACAGGAATGGTTATGGCGAGGGGAGAGAGGGAAGCAGGAGAAGAGACCTGGCCACCCTCCTGCTGGAAACTCAACTCCATGCTTCAGGGGACTATAAGCATCTCAAACTCTGATATCTGAAGGGGAAATCGCCATCCCCCAAATTAGCTGAGAGTCTCTCCCTGTGCTCTGATGCCTCTACTTTAGCTGACACCACCACAACCTACCTGTTCATTCACGCTGGAAACCTGGGACACATCCCTGATACTGACCTCTGCTTTTCCAAACCAATCTGCTACCCGGTCCGGCTCATTTTACTTTCCATATAGATATTTCTCCCACCCATGGCATTGTCTTCCCACAACCACTGCCTTCCTTCTGGCTGTTGACATCTCACTTGAATTAGATAGCCTCTGAGAGCTCTCCCTCTTGATCTGAGGCTGCTCAAATTCCAACCCTTCTCAGCCTGTAGAGTGATAGCACACACGAAAATTCAACTCTGCCTCCCCCAGCTTAAAACCTATCAGTAGTTTCCCTCGCTTATAAAATAAAGTCCAAGAGCCTTCACAGGTCCCCATGATCCTGCCCCTGATCACCTCTACAGCTGCAACCCACCACCCCTGCCATGAATCCTGTGCTCTCACAAGACCAAGCTGCCTTCCATCCACAGCCACAGGCCTTGTGATTTCTCTTCTCGGCTCATTCCCTTCTGTCTGGAGTCCTTTCCCAGACCTGGAATCCCAAGGACTTATGCATTCTAGGAGCACTCTAAAGGAACACGCATGAAGTTTTAAAATAAATATGGCCCAAGTGTTTTTTTGTTTGTTTGTTTGTTTTGTTTTTCAGGAGACTTTATTACCCAAGCTGGAGTACAGTGGTGTGATCATGGCTCACAGCAGCCTCAAACTCAAGAAATCCTCCCACCTCAGCCTCCTGGGTAGCTGTGTGAACCACCACACCCAGCATTTTTTTTAAGGCAGAATATCACTCTGTCACCAGGCTGTAGTGCAGTGGCACCATCTTGGGTCACTGCAACCTCCAACTCCCAGGCTCGAGTGATTCTCCTGCCTCAGTCTTCCAAGTAGCTGGGATTACAGACGTGTGCCACCAGGCCCAGCTAATTTTTGTATTTTTAGTAGAGATGGGGGTTTACCGTGTTAGCCAGGATGGTCTCCATCTCCTGACATTGTGATCTGCCCACCTTGGCCTCCCAAAGTTCTGCGATTGCAGGCATGAGGCACCACACCCCACCCCAGCTAATGTTTAAGTGACTTTGTAGAGATAGGGGGTCTCACTATGTTGCCCAGGCTGGTCTTGAACGTCTGGCCTCAAGGGATCCTCCCACCTCACCTCCCAAATTCCTGGTACTACAGGCGTGAGCCACTGCACCCAGACCAAACTTGTTTGTTTGTTTGTTTTTTTGAGATGGAGTTTCACTCTTGTTACCCAGGCTGGAGTGCAATGGCGCCATCTCGGCTCACCGCAACATCCGCCTCCTGGGTTCAGGCAATTCTCCTGCCTCAGCCTCCTGAGTAGCTGGGATTACAGGCATGCACCACCATACCCAGCTATTTTTTTGTATTTTTAGTAGAGACGGGGTTTCACCGTGTTGACCAGGATGGTCTCGATCTCTTGACCTCGTGATCCACCCTCCTCGGCCTCCCAAAGTGCTGGGATTACAGGCGTGAGCCACTGCGCCCAGCCCGCACCCAGACAAAACTAACTTTCAATAGTAGGCCAATGCCTAACATGAGGCAGCAACAGTCACTGATTTCTAAAGAAAAAATCTCAGTGTGAGAATTTTCCTTTCCCCAATAAACCCACTTAATAAGCCCACTGAGGAGAGTCTGGTCATGAAATTAAAAGTACATGCACATGTCAATCAAGAGGGTTCTGGTTTTGAACACTCCCTGCATGCCTCTCCCTCTTCAGCGTTGGTGTTTGATTGACCAACGCTGGGTGGGCATTAGCTGGGACCAGCTGTTCTTCAAGTTGGTAAAAATCCTCTACTTTCTTCCGAGGGCAAAGCTGCATGAAGGAAGCAAGGCCACCCACTGGCACCACCCTGATGGGAACTAGTGAGTGTGAACAGAGATGGTGGCTTGGTAGGAATCCAAACAACTGAGTATTCCCAGACAGTAACTTTTCAGTAATGGGATTCTGCATCCTTGAAAGAGCATCAGGGACGAACAAGTGTGTGGCTGACCTGCTGAGAGAGGCCAGGAAATATGAAAAAAAAGAGAGAGGAAGCGAGTAAGGAACCAATTTCCAAATGAAAAGGCCTGGCTCAGGCCTTCAGAAATCTGCTCACCTGCCTGGGCCAGGTCTTGCAATGGATGCATGCATTTCTGATAGTTCCTCTATTCAAAGATAAGAATCAGTGTCAGGCAGAGATCTGCTCTTTTCTCTCCAGATCCCCAAAGTACCACAATTCCAGTAACTGGGTAAGCCCATGGTGGCTGGCTTTCTTTCCTTCCACTGAGTGGAAATGATTGCAGCTAAGAGCTGCATATTCCCTGGCCAGGCAGAGGAGCCTGTGCCTGCTAATTCCTCACAGCCACCACTGAGGCACCAGTCAGTCATGTCCTCTCTTGGCCACCAAAACGCTGGGCTCTCACCATGTTCCTTCTGTCACCGGCTGCCCCTTCTCAGCCCCATTTGCTGCCAACCCTGGGCATTTGAATATTTTTGAAACACTTTCAAAAATATTCAGAAACACTTTCAAAAATACCTCAAATCAGTTTGGGTGCAGTGGCTCACACCTATAATCCCAACACTTTGCGAGGCTGAGGTGGGTGGATCACTTGAGGTCAGGAGTTAGAGACCAGCCTAGCCAACATGGTGAAACCCCATCTCTACTAAAAATACAAAAATTAGCTGGGCACCGTGGTGCACACCTATAATCCCAGCTACTTGGGAAGCTGAGGCAGGAGAATCACTTGAACTGGGGAGGCAGAGCTTACAGTGAACAGAGAGCATGTCTCTACACTTCAGTGTGGGAGACAGAGCAAGACTCTGTCTCAAAAAAAAAAAAAGAGAGAAAGAAATCTCAGCTGGACACAGTGTCTCATGCTTGTAATCCCAGCATTTTCGGAGGCCAAGGTGGGCAGATTGCTTGAGGTCAGGAGTTTGAGACCAGCCTGGCCAACATGGTGAAACCCTGTCTCTACTAAAAATACAAAAACTAGCCAGGCGTGGTAGCGGGCACATGTAATCCCAGCTACTTGGGAAGCTGAGGCAGGAGGATCGCTTGAACCTGGGAGACAGAGGTTGCAGTGAGCTGAGATCATGCCACTGAATTCCAGCCTGGGCGACAGAGTGAGATTCCATCTCAAAAAAAAAAAAAAAAAAAAAACCTCAAATCCATAATCCATGCTCTTCTCTAATGCTACCGTGACTGTGGCCACGACTGTCCGTTTATCGTTTATTCTTTATCTTCCCACCTTGCATGTATTCCCATATGGCCACTACCACAATCCATCATTCTTCTATTTTCTGTTTGCCTATTCATTTGTGGTCTGCTTTCTAGGCTGGAAGAAAGAGAAAGGGATGTGTTTTTCTGACCATTTTGATCCCAGCTACTAGCATGATGCTTGGCACCTAATAAATTCTCAATAGATAGTACTGGATGAGTAGACATATACATGGATGGAAGGATGGATGGATGGATGGATGGATGGATGGATGGATGGGGGAACTGCTAAATTATTGACATCACTGCCTTCTCAGTTCAAAACTGCCCATTGCTGGACACATGGACAACGTGAGAGAAGCTCAGCCCAGAAGCTGTTTCGGTAGCTTGATGGAGTCAGGCCTTCAGAGACCACCAGGTCTGGCAGGCTGTGCCCTTGAGAAGCAGCACTCAACAGTCACCCTGTTTCTACAGCCCTGGGAACTCTCTGGGACCATGGTTCTCTGCAAATCCCTCTCCCACTCTCCGAGCTCTGTCTTAAGTCTGGACAAGCTTCTCCTCTTTGACCTGTGGTTGGCAAAGAAACAGCTTCCAGAGCCTGACCCCTGACAACAGCGAGACTCAGGCGTGCCTGATAAGAGGTTTGTGACCCGCTCACACACATCTCTGAGGGTGACGCTTAATAGCTTCAAGGTGACATCAGGGTTGGGACTTAGATCTGATTGAACAGAAAGAGACATGACCTAACTCGTCTCTCACCATGGGCCTGGCTGCAAGAGCTTCTCTTTCTTTTTAATTTCCTAACCGGAGCTGCTGGCTCAGGACTCCAGCCTGTCCCCAGAGCTGGGGCCCACGGCTGGGCTTCAATCCAGCGTTAGTGGGAAGGGAACAGGCTCAGCCAGGGTCTGAGAACCCCCAGGATGGACTTCGACCGAGTCTGTGCTCGTCTTGGCAAGAGCCTCATGGTTGGCTTTCTCCACCATCCAGCAGATTTACCCAGTAGGGCAGATCCAAAGGCTCTAAAGCATTCCTCCAGGTATAAAAAATCTTGCTGCAGCCTCCCTTCAAGCTGCAGGCTTCCCCAGTGGCTATAAAGGATGGTTTTATTTGTGTTTTAAAAAATGATTTAAAACCAGTTTTCCAGGAACACAAATCCTGTCTAAAGCACCCGGTGCACCTGGTTAGAGAGCTGGAGGCCGGTGTCTGAGCTGGCTGACTGCCTGGTGGGACCATACTATCTTCAGGTTATTTTCCTTTAAAGTATTCTCTGTATTGGCCGGGCGTGGTGGCTCATGCCTATAATCCCAGCACTTTGGGAGGCCAAGGCGGGTGGACTGCCTGAGCTCAGGAGTTCATGGCCAGCCTGGGCAACATGGTGAAACCCTGTCTCTATTAAAATACAAAAAATTACCTGGGCCTGGTGGTGGGCGTCTATAGTCCTAGCTACTCAGGAGGCTGAGGCAGGAGAATTGCTTGAACCCAGGAGGTAGAGGTTGCAGTGAGCGGAGATCATGCCACTGCACTCCAGCCTGGGTGACAGAGCGAGACTCCATCTCTTAAAAAAGATAAATAAAAATCTCTTAAATAAATGAAAATAAAAATAAAAAAATATCTGCATTGCGGGAGGAGAAATCCTGTATTTCTTATCATCTTCCCTCTCCATGGCTCTCACCTCATCCCCACATACACACATACACACACCCCAACTTTGGACACTATCAGATTCCAGTTCTGACACAGGCTTTGCTACAGACTAGCTGTGTGGCCTGCATGAAGTCATTCGTCTTCTCTGATCCTCGGTTTCCTCATCCAGTGGCCTGTAGAAGTAGTGGTGCTTGATAAACATTTGTTAAAAATGCTTCTACAAAGTAGAGTTCATATTTTAGTCACAGGCTGATGGGAGGATTCATTCATTCATTCACTCCACAAAAACATTACTTGAGAGCTAACTATGTGTTAAGTCTTGGGTAGGGTGAGTGGACACAGTCAGACTGTCCCCAGGAAAATGGGGTAAGGTCTACAGAACACCTCGCACAGTACCTGGGTCCGAGTGGGCCCTCCGAGTGGGAGCAAGCGCCCCTCTGTCAGTCTCTCTCTCTGTCTCTCTCTGTGCGTCTCCCTCTTTCATACACACATACACATTCTAGTCAGAGTGTTCTTCCCCTTCTTCAGGGAGGGTGCAACACAGTGTCAGTACTGTCTTCTGCCTTGAGTACAAGCATGGAGCACGGAGGAGGAGGCCTACATTTCAGTACCTGGTTTTCTTTCTTTTTCTTTTTTTTTTTCTGACAGACTCTCACTCTGTTGCCAGGCTGGAGTGCAGTGGCATGATCTCCACTCACTGCAACCTCCGCCTTCTGGGTTCCAGCGATTCTCCTGCCTCAGCCTCCCAAGTAGCTGGGATTACAGGCGCCCACCACCACGCCCAGCTAATTTTTGTATTTTTAGTAGAGATGGGGTTTCATGTTGGCCAGGATGGTCTCAATCTCTTGACCTCGTGATCTGCCCACCTCGGCCTCCCAAAGTGCTGGGATTACAGGTGTGAACCACCGCGCCAGGCCCTCAGTACCTGGTTTTCTACTCATTTGCTGTGTGGCTTTTAGCAAGCCACTCACCTTCCTTGGGCTGATTTCTCAACTGCAAAAACAGAGCATTCTAAGACCTTGTTCTGCCTTGAATATAAAAGATAAACAGACACTATGGGTAAAATGTTTTCAAAGCATTGAGCGCTACCAAATAAGAAGCACAGCTGAGAGGCAGTAGTGGGTCATGGGGAAAGTCAAGCGCTTGGAGGATGCCGAATCCAGATTAGCTTCCGTGTTAACCCAGAGCAGAACTTTCACACTGTGGCCGCCATTACAGCCCTAAGCACATCTTAAGGTACTCAATCAGCTGCTAGGTCAATCCCCTCCCGTCCACACCCGCTCCAAGGGAGGCATCGCTGGGATCTTGACCCAGGGGCACCTGTGGAGGAGCGGCCTCATCAGGAAGGATCAGAAAGTGAAGGCCCAGGGCACTCCTCGGCTGTGCTCTCCCAGGAGGTCTCCCAGGGCACTCGGCCCATGTCATGCTTGCCAGTCCACCCTCCCTCATCCTGTCTTCCATGGCTCTGCCCCCCAGGATCCCACTTTTCCTTCCTGGCATGACCAGCCCATGAAGGATCTAGAGCAGGAAGAAACCAGCCACAACTGTCCCTTCCTCATAGCAAGGTGCCCTGCAGGTGGCCTGCCAAATGGGCATGTCCCCCTCCAGAAGCAGGTACCGAGTGCTGAAGGCTGTGTTTCTTCTAAGAGAGGGTGGGGAGACCTGGGCCCTTTAAAATGCCTTTTCATCCTCAGCTGCTCCCCTTCACTCACCTCTTCCCCGACAGGCCTGAGGAGAACTGCGGGTGGGGACACTGGAGGGACCGAGGCCCCTGAGCCCGGGGGAACTCCTCAGCCAAGACCAGGCTCTTTCCACTCAAGAATTTGTGGCCCTTCTGGGGGCTGTGGCACAGGATGCGGCGCCTTCATCCCACAAATCCCCTCTGTGCGTCCCCTGAAGGATCTCTGTGGAGCAGATGCCAGGGGTGGGGAGGTGACACAAAGCCCCTCTTTGTCGGGGGGATCCGGGCCGGCAGTCGGGAGGAAATTAGACAGCGCTCCTGACAGCAGGCTCCGTCTGGGGTGTCTGTGAAATATGGTCCAGAGGGGCTCCTTCCTGAAACCAGTTCATGGTTGCCGACCGCCCCCACCCCTGCTTTGGGCACAGAGGACACTGCCTGTTTGGAGAGAAATGATATACGACACCCAGCTTCCTTCTCTCCACTCCTGAGGAGCCTAACGCAGCTCTGAGAGCCTGGGGAAGCTCGTGGCTGCTCCTTGGAGGTGTGAATGTATGTGCATGTGTATACACTTGTGTATGTGCGTGTGTGTACCTGTGTGCACACATCTATGAGCCCGTGGGTGTGTGCGTTGTATGGGTGTTTTCTGAGTTTGGGTATCTGCTCACTCCACGGCCAGAGAAGAGGGCTCAAAATGCTGGCCGAACAAACAAAATGTCAGCCAACATGGCACCCTCTTCAGAACCCCTTCCTTTTCACAGGCCAGGATGAGGACCTTTGGGACCTAGAGCCTAAACAAAGCTATTTAGAGAGCGGTGGTGTGAGGGGGAGGGGAGGCAGCTTACTGAGGACCCTGTCTGCTGATTCCATCCTCCAAGTGGCCGGCCACCTCACAAGGCAGGAATTGTTTTCAAGACGAGCACATCTCCCGCCCCACGGAGGCTCCTAATCCAGCCACAGCGGAGCCTACGGATCCTTCAGTGGCCCCAAACCATTTGTCTTCAAGAGAGGAAATGGTAGGCTATTCCCACCCACCTACCTCCTTTGCGGCCAGCCGGGTCTCCACATCTGGGCTGCAGCTGGCTGCTCTCTCCAAACAAGAAGAAGACAGAAAGCTGTCAGCAGAGGGCTCTGAAAAGCACCTTAACCCCTCAGCAAGCTGGAAGCCACAAAGGACCAGCCTCAGTTTCCACACCTGTGAACAAGAGCAAGGGCAAACCCTGCCTTCTGAAAGGCTGGCTGTTGGGAGAATTAAAGAATATAAAGGCCAGGTGCAGTGACTCACAACTGTAAATTTTTGGAGGCTGAGGCGGTGGATCACCTGAAGTCAGGAGTATGAGACCAGCCTGGCCAACATGGCAAAACCATGTTGTCTCTACTAAAAATACAAAAATTAGCTGGGCATGGTGCATGCTCACTATAATCCCAGCTACTCAGGAGGTTGAGGCAGGAGAATTGCTTGAACTCAGGAGATGGAAGTTGCAGTAAGCCGAGATCACGCCACTGCACTCCAGCCTGGGCAACAGAGCGAGACTCCATCTCGAAAAAAGAAAAATGAAGAACATAACGTGTGGAAACACTCAGTAAGCTCTCAAGGGCTGTCCAAAGGTTACTGGCTGGTTTACATCCAATAAACATCTGCCAGGTGTCTGCTACAGGTGAGACTTGGGATGGACACTATGAGAGAGTAAGAAAACGAACAGTTTTTGGGGGGGACAGGATCTCCCTCTGTCATCCAGGCTGGAGTACAGTGGCATGATCACAGCTCGCTGTAGCCTCAGCCTCCTGGGCTCAGGCAATCCTCCCAAATGGCTACAGGTGCTCACCGCCACACCCAGCTAATTTTTAAATTTTTCTGTAGAGACAGGGTCTCACTGTGTTGCCCAGGCTGATCTCCAACTCCTGGGCTCAAGCAATCCTCCCTCTTCAGCCTCCCAAAGTGCTGCAGTTACAGGTGTGAGCCACTGCACCTGACAGAACGGTTTTTGGGCCATCAGAGCCAGTGCAGCCTTTTCACTGTCGTCCACCACAAGCTGTTGAGGTGGGCAGGTAATCTTATGCCCATTATGCAGTTGAGGAAATCAAGGCTTTGAGAGTGGGTGGTCTCAGGGCCCCCTCTTGCTCAAGGTCACATGCCCGCTCTGTGTTGGAAATGACGTGCCTTGTGTTGTGTCATTTGAGCTATTGGAAGGAACCCACCATAGAGCTCTCTCTGGCGAGCCACACTGGCCAGCAACACTGGGCATCACCTGAGATGGGAAATGGATTAGGTGCGAAGTCACTTGCAGTGGAGCCCTGGGCTCAAGTTAATTACTGCCATGTCCTGACCAGTTTCTGAGGCTTGAGTACTTCCCTTTCTCTTCCCCTGTCTGCCTGAGGAGGGTTAGGTCTTTGGAGCAAGATTCCACGCTTTGCTTCTCTGCCGTTCTGCCTCCCCTGTCCTCAAGGTGCCTGGAGTCTCTTCCAGGAAGGAATCTTGATGAGGAAGAGCCCCGATGACTGAAGGACTCAGAGGAGGTGTTGTATGATATGATGGAAAGACTGTGGCCTTTAGGCTCAAACAGATCTGCCCTGAATCCCAGCTCCTTCTCTTCCAAGTGCGGAAGCTTGGCCAAGCCATTGTTTCTGAGCTTCACTTTCCTCATCTGAAGTGGGATGTCATCCGTGGCTCTGAGCTGCTGCAAAGATTAAATAAGCTAACACACATGGAAGAGCCCAGCCCCGAGTCTGGAGCTCAGTTAGTGAACCCGGAGACTGGGCTGCCTTTCCCTTGCCTTTACTGGGGAAGAAGTGATAAATGAGAGAGAAATTAGTAAGTCCAGGAGAAAAGGTAGGCAAGATCTCACTGGTTCTGGAAACCAAGGACCAGATAAAAGGAGTGAAGTTTCAGGTAACCGGGCATGGTGGCTCATGCCTGTAATCCCAGCACTTTGGGAGGCTGAGGTGGGCAGATTGCTTGAGGTCAGTTCAAAACCAGCCTGGCCAACGTGGTGAAACCCTGTCTCTACTAAAAGTACAAAAATTAGCTGGGTGTGGTAGCATGTGCCTGTAATCCCAGCTACTTGGGAGGCTGAGGCAGGAGACTGGCTTGAATCGGGGAAGTGGAGGAGGAGGCAGAGATTGCAGTAAACCAAGATCGTGCCACTGCACTCCAGCCCGACAGAGCCAGACTGCATCTCAAAAAAAAAAAAAAAAAGGAGTGAAGTTTCAGTAAAATGAGGCTAGAAAAGATGGTAAGAAAGACTTTCAACAAATGGGCTGAGAGTCACTGGGGAAGGTAGAGAATAGGTGTTTCCTCCCCATCAAAGGAATCTTATGAACAAACACCACTATGTAGCAGAGTTGGTAGGCCCTTGGAGACCCTCCCATCCAGTTCCTTGAACTCATGAGGAAACTGAGGCTCAGAGAGAAGGGACTAGTTCAGGAGGGGCCTACGCCCAGGGAGATAATCTGCTCTTATCAGTTGGAGGTCAGCAGAGGGACAGGAGGGAGGGCTGGACCAAAGACAGCAGCCAAATCTGGGCTCCTGCCCTCTGTCCAGGGCTTGATGTCCTCACAACAGGTCCGACCTGCCAGTGGAAGCCAGTTGGCTAGCGCTGAAGGTCCCTATCTGTCTAGACTGCTCGCTGGCCCATTCTGCTGAGAAACCCGACTCAAAGCGGGGCTGGGGCAGGCAGAATGACCTTGGAGGTCCCCGACAGCTCCGGAAGTCTGAGCACAGAGTCTCTGGAAGACTGAGAGGTGTTGTCTCTGCAGAAAAGCCGTCGGACATTTCCGTGTGACGGTGACACAAACCATTCCTTCCTCCATAATCGCCCCTTGCTATGGCCCTGGCTCGAGGCAGACAGCCTGCTGTGCATGGACTTTATTTTTAAAGCCCTCTTGCTTTTTTTTCTTTTTTCTATATCCCTGTGAATGCCTGAACTCCCAGGCAGAGGAAAGCACTCAAGCCTGTCCTTGAGTGTGCTGATGGTGATGTGATGTCCCAGACGGGACCCTCCAAGCTCTGTGGCAGGAACAAACCCCCAGCTGATGTAATTTAAAAGAATAACCTCCCAATTTTCTCATCTCCCTTTGCTGGATACACCTTATCAAATGACAGGAGAAGCCAATGTTTGGTTAAATGGTTCAGAGGTTAATACTCAACAGATGGGAGAATTTTTTCCTTTTTTTTTTTTTCTTCTTCTAGGAGATCTGGTCTGCTCCTCTTGCTTACAAAAGGCTTAGCAGTGGAGGGTGGAGGAGAGGTTGGGGGAGGGAGCAGGGGGTGTTCTTCCTATCGTGCCCGTTTCTCCCCAGCCACCATTGTCCTCAGGGTCTCAGGCTGTGTCCTCAGCCTTCACAGGACCACGCTGATAGGGCTGCTTGCATTTGGGGAGGTAGATCCTGTCCACCCTGTTAGGGTACCTAAGTACACCAGGTGTCTGCTGGCATCGGGCAGCATGCAAAAGGGCAGAGTAAAGGGAAGGAAAACAATACAAGCGAAAATCACAAAATCTCTCTCCATGCTTTGGGCAAATTATCGAGTCCCTGAAACTCTTGTTTCTTTTTTTTTTTTTTTTTTTTTTCCTTTTGAGACAGAGTCTCACTCTGTTGCCCTGGCTGGAATGCAGTGGCTCGATCTTGGCTCACTGCAACCTTCACCTCCCAGGTTCAATTGATTCTAGTGCTTCAGACTCCTAGCTGGGATCACAGGCACAAGCCACCATGCCCAGCTAATTTTTTGTATTTTCAGTAGAGATTGGGTTTTGCCATATCGCCCAGGCTGATCTGGAACTCCTGGCCTCAGGTGATCCACCTGCCTCAGCCTCCCAAAGTGCTGATATTACAGGCATGAGTCACCTCGCCCAACTAGTTTCTTTATTCATAAAATGAGAATGATTTACATGGCAGGGCTATTGGGGAGACTCAAAGAGGATTCTTCACGGAAACCAGACATTCACCTATACTGCCAGTTTCACAAAGGGTAAAAAAGTACATCGCTGGCTGGGTATACTCTGTCACCCAGGCTGGAGTGCAGAGGTGCAATCTCAGCTCACTGCACCCTCTGCCTCCTGAGTTGAAGTGATTCTCCTGCCTCAGCCTCCCAAGCAGCTGGGATCACAGGTGCCTGCCACCATGCCTGGATAATTTTTGTATTTTTAGTAGAGATACAGTTTCACCATGCTGGCCAAGCTGGTCTCGAACTCCTGACCTCAGGTGATCTGCCCACCTCGGCCTCCCAAAGTGCTGGGATTACAGGCGTGAGCCACCACACCCAGCCAATGATGTCCAATTTATCTAAAATTTATTTTGTTGCCTGTGCTCTTCTTATCAAGTCTAAGAATCCATCGCCAAATCCAAAGTCCTATTTACCCCGATGTTTTCTCCTGTGTTTTAATTCTTATATTTGGGTTCTGGATCCATTTTGAGTTAATTTTTGTTTATGGAGTGAGGTAAGAGTCCAACTTCATTCTTTTGCATGTGGTTATCCAATTATCTCAGCTTCATCTGTTGATAAGAATATTGTTTCTCTCATTGATTGGTCCTGGTATCCTTGAAAACCACTTGGCTATATTTCTGACTTCTCAGTTCTATTCCATTGGTCTATGTTTCTATCATGATGCCAGTACCACATTGTTTTGATTACTGTAGCTTTGTAGTACATTTTGAAATTGGAAAGTAGTGTGTCTTTTTTTTGAGATGGAGTCTCACTCTTTCACCCAGGCTGGAGTGAAGTGGCTCTATCTCGGTTCACTGCCCCTTTCCCAGGTTCAAGCAATTCTCCTGCCTCAGCCTCCCAAGTAGCTGGGATTACAGGTGTGCGCCACCACACCCAGCTAATTTTTATATTTTTAATAGAGATGGAGCTTTACCATGTTGGCCAGGCTGGTCTCAAATTCCTGACCTCAGGTAATCTACCTGCCTTGACCTTCCGAAATGCTGGGATTACAGGTGAGAGCCACCATGCCCAGCCAAGTGTGAGTCTTTTAACTTTCTCTTTTTCAATATTGTTTTGACTATTCAGGCCCATTGCAATTCCATATGAATCTGAGAATAGAATTTGGCATTTCTACAAAAAGATCATTGGAATGTGGATAGAAACTACAATGAATCTTCTATTAGTCAGGATTCTCCAGAGACAGATCATAAATAGGAGAGAGAGAGAGATGGATGAGAGGGGATTTATTAGGAGAAGTGGCTCATATAGTTACAGAGGCCGAGAATATGCCATCTGCAAACTCCAAAATCAAGGAACTCAGTGGCATGACTCAGTCCAAGTCTGAAGGCCTCAGAACCAGGAAATCTAAAAGGCCTGATAATCTGGAGTTCTACGTCCAAGGGCAGGAGAAAAAGAGTGTCCCAGCTCCAAAAGAGAGAAAGCAAATTCACCTTTCCCCTGATTTTTTGTTCTATCTGGGGCCTTAGCCAATCGGATGGCGCCTGCCCACGTTAGGTGAGGGCAGGTGTTACTTACTCAATCCACTTGATTCAAATGCCATTCTCTTCCAGAGACACCATCACCAACATACCCAGACATAATGCTTTATCAGCTATCTTGGTGTCCTTTAATCTAGTCAAGTTGACAACTAAAATTAATCATCACGAGTTAGTAGATCATTTTGAGAAGTATTGTCATCTTAACAATATTAAGTCTCCCAATCCATGAATGAGAGATGTTTTGAGACAGAATTTTGCTCTTGTTGCCCAGACTGGAGTGCAATGGCACAATCTCGGCTCACTGCAACTTCCATCTCCTAGGTTCAAGTGATTCTCCTACGTCAGCCTCCCGAGTAGCTGAGACTACAGGCATGTGCCACCATGTCCGGATACTTTTTGTATTTTTAGTAGAGACAGGTTATCACTATGTTGGCTGGTCTGGTCTTGAACTCCTGACCTCAGGTGATCCACCCACCTTGGCCTCCCAAAGTGCTGGCATTACAGGCATGAGCCACCTGCACCCAGCCAAGCCACCAAACCCGTTCTTATTTTAAAAAATAGGTTTCAGACACGCCTGTAATCCCAGCACTTTGGGAGGCTGAAGTGGGCAGATCACACAGCAGATCACGAGGTCAAGAGATCGCACCACTGCACTCCAGCCTGGCGCCTAGCGACAGAGAAAAACTCTGTCTTGGCCGGGCGAGGTGGCTCAAGCCTGTAATCCCAGCACTTTGGGAGGCCGAGGCGGGTGGATCACGAGGTCAACAGATCGAGACCATCCTGGTCAACATGGTGAAACCCCGTCTCTACTAAAAATTACAAAAAATTAGCTGGGCACGGTGGCATGTGCCTGTAATCCCAGCTACTCAGGAGGCTGAGGCAGGAGAATTGCCTGAACCCGGGAGGCGGAGGTGTGGTGAGCCAAGATTGTGCCACTGCACTCCAGCCTGGGTAACAAGAGTGAAACTCCGTCTCAAAAAAAAAAAAAAACAACTGTCTTAAAAAAAAATGGTTTCAGAGACACTTGTTAGCTTATGATAATAGTATTGTGATTTGAGGAGAGAAATTCTCATGCTTCAACATATGCACAAATATTTAGGAGTGACATGTCATGATGTCTGTAACTCTTTGAAATGGTTGAAATCATTTGGCAATTTCTTATGAAGTTAAACATGTACATACCATATAAACCAGCAATTGCAGGCTTGGGCTTCTAACTGAGAGAACTGACATCTTATGTTCACATGAAAACCTGTACACAGACCGGGCGCGGTGGCTCAAGCCTGTAATCCCAACACTTTGGGAGGCCGAGGCGGGCAGATCATGAGGTCAAGAGATCGAGACCATCCTGGCCAACATGGTGAACCTCATCTCTACTAAAAATACAAAACTTAGCCAGGAATGGTGGCATGTGCCTGTAGTCCCAGCTACTCGGGAGGCTGAGGCAAGAGAATCGCTTGAACCTGGGAGGCAGAGGCTGCAGTGAGCTGAGATTGTGCCACGGCACTCCAACCTGGGTGACAAAGTGAGACTTTGTCCAGAAAAATTAAAAAAGTAAAAAAATAAAAAGAAAGGATGATATTCAATTCAATGTGGCTCTTTCCTGGAAACTCTGTATCACCTCAAACCAGGAGTGCAAGTCTGTAAAACACACAGCACCCCTGTGTTAGCAGAGCCCAGGGTTGGTGGGCAGTGGGCTGGAGAAGGCTCCAGGTAGAACGGGGCAGAAAGAGGTAGGGCCAGGGAAGGGGTAGGGTTAGGACCATCTTTAGATGGAAGAAACGAAGGGCTTTACAGTGGGGTTGGGCCAGGCTGCAGGATAGGCTGGCAGGTGTGGATAGGAAGCACAGGGTTAAGAGCAGAGAGCCTGCCTGCTTCCCTGAAGCGCATGGGAGCACGGGGTAAGGCTGATTGGCCAAGGGCTTTGCTAGGACCTGGGAAAGCAAAAATGTAAAAATGGAGAAACCACGTATCCCTCAAGGAGCTTAGTGGGTGAGAGAGAGGAGGATGATTGGCGAAAAATGTGGTCAGTGCACACGAGAGAGCAGCACAGGGGACTCTACAGCAGCCCCAAGGAGAAGTGGTGGTCCCGCCTGTGCATACATGTGTTTGTGTGCGTGTGTGCATGTGCGTGTGCATATGACCACGAAGGCTTCCTGGAGGAGGGACAGCAACAGGAGCAGCCTTGCAGAGGCCAGGACAGCACCTTATAGAATCTGGGGTTATTGATCATAAAATGCCAATAGGAAGGCCAGACACGGTGGTTCATGCCTGTAATCCCAGAACTTTGGGAGGCCAAGGTGGGTGAATCACTTGAGCCCAGGTGTTTGAGACTAGCCTCCTGGGCAACATTGCAAAACTCCATTTTTTTTTTCTTTTGAAACAGAGTCACCAGGCTGGAGTGCAGTGGCATGATCTCAGCTCACTGCAAAACCTCTGCCTCCCAGGTTCAAGAGATTCTTCTGCTTCAGACTTTGGAGTATCTGGGAGTACAGGTGCGCACTACTACGTCTGGCTAATTTTTGTATTTTTAGTAGAGATGGGGTTTCACCATGTTGACCAGGATGGTCTAGATATCTTGACTTTGTGATTCACCCGCCTTGGCCTCCCAAAGTACTTGGATTACAGGCGTGAGCCACCATGCCTGGCCAAAACCCCATTTCTACGAAAAATTTTAAAAAATAGCCGGGCGTGGTGGCACATGCCTGTAATCCCAGCTACCTGAAAGGCTGAGGATGGAGGATTGCTTGAACCCTCCATGTGGAGGTTGAGGCTGTAGTGAGCCGTGATTGTGCCTCTGCACTCCAGCCTGGGTGACAGAGTGAGACCCTGTTTCAAAAAAAAAAAAAATTGCCAAAAGGAGATTGTGATGACTGGGTTGGAGAGACAGTGGGGAGAGGACAAGGAGGGCCTTGAGCACCATTTGGAGTGTGGGCTTCACACTGTGGGTGCTGCGGAGCTCCTGAGGCATGACCTGGAGGATCACGGGGACAGCTGGGTGGAGGATGGGCCCAAGGCGGACAGCACTGGAGTCTGAGAGGCCCACTGAGGCGGCTGTCGCAAAATCCAGTGAGAAATGATGAGGCTGTGCTCTGGCTACAAGAGGATCCATGATACATGTACTCGTGATACATGACTGGGGACAGAGTCAAGGAGGTGATATCAGTGGCATGTGGGCCAGTGCGGAGGGAAGGGGAGGGTGGCCTCATGGAAGCCTCCCAGTTTTCCAGCTCTCTTAGCTGCTGGGGAGGGAATGGATTATACCTTCCAGCTCCTCACTCCTGCCCAAAGCCCCGGATGACCCCCAAGACCATTCGAAGAACGTGTTGGCTCCCCTCCTCGCCCCACCTTACCTCCTCCAAGTGATTGTCTGGAGTCCCGAGGGAAGAGAGAGAGGAGATGAAATCATGGAACAAAGGGGATTAGAGCCGCATTTCTTTCCTTCTCTACAATGGAAAACTCTGTTGTCGGGAGAGGGGAGCTTTGGGGAAGGGGGGCCTGATGAGGTTATGGTTTTGAAACAGGAGCTGTCAGGAATCGCCAATCTGAGGAGCAACAAGGCTCTCATTTTTCTTTCTTCTAAGTAGGTGCTCTTCTCAGTTGCCTCCAATTTAGAGCCCCCCCATGCTGGAGTGAGTCTGTTTTATTAGATCCCCCCACCAAGCCTGCATGTGCCCCTTCCACTTGGCTGACCACTCAGCCTGGGCACCCACAGAGGAGGAAGTTGCCACCTCCTAGAGGGGAAAGAGTCTCCAAGACAGAAGCAGGGTTCGGGGGAGTAGGAAGAACCATATGTGGGGTTGGGGGGTTTGGTTTCAGGGCCAATGTCTGCCACTTCCTCCCACCCATGCAAAGTCAGGTAAGTTCTTTTTTTTTCTTTTGAGACAGAGTCTCCCTCTGTTGCCCAGGCTGGACTGCAGTGGCACAATCTTGGCTCACTGCAACCTCCATTTCCTGGGTTCAAGTGATTCTTCTGCCTCAGCCTCCTGAGTAGCTGGGACTACAGATTCATGTCACCACCCCCAGCTAGTTTTTGTATTTTTGGGAGAGACAGGGTTTCATCATATTTGCCATGTTGGTCTTGGGCTCCAAAGTCAGGCAGGTTCTGAACCTCCCGGGGCCTCAGAGCCTTCTGCATTTGTAAGTGCAAATGATTATCCCAGCTATGGTGACTAAAGGCGATAAAAAGGGATGTGGACACCTGACCAACCCCAACAATTTCAGGGCTAGGGCAAGAGTATAGATGGAAGTTCACCTACATATGTCTAAGTACTTAAAGAGGTTAAAAAAATCAAATTTAGTAAACTTGTAAATGAAATGTTCCATCCTCCAACTCTCACAAATATCCTATCCTAACACCCTGGAAGGCCAGGTTTGAATTTGCAGGTCCTGGACTCTGGAATTCAATGTAGAACACCCCAGCATGGGGAGAAGCCAGCTTTGGCCCTTACTCATGGCCCATTCTCCCCTTCCCTTCCTCCTGCCAGTTCCATCCTGCACAGCAAGGGCTTCAGGTAGATGCATGAGGATGCCCTAGCCCTAATCTCTCTCTCTCTCTCTCTCTCTCTCTCCCTCTCTCACACACAGACACACACACACCCTTCAGCCCAGAGGTGCACACACTGGGTGGTGGTAGGGGGTGCTGGGGAGAATGGATTCTGGGTAGAAGCCCATGCAGATCCTGGAAGTAGGCTCAGGGTCATTGGGGCAGGACATTCTAGGGTCCAGGCACACCCAGCATGGTGGATCAGCGGGTGCTGGTTCAAGACGGGCACATCCCTTCCCTGTGGACTCCTTGCCCCATGGAGAGGGGCATGGCTAGAAGAACAAGATCAGCAATACAGCTGAAGCCTCAGAACAGGGGCCTCTCTTACCTGGTCTAGGGCAGTAGGTTCTGCTCTAAACTATAAAGTGATGATGAATAGAAGGAATAATTATTCTCTTCCCAAGGGTTTGGCATTTCTTATCTCTCTCTTTCTCTCTCTGATTCTCCACTCTTCTTTTTCATTTTCCTTGGAAAGAATTTGGGGATAATGTACACATCAGCCAGTCAGAGAAGTGCGAAAGTAGGTATCTTTGGGGACAGATGAACCAGGATGCCAGGAACTCTAGGGTTAGGTCCAAGGCCTGAAGCGCTGCTGAGCACCTCCCTTCCCACCTCTCTGGAATACTTAGGAACTTGTTATTTATTATCCGAGAACAGAGAATCCTTAGAGCCTTGGACATGAGCATGGCCAAAAACCTAGGGGGAAAAATGTTGCAGGCACTTACCAAGCACAGTGAAAAATGTAGTGCTGGACGAGGACACTGGGGGAGACACAGCAACGCCCACCTGGTCACTGATCCAGGCCCGAGGCTGAGCTCAAAGCCATCCTGTCCCATGTCCCCACGCTGGGTGAGACTGAAGTACAGAGGAAGAAGCCACAGGGTGTGATGCAGGGAGCACTGGAGTCAGCCAAGAATAAAGAACCAGGTGCCTGAGCCTGGCCAAAGAGGTGGTGAGCATTCTGGGGAAGAAAAATGGACTGATCCCAGCTACCAGCTACCTGAGGTCAGGAAAAGTCCTCTCCCTCTTTGGGCCTCAATATTCTCATCTATCAAATGGGGATAATGGTATTTTCCCTCCAGAGTAGCGGTGAGGATTTGATTATTTAGAGCCCAAGATATTTTTTGCACTGCTCCTGGAATGGAGAAAGGGATTGCTGAATGTTAACCACGTGATTATGACTACGATCATGGTGCCTGGAAAGTGTCAGTTGAATGCAAGTTGAACTTGTGCGAACTTCCTCAGATCATGCCCCACTTAGGGGCCTCTGCTTCCTTAACTGAGAATTTCTTTTATTTTTTAGAAACATCTTGCTATAGCGGGGTGCGGTGGCTCCGGCCTGTAATCCCAGCACTTTGGGAGGCCGAGGCGGGTGGATCACCTGAGGTCAGGAGTTTGAGAAAGCCTTGCCAACATGGCAAAACCCTGTCTCTACTAAAAATGCAAAAACAATTAGCTGGGTATGGTGGTGCTCACCTGTAATCCCAGCTACTCGGGGGGCTGGGGCACCAGAATCACTTGAACCCGGGAAGCAGAGGTTGCAGCAAGCCGAGATCGTGCCACCGCAATGCAGCCTGGGCAACAGAGCAAGACTCCAACTCAAAAAAAAAAAAAAAAAAGAAAAAAGAAAGAAACATCTTGCTGTTCATGCCTAGAGTTCCACTGACACAAATATTACCTAAGACTTGCAGAGCACTTGCTGGGGGCTGGTACTGTCCAGAGCACTTCACGCAATTATACCATTTCACCTCCAAACCCCTTTTGAGGGCTTGCTATTAGGTCCTATTTGACAGATGAGGAGCCCAGGACACAGGAGGATTCAAGAATTTGCCTCTTGTCACACAGAAGCACCCAGGCATGCTGGCTCCAATGTCCACATCTAGTTTCCTTCACTGTCCAGATGTGGGCTGTGCCCCCCACTGGAACACCTGGGAAGCCGTTTTGACCAATTCCATGGGTCAGCCCAGCCAGCTCACTGGTTTGGTGGATGCTCCTAGCACCGAACTAACTAGGTATGAGGCCAAATTAGTCATGCTGGCCTTTGAGTCAGTGATCCTGACTTGACTTGTTTAGGCTTTCCGACAGTGACACAGTCCCTCCAGCTCTAGATTTGAAAGAACCAGTAATAGGAAATACTGATCTTGAATTAAAATGGGAAAATGGCCATTTCTGAAGTTGTTTACATCTTAACCCAGGACATTGCCCACCTTGCCTCAGAGAGCACTTATGATCATGCATCGACCAACACAGGTCTGGGGTTGTTATCCCATTTCACAGATGAGGAAAACCTGATTGGAGGCAGGGGGTGGAGTCAGGTGCCTGGGATGGCACAGCCTGCTGGCAGTGGGACAGAAGCTAGATTTGAACCCAGGGCTCCCAATGCCCCATCCTGTGCACATCCCCCTGCCTGGAGCAGTTCCATTGGTGATACCCTCTTCTGGGGCCCTGGGCCCCCAGCCACTTGGGGCATCACCACAAAGAACAGGAAGGGCTGCGGGCCATTTGGCCGGGCATCTCCCATTTGCTGTGCCTTTTGGCACTGATCTGCAAGGCTACATTAAGAGTTGTTTGTGGGCAGGAGAAGCCATTGAAATTGCAATGAACAGAGACACCTGGCTCCCCAGGGAGAATTTCTGAGTCCATCTCCCCACCTTGTTTATTTGTAAAATGGGAACACAGACACAACTGGTGTATGTTTTCATTAAACCGAGTAGGAGCTTGTGGCATTTCTGTCTGCACTTGAGACATGTTTATACTTCTGGGTCCATTATGAATCTGTTTAATATCCTTCGAATTCTCTGAGTCCTTCCATCCCTGCAGCCAGGAAGCGGGTAATGTGCACACAGGGAAGAAATTTCCAGGCACTCAGACCTTTAGGCAAATGAGGACTCTTTTTTCTTTCTTTTCTTTAAAGAGGGGAAAGCCTATTGCAAAAAAATTAAATTCTTCCTGTTCAAAATGGCTTTTCCAGTGATCCTTTCCTTGTAGGAAATTGGTTAGGTCCTAGAGAGATGCTGAAGGAGCCACCAGCTAGGGGAGCCTGGGACTAGTGAGAATAGCATCGCTTTGCCCTGGAGAGCCTGGGATGGAGACAGGGAGGTGAGCGACTGTCCAGGGGCTGAGAAGGACATCAGGGATCTGTAGCCAGGAGCTCAAGGTCACCTGAGGGCTGCCCTGGCTGCTGGGGGCTCCTGGGAAGCCAGTATCAGACTAATTCTATTGGATTGGGAACAGACTTCCCACTGGAGTGCTGGCAGGAGTAGCTCCCTGCTTGCTGGCAGAACAGAGATGTATTATTTTAAGGAGAAAAATGAGATTCCTGTTACTGCTTTATTCCTCCTGCAGAAATGTTGCTGTGTCCCAGCCAGGGCCAAGATGAGAGGCAGTTGGTGCCAAGAGAAGGGTGAGCTCATCGCGTGTGGGGACGTGAGGTGATTCCAGCAGGCACAGTATGGAAAAAAAGCTCCATACTTGGGATCCCAAATCCCTGCAAAGCAGACCCCTGTGACCCTTCCCTCCCCCACCTCCCTCTCCATCAGCCAGTCCATCTGCCACCTTCCTTCCCCATCATCTCCATCCTCCCTCATCTGAGCCCACTCCCATTGAATCCCTCTCTCTTCCTGCATCTCCAACCAAACACTCCCCCTCAGCACCCTTGAGCACCTATGCATGCTGTTGTGTGGAGACTGCATGACGGAAAGAGCATGGGCTTTGCAGTTGAAGAAACCCGAGTTCAAATCTCAGCCCCACCACTTACTGGTTGTGAGAAAAGGGTCTTCTCTCCGCTGTCTCATGTTACCATATGATCTTGCAGCTAGATGAGAAAGAAAATAGGAAAATATCTGGCACATAATAGATGTTCCCTTAATATTTCTTCCTCCTGGCCAGGCACAGTGGCTCATGCCTGTAATCCCAGCACTTTGGGAGGCCAAGATGGGAAGACCACCTGAGGCCAGGAGTTTTGAGACCAGCCTGACCAACATGGAGAAACCCTACTAAAAAAAATACTCTACTAAAAAAAATACAACATTAGCCAGGCGTGGTGACACACATGCCTGTAATCTCAGCTACTTGGGAGGCTGCTCAGGAGAATTGCATGAACCCAGGGGGCGGAGGTTGCAGTGAGCCAAGATTGCAGCATTGCACTCCAGCCTGGGCAACAAGAGCAAAACTCCATCTCAAAATATATATACATATTTCCTTCCTGTGGAAGGAAAGGCTATTGTATAATTAAGAAATTGTTGGGCCAGGCATGGGGGCTCATGCATGTAATCCCAGCACTTTGAGAGGCTGGGGCAGGAGGATCATTTGAGCTCAGGAAGTTAAGACTGCAGTAAACTGGCTGGATGCAGTGGCTCACACCTGTAATCCCAGCACTCTGGGAGGGCAAGGTAGGTGGATCACGAGGTTAGGAGTTCAAGACCAGCCTGGCCAAGATGGTGAAACTGCATCTCGACTAAAAATACAAAAATTAGCTGGGCATGGTGGCAAGTGCCTGTAATCCCAGCTGCTTGGGAGGCTAAGGCAGAGAATTTCTTGAACCTGGGAGGCGGAGGTTGCAGTGAGCCAAGATCACACCACTGCACTCCAGCCTGGGTGACAGAGTGAGAGTCCAACTAAAAAAAAAAAAAAAGACTGCAATAAACCAAGATTGCACCACTGCACTACAGCCTGGGCAACAGAGCAAGACTGTCTCAAAAAGACAAAAGATAAAAAAATAAAAATAAATAAAATTGTGAGATTAGGATCCGCAAATGTCAAATTCCTGCAGGACCCTGGAAAATATGGGTCACAGGTTACTTCTTGGACTCATCACCAGATTCCTGGCAATGGCCTAGGGGATGATACAGTCACTCTGAATGGAACCTGGAAGGATGAAGAAGGGTTCCAGAGAGTTGGGGGGATCTTTCTTGGTCTTGACCCAGAAGGAAATGGCATGGCCAGGAGCCCAGGTGAGAGAGGGCAGGAAATAAGATGATGTAGGTTGGAGGGAAGTAGCCTGAGGTTTGAGGAGCAAGAAACTCCATGAAGTGGCCACAAAATTGGAATCGTTGGAAATTCTGAAAGGTGACAGTGAAAAGGTGTGGAGTCCAGGGCATGAGTCACCTGTGGAGGACACGGAGCTCTGACTGGCATTTTGGCTGCCTCAGGCAAGGGTCTGAAACACAGTCTCAGACCACCTTTGGTTTTCCATCTAGGAATCATGAAAGAGATGTTACTGACCACACGCCCTCTGGAAGCTTCCTATGGAAGGGCCAGATCCCTTTGTTTCTGTGTCATGCAGGAGTGCATGTGCGGTCAGGACGTTAAAAATGTCATCACGGTTTCACTGTCATCACTTTCCGCACCTTAGTGCTTTAAATTCCATATCCTCTAAATTTCCAGGCCCCTGGGCAAAGCCCAATCAGACTGCCCTGGGTCATGGCCGTGATGGGGCGAGGTATCTCTGTGATGGAATCTTGATTGCTTTGTTTCATTTCTTGGGTTTTATATATCCATTGACTATTCTTTGTAGTTCACGATTTTTAAAAAATCCATCCTGTCTCCATTTTACTAAAGAAAATCAAGAAAAGGGGTTTGTGTCCACCCGTTGGTGAATGGGAGATAAGAGGCAGTCAAGGGGTCTTTAGGAGCCAGAACAGGGGTGGCAAAGGGGTGACAAGTGAGGGACCTTATGTGAGTTAAGATACAGGCTAAGATGCTGGAACCAACAAAAATATAATACAGAAGAGAATTTTATTCTTCTCTCACATTAGGGACCAGGGTTAGACAGGCAATCCAGGCAAATACTAGGAGCTTGTGAGGACACCCAGATTCCTTCCGCTGTGTTACTCTGTCATCCTAGAGTATGGTCCTTATTTTCATGACTGAGGCTACCTCACCATCCCTGAGCGCCCACATTCTAGCCCAAGGCAAGGACAGAGGAGGGGAGGACATGCAGCTTCCTCATACAACCGTCAACAGAAGGTGCCTGTGGGATTTCTGCATCATCCCCTTGGCCACAGCTTAGTCACATGATCACATCTAGCTGCAAAGGAGGCTGAGAAATGTGGTCTCCAGTGGGCACCACATGCCCAACTAAAACCTGGGGTGTTTACTAAAAGGAAGAAAGGGGCAACGGGTCATGGGGACAATTGTCACTTTCTGCCATTAACCCCAGAAGGAACGGGCCATCAGGACCACAAGTGGTACTCAGGGACCAGCAGTCACTCTTCTGGAGATTCTCACTGGAGGAACTGAAGGGGTTCTGGGTTTTGTTTCAGGGAAGCTGCAGTAGACTGTTCTTCAGCTCTTCCCGTGACTTACCTTGTGACTCGGGGCAGGAGAATGGGTGGAACGTATTTCCCCACCGGCAGCATTGGGCTTGACCATGTGACCAGTTTGGACCAATGGGATGTGAGAAGCAACAGCCTGCCAGTTCCAAGCTAAAGCCTGAAGCGGCACCATATGTTTCCACTCCTGCCACTCATCATGAGAAGGGCACATGCCAAATAGCAACTTGCCCAAGAGAGGGAAGAAACACATGTAGCATACCTGAGCTTAAGCCCAGAGCCAAGTACAGCCGAGCCCCAGCACAGCCAGCCTCATGAATGAGAACTCCCCACTCACAGACTCTCAAGTGGGGAAAATATGTGAATGAACACTGGTTAATGTAAGCCAGTGTTTTGGGAGGGCTTGTCATGGAGCATCACTGCCGTAATACTGGCTAGTAAGGTGGCTCTGGTTCCCTGCTAAACTTCGGTCTTGTCCCCATCCTTCCTTCTGTCCTCACTTCTTCAGTTCCTTCACTCATACAGGCCAGGTTCAGTGGCTCACACCTGTAATCCCAGCATTTTGGGAAGCCAAGGCAGGTGGATCATTTCAGGCCAGAAGTTCAAGACCAGCCTGGCCAACATGGCAAAACCCTGTCTCTATAAAAATGCAAAAATTAGGCTGGGCATGGTGATTCATGCCTGTAGTCCTAGCACTTTGGGAAGCTGAGACAGGCAGATTGCTTGAGGCCAGGAGTTCGAGACCAGCCTGGCCAAAATGGTGACCGTCTCTACTAAAATTACAAAAATTAGCTGGGCCTGCTAGTGCATGCCTGTAATCCCAGTTACGTCAGGAGGCTGAGGCACAAGAATCGCTTGAACCTGGGAGGCGGAGGTTGCAGTGAGCTCAGATCATGCCACCGCACTCCAGCCTGGATGACAGAGTGAGACTGTCTCAAAAATAAAATAAAATAAATACCCATTCATGTGGTCAACGGTCATTTACAAGACACCTGTTATGTTCCAGGCACTGATCTAGGTGCTGGAGATAAAGAAACCTCAAGGCATTTTCAGTCCAGGGGAAGAGACAGACATGAAAATACATATCACACTAACACAGCAAGTGCTGGAAGCAGGATCTGCGCAAGCTGCTGGGGGAGGGGGAAGCTTAGCACAGGGCTACACAGAACAAAGAACCAAATCAGCTTTCCTTTGTTTTCCCCACCCACAGCCCTCCTACCCATCCAGAAACCCGAGGCCTTGTCCCGAGTGAGTGCTAGGCTCCAGGAAATGCTATGGAAGCAGCTGGGAATCTGCTACTGCTCTTTCACAGTAACAACCAATGCGTACTGGGCACTTACTAGGTGCCTTCCAGAGATGAAAGGCACGTGCCCTGCTCTCAAGGAGATCAGAGTCTCTTGGGGAAGACATTCAGGAGACAAGTGGTGAGATCTACCCAATAAATAGACAGCTTTTTTATTTATAAACATAGATATTGCCCCTTCTGGTCTTAACATTTGAAACTTAGATTTGTTTTATCTGAGTTCCTTCCTCAGTAAAGGACCTTCAGGCTCTGATTAAAAAAAAAAAGAGTATGAAAGAACTGAAACTCACCAGATTGCCACTTCCAGACATTGAGATACCCACCCCTTACTCATTATGATTGCTTCCTTGCCCCTCCCTAGGTCCTGCTGGCTTACACGTTGTTACATTTCTTCCCGGCCATATAAACCCTTAGTTTTAGTCCATCAGGGAGATGGATTTGAGACTGAGCTCCCACCTTCTCAGCTGAGACACCCAATTACAGCCTTCTTTCTTGGCAGTACTCATCATCTCAGTCATTGGCTTTCTGTGTACTGAACAGCAGAACCTAGACCAAATGCCTGGTGCTTTGGTAACAGTGGCACTTTTCTCTGCAATGGCACCAGAGCTGACGGCATGGGCAATTCATTTAGCCTGTTCTTGTTTTGTTTTGCTTTGTTTTGTTTTGTTTGAGCAAGAGTCTCACTCTGTCAGCCAGGCTGGAGTACAGTGTTGCAATCTCCGCTCACTGCAAACTCTGCCTCTGGGGTTCAAGCAATTCTCCTGCCTCAGCCTCCTGAGTAGCTGGCAATACAGGTGTGCACCACCGCGCCTGGCTACCTTTTTTTGTATTTTTAGTAGGAGTGGGGTTTCACCATGTTGGCCAGGCTGGTCTCCAATTCCTGATCTCAGATGATCCATCCATTTCAGCTTCCCAAAGTCCTAGGGATATAGGCATGAGCCACTGCACCTGGCCTTTTCTTACTTTTTCTTTTCTTTTTTCTTTTTTGTAATTTTTATTTTATTTTATTTTATTTATTTATTTTTTAAATTTTTTATTGGATTTTAGGTTTTGGGGTACATGAGCAGAGCATGCAAGACAGTTGCGTAGGAACACACATGGCAGTGTGCTTTTCTTTCCTTCTCCCCTTCACCCACATTTGGCATTTCTCCCCAGGCTATCCCTCCCCACCTCCCCCTCCCACTGGCCCTCCCCTTTTCCCCCAATAGACCCCAGTGTTTAGTATTCCCCTCTCTGTGTCCATGTGTTCTCATTTTTCATCACCCGCCTATGAGTGAAAATATGCGGTGTTTCATTTTCTGTTCTTGTGTCAGTTTGCTGAGGATGATGTTCTCCAGATTCATCCATGTCCCTACAAACGACACAAACTCATTATTTCTGATTGCTGCATAATATTCCATGGTGTATATGTGCCACATTTTTCCAATCCAGTCTATTATCAATGGGCATTTTGGTTGATTCCAGGTCTTTGCTATTGTAAACAGTGCTGCAATGAACATTCGTGTACATGTGTCCTTATAGTAGAAGGATTTATAGTCTTTTGGATATATACCCAGTAATGGGATTGCTGGGTCAAATGGAATTTCTATTTCTAAGGCCTTGAGGAATCGCCACACTGTTTTCCACAATGGTTGAACTAATTTACACTCCCACCAACAGTGTAAAAGTGTTCCTTTTTCTCCACAGCCTCTCCAGCATCTGTTGTCTCCAGATTTTTTAATGATCGCCATTCTAACTGGCGTGAGATGGTATCTCAATGTGGTTTTGATTTGCATCTCTCTGATGACCAGTGACGATGAGCATTCTTTCATATGATTGTTGGCCTCATATATGTCTTCTTTCGTAAAGTGTCTGTTCATATCCTTTGCCCACTTTTGAATGGGCTTGTTTGTTTTTTTCCTGTAAATCCGTTTGAGTTCTTTGTAAATTCTGGATATCAGCCCTTTGTCAGATGGGTAAACTGCAAAAATTTTTTCCCATTCTGTTGGTTGCCGATCCACTCTAGTGACTGTTTCTTTTGACGTGCAGAAGCTGTGGAGTTTCATTAGGTCCCATTTGTCTATTTTGGCTTTTGTTGCCAATGCTTTTGGTGTTTTGTTCATGAAGTCCTTGCCTACTCCTATGTCCTGGATAGTTTTGCCTAGATTTCCTTCTAGGGTTTTTATCGTGCCAGGTCTTATGTTTAAGTCTTTAATCCATCTGGAGTTAATTTTAGTGTAAGGTGTCAGGAAGGGGTCCAGTTTCTGCTTTCTGCACATGGCTAGCCAGTTTTCCCAACACCATTTGTTAAACAGGGAATCCTTTCCCCCTTGCTTGTTTTTGTCAGGTTTATCAAAGATTGTATAGTTGTAGATATGTTGTGTTGCCTCCGGTGCCTCTGTTCTGTTCCATTGGTCTATATCTCTGTTTTGGTACCAGTACCATGCTGTTTTGATTACTGTAGCCTTGTAGTCTAGTTTGAAATCCGGTAGTGTGATGCCCCCCGCTGTGTTCTTTTTGCTTAGAATTGACTTGGCTATGCGGGCTCTCTTTTGGTTCCATATGAAGTTCATGGTGGTTTTTTCCAGTTCTGTGAAGAAAGTTGATGGTAGCTTGATGGGGATAGCATTGATTCTGTAAATTACTTTGGGCAGTATAGCCATTTTCACGATATTAATTCTTCCTAACCATGAACATGGAATGTTTCTCCATCTGTTTGTGTCCTCTCTGATTTCGTAGAGCAGTGGTTTGTAGTTTTCCTTGAAGAGGTCCCTTACGTTCCTTGTGAGTTGTATTCCAAGGTATTTTATTCTTTTTGTAGCAATTGTGAATGGCAGTTCGTTCTTGATTTGGCTTTCTTTAAGTCTGTTATTGATGTAGACGAATGCTTGTGATTTTTGCACATTGATTTTATATCCTGAGACTTTGCTGAAGTTGCTTATCAGTTTCAGGAGTTTTTGGGCTGAGGTGATGGGGTCTTCTAGGTATACTATCATGTCGTCTGCAAATAGAGACAATTTGGCTTCCACCTTTCCTATTTGAATACCCTTTATTTCTTTTTCTTGCCTGATTGCTCTGGCTAGAACTTCCAGAACTATATTGGATAGGAGTGGTGAAAGAGGGCATCCTTGTCTAGTGCCAGATTTCAAAGGGAATGCTTCCAGTTTTTTCCCATTCAGTATGATATTGGCTGTTGGTTTGTCATAAATAGCTTTTATTTCTTTGAGATACATTCCATCGATACCGAGTTTATTGAGGGTTTTTAGCATAAAGGGCTGTTGAATTTTGTCAAATGCCTTCTCTGCGTCAATTGAGATAATCATGTGGTTTTTGTTTTTGGTTCTGTTTATGTGGTGAATTATGTTTATAGACTTGCGTATGTTGAACCAGCCTTGCATCCCTGGGATGAATCCTACTTGATCATGATGAATAAGTTTTTTGATTTGCTGTTGCAATCGGCTTGCCAATATTTTATTGAAGATTTTTGCATCTATGTTCATCATGGATATTGGCCTGAAGTTTTCTTTTCTTGTTGGGTCTCTGCCGGGTTTTGGTATCAGAATGATGTTGGTCTCGTAAAATGATTTGGGAAGTATTCCCTCTTTTTGGATTGTTTGAAATAGTTTTAGAAGGAATGGTACCAGCTCCTCTTTGTGTGTCTGGTAGAATTCGGCTGTGAACCCGTCTGGACCTGGGCTTTTTTTGTGTGGTAGTCTCTTAATTGCTGCCTCGACTTCTGACCTTGTTATTGGTCTATTCATAGTTTCAGCTTCCTCCTGGTTTAGGCTTGGGAGGACACAGGAGTCCAGGAATTTATCCATTTCTTCCAGGTTTACTAGTTTATGCGCATAGAGTTGTTTGTAATATTCTCTGATGATGGTTTGAAATTCTGTGGAATCTGTGGTGATTTCCCCTTTATCATTTTTTATTGCATCTATTTGGTTGTTCTCTCTTTTCTTTTTAATCAATCTGGCTAGTGGTCTGTCTATTTTGTTGATTTTTTCAAAAAACCACCTCTTGGATTTATTGATTTTTTGAAGGGTTTTTCATGTCTCAATCTCCTTCAGTTCAGCTCTGATCTTAGTTGTTTCTTGTCTTCTGTTGGGTTTTGAGTTTTTTTGATCTTGCTCCTCTAGCTCTTTCAATTTTGACGATAGGGTGTCAATTTTGGATCTCTCCATTCTCCTTACATGGGCACTTATTGCTATATACTTTCCTCTAGAGACTGCTTTAAATGTGTCCCAGAGGTTCTGGCATGTTGTGTCTTCGTTCTCATTGGTTTTGAAGAACTTCTTTATTTCTGACTTCATTTCATTGTTTACCCAGTCAACATTCAAGAGCCAGTTGTTCAGTTTCCATGAAGCGTGCGGTTCTGGGTTGGTTTCTGTATTCTGAGTTCTAACTTGATTGCACTATGGTCTGAGAGGCTGTTTGTTATGATTTCAGTTGTTTTGCATTTGTTGAGCAGTGCTTTACTTCCAATTATGTGGTCAATTTTTGAGTAGGTGTGATGTGGTGCTGAGAAGAATGTATATTCTGTGGATTTGGGGTGGAGAGTTCTGTAAATGTCTATCAGGTTTGCTTGCTCCAGGTCTGAGTTCAAGCCCTGGATATCCTTGTTGATTTTCTGTCTGGTTGATCTGTCTAATATTGACAGTGGAGTGTTAAAGTCTCCCACTATTATTGTGTGGGAGTCTAAGTCTCTTTGTAAGTTGTTAAGAACTTGCCTTATGTATCTGGGTGCTCCTGCATTGGGTCCATATATGTTTAGGATCGTTAGCTCTTCTTGTTTTATTGATCCTTTTACCATTATGTAATGGCCTTCTTTGTCTCTTTTGATCTTTGTTGCTTTAAAGTCTATTTTATCAGAGATGAGAATTACAACTCCTGCTTTTTTTTGCTCTCCATTTGCTTGGTAAATCTTCCTCCATCCCTTTATTTTGAGCCTTTGTGTATCCTTGCATGTGAGATGGGTTTCCTGGATACAGCACACTGATGGGTTTTGGATTTTTATCCAATTTGCCAGTCTGTGTCTTTTGATTGGTGCATTTAGTCCATTTACATTTAGGGTTAATATTGTTATGTGTGAATTTGATACTGCCATTTTGATGCTAAATGGCTGTTTTGCCTGTTAGTTGTTGTAGATTCTTCATTATGTTGATGCTCTTTAGCATTTAGTGTGATTTTGGAATGGCTGGTACTGGTTGTTCCTTTCTATGTGTAGTGCCTCTTTTAGGAGCTCTTGTAAAGCAGGCCTGGTGGTGACAAAATCTCTGAGTACTTGCTTGTTCGCAAAGGATTTTATTTTTCCTTCACTTCTGAAGCTCAGTTTGGCTGGATATGAAATTCTGGGTTGAAAGTTCTTTTCTTTAAGAATCTTGAATATTGGCCCCCACTCTCTTCTGGCTTGTAGTGTTTCTGCCGAGAAATCTGCTGTGAGTCTGATGGGCTTCCCTTTGTGGGTAACTCGACCTTTCTCTCTGGCTGCCCTTAGTATTTTCTCCTTTATTTCAACCTTGTTGAATCTGACGATTATGTGCCTTGGGGTTGCTCTTCTTGCAGAATATCTTTGTGGTGTTCTCTGTATTTCCTGCATTTGAGTGTTGGCCTGTCTTGCTAGGTGGGGGATGTTTTCCTGGATGATGTCCTGAAGAGTATTTTCCAGCTTGGATTCATTCTCTTCGTCCCCTTCTGGTACACCTATCAAACGTAGGTTAGGTCTTTTCACATAGTCCCACATTTCTTGGAGACTTTGTTCATTCCTTTTTGCGCTTTTTTCTCTAATCTTGGTTTCTCGCTTAATTTCATTGAGTTGGTCTTCGACTTCAGATATTCTTTCTTCTGCTTTGTCAATTCGGCTATTGAAACTTGTGCATGCTTCGCGAAGTTCTCGTATTGTGTTTTTCAGCTCCTTTAATTCATTCATATTCCTCTCTAAGTTATCCATTCTTGTTATCATTTCCTCATATCTTTTTTCAAGTTCCTTAGTTTCTTTGCATTGATTTAATACATGTTCTTTTAGCTCACCAAAGTTTCTCATTATCTACCTTCTGAAGTCTAATTCCGTCATTTCGTCACAGTCATTCTCCGTCCAGCTTTGCTCCCTTGCTGGTGAGGAATTTTGGTCCTTTCTAGGAGGCGAGCTGTTCTGGTTTCGGGTGTTTTCCTCCTTTTTTCGCTGGTTTCTTCCCATCTTTGTGGGTTTATCCGCTTGTCGTCTGCGTAGTTGCTGACTTTTCCATTGGGTCTCTGAGTGGACACCCAGATTGTTGATGATGAAGTATTTCTGTTACTTGGTTTTCCTTCTACCAGTCTAGCCCCTTCGCTGTATGACTGCTGAGGTCCACTCCAGGCCCTGCTTGTCTGGGGTGCACCTCTAGCAGCTGTGGCACAGTGAGGGATGCTACCCATTTCTTTTTCTGCTATCTTTGTCCCAGGATGATGCCTGCCAAATGTCAGTCTTTTGGATATAGAGGGGTCAGGGAGCTGCTTGAGGAGACAGTCTGTACTTTTTTGGAGCTCAATTGCTGAGCTGTGAGCTCTGTTGTTTATTCAGGGCTGTTAGGCTGCTATGTTTGATTCTGCTGCAACAGAGCTCACTAAAAAAACCCTTTTTTTCCTCAAATGCTCTGTGTTGGGGGGTTCAGGCTTTATTTTTCGATGTCCGTTGAGGTGTCCTGCCCAGCTAGAAGGCAGACTAGCCACTGTTTGGCTGCCGAGGCTCCGCCCTGCTGTTGTGTGATTCGCCCTGTTCCTGCAGGCTCTGCTGTGGTCTCCGCCACACCCTGCGGCGGAGTCTCTTCATTGTAGCGTGTTGCCTCGGCAATGGCAGGCTGCGTCAGCAGTGGGCGTGTATCTCAGTAGGGACGGGTTGCCTCGGCAACAGCTGGCTGCGTCAGCAGTGGGCGTGTATCTCAGTTGGGGCGGGTTGCCTCGGTAGTGGTGGACGCCCCTCCCCCACAGAGCGTCTTGGACCGTCTGCTCGGGATAGTTTGAAATCGCGGTTTTGTTCGTCCCACTGGGTACCCCAAACGATCTGTCCCTGCAATCCCCTGGGCTGGCCTACTATCCAAGTCTCGTTCAGTCTCAAGTCCAGCCCTCTCAAGTCTCAGGTTGCCGGTTCAACAGGGCACCCGGACAAGCGCGCCCTGTGGGGATTGCTGGGTAGGGCCGGCCGCCGCCGCCCCGGCTGCCGGCTTCGCCAGGCAGTAGGTTTGCCTGGCGTCCCGTGTCTTTTTTATGCTTGGGAGTTTCCCCGTTCTGTGGGCAACAAAGATCAGTCTGGAAATGCAGCTCAGACTCACCTCTTTGCGGATTCAATGAGAGCTCCAATCCTGGGTTGTTCTCACAGCGCCATCTTGAGTCCTCCCCCTTCTTTTCTTTTTTCTTCCTTTTTTGTTTTTGAGACAGAGTCTTGCTCTGTCAGGCTGGCGCGATCTCAGCTTACTGCAACCTCTACCTCCAGGGTTCGAGCAATTCTTGCATGGTCTTATTGCCCCTCAGGAGACAAGTGGTGAGATCTACCCAATAAATAGACAGCTTTTTTTTTTTTTTTTTTTTTTTTTGGATAAACATAGATATTGCCCCTTCTGGTCTTAAAAAACTTACATTTATTTTATCTGAGTTCCTTCCTCAGGAAAAGACCTTCAGGCCTCTGGGGGAAAAAAAAGAGTATCAGAGAACTGAAACTCACCAGATCGCCAAACTTCTCAGCCTCCTGAGAAGCTGGGACTACAGGCACCCACCACCACGGCTGGCTAAATTTTGTATTTTTATAAAGACGGGGTTTTACCATGTTGGCTGGGCTGGTCTTGAACTCCTGGCCTCAAGTGATCTGCCCACTTCCACCTCCCAAAGTGTTGGTATTACAGGTGTGAACCACTGCACCTAGCCTATTTAGCCTTTCTCTGTCTCAGTTTCTGCCTCAATAGAAGGGTGATGTATCCATCCTTCCCTTATTCCATTAACAACAGACCAGAATTTCAGCTGAGCACATGGCCACCCAAGACAGACTACATCCCCAGCTTTGCTTGCAGTTAGGTTTGGTCATGTTGAGGTAGGAGGTGGGACTTCACTCTAGAGGTGGGCTTCAGCAATGGATCAGATTGAGAACTAGCTAAAACAGGGGAGGAGGGGAAAGCACCTCTCTTTAAGACATGGCCCCCAGTGTGCCATGTTAGTTTACCAGTACCATAGCAATACCCAGAATTTACTGCCCCTTTCCATGTTAACAACCTGATAACCTAGAAGTTGCCACCCATTTTCCAGAAATTTCTGCTTAATCTGCCTCTTAGTTTTCATATGACTAAAGTGGGTATAAATATGACTGCAGAACTGCCTCTGAGCTGCTACTCTGGGCACACTGCCTATGGAGTAGCCCTACTCCACAAGGAGCAGTCTCTCTGCTGCTGCTGTACACCACCACTTCAATAAAAGTTGCTATCCAAGGCTGGGTGCCATGGCTCATGTCTATAATCCCAGCACTTTGGGAGCCCAAGCTAGGCAGATCACCTGAGGTCAGGAGTTCAAGACCAGCCTGGCCAACATGGTGAAACCCCATCTCTACTAAAAATACAAAAAATTAGCCAGGCATGGTGGCACGCACCTGTAGTCCCAGCTACTCAGGAGGCTGAGGCAAGAGAGTTGCTTGAACCCAGGAGGCAGAGGTTGCAGTGAGCTGAGATTGCACCATTGCACTCCAGTCTGGGCAACAAAAGTGAAGCTCCATCTCAAAAAAAAAAAAAAAAGTTGCAGCTGGGCATGGTGGCTCAGACCTGTAATCCCAACACTTTGGGAGGCTGAGGTGGCCGGATCACGCGGTCAAGAGATCAAGACCATCCTGGCCAACATGGTAAAACCCTGTCTCTACTAAAAATACAAAAATTAGCTGGGCTTGGTGACGTGCGCCTGTAGTCCCAGCTACTCAGGAGGCTGAGGCAGGAGAATTGCTTGAACCCGGGAGGCAGAGGTTGCAGTGAGCTGAGATCATGCCACTGTACTCCAGCCCGGCGACAGAGTGAGACTCCGTCTCAAAAAAAAAGTTGCTATCCTACACCACTGGCTCACCCTCGAATTCTTTCTTGGGTGAAGCTAAGCACCCTCCTGGGCTAAGCCCCAATTTGGGGGCTCACCTGTCCTGCATTTTTATGCTGGACATAAAATGGGGGTGGGGCTGGTGTGAGGGATCAAGTTCATGACTTGAACTTCCTGCTGACAGCAAAGAATGGAACTCCTGGGATTTTTTTGTTTTGAGACAGGGTCTCCCTATGTTGCCCAGGCTGGATTCAAATGCCTGGGCTCAAGCAATCCTCAGCCTCCAGTGTACCACCATGCCTGACTTTCCTGGGCTTTCTCAACTTGCCAGACATGAGGCACCAAGGGAAGACCGAGGCATAGGACTTAAAAGCTGTCAGCAGTCAAATACAAAAAAAAGAGTCAGACCTTTTCCTACATTCTTCTTTTATCTTTGCTTGGGAATATAGAAGTGGTGGAGAGCTGTCTTGGGCCATGGAGACAAAGGCAATGCTCTAAGGCTCGCTGAGCAACAAGAAAGAAGGAGTCTGGGTCCCTATCACTCTGGAGCCATCATATTAATTTCAGGAGCTTGACTGTGAGGTGGAAGAGTTGTTAGCAGGAGTAAGTGACACAGTACCTGGCCTATTACAGAGGCTCAAAAGATAGTCCTGCCCACTTTCCACCACTTTGTAGAAAATCCTACTTTTAAAAAGTTAAAGAGCTTACTATTTAAATAGATTCTGCTGTGATTAGGTAGAAATTGCTACCTAATCATTCCTAAATTCCAAATGCCTGAAAGTTCAAACAGCAGAAAATCAGAGGCCTCCCTGATTCAGAGGCCTGTCTGACAGTCCAGCCTGCCACCCAAAACAGAACCTTCTCCACCACTTCCCTTACAGAGCATCAGCTTCTGCTTGGATACAACCAGTGACAGGGAGCTCACTATCTACCTAGGCAGTCCTTTCTATTATTGGGCAGTTCTAACTGACTCACTAGCTGAACAGGTCTCCCTGCCATTTCTCACTCATGCATTCTCCCCTCTATGTCCACAATCCACATGCAATTCAACCAGCACCCCTTCTTAATAAAGAGCACATCTATCCTCTATCCTCCCCGCCTCCTCACCTGTGGTAGGCAGCCTCTAAGGTGGCTCCCAAGGAACCCCACCTCTCGTACACCCTCCTCTTGAGTGTGGGCTGGATGTAGCAACTCACTTCTGACAAACAGAACAGGGTAAAAGCGGTGGGCTGTCACTTCCAAGATTAGGTGACCAAAAGTCTCTGACTTCCATCTTGCTCACTCTCTCTTCCTGTCCCTCAGAGCCATCACTCTGGGGGACACCACCTGCCATGTTGAGCTGCCCTATGGAGAGCACAGGGCAGGAACTAATGTCTCTGGCCAACAGCAGTGAGATGAGCTTTGAAGCAAATCCTCCTCCCCTGAACCATAGCCCTGACCAAAACCCTGACTGTAGTCTTGTGAAATCCTGAGCAGAGCACTCATACCACATTCCTGACCCACAGACACTGGGAGATAATAAATGCGTATGGTTTCTTAAGCTTCTAAGTTTGGGGATAATCTGTTATACAGCAATTAATAACTAATACACGACTCAGCATCTCAGTTCCTTCAGCCTCCATTTATTTCTACACCCTTCTGTAAGAATTAAAGAAAGAGGAAAGAAACATGAAAGGTGGCTTGCCAGTCAAGACAGGTTTATTTTAGAGAAAACAAACCTGGGAGAAGCTTCTGGCCAAGTTAGGTCAGAGGCACACTCTCTTACAGACTAAGAGTTTTGAAGAATTCAGGGTGGGTGAATTTATCAGAGGCTCGGACTGCTTCTGTGTCTCTTTGTTGTCTTATCTAGGAGGGAGAGTTGAGTGTCTGTTGCCATGCATCTTTCTGCAGCTGCAGGCATACCTCTGAGTCTGCTCTATTTTAATGCACCTGAAGGGAAAGGAATGTGCTTAGTAGGGCCCCCTGTTTCACCACCGGGCCCCTTGTATGAGGGTGAAGATTGACAGTTATCTAAGAGCTTTCTCCCCACCTCCCTCTGTGCCCAAGCTGTCTTATCTGTGTTTTACTGTCTGTTCTTTTTGGCTGCTTGTAGTTAGAAAAGAAATGATTTCCTTGAAATGCCTGAGGCTAGAAAGGGAGCTGGAACTTAAAGTGGCAGTGTTAGTCTGAGATGATGGTGCTCTGTCACTTTCCTCATCCTTTCTCTGTATATACTCCAATACATCAGCGTCCTTCCTAAAATATGGTTCCTAGAATGGATCACAACTCTCCAGATGTGATTATGCAATGGGACTGTTTCCCCATGTGATGGACACTGTCCCTGATTCCCGCCCAAGATGCCATTAGCATTTTAATGGATGCATCTCACAGATGATTTCTTTTGATCTTGACTAAAACCCCTAGGTCTATGTTCTATGAAATGTAAGGAAAGCCTAGTCACCCACCATTGCATAATTGTGCCATTGATTTATTTTATTTATTTTATTTTTTGAGACACAATCTCTCTCTGTTACCCAGGCTGGAGTGCAATGGTGCCACCTTGGCTCACTGCAACTTCCACTTCCTGGGTTCAAGCGATTCTCCTGCCTCAGCCTCCCAAGCAGCTGGGACTAAAAGTGTGCACAACCACGCCTAGCTAATTTTTGTATTTTTAGTAGAGACGGGGTTTCACCATGTAGTCCAGGCTGGTCTCAAACTCTTGGCCTCCAAAGCGCTGGGATTACAGGCGTGAGCCACCTTGCCCCGCAATGATACTGATTTTCAGAACCCAAATGTAGGACTTTAGAGTAGCTCTAGAAAAAGTTGTTCTGCCTGCCCCAGGCAAGTGAGGACCCCGCAGACTCTATTTTGCATCTTCTGTATTCATTTACTCTCTCAACTCTGAGCCAGCTGCATATGTGGTCAGGCCTCCACTCGGCCCTGAAACATCTTGTTGACTGGAATGATAAGCAAACACAGAAGCTGCTCTCGAAGGTCGAAAAAAGAAGGCAGGAACTCCACATTGATGGAGACTCATTAAATGCCGCAGGAACTCCACATTGATGGAGACTCATTAAACGCCCATTTTTGCCTGGTGCTTTTACATAGGACACCTCACCTCATTCTCAGTACAACCCTACAGAGTAGTCAGACTGAGACTCAGAGATGAGAAATAATTTTATTTATTCCAAGGAAATAATTTTTAAAAAGAAAAAAAGCCAGCTAGGTGTGATGGCTCACACCTGTAATCCCAGCACTTTGGGAGGCCAAGGTGGGCAGATCACTTGAGGTCAGGAGTTCGAGACCAGCCTGACTAACACAGTTAAACCTGGTATCTACTAAAAATACAAAAAGTAGCTGGGCATGGTGGCACATGCCTGTAATTCCAGTTACTTGGGAAGCTGAGGCAGGAGAATTGCTTGAACCTGGGAGTCAGAGGTTGCAGTGAGCTAAGATCACAACACCACACTCCAGCCTGGGTGACAAAGTGAGACTCCATCTTAAAAAAAAGAAAAAGAAGAAAAGAAAAAAGCTGGAATCAAAATGTAATTCATCATTGTGATAGTTACAATAATCAGACAAAACCTAAAATACATCTGTGATCTGAGCAAATTGTTTATCCACTCTGACCCTCAGTTTCTTCACCTTTAAAATAATATCCATCTCAGGGCCGGGCGTGGTGGCTCACGCCTATAATCCCAGCACTTTGGGAGGCCGAGGCGGGTGGATCATGAGGTCAAGAGATCGAAACCATCCTGGCCAACATAGTGAAACCCCGTCTCTGCTAACAATACAAAAATTAGCTGGGCATGGTGGCACACACCTGTAGTCCCAGCTACTCAGGAGGCTGTGGCAGGAGAATCGTTTGAACTCAGGAGGCCGAGGTTGCACTGAGCTGAAATCTGCCCTCCAGCCTGGCAACAGAGTGAGACTCCATCATAAAATAAAATAAAATAAAATCCATTTCACAGGATTTGGAGAAAGACTTGATGAGAGCCCATCTGTGGCACATCTGGTACAGTGCCTGCACAGAGTAAGCCAGCAATCAGTAGAAGGCATTTGTAACTAATTTAACTTGCATAAAACAAGTGGTTAAATCAGAGGGCAAAAATATCATCAGAGTGGTGTAGTTGAGAGAGCCCAGGCTTAAAGTCTAGCTCGGCCACTCACTCACTGTATAAACTTGGACCACGCGCCTACCTAGCTCACGGGGTAATCATGAGGAGGCAGGGAGAGTAATGTGAAATGCAGGGCAAATGCTGGTTCTTCTCATTACTGGGCCTCTTGGTTGCCAGTGATTAGTGTCACTACCATACCAATGGACGCCTTCTTGCCTGAAGTGCTTTTCTTCTTTTGAATTATTTTCTTGGGACAAATTCAAAATCCTTTCTCCAACCCTTTCTGCAGTTGTCAGATCCAAGAAAAGCAGGTAGTAGTAAATCCTGCAGCAGCTCAGGCTCAGGACCAAGTTGTGGCTGCTCCCCTGCCAGGAGCAGCCTGCAGCGGGTGACCCGCAGCTGCTCATTCTAGCTGAGGCCCATGTGCCAGATATGACATCATAAGGAAGGACAGTTTCTCAGCAGTGGGGACGGGAGGGGTGGGGGCAGCAGGAGACTTTGATTCTATTGGGACTGCTACATCATCTGAGGCAGAGGAGAACTGGTACAAATGCAGAATTTGGGGTTGCCCAGCGGTCCTTTGAGGACAGTCCAGAAAATTCCCACAGGAGTGTATTATCACATCTCAGAGTAGAGCAAGAGGGGCCTGAGTGTCAGGAGCGGGGCCTCAGCCCTGGAATCTGTTGCATGAGAAGAAGTACACAGATGAGAGCGGTTAAAAAAAAAAAGTGAGAACAGGCTGGGCTCGGTGGCTCACACCTGTAATCCTAGCACTTTGGGAGGCCAAGGCAGGCATATCATGAGGTAGAAGATCAAGACCATCCTGGCTAATACCATGAAACCCCATCTCTACTAAAAATAGAAAAATTAGCTGGGCGTGGTTGTGCACACCTGTAGTCCCAGCTACTCGGGAGACTGAGGCAGGAGAATTGCTTGAACCTGGGAGGCAAAGGGTGCAGTGAGCCAAGATGGCACCATTGCACTCCAGCCTGGGTGACAGAGTGAGACTTTGTCTTAAAAAAAAAAAACTACAACAGATTTATAGGAAAAAAACAAACAAACCCATTCAAAAGTGGGCAAAGGATATGAACAGACACTTTTCAAAAGAAGACATATATGAGGCCAACAAACATATGAAAAAATGCTCATCGTCACTGGTCATCAGAGAGATGCAAATCAAAACCACCTTGAGATACCATCTCACGCCAGTTAGAATGGCGATCATTAAAAAATCTGGAGACAACAGATGCTGGAGAGGATGTGGAGAAAAAGGAACACTTTTACACTGCTGGTGGGAGTGTAAATTAGTTCAACCATTGTTGAAGACAGTGTGGTGATTCCTCAAGGAACTAGAAATAGAAATTCCATTTGACCCAGCAATCCCATCACTGGGTATATATCCAAAGGATTATACATCATTCTGTTATAAAGACATATTCACACGTATGTTCACTGTAGCACTGTTTACAATAGCAAAGACCAGGAACCAACCCAAATGCCCATCGATGATAGACTGGACAGGGAAAATGTGGCACATATACACCATGGAATGCTATGCAGCCATGAAAAACTATGAGTTCGTGTCCGTGCAGGGACATGGATGAATCTGGAAACCATCATTCTCAGCAAACTGACACAAGAACAGAAAACCAAACACCACATGTTCTCACTTATAGTCGGGTGTTGAACAATGAGAACACATGGACCCAGGGAGGGGAGCATCACACACTGGGGTCTGTTGCGGGGGGACTAGGGGAGGGACAGCAGGGGGTAGGGAGTTGGGGAGGGATAACAAGGGGAGAAATGCCAGATATAGGTGATAGGATGGAGGCAGCAAACCACATTGCCATATATGTACCTATGCAACAATCCTGCATGTTCTTCACATGTCCCCCAGAACCTAAAGTGCAATAAAATTAAAAAAGAGAAAGAAAAAATAAAAAAAAGAGACAGGATCCAAGATGGGGGCTCTGCACTGCCTGAGTTTTGGGAGATCCTGAAGTCCCAGAGTTTTATGCAGTATTTTGTGTGTATAATCCAGACATCAGCTAAGACACCCAACTTTTTTTTTTTTTTAAGAAAGGGTCTCATTCTGTCACCCAAGCTGGATTGCAGTGGTGCAACCATATCTCACTGTAGCTTTGAACTCCTGGGCTCAAGCAATCATCTCACCTCAGCCTCTTGAGTATCTGGGATGTGCCACCAAACCTGGCTAGTTTTTTTTTCTTTTTTAATTTTTTGTAGAGACAGGGTCTCATTATGTTGCCCAGGCTGGTCTCAAACTCCTGGCCTCTAGTGATTGATCCTCTCCCCTTGATTTCCCAAAGTGCTGGTATTACAAGCATGAGCCACCATACCTGTCCACACCTGATCCCTTGAGTTCAAATAAAATCAGCATCTGTGCCAGCCCACATGCACCCCACTCAGGCCCCCCAGGAATTCTGGAATCTGGCTAATGACTTCTCGGTTATCACCAGCTCTACCATCTTCCAAGGCGATTTAGTTTGTCAATCATCTTGCAACCTTGCAGCTACTAATCATGTTCTGTTCTCTTCTCCATGACTTCCTTAAAAAAAGAAATCACGGCTGGGTGTGGTGGCTCAAGCCTGTAATCCCAGCACTTTGGGAGGCCGAGGCGGGTGGATCACAAGGTCAAGATATCGAGAGCATCCTGGTCAACATGGTGAAACCCCGTCTCTACTAAAAATACAAAAAAATTAGCTGGGCATGGTGGCGCGTGCCTGTAATCCCAGCTACTCAGGAGGCTGAGGCAGGAGAATTGCCTGAACCCAGGAGGCGGACGTGGCGGTGAGCCAAAATCGTGCCATTGCACTCCAGCCTGGGTAACAAGAGCGAAACTCCGTCCCCAAAAAAACAAAAAAAGAAATCATTCATATACAAGGGTGTTGCAGATTTGGCTAAATGTTCAAGGACCAGCAAGACAGAGTAGACGTTCTTGTCGCGTGTGTGTGTGTGCATTTTTCCTACCCAGTGTCCCTTTCACCATCTGGTGAAAACAGAGAATTGCCTTTCCCCAACTCCCTGCTTCTAGAAGTTTTGTCGTCTTTGATATCCCAGCCCACCCAGCCTCAGGGGTTACTAGGCTGGTGTGCAGTAGGCCTAGAATTATTGGGGTCTTCTTCTCAACTGTAGGGAAGAGGCCTCTCTACAGGGAAAGAGAGTGAAGCCAAGACCAAAAGAAGCTGAGCCAAGAGAGATGGAGGACAAGAAGAGAAGTGTCCGTTCAGTCCCTAGATCTTCACTTGAGCCAGATACGAGAGCTGCCAATATGTAAATGGCACTCCTTGGGTCATGCAACTCAGTACAATCATGGCTCCATGTTAGACGAGTCAACATCAACATACTCCATCTTTCCATCTGCCTTTCTTTCTTCTTTTCTTTTCTTTTTTTTTTTGAGACGGAGCCTTGATCTTGTTGCGTAGGCTGGAACACAATGACGTGATCTCAGCTCACTGCAACCTCCACCTCCTGGGTTCAAGCAATTCTCCTGCCTCAGCCTCCTGAGTAGTTGGGACTACAGATGTGCAGCACCACACCTGGCTAATCTTTGTATTTTTAGTAGAGACGAGTTTCCCCATGTTGGCCAGGCTGGTCTCGAACTCCTAACCTTATGATCCGCCCACCTCGACTTCCCAAAGTGCTGGGATTGCAGACATGGGCCACCACCCCTGGTCTTTTTTTATTTTAGTTTATTTATTTATTTATTAGAGGTTTCACTCTGTCTCCCAAGCTGGAATGCAGTGGCACAGTCATGGCTCGATGCAGCCCCAACCTCCAGGGCTAAAGCCATTCTCCTGCCTCAGCCTCCCAAGTAGCTGGGACAACAAGTATATACCACCATGACTTGCTAATTTTTAAATTTGTCTTTCTGTAGAGATGGAGTTTCACTATCTTGCCCAGGCTGGTCTCAAACTGCTGGGCTCAAGTGATCCTCTCACCTCAGCCTCCCAAAGTGCTTGGGATACAGGTGTGAGCCGTCACACCCAGCCTCTTGCAAGAAATTCGAGTTGAGATTTTATCACTCACTACCAGAAGACTAAATACCGAGGGGGTTCCATCTACTCCGCCTTGCTGGCCCTTGAACCTTTAGCCGAGTGGACAACATAGTTTCTGGTGATGATGCCATGGAGAGGGGCTGATTTCTATCTAGGTCAACCAGAGCAGAGCAAGGACAGTGCCTGCAGGGTGGTGAGATAATCTGCAAAGTGAACCATTTTTTTATGGTGAAGTGAGCCATTTTTTTATGCAGAACGACAAGGTCCTCCCTTGGTTCTGCTCCAGCCTTTCATACCCTGCCCTGAGGCCCATAGACCTGTCAAGTCATTTTCCCAGACGAAGACAGGTTCTTGAAAAGGGATCTGGATGCTCCAATGGTTACATTTCCACAGTATGCATATATATTTTCCTACATATATTTTTCCAGGGAGAGGATTGGTAGCTTTCATCAGATTCTCATAGTTCCATGACTCAGAATAGAAGACAGACAAAAAGAGAGATGGGAATGGGGAGGGTCGAGGCCCTCATGCACTCCCACAGGAAGCAGCTGCCAAATACATAGAATCAGAGCCAGACACTAACGGGCAGATCACAGACACTTCCAGCCAGAAGGGTCCTCGGAGGTGTTCGAGCATTTTCAGCCTCAGCACCCTTGGTTCAAACAAAATCTTACAGGAAACCCCAATCTGTGAAACAGACAAAAGGAGGCAGGGAAGGGAGCGGGAGGAGGTGAGTCTTGACCCTCCAAGACTCCTGGGAGGCCCTAAGGAGGGTTTTGTGAAACCCTTCGGACTCCTCCATGTACACCTTGGAAATCCCTGGTTCAGCCTAATCAACTCACAGATGGAGAAACTAAGGCCCACAAAGAAGTGAGTTGCTCATGTTGCCTGGCTAATTGTGATGTCATTGAGACTTGAATGCAAGACTCCTGGGCTCCAGTGGCCAGGTCTGTGCTCTTCCTTCTGCCTGGGAAAAGGCGAAAACCACACTTTCTGCCCCAAAAGGCCAGGCACTCAGCCCCTCCCACAGCCCACAGGCAGGGGCCTGCCTCCAGTTCCATGAAATACCCCTCATCCCAGCCTCGGGACCCTCCTGGCCTTTACAGGCAGGACACTGGGAATCTCTTTCACCCAGTAGAGAATTTGGAGCAGGAACCGGAAGACGCTCCTCCCTTTGCTGGCAACGAGGGCCAGGGATGAGGCTGTGTCTTCTCTGACAGGGCCCAAGGAGGAGCCAGCATGAACCTGGGACCCCAGAGACCGAGAGCGGCTCAGGGCAGAGTCCTGAGATGTCTCACTTTACAAGGATGGAATTTCATGACTTGTGTATTTTAATTAAATTTTTATTTTTATGGAATTTTAGCAAGAGTTCCCCCACTCCTGGAACTCGCTTATTGTTATTAAAAACCATGACAAGAAAAGGGGGGGAAAAAAAAAACAAAACACTGTCCAAGTGGCCAAAATGAGGCCATATTTTAGAAGAAATCTGACCACAGTGTACACTTGAAACCCACTCCCTGCCTTCAGATGCTGATTCCGCCCCTGTGACTTCACAGATCAGATTTTAAGTCTGTGGCTTATTGCTTTCTGAGCCTCCTGGGGCTTATAGGATTATTCTGGATTTAATCCTTTAATAATTTTTCCTCCCTCCTGTCTAAGATCTGGTTTCCCAGCTGAAATCAGCCTGGGTGAAGCAGCTTGCTTTTAGCCCTGATGGACACCCCTTTCAGACTGCTGTCCTCTGTCATTGCAAGAAAATTAGGGAGGGGGCCTGTGTAAAGCTGACCATTGCTGAGACTTACAAAGGGAAAGCTGGAAGTCCTTGTTCGGAAGCTCTGGTGAAGAGGGAAAGGCAGCCCATGCCAAGCCCTGTTCCTGAAGCTTGGCACATGCCATCTTTACTCCTTACTATGCCTGGGAAGCCAGCATAATTATCCCCATTTTACAGAAGAAACTCAGGCCTGGCCGGGTACAGTGGCTCACGCCTGTAATCTCAGCACTTTGGGAGGCCAAGGCAGGTGGATCATGAGGTCAGGAGTTTGAGACCAGCCTGGCCAATATGGTGAAACCCCATCTCTACTAAAAATAAAAAATTAGCTGGGCGTGGTGGCACATGCCTGTAGTTGCAGCTGCTCCGAAGGCTGAGGCAGGAGAATTGCTTAAACCCGAGAGGTAGAGGTTGCAGTGAGCCAAGATTGTGCCACTGCACTTCAGCCTGGGTGATTCTCAAAAAAAAAAAGAAAGAAAGAAAGAAAGAAGAAAGAAAGAAAGAAAGAAAGAAAGAAAGAAAGAAAGAAAGAAAGAAAGAAAGAAAAGAAAAGAAAAGAAAGAAAAAAGAAACGCAGACTCAGTAATAACAAATGACTCGCTGAAATTGACACAGGAGGTCAGAAGTAGAACTGGGCTTTGAACTCTCTCTGGCTGGGGTCTGGAGGCCTCACTCCATGAGCAATACCAGCTGCCTGGCTCTTCCCTCTTTCACCCCAACCAGTTATCTCTTCCAGCTGAGCATGGGACTAGTAGACAGGGTCACCCCAGGAATGGGGAGAGGGAAGGGGACGCCTTATTCAGCCAAGCAGCTCTGGCAGTCAGAGAGGGAGCAATGCCTCAACCTGATCCACCTCAAACAACAGCTGCTAAGGCCGGGTGCAGTGGCTCACACCTGTAATCCCAGCACTTTGCAAGGCCGAGGTGGGTGGCTCATGAGGTCAGGAGTTCAAGACCACCCTGGCCAAGATGATGAAACCCCATCTCTACTAAAAATACAAAAATTAGCTGGGCGTGGTGGCAGGTGCCTGTAATTTCAGTTACTCAGGAGGCTGAGGCAGAACTGCTTGAACCTGGGAGGCGGAAGTTGCAGTGAGCTGAGATTGCGCTACTGCACTCCAGCCTGGGTGACAGAGTGAGACTCCATCTCAACAACAACAACAGCAACAAAAAACACAATAGCTGCTAAGGAAGATGAACAGGTGTGATCCATCCCCAAATGCCCTAACTAAACACCCACTGCCAAGCAGGTACAGCGCTAGAGGCTGTAGAACAGGCATAAAGAATGAATGAGATATCCCAGCTAGTATAGGAACCAGACCCATGGTAGTAAGGCTGCTACCATCTGAGAGCCCAGAGAAGTAAATGAGCCTCTAAGATCTGCCCAGAAGTGGCCACATTTGGACTCGGTCTTAAATTAGTAAGTTGGATGTCCACCGGCAAAGAAAGAACATGGGAATGCTGAGCAGGGGAAACAGCATGAGCAAAGGTGTGGAGGTGTGAACACAACAATACATTGAAGGAACTATAGAAAACGGATCCAGGCAGTAATCCCAGCAACCTGGGAGGCCGAGGTGGGTGGATTATTTGAGCCCAGGAATTTGAGATCAGCCTGGGCAACATGGCAAAACCCTGTGTCTACAAAAAAAAAAAAAAAAAAAAAAGCAAAAGTTAGCTGGGAATGGTGGTACGTGCCTGTAGTCCCAGCTACTTGGGTGGCTGAGGTGGAAGAATCACATGAGTTCAAAGACGTCAAGGCCGCCGTGAGCCACGATGGTGCTGCTGCACTCCAGCTTGGGTGACAGAGTGAGAATCTGTCTCAAACAAACAAACAAACTTCCACTTTATAGACTCTCCCAAATACTTTCTTGTACAAGGTCCAAGAATCCTCTCTTGGGGTCTGGATTGGGCCCTCTTTCCAGTAACATACTCATGACCCCAAAAGCTTGGAGAACCAGCCGTCCTGCCCAGCAGACCTCCTCCCCTCAACTGAGCTCTAGAACCAGCAGCTTGGGTCCATATCCACAATTTATTCAGTCAACAAACTTCCAGTGATCAGCTTTACTATCTGCCAAGCAGTAGAACAGAGACATGGAAAAGACAGTCCCAGCCTTCCCAGTGGGAAGGAACAAAAAATAAGCAGGTGGCCGGGCACAGTGGCTCACACCTGAAATCCCAGCACCTTGGGAAGCCGAGGCGGGCAGATCACTTGAGGTCAGGAGTTCAACACCAGCCTGGCCAACATGGTGGAACCCCGTCTCTACCAAAAATACAAACATTAGCTGGGCATGGTGGTATGTGCCTATAATCCCAGCTACTCAGGAGGCTGAGGCAGGAGAATCACTTGAACCCGGAGGCAGAGGTTGCATGAGTCGAGATCCCACCATGCAGCGTCTCCTGAGATCTTTTTAGAAATGCAAATTTGCAGGCCCTGCCTCTGACCTATTGATTCTGAAACTGGGAGGGGCCCAGCAATCTGTTTTAACAAGCCCTCTATGCGATTCTGATGAGGGCTAGGGTTTGAGAATCACTAAGCTATAGGAACACAAGAGAAAGTGGTATTTTTTTTTTTTTTGAGAGGGAGTCTCACTCACTTTGCCACTCAGGCCGGAGTGCAGTGGTACAATCTTGGCTGACTGCAACCTCCACCTCCCAGGTTCAAGTGATTCTCCTGCCTCAGCCTCCTCAATAGCTGAGATCACAGGTGCCCACCATCATGCCTGGCTATTTTTAGTAGAGATGGGGTTTCACCATGTTGGCCGGGCTGGTTTTAAACTCCTTACCTCAGGTGATCCATGCACCTTGGCCTCCCAAAGTGCTAGGATGACAGGCGTGAGCCATCATGCCTGGCTGGTCCTTTTTTTTTTTGAGACACAGTTATGCTCTTGTTGCCCAGGCTGGAGTGCAGTGGCGTGATCTCAGCTCACTGCAACCTCTGCCTCTCAGGTTCAAGCAATTCTTCTGTCTCGGCCTCCCAAGTAGCTGGGATTACAGGTGCCCACCACCATGCCTGGCTAATTTTGGTATTTTTAGTAGAGATGGGGTTTCATTATATTGATCAGGCTGGTCTCGAACTCCTGACCTCAGGTGATCTGCCCGCCTTGGCCACCCAAAGTGCTGGGATTATAGGCATGAGGCACCGCACTTGGCCTGCTACTTTTTAAAAACTAAATTATTATTTTTTTTCTTTTTAGTTGGGAGTCTCTGTCACCCAGGTTGGAGTACATTGGTGTGGTCTCGGCTCACTGCAACCTCCACCTCCCAGGTTCAAGCAATTCTCCTGCCTCAGCCTCCCGACTGGTTGGCATTACAGGCAAGCACCACCATGACTGACTAATTTTGTATTTTTAGAGGAGAAATGGTTTCACCATGTTGGCCAGGCTGGTCTCAAACTCCTCGAGCTCAAATGAGCCGCCTGCCTTGGCCTTCCAAAGTACTGAGATTACAGGCATGAGCCACGCCACTGGTCCTAGCTGAGAAAATGGCACTTAACCCTGAATGGAGTGATTAGGAAAGGCTTCCTGGAGGAAGAAACTCCTGCGGTGAATCTTCCAGAAGGAGCCTGATGAAGAGGTAAAAAGATGCCCCAGGTGAACGAACTGTGTGTGCAAGAGCATGGAGGGTAAGGAGTTTGTAAAGAACCACAGGGGTGGGTGATGCATTGGCAGGCAAGTGGTTAGAGATAGGGAAAGTGGCTAGGAAGAGACATTGGGAATTAAAGATTTCAGAGTCTCTGAGAAGGAACGCGAAAGAGTGTGGGTGTGCCGTAGACCCCACTGCAGTAAACAGCCTCCCCTAAACCCGGCGGGACAGATACCCAGCCTCCCCGGGGGCCTAGAAGCCTCCCCATCTCACACTGCAACTCTTCGGGTTAACCAAAGCGGCATGACCTCATGTGTTATGGCTGCAAAGGCACGGGGGAGGCCAAATCCGGTGTTTGTATTGAAATTAATTGGGGGCTCCTTGGATGATGGAGGCTTTGAGGAATGCACAGGCCCCCGCATATGATCCTGTGAACAATGGCGTCACTTACGACCACCGGGGCCCACGTCTGCACGTCCACAGCCCTTCTCGATGAAATAATAATCAGAGACAGATATGAGTATTTCAAATACAAAGCAGATAGCCGCAGTGACTTGTGACGGGGAGAACTCAGGCAAGCACCCCAGAGCTATTTTTAGCCTAGGAAACGGAGCCCCATTTTACCAGGGCAGCAGCTTGTCAATCAGGAAAACCCCACTGCTCCCCGCCAGCTCTGATTTATGATGATTCAGAGGGGAGATGCTGCCAGGAACGGGCCGGGGCCAGGAAAATTTCATCTGTCTGGAATCCGACAGGAAAAAAGAGGCCTGGAAATTTCAGAGGAAGCTGGGATCTGTGTGGGTTACAGCGCCTCTGTTTGTGTTCGCTCAGCTGGCTCCTGTTAGCGAGTGAAGGGTCCGCGGAGGAAAAGCGTCAGGCCAGGTTTTTTCATCACTCCAGAGCCTTGAGCCTGATCCCCAGGCAGCCGCTGCTCCTGCGACCTCCGACCCCAAACAACAGGAGCCTTCACCCGGTTTCCCCAGCCCCCAGCCCTAGGCTATATCTTAAATCAACATCTTTGTTTTTTTCTCTTTCCCCTTACTACAAAAGATGATAGCAAAGTGATTCTATCTTTTTTGCTATTTGTTTAACCAGCCATTTCGCTCACTCAAGAAGCAGGATTCGATATGAAAACCAGTTAACGAAATTTAGTTTTAATTTCCTCCCCTGGAATGGCCCAGCTCTCCCAAGGTGGCCTTCTCACCTCCCCACTGGTGCTGGGGCACCAGGAACCCCTCACCTCCAAACCTGAGGCTACAAGCTCTAAGATGGGGCCAGGGATTAGGATTTTGCTCAAAATCTTTCGGCATATCCTAAAGGAGCAAACAAGATGGTGGCAGAGTTCAGGACACGCCACCCAAAAATACAGCACGTCGGCAAAAACAGCAGAAGGAGGAAGGTCTCTCTGACATTCTGCCACTATTCTCCCGGAAGCAGACCGTAAAAGAATGTTCTGTCCTTCCTCTAGGGTGGGTCCGAAGACCTTCATTCCAGAGCCGTCCTCCCTATACCCAGAGGAAAGGAGTGAAGATACAGAGAAGAATCTGAAGACACAGGCCTTGCTAAGCTCCCCTGAGTTGATCACCGTTAGATTATACCCTCTTTCTTTCATTGTATTTCTTTTTTTTTTGAGACAAAGTCTCGCTGTGTTGCCCAGGCTGGAGTGCAGTGGTGCGATCTCGGCTCACTGCAACCTCCGCCTCCCAGTTTCAAGCGATTCTTCTGCCTCAGCTTCCCGAGTACCTGGGACTACAGGCATGTGTCACTATACCTGGTTAACGTTTCTATTTTTAGTAGAGATGGAGTTTCACTGTGTTGGCCAGGCTGGTCTTGAACTCCTGACCTCTTAATCTGCTTGCCTTGGCCTTCCAAAGTGCTGGGATTACAGTCGTGAGCTGCTGCACCGGCCTCGTCCATCATATTTCTACACAAGTGTCTGCTCCTCATAAAACCTAAACATAGCACTTTGGGAGGCCGAGGCGGGTGGATCACGAGGTCAAGAGATCGAGACCATCCTGGTCAACATGGTAAAACCCCATCTCTACTAAAAATACAAAAGAAAATGAGCTGGGCATGGTGGTGCGCGCCTGTAATCCTGGCTACTCAGGAGGCTGAGGCAGGAGAATTGCCTGAACCCAGGAGGCGGAGGTTGCGGTGAGCCTAGAGCACGCCATTGCACTCCAGGCTGGGTAACAGGAGCGAAACTCCGTCTCAAAACAAACAAAAAACAAAAAAAACCTAAACATAAAATATACAGAGTATTCCCTGTTTCCTTGGGTCTTCATTTCCCATGTCACGTAAACTTATTGTACAAATAAATATGCTTTTCTCTTGTTAATCTATCTTTTAATAAAAGGAAAATATGTTACTCTTCCTCCCCTACCATGGTGTCCTTCCCATCCATTCATTCCCTCATTCATTTACTCAATACCTATTCACTTACTCAGGAATTCAAGACTAGCCTGGGAAACATAGTGAAACTCCATCTCTGCTAAAAATAGAAAAATTCTATGCCAGACCCTGTCCTGGGGGAATGGGGATGGTTTGGGGGGGATACAAAATAAACATGACCTGCCTTCAAGGAGCTCACAGTTTGGTGGGTTACACAGACCTGCAAATAGGTTTAACTATGGTGCAGAGGAGCAAATGGGGTAATAGCTAAGCAGAGAGGAGTCACAAACCACAGAGAAGACTCTGGGGGCTGGCTCAGAGGCAGACGAGAGGAGAAAAGGTATCCAAGGGCAGGAACTGTGTGTACAAAGACAGAGAAGCAGGAAAGAAAGGGGACACACACCGCACACCATGAGGAGTCCGGTGTGACTGCAGCGAAAGATCCTGAGTAGGATCTGAACTCAGGGAGGCAGTTTGTTGTGTTAAAGAAAAAATTATTCCTAACACTTTTTTAAAGACAGTAAGGAAGATCTTATTTAAGTGGCGGGCGGGAGGCTACACTGGGGTTTGGCAATGGGGAAAAGAGATCCGACTCAACTCTGAAGACAGTAAGGACTAGTGGAGATTGATAGCCAAGGAGCAGGGTGGGGTCAGGGGATGGAAAATCACTAAGCGGAAGCCTTCAGGCCAGGGGATTCCTGCTGAAGGCAGGCCAGAGATGCGGCATCAGGGTGGGGATGAGGAATTGGATCAGAGAGGAAGGATAGGGGATTTTTGCTAAATAGGCCCGGCAGGATTCATGCTACAACTGGACTAAATTGTCCAAGGACACAGCCCAGAGTAAAGATGCAGTCAAAAAGAGGACCCAGGCCGGGCATGGTGGCTTATAACTGTAATCCCAGCACTTTGGAAGGCTGAGGCGGGTGTATTATCTGAAGTCAGGAGTTTGAGACTAACCTGGCCAACATGGCGAAACACCATCTCTACAAAAAATACAAAAATTAGCTGGGCGTGGTGGCACACTCCTGTAATCTCAGCTACTTGGGAGGCTGAGGCAGGAGATTGCTTGAACCCGTGAGGTGGAGGTTGCAGTGAGCTGAGATTGTGCCACTGCACTCCAGCCTGGGCAACAGAGCAATACTCTGTCTCAAAAAAAAAAAAAAAAAAAAAAAGGACCCAGAGGACCCTGACTCAGGTTTAATCAAGGAGAACATCTGTCAGGTCAGGGCACTGGTGTAACCGCCTTTGCATTGGGACTTTGTGCTGAGGACACCGAAGAGTTGAGCAGGGAAACACCAAGGGGAGATGTCTGTCCCGGTGACCCTGGTGGCAATATGAAGGCCGGTGTGGAAGAGGGTGGAGGCAGGAGGACCAGTCAGAAGAGAGCAGGGGCTGACAAGCAGGGCAGTGGGGCTCCAGAGGAGGGCAGGCTTTAGAAGACATTTGGAAGCCAGGCTGGTGCTTGTAATTGCAGCACTTTGGGAGGCCAAGGAAAGCGGATAACAAGCTCAGGAGTTTGAGGCCAGCCTAGACAACATGGCGAAACCCCTTATCTACAAAAAATACAAAAATTAGTTGAGTGTTGTGGTGTGCACCTGTAATCCCAACTACTCGGTGGGGCTGAGATGAGAGGATCACTTGAGCCCGGGAGTTTGAGGGGGCAGTGGGCCATGTGTGCACCACTGCACCCTAGCCTGGGCAACAGAGCAAGAAGCCCAATTTTTTCATCTTTGGTGGCTTGCTGATCACAGCTGTTCAACAAGGAAACACGAGTGGGTGAAGGGAGACCTAATTTCCTGAAGAAGCCAGACCAAAACCACATGCCACAATCCCTGAAGGACAGGAAGGGTCAAGGCCTGCAGCTGTTCTGACCAGGCTACTTGGGGCTGCAGTCAGCCAGGGACCCAGGGGAAGTGAAGCCCAGGGCCCAGCCTTTACCAGCAGCTGCCCATCTGAGAACCCAAGGTACTGGGGGAAGGCCTTAAGAGACCAGTAAGGCGTTTGCCTCCAGCACACAACTTAAGGGAGTGCCCCAAAACTCAGAAATCAAGATAGATAACTGATATGGTTTGGCTGTGTCCCCACCCAAATCTCATCTTGAATTGTAACTCCCACCATTCCCACGTCATGGGAGGAACCCAGAGGGAGGTGACTGAATTATGGGGGTAGGTCTTTCCTATGCTGTTCTTGTGATAGTAAATGAGTCTCATGAGTTCTGATGGTAAAAAAATAAAAATAAACAGGACTTTGCTTGCACAAGCTCTCTCTCTTTGCCTGCTGCCCTCCATGTAAGACATGACTCGTGGAGCAGGGTGAAGAAGAAGAGGCGAGAACAACCCCCGGAGCGAACAAAGCAAACGCGCTGCTGCATCCCGTGCCCAGCGCCTACGTCCCACTGCTGTCACCACCATGCCCAAGAGGAAGGCTGAGGGGATGCTAAGGGAGATAAAGCCAAGGTGAAGGACGAACCACAGAGAAGATCCGCGAGGCTGTCTGCTAAACCTGCTCCTCCAAAGCCAGAGCCCAAGCCTAAAAAGGCCCCTGCAAACAAGGGAAAGAAGGTACCCAAAGGGAAAAGGGAAAAGCTGATGCTGGCAAGCAAGGGAATAACCCTGCAGAAAACGGAGATGCCAAAACAGACCAGGCACAGAAAGCCGAAGGTGCTGGAGCTGCCAAGTGAAGTGTGTGCATTTTTGATAACCGTGTACTTCTGGTGACTGTACAGTTTGACACACTATTTTTTATCAAGTTTTATAAAAATGCAGAATTTCGTTTTACTTTTTTTTTTTAAAGCTATGTTGTTAGCACACAGAACACCTCATTGTTGTTTTGGGGGAAGGGGCGTATGTCATTAATAGAATGTCTCCAAAGCTTGACTGATGTGGGGAAAACACCTTTCCCTTCTAGTTTTGAGAGACTTCTTGGCTCCCAGGAGGAGGGATTCCCTGGCTCTGACACACATGGCCACCTTGGCACACGAAAGCCTTGTGGTACAGAAAAACAAATTCACTTTTATGTCCTCTTCTCCCTTTCCGTCTTTCAGCATAGACTTAACTTCCTTCAGCCCAGGCATCTGCTGGGACCTGACCCCCAGTCACTGGTTACCAGTGTGTCTGGCAATCTGGACTTGCCAGTGATGCCACTGAGACGGCACCTGTCAAAAGAGCAGTGGTTCCATTTTTAGATTGTGGATCTTCAGATGAATTCTGCCATTTTCATTTCACTTCCTGAAAGGCAGGGTGGGCTCGTGAAAAGCTGTTAAACAACATGCTAAATGTGAAATGTCAACCCTCACTCTAAACTTGCCCTGTTCAGAGCATCAGATGAAGACTTCACTGGGTTTTATAGTGGCTTGCTGATTTTTGGTGGTCCGTCAAACAAGGGAGTTTGGAAATTATTGCATGCTGTTAATGATTGTCTGCCCATGTCCTGCCTGAAATACCATGATTGTTTATGGAAAGTATCTTTAATAAAGCTGGATACAGTTTGGCTTGGAAAAAAAAAAAAAAGATGTGACTTGCTCCTCCTTACCTTCTGCCATGATTGTGAGGCTTCCCCAGCCACGTGGAACTATGAATCCTCCCTTAAACCTCTTTTTTTGTAAATTGCCCAGTCACGGGTATGTCTTTATCAGCAGCGTGAAAACCGACTAATACAATAATATTTTTTTATTTTTGAGACGGAATTTCACTCTGACCCCCAGGCTGGAGTACAATGGTGTCACCTCAGCTCTGCCCTCCAAGTTCAGGCAATTCTCCCACCTTGGCCTCCCTAGTAGCTGGAACTACAGGCATGAACCACCACCATGCCTGGCCAATTTTTGTATTTTTAGTAGGGATGAGATTTCACCATGTTGGCCACACTGGTCTCAAACTGCTGACCTCAGGTGATCCACCCACCTCAGCCTCCCAAAGTGCTGGGATTACAGGCATGAGACACTGTGCCCCGCCCAAGATAGATAATACTTTAATGCAATTTTTAAAAGTCAAAAATAATGTACAAATTCTGATGAACAAAATATTAAAATTTCAAATAAACGCAAGATCCAACCCTTCCCTCAATACCCTGTCTCATCTGCCTCCCCCTAATCTCAGTCTTGATTCCAGTAAAACCTTGTTTAAAAAAACAGGCAGCCAGCTCACAGACTGTAGTTTACTGACAATGAAAATACTGCATTAGGCCAGACACAGTGGCTCACGTCTGTAATTCCAGTACTTTGGGAGGCTGAGGCAGGAAAATTTTTTGAGGCCAGGAGTTCAAGACCAACCTGGGCAACATAGCAAGACTCTGTCTCTACAAAAAATAAATTAGCTGGGTGTGGTGGCACATGCCTGTAGTTCCAGCTACTCAGGAGGCTGAGGCAGGAGGATCACTTGAACCCAGGAGTTCCAGGCTGCAGTGAGCCATAATTGTGCCACTGCATTCCAGCCTGAGGCAGAGAGCAAGACCCTCTGAAAGGACAAACAAAAAAATGCATTCAATTTTATTTATCTTGATTACTGAGCTTTTTGGTGCCCCTTACATTTTGGGCCTGTGGTGAGTGCCTCACTCCTCTCACCCTAAATCTGGGCCTGCCAAAGAGGGCCCCTTCCTGGAATACAAGCCCCAGTGAAGAGACCTACAGCCTGCAGAGAACACGGTGCCCACATGAATTCTGCATGGGGATCACAGTCACTCCATGTATGCTGAGGGGTCCAGGTTGGTCAGCAACCCCTAGTGTCCCTGTTCCTTAGAACATCTGATGCCTCCACACACCTGGGAAGAGTTATTTTATCTTTCTTTCTCTCTCTCTTTCTCTCTTTCTTTCTTTCTTTCTTTCTTTCTTTCTTTCTTTCTTTCTTTCTTTCTTTCTTTCTTTCTTTCTTTTCTTTCTTTCCCTCCCTCTCTCCCTCCCTCCCTCCCTCCCTCCCTCCCTCCCTCCCTCCCTTCCTCCCTCCCTCCCTCCCTTCCTCCCTCCCTCCCTCCCTTCCTTCCTTTGTTTTTTTTGAGACGGGTTTCGCTCTTGTCACCCAGGCTGCAGTGCAGTGGCTCAATCTTGGCTCACTGCAACCTCTTTCTCCTGGGTTAAAGTGATTCTCCTGCCTCAGCCTCCCAGTACCTGGAATTACAGGCACCTGCCACCACACCTGGCTAATTTTTGTATTTTTAGTAGAGATGGGGTTTTACCATGTTGGCCGGGATGGTCTCAAACTCCTGACTTCAGGTGATCCACCCACCTCGGCCTCCCAAAGTGCTGGGATTACAGGTGTGAACCACCTCGCCCAGCCCGTTTAAGCTTTCTAAGCTCATCTGTCTTATCCAAAACAGGGAGAGAGGACTGTTTATTTGCTGCTCTTCATGCCAAAGAAATCTAAGTTGGCCTGAACCCAGGACCTTCTGCACATCTAATGTACCAGCACTGAGACCATACCACGTGCCAGGCCCCGTCCTGGGAAAACGTTGACAAAGAGGGTGTGAGATGTATTCCCAACCCCTACTGACCACAGCTTATACTCACAGCTTAGAAAGAGGTAGGCCCAGAAACCAACATCACTCATTCATTTGTTCATTCGTTCACCCCTTCAGTAAATAGGCGTCTGATGACTGTATACGCCAGACACTGCCAGCATCGGTTGAGTCAGACATGATCCTTGGCCTCAAGATATTTACAGCCTAGTATGGTGAGATGGATAAAGAAAAGTAACTGTAATACGAGGCTATGTGTGCTCTTTGAAGATAAAGGGATGTGGAAATTTAGAGAGGACCACAGCTGATAGTGGGAAGGGATTTTGCAGAGTAGGGCACAGGTAGAATTGTGCCAGACAGAGGGACTAGCACTTTTCAGTCAAAGACCTGTATGTGCTAAGGCAGAGTGTGAAAGAAGGCATTGTGACTACAGGCCAGGAGGCTAAGCAAAGCATACAGGAAAAGTAGGTGTTGGGTCCAGGCCTGGTGGCTCACGCCTGTAATCCCAGCACTTTGAGATGCTGAGGTAGGAGGATTTCTTGAGGCTGGGATTTCAAAACTAGCCTAGGCATCATAGTGAGACCTTGTTTTTAAAAATTAAAAAGTTTTAAAAGTAGGTGATGGGCTGCAGTGGCAGGTGAAATAAACTCAGCAAAGACTATGAAAGGCCCTAAATGCTAGAATAAAAAATGGGATTTTGGTCAAGCACAGTGCCTCATGCCTGTAATCTGAGTACTTTGGAAGTCTGAGGTGGGCAGATCACCTGAGGTCGGGAGTTCAAGACCAGCCTGACCAACATGGAGAATCCCGTCTCTACTAAAAAGACAAAAATTAGCTGGGCATGGTGGCAACACGCATTCCTGTAATCCCAGCTACTCGGGAGGCCGAGGCAGGAGAATCGCTTGAACCTAGCGGGGTGGAGGTTGCAGTGAGCTGAGATCGCACCACTGCACTACAGCCTGGGCAACAAAAGCAAAATTCCATCTTAAAAAAAAGGAGCGGGGGGGTTTATTCTGTTGGGAGATTCTGGAAGCTTATAGGCAGAACATGGCATGTTTTGATCCATTTTTTGAAAGAGAATGCTGGCAGAAGGATTGAAACAAACTCAGTTGGAATATTTTGCATTAATCCAGGGAGGAATGATAAAGACCTGAACCAAGGCACTGCTGGTGGAGCAGAGAACAGGGATGAAGTTTAGCGAGATTTCTGGTAAGAAGCTATACAAATAAATAAAATAAAATAAAGAAGCTATACAACTTAGTGGGTAACTGTATGTGGAGGGTGAGGAAGAGAAAGGAGTCTAGCTTGATTTCCAGTTTTCTGCTTTGGACGATTGTACATAGTGGTAAGAGGGAACATAGTGGTAACATGAATAGGGAAATACAGGAGGAGGCACAAGTTGGGGAGCAGAGGATATTCTCATCTGTGGAACTGTCGACTCAGAGGTGCATGGAAGATTGTTCTGATAAAATGACCAGATGAGATATGATATGCGCAGGGCTTGGGGAAAAGTTTAGGCTGGAGATACTGCTGCATGAGCAGAGGGTATATGAGCCTCGGTGAGCTGACCTAGGGTGAGTTTAGAAGGAGAAGACAACTGAAGGTGAGAAGCCAGAAGTGGAGTGGAAAAAATAAGGGAGACCAGAGGGCAGCAAGGGAGATCTGGGAGGAAGAGCAGGAAAGAGTGACATCCAGGAGTCCAGGAGAACTGATAAACTAAAAGAGGAGAAAGAGTTCCACACAGTGGAGTGGGAAGAGCATGAGGACAAGAACCAAGACACAGTTTGAAGACGAGGTGCAAGAGCAATTTCAAAATTGACCAAAGTCTGCACCTCGTTAAACCACAGATCGTTTCCATGGAAGGGTGGAATGAGAGTTGAGGAATCCATGGGAGGTGAGGAAGCAGAGGCAGTGAGTGTGGACGCTCCTTCAGTACGTCCTGGGGAAAGAGGAAGGAGGTGGTAGAATCTGTCTCACAGTCCAGAGGTCGTGAGAAAGTGAGCAGGCTTTAGAAAGTGAGAGAGACATGAGGAGCATTTTAGATTCAAGAAGCAATGGAAACAGAAGTGAGATCCCAACTGGGCAGCACAGGAGCGCCATGTTCAGACCCCAACCACAGAGCGCCTCAGTCAAAATTCAAGACTCATTTTCCCTCACGGTGCTTAGGTTCCTCAGTCAGACCCTCAGAACCCATTTCACCCATAATGCACCAGAAGCATGGTACCAATTATGCATGGGAAACACACTCTTTGTTCCAACTCAAAGTTCTAGAATCCTGAAGTTCTGAAGGATGCCGGAAGGTGGGAACAAGGCTCTCAGGAGTGGGCAACACATATCTATATTCTGGTTTGGCTCATTTATGTACAAGTAACAGAGGTCCACTTAAGTCACCTCAAGGAAAAGGGGATTTTGTGGCAAGGATGTTATGTGGCTAGCAGTCTAGACACAGAATGGAACGGGAACCGAGAACGGTGGCAGCAGTAGGCCCCTGGCTCATGCTCACTCTGCTCCTCTCTGGACATCTGTCTCCTTGTTCTCCTCTCTCTGCCAACAGCTTCCTCACACTGTTTTGTCACTTCCCTTGTCACTTTGTCTCAGGTAAGTCTTTGACTTTTCATCCTCAACTTCTTGGAATCTCTTTCAACTACTATCCCAGCTGCTACTGGGTCCAACTTGTTTCCCAGTTGAGGCAGCAATGTGACTGACCCAGCTCCTGGTTCAGGGCAGGGCTTTGGGTCACTAGCCAGGCTGTAGCTGACTGTCTTTAGGTAAGCTGCTGCCTGCCTCTGCTCCAATCACTGGGGGCAGTGAGCAGAGACGCAGGGACTCAGGACACTACCACTATTCAGCCTGCCCCTCCTACAGAGGCTGGAATGAGCAGGCGGTACCCCAAAGCATGTCTGGCACAATAAATCTGTGTTCCTTTCTAAGCCAATTGCCTGATGATAGGGTCTGAATTAGGGGAACAACGAGGGGTGGGAAATGACAAGACTTTGAATCACTATTCAAGGGTTCTTATGGCAGCGACCACCTCCTATAGACGTTTGAGATTATTACCTGAAGACCAGGAAGAGAAACTGTAGCAGGGAATTCGGAAGGAGATGGTGGTGAATGCCCCTTGCCCCCACTACACACATCATGGTTCTCTCCACCCACAGATCAAAGGAGGTGCCTCCTCTCCCGAGCACTCGAGATGCCTGTGCCCAGTGCCCTCCTGGTTTGCTGACTGCCTGCTGCCTTTTAGGAGGCCTCCTCCTCCAATAAGTGCCAGGGAAAAGATCTTGGGTGAAAGCCTGAGGGAGTATCCTGGATCTCTGACCACAGGCCCACCCAGCAGGGTGTCCTGTCCCCAGCACAGTGGAAAGGTCTTCAGCCCCCTCTCCCTGTCCTCCAGCCTTCAGCTGGGCTCTCTCAGATGTCACTGGCTATTTTTCCAAAAATAGGAAGAATTCCAAAACCAAATGCCAAGTGCTATGCCCCCAACATCCTCCTATAGCCCAACCAGCCTGCCAACCTTTTGAGGCAAAGAGAATTAGAAACCAGAGCCAGGTGCAGTGGCTCATGCCTGTACCTCAACACTTTTGGGGAGGGCAAGACAGGAGGATCCCTTGAACCCAGGAGTTCAAGACCAGCCTAGACAACAGAGAGAGGGAGAATTAGAGGCCAGTGTGTGCGGAAGACATCAGCAGACGTTGTTCAGAGACGTGCAAACCACAAGAGGAGCCAGTCTGTGGAGGAGGCCAAAGAGCAGGGACCTTAGCTGACCCATCACCCCTCCTGCATTCCGGCTTCTTTCTCCTCCAGCCCTTCTGAACTCCAAAGACCCAGCTCCACAGGAAGCTTAAAGTGAGGCGGAATGTTCACCACTGATATTAACAGAACATCCAGTAACATTTTAATTGAAAATTCAACTCCAATTATTCCAGTTTACCGGGAATGCAAGCAAAACAGGACCAACTGTGATGCAGCAAATAGATACACACATGAAAAGATAGAGAAGCAAACAGGAAGAGACAAAGGCTGGGCCAACGAACCAGGGGACCCCAGGACATTTATCCCACTCACAACTCAAACACCATGTCTCTGCCTCCCAGGGGACCCAGGCTACTACCTGGAGAACCTCCTACCCTCAAATCTTCCCCAGACACACACCCTTTCCCACTGTGCCTCTGCTCTGCCCAGCCCTACACTAGCCAATGATCCCTGCTTCTTGCTCAAATCAGACCTGTAGTCAGAGATTTTACTGCTGTGGATACAAAAGATACCCAGAGACTATTGCCTTCCCTCCCCTTCCCTCCCCTCCCCTCCCTTACCCTCCCCTCCCCTCCCCTCTCTTACCCTCCCCTCCCTTCCCCTCCCCTCCCCTCCCCTCCCCTCTCCTCCCTTCCCCTTCCCTCGCCCTTTCCCTTCCTCTTTCCTTCTTTCCTTCTCCCTTCCTTCCTTACTTTCAGATGGAGTCTTGCTCTGTTGCCCAGACTGGAGTACAGTGGCACAATCTCGGCTCACCACAACCTCTGCCTCCCGGGTTCAAACAATTCTCCAGCCTTGGCCTCTGGGATTATAGGCACCTGCCACCATGCCCGAAGAATTTTGTATTTTTTTAGTAGAGACAGAGTTTCACCGTGTTGGCCAGGCTGGTTTCAAACTCCTGATCTCAAGTGATCCGCCCACCTCGGCCTCCCAAAGTGCTAGGATTACAGGCGTAAGCCACAGTACCCAGCCTGAGACCATCCTCTCAAAATGGTGCTTCACCCTCCACAGGGCACGTGGCAGTATGCAGGACAGTCTAAAAAGCCAGAAGAAAGAAACGTGGTGACAATATTGTACTGAAATGTTTGTCAGGGAGAACCTTTATTCTTACATAAAAACAACTCGAATTGGTTATAAGGAAGAAGGCAACACCTGCATGCATATTAAATCAAACACCATCTTCAAAACCATTCAGGCTAAATACAATGCTGTATCCAGGATTAGGTCCTGGAACAGAAAGCAGATAGTAGTGGAAAAACTGGGGGATCCAAAGGAAGACTGGAGTTAATTACTAGTAATGGACTGATGTTAATTTCTCAGTTTTGAGAAAAGCACCAGAGTTTCGTAATATGTTACCATGAGGGGAAACTGGGTAAAGGGTATTTGAGAACTGCGTGCTATCATTGCAGTCTTTCTGTAAGTCTAACATTATTCTAAAATGTAAAGTTCATTTTATTTATTTATTTATTTTGAGACGGAGTTTCGCTCTTGTTACCCAGGCTGGAGTGCAATGGCAGGATCTCGGCTCACCGCAACCTCCGCCTCCTGGGTTCAAGTAATTCTCCTGCCTCAGCCTCCCAAGTAGCTGGGACTACAGGCGTGCACCACCATGCCCAGCCAATTTTTTGTGTTTTTAGTAGAGACGGGGTTTCACCATGTTGACCAGGATGGTCTCGATCTCTTGACCTCGTGATCCGCCTGCCTCAGCCTCCCAAAGTGCTGGGATTATAGGTGTGAGCCACCGCGCCTGGCAAGTTCATTTTAAAAAAAGAAAAGCAACAAAGCATGTGGCTGCTTCCGGCTTTCTGAATCTCCACTGCACCCTCACCACTCCCCAGAGGCACAAGGTCACCGTCCTCCCCAACGGGGTTTCCTGGGCAGCAACCACTAGGAAGCCCACAAAGACCACCTGGGGCCACAGGCAGGGTGTGTGGTCCTGGGCCAGTCTGAGCCAGACCCAACGCAAGGCAATCCGTCTGCAGAACCATAGACAATACAGACCTATGCTGTGGAATTCCAGATCATTCCAGATCTACAGGTCATTGGTTCATTCAATCAGTATTTATCAAAGTACAGAGCATGCGCCAAGCACCGTGCTAGGCTGTCTTGAGAATGGAAGTATGGGGAAAGAGGGGTGAGGTCCAAAGATGCATACCCAGAGAAGGAGAATCTCCTCCCTTAAGGAAGCAGTGAGGGGAACAGATGAGCTCCTCACACACAAAGGACTGGAGAAGAGGGACAGACACGAAGACTGCCAGAGGTGATCAGGGAAGGCTTCACGGAGGAGGTGGTATCAGCACCAGCAACTGTAGCCCAGTTGCTCCCTGTGACCCAAAGATGGCCACACCTGATCCCCTGGCTCAGGCAGCTGGAAAGAGGAGCTGAGAAAAAGGAGAGCCGTGCTCTCAGCAAACCTCAAGTGCTGTAAGCATCATAAAATCATCATCATTATCATCACCCTCAGACGCCGATGGCCCAGTGGGAGGCCAGGGCCCCCGAAGAGAGCCCAGATAAGGGGCAAACAGGCCTGGAAGAGGCAATTGCCTAGGGCAGTGGGGGGTGGGGGGCTGCTTCCCCATACCTGCAGCTAGCGGGGCCACGAGGGCAGGGGCGTGTTGACACAGCTGGGAAGAAAGGCTTTGTCCCTGCCTCATTAATCACTTCAGCACAGGAGCTCCGAGGGAGGGGACGCCCTAGGGGCACTGGGTTAGCTCTCAAGAGGGGCCCCTCAGAGGCAGAGAGAGGGGTCCTGGCCTTAGGCCCAGGAGCCAGGGGAAGGTCTGAAGAGGGCAGGATGGCGTGCAAGGAGGCCGCCCAGGCCTTAGGGCCCCTCGGACCAGGGATTTCCCAGCCAGGATGTTTGTCACAGAGGATCAGTCCTCCCGCCCAGAGCCTAAAGCACTTCCAGCAGGCAGCCTGCAGATGGTAACCCCCTAACAAGAAGGTCCCAGGAGGGGCATATATTTTTCCCTTTCTCATTTGGCCAAGCCAATGTCAGCTGCTCGCCATGCGGTTCCTGACCCTCCCTAAACCCTGCCCAGGGTGTGTGTGTGTGTGCAAAAGGTCACCAGCCTTTGCTGAGAACTGAGAGAAGGTCCATCTGTGAGAAGACTTGGCTGTGAATGCAGCAAGGGAGAGGATGGGGAAGCTGTGGAATTGTTTACACTTCTATTATTTATTATCCACACCACAAACACTTACGGAACACCTACTATGTGTCTGGCACTGTTCTATTGACTGGGAGCAGAGAGAACATAGAACAGAGAGAAGGTCTGCTTTCCTGGAGCTCTCCTGGAGGGGGCAGCAGAGAATGGGAAAATCTTCCGTTCATCAGAGTGGTCAGGAAAGCCAACACCCTTCCGGCCAACTGAGCCCAGACCCAGTTTCCAGAACCGCCCTCCCTGGCATCCTCTTCCTCCCTCCCAGCCCTCACTGAGGCCCCTCCTGAATCTGAACCTGGAGGCCCTAAGGTGGGCTGGCACCTGGAGGGCATAAAGAACCTCCCAGGAGCCCCTGTGTGTGATGAAAGAAGCCAGTTCCAGCAGCAGTCCAGTTTCATTGTAAACCCTCTAAGCTATCGGGTGGCCGGGTGGCTGAGGGTCTCCTCTGCCTGGGGAGTGAGGGGCTCTCTGCCTCTCCCTTAGTTGCTTCCTCCCTCCCTCCCACATTCTTTTTCATTCTCTCTCCTCCTTTCTTCCTTCCCCTCCTCCGCCCCAGCCTCTGTTCTCTCTGACCCCCTCCCCTTCTTCCTGTCTTGCATTTTCCTGCCCAGGAATCAGACCCCAGACAGTACCTAGGAAGTCTGCGGCCTTGCCTAATACAACCCTAATAGTCCTCAGGGAGGCGCGATAATGACATCCTCCTTAAATAAAAGGACTTAATGGAGATTTCCCAAATTTGAAAACCACATTTCCACTAGCAACCCATTCAGCAAGCGACTGCTCTGGAAAGGAACTCGTGGGAAGCTGCAGTGGGGAGGGGGTGAAGTTGCAGGAGGGGAGGAATTTGTGCGAAGAAAGTTCTATTCATAGGGGACTTTCTGTGGCAGCACAGAGAAGCTGGCGGAGGACATGGATCACAAAGGTGTGCCATCTCCCTCCTCACCCTATCGGGCCAGCTCCTGAAGAGCAGGGGCTCAGCGCTGGGAAGTCCTGGGTGAGGTACTCACCCCTCTGAGCCTCAGCGTCCTCAGCCGGGAGTTGGGTGTAATCTTCTCCCAGTTACTCACTGAGAGTCAGGGCATTCATTAGCACTCACCTGGTTCCTAACATGCAGCAGAAGCCAAATGCACCTCAGGCTACACCTGCTTATCAAACACAGCCAGACAGGGGCCATCCCAATCCTGGGACTGAGCGGACAAACCAGCCCACCCCACCCCACCCATTCACCCTGGACTTAAGGGAATACCAAGCTATTGCTGGGGAGGGGGGTGGTGGAGGGAAGATCATGGGTTTCACATTGCTTCTGTCACTAGGACACTGATAAACTGTAAATGAGGTGTGGATATTGGATATAGAGTCAAGATCTTGGGGACTTTGGGACCCAAGGGTTTTTTTGCTTTTTGGTTTGTTTTTGACAGAGTCTCACTCTGTAGTCCAGGCTGGAGTGCAGTCGTGCGATCTTGGCTCATTGAAACCTCTGCCTTCCCGGTTCAAGCAATTCTTCTGCCTCAGCCTCCAGAGGAGCTGGTACTACAGGCCCGCCACCAGGCCCAGCTACTTTTTTGTATTTTTAGTAGAGACGGGGTTTCACCATGTTAGCCAGGATGGTAGCAATCTCCTGACCTCATGATCTTCCCGCCTCGGCCTCCCAAAGTGCTGGGATTACAGGTGCGAGCCACCGTGCACAGCCAGGACCCCACAGTTTATCTCAGGTAATCAGGTAAACCTTTTTGGGTCCCATTGGCTGCACTTGAAAACAGAGATCCAAAGACTGAACCAAGGGCTCTGAGGCCCCGGCCCCCCGACCCCAAGCCCAGGATGCGAAGCCAAGGGCAGAACAGGACGGCAAATGAGCATTTCAGCAGTAAACTATCAGGAGTCCCGGATAAGGGGCACAGCTCTGCTACCAACTCATTCTGTGATCTTGGAAAGCTCTTCCCCTCTCTGGGCCTCCATTTCCAAGGTGTGGAGTCATGGAATTAAGCGATCTCTAAGTATTCCCATTCTAAAAAGAATTTAAACCGTAGGTAAAATTCTTCCCATCTGGGCCTCGTAGCAGCGAAGGATGTGATTTTTTTTTTTTGTCAACACTGCCACCTTGTGGCAGCAGCACACAATTCCCGACTGAGACCTGTGGTCAAAGCCCGAGGGTCACAGGCCTTCTGCCCACCCCACCACCGTTCCACAACGGACACACATTCCTAGCAGCAGAGTGGCTCTGTTTCAAAAAATCCCTCGCTCACGGCTTGTAACATAGGACTCGTTTTTGCAAATAAGATCCTATCTTGGAAGAGTAAAAGAATTACCATTTTTGGGCCGGCCCGGTGGCTCACGAGCCTGTAATCCCAGCACTTTGGGAGGCCAAGGAGGGAGAATCATGAGGTCAGGAGTTCGAGACCAGCCTGACCAACATGGTGAAACCCCGTTTCTACCAAAAATAAAAAAATTAGCTGGGCATGGTGGCAGGTGCCTGTAATCCCATCTACTCAAGAGCCTGAGGCAGGAGAATGGCTTGAACCTGGGAGGTGGAGGCTGCAGTGAACGGAGATGGCACCATTGTACTCCAGCATGGGCAACAAAGCAAGACTCCGTCTCAAAAACAAAACAAAACAAAACAAAACAAAACTACCACTTCCAAGCTCCTTTTTTGTGCCAGTGACCACAATAAATATGTTATTATACATACATTGTCTTGTTTGATCCTAAAAACACTGTGAGAGACATACTCCTATTGGCCCTCATTTTACAGATGAGGAGACTGAGGTAAAGTGACTTGCCCAATTTCATGCACCTAGAATGAGATCACCGTGAAACTCCAAGAAAGCTCACCTAACTCCAGAGCTCAGGCTGCCTCCCCAGGGATGAGTAATTCATTATCCTCAGCTACATCCCACTCCATCTTCATGGGCCTCTGCTGTTGAGGGTGTCACTGAGTTGAAGGGGATGAGGGAGCAAGGTCTCTAAGGAACACCCCTGGCCTACTCCTGGGATGGGAGTGGAGGAAGCCTCACTCTAGCCTCTGGGCCCACCGTGCTGACTTGGGGCACACCAGTGCTTTCTGAATGCTCCCTGAAATGCCAAAGAAAAACCGCCAGGCCCTAAAGAAAGCATGAACCCATGACTCAGAGAAACCAGAGACTTGACTCCTGTGTCTGAGGCATATTTGTCAATTTACTCTTTTACCACTAAACCTCCCCCAACCTCCCAGAATCCATGACCAATCTGAGGGAGTGAATGAAGATAGAGACCCAGCTGGTTCTCATACTCTTAGGAAAGGTGATTCTCCTGACGTGTTCCTGTGTAATAGGAACACGACCAGTCCAGCTCCAAAAATTACATATTCATAAAGTTGCTTATAAGCAATCCCCACAAACATATTAGAACATCTTTCACAATCCCCACCGCATTTAACCACTTCCATCCCTGCAACAGCGGACATCCCATAAGCAACATGGGCAGCAGCAGGAGACAAGGAAGGAGGGAGCTGTGAGGTTGCCCCTTACCTCCAGTCTGGGGATATGTAAAAAATTTTCTTTTTTTTTTTTTTTGAACACTTTACGAATTTACATGTCATCCTTGAACAAGGGCCGTGCTAATCTTCTCTGTATCGTCCCAATTTTAGTATACGTGCTGCCAAAGCAAGCACTATTAATATCCCACCTTCTGGAGGGCAAGTATCTTTTGTTTTTGTTTTTAATAGAGATGGGGTGTCACCATGTTGGCCAGGCTGGTCTCGATCTCCTGACCTCAAGTGATCCACCCATCCCAGCCTCCCAAAGTGCTGGGATTACAGGCCACTGCGCCTGGCCTACAGTCTGGGGATATGTAACTGTGATCAACTAATCTTGGCTAAGCTAATCTTAGCTGGTTCGTGTGAACTTCGTGGCTTCTTCTTTTTTTTTTTTTTGAGATGGAGTTTTGCTCTTGTTACCCAGGCTGGAGGGCAATGGCGCCATCTCAGCTCATCGCAACCTCCGCCTCCTGGGTTCAGGCAATTCTCCTGCCTCAGCCTCCTGAGTAGCTGGGATTACAGGCACACGCTACCATGCCCAGCTAATTTTTGTATTTTTAGTAGAGACGGGATTTCACCATGTTGACCAGGATGGTCTCGATCTCTTAACCTCGTGATCCACCTGCCTTGGCCTCCCAAAGTGCTGGGGTAACAGGCTTGAGCCACCGCGCCCGGCCTGTGGCTTCTTGAAGCATAGACACCCACCTGTGGGCCCTGGAACTGTCTCAAATAGACCAGGAAACTGTCAATATCTCCCCTACAGTCTGCTGATCTAGATGGTGTAAATACTATGGCCCTAGGACTCCCGTTTCCAAAGACAGACTGTAAAACTGAAAGATTAAACAATAACAATAATAACAATAATCATTAAAGGGTACATACAGTCACTGGACAGAGAGTTCACCAGCAAACGGGCTCTCCAAGAGCAAACGAAAGGACGAAAAGCACAAGTCTCGCTCCCTGCAGCCCTCTGCACAAGCCAGGCCCTGTCAAACTCACCAGAATTCCAATAAACATGCCCCCATTTAAACTTACTCTAACATTTTCACATTTATTCACAATGCATCAGCATGTCCAAATGTCCTTCACTGAAGACATTGTCACTGTCTCTTGGTGATGTTCTTTAGCAGCAGCTTGGCTCTGTGAGACAAACTCAGCAGCTACACACACAGACACAGACGCAGATGCAGTACGTGCAACCTGGCGCTGCTGGTGATGACAGGCACGGCACAGGGTGTGCAGCATTCCCAGAACCAGCACACGCCATCTTGAGAGCTGTTCTCCTGCCGATGTGCTCTCAAGTTTTTCTATGTTTAACACGGCTTCACCCTGAAACCCACCAGCCCACCACAATGTCCCTCGTTCTCTGCCCTGCTTGATGACAGTGAGCCGGAAGAGTCGCTGAAGCCATGTGCAGGCCAAGCGAATGCCATTGTGCCATGCAATTTACCTTATCTTCAGTCGGTTTCTTGGGGACAGCTTTCACTTCCTTGTGAACGCTAGAGGAGTGGCGCCTGCTAACTGGCAGTGCAGCGTCAGGAGACCTGGTCAAGAGCAAGGCATTGACCTCTAGCTCCCAACACCCAGGTCGGAGCAGCGGTTATAACTTGGAGGGAGCGGGGGTAGAGACCTCCAGCTAATTTCTCTATGGGCCAGAGAGGTGTCATTTCCAGGCAGCACCGCAAACGGAGCCTCAGGCCAGCCCCACCTAGGAGGGAACACATGCACCCCAAAGCACCAGTTTGAACAGGCAAGTAGCACAAGGAAATTAGACAGCATGTGCTCCTCAATAACGTGTGGGAAGACCCAGGTCCCAGCAAAGCTGCAGAAGCTGCAGGCTCCGCTGCCATCTGAGTTGAGGCAGAGGCTACTCCTAGCCTCCGGGCCTCAAGAGGGTTAAAAACTTGCTCTCGGATCCATGGCTTCATTCCAAAGGGTCTCCGTTAACACCAGAGGTCTCCTGATATCTCACTCTCTTTAATAGATTTTTCCCATTGACGTCTGAGTTTATTGACTATCATTTCCTTTTCTGCAGGGGCGCTATTTTCTGGGTCACTGATCCAACCAACTTAAAAGGGGTTGCATTGATTAGGTTTTATTGGTGGTGACTTGCACAGAGATGGGCTGACTTGCTCCTACCTGCTAACAGCTCCTTTGTTTCCCCTCCCAGCCCCCACCCACCCTGTTGACTTATGAAAGGGACAAAGTTGGAGCACTTAGGTGGTGAGCTTTATGAAGTGCTGGGGAACTTCTGGCTGTATTGCCTCAAGGTTTCTGCAGTGTTAGGGTAAAGTCCATTAAAAAAAAAAAACCTCTAAAGAATTTCTGTTCACAGAGCTGGAGTAAAAATGGAAGCAAGTCCAGGGAGTCATCCATTCATTTAGTGAGCCTTTCCCAAGCACCTACTATGTGGGATAATCATAAATAACACCTTAGTGACATTGGCAGATCTCAAAACTCTTTTGAACAGATGCTCTCACTTGATGCTTGTAACTCTGAGTGATAAACAGAATGATTATTATTCTCACTTCGTGGATGACAAACCAGAAGCAAAGAGAAGAAACACTTCCTAAATCACATAGTTAGCTAATGGCAAACTCAAAACTTTAAACAGGCCGGGCGCGGTGGCTCACGCCTGTAATCCCAGCACTTTGGGAGGCCGAGGCGGGTGGATCATGAGGTCAAGATATCAAGACCATCCTGGTCAACATGGTAAAACCCTGTCTCTACTAAAAATACAAAAAAATTAGCTGGGCATAGTGGCGCATGCCTGTAATCCCAACTACTCAGGAGGCTGAGGCAGGAGAATTGCCTGAACCCAGGAGGCGGAGGTTGCAGTGAGCCGAGATGGCGCCATTGCCCTCCAGCCTGGGTAACAAGAGCTAAACTCTGTCTCAAAAAAACAAAAACTTTAAACAGAGGGTTGTTTGACTCCAGAGTCTCCATCCTTCTCTACTGAGAGCTCAAGGGGCTCCCAAGAATAATTAGGCACATTTTTTTTTTTTTTTTTGAGGTAGAGTCTCACTTTGCTGCTCAGGCTGGAGTGCAGTGGTGCAATCTTGGCTGAATACAACCTCCACCTCCCAGGGTCAAGCCATTCTCTTGCCTCAGCCTCCTGAGTAGCTGAGATTACAGGCATGTGCCACCACCATGCCCAGCTAATTTTTGTATTTTGATTTTTAGTAGAGATGGGTTTCACCATGTCAGCCAGGCTGGTCTCGAACTCCTGACCTCAAGTGATCTGCCCACCTCAGCCTCCCAGAGTGCTGGGATTACAGGCATGAACCACCACTCCCGGCCAGCAAAATTCATATTTGATGTAGGTATATGATTACTGATGCATATACTTATGCATGTGCAGTGCATGTACCACGAATTGACAAGGCAGGGATGGGAGAAGAAGTGGTAGTGGGAATCCTGGAGGCATCTAATTCAACCCCCAAAACTTACAGATGAGAAAAAGTGAGTCCCAGAGATGTAAAATAGCATGTGGATCAGCATTCATGCACTCATTCATTCATTCATTCATTCAGTGTGCCAGGTACTTGTATTTGGTCTCACTAGAGCCTAAGAGGGTTCAGCAGAGGAGTGGCCGGTTGCCTGCAGGAACACTCCTCTATATAGAGATAACTTCTGTCCAGGGAGCCTTTGATCCTTCCCTACTCTGAGTCACTGATCTCTTTTCACCGCGGGCCCACCCCAGTCCCTTATCACATCCAGAGTAGCCCATTTCCAACCAGGACCCCAAAGCTCCAAGCCCCAACTTGGTCTTGGTTCAACATTGGAATGCCCCTCCAGTCCCGCTTTTCCCCTCATCCTGTGCTGCTCAAGCTCACGTAAACCTTGTCTAAAAGGACAGCTGGGCCAGACACGGCCGAGGCAGGCGGATCACCTGAGGTCAAGAGTTCCAGATCAGCCTGGCCAACAAGGTGAAACTCCATCTCTACTAAAAATACAAAAATTAGGCCAGGTGCAGTGGCTAATGCCTGTAATCCCAGCGCTTTGGGAGGCTGAGGTGAGTAGATAACCTGAAGTCAGGAGTTTGATAACAGCCTGGCCAACATGGTGAAACCCCGTCTCTACTAAAAACACAACAATTAGCTGGGTGTGGTGGCGGGCGCCTGTAATCCCAGCTATGCGGGAGGCTGAGGCAGGAGAATCTCTTGAACCTAGGAGGGGGAGGTAGCAGTGAGCCAAGATTGTGCCATTGCATTCCAGCCTGGACAACAAGATCAAAACTCCATCTTAAATAAATAAATAAATAAATAAATAAATAAATAAATAAATAAGCTGGGCGTGGTGGTGCGTGCCTCTAGTCCCAGCTATTCAGGAGGCTGAGGCACCAGAATTGTTTGAACCTGGGAGGCAGCGGTTGCAGTGAGCCGAGATCACACCACTGCACTCCGGCCTGGGCAATAGAGAAAGACTCTGTCTCAGAAAAATATATAAAAAATAAGGCCGTGTGCAGTGGGTCACGCCTGTAACCCCAGCACTTTGGGAGGCCGAGGCAGGCAGATCACCTGAGATCAGGAGTTTGAGACCAGCCTGGCTAACATGGCAAAATCCTGTCTCTACTAAAAATACAAAAATTAGCCAGGCATGGTGGTGGGCACCTGTAGTCCCAGCTACTCGGAAGGCTGAGGCAGGAGAATCGATTGAACCTGGGAGGCAGAGGTTGCCGTAAGCCGAGATCGCCCCATTGCACTCCAGCTGGGGTGTCAAGAGCGAAACTCTGTCTCAAAATATATATATATAAAATAAAAAATAAAAATAAATAAATTAATGAAAGGACAGCTACAGCTACCAGAGCCCTTCTGAAAGCAAAATGCCAACATGCGAAGAACAAGGATGAATTGCTAGAATTCAATTCAGCCGCCACAGGGGTGAGAAGTATGCATTTGCAGGGGTGAATATTAGCATAATGACTTTGGCACGGGAGAGATGGGATGCTGAGGAACTGTGTGCATGTCTGTGTGCCTGCATCTGAGACCTGTGCAGTTCATCCTGTCCATTCTCCTGATCGTGTGCTCATTCATTTGTTCAGCAAGCTTCTAGTCCAGTATCTCCTGTGAGGAAAGGACTACGCTAGGATCTGGTGATTCAGAGATGAATAAGACACAGTCTCCACCCAAGAGAAATTCATGGCTGAATGTGGGAGAAAAACACATGTGCAAAGAATTACAGCTCAGTGTGGTGAGCACTATAGTCAAGATATTTGCAAGAGGTGGCTATGCGCGGTGACTCATGCCTGTAGTCCCAGCACTTACATTGAGGCAGGCGGATCACTTGAGGCCAGGAATTTAAAACCAGCCTGGCTAACATGGTAAAATCCTGTCTCTACTAAAAATATAAAAATTAGCTGGGTGTGGTGGCATACACCTGTAATTCCAGCTATTTGGGTGGCTGAGGCACAAGAATCACTTGAACCTGGGAGGCGGAGGCTGCAATGGACTGAGATGGTGCCACTGTACTCCAACCTGGACAGCAGAGCAAGACTCTGTCTCAAAAAAAAAGAAAAAGAAAAAAGAAAAAGATATTTGCAAGGGAGAGGAAATGGGAAAGCACATCATTAAAAACAAAGTCTGAGCTGAGGGCATAACAAGGACAAATAAGGGTTCACCAAGTAGACCAAGAGTGGAGGAGGGCCGGGTGCGGTGTCTCACGCCTGCAATCCCAGCACTTTGGGAGGCTGAGGTGGGCGGATTGCTTGAGATCAGGAGTTCAAGACCAGCTTGGCCAACATGGCAAAACCCTCTCTCTACTAAAAATACAAACATTTTAGCCAGGTGTGGTGGTGGGCACCTGTAATCCCAGCTACTCAGGAGGCTGAGGCAGGAGAATTGCTTGAACCTGGGAGGTGGAGGTTGCAGTGAGTTGAGATTGTGCCACTGCACTCCAGCCTAGCGACAGAGTGAGACCCCATCTCAGGAAAAAAAAAAAGGAGTGAAGGAGGATGTTCCAAGCAGTAGAGAGAAACAAGCAAGGTGTGGAGTTTTCTTGGAACCAGAACAGTCAAGTTCAAGGGAGGGAGAGCGAGGAGCCCGCAGAGATGGGCCAGGAGATTGCAGTGGGCAGCCTCTGCTGCTGGAGGCTGGGACTGGGGGAAGCCTGGTCTCCAGGAGGGCCAAGCTGGGTGACAAAAGCTGGGTGACACAAGGTGGAAGGAGGGAACGTTCTTTCTCAAATCTGGCCAACGAGACCAGTTGTTTTTCACAGAAGAGTCCCAAAGATGGGCCCTTATTTTTTGGGCCACCATAACCAGGCTCAAGTGTGAAACATGTTCCCTTGGAGAGAAGTCCTCTCCCAGCTCCACCAGATTTCAACCTTCTGCATCCCTCTGTCTTCCCCACTCTCTCCTTCAGGCCCCTGTAATGCAAAATGTGTGTTTTGTTCCCTCTAAATGAGAGAATTAAATCATCTGAATTAAATAAATGTCTTCTCCTAGGCAGGAAGCTTGGCACATTTCAGAGAGAATTCCAGCAAAGCCTCCAGAAACAAATAGAGGGCCTGAGATCCACCCAAATGAGCAACAGCTAAAAGGGTCGGCCCGTTACCAGAGCCCATTTTCTTTGCATAAATCTGCAGCAATCAAGGGACGTGCATTATAAAAACACATGAAGGCTGCTCAGCGGAGGAACAGCAGCAAGTGTTTGCCAGGTACTCCCGCCAGAGAGATGAGTCCCTGCGCTCTACATACCACACACTGCACATGTGTGCCCACGCGGGCCCCCAGAAAGCACCAAATCCCAACTCCGAAGGGAGAAGAACGTTTCTGGGCTCTGTTTTAGGGTAGTTCTCATACACTCACACACACGCTCATATCCACTTACACACATCTCCCACATCACACATATGTACACATACACACAATCACACCCATGCACAAGGACACCCATCGTAAGTACATACACATCTCGTACATAACCCATACATATGCTGACACATACTCATACACCTCACACTCACAAACACAGTCATAACCACTTGTACATACACACAGCTCACACCACAAATAGACCCACTCATGCACAAACAAACATCTCACACATTCACTCACACACTCACTCACACACTTCCCACTCACAAACACACCATTACACCCTACACTCACACGTGCATATGCACACATAAACACACATCTCACACAGACACCACACACATACACTCTCACACCCATACATTCACACATTTTCTGTGCTCCAGGAAAGCAGTACTTTTTTCTTTTTTTTTTTTTTTTGAGACAGAATCTTGCTCTGTCACCCAGGCTGGAGTGCAGTGGCATGAGCTCAGCTCACTGCAACTCCGGGGTGCAAGCGATTTTTCTGCCTCAGCCTCCTTCCCAAAGTAACTAGGACTTACAGGTGTACACCACCATGCCCAGCTAATTTTTTAATATTTTTAGTAGAGACAGGGTTTCATCATGTTGCACAGGCTGATCTTGAACTCCTGACTTCAAGTGATCTGCCCACCTTGGCCTCTCAAAGTGCTGAGATTGCAGCATGAGCCACTGTGCCCAGCCAAAACTGGCACATTCTATGTTAAGGTGCCAGATGTGTATGGATGAGAGGACCTTCTGTCACACCGGCAAGGCTTGTGGGTGATGGCCTTTGCTGCTCAGCACAACATAGTGTTTAGATGACATCAGTTCTATTTCCTGTCCCTAAAACTAAAAGTGAACACTAAAAGTTTACTGCTTTACCAAGATGCCTTTTATGTACATCATATTGGACTCTATGTACATTTTATTGGATTAGAAATCTGCCCAGAAGTGTACCCAGTGTAAGTCTGATGCCTTTTCGCAAAGATCATTTCCAGATCAAGAGGCAGAACATGTCCTCAACCCCAGAGGCTCCCATGTGCCTCCTTCTAGAGGTAACTACTCTCCTGGATGCTTCTTCTCCTTCTCCTCCTCCTCCTCCTCCTCCTCCTCCTCCTCCTCCTCCTCCTCCTCCTCCTCCTTCTTCTTCTTCTTCCTTTTTTTTTGAGACAGAGTCTCACTGTTGCCCAGGGTGCACAGCAATAAATGGCATGATCTCAGCTCACTGTAACCTCCACCTCCCAGGTTCAAGCCATTCTCCTGCCTCAGCCTCCCGAGTAGCTGGGAGTACAGGCACCCATGATCACACCCAGCTAATTTTTGTATTTTTGTAGAGATGGAGGTTTCACCAAGCTAGCCAACCTGGTCTTGAACTCCTGATCTCAAGTGATCTGCCTGCCTCAGCCTCCCAAAGTGCTGAGATTACAGGCATGAGCCACTGTACCTGGCCCACTCTCCTGGCTTCCAATAATAATAGCACAGATTAGCTTTGCCTGGTGTTGAACTTTATATAAATGTAAGTAGAGGTGCACTTGGATGTCCATGACGACATCCACCTCAGGAAACTGAGCACACTGCTGCTGCAGGAAACAAGAGCCAACAGGACCACCAGCCTCTCTAGAAGCCAGACTTTATGCTGCAAGACGTGGGCCCTGGAAAAAGGGATGCCGTGTACCACTTAGACTCTTTCCTCCTTGAGCATTTGTTCAAAGTGCATTGAGACTCAGGAGATCCAGATGAGAGGCCCAGTTCTGCTGCCAACTCCCTGGTAACTCTGGTAAGTCACTTTGCCCCTCACCTGTACAGTAGGGGTGAGAATGATAATAACTGAGGTCTCTTGAGCACTTGCTAGACGCCAAGGACTGCTCCTACTCACTTATCCTCTAGGCCAGGGATCAGCAGTTACGGCCTCCTACTGTTTGTGTACAGCCTGCAAGCTGAGTCATTCTTACATTTTTTAAAGGTTTGAAAAAAATCAAAAGTATAATACTTCACGGCCAGGCCTGGTGGCTCATACATGTAATCCTAGCACGTTGGGAAGCCTAGGTGGGAGAACTCCTTGAGGCTACGAATTCGAGACCAGCCTGGGCAATGTAGCAAAACCCCTGTCTCAACAAAAAATTTAAAAATTATCCAGGTATGCTGGCTCGTGCCTGTAGCCCTAGCTACTTGGGAGGCTGAGGCAGGAGGATCACTTGAGCACAAGAGTTCCAGCTAGCAGTGAGCTATGATGGCACCACTGTATCCTAGTCTGAGCAACAGAATGAAGCCCTGTCTCTCTCATTTTTTTTTCTTTGAGGCAGGGTCTCACTCTGTCACCCAGGCTGGAGTGCAGTGGTACAATCTTAGCTCACTGCAACGTCTGCCTCCTGAGTTCAAGCTATTCTCCTCCCTCAGCCACCCACATAGCTGGGACTATAGGCACATGCCACCACACCCGGCTAATTTTCATATTTTTAGTAGAGATGGGTTTTCATCATATTGACCAGGCTGGTCTCAAACTCTTTACCTCAAGTGATTCACCTGCCTTGGCCTCCCAAAGTGTTGGGATTATAGGGGTGAGCCACTGTGCCCAGCCGACCCTGTCTCTAAAAAAATGAATAAATAAATAACTATTGGGTACTAGGCTTAGTACCCGGGTAATGAAATAATCTGTACCACAAACCCCCATAACACGAGTTTACCTACATAACAAACCTGCACATGTACCCCTGAACCTAAAATTTAAAAAAAGGAATAATAATTTGTGACATATGAAAATTACATGAAATTCAAATGTCAGTGTCCATAAATAAAGCTTCGTTGGAACACAGTCGTGCTCATTCATTTACATCTATGGCTGCTTCTGGAGTAGGTATGACAGAGATCTTATGGCCTGTAAAGGCTAAAATATTTACTACCTGACCGTCTATAGAAAAAGGTAGCCAGGCGTGGTGGTGCGTGCCTGTAGTCCCAGCTACTGCAGAGGCTGAGGTGCGAGGATCATTTGGGTCCAGGAGTTCTGGGCTGTAGTGCACTATGCTGATCCGGTGTCCACACTAAATTCGGCATCAATATGGTGACCTTCCAGGAATGGGGTACCACCAGGTTGCCTGAGGAAGGGTAAACCGGCCCAGGTCAGAAATGGAACAGGTCAAAACTCCCGTACTGATCAGTAGTGGGATCACACCTGTGAATAGCCACTGCACTCCAGCCTGGGCAACATTGCGAGACCTCTTCTCTTAAAAAAAAAAAAAAAAAAAAAGGGCCAGGCGCGGTGGCTCAAGCCTGTAATCCCAGCATTTTGGGAGGCTGAGGAGGGTGGATCACGAGGTCAAGAGATCGAGACCATCCTGGTCAACATGGTGAAACCCCGTCTCTACTAAAAATACAAAAAATTAGCTGGGCATGGTGGCGCGTGCCTGTAATCCCAGCTACTCAGGAGGCTGAGGCAGGAGAATTGCCTGAACCCAGGAGGCGGAGGTTGCGGTGAGCTGAGATCGTGCCATTGTACTCCAGCCTGGGTAACAAGAGTGGAACTCTGTCTCAAAAAAAAAAAAAAAAAAAAAAAAGAAAGAAAGAAAGAAAAAGAAAGTTAAGAAGGAAAAGGTAGCCACCAGTCCGGGTGTGGTGGGTGAGTCGCATCTGTAATCCCATCACTTTGTGAGGCCAAGGCAGGCTGATCACTGGGGTTAGGAGTTCAAGACCAGCCTGGCCAACATGGTGAACCCCATCTCTACTAAAAATACAAAAATTAGATGAGTGCAGCGATGGGTGCCTGTAATCCCAGTACTTGGGAGGCTGAGGCAGGAGAATCATTTGAATCCAGGAGGCGGCAATTGCAGTGAGCCAAAATCACTCCATTGCCCTTCAGCCTCGGTGACAAGAGGGAAATTCCATCTCAAAAAAGAAAAGAAAAGAAAAGAAAAACGTGGCTGACCCTTTGTCTAAACTGTGTTCTAGCTCCCCTCTCACTCTAGACATTCTTTTTATCATCCTCATGGACCAGATGCAGAGAAGTTAGATCACCTGCCGGGGAACCAATATTGGGGTGGTAGCAAGCGGGCTGGCTTCAGTCTACTTCTGTCAGGAAACGCCCTGCGTGAGGCTCTCTGAAGTGGTGGGCATAGCAATGCTTTGCAAACTGCAGAGAAGTTTACAAATGTGAGATCCATACCTCCCTTACCTCCTGGTAGGCATCAGTGACTGCATCTACACTCACTTCCCAGATCAAAATGCCCCAACACCCTACACATACCACACCCAGCCCAAAGACCTCCTGATGTGGTTAATTAGTGCTTTTCTACACACTTCTACTTTGGAAGGAGAGGGTTGGGTCTACTGTTCGTGGCCTGTTGTCATAATTGGTCTGTGTAGTGCCCTGTTCTTAGTTTCATTCATTCATACATTCCCTTTTTTTTTTTGAGACAGGGTCTTGCTCTGTCACCCAGGCTGGAGTGCAGTGGTTCACTGCAGCCTTGACCTCGTGGGCTCAAGCAATCCTCTCACCTCAGCCTCCTAAGTTGCTGGGACTACAGGGGTGTGCCATTGTAATTTTTTTCATTTTTTTATAGAGATGGGGTCTCACTGTGTTGCCCAGGCTGGGCTCAAAGTGCTGGAATTATAGGCATGAGCCACTGCACCCAGCCTGTTTGCTGAGTTCTTTCAGGATGTGTAGTTATTTCATAGGCATGGGGTTTATTTTTATTTTATTTTATTTATTCATTTATTTATTTGGGGGGAAAAAAGGGAATGGAGTACAGTGGGTCAATCATGGCTCACTACAACCTCCACCTTCTGGTTTCAAGTGATTCTCCTGTTTCAGCCTCCTGAGTAGCTGGGATTACAGGCATGTGCCACCACACTTGGCTAATTTTTGTATTTGTAGTAGAGACAGGGTTTCAATATGTTGGCCAGGTTAGTCTCGAACTCCTGACCTCATGATCCACCTGCCGTGGCCCCCTAAACTGCTGGGATTACAGGCATGAGCCACCGCACCCGGCCTGGCATGGGGTTTATTTTCATAAATAGTATTGTGTTATATATCTCCTTATTTCCTACTATTGTTTCCCTCTGCAACTTTTTTTTTGCTCTTTTCCTTTCCTGTCAAGGTAAAACACATATACAGTGAAGTGAGTAATGGGCACTGATCTGAACTGTGCAATTTTTAGCCTATATATACATCTGTGTAATCACCACCGAGATCAAAATATAGAATATCTCCAGCACCTCAAGCACATTTCCCTTGTGTCCCTTCCCAGTCAATAAACTGCCCCCTTCCCTGCCTGAGGCACCGACTCTTCCAGCGCCGTCGCCACCGTTAGTTGGATTTTTTCTTGAACTTCCTTTGCATGGAATCGCACCCGTTTTTCATGTCTTGTTTCTTTTGCTCAGCTTGTCTGGGAGACTCCCCTATGTCACTATGGGCAGTGAGAAGCTGTACTATTTGCTGTTGTGGAGCACTACGTCGTTGAGATCTATCCGCAGGGCTCTGCGTACAGGTGTCAGTTGCTTCTTGCTGCTACCTGGCACCCCTTGGTGTTTCCACCCGTTTGACCTCTCCACTCTCCCAGTGAGGAACACCCAGGGTGCCTCCTGTGAGGCTGCTCTGATCATCCCCATCCACATCTCCTTACGGAGCCGTGTGGACATTTCACTGGATAAATACCTAGGAACAGAATCTCTTGGGCACAGGGAATCGACTGTGCCCCAGCAACTGACAAACGGCTGAAATTGAGCAGCTCTTTCCCATGTCTACCAAGGCAGGAGTAGGGAGAAGGGAAGAAGAGCTGCTCTGGTGATCCTCCTCTGACCCCACTCTCCCCTCCAGCTTGCCCTCCAGGAAAACCTTTCAGCTCCTCCACTTCGCCCTCTTGCAGGACGCAGCTAAGCGCTTTGCTTCCTGAATGTCGCTGCCTCCGCGGCAGCCCGCACCATCCTGCTGCATTATAACAGGACGATAATCAATGAACTGCTAACTCTATTGCAATAAAGGAGCGAGCCCAACCTTATATAATTCTTTTTAATTGTTTTCTCACATTACAAGGGTTTTTTCTTTTCTTTCTTTTTTTTTTTTTTGCTAAACTTATTCCGCAGTAAGTTATGTCGTTTAATTTCTCAAAGTGCTAATAATTTAATTGCTTCCTTCCTGCAGACAAAGTGCTTGTACTGTCCTCCCCCGCCCCCCCGCCCCCCAGCTTGGAGATTATAAAACGGAGTTGGCAGGAATACCTAAGAGGAGAGTCTTTTTGGCGGCAGGATTTGATGGGAAGCAGCTTTCTCAGAAGTCAGTATGCAGAGCTGGGAACCTGGCTTAGGACTTCAAAGGGGCATGGGGCCCAGCCAAGACTGCCTAACTTGAGAGGGTTTATGATAATCATAGGGGAGGGGAAAGGGAAGAGCTGAGATTAGAGAGGCTGGATAATGGTGAGGAGCATTGAACATGGAGCTTCCCATCCTGAAAGGCTATCAGGGAAGCTGGGCTCCATCTGCAGCAGGAGGGATTTAGATCAGACTGGTAGGTGGGGTGGGGGCATTCCTGAGTCAGGACTTTGAGGTGCTGCCTGGACCTGGACAGAGCAGGGAAGTGACATCTGATGACAGGAACTAGCATTTATTGAGCCCTCACTGAAACCCTGAGCTTCCCTAGAATATCTCATTTTAACTGCACACCCAGCTCTCTAAGGCAGGTACTAGTAGCATTGCTGTTTTACAGATGAGGAAACTGAGGCATAGAAAGGTTCACTTGCTCAGGCCGGGCGCAGTGGCTCACACCTGTAATCCCAGCACTTTGGGAGGCTGAGGCCGGCAGATCACAAGGTCAGGAGTTCAGTTCGAGACCAGCCTGATCAACATGGTGAAATCCTGTCTCTACTAAAAATGCAAAAAACAATTAGCTGGGCATGGTGCACCTGTAATCCCAGCTACTTGGGAGGCTGAGGCAAGGGAATTGCTTGAACCAGGGAGGTTGGAGGTTGCAGTGAGCCAAGATCATGCCACTGCACTCCAGCCTGGGTGACGGAGAGAGACTCTCGGAAAAAAAAAAAAAGGAAAGGTTCACTTGCTCAAGACCCCATAGCTTGTTGGTGAATGATGAGTTGAATGATGGCATCACATCTTATGTGGCAAAAGGGGGACCTATAGGCTGCAAGGGACAGGATCAGGGATGAACTACTCTTGAAGATTCCCAAGGCAGTGACCTCCTTCCTCTTGTCTAGGGTCTGATTGAGTCAGAATTGTTTTAACCTACCCATGCCCCCAACCCCGCCCCCGACCTCAGTGACTCCCATGATCTATAGATTATAATCCAAAAACACGATCTTCAAAATACTCACACTCCCTAGCCTGAGGGTAGGAATTTTGAGGACTACCCCCAGATTTGTCACTCCCCTAGGATTTCCTTTCTGGCTCCTGCACCTTGGCAATGCTGCTTCTTTAAATCTGGGACGTTTTCCCCTCTCCTAGGATGGAATTTCATTCATCCCATGAGGGCTGGCTCAAATGCCTCCTCCCCACCTCCCAAGCTGAGCCCCTCTTCTGAATCTCTAGGACATTCAGAGCACACTTCTGCTGGAGGGAGACCTGATCTGCAGGGTTGCTGGCCTGAGCTCACTCAGTTGACTCCTCTTGCTGCTCACTAGCTCTGTGACTTGAGGAAAATCACTTAACTTCTCTGCGTTGTATACATACATGATGTAGAATAAATGAATAGCACCTGCAAAGCATTTATGCTGGCACACGATGAAGGCTGAAAGAAAGATTTGCTGTTGTTCTTGACTGTCATTGGCCCTGTATTCTCATCTCCTAAACAGTGCCTGCCTGGCATGTAGCAGTTGCTCAATAAATAAATAAAATGGAAACAATGAAGAACTACCTCCCCCCTCTACCCCAGTCCCAGGAATGCTCCTGTTTGGAATCCCAAGTTGAAATCCCAGGTATAACACCTATTTTCAGTTTCCATTACCCTAGTATTTCCTCTGGAAGGCAGGCCCCAAGGATTCTGCCTAAATTAAGGCCCTATGCTTCCCTCACCTGCCCACAAGGACTGAGCAACAGAAGGCATCCTGAATCGGCAGCCACTAGGCGTAGAGAAGCCAGAGCCTCACCAGCAGCCCCTTTCTTTCTCACCTTCCTTTCTCTGGCTCTGGCTGTTATCTCTGTTATTCAGAACTAGGATTCCTCAGCTGGGCCTCTGCCTCCTTGCCCTGTGCCTCTGAATACGAGTGCCTGGGACAGACCTCAGGTCTCTTGTTCTCGGTCCACTGAATCTACTGATACACTAGACAGAAGTTCAGAGGCATTCAGGCTCCAACTGCCATTCCTGGCTATGTGAGTCAGTCAAGTCACCTAACCTTTCTGAGCCTCCAGGCTGTGGTACAATAATATAGAGGGCTGGGTGAGACTCCACAGCGCAAAGCCACAGAGAGACAATTCTGATGGGCTCCCTTCCCTGTAGCAGCGGCCTGCCCTGGAAGAGAGAACAGAGCAGGGTCAGAGCTGAATGCCTTGACGTTGCCAGAGTTTGAGAACCTGAGGGGACCAGGGAAGAGAGGTGGGCTACAGAGCCATGGAAAAGTGAGTGACTTGGAGGCATGAGCAGACACCCTCCTACCATGGGGACAAGCAGGGTGCCAGGAGTGTGGCTCAAAGCTGCCATGTTTCCCCCTCACATGCAGTTGCTGAAATTGGGTTGGACAAAGAGCACACCTCACACCCTCAGCCCTGTCTGAGCAGCAAAAGTAAGCTTTGTAACTCCTAGAGAGGGCCAGCAGGACCCAAACTCACAAGTGCCCCCTCCCTCTACCCCAGGGAGACCCACGTATACCAGTGACCCCTCTGCACGAGGCCGTGGTTCTGAAGTCTCCATCCTCGGCAGACAGCAGCAGAGACCAAGTGAGGGTGTAGCACCCAGAATGATGGAACTTCGAAGATAAGTCAGTGCTAAACAGAGCAGGAACTCAGAGCCTCTGAAGGCTAGAACGGGAACGCCTCCCGGAGTGCCTTCCTTGCCCTCCTGTTGACATGAACCTCTGCTGGGTTGCCTTTGGTGCTCAAACTTCAGTAATTAAAAAATGTTGTTATTGGCCGGACGCAGTGGCTCATGCCTGTAATCCCAGCACTTTGAGAGGCAGAAGTGGGCAGACCACGAGGTCAGGAAATCAAGACCATCCTGGCTAACATGGTGAAATCTACTAAAAATACAAAAAAATTAGCCGGGCGTAGGGCATGCACCTGTAGTCTTAGCTACTGGGGAGGCTGAGGCAGGAGAATTGCTTGAACCTGGGAGGTAGAGGTTGCAGCGAACCAAGATAGCACCAGTGCACTCCAGCCTGGATGACGGAGCAAGACTTTGTCTCGAAAAAAAAAGTTATTGTTATAACAGTGCACTGCCACCTCCCACCCACCTCCCCGACTAAACAGGAAGTGTCTGGCAGGTAGAGGCCTATTTTGCATCCCTATGGACAAACCCCTTCCCCCAGCACCCACTCACTCATTCCTTCACTCACAAATGTTTATTAAGCACTGACGCAGTTGCCAGGAGACCTGAGAGTTATTCTTTAGGGGTGTCAGCTGCTAAAGCTCCAGCACTTTGGCCTCCCAGCTTCCCAAACATAAAGTTTCCCCTGCTCCATCCCAGAGGGAGGACGGGGTCCAGCAGGGCCTGTAAGGAGAAGCCATGATCTACATGCTTGCAAAGGAAAACCAGTTCCCCCTTTTTCTTTCCCTCAGGTCCAGGGATGTGATGGCCCCACGGAAAATGCACAGGCAGGACTTGGAATCTACCGGGGAGTTAGCCCAGGCTGCATCCGGTAAAGCCCTGCCATCAAGACCAGGCCTGCGCCCAGGGAAACGTGTCCAAGGCCACCGATGTACAAAGGCCCAGGCAACCGGAGCTTCTGACCATCCAGGGTCTCTCTCTCTCTCTCTCACACACAGGGTCTCTCTCTCTCTCTCACACTGGCCTGGAATTACCCTCAACTTTGAGGCCAGCCAGCAGAGACAACAGACCTGGGGCCACAGAGCCACAATTCCAAAGAGAAAATTCCAAAGCAAATATCTCAAAGGTTTCCAAGGACTGTCTCCCCACTTCCCAAAACTCCCTTCCATACCACCCTGGAGTCTCCCCTCGCCAAACCCCCAATTTAACCTTGTGCTTCCCAGACTCCTGCCCTAGGTCCTGATATTAGGAGATATCCCTAAGCCCAGAATATCCTGCCCCTAGCCCCACACCCAAATCCTACCCACCTCAATGCTAGCTCCAATGCCACCTCCTCCAAGAAGTCTTCTCTGATCTTCTCTCCCTCCTTTAAATAATGAACTCCAGGCCTCTTCTGTGGCTGTGGTCAGGTATTTGGCTTCTGAAAGCAAACAAGACTGGCTTCCCAGGCTGACTCTACCACTTCCCAGCAAGGCAACCTTAGCAAGTTCCCTTCCTGCTTCCTGGCGGGCTGCCCTTGCCCCTGCCTTGCCCAGAGATACTTGACCACCTCCCTTGGGCTGCCCAACCTTCAACCTGGAATACTAGTATTTGTGAACTAGGTTCTCTGGCTGCAAACTTTTTCTGTTCGGGGCCAGAGAGTAAATATATCAGGTTTTTCAAGCCATACTGTCTCTCTTGCAACTACTCAACTCTGCTGTTATAACACAAAGCAACCTAAAATAATAAATAAGCATGGCTGTGTCCTAAGAAAATTATTTACTACACTAAAATTTGAATTTCTTGGTCAGGAGCAGTGGCTTATGCCAGTGATCCTAGCACTTTGGGAAGCCGAGGCGGGCAGATCACCTGAGCACAGGAGTTAGAGACCAGCCTGGGCAATGTGGCAAAAGCCCATCTGTACTAAAAATACCAAAATTAGCCGGGTGTGGTGGTGTGCACCTGTAGTCCCAGCTACTCAGGAAGCTGAGACACAAGAATCGCTTGAACCCAGGAGGTGGAGGTTGAATTGAGCCAAGGCATTCCAGCCTGCATGACAGAGCAAAACTCTATCTCCAAGGAAAAAAAACTGAATTTCTCATATTTTTCACATATCCAAAAATATTGTGTTTTTCAAATTTTTTTTTCAATCATTGAAAAAAAACACTTTGTATCTTCCAGGCCATACAAATCCTTCCATATCCTCCTGAGAGTAGTCTCTGGCTGCGAACTAAGTTCCAGAGGCTGCACAAAGCTGCTCCCTCTGATTCAGCCTCAGCAGCGAGTTTGCAAAGCCCTGACTGTTCCAGGGGCAGGCCTGGGTGCCAAAGGGAGCAAAGAAGTGAGGCACCCAGCCTGCCCTCTAGGAACTTCTAATCCAACGGGGGGACCCAAGAAAGATCCACAGAGGATTCAGTAGTAACACAAGGGGCCAGGCGCAGTGGCTCACACCTGTAATCCCAGCAGTTTGGGAGGTCAAGGCAGGTGGATCACCCGAGGTTGGGAATTTGAGACCAGTCTGACCAACATGGAGAAACCCCATCTCTACTAAAAATAAAAATTAGCAGGGCATGGTGGCGCATGCCTGTAATCCCAGCTGCTTGGGAGGCTGAGGCAAGAGAATTGCTTGAGCCTGGGAGGTGGAGGTTGCGGTGAGCCAAGATCGTGCCATTGCACTCCAGCCTGGGCAACAAGAGTGAAACTCTATCTCAAAAAAAAAAAAAAAAAAATAGTAACACAAGGTTGGGGAAGATCAACATCATGAAAAATACCTTATCTTTTCCTGTTTTTTTTTCTCTGAGATGGAGTCTTGCCCAGTCACCCAGGCTGGAGTGCAGTGGTGCAATCTCTGCTCACTGCAACCTCCACCTTCCAGGTTCAAGCAATTCTCCTGTCTCAGCCTCCTGAGTAGCTGGGACTACAGGCACGTGCCACCACGCCCGGCTAATTTTTTGTATCTTTAGTAGAGATGGGGTTTCACCATGCTGGCCAGGCTGGTCTCAAACTTCTGACCTCATGATCCATCCGCCTTGGCCTTCCAAAGTGCTGGGATTACAGGCATGAGCCACCTCACCCAGCCAGGACCTTATCTTTTCCAATGAACAAATATGTTTTTTTACAACTTACATTGATAAAACTGAAGGAGAGTGTTGGCTCCCTGGGAGAAGAAATGCACCGGGAGAGACTTCATGGAGGAAATGGCATTAGACATGAACTTAAAGGAACAGGAACTCCAGGACTAAAGTCATCACCCTTCGCTGTTTCCTCTTGAAAGGCAGCCCTCTGGCTTTAGCAAAGACACTGACTTATAGCTACACTCAGCCCCACGAACCTACAATGCCATCACCGATGGTGGGCTCCTTGGGCAGGGGCAAGGGCCTTCCTTACTTCCAAGCCTCTGGGCATGTTTCTGAGCCTAGCACATGTTTCTTTTGCGTGTTTTTGTAAATGCTTGTCGAGAATGAATTGAAGTTGGAGTTATGGGAGATGATGACAAAAACGATTCCCAATAGAAACTGGACAAAATGAGGCCAGGCATGGTGTCTCACGCCTGTAATCCCAGCAATTTGGGAGGCTGAGGTGGGCGGATCACTTGAGGTCCAGAGTTCGAAATCAACCTGGCCAAAATGACGAAACCTCTTCTCTACTAAAAATACCAAAATTAGCCAGGTGTGGTGGCATGTGCCTATAATCCCAGCTACTCAGAAGGCTGAGGCAGGAGAATCACTTGAACCTGGGAGGTGGAGGTTGTAGTGAGCTGAGATCATGCCACTGAACTCCAGCCTGGGTGATGGAGTGAGACTCCATCTCAAAAAAAAAAAAAAAAAAAAAAAAAAAAAAAAAATTGGGCTGGGCGCAGTGGCTCAAGCCTTAATCCCAGCACTTTGGGAGGCCAAGGCGAGTGGATCATGAGGTTAAGAGATCGAGACCATCCTGGTCAACATGGTGAAACCCCGTCTCTACTAAAAATACAAAAAATTAGCTGGGCATGGTGGCGTGTGCCTGTAATCCCAGCTACTCAGGAGGCTGAGGCAGGAGAATTGCCTGAACCCAGGAGGCAGAGGTTGCGGTGAGCCGAGATCGCGCCATTGCACTCCAGCGTGGGTAACAAGAGCGAAACTCCATCTCAAAAAAAAGAAAACAAAACTGGACCAATTAGGTCATTCTTTCCATTTTGTCCAGCTCCTCAGGCCCAGAAAGACATTTCCCAAGGAATAAGACAACTGTCTTGGCACAACCTTAGATGTATACAATGTTGTTTTAAGCAAATGCAACATAAAATGTGGATTCAGTGTCCTGTTTTCAACTCTGCAGGCACAGCTGAGACAATAAAAGCAGAGGTTTGGTTACTACCTTGTAGAAAGAAGGACAGAGGGGAAAACACAGAGAACAAAATGCCATTTAAAATCTTACCAGGCCTGGTATGGTGCTCACACCTGTAATCCCAGCACTTTGGGAGGCTGAGGTGGGTGGATCACCTGAGGTCAGGAGTTCAAGACCAGCCTGACCAACATGACGAAACCCCGTCTCTACTACAAATACAAAAATTAGCTGGCATGGTGGCTCATGACTAATCCCAGCTACTCGGGAAGCTGAGGCAGGAGAATTGCTTGAACGTGAGAGGCGAAGGTTGTAGTTGAGCCGAGATTGTACCACCACGCTCAAGCCTGGGCGACAAGAGTGAAACTCCATCTCAAAAATAAATAAAATAAAATCTCACAAAATGATCATGCCAAGTAAGGATCCTGCCTGGGAAAAGACGGGGTCAGAGAAGCCAGACAAAGAGAACTGATACAGAATGAACAGTACCCACTGGGGAGAGGGGAGCTCCAGAGGCCCATCTCCCTCCCAGCATGTGTTTGCATGGGGAGAGGGAAGGCATTTAAAGAGAGAGGAGTTGGAGCCTGGAGACTCCCACCCTGTGATGCACGTAAATTGAAGTAGGAGAGAGAAGGTGGCAGGCGGGAAAACAAGCCCCAGTGCCTGGCTCCACCTCAACCACTCACACAACCCGGCACTTCCCCAATCTGAGACTCAGTTCCTTTGTCTCTACCATGAAGCATTTGGCCCAGACAGATCTCTAAGGTGCCTCACGGCTCTAATATTCTCTGATTTGATGGCTTCAGCCTTCTGCAAATGTGCATAAAATAGATTCGTTTTAGCAGTAGTAAAAACAAAACTGAAAATCAGATTTATCATTTTAATTAAATATACTTTACATTCTCAATTTCTAGGGAGCAAAATGCTCCCCCCACTATCAGTTTCCCTTTGTGGGAGGCATTCAGGTCTGACACACAATTTAAGAAAATGCCAGGCTGGGCGCGGTGGCTCACGCCTATAGTCCCAGCACTTTGGGAGGCTGCGGCGGGTAGATCATGAGGTCAAGAAATCGAGACCATCCTGGTCAACGTGATGAAACCCTGTCTCTACTAAAAATACAAAAAATTAGCTGGGCATGGTGGCATGTGCCTGTAATCTCAGCTACTCAGGAGGCTGAGGCAGGAGAATTGCCTGAACCCAGGAGGCAGAGGTTGCGGTGAGCCGAGATGGTGCCATTGTACTCCAGCCTGTGTAACAAGAGCGAAACTCCGTCTCAAATGAAAGAAAGAAGGAAAGAGAGAGAGAGAGAAAGAAAGAAAGAAAGAAAGAAAGAAAGAAAGAAAGAAAGAAAGAAAGAAAGAAAGAAAGGAAGGAAGAAAATCCCAAACCACCCCATGTAAGATACACAATTAACAAGACCCTAGTAGGCATTTCTTAACAGGAAAGTGGGGCTTGTTGGTCGGGGGGGTTGGGGGTGGGGTGGGATGGGGAAGAACATAAAAAGGAAATGTCAAGAAAGGGAGGGTCATGTGGGATCAGGATACCGGAGAACGGGGATCAGGCTAGTAAGAACAACAGGCTACTGTCTTTACTAGCCCTCAGAAGTCACTATCTCTGGAACTCAATGGAGCTGGCAAGTCCAAAGCGGTGGTTTGGTTCCCTCTCCCTGGTGCCGTAATGCAAATTGCTCTCTGGACTTTAGAGTGCTCAACTAGAAAATGGAACTAAATACATCTACTTTGAGGAATGCTGGGAAATGTATTAAGATATCTGAAAAGGCTTAAGAAAACAATAAAGTGTAAAGCACACGTGCAAACACCGTATTTTTTTTTTTTGAGACTGAATTTTGCTCTTGTTGCCCAGGCTGGAGTGCAATGGCATGATCTCGGCTCACTGCAACCTCCACCTCCTGGGTTCAAGTGATTCTCCTACCTCAGCCTCCCAAGTAGCTGGGATTACAGGCATGTGCCACCACACCCGGCTAATTCTGTATTTTTAGTAGAGACAGGGTTTTGCCATGCTGGTCAGGCTGGTCTCGATCTCCTGACCTCAAATGATCCACCTGCCTCTGCCTCCCAAAGTGCTGGGATTACAGGTGTGAATCACTGCACCTGGCCCAAATACCATATTTTGGAAACTCAAATTGGGATCCAGAATGCCTGGTCCCTGTCTGGTTAGGTAATGTGTCCTCCCAGTATGCGTCCCCCTGACATCCTTTCTTTCTGCCATCCTCTTCTCCACCTAGGCACGTGGTCCCCACAAAGCAAGAGGAAAGCAGCCGCCCCTGCCCAGAAGGAACATCATTTCCTGGGCTCTGGGCTCAGTGGCTCCAGATCATAAATTAACAACCGTGGTTGTAAATTACCAGATAAATCTGGGCTGGGGTCGCCAGCAAGATAGATGAGAATCAACAGGAGAAATAAATCTACAGCAGCAGCTCCCTGAGTTTCAGGAAAGCCCTACAGCCTCAGGGCAGTCCGGGACTAGCCAGAGAGAAGAGTTTCTGTTTTGGATATAAAACGAAAAGGCTGGGTGCGGGGGCTCAGGGCATGGTTGCCTGAGCTCAGGAGTTAGAGACCAGCCTGGGCAACGTGGCAAAACCTTGACTCCACAAAACATACACACACAAAAATATTAGCTAGGCATTGTGGCATGTACCTACTGAGATCGTAGCACTGCATTCCAGCCTGAGTGACAGAGCAAGACCCTATCTTTTAGAAAAAAAAAAAAAAAAAATCAAGGCCAATGTGGTAGCTCACACCTGTAATCTCAACACTTTGAAGGGCCAAGGCAGGAAGATCCCTTGAGGCCAGAAGTTCAAGACAGCCTGGGCAACATAGCAAGACCCTGACTCTACCAAAAAAATTAAAATAATTTTTAAAAAAATCTCAGAAATAGCCGGACGACACCTGTAATCCCAGCATTTTGGGAGGCCGAGGCAGGTGGATCACGAGGTCAGGAGTCCGAGACCAGCCTGACCAACATGGTGAAATCCCATCTCTACTAAAAATTAAAAAATTAGGCAGGTGTGGTGGCGTGGGCCTATAATCTCAGCTACTCAGGAGACTGAAACAGGAGAATCGCTTGAACCCAGGAGGCAGAGGTTGCAGTGAGCTGAGATCGTGCCATTGCACTGAAATTCAGCCTGGGCAACAGAGCAAGACTCTGTCACACACACACACACACACACACACACACAACCCTCAGAAATAAAACCAGGAATTCTCCTCACTACCCACTACCACAATTCTCCCAAAAAGATTCAGGTAAGAGTTAAGTCCCCAGGCTTCTGCCAGCTCTGACAGAGCTGTTCCTGTGCCTGCCTTATCGAACTGGGGCGTCCACTCAGTTGCCCATTATTCCTGACAACAAGAGCAAATATAGATACTCTCAGAGGACTGAGGAAAGGGTAAGTGGAATAAGTGGTGTTTAATCTTTATCGAGAGGAATTGCTCTCCCTTAGCAGAGCCCCACCCAGCAGGCACTGTGGCCCCTCATCATTCAAGTCAAGGGGAGCATCCTGGACTCTCCCCAAATGGCACCAATTCCATTCTCATTCTTCAACTGCTGACATTTGTCCGTTTGTCTCTCTTCGACGGAAAGGGAAAAAAATGAAAAGGAAAAGAAAATGTTATATCCTGCAGCTTTTTGAGAGGGCCTGTCCTTGAGCTGGGGTGCTTCATGTAGAAGCAGAGAGGTTGAAATCTAACAGGGGGAGACAGAACAGGACAAGGAATCCTTTGCATTTTGGAGGGAGCCCTGAGCTGCTGCAAATAGCAAGTATGAAAAGCTAAAGTCACCAACACCTTCTAAAAATAAAACTTGCTCTCCCTGGGGCACCCTTGGTCGATGCCCTTCCAGCACTGGGCTCCAACATTTCCTCCTGGTACAATATTCCAGAAGAAAGGAGGATGCATTTATTTAGCCTTGTTTAAAAATATTAAAATGAAAGGCTGGCTCACGCCTGTAATCCCAGCACTTTGGGAGGCCGAGGTGTGTGGATCATCAGGTCAGGAGTTTGAGACCAACTTGGCCAACATAGTGAAACCCGTCTCTACTGAAAATACAAACAATTAGCTGGGCGTGGTGTCAGGCACCTGTAACCCCAGCTACTCAGGAGGCTGAGGCAGGAGAATCTCATGAACCAGGAAGGCAGAGAGCTGAGATGGCACCACTGCACTCCAGTCCAGGCAATAGTGTGAGACTGTGTTTCAAAAAAAAAAAAAAAAATTAAATTCCTAACTGCAGCTCTGTCAGCTCTGTTTGCCAGAGGAGATCCCTCAGGAGTCAGGCTGGGATAATCCGATCTTCTCCTGTTTCTCCCAAGATTCTTGAGGATGTCCAATCCCTGTACCACCCAAGGGAAAGAGTCCTTCTCTAGGACTTTTCTATGGAGACTGCTCTCCTCCTCCACAGGGTGCCCCTAGGAATCAAGCCAGACATCAGCTTTATCTGGGTGCTTCCTCTTTAGCCCAATATACTCCCAGCTAGTAGGCTGAGAGCCCCATTTCTTTGGAGTCTCAAGAGAGAGCTCAGGCTAAATAGAAGATGGAGACGAACAAGGGAAGTAGTTGCTTTACCTCCCTCCCCAGCACGTTCTCCAAAAGTGGTGCTTTTCCAACCATGTTGAAGGGACTATATATTGACAAGATATTTGTAAAGACATCTATAATTGGCCAGGCGCGGTGGCTCACGCCTGTAATCCCAGCACTTTGGGAGGCCAAGGCGGGTGGATCACAAGGTTAAGAGATCGAGACCATCCTGGTCAACATGGTGAAACCCCGTCTCTACTAAAAATACAAAAAATTAGCTGGGCATGGTGGCGCGTGCCTGTAATCCCAGATACTCAGGAGGCTGAAGCAGGAGAATTGCCTGAACCCAGGAGGCGGAGTTTGCGATGAGCACAGATCACGCCATTGCACTCCAGCCTGGGTAACAAGAGCAAAACTCCATCTCAAAAAAAAAAAAAAAAAAGACATCTATAATTAAAAAAAAAAACAACAACAGGTTGGGTGTAATGGCTCATGCCTATAATCCCAGCACTTTGGGAGGCCTAGGCAGGTGGATCACTTGAGCCCAGGAGTTTGAGATAATCCTGGGCAGCACAGTGTGACCCCATCTTTACAAAAAATTTTTAAAATTAGCCAGTTGTGGTGGTAAACACCTGTACGCCTAGCTACTTGGGAGGCTGATCATGGGAGAATCACATGTGCCCAAGAGATCGAAGCTGCAATGAATGAGCAATGATCGTTCCACTGCACTCCAGCCTGGGTAACATAGTGACACGTTGTCCCCATGCTTCCCCCACCAAAAAAATCTTCTTAGTTCTATAACATTAAAATAATAAATAAATAGGCTGGCGTGGTGGCTCATGCCTGTAATCCAAGCACTTTGGAGGCTAAGGTGGGTGGATCACCTGAGGTCGGGAGTTCAAGACCAGCCTGACCAACATGGTGAAACCCTGTCTTAAATAAATAAATAAATAAATGGCTTTTGGCTCGGAGGAGGCCAAGGTGCAACTTTCTTTGGTCATCTCAAATCCGGGTTCATCCCACAGCAGCCGCCTCCACCACGCCACTGAAGTTCAACCCCAACAAGATCAAAGTCATATATCTGAGGTGCACCAGGGGTGACGTCATTGCCACTTCTGTGCTGGCTCCCAAGATCAGCCCCCTGGGTCTGTCTCCAAAAAAGGTTGGTGATGACATTGCCAAGGCAACCAGGTGACTGGAAGGGCCTGAGGTTTACGGTGAAACTGACCATTCAGAACAGACAGGCCCAGATTGAGGTGGTGCCTTCTGCCCCTGCCCTGATCATCAAAGCCCTCAAGGAACCACCAAGAGACAGAAAGAAACAGAAAAACATTAAACACAGCAGGAATATCACTTTCAATGAGACTGTCAACATCGCTCGACAGATGCGGCACTGATCTTTAGCCAGAGAACTCTCTGGAACCATACAGAGATCCAGGGGACTGCCCAGTCTGTGGGCTGTAATGTTGATGGCTGCCACCCTCATGACATCATAGATGACATCAGCAGTGGTGCTGTGGAATGCCCAGCTAGTTAAGAAGCACAAAGGAAAATATTTCAATAAAGAATTGTTTAACAACTGAAAAAAATTTAAAAAATAATAAATAGATAAAAGAAAAATGGGCACCAGGCATCTTGGTGCAGGCAGTTAATTTCAGGATCCATGCACCCATCATTCAGAAGCCCTGCAGTTTAGAGGAAGCAATGTGAAAGGGGGACAGTGACACAAGACAAAAGGAAGTCAGAGTGGTTCTTTCTGATCATCCTGACCCACCAGCCCATGAAGAGAACCCCAGGCTCCCCCTCTTCCATCCCCACCACCAGACCCCGCTGTCTGGTTCATTCCTCTAGTGTCTCCAGTCTGAGAGACACTAAAGGGACACAGGACATTACTTGACCCTATTTATGTCATCCATCTGGCCTTGCAGAGCTGTCTCACAAGGCTACCCCAGTGATTTTCACCCTTTAAGGCTCTGAAACTCAGCTCTTCCAGACCATGAGGAAGCCAGGACTTCCATCCTCCTCTCACAGTCACATGGCACAGGTCACCCACAGAATGTCCCCAGCTAACTCAACCCAGAGAACCCAATCCAGCCCTATGCCGCTCATTCATGAAACCTGCCCTGGGGAAAGCCTGCTTCTCTGATGGCTGCTGAGCCATCTTGATGTCTGATCCAGGTGAATCCAACAGCTTCCTCTCCCTACTCATCACAGTGCTCCTATCTTCCAGCCTCCAGAGCAAGCCACAGCCTGCCTTTACATGAACATTTGCATATCAAAACCCCACATTTACATTGTATAACTTAGGCTACTGGGAAACAGGTCAGAGTTCAGCACCCCCAATCTACTAGTGGGGAAAGAAGCACTTATCTGTGCAACCCCCACCAAAAAATGTGTAGGACGGTGTCAGGGAGTGTGCTGCATGTGTCCACGAAGCTGTGTGTCCAGGAGGGGACTGTGAACATCCTGCCTCCATGAGGGTCTATGTGTATCTTTGGCTCAGGTGTGGCCTTCATCTGGCCTGTTGTATGCACCTTCAAAGTGCATGTCTGTGAGTCTGTTTGGGGTGTCTTCAGTCTGAGTCTGTTGTGGGTGCCCTTGGGGTAGATGTGTATTTGTGAGGGCTCTGTTTCCTCATCTGTAAAATGGGAATAACAATCCTAATACCTCACAAGTTCATTGTGAGGTTGCATGGGTTAATGCAGGTCATGCCCTTACAGCAGGGCATGGCTCGGTACATGTTGGTTGTTGTGATGTGATTCCCAACAGAAACCTCCAGCTCCTCTATTCTTTCCTCCCCAGCTACTTCCAGTGGTGTAAGAGGCACATGTTCCCCTTGGAAATATCACTGCTCTGAGCCTGGGCATTCAATCAGAGGTCAGTGACAGCAGCAGTATCTTCTCTCAGCCTCTGCCAGGGCTGGGGAGGATTGGGAATGATGCAGGGGCACTTAGTCACCAGGGAGCCAGGGGTCCTCCAAAAAATATAAGAACTCAGAGCCAGCAGCCTGGGCAACATAGTGAGACCCTGTCTCTATAAAAACCACAACACACACACACACACACACACACACACACACACACACACGCCAGGCATGATAGCGCATGCCTGTAGTCCCAGCTGCTTGGGAGGCTGAGGTGGGAGGATTGCTTGAAGCCAGGAGTTCAAGGTTACAGTGAACTATGATGGCACCACTGCACTCCAACCTGGGTAACAGAGGGAGACCCTCTCGTTTCTCAAAAAAACACAAAAAAAGGATGGGTGTGGCATCTCACGCCTGTAATCCCAGCACTTCGGGGGCCAAGGCAGGTGGATCACCCGAGGTCAGGAGTTCAAGACCAGGCTGACCAAAATAGTGAAACCCCGTCTCTACTAAACTTACAAAAAATTAGCCAGGGGTGGTGACAGGCACTTGTAATCAAGTGACAGGCTGAGGCAGGAGAATCGCTTGAACAGGGGAGGTGGAGATTGCAGTGAGCCAAGATGGAGCCTTTGCACTCCAGCCTGGGCAACAAGAGTGAAACTCTGTCAAAAACAAAACAAAACAAACAAAAACTCAGAACTGGAGGGGCACTGGCACCTCTAGAGAGGCTCCACACCACCGAAGTGCCCAGTACCAACTTAAAGACCCACTGGACTCTTCTTCATTGTCATGGAGACCACATCGAAGCTGCCTTATAGGAAGAACCCTCTGTCCTCCTCCCCACTTCTCTTGGCCAGAACTCATACTCTTCTCTAAACTGGTTCCATCCAGCCCAAAGCTGGGATTTGCTTGGGCTTGTCTCTTCTTCCTTGGGCAGGATTCCTGCTAAGCTCAATTAGTTTGGTCTGTATTGTACCTATTCACTACACAAGCATTTTATGCCACCCTCATAAGCATGAAAACAGGCTGAGGAGGACTTACAGAGGCAAATGAGCTCTGGAGAGCTCTCCATACAAAAGGATGTCTATATCATGAGGCAGAGTAAAAAATATCCACACCAGAGATGTAGTCAAGAATGTTGTATGGGGCTAAAGGAACTGATTCAGGCTATCATGGAAGGCTTCCTGGAGGAAAGGGACAATAGGTATGAGCCTTATAAAATATTACAGCAGAGGTGGGCACAGTAGCTCATGCCTGTAATCCCAGCACTTTGGGAGGCTGAAGAGGGAGGATCATCTGAGGTTCAGAGTTCAAGACCAGCCTGACCAACATGGAAAAACCCCGTCTCTACTGAAAAATACAAAATTAGCTGGGCATAGTGGCTAACTGGGACGCTGAGGCAGGAGAATTGCTTGAACCCGGGAGGGGAGGTTGAAGTGAGCTGAGATCAAAAGACCAAATCTTCGTCTAAAAAAAAAAAAAAAAAAAAAGAATATTACAGCAGAGAAGAAAGGGAAGTTTATTTTCATTTGCCCAAGGTGATCTCATGGAATGAGCCCTAAACAACAATTTTATGTTTTAGCCCCATTTCTGGCTAGATAGGCACAAAGATGCTTACATGTGTCATTTCCTTCTCTGAAACTCCACTGCCTCATCTGTAAAGTGGTGGGTGTTAGGTTAGATGAATTTGGGAAGCTACTCCTACTGGCCTGGTGTTTGAACATTATTTTGTGTTTATCACAAACAGGCAGGACACAAAATCAGGCTGTCCTCAAAGGAGTACATAGGCTGAAGAGACAGAGAATTGTCTCACAAAAGAGGCCTTTGAGGATTCATGTCCTGTGTGTCCCTATGGCCACAGCCCTAACAGCCCAGCTCCCCTCAGTTGTCTGTCTTGTTCATAGCTGCTTTCCTGGCACCCAGCACTGAATCTGACACAATAAATGTTTATTGAAAGAAGTGGTGAATGGATGAGATGACAGAAACTTCCACCGGCTTCTGAGCCAAAACTGAAAACCATCCTGTCCCCTTTGGGGCTTTTGCTCCTGCTCCTTTTGCTGCTGTCAGTTAAGAGGGAAGATGGCTGAGAGGGAGCTACACTTTCAGAAATCATCTACCCTGGGGCCACTAGTTCTTGCTGCAATCAATAGAAAGTGGGTCACAAAACAGATCTGCAGAGAACAGACCTTTGAGGACAAGCCTGGATTCTGTGGCAGTTTACACTTATTGATCACCTACTATGTATCAGTTGTCACATAGCTTAACTCATTTAATCATGGCTTCAGAGGGCTCTACAGGAGAGTGTGATGGATCTGAGGCACTAAACACACGAAGTGCTGACTAGCTGAGTTACCTCAGGCGAGTTACCATCTCTTTCTGAGCTTTCATTTTTAGTATCTGTAAGATACCAACGATCCACTTCGTCGGGTTATGGGAACGAAATGAGCACGTGGGAGCGGAGCGCTTCATAAATGCTAGTTATTATTGTTCCTCTGGGCACACAAGCTCGGTCGCCTCTCCCCTGGGCGCACACAGACATGTTCATACTCCCACGTACACGCAGATGCAGGGACGTGTGCAGACGCCAGCCGGAGTGCGCGGCGCCTCAGACCCAAGGCTGTGGCGGAGACCGTGGAGAAGCCACGGGGTCCTCGGCTTCTCTCCTTCTCTCTCGGTTCTTTATGAATGAACTCCGGCCGCGAGTTTATTTTTTTATGAATGGGAGCCGGAGCAGTGAATGAAGCCGGGAGCCAACCCCTACATTCTGATTGGCCCCTGCGGCTGGGAAACTCCGCCCCCTGGCTAGGCCGGGCGACTCTCCGGATTGGCGGGCGTGCCCAGCCCTGGGGTTCCATTCACAAAAGTCAATGAAACAAAGGGAACCGGGTTGGGGGGAGAGAGAGCCGAGGCCGAGCAAAGGAAATGCACCAATCAGCTGCTCCCCCGGGCTCACAACTGTCTGCGGCGCCCGAAAAACAAGTCGGTGCGCGGGGGACCCGGGATCGGGGCCGCCTTGCTCCGGCCTAGCCCCGCGGCCCTCGGTGCCGGCCCCAGGGCATGCTCGGAACCCTGCACGGCTCCAGCCCAGACGCCCCGGCCTCAGGTGAGGCTGCGGGAGGGAGAGGGAGGGAGGGAGAGTGTGATTCCCCGCCTCCCCTCCCACGCACACCACACTCAGTGTCACCGCCCGCCTCCGCAGATTCCAGGGCGGGGGTAGGAGGCACTGGGATTCAGGGTTGGAGGGGGCGCGGGAGTTGTGGGCATGCGACGGTGTGCGCCTCGCCTGCTCCTCCGCGCGCGGGCGCGCGCACACACACACACACACACACACACACACACACGTACGTCTTATGTAACCGAGCCCGGGTAGAGCAGGGCTGCAGAAAGCAGAAACGGCGAGCCCCGCTCCCAGAAGCAGGTGGGACCTCCTTTGGCCTTTGGCGGGAGGGGAGTGGTGGTGGCGCTCGGCCTGGCAGACGGAAACCTCCCCATCGCCCCAGTGAGTCGGAGAAGTTTCACTGTCGGACTCAGAGCCTCGGGACTGCCCCCTCCCGCCACTCCTCCCCGCCCCCATCGCAGCCCTCCCTGGACGGTGTGCGAACGCAGTCCCCTCCCCCCCAGGTCTCGGCCCCCACTAGGGGCCCCGGCCGTGCGGCCTGAGGGAGCGGCCGGATGGAGCGGAGGATGAAAGGCGGATACTTGGACCAGCAAGTGCCCTACACCTTCAGCAGCGTGAGCGCCGCGCCGGCCTCCACGCCCGCCCCGCCCCGCACCCAGCCCCTACTCTCACCACAGCCCCCCTCCCCGCCGTCCCAGAGGAGTCCTGGGCTGCCCCGCCCCTGAGCCACCCGGGGACCCCAACCTCGTCCCCCAGACTAGGCGCCTCGGGGTGACTTGGAGGCATTCTCCCCCTTCTCGCAGAAATCGCCCGGAAATGGGAGCCTGCGCGAAGCGCTGATGGTCCCGCAGGGGAAGCTCATGGACCCGGGCTCCCTGCCGCCCTCCGACTCCGAAGGTAAAGAGCAAGACACACAAACCGCGACCGTCCTCCGCCACACACACACACACACACACCGGCCGATCCTGGAACCCCCAAAAAACTAGCCCTCCAAGGGAATCTGGTCATTCTTCTTGGTCCCTACTCCCGAGGCGGGGCGCGGGAGGGGGGTTCACCGGGGCTTGCTAGGGCTCCTTCTCTCTTACTGTCCCCTCCACCTCACCTCCAATTCCACTATTTACCCCTCAGATCTCTTCCAGGATCTAAGTCACTTCCAGGAGACGTGGCTCGCTGAAGGTGAGTAGTTTTGTGACCTTTTCTATTCTGGGGATCTGGAGAGGGGGACACTCTATGTAGCCCCTGTTGTTCCACCCTAGCCCTACACTTCTCCTCTCCCTTCCCTGCCTCCAAGGCCCTCTCTGACCAGGTTCCTTGCCACTCTACTCACCGCAGAGCCCGGTGTGGACATTATATTGATATTTATTTTCTCTATTCTGAGCCAGGCTTGTGTAACTAGGCTTGGGGATGAATCAGACCATTGTGTGGGGTATTTGCTTATTTGAATGGAACTTGGCCCCAGGCCCATTTTCCTGGTTGAAATTTTCATTTGCAAAGTTTGTTTTGCAGAAGCCACCAGGCCAAGGTGCTTGTTGGGGTGTCATTGTGTGTGTGGGGGGGAACAATTAATTTGTCACCTATCCTCCGGAGTTGTCATAGCATTGATTCTTATCCCCTGAGGTTCTCTTCTTCCCAATCCCAGCACCAAACAATTTACTGTGCATGCCAAAAGCACAACAAGTTTAAATAATTATTTTCGGCAGCCCTTCGGCACAGAGGGGCCCAGGGCTCCCCAAATAGCCTTGATTGTAATTCTAATAGCAAGTGTTCCTCCCTCCTCCATCCTGCTTGAATACCTCCGCCCCCAGGCAAATTCCCCTTCCTGTGTGCTGGGGAGTTAGCGGTGAGCTGGCTGGGGTGGGGTCCGTGGCTGGGCCTGCTGGGGAAGTGGTGTGTTTGAGAGGTTTCCTGGTTGGATTCATCCGTGCGTTTTGGTGGGGCCTGAGGGTGTCGCTGGTGGGGCTGCAGGTGGGAGGGAAAATGGTGGTTTAGACAGCCTCTGAGAGCAAAGGGTTACTAGCCCCATCTTAGGGTTCCTTTATTTTAATGCTATGAAAACGAAGAAGCCAAAACACTAAGAACTCCTTTTTGAGGTCTTTTCCTTAGGATCTCCTTATCCCTCCACCCTGGCATCTTTCTTTGGTAATTTTTTTTCAAAGCTCAAATCCAACTGCCCTGGAACTCTCTGTAGAAGCTTAGAGTAAAAGGAAAATGACTCTTGACTAGATCCTTGGAGTGAGACTAGGTCTGTCCTGCCCACTACGGTATTCTAAAAATATATATGTTGACAGAATGACTATTTAGCATAGAGCAAGCACTCAAGACATTTTGCGGAATTAATGGCTGAATGGCAGTGTGAGTGCTGGAGGGATATGGGGGTATTGTGTGCGTCTTCCCGACCTTGCAAGTCCTGCATGCCCAGCTCCAATTTACAGGCAGAGCTTTGCCCCATCTCCCCATCCTCCTCCTGAGGTTCCGGAGCTGGGCTGGAGCTGAAGAACGCAGAGGTGTCAGTTTCCATGGGCTCTCAAAGACTTCCTTTCCCAGCGCCTGATTTCTGTCTGGCTCACCGGCTTCATTCCTTGCCTGTCAGCTGAGAGTACCCACAGTGGGCAGCTCCTGGGGCTGTGAGCTAGGGGTGGGCTGAGGTTGGCATTTCGGCAGCAGCTGGTCCATCTGTGCCCGGGTTTGAGATGGGAGGGGGAGGAAAAAGCGCTCTACCCCTTGGCGGGGGGTCTGGAGAGGGTACGCATGTCTGTCTTTCAGTGTCAGTAAGATAGCAAGTGTGTGAGTATGTGAGAGAAAGAGTATGCATGTGCATGTGTGTGTGTATGTGTGTGTGTTAGTTACATGCTGCTGTCCTGTACATTTAAATCCAGTGGGTGGGGAGGTGGGGGTGGGGATTGCAAGGAGGAGGGGGTGTGGACACTGGGATCTCCTTGGTTCCCTCTCCTTCCTTCTGAGGGAGCAGCTCAGGTTCCCAGCTGGCGATGGATGGCCAGGCCTGAGAGGGGGATGCTGAGGTCGATCGCTCCTCATTTTCTCTGCGGAGACAGATGCAGCTGCCGGGGCCCTGTCCCCCTGCACCATCCCAGCACCACCCCAGCCTCCTCTCCTGTCTCTTCCCACCAGGTCAGTGACCCCAGCAACCTGGGGGGAGCTTTGGGGTGGCAGGGAGGGACTAGCTCCTTTGGAAACTTGCCAGTGGTGGGACACATTAGGAGGAATGGGGACCAGAGCCCAATCTCCCTCTCTCAGCTTGGTTTCTTCCAAAGCCCCAATTTGGAGAGAAGCAGCAAGGGGGTCCTGGTAGTATGGGGGGCACTTCGAAGACAGCATTTGGAGGATGCACAGGTTGGAGCCGGGCCAGTATAGGGAGATTCCGTTTCGGTGCCGGTTCGGTGTCCTGTGTCCGGCATTGAAGGGTGAGTGTAAGTGGGGCTTTATGGAGGCAGCTCATATATTTGGGGTTGGGTTTTTGTAGACAGAGGGGAATGAAGCTAGGAGGGTGTGTCTGATTTGGGGGTGCCTCGGATCTGTTGAGATGTTGGGGAAAGAATCAGGCTGCTACAGGGAGACCCAGGCTCAGGCAGGCTGAGCCCAAAATGTGTCTGGCTATGATAAAAGATGTGCTGGTTTCTGGTGAAGGTTCCTTTCCAGGCTTGTCAGGAGCCCTGAAACCTTGGGGACAATGACTTTGTTGTCTATTTGGTAGTAAGAGCCATTGACTCTAGGCCATGACTCCTTTGTATGAGGCTGGGGTCTGTGGATTGCCAGAGCCCTGGGGATGGGTTGCAGGGACCCTTGATCCCTCTGATACTGTGTGTAAAATTGCTGGAAGTGCACCATACACAAAAGTGTATGGATTTTTTTAGGAAGAGAATGACCCGTAGCTTTTATCAGATTCTCGAAGGGATCAATCTGCACTCCCTTTTTCACAGGAATTGCCACTCCCCAACCCTCTTCCAAGGGCTCCAATCCCCTTGCCCTTTGGCTTTCCCAGTCATATTTGTAGCTCCAAAAAAAGATCCCATGTGCGGAGGGTGTGCATAGAGAGTGTGCATGGAGGGCACATTTCACCCTGTGCTGTCGTGCTGCCGCAAGAGTGAAGTGAAAGGAATTAGGGTGTGTGCATCCCTGAATGCATGTCCATGTGCATGTACACTAGTGCCTCGGCATGTCTGTGGGGAGAGAAATCCCCTCCCGAGTCTTTACCAGCTACAATGCCTCCTTCTCCCTCTTTCTGTCTCTTCCCCTTCCAGAAGACTCCTGGAGACAAATATGTCCCCTCCACAACTAGACAACTGGTTCCTTCCAGTACAGATGCTGCCAGGGTGGGGGCAGGGTAAGGGACAGCAGTGACACAATGGAGCAGAACCTCTGGAGAATGCGTCTATCCCCTTCACACTATGACTGGACCCTGGGAAGAGGGTGACGGGGTATATATGGTGTGGGTGGCTAACGAATGGTAGGCTTCAGTTTGTCTCTGTTTTAACCTCCCAATTCTTCCAGAATCCAGCTTGGGAGGCCCCAGAACCCCTCCTCTTTTTTTAACTGACCCCCATTTTGACAGGAGAGTCCCTAAAATTCTCTCTCTCTGGGCATTATGCTGTCTTGGCACTTTTCCCACCCCGTCCTTAATCATCTGCCTCGTCTTCAGACAGATAAACTCCATCTTAGTGCCAGGATGGAGCTGGGGACAGACTCTGGCACACTGTGGCTTGGCAGCCAAAACTCAGCCAAGTTAACGAATACATAAAGAGAGCAGTGTACACTCAAGACCAAACATGGTAATTAAAAATTCTCCTGCTCTCCAGGAACGCGAGGCTCAGTGTTCCTATTTCTATCCTGTTGACAGTCTCTGGATGACTGAGGGCCCTACCCTACCCACTTTGGGAGAAGGTCAGTGTTTGGGGGAGGGGCTGAGCAAGGACAGATTTCTCCTGGCTCTGGGAAGAGGATGGTGCCACCTCTTTTGGGGTGTGGTCTATGTGCTTGAGGAGGCCTCCTCCTGGACTGCTGGGCCAGAGGGGTCTCTGGTTAAACTGTCAGGCACGAGGCAGGAAGAAAGGCAAGATGATGCCAAGTGCTCTCTGCTCTCCAGCGCCAGTGACGCCAGCAAGAGATACCCCCAGCCCATTACCTCAATGGAAAGTGGCAGTTAATGAATCCCGGGGGGGGGGGGAGCCCTGGAGTGCGTCAGCCACCCCTGAGTTCTGCACCACCCTTTCCCTTGGGACCTTTCTTGCCTAGTAGGAGGGAGGGAAATGTTGGTCACTCTGTCACTCTCACTGCCTGCCACCTTGGGGGATGTTGCCTCTGAACGGACCAGAGGGCACAGCGGGAATGAGCCTGGGCTTTGCATCTTGGGCAGGTAGACAGATTTGGCCTCCTACCCTCTATCCAAATGTGCCTATTTTTAAGGTTGTGGTGGCTGAAGTGGGAGGATTACTTGAGCCCAGAACCTCGAGGCTGCAGTGAGCTATGATTGTGCCACTGCACTCCAGCCTGAGTGACAGAGGAGACTTCTCATAATAGACAGATTTTTTTTTTTTTGAGATGGAATTTCGCTCTTGTTACCCAGGCTGGAGTGCAATGGCACGATCTCGGCTCACCGCAACCTCCGCTTCCTGGGTTCAGGCAATTCTCCTGCCTCAGCCTCCTGAGTAGCTGGGATTACAGGCACGCGCCACCATGCCCAGCTAATTTTTTGTATTTTTAAGTAGAGACGGGGTTTCATCATGTTGGTCAGGATGGTCTTGATCTCCTGACCTCGAGATCCGCCCACCTCAGCCTCCTAAAGTGCTGGGATTACAGGCATGAGACACCGTGCCCGGCCCTATTATTATTTTTTGAGACAGGGTCTCACTTTGTTGCCCAGGCTGGAGTGCAGTGGCATGATCTTGGCTCACTGCAACCTCTGCCTCCCGGGTCAAGTGATTCTCCTATCTCAGCCTCCCGAGTAGCTGGGATTACAGGCATGTGCCACCTCGCCTGGCTAATTTTTATATTTTTAGCAGAGATGCAGTTTTGGCACGCTGGCCAGGAACTCCAGACCTTGGATAATCTGCCCGCCTTGGCCTCTCAAAATGCTGTGGTTACAGGCTTGAGCCACCACGCCCTGCCGGAATCGTGTTTTTAACTATGCTCTGGTGACTTGAATTAGGCCAGTTTGGGAATGGCTGACTTTTTGCCATGCTTGTGTTCCTGAAAAGATGGGTGCCACCTGTGTGTTTCTGTTTGTTCTTGCCACTGGATTTCAGGTCTTATTGATTTCTTTGGGCACTTTAGACCAAAGTATTATTATGTTGACTCTTCCTCACTTCTCTAGCTGCTGGTGGCTCCCAATTCTTAAACTCCCTCTCCCTAATCCTTCTGTCAAGAAATAAACTATTAATACAAGCCTATGTTTATAAACACTTGACACCTCTAATATTTAAAGCAAGTTGTTGAAGAATATTCTTGCCAAGCAACGTATCACAACCTAAAGTATCCCCTGTGAGATGTGCTTTCCCAGAGAGGACCTGCCCCTCTCTAGTGTTGCCTTGTGTGTGGAGAGGGGGAGCCTGCAGGGAAGGGATAGGCTGGTCAGGATCTCTTCAGTGCATGTCCCCAAGCCCACAGTGCTGACTCCTCCCAGCCTGAGGACAAACGATTATTGCCTGTTTATTCACACACTCAGGAAATAATGCAGCCAGCCAGGTGCGGCGGCTCACGCCTATAATCCCAGGACTTTGGGAGGCCGAGGCGGGTGGATCACAAGGTCAAGAGATCGAGACTATCTGGTCAACATGGTGAAACCCGGTCTCTACTAAAAATACAAAAATTAGCTGGGCATGGTGGCGCGCGCCTGCTAGTCCCAGCTACTCGGGAGGCGGAGACAGGAGAATTGCTTGAACCCATGAGGCAGAGGTTGCGGTGAGCCGAGATCGTGCCATTGCACTCTAGCCTGGGTAACAACAGCGAAACTCTGTCTCAAAAAATAAAAGAAAGAAATAATGCAGTGAGTGTCTACTCTAACATGCTGTCTACTCTGACCTGTGCTGGGTGTTGGAGAATCAGATGACCAGAGATAAATCTCTTGCCCTCATAGAACTTAACTTCCTGGTGGAGGAGATAGATGATAGATAAATCGATTGATAGATAGACAGACAGATAGATAATAAACGGGTAAACATAATAAGTTCAGGTGACAGTATGTGCCAGGTAGAAAACAAAACAGAGGCTCAATAGAGAGCCAGGAGGAACCACTTTGGTTTAGAGGCGGTCAGAGAAGGCCTCTGCAGAGATGTCAAAGTAAGCTGAGACTCTGATGACCAGGAAACAAAGAGGAAGGCAGGAAAGTATCTGAGGAAGAAGGAACAAGCTCAGCAGGTTTGAGGCTAGGAAGGAGATCAGAGTGCTGCCGACTCAGGCAAGGAGAGGCGGGTCAGAGGCAGGCAAGGCCCAGTCATGCAGAGCCTTGGAAGCCAAGGGCAAGCATTTGGATTTCATGCTTTAAATAAAAGAGAAATGATTCCGTTTTTGTTGTAAAAGGTCACCTTGGCAGCTAGGTGGAGAGCAAGGGACTATAGGAGGTAAGAGTAGGGTATTCTCATAAGAGGCTGTGGCTGAAATCCAATAGCCTAGAGGGAAGCCGAAGGGATGGGATGCGTATTTGTGTAGGCGGGGTGTGTGTGGAGGTTTTCTCTAGCCATCCTATCCCCCTCACCAGCCATTCTGACCTCTCTGGGCATTTTATCAGTTTCCCCATTGTCCAATCTGAGAGTAGTCTCCAGGGAAGGAGAGTCCAGCCTCGTCGGGCTACAGGTTCCACCTCATCACCTAGAACCACTCTCTGGAATGTCAGGAAGTTCTTGGTGTCTACACTTCCTGATGTGATCCCTTTATTTTTGAGAGCGGGGCAAAAGTGGGCAAAGGCTGGGATCAAGGGAGATGCTTAGCTGTATAACCACCTGGGAAGCTCCCCTCTGGGGAGGCCAGGATAAGAACTAGAAATCAGAGTTTGCTGTCCCAGTTAGAAGCCTTGGATGAGCTGCTGCTGCATTTCAGTTTTCCTGCCTATTCCTAAACCTAGCTCCACCCATTCTGGCATCCTGGGAGAGCTCCTCAGATCTCCAACCTTGGGAATCCCTCCCCTCAGCTGCATATTAAAGGGATGAGGCACCTAGGTGCTCAGCCAGTGTCCTTTGCCTTCTGCAGTGGTCCCAGTCACCAGCCTCCTGCTCTCCCACTGTCATCCTCCTTTTCTATTTTGTTTCATTTTATTATTTTTGAGATGGAGTCTTGCTCTGTCACCCAGGCTGGAGTGCAATGGCGTGATACCGGCTTACTGCAATCTCCGCCTCCCGGTTTCAAGCAATTCTCCTGCCTCAGCCTCTTGAGTAGCTGGGATTACAGGCATGTGCCACTAAACCCAGCTAATTTTTGCATTTTTAGTAGAGACAGGGTTTCACCATGTTGGTCAGGCTGGTCTCAAACTCCTGACCTCAGGTGATCCACCCACCTCTGCCTCCCAAAGTGCTGGGATTACAGGCGTGAGCCACCACACCAGGCCCTATTTTTATTTTTGACACAAGGTCTTGCTATGTTGTCCAGGCTGAACTTGAACTCCTCGGCTCAAGTATCCTCCCACCCCAGCCTCCCAAGTAGCTGATCTACCATATCCATCAAACTTTTCCCCTCTGTCAAACCTCCTTCTTGCCTCCATTCCATCTCCTTTCCCTGGCTCAGGAATTTTTTTTTTTTTTTGGAGATAGGGAGAGCAAGCTCTGTTGCCCAGTCTGGAGTGCAGTGGCATGATCTTGGCTCACTGCAACTTCTGCCTCCTAAAGGGCTCAAGTAATCCTCCCACCTCAGCCTCCTGAAGAGCTGGGACTACAGGCACATGCTGTCATACCAGCTATTTTAATTTTTTTGTAGAGACAAGGACTCACTGCACTGCCCAGGCTGGTCTCAAACTGCTGGACTCAAGCAATCTCCCCACTTTGGCCTCCCAAAGTGCTGGAAATACAGAAGTGAGCCACTGTACCCAGCCTCAGAACTCTTGTACATCTCAAAACCACCTGGAAGGATGTTTAAAATGCAGATTCCTGGGTCCAGCCCAGACTCAGAACCTCCCCCATGTGACTTTAACTTATATATTTACTTTTTATTTTATTAAATTTTGTTTGTTTTTTTTTAAGAGGGAGTCTCACTCTGTCACTAGGCTGGAGTGCAGTGGTGTGATCTCGGCTCACTGCAACCCCCGCCTCCCAGGTTCAAGTGATTCTTCTGCCTCAGCCTCCCGAGTAGCTGGGATTACAGGTGCCCACCACCATGCCTGGCTAATTTTTGTATTTTTTAGTAGAGACGGGGAGGGGGTTACGCCTTGTTAGCCGGGCTGGTCTTGAACTTCTGACCTCAAGTGATCCTCCTGCCTCAGCCTCCCAAAGTGCTGGGGTTACAGGTGTGAGCCACCGCACCCAGTCACCTCCCATGTGATTTTATTTATTTTATTTAATTTTTCTTTTGAGAAACAGTTTCACTCTTGTTGCCCAGGCTGGCGTGCAGTGGCGCCATCTCAGCTCATTGCAACTTCCGCCTCCCGGGTTCAAGCAATTCCCCTGTCTCAGCCTCCTGAGTAGCTGAGATTATAAATGCCAGCTACCACGCCCAGCCAATTTTTGTATTTTCAGCAGAGGCAGGGTTTCACCAGGTTGGCCAGGCTGGTCTCGAACTCCGGACCTCAGGTGATCCACCTGCCTCGGCCTCCCAAAGTGCTGGGATTATAGGCATGAGCCATAGCACCCGCCCACCTCCTATGTGATTTTAAATCCACAGGATCCCACTGTCTGCCCATCCCAGATATGACTGCTGTGAGCTTTGAGGGAGTTTTGTAAACTTTGACAGGCAAGGCTGTTCCACTTCAGAAAAATGGAGGAAATGAAGACAAAGCATCTAGAAAAAGAAAGACTGGAATCTGCTCCTGCAGGTTCTGGGAACAGTCTTCCCTCCTGAGTCTTAGTGGAGCCCAGAGCTAGAGGGCACTAGGACCTAGGTGGAGCTACCTTTAGTTTTAAGCAAGCTTGTCCAACACGTGGGCCTGCAGGCCACACGCAGCACAGGGTGGCTTTGAATGCAGCCCAGGCCCAACACCAATTCCTCATAAACTTTCTTAAAACATTATAAGATTTGTTTGTGATTTTTTTTTAAGTTCATCAGATATCGTTAGTGTTAGTGTATTTGTGTATTTTATGTGTGGCCGAAGACAATTCTTAAAATGTGGACACCCCAGTCTAAAGGCTGTTGGTTCTCTCTTGACTGTTGCTAATCTGCAGGGCTGCAATAATGGAGCCTCCCAGGAGCCCACCAGGGCCCCACCCCAAACTTACCTCTGATCTCTCTCTGCAGCTCAGGTACCAGACAGTGATGAGCAGTTTGTTCCTGATTTCCATTCAGAAAACTGTGAGTAGAGGTCCCTGGGGAGAGGGCGGAAGTGGTGGGGGGTGGCAGGAAGTGAGTCATAGGATAGAGAATCACAGATCAGCTGTTCTCTCCTGAAAACAGTGGGGGTAAAGGTCAGGGCTCCCCATTCTTGGGTTTGATCTCAAAGACCAAGGCAGTAACTGGAATGAAAACCTTGGTTGAAACCCGGGGCCGGCCGTGTTCTTGCTGTGTGACCCTCCAGCAGACACTATCCGTTTGATCCTCCACTGCCTTAGATCTGAAGTGAGGGGCCTGGGCCAGTTCAGCAGAGTCCAGTTCTAGTGTTCTGAGTCACTTTCACGATTTTGCTCCCCAGAAGACGTTTGGTCATATCTGTAGACATTTTTGGTTGTCACTGTTGAGGGTGGGGTGCTATTGGCGTCTAGTGGGTAGAGTCAGGGATACTGCCGAAAGCACCCTATGAAACTCAGGACGGCTCCCCACAATATATTCATAAAACACTGTCTGGCAGCCCACATGTCAATAGTGCCACTGTTGAGAAACCCTGCTATAGGCTGGGCACAGTGGCTCACGCCTGTAATCCCAGCACTTTGGGATGCCAAGGCAGGCGGATCACAAGGTCAGGAGTTTGAGACCAGCCTGACCGACATGGCAAAACTCCATCTCTACTAAAAATACAAAAATTAGCTGGTCGTGGTGGTGGGCGCCTGTAATCCCAGCTACTCAGGAGGCTGAGGCAGGAGAATTGCTTGAACCCGGGAGGCAGAGGTTGCAGTGAGCTGAGACTGTGCTACTGCACTCCAGCCTGGGCAGTAGAGCGACACCCTAACTCAAAACAAACAAACAAAAAAAAGAAAGCCCACTTTAATGTCAGATACATTGCTGTCAATTGTCTACACCAGTGAAACAGAACAGGGCACAAAAAATCGAAAACAGCAGAGAATAGTTGGTTACAAATAGGGCATTTGACTGGACTGCAGTTAAAACTGAATCTCACTCACACTGGCTTGGAACCTTGTGGCTAGAGTTTGGGAACCCAGCAGGGGCCACAGGAAAGGCCAATGTTCTTCACAGATAATGTTATTCAGCTGACATTCAAGTGGGCCAATATCCAACCTCAACCAGAAAAAGAAAGATTCTTTATATCCTCAAATAAGAAAACATGTCGCACCCTTGGAATTTTCCAGGGCACTGAGGAAAACTACAGGCCCTAGGTTGGAGGTGCTCACTCCTATGAAAGTGTTTTCTGGGGCCTGGGGTTGCATTAATTTTTTTTTTTTTTTTTTGAGACAGAGTCTTGCTCTGTCGCCCAGGGTGGAGTGCAGTGGTGTGATCTTGGCTCACTGCAATTTCTGCCTCCTGGCAGAGATTCCCTTGAAGCAAGCAATTCCCTTTTCGCAGCCTCCTGAGTAGCTGGGACTACAGGTACCCACCACCATGCCCGGCTAATTTTTCTTTTTTATTTTCAGACGGAGTTTCACTCTTGTTGCCTAGGCTGGAATGCAATGGCGCGATCTCAGTCTACCGCAAGCTCTGCCTCCCAGGTTCAGGTGACTCTCCTGCCTCAGCCTCTTGAATAGCTGGGATTACAGGCACGTGCCACCATGCCTGGCATTTTGTCTTTTTAGTAGAGACGGGGTTTCTCCATGTTGATCAGGCTGGTCTCAAACTCCTGACCTCAGGTGATCTGCCCGCCTCGGTTTCCCAAAGTGCTGGGATTACAGGCGTGAGCCACTAAGCCAGTTAGTTTTTTTTATTTTTATTTTTAGTAGAGACAGGTTGTACCATGTTGGCCAGGCCAGTCTTGAACTCCTGACCTCAAGTGATCTGCCCTCCTTGGCCTCCCAAAGTGCTGGGATTACAGGTGTAAGCACTGCACCCAGCCTAAATGTTGAACTTTAGAGGATTTATTTGGTTAATAATCAGACACTAGTCTGATATATAAACTAGATATAATGTAAATAGCCAAAATGTTCTTAAGTGTCTCACCTTGGATCAGGGAAAACTGATACCCAGAGAGGGCAGGAAGCTGTTGCAGTCACCCAGCTGGTCCTCAAAGCACGGAAGGTGTCAGACGCCCTGCCTGCCTCTTGTGTGACAGGCTCCGGCCTTGCTCTGCCCCCTCTACCCCCTCACCCCCGCAGTAGCTTTTCACAGCCCCACCACCAGGATCAAGAAGGAGCCCCAGAGTCCCCGAACAGACCCGGCCCTGTCCTGCAGCAGGAAGCCGCCACTCCCCTACCACCATGGCCAGCAGTGCCTTTACTCCAGGTGAGCCGCAGCCGGACCCGGTAAAGGGTAGGGGAAGGGTGTCCGGAGAAGGGAGGCAGGGGCAGAGGCAGCAGCTGAGAAGCAAGTTAGACAAAGGATTTTCCAGCTCCTCTAAGGAAGCAATACAGCTAAGGATTTCCTCCAAACAATCAGACGGAAGATGCAGCAGAGGGCCTCAGGAATACATCCGGAAGCCAGAGCAGAGTCTGTTTCCACCACGAGGCCCACTGTCCCACCCAAACCACTGCTCTGAGCAACGAATCCCAGGTGTTCGACCAGCCTGGGCAATAGGGGGAGACTGTCTCTGAAAAAAGAAAAGAATTCGCTAGGGCTGTCTGTGGCTTCTGTGGTTCCCTTCTCAGCCCCCTCTATCCGTCCTTCTCCCATAATCCTGGTGACCTCACTTTCCTAGGAATGAAGGGTTCAGAGATGCTTGCTGGCTTCTCTACTCCCTCACCCCTGTCTCCTTCTCAACTCCAGTGCCTATGACCCCCCCAGACAAATTGCCATCAAGTCCCCTGCCCCTGGTGCCCTTGGACAGTCGCCCCTGCAGCCCTTTCCCCGGGCAGAGCAACGGAATTTCCTGAGATCCTCTGGCACCTCCCAGCCCCACCCTGGCCATGGGTACCTTGGGGAACATAGGTAAGGAGACAGGGAAACCCCACTGCTTGTGGGCCCAGGTCTCAAACAGTTTTTCTTCAGTTCCTGAGTGTTCTCCATAAAGACTTAAGCTTCGGGGCGGTGGGGGTGGGGGGTCGGCAGAGTAGAGAGGGAGAGATACTGACACTCCAACCCTCTAGACCCCACTCCAGAGCCCACTCTGTAAGCCTGGGAGTAACAGGCTGGAGGAGGGATTAAAGCTCTATTCTCCTCCTTCTCCATCCAACCACATCCAGCTCCGTCTTCCAGCAGCCCCTGGACATTTGCCACAACTTCACATCTCAGGGAGGGGGCCGGGAACACCTCCCAGCCCCCTACCAACACCAGCTGTCGGAGCCCTGCCCACCCTATCCCCAGCAGAGCTTCAAGCAAGAATACCATGACCCCCTGTATGAACAGGCGGGCCAGCCGACGGTGGACCAGGGTGGGGTCAACGGGCACAGGTACCCAGGGGCGGGGGTGGTGATCAAACAGGAGCAGACGGACTTCGCCTACGACTCAGGTGAGAGACTGGGGTGCAGCAGGGTGGCATGTGATCACGTGAAGAGTTCCGTTGAGGCCAGAATGTCTCCTGAGCCTTTTACATCCCTGTTTATCATTTCTTACATCCAACCCACCCACCCCCTTTTTTTTTCATAATTTCAAAATAATTATCATTTTTCTTTTTTTTTTTTGAGACGTAAGTCTCATTCTGGGGCCCAGGCTGGGATGCAATGGTGCCATCTCTGCTCACCGAAACCTCTGCCTCCCAGGTTCAAGCGATTCTTGTGCCTCCGCCTCCCGAGTAGCTGGGATTACAGGCACCAGCAACCATGACTGGCTAATTTTGTGTTTTTAATAGAGACAAGGTTTCACCATATTGGCCTGTCTGGTCTCGAACTCCTGACCTCATGTGATCTGCCCACTTCAGCCTTCCAAAGTGCTGAGATTACAGGCATGAGCCACCTCACCCAGCCAAATTGTTACTTTTCTTTCTTTTTTTTTTTTTTTTTGTGATAGAGCTCTATTGCCCAGGCTGGAGTGCACTGGCATGGTCTTGGCTCACTGCAACCAAACTCCACCTTCTGGGTTCAAGCGATTCTCCTGTCTCAGCCTCCCGAGTAGCTACAGGTGCATGCCACCACACCTGGCTAATTTTTCTGTATTTTTAGTAAAGATGGGATTTCACCATGTTAGCCAGGATGGTCTTGATCTCCTGATCTCGTGATCTGCTGGTCTGGGCCTCTCCCAAAGTGCTGGGATTATAGGCGTGAGCCACTATGCCCAGCCTATTGTTATTTTTCTATTAGCAAACCTATGTTCAGATTAAAAGATAAACAACCCTCCCCCATGGTAATTTATCTGTAATCCCAGCACTTTAGGAGGCCATGGCGGGAGGATCGCTTGAGCCCAGAAGTTAGTTCAAGGCCAGCCTGGGCAACAAAGTGAGATCCCCTGTCTATTTATAAAAAAGTAAAATAAAAATAAAATAAAGGGGGATGTAGATCCTGCCTTCAGGTAGCTTGTGACTTAATAGGAAAGTTAAGGCATTTATTTCTATTGAACAGGTGTTTGAGGTTTTAATTACCCACTAAGACCAAACTACTGTGACAGGAACGTGAGTGTGCAGAGTTGGCAAATACAAAGATGAATAGGATGTGTCTGGTCCCTGTCCCCACAGAAGTTAAAAAACACAAAGGGATTTGAATGAAGAGAAACGTGAACTTGAACCTAGACAGGCTCATCATTCTTGCTAGTTCTCAACAGGTGTTTTGTTTGTTTGCATGTTTTGAGACAGTCTCCCTCTGTCGCCCAGGCTGTAGTGCAGTGGTGCGATCTCAGCTCACTGCAACCTCCACCACCTGGGTTCAAGTGATTCTCATGCCTCAGCCTCTCAAGTAGCTGGGATTACAGGCGCCCATCACCACAGCCTGCTAATTTTCGCATTTTTAGTAGAGATGGAGTTTCATCCTGCTGGCAGGTTAATACGTGGTCTGCACATCCTGTTTGAGCCTCCCAGTTGATGTATGTATGCCCTGGCCAGAGGCTGGGCACTGGAAGTAGGAACTTATTTAAGTTCTAGTTCCACCTGGCTGCTTACTGGAGTGAAATGTACTCAGCTAGATTCATAAATAGCTATAGTTCAAGGTTACAAGGGCTGAGGGAGGGCCAGTCCCAGGAAGGGCCCAGAAAACCCTGCCTTTTCTTCTTTCAGCCTAGCTTTTGTTACATTGTTACTAGCCCCAAATCTGAGTTTATTAGAGTAGGCCCAGAGCCAGCTAGAACTTTAGAATTTCTCTTTTTGTGGTGCCCACAACCTTTCAGGGGCAGGGGGATGAGCCACAAACCCCCAGGCTGTCCGGCTGAGAACCGGATGGGCGCTCCTGTCCTCAAATCCAGGGCCTAAGCCTGACCCAGGCTTGGCAGTGAGCTGGGAGAGGAGGAGGGAGGCACTCTTGCCGCTGACCTTCAAAGGCTGTAGACCGGGGAGGATCGTGTTACATGCCCTTGAACTCCTGCCCCTCCCCCCAGCTACGCCTGAATGGAGTCAGGAATTCCATTCACAAAATGGATGCATGAATGAGCCCACCCTCCCGCCTCCTCCCTGAGGTGTCGGGTTTCACCATCTTCTCATTCATAGGTGGGAGTGGAGTGGAGTGGGGGGAGGGCGGGAAGGGGTTGGAACTTGAACTGGTGGCTTCACACAGCCACCTCCCCGGTATGGAGTGGGGAGGTTCCTATCCTATGGAATGGAATGAAATGAAATGGAATGTGCTCTGTTAGACCTGAAAAAACAAGGCCCAGTGCCCACTGCCTCTTCCCCAAGTGCATGCAGGCACATACTCTCAGTTTGTCTCACACACACACACACACACACACACACGTGTGCACGGGGCTGCGAATCTGACCTGCTGACCGGACATGTGTCCATTCTGAGGGATTCAGGCGTGGACACTGAACCCTTTCCCCGGACGTTCATCTCACCCTCCCTCCTCCCTCTGAACCCACAGGAAACAGCTGCTCCCTGGCAGCTTGGGCCTTGCAGAACAGCTTGCCCAGCCCCCGCTGCTGCCTTCCATAGCCTCTGCCCCAGCCCTCAAGTTGAGGGGCTCCAGCTTCACACTCCCTCTGGGTGAACTTCCCCTGGGATTTTGTGGTTGGCAGGCAACTTGGGCAAAGAATAGTCACCAGGAAGCAGGCTGGAAGGAAGAACTTTTTTTTTTTTGAGACTTAAGTTTCATTCTGTTACCCAGGCTGGAGTGCAATGGCGGGATCTCTGCTCACCACCGTCGCCTCCCGGGTTCAGGCAATTCTCCTGCCTCAGCCTCCTGAGTAGCCGGGATTACAGGCAAGCGCCACCACACCTGGCTAACTTTTTTGTATTTTTAGTAGAGACGGGTTTCACCATGTTGGTCAGGCTGGTCTTGAACTCCTGACCTCATGATCCACCCACCTTGGCCTCCCAAAGGGCTGGGATTACAGGTGTGAACCACTGAGCCGGCCTAGGAAGAAATTCTTGAATGTGGATAGGATTTCCTCCTCCCTTCCCCCCCAGCTCCACCCTAGCCACCACTCACATACCCCTTTCTTTCCCACAGATCTCACTGGGTGTGCATCAATGTACCTCCACACAGAGGGCTTCTCCGGGCCCTCTCCAGGTGACGGGGCCATGGGTAAGGCAGTTCCCCTTCCCCTGCCAAGCCCTCCATGTTGGGGGAGGGAGCGCCACCATGGGGGAGGGTCTCCCTGGCCAGCAGTCCCTCTGGACTCTGGGGTTTCATCAGTGAACCCCCAAATCTGAGTAACCCCTAACTTCCTCCACAAGGCTATGGCTATGAGAAAACCCTGCGACCATTCCCAGATGATGTCTGCGTTGTCCCTGAGAAATTTGAAGGTCAGAGAAGTGACTGTTCATGGGAGGGTCAAAGTCCTATCATGCTGTATCCCCGCAGGAGTCACATCACATTTCATGGTTGCAAGAGGGTGGGACCCACAGAAAAGTGCCTGGGGAGACCCCTTGGAGAAATCCCTGGGGTAAGGGGAGGCAGTTGCTTGGGGGACCAAAAGACCCAAACCCCACACCTCCTATTTTTGTGTTCCCCAGGAGACATCAAGCAGGAAGGGGTTGGTGCATTTCGAGAGGGGCCACCCTACCAGCGCCGGGGTGCCCTGCAGCTGTGGCAATTTCTGGTGGCCCTGCTGGATGACCCAACAAATGCCCATTTCATTGCCTGGACGGGCCGGGGAATGGAGTTCAAGCTCATTGAGCCTGAGGAGGTGGGCCTCTCAGATACCCCCAGCCCTCCTTTCCAAAGTTGAGGGCCTGGAGATGGGAGAACCTGGGGAATGGTGGCACATGCCTCCACCACAATCCTTGCTTTACCTGACTGGAATTCTTGCCAAGCCTAAGTTTATGGGCTGATGCTTTGTTGCCAGGCTGGCTTAGTATTTTGCACCGAGACTCTCAAGTGCTCTTTCTGACCTTTCCCCCATTTCTTTTCCTCTGCCAAGGTAGCATCTCTACCCCAAAACTGTTTTGTCCCCAGGTTGCCAGGCTCTGGGGCATCCAGAAGAACCGGCCAGCCATGAATTACGACAAACTGAGCCGCTCGCTCCGATACTACTATGAGAAAGGCATCATGCAGAAGGTGGGGGCTATGGGTCCAGGGACAAGGTGGTGGGGGCAGTGGCTGTGGGAAGCTAATGGGGGAAAGGCTCAGAAGGGCAGTTCTCAGGAACTCTGTAGGATCAGTTAATGAATCAGTCAGAGGGACAAGAAATTGTGGACAATCCCAAGGATCTCCTCTCCCAAAAAAAGTGCTACACTGGAACTGAGAAGCCCCAAGCAGGGAGAAATTGACATGAAAAAGGAGTAAGAACTGTGAAGGGAGAGTCAGCTTCTCAGGGGAGCCAGCATGGGAGAGAAATGCCCTGAGCATCTGCCTGGACTGGTAGAAGGCTGCATTCCCCTCTCCTCCGCCTTACCCCATACCAAGGCTTCGGGGCTAGCCAGGCTGACCAGCCCTTCTCTCTCCCCATAGGTGGCTGGAGAGCGTTACGTGTACAAGTTTGTGTGCGAGCCCGAGGCCCTCTTCTCTTTGGCCTTTCCGGACAATCAGCGTCCAGCTCTCAAGGCCGAGTTTGACCGGCCGGTCAGTGAGGAGGACACAGTCCCTTTGTCTCACTTGGACGAGAGCCCCGCGTACCTCCCAGAGCTCGCTGGCCCTGCCCAGCTGTTTGGCCCCAAGGGTGGCTACTCTTACTAGCCCCCAGCTGCTATTCCCCCTGCCACAGGTGGGTGCTGCCCTGTGTACACATAGATGAATTTGGTGTTGGGGAAACTTCATCTGAAACCCACAGATGACTCTGGGCAGATCCCCACTGTCCTAACAGTTGCCCTGGCCCAGACTCTGAGCTGCTCACCAGCCACGGGGAAGGAAAAGTGGAGAAATGGCAAGTCTCTAAAGGTGGAGTCTCAGAAACTCCCCTGGGGGCTCCACCTGGGCCCTGGGGGAATTCAAATCAGCTTCTGCCCAGGTCCTGCTTCCTGTGTCCAAGCCCCCAACACCTTTTCCCCAACCACGGAGAACAAGAGTTTGTTCTGTTCTGGGGGACAGAGAAGGCGCTTCCCAACTTAAACTGGCAAGAGGGAGAGGAGGTTCTCTGAGATCCCCAGATCTTCCCACTGCGGGGGACTCTGCCCCAAGCGGGTCCCAGCTTGTCAGTTCTTGGTGCTCTGTGTTCCCGGAGGCAGAGGGAGGTCGATGAAAAGGAACCTGGGATGGGGGGTGCTGGGTGGAAGCAGAGAGGGATGGGTTCCTGCTCCAAGGGGCCCTTTGCCTTTCTTCTGCCCTTTCCTAGGCCCAGTTTCCACTTCCACCTCCACCACATCTGCCAGACCTTAATAAAGCCCCACTTCTCCCATTAGTTATCCTGTGTCCTCTTTGCTGTCTGTGAAAATAGACCTGGGGATGGAAAGAGCTCTGGCCTTGGAGCAGAGCTCACTGGTTTGGGGCCGGGCCCTGACATTTAATCCCCATGTGGATTTGAAAAAAGGCACCTATTTCTCTTCTGAAAAATGGGCTTAATAATACCTGCCCTTCCCCCTTCCCAGCATTACTGTGTGAAGATCCAGAAATAATGGACAGGGTACTTGATAACCTGGACAGGCGTCCCTTGTGCACTTTGAGCCTGCTTCCTGCAGCAGTCTCCCTGGCCCTGCAGGTGGGGCAGGTGGGCCACTGAGTTGCAAGGCTGTCCCCGCTGGGACTTCTTCAGGCAGAGTTTTGGTTTTTGGTTTCTGTGATCCTAACTGTTCCCCTGACCCTGCTGCCCCACATAGACCCCAATTGCATGTCCTCCATCCTACCTCAGCTCCTAGGTTGCTACTTTTGCTGGGGTTGGGGACAGTTGTTTGGAGAATGGGCCAAAGGAGAAAGACTCCCAGGCCAGACGGTACAGGGAGAGGCTAGAGCAGGCCCTGGATTCTGGCCAGTGGAGACTAGATCTTCAGGGCAGTGGGGGAGTGGGAATCACCTAGATTCTCCTTGCCCAAATCTGGGAGAGATCAGAGTCCTGAGGCTGAGATTTTTGGGTATGGATAGAAACGGCAAAGCGGACAACATGGTGACACCTGCGGAGGAAGTATGACCGAGTAGAGGTGACAAGAGGTGGGAGGGGCAGAGTGGGTGCTTCCAGACCCAGCTCCTGTGTAAACCACTGTCCGGCAGACAGGCTCAGGTGCAAACAGGGGCTCTCGTGTTAAACAGAAACTGCAGCTGTTCTGAGGTTGGGCCAGCCCAACTGTGTTCACGCCTGAACTGCCAGCAGCCTTGGCCCAGCACCAACCTGAGACCATCCCTTGGAGGGACACCCCAAGCACCATCCATAAATAAAACGCGACATTACCTCTTCCTAGAAACACAAAACATCAATGCACTGATACCCTTTAGAGCAAGAAACAGAAAATAAATTTTAAAAATATATAATTTAATTCCACATGAAAGCCAAGCTATCATGGTGGGAAGAAGGTGTAAAAATCCGGTGGAAACTGAGGGCTGAGTACACACATGAAGAGAGAGGGATTGAGATGAGAAGCAGCATCCAGGGAAAGCGAGGTCTCTACAGGCTGAGAGGATGGCCTGTGCCCTCTGAACTGTTCATTAACAGGTCACCAGTCCCAGTTCTTTGTTCAAATCCTCAGACTTGGAGGGCCACTGCTCCAGTGAGACAGCTACAGCACCCACGGGGAGGAAGTGCTTTGGGCTGCAGTAGACAGTCAAAGCAACTCATCCAGGCAGGATGAAGTAAACCTGGACTGAGGAGCCTGACCCAGCAGCGGAGCTCACACATGCCCCATGGGGACGGTCCCCATATAAACGGTGCACTCACCACATGTGCAGAGGCAGGCAACTCCTGAGCCTGCTTCCCGCTGGGTTGGGGTGAACATTATACTTTAATGGCCAAAAAGACCCCAGATCTCTGCATGAGACCCACATCCTCTCCTGGGCTGTCAATCTTGGGAAATACTGGTTCAATGAAGAGAAACAAGGGCTCCATTGTGAGAGCAGCAGGCAAGCTCCCCTTCTGCATCTGGACAGGACCCCCTCCTCTTCCCTCAGAGCAGGCTCAGCTCAGCTCCCCATACTGCTTTCCTGAGAGTCAAAAGGTCAGACCCCAGCTATGCTGTCATAGCAGAGAAGTGACCTCAGCTCTAGGGTAGAGATGGTCAAGGAACACCCATGGAATGGGGATTCTTTTTTCCTCACCTGAGCCAGAAAGATAACCAACCCTGCTGCCATTATCCTTGACCTATTCAACATTCCTTTTCAACCTCAGCTTAAAACCCAAGCCTCCCTCCCCAGGTGCCAACACTGTCAGTGCTGGGCACTCAGTCGGGACAGGCTGGGCCACCAGGAGTTTGTTTCTGAATGGGGAAGATTTAGGCTGGAATTAAGATCGGGAGACAGATGTGGTGGTGTGCACCTATATAGTCCGAACTACTGGGGAGGCTGAGGCGGGAGGATAACTTGAGCCCAGGAGTTTGACGCCAGCCTGGGCTCAAGACCCTATCTCAAAAAAATAAGAACAAAACAAAACGAGACTGGGGAGGTGGATGTCAGTCCCCGTTCCCCCTTTGGCTCCATTTGAGGTCCCTGCTCTGTCTCTCCCCAGAAGGCTTCAAGGTTAACACACAACAACGCCCTGCCCCTTGATGACTGGCCTGGGTACAAAGGCACACAGACAGAATCAGAAGACACTCACTCAGCTTAACAAAGGGGCAGGGATCAGCAGTCAGCAGGATGCCTGGCCTATATTCCTCTCCCTTGGCTCTCTGAATTGTCTTTAGGGTGCGGTTTGCTGCCCAGTGACAATATACATTCCTTTATATCCTGGAATGTTGATTAGTCTCTTTTAGTTTCTGGCATACAGTTCTACAGTAGTTCTAGCATTTATCACTTCAGAACTTGCTAGTTAAGGGTGGGAGAAGCAGCACCATAACAGGACGTGCCCAATCTCCCAGCGGCTTCTCTACAAGCACTACGTCCAGACCAGCTTTCCACAAGTTCCACAACCTGGCCTGGCAAGACCTGCCTGATGTTCCTCCAGGTAAGGAGACTCCTCAGTGCCAAGGACAGTGGCTCTCACTGTAATACCAGCGCTTTGGGAGGCGGAGGCAGGAGGATTGCCTGAAGCCAGGAATTGGAGAGCAGCCTGGGGAACATAGTGAGAACCCATCTATATGAGAAGAAAAAAAAAAACAGCCTCCTCAGGAGCTGTGAGAGGGGCACAAGGAGGTGGCCATTCCCCAGCCAAGTGCCAGGAAAAACCCACGAGAACAAGCCCTGGAGCACAGATTCCAGGCAGCACAGACCAGCTGAGAGGAGAGGTGTTATGTTTGTTTTCTGTTTGGGGTGGGAAAAGGGAGGTTTTCACCATAAAATTCCTTTGTTAAAGTCCATCCAGGACCTCAGGGGAAAAAGATAAAAACAAAGTAAAAGCTGCGTTGTTACTTAGTATGTTTCAAAAGGAAATCGGACTTGCTGCACGTTGTGAATGTGCTGCGAGGTTGAGGGAGCAGGGGGAATCCTTCTGTGTTTAATATGTGGCATCTGTAACCACTCAGGCCTCCAGACTGACGTGCTCTGTGGAGAGGACGTGGTTAATCATGGGGCAATCCCCCAGCATGGCCGCTGATGCTGAAAGACAAGGCTGGAGGTCTGGGCTGTACATCATTTCGGAGCCCAAAGAGGCCCTGCGCTCTGGTTTTAGGGGATTCTCATCATATGCACCCGAGCACAGATACTAAATCTCCCTCACTCTGTGCCCAAGCCAGTATCCTACCCTTTCAGCTCAAAGAAACAGTCACAGAAAATCATTTTAGATTCCTTAAGAAAATAAATATTTCCATGGAGGTCAAACCAAAGTACAGGGCTGGAGAAGGGGTGGGAAACCCCGGGGCACACACTTTAGACGAGCACAGTAGCTCCTGCCAGCTGGGGCATCAGCGCCCTCACCATGTCCTTGCATAAGACACTCGCCCACTCTCCTTGCCCATCCTGGGACTGCACAAGTTGCCCCTTTCTTGAAGCTGATGCACTGTGTCCCCGTGTTAGCTAGGAGCTCCCAACAGGCCCCAAGGACTTGGGGTGATGGGAGCTGGAGGCTCTTGCCAAAGCCAAGCCTAAATCCCTGTTTCTATTTTACCAGCAGGGAAGAAATGAGAGTCAAGTTGAGAAAATGCCCAGTTAAGACAGTCAGTCACAGGACAGCTGTATCCTCAGGACCAGCCTGTCATCAATGAGAATAAGTGCGAGCCCCAGACTACTGCTGCCGGAGAGGCAAATGAACACGCTTGCCTTTCAGCGCCGTCGGAAGGCCCGGGATATTCTCCAGGCATTGGGTTCCTCATAGCGGTTGTACAGGGGTTCCAGACGCTGCTGCTTCTTCTGTTTGCTTAGCTTAGTTGGGTCGGAGACCTTAAAGAAAGCCGGGGCAAACTCCACAAGCCACCGCGGGTCGATGGTGGTAACCTCACGCATGTATTCCTTGGTGGTCAGCACCAGCTCATGGTATACGACCCTATGGGGGGACAGAAATAGAACTCAAGCCTCTGGATGCAGGTCCCACTCTACAGTCAACCTGATCCCTAGCAGGCCTCAGCTGAGCTTACACTTTATCCTCTTACCTCTCACGCCTGACCCCTACAAGACTACAGACTGTTTATGATAGCCACACCCCGATACTGAAGCACCCACACACCTCTAAACACAAGAAAGGTCTCAGGAGAATGTGTTCTAGTCCTGGCTCTGGCTCTAACTAGTAAGTGACGTGGAGCCAGTCACATCCCTTCTCTAATCTGCTTCTTGCTCCATGGGGTGGTTTATTAGAATGTTTCCACAGAATTCTAAGGCCCTGAAGAGCGGTCTCACACACTGCCACAAGGGATGGGGAAGGCCAAACAGGCAAGAAGTTGCATTTCTAACCCTTCTCCTGTGATAACATGGTGGTTTTGAATCAGTTTCATATTAGGGTTCTAGAGAAAGAGTCCTTTAAAAAAAAAAATGTTACTTTAAAACTACACCTCTAGGTAGTTTTTTTAAACCACAATTTTTTTTGCAACTAGGTCTCACCCCTATGATTTTCATTCTGGCATAGGGTTTGATACATTGTGCCTAACTCAGGTTTCTGCTGCTCAAGAAATGCAAGCAATGTTATAACAGGAAGTACTGGGAGTAGGGAAGCCATGGTCGCAAAATGCCAGATTTACAGGTTTTCTGTCCCTAGACCCTGCGATCCATCCACCTACCATTCTGGCTGTCTGTTGAAGAGGGCACTGGAAGGATGGATGTAGACCACCTGCTGGTCGATCAGGGTCCGGTAACCCTCCTGCGGGTCTTTCTTGGCGGCATTACGGAAGAACCCACTGCAGATGGCCTTCTGTACTCGGACTGTGGACTTGCCACAGGAAACAACATCCAGCTTATGTCTATCAAGATAGGACAAACGATGTGACCCCACTCTGCTTTCAGAGGTTTTATTTTCCACAATGGCAGTGCCCAACACCCCCACCTTGGGGTGCCCAGAGTAGTCACCAGGACCTTCCTTCCAGCCCTAAGTGTCCTACAGAGGCAGCTCTACACAGTGGGCAGATGGAGGCACTCAGAGGCAGACACTTTGTTTAGACAGGAATTCAATTCCAGAGTGGTAATGTTCCAGAGGCTTGTAAACAAAGAGCATTTCTTCAACAACTGACAAATAATCTTCCTCTTAGGAACTTTCTGAGGTAATTCTCAGCCATACCCTGGCTTGGGCAGAAGGAATATAACAAAGATGGAAAAGCTGGAGGAAGAGGGTTATGTGAGGAGCAAGAGAAAAGGTGCCTACAGCTTTATAGGTACATACAGGATGAACAGACATGATACTCAAGGTGGTTCAACTCAAACATGGGGAGTCATCAGATTCCGGCTTACCTGTCCATTATGCCTAACATCTGCTTGCGAATGTCCTGGGCCCGGCGCAGGGAACGAGCCTGGATAAAGTTCTCATAGCACCATGGGTTGGAGAACTTGTTATTCTTCCAGGAGTTGTACACAGCTAGCAGGGTGAGGTGGTCCCCTTCGGTCTGGTGGAATTTGGCCTTCTTCTGATCTGCAAGGGCTTGTTTATCCTGCCAAGCAGTGGGACAGAGGATCATTTCCGACTCAACAGCTACTAACTGAACATGGAGCAATTCTAGGGAGCCCTACAAGGCCCTATCAAAAGTGTCCACATCAGGCCAGGCATGATGTCTCAGGCCTGTAATCCTAGAATTTTGGGAGGCTGAGGCAAGAGGATCACGTGAGGCCAGGAGTTTGAGACCAGCCTGGCCAATATGGTGCAACCCCATCTCTACTAAAAGTACAAAAATTAGCAGGGCATGGTGGTGCACGCCTGTAATCCCAGCTGCTCCGGAGGTTGAGGCAGGAAAATTGCTTGAACCCGGAAGGTGGAGACTGCAAGATTGTGCCACTGCACTCCAGCCTGGGGACAGAGTGAGACTCCAGCTCAAAAAAAAAAAAATTTCCACATCAGCATTGGAATGGCAACAGGCCAACTACCCCAACTTCACAGCACCCCATCTAAACCCGGATGTGAACTTCCTACCTTGGGCCTATAGAAGACGTTCTGCACAGACAGCATGGATACAATGGTCAGCATTTCCTCACTGCAGCCCAGATGCACAGACATGATGAGCATTTTGCATAGCATTGGCTCCAGAGGAAACTCTGCCATCTAGAGGGAGAAAGGAAAACGACAACTACTTCCCTGTGGAAGACACTTTTGGATGCACCATAGCAAGACCTTGGTCAGAATGGGTAACACAAATTTTCCCAAAGTATAATGATGCCGTGGGATACCTTTCGCTATCAGAAGAATGCTGTTGTTTATTCTTTTCCCAAATAAAATCGAACGGGATGTATGTGACCAAGCACATAACTACTGTTGGGGCAGGTGAGAATTTTGCAGATGCCTTTTCTAAGTAAAGCTAGACTCACTAATATATCCTAAGGCAAAATTAACTGTGAACGCCTTTTTCTATAAAGACAAAACAGTTTAAAGTAATAGTGGAGAAATTCAGGTTAAAAACAAGCATTGATAATTCTACTCAAAGCTTATCCACGGTCTCAACTCTTGATTTTGTACAGACCAAAGGATGTGGAAGGCTGACCAGGGAATCTTCCCAAAAGGACAGAAAGTTAAGTCTATCCCCTACCCGGCGGCCCAAGCGAGTGAGCAGGCCCTCATCGTCCAGGGCCCCCAGTGTATACAGCTGCTCCATGGCAGTGATCAAAGTTTCCATTGGTGGGGCATCCATGAAATCAAAGGACAGCAGGTCATTGATACCCATGGCCTAGAACAGAAAGGAAGAAGGCAGGTGATAAGAGGGTCAATCTAGCCAGTGTTAGCACGTGGCGAAGCTATTTGTTACTTTATTTCCTATTTCTTCAATTGCAATTAGGAAGCCACCAGTGAGATTGGTATAACTTCCAGGGCTGAGCCACATAAAACTCAGACTGTTATAATAGAAAGCACATACCTGAGACAGAGTCTCACTCTGTCACCGATGCTGGAGTACGGTGGCCCAATCTCAGCTCAACGCAGCCTCCCGAGTTCAAGTATTTCTCCTGCCTCAGCATCCTGACTAGCTGGGATCACAGGCGCCCGCCCTCATGTCCAGCTAATTTTCATATTTTCAGTAGTGATGGGGTTTTACCATGTTGGCTGAGCTGGTCTTGGCCGGGCACGGTGGCTCACATCTGTAATCCCAGCACTTTGGGAGGCCAAGGGGGACAGATCACGAGGTCAGGAGTTCGAGACCAGCCTGGCCAATATGGTGACACCCATGTCTACTAAACATACAAAAATTAGCCAGGTATGGTGGCACGTGCCTGTAGTCCCAGCTACTCAGGAGGCTGAGGCAGGAGAATTGCTTGAACCCAGGAGGTAGAGGTTGCAGTAAGCCAAGATTCCACCATTGCACTCCAGCCTGGCAACAGAGCAAGCCTCCTTCTTAAAAAAAGAAAAAAGAACTGAAAGCAGACTCAGCATTATTGATAATAGCCAAAAGGTAGAAACAATCCAAATGTTTCTGCTGATGAATGGATAAACAAAATGTGGTATATACATACAACAGAATACTAGTCACCCTTAGAAAGGAATGAAAGAAACGAATAAACCTTGAAAACAACATGAATAAATCTGGAAAACATTATTCTAAGTGAAACAAGCCAGATACAAAAGAATACTGTATGATTCCACTTAAATGAAGTTATTTAGAATAGACAAATTCACAGAGGTAGAAAGTAGAATAGCAGTTACCAAGGGATAGAGAGAGGGGGTAAAGGGGAGTTACTGTTTAAGGAGTACAGAGTTTCTGTTTGGGACAATGAAAAAGTTCTGGAAATGGATGTTGGTGATGGTTGCACAACATTGTGAATATATTTAATGCCACTAAATTGTACACTTTAAAAAGTTTACAATCATAAATGTTATGTATTTTACAAAAATAATAACAAAATAGTCTACCAGCTTGTCCTGTCTCTTGCATACCTCATTTCTACTATATATCTATGAGGGACCTCATACCATGCTAGGTGGGAGGGATATAAAGATGGCCAAGATATGGCCTCTGCTTTCAGAGAGTTCACACTGAGTGAGAACTATGTTCACAAAACTACAACACAGTGCAATCTACATGCCTGGCATGTAGCAGGTGTTTAATACATTTATTAGCTAATTTGATGAATAAAAGAAACGACTGAATGATGATGATTCAAGTGTGTATAAAGTGTGATGTGGTAGGACCTAAGCTTTCTATTCCTTTCTCATAAAGTGATGGTGACCATAAACACAGCAGGTGTTCAATACATGTTTATTGTGTGAATAGTAACTACGAGGAATTATGTTAGCAATCATCAAGCTAGGCACTGTGCCAAGTATCTTCACCTACATTATCTCACTTATCTTTCCAACAAATACTATTTTTTTTTTTGAGACAGAGTTTCACTCTTGTTGCCCAGGCTGGAGTACAGTGGCATGGTCTCAGCTCACCACAACCTCCACCTCCCAGATTCAAGCGATTCTCCTGCCTCAGCCTCCCAAGTAGTTGGGATTATAAGCATGCACCACTAAGTCCATCTAATGTTGTATTTTTAGTAGAGATGGGGTTTCTTCATGTTGCTCAGGGTGGTCTCAAAGTCCCAACCTCAGGTGATCTGCCTATCTTGGCTGTAACCAGCCTCCCAAAGGGCTGGTTACAGGCGTGAGCCACTGCACCCAGCCTCCAACAAATAATATTAACAGCCCCCTTTTTCAGAGAACACAGAGCAGAGGGCAAAGTAAATAAACTTGCCCAAAGTCACGCAGTTTGGAGCTGAAGTCTGAGCCACAGATGCCTCTCTGTTGGCGCTCCAGAGACTGGAGCAGGTTTCTTTTTTCTTTCTGAAGCTCTGTATTAGCCTATCTTACAGGGAATAAATAATAAATGACAATAGAGCACTCTGCACCAGAAAGTGCCAGGGCTCCAGGGTAGCATCAGTGTTGGGGGAAATGCCATCAGCTGGGAAATTACTCATACAGCTCCTCCTGCCAAAAGAGAATGAAGTCCTCACTGGGGACTGAGAGAGGAAGAACCATGATTCAGAATGAAAACCAAGCCCCTGAGAGCCAGTCTGAAATCTGTGCTGACAGTTCCCTTGCAAAGTTTTGGAAGAGGGAGTTTTTTCTCTGTTCTAAAGGAACAGAATTAGATCTGAACACTAAAGTGGTTGAGGTTAAGTGTGTTTGTCCACAGTTTGGCATTGATTATATTTTTCTAATTTCCTTTTAGAAAATGCTCCTAACTACAACCGTTTACAACCTAATATCCTGCTAGTTGTTATGGTAAGAAAAAATGTGTGTTCACAGCAGACATGCTAACTTAGCCCCAGACCTGCCGTGAGAGGCGGTTATCACAGCCATTTGCATTTCACTCAAAGGGACTGGTTCCGTGAGGTTACTAAAGTATTTAACAAGCTTCATAAAACTGAGATTCATTTACAAAGGCCAGGATTGGACTCTTCCACCAACCCATTCTAACCAGACAGTGATTTCTACCTTGAGTGACAGCACCGTGCTTGCTAAGTTGGTTCTCTGAATTTCCGGCACGTTGGTGGTGAGCATTTCATCTCGGTAGGCACGTTCTGTATATAGTCTGTAACACTTCCCTGGGCCTGTTCTCCCAGCTCTGCCAGCTCGTTGCTTTGCCTGAGCCTAGCGGGGTGGGCATATAAAAGCAACATATCTGTTAAATACTGCTTAACAGCTTTACCCAGGATCTGTGTTAAAAGGGGGACAATTAGCAACTGGCAAAATCAGAAATGGGGTTGATTTCCCTTCCTTTGGGACCATTTCCAAGACTCCAATGCTCTTATCTTTCCCTCTCCATACTCAGCACTTCAGGGAAGTTTGTTCAAGGGAGGCAATATAAGCAGGGTTAATGAAAGAAATATTATACGGATCTCAGACATGTATTTTCAAAATAGTATGGCACAATATAAAAGAGAAAGTAGCCGGGTGCAGTGGCTCACGCCTGTAATCCCAACACTTTGGGAGGCCAAGGTGGGCAGATCATGAGGTCAGGAGTTCAAGACCAGCCTGACCAACACGGTGAAACCCTGTCTCTACTAAAAATACAAAAATCAGCCAGGCATGGTGGCATGTGCTTGTAATCCCAACTACTCAGGAGGCTGAGGTAGGAGAATCGTTTGAACCCAGGAAGCAGAGATTGCAGTGAGCCAAGATTGCACCACTGCACTCCAAGCGAGAATCCGTCTCAAAAAAATATAAAAAAAAAGAGAAAGCATAAAACTTATGACAGAACACATCCTCACAGTTATGACCAAAAATGTAAGTGAAATAAATAAATTATGTCAATCATACAAATGATTTTACAGTCATTTTAAAAATTATGTTTGCAGGCCAGGCGTGGTGACTCACGCCTATAATCTCAGCACTTTGGAAGGCCAAGGCAGGAGATCGATCACCTGAGCCCAGGACCAGCCGGGGCAACATGTTGAAACTCCATCTCTACAAAAAATACAAAAGTTAGCTTGGTGTGGTGGCTCATGCCTGTAGTCCCAGCTATTCAGGAGGCTCAGATGGGAGGACCACCTGAGCCTGGGGCGGGGGCTGAGGCTGGCTGCAGTGAGCTGTGATCATGCCACTGCACTATAGCCTGGCAACAACAGAGACTGACCCTGACTCTAAAAAAATTAAATAAAAATAAAAATCATGTTTGCAATGTTAAGTAACAGAAGAAAATGTTCACTCACATTAAATGCAAAATGCAAGTTACAAAACAATATAATGTTAATTTGGTAAAAAGTCTTTATATATCAACTACTAGAAGGAAATGACTAAGGGAAAAACACCTAAAATGTGAATAGTGGCCAACTCTGACAGATTTGCAGATGAGGTCTATTTTCTTTAGACATTACCAAATATTGAACACGTATTATTCCAGTAGGAAAATTAAATACTCAAAACAAAACAAAACAAAACAAAACAAAACTGCCTACTTATTTGATTACTAAAATTGTAACCATGAAAGAAATAAACATGAAAAAAGACTGGAGGCCGAGCGCAGTGGTTCAAGCCTATAATCCCAGCACTTTGGGAGGCCGAGGCGGGTGGATCACGAGGTCAAAAGATGGAGACCATCCTGGTCAACATGGTGAAACCCCGCCTCTACTAAAAATACAAAAAATTAGCTGGGCACAGTGGTGCACACCTGTAGTCCCAGCTACTCGGGAGGCTGAGGCAGGAGAATTGCCTGAACCCAGGAGGCGGAGATCGCGCCATTGCACTCCAGCCTGGGTAACAAGAGCGAAACTCTCTCTCTCTCTCTCTCTCTCTCTCTCTCACACACACACACACACACACACACAAAGGTAAAAAGACTGGAAAGAAAAACAGCAAAATGACAACAGTGGACGTAGTAAGATGATGGGTAATTAATTTTTTTTCTTCTATTTTTCAAAAATAATGTACTTCTATACTGGGAGAAGAAAACGCTGGTTTAAAAAAAAATTTTTTAAATGTAGTTTAGCTATAGGTTGCTAGGAAACAATGAATAGCAATCTGAAGAGGGCCGTTTTCTGACAAAACCATCTGTTGTTACAAACAGTACCAGGATTTACAAATTACTATGCCAGCTCCAAACCAAAGGATGGAGTGTGAAGGACAACTAAGCACACAGATCCAGGCAGCAATCACGCACAGTGGCTGGACTCTACAGCATTCTATAGATGCCTCTCTCCAGATCAGGAAAGGCATGCGTAACTGATTTTTTGATCGCCACCACCCTGACAAGTGGTATACAGCACACAAGCTGGAGTCAGGTTACCCAGGTTCAAATCTTGGCTCTACTAGCTCTGTGATGTTAGGCAAGTGACCTAACCCCTCTGTGGCTCAGGATCCTCATCTGTGAAAATATGTACCACACAGGATCAATGCGAGAATGCACTGAGTTAATGAGCGTATCTAGGACAGTACCTGGTACTTGGTAAGTTCACTGTAAGTGGTAGCTATGATTATTACTTAAGTTTCGAAATAAAAATAGCCTTCTGGCTTTTACAAATGATGAAAGTAATACATACCCTTTGTGAAAGACTACATGAAAGTATAAAAGAAGCCAAGGGCGGTGGCTCACGCCTGTAATCCCAGCACTTTGGGAGGCTGAGGCGGGCAGATCACCTGAGGTTCAGAGTTTGAAACCAGCCTGACCAATATGGTGAAACCCCGTCTTAAATAAATAAATAAATAAAAAGTATAAAAGAAAATGCACTTCACCTAGCAGCACCACCCGGAAATAATCTTGGCTAACATTTAGACTACATGCTTTCAATCTTAGGCACACCTCACTCACACACACACCGCAGAAATGCACACCATCTTTCTTTTTTTCTGAGAAGTCTAAGGTTGAAAGACCATCTATTTTTAAACAAAAATTGAATTATACCATTCATGCTGTTTTATAGGCTCACTTTTTCAAATAAAATATCACAGTTACATGCTTATGTCATTAAAGATAGATAAATGCCACCACGTTAATGCCACCAACGTTCTATGGCAGGACTATACCATAATTTATTCAACTACTTCCCTTTTGGAATACATTTAGAATTTTTTCCAGGTTTCCCCTGATATAAACAATGCTTCAATGAACATCCTTTTCCATTACCTTTGGACATGTATTTAATCATTTCTAACTTTCAGATATATTCCTAGAAGCAGAACAGTTAGGTTAGAGAGATGAACCTTTAAATTTTGAATATACTGCTGCCAAACTTCTCTCAAAAAAATAATCAGGTAATTCATTTTTAAATGTAATTTCCTGCCTAAGCAGAAAATTATTTTAGAGATAGGGCTTTGATCTGTCGCCCCAGCTGGAGTGCAGTGGTGCTATCCTAGCTCCCCGCAGCCTTGGACTCCTGGGTTCAAGTGATCCTCCCACCTTAGACTCTTAACCAGCTGGGACTGCAGGCACATGCCACCATGCCAGGCTAATTTGTTTTTATTTTTTTGTGGTGGCAGGCTCTTGCTATGTTTCCCAGCCTAGTCTAGAACTCTTGGGCTCAAGCAATCCTCCCATTTCAGCATTCCAAAGTGCTGGGATTATAGGTGTGAGCCATGGTGTCTGGCCTCATGGGGGCATTTTAATGGTGAAATACTATTCTAAAGACTAAAAACTTCAAGGATCAGTCAGACTTGGAGGTAAAAAAAGATCAAAAACAAACAACAAAAAACCCTTCCCTCGTGCCATTATAACACCCAGTATCATAAAAGTTCAACTTTGAAAACAATAAAGTTTGAAATATATAACCACAAAAAATTTCAGAAAGGCCCTAACCAGGATTATTAGGAAAACTGTTGATACAAAAAAAGCTGCCATACCTGAGAAATAGGCGTCACCACAAGCTGGTCAATCCCCGTCTTGGAATTGTAAACTTTCTGCTTCACGAATCCTGGGTCCACCACGTAGTAGATGCCATCAATAGTCAGCGACGTCTCTGCGATATTGGTGGCAATCACAACCTGCAGGCAAGAGAGGCAAAGCTGCAGTGAGTTGCCCGGCTCAGCCCTGAGGTATGAAATGGTTCTTCTGAACCCAGACATCTTCCCAAAGGAATATGTGACTATCTCCCTCTGTGGATGGTCAAAATGACACTTAATCCTAGCTCAGTCTCCAACGGGCAGCAGGGAGGTACCTTCAGCTGAAGGGTTAAGTTGGAAAAGGGATGGTACCTGAGAGGTACAGGAAAAAGCTAAGGCCAATCAAAGCCAATTTCATTTGGTACAAATAGCTACTGTATATCTCATTTTCTAGATCCAATGTTGATTATTACAATTTTAATTTCTGGCACCCTGGGAAACAGATTTCCTGGCATCACATGTGCCAACGCAAAATGAGATTTTTCTTTCCCCTACCGAGATATCTGGACTAAAAAATGGGCTGCTTGTATTCTGTGGAATATGTATGTGGAACAAGAGGGAGACTGCTTTTTTTAACTGATCATAAAATGAACCATGAGATGACACAGGAATTTCAAAGTCTGTGTGTGTGTGTGTGTAGCCATCTATGTGATCTGGAGGATTATTAGTCTCAGCTTGACACTGTCACTGTTCTTCCACCCACAGGTTCAGCCAATAAAACACAATTGTTCGGAAAAATCATCACTAGGAGGCACTGGAATAACACGCATCATGCCAGCATCTTAGTGGCCCTGAAAGGCTTCTACCTGCTCAGAACTACAGAAGCCCTGCTTAGAAAGAACTCCAACTATTAGTAATAGAATAGGGGAGAAATTCACCATCTTTCCACTCAAGCCTGATTGTCCTCCCATGTTTCCCTCCTCAGCACCATCTTCGATCCAGCTGTCCAAGCCAGAAACCTGAGTCATGCCTGACTTCCCTCACCCTTCTCCCCTTTACCTGCTAATACCCACCAAGTCTTGTCCATTTTAACTTGTTTTTAAGACGGAGTTTTGCTATTGTTGCCCAGGGTGAAGTACAACGGCATGATCTCAGCTCACTGCAACCTCTGCCTCCCAAGTTCAAGCAATTCTCCTGCCTCAGCCTCCCCAGTAGCTGTGTCTACAAGCATATGCTACCACGCCTGGCTAATTTTTGTATTTTTAGTAGAGACAGAGTTTCACTATGTTGGCCAGGCCAGTCTTGAACTCCTGACCTCATGATCCACCTGCCTCAGCCTCTGAAAGTACTGAGATTACAGGCGTGAGCCACTGCACTAGCTAAGTCCATCTGCCTTCTACTCTTAGGAATATGCCTAAGAGAAATGAAAACATACGTCCACACAAAAACTTGGTTTTCTGAGACAGGGTCTGGTTTGCTCTGTATCCCTAGCTGGAGCACAGTGGTATGACCACGGCTCACAGCCCCTTCACCCTCCTGCGCTCAAGTGATCCTCCCCCTCAGCCTCTTGAGTATAGGCACACACCACCATGCCTGGTTAATTTTTAATTTTTTGTAGAGATAGGGGTCTTAACCATATTGCCCAGGCTGGTCTTAAACTTCTGGGCTCAAGGGATCGTCCCACCTAGGCCTCTAAAAATGCTGGGAATGGCTGGGTGTGGTGGCTCACACCTGTAATCCTAGCACTTTAAGAGGCAGAGGCAGGTGGATTACCTGAGGTCATGAGTTCGAGACCAGCCGGGCCAACATGGCAAAACCCCTTCTCTACTAAAAACACAAAAATCAGCCAGGCGTTGTGGCACATGCCTGTAGTCCCAGCTACTCGGGAGGCTGAGGCAGAAGAATCACTTGCACCCGGGAGACAGAGGTTGCAGTGAGCTGAGATTGCACCACTGCAAGACTTTGTCTCAAAAAAAAATAAATAAATAAAAAAATTCTGGTATCACAGGCATGAGTCACTGCAACTGGTTCACACAAAAAATTGTAAATAAATGTTCACAGCAGCACTGTTCATGATAGCCCCAAAGTGGAAACAACTCCCATGTCTATCTCTCTCTTTCTTTTTTTTGAGACAGTTTTGTTTGTTGCCCAGGCTGGAGTGAATGCAATCTCAGCTCACTGCAACCTCTGCCTCCTGGATTCAGGGTATTCTCCTGCCTCAGCCTCCCACATAGCTGGGATTATAGGTGTCCATCACCACACCTGGCTAATTTTTGTATTTTCAGTAGAGACAGGGTTTCACCATGTTGGCCAGGCTGGTCTTGAACTCCTGACCTCAGTTGATCCACCTGCCTCAGCCTCTCTTACTGCTGAAATTACAGGCATGAGCCACTGCGCCCAGCTCCAACATCCATCAACTGATAAATGAATAAACAAAATTTTTTGTGCCCATACAACACAAGAGTATTGAGCAATAAAAAGAAATGAAGTACTGATACCTACTACAATGTTGATAAACTCTAAGTCTGGAAAAATCACTGGAAATAAGCCAGCCACAAATATATGCTTTCATTTATATGAAATGTCTAGAATAGGCAAATCCACAGAGACAGAAAGTATAGATCAGTGGTTTCCAATGGCTGAGCAGAGGAGTAAATGGGGGTAGGAGGTGACTGCTAAAGGGTACAGGATTTCTTTTTAGGGAGATAAAATTGTTCTAAACACAACTGTGGTGCTGGCTGCGCAGTTCTGTGAATACAGTTAGCCCTCTGCATCTGCTGCTTCCCCATCTGTGGATTCAACCAATAGCAGATTAAAAATATCTGGGGGAAAAAAATACAATAAAAAATAATACAAATTAAAAATACAGTAAAACAGCTACTTATATAGCATTTACACCGTATGAGGTATTATAGGTAATCTAGAGATGGTTTAAAGCATCATACAGGAAGATGTGCACAGGTTACATGCAACTGCTACAGCATTTTATATAAGAGACTTGAGCATAATTGGATTTTGGTATCCTTGGGGGTCCTGGAACCAACCCCCACATACCATGGAGTAACTGTATACTAAAAGCCGTTGAATTGTAAATAAAAGGGTAAATTCCAATCTGGGCAACAGAGCGAAACTGTTTCTACAAAAAAATACAAAAATCGGCCGGATGCGGTGGCTCACGCCTATAATCCCAGCACTTTGGGAGGCCGAGGCGGGTGTATCACGAGGTCAAGAGATCGAGACCATCCTGGTCAACAAGGTGAAACCTCCTCTACTAAAAATATAAAAATTAGCTGGGCATGGTGGTGCATGCCTGTAGTCCCAGCTACTCGGGAGGCTGAGGCAGGAGAACTGCTTGAACCCAGGAGGCGGAGGTTGCGGTGAGCCGAGATCATGCCATTGCACTCCAGTTTGGGTAACAACAGCGAAACTCGTCTCAAAAAAACAAAACAAAACAAAACAAACAAAGAAAAAAATTAGCCAGGAATAGTGGCACACACTGGTAGTCCCACATGCTTAGGAGGCTGAGGCAGGAGGATCACTTGAGCCTTAGAGGCAAAGGTTGCAGTGAGCCAAGATCATACCTCTGCACTCCAGACTAGGTGACAGAGATCTTGACTCAAAAAATTTAAAAAAAAAGCAGGGGCTGGGGGAGTTAATTGAAAGGTATGTAAATTATATCTCAATAAAGCTGTTATTAAAAATATACCTACATCCATCTGTCTTCTTTCCTGTTGTCTCATACACACAGTTATATACTTGGTTCCAGCCACCGGAACTACACCATTCTCTGAACTGGCCCCACTTCCTTGCCTCCAGGCCATCACAGACAGTTCTGTGCCCTCAGAAAGCTTGTCCCCTTGCCTTTTGTGAGCTCTCCAGGACTAGCTTAGATCCTTATTTCCCCTAAGAAGACAGGATCGGGTGCTCCCACCTGGGTATCCACGCATGAGTGGCCTTTTCACAGTATATGCTGAAAGTCTGTTGACTGGGGATGCCCCACAGCAGATAGATGCTTGTTCTCATAATGTGGCTCCCATGTGTAGCCCAAAGTCTGGCAGATGCTCAAAAAATATTTGTCAAATGAAGGAAATGAGGAATAAGAGCAGAGGTCACATACTAGACGCTCATTCCTAAACAAATTGGTTGGACCAGTCTCTAAAACCTAACAAACAAGACCTGCATACACCCTAAGCAATCCCTACTATGACAAGCTGCACAGAACACACGATCAGGGCACATGGGAGCTTTCTTTTGCCTGTGTTACCTTTCTGCTGCCTGGTGGAGCTGGGTCAAAGATTCGGGTCTGCATCTCACTGGGAAGAGCAGAGTACACTGGGAGGATAATTAACTCCGGAACATCAGGTCCCAGGGATTTCATTCTTTCATACAGGATCTCGCAAGCAGTATCAATCTCTTCCTGACCAGTCAGGAAGACCAGGATATCACCTACGAGGAGAATAAAGCATTAATTTACCTTCTAACTGTGTGTGTGTGTGTTCTACACAAAGGCTATGGTGATATTAATAAAACTTCAAATAACAGAAAATATGCATTCATATTCTGACCAGTAAGTAAACAGTAGAAGTTTGTTTATATGACAATATGACATTATAATCACCACCAATTCTTTTTTGTGTGTGTATGATGGAGTCTCCCTGTGTCACTCAGGCTGGAATGCAGTGGTACGATCTTGGCTCATTGCAACTTCCACCTCCCGAGTTCAAGTGATTCTCCTGCCTCAGCCTCCAGAGTAGCTGAGACTATAGGCACCTGCCACCACATCTGGCTAATTTTTGTTTTTTAAGTAGAGATGGGGTTGCACCATGTTGGCCAGATGGTCTCAATCTCCTGACCTTGTGATCTACCTGCCTCAGCCTCCCAAAGTGCTGGGATTACAGGCATGAGCCACGGCACCTGGCTACCACCACCATTTCAAACATACAAGCCTGAGGCTTGCAGAGAGATGAATATTTAGAAGGTGTTTCTAAAAAGATTAGCAAAAAAAAAAAAAAAAAAAAAAAAATACTCATATGAGGACTCTTGGCCTAAGAGGAAGAATATTGCTTTTTCTTTACCTGGTGGCTCTGTTAAATGGATCTGCATAACAGTTATCAGGCTGGCATCCAGATAATCTGTCTCAGGTTCCTTTGTGTACAGTATTTCCACTGGATATGTTCGACCTGGGATGGTGAAAATGGGAGCTTCATAGAAGTATTGAGAAAACTTCACTGCATCCAAGGTGGCTGAGGTGACAATCAGCTTCATGTCCTGCCGTTTCTGAACTGTCTAAGAGAAATATAATGTGGCTTATTGAAAAGGACTACCCAAAAAGACACAGGTACTCAAATCCAACTCCCAGAATTTGGTTTCCAACAGGCAGAAGGGTCATTAAAGAGCATCTAGTTACCTTTTTCAACAATCCAAAGAGCACATCAGTGTGAATTGTCCTCTCATGTGCCTCGTCCAACATGATGATTGCATACTGAGTGAGGTCAGGGTCAATCAAGCACTCCCTAAGCAACATTCCATCTGTCATGTACTTGATGACTGTTTCAGGGCTAGTGCAGTCCTCAAATCGAATGGTGTAGCCCACCTAAAGCAGAATGGAAGGGGAAAACCTAGGATACAAATGTCTCCTTTTCCCAATCACCAGGCAAGATTTCAGCGCAGTCACTGTTACTCATAATCTTAAGAATTTGATCAAGATGTACAGTAATTTCCTCATAGTAAGGTATGGCTTAGACCATACCCTGAACAGACTGATTATGACAATGGGAACCCTCTCCCCGTCAGGAGAAACCTGAGAAAAGGCAGTATTATTCATATTTCCATTTGATAGGTTAGGCGATCTGGGCCGTTGCTTCTGGTATTTTTAGAGTGACTCCACTATCTACTTACCTCTTGGCCTAAGCAACAACCAAACTCCTCCGACACCCTTTTGGCCACTGACATTGCTGCCACTCTTCTGGGCTGGGTACACCCAATCTTGCCCCTGGAAGTGTAGCCTGCCTCCGCCAGGTACTGGGTGATCTGTGTTGTCTTTCCAGATCCTGTCTCACCAATAACAATCAGGATCTGATTGTCATGGACGGCCTAAAGCAACAGAATATAAATATGGTCATTAAAATTTGCCACATGCTACTTTGGAATAAAATAATTAATGACTATATACTATCTTCTAAAAGGGGGACATACACATATGGTTAAAGAAGTCAACAATAAATTTAGAAGACATAAAAAGTGTTCCTTCCCACTGTAACTCCCAAATTTCTAGTATCTTTCTTCAAAAGTTATTTCTTATTTCTATATTGTTTGTAACAGCCAAGGATTACAATCAACTATATTTCTATGGATACAGGACTAGCTAAATAAACCAGAGCTGATCCAAATAACAAGGCACATAAAAAAAGCTTTTGTTTTTTTTCTTTTTGAGATGAAGTCTCATTCTGTCACCCAGGCTGGAGTGCACTGGCATGATCTCAGCTCACTGCGACCTCCACCTCTCGGGTTCAAGCAATTCTCCTGCCTCAGCCTCCCAAGTAGCTGGAACTACAGGTGCCCACCAATACGCCTGGCTAGTTTTTGTATTTTTTAGTAGAGATGGGGTTCCACCATGTTGGATAGGCTGGTCTCTAACTCCTGACCTCAGGTGATCTGCCCGCCTTGACCTCCCAAAGTGCTGGGATTATAGGGGTGAACCACCACACCTGGCCTGGAAATAATTTTTTTAAAAAAGGCCAGGTGCCATGGCTCATGCCTGTAATCCTAGCTCTTTGGGAGGCTGAGGAGGGAGGATTACTTAAGTCCAGGAGTTCAAGACTAGCCTAGACAATGTAGTGAGACCTCATCTCTACAAAATACAAAAAAACTAGCTGAGTATGAATGGTACACACCTTGCAGTCCCAGCTACTTGGGAGGCTGAGGTGGGAAAATCACTTGAGCTCAGGAGATAGAGGTTGCAGTGAGCTGAGATCACGCCACTGTATTCCAGCATGCACAAAGCAAAATTCGGACACACACACACACACACACACACACACACACACAATCTCTGAGATATATCAAGTGGAAAAAGCAAGATGTAAGACAGTGTATATATCACTGCCAACTATAAACACATAAAGTACACATATAAAATATGTGTGCCTTTATTTGTACTTGCTTGTATACATAAAAGATATTGTTGAAAGGATTAACTGGAAACTAGTAAACCTGATTACCTCAAGGAAGGCTCGGTGGTCTTAAAATCTGAATTCCAGAATGTGAACTACCGAAGCATGGCCCTTGCCCAGATGAGTTTTACTGGCTGAGTATCCTCATTTTTTTTTTTTTTTTGAGATGGAGTTTTGCTCTTGTTGCCCAGGCTGGAGTGCAATGGTGCGATGGTGGCTCACTGCAACCTCCACCTCCCGGGTTCAAGCAATTCTCCTACCTCAGCCTCCCAAATATCTGGGATTACAGGTATGCGCCACCACACCTGGCTAATTTTTTTGTATTTTTAGTAGAGACAGGGTTTCTTCCTGTTGGTCAGGCTGGTCTCCAACTCCCGACTTCAGGTGATCTGCCCGCCTCGGCCTCCCAAAGTGCTGGGGTTATAGGCGTGAACCACCATGTCCGGCCTTCCTCATTTTTAATTACTGACCAGAGCTGTTGGTCCATGCAACACAATATTCTGCCCACCTGGAACTGTTCTACGGTCCCCAGGAAAAAGAAAATATATGGACATATACATATGTATGTGTGTCTGTACACATACATGTTTTTGATACAGAGTCTCACTCTGTCACCCAGAATGCAGGGCAGTGGTGTGACTGCAGTTCATTGTAGCCCTGACCTCTCAAGCTGAAACAGTCCTCTTATTTCAGCCTCCTGAGTAGCTGGGACTACAGGCAAGGACCACCATACTCAGGTAAATTTTTAATTTTTTTGTAGAGACGAGGTCTCCCTATGTTGCCCAGCCTAGTTTCAAACTCCCAGGCTCAAATGATCCTCCTGCCTTGGCCTCCTGATGTGCTAGGATCATAGGTATGAGCTAACATCTCTGCCCCCATTATTTTAAAAAGTATTTAGAAAGTTTTCTCCTTTGGCCGGGTGTGGTAGCTCTGCCTGTAATCCTAGCACTTTGGGAGGCTGAGGTGGGTGGATCGCCTGAGGTGAGAAGTTCAAGACCAGCCTGGCCATCACGGTGAAACTCCATCTTTAAAAAAAAAAAAAAAAAATGCCGGCACGGTGGCTCAAGCCTGTAATCCCAGCACTTTGGGAGGCTGAGGCGGGTGGATCACAAGGTCAAGAGATCGAGATCATCCTGGTCAACGAGGTGAAACCCCGTCTCTACTAAAAATACACAAAAAATTAGCTGGGCATGGTGGTATGTGCCTGTAGTCCCAGCTACTCGGGAGGCTGAGGCAGGAGAATTGCCTGATCCCAGGAGGCGGAGGTTGCGGTGAGCAGAGATCGCGCCATTGCACTCTAGCATGGGTAACAAGAGCAAAACTCCGTCTCAAATAAAAAAAACAAAACAAAACAAAACAAAAAAAACCCACCAAGTTTTCTCCTTTTTCTTATCCCTTTTGGAAGAGCCACTTCAAGTAGGCACATACTTGTCCTGCTAGTTTCAATTTTAAAATGTCATCCCTCTTTTAGAAAACAACCCTACTCCCCACCAATACATCATAAAAGGGCTTCTCACCTGGACCAACTGCTCCTTCAGTTTGTAGATGGGCAGGCTCTCCCGCTGTTCAATGATTGACATCTGGGTCTTTTTCCCATAAGAGGCTTTGTTGCCCCCAAAAGCATGTTTCTTCCACTCAGGAATATCATTGGGCATCATCCCAATACCCCTCATGTTGGCAGCAATCTGTCTGCCTTCCGCTGTAAAGGAAAACAGGCAATTTAGGATTGTCCTCAAGCTACCTCAAGATGCACCAGGGGGCTGGGCACGGTGGCTCATGCCTATAATCCCAGCACTTTGGGAGGCTGAGATGGGTGGATAACCTGAGGTTAGGAGTTTGAGACCAGCCTGGACAACATGGTAAAACCCTGTCTCTACTAAAAATACAAAATTAGCTGCACATGGTGGTGGGCACCTGTGATCCCAGTTACTCAGGAGGCTGAGGCAGGAGAATCACTTGAACCTACTAGGCAGAAGTTGTAGTGAGCCAAAATCCCACCATTGCACTCCAGCCTGGGCGACAAGAACAAGACTCTGTCTTTATAAAAACAAACAAACAAACAAACAAACAAAAAAGCCGGGCGCGGTGGCTCACACCTGTAATCCTAGCCCTTTGGGAGGCTGAGGTGGGTGGATAACCTGAGGTCAGGAGTTCAAGACCAGCCCGGCCAACATGGTGAAACCTCATGTTTAAAAAAAAAAAAAAAAAGGATGCACCAGGGAAAAAATAAAACAGCAGGTAAGCACTACACATGCAGCACTTCAATTCAGTGATCTGTGACCAAAAGTACTCAAAGAAACAAATTAATGTGAAGAAAAGAATATAGAAGGGGCAGCAGGGAGTGGGAAAGAGACTGTAATAAGTGGTGCTACACACCTGTGATGTCAGAAGAAAGGTTAGTTGAGAGAACTGAAGACCTGATTGTTGTTGGACACTGGAATGCTTTTTTGAGGCAGAGTCTTGTTCTGTTATCCAACTGGGAGTGCAGTGGCATAATCCTGGCTCACTGCAGCCTTGACCTCCTGGTTTTAAGTAGTCCTTCTGCCTCATTTTTAAATTCTGAAGAGAGGAGATCTCTCTATGCTGCCAGGCTGGTCTCAAATTCCTGGGAGCAAGCAATCCACCCACCTCAGCCACCCAAAGTAATGGAATTATAGGGGTGGCCACCGTGCCCACACTCTCTGCCTTTTAAATAAGTGCTATAGCGAGATGTAATTCACATGCCATATCACACTCTTCTTTTTTCTTTTTTGAGACTCTGTTGCCCAGGCTGGAGTGCAGTGTTGCCATCATAGCTCACTGCAGCCTCAAATTCCTGGGCTCAAGGAATCCTCTCTCCTCAGCCTCCCAAAGTACTGGGATTACAAATGTGGGCCACCACACCTGGCCTCCGTGTCACTCTTTTTAAATGTCTAACTCAGTGTTGTACTGTATATTTATAAAGTTGTGCAGCCAACCCCATTATCTAATTTTAGAACATTTTCATCATCTCAAAAAGAAACCATGTACTGATTAGCAGTTACTCCCCATTTCTCCCTTTTCCTTCCCCTTGGCAACTACTAGTCTACTTTCTATGTCTATGGGTTGACCTATTCTGGATATTTCATACAATATGTGATCTGTTGTGTCTGGCTTCTCTCAGATTAATTTTTTTTTTTTTTTTGAGACAGGGTCTGGCTCTGATGCCCAGCAGGCTGAAGTGAAGTGACATGATCTCAGCTCACTGCAACCTCCACCTTCTGGGCTCAAGCCATCCTCCCACCTTAGCCTCCTCAGTAGCTGGGACTACAGGTGCATGCCACCACACCCAGCTAATTTTTTTTTTTTTTGAGATGGAGTTTCGCTCTTGTTGCCCAGGCTGGAGTGCAATGGCATGATCTCAGCTCACTGCAACCTCTGCCTTCCGGGTTCAAGTGATTCTCCTGCCTCAGCCTCCCTAGTAGCTGGGATTACAGGTGCACGCCACCACATCTGTTAATTTTATATTTTTAGTAGAGAGGTGGTTTCACTGTGTTGGTCAGGCTGGTCTTGAACTCCTGACCTCAGGTGATCCACCCACCTCAGCCTCCAAAACTGCTGGGATTACAGGGATGAGCCAACACACTGGGCCTAATTTTTGTATTTTTTGCAGAGACAGGGCTTCACCACATTGCCCAGCCTGGTTTCAAATTCCTGGATTCAAGCCATCTGCTTGCCTCAGCCTCCCAAAGTGTTGGGATTACAGGTGTGAGCCACTGCACCCGGACGTAGCTTATATATATATATATATATTTTTTTTTTTTTTTTGAGACGGAGTTTCGCTTGTTACCCAGGCTGGAGTGCAATGCGCGATCTCTGCTCACCGCAACCTCCGCCTCCTGGGTTCAGGCAATTCTCCTGCCTCAGCCTCCTGAGTAGCTGGGATTACAGGCACGCACCACTGTGCCTAGCTAATTTTTTTGTATTTTTAGTAGAGACGGGTTTCATTGTGTTGACCAGGATGGTCTCGATCTCTTGACCTCATGATCCACCCGCCTTGGCCTCCCAAAGTGCTGGGATTACAGACTTGAATTTTTAAGGTTCGCCTTGGAATTGTGGCTTGAGTGAGGAGCAAAAATAATGAGAGAATTTTACTGGTGCTCTAGAATATGCAAACATTTTACAAATTTGATGCCAAAAGCCAGCTATGAAAAAATAACTTATGCCTACTAACAAAATAAGTGAGTTTTGGCAGAGGCCAAAGAAGGGTCACAGAGAACATCTCACTAAAGGGCAAAAGGGAATGAATGGGGTTTATTCTGAGGAAATGGAAGATGATATTGTTAAACAATGAATGAATATTTCTAATCTAGTATTTTTTTATTTTGTCATTTTTTTTAAATTTGATTTTAAAATAGAGACAAGGGCCGGGCATGGTGGCTCACCTGTAATCCCAACACTGGGATGCCAAGATGGGCGGATCATTTGAGGTCAGGAGTTCAAGACCAGCCTGACCAACATGGTGAAACCCTGTCTCTACTAAAAATATGAAAAAATTAGCCAGGCATAGTGGCTCATGCCTGTAGTCCTAGCTACTCAGAGGCTAGGACAGGAGAATCACTTGAACCCGGGAGGCAGAGTTTGCAATGAGCCAAAATCGCACCATTGCACTCCAGCTGGGGCAACACAGTGAGACTCCATCTCAAAAAATAAAATAGAGACAAGGTCACACCATGTTGCCCAGACTGGTCTTGAACCCCTGGTCTCAAGCGATTTTCTTGCCTCAGCCTCCCAAAGTGTTGAGATTACAGGTGTGAGCCAACATGCCAAGCCTAATCTAGTATTTTGAATCTCTATTACATGCAGCTAAACTGTTATCTAAATTAACAGAATTCTCAAACTTCTGTCTCCAGCCCAGACCTTTCTTCTGAGCTCTTATACTCAATTCTACACTGGATAACTCAACCTAAGACATCCTCTTGTTACCTTGGATACAAGTCCAAATCTGAATTCCCCATCTTTTCCCACAAACCCGTTTCTCCTCCGGTGTTCCCATCATTCATCCTAGTGCTCATATCGGAAAGCTGGAAGTCATCTTTGGCCACTCCTGTTACTCTACATTCAACAAATCACTTTTCTCAAGTCCATCCCTCCTCTTTGCTACCTCCATGTTCAAGCCACCACCCTCTCTCTTCTGAATTATTATAAAAGCTTCCTAAATCATCACATGTGCCCCATCCAACTCATCCTGCAGGGCACTCTGAATCATCCTTTGGAAATGCAACTCTGGTCATGGCACTTAAACCTGGGAGGTGGAGGCTGCAGTGAGCCAAGATCGCGCCACTGCACTCCAGCCTGGTGATAGAGTGAGACTCTGTCTCAAAAAAAAAAAAAAAGAAAAAAATTTTTTTTGGGTTTTAAACACATGTTTAAGAAAGAAACCAGACATGCTGTAACTGAAGTGAAAAATCAACGGTAAATTTTTTTAGAGACAGAGTCTCATTCTATCACCCAGGCTGGAATGCAGTGGCCTGATCTTGGCTCATGCAACCTCTGCCTGCTGGGTTCAGGCAATTCTCCTGCCTCAGCCTCCCCAGTAGCTGGGATTACAAGTGCATGCCACCACACCTGGCTAATTTTTGTATTTTTTTTTTACTAGAGACAGGGTTTCACCATGTTGGCCAGGCTGGTCTCAAACTCCTGACCTCAGGTGACCCACCCGCTTTGGCCTCTCAAAGTGCTGGGATTACAGGCATGAGCCACTATGCTGGCCCAAGGGTGAATTTTTAGTGTGTGCTGGGAGTGCCCCCTCCTGTGTTCTGGAAGACTCATATTTTTAAACAAGGTCCATCCACCCCTCCAAGGGTCCTACCATCAGGCAGAGGGTCAACCCAGTGTTTGTTGAGCCCCATGGGAATAGAATCCATCTCAGCTTCCCGCTGGGCCTGCTTGAGTTCCCGCCTTTCTTTGGCCAAGGCACTTTGCATCATTGCTGCTTGGGAGAGGGAGCCATCTGGGTTCTGATACAACAGAAGAAAAATCAACATGAATTAAATGTCCAGGAAATAAAATGTAGATGTTAAGCCCCTGTAACCTAAAACATGAGACCACACCTGGAATAAAGATCCTACCAATGTAACCGACTATATGAAAGAAATGGATAAACTGTAGCATATTCAGACAAAATTAACAAGGACAATGATAAATCATTGAAGGAATTGGATGTTTAGTTTCAAGATGAGATAGGAATGATGTGCTACCTTTAAATGTATAAAGAACATAAGAAAGGGATCAGAATTTTCCTATATGACCCCGGGATCCAAAATCAAGACCAATGTGGACGCTTTAGGGAGTGAAGTTTTAGGTTAGCCTAAAGAAGAACTAGCGATCAGATCCATCTAATGATGAAATGTACCTCCTGAAGGGCTGGTGAATTCCCTGCCACTAACAATGTCATGCAGCTATGAGATGACCACATAAGAAGAACACTACAGAAGAATTATTTGCATGGATTATAAGCATTACGTATGTGTTGGGACAGGAGACCTTTAATACACCCTTTTCCATACCTAAAATTTTTACTGTTCTATGGATTCGAGTTCACATTCCCCTCGCAGCTCTGCCCTCCCCAACACCCAATGCTACAGCTTTCTATGGTGGCCAGTCCCAAACTGCTCAAGTAAATCCTTCAAAATTGCCTTTCAATCTGCAACATTCAAGCCCTAAGGAACCCAGGCAAAGGCAAGGATGGTAGATTAAGCATTCTGTCTATCTCTGCTTCCACCCAAAACACACAAAAGGAGCACAAAAGAATTAAACAGGCAAAAGCAATAAAGCCAACCCAACCTCCATTTAAAACAAAACTATTCTAGACCCTGGCTGACAGCCAATAAGACTTTCTGTGGCCCAAGTTCTACTTATGCAGATTTAATAACCTGACCCGTTACTTTAGAAAAAGAAGTCTGCTTGACATTTCCAGGTTAAAGGTCCAGCAATTCTCACCTTGACGATTTTAATGGGGCTCATGTCCATGCTTTGCTTAGTGTGCCCTCTCAGGAATGGAGGCTCTTCTTCAACCAATTCAATCTCAAGGTCCTCATCTAAAAGTTCCCCCAAAAGAAGAATTAGTCATAAAGAAGAAGGAATAACAATTTTCATCAAAAAAATTAATTTCCATAGGCACCAGCAAGCAATCTTTATCAGTAATAGCTTCCCCTTGTGGGGCACAGTGGCTCATGCCTGCAATCTCAGCACTTTGGGAGGCCAAGGCAGGAAGATCACTTGAGGTCAAGAATTTGAGACCAGCCTGGCCAACATAGTGAAACCCCGTATCTACTAAAAATCCAGAAATTATCCAGGCTTGGGAGCAGGCACCTGTAGACCCAGGAGGCTGAGGCAGGAGAACAGCTTGAACCTGGGAGGCAGAGGTTGCACTGAGCTGAGATCAAGCCACTGTACTCAAGCCTGGGTAACAGAGTGAGACTCTGTCTTAAAAAAAAAAAAAAAAAAAAAGTCTGGGTGCCGTGGCGCACGCCTATAATCCCAGCACTTTGGGAGGCCGAGGAGGACGGATCACAAGGTCATGATTCGAGACCAGGCAGACCAACATGGTGAAACCCATCTCTACTAAAAATACAAAAATAAGCCGAGCATGGTGACACATGCCTGTAATCACAGCTACTCAGGAGGTTGAGGCAGGAGAATCGCTTGAACCTGGGAGGCAGAGGTTGCAATGAGCCTAGACCGCGCCACTGCATTCCAATCTGGATGACAGAGCAAGACTCCATCTCAAAAACAAACAAAAATGCTGGGCGTGGTGGCTCTCACGTGTAATCCCAGCACTTTGGGAGGCCAAGGAGGGTGGATAACCTGAAGTCAGGAGTTCCAGACCAGCCTGGCCAACATGGTGAAACCCCATCTCTACTAAAAATATAAAAAAATTAGCCGCGCATGGTGGCAGGTGCCTGCAATCCCAGCTACTCAGGAGGCTGAGGGAGGAGGATCACTTGAATCCAGGAGGCAGAGGTTGCAGTGAGCCAAGACCGCACCACTGTACTCTAACCTAGGCAACAAGAATAAAACTCCATCTCAAAAAGAAAGCTTTCTGGGTCCAAAAAAAAAACAGCAATGCAAGTAAAACTCCAACCCAAGTGACTATTCCCCCCACCACCAGCCATTTCTAGGGCATTTGTGCTCCAGGCCAAGAACTGATCATCCCCACTTTCTTTCCTTTTTTTTTTTTTTTTTTTTTTTTTTGAGACAGAGTTTCACTCTTCTTGCCCAGGCTGGAGTGCTGTAGTGTGATCTTGGCTCACTGCAACCTCTGCCTCCTGAATTCAAGCAATTCTCCTGCTTTAGCCTCTTGAGTAGCTGGGATTGATTACAGGCATGTACTACCATGCTCGGCTAATTTTATATTTTTTTAGTAGAGACAGGGTTTCTCCATGTTGGTCAGGCTGGTCTTGAACTCCCAACCTCAGGTGATTTGCCCACCTTGGCCTCCCACAGTGCTGGGATTACAGATGTAAACCACTGCACCCAGCCCAGACCTACTTTCAAAAGAAGTTAAGCCTGTGATAAAATGCTCTCCTGACATTCTAAATGGTACCATGGCATTGGCCATCCAACTTCATCCTTAACCCATAATAAATTTGCAAAAAATCCGTTGGACAACTGAAGAACACCAAATGGAATTTGCTTAAGCTTATGGCAAAAGTATAAATGGTACAGAAACCAATAGCAAACAATTTGGAACTGCCCAATAGAGTCAAGCACACACATTTCTTACTACCCAGTAATTTTTTCAAATAAAAGATAGGGTCTTGCTCTGTTGCCCAGGCTACAGCACAGTGGTATGACAATAGCTCACTGTGCCTTTGACCTCCCAGGCTCAAGCAATCCTCTCTCTTCAGCCTCTCTAGTAGCTGGGAGTACAGGCACATAACACGACACCTGGCTAATTTATTATTATTATTATTTTTGTAAAGATAGGGCCTAGCTATGTTGCCAGGGCTGGTCTCAAACTTCTAGGCTCAAGCAATCCTGTCATCTCAGTCAGCTTCCCAAAGTGCTCAGATTACAGGGGTGAGCCATGACACTTGGCCTTCCCAGTAATTCTACGTATTTCACAAAAAAAGGACGTTTTGCACATAAGCACTGAGAGACAATATAGCAATTTCAAAATACTTACTCACAAAGATTAACAAAAAACCAAGAAACAACTCATATGTTTACCAAAAGTAAAATGGATAAATTATAGATAATGTATGTATAAAAACACTCTATAACATTGGAAATACCAATAACAGATAAATATCAAAAATATATAAGTCAAAAAAAAGAAATATGAGTTAAGTTCAAAAATAGACCACACAATATAATGTTTAGGGATAGATATGTAGACGGTAAAACTCTAAAGAAAAGTGAGGGAGCGATTAACACAAATTTGGAATGGTGGTCACTCCGAGGAGGGAGAAAGAAGATCTAAGCAGAGGGGAGCATGGAGAGCTTCAGAGGTGCTTCCAAAATTCTACTTCTTAAGCTGGGTGATGAGTTCATAGGTGCTCACTATTATAATATAAATTATAGAATTCTATTATAAGATTTCATAATTTCAGAAAAGTCATTATGGGCTGAGTTAAAAGTTGTTTCCAGGGCAACTCAGAGGTTACCTAGGTGAATCCACGGTTTTCAGAATAATTACTAAGAATATGAGATCAAGTTTACTCTCAAAAATACAAATTTAACTTTTTATATCCTGAAAGCGTTTTGTTTTTGTTTTGAGACAGAGTCTCACTCTGTCACCCAGGCTGGAGTGCAGTGGTGCCATCTCTGCTCACTGTAACCTCCATCTCCCAGGTTCAAGCAATTCTCCTGCCTCAGCCTCCTGAGTAGCTGGGATTACAGGCACCCAGCACCACGTCCAGCTAATTTTTGTATTTTTAGTAGAGACAGGGTTTCACCATGTTGGCCAGAGTGGTTTCAAACTCCTGACCTCAGGTGATCTGCCCGCCTCGGCCTCCCAATGTGCTGAGAGTACAGGCGTGAGCCACCATGCCTGGCCCTGAGAGCTTAGTATAAGCAACAAATATAATAATATATAAGCATTTGTCAGAGAAATGAATTTCTTGTTTCTATCGTGGTGAGATCTTTTTTTTTTTTTTGAGAGATGAGTAGTGAGACCCAAAGAACAAATAATTAATAGCCACTAAACTACAAGCAAATCACAAAATACAATGGCTCAACTTGCCAATTATCTTTCTCAATCCAATTGACTAGTTACCTTCTTCATCATCCACCTTAGGGAGAATGCCAGTCTCTTCATCGAAGTCTGGAAACTCTTCCTTGGAAAGGACATTGGCAGCGATCATCTAGCCAAAGAATAGAAGGCAGCATTTGTAATCTGCTAAGATCAAAACTTTTTTCATTGTTTCTGGTTTTGTTTTTTTGAAATAGGCTCTTGCTTTGTCACCTATGTTAAAGTGCAGTGGCCTGATCAAAGCTCACTGCAACCTCAAACTCCTGGGCTCAAGCAATTCTCCTGCCTCATTCTCCTGAATAGCTGAGACTACCGGTGCACACCACAATACCTGGCTAACTTTTAAATTTGTTCTAGCAACAGGGTCTCACTCTTTGCCCAGGGTGGTCTCAAACTGCTGGCCTCAAGCAATCCTCCTGCCTTGGCTTCCCAAAGTGCTGGGATTACAGGTGGGAGCCACATGCCCAGCCCAAACTCTTCTTTTCTCAGAGAGTTAATTACAGAGGTTTCATATAGGAAACCCAGTTTTTTTTTTTTTTTTTAAAAGATGGGGTTTCGCCATGAGGGCCAGGTTGGTCTTGAACTCCCGACCTCAGGTGATCCACCCACCTCGGCTTCCCAAAGTGCTAGGATTATAGGCGTGAGCCACCGCGCCCAGCCTGGAAACCCAATATTTTTTTTTTTTTTTTTTTTTTTGAGATGGAGTCTTGCTCTATCGCCAGGCTGGAGTGCAGTGGTACAATCTCGGCTCACTGCAACCTCCGCCTCCTGGTTCAAGCAATTCCCCTGCCTCAGCCTCATGAGTAGCTGGGACTACAGGCACGCACCACTATGCCCAGCTAATTTTTTGTATTTTAGTAGAGATGGGGGTTTCACCATGTTGGCCAGGATGGTCTCAACCTCTGGACCTCGTGATCTGCCCGCCTTGGCCTCCCAAAGTGCTGTGATTACAGGCATGAGCCACCGTGCCCAGCCAGAAACCCAATTTTTTTCTCCTGTCCCACGATGTCAAGGCCTCAAATGTCATTCATCCCATTCCAGGGTTGTGGGGGTGGTTCTCCAACATAGTGCTGAAAAGCATAAGCTCAAAAGTGTCACCCCGAGGAAGTTATCTGCTCTTTCCCTTGTTTCCACAGCACTCTGGTACATTTCTTATTATGCAACATGTAGGCCAGACATGGCAGCTCATGCCTGCAATCTCGACATTTTGGGAGACTGAGACAAGAGGATCACTTGGAGCCCAGGAGTTTGAGACCAGCCCTGGTAACAGCAAGACTGTCTCTGCAAAAAATTAAAAAATTAGCTGGGCATGGTGGCATGTGCCTGGGGTCACAGCTACTTGGGAGGCTGAGGTGGGAGGATAGCTTGAACCTGGAAGGTTGAGGCTGCAGGGGGCCATGGTCATGCCACTGCACTCTAGCCTGGGCGACAGAGCAAGACCTTGTCTCAAAAATAAAATAAAATTAAAAATATGTAACCCCTCACAATTATTTGTTTAGATCTGTCTCCTCTGCTGGACTTTGAGTTCCTTAAGCACAGGAACCATGTTATATTCATCTTTATAGCCCTAGCTCTGCATGGTACTTGACATACCATGGTTATGACATTTAGTGAAGAAAGATAAAAACAATAATGAGGACTTACATAGCAATTACCATATGCCAGGCACTAACCTAAGAGTTTCACCTCTCTTAACTACTCATTTAATCTTCACACCACCAACACTGGTCCCGTTTTATAGATGAGGGTACTGAGGCACAACGAGGTAGAGTAGCTTAGTTGAGGATTACACAGCTAGTAAGTGGCTGACAAGGTTTGGCTGTGCCCCCACCCAAATCTCATCTTGAATTTCCATGTGTTCTGGGAGGGACCCAGTGGGAGGTAACTGAATCGTGCGGCAGCTCTTTCCTATGCTGTTCTCATGAGAGTGGATAAGTCTCATGAGATCTGACGGTTTTAAAAAGGGGGAGTTTCCCTGCACAAGCTCTCTTCTCTTGTCTGCTGCCATGTGAGACATGCCTTTCACCTTCCTCCATGATTGTGAGGCCTCCCCAGCCACGTGGAGTTTTAAATACAATAAACCTCTTTAGTAAATTGCCCAGTCTCAGGTATGTCTTTATCAGCAGTGTGAAAACAAACTAACACAGTGGCCAAGTCATCCCAGGCCATCGTGCTCAAGGGCACACACCCCTAAGCACCATGCTACATGCTGAATGACTATCTGGCCATGAAAGGTAAGGGCCCCAACCTGTTTGATCTCCCACTTCTCTGGATCAGAGATTCGGGTGAGGCGCTTGCGTTCCAGTGAGTCATCCTCTACTTCAGGGGCACTGACAAGGGACAGGTGAGTGGGTCTATCAGGATTCCGCATTGAGGTCTCTTCATTGGTCTCCCCAACAAGATTTCGTCGTCTATTTGGGTTTAGATCTTCTCCAGTCTCTTGATCCACATCCTAAGGCACAAAAAGAAGGGAGCTAGCTCACTTGCTGTCCTCTTCCATTCCCTTGGACATCGGATGTAAGAACAGGCTGACCGTCTCACCTACCTTCATGCTCAGGCTGGTCTTGGTCCCGGTGAAGGACAGCACTTTGACTTTGACCCTCTGGCCTTTGCTCACCACATCAGCTACATTGGCCACACGACCTTCCCGTCGGAGCTCAGAAATGTGCACCAGGCCTTCCCACCGCTTCCTGAGGGAGAGTCAGAGACATCTGGAGCATACCAAAAAATACTTTCCCCCAACCAGTTTCTAACCTTGTTGGAACTAACAAAAGAAAATGGTCTTGACCTCAAGAGAAAAGTACCATGAAGGTGGTCAAACAATAAAATAGTATTATCACTCTTCCCACGGGGAGAAATGGGGTGGGGAGGGAATTCTACTTGTCCCAACAAGCAAAGGACAGATCTCCTGAAGACAGAGAAACAAATAAACATATCATTTCAAGAGTCCATTTCTAAAGTGTCATTAATCAAAATAACTTATTAGAATGTGAAAATCCTCAGTGATAAAAGAAACTCTGCCCATCACTGGTGTGAACAGAAGAGCACCAGCCATTACCTTAGTCCTTCCAGCTGCACAAAGCAACCGAACTGCATGATGCTGGTAACTTTGCCATTATAAATGTCCCCAATGGTGGGCTCTTCTGGAGGAGGGCGGTCCACATGCTTATCCCGCCATCTATCCAGATTCCTCTCTCCGTATTTGTCCCGGTCCTTCCGGTCTTTGGGGGGACTCTGACTCCTGCTCCTGGACCGGCATCTAGACTTGGCTTTGTTCCTCTCCCGGGCCCTAGAGCGTGATCGCGAGCGGGATCGGTGTCTCCGCTTGTGGTCTCTATCTCGATTTCGTTCTCGATCTCGGTCTCGATCTCGGCTTCGACTCCGCTTCTTCTTCTTTGTCCTGTCCCTAACAAATCAATAAGCACCTGTTTAAAAAAGAAAAAACCAATGCAGCTTCATCTTTGCATCCCCCAGCACCCAGTACAGTGTCATGTACATGGTAGGTGCCCACTAGGTGTTGAACTGAATTAGAGTTTCAGTAACTACGGCACCTCTAGAGGCCAATAAAGAATCAAGCCACAAACATATTCAGCCTCTTTCAACCCTGATTTCTCTCTTCTGAACATCCTGGTATTTGCTACATACTCTTAGCAGGGAGCAATAAAAATGGATCCAACAATATGATATATGACCAGTCCAGATTCTGTAAACTTGCACACAGTTTTGCTTGGCTGGTCCACAAAATTCAACTGTCACAGTATCCTAAACTTCCAAAAGACAGGACAGTAAGGACAAACCGGTGCTCAGTGTCTCTTTGTTTCTCCTGGCCTGCTGCGCTGGGCATTAAAGCTTCCAATTCTTTCAGGACATCCACAGCAACTTTCACATCATCTTCATCCAACATGGTCTGCACAGGTAGAGGAGAAGGAAGAAAACCACTCAGGAATCTGTATGTACTTCAGGTACATCTACAAATCACTAACCACTATGTGAGGGAAACAGAAGAGGGACAGAGATTTCCAGCTTGATTTGAGATAGATGCAGAAGAAATGGACAAAGGCTCTTGAGAATCACTGCTACATTTGACAAATCCCCTTTGTCCTTAACATAATTCTATGAAAGGCAGTTAGATTTTTTTCTTTTTTTGAGACGGAATCTCACTCTGTTGCCCAGGCTGGAGGGCAGAGGCGCGATCTTGGCTCATTGAAACCTCAGCCCCCTGGGTTCAGGCGATTCTTCGAAAGGCAGTTAGATACTAATCATCTCTGCCATAAAAGAACGCAAGTGATGATTATAAATAGAAAACAGATATTAGAAAAATTTAAAAAGCAACTCTCTTTTGAGGGAGGCACAGAAAAAAAAAGCAACTTTCCCTCTACACTCTCTTTTTCCCTCCCCTCAACCCCAGCTTTATTTTTTCTGTAGCCCTTATTGCTATCTGCTGTGTTATATACTTGTTTGTTTATTGCCTATCTCCTCCCCACCCGAATGTTTACATGTTTATTTCCTGCTTCCTACCCTAAAACCAGCATATAATCTCCAAAGGCAGAAACTCTTGTCGGTTCTGTTCACTGCTGTTACCCAGGTACTTAGAATGGCGTTGGCATACAGTAAGTACCTAATATCTGTTCAAATGAAATTTAAAAACCAAAATGCTTTTAAAATTAGACCTTTAGCTAGGAACAGGGCAAAAAACATCTATTTTCATACATCAGGCATCTGTTCCAGTTTCATATCCCAATCACTACTTCCCCAAATTCCCAATCTCGTTTCCCTTGAATATCATTCTCAGAACCCTTTAACATATTCAATACATAGTACATGCTTAGGGAGGGATCAAACACTTTCTGAAAAATAAGTTACAATGGCAAACTTAAAATTAATAAAATTACTAATGAGACAAAGAAAAAGGGTTGGGAATACACATTTATAGTAGACATTCTCAAAATGGCATCAGTACCCGAACAGAAGGGTTGTCCGGTTGGCAAAGGACTGGGAAGAGTTCCTTCAGCTTTTCTTTTTCCGTTTTAGGTTTAACAACTGGATCTTATTTCATTAAAGAGCATGAAGGGATTAAAAAAAAAGAGATATGTTTAATATTATTAATGGTTAACAAAATAACTTCTTCAATGTTAGATTTGTATCAAACTAAAAACAAAACATTGCATTTTGCTACATATTAATCATACCCCTTACTACAAATGTAATTTAATTTTCTAAAAACACTGACCACAAACTATCTGGAAATGGAGCAGAGAGAGGAGTATAGCAATACTCATTTGGTTATACCTTATCATTCTGATTTTGTCTTAAGTCATTTGAAATTTTTTTCCTCTTGAAACACGGGAGGTCAGACACTCTGTCACTAAGGCTGGAGTACAGTGGTGCGACCATGGCTCACTGCAGCTTTGCCTTTTTGGGCTCAAGTGACACTCCTGCCTTAGCCTCCCAGGTAGCTGGAACTACAGAGGTGCGCCGTCATGCCTGGATAATTTTTTTATTTTTCTGTAGAGACTAGGCCTCTCTATGTTGCCCAGGCTGGTCATAAACTCCTGGTCTCAAGTGATCCTCCCACCTTGGCTTCCCAAAGTTCTGGGCCAGCAGTAAGCCACTACACCCAGTCCATTTTAAAAATCTTACTAGAATATTTACTTGCTCAGCAACTGCTGAGAGGAAAACAAATGCAATTTACAGGCTGCTCAGAATCTACATCATTCTCAGCTCAGCTGGAAGCTCTGCTTACCTTTGCTAGTGGAAGGCTTTGCTGGAGGTCGCATGGTTTGTATGAGACGCAGCAAGTTACTAATAAGAGAATCCTTTGAAAAGAAACATAGAACAAAAATTGTCAACTCCTGGATCAGTGCTTAAATACACTTTGAAAAGGTGCTTAAATACACTTCTAAAAGGAAAAGGCAAAGAATGTCCTTTAGGGAAGGATTGTTATGCACTTGCTTTTAGCTAATTGCAATAAAGGAAACAGTGTCAACCTGGTGCAGCATGAACCTAGTACAGCAGCTTCAGAGAAAGCCAATACTTAGTACTCTTTGAGGATAAAAGTTATTAGGCTCCCTGCCATCATTTTATTTCCCACGGTTTAGAACTACCCCCAAGACTCATTTCCGACTTCCTGACTCACAGAATAAGAATGTAAATACCTACAAAAACTTAATGATGAAAATCTTGCCCTGTTTTCCTAGAGAGGTATTATAGAAAATCTGTTTACATCACCACTGCTGAATGGCATGAAAACATTACACATTTAATGGTTTACTTGATATGTGTAAAATTGTCTCCTTCCTATATCAAAATCCTATATAATTCCCATCAAAACTTAAATTCGATAGTGACATTAAAACATTAATATCTACAGATTACCTTCTCCAGGTATACATACCGTAAATTCTGCACCATTTTTGACGAGAGAAGCCTTAAAAGTATCAAAGGTGGTATTTTTCTCAGCAAGACTGATCACAAATTCAGCTTCAAATAAGAAACAGAATTCAGAAGAGAGATATGAGCAAGAAATCAGCTGCGAGATGTTGAAAACAAAACTGATTAGGTTATCCAACAGTCATAGAAACCAGAGTCTACCATCTGATAAAAGAAAGAAAATCTAGACTGCTGAGATTATCCACATGTTCTAGTGAATTTATACAAATGAAAGATATTACTACAAAATGGTTCCATGTAGCCCTTGAGCGTATTTAAACTAGGAACAACTGTTTGCCCCACATCATCGTACCCTCTTCTCACAAAACTACTACCTGGGCACAATGGCACCTAGACTAGACTCTAAAGGTGACAATAAAAAGCATGCACACAGAGACACACAGAGGCACACAACAGAAAGACAGACCCAATCTGTCTATGAGGGCCAGGCAGCTGCTAGGCAGTGCAATCTCCACACTGATGAAAGACTAACTTGTTCCCCAAATATTTCTAAACAAACCTGCCTAGTTCTTGAAACATGTTTTTTCTTTTTTTGAGACAGTCTCGCTTTGGCTGGAGTGCAGTGTCTCGCAGCTCACTGTAACCTCCATCTCTCAGGTTCAAGTGATTCTCCTGCCTTAGCCTCCCGAGTAGCTGGGATTACAGGTGCCTGCCACCATGCCTGGCTAATTTTTGTATTTTTAGTAGAGGCAGGTTTTCACCATGTTGGCCAGGCTGGTCTTGAACTCCTGACCTCAGATAATCCTCCAGCCTCAGACTCCCAAAGTGCTGGGATTACAGGCATGAGCCACTGCTCCCAGTCTAGTTCCTGAAACTTCTAATATTAGAGCTATTTATTAATTAAGCGACAGGCTCACGCCTGTAATCCCAGCAGTTTGGGAGGCCATGGTGGGGAGACTGCTTGAGCCCAGGAGTTCAAACCAGCCTGGGCAACATGGTAAAACCCCATCTCTACAAAAAATACAAAAATCAGCCAGGGGTGGTGGTGTGCATCTGTAATCCCAGCTACTTGAGAAGCTGAGGTGAGAGGATGGCTTAAGCCCAAGAGGCCAAGGGTGCAGTGAGGCATGATAGCACCACAGAACTCCAGCCTGGGTGACAAAGTGAGACTTTGTTTCAAAAAAAAAAAAGAGAGACTTTCAGAAAAGAAGTGCATGGGGGCGGGGGAGGGGGGGTTCAACAAAAACCAAAAAAAAAAAAAAAAGAAGAAAGAAAGAAAGAAGTGAATTTTGCCATAGACTGAGATAATAAGCCTCATACTATGAGTCCTACAAAAAAATTTTAATGCTTTCATTTGAATGCTAATCCTAAATACATAAATAAATAAATAACATGAAAGATCTAGATAACTAACTCATGAAAGATCTAGATAACTTGTTGCCTGGGCAACAAGAGCAAAACTCCAACTCAAAAAAAAAAAACCAAAACAGAGTTTATACCTTGCTCTATGTTTTGTACATAAATTAAGTTAACATCAAAACAAACACCGGAAGATGTCAGTAACTTGTTTCCTCTAAAAGGCCAAGGTACTAGGAGTTAAAACAAAAACAGAGAAAGTTAAGCTCCCTGAAAGCAGAAATCTCTCTTGTTCTCTGTGGTATTCCTAGCCCCCTAGTTCAATAGTTGCTGAATAAAGGAAACATATTAATGAGATAGCAAAACCGACAAAATGATCACCTCATTATCAACTAAAGGAGAGAATACCGAGGAAAAGATATACAGGACAGACACATCTTGACTGGGAGGCAAGAGAAAACTAAACTAAAATATACTGGCTGCAGGGCATCTTCCTAAGTGCTACATGTGACGACACTGTCCCACTTCACAGAGAAAAACAGCTTCAGAGAAACTATGAATCGTACCAAAGGTCACTCATCTAACTTCCCTAACCCCCTCCTGTCACCTGCCCCTTCCCTTCCATCCCTCCAATTGATGATTTCATCTTCATTTAGAAAACTGAAGACTGGGCTGGAACTCTCTCACTCATCTTCCTACCACCAGTATCTAAACTCATCCGAACCTGCAACTATATTCTGTCCTCACTCCTGTTACAACTGAGGAAGCAACCCTGTACTTATCAAAAGCCAATCCCTCCATTGGTTGCCCTTTATCCCATCCATCCCCTTTTACCTTCATAAGGGCTCCATCTGTCTATGGCCTTAGATCTAGGACCCTAGCATTTTCTAATTCCTCAGGCTGGGTTCCCCAGATGTAGTTTGCCCCGAATAGTGACTGGTGTTTAAGACATAGTACAGGACGCAGTGGCTCACGCCTATAATCCCAGCACTTTGGGAGGCCGAGGCAAGCGGACTGCTTAAGCCCTGAAGTTAGCGACCAGCCTGGGCAATATAGTGAGACCCCCGTCTCTTCAAAAAATTTAAAAATTAGCCAAGCTTGGTGGGGCATGCCTGTAGTCCGAGCTACCCGGGAGGCTGAGGTGGGAGGATTGCTTGAGCCCAGGAGGTCGACGCTGCAGTGAGCTGAGATCGTGCCACTGTACTCCAGCCTGGGCAACAGAGAGAGACCCTGTCTCAAAAAAGAGTACAGAAAGAACGGTAAAAAAAAAAAAAAAAAAAAAAAACACAGACTAGGACTATGTCACAGAGAGGCGTGAAGACCAAAAAAGATGTCAATAAAGAGGTGAGCATCACATCTGGCACACAGTGAGCACCCAATAAACGTCAGCCATCATTATCGTCATCGCAGCACCTGCTGCTGTTGTTAAAGATGTTGGCTGGGAGAAAAACAAAAAAACAAAACAACAACAAAAACAAGCAGAGTTGACCGCCCCGGGCTTCACCGACAGCTTTGGGAAAGTTTCTAGTTTCTCAAGGGCTCTCAAGCCGAGGCCACGGCCGCAGTTCCCTGCGCCCGGGTCTGGTCTGTGGTCTGTCAAGCACAGATCCCTTTAGTCAGGAAACCCTCAGGACCAGCTGCCTCCACAGACTAACACGAACATATTTTCGGTCCATCAGCCACCTTTCTTTCTCCTTCCGCTTTCCTCAATCCCAAACTGAGGCCACAGGGACTTCCCAGGGCTCACCTAGGTCCTTGTCGTTGATCCCCAAGTGATTGTCCAGCTCAGTGCAAACCTTCGACACCAAAGACAGGTATTCAAGTTTGGCAAGTTCTTCCGCTGGGCCTGGCTCCGACCCGATTACGGATCCTGCCATGGCTACAGCCACAGCCATGGCTGCAGCTTGCCCCGGACCTCCTTCCTCACAGCCGGCGCACGGAGCTACTCGAAAGCCGAGTTGCAGCTTTCACTTCCAGGTCGACGCGCGTCGCCTTTATTTACGGTAAATTGAAAACGTAAGGAACTAATCAAGGAGCAATTGGATGGATCATAGAGATCAGACAGGAAGTGCATAAGGAAGGGACGGCTAGAGAGGGTTACTCTGCACGCCAAGCCGCGCCCTCTATAGGCAAGAAAAATCTCCACCGCCCTCAGGCCCGGAAACGGTCACTCCGCGCGCTCCTGCCGGCAGAGGGCGATCGTGGCCTGCACAAGAGGCGCCGGGAGGAAGCCTCAAAACAGCCTGCACTTTAGAACCCTTTAAAAAAGGAATCTTTTCCGGACGCGGTGGCTCACGCCTATGATCTCTGCACTTTGGAGGAGGGTGGATCACGAGGTCAAGAGATCGAGACCATCCTCGTCAACAAGGTGAACGGGCGTCGTGGTGCGCGCCTGTAGTCCCCACTCGGGAGGCTGAGGTAGGAGAATTACTTGAACCCAGGAGGCGGAGGTTGCAGTGAGCCGAGATCGCGCTATTGCATTCCAGCCTGAGTAACAAGAGCGAAACTCCGTCTCAAAAAAAAAAAAAAGAAAAAAGAAAAAGAAAAAGGAATCTTAAAGACGAACTTGCTTTACTGTGGATCCGCAAATTCCCGGCTTCACTTCTTTGTGGTTCCTGTCGTCAGGCGGTCTTTGATAAGCCCCAGGCAAACACACGAGGAAACTGGCACTTCCACTGTCCAGCTGGGTGCTTGGGCAAATTAATCTCTGGGGCCTTAGTTTTCTCCCCTGCAAAATAGAATAATGTTGCTCTACCCTAAATGGAATAATAACTGGAAGGAGTGTGACACACAGTCGGCACACCGCAAATGTCAGTTACTGTTAATATCACAAGGCTAGGCTGGGTGCAATGGCTCATGCCTGTAATACCAGTACTTTGGGAGGCCAAGGCTGGTGGATCACTTGAGGTCAGGAGTTCCAGACCACCCTGGCCAACGTGGCAAAACCTCATCTCTACTAAAAATAGAAATATTGGCCAGGAGCAGTGGCTCACGCCTGTAATCCCAGCACTTTCGGAGGCCGAGGCAGGTGGATCACCTGAGGTCAGGAGTTCGAGACCTATCTGACCAGTATGGAGAAACCCCCGTCTCTACTAAAAATACAAAATTAGCTGGGTGCGGTGGTGCATGCCTGTAATCCCATCTACTTTAGAGGCTGAGGCAGAAGAATCGCTTGAACCCGGGAGGTGGAGGTTGTAGTGAGCCGAGATTTCACCCTTGGACTCCAGCCTGGGCAACAAGAGCAAAAACTCTATCTCAAAACATTTAACAAAAGAAAAAATAGAAAAATTAGTCAGGCGTGGTGATGGCAGGCGTCTGTAGTCCCAGTTACTCAGGAGGCTGAGGCATGAGAATCACTTGAACCTGGGAGGTGGAGGTTGCAGTGAGCTGAGATTGCACCACTGCACTCCAGCCTGGGTGATAGAATGTGAGTCTGTCTCAAAAAACAAATCACAAGGCTGAGAAGATGGTCACAGTGGAGCTGGTCTGTGGTCTAACAAGCACAAATCCCCTTAGACTGGAAACCCTCAGAGCCGGCTGGCTCCACTCTTGTGAAAACCTGTTTTGCAATCCCTCGTTTTCCTGAGTCCTCCTAGAACTTATTCCTTCAGGGGCCAAACGCAGTGGCTCACCCCTGTAATCCCAGCAGTTTGGGAGGCTGAGGCAGGTGGATTACTTGAGGTCAGGAGTTCAAGACCAGCCTGGCCAACATGGTGAAACCCCTGTCTGTACTAAAAATACAAAAATTAGGTGGCTGTGGTGGTATGTGCCTGTAGTCCCAGCTACTAGGGAGGCTGAGATGGGAGGATCACTTGAACCTGGGAGGTGGATGTTGCAGTGAGCAGAGATCTTACCACTGTACTCCAGCCTGGATGACAGAGTGAGACTCTGTCTCAAGAAAGAAAAAACAAAAAAACAAAAAACAACAACAACAAAAACAACAAACCTTGTTCTCCCAAATATTAGCTGTGCTGTGAATTCAAGATCATAAGCTCAGGTCTCCCAACTTCTGCTCCAGGTCCTTTTTTCCTTTGTGGCAACCCCAATGTGGGATGGCGATTTTCCCCACACCCCAGTGCTCTGTGTGATGAATAAGGAAACAGAAGCACCCTAAAGCAAGTGGCTCTCCGAGCAATCAAAAGGAGGAAATCAGACTCCTGCTTTTCACTTTGGCAACATTTTTTACAGTGATGCACCTTTGGACTCTTTCTTCAACATCTCACCATGGACTGAAAAATGACAGGTAGAGAAAACCCCAGCAATTGTTCTCACTGCCTCCAGGAGCTCCATGCATCCAGGTTCCTAAGGAATCAGTACTGTAACCTCTGAGTTCTTCCCACTCCTCCCCTCTCGCTTCCTCTTTCTCCCCATGAATAAAATGGAAAACTCTGCACTTGATCTAATGTGCTCAACTCGCCAGCTTGGAGTTACAATGTCAAGGGCTTATTCTATTTGATGTCGATTCTCTGTGCTTCTTTGCCTTTAAAAAGTCATAGTTCTATTCTGCTTTCCTCAATATTTAACTGGAAGGAGGAACAGTTAGGGAGTTTTGTTTGTTTTTGTTTTTTAGATGGAGTTCCGCTCTTGTTTCCCGAGCTGGAGTGCAATGGTGTGATCTCGGCTCACCACAACCTCTGCCTCCTGGGTTCAAGCAATTCTCCTGCCTCAGCCTCCCAAACTGCTGGGATTACAGGCATGTACCCCTATGCCCAGCTAATTTTGTATTTTTAGTAGAGACAGGGTTTCTCCATGTTGCCCAAGCTGGTCTCGAACTCCCAACCTCAGGTGATCCCTCAGCCTCGGCCTCCCAAAGTGCTGGGATTACAGGTGTGATCATGTCCAGACTGGAGTTTGTTTTGTTTTTAAAGCTCTGTCAGAAAATGGGCTATGGAACCATAACATATAGTAGCAGTAATAGCAATAAATACTAGAATTAATTCATACTAAATATTAGAATAATTTGGGAATTATTGAACATATATATCAATAGCAAATATTAACAGCAAAACATTACATTTTATTTACATGTGCCATTAACTACACATTTTAAGTAGTGACAGTTTTTACACGATATACATATTTCTTGTAACACCAAAAATTTCTCTGAAGCCAAAGGAAAACAAATAATTATGTAGATACAGATAACTTGATAGCCCAAACACAGATGCACATGGAATCCTTCTACTCTTCCTCCCCATAAGAGACTGTGAATTGAACTCAGTGCAAAAGTAAATATATCCTAACTGTCCTTTGGATAGAATATTTTCCAATATAATATCAGTTATAATTAATTTTCATTATTAGGCTGGGCAGGATGGCTCGCACCTGTAATCCCAGCACTTTGGGAGGCTGAGGCAGGCAGATCACCAGAGATCAGGAGTTGGAGACCAGCCTGGCTAACATGGTGAAACCCTGTCTTGACTAAAATTAGCTGGGTGTGGTGGTGCATGCCTGTAGTCCCAGCTATTCGGGTGGCTGAGGCAAGAGAATCACTTGAACCCAGGAGGCAGAGATTGCAGTGAGCCGAGATCATGCTACTGCCCTCCAGCCTGGGCAACAGAGCGAGACTCCATCTCAAAAAAAAAAAAAGTGAAAAGCTTTAAGGAAGAACTAGAATACTCTAAATGCCGTGCTCAGCCAAGAGAGCTCCTGGAAGAGCTGTGTTTATAACTTAGGTCTCTCTGCTGCCTAAACATGAGGGCAGATGATTGTAAGACAGAAAAAGAAAACAACAAAGAAAAACACAAAGCTGATCTGTTCCCCGTCATCTGAGGGCAGGCAGGTTAGGGTTGCCGGGCAAAGCCACTTCATAGGGCAGCTTATCCTGTTGCAGTCTGTTACTCATCTGCCTTGTTTTCCAATGCCCAAGCACGTCTCCATTTGTGCATAACATTCCTGGCCCACAGTTCCCTCTCTTCTTAGGTCACCAACCTGCCATCGGCAATAACAGATGCTTTAGGTTCTAAATTCTCCAAGGCTTTATAGTATTAGGCAAAAAAATGTTCCTCCTAAGCAGATTTTTTTTTTCTTTTTTGGTATAGTCAAGTTTCCCCTTTCTCTTGCATTTAAAAAAATTTTTTATTTATTTTATTATTATTTTTCTCTTGTGTTTTAAGAGTCTTTAAAATGTCGGGCAAAAGCAAGCACAAAGCCAGGTACCCAGACACTGTTAAGATGTGAACTTGTCAGAAAAATGTTATCCCTTCATCTAGGCCTCTTCATCTTCTGTGGGAATGGTAAGGAATTTTTTCATATTTATTTATCAGTTATTCATCTTTTAAGTCACCTTGATTCAGGATCTAGTTGGTATGTCTTAGACTTAGTTTAGGTTGATTTCATTTATTTATTTATTTATTTATTTGAGACGGAGTTTCGCTCTTGTTACCCAGGCTGGAGTGCAATGGCGCGATCTCTGCTCACCGCAACCTCTGCCTCCTGGGTTCAGGCAATTCTCCTGCCTCAGCCTCCTGAGTAGCAGGGATTACAGGCACATGCCACCATGCCCAGCTAATTTTTTGTATTTTTAGTAGAGACGGGGTTTCACCATGTTGACCGGGATGGTCTCCATCTCTTGACCTCGTGATCCACCTGCCTTGGCCTCCCAAAGTGCTGGGATTACAGGCTTGAGCCACCACGCCCAGCCTAGGTTGATTTTATTTAAAAAGAAAAACATTGGGTTGGGCGCAGTGGCTCACACCTGTAATCTCAGCACTTTGAGAGACCGAGGTGGGCAGATCACCTAAGTCAGGAGTTTGAGACCAATCTGGCCAACATGGTGAAATCAAATCTCTACTAAAAAAAAATACAAAAATTAGCTGGACATGATGGCAGGCACCTGTAATCCCAGCTCCTCAGGAGGCTGAGGCAGGAGAATTTCTTGAACCCAAGAGGTGGAGTTTGCAGTGAGCCAAGATGACACCACTGTACTCCAGCCTGGGCAACAGGAGACTCTGTCTCAAAAAAACCAAAAACCAAAAACCAAACAAACAAAAAACATTGGCTGGGCATAGTGGCTCACACCTGCAATCCCAGCACTTTGGGAGGCCAAAGTGGGAGGATTGCTTGAGGCCAGAAGTTGGAGACCAGCCTGGACTATATAGCGAGGCCCCATCTCTATTTAAAAAAAAAGAAAAAAAAAAAAAAAAGGCTAACACCCTTTTTGGCCTTAGCCCACCTACACCCAGGTGAATATTTAAAAAAATAAAAATAATAAACGTAAATATAAAATAAAAAGGAAACGGGCCGGGCGCAGTGGTTCACGCCTGTAATTCCAGCACTTTTGGAGGCTGAGGCGGACAGATCACGAGGTCAGGAGTTCGAAATAAACCTGACCAACATGGTGAAACCTCATCTGCACTAAAAATACAAAAATTAGCTGGGCATGGTGGCACACACTTTTAATTCCAGCTACTCAGGAGGCTGAGGAAGGAGAATTGCTTGAACCCAAGAGGCGGAGGTTGCAGTGAGCCAAGATTATACCATTGCACCCCAGCCAGGGTGACAGAGTGAGACTCTTTTTAAAAAAAAATGAAAAAAAGAGGCTCATGCCTGTAATCCCAGCACTCTGGGAGGCCGAGGCGGGTGGATCACGACGAGGTCAAGAGATGGAGACCATCCTGGTTAACATGGTGAAACCCAGTCTCTACTAAAAATACAAAAAATTAGCTGGGCATGGTGGCGCATGCCTGTAATCCCAGCTACTCAGGAGGCTGAGGCAGGAGAATTGCCTGAACCCAGGAGGCGGAGGTTGCGGTGAGCCGAGATCGCGCCAGTGCACTCCAGCCTGGGTAACAAGAGGGAAACTCTGTCTCAAAAAAAAAAAAAAGAAAAGAAAAAAAGAGAAAAAAGAAAACGATTTTAATCAAGATTGTAAGTATGAATGACAAAGCGACAAGTTACATTGGGCTTTTTTTTCCCCCTTCTCTGATTTTTCCCCCTCTCTAATGATATTTACCCTCTGCTCCAGGGGACCAGGGATTTTTGTAGCCTCTGGTTTCTGTTTGAGGTAATTTATTCAGGAATTTATAAGGATTTCCTCAGGAGAAATGCAAAAACAAAAAGCCAGCCAAAACAAGGCATGAGTTGATGGGAAAAGATGAGAGAAGAGGAACTGAAATTCTGAGGTTCTGTTGATGCTCTGTTCGTAAGTCAAGCATGTCAACAGCTGTGCAGTGTAGGCTATGCAGTGAGCCCAGGGCCAAAGCTCTGTCTGAAGCCACAGGCTTGCCACGAATGCAGAAGAAGCGGCTCCTCCAGGAACTCCATTTCTCCCAGGTAAAGGAGAATGGGTTCCCAGCACCCCCTCTATCCCAAATCTCAGTGTCCCGGCAGAGCCAGCCATCTGCAGCCCTTTCCCCAGCTCTCAGGTAGGACCGCCTTGGCAGTGTCCATAGCTGCTGCCCTTGTGCCAGAAAAGCAGCCCCTTCGTTTTGGGATTACGGTAATTATGGTGATTTATGCCTTCAGAGTGAAAATTAGCAATCTGGTGAGGTAACTGAAAATGAATGCATCTCTTCCCAGAGTTCACTCCACCCAGCTGAGCCACCAAATAAAACCAGCATATGGGGCAATTGGAGAGCCAAGCTCTGCTTTCAAAACTCAGTATAAAGAGACAGAGTTCAGGGGCCCAGCCTCCCCTGCCTGGTTCAATTATGATCACAAGTTCCTAACAAGCATCCTCTCTGCCTCATAGTAGTGTGCCAGGTCTGAGTCCTCCCATGAACACCAACCTGTGGTTCCGTCTTTCAAACAAAGTAATTTGTTCCAAGACATCGTCATTTTACCTTCTTTTTTTAATTGCAAATTGGCTGAGGGAGGGGAAAGGGGGAAGTGAGGATGAACCTCTATCACACGGATATGTGTGCAGCAAAGATTTTTTTTTCCTTTTTAGTCATATATTTGCTTTTACATGACACAGACTCTGATCTTACGTAACTTCCACAGCCCACTCTGAAATACTGGTGTGAGTAGAATTTCTATTAAAAGTTTTGCTGGGTATGGTAGCTCATGCCCGTAATTCTAGCACTTTGTTTTATTATTTATTTATTTAGAGACAGAGTCTTGCTCTGTCCCAGTCTGGAGTCCAGTGGCACAGTCATGACTCACTGCAACCTCTACCTCCTGGGCTCAATTCTCTCTCAGCCTCCTGAGTAGCTGGGACTACAGGCATGGGCCACCATGCTTGGCTAATTTTTGTATTTTTTGTACAGATGGAATCCATGTTGCCCAGGTTGGTCTCAAACTGCCGGGCTGAAGGGATCCATACACCTTGACCTCCCAAAGTGCTGGAATTACAGTTATGAACCACCACACCTGGCTGTTCCCAGCACTTTGGGAGGCTGAGGCAGGAGGATCCCCTGAGGCCAGGAGTTCAAGACCAGCTTGGGCAAAATAGTAAGCCCCCCCCCAACTCTACAAAAAATTTAGAAATTAGCTGGGCATCTGGCTCATGTCTGTAGTCTCACCTATTTAAGAGGCTGAAGCTGGAGAATTGCTTGAGCCCAGGAGTTTGAGGCTGCAGTGAGCTATAATGGCATCACTGCACTCCAGCGTGGGTAACAGAGTGAGATCCTGTCTCAATAAAAAAATTTTTTTGAAAGACATAGAGGTCCAATAGTGGTGATTGATTATCCTCATCATTGAGCACGTGCAGAAATTCCTAAAATAGTCCAAGTCTATGGGGATAGACTTGGACTTGGGATTTCACATGTAACAAGGATTGATTGGGGTCACACTGTCAGCCATTTGGATTGGATGTAAGTGCAGTATTCACTCACTCATATTTCTCATAGAGTTTTAGAGTTGGAAGGAGTTTAGGAGATAATATAAACAAACTCACATGTTAGATTCTTTTTTTTTTTTTTAAGATGGGGTTTCACCATGTTGGTCAGGCTGGTCTTGAACTCCTGACCTCAGGTGATCCACCCGCCTTGGCCTCCAAAGTGCTTGGATTACAGGCGTGAGCCACCATGCCCAGCCATGTTAGATTCTATCATTATTTAAAGTGGCTCAATTTCTAAATCTCAATCTATGAAATTCCCTCTGACCTAGCTTACTCTTCTTTTTCTTTTTTCTGCCTCAAGTTTATTTGTACAAATAGCACAGGAGGACCCCAGCACCATGTGGATGGCAGCCCGGGGGGTGGGGGTCACACCATTCCTTCTGGCTTCATGTTGGCAGACGGTGATAACTACTCTGAAGACTTTGTAGGGGCCTGGGCACCTTTGGGAGCCCGAGCTGGAACGGAAGCTGGAGCTGCAGCCTGGGCCTTGGTTTGATACTTGGCCTTGACCTTTGGGGCCGGCACAGCCTAAGCCCCTTGGCAATGCGGGCACATGCCCACTTCCCAAGCTTGGGGTGGCCAATGCAGGCAAGTGGCTCAAGCTTGTGACTGACACCCTTTGAAATCTTGGGCTTAATCTCCTTGGGCTTTATGAGGGCCTTGATAGCCTCAGCACCTGCACTCATGGCCGTGGCCTTGTTGGCCTGCATCTTCTTATCTTTTATTTTTTTGGAGACAGAGTCTCACTCTGTTGCCAGGCTGGAGTGTAGTGGCATGATCTCAGCTCACTGCAATCTCCGCCTCCAGGGTTCAAGCAAATCTCCTGCCTTGGCCTCCTGAGTGGCTGGGACTACAGGCACACGCCACCACGCCTGGCTAATTTTTGTATTTTTTAGTAGACGAGGTTTCACTATGTTGGCCAGGATGGTCTCGATCTCTTGACCTCTTGATCCGCCCACCTCAGCCTCGCAAAGTGCTGGGATTACGGGCGTGAGCCACCACGCCCAGCCAAAAAACATTTTTTTTTAATAGCAATGAGGTCTTGCTGTGTTGCCCAGGCTTGTCTTGAACTCCTGGGCTCAAGCTATCCCCCCACCTCAGCCTCCCAAAGTGCTGTGATCACAGGCGTGAGCCATTGTGTCTGGCCTTTCTTTAAAAAATATGCAACACTTCACGAATTTGCACGTCATCCCTGCACAGGGGCCATGCTCATCTTCCTGTGTGGTTCCAATTTTAGGAAATGTGCTGCTGAAGTGAGCACTGTTCTCTGTGACTCAGTATGGAAGGACATAGTGCTATTCAAAAGATGTTTGTAGAATGGATCTAAAAGTTGCTCATACGTATTTGGCTCGCCTCTGATTGGCCATTTTAAGGGAGACTGGAAATGTAATCTTTATTGTGGGTTTAGCGTGAGTTTAGCTAAAGACCAGGGTTCCAGTTCTGCAGTAGTTCCAGGTCATACTTTTAACTCATTTTCTCCTTCCCACTGGCTGGAACTACAGATACAGTAGTGTTAAGCCATCTTGGAAAATATGAGCAAAGGCATGACCCTGGGTTTGGTGGGGCGAAAAGATAGGAGGAACTTGAGTCTCTGAAATCCCAGAGCCACCATGCCAACCCTAGACTGCTTACTCTTGAATTATGTGAAAGAGAAAAAAAAAATACCCTCTGTCTGGTGTAAGCCTACCATTATTTTGGTGTCACGATTGCATGAACTGAACCTACATCCTTGTTAAGACCCAATCAGGTTCAACTTTCACTTTCAGCAGCTCTCAGATCTATATGTCCACCCTCGGAAACACTCCCAACATCCAATCCCACATGTCAGCTGCCTTTTGGACACTCCAGCTGAATGTCCAATTAGGATCTTAAAACCTAGGATCTTTAGTACATTTAAAACTGGGAGTGGTGGCTCATGCCTGTAATCTCAGTACTTTGGGAGGATGAGGTGGGCAGATCACCCGAGGTCAGGAGTTCAAGACCAGCCTGGCCAACATGGTGAAAGCCCATCTCTACTAAAAATACAAAAATTAGGCAGGCATGGTAGTGGGCGCCTGTAATCCCAACTACTTGGGAGGCTGAGGCAGGAGAATCACTTGAATCCAGAGGCAGGGGTTGCAGTGAGCTGAGATTGTGCTGCTGCACTCCAGCCTGGGTGACTCCATCTAAAAAAAAAAAGGCAACCTGTTTTCCAAATCACCTAGGCTCCAAATCTGTGATGTCTCCCCATCTGATGGTCTCTCCTCCCAATAAATAGCCCCCTAACAACCTTAGCCCCCTGCAGTCTCTGCACGCCGCATATACTTCAACCAAATCAGACGACTTGCTTATTCCCATTCCCGAATATACCATTCTGCTTCTAGAACTATGGCAGATTCTGTACTTAACTCTACCAAAAGTCCATATCCAGCAGGCCCTTCTTTTTAAAAGCTGGTCTGAGTCATCCCCCAGAAGTCCACCTCAAAGCCTTGCATGAGGAAGGTATGCAAATGTTTTTCAAATTGAAGACATCAAGTGGTTTGCCCAAAGCCACGTGGCTAGCTACAAATGTTCTGCCACGTGAAGGGGGTTTGCACATTCAGATGATAGATACTATATTTCCTCCTTTCTTTTTTGAGCTTACAATGTCATGAGGATATGGACTTCTTAGGAAAAGGTAGTGATTTGAGGAATTCTAAACTGCAATTTAAATAACTGTCCTGCTATTTTGAGCCTTTGGCATACCGTACATTATAATTTTGTCCCTGTGCCTGTGTAATACAAGAAAACTAATATAAGCATTTTATATATGTTCATGGGTTAGATGTGAATCTCTATCCAAACATGCTGTAGCCTGCCTGATTCCTTATGGGCCAGGAAAGCATTTAGAATACTAAGATATATTTCAAACTGCACTTGCTCAGTTCAAATTGAGAATCACTATGGGATCCTATTTAAACAAAGCAGAGGGTACCACAGCCAATATCTGAGCCATGTAGCCGGCTCTTACAATGAAATGTCTACAGCCGACCTTGTTTGTGTGCTCATGATTTTTTTTTTTTTTTTTTTGAGATGGAGTCTCGCTCTGTTGCTTGGGCTGAACTGCAGTGGCTTGATCTCAGCTCACCACAATCTCCACCTCTTGGGTTCAAGTGATTCTCCTGCCTCAGCCTCCTGAGTAGCTAGGACTATAGGTGTGTTTCACCATGCCGGGCTAATTTTTGTATTTTTAATAGAGATGGGGTTTCACTATGTTGGCCAGGCTGGTCTTGAACTCCTGACCTCATCATCTGCTCTCCTCAGTCTCCCAAAGTGCTGGGTACAAGTGTGAGCCAACACATCTGGCCTTGGCTGTGCTCATGATTTTTTAAAAAACAATATGTAGAGCCATAGGAGAAAGAAAGTGAAGCAGTATTTATTGAGTACCTACTTAGGGCATGTGGCTAGATACTTGCACCATTTTTACCATGACCCTACAAAGTAGATAGAAACTATAACAAGTTACAGGGAGGTGGAGAGACAGGCGAGGCGGCGAGGCCATTTGGCCAGACCTCAAATGATGGGGCCTCAATTTTGACTGCTTTTAAGAGGCAAATTTGAGCAGGGCTGTTTAAGCCTTGAACTATATCCTTCAGTTCCTTCTAAGAGCCATATTGCCCCCAGTTGCCAAGGCCTGATCTAGTCTTTCACAGCTATCTGTAAATGCCAGCTGGGTTTGTGATGAAGAAACTGTTCCCTTGGCTACTCAGGAGACAGTGCTCAAAGTTATTATAATTTCTCCTTATGATAACTTTCTTCCTCTAGAACACAGAGAAATTTGCTCTTTGGGTGCCATTCAGCTATTTCTGTAAATATAAAAGAAAGACTAGGCAGGGCGCGGTGGCTCACGCCTGTAATCCCAGCACTTTGGGAGGCCGAGGCGGGAGGATCACAAGGTCAAGAGATTGAGACCATCCTGGTCAACATGGTGAAACCCCATCTCTACTAAAAATACAAAAAATTAGCTGGGCATGGTGGCGCGTGCCTGTAATCCCAGCTACTCCGGAGGCTAAGGCAGGAGAATTGCCTGAACCCAGGAGGCGGAGGTTGCGGTGAGCCGAGATCGCGCCATTGCACTCCAGTCTGGGTAACAACAGCAAAACTCCGTCTCAAAAAAGAAAAAAAAAAAAGAAAGACTAATTACACACACTCTTGTATGTTATAAATTGCATATATAATGATATCTATTTTAATGTATTGGTTTGTTATATCTTTAAGTTCCTGATTTATTTTCTTAAATTGTTTATAATTTTCTACATTTCACCTTCCCCTTTATTAGCTTTAAACATAATTTATATAAAACAGAAAAATTTCACATTCAATTATGTTCTTATAATATTATTCAGATAAGTTTGCTTTTGTTTCTGTTCTGTTTTGTTTTTGAGACAGGGACTCACTCTGTCACCCAGGCTGGAATGCAGTGCCACAATCCCAGCTCACTGTAGCCTTGGACTCCTGGGCTCAAGCAGTCCTCTCACCTTGATCTCTCAAAGCTCTGAGATTGCAAGCAAAAACCACCACACTAAGCCCCAGGATTTTTGGAAACGGAATTGAGGGAAGAGACTAGGCCTTCTTCAATAGCAAAGCTAAGTCCATGAGACACAAGAGATACCAAAAGCCATGATCCCCTCTCTGGGGAAAAAGCTGGACTGAAAGAATAAAGCCAGGCCAGGCGTGGTGGCTCACACCTGTAATTCCAGCACTTTGGGAGGCCAAGGTGGGTGAATCACCTGGGGTCGGGAGTTCAAGACCAGCCTGATCAACCTGGAGAAACCTGTCTCTAATAAAAAAAAAAAAAATTACAAAATTAGCTGCATGTGGTAGCACATGCCTGTAATCCCAGTTACTTGGGAGGCTGAGGCAGGGGAATTGCTTGAACCTGGGAGGTAGAGGTTGTGATGAGCTGAGATTGTGCCATTGCACTCCAGCCTGGGCAACAAGAGTGAAACTCCATAAAAAAAGAGGGAAGGGAAGGAAAGGGGAGGGGAAGGGAAGGGAAGGGAGGGGAGGGGAAGGACCAACATGTCAGGGGTGGGGGGCAGGGAGCGCAAAGAAAACCAGGAGGGAGTATGCTGGGGACATTTTAGTCCTCATTCCAGTTAGCCCTTATTCTAGATGCTCTAGAATCCTACCACTACATTCTCCTTTTTGCTCAAACTGGGCCAAGCCATCTTTATACAACTACTAACTGGCGAGCAAAGAGGCCTTGATGGGTGAGTCTGACTCCTGAGCCAATGCTGTTTTCACTGCAGGAGACCAAGTTTCATGTAATCACTCAGATCTTATCCCTGACAACATGGGAATGAACATCACAAAGGCACCAAACCCAGCCCTTCAACTTCACGTGACTCATGCCCATTTCAGCCTCAACCTTCTACAGCATGTGGGAAACTGATGTTCTTACTGGTGGTGTACATTTCAAGATGACGTGTACACCTAGGGGCATGGGTTCAGAAGGAAATGTTACACTCCCAGCTGTGTGTCTACACTGAACTTGGATGGGGTATGATGAATAATCAGCCCCACAAAGCCACACCCAGGCAAGCTCCTACATACTTGGGAGAATGAGAGAATGTGGAAAATCTGAATTAAGGCAAAGGTAACAGGCCTCTACATGGTTATATGCTTTGCTGCTCCCAATGTACTTTCCCACATTATCTTGTTTTGAATCTCACGGCAATCCCAGAGGGACAAAGAGCAGGTATAGTATCAACTACATTTTACAGAAAACTATGAAAAAACGGTTGCCACAGTGCCAGGGGCAGAGCAGATGCTCAGCACACTCCTTCCTTCATTCCATGTTCTTTGGATGCTCAGTGACCATATGATGCATGAACAAATGTGGCTCTGTGGCATGAAGTGACTCATCCGATGTGACACAGCTAATAAGGGGGCAGAGGAGGCACTTAAACTTGGGTTTTCTTGCCCTGGCCACGATACACAAAGCTAAATTCCAAAGTGTGAGCATTTCTACCGGCTTCTTGGATTCATGTACTGCAAGTTCAGAGACCTTAATTCCCCACTGCATGAAAGAGGCATTTCTCATGCCTGCCAGCCCTGCAGAAAATTCTTCAAATAAATGCTTGCTGACCCTAGAAATGATTAGATCTTCCAGCATTGAAAGGTCTTGCTTCTCAAGCAAGCTGTATCCGAAACCTATGGCTCGAGCACAAAAACGCTCAAGAAAAAAAAAAAAGGAATACCACAGGGGCTAGCAAATAATTTATGAATCGACACGCAGCCCCAAGCTCCTTTTGCTGCTCTCGGTGGCATGTGAAGCTAATTTGAGGAGGCAGCGGGACATTCCATTGCCTGAAACCCACAGAGGTGAAAACCCTGCCCTTCTGTTAGTAGGCAATCCCAGCGGTAGAAAAATGTGATTTCCCCAGCTGAGCACATGAAGATGATTCAGGCCTGTCATTGCTTTATTCCCTTGCCACCAGAAGACTATCAGTTCTGATATCACATGCAGAAATTAGATCAAAATGTAAATGGGGGCGGAGGCAGTGCTGTCGCTTGGGGAATCTCCCTCAGCTGAAGTTACAGAAGTGCTCCCTGCACTCACAGGGAGACATCTGTCATTGACTTTCCTGGCACCTGACAGATGCTCCTGTTCCCCGGGCAGGCAGAATGTGCTGGGTGTGAACATCTAACTCAAATCTGTCTTGGACCATCTGAGCTCCTGGCTAGATTCCAACCAGACCCAATACTGAGGAAATAAATAGAATAATCCTCATGGGGAGATGATTTGCTCCTTTGGACAGACTCTTCCAGGTCAGCCACGACCAGCCTGGGCTCCCTCTCAGCTCTGGGAAAAATGAGAACTCAAATGTATCCCAGGTTGCAGGGTGGCTCTAGGCATTTTGTCATACAAGCAAGCAAGCAAATGATAAAAGCAACTGAGCACCCAGTATGTGCTAGGAGCTGTGGAAGATTTAACAGTGGCAAAAAGCCTTTTTTTCTTTTTTTTTTTGAGACAGGAGTCTTGCTCTGTTGCCCAGGTTGGAGTGCAGTGGTACAATCACAGCTCAATGCAGCCTCGAAGAAAAGCCTTCTTCTTCTTCTTCTTCTTTTTTTTTCATAGACAGAGTCTTGCTCTGTCACACAAGTTGGAGTGCAGTGGTGGTCGGAGTGCACTGCAACCTTTGCCTCCTGGGCTCAAGCAATCCTCCCACCTCAGCCTCTGGAGTACCTGAAACTATAGGTGTGCACCGCCATGCCTGACTAATTTTTTTTTGGACAACACGAGTAAACAGCCTGACTAATTTTTACATTTTTTCTTAAAGACAGGGTCTCTCTCTCTCTCTCTCTCTTTTTTCTTTAGAGATGGGCTTTCACTGTGTTGGCCAGAATGGCCTCAATCTCCTGACCTTGTGATCCGCCCACCTCAGCCTCCCAAAGTGCTGGGATTACAGGCGTGAGCCACTGCGTTCGGCCAAGACAGGGTCTCACTATGTTGCCTAGACTGGTCTCAAACTCCTGGGCTCAAGTTGTCTGTCCACCTCGGCCTCCCAAAGTGCTGGTATTATAAGCGTGCACTACTGTGCCTGGCTGGGAAGAGCTTTCTTTTTATAATCTATAGAGGAAGTGAGTCACATTATGGCAATTAATTCATTTAATAGACATTCTTAGAACATCCACCGAGAATAAGTACTAGGAAAGATGAGAACATTCCGGAAAGGATTTTTTCTTTTTTTTTTTTGGTGAGACAGAGTCTTGCTCTGTCATCCAGGTTGCAGTACACTGGAGCCATCTCAGCTCAGTGCAACCTCTCCCTCCTAGGTTCAAGCGATTCTCCTGCCTCACCCTCCCGAGTAGTTGGGATTACAGGCACCTGCCACCATGCCCAGCTAATTTTGTATTTTTAGTAGAGATGAGATTTCTCCATGTTGGTCAGGCTGGTCTTGAACTCCCAACCTCAGGTGATCTGCCTGCCTCAGTCTCCCAAAGTGCTGTGATTACATGCCTGAGCCATCACACCTGGCTTTTTTTTTTTTTTTTCAGACGGAGTTTCCCTCTTGTCGCCCAGGCTGGAGTGCAATGACATGATCTCAGCTCACCACAACCTCCACCTCCTGGGTTCAAGCGATTCTCCTGCCTCAGACTCTCAAGTAGCTGGGATTGCAGGCATGCACCACCATGCCCAGCTCAATTTTTTTTTGAAATGGAGTTTTGCTCTTGTTGCCCAAGCTGGAGTTTTGCTCCTGTTGCCCAGGCTGGAGTGAAAACCTGATCTTGGCTCACTGCAACCTCTGCCTCCTGGGTTCAAGCGATTCTCCTACCTCAGACTTCCAAGTAGCTGATATTACAGGCATGCCCCACCATGCCTGGCTAATTTTTTGTATTTTTAGTAGAAATGGGGTTTCACCATGTTAGCCAGGCTGGTCTCAAACTCCTGACCTCAGGTGATCTGCCGGCCTTGGCCTCCTAAAGTGCTGGGATTACAGGTGTGAGCCACTGCACCCGGCTATTTTAAAAGGAAAGACTTTTGTGGAACACTAGGAAGGGAGTTATTTGTAACTCTTTTGTAACTCAATTGTGAAAAATTAATTGCAAGCCCTTAAGTGTAACTGAAACACTTAAAATAATACACCTTGGTGCATAAAATTATAATGGCATTCCAAAGAGGCCTGAGCACAGATATCAGCACAGCTTCTCCTGCACACTGGGATATCCAATGGGGGCAGTTGTTTCCATGTATTCTCATCAGTCACTCATTGACATCCACTTGTCTGGCCAGGTCACTCAGGAGATGCTTGACTCCTACTAACTCAGAAAAACCTGGAACATGTGGCAAGCTCTGCAGGCAAAAGATGTTTATTGGGCTGGGAGCGGTGGCTCATGTCTGTAATGCTTGCACTTTGGGAGGCCAAGGTGGGTGGTTCACTTGAGGTCAGGAGTTCAAGACCAGCCTGGCCAATATGATGAAACCCCTGTCTCTACAAAAAATACAAAAATTAGCAGGGCATGGTGGCACATGCCTGTAGTCCCAGCTACTCGGGAGGCCGAGGCAGGAGAATCACTTGAACCGGGGGAGCAGAGATTGCAGTAAGCTGAAATCATGCAATTGCACTCCAGCCAGGGAGTCACAGCAAGACTCCATCTCAAAAAAAAAAAAAAAAAAAAAAGAAGAGGAAGAAGTTTACCGATTGCAGAAAAGTAATCGTTTGGTAAGAGAAAGGGGTAGGCTGATACTCAGTCCTTATCCTGATTTCCATTTCAAATCTGAGAAGATTATAGGGCTAGAAAAAGTGTGTCTGTTCTCAGAAATTCTGGAACAAGCAGGCAACATTTTGAAAAAGCTTTTTGAGCCAAGAACAAACTTGAGTCCACATCCCTTTTCCTGGTGCTTTCTCTCTCTCTCTTTTTTTTTTTTTTTCTTTTTGAGATGGAGTTTCGCTGTTGTTGCCCAGGCTGGCGTGCAGTGGTGCAATCTCGGCTTATGACAACCTCCACTTCCCTGGTTCAAGCAACTCTTCTGCCCCAGCCTCCGGAGTAGCTGGGATTACAGGCGCCCATCACCATGCCTGGCTAATTTTTTATATTTTTAGTAGAGACAGGGTTTCATCATGTTGGCCAGGCTGGTCTCGAACTCCTGATCCACCCGCCTTGCCCTCCCAAAGTGTTGGGATTATAGGCATGAACCACTGCACTGGGCCCAAGCACTTGGCGCTTTTTCAAGTAATCCCTTACTGAGGTTGGCTGCTTCCTTTCCTGCTACAAGGATTTGCCTCACTTAACTTCTTTAAGCCTCAATTGTGTCACCTGCACAGTAAAATAATAGTAGGTAGTGCTTACCTCACATGCTGCCTGAGAATTAAATGTATTAACGCTGGCAAAGTGATTAGACAGAACTTAGCACCTAACACACCCAGTGTGAGAGATGACACTGCCATCACCATCATTATTTCTGGTATTTCCAGCTGTCCTTGTCCCCTCACACCCAGTTCTTTGCCAATTCTATTCTTTCTCACTTGCCATTTATTGTTCATTTGGAAATAATTTCCTTGGCTCCTGTTTTTGTCCTCCACACAGATATTTTCCCATATATTATCCATATGTGATTTCCAAACGTTGCTTTTTTTTTTTTTTTTTGAGACGGAGTTTCGCTCTTATTACCCAGCCTGGAGTGCAATGGCTCGATTTCGGCTCACCGCAACCTCCGCCTCCTGGGTTCAAGCAATTCTCCTACCTCAGCCTCCCGAGTAGCTGGGACTACAGGATGCGCCACCTGGCCCAGCTGTTTTTGTATTTTTAGTAGAGACGGGGTTTCACCATGTTGACCAGGATGGTCTTGATCTCTTGACCTAGTGATCCACCCGCCTTGGCCTCCCAAAGTGCTGGGATTATAGGTGTTAGCCACCGCCCCCGGCCCAAACATTGCTTTAATAGCAAGAGCCTAACAAGGTCATTTTCACAACCCCTTTGTCTTGTGTTAATGAGTAGCGAAGTGAATGCCACACAAGCTAGAGGTAATTATGGCTTTATTTACAAAACAGCTGACATTGAAGAGTTGTATTTGAGAGACCAAAGTAACCAACCATCTTGGGTTGCCTAGGACTGACTGGGTTCCCAGGACACAGGATCTTCAGTGGCCAAATTGGGGAAGTCTTGTGCAAACTGGGACAAGTTGGTCACCGTCAGCAGAAGAGCATAATGTAGGCTCTGGAAAGTGGATTCAAATTCTTTTTTTTTTTTTTTTTTTTAAATGTGGTGGCTGAAGGAGGCAGAGCTGTGGAGAAGCCAGTGTCTGAACTCTGCCCCCACCCCACCTAGTCCTGCCTTCCTGGATTCAAATTCTGATTCTGCTATTTCCTAACTGTGTAAACTTGGACAAGTTACTTAACATCTCTGAGCCTCAGTTTTCTCATCTGTAAAAGGAAGATAACAGAAGTACCTACACAGGATTGCTGTGAGAATTAAATGAGTTAATAAATGTACACAGCTCAGGATCATGTCTGGCATATAGTATCTGCATGACATATGTCACCCACTATTACGGATTCAAAATTTTACAGTATCAAAGCATAATCCAGATGTACAATAAAATCCCTGTTATCAGTTGGGTGAAGTGGCTCACATCAATAATCCCAGCTATTCTGGAGGCTGAGGCAGGAGGATTGCTTAAGGCCAAGAGTTCAAGGCTGCAGTGAGTTGTGATCGTGTTACTGCACTCCAGCCTGGGTGGCAGAGTTAGACCCTGTCTCACTCTCTCTCTCTCTTTTTATTTTTCTGGAGATGGGGTTTTGCTCTTGTTGCTCAGGCTGGAGTGCAATGGCCCTGTCTCTGTTCACTGCAAACTGCCTCCCAGGTTCAAGTGATTCTCCTGACTCAGCCTCCTGAGTAGCTGTGATTACAGTTACTCGTCACCATGCCCGGTTAATTTTTGTATTTTTAGTACAGACAGGGTGTCACCATGTTGGTCAGGCTGACCTCAAACCCCTGATCTCAGGTGATGCACCTGCCTCGCCCTCCCAAAGTGCTGGGATTACAGGCGTGAGCCACCACGCCTGGCTGAGACACTATCTCTTAAAAAATAAAATCAAATCTCTGCTGACCAGACACATTTCAATGCGTATCTTTAACAAAAAAAAAAATTTTTTTTGAGTCCGGGCGCGGTGGCTCACGCCTGTAATCCCAGCACTTTGGGAGGCCGAGGCAGGTGGATCACGAAGTCAAGAGATCGAGACCATCCTGGTCAACATGGTGAAACCCCATCTCTACTAAAAATACAAAAAATTAGCTGGGCATGGTGGCGCGTGCCTGTAATCCCAGCTACTCAGGAGGCTGAGACAGGAGAATTGCCTGAACCCAGGAGGCAGAGGTTGCGGTGAGCCGAGATCGTGCCATTGCACTCCAGCCTGGGTGAAAAGAGCAAAACTCCGCCTCAAAAAAAAAAAATTTTTTTTTTTGTTTTAGTACTTCCCTTTTAATTGGAAATACAAAAGCTGAACAACCCAATACTTTGTTCTCCCCAAATGTAAAGTCCAGGTTTAGTCTTAGGTATCACTATGATATTAGCCCAAATATCATATACATATTTGCTGTCATGTATATTATGTATATTATGTATATCATTGCTGATGCTAAACATAATCACTCCGAAGCAAGCCCCTTGATCCTGAATCAAGAAGTATCCAGCCCAGGAGTTCTGAGCTGTAGTGCGCATTGCCGATCGGGTGTCTGCACTGAGTTCGGCATCAGTACAGTGACCCTCCGGGAGTGGGGAACCACCAGGTTGCCTAAGGAGGGGTGAACCAGCCCAGGTCGGAAACAGAGCAGGTCAAAACTCCCGTGCTGATCAGTAGTGGGATCGTGCCTGTGAATAGCCATTGCACTCCAGCCTGGGCAACATGGTGAGACACCATCTCTTAAAAAAAAAAAAACAAAAACCTACAACAAGCATCCTAAAAGAAGAGGTTTCCTTGTTTTTTTTGTTTTTGTTTTTGTTTTTTGGGGGTTGAAGTTTCACTCTTGTTGCCCAGGCTGGAGCTCAATGGCACGATCTCAGCTCACTGCAACCTCTGCCTCCCAGGTTCAAGTAATTCTCCTTCCTCAGTCTCCCAACTACCTGGGATTACAGGCACCCACCACCACGCACAGCTAAGTTTTTGAGTTTTTGTATATTTTAGTAGAGATGGGGTTTCACCATGTTGGCCAGGCTGGTCTCGAATTCCTGACCTCAGGTGATCCATCCACCTTAGTGTTCCAAAGTGCTGGGATTACAGGCATGAGCCACCAAATCTGGCATGAAAAAAAAAAAAGATTTTTGTTAACCCTCCTTTAACCAGAAAACTCTGTTATCCAGGACTTCATATATTCCCAAACATATTTAAGCTATTTTTTAAATTTTAGCCATAGAAACCCTAAATCCATGCTGTAGTATAAAAAAATGGGAACAGTTCTGCCACAACCCCAGTCTATCTGTGCATCAACAGTTTCCTCCTTTTTTTTCTTTTTTTGAGATGAAGTCTCACTCTGTCGCCCAGGCTGGAGTGCAGTGGCATGGTCTTGGCTTAGTACAACCTCTGCCTCCCATGTTCAGACAATTCTCCTGCCTCAGCCTTCCAAGCAGCTGGGACTACAGGCACGTGCCACCAAACCCAGCTGATTTTTTATATTTTTAGTAGAGACGGGGTTTCACCATATTGGCCAGGCTGGTCTTGAACTCCTGATCTTGTGATCCACCGGCCTCAGCCTCCCAAAGCGCTGGGATTACAGGCGTGAGCCACCACACCCAGACACTTTTTTTTTTCTAAAGAGCATATTCTCTTTAATCTGGACCCATCTATCTGTGACAAACATGGTCCCTGAACAGGACCATTCATTCAACAAACTCTGATAATCTTTTATGTTTCAGGCACTCTTCTTGCAGGCACTGATAATAAGCATTGGAAAACAAGACAGAAATATCTCTGCTCTCATAGAGCTTCCAATCTGGCCACAGATCAATAAGTAAACAGGATGGTGTCTGGTAGCATGGGGTGGAAAGGTGTGCTATCTTTCCTCACCTTCTATCATAAGGGTCATGGCTGACATTCAAAACAAAAGACAGATTAACGAGAGAAAAGAATAACAAATGAATTTAATCAAACTTTTCTTTTAATCAAAAGAATAACAAATGAATTTAATCAAAGTTGCCTTCAGAAATAATGACCCACAGACCCAGGGAAAACAATTTTTTTTTTTTTTTGAGATGGAGTTTCGCTCTTGTTACCCAGGCTGGAGTGCAATGGCACGGTCTCGGCTCACCGCAACCTCTGCCTCCTGGGTTCAGGCAATTCTCTTGCCTCAGCCTCCCGAGTAGCCGGGACTACAGGCGGGCGCCACCATACCCAGCTAATTTTTGTATTTTTAGTAGAGACGGGGTTTTGCCTTGTTGACCAGGATGGTTTCCATCTCTTGACCTCATGATCCACCCGCCTCGGCCTCCCAAAGTGCTGGGATTGCAGGCGTGAGCCACCGCGCCCGGCCTTGACCTTTCTAAGTATTTCTTGCTTTGGGAGAGAGGGGTTCTAGCCTCTATGAGCTGCCATGGGGAAGAGAAATTCTGATCCTATGACTCATTTCAGGGGAGAAAAAGGGGTGGAAGACAGGAGGGAGGAGAAAGTCAGGCAGACTTTGCCTCTGAAGCCTTCTATTCTCCTTTCATTCAAAGTGCTCAGCATGCCAAAGCGCCCTATTTTGGGAGTATTACTTTCTGAGCCCTGACAATAGCGGTAATGGCTATGGCCATTCATTCATTCATTCATCCAACGTTAATTCAAACAAGCTGTAGTGAGTATCAACAATGCGCTGGGCACTGTGCTAGGTGTTGGAGACAAATCAATGAGCAAAACATGACAGAGATCCCTGTTCACTGGACCTTATGTTCCAGCTCCTAGACATGAGAGAAGTTGTGGGGTTGGAGATGGGAATTGTATTTTAGAAGCAGGGCCAGAGAATGCTTCTTTGAGAAAGGGACTTTAGCTGAAGGGGAGCCTCTCCAAGAGCCTGGTGAGGAGAACAGCAGGTACAAAGGCCCTGAGGTAGGAAGGCAGCTTCCAGAAATAGAAAGGAGGCTAGTGGGCTGGGTGCGGTGGCTAGCATCTATAAGCCCAGCACTTTGGGAGGCCGAGGTGGTAAGATTACTTGAGGTCAGGAGTTTGAGACCAGCCTAACCAACAGGTGAAACCCCATCTCTACTAAAAATACAAAAAGTAGCCTGGTGTGGTGGCATGTACCTATAGTCCCAGCTACTCAGGAGGCTGAGACAGGAGAATCACTTGAACCCAGGAGGTGGAGGTTGCAGTGAGCCAAGATCACACCACTGCACTCCAGTCTGGGCAACAGAACAAGACTCCATCTCTGGAAAAAAAAAAAAAAAAAAAAGAGGAGGCTAGTGGAGCTTAAGCAAAGCAGAGCTCACACTTTGTGAAAAAATTCACAGCTTCCCCCAAACTTTTGTTTGTTTGTTTGAGATGGAGTCTGCTCCCAGCCCAGGTCCCCAAACTTTCAAACTGTAGTTGGACAGAAGGATCTGGGGGTGCTGGGAGGGGGAAAGTTTTCACTTCCTTTTACTTACCTAGTTCCTGTGCCTGGGACAGAACCCTGAAAGGAGCAGAACAGTTCTCCAATCCCAAAATCCCAGGGAAGTGAGAGTGCTGGTGAGGAAACACTGGTGTGCTGCCGCCTGCCATGCTGGGAGCCAGTCATCCCTGTCCAAACTACAGAGGCTTCCTCTGCTGGGTGCGTTACCTTTCCCTTTCTGGAGTAGAGGCATCCAGGCCCATGCTATAACAGTATACTAAGTTTTTCCAGCATCCAAACACTGCCTCTCACTTCCCTGCTTTGTTAGAGTCCCGATTTTTTTTCTGCCCCAGGTGCGGAACAATGTGAGATAAGCTGGGTTGGATCTGCTTTCATTAGGTCCGTTTGTTTTCTCCACTTAGGAAATTCCTCCCACCACCTAAGCAGTCTAGACAAACCCATTTTCAGTCTTGTGTATTTTCCACCTCTGGGTGTGAGGCCCAACAACTGGCAAAGGCATCTCCACAGGGCAGCCAGCAGCCGCTCTGCAAAGGGGTAACATGATGCTTTTGGGGGTAATTGACACTGAAAGGACACGTTGAAAGTTATTCTTTTTTTTTTTTTTTTTTTTTTTTTTTTGAGACGGAGTTTCACTGTTGTTTCCCAGGCTGGAGTGCAATGGCGTGATCCTGGCTCACCGCAACCTCCGTCTCCTGGGTTGAAGCAATTCTCCTGCCTCAGCCTCCCGAGTAGCTGGAACTACAGGTGTGCACCACCATGCCCAGCTAATTTTTGTATTTTTAGTAGAGACGGGGTTTCACCATGTTGACCTGGATGGTCTCGATCTCGTGACCTCGTGATCCACCCTTCTTGCCCTCCCAAAGTGCTGGGATTATAGGCATGAGCCACCGAGCCTGGCTGAAAGTTATTCTTAATTTGCAGCTCGCTGCCATTTCACACAATGATAAAACTCAGTGGTACTACCAGAAAGGGGCCCCTCTAGGCCAGGTCAGTGATGCTTTTTGCATCTCTCTCTCTCTCTCTCTCTCTCTCTCTCTCTCACACACACACACACACACACACACACACACACACACACACACAGTGATTTGCCACCTTTCCATTTACTTTAGAGGGGAAAAGGAGTTCAGAGCCACACCCCAGAGCTGGAAGGCAGGGATGGGGTGGGTCAGGACCTTCTCTTCAACATTCACTGATGTAAGAATGACCCACCCTCCGGAGCCCCAGGGCTCAGCACTTCTTCTGCTTCCAGCCACTTCTGGGAAGACTCTCCCTTCCTCAAGGGTGCCGAGAAAACTGGCTTCTTAAACTGCAAGAGAATGTAGGAGAAGCCCCATCTTAAATTAGGTTGGACAGCTGCCTCCTTAGAATAGCAGGTTTTCAGAAGCTAATGGAGTTAGTATGGCCTGTTTCCATGAACAGCTTGAAGAGAGGCTTCTACATAGAGAAAGAGGACCCCAGTGGAGCAGGACCCCAATTCCTAGTCCTGGGAAGAGACAATGGGATCACCAAAAGATGGTTTAGAGAGGCTTGCCTGACTCCAACCAGCCCCGCCCCCTGACTTTGATGGGCACTATTGATTAATACTGTTCCCCAGTCTTTTGTAAACACCAAGCCCCCCTTTTACCCTCCATGTTGTCGCCCTTTATGCCCTACTGGATAGAAATTTTGGACGGGGTGTGGTGGCTCACGCCTGTAATCCCAGCACTTTGGGAGTCCGGGCAGGTGATCACCTGAGGTCAGGAATTCAAGACCAGCATGACCAACATGGTGAAACCCCATCTCTACTAAAAATTCAAAAATTAGTCCAGTGTGGTGGCACATGCTTGTAATCCCAGCTACTCTGGAGGTTGAGGTAGAAAATAGCTTGAACCCAGGAGGCAGAGGTTGCAGTGAGCCGAGATAGCACCATTGTACTACTCCAGCCTAGGCAACAAGAGCGAAACTCCGTCTCGGGGTGGGGTGGGGGGAAATAAATTTTGAAGACACGCTAGTACAAATAATAATAACAGTAGGCCGGGCGTGGTGGCTCAAGCCTGTAATCCCAGCACTTTGGGAGGCCGAGGAGGGTGGATCATGAGGTCAAGAGATCGAGACCATCCTGGTCAACATGGTGAAACCCCGTCTCTACTAAAAATACAAAAAAAATTAGCTGGGCATGGTGGCGCCTGCCTGTAATCCCAGCTACTCAGGAGGCTGAGGCAGGAGAATTGCCTGAACCCAGGAGGCGGAGGTTGCGGTGAGCCGAGATCGTGCCATTGCACTCCAGCCTGGGTAACAAGAGTGAAACTCCGTCTCAAAATAATAATAATAATAACAACAACAATAACTTAGAAGCCAATTAAGACCATCTGCCAACTACACTCTCAACCCCAAAGTATTTTACATAGAATGCTTTGCCAGGTGCGGTGGCTCACACCTGTGATCCCAGCACTTTGGGAGGCCAAAGCAGGCAGATCACCTGAGGTCAGGAGTTCAAGACCAGCCTGACCAATATGGAGAAACCCTGTCTCTACTAATTAGCCAGGCGTGGTGGCACATACCTGTAATCCCAGCTACTCCAGAGGCTGAGGCAGAAGAATCACTGAAACTCGTGAGGCGGAGGCTGCAGTGAGTTGAGATCGTGCTATTGCACTCCAGCCTGGGCAACAAGAGAGTACCTCCAACTCAAACAAACAACAACAAAAAAGAATTATAGAATGCTTCATAACTTATACACCCTTTTCCCCTTAAGTTATTGATTTCATTTCATGACGAACCCATAAGATAATAGTTCAGGCCGGGCGCGGTGGCTCACACCTTTAATCCCAGCACTTTGGGAGGCTGAGGCAAGTGGATCACAAGGTCAAGAGATCGAGACCATCCTCGTCGAGGTGAAACCCCGTCTCTACTAAAAATACAAAAATTAGCTGGGCGTGGTGGTGCGCGCCTGTAGTCCCAGCTACTCAGGAGACTGAGGCAGGAGAATTGCTTGAACCCAGGTGGCAGAGGTTGCGGTGAGCCAAGATCTCGCGCCATTGCACTCCAGTCTGGGTAACAAAAGTGAAACTCCGTCTCAAAAAAAAAAAAGAGGAAAAATATAATAGTTCAGGGCTATTAGCCCCATTTTACTACAGAAATAAATGTAGTAAAATAAATGGAAAATCCCAGAAATACCTCATAATTTTTAAATTACATGCTGTTCTGAATAGTGTGATGAAATCTCACACCTTCCTGCTGTGTCCTGCCTGGGACTTAAGTCACCCCTTTGTCCAGTGTGTCCATGCTGTCCACTGAACAATGGACAGAGGAAACTGATGCTCAGAGAGGTTAAGTAACTTGTCCAAGGTCATCAAGCTAATACAGGAAGTGGTGAAATAGGGACTCAGATCCAAGCTTCTCAATTCCTAGTTCAAAAGGCTGAACCCTGTGTCCCCTCTGCTCCGTGTAACCTCAGCTCCTCCTCCACCTGCATCTCTGTGGTTGGCAAACAGAGACCACATGTGCTGGGGTTGGCTGGGGAAAGAAGGAGAACCGACTTTCCCTTGGGAGGTGCTGAAGCATGCACTCAGTTACAGACTCATTAGGATGATTAAAGTGTCCTGGGCTGGTGACAGATTTTAAGACTGGAGTCAGGTGGACAGTGAACCCAGCGAGCCACTGGGATGGCTCAACCCACATGAACATTCATCATCAGGAGCCGCAGAGCCCACTGGGCTCCTTGGCACCTCTGGGGACAAGACAGTCTGGAGCTCTGATGAGCCAGATGTTATGTCCTGCCATTTGCATCTAAAATTCCTCATTTCCTAGCGTGGATTGATAGAGGAGGCAAAAAGGGGTGGTATAATGGGGTTGGCACTTTCAGTTCCTTTCTGAACCCCATTTAGGGTAGCCTCAAGGAGGAAGTTCCCCAAAGGTTAAATGACTTCAGGTGACAGCAGGAATACAATTGAACAACTTGGCTAAGAAGCATTGGAGGCCTCGGGAGGGGCAAATTGGCAGAATCCAACAGGCATTCAAACAAATGAATTTATTCTACGAACATATTCTCCCATGGGCCAAATGAAGCATTCATGAAGACACTCACTACAGCATTTGTTTAGGTATTGAATGAATGCCTGCGAAGCACCAAAGATAGAGCAGAGGACATAACAAAGTAGCTGCCTTCATGGGCTTTCATTCAAGAGTGGGATTCATTTTTTTTTTTTTTTTTTTGAGACAGAGTCTCACTCCGTTGCCAGGCACCAGGCTGGAGTGCAGTGGTGCGATCTCGGCTCACTGCAACCTTCGCCTCTCAGGTTCAAGCAATTCTCCTGTCTCAGCCTCCCAAGTAGCTGGGACTACAGGCACGAACCACCATGCCCAGCTAATTTTTGTATTTTTAGTAAAGACAGGGTTTCACCATGTTGGTCAGGATGGTCTTGATCTCTTGACCTGGTGATCCACCCGCCTTGGCCTCCCAAAGTGCTGGGATTACAGGCCTGAGCCACTACACCTGGCGGATTCCTTCATTTTTATTTTTTTCTTTTAGAGACAGGGTCTCTATTGCCCAAGCTGGAGTGCAGGTATGCAATCACAGCTCACTGTAGCCTCAAACTCCTGAGTTCAAGCAATCCTCCCACCTCAGCCTCCCAAGTAGCTGGGACTACAGGCATATGCCAGCATGCCCGGTTAATTTTTTATTCTAATTTGGTGTAGAGATGGGCCTCGCTTTGTTGCCCAGGCTGGTCTGAAACTCCTAGGCTCAAGCAATTCTCCCACTTCAGCCCCACAAAGTGCCCAAAGGTTTTGAGCCACAGCACTCTGTCTCAATGAATTTGTACTGAGTTCCTACTATGTACCAGGCTTTGTTCTAGGATGGGGTTGCCAGACAAAATATAGGTCTCTCTGCAAAATTTGAATTTCAGATAAACAGCAACATTTGGTTTAGCATTACTACTCCTCAAATATCCTACCCTCTTGGGTCGTGAGTATGAAACATGTTTATACTAAGGAATTACAGTAGTCCCCTGTTATCTTGGGGGGGATACTTTCCAAGACCCCAAGTAAATGCCTGAAACTGCAGATAGTAGCAAACCCTCTATATGCTATGTTTTTTCCCCCATGCATGCCTTTGATAAAGTTTAATTTCTAAATTAGGTTCAGTAAGAGAGATTAACAACACCAATAATAAAATAGAACAATTATGACAATATGCCAGCATCACTACTCTTGCACTTTGGGGTCATTAAGTAAACTGAGGGTTACTGGAACACAAGCACTGCAATACTGAAGTAGACAATCTGATAACCCAGACAGCTACAAAGTGACTAATAGGCCGACAGCATATTCAGCATGAATACACTGGATAAAGGGGTGACTTAAGTCCCAGGCAGGACACAGTGGGCAGGTGAGATTTCATCACAGTAGTCAGAACAGCATGTAATTGAAAAATTATGATTTGTTTCTTTCTGGAATTTTCCATTTAATGTTTTCAGGCTGCCGTTGACCATGGGTAACTGAAATCCCAGAAAGTGACACTACGGATAAGGGGGTTCTACTGTGTTCCTTGTTATCTGCATTTCAAATTCGAAATTGAGATTTCAAATTAAAAAACTGAATCTCAAATTTAAAACTGGGCAGCCTGTATTTTAATTTGCTCAATCTGGCAAGCCTATTCTAAGAGCATTGCTTATTGAAGAAAAGGTTAAGGAATAACCTAAGCGGCCATCAATAAGGGACCCATGAAATGAATTATAGTAAATCCAACAACAGGAAAATGTTACCAAATAAATAATGAGGTAGGTTTCTATGAAGACTTGGAATTCTTTACATAATGCATAGTTAGGTGAAAAGAGGAAGGTTCAAAATAGTGTACAACTTATCCTGCCATCTGGTAAAGAACAATAAATATGGAGATATGTACATATATTTCATCAAAGCATAGACTTTTTGCAAGATGCCCAGAGATGGGTAGCAGTGCTTGCTTTTGCAGAAAAGGAACAAGAAAACTAGGGAACAATAGGGGAGCACCAACCTACACCTAGGTTCTCAAGAAGCTGAGGTGGAAGGATCACCTGAGCCTGGATGCTCAGCTAATTTTTGTATTTTTTGTAGAGTAGGGGGGTTTGCCATGTTGCCTAGCCTGGCCTTCTGTACCTTTTGAATTTTGAAATATATCTACACTAAACTGATTTTTTTCTTTTCTTTCTTTCTTTTTTTTGGGGGGGAACAGGGTCTCACTCTGTTGCCCAGGCTGGAGTGTAGCGCAGTGGTACTGTAACAGGAGCTGCCGCAGGAAACGGATATCTCAGACACCGAATACAGGAGGAAGGAGGGTTTATTTGGCCAGGAGCAAGGTGGCATAGTTGCCTGACAGCCAAGCTCCCCTAACAAAGGAAGGTTCTGTCTTTTTTTTGAGACAGAGTTTTGCTCTTGTTACCCAGGCTGGAGTGCAATGGCACAATCTCAGCTCACCGCAACCTCCATCTCCTGGGTTCAAGCAATTCTCCTGCCTCAGCCTCCCAAGTAGCTGGGACTACAGGCATGAACCACCATGCCCAGCTAATTTTTTGTATTTTTAGTAGAGATGGGGTTTCACCATGTTGGCCAGGCTGGTCTCATGATCTCGTGATCGGCCCTCCTTGACCTCCCAAAGTGTTGGGTTTACAGACGTGAGCCACCAAGCCAGGCCTAATTTTTGTTTCTTTTTGGTAGAGATGGGATTTCACCATCTTGGGCAAGGTGGTCTTTTTTTTTTTTTTTTTTTTGAGATGGAGTCTCACTCTTTTTGCCCAGGCTGGAGTGCAGTATCCTGATCTTAGCTCACTGCAACCTCCGCCTCCTGGGTTCAAGTGATTCTCCTGCCTCAGGCTGTCACCCAGACTGGAGTGCAATGGTGTGATCTCAGCTCACTGCAACCTCCACCTCCCAGGTTCCAGGGATTCTCCTGCCTCAGCCTCCCAAGTAGCTGGGATTATAGGTGCCCGCCACTGTGCCCGGCTAATTTTTGTATTTTTAGTAGAGACAGGGTTTCACCACATTGGCTAGGCTGGTGTCGTACTCCTGACTTCGTGATCTGCCCGCCTCAGCCTCCCAAAGTGCTGGCATTACAGGCACGAGCCACCGTGTCCAGCAACAGGTTGGTCTTGAACTCCTGAGCTCAGGTGATCTGCCTGCTGTTAGGTCCATGACTACGCCAATTGTCAAGCTGAGGTCCGAGGGGAGTGAGTGGATGAGCAGGAAGAATACTCCAGCAGCATGTAAGAAGGATCATCTACCTACAAAAAAGAAAGAAAGAAAGAAAGAAAGAAAAAAAGAATACTCTGGGGGCCGCAAGCAGGTGAAAGATTATTTCATTCAGCAGCAGTTTTCATTAACAACTTTCTCACACTGTCCTCCCTGTCTCAGCTGCTTAGTATGGCAGCTAAAACATGCAGCTGCATGGCTGGCTTTTCCTTGCCTTCAGGGTTAGCAGCTTAACTCTTTCTCTCTCTGGGCATGAGCCAGACAAGTTGGGTCCTGGCTCCCTCCTGTCCATCTGCAAGATGGACAGCTTTGACTCTTTCTCTGGATGTGAGCACCTGTACAGTGTCAGCAGGGCAATTATACCTTTGAAGACAACAGCTGCATAGGGCCAAGGGATGGCCTTTCAATGTTATGGCTATATGGCTGTGATAATATGTGGAGTTGTATGCCTGTGCTACAAACCTCACTGAATCACGCAGGATGGAAACGTCCTGCCTCAGCCTATTCTTGACCAAAGCACAGCCATGTTTCTTATACCCGCCTTGGCCTCCCAAAGTGCTGGGATTACAGGCATGAGCCACTGAGCCTGGCAGCAACTGATTTTTTTTTTTAACAAACACTTTATTTATGTGTGTTTTCAGATATCTTGGCTGGTGGGCCTGAGACACTTGGACGGGGTTACCATAGCCTCCTTTATAGATTTTGGGATGGCCCCAGAAAGGACAGAATGAACTTGGCAGATCACCTAGATTCAACATAAAGAACTGGGAATGGGGACCACAGCACACACTCAGGGCTGGTTATAGAATTGTCAGGAACCAGCATAAAATGTGTGACTCCAGCTGGGCATGGTGGCTCATGCCTGTAATCTCAGAACTTTGGGAGGCCGATGTGGACAGATCACCTGAGGTCAGGAGTTTGAGACCAGCCAGGCCAACATGGTGAAACCCTGTCTCTACTAAAAATACGAAAATTAGCCAGGCGTGGTAGCAGGTGCCTGTATTCCCAGCTGTAATCAAAAGATTAGCTGGGTGTGGTGGCACACGTCTATAATTCCTGCGACCCTTGAGGCTGAGGAAGGAGAATCACTTGAATCCAGGAGGCAGAAGTTGTGGGTAGCGGAGATCACCACTGCACTCCAGCCTGGACAACAGAGCAAGACTCCATCTCAAAAAAAAAAAAAAAAGAATAAGTTTAAAGTTCACCGGGCTGGGCACAGTGGCTTATGCCTGTAATCCCAGCACTTTGGGTGGCAGAGTCGGTTGGATCACCTGAGGTCAGGAGTTCGAGACTAGCCTGGCCAACATGTTGAAACCTCGTCTCTACTGAAAAATACAAAAATTAGCCAGGCATGGTGGCCAGCACCTGTAATTCCAACTACTTGGGAGGCTGAGGCAGGAGAATCCCTTGAACCCGGGAGGCAGAGGTTGCAGTGAGCTGAGATTGTGCCACTGCACTCCAGCCTGGGCAACAAAAGCAAACCTATCTTGTCTAAATGGTAACAGCAGAGTGTTAAATCAAGCAGGGGGTCCTTCTAAACATGGGGCCCTGCTCACCTGCACGGGTCACACATCCATGGTGCTGGCCCTGCACATGCACAGTAGCCAGCCACTTAGAAAAGGGCAGTTTTGCCACAAGACGTCCCAATCCTGTCAAGCTGAGAAAACCAACAGCTGCAGCTGTTTCCTTGCACAAGCATACCTGGGTACCTAATTCCTCACAGAGCATTTTCCACATGCACCACCATTCTGGTCATGAGTTCAGAAGAGAAACCAAAGCAAAAAAATAAACATAAATCAAAGCCAACCATGGTAATAAAATGGATCCAAAGGGTCAGCATGGCAGGCAGGACATTAGAATTCAGACAGCTTTAGTATCTCCCTGGACAAATTACATGAATTGCTGTGAGAGGTACCCCCAAAGTTCATGCAAAATATGCCTCCTGGCTCATTTAACTCCCATTTCTCTGGCAGTAAATTATTCACGGAACAAGCTTAAGCTGGCAGAGCTGTTGTCTCAACACAGGCCTGATGTCCACACAGAAAACTGCTCAATAATTTGTACTGGAAGTGACCCAGCACTACATTCATTCCCTGAGCACTGGCACCAGGGCACTAGACTGCAGGGGGCAAAAATCCCCCAGAGAGCATCCTGCTTCTGTTTTGAGTGGGGTGCAAAGTCCCCATCGAGGGGCCAAAGGTGACCCTGCAGCCTTAGAGCAGCAGTCCATGACCCAGGTGTCTGTGACTTTATAAGGCCAAGGACACCAGAGCGGCCCACAGAATCCTCCGGCAGGTGAGAAGGACAGAGAGGGAAAAGGAAGAAAGACTTGGTGAGAGGACAGCGCAGGATGAAGAGGGGAGGGGATGGAGCGAGAAACAGACAAGAAAACTTCTCTCTTTGGGGGAAGAAGATATGGTTTGAGGCAAAATATATGGTTCTTTTTTTTTTTTTTTTGAGACGGAGTTTTGCTCATTACCCAGGCTGGAGTGCGATGGTGCGATCTCGGCTCACTGCAACCTCCGCCTCCTGGGTTCAGGCAATTCTCCTGCCTCAGCCTCCTGAGTAGCTGGGACTACAGGCATGTGCCACCATGCCTAGCTAACTTTTTGTATTTTTAGTAGAGACGGGGTTTCACCATGTTGACCAGGATGGTCTCCATCTCTTGACCTCGTGATCCACCCGCCTCGGCCTCCCAAAGTGCTGGGATTACAGGCGTGAGCCATGGTGCCCGGCATATATATGGTTCTAAAGAGCAGCTTCCACCCTTCAATGCCCCCATCTCGGCTTCTGGAAGCCTTTCCAGGCTTTGAGGGTCCAGCTCCAATGACATCTCCTCCAGGAGATGGAGGGTAGCGTCCCCTGACTGCCACAGAACAATGTTGCTCACAAATAAATAAGAACACAGTAGCTAACATTAGTGGTTTCCATTCACCACCTACACCCTCTCATGTAGTAGCCCCCAGCCCTTCCTGGGCATTATTGCAGCCCTAATTTTGCCAATGAAGAAACTGAGGTACTGAGAGATCAAGTAACTTGCCCAAGGACATGCAGGTGGTAAGTGCTATAGGTGGGACCAGACAAACTGACTCCTAAGTCCTTACAGTAACCACTGGGCTCTACATTTCCTTCTTCTTCTTCTTCCTCCTTTTTTTTTTTTTTTTTTTTTTTTTTTTTTTTTTTTTTGCGAGAGGGAGTCTTGCTCTGTCACCTAGGCCGGAGTGCAGTAGTGCAATCTTGGTTCACCGCAATCTCTGCCTCCCGGGTTCAAGCAGTTCTCTGCTTCAGCCTCCCGAGTAGCTGGGATTACAGGTATGTGCCACCACGCCCGGCTAATTTTTGTATTTTAGTAGAGACAGGGTTTCAGCTTGGTCAGACTGGTTTTGAACTTCTGACATCATGATCCACCCACCTCAGCCTCCCGAAGTGCTGGGATTACAGGCGTGAACCACGGCACCCAGCCTACATTCCCTTCTTCTACCTTACTGTGGCTCAGAGGATTGCCTGAGCCCAAGAGCTCGAGACCAGCCTGGACAACATGAGACCCCATCACTACAAAAAATTTCTGCCTGTAGTGTGGACAGTAGTGTCCAAACTTCACCCCTCCCCCAGGAAACCTCTCTTGAGGATAGGGACTCTAACTTACCCCTATTCCTCCAGTAATCCACTACGATGCCTAGCACATAGTAGGTGCTCAGTAAATGTTAATTCAATATCTTTCTCTCACAAAAAGTATTGTGTCCAAAACACAAAGAGAAAATATTTACAAATCATATGTGCAACACAGGATTTGTATTCAGAATTTATAATGGGCCAGGCACGATGGCTCATGCTTGTAATCCCAGCACTCTGGGAAGCCGAGGTGGGCAGATCACCCGAGGTCAGGAGTTTGAGACCAGTCTGGCCAACATGGCAAAATCCCATCTCTACTAAAAATATAAAAATTAGCTGGGCATGCTGGCACACACCTGTGGTCCCAACTACTCAGGAGGCTGAGGTGGGAGGATTGCTGGAGACTGGGAGCTCAAGGCTGCAAGGAGCCCTAATTGTGGACCGTACTCCAGCATGGGAGACAAGGCAAGACGGTCTCAAAAAAAAAAAAGTATCAATCTGAATCCCATAATTATGTACAATTATTACATGTCAACTAAAAGGAAAAAAATTACCAAATGGAAAAGAAAAAACAGTGCTTGGCATAATATTTGTAGAATTAAATAGTCCCATTGAAGCAGACAGTCATTCATTCTATTACAAAATAGCTCAAATGAAAAGAAATTTATGAAACTTTTTTTGGCCAGGCATGGTGGCTCACGCCTATAATCTGCACTTTGGGAGGCCAAAGCAGGTGGATCACCTGAGGTCAGGAGTTGAAGACCAGCCTGGCCAACATGGTGAAACCCCATCTGTACTAAAAATACAAAAAATTATCTGGGAGTGGTGGCAGGTGCCTGTAATCCCAGCTACCCAGGAGGCTGAGGCAGGAGAATCACTTGAACCTGGGAAGCAGAGATTGCAGTGAGCCAAGATAGCAACACTGTAGTCCACCCTGTGCAATAAGAGCAAAACTCCATCTCAAAAAAATAAAAATAAAAATAAAATTGTTTTCTACTAATGTTAAGCTGAAATCACCCCTATACAAAAATATTTATGGGCCAGGCTCGGTAGCGCAAGCCTGGAATCCCAGCACTTTAGGAGGCCAAGGCAGGCAGATCACTTGAGGTCAGGAGCTGGAGACCAGCCTGGCCAACATCGCAAAACCCTGTCTCTACTAAAATACAAAAATTAGCCAGGCGTGGTGATGCACGTCTATAATCCCAGCTATTTGGGAGGCTAAGACAAGAGAATTGCTTGAACTTGGCAGGCGGAGGTGGCAGTGAGCTGAGATTACACCACTGTACTCCAGCCTAGGTGACAGAGTGAGACTTTGTCTCAAAAGAAAAAAAAAGTATCCAAGAGAATGAAAATATACATTAACACAAAAACTTGTACAAGAATGTTTATAGCAGCATTATCCACAATAGCCAAAAAGCAAACAACCCAAATGTCCCTCAGCTGATGAATGGATAAACAAAATGTGGTATATCCATACAATGGAATATTATTCATCAATAAAAATGGAATATTATATTCATCAATAAAAAGGAATGAAGTCCTATTACATGCCACACCACACATAAACCCTGAAAACAGCATGCTAAGTGAAATAAGCTTGACATAAAAGGCCACAGATTGTGTGATTTCATTTATATGACATATCAAGAATAGGCAAAGCTATATATAGAGAGAGTCTTTATGGCTCATATTTGCCAGGGGGTGGGGGAAAGGGGAAATGGGGAGAAGCTGCTGTGGATTGCAGGGTATTTTGGGGAGATGAGAAAAAATTTTTTGGAATTAGTGATGATGGTGGCACAACTTTGCAAATATACTAAAAACTACAAAATTTTTTTCTTTGTAAATCTAGATCTGAACAGAAAATTATACACTATTCGATAACTTTTTTTTTTTTTTTAGAAACAAGGTCTCTCTCTGTCACCCTAGCCAGAGTGTAGTGGCATGATCATAGCTCACTGTAACCACAAAATTCTGGGCTCAAGCGATCCTCCTGTCTCAGCCTCCTGAGCAGCTAGGATTAAATGCACTTGCCACCATGCCCACCTAATTTTTAATTTTTTTTTTGGTAGAGACAGGTTCTCCCGGTGTTGCTCATTCTGGTCTCAAACTCCTGGCCTCAAGTGAGCCTCCCTCCTGGGCCTCCCAAAACCCTGGGATTACAGGTGAGAACCACTGCATATGGCTGAGTTGTACACTTAAAAAAAATTTTTTTTTAAATATGGAAACACTTCTCAAATTACAGTGTCATCCTTGAGAAGGAGTCATGCTGATTTTCTCTGTATCATTTGAATTTTAGCATAAGTACTGCTGAAGTGAGCATTGAATTGTACAATTGAAAAGGTTAAGGCCTGGCGTGGTGGCTCAAGCCTGTAATCCCAGCACTTTGGGAGGCCGAGGCGGGCGGATCATGAGGTCAAGAGATCGAGACCGTCCTGAAACATGGTGAAACCCCGTCTCTACTAAAAATACAAAAAATTAGCTGGGCATGGTGGCACGTGCCTGTAGTCCCAGCTACTCAGGAGGCTGAGGCAGGAGAATTGCCTGAACCCAAGAGGCGGAGGTTGCGGTGAGCCGAGATCGCGACATTGCGCTCCAGCCTAGGTAACAAGAGCGAAAACTCCGTCTCAAAAATAAAACAAAATAAAATAAAAATAAAAGGTTAAATGTTAGGCTATACTACACTAATTTTATGGTATACCATAAAATTTGAACTCAGGCAGTATACAAAAAAATTCATAGACCTGCACACCAACAGCAAAAAATGTACTACATAATTAAAAAAATAAAAGTAAATGAAGTCCTGTATCTGAAAGGCAGGAGCCAGGTTCTCACCTGTTGTGTGTCACCCGAGTTTCCTCATACAATAAATGCTGATGACGGTGGTTCCCGGACGTGGGAACATGTTGGAAGCATCTGGGACCTGGGAGGTCTTTGAAAACTTCTGATGCCTGGCAACCACCCCCAGACAATCTGATTAATTGGTCCGAGATACAACCTGGGTACCAATTTTTTTTTCTTTTTTCTTTTTAGAGACCAGGTTTCACTATGTTGGCCAGGCTAGTCTCAAACTCCTGACCTTGTGATCCACCCTCCTCAGCCTCCCAAAGTGCTGGGATTACAGGCGTGAGCCAAATTTTTTTTTTTTAAAAAAAAAGCTTCCCAGGTGATTCTAACATGCAGCAAAATTTGAGAATCACGGGCTTAGCAAGAGGTTGATGAGCAACCATTCTTGGGAGCCCAAAGCGAATCCCCGCCCCACTTTACCTCACTTTCACCTCAAAGCAATCAGATCAGATCTGCCCTTGGCAAAGAGAACAACTACAGTCATTCCTGCTGTTCATCATGCCAGAAAGAAGCAAATCTGAACATTCTCTCTGGTTCCTTAAGGGCCACTGCTCTATAAACATGTGGTTGATAAGATCAGCAATTCCAAAGCAGGATCCATTCTACAAAACATGGCTTCTTCTATTCTTCCCAGGCTTTCTCTCTCTTGCTGCCCTGTTTGTAGCTGGGGTTGGGAAGTGGAGGAGAGAGAAAGTCACTTAATAAATACATTCTCTGGCTGGGTGCAGTGACTCACGCCTGTAATCCCAACATTTTGGGAGGCCAAGGCAGGTGGATCACCTGAGGTCAGGAGTTCGAGACCAGCCTGGTCAACATGGCGAAACCCCCGTCTCTACTAAAAATACGAAAATTAGCCAGGTACAGTGACACGTGCCTATAATCCCAGCTACTTGGGAGACTGAGGCAGGAGAACTGCTTGAGCCCAAGAGGTGGAGGTTGCTGTGAGTGAGATTGCATCGTTGCACTCCAGCCTGGGCAACAGAGTGAGACTCCATCTCAAATTAATTAATTAATTGATTGATTGATTGATTATCTGTGTTCTCAATGAACAGACATGAAAAGAAAAGAAAAAAAGTAAGTATCTTCTCAGTAGAGTGAGGGTCAGTAGGTTTCCGATTTACCCTTCCCAGAAACATTCATATTTTCAAAGAAGACCTCCTGCTAAACAAAGGGATGAGTCACTAATGATGGAATTTCAGATACTAGTAAGGAAGGTTTTGAGGGACAGGGTCTCTCTTTCCTTTAACTTCCCAGACACATTGTCTGGACTGGTCCTGATTGTTTGGCCTGTCTGTTTTCTTAGAACAGAGCATGGGATCCTAGCTAGCTGCATTCCATTCACATAACAATTTGTTGTTCGAATTTGTTTCATTCAGTTATGATTAGGTGTTGTCAGTGGCATTTATTGTCTTTCTATGCCAAGCAATCTCATACTTACTTGAAAGTGCTTTTGCAGGCCGGGCGCGGTGGCTCACGCCTGTAATCCCAGCACTTTGGGAGGCCGAGGCGGGTGGATCACGAGGTCAACAGATCGAGACCATCCTGGTCTACATGGTGAAACCCCGTCTCTACTAAAAATACGAAAAATTAGCTGGGCATGGTGGCGCATGCCTGTAATCCCAGCTACTCAGGAGGCTGAGACAGGAGAATTGCCTGAACCCAGGAGGCGGAGGTTGCGGTGAGCCGACATTGCGCCATTGCACTCCAGCCTGGGTAACAAGAGCGAAACACCGTCTCAAAAAAAAAAAAAAAAAAAAAAAAGAAAGTGCTTTTGCATTATCTACTGCATTTCCTACAGGTGAGTCTTTTCTCCTTGTCTTAGTTATTAGACTTCTGGTTGTAGATTACAAAAACCATCTCAAGCAAGTTTAGGCAACAAGGGGAGTTCTCTGTAAGATTAAAGGTGGAACCAGGAAAGTTAAGCTTCAGGGAGAGCAGGAATCCAGGCATACATGGTCTGTATCAGGGGGTAGGCACCAGGTCCCCACCACAGTCAATGAGGAGGTCAGATCTCGGAGAACAATAATCATTGACTATGAATTGAATGTTTACTATGTGCCAGTCACAGACATTACTGATACCATATTATTCTTATGTTATCATTATGAAATATGTTACTATTGCTCTTCCGATTTTACAAATGAGGAAACTGAGGTCCATAGAAGATAAGCAATATATTCAAAAGCTTCCAGGCCAGGTCCAGTAGCTCACACCTATAATCCCAGCACTTTACGAGACTGAGGCGGGAGGATTGCTTAAGCCTGAGAGTTCGAGTCCAGCCTGGGCAACATAGGGAGACTTTATCTCTACAAAAAAATTTAAAAGTAACCAGGTGTGATAGTCGTGCCTGTGGTCCCAGCTTTTTGGGAGGCTGAGGTAGGAGGATCACTTAAGCCCAGGAGGTAGAGTCTGCAGTGAGCAGACTGGACTCCAGCCTGGGTGGAAAAGCAAGACTCAGTATTGAAAAAAGAAGAAGAAGAGTAGAGGATGGGGGTCAGTTCCAGTTGGCATTTCAACTCAGGCAGTATGGTTTCAGAATTTTACACACTTAGTCATGAGGTGAATGGTTCCCTTAAGAATTGTACAAAAAAAAAAGAATTGTACAGTAGGCAACCTGCATACCCATACCTGGCAACCCTGACTATGGAATAGATCAGTGTTCCTCATGAGACACTAAGGGCATTTGCAGCTAATTTTGTATGTAGGACTATCCCATCCTTCACTATACTTGAGTAGCAGTAAACCTCCCAATGATTGTGACAATCAAAAGCCAATCATTGTGACAATCAAAAGTATCAACCTCGAAACTTAAAAAAGAAAAGAAAAACATGTTTTTAAAGTATCAACCTCAGTTGAGAATAACTAGGATAAACAGACACCCCCAAATGATGTCTGCATCTCTGTTGTGTGAGCTCTTGATGGCTATAGCAATGACTTCTTTTCCTCCTCCCACAGTAGTTGGCCCAGAGAACTATATACATACTCCACAAATGCTGGCTGTGCATTGTCATTAGAGCCTGAAAGGACCCAGAGTCCTCAGCGTGCTGCTTCCCTACCCAGAAAGATAGGCATGGAAAATGAGTCATGCATGGTAGATTCACCTCCAACGTCCTACAGGAAGACACAACAGTTTTCTGTTTTTTCATTTGGTCCCCCTAACAAGCCAGCATGGTAAGGGCAGAAATTAGTTATTTATATTATAAAAAAAGAATATAACAGTGAAATTTTTTTTGGTCATTTTTTTTAACACCCCCCCCCTTTTTTTTAATTGTTTTTAATTTTGGCAAAGAAAAAAGTACCTATAAGCCCACCTTCTGCATAGCTACTCTGTTTTGTATGTTACCTCCTGGCCCTGCCTACAGGCTCTCTCTCCATGTGCGTGGTTATAGTCAAAGAGCGTACCATCTGGGGTTCTGCTATTTTCACTTAACATTTATAAATGTTTTCCTTGTTGCTACATGGGCTTCATGATGAATGATTTTTTAAATGTCTGCATAGTGTTCCATTGCACAAATCTACTTTTATGTTATCTATTTATTTTTTGTAGAGACAGGGCCGCACTCTGTCACCCAGGCTGAGTGCAGTGGCACAATCATCGCTCATTGTGTTATAGGGTGGGAAGTCTTGACTGCGAGTTGTCCAGGTTTCTGGCGTGTTGAATAAAGAATTGAACAACATGCACAGACAAAACAATGGAAGATGAAAGCATAGGCTTATTGAAGTAAAAGTACACTCCACAGAGTGGCTCAAGAACCCCAATTGTAATGTTTCTTGGGATTTTTATTGAATTAAAATAGCATGGTAACACCCCTAAGCACCCGTTAGGAACCTCTGATTGGTTACACTCTATACAAATAAAGGATTCTGCCCAGGACCAATCAGAGGCAGAACTCTGCCCAGGACCAGAGGCATCCCACCTGTGACCTATGTGCAAATGAAAGTTTCAGAATGGACCATTTACAGAATTCCCATTTTTTAAAGACAAGCCCAGCCTAGGCAACATAGCAAGACCCCATCTCAAAAACCAACAACAACAAAATATATTTTAGGCCTCCTTAGTCCAATGCCCTTGCCATCTCACCCCATATCCTCCCCCTGCTCAGACATGCTCAGTGATGAAATGAGTTTCTGAGGTTGCAATTCCCTCCCAGGAGCAAATGCGGGGTTGATCCAGAGTGCTTCTGCCAGGCGCAGTGGCGCGTGCCTGTAGTCCCAGCTACTCGGGAGGCTGAGGTGGGAGGACCGCTTGAGCCCAGGAGTTCTGGGCTGTAGTGCACTATGCCGATCGGGTGTCCGCACTAAGTTTGGCATCAATATGGTGACCTCCCGGGAGTGGGGGACCACCAGGTTGCCTAAGGAGGGGTGAACCGGCCCAGGTCAGAAATGGAGCAGGTCAAAACTCCTGTCCTGATCAGTAGTGGGATCACGCCTGTGAATAACCAGTGCACTCCAGCCTGGGCAACACAGTGAGACCCTGTCTCTAAAATAAAAAAAACAACAACAACAAAAAAAACAAGTGCTTCTAAGCTGTGTAGTCAATGCCTGCCTGGCTCCAAGCAATCAGCCCAGGTCCAAAAAGGAACATACAGGCAGCGGCAGAAAGGATCCTGGTGCCTCCAACCCCTTCCTGGCCTATTCTGCTCTAGGTCTTGTAGAATGAATAGGAGAGTCTGAGTATTTCACCTCTGGCAATTTTCTTAAGGTAGTGATTCCTAGACCTGGCTGCTTCCATGAGTCCTTTGGGAGAACTCTTCCCATGCACAGATTCCAGCCTGTGGAATCAGGATCTCCAGGGAGTGGGGCCTGAAGATCTATAGTTTTTAACCCCCTCCAATTAATTATGAGCTCACCTACGTTTAGGACCCACTGCCTCAGGGTTCATGAGATCACCTAGGCAAGCTTATCAAAATGCGGATTCCCAGCCTACCAGGGATCCCATGTAGGACCATGGAATCTGCATTCCAACAAGCATGTTGTCCACCATCCACAAAAAGGGAACCATCAAGGACCGGGAAAGAGCCTTTGCAAAAAAAAACAAATAAAAACATAAAATAACATTTTGGCTCGAAAGTAGGGTAAACATAAATTAAAAAAAAAAAATGTTTGGTCTAGGAAGAAAATTCTTGAATGAAACAAAGAAAAAAAAAAAACGGAAAAAATTTTTTTAGGCCTTGGCTCACGCCTGTAAGTCTCAGCACTTTGGGAGGCCGAGGTGGGTGGATCACAAGGTCAAGAGATCGAGACCAACCTGGTCAACATGGTGAAACCCCGTCTCTACTAAAGATATTTTTAAAAATTAGCTGGGCATGGTGGCGGGCACCTATAATCCCAGCTGCCTGGGAGGCTGAGGCAGGAGAATTGCCTGAACCCAAGAGGCGGAAGTTGCGGTGAGCCGAGATCGCGCCATTGCACTCCAGCCTGGGTAACAAGAGCGAAACTCCGTCTCAAAAAAAATTAAAAATAAAATTAGCTGGGCGTGGTGGTGCGTGCCTGTAATCCCAGCTACTCAGGCTGGAGTGCAATGGCGCGATCTCGGCTCACCGCAACCTCCGCCTCCTGGGTTCAGGCAATTCTCCTGCCTCAGCCTCCCAGGCAGCTGGGATTATAGGTGCCCGCCACCATGCCCAGCTAATTTTTAAAAATATTTTTAGTAGAGACAGGGTTTCACCATGTTGACCTGGTTGGTCTCGATCTCTTGACCTTGTGATCCACCCACCTCGGCCTCCCAAAGTGCTGGGATTACAGGCGTGAGCCACTGCGCCCGGCGAAAAAAAATTTTTAAAGCCTCTGCAGCCACCATTTCTCTGATTTAGTTAAAACATAGACAGGCCTCAATTGGAAATGGCTCTTTCCAGAGGAACCAACTAGACTTCCTATAAATCCAGTTTTCTCATCCAGCTCCAAAACATTAGCATAAAAGCAATGGAGAGAGAAGGAAAAGGAGAATCTCTCCCTCCCAAGTAGGAGGGGGGCCACGTGGACAGCATGGTAGGTGGTGTTTACCTGCAATCATGGGCTATTCTCCAACTCCCAAACAGCCTCTTAGATGCAAATTGTTTATCAGCATCATCTCTTAGCCATTCATCCCAGGAACTGATGGCAGCAACTTAAGTTGCCTGATTTTTCTCTTTCCCTTTAGGCTCTGAATTCCTAAAGAGCCAGCAGAGACTAGAAGCCACACAAAGCACCACCTCCTGTGTGACAGGACACCCCCCATCAGCCCCCCTAGACTTAAAGGAGTCAGGTGTATTTTTTAGGGCAAAATCACAAAGACAGTTTTAGGTAAGTTCCAAAATATGTCTCCCTTTATTGGAGGTGAGAGAAAGAGGGTATTTAACTTCAGACTTACAGCAACCTTCCTACCTTCTCCACTGCATACTCACCTATGAGCAGTGGTTCTGGGGTCTCAGCCTGTCTCCAATAACTTGACAGACAGGGTTTGCTTCTGAGGCAAGTCATTTGTTTTATCTAATTGTCCCTTAGGGCAGTTTCACAGCATGTCAAAGCCAATACCTTGGAGACAAAGGACACTTGTATCTTTGCTTCATGATCTTCAAACACCAGTTTTGTGGTGACAGAAACCATTAAATTAAGACGCCATGGGATTAAAATTACAGTTTAAAATATTTTAAAATATACATCATACTGACAAAGATTAAAAGAAATTTTTTTTTTTTAATTTTCTTCAGAGAATCAGAGGCTGAGAAAGGAATTTTAATACCCAGTGTTGGCAAGGATGCAAGAAGTGGGCAGCCCTTTCCTGTACTTCCTGGAGGGCCACTGGGCAATTTGAGTTACAAGCTCTAAAAATTAGGCAAACCTCATGACCCATTAATACACTTCTAGAAATTTATCTTGAGAGGGGAAAAAAAGGATGCACAGGTATTACTTGCAATGATTCTCTGTAATATTAAAAAGTGGAAATGAACTGAATATTCAAGAGAATAAAAACTGCACAGTAGGCATACAATGGGATTTTAGTGAGCGCTAAAAAAAAAACTGTTATAAGACAGGAGTCAGGGCCCAGGCGTGGTGGCTCACCCCTATAATCCCAGCACTTTGGGAGGCCAAGACGGGCAGATCGCTTGAGCCCAGGAGTGGGACATACCTGTAATCCCAGCTACTTGGGAGGCTGAGGCAAGAGAATCACTTGAATCTGGAAGGCGGAGGTTGCAGTGAGCTGAGATGGCGCCATTGTACTCCAGCCTGGGCAACAGAGGAAAAACTCCATTTAAAAAAACACAAAAAGCAAAAAACAAAATATTAATAAAAACATGTAAGCATAGAACAGTGGCCCTCAATCAAGCTTCATTTTAGAATCACCTGGGGAGCTTTTATACTGATGTCAGAACCTCTGGAGGTGCAGCTGAGGAATCTGATTTTCAAAGCTCCCAAATGCAACACAGAAGGTCCAAATGAGTCCTGGAATTTGGCTCCACATTAGAATCACCTAGGGAGTCTTTAAATATCCCAGAGACGGTGGGGGGTGGGGGGTGGGGAGGGATAACATGGGGAGAAATGCCAGATATAGTATGCACCTAAAGTAAAATAAATAAATTAAAAAAAAAAAAAAGCCAGGGAAGGAAGCGTTTCACATAGGAAAAAAAAAAAAAAAAGAATTGCACTAGTTATAAATGTATTTTATGGAAAAAAAAATCCCAGAGTCCAAGATCAATTGAATCCGAAGGTCTATGGCTGGACCCAGGCAATGGTATTTTCTAAAGCTCCCCAGGTAATCCCAACATGTAGCCAAAGTTGAGAACCGCTGAGTTGAAGGAATTCAGAGGTGATAAGAGGGTAGGCTAGAGCAGCCAAGGAATGTTTCCGCAGGAGATGGGATAGGAGCCATGCCTTCAAGAATGAGCAGAAAAGAAGAAAGGAATGTGAGGGTGGAGAACGGCATTAAAAAAAAATATTGGCTCTGATGACAGATTCATAATGAGAAATAAGGCTGGGAGCATAGGGTGGGGCCAGATCTTGAGGAGCCCATAATGTCAAGTAAGGGGTTTAATGAATACTTAATAAGACACTCACAGTTGGGTGCGGTGGCTCATGCCTGTATTCTCAGCAGTTTGGGAGGCCGAGGTGGTCGAATCACTTGAGGTCAGGAGTTTGAGACCAGCCTGGCCAAAATAATGAAACTGTATCTCTACTAAAAATACAAAAAATTAACCGGGCGTGATGGCACGTGCCTATAATCTCAGCTATTCTGGAGGCTGAGGCAGGAGAATCACATGAACCCAGGAGGTGGAGGTTGCAGTGAGTTGAGATTGCACCACTGCACTCCAGCCTGGGTGACAGAGCAAGACTCTGTCTCAAAAAAAAAAAAAAAAATAGACAGTCACAGAAGATTTTAAGCAAGGAAGCAACTGCTTTGAGATTTGGGGCAAGGTAAATCTGGGAGTAGATATCAAGTGCATAGGGAAAGGCTAGAGCCAAGGGGACCAGATAAAAGATTATCAAAGATTTTCTAGCTGGGCACGGTGGCTCATGCATGTAATCCCAGCACTTTGGGAGGCCGAGGCGGGTGGAACATGAAGTCAAGATATCGAGACCATCCTGGTCAACATGGTGAAACCCTGTCTCTACTAAAAATACAAAAAATTACAGGCGCGTGCCTGTAATCCCAGCTACTCAGGAGGCTGAGGCAGGAGAATTGCCTGAACCCAGGAGGCGGAGGTGGCGGTGAGCCGAGATCGCGCCATTGAACTCCAGCCTGGGCAACAAGAGCGAAACTCCGTCTCAAAAAAAAAAAAGATTTTCTAGCGTGATTATACCTAGTAATGGAGGGGATATAGACAGATGTTCATTCTCACGTCCACCCCATGTCCATGCTTAAGTCCATTCTACACTCACCATGCTAGTATAGCCTTTCTGGAAGACAGAGCAGCCACAGACATTACACTGCCTTTGTGCGAATTGCAACAAGATACTCCTACTTCCTACCTCCAAACAGATACAACGCCATGCCATAGTGCAGGATTTGGCGAGCAAAGTTGCCCCCATCCACCTCCCCTTGACATTGACTCTTGTGCACACTAACCCCGCTAAAGAGCAAGTTCACAGAGTTATAGAACTGCACATAATCAAGCCTCTGCTATGGATCACCAAACATGGAGAATATAGGGATTGTCCTACAAAAAAGCAGGCTGACCACAGAGCTACATGTATCTCAGAAATGCCCAAGAAACAGTGAGCGTTCTGGAAGAGCTTGGACCCAGGACACCACATCAGGGGCAAGAATCACTAATCACCTATCCTTTAGATACTCCCCCACCTTGATTCAAAATCCTCCTTCGGTTAGACAGCAATGTGTCCAGCACCAGGAAGGACTCAAGATCAGTGTAAGCCGATCTTGGTCACTGCTGTTCCCTTTGCCAGATATTGATCCAAGAGGATACATAACACTGTTTAGTTAACAATGCAGAGAGATTTCTGGAAGGGTTTGTCCCCCTAAAAAGAGAGAAGTATGTGAAATGGAGGCCCTTTTGCTGCCACCAAGATCTGCTTCCCTTGTTTCCTGTTTGGAAGACTGTTGTGCAAACATGTAATGTTGGAGCTGTGACAGCTACTTTGCAACCATGAAGCACCTCAGCGGTTCTGAGCTAAGAGCATGTATTCTGACTCAATACCCTGACTTTGTTAAGGTGCTTAACTAGTTCTTGAACCTCGTAACTCCGAAGTTCATATTTTGTGAGATAGCTAAACACCCTTACAATTTAAGTCACTCGTCTTTAGCTATTGTATTACTTGCAGCTGAACACCTCTGAACGTTCTGAACATTTGCCAATTAATTTGTCCATCAGGAATGTAATAGCTCCCACTTAATACTAGGGATTTAAAGATGCGATAAGTTTCTAAAGGAGAATTTAAATTCTAAGGGGGAGACAGACACAGTTAAGCAAACAAACCCATGGGACAAGTGCTCTAACAGAGGTAGCAACAAAATACTGCAGGATGATAGGAAGCCAATTGACTTGGTCTGAGAATAAGAGGATATACAGACGGGGTTTTGTTTTAGACCTTAAGTGTGAGGGATATTCATGTGAAGATATCTGTGATGCTGCAAGTAAAAGGTCTGAATTAAACTCATAAACTTTGGCAGCAACAGCGTAGAGCCGGTAGCCAAAGTCATGGGAGATGTTAGTATCTCCCCATGTGCCACCGGGAAGGCTTTCAGCTGCAGGTAGCAGAAAGCCCAACTCATGGCAACTTAAACATGAGAATAGCAGGTTTAGTCCAGGATTGATTCACTTACTGGTTTAAACTACATCAAAGCTCAGGGCAGCATCACTGGGACCGACTCTGTTCAACTTCTCCCCAGGCTCAGATGCAGATGGATCCTACAGCTTTAGTCACCATATCCTCAAATCTTGTTTAAAGGTATAAAGGGGAGCTTCTCCCCACAAATGTGTCCCCTGAAATCCCTCCCACCCAAACTTCTGCTTGTGTCCCATTGGCAGGACGTATGTCACATGTCCACTCTTAAATCACAGGCAAAGATAAATGATTTACCATGATTGTTTGAACCAGTCATGATTCTTCCTTTGGCACAGAGGAGGGGTCACCTTCCGTGAACAAGAAGAGAAAATGGCCAGGCATGGTGGCTCACGCCTGTAATCTCAGGCTTGATTACTTTGGGAGGCCGACGCAGGTGGATAATCTGAGGTCAGGAGTTCAAGACCAGCCTGGCCAACATGGTGAAACCCCATTTCTACTAAAAATACAAAAATTAGCTGAGCATGGTGGCATGCACCCGTAATCCCAGCTATTCAGGAGGCTGAGCAGGAGAATCCCTTGAATCCAGGAGGCAGAGGTTGCTGTGAGCTGAGATTGAGCCACTGCACTCCACCCTGGGCAACAAGAGAGAAACTGCATCTCAAAAAAAAAAAAGAAAAGAAAAAGAAAAAAGGAAGAGAGAATGAGTGTTGAATTGGCAACCAACAGCATCTGCCACTCTCTGAGGGAGCAAAGAGAATAGGAAAAGAACTGAAACAGAGAACTTGGAACATGTCAACATTTTCAGGATGGGGGAGGAAGCTGGAGATGGAGAAGAAAAGATGAGAAAAGTGAGAGGAAGGATTCCCACATGACAAGGAAAGAGATTCCAGAAGGAAAAGGTGGCCAACTGCTTCAGACACTACAGAGAGGTCAAACAGATGAGGACCATCCTGGTAAACATTATTCTTGATGAGTAGGAGGTCACTCTTGTCCTTGGTAAGGATTGCCAAGAACAAAAAAACATATTGAAAAGGATGTGTGGGAAGTGAAGAAGTGAAGTATGCAGGAAAAGGGGGGAAACAAAATATGCAGACAGAGGGAGAAGACTTGGAGGGAAGAGCCGTATTGAACACAAAGCCTGCCAGAATCAGAAGTTATTGCTGGACCCGGCTGAAGCCAAGCAGGAAGACAAACCAGCTTCCTCTACTGCATATTCATCAGGGAACCTCCTCGCCAGCTTGAGGGAGCGCTTTAGACAGAAGAGCCCCTCCCACTGGACTCCTCGATTAATTCTCATCTCCCTCGGGGCTTGGCATAAAAAAAGGACTAATCATGCTCTCTTACCGTCTGGGCAATTAGTCTCTCATCAGCTGGCACAAAATGAGGGGTTTGTGACACTTTGTGACAGCCCAGCCCCCATCACATCTGGGCCTTAATCTCTTGAATTAGCCAAATCAAGGATAAGTTTGGAGATGTATTGTGATTCAAGCAATAGAATAAACAACCCATTGGCCGGGCTTCACTCCAAGTCTCCCTGCCTTCTGGAGTGATGTCTAATTGGAGAAGGCTAAAATGGCAGGCTGGTGCTGCAGATGCCTTGCAGGGAGATGGCAAGGTCAGGGCAGTAAGGTTACGGTAAGAACGTGCCTCCCCTAGGACCTTCCTAGAGTTTCTCTATCTGCTGTCTACCCTGGACCTATGAGAGCAACGAATATATCTCAGATTGGGCTGGGAAGTTCCATGCTTAGCAGATGCCCCTCCTACTTGAGAAGGACCAATATGAGAACTCTGCAATCCTACAGTCCGCCTGTGTGTCCCTCTATCCTGACTGTGTGATTCCAATCACACAGCACTGGAATCCTCCAGGACTCTCTCTGTCCCACAGACTGTTTATCGTTTGAGAGCAAGAATCCTTTTTCACTCCACTCTATGCCCAGTGCCCAGACAAGGACTGGCAGAGGGCAGTACTCAAGGAATGTTGGCCATGTGAACAGATGAGCGAATGAATAATAGAATGAGAGAAAGTAGGGTGAAGAGAACACATTCAGGCCACTGAACACTCCTCAAATGACATTTCTTCAGCAAACACCACGTGTTAATGACCGGACACAGTGTCAGTGGAACCATGCCTTCCAATGGGAAGGTAACTGGTTGGGCTCCTTCTCCTGGTCCCCTCTGGATGAAGAAGCATCTTCACATCTGGTATCTCTTGGGTATTCACAGTCACCTTGATAGGCTGGGTGAGAAGAGGAAATAAACCAAGTAAAATATCTTAAAACGGATTCATTAGGGACCTTCTTGCCTCTGTCAGGGAAGCTATTAGGGCAGAGAACCCCTTCCCACTTGGTGCCAATAGAGACCCATAACAGAGATTATAGTTCCCACTTTGCAGACTAAAAACAAAGCAAACAAAAAACTAGCTCTGAGAAACAAAGCACCTGCTCATGTCTACACATTAAGAAATAGAAAAGCTAGGATTGCGGCTGGGCATGGTGGCTCAAGCCTGTAATCTCAGCACTTTGGGAGGCCGAGGTGGGCAGATCACGAGGTCAAGAGATTGAGACCATCCTGGCCAACATGGTGAAACCCCGTCTCTACTAAAAATACAAAAATTAGCTGGGCATGGTGGTAGTCCCAGCTACTCAGGAGGCTGAGGCAGGAGAATTGCTTGAACCCGGGAGGCGGAGGTTGCAGTGAGCCGAGATTGTGCTACTGCACTTTGGCCTGGTGCCTGGTGACAAAGTGAGACTCTGTCTAAAAAAAAAGCTAGGATTGCAACCCAAGCCAAGGCCGACCCTCTTTCCACTCTACTCCCTCACTCCTCTGCTCACCCTGCGTCTGCCCCTTGAACGGTATTTTCAATTAGCAAATGCATCTTCTCCTCTGCAAAGATGGTACCTCCCAAGGAGGAGCAAAGCTGCTCGGTAGAGAGTTTGAACTCATCCCCCAAATGCTTTGCCTGGGTTTCTTCACTTTTAGCCCAAACCTGCTGGGCATTCATGATAGAGCTTGTATCCAGCCTCATGCTTCCAGGTGCCATGTTGATCCAACCTCCCAGGAGACACTCTATCTAGGGTCAGTGGAGTCTTTGTAAGCAGCACTGAGAAGCAAAGGTGCTGTTCTGTGACCAAACCTCTTATGGAAGTTATAGCTGCGGGAGCAGCAGACCACCCTGGAGAATGCTTGGCACTTGCCAGTGTATTCCATTTTTCTTTTCCATTCCACAGACAGCCTGGTACCACCCCATAGTGTGCCCAGGGTTCAGGCTCAAGACAAGAGCTTGCCTAACATTCAACAAGTATTTATTGAGCTTCTACTATGTGCTGGCACTGGAGATAAAGAGAGGAACAAAACAGAGCGGTTCCTTTTCTCATGGCACCTGTTGCCTAATAGGAAGACAAATAAGTCCTTCGATATATAAATATGCATTTATTGTCATTGGTTGGGCTCACACCTGTAAATTGGCGGTGGCTCACCCCCTGTAATCCCAGCAGTTTGGGAGGCTCGGGTGAGAGGATCACTTGAGGCCAGGAGTTAGAGACCAGCCTAGGCAAAATAATGAGATGCTGTCTCTACCAAAAAAAAAGTAAATAAAAAGTTATCTGTGCATGGTGCCTTGCACCTGTGGTCCCAGCTACTCGGTAGGCTGAGGTGGGAGGACTGCTTGAGCCCAGGAGGTAGAGGCTGCAGTGAATCATGATGGCACCACTGCACTGTACACTGGGCACCAGAGTCAGAATCTGTCTCAAAAAGAAAAAAGAGAAGGGAAAGGAAAGGAAGAAAGAAAATACCTCTTTTTAAAAAATGACATTTAATAGAGTCGAAGGATGAAAAGGAGCCAGCAAGGTACAACAGCAGGAAGCATTCAGGTAGACAGAAGATCATGCGCAAAGTTACAGAGCATGAATACACTGAGGATATTCAGGGAACAGAAATGAGTCCTATTTAGCTAGGCAACTTCAATTCAGAAGGAAGGAGTTTTTTCATTTTTTGGGTTTTTCTTTAAGCAACAAAGTGCCACTCTGTTGCCTAGGCTAGAGTGCAGTGATGCCATCATGGCTCACTGCAGCCTTGACCTCCTGAGCTCAAGCAATGACAGCCTCCCAGATAGTTGGGACTACAGGTGTGCGCCACCATTCCTGGCTATTTTTTTTTGTATTTTTTGTAGAGACACGTTTTCACCATGTTGCCCAGGCTGGTCTGGAACTCCTAGGCTCAAGCGCTTTGTCTGCCTTGGCATCCCAAAGTGCTGGGATTACAGGACCCAGCAAACAGGGCGATTCTAGATGAGGTTGGCAAAATAGGCAGGAGCCAGGAGAACCCCTAGGCCAGAATAAGGAGGTTGAAGTTCATACTGAAAATGATCAGAAGCCAATAGAGAAGTTTCAGCAGGGGGAATACCAGGATCTGGTTTACATATATTTACTCCCTGTTGCTATGTGAAGAAATAAATTATAGGGTGGTAAGAGTGAAAGCTATAAAAAATAACAGCTCAGATCAGGGAAAGAGGTAGATACAGCAGAAAGTTAAGACATGGAATTGTTAGGATTTCTTCTTGAATGAGAGGTTTCTGGCTTGGACAACTAAATGGATGACAGTGTCAGAATCTAGGGAACAAAACGTCACTTTATTTATTTATTTATTTATTTATTTATTTATTTATGAGACAGAGTCTCACTCTGTTGCCCAGGCTGGAGTGCAGTGGTGCAATCTTGGTTCACTGCAACCTCCATCTCCAGGTTCAAGCAATCCTCCTTCCTCAGCCTCCCAAGTAGCTGGGACTACATATGTGTGCCACCACACCCAGCCAATTTTTGTATTTTTAGTATATGGGATTTCACTGTGTTGGCCAGGCTGGTCTCCAACTCCTGGCCTCAAGTGGTCCGCCTGCCTTAGTCTCCCAAAGTGCTGAGATTATAGATGTGAGCCACCATGCCTGGCCATAATGTCACTTTAATAGCTAATGATAACTACTAAGAATGCTTCAAACTTCAGCTTCGATCTCAATATATGACCAGATTTGCTATTCTGCTGCAGCCTTATCCTTGGCCTTTGGGAGATTAAACTGCAAAATATCTATTTCAGTGGCATTTCAGAACTTACATGCAATGAGTAATTGTGTTGCTGTACATTTGGCCACCATGTTTTGCAACTGTAAGAATGTGGTTAATCCAAACAGGGCATGTAATTTCTGTTTATTGATATATGTGAATATTCCATTCAATTCAATGTAGGTAAGCGTTCCCAATGCAAATAAAAGTGAAAAATCTCCTTGTGTTCTCGATGTATTGAAATGATTGTCTCAAGACTTAAAATGTTGTAATATTTAATGGTGATCTATGTACAAAAACGATTTGGAACTTTCAAATGGTGATATAAAAAATAGGTAGACAAGCCAAGAGCGTTGGCTCACACCTGTAAGTCCAGGACTTTGGGAGACCAAGGCGGGAGGATCACAAGGTCAGGAGATCAAGACCATCCTGGCCAACATGGTGAAACCCGTCTCTACTAAAAATACAAAAATTAGCTGGGCATGGTGGCACATGCCTGTAGTCCCAGCTACTCAGGAGGCTGAGGCAGGAGAATCATTTGAACCCAGGAGGTGGAGATTGCAGTGAGCTAAGATCATGCCACTGCATTCCAGCCTGGCAACAGAGCAAGACTCTCTCTGAAAAAAAAAAAAAAAAAAAAAATAGATGGACAATTATGTGATTACCTTAAGTGTGTGTTGGCTAGATCAGTGTTTCTCAAAGGTAGGGACAATCAGAATCATTGGAGAGCTGATTAAAATACATATTCCAAGAACTTGTCTTCCAAATGTTCTCATTCAGTGGGTCTCTGGACTGGCCCAAGAATTTGCCTTTCTAACAAACATCAGTGTTTTGGTGATGCTGCTAGTCTGAGGACCTATATGGAATGACTCTGAGCTAGAAACCTTAGGGAAAATATGACAGCCTTTTTAGGCCATGAAACATTTATGAAAATTTAAATCATAATATAAGACAAACTAATAGTTACCATATCATAATTCTAGTCTTAGTCAAACTGTTTGGTGAAGTAGCATTTATAACCTTAAGCAAAATAAACTTTGAGTGTTGTAATCCTTACTTATTTAGTCCACAAGTCTTTAAGAAAAGACTATTTGAGAATTTCCATATTTCGTAAAGTTTTGCACCAAAAGCAAATGTCAACTTTGTCTCTTCAACATTTCAGGAAGAGACAATATACACCACATCCATTAACATGTTTCATTCAATCCAATTGCAATAAAGGAAATAAAGAAGAAAATGTTAGAGATAAATGAGGTATCCACAAAATGTTTTGACCCCCCCATTAACCCCAGATGAAAGTGGACTTCTACTTATCAGCCAGGCACGGTGGCCAATGCCTATAATCCCAGCACTTTGGGTGGTTAAGAGGGGCAGATCACTTGAGGTCAGAAGTTCAAGACCAGTCTGGCCAACATGGAAAACCCTGTCTCTACAAAAAAATACAAAAATTAGCCAGGCGTGGAGGCTGAGGCAGGAGAATCACTTGAACCCAGAAGGTGAAGGTTGCAGTGGGCTGAGATTGTGCCACTGCATTCCAGCCTGGGTGACAGAGCAAGACTGAATCTCAAAAACTAATAAAATAATAATAATAATAATAATAGAAAGTGAGGGCCGGGCACAGTGGCTCATGCCTGTAATCCAAGCACTTTGGAGTCCAAGGCGGGCGGATCACCTGAGATCGGGAGTTCAAGACCAGCCTGACCAACAGGATGAAACCCCGTATTTAAAATAAAAGAAAAAAAAAGAAAAAGAAAAAAAAAAAGGCCGGGCGCAGTCGCTCATGCCTGTAATCCCAGCACTTGGGGAGGCTGAGGCGGGTGGATCGCAAGGTCAAGAGATCGAGACCATTCTGGTCAACATGGTGAAATCCCATCTCTACTAAAAATACAAAAAATTAGCTGGGCATGGTGGTGCGTGCCTGTAATCCCAGCTACTCAGGAGGCTGAGGCAGGAGAATTGCCTGACCCCAGGAGGCGGAGGTTGGGGTGAGCCGAGATCGCGCCATTGCACTCCAGCCTGGGTAACAAGGGTGAAACTCCGTCTCAAAAAAAAGAGAAAGAAAGAAAAAGAAAGTGAGCTTCTACTTGTAACCTAAATGTGCCAATAGTGACCAAAGAAACAGCTCAGGTGCTGAATGTGCTGAGAAAATACTATTTCTGCATTGGGACAAACTTTAGAATATGGCTAATAAATTTTTAAAATAATAAACTTGCAGCAGTAACTAAATCTTTAACAAAACGTAAGATTTATTCTTGACCCTGAGAATTTTATTTTATTTTATTTTATTTTATTGGAGACACAGTTTTACTCTGCCGCACAGGCTGGAGTTCAGCGGTGAGATCTTGGCTCACTGCAACCTCTGCCTCCCAGGTTCAAGTGATTTTCATGCCTCAGCCTCCTCTGCAGCTGGGATTACAGGTGTGCCCCACCACACCCACCTAATTTTTGTATTATTAGTAGAGGTGGGGTTTCACCATGTTGACCAGGCTGGTCTTGAACTCCTGACCTCAAGTGATCCACCCACCTCAGCCTCCCAAAGTACTGAGATTACAGGCATGAGCCACCAGGCCCAGCTGAGAATTTTATTATATGGTAATGATATTTTTCTTCTGCCTTAGCCAAATACTGATTTAACATTTGTCCAAAACATCCCTTTGGTGTGTCCCCAATCTACCAATTATTGGGCACTGATTGTCCACCAGCCCTGGTGCTGCGTGTTGGCTCAGTTCATTTTCAGGTTTTCTCTTTATCCTTTTCTTTTCTTTCTTTCTTTCTTTTTTTTCTGAGACAGGGTCTCTGTCACCCAGGCTAGAGGGCAGTGGTGCAATCATGGCTCACTGCAGCCTCAACCTCCTGGTTCAAGTGATCCTCCTCCCATCTCAGCCTCCCAAGTAGCTAAGAATACAGGCATATGCCACCACACTCTAGCTAATTTTTTATTTTTTGTAGAGACAGGGTCTCACTCATGTAGCCAGGGTGGGTCTCAAACTCCTGGACTCAAGCAATCTTCCAGCCAAGGTGATAAGATTACAAGGGTGAGCCACCACACCTGGTGAGGTTAAGTTTTTTTGTTTTTATTTATTTATTTATTTATTTATTTATTTATTTATTTCCGAGACGGAGTTTCGCTCTTGTTACCCAGGCTGGAGTGCAATGGCGCGATCTCGGCTCACCGCAGCCTCCACCTCCTGAGTTCAGGCAATTCTCTTGCCTCAGCCTCCTGAGTAGCTGGGATTACAGGTACACGCCACCATGCCCAGCTAATTTTTTGTATTTTTAGTAGAGAGGGGGTTTCACCATCCATGTTGACCAAGATGGTCTTGCTCTCTTGACCTCGTGATCCACCTGCCTCAGCCTCCCCAAGTGCTGGGATTACAGGCGTGAGCCACCGTGCCCGGCCCGAGATTAAGTTTTCTTATTTCCATTTTGTAAATTAGAAAACTAAGTCTCACAGTGATTAGTCCAAGTTCCCCCAGCTATGGTGGGGAGTTAGAAGTCATATCTGGGCCTTGCTTTGTTGCCCAGGCTGAAGTGTAGTGGCTCCAACACAACTCACTGCAGCCTTGACCTTCCTAGCTTAAGCAATCTTCCTGCCTCAGCCTCCTGAGCAGCTGGGACTACAGGCATGCACCACCATGTGTAACTAATTTTTTTTTGAGACGAAGTTTCATTCTTGTTGCCCAGGCTGGAGTACAATGGTGGGATCTCGACTCACTGCAACCTCTGCCTCAGCCTCCCGAAAGCGGGGATTACAGGCATGTACCACCATGCCCAGCTAATTTTGTATTTTTAGTAGAGACAGGGTTTCACCGTGTTGGCCAGGCTGGTCTTGAACTGCTGATCTCAGGTGATCTGCCCGCCTCAGCCTCCCAAAGTGCTGGGATTACAAGATGGAGCCTCCATGCCTGGCAAGTTCTACAGCTTTCTATACTGCAGACAAGGAAGTGGATTAACCCTGTCGCTCAATTTTAATGAGTATCTGGGGAAGGTAAGGAAAGAGATTAAAGAAAGGAAAGAAGAGGAAGAACTGGGGTAGTCACAGTGTGGGAGGAGGGGCCCTTATTTTAGAGTAGCAGCTTTATTTAAAGCTCCAAATCTGCCTGTCTTAGCTTTGTGACTTCAGGCAATTCACTTAAATTCTCTAAACTTCAGTTTCTACATTGCCGAAATGGAAAAACTCCTATAATAATAGCTAGCATACACAGTGTATACTATGTGCCTGGCATTGTTCTAGCCTCTTATTCATTCATTGCACAAATATTTATTGCAAACCTCCCTGTGTCAGGCAGTGTCCTAAAAAACAAAGATCCCTCTTTACTATGGCTTTTGCTCTAATATAGGGAGACAGACAATAAACAGATTTAAAAGCTATTAACCTTATAAAAACTGTACTATTAGTATCTCCATTTTATTTATTTTCTTCTTATTATTTTTTTGAGATGGAGTCTCAGTCTGTCACCCAGGCTGGAATATAGTGGCACGATCTCAGCTCACTGCAACCTCCGCCTCCCAGGTTCAGTCAATTCTGCCTCAGCCTCCCTGAGTAGCTGGGATTACAGGCACACACCATCACGCCCAGCTAATTTTTTGTATTTTTAGTAGAGATGAGGTTTCACCATGTTGGCCAGGCTGGTCTTGAACTCCTAACTTCAGGTGATCCACCTGCCTTGGCCTCCCAAATTGTTGGGATTACAGGCATGCTCGGCCATTACCTCCATTTTGAAAATGAGAAAACTGGGCTGGACGAGGTGACTCACACTTATAACCCCAGCACTTTGGGAGGCCTAGGCGGTGAGTCATCTGAAGTTAGGAGCTCAAGACCAGCCTGGTCAAGATGGTGAAACCCCATCTCTACTAAAAACACAAAAATTAGCCAGGCGTGGTGGTGGGTGCCTGTAACTAGAGAAGCTGAGGCAGGAGAATTCCTTGAACCCAGGAGGTGGATATTGGAGTGAGGTGAGATTGCACCACTGCATGGTAGCTTGGGTGACAGAGTGAGACTCTGTCTCAAAAAAAAGAAAAAAAAGAAGAAACTGAGGCATAAAGAGGCTAAAGGAGCTGGGCATGGTGGGTCACACCTGTAATCCCCGCATTTTGGGAGGCTGAGGCAGCAGGTGGCTTGAAGCCAAAAGTTTAAGACCAGCCTGGGCAATGTAGTGAGATCCCATCTCTACAAAAATTATTAATGCATTTTTGTTTTTGAGGTGGAGTCTTGTTCTGTTGCCCAGGCTGGAGTGCAATGATGTGATCTCTGCTCACCACAACCTCTGCCTCCTGGATTCAAGTGATTCTCCTGCCTCAGCGTCCAGAGTAGCTGGGATTACAGGTGTGCACCACCATGCCCGGCTAATCTTTTGTATTTTTAGTAGAGACTGGGTTTCACCATGTTGGCCAGGCTGGTCTTGAACCCTTGACCTTGTGATCCACCCACCTCAGCCCCCAAAGTGCTGGGATTACAGGTGTGAGCCACCGCACCCAGCCAATTGATGAATTTTTTTAAAAAGCTAAGGGATTTGCTCAGACTCCCACAGCCAGTAGGCAGCAAAAACAGATTCAAAGGCAGGCAGGTTGGGCTCCAGAAGCCATGCACTGGACCCCCAGGCTATTCTGCCTCCCAGTTTTCATGAGCATCAAATGAGAGAAAGTGTATGAAAGCACTTTGTAAGTTACAAAGCACTGTGCACAAGTTGGAGCTGGTAATGTGGCTGGACAGGACCTGCTGAGACAGTGACTGTGAGGAAAGCCAGCCTCAGTTTCCCACCCTCACCACCAAGCCAGGCGTCCCTCTCTCTGCTGCCCCCCAGCTCTGAGGCTACCCAGGCTCCTGATGTGAGTGTTGGGGGCTGGGAGAAGTGCAAAATAGTGCATTCAGCTCCCTTCCTGGTGGCTCAGACGCCTTTCAGAGACAGCCTGGAATGCTAACTCGCTCTTCAGCCGTATTTTTATTTTGGATCCGTCATCTGGTAGGGAAGAGAAGCCCCGTAGGCAGAGTGGTGACTCAGGCTGGTGATTCACAGGCCCTGCCAGCCTCCTCTGTGCAGCAGCATCCCTCAGCAGGGAGACTGCAGAACGTGTCCCTGCCTGCCGGCACTGGGGACAAGGGCTGGGGGCTGGGGAAGCTAGGACTTCCCTTCAGACAGAGCAGATGGTTGCCGCTTAATGAAGGCGTGCTAGGGTCACTCACAGCGACCCACCCCACACACATACACATGCACATGCACGAAACAGGTTCTGTCTCAAAAAGGGCTTTGTCACGCTCTTGGAAGAGTGCACTTTATAGTTACTTGTTGACTGAATCATTGAATAAATGGAAGGGTAATTAGCATCTGGTATTTCCCCAGCACTTTCCAGTTTACAAAGCATTGTCATTTTTATCAGCTCATGTAATCCTCCCAACAGAATGGTGAGGTGAGTGTCACCACTATCCCAGTTATATAAATGACAAAACGGAGGCTCAGAGAACTGATGTCAGTTGTTCACAGTGGATCCAGGCATTTACTAAATGAATGAGAGAATGAATTAATGAAGTGGTAAGCCAGGATCTGAAATCACATTATCTGCTCCAAATTCCATACTCTCTACCATAGCTGCTACTGCTGTCTTCACAAAGAGTTAAACAGAGGCCAGGCATAGTAGCTCACGCCTGTAATCCCAGCACTTCAGGAGGCCGAGGCAGGCGGATCACCTGAGGTCAGGAGTTCGAGACCAGCCTGGCCAACATGGTGAAATCTCATCTCTATTAAAAAATACAAAAATTAGCTGAGTGCGGTGGCAGGCGCCTGTAATCCCAGCTACCTGGGAGGCTGAGGCAGGAGAATCACTTGAACCTGGGAAAAGGAGGTTGCAGTGAACAGAGATTGCACCATTGCACTTCAGCCTGGGAGACAGAGCAAGACTCTGTCTCAAAAAAAAAAAAAAAAAAAAAAAGAGTTAAACAAAGTCTCCTCTGAGGAATTGATGTTGGAGGCTGATGTTGGAGTACAAGGCTGTACAGAAATCACTTCCAGAGGCCCATCATCCCCTTCTTAGCTGGTGCCTCTCCATGGACGGAGTGTCCTCTTCTCCTCTAAGCCTGCCAAGCCCTTCCTCTTACAACCACACCAGCCCACTTGTAACTTGTATCCTTATAAGCCCATACCCCTTACACTGTGAGCCCTAGGAGGAGCACTGGGCCTTATTCATCTATGTCTCCAGTGTCTGCCATCACCCAGATACTGAATGAATGAATGAATGAATGAATGAGGTACGTGGCAAATTCTCTTTTCCTATGTTCTCCAAAACAAGGAAACAGCAATAGCCTGACCCGCAAGATTCTGCCCAGTGGTTTGGTATCAAGGGAATATACTGGGCCAGTTTTGAAAATCCATAATCGCTTCCTCTGTCATTGCCGCTCCCGCTCAGAAGGCTTGCCAATGCTCAGGAGGAAGTTAAATATCCATACGGTGATCCCAGCCCCCAGAGTGCAAAAGGGGTCAAGCACATCCCAGCTGCTCTGTCCCAAGCAGCCCCAAAGAGCTAAATTTTCTTTCTTCCTCTAAAGGGCCACAGAGCAATGTTTCCACGCCCATCTTGGCTCCCCCGCACCCTGCTTTTCTGCCTCCCTGCAGACAGCCCGCTCTGCCACACTCCCACCCAGCCCTCTGCTATCAGAGCTCTGAACACCCAAAAAGGAAAAATGATTTGTGCTGAGCGCGAAGACAGAGCTAGGGAGGAAGGGAAGGGCTGCTCGCTGCCAGCTGACGTTCTGCAGACAGAGCTGCCTATGTCTGTACCAAGGGTGTGGCCACCGGCGAATTCTGAGAGAGATGGGGGAAGGAGAGAGAAAAATGTACTGATTTCCACATCATTTCCTGAGTCCTATCTGAAATTGTACTGAATTGGCTTCCCCATGAGAGAGAATGAGATCAAAGGCCCATAGATGATAGAGAACTACCAGTCATACATTCACTCAACAAACATTTATGGGGCACACTACGAGCCAGGCAACACAGGCAGCACCAAGAATGCAGATGTTAGAGACAGCCTACCTGTCCTGGAGTATCTCACATTTGAGTGGGAGAGACAGACGCAGAAACAGGCAACTGTAATATGTGTAATCAGCACTAAAGAAGAGAAAAGCACTGGACACAGTGAGAGGCCAGAGGATGGGGAGCTCGCTCAGAATCAGGCGCAGAAGGGCAGTCAGAGAGTCTGCCTGGAGGAGGTGACACCCAACACACTGAATAGTGAAGAATGAGGAGAAATTCTATTGGCATAAATGGGAAGAAAGACATTCTCAGGTAGCAGGAATCGCTTGTGCAAAGGCATGGGAATGAAAGAGCATAGGCCAGCAAGTACTGGGATCTGGTGCAGCACAGTGAGGGGTTAAGAGGAGGAGTGGTTAGAGTATGAAGGCTCTTGTTGCAGAAGCTAAGGATTTTGGATGTTATTTTAAAAACAGCTAGAGAATCATCAAAAGACTTGGAGGGTGTGTGACTGATCAGATTTGCATTTTGGAAAAATGAGTCTGGCAACTAAGTGAAGAATGGATTCCCAGAACACGGGATGGGGGAGAAGAGGAGCACAAGGAAGCTAGGGGAGTAGCCCAGTGAGAATGGTGAGAACCTGAATGTAGGGCAGCTCCCAAGGCAAGGAAAAGGAAAACACAGGCATTTAGGAAGTAGAATTACTGGACATGGGGACCCGCATGGGGTGCCTAGGCAGGGAGAAGGAGCAGATGCCCATGTTCTGACTTGGGTATTGAGTGGGTCAAGTGAGAGACCCGAAACCAATCTAGAATGAATTCGTATTCTGATTGTTGACTCTGTTAGGTTTTTTTTTTTTTTAACTTTTTTTTTTTTTTTGAGACATTGTCTTGCTCTGTCGTCCAGGCTGCAATGGCGTGACCATGGTCACTGGAGACCAGACCTCCCAGGCTCAAGGATTCAGAGACTACAGGACTTCCCAAGCTCCTAGGACTACAGGAGTGTGACACCACACCCAGCTAATTTTTAGATTTTTTGTAGAGATAGGGTCTCACTATATTGTCAGGGCCGGTCTCAAACTACTGGGCTCAAGCAATCCTCTTGCCTTGTGCCATGAGTAGAGATGGGGAATCTGGGCAGAGGAGAAGGTTTGGTGGGGAAACAGATGAAACCTGTGTGGAGTCTCTTGAGTTGGAGGCACCTGCAGACATCTTGGGGGAGAGAGTCAGCAGCGGGGTAGGGTAAGCTGTGGAACTAGATGAGATCTGGACCAGAGATGGAACACTTGACAGTCAAAGTAGCTACTGTGGTTAAAAGCATGGGTGTGGAGATCGCCCAAGAAAAATGTGCACATCAAGAGTGTGTGAACTCCATCTTCCTGTCCCTAGGCATGATGGGCTGAGGTAATATAAGTGAAAGTGCTTAGTCCAATGTATGGGTCAGAATGGTTGCTCAATAAATGTTAGTCGAGTGAGTAGTAGGTCAAGAATCATGAATAGGCCAGGCACGGTGGCTCACGCCTGTAATCTTAGCATTTTGGGAGACCGAGGTGGGTGGATCACGTCCTGAGGTCAGGAGTTCAAGACCAGCCTGGCCATTATGGTGAAACCCCGTGTTTAAAAAAAAAAAAAAATCATGAATAGGCCGGGTGCATTGGCTCATGCCTGTAATACCAGCACCTTAGGAGACCAAGGCAGTAAGATCACTTGAGCTCAGGAGCTCAAGACCAGCCTGAGCAATATAGCAATAACTCATCTCTACTAAAAAATTCTTTTAAATAGCTGGGCATGGTGGCATGTGCCTATAGTCCCAGCTACTCAGGAGGCTGAGGTGAGAGGATCACTTGAGCCTGGGAGATCGAGGCTGCAGTGAGCTATAATCCCACCACTGGACTCCAGTATTTTTTTGTCTCGAAAAAAATAATTTTTTAAAAAAATTTGAAGCTGTCAGTTTCAAAAAAAGAAAAAAAAATTTTTTTTGAGATGGAGTTTCGCTCTTATTGTTCAGGCTGGAGTGCAGTGGCTCCATCTCAGCTCACCGTAACTTCCACCTCCCAGGTTCAAACGATTCTCCTGCCTCCGCCTCACAAATAGCTGATATTACAGGCATATGCCACCACACCCAGCTTATTTTGTATTTTTAGTAGAGATGGGGTTTTTCCATGTTGGTCAGGCTGGACTCAAACTCCCGACCTTAGGTGATCCGCCCGCCTTGGCCTCCCAAAGTGCTGGGATTACAGGAGTGAGCCACTGCGCCTGGCCAAAAATAAAATTTAATAAAATAATGAATAAGCATTTAGTCTAATGTTTTGCTACCAAACATAACTGGGAAGTCCTTCTGATGTGTGTCTTCAATCCTCCTATCACGATTCCAGCCTTTCCAGTCCTCAAGTCCTGATTGTCTTGCTCACTATATACACCAATGGTTTACTCTCTCTCCCTGCCTCCTACACTCTCCACTGTCAGATAGTTTCAAGCTGTTTTATTTTCAGACAGGCTTCGTCATTGCCATCAGCTGCCTATTTGAGGCATTTTTATCAAATATTGTATTTGTGTAGCTAAACCATATCATTCTGTAGAGGAAAGCAATGGCACAGGTAATCCAAACATGACACATTGAAATGACCTCTAATTGGCTTGGGAAGTTTTTTCTGTTCCTTGCATCTGAACATAGGTGCGTTAGATGTTCCAAAAATTGAATTCAGGGAAAATGGTCATAGGGGGGAACTGATCCAAGAAGAACTTGCCTAGAAACTTCCGAATCGTTTCATTCTACTGTCTTCAGCAAGGCACCAAGCCTTCTCTTCATCCCTCATTTTCTCCACTCATCCATTCCATCTATCCATTCTCCAATCCATCCATTCATCTATCCATCATCTCTTCATCCACCCATCCTCCAAGTCCATCCGTCTGTTCGCCTGTCCATCCATCCATCTATCTAAAAACATCTTTGAGTGCCTACTCAATGCCAGACACTGCACTAGGTGCTGAGGGACACAAAAACAAATGGGACTTGGAACCAAGAAACTTCCAGTCTAAATGAAAAGACCCAAGATTAAAAATAACTCTTTGGTTTTATAAGGAGTTTGGCCGGGTGCTGTGGCTCACGCCTGTAATCCTAGCACTTTGGGAGGCCGAGGTGGGTGGATCACCTGAGGTCAGGAGTTCAAGACCAGCCTGGCCATCATGGTGAAACCCCATCTTAAAAAAAAAAAAAAAAAAAAGAGTTCCAAGAGAAAATTAAAAAAAAGAAAAATAACTCTACCTAATAAGTACTCTAAAAGAATAATTAGAAGAAAAAGAAAAAAAAAAAAGAATAATTAGGACAGAGAATACAATGCTTTCTAGAGAAACCAAGGAAGGCTTCATAAAAGGGGGGTCTTTTTTTCTTTTGAGACAGAGTTTCACTCTTGTTACCCAGGCTGGACTGCAATGGCATGATCTTGGCTCACCACAACCTCTGCCTACTGGGTTCAAGCAATTCTCCTGCCTCAGCCTACCAAGTAGCTGGGATTACAGGCATGTGCCACCACGCCTGGCTAATTTTTTATTTTTAGTAGAGATAGGGTTTCTCCATTGCTTTATTTCTCTCTCTCTTTTCCATCATTCTGATTTTTTTCCCCTTTATCTGGTAAGAGGGTGAAAGGACTATAAGATAGAAATTAAGATTTTTAGCTCAAAAGTCTTCTATCCTATAGAATTTTCAGAAGCTCTAAAATAATTAAGAAAATACTAGGCCGGGCGCGGTGGCTCATGCCTATAATCCAAGCACTTTGGGAGGCCGAGGCGGGTGGATCACAAGGTCAAGATATCGAGACCATCCTGGTCAACAAGGTGAAACCTCGTCTCTACTAAAAATACAAAAATTATCTGGGCATGGTGGTGTGCACCTGTAGTCCCAGGTACTCAGGAGGCTGAGGCAGGAGAATTGCCTGAACCCAGGAGGCGGTGGTTGCGGTGAGCTGAGATCGCGCCATTGCACTCCAGCTTGGGTAACAAGAGCGAAACTCTGTCTCAAAAAAAGAAAAGAAAAGAAAAGAAAATACTAAACACGAAATGTGGTCAAGTTTTTAAATCCACAGCATCCAGACCATCCTGCAAAAAGGCCTTTCTCACTCTCCCTGTGTTGTGAAATTATATCACTGTCTGTAAGTGGGGGGACGATTAACTGGCCTCAAGAACCTCTGATTGTTTGGAGCTGCGGCAGAGTGCTGAAGCAATTCCTCCCACCCTCAGTCCCTCTGGCGGCTCTAATTGAGGCCTGTCACAGGGAGAGCAGGCAGCTGCAAACTGCATTCATCAACAAATTACAGCCAATTACAGCCCAGCCCCAGCCTACTGGGGGTGACATGAGGCCAGTCAGGTAATCCCTTCTCCTGATTCAGCAATGCCAAAGGTTTTGGTCTACCAGGGTCACTTTCTGCAGTCCAGAACCCGACCTTTATCCTGGGCCTGCACCCTGCCCTCAGACAATCCCTCAGGGAAGACAGAGCTTCCCCCAACCCTCAAGAAGTCTCTAGGGCGCTTCTCTCAGCCATCACTGAAGTTCACCCAGTGATCTAGGCCCAATCTCTGTCTTTTTGTTAAGTTATAGACATGTTGGTTTTATTCTAAAGAATAAAATGCTTGACAAACTGAAAAATATGGAAGGCTTCATCAATTTGTGTTACCATCCTTAAGCAGGGGCCCTGCGAATCCTCTCTATATCATTCCAATTTCAGTACATGTGTTGCTTGAGCCAGTCGGCTACCACTGTGCTTTAAGCTAAGTTTTCTCCAGATTTGGTCCTTGAGGGGACTGATTTGTTGGCACTTCAAGGGCCTGCAGAGAACTCTTTGCTTGTTGGCTTTGGGTCAGCTTAACTCTGCCATCTTTCTGCCCCTCCTTACAACATTGGGCCAAAACTAGGGTGAGGTTAACATGAAACCTGTGGAGGTGTAATGAAAGTGTCACCTCCCGGAAGGACAGGTATGTGGCCACCCACACCTGTCCACAGCTCCTTCTTCACTCCCCTCCTTGGAGCCAGCAGCTCTGGTTTCAACAGTGCAAGTGTGTGTGTGTGTGTGTGTGTGTGTGTTTACATGCGTTTATGAGACATACCACAGGACATCCACATGCTAGGGACAGAAGGATGGGGAGGGCATGATGCTGGCCCTTCTCTGATCTTGACTGTAAAATTGCAGCCAAATGCTCTCAAATAATGTTCTTTTTCTCCCTGTCTTGCTTTTCCCTTCAGGACTCTGGCACTTCTACAAATAGGGCTGTGCCAGGAGAAAAGGAAGTTTCAGTGGTCAGTCCATCCACAACCCCCACCCCCTGAAACAATAAACTCTTCCTCTCTCCCAGCCCCTGTTTGAATTAGGGAGGGGGTAGGGAAAGGAGGTGTCTTTCTGTCCTGATGTTTCTGAGGAAGCCAGTCCATATGTACCCTCCTCTTCTAGGGAATGTATCCTGTGATGTTTAAGTAGGAATCAAGCCTTAAGGCTGAATTTCTCTTGAACTGTCCTTTCTCCACCACAGGAGGTGGGATGGGTATACCCAGTAAAGAGGAAAGAGCAAGGGAAGGGGTTAGGTTGCATGTCCCCAAAGATACCAAAGCTTTCTGCCTAGGGGAGCAGTGGGGCTCGGATGACCCATAGGCAAGGAAAGAGATCAACAGGAATGACTCAGTAGCCCCAGCCTCCTTGAGACTCTTAAAGAAACTCAAGGTTTCAACCTGATAAACCTTCTCAAGACAGACAAGGCAGGATCAGAGGTAGGAATCCTGGGCAACATAGTGAGACCCCGTCTCTATAAAAAATGGTCGGGCATGGTGGTGTGCTCCTGTGGTCCCAGCTGAGGTGGGAGGATTGCTTGAGCCCAAGAGTTTGCGGCTGCAGTGAGCCATGATCATGCTATTGCATCCAGTCTGGGTGACAGAGTGAGAAGCTGTCTCAAAAAAAAAAAAAAAAAAAAAAAAAGAAGAAAAGAAAAAGAAACAGAGGGAGAGACAAGGCGGGACAAGGGTAGATAAGGGTTGAGGCCAGGCTGAGAGTGAGAGTAGAGGAGGACTGGGTTGCCAAACGTGGATAACAATCAGGGCCAAGCTTGCCCAGGTCAGCTCGCTCTTCTCATGTCAGGCGACACCCTGAATGGACGCCTTGGTGCTCCACCCAGGTTCCCGGTACTGACTGTGCGTTTTCGCTGCTGATGGCTGGCCATCTCTGGACTTGCCGTTGGCCTAGAGGGCAGCCAATTAGCTGACTGACAGGGGCATAAAAGACCAGCCTCTCTGCTTCAGGTGGGACCTTTGTGTCATGCAATTGTCCACCCAGAGCTTCCCACAGAATCAAGCCAAAACCAGACTCAGCTAGGAAGCACATTCCTGCTTCCCCACTCCCTGCCCTATCACTTCCCTTCCTCCTCTCTCCTAAGAGTTTGTTCCACTATAAACCACGTGCCCCCAAATCCCCATCTCAGTCTCCACATTGAGGGAACCAGATCTAAGACACTTCTCTGAGTACAAATTGCACCTTAGCTCCAGTGCCTAGGATGCTGTGTTGGCCCCTAATCAGCCTTCAGTACACAATAATGAGTTTTTAAAAATTTTTTGGCCTGAGGCAGGGTGCGATGGCTCACGCCTATAATCCCAGCACTGTGGGAGGCTGAGGCGGGTGGATCATGAGGTCAAGAGATCGAGACCATCCTGGTCAACATGGTGAAACCCTGTCAATACTAAAAATACAAAAATTAGCTGGGCATGGTGGTGCGCGCCTGTAGTCCCAGCTACTCGGGAGGCTGAGGCAGGAGAATTGCCTGAACCCAGAAGGCGGAGGTTGCAGTGAGCCGAGATCGTGCCATTGCACTCCAGTCTGGGTAACAACAGTGAAACTCCGTCTCAAAAAAAAAAAAATTTCGGCCTGGCGTGGTGGTTCACTTCTGTAATCCCAGCACTTTGGGAGGCCGAGGTGGGCAGATGACCTGAGGTCAGAAGTCCGAGACCAGCCTGGCCAACATGAAGAAACGCTGTCTCTACTAAAAATACGAAAATTAGCCAGGCCTGGTTGTATGCACCTGTAATCCCAGCTTCTAGCGAGGCTGAGGCAGAAGAATTGCCTGAACTCTGGAGGCGGAGGTTGTAGTGAGCCAAGATTGCGCCAATATACTCCAGTCTGGGTGACAGAGCAAGACTCCATCTAAATGAATAAATAAATAATTGTAGTCTCTCACTATGCTACTGCAGTAAATAATGCTAAATATTCATAGTATATGTGGTTAATTGAGTGATTGGTTGACTTAATCTCTAGATGGGTGATAAGTAGGTGGGGGAATTTATTGTAGGATCGCCCCCCCACCCCCACCCCGCGCGCACACACACACTAACCAGATTTCCATGGCTCATCCCAGTACATCCCGTCTACATATTAGCCACCTGCTTATGTCTATGCAAAGTCAAAGACAGATAATCCAGTTTGTGGATTATCCAGACCCCCAGCTGGCATGTTCCTCCTCAATATAGCCTATAGCCGACCTGAACCCTACCTCTGCTCCAGCACCTTCCCGGGAGTAGGGGGTAGGCAGAAGCAGTTAGCAGGGGAGGGCTGGATGGTGAAACCTCAGGCTGTCAACACCGTTGCTGCTGCCTCAGCAGTCTGATGAAAGATCAGAAACTATGGGGTAAAATCATGTTAGGAATTTTCTGTGGATTCCAGGTATCTGGGCTTATCATCAAGCAGGACAAGGGCAGATAAGGGTTGAAGGTTTCGGTTAACAAGTAGAAAATTAAGACCTTTTGTTTGGTGAAAACACCTTGAACAAGGCCAGGAAAATCACCTGCTAAGTAACCAGGTTCGGATCACTGAGAATTATAGTATGATAAGAGGATACTTAAAATGATTTAGGATATGCAAAGTCCTCTCCGATTCTGAAAGCTTTCCAGGAAAAGAAGGATGTGGATTTTTCAGGTTTTTTAGTCATTCCTATCAAGGGCTTCCTACAGTTTATCTTCCTTCCAGGCTGTTGCAATTCTGGTGTGTTTATCTCCTTTTTTTTTTTTAAACAGGGTCTCACTCTGTCACTGAGGCTGGAGTGCAGTGATTTGAACACAACGACCTCAGCCTCAACCTCCTGGGCTCAAGCAATCTTCCCTCAGCCTCCTGAGTAGCTGGGACCACAGGTGCCACCACATCTGGCTAATTTTTCTTTTTATTTTGTTTAACAAGACAGGGTCTTGTTTAGTGGCCCAGGCTGGTCTTGAACTCTGAGCTCAAGCAATCCTCCCGCCTCAGCCTCCCAAAGCACTGAGATTACAGATGTGAACCTCTGCACCCGGCCCTGTTTTTCTTCTGATTTCAGACAAAAAGTAGACCAGCAAATCTTTCTCTTTTTTTGTGCATAGTGTGCCTTCCCCCAAATCTGTGGACCTGCACTATCCATAGAAACAGAATGTGAGCCACATATGTAATTTTAATATTTCTGATAGCCACACTTTAAGGTTAAAAAGAAACAACAAAAAGTAATTTTAACCATTTTTTAAAATTCATTATATAAAAAAAATCATCACTTCAACATATGTATAACCAATATAAAAAGTACCAATAAGAACTTTTACATTCTTTCTTCATATTAAGGCTCTGAATCTGTTGTGTATTTTACACTTACAGCACATCTCAGTTGAGACCAGCCACACTGCCCACGTTCAATCACCAAGTGTGGCTCATGGCTGCCATATTGGACACCCCAGGTCTAGAGCTTGGGAGTCCTTTCCCTGACATGTGCCCTACAACGTACTCCTCTGGGGTAGGAGGCAGAGAATGTGGATCTAGATACAGCATATCCTCAGATGACAGTGGGAGGAGTTTGGGGAGAGGAGTAGTAGACAGAGTCTGGGAGTGTCCCAGGCCAGGTAATTACAGAGAAGGGAGGAAGGAAACTGTGTCTATTAAACCTCAAACTGGAGCCTTTCCTCCTGAGCAGTAGCTGGAGCCAGGAAAGTGCTCCAAAGCCCACAATGCTCCAAGTCCCTCATTAATCAGAATACTTAATTCTGGCTCCAAGTTGAGTTCTTTTCCTTACCTCCTCCAGGAAGCCTTCCCAGATAAACTCTCCAATCTTAACTGATAGAGACCTTATCTCTAAAAAAAATAAAATAATTAGCTGGGCATGGTGGCACACGCTGGTAGTTCCAGCTACTTGGGAGGCTAAGATGGGAGAATCTCTTGAAACCGGGAGGTCAAGGCTACAGTGAGTCAGGATTGCTTTACTGTGCTCCAGCCTGGATGACAGAGCAAAACACTGTCTTGAAAACAAAAAAAAGGGATGAAAAAAGACTATGAAAGAGTTTCCCATGCCCACCTTGTACTGAGAACCATAGAAAGTGAACTGGGAAAGATCTGATATTGCCTACTCAGTCCCCTCACTTTACAGATGAGTAAACTGAGGCCGGGAGACTAGGAATGACTTGGTCAAGTTCGCAGAAGTTGGTGGCAGAGCCAAGTCTTAAGTCGTATGTTGCCTTGTGGGCTACTGTTTGGGGTGCTGCATAGTCAGACTGGTGGCTCTGTTCCTCCCCCATCAGGCTGGGAGGGTTCCAGAGAGTGAGTAAGCAATTCTGTCTTCTCTCCCCTTAAGGATAAGAGAGGCATCTGGAATGGAAAGCATGGTAATCTTATAAAAACAAACACAATCAAAAGCACAGAACCACATTCAACAACAAGCTTTTGAAACCCAGCTGTTCCCCCACCCTCCTCCAAGGCATTTCTCATGAGATTTAGCAGATTTAATAGGAAGAAGTGGGGAACGCTAAAGAGATGAGCCCTCTGGCCTCCCCACCTCCCCACCTCCCCTCCACCCCACTCCACTGAGGAGGGGCATAGACCCGGGATTATCCCAGGAGCCTGAGTGACCCAAGCAGAAGCCAAGCCCTAAACACTCCAGAGTGACCAAGACATCTGCTATTTCAGGCTTCTGCTTCCTTTTCCAAGAGTTCTTGAGCTACAGCAGTTGGTGGGAGTCCCTACATGGCGGTAGGGTGTCTGTCTGGGGGAGGTCCAGGGCTCCGCTGCTGCCCAATTCTTTTGGGCTAAAGTTTCCTCCTCTGTGTTCCCTTCAGAACATACACTCTTGGTCTCAGCCTTACTTCTTCCCTAAGCCAAGTCCCGGGAATCTATTTCAGGACTTGTTTCGCCCACTCTGCCTGACGTCTGTGACAAGCTGGGTGCTAGGGAGTCCTCACCATCTGCCTACCTCCACCACCAGCCAGGCAGTCCCAGGTGGCGCTCAATCTTTAGCCCCAGAAAGTGAGCCCAAGCTCACTCACTGTCTCTACAAATCCTCTGCTGAGTTGTTAGTGATTCTATTCCTTGCCTCCCAAAGCAAGGGCACCTTTACTGGCAGTTCTGGTGAAAAAAAAAAATGGCCAGATGTGGTGACTCACGCCTGTAATCCCAACACTTCAGAAGCCTGAGGTGGGCAGATCACAAGGTCAGGAGTTCGAGACCAGCGTTGCCAACATGATGAAACCCCGTCTCTACTAAAAAATGCAAAAATTGGCCAGGTGCGGTGGCTCAAGCCTGTAATCCCAGCACTTTGGGAGGCCGAGGCGGGTGAATCACGAGGTCAAGAGATCGAGACCATCCTGGTCAACATGGTGAAACCCCATCTCTACTAAAAATATAAAAAATTAGCTGGGCATGGTAGCATGTGCCTGTAATACCAGCTACTCAGGAGGCTGAGGCAGGAGAATTGCCTGAACCCAGGAGGCGGACGTTGCGGTGAGCCGAGATCACATCATTGTACTCCAGCCTGGGTAACAAGAGCGAAACTTCGTCTCCAAAAAAAAAAAAAAAAATGCAAAAATTAGCTGGGTGTGGTGGCGTGCACCTGTAGAGACAGCTACTTGGGAGGCTGAGGCAGGAGAATCACTGTAACCTGGGAGGCAGAGGTTATAGTAAACTGAGATCACGCCACTGCACTCCAGCCTGGGTGAGAGAACAAGACTCTGTCTCAATCAATCAATCAATCAATCAAGAAGAAGAAGAAAAGCAACAGCACTGTAATGTCTCTCCTAATGTCACACATCTCAACTTGAAGAAGCCTGGAAATCTGGAGATGGAGAAAGAGGAAGCTGGATTAAATTTCCCTTCCACCCAAACCTCTGCACAAACACATATACTTTGGCAGTATCTATGACAACTTTAAATACATATGCCCAGCCAGGCGCGGTTGCTCACCCCTGTAATCCCAGCCCTTTGGGAGGCCAAGGTGGGGGGATCATTTGAGGTCGGGAGTCTGAGACCAGCCTGACCAGCATGGAGAAACCCTGTCTCTATTAAAAATACAAAAAATTAGCCGAGCATGGTGGCACATGCCTGTAATCCCAGCTACTTGGGAGGCTGAGGCAGGAGAATGGTTTGAACCTGGGAGATGGAGGTTGCGGTGAGCTGAGATTGCATCATTACACTCCAGACTGGGCAACAAAAGAGAAACTCTGTCTCAAAAGAAAATACATATACCCTTTGATACAACAATTGCACCTCTAGGAATATATCTTATAGGAAAGCTTCCCCAAGTGTACCAAAAAATAATATGCAAGGAGGACCATGGGTGTGGGCAGACATGAGATTTAATTAATTAATGATGGTTCATTCATACAATGGAATCTCATGTGGTCATCAAAAATAATGAGAAAAATCCAGATAGAAGCCTTCCCTTCTGAAGTCCCTCCTCATGAGGGCAAAGATGGCAGTGGTATCATGGAATAATGTCCAAGATATACATGAGAAAAGCAAAACTATTTGCTGCATATAATCCCATGTAGGTTCTATAGACATACCTTTTTTGTACATACAGAGAGAAAAATATATCCAGAAGAATACATAAAAACCTGTTAACACCGGACGAGGTGGCTCATGCTTGTAATCCCAGCACTTTGGGAGGCTCAGGCAGGCGAATCACCTGAGGTCAGGAGTTCAAGAACAGCCTGACCAACATGGAGAAACCCTGTCTTTATATATTTAAAAAATATAAATAGGCTGGGCGCGGTGGCTCACGCCTATAATCCCAGCACTTTGGGAGGCCGAGACGGGTGGATCACAAGGTCAAGAGATCGAGACCATCCTGGTCAACAAGGTGAAACCTCGTCTCTACTAAAAATACAAAAATTAGCTGAGCATGGTGGTGCGTGCCTGTAGTCCCAGCTACTCGGGAGGCTGAGGCAGGAGAATTGCTGAACCCAGAAGGCGGAGGTTGCGGTGAGCCGAGATTGTGCCATTGCACTCCAGTCTGGGTAACAACAGCGAAACTCCATCTCAAAATAAATAAATAAATAAACAAACAAACAAACAAACCTATTCGCAATGGTTAGCTCTAAAGTTGAGATTATAAAGTGTCTTTTCTTTTTTCTTTTTTTTTTGAGACAGAATCTCACTTTGCCCCCCAGGCTAGAGTGCAGTGGCACAATCTCGGCTGATAGGATCCTTGACCCCCCAGGTTCAAGAGATGCTCCTGCCTCAGCCTCCCGAGTAGCAGGAACTACAGGCATGTGCCACCATGTATGGCTAATTTTTGTATTTTTTGTAGAGATAGGGTTTCGATATGTTGCCCAGGCTGGTCTTGAACTCTTGAGCTCAAGGAATCCACCCACCTCAGCCTCCCAAAGTGCTAGGACTACAGGCGTGAGCCACTGTGCAGAGCCAGTTTCTTCATTTTCTTTTTTTTGAATTTTTCATTAAACAAGTTGCGAGTTTAGATTTCTTCATTCTCTATAGATTTCTTCCACATAGAGATCTATAAGATCTATTACTTTTGCAATGATGGGGAGAAATTTTTTCTTTTTAAAAAGAAGGAATGGCTGGGCATGGTGGCTCACACCTGTAATCCCAACACTCTGGGAGACTGAGGAGGGTGGATCACCTGAGGTCAGGAGTTAGAGACCAGCTTGACCAACATGGTGAAACCCCATCTCTACTAAAAATAAAAAAAATAAAAAAAATTAGCTGGGTGTGGTAGCAGGTGCCTGTAATCCCAGCTACTTGGGAGGCTGAGGCAGGAGAATCGCTTGAACCTGGGAGGCAGAGGTTGCAGTGAGCCAAGATCACACCATTGCACTCCAGCCTGGGCAGCATAACAAGAGCAAAACTCCTCAAAAGAAGGAAGTGGAGGGGGAAGGGGAGGGGGAAAAGGAGGGAAAGGGGAATGGGGAGGAACTGGCTGGGTACAGTGGCTCATGCCTGTAATTCCAACACTTTGGGAGGCCAAGGAGAGTGGATCACATGAGATCAGGAGTTCGAGACCAGCCTGGTCAACATGGAGAAACCTTGTCTATACTAAAAAATTAGGTGGACATGGTGGCGCATGCCTGTAATCCCAGCTACTCAGGGGGCTGAGGCAGGAGAATCACTTTAACCCAGGGGGCGAAGGTTTCTGAGAGCCAAAATCATACCACTGTACTCCAGCCTGGCTGACAGAGTGAGAGCCGATCTCAAAAAAAAAAAAAAAAAGTAAAAATTTAAAGAAAGAAAAGCCAGGCGCGGTGGCTCACGCCTGTAATCCCAGTACTTTGGGAGACCGAGGTGGGAAGATCACGAGGTCAAGAGATTGAGACCATCCTGGCCAACATGATGAAACCCCGTCTCTACTAAAATACAAAAAGTAGCTGGGTGTGGTGGCGCACACCTGTAGTCCCAGCTACTTGGGAAGACTGAGGCAGGAGAATCGCTTGAACCTGGGAGGCGGAGGTTGCAGTGAGCTGGGATTGCACCACTGCACTCCAGCCTGGCGCCTGGCGATAGAGCAAGACTCTGTCTCAAAAAAAAAAAAAAAGGAACATAGAACATGACTGGGTGTGGTGATTGGTGGCTCATATTGGTAATCTCAGTGCTTTGGGAGGCCAAGGTGGAAGGATCGCTTGAGGTCAGGGGTTCGAGACCACCCTAGGCAAGAGGGTAGACCTCATCTCTACAAAAATGAAAAATAAAAAGAATAGGAACATCTAACATGTTCAATTTTTTTTTTTTTTAAGGGAACAGCAAATACCCTCTTCTGGCTCATCCAGGGGAGGAGGTCCCATGCATCCACCCACAAACTCCCCAACAGCCCAACAGATGGCTTTGGAAATGAAGTGCCACCCGCCACACTGCCCACCGCTTCCAGCTGAATGCTGGCCTGGGCCTCCCTTGCATCCCTTACTCCCTCCCTTTCCTCTACCCATTGGCCCCATTCAAAACAAGCTTGTGTTAGAGAACATGCTGTCCTGTGTGCTCCTAGCACTTGGGCAGAACTCCGTACTTCCCAGGCTGTAGTGGAGGTGTTCATCTCAAGAAAGACTTGCAATGACATGTGGTCAGGATGAAAGGGGGATGGGAACTTCTGGCCAGACTGGAGACCAGACCTCTGCTGGGCTTAGAAGATAAAGCTCTCACTCCCCAGGAAGGGGAGTGGGAGCGGAAAACTGGTCCTTAATCTAATCAAGGAGAGGGAGAAGGGAGGAGGAATCACAGCTCTGAGATGCTGTGCTGGCTCCCTGTCTCCTACCTCCTGTCCCCTGCCCTGGCAATAAAAAGAGCTGGCCTGGGAGGAAGGAGTTGGATGCACTGCTAAGTAGCTGTGTATCTGTGGGCAAGTCATTGCCCAATCTGGGCCTTAGGGACTTCTTTCCTTCCTCCTTCCTCTGTCTTCCTTGAGCCCTTGCAGCATGGAGAGGACTGGAAAGGGCATGGGAAAGTGGGGGACCCCTGGCATCTTTGCCCTCATGATGAGGAGCTCCAGAAGGGAAGGCTTCCATCTGGATTTTACATTCCAACCTATGCAAGAAGGGATGGCTGGATGGGGACGGGCAGCTCAGAAGAAAGCCCCAGCTCTGGGGCTGGGCGTAGTGGCTCACGCCTATAATCCCAGCACTTTGGGAGGCCGAGGCAGGCAGATCACTTGAGGTCAGGAGTTCAGGACCAGCCTGACCAACGTAGTGAAACCCTATCTCTACAAAAAATACAGAAATTACCCATGCATGGTGGTGAATACCTGTAATTCCAGGTATTCGGGAGGCTGAGGCAGAAGAATCACTTGAACCGGAAGGTGGAGGTTGCAGTGAGCCGAGATCACACCACTGCACTCCAGCCGGGATGACAGAGCAAGACTCTGTCTCAAAAAAAAAAAAAAAAAAAAGCCCTAACCCTAGAACTCTGGGTCTACAGGTTTTCTTGAACTTCCCAGGCATCCAGCCTCAGCCACCACTTGGGGCCCCCGGGGAAGCTCTCCTTGGCACCCATGCCAGGGTCTCAAAGAAATCCTACTTAACAGAGAAGCCAGTCCAGGGGAAGTACAACCTCACCCTCCACCCTGACCACACCCTCATTCCTTGCCCTTGCCCTGAGTTCAAAATGCAGAATCCCTGGGCAGGACTGTTCAGTGGGAGGTTCTGTCTCCCTCTTTCATCCCCTGCAGACAGGGAGGGCTCTAACCAGCTAGGGAAGGAGTGTGGTTGGAAGAGCCAAAATCAGGAGCTGACACCTTGGAGGCCCCTCTGCTAGGGATGGGGGACACCTCTGCACCTCTCCCCCCAAATCTGGAGACATAAGCCCACCAAGTGACAAGAAATGAAAATATATCCCTGAAGATTTGAAGACAGAAAAGCAGAATTTAGGCGGGGTGGGGTGGGGAGGAGAGAGCTCCTGGCGGGACAGAGGGTCAGTTCTGGCCAGTTCCCTTCCAGCCTGGCCTGGGGCCTCAACCTGTCCCTGGGCTATAGGACTCAGCCCCAAAAGATTGGGAGAGAAGAGTCACAGGTGTGCCTGGGGGAGGGGCCTGTAGCACATGTTCCCAGCAGAACCAGCCCAGCAGTTCTGTCAAGTAGGCCCCAGCACTGATACACACTTGGGCACCCTTCCGAATCAATACACACCCACCCCAATCCTGCCAGCCACAGGGATGGCGAGGGGAACAAATCTGAGTTTCTGGCAGTGCTGGGTAGGAAGAAGCAAGTTCCTTAGGAAATCTTCTGCAGAAGTGGGGGTTGCCAGCACCTTCTCTTTCTCCCCAGGTCCTTTCATCTGACTCCAGAGAAGAGGAGGCAGAGGTTGGCGGGGGGGAAGTGGGGGTGTGGAGAATGATGAACCTGCTCTTAGGAGTCTGCCTTTGCACAAAGGGTGGCAGGGGGTAACTGGAGGTCTGGGCAACTGGAAATAATTGTGCTCGTTTTTATTCTTTTTTAGAGACATGGTCTCCCTATGTTGCCTAGGCTGGCCTTGAACTCCTGGACCCAAGCTATCCTCCTGTCTCAGCCTCCCAAAGTGCTGGGATTACAGGCGTGAACCACCACACCCAGCCCTGTGCTCGGTTTTTACTCCCTGCTCCCACCAGAAGACTAAGAGGATCTAATTGCTCTGCATTATCAGACATAGCTGGCCCTGGTGCTGCTGAGTAGGGGCACTCAAGCCCTTGAGATGTTAGTGTTTTATTCTTACAATCACCAGGAACATTGGGGGCTTATGTCTTCCCCCTTCTGTCTTGAAGGGTGTATGTTTGGCAGTCCTCACTGCCACCAACCACAGACAGCTACTACTTCTCCCTCTCCCTTGGGAAGAGCTACCATTCCAAAGCTGGAAAACTCATGGCTTAGTCACCAGGGCCAAGCTGGCTCAATCCAGCCTAGGCTTCCCCAGCACCAGCCGCTGCCATCATGCCACTGAGCCAGTCAGCAGGACTGAGTACACAGAGGTGACTTAAGGCCAGGGAGGAATTACTTTCCATTCTCACCACATCCTATAAGGAGGGAAAAAAATCAACCTGAGACTGGGGAAGTGGGCAGGATGGGAACAGAATGGCTCTTTCAGGACTTACCTATATAGACTTAGGTGTCCCCAAGGTCAAGAACCTAGGGAGCGGCCGGGTGTGGTGGCTCATGCCTATAATCCAAGCACTTTGGAGGCCAAGGTGGGCGGATCACCTGAGGTCGGGAGTTCAAGACCAGCCTGACCAACATGGTGAAACCCTGTCTTTAAAAAAAAAGAAGAAAATATTTTTAATTGAAAAAAGTTAAAAAAAGAAATAATAATTAAAAAACCTAGGAGCAGCTCACAAGAGCAAAATTTGAAGTTAAATTTGCAAGGAGCAGTTGATATAAGGGACAAGTAAGACCCAGAGGATGAGGGGAAGGGTGTTAAATCAGAGAAAAAGGAAGTGACCCCACCCAAAAGGCTACAGAGTTCAGGCAATAACTCGAAGGGTTTTCAACTCCCCCTATCACTTTCACTAGCCATCCATAACACAGAAGCTGAGTTTTCTAAGTGCTTCCTTTGCAAATTCAGCTACAAGAGAAATCTCCCTCCTCCCCTCCCCCCAATGCCACATAGAAATCTGGCACTATCTCTAAGGCAAGATAAGGAGAGGAAAATGCCAGACCAAAGTAAGAGCTACAGCGTTATCAGTCTTTAATAACTTACAGGCAAGTGCTAAAAAACAGTTAATAATAATACAGAGGACACACACGGCTTATAAAAAGGGTCATGGATCTACAAATATGGGGGACTTTCACAGACACAAAAATAAAAACTATGTGACTGGTATCCCTAGAAAAGCAGCCTCGGGAGACTCACCAGTTGGGGGGACAGAGGACGGGGAGACCGTTTTCATCCCAAACACATTCTCCAAGCCACTTTCCATCCCCACCAAAACACATCCAATTAAAAAGCCAGAGAACAAAAACGAGGAACGGGGTAGAGGTAGAGTCACAGTTTACATTTACACCTCCACATTCCTGCAGCCCCCACTTCTCAAGAGAGGATGAGGGAGAGATGTGCAAAGCCATCCTATCTCCCATCCCCAACCCAATGTGGCACCAAACAGGACCCCCCCTCCATGTTCCTCTATCCTTCATAGAGGTGGAAGGGTCCTGCACCCAGGCTGACTGAGAGGTCACAGGCTGGCCACACACACCCTGCTGTCCAAGTGTGCAGATCCCTACTAGGTGGGGGGCAAGGGAGGTGGAGGGCTCGGGTCACCGTCTCTTCTTGCTGCCCCGAGCCGCCTTCTTCCTCTTGAGGATCATCTCGTAGAGGCGCTCCAGGCCCTGCTGCAGGCCCAGACCGTCCACAGCGCTGCAGCCTTGCACATGGGTGAGAGTGGCGGCTGCTAGCTCTCGGACTGCCAGCCTCTTCTCCACCTCAGCAGCGCTCAGTGCCCCGGGCTGGTCCTGCTTGTTGGCCAGCACCAGCACGGGCACACCCTGGTTGTCCGAGGCCCGGCTGATTCGGTGCAACTCCACCTTGGCCTCCTCCAGCCGTTCGGCCTCCGCAGCGTCCACCACAAACACCAGCCCGTCTGTCCGGCGGGTGTAGGAGCGCCAGAGCGGTCTCAGCTTCTCCTGCCCCCCGACGTCCCACACTTGGAAGGTGATGCCACGCGACCCCCCGAGAGGCACCCGGATCTTCTCGGTGTTGAAGCCTTTGGTGGGGACACTCTGGACAAACTCCTTGAACTTGAGGCGGTAAAGGAGGGAGGTCTTTCCAGCAGAGTCCAGCCCAATGACCACGACATGCAGGGCTTGGAAGTGAGGCAAGAAGGAGGAGGCGGTGGGTGCCATCTCAGTCAAGTGGTTCCCCATAGTGAACTAAGGCGCCTAGCAGAGGCAGGGAGGAGGCCTTGAAATGGCAGGTTCCAGGGTGCACTCCTGGGTTATCCGAACCAATATAAAGTCATGGGAGAAAGAGGAGACGTTTAATAACACACACAAGATTTGCAACTTTTTGATCCCTTTCTAAATCAGCCAGCTTTTAAAAATTCCTTGCCTTTTATTTTTAAGCTGCAGGTGTCACAGAGGTGCCCCCCAACTCTCTGGGGTGTCATGAGGGGGGCGATGGGACCTAGAGAGACCCCCAGGTCCTGGGCCACTCAAGCTGGGAGTGAGGGCTCGATCCATGGACGATGGGCTTCTAGAGCCTCTTACCAGAGCCTATGGCGCCATTCCCCAGGCGAGATCCCCGCGGGAAGTCGACAGTGTCCCCAAACTAAGAGTTGGGGCGCAGACGCTGAGGCCGGAGATTGAGTCTGGCTCCCACCGGCCCTCCGCACCCCAAGCCGTTGACAGGGTGCCCTTCTTTACTCCGCGACCCCCGCCCCACCGCCCCGCGACACTCCCCTGCCCGCCCGCCCCCCTCGGATCGCCAACACTAGCTCCAGCGGCCCCCACCGGGACCGCCTCAGCACGGTCTGGAGTATCCGCTTACCTCTTGTGAGCCGCGCTCTCCTCGCTCCTTTCCCGGCCAAACACTGCATCCGCCCCGCGAGACCCCTGCAAGCACCCTGCGCGCCTCTACCGCCGCCTCTGAGGAGGCTGCCTAGGGCTCGGCCTTAAAAACTCGCGTGTGACGTCACGAGACGCGGACCAATCAGCGGGGCGGGGTGGAGCGTGGAGCTACTGGCGCTGCAGCCCCCGCCGCAAGTGAAGAGACGCTTTCCCAATTTGTGGTCGCTCTATTTGATTTTTTTCAATCGCATTCGAATATTTGGAATTAAACCTGAAATTAATCCGGAATGAAGGGTGGGAGGGGCAAAAGGAACATGCCTGGCAGCGTTTGACTCCGGAGGAAATATATGAATACCCTAATATTTGGACTATCACCGCATCCCCTCCCCCAGGCAGAAATACCACTCCATATAGAGGCTGACAAGTCTTTCTCCTTTATCCTTCATAATTCAATTGTCAAACCTCTGTGAACCTGGAACCGCACAAAGCAGCTGCTTCGCAGTGCTAAGACCATTACCCACAAGAGCCTGTTAGGGACTGTCTGCCTTTTACAGATAAACAAAGCCATGAAGGGTTAAATGACTTATCAAAGGTTACACATAGCTAGTAAGTGGCTGAGCGAGGATGTCTGAGTCCAGAGCCTGGGCCCCTCACCACTTGGCTTTCCCTCCTCTCTTATCAGGGAAGCTGTAGGGCTAAGCATCCTCAATAGAAATCCCTCAATTGCCAGCTGAGTTTAGTCCAGCAGCAGACCCCTCAAAGGCCTTCCTTGTTAAAATAGATTGACAGCGACAGAATTATTTATCACTCAACAGTGTGTTTAGGTGCAGTAGCTCACACCTGTAATCCCAGTACTTTGGGAGGCCAAGGCAGGCATATCACTTGAGCTCAGGAGTTCGAGACCAGCCTGGGCAACAGGGTGAAACCTCGTCTCTATTAAAAAGACAAAAATTAGCCGGTTGTGGTGGTACAGGCCTGTAATCCCAGCTACTCAGGAAGCTGAGGCAGGAGAATCGCTTGAACTCAGAGGTGGAGGTTGCAGTGATCTGAGATTGCACCACTGTACTCTAGCCTGGGCGACAGAGCGAGACTCTGTCTCAAAACAAAACAAACAGACAAAAAACCAGTATGTTTACTGATCTCATTCATACTGTGTGCTCTGAGTAAGACAGAGAGACCATGGAAAAATAGAGGCTGTCTCGGCTGTAGAACCAGGCCTCAGAGGGCTTAAGACTGATCACTAGCAGGGTAGAATGAGACAGCACATATATTGGGTCTTTGTAAATCATGAGATAGCACTTGTAGGATTTCAGAGGAGAGAGAGAATATGTCAACTGGAAGCTTCTGGAAAGGTTCACAGAAGTTCTTTAGCCCTGTGTAGGACTGGTTAGGAGGGGCACAGGAACAAGTGGAGTCTCCCCAGCCACTGCAGCCTGCTACAGTCTCGGCAGCCCTGAAAGGAAGGAGATGTCACAAAGGGGCACTGTGACCAAAAGGACAACAGTAATTAGGTGGAATTGCGGGGGAGGGGGAGGGCAAATCAGAGAAGAATGAAGTTGTACGTTGTAACTTTAATATTCCCATTTTTGCCTGGAGGTTGGATTCATTGATTTATTGTATAGTTCAATATTAACCTTTTTTTAAAAAGCTATGTGTGAGAGGGATTGGAAAAGGAGAAGGGAAGTCACTGCCAGACAGCAGGGCCCAGCCTTTTCCTTCCCACCCTCCTCAATCAAGTGCTGATAAATAAGCTTCCCATCTGTTTGTCACCAGCATGCCTTGCCACCTCCTTTTTTCCCCCTGCACTACAAAACCAGCCACCTGGTTTCTCCAGCAACGCAGGGAGCCTCCCCAAATCCCTAAAGACCTTAGGAAATTAGTCTAAGATTAAGACCTTAGGAAATTAGTTTGTTACACCCAAGTTGGAGCATGACAGACTGCAGCAGCAGCTAATGTTCCAGTGATAGAGCTGAGCATGGTGAAGTTAGGAGAGGGGAAGACGGAGCAGGCCCAGGGGTTAAGAAACACTGCATTGCTGAGTAGCCACTGGGCGCCAGGCTCTGGTCTATGAACTTTGCTTACTTTTCCTTTTTTAATACACAAGTCTGCCAGGTGCAGTGTCTCACGCCTGTAATCCCGGCACTTTCGGGGGCCAAGGTGGGCAGATCACCTGAGGTCGGGAGTTCGAGACAAGCCTGACCAACGGGGTTTAGTTTAGTAGAAACCCCGTCTCTACTAAAAATACAAAAAATTAGCCAGACATGATGGTGCATGCCTGTAATCCCAGCTACTTGGGAGACTGAGGCGGGAGAATCACTTGAACCTGGGAAGTGGAAGTTGTGGTGAGCCAAGATCGCGCCACTGCACTCCAGCCTGGGCAACAAGAGCAAAACTCTGTCTTAAAAAAAAATACACAAGTCAACCCCATGAAGTAAGTATGGTTAGTCTAAAAGGAAGAAACTGAAGCACAGAAAGATTAAGTAATTTGTTGAAGGTCATCCAGCTAGAAACTGATGTTATAATGTCTATGAGACTGAAAACACACAGAAACTGAAAACACACAAGTTCCCTTGTTTTGGCCACAATCTTTGAAGCTTCTTTAACATGGCTCCTCTAATATATCTTGGGACTCACACCCAAGACAGAAATTGTCACTTATCTGATAAAGGAAATGAAACTGACAATCCCATCCCACCCTTCAGTCTTTCATGTTTGCCAGAAAAGGTGTTAATGAACAAATGGGAAGCAGAAGGTGGGGCTGGGGAGGGTGAAGAAAGGGACCCGGCTTGCCCAGGTAGCACTAAGCTATAAGCCTATACTGCTGAGACCATCTGAACATTTGTACATTAAGCAATCTTTCTTTTTTTGGAATGATACAGAGATTAGCATGGCCCCTGCGCAAGGATGACATGCAAATTTGTGAAGCATTCCATATTTTTTCAAAATAAAAATTATTATTATTATTTTTTACAGGCAAGATCTCGCTCTGTCACCCAGGCTGGAGTGCAGTGGCGAGATCATAGATGATGGCAGCCTTGAGCTCCTGGGTTCAAGAGATCCTCCACCTCAGACTCCTGAGCACGGGCCACCACATGTGGCTAGAGAACTACTTTAGACTGGAGGAAGAGTGTACTGGAGAACCTTTCAAAGAGGGGACACTGAGCCAAGGTTTAAGTGACACCAAGTCAGATAAGCATCATTCTTCCTCAGAACTGTCTCCTCCACCAGACTAAGCCATCAAGGGAAGCAGCTGGTTCTGATCTGTAGCTCCACCATGCCCGGCACCATGCCTGGCACACACAGGCAGTCAGAAAATCTTGTGTGAATAAATGAATGCGTGATGGAGTAAATGTCCTCAGAGGGCTCCCTAAGTATAAGAGCCAAACCTCCACCCTTAGCTTGGGAGTTTCCCAGCCTGAGGTCCTTGGGCCCTTGGGGTTCTGTTGATACTGGGTTGGCCAATAATTCCTACCATCCTTGCATTTCTAGGCAGTGTCTGAGTAGTATAGAACTCTTAGGCCTTACTGATGAGGAGGATCTTAAAGAGAAAAACAGGGCCAAAGATGGGGATGACACTGGACAGAGAGGTTGCCCTCAGGGCATGCTGGAACCCGGGCTGATAGCACGTGAGTCCCATTATTCCATCCCTCACTAATAGAGTGGCTTGAAAAAGTAAGAAGCCACTTCCAGCTGGGCGTGGTGGCTCATGCCTGTAATTCCAGCACTTTGAGAGACCTAGGTGGACGGATCACCTGAGGTCAGGAGTTCAAGACCAGCCTGGCTAACATGATGAAACCCCCGTCTCTACTAAAAATAAAAAAAATTAGCAGGGCAGGCTGGGTTCAGTGGCTCATGCCTGTAATCCCAGCACTTTGGATGGCCGAGGTGGGCGGATCACCTAAGGTCAGGAGTTTGAGACCAGCCTGGTTAACATGGTGAAACCTTGTTTCTACTAAAAATACAAAAAATTAGCCAGACGTGGTGGCAATTGCCTATAATCCCAGCTACTCAGGAGGCTGAGGCAGGAGAATCACTTAAACTGGGAGGCAGAGGTTGCAGTGAGCCGATATCACGCCATTGCACTCCAGTGTGGGCAACCAGAGTGAAACTCGGTCTCAAAAGAAAAAAAAAGGCCGGGCACGGTAGCTCACGCCTGTAATCCTAGCACTTTGGGAGGCCGAAGTGAGTGGATGACCTGAGGTCAGGAGTTCAAGACCAGCCTGGCCATCATTGTGAAACCCCATCTTTATTTATTTATTATTATTTTTTGAGACAGAGTTTCGCTCTTGTTACCCAGGCTGGAGTGCAATGGCACAATCTCGGCTCACCACAACGTCCGCCTCCTGGGTTCAAGCGATTCTCCTGCCTCAGCTTCCCGAGTAGCTGGGACTACAGGCATGTGCCATTATGCCCAGCTAATTTTTTTGTATTTTTAGTAGAGACGGGGTTTCACCATGTTGACCAGGATGGTCTTGATCTCTTGACCTTGTGATCCACCGCCTCGGCCTCCCGAAGTGCTGGGATTATAGGCGTGAGCCACCATGCCCGGCCTTTTTAAAAAAAATAAAGTAAAATGAAAAGCAGGACATGGAGGCACATGCTTGCAGTCCCAGCTACTTGGGAGGCTGAAACAGGAGAATAGCTGGAACCAGGGAGGCAGAGGTTGCAGTATGCCGAAATCATGCCACTGCACTCCAGCCAGGGTGACAGAGGGAGACTTCATCTCAAAAAAAAAAAGTCACTTCCCCTCCTGGAAGCCTCGGTTTCCTCAGCATGTAATGATGTAATGAGGGGCTTAGATGTTTCCAGGTCCTTTCCCCCATAACAGTCCATGCTCTGGAGTAAAGGAGGGTAGGAGGTTGAGTGGAGCTCGCCTAGGAAGTGGCTGCTTGTCTCTGCAGCATCTTAAGTACCTGTCTTCGTGAACAAACGAGGGAAAGAGGAGTCTGCAGGAGTAGGGGGGTGGGGTTGGGGAATGACTCCAAGGAGCAGTTATAAGCTCGGGAATAACGAAGACCAATTTTTCAAATCCCAGTTCTGTTTCCTCATGAACAAAATGAAGAAAACCGAACCTATCTCTGAGTGTGGAAGGAAAATGTGTGAAAGGGCCCCAAAGATATCCTTCTCCCCAACCAAGAGCTCTTTCCCTGGCAACCATCCCAAAATCAAGTCCCAGGGTGGAGCCAAGGGCTAGAAATGAGCAGATGCTGCCCCCTGGTGGATATATTTGTCACTGCCCGATTGGTGAAGAACAGCTGAGTCGCCGAGGGTGAAGTTAATTCAGGTTCCTTTGTCTCGGCTTCCGAAGTCTTCCTTTCAGACAGGGCCTTTCCTGCAGTTTCAGATTGGATATTAAAAAATACACCAGCCGAGCGCGGTGGCTCACGCCTGTAATCCCAGCACTTTGGGAGGCTGAGGTGGGTGGATCACTAGGTCAGGAGTTCAAGACCAGCCTGGCCAAGCTAATGAAACCCTGTCTCTACTAAAAATACAAAAATTAGCTGGGTATGGTGTCGTGTGCCTGTAATCCCAGCTACTCGGGAGGCTGGGGCAGAGAATTGCTTGAACCTGGGAGGTAGAGGTTGCAGTGAGCCAAGATCGTGCCACACTGCACTCCAGCTTGGGCAACAGAGTGGGACTCCGTATCAAAAAAAAAAGAAAAAAAGAATAAGGAAAAAGAAAACACATCCTCTTCAGGCCGGGCTCAGTGCTTACACCTGTAATCCCAGCACTTTGGGAGACTGAGGCAGGCAGATCACGAGGTCAGGAGTTTGAGACCAGCCTGGCCAACATGGTGAAACCCTGTCTCTACTAAAAATACAAAATTTATCTGGGTGTGGTGGCGGGCGCCTGTAATCCCAGCTACTCTGGAGGCTGAGGCACAAGAATGGTTTGAACCCGAGAGGCTGAGGTTGCAGTGAGCCGAGATCACCATTGCAGTCCAGCCTGGGCAACAGGGCAAGGCTTGGTCTCAAAAAAACAAGACAAGACAAAACAAAAACAAACAAAAAACACCCTCTTCAAGTTTGTAGTGTGTGAGTGATACTAAATCAAAATGAACGTTATTTGAGCAGAAATTCTAATTTTGATGACATTTTCCATCAATTTACATAGTCTAATAATAGGTCCAGGGAACACTGACTGAGGCAGGCAGGAGATGGCTGCAGGGTGGGGAAGCATTTTTTTCTTTTTTTTGAGACAGGGTCTCACTCTATGGCCCAGGCTGGAGAGCAATGGTGTGATCTCAGCTCACTCTAACCTCCACATCCTGGGCTTCAGTGATCCTCCCACCACAGCCTCCCAAGTAACTGGGACTACAGGCGCGCACCACCATGCCTGGCTAATTTTTTTTTAATTTTCTTTTTTTTAGATAAAGTCTTGCTTTGTCACCCAGCCCGGAGTGCAGCAGCATGATCTCAGCTCACTCCAACTTCTGCCTCCCAGGTTCACAAGCATGTGCCACCACCTGGCTAATTTTTGTATTTTTAGTATAGATGGGGTTTCACCATGTTCCTCAGGCTGGTCTTGAACTTCTGGGCTCAAGTGATCTACCTGCCTCAGCCTCTCAAAGTTCTAGGATTACAGGCGAGAGCCACCACGCCAGTCTCCGGAAGGTTTTCAAGAGCTCAGTTGCAGCCATGGTGTGATGTCTGCAGGCTATCCATGTGGTGACAGATGTCCAGAGTGCATTTTCTCAGGAGCCTGGAGCTCAGGGGAGGCCTTTGCTGGAGGGGTGGACCTGGGTAGTCAGTGAGAAACAGACCCACCAGCCCTGAGATGGGTGGGATTCCCCAGGGAGAAATGGGGTGAGAGAAGGAAAGTGGCCCATAACACTGTCATGAGCATCTCTACATTCAAGGCAGGGAAATCGAGTGAAGGATGGAGAAGCAGCATCTGGAGAAGCACAAGGAAAACCATGGGACTTGAAAAGGCCACAAAACTGCAAGTGCCCGAAGCCAAGGAAAGTAAGGACTTGAGGAAGGAAAAGGGAGTGGCCCTCAGCATCCAGGGACTGAGAGGCCAGAAGGAATTCAGACAGCCTGGAGATGGGGGTTCCCAAGAGGTATTTCTAGGGGTGGCTAGAGAAGGGGACTGGAGATTTGGAGGACAGTTACAGCAACAGAGGCGACAGTGCCAAGAAGGGTTCTCTCCAGAAAATGTAGACTTGAACAAGGACTGAGATGGCATTGGAGAGCTTCCAGGAGACCAAGGGAGCTATCAGGAAAGCAACGAGAGGTGGCAGTCAGGTCCTTCTGTGACCTTGCAGACAGGCAGCCGTCGACCACCCAGGATTAGTCCTTATTGGACACAAAAGGAAACTCTCAGGCTCGTAGGTGTGGGTAAAAGGAGGTCACCTCAGTCTCAGCAAGTATGTCTGTCTCAGAACCAGCTTTCATGGCCTGGGTGCCAGGACTTCCTGAGGAGCAGAATGAGGGTCTTAATGGTGCAAGAGGTGTTATGGGCTGTTGGGACTTGGTGTGTGAAAGGCAAGAAGTGCACAGTTGGGGGGGGGGGTCCTCTGCCTCCCTGCAGGTTCTTGAGGCCACCGAAAACCAGCTGCATCCGCCCCCCCAACCACATCCGTTCAGCGTGTGCCACCCTTGGGGATAGCCCCCTGTGAACTGTCAGAATGGTTGTTCTAATTTCCCCCCAAATTTGGAGCCCACTCTGAGGTCTATTACAGCTCAGAGGTCTAGGGTAACCAACTCCCCTGGATTGCCTGGAACTTTGCCAGTTTTAGTTCTGAAAGTCCCATATTCCAGGAAACTCCTGATCCCCTAGCAAACTGGGATGACTGGTTACCCCACTGGGAGCTCAGACCTCCTCCTTCGCTAATGAGTTTTGAGGTCACAGGGACCATCGTAAGTTGTGAGACAGAGGGCTCTGGGCTCCTGCAAGAGCCTGCACTCTAGTGCAGCATAAAGGAGAAAGTGAAAAACACCATCCTGGCTATTGTAAATAATGATTTAAAAAAAGAAAGAAAGAAAGTGAAAAACACCGAGACAAGTGGAGAGAGCAGGAAGAAGAAAGAAAAAAGCTTCATATTTTACTGCATTTTTTCCTTTTAATAGTGATGGTATTTCACTATGTTGCTCAGGCTGGTCTCAACTTCCCGGGCTCAAGTGATGCTCCTGCCTCAGCCTGCCTGAGTAGCTATAACCACAGGTACATACCACCACGCCTGGCTAATTTTTAATTTATTATTATTATTACTATGATTATTTTTGCATAGTATCCCTATGTTGTTCAGGCTGGTCTTGAATTGCTGGGCTCAAGTGATCCTCCCACCTTGTCCTCCCAAAGTATTGGGATTACAGGCATGAACCACCATCCCCAGCCTCCTCTATATGTCTTTTCAGTCCACCTTCTTAAAATTTTTATTTATTATCATTTTTAAACTTATTTGTAGAGAGAAGGTCATGCTATATTGCCTAAGCTGGTCTCAAACTCTTGGACTCAAGCAATCCGCCCACCTTGGCCTCCAAAAGTGCTGGAATTACAGACATGAACCACCTTGCCTGGCCCTTATATACTTTTATGGTTCCATTTTTTTCACTTTGAAATCTTTGACCCACTTGGCATTTATCTTGATGTATGGTGAATGAGCCAAGATTGTAACACTGCACTCCAGCCTGCACAACAGAGGGAAACCTTATCTCAAAAGATAGATAGATAGATACATACATACAGACAGACAGACATAGGCCAGGCACAGTGGCTCACGCCTATAATCCCAGCATTTAGGGAGGCTGAGATGGGTGGCTGCCATATTGTCCTTCTCAGGATAATAGAATAGAGATGACAATGACAGGGTGGAGATTGGGGTAAAGTGAAATGAGGGAAACCCTTGCTGAGATGGAAAAAAAAAAAAGTAAGGGAGCACCAAGACTCAGCAATCCAGATAAATGTCTTGATTATCTAATAATTGAAATAAGATATATTGCATTGAACTATTATTTACTTTGATTACTGAAGGGTTCAGGAGAAACACCTTCTGAAATTCAGCCCTGGAGGACTGGCCTCACCCTAATCCTGGCTGTGGCTAACAATAATGCCCACCTTTTAAGGCGGTTGAGTGAATTAGAGCCCTCAGCCCGAGGCTGTCATTGGGATAGGCATAGCTTTTATTTTTTGACCTGGTTGTTTGTTCAACAGGCATCCTGCAGGGGGAGCGTGACTAGCTGAGTGTCACTATCGGATCTATGATAGCTTCTTGCTTTTCCGAAATCAAATAAAAGAGCCATAAACTCCCAACTCCACTGTAGTGTTAGGAAGGAGGACGGGAAAGGTAAATGCAGAAGCTACAGACGGCAGTCTGTGTCTCAAAGAGACTTACCCAACTTTGCCGGGGGCCTTGACGCCCATCTTCCCCCAGAGCACCCGGCAGACACTCCAGTCCTCTGGTGTCCTGCCACCCCGAGCCCGATCTTCCCCCTTCACGCCTGCCAGGGCCAAGAGCCTTCTAACTGTGTCCCGTCTGAGCCTGTGGTGCTTATCACAGCCTATCCGTAATTTCTTCGCTCCACAAAGGTTTACTGAAGGTCTTCAAATCTCCAGGCACCAGACTAGCGCGGGGAAACGGGGATAAGTGTTGATGAGGGTCTCAGTCCTCATTGATGGGATTTCAGAAGGGGAGATAAAGGACTGCCTGGAAGGGCCGTGAGCAGAGTAGCTGATAGAAATAACGGGGTGCGATGAAATACATAGGAGGGCTGCCAGCCACATATGGGGGGGTGAGGAGGGCCCTTAATTAAGGGAGGCTTCCCGAACGGGTGATACCCAAACGGAGTCCTGACAACCTGCGTCAGGAATAGCCAGGCGAGGAGGAAGAGGGGGTGAGAGGAATCCGTCCCAAGAAAAGAGGCAGCTTTCCCTACACGGCAGGGGACACAGTCCGTGCACAGATGCCACGGGAGGCGAGGGCGCTGGGGAGAATCCTTGCTGGGCCCTCGCCGTCCACGCGCCGCCTCCCTACATCCGGTATCTGGTGGTCAGCCTCCTGCCTGGCAGAGGGAAATGAGCCCCCCGTCCAGCAGGTACGAGGCTGGTCTCCCCACCCGATGGTGACGAAATAAAGACCCAGCGCAGCCTGGTCTCCTCTTACGATGATGCCTTTGCGACCTCGTCTTTCTCCAGGAAAACGTGGACCGCTCTCCGCCAACAGTTCTTTTCCACAGACCCATCTTGCCTTCGCCCCGCAGTCTCTTTCGGTTCTGTCTTTTGGCTGGATTGACACGAACAAGGAAGTCGCCCCCAGCGGAGCCCCGGCCCTTGATGCGGAGGCGGCCAGGGGGCGGAGTGAAACGAGGTGATCACGCCTCCTGGGGGAGAGGGCGGGGAATGCAAATTTGAAATGAAAGCCCGGAAACGCGGGAATAGCAAGGGTGTAAGATTTCTCTTTTAAAAAGTGGAGAATAAAAAATCAGCCCGAGTGTGTAATGGCGCGAATAGCGATGTGGATGTGACAACGAGAATGAGGCGAGGAGCGAGGCTGGGGCTCTCACCGCGACTGTAATGTGGATGACGGCGGGACGGTGACGGCGGGGACGAGAACGACAGCATCGCTTCTCGGCCTTTTGGCTAAGATCAAGTGTAGTATCTGTTCTTATCAGTTTAATATCTGATACGTCCTCTATCCGAGGACAATATATTAAATGGATTTTTGGCGCAAGGAGTTGGAATAGGAGCTTGCTCCATCCTCTCCACGCATCGACCTGGTATTGCAGTACTTCCAGGAACGGTGCACCCTCTCGGGGGACATAACGAGTTTATAACGTCAGATTGTTGTTTTGTTGTTTTGGTGTGATTCTAGTTTATCTCGCTAGTTTGTGCGTTTTCATGTTTCTTTTAATGCTAAGTTTTGCAATTTGTAGGAAACACACTGTGTACATGACTTTTGGCTTTTAAATTACAGTCGTTTTGTAAACTTGTAATCCGGCTTAAGGATTGGTGTGCTGGTAGTGTTGCTCTGGCTGGATTCAAAATTTTATTTTATTTTTTGAAATGGGTTTGTTTTTCTTACCCAGGCTGCAGTACGGCTAGCTGCAACCTGTTTCCCAAGACGCGTCAGCCTCCGTCATAGCTGAGATTACAGTCATGAGTGGCTAACTTTTGTATTCCTTGTAGAGATCGGGTTTTGCCAAGTCAGCCAGGCTGGTCTCTAACTCCCGATCTCAGGAGATCCACCCGCCTGGGCCTCCTAAAGTGCTGGGATTACAGGCGTTAACCTGGACCCCTTTCCAAACTTCAGACCCTGGAGTAGTTGGCATTTTAAGGCAGACACCAACGTACCAGCTACAAACTTTCTTTTTGACCCAGGAAAAACCGAGGCACAGGTAGTTTATTTATCGAGGAACACACAGGAGCAGAACTCGAGTTCAAACATTGTGTGCATATGTGCAATGATGGCCTTGACACCTGTCTTCCCCCAGAGCACCTGGCAGACACCCCTGCCCTTTGGTGTCCTCCCACCCCAAGCCCGATCTTCCCCCTTCACCCCTGTCCCAAGCCAATAGCCTCCTAACTGCGTCCTCTCTGATTGAGTCTTGTGCTCGTCGAGGCCTATCCATCATTTTTCCGCTCCACAAAGGTTTATTGAGTGCCTTCAACTCGCCAGGCACCAGACTAGTGTGGACAAAAGGGGATAAGTGTTGACGAGGGTCCCAGCCCTCAGTGATGGGATTTCAGAGGGGGAGATAAAGGATTGCCCAGGAGGGTAGTAAGTGGAGTAGTTGATAGAAATAACGGAGTGCGGCTAGGTGTGGTGGCTCACACCTGGAATCCAAGCACTTTGGAGGCCAAGGCAGGCGGATCATCTGAGGTCGGGAGTTCAAGACCAGGCTCACCAACATGGTGAAACCCCGTCTTTAAAAAAATAATAATAAATAATAAATAAAATAAAATAAATAGCGGAGTGCGATAAAATACATAGGAGGGCCGCTAGTCACATACAGGGCATGAAGTAGCACTTCATGCTACTGATGCGTCTTTAGGCTCTATTCTAGGTATGTATGTCATTTTAAGGATCAGCCACTAGCAGTTGCCTTGCAGCCATGATGACAGATCTCTCCCGACTCTTTTGGGTCTCATCTTTGTGTCTATAAATTGCATCCCAACATAATAATTGGAATTGTTCCTTTTGCTGACCCAATCTGCCACCCCTTCCAAGCTCTAGGAATCTTGTCTGTCCTCAGCAAAACTCCCCCCTGCTTCTTTCTCTAAAGGCTGTCTTCAGGCCAGACACAGTGGCTCATGCATGTAATCCTAGCACTTTGGGAGGCCCAGGTGGGAGGATGGCTTGAGCCCAGGAGGCCACAGTGCGGTGAGATCACACCATTACACTCCAGCCTAGGTGTCAGAGCTGGAGCCCTGTCTGAAAACAAAGCACAAAAGAAACAGACTAGCCAATGTAGTGAAACCCTGCTCACCGTGGCAAATATCTGCAAACCAGCTACTTCAGAGGCTGAGGCAGAAGGATCAATGGAGCCTGGGAGGTGGATGCTGCAGTAAGCTGTGCACTGCACTCCAGCCTTGGTGACAGAACCAGATCCCATCTCAAATAAATAAAAACAAAAGAACCGAAGGGTGGAAGCACAAATGGGTCCCATTGAACTTCAAGCCTTCAAGCTACAGCCATAACTGGACAGGTTGGACCAGCAGGCAGGAGCAGTTGCCATCTTGGCAGGGATTAATGACCCTGATCCATCCTCAGGAGGCGGTGGTGCTCGTATGCAGGGAGGGCAGGTGGAACACTCGTGGACTCTGGTGATCTGTTTGGGTGACACGTGTTACTCCCAGGTCTACCTGTGAAATGAATGGACAAGTGCAGGAACCCTGACTTGAGAAGGGTGTGGCCTTGAGGGCTATAGGCCCCTCAGGAATGAGAGTTTAGTTCACAGTACCAGGGAAACCACCAGGATCAGCAGAGGTGATAGCTGAGGATCAGGGGGATTTGGAGGGGAGAGGACAGGAGACACAGGATGAGTACCAGGGCAGCCAGTGACCAACTGCAAAAGAGGGACTGTCATTATACTCACTCACTTTCTGTAGCTCTGTGCAGTACGAAAGAGCAGGAGACAGAAGAATGGCAAGTAAAAGGGAGCCAGAAAATAACTGGAACAAAGCCACACTTTCCTGATTGACATTGACAGTAATATATAGGCACAGGCAGGGAGAGGCGTCTTCTCTTCACCTGGGTTTGAAATCAGTCTCTCTGTTAGAGTACAAGGCTGTCTGAAGGTATACACAGGGACCATCAACATTTACCAAGCTTTGGGCAAAGGTTAAGTGTCACTGTTGTTGCTCTAATCTGATACTGTTTTCTATTACATAATGTGCACAACAAATTTCTGCGTTTTTATTAAAAGAGCATCTTCTGTGCTACATGCAAATATATGATTTGAGAAACTCTGACCCCTGGCTGTTAAAGTATAAAAAGGTTTTCTTGTCTCAGAACAATGTTAGAGCAGATGTCAACTCACTGCTTCTAGAATAGCAGTCACTCCTTGATTTCACAAACTCAATAAACAGTCTTGCCGGGCGCGGTGGCTCACACCTGTAATCCCAGCACTTTGGGAGGCTGAGGCAGGTGGATCACGAGGTCAAGAGATCAAGATCATCCTGGTCAACATGGTGAAACCCCGTCTCTACTAAAAATACAAAAATTAGCTGAGCATGGTGGCGCGTGCCTGTAATCCCAGCTACTCAGGAGGCTGAGGCAGGAGAATTGCCTGAACCCAGGAGGCGGAGGTTGCGGTGAGCCGAGATTGCGCCATTGCACTCCAGCCTGGGTAACAAGAGCGAAACTCTATCTCAAAGAAAAAAAAAATCTGGAGACAAAAGATGCTGGAGAGGATGTGGAGAAATAGGAACACTTTTACACTGTTGGAGGTAGTGTAAATTAGTTCAACTACTGTGGAAGACAGTGTGGCAATTCCTCAAGGACCTAGAAATAGAAATTCCATTTGACCCAGCAATCCCGTTACTGGGTTTGCTTCGGTATATATCCGAAGGATTATACATCATTCTATTATAAGGACACATGCACATGAATGTTCATTGCAGCACTGTTTACAAAAGCAAAGACTTAGAACAAACCCAAATGCCCATCAATGATAGACTGGACAGGGAAAATGTGGCACATATACACCATGGAATACTATGCAGCCATAGAAAATGGTGAGTTCGTATCCTTTGTAGGGACATGGATGAACCTGGAAACCATCATTCTCAGCAAACTCACACAAGAACAGAAAAATCAAACACCACATGTTCTTACTCATAGATGGGTGTTGAACAATGAGAACACATGGACACAGGGAGGGGAGCATCACACACTGGGGTCTGTTGGGGGGGGACTAGGGGAGGGACAGCGGGGTGTGGGGAGTTGGGGAGGGATAACATGGGGAGAAATGCCAGATACAGGTGATAGGGAGGAAGGCAGTAAACCACGTTGCCATGTATGTACCTATGCAACAATCTTGCATGCTCTTCACGTGTACCCCAAAACCTAAAACACAATTATATATATATAAATTATATATATAAATATATATAAATACAAAAATTATCTAGATGTGGTGGCATGTGCCTGTAGTCCCAGCTACTCCAGAGGCTGAGGCAGGAGAATCACTTGAACCCAGGAGGTTCAAGACTGGAGCAAGACACCATTTCAAAAAATAAATAAATAAATAATTAAAGGTCAGGCACGGTGGTTTACACCCATAATCCCAACACTTTGGGAGGTCGAGGTGGGAAGATTGCTTGAGTTCAGGAGTTCCAGACCAGCCTGGGCAACACAGTGAGACCCTGTCTCTATTACAATAATAAAATACATTAAAAAAAATTTTTTTTTGAGACAGAGTCTCAATCTGTTGCCCAGGCTGGAGTGCAGTGGCACCAACTTGGCTCACTGCAACCTTCGCCTCCCTCGTTCAAGTGATTCTTCTGCCTCAGCCTCCCCAAGTAGCAGAAATTACAGGCATGCACCACCATGCCTAGCTAATTTTAGGGTTTCACCATGTTGGCCAGGCTCGAACTCCTGACCACAAGTGACCCACCTGCCTCAGCCTCCTAAAGTGCTGGATTATAGGTGTGAGTGACCGTGTCTGACCCAAATAAAATTTTTGAAAACCAAATTTATATAAAACTTAAAATTTAGTTCCTCAGTCACACTCCAAGGATCAATATAGCACACAGGCTGGTGGTTACCCTGTTGGACAGAACTCCTTTAAACCTCCCAGGCCTACACCCCTTGCCCTCCCTCAGACTAGTATAACAGGGAAATTGAGTCAGGTGATAGTGTTCCCCCCAACACAGACAGTCTATCTGAGAGAATGCCAAAACGACCTTGCTTTCCTCCTACTCAACAACATTCACCAAATAGCAGCTTCCTAGGGCTGTGTCTCCATTCTCCATTCCCTTCCTGCTCCAGAAAGGACCCTGAAGAACCCAGCCTATCTCATGCACCTGTTCTTTCTGCTGCAGCTCCTGCTGCTGCTGGGCCATCAGCCACCTCCTTCGGTCCAAAGCCATCTGCCGGTGTGGGGCCTCCCAGTGGAAGGCACTACTCATGATCATGGGGTGGTGTGAGGCCCCAGGTTGGGGTGGGGACAGGCAGAGCCCACTGCTCCCACCACCTCTGTCTCTTCCCACTTGGACCCCTCTGCCTTTAACTGGAACCACCTCACAATGTGGTGACTACCAGGGCAACTGAGCAGGCCCCACCTGCTTTGTTGAGGGAGGGAGGCGTTTTTCACAAGGCTTCTAGGGAACATCTGCAAAGTACCTTTCTCTCCTGGGTCCTGAGCAGATAGAAGCCCTTCCCACCTTAGCTTTGAGTCTCAGTGGGCCCCAGGGACAATTCAGCAGTAGTCTTTTTCTCTCTGGCTTCTTTCCCCCACTCTTCCTCAGAGGCTTCCAGCATCATCATCTGGCCTTTCCTCTGCTGATCCCTCCCCACTTAGGTCTCTGGAATTACCTTTTTCTTCTTAATCTCTCCACTCCCATCTCCCCTCTAAATGCGCTGCGTCAGAATGAAAGAAAATACAAAATCCTACTAAGCTCACGGAGTTCTCAGCCCCCAGAACAGGTCTAACAAAGGTGCTTATTAGGAAACACCCTAGCTCTGGAGATTTCTAATGCTGGACTCAAGCCTAGAGTCTACCTCTTCCTATAATCCAGGAGACCCTACCTAACGTGTCTGGGCATCAGTTTCCTTGCCTGTAGAGTAAGTGATAACTTGTTACCTTCTTTCACACAGCTGGTATAAGGATCAAATAGAATAATGGATGTGAAGTAAAAGATAAAGTATAAAATTGTTAGCTACAGGTTGGAATTATCATCCTATCTGATCCTTCCAGAAACTGTGTCCACAGCAGGTGGAGTGAGCAGGTAAGAGGATTATTCTCTGAAGCCTAGGAAGACTTTTGGGAATAGGGACCGTGCATTTAAGATCACCCCAAGTGGCTGGGTGAGGTGGTTCACACCTGTAATCCCAACAGTTTGGGAGGCCAAGGCGGGTGGATCATGAGGTCAGGAGATCAAGACCATCCTAACACAGTGAAACCCTGTCTCTACTAGAAATACAAAAAAATTAGCCAGGCACGTGCCTGTAGTCCCAGCTACTTGGGAGGCGGAGGCAGGAGAATTGCTTGAGCCTGGGAGGCAGAGGTTGCAGTAAGCTGAGATTGCACCACTGCACTCCAGCCTGGGCAACAAAAAGAGACCCCATCTCAAAAAAAAAAAAAAAAATCACCCCAAGTAGACCATTGACCTATTCCTATATATACACACACTTTTACCCAGAGATATAAGTCTTTCTGAAAGCAATGAGCCCGAATCCAGCTTCAGGGCTGGGGGCAGGGGAAGGGTGTAGGTGAAAAGGATGCTTCAAATCCAGCCTCTAGTGTGGTGGGGATTGGGGTGGGGAGCAACCCTTGAATCAGAACAGGTCTAATGATTTGATTCTGCGGAGACATTTGAAAATAAAACAACAGGTTCCAGGAGAGCCTGTCCATTCTAGCAGCCAGTGTAGGGGAGTCAGCTTGGGCTTTGGAGTCAAACAGACTCAGGTTCAATCCTGGCTGTGTCACTTGTTTCATCCTGCCAAACCTGAAGCCGGAGTTGCCCCAAAAGCAGCAGCAGGGGAGTTCCCACAAAGGAGAGCCCCAAACCATCCTGAGATGGGATTCCAAAGAAAGTACTAAACACCGAAGCAATTGGTACAGAGCATTTATTAGGGGAACTTTCCTACAGACAGTGTGCTGCGGCAACCCTCCAGTGGATGGCGAGAAAAGTGATGTCCTACCTAGGTGTGTCAGCAGTGAAGGGGTCAGGGTATGAAGTGTATATAAAGGTTTAAAGAATTTGGCTAAGGACCTTTTTTTTTTTTTTTTTTTTTGAGATGGAGTCTTGCTCTGTCGCCAGGAGGCTGGAGTGCAGCTGACCTTGTGATCCACCTGCCTCTGCCTCCCAAAGTACTGGGATTACAGACGTGAGCCACCGCGCCTGGTGTTTTTCTCCTCTTAAACCTGTATTATCTTTGTCAGTGCCTGTTCCAGGCCCTGGTTTGGATTCAAGCCTTTGGGGGAAAACTTGCAGTGGGCTGGGTCACAAAGCAGGCAAAGCATTCTGCTTTTTGGTCAGGACACAGAAAGAAAGCAGGAGGAACTGGAGGACCCTGCACGCCTATCAGCTGGGGGTATTTGGACAAGTCAGTCCGTCACTCAGTGTCTCCAAGCCCTTTCTCCTTGTTCAGGTTGTCAGAACACCCCAGAGAATGCTTGGAAAGTGCCTGCCCTCACAGTGGGGCCCCCAGCTATGACCAGGTGGTGTAGACGTCCCAGCACTGCTGCTGGGGGCACTAAGGTTTGCTGGCTCTCTTGCTCTTATAAAAAGGAGTGCCAGTTATTTCTCCCAGCACAGAGATGTCATCTACAAGAGTAGATACAGGAGGATTTCCAGATGCAAAATATGTCTTCGAGGCTTGTCACTAGACGTTTATCTTCACAGCATATTTATCTTATTATAAATGAATTCTAAAAATGTTTAGATAGCAAACAATAAGAGAAAATAAGGCTAAGCCCTTTTTGTTTGTAGAGACAGGTTCTCACCATGTTGCTCAAGGTGGTTCAAACTCCTGGGCTCAAATGATTGATCCTCCCACCTTGGCCTCCCGAAATGCTGGAATTACAGGCAAGGGCCATCATACCCGGCCTCATCTCCCTTTCTGAGTCCCTCCTACCTCCCATGTGCACACTGCTTCTCCCAGCTCTACCTCTAGGAGTCTGCTCCACATTCCACCCTCCCTTAAAATCTAGATTTTAACTCGTCTTGGCCCTCAGTGCCCCATGCTGTCACTAATTTTAACTATTTGCACATTTGCTTTTTTTTTTTTTCTTGAGACGGAGGTTCACTCTGTCGCCATCCTGGAGCGCAGTGGCACAATCTCAGTTCACCGCAACCTCTGCCTCCTGGGTTCAAGCAATTATCTTACCTCAGCCTTTGGAGTAGCTGGGACTACAGGCCCACACCACCATGGCTGACTATTTTTTTTTTTTTTTTGAGACAGAGTTTCACTCTTGTTACCCAGGCTGGAGTGCAATGGCGCGATCTCGGCTCACTGCAATCTCCGCCTTCTGGGTTCAAGCAATTCTTCTGCCTCAGCCTCCTGAGTAGCTGGGACTACAGATGTGTGCCATCATGCCCAGCTAATTTTTGTACTTTTAGTAGAGACGGGGTTTCCACATATTGACCAGGATGGTCTCGATCTCTTGACCTTGTGATCCACCCGCCTCGGCCTCCCTAAATGCTGAGATTATAGGCGTGAGCCACTGCGCCTGGCCCTGACTAATTTTTGTATTTTTTAGTAGAGACAGGGTTTCACCATGTTGGCCAGGATGGTCTCAATCTTTGGATCTCATGATCCGCCTGCCTCAGCCTCCCAAAGTGCTGCAATTACAGGTGTCAGCCACCATGCCCAGCTGCACATTTGCATTTTAAAGTAAAGCCTGGGCCGGCCACATTGGTTCATGCCTGTGATCCCAGCACTTTGGGAAACCGAGGTGGGCGGATTGCCTGAGTTTAGGAGTTCAAAACCAGCCTGAGCAACAAGGCGAAACCTGCCCCTACTGAAAATGCAAAAAATTAGTTGGGCATGGTGGTGGGCCCCTGTAATCAGCTACTCGGGAGGCTGAAGCAGGAGAAACTGTTGAACCCAGGAGGCGAAGGTTGCAGGGAGCTGAGATCACACCACTGCACTTCAGCCTAGGTGACAGAGCAACACTCTGTCTCATAAATAAATAAAGCCTGTAGGCTGATGTGTTGGCTGGTAATCCCAGTATTTTTAGAGGCAAAGGTGGGAAGATCATTTGAGCTCAGGAGTTCCAGACCTAGCCTAGGCAACATAGCCAAGACACATCAGCTGGCACCCCCACCCTGCCATTTCCCAATCCCCATCTCTACAAAAAATAATAAAATAAAATAAAGCAAGTTTGTTGTTATTCAAGACCCAGAATCTTCTGTTTTGGAAGAAGCAAAGTGTGGTTAGAAGCACAAGCAGCTAAGTCTTGTGAAATATCAGCTACAAGGCTGGGTACAATAGCGCACACCTGTAATCTCAGCACTTTGGGAGGCCAAGGCAGGCAGATCACTTGAAGTCAGGAGTTCGGGACCAGCCTGGCCAACATGATGAACTGTTTCTACTAATAATAGAAAAATGAGCAGGGTATGGTGGTGGTCACCTGTAATCCCAGCTACTCAGGAGGCTGAGGCAGGAGAATGGCTTGAACCCAAGAGGCAGAGGTTGCAGTGAGCCAAGACTGTGCCAGTGCACTCCAGCCTGGGTGACAAGTAAGAGTCTGTCTTACAAAAAAGAAAAAAAAAAAAAAAACAACCAAGAAGTCACAGATTGTGAGAAGCACCATTTTATGTACCCCCTCAGAAAGAAAGGAAGGAAAAAAAAAGGTGCTGCCATATAAACAGCTGTAGTGCTTTCTCCCAGCATTGGATGTAAGATGCATCACAGTTTCTGAGGTATAAAAATATGAAAAAAAAAAAAAAAGTGCCCTCTGAATGAATGAATGAAATCCAGGCGTGGTATCTCACACCTGTAATCTCAGCACTTTGGAAGACCAAGGTGGTAGATCACTTGAGGCAGGAGTTCGAGACCAGCCAGGGCAACAGAGGGAAATCCTCGTCTCTACAAAGAATTTGAAAACTGGCCAGCCACGGTGGCTCACGCCTGTAATCCCAGCACTTTGGGAGGCTGAGGCAGGTGGATCACCTGAGGTTAGGAGTTTGAGACCAGCCTGGCCAATATGGTGAGACCCCATCTCTACTAAAAATACAAAATTAGCTGTGCGTGGTGGTGCATGCCTGTGGTCCCACCTACACAGGTGGCTGAGGCAGGAGAATCGCTTGAATTCAGGTGAGGTGACAGTGAGATGAGATCACTCCATTGCATTTCAGCCTGGGCAACAGAGGAAGAATCCATCTTAAAAAAAAAAAAAAATTGGGCCAGGCGTGGTGGCTCACGCCTATAATTTTTGAGAGGCCGAGGCGGGTGGATTACGAGGTCAAGAGATCGAGACCATCCTGGTCAACATGGTGAAACCCTGTCTCTACTAAAAATACAAAAAATTAGCTGGGCATGGTGGCGCACGCCTGCAGTCCCAGCTACTCGGGAGGCTGAGGCAGGAGAATTGTTTGAACCCAGAAGGCGAAGGTTGCGGTGAGCCGAGATCGTACCATTGCACTCCAGTCTGGGTAACAACAATGAAACTCCGTCTCAAAAAAAAAAAAAAAAAAAAAAAATCAGCCACGTGTGGTGGCACATACCTGTAGTCCCAGCTTCTAGCTTCCCGGGAGGCTGAGGTAGGAGGATTGCTTGATCCCTGGGGACAGAGCAGACCCTGTCTCAAAAAGAAAAAGAAAAAGAAAAAGAAAAAGAAAAAAGAAAGCAGGTACCATCATGGAATGTGGTCATTTGATCTAGTGGCTCTTACCATGAAGTCTGAGCCTTTAGCCTTGGTGTCTCCATCACCTGGATTACCCCAAACTTTCCCTCTCTGGGCCTGAATTTTCTCATGGACCAAATAAGCACAGAATGATGCCTTTCCTCTGGCCAGCTGGGAGGCCATAACACACTGAGAGGCAAGGGCTGCTTTGCTGCTCTCTGCTGCCCCCTGCTGCTACAGGGAGAGAATCGGATCTTGCGGATGACCCAGCACTCCTACTGATCTCTAATAGGCAATAAACCGGTGAATTTTTTTTCTTTTTTGAGATGGGGTCTTGCTCTGTCATCCAGGATGGAGAGCAGTAGTGTGATCACAGCTTACTGTAACCTCGAATGCCTGGACTCAAGCGATTTTCCCATCTCAGCCTCCTGAGTAGCTGGGACTACAGGTGTGTGCCACTACCCCTGGCTAATATCTATCTATCTATCTATATATATGTTTTTTTTGAGACGGTGTTTCGCTGTTGTTACCCAGACTGGAGTGCAATGGCATGATCTCAGTTCACTGCAACCTCTGCCTTCTGGGTTCAAGCAATTCTCCTGCCTCAGCCTCCCGAGTAGCTGGGACTACAAGGCGCGCACCACCATGCCCAGCTAATTTTTTTTTTTTTTTTGTATTTTTAGTAGAGACGGGGTTTCACCATGTTGACCAGGATGGTCTCGATCTCTTGACCTCGTGATCCACCTGCCTCGGCCTCCCAAAGTGCTGGGATTATAGGTGTGAGCCACCGCGCCTGGCCTCCCTGGCTAATATTTTTGTTTTTTGCCAAGATAGTGTCTCAGTATGTTGCCCAGGCTGGTCTCAAACTCCTGGCTCAAGCGACCCTCCCACCTGGACCTCCCTAAATGCTGCTGGGATTACAGGCATGAGCCACTCCTCATGGGCCCCCTTGTGATCTTAAACGTTGTGCCAGGCTCTTCACATTCCATCCTCAGCATCCGGGTTTCCAATGTGTACCACACAGCTAAGTCAATCTCTTGGACGATTTGGTTAACTCGAGTTTCCTTTCTCAAGCTCAGCGTTCTCATCTGTTCAATGGAGATGATAAACCCTGACCCACTTTTCTCTAGGTGGATGGGAATAAAGATCCACTGATAATAAAGATATAAAATTGCCACCCAAAAGTGGGGGGGTCCCCTTTATACTCTGGGAGGAGGAAGAGAAAGAAGGCTGAGGATGTTGAGAAGTCAGTCTTGGCAGCCTCAATTTCATCAAGTATAAAACAGGATAAATAACATGTTGCATTTGGGATTTATTTTTCTCAGTCACCCAGCCTGGAGTGCACTGGTCCAATCACGCTCATGGCAGCCTTGACCTCCTGGGCTCAGGTGATGCTCTTGCCTCAGCTTCCCAAGTTGCTGGTACCACAGGCATGCACTACTATGCCCAGCTAATTTTTATTTTTATTTTGAGACGGAGTTTCGCTCTTGTTACCCAGGCTGGAGTGCAATGGCGTGATCTGGGCTCATTGCAACCTCCGCCTTCTGGGTTCAGGCAATTCTCCCGCCTCAGCCTCCTGAGTAGCTGGGATTACAGGCACGCGCCACCATGCCCAGCTAATTTTTTGTATTTTTAGTAGAGACAGAGTTTCACCATGTTGACCAGGATAGTCTCGATCTCTTGACCTTGTGATCCACCCGCCTCGGCCTCCCAAAGTGCTGGGATAACAGGCGTGAGCCACATGCCCAGCAATTTTTATTTTGTTTATTGTTATTATTTTTAATAGAGATGAGGTCTCACTTGCCCAGGCTGGTCTTGAACTCCTGAGCTTAAGTGATCCTCCTGACTTGGCCTCCCAAAGTGCTAGGATTACAGGTGTGAGCCACTGTACCTGGCATTATTATTATTTGTAGATATGAGGTCTCACTACCTTCAGCCCAACCTGGTATCAAACTCCTAGACTCAAGTGATCCTCCCACCTTGGCCTCCCAAAGTGCTGGGATTACAAGTGTAAGCCACTGCACCTGGCTGCATTTAGGATTGTTGAAAGACCAAAAAGAAAACGTAGATACTCAGTGGCACACAGTGGGCTCAGAAAACAATACCCTAAAATGAAGGTCTTGGCCGAGCCTGGTGGCTCACACCTGAAATCCCAGCACTTTGGGAGGCCAAGACAGGCAAATCACCTGAGGTCAAGAGTTCGAGACCAGCCTGGCCAACATGGTGAAACCTTGTGTCTACTAAAAGTGCAAAAATTAGCCAGGCATCGTGGCAGGCACCTGTAAGACAAGCTCCTCAGGAGGCTGAAGCAGGAGAATGGCTTGAACCCAGGAGGCAGAGGTTGCAGTGAGCTGAGATCACACCATTGCACTCCAGTCTCCAGGGAGACAAGACTAAGACTTTGTCTCAAAAAAAAAAAAAAATAAATAAATAAAATAAAAGAAGGTCTCAGCAGTCTGAGTCTCAGCCTCAGCAGTAAAAAGTTTTTTGTGACTCTCTCCTCCTGTCTCTCAGTCCCATTCTCCCTTGAGACATATACACTAGAATCTCTCTTCCCCGAGGCAGGTCATAGAAACCAGAAGCCCTTTTCCCCAAAGCCAGCCGACAAGCCTAAAAATATTACTCTAATTTTCCCTCTGTCCTATCTGTAAAAACTGGCCATAAAGAAATTACCTGACCTACTTTGTTTGACTGTTGGTCATAAGATCCCCATTATTCAGGCCAGGTGCAGTGGCTCATGCCTGTAATCCCAGCACTTTGGGAGCCCGAGGCGGGCGGCTCATGAGGTCAGGAGATCAAGACCATATTGGCCAACATGGTGAAACTCTGTCTCTACTAAAAATACAAAATTCTTCAATAAACTAGGTGTTGATGGAATGTATAAAAAAATACAAAATTCTTGAGTTAATTTTTGTATTAAAAAAAAGAAAGAATATAATACAAAAATTAGCTGGGCATGGTGGCGAACGCCTGTAGTCCCAGCTACTTGGGAGGCTGAGGCAGGAGAATCGCTTGAACCCAGGAGTCAGAGGTTGCAGTGAGCAGAGATTGAGCCACTGCACTCCAGCCTGGTGACAAATCCAGACTCCATCTCAAAAAAAGGGGGGGCAGTTCATTAAGTATTAATTTATATGATCACAAGGTCCCACGATAAGCTGTCTGCAAGCTGAGGAGCAAGGAGAGCCAGTTCATGTCCCAAAACTGAAGACCTTGGTGTGTAATGTTTCAGGGCAGGAAACATCCAGCATGGTAGAAAGATGTAGGATAGGAAGCTCAGCCCATCTCTCCTTTTCACATTTTTCTGTCTGCTTTATATTCCCTGGAAGCTGATTAGATTTTACTCACCAGATTAAATGTGGATCTGCCTTCCCCAGCCCACTAACTCAAATATTAATCTCTTTTGGCAACACCCACACAGACACACCCAGAATTAATACTTTGTATCCCTCAATCCAATCAAGTTGACATTCAGTATTAACCATCACAAGTCCATCCATTATCAACTTGAACCCATATGCATCTTCTGAGATCATACATAATCTTCAAATAAAGACAGTAATGAGGTCATAATTATGCCTAACAGTGCAACTATCCTTCATACAACTGGAAATGCACCAATCCCGGCCCAAATATGATTACATAAAGTTAACAACGCTTAAATGCTGATATGAAGTCAATAAATCTTACGTCACATGATAAAGGAAATAAAATGAGGATATTTTCTTAGTACAAGTGTATACATGCACTAACATGTTTTTAACAAAAGGAGGAAATACTCATGACAATTACATTCCTCATTTCTGTAGCTGGTCACGTGGCTGTAGCTAGTACTGACTACCTTCTTCTCCTACCCATTCTGTATTTCCATTGCCTTCAGCAAGCACCTCAACAGGTTGTGGGTTTTTTTCCCGGTGGAGTGACACAAACTTTCATTCCTGAAGGGTCTGGACCATTTGTGGTCCTGCCTGAATGGGGCTGATGTAGTTTCCCATTGACCTTAACCACAGGGTGTGGTAATTCTAAGAGATGCCCTGATGGTTCTCCTGTATTCCATGCATGCTCTTCCTTACCTCCATTATGGAGTAGTAGGTTGACTTTATCTTGATACTCTGGGCCAATCACCCCAGCCAACGCTGTGACTCCCATTTTAGCCTGTTGACTTAAAGGTAGGCGGAGCCCAAAGTGTCCAGGTAGCATCTTAACTTCTAGTTTAATGGAATCGTTGTTGTGTCTGTTGGTGGCAGCATTCCTCTCTCTGAAACTAAGATCTCCAGGCCAGCAGAACATAATTTTTGTGGGAAAAGGAAGCAAAAATTTTGCTAGTAGATCACTAGGGATGATGGTGAGTGGTGCCCACTCCCACTCCCACTTCCACCCTTTACTCCTGGACTCGTGAATCCTGACTATGGGAGAAACAGTACCATATGTTGGATGCTGATTCAGAGCATACACAGTCTGCTGGAGAACTTTGCTCCAGCTCTGCAAAGTATTGTCACCTAGTTGGTATTGTAATCGTGTCTTCAAAAGGCCATTCCACCATTCTATCAATCTGCTTCAGGATGATGAGGAATATGGTAAGACCAGTGAATTCCATGAGCATGAGCCCACTGTCGCACTTCTTTAGCCATAAAGTGGGTGCCCTGGTCAGAGGCAATGCTGTGTGGAATACCATGATGGTGGATAAGGCATATCCATGATGGTGGATAAGGCATTCCGTGAGCCCACAGATGGGAGTCTTGGCAGAAGCATTGGGTGCAGGATAGGCAAACCCATATCTGGAGTAAGTGTCCATTCCAGTGAGGACAAACCTCTGCCCTTTCTATGATGGAAGAGGTCAAATATAATCAACCTGCCACCAGGTAGCTGGCTGATCACCCCAAGGAATGGTGTCATATTGAGGGCTCAGTGTTGGTCTCTGCTGCTGGCAAATTGGGCATCCAGCAGTGGCCACAGCCAGGTCAGCCTTGGTGAGTGGAAGTCCATGTTGCTGAGCCCATGTGTAATCTCCATCCCTGCCACCATGGCCACTTTGTTCCTGAGCCCATTGGACAATGACAGAGGTGGCTGGAGAAAGAAACTGAGTGATGTCCACAGAACGGGTCATGCTATCAACTTGATTATTAAACTTCTCCTCTGCTGAGGTCACCAAGCACTCACATGGGATACAAATATCTTCACAGTTTCTGACCACTCAGAGAGGTCCATCCACAAACCTCTTCCCCAAATTTCTTTGTCACCAATTTTCCAATCATGCTTCTTCCAAGTCCCTGACCATCTAGTCAACCATTGGCTATAGCCCATGAATCAATATGTAATCGCACATCTAGCCATTTCTCCTTCCCTGCAAAGTGCACAGTCAAGTACACTGCTCAAAGTTCTGCCCACTAAGATTTCCCTTGGGCCAGGTGCGGTGGCTCATGCCTGTAATCCCAGCACTTTGGGAGGACGAGGTGGGCGGATCACCTGAGGTCAGGAGTTCGAGACCAGCCTGGCCAACATGGAGAAACCCCATCTCTTTAAAAAGAAAAAAAATTTCCCTTTACCACTGTCCTTCAGGGATGTCCTAGAAAGGGGCTGTGGTGCTACAGCTGTCCACTTTTGGGTGGTGCCTGTATATCATGCACCACTTCCATTTGATGATGGAATGCTGCTGTGCATGATCCACTTTATGGCTAGATGGGTCAGAAAGCACCCAGTTCATGATAAGCAGTTAAGGTCACATGGTGATTTCGTGACCCATAGTTAAATGTGCAGTTTCCACCAAGCCCAGTAACAGGCCAAAAGCTATTTCTCAAAAGTAAGGTATTTATCTGCAGAAGATGGCGGGCCTCCCTCCAAAATCCTAGAGGCCTCTGCTGTGATTGACCTATGGGGGCTGCCAAAGGCTCCACACAGCATCCCTCTCTGCTGCTGACACCTCAAGTACATTGGATCTGCTGGGTCACATGGCCCAGTGGCAGAGCAGCCTGGACCTGCTGCAGAGCCTTCTGTTCTGAACCCCACTTGAAACTGACAGCCTTTCAGGTCACTCAGTGAATAAGGTGGAGTAACACACCCACATGAGGAATCAGTTTCCTCCAAAATACAAACAGGCAAACTAGATGTTGTGCCTCTTTCTTGGTTGTAGGAGGGGCCAAATTAAGCAACTTATTCTTTACCTTAGAAGGAATATCTCCCAAGGCCCCACACCAGCGGACGCCTAGAAATTTTACTGAGGTAGGCGGGGCAAGGTGGCTCACACCTATAATCACAGCATTTTGAGAGGCCGAGGTGGGTGGATTATGAGGTCAAGAGATCGAGACCATTCTGGCCAATATGGTGAAACCCTGTCTCTAACTAAAATAAATTTTAAAAAAATTAGGTGGGCGTGGTGGCACACACCTGTAGCCCCAGCTATTTGGGAGGCTGAGGCAGGAGAATCACTTGAACCCGGGAGGTGGAGGCTGCAGTGAGCAGAGATTGCACCCTGCACTCCAGCCTGGCAACAGAGGGAGACTCTGTGTCAAAAATGAACAAATACATAAAAATAAATTTTACTGAGGTAGAAAGTCTCTGAGTTTTAGACTTATCTCCCATCCTGTGGCATGCAAATTTCTTACCAATAAGTCCAGTGTTTTTGCCACTTCTTGCTCACTGGATCCAATAAGCATGATGTCATCATGTAATGACCAGTGTGATATCTTGCAGAAGTGAAAAGTGATCAAGGTGTCTTCAATTAAGATTATGACATACAGCTGGAGAGTTGATACATCCCTCAGGTAGGACAGTAAACATATACTGCTGGCCTTGCCAGCTGAAGGCAAATTGCTTCTAGTGGGCCTTACTGCAGACAGGAATGGAGAAAAAGGCATTTGCCAAGTCAATGGCTGCACACCAGATACCAGGAAATGTGTTAATTTGCTCAAGCAATGAAACCACATCTGGTACAGCAGCTGTAATTAGAGTCACCACTTGGTTAAGCTTATGATAATCCACTGTCATTCTCCAGGATCCATCTGTCTTTTGCACAGGCCAAACGGGAGAGTTGAACGGGGATGAGGTGTGTCTTTTTTTTTTTAAGACGGGGTCTCACCATGTTGGTCAGGCTGGTCTTGAACTCCCAACCTCAGGTGATCCGCCTGCCTTGGCCTCCAAAGTGCTTGGATTATAGGTGTGAGCCACCGTGCCCGGCTGAGGTGCGTCTTTCAAGTCCATGATGGTGGCACTAATCTCTGCAATCCCTCCAGGGATGTGATATTGTTTTTGATTTAGTATTTTTCTAGAAAGAGGCAGCTCTAATGACTTCCATTTGGCCTTTCCCACCATAGTAGCCCTCACCCTACCAGTCAGGGAGCCAATGTGGGGGTTCTGCCAGCTGCTAAGTATGCCTATGCCAATTATGCATTCTGGTACTGGGGGAATGACCACAGAATGAGTCTGGGGACCCACTGGACCCACTGTAAGTTGGACGTGAGCTAAAACTCCAGATGACCTCCATAAGCCGTACTTTTAACTGGAGGACCACAATGACGTTTTGGGTCCCCTGGAATCAACATCAGTTCAGAGCCAGTGTCCAGTAGTCCCTGAAATGTCTGATCATTTCTCTTTCCCCAGGGCACAGTTACCCTGGTAAAATGCTGGAGGTCTTCTTATGGAAGAATGGGAGAAAGATTCACTGGATAAATTGTCAGTAAACGGCTGGGTGCTGAAGTTCATGCCTGTAATCCAAACACTTTGGGAGGCTGGGGTGGGCAGATCATGAGGTCGAAAGATGGAGACCATCCTGGTCAACATGGTGAAACCCTGTCTCTACTAAAAATACAAAAAATTAGCTGGGTATGGTGGTGCGCGCCTATAATCCCAGCTACTCAGGAGGCTGAGGCAGGAGAATTGCCTGAACCCAGGAGGCGGAGGTTGCAGTGAGCCGAGATTGCACCATTGCACTCCAGCCTGGGTAACAAGAGTGAAACTCCATCTCAAAAAAAAAAAAAAAAAATGCAGGTGCTAAGGCCAGGCGCGGTGGCTCAAGCCTGTAATCCCAGCACTTTGGGAGGACAAGATGGGTGGATCATGAGGTCAGAAGTTCAAGACAAGCCTGACCAAGATGGTGAAACCCCATTTCTATTTAAAAAAAAAAAATGCAGGTGCTGCCCTCACAAATCTATTTCACAAGGCATTGATCAATGGTATAGCTTCTGGACCCTCCCAGCTGGGATGAGTAGGTCTAAAGTGACTAATCCACTCCACCATCCCAATCTCCCTAAGCCTTTGGATCTCTTCCTCAACATTAAACCTCGGGAGATCAGGCATTTCCAGCTTCCTCACAGTGGGCAATCATTTGCCATCATTTAGCCCCTATTTCGGCTAACCAAGCAAATAAACTACTAGAACCTTTTTTTGAGGGGGACGGATTACAGGCTTGAGCTACCACACCTGGCCTCAATTATTTTAATCTTTGAATAACTTCAGAAGTCTGGGGTTCCTTTTTTCTTTTTTTTTGAGACGGAGTCTCCCTCTGTAACACAGGCTGGAATGCAGTGATCTTGGCTCACTGCAACCTCCACCTCCCGGGTTCAAGCAATTCTGCCTCAGCCTCTTGAGTAGCTAGGATTACAGGCATGAGCCATCATAACCAGCTAATTATTTTTATATTTTTAGTAGAGATGAGGTTCCACCATGTTTGCCAGACTCCTCTCCTGGACTCAGGCAATCTACCGGCCTTGGCCCCCCAAAGTGCTGAGTGCTGGAATTACAGGTGTGAACCACCCTCCCGGCCACCATCCACGTTCACGGCAGAGCCCAGGATGGTATTCTGTAGAAAGATCCTCGTTTGGGGTCTTGTTCGCTTTTGAACCCACTCCAGAAAATCTCTTGTTCTTTTTCCCGGCACTCCACGACACTGCTTTCGTCAAGGTTCCTAAATCCAATGGCTACTTGTCAAGCTTCAACTTCCTTGACCCATCAACAGCTTTCCACATAGTTGAGCGTTCCCTGGATCCAGACATACCTTCTGGGCTTGGTTTCCGGAACACGTAGCCCTCCTGGTTTTCCTTCTGCCAGTTCCTCCTTGATTTGGAGAGCCCCAGGGCTCATTCTTCACCCCTCTGCTGCCTTCCGGCTACACATTCTTTCTGGTTGGGAGGCACTCCTCCAGACTCATGGTCTCCAAAGAGTCCCAGCCTGGAGTCCAGAATGGCACATCCAGCGGCCTGGCTGACACCTCTGCTTGGCCGTCTGGCTTCCCGCCTCTCTAGCTCGTCCTCTCCAAAACCGATCAGGACATCCCGCGCCCTCCCCCACTCCCTACTCCCAACCCCCCAGTCCCCCAATCCCGAAGCCACAAACCTAGTCCTCGCCCAACTCTGAATGCGGCAGTCGCTCTGGCCTACACCCTTGGAGCCACCCTCCACTCCTTTCTCTCACCCCCATCCCAACTCTCCGCAAAGGCCGTCAGCTCTGCTTTCAGAGTACAGCCAGCATCTGGCCACCTCTCGGCCCCCGCACTGCCCCACCCGGGCCCAGGCCCTCGCTGCCTTCCCGTTTCTCTGCCCAGGCCCCAGTAGCCGGTCCGAACTCTCGCGTTCCCAGGGAGGTGGTGGTCGCGCTCACGGCGCAACCGCCCATCCTCAGGGCGCCCCCTCCGAGGGAGGGGAGCCCACGAGGCCCGGCCAGATCCGACGCCCTCCGCGGTCACATCCCAGACCCCTGCCCCTCCCGCCCAGGCCCCCGCCCCTCCCTCGCCCCGTCCTGACCTGCGTCAGGCGAGGAGGCGGTGAGAGGAATCCGCGTCCCAAGAAAAGAGGCAGCTTTCCCTACACGGCACGGGACACGGTCCGTGCACAGATGCCACGGGAGGCGCGGGCGCTGGGGAGAATCCTTGCTGGGCCCTCGCCGTCCACGCGCCGCCTCCCTACATCCGGTATCTGGTGGTCAGCCTTCTGCCTGGCAGAGGGAAATGAGCCCCCAGTCCAGCAGGTACGAGGCTGGTCTCCCCACCCGATGGTGACGAACTAAAGACCCAGCGCAGCCTGGTCTCTTATGATGATGCCTTGCGACCTCGTCTTTCTCCAGGAAAACGTGGACCGCTCTCCGCCAACAGCTCTTTTCCACAGACCCATCTTGCCTTCGCCCCGCAGTCTCTTTGGGTTCTGTCTTTTGGCTGGATTGACCCGAACAAGGAAGTCGCCCCCAGCGGAGCCCCGGCCCTTGATGCGGAGGCGGCCAGGGGGCGGAGTGAAACGAGGTGATCACGCCTCCTGGGGGAGAGGGCGGGGCATGCAAATTTGAAATGAAAGCCCGGAAACGCGGGAATAGCAAGGGTATAAGATTTCTCTTTTAAAACGTGGAGAATAAAAAAATCAGCCCGAGTGTGTAATGGCGCGAATAGCGATGTGGATGTGACAACGAGAATGAGGCGAGGAGCGAGGCTGGGGCTCTCACCGCGACTGTAATGTGGATGACGGCGGGACGGTGACGGCGGGGACGAGAACGACAGCATCGCTTCTCGGCCTTTTGGCTAAGATCAAGTGTAGTATCTGTTCTTATCAGTTTAATATCTGATACGTCCTCTATCCGAGGACAACATATTAAATGGATTTTTGGCGCAAGGAATTGGAATAGGAGCTTGCTCCATCTTCTCCACGCATCGACCTGGTATTGCAGTACTTCCAGGAACGGTGCACCCCCTCGAGGGTAAACTGCTGTGTTCCTGAAAATAGACTACTTCCTGTTACGTCTTTAAGTTCTTCCCCAGTAAACTTTTCTGCTTGGCGGTGAGTGAAGGTTCTCTGATGAGGAAAGGCTGCAGTGTTATTCTGTTTTGGACTTCAACTATTCGTTGCTGTTAATGTAACACACCAGTTTCGGACTCATGCAGCTAAAACGTTAAGAAAAGAAATTACTTAGGTAGCAAGCGATTTTCTTTAGTCTTCCCCGTTATCTAACGTTCCGGTTACTTCTGTTCTTAGGGTTCTTTTCTCTCCTTTTTCTTCATGTCAAGTCTCGCTTTGTTGCCCAAGCTCGAGTGGAGGTGGCGCGATCTCCGCTCATTCTAACTTCCAGTTCCCGGGTTTAGGCTATTCTCCCGCCTCGGCCTCTCCACTACTTGGGACTACAGGCATGCACCACCGCGCCCGGGTAACTTTTCTCCCTCAAAAATATAAACAACGAAAAATAGAAATACAACTGGACAGCTCCAGTTCTGGAATACAACTTGGCACATATGAGGGGCTCAGACAATACGTGCCATGGGCCAAGCCCTGTGGAGAACCACCCAGACAGGGCCCTGCGGTCAAGTTCATGCTGTATCTCCTTTTCCTTGGATGTTGTGAGAATAGGGAGCCATGGAGGGCTTGGGAGGCAGAGAAGGGATGAACTTCCTCGGCTAGTGCACAAAGTAACTCCCCTATCCCCAACCAGAGTCTGCAGCTGCCGCTGCCTCCCCAGGCCTCTCCAACTCTAGTCCCCAATAAGGCTGGCCCAGAACAGGAATAGAGTGGCCCACAGCTTCTTCGAGGACAGAGAGGGTGGCTGCAGCTAAACCTGGCTTGGCAGGTGGCTCACTGAGGCAGGGCAGAGCTTCAGCTGGGGGTAGGGCCTGGGGGCCAGACACCTGGGTTTCTGAGCTTCCCTGGCTCTGCCTCACTCTCTCGTGGCCTCAGGAGGGGCTGGAGCCTCGCTGAGCCTCTGTAACCTCCAGGAGAAGCCCGCTGCCCTAGGCATGAAGATACACAAGTTCTGATAAACATTGTATAGCCGATGTATATATAGACCCTCCCACCTGGTTTCCAAAAGGATTTGCAACAGCTTTCACAAGAGGCAAAGAAATGAGCATTGACAGTGAGCCAGGGTTTACACATGGGGCCCTCACGTCACAGGCCTGGGGGACTAGAACAGGGATAAGAAGATAGAATCCAGATCCCTCCAGGAATCGCATGTGTATGAGAGTGAGCTCCCCATCAGAGCAGCTATGCAAACAGAGGCCAGTGTAGTGTGAATCTCCCCGAAGCTGGAGTCCAGTGTAGTGTGATCTTGGATCACTGCAATCTCCGCCTCCCGGGTTCAAGCTATTCTCCTGCCTCAGCCTCTCTAGTAGCTGGGACTTAATACAGACGCTTGTCACCACGCTTAGCTAATTTTTGTATTTTTAGTAGAGGCGGGGTTTCACCATGTTCCTCAGGCTGGTCTTGAACTTCTGGGCTCAAGTGGTCTACCCGCCTCAGCCTCTCAAAGTGCTGGGATTACAGGCGAGAGCCAGAGAGCCACTATGCCAGCCTCAGGAAGGTTTTCTTTTTCTTTCTTTTTTTTTTTAAGTAGAGACGGGGTTTCACCATGTTGACCAGGATGGTCTCGATCCCTTGACCTAGTGATCCACCCGCCTCGGCCTCCCAAGCTGCCCAAGGCCTTCCCCTGGCACGGGCGAACAGGGCCTCCTCAGAGCACACTGGGACACCCAGTCCTGCCCGCCACCTTTACGGGTGTCATTTCATCTTTTGATTTTTAAAAATTTATCCTGTTGATTTTTTTCTTTTGCTTTCTGGGTTTGGCTTTTCTTGCATGGTTTGCAGCTGATCAATTCTCCCCCATCCCCTAAGGCACCAGCAGGCAGAGCCTCACACTGCTCCAGCTGGGGTCTAGTGGGAGGGGCCCAAGTCTCTGCTCAGCGAAGTGCAAGGGGAGCCTTCCAGCTTACTCTCCTTGAGGACTGGCTCCATAGGGGCTATGGATTTGCTTTGGTGGTGTTTTAAAAAAAAAGAAAATATATTTTTTTGAAAAAAGGACTGCCCATCCCGGGTCCTTTTCTGTTGGGTTGGGGCAGGTACCTGGTTGCTGTTTTAATTAAAAAAAGATAAGGACTAAAGGTTGTGTGAGTCTACGTGACACCTGCGAGCCCCACTCTTACTCGGGGAAGGTTGTGGTGCCTTGAGGGACCCTTGCCTCTGGGCTAGGGCCAGGGTGGTGTGTTCAGGGGAGGGAGTGGCTCACACTTGTAATCACAGCACATTGGGAGGCCAAGGTGGGAGGATCGCTTGAGCCCAGGAGCTTGAGACCAGCTGGGGTGACATAGCGACACCCTATCTCTACAAAAAAGCCAGGTGTGGTCGTGCATGTCTGTAGTCCCAACTACACCAGGAGCTGAAGTGGGAGGACAGTTTGAGCCCAGGAGTTTGAGGCTGCAATGAGTGGTGATCACCACTGCACTCCAGCCTGGGTGACAGATTGAGACCCTGTCTTGATTCAAAAAAAGAAAAAAGAAGAACAAATCACCTAGTTTGTGGTATTTTGTTATAGCAACAATGAAACTGATGAAGACAGGTCCCCAACGCCAGCATTATCTCATCCTGGCTTACTTGTGGAGAAGGGCTGTGGTGGGCAGGCAGGACCAGTCATCTCATCTTCCAACATGGGCTTCACATCTGACCACACCTCTCCCTGATGTACCAGTCCCCTCAACCATAGCCCCACCAGGGCCTGCTGGCCTCTGCTTGCATAGCTGCTCTGATGGGGAGCTCACTCTCATACACATTCGATTCCTGGAGGGATCTGGGTTCTATCTTCTTTTTTTTTTTTTTTTTTTTAATTTTTCATTGGATTATAGGTTTTGGGGTACATGACCAGAGCATGCAAGACAGTTGCGTAGGTACACACATGGCAGTGTGCTTTGCTTTTCTTCTCCCCTTCACCCTCATTTGGCATTTCTCCCCAGGCTATCCCTCCCCACCTCCCCCTCCCACTGGCCTTCCCCTTTTCCCCCCAATAGACCCCACTGTTTAGTACTCCCCTTTCTGTGTCCATGTGTTCTCATTTTTCATCACCCACCTATGAGTGAGAATATGCGGTGTTTCATTTTCTGTTCTTGTGTCAGTTTGCTGAGGATGATGTTTTCCAGATTCATCCATGTCCCTACAAACGACACGAACTCATCATTTCTGATTGCTGCATAATATTCCATGGTGTATATGTGCCACATTTTTCCAATCCAGTCTATTATCAATGGGCATTTGGGTTGATTCCGGGTCTTTGCTATTGTAAACAGTGCTGCAATGAACATTCGTGTACATGTGTCCTTATAGTAGAATGATTTATAGTCTTTTGGATATATACCCAGTAATGGGATTGCTGGGTCAAATGGAATTTCTACTTCTAAGGCCTTGAGGAATCGCCACACCGTCTTCCACAATGGTTGAACTAATTTACACTCCCACCAACAGTGTAAAAGTGTTCCTTTTTCTCCACATCCTCTCCAGCATCTGTTGTCTCCAGATTTTTTAATGATCGCCATTCTAACTGGCGTGAGATGGTATCTCAATGTGGTTTTGATTTGCATCTCTCTGATGACCAGTGACGCTGAGCATTTTTTCATATGATTGTTGGCCTCATATATGTCTTCTTTCGTAAAGTGTCGGTTCATATCCTTTGCCCACTTTTGAATGGGCTTGTTTGTTTTTTTCCTGTAAATCTGTTTGAGTTCTTTGTAAATTCTGGATATCAGCCCTTTGTCAGATGGGTAGACTGCAAAAATTTTTTCCCATTCTGTTGGTTGCCGATCCACTCTAGTGACTGTTTCTTTTGCCGTGCAGAAGCTGTGGAGTTTCATTAGGTCCCATTTGTCTATTTTGGCTTTTGTTGCCAATGCTTTTGGTGTTTTGTTCATGAAGTCCTTGCCTACTCCTATGTCCTGGATGGTTTTGCCTAGATTTCCTTCTAGGGTTTTTATGGTGCCAGGTCTTATGTTTAAGTCTTTAATCCATCTGGAGTTAATTTTAGTGTAAGGTGTCAGGAAGGGGTCCAGTTTCTGCTTTCTGCACATGGCTAGCCAGTTTTCCCAACACCATTTGTTAAACATGGAATCCTTTCCCCATTGCTTGTTTTTGTCGGGTTTATCAAAGATTGTATAGTTGTATGTATGTTGTGTTGCCTCCGGTGCCTCTGTTTTGTTCCATTGGTCTATATCTCTGTTTTGGTACCAGTACCATGCTGTTTTGATTACTGTAGCCTTGTAGTCTAGTTTGAAATCCGGTAGTGTGATGCCCCCCGCTGTGTTCTTTTTGCTTAGAATTGACTTGGCTATGCGGGCTCTCTTTTGGTTCCATATGAAGTTCATGGTGGTTTTTTCCAGTTCTGTGAAGAAAGTCAATGGTAGCTTGATGGGTATAGCATTGATTCTGTAAATTACTTTGGGCAGTATAGCCATTTTCACGATGTTAATTCTTCCTAACCATGAACATGGAATGTTTCTCCATCTGTTTGTGTCCTCTCTGATTTCGTTGAGCAGTGGTTTGTAGTTCTCCTTGAAGAGGTCCCTTAGGTTCCTTGTGAGTTGTATTCCAAGGTATTTTATTCTTTTTGTAGCAATTGCGAATGGCAGTTCGCTCTTGATTTGGCTTTCTTTAAGTCTGTTATTGGTGTAGACGAATGCTTGTGATTTTTGCACATTGATTTTATATCCTGAGACTTTGCTGAAGTTGCTTATCAGTTTCAGGAGTTTTTGGGCTGAGGCGATGGGGTCTTCTAGGTATACTATCATGTCGTCTGCAAATAGAGACAATTTGGCTTCCACCTTTCCTATTTGAATACCCTTTATTTCTTTTTTTTGCCTGATTGCTCTGGCTGGAACTACCAGTACTATATTGAATAGGAGTGGTGAGAGAGGGCATCCTTGTCTAGTGCCAGATTTCAAAGGGAATGCTTCCAGTTTTTGCCCATTCAGTATGATATTGGCTGTTGGTTTGTCATAAATAGCTTTTATTACTTTGAGATACGTTCCATCGATACCGAGTTTATTGAGGGTTTTTAGCATAAAGGGCTGTTGAATTTTGTCAAATGCCTTCTCTGCGTCAATTGAGATAATCATGTGGTTTTTGTTTTTGGTTCTGTTTATGTGATGAATTACGTTGATAGACTTGCGTATGTTGAACCAGCCTTGCATCCCTGGGATGAATCCTACTTGATCATGATGAATAAGTTTTTTGATTTGCTGTTGCAATCGGCTTGGCAATATTTTATTGAAGATTTTTGCATCTATGTTCATCATGGATATTGGCCTGAAGTTTTCTTTTCTCGTTGGGTCTCTGCCGGGTTTTGGTATCAGGATGATGTTGGTCTCATAAAATGATTTGGGAAGGATTCCCTCTTTTTCGATTGTTTGAAATAGTTTTAGAAGGAATGGTACCAGCTCCTCCTTGTGTGTCTGGTAGAACTCGGCTGTGAACCCATCTGGACCTGGGCTTTTTTTGTGTGGTAGGCTCTTAATTGCTGCCTCAACTTCAGACCTTGTTGTTGGTCTATTCATAGTTTCAGCTTCCTCCTGGTTTAGGCTTGGGAGGACACAGGAGTCCAGGAATTTATCCATTTCTTCCAGGTTTACTAGTTTATGCGCATAGAGTTGTTTGTAATATTCTCTGATGATGGTTTGAATTTCTGTGGAATCTGTGGTGATTTCCCCTTTGTCATTTTTTATTGCATGTATTTGGTTGTTCTCTCTTTTATTTTTAATCAATCTGGCTAGTGGTCTGTCTATTTTGTTGATCTTTTCAAAAAACCAGCTCTTGGATTTACTGATTTTTTGAAGGGTTTTTTGTGTCTCAATCTCCTTCAGCTCAGCTCTGATCTTAGTTATTTCTTGTCTTCTGCTGGGTTTTGAGTTTTTTTGATCTTGCTCCTCTAGCTCTTTCAATTTTGACGATAGGGTGTCAATTTTGGATCTCTCCATTCTCCTCATATGGGCACTTATTGCTATATACTTTCCTCTAGAGACTGCTTTAAATGTGTCCCAGCGGTTCTGGCACGTTGTGTCTTCGTTCTCATTGGTTTCGAAGAACTTCTTTATTTCTGCCTTAATTTCGTTGTTTACCCAGTCAACATTCAAGAGCCAGTTGTTCAGTTTCCATGAAGCTGTGCGGTTCTGGGTCTGTTTCTGAATTCTGAGTTCTAACTTGATTGCACTATGGTCTGAGAGGCTGTTTGTTATGATTTCAGTTGTTTTGCATTTGCTGAGGAGTGCTTTACTTCCAATTATGCGGTCAATTTTAGAATAGGTGTGATGTTGTGCTGAGAAAAATGTATATACTGTGAATTTGGGGTGGAGAGTTCTGCAAATGTCTCTCAGGTTTGCTTGTTTCAGGTCTGAGTTCAAGCCCTGGATATCCTTGTTGATTTTCTGTCTGGTTGATCTGTCTAGTATTGACAGTGGAGTGTTAAAGTCTCCCACTATTATTGTGTGGGAGTCTAAGTCCTTTTGTAAGTCATTAAGAACTTGCCTTATGTATCTGGTTGCTCCTGCATTGGGTCCATATATGTTTAGGATCGTTAGCTCTTCTTGTTGTATGGATCCTTTTACCATTATGTAATGGCCTTCTTTGTCTCTTTTGATCTTTGTTGCTTTAAAGTCTATTTTATCAGAGATGAGAATTGCAACTCCTGCTTTTTTTTGCTTTCCATTAGCTTGGTAAATCTTCCTCCATCCCTTTATTTTGAGGCTTTGTGTATCCTTGCATGTGAGATGGGTTTCCTGGATACAGCACACTGATGGGTTTTGGCTTTTTATCCAATTTGCCAGTCTGTGTCTTTTGATTGGTGCATTTAGTCCATTTACATTTAGGGTTAATATTGTTATGTGTGAATTTGATACTGCCATTTTGATGCTACGTGGCTGTTTTGCCTGTTAGTTGTTGTAGATTCTTCATTATGTTGAAGCTCTTTGGCATTCAGTGTGATTTTGGAATGGCTGGTACTGGTTGATCCTTTCTATGTGTAGTGCCTCTTTTAGGAGCTCTTGTAAAGCAGGCCTGGTGGTGACAAATCTCTGAGTACTTGCTTGTTCGCAAAGGATTTTATTTTTCCTTCACTTCTGAAGCTCAGTTTGGCTGGATATGAAATTCTGGGTTGAAAGTTCTTTTCTTTAAGAATGTTGAATATTGGCCCCCACTCTCTTCTGGCTTGTGTTTCTGCTGAGAGATCTGCTGTGAGTCTGATGGGCTTCCCTTTGTGGGTGACCCGACCTTTCTCTCTGGCTGCCCTTAGTATTCTCTCCTTTATTTCAACCCTGTTGAATCTGACGATTATGTTCCTTGGGGTTGCTCTTCTTGCGGAATATCTTTGTGGTGTTCTCTCTATTTCCTGCAATTGAGTGTTGGCCTGTCTTGCTAGGTGGGGGAAATTTTCCTGGATGATGTCCTGAAGAGTATTTTCCAGCTTGGATTCATTCTCTTCGTCCCCTTCTGGTACACCTATCAAACGTAGGTTAGGTCTTTTCACATAGTCCCACATTTCTTGGAGACTTTGTTCATTCCGTTTTGCGCTTTTTTCTCTGATCTTGGTTTCTCGTTTTATTTCATTGAGTTGGTCTTTGACTTCAGATATTCTTTCTTCTGCTTGGTCGATTCGGCTATTGAAACTTGTGTTTGCTTCTCGAAGTTCTCGTATTGTGTTTTTCAGCTCCTTTAATTCATTCATATTCCTCTCTAAGTTATCCATTCTTGTTATCATTTCCTCGAATCTTTTTTCAAATCCTTTTTCAAGGTTCTTAGTTTCTTTGCATTGATTTAATACGTGATCTTTTAGCTCACAAAAGTTTCTCATTATCCATCTTCTGAAGTCTAATTCCGTCATTTCGTCACAGTCATTCTCCGTCCAGCTTTGTTCCCTTGCTGGTGAGGAGTTTTGGTCCTTTCTAGGAGGCGAGGTGTTCTGGTTTCGGGTGTTTTCCTCCTTTTTGCGCTGGTTTCTTCCCATCTTTGCGGATTTGTCCGCTGGTCGTTTGCGTAGTTGCTGACTTTTCGATTGGGTCTCTGAGTGGACACCCGGAATGTTGATGAAGTGTTTCTGTTGCTTGGTTTTCCTTCTACCAGTCTAGCCCCTTTGCTGTACGACTGCTGAGGTCCGCTCCAGGCCCTGCCTGTCTGGGGTGCACCTCTAGCAGCTGTGGCACAGTGAGGGATGCTACCAGTTTCTTTTTCTGCTATCTTTGTCCCAGGATGATGCCTGCCTAATGTCAGTCTTTTGGATATAGAGGGGTCAGGGAGCTGCTTGAGGAGACAGTTTGTACTTTATATGGGCTTAATTGCTGAGCTGTGAGCTCTGTTGTTCATTCAGGGCTGTTAGGCTGCTATGTTTGATTCTGCTGCAACAGAGCTCATTAAAAAACCCCCCTTTTTTTTTTCTCAAATGCTCTGTGTTGAGGGGTTTGGGCTTTATTTTTGGATGTTCGATGAGGTGTCCTGTCCAGCTGGAAGGCAGACTAGCCACTGTTTGGCTGCCGAGGCTCCTCCCTGCTGTTTTGTGATTCGCCCTGTTCCTGCAGGCTCTGCTGTGGTCTCCGCCACGCCCTGCGGTGGAGTCTCTTCGTTGTAGCGTGTTGCCTCAGCAACGGCAGGCTGCGTCAGCAGTGGGCGTGTATCTCAGTAGGGACGGGTTGCCTCGGCAACGGCTGGCTGCGTCAGCAGTGGGCGTGTCTCTCAGTTGGGGCTGGTTGCCTCGGTAGTGGTGGACGCCCCTCCCCCACAGAGCGTCTCGGACCGTCTGCTCGGGATAGTTTGAAATCGCGGTTTTGTTCATCCCACTGGGTATCCCAAACGATCTGTCTCTGCAATCCCCTGGGCTGGGCCACTGTCCAAGTCTCGTTCAGTCTCAAGTCCAGCCCTCTCAAGTCTCAGGTTGCCAGTTCAACAGGGCACCCGGACAAGCACGCCCTGTGGGGATTGCTGGGTAGGGCTGGCCGCCACCGCCCTGGCTGCCGGCTTTGCCAGGCAGACCTACTGCCTGGCGTCCCCTGTCTTTTTATACTTGGGAGTTTCCCCGTTCTGTGGGCAACAAAGATCAGTCTGTAAATGCAGCTCTGACTCACCGTTTGTGGATTCAACGCGAGCTCCAATCCTGGGTTGTTCTCACAGTGCCATCTTGAGTCCTCCCCGGGTTCTATCTTCTTATCCCTGTTCTAGTCCCCCAGGCCTGTGACGTGAGGGCCCCATGTGTAAACCCTGGCTCACTGTCAATGCTCATTTCTTTGCCTCTTGTGAAAGCTGTTGCAAATCCTTTTGGAAACCAGGTGGGAGGGTCTATATATACATCAGCTATACAGTGTTTATCAGAACTTGTGTATCTTCATGCCTAGGGCAGCCGGCTTCTCCTGGAGGTTACAGAGGCTCAGCGAGGCTCCAGCCCCTCCTGAGGCCACGAGAGAGTGAGGCAGAGCCAGGGAAGCTCAGAAACCCAGGTGTCTGGCCCCCAGGCCCTACCCCCAGCTGAAGCTCTGCCCTGCCTCAGTGAGCCACCTGCCAAGCCAGGTTTAGCTGCAGCCACCCTCTCTGTCCTCGAAGAAGCTGTGGGCCACTCTATTCCTGTTCTGGGCCAGCCTTATTGGGGACTTGAGTTGGAGAGGCCTGGGGAGGCAGCGGCAGCTGCAGACTCTGGTTGGGGATGGGGGAGTTACTTTGTGCACTAGCCGAGGAAGTTCATCCCTTCTCTGCCTCCCAAGCCCTCCATGGCTCCCTATTCCCACAACATCCAAGGAAAAGGAGGTACAGCATGAACTTGACTGCAGGGCTCTGTCTGGGTGGTTCTCCACAGGGCTTGGCCCATGGCACGTATTGTCTGAGGCCCTCATATGTGCCAGGTTGTATTCCAGAACTGGAGCTGTCCCGTTCAGACAGAGCTGGGCCTGCTCAGCCAGGCGTCAGGCAGGGAGGAGGCACTCACCCTCCAGGAAAGCCCCGCTGCCCCCATGATCACTCCAGGGGGAAGCAGTGAACTAGATCTAAGTTAATTAGCAAAGTCATTTAAACTAGTTAAGCTTAATTACATCAAATGATTATATTCAATTAATTAAATTATTTACCTTTGAATTTAAAATCCCAGGGGCAGGCAGGGATTTCGTGCCACCCAAGAGACCTAGGGGTTGAAGGACAGATGGCACAGGCCCTGCAGGCCATGGCAGAGAGGCTGAACTTCATATTCAGGGCATAAGGGAAGTCATGGGAGGGCTGTGAGCTGGGAGAGAGGTCATCTGATTGCATTCAGCCCCCACTGTCGCCAGCCCTTGGGTTAGACAACCTTGAATTTCACACCCTCGCCCCAGGTTGTATGACCTTGAAGATGTCACTGCACCTCTCAGAGACTCAGTTTCCTCATCTGCAAATTGAAGCATGATCTTGCGGACTGAGGGTGCTTTCAACAGAACCCTGGGGTGAGGAACCTGCGGTACACAGTAGGCGCCCCAGGAATCATACTGTCCCTCTGGTCCCTGCCTCCATTGCCTCCTCTTGGGCAAAGCCCAAGTTTACTCTTCTTCCTCCAGTCACCTTCAACTACAATCTGTCCCCGTGAGCTCCCTGAGGACACATATCCATGGAGGAGCTGGGCTTGCCCTTAGACCCTGGGGTAGGAGGCAGGAGGAATGTGACCCAGGACTGTGAGATTTCACAGGCTGCGCTTATGAGAGTGCATACACCTGCCATCTTGGGTCCTGAAGCCCTGACTGGACTAGGGCAGAACCTGGCCGGGTGCCCAGACCCCCTCTTGGGGCCCACTTGGTCCCTTCTGTCTGTGGGTGACTTACAGTGAGTCATCACGTCTCCCCTTCATGGAGTGGAGCGGAGGTGTCAAGGCTGCTTGCGTGAGTGCAAAGCTGAGGCTGCTGTTCCTCAACAGCAGGAGCATCTGTCCAGCTGAGAGAGACCTGGAAGTATATATCCTGTGTGGTTTCCTAGGGAGGGAGCTCCAGTTGCAGCCAGCGGTAGCTCTGTTGATAACATGGCCCTGGTTGGCTCTTCCCTGTCTCACGTCTCCACTTCCCTATGGGTATTTCCTAGGATTTACTTGAGTCCAAATCTTCTCACGTCTCAGAGTGTACTGGGAGAACCCAAGGAGAATCATGGCAGGGAGTGCAGGAGCTGACCACGAAGTGCTCAGCAAATGACACAGGGATCCGTGTTGTCCCACGGGACCATGCCGTCCACACCAGCACTGGGGGCTCCCCACAGCCTGAGGTCTACTTCTCCCAGATTCTCTCGCACCTTTAGACTTCTCTGTGGCACTGCTTTCTCCTCTTCTCACCATCTCAGCCCCTCCCTGTTAGCTGTGTGGCCCTGGACAAGTCACTGCACCTCTCTGATTCTTCATGTTGTCAACCCCGTGTGCTGGGATCTGACACCCTCTCTGGGCAAATCCCAGCATGCTTTGCTGATCAGTCCTATCCCAGATCTAGTGCTGTCTGCCAGAAATCTCTGGGAGGCAGAGGATGAAGACCTGGCTGTTAGTGTGGCTGGCTGGAGGTCCTGGGGATGAAGGCTGGTGGGATGGGGTATTGCACTTCTGGTTGAAGGTCCGGGGGAGTGTTTGTGGGGCTAATGGTCATTCATCTTGTTGGGCCAGGGTGTGAGGAGGTGGGTCGAGATGGGTGGGAGAGGTTGACAGGTGTGGAAATCACAGAGGGCCTGGAAGGCTGCTGCAAAGGGTCTGAGACTCCTGGGCATACGGTAATGTTGGTGCCTTGATCGGAGCCTGCAGACCTTCTTACTGGGACAAGCCCACTCCCTCCCTGCTCTGTACTGTGCTGCTAACCCTTGCATGTTGAACCTGTACCCTCTGTACTGTGCTGCTAACCCTGCTTCTTGAACCTGTACCCTCTGTACTGTGCTGCTAACCCTTGCATGTTGAACCTGTACCCTCTGTACTGTGCTGCTAACCCTTGCATGTTGAACCTGTACCCTCTGTACTGTGCTGCTAACCCTGCTTCTTGAACCTGCTTCAGAGAAGTATGCCGCAGGAAAGCCCAGCCCCTTGCCTGAAGGCAGGACAAATTTGGAGGCCTAATTCGTGCTGTGAGCTCCCCTGGGCTCAGGCCACAGCAGGGATGGAAATGGAAGAATCCCTTGCTTGGCTTCTCCTTCTCTTTCCCAGGCTCCCTCACTGGTTTCCGCTGGGAAAACCTCCTTAGGGAAACATTTGCCCCTGAATCCTCCTCTCGGGTTCTGTCTCTGGGAGAACCTGAAGAAAGACAATCCACTGGCCCTGGGCAGGCTTTAATAGAGTGAGTTTATTGGCTAGGATGCAGGGTCGGTTACTTTTTTTTTTTTATTGAGACCGAGTTTCGCTATTGTTACCCAGGCTGGAGTGCAATGACGTGATCTTGGCTCACCACAACCTCCGTCTCCTAGGTTCAGGCAATTCTCCTGCCTCAGCCTCCTGAGTAGCTGGGATTACAGGCATGCACCACCATGCCCAGCTAATTTTTTGTATTTTTAGTAGAGATGGGGTTTCACCATGTTGACCAGGATGGTCTCCATCTCTTGACTGCCTTGGCCTCCCAAAGTGCTGGGATTACTGGCGTGAGCCACCGTGCCTGGCAAGAGTTGGTTACATATTAAAAAACAAAACTGGTTGGGCCCAGTACTTTGGGAGATGGAGGCAGGCAGATCACCTGAGGTCAGGAGTTTGAGACCAGCCTGGCCAACATGAGGAAACCCCATCTCTACTAAAAAATACAAAAATTAGCCAGGCGTGGTGGCGGGCGCCTGTAATCCCAGCTTCTTGGGAGGCTGAGGCAGGGTGAATTGTGGAACCCAAGAGATGGAGGTTGCAGTGAGCCGAGATTGCGTCACTGCACTCCAGCCTGGGCGACACAGCTAGACTCCGTCTCAAAAAACAAACAAACAAACATACTGATGCCTGCACAGAGTCCTGTCTCATCCTACCCTCAGCCACCTCCCCTCCCTGCAGAGTCCTGTCTCATCCTACCCTCAGCCACCTCCCCTCCCTGCGGAGTCCTGTCTCATCCTACCCTCAGCCACCTCCCCTCCCAAATTATCCGAACATTCCCATTTCATTCATCCCAGACACTGTATAATTTAATTCATAACTATTTCAGAGCATAGCTCTGGATTATTAGGATCTTAAAATAATGACCATAACTGTCTTTAATATTTACACAAGTAACAACCATCTCTTAATATCAGCAACGAACCAGTCTGTGTTCAAACTTCCAGTGGCCGCATAAGTAATAGAATGAACAAAAGAATGGTTTGGTTTGGTATCTGAGTAAGACCCCGTGTCGCGACGGGCTGATGGATTGCCTAACAAGGCTATTTATTTGTTGAAGAAACTGTGTTGTGAAATTGTAGAGTCTCCCCTAGTCTGCATTTCTGGTGCATCAGTAGCTGGTCTAGCCACTCGACCAGATCAGGCTGGACCTTTTTTATTTTTTGGCAAGAACACTTGGTGCGGAGTTCTGCGCTCTTCTGTTGGGAGGCAGTGTTCTGTCCTCTCTTTGTGGTATTAGCAGCTGCTGATGCTCACTGCCTAGACTCATTAATTTATTAGCGAATGCAAATAAATTTAAAACAAATTAGTGGTTTCATAATGGTGATATTCTAATGCTCTGGTTCCTTCATGTATTCACCGAAATATTTCTATAGATAGAAACTTCCCCTCAACCAAACCTCTGCTATTTGGCTACCTGATGGTACAGTTTATAAAGTCATATATGCTTGATCTGGTTCCTCTAACAGTTTTCTAAATTGAATTGTTCTTCCACTGGTGATCAAGTAGGGATAAAAAAAATAACTATGAACTCATGAGTTCAAGGATAGTTTCTGTGTTTTAATTGATTGTATTAATTGCCCTAATTGAAGTTCAAATTGTCCCATCTTCGAAGCTGGCTCTTGAGTACTTTGGACATGACCCCAGTGGTCTTTGGGAATGTGCTTGCTCTCTGGTTTGGTAAGATGCTGCAGGTTTAGTGTATGCATTTACTACTCCTGGAGTCAGCCATTTCTCCTAGGAGCTCTTATTCCTTTTAGTGAGAAATGGTGTTTAGAAACCACAACCTTTGTCAAAATAGTGTGTAAAACAAAATATAAAAAAGAAAAATAAAATGAAATTAAAAAAACCATAACTTGGGTACCTGGGGCACACAGTGGTCAGTAGTTCTCCTCCTCCTCCTCCTTACTCTTTCTTCTTCTCCTCCTCCTCTTCCTTCTTCTCCTTCTTCTCCTTCTCCTTCTTCTCCTTCTTCTCCCCTTCCTCCCCCTTCTCCTCCTCCTTCCCCTCCTCCTCCTCATCCTCCTCCTTCTTCTAATTCTTCTCCTTCTCCTCTCCTTGTTCTTCTCCTCCCCTCCCTTCCCTCTCCCTCCTCCTCTTCCCTCTTCTTTTTCCACCTCCTCCTCCCCCTCCTTCTCCTCCCTCTTCCTCTTCCCCCTCCTCTTCCTCCCCATCCACTCCCCCTCCCCTCCCTTCCTCCTCCTCCCCCTCCTCCCCTCTCTCTCCTCCGCTCCTTCTCCCCCTCCCCTCTCCCTACCCTCCCCCTCCTCCCCCTCCTCTCCCTTCTCCTCCTCCTTCTTCTTTTCTTCTTCTTTCTTCTTCTTCCTCTTCTCACAGTCTCCCTCTGTTATCCAGACTGGAGTTCAGTGGCCTGATCTTCACTCACTTCAGCCTCCACCATCTGGGTTCCAGTGATTCTCTTGCCTCAACCTTCCGAGCAGCTGGGGTTACAGGTGTGCACTACCATGTCCGGCTAATTTTGTTTTGTTTGGTTTTGTTAGTAGAGACAGGTTTCACCATGCTGGCCAGGCTGGTCTTGAATTCTTGCCCTCAAGTGATCTGCCCACCTCGGCCTCTCAAGGTGGGTCTGAAAGTGTTGGCATTACAAGCATGAGCCACCGTGCCCAGCCTGTGGTCAGTATTTCTACATCGTTAATTCATAATGATACTACCTATTCAAATTTAGGACTGCAGGGCTTTCACTTAACTTCTACTATTCATTTGTATTCATTTCCTCTAGGCAAGAATCTGGTTCTCAATGGCACAGATGAATAAAGTCAGAAAACCATTTGCATGAAGCCACTGTACACACACAGTGATATCAGAATAATATCAGCACCATCATCAACATCATACAATGATTGGAACAGTTTGAATGGTTGTTTCTTTTTGTCTTTAGGGCATATTACACCAGGGACATAGAGTCAAATGACGGTATTTTAAAGTTCCTTGGAGTACTTCCTCTCAATGTGGTTGTAAAATGTGTATACACAGGTTCCTTTGTTTCCTTTTGCTTTCAATGTTTAGGGAATTTGTAAAACTTTTATTTATTATCATATAACATACTTACATGCTTCTAAAATCAAATCCACAAAACGAATTCTATTCAGAGAAGTCTAACTTCTATTCTGTCCGTCCCACCCTTTCCCCACCCTTCCCCGTGTGTAACCATTATGCACAATATACAGCCTATCCTTCATGGCATTTGTGAATCACGGCATTTGTGAATATCCTTGGATATTCATCCCATTAAGATATGTGGTCTATGTCCCTCTGGTTGCATCTGGAGGACTTGTGACAGCTTTAGATAATAGTGTGGCAAAAATGATTCTCACAGACTTCTGAGGTGGGTTGGAAAATGCCTTAGAGCCTCCACCCAGCTCACCTGGGACACTCACACTTGGAGCTTCCTAAGCCACCACGTGAAGAAGTCCAGCCACTCCAAGACCCCTTTTTGAAGAGGCCATGTGTAGGCACCACCAGCTAAGCCCAGCCTTCCCGCCAAACACTTACGTGAGGGAGCCATCAAGGAGCCTTCAGATCAGCCCATCCTCCAACTGGATGTGAATGAGTGACCTCCATCAGTGCCACATGGGAAAGAAAAACCACCCAGCCAGCCCTGCCTGAATTCCTGACCCAAATAATTATTCATGTAATAAAATGATTGTTCAGAACCGTGAAAAGCATAGTTTGTTATGCTGATTCAGGTAATTAGAACACCCTTCCTTTTCATTTGTAATATAAGCTGGTTCATACATGTGTGTATCCTGCCCCTGTATTAGATAAATGGTAGCATATGAGAGTCACTTCCTACCTCACACTTTTCACTAGGCAATACATTCTGGCCATCACTCCAGAGAGATTTTATTTTATCTTATTTTGGTTTGAGACAGAGTCTTGCTCTGTCACCCAGGCTGGAGTATACTTGTGTGATCATAGCTTACTGCAGCCTCAACTTCCTGGGCTCAAGCAATCCTCCCTTCTCAGCCTCCTGAGTAGCTTGGATCACAGGTGTGCACCACTGCAATGGGCTATTACTTTTTTTTGAGATAGGGTCTTCCTATGTTGCCCAGGCTGGTCTCAAACTCCTGGGCTCAAGCAATCCTTCTGCCTTGGCCTCCCAAAGTGTTGGAATTATAGGTGTGAGCCTCCACCTCAGCCTGCAGAGAAATTTTTTTTTTTTGAGATGGAGTTTTCGCTCTTGTTACCCAGGCCAGAGTGCAATGGTGCAATCTTGGCTCACTGCAACCTCTGCCTCCTGGGTTCAAGCAATTCTCCCGCCTCAGCCTCCCGAGTAGCTGGGACTACAGGCGCGTGCCATCATGCCCTGCTAATTTTTGTATTTTTAGTAGAGACGGGGTTTCACCATGTATACCAGGGTGGTCTTGATCCACCCGCTTCAGCCTCCCAAAGTGCTGGATTATAGGCGTGAGCCATTGCGCCCGTGCTCCAGAGAAATTTTAAAACACAGATTTGAATTTTGTTTTGCTAGCCAATATAGAAATCTTTTTTCTCTTAATATGTGAATTAAGACCATGTATGCAATTGGTATGTTTAACTTCAGTTCTGTCATATTGTTTTCTGTTACATTTAAACTTACATAAGTTTTTAAGCAAATTGTTTTTCAGTGTGGCTTTTATTTTTCTCTGTCTCTTTTTTTTGTACTTAGAAAGGGTCATCATTTGTTGAGATGATAACCTTTATACCGTATCTGCACATAATGCTTTCAGTCCCCTCTTTTTTGTCTGTTTCCCACCATGAACAACATTGAAATTTGCTGTATGCTCTTCCCTTTGCTTTCTCTCCCAAAACACCCGATTTGAATTTAGATCCTTTCACGCCTAGATCTTAACTATAAGGCAGTCAACAAGCTTGTTCTGCTTTCCATATGCTCTTCTCATTTTCCCTGAAATATCTCGTATTTATACTGTAACATGCTATACTTTATTCCTTACAACCATTTTTTGGTCCTAATTGTACAAGTAAGTATATGCTGTATATGTTGAATCGTCACCATCAGCCCTTATGTTTATGTTTCTCTAGTTGCTTTGGCTGCCTGATGCTTGTTTTTTAATGGAGTCCTCAGGAGGTGCTCCCAGGAGTAATATTCTTGGAGTTCTCACATGTCCAAAATTGTTCATGTCCCTTAAACTTGAACATCAGTTTGGCTGGAGACATATCTTTCTTGAAACATATTTTACCCCCTTAGCAAAGTGGCTATACTAGTCCCTTGTCTTCTGGCATGAAGTATTGGTGTAGGTAAGTCTGATGACAATCTGATTTTCCTGATAAGCGACTTCATCTTTTTCTTTTTCTCATGCCATCTTGTCTAAGAGTGACTTGATCTTTTCCCAGATCCTCAATGGCATCCATAGAATATGTCCTAGAATACGATTCTCTGTTGAATGTGCTGGGTCAGTTTTTTAAAGTACACAATGTTGTTTCAAGTTTTTACTTATCTTAGGAAAGTTTTTTTTTTTAATTTTTTATTGCATTTTAGGTTTGGGGGTACATGTGCAGAACATGCAAAACAGTTGCATAGGTACACACATGGCAGTGTGTTCTGCTTCCTTTCTCCCCTTCACCCACATTTGGCATTTCTCCCCAGGCTATCCCTCCCCACCTCCCCCTCCCACTGGCCCTCCCCATTTCCCCCTAGTAGACCCCAGTGTTTAGTACTCTTCTCTCTGTGTCCATGCGTTCTCATTTTTCATCACCCACCTATGAGTGAGAATATGCGGTGTTTCGTTTTCTGTTCTTGTGTCAGTTTGCTGAGGATGATGTTCTCCAGATTTATCCATGTCCCTACAAATGACACGAAATCATCATTTCTGATTGCTGCATAATATTCCATGGTGTATAGGTGCCACATTTTCCCAATCCAGTCTATCATCAATGGGCATTTGGGTTGATTCCAGGTCTTTGCTATTGTAAACAGTGCTGCAATGAACATTCGTGTGCATGTGTCCTTATAGTAGAATGATTTATAGTCCTTTGGGTATATACCCAGTAATGGAATTGCTGGGTCAAATGGAATTTCTATTTCTAAGGCCTTGAGGAATCGCCACACCGTCTTCCACAATGGTTGGACTAATTTACACTCCCACCAACAGTGTAAAAGTGTTCCTTTTTCTCCACATCCTCTCCAGCAACTGTTGTCTCCAGATTTTTTAATGATCGCCATTCTAACTGGCGTGAGATGGTATCTCAATGTGGTTTTAATTTGCATCTCTCTGAGGACTAGTGACGATGAGCATTTTTTCATATGATTGTTGGCCTCATATATGTCTTCTTTCGTAAAGTGTCTGTTCATATCCTTTGCCCACTTTTGAATGGGCTTGTTTGTTTTTTTCTTGTAAATCCGTTTGAGTTCTTTGTAAATTCTGGATATCAGCCCTTTGTCAGATGGGTAAACTGCAAAAATTTTTTCCCATTCTGTTGGTTGCCGATTCACTCTAGTGACTGTTTCTTTTGCTGTGCAGAAGCTGTGCAGTTTGATTAGGTCCCATTTGTCTATTTTGGCTTTTGTCGCCAATGCTTTTGGTGTTTTGTTCATGAAGTCCTTGCCTACTCCTATGTCCTGGATGGTTTTGCCTAGATTTCCTTCTAGGGTTTTTATGGTGCCGGGTCTTATGTTTAAGTCTTTAATCCATCTGAAGTTAATTTTGGTGTAAGGTGTCGGGAAGGGGTCCAGTTTCTGCTTTCTGCACATGGCTAGCCAGTTTTCCCAGCACCATTTGTTGAACAGGGAATCCTTTCCCCATTGCTTGTTTTTTTCAGGTTTATCAAAGATTGTATGGTTGTAGCTATGTTGTGTTGCCTCTGATGCCTCTGTTCTGTTCCATTGATCTATATCTCTGTTTTGGTACCAGTACCAGGCTGTTTTGATTACTGTAGCCTTATAGTATAGTTTGAAATCTGGTAGTGTGATGCCCCCCGCTGTGTTCTTTTTGCTTAGAATTGACTTGGCTATGCGGGCTCTCTTTTGGTTCCATATGAAGTTCATGGTGGTTTTTTCTAGTTCTGTGAAGAAAGTCAATGGTAGCTTGATGGGGATAGCATTGATTCTGTAAATTACTTTGGGCAGTATAGCCATTTTCATGATATTAATTCTTCCTAACCATGAACATGGAATGTTTCTCCATCTGTTTGTGTCCTCTCTGATTTCGTTGAGCAGTGGTTTGTAGTTTTCCCTGAAGAGGTCCCTTACGTTCCTTGTGAGTTGTATTCCAAGGTATTTTATTCTTTTTGTAGCAATTGTGAATGGCAGTTCGTTCTTGATTTGGCTCTCTTTAAGTCTGTTATTGGTGTAGACGAATGCTTGTGATTTTTGCACATTGATTTTATATCCTGAGACTTTGCTGAAGTTGCTTATCAGTTTCAGGAGTTTTTGGGCTGAGGCGATGGGGTCTTCTAGGTATACTATCATGTCGTCTGCAAATAGAGACAATTTGGCTTCCACCTTTCCTATTTGAATACCCTTTATTTCTTTTTCTTGCCTGATTGCTCTGGCTAGAACTTCCAGAACTATATGGAATAGGAGTGGTGAAAGAGGGCATCCTTGTCTAGTGCCAGATTTCAAAGGGAATGTTTCCAGTTTTTGCCCATTCAGTATGATATTGGCTGTTGGTTTGTCATAAATAGCTTTTATTACTTTGAGATACGTTCCATCGATACCGAGTTTATTGAGGATTTTTAGCATAAAGGGCTGTTGAATTTTGTCAAATGCCTTCTTTGTGTCAATTGAGATAATCATGTGGTTTTTGTTTTTGGTTCTGTTTATGTGGTGAATTACGTTGATAGACTTGCATATGTTGAACCAGCCTTGCATCCCCGGGATGAATCCTACTTGATCGTCGTGAATAAGTTTTTTGATTTGCTGTTGCATTCGGCTTGCCAATATTTTATTGAAGATTTTTGCATCTATGTTCATCATGGATATTGGCCTGAAGTTTTCTTTTCTTGTTGGGTCTCTGCCGGGTTTTGGTATCAGGATGATATTGGTCTCGTAGAATGATTTGGGTAGGATTCCTTCTTTTTGGATTATTTGGAATAGTTTCAGAAGAAATGGTACCAGCTCCTCTTTGTGTGTCTGATAGAATTCGGCTGTGAACCCGTCTGGACCTGGGCTTTTTTTGTGTGGTAGGCTCTTAATTGCTGCCTCGACTTCTGACCTTGTTATTGGTCTATTCATAGTTTCAGCTTCCTCCTTGTTTAGGCTTGGGAGGACACAGGAGTCCAGGAATTTATCCATTTCTTCCAGGTTTACTAGTTTATGTGCATAGAGTTGTTTGTTATATTCTCTGATGATGGTTTGAATATCTGTGGAGTCTGTGGTGATTTCCTCTTTATCATTTTTTATTGCATCTATTTTGTTGTTCTCTCTTTTCTTTTTAATCAGTCTGGCTAGTGGTCTGTCTATTTTGTTGATCTTTTCAAAAAACCAGCTCTTGGATTCTTTATTGATTTATTGGAGGGTTTTTCGTGTCTCAATCTTTTTCAGCTCAGCTCTGATCTTAGTTATTTCTTGTCTTCTGCTGGGTTTTGAGTTTTTTTGATCTTGCTCCTCTAGCTCTTTCAATTTTGACGATAGGGTGTCAATTTTGGATCTGTCCATTCTTCTCATATGGGCACTTATTGCTATATACTTTCCTCTAGAGGCTGCTTTAAATGTGTCCCAGAGATTCTGGCATGTTGTGTCTTCATTCTCATTCGTTTCGAAGAACTTCTTTATTTCTGCCTTCATTTCGTTGTTTATCCAGTCAACATTCAGGAGCCAGTTGTTCAGTTTCCATGAAGCTGTGCAGTTCTGGGTTGGTTCTGAATTCTGAGTTCTAACTTGATTGCACTATGGTCTGAGAGGCTGTTTGTTATGATTTCAGTTGTTTTGCATTTGCTGAGCAGTGCTTTACTTCCAATTATGTGGTCAATTTTAGAGTAGGTATGATGTGGTGCTGAGAAGAATGTATATTCTGTGGATTTGGGGTGGAGAGTTCTGTAAATGTCTATCAGGTTTGCTTGCTCCAGGTCTGAGTTCAAGCCCTGGATATCCTTGTTGATTTTCTGTCTGGTTGATCTGTCTAATATTGACAGTGGAGTGTTAAAGTCTCCCACTATTATTGTGTGGGAGTCTAAGTCTCTTTGTAAGTCATTAAGAACTTGCCTTATGTATCTGGGTGCTCCTGTATTGGGTCCATATATGTTTAGGATCGTTAGTTCTTCTTGTTGTATCGATCCTTTTACCATTATGTAATGGCCTTCTTTGTCTCTTTTGATCTTTGTTGCTTTAAAGTCTATTTTATCAGAGATGAGGATTGCAACTCCTGCTTTCTTTTGCTCTCCATTTGCTTGGTAAATCTTCCTCCATCCCTTTATTTTGAGCCTTTGTGTATCCTTGCATGTTAGATGGGTTTCCTGGATACAGCACACTGATGGGTTTTGGCTTTTTATCCAATTTGCCAGTCTGTGTCTTTTGATTGGTGCATTTAGTCCATTTACATTTAGGGTTAATATTGTTATGTGTGAATTTGACACTGCCATTTTGATGCTAGCTGGCTGTTTTGCCCGTTAGTTGTTGTAGATTCTTCATTATGTTGATGCTTTTTAGCGTTTAGTGTGATTTTGGAATGGCTGGTACTGGTTGTTCCTTTCTATGTGTAGTGCCTCTTTCAGGAGGTCTTGTAAAGCAGGCCTGGTGGTGACAAAATCTCTGAGTACTTGCTTGTTCGCAAAGGATTTTATTTTTCCTTCACTTCCGAAGCTCAGTTTGGCTGGATATCAAATTCTGGGTTGAAAGTTCTTTTCTTTAAGGATGTTGAATATTGGCCCCCACTCTCTTCTGGCTTGTAGAGTTTCTGCTGAGAGATCTGCTGTGAGTCTGATGGGCTTCCTTTTGTGGGTGACCCGACCTTTCTCTCTGGCTGCCCTTAGTATTTTCTCCTTTATTTCAACCTTGTTGAATCTGACCATTATGTTCCTTGGGGTTGCTCTTCTTGCGGAATATCTCTGTGGTGTTCTCTGTATTTCCTGCATTTGAGTGTTGGCCTGTCTTGCTAGGTGGGGGAAATTTTCCTGGATAATGTCCTGAAGAGTATTTTCCAGCTTGGATTCATTCTCTTCATCACATTCTGGTACACCTATCAAACGTAGGTTAGGTCTCTTCACATAGTCCCACATTTCTTGGAGACTTTGTTTGTTCCTTTTTGTGCTTTTTTCTCTGATCTTGGTTTCTCGTTTTATTTCATTGATTTTATCCTCGACTTCTGATATTCTTTCTTCTGCTTGGTCAATTTGGCTATTGAAACTTGTGCATGTTTCGTGAAGTTCTTGTATTGTGTTTTTCAGCTCCTTTAATTCATTCATATTCCTCTCTAAGGTATCCATTCTTGTTATCATTTCCTCAAATCTTTTTTCAACGTTGTTAGTTTTTTTGCGTTGATTTAAAACATGTTCTTTTAGCTCAGAAAAGTTTCTCATTATCCACCTTCTGAAGTCTAATTCTGTCATTTCATCACAGTCATTCTCCGTCCAGCTTTTTTTTCTTGCTGGTGAGGAGTTTTGGTCCTTTCTAGGTGGTGAGGTGTTCTGGTTTTGGGTGTTTTCCTCCTTTTTGCTCTCCGTTCTTTTTCTAATTAACCTCTCAAGTTAACTCCTCTTGCTGTATATGCCATGTAATTGAGATTTCCCCTTAAGTAAATTATTTTTCCTTAAGTCATTGTAGCTGTACTATCTATGATTCACTGCAAATTCCCACTTTGGAAAGAGAAATGGTGGTAGGGTAGAAATGAACAAGTGTTTTCTCACAAACTCAGTATTCTCTGTAGATAAGGATTATCTACTATGACAAGGGAGTAGATCAAAGCCTTCTCTGAAAAAGTAACCACAAACAAGTAAGTTCAACTTAAGCACTTCAAAGACAGACCCACTACTCTGGGATGGTGAGGTGGGAAAGTGAGTTTTTAAGACATATGCCATCCAAATACCTAATTATGAACTCTGCAGATGAAGGTGAGCAGTCAACTGCCATTAATTTAAAAAGAACAATGTTATTCTACCTTTAGAGGTAATAGAGAATTAAATGTAATTCTAGATGAACTAAATTTTTAGAATCATCAGAGATGATCTTAAGGACACTGTATTGTTGTTCTACTACAATCAGTTAACATATGTTTTATTTCATGTTATTTTATATGGGTGATATTTCTGCATTTCATTAACAACCATATATGTATATATAATAAAACATAAATAAAAGTGAACTATATTATATCAATACACAGGCACAACCAATTCCACGAACAGACTCCATTGTAAGAAAAATATACCTGGAGTAGGGGAATATGGCGCTGTAGAAGCAACTCAGGATGGCAGCTCTCGGTGAAGACGCAGAGGGTGAGTTCACGCCACATTTCCAGATAGATCTTTGTTGCCCACAGAACGGGGAAATTCCCAGGTGTAGGAGAGACACGAGATGCCAGCACAGCTGTCTTGGCTGGCGTGGCTGTTTCGACCAGCACTGCAGCACAGTGGCACGCCACACAAAACACACTGGTCTGGGTGCCCTGTTAAACCGGCAATTTGAGATTTGGGAGCGCAGATTAGCATATTCATCTGATTAAACAAGACTTGGACAGTGAGCCAGGGCAGGAGATTCCTGGGGAGCAAGCTGTGGGCTGGTGCAGTGAGTCGCTCCATGGGAAAACACAGAGATCCCAGTGCCCTTTCAGCAGGCGACTGAAACACCTGGGAGAGAGTCAACCATTCAATTTAAAAAAAACAAAAGGGCTTTGAGGCAGGGAGCCAGGTGATCAGGCTTGACAGGTCCCACCCCCACAGGGACAAACAAAACAGCGATTCGAAACTTTCTGGGTTGAGTTTCACGGCGGGCACAGCTGAACCTAAAACAGTGCAGCTCGGTGGGGGAGGGTCATCTGCCATTACCGAGACATTCTGCCCCTACTGAGGTACTCTCCCATTCCTGACGCAGCCTGCCATTGCCGAGGCAACCCGCAATAACAGAGAGACTCCAGCAAGAGGGCGGAGCCCACGGCAGCAAGGCAGAGCCCACGGCAGCAGGGCAGAGCCTCGGCAGGCAAATAGTGACTAAACTGCCTCCTAGCTGGGCAGGACAGTGCAACGGATGCTCATAAATAAAGCCCTAACTCCCCGAGACAGAGCATCTGAGGAAAAAGGGGTTTTATGAGATCTGCTGCAGCAGACTTAAATGTACTTGCCTAGCAGCCCTGAATGAACAACAGAGCTCACAGCTCAGCACTTGAGCTCCTATAAAGTAGAGACTGCCTCCTCAAGCAGCTCTCTGACCCCTGTGTACCCAAAGAGTCACCTCTAAAAGGACTGATCAGACTGACATTTGGCGGGCATTATTCTGGGACAAAGATAGCAGAAGAAGAAACTCGTAACATCCCTCACTGTTCTGCAGTGCTACAGGTGTACCCCAGGCAAACAGGGCCTGGAGTGGACCTCAGCAGTCTTACAGCAGAGGGGCTAGACTGTTAGAAGGAAAACTAAGTAACAGAAATACTTTATCATCAACAATCTGGGCGTCCACTCAGAGACCCAATTGAAAAATCAGCAACTACTCAGGCAACAGGTGGACAAATCCACAAAGATGGGAAGAAACCAGCAGAAAATGGAGGACAACACACAAAACCAGAACACCTCACCTCCTACAAAGGACCAAAACTCCTCACCAGCAAGGGAACAAAGCTGGACAGAGAATGAGTGTGATGAAATGATGGAATCAGAAGGTGGGTAATGAGAAACTTCCGTGAGCTAAAAGAACATGTTCTAAATCAATGCAAAGAAACTAAGAACCTTGAAAAAAGAAATGATAACAAGAAATGATAAAAGGAAATGATAACAAGAATGGACAACTTAGAGAGGAATATGAATGAACTGAAGGAGCTGAAAAACACAACACAAGAACTTTGCAAAGCATGCACAAGTTTCAATAGCTGAATTGACCAAGCAAAAGAAAGAATATCAGAAGAAGTCAAAGATCAACTCAATGAAATAAAACGAGAAGCCAAGATTAGAGAAAAAAGCACAAAAAGGAATGAACAAAGTCTCCAAGAAATGTGGGATTATGTGTAGAGACCTAATCTACGTTTGATAGGTGTACCAGAATGTGACGAAGAGAATGAATCCAAGCTGGAAAATACTCTTCAGGATATTATCCAGAAAAATTTCCCCAACCTAGCAAGGCAGGCCAATATCCAAGCCCAGGAAATACAGAGAACACCACAAAGATACTCTGCAAGAAGAGCAAACCCAAGGCACATAGTCGTCAGATTCACCAGGGTTGAAAGGAAGGAGAAAATGCTAAGGGCAGCCAGAGAGAAAGGTCGGGTCATCCACAAAGGAAAACACATCAGACTCACAGCAGATCTCTTGGCAGTAACCCTACAAGCCAGAAGAGAGTGGGGGCCAATATTCAACATCCTTAAAGAAAAGAACTTTCAACCCAGAATTTCATAGCCAGTCAAACTGAGCTTCATAAGTGAAGGAAAAATAAAATCCTTTGCGAACAAGCAAGTACTCAGAGATTTTGTCACCACCAGGCCTGCTTTACAAGAGCTCCTGAAAGAGGCACTGCACATAGAAAAAAACAACCAGCACCAGCCATTCCAAAAACATACCAAATGCTAAAGAGCATCAACAAAATGAAGAATCTGCATCAACTAATGGGCAAAACAGCCAGCTAGAATCAAAATGGCAGTATCAAATTCACACATAACAATATTAACCCTAAATGTAAATGGACTAAATGCACCAATCAAAAGACACAGACTGGCAAATTGGATAAAAAGCCAAAACCCATCAGTGTGCTGTATCCAGGAAACTCATCTCACATGCAAGGATACACAAAGGCTCAAAATAAAGGGATGGAGGAAGATTTACCAAGCAAATGGAGAGCAAAAGAAAGCAGGAGTTGCAATCCTCATCTCTGATAAAATAGACTTTAAAACAACAAAGATCAAAAGAGACAAAGAAGGCCATTACATAATGGTAAAAGGATCGATACAACAAGAAGAACTAACGATCCTAAACATATATGGACCCAATACAGGAGCACCCAGATACATAAGGCAAGTTCTTAACGACTTACAAAGAGACTTAGACTCCCACACAATAATAGTGGGAGACTTTAACACTCCACTGTCAATATTAGACAGATCAACCAGACAGAAAATCAACAAGGATATCCAGGGCTTGAACTCAGACCTGAAACAAGCAAACCTGAGAGACATTTGCAGAACTCTCCACCCAAAATTCACAGTATATACATTTTTCTCAGCACAACATCACACCTTTTCTAAAATTGACCACATAATTGGAAGTAAAGCACTCCTCAGCAAATGCAAAACAACTGAAATCATAACAAACAGTCTCTCAGATAGGGCAATCAAGGTAGAACTCAGAATCCAGAAACTAACTCAGAACTGCACAGCTTCATGGAAACTGAACAACTGGCTCTTGAATGTGACTGGAAGAACAATGAAATAAAGGCAGAAATAAAGAAGTTCTTCAAAACCAGCGAGAATGAAGACACAACATACCAGAATCTCCTGGACACATTTAAAGCAGTCTCCAGAGGAAAATATATAGCAATAAGTGCCCATATGAGAAGAGTGGAGAGATCAAAAATTGACACCCTATCGTCAAAATTGAAAGAGCTAGAGAAGAAAGATCAAAAAAACTCAAAACCCAGCAGAAGACAAGAAATAACTAAGATCAGAGAAGAACTTAAGGAGATAGAGACACAAAAACCCTTCAAAAAATCAATAAATCTAAGAGCTGGTTTTTTGAAAAAATCAACAAAATAGACAGACCACTAGCCAGACTGATAAAAAAGAAAAGGGAGAACAACCAAAGAGATGCAATAAAAAATGATAAAGGGGAAATCACCACAGATTCCACAGAAATTCAAACCATCATCAGAGAATATTACAAACAACTCTGTGCACATAAACTAGTAAACCTGGAGGAAATAGATAAATTCCTGGACACCTGTGTCCTCCCAACCCTAAACCAGGAGGAAGCCAAAGCTATGAATAGACCAATAACGAGGTCAGAAGTCGAGGCAGCAATTAAGAGCCTACCACACAAAAAAAGCCCAGGTCCAGATGGGTTCAAAGCCGAATTCTACCAGACACACAAAGAGGACCTGGTACCATTCCTTCTGAAACTATTCCAAATAATCCAAAAATGACGGAATCCTTTTTAATTCATTTTATGTGACCAACATCATCCTGATTCCAAAACCTGACAGAGACTCAACAAGAAAAGAAAACTTCAGGCCAATATCCATGATGAACATAGATGCAAAAATCTTCAATAAAATATTGGCAAGCCGATTGCAAAAGCACATCAAAAAGCTTATCCATCATGATCAAGTAGGATTCATCCCGGGGATGCAAGGCTGGTTCAACGTACGCAAGTCTATAAACGTAATTCACCACATAAACAGAACCAAAAACAAAAACCACATGATTATCTCAATTGACACAGAGAAGGCCTTTGACAAAATTCAACAGCCCTTTATGCTAAAAACCCTCAATAAACTCGGTATCGATGGAACATATCTCAAAATAATAAAAGCTATTTATGACAAACCAACAGCCAATATCATACTGAATGGGCAAAAACCGGAAGTATTCCCTTTGAAATCTGGCACTAGACAAGGATGCCCTCTGTCACCACTCCTATTCAATATAGTACTGGAAGTTCTAACCAGAGCAATCAGGCAAGACAAAAAAAAAGAAATGGTATTCAAATAGGAAAGGTGGAAGCCAAATTGTCTCTATTTGCAGACGACATGATAGTTTATGTAGAAGACCCCATCGTCTCAGCCCAAAAACTCCTGAAACTGATAAGCAACTTCAGCAAAGTCTCAGGATATAAAATCAATGTGCAAAAATCACAAGCATTCCTATACACCAATAACAGACTTAAAGAGAGCCAAATCAAGGATGAACTGCCATTCATAATTGCTACAAAAAAATAAAATACCTAGGAATACAACTTACAAGGAATGTAAGGGACCTCTTCAAGGAAAACTACAAACCACTGCTCAACGAAATCAGAGAGGACACAAACGGATGGAAAAACATTCCATGTTCATGGTTAAGAAGAATCAATATCATGAAAATGGCTATACTGCCCAAAGTAATTTACAGAATCAACGCTATCCCCATCAAGCTACCATTGACTTTCTTCACAGAACTGGAAAAAACCACCATGAACTTCATATGAAACCAAAAGAGAGCCCGCATAGCCAAGTCAATCCTAAGCAAAAAGAACACAGCAGGGGGCATCACACTACCGGATTTCAAACTATACTACAAGGCTACAGTAATCAAAACAGCATGATACTGGTACCAAAACAGAGATATAGACCAATGGAACAAAACAGAGGCACCGGAGGTAACACAACATATCTACAACTATACAATCTTTGATAAACCTGACAAAAACAAGCAAGGGGGAAAGGATTCCCTGTTTAACAAATGGTGTTGGGAAAACTGGCTAGCCATGTGCAGAAAGCAGAAACTGGACCCCTTCCTGACACCTTACACTAAAATTAACTCCAGATGGATTAAAGACTTAAACATAAGACCTGGCACCATAAAAACCCTAGAAGGAAATCTAGGCAAAACTATCCAGGACATAGGAGTAGGCAAGGACTTCATGAACAAAACACCAAAAGCATTGGCAACAAAAGCCAAAATAGACAAATGGGACCTAATGAAACTCCACAGCTTCTGCACGGCAAAAGAAACAGTCACTAGAGTGAATCGGCAACCAACAGAATGGGAAAAAATTTTTGCAGTTTACCCATCTGACAAAGGGCTGATATCCAGAATTTACAAAGAACTCAAACAGATTTACAAGAAAAAAACAAACAAGCCCATTCAAAAGTGGGCAAAGGATATGAACAGACACTTTACAAAAGAAGACATACATGAGGCCAACAAATATATGAAAAAATGCTCATCATCACTGGTCATCAGAGAGATGCAAATCAAAACCACATTGAGATACCATCTCACGCCAGTTAGAATGGAGATCATTAAAAAATCTGGAGACAACAGATGCTGGAGAAGATGTGGAGAAATAGAAACACTTTTACACTGCTGGTGGGAGTGTAAATTAGTTCAACCATTGTGGAAGACAGTGTGGCGATTCCTCAAGGCCTTAGAAATAGAAATTCCATTTGACCCAGCAATCCCATTACTGAGTATATATCCAAAAGACTATAAATCATTCTACTATAAGGACACATGCACACAAATGTTCGTTGCAGCACTGTTAACAATAGCAAAGACCTGGCAGCAACCCAAATGCCCATACATGATAGACTGGACTGGGAAAATATAGCACATACACACCAAGGAATATTATGCAGCAATCAAAAATGATGAGTTCATGTCGTTTGTAGGGACATGGATGAATCTGGAGAACATCATTCTCAGCAAACTGACACAAGAACAGAAAATGAAACACCGCATATTCTCACTCATAGGCAGGTGATGAACAATAAGAACACATGGACACAGGGAAGGGAGTACTACACACTGGGGTCTATTGCAGGAATAGGGGAGGCACAGTGGCAGGGGGAAGCTGGGGAGGGATAGCCTGGGGAGAAATGCCAAATGTGGGTGAAGGGGTGGAAGGCAGCAAAACACACTGCCATGTGTGTACCTATGCAACTGTCTTACACATTCTGCAAATGTACCCCAAAACCTAAAAAGCAATAAAAAATAAAAAATTTAAAAAAAAGAAAAATATACCTGCCATCCTTGTGATGATGGTCAATGCTCTGATTGTGTCTGGAGCAAAGTAGAGTAAGAAAATGACTCCAAGCGTGGCAGAAACAAGAATATAAATAAGACTCAAGAAAGAAGTGAAAAAAGTATAGTTTAATTTTAAAAGTGAGATTCAAAAAGATAGGCAGACAGGAAGCAAAGCAAATGGAAACTATTATTGGAAAGCTTGCTCCCTCCTCTCAGTGTTCATTGTAATATGACAGTGCCAAAGGTTAAAATATTTCTAAATATTTAAAAATAAAATGCAACAAAAATATAACTATCAATTATTACTCAAACATCTTTGGCACCATCTAGAATATGTTATATGATAGAGATGCTTTACCATTTTTAAGGAGGAAAGATGAGATGAGAAAAATAAAATAACCAGAAAGTTTAAGAAGGAAATAATAAAAGAGGTAATTTCAAATACTTATAAAAGTTTGGAAATTTATAAGGTAACTATTTCACTTTTAATTATTAATAATTAAAAATAACTACAAAGGGCTTTAACAATTCCAAGTAAATAAAAAACAAATTGATCCAAATTACTTTTATTTGATTATTAATTGTATTGATTAAATTTATTAGGTTTTAGTGATTTTTCCATTCACTATGTTTATTATGTATTACATGCTATTGGCTTTGCTACCTTTCATACCTTATAACTACCATAAGCAGCACACTGATCTTTTACCCATCTCTTCTTTCCACAGCTCTAATTTAAAATTTCCTACTTTCTTAGAACCTTTAATACTAAAACAATTAATGTTAGCATATTATCATTATGTTTCCATAAACAATGGAAATGAACCTTGAACTTGCTCAACTTGCACAATTCTATCTCTAAATAGAAAATAAACATACATTTAAATCTTCACTTGTTCTTGTCTTCTGCACTGAAAGAGATGCCTCTACTTGTAATCTTGCTTCCCACACAACCTTACTTCATTTATTACCCTCTCCTACCTTCACTTCCTCAACTGCACTTAATCCTAAAAATAAAACCCTCTAACCTTTCCTTCCTCTCAAGCCATTGCATCTCACTCATTTTCTTTTCAACACAGAACATCTTAAAATACATACCTACAATCCTTGCCACCTCTGCCAGACTGCTTTCACGCTTTAAGGTTACTGTAATTTGACTTCTGCCTCCTTTTTTTTTTTTTGAGATGGAGTTTCGCTCTTGTTACCCAGGCTGGAGTGCAATGGCGCGATCTCGGCTCACCGCAACCTCTGCCTCCTGGGTTCAGGCAATTTTCCTGTCTCAGTCTCCTGAGTAGCTGGGATTACAGGCATGCACCACCATGCCCAGCTAATTATTTGTATCTTTAGTAGAGATGGGGTTTCACCACCATGTTGACCAGGATGGTCTCGATCTCTTGACCTCGTGATCCACCCTCCTCGGCCTCCCAAAGTGCTGGGATTACAGGCTTGAGCCACCGCGCCTGGCCGACTTCTGCCTCTACCATTCTCTTGAAGCTATCTTGTGAATGCTATCTGTGAAATCCCCTAAAAATCCTTTTGTCTCCTCTTAATCTTCATAATACTGCACTTATCTTTGGTATTAGACATTGATTTTCAAATCCCTATTTCTTAATACTCTCTCCTTTTTTGGTTTCTGAAACACTATTCTCTCTGACTGTTAAACATGGTATTTAACGCTGAAATATGTGCCAAGTACTCCATTAAAAGTTTTGCCTACATGATCTCATTTACTTCTTATGACAACTCTTTGAGGTAGGTTCTACTATTCCCACATTTGCACAGACAGAGAAACTGAAGCTGTAAGTGCTTGCCCAGAGCCATACAGTAAGTGGCAGGACTGGGTTTCAAACTCAAGTCTTTCTTAATTCAAAACTCAAGCTCTAAACACATTTGCACATACAGCCTGGTCTCTCACCGATGACTGCTTCTTCATCCATTTAATGTAGTGGATTTTCTTTCTCTGCAGAGAAGCAGTGGTTTTCTAATATTCATTTCCTGACCTTATATTGCAACACATTCTTTCTAAACAATGCAATTATTTTTATGGTGTAAACAGTAACTCCGCTTTAGTATTGATTTTTCTTTGGGTTGCACAGCTCTTTTCCATCTGCTTCTGGGCTTTCCACATAATGCTTGAGTGACATGTACACAACTCAGGAAAACATGTTCATTTTGAGACTAGAACAATAACCCTTTGCCTATTTGGACATTGGTGCTGATTTTTGAAATGAGGTTCAAGCAGTGGTTTTCAAACTTTTTTTTTTAAGCAGATCGCTTTTTTTCCCCAAACAAAATTGGATATAGAATCAACATACAGTAATCAAATAAAATCAGAAAGATGCCAGCTAAAGAGAGTAAGAAGCCTAGATCCCTACCCATTTGGCCTCATCATAACCTGTCATAGCAGTCTCTCAGGCACCTCTACAAAACATAGGACTCCATCTTCTCTAAAGTCCTTTCTAACATAATTCTTTAATTCCCTTTTGGAACTTAATATAATACTTCAGCTATTCCTCTTCCTGTAATCTCTTGCATTCCTAGCTTCAACTAAAAATTACTAATAGTTAATAAACCAAGTTTTACAATCTCACAATTTAACTCCTCTATTTCCTCATTTTTCACATTCAATTCATTTACAAGCCTTGCTTATTCTGATGCCTAAATAACTCAGATCTCTCTCTTTTTCCTTTTCTCCTGCCACCACTTTAAATCAGGTTTACTCTATCTATTGAAACCTAAGACCCTCTCTTAGGTCTTCCTACCTTCAGAGCCCAGTCTTCCCCTGACCCAATCCAATCTTCATCCTGTCTACAGAAGTATATTTGACTATTATACTTTCTGATCATGTAGATACCTTACTGAAAATTCTTCACTGGTTCCTGATAACAAAAAACAAGTATAAATTCCCTAAAATTTCTAAACTACTTTCAATCTTCATTTTCTATCACCTTCCACTCCCCATACCGCCACCTCTTAACTAGGTACAACAGACCACCTAAGAATCTCTAATTATATCATGTGTTTTCCTGATTCCAAGACTTTGTTCGTGGTCATCATTCTATCAAGAATGCCCATCCTTCTCCATCTCCACTGCTTCACCTTTCACAATCTTATTCAATTTTTAAAGCCTAAGTTTTTTTTGATGCCTTTTCCAGTTTCCCCAATCAAGTAATTTTCTTTCCAATCTGTTCCAATATTATTATCCTTCTTCCATATAGTCTTCAACATTTTAAAATTAGTTGATATTTGATAATTTGTCTGGCTAGACCAGGATAATGTCTGTTTTAAATCTTTGTGAACAATAGCTGATCTACTTGATAAATATATTTAGGATTGAACTAAAAAGTAAAATCAAAATTACACTCTTTTCATGATGATCCTTCTCTCAAAAAAGAGGTTCATATAATCATAGAAACATTCTAGATATGCAAACAGAAGATTACAAGCCTATGTAGTATAAGAAAATAGAAAAATATTTGAAAAGTATTCATAGCTTTATGAAGAAGAGAAATAATACCCAACAGTTGTGATGTTGGGCTTTATTGCTTTAAAAGGAATAGGTTTTCTCCAAAATTACTTAAGAATAACAAAAAATATGTAAACTTCAAAGCTCACTAAAATTTATAAAATATTTTAACAAGCTTTGAAGTTTACATATAAAATAATCCAATTCTAATAGTTTCCTTGAAGAGACTTATAATTAACTTTGTCCCTATAAAGCCAAAGAAGCCGTTAAGCAACCATAATCACCATTATCAAGCATCAATTTATTTTGTTTCTCATTTCTGTCTTTAGTTATATTAGTTTTTAACTTTATCTGGTCGTGACTCTCCTTGAGATTCTGTTGAAAACTATGAAAACGCATGCATGAACATTACACAAAATTTATCATTGTGTTTTACTAAACCCTCTAAGATCCACCTAAGGTCCATAACCACACTCAAGGTCCTTTGCTGCATCCACTTGGCACAATCGTAAAACGTATTACACTTCTCCACTGAACCATGCTTACTTTTTTTTCCAAAATTAATGGACATTATAAAATTTGAGCAATAAATATGCATAGTGTCTTAAATATGCATAATGAATTAAACAAATAAAGTAAGTTACATTAAAACTGCAGTTAGTCCAATCTATTTGAGGAGTAAATTAAAAAAAATACTCTTACTAAATTTTACAGAGCAAAAACAAAATAAAGAAGTTGTAGATTCTAAGGCTCATGATAAAAAATTACTATTCAAAGAATTAAACTAGATTACTAATCCAATTTCTAGACACTGATTCTTAAGCAATATAACCCTTCAAGACAACACAAAATATAGTTTCCAACAACCATTATTTAATGCTTTTTTTTTTCAGAGACAGGGTCTTGCTCTGTCACCCTGGCTGGAGTACAGTGATGTGATCATGGCTCACTGCAGCCTTGACTTCCCTGGGTTTATGTAATCCTCCCACCTCAGCTTCTTGAGTAGCTGGGATTATTGGTGCCTGCCACTGTGCCTGCTAATTTTTGTACTGATTTCTGATACTAAGGCCACAGAGTCCGCCTCAGGAATAATTACGTTCGTAGTTATAGTAGTTACCAGGACGTATCAGGAAAACAATGGTATAAAAAGTGGGAGAAGGGAGGTGGAGGATGAAAGATATGCTTAATAATCCCTTGTTTTAGCTGAGTCCTTGTATCCAGGTTTCTAAATTACTTGTAAAGAATCTATTTACTTTTCAAAGCAGAATAGGATTTTGACTAATGAAAATACAGTGAGATATGCAGAGATACAAAGTCCTAATTTTAAAAAATTCAAGAGCAGCCTGGCCAACATGAAACCCCATCTCTACTAAAAAATACAAAAAATAGCCAGCGGCAAGCGCCTGTAATTCCAGCTACTTGGGAGGCTGAGGAAGAAGAATCACTTGAACCCAAGAGGCAGAGGTTGCAGTGAGCCAAGATCACACCACTGTACTCAAGCCTGGGCAACAAGAGTGAAACCGTGTCTCAAAAATAAATGTATGTATGTATGTATGTGTGTATATAAATAAAAAAGTATGTATGTATGTATGTATGTGTGTATATAAATAAAAAAGTATGTATGTATGTATGTGTGTGTGTATGTATATATATATAAATTATTTTATTACCTATAGAAAGGATATAAATACTGTATCTTCTCCATACACCACCCAAGTTTAAATACTATCAATGAATGGCAAATAACATCATTTCTTACTCAATAGAGTCTACTTTTGCCCTAGGTCTGGCCTGGATAAATGTGACCATTTTTCAAGGTCCAATTCATGCACTATATTCATTCTATATGAAACTAAAACAAAACAAAAACCCTACATGAGCAGGGTGCAGTGGCTCACCCCTGTAATCCCAGCACTTTGGGAGGCCGAGGCGGGTGGATCACGAGGTCAAGAGATCGAGACCATCCTGGTCAACATGGTGAAACCCCGTCTCTACTAAAAATACAAAAAATTAGCTGGGCATGGTGGCGCGTGCCTGTAATCCCAGCTACTCAGGAGGCTGAGGCAGGAGAATTGCCTGAACCCAGGAGCGGAGGTTGCGGTGAGCCAAGATCGCGCCATTGCACTCAAGCCTGGGTAATAAGAGCGAAACTCCGTCTCAAAAAAAAAAAAACAAAAAACAAAAAACTAAAACTAAATATTAGCTGGGTATGGTGGCAGGCACCTGTAATCTCAGCTACTTGGGATGCTGAAGCAGGAGAACTGCTTGAGCCCAGGAGGCAGAGGTTGCAGTGAGCCGAGATTGCACCATTGCACTCCAGCCTGGGTAACCAGAGCGCAACTCCGTCTCAAAAAATAAAAATAAAAATAAAAATAAAAATAAGAAAACCAAGTGTCAAAGATATTAATTTTCAAAAAAAAAAAAAAAACCCACAGGTAGCAAGAGGTAAAATCTTATATTCAAAAACCAAGGCCATTTTGTTTAAAATCCCATAAAAAAGATTCAGTAAAATAATATTACGTATTACATTCAATAAAATACTATTCATACTATTCTAGTCCAGTGCAACATTTTTTTCTGACAAGAAAGGTTATTGTACCTCTCAAAATACCTAAATTATTTTTATTATCTCAAAGGAAATTCTCTCTTAGGCTTTTTGATCAGCAGTATTATTGATTAAAATGCTATTCATAAAAATTCACTGTAGAACTTCTAGAGTATTCTTACCTTCTAAAAATCACAATGCACCCATATGCATTTTATTACCAAAACTCTTAGAATATTAAGATAAAACAGAAATTAAGAACTTGTTATTTAATAATGTTATAGACAATGTACATGAATAATATTGAACTTTTTGATTTTTTATTCCCCATGTTAATGAATAGTGATTACACAAATAATCCAAATAATATTAGAATTGGTTTTATATTCCTATTTAAATGAAATTCTATTTTACTTATTTGAAAAAAAAAAGCTTTAAGGCAGCTCACAATTAAGAGTAATTGTGATCTGGGATCTACAGTGCTCTAAAAGAGAAATAAAAGCCAGATGGATCAATTTTCTCCAAAACTTCAGAAAATAATTGTAGGAACATTTCTGCTTAACTAAAAGACATAAATTTTAAAAATTAAAAATTAAAAATACAATGACATTTCAGCTGTAGAGATAAATTGGGATAGACATAAAAACTGTAGGATATCTCTGACATGATAATTACCTAATATGACTATATTAACCAATACCAAGGATTAATCATGTAGGCTTTAATAGGAAGTTTTGTTGCCATTAAACCTAGGATCATTTACCTCCAAATATTTATAAAATAATATGCATTTGTCATGATAGCAATCATTTTTGTTTATAAGTATTAATTCTAGATGTTAATTTTATTTTTTCTACAAGATTTAGAACATATTTACTTGTCTTAAAGAAAACATCAAGTCCTTTTTTTCATTAAAATAAAAGTTTACATAAAATTGAAGGAAGTTTAAATTCATTTGAGACTTTTCTCTCTCATCATTTCCATTAACAAGCCTTCAATGAACAAGGAGTTTGTGATTTGGTATCCAGAAATGGATATATATACTTTATATATATATATATTTGGTTATGTCAAGGCAAAAATAATAAGACATCTTGGTTTCATTCTAATTAACATTATAATCACTTGTACAGATTCACTAACTTAACTGTTTTGATTAAACAAAAAACCAAAATGGCAAAAGAAAGATGATTTTGTTTTTTCTTACCAGAGAAAAGGTTGTTTGTATTTATTTATTTTTAACAATGTGGCAGTCATAAGAAATAATGTAAGCATTATAACAGAAAAATGTTGGTTTAGAAACTAAGATAAAGGAATAGTGAAAAACGGTTTCACTCTTGTTGCCCAGGCTTGAGTACAGTGGTGTGATCTTGGCTCACTGCAACCTCTGCCTCTTGGGTTCAAGTGATTCTTCTTCCTCAGCCTCCCAAGTAGCTGGAATTACAGGCGCTTGCCGCTGGCTATTTTTTGTATTTTTTAGTAGAGATGGGGTTTCATGTTGGCCAGGCTGCTCATGAACATTTGAGAGTACCCCCTTCCTGAAAGCAGTGATTGTATTAATAATAAGGTCTAATAGTATTTAATCATATTTACCTGTCTCTAGCTGGAGAATAATGGTCATCCATGACATGATGTCTAAACATTTGGCTAATTGTATTATAATGTCCAAATTATTAAGTGTCCCTCGAAGCCCCTGTTCCACATTCCGACTAAAACAACAAGGTCCATTAAATATTTTAGTAAATAATTTTACATACTAAGAAATGAGGATTATTTTAAAAAGCAATAGATGGCCGGGCGCGGTGGCTCAAGCCTGTAATCCCAGCACTTTGGGAGGCCGAGGCGGGTGGATCACGAGGTCAAGATATTGAGACCATCCTGGTCAACATGGTGAAACCCCGTCTCTACTAAAGATACAAAAAAGTAGCTGGGCATGGTGGCACGTGCCTGTAGTCCCAGCTACTCGGGAGGCTGAGGCAGGAGAATTGCCTGAACCCAGGAGGCGGAGGTTGCGGTGAGCCGAGATTGCGCCATTGCACTCCAGCCTGGGTAACGAGCGAAACTCCGTCTCAAAAATAAATAAATAAATTAATTAAATTAAATTAAAATTAAAAAAAGAAAAAAAGAGTAAAAAGCTGTGGTGGTGGATGTGACCATCTAAAGAAAACAGATGTACAAAGAAGCACTGTGTGTCCTAAGCCCCTTGTTCCTGGTGTCAGAGCTGCAGTTCTTTGGGTCTGGCCTTCATATACCTGTTCTGTGAGGCTCCTTCCAATGTAAATAAATAATTCCGCTACAAAAAAAAAAAAAAAAAAAAAAAGCAATAGAAAAAGAAAAAGTTACTATATTGTGAAGTCCAAATTTTGTTTTAACTAATTTCAACCCTGGCTAAAGGTATAAGTTTCAGTTGAAGGTTGATAGGAAAGTAATATTACTGCTGCAACAGATGTAGCATAAGAAGCTCAAATTAAGCTAATAACAGTGGGGATATGATAAGGACTATCGAAGTTATTAATGGATGGCTATCAGGTCTCTAGTGCTGATATTCAATAATGTACTCAAGAGGAGGAGTAGATTTATTTGGAGAAACTATGTTCAGTGTTAGACAGATCTGTATACATGACCTATAGAATGGAGACAGAGATGCCTCATAGGTGGCTGGATATGAGTTCAGAGCTTAGGAGAACAAGTCAAAATTTGCACACTTTGCATTTTGCACCATCTCCCTTGATACCACCCTGGTCCAAATTACCTTCTTTGTGGATATACCATAACAATAGCTATCTAAGTAAACTCTTGATTCAACCCTCACCTCATCCGTGATTACATGCAACAGCCCTTTGAAGCACAATTAAGATATGGCACATCACATTGTAGGATGAAAGATATGAGTCCAGCTTTTTAATATATTCCATCGGTGAACTAATTTTCCTATCCTGCCTGACCCACCCTTTCCATATTAATTGTGGTGCCACTTTATCATGTGTCAAGTTCACATATAAGTATCAGTATAAATGTATATATATTATTCTTTTACTATTGATTCCCTTCAATATGTCTATTTTGCTGCTGTTATTTAAGTTCCATCCTATTTTTAATTACTTACACCTGCTGGTAAATTTTTCTCTTCTTTTTTCAAAATAGATTTATTGGCATGTCTGTATATTTTCATATAATGTCTAGAACAAGTTTATAAAAATTTCACATAAAATTGTGTTTGTTATGGCATTACATTTATAAACTAATTTATGGACAATTGATATCTTTATTATGTGAAGTTATTCTACCCATGCATAGGACACATCTCTCATTAGTTCCTTATCCGAAGTTTTACATCTTACTTAAAGGTCCTGTGAATTCTTAGTACAAGAATTTTGTTAGATACTTTGGGTTACTTTTGAGAATAGTACTTACATCTTACTATATTTTCCAACTAGTTATTACCCATATTATAAGTTGATCTATGGCCAGCTATTTGGCAGAACTTTTATATCAGTTTTAATATTTTGATTATATTGGGTTTCCTACATAGATAATCCTATTATCAACAAATAATGATGGTTTTCATCGCTTCTCTTCCAATCTCTTCCAATCCTAAAACCTCTTACTTCCTTTCATTTTCTTTTCTTAACATTTTTGCAGGACCTGAAGTACTATTTTAAGCAATGGCAATATTAATAAACATCCATCTCTTATTTCTGCTATTAATGTAAATTTCTCTAAAGTTTTTCCATTAAATATAATGCTTGCTTTATCTAGCCTTTACGAAGTGTAGGTGGTTCTCTTCTAGTTTGCTATCTTATGTGAATAGAAGTTGAACAATTAATTATTTTTTCTGCCGCTAGTAAGACTTATTTCCCCATTTGTCCACTAATAGATAAATTACCATAACCATTTTTCTGGTGTCTCACCATCATGATTTAAATTCATGGTTAGATTTACTTAAAGTAAGATTTCTTACATCTGTTTGTAACGAAAATGGTCTTCTTAAGCTGAACACAGAGGCACATAGACCCAGTATCTGCTCCTAGAGGATTGATTGAGCCCAGGAGTTCCAGTCTAGCCTGGGCAACATAGTGAGACTGACGTTGAGAAAAACAAAAAGAAAATGGATTATGATATTTCATCATTCTGTAAGAATTAGAGTTAAGGTTGTGTTAGTTCCAGAAAAAGAATTAGGCAACTTTACTTCTTTATCTGTTTCTAGAGCCATTTGATTAGAACAGCAATTAGTTCTCAAAAACTTGGTTCAAACCTACCTGTAATATCTTTTTTAGTCTGAAATTCTTTTTATGAGTGGATGAGTGGAAAAGAGTAGTTTGTCTTTGAGTACCATTCAACCTATTTGCTGGTTGTTATTTTACTTTCTTCTCCTGTCAATTTAAATACTTTATACCTATTTCAGAAATGTAACAATTTTGCCTACATTGACAAATTTAATAACAATTTCAAAATCATTATTATTTTTAAAGAATTTTTCTTATCTGTAGTTGTTTCCCTTTTTCAAAGTTTTATTCATTTCTACCTCTCATTTTTCATGTACAGTCCTTTTATTGTATTGCTGTCATCGATGTTTTCAAATAACTAACTTTTGGGTTAACATACATTCTCTCTTATCTTTCACTTGTTTTTCTTACTGTCTGTGTTTCATTTTGTCTCAGTGTCACTGAGTTTTCCCTAATCTTTATTAATTCCATAAATATATACACCTACTATGTACTCACAAAATTAAAAATTTGACATCAAAAAAGATATCTGCACTTTCATGAATACAGTGATAAGGGCACAAAGTACGTAATAGCTCCAACATGGAAAATAGGAAATCCATCCCTTCAAGCATTTATCCTTTGTCTTACACAGAATCGAATTATACTCTTTTAGTTATCTTAAAGTGTACAATTAAATTATTTTGACTACAGTCACCCTGTTCTGCTCTCAAACACTAGGTTATATTTATTCTTTCCATTCTTTGTACCCATTAACCATCTCCGCATCCCCTTCATACCCTGCCACCCATCCCAGCTTCTAGTAACTGTCCTTCTGCTCTCCATCTCCATATGTTAAATTGTTTTGACTTTTAGATCCCACAAATAAGCGAGAGCATGAAATGTTTCTGTTTCTGTATCTCTTATTTCTCTTGATGTAATGACCTCCAGTTCCATCCATGTCATTGCAAATGACAGAATCTTATTTCTTTCTAGCTGAATAGTACTCCATCGTGCATAAATACATTTTCTGTATCCATTCATATGCTAGTGGACATGTAGGTTACTTCCAAATCTTGGCTATTGTGAACAGTATTGCAACAAATATGATAGTGCAAATATGTCTCTGATATATTGATTTCCCTTCTTTTTGGCATTTACCAAGCAGTGGGATGATGGATCATATGGTAGCTCTAATTTTAGTTTTTTGAGGAACCTCCAAACTGTTCTCCATAGTGGTTATACTAATTTACATTCCAAACAACAGCATACAAGGGTTCCCTTTTCTTCACATACTTGTCAGCATTTATTATTGTTTGTTTTTGAATATAAGCCATTTTAACTGGGGTGAGTTAACATATTGTAGTTTTGATTTGCATTTCTTTGATGATCAATGATGTTGAGAACCTTCTGGTATGCCTGTTTGCTATTTGTATGTCTTCTTTTGAGAAATTTCTATTAAAATCTTTTACACATTTTTAAATTGGCTTATTGAATATTTTTTCCCTATAGAGTTATTTGAGTTCCTAACACATTCTGGTTATGAATCCGTTTACAGGTGGATAGTTTCTTTGCAAATGTTTCCTCCCATTCTGTGGGTTGTCTCTTCATTTTGTTATTTCCTTTGCTGTGTTGAAGCTTTTTAACTTGATATGATCCCTTTTGTCCACTTTTGCTTTGTTTTCTTGTGTGTGGGGTAGTACTCAAGAAATTTGCTCAGACCAATGTCCCAGAGAATTTATTGAATGTTTTCTTATAGCAGTTTCGTAGTTTGAGATCTTTAATCCATTCCATTTTAATCCATAGATTTAGGTCTTTAATCCATTTTAATTTGATTTTTGCATATGGTAAGAGATAGAGGTCAAGTTTCATTATTCTGCATATATATATCCAGTTTTCCCAGCACCATTTATTGGAGAGACTTTTCTTTCTCCATTGTATGCTCTTGGTACCTTTATCAAAAATGAGTTTGCTGTAGGTGTGCAGATTTGTTTCTGGGTTCTCTATTGTGTTCCATTGGTCTACATGTCAGTTTTTATGCCATACCATGCTGTTTCAGTTATTATAACTCTGTAGTATAATTTGAAGAAAGATAATGTGGTTCCTTCAGTTTTGTTCTTTTTGCTCACAATAGCTTTGGCTATTCTAGGCCTTTTGTGGCTCCACATAAATTTTAGAATTATTTCTTCAATTTCTGTGAAGAATGTCATTGGTATTCTGATAGGGATTGCATTGAATCTGTGGATTGCTTTGGGTCATATAGGAAGTTTAACAATATTGATTACATCAGTCCATGAAATGGAATACTCTTGCATGTGTCATCTTCAATTTCCTGTACCAGTGTTTTATAGTTTTCATTGTAGAGATCTTTCATTTCTTTTATTAAGTAAATTTCTAGGTATTTAATTTTATTTGTGATTGTTATAAATGGAATTACTTTCTTGATTTTTTCAGATTGTTCACTGTTGCCATACAGAAATGCTACTGATTTTTGTATGTTGATCTTTTATCCTGCAACTTTACTGAATTTATCAATTTGAATAGTTTTTTAGTGGAGTCTTTAGGTTTTTCCAAATATAAGATCATGTCATCTGCAAACAAGAATAATTTTGTCTTCTAACTTTACAATGTAGATGACCTTTATTTATTTCTCTTGTCTGATTGCACTAGCTAGGACTTCCAGTACTATGCTGAATAAAAGTGGTGAAACCGGGCATCCTTACTGTGTTCCAGATCTTAGAGGAAAGGCGTTCAGCTTTTCTACATTCAGTATGATACTATTTGTGAGTCTGTTGTATATGGCTTTTATCATGTTGGGGTATGTTCCCTGCATCCCCAGTTTTTTGAGGGTTTTTATCTTGAAGAGATGTTGAATTTTTCAAATGCTTTTTTAGCATCAATTAAAATAATCACGTGCTTTTAGTACTTCATGATATATCATGTTAAATGATTTGTATCCAATAAATCATCCTTGCATCTCAAAAATAAATTTCACTTGGCCATGATGAATGACCTTTCTAATGTCTTATTGAATTCAGTTTGTTAGTATTTTTTAAGGATTTCTGCATCAATATTCATCAGAGATATTGGGCTCTAGTTTTCTTTTTCTGATGTGTCTTTGGTTTTGATATCAAAATAAGAATGGCCTGGTAGAATGAGTTTGGAAGTGTTCTCTCCTCCTTTACTTTTTGAAATAGTTTGAGTAGACGTGGTACTGGTTCTTCTTTAAATGTCTGTTAGAATTCACCAGTGAAGCCATTGGGTTCGGGCTTTTCTTTACTGGGAGACTGTTCATTATGGTTTTTATTTGTTATTTATCTGATTAGCTATTGGATTTCCTCATGGCTCAATCATGTAAGTGTCTAGGAATTTATGCATTTCTTCTATATTTTCCAACGTATTGGCACATAGTTGCTCACAGCAGCCACTAATTATCTTTGAATTTCTGTGGTATCAGTTGTAATGTGTCCCTCTTCATCTCTGATTTTGTTTATTTGGGTCTTCTCTCTTTTTTCCTTTGTTAGTCTGGCTAAAGGTTTGTCAATTTTGTTTATCTTTCGAAAAAACAACTTTTCTGTTTCACTGATCTTTTGTATTGTTTTCTATTTTAAATCCAATAACTCTTAGCTTTGCTCTTTTGAGGCTACTTTCTTCTTTTCTCCCACAGATATACCAAGTTTATTACAGATAAGGTAATTTCATTATAGATAAGATAAGGTAAGTTTATTTAACCAAGCTACAAAGATCATTATCATAACGAAAGGGAGAAAATGAAAATGGAGTCTGTAGGTATCTGTGTTTGTTATGCAGTTTCAGTCAAATGGTTACAAATGGATTTCTCATATCAATTCCAAATATACACACCCTTATATGTAAAAAACGATATTAGCCAGTTGTAATACTCATTTAGCATCTTGGTTATTACTGGCAATAAAATTTTCTTAACATAGGGTATGTAACAGGAAAAATAAAATAAAATAATGACAACAAAGTATGTTCTATCCAGTCCATTCTAAACTGACAAGAATACCTTATCAATACTTTATATAGGCAATCGGACAGATACTTGAGGGCTGTTTGCACACATCAAGTTGTTAGCAGGCAGGGAAGGGAGCAGCAAAAGCTGAGGTTGCTTTCTCACTAACTAGCAGACGCAGTCTTGCCTCATAAGAAAACTAAGGACTGAATAAATGACTTTGGCATCTATTCAATTTTCCCCTTTTATTTACACATAAATTACTTTGACAGCCTACTGAAGGACAGGTAATTCTCATCTCCCTCCCCCTCATAAGTAAGTGCCAAAAGCACCCAAACTTGTCACTTATGCAATAAACTGACCAAAACAAAACAAAACAGAAATGGTTTTTGAAACAAACAACCACCTTTTGGGAGTGGATCATAAGTGCAATTTTTTGTTTATTTTTTTTTTCCATAGAAGAAGTGCTTGGGGACAGGGTTGACAAAAAAGACAAAATAAAGAACATACATAGGAAGTATTCATAAGAATGCTGGTATCTCATGCAGGAGTTTTCCTCAAATGTGTTCAATCAATCCGAGCTATCTACTGTGAGCACTCTCCCATTTGCAGAACTTCGCCTTTAATCCACGTTAAAGAGGATAAGAAACTAGGCTATTTATTTTAAAAGCAGTTTACAAAACAATGCTTTTTACTTCATAAGGAGAATCTGAAGAGTTCCAAGTACTTAAAAATGGCTATTTTCTAGATCTTACAGGTATGCTTCATTGTTTATTGTTTTTCTTTTTCTGCTCTGTGTATTTTCAAATGGTCTCTTGAAGGTCACTAATTCTTTCTCCTGCTTGATCTATTCTGCTATTAAGTGACACTGATGTGTTCTTCAGAATTTCAATTGCGTTTTTCAACACTAGAATTTCTGCCTATTTTAATTATTTCAATCTCTTTGTTAAACTTATAGAACTTGGAATTCCTTCTCTGTGTTATATTGAATTTCATTGAGTTTCCTCAAAACAGCAGTTTTGAATTTGCTATCTGAAGGGTCACATCGGTCACATCTCTGTTTCTCAAGGATTGGTCCCTGGTGCCTATTTAGTTCATTTGGTGAAGTCATGTTTTCCTAGATAATCTTGATGCTTGCAGCTGGTCTTGGGTGTATTGGCATTGAAGAGTCAGGTATTTATTGCAGTCTTGGCTTGTGCATACCCATGCTTCATGGCAAAGCTTTCCAGGTATTAAGAGACTTGGGCCCCAAGCCCAATAATGCTGTTTTTTACAGACTCACAGAAGTACTGCCTTGGTGGTCTTTGATAAGATCCAGAAGAATTCTCTGGATTACCAGAGACTCTTATTCTTTTCCCTTACTTTCTCCCAGACAAATGGAGTCTCTTTCTCTCTCTCTCTGCTGAGGGGTGCTCTGTGATGCAAGCACCCCTGTGGCTACCACCACTGGGACTGCACAGGGTAAGACCTAAAGCCGGAACAGCACTAAGTCTTGCCCATGGCCCACTGTAACCACTACTTGATACACTACCTATGTTCACTCAAGGTCCTAGGGCTCTACAATCACCAGGTGGCAAAGCCAGCCAACTTTGTGTCTTTCACTTCAGGGTGGTAGGCCCTGATCGGATCCGCAGATGTTATCAGGGAGCCAGGGACTAGAGCCAAACACCCTAGAAATTTGCCTAATGTTATATTCTACTGTGGCTAAGCCGGCACTCAAACCATAATACAAAGTCCTTCCTGCTCTTCCCTCCCCTTTCCACAGGTAGAAGAGCCTCTCCCTGTGTGAACTACCACCAGTGGCCCACAAGGAGGTTCTGTCAGACCACTGCAATGTTCACCGAAAAGCCAAGGTTTCTTCTGTCAGCTGTGGTGAATACTGCCAGGCCCGGGACTCACCCTTCAGGTCAATAGGCTCCCCTCTGGCCCCGGGCAGATACAGAAATGCTAAGAGACTAAGCTTAGACTCAGGGACCCCAAGAGCCTGCCTGTTACTCCTAACCCACTGTGGCTGAGCTGACATCTAAGCTACAAGACAAAGTCACCTTAGTTTTCCCTCTGCTTTCTCAAACAGAAGCAGTCTTTCATCATAGCCACCATAGGTGAGAATGTGCCGGGTCACCTGTGAAGCCTGCATGTCTCAGAGCCCAATCCGCACAGCATAGTTCCCAGGTATCACTGCTGGTTATTCAGGGCCCAGGAAATCTTTAGTCAGCAGGTGATTAATCCTGCAGGACTGGGTCCTTCCCTTCAAGGCAGCAACTTCCCTTTTGGCCCAGTATGTGCTTATATCCTTCAAACATAACCAACCTAAAGCTCTCTTAGAAAATCCAGTATCTGTGTAAAATTCTCAATTATAATTCTAAGTCAAATACTCAGTTATTTATTTAAAATAGGATGCATAAGTATGGTATTCTAACTGGCCATATTCTAACTGGCCAAAATTTCTTGAACATTCCAAGTATGTACAATGTAAATTATGTGCATATTTCTTGATAGCTTCAACTATTATTTCCATGATTCTTATTCCATTAAGCCTGCCTATACTTCACCAGTTTGATCAGAGATATTCAATAAGCTTAAGACCTGGAACTGCAGATTTTCCTAGCCATTTTTCCCACTGTACATGCTTTAAAAACCTATTATTCTTTCTTCCTAATTTTAAAAATCAGTCAGATTTAAATTTTTTTCCTATATATTAAATTACCAATTATCTATTTCATTCATGAGTATAATTAGTTGGTTCTACCTAGACATATCAATATGTAATTGAAAACTGGTTCTTCTGAATTATTTTGAGCTATTACAATAAGATAACATATAGGTTATCTAAAATTACAAAATAAGTCATATTTCATTTTAATCTCATTATGTAGGTTATTGAATAGCATCTTATTTTTCCTTGACTAGGAAAAATATGTGTGCATGTGTCAAAGGTTTATTTTTAATAAATATTAAATATATGTAAGCTACATATTGTTAAAGATAATTTTTATAATCAACAAAATTCATCTTGAATAAGTATGCATAAACTATTTTTTAAATTGAGTGAATACATTTTAAAAGGAATAACACAGATACACAACATATTAAAAATATACTTAATGCTGAGATACAATTATTATATATATATATTTTAATTTTACTTTAAGTTCTGGTGCAGAATGTGCAGGTTTGTTACAAAGGTATATGTATGCCTTAGTGGTTTGCTGCACTTATTAACCTGTCTTATAAATTCCCTCCACTTGGCCCTGTCCCCAACAGGCCCCTCCTGTTGTTACCCTCCCTGTGTCCATGTGTTCTCATTGTTTGACTCCCATTATAAGGGAGAACATATGTTGTTTGGTTTTCTCTTCCTGTGTTAGTTTGCAGAGGATGATGGCTTCCAGCTTCATCCATATTCCTGCAAAGGATATGATCTCATTCATTTTTATGGCTGCATAGTATTCCATGGTGTATAAGTACCACACTTTCTTTAACCAATCTGTCATTGATGGACATTTGAGTTGGTTCCATGTCTTTGCTATTGTGAATAGTGCTGCAATAAACATACCTGTGCATGTGCCTTTATAGTAGAAAGATTTTTATTCTTTTGGGTATGTTTCCAGTAATGGGATTTCTGAGTCAAATGGTATTTCTGGTTCTAGATCCTTGAGGAATTGCCAAACTGTCTTTCACAATGTTCAGCTGGTTAACATTCCCCCTAATAGTGTAAAAGTGTTCCTATGTCTCCACAGGCTTGCCAGCATCTATTGTTTCTTGACTTTTTAATAATCAACATTCTAACTGGCATGCAATTGTATCTAATTTTGGTTTTGATTGGCATTTCTCTAATGATCAGTAATGTTGAGCTTTTATTTTTCTTAATATATTTCTTGGCCATTCAAATGTCTTCTTTTGAGAATCGTATATTCATATCCTTTGCCCACTTTTTGATGGTGTTGTTTGTTTCTGGTAAATTTGTTTAATTTTCTTGTAGATTCTGGACATTAGGTCTTTGTTGGATGGGTAGATTACAAAAAAATTCTCCCATTCTATAGGTTGCCTATACACTCTGATGATAGTTTCTTTTGCTGTGCAGAAGCTCTTTATTAGATCTCATTTGTTAACTCTGGTTTTTGTTGCAAAAATTATCTTGAGGTAATTTTTGTATAATGTGTAAGGAAGGGATTCAGTTTCAGTTTTCTGTCTATGGCTAACTGGTTTTCTCAGCATCATTTATTGAGTAGGAAATCCTTTCCCCATTGCTTGTTTTTTTCGGGTTTGTCATTTCTGAGTCTCTTTTCTATTCCATTGGTCTGTATTTATGTTTTTGTACCAGTGCCATGCTGATTTGGTTACTGCAGCCTTGTAGGATAGTTTGCAATCATGTCAATAGTAGTTTGATGTGAATAACATTAAACCTATAAATCACTTAGGGCAGTGTGGCCATTTTCACAGTATTGATTCTTCTTATCCATGAAGATGGAATGTTTTACCTTCTGTTTATGCCCTCTCTTATTTCCTTGAACAGCTGTATGTAGTTCTTTTTGAAGATGTCCTTAACATCTTTTGGTAGCTATATTCCTAGGTATTTTATTCTCTTTGTAGCAATTGTGAATGGGGGTTCATTCATGAGTTGACTCTGTGTTTGTCTATAGCCAGTGTAAAGGGATGCTAGTAATTTTTGCACATTGATTTTGTATCTTGAGACTGCTGAAGTTGCTCATCAGCTTAAGGAGTTTTGGGGCTGAAACGATGGGGTATTCTAAATACAGAATCATGTCATCTGCAAAGAGAGACAATTTGAGTTCCTCTTTTCCCATTTAAATACCCTTTATTTTTTTCTCTTGCCTGATTGTCCTTGTCAGAACTTTCAGTACTTTGTTTAATAGCAGTGGGAGAGAGGGCATCCTTGTCTTGCACTGGTATTCGAAGGTGATGCTATCAGCTTTTGCCATTTCAATCTGATGATGGTTGTGGGTTTGTCATAAATAGCTCTTATTATTTTGAGATATGTTCCATGAATACATAGTTTATTGAGAGTTTTTAATATGAAGTGATGTTGAATTTTATCAAAGGTTCCTTCTGCATCTATTGAGATAATCATGTGGTTTTTGCCTTCGGTTTTGTTTATGGAATGGATTACATTTGTTGATTTGCATATGTTGAGTCAAACTTGCATCCCAGGGATGAAGCCAACTTGATTGTGGTGGAAAAGTGTTTTGAGGTGCTGTTGTATTTGGTTTGTTAGTATTTCCTTGAGGATTTTCGCATTGATGTTCATCAGGGATATTGGCCTGAAGTTTTCTTTTTTTTTTTTTTATTGTGTTTCTTCCAAGTTTTGGTATCAGGAGAATGCTGGCTTTATAAAATGAGTTGGGGAGGAGTACCTCCTTTTCAATTGTTTGAAATAGTTTCAGAAGAAATGGTAGTAGCTCCTCTTTGTACCTCTGGTAGTGCTTGGCTATGAGTCCATCTGGTCCTGGGTTTTTTTTTTTTTTTTTTTTTGGTTGGTAGGCTATTAATTACTGCCTTGCCTCAATTTCAGAGCTTGTATTGGTCTTTTTTGGATTTTGACTACTTCCTGTTTCAGTTTTGGAAGGTTGTATGCATTCAGGAATTTATCCATTAATTCTAGATTTTCTAGCTTATGTGTTTAGGGGTATTCATAGTATTCTCTGATGGTAGTTTGTATTTCTGCGGTGTCAGTTGTGATATCCCCTTTATAATTTATTATTGTGTCTATTTGATTTTTCTTTCTTTTCTTCTTTATTCTTCTAACAGTCTATCTTGCTATTTTTTCAAAAAATCAGCTCCTAGATTCATTGATTTTTTTTTGAAAGTTTTCATGTCTCTGTCCCTTCAATTCTGCTCTGATTTTAGTGACTTCTTGTCTTCTGCTAGCTTTGGATTCGTTTTCTCTTACTTCTCTAGCTCTTTGACTGGTGATGTTTGGGTGTCAATTGGAGATTATTCTATCTTTCTGATGTGGGTATTTTAGTGCTTATAAATTTCCCTCTTAACACTGCTTTAGCTGTGTCCCAGAGATTCTGGTACATTGTTTCTTTATTCTCATTCATTTCAAATAACTTCTTTATTTCTTCCTTAATTTCTTTATTTACTCAGAAGTCATTCAGGAGCAGCTTGTTCAACTGCCATGTAATTTTGTGGTCTTGACTCTATCCAATTTTCTAATCTGTATTTTTAAATTGGGACATTTAGCCCATTTACATTTAAGGTTAGAATTATTATGTGTGAATTAGATTCTGTCATCATGATGCCTTCTAGTTATTTTGCACACTTACTGATGCAGTTACTTGATAGTGTCATTGGTCTTTATATTTTGGTGTGTTTTTGCAGTGGCTAGTACTGCTTTTTTCTTTCCATATTTAGTGCTTCCTTTAAGAGCTCTTGCAAGGCTGGCCTTGTGGTGATGAAATCCCTCAGCATTTGCTTGACTAGAAAAGATTTTATTTCTCCTTGGCTTATGAAGCTTAGTTTGGCTTGATATGAAATTCTGGGTTGAAGATTCTTTTCTTTAAGAATGTTGAATGTTAACCCCCTCACTGTCTTCTGGCTTGTAAGATTTCTGCTGAGAGGTCCAATGTTAGTCTGATGGGCTTCCCTTTGTAGGTGATCTAGCCTTTCTCTCTGGCTGTCCTTAACATTTTTTCCTTCATTTCGACTTCGGAGAATCTGATGATTATATGTCTTGTTGATTTTTTTGTGGAATATCTTAGTGGTGTTCTCGGTACTTCCTGAATTTGAATGTTGGCCTGTCTTGCTAGGATGGGGAAGTTTTCCTGAATTACATCCTGAAGTGCCTTTTCCAGCTTGTTTCCATTATCCCTGTCTCCTTCATGTAGTCCAATCAATCACAGGATTAATCTTTTTACCATAGTCCCATATTTCTTGAAGTCCTTGTTCATTCCTTTTTATTCTTTTCTCTCGAATCTTGTCTGCATGCCTTATTTCAGCAAGATGGTCTTCAAACTCTGATATCTTGTCATCTGCTTGTTTTATTTGGCTATTGACACGTGTATGTTTCGTGAAGTTCTTGTGGTGTGTTTTTCAGCTCCATCAGGTCATTTATGTCCCTCTCTAAACTGGCTATTCTAATTAGAAACTCCTCTAACCTTTTGTCAAGGTTCACAATTCTTAGCTTCTTTGCATTGGGTTAGAACAGGCTCCTTTAACTCAGCAGAGTTTGTTTTTTCCCATCTTATGAAGCCTACTTCTGTGAGTTCATCCAACTCATCCTTTGTCCAGTTCTGTGCCCTTGCTGTAGAAGTGCTGCAATCATTTAGAGGAGAAAAGGCACTCTGGTATTTTGGGTTTTCAGTGTTTCTTCATTGATTCTTTCTCATCTTCATGAGTTTGTTTAGTTTTAATCTTTGAGACTGCCGACTCTTGGATGGGTTTTTGTGAGGACTTTTTGATGTTGTTGATGCTGCTGATGTTGCTTTCTCTTTGTTTTCCTTTCAGTGGTTAGGTCCCTCTTCTGTAGGGCTACTGTGGTTTGATGAGTGTTCACTTCAGGCCCTATTTATCTGGTTAGTTCTCATGCCTAGAGATATCACTTAAGGAGGCTGGAGAACAGCAAAGATGGGTGCCTGCTTCTTCCTCTGGAATCTCTGACTTCAAGGGGTACCAACGTGAGGCCAGTGGCATCACTCCTGCATAGGGTGTTTGACAACCCCTGTGGGTCTCACCCAGTTGAGTGGCATGAAGAATAGGAGTCATTTAATGAAGCACTCTGACTGTCATTTTGTGAGAAGGAGTGTGCTTCACTGGAGGGAAACCCACTTGTCTAGACTGCCTGGATTCCTCAGAACTACCTGTAGGAAAGGCTAAGTCTGCCACCCTTCTCCCTTGGGGTTCAGGCCCAGGGAGATCAGAGTTCTGTCGCCGAACTCCTGGCTGGAGTTGTTGGAGTTCCTGCAGGGAGGCAGTCCCCAGTGAGGAGGGGTGGGTCAGGGTCAGGCCTGAAGTCCTCTGACTGTAGTCTGCCACAGCTGGTATGTTGGGCTATGGAGGACACCTCTTGGGACTAAGCTGTCCAGCCTCCCTGGCTCCAGCAGGAGAAAAGACCTGCCCAGAGCTATAGTGATGGCTGCTGTCCTTCCCTTGCCCATGGAGCTTAGCATGTTAGGCAGCTGTCAGTCCCAGTGCTTGCTGCTGCCCCTCCCTCAAAGAGCTGGAAGTACTTAAACAGCAGGTAGCTGCAGCTGTGGTGCTGATCGTCCCTTCCCCGGAACTTGGAAAGCTTAAGCAGATTATAGTGGAGAGGCTGTTGAGAATCTGGATGGCTGGCAAGTTGGGACCCTCGGCAGTGGTGGCATGGGTTTACAAGTGGAATCTTCTGATCCATGGGTTGTACAGTTCCGTGAAAAAAGCATGGCTTCCCAGCTGGGTAGCAGGCTCACTCATTGCCTCTCTTGGCTGGGGAGTGGAAGCTCCCATACCCCATGTTGCTCTCAGATGGGCTGCTGCACTTGACCCCTCTTCCTTCCTCTCTGTGGGTCACAATATTGCTTAGTCTGTTTGAAGAGGGAACCTGGATATCTCAGTTGCCAGTGCAGGATTCACACACTATTATGGTTCTTTTTAATGGCAGCCTCTGATCCCTGCTGCTTCTAATTGGTCATTTTGGCCCCTCCCCATGCCCTCGCTGAGGTATAATTACTTTTAGTTATTTTTCGTTAATTTGAAGGCCTGGAAATTTAAACTATTTGTATTTAGTTTTTAATTAAAATAGTTTGTGACAATTAAACTTATATGATGTTTTGGCTCTTCCCATGTTAATCGTAGTTTAAATATTGTATGACAACTTTTTATTTTTAATATAAGCCTTTTTAGCTAAATTAAATGTATTCAGAATATTTCATTTTGTATTTATCCACTGTATAGTTCTAGAAATTAAGGAAAGAAGACCTAAAAATTTTGTCTAGGACCTCACATTTCTTAGATACTAATATGCTAAATAAATTTATAGTAAAGGGGGGAGGACTCAAGATGGCGCTGTGAGAACAACCCAGGATTGGAGCTCTCGTTGAATTCGCAAAGAGGTGAGTCAGAGCTGCATTTCCAGACTGATCTTTGTGGCCCACAGAACGGGGAAACTCCCAAGTATAAAAAAACACGGAACACCAGGCAGTATGTCTGCCTGGCGAAGCCAGCAGCCGGGGTGGCGGCGGCCGGCCCTACCCAGCAATCCCCACAAGGCGCGCTTGTCCGGGTGCCCTGCTGAACCGGCAACCTGAGACTTGAGAGGGCAGGACTTGAGACTGAACGAGACTTGGACAGTAGGCCATCCCAGGGGATTGCAGGGACAGAGTGTTTGGGGTACCAGTGGGACGAAAAAAACCGCGATTTCAAACTATCCCGAGCAGACGGTCTGAGACGCTCTGTGGGGGAGGGGCGTCCACCACTACCGAGGCAACCTGCCCCAACTGAGATACACACCCACTGCTGACGCAGCCAGCCGTTGCTGAGCCAACCCGTCCCTACTGAGATACACGCCCACTGCTGACGCAGCCTCCCATTGCTGAGGCAACCCCTCCCTACTGAGATACATGCCCACTGCTGACGCAGCCTGCCGTTGCTGAGGCAACACACTACGACGAAGAGACTCCGCTGCATGGCGTGGCGGAGACCACAGCAGAGCCTGCAGGAACAGGGCGAACCACACAACAGCAGGGCAGAGCCTTGGCAGGCGAACAGTGGCTAGTCTGCCTCCTAGCTGGGCAGGACACCTCAACGGACATCAAAAAATAAAGCCAGAACCCCCCAACACAGAGCATTTGAGAAAAAAAGGGATTTTTTAATGAGCTCTGTTGCAGCAGAATCAAACATAGCAGCCTAACAGCCCTGAATGAACAACAGAGCTCACAGCTCAGCAATTGAGCTCATATAAAGTACAGACTGTCTCCTCAAGCAGCTCCCTGACCCCTCTATATCCAAAAGACTGACATTTGGCAGGCATCATCCTGGGACAAAGATAGGAGAAAAAGAAATGGGTAGCATCCCTCACTGTGCCACAGCTGCTATAGGTGCACCCCAGACAAGCAGGGCCTGGAGTGGACCTCAGCAGTCATACAGTGAAGGGGCTAGGCTGGTAGAAGGAAAACAAAGTAACAGAAATACTTCATCATCAACAATCTGAGTGTCCACTCAGAGACCCAATTGAAAAGTCAGCAACTATGCAGACGACAAGAGGATAAACCCACAAAGATGGAAAGAAACCAGTGAAAAAAGGAGGAAAACACCCGAAACCAAGACACCTCGCCTCCTAGAAAGGACCAAAACTCCTCACCAGCAAGGGAACAAAGCTGGACGGAGAATGACTGTGATGAAATGACGGAATTAGACTTCAGAAGGTGGATAATGAGAAACTTTTGTGAGCTAAAAGAACATGTATTAAATCAATGCAAAGAAACTAAGGAACTTGAGAAAATGATAACAAGAATGGATAACTTAGAGAGGAATATGAATGAATTAAAGAAGCTGAAAAACACAATACGAGAACTTCGTGAAGGATGCACAAGTTTCAATAGCTGAATTGACCAAGCAGAAGAAAGAACACCTGAAGTCGAAGATCAATGCAATGAAATAAAATGAGAAACCAAGATCAGAGAAAAAAGCACAAAAAGGAATGAACAAAGTCTCCAAGAAATGTGGGACTATGTGAAAAGACCTAACCTATGTTTGATAGGTGTACCAGAAGGGGACGAAGAGAATGAATCCAAGCTGGAAAATACTCTTCAGGACATCATCCAGGAAAACTTCCCCCACCTGGTAAGACAGGCCAAGACTCAAATGCAGGAAATACAGAGAACACCACAAAGATATTCTGCAAGAAGAGCAACCCCAAGGCACATAATCGTCAGATTCAACAAGGTTGAAATAAAGGAGAAAATACTAAGGGCAGCCAGAGAGAAAGGTCGAGTTACCCACAAAGGGAAGCCCATCAGACTCACAGCAGATCTCTCGGCAGAAACACTACAAGCCAGAAGAGAGTGGGGGCCAATATTCAACATTCTTAAAGAAAAGAATTTTTAACCCAGAATTTCATATCCAGCCAAACTGAGCTTCAGAAGTGAAGGAAAAATAAAATCCTTTGTGAACAAGCAAGCGCTCAGAGATTTTGTCACCACCAGGCCTGCTTTACAAGAGCTCCTAAAAGAGGCACTACACATAGAAAGGAACAACCAGTACCAGCCATTCCAAAATCACACTAAAAGTTAAAGAGCATCAACATAATGAAGAATCTACAACAACTAACAGGCAAAAGAGCCACTTAGCATCAAAATGGCAGTATCAAATTCACACATAATAATATTAACCCTAAATGTAAATGGACTAAATGCACCAATCAAAAGACACAGACTGGCAAATTGGATAAAAATCCAAAACCCATCAGTGTGCTGTATCCAGGAAACCCATCTCACATGCAAGGATACACAAAGGCTCAAAATAAAGGGATGGAGGAAGATTTACCAAGCAAATGGAGAGCAAAAAAAAGCAGGAGTTGCAATTCTCATCTCTGGTAAAATAGACTTTAAAGCAACAAAGATCAAAAGAGACAAAGAAGGCCATTACATAATGGTAAAAGGATCAATACAACAAGAAGAGCTAACAATCCTAAACATATATGGACCCAATACAGGAGCACCCAGATACATAAGGCAAGTTCTTAATGACTTACAAAGAGACTTAGACTCCCACACAATAATAGTGGGAGACTTTAACACTCCACTGTCAATATTAGACAGATCAACCAGACAGAAAATCAACAAGGATATCCAGGGCTTGAACTCAGACCTGGAGCAAGCAAACCTGATAGACATTTACAGAACTCTCCACCCCAAATCCACAGAATACACATTCTTCTCAGCACCACATCACACCTACTCTAAAATTGACCACATAATTGGAAGTAAAGCACTGCTCAACAAATGCAAAACAACTGAAATCATAACAAACAGCCTCTCAGACCATAGTGCAATCAAGTTAGAACTCAGAATACAGAAACCAACCAAGAACCGCACAGCTTCATGGAAACTGAACAACTGGCTCTTGAATGTTGACTGGGTACACAATGAAATGAAGTCAGAAATAAAGAAGTTCTTCGAAACCAATAAGAACGAAGACACAACATGCCAGAACCTCTGGGACACATTTAAAGCAGTCTCTAGAGGAAAGTATATAGCAATAAGTGCCCATATGAGGAGAATGGAGAGATCCACAATTGACACCCTATCGTCAAAATTGAAAGAGCTAGAGGAACCAGATCAAAAAAACTCAAAACCCAGCAGAAGACAAGAAATTACTAAGATCAGAGCTGAGCTGAAGGAGATTGAGACACGAAAAACCCTTCAAAAAATCAATAAATCCCAGAGCTGGTTTTTTGAAAAGATCAACAAAATAGACAGACCACTAGCCAGATTGATTAAAAGGAAAAGAGAGAACAACCAAATAGATGCAATAAAAAATGATAAAGGGGAAATCACCACAGATTCCACAGAAATTCAAACCATCATCAGAGAAAATTACAAACAACTCTATGCACATAAACTAGTAAACCTGGGAGAAATGGATAAATTCCTGGACTCCTGTGTCCTCCCAAGCCTAAACCAGGAGGAAGCCGAAACTATGAATAGACCAATAACAAGGTCAGAAGTCGAGGCAGCAATTAAGAGCCTACCACAAAAAAAAGCCCAGGTCCAGACGGGTTCACAGCCGAATTCTACCAGACACACAAAGAGGAGCTGGTACCATTCCTTCTAAAACTATTTCAAACAATCCAAAAAGATGGAATACTTCCCAAATCATTTTACGAGACCAACATCATTCTGATACCAAAACCCGGCAGAGACCCAACAAGAAAAGAAAACTTCAGGCCAATATCCATGATGAACATAGATGCAAAAATCTTCAATAAAATATTGGCAAGCCGAATGCAACAGCAAATCAAAAAACGTATTCACCATGATCAAGTAGGATTCATCCCGGGGATGCAAGGCTGGTTCAACATACGCAAGTCTATAAACGTAATTCACCACATAAACAGAACCAAAATCCAAAACCACATGATTATCTCAAAAGACGCAGAGAAGGCATTTGACAAAATTCAGCAGCCCTTTATGCTAAAAACCCTCAATAAACTCGGTATCGATGGAATGTATCTCAAAGTAATAAAAGCTATTTATGACAAACCAACAGCCAATATCATACTGAATGGGCAAAAACTGGAAGCATTCCCTTTGAAATCTGGCACTAGACAAGGATGCCCTCTTTCACCACTCCTATTCAATATAGTTCTGGAAGTTCTAGCCAGAGCAATCAGGCAAGAAAAAGAAATAAAGGGTATTCAAATAGGAAAGGTGGAAGCCAAATTGTCTCTATTTGCAGACGACATGATAGTATACCTAGAAGACCCCATCACCTCAGCCCAAAAACTCCTGAAACTGATAAACAACTTCAGCAAAGTCTCAGGATATAAAATCAATGTGCAAAAATCACAAGCATTCGTCTACACCAATAACAGACTTAAAGAAAGCCAAATCAAGAACGAACTGCCATTCACAATTGCTACAAAAAGAATAAAATACCTTGGAATACAAATCACAAGGAACGTAAGGGACCTCTTCAAGGAGAACTACAAACCACTGCTCAACGAAATCAGAGAGGACACAAACAGATGGAGAAACATTCCATGTTCATGGTTAGGAAGAATTAACATTGTGAAAATGGCTATACTGCCCAAAGTAATTTACAGAATCAATGCTATCCCCATCAAGCTACCATTGACTTTCTTCACAGAACTGGAAAAAACCACCATGAACTTAATATGGAACCAAAAGAGAGCCCGCATAGCCAAGTCAATTCTAAGCAAAAAGAACACAGCGGGGGGCATCACACTACCGGAGTTCAAACTATACTACAAGGCTACAGTAATCAAAACAGCATGGTACTGGTACCAAAACAGAGATATAGACCAATGGAACAAAACAGAGGCACTGGAGGCAACACAACATATCTACAACTATACAATCTTTGATAAACCTGACAAAAACAAGCAATGGGGAAATGATTCCCTGTTTAACAAATGGTGTTGGGAAAACTGGCTAGCCATGTGCAGAAAGCAGAAACTGGACCCCTTCCTGACACCTTACACTAAAATTCACTCCAGATGGATTAAAGACTTAAACATAAGACCTGGCATGATAAAAACCCTAGAAGGAAATCTAGGCAAAACCATCCAGGACATAGGAGTAGGCAAGGACTTCATGAACAAAACACCAAAAGCTTTGGCAACAAAAGCCAAAATAGACAAATGGCACCTAATGAAACTCCACAGCTTCTGCACGGCAAAAGAAACAGTCACTAGAGTGAATCGGTATCCATCAGAATGGGAAAGAATTTTTTCAGTTTACCCATCTGACAAAGGGCTGATATCCAGAATTTACCAAGAACTCAAACAGATTTACAGGAAAAAAACAAACAAGCCCATTCAAAAGTGAGCAAAGGATATGAACCGACACTTTACGAAAGAAGACATATATGAGGCCAACAATCATATGAAAAAATGCTCATCATCACTGGTCATCAGAGAGATGCAAATCAAAACCACATTGAGATACCATCTCACGCCAGTTAGAATGGCGATCATTAAAAAATCTGGAGACAACAGATGCTGGAGAGGATGTGGAGAAAAAGGAACACTTTTACACTGTTGGTGGGAGTGTAAATTAGTTCAACCATTGTGGAAGACGGTGTGGCGATTCCTCAAGGCCTTAGAAATAGAAATTCCATTTGACCCAGCAATCCCATTGCTGGGTATATATCCAAAAGACTATAAATCGTTCTACTATAAGGACACATGTACACGAATGTTCATTGCAGCACTGTTTACAATAGCAAAGACCTGGAATCAACCCAAATGCCCATTGATAATAGACTGGATTGGAAAAATGTGACACATATATACCATGGAATATTATGCAGCAATCAGAAATGATGAGTTTGTGTCGTTTGTAGGGACATGGATGAATCTGGAGAACGTCATCTTCAGCAAACTGACACAAGAACAGAAAATGAAACACCGCATATTCTCACTCATAGGCGGGTGTTGAAAAATGAGAACACATGGACACAGAAAGGGGATTACTAAACACTGGGGTCTATTGGGGGGAAAAGGGGAGGACCAGTGGGAGGGGGAGGTGGGGAGGGATAGCCTGGGGAGAAATGCCAAATGTGGGTGAAAGGGAGAAGGAAAGAAAAGCACACTGCCATGTGTGTTCCTACGCAACTGTCTTGCATGCTCTGCTCATGTACCCGAAAACCTAAAATCCAATAAAAAATTAAAAAAAAAAGAAAGAAAAAAAATTTATAGTTAATAATTAATTTTGATGAAGTATAAAAATCAGTAAAAATACTGTAAATAACTCACAGTTAAAGTTTAGACATTTTTCTTCTTGAATATTTTAAAATACAACTTAGATTTTAATGTATCTTATATTTTTACAAAATTTATGTTTATACTCTAAGGTATGCTAAGACTAGTGTTAGAATTTACTAATATTTTTCTCACATGTCCTTTTTAAACAATCATATTCTATTTACCTATTGCATATTCAAACAGATTATACTATACCTTTTGAGTGATTCATGTAACTAGTACTATTTTTTTGATTATTCCTACTTTATTTTCACTATCGATGCACCTTCAAACCTCCTTGATATTGGCATTCAGAAGATTGACTTCTATGCACAGCTTCAACTGAGGTGCCGAATGTGGCTTTCTAAGCCAATGTGATATAAGAGTAGAGGAAAGCAGAGTACATGCTACCTCGGTTCCCATCCTTGATAGGCCATGGTTTACTAGTGGCTGCTGGCTAAATCTTATGCCATAATGACTACTTTTTTACTCTCTACTGTAGTTTCTGCTCTAGCATAATGTGGAAGACTTCATTCTACATTTACCCTTCAGTTAACGGTAACACATTTTTTCCTTATATCAGTCTTCCTAACTCTATTTTTTAAACCTTCTCATATCTAGTATAGAATGCTTTCATTAACTATCTTCAACTATTCCCTTTTTCAATGTGCCTTCTGTTTCTTGCTGGGATGCTGACATTTTCAACTTATCTAATTTTGGAGAAGCTTAAGTTTAAGATGCATAGTAATATTGTAGCATCTAATGTTGTCTTAGATCAGCTGGCAATTTAGAAATAAGTCAATAGTACTTTGAAAATGATTAGTGACATATATATTGAAGTCTTGAAACTATGAGCATATTAATGAAATTCTATTCAGGAAATTAAAATGAAAATAAAATACCTTTGAGGATTCCAATAAAATAACATGTATGTGTCTTGGTTTTAGAAACACAGGTGAATGATACCAATAGATTTTTTGTATATAAAAAAAAAGTGACTACCCAAGAGTTTTTTTTCTTATATCTGACTCCATTTGCAAATCATGGTAACATGGTACGATTTCTTTAATTTTAATTTTATTTTATTGTGTCAAGAACACTTATTATGAGGTCTACCCTCTTAACAAATTTTAAAGTCTACCATGCTGTACTGTTGATTACAGGTACCGTGTTGTAGGGCAGATCTCTAGAACTCCTTCATCTTACCTAACTGAAAATTTATGATCTTTGATTATAGTTCATTTCTGCATCTACCCACCCCTGGGCAACCAACATCCCACTCTCTGATTCTATGAATTTGGCTATTTTGGATACTTACTTATTTAAGTGGAATTGTGTAGTATTTGTCCTTCTGTGACTGGGTTATTTCACATTATTTGTTAAGGACCTCAAGGTTCATCCATGTTGTTCCATATTGCAAAATTTTCTTATTCTAAATGGTGAATAATATTCTGTCATATATGTATATACCTCATTTCTTATTTTTTTATATATGGTAAGATGTTTAGGTTGTTTTTATATCTGCATTATTGTTAACAGTCCTGAGGTTTTGTCATATGTAACTTTTATTTTAATGAGGTATATTCCTTATATGATTTATAGTTGAGGGTTTCTTATCCCAAAAGTGTTTTGAGTTTTCTCAAATGGCTATTCTGCATTTGTTTAGATGACCATTTGGTTCTGTCAGTGTGGTGCATTACATTTATAGATTTGCATACATCGAACCATTTTTGCATTCCAGCATTAAATTCCATTTAATCATGATATGACCCTTTTAATGTGCTGCTAAATTCAGATTGCTAGTATTTTCTTGAGAAATTTTACACATATATTTATCAGGAAAATTGCTCTCTAATTTTCTTTTCTTCTAATGTCTTAGTCAAGCTTTGGTATCAGGGAAATAAAGACCTCATAAAATCAGCATGGAAACATTTCTTCTTAATTTTTTTAAAAGTTTGAGAAGGATTTTCATTCTTTCTTCTTTAAAGGTTTCATAGAATTTAACCATGAAACTATTAGGTCCTACACTTTACTTTGACATAGGATTTTTATTATTGATTCACTCTTCCTACTTGTTGCTCTGTCCAGATTTTCTTCATTATTCAGGTTGTATGTTTCTATGAACTTATCCAATTCTTTTAAGTTGTCCAATTTGGTAGCCTATAATTATTTACAGTAGTCTCTTATTTTTGCATTTTTGTGATATGATATGGCTGCCTCCCCACCCAAATCTCATCTTTAATTTTCACATGTGGGAAGGGCCTGGTAATAGAATCATGGGAGCAAGTCTTTCCCCTGCTGTTCCCAATACAGTGAATAACTCTCACAAGATATGATGGTTTTATAAAGAGAAGTTTTCCTGCACGAGTTATCTCTTTCTTTTTGCTGCAGCCATCCATGTTAGATATGATTCCTTCTTGCCTTGCACCACAATTATGAAGCCTCACAGCCATATGGAAATATAAGCGCATTTTACCTTTTTTTTCTTCCCAGTCTCTGGTATGTCTTTATCAGCTGAATGAAAACATACATGTGGTGTCAGGCATACTGTTTCCTCTTTATTCATTTGAGCTTTTTCTAATTTTTGTTAGTCTAACTAAACTTTTGTCAAACTTTTTTATCTTTTTAAATAACCATTTATTTATTTATTTGATTTATTTATTTGATTTTTTTCCTAGTCTCTACTCCATTTACCCCAACACCTAAAATCCAATAAAAAATAAAAAAAAAAGAAATATGACATAAAATTAATGTTACCAATTTTGTGGCTTTATATTTTGGCATTTAATTCTTGGGCAATTTCTAAACCATTGTGTAAACTGTGCAATAAATCTGGTCAACTTAAACTATTGAACTATTTGAATGCATTATAATTAATGTCCTTAAAAATCTTCAATTTTTTGGGGGTGATATTTTTTATTTGATACAGATAAAGGTATACTTTTAAAGAGTCTATTGTCTTTTTTGATTAATTATTGCTAATCAATACAATTCAAAGGTTTTATTTTGTTTTCATTTGATTCCAGATTCTTAACATCATTTATTATGCTATTTATATAGGTGCAAATAATTATATGACAAGATTATATTTAGAATTCATGTATTAAAATATGAAAGTGATATTTCTGAGTTTCTTTGAAATGTTTCAACATACTGCCATTTATACTTCTTACCTGTTAAAATACCAACATTTTCAACTCAAATTTTCAAGGCAATTTTCAAATAATTTTTCTGAGAGACAGGGTATCACCCTATCACCCAGACTGGAGTGCAGCAGAGATCACAGCTCACTGCAGCCTTGACCTTCCTGGCTCAAGCAACTCTTCCATCTCAGCCTCCTGAGTAGCTGGGACTAGCAGCATGCGCCCATGCCTCGCTAATTTTTAATTTTTTTTTGGTAGAGATGAGGTTTTGCTATGTTGCCTAGGATATTTAGGTGATATTTTATGCTTTACAAAAGAGAAGAACAAAAATAATCAGGTCCTCAACAACTTCTAAATTGAAATGAATACCTTATACTGCTGAGAAACAAATGAGAAATCTTTGGCAAAGGATAAATTATAGTATTGAATTGAAACTAGAAATGAGTCATGTTTCTGTAACTGTATGTTCAAGAGGTTAAAACTAACATTTTTTGCTTTATAAATTACTAATCAAGGTATGCAGCTTTGTAATATTAAACTATGTTGCTGAAATCCAATATTAATAACATTGGAAAAACTGAGTTGCTGGTACTGTGTGTACCTGCTTTAAAACTAACCTATTTTGGGCCGGGCACCGTGGCTCAAGCCTGTAATCCCAGCACTTTGGGAGGCCGAGGCGGGTGGATCACGAGGTCAAGAGATCAAGACCATCCTGGTCAACATGTGGTGAAACCCCGTCTCTACTAAAAATACAAAAAATTAGCTGGGCATGGTGGCACGTGCCTGTAATCCCAGCTACTCGGGAGGCTGAGGCAGGAGAATTGCCTGAACCTGGGAGGCGGAGGTTGCGATGAGCCGAGATCGCGCCATTGCACTCCAGCCTGGGTAACAAGAGTGAAACTCCGTCTCAAAAAAAAGAAAAAAAACTAACCTATTTTATTTGATTGTGGTGTACAGGTATAATATGACTAGTATAATCACATTTTGGTTTTGCTTTTTTTCGCAATTGTATTTAGATATTTACTTTAACATTTACTCTATTATTGAGTAGATTATTAAAATATTTCTTTTACCTTTACATAAGTAGTTCTGTGTGTGTGTGTTTGTGAGAAGAAGATAAAGTATTTAACTATGTATATAATAAATACAGAATTGTATCTGATTATACTATTTCAAAGAAATCAGAGTTTTTAAAGTATTTACATAATTTTAAAAAGGTATACAATGTAACTAAGGATAATGGTTCTATAACTAACTGGATGAACGGAGCGTCTAGATTATGTTCTATTTTCTTTGCAGCAGGAGCTCAAGAAAAAGTCTACAAGTCCCCACTCAACATTATAAACAAAATAGAAAATCATATATCAAGCTTTTAAAGATTGGGAATCAACGAACACCAACATTTCTGAAGTTTATGTAATTTTCTAAATCTGTACTAAAAAAAGAAAGAAAAGAAACAGATTAAACTTTTCAAGAAATATTTACTCGAAATTTCAACTTTTAAGAGTTGACAATGAGAAAAGAAGACATCCTTAGCTGGCTTCTACTGCCCACTCTGGCTCTGAGGATGTCATAATGGAGGCGCTTGTTGAGCACAAAAACAAAACAAAACAAACGAACAAGAAAATATCAGAGACATTTAAGGAGACAGCAGATGGTTGTGTCCCAACATGGAAGAAACCATCACAAGAATGACTTCCTGCTAGGGTGACAGACAAGAGATAAATTATGGACAGCTTTATTTAGCAGTGTTTATTTGTGTTACTCACTTTGCCTTTAGAAGATCATCAACTAAAAGCAAGAAAGAAGCCAAAAGAAAACCAAGCCCTCATACCTCAAGCACTGCTTTAGAAAGGGCCAGAGAGAGACACTGATAGCAATAGGTACAGGTTAGCCTTGTGGCTTATCTACTGTGAAAGATCCTAAAAGACTAAACATTTCCCCCTGTGACTCTTGCAATACTTCAGCCCGCAAGTCTTTTCCTCACCTCTCTTAAACAAACGGACTCCAGCACTCCCTACCTCCAGTTTCATAACCAACACAATCTAAAATTCTTCAGGACTTCCAAGTAATTGAACAATAAACAACTCTCAGAAAAAAATGAACTTTATTTATTTTTATTTTTATTTTTTATTGCATTTTAGGTTTTGGGGTACATGTGCAGAGCATGCAACACAGTTGCATAGGTACACACATGGCAGTGTGTTTTGCTTCCTTTTTCCCCTTCACCCACATTTGGCATTTCTCCCCAGGCTATCCCTCCCCACCTCCCCCTCCCACTGGCCCTCCCCTTTTCCCCCAATAGACCCCAGTGTTTAGTACTCCCCTCTCTGTGTCCATGTGTTCTCATTTTTCATCACCCGCCTATGAGTGACAATATGCGGTGTTTCATTTTCTGTTCTTGTGTCAGTTTGCTGAGAATGATGTTCTCCAGATTCACCCATGTCCCTACTAACGACATGAACTCATCATTTCTGATTTCTGCATAATATTCCATGGTGTATATGTGCCACATTTTTTCAATCCAGTCTATTATCGATGGGCATTTGGGTTGATTCCAGGTCTTTGCTATTGTAAACAGTGCTGCAATGAACATTCGTGTGCATGTGTCCTTGTAGTAGAACGATTTATAGTCCTTTGGATATATACCCAGTAATGGGATTGCTGGGTCAAATGGAATTTCTATTTCTAAGGCCTTGAGGAATCGCCACACCGTCTTCCACAATGGTTGAACTAATTTACACTCCCACCAACAGTGTAAAAGTGTTCCTTTTTCTCCACATCCTCTCCAGCAACTGTTGTCTCCAGATTTTTTAATGATCGCCATTCTAACTGGCGTGAGATGGTATCTCAGTGTGGTTTTGATTTGAATCTCTCTGATGACCAGTGACGATGAGCATTCTTTCATATGATTGTTGGCCTCATATATGTCTTCTTTTGTAAAGTGCCTGTTCATATCCTTTTCCCAATTTTGAATGGGCTTGTTTGTTTTTTTCTTGTAAATCTGTTTGAGTTCTTTGTAAATTCTGGATATCAGCCCTTTGTCAGATGGGTAAACTGCAAAAATTTTTTCCCATTCTGTTGGTTCCCGATTCACACTAGAGACTGTTTCTTTTGCTGTGCAGAAGCTGTGGAGTTTCATTAGGTCCCATTTGTCTATTTTGGCTTTTGTTGCCAATGCTTTTGGTGTTTTGTTCACGAAGTCCTTGCCTACTCCTATGTCCTGGATGGTTTTGCCTAGATTTCCTTCTAGGGTTTTTATGGTGCCAGGTCTTATGTTTAAGTCTTTAATCCATCTGGAGTGAATTTTAGTGTAAGGTGTCAGGAAGGGGTCCAGTTTCTGCTTTCTGCACATGGCTAGCCAGTTTTCCCAACACCATTTGTTAAACATGGAATCCTTGCCCCATTGCTTGTTTTTGTCAGGTTTATCAAAGATTGTATAGTTGTATGTATGTTGTGTTGCCTCCGGTGCCTCTGTTTTGTTCCATTGGTCTATATCTCTGTTTTGGTACCAGTACCATGCTGTTTTGATTACTGTAGCCTTGTAGTATAGTTTGAAATCCGGTAGTGTGATGCCCCCCGCTGTGTTCTTTTTGCTTAGAATTGACTTGGCTATGCAGGCTCTCTTTTGGTTCCATATGAAGTTCGTGGTGGTTTTTTCCAGTTCTGTGAAGAAAGTCAATGGTATCTTGATGGGGATAGCGTTGATTCTGTAAATTACTTTGGGCAGTATAGCCATTTTCACGATATTAATTCTTCCTAACCATGAACATGAAATGTTTCTCCATCTGTTTGTGTCTTCTCTGATTCCATTGAGCAGTGTTTTGTAGTTTTCCTTGAAGACGTCCCTTACGTTCCTTGTGATTTGTATTCCAAGGTATTTTATTCTTTTTGTAGCAATTGTGAATGGCAGTTCGTTCTTGATTTGGCTTTCTTTAAGTCTGTTATTGGTGTAGACGAATGCTTGTGATTTTTGCACATTGATTTTATATCCTGAGACTTTGCTGAAGTTGCTTATCTGTTTCAGGGGTTTTTGGGCTGAGGCGATGGAGTCTTCTAGGTATACTATCATGTCGTCTGCAAATAGAGACAATTTGGCTTCCACCTTTCCTATTTGAATACCCTTTATTTCTTTTTCTTGCCTGATTGCTCTGGCTAGAAATTCCAGTACTATGTTGAATAGGAGTGGTGAAAGAGAGCATCCTTGTCTAGTGCCAGATTTCAAAGGAAATGCTTCCAGTTTTTGCCCATTCAGTATGATATTGGCTGTCGGTTTGTCATAAACAACTTTTATTACTTTGAGATACGTTCAATCGATACCGAGTTTATTGAGGGTTTTTAGCATAAAGGGCTGTTGAATTTTGTCAAATGCCTTCTCTGCATCAATTGAGATAATCATGTGGTTTTTGTTTTTGGTTCTGTTTATGTGGTGAATTACGTTGATAGACTTGCATATGTTGAACCAGCCTTGCATCCCCAGGATGAATCCTACTTGATCATGATGGATAAGTTTTTTGATTTGCTGTTGCAATCGGCTTGCCAATATTTTATTGAAGATTTTTGCATCTATGTTCATCATGGATATTGGCCTGAAGTTTTCTTTTCTTGTTGGGTCTCTGCCGGGTTTTGGTATCAGGATGATATTGGTCTCATAGAATGATTTGGGAAGGATTCCTTCTTTTTGGATTATTTGGAATAGTTTCAGAAGAAATGGTACCAGGTCCTCTTTGTAGTAGAATTCGGCTGTGAACCCATCTGGACCTGGGCTTTTTTTGTGTGGTAGGCGCTTAAATGCTGCCTCGACTTCTGACCTTGTTATTGGTCTATTCACAGTTTCAGCTTCCTCCTGGTTTAGGCTTGGGAGGACACAGGAGTCCAGGAATTTATCCATTTCTTCCAGGTTTACTAGTTTATGTGCATAGAGTTGTTTGTAACATTCTCTGATGATGGTTTGAATTTCTGTGGAATCTGGTGATTTCCCCTTTATCATTTTTTATTGCATGTATTTGGTTGTTCTCTCTTTTCTTTTTAATCAATCTGGCTAGTGGTCTGTCTATTTTGTTGATCTTTTCAAAAAACCAGCTCTTGGATTTATTGATTTTTTGGAGGGTTTTTCGTGTCTCAACCTCCTTCAGTTCAGCTCTGATCTTAGTTATTTCTTGTCTTCTGCTGGGTTTTGAGTTTTTTTGATCTTGCTCCTCTAGCTCTTTCACTTTTGATGATAGGGTGTTAATTTTGGATCTCTCCATTCTCCTCATATGGGCACTTATTGCTATATACTTTCCTCTAGAGACTGCTTTAAATGTGTTCGAGAGATTCTGGCATGTTGTGTCTTCATTCTCATTGGTTTTGAAGAACTTTTTTATTTCTGCCTTCATTTCGTTGTTTATCCAGTCAACATTTAAGAGCCAGTTGTTCAGTTTCCATGAAGCTGTGCGGTTCTGGGTTGGTTTCTGAATTCTGAGTTCTAACTTGATTGCACTATGGTCTGAGGGGCTGTTTCTTATGATTTCAGTTGTTTTGCATTTGTTAAGCAGTGCTTTACTTCCAATTATGTGGTCAATTTTTGAGTAGGTGTGATATGGTGCTGAGAAGAGTGTGTATTCTGTGGATTTGGGGTGGAGAGTTCTGTAAATGTCTATCAGGTTTGCTTGCTTCAGGTCTGAGTTCAAGCCCTGGATATCCTTGTTGATTTTCTGTCTGGTTGATCTGTCTAATATTGACAGTGGAATGTTAAAGTCTCCCACTATTATTGTTTGGGAGCCTAAGTCTCTTTGTAAGTCATTAAGAACTTGCCTTATATATCTGGGTGCTCCTGTATTGGGTCCATATATGTTTAGGATCATTAGCTCTTCTTGTTGTATCGATCCTTTTACCATTATGTAATGGCCTTCTTTGTCTCTTTTCATCTTTGTTGCTTTAAAGTCTATTCTATCAGAGATGAGAATTGCAACGCCTGCTTTCTTTTGCTCTCCATTTGCCTGGTAAATCTTCCTCCATCCCTTTATTTTGAGCCTTTGTGTATCCTTGCATGTGAGATGGGTTTCCTCGATACAGCACACTTATGGGTTTTGGCTTTTTATCCAGTTTGCCAGTCTGTGTCTTTTGATTGGTGCATTTAGTCCATTTACATTTATGGTTAATATTGTTATGTGTGAATTTGATACTGTCATTTTGGTGCTAGCTGGCTGTTTTGTTCGTTAGTTGTTGTAGATTCTTCATTATGTTGATGCTCTTTAGCATTTAGTGTGATTTTGGAATGGCTGGTACTGGTTGTTCCTTTCTATGTGTAGTGCCTCTTTCAGGAGCTCTTGTAAAGGTGGCCTGGTGGTGACAAAATCTCTGAGTACTTGCTTGTTCGCAAAGGATTTTATTTTTCCTTCACTTCTGAAGCTCATTTTTGCTGGATATGAAATTCTGGGTTGAAAGTTGTCTTCTTTAAGAATCTTGAATATTGGCCCCCACTCTCTTCTGGCTTGTAGAGTTTCTGCTGAGAGATCTGCTGTGAGTCTGATGGGCTTCCCTTGTGGGTGACCCAACCTTTCTCTTTGGCTGCCCTTAGTATTTTCTCCTTTATTTCAACCTTGTTGAATCTGACGATTATGTGCCTTGGGGTTGCTCTTCTTGTGGAATATATTTGTGGTGTTCTTTGTATTTCTTGCAATTGAGTGTTGGCCTGTCTTGCTAGGTGGGGGAAATTTTCCTGGATAATGTCCTGAAGAGTATTTTCCAGCTTCGATTCATTCTCTTCATCACAGTTTGGTATGCCTATCAAACATAGGTTATGTCTCTTCACATAGTCCCACATTTCTTGGAGACTGTTCATTCCTTTTTGCGCTTTTTTCTCTGATTTTGGTTTCTCATTTTATTTCATTGAGTTGATCTTCAACTTCTGATATTCTTTCTTCTGCTTGGTCAATTCGGCTATTGAAACTTGTGCATGCTTCGCGAATTTCTCGTATTGTGTTTTTCAGCTCCTTTAATTCATTCGTATTCCTCTCTAAGGTATCCATTCTTGTCATCATTTCCTCAAATCTTTTTTCCAGGTTCTTAGTTTCTTTGCATTGATTTAAAACATGTTATTTTAGCTCACAAAAGTTTCTCATTATCTACCTTCTGAAGTCTAATTCCGTCATTTCATTACAGTCATTCTCTATCCAGCTTTGTTCCCTTGCTGGTGAGGAGTTTTGGTCCTTTCTAGGCGGCGAGGTGTTCTGATTTCGGGTGTTTTCCTCCTTTTTGTGCTGGTTTCTTCCCGTCTTTGTGGATTTATCCACCTGTCGTCTGTGTAGTTGCTGACTTTTCGATTGGGTCTCTGAGTGGACACCCAGATTGTTGATGATGAAGTATTTCTGTTACTTGGTTTTCCTTCTAGCAGTCTAGCCCCTTCGCTGTACCACTGCTGAGGTCCACTGCAGGCCCTGCTTGTCCGGGGTGCACCTATAGCAGCTGCGGAACAGCAAGGGATGCTACCAGTTCTTTTTCTGCTATCTTTGTCCCAGAATGATGCCTGCCAAATGTCAGTCTTTTGGATATAGAGGGGTCAGGGAGCTGCTTGAGGAGACAGTCTGTACTTTATAGGAGCTCAAGTGCTGAGCTGTGAGCTCTGTTGTTCATTCAGGTCTGTTAGGCTGCTATGTTTAATTCTGTTGCAACATAATTCATAAAAAAACCCTTTTTTTCTCAGATGCTCTGTCGGGGGGGGGGTTGGGGCTTTCCTTGTGAGTGCCTGCCTCGCTGTCCTGCCCATCTAGGAGGTAGTCTAGTCACTATTTGCCTGCCGAGGCTCAGCCCTACTGGTGTGAGGTTCGCCCTGTTGCTGCAGGGTCTGCCCTTCTGCTGCGGTCTCCGCCCTATTGCCATGGGCTACATCCTGCGGCGGAGGCTTTCTGTTGTACCGGGTTGCCTCGGTAATGGCAGGCTGCATCGGCAATGGGCATGTACCTCAGTAGGGGCTGATTGCCTCGGTAATGGCGAATTCCCCTCCCCCACGGAGCTGCGCTTTAAGAAAACTTTCTCACCAGAAGTGTTTGGAATCAGCGTTTTGTTTGTTGCACTGTGCTACACCAAACGCTGTGTCCCTGGGTTTCCTGGGCTGGCTCACTGTCCAAGTCCCATTCAGTCTCAAGTTCAGCCCTCTCAGGTCTCAGTTTGCCAGTTCAACAGGGCACCTGTAACAGTGCGCTGTTGTATGGAGCGCTGTGGAGTGCATCTGCGCTCCGGTGTGGGCCACAGCTGCACCGGCTGCTGGCTAACACCAGCCAAGACCTCTGCCTGGCGTCCCGCATCTCTTTTATACCTGGGAATTTCCCCGTTCTGTGGGCAACTAAGATCCGTCTGGAAATGTGTCCCCGACTCACCCTCTCCGTGCATCCAGCGAGAGCTTCAATCCTGGGTTGTTCTCACAGCGCCATCTTGAGCCCTCCCTAAACTTTCTTTTTAAGTCCGAGACTGATTTTTTCCAATCTGGCACATGAAATCTTTGGGCTTCTTGTTTTTCTCCTACCTCATTATCCACTTATTTATTCCAGACGTTATTTGACTGACCACCTTTGTGAAATGTGATTATTATAAGTGAGGTATTTCAAGTTTACTAGGAGGCTGGGGAGACATGGATTTCAGGAGACATGAGTGGTTGAAGCCAGAGTGTGAAAACAGTGGCTCTCTCACTGAATTGTATGGCAAAGAATGATGTAGAAATACTACATATAACCTAGACTTTTTCTCACTCTCTATGGAGACAAAACCAGTTAACTAGTAAGTTTACAAAGAGCAATGACAGAGTTTCTAATAACATTGCCACTATGAAATAAAGATAAACTAAAGCTATAATGGGTTAAATGAGCAGCAGTCTTATTAGTGGAGTGGGGGATTGCTTAACTATTGTGGTTTGCACAGTGAGCTGGTTTTGTCTGTATTTAGAAAAGATGATGAAGTGGTCTCATTTCATCTTCATTCACCACAACCTCCATAAACCAGCTCTTCAGAGTTTGAACAGATTTTAAAATGTGGAGACATAATGATTACTCATAAATTCTAATTCCATTTGCTACCTAGAAGAAGCAATTACTTATGCTCAGTTTTTCTCCACTCAGTTGAACTTTAGATAGTATCCCTAGTTTTTTTTGTGGTGATGTGTGTGTATGTGCATGACACATGGGTTTTGTGGTGAATAATATTAGGTGTCAACTTCATTGGACTGTAGAGATCCAGATGGCCTATAACACATTGTTTCTGGGTATGTTTATGAGGATGTTGCCAGAGGAGATTGACATTTGAGTTGGTGGACTGGGAGGGGAAGACTCAACTTCAGTGTGGGTGGACAGCATCCAATCAGCTGCCATCATTGCTAGAACAAGCAGGTGGAGAAAGGTGGGATCACTTTGCTTTGCTAGGTCTTCTGGCTGTCTCCTTCTTCTTTCTGTGCCTGGTGCTTGCTTTTGCTCCTGCTGACCTTGGACATCAGACTCCAGACTCTTTGACCGTTGGACCTTGGGGCTTACATGAGTGGTTTCCCCCAGGCTCTCTGGCCTTCTACCACAGACCAAAGGCTGCACTGCCAGTTTTCCTGGTTTTCAGGCTTTTTGAGCAAAGGCACCACATGGTAGGGAAGACAGGGTAAAAAGCATATCCTTTTCTTGGCATACTAACAATTCTTTCCATTTTATTTCCGACATTTTTCTTTCTCTTTCATACACATCATGTACATTTATTTATATTTATACTAATCCATTTCTGTATTTATGTGTATATATCTATATAAACCTCTAAATGTCTAGTTTCCAGACACTCCAGCATTCTGGCTCAGATAGTGCACTTTTCCAATGGTCTTTATAGCCCACAGACCAGGAGATTCCCTTCAAGGGCAACTACACCAGCGCCACAGGTTTCCAGCACAAAACTGGGAGCCTGTTTTAACTGGCGGCTGGAACACCTGTGAGACAGAACCACACATTCCCCTGAAAAAAACGGGGATGAAGGCAGGGAGCCAAGTGAGCTAGTTCAGTGGGTCCCACCCCCACAAAGACCAGCAAACTGAAACTCACTGGCTTGAGATTTTCACAGCCAGCACAGCAGTTTGAGCTTGACCTGGAACAGTGGAGCTCTCTGCGGGGGAGGGGCGTCCACCATTACCAAGAAAGTTCTAACCTTGCCTGTGTATACAAAAGCACAAGGAAGTTTACACAGCAGCTGGGCAGAGCCAGCAGTAGCTCAGCAAAGCCTCTGCAGGCAGACTGTGACTAGACTTTCTCCTTGCTGGGCAAGGTATCTCTGAAAAAAAGCAGCAGCCTGTCAGGGACTTATAAATAAAGTCCCACCTTCCCAGGACAAAGTATTTGGGGAAAGGGGTGGTTGTGAGATCTGCTGCAGCTAACTTAAACATCCCTGCCCAACACCTCTGAAGGGAGCAGCACAGCTCCCAGCACAGCACTTGAGCTCTGATAAGGGTCAGACTGCCTCCTCAAGAGGCTCCCTGACCCCCGTATATCCAAAGAGATGTCTCATACAGGAGAGCACTAGCTGACATCTGGTGGGTACCCCTCTGGGATGAAGCTACCAGAGGAAGGAACAGGCAGTAATCCTTGCTGTTCTGCAGCTCCCTTGGTGACTTCCAGGCAAGCAGAGTCTGGAGTGGACCTCCAGCAGTCCTGCAGGAGAGGGACCTGACTGTTAGAAGGAAAACTATAAAACAAAAATAGCTTCGACATCAACAGAAAGGATGTCTACTCAGAGACTCCATCTGAAAGCCACCAACTTCAAAGACCAAAGGTAGATAAATCCACTAGGATGAGACAAAACCTGTGCAAAAGGCTGAAATCACCAAAAACCAGAATGCCTCTCCTCCTCCAAGGGATCACAACTTCTCACAAGCAAGGGAACACAACTGGATGGAGAATGAGTTTGATGAATTGAAAGAAGCAGGCTTCAGAAGGTGGGTAATAACAAACTTCTCTGAGCTAAAGGCGTTTTCCAACCCAATGCAAAGAAACTAAGAACCTTGAAAAAAGGTTAGATGAAATAATCACTAAAATAACCAGCTTAGAGAAGAACATAAACAACTTGATGGAGCTGAAAAGCACAGCATACACAAGTTTCAATAGCCAAATCGATCAATCAGAAGAAAGGGTATCAGAGATTGAAGGTCAATTCAATGAAATAAAGCAAGAAGGCAAGATTAGAGAAAAAGAGTGAAAAAAAATGAACAAAACCTCCAAGAAATATAGGATTATGTGAAAAGACCTAATCTACTCTTGAACGGTGTACCTGAATGTGATGGAGAGAATGAATCCAAGCTGGAAAACACTCTTCAGGATATTATCCAAGAGAACTTCCCCAACCTAGCAAGGTAGGCTAATATTCAAATCCTGGAAATACAGAGAACACTACAAAGATATGCCTCAGGAAGAGCAATGCCAAGGCACATAATCATCAGATTCACCAGGTTTGAAATGAAAGAAAGAATGCTAAGGGCAGCCAGAGAGAAAGGTTGAGTTTCCCACAAATGGAAGCCCATCAGACTCACAGTAGATCTCTCCACAGAAACCCTAAGGCTGGAAGAGAATGAGGGCAAATAGTCAACATCCTCAAGGAAAAGAACTTTCAATCCAGAATATCATATCCAGCCAAATTAAGGTTCATAAGTGAATGAGAAATAAGATCCTTTACAGACAAGCAATTGCTGAGAGATTTTCTCACCACCAGGTCTGCCTTATAAGAGTTCCTGAAGGAAGCGCTAAACATGGAAAGGAACAACCAGGACCAGCTACTGCAAAAACATACCAAATGGTAACGACAATTGACACAATAAAGAAAATGCATCAACTAACTGGCAAAACAACCGGCTAGTATCAAAATGGCAGAATAAAATTCACATATAACAATATTCACCTTAAATGTAAATGGGCTAAATGTCCCAATCAAAAGACACAGACTGGCAAATTGGATAAAAAGTCAAGACCCATCAGTGTTCTGTACTCAGGAGACCCATCTCGCATGCAAAGACACACACAGACTCAAAATAAATAAATGGAGGAAGATTTACCAAGCAAATGGAGAGCAAAAATAAAGCAAGATTTCTGATAAAATGGACTTTAAACCAATAAATCCAAGTTTCTGATAAAATGGACTTTAAACCAATAAAAGGCAAAAGAAACAAAGAGGGGCATTATATAATGGTAAAGGGATCAATGCAGCAAGAAGAGCTAATGATCCTAAATATATATGCACTAAATACAGCAGCACCCAGATACATAAAGCAAGTTTTTAATGACCTACAAAGAACTTAGACTCCAACACAATAATAGCGGGAGACTTTAACACTCTAGTGTGAATATTAGACAGATCAAAAAGACAGAACCTTTAAAGGATATCCAAGACTTGAGCTCATATCTGGACCATGGGGACGTAATAGACATCTACAGAACTATCCATCCCAAATCCACAGAAATAGACATTCTTCTCAGCACCACATCTGATGTACTCTAAAATTGACCACATAATTGGAAGTCAACTACTCCTCAGCAAATGCAAAAGTCTCTAAGATCACAGTGCAATCAAATTAGAACTCAGGATTAAGAAACTCACTCAAAACTGCACAACTAAATGGAAACTAAACAACCTGCTCACGAATAACTATGGGATAAATAATGAAACGAAGGCAGAAATAAAGATGTTCTTGGAAACCAATGAGAATGAAGACACAATGTACCAGAATCTCAGGGACACATTTAAAGCAGTGTCCAGAGAGAAATTTACAGCACTCAATGCCCACATGAGAAGTGAGGAAAGATCTAAAATCAATATCCTACTGTCATAATTAAAAGAACTAGAGGAGCAAGATCAAACAAATTAAAAACTAGCAGAAGACAAGAAATAACTAAGACCAGAGCAGAACTGAAGGAGACAGAGACACAGAAAACCTTTCAAAAAATCAATGAATCCAGGAGCTGTTTTTTTATGTAAGATTGACAAAATAAGACTGCTAGCCAGACTAATAAAAGAGAAAAGAGAGAAGAATAGAATAGATGCAATAAAAAATGATAAAGGAGAGATCATCACTGATTTCTTAGAAATACAAACTACCATCAGAGATTCCTACAAACAACTCTGTTCACATAAACCAGTAAATTTGGAAGAAATGGATAAATTCCTGGACACTTATACACTCCCAAGACTAAAGCAGGAAGAAACTGAATCCATGAATAGACCAATAACAATGTCGGAAGTTGAGGCAGCAATTAATAGCCTACCAACCAAAAAAGTTCTGGTCGAGATGGGTTGACAGCCAAATTCTACCAGTTGTACAAAGAGGAGATGGTATCATTTCTTCTGAAACTATTCCAAACAATACAAAAAGAGGGAATATTCCCTAACTCATTTTATGAGACCAACATCATCCTGTTACAGAAACCTGGCAGAGACGCAACTAAAAAAAAAATTTCAGGCCAATATTGATGATGAACATCTATGTGAAAATCTTCAATAAAACTGGAAAACTAAATGCAACAGCACATCAAATAGCTTATCCATCACGATCAAATAGGCTTCATCCCAGGGATGCAAGGTGTGTTCAACATACCCAAATCTGTAAACGTAATCCATCATATAAACAGAACCACAGACAAAAATGACATGATTATCTCAATAGATGCAGGGAAGGCCCTCGACAATATTCAACAGCTCTTTATGCTAAAAATGCTCAGTAAAGTAGGTATCAATGGAACCTATCTCAAAATAATAAAAGTTATTTATGACAAACCCAAAGCCAATATCATACTGAAAGGACAAAAAATGGAAGCATTCCTTCTGAAAACTGGCACTAGACAAGGGTGCCCTCTCTCACCACTCCTATTCAACATAGTAGTAGCCAGAACAATCAAGCAAGAAAAAGAAATAAAGGGTATTCAATTAGGAAAAGAGGAAATTGTATCTATTTGCAGAAGACATGATTGTATATTTAGAAGACCCCATTGTCTGTGCCCCAAATCTCCTTAAGCTGATGAGCAGCTTCAGCAAAATCTCAGGATACAAAATCAATGTGCAAAAATCATAAGCATTCCTGTGCACCAATAACAGACAAACAGAGAACCAAATCAAGAGCAAACTCCCTTTCACAATTGCTACAAAGGGATTAAGATACCTAAGGATACAACTAACAAGGAATATGAAGGACCTCTTCAAGGAGAACTCCAAACCACTGATCAACGAAATAAGAGAGGAGAAAAACAGATACAAAAACATTTCATAGTCATGGTTAGGAAGAGTCAATATCGTGAAAATGGCCATACCACCCAATGTAATTTAGAGATTCCATGCTAACCCCATCAAGCTACCATTGACCTTCTTCACAGAACTGGAAAAACCACCTTAAATTTAATATGAAACCAGAAAACATCCCACATAGCCAAGACAGTCCTAAGCAAACAGCACAAAGCTGGAGGCATCATGCTACATGACTTTAAACTATACTACAAGGCTACAGTAATCAAAACAGCATAGTAATGGTACCAAAAGAGAAATATAGAACAGAACAGAGGCATCATAAGTAATGCCATATATCTACAACCATCTGATCTTTGACAAACCTGACAAAAACAATCAATGGGGAAAGGATTCCCTGTTTAATAAATGGTATTGGGGAAACTGGCTAGCCATGTGCAGAAAGCAGAAACTGGACCCCTTCTTGACCCCTTCTACAAAATTAACTCCAGATGGATTAAAGACTTAAACATAAGAACTAACATCATAAAAACTCTAGAAGAAACCCTAGGCAAAACCATTCAAGACGTAGGCATAGGCAGGGACTTTATGACTAAAACACCAAAAGCAATGGCAAACAACAACCAAAATAGACAAATGTGATCTAATTAAATTTAAAAGCTACCGCATAGCAAAAGAAACAATCATTAGAGTGAACTGGCAACCAACAGAATGGGAAAAAATATTTGCAATTTACTCATCAGACAAAGGGTTAATATCGAGAATCTACAAACAACTAAAATAAATTTACAAGAAGAAAACAACCCCAACAAAAAGTGGACAAAGGATATGAAAAGACAATTTTCAAAAGAAGACATTTATGCAACCACCAAACATATGAAAATGTACTCATCATTACTGGTCATCAGAGAAATGCAAATTAAAACCACACTGAGACACCATCTCACACCAGTTAGAATGGCAATCATTAAAAAATCTGGAGACAACAGATGCTGGAGAGGATGTGGAGAAGTAGGAACACTTTTACACTGTTGGTGGGAGAGAAAGTTAGTTCAACTATTGTGGAAGATGGTGTGGCAATTCCTCAAGGATCTAGAACTAATAATACTATTTAACCCAGCAATCTTATTACTGGGTGTATACCCAAAGTATTATAAATCATTCTATTATAAAGACACATGCACAGGTATGTTCATTGTGGCACTGTGTACAATAGCAAAGACTTGGAAACAACCCAGATGCCCATCATGAATAGACTGAATAAAGAAAATGTGATACATATACACTATGAAATACTATGCAGCTATAAAAAAGGATGAGTTCATGTCCTTTGCAGGACCATGGATGAAGCTGGAAACCATCATACTGAGCAAACAGACATAAGAACAGAAAACCAAACACCTCATGTTCTCACTCACAAGTGAGTGTTGAACAATGAGAACACATGGACACAGGGAGGGGAACATCACACAGTGGGGACTGTTGGGGGAATGTAGGGGCTGGGGAGGGACAGCAGAGGGTTGGGGGATTGGGAGGGATAACATTAGGAGAAATACCTAATGTAGGTGATGGGGGGATGGAGGGAGCAAACCACCATGGCATGTGTATACCTATGTAACAATCCTGCATCATCTGCCCATGTATCCCAGAAATTAAAGTATAATAATAAAAAAATAATTGTGACCCTAACAGATTTGAGGGGATATCTCATTGTAGTTTTAATTTTCATTGCATTGCTGATTAGAGATGTTCAGCACTTTTTCATACACCTGTTGGCCATTTGTGGGGTTTTGAATTAAATATTCGATTGATAAATAGTGGAAACAGCCACCTTGGAGAACAGCAGAAAATTGTTATATTCCCGTTAGAGAGGAGTTTCAGTATGAGAGAAATATCAAAAACAAAACTCCAAAAAGGACATAGAATATCCACATATTTAACTTGGATTGTATAAATTGTATAGAATCAGCAAAATTGGCTAACGACCAGGAAACAATTAATTTTAACATAACTATAACTTTTTGAAAACGTTACAAATGAGAAATGTATCAATTCATCTAAGCTATAGGTACAAATAATTAATTCCTCTCCCAAATCATAGCTCAATTAGGAAACGCAGAGGATTCAATTGTACTTGTATTCACTCTCAGCAAAATCTCAGTACTGGTACAGTGAATTCAGTATGCCCTCTGTTTCATCCATTTCTTTGGACCCAAAGATCTCACACACCTCACATTTTCTGTTTTCTTTTTTTAAACCAGTTCTATTCTTAACATCTTTATTTTCTCAGCTGATAGTGCAGTTTTCTTCTACTCTCAGAAAAATACTACTTTATATGCATAGGCTTCTATAGATGGTGGGAAAGGATTCACCATAAATAGTTAAAGCGTGGTAAAGCACGTCCTTCCACTTATATATTAATTCTTTTGTTTCAAGGGGTTCTGGAACACTTCTCCTTATGCCAGGTTTGATATAATTTGTGTAACATTACACTGTGCCTCCTTCATGTTCCCTTATCTGGAGGTAAAAGAACCAGGAACTAGGGTGTAATTCAGCTTCCAGACTATTTTCTATATATGGATTACCTTCATACAGTGGTCTGTGATGTCCTAAGTGCACCTTGTAAGTAACTGTTTGTTTGTCAATTGACTTCATGCAAATAAATGTAAATTCCCTGGCAGCCAGGAGTACATATGTTTAATCATTAAAAATCTAGTTTTAGAAATTCTGCTATGATTATTCAGGTTTTGGGAAATGACATTTACCCTTGTTAATATGCACATATATAGACAATTACACATTATTTTTCTTAACTTTTTACTTTATAGAGAATTTTTCTTATTATCTAAGAAATTGCATATCTGAGTATAATACATATTTGTGTAAGATGCATAGAGAGATCCCCACAAAAACATACACTAACACATGGACAACTATTGTTTTATCTGGCAATGATTTAAAATATATGTTACCTAATCCACAGGCAAATGCAGAGAATATCCATGAGTTCAACCTACATATAAAGATATTATATATCTCAGGATTCTTTTATAAGATGCACTACTTCATATGATTTTGCTTAAGAGCTTATTGCTAAAACGTCAGCACATTTTTATCTCTTTTTAGTTTGCTTAGATCATTATAGGGCTGCAGGCTGCCTAGGTTGCTGAGGTCAACCCAAGGATTGGGTTGTCAGCACTTCAGTTTTCTCTGAGATCATTCAGTTCAATTTCATATTTAACCTTTGACTTCAAGCTTATCTTCCTCCAAAATGCTTTGCAGACACTTTGAAACAACACATCATTTACATATCATTGCCCCAGTACAAGCCAAAACCATAGTTATCAGGATGTAACAGCAGTGTAATTTTTACTTCAAGGACACAGGAGGATGTTCCTTTTGAGCAAATTATAAAAGAGAGTTTTCTAATGGACTCAGGGACATTTAAGACACCAGAATAAATATGATAAAATCTTTGAATAAAAAATTCTATTTTAATAAGAAGTGGAGAGTTAATAAAAAATTGAGTTGAATATCTTGATATTCATTATTACTACATTATATGAAATAACACAGTAATGATTTCATCTTTATAAAAATCAATAGTTATATTCCTTCTCTTTAAACATTAATATTTTATACTAGGTTTAATATTTTGGATGTTCACCACAGAAGACAATATTATTTGCTGATGGATAGTGAAGAAATACTTTAGCACATTAAATAACTTACTAATTGTTTCAAAGATGTCAATAATATTATAATCTGAAAATAACTTTATGCTGTTACTAACGTGTTTAGGATGCCTCTAATTTTACTTAAATATTGTAATCTGTATAAGATGTCTGATTAGAAAAAATGTTCCAATTATTCTCCTACTTATGTTGAATTGCTGAATTAAAAATAATCAATTTATGTTGGATTGAGTAGGTAAAAACATAAATGGCACCTACTGGTCCATTCCTCTACCACATTTACTCTCTCTCTCTATATATATATTCCCCCCCTGAAAAGAATATTCGGATTCTAATAGTATTTTCTACAGAAATTAGTCATCCTGGAATTTTATTAATTCATCTCTTAAAATTCTGTGGGTAATAGTTTTCTTAGAAATAACAATTTTTACTAATATTAAACAAAATGCATTAAATGATAACATTGGGTATATTTTCTCCTAAAGCTATATAGATATATTTAAATTTTAATCACTTGAATCATATAGCCGAATGACCATATTACTTCCATGACAATGTTTTGAGTTACTTCTTAATAAAAATTTTAAGTAAATTTAATTTTTTAGAATTGTTTTTGATTTACGGAATAATTGTGAAGCAAGTACAGACTGTTCTAATATATTCAATTCCCTACCTTTTTCCCCTCTCTTATTAACATCTTACATCATCATGGTATATTCATTCTAATTAATGAAGAAAAGTTAACATTTATTATTGACTAACCACATTTTATTCAGGTTTCTTTGGTTTTTACCTTTAGTCCTTTTCTGTTCCAGGATTCTCTCTAGGGTATGACATTATTTCGAGTTGTCTTGTCTCATTAGGCTCCTCTCCTCTTGATAGTTTCTCAGATTTTTCTCATTTTTGTTCACTTTGACAGTTTTGAAACAGACTGTCAGGTGCTTTGTAGAATGCCTGTCTGTTGAGAGTGGTCTGGTGCTGTATTCCTGATTAGACTGGAGTTAGGCTTGTTTACTTTTCATTGCCCTAACCATAATACTCAACCAATCCGGTACATGTTTCTCGCATTTTCTTACATATCTAACTTAGGCTTCCAGAAATTAAATAATTAAATCTGCTTTATTTCTAGTAGTCATATAATTTTACCTTAAATTTTACTTACTTGATTTGTTTTACAATGATAAAATGTTTTGTAACAATTTGGACAAGTTGAAATGAAGAAAAAATCAGTTTCATTTGGTGTGTGTCTTTCTATGAGATTATTATTACAGATTGCTCATTAAATCATAGATGAAAAAGAGAGACATATTTCATATGTTTGCATGTTTATTTCTCAAATTGAATAGTGATGCATAGAGATTATTATTTTTAATGTGTAAAGCTAAATTAAATAGCCATGGAGCATTCTATTACTACAGTGAATATCTACACACTTAGAAATAAATAAAGGAAGAAAAACATTATCCGTGTCGTTGAAGCTACCTGAAGAGCACATGTTCTTGCTCTGAGTTAGTCACTGTTTGCATTTGTTTGTTGGGTTGCATACACTTTCCTGTGCATTTATTACATGGTAGTTTTACTAAATAATCTATGCATTGTTTGCTTCTTTTACTCTGGATATAAGTCTGTCAGATGGATATACACTATTCTCAAAAAATGTTGCTTTCTAAAATCTGCATCATATTTTAATGACAAATCCTTTGCTCAACAGTCCTGTAACAGCCTCGATCAAACTGCTGATTTGTAAGGCAATGCTGATTCGCATTAAGAACTCCCCCTCAGTCTCACTGTCTCAAGACATGACTAGGCTCACATTTCTGGGAGACCCACAAAGGAAGTCAGGTATTGTAATTCATGAGATGGTAGCATACATGCCAATAATGACAAAATTATAAACAGAAGTCTGAGAATAATCAAGAGAAACAATCTTATGGGTGCCTGCTTAGGGTGAAAGGGATGTAATGTTGGATCAGGCTGAAAATATTGACAGAAAATGCTAAATAAACCAAAAAAATGGGTTCACTCTAATAACCGAGCAGCTGGCAGCAGCTATAATAATCAGTTGATTGGCTGAAATCTAAACCCAAAAGTAATCTCCATTAAAATTCAGGTACTAGAACATCCTAAGAGTACCACAGAAGGAAGTATCCTCCGGTTTGAGGATATGAGAATGCTGAAGTTGATTTATTATGTTGAATCTACTCACTTATTACTAAATAAATCCCAGAGGATACATAATATGTTCCCTTTACTCAGGCTTTGGGAAATGCATTTATAAGGCAAGAACCATCATTTTTCAATGGCTTTATAGTGGTCTACAGGCCAACACTGCAGAACAGTGGATACAGATATATACCCATTTACCAATGAAAGACTGAAGTTTTATCAATATACTATTTCAGTAGAAGTTTAAGATATTTGGTAAAGGGGTTCAAATATTAACATTAAATAATGTTAGCATGTATTCTTCTCTAATGAGATTTTTGTTGCTTTAATTTTTTAATTTGCAAATAATCACATATATTTATGGGTTGCATGGTGAGATTTCGATACATATAATGTATAGTGATTAGATCAGGGTGCATAGCATATCCATCATCCCAAACATTTATCATTTCTTTGTGTTGGGAATGTCCAATATCCTTCTCGTAGCTGTTGGATACTATGTATTATTGTTAATTATAGTCATCCTACAGACTTATGAAACACCAGAAATTTTCCCCCATCTAGCTATAATTTTATATTATTTAGAAAATCTCTCTGTATATCTGATTTGGGGAGGTAAATTTCTTTTTGTCCACCTAAAAGCTGTATCTTTTCAACCTTCAGTAAATGTTTTTACCGTGGGTTGCCCAATTGCTTCCATTAAGGTAATTTTTATTATTTATTTTAATTGTAGCACTTGGTACTTCCATTTCTATAGGATACAGTCCTTAGAGTAGAATGTTTTGGCCTGAGCTAGTCTGCCTTGTTGTTTGTTTTGTTTTTACTTTAATAGAATTTCAAGGCTATGGTGCATTTTTGTTTTGTTTTCCCAAAATGGTCGCAGCAATTCATGTTTCTACCAGTAACACAAAAGTCAGTTCTACACTGGATTATACATTTCTGCAAACAGTTTGATTGGTGTTATGTATATATATATATATGTGTGTGTGTGTGTGTGTGTATCATATATATGTATGTATAAAATATATGTGTGTGTATCTATAAAATATATGTGATATACACACACACACACATAAATACATACACACATATATATGTGTGTGTATCTATATTTTTCACTTTTGTTTTGCTTCTCCATGACTTCAAATGAATATTGCTGTTTATATGTTTATGCTCCTTTTGGAAGTTTGATAGCTGGAGAAGCAGATCATGTTATTCTCTTTTTGTTCTATTTGAGTGTTTTTAAATGAATTATAGAAACTTTCTGTATATGTCTCTTCATTTCATGCGTGCATTTTTCTTTTATTCCCCTAACTGCTCTATGGTCTAACCAATTATTGTGGTACCTTCTTTCCTTACAAAAACTTCATTTTTGTATCACCAAATGTTTTGCTTTCTATTATATAACTCAAATTATTAAAATCTTTACTATTAGAATATTCCTCTGATTTCAGTTTCATATGTATTCTGCTCGAATTTTCAACAATGGTTATTTTCTCTTAGTTTGTAGAACTATTTAATATGTTTGGAATTTTTTTTTTTTTTTTTGAGACGGAGTTTCGCTCTTGTTACCCAGGCTGGAGTGCAATGGCGCGATCTTGGCTCACCGCAACCTCCGCCTCCTGGGTTCAGGCAATTCTCCTGCCTCAGCTTCCCGAGCAGCTGGGATTACAGGCACGCACCACCGTGCCCAGCTAATTTTTTGTAATTTTAGTAGAGACGGGGTTTCACCATGTTGACCAAGATGGTCTCGATCTGTTGACCTCGTGATCCACCCGCCTCGGCCTCCCAAAGTGCTGGGATTACAGGCTTGAGCCACCGCGCCCGGCCTGGAATTTTTATTTGTCAAATTTGATTGCCTTTTCACTTACACTTCATTTTATATTCGTAAAAATTACTCAAGTTTCACTTTAAGTGCTTTATGTTTTAAGGTATATGAAAAGTTTGAGAGTGTCCACACAATACTTGCATAATGTTATTTCCTTGACAACAGCTGCTAAAATTTAATTATGTTTTAAAATTATGTACATTAACTATGTTTAGTTTGAAGATTTTGACTATAGAGCTCTGTCGTAAAATTCTTTTTTCTCTTTTTCAGTGACAGTTATGCTTTGTCTGTCAAGCACACCTGCTGCACCACTCCTGACTTCAGAGCCTGGAAGCTAAGGACACTAAACATCACTAGCGAGGACAATGGAATTTATCATATCCCCTTCCGAGACTTTGTCATTATTCATACCTTTTTCTCCATAGATAGATGTTAAGAATAATTATGTTCCATACACAATCAAACTTTTAATTATATAGGTATTTAAATAAACATATCAAGAGAAATAAAATTAAAATCACTACCTTATGTTTCCTACATATGTAGATGTGATCATATCATCTTTTCTCTTTTATGATGTGTTTTTAACTTGTGTGATATAATTTAGTATGTAACATCATATGTCAATATCAAATATAATTTTAGCATATGTATTATTATAACATTTTTGCCAAAACAGTTTGTACAGTAACTTTTATGAGGTATTTATTATGTCTTAAATGATTCTCTGGGATAAAGATGTAAATAATTGTCCATATACTTAATTATTACTTTAAGAGTAGTTCTTAGATTCTGATTCCACAATCATTTTTGAGACTTTTGATATGCGTTGTTAAATTTCTTCTACAAACAACAGTATTACAGTTGCAGCCTGTTGTGGAAAGAATTGCATGTTGTTGTCTACTTTATTTGGAACACCAGATTGGATATGTTAATAATAGCTTTTAAAATCACATGCTACTGAAAGATTGTGAACAGTAAATTCACATAAAATCAAAGTGACTTACAATTTTTTTTATTTCTTCCTATAAATATATATTTTTTATTTTTTGAATTTAACCACATTTATATTTCTTGGTACAGAGTATATGTTCTATATATTTTGAATTAATGAATATTTAACTTCTGTGATTCTGGATCTCAAAATTTTGTCTAAAAAGTAGTGACACCTTCCTTTCAAAAGAGATACTGTATTTCCTACCTGAAAATTCAATGTTTTCTTGAGTTTAAAAATCTGTATTTGAAAGACCCGCGTTTTTATACAGTTTTGCAGTTGTACATGGGAAACAGAAGATGAGATAGACTTTTCATGTCATACAGAAACAGCTCCTGATAATCCTTTTGACCTACCTGATGCTCAATTCTGCCTTCTGGATCAGCTCACTAAGTATTTCAAGGCAGCAGCCTGGTGCATCTTTCTGGTATGAGACGTTTTGAAGAAATGGCTCTACTAACCACTGCAGGTGAAGCTGGCTCTCTGCTCTCATCAGTCTCTAATGGTGGGGCTCAAGATGTAGTACAATACGCTACTCATTTATTCAAGCCACGCTGGCTTACAAAACATAAAGTAGGTCACTCCCAAGTCACATATGGTAAAGGTGGCCTTATATCAAAACTGCTGAGCTCCAAGTCTTACTTTTCAGTATCTCCAATTCACACATAGGCACACACTTTGCAGAGACTCATTTTTTTTCTTAATATGTAGCTAACAGTTCTATGAGCTATGCTGGCCATTCTGTGACCAAATAATTACTCTTCATTGTTCATCCAACTGTAGTGAGGCACTTGACTCCATCCTCTCTCACCTTTTATGGCATTATTTCTCAGGCACATTTCCCCTTAGCTTTCATTCACCTTGATCACTCTGACCCAATTCATTCAAAGAATTTCTTATTCAATAAGATTTCATTATGAAGAGATGTAGCTGTGAAACCCTTGCCCTTCTTGGCAAATCTGTACTATTGCATTCCTGAAACAGCCAAGTTCTTTGGTGAGAGTAACATGGAGGCATACATTTATGGAATTTTTTCTGTGTCATCAGCATGGCCTAATAGACAGGCTCTTGCTAAAATGAATACATTCTTGCCTTGCAAAAGAGAGTGTTCACATGGTTATTTCCAGGCCAAAGGGAGACTTTTCCAAGATAAACTGATGCTGTTATTAATGGTTAGAAAAAAAAAGCATAATGATTTTTAAATGATAAAATGTAGTATTAAAGTTTCTTCTCAATATGTTTTTTTTCTTTTAGACAATGAATTAATAAACAGAACTGCATTTTTCAAAACTAAAACATAATAGTAATAACAAAACTCTTACTGCTATTTGGCCAGAGAATTTGTGTATTTATTTGGTTAAAAAGACTAATGATTTGAATGAGAGAGAAACTCAGATAAATGTAGAAACTAGATTTTGAGACCATTTGTAGCTATAGGTAACCAAGTACTTAGTGGAAGCTTTTGTGGGCTTACGCCCATGTTTTCTTTATTTCTGTTCTTTGCCCTTCATGGGAGATGAAATTATTTCATAGTCACCCTGCCAATAAGGAGCTCATGTATTAATGTCAATGGACATTTTATTAGTGTAGATGTTATAAGCTTACATCAACACACATCATATGACAAGACACTATTTGTTACAGAACTTTCCATGCTCACAGAGTATATGTAACAAAAACAAATTTTGTGAAAGAACATTTTCTGATAAAAGTAACATATTAAAATACTTAAGTAAATAAGGTAGGCCTCTTTACAGAGCTATTTGTATCTTACAGTGAATATTGGGATAACAACTTGGTTACTATAAGCAATGGTTTTACACCATGTTAAATGAAATATTTTTCTTGATTACACTGAAGTCCAAAAAACAGATAAATAAACTAAATTTATAACTTTTGCAGCTGAAGGACATGGTAAACAAGATCAGAAATATAATATTCTTTACATTTCTGGAAGAAAACACTTTGTGTTTTGAACACCATGTAAGGATGGTAAATTGAAACTAGTACACTGCTTACATTTGAGGACATATTCCTGGTATATTAAATATTATTCAGATAAATATTGGAACTCAATAAAATACTCAATACAAAGATAAAAATAATGTTAATTTGGGATTCGAGGAGCAGTATTTTTTCTCCTTAGAAAATAACATTTTATTCATATCTTTCAAATATGCACACCTGTTTTTTAATTGAATAAATCATTAAGAGACTAAATAAAATAAAATTACATGTTAAAATTTGTATAATGGTGAAAATTTAAAAAATATTTAAATGGTAATTTTCATGGAAAAATTAAAAAGTCATCATTTCAAAGTAGCATATGACTGCAACAAATGCTATAAGGCTTTATTAATTGGCCTCCTTTTATTTACTTGACCAATTATTACAATTTTCATAAAATGTAAAAGCATTTAATAGCAATTTGCTCTAGTGTAGCTGAATAAATGCCACAAGTCAAACATGGGAAGCAAAAGTCAATTACTAAAAAAAGGGAAGAATAACAAATACACTTTTCTCTGAAAATGTATAAGGTTTAATTATCAATTTTTGATGAATTGGCTATAATAAATCAGTCATTTTTGAAGGCTAGAAGACCGGGGTTAATAATATTCACATTTAAACATTTTTAGTTTTGGTTACAGTGGCAAGATGACTGACTACATACGGCCAGGATGAACATATGCCACCAAGGGACCAGGACACTCGGATGACTGGCACACTTCTAGCAGATCTTCAGAGGTAAAGCATTGAGAGTGGATGGAGAGAAGGCACAGATGCTGGATCGAAGAGGGAGAATCCCCAAGACCACCAAGAACACTTGAATTTGAAACAAGAGATACTAAGACAACTGGTAAGAGCAGAATTTCAGCCAGTGCAGAGCCCAGAAAGTTTGATGTGGGAGTGTATGGAGTGGAACACAGCCAGGGACTCCTATCACCATAGGCACGACTTGCTCCCATAGGAGACTAGCCATAAGAAAGTGTTGGACCTGAACTCTTCAGAGTGATCTTGCCCATGAGATGAGGCCAATCCAAACTGAACACTTCTCAGTCTAAATAAATGTTGTGAGTTATACATGGGAAGCAAAACTCAAGTACTTGACCTTGAGATGAGGCAAGTTCAAAATGAGCACTTGTCTGTAGGCTGGCCTGTCCTGAAGCCCCAGACAGGCAACACCTGCTTGCAGTGCCTCCTCATGTACCTGGAGGGATACCTCCTGGGGGCCACACATAGCTCGTATGTTGGCAGACCTCATGTGACTAGCAGAGAGCACCAGCAGAACAGTCCCCATGGACACCAGCCTGCCATCACCCTCATCCCTCTGCGGCCACCCTGTGCCACTTTGCCCACTTGGCTTGCATGCATTAATCCACGACAACACCCGTATAAATTTGCTCATGTCAGTGTATGCAAGTTGACTTTCTCTCCCTTACCTTCTCAGCACACATGTGCAAGTACATCCTGCCATGCCACTGCTGATGGCATGACTGCACCCCGACCCCTTGACTCCCATTGCACCTCCATTGCCATCAGAGTATTGATGAGCACAGAGCCTTCCAGCCACACTCCCACTAGTTCTCCATCCGTGTACCAACACTGCTTATGGTGCAAAACTAAGCACAGATCACAACAAACTCACCCCCACCCTGAGAGGCCATGGTTGCCTGCACGAAAGCATGCAGAAGGTACACATGTTGTTGTACCCACCAGTGCTCCATCGACAAGGTCAACAAGTAGGATAAAAGAGAATTTGTAAAAAGCCCATCCAAAGAACAGCAACTTCAAAGATTGAAGGAACATCAGCCCACAAAGATAAGAAAGAGCAAGTGCAAGAACTCTGACAACTCAAAAAGTGAGAGTGCCTTGTTTCCTTCACAAAAACATACTAGTTGTCCAGCCAGGGTTCTTAATAAGGTGGCTGAATAGACAGGAATAAAATACAGAATATGGATATGAGCAAAGAGCATTGAGATTCAGGAGAACACTGAAATCTAATTTAAGCAAGGCAAAAATCACAATAAAATGATGAGTCCTAACAGACAAAATAGCCAGTATAGAAAAAGAATAATACAGGTCTGATAGACCTGTGTGAAGAAAGATCACACCAATAGAATTCTACAGTGCTACAGCAAATATTAAAAGTAGAATAGACCAAGATGAGAAAAGAATCTCAGAGCTTGAAAACTAGCTTTCATAAATAAAACAGATGAATAAAGAAAAAAAATGAAAAATAATGAACAAAACTGCCAAGATATATGGCATCATGTAAAGAGATAAAATCTAGCGTCCACCACTACCGAGGCAACCTGCCACAACTGAGATACACGCCCACTGCTGACGCAGCCAGCCGTTGCCGAGGCAACCCGTCCCTACTGAGATACACGCCCACTGCTGACGCAGCCAGCCGTTGCCGAGGCAACCCGTCCTTACTGAGATACACGCCCACTGCTGACGCAGCCTGCCATTGCTGAGGCAACACGCTACAAGGAAGAGACTCTGCCGCAGGGCATGGCGGAGACCACAGTAGAGCCTGCAGGAACAGGGCGAATCACACAACAGAAGGGCGGACCCTCGGCAGCCAAACAGTGGCTAGTCTGCGTCCTAGCTGGGCAGGACACCTCATCGGACATCGAAAAATAAAGCCCGAACCCCCCAACACAGAGCATTTGAGAAAAAAAAGGGTTTTTTTAATGAGCTCTGTTGCAGCAGAATCAAACATAGCAGCCTAACAGCCCTGAATGAACAACAGAGCTCACAGCTCAGCAATTGAGCTCCAAAAAAGTACAGACTGTCTCCTTAAGCAGCTCCCTGACCCCTCTATATCCAAAAGACTGACATTTGGCAGCCATCATCCTGGGACAAAGATAGCAGAAAAAGAAACGAGTAGCATCCCTCACTGTGCCACAGCTGCTAGAAGTGCACCCCAGACAAGCAGGAACTGGAGTGGACCGCAGCAGTCATACAACGAAGGGGCTAGGCTGGTAGAAGGAAAACCAAGTAACAGAAATACTTCATCATCAAAAATCTGGGTGTCCACTCAGAGACCCAATCAAAAAGTAAGCAACTACGCAGACGACAAGCGGATAAACCCACAAAGATAAAAAGAAACCAGCGAAAAAAGGAGGAAAACACCCGAAACCAAAACACCTCGCCTCCTAGAAAGGACAAAAACTCCTCACCAGCAAGGGAGCAAAGCTGGACGGAGAATGACTGTGACGAAATGATGGAATTAGATTTCAGAAGGTGGATAATGAGAAACTTTTGTGAGCTAAAAGAACATGTATTAAATCAATGCAAAGAAACTAAGGAACTTAAAAAAGGTATGAGGAAATGATAACAAGAATGGATAACTTAGAGAGGAATATGAATGAATTAAAGGAGCTGAAAAACACAATACGAGAACTTCGCGAAGCATGCACAAGTTTCAATAGCCGAACTGACCAAGCAGAAAAAGGATATCTGAAGTCGAAGACCAACTCAATGAAATTAAACGAGAAACCAAGATCAGAGAAAAAAGCACAAAAAGGAATGAACAAAGTCTCCAAGAAATGTGGGACTATGTGAAAAGACCTAATCTATGTTTGATAGGTGTACCAGAAGGGGACGAAGAGAATGAATCCAAGCTGGAAAATACTCTTCAGGACATCATCCAGGAAAATTTCCCCCACCTAGCAAAACAGGCCAAGACTCAATTGCAGGAAATACAGAGAACACCACAAAGATATTCTGCAAGAAGAGCAACCCCAAGGCACATAATCATCAGATTCAACAAGGTTGAAATAAAGGAGAAAATACTAAGGGCAGCCAGAGAGAAAGGTCGAGTTACCCACAAAGGGAAGCCCATCAGACTCACAGCAGATCTCTCGGCAGAAACACTACAAGCCAGAAGAGAGTGGGGGCCAATATTAAACATTCTTAAAGAAAAGAACTTTCAACCCAGAATTTCATATCCAGCCAAACTGAGCTTCAGAAGTGAAGGAAAAATAAAATCCTTTGTGAACAAGCAAGTACTCAGAGATTTTGTCACCACCAGGCCAGCTTTACAAGAGCTCCTAAAAGAGGCACTACACATAGAAAGAAACAACCAGTACCAGCCATTCCAAAATCACACTAAAAGTTAAAAAGCATCAACATAATGAAGATTCTACAACAACTAACAGGCAAAGCAGCCACTTAGCATCAAAATGGCAGTATCAAATTCACACATAACAATATTAACCCTAAATGTAAATGGACTAAATGCACCAATAAAAAGACACAGACTGGCAAACTGGATGAAAATCCAAAACCCATCAGTGTGCTGTATCCAGGAAACCCATCTCACATGCAAGGATACACAAAGGCTCAAAATAAAAGGATGGAGGAAGATTTACCAAGCTAATGGAGAGCAAAATAAAGCAGGAGCTGCAATTCTCATCTCTGATAAAATAGACTTTAAAGCAACAAAGATCAAAAGAGACAAAGAAGGCCATTACATACTGGTAAAAGGATCGATAAAACAAGAAGAGCTAACGATCCTAAACATATATGGACCCAATGCAGGAGCACCCAGATACATAAGGCAAGTTCTTAATGACTTACAAAGAGACTTAGACTCCCACACAATAATAGTGGGAGACTTTAACACTCCACTGTCAATATTAGACAGATCAACCAGACAGAAAATCAACAAGGATATCCAGGGCTTGAACTCAGACCTGGAGCAAGCAAACCTGATAGACATTTACAGAACTCTCCACCCCAAATCCACAGAATATACATTCTTCTCAGCACCACATCACACCTACTCTAAAATTGACCACATAATTGGAAGTAAAGCACTGCTCAACAAATGCAAAACAACTGAAATCATAACAAACAGCCTCTCAGACCATAGTGCAATCAAGTTAGAACTCAGAATACAGAAACCAACCAAGAACCGCACAGCTTCATGGAAACTGAACAACTGGCTCTTGAATGTTGACTGGGTACACAATGAAATGAAGTCAGAAATAAAGAAGTCCTTCGAAACCAATGAGAACGAAGATACAACTTGCCAGAACCTCTGGGACACATTTAAAGCAATCGCTAGAGAAAAGTATATAGCAATAAGTGCCCATATGAGGAGAATGGAGAGATCCAAAATTGACACCCTATCGTCAAAATTGAAAGAGCTAGAGGAGCAAGATCAAAAAAACTCAAAACCCAGCAGAAGACAAGAAATAACTAAGATCAGAGCTGAACTGAAGGAGATTGAGACACGAAAAACCCTTCAAAATATCAATAAATCCAAGAGCTGGTTTTTTGAAAAGATCAACAAAATAGACAGACCACTAGCCAGATTGATTAAAAAGAAAAGAGAGAACAACCAAATAGTTGCAATAAAAAATGATAAAGGGGAAATCACCACAGATTCCACAGAAATTCAAACCATCATCAGAGAATATAACAAAAAACTCTATGCACATAAACTAGTAAACCTGGAAGAAATGGATAAATTCCTGGACACCTGTGTCCTCCCAAGCCTAAACCAGGAGGAAGCTGAAACTATGAATAGACCAATAACAAGGGCAGAAGTCGAGGCAGCAATTAAGAGCTTACCACACAAAAAAGGCCCAGGTCCAGACGGGTTCACAGCCGAATTCTACCAGACACACAAAGAGGAGCTGGTACCATTCCTTCTAAAGCTATTTCAAACAATCCAAAAAGAGGGAATACTTCCCAAATCATTTTATGAGACCAACATCATTCTGATACCAAAACCCGGCAGAGACCCAAAAGGAAAAGAATACTTCAGGCCAATATCCATGATGAACATAGATGCAAAAATCTTCAATAAAATATTGGCAAGCCGAATGCAACAGCAAATCAAAAAACTTATTCACCATGATCAAGTAGGATTCATCCCGGGGATGCAAGGCTGGTTCAACACATGCAAGTCTATAAATGTAATTCACCACATAAACAGAACCAAAAACAAAAACCACATGATTATCTCAATTGATGCAGAGAAGGCATTTGACAAAATTCAACAGCCCTTTATGCCAAAAACCCTCAATAAACTCGGTATCGATGGAACGTATCTCAAAGTAATAAAAGCTATTTATGACAAACCAACAGCCAATATCATACTGAATGAGCAAAAACTGGAAGCATTCCCTTTGAAATCTGGCACTAGACAAGGATGCCCTCTTTCACCACTCCTATTCAATATAATTCTGGAAGTTCTAGCCAGAGCAATCGGGCAACAAAAAGAAATAAAGGGTATTCAAATAGGAAAGGTGGAAGCCAAATTGTCTCTATTTGTAGACGACATGATAGTATACCTAGAAGACCCCATCACCTCAGCCCAAAAACTCCTGAAACTGATAAGCAACTTCAGCAAAGCCTCAGGATATAAAATCAGTGTGCAAAAATCACAAGCATTCGTCTACACCAATAACAGACTTAAAGAAAGCCAAATCAAGAACGAACTGCCATTCACAATTGCTACAAAAAGAATAAAATACCTTGGAATACAAATCACAAGGAACGTAAGGGACCTCTTCAAGGAGAACTACAAACCACTGCTCAACGAAATCAGAGAGGACACAAACAGATGGAGAAACATTCCATGTTCATGGTTAGGAAGAATTAATATCATGAAAATGGCTATACTGCCCAAAGTAATTTACAGAATCAACGCTATCCCCATCAAGCTACCATTGACTTTCTTCACAGAACTGGAAAAAACCACCATGAACTTCATATGGAACCAAAAGAGAGCCCGCATAGCCAAGTCAATTCTAAGCAAAAAGAACACAGCGGGGGGCATCACACTACCGGATTTCAAACTATACTACAAGGCTACAGTAATCAAAACAGCATGGTACTGGTACCAAAACAGAGATATAGACCAATGGAACAAAACAGAGGCACCGGAGGCAACACAACATATCTACAACTACACAATCTTTGATAAACCTGACAAAAACAAGCAAGGGGGAAAGGATTCCCTGTTTAACAAATGGTGTTGGGAAAACTGGCTAGCCATGTGCAGAAAGCAGAAACTGGACCCCTTCCTGACACCTTACACTAAAATTAACTCCAGATGGATTAAAGACTTAAACATAAGACCTGGCACCATAAAAACCCTAGAAGGAAATCTAGGCAAAACCATCCAGGACATAGGAGTAGGCAAGGACTTTATGAACAAAACACCAAAGGCATTGGCAACAAAAGCCAAAATAGACAAATGGGACCTAATGAAACTCCACAGCTTCTGCACGGCAAAAGAAACAGTCACTAGAGTGGATCGGCAACCAACAGAATGGGAAAAAATTTTTGCAGTTTACCCATCCGACAAAGGGCTGATATCCAGAATTTACAAAGAACTCAAACGGATTTACAGGAAAAAAACAAAGAAGCCCATTCAAAAGTGGGCAAAGGATATGAACAGACACTTTACGAAAGAAGACATATATGAGGCCAACAATCATATGAAAAAATGCTCATCGTCACTGGTCATCAGAGAGATACAAATCAAAACCACATTGAGATACTATCTCATGCCAGTTAGAATGGCGATCATTAAAAAATCTGGAGACAACAGATGCTGGAGAGGATGTGGAGAAAAAGGAACACTTCTACACTGTTGGTGGGAGTGTAAATTAGTTCAACCATTGTGGAAGACAGTGTGGCGATTCCTCAAGGCCTTAGAAATAGAAATTCCATTTGACCCAGCAATCCCATTACTGGGTATGTATCCAAAAGACTATAAATCGTTCTACTATAAGGACACATGTACACGAATGATCATTGCAGCACTGTTTACAATAGCAAAGTCCTGGAATCAACCCAAATGCCCATTGATGATGGACTGGATTGGGAAAATGTGGCACATATACACCATGGAATATTATGCAGCAATCAGAAATGATGAGTTTGTGTCGTTTGTAGGGACATGGATGAATCTGGAGAACGTCATTCTCAGCAAACTGACACAAGAACAGAAAATGAAACACCGCATATTCTCACTCATAGGTGGGTGATGAAAAATGAGAACACATGGACACAGAAAGGGGAGTACTAAACACTGGGGTCTATTGGGGTGAAAAGGGGAGGGCCAGTGGGAGGGGGAGGTGGGGAGGGATTACCTGGGGAGAAATGCCAAATGTGGGTGAAGGGGAGAAGGAAAGAAAAGCACACTGCCATGTGTGTTCCTATGCAACTGTCTCACATGCTCTGCTCATGTACCCCAAAACCTAAAATCAAATAAAAAAAAAAAAAGGGATAAAATCTAAAACTAAAATTTAAAGCTAAATCTAAAATCTAAACCTCATTGACATCTCAGGAGAATGAAAGCAAACATATTTTAATGAGATATTATTCATGAGAACTTTCTTAACCTAACTAGAGAGGCAAACATCCAAATTCAGGAATTGCAAAGAACCCTCACGAGATACTTCACAAGAAGGTTGTCTCCAAGACACATAATTATCAGATTTTCCAAGGTTGAAATGAAAGCAAAAATGTTAAAAGCAACTAGCGAGAAAGGACAGGGTGCCTAGTCCATCAGACTAAGAGTGAACCCCTCAAAAGAAACCTTCCAAACCAGAAGAGACTGGGGATATATAATCAACATTCTTAAAGAAAATCATTTCAAAGAAGAATTGTGTAACTGGCCAAATTATACTTCATAAGTGAAGGAGAAAAAGGTTCCTTTTCACACAAGCAAATGCTGAGGGAATTTATTGCCATGAGACCTGCCTTTCAAGAGCTCCTGAAAGAAACTCTAACTATGGAAAGGAAAGCCCATCAACAGCCACTACAAAAACACACTTAAGTACAAAGATCAATGACACTATAAATCAACCATACAAAAAAGTATGCATAGTAGCCAGCTAACAACACAATAATGAATCAAATCCAAACATATTAATACTAATCTTGAATGTAAATGGGCTGAATGCCCCAGTTCAAAGGCACGGAGTGGCAAGCTGGACAAAGAGCAAGGGAATGTTGTTTTCAAGAGACCCATCTCCCAGGCAATAACACTCACAGGCTCATAATAAGGGGATGGAACAAAATATGCCGAACTAATGGAAAACAGAAAAAGCAGGGGTTGCAATCTTAATTTCAGATGAAAGAGACTTTAAATCAACAAAGATCAAAAAAGAAAAGGAAGGGCATTAGATAATGGTATAAGATTACATTCAACAAGAAGGCCTGACTACCCTAAATGTATCTAACACAAGAACACCAGATTCATAAAGCAAGTTCTTAGACACTTTCAAAGAGACTTAGACTCCCACCCAATAATAGTGGGAGACTTCAACACCCCACTTGACAGATCATTAAGCAGAAAATTAACAAAGATATTGAGGATCTGAACTCAACACTGTTACCAATGGACTTGATAGATATCTATAGAACTCTTCAACCAGAACAATAGAACATACATTCTTCTCATCACCGCATAGCACATACCATAAAATTGTCCATATAATGGAATATAAAACAATCCTCATCAAATGCAAAGGAACCAAAAATATAGCAAACCTCTTGGCTCACACCACAAAAAAAATATTAAAAGAGAAAACAAGACCAAGAATTTTGCACAAAACTATAGAATTACATGAATATCAACCAACCAGCTTCTTAATGACTTTTGGCTAAATAATGAAAATAAGGCAGAAGTCAAGAAGTTATTTGAAACTAATGAGAACACAGATAAAACATGCCAGAATTTCTGGGACACGACTAAGGCAGTATTAAGAAAGAAATGTATACCACTAACTACCTACAGCAAAAAGTTAGAAAGATTTCAAATTAACAACCTGACCTCACAAATATAACAACAAGAGAAGCAAGAGCAAACTAACTCCAAAGCTAGTAGAAGATAAGAAATAAAAATCAAAGATAAGCTGAAGGAGGTTGAGATAAGAAAAAACAGGCAAAAGATCAGCAAATCCAGGAGTTATTTTGAAAATAAATTAGTAAGACTTAGAAGTAATTAGTAATACAGAAGAAGAACGATCCAAATAAACACAAATAGAAGTGATAAAGGGAATGTTGCCACTGATTATAGAGAAAAAAAAAAAAATCAGAGACTGCCTACTGAGACCATGTCTATGAACAGAAACAAGAAAATATAGAATAAAGGATAAGTTCCTAGAAACATACACCCTCCCAGGACTAAACCAGGAAGAATCTGAATCCCTGAAAAGACCAATAATAAGCTCTGAAATAGAATCAGTAATGAATAGCCTACCACCACCACCACCAACAAAAAAGCCCTGAGCCAGATGGATTCACAGCCGAATTCTACCAGATGTACAAAGAAGAGCTGGTACCATTCCTACTGAACTACCCCAAATAATGGAGGAGGAGGGACTCCTCCACAACTCATTCAGTGAGTCCCAGATTCATCATGATATCAAAAGCTTGCAGACACACACACACATGCGTGCAAGCACACACACACACACACACACACACACACATTTCAGACCGATATTCTTGATGTACTTTGAGGCAAAAATCATCAACAAAATACTAGCTAATTGAATTTAGCAAGACATCAAAAACTAATCCAACATGATCAATGTGCTGATCAGAGGTGGCTAAGGAGGATGATTGAAAGGAAAACATCCGTGAAGCGGAGCCAAAGGTTATGGAGCACATTCAATTGAAGTGTCACTGCATTCTTAAAGCTTTCTATTTATTTTTTAACCATGACAGTACTGTCTTATAATTTTTTTTGGAAGGCTAATTTCCAATGTGGATGGCATGCTTGATTAAGTCTCAGGATTCCAGTTCTCTCAACAGTTATCACTGTCTACAATTTAGACTTTTCCTAGCTTGTCTCAAACAATGTGTGATTTTCATATGCATAAGGTTGAGTTTCAAATTCAAATATCTCCCAGCCAAACTACTCCCAAGCATATATATTCACTTGAATGTTTAAAAAAGAACTTACTGTAAAAGGTTACAAAATTACATTTAATATCTCCTTTTCTCTCTCCCCTTCTTCCACACACACACACGCAGGCTCATATCCACAAAGCCATACAAGCATTGTACATTCAGACACACTCAAAATGCAAATATGTACTATGCTTCTTTTATCTTTTATTGAATGTCAAACTATTAAACAGGCAACTATAATTTTATCTTAAAATTTTAAATTAGTTTTAACAATAAATACTGTTACCACTAATTTTAGTGGAATTACAGTAAGAGAAATGGAGTTTTAATGGTAGTCGGTAAGAAATGTATTCAAACAGAAAAAAAATGACAAAGGTATAAAGAGGAGTATACATGTTGAAAAATAATTGCATTCATTATTTTATTAAATGATTATTTTATTATTTTTATTTTTTCCTTATTTTTTTATTGCATTTTAGGTTTTGGGGTACATGTGCAGAGCATGCAATACAGTTGCATAGGTACACACATGGCAGTGTGTTCTGTTTGCTTTCACCTCTTCACCCACATTTGGCGTTTCTCCCCAGGCTATCCCTCGCCACCACCCCTCCCACTGGCCCTCCCCTTTTCCCCCCAATAGACCCCAGTGTTTAGTACTCCCCTTTCTGTGTCCATGTGTTCTCATTTTTCATCACCCACCTATGAGTGAGAATATGCGGTGTTTCATTTTCTGTTCTTGTGTCAGTTTGCTGAGAATGATGTTCTCCAGATTCATCCATGTCCCTACAAACGACACGAACCCATCATTTCTGATTGCTGCATAATATTCCATGGTGTATATGTGCCACATTTTCCCAATCCAGTCCATCATCAATGGGCATTTGGGTTGATTCCAGGTCTTTGCTATTGTAAGCAGTGCTGCAATGAACATTCGTGTGCATGTGTCCTTATAGTAGAATGATTTATAGTCCTTTGGGTATACACCCAGTAATGGGATTGCTGGGTCAAATGGAATTTCTATTTCTAAGGCCTTGAGGGATCACCACACTGTCTTCCACAATGGTTGGACTAATTTACACTCCCACCAACAGTGTAAAAGTGTTCCTTTTTCTCCACATCCTCTCCAGCATCTGTTGTCTCCAGATTTTTTAATAATCGCCATTCTAACTGGCGTGAGATGGTATCTCAATGTGGTTTTGATTTGCATCTCTCTGATGACCAGTGACGCTGAGCATTTTTTCATATGATTGTTGGCCTCATATATGTCTTCTTTTGTAAAGTGTCGGTTGATATCCTTTGCCCACTTTTGAATGGGCTTGTTTGTTTTTTTCCTGTAAATCTGTTTGAGTTCTTTGTAAATTCTGGATATCAGCCCTTTGTCAGATGGGTAGACTGCAAAATTTTTTTCCCATTCTGTTGGTTGTCTATTCACTCTAGTGACTGTTTCTTTTGCCGTGCAGAAGCTGTGGAGTTTCATTAGGTCCCATTTGTCTATTTTGGCTTTTGTTGCCAATGCTTTTGGTGTTTTGTTCATAAAGTCCTTGCCTACTCCTACGTCCTGGATGGTTTTGCCTAGATTTCCTTCTAGGGTTTTTATGGTGCCAGGTCTTATGTTTAAGTCTTTAATCCATCTGGAGTTAATTTTAGTGTAAGGTGTCAGGAAGGGGTCCAGTTTCTGCTTTCTGCACATGGCTAGCCAGTTTTCCCAACACCATTTGTTAAATAGGGAATCTTTCCCCATTGCTTGTTTTTGTCAGGTTTATCAAAGATTGTGTAGTTGTAGATATGTTGTGTTGCCTCCGGTGCCTCTGTTTTGTTCCATTGGTCTATATCTCTGTTTTGGTACCAGTACCATGCTGTTTTGATTACTGTAGCCTTGTAGTATAGTTGAAATCCGGTAGTGTGATGCCCCCCGCTGTGTTCTTTTTGCTTAGAATTGACTTGGCTATGCGGGCTCTCTTTTGGTTCCATATGGAGTTCGTGGTGGTTTTTTCCAGTTCTGTGAAGAAAGTCAATGGTAGCTTGATGGGTATAGCGTTGATTCTGTAAATTACTTTGGGCAGTATAGCCATTTTCACGATATTAATTCTTCCTAACCATGAACATGGAATGTTTCTCCATCTGTTTGTGTCCTCTCTGATTTCGTTGAGCAGTGGTTTGTAGTTCTCCTTGAAGAGGTCCCTTACGTTCCTTGTGAGTTGTATTCCAAGGTATTTTATTCTTTTTGTAGCGATTGCGAATGGCAGTTCGCTCTTGATTTGGCTTTCTTTAAGTCTGTTATTGGTGTAGAAGAATGCTTGTGATTTTTGCACATTGATTTTATATCCTGAGACTTTGCTGAAGTTGTTTATCAGTTTCAGGAGTTTTTGGGCTGAGGCAATGGGGTCTTCTAGGTATACTATCATGTCCTCTGCAAATAGAGACAATTTGGCTTCCACGTTTCCTATTTGAATACCCTTTATTTCTTTTTCTTGCCTGATTGCTCTGGCTAGAAATTCCAGTACTATATTGAATAGGAGTGGTGAGAGAGGGCATCCTTGTCTAGTGCCAGATTTCAAAGGGAATGCTTCCAGTTTTTGCCAATTCAGTATGATATTGGCTGTTGGTTTGTCATGAATAGCTTTTATTACTGTGAGATACGTTCCATCGATACCGAGTTTATTGAGGGTTTTTAGCATAAAGGGCTGTTGAATTTTGTCAAATGCCTTCTCTGCGTCAATTGAGATAATCATGTGGTTTTTGTTTTTGGTTCTGTTTATGTGATGAATTACGTTGATAGACTTGCGTATGTTGAACCAGCCTTGCATCCCCGGGATGAATCCTACTTGATCATGATGAATAAGTTTTTTGATTTGCTGTTGAAATCGGCTTGCCAATATTTTATTGAAGATTTTTGCATCTATGTTCATCATGGATATTGGCCTGAAGTTTTCTTTTCTCATTGGGTCTCTGCTGGGTTTTGGTATCAGGATGATATTGGTCTCATAAAATGATTTGTGAAGGATTCCCTCTTTTTGGATTGTTTGAAATAGTTTTAGAAAGAAAGGTACCAGCTCCTCCTTGTGTGTCTGGTAGAATTCGGCTGTGAACCCGTCTGGACCTGGGCTTTTTTTGTGAGGTAGGCTCTTAATTGCTTCCTCGACTTCAGACCTTGTTATTGGTCTATTCATAGTTTCAGCTTCCTCCTGGTTTAGGCTTGGGAGGACACAGGAGTCCAGGAATTTATCCATTTCTTCCAGGTTTACTAGTTTATGCGCATATAGTTGTTTGTAATATTCTCTGGTGATGGTTTGAATTTCTGTGGACTCTGTGGTGATTTCCCCTTTATCATGTTTTATTGCATCTATTTGGTTGTTCTCTCTCTTTTTTTAAATAAATCTGGCTAGTGGTCTGTCTATTTAGTTGATCTTTTCAAAAAACCAGCTCTTGGATTTATTGATTTTTTGAAGGGTTTTTCGTGTCTCAATCTCCTTCAGCTCAGCTCTGATCTTAGTAATTTCTTGTCTTCTGCTGGGTTTTGAGTTTTTTTGATCTTGCTCCTCTAGCTCTTTCAATTTTGACGATAGGGTGTCAATTTTGGATCTCTCCATTCTCCTCATATGGGCACTTATTGCTATATACTTTCCTCTAGAGACTGCTTTAAATGTGTCCCAGAGGTTCTGGCAAGTTGTATCTTCGTTCTCATTGGTTTTGAAGAACTTCTTTATTTCTGACTTCATTTCATTGTTTACCCAGTCAACATTCAAGAGCCAGTTGTTCAGTTTCCATGAAGCTGTGCGGTTCTGGGTCAGTTTCTGAATTCTGAGTTCTAACTTGATTGCACTATGGTCTGAGAGGCTGTTTGTTATGATTTCAGTTGTTTTGCATTTTTGAGCAGTGCTTTACTTCCAATTATGTGGTCAATTTTAGAGTAGATGTGATGTGGTGCTGACAAAAATGTGTATTCTGTGGATTTAAGGTGGAGAGTTCTGTAAATGTCCACCAGGTTTGCTTGCTCCAGGTCTGAGTTCAAGCCCTGGATATCCTTGTTGATTTTCTGTCTGGTTGATCTGTCTAGTATTGACAGTGGAGTGTTAAAGTCTTCCACTATTATTGTGTGGGAGTCTAAGTCCTTTTGTAAGTCATTAAGAACTTGCCTTATGTATCTGGGTGCTCCTGTGTTGGGTCCATATATGTTTAGGATCATTAGCTCTTCTTGTTGTATCGATCCTTTTACCATTATGTAATGGCCTTCTTTGTCTCTTTTGATCTTTGTTGCTTTAAAGTCTATTTTATCAGAGATGACAATTGCAACTTCTGCTTTTTTTTGCTTTCCATTAGCTTGGTAAATCTTCCTCCATCCCTTTATTTTGAGGCTTTGTGTATCCTTGCATGTGAGATGGGTTTCCTGGATACAGCACACTGATGGGTTTTGGATTTTTATCCAATTTGCCAGTCTGTGTCTTTTGATTGGTGCATTTAGTCCATTTACATTTAGGGTTAATATTGTTATGTGTGAATTTGATACTGCCATTTTGATGCTAAGTGGCTGTTTTGCCTGTTAGTTGTTGTAGATTCTTCATTATGTTGAAGCTCTTTAGCATTCAGTGTGATTTTGGAATGGCTGGTACTGATTGATCCTTTCTATGTGTAGTGCCTCTTTTAGGAGCTCTTGTAAAGCTGGCCTGGTGGTGACAAAATCTCTGAGTACTTGCTTGTTCGCAAAGGATTTTATTCTTCCTTCACTTCTGAAGCTCAGTTTGGCTGGATATGAAATTCTGGGTTGAAATTTCTTTTCTTTAAGAATCTTGAATATTGGCCCCCACTCTCTTCTGGCTTGTAGTGTTTCTGCCGAGAGATCTGCTGTGAGTCTGATGGGCTTCCCTTTGTGGGTGACCCGACCTTTCTCTCTGGCTGCCCTTAGTATTCTCTCCTTTATTTCAACCCTGTTGAATCTGACGATTATGTACCTTGGGGTCGCTCTTTTGCGGAATATCTTTGTGGTGTTCTCTGTATTTCCTGCAATTGAGTGTTGGCTTGTCTTGCTAGGTGGGGGAAATTTTCCTGGATGATGTCCTGAAGAGTATTTTCCAGCTTGGATTCATTCTCTTCGTCCCCTTCTGGTACACCTATCAAACGTAGGTTAGGTCTTTTCACATAGTCCCACATTTCTTGGAGACTTTGTTCATTCCTTTTTGCGCTTTTTTCTCTGATCTTGGTTTCTCGTTTTATTTCATTGAGTTGGTCTTCGACTTCAGATATTCTTTCTTCTGCTTGGTCAATTCGGCTATTCAAACTTGCGTTTGTTTCGCGAAGTTCTCCTATTGTGTTTTTCAGCTCCTTTAGTTCATTCATATTCCTCTCTAAGTTATCCATTCTTGTTATCATTTCCTCGAATCTTTTTTCAAATCTTTTTTCAAGGTTCTTAGTTTCTTTGCATTGATTTAATACATGATCTTTTAGGTCACAAAAGTTTCTCATTATCCATCTTCTGAAGTCTAATTCCGTCATTTCGTCACAGTCATTCTCCGTCCAGCTTTGTTCCCTTGCTGGTGAGGAGTTTTGGTCCTTTCTAGGAGGCGATGTGTTCTGGTTTCGGGTGTTTTCCTCCTTTTTGCGCTGGTTTCTTCCCATCTTTGTGGATTTGTCCGCTGGTCGTCTGCGTAGTTGCTGACTTTTCGTTTGGGTCTCTGAGTGGATACCCAGAATGTTGATGATGAAGTATTTCTGTTGCTTGGTTTTCCTTCTACCAGTCTAGCCCCTTCGCTGTACGACTGTTGAGGTCCGCTCCAGACCCTGCTTGTCTGGGGTGCACCTCTAGTAGCTGTGGCACAGCGAGGGATGCTACCAGTTTCTCTTTCTGCTCTCTTTGTCCCAGGATGATGCCTGCCTAATGACAGTCTTATGGATATAGAGGGGTCAGGGAGCTGCTTGAGGAGACCATTTGTATTTTATAGGGGTTTAATTGCTAAGCTGTGCACTCTGTTGTTCATTCAGGGCTGTTAGGCTGCTATGTTTGATTCTGCTGCAACACAGCTCATTAAACAACCCTATTTTTTTTCTCAAATGCTCTGTGTTGAGGGGTTTGGGCTTAATTTTTGGATGTCCGATCAGGTGTCCTGCCCAGCTCGAAGGCAGACTAGCCACTGTTCGGCTGCTGAGGCTCCGCCCTGCTGTTGTGTGATTCGCGCTGTTCCTGCAGGCTCTGCTGTGGTCTCTGCCACGCCCTGTGGTGGAGTCTCTTCGTTGTAGCGTGTTGCCTCAGCAACGGCAGGCTGCGTCAGCAGTGGGCGTGTATCTCAGTAGGGACGGGTTGCCTCGGCAACGGCTGGCTGCGTCAGCAGTGGGCGTGTATCTCAGTTGGGGCGGGTTGCCTCGGCACCGGCTGGCTGTGTCAGCAGTGAGCGTGTATATCAGTTGGGGCAGGTTGCCTCCGTAGTGGTGGACGCCCCTCCCCCACAGAGCGTCTCGGACCGTCTGCCCGGGATAGTTTGAAATCGCGGTTTTGTTCGTCCCACTGGGTATCCCAAACGATCTGTCCCTGCAATCCCCTGGGCTGGGCTACTGTGCAAGTCTCGTTCAGTCTCAAGTCCAGCCCTCTCAAGTCTCAGGCTGCCGGTTCAACAAGGCACCCGGACAAGCACACCCTGTGGGGATTGCTGGGTAGGGCCGGCCGCCGCTGCCCCGGCTGCCGGCTTCGCCAGGCAGACCTACTGCCTGGCGTCCCATGTCTTTTTATACTTGGGAGTTTCCCCGTTCTGTGGGCAACAAAGATCAGTCTGGAAATGCAGCACTGACTCACCGTTTGCGGATTCAACGCGGGCTCCAATCCTGGGTTGTTCTCACAGCGCCATCTTGAGTCCCCTCCCAAGGATCTTAGTTTCTTTGCATTGATTTAATACATGATCTTTTAGCTCACAAAAGTTTCTCATTATCCATCTTCTGAAGTCTAATTCCGTCATTTCGTCACAGTCATTCTCCGTCCAGCTTTGTTCCCTTGCTGGTGAGGAGTTTTGGTCCTTTCTAGGAGGCGAGGTGTTCTGGTTTTGGGTGTTTTCCTCCTTTTTGCGCTGGTTTCTTCCCATCTTTGTGGATTTGTCCGCTGGTCGTCTGCGTAGTTGCTGACTTTTCGTTTGGGTCTCTGAGTGGACACCCAGAATGTTGATGATGAAGTATTTCTGTTGCTTGGTTTTCCTTCTACCAGTCTAGCCCCTTCGCTGTACGACTGCTGAGGTCCGCTCCAGACCCTGCTTGTCTGGGGTGCACCTCTAGTAGCTGTGGCACAGAGAGGGATGCTACCAGTTTCTTTTTCTGCTCTCTTTGTCCCAGGATGATGCCTGCCTAATGTCAGTCTTTTGGATATAGAGGGGTCAGGGAGCTGCTTGAGGAGACAGTTTGTACTTTATAAGGGTTTAATTGCTGAGCTGTGCACTCTGTTGTTCATTCAGGGTTGTTAGGCTGCTATGTTTGATTCTGCTGCAACAGAGCTCATTAAAAAACCCCCTTTTTTTTTTCTCAAATGCTCTGTGTTGAGGGGTTTGGTCTTTATTTTTGGATGTCCAATCAAGTGTCCTGCCCAGCTAGAAGCAGACTAGCCACTATTTGGCTGCCGAGGTTCTGCCCTGCTGTTGTGTGATTTGCGCTGTTCCTGCCGGCTCTGCTGTGGTCTCCGCCACGCCCTGCGGCAGAGTCTCTTCATTGTAGCGTGTTGCCTCAGCAATGGCAGGCTGCGTCAGCAGTGGGCGTGTATCTCAGTTGGGGCGGGTTGCCTCGGCAATGGCTGGCTGCATCAGCAGTGGGCGTGTATCTCAGTTGGGGCGGGTTGCCTCGGCAACGGCTGGCTGCATCAGTAGTGGGCGTGTATCTCAGGTGGGGCGGGTTGCCTCGGCAACGGCTGGCTGCGTCAGCAGTGGGCGTGTATCTCAGTTGGGGCGGGTTGCCTCGGCAACGGCTGGCTGCATCAGCAGTGGGCGTGTATCTCAGTTGGGGCGGGTTGCCTCGGTAGTGGTGGACGCCCCTCCCCCACAGAGCGTCTCGGACCGTCTGCTCGGGATAGTTTGAAATCGCGGTTTTGTTCGTCCCACTGGGTATCCCAATCCCTGCAATCTCCTGGGCTGCCTATTGTCCAAGTCTCGTTCAGTCTCAAGTCCAGCCCTCTCAAGTCTCAGGTTGCCAGTTCAACAGGGCACCCAGACAAGCGCGCCCTGTGGGGATTGCTGGGTAGGGCCGGCCGCCGCCGCCCTGGCTGCCAGCTTCGCCAGGCAGACCTACTGCCTGGCGTCCCGTGTCTTTTTTATACTTGGGAGTTTCCCCATTCTGTGGGCAACAAAGATCAGTCTGGAAATGCCGCTTTGACTCACCGTTTGCAGATTCAACGAGAAGAACTCCAATCCTGGGTTGTTCTCACAGCGCCATCCTGAGTCCTCTCTCTTGATTTGGCTTTCTTTAAGTCTGTTATTGGTGTAGAGGAATGCTTGTGATTTTTGCACATTGATTTTATATCCTGAGGCTTTGCTGAAGTTGCTTATCTGTTTCAGGAGTTTTTGGGCTGAGGCGATGGGGTCTTCTAGGTATACTCTCATGTCATCTGCAAATAGAGACAATTTGGCTTCCACCTTTCCTATTTGAATACCCTTTATTTCTTTTTCTTGCCTGATTGCTCTGGCTAGAACTTCCAGTACTATGTTGAATAGGAGTGGTGAAAGAGAGCATCCTTGTCTAGTGCCAGATTTCAAAGGGAATGCTTCCAGTTTTTGCCCATTCAGTATGATATTGGCTGTCGGTTTGTCATAAATAGCTTTTATTACTTTGAGATACGTTCCATCGATACCGAGTTTATTGAGGGTTTTTAGCATAAAGGGCTGTTGAATTTTGTCAAATGCCTTCTCTGTATCAATTGAGATAATCATGTGGTTTTTGTCCTTGGTTCTGTTTATGTGGTGAATTACGGTTATAGACTTCCGTATGTTGAACCAGCCTTGCATCCCCGGGATGAATCCTACTAGATCATGATGAGTAAGTTTTTTGATTTGCTGTTGCAATCAGCTTGCCAATATTTTATTGAAGATTTTTGCATCTATGTTCATCATGGATATTGGCCTGAAGTATTCTTTTCCTTTTGGGTCTCTGCCGGGTTTTGGTATCAGGATGATGTTGGTCTCATAAAATGATTTGGGAAGTATTCCCTCTTTTTGGATTGTTTGAAATAGTTTTAGAAGGAATGGTACCAGCTTCTCTTTGTGTGTCTGGTAGAATTCGGCTGTGAACCCGTCTGGACCTGGGCTTTTTGTGAGTGGTAGGCTCTTAATTGCTGCCTCGACTTCTGCCCTTGTTATTGATGTATTCATAGTTTCAGCTTCCTCCTGGTTTAGGCTTGGGGGGACACAGGTGTCCAGGAATTGATTCATTTCTTCCAGGTTTAGTAGTTTATGGGCATAGAGTTGTTTGTAATATTCTCTGATGATGGTTTGAATTTCTGTGGAATCTGTGGTGATTTCCCCTTTATCATTTTTTATTGCATCTATTTGGTTGTTCTCTCTTTTCTTTTTAATCAATCTGGCTAGTGGTCTGTCTATTTTGTTCATCTTTTCAAAAAACCAGCTTTTGGATGTATTGATTTTTTGAAGGGTTTTTCGTGTCTCAATCTCCTTCAGTTCAGCTCTGATCTTAGTTATTTCTTGTCTTCTGCTGGGTTTTGAGTGTTTTTGATCTTGCTCCTCTAGCTCTTTCAATTTTGATGATAGGGTGTCAATTTTGGATCTGTTCATTCTTCTCATATGGGCACTTATTGCTATATACTTTCCTCTAGAGACTGCTTTAAATGTGTCCCAGAGGTTCTGGCATGTTGTGTCTTCGTTCTCATTGGTTTCGAAGAACTTTTTTATTTCTGACTTCATTTCATTGTTTACCCAGTCAACATTCAAGAGCCAGTTGTTCAGTTTCCATGAAGCTGTGCGGTTCTGGGTCAGTTTCTGAATTTTGAGTTCTAACTTGATTGCACTATGGTCTGAGAGGCTGTTTGTTATGATTTCAGTTGTTTTGCATTTGTTGAGCAGTGCTTTACTTCCAATTATGTGGTCAATTTTAGAGTAGGTGTGATGTGGTGCTGAGAAGAATGTGTATTCTGTGGATTTGGGGTGGAGAGTTCTGTAAATGTCTATCAGGTTTGCTTGCTCCAGGTCTGAGTTCAAGCCCTGGATATCCTTGTTGATTTTCTGTCTGGTTGATCTGTCTAGTATTGAAAGTGGAGTGTTAAAGTCTCCCACTATTATTGTGTGGGAGTCTAAGTCCTTTTGTAAGTCATTAAGAACTTGCCTTATGTATCTGGGTGCTCCTGCATTGGGTCCATATATGTTTAGGATCGTTAGCTCTTCTTGTTGTATTGATCCTCTTACCATTATGTAATGGCCTTCTTTGTCTCTTTTGATCTTTGTTGCTTTAAGGTCTATTTTATCAGAGATGAGAATTGCAACTCCTGCTTTTTTTTGCTTTCCATTAGCTTGGTAAATCTTCCTCCATCCCTTTATTTTGAGGCTTTGTGTATCCTTGCATGTGAGATGGGTTTCCTGGATACAGCACACTGATGGATTTTGGCTTTTTATCCAATTTGCCAGTCTGTGTCTTTTGATTGGTGCATTTAGTCCATTTACATTTAGGGTTAATATTGTTATGTGTGAATTTGATACTGCCATTTTGATGCTAAGTGGCTGTTTTGCCTGTTAGTTGTTGTAGATTCTTCATTATGTTGAAGCCCTTTAGCATTCAGTGTGGTTTTGGAATGGCTGGTACTGGTTGATCCTTTCTATGTGTAGTGCCTCTTTTAGGAGCTCTTGTAAAGCTGGCCTGGTGGTGACAAAATCTCTGAGTACTTGCTTGTTCGCAAAGGATTTTATTTTTCCTTCACTTCTGAAGCTCAGTTTGGCTGGATATGAAATTCTGGGTTGAAAGTTCTTTTTTTTAAGAGTGTTGAATATTGGCCCCCACTCTCTTCTGGCTTGTAGTGTTTCTGCCGAGAGATCTGCTGTGAGTCTGATGGGCTTCCCTTTGTGGGTAACTCGACCTTTCTCTCTGGCTGCTTTTAGTATTCTCTCCTTTATTTCAACCCTGTTGAATCTGACGATTATGTGCCTTGGGGTTGCTCTTCTTGTGGAATATCTTTGTGGTGTTCTGTGTATTTCCTGCAATTGAGTGTTGGCCTGTCTTGCTAGGTGGGGGAAATTTTCCTGGATGATGTCCTGAAGAGTATTTTCCAGCTTGGATTCATTCTCTTCGTCCCCTTCTGGTACACCTATCAAACGTAGGTTAGGTCTTTTCACATAGTCCCACATTTCTTGGAGACTTTGTTCATTCCTTTTTGCGCTCCTTTCTCTGATCTTGGTTTCTCATTTTATTTCATTGAGTTGGTCTTCGACTTCAGATATTCTTTCTTCTGCTTGGTCAATTCGGCTATTGAAACTTGTGTTTGCTTCGCGAAGTTCTCGTATTGTGTTTTTCAGCTCCTTTAATTCATTCATATTCCTCTCTAAGTTATCTATTCTTGTTATCATTTCCTCGAATCTTCTTTCAAGGTTCTTAGTTTCTTTGCATTGGTTTAATACGTGATCTTTTAGCTCACAAAAGTTTCTCATTATCCATCTTCTGAAATCTAATTCCGTCATTTCGTCACAGTCATTCTCCGTCCAGCTTTGTTCCCTTGCTGGTGAGGAGTTTTGGTCCTTTCTAGGAGGCGAGGTGTTCTGGTTTCGGGTGTTTTCCTCCTTTTTGCGCTGGTTTCTTTCCATCTTTGTGGATTTGTCCGCTGGTCGTCTGCGTAGTTGCTGACTTTTCGATTGGGTCTCTGAGTGGACACCCAGAATGTTGATGATGAAGTATTCCTGTTGCTTGGTTTTCCTTCTACTAGTCTAGCCCCTTCGCTGTATGACTGCTGAGGTCCGCTCCAGACCCTGCTTGTCTGGGGTGCACCTCTAGCAGCTGTGGCACAGCGAGGGATGCTACCAGTTTCTTTTTCTGCTATCTTTGTCCCAGGATGATGGCTGCCTAATGTCAGTCTTATGGATATAGAGGGGTCAGGGAGCTGCTTGAGGAGACAGTTTGTACTTTATAGGGGTTTAATTGCTGAGCTGTGCGCTCTGTTGTTCCTTCAGGGCTGTTAGGCTGCTATGTTTGATTCTGCTGCAACAGAGCTCATTAAAAAATGCTTTTTTTTTTTCTCAAATGCTCTGTGTTGAGGGGTTTCGGCTTTATTTTTGGATGTTTGATGAGGTGTGCTGCCCAGCTAGAAGGGAGACTAGCCACTCTTTGGTTGCCGAGGATCCGCCCTGCTGTTGTGTGATTCGCCCTGTTCCTGCAGGCTCTGCTGTGGTCTCTGCCACGCCCTGTGGTGGAGTCTCTTCGTTGTAGCGTTTTACCTCAGCAACGGCAGGCTGCGTCAGCATTGGGCGTGTATCTCAGTAGGGACGGGTTGCCTCGGCAACAGCTGGCTGCCTCAGCAGTGGGCGTGTATCTCAGTTGGGACGGGTTGCCTCGGTAGTGGTGGACGCCCCTCCCCCACAGAGCGTCTCGGATCATCTGCTCGGGATAGTTTGAAATCGTGGTTTTGTTCGTCCCACTGGGTATCCCAAACGATCTGTCCCTGCAATCCCCTGGGCTGGGCTACTGTCCAGGTCTCGTTCAGTCTTAAGTCCAGCCCTCTGAAGTCTCAGGTTGCCGGTTCAACAAGGCACCCAGACAAGCACGCCCCGTGGGGATTGCTGGGTAGGGCTGGCCGCCGCCGCCCCGGCTGCCGGCTTTGCCAGGCAGACCTACTTCCTGGCGTCCCATGTCTTTTTATACTTGGGAGTTTCCCCGTTCTGTGGGCAACAAAGATCAGTCTGGATATGCAGCTCAGACTCATTGTTTGCGGATTCAACGCGAGCTCCAATCCTGGGTTGTTGTCACAGCGCCATCTTGAGTCCTCCCCGACCACCATAAACTATATTTTAAAGAAATATCCTGATTTTTATTCTTTCCTATTGGTATAAAATTATTTCCAATATTATTCATCTCTTTTGAAAACAATCCAACTTGTTAGTATAGCTTGTATTTATGTGTAAGCAAGATTAAATTTAGTAGTAATTCAGGTTAATCTCGAGTAAACACATTGTGTATCTGCCACCATACTTGTAACCTTCTAAAATAACAGAACATGATATTTTAGGGTGTTTTAAACAGTTTGTAATAGGGGCTTTTTGCTTACAAAGGAGAGCATAACTGAAATTTTTTGGAAACATATTTTTGAATTTTGCCTCTTTTCCACCTTCTTAAGGCTTTCACATGCTCCATCTTTATTTTCACTATAATGTTTTTTTACCTCCCCTTCAGCTTGTAACAAGTCATTTTTGCATCCTGTTTCTGTATCACTGAACAAGAGTTGGAGTACTTTCTGTGTACAACCTAATATTTACTTTGGTGTGGACTATGAAAGGTTGAAGAAAATAGGACTTTTCAACTTGCCTCTGGATGCAAACAAATCCTAGTAGTTGAAACAATAGCATTTGCAATATGTATTCCTCTTAAAGGGCTCAGAGGTTTAGAAGCTCTCCATTTCCTCTATAAACAAGGTACCGTCACAGTGAAACTATTAACAGACAATTCCTTGTTTTGGGGACAGCCCTGTACCCTCCATGATGTTTGCTAGCATCCCTGGCTTCTACTCACCAGGTACCAAGAACAACTTTACCCTCAGCAGTCGTGCCAATGTCTCCTGACATAGCCAAATCCCCGAGGGGAAAAAAGTCAACCATATTTGAGAACCACTCCTCTGTTACACATCCTGGCTAGGGTCCAAAGCTCTCTTAACTCACTAAGCTTGTAGCTATTCTCTAGTGAGCCTCACACTTCTCTCTGCATTAAATGTTAATGCTTATTAAGACTCAGCTAGCTCTTGTAAAACTGTTAAAGCCAATGTTACTGCTCTTTTCAATTACATGCATTAATTAAATTAAATAAGCACTTAAAATCATTAGAAAAAGAGTTCTATTAAGAAAATTGCATGCTTTGGAAATAATAAAGGTGAATCAGAATAATCATTGTCAAGGTAGTGTGAGATAATTATAAAATTAAATTGAGGAAAAAGAGTATAAAACTCAAAGGATGATAAGACCAAACTATTACAAAAAAGTACTTACATTCTTTCCCAAGGTAGGAAAGTAAAATTAGTTACTAAAAAAGTCTTCTGGGTATACAAGAAAGACAATGTGAAACTCAATTGAGTATAATCCCCCATACTCAAAAATACACAAAAAGATTTTATGCTCTCAATGGTGAATTTAGTCTTTGTCTATATTTTAAGTGAAATTCAGTGTGCATCCTTAAATTAGGAAATACGCACTTAAACCAATTTTTCTTTTTTTTCTTTTTAAAGTTTAAGTCCAGGGACTATGTTCAGATTTGTTACACGGGTAAACTTGTGTCATGAAAGTTTGTTGTACAGATAGTTTTATCATCCAGGTTTTAAGCCTAGTACCTGTTATTTTTCCTGATCCTTTTCCTCCTCCCTGACAGGTTACCCTCTAACCGCCTGACAACCCCCAGTGTGTGTTGTTCCTCTCTATTTAAAAGACACAGAGTGGCAAGCTAGATAAAGAACTAAGACCTATTAGTATATTGTCTTCAAAAGACCCATATCACATGCAGTGACACACATCAGCTCAAACTAAAGTGATGCAGAAAAATCTATGAAGCAAATTGAAAACAAAAAAAGCAGGGGCTGCAATCCGAGTTTGTAATAAAACAGACTTTAAATCAATGAAGATTTAAAAAGACAAAAAAGGAAACACATCTCACATGCAAGGATACACAAAGGCTCAAAAAAAAAAAAAAAAGAGATGGAGGAAGACTTACCAAGCAAATGGAGAGCAAAAAAAGCAGGAGTTGCAATTCTCATCTCTGATAAAATAGAATTTAAAGCAACAAAGATCAAAAGAGACAAAGAAGGTCATTACATAATGGTAAAAGGATTGATACAACAAGAAGAGCTAATGATTCTAAATATATATGGACCCAATACAGGAGCACCCAGATACATAAGGCAAGTTCTTAATGACTTACAAAGAGACTTAGACTCCCACACAATAATAGTGGGAGACTTTAACACTCCACTGTCAATATTAGACAGATCAACCAGACAGAAAATTAACAAGGATATCCAGGGCTTGAACTCAGACCTGGAAGAAGCAAACCTGATAGACATTTACAGAACTCTCCACCCCAAATCCACAGAATATACATTCTTCTCAGCACCACATCACACCTACTCTAAAATTGACCACATAATTGGAAATAAAGCATTCCTCAGCAAATGCAAGCAACTGAAAACATAACAAACAGTCTCTCAGACCATAGTGCAATCAAGTTAGAACTCAGAATTCAGAAACTAACTCAGAATGGCACAGCTTCATGGAAACTGAAAACTGGCTCTTGAATGTTAATTGGATAAACAATGAAATGAAGGCAGAAATAAAGAAGTTCTTCGAAACCAACAAGAATGAAAACACAACGTACCAGAAACTCTGGGACATCATTTAAAGCAGTCTCCAGAGAAAAATATATAGCAATAAGTGTCCATATGAGAAGAGTGGAGAGATCCAAAATTGACACCCTATCGTCAAAATTGAAAGAGCTAGAGGAGCAAGAGCAAAAAAAACTCAAAACCTAGCAGAAGACAAGAAATAACTAAGATCAGAGCTGAACTGAAGGAGATTGAGACACGAAAAACCCTTCAAAAAATCAATACATCCAAGAGCTGGTTTTTTGAAAAGATCAACAAAATAGACAGACCACTAGCCAGACTGATAAAAAAGACAAGAGAGAACAACCAAATAGATGCAATAAAAAATGATAAAGGGGAAATCACCACAGATTTCACAGAAATTCAAACCATCATCAGAGAATATAACAAACAACTCTATGCACATAAACTAGTAAACCTGGAAGAAATGGATAAATTCCTGGACTCCTGTGTCCTCCCAAGCCTAAACCAGGAGGAAGCCAAAACTATGAATAGACCAATAACAAGGTCTGAATTCGAGGCAGCAATTAAGAGCCTACCACACAAAAGAAGCCAGGTCCAGATGGGTTCATAGCCGAATTCTACCAGACACACAAAGAGGAGCTGGTACCATTCCTTCTGAAGCTATTCTAAATAATCCAAAAAGAGGGAATTCTTCCCAACTCATTTTATGAGATCAACATCATCCTGATACCAAAACCCGGCAGAGACTCAACAAGAAAAGAAAACTTCAGGCCAATATCCAGGATGAACATAGGTGCAAAAATCTTCAACAAAAATACTGGCAAGTGAATTGCAACAGCACATCAAAAAGCTTATCCACCATGATCAAGCAGGATTCATCCCGGGGATGCAAGGCTGGTTCAACATACACAAGTCTATCAACGTAATTCACCACATAAACAGAACCAAAAACAAAAACCACATGATTATCTCAATTGACACAGAGAAGGCCTTTGACAAAATTCAACAGCCTCTTATGCTAAAAGCCCTCAATAAACTCGGTATTGATGGAACGTATCTCAAAATAATAAAAGCTATTTACGACAAACCAACAGCCAATATCATACTGAATGGGCAAAAACTGGAAGCATTCCCTTTGAAATCTGGCACTAGACAAGGATGCGTCTCTCGCCACTCCTATTCAATATAGTACTGGAAGTTCTAGCCAGAGCAATCAGGCAAGAAAAAGAAATAAAGGGTATTCAAATAGGAAAGGAGGAAGCCAAATTGTCTCTACTGCAGATGACATGATAGTATATCTAGAACACCCCATCGTCTCAGCCCAAAAACTCCTGAAACTGATAAGCAACTTCGGCAAAGTCTCCGGATATAAAATCAATGTGCAAAAATCACAAGCATTCCTCTACACCAATAACAGACTTAAAGAAAGCCAAACCAAGAACGAACTGCCTTTCACAATTGCTAAAAAGAGAATAAAATACCTAGGAATACAACTTACAAGGAATGTTAGGGACCTCTTCAAGGAGAACTACAAACCACTGCTCAACGAAATAAGAGAGGACAGAAACAGATGGAGAAACATTCCATGTTCATGGTTAGAACAATCAATATCGTGAAAACGGCCATACTGCCCAAAGTAATTTACAGACTCAATGCTATCCCCATCAAGCTACCATTGACTTTCTTCACAGAACTGGAAAAAACCACCATGAACTTCATATGAACCAAAAGAGAGCCCGCAGAGCCAAGTCAATTCTCAGCAAAAAGAACACAGTGGGAGACATCACGCTACTGGACTTCAAACTATACTACAAGGCTACAGTAATCAAAACAGCATGGTACTGGTACCAAAACAGAGATATAGACCAATGAAATAGAACAGAGGCATCGTAGGCAACACAACATATCTGCAATCATCTGATCTCTGACAAACCTGACAAAAACAAGCAATGGGGAAAGGATTCCCTGTTTAACAAATGGTGTTGGGAAAACTGGCTAGCCATGTGCAGAAAGCAGAAACTGGACCCCTTCCTGACACCTTACACTAAAATTCACTCCAGATGGATTAAAGACTTAAACATAAGACCTGGCACCATAAAAACTCTAGAAGAAAATCTAGGCAAAACCATTCAGGACATAGGAGTAGGCAAGGATTTCATGACCAAAACACCAAAAGCATCGGCAACAAAAGCCAAAATAGACAAATGGAACCTAATCAAACTCCACAGCTTCTGCATGGCAAAAGAAACAGTCACTAGAGTGAATTGGCAACCAACAGAATGGGAAAAAATTTTTTCAGTTTACCCATCTGACAAAGGGCTGATATCCAGAATTTACAAAGAACTCAAACAGATTTACAAGAAAAAAATGAATAAGCCCATTCAAAAATGGGCAAAGGATATGAACAGACACTTTAAAAAAGAAGACATACATGAGGCCAACAAACATATAAAAAATGCTCATCATCACTGGTCATTAGAGAGATGCAAATCAAAACCACATTGAGATACCATTTCACGCCAGTTAGAATGGCGATTATTAAATAATCTGGAGACAACAGATGCTGGAGAGGATGTGGAGAAATAGGAACACTCTTATGCTGCTGGTGGGAGTGTAAATTAGTTCAACCATTGTGGAAGACAGTGTGGCAATTCCTCCAGGACCTAATAATAGAAATTCCATTTGACCCAGCAATCCCATTACTGGGTATATATCCAGAGGACTATAAATCATTCTACTATAAGGACACATGTACACGAATGTTCATTGCAGCACTGTTTACAATAGCAAAGACCTGGAACCAACCCAAATGCCCATCGATGATAGAGTGGACTGGGAAAATGTGGCATATATACACCATGGAATATTATGCAGCAATCAAAAACGATGAGTTCCTGTCCTTTGTAGGGACATGGATGAATCTGGAGAACATCATTCTCAGCAAACTGACACAAGAACAGAAAAGGAAATACCGCATATTCTCACTCATAGGTGGGTAATGAACAATAAGAACACATGGACACAGGGAAGGGTGCACTGTCCCTCCCCTATACACATTGGGAGGGAATAGGGGAGGGACAGCAGGGGGGGAGCAGGGGAGGGATAGCATGGGGAGAAATGCCAAATGTGGGTGAAGGGGAGGAAGGCAGCAAAACACACTGCCATGTGTGTACCTACACAATTATCTTGCATGTTCTGCACATGTACCCCAAAACCTAAAATGCAATTTAAAAAAAGAAAGAAAGCACAGTATTTACCAGCTCTTATTATTCACTATGTTAATGAAATGTAGTTTATTTGAATAGAAAATGCTTCACCTCTGCATTCAGTTCACCTGGAGGTGAAATCCTACTTTAAGACCTGTCGCTTCCTGTTGGCCTTTTTGGGCCTCAGTTTCCTAATCAATAAAATGGGAATTAAAGTATCAGCAGTCCACAGTGATGTTCTGGGCATCACTATGATGCTTAAATGAGAATCTGTGCAAAGCATTTAGAACAGTTCCTAGCACAGATAACCGCCCAGTAACTGTTAGATATTATAATTTTTATAATACAACTCCTTTTTTTTTTTTTTTTTTTTTGAGACGGAGGTTCGCTCTTGTTACCCAGGCTGGAGTGCCAATGGCCCGATCTCGGCTCACCGCAACCTCCGCCTCCTGGGTTCAGGCAATTCTCCTGCCTCAGCCTCCCGACTAGCTGGGATTACAGGCACGCACCACCGTGCCCAGCTAATTTTTTGTATTTTGAGTAGAGACAGGGTTTCACCATGTTGACCAGAATGGTCTCGATCTCTTGACCTTGTGATCCACGTGCCTCGGCCTCCCAAGGTGCTGGGATTACAGGCGTGAGCCACCGCACCTGGCCTGCAACACTTTTGCAATAGTAATAACCATTTTTATTTGCTCCTGGCTCATGGAGAGGCCTGGGCCCCCGACCCTTCCAAGGTTTCCCCATCCGGGGTGCCATGGAGCCTGTGGGCACCAGAAAGCCCGGGTCCCTGACAGGACGGTGCGCCCGCCTCCTTCGCCTGGCCATTACCTATTCTCACTGTCCCTCTTGTCCACGCCAGGGCCTCTGGGCACTAGGACGCGCTCCAGCCTGGGGACTTTGCCCAGCTAGGGAGCTCTGTGGAGCTCGAGATCGGGTCGACTCTGTACTGAGGCGGGGCGAAGACTTCCGCTTCACGCTTCCTTCTGCTGAGCGAGCTGTCGGGCCACCAGCCGGTGAGGGAGCCCGAGGGCCATTGGTCCTCAGGGCGCCCGCCTCTAAATATCCTCCCTGTGGCGGAGACTGCCGCCTTCTGAGACCCCTCAGCCCCTCCCCGCCCCTCCCCGCTTTTCTCCACCCCCGGAGGCCAAAAGTAGCGAGTTACTGCCTTGGCCACAACCTCCCAGGAGGAAAGCTCGCTGTTTCCAATCAGTGAAAGGAGCACCTCTGAGCCAAGTAAGAAATGTCAAGCCAAGCGACCGCCGCCAAGCCTCATGGGTAACTGCCAGGCACGCGGATAACGGCCAAGCCCTCACGTGAGACGTCACCGCACTTGCTCAGGCTCCCGTGACATCACTGCACCTGTGCACACAGGTCCCCGCCTCCCGGAGAAAACTCCTTGGCCATAGGTGGCGCTGCAGCTCCGGCGCCGGCCTGGGCCGGCGGGTCATTCCGGGTGGCGCCGTCCACCCTGCCTGTCATCAGGGAGTGCCGCCTCACAGCGCCGCCGAGCACCTGCTCCTCGGCTTGCTCAGGTCAGGCGTGCGGACCGGTTCCCGCCCCTGTGCCGCCATCGCTTGGCCGCCCCGGGCTAGCCACCGCAGCGGAGTTGCCCCAAAGTAATCGCTGCCAGGACACAAGCCGAGTCAGGCGGCTGGGTCAAAGCGAGCTGCCTGCCCCGCGGGAAGGGCCTACCCGACGCCACTGCCCGCCCAGCTCCTACTCGGCTGGTGCCTAAGCCAGGGGACCAGTTCTGGGCATTCCGCTGCCTGGGGATGGGGCCAAGCAGGGGCTCCCAGCTCTGAGCCGCAGCCGCTGCGCACATCTGCCCAGGGGCTGTGCAGCTGGCGACCCAGTTGGGTCGGGGAATGCCAGGTGCCACTGGGGTGCTCGCCTCTAGTCCGTCCTGTCCCTGCAGCCCGCGAGCACTAGCGTCGGTCGGGTGCAGTGGCTCACGCCTGTAATCCCAGCACTTTGGGAGGCCAAGGCGAGGGGATCACTTGAGGTTAGGAGTTCGAGGCCAGCCTGCCCAACAAGGTGAAACCCGTCTCTACCAAAAATGGAAATAGTTGTGCATGGCGCACCTGTAATCCTAGCTACTTGGGAGGCTGAGACAGGAGAATCGCTTCAACCCAGTAGGTGGGTGTCGAAGTGAGCCAAGATTGCACCACTGCACTTCAGCCCCGGCAACAGAGCAAGACTCCCTCTCAAAGAAAAGTGGCAAAGGAGACTCTAGAAAGTACTCAAATACTAATTCTTGAGGACAGTGAAGGTAAAGCATTATGAAAAACAGATTTTGTCACTGAAGCCTCGGGGCATTAGCCTAGGTCCTGCATTGTCACCCACAGAAAGCCAATCACAGAAATGAGTATTGCCAAAGAAGAAGGCTTTAATCAGGTGTTGCAGCCGTGGAGTTGGGAGCTCAGTCTCAAATCCATCTCTGACCAACTAAAATTAGGGATTTGTAGTATAGCAAGGAAGAAATGTAATTATGTATAAGAAAACATGAACTAGGGAGGGGTAAGGAAGCAATCATTTAAAAACTATCTTCACCTTGCCTCCTCAATCTTGGCATGATTCCCCCATGAGTGGTTTCCAGGGTCTCAGTTGGCATTTAGTCACACATGACATTGCACATATTGTGTGCACATCTGCACAGCTCAGCAGCATCCTGGGTAGGCCTTGAAAGGCAATCTTCATGAGCCTGTGGCCTCAGCAATAAAGCTGGAAACGGGAAGCGGAGGAGCCAGGAGCCCAGTCCTCTGCGGAAAATTCCAGCACAGCCCACAAGAGCAGCTGCAGTGAAGACTGTGACCCAACAAGGAATACATGGATGAAGATGCTGGTTTGAAAACAGACTCTGTAAGCATGGCACTTTGAGAAAATATTAATGATAAATGTCACCAAGGGAAAAAATCATCAGACAGAAACAAAATATATTTATTAGAAATAGTCGTTTATCATACACTCTCCTGTGAATAAAGACATCTAATAAGCATGTCATATCCTAACAGTGCTGGGTACAATCTAGTGTGCTCTTTAATAGACACGAGGCCACAGATGTATCAACTGCATTCAACTAATGTAGTTAAAATTTGTATGCTACTCAGGATGCTACAGATTTAGCAAAACTCTAACTTGGGTTAGAGGAGTGAAACGCCCAGTGGCATTGGTAGCTATTCGAAATGCTTCTAAAATGGCTGTGAGGTTATATCCTTCACTGCATGTCTGGTAGGTCATCTCAAAATGTCACTCGAGCTTTGGAAGGGTGATAACTATTACTGAACTTGGCAGGGGTTCTGCATGTAGGGGCATGAGTCCTCCATCTCCACAAGCTGCCCCTCAGTGGGGAAGAGGAGGGGGAGACTAAGGAAGTCTCTGTGGGCAGCAGGGAAGAGAACATGGGAGAGATTCCTCACCACTGGATGGCTTGCCCCTGGGGATGTGTGTTTTTGTCTAATACCCATAGCATCTACTTGGGTCAGTCTCTACAAAAGTTATAAAACAACAACTGAATGAAAAAGGGAAACAAAAGACTAATATTGTTTTTGAAATGAGAAGGGACTAGGACAAGAGAAGTTCCTGAGAATGTTACCCCCACAAGGTGGGGGCCACGGGCTACACTCAGACAGGAAAAATTCAATCCATGTTTGACGCAGAGAACAGTGACTTCTCACCTTGATAAACTCCCCCACTCTTCTGGGGCTTGCATGCTGCAGATGTCTTTTCTTTTTTTTTTTTTAATTTTTTATTGGATTTTAGGTTTTGGGGTACATGAGCAGAGCATGCAAGACAGTTGCGTGGGAACACACATGGCAGTGTGCTTTGCTTTCCTTCTCCCCTTCACCCACATTTGGCACTTCTCCCCAGGCTATCCCTCCCCACTTCCCCCTCCCACTGGCCCTCCCCTTTTCCCCCCAATAGACCCCAGTGTTTAGTACTCCCCTTTCTGTGTCCATGTGTTCTCATTATTCATCACCTGCCTATGAGTGAGAATATAGGGTGTTTCATTTTCTATTCTTGTGTCAGTTTGCTGAGGATGACATTCTCCAGATTCATCCATGTCCCTACAAACGACACAAACTCATCATTTCTGATTGCTGCATAATATTCCATGGTGTATATGTGCCACATTTTTCCAATCCAGTCTATTATCAATGGGCATTTGGGTTGATTCCAGGTCTTTGCTATTGTAAACATTGCTGCAATGAACAATCGTGTACATGTGTCCTTATAGTAGAACGATTTATAGTCTTTTGGATATATACGCAAGTAATAGGATTGCTGGGTCAAATGGAATTTCTATTTCTAAGGCCTTGAGGAATCACCACACAGTCTTCCACAATGGTTGCACTAATTTACACTCCCACCAACAGTGTAAAAGTGTTCCTTTTTCTCCACATCCTCTCCAGCATCTGTTGTCTCCAGATTTTTTAATGATCGCCATTCTAACTGGCATGAGATGGTATCTCAATGTGGTTTTGATTTGCATCTCTCTGATGACCAGTGACGATGAGCGTTTTTTCATATGATTGTTGGCCTCATATATGTCTTCTTTCGTAAAGTGTCTGTTCATATCCTTTGCCCAATTTTGAATGGGCTTGTTTGTTTTTTTTCTTGTAAATCTGTTTGAGTTCTTTGTAAATTCTGGATATCAGCCCTTTGTCAGATGGGTAAACTGCAAAAATTTTTTCCCATTCTGTTGGTTGCCGATCCACTCTAGTGACTGTCTCTTTTGCTGTGCAGAAGCTGTGGAGTTTGATTAGGTCCCATTTGTCTATTTTGGCTTTTGTTGCCGATGCTTTTGGTGTTTTGGTCATGAAGTCCTTGCCTACTCCTATGTCCTGGATAGTTTTGCCTAGATTTCCTTCTAGGGTTTTTTATCGTGCCAGGTCTTATGTTTAAGTCTTTAATCCATCTGGAGTTAATTTTAGTGTAAGGTGTCAGGAAGGGGTCCAGTTTCTGCTTTCTGCACATGGCTAGCCAGTTTTCCCAACACCATTTGTTAAACAGGGAATCCTTTCCCCATTGCTTGTTTTTGTCAGGTTTATCAAAGATTGTATAGTTTTAGATATGTTGTGTTGCCTCCGGTGCCTCTGTTTTGTTCCATTGGTCTATATCTCTGTTTTGGTACCAGTACCATGCTGTTTTGATTACTGTAGCCTTGTAGTATAGTTTGAAATCCGGTAGTGTGATGCCCCCCGCTGTGTTCTTTTTGCGTAGAATTGACTTGGCTATGCGGGCTCTCTTTTGGTTCCATATGAAGTTCATGGTGTTTTTTTCCAGTTCTGTGAAGAAAGTCAATGGTAGCTTGATGGGGATAGCGTTGATTCTGTAAATTACTTTGGGCAGTATAGCCATTTTCACGATATTAATTCTTCCTAACCATAAACATGGAATGTTTCTCCATCTGTTTGTGTCCTCTCTGATTTCGTTGAGCAGTGGTTTGTAGTTCTCCTTGAAGAGGTCCCTTACGTTCCTTGTGAGTTGTATTCCAAGGTATTTTATTCTTTTTGTAGCAATTGTGAATGGGAGTTCGTTCTTGATTTGGCTTTAAGTCTGTTATTGGTGTAGAGGAATGCTTGTGATTTTTGCACATTGATTTTATATCCTGAGACTTTGCTGAAGTTGCTTATCAGTTTCAGGAGTTTTTGGGCTGAGGCGATGGGGTCTTCTAGGTATACTCTCATGTCATCTGCAAATAGAGACAATTTGGCTTCCACCTTTCCTATTTGAATACCCTTTATTTCTTTTTCTTGCCTGATTGCTCTGGCTAGAACTTCCAGTACTATATTGAATAGGAGTGGTGAAAGAGGGCATCCTTGCCTAGTGCCAGATTTCAAAGGGAATGCTTCCAGTTTTTGCCCATTCAGTATGATATTGGCTGTCGGTTTGTCATAAATAGCTTTTATTACTTTGAGATACGTTCCATCGATACCGAGGTTATTGAGGGTTTTTAGCATAAAGGGCTGTTGAATTTTGTCAAATGCCTTCTCTGCGTCTATTGAGATAGTCATGTGGTTTTTGTTTTTGGTTTTGTTTATGTGGTGAATTACATTGATAGACTTGCATATGTTGAACCAGCCTTGCATCCCCGGGATGAATCCTACTTGATCATGATGAATAAGTTTTTTGATTTGCTGTTGCAATCGGCTTGCCAATATTTTATTGAAGATTTTTGCATCTATGCTCATCATGGATATTGGCCTGAAGTTTTCTTTTCTTGTTGGGTCTCTGCCGGGTTTTGGTATCAGAATGATGTTGGTCTCATAAAATGATTTGGGAAGGCTTCCCTCTTTTTGAATTATTTGAAATAGTTTCAGAAGGAATGGTACCAGCTCCTCTTTGTGTGTCTGGTAGAATACGGCTGTGAATCCGTCTGGATCTGGGCTTTTTTTTGAGTGGTAGGCTCTTAATTGCTGCCTTGACTTCTGCCCTTGTTATTGGTGTATTCATAGTTTCAGCTTCCTCCTGGTTTAGGCTTGGGAGGACACAGGAGTCCAGGAATTTATCCATTTCTTCCAGGTTTACTAGTTTATGTGCATAGAGTTGTTTGTCATATTCTCTGTTGATGGTTTGAATTTCTGTGGAAACTGTGGTGATTTCCCCTTTATCATTTTTTATTGCATCTATTTCGTTGTTCTCTCTTTTCTTTTTAATCAATCTGGCTAGTGGTCTGTGTATTTTGGTGATGTTTTAAAAAAACCAGCTCTTGGATTTATTGATTTTTTGAAGAGTTTTTCGTGTCTCAATCTCCTTCAGTTCAGCTCTGATCTTAGTTATTTCTTGTCTTCTGCTGGGTTTTGAGTTTTTTTGATCTTGCTCCTCTAGCTCTTTCAATATTGACGATAGGGTGTCAATTTTGGATCTCTCCATTCTCCTCATATGGGCACTTATTGCTATATACTTTCCTCTAGAGACTGCTTTAAATGTGTCCCAGAGGTTCTGGCACGTTGTGTCTTCATTCTCATTGGTTTCAAAGAACTTCTTTATTTCTGTCTTCATTTCATTGTTTACCCAGTCAACATTCAAGAGCCAGTTGTTCAGTTTCCATGAAGCTGTGCAGTTCTGGGTTGGTTTCTGTATTCTGAGTTCTAACTTGATTGCACTATGGTCTGAGAGGCTGTTTGTTATGATTTCAGTTGTTTTGCATTTGTTGAGCAGTGCTTTACTTCCAATTATGTGGTCAATTTTAGAGTAGGTGTGATGTGATGCTGAGAAGAATGTGTATTCTGTGGATTTGGGGTGGAGAGTTCTGTAAATGTCTATCAGGTTTGCTTGCTCCAGGTCTGAGTTCAAGCCCTGGATATCCTTGTTGATTTTCTGTCTGGTTGATCTGTCTAATATGGACAGTGGAGTGTTAAAGTCTCCCACTATTATTGTGTGGGAGTCTAAGTCTCTTTGTAAGTCATTAAGAACTTGCCTTATGTATCTGGGTGCTCCTGCATTGGGTCCATATATGTTCCGGATCATTAGCTCTTCTTGTAGTATCGATCCTTTTACCATTATGTAATGGCCTTCTTTGTCTCTTTTGATCTTTGTTGTTTTAAAGTCTATTTCATCAGAGATGAGAATTGCAACTCCTGCTTTTTTTTTGCTCTCCATTTGCTTGGTAAATCTTCCTCCATCCCTTTATTTTGAGGCTTTGTGTATCCTTGCATGTGAGATGGGTTTCCTGGATACAGCACACTGATGGGTTTTGGATTTTTATCCAATTTGCCAGTCTGTGTCTTTTGATTGGTGCATTTAGTCCATTTACATTTAGGGTTAATATTGTTATGTGTAAATTTGATACTGCCATTTTGATGCTAAGTGGCCATTTTGCTCATTAGTTGTTGTAGATTCTTCATTATGTTGATGCTCTTTAGCATTTAGTGTGATTTTGGAATGGCTGGTACTGGTTGTTCCTTTCTATGTGTAGTGCTTCTTTTAGGAGCTCTTGTAAAGCAGGCCTGGTGGTGACAAAATCTCTGAGTACTTGCTTGTTCGCAAAGGATTTTATTTTTCCTTCACTTCTGAAGCTCAGTTTGGCTGGATATGAAAATCTGGGATGAAAGTTCTTTTCTTTAAGAATGTTGAATATTGGCCCCCACTCTCTTCTGGCTTGTAGTGTTTCTGCTGAGAGATCTGCTGTGAGTCTGATGGGCTTCCCTTTGTGGGTGACCCGATCTTTCTCTCTGGCTGCCCTTAATATTTTCCCCTTTATTTCAACCTTGTTGAATCTGACGATTATGTGCCTTGGGGTTGCTCTTTTTTCGGAATATCTTTGTGGTGTTCTCTGTATTTTCTGCATTTGAGTGTTGGCCTGTCTTGCTAGGTTGGGGAAATTTTCCTGGATGATGTCCTGAAGAGTATTTTCCAGCTTGGATTCATTCTCTTCGTCCCCTTCTGGTACACCTATCAAACGTAGGTTAGGTCTTTTCACATAGTCCCACATTTCTTGGAGACTTTGTTCATTCCTTTTTGCGCTTTTTTTTCTAATCTTGGTTTCTCGTTTCATTTCATTGAGTTGGTCTTTGACTTCAGATATTCTTCCTTCTGCCTGGTCAGTTCGGCTACTGAAACTTGTGCATGCTTCGCGAAGTTCTCATGTTTTTCAGTTCCTTTGATTCATTCATATTCCTCTCTACTTTATCCATTCTTGTTATCATTTTCTCATATCTTTTTTCAAGTTCCTTAGTTTCTTTGCATTGATTTAATACATGTCCTTTTAGCTCACCAAAGTTTCTCATTATCCACCTTCTGAAGTCTAATTCCCTCATTTCATCACAGTCGTTCTCTGTCCAGCTTTGTTCCCTTGCTGGTGAGGAGTTTTGGTTTTTTCTAGGAGGTGAGATGTTCTGGTTTCGGGTGTTTTTCTCCTTATTTCGCTGGTTTCTTCCCATGTTAGTGGATTTATCTCCTTGTCGTCTGCGTAGTTGCTGACTTTTTGACTGGGTCTCTGAGTGGATACCCAGATTGTTGATGATGAAGTATTTCTGTTACTTGGTTTTCCTTCTACCAATCTAGCCCCTTCACTGTACGACTGCTGAGGTCCACTCCAGGCCCTGCTTGTCTGGGGTGCACCTCTAGCAGCTGTGGCACAGTGAGGGATGCTACCAGTTTCTTTTTCTGCTATCTTTGTCCCAGGATGATGCCTGCCAAATGTCAGTCTTTTGGATATAGAGGGGTCAGGGAGCTGCTTGAGGAGACAGTCTGTACTTTTTTGGAGCTCAATTGCTGAGCTGTGAGCTCTGTTGTTCATTCAGGGCTGTTAGGCTGCTATGTTTGATTCTGCTGCAACAGAGCTCATTAAGAAAATCATTTTTTTCTCAAATGCTCTGTGTTGGGGGGTTCGGGCTTTATTTTTGGATGTTTGTTGAGGTGTCCTGCCTAGCTAGGAGGCAGACTAGCCACTGTTTGCCTGCTGAGGCTCCGCCCTTCTGTTGTGTGGTTCACCCTGTTGCTGCAGGTTCTGCTGTTCTGCTGTGGTCTCTGCCACACCCTGCAGTGGAATCTTTCTGTTGTAGCGGGTTGCCTCGGTAACAGCTGGCTGTGTCAGCAGTGGGCGTGTACCTCAGCTGGGGCGCGTTGCCTCTGTAATGGTGGACGCCCCTCCCCCACAGAGCATCTCGGACTGTCTGGACGGGGATCGTTTGAAATTGTGGTTTCGTTCGTCCCACTGGTGTAACCCAAACGCTCTGTCCCTGCAATCCCCTGGGCTGGCCCACTGTTCAAGTCTCGTTCAGTCTCAAGTCCAGCCCTCTCATGTCTCAGGTTGCTGGTTCAACAGGGCACCCGGACAAGTGCGCCCTGTGGGGAGCACTGGGTAGGGCTGGCCGCCACCACCCCGGCTGCTGGCTTTGCCACGCAGAGGTACTGCCTGGCTTCCTGCGTCTCCTTTATACTTGGGAATTTTCCCGTTCTGTGGGCAACAAAGATCAGTCTGGAAATGCAGCTCTGACTCACCTCTCCGTGGATTCAAGGAGAGCTCCAATTCTGGGTTGTTCTCACAGTGCCATCTTGAGTCCTCCCCCCGCAGATATTTTTTCATGTAAAATTTACACATTAAAAAAAGAATCTGCAGAACCACCAAAGAATTTTAAATGACTATGTACTGGCTGCTGGAAGATGGAATGAAACATGGTTGTTGTTGCCTCTGAAAGTCTCAGGACAGAAACTGGGAATGGCATACTCTGCTAAAGAAAAGGTAAGATGCTTACCTTGTTGTTTTTTGTTTTGTTTTGAGATGGAGTCTCACTCTGTTTCCCAGGCTGGAGTACAGTGGTGTGATCTCGGCTCACTGCAATCTCTACCTCCCAGGTTCAAGTGATTCTCCTGCCTCAGCCTCCCAAGTAACTGGCATCACCAGGCCCAGCTAATTTTTGTATTTTCAGTAGAGACAGGATTTCACCATGTTGGCCAGGATGGTGTTGATCTCTTGACCTCCTGATCTGCCCATCTCGGCCTCCCAAAGTACTGGAATTACTGGCATACATCACCACACTTGGTGTATTAGTTTTTATTTAAGTTTTTAATTTTCATTTTCTTTTTTATTTTTGCTTGTGTATTCGTTTTTAAAAAGCATACCGTCAACAGTAAAATAATAATTTTTAAAAGGCTGGGCATGTCGGCTCACATCTGTAATGCTAGGACTTTGGGAGGCCAAGGTGAGTGGATCACCTGAGGTCAAGAGTTCAACACCAGCCTAGCCAACATGGTGAAACCCCGTCTCTACTAAAAATACAAAATCTGGCCAGGAGTGGTGGTGGGTGCCTGTAATCCCAGCGACTTGGGACGCTGAACCAGATGAATCGCTTGAACCCAGGAAGCAGAGATTGCAGTGAATGGAGATTGTGCCACTCTGGTCTGGGCAACAGAGGGAGACTTTGTCTCAATCAATCAATTAATAAAATTTGTCTGCACCCTTCCACTTCTCACGTCCACTGTGACATCACAGTAGCCACTGGCAACAGTGGGGAAGTGTATCCTTTCAGATGTTCATCTTTCCTCCACAGATTTTCTGGCCCAGTGGCTTGAGCCTGTGTCTCCATTTGAGATCACAGAATGCACGAGGTCAAATTACCTAGACAACACAATAAGGCTCCATGTTAACTTTGTGGTTCACAGTTCAGAGTAACACAACAGTGACCCAAATAGAGCAAGTGATGCTGCTGGAGCCGCTTTTGCCAGGTTGCCAACGTGGCACCACCAACTGCCCCCTGCCTCCTGATGCAAGTCCTTGTGACTAGACCACTGTCTCGGTCCAGCAGCAGACCCGGGCTGGCTCATACAGCAAATTCTACATTCACTTTGACTGTTCAGCTGGAGCCCTCACTATTCCCATTCTGACGTGTGTGGCTTCAGCTTTTATCTGGGTGTGCGTATTCAACAGGAACCAAGTAGCCACTGGCCTGTTTTGCCTGAGTCAGAACCCAGCGATTTCATGAAAACCTGGAGTGTGTGCGCATTGAGACGGTTGGGAGAAACAGTTTTATGCACCAGCCACTACAGGCACCTGTGCCTTAGGCCTACAAACTTTCCAAGGATTAATAACATGCTTCAATCCTGAAAGAAAAAAAAATGTATTACTAGCTCCAAAATACTAGAAGTGCAAAGTTGAAATTACGAAACGTTTCTTTCGATGTATATGAAACTGGTGATTCAGGAGTCAGAGGAGGACAGGAAGAGAGAGCATGCAGCCGAGAAAGAAAGCTGGAAGGAGAGAACTGGGAATCTGAGAAGTGAGCAGAGGGAGAGCGTTGCAGGATGGAGACAATCAGTGAAGAGCAGGGCTTGCAAACTCAGCCATGCCAGAGGGCAACAGGCAACAGGAATGAGTGAAATGTTCCAGTATGAACAGGGAACTGTGGAGACAGGGACACACAAGGGCCCACACCACCGGGAAAGACGCCGGTGAACTCTGAGCAACTCCTGCCTGAGGAGGAGATTCAGCTTCTGATTTCATAAAAGCAGCAGAATTCAAGGTTTATGTAAAATTTCTAGGGTTTGTTTGATTTTTGAGACCCCAGCTCTGTGTCACCCAGGCTGGAATGCAGTGGTGTGATCTCAGCTCACTGCAACCCCCACCTCCAGAGTTCAAAAGATTCTCCTGCCTCAGCCTTCTGAGCAGTGGGGATTACAGGAAACCACTACCACACCCAGCTAAATTTTGTGGTATTAGTAGAGACAGTGTTTCACCGTGTTGGCCAGGCTGGTCTTGAAAGCCTGACCTCAAGTGATCCACCCACCTCAGCCTCCCACAACAGTGCTGGGTTGACAGGTGGGAGCCCGGCACCCGACCTTTTGGTTACTGCTGTTGTTTTGAAACAGTCTCACTCTGTCACCCAGGCTGGAGCGCACTGGTGCAATCACCGATCACCACAGCCTTGACTTCCCAGGCTCAAGCGATCCTCCAGTCTCAGCCTCCTGAGTAGCTGGGAACACAAGTGCATGCCACCTGCCCAGCTAATTTTTTAGGATTTTTTTGTTTTTGTGGGGGAAGGAGGAGTACACATGTAGCCTCACTATGTTGCCCAGGCTGGTCTCAAACCCTTAGGCTCAAGAGATCCTCCTGCCTCAGCCTCCCAAACTGTTAGGATTATGGGTGGGAGCCACCATGCCCAGCCACTTTTGTAACTGTCAATATTTTAAACATCAACAACTTAAATGTTCAAAAACACATTCCAGGCCAAAGTAACACATCAATAGGCCAGAGAATATGCAACTTCCAGTGAACTGAAAAGTGCTGCCCGGGCCCAGAACCCCATGCAAAGAAGTTTGAACACTGATGGACACAAAATATGTTATTTATTGTCAATTTCTGCAAAGACACATTTAAGCAACAAAATATACATCTGTCAACCTTTTAGAATGTGTTTTGTACATTAACAAATACAATGTGCTACCATAGCAATAAATTAAATGTACATTATTTACATGACATAGGCAGTTGGGGTCTAGAATCACCCACTCACTAAGAGGAAAGAAAGGAAAGTCATCATCCCGTGAAGCATCTCTTCCAAGCCACCGTCCTGAGGTTCTACCTAAGGTTCTTCACACAGGGGAATCTGCACGCTCATACGTCAGTGTGCCCCGAGCTGCACCGTCCAAGGGGAGCACTCATGACAAGGAGGAGCCGCACACATGCTAAGGGGCAGGAAGGGTGATTTACGAGTCCAAGCAGAAACGTCACAAAATCAGACTATGGCAATTCAATTCCAGTCTTCCAGACAAATGCCCCCCTCTCCAGAGCCAGTAAGGTGCAGGACAGAGCCATGGCCCCACTCAGCAGGGCTCTGCTGCCCTTGGCCCTGGTGGGGCTGGTCTTCCAAAGGAGCACATGGCCCAGCTGAAGGGAGGGAGACATGGGATCAGGGTGGACAGGGGCTGGTGGTAAAACAGAGCTTGGTAAAAGAATACCCCAGCCAGCCCCACCAGGTCGCAGGATCAGCCTTGGCAAACTTTACTGGCCTTCCCTTGCCTTGATGACGGGTAGCTGGAGACTGGGGGGAGCCGAGGGGTCTTGAGCTTGGCTGGCCAGCCTGGTCCCTGCTGGCTGCCTGTAGCCATGAGATCTACTGGAACCCCTGACTGCTCAAAACAGAGCTGTCTCTACTGACTTAGAAACCAATGAGAAAGGTAGTGTTTGCACTGGCACCTTCAAGGGTCTGGGAGGAAAGTGAGACAGGTGCTCGCCCAGGTTTTTATTGACCAACTTTGTAAAAAAATAACAAGTTTTCTTGGACCACTTTTCCTCCTAATTCATGAAAAGGGAGGCTGTGGGCTGGTAGGCAGCATCTTCTCCCTGGCCTCCATCCTCATTACACACTGGAGCTGAAGAACCAATCCCACCAAGGAACATCACCCAATCACCTTTCCTCCTCATTTCCTTCCATCCAAAGCCTGAGGGTCCTCACTGGAAAATCCAAGACTATCCCTCCTGATGAAAGCAAGCAGAAACCGAGGCCTCACCAGCATCCTTGACTGATCAGCTGCACGCCAGGGCCAAACCACTAGCTGTCTTCCCCAAAACCCAGGGCCCCAGGAAACACAGCCACATATTCAACCAAGCACATAGGTCGTGCAGAGGAAGGGATCCTGGGTTGAGGGTTCTAATCCCAGCTTTGCCACCAGCCAGCTGTGTGACCTCAAGCATGTCATTCCCCTCACTTGGGCTAAGATTTCTCATCTGGACAGTGACATTGCTGGCTGAGGTACTAAAAGGAGCCAGAGGCTTGGGTGTTGAGATAATGCTGACAAAGCTGAACCAGTGACTATTTTTCAAGAAACATCTTTACATTCATTGGCACAGACAGAAACTCCCATCAAGACCTTCTATCTCTAGCTTTTCTGCACCTGTTTTAAGCATCAACTGAGCTGGAGGCATATGGCTGGGCCCACTGGGCCTGGAAAGCAGTTTCTTCAGTGGGTCAGGCAGTTCCCAGAGCCAGAGACATGACCCAAACAACACCCACTCATGGACATCACAGTGGAAATCCCTCAAATACCATCCTGAGCACCATCTAAATGAGTCTCGTCGCAAGGGCCAGTGAGGTCTGAGCAAATATCCGAGCCCCAAGACTGGGCGCAGCATAAAAGACATTTTTGATCAGAGCAGATGTAGGGGAGCATGGGGGAAGCAGACCCCCAGGAACCCAAGCTGCCTGTCCCATAGGCCAGAGGAGGGAGGGGAGACTGGGCCAATCCCCGTTCTCCTCCTCCCTCTGAGCACCGGCAGCCTGGGATGGAGCCACAGGATGGAGCTTCTAGAGACAGTGACACAGGACCAGAGGGGGCCTTTGGGGTCCTGCTCAGAGCACTCCAAAAGCAAACCAGAGGTAGAGGCTCCATCTCAGGTCTGTGCTTCTTTGGGGCCACCCAGCCATCCTGCCTACCAGCTCAGAGGCAGGGACAAAGTCCTCCTAGGAGGCAGCCAGTAGCAAGGGCCAGCCAGCGTCCCTCCACAGCCCATCTGCACTGAAAGCTGCTCTTCAGGCTTGCTTTACCTGGAGGATGCCCACCTTAACCCCAACCTAGGCCCACTAGCAGAGAAGTCCAGGGCCTGCACGCTCAGAAGGAAGAAGCCAGGGAGATGTCCTGGGGGTGAGCTGGCTGCCCCAGCAAGGGAGCTCTGCTGAGCATGTGGGTCATGGGGTCTGAACCACATCCAGATGGGGCCCAGGTTGCAGGAATCTTTCAGATGTGACAGCTGCCTCAGACCCCAGCCGGAGAGGGGAATAGGATTGCGGGTTGAGCCCCAGACACAGTTGCTGAAGGTCACAGTAGCTGGTAAAGGCCCCAAGGCCATGCTGGGCCCCCCAAGACTCCAGAGGCATATGCGGCTGAGGGACACTGGGCCCCTTCCCCCTACATGGACCCCATCAGAACCTGCAAACCTTCCCTACCTCACTCTCCCCTCATGTAAGTGGGGAGGGGAAATGGTCTTCCTGGAACGTCCCCTGCCAGTGGAGACCTGGGCCCCGGCCTGGCTCTCAACCAACACAGCAGCCTCCCAGCACGGCTCCTTCGCTCTCCCTGAATTCCTTCTCCCTCCTAGCCTCCCCCCACCCCTTTGTGGAATAAATATTTGCTCGAGGGGAAGAGACCACCTCAGGGCTTCCCCCACAGTAGCCATAATCAGGGGCCTGTGAGAAGCTGGGCAGGACACAAAGTGCCAGCCACCATCCGGGAAGTGTGCGGCATGGCCCCGGCCCATCCAGCTGTCTCTGAGCTTGAACTGGCTGGAGTCCTGCTCACAGTACTCTGGCAGCCGGGGAGGCAGCCCCAGGCCTACATCAGCAGATGGGAAAGATGCTCAGCACAGAAGCAAAGATGGACATTTTGGAGATCCAGAGATACAGGGGCAATAGTGCCGACTTTTATCAGGATGGCCTCAAGGACACTCCGAGTCTTGGCTCCTGGGAGCATGATACCACCACCACCAAGAGCGTTCCTGGTGGAAAAGCCCACCCTGTCCAGGAAGGCACTGCCCTGTGGCTAAGGCCCTCGCTGGGCTCTACCCCCACCCCAAACGTGCAAGCTCCCTCTACTCCCCCCCCCTCCCTGCCCAACTTTTTTCCTCTCCAGGCTGAACAAGATTACAAAGGACCTGGACATCACACTGGGAGGTCAGGAAGGAGGAACTTGAGGAAGGAGGCCTCGTCCAGAGACAGGAGGTACTTGGAGGGCATGTCGGTGGCGGCGCAGGCAGGGCTGTGACCACCTGGGATACCCAGATTGATGGCTGGTATGTGAGCAGGTGGCCGGTGGGGCGGCGGGCCTGGGGCTGTCAGGGTTGTGTTTGGCACTCTCAAACTGCTGGAACAGGAGCCTTCTCCAGGCAGAACAGGGCTTCCCTGAGGAGACAAGGAGAGGGGGACAATGAGCCAACATTCCATAGAGGAAGGAAGGGACAGTGCAGACATCGGGAGGAAAGGGTGGGGAACGCGCCTGCCTGTGGCTGCAGCTCAGTGGAGACGTTAGGACCAGGAGGGTCCTGATATCAGGGGGCCCCACCTTTCACGGCCAAGAAGCTGCACCTCACCATGGCTTTGGTGGGCAGTGGCATCTGAAGTGCATGATGGAGGCAGAGGGAAGGTACACATGCCCATTTTTCTTCTGCTTTTCATAAATCAGTTTGAACATAAAGTGGGTTCGTCCATGCCCCTCCCCTCAGCTCCAGCACTGACTCCTACCCCTGGAGCCCCATGTGGGGAGAGGGCTGGGGCTCAGATGGGCCTCTGGGGACCTCCCCAGCAGGCATCCAGGCCGTGATGGTAGCGAGCTGACCCAGGGCCGCTCTGCTGAAACCGCATGTCCCCTCAAAGCAGGCAAAAGCAGAGGCCTCCTGGGGTGGCTCCTCACGGTGCTGACTGCCAGGGGCATCTCCTGGAGAGGAGGAGAGCACACCCAGCCCAGGGCCTCTGCCAAAGACACAAGGAGGGGACAGCTGCCTGAGGGCAGGGATGCCAGGGAGCACTCCCAGGAATTCCTCCCTCCAGGGGCAGAAGTGGGCATGGCTACTCCCCTTCTGCCTGTAGAAACCAGACTCCATCAGTGGATGGGAGACCTAGCTAGTACGTCTGGTCCAGCATTACTGGGAATCCCCTTCCCATCTCCACACAGGCCACTTGCCCCTCTTTCCCCATCACAGGTCTTCAGGGGTGAGGCGGCGTTTTGGACTTCCCCAGCTGGCAGCATCTCTCTGGCCATTCCGAGGCTACAGGCCACTTGAACCCTGATCTAAAAGGAACACATGGCCCAACTCATGACCACAGAGGGACAAACATTCACTCAACCCACCTTGGACAGGCAAAGGACTCCTGCTTCACATTAGTGACCCTGTTTCAACAAAAACCCATACAGGAGTTTCAGTAACCAGACAACACAGTCCCCTTCCACGGCAGCGACTCTGCACTCAGCTCCTGACAGTCTGGTGAGCTCAGGAATGGACCAGCATTTCACACCTCACATGTGGGCCTGGCCGTGTCTAGAGGTGAAGCTCTAATTCAGCAGTTGTGGCAAAGGTAGCCGGGACCCCTGAGTCACTGCCTGTGCCTGCTGGGGCCAGACCTCCCCAGAACTTCCCCTGCTCGCTATGGGGAGCCCCTCTGATGTGTCTGAACCCTCCTCCTCTGGCCTGCAGAAGGGCGGCTGCCTTCTATGTGGGGTGTGGGAGGCATTCACAGCATCCTTACCGCACCGGAGCTGGCATGGCTGAGCTTGTCAAAGCAGAATTTCAGGTTCGATCTCGGGGAGTTTCTGCTTTTGGCATCTAAGAAAAAGAACACCCATGAAAGGAGGGTGGAGCTGTACAGGCCACTGGGGCTGCATGTGGGGACTGGCCGGGGAGCCCAGGGGAAGGGGGCCTCCTGCCCCCCACCTGAACCAGCACTCCAGCTGACCTGTACCGGTCCGTAAGAGCCAACTCCTGGATTACAGAAATGTGGGAGCAGGTTGTTCAATACAGGCCATTTTGTAAAGTTGAATTACATAAGCTTAGAATTCAATAAATTATGTTCAACAGATGTAAGAAATACTTGAAATTCATCACTTCCTAGTTATTTTTCTGTTTTATGATTATCTATGCTCTTATGTCTATTGTATTCACATGGTAGAAACACCCTAAAGACGGTGGCTACAGTGTATCTTCTTCCCAATTCCGCGTTCAAGGATGTCACATCAGCAGCTTGAGATCAGCCACGATAGGTATATTTACACCACAGAAATTGGCACATGCTACAAATCATGGCTTGATTCATTGTTTTGTAGTCTAGACTTAAGGAACTAATAGGAAAAAAGTAATGTACATTAAACTTCAAAACGTGTGTCTGCAGGCATGACATTGTGAACAGCACAAAAGAAAACTGAGTCAATATCCTTCCAGCGTTTGAAAACTGTTCTAGGATACAGCAAAGAAATTACTCGTGTTACACTGATCAATGAAGTTCTCTTAATATGAAATACTCATGGCCGGGTGCAGTGGCTCATGCCTATAATCCCAGCAATTTGGAAGGCCAAGATAGGTGAATCACCTGAGGTCAGGAGTTCAAGACCAGTCTGGCCAACATGGTGAAACCCTGTCTCTACTAAAAATACAAAAATTAACCAGGCATAGTAGTGCTTGCCTGTAATCCCAGCTACTTGGGAGGTTGAGGCAGGAGAATTGCTTGAACCTGGGAGGTTGAGGTTACAGTGAGCCAAGATTGTGCCACTGTACTCCAGCCTGGGTGACACAGTGAGACTCCATCTCAAAAAAAAAAAAAGAAAAAAAAATACACACACACACACACACAAAATACTCATTAACATGGTAATATCAGTCCACATTCATGTCCGAATTACATATATTCATCACCGGCAGACTTAAGTTGGCTACAGATGGAAAGGTTAGGCAGATGCCAGTAAAGCATTTTGTGAGAGTCAATTGGACATACGGGATTTATAGTGGAGAATATCATCTATTTGCTGTTTGTACACTGTGTTTCACATCCATCATATAACACGTTTCAGTAAGTGAGTGTGTGAGTGGTGGCAGAGCCAGGTATAAACGCTCCACTAGGCCCTACTGGCAGGAGGGCCACTGGAGTTTCTGGCTTTCCTCTGGCCAAGGGTATCAAAAGCTCAGCTCAGCATAGCCTTCCTGGAAGCTGCTGACTGGTGCGTGGTGCTTCAAATAGAGGCGGTCCACCCAGGGCTGTGACACTTCTTTGTGTCACCTGTCAGTACTCTGCTGGGCCCCAGGAAGCCCCGGGATGAAATGACCAATGATCAGATATCTGAGGTTATGGATGGATACATGTCAGGCCCTCCCAGACCACCTCTCTCCCCAAACTCAGCCCAATAGCAGAAAACAGGTTTCTGGATCTCCCCAAGCCCACCCGCATACTGGGGGAACCACGCACATCTTTCATGGGGCTGGGGGTTAAACACTGTGTGGAGAAAAGGTGTGTAAGAAGCAGCATCACTGTAGGGAGTGGGAAGCACCGGCCCAGAGTCCCCAGACCCATCCAAGGTCCCTTCTGCCCCCGGTGACTTTCAGCAACTTGCAGAAACTCTCATTCCTTCACTCAAAACCTTCCTTACTTGGATATTCATTTAAACCAAGTGGGAGCCAGGCTTGGTTACAGATTCTTTCATTCATTCCAATATTTAAGTTTTTTTTTTTGTTTTTTTTTGTTTTTTTTTTTTTTTGAGATGAAGTCTCGCTCTGTCACTCAGGCTGGAGTGCAGTGGCTTGATCTCGGCTCACTGCAATCTCTGTCTCCCAGATTCAAGCAATTCTCCTGCCTCAGCCTCCTGAGTAAGCTGGGACTGCAGGCGCCTGCCACCACGCCCAGCTAATTTTTTGAATTTTTAGTAGAGATGAGGTTTCACTATCTTGGCCAGGCTGGTCTTGAACTCCTGACCTCATGATCCACCTGCCTTGGCTTTGCAAAGTGCTGAGATTACAGTTGTGAGTCACCGTGCCCGGCCTTAATTTAAAAAAAAAATCGAGGGAATTTGTATTACTACCCCCCTTTACAGCTGAGGCTCAGAGAGGTGGACCTGTCAATCCCAAAACTGGGATTCAAACCCAGCTCTGCAGCTGCCCGACCTCAGGGGGCTGAATGAGAGGAGGCATGTGACCTCCTCCACTCACTGAGAAACACGCGAGGGCAGAGGGCCACTGGCTGTGGAATCACCATCTTCCCTTTATCTCTGACACTGCAGGTTCTCTTTGCAACACCCCTTCACCATGCAGACCCCAGGAATATTTTGGCTTCAGCCACCCTGATGGCCCATTGGCCCTTCCTGTGTCTCTATCATTGAGACTAGAGTTTCTCAACCAAATGACATTTGAGGCCGGAGAATTCTTTGGCTAATGTGGTTGCGGGCTGACATGTACATTGCTCAGCTGCTTCTCTGACCTCTGTCCACTAGATGCCAGTAGCACCCTTCCTAAGTCGTGAAAATAAAAAATGTGTCTAGACATTGCCAGACCTCCACAGGAGAGCAAGACTGCCCTGTCTCATTCCCACTCCTTAACAAACGCCAAGGTTACCAGTCCTGTGCCTCTTACAAGCATGAGCACCTTTAAATCTTCATACAACCAGCTGTCGGAGGCAGACACTACTATTCCCCTCCCTTCATTTTTTGCTTGGAGAGAAACAGGCACAGAATGGCTCGGTGACTTGCCCAGTATCATGTCTAGTGAGCAGCAGACCCAAGAGTTGGACCCAGGCTCAGAGTCCTGTGCTCACTCCATGCTCAGCCGCCCTCACGAGAGCAGGAACCCACAGCACCCGCCCAGCAGTGCCCCCACACAGCTCCCAGATGCTGGCCCCCCACCTTCTCCCCAGAGCTGGCTCCCCTACTCTGCCCAGCTGCAGGGATCACAGAACCCTAAATCCAGACTCCTGCTCTCGCTGAAGCCCTGCTACTGAGCCCCTACATTGTATCTCCTTGGTACCTCCCAAACCCTGGCACTCTGCCACAGCCCGGTTCCCCTCCCATCCCCTCTCCTCCTTCCTCTCTGTTCCTGCTCCCCACTAACCCATTCTCCACCAAGCAGCTGCAGCAACCAACTGGTCTTTCTCAACTCCAGACAGTGCTTCCCTACTTAAGAGTCTTCAAATACTGAAGAGTCTCCAACAGCAGCTTTCAGCCAGAGAACAAATCCTCACCAGGGTCTTGGGGATGACCCTGGCCTGCCAATGCTCAAGCCTGTCTCCTGCCTGGCTCTGTAGACTCTAGCTGCTGTGAACCATGTGCAGGTCCAGAATGCCTGCTCTCTCCTCACCTCTGGGCCTTTCCACCTGCTGTTCCTTCCCCTGCAGCCCTTCCCCCTCTTGTGTTATCAGGACCCCCACCAGGACAGAGGGACCCTTGAGTGCTGGCAGGCGGGGAGGGCAGCCAGTGGCAAATAAGCTTCCTCATCACCAATCCCGACTCCTCCACTATGGGATCTAATCAGGGCAACTACCTGTGGGAGTCCGTCCTGCAGACTCTGACCCAGCGACAGATGACAGAAGCCCCAAGGCAGGGGCACCGTCAGGTCACAGCACTGACACACAGATAATTACACTTTGCCAGTTTGGTTGAGGGTCCCTGTGGCTTACAGGCACCCTGTAGAGTGCTGTAAACAGTTGCAACTGCCAGCCCTCACTAGCTAGAGAAACTGGCATTTATTTAATAAAGTTTAGTTGAGAAAGGCTTGGGTCAACACCACTAGAGTGAAGATTAAAGCACAGATTCCGACACCCAAAGCAAACACCATTAGTGGATATCTTGGTCAACCTCTCCGAGAGCACCATCTGGCTCAAAGGTTAGTTTTAAGACCACATGAGTAAACAAGTTAGTTAGGTAAACTCCCCCACATACCGTGACTATTTGCTTTACTTATTAACTCAGTGTAAGGAGGATTTAGGCTGCCTTCACCTGAAACTTCTACTGAAACTATGAAAAAACCTTTAGGCCTTCCAAAAGGGTTTGAGACTATATTCTGTAACTTTCTCTACTATTTTTCCCTTAGTATTTTTGCCACTGCCCTGAGTGAATTCCCACAGGGTCTCCTGCAAGGCTTTCACCTCTCTGCCTCAGTTTCCCACTCTCTGTGTAGGGAGGTTAGGAACTTAGGCTGTGAAGGCCGATGAACAGATGGAGAAAGCTCACAGAGTGGAATCCTCACAGTGGGGAGGAGGGCTGAAGACCAGAAAATTTGGTGTGGGTGGCCAACTGTGGACAGGGCACAGCCTGCCCTCCTGGTGATGTCACACACACCACCCATGCCACTGACCTGTGGGACTCTGGCTCATGATGATCGGGGTAGCAGCTGCTCCCAGGCTGGGGCTCTCGCTGCTCATGGACGGGCTGTAGACAAACACCTCCTGCCTGAAGGGTGACGTGGACGGCTGGCTGCTCTGAGGAGAGAGGCCGGGTGAGTGAGGTCAGCCCACCCTCGGTAGCCACATTACACAGGTCTGAGATAGCACCCACAAGCCCAGGACGGCCACTGCCTCCCACTCCCCATTTGCTCTTTTCTTTCCTGCTGACTTTAACCCTGGTTCTAAGCTTTCCTGCTCCAAGAAGGACCTTTGACCCAGCCTCCTGGGCCAGCACTAGCCACTCAGCACTCCAGCCAGGAGCCCCAAGGCAGGGGCACCATCAGGTCTGACCCTTGCCCTCTGCTGCTGCTGCCATGTCACTTTGAGAGGGACCCCCTCACCCATGGTGCCCAGAGGGTGGTGATGGCCAATGAGCCCACCTCTCATTTCCATTCTTCCCCTTTCCTCTGCAAAGACTGGAGTGGGCTCAATCCACAGTGCCTCTAATGCAAGGAGGGTGGCTGGCCAGCACCCAGAGTGCCTGCCCAAGGGTAGACAGGCACACCTACCCCACTGTCACCCTCCTTCATGGCCTCTCCCTCCCCAGCAGTGCTGCTGACACTGCTGGTGCTGTAGGAGGAGCGGGAGATGTCATGGCCATTCTTCTTCAACTTCATAAAGGGCCTGCAGGGAACAGAAGCAAAGCTGGCCCTGGTGGCACACGAGAGCCCTCCATCCCCGGGTCCTCCTGGGATTGGACAGGGCAGCCCCTGTGGAGATCTGAGCCTATCTTCTGGTGGCTGCCCACGCCCCCACCCATCAGCATATGTGTTCTGGAGAGTTCCAGAGGCAGGAGATGGTCACTCTCAGCCAGCCAAGAGGCAGAGAGTGTGTTCCAGGGCTCTGGGCCAAAGCCAGCCTTTCCCTTACCCTCAGTCTCTTCTCCTTGTTGGGGCAGATTTCCAGAGAGCTGGGATTGGATGAGGTCTCAGACTTTATCTCCTGAGAAGAGTGTCCGCTATCTGGGGTCTTGGGCGTGCTGGATACACTGTCACTGAGGGCACAGAAATGAGGACTGAGGCCGTGGAGGCAGCCTCCACCCATGCCCATCCCTGGCCCCAGGCAGAGCCTCTGCCAGCTGGTGACCAGCATTGTAGGGGGTGGCTGTGGGGTCAAACGCCCCACCAAGCATCACTGCCAAGAAGTCCTTTCCCACCTGAGGTCCCAGAGATGGCAGCACATGGCAGGGTTTCCTGATCCCTACACTACAGGGCTACTCTAGGTTCATGGTCAAGTCCAGAGCTGCCAAACTGGGGTCCTGGCTTGATGGCCTTTAGCCCAGATCTCTCTCACCCATGCTGTGGTCTCACACCTGTCCAAGTTATGGGTCAAGAGAGGGCCCTGTGGGGAATGCAGCAGGAAATATGGCGAAGTCTGTGACATCTGCCCCCACCGCAGGAAACACCCAAGACACATGAACTCCCAGGAGGTCCCAGGAGGCCACCCTTCATACAGACGAGAATACGCTCCTGGATCCACATGAGGAGGCTGCCCTGGGAGCTGGGAAGCAAGGGTACTCTCAGCCAAGAGTTTCCTTCTCCTATAGTCTAACAAAGACCATGGACAGTGCCCACAGTGCGCTCTGTGTGGGACAGGATGGCCGTGTCCTCAATGCACTGGTTTTTGAGATGGAGCCTCATTCTGTCACCCAGGCTGGAATGCAGTGGCATGATCTTGGCTCACTGCAACCTCTGCCTCCCAGGTTCAAGTGATTCTCCTGCTTCAGCCTCCCGAGTAGCTGGAATTACACACATGTGTGACCACGCCTGGCTAATTTTTGTATTTTTAGTCAAGACAGGGTTTCACCATGTGGCCAGGCTGGTCTTGAACTCCTGACTTTGAGTGACCTGCCTACCTCGGCCTCCCAGAGTTCTGAGATTACAGGCGTGAGCCACTGCACCTGCCATCAATGTAGTGTTGTTGAAACAGAATCTATGTACAACAGAACTCACCTATTTAAAGTGTACAGTGTAATGGCTTTTAGTATATTCAGAGTTGTGCAACTATCACCACCATCTGATTTTAGAACACGTTTGGCCCCTAAAGGAAACCCTGGAGCCATCTGTAATCACTTCCTATTCCTCTTCCCGCAACTCCCACCTGATCCCTAAGCCACCACTGTAGACTGGCCTCTTCCGGACAGCCATGTAAATAGAATCATATAATGTGGCATTTTTGTCTGGCTTCTTAAACTCAGTGTTTTCAAGGTTCACCTATGCGCCAATATTGTAGCTTGTATCTGCACTTTATTCCTTTTGATTCTAATAATAATCCATTTTATGGCTAGAATGCATTTTGTTTATCCATCGACCAGATGATGGACATTTGGATTCTTTCCAGTTTGGGCTAGGATGAGTAATGCTGCCATGAACATCTGGGTACTAGCTGTATTGGTAGACTCAGTTTTTCATGGCCCACTGTTCTCACTCTCTTGGGTATATACATAGGAGCGGGTTTGCTTGGTCATATGGTAACTCTATGTTTAACCTTCTAAGGAACTGCCAGACTGTTTTCCACAGTAGCTGCACTGTGTTACACTTCCACCAGCAATGAGCAAGGGTTCCCATTTCTCCATATCCTCCTAACATCTGTTATTATTTGTCTTTTTGATTAAAGCCATGCTAGAGGTGTGAAGTGTCTCAATGCACTTTTGATGAGGTTGCTAATAACCTCCTGTCAACCTGTGCAGGGTCTGGGTCACTGGGCCAGACATCTCTGCGTGTCTGACACAGATGTCCTCCCTTCCTGGAATTTCTCCTCCTCTGGTTTCAGAGATTCCATCTCCTCCTCCTCTCCTCTCATCTTTCCTTTCCAGTCAGTTTCACCAGCTTCCCTTCTCCACCTGCCCTTAAATGTGGTACTCTACTCAGCCTCGCCAGTGGTCACATTGATTAGGCCAACGTCAAAGAGTACCTCTACCCTATTGATTCCCAACTCTCCTTCTCTAGTCAAGGCCTCTCATACAACATGGAATACTATGCGGCCACAGAAAAGAATGAGTTCATGTCCTTTGCAAGGACATGGATGAAGCTGGAAACCATCATCCTCAGCAGACTAACACAAGAACAGAAAACCAAACACCACATGGTCTCACTCATAAGTGGGAGTTGAACAATGAGAACACATGGACACAGGGAGGGGAACATCACACACCAGGGCCTGTTGGGGGGTTGGGGACAAGGGGAGGGAGAGAGCAATAGGAGAAATACCTAATGCATGCGGGGCTTAAAACCTAGATGACAGGTTGCTGAGTACAGCAAATCATCATGGCACATGTATTTCTATGTAACAAACCTGCACATTCTGCACAGAACTTAAAGTATATAAAAACAAATAAAATAAAAACCTACAACTCTGACCACTCCCTGGATGTCTCTACTGATGGTTCACAAAAACTCCCATGCACAGGTTCCAAACAGAGCTTTTCATCCTTCTCCATAACCCTGCCTCTTATCCTGCAAGCCCTACTTCAGAACATGGTGCCACTGCCCAGGGCTACAGGCAGACAACCTAGGAATCTGGAAGTCAACCAAATGCCTCCCTTTCCCTTACAAGACTGTGAGCTTCTAAAGGACAGGCTTGCATGTTTTTGCAGCACTTGTCTGAGCACTCAGCACTGTACCCAGCACATGGTACTCAAGAAATGCTGCTTGCTGAAATAAAGAACAAATGGGCTCACCAACTAAAGAATCAGAAAGACATAAAAACCATACAAGGATACAACAAAGAGAGTGTTACAAGCCAATATTCTTGATAAACACAGATGCAAAAATCCTCAGCAAAATATTATCAAACAGAATTCAACAATGCATCAAAAAGATCATTCACCATGATCAAGTGGGATTCATTCCAGGGATGCAAGGATGGTTCGACATCCACAAATCAACAAATGTGATACATCACATTAATAATACAGAACAAAATCCACATGATCATTTCATTTTCAACAAAGGTGCTGAGAATATACATTGGGAAAGGGCAGTCTCTTCAGTAAGTGGTGCTGGTAAAACTAGATAACCATATGCAAAAGATTAAAACTAGACCCTTCTCTCTCACCATACATAAAAATCAAATCAAAATGGATTAAATCTAAGGCTTGACACAAAGAAACTCCTAGAAGAAAACACTGGGGAAATGCTTCAGGATGTTGGTCTGTCTGGGCAAAAGCTTTTCAGGTAAGACCTCAAAAGCACAGACAACAAAATCAAAAATAGACAAATGGGATTACAACAAGTTGAAAAGCTTCTGCACAGCAAAGGAAACAATCAACCAAGAGCCAATCTGCAGAATAGGAGGAAATATTTGCAAACTATCCATCCAACAAGGATTAATAACCTGAATATATTATGAGGAACTCAAAAAAATCAACAGCAAAAATACACATAACACGATTTTTTAAAGGGCAAGAAATATGAATAGATATTTCTCAAGAGAAGACATACAGATAGTCAACAGGTATATCAAAAAACATTCAACATCACTAATTATCAAGGAAATGTAAATGTACATTTTTGTTTTCATGGACAGTTGTTTTCAACTCTCTTGGGAAGACACGTAGGAGTGGAATTGTTGGTTACACAGTAACTACGTTTAACCTTCTAAGGAACTGTCAGACTGTTTTCTGAAGTAGTTGCACTATTTTACATTCCTACCAGCAATGATCAAGGGTTCCGATTTCTCCACATCCTCTCTGACATCTGTTACTATTTGTCTTTAATAATTCAGAGTCTGTGACATCTACCCCCACCACAGGAAAGAGAATGAGATATCATCTCACCCCAGTTAAAATGGCTTTTATTAAAAAGACAGAAAATCATGAATGCTGGTGAGAATGCAGAGAAAGGGAAATGCTTGCAGTGTTGGTGGGAATGTAAATAGCACAGCCTCTATGGAAAACAGTATGGAGGGTCCTCAAAACACTAAAAACAGAGCTACCGTATGATCTAGAAATCCCACTGCAGGGTAACTATATCCAAAAGAAAGGAAATCAGTAGGTGGAAGAGATATCTACACTCCCATGTTTATTGCAGCTCTACTCACAATAGCCAAGGTACAGAATCACTCAGTGTCCATCAGCGGATAAAGGGATGAGGAAAATGTTGTGGACATACACAACAGATGTTATTCAGCCACAGAAAAAGAATGCAATCCTGTCATTTGCAGCAACATGGGTGGAACTGGAGGTCATTATGTTAAGTGAAAGCCAGACATGTAAAAATAAATACCGTGGCTGGGCATGGTGGCTCACACCTGTAATCCCAGCAATTTGGGAGGCCAAGGTGGGTGGATCACTTGATATCAGGAATTCAAGACCAGCCTAGCCAACATGGTGAAACTCTGTCTCTACTAAAAATACAAAAATTAGCCAGATGTGGTGGTGCACAGCTGTAGTCCCAGCTACTCAAGGAGACTGAGACAGGAGAATTGCTTGAACTCAGAAGGCAGCGGTTACAGTGAGCTGAGATCACGCCACTGCACTGTAGCCTGGGTGACAGAGCAAGACTCTGTCTCAAAAAAAAAGACAAATATTGCATCATTTGTGGGAGCTGAAAAAGTGAATCTTGTGGAGACAGAGAGTTGACTGGTGTCACCAGAGGCTGGGAAGGGGTGGGAGGGCAGGATGAAGAGAAGTTGGTTAAAAATACAGTCAGTTAGAAGAAATACAATTTAGTGTTCAATAGTATAATACAGAGACAATAGTTGATAGTAATAGTTTTCATAGTTCAAAAGAGCCAGAAAAGAGCTGGAATGTTCCTGACACAAAAGATAAATGTTTGAGGTGATGGATAGTACCTTGATTTGACCATTATGCATTTTATGAAAAGAACACATGCACCCCCCAAAAATGTGCAAGTACTATGTGTTGTTTTTTAAAGAATCAAAACAGGTTAAATGTAATATATGAGTTGCTTAAAAAGAAAAAAGCCCAGAACTTTTAGAAGTCTAAAGGAAGGTGCAAGGAACTCTGCCTGGCAGAATCAGGAAAGGTTCCCACAAGACAGGCCTTTGGAGTGAGCATTGAAAAAGGAAGCAAAGGAATAGGAATCCAGCAATGTCTCTAGCCTGGGTCAAAATACTGCAAGAATAACTCTGGAAAGCCCCATGCGGAGACTGGCACCGTCAGCCTCTGGATAAAGAGCTGCGTGAGTGACAGGGGACACGCAGGTGCCTGAAATCAGGGCCATCTGGGCAAAGCTCCTCCCCCAAGGTTGGGCACTGAACACTGTACAGTGGAGAGGGTTGACAGACCCCATGATTCAGGCTGGAGTAGGGGTTTCCCAACAGTTACCATCGTGCCCGGCTGTCCCCCTGGCCTTCCAAGCCTGTGTGCAGGTGGGGGAAGAGCCTCGACCGCCGCTTGATGGGACTCCGTGACTGGTTCTTCGCAGTTGCTGCCACCACTGGAGGCTGCTGATGAAATCGCCAAAATGAGTGCCCTCGGCCTGAACACCAATCTATCCCTTCATCCCCCTCCCTGGTCTACAAATGGCTCTTGCTCTGGAGGAGACCCCAGAAAATAGCAGTACAGCTAAGAAGGTTGAGATCTATAATTGGAGCTGAGACCTCAAGACTCAGGCTAGTGACAGCCTCTTTCCCTGTGTGAAGCCAAACCTCGTGGCCCCAGGTAATGATCCACCAAAGACCACAACCGGCAAGTGCCATGGCTCACGCCTGTCACCCCAGCACTTTGGGAAACTGAGGCAGGTGGATCACGAGGTCAGGAGTTTGAGACCAGCCTGGCTAACATGGCAAAACCCTGTCTCTACTAAAAATACAAAAATTAACTGGGTGTGGTAGCAGGTGCCTGTTATTCCACCTACTCAGTAGGCTGAGGCAGGAGAATCAATTGAACCCAGGAGGCAGAGGTTGCAGTGAGCTGAGATCACACCACTGGACTCCAACCTGGGCAAAAAAAAGACCTTGTCTCAAAAAAAAAAAAAAAACCCACAACTTTGGAGGAACACGGGGTGAGGGAGCCCTAGACACTAAGATGGTCAGAAAAATTCAGTGGGATACAGACCAAGAGGCACAGAGCCAGGGAAACCCTGGAGGGACCTTGTTCAACCTCTCATTTTATGGGTGAGAAGGCTGAAGAGTGAGATTGCATCAAGGTCATCCAGCAAATCACTGGCAGGTGAGGCCTCCTGACTCTCCTTCATTCCTCACAACAAACGGGGCCCAGCAGGTGTCACAGAAATGAGACTGAGAGTCGTGAGGCCAGGTCCACAGGCACTGGCAGGTGGCTGGGGGCAGCCAGACGGCTTCTGCTCTGGACAGTTTACCCCGGCCTCACAGTGAACAACGCGTGGTGGGAGCTTGAGGAAGGCAGACAGGAGCCCGGAACAATCTTCAGAAGACACCAAGCCTCCAACCCCGGCCCCAGCTCCTGCCATGTACATGCTATGCAACCTCAGGAGAGTGGTGAGACCCGGCCCGAGTCTCCTGATATACAGCATGGAGGTAGGGCCCTGCCCTGCTCACTCCACACACACTCAGGGGTAACAGCATAATAGTTAGGAAAATATTTACTCAAATTAATTATGCAAGGCCATTTATAATAATCATAATTAGTACCACAGTGAGTAGGTTCTGCTATTTTGAAGAAAAAGAAGAAAGGAAGGAGAGGATTCAAGATGGCGCTGTGAGAACAACCCAGGATTGAAGCTCTCACTGGACGCACAGAGAGGGTGAGTCCGGGAAGCATTTCCAGACTGATCTTAGTTGCCCACAGAACGGGGAAATCCCCAGGTATAAAAGAGACGCAGGGGCCGGGCGCGGTGGCTCAAGCCTGTAATCCCAGCACTTTGGGAGGCCGAGGCGGGTGGATCACGAGGTCTAGAGGTCGAGACCAACCTGGTCAACATGGTGAAACCCCGTCTATACTAAAATACAAAAAAATTAGCTGGGCATGGTGGTGCGTGCCTGTAATCCCGGCTACTCAGGAGGCTGAGGCAGGAGAATTGCCTGAACCCAGGGGGCGGAGGTTGCGGTGAGCCGAGATCGCGCCATTGCACTCCAGCCTGGGTAACAAGAGCGAAACTCCGTCTCAAAAAAAAAAAAAAAAAGAGACACGGGAAGCCAGGCAGAGGTCTCCGCTGGCGTAGTAGGCAGCCGGTGTGGCTCCAGCCTGCGCCGGAGCGCAGAGGCGCTCCACAGCGCTCCATACAAAAGCGCACTGTTACAGGTGCCCTGTTGAACTGGCAAACTAAGACTCGAGAGGGCTGAACTTGAGACTGAACGGGTCTTGAACTGTGACCCAGCCCAGGAAATCCTAGGGACTCAGAGTTTGGGGGAGCGCAGTGTGACAAACAAAATGGCGATTCCAAACGCTCCTGGTGAATAGGTTCTTTTTTTAAAGCGCAGCTCCGCGGGGGAGGGGCGTCAGCCATTACCGAGGCAATCAGCCCCTACTGAGGTACACGCCCATTGCTGACGCAGCCTGCCGCTGCCGAGGCAACCCAGTACAACAAAGAGACTCCGCCGCAGGGCGTAGCCCATAGCAACAGGGTGGAGACCACAGCAGAAGGGCGGAGCCTGCAGGAAAAGGGCGAACCTCACACCAGCAGGGCAGAGCCTTGGCAGGCAAAAAGTGACTAGACTGCCTCCTAGCTGGGCAGGACAGTGAGGCGGACACTCACAAGGAAAGCCCCAACCCCCCCCCGACAGAGCATCTGAGGAAAAAAAAGGGGTTTTCTTACGAGTTAGGTTGCAGCAGAACTAAACATAGCAGCCTAGCAGCCCTGAATGAACAACAGAGCTCACAGCTCAGCACTTGAGCTCCTACAGATTGTCTCCTCAAGCAACTCCCTGACACCTCTATATCCATAAGACTGACAATCGGCAGACATCATCCTGGGACAAACAGCAGAAAAAGAAACTGGTAGCATCCCTTGCTGTTCTGCAGCTGCTACAGGTGCACCCCAGACAAGCAGGGCCTGGAGTGGACCTCAGCAGTCGTACAGTGAAGGGGCTAGACTGGTAGAAAAAAAACCAAGTAACAGAAATACTTCATCATCAACAATCTGGGTGTCCACTCAGAGATCCAATCAAAAAGTCAGTAACTACACAGACGACAGGTGGATAAATCCACAAAGATGGGAAGAAACCAGCGCAAAAAGGAGGAAAACACCCGAAACCAGAACACCTCGCCACCTAGAAAGGACCAAAACTCCTCACCAGCAAGGGAACAAAGCTGGATGGAGAATGACTGTGACGAAATGATGGAATTGGACTTCAGAAGGTGGATAATGAGAAACTTTTGTGAGCTAAAAGAGCATGTTTTAAATCAACGTAAAGAAACTAAGAACATTGAAAAAAGATTTGAGGAAATGATAACAAGAATGGATACCTTAGAGAGGAATATGAATGAATTAAAGGAGCTGAAAAACACAATACGAGAACTTCGCGAAGCAAACACAAGTTTCAATAGCCGAATTGACCAAGCAGAAGAAAGAATATCTGAAGTCGAAGACCAACTCAATGAAATAAAACGAGAAACAAAGATCAGAGAAAAGAGTGCAAAAAGGAATGAACAAAGTCTCCAAGAAATGTGGGACTATGTGAAAAGACCTAACCTACGTTTGATAGGTGTATCAGAAGGGGACGAAGAGAATGAATCCAAGCTGGAAAATACTCTTCAGGACATCATCCAGGAAAACTTCCCCCACCTAGCAAGACAGGCCAACACTCAAATGCAGGAAATACAGAGAACACCACAAAGATATTCCACAAGAAGAGCAACCCCAAGGCACATAATTGTCAGATTCAACAAGGTTGAAATAAAGGAGAAAATACTAAGGGCAGCAAGAGAGAAAGGTCGAGGTACCCACAGAGGGAAGCCCATCAGACTCACAGCAGATCTCTCGGCAGAAACACTACAAGCCAGAAGAGAGTGGGGGCCAATATTCAACATTCTTAAAGAAAAGAACTTTCAACCCAGAATTTCATATCCAGCCAAACTGAGCTTCAGAAGTGAAGGAAAAATAAAATCCTTTGCGAACAAGCAAGTACTCAGAGATTTTGTCATCACCAGGCCTGCTTTACAAGAGCTCCAAAAAGAGGCACTACACATAAAAAGGATCAACCAGTACCAGCCATTCCAAAATCACACTAAAAGTTAAAGAGCATCAACATAATGAAGAATCTACAACAACCAACAGGCAAAAAGCCACTTAGCATCAAAATGGCAGTATCAAATTCACACATAACAATATTAACCCTAAATGTAAATGGACTAGATGCACCAATCAAAAGACAGACTGGCAAAGTGGATAAAAATCCAAAACCCATCAGTGTGCTGTATCCAGGAAACCCATCTCACATGCAAGGATACACAAAGGCTCAAAATAAAGGGATGGATGAAGATTTACCAAGGAAATGGAGAGCAAAAAAAAAGCAGGAGTTGCAATTCTCATCTCTGATAAAATAGACTTTAAAGCAACAAAGATCAAAAGAGACAAAGAAGGCCATTACATAATGGTAAAAGGATCCATACAACAAGAAGAGCTAACGATCCTAAACATATATGGACCCAATGCAGAAGCGCCCAGATACATAAGGCAAGTTCTTAATGACTTACAAAGAGACTTAGACTCCCACACAATAATAGTGGGAGACTTTAACACTCCACTGTCAATATTAGACAGATCAACCAGACAGAAAATCAACAAGGATATCCAGGGCTTGAACTCAGACCTGGAGCAAGCAAACCTGATAGACATTTACAGAACTCTCCACCCCAAATCCACAGAATATACATTCTTCTCAGCACCACATCACACCTACTTAAAAATGGACCACATAATTGGAAGTAAAGCACTGCTCAACAAATGCAAAACAACTGAAATCATAACAGCCTCTCAGACCATAGTGCAATCAAGTTAGAACTCAGAATACAGAAACCAACCCAGAACCGCACAGCTTCATGGAAACGGAACAACTGGCTCTTGAATGTTGACTGGGTAAATAATGAAATGAAGTCAGAAATAAAGAAGTTCTTTGAAACCAATGAGAACGAAGACACAACATGCCAGAACCTCTGGGACACATTTAAAGCAGTCTCTAGAGGAAAGTATATAGCAATAAGTGCCCATATGAGGAGAATGGAGAGATCCAAAATTGACACCCTATCGTCGAAATTGAAAGAGCTAGAGGAGCAAGATCAAAAAAACTCAAAACCCAGCAGAAGACAAGAAATAACTAAGATCAGAGCTGAACTGAAGGAGATTGAGACACGAAAAACCCTTCAAAAAATCAATAAATCCAAGAACTGGTTTTTTGAAAAGATCAACAAAATAGACAGACCACTAGCCAGATTGATTAAAAATAAAAGAGAGAACAACCAAATAGATGCAATAAAAAATGATAAAGGGGAAATCACCACAGATTCCACAGAAATTCAAACCATCATCAGAGAATATTACAAACAACTCTATGCACATAAACTAGTAAACCTGGAAGAAATGGATAAATTCCTGGACTCCTGTGTCCTCCCAAGCCTAAACCAGGAGGAAGCCGAAACTATGAATAGACCAATAACAAGGGCAGAAGTCGAGGCAGCAATTAAGAGCCTACCACACAAAAAAAGCCCAGGTCCAGACGGGTTCACAGCCGAATTCTACCAGACACACAAAGAGGAGCTGGTACCATTCCTTCTAAAACTATTTCAAACAATCCAAAAAGAGGGAATACTTCCCAAATCATTTTACGAGACCAACATCATCCTGATACCAAAACCCGGCAGAGACCGAATAAGAAACGAAAACTTCAGGCCAATATCCATGATGAGCATAGATGCAAAAATCTTCAATAAAATATTGGCAAGCTGAATGCAACAGCAAATCAAAAAACTTATTCACCATGATCAAGCAGGATTCATCCCGGGGATGCAAGGCTGGTTCTACATACGCAAGTCTATAAACGTAATTCACCACATAAACAGAACCAAAAACAAAAACCACATGATGATTTCAATTGACGCAGAGAGGGCATTTGACAAAATTCAACAGCCCTTTATGCTAAAAACCCTCAATAAACTCGGTATCGATGGAACGTATCTCAAAGTAATAAAAGCTATTTATGACAAACCGACAGCCAATATCATACTGAATGGGCAAAAACTGGAAGCATTCCCTTTGAAATCTGGCACTAGACAAGGATGCCCTCTTTCACCACTCCTATTCAATATAGTACTGGAAGTTCTAGCCAGAGCGATCAGGCAAGAAAAAGAAATAAAGGGTATTCAAATAGGAAAGGTGGAAGCCAAATTGTCTCTATTTGCAGACGACATGATAGTATACCTAGAAGACCCCATTGCCTCAGCCCAAAAACTCCTGAAACTGATAAGCAACTTCAGCAAAATCTCAGGATATAAAATCAATGTGCAAAAATCACAAGCATTCATCTACACCAATAACAGACTTAAAGAAAGCCAAATCAAGAGCGAACTGCCATTCGCAATTGCTACAAAAAGAATAAAATATCTTGGAATACAACTGACAAGGAACGTAAGGGACCTCTTCAAGGAGAACTACAAACCACTGCTCAACGAAATCAGAGAGGACACTAACAGATGGAGAAACATTCCATGTTCATGATTAGGAAGAATTAATATCGTGAAAATGGCTATACTGCCCAAAGTAATTTACAGAATCAACGCTATCCCCATCAAGCTACCATTGACTTTCTTCACAGAACTGGAAAATCCACCATGAACTTCATATGGAACCAAAAGAGAGCCCGCATAGCCAAGTCAATTCTAAGCAAAAAGAACACAGCGGGGGGCATCACACTACCGGATTTCAAACTATACTACAAGGCTACAGTAATCAAAACAGCATGGTACTGGTACCAAAACAGAGATATAGACCAATGGAACAAAACAGAGGCACCGGAGGCAACACAACATACATACAACTATACAATCTTTGATAAACCCAACAAAAACAAGCAATGGGGCAAGGATTCCATGTTTAACAAATGGTGCTGGGAAAACTGGCTAGCCATGTGCAGAAAGCAGAAACTGGACCCCTTCCTGACACCTGACACTAAAATTAACTCCAGATGGATTAAAGACTTAAACATAAGACCTGGCACCATAAAAACCCTAGAAGGAAATCTAGGCAAAAGTATCCAGGACATAGGAGTAGGCAAGGACTTCATGAAGAAAACACCAAAAGCATTGGCAACAAAAGCCAAAATAGACAAATGGGACCTAATGAAACTCCACAGCTTCTGCACGGCAAAAGAAACAGTCACTAGAGTGGATCGGCAACCAACAGAATGGGAAAAAATTTTCGCAGTCTACCCATCTGACAAAGGGCTGATATCCAGAATTTAAAAAGAACTCAAATAGATTTACAGGAAGAAAACAAACAAGCCCATTCAAAAGTGGGCAAAGGACATGAAGAGATACTTTACGAAAGAAGACATATATGAGGCCAACAATCATATGAAAAAATGCTCATCGTCACTGGTCATCAGAGAGATGCAAATCAAAACCACATTGAGATACCATCTCACGCCAGTTAGAATGGCGATCATTAAAAAATCTGGAGACAACAGATGCTGGAGAGGATGTGGAGAAAAAGGAACACTTCTACACTGTTGGTGGGAGTGTAAATTAGTTCAATCATTGTGGAAGACAGTGTGGCGATTCCTCAAGGCCTTAGAAATAGAAATTCCATTTGACCCAGCAATCCCATTACTGGGTATATATCCAAAGGACTATAAATCATTCTACTATAAGGACACATGTACACGAATGTTCATTGCAGCACTGTTTACAATAGCAAAGACCTGGAATCAACCCAAATGCCCATTGATAATAGACTGGATTGGAAAAATGTGGCACATATACACCATGGAATATTATGCAGCAATCAGAAATGATGAGTTTGTGTCGTTTGTAGGGACATGGATGAATCTGGAGAACATCATCCTCAGCAAACTGACACAAGAACAGAAAATGAAACACCGCATATTCTCACTCATAGGTGGGTGATGAAAAATGAGAACACATGGACATAGAAAGGGGAGTACTAAACACTGGGGTCTATTGGGGGGAAAAGGGGAGGGCCAGTGGGAGGGGGAGGTGGGGAGGGATAGCCTGGGGAGAAATGCCAAATGTGGGTGAAGGGGAGAAGAAAAGCAAAGCACACTGCCATGTGTGTACCTACGCAACTGTCTTGCATGCTCTGCTCATGTACCCCAAAACTGTAATTTAATAAAAAATTAAAAAAAAAAAAACCAAAATAAAAAACATAAGACCCAGCACCATAAAAACCCTAGAAGGAAATCTAGGCAAAACCATCCAGGACATAGGAATAGGCAAGGACTTCATGAACAAAACACCAAAAGCATTGGCAACAAAAGCCAAAATAGACAAATGGGACCTAATGAAACTCCACACGTTTTGCACAGCAAAAGAAACAGTCTGTAGTGTGAATCGGCAACCAACAGGATGGGAAAAAAGTTTTGCAGTTTACCCATCTGACAAAGGGCTGATATCCAGAGTTTACAAAGAACTCAAACAGATTTACAGGAAAAAAACAAACAAGCCCATTGAAAACTGGGCAAAGGATATGAACAGACACTTTACGAGGCCAACAATCATATGAAAAAATGCTCATCGTCACTGGTCATCAGAGAGATGCAAATCAAAATCACATTGAGATACTATCTCACGGCAGTTCGAATGGCGATCATTAAAAAATCTGGAGATAACAGATGCTGGAGAGGATGTGGAGAAAAAGGAACACTTTTACACTGTTGGTGGGAGTGTAAATTAGTCCAACCATTGTGGAAGACGGTGTGGCGATTCCTCAAGGCCTTAGAAATAGAAATCCCATTTGACCCAGCAATCCCATTACTGGGCATATATCCAAAGGTCTATAAATCGTTCTACTACAAGGACACATGCAGACGAATGTTCATTGCAGCACTGTTTACAATAGCAAAGACCTGGAATCAACCCAAATGCCCATCGATGATAGACTGGATTGGGAAAATGTAGCACATATACACCATGGAATATTATGCAGCAATCAGAAATGATGAGTTCATGTCGTTTGTAGGGACATGGATGAATCTGGAGAACATCATTCTCAGCAAACTGACACAAGAACAGAAAATGAAACACCGCATATTCTCACTCATAGGCGGGTGATGAAAAATGAGAACACATGGACACAGAGAGGGGAGTACTAAACACTGGGATCTACAGGGGGGAAAGGGGAGGGCCAGTGGGAGGGGGAGGTGGGGAGGGATTGCCAGGGGAGAAATACCAAATGTGGGTGAAGGAAAGAAAGCAAACAAAACACACTGCAATGTGTGTACCTGTGCAACTGTATTGCATGCTCTGCACATGTACCCCAAAACCTAAAATGCAATAAAAACAAAAAAAAAAAAGATAAATGAGAACACATGGACACAGAAAGGGGGTACTAAACACTGGGGTCTATTGGGTGGAAAAGGGGAGGGTCAGTGGGAGGGGGAGGTGGGGAGGGATAGCCTGGGGAGAAATGCCAAATGTGGGTGAAGGGGAGAAGGAAAGAAAAGCACACTGCCATGTGTGTTCCTATGGAACTGTCTTACATGCTCTGCTCATATACCCCAAAACCTAAAATCCAATAAAAAATTAAAAAGAAAAAAAAAGAAAGATATTTAGTATATCAAAGGGATACCAGTATCCCCATGTTTACTGCAGCACTATTCACAATAACCAAACTACAGAATCAACCTAAATGTTCATCAATATATGACTGTGGTTGTGAGTAACGGAAATGTGATACACTGGGGTCTGTTGTGGGAACAGGGGAGGGACAGCTGGGGGTGGGGAGGTGGGAAGAGAGAGCATGGGGAGAAATGCCAGATGTAGGTGAAGGGGAGGAAGGCAGTAAATCACACCGAAACGTGTGTACCTATGCAACTATGTTGCATGTTCTTCACATGTACCCCAAAACCTAAAATGCAATAAAAAATATATAAAATAAATTAGAGAAGCAAAAAAAGAAAGAAAATGTGATATATGTACACAGTGGAATACTATTTAGCCATAAAAAAATAAAATCATGCAATTGACGGCAACATGGATGAAAACATTAAGTGACATTAAGTGAAATAATTCAGGCACAGAAAAATTACTGTATGTTCTCACTCATATGGAAGCTAAAATTTAAAAGAAAGTTTTTGGAAGTAGAGAGTAGAATTGTGGGTAACAGAGGCTGAGAAAGGTAAGGGGGAGTGGAAGATGGGGAGAGGTTGTTTTATGGATACGAAATGATAGCTAGATAGGGGGAATGAATTCTAGTCTTCTTCTGCATTGTAGGGTGAATATGGTTAACTTTTCTTTTTTTTTTTTTTGAGACAGAGTCTCACTCTGTCACTCAAGCTGGAGTACAGTGATGCAATCTCAGCTCACTGCAATCTTTGCCTCTGGGGTTCAAGCCATTCTGCCTCAGCCTCCCTAGTAGCTAGGATTACAGGTGTGCACCACCACACCTGGTTTGGTTAACTAATAGTTTTAAATAGCTAGAGGAGTGGATTTTCCAAGTTCATAGCACAAAGAAATGGTGAATGTTTGAGGTGATGGATATGTTATAGTCTTATTTGACCATTACACATTGTTTACACATATAGAAATATCACTGTGTATACCATAAATATGTAGTTATACAAGTCCACAAAAAACAAAAGGAAGCCAGGTGTGGTGTCACAGGCCTGTGATCTCAGCTACCTGCAAGACTGAGGCAGAAAGAATTCCTGAGCTATGGTGGTCAAGGCCAGCCTCGGCAACATAGCAAGTCATCATGTTTAAAAAAAAACACACACAAACAAAAGTAAAAGCAAAATAATTCATCCTATACATAGACTATGGGTGAAACTTAACGGCTTGCTTCTAATGAACAGAATGTGTTAAGTGATAACACGATGTTGCTTCCTACATTAGGTTTGAAGAGGTTCTCTACCGCAGACTGCTCGCCTTGAAACCCAGCCCCCATGTTGTGAGAAAACTTAGCCACAAAGAGAGCCTAGGAGTTCCAGTGTAGAATATTTGGGTATCCTGCCCCAACTAAAGTTCCAACCAATAGCCGCCGTAAGCAACAGACATCTTAGTGAACAAATCTTCAGATGATTCTAGTCCCTCAGCCTTTGACTTATCCCAAGTGAAGCTGAAGGGAGCAGAGGGAAGCTGTCCTGGCCAAGGTTTTCCCAAACCACAGATTGGTGAACTAAACAAATGTTCTAAGCCACTCAAATTTGGGTAATTTGTTAGGAAAAAATAACCAGAAAAATAAATTTAAACAAGGATATAATAAGCAATAGAATAACAGACCCAGTAGAAATTATTCTCCTTTAAAGTAATGACAACTCTAATGGGAAGCAGCAGAACTTTTCTAACTGTATGAATTAGGAAAGCAAATTTATATGATAAATACATATAATTTATATGATAAACTTCCTCCTCAGTGGTTCTTATGTCTTTCTTATGAGAAAGAAACCAGGTGCTGGGTCTCATAAGAAAGACATAAGAACTACTGAGGAGGAAGTTTAGAAAAAGTTCCCATTGATTACAAATTCCAATGACTAAGCCAGTGAGCCTTTTAGAATTTGTCCCCTGAGTTATGAAATAAGGAAGATGAGGAAGGAAGGAGATATATAATTTGAAGTATAAAGTTGAAAAAACTAGAAATATTTGATTAATAACCAAAAATCAGACATTGTACCTGATTCAAGGAACTAAAATTTTTAAAGTGATCAGCAGCTTTGGATTCATCAGTCTAGGATTCAATCTTCATTTTCATTTCCTCAATGAGGAAATTAAAAAAATTATGGAATCAGTTTTAACAATCTCAAAAGTAAAACAAATGTAGTGTCATTTGAGTGTTAAGCTATTCAATGCGATTTCCCCTTTACCTCATTTGTATGGAGAAGGGAAGAGCAGCTCATCTTTATATTGTAACAAAATGCTTTTCCATATCATATAAATTGGCTCTGAAATTTTGAAATTCATACAACTAATTTGACTCTTTGTTCCTGATAAATGCCTGGACATTACCTGATTTCTAGTTGCTGCACTCCTGGAAGTTGTTCTTTGAATAGGTTGAAGTATTTATTCAATGAATTATGTATTGAGCTAGAAAAGCATAGCTACTCATCTACATTTAAGCAAAAGGAGGTAAATGCAGGGAACTCTGGTTTCTGCGAATGTAGGATCTGTGCAAGAATAGAATTTAGCCCCAGGGTTGTATAAGAGAACCAGGTGCTGGGTCAAAAGAGGATCTAACTGTGAACTGCAACATGATAAATTAGCTCAGTTTCCAATGAGGAAAGATGACAGCCCAGATTTAATCTTGAGCTTCATAGATAGTTCAAATCTACACATGACTCCATGACTTATAATGAGCTAATGAAACATAATGCAATAAATAGTTGACACAGTCAGCATATTCTGTGGCCAAGAATTGACAGAAATGGGAGTGAAGAGAGAGGCACTGGGTTGGAGACAAAAGGTGTGACTGGAGAAAAAAAATCAATGGGATCTGTCTTTGCAAGCCTGACTCTCATCATGTCATGGAGTCAGCAAGGCATAAGCTGGCCATACACTCCTTCAAGAAGCATAAAGTGAAATTAAAGACATTCTACTACTTGAATTTCTATTCTTACATAAGACAACTCGTAATAAGCAACAGGACTGAAAATGAATTCTCCTAAAATGTGATTCGGTACTGGCATAAATGTGATTCAGTACTAACTCAACATATTAGAATCAAGAATCCAAAAAGAAACCTACATTTTTATAGTCAACTGATTTTCAACAAGGGTATTAAAAAAATGAGAAACAAATAGATTTTTCAACAAATGGTGCTGGGACAACTGTATATCCACGTGCAAGAGAATAAAGGTGGATTTCCACCAAATGTCATATATAAAACTAACAAAATAGAACCACTAAAATTATAAAATTCCTAGGAGAAAACATAGCCATAGATCTTTGTGACTGCAGAAAAATAGATTAACTGGACTTCATCGAAATGCGAAACTTCTGTGCTTGAACGGAGACCATTGAGAAAGAAAAAGGAGGTTGGGCATGGTGGCTTACATCTGTAATCCCAACATTTTGGGAGGCTGAGGTGGGAGGATTGCTTGACCTCAGTTCAAGATCAGCCTAGGCAACTTAGTGAGACCTTCTCTCTACAACTTAAAATTATAGAAATTTTTAAAACATAATAAATCATAAGAAAGAGAGTAAAAAGGAAAGCCATTGAAAATATTTGGAAACAATATATCTGATAAGGGACTTACACCTAGAGTATATAAAGAACTCTTAAAATTCTGAAATTTAAGATAACCCAATTTTAGAGTGGGCAAATGATTTGAATAGACATTTCCCAAGGAAGATATACAAATGGCTCATAAGCACATGAAAAGAGGCTTACAGTCATTCATCATTAGGGAAATGTAAATCAAAACCACAATGACATGATACCACTTTATACCTCTGGGTTGGAATCCTTTTTAAATCAAAAATATGAAAAATGCTGGCAAAGATGTGAAGAAGTTAGAACCTTCATACAATGCTGATGAGAATGTAAAATGGTGCAACCACTTTGAAAAGCAGACTGTCAGCTCCTCAAAAGCTTAAGCATTGAGTTACTATAGGACCCAGAAATTCAACTCCTAAGTATATACCCAAGAGAAGAACACATACGCAAACACAAAAACTTGTACATAAAAGGTCACAGCAGGATGATTAATAGCCAAAACGTGGAAACAACCCAAAGGTCCATCAACTGATAAATGGCTAAATAAAATGAATGGTACGTCCATACAGTGGAACAATACTCAGCAGAAAGATGAAATTAAGTACTGATACATGTTACAACACAATGAACCTTCAAAATGTTATACTAAGTAGACGAAGCCAGACACAAAAGACCACCACATATTGTGTGATCCAGTCGATATGTGGTGTCCAGAATGGGCTAATGTATGGAAACAAAATAGATTGCTGGTTCTTTTGAGGGTCATGAAAATGTCCTATAATTGATGATGGTGATGTTTATGCAACACTGTGACTACACTAAGAGACCATGATTTGTACACATTCAATGGGTAAACAGTGTGGTATAAGAATTTTGTCTCAGTAAAGTTTTTTAAAAAATTCAGTGGTAGGATCTAGATACATCTCTTAATTTTCTACTTTGGATATACATACTGTAGGTGATTTGTAAAAAAGCACAATATATTTAAAATGAAAGGTAAATGAAGAAAGTGCCTAACATTTCAAGTAGTTTTTAAATTAAAACATTTGCATTTTGGAGAACAGTACTATGGCCTTTCTGTACAAGTTATCCTGAAATTCATGAAATAAATATACACAGATTCTGTATCCATTTACAAAAGTAAAGATAAGAAATAAGACAATTTCTGAAACATTCCATTAAACATTATCCTGTGATTTAATCTGGCTTGCCTAACCATGGCAATAGAGAAATCACTAAAAAATACTTCACAGGAAAAAAAAAGCCTCTCAACTTCTGTGAGGAATACTAATAATTCCCAGCTTTCCTAAGGATCTTTGGAAATGATCCTTATTTTAAAAATGTATGTACTTATCAGGAGAAAAGGATAGAATGAAAGCCAGAGGTTAAGAAAAAAGTGCATTATAAAGATAATAAAATTATCCTAAAAATACAAAAGAAAGCCATCCACTTCAATCAGTATCCTAAAGCATTCGACACCATTTCACCACCTATAAATTAACTGTAGACATGTTAGGTTTCATACATACTTCACTGCTGCTTTGACCCAATTTCTTCTTTGAATCCTGTGTCTCATCTAAATTAAATGATGTAGCCTCTGCTGCAGGTTGTTGTTTTAGGGGATCAGTCCATTCTAGTTGGTGTTGTCTCATAACTACCTGTGAAAGTATTTTTGTTACTGATTGTATCAATCACCTTATTGTTAAATTGTGGTAATAATATTTAGCTCTAACATATACACTTTGAAAAACATCAACACATATATGGATTCACCTTTTCCTTGTGTGTACACATTCTTGTCTATTACTGAATTCAGTTAAGGACACAGAAGGTGCTATCTTTCTGCCAAATCAGTTTTCTGTTAACTTAGACAATAGATTCACCCACTATTCACTCATCCCTGAAACATCTGCAATGCTTAACAACCTACTGAAGTCTCAAAAAGAAATCGGGTGGGGCTGCTGGTGGTACATCCCACACTGTGAAATGTTTTTCCCTCTTTTTTATTAGAAGCTCCAATCAACTTCAGAGTTCCTTGCGTATTCAGTTTCCTGCTCAGATCCTTCCAAAAGATTCCTATCTCAGAATACAAGTAAAATTGCAATGGCCTTTGAGGCTCTGGGTTACCTGGCCTCTACCTCCCTCCTGACCTCAGCTTCTACAAGTGTCTCCCCTACTCAGTCCATTCTCACTATATGTGAATCCTGCCACCTCTCATTAGTTTAAAAATGGGGACTCAATGCCAAACAAATAAATCACAGATAAACACAGTTACCTTTGTACTGGTCAAAGTTATATCCGAATGACAGGCAGTGAGCCTTGAAATGAAAATTATGAGCAAACTGTTTGTAAAAACATTCAAAGAAATTATAAATACCAGTGGTAAGATTACATTTAACATAGCTTTGCTGAAATTCACATCTGCCCCAAATTATGATTTATTAAAAAGTAAATGCCTTTAAAGAATTGAGAGGTCATAACTAGTAATTTGAGACTGAAATCATCTCAGATTTAAGTCAAATTGATATGAATAAAAATAAAGTTATACCAACTTACATACATTGCAAAACTACTGAAGGAAAAGTATTGTGGAAAAATATACTGAAGTATAGTAGTATACTTCAGTTCACCTGGAAAATCTGAAATTAATGGTCAAAGTAACCCTCCTAGCTTAATCTTAATTTCAAAATACCCATGTCAGGTATAAGCATTTCTGTTTATCTGCTTCACCATGGTCTCCAAACATGGCCATAAAGGCATTGCAATGATCATTTCAGCAGCATAAGACAACACTATGAACGTTAATCTGTACCTACTAACACTTTAACTGAGCTTACAATTTCACAGTAACACAATTTCTTTACTCAAAGTAAAGTATCTTTGTTTTAACAGCAAATACATTTATGATCTATCTATCTATATATTTTTACACGTTAAATACTTTATTCACATTGTTTACAAACTATATATTTTTATATTCACCTAGATAAAACATTTAGCCATAATCAAATATTACTTTAAATTTTCTTTTAGAAAGGTTGAAAAATATTTATCTTTCTTAATACTTACTTCCTCAGTCTCTTGTAGTAGAAGACTCGGCTTTTCACTCTGAGATTGAATATTACTGGCAAGAGCCTGAAACTGGTCATGGAGAGAACTGATTGTCTTTTCTTGTCTGTTCACTTTCTTGTGAGCATCATCCAGTTGCTGTCGAAGCAACGTATTTTCATTTTATAATTGAAATAATCTCTCTTCTACAGATTCCTGCTTTGCAATGTATTTCTTCAGTTTTCTTCGTTGAATTTGGTGCATTTGTTCAATTTCTTTCTTCTGACATTGTGTTTGGCTGAGGTCTCTTTGCACACGTTCCAAAATCAAATTCTGTTCTCCAACAGCATCTCTTGCATTATCGAGCTGAATTTGTAGGCTAATTTCATTTTCCACATTAGAATGTTTTTCAGAAAGAATCTCATTCCTAGCTCGTAGGTCAGACATATCAGCCTTCATTTTGTCCTGTAAGCCACAAAAATAGTTATAAAGAGCAGAGGAGCAAGTAAACCACCCCTCTCAGCCTAAATTGCCTAAAGTTAGCTAAAGGAGACCCAGTATAGCCTCCTCCTTCCAAGATAAGGTACCCAAGCATATCTTTGTACCCACAGCTCACAAGATAATTTCTGCCAAAAAACCCCCAAAAAACAAAAAACCTGTTCTCTTCCCCAGCTACCAGCCGTGGGAGTGAGACAGCCATGGGAGCAAGATAACCACGCAGAAAATATACATATTCTCAAGGTTGTAAACTTGTCACAAGTCAATGACTAACTGTCTTTGTTTAAACCTATTTTTTTCTCCTGCTTTATCTTCCCATACCAAAACTAATATAAGCAAAGAATTTTCCTTTGACTGGGGCTGGCAGGCATTACAGGCAGTAAGGCCATTGTCAGCTGGAGCTCCAATAAAGAGGTTCTCTTGTGTCTCTTGGTCTCTCTGTTCTTGTTGGCATGAATTTCCACAACAGACAGAGGAAATTTCCCAATGTACCTTAAGTGCTTTTTTTTTCCTGAGAATATCCTGTAGCTATTTTATTTTTCTACCATTTTTATTGTCAGTTATATAAGAATTACATTTATTCATAAATGCTAAATCTAAGCATTATATTAGTTGCTTTTTTTTTTGAGACAGGGTCTCACTCCATCACTCAGGTTAGAGGGCAGTGGCACAATCAAGACTCACTGCAGCCTTGGCCTTCTGGGCTCAGGTGATCCTCCCACTTCAGCCTCCTGAGTAGATGAGACTAGAGGTGCACATCCCAACACCCGGCTAAATTTATTTGTAATTTTTGTAGAGATAGGGTTTTGCCATGTTGCCCAGGCTGTTCTGGAACTCCTGAGCTCAAGTGACTCACCCACCTCAGCCTCCCAAAGCGATGGGATTACAGGCATGAGCCACTGCACCTGGCCTTGTACCAAGCACTTCTACATACATCACTGAGCTCATTTATATCATAATTCTGAAAGGAGAGGTCAAAAATATGCAAGCTGCAGGATTTTCCCCAGGTCCTCTTACTTTACTTCTAGTGCTCGTCCACCAAATCATGGTTACTTCTGTGTTGTAAATATGTAAATATAAAAGAAGCTTTTTAATTCAAAACACCAGTGGTAAAAAAGAAGTTATAGAGCGTTTCTTAGAAAATCCTCAGACTATCTGCTATTGCAATAACTTCTGTTTCCTCTTTACAGTGTTTGAAACAGAAATAAGCATGAAACAGGGGAAAATACACTGAAGTAGTTTTCTAAGAACAAAATAGTTATCAACAAATCATCCCTAAGTTTCTGTTATGGCATATCATTGTTTTCAAAGCTCTTTGTGCTGAAATGAGATGCTACTTGGAGCAAACTGTGACGTCCCCAAAAGTAAGGGGTATGGCATCTGAAGTACGGCCTCTGAACTGGCTATACATTTCATCCTTACTACCAGTAGAAATAATTATCTAACCTCTCCATTAATATATTAGAAAGATAAAATCATGTCTGAAAGCTGGAATGTTTGTTGTTAGCAAGGGTTTTGAGATTGTGGAAAGATCATCAATTCCTATGAATAATAACAAATGTTTCTCCTTTGGATAAGGCCACTGTGAAAGTCACTACTTGACCCTTGCAGACAAATGAAGTTGAATTAAGAAAATGACGTTATACAATGGGCCAAAAGTTCCAGAACCACTGTCACCACCCCCAAATATGTGTGTGTGTGTGTGAGATTCAAAAATCCATTAGAATTCCAAGTTGCATAGAGTTGTTTTTAAAATTACATTCACCTACAAAAACATATCTGAAAATGGCCAAAGAAAATACCTCAGAATCCATTTTCTTTTGAGCCGTTTCTAGCTCCTTTTGTTTACTGGTCAGAATCTGATCTTGTACTATTCTGGCATTCTGTTCTTCAAAAAGTTGCTGCTGGGCATCTGTTTGCTGCTGCTTGACATAGAGATAACATAGAGGTGTTTGTCTAATAGCACTGAAAAAAAGACTAAAGGGTTAATTAAGAGCAGAGCCTCATTTGGCTGAGCATGGCGGCTCACGCCTGTAATCCCAGCATTTTTGGAGGCCGAGGTCTGAGGATCATGAAGTCAGGAGATGGAGACCATCCTGGCCAACATGGTGAAACCCCATCTCTACTAAAAATACATAAATTAGGCATTGTGGTGCACGCCTGTAGTCCCAGCTACTTCGGAGGCTGAGGCAGGAGAATCACTTAAACCTAGGAGGTGGAGGTTGCAGTGAGCCGAGATTGCACCACTGCACTGCAGCCTGGATAACAGAGTGAGACTCTGCCTAAAAAAAAAGGAAAAAAAAAAAAAAGAGCAGAGCCCCTCTTATAAAATGGTTAAAAGAAAGTAGCCTGTAGTATAGTTTGAAATCCGGTAGTGTGATGCCCCCTGCTGTGTTCTTTTTGCTTAGAATTGACTTGGCTATGTGGGCTCTCTTTTGGTTCCATATGAAGTTCATGGTGGTTTTTTCCAGTTCTGTGAAGAAAGTCAATGGTAGATTGATGGGGATAGCGTTGATTCTGTAAATTACTTTGGGCAGTATAGCCATTTTCACGATATTAATTCTTCCTAACCATGAACATGGAATGTTTCTCCATCTGTTTGTGTCCTCTCTGATTTCACTGGCAAAAGAAACAGTCACTAGAGTGGATCGGCAACCAACAGAATGGGAAAAAATTTTCACAGTCTACCCATCTGACAAAGGGCTGATATCCAGAATTTACAAAGAACTCAAACAGATTTACAGGAAAAAAACAAACAAGCCCATTCAAAAGTGGGCAAAGGATATGAACAGATACTTTACGAAAGAAGACATATATGAGGCCAACAATCATATGAAAAAATGCTCATCGTCACTGGTCATCAGAGAGATGCAAATCAAAACCACATTGAGATACGATCTCACGCCAGTTAGAATGGCGATCATTAAAAAATCTGGAGACAACAGATGCTGGAGAGGATGTGGAGAAAAAGGAACACTTTTACACTGTTGGTGGGAGTGTAAATTAGTTCAACCATTGTGGAAGACAGTGTGGCGATTCCTCAAGGCCTTAGAAATAGAAATTCCATTTGACCCAGCAATCCCATTACTGGGTATATATCCAAAAGACTATAAATCGTTCTACTATAAGGACACATGTACACGAATGTTCATTGCAGCACTGTTTACAATAGCAAAGACCTGGAATCAACCCAAATGCCCATTGATAATAGACTGGATTGGAGAAATGTGGCACATATACACCATAGAATATTATGCAGCAATCAGAAATGATGAGTTTGTGTCGTTTGTAGGGACATGGATGAATCTGGAAAACATCATCCTCAGCAAACTGACACAAGAACAGAAAATGAAACACCGCATATTCTCACTCATAGGTGGGTGATGAAAAATGAGAACACATGGACATAGAAAGGGGAGTACTAAACACTGGGGTCTATTGGGGGGAAAAGGGGAGGGCCAGTGGGAGGGGGAGGTGGGGAGGGATAGCCTGGGGAGAAATACCAAATGTGGGTGAAGGGGAGAAGAAAAGCAAAGCACACTGCCATGTGTGTACCTACACAACTGTCTTGCATGCTCTGCTCATGTACCCCAAAACCTATAATCCAATAAAAAATTAAAAAAAAAAAAAGAAAGTAGCCTGTTAAAACACAAGAACTTTTATCCCTCAAGAATCACTCAAATATTAATTGCATACATAACAATTACATTTGTCAAAGAGGAAAAACAGTTCTTAAATACGGGAAGATACAGCATTGTAAAATAAAATTTCTTTCAAAACATTTAACTAGTGTCATTATAGTTTCAAAGCTATTTAGCCTGTATTTTAACATAAAAATGTGTAAACTCATTTAGTGATTAAACTCTTCTTCCATTCTGAAAACATAAACTGAGCATCTATTTAGATGCCAAGGTTTACAATAAATAATTTTAGCTATAAATGTCATAGTTCATTTTTAAGAGGAGATAACAGTTTTGGTTTGTTTTCAACCTAAATGATATACACGAAGCCAAAAAAAGTATAAGCAATACTGATCAAACATTAAGTTAGAAACATGAAGTTTTCACCAAAGATTAATTTACCAGATCCAAGTTGTTTCTTACCATCCTCAATTCCTTAATAAGTTTTCTCAGAGACCATTTAAGTCCTTGAATCATTTCAGCCTTTCCCCTACATTCCTCTTCTTTTATTCTTAACTGTTCATTAACTTTATTACACAACATTTCGGCATTTTCTTTCTTCTCTTTTTCTTGTTTTAAGGCAAGTCTGCAGTTAAATATGGATATTAAAATGTGTTTTGTTAGAAAATAAACATGTTTATTTTGTCATCTGGCTCTTCCATGTGGTTTATAATCCTCATAAAAACTCCTATGTTCTTGTTTCCTTTCTAGTTCTCATGTTTTTAATTTCTCACTCCATTCTCTTCCGAGGGCCATATATGTTAGTGAAGTAGCGAGGAAAGAAACATTCTGTTAATTGGTAAGTTTCTGCTAGTAAACCTGCGAAGAGCATATTTGAATTTTCTCAGCAAAGTTACAAGTTGAAAATTACTTCTTTTTCATGTTTTGCAAATTGAAAATTAGTTAATTAGATCATTTAGAGTTAGCTAATTTAAAAGAAGTTACTATTTACAAACAAGTTTAGAAATTCACTAGAAATACATTTTCTTTATGAAATATTGTATGTGTAGCCTGAAAAATGACTTACAGTGTAAGATAACACCTTCAGATGTCATTCACACAACGTGTGTCTGCAGACTACTATAATCCAAGACTAGGGAGGACTCAAAATGGCACTGTGAGAACAACCCAGGATTGGAGTTCTCGTGTCTGCGGAGAGGTGAGTCTGAGCTGCATTTCCAGACTGATCTTTGTTGCCCACGGAACGGGGAAATTCCCAAGTGAAGAGGAGACGCGGGACGCCAGGCAGATTTTCCACCTGGCGAAGCCGGCAGCGGGGGTGGCAGCGGCCGGCCCTACCCAGCGCTCCCCACAGGGCGCGCTTGTCCGGGTGCCCCGTTGAACTGGCAACCGGAGATGTGAGAGGGCTGGACTTGAGAGTGAGCTAGACTTGGACAGTGGGCCAGCCCAGGGCATTGCAGGAACAGAGCGTTAGGGTTGGACCAGTAGGACGAACAAAACCGCAATTTCAAACAAGCCCGGTGCAGACGGCCCGAGACGCTCTGAGGGGGAGGGGCGGCCACCATTACCGAGGCAACCCGCCCCAACTGAGATACACGCCCATTGCTGATGCAGCCTGCCGTTGCCGAGGCAACCTGCTACAACAGAGAGACTCTGCTGCAGGGCGTGGCAGAGAACAGCAGAAAAACAGAGCCAGGGCGAGCCTCACAAAGCAGGGCAAAGCCTCGGCAGGCAAACAGTGGCTAGTCTGTGTCCTAGCTGGGCAGGACCTCAACGGACATCCAAAAATAAAGCCCAAACCCCTCAACACAGAGCATTTGAGAAAAAAAGGGTTTTTTTTAATGAGCTCTGTTGCAGCAGAATCAAACATAGCAGTCTAACAACCCTGAATGAACAACAGAGCTCACAGCTCAGCAATTAAGCCCCTATAAAGTACAAACTGTCTCCTCAAGCAGCTCCCTGACCCCTCTATATCCAAAAGACTGACATTAGGCAGGCACCATCCTGGGACGAACATAGCAGAAAAAGAAACTGGTAGCATCCCTCGCTGTGCCACAGCTGCTAGAGGTGCACCCAAGACAAGCAGGGTCTGGAGCGGACCTCAGCAGTCGTACACTGAAGGGGCTAGACTGGTAGAAGGAAAACCAAGCAACAGAAATACTTCATAATCAACATTCAGGGTGTCCACTCAGAGACCCAATCGAAAAGTCAGCAACTACGCAGACGACCAGCGGACAAATCCACAAAGATGGGAAGAAACCAGCGCAAAAAGGTGGAAAACACCCGAAACCAGAACACCTCGCCTCCTAGAAAGGACCAAAACTCCTCACCAGCAAGGGAACAAAGCTGGGCGGAGAATGACTGGGACGAAATGATGGAATTAGACTTCAGAAGATGGATAATGAGAAACTTTTGTGAGCTAAAAGATCATGTATTAAATCAATGCAAAGAAACTAAGAACCTTGAAAAAAGATTTGAAAAAAGATTCGAGGAAATGATAACATAAATGGATAACTTAGAGAGGAATATGAATGAATTAAAGGAGCTGAAAAACACAATACGAGAACTTCGCGAAGCATGCACAAGTTTCAATAGCCGAATTGACCAAGCAGAAGAAAGAATATCTGAAGTCGAAGGCCAACTCAATGAAATAAAAAGAGAAACCAAGATTAGAGAAAAAAGCGCAAAAAGGAATGAACAAAGTCTCCAAGAAATGTGGGACTATGTGAAAAGACCTAACCTACATTTGATAGGTGTACCAGAAGGGGACGAAGAGAATGAATCCAAGCTGGAAAATACTCTTCAGGACATCATCCAGGAAAATGTCCCCCACCTAGCAAGACAGGCCAACACTCAATTGCAAGAAATTCAGAGAACACCACAAAGATATTCCGCAAGAAGAGCAACCCCAAGGCACATAATCGTCAGATTCAATAGGGTTGAAATAAAGGAGAGAATACTAAGGGCAGCCAGAGAGAAAGGTCAGGTCACCCACAAAGGGAAGCCCATCAGACTCACAGCAGATCTCTCAGCAGAAACACTACAAGCCAGAAGAGAGTGGGGGCCAATATTCAAGATTCTTAAAGAAAAGAACTTTCAACCCAGAATTTCATATCCAGCGAAACTGAGCTTCAGAAGTGAAGGAAAAATAAAATCCTTTGTGAACAAGCAAGTACTCAGAGATTTTGTCACCACCAGGCCAGCTTTACAAGAGTTCCTAAAAGAGGCACTACACATAGAAAGGATCAACCAGTACCAGCCATTCCAAAATCACACTGAATGCTAAAGAGCTTCAACATAATGAAGAATCTACAACAACTAACAGGCAAAACAGCCACTTAGCATCAAAATGGCAGTATCAAATTCACACATAACAATATTAACCCTAAATGTAAATGGACTAAATGCACCAATAAAAAGACACAGACTGGCAAATTGGATAAAAATCCAAAACCCATCAGTGTGCTGTATCCAGGAAACCCATCTCACATGCAAGGATACACAAAGGCTCAAAATAAAGAAATGGAGGAAGATTTACCAAGCAAATGGAGAGCAAAAGAAAGCAGGAGTTGCAATCCTCATCTCTGATAAAATAGACTTTAAAGCAACAAAGATCAAAAGAGACAAAGAAGGCCATTACATAATGGTAAAAGGATCGATACAACAAGAAGAGCTAACGATCCTAAACATATATGGACCCAATGCAGGAGCACCCAGATACATAAGGCAAGTTCTTAAGGACTTACAAAAGGACTTAGACCCCCACACAATAATAGTGGGAGACTTTAACACTCCACTGTCAATACTAGACAGATCTACCAGACAAAAAATCAACAAGGATATCCAGGGCTTGAACTCAGACCTGGAGCAAGCAAACCTGATAGACATTTACAGAACTCTCCACCCCAAATCCACAGAATACACATTCTTCTCAGCACCACATCACACTTACTCTAAAATTGATCACATAATTGGAAGCACTGCTCAACAAATGCAAAACAACTGAAATCATAACAAACAGCCTCTCAGACCATAGTGCAATCAAGTTAGAACTCAGAATTCAGAAACAGACCCAGAACCGCACAGCTTCATGGAAACTGAACAACTGGCTCTTGAATGTTGACTGGGTAAACAATGAAATGAAGGCAGAAATAAAGAAGTTCTTTGAAACCAATGAGAATGAAGACACAACATGCCAGAACCTCTGCGATACATTTAAAGCAGTCTCTAGAGGAGAGTATATAGCAATAAGTGCCCATATGAGGAGAATGGAGAGATCCAAAATTGACACCCTATCATCAAAATTGAAAGAGCTAGAGGAGCAAGATCAAAAAAACTCAAAACCCAGCAGAAGACAAGAAATAACTAAGATCAGAGCTGAGCTGAAGGAGACTGAGACATAAAAACCCTTCAAAAAATCAATAAATCCAAGAGCTGGTGTTTTGAAAAGATCAACAAAATAGACAGACCACTAGCCAGATTGATTAAAAAGAAAAGAGAGAACAACCAAATAGATGCAATAAAAATGATAAAGGGGAAATCACCACAGATTCCACAGAAATTCGAACCATCATCAGAGAATATTACAAACAACTCTATGCGCATAAACTAGTAAACCTGGAAGAAATGGATAAATTCCTGGATTCCTGTGTCCTCCCAAGCCTAAACCAGGAGGAAGCTGAAACTAAGAATAGACCAATAACAAGGTCTGAAGTCGAGGCAGCAATTAAGAGCCTACCACACAAAAAAAGCCCAGGTCCAGACGGGTTCACAGCCGAATTCTACCAGACACACAAGGAAGAGCTGGTACCATTTCTTCTAAAACTATTTCAAACAATCCAAAAAGAGGGAATCCTTCCCAAATCATTTTATGAGACCAACATCATCCTGATACCAAAACCCGGCAGAGACCCAACAAGAAAAGAAAACTTCAGGCCAATATCCATGATGAACATAGATGCAAAAATCTTCAATAAAATATTGGCAAGCCGAATGCAACAGCAAATCAAAAAACTTATTCACCATGATCAAGCAGGATTCATCCCGGGGATGCAAGGCTGGTTCTACATATGCAAGTCTATAAACGTAATTCACCACATAAACAGAACCAAAAACAAAAACCACATGATTATTTCAATTGACGCAGAGAAGGCATTTGACAAAATTCAACAGCCCTTTATGCTAAAAACCCTCAATAACCTCGGTATCGATGGAACGTATCTCAAAGTAATAAAAGCTATTTATGACAAACCGACAGCCAATATCATACTGAATGGGCAAAAACTGGAAGCATTCCCTTTGAAATCTGGCACTAGACAAGGATGCCCTCTTTCACCACTCCTATTCAATATAGTACTGGAAGTTCTAGCCAGAGCGATCAGGCAAGAAAAAGAAATAAAGGGTATTCAAATAGGAAAGGTGGAAGCCAAATTGTCTCTATTTGCAGACGACATGATAGTATACCTAGAAGACCCCATTGCCTCAGCCCAAAAACTCCTGAAACTGATAAGCAACTTCAGCAAAGTCTCAGGATATAAAATCAATGTGCAAAAATCACAAGCATTCATCTACACCAATAACAGACTTAAAGAAAGCCAAATCAAGAGCGAACTGCCATTTGCAATTGCTACAAAAAGAATAAAATACCTTGGAATACAACTCACAAGGAGCGTAAGAGACCTCTTCAAGGAGAACTACAAACCACTGCTCAACGAAATCAGAGAGGACACAAACAGATGGAGAAACATTCCATGTTCATGGTTCGGAAGAATTAATATCGTGAAAATGGCTATACTGCCCAAAGTAATTTGCAGAATCAACGCTATCCCCATCAAGCTACCATTGACTTTCTTCACAGAACTGGAAAAAACCACCATGAACTTCACATGGAACCAAAAGAGAGCCCGCATAGCCAAGTCAATTCTACGCAAAAAGAACACAGTGGGGGGCATCACACTACCAGATTTCAAACTATACTACAAGGCTACAGTAATCAAAACAGCATGGTACTGGTACCAAAACAGAGATATAGACCAATGGAACAAAACAGAGGCACCGGAGGCAACACAACATACATACAACTATACAATCTTTGATAAACCTGACAAAAACAAGCAATGGGGAAAGGATTCCCTGTTTAACAAATGGTGTTGGGAAAACTGGCTAGCCATGTGCAGAAAGCAGAAACTGGACCCCTTCCTGACACCTTACACTAAAATTAACTCCAGATGGATTAAAGACTTAAACATAAGACCTGGCACCATAAAAACCCTAGAAGAAAATCTAGGCAAAACTATCCAGGACATAGGAGTAGGCAAGGACTTCATGAACAAAACACCAAAAGCATTGGCAACAAAAGCCAAAATAGACAAATGGGACCTAATCAAACTCCATAGCTTCTGCACGGCAAAAGAAACATTTACTAGAGTGGATCGGCAACCAACAGAATGGGAAAAAATTTTCGCAGTCTACCCATCTGACAAAGGGCTGATATCCAGAATTTAAAAAGAACTCAAATAGATTTACAGGAAGAAAACAAACAAGCCCATTCAAAAGTGGGCAAAGGACATGAAGAGATACTTTACGAAAGAAGACATATATGAGGCCAACAATCATATGAAAAAATGCTCATCGTCACTGGTCATCAGAGAGATGCAAATCAAAACCACATTGAGATACCATCTCACGCCAGTTAGAATGGCGATCATTAAAAAATCTGGAGACAACAGATGCTGGAGAGGATGTGGAGAAAAAGGAACACTTTTACACTGTTGGTGGGAGTGTAAATTAGTTCAATCATTGTCGAAGACAATGTGGCGATTCCTCAAGGCCTTAGAAATAGAAATTCCATTTGACCCAGCAATCCCATTACTGGGTATATATCCAAAAGACTATAAATTGTTCTACTATAAGGACACATGTACACGAATGTTCATTGCAGCACTGTTTACAATACCCAAAACCTGGAATCAACCCAAATGCCCATTGATAATAGACTGGATTGGAGAAATGTGGCACATATACACCATGGAATATTATGCAGCAATCAGAAATGATGAGTTCGTGTCGTTTGTAGGGACATGGATGAATCTGGAGAACGTCATCCTCAGCAACCTGACACAAGAACAGAAAATGAAACACCGCATATTCTCACTCATAGGTGGGTAATGTAAAATGAGAACACATGGACACAGAAAGGGGAGTACTAAACACTGGGGTCTATTGGGGGGAAAAGGGGAGGGCCAGTGGGAGGGGGAGGTGGGGAGGGATAGCCTGGGGAGAAATGCCAAATGTGGGTGAAGGGGAGAAGAAAAGCAAAGCACACTGCCATGTGTGTACCTACGCAACTGTCTTGCATGCTCTGGTCATGTATCCCAAAACCTATAATCCAATAAAAAATTAAAAAAAAAAATCCAAGACTAGGCTAAGCTGTTTAATAACTGTTACCTCCATACTTTTTATGTCTCTCATTTTGGTAACACTTTCAACTTATCTTCTTGATTCTTATGCATTTTATAAACAATGTTTAAATTCCTTTTGGAACAAGACAGGATCTAATATTTAATTTAAAATAAAGGATAATGTGTGTTTCAACATCTAATTTGGAGTTAATTTTATCTGCATACGAAGATGTGGAATAAACTAATAATCAATTACTTTCCATTTTACTTTTTATTTCATGCATATTTAGAATGAAACTAGGAAGTCCTAGCCAGAGCAATCAGTCAAGAGAAAGGAAGAAAGTACATCCAAATTGGAAAAGAGAAAGTCAAACTATCTGTTTGCCTAAGAGATAATCTTTTGGCTTAGAACACCCTAAATGCTCCTGGATTTGATCAATGAAATCAGTAAACGTCTCAGGTTACAAAATCAATGTACACAAACCAGTAGCACTAGTATACATCAAGAATGGCCAAGGTGAGAATCAAATCAAGAACCTAGTCCCTTTTATGATAGTGATGGCAACAACAACAAAAACGTAACCTTTTAGGATCTTTCACCTCCTTGGTAACCAAGATGAAAGATCTCTAAAAGGAGAACTACAAAGCACTGCTGAAGACATCTTTCATAGGAAAAAAGGAAATCACAGATGACACAAACAAATGGAAATATGCCCTTTGTTCATAGAAGAATCAATATATTGAAAATGACCATATTAACCAAAGCAATTTACAGATTCAATGCAATTCCTATCAAAATACTACTGTCATTCTTTGTAAAATTAGAGAAAGTACTTCTAAAATTTAAAGGGAATAAAAAAAGAGCCCGACTAGCTAAAGCAATCCCAAGCAAAAAGAATGAAGCCAGAGGCATCACAATACCAGATTTCAAACCACACGACAAGCCTAAAGTAACCAAAACAGCATGGTACTGGTATAAAAGTAGATACACAGACCAGTGGAACAGAATACAGAACGTAGAAATAAAACCAAATATGTATAACCAACTGACCTTTCACAAAGTGTACAAAGACATAAACTGGGCAAAGAACACCCTATTCAATAAATGGTGTTGGGAAAATTGAATAGCTACATATAGAAGAATGAAACTGGATCCCTATCTCTCACCATATATAAATATTAACTCAAGATGGATTAGGCCCTAACATGGTGGCTTCTGTCTGTAATCCCAGCACTTTGGGAGGCCAAGGCTGGAGAATGGCTTGAGCCCAGGAGTTCAAGACCAGCCTGGACAGTATAGTGAGATCTTGTCTCTACCAAAAAATATTTTTTAATTAAAAAAGAGATGAATTAAAAACTTAAATCTATAACCTGAAACCACAAAAAAATCTGGAAGAAAGTGTAGGAGAAAACTCTTCTAGACACTGGCCTAGGCGAATTATTTATGACAAAGACCCCAGAACAAAAAGCAACAAAAACAAAAATAAATACATGGGACCTAATTAAATGAAAAGTCTTCTGCACAGCAAAAGAAATAATCATAAGAGTAAACAGACAACCTACAGAATAGGAGAAAATATTTGCAAACTATGCATCTGACAAGGGACAAACAAATCAGCAAGAAAAATACAAATAATCCCATCAAAAAGTACACAAATGACATGGACAAACATTTCTCAAAAGAAGATGCACAAATGGCCAACAAACACAGTTAAAAATTCCCAACATCACTAATATTCAGGGAAATGCAAACTAAAACAACAAGGAGATATCCCCGTATTCCCAGCCAGCATCCTCATTATTAAAAGGTTGAAAAACAATAGAAAGATGTTGGTGCAGATGTGGTGAAAAGGGAATGCCTGCTCATACATTGCTGATGGGAATGAAAATTAGTACAACCTCTATGAAAAACAGTAGCGAGATTTCTCAAAGAGCTAAAATAGAGCTACCATGCACTCCAACAGTCCCCTATTGAGTATCTACCCAAAGGAAAAGATATCATTACATCAAAAAGACACCGGCAAATGTATGTTTGTTTACTGCAGCACATTTTGCAATTGCAAAGATATGAAATCAACCTAAGTGTCCATCAACCAGTGAATGGAATAAATGATACGTGGTATACGTACACCGTGGAGTACTCCTCAGCCATAAGAAGAATGAAGTAATGCCTTTTCCAGCAACTTGGAAGGGACTGGAGGCCATTATTCTAAGTGAAGTAACTCAGGAATGGAAAGCCAAATAAAAACACGTTCTCATTCATAATAGGGAGTTAAGCTATTCATCCATGTAACCAAAAACCACTTGCATCCCCTAAAGCGATGAAATACACCAACGTTCTGAAAAACCATAAAAGTGTTGACATTTTTTAAAAATTACTTTGGTTTTAGAAAAGTGGTCAATTCATGCTCTATTGGTTGGACTGTAAATTAACACAAACATTCTTGAGAAAAATGAATATTGATCAAAGGTCTTTTTTAAAAAGTTCCTGTATTTCAACCTAATAATTCTATATTGGATAATTTATTCAAATCAAACAGTTTAGAAATGCGAGATTTATATAAAAAATGTTATGGGCTGGGCATGACGGCTCATGCCTGTAATATTAATGACTTGGGAGGCCAAGGTAGAAGGAATGCTTGAGGTCAGGAGGTGGAGATCATCTTGAGCAATGTAGTGAGATCCTGTCTCTACAAAAAACTTAAAAAGTTAGCCAGGCATGGGAACAGGCACCTGTAGTCCCAACTACTTACGACTCTGAGGCAGGAGGATGAAGTTCGAGGCTGCAGGGAGGTATGATCACACCACTGAACTCCAGCCTCAGGCACAGAGTGAGACCCTGTGTCTATAAATAATAATAATGAGAAAAGATGCTCCTTACATCATTAATTATAAATACAAGATAATTTCAAAACTCAAATTGCAATTCATTAAATGAATAACAAGATTTCCTATGATGGACTTCTACATGGCCATTAAGATTGCAAAGACTATGCATTTATTTTGTTAGCAGAATAGTTCACAGTTAAAATAATTTATTATTTCCAAGAATTTCATGTTCCACAAGACCAAGAAGGTTTCTTCCATTAATCCCCAGAAGGCAAGTCAGAAATTATAAAAATTCTAATATATTATCTTTAGTATAAATATTTCTTTAAAACTAGAATGTGGCACATATATATATACCATGGAATACTATGCAGCCATAAAAAATGAGTTCAAGTCCTTTGCAGGGACATAGATGAAGCTGGAAACCATCATTCTCAGCAAACTGACACAAGAACAGAAAGCCAAACACCTCATGTTCTCCCTCATTTAGTGGATGTTGAACACATGGACAGAGGGAGGGGAACATCATACATCGGGGCCTATTTGGGGGTTTGGGGTCTACAGGAGGGATATCAGGAGGTTGGGGGGCTAGGGGAGGGATAACATTAGGAGAAATATCCAATGTAGATGATGGGGGGATGGATGCAGCAAACCAACATGGCACGTATATACCTATGTAACAAACCTGCATGTCCTGCACGTGTACCCCAGAATTTAAGTATAATAATAAACAAAACAAACAAAAACTAGAGTGTCATACCTCAACCTGCGCAGCTCTAGTTCCCATTTGGTCTTCTGATGCTCTAATTGTAATTCTGTCTCTTTTGTTTTAGAGATTTCCTTTTGTAGTACACTAACCATATTTTCCATTTGTTTAATTTCTGCTATAAGTCGTTCATCCTCATTATTCTTAAGTTCCAGGAGGTCTTCATATAAATGAAATGCACCCTCAATTCTTGATAGGCTAACAGACTCTGTGTCAGGGAGAAAACAAGGTGGAAATAAAATATGTGAGTACTTTTTAGGTAAAAAGGACTGTGCATTTTTAAACACTGTCTCCTTCATACACAGAACAAACAGGCACTGAGTGCCTACAGTGTGGCAGATATTCCACTAAGCTCTGCAGGTAAAACAAATGAGACCTCTACTCTCATTTAGTCTTAAGTGTAGTGGGGAACGAAGACAACAAAAGTGACAATTATAAATTCACATAGATGGTGTAAGAAATCAGAGTTCCATGATCACATAGGAGAATTTGATCTATACTGGGCCCACGAAAGATTTCCCTGAGGAAGAGATGACTTCACCAAGAAATCAAGGGTGAGAAGGAAGCACTTAAGCAAAGGGGTAGAAAAGCATTCTAGCAGTTGACAGCAGGTGCCGACGCTCTGCTGCAATCTGCTTCTGGCCACGATGGACAGCAAGTACTGATTTACCTTCTTGCCTGAAATAACCAAAAGGAAAACGGAAAAAATATATTATACAATGATTTACCAGGCATTGGACTTCAGGTAATGAAGACCATGATCCCGTAAGACAGGAAACAAATGGAATTCATACCGATGCTCCAGCTTCCTGCCTTCACAGAGTTTCCAGGCTATCACACACAGAGAAAAAAGTGACGTAGAGTCTACCAGATTCCCTGAGATGAGACGATGAAGCTGAGAGTCTGGTAAAGCCAAGGCAGGCAGAGGTTACAAAACAGAACACGGGAAAGGAGACAGAGTACAGGGAAAGAACACTGAAGATCTGCAAAAATACCTCCTGGGTATCCAGCAGAGTACTGAACAGTGCATGTGTGCCAGAAAACTGCCCCAGACCAAGGGGAAGAAACATCTAAAAAAAACTGGAAAGAAACACGCCAGCTGCTCATAAGGTGCCAAAAAGAGTGTTCATTCCCATGAGTGATGCTGGGAAAACTCAGACTTCACATGGGAATGAATAGAGCCATCACAAAGATCTTGCCTCAGGAGTGGGAGATTCGACCCAATCATAAAGGGAAGACCGGAAAGATCAAGCTGTTCCTATGGAACTCAACTTATATCAAAATTAAGCTCAAGCAGATTGGCAGAGGCATGGAAGATACATATTTTTTTAAAGCAAAATGCTCTTGTAGAGATTCAAATTACAATGTCAGGAATGAAAACTACAATGGATGGAAGTGAACACAGATTAGACATCACCAAAGAGAAGTTTCATAAATTTGAGACATCAGTGAACTACGTGAAAACTTCAAGCAGAAATAAGTCCCAAAAGAGGAAAAAAGAGAGACAGGAAAATATAAAGAGAATGGCCAAAACTTTTTAAATTGAAAGAAAACTATAACCCTACAAATCCAGAAGTGTCTTCTGGCTGGGAGAGAGAAAATTAAAGTATATTATTCTAATTTTCCTTTTTAAAAAAATGTCAATTGGTTTTTGGGGAACAGGTGGTCTTTGGTTACATGAATCAATTTTTTAGTGGTGGTTTCTGAGATTTTGGTGAACTCAAGCATCACACAAGCAGCATACACAATATCCAATCCATAGTCTTTTATCCCTCACCCCCCACAAACTTTGCCCCCAAGTCCCCAACCTCCATTGTATCATTGTTATGTTCTTGCATCCTCATAGCATAGTTCCCGCTTATGAGTAAGAACATATGGTGTTTGGTTTTTAATTTGTAATTTTCTTATGCCATATGTGACATGGCATAATATTTTTGAAGATGGACTGTGATCACTTAAAATCATATACTATAAATTGTAGTGCAACCACTGAGATAAAAAAAATAGTTATCGCTAATAAGCCATAAAAGGGAGATTAAAAATAAAAAACAAAAATTACTAGACTAATTGAGAAGAAAGCAGAAAAAGAAGAGAATGAAGAACTGCAGGGATCGATGGAAATCAAAAAGCATGATGACAGATAAACTTAACTGTATCAATAAGCACATTATAAATGAAACTGGCCTAAAAATCTCATTTAAAAGGCAGATTATCAGATTGGATAAAAATGCAAGAACCTACTACATGCTTCCTATATAAAAAAAACTTTAGGCCGGGTGCAGTGGTTCACGCCTATAATCCTAGTACATTGGGAGGCTGAGACAGGAGGATCACAGGTCAGGAGTTCAAGACCAGCCTAGCCAACATGGCAAAACCTGTCTCTACTAAAAATACAAAAAATTAGCTGGGTGTGGTGGCATGCAACTGTAACCCCCAGCTACTCAGGAGGCTGAGGCAGGAGAATCGCTTGAACCCAGGAGGCAGAAATTGCAGTAAGCCGAGGTTGCACCACTGCACTCCAGCCTGGGCAACAGAGTGAGACTCTGTTTCAAAAAAAAGAAGAAAAGAAAGAAAGAAAAGAAAAACACTTTAAATTTAAAAAGACAAATTGTTCAGAAAGACGTTAAAAGATATACCAGGTTAAGAGTTGACAAAAGAAGCCTGAGAAGAAATGGCTATGTTAACGCCAAAGTAAATTTCACAGCAAAAATATTTACCAGCTATAAACAGTCATTTCCTCATGAATTTCAAAAGTTGTTAATCAAGAACATATAATCTTAAGTGACTGTGTACCTAATAACAGCTTCAAAATATATGTGGCAAAAATTGATAGAACAAATAGACAAATTCGCAAGTACAGTCTGACATTTGAATATTACTTAGTAAGTGATTAAAACAAGGGAGCAGCAAAACAGCAAGAAGCAGGTAGACCTGAACAACACCATGCTTCTCTAGTACCCGGGGAGCACGTTCCAAAACACCCCACATTCTAGGTTCTGCAATCAAGCTTAGCAAAAGAACTAAGTCAGAAAAATTTAACTCATGCAAAGTATGTTCTCTGACCACAAAGCAATCAAATTAGAAATCAGTAACAAAATATCTCATCAAAATATTCAAATATTTTAAAACAAAGTAACACACATCTAAACAACCCTAGGTCAAAGACACGATGCAAAGAGAAATTAAGAGTATTGTGAAGGGAATGAAAATGCAAATACTAAGTATCAACATCTGTGGAACACAGCTACGACAGTACTTAAAATTTTTTTAGCACTTAATGTCTATATTAGAAGACTTTCAAGTCAATGGTCTTGACTTCTATCTTAAGCAAAAAGGAGGAGGAGGAGGGGAAAGAGGAGGAAGGAGGAGGAGGAGGGGAAAGAGGAGGGAGGAGGAGGAGGAGGAGGAGGAGGAGGAGGAGGAGGAGGAGGAGGAGGAGGAGGAGGAGGAGGAGGAGGAGGAAGCAGCAGCAGCAACAACAACAACTACTAAAAAAAGGAACAAATTAAACCCAAAGCAAGCAGAGGAAACGACATAATAAACATAGGCGGACTCCGGCGCGCCAGGCCCAACCGCAGCTTCTGGGCTTAAGCACCTCCACTTGCAGCGGCGATTCCGAGGCCACCTCCAGCAATGGCCTTTCCAAATCTGCAGAAAGTGCTCATCGGTGACAGCCTGGACCCTTGCTGCCCGAGGATCTTGCAAGATGGAGGGCTGCAGGTGGTGGAGAAGCAGAACCTTAGCAAAGAGGAGCTGATAGCCGAGCTGCAGTTCATGGGAACAGAGCTGAATGGAAAGACCCTGGGAATTCTGGGCCTGGGCAGGATTGGGAGGAAGGTGGCTACCAGGATGCAGTACTTTGGGATGAAGACCATAGGGTATGACCCCATCATTTCCCCAGAGGTCTCGGCCTCCTTTGGTGTTCAGCAGCTGCCCCTGGAGGAGATCTGGCCTCTCTGTGATTTCATCACTGCGCACACTCCTCTCCTGCCCTCCACCACAGGCTTAAAATTTTTTTTAGCACTTAATGTCTATATTAGAAGCTCAAGCCAGTAATCCCAGCACTTTGGGAGGCCGAGGTGGGTGGATCACGAGGTCAAGAGATTAAGACCATCCTGGTCAACATGGTGAAACCCCGTCTCTACTAAAAATACAAAAAATTAGCTGGGCATGGTGGCGCGTGCCTGTAATCCCAGCAACTCAGGAGGCTGAGGCAGGAGAATTGCCTGAACCCAGGAGGCGGAGGTTGCGGTGAGCCGAGATCGCGCCATTGCACTCCAGCCTGAGTAACAAGAGCGAAACTCCGTCTCAAAAAAAAAAAAGAGAAGAAGAAGAAACTAAAAAAAGAACAAATTAAACCCAAAGCAAACAGAGGAAATGACATAATAAACATAGGTGGAATCCGGCGCGCCAGGCCCAACTGCAGCTTCTCGGCTTAAGCACCTTTACTTGCAGCGGCGATTCCGAGGCCACCTCCAGCAATGGCCTTTGCAAATCTGTGGAAAGTGCTCATCGGTGACAGCCTGGACCCTTGCTACCGTAGGATCTTGCAAGATGGAGGGCTGCAGGTAGTGGAGAAGCAGAACCTTAGCAAAGAGGAGCTGATAGCCGAGCTGCAGTTCATGGGAACAGGGCTGAATGGAAAGATCCTGGGAATTCTGGGCCTGGGAGGGATTGGGAGGAAGGTGGCTACCCGGATGCAGTCCTTTGGGGTGAAGACCATAGGGTATGACCCCAACATTTTCTCAGAGGTCTTGGCCTCCTTTGGTGTTCAGTAGCTGCCCCTGGAGGAGATCTGGCCTCTCTGTGATTTCATCACTGTGCACACTCGTCTCCTGCCCTCCACGACAGGCTTATTGAACAATAGCACCTTTGTCCAGTGCAAGAAGGGGGTACGTGTGGTGAACTGCGCCCGCGGAGGCATCGTGGACGATGGCGCCCTGCTCTGGGCCCTGCAGTCGGGCCAGTGTGCTGGGGCTGCGCTGGACGTGTTTACCGAAGAGCCACCACAGGACTGAAACTTGGTGGACCATGAGAATATCATCAGCTGTCTCCACCTGGGCGCCAGCACCAAGGAGGCACAGAGCTGCCGTGGGGAGGAAATTGCTGTTCCGTTCGTGGACATGGTGAAGGGGAAATCTCTCACAGGGGTTGTAAATGCCCAGACCATTACCAGCGCCTTCTCTCCACACACCAAGCCTTGGATCGGTCTGGCAGAAGCTCTGGGGACACTGATGCAAGCCTGGGCTGGGTCTCCCAAAGGGATCATCCAGGTGATTACACCAGGAACATCCCTGAAGAATGCTGGGAACTGCCTAAGCCCTGTAGTCATCATCGGCCTCTTGAAGGAGGCTTCCAAGCAGGCGGATGTGAACTTGGTGAACGCCAAGCTGCTGGTGAAAGAGGCTGGCCTCAGTGTCACCACCTCCCACAGCCCGGCAGCACCAGGGGAGCAGGGCTTTGGGGAATGTCTCCTGGCCGTGGCCCTGGCAGGCACCCCTTACCAGGCTGCGGGTTTGGTCCAGGGCACCACACCTGTGCTGCAAGGGCTCAATGGAGCTGTCTTCAGGCCAGAAGTGCCTCTCTGCAGGGGCCTGCCCCTGCTCCTATTCTGGACTCAGGCTTCTGACCCTGCAATGCTGCCTACCATGATTGGCCTCCTGGCAGAGGCAGGCATGCGGCTGCTTTCCTATCAGACTTTACTGGTGTCAGATGGGGAGACCTGGCACATCATGGGCATCTCCTCCTTGCTGCCCAGCCTGGAAGCATGGAAGCAGCATGTGACTGAGGCCTTCCAGTTTCACTTCTAACCTTGGGGCTCATGGGTCCCTGCCTCTGGGGCTTTTCTGAAGAAACCTATCCACTGTGATCAACAGAGAGAGAAGATCCACATTCTTGGCCTGAACACACAGGCCTCTGACACTGCTTAAACAGTGCTCATCTGGCCCTATAGTACAGCAATAACCATCTAATAAAAACCCTACCAGCAAAAGAATAAAAGATAAACATATGCCATGGTTGACATTTGCATCTTCCCAGAACTTAAGTTTGTTGTTTATGCTGAAACTTAATCACAGAGGTGATGTTATCAGGAGTTGCGGCTTTGTGGAGGTGATTAGCACGTGGGAACCAAGCCCCCACCAAAGCGATTAGTGCTCTTATATAATAGACCAAAGAGAGCTCATTTACCCATCCTGCCATGTGAGGACACAGGGGGCAAAAAGGGATCTATGAACCCAGAATTGGTCCCTCACCAGACACCAAATCTGCATCACCTGGGTGTTGGACTTCTGTGAGAAATCTATTCTGTTGTTTATAAGCCACCCAGCCTATAGTGTTTTGTTACAGCAGCCGAACAGACCATAACATCAAAGATGAAACCAATAAAACAAACACAATAGGAAAAAAATCAATTACAACCAAACACTTTGAGGAGGTCAAAAAAAGTGATGAAACTCTCTAGCCAGGTGGTCATAGAAAAGAAGATGCAAATGACTAACTTCAGAAACATAGTCATACGGCATTGTATAGATTCGACAGACACTCAACGATTAGCAGTATAATAAGGTCAGCTTTATGTGACTAAATATGACAACTCTGATGAAACGGACACTTTCCTTGAAAAGTAAAAACTATGACAGTTCAATCAAGAAGGAATAACCTGGACTGTTCTATATCTATAAAAGAAAATAAAGCATAAGTAAAGCCTTCCTAGAAAGATAACTCCAGGCCCAGATAGCTATGTTCTGGTGAATTCTACCAAATATTTAATAAGTAATACAACAATTTTACATGGCTTCTCTCCTAGCCCTCAAAAGAAAAAAAAAATACAACTCATCCTATCACTCTAGCATTACCCTGAACCAAAATCTGACAGTGATATTACAAAAAAGAAAAACTTCCTCATGAACGTGGACATAAAAATTTAACCAATTTCTGAAGAAACCAAGATACCCTCCTTTAGGTGACAGAACCACCTCTGGTACAGTCATGCAATAATGAGCTCTCGTGTCATGGGAAGACATGAAGGAACCACAAAGGCATATTACCAAGTGAAATATGCAGTCTAAAGGCTGCACATTGTATAATACCAACTATAGGACATTTTAGAGAAGGCAAAACTATAGACAGTAAAAAAAAAATCAGTGGTAGCCAGGAGTTGGGGAAGGTGGGAAAAGTTGAACAGATGAAGCACAAAGGAGTTTCGAAACTCTGAAACTACTTTGGATAATACTACAATGATAAATACATGTCCTTATACCTTTGTCTAAATTCACAGCAGTTAAGACACCAAGACTGAACTCTAATATAAACTATGGACTTTGGGTGATTATGATATGTCAATTCAGGATCATCAATGAGATCAACTGTACCACTCTGGTGAGGGAGACTGATAATTGTGGAGGCTATGAACGTGTGTGGGGCAGGTAGTACAGGGATAATCTTTGTGCCTTACTTTCAGTTTTGCTGTGAAGCTAAAACTACTCTAAAAGATGGTCTTCTAAAAATTTCTAAATAAAATTTTGTCAAATCTAATACACTAGAAGGATAATACATCATAAACAAGTGAGGTTGATCCCAAAACACAAGGTTGGTTTGCCGTCAGTTATTCACCACATTAACAAACTAAAAGAGAAGAACCATCTGACCATCTCAGTAGACATAGGCATTTGGTAAAATACAACATTCATTCCTGATTTTTTAAAAAAATTTCCTCTTAGTAACTAAAGAATACAAGGGAAGGCCATCAGCATGATAAAGAGCATCTCTGATAAATCTACAACTAACATGCATCATGATGAAAAACTGAACGCTTTCCCTGTAAGATCAGGAACACAGGAATGTCTCCTTTCACTGTTTGAACAGCAGTGTACTGAAGCCAGCGCAGTTAGGCAAGAAAAGGAAATAAAAGCTATCTGGGTTGAAAGAAGAAGTAAAACTGTCCTTATTCACAATCATGATCACATAATAGGGACAGGTAAAATCCAACCTGTGGGGAAGCTTATTATTTTTACAAATAAAGTTTTACTGGAATGCAGCTGTGTTTTTTAAAATATATTTTATTGCACTTTAGGTTCTGGGGTACATGTGCAGAACATGCAGGATTGTTGCACAGGTACACATATGGCAATGTGGTCTGCTGTCTCCATCCCCCGTCACCTATATCTGGCATTTCTCCCCAGGTTATCCCTCCCCAACCTCTCTACCTGCACTGTCCCTCCCCTATTTGCCCCCAACAGACCCCAGAATGTGATGCTCCCCTCCCTGTGTCCATGTGTTCTCATTGTTCAACATCTGCCTATGAGAACATGTGGCATTTGATTTTCTATTCTTGCATCAGTTTGCTGAGAATGATGCCTTCCAGATTCACACACGTCCCTACAAAGGACACAAACTCATCATTTTTATGGCTGTATAGTATTCCATGGTGTATATGTGCCACATTTTCCTTGTCCCGTCTATCATTGATGGGCATTTGGGTTGGTTCTGCGTCTTTGCTATCGTAAACAGTGCTGCAATGAACGTACATGTGCATGTGTCTTTATAACAGAATGATTTAGAATCCTTTGGATATATACCCAATAATGGGATTGCTGGGTCAAATGGAATTTTTGTTTCTAGGTCCTTGAGGAAGCGCCACACTGTTTTCCCCAATGGTTGAACTAATTTACACTCCCACCAACAGTGTAAAAGTGTTCCTATTTCTCCTCATCCTCTCCAGCATCTGTTGTCTCCAGATTTTTTAATGATCGTCATTCTGAGTAGCATGAGATGGTATCTCAACGTGGTTTTGATTTGCATTTCTCTAATGACCAGTGACAATAAGCATTTTTTCATAGGTTTATTGGTCTCATATATGTCTTCTTTAGAAAAAGGTCTGTTCATATCCTTTGCCCACTTTTAAATGGGTTTGTTTTTTCTTGTAAATCTGTTTTAGTTCTTTGTAGATTCTGGATATTGGCCCTTTGTTAGATGGGTAGATTGCAAAAATTCTTCCCATTCTGTTGGTGGCTGGTTCACTCTAATGATTGTTTCTTTTGCTGTGTAGAAGCTCTGGAGTTTGATTAGGTCTCATTTGTCTATTTTGGCTTTTGGTATTTTAGACATGAAGTCCTTGCCTATGCCTATGTCCTAAATGGTTTTGCCTAGATTTTCTTCTAGGGTTTTTATGGTGTTACGTCTTATGTTTAAGTCTTTAATCCATCCGGAGTTAATTTTAGTGTAAAGTATCAGGAAAGGATCCCGTTTCTGCTTTCTGCACATGGCTAGCCAGTTTTCCCAACACCATTTATTAAACAGGGAATCCTTTCCCCATTGCTTGTTTTTGTTAGGTTTGTCAAAGATCAGATGGTTGTAGATGTGTGGTATTGCCTCCAAGGCCTCTGTTCTGTTCCATTGGTCTATATCTCTGCTTCGGTACCAGTACCATGCTTTGATTACTGTAGCCTTGTAGTATAGTTTGAAGTCAGATAGCATGATGCCTCCAGCTTTGCTCTTTTTGCTTAGAACTGACTTGGCTTTGCAGGGTCTCTTTTGGTTCCATATGAAGTTTAAGGTGTTTTTTTCCAGTTCTGTGAAGAGGCTGTCATAGGTAGCTTGATGGGGATAGCATTGAATTTGTGAATTACTTTGGGCAGTATGGACATTTTCACAATATTGATCCTTCCTAACCAGAAGCATGGAATGTTTTTCCATCTGTTTGTGTCCTCTCCTATTTCCTTGAGCAGTGGTTCATAGTTCTCCTTGAAGAGGTCCTTTACATCCTTTGTTAGTTGTATTCCTAGGTATTTGATTCTCTTTGTAGCAATTGTGAATGACAGTTCATTCTTGATTTGGCTCTCTGTTTGTTATTGGTGTATAGGAATGCTTGTGATTTCTGCACATTGATTTTGTAACCTGAGACTTTGCTGAAGAATCTTATCAGTAAGGAGATTTTGGGCTGAGACAATGGGGTCTTCTAAACATACAATCACGTCGTCTACAAATGGAGACAATATGACTTCCTCCTTTCCTATTTGAATATCATTTATTTCTTTTTCTTGCCTGATTGCTCTGGCTAGAACTTCCAATACTCTACTGAATAGGAGTGGTGAGAGAGGGCATCCTTGTCTAGTGCTAGATTTAAAAAAGAATGCTTCCAGTTTTGCCCATTCAGTATGATATTGGCTGTGGGTTTGTCATAAATAGCTTTTATTATTTTGAGATATGTTCCGCCGATACCTAGTTTATTCAGAGTTTTAACATTAAGGACTGTTGAATTTCGTTGAAGGCCTTCTCTGCACCTATTGAGATGATCATGTGGTTTCTGTCTTCGGTTCTGTTTATGTGGTGAATTATGTTTATAGATTTGAGTATGTTGAACCAGACTTGCATCCCTGGGATGAAGCCTACTTGATCATGGTGGATAAACTTTTTGATGTGCTGTTACAATCAGTTTACCAGTATTTTATTGAAGATTTTTGCTTCTATGTTCATCATGGATATTGGCCTGAAGTTTTCTTTTTGTGCTAAGTCTCTGCCAGGTTTTGGTATCAGGATGATGTTGGTCTCATAAGATAATTTGGGAAGGATTCCTTCTTTTTGGATTGTTTGCAATAATTTCAGAAGAAGTGGTACTAGCTCCTCTTTGTATGTCTAGTAGAATTCAGCTGTGAACCCATCTGGACCTGGGCTTTTTTTTTTGTTGGTAGGCTATTAATTGCTACCTCAACTTTAGACCTTGTTATTGGTCTATTCAGGGTTTTGACTTCTTCCTGGTTTAGGCCTGGAGGGTGCAAGTGTCCATGAATTTATCCATTTCTTCTAGGTTTACTGGTTTATGTGCACAGAGTTGTTTGCAGTAATCTCTGATGGTAGTTTGTATTTCTGTGGAATTGGTGGTAATATCCCCCTTTATTGTTTTTTGTTGCATCTATTTGATTCTTCTCTCTTTTTTTTTTATTCATCTGGCTAGTGGTCCATCTATTTTGTCAATCTTTTCAAAAAACTAGCTCCTGGATTTATTAATCTTTGAAGGTTTTTTTTTGTGTCTCTATCTCTTTCAGTTATGCTCTAATCTTAGTTATTTCTTGTCTTCTGCTAGCTTTTGAGTTTTTTGATCTTGCTCCTCTAGCTCTTTCAATTTTGATGACAGGGTGTCGATTTTAGATCTTTCCTTGATTCTCATGTGGGCATTTATTGCTATAAATTTTCCTCTAGATACTGCTTTAAATGTGTCCCAGAGATTCTGGTATGTTGTGTCTTCATTCTTGTTGGTTTTGAAGATCTTTATTTCTGCCTTCATTTCATTGTTTATCCAGTCCACATTCAAGAGCCAATTGTTTGGTTTCCATGAAGTTGTGCAGTTCTGAGTTAGTTTCTTAATCCTGAGTTCTAATTTGATTGCACTGTGGTCTGAAAGACTGTTATGATTTCCCTTCTTTTCCATTTGCTGAGGAGTGACTTACTTCCAATTATGTGGTCAGTTTTAGAGGTGTGATGTGGTGCTGAGAAGAATGTATATTCTACGGATTTGGGGTAGAGAGTTCAGTAAATGTCTGTTAGATTTGCTTGGTCCAGATCTGAGTTCAAGTCCTGGATATCCTTATTAATTTTCTGTCTCGTTGATCTGTCTAATATTGACACTAGAGTGTTAAAGTCTACCATTATTATTGTGTAGGGAGTCTAAGTCTCTTTGTAGGCCATTAATAACATGCTTTATGTATCTAGCTGCTCCTGTATTGGGTGCGTGTATATTTAGGCTCATTAGCTCTTCTTGTGGCATTGATCCTTTTTACCATTATGTAATGCCCTTCTTTGTCTCTTTTGATCTTTGTTGGTTTAAAGTCTATTTTATCAGAGACTAGGATTGCAACTCCTGCTTTTTTTTTTTCCTCTCCATTTGCTTGGTAAATCTTCCTCCATCCCTTTATTTTAAGCCTATGTGTATCCTTGCACATGAGATGGGTTTCCTGGATACAGCACACCAATGGTTTTTGACTTTTTATTCAATTTGCCAGTCTTTGTATTTTGATTGGGGCCTTTAGCCCATTTACATTTAAGGTTAATATTGTTATGTGTGAATTTGATACTACCATTTTGATCCTAGCTGGCTGTTTTGCCCATTAGTTGATGCAGTTTCTTCATTGCTTCAATGCTCTTTGCCATTTGGTACGTTTTTGGAGTAGCTGTTACTGGTTGTTCCTTTCTATGTTTAGTGCTTCTTTCAGATCTCTTGTAAGGCAGGCCTGGTGATGATGAAATCTCTGAGCAATTGCTCGTTCATAAAGGATTTTATTTCTCTATCGCTTACGAAGCTTAGTTTGGCTGGATCTGAAATTCTAGGTTGAAAGTTCTTTTCTTTAAGGATGTTGACTATTGGCCCCTACTCTTTTCTGGCTTGTAGGGTTTCTGCCGAGAGATCTGCTGAGTCTGATGGGCTTCCCTTTGTGGGTAACCTGACCTTTCTCTCTGCCTGCCCATAGCATTTTTTCCTTCATTTCAACCCTGGTGAATCTGATGATTATGTGCCTTGGGGTTGCTCTTCTTGAGGAATATCTTTGTGGTGTTCTCTGATTTCCTGGACTTGAATGTTGGCCTGCCTTGCTAAGTTGGGGAAGTTCTCCTGGATAATATCCTGAAGAGTGTTTTCCAGCTTGGATTCACTCACTCCATCACATTCAGGTACACCTATCAAACGTAGATTAGGTCTTTTCACATAATCCCATATTTCTTTTTTTTTTTTTAATTTTTTATTGGATTATAGGTTTTGGGGTACATGAGCAGAGCATGCAAGACAGTTGCGTAGGTACACACATGGCAGTGTGCTTTGCTTTTCTTCTCCCCTTCACCCACATTTGGCATTTCTCCCCAGGCTATCCCTCCCCACCTCCCCCTCCCACTGGCCCTCCCCTTTTCCCCCCAATAGACCCCAGTGTTTAGTACTCCCCTCCCTGTGTCCATGTGTTCTCATTTTTCATCACCCACCTATGAGTGAGAATATGCGGTGTTTCATTTTCTGTTCTTGTGTCAGTTTGCTGAGGATGATGTTTTCCAGATTCATCCATGTCCCTACAAATGTCACGAACTCATCATTTCTGATTGCTGCATAATATTCCATGGTGTATATGTGCCACATTTTTCCAATCCAGTCTATTATCAATGGGCATTTGGGTTGATTCCAGGTCTTTGCTATTGTAAACAGTGCTGCAATGAACATTCGTGTACATGTGTCCTTATAGTAGAACGATTTATAGTCTTTTGGATATATACCCAGTAATGGGATTGCTGGGTCAAATGGAATTTCTATTTCTAAGGCCTTGAGGAATCGCCACACTGTCTTCCACAATGGTTGAACTAATTTACACTCCCACCAACAGTGTAAAAGTGTTCCTTTTTCTCCACATCCTCTCCAGCATCTGTTGTCTCCAGATTTTTTAATGATCGCCATTCTAACTGGCGTGAGATGGTATCTCAATGTGGTTTTGATTTGCATCTCTCTGATGACCAGTGACGATGAGCATTTTTTCATATGATTGTTGGCCTCATATATGTCTTCTTTCGTAAAGTATCTGTTCATATCCTTTGCCCACTTTTGAATGGGCTTGTTTGTTTTTTTCCTGTAAATCTGCTTGAGTTGTTTGTAAATTCTGGATATCAGCCCTTTGTCAGATGGGTAGACTGCGAAAATTTTTTCCCATTCTGTTGGTTGCCGATCAACTCTAGTGACTGTTTCTTTTGCTGTGCAGAAGCTGTGGAGTTTCATTAGGTCCCATTTGTCTATTTTGGCTTTTGTTGCCAATGCTCTTGGTGTTTTGTTCATGAAGTCCTTGCCTACTCCTATGTCCTGGATAGTTTTGCCTAGATTTCCTTCTAGGGTTTTTATGGTGCCAGGTCTTATGTTTAAGTCTTTAATCCATCTGGAGTTAATTTTAGTGTAAGGTGTCAGGAAGGGGTCCAGTTTCTGCTTTCTGCACATGGCTAGCCAGTTTTCCCAACACCATTTGTTAAACATGGAATCCTTGCCCCATTGCTTGTTTTTGTCAGGTTTATCAAAGATTGTATAGTTGTATGTATGTTGTGTTGCCTCCGGTGCCTCTGTTTTGTTCCATTGGTCTATATCTCTGTTTTGGTACCAGTACCATGCTGTTTTGATTACTGTAGCCTTGTAGTCTAGTTTGAAATCCGGTAGTGTGATGCCCCCCGCTGTGTTCTTTTTGCTTAGAATTGACTTGGCTATGCGGGCTCTCTTTTGGTTCCATATGAAGTTCATGGTGGTTTTTTCCAGTTCTGTGAAGAAAGTCAATGGTAGCTTGATGGGGATAGCGTTGATTCTGTAAATTACTTTGGGCAGTATAGCCATTTTCACGATATTAATTCTTCCTAACCATGAACATGGAATGTTTCTCCATCTGTTTGTGTCCTCTCTGATTTCGTTGAGCAGTGGTTTGTAGTTCTCCTTGAAGAGGTCCCTTACGTTCCTTGTGAGTTGTATTCCAAGGTATTTTATTCTTTTTGTAGCAATTGCGAATGGCAGTTCGCTCTTGATTTGGCTTTCTTTAAGTCTGTTATTGGTGTAGACAAATGCTTGTGATTTTTGCACATTGATTTTATATCCTGAGACTTTGCTGAAGTTGTTTATCAGTTTCAGGAGTTTTTGGGCTGAGGCGATGGGGTCTTCTAGGTATACTATCATGTCGTCTGCAAATAGAGACAATTTGGCTTCCACCTTTCCTATTTGAATACCCTTTATTTCTTTTTCTTGCCTGATTGCTCTGGCTAGAACTTCCAGTACTATATTGAATAGGAGTGGTGAGAGAGGGCATCCTTGTCTAGTACCAGATTTCAAAGGGAATGCTTCCAGTTTTTGCCCATTCAGTATGATATTGGCTGTTGGTTTGTCATAAATAGCTTTTATTACTTTGAGATACGTTCCATCGATACCGAGTTTATTGAGGGTTTTTAGCATAAAGGGCTGTTGAATTTTGTCAAATGCCTTCTCTGCGTCAATTGAGATAATCATGTGGTTTTTGTTTTTGGTTCTGTTTATGTGGTGAATTATGTTGATAGACTTGCGTATGTTGAACCAGCCTTGCATCCCTGGGATGAATCCTACTTGATCATGATGAATAAGTTTTTTGATTTGCTGTTGCAATCGGCTTGCCAATATTTTATTGAAGATTTTTGCATCTATGTTCATCATGGATATTGGCCTGAAGTTTTCTTTTCTCGTTGGGTCTCTGCCGGGTTTTGGTATCAGGATGATGTTGGTCTCATAAAATGATTTGGGAAGGATTCCCTCTTTTTGGATTGTTTGAAATAGTTTTAGAAGGAATGGTACCAGCTCCTCCTTGTGTGTCTGGTAGAATTCGGCTGTGAACCCATCTGGACCTGGGCTTTTTTTGTGAGGTACGCTCTTAATTGCTGCCTCGACTTCTGCCCTTGTTATTGGTCTATTCATAGTTTCAGCTTCCTCCTGGTTTAGGCTTGGGAGGACACAGGAGTCCAGGAATTTATCCATTTCTTCCAGGTTTACTAGTTTATGTGCATAGAGTTGTTTGTAATATTCTCTGATGATGGTTTGAATTTCTGTGGAATCTGTGGTGATTTCCCCTTTATCATTTTTTATTGCATCTATTTGGTTGTTCTCTCTTTTATTTTTAATCAATCTGGCTAGTGGTCTGTCTATTTTGTTGATCTTTTCAAAAAACCAGTTCTTGGATTTATTGATTTTTTGAAGGGTTTTTCGTGTCTCAATCTCCTTCAGCTCAGCTCTGATCTTAGTAATTTCTTGTCTTCTGCTGGGTTTTGAGTTTTTTTGATCTTGCTCCTCTAGCTCTTTCAATTTTGACGATAGGGTGTCAATTTTGGATCTCTCCATTCTCCTCATATGGGCACTTATTGCTATATACTTTCCTCTAGAGACTGCTTTAAATGTGTCCCAGAGGTTCTGGCACGTTGTGTCTTCATTCTCATTGGTTTTGAAGAACTTCTTTATTTCTGCCTTCATTTCGTTGTTTACCCAGTCAACATTCAAGAGCCAGTTGTTCAGTTTCCATGAAGCTGTGCGGTTCTGGGTCGGTTTCTGAATTCTGAGTTCTAACTTGATTGCACTATGGTCTGAGAGGCTGTTTGTTATGATTTCAGTTGTTTTGCATTTGTTGAGCAGTGCTTTACTTCCAATTATGTGGTCAATTTTAGAGTAGGTGTGATGTGGTGCTGAGAAGAATGTGTATTCTGTGGATTTGGGGTGGAGAGTTCTGTAAATGTCCACCAGGTTTGCTTGCTCCAGGTCTGAGTTCAAGCCCTGGGTATCCTTGTTGATTTTCTGTCTGGTTGATCTGTCTAGTATTGACAGTGGAGTGTTAAAGTCTCCCACTATTATTGTGTGGGAGTCTAAGTCCTTCTGTAAGTCATTAAGAACTTGCCTTATGTATCTGGGTGCTCCTGTGTTGGGTCCATATATGTTTAGGATCGTTAGCTCTTCTTGTTGTATTGATCCTTTTACCATTATGTAATGGCCTTCTTTGTCTCTTTTGATCTTTGTTGCTTTAAAGTCTATTTTATCAGAGATGAGAATTGCAACTCCTGCTTTTTTTTGCTCTCCATTTGCTTGGTAAATCTTCCTCCATCCCTTTATTTTGAGCCTTTGTGTATCCTTGCATGTGAGATGGGTTTCCTGGATACAGCACACTGATGGGTTTTGGATTTTTATCCAATTTGCCAGTCTGTGTCTTTTGATTGGTGCATTTAGTCCATTTACATTTAGGGTTAATATTGTTATGTGTGAATTTGATACTGCCATTTTGATTCTAAGTGGCTGTTTTGCCTGTTAGTTGTTGTAGATTCTTCATTATGTTGAAGCTCTTTAGCATTCAGTGTGATTTTGGAATGGCTGGTACTGATTGATCCTTTCTATGTGTAGTGCCTCTTTTAGGAGCTCTTGTAAAGCAGGCCTGGTGGTGACAAAATCTCTGAGTACTTGCTTGTTCGCAAAGGATTTTATTTTTCCTTCACTTCTGAAGCTCAGTTTGGCTGGATATGAAATTCTGGGTTGAAAGTTCTTTTCTTTAAGAATATTGAATATTGGCCCCCACTCTCTTCTGGCTTGTAGTGTTTCTGCCGAGAGATCTGCTGTGAGTCTGATGGGCTTCCCTTTGTGGGTGACCTGACCTTTCTCTCTGGCTGCCCTTAGTATTCTCTCCTTTATTTCAACCCTGTTGAATCTGACGATTATGTGCCTTGGGGTTGCTCTTCTTGCGGAATATCTTTGTGGTGTTCTCTGTATTTCCTGCAATTGAGTGTTGGCTTGTCTTGCTAGGTGGGGGAAATTTTCCTGGATGATGCCCTGAAGAGTATTTTCCAGCTGGGATTCATTCTCTTCGTCCCCTTCTGGTACACCTATCAAACGTAGGTTAGGTCTTTTCACATAGTCCCACATTTCTTGGAGACTTTGTTCATTCCTTTTTGCGCTTTTTTCTCTGATCTTGGTTTCTCGTTTCATTTCATTGAGTTGGTCTTCGACTTCTGATATTCTTTCTTCTGCTTGGTCAATTCGGCTATTGAAACTTGCGTTTGCTTCGCGAAGTTCTCGTATTGTGTTTTTCAGCTCCTTTAATTCATTCATATTCCTCTCTAAGGTATCCATTCTTGTTATCATTTCCTCGAATCTTTTTTCAAATCTTTTTTCAAGGTTCTTAGTTTCTTTGCATTGATTTAATACATGATCTTTTAGCTCACAAAAGTTTCTCATTATCCATCTTCTGAAGTCTAATTCCGTCATTTCGTCACAGTCATTCTCCGTCCAGCTTTGTTCCCTTGCTGGTGAGGAGTTTTGGTCCTTTCTAGGAGGCGATGTGTTCTGGTTTCGGGTGTTTTCCTCCTTTTTGCGCTGGTTTCTTCCCATCTTTGTGGATTTGTCCTCTGGTCGTCTGCGTAGTTGCTGACTTTTCGTTTGGGTCTCTGAGTGGACACCCAGAATGTTGATGATGAAGTATTTCTGTTGCTTGGTTTTCCTTCTACCAGTCTAGCCCCTTCGCTGTATGACTGTTGAGGTCCGCTCCAGACCCTGCTTGTCTGGGGTGCACCTCTAGTAGCCGTGGCACAGCAAGGGATGCTACCAGTTTCTTTTTCTGCTCTCTTTGTCCCAGGATGATGCCTGCCTAATGACAGTCTTTTGCATATAGAGGGGTCAGGGAGCTGCTTGAGGAGACAGTTTGTACTTTATAGGAGTTTAATTGCTGAGCTGTGCACTCTGTTGTTCATTTAGGGCTGTTAGGCTGCTATACATAATCCCATATTTCTTGGAGGCTTTGTTCATTTCTTTTTACTCTTTTTTCTCTAATCTTGCCTTCTCATTTTATTTCATTGAGTTGATCTTCAATCTCTGTTATCCTTTCTTCTGCTTGGTCGATTGGGCTATTGAAACTTGTATATGCCTCACGAAGTTCTCGTGTGGTGTTTTTCAGCTCCATCAAGTCATTTATGTTCTCTAAGCTGTTTATTCTCGTTAGCGTTTTGTCTAACATTTTTTCAAGATTCTTAGTTTCTTTGCATTGGGTTAAAACATGTTCTTTTAGCTCAAATAAGTTTATTATTACCTACTTTCTGAAGCCTGTTTCTGTCAATTCATCAGACTCATTCTCCATCCAGCTTTGTTCCCTTGCTGGTGAGCAGTTGTGATCCGTTGGAGGAGGAGAGGGGTTCTGATTTTGGATATTTTCATCTTTTTTTGTGCTTGTTTCTTCCCATCTTTGTGGATTTATCTACCTGTGGTCTTTGTAGTTGGTGACTTTTAGATGGGGGTCTCTGAGTGGACATCCTTTTTGTTGATGATGAAGTTATTTCTTTCTGTTTTTTAGTTTTCCTTCTAACAGGCCCCTCTGCTGTAGGACTGCTGGAAGTCCACTCCAGACCCTGTTTGCCTGAGGATCACCTGTGGTGGCCTCTGCATTCTCACTGAGAACTGCACTCCAGAGCTGTTCCTATTTGGCCATCTTGAAGAACAGTCACAGCTGTGCTTTTTAACATATGCATTGTCTACAGCTGGTCTCATACTACAATGGCAGAGTTGATTGGCTGTGACAGAGGCCATTTTGCCACAAGTTAGTTTCAAAATGAAAAGGTCTGACAACCTTTGGTGTATGTATAAAAGCTGATTGACTCAAATCTCAATTTTAAATGTTCATAAGCTACCCCAATTGGAAAAGACAGTTCACCAAAGAAGATATACAGGCAGCAAATAAGCCCAAACAGGATGTTCAACATTATTAGTCCTTAGAGTAATGCACATTAAAACCATAATGATATGAATACATATCCATTATAATGGCTGAAATTTAAAAATTAAAAAAACAGCAATAATAAGATCTTGAGATGCTACAGAACAAGAAATGTGATATACCTCTGGTTGGAATGGAAAATCAATTCAAATACCTTGGGAAACAATTCAGCAGTTTCTTAATAAAGAAATACAAAGGGACAGGAAAAGACTTTGATGGATTATCAACATGTTAACTCTCTTGATTATGGTGATGGTTTCTCATATCTATACAATTGTACATTTTATATATGTGCAGTCTATAGTGTGTCAGTTATACCTCACTGAAACTATCGACTGCTGGAACAATCATCTAAGACACTGGGTGGGACACAGAGAAAGAGAAGGGTAAAAACGATGCAGGATAAAGCTAGACGATTCAGATCTCTAACCTTATAGCAATGAGTAGAAGAAGCTGAGTTATAAGCAAAGGAATAACATGATCAGATCCAAATATTTAAAAACATATAGTTATGATTGCAGAGTAGACCATGGTTTTAGGAGATAGGGTATTAGGGAAAAGAGTTCTATGATTCCTAAGATTCCTGTAGCATTCCAGGTGGACAAAAATGGTAACCTGACATTGGGGGAAGGCACAGGAGAGAAACAGAGCCAACAAAAAGACTGGGAGTGCCATTCACACCGAGAAAAGTACAGTGGAGTTATCATAGCTCTTTGGTGTACAGTATACATTTGTTCTCTTTTTATTTTAACACTGAGCATATTTCTGAGATGAGCTTCACTATCATGCATCAGTTCTCAGCAATGTATACACACATTACTGCAGGACACATTAAAAGGCCTTGCATTTATGCAATGGTCCTACCTTTACACTTCATTCTAAGTTGTTCAATCTGCAACAAAATATTCTTATAGGAAGAGTCAGACAACTCGCATTGTGAGTCTGTTTCAGATGGTTGCATTGAGTCAGCAAAGTCAGCCTCAAAATGTATTTGGTTTTTGACCTATAAGATAAATAATACTGTTTCACAATGTCCTAGAAAGATTTATCACATATGCTAAATGTACAGAAGTAGTATTTCTCCATTGTGTTCTTTTTTTTGTATGAGCAAAAACACAGGTACTTCTTAAAGAAACAGACTGTTCTTAGAAGATACAGTAATCAATGGCTGTTTTTTTCATCACTTTTTCTAAGCAAACAGCTTTATAACAAAACATTCTTTTTTTCCACCTTACCTTTTAGAATGTTTTTTTAAAATAATATTTTAGATCATTTACTTTTTTTACAATACCTGGTTCTTTTCAGTAGATGTTTTACTTTCAGCCCTGAAAAAGAAACAATTCCTATTAGAAAAATAGCAAAGACGTAAAATATAAAGAATATCTAATACTATTGTTTTATCATATAAAATATCTGCATTTGTATTACTTCTGCTATTCATCAAGTGCACAGGCAATTTTTTTTACAGGTAATGCAAAATACAGTAATTTTCTACAATGAACATTAAATTATAAACATAAACATTGACATTAAGGAATAAAGAAATCTACTACTACCCCAAATAATTAAATTTAGGTCCAGCTTTCTGAGATCAAAACCAAAATAAAAAAACATGTTACCTGCATTATGTAATAAAAAGATATACATCAAGTTCTTCTCATTGTTGTCCTTTTCAATAAAAACAGTGTTTACAGGCCCTAAAACCTATTTGGAAAATATTACTCACATTCTTTTTTTTTTTTTTTGAGACGGAGTTTTGCTCTTGTTACCCAGGCTGGAGTGCAATGGCACAATCTTGGCTCGCCGCAACCTCCGCCTCCTAGGTTCAGGCAATTCTCCTGCCCCAGCCTCCCGAGTAGCTGGGATTACAGGCATGTGCCACCGTGCCCAGCTAATTTTTTGTATTTTTAGTAGAGATGGGGTTTCACCATGTTGACCAGGATGATCTCAATCTCTTGACCTCGTGATCCACCCACCTTGGCCTCCCAAAGTGCTGGGATTACAGGTGTGAGCCACCGCGCCCAGCCTACTCACATTCTTATATAAGGGAAATCCCTTTTTTAATGATGATATTAGTTAGCTTTTTCTGGACTTACTATGCAGGTACTATGCATCATGCATCATTCTAAGCACTGTCCATGTATCAAACTCATATAATCCTTTTAACAGTGTGAGGTTGGTAACACTATGAGGTTGGTAACGTATTAGGTATTTTATAAAGAAAGAAAATAGGCACAGAAAGACCCCATGACTCTCCTCAGCCGATACAGTTGGCCAGTAGCAGACCCAGCACTCAAACCCAAGAATTCCACCTCAAAAACATGTGTTTCATGAGATGCTGTGAAGGTAAGCTTTATTTTCATTTTCAAGTGTTTTAAAGAGATATAACAGCAAATTAATCCACACTGTCATTCCATTTCTAACTATAAATAATAATTTCAGAATTTTGCAATTTCTTCTGATAAACTATACAGAGGCAAGTTTGGAAGCCTACGTTCAAAAACTAAAAATCATTTTTAATGAAATTCATCAACAGGCATTCCTTCATGTATTCACCCATTTATTTGCACATTTAACAAATAAATACTAATTAAGCACACAATACATCCTGATGGCAATGCTGGTCCAGGGAAACATGGTGTTTTGATACTTTAGAACTTTAGAATCCATTGTGGGTCAACTTGATTAAAATTTTTTTAAACTCAGAAGTAATAATCTGTGATAGACTGTCAACAATTAGTTTTTCTAAAGTACTTGAACAAAAACCTCCCCTTCTCCCCAGAATCTAAACAACTCTAAAGTTGATACGCCTGGCATTTTAGAGTACCTTAGTAAATCATACCTATTCATCAAGGGATGTTTAAATTCTGTTAGTATGGCCCAAGTGTTCGCATGTTTATTATTTCACAATTAAAAAAAATCTGTACATAACAGTTTGAATTTTAGTTCACATTTACATGCTCAGTTAGACTAATGTTACATTTCTGAAGCAATGCTGAAGGAACAACTCTTACCATAAAACTCTACATGAATAAACATTTTAAGGACAATTAGTTGCTAAAAGCCTATAAAAGATAATGAGTCGAGCTTTCAAGCACTGAGACATGCAAACAAAACTAAATCTCATAAACATGTGCTTCTTTCCTGATCATTGCCAGCATCATACAAACACACTCTAAAAGCTTCTATTTTAAAATAAAAAAGAAAGAAAAGTCCCTGAATTCCATATTCTTCTTCAGTTATCACCCGTTTCTCTACTCTCTTTCCCAGTAAACATTTCCCCAAGGGGTGTCTATGCTTATCCATGATAGTCAGGGTTCCACAGCAATTATTTATTGAAACTGCTCCTTGTCAAAGTCACCAACCCTCAGAATAATCGGTCTTTCAGCGTTGATAGTTGAGTATCCTCTAGCTTTGGCAGTCTACACTATTCCATTTCCAGAAAAAGTAACCACTGCAAATGTTCCTTCTCAGAGAAATAAAGAACATTTAAATTTCACCTCCTTTCATCCTCATCTACTTCACTTAAACCACTGTCATCATCTACTTGCAGCAGACCATGAGTTACTAAATTAGCCTTCTCAAACATTGGTGTAATCACATTATTGTGAGGTCCATTTTTTATTTTCATTTTTCTTTACTTCCTTCATATGTAATACAGAACCACAACTTTAAAAAAATCTGGCCAGGTGCAGTGGCTCATGCCTATAATCCCAGCACTTTGGGAGGTCGAGGCAAGTAGATCATGAGGTCAGGAGATCGAGACCATCCTAGCCATGGTGAAACCCTGTATCCACTAAAATACAAAATCATTAGCCAGGCATGGTGGCATGCACCTCTGGTCCCAGCTACTCAGGAGGCTGAGGCAGGGGAATCACTCAAATCCAGGAGATGGAGGCTGCAGTGAGCCGAGATTGGGCCACTGCACTCCAGCCTGGCAAAAGAGCAAGACTCTGTCTCAAAAAAAAAAAAAAAAATCTATAAAAAGCCAATGTTTTATAATAATTTTGATAACAAATAAAAAACAATAAAATTCCAACTCTTCCCTATCTCAATTCATTAATTTAAAAAAACAGTTATGAATTACCAACATATAAAAATATATATATTTCCTGCCTCAGAAAACAAGTAATACACAATTATGATACAATGTGTTGTTTAAGAGGTGATATATAAAAAATTATATTTTAGCACAAGAAAGGCTTTACAGAAGAGGCAAAATAGGAGCTCACCAGGGAAAAATAGAGAAAACGACTCCACTCAGAGAACAGAATGAGAGCACGAAGATTAGTCCCATGGAGTCTAGGTGATTCCTAGGAACTTGAAAGGAAGAGTGTAAAACACAAGGAAACTAAGAATGGAAAATGAATGCTACATCAGACAGCTGGAGCATACAGACAATGACTCTTAGACATGAAACTCATAATTAGATCTGTTCTATGTTTTGGGTTTTGTTTTTAAATAGAATAATATTTAAACAGTTTAAACAAGGTTTTAAAAATAACAGGCACAAATTACATTAAAGAAATCAGAAAAATGTCTTGGGAAGAAAAAAATCTTACTGTTAAAATTCCTAAATGTCAGTGTATACAGTTCAAAAATAGCAATATTTTTGTTAGTTACAGAAGTTTGTTTGAAAATAATTTGGTAAATTTTCTATATGTTTAGTCTAGTTTTTTTTTTTTTTTTTGAGACGGAGTTTTGCTCTTGTTACCCAGGCTGGAGTGCAATGGCATGATTTTGGCTCACTGCAACCTCTGCGTCTTGGGTTCAGGCAATTCTCTTGCCTCAGCCTGCCGAGTAGCTGGGACCACAGGCACACGCCACCATGCCCAGCTAATTTTTGTATTTATAGTAGAGATGGGGTTTCACCAGGATGGTCTCGATCTCTTGACCTCGTGATCCACCCACCTCGGCCTCCACCTGCCTCGGCCTCCCAAAGTGCTGGGATTACAGGCGTGAGCCACCGTGCCCGGCCCATAGCCTAGTTTTTAAATCTTAACACAGAAAGCTGAATTTGCCAGCTGAAAATTATAATGCCTTTTTTTTTTAATGAAGTAAACACATAGCATCACTGCCATTGCATGGAACAGAAAGTGAACAACAACAACAAAATAGATTAAGGAATAAAAAAAAGTATCACTATCATATAGCTATACACATTAACAAAGAGACAAACATTTACCACTGAAGATTATGTTAGGAGTTTAGCAGAAGCCTCTGAAAATACCAAAAACTGAAACAAAACTAATAATTGCTGTTTGTTTTTAACTATGTAGAGAACTCTGGTTAAAACTAATCAAAAAAAAAAAAGAGACAGTAATCTTGCTGAGACCAATTATTAAACAATTCCTCTTGACCCATAGTCCAAATTAATTACATAGTTCTGGAATATGAAATCACTTTCATTTTGGACATAGTTGATGGAAGGCAACTTTTAAACAGAAAACTGCAGTTTAAAGTTGCCTCAGCCTTAGGAAAGAACTGACCCGAAGCACGGTAGTAACAAGCAACCACCCACAGCCAGTTCTAAATACAGTCAATCAATCAACCAGTATCAATGTGGGCCACTTGCTTCTGAAAGACAGGCGATCAAACACAAACTTACTCCAATCCACAAGCCTGGGAGTGCTGACCAACCCACAGCAGCCTCCCTCACATAGCCATGTTTCTCCAGACTCTCTTATGCCCTGAGAGTCTGCCAATCCTTCAAGTCCACTCCTCCCAATACCCTATGTAAGAGCCACAGCTGCTCAGAGTGCCTGATCAGCACAGCTCTCTGGTACAAAGCAATACATTCCGACTTGGTCTTTTAACTTCAAATACTGAAGGTTCCTAATTGCTTGGAAACAATTTTTAAGTCCATTAAATTTACCACCCTTATATTTTTTTCTTTATAAATTACCAGTGAAGTTTGTAATTCCTTTGATTCATTTTATCATAAGTAAAACTATCATGATTATGACTAAAACAGTAAATACTGAGTAAACATAATATTAAGCTTTAGTCTCTAAATGGAAAACTATTAATATAAAGAATGCAGCCTATTACAAAGAGCTAAAAAAAAATCCAAAAAGGAATATAATTGCCAAGCAAAAGTGTTAGAATGAACCCATGTCAAACCTTTCTTCATTTCTTTTTTTTTTGAGACAGACTCTCACTCTGTCACCAGGCGCCAGGCTGGAGTGCAGTGGCACGACCTCAGCTCACTGCAATCTCCGCCTCCTGGGTTCAAGCAATTCTCCTGCCCCAGCCTCCCTAGTAGCCGGGACTACAGGCACGTGCTACCACGCCCAGCTAATTTTTTTTGTATTTTTAGTAGAAGACGGGGTTTCACCATGTTGACCAGGATGGTCTCGATCTCTTGACCTCGTGATCCACCTGCCTCAGCCTCCCAAAGTTCTGGGATTACAAGCATGAGCCACTGTGCTCGGTCTTTCTTTCTTTTCTTTTCTTTTTTCTTTTTTTTTTTTTTTTACATGAGAATCAGTCTAATGTTTTTAAAATACACCAAAGGGTAAACTTCACTTGCTCATTTAGTAAGTATTTGTTGAGTAGCTACTTACTGCATGCTAGGCCCTTTTCTAGGCACACAGGATATGGTAGAGAACAACAAAAATCCTACTCATGAGTGAAATAAACACACAATGACAGTAGATAGATTCGGCAAATATATAATGTTAGAGGGAAAAACTGAAGCAGGAAAATGAAATGTTTACAGGTTTGAGAGGAGGAGTGGTGGGAATTTTAGGATGGCCAGAAAAGTCCTGACTGGGAAAGGGGCTTTTAAGTAGAGAACTGAAGGAGTGGAAAGAGAAAGCCAGGAGGCTATCTGAGGAAAAGGCATCCCAGACACAGGGAACTGCCTGGTACAGAGGTATGCCTGGAGTGTTTAAGCAAGAGTGATATATAAGAAAGAGCAAGACGTTCAGCATGGCTGAAGCAGAGCAAAGGGAGTAAGAAACAGAAATTTAAGTTGAGAGAGGGGCATTAGGAGGAACCCTGACACATACTCAGAGTGAAAGGGGAGCAATCAGATGGGTCTGAGGAGCGGAATGACATCATCTGACTTATGTTTTAAAGACAGCCACTGAGTTAACGATTGATGAAAAGAAGATTCTTTTAAGAAAACAGAAAGACCAATTAACAGTCTATTACTTGCATCTACACAGCAGATGGTGGTGACTTGGACATGGAAGATACAACTGGCTCCTGGATATATTCTTCAGGTACTCCTGACAAGATCTGCTGACAGATTAGACATGAGGTGTCAGAGAGAGAGGTGAGTCAAGGATGACGCTTTAGTTTCTAGCAGAGCAACTGCAAGAGTGCCATGAATGCAAGTAGGAAAGACTATGTGAGGGGCAGGTATGAGAAAGAACACTGGTACCCCAATATTGGACCTGGTAAGATTGTGATACCCAACAGTTTGTGATCAACCAAACAGAGATGCCAGGTTAGTACAGAAGTCTGGAATTAAGGAGAGAGATCGAGGCAGGAGACACGCATTTGGAAATCATTAGCACACTCAAGGTGGTAAGCCACGAGAAAGAAGATTGAGGACTGAGCCCCGGGACACATCAATGTGTAAAATGTGGGATATGAGAAGAAACCAAAACAGATTATGACAGATGGACTAGAAAGGCAGGAAGAAACGCCAGGTGAGTAAGGAAGATCCTGAAAGCCAAGTGAAGACACTGCTATGGAGGAGAGAGAGGTTTCCACCAGGTCCAATATCGCTGACAGGTTAAATAAAATGAGGTCTAAGAAACAATGTCTAGATTTGCTGAAGTGCAAATCAGTGGTAAACTGAGAACAACAATCCTGGAAGAGCGGTGGGAGTGAAAATTACTGGTGTCAGCTCAAGAGTGAATGGACAGGAAATCTAAATCCATGAGTATAAACCATTCCTTTAAGACCAACATACCTAGGGACATGATGTAGATGACCTTATTTTCTTTTTGTTTAGCTGTATTTTTCAATTCTTATATTACTATATAGTATATTTTTACCCTTTAAAAGTTTTTAAAATTATGTCTATATGGTATTTTTGCAATGCCAGATCAAGGTATTGAATAAAAAATTCATGAAGTTGTAGAACCAAAAGATTGAACTTTTCTAGATTACATAAGCTGATGATCATTGTGCTCATGCTTATACATAAAGATCCAGGAAGACTAAAAGTTTCAGAAGAAGCATTTCTTGCTTGATAAAAATCCAACTCTAGAATATGTTATACTCATCAAATATACAAAAACAATAGTCAAAATACAGAATTCTATTAACAGGAATAAAAGGGGACAAATGCAGAAAATAGTCTTATTTTGTAAACCAAATTTGTTGAAATTATATGAAGCCACTGTTGAAAAATATGGTGTGCTACCTACTGAAATATATTATCTTTTAAAAGCAAGGATAATGGCATGCATGTAGGGCACCTTTAAAAAGAGGATTCACTGCATAAGAGCACCTTGGTTTTAGCACAAGGGTCAGCAAATTGGCGCTTGTGGGCCAAATCCAGACCGCTGCCCGTTTCACGAGGAAATTTCCTTGAAACACACTCACTTTATAATCCACAAAGCCTGCAATATTTACTAACTGGCTCTTTACAAAAAGGGCTGTCTAACTCTTGGTTCAGTACATCTAAGATCCTCTGATGTATTTTAGCAAGTTTTACCCGATATACTGAAACACTTATGTGGAATATGAATCCCCTTGTGCAATCCCTTAGCAATATACAGATTAATTTGAGGGTCTGGTATTTCAGCACCCACACACTGAGAAAAAAAAACAAAAATTTAATAACTAGCAGTTCTGTTGCTAACAAGGTACGGTGTCAGTGTAGCATGTAGCTAGCTTCCTGTTGTAACTGAGCAGGTATTACGAGAATTTCAACAAAACTGGCTTAAGATGTGTCACCAAACTAAATGCTTTAAATACACTTTGTGAAATAATCAGGACACTCTAGATCTAAGAACTTCATTTATTAAAATGACTGCATACTACATGATTTTCCAGCTATGACAATTGTACTATTTCCTTATTGCTAAGGATTTAGCCTATCTCCAACTTTTTGATATTAAAATGCTATAATAAATATCTTTATACATAAGTACATATGGAACACATATAAGTAACCTTAACGTACATATGTCATACTTACGACATATTTACCCATTAGCCTGTCGTATATTATATACTACATGTAATAAATGTCCTTAATGCATATGTGTATGTGTTTACACAAGTAATATTTTCCTCTGGGCTCTCATCCCAAAGGTGAAGCCGTTAAACGAGTGACATGTTTGAAATTTTGATGCATGCTACTAAACTACCCTGCAAAAAGGATTTGCCAATTTCATTTAACAACTGTGTATGAAAATGCCTTTTTCCTCATATTTGCCAATGCTTCCTATTTTTATAAATAAAAATATGATTGGAAAACATGGCATCTCATTGTTAATTTTCATTTTTCTGATAACTGAAAAAGGCTAATATCCTAGTAAAAGTATAAAATTTGTTCAGCATGAATATTAGCCAAAATTAGAATTCATGTCCTAGCACATAATTGTCTTTTTAATGGAGTTTTGCTTTTGTTGCCCAGGCTGGAGTGCAATGGCGCAATCTTGGCTCACTGCAACCTCCACCTTCTGGGTTCAAGTGATTCTCCTGCCTCAGCCTCCCGAATAGCTGGGATTGCAGGTATATACCACCACACTCAGCTAATTTTGTATTTTTATTTGAGATGGGGTTTCTCTGTGTTGGTCAGGCTGGTCTCGAACTCCCAACCTCAGGTGATTTGCCCGCCTCAGCCTCCCAAAATGCTGGGATTCCAGGCCTGAGCCACCATTCCCACCCAATTGTCTCCTGTTAAGTGTTGCTATAGGCTTACCTGTCATGCACTTCATTCTCCTTCCTAGGAAACTGCTGATTAAGTCCATTATCATCACTGCCAGCAGCGGCACCGTCAGGTAGGCTTCCGGATAACTCCGTGTCATCACTTGTGTGCTGCTTCATTTCTTCTTCGACCTTGAGTGAAAGTTTGATGTTAAGGATGATTGCTATTACTTTATTCAATACAAAGAATTTTGTTCTGTTTTCATTGATTTCATCACTTGACTCAGTTTACTTATCACAATTTTAGTCATTAAAATACTTTGTGCTTACTTTATCATATCTAAAACTATAATAGAATTATAATTATTATAATTGTATCATTAACCGTTTTGTAAAGTCAGCTTTATTTCTGTTTCTATCAATGAGACAGAATTTTCCAAAATTTCAACAAGTGCCCTTCTTAATTTTGTGCTTTTATTCCCAACCACACTTCACTATGTATTATGAATTTTTACCTCATTTGACTGGCACAAAGACATAAATAAGAAGACAAAGACACAAAGCATGTCTTTTCTTCTGTCTTCACCACCTGGCTTCAACATTAACAGCCAGACTGAGAGGATGTGACACTGTGGGGCTTCAGGAACAGAAAGGAAGCTTTCTCTTTTCTGCACTAAGCTATTCTTTTCCGCCATTAACTTTTGTCATTTTTTTTTTCATTTGAATCCTGGGATGCCAAAGCTCACTGAAATACAAGTCTGCCTCAATACAAAAAGCAGAGTGAAACTGCTAAGCTGCCAGTGTGGAATTATGGAAATGAGATGCTTCCCAAATTTCACATTCAATAGCCATAAAAGTTTGTAGCTGGAGGATATACAGGATAAGACTCTACTTGAGCAGCCAGCCCGGCTGCCCGCATCAGTCCTCAGCAACCCGCCAGAGGCGCCCAGCATGAGTGAGATTGCGCACATCCAGACCCGCCAGTGCGGCAACCAGATCGGGGCCAAGTTCTGGGAAGTCATCAGTGATGAGCATGGCATAGACCCCAGTGGCAACTATGTGGGCGACTCTGACTTGCAGCTGGAGTGGATCAGCGTCTACTACAATGAGGCATCTTCTCACAAATATGTGCCTCGGGCCATCCTGGTGGACCTGGAGCCTGGAACCATGGACAGCGCCTGCCCTGGAGCCTTCGGACATCTTTTCAGGCCTGACAACTTCATCTTCGGTCAGAGTGGGGCCGGCAACAACTGGGCCAAGGGCCACTACACGGAGGGTGCGGAGCTGGTGGATTCGGCCCTAGACGTCGTGCGGAAGGAGTGTGAAAACTGCGACTGCCTGCAGGGCTTCCAGCTGACCAACTCGCTTGGCGGGGGCATAGGCTCTGGCATGGGCACGCTGCTCATCAGCAAGGTACACCAGGAGTACCCCGACCGCATCATGAACACCTTCAGCGTGGTGCCCTAGTCCAAAGTGTCCGACACAGTGGTGGAGCCTTACAACGCCACGCTGCCCATCCACCAGCTGGTGGAGAACACGGATGAGACCTACTGCATCGACAACAAGACGCTCTACGACGTCGGCTTCCGCACCCTCAAGCTGGCCACGCCCACCTACGGGGACTTCAATCACCTGGTGTCGGCCACCATGAGCTGGGTGACCACCTCGCTGCGCTTCCCAGGGCAGCTCAACGCCGATCTGTGCAAGCTGGCGGTGAACATGGTGCCCTTCCCCCGCCTGCACTTCTTCATGCCCAACTTTGCGCCCCTACGGCCCAGGGCAGCCAGTAGTACCAGGCCCTGACCGTGTCCGAGCTCACCCAGCAGATATTTGACGCCAAGAACATGATAGCCGCCTGCTACCCACGCCATGGCCGCTACCTGACCGTGGCCACTGTGTTCCGGGGCCGCATGTCCATGAAGGAGGTGGACGAGCAGATGCTGGCCATCCAGAGCAAGAACAGCAGCTACTTCGTGGAGTGGATCCCCAACAATGTGTGCGACATCCCACCCCACGGCCTCAAGATGTCCTCCACCTTCATTGGCAACAGCACTGCCATCCAGGAGCTGTTCAAGCTCATCTTTGAGCAGTTCACAGCCATGTTCCAGCGCAAGGCCTTCCTGCACTGGTACACGGGCGGGGGCATGGACGAGATGGAGTTCACTGAGGCCGAGAGCAACATGAACGACCTGGTGTCCGAGTACCAGCAGTACTAGGACTCCACGGCCGAGGAGGAGGGCGAGAGGTATGAAGACTAGGACGAGGAGTCAGAGGCCCAGGGCCCGAAGTGAAGGTGCTTGCAGCTGGCATGAGGGGCAGGTGGCGGCCAGGGCCAATGCCAGCAGTACCTGACCCCCAGAGCCATCTTGCTGCCACCCCTGCTATCCCCCCACCCTCAGGCTCCCGTGCCGCCTTCTGCAGTATTTACAGCCTCCTCCTCCCCACCCAGGCCACCTGTGTGCTGCTCCTGTCTGTTTTATTGCAGCTCCTGGCCTGATGTTTTACGGTTTTGTTTATTACTGGTTTGTGTTTATATTTTTGGGGATACTTAATAAATCTATTGCTGTCAGATACAAAAAAAAAAAAAGAATCTACTTTAGCCCACTATCTATTGATAACTGGAACAAAGCCAAAAAAGATTTGGGCTATCTTAAATTATTAAAGCAAAGAAAACAGTATTAAACCAGAAATTTAGATTTAATTTAAATGTTTACACACCTGCGTCTGCTTATTTTCACATCCGTTAAGTCTTTCTTCCTCTTCCTCTGATGGCAGCTCCAAGTCTTGTTCTTCTACGAAATCCAAATGTTTAGTTAAACTACTTAGAAGTTAGATAAAAGAGAGTCTTTACAAAAATGGATTTTAAATTACATTTCATTTTATTTCATAAATTGAGAGTTTAAATGAAGCTTGATCTTTAGTGGAATACTTCCTTCTTTAAGAAATATTTCCAATTCTCCAACACTTCAACAAACCTTTTTGTGGGAGACACTAGATGCCACCAGGTTAAAGAAATACAATCATGTCGAAGATTCACTAACAGGTTCATCCACCGAACGTCAATGAACAAAGCCATCACAAACAAGGCATTTTGGAATGCAGGAGCAATATTATTAGGCAGTGCTGTATACTGTTCTCTACTTCATAGGAGTACCCTACTAATGATTTCCAGAATGTCTGTGGACACCTTTATCGGTGTACACCCTCTTCCTAACATCTGAAATGTTTTCCTGTATTATTCTGACAAACGTATTGATCTGTTCATCTTTTAAAATGGACTGCTAAAAATAAATAAAAACAGAGTGCTAGATGAAATTAACCCTCCTCCTGGCTGTCTTTCCCCAGGTAAACAGGTATCTCGGTATCTCCTTCCTTGGGGCTCCCCTAGGACTTTACTGATCTTTCTACTGCATCTCTACCATCTGAACTGTCTATAACTGCTTTACACATCTATTCCCTTTGCTCCTACGCTATAGGAACAATCTGGAAAATCATCTTTGTACAAAGAGTCATTATCTATTTCCCTCAGCAATTTTTTTACTGAGTCTTGCTATGTGCTAAGCACAAGGATTTAAAGAGGGAAAAGACAGCATGTCAGAGATGACTTTTCTAGAGATCCTGCCCAAGCTGACACTTAAAGAATGAGAGCCAAATTAGAAGGGGTAGGGGGCAGGAAAGGGTGAGAGCATGCCAGGCAGCAACGAAAGGCAGAGAGAGGCCTGAAAGGGTATATGTATTTGCCCACAATCGAGGGATGGGTGAAGAGGACAGGACCAGCAGTTCAGTAAGGCACACAGGGGAAGGGGCTAAAGATGGAGAGCTGAGCAGAACTCACGTTATGAAAGCCTTATGTGTAATTTAAAAACACTTGGACATTAATGTTCTCAAGAGTCCTATTTGCATTGACCAGAGAACACTCTCAATGCCAAAACCAACATTCCTAGTGAACACATTTATTAACACAGGTGGTAGCTCACGGGGACACAGCCGAGGAGATACTATGCAGCTAATTTTCTATGATTCTCATTAATCACTTACTTGGAAAATCAATTCTATAATACATAAAGTCATAGACAGGATAGGAAGTCACTGAATATTTGCTTTTGGAAGGTGCCTTTTAAGTTTGTAGTGCATATAGTTATCACTAACAGCTGTGAATTCAGAGCTGTAAAAATAAAGCAAAGAAACCAGACTGTGTTGGAGCCAGCAATCTTTAGGTCTCTACTGAGTTATCCTAAATATAAACCAATGTTAGTCCCTAAAATATTTAGTCTCTACATTCTAACTTTAATCCTACTTTCTAAAGAAAATCGTGCTTTCCCCTAATTCTCTGTTATTTAGTTGTCGCTTTAGTTAAAGGAAGAATACAAATGTCCTGCCAAAAGGTATTCTGTTCAGTGCAAAAGGAGAGTAAACACAACGCACATGTTACCAGGAAATAAGTTTTTAAAGTTAGAACCATAGCACTATGCGGCCAAACAGGGGCACTCTAGGACTGAATTCTCCCTGCTTCTTTGTTACCTTCTTCGCTCTCTTCGCTTTCTGACAGCTGTGATTGTAACACGTCATGGAGAGTAGTATTCCCTGAGAGAACCGTAACTCCAATGCTCATCTTTTCTTGTTTATTAATAAAAAACAGACTTACAGGATTCACAAAAAGTCATAATATATTTTAGAAACTATTTTAATTATAATGAGATAGTCTTTCCTGAATGTACCACTGTCTTCAGAATTCACTTTCAAATACTTGGATAAACTTCATATATTTATATGCAAAATGAGAGCCTTAAGGGACCTAATTGTTCCCATATAAAAACAGGATTAGTCTAGGACCACATTAGATCCAAAGAGCACGCAGTACCATGAGATGAGAAAGGAATATATAAAAAAACATTTTCCTTTTTTCTTTTTTGTATGGAAACAACTTTTTTAAAAAAATTATTATACTTTAAGTTCTGGGATTACATGTGCAGATCGTGCAGCTTTGTTACTGCTACACAGGTATACACGTGCCATGATGGTTTGCAGTGTCCATCCTCCCGTCATCTACATTAGATATTTCTCCTAATGTTATTCCTCCCCTATCCTCCCATCCCCTGCTATCCTTCCCCACCCCCCCACCTCCCAACAGGCCCTGGTGTGTGTGATGTTCCCCTCTCTGTGTCCATGCACTCTCACTGTTCAACACCCACTTTTGAGTGAGAACATGAGGTGTTTGGTTTTCTGTTCTTGTGTCAGTTTGTTCAGGATGACGGTTTCCAGCTTCATCCATGTCCCTGCAAACGACATGTACTCATCCTTTTTTATGGATGTATAATATTCCATGGCATATATGTGCCACATTTTCTTTATCCAGTTTATCATTAATGAGCATTTGGGTTGGTTCCAAGTCTTTGCTATTGTGAACTGTGCTGCAATAAACATACGTGTACATGTCTTTATAATTGAATGTTTTATAATCCTTTGGGTATATACACAGTTATGGGATTGCTGGGTCAAATGGTATTCCTAGGTCTAGATCCTTGAAGAATCACTACACTGTCTTCCGCAATGGTTGAACGAATTTACATTCCCACCAACAGTGAAAAAGTGTTCTTATTTCTCCACATCCTCTCCAACATCTCCTGATTTCTTAATGATTGCCATTCTAACTGGTGTGAGATGGTATCTTAATGTGGTTTTAATTTGCATTTCTCTAATGACCAGTGATGAAGAGCTTTTTTTCCATATGTTTTTCTATCTAAATAGAATTGTTGTGTTTTAAATTTTTTAAGACAGGTGAAAGAAAAAAAAGCAAAAAAACACAGAGGTGAAACTTTAAAAGCCATTTCATCATCAAGAGCCCGTTTATCCATATTTAAACCACATATGTATGTGGTTTAAAATGTTGACTCTATAGTATACTTTGAAATCTGGTAGTGTGATGCCCCCCGCTGTGTTCTTTTTGCTTAGATTTGGCTATGCGGGCTCTCTTTTGGTTCTATATGAAGTTCATGGTGGTTTTTTCCAGTTCTGTGAAGAAAGTCAATGGTAGCTTGATGGGGATAGCGTTGATTCTGTAAATTACTTTGGGTAGTATAGCCATTTTCACGATATTAATTCTTCCTAACCATGAACATGGAATGTTTCTCCATCTGTTTATGTCCTCTCTGATTTTGTTGAGCAGTGGTTTGTAGTTCTCCTTGAAGAGGTCCCTTACGCTCCTTGTGAGTTGTATTCCAAGGTATTTTATTCTTTTTGTAGCAATTGTGAATGGCAGTTCGTTCTTGATTTGGCTTTCTTTAAGTCTGTTATTGGTGTAGACGAATGCTTGTGATTTTTGCACATTGATTTTATATCCTGAGACTTTGCTGAAGTTGCTTATCAGTTTCAGGAGTTTTTGGGCTGAGACGATGGGGTCTTCTAGGTATACTATCATGTCGTCTGGAAATAGAGACAATTTGGCTTCCATATTTCCTATTTGAATACCCTTTATTTCTTTTTCTTGCCTGATTGCTCTGGCTAGAACTTCCAGTACTATCTGACAAAGGGCTGATATCCAGAATTTACAAAGAACTCAAACAGATTTACAGGAAAAAAACAAACAAGCCCATTCAAAAGTGGGCAAAGGATATGAACAGATACTTTATGAAAGAAGACATATATGAGGCCAACAATCATATGAAAAAATGTTCATCATCACTGGTCATCAGAGAGATGCAAATCAAAACCACATTGAGATACCATCTCACGCCAGTTAGAATGGCGATCATTAAAAAATCTGGAGACAACAGATGCTGGAGAGGATGTGGAGAAAAGGGAACACTTCTACACTGTTGGTGGGAGTGTAAATTAGTTCAACCATTGTGGAAGACAGTGTGGCGATTCCTCAAGGCCTTAGAAATAGAAATTCCATTTGACCCAGCAATCCCATTACAGGGTATATATCCAAAAGTCTGTAAATCGTTCTACTATAAGGACACATGCACACGAATGTTCATTGCAGCACTGTTTACAATAGCAAAGACCTGGAATCAACCCAAATGCCCATTGATAATAGACTGGATTGGAAAAATGTGGCACATATACACCATAGAATATTATGCAGCAATCAGAAATGATGAGTTTGTGTCATTTGTAGGGACATGGATGAATCTGGAGAACATCATCCTCAGCAAACTGACACAAGAACAGAAAATGAAACACCGCATATTCTCACTCATAGGTGGGTGATGAAAAATGAGAACACATGGACACAGAAAGGGGAATACTAAACACTGGGGTCTATTGGGGGGAAAAGGGGAGGGCCAGTGGGAGGGGGAGGTGGGAAGGGATAGCCTGGGGAGAAATGCCAAATGTGGGTGAAGGGGAGAAGAAAAGCAAAGCACACTGCCATGTGTGTACCTATGCAACTGTCTTGCATGCTCTGCTCATGTACCCCAAAACCTAAAATCCAATAAAAATTAAAAAAAAAAAAATAAAATAATAAAAAAAATAAAAAATAAAATGTTGACTCTAAATTGTGATCTGAGAATCCCTGGAGTTCAAGATCCAGGCAGGAGGTCTAAAAGGTCAAATAATACAAAATGTTATTTGCCATTTTCACTCTCATTCTCTCTTTTTTTTTTGAGACGGAGTTTCTCTCATTACCCAGGCTGGAGTGCAATGGCGCAATCTCGGCTCACAGCAACCTCTGCCTCCTGGGTTCAGGCAATTCTCCTGCCTCAGCCTCTTGAGTATCTGGGATTACAGGCACGCACCACCATGCCCAGCTAATTTTTTGTATTTTTTAGTAGAGACGGGGTTTCACCATGTTGACCAGGATGGTCTCGATCTCTTGTCCTCATGATCCACCCGCCTCGGCCTCGCAAAGTGCTGGATTACAGGCTTGAGCCACCGCACCCGGCCTCTCATTCTCTTTTAAGTGGACAGTGGAGCTTTTCATAGACATGATGTGTCATAACGGCATAGCTCTAATGGTGAATGGGTCATAGTCCTAATATCTATTGGGATGTATCGTTGTGCATGCTTGTTTTTTAAATATTTTAGTTTTTATTTCTAAAATAGTAAATATCAATAGATATAACCAACTTAAAAGCTCTTTGGAATCTGCAATCATTTTTAAAATCAATCATTTTTAAAATGCAATCATTTCATTTATCATTATGAAGATGGTTTAACTGAGATTCAGTAATTTGATAGAAAACCAGAGCTTCCTGTGTCAATAAGGACTGACTTCAATAATGTAATGTGACCAGACAAAAGAAAGTTGCAAAATATTTAGAGTGTACAACCATATATATGCACTTTTAGGACATAAAAACAAATTCTACATATTATTTATGACCATACACATATGTAATAAAATGTAATAAAATGTTTTAAAAGAGAATGAAAATGATAAATGGAAATAATAATTTGGGGTATCAGTTACCTCTAGGCAATAATATTTAATCATATAAAAGAAACTTCAGGCCAGAAAGTTTTGGAACCAGTGTTTTAAAAGACTATGTCCAGCACATACTCAGTAAAGAGTGATTAATTACTTTCCTCATTCTTGATAATCAAAGATACCCTCCCCCCAATACACACACACACACACACACACACACACACACACTCACACACACGGTCTGCTAACTAGAATATCTGACTGGCTTAAAATCATCAGTATAGCCACAGTATGAAGAAATAATTAAACTTAAAGCACAGCTCACATGTTGGCAGGTAAAGTTTGTCTTATCTGATAAGTTTTGGTGCTACATGTTGACCTTACATTCTTTCCACCTTCCTAATACCCACTCTTCCTTCTTCGGAGGTGTTATTTCATTTTACCACCCTCCATCATATGCACCTGCTTCTTTTCCCTTCATTTGCTCCCTACACTCTCTGCCTTCCTCGTTCTTTATTCCCCCTTTTACTCTTAACCTCTTCCTTCTAATCTGACATTGCATATCTAGGGTTCAATAGTATCCACAGTTGCAGGCATTCGCCAGGGGTCTTGGAACATATCCCCCGTGGATAAGTGGGGAAACTGTACATTTTGTTGTGTCACAACCTAACTTCTCCAGATCTTCAGTTAAAACTGTTCCGTTTAGGAAAAAAACATCCTAGCACAAGGAAGCTAGGTCTATGGGTACTGTGCTATGTCATATGGCAAAACATAGGAAACAGACCAGGGACAAGGATCTTTGCACAGACTTTCACTGCCAGTGGAGAAGAGCTCAAGGGACATCAATGTATTCACTCTCAATAATCCTCTTGTGGGGCAGATGCTGGTTATGTTCACTTACTTCTGGCTATTTTCTCTAGCACAAACAAGGCTCAAATTCACTCCCATTTTACCTCCCATGGAAAGAACCACTGGAAAGATCACTCCCTTAAAGAGCTTATTCACTCTGAGCCATACCACTCATTCAGAGAGAAGCTTAAGAAGAAATACCACAATGGTGGCAGGTTGCCAGGGAGTGCGATCTGATATGAAAAATACATACGAACACAACTATCAACTCACTCACACTACCAGAATGGGCCAACAGTTGTTGCTCTCGCTGGTGAAAACAAAATTATTTTTCAGTTCTTGTAAAGCAAAACACTGGCATTTCCTATGACAGGGAATCTAACTGTAGATGAGCCATGTTATAATAATATAGAAATGAGTTTCCAAACTCATCTCTAAAAGGAAGAGAATCGGTGGGGAACATATTTAGTTTCACCTGTCATATTCACTGCCCGATCTTTTTAAATGCCAGGTAAGTATGAAAGACTTTGTGATTCCAGGTTTATAAAGTCCAGCTCTTGAGATTATCCTGCCCCATTGCTAAAGTCTCTCTGGACCCATCTCCTGCTGTGGAGTACTGCATGATGCCATTTTCCCCCTCTCCCCATTACATGGCAAATGTCTATAGAAATCACACTTTCTCAGCACGTCAAGTCATATGTCATCAGATCCTATGCTGATGAACAAGACATGAGGAAAACAAAGGCAAGGACAAAGAACATCTAAAATGACAGAATGAAATTACCATGGCACTTTATTTTTATTTTTATTTTTTTTTAATTTTTTTATTGGATTGTAGGTTTCGGGGTACATGAGCAGAGCATGCAAGACAGTTGAGTAGGTACACACATGGCAGTGTGCTTTGCTTTTCTTCTCCCCTTCACCCACATTTGGCATTTCTCCCCAGGCTATCCCTCCACACCTCCCCCTCCCACTGGCCCTCCCCTTTTCCCCCCAATAGACCCCAGTGTTTAGTACTCCCCTTTCTGTGTCCATGTGTTCTCATTTTTCATGTTCTTGTGTCAGTTTGCTGAGGATGATGTTCTCCAGATTCATCCATGTCCCTACAAACGACACGAACTCATCATTTCTGATTGCTGCATAATATTCCATGGTGTATATGTGCCACATTTTGTCCTTATAGTAGAACGATTTATAGTCTTTTTGGATATATACCCAGTAATGGGATTGCTGGGTCAAATGGAATTTCTATTTCTAAGGCCTTGAGGAATCGCCACACTGTCTTCCACAATGGTTGAACTAATTTACACTCCCACCAAAAGTGTAGAAGTGTTCCTTTTTCTCCACATCCTCTCCAGCATCTGTTGTCTCTAACTGGCGTGAGATGGTATCTCAATGTGGTTTTGATTTGCATCTCTCTGATGACCAGTGACGATGAGCATTTTTTCATATGATTGTTGGCCTCATATATGTCTTCTTTCGTAAAGTATCTGTTCATATCCTTTGCCCACTTTTGAATGGGCTTGTTTTTTTCCTGTAAATCTGTTTGAGTTCTTTGTAAATTCTGGATATCAGCCCTTTGTCAGATGGGTAGACTGCAAATATTTTTTCCCATTCTGTTGGTTGCCGATCCACTCTAGTGACTGTTTCTTTTGCCGTGCAGAAGCTGTGGAGTTTCATTAGGTCCCATTTGTCTATTTTGGCTTTTGTTGCCAATGCTTTTGGTGTTTTGTTCATGAAGTCCTTGCCTACTCCTATGTTCTGGATAGTTTTGCCTAGATTTCCTTCTAGGGTTTTTATGGTGCCAGGTCTTATGTTTAAGTCTTTAATCCATCTGGAGTTAATTTTAGTGTAAGCTGTCAGGAAGGGGTCCAGTTTCTGCTTTCTGCACATGGCTAGCCAGTTTTCCCAACACCATTTGTTAAACATGGAATCCTTTCCCCATTGCTTGTTTTTGTCAGGTTTATCAAAGATTGTATAGTTGTATGTATGTTGTGTTGCCTCTGGTGCCTCTGTTTTGTTCCATTGGTCTATATCTCTGTTTTGGTACCAGTACCATGCTGTTTTGATTACTGTAGCCTTGTAGTATAGTTTGAAATCCGGTAGTGTGATGCCCCCCGCTGTGTTCTTTTTGCTTAGAATTGACTTGGCTATGCGGGCTCTCTTTTGGTTCCATATGAAGTTCGTGGTGGTTTTTTCCAGTTCTGTGAAGAAAGTCAATGGTGGCTTGATGGGGATGGCGTTGATTCTGTAAATTACGTTGGGCAGTATAGCCATTTTCACGATATTAATTCTTCCTAACCATAAACATGGAATGTTTCTCCATCTGTTTGTGTCCTCTCTGATTTCGTTGAGCAGTGGTTTGTAGTTCTCCTTGAAGAGGTCCCTTACGTTCCTTGTGAGTTGTATTCCAAGGTATTTTATTCTTTTTGTAGCAATTGCGAATGGCAGTTCGTTCTTGATTTGGCTTTCTTTAAGTCTGTTATTGGTGTAGACGAATGCTTGTGATTTTTGCACATTGATTTTATATCCTGAGACTTTGCTGAAGTTGTTTATCAGTTTCAGGAGTTTTTGGGCTGAGGCAATGGGGTCTTCTAGGTATACTATCATGTCGTCTGCAAATAGAGACAATTTGGCTTCCACCTTTCCTATTTGAATACCCTTTATTTCTTTTTCTTGCCTGGTTGCTCTGGCTAGAACTTCCAGTACTATATTGAATAGGAGTGGTGACAGAGGGCATCCTTGTCTAGTGCCAGATTTCAAAGGGAATGCTTCCAGTTTTTGCCCATTCAGTATGATATTGGCTGTCGGTTTGTCTGAAGTCTAATTCCGTCATTTCGTCACAGTCGTTCTCCGTCCAGCTTTGCTCCCTTGCTGGTGAGGAGTTTTGGTCCTTTCTAGGAGGTGAGGTGTTCTGGTTTCGGGTGTTTTCCTCCTTTTTGCGCTGGTTTCTTCCCATCTTTGTGGATTTGTCCGCTGGTCGTCTGCGTAGTTGCTGACTTTTCGTTTGGGTCTCTGAGTGGACACCCAGAATGTTGATGATGAAGTATTTCTGTTGCTTGGTTTTCCTTCTACCAGTCTAGCCCCTTCGCTGTACGACTGCTGAGGTCCGCTCCAGACCCTGCTTGTCTGGGGTGCACCTCTAGTAGCTGTGGCACAGCAAGGGATGCTACCAGTTTCTTTTTCTGCTTTGTCCCAGGATGATGCCTGCCTAATGTCAGTCTTTTGGATATAGAGGGGTCAGGGAGCTGCTTGAGGAGATAGTTTGTACTTTATAGGGGTTTAATTGCTGAGCTGTGCACTCTATTGTTCATTCAGGGCTGTTAGGCTGCTATGTTTTATTCTGCTGCAACACAGCTCATTAAAAAACCCCCTTTTTTTTTTCTCAAATGCTCTGTGTTGAGGGGTTTGGGCTTTATTTTTGGATGTCCGATCAGGTGTCCTGCCCAGCTAGAAGGCAGACTAGCCACTGTTTGGCTGCTGAGGCTCCGCCCTGCTGTTGTGTGATTCGCGCTGTTCCTGCCGGCTCTGCTGTGGTCTCCGCCACGCCCTGCGGCGGAGTCTCTTTGTTGTAGCGTGTTGCCTCAGCAACGGCAGGCTGCGTCAGCAGTGGGCATGTATCTCAGTAGGGACGGGTTGCCTCGGCAACGGCTGGCTGCGTCAGCAGTGGGCGTGTATCTCAGTTGGGGCGGGTTGCCTCGGTAGTGGTGGACGCCCCTCCCCCACAGAGCGTCTCGGACCGTCTGCTCGGGATAGTTTGAAATTGCGGTTTTGTTTGTCCCACTGGGTATCCCAATCCCTGCAATCCCCTGGGCTGGCCTACTGTGCAAGTCTCGTTCAGTCTCAAGTCCAGCCCTCTCAAGTCTCAGGTTGCCGGTTCAACAGGGCACCCGGACAAGCGCGCCCTGTGGGGATTGCTGGGTAGGGCCGGCCGCCGCCGCCCCGGCTGCCGGCTTTGCCAGGCAGACCTACTGTCTGGCGTCCCGTGTCTTTTTTATACTTGGGAGTTTCCCCGTTCTGTGGGCAACAAAGATCAGTCTGGAAATGCCGCTCTGACTCACCGTTTGCGGATTCAACGAGAAGAGCTCCAATCCTGGGTTATTCTCACAGCGCCATCTTGAGTCCTCCAGCACTTTATTTTTTAAATGTTCAAAAAGATATCCACTCTTTCATTCCAACTATATGACAAGCCTGGAAAAAGCAAAACTATGGAGACACCAAAAAGACCAATGGTAGCCTGAAGCCAGTGGAGAGGAAGTGATCAAAAGGCAGAGGACAGAGGATATTTCGGGCTGGGAAACTATTTTGTCTATGATGCTACAAGGATATATACATGCCATTACACATTTGTCCAACAGCAGAGAATTTACAACACCAAGAGTGAGCCCTAACAAAAACTGTGGACCTTGGGGGTGATGTGTCTGTCCAAGTAGGTTCCTCAACTGTAACTCTCATGGGGGGTCCTGATAATGGGGAGGCTACTCACATGTCTGGGGTCATGGGGAATATGGAAAATCTCTATACCTTCCCAATTTTGCTGTGAATCTAAAACTGCTTGGAAAATAATGTTATGAATTATAAAAAACATACTAAACTTGCTATTACCCTAAATCATAAAAAGACAATTTTCACCTTGAAAATTGTGAATCACTAAAGATCAAGGTAACAGAATATGAGTATAAGCTCCCAAATTGAAGCATATAAAAACACATAAAGCAATTAATTTAACTGCACACATAGGCAAAAAAATTGATAAAAATGATTGAAATCATTATTTCACAATTATAAACAGGGATTTAATACAATATGAATCAAAACTGGTCCATCCATGTACATAAAATGAAACACAATTTTTATTCTAATTTTAAATCAGAACTTATTATGCCCATTTTATCCACAATTTTATTGAAAGTTTAATCAGATAAGGACAGGTTATAATTATTTAATATTGCCATAGTGACTTATGTACAATTACCTGTTAAGTATTCACCAAATGTCAAAACTGTAAGCAGCACTGCTACTTAATATGAATGATGCAACTGAAACCAGTACCATGTTATGGTCTACCATTCTATTATTTGCTATCATATTACATCAAGTTTTATGATAACACCAAAAATTTAGTCAGGGCCATAGCTGCTGGGCAGCAAGGATTGCATATAGCAGGCACGAGACAGCCATCCTTAGAGAGCTTGCTTGCAAGGCTGGTCCTTGGCTGGTGTTCGGGACCTTGAATTTGGGAGGGCTCCCACCATTCCCTAACTTAGAAGAAGGGAATGGCTCACCGTGCCTAAACTGTTTGTGCAAATGCAAATATAAATGTGGTTTACTATGAACAGTTCATTTCCTCCTAGGAGTCTGGAATTTTGGTACATGTGAAGGAGAGGAGAGGATGCCTACATGACTAGCCTCCATCTAAAAGATGGGTGCTGAGCCTCTAAAGAAACTCTGGTAAGGTAGACAACATCGTACGTGTGTTTTCAAAATTTGAGGCTGGGGGAATTAAGCACATCCTGGTAACTACACAGGAGGTGACTCCTGTAGCTTGTGCCTGGCTTCCTCCAGACTTTGACACATGCACCTTTTCCCTTCTCAGATTTTGCTTTGTGCCTTTTCACTGTAATAAATCAAAGCTCTAAGAATGACTATCTGCTGAGTCCTGTGAGTCCTTCTCAGTAAATTACCAAACCTGGGGTGGTCTTGGGAACCCCTGATACAATTGCATCATATAATTTTTTTTTTAAGTTGATATGTTACATCTGACTGCAATCAGAAGCTTGTTTCACAGAATACCTTTCTTTAATATACTAATTTTTTAGTTTTTGACATTTGCCTTGGAAATTCCTGCACTTCCGTATCCAATGAACTAAAGGCATTAAAAATGCATCAATGATGTCAGAAAGTAATTTTTAAAAGCAACAATCCTATATTAACCCAATTAAAAAATAGAAAATCTTGATGATTGACAGTATGTTCTATAGTATAAAAGTTTCTGACACAAAAAATTAAAAGATCATAGTAAATTTTCTCCAACTCGGTAGGGTTTAATTCACTTTTACAATAAGTGTGCAGCAGGCCAGGTGCAGTGGCACACATCTGTAGCTGCACCTATTCAGGAGGTTTGAGGCTGGAAACTAAAGCTCCTAATCACCTGTTCAAAAAGAAAGACCGCATCCAAAATGTAGTATAAATTATCCATTTCTCCCTCCATATAGTGGAACTGATCAGTAAGGATCAACAGGACTTTTTAGCTTATCTGGCCAGGAGAAGAGACTTATCTTACACATAGATAGTTAAAAGTGTGATAATCCAATAGACCACATATTCTAGTTAAATCACAGATTACCCATTTCTGAAGAAATGCAATTACTAGAAAAGCACTTTACATTTAAACTATGTCAGATAAAACAATTTGTATTTGACAACCAGAAGACACTTAAAATCTTCGCAGACCATCATCATTGTGTCATTGTGGTGCAGATATAAAGAAGTGTATTTGAAATGTGTTTTAATAGTATTTTTTTTTAGAAATAAAATTCAAAAGGAAGCAGTAAAAGCAGAAGTATCACAAGGGTAACTGCAAAGGGAACTGCACTAACAAAGAGTCAGGCACTGACTTTTCTACCGATGTGACCAGTGTTCCCCAAATACAGAACTACTATATTCAGCATTTCACTGTACATTTTTCTCCAGGACATTATATTAGTTTCCTGCAATAAACTATTTTTTTAATGCTGGTTCCACTAAAGTGCTGGTCTGTAAACTATTTCTAATTAAAACTTTAAATTTTGTCAAAACGTTGCTATATTATGATTCCATGTCAAAGGAGGGATATATGTACCGTCTGATAGCGGCTTCAAGTTGCTGCCACTGTTTGTTTGGGAATGCATCCAGAAGACCTTATCAAGAATTTGAGTACAAAACAAGCATTTCCACAAAACAACAGGTAAGAAAGACTACACTCTTCCTCACATAGGACCTTTAGGTTTAGACAATTCTAGGAAAGTGGTGGTACATGAACTCACCAGTCTTGCCCATTTTCCCTGATCCTGTATAGGGAGCTGCTGCAGTTACAAAAGTTAGGTAGGACCTTGGTAGGTGTATTCTTCCACATTTGAACCCCAGAAGTACTGATCACGTAATCAGCCAACCCTGCAACTCCATGATTGTTCTTTAGAAGAGAGTACCACTGAAAAGCTTTTCTCTCTCTCTCTCTGGTTTTTATTTTTTATTTTTTTTTAGATGAAGCCTCGCTCTGTCGTCAAGCTGGAATGCAGTGGTGTGGTCTTGGCTCACTGCAACCTTCACCTCCTGGGTTCAAGCGCTTCCCCTGCCTTAGTCTCCTGAGTACCTGGGACTACAGGCATGTGCCACCATACCCAGCTAATTTTTGTATTTTTACTTAGAGACAGGTTTCACCATGTTTGCCAGGATGATCTCCATCTCATGACCTCATGATCCACCCACCTTGGCCTCCCAAAGTGCTGGGATTATAGGCGTGAGCCACCGCACCCGGCCCACTGAAGAGCTTTTAAAAGGTTAACTTACTTGACTTTTTAGTAATCTTATCGGTTAGAATTTATACTCCCTCCCTGAAATTCTCACCTTTGTAAGTTTTTGCAACATCCCTTTTGATTCCTCTCCTCTTTCTCTTTAGCTACTGCTCAGGCTTCTTTCTTAACTCCTCTGGGAAATGCTGATATTCCTAGGGTTCTGTCACTGGCCCTCTGCTCATTCTATACCTTGTCCATCATGGATAAGCTCACTCAAATCTATGATTTTGCCTCCGTTATTCCAAGTCTGCATCTCCAACCTCAGAGTTCCTTCTCCAGCCATAAATGCCTATTATCCAATTACTTACTGAAAATATCCTACATGGACATTCCAGGAAACTTAACAATGCTGAGAAATGCTAGTCATGCCTGTTGACCTGCTCTCCTTTACACACCTGAAAACTGCCTACTTCGTGTCCCGGTTAGGTGCGAGGGCATAAGCCAGAAACATGAGAATCATCTGAGATTTCTCCTTATCCCCTATTGTTTTACATTCAATAATCACTAAATCATTTTAACTGTACCTCTTTTCTGCATCCGCTTTATATTTCCACCACCACACATTCATTTTATGCTTATATTTCCTAGTTAAACATGGGTTCTTAAGTAGTGGCTTTTATAGGGAAAAAACAACTATTAATGTTATTTCTTAAATGGAAAAAAAAAGTTTAAGTAAAATAAATTAAAAAGGCATCATGCCAAGAATGAGACCAACATTTTTAAATGAGTAACTGAGCTCCTTACTCTTCCTGATTTCACCAGGGCTGGGTGAAAACCTCACAACAGACTGCTACTAGTCTGAGGACAGGACAAGGGAACTATAGCTCTGCTAACTGCAAATGCTTCCTTTGTTTTCCTGTCTCTTTATATGGTGATCTTCTAGCTGCCCTCCATATGAGGGAGTCAGCAAACTACAGGCCATGGGCCAAATCCAGTCTGCCTTATAGTTTTGTAAATAAAGTTTTACTGGAGCTCAGTTATGTGTATTTGCTTACCTGTTATCTATGACTGTTTTCATACTTCAGTGGTAGGGTTGAGTAGGAATGACAGAGAACATGAAAAATCCCTGTATAGAAAAAGCTTCCCATTCCCTGCTTTATATCATAACCAGAATGCCCTAATGCTCCAATCTAATTGTGTGACTCCCAGCTCACAATTCTCCAATGAACCCCTACAGTAAACATTGCTGTCTCCCTACCCGATTCCCTACTCGTGTTGCTGGAGAAACACACATCTATTTGGATATTTATCATGCCAATAGCCCTCCCAACTCCAAAAGAAGAAATGATTATTCTAAGCTTATCACAGTAATTACATTTGCTTTCCCAGTGCCTGGTGTAGGAATGAGCATGTAGCAGCCAATAAAATGTTACAGGAAGTCCACTGCATGCTTCTGAGTCTTCTCCCTAATTAAAAGAAAATGTAAACAAAAGCCACCCTTTCAGCTTCAGATATTGTCAGTGAGACCATGATGTTTGGAGCTGCTGCTAATTAGCCAGCCATGAAAAGAGACATGAACAAAACACTGTGATGTCACTGAACAGTCAAAACGACTCTGGTCCCTACTGTTTTAGCCACTGTTAGTTAGGTCATCTAGTATTTGCAGCCCAAAGTATTCCACCTGGTAAATTTCCCATGGCCTACAGGAAAAGATCTACTCATTTCTACAGTATTAAAAAGTCTGGGCAGGGAGTGGTGGCTCATGTCTAATCCCAGCACTTGGGAGGCCAAGGGGGATGGATCACTTGAGGTGAGGAGTTCGAGACCAGCCTGCCCAACATGCCAAAATCCTGTCTCTATTAAAAATACAAAAATTAGCTGGGCATGATGGCTCGCACCTGTAATCCCAGCTACTTGGGAGGCTGAGGCACGAGAATCACTTGAACCTGTGAGGTGGAGGTTGCAGTGAGCCAAGAGAATGCCACTGCACTCCAGCTTGGATGACAGAGTGAGACTCTGTCTCAAAAAAAGAAAAAGAAGTCTGTGGTAAGCTTGCCTTAGGTATTCACTTCATTCCCAAGCATTCACATCTCACACGACTTGCACTAGCAAAACTGAACTGCTCATAAACCCTGCAAAGTTCATTCAGGCATCTGACTTTTGCACTTGCTTCTCCTTCTGCCAAACACACAATCTTGTTAGATGTTTCTTCTGCCCACATCATCCTTCTGCCTCTTTACCTAATAAAGTTCTACTTTCTCTGCATGCTTACCTTAAATCCTACCCACTGTTTTACAGCTTTCATTCCTCACCACATAAAGTGTTGGCACATATTTAACACAATAAATTATCATTATACGCTTCAGAGGGCATCTAGCCCACAGTAGTAGGCACTGAATAAATAATTCAGCAAATAAATAAAATGACAATGATAATAACAAGCTCCTGGGTTTTTTTTTTTTTTTTTCTTTTTTGAGACAAGGTCTTACTCTGTTACCCAGACAAGAGTGCAGTGACATGATCATAGCTCACCATAACCTCAAACACCCAGGCTCAAGAAATCCTCCCACCTCAGCCTCCCAAGTAGCTAGAAACAGAAGCACCTATCACTGTGCCCAGCTAATGTTTTATTATTTTAAAAAAATTTAGTAGCGATGAGGTCTTGTCACGCTGCCCAGACTGGTCTCAAACTCCTGGGCTAAAGTGATCCTCTCATCTCAGCCTCCCAAATTGCCAAGATTAGAGGCATGCATCACTGAGCTGGCCCTGGCTATATTTTTAAATGTTTGTATTCTGTAACATTAGAAAAAATGCTTAGTATCTAACAGACATTTGATAATTATTTGTTAAGTGGACAAGTGAATGATTTCCTTGAAAATTCTGTTGAAAAAAACACAGAAATTAAATGGAGAAAGTTCTATTAGGACTACCTCAAAGACTAAAACTATGTCTATTTCATGTTTGTCTCCAATAACTTGCAAAACCTAACTTACAGAAGTTCTTTGATTAATATGTACTAAATTAAAGGTGTCCTCTTACAATTCAGGTTGTCCAATGCATGAGGCAGCACATCTCAGTAGCACAGTAGCATTTTTGTTATTGTGAAACATTTTTATACTTTTATTATAATTTGTTGAGCCTAGAGTTGGGCTACTTGAATATTTATTATGATCATCTTTTGGCTAATGGTAACAGGATATCTTGTGCTAACAAAATTATTGTTATCATAACAACTAACCAGCAGGTAGAAGAACACATCTTGTTCTAATGAAGTAAATATACCTCATTCGATTTCTTTTTTTTTTTTTTTGAGACAGAGTCTTGCTCTGTTGCCAGGTGCCAGGCTGGAGTGCAGTGGCGCAATCTCGGCTCACTGCAACCTCCGCCTCCTGGGTTCAAGCAATTTTCCTCCCTCAGCCTCCTGAGTAGCTGGGATTACAGGTATGCACCACCATGCCCAGCTAATTTTTTTTGTATTTTTAATAAAGATGGGGTTTCACCATGTTGGCCAGAATGGTCTCGATCTCCTGACCTTGTGATCCGCCCGCCTGGGCCTCCCAAAGTGCTGGGATTACAGGTGTGAGCCACTGTGCCCAGCCTCGATTTCAAATTAGGGGAAAAGTTAATAATAGTGAGAGCTTGTTGGTTTATAAGTATGTAACATGACCTGTACTTCTCAACAAGAAATTGCTTTTCTGACTTCTGCACTCAGTAGATATTTAAAAAAATAATTTCCTATTAGTATGCACACTGGATAGGTTTTTCATGTTTTTTCCTTTTTCGGAGACAGGGTCTCACTCTGTCATCTGGGTTGGAGTGCAGTGGCATGATCACAATAATAGTTCACTGCGGCCTCAACTCCCAGACTCAAATGATCCTCCCATCTCAGCCTTCCAAGTAGCTGGGATTACAGGTGTGCACCAAAACACCCAGCTAAGTTTTTACTTGCTTTTGTAGAGATGTGGTCTCACTATGTTGCCCAGGCTGGTCTTGAGCTTCCCGATGGAAGCAATCCTCCTGCCTAGGCCTCCCAATGTGTGGGACTACAGCTGTGGGCCAGCACACCCGGCCGTTTTGCAGTTCTTATTGCCATTTGTTTATGGTGCCAGAAAGGCATTGTTAATTTTCCAGTTTTGAAACTACTTTGTGTTACTTGAGTGACACAAATCACTATGTAATACTGTAAGCCTTTGAACAACACAGGTTTGAACTGCAGGGGTCTACTTATAGGCAGATTTTCTCCCACCTCAGATAGCAAAGACCAATCTTTCTCCTCCTCCTTAGCCTACTCAACTTGAAGACTATGATTAAGAGTTACATAATGATCCACTTGCATTAAATGAATAGTAAACTTACTTTTTCTTATGATTTTCTTAATAACAGTTTATTTCTCTAGCTTCCTTTATTGTAAGAATACAGCATATTAATACATACATCACACCAAACACATCTTAATTGATTGTTTATGTTATCAATAAGCTGCTGGTCACCTTCTTGGGGGAGTCAAAAGTTATACACAAATTTCTGAATGCAGAGGGGATCAAGCATCCCTAAATCCCATGATATTAAGGGTCAACTGTGATTGATATTTATTTACTAAACACAAGCCATTTATTTTAAAAATTAAATAAAAGTTCCAATTTCATATCAAGTCTAATTCATTATAATGTGACCATAAAGAAAACATATAACTTACTAACTTAAAAATACCTTTTAACTCTAAAAGTAAATGGGCTAAATGCACCAATCAAAAGACACAGACTGACAAGTTGGATAAAAACCCAAAACCCATCAGTGTGCTGTATCCAGGAAACCCACCTCACATGCAAGGATACACAAAGGCTCAAAATAAAAGGATGGAGGAAGATTTACCAAGCAAATGAAGAGCAAAAAAAAAAAAAAAAAAAAAAAAAAAGCAGAAGTTGCAATTCTCGCCTCTGATAAAATAGACTTTAAAGCAACAAAGATCAAAAGAGACAAAGAAGGTCATTACATAATGGTAAAAGGATCAATACAACAAGAAGAGCTAATGATCCTAAATATATATGGACCCAATACAGGAGTACCCAGATACATAAGGCAAGTTCTTAAGGACTTACAAAGAGACTTAGACTCCCACACAATCATAGTGGGAGACTTTAACACTCCACTGTCAATATTAGACAAATCAACCAGACAGAAAATCAATAAGGATATCCAGGGCTTGAACTCAGACCTGGAACAAGCAAACCTGATAGACATTTACAGAACTCTGTACCCCAAATCCACAGAATATACATTCTTCTCAGCACCACATCACACCTACTCTAAAATTGACCACATAATTGGAAGTAAAGCACTGCTCAGCAAATGCAAAACAACTGAAATCATAACAAACAGTCTCTCAGACCATAGTGCAATCAAGTTAGAACTCAGAATTCAGAAACTAACTCAAAACCGCACAGCTTCATGGAAACTGAAAAACTGGCTCTTGAATGTTGACTCGATAAACGATGAAATGAAGGCAGAAATAAAGAAGTTCTTTGAAACCAATGAGAACGAAGACACAATATACCAGAATCTCTGGGACACATTTAAAGCAGTCTCCAGAGGAAAATATATAGCCATAAATGCCCATATGAGAAGATTGGAGAGATTCAAAACTGACACCCTATCATCAAAATTGAAAGAGCTAGAGGAGCAAGATCAAAAAAACTCAAAACCCAGCAGAAGACAAGAAATAACTAAGATCAGAGCTGAACTGAAGGAGATAGAGACACGAAAAACCCTTCAAAAAATCAATAAATCCAAGAGCTGTTTTTTTGAAAAGATCAACAAAATAGACAGACCACTAGCCAAACTGATAAAAAAAAAAAAAGAAAACAACCAAATAGATGCAATAAAAAATGATAAAGGGGAAATCACCACAGACTCCACAGAAATTCAAACCATCATCAGAGAATATTACAAACAACTCTATGCGCATAAACTAGTAAACCTGGAAGAAATGGATAAATTCCTGGACACCTGTGTCCTCCCAAGCCTAAACCAGGAGGAAGCCAAAACTATAAATAGACCAATAACAAGATCTGAAGTCGAGGCAGCAATTAAGAGCCTACCACACAAAAAAAGCCCAGGTCCAGACGGGTTCACAGCCGAATTCTACCAGACACACAAAGAGGAGCTGGTACCATTCCTTCTGAAACTATTCCAAATAATCCAAAAAGAGGGAATCCTTCCCAATTCATTTTATGAGACCAACATCATCCTGATACGAAAACCCGGCAGAGACTCAACAAGAAAAGAAAACTTCAGGCCAATATCCATGATGAACATAGATGCAAAAATCTTCATAAAATACTGGCAAACCGATTGCAACAGCACATCAAAAAGCTTATCCATCATGATCAAGTAGGATTTATCCCGGGGATGCAAGGCTGGTTCAACATATGCGAGTCTGTAAAGGTAATTCACCACATAAACAGAACCAAAAACAAAAACCACATGATTATTTCAATTGACCCAGAGAAGGCATTTGACAAAATTCACCAGCCCTCTATGCTAAAAACTCTCAATAAACTTGGTATCGATGGAACGTATCTCAAAGTAATAAAAGCTATTTACAACAAACCAACAGCCAATATCATACTGAATGGGCAAAAACTGGAAGCATTCCCTTTGATATCCGGCACTAGACAAGGATGCCCTCTTTCACCACTCCTATTCAATATAGTACTGGAGCAATCAGGCAAGAAAAAGACATAAAGGGTATTCAAATGGAAAAGGTGAAAGCCAAATTGTCTCTATTTGCAGATGACATGATAGTATACCTAGAAGACCCCATTGCCTCAGCCCAAAAACTCCTGAAACTGATAAGCAACTTCAGCAAAGTCTCAGGATATAAAATCAATGTGCAAAAATCACAAGCATTCCTACACACCAACAACAGACTTAAAGGAAGCCCAATCAAGAATGAACTGCCATTCACAATTGCTACAAAAAGAATAAAATACCTAGGAATACAACTTACAAGGAACGTAAGGGACCTCTTCAAGAAAAACTACAAACCACTGCTTAATGACATAAGAGAGAACACAAACAGATGGAGAAACATTTCATGTTCATGGTTAGAAATAATCAATATCATCAAAATGGCTATACTGCCCAAAGTAATTTACAGAATCAACGCTATCCCCATCAAGCTACCATTGACTTTCTTCACAGAACTGGAAAAAACCACCATGAAATTCATATGGAACCAAAAGAGAGCCCGCATAGCCAAGTCAATTCTAAGCAAAAAGAACACAGCGGGGGGCATAACACTACTGGATTTCAAACTATACTACAAGGCTACAGTAATCAAAACAGCATGGTACTTGTACCAAAACAGAGATATAGACCAACAGAACAGAACAGAGGCCTCAGAGGCAACACAACATATCTACAACCATACAATCTTTGATAAACCTGACAAAAACAAGCAATGGGGAAAGGATTCCCTGTTTAATAAATGGTGTTGGGAAAACTGGCTAGCCATGTGCAGAAAGCAGAAACCGGACCCCTTTCTGACACCTCACACTAAAATTAACTCCAGATGGATTAAAGACTTAAACATAAGACCTGGCACCATAAAAACCCTAGAAGAAAATCTAGGCAAAACCATTCAGGACATAGGAGTAGGCAAGGACTTCATGACCTAAACACCAAAAGCATTGGCAACAAAAGCCAAAATAGACAAATGGGACCTAATGAAACTCCACAGCTTCTGCATGGCAAAAGAGACAGTCACTAGAGTGAATCAGCAACCAACAGAATGGGAAAAAATTTTTGCAGTCTACCCATCTGACAAAGGGCTGATACCTAGAATTTACAAAGAACTCAAACAGATTTACAGGAAAAAACAAACAGGCCCATTCGAAAGTGGGCAAATGATATGAACAGACACTTTACAAAAGAAGACATACAAGAGGCCAACAAACATATGAAAAAATGCTCATCATCACTGGTCATTAGAGAGATGCAAATCAAAACCACATTGAGATACCATCTCACGCCAGTTAGAATGGCGATCATTAAAAAATCTGGAGACAACAGGTGCTGGAGAGGATGTGGAGAAATAGGAACACTTTTACACTGTTGGTGGGAGTGTAAACTAGTTGAACCATTGTGGAAGACAGTGTGGCAATTCCTCAAGGCCTTAGAAATAGAAATTCCATTTGACCCAGCAATCCCATTACTAGGTATATATCCAAAGGACTATAAATCGTTCTACCATAAAAACACATGCACACAAATGTTCATTGGAGCATTGTTTACAATAGCAAAGACCTGGAACCAACCCAAATGCCCATCGATGATAGATTGGACTGGGAAAATGTGGCACATATACACCATGGAATTTTATGCAGCAATCAAAAATGATGAGTTCGTGTCCTTTGTAGGAACATGGATGAATCTGGAGAACATCATTCTCAGCAAACTGACACAAGAATAGAAAATGAAATACCGCATATTCTCACTCATAGGCGGGTGATGAAAAATGAGAACACATGGACACAGGGAAGGGAGTACTACACACTGGGGTCTATTGGGGGAATAGGGGAGGGCCAGCGATGGGTGGGAGCTGGGGAGGGATAGCCTGGGGAGAAATGCCAAATGTGGGTGAAGGGGAGGAAGGCAGCAAAACACACTGCCATGTGTGTACGTATGCAACTATCTTGCATGTTCTGCACATGTACCCCCAAACCTAAAATGCAATGAAAAAAGTATCTTTTTCTTATTTATACAAAGATAGCATATAGGATTTTAGGAACCATAATTGAATAATTTTTTTTTCAGACAAGATTTTTTGAGATAATAAATGACCTGCAATTAACTTTTTACATTATTGTGAAATCTAACCTACCAAGAAAGAAATTAAGAGAAAAATATACAAGCAACTTACACACACAGGGCTTTTAAAAAAACTGCTTTTCATGATCAAAACTTCTTTACTCTTACTTTTTTATCTATAGGACCACCAAAAATAATTCACAGTCAGAAGTCTTACCTGGATTGTTATTTTGAGGAAGACTTTCAGGTGTCTGTTTTTCCTTATATTCAGAAATTAGTTGCTGAATGCTATAGATAAAAATGTAATAAATGAAATTACTATTTTAAAAGAAATGAAAAATACCAAATATATTAAATTTTTAGAGTATTTCAAACAATATTAGGGTTAATATTAGAACTTTATCCTATATCCTAATTTGCGAGTTCTACCAACTTTTCTTTAAGCTTTTAATGAAGAAAACAGATGAAGTACTCCTAAATTGAAGGGAGTATAGCTCAGTATAAATTAACTCACATTTGCTTGACATAATGGAAAGTGTCCTAGCCCTATTATCAGCAGCTACTTGTTGTCTGACAAGTCACTTCTCTTAGGCTCAATGTATTCTTCTAGAAAGCAAGGATTTTACTGGCTTATTTCACTAGGTTGTTAAAGATTTAATGAAATAATGTTTTGAAAATGCTCAGATAAACAGTGAAGCAATAAAATAATTTGTTCTTGAACTTTATTGCCAAAACTATCTCCCAATGTGTATTTTTTCAGAGGTTCTAAAATTCCCATTGCAGTTTTCTGAAACTGTTATTAAGTCCTAGTTTTGCTTATCAGTTGTTTCATTCTTTGTGGCTTATAATTCAGGGCATCACAACTATTTCATACTTTGTAACTAAATTTTCTAATAAATATATTATTTCAGCAAACTAGATAACTTCCCTGTCCACTATGACTGAACTCATCAATCACACTAAGGGCAGAAAGCTAACATGTCAAGACCTAGCTTGAACTACTGTTCCAGACTCAAACTCTGAATTGGCAGATCCTTGTTAGAATGATGCTCAATCCCATGTTAACCTCCAGCTGACACAGAAAACAAAATTCTACTTTTATTTTTTCAGTTCCCTGAAAGAGATACAAGTTGACATTCTCTCATTTCTGAGATACATACTAACAATATATTTGCACACACATCCCACATGTTACTCAGCTCAATTCTCACTCCATAGATTACCTTACTGCATATTTTGTGGTGAAAATCACAATTTTAATATTAGGTTACACCCAATTTGCTTTGACTACACTGTTTCTTTGGAGCTAGTCAGCAAATAGTCAAATGAACTTCCAGTGATGGTGCAAAATATGGACCACTTCACAGATCTGTGCATCATCCTTATGCAGGGGCTATACTAATTTTCTCTGCATTTTGTTTCAATTTTAGCATATATTTGCTGGTGAAGCAAGTACAAAACTCTCCTTTTCTACATGGATACTCGTGAGTCATGAATGAGGCTTAGCTTTGTTAAATCCAACTAACATACTTGAGACTCTGAATTCTGCTGATGGCTTCCTGCCACAACTCTTGGGAAAAATAATATGGGACCTTCCACGATCTAAGAAAAGGTACTATACTGGATATACAGGGCCCTCAGCGTACAGATCTGGTATTAATGAAAAAAGGAAACTCATCTCTTTCTGCAACATTATTTGAACTGAACCAGAGGGCCTAAAGGATAACTTAACATAAAGGTCTTGGCTAAGTCTAAGCTAAGATGTTGGCTCCACCTAGGTTCTGAGTGAGGGGTGAAGGGTCGGTTGGCTCACTATGTGTGTGGATAATGCTAGGAGGCTCAGCTGCCAGAGCAGGATGCTGGGAACAATGCCTGAGCATATGTATGTAAAGCAAAAAAAGTTTAGCTTTGAAATCTATGTATGGATCACCATGAAGACTTGAGGGCATCCTGGTGGCAAAGGTCAACCATTACTGGACTGCAGGACCAGTTTCAGTGCAATGACACAGCAACAGAAACAACAGCAGAAACAACAGGATGATTACAGTGACCTTTTCTTCCCTCCTTCTGACTTGCAAAAGAGGATTGTCTTCTGAAACTTAAAGAACCCCATAAATTCTGAAAAAATTCAAGGAAGAGGGTAGAGGAGACAGTTCCCAGAAGACAGTACAACATTTTCTGCTACACTGGACATTTCAAGACCCAAATACCTAATTAGAAAACCCTAAGCTGTGACACTATTTTTTGTCTCATGCACAGGGGTTACACTTGGAATGAAATGGACAATGCTGGGATCCCTAAGGATAAAGGTCTTTAAAGTCCTGAGATAAAGAAGCCTGTACCCTTTGCTACTTTTAACTAGTTTGGCCTTTTGCTGGATTTCAGGCTAATGACATGGAATAATTCATTGCCACTCCAAAACTACCTGAACCAAACTATAAAATCTCACCTGATGTATACAATACAATCATTATAATTATTTTAAACCTCAGTTTGGTGTTAACTAGCCTTTTAATGTAAACACTTACCCAGTAAACTGATTTAAAACTGCATAGTCTTCTGCAGTCCTCCCAAATGTATCTTGAGAAAAGATGTCAATTTGTTGCTGCAGAAGAAGGCTAACTATGTTCGCTGATCCACACTGCACAGCGAGAATGAGCGCTGTTCTAAAATGACAGAGCGATAACTTCTCCCTTAGGAACTGTAAAAAGCTATTTAAAAAGCTTATTCAATATACTTTACCAACTTAATAGCTTGCCCATCCGTGTAGAACTAAACATTTACTTGTACTAACAGACACCAGCATCTTGGGTGCTCAAGTGTTCATCTTTGTAAATTACCACCAAGGCTAAAAGGAAGGGACAAAGAGGAAGTCTCTTGTCCCAGTGGGGTATGTCATAGTAGAAGTTACTAACTTTCAGTCCACTGATTAGCAAGAAACTATGCTGAGGTCACTTATCTAAAGTAGGCAAAGATTTAAGTGAAGATTTCACCACTGCTTCCCTAGACCAATATGCTGTAATTCAAAATCAGCCAGGGGTCAGATAAGTGAGAACTATCTGCAGGCTGAAAAACAATAATATCAATAACAATGGTAATATTAGTAGTCACAGTGGTTTCAGTTACTGATACTGATAAGCATGTGCTAGGCACTGAATTAAATGCTACACACACCATCTTTCTTACATACACAACCCTGGAAGGATATATTCGTATCCTCTTTTTAATACAGAAAAACATATTTGGTGATGAGTAATGTTCCCAAGGTCACACACCTAGCAAATGGGAAAGCTAGAAATTTAAACTCAGTCTTGTGTGAATCTGAAGCTTAACTCTTTTCTCTTTATCATCCACCTATGAGCTGCCTTCGTGAAAGGAAAAGTTTATCCACCGAAACCTGTATTTTCTCCCTCTGCCCATGCCAATTTAAAAAACATCAAAATACATTAGAAGTGAAAAAGGAAACCCACATATCTGATTATGGCAATTCACAGTCATGTAGAGATAATCTAACATTAATATTTTTCAAAGAAATAAAGCAAAGAGTTATCCAAAAGGCAAAATTCTTTTTAACTCTATTCATGTTTATTTAACATAGCATGTTTAAAGAAAATCATGTAAGAAGGAGAATTTTTTTAATAAAAGGGTTAAGAAATTCAGTATCAAGTCGTAAAGTAAAAATTACAAAGTCCACACTCCATAAACTAATAAACTAATAGGAGACCTCTGTAGCTAATACAAGATCATATGACCCAAAACATCCAACTACAAATAACAAACACCAGTCAGTGTAAGAAGAGAAGATGAATCCCACTATACACTGTTCATGTCGCCCAGTCCAAATAATTTTCCACCAGATGATTTGTGTTTATATTTTTTACTATATCCCAATAATTTTATTAATCTTTTTATTAATTTAATATTTCTGACTTGACTGTTTTCACTCCAGAACCACACTGAGCGTTAAAAAAAAAACATACCTTTGACACTTATCAACTGCAAGTAAATTTGCTCCTCTCTCCAGTAAAAATTCTACCATTTGCTGTCTTTTTCCACTTACGGCAAATAGAAGTGGTGTGAGGTCATTCTGTAATACACCAACAACGATTTACAATTCACAAAATTCTTATTTCTCAACTGGACTGGAAACCTTACATAAGATCCTATAGACTTAAATGTGTAAAACAGAAAGTAAATTAAAAATAGCTTCTTCCTTCTCACTCTGTGTTTTCCCATGCGCTGCTCCTTCCCTTAGAGGCCACCTTCCTCTGCCTCACCACATCAACTCTAGTCATCTCCAAAACTCCCTTCAAATATTACTGGTTCCAAAAATCTTTGCTTCTATCACAGCATTTAGCATGGAATATTGTAACGGTGGTATTGCTTCCAATGTAAACCAAGAGCTTCTTGGAGGGCAGGCTCTTTATCGCTATATATGTCTCTGTATTTAGCTCCATATTTCCAATCCCTGAGACATACCAGTAAATGCTTCAAGTATTTTTACTAAATTAATGATCTAATGTATTTGCCTTTAGATCAGTGTTTCTTAAGCTACATTCCAAAATATTTACTTTACCAGAAGTTATAGACTGTATATCTTCCCAACAGGAAGATTCCATGATCATCTACATTTGGGAAATATTATTAAACAGCACATTAAAAATCCAGTATTCAAGAAATCTCTTGAATTTTGCCGAATTCCTATTTGGCAATACTTTCTTTGTGGCAAACAGTAACATTTGAGGATCTAGAGTTTCGGGAATACCGTGGTGAGAGCTTTCCAGTAAAGGCGGGTGTGTCCTCCAGGTTACACAAACTTGCTTAATTCTCTTCTACCAGTGGTGTCAGGATCCCAGATGCCCAATGTCAGAGCCCAGTGTCAGGCCCTTCTACTACAAATGGATCACTAAGAAAATGGTCTGTGAATTACAGAAATCAGCTTCAAATGAACTTCCATTGCTTATTACTAAAAGGCTCACGGGTTTTCTCCTACAAGAGGAGAGATTTTTATCTTAGATGTTAGAAAGCACAGTATAAAATTCTGTTTTTAATTATAATACTAAGACCCTAATGCACATCTACTGTTAAAATTCTTTGTTAATTTTGTTTCCATTTTTACTGCCTCTTAAAACTATCTTTCATTTTAGGCAAAATGTAAATCAGAAATACAAATACAATGGCTTATCAATAAAACTATCTAATACTGATCTATCTGGATTGTTTCTATAATAATGAAAGCCACTAAGTCACCTGCATTTCTATGAAACAATGCTGAGGAGAAAAATATAATTTTTTTTTGCAATATGAATAGCCAGCCACCTACAGTCAGGAATAACCCAAACAGGCTTACAGGCATGCTAATGGGAAGGTGACTCTTTGTGGTAGCTATAAGGCAAAAGATTTTTTTTTTTTTTTTGAGATGGAGTTTCGCTCTTGCTACCCAGGCTGGAGTGCGATGGCGCGATCTCAGCTCACTGCAACCTCCACCTCCTGGGTTCAGGCAATTCTCCTGCCTCAGCCTCCCGAGTAGCTGGGATTACAGGCATGCGCCACCGTGCCCAGCTAATTGTTTTTGTATTTTTTGGTAGAGACGGGGTTTCACCATGTTGACCGGGATGGTTTCGATCTCTTGACCTCGTGATCCACCCGTCTTGGCCTCCCAAAGTGCTGGAATTACAGGCTTGAGCCACCGCACCGGGCCGGCAAAAGAGTTTTTAAAAAACAACTTCCAAACCCTAAAGTTCAACCCCATTACTAAGGGATATCTATAAAATTTAGGCTATATTTTATAAACAAATATAAACTGTTTTGAAAAACTTCAAATCTTTATCAAAATATGCCATGAAAGGAGCTGTAAACTCAAATCTTACCAATGCAAAGGAAGGGACCTGAGTGAAGTACCTAGGTGGGCGCAGCAGCAAACCAGAGAACATATACCTCATACGAAGGGGCAACCTAGTCGCAGCACACCGAACAGTGACATGGGCTCAAGGGACAACAGGCTTGATTCTTAAAGAGAAGCCTGAAATCCAGGTCTGTGCATGAGTCTCCTAAATTTTACACATTGACACAATTTGTGGAGGCAAATTAAACATATCTGTGGGCCACATTTTGACTACAGCCCTTGTGTTTTTATACTTGTTATAGATGTGTTTCAAAATGGTTGTGTGTAAAGTATTTACTTGTAAAACATTTCCTTTAATTTCAGATGTTTTACCAAAACAAATCAGGCCCCAACATGTAATAAAAAATGCTATTAAAACTCACAGTTGCTCACACCTGCAAGTCCAGCACCCTGGGAGGCCAAGGCAAGAGGATCACCTGAGCCCAGGAGTCTGAGACCAGCCTGAGGAACACAGTGAGACCCTGTTTCTTCAGAATTAAAAAAAAAAATGCTCACAGGCCCAAAACACTCACATGCTCAAAACACTCACACTTCAAGAATTTTTCCAATACTTATTCAATTAAAATCTACTTGTATTTATTTTTCCCAGCTTGTTAACCAAATGGATAATTAGTCCACATGACTGCCGAAACTAAATTGTTAAAAGAATCAATATTTGTACTCTTACTAATTTCAGGGTTTTCAGTGCTTAAAACTGCCATCTTGATTATTTCAAAACTCTGTGAACTTAACAGAGATACTGAGATAGTTCATAACAGAGCTTCAATGAAAAAAAAAAGGCTAAGTGTTTGCCAGCTCTAATCGAGAAAACTGCTTGTAATAAAGATTAAGCTGCTTGTAATAAACAATAATCACCTGGATGGTAAAAAAAGACAGAAAATCCTAAAGCAGTCAGCCTCTGCTTACTGAAGGGCTATGAGGTTGGGAAGGAAAACGTATTCTGGAAGCTGAGAGATATTACCAATAACATTCCTTTTAACTTCCCAACCCAGAGGTAAAGAAAGATAAAAGTCAGGATAATAGTATTGAAAAGAGACAGATTTAAAGGAAGTAGCACCTATCAAACTCCAACTCCTCTAGAGATTTCTTACATTTCTGAGAATGGACATTTACATATTACACCTACCTATTCACTGGCTCTTAACCAGGACTGTATCTGAAGTTTTAGGAATTTACTGCTGTTGTTAGAGACAGGGTCTCACTATGTTGCCCAGGCTAGACTCAAACTCTGGGGCTCAAGCAATCCTCCCAATTCAGTCTCCCAACTAGCAGGGACTTCAGCCAAGTACCACTATGCCTGGCATCAAGGAAATATTTTAAAACATAAACTTGTTCAGGCTTTATTAGACTTATTATATCAAAAGTATTCAGGGAAGAGCTTAGACTTGTAGATTTGTTTTCATTTCCTCAGGTTGCTGTGATGCACAACTCTAGCTGAGAACTAGAACAACAATTACTTCAGTCTCATCTCTCACCCACGTGACCAGTTCCCTTTAACATTTGAGGATTTTGTCAAAAAGAGGAAAGAATAAGAGACAGTCATTTGCTAAAAACTCCATTTTAGTTTTCCTGGGTAGGAGTAGCACAGGGACTAGTAAACTCAAAATCCAACTTGATTTTGCTATTTCTAAACTCCGCCTCGCCCATCTTCCCATCAGGACGTTCTAGATTTGAGGGCTGAGCGCAGACGCTTATCTAAGTGACTGTTTCCTACTCATCACCACCTAGTCGCAGCTAATCTTGTTTCCTCAGAGTCCTCCTAAATTGGATTCCTAGGCAAGTTCACAACTCACTCTCTTCCAAACTGAAAACGATGATCCGATTATCCCCAAAACTGAAGAAAACCTTGTCTAAACATATAAACTAGAAAAAAGAAATAGTAATAACAACAAAACACATTTAAAAAAAGGTCACCTTGGTATTTTTCCCTCAATTACCTAACCTCCAAGCTGGAGGTTGGTAGCTGCTTTTTTTGCCCTTTCCATTTTGCCCTCCTAAGCTTTGCCACTAAGAGCTAAACTGCTTGAATGTGTGTTATTTAAGAACTTGTTTTTTCTTGGAGTTTTAGGATGAAGTCTATTTCCAGGGCAAATTTTGCTTTCTTGTGTTGTTTTTCCTTAGAAAAAAAAATTGGGAAGAAAAAACAATTTTTAAGTATTAACTTTGACAAATTCAGTGTTTTCAAAAATATTTACCATATGTGCATAAAAGAAAGCTGTGCCCTCTAATGCTGCTTTAAAAGTATCAAGATTTGAAATATTAGGTAATTATTTCAAAATATTCTTACTCAGGGGGTTCTTGAGCTTCCAAATATGGAAACTGACAGTTACATATGTCAGTGTTAAATGCATTTCAAATAGTTTGAAAATAAAGTTGGTTGGTCAATACCTCATTTTTTGCCTCCTTGTTTGTACTGTATGAAAGCAGTTTTTCTGCTAGTGATTCGTCTTCATTATGCACAGCATAGTGCAGAGCGGTGTTGCCGTAGATATCGGGAAGGTCTGGATCAGCACCCCCGTCCAGCAAAATAGTTGCACATTCCTCTTTTCTGCATTGTACGGCCTGTCATTATTAGACCAAGAAATAGATTACAAATGCTAGGAATTCAAAATAGAGGTTTTGCTAATGAGTTACATTTAAATGAGATGAATTCATTTTTGTTCTGTTGAGAAATGTAAAGTTTATGAATACTGATTAATGCTAAGTGTATGATAGAATATATTGTTTGCTAGGAAGAACAATGGCAAGGAAAACCTAGCAGCTCCACCCCCCACCACAGAAAACCACTTGGTGCATTCCAAAGTGGCAGGACAATATGTAAATATCATACACCTGTTAAAACTATTCTTTAAGCTATCTGACCCTGCCCCAGTGGCTCCCTCATGAAGAATACATTTTAGGTTGTTTGATCAGTGGTAACTGGGCACCAGCTGCCTACTTGGTGTTTTGTGTTATGAGAAAATACTGAACACCTGTTTGTTAATAATGATCACCTGTTCAGAGAGATTAACTGCATGGGTCAGAGTCTACCTGGGGCCTTCAGCCTGGAATGCTGTCAGCCCTGAGCCTCTCAGTTTGGAAGGCTGCTGGTCCCCCTGATTGACCCACTTTGCTGTTCTATCTGGGTGTCTGCCTCTCATTTTCTTCAGTGCTGCCTGGGTGGGAGTCTCTACGGCCGAGCTTGCTCTCAGTCATTCTACTATGTAATCAGAGCCATCTCATGCTGAAATACTTGGTTACTATATACCTTTATCAGAGCTGTCCTCTTATTGCTGTCAAAACAATTAAGTTGACATTTTCTGTCCACCAGGAGAGCTACCACTGCTGGATGTCCACTGGCGCATGCCAAATGCAGAGCCGTCCTATGACAGTAAGAAGACTTTTTAGGAAGTTGTATTGTACTATCTGAAAACACACAATGATTCACATATATCCATAGCACTGGATAGAATGTTAGTCCTCTGTCTTTAAAACAATTATTTAATTTTCCTGAGAAGAAAGCACAGTATTTACCAGCTCTTATTTACTACATTAATGAAATGTAGCTTATTTGAATAGAAAATGCTTCGTCTCTGCTCACGCCTGTAATCCCAGCACTTTGGGAGGCTGAGGCGGGTGGATCACGAGGTCAAGAGATTGAGACCATTCTGGTCAACATGGTGAAACCCCATCTCTATTAAAAATACAAAAAATTAGCTGGGCATGGTGGTGCGTGCCTGTAGCCCCAGCTACTCAGGAGACTGAGGCAGGAGAATTGCCTGAACCCAGGAGGTGGAGGTTGCGGTGAGCCGAGATTGTGCCATTCCACTCCAGCCTGGGTAACAAGAGTGAAACTCCATCTCAAAAAAAAAAAAAAAAAAAAAAAAAGGAAAAAAAAAATGCTTCGCCTCTGGATTCAGTTCACCTTGAAGTGAAATCCTACTGTAAGATCTGTCACTTCTTGTTTCTCCATGTTGACCATGATGGTCTCGATCTCTTGACCTCGCGATCTGCCCGCCTCGGCCTCCCAAAGTGCTGGGATTACAGGCGTGAGCCACCGCGCCCGGCCTGCAACACTTTTGCAATAGAAATAACCATTCATATTTGCTCCTGGCTCATGGAGAGGCCTGGGCCCCCGACCCTTCCGAGGTTTCTCCATCCGGGGTACCATGGAACCTGTGGGCACCAGAAAGCCCGGGTCCCCGACAGGACGGCGCGCCCGCCTCCTTCGCCTGGCCATTACCTATTCTCACTGTCCCTCTTGTCTACGCCAGGGCCTCCGGGCACCAGGACGCGCTCCAGCCCGGGGACGTCGCCCAGCCAGGCAGCTCTGTGGAGCTCCCCGAGATCTTCCAGGTGGACGTGATAGTGAGGCGGGGGGAGGATGAAGTAGCAAATCGGGTTGAAGGCGTCCGCTGCATGCTCGCTTCCGCTGTCCGAGCTGTCGGGTGGGCTCCAAACTCTGTATCTCCTCCTCATGGCGGAGACTGCCGCCTTCGGAGACCCCCTCAGCCCCTCCCCGCCCCTCCCCGCTTTTCTCCACCTCAGGAGGCCAACAGTAGGAGTTACTGCCTTGGCCACAACCTCCCACGAGGAAAGTCTGAGGTTTCCAATCACTGAAAGGACTACGGCCGAGCCAAGTAAAAAATGTCAAGCCAAGCGACCACCGCCAAGCCAAGCGATCGCCTCGAAGCCTCACGGACAACGAACGCCAAGCCACGCGGGTAACGCCAAGCCACGCGGGTAACGGCCAGGCCCTCGCGTGTGACGTCATCGCACTTGCTCCTGCTCCTGTGACGTCACTGCACCTGCGCACACCTTACTGGTGCCCCACACATTCCGGCCTGCTTCCTGCTTTCCCCGTCACCGGAGAAAACTCCTTGGCCATAGGTGGCGCTGCAGCTCCGGCGCCGGCCTGGGCTGGGGGGTCCTTCCGGGTGGCGCCGTCCAGCCTGCCTGTCATCAGGGAGTGCCGCCTCACAGCGCCGCCGAGCACCTGCTCCTCGGCTTGCTCAGGTCAGGCGTGCGGACCGGTTCCCGCCCCTGTGCCGCCATCGCTTGGCCGCCCCGGGCTAGCCACCGCAGCGGAGTTGCCCCAGAGTCATCGCTGCCAGGACACAAGCCGAGTCAGGCGGCTGGGTCAAAGCGAGCTGCCCGCCCCCAGGGAAGGGCCTACCCGACGCCACTGCCAGCCCAGCTCCTACTCGGCTGGTGCCTAAGCCAGGGGACCAGTTCTGGGCATCCCGCTGCCTGGGGATGGGGCCGAGCAGCGGCTCCCCGCTCTGAGCCGCAGGGGCCGTGCGGCTGGCGACCCGGTTGGGTCGGGGAATCCCAGGTGCCGCTGGGGTGCTCGCCTCTAGTCCGTCCTGTCCCTGCAGCCCGCGAGCACTAGTGTCGGTCGGGCGCGGTGGCTCACGCCTGTAATCCCAGCACTTTGGGAGGTTGAGGCGGGTGGATCACGAGACGAAACCCTGTCTCAACTAAAAATACCAGAAAAATTAACTGGGCGTGGTGGCAGGTGCCAGTAATCCCAGCTACTCAGGAAGCTGAGGCAGGAGAATGGCTTGAACCAGGGAGGTAGAGGTTGCAGTGAGCTGAGATCATGCCATTGCACTCCAGACTGGGCGACAGTGAGACTCCATCTCATAAAATAATAAAATAAAACATTAAAATCTGTCCAAAAACGTGTGCCTTACTGGTGCCCCACATATTCCAGCCTGCTTCCTGGGTGATCTGGCCCCATGTGGAATGCTAATCCCGAGTTCGTCCCCCTCAGCACAGCCTCAGCTCATCTTCTGGGGAGAACTCGGCTACCAGGAACTTTCATCCACATATAGTTGATGCCCATCCAGTTCTCCTGCCAACCTCCTGAGCCAGGACAGGAGGCCCATGGGAAGTCTGCTTCGGCCTCTAGGCAGCACCATCCTGTGCTCCGGCTTGATCTGAACGGCCTCCAGAGGCTCAGCTGACCATGCTGTCTCATCCCTGGGGGCCAGCGAAAGGGCTCATGGCTTGGCTTGCCCAAAGAGGCTTCCACATATTTAAAGGCCAAAAGGGGACCCCTCCCCAACCAGGCAGCAGAAGTGCCTCCCCACTCCCCACATGCCAGTTTTCACACTGGGCTTAACTACAGGAAGCAGGCTCTGCCGGCCCACACTCACCCTCGACCATGCAGACACCTGCCCCAGTCTCTCATAGGGTCCTCACCCTCATCAGCCCAACCCTTGCTGTAACAGAAGGGAGCTCTGCCAGGCGCAGGCTCCACACTCAGACAACAAACTACAGACCCGAGGACCTGCCCCACGTGGGTGCCACTGGGAAAGGGCCTTGGGGGCTGGAGGAGGAACAGAGTGGCAGAGCCTGGAGTCTGAAGTCCCGGCTTCCAGCACCGTCAACACAAAGCCTCAGCCACCCTTCCCAGCAAGCCTGGGGATCTGACCCACAGAGCAAGAGCACTTCCCTGGAGGGCCTCCCACTCTCTAACCTCTAGCTCTAACAGACCCCTGTCAGACAGACAGTCACAGCTGTGCTCTGCAGCCCCCCGAGGAGCGGGTGAGAGGACTTACTGGCCACGCAGAGCAGTGTGGAAGAGTCACATCGCAGCTGGAGCAGCAGCAGCCACGTGGGAGCTGTGTGAGAGCCAAGGCGAACACTGCACAGGGGCTTTGGCCCACTCAGCTTCCCTCAGCCAGGAAGCCAGAAGGTGGGGACAGCAAGGACCCACAGCAGACAGGCACTCTCAAACAGACACACTCTGGCACAGCTGTGTGTGGCTTCCTCAGTTGCAGGCTGGACCCACAGCAGGAGCTTAGGGGGCACTGGCAGCCCCGCTCTATCACCCAAGCTGCAACCCACACTTTCATGGGACAGGGAGCTGAGGTTTGGCCCAGGGCCACAATTCTGGGTGTCATCAGCAGATGCGGGAGGTGTGGGGGCAACGTGAATCCAGCCTGCCATCTGTGTTATCCAGCTGAGTCTGTCTCATGGCCTGCCTCAGAACCTGCCCCCAGACAGCTCAGCCTATTGTCTTCGGGAGTGGCTGCCTCAGCATTGAGATGGGGTCCCCCTCCCATAGGAAGTGCCCCCCACTCAGCCAAAACTGGGCTCCAGTAGGAGCCCATGCGCTCAAGGCCCTGGGATTTTGGAGGGCCAGGTGAGTGGAGAGACCCAGGGCACTGAGTGACATCACTGCGATTCCAACTTCGCTGCTATCATTCTCTTTAAAACCAGGACCGCAGCCTGATGCTGAAACTGATTTAACAGGGCTCTGAGTCACCAGGATAACAGAAGTAAAATTCTATAAATCTTCTAGCATTGAATGTAGCATACCTCTGATCCACCCCGGCATTCCAGAGAACACGCCGTTGACAGTTTGCAGTATATTTAAGGGCTGACTTCAGGATCTGTCAGATTCTGTACCGTGTGGCCAGTCTTTGACGTGGAAGGAAATCTCCTGCTCCCCAGGCTGCTGGGCATGCAGGGCGGCGCTGTGAAACATGACTCCCCGCAGGGGTGGCGCTGTTCTCCACAGACACGGTACAGGATGGTGTCCACGAGCCACATATGGTACAAAACCCTTCAAATGTCACCAGAACAACTGACAGCTGAATTTTAAGTTTTATTTAATTTAAGTTAAATTATAAAGACAGAGCATTCAAGTGTCTCTCACATGGATGTCTGCAGCCCCAGGGAGGGAGCTCTGAAATGTTAGTGTGTAACACAGAATGGACAGTGGTGCTGACTTCATTGCAAGATAGAAATCCACGTTATTTTGTGTCTCACTGAAAGCTTGTGGGCTAAGGTTTCGTGACGATCCGACAGCACTCCAAACACTTTCGCCTTGTCTGCTTTGGTCTGACAAAGTGCCCATGGCTACTACATCGATTATTTAAGATCACGGTTGACCATTTTTTATCCTGTATGAAACAGAAGTTAAACAGCTGAAAAAGCAAAAATCTGGGTCTGATGGTTTTCTGCCAGGTCATGATGAACCCATCCTAGTTCTGTTTAACCTCGTCCCAGGCGGGATCGAAGCCCGTGGCCCAGGCCTATCTCCCCGCGCCACTCAGAGCTCTGTGACTCTCCTCCCCTCAAAGCATTCTTTGTTCCAAGGACACTTGGGAGAGCCACAGGGTCCTCCTCTCCCAGCCGCAGAGCAGGTCCCTGGTAGGGCAGGGCTAGAACCCAGACCTCAGCTCCCTCAAGATTTCCAAGAGAAGACTGGAGTGTGAATTTCACGGTGCCTCGGGAAACCAGGCAAAGCTGCTGGCCGAATGCTGGAGAGGGAGCAGGGCCATTTCTGTACCTCTGCAGACTTCTAGAATGCTGACTCGCCCTGCATCCATCCCTGTATTTATCTAAGCGTCAGTGCCTCTGGTCATGAGACATAGAGGGGTCCGTAACGCCCGCCTGACGGTACCTGCTTTTCCCACAAACCCAAACTACATTGCCAAGGTCAGGGGCTGGGTTGGCTGAGTAACACACCTAGCACAAGGCTGGGGGTTTGGCAAATATACACATCACCGAAAGAGGTGAATGTCGTTTCCCAACTCGCTGGACACAAATGCTCCCGGACCAACCTGAGGAACATTCTACAACAAAAACTGGACTGTACTCTTCCAAACATCAATGTCATGAAAGACAAAGCAAGGCTGAGGACCTGCTCCAAATCAGAAGAGGTTGCAGGGAACTCGCAGCAGGGCCTGGTCCTGGACGGGATCCTGGACCAGAACAATGGATTTCAAACTCGTTATAGGGACAGCTGGCAGATTTGAAACATGAGCTACAAACTCACAACTTTTGGAGTGATGGGAGAATACTACACATTTCCTTTTAAAATTTTATTTTAGTTGTATTTTTATCACAGGAGAAGGATTTAAGCTTATTTCCTGAATTTGAGAGCTGTACTATGGATACTGAGAGGACGCCCCTGCTCTTAGGAAATGTCCACTAACACCTTATGGGTAAACGTGGAATGACGTATGCAAATCACCCTTCCTGGTTGTTCATGTTCAGAGAAGACTGGAAGGGAAAGGGGCGAGGGAGGAGAGGAGGGAACAAATGAAAGAAAAAAAGGTGGCAAAATGTTCTTTGTTGTACTCTTGAAACTCCTGTAATTTTGAAATTATTTCAAAATAAAGTTTTTTTGTTTGTTTTGAGACAGAGTCTCACTCTGTCACCCAGGCTGGAGTGCAATGGCACCATCTCGGCTCAATGAAACCTCCACCACCTGGTTCAAGTGACTCTCCTGCCTCAGCCTCCTGAGTAGCTGGAACTACAGGCACCTGCCACCATGCCTGTACTAATAATTTTGTATTTTTAGTAGAGACAGGGTTTCACCATGTTGGTCAGGCTGGTCTCGAACTGCTGCAGGTGATCTACTCACGTTGACCTCCCAAAGTGCTGGGATTACAGGCATGAGCCACCATGCCTGGCCTAAAGTTTGTTTTTTTTTTTTAATTAAAAAAGAAAAAAGCTTTTCTTCTTCCCCTTGACACCAAAAAGAATGAAGCGTTTAAAACATGGCCAGGTCCAGTTGTGTGCACGTACAGTCACAGTTACTGAGAGGCTCAAGCCACTTGGAAAAGCTGGATCCCAGGAGTTTGAGTCTAATAGACAACATAGTGGGACTCTGTCTCTTAAAAAAAAAGTTGCAAAATGTTCAGCGATGGAGGAGATGGGCCTGGTTCGAGGTGAAAGGGCGGCCTGCAGGTGGGCGTGGTGGCTCGTGCCTGTGATCCCAGCACTTTGGGAGGCTGAGGTGGGAGGATTGCTTGAGCTCAGGAGTTTGAGACCAGCCTGGGCAACATGGTGAAACCCAGTCTCTACTAAAAATTAGCCGGGCATGGTGGTGAGCGCCTGTAGTCCCAGCTTCAGAAGGCTGAGGCAGGAGAATCTCTTGAACCTGGGAGGCGGAGGTTGCAGTAAGCCAAGATTGTGCCACCGCATTCCAGCCTGGATGACCGAGCAAGACTTCATCTCCAAAAAAAAAAAAAGGAAAGGGCTGCCTGCTGTCTTCACCGAGGACATCCCATCGTGCCAGTGGACAGAGGCTGGCCACAGCCTTCAGAGGCAGAAGATGGTTCTATTCCCCCACTTGCCTTCTGAGTCTTAGGATGCCAGAAAGACTGACTCAGGAAGAGTAAGGACATTGCTGACAAGAGACGCTAGGGCTGCAGAGCAGTGGTGATCACGGCCTCTGACTGAGTGCTCGCTCCATAAGAGTGCCCGCTCAGTGCCAAGGCCTCACCTGCTAGTCCTCGCCTGAGCCTCTCAGCCACCTACAAGTTCAACCCTACTTCACAGATGAGGGGGATGCCGTCTCCCAGAGAGGCCACACAGCCAGTAAGGAGCACAGCTGAAACCCAAAAACAGGTGTTTCCTCCAGAATCAGGACTCTGAACCATCACAAACTCTCCTGCCTTCAGGTCTATTGGTGTGTAAACTTTTTTCAGGTCTATTGGTGTGTTTTTGTTTTTGAGATGGAGTCCTGCCCTGTCGTCCGGGCTGGATTGCAATAGTGCGATCTTGGCTCAATGCAAACTCCATCTCCCGTGTTCAAGCAATTCTCCTGCCTCAGCCTCCCAAGTAGCTGGGACTACATGCACGCACCACCATATCCAGCTAATTTTTTTATTTTTAGTAGAGTTGGGGTTTCACCATGTTGGCCAGGCTGGTCTTGAACTCCTGACCTCAGGTGATTTGCCCATCTCGGCCTCCCAAAGTGCTGGGATTACAAGTGTGAGCCACCACATCTGGCCAGGTGGTGTATAAACTTTAAAAAAGCAGAGACTTCATTCCACAAATACAGGCTTGGATCCCCACATTATTAGGTGCTGCGGACTGAACTGTAAACACCCTCCAAATTCATCTGTTGAAGCCCTAACCCCCAGTGTGGCTGTTCTTGGAGATACGGCTTTTAGGAAGTCATTAGGGGCTGGGCGTCGTGGCTCATGCCTGTAATCCAGGCACTTTGGAGGCCAAGGCGGGCGGATCACCTGAGGTTGGGAGCTCAAGACCAGCCTGACCAACACAGTGAAACCTCGTCTTTAAAAAAAAAAGTAAGTCATTAGGTTGAGTGAGGTCATAATCCAGTAAGATCGGGGGCCTGACAAGGGCCACCTGCACACACCAAGGAAAGCCTAATTGAGCAAGACAAGCAAGAGGGTGCCCACCATGCTAGCAACCTGATTGTTGGCTTCTGGACCTCAGATCTGTCGGGGGCTGAAGGGTGATGGGACAGCGAGAGAGCAAGGAGTGGGCTCTCTTGTCCTTCATAACTGAGGGGCTGCGAGGTGAGGGCTGCACTGGGTGCGGGGACCAAGGCTCCTTTGAGGCTTGGCTGTCCTGCTGACAAGCCCCTACTTCTTTCCTGCTGTCTAGCCCACACTTCTGATGCTCCCTGGAGAGGAGGGCACAGGCCCTGACCACACACTGGCACTAGAAGGAGACTGGGGCACTTCCCCAGCTAAGCCCTTCATTTCACACACAGGGAAGCTGAGGCCCAGAGAGGTGAGGGGACTTGCTCAGTCCTTCCAACTGAGTACATGGCGCAGGAGTCCCCAGGGCCCCAGCCCCCGCCGCCATCCTATGTGACTTTCCCCAACAGGCATTCTACCTGAGCTAAAGCTGCTGCCTGCCTCTCACAGGCCCTCTGAGGAGAAGATGGCCACATCACAGGATTAAACACTACCACAAAAACCCGAGGGAGGGACAGGAAGGCAAGAATTCTTTTTTTTCTTTTTTGAGACGGAATCTCACTCTGTTGCCCAGGCTGCAGTACAACGGTGAAATCTCGGCTCACTGCAACCCCCGCCTCCAGGGTTCAAGTATTTCTCCTGTCTCAGCCTCCTGAGTAGCTGGGACTACAGGCATGAGCCACCATGTTCAGCTATTTTTTTTTAGTAGAGACAGGGTTTCACTATGTTGGCCACGCTGGTCTCTAACTCCTGAACTCAGGTGATCCGCCTGCCTCGGCCTCCCAAAGTGCTGGGATGACAAGTGTGAGTCACCGTGCTCGGCCCAAGAATTCTCTTCTGCCAATGGTGTAGGCCTCTCGACCTCACTAACCTACACTGGCCCAGAGGTGAGGGTGACAATTTAAAATAATACAAAGTCTCAACTATTTAAGAATCTGGTCATCCAGGGAGGGCTTCTGGAATTGCTCAAATGAACAGATAAGAATCCTGAGGCAGGTACTGACTGTGGTAGGTGAAACACCACCTCTATGCTAGTTTTATTTATAGCACAGCAAAATTCCACTTCGATGCCTCACAACTACTCAAAACAGGGTTTTTGAGGCAGCATATCCCTAGCCACTCCCGGGAACAGAGTTCTATGAAATGCTCAGTGTTTCATTTAAAAAAAAAAAATCTACAATATTTTTTTCTTCTAAGATTTATTTTATAAACATTTAAGAAAAGTTCCTGGTATTTATTGTGGGCCTGGTTATGCAGTAACAATCCGCCTTATTGCAAGTGTGCAATTCTCAGTATCAAAAGCATTCTCTTCTCTTAGTTCATAAAAGAAACAATTGGTTTAACTTCTAATTTACTTCCTGTTATTATAAGGTTTAAAAGCAATTACTGTACTTACCTATCAAACTTACTTGTGTAGCAACTAATTAACCTGGGAAGCCACGATTTGCTGTAGGCTTCACAGCAAGTTTTGACTTGAATCTAAAGTGCGTGTTAGCATCTCACTGTAACTAAATGCTTCAAGTGAGAAGTTTGAGGAATGCTGCTTTCGGCAAAAGAGCCACTGCGGGAGTGAGTTCTGCTCTGTTCACCTGCTCTAGACTACTGTCATGTTCCTCAGCAAGAGAACCACAGGCTAAAACCTGGCTCCACAGTCCTTCTTCGGGGCCCATCACCCGCCTGCCAGCTTCCTCTGCTTCTATCGTGGGACAGAGGAATGCTTTTCTAAAAGATATTCTGGCCTATCTGCATGATTCCCTGGTCAATGTTGAAGCTGAGTAAGCTTCAGCTCTGACATGGTCAGATCATCAAAATCTGAAGTTTACTCAGGTCTATTTAATGAATTTTTTTTTCTTATGCAAGCATATGTACCTCTGAATAATCTTCCCTTTTTCGAATCTGGGGGTTTCACCTAGATTTAGACTAGCCTGCAGACAATGATGCCAGAGCTGGGCTGGGTTACCACAATTCATTCATTTACCAAACACTTTCGAAGCAGTACTTCCTCTGGGCTGGCCTGATGCAAGGATACAGAGATAACACCACAAAGAAACCTGCTCATTAGGAGCTTGCTTACAGGCTAGAAAGGAACATAAAGCAAGAGAATAAAGCACTGTACGTACATAGAAACATAAATAGCCCGTCAGAGGGCCCCAGAGCCTCAGAGGATGGAGCCGTTCCTGAGGCTGGAGGGTTTGCAAATTCATTCCATCTTTACAAGACCTGCTGGATGCGAGGCGTGGTGGTAGGCAGTGGGGAAACCCCGGTGAACAAGCAGACATGGTCCCTGCCCTCACGGAGCTAGAAGTCTAGCAAAACAAGAATTACAGTCCACTGTAGAGGTGTGCTGGGTTGTGGGGTACAGTGAGTTGGCATTATACACACATTTCACTTAAACACAATGTTATCTGTCTGAAAAAGCTTTAAAAAAAGAAAAATAAGTTGTTTGGGCCATTCCACTGGCCCCTCTTTCCCTCCATGAGCAGAGACAGGAGTGGGGCCCAGGCAAGCTCATGCCTTTGCTGCTCCTGTGGCCTGCCCCAGTTCCCATGCTCCCCAAAAGTGACCTTCTCGCCTAAATGTGGTTCTAACACCAAAAACAAGTGATTTTTGCACAACACGGCCCTAACTACAGGGCAATCACTTTACCTGGTACTCAACCACAGAAACAGTGATCTGTTCCCATATGGGCAAAATGATCATTTGGGACCTTAAGATGTTGGCCTTCAACATGGCACTCTCCATTGATTTCTAAGAGGAATTTTAATTACACTCCATTTTTATCTTAGGCATTGACCTTGTAACTGAATCCCAGAGAGAACCAAGACTCTTTGTGGCAGTACCATGGGACACACAGAAGTAGCCTACACCCTGGCTCTGGAAGTTGGGGATTGCCTCCTAGAAGGGCCCCTAAGATCTTGAGGGTGAGGGGAATGGCAAGACTGAGGCGGGAGGGGAGAGGCCTGGGGGAGTATGTGGCTGGAGGTGGAAACAACACTATGCACAGTCTGTGGGGCTAGTGAGGTCAAGATGCACGCAGGGAACTAGTGAGCAGAGGGCAGGGGAGGAGGCACAGGCCAGAAACACTGCCAGAGGATAGGTCTTGACAGGCTGTATGAAGAGCGATTTCAAAAGGGTGGAATTTACTTATGTATGTATTTTTGAGACAGGGTCTTGCTCTGTTGCCCAAGCTAGAGTACGGTGGCTTGATCACTGCAGCCTCGAATTCCTGGGCTCATGCGATCAGGAGTTTGGAGTTTATTCTCAGGGTAATGGTTAAGCTTTGAAAAGGTTTCAAGTAGAGGAATAACAGCATCAGATTTATATTTAAGCAAGTTCATCCTGAAGTATGTGAAAAGATGCCCAACACCATTAGCCACTAGGGAAATCCGAATCAAAACCACAATGAGGGCCAGGCGTGGCGGCTCATGCCTGTAATCCCAGCACTTTGGAGGGTTGAGGCAGGAGGATCACTTGAGGCCAGGAGTGCGAGACCAGCCTGTTCAACATAACGAGGCCCTTCTGTACAAAACATATTTTAAAAAGAAAAAATAAAACTACAACGAGATACCACCTCACATCAGAAAATAATGAGTGTTAGTGAAGATGTGGAGAAACTAGAACCTTCTCTCATTGCTAATGGGAGTGGAAAGTGATACAGCTGTTGAAAAACTGCCTGGTGGTTCCTCAAAAGGTTAAAGATAGTCGCTGTATATCCCAGCAATTCCACTCCTAGGTATACACCCAAGAGTAGTGAATACACTCTTCGATGCAAAAATTTGTATGGGAATGTTCATAGCAACGTTAATCATTGTAGCCAAAAAGTAGAGCCAGGTGTGGTCGCTCATGCCTGTAATCCCAGCACTTTGGGAGGCTGAGGCAGGTGGATCACCTGAGGTCAGGAGTTCAAGACCAGCCTGACCAACATGGTGAAACCCTGTCTCTACTAAATATACAAAAAATTAGCTGGCGTGGTGACACATGCCTGTAATCCCAGCTACTTTGGAGGCTAAGGCAGGAGAATTGCTTGATCGCAGGAGGCAGAGGTTGCAGTGAGCCAAGATCACGTCATTGCACTCCAGCCTGGGCAACAAGAGCGAAACTCCGTCTCAAAAAAAAAAAAAAAAAAAATACAAACATACATATACATAGCCCAAAAGTAGAAACAACTCAAATGCCCATTAACTGATGAATGGATAAAAACAAATGTGGTGTGCCCATAAAATGAATTATTATTCGGCAATTTTAAAAAACGAAATAATGATATATGCTATGACATGAATGAACCTCAAAAATTCGTTAAGGAGCCAGTCACAAATAGACCCATGGTGGATTCCGTTTATATGAACTGTCCGGAACAGCAGATCCACAGAGAGAAAGAGCAGCGGCGGCCAGAGGCTACCGGGGAGGGATGGGAGTGCTGCTAATGCGCTCAGGGTTCCTTTGGGTGAGAAAAATGTTTTCAAGTTGATTACAGTGCTGGGCCACAAGTCTGTAAATATACTCAAAGTCACTAAAGTGTACACTGCAAATGACTGAACTGAATGCAAATTACCTCTAAATTAAGCTGGTAACAACAAGGGTTTGTCCTGGCTGCAGTGTGCAGAATGGAGGCAGGGCAGAGAGCAGTGAAGGGCTGCTACACGGATGGAGCTGGAAAGGACAGTGGCTGAACTGTGGGAGGGAGTCACAGGACCAGACTACGAGGGGCCGGAGGAGAAGACTACATCCTGTCGTGGGTGCCACAAGTTCTCCTGGGCACCTGGCAATTCTCCAAAGAGGAGAGTGGGAACAAATGAGGTACTCCAATGATCATAAAGCAGCAAAAATGTACTCAAAATCTCCTACATGGAAGACTAAGAGGAACTCAAAAAGTGTGTCGCCCGCATGTGTGGGGAGTGCCCAGGATAAAAGCACACCAAGTTGCCTGCCAGGAGGCTGTGCTGACTGTTCATTCTCCCTCCTAAATGCCAAAGGAAAGGACTCGTCATTCAGGTCACACTCAAGATGTTGCAAGATCTGCATGAGGTCACCTGAGGTCAGGAGTTCAAGACCAGCCTGACCAACATGGTGAAACCCTGTCTCTACTAAATATACAAAGAGCTGAGAAGGCCAATTACTCCCAGAAGTCAAATCTTTAAAGCTGCCTTTCTGGGTTCTCTGCATGTCTGTGAAAACTGTAAGGCTGCTGAAGTGTGCATTTTTCTTGGTTAGAGCAAAGACCCAGTTTTGACTTCATACCACCTCCTTCCAGAACATCTTCGCTCATCTCCAGGAGGAGACTGATGAGTGTGGAAAGGCCATGGGACAAATGGACCTGGCCTGCTGGTGGAAAACCAAAAGGCAAGTCTGTGAAGGACCACATTCCAAACCCTGCAGAGACTGGCAGCTGGGACCATGACCACAAGACATCTTTGCCCCATTAGAAGAAGCAGACTGTACTGGGATGGGAATAAGCCTGGCCACACCTCACACATGCCCTCCGACATCTCCTTGATGCTTTCTCCACCTTCAATAGAAATTAATGCCGGCCAGCCACTGCCGCCACAGCTAGGGAAGAGGAAAACACCCCTGAGACGCGCCAACAAAGCTGGGAGTTCTGGTACCAGCACACTCAACTGCTAAATGGCAAAACGGAGGCCCAGGTCCATGGAGCAGAGCCGGGGTTGGCATTTAGGGCTCTGCACTTCTCACTCTACCAACTCCTCAAATCCTGACCTTTCCGAAGAACCTGGCTCCACAGGGAAAGAAAAGGTGAGGAATATCTGATGCCTAAGTCTCAACTGGCAGAGAAACCAGAATCACCTCTTTCCTAGAAAAGAAACGGAAACTGTCATGGTTATATGCTGTCATCTCTCTAAAGGAAGGGGGAAAAGCAGGTTAACCAACAAAACATGGGATGATAGGGTTTTAGCTGCAGCTCTCAAATCTTACAGCACTTTACTTCCTTTATTAACAACATTGTTCTGCATTCATTCGTGCCACAGTAATCAACTATTAGTGTGACCATCAGCTCAGCCAAGCAAGGGCTGACAGGATCCAGGCTGCACTGGGTGCAGAACAGCCCAGGCAGCTGAAGAGCTGAGATGTCGCAAAAACGACCAGGGCTTATCACCATCTCTACTTCCCATGGTCCAGCAAACCGAGGCCAAACACTGTTTCCTAAAACTGCAGAGAAATCCAAAATTAAACACTACCAAACAAAAAGCAGACAGGAAGACGAAATAATCTACCTCCTCCTCATGGAAAAATAATCTGAAAGGAGTTTAAAAATACACGAACTAAAATTTTTATAACTATTATCTGCCAGTTTTGAAGACGTCTTCGGGTGCCACAACTGGGGGCGAGAAAGAATAAATATCAACGTATAACTTCTAGAGTGATAATAAACGATGGGACCCCATCTCGGATGGATGGATTTTTTTCCCTGCTATAGCCAAAAAGCAAGCTGAACTCTACGTACAACAGACAGACTATACAATTAGGGGCATTTAAAAATAATAAGACTCATCTCTGCCTTCTTGCAAAGAATAGAATATATATTTAACAGCACAAAAGAAGATACCACTTGAGCTTCCCCTTTAGCCAACAGGAAGAATTTCCACATATAAAAATTAAAAATTTAAACTTTTAAATCATTTGTGTTTTAAACATAATACAGACTTAGAAATTGTTCAATATTAACCCATAATCCCACCCCTAGCACAAAAATCAACCCCAAATCCAGAAGTCACAGGTTTTTGTTCCTAAAAATCCCACAGCACTGAACTTGATCTTCACATCAGGCTGACAGCAAGTAAGAGGCTTGCAACATGAGCAATCCCGAGGGTAGAACAGAAGCACAATCAATGCTGCATCTATTATCTACCTGGTGGCACTGGTGTACCTCTGAGGTCAGGTCCATGAGATTCGCCCCCAGACTAGGGCCCCGGAAGGGTGAGCTGGCCGCTTCCCTCATCTTCCCCCTCGAAGGATGTCCAATAAGCACCTGGGAATTGACTTTTCTTGGGGAAAGGGTGCTGGTAACAGCTGTCAGGGCCAAGGAAATAGTGAGAAGTTCAGTTCTCTGCTCTTTGGATGAACTGTGTAAAACATTTATTTTAAAAGACACAATGTTAAAAATATTAAGAAAAATGTCTACAAAATCTGGAGGGCTGCCTTTTTCTCAAAGGGTAAAGCCTGTGGGGTGGTGGGAAAATAATCGAGGGCCCAGAACTACAACTCTGCAGTGAGATAGAGACGCCCTTGAAAACTTGTCACATTCTTAAGATGCCTTGCCAAGGTAGCAAAAGCTGAGGGTGACTGTGTGAGCAGGAGAAAGAGGGTGCCAGCTCCTGTGGGAGAGGTTGCTACTGTGCCCCACCCTGTGCCGGAATGTCAGGCTTTAGGGCAGCTGTCACAGGCCCCGGGGGCATCAGGACTCTGCCTCTGAACCAGAGCTGCTTTCCCGACTAACTTCAATCTGGAGAGATGGTAAGTTATCTAACCGGCTCTTCTTTTGGCGAGACTGCTCTTTCTCCTTAATCAGAGCCCCCCACGCCCTTTGCAGCTCGGAGTTATCTTCCTCAGTGCCAGGTGCCCTGTGATCTCCTTTCTTCGTACTCTTTTCTTTGGTCTTGGGTGCAGATCCTAAGCGAGTCCATAAATTACCTGTTTGGATGATATGACATTTCAGTTTTGCAGTCAGTGCTAAAAACCAGGGTAGTACCAAGGGGGCAGTGGCACTGTCAACCCCTGATGTGCAGGAAATGCCAGCAGTCTGTGGCGCCTGCCAGCACGGTGCAGCCTTGGGAAGGTCATCTCATTTCCCGGGGGCAGCCCCTGCCTGCAAACAGAGGGATCTGGACCCCACAGAGGATTCTCACTGTGTGGGGACAGTCATGTACCTCCCTGTCACCAGACACATGGGATCACCTGAGAGGCTGTTTCCTCCTGCTCCTGCCCTTCCCTGCTGAGACACACCCCTGTGTGCCAATCCTTTCTGCCAGGAGTAGGCCGTTCCCAGATCCTTCCAGCTCCAACATTCTACAAATCAATGGGCCTAGTGCACTGCAACGTTTCAGAAATTCTGCCCACTATCCATTCATTTTTGAAATACATTTTATGAAAATTTCGCAAGAGAAATATGTGTTTAGATTTTGTGAACAGCCACATTATAAGGCAATTAAAAGTGGTTTCTGTTTTTGTTTTTTGAGACAGGGTCTTGCTCTGTTGCCCAGGCTGAAGTGCAGTGGTGCAGGCACCCACCACCACACCTGACTAACTTTTGTATTTTTAGTAGAGACGGGGTTTCACCACATTGGTCAGGCTGGTCTCAAACTCCTGACCTCAGGTGATCCACCCGCCTCGGCCTCCCAAAGTGCTGGGATTACGGGCATGAGCCACCGTGCCTGGCCTACAAATTTTATTTATAAGATGATAGAATATGGCAAACAACTATGATAAAATACTATATGAAAAAAGTAGGATTTGTATGTGGACAAAGATCGGAATAGCTCACATGAAACTAAAAAGGATCTGTGCCACACGGAAGGAACCATGAGCACGCTATTTTTTTCCATTTTCCAAGCATTCCTTACTGTTGGGATGCTGATGCTGATGCTGATGATGCTGATGATGACCTTAAAGGAAAAGGAATCATCACTTATGTTTGTCATGTGCTGTTTCTTGCCTTCTGATAAGAAAGTATTTCTACAATACACCACTGTCCTCTGCTCTCACCGAACTCCCCATCCCATCAATGTTAAGTGTTACCAACCTGATTTCTTCTCCCGAGTATCGGCGTAGAGGCCTTTAATATCTTGCCTAGGAACACCTAGTCTACTATGAACATCAGAAGAGGGCTCTCTCCGAACCACTGGGTTACTACTAAAAGCCTTTTCTGGAGAATATGGTCTTTTTCCTAACCGCTGGCGTATATCTGAAAACAGAGAGAAAGTACAACAGTCACAGTGTACGTGCTTTACTCTCGGCACCATCTGCCTGAGACCTCTAAAGGATCTGGCACCAGCTCTCCCTAAGTGAGGACACAGGGCCTGACAAGCAGGCTGCTACGTATCTTTCCTTTGTCATCAGTCTGGATTTCCCTAGGAAAATTCGGACGTAGGTGCTGTCAGGGGGAAAATCTTTAATTGATTGCTCCAGAACTAAATTTTTGAAGAAACAATCATTTTTATTGTTTTAGCAGATTCAAGCACACTAAATAATTTACAAAAGTTTCAGCTAACAAAAGAATCCTGCGAGCTCCCTGAGAGCAGAAGGGACAATCTTTGAACATATTAAGTAGCTCCCAATAAAGAGACTGGCAACCAGCAAAAGCAAAGGATAAAAATTTGTTTTTCACTCCATCCCCCCAGAAATCTGCCTGTCCTCTTGCGTTCCCCCTAACAACGACAGCAACGGCCGAAACACAGCGTTGTCAGCGAGACCTTGTGCTGAGGCCTCATCTCTAACTTCTCTCGGAGAGCAGCACCCCGGCCTCTGCTCGCTCAGGCCCGAGCCCCTTCCTTCAGCACTTCCTAGCCCTGAGTCTTCCTTCATAGGACTTTCTGTTCTTTATCCATTCTGTCTCCACTGACCTAGCTCAGGCTCCTGGTACTGATTTAACTCTCCACCCCACCCCACTCCACCCTCCAGTTATCTTTCTAACATAGATCTAAGACCAGGTTACTTCCCGTCTAAAAAAATCAGGTTTGCCAACAAAGATGCTGCCCTTCTGAGGCCGCACTCTAAAGCTACTTTCTCTAGGAGCCTTTCACAATCTCCTTAGTAGATTGGCAATGGCTGTGTGTCTCCTCCAAAGACTTCTCTCGCTCCTAAGCACCCAGCCTTGGCTCTGACACACAGCAGGTTTGGCTAAACACCTCCCAAATGAGTGTTTGCATGTACAAATGATCTAGTGAAAACTCTTAACCATTCAGACAACCACCCAACTTAATTTCCATTATTCTTGTATATAAAGTATGCCAATGTCATACAGAGTAAAATATGGTTGGCGCACCTCAGCCATGGGCTCCACATCTACAGATTCAACCAACTGCGGATTGAATATATTTGGGAAAAAAAAAATAAGACATAAGAGTCCAGCAAAAAATATACAGGATAAGAATTTATACTGTATTAGGTATTATAAATAATCTAGAGATGACTTAAAATATATGAGAGGATGTGTGTAGGTTACACGCAGGTAATACGTCACTTTAAGGGACTTTAGCATCAGTGGATTCTGGTATCTGCAGATTCTGGTATCTGTAAGTGCGTGGGGAGTCCCAGAAACAAACCCCCAGAAATACCAAGGAACGACTGTAATTATCTGGAATAAAAATATTTAAAACTAGTTTTGCAAAAGTTTGATTACTTTTCATTTCCTGAAATTCCAACACCTAGCCCAAAATCTAGATATGATGACCCAGGGCAGCGAAATCAGTTCACAAATGGTGTATTTTACCCAAGAACTCAACTCTGCCCCAGTCTGCTTTCTGGAGCTCAGAATACAGCCCAGAAGCACAGCTACAATACCTGATTTAGTATTGCTGACTGGTGGCCGTGGACGCGAGTGCTGGCGTTTTTCATCTAACAGATGTCGGACATCTGCAAATTTCTCAGGTGGCGGTTTGTTACCAATTCAGTTTTTGATATTGCTTGAAGATACACTATCTGCCCTCATGGAGTTCCTTGAAAAAGCAGGTAGGACAGGGCACAGTTAACCAACTTCAGCTCTGAGACAAGGCCCAAACAACAATCTCATACTTTGGAGGAAACAGTTTAAGAAATCCAATCTAATATGGCCAACATACACTCACAAACCCATAAACTTACAATTATTTGCTTATGGAAACCATGAACTACCTGCTATAAAGAGCCTGGTCTGGGTGAGCAGGTTTTCAAATGTGGTTTCCACACGTGTATGTCCTATCACAGAGCACGAGACTACCAGTCCCCCTCTCCTGGGATAGATGTTGAGTAGAGGCCTACAAAGAGACTGGGGCTTCGGCTCACCCATGTTGTGATTTGGCTGTAGTCAATACATAGTGTAGTCTACAGTCTCTCTCTTTAAATGGCAGACTTCTCTTTCAAAGAGATATGCTACCATACTAGGTAACAGCACGGTTCTGGTGGCATTCTCTACCAGAAAGTTCTCTGAAAACTAAATATAAGAGTGTGAACAAGGCCATACAAACAAATCAGCTTGAATGGACTTTTCTCCTCCCTACAAACATACTGAGAACATGTGAGATAGAGCATCCCTAGACTTTAACCCTTGAATTGTGGATTCTGCCTGCACAGAATCTGCTCACCCCTAGTAGTCATCAAAGATGTGCACATTGAAATAACTAATTCGTTTTTGTTCATGAAACTAGCTAACATTAGAAAGAATGGTAATAGCTAAGGCTGGTGAGCATGTAGGTAGTAGTGGTAATTGTGTGATTAAAACCCTTCTGGAAAACAATTTAGCAATACCACCTTTTTAAACATGTATATTGTTTTATATAATAACTGGACTTTGAAGAATTTATCTAGTTAGTGCAACAGTAAGAAAACAGAAACCCAAAGTCCATCAAAAAGGAATTCTTTAAATAAACCATGATACTTTCAAACAATGGACTACATACAGTTGAAAAAATAACAATGTCTATAACAAGTGAAAATGCACAATGCAAAACTATAAATAGCATAACCTCATTTTTATAAAAAATATACTTTTATACAACTATAGCTATAGTTTTTCCATGTGCTATACACACATACACACAGCTGAAAGGCTATTCACCCAATTGGGAACAGTGTTACTGTCAGGAAAGAATGGGAATACAGATGATTTTCACTTTCTATATTGTCTATAGCTTTTAGAACAAGAATTGCTGCTTGTATAGAGGAAACACTGGATGTGTTTATTAAACTCCTAAAAGGGACTGAAATCAGAATAGATGAAAGATATTATAAAATTAGGAGGCATTAAGAAGAAGTCATATTAGTATTTAAAATCAAATGAAAAGCTGGCATTGATAAAACAAAGATTTTACCTAATGTTTTTCAACTGAGATTCCACTTCATCAGCATACATAGTCATTTTCTTTTTCTTTTTTTTTTTTTTAATTTTTTATTGGATTATAGGTTTTGGGGTACATGAGCAGAGCATGCAAGACAGTTGCGTAGGTACACACATGGCAGTGTGCTTTGCTTTTCTTCTCCCCTTCACCCTCATTTGGCATTTCTCCCCAGGCTATCCCTCCCCACCTCCCCCTCCCACTGGCCCTCCCCTTTTCCCCCCAATAGACCCCAGTGTTTAGTACTCCCCTTTCTGTGTCCATGTGTTCTCATTTTTCATCACCCACCTATGAGTGAGAATATGCGGTGTTTCATTTTCTGTTCTTGTGTCAGTTTGCTGAGGATGATGTTTTCCAGATTCATCCATGTCCCTACAAACGACACGAACTCATCATTTCTGATTGCCGCATAATATTCCATGGTGTATATGTGCCACATTTTTCCAATCCAGTCTATTATCAATGGGCATTTGGGTTGATTCCAGGTCTTTGCTATTGTAAACAGTGCTGCAATGAACATTCGTGTACATGTGTCCTTATAGTAGAACGATTTATAGTCTTTTGGATATATACCCAGTAATGGGATTGCTGGGTCAAATGGAATTTCTATTTCTAAGGCCTTGAGGAATCGCCACACTGTCTTCCACAATGGTTGAACTAATTTACACTCCCACCAACAGTGTAAAAGTGTTCCTTTTTCTCCACATCCTCTCCAGCATCTGTTGTCTCCAGATTTTTTAATGATCGCCATTCTAACTGGCGTGAGATCGTATCTCAATGTGGTTTTGATTTGCATCTCTCTGATGACCAGTGACGATGAGCATTTTTTCATATGATTGTTGGCCTCATATATGTCTTCTTTCGTAAAGTATCTGTTCATATCCTTTGCCCACTTTTGAATGGGCTTGTTTGTTTTTTTCCTGTAAATCTGCTTGAGTTGTTTGTAAATTCTGGATATCAGCCCTTTGTCAGATGGGTAGACTGCGAAAATTTTTTCCCATTCTGTTGGTTGCCGATCCACTCTAGTGACTGTTTCTTTTGCCGTGCAGAAGCTGTGGAGTTTCATTAGGTCCCATTTGTCTATTTTGGCTTTTGTTGCCAATGCTCTTGGTGTTTTGTTCATGAAGTCCTTGCCTACTCCTATGTCCTGGATAGTTTTGCCTAGATTTCCTTCTAGGGTTTTTATGGTGCCAGGTCTTATGTTTAAGTCTTTAATCCATCTGGAGTTAATTTTAGTGTAAGGTGTCAGGAAGGGGTCCAGTTTCTGCTTTCTGCACATGGCTAGCCAGTTTTCCCAACACCATTTGTTAAACAGGGAATCCTTTCCCCATTGCTTGTTTTTGTCAGGTTTATCAAAGATTGTATAGTTGTATGTATGTTGTGTTGCCTCCGGTGCCTCTGTTTTGTTCCATTGGTCTATATCTCTGTTTTGGTACCAGTACCATGCTGTTTTGATTACTGTAGCCTTGTAGTATAGTTTGAAATCTGGTAGTGTGATGCCCCCCGCTGTGTTCTTTTTGCTTAGAATTGACTTGGCTATGCGGGACATAGTCATTTTCATGCTCTTCTTTGGGGAAGGAGTGGAAATCATTTTCAGGTCCAGATCATAGTCCATTTCATCTGAGTCTGAGCTGCTGGCACTGGACCGTCTGGACGTGCTCCGCTCATTGGACTGCTTGAGAGCTGGGAGCTCCTCGTGGTACTCTACCACCACTCTGTCATCTGCATCCATGTCCTGGTCTTCTTCCTCCTCCTCCTCCTCCTCCTCCTCCTCTTCAATGGGTTCCTCAGGTACATTCACTAGTCCTGAGGAAATTTAATCAGAAAACATTAGGAAAAGCACTAAAATTAACAAGTATGATTTTCTACTCTACATCGGGGACCTTTTTAAAGACAGGGCTCCCATCCCTGACATTTTATAAGAGCACGATCTGTAATAGTGCTGAATGGACATTACTCTGATACTGTAACAGGAGCATGGCTAGGTAAAGTATGATGCAGCAACCTAATCAAATATCATAAAGTCATTTAAAATACACTGATCCATTATTCACAGTTTTTGTATTTGCAAATTTGCCAAATTTATTTGTAATTCCAAAATCAATACTTGCAATGCTTCAATGGTTGTTTGCTGGCACGCAAAGAATGGCAAAAATACTCTGAGTCACCAGACACGCACACTCCCAGCTGAGGCCAAACAAAGCAACACTCTGCCTTCTTGTTTCATCTCAAGCTGTAAACAACTGTCTGTTTCAGTCTGCCGCTAGCCACAGTTTTCACACTTCTGCACTTGCTGCCAGTGATTTCACTGCTTAAAACTGCCCTGAGTGTCCTGCTCAAGTGCTGCCTGGTGTTCCTAGATGCAACCAGGCTGTGGTGGGCAGTGTGCAGCCTGAGTTTTAGGGCTACTGGCCGTGAATTCAACGTTAAATAAGGTGTCCTTAAACAGAAACACATAAAACAAGGTACCATACTGATCCACTGGCAAAAATGTGACCAGAGGCTACACATGATTCGGTGTTTGCTAATTCAGTGTGCACAGTGACTTTATAGAACATAAGCCCCATGAATAATGAAAATCAATGGGAAAACACAATAAACAAAAGCAGCAGAATAGAAAGTATACGTTCACAAGAGTTAGACTATGTATTATGAAAATAGACAAATGGGAAAAATGTAAGATGAAATCAGTCATCATACAGGGTACTAGAAATGGAATAATTTGCTTTTTAATTTCCTTAATCTGTATATAAAAACTGTATGATGAAAATATTTATAGTAAGTAAAACTGGAAAAGCATAACAGTGTAACAGAAAAATATGTGTATTATTATTGTAGTTGTTGTTATTTTGAGAAAAGGTCTTGCTCTGTGGCCCAAGTTGGCATACTGTAACACCATCTTGGCTCACTGCAGCCTCGACCTCCCAGGCTCAGGCAATCTCAGCCTCCCAAGTAGACCATGCCTGGTTTGGCTAATTCTTTATTTTTTTGTAAAGACAAGGTCTCACTATGTTGCCCAGGCTCGTCTCAAACTCCTGGTTTCAAGTGATCCTCCTGCCTTGGCCTCCTGAAGTGCTGGGATTACAGGTGTGAGCCACTGTTCCCAGCCTATGTGTATTATTAATATGTAGATCTCAAATACACAATTTTGTATATACACACTAAATAAAATGTCTAGACTTCATCCCTTTCTGTCCCCATTACAATCAATGTGTGTGTATGTGATTCTGTATGCTGACTTGGCAAGTTCTATTATGCATGTAGAAGATTCCACAGATTAGGCTCAAAATAAGAACAATTCATTATAAAACATAATTAAAATGGTTCTTTTACAAATAAGCACCAAAAAAGGAGAAAGAAACCCATTTTTCTGATATCTCCCTTTTCTGAGGCATTCACATGCACAAACCAACAAGCACAAAGCACTCAACACAGCAGCTTATTTTTATTACAGAAAAAGAACAATACAATCCGTTTATATGACAAAATAATTTTTAAAATTGTTTCCAGCCAGGCATGTTGACTCACGCCTGTAATCCCAGCACTTTCAGAGGCCAAGGAAGGCAGATCACAAGGCCGAGAAGGGCAGATCGACCGGCCTGGCCAACATGGTGGAACCCTATTTCTACTAAAAATACAAAAATTAGCTGGGCGTGGTGGTGCACGCCTGTACTCTCAGCTATTCAGGAGGCTAAGGTGGGAGAATCACTTGAACCCAAGAGGCAGAGGTTGCAGTGAGCCAAGATCATGCCACTGCACTCCAGCCTGGGTGACAGAGCGAGACTCCGTCTAAAAATAAAATAAAATTGTTTTCATGCAGCTGTTGATATTAATAGTTGAAAAATTAGGATCCTAAAAAAAGGTTTGTTTTAATTTTCTCTGTGTCACATTTGGCCTTTTCGATTGAACAGCTTTTATAAAATCATTTGATCTCTTTGGGCAACTTAAAATTCACTGTGACTTGACTTACTTTCCTATATGTTGGCAGAGGGTGAGGGCAAGGAAGAGAGGATGATAAAGTTTGGAATCTTAAAAGATTGTATTAAGAATAAAAATATGATTTCAGCAGCCAAACATGTGTCTACCCAAGAGCTGAGCAGGCAACTACCAGAATGCCAATGTTTATACGACGTCAAGCCAAAGTCATCCCCAATCAGGGCTCTCTTCTTGATCACGTCCCGCTGAATACGACGGGAATGATATCTTCGCTTCCTGCAAGAACGCCAAAATAAGCACACAATCAAAAACTAATAGGAAAGACCCTGAAATAAACTAGCCCGTTTCTTTCTTTCCTTCCTTCCTTCTTTCCTTCCTTCCTTCCTGCCTTCCTTCCTTCCTTTCTTCCTTTCTTTCTTTTTCTTTCTTTCTTCAGTGATGGAGTCTCTCACCGTCTCCCAGGCTGAAGTGCAGTGGCTATCTCAGCTCTCTGCAACCTCTGCCTCCCGAGTTGCAGCAATTCTTCTGCCTCAGCCTCCTGAATAGGTGGGTCTACAGGTGTGTGCCACCACACTGGCCCATTTTTGTATTTTGAGTAGAGACAGGGTTTCACCATGTTGGCCAGGCTGGTCTAGAACTTCTGATCTCAGGTGATCCATTCGCCTCGGCCTCCCAAAGTGCTGGGATTACAGGCGGGAGACACTGCATCTGGCCTCACTAATTCATTTCAACTACACAATGAAACAATATTAGGTACTAAAACAGATATTTTAAATGTAACTAAAACTCAGCATTTACCACATTTAAGAATCTTGAATCCTTCCCTCATCTTTCTTCCAGTCTACACGGGGTTTAGACATTTCAACACAGAATACTAACTGAAGGATTAAGAAAAACTTAAATACTTTTCCATTTTAAGGTTTTGGGCTCACCATGAATTGCTAAGAATTCCTTTCATGCCTCCGTAATTTGGATTCCCATATTTCATGTAATATTGACTTCTTCTGGCTGCTCCAAGTTCCTTTTTGTCATCTAAAAATTAATTATAATAGTTACCTAGGCTTTCCTGTGAGTGTGAAGGCAATGTTGAATGTTTTCTGTTGTTTTTTTTTTTCCTTAATGATTTCCATAGCTGGAATCAGATCAGCGCAATTTGCAAACAAACAGGAAAAATCCACTACCAAATTCATACTCTGAGTGCCCACTACGACAGTGAGTGTAGAAGGGATAAAGCCAAATACAGAGGCGAACAAGGTTACAACTGCTGTTTTGGAGCCAAATGACTTAACGGGGAAATAAAAATAAACAATACAAGACACAAGGTTCCAAGAGGCATAAAGAGCTTTAGGTCATTGCAGGTACTCAGGAATCAAAAAGGCTTTCTCAAAACGGCATTTTTGCCACCCCATGAAAGATGATATTCACTTCTGAATAACACGTCAACAACACAGAATCAGGATGAAAGAAACAGAGTGTTTATCATTCCATATATTTGGTAAATCATTTTTTCCAGCTTACCGTGTTTCTCAAAATGGCTTAAAGAAAACGGCATAGTACTATACATCTAGAATGTACTCAACAACTCAAATGAGTACATGTGGCAAAGAGCACATTTGTCAAGTTAAAACGTCAGTTAATAGGAAAGAAAGGCGGTCAGTGATGATAAATTTTTGTCCAAAGCAGTAATACAAAGGCCTTCCATGGTCCTTGGACACTCTGACAGTAAATAACAAACACCACTGTGAATATACTCAGTGCTCTAGGTAAATGTGACAACACAAACTGTAATGCACAGCCCCCAACCCTGAACCCCTCAAACCATGCCCACCAGCTCCTTGGAGAAATGGCTGATTCCAGATGTGGAGCAGGTAAGATCCAAAATGAGTCTGGAAAAGCAAGATGCTTTGTTGTGCCATAAAGTAAGAAAGTGCTTAAAGAATCATGGAGGGGCCGGGCGCAGTGGCTCAAGCCTGTAATCCCAGCACTTTGGGAGGCTGAGGCGGGTGGATCACGAGGTCAAGAGATCGAGACCATCCTGGTCGACATGGTGAAACCCCGTCTCTACTAACAATACAAAATAGAAAAAAAAGAATCATGGAGTACATCAAAACAGCTTGAAGGGGCTCTACTGGCCAAATCCAAGACAACTTGTAAATTAAAATACTCATATTAATGGATGATGACCCACTGAATAAAGAATCCATGATTCTAAATTGATGTAAATAAACAAACAGGTAAAAACAGAAAGCTCCTCCTTACAGCACCTGTCTACTAGTAAGAAATGATGTAGTCAGAAAGACATCAACACGTATTAAAAGCAGGAAATGCTGAGAGCAACAGGCTATTTACAGGAGCTCAAAGAATCTGCCCACCAAGTTTTTATTTTATTCATTTCTTTAATTTTTAAAAATAGCTTTGAGGTCTTGCTATGTTGCCTAGGCTGGTCTTGAACCTCTGGACTCAAGTGTTCCTCCTGCTTTAGCTTCCCAAAGTGTTGCGATTATAGGCATGAGCCACTGCAACCACCAGCCCATCAATTTTTAAGACACAAATGGAAAAACAGTAACTTTACAGTGGAAAAATCTAGTGATTATTGCCTTCACCAAGTGAATAAAGTGAACATCCCTAGGAATGGGACAAGTAAGTGTCCCAGGGCTCCTGACATGAGGCACTGGAAATTACATGACATCACTTCCATGGCACGCCTACCTCACATGCACAACCCTAATTCAACCAGGAGGAATCATCAGACACACCGAAACCGGGGACATCCTATAAAACAGTAAGCCTATACTCTTGGAAAACACAGGAGGACAGAAGTAGCTCCAGATTAAGGGAAGCTAAGGAAACGTGACATCCTTAAAAACACTCAGTCCTGGATTGGATCCTAGACCTGGGGGCTGGGTGGGGAATACAGAAGTGACATTATTGGAACAGCTGACAACACTTGAATATGGACGACGGATTAGGTAACAGTACTCTATTAATGTCAGATGCATTGATTTTGATGAGTGTGCTATCAGTGAAAGACAATGTTCTTGTTCTCTGGAATACGTATTCAAGTATTTAGGGGTGACGGGTTTTATCTTCAAATAACTCTCAAAAAACAGGATTTGTATATGTGTATACACATATACACACATATACACACATTTTTAAATGCCCGCCAAAAGTCACTGTGTGCAAAAGTCTTATGAGACGGGAATTAGAGCTTACTGGTATACTGGCAATGTTCAGGAGGATCCTGCTGCAATAGATTAAAACGTTTCACTTTAAAGTTTTCATAATTCAGATGTAACTGGCTGAAAACACATGGGGCAAACCAGTTTTAATAGAAAATCACTTTCTTTAGCTAGAAGTCACAGAAGTATACAAATATATTCACTTTAAAAGTCAGAAATTCCAGCTCAGGCAGCGAGCACTTATTTCATAAGCAAGAATACTATAGTTTGAAGGGAACTTTGAGACTACTTGATCTAAGTTCTATTAAAAAAAAAGGATGTCACTCCACAATAAATCATTTTGATTGAAAATACAAAACAATACCAAATAAAAAATTTACCTTTTGTAGCAAATCTCATGAATAACCTATTTCCTTTAGCAAGTTTGTTAGCTGGACGAAGATCATTTCTTAACAAAGACTCCTCTTCTACCTGAGACAACGTGTCCAACTTAAGAAAGAAGAGTATTTTTAATATAAAAATTAAAGTCCTTTTCATATTTCTTCAGTAGTCCAGTCACCATTAAGAAAGGCATTCTACCTTTAATGCGTACAAGGGTTATAGCACCAGTTCCTCTGTAGAATTTCTAACTCAGAGGTTTCCCGCCCACCTTGTCTAAAGGAACAGTCTCAGCCATTCTCTATTCCCTACTCTTTCCTGTTTTCACAGCACCTGTCACCACCTGACACAGTATTAGGATCTGTGCATTGGTGTATCACCTGTATTCCCACTAGAATGCAGGCTCCAAGAAGACCAGGACTTTGTTTTGCTTGAAGCTATATCCCTGGCACTTAGAATATGGCGTATAGTAGGTACTCAGTAAATATTTTTTAAATGAATACATGCTAATATTTCTAACAGCAGTGTATAATCCATTAGGAAATATGTCTTAACCATTAGACAACCACCCAACTTAATTTTCATTATTCTTGTATATAAAGTATGCCAATGTCATACAGAGTAAAATATGGCTGGCGCTTAATTTTCTTAATTTTACCGATTAGATAACACTTCAAAGTATTTCTCAATAGAACTATTTTCTTTTTTGTAGAAGGATGAGAACTATTCTGGGGTTTCAAGGTTAATTGTTACATCCACATGACCTTAAAGGACAAGAGCTTTGTGCATCCTCAGAAGGTCTCACGGTGAAAGCTAGAGGAAAAACACAACTAAGTCTTTAAGACTTAAATTAAAAAGACAGTAAGCATTTTTTACAAGAGAGCCTGACATCTACCTTCGCCCTATTACTAACCTCTACGTCACTTGTGTTCTCGTCTTCAACCTCTCCTTCTTCAGCTTCATCATCCTCTGAACTGTCTTCCTGCTTGTCTAACATGGAATGTGAAGGACAAGACGAAACAAGGTAAAAGTTTCATATAATGAGATACAGGATGAACTATTTCATATAATTTTAAAAGTCCAGTATTTTCCCCTTTGCTGATGATCTAAAGCATCATAGCTTACTTCAGAACCACCTGATGAGACGCTACAGCACTCTGCTGAGACACGCACAGCGCACAGCAGAACTGAGTGAAGAAGAGGACTTTCAAACCCAAGTTCCCTCTTTTGTTCATCACTTACCATGGCTCATCCAGTCTTCCAGACCCCTCCTCTCTCTGTCTCCTTTCTTTCCACACACGCCCTCTTCCAGGTTTGGGACCCCCTCGTTGGACGAGATTCCTGGGCTCGCGTTCAGTTCACAACACCTCTGCCCAGGGGTCAGCAACCTCCCGCAGCCTCGGCTCCTGCTGTGACTAACCCAGACATCGTCGGCCCTATTCCTGGAGCTGTGGTGAGGATAGCAGTCACCTAGTCATGGTTCTCAACCAGGTGATCCTGCCCCAAGGGACACTGGGTGATATCTGGGAACATTTGTGGTCTTCATGACTGAGGGTGCTTCTTGCATGGAATGGGTGTGGGTCAGAGACACTGCCTAGCCCGCTGCAGTGCCCAGGATGGCCCCACCCCAGAGAACAATCCTACCTCCACACCCAGAGTGCAGAGCAGGAGATACCTGCGTTCATTATTGGAAAAATATTGAATCTGCTCCCTGCTCTCACTTGGCGACAGAATATGTTTGCGACAGGGCAGACAGTGTAAACCAGGGGGATCCCAGCTCCTGGGGCTCTCCTCCTCTCTCCCTCCCCATTCCGTGTGGATTTCAATGTGTGCAGCCTCCTGGGAACTCAGTGGAGCAGAGGCTCATGGGACGCAGAGTCTCTTGGGGGTCTGTGGAATCCCCTAACCCTGGGGGTCTCACCTGGGATGATTCTGTGCTCAGGGGGACACTGGGCCATGTCTGGGGTTAACTGTGCTTGTCACGGCTGATGGTGCCCCTGGCATGGAGTGGACAGAGGCCAGGGACACTGCTTAGCACCCCACAGTGTCCAGGATGCCCCTACCCCAGAGAAGGATTGGCAATGACGTCCACAGGGCCTGGGGAGAAGCCCTGGCTAAAGTGAAACCTCTATTGTGAAGGCGTCCACGGGTTGCATGGCAGGTCAGAGGCCACTCCATGTGTTAGGGATCTCGGGGTCATAAGCATTAATCAGTGCCCCCCCAACCCAGAGCTCCTGGAGGCTGAGACAGTGTCCCCTACCCTCCAGGCTTCCACTGTGGGTGTGAGGCTGCCTTGAGTTACAGCTTCTCGAGAACTGCCTGAGGCCGGGTGACTCAGCAGCCCAGGCCTGTCTCCCCTTTGCTGCCCATCTGTGGCCATTACAGGGTGGCCGCCTGTATCTCAACCCCCATGTGGGTGCCAGCTGTTGTCATAACTGGCCGGAGCCTCTGCCATCCCAGGCGCTAGATCTCACAGCTCCCTTGGGTCCTGGGAACTTTCCCAGCCCCCTTCTGCCCAGGACCTGAGAGCTTGGGTGAGCTTTCCCAGCAGAGGAAGCAACACAGGGCATGCAGATGAGGGTGGAGGGGCGGGAAAAGCCCCTGGGTCTGTGTCTGGGAATGGTTCTGTCCAGGCAGAGTCCAAAGCCAAATGCTCAGGGAGGATCCCATGACCCTGTGCAGGTCACATCCTCCTGGTGTCTTTTTGTTGTTGTTGTTGTTGTTTGTTTTTTGTGTTTTTTTTTGAGACAGAGTCTCTGTCCCCCAGGCTGGAGTGCAGTAATGCGATTTTGGTTCACTGCAACCTCCACCTCCTGGGTTCGAGCGATTCTCCTGCCTCAGCCTCCTGAGTAGCTGGGACGACAGGTGCCTACAACCACGCCCAGCCAATTTTTATATTTTTAGTAGAGACAGGGGTTTCACCATGTTGGCCAAGATGGTCTCAATCTCTTGACTTCGTGATTCACCCACCTTGGCCTCCCAAAGTGCTGGGATTACAGGCATGAGCCTCCACACCCGGCTCCTCCTGGTGTCTTCTTGCTGCTGCAACTCTCTGTGGTGAAACCTCCAACCCAGTGGTCCTCACCTGGGGCTGATCCTGGCCCCTGGATGACACTGGGCAATGTCTGGGGACATCTGTTGTTACAACTTGGAGGAGGGGGCTCCTGGCATGGAGTGGGCGGAGGCCAGGGATGCTGCTCAGCACCCTGCAGTGCTCAAGACAGCCCCACCCCAGAGAACCACTGGCCCCTGTGTCCACAGTGCTCAGGGGGAAACCCAGGATTATGTCAAGGACTTAGGGGTTAGGCTTATGTATCAGAAAGGTGTCAGCCTTGTGGTGAGGACACAGAGGGGCCAGACCCAAAGAAGGAGTCTGACACCCCTCCTGACACCTAAGGATGCCAGCAAGACAACTCTTGTCAAGGGGATGGGGGTGGTAAAGAGAAGCCAGTAACTGACCGCCCTTGTAGAAGCCACACTGGCAGAATTTAGTGACTGGACATCTGTGGTCAGAGAGGAAGGGGCAAGGGACGAAGCAGGAGGCAGCTCAGATTGGAATGTTTTGGAAAACTAAAATTTAGGAAAGTCCTAAAAAATACATACTTGAAAACACGTGCATTTGTATGGAAGATATGTATGGGAACATATATGTGTGCATGCATGTATATGTAAAGATGAGTGTGTGTCGCTATATTCATCTGATGTCTACCTTTCTAGCTTGTTTGTCTATATCCACCCATCTTCCATCCATCTATCTAGCCAGCATTCAGCGACCCAGGCATCTATCCACTTATCCACCATCCATTCATCCACCCACCATCCATCCATCCATCCACCATCCATCCAGCTATGCATCACATCTACCCAGCCAGGCATTTATCCACTTATCCACCCATCCCTCCACCCATCCAACTACCATCCATTCATCCATGCATCCAACATTCATCCAGCCATTCATGCAGTCATCCAACCACCCAGCCATTCACCATCCATTCACCACTCATCGTTCCACCCATCCATCCATCCGTCTATCCACCCATTGTCCATCTGTCCATCCACCCACCCATCTATCCAGCCATTCATTTATCCATTCATCCATTCACCTACCCATATATCCATCTATTCATCTATCCATCCATGATCCATCCATCCACCCAGCCAACAACCCACCTAGTCATCCATTTATCCATCCATCCATCCATCCATCCATCCATCCATCCATCCATCCACCGACCCATCCACCCAACCATCCACCCAACTGTGCATCCACTCATCCATCCTTCCATCCACCCATCCAACTCATTCAGCCATCCACTCATTCACCCATCCACCCATCCACTCATTCACCCATCCACCCATCCACCCATCTACTCACCTATCCATTCATCCATCCACTCACCCATCTACTCAGCCAATCATTTATCCATCCATCCACCCACCTACTGATCCACCCATCCATCTATACATCCAGCCAGCCAGCCATTTAGCCATTCACCCAGCCACCAACCCACTTAGTCATCCATCCATCCATCCATCCATCCATCCATCCATCCATCCACCCATCCATTCATCCATCCATCCATTTATTCATCCATCCATTCACCCATCCAACCCAGCCATCCACCCAACCATGCATCCACTCATGCATCCTTTCATCTACCCATCCACCTATCCATCCACCCACCCACCTGTCTACCAAGTTACCCACCCATCCACCTGCCATCTGCCTATCCACCCACCCACCTACCCACCCACCCATTTATCTGTCCAGCCATCCATCTGCCTCCCACCCATCCATCAGTCCATCCACCCATTAGCCCACCCACCCATCTGTCCAGTCATCCTAACATGTCATTCTGTTTTTCAGGCTCCTCTGGGCTGAGATGGTTTCTCAGATGTTCTCCTTTCTGGCACCCTCAACAGTCATGAAAAGGTCTGGTCAGGTGTTTTGTAGGTTGTCCCTTGACTGGATTTGTCCAGTGTCTTTCTCATGGTCAGACTGAAGTGATGGGTTTTGGGGAGAAAGCCCACAGATGTGAGGGCCTTCTTGTCAAATCCCATCAAGGGAACATGATAGCCACATGACTTCTCACTGCTGATGAGCTTGATCACCTGGCACAGGAGTGTATGCCAGGTTTCTCCACTGTCATTTTGATTTCAAGGTTACATTCTTTTCCTTTTCATTTTCTTTTCCTTTTTTTTCAGATGAAGTCTTGCTCTGTCACCCAGGCTGAAGTGTAATGTCACTATCTCTGCTTACTGCAACCTCCACTTACCAGGCTCAAGCGATTCCCCTGCCTCAGCCCCCCCAAGTAGCTGTGATTACAGGTGGCCACTACCATACCCAGCTAATTTTTATATTTTTAATAGAGGTGGGGATTCACCACGTTGGCCAGGCTGGTTTTGAATTCCTGACTTCAAATTATCCACCTGCCTCAGCCCCTCAAAGTGCTGAGGTTATAGGAGTGTGCCACCTCACCTGGCCCATGGAGACATTCTATTGGATCCACACACAGTATTGACTCTGAGTTCCTATTGAGGGATGCTTGTGTGTGTGTGTGTGTGTGAAAGAGAGAGAGAGAGAGAGAGAGAGAATTCTGCCTCCTTTTTCAATTGACCCTTTGGCTGTCAAATGTCAAGGCTGGGATTTGCACTTGGACTGGCTCATTTCCAGAGCCTGCGAGTGTCCTTCCCTCCATGTTCTTCCCTTTCAACCTCAGCTGAGCTCTTGGGGGACCGAGGTCACTGCAGCTTGTCTGGTCCTGCCAGCTCCCAGCTCCCCCAGCCAGACGTGCCATCCCAGGTTCCCCCATTTGCGGCCCTTGCTTTGAATTTATGGGCCTCCTGAACAGAATTGGAAACTCATCAGGGAGTGTGAAAGTCTCTCTAGAAGGTGGGAATGCCAGCAGTTGCCAGCCTCCAGCACCTGCAGCAACAAGGAGTCTTGTCACACAGCTTGGAATGTGGCAGACACAGCTGGAGGGTGGAGCAGTGGAAGGTGAGGGCCTCTATCCTCCCAGATCTCACGCTATCATGACAGCTGCCAGACTGCACTGAGCCCCTCCTGGTTCCACAGCCTATGAAGGGGGCAAGAGGTTTATTTCTCCTCATTAGAATAGTACAACTTTCTGTTTACAATAGTAACACTGGCTTTTTGCTAAAAAACTTTTTCAGAAAACACACAAAGGTTTAAAGAAAGAAGGATACTGAGAAATCACTGAATCTTAGTTTATGAGGGTGAAGTTATGGTCTATGAATGATGTCTCCATTTTTTTTTCTGTACAACTTTATTTACTATTTATTGCACATAACTCAAGATCTTTAACTGCTAACCACGAAAGGTTCAAAGGACTATTTTTTCATGAAGTTTAATGTTAACAGTAGTGAATTCATTTACTCATGTGGTGTTTTTTATTGTAAACATCTGAATGATTCACATTGCCACAGTTCCTGAACTCATAAGCGCAGACCATGCACAGGCTGGCAGCAAGCCAGAAAGCCACTCTGCAAGCAAACAGATACTCTGCATGAAGAGGAAATTCACAGCACAGATACTCTGCATGAAGAGGAAATTCACAGCACAGGCACTGCATAAAGAGGAAATTCACAGCGCAACATTGAACGTCCAACCTAAGTCATCTCAGAATGATACATATATATTGACTTTTTCATTCACACAGGATCTGGAACTCAACTGGTTGGTCGGTTGGTGATGGGGTTGACCTGATTTTGGAAGAATTGTTCCTGAAATAATTAAGGAAATGGGGGTTCAATCTCTCTTCTCAGTTGCTTGTTCCTCCCCAGCACCTTCAACTCCTCAGCACTCTTCAGCTTCTTTAGTTTCCTCTCCTTCTTCAACTTCGCCTCCTTCTTCCTTTGCTTCTTCAGACTCTTCCTTGGCAGCTTCTTCCTCTTCGGCTGCCTCCTCTTCCTTGTCCTTCTCCTCCTCCTTGGCTTCTCCTTCAGAGGGAGGCTCATCCTTGACTTCCTCAGCTTTAGCAGCCTCAATGGTTTCCTCCACTTCAATCTGCTCCTCTTGGACATGGCTGGTGCAGTAGGACGAGCAGGAGCGGGTGGACATCAGATAGGAGCTGGTCTGTAAACCGCCATAGGCATATCTACCAAAGACCTGGGAGCTCTGGGAGTAGCCACTGGTTATGCTTCCCACGCTGGTGAAACTGAGCCGGGTCTCCTAGCCTTCCAAGAGTTGCCTGTAAGCTGCAATCTCAATATCCAAAGCCATCTTCACGTTGAGGAGGTCTTGGTATTCTTTTAGGTATCGTGCCATTTAACTCTTTGTGGTCCTCAATCCATTTTCTAATTTGTTGATCGTGTCCTGCATATAGCGCTGATGTCTGCGTTCTGCTTGTCCTCCAGCTCCTGCAGCTGCTTCTCCAGCGCTTCGTTCATGCCCTGGCATGCTTCGATCTCCAGGGTCTTGGCCTTGAGCAGGCGGCGGCTCCCGGACACCTTGTCCTTGGCGGCGCGCACGGCGTCGGTGTTCTTGGCGGCGCTCTCGGTCAGCACGGTGAAGCGGCTCTTGAACCACTCCTCGGCGTTCTGCATGTTCTTGGCGGCCAGCTTCTCGTACTGAGCGTGGATGTCCTTGAGCGCGGCGGAGAGGTCGGGGTTGGTGGACACGTCCATCTCCACGGAGATCTGCGTGTACTGGATCTGCGCCTGCAGCTTGGCGATCTTCGTGCACTTTCTTCAGAAAAGCGATTTCGTCCATCAGGCTGTCGATGCGCTTTTCGAGCTCCACGCGGGCAAGTGCCGCCTCGTCAGCGCTTTTGCTCGCTTCCATTAGCCAGCCCTCGGCATCCTAGCGGCTCAGCACCTCCTCTTCATAGCGCGCCTGCAGGTTGCGCAGGGTCTCCTCCAGCCCTTCGCGTTCGCCCTGGAGCGCCTGCTTCTCGTTGGTGGCGTCTTCCACCGCCAGGCGCAAGTCGCAGATCTCCTGCTTGTACAGCGCCTGGAAGCTGGACGGTTCCGAGTGCTTCTGGCGCAGCACCAGCAGCTCCACTTCCATGACCTTGTTCTGCTGCTCCAGCTCGTGCACGCGCTCGATGAAGCTGGCGAAGCGATCGTTGAGATCCTGGAGCTGCGCCTTCTCCTGCGTGCGGATCGACTTGAGGTCGTTGCTGTTGGCGGCTACCTGACTCAGATCGAGGTTCTCCAGGCTGTGCATCAACAAGCTGGAGCTGGACGAATAGCTGCCGCGCACGGACAGCGAGGAAGAAACCGACGCAGAGTAGCTGGAGTAAGCGGAGCGCGCGGTGCTGCAGCCCCTGCGCACGCTGGAGATGTGCAGCCGGGGCGTCTCCGCTTAGCGCCGCTTGTAGGAGGTCGAGCAGTACGGCTTGAAGTTGAAGGAACTTACGGTGGCCGCCGGTGGCTCCCCGGTCCGCGGCGGCGGTGGGAGCCTGGAGAGAGAGAAGGACAGGGGAGAGAGGGAAGGGGGAGGATGGAGGGCTGTGTGCCGATGTCTCCATTTTTTTTAAAAAGGAAAAGTTCCCCGAGTAATCCCAATCTGGAGATGTAGACTGTTAAAATATCTCCCAGGCTGCCTGCTTTTTTGTTTGTTTTGTTTTGTTTTTTGACACTTACTCTCACTCTGTCACCCAGGCTGGAGTGCAGTGGCAGTATCTTGGCTCACTGTAACCTCCACCTCCCGGGTTCAAGCAATTCTCCTGCCTCAGCCTCCGGAGTAGCTGGGATCACAGGCATGCGCCACCAAGCCCAGCTGATTTTTGTATTTTTGGTAGAGTCAGGGTTTCACTGTGTTGGCCCGGCTTGTCTCGAACTTCTGACCTCAGGTGATCCACCTGCCTCCGCCTCCCAAAGTGCTGGAATTACAGGCATGAGCCACCGCGCCCGGCCAAGGCTGCCTGTTTCTAACTGGCTGTTTTTGATATAGTTTTGAATGTACTGAGAAGTTGCAAGAATGGCTCAAGGCACTTCATATACTCTTTATACTCAAATATACCAGCCGTTTACACTTGCCCTATGCTTTCTTTTATTGTTCTCTCTCACTCTCACTCCATCGTTCACTGTGTGTATACACATTTATGTGTGTCTATGTGTTTATGTATAAATTGTATGTGGATGTGTGTGTGTATCTACGTATACACAGAAAGATAGTTACTTACATGGCATATATACTATATATATTATTATGCAGTTATATATACACGGGATTTTATGTATGTAGCTATACATGTATACATATTGATTTATTTCCATCTCTTTGAAATTAAGTTAGAGACATTATGCCCTGTTAACCCTGAAGACTTCGGTGGATATTCTCTACTACCAAGGCCCTTTCTTCCCTCCCTCCCTTCCTCCCCCATCCCTTCCCTCTCCCTTCTCTCCCCCTTCCTCCTTCCCTCCCCTTCCCTCCCCTCCCCTCCCCTTCAGACCCCTTCCCTTCCCTCTTCCTTCCCTTCTTTCTTCCTTCCCTCTCTCTCTTTCTTTTTCTGAGACAGGGTCTGCCCTGTCACCTGGGCTGGAGTGCAGTGGTGCAATCATGCCTCACTGCAGCCTCGACCTCCTGGGCTTGACTGATCCTCCCTCCTTAGCCTCCTAAGTAGCTGGGTCACACCACCATGCCTGGCTAATTCTTTTGTTTTTTTAGATACAATGTCTTGCCTGTCACCTAGGCTGGAGTACAGTGATGTGATCACAGCTCATGTCCAGCCTCAAACTTCTGGGCTCTAGCAATCCTCCCACCTCAGCGTCCCAAGTAGCTGGAACTACAGTCACACATCACTAATTTTTTTTTTTTGGCAGAGAAAGGGTCTCCCTGTGTTGCCCAGGCTGGTTTTGAACTCCTGACCTTAAGCCATCCTCCTACCTCAGTATCCCAAAGTGCTAGAATTATAGGCATGAACCACTGGCACCCAACAAAGCTGGTGCTGTGTCCTTCTGATACATTGCCATAATTCTTAGAGCTCCCTTACTTTCTGGCACAAAAAGATGCTCCAGAAATATATTATTTTCTGCCCAATCCTGGAGCCAACCTCTTCTCTAAGCAGTCCTGATGACTTTTAGTTCTTCCAAACATAGGTACTGTTAAAAAAAAAAAAAATAGGGGCCAGGCGCGGTGGCTCACGTCTGTAATCCCAGCACTTTGGGAGGCTGAGGCGGGTGGATCAGGAGGTCAAGAGATCAAGACCATCCTGGTCAACATGGTGAAACCCTGTCTCTACTAAAAATACAAAAAATTAGCTGGGCGTGGTGGCACACACCTGTAATCCCAACTACTCAGGAGGCTGAGGCAGGAGAATTGCCTGAACCCAGGAGGCGGAGGTTGCGGTGAGCCAAGATCGTGCCATTGCACTCCAGCCTGGGTAACAAGAGAGAAACTCCATCTCAAAAAAAAAAAATTGGCTGGGCATGGTGGCTCATGCCTGTAACCCCAACACTTTGGGAGGCCAAGGTGGGTGGATCACATGAGGTCAGGAGTTAGAGACCAGCCTGACCAACATGGAGAAACCCCGTCTCTACTAAAAATACAAAACTAAGACCAGGTGTGATGGCTCATACCTTTAATCCCAGCACTTTCGGAGGCCAAGGCAGGTGGATCACTTGAGGTCAGGAGTTCAAGACCAGCCTCGCAAAAGTGGTGAAAGTCTGTCTCTATTAAAAATACAAAAATTAGCTGGGTGTGGTGGCAGACACCTGTAATCCCAGCTATTCAGGAGGCTGAGGCAGGAGAATTGCTTAAACCCAGGAGGCGGAGGTTGCAGTGAGCCCAACATCATAACATTGCACTCCAGCCTGGGCAACAGAGCAAGACTCTGACTCAAAAAAAAATTAGCTGGACATAGTAGCACATGCCTGTAATCCCAGCCACTCAGGAGGCTGAGGCAGGAAACTCACTTGAATCCAGGAGGCAGAGATTGTGGTGAGCCAAGATTGTGCCATTGCACTCCAGCCTGGTCAACAAGATTGAAACTCTGTCTCAAAAAAAAAAAAAAAATGCACCACACCCACAGATATATGCACTTTTCTGAATAATAATAGAATCATACTATTGATACTATTCTTTGATCTTTTTAAAAAAACTTTTAGCAATGAATTATGGGAATCTTTTTATGTTATCAAATACAGATTTTTGACATCCTTTTTAGTGTTAAATGTTTTTTATCTTATGGTTGTACCATAGATTAATTAACTAATGTCCTAAATTAAATAGGAGTGTGGTGCTGCAGTCAGGACTCACAGCAGCCTGAACTCCTGGGCTCAAGCGAGGCATCTAAGTTGTTTATTGTTTACCCTTATCCACAATCCTTCAAGTAAAGTGCTTTTCGTGCATGCACATCACACAGTCCTATGAGCATATCCCGAGGACAGTTTTCCAGAGGGAGGTTTGCTTACAAGAACAATTCAATGTCCACCTACTGTGTGCTAGTCATGATTTATCACACCGTGACTGTCCCTGAATATTATCTATTTTAAAAAAAATACTTGCCAGTTAGATCAGGTGTGGTGGCTCATAACTGTACTCTCAGCTTTTTGGGAGGCTGAGGCAGGAGGATTGTTTGAGCCTAGGAGTTTGAGACCAACCTGGGCCACATAGCGAAACCCCATCTCTACAAAGAAATTTGACAATTAGCCAGGCATGGTGGCAAGCACCTGTAGTCCCAGCTACTTGGGAGGTGAAGATGGGAGGATTCCCTGAGCTCAGGAGTTCAAGACTGCAGTGAGGCATGATTGCACCACTGCACTCCAGCCTGGGCAACAAAGCGAGATCCTGTCTCTAAAGAAAAAAAAAAAAAAGAAAGAAAAAGAAAAAATGTCATTTGAAGGCTAAAAGTAACATCTCATTGTATGATCTATAATCTTTTTTTAGTACTGGAGAGCTTGACATTTTTATAATGAACATTTACAATGCTTTTTGTGGATAATGTTCACTTTTAACAGTTTGTTTTTAAATTTTGAGATAATCTGTGACTTACAGAAGAGGTGCAAAAATAGCACAGAATGTTCCTTTTACCCAGTTTCCTGTTGGCTGACATCTTCCATAACTACAGAACATTTATCACCACTAAAAAGTCAAACTTGCTGCAATATTAAGTACCGGGCTGATTCAAATTTCATCATTTTTCCCCATTTCCATGTGCTTTTGTGTTCCATGATCCTATCCAGGATCCCACATTTATTAAGCGAATTTTTTCACTTTTCATTGATTTGTTGGAGATATTTATATATTAAGGACCTCAACTTTTTGTCTCGTCCCTTTGACAAAGTATTTCCATTTTTCTTTTTCACTTTGATGATGACGTCAAGAGATGGATGGTAGGTCACGTACGATGATGCTGGCATCCTGGCTTAAGGCAAGGGTTATAGGGCACAGACTGTATGCCAGATCCTCCACACACTGTTCTCACCTCCCCATGCCCTCCCAGAGTTTCTGGTTTCTCTAACACACATTGAGGAACGGCCACATGCCACCTTGTGAAACCTTGATATTTTATCCCACAAAGTTGTGCCTACGTTGAGTAGAGCCTACGTCTTAGACCATATCACAGTTGGTGAATTGTTTCAACATCTGTTGGGTGATGCAGAGTGAATGGGGCCCAGTTAGTCACCTCACTGAGGAACATGTCACAGTGTCCCCACCCTCAGGGAGAAGGGGAGGTGTCCCATCCCTGCAGGGTGGGGTGCAAATCCCTGCAGACGTGGGCATTGTGAGTGCAGCCAGGAACTGGGCTGCAGGTGTCCTGGCTTTGCTGAGCAACACCAGGGACCAGTGAGCGGTCCCCATGTCCCACCCAACAGCCTCAGACCTGTTCTCACCTGCTGTGGTTTGAGAATTCAGTGTCTCTCTGACCCCTTCTGGGTAACTTGTAAGTGAAGGATTTGACAGCTGGTGCTCCAGACCACCCAAGAGACTCTGCCATCAGTCTGTCACCCATGCCACTGGGCACTTTTAGAGAAACTCTGTTGGGGGAGAAGAGATGTGGATGCACAGATTAATCACTTTCAGGCTGCAGTGAAGGCACTTTTGGTGAGGGACATCACAGTGAGAGGGCAAGACTCTGTCTAAAAAATGAAAAAAAAAGAAAATTGGGCTGGTCACAGAGGCCCACACCTGTAATCCTGGCACTTTGGGAGGGTGAGATGGGAGGATCACTTGAGCCCAGGAGTTTGAAAACAGCTTAGGGAACATAGCAAAACCCTGTCTTTAGAAAACATTTGAAAAAATTAGCCAGGGTGGGACTGTGCTTCTGTAGTGTTAGCTACTCAGGAGGCTGAGGCAGGAGGAGTGCTTGCATTCAGGAGTTTGAGACCAGTCTGGGCAACCCCTGAGACCCCATCTGTAGAAAAAGTTTTAAAAATTAGCTGGACGTGGTGGTGGTGTGCACCTGTAGTCCCAGCTACTCAGGAGGCTGAGGTGGGAGCATTGCTTGAGCCCAGGAGATCAAGGCTGCAGTGAGTTGTGATTGCAACACCACACTCCAGGCTAGGCAGGGAAGCCAGACCCTGCTTCCTAAATAAATAAATAATAAAATAAAAAAGACCGTTTTTTTCTACTCAAGATGGCGCTGTGAGAACAACCCAGGATTGGAGCTCGCATTGAATCCGCAAACGGTGAGTCAGAGCTGCATTTCCAGACCGATCTTTGTTGCCCACAGAACGGGGAAACTCCCAAGTATAAAAAGACACGGAACGCCAGGCAGTAGGTCTGCCTGGCGAAGCCGGCAGCCGGGGCGGCGGCGGCCGGCCCTACCCAGCAATCCCCACAGGGCGTGATTGTCCGGGTGCCCTGTTGAACCGGCAACCTGAGACTTGAGAGGGCAGGACTTGAGACTGAATGAGACTTGGACAGTAGGCCAGCCCAGGGGATTGCAGGGACAGATCGTTTGGGATACCCAATGGGATGAACAAAACCGCGATTTCAAACTATCCCGAGCAGACGGTCCGAGACGCTCTGTGGGGGAGGGGCGTCCACCACTACCGAGGCAACCCGCCCCAACTGAGATACACGCCCACTGCTGACCCAGTCAGCCGTTGCCGAGGCAACCCGTCCCTACTGAGATACACACCCACTGCTGACGCAGCCTGCCGTTGCTGAAGCAACCCGTCCCTACTGAGATACACGCCCACTGCTGACGCAGCCTGCCGTTGCTGAGGCAACACGCTACAACGAAGAGACTCCGCCGCAGGGCGTGGCGGAGACCACAGCAGAGCCTGCAGAAACAGGGCGAATCACACAACAGCAGGGCGGAGGCTCGGCAGCCAAACAGTGGCTAGACTGCCTTCTAGCTGGGCAGGACACCTCATCGAACATCCAAAAATAAAGCCCAAACCCCTCAACACAGAACATTTGAGAAAAAAAAAGGGTTTTTTAATGAGCTCTGTTGCAGCAGAATCAAACATAGCAGCCTAACAGCCCTGAATGAACAACAGAGCACACAGCTCAGCAATTAAGCCCATATAAAGTACAAACTGTCTCCTCAAGCAGCTCCCTGACCCCTCTGTATCCAACAGACTGACATTAGGCAGGCATCATCCTGGGACAAAGATAGCAGAAAAAGAAACTGGTAGCATCCCTCGCTGTACCACAGCTGCTAGAGGTGCACCCCAGACAAGCAGGGTCTGGAGCGGACCTCAGCAGTCATACAGCAAAGGGGCTAGACTGGTAGAAGGAAAACCAAGCAACAGAAATACTTCATCATCAACATTCTGGGTGTCCACTCAGAGACCCAATCGAAAAGTCAGCAACTACGCAGACGACCAGCGGACAAATCCACAAGATGGGAAGAGACGAGCGCAAAAAGGAGGAAAACACCCGAAACCAGAACACCTCACCTCCTAGAAAGGACCAAAACTACTCACCAGCTAGGGAACAAAGCTGGACGGAGAATGACTGTGATGAAATGACGGAATTAGACTTCAGAAGACGGATAATGAGAAACTTTTGTGAGCTAAAAGATCATGTATTAAATCAATGCAAAGAAACTAAGAACCTTGAAAAAAGATTTGAAAAAAGATTTGAAGAAATGATAACAAGAATGGATAACTTAGAGAGGAATATGAATGAATTAAAGGAGCTGAAAAACACAATACGAGAACTTCGCGAAGCAAACACAAGTTTCAATAGCCAAATTGATCAAGCAGAAGAAAGAATATCTGAAGTCGAAGACCAACTCAATGAAATAAAACGAGAAACCAAGATCAGAGAAAAAAGCACAAAAAGGAATGAACAAAGTCTCCAAGAAATGTGGGACTATGTGAAAAGACCTAACCTATGTTTGATAGGTGTACCAGAAGGGGACGAAGAGAATGAATCCAAGCTGGAAAATACTCTTCAGGACATCATCCAGGAAAATTTCCCCCACCTAGCAAGACAGGCCAACACTCAATTGCAGGAAATTCAGAGAACACCACAAAGATATTCAGCAAGAAGAGCAACCCCAAGGCACATAATCGTCAGATTCAACAGGGTTGAAATAAAGGAGAGAATACTAAGGGCAGCCAGAGAGAAAGGTCGGGTCACCCACAAAGGGAAGCCCATCAGACTCACAGCAGATCTCTCGGCAGAAACACTACAAGCCAGAAGAGAGTGGGGGCCAATATTCAACATTCTTAAAGAAAAGAACTTTCAACCCAGAATTTCATATCCAGCCAAACTGAGCTTCAGAAGTGAAGGAAAAATAAAATCCTTTGCGAACAAGCAAGTACTCAGAGATTTTGTCACCACCAGGCCTGATTTACAAGAGCTCCTAAAAGAGGCACTACACATAGAAAGGATCAACCAGTACCAGCCATTCCAAAAATCACACTGAATGCTAAAGAGCTTCAACATAATGAAGAATCTACAACAACTAACAGGCAAAACAGCCACTTAGCATCAAAATGGCAGTATCAAATTCACACATAACAATATTAACCCTAAATGTAAATGGACTAAATGCACCAATCAAAAGACACAAACTGGCAAATTGGATAAAAATCCAAAACCCATCAGTGTGCTGTATCCAGGAAACCCATCTCACATGCAAGGATACACAAAGGCTCAAAATAAAGGGATGGAGGAAGATTTACCAAGCTAATGGAAAGCAAAAAAAAGCAGGAGTTGCAATTCTCATCTCTGATAAAATAGACTTTAAAGCAACAAAGATCAAAAGAGACAAAGAAGGCCATTACATAATGGTAAAAGGATCGATACAACAAGAAGAGCTAACGATCCTAAACATATATGGACCCAATGCAGGAGCACCCAGATACATAAGGCAAGTTCTTAATGACTTGCAAAAGGACTTAGACTCCCACACAATAATAGTGGGAGACTTTAACACTCCACTGTCAATACTAGACAGATCAACCAGACAGAAAATCAACAAGGATATCCAAGGCTTGAACTCAGACCTGGAGCAAGCAAACCTGATAGACATTTACAGAACGCTCCACCCCAAATCCACAGAATACACATTCTTCTCAGCACCACATCACACCTACTCTAAAATTGACCACATAATTGGAAGTAAAGCACTGCTCAACAAATGCAAAACAACTGAAATCATAACAAACAGCCTCTCAGACCATAGTGCAATCAAGTTAGAACTCAGAATTCAGAAACCCACCCAGAACCGCACAGCTTCATGGAAACGGAACAACTGGCTTTTGAATGTTGACTGGGTAAACAACGAAATGAAGGCAGAAATAAAGAAGTTCTTCGAAACCAATGAGAACGAAGATACAACGTGCCAGAATCTCTGGGACACATTTAAAGCAGTCTCTAGAGGAAAGTATATAGCAATAAGTGCCCATATGAGGAGAATGGAGAGATCCACAATTAACACCCTATCGTCAAAATTGAAAGAGCTAGAGGAGCAAGATCAAAAAAACTCAAAACCCAGCAGAAGACAAGAAATAACTAAGATCAGAGCTGAGGTGAAGGAGATTGAGACACAAAAAACCCTTCAAAAAATCAATAAATCCAAGAGCTGGTTTTTTGAAAAGATCAACCAAATAGACAGACCACTAGCCAGATTGATTAAAAAGAAAAGAGAGAACAACCAAATAGATGCAATAAAAAATGATAAAGGGGAAATCACCACAGATTCCACAGAAATTCAATCCATCATCGGAGAATATTACAAACAACTCTATGCACATAAACTAATAAACCTGGAAGAAATGGATAAATTCCTGGACTCCTGTGTCCTCCCAAGCCTAAACCAGGAGGAAGCCGAAACTATGAATAGACCAATAATAAGGTCTGAAGTTGAGGCAACAATTAAGAGCCTACCACACAAAAAAAGCCCAGGTCGAGACGGGTTCACAGCCGAATTCTACCAGACACACAAGGAGGAGCTGGTACCATTCCTTCTAAAACTATTTCAAACAATCCAAAAAGAGGGAATCCTTCCCAAATCATTTTATGAGACCAACATCATCCTGATACCAAAACCCGGCAGAGACCCAACGAGAAAAGAAAACTTCAGGCCAATATCCATGATGAACATAGATGCAAAAATCTTCAATAAAATATTGGCAAGCCGATTGCAACAGCAAATCAAAAAACTTATTCATCATGATCAAGTAGGATTCATCCCGGGGATGCAAGGCTGGTTCAACATACGCAAGTCTATCACCGTAATTCACCACATAAACAGAACCAAAAACAAAAACCACATGATTATCTCAATTGACGCAGAGAAGGCATTTGACAAAATTCAACAGCCCTTTATGCTAAAAACCCTCAATAAACTCGGTATCAATGGAACGTATCTCAAAGTAATAAAAGCTATTTATGACAAACCAACAGCCAATATCATACTGAATGGGCAAAAACTGGAAGCATTCCCTTTAAAATCTGGCACTAGACAAGGATGCCCTCTCTCACCACTCCTATTCAGTATAGTACTGGAAGTTCTAGCCAGAGCAATCAGGCAAGAAAAAGAAATAAAGGGTATTCAAATAGGAAAGGTGGAAGCCAAATTGTCTCTATTTGCAGACGACATGATAGTATACCTAGAAGACCCCATTGCCTCAGCCCAAAAACTCCTGAAACTGATAAGCAACTTCAGCAAAGTCTCAGGATATAAAATCATTGTGCAAAAATCACAAGCATTCGTCTACACCAATAACAGACTTAAAGAAAGCCAAATCAAGAGCGAACTGCCATTCGCAATGGCTACAAAAAGAATAAAATACCTTGGAATACAACTCACAAGGAACGTAAGAGACCTCTTCAAGGAGAACTACAAACCACTGCTCAACGAAATCAGAGAGAACACAAACAGATGGAGAAACATTCCATGTTCATGGTTAGGAAGAATTAATATCGTGAAAATGGCTATACTGCCCAAAGTAATTTACAGAATCAACGCTATCCCCATCAAGCTACCATTGACTTTCTTCACAGAACTGGAAAAAACCACCATGAACTTCATATGGAACCAAAAGAGAGCCCGCATAGCCAAGTCAATTCTAAGCAAAAAGAACACAGCGGGGGGCATCACACTACTGGATTTCAAACTAGACTATAAGGCTACAGTAATCAAAACAGCATGGTACTGGTACCAAAACAGAGATATAGACCAATGGAACAAAACAGAGGCACCGGAGGCAACACAACATACATAGAACTATACAATCTTTGATAAACCTGACAAAAACAAGCAATGGGGAAATGATTCCCTGTTTAACAAATGGTGTTGGGAAAACTGGCTAGCCATGTGCAGAAAGCAGAAACTGGACCCCTTCCTGACACCTTACATTAAAATTAACTCCAGATGGATTAAAGACTTAAACATAAGACCTGGCACCATAAAAACCCTAGAAGGAAATCTAAGCAAAACCATCCAGGACATAGGAGTAGGCAAGGACTTCATGAACAAAACACCAAAAGCATTGGCAACAAAAGCCAAAATAGACAAATGGGACCTAATGAAACCCCACAGCTTCTGTACGGCAAAAGAAACAGTCAGTAGAGTGGATCGGCAACCAACAGAATGGGAAAAAATTTTTGCAGTCTACCCATCTGACAAAGGGCTGATATCCAGAATTTACCAAGAACTCAAACAGATTTACAGGAAAAAAACAAACAAGCCCATTCAAAAGTGGGCAAAGGATATGAACAGATACTTTATAAAAGAAGACATATATGAGGCCAACAATCATATGAAAAAATGCTCATCGTCACTGGTCATCAGAGAGATGCAAATCAAAACCACATTGAGATACGATCTCACGCCAGTTAGAATGGCGATCATTAAAAAATCTGGAGACAACAGATGCTGGAGAGGATGTGGAGAAAAAGGAACACTTTTACACTGTTGGTGGGAGTGTAAATTAGTTCAACCATTGTGGAAGACAGTGTGGCGATTCCTCAAGGCCTTAGAAATAGAAATTCCATTTGACCCAGCAATCCCATTACTGGGTATATATCCAAAAGACTATAAATCGTTCTACTATAAGGACACATGTACACGAATGTTCATTGCAGCACTGTTTACAATAGCAAAGACCTGGAATCAACCCAAATGCCCATTGATAATAGACTGGATTGGAAAAATGTGGCACATATACACCATGGAATATTATGCAGCAATCAGAAATGATGAGTTTGTGTCGTTTGTAGGGACATGGATGAATCTGGAGAACATCATCCTCAGCAAACTGACACAAGAACAGAAAATGAAACACCGTATGTTCTCACTCATAGGTGGGTGATGAAAAATGAGAACACATGGACACAGAAAGGGGAGTACTAAACACTGGGGTCTATGGGGGGGAAAAGGGGAGGGCCAGTGGGAGGGGGAGGTGGGGAGGGATAGCCTGGGGAGAAATGCCAAATGTGGGTGAAGGGGAGAAGAAAAGCAAAGCACACTGCCATGTGTGTACCTACGCAACTGTCTTGCATGCTCTGCTCATGTACCCCAAAACCTAAAATCCAATAAAAAATAAATAATAAATAAATAAATAAATAAAAAAGACCAGCCAGGCATGGTGGCTCACACTTGTAATCCCAGCACTTTGGGAGACTGAGGTGGTGGATCATGAGGTAAGGGGATTGAGACCAGCCTGGCCAACCTGGTGAAAGCCCATCTCCACTAAAATACAAAAAAAATTAGCTGGGTGTGGTGGTGTTTGCCTATAACCCCAGCTACTCAGGAGCTGAGGCAGGGGAATCGCTTGAACCCAGGAGGCAGAGGTTGCAGTGAGCCGAGATTGCACCACTGCACTCCAGCCTGGGAGACAGAGCAAGACTCCATCTCAAAAAAAAAAAAAGACCAAATTAGTCCCAGGGTTCCTGGTTTCCCAGATGTGTGAAGGCGACCGGCAGCTGCTGTCCGTCCTGTTCCCGCCCAGTGGCCGGCCCTGACCTCCCTGGGCTCAGCAAACATCCAGGGGCCATGGTGGACTCTGGGAGGGAGTGGGACAGCCCCGCCCAGGGCAGATTCCAGCACACCGCATGCAGGCCTGAGTCGTAGGGTTTCTCTGGAATCAACCCCGCGTGTTTGTTTTTGCTGCGGTCCCCCAGGGCACCAGGCTGCATGCCTGCTGTCATCAAGGCAGCCTTGCTGCTGTGGGTCTTGGAGCCTGCCAGCCTCATAACTCCTGCTCTGGGAGCAAGTGTGGTGCAGCATGTGTCTGAGCGTGTGTGTTTGTGTGTCTGGTTCAGTGTGTGCCTGTGTGTGTCTGTGTGTCTGGTTCAGTGTGTGTCTGTGTGTCTGTGTGTACTGGTGTGTGTGTCTGTGTCTGCCTGCGTGTGCCTACGTATGCCTGTGTGTGTCTGCGTGTGCATATGCCCTGAGAAAGCACCCATTCTGCTTTATGCACTTCTCAGAAGCCTTCTAGATCAGTTCCAAAGGACAAGAACTGGGAGCTGTGGCTCACACCCATAATCCCAGCACTTTGGGAGGACAAGGCAGGAGGATTGCTTAAATCCAGGAGTTCCTGACAATAGCAAATCCTGTCTCTACAAAAAATTCAAAAATCAGCTGGATGTGGTGGTGTGAACCTGTGATCCTAGGTACTCCAGAGGCTGAGGTGGGAGGATTGCTTGAGCCCAGGAGGTCAAGGCTGCAGTGAGGTATGATGGCACCACTGCACTCCAGCTGGGGCAACAGAGCAAGACCCTGTCAGAAAGAGAAAGAAAGAAAGAGAGAGAGAGAGAAAGGAAGGAAGGGAAACAAAGAAGAAGGAAAGAAGAAAAGAAAGAAAGGAGAAAGAAAGAAAGAAAGAAAGAAAGAAAGAAAGAAAGAAAGAAAGAAAGAAAGAAAGAAAGAAAGAAAGAAAGAAAGAAAGAAAGAAAGAAAGGAGACTCTTGGCATCTGGGCATGGTGGCTCATGCCTGTAATCCCAGTACTTTGGGAGGTTGAGGCAGGTAGATCATCTGAGGTCGGCAGTTTGAGACCAGCCTGGCCAACATGGAGAAACCTCATCTCTGCTAAAGATACAAAATTAGCCGGGAGTGGTGGTGCATGTCTGTAATCCCAGCTACTTGGGAGGCAAGAGAATTGCTTGAAACCAGGGAGAGCCAAAATTGCACCACTGAGCTCCATACTGGGCACCAAGAGCAAGACTTCATCAAAAGAAAGAGAAAGAGAGAGAGAGAGGAAGGAAGGAAGGAAGGAAGGGAGGGAGGGAGGGAGGGAGGGAGGGAGGGAGGGAGGGAGGGAGGGAGGGAGAGACTTCAGCCAGCCTTTCTTCCCCGGTTCCCTGACAGCTCAGAGATAACCATTATGCCCCATAGCCAGGCAGCAGCTGGAGCTGACAGCCTTTCACAGGCCCTTCCAGCAGCCTTGGAGGAACCACAAGCCCATTTCATAGACAGGACCCTGAGGCTCAGATAGCAAGTGGGGTTTTGCACAAGAGCAGGAAAGGAGGTGGAGAAACAGACCCTTGTGCACACCCTGTGAGAATGAAACAAGACCCAGCCTGGCAGCTCCTCATGTGGGTAAACATGGAATTAGCATAGAGCCCAGCAACCCCGCTCCTGGATAGAGACCCCACAGAATTGATAGCAGGGGCTCAAAGAGTCTCACTCTGTCACCCAGGCTGGAGTGCAATGGCGTGATCTTGGCTCACTGCAACTTCTGACTCCCAGGTTCAAGCAATTCTCCTGCCTCAACCTCCTGAGTAGCTGGGATTACAGGCATGTGCCACCACATTCAGCTAATTTTTGTATGTTTAGTAGAGATGGGGTTTCACCATGTTGGTCAGGCTGGTCTCAAACTCCTGACCTTGTGATCCACCCGCCTTGGCCACCCAAAGTGCTGGGATTACAGGCGTGAGTCACTGAGCCTGGCCAGGTTTGGGGTTTTGTTTCCTTGTGTGAATTGTGGGCTCACGTCCTTTACCATCTTTCCACTGCAGGAGGAGGGCAGTCTGCCTCTGGGAAACCTTCCAGCACCTTCTGCTCATGGCTGAGACTTGGCCCCTGGGCTGTCTCTCTCTCAAGCTCCTCCTTGGACCCATTGTGGAGCTGCTTCCTTAGGGATTTAACTTCTCCTTTGCTCCCATGAGTTCTCAGCTAAGTGGGTGTGGAGATCCCCATTTTACAGATGGAAGAGCTGAGGTTTGCAGGTGCCACTTCCCCCATGCACACAAGACCCATCCCACGTGTGGCTGGGAAGGGAAGTTTCCTTCCTGACCCGAGGCCCAGTTCGAGCTGTGCCTGTCTCCCCATGCCTGACTTCCATAGTCTGTTTTGTGTTGCTATGATGGAATAGATCTGAGGCTGAGTCATTTATAAAGAGGTTTGCCAGGCACCATGGCTCATGCCTGTAATCCCCGCACTTTGGGAGGCCTAGGTGGGCAGATCACCTGAGATTGGGAATTTGAGACCAGCCTGGCCAACATGAAGAAACCCCATCTCTACTAAAAATACAAAATTAGCCGGATGTGGTGGTGCATACCTGTAATCCCAGCTACTCACTCAGGAGACTGAGACAGAAGAATCACTTGAACCTGGAAGGCAGAGGTTGTGGTGAGCTGAGTGCATCACTGCACTCCAGCCTGGGCAACAAGAGTGAAACTCCGTCCCCCACCCCAAAAAAAGAGGTTTATCTGGATCACTGTTCTGCAGACCATGCAAGTATGGCACCAGCATCTGCTAGGCTTCTGATGAGGCTTCAAGAGGCTTCCACTCATGGCCAAAGGTGAAGGGGGAGCAGGCATCTCATAGGGCAAGAGAGGAAGTGAAAGAAAGGAGGGAGAAGGTGCCAGGCTCTTCTTAACTACCAGGTTGTTTGTGAACTAGCAGAGCAGGAGCTCACTCATTCCCGAGGGACAGAGCACCAAGCCATTCATGAGGGAGCCACCCCACAACCTGAATGCCGCCCACCGAGCCTCACCTCCAACACTGGAGGTCACATTTCAGTGTGTGATCTGGAGGCAGAAACATCGGCCTGTGTCACTGACCTTGCTTAATCCTGTGCTGTTAGGATCTAGCAGCCTTTGTTTTGCATTTGTTTTTGTTGTCATTGTTCTCCTGTGGTGGTTCCCAGCTGGGGCTGATTCTGCTCCCCAGGGAACACCAGGTAACATTTGTGGTTGTCATGGCTGGGGGGTCTGTGATGTCTGGGGGCATCTGTGGTTGTCACAATGGGGGCTGTACCTGGCATGGAGTGGGTGGGGGCCAGGGAGGCTATTCAGCACCCTACAGTGCCCAGGACAGTCCCACCCCAGAGAATGGTCTGGCCACAGTGTCCACAGTGCTAAGAGAACTCTATTTAGTATAATATCAGGAAAGGATCATTTTTTGCACATTTTGTTTAAGAATGGAGATGATGACCATCTGTTTTGTGGACGTTTCTGCTCCAGCAGCTACTCTGTATCCTTTGTGGAACTGGACCCCAGCAGCGCCTCATGCTGGGGCCTCTTCCATTGCTGAGTTTGTGTGTGTGTGTGTGTGTGTGTGTGTGAGCACGTGCCTGTGTGTATATGTGTGTGTGCTTGTGTGCATGTATGCAAATATGTATGTGTGTATATGTGTTTTGTGCATATATCTGTATGTGTATATTTGTGTGTATTTGTATATTTGGATATGTATGTATATGTGTAGATATGTGTGTGCACATGAGCACATGAGTGTATGTGTGTGTGGGCTTTGTCGTATTTGTATATGTATATATATATTTCTGGATATATGTGTATGCATGTGTGTATGTATATGTGTGTATGTGTGTGTATATACATTGTGTGTATATGTGTATATGTATATATGTGCGTTCATGTGTATGTATATATGTGTATACATGTGTATGTATGTATATATCTCTGTGTATATGTGTGTATGTATATATGTGTGTATAAGGGTGTACACATGTATATAAGTGTGCATATGTGTGTATAGGTGTGTATGTGTATGTATGTATATGTGCATATATGCGTGTATGTGTATATGTGTGCATGTATGCATATGCCTATATATTTCTTCTTTGTTTTCTCTCTCCATATATACATATAAATAAATAAATAAATAAATATACATATATATATACATATATATATACATATATATGTATATATATATATATATATATATATATACACTTTTTTTTTTCTGAGGTAGAGTCTTGCTCTGTTGCCTAGGCTGGAGTGCAGTGGTGAGATCTCAGCTCACTGCAGCCTCACCCTCCCAGGCTTTAGGGACCCTCCTGCCCCAGCCTCCTTAATAGCTGGGACTACAAGTGCACACTACCACACTAGCTAATTTTTTGCATTTTTTTGTAGAGATGGGATTTTGCCATGTTGCCTGGGCTTGTCTTGAACTCCTGAGCTCAAAAGATCCTCCCGCCTTGACCTCCCAAAATACTGGGATTGCAGGTGTGAACCACCTCACCTTTGTGTGTGTGCATACATGTGTATGTGTGTATATGAATATATATTTGTGTGTATGTGTGTATATGTGTATGTATTGTGTGTATATGTGTGTCTATGTATGTGTGTATATGTGCACATGTACGTGTGTGTATATATATTTGTGTGTATATGTGTATGTGTGTACATATGCACTTGTGTATATGTTTGTATATGTGTATATATATGTGTATATGTGTGTGTATGTGTGCCTATATGTGTATATGTACTCATGTGTTTGTGTGTATTTGTGTATATATTTGTGAGTATATGTATGTGTACATGTTTGTGTCTGTATGTGTGTATATGTCCATGTGTGTTTGTATGTGTGCTCACATGCATGCAAATCCCTCTTTGTGTGGCTGGTGTGCATAGTGAGGTGCCTTTTCCGGGAAGGCTTTGTGAACGCCCTACTTCCTGAGTTCCTGCTGAATGGCAACACGCTTCTCTCCCTTCCACACCTGAGTGTGTCCTGCCCAGGAACAGATGGGTGACTTCCCCATTGACCAGCTGACATTGCCCTGTCCCCCACTGGAGTCTCATGCTCTGAACAGGAGACTTATGACCTTTTAGGTCACCTGTGCCTCATCCTAAACCACAAGGCAGCGAGCTTCTCCTGTAAAGGGCCAGAGAGTCACTGTGTTTGGTTCTGTGGGCCATACAGTCTCTGTCTCAAGCACTCAGCTCCACTGCTGTAGCACAGAAGCCTCAGAGCCAGTGCCTACATAGGATATGACAGAGGACACTGGCCCGGCATGGTGATTCATGCCTACAATCCCAGCACTTTGGGAGGTCGAGGTGGGAGGATCACTTGAGCTCAGGAGTTCAAGACCAGCCTGGGTAACATGGCAAAATCCCATCTCTAGAAACAATGCAAAAAAACTGGCTGATGTGGTAGTGTGTACCTGTAGTCCCAGCTACTCAGGAGGCTGAGGCAGGAGGGTTGCTTGAGCCTGGGAGGTCCAGGCTGCAATGAACTATGATTGTACCACAGCACTCCAGCCTGGGTGACAGCATGAGACCGGGTCTCAAAAAAATAAATAAATAAAATAAAAATGAACAACAAAGAAGAAATAAATCTGCAGATGGAAAAGGTGTATTTTGGAAGCATCACTACAGAAACAATTACAGCCAAACCAATAACTTGAAGGTAAGGAGCTTCTAGAACAGGGGTCAGCCAGCTAGGGCCCATGGTGGACAGTGTTTTCTTGTTTGTTGTTGTTTTTGTTGAGTTTTCTTTGTTTTTGTTTGTGTGTGTGTTTGTGCGTTTTTTGAGATGGAGTCTCACTCTGTCATCCATGCTGGAGTGCAGTGGTGCAGTCTTGGCTCACTGCAACCCCTGCCTCCCGGGTTCAAGCAATTCTCCTTCCTCAGCCTCCTGAGTAACTGGGACTACAGGCACACACCACCACTCCTGGCTAATTTTTTTCTTTTTTGTATTTATTAGAGACATGGTTTCACCATGTTGCCCAGGCTAGTCTTGAACTCCTGAGCTCAGGCAATCCACCTGTCTCAGCCTCCCAGAGTGCTGGGATTACAGGCATGAGTCACTGCTCCTGGCCTTGTGGGGCTTTTTGTTTTTAAAATGGAGACAGAGTCCTATTCTGTCACCCAGGCTGGAGTGCAGTAGTGCAATCTCGGCTCACTACAACCTCTGACTCTCGGGTTCAAGGGATTCTCCTGCCTCAGCCTCCCGAGTAGCTGGGATTACAGGCAAACACCACCACATCAGGTTAATTTTTTTGTATTTTTAGTAGACACGGGGTTTCACCATGTTGGTCTGACTGCCTTGGCCTTCCAAAATGCTGGGATTACAGGCATAAGCCACCATGCACAGCAACAGTGTGTTTTGTAAATTAAGTTTTATTGGCACCCACTATGCCTGCTCATTGACAAATTGTCCACAGCATCTCTCCTGCCTCTGCAGCTTAGTTGAGCAGTTGCAATAGAGACTATCTGGTCCCCAAAGCCAGAGAAGTTTGCTCTCTGCCCCTTTATAGGAAAATGTTGCTGACCCTGGCCTTACAACTGCTACCAGTCCTTTAGTGGTGGGAGTTGGGAGAGGAAGGAGGTATACCCCCCACCATCGCCTTGGCCCAAATTCTGATCTACTATCTCAGACCCTTCCCCCAGAGCCAGACTGATCTGCCTCCTGGGGCTTTGTGTGAGTTTCATGAGGCTGTCCTTTTTTTTTTTTTTGAGATGCATTCATGCTCTGTCGCCCAGGCTGGAGTGCAATGGCACAATTTTGGCTCACTGCAACCTCCACCTCCAGGGTTCAAGCAATTCTCCTGCCTCAGCCTCCCATGTAGCTGGTACTACATGTACCTGTTACCATGCCTGGTTCATTCATTTTGTATTTTTAATAGAGACAGGGTTTCACCATGTTGGCCATGTGGGCCAGACAGTTTCTCTCTGTGCATGTGTGTGTATGTGTGCTTGCTGGTCTTGAACTCCTGACCTCACGATCCCTCCACCTCGGCTTCCCAAAGTGCTGGGATTACAGGCATGAACCACCATGCCTGGCCCTGTGGGGCTGTTCTTACAGAGTTCACAGACGCAGCTGTTTAAACACCACAGGTTCATTCTCTCTCAGTTCTGGAGGCTGGATGTCCAAGGTCAAGGTGGAGGCAGAGCTGGGTTCTTCCGAGGCCACTCCCAGCTCCTGGTGGTGGCCAGCGATCCTTGTCCTTTCCTGGCTTATAGAAGTGACACCTCCAATCTTTGCCTTGTCACCCCGACCTTTTGTCTGCACAGCATTCTCCGTCCCGTGTGCCTCTGGGTCCAAATGTCCCATTTATTTTTTATTTATTTATTTATTTAAGAGATAGGGTCTTTCTCTGTCACCCAGGCTGAGTGCAGTGGCACAATCACAGCTTACTGCAGCCTGGACCTTCCTGGGCTCAAGTGATCCTCCCACTCAGCCTCCCAAGTAGCTGGGATCACAGCCATGTACCACAACACTCGGCTAATTTTTACATATTTTTGCAGAGTTGAGATCTTGCTATGTCCAGGCTGGTCTCACTTTCCTGGACTCAAGGGATTCTCCCACCTTGGTCTTCCCAAAGCACTGGGATTACAGGCATGAACCACTATGCCCAGCCTCAATTTATTTATTTTATTATTATTATTATTTGAGACGGAGTCTCACTCTGTTACCCAGCCTGGAGTGCAGTGGTGTGATCTCAGCTCACTGCAACCTCTGCCTCCTGGGTTCAAGTGATTCTCCTTCCCCAACCTCCTGAGTAGCTGGGATTACAGGCACCCACCACCATGCCCAGCTAATATTTGTATTTTTTAGTAGAGATGGGGTTTCACCATGTTGGCCAGGCTGGTCTTGAACTCCTGACCTTGTGATCCACCTGACTCAGTCTTCCAAAGTGCTGGAATTAGGCACGAGCCACTTCACCCAGCCTTCAATTTCCTTTAAAATTAGAAGAATACCATTCACTTGCTTCAATTTATTCTTCCACCAATGTGTTCATAAAGTAGTAGTTTCTATGGATGGGGAATGGTAGATGTCATAATGAGATGCTGTGGGTGTCCCTCCACCCTGAACAGATCCCTCTCACCATTGAGACTTCCTTGGGCCCCAGTAAGGGGCTGAAACTCTCCATGAGGCAGCCAAGACCTTTTTTTTTTTGAGATGGAGTCTTGCTCTGTCGCCTAGGCTGGCTGGAGTGCAGTGCTGTGATTTCGGCTCACTGCCACCTCCATCTCCCAGGTTCAAGCGATTCTCCTGTCTCAGCCTCCCAAGTAGCTGGGATTACAGGTGCCCACCACCAACAGCCACTTTCTAGCTACTTGGGCAGAAGTAAACGGTGTACGCAGAGACCTTCTGGCCTCCAGATTCAAAGTGTCTACTCTCTGATCATTTATAGAAGAGTGTGCTCATGATCTACCACCTGTGACAGGCAAGCTAATTGGCTATTTGTGGGTCTTAAGAATCCCTCCTTGGGCCAGGTGTGGTGGTTCACAACTGTAATCCCAGCATTTTGGGAGGCTGAGGCCGGTGGATCACGAGATCAGGAGTTTGAGACCAGCTTGGCCAACATAGTGAAACCCCATCTCTACTAAAAATACAAAAAATTAGCTGGGCATGGTGGCAGGCACCTGCAATTCCAGCTACTTGGGAAGCTGAGGCAGGAGAATCACTTGAAGATGGGAGGCAGAGGTTGCAGTGAGCCAAGACTGTGCCACTGCACTCCAGCCTGGGCAACAGTGTGAGATTACATCTCAAAAAGAAAAAAGAATTCCTCCTTAAAATAAAAATATATATATATAAATAAATGAATAGAATGCTTCCTTTCCCCTCACACTCTGCACAGAAAGCTCCATAAGGGCAGAATTTGATCTTTTAATTTTTAAATTGTTGTTTTCAGCTATTATTTACCTATTTATTTTTGTTTTGTTTGAGACGGAGTCACAAAAGCTCGGCTGATATTTTATTGTATTTATTTCATTTCATGTTGAGACAGGGTTTCACTATGTTGACCAGGGTGGAATCAATCTCCTAATTTCAAGGGGCCCTCCTGCCTCAGCTTCCCAAAGTGCTGGGATTACAGGTATGAGCCATCATATATGGCCTGGGTTTCTTTCTTTTTTTTTTTTTTTTTGAGAGGTGGTTTCATTACCTTGACCAGGCTGGTCTTAAACTCCTGACTTCATGATCCACCTGCCTCAGCCTCCCAAAGTGCTGGGATTACAGGTGTGAGCCACCACGATCAGAGTTTCACTCTTGTTGCCCAGGCTGGAGTGCAATTGTGTGATCTCGGTTCACTACAATTCTGCCTCCCTGGTTCAAGCCATTCTCTTGCCTCAGCCTCCCGAGTAGCTGCCATTATAGACAGCCACCACCATGCTCAGCTAATTTTTATACTTTTAGTAGAGATGGGGTTTCACCATGTTGATCAGGCTGGTCTCAAACTCCTCACCTCAGGTGATCTGTCCATCTCAGCCTCCCAAAGTGCTGGGATTACAGGTGTGAGCCACATACCCAGCCAATTCATTTTTGTTTAATGTATTTATTTCCTAAATTGCCATGCAAATTACTTTGGATTGCAGGGCTTAAAATAACAGATGTATTTCCTCTCCCAGCTCTGGAGGCCAGAAGTCTGAGATCAAGGTGTCTGCAGGGCTGGGCTCCCTCCAGAGACTCCAGAGTGAGGGCCCTTCCTGCCTCTCCCAGTTCTGGGGGCTCCAGGAGTGTTTGGCTTGTGGCCGCTTCACTCCATTCTCTGCCTCCAGCTCCACAAGGCATGTCTTCTCCTCTGAGCCTCTAAATATCTCCTTCTTGTTTTTGTTTGTTTGGAGACAGAGTCATGCTCTGTCACCCAAGCTGGAGTCCAGTGGCACCATCTTGGCTCATTGCAACCTCTGCCTCTTGGGTTCAAGCAATTCTCATGCTTCAGCCTCCCAAGTAGATGGGACTACAGGTCCAAAAAAAGAAAGAAAGAAAGAGAGAGAGAGAGAGGAAAGAAAGAAAGAAGAAAGAGCAAGGAAGGAAGGAAGGAAGGAAGGAAGGAAGGAAGGAAGGAAGGAAGGAAGGAAGGAAGGAAGGAGAAAGAAAGAAAGAAAGAAGAAAGAAAGAAAGAAAGAAAGAAAGAAAGAAAGAAAGAAAGAAAGAAAGAAAGAAAGAAAGAAAGAGGAAAACACAGCGCCACTGAAGCCCTCCCTCCCCTTCCTCCTCCGCTTCTGTGCGCCCCCCACCGCCGGCTGCCATTTTTGCTAATGGGTACATCCTGGACTGAAATGTGATTTCTTAGGCCAGGCATAGTGGCTCATGCCTGTAATCCCAGCACTTTGGGAGGCCAAGGGAGGCAGATCACCTGAGGTTGGGAGTTCAAGACCAGCCTGACCAACATGGAGGAACCCTGTCTCTACTAAAAATGCAAAATTAGCTGGGTGTGGTAGCACATGCCTGTACTCCCAGCTACTCAGGAGGCTGAGGCAAGAGAATTGGTTGAACCTGGGAGGCAGAGGTTGCAGTGAGACTAGATCCTGCCATTGCGCTCCAGCCTGGGCAATAAGAGGGAGACTCCATCTCAAAAAAAGAAAGAAAGAAAGAAAGAAAGAAAGAAAGAAAGAAAGAAAGAAAGAAAGAAAGAAAGAAAGAAAGAAAGAAAGAAAAGGAAACTTGCTTTCTTGCCCTTTGCCGTGTTTGAGCATCAGGCGTTGAGCCAGACATAGCAGTGCAGTGCCAGAGTCAGGGTTCCCTCCAGGGGTCCTGACACTTTCCTGCCAACCTTGATGTCCAGACCTCATGTCCCCCTGGTGCCCCTCAGGTTTGGAGCTGCCTTGGCATTGAGGATTCAAGATGTGTGGTGGGAACAGGGTTCCAGGCCGCCCTCTGTTGGCCCCAGTTTGCCCAGCTTTGTCACTTGAACCTGTCAGGATGCAAGCAACGTGCACATTTCACGAGAAAGCTTGCTCCTGGCCAGAACGTCCCTTAGACCAGGGTCTCTCAGTCTCAGCACCACTGACATTAGGGTAAGACTATCCTTGAGCAGGGGTCATCATTTTTTTTAATTTATTTTGAAATGGAGTCTCCTTCTGTCACCCAGGCTAGAGTGCAGTTGCCCCCTCTCTGCTCACTGCAACCTCCGCCTCCTGGGTTCAAGTGATTCTTCTGCCTCAGTCTCCCAAGTATCTGGAATTTCATATGAGTGCCATCACACATGGCTAATTTTTGTACTTTTACTGGAGAAAGGGTTTCACCATGTTGACCATGCTGGTCTCGAACCCCTGACCTCAAATAATTTGTCTGCCTCGGCCTCCCAAAGTGCTGGGACTGCAGGCGTGAACCACTGTGCTGGCTGTCCTGGGCACTGCAGGGCACTGAGCAATATCCCTTCACCGACCCCATGCCCTCAAGTCATAACAAACACAAATGTCCCCAGACATCACCCAGTGTCCCCTGGGAGGTGGTCACGGTCCTCCCCAGATGAGACTAGCTCTTCACACCAGCAAGTCTCTAAAACTAAATTCATCTTGTTATTTGCTATTGGGTTTTTTTTTTTTTTTGAGATCAGGTCTCACTCTGTCACTCAAGCTTGAGTGCAGCGGCATGATCTCAGCTCACTGCAACATCTGCCTCCTGGAGTCAAAAGATTCTCCTGCCCCAGCCTCCCAGTAGCTGGGATTACAGGAACCTGCCACCACCATGCCTGGCTAATTTTTGTATTTTTAGTGGAGACAGGGTTTCACCATGTTGACCAGGCAGGTCTTGAACCCCTGACCTCAAGCGATCCATACACCTCAGTCTCCCAAAGTGCTGCAATTATAGGCGTGAGCCACTGTGCCTGGCCTTTTTTCTTTTCTTTTTTTGAGATAGAGTCTCACTCCATCACTCAGGCTTGAGTGCAGTGTCATGATCTCAGCTCACTGCAGCCTCAGCCTCCTGGAGTCAAATAATTTTCCTGCCTCAGCCTCCCAGTAGCTGGGATTACAGGAACCTTGCACCACCACTCCTGGATAATTTTTGTATTTTTGGTGGAGATGGGGTTTCACCATGTTGGCCAGGCTTGTCTTGAACTCCTGACCTCAAATGATCCACACACCTCAGCCTCCCACAGTGCCGGGATTACAGGTGTGAGCCACTGCAGCTGGCTAGATTTTTTGACGTGAAAACATCCCTAATGATACCTAGCCCTCATAAATCACCTCCCTGGGCTTGTGGTTTTCTGGAACTTTCTTTTTCTTCTTTCTTTTATGTTTTTTGAGATGGAGTTTCGCTCTTTTTACCCAGGCTGGAGTGCAATGGTGCTATCTCAGCTCACTGCAACCTCTGCCTCCTGGGTTCAAGCAATTCTCCTGCCTCAGCCTCCTGAGTAGCTAGGATTACAGGCACGCGCCGACATGCCCAGCTAATTTTTGTATTTTTAGTAGAGACGGGATTTCACCATGTTGATCAGGATGGTCTCGATCTCTTGACCTCGTGATCCACCCACTACCATGCCTGGCTCACACTCTTTTCTTTCTTTTTCTCTTTCTCTCTCTCTCTTTCTTTCTTTCTTTTCTTTCTTCCTTCCTTCCTGCCTGCCTCTCTCTTTTCTTTCCTTTCTTTTCTTTCCTCTTCTTTCTTTCTCTCTTTTTCCTTCCCTCCCTCCCTCCCTCCCTCCCTCCCTCCCTTCCTTCCTTCCTTCCTTCCTTCCCTCCTTCCTTCTTTCTTCTTTTTCTTTCGTTCCTTTCTTGTCTTGCTCTGTTGCCAGGCTGGAGTGCGATGGCACAATCTGGGCTCACTACAACCTCTGCCTCCCGGGTTCAAGTGATTCTCCTGCCTCAGACTCCCAAGTAGCTGGAATTATAGCCCCATGCCACCATGCCCCACTAATTTTTGGTATTTTCGGTGGAGACAGGGTTTCACTGTGGGAACCAGATGGCCTTGATCTCCCGACCTCACGATTGGCCTCCCAAAGTGCTGGGACTATAGGCGTGAGCCACTGCACTTGGCCAGTTTTCCAGGACTTTCTCACAACACCAGGGCTGGAGTGGGGTGGCCCTGGAGATGTCACCCACGATGCTGGTGACATCCAGCCATTCTCATCATGTGACCTGGACCCCACGGGCCACAGCAGAGAAGCCCAAGCCTGGGGTTCACCTTCAGCAATGTGTGTGCCTGGACAGGCTGCCCCCTGCTGCAGAGCCCAGAGGGGTGGGCGCAACTGGCCATGATTGCCTGTGCCCAGGAGCAGCACGTGCTTTGGATGGGGGTGGGGCCAAGCACTCTGCCTCCAAGGGCTGCCTCGGTCCGGGAGCCCCTATGCTGGGAGGGAGATCCACCCTGGGGACAGAGTGGGTTCTGGGAAGTAACACCCTTGGTGACCTCCCTGCCCCATTGCCTCCAGCCCCTTCCCTCCAAGTGGCCTCTTTGTTACCCAGCGTCTGGGATATGCCCAGGGTTGGCAGAACAATGGTTCCAAAGACATCCACTTCCTAATCCCTGGGAGCTGGGGCTGTGTCACCCCATGTGGAACAAGGGAGTCTTCAGGTGGAACTGAGTGAAGGACCCTGAGTCAGGAAAGCACCAACCTGCATGATCCAGGGTGTGCAGTGACCTCACAGCATCCTCACAAGAGGAGGCAGGAGGGTGAGAATCACAGAGAGAGACTGGAAGAGGCTGTGCCTTGGCTGTGAAGCGGGGGAAGAAGGGCCCAGAGCCAAGGGATACAGATGCCTCTAGACCTCAGGCAGGAAAGGGATTCTCCCTTGGAGCCTCTAGGCAGGACCAGCCCTGCCCACACCCAGCGAGGCCATGTTGGACTCTGAGCCAAGAGCTGTGAGATGAGAAACGTGTGTGTCCTGCGTGCAGCAGCCTCAATGTCACAGGCACAAAGAATGTCCAGGGAGCTGCAGGTGTGCTGGGAAGGGATTTTAGTGCAGTCTGGCTGTGCGTGGATGGTTGCAATTGGATGCTTTCGGAAGGGGCTTTGCAGGATGTGTAGGAGTTTGCTGGGGGAGCTGGGTGGAGAAACAACACCTGTACCTGGGTGGGAAGGCCTGGTACTGCCCTCTGGTCTCTTCCCAACCCTCCTGCCCTTCAGCTCCCAAGTGCCATTGTCATGAGGCTGGCGCTGCCCCTTGCCCTGGGCTGGGGCAAGGTTGACAACATTTCTTTGGCCAGGAAACCCAGGTGACATTTCCTTGGCCAGGAAGCTCACAGGGCTCAGTGTCCTGGCCTGGCTCCAGTTTCTGGGTTTGCAAACCCTCACATGACCATGATCATCCCCTGCCTTCACCGACCCCACCAATGGATGGACAGAGAGAAGCTTTTCTTTTCTCCTGCTCCCGTCACTGTGTGTGTCATCCTCTGTCATCGCAGCCTCTTTGAACAAGCCAGCTCATTCTTGGGCTCTGAGCTCCAGCCAAAGGCAGCGGTGGGACCTGCCCTGCTGGTCTATTTTTCACTTTCTCATGGGCTCCTCATTCATTCCCTCTTTTTAGCCCCTTCTAAAAATAGCTGCCCCAGGAACCCATTTAGCCTGGAGCAAAGGGCCTGTGCTGACACGGACAGTCATGAGATGCTGTTTTTCAGCCAGGGGACAGCCCTCCTTTCCATGTGGCAGAGCCCCCCTGCACTGCAGCCCTGGGCCCCATGGCCCTGCCTCGAGATCACAGAGTTACCAACAGTCAGAGCTGGCACGGAAGGCACCACACACAGCTGCCCTCCCAGGCCCTCTGTGGAGCAGGCAGAAAGTGTGGCCACTCTCCGACATGTCTCTTGTATGGAAGTTTCCATGTCAATCTTGTACCCGGGGGCTCTGCGTGGGTCCCTTCTTTGGTGTCCTAGTGAGGATGACGTGTGAGCCTTCTCAGGGCCAGAGGGTGGGGCATGGGGGTGTCTGCATTGGAGCTGCCAGGGGACACACCAAGGCCTGAGCCTCGCCCTGTGGCTTCTCACCCTGATGCCCTGCGTCTGCTCTCGAAGCTGTGTGCACCTTTGTTTGTTTTGTTTTTGAGGCAGAGTCTTGCTCTGTCATCCAGGCTGGAGTGCAGTGGTGTGATCTTGGCTCACTGCAACTTACACCTGCTGGGTTCAAGCAATTCGCCTGCCTCAGCCTCCTGAGTAGCTGGGATTACAGGTGCCTGCCACCATATTTGGCTAGTTTTCTGGTACTTTTAGTAGAGACAGGGTTTCACCATATTGGCCAGGCTGGTCTTGAACTCCTGATGTCGAGTGATCCACATGCCTCGGTCTCCCAGAGTGCTGGGATTATAGGCGTGAGCCACCATGCCTGGCCTGTGGGTGTACCTTTCTGCACAGAGTCTAAGCCAGGGTTCTCTAGGCACTGTAGACATGAGGGCCAGATTGTTCTCTGGGGTGGGGCTGTCCTGGGCACTGCAGGCTGCTGAGCAGTATCCCTGGCCTCCACCCACTCCATGCCAGCAGCTCCCCAAATCCCCACAACCACAGATGTCCCAGGCATCGCTCAGGGCTTCCTGGTGGGGCTGAATTACCCCTCTTAAGAGCCACAGTTGGCCCAGTATGGTGGCTCATGCCTGTAATCCCTGCACTTTGGGAGGCTGAGGTGGGCTGAAAACCTGAGGTCAGGAGTTTGAGATAAGTGTGCCCAACAGGATGAAACCCCATCTCTACTAAAAATACAAAAATTATCCAGGTGTGGTGGGGAGGGGGACATCTGCATCCCAGCTACTGGGGAGGCTGAGGCAGAACAATCACTTGAGCCTGGGAGGTGGAGGTCGCAGTGGGTCAGGATCACACCACTGCACACTTGTTTTTAGGGGCTTGTGTGAGGTGCCCTGATGTTCTCATGGCTCCCAGGGCTGCACATGACTGAGACCCTCATGCCCACACTGGATGTTCAGATGTGCTCATTGATGCAGGTGTCCAGAGGCACAGCTCTGCAAACCCAGCCCCCACTAGCTGCTGGCCAGAGGCAGCTTGCTCTAGTGTCTTGAAGCCTTCTCTTCTCTCCCAAAATACTTTCCATTTTGTTTGAGTTTGGATCCTTTCCTCTCTAAACATAACAGCCTGTCTGTCCTTGTCTCTGAACACCGTGTTCTCAGAAGCAGACACCCCTCATGGGACGACCTGACATTTCCACTCCAAGCTTTGTTTCCCCCTCTTGCAAAATCTGGTTGGAGGTTTTGTTGTTTGGGGTTTATTTTCTTCCCTCTTTGTGGCAGGCAGAGGTTTGGTGGGACGAGGGGACAATTGCCCCCAGGAGAAAAGAGTGCCTCTTAGGAGGTGGTTTACACAAAGCAGCGGTGGGGACGGTTTGCTTGCATCATGGAGAAGCCACCCGAGTCTGCAGGGGTCTTAGTGCTGCACTCTCATCATCTCAGGGCTGGTAAGAGCAAAATCACAGGCTGGGCACAGGGTGCATGCCCAGGATCCTCACACTCTGGGAAGCTGAGGCAGAGGGATCACTTGAGCCCGGGAGTTTGAGACCAGCCTGGGCAATATAGTGAGGTCCCAGCTCTAAATGAAAAACTATTAAAAATTAGCCAGGGCCAGGTGCAGTGACTCACGCCTGTAATCCCAGCACTTTGGGAGGCTGAGGCCGGCGGATCACCTGAGATTGTTGGGATTTCGAGACAAGCCTGACCAACATGGAGAAACCCCATCTCTAGTAAAAACTACACAACTAGCCAGACATGGTGGCAGATGCCTGTAATCTCGGCTACTCAGGAGGCTGAGACAGAAGAATCACTTGAACCCAGGAGGCGGAGGTTATAGTGAACTGAGATTATGCCAGGCACTCCAGCCTGGGTAATAAGAGCAAAATTTGGTCTCAAAAAATATATAAATAAATAATAAAAAATTAACTGAGTGTGGTGGTGCACACTTGTAGTCCCAGCTACTCAGGAGGCTGAGGTAGGAGGCTCTCTTGAGGCCAGGAGGTCCATGTTGCAGTGAGCTGTGATTGCACTACTGCACTCCAGCCTGGGTGACAGAGCAAGACCCTGTCTCAAAAAAAAAAAACAAAAGGAAGGCTGGGTACGGTGGCTCACACCTGGAATCCCAGCACTTTGGGAAGCTAAGGTGGGTAGATTACTTGAGGTCAGGAGTTCGAGACCAACCTGGCCAACATGGTGAAACCCTGTGTCTACCAAAAAATGAAAACTTAGCCTGGTGTGGTGGTGCACGCCTGTAATCCCAGCTACTCGGGAGGCTGAAGCAGGAAAATCACTTGAACCTGGGAGGCAGACCCTGCAGTGAGCCCAGTTCGTGTCACTGCACTCCAGCCTGGGCAACAGAGTGAAACTCAATCTCAAGAAAAGGAAGCCAGGCGCGGTGGCTCACACCTGTAATCCCAGCACTGTGGGAGGCTGAAGTTGGCAGATCACCTGAGGTCAGGAGTTTGAGACCAGCCTGACCAACATGGAGAAACCCCATCTCTACTAAAAATACAAAAAAATTAGCCAGACGTGGTGGTGCACGCCTGTAATCCCAGCTACTCGGGAGGCTGAGGCAGGAGAATTGCTTGAACCTGGGAGGCGGAGGTTGCAGTGAGCCGAGATCATGCCATTGCACTTGGCCTGGGCAACAAGAGCAAACTCCATCTCAAAAAACAGAAAAGAAAGAGAAAGAAGAGAAAAAGGAAAACAACAGAGATGGTATGTGGAGCATGGTCCATCCAGCGTCTAACACCCAGCAGCAGCGAATAGGGGATGGGAGCTGAACCTGTCCTGGGCTGGGGACCCATGCCTGCTCACTGGGGGACCCTCCAGCCTAGAAACCCCAACCAGTCCCATCCTGGCCTTGTATATCAACTACTTATGCTTCAAAACCAACTAACACACATGCAGTGGCTTAAAGCAATGCTCATGCCTGAGCTTGGACATCACAGCATGATGGGTTCCTCTGCCCAGGGCCTCCCCAGGCTGAAATTGAAATGCAGCCCACCTGCTATCTGTCCTGAAGCTTCCAGCTGTTGTCTAAGCTCATTCAGGTTCTTCCAGAATTCACCTCTTTGCAGTCATAGGGCAAGGCCCCCCTTTCCATGCTGGCTGTCAGTAGTAAACATTCACAAATTAAAAGCCCAAGGCCAGGTGCAGTGACTCACACCTGTAATCAAAGCACTTCGGAAGTCCAGTGTGGTGGATTGCTTCAGACCAGGAGTTCAAGATAGCCTGGACAACACGGTGAAACTCCATCTCTACTAAAAAGTATTAAAAATTAGCTTGGCGTGGTGGTGGGCACCTGTAATCCCAGCTACTCAGGAGGCTGAGGCAGAAGAATCGCTTGAACCTGGGAGGTGGAGGTTGCAGCGAGCCGAGATCGTGCCATTGCACTCCAGCCTGGGCGACCCAGCAAGAATCCATGTCAAAAAAATAAAAAATGGAGCTTCCTCCCATGAGTCTTACCAAGGCCCACTGTGCACCTGAGCTCTTTGCTTCAGACAGCCAGCTTCAGACAGGAGCCCTGACAGTGCTGGGTGCAGAAGCACATTTTCTTTTCACCTCAGCCCTTAGCCCTGATCAGCCTCTTTTATTTTATCTTTATTTTTATTTTGTGAGGCAGTCTCACTTTGTCACCCAGGCTGGAGTGCAGTGGTGCAATCCTAGTTCAGTATAACCTCAAACTTCTGGCCTCAAGTGATCCTCCTTCCTCAGCCTCTCAGAGTAGCTGAGATGACAGGCGTGTGCCACTACATCCAGCTAATATTTTTAGGTTTTCTTTCTTTCTTTCTTTCTTTTTTCTTATTTTAGACAGGAGTCTCACTCTGTCACAAGGCTGGAGTGCAGTGGCAGGATCTTGGCTCACTGCAACCTCCAATTTCCGGGTTCAAATGATTCTCCGGCCTCAGCCTCCTGAGTTGCTGGGACTACAGGTGCACACCACCATGCCTGAGTAATTTTTGTATTTTTAATATAGATGGGGTTTCACCATGTTGGCCAGGATGGTCTTGATCGCTTGACCTCGTAGTCTGCCTGCCTCAGCCTCTCAAAGTGCTGGGATTAAAGGCATCAGCCACAACGTCTGGCCATTGAAGGTTTATTTTTATTTTTCTTATTTTAGAGACCGAGTCTCACTGTGTTGCCCAGGCTGGCCTTGAAATCCTGTCCTCAAACTGCCCTGAAGCAATTCTCCTGACTCAGGCTCCCAAAGTGCTGGGATTACAGGCCTGGGCCACCATGCCCAACCTGATCAGCCTCTTTTAACAGAGTCTGGGGGATGCAGGACCCTCCCTGCTGATGTAGGAGGGACTCTCAGAAACTCCTGCCCCTTTCCTCTCTGGCCACCAGGCCCAGGAGCCACTCGGTAAAGTCCCTGTCTCTGCCTGGTCAGGTGTGTTCTTGACATTTCTGCCATTTTATGCAGGCAGCCTGGCCAAGTCTCAGAAGCCTCCACCAGTTGCAGGCTCTCTTCTGGCTGGTGAGAAGATGGCCCCAGTGGTGGCTCCCAGTCAGTGTACCAAGCTGGGAGTGGCACTTTCCCAACTATGAGAACTATGCTTGGAATTCAGAGCCACCACCAACCTCTTTGGGTCACGCCGTCTGGGCTTTCTGTGCATCTGGAAAAGACCTCTGAGAGTGGTCATGGCATCACAGGCCTAAAAAAGGAGCTGGGTTTGCTGTGGTGGGTCTCAGTGGGAGGGGGAAGCCGGGCTGTCTTGCTGCCCAATGGGGCTCACTGTCTGTTCAGCAGAGACTCGCCAGGCAGGATTGAGCTCCTCGGGATACTCCAGCCTCAGCACACCCTGGGGTCCCCGAGAAGTCTCCAGCCACCCCAGGCCTGCTGTCTGCTTCTTGGCTTTGCAGCCCAGGACACCTGGATTCAGCCCACCCACCCCTGATCAGGGTCCCATGCACCTACCATCTGCGCAGGCTGGGCATGCCGTCATGCTAAGAGTCCTGGCAAGAATCAGTCTTAGAGCACAGGCCTGGTGCAGAGGCTTATGCCTGTAATCCCAACACTAGGAGGCCGAAGTGGGTGGATCATCTGAGGTCATCAGGAGCTCGAGATCATCCTGGCTAACACAGTGAAACACCGTCTCTACTAAAACTACAAAAAAATTAGCTGGATGTGGTGGCACACGCCTGTAGTCCCAGCTACTTGGGAGGCTGAGGCAGGAGAATCGCTTGAACCATGGAGGTGGAGGTTGCTGTCAATGGAAATGGTGCCATTGCACTCCAGCCTGGGTGACAAAGCAAGACTCTATCTCAAAAAACAAAAGAAAGCAAAAAATAAAGCCATCATCATCAGAAGATATCGGTTTACCATCCATGGCCTCAGTGCCTCCACAGCCACCATAGCTATTCTCCTTTCCATTCATTTTGTTTTGTTTTGTTTGAGACAAAGTCTTGCTCTGTTGCCAGGTTGGAGGGCAGTGGTGCAATCATGGCTTACTGCAGCCCCCACCTTCCAGGTTCAAGCAATTCTCCCACCTCAACCTCCTGAGTAACTGGGACTACAGGCATGCGTCACCACGCCCAGCTGATTTTTGTATTTTTGGTAGAGATGGGATTTTACTTGTTGGCCAGGCTGGTCTTAAACTCCTGAACTCAGGTGATCCACCCACCTTGGCCTCCAAACGTGCATGCATTATGTTCTTATGAAATTCTGTGTCTCTTCCCCAAGAACTGTGGTAGTTTCTCATCAGCCCCGTGGTCACTGTAACCAGGTCCATGCCTAACACCACAGCCCCCCTCCAGGGCCACTTTCGTGCCTCCAGCTTCTTGCCCCATCAGACCTGTCTACTTTGAGCATGCTCTGTGTATTACAGGTTGATTACATTTATATATTATGAAGCTATTTTATAGTCTATACCATATTTATTTTATTATGAGCCACGTGCCATGGCTCACACTTGTAGTCCCAATAATTTGGGAGGCTGAGGCAGTAGGATCACTTGAGGCCAGGAGTTTGACACCAGCCTGAAAGGTAGCTGTAGAGACTTCATCTCTACAAAGAAATAAAAGATCAGCCAGGCATGCACTCAGTAGTGGCATGCACCTGTAGTCCCAGGACTTGGGAGGCCCAGGCAGGAGGATTGCTTGAGCCCCAAGAGTTGGAGGCTGCAGTGAGCTATGATTGAACCACTGCACTCCGGCCTGGGCAACAGAGTGAGAACCTGTCTCTGGAAATATGTATGTATATATATTTTATTATATGTATAATTTTTGAATTATATATGTTATAAAATAGACACATACAGCCAGGCACATTTGCTCATGCCTGTAATCCCAGCACTTTGGGAGGCTGATGCGGGTGGATCATGAAGTCAGTAGATGGAGACCATCTTGGCCAACATGGTGAAACTCTGTTTCTACTAAAAATACAAAACAGTAGCTGGGCATGGTGTCATGTGCCTGTAGTCCAAGGAGGCTGAGGCAGGAGAATTGCTTGAACCCAGGAGGCAGAGGTTGCAGTGAGCCGAGATCCAGCCACTGCACTCCAGCTTGATGACAGAGTGAGATTTTTTCCTCAAATATATATATACGTATGTGTGTATATATTTTACATATATTATATATGTGTTATATGCACACACACACACAAACAGAATCTGGCCAAGAAGCCAGACTGTACCCCAAGGCCAAGAACGATCCTCCTGCAAAGCCAGGGTGTCTCAGCCTCCACACAGAGCCCTGAGAGTGTCATGGAGCACGGGGGAACCCGCTCTCTGGTTCTGAATTTTGCAGCTGAGAAAGTAGAGGCTCAGGGAAGTCAGGGGACATACTCACAACCACATCTCTGGCCCGAGAACGTCCTCCCTGTTGGGGTCTCCTCACAGGCCTCCTGTGCTCTGTCACACACATGACCCACACACACTTCAGGCTGCCGTGGGTGCTCTTGTCTGCAGCACGCCAGAAACATAGAGCTTATATTTCTTGCTCCAAGACAAACAAAACAGAGATTGTTTTAATCTTTCACTTTAGTTCTGATTAGGAAAAAAACATGTGGCTGCGGTTTCAAAAGCAGCAAGTTGAGGTTCTTTTCTTTTTCTTTTTCTTTTTTTTTTTTTGTGTGACAGAGTCTCACTCTGTTGCCCAGACTGGAGTGCAGTGACTCAATCTCAGCTCACTGCAACCTCTGCCTCCCATGTTCTAGCTATTCTCCTGCCTCAGCCTCCCAAGCAGCTGAGACCACAGACACATAGGCACACACCACCATGCCTGGCTAATGTTTTTTGTATTTTAATAGAGACAGGATTTCACCATTTTGCCCAGGCTGGTCTTGAACTGCTCATTTCAGGCAATCCACCCGCCTCAGCCTCTCAAAGTGGTAGAATTACAGGCATGAGCCACTGCACCTGGCCTTTTTTTCTTTTTCTTTTCCTTTTCTTTTTGTGATATGGTCTCACTTTCTGTTGCCCAGGCAGGAGTGCAGTGGTGTGATCATAGCTCACTGCAGCCTCCAACTCCTGGGCTCAAGCGATACTCCTGCCTCAGCCTCCCAATAGGCACACACCACCACACCCAGGTAATTTTCTTATTTTTGTACAGGTGGGATTTCACTCTGTTGCTCGGGCTGGTCTGAAACTCCTGGGCTCAAGTGATCCTACCTCCCTCTGCCTCCCAAAGCAGTGGGATTACAGGCATGAGCCACTGCACCTGGCCCAGGATTTCAACATATGAACTTGGTGCGGTCAGAGGAGAACACAAACAGCCCAGGTGAGTTTATGAGTGTGCCGTGTTCTAGGAATTCTGAGTCAAGGTCACCTGGCACTAGAAGCCATGTTAATGTTCCAAAAGGAAATCACATTTGAACGCTGCATCATAAATGAGGAACTTGTCACAGAGCAAAGTGATCTTTCAGGGTTAAAGTCGACATCTGCAAAGACAGCCATAGCCCCCACTCCATGCCCCAACCAAATGTCTCTTGAGCACCTGTATGTGCCAGGTTCTGAGGAGAACAACTCAATCTTTTCTTTTCTTTTCTTGAGACAGGGTCTTACTCTGTTGCCCAGGCTGGAGTACAGTGGCATGATCTCGGCTCACTGTGGGCTCAAGCGATTCATCCACCTCAGCCGGGACCACCACACCCACCTAGTTTTTTTGGGGTTTTTTTGGTGTTTTTTTTTTTGAGTCAAGATTTTGCCATGTTACCCAGGCTGGTCTTGAACTCTCGGGCTCAAGCAATCCTCCTGCCTCCAATAACCAAAATCAATAAAAATGTAAAGATAGAAGCATACAACATCTTCTGTTGTGGGTTGGTTGGAGGTGAGGACTGAGCTGATGGATGATGTGATTCATGTGTGTTCTAAGACTTTTACAGAGTTTTTCACTTCCTGTTGATTTTCCACAAAAACTTTAGAATTATTATTGTTATTATGATTTTGAGATGGAGTTTCGCTCTTTTGCCCAGGCTGGAGTACAATGACAGGATGTTGACTCACTGCAACCTCTGCCTCCCAGGTTCAAGCAATTCTCCTGCCTCAGCATACTGAGTAACTAGGACTACGGACATACACAACCACACCTGGCTAATTTTGTTTTTAGTAGAGATGGGGTTTCTCCATGTTGGTCAGGTTGGCCTCAAACTCCTGACCTCAGGTGATCCACCCTCCTCGGCCTCCCAAAGTGCTGGGATTACAGGCATGAGCCACCTCATCCGGCCAAACTTTAGAATTATTTGATCAAGCTCTTTCTTCTATGCAACATTTTTGTTCTTTTTCACTCCTTCCTGCATCTACCTTTCATCTGGAATTATTTTTCTCTAGTTTTACCTTCTAAAAGGGAAGTCTGTTGATGAGAGAGTGGTTTTGTTTGTCTTAAAACGCCCTTCTTTCCCCGGAATCTTGAAGGATATTTTCACTGGGTCCACCTAATTGCTGCTGTTTTTCCCTCTGGCAACTTTTGTTTGTTTATTGTTGTTTGTAATTAACGGATTTTATCAAAGAACAAGTCAAATGAAGTAAGATGAACAGATCTTAAATACACAGTTTGATGGATTTTAGCAAATGTGAACAGCTGTGTATGCCAACAACTCAACCAAAATACAGAACTTTTCCATCACCTTAGAAGTTATTTCCTGGACCTTTCTTTTTTTTTTTTTACATGGAGTCTTTCACTCTGTTGCCCAGGCCGGAGTGCAGTGGTGTGATCTCGGCTCACCACAACCTCCACCTCCTGGATTCAAGCAATTCTCTTGCCTCAGCACCACCATGCCTGGCTAATTTTTTTTATTTTTAGTAGAGATGGGGTTTCACTATTTTGGCCAGGATGGTCTTGAACTTCTGATCTTGTGATCTGCCTGCGTTGGCCTCCTAAAGTCCTGGGCTTACAGGCATAAGCCACCACTTCTGGCTGTGCCCGGCCTTTCATGATCCTTTCTAGTCAACACCCTGACCAGAGGCAGAAACCTCTGCTCTGATTTCTATCACCATATTTTTGCCTATTCTTGAAATTTATGTAAATGCAATTATGTCCTATGCACCTCTAATATCTGGCTTCTGTTGCTTGATAAATATAATAGAGTCATATATGTTGCTTTATCTCTCCATTGTTTATTCTTTTCTGTTGTGCAGCCATATTTCATTGCATGAAATGCCGTGGCTTGCTTATCCATTCTCTAGTTGACAGGCATTTGGATTGTTTCCAGTTTTTACTATTATGAATACAGGTTTTGAACATCTTGTACAAGTCCTTGTATGGAGATCTGTTTTTCTTTATCTTGAGTAAATCCCTAGGAGCAGAATTCCTGGGTCACAGATGAGGTATGTGTTCAGCCTTATAGGAAACTGCTAAGCTATTTTCCATGGTGGTTGTACTATTTCCCATTCCCATCAGTAATGTATGATGCATCCAGTTCTTCTACACCATCCCAAATATTTAGTATTGTCAGTCTTTTTAATTTTTGCCACTCTAGTGGATGAGAGGCAGTCTCTCATGATGGCTCAAATTTATATTTCTCTGATGACTAATCATTAGACACCATTTCATGTGCTTATTGGCCATTTCTCCGCCACTGTTAAGGACATTTACTTTGTCTGAGGTTCAGACATTCTTACCTCTGTGGCTTCAGGGGTTTTTTTTCTATTTTTTAAATTGTATTTTAGGTTTTGGGGTACATGTGGAGAACGTGCAAGATTGTTGCATAGATACACACATGGCAGTGTGATTTGCTGCCTTCCTCCCCTTCACCCACATTTGGCATTTCTCCCCAGGGTATCCCTCCCCACCTCCCCCTCCTGCTGGTCCTGAATGGTTTTGCCTAGATTTCCTTCTAGGGTTTTTATGGTGCCAGGTCTTATGTTTAAGTCTTTAATCCATCTGGAGTTAATTTTAGTGTAGGGTGTCAGGAAGCGGTCCAGTTTCTGCTTTCTGCACATGGCTAGCCAGTTTTCCCAACATCATTTATTAAACAGGGAACCCTTTTCCCATTGCTTGTTTTTGTCAGGTTTGTCAAAGACTGAATGGTTGTAGATATGCTGTGTTGCCTCTGAGGCCTCCGTTCTGTTCCATTGGTCTATATCTCTGTTTTGGTACCAGTACCATGCTGTTTTGATTACTGTAGCCTTGTAGTATAGTTTGAAGTCTGGTAGTGTGATGCCTCCCGCTTTCTTCTTTTTGCTTGGAATTGACTTGGCTATGCAGGCTCTCTTTTGGTTCCATATGAAGTTTAAGGTGGTTTTTTCCAGTTCTGTGAAGAAGGTCATTGGTAGCTTGATGGGGATAGTATTGAATCTGTAAATTACTTTGGGCAGTATGGCCATTTTCACGATATTGATTCTTCCTAACCATGAACATGAAATGTTTCTCCATCTGTTTGTGTCCTCTCTTATTTTGTTGAGCAGTGGTTTGTAGTTCTCCTTGAAGAGGTCCTTTATGTTCCTTGTTAGTTGTATTCCTAGGTATTTTATTCTCTTTGTAGCTGCCACTGATGTTGAGAATAATAAAGCTCTGTGTTTTTTTCTAAAAAAAAAAAAATCTGGAGACAACCCAAATGCCCATTGACAATAGACTGGACGGGGAAAATGTGGCACATATACACCATGGAATACTATGCAGCCATCAAAAACGATGAGTTCATGTCCTTTGAAGGGACATGGATTAACCTGGAAACCATCATTCTCAGCAAACTGACACAAGAACACAAAATCAAACACCACATTTTCTCACTCATAGGCAGGTGTTAAACAGTGAGAACACATGGACACAGGGAGGGGACCACTACACACTGGGGTCTGTTGGGGGGAAATAGGGGCGGGACAGCAGGGGGTGGGGAGTTGGGGAGAGATAGCATGGGGAGAAATGTCAGATATAGGTGAAGGGGAGGAAGGCAGCAAATCACACTGACACGTGTGTACCTATGCAACAATCTTGCATGTTCTTCACATGTACCCCAAAACCTAAAATACAATAAAAATATATATATATTCAAAAAATATTGTGCTGTATGAATTTAGTTCTGCCATTTTGATGCTAGCTGGTTATTTTTCCTGTTAGTTGTAAATGGGCTAAATACTCCAATCAAAAGACACAGACTGACAAATTGGATAAAAAGTTAAGACTCATTGGTGTGCTGTATTCAGGAGACCCATCTCACATACAAAGGTATAGATAAAGGGTTGGGGGAATATTTACCAAACAAATAGAGAACAAAAAAGCAGGGGTTGCAATCCTAGTCTCTGATAAAATGAACTTTAAACCAACAAAGATCAAAATAGACAAAGAATGACATTACATAATGGTAAAGGTATTAATGCAACAAGAAGAGCTAACTATCCTAAATATTTATGCACCCAATACAGGAGCACCCAGATATATAAAGCAAGCTCTTAATGACCTACAAAAAGACTTAGACTTCCACACAATAATAGTGGGAGATTTCCACACCCCACTGTCAATACTAGACAGATCAACATGACAGAAAATTAACAAGGATATCCAGGACTTCAACTCTGATCTGGACCAAGTAGATCTAATAGACATCTACAGAACTCTCCACCCCAAAACCACAGAATATACATTCTTCTCAGCACCACATCACGCTTATTCCAAAGCTGACCACATAACTGGAAATAAAACACTCCTCAGCAAATGCAAAAACAAACCAACCAACAACAATTAAAAAAAAACCCCAGAAACCATAACAGATAGTTTCTCAGATCACAGTGCAATCAAATTAGAATTCAGGATTAAGAAACTCACTCAAAACCACACACCTACATGGAAACTAAACACCCTGCTCCTGAATGCATTCTGGAAAAATAACAAAATGAAGGCAGAAATAAAGATGTTCTTCAAAATCAATGATAACAAAGACACAATATACCAGAATCTCTGGGACACATCTAAAGCACCGTCTAGAGGGAAATTTTTTAAAAATTTTTTATTGCATTTTAGGTTTGGGGGTACATGTGCAGAATATGCAAGACAGTTGCATAGGTACACACATGGCAGTGTGTTTTGCTTCCTTTCTCCCCTTCACCCACATTTGGCATTTCTCCCCAGGCTATCCCTCCCCACCTCCCCCTCCTGCTGGCCCTCCCCTTTTCCCCCCAATAGACCCCAGTGTTTAGTACTCCTCTCCCTATGTCCATGTGTTCTCATTTTTCATCACCCACCTATGAGTGAGAATATGCGGTGTTTCATCTTCTGTTCTTGTGTCAGTTTGCTGAGGATGATGTTCTCCAGATTCATCCATGTCCCTACAAACGACACGAACTCATCATTTCTGATTGCTGCATAATATTCCATGGTGTATATGTGCCACATTTTCCCAATCCAGTCTATCATCAATGGGCATTTGGGTTGATTACAGGTCTTTGCTATTGTAAACAGTGCTGCAATGAACATTCGTGTGCATGTGTCCTTATAGTAGAATGATTTATAGTCCTTTGGATATATACCCAGTAATGGGATAGCTGGGTCAAATGGAATTTCTATTTCTAAGGCCTTGAGGAATCGCCACACTGTCTTCCACAATGGTTGAACTAATTTACACTCCCACCAACAGTGTAAAAGTGTTCCTTTTTCTCCACATCCTCTCCAGCATCTGTTGTCTCCAGATTTTTTAATGATCGCCATTCTAACTGGCGTGAGATCGTATCTCAATGTGGTTTTGATTTGCATCTCTCTGATGACCAGTGACGATGAGCATTTTTTCATATGATTGTTGGCCTCATATATGTCTTCTTTCATAAAGTGTCTGTTCATATCCTTTGCCCAATTTTGAATGGGCTTGTTTGTTTTTTTCCTGTAAATCTGTTTGAGTTCTTGGTAAATTCTGGATATCAGCCCTTTGTCAGATGGGTAGACTGCAAAAATTATTTCCCATTCTGTTGGTTGCCGATTCACTCTAGTAACTGTTTCTTTTGCCGTGAAGAAGCTGTGGAGTTTCATTAGGCCCCATTTGTCTATTTTGGCCTTTGTTGCCAATGCTTTTGGTGTTTTGTTCATGAAGTCCTTGCCTATTCCTATGTCCTGGATGGTTTTGCCTAGATTTTCCTCTAGGATTTTTATGGTGCCAGGTCTTATGTTTAAGTCTTTAATCCATCTGGAGTTAATTTTGGTGTAAGGTGTCAGGAAGAGGTCCAGTTTCTGCTTTCTGCACATGGCTAGCCAGTTTTCCCAACATCATTTGTTGAACAGGGAATCTTTCCCCATTGCTTGTTTTTGTCAGGTTTATCAAAGATTGTATGGTTGTAGATATGTTTTGTTGCCTCCGATGCCTCTGTTCTGTTCCATTGGTCTATATCTCTGTTTTGGTACCAGTACCAAGCTGTTTTGATTACTGTAGCCTTGTAGTATAGTTTGAAATCCGGTAGTGTGATGCCCCCCCGCTGTGTTCTTTTTGCTTATAATTGACTTGGCTATCCGGGCTCCCTTTTGGTTCCATATGAAGTTCATGGTGGTTTTTTCCAGTTCTGTGAAGAAAGTCGATGGTAGCTTGATGGATATATCGTTGATTCTGTAAATTACTTTGGGCAGTATAGCCATTTTTACAATATTAATTCTTCCTAACCATGAACATGGAATGTTTCTCCATCTGTTTGTGTCCTCTCTGATTTCGTTGAGCAGCGATTTGTAGTTTTCCTTGAAGAGGTCCCTTACGTTCCTTGTAAGTTGTATTCCAAGGTATTTTATTCTTTTTGTAGCAATTGTGAATGGCAGTTCATTCTTGATTTGGCTCTCTTTAAGTCTGTTATTGGTGTAGACGAATGCTTGTGATTTTTGTACATTGATTTTATATCCTGAGACTTTGCTGAAGTTGCCTATCAGTTTCAGGAGTTTTTGGGCTGAGGCGATGGGGTCTTCTAGGTATACTATCATGTCGTCTGCAAATAGAGACAATTTGGCTTCCACCTTTCCTATTTGAATACCCTTTATTTCTTTTTCTTGCCTGATTGCTATGGCTAGAACTTCCAGAACTATATTGAATAGGAGTGGTGAAAGAGGGCATCCTTGTCTAGTGCCAGATTTCAAAGGGAATGCTTCCAGTTTTTGCCCGTTCAGTATGATATTGGCTGTTGGTTTGTCATAAATAACTTTTATTACTTTGAGATACGTTCCATCGATACCGAGTTTACTGAGGGCTTTTAGCATAAAGGGCTGTTGAATTTTGTCAAATGCCTTCTCTGCATCAATTGAGATAATCATGTGGTTTTTGTTTTTGGTTCTGTTTATGTGGTGAATTACGTTGATAGACTTGCGTATGTTGAACCAGCCTTGCATCCCCAGGATGAATCCTACTTGATCATGATGAATAAGTTTGTTGATTTGCTGTTGCAATCGGCTTGCCAATATTTTATTGAAGATTTTTGCATCTTTGTTCATCATGGATATTGGCCTGAAGTTTTCTTTTCTTGTTGGGTCTCCGCCGGGTTTTGGTATCAGGATGATATTGGTCTCATAAAATGATTCGGGAAGGATTCCTTCTTTTTGGATTATTTGGAATAGTTTCAGAAGGAATGGTACCAGCTCCTCTTTGTGTGTCTTGTAGAATTCGGCTGTGAACCCATCTAGACCTGGGCTTTTTTTGTGTGGTAGGCTCTTAATTGCTGCCTCAACTTCTGACCTTGTTATTGGTCTATTCATAGTTTCAGCTTCCTCCTGGTTTAGGCTTGGGAGGACACAGGAGTCCAGGAATTTATCCGTTTCTTCCAGGTTTACTAGTTTATGTGCATAGAGTTGTTTGTAATATTCTCTGATGATGGTTTGAATTTCTGTGGAATCTGTGGTGATTTCCCCTTTATCATTTTTTATTGCATCTATTTGGTTGTTCTCTCTTTTCTTTTTAATCAATCTGGCTAGTGGTCTGTCTATTTTGTTGATCTTTTAAAAAAACCAGCTCTTGGATTTATTGATTTTTTGAAGGGTTTTTCGTGTCTCTGTCTCCTTCAGTTCAGCTCTGATCTTAGTTATTTCTTGTATTCTGCTGGGTTTTGAGTTTTTTTTTATATTGCTCCTCTAGCTCTTTCAATTTTGACGATAGGGTGTCAATTTTGGATCTCTCCATTCTCCTCATATGGGCACTTATTGCTATATATTTTTCTCTAGAGACTGCTTTAAATGCGTCCCAGAGATTCTGGCATGTTGTGTCTTCGTTCTCATTGGTTTTGAAGAACTTCTTTATTTCTTCCTTCATTTCATTGTTTACCCAGTCAACATTCAAGAGCCAGTCGTTCTGTTTCCATGAGGCTGTGCGGTTCTGGGTCGGTTTCTGAATTCTGAGTTCTAACTTGATTGCACTATGGTCTGAGAGGCTGTTTGTTATGATTTCAGTTGTTTTGCATTTGCTGAGCAATGCTTTACTTCCAATTATGTGGTCAATTTTAGAGTAGGTGTGAGGTGGTGCTGAGAAGAATGTATATTTTGTGGATTTGGGGTGGAGAGTTCTGTAAATGTCTATCAGGTTTGCTTGCTCCAGGTCTGAGTTCAAGCCCTGGATATCCTTGTTGATTTTTTGTCTGGTTGATCTGTCTAATATTGACACTGAGTGTTAAAGTCTCTCACTATTATTGTGTGGGAGTCTAAATCTCTTTGTAAGTCATCAAGAACTTGCCTTATGTATCTGAGTGCTCCTGTATTGGGTCCATATATGTTTAGGATCGTTAGCTCTTCTTGTTGTATCGATCCTTTTACCATTATGTAATGGCCTTTTTTGTCTCTTTTGATCTTTGTTGCTTTAAAGTCTATTTTATCAGAGATGAGAATTGCAACTCCTGCTTTTTTTTGCTCTCCATTTGCTTGGTAAATCTTCCTCCATCCCTTTATTTTGAGCCTTTGTGTATTCTTGCATGTGAGATGGGTTTTCTGGATACAGAACACTGATGGATTTTGGATTTTTATCCAATTTGCCAGTCTGTGTATTTTGATTGGTGCATTTAGTTCATTTACATTTAGGGTTAATATTGTTATGTGTGAATTTGATACTGCCATTTTGATACTAGCTGGCTGTTTTGCCCATTAGTTGTTGTAGATTCTTCATTATGTTGATGCTCTTTAGCATTTAGTGTGACTTTGGAATGGCTGGTACTGGTTGTTCCTTTCTATGTGTAGTGCCTCTTTCAGGAGCTCTTGTAAAGCACGCCTGGTGGTGACAAAATCTCTGAGTACTTGCTTGTTCACAAAGGATTTTATTCTTCCTTCACTTCTGAAGCTCAGTTTGGCTGGATATGAAATTCTGGGTTGAAAGTTCTTTTCTTTAAGGATGTTGAATATTGGCCCCCACTCTCTTCTGGCTTGTAGTGTTTCTGCTGAGAGATCTGCTGTGAGTCTGATGGGCTTCCCTTTGTGGGTGACCCGACCTTTCTCTCTGGCTGCCCTTAGTATTTTTTCCTTTATTTCAACCTTGTTGAATCTGACGATTATGCGCCTTGGGGTTGCTCTCCTTGCGGAATATCTTTATGGTGTTCTCTGTATTTCCTGCAATTGAGTGTTGGCCTGTCTTGCTAGGTGGGGGAAATTTTCCTGGAAAATGTCCTGAAGAGTATTTTCCAGCTTGGATTCATTCTCTTCGTCACATTCTGGTACACCTATCAAACGTAGGTTAGGTCTCTTCACATAGTCCCACATTTCTTGGAGACTTTGTTCATTCCTTTTTGTGCTTTTTTCTCTGATCTTGGTTTCTCGTTTTATTTCACTGAGTTGATCTTCGACTTCTGATATTCTTTCTTCTGCTTGGTCAATTCGGCTGTTGAAATTTGTGCATGCTTTGCGAAGTTCTCGTATTGTGTTTTTCAGCTCCTTTAATTCATTCATATTCCTCTCTAAGTTATCCATTCTTGTTATCATTTCCTCGAATCTTTTTTCATATCTTTTTTCAAGGTTCTTAGTTTCTTTGCATTGATTGAAAACATGTTCTTTTAGCTCACAAAAGTTTCTCATTGTCCACCTTCTTAAGTCTCATTCCGTCATTTCGTCACAGTCATTCTCCGTCCAGCTTTGTTCCCTTGCTGGTGAGGAGTTTTGGTCCTTTCTAGGAGGTGAGGTGTTCTGGTTTTGGGTGTTTTTCTCCTTTTTCCGCTGGTTTCTTCCCATCTTTGTGGATTTATCCACCTGTCGTCTGTGTAGTTGCTGACTTTTCGATTGGGTCTCTGAGTGGACACCCAGATTGTTGATGATGAAGTATTTCTGTTACTTGGTTTTCCTTCTACCAGTCTAGCCCCTTCACTGTGTCACTGCTGAGGTCCACTCCAGGCCCTGCTTGTCTGGGGTGCACCTATAGCAGCTGCGGAACAGTAAGGGATGCTACCAGTTTCTTTTTCTGCTATCTTTGTCTCAGAATGATGCCTGCCAAATGTCAATCTTTTGGATATAGAGGGGTCAGGGAGCTGCTTGAGGAGACAGTCTGTACTTTATAGGAGCTCAATTGCTGAGCTGTGAGCTCTGTTATTTATTCAGGACTGTTAGGCTGCTATGTTTAATTCTGCTGCAACATAACTCATAAGAAAACCGTTTTTTTCTCAGATGCTCTGTATGGCGGGGTTGGGGCTTTCCTCGTGAGTGTCCGTTGTGCTGTCCTGCCCAGCTAGGAGGTAGTCTAGTCACTATTTGCCTGCTGAGGCTCCGCCCTGCTGGTGTGAGGTTCTCCCTGTTGCTGCAGGCTCTGCCCTTCTCCTGCGGTCTTCATTCTGCTGCCACGGGCTATGCCCTGTGGCGGAGTCTCTCTGTTGTAGCGGGTTGCCTCGGCAACGGCAGGCTGCGTCAGCAATGGGCATGTACCTCAGTAGGGGCGGTTTGCCTCGGTAATGGTGGATGCCCCTCCTCCACGGAGCTGCGGTCTCAGGGAACCTCTCCACTGGGAGCATTTGGAATCGCCGTTTTGTTTGTCCCACTGCGCTATTCCAAATGCTGTGTCCCTGGAGTCTTTTGGGCTGGCTCACTGTCCAAGTCCCGTTCATTCTCAAGTTCAGCCCTCTCAAGTCTCAGGTTGCCGGTTCAACAGGGCACCCGGACCAGTGCAATTTGTGTGGAGTTGTAACGCTGCTACAGCGTGGGCTGCCGCCGCACCGGCTGCTGGCTGCACCAGTCAAAACCTCTTCCTGGCATCCCGCATCTCTTTTATACCTAGGAATTTCCCCGTTCTGTGGGCAACAAAGATCCGTCTGGAAATGTGGCCCTGACTCACCCTCTCCACGCATTGACCGTGAGCTTCAATCCTGGGTTGTTCTCACAGCGCCATCTTGAGTCCTTCTTAGAGGGAAATTTATAACACTAAGTGCTCCTGAGAGAAGTGAGGAAAGATGTAAAATTGACACCCTAACATCCTGATTAAAAAAACGAGAGAAGCAAGATCAAACAAATTTAAAAGCTAGCAGAAGGCAAGAAATAACGGAGATCAAAGCAGAACTGAAGGAGATAGGGACAAAAGAAATTCAAAATATCATTGAATCCATGCTCTGGATTTTTGAAAAGTTAAAAAATAAAAAATAGACCACTAGCCAAACTAATAAAAAGGAAAAGAGAGGCGATCCAAATACATGCAATGAAAAATGTTAAAAGGGATATCATCACCAATTCCACAGAAATACAAACTACCATCAGATATTACTACAAACAACTCTGTGCACACAAACCAGTAAATCTAGATGAAATGGATAAATTCCTGGACACTTGCAGTCTCCCAAGACTAAACCGGGAAGAAGCTGAAACCCTGAATAGGCCAATAACAAGGGATGAAGTTGAGGCAGCCATCAATAGCTTACCGACTAAAAAAAGCCCAGGTCCAGATGGGTTCACAGCCAAATTCTACTAGATGTACAAAAAGGAGCTGGTTCCATTCATTCTAAAGCTACTCCAAACAATACAAAAAGAGGGAATTCTCCCTAACTCATTTTATGAGACCATCATCATTCTGATACCAAATCCTGGCACAGACTCAACTAAAAAAGAAAATTTCAGGCCAATATCCATTATGAACATTGATGCATGAATCTTCAATAAAATACTGGAAAACTGCATTCAATAGCACATCAAAAAGTTTATCACTATCAACTTGGCTTCATCCCAGTAATGCAAGGCTTGTTCAGCATACACATATCTATAAATATAATCCATCGCATAAACAGAACCAAATACAAAAACCACATGATTATCTCAATAGATGCAGAGCATACCTTTGATAAAATTCAACAGTCTTTCATGGTAAAAACTCTCAATAAAATAGTTATCAATGATATAGATATTTCAAAATAATAAGAGCTATTTTGACAAACCCACAGCCAATATCATACTCAATGGACAAAAACTGGAGGCATTTTTGTTGAAAACTGGCAGAAGACAAGGATGTCCTCTCTCACCCACTATTCAACATAGTATGGGGAGTTCTGGCTAGGGCCGTCAGTCAAGGGAAATTAATAAAGAGAATTTAAATAGGAAGAGTGGACATCAAATTGTCCCTGCTTTCAGATAACATACTTGTATGTTTAGAAAACCCTATTATCTCAGCCCAAAGTATCCTTAAGCTGACAAGCAACTTTAGCAAAGTCTCAGGATACAAAATCAATGTGCAAAAATTGCAAGCATTCTTATACACCAATAATAGACAAACAGCCAAATCATGAGTCAACTCCCATTCACAATTGTTACAAAGAGAAAAAAATACCTAGGAATATAACTAAAAAGTGATGTGCAGGAAATAAGAGAGGACACAAACATACACAAATCATTCCATGCTCTTAGTTAGGAAGCATCAATATTGTGAAAATGGCCATACTTCCCCAAGTAATTTATATATTCAAATCTATCCCCATCAAGCCACCAATGACTGTCTTCACAGAATTGGATGGAAAAGAAAACAACCTTACATAATCATTTATTTAGACATACTACATAATAAACTTTTAGACACACAATATAATTAACTTTTCTACAGTTAGATATTACAACTACTGTGACTTTAAGGATTTAGCTGGAAAAGCCTTAGAAAATCAGATAAGGGTGGCACTGGATGAATGGGTTGAGGAAATGCACATAAAATTCCAGACACATCCCAGAGCTTAGTTGAGTAAACTAAATGTGAGAGGGGAACAGGCAGAAGTACTTGGTGAGTTCTGCAGTCCTTTTCTTAGGTTAGTGGGAAACCACTGGCAAAATTAAATCAGGAGAGTGACAAGATAAAATTTGTGTTTGTATATGAATATTGTGCTATTACCAAGTGAGATCACCAGTGGTGGCAGGATGGATCTGCACTCTTCCAGGTGGGCTGCACTGTGGAGAGAAGAGCACCATGCCAATGTGTCACAGCCAGGAATGTAAGGTCTGCATCTGTTCAGAAAAAGTGTTCTAGATAGACACGGCTTGTAGTTATCATTGCTCTTTATATCTGTCAAGGCTGTGAAAACTGAGAATGAGTCTCAGGAAGAGTTTCAGAAAAGAAAAATTGGGCTCACATGAAAAGAAACATTTTTCTCCCAGCTGGGGCAGGTGTTGCAATGAAATAGGTCTATGGTTGGTACTTCCATGTAAAAAATTGTATGTTTCCTGTTTTGGTAGATATCTGGTGGTAACCTGGGACAGTATTCCTGCTCTTGGTAAAACACACTGGGTGATTTTTCATGAAGCTTCAAATCTTGCACATCAATAATTAATGGGTAATTTAGGAGAAAGGAAAGATATGCTAAATGCTATTGCAAGTTTTCTAGAAGTATAAAACTACTGGGAAGCAAACTACCTTTTAATTAAAAACGACAAGGTTAATATCATGTCACTAAAGCAGAGACAGCAACATCAAATTTCATTATAGAGGCCAAATTCAACCCAAATTCAGCTCAGTGGAATCTGTAAAACCAAGTGCCCTGGCAAGAGTAGAAATGTTATGTCGGTATTACAGGTGTTACATATGCATGACAGGTATTACATCCGTAATTATATGTGTTATATCAGTAATTATATGTGTTATATATTTGTTTGTATTACAAATGCTATATTACTATTATGAGTGTTATGTTAGTATTACAGGTGTTAGATAAGTATTACAGTTGTTCCATCAGTATTACAGTTTTTACAATTGTATTGTAGATGATATATTGGTATTATGAGTATTACAGTTGAATTACAGGTATCAGGACAGCATTACAGATGTTACAACAGTGTTACCAATGTTTTATTAATGTTGAGTATTGTATATTTGTATTGTGAGTGTCACAGTTCTATTATGGGTGTTAGATAAGTAGTATGATTGTTATATTTGTATTGTGAGTAGTACATTAGTGTTATGAGTGGTTTTTTTGCATTTATGAGTGTTACACTTCTATTAGGAATGTTAGATCACTCTTACAGGTGTTCCATTTGTATTATGCATATTAAAACTGTATATGGATGACCGAACAGGAACAGTTCCGGAGCCCAGTTTCCAGTGAGAGAGATAGAGAAGGTGAGTGATCTCCACATTTCCAACTGAGGCACCAGGTTCATTTCAGTGGGAGTGCCCTAGGAGGGCAAAACAAGGCAGGGTGGGTTGCTGCCCCACCTGGGAAGTGCAACTGACTGGAAGATCTTTAACTTCTTGGCACCCTGGTTCAGCTACTGTGCTTCTTCCATGGCCATTGCAAACCACAGTCCAGGAGAATGCCACTGAGCTGAGAAGCACCCCAAGTTACTAACACAGATCTTAGTTACAGCTATGGCCGGCCAGGTGCCATGAGTTGTTGGCACAAAACAGGGCAGAGGCTTTGACTAATGGCAAGAGTGCCAGCAGAACAGAACTACCCACCTCCGAGATAGAAGGAGAGCTAAAAGCAGGGAGACAGTTGACATGGCTTGGCAGGTCCCACCCCCATAAAGACCAGTATATTGAAGCCCTCTTACTTGAGAGTTTCACGGCCAGCACATCAGTTCCAGCTTGACCTGGGAATCAAGCTCAGTAGGGGAAAGGACATCCACCATGGCAAAGGGGGTTCTAATCTCACCTGTGCCTGTGTAAATGAAAGCCAGAGGAAGCCTACACAGCAGCTGAGCCAAGTCTGAGGTAGCCCAGCAGTACCTCTGCAGGAAGACAAGGGACAGACTGGCTCCTCAAGAGGCTCCCTGCCTCTTGTGTAACCAAAAACAAACAACAAAACAAAACAAAACACCTCATACAGCAGAGGAGCATGTTAGAAGGAAAATGAAAAAACAAAAAAGAAATAGCTTCAACATCAACAGAAAGAACATTCACTCAGAGATCCCATTTGAAATCACTAACTTCAAAGATCAAAAGCAGACAAATCCACACAAAAAAAATGGAAGAACCAGCACAAAAAGGATGAAATCATCAAAGATCAGAATGCCTCTCCTCCTTCAAGGAATCAGCTTCTCACCAGCAAGGAAACAAAACTGGATGGAGAACGAGTTTGATGAATTGACAGAAGCAGGCTTCAGAAGGTGGGTAATCACAAACTTCTCTGACCTAAAGGAACATGTTCTAACCCAATGCAAAGAAATTAAAAACCTTGAAAAAAATCTTAGATGAAATGCTAACTGGAATAACCAACTTAGAGAAGAACATAAACTATATGACGGAGCTGATAAACAGCAAGAGAACTTCTTGAAACATTCAAAAGTTTCAATAGTTGGATAAATCAAGCAGAAGAAAGGATATCAGAGATTGAAGATCAACTCAATGAAATAAAACAAGAAGGCAAGATTAAAGAAAAAAAGAGTGAAAAGAAATTAGTTCAACCATTGTGGAAGACAACGTCAATTCTTCAAGGATCTAGAAAATAGAAATTCCATTTGACCCCGCAATACCATTACTGGGTATTTACCCAAAGGATTATAAATTGCGCTAATATAAAGACACATGCACATTTATGTTCATTGTGGTGCTGTTTATGATAGAAAAGACCTGGAACCAACTCAAATTCCCATCAATGATAGACTGAACAAAAAAATGTGGCACATATGCACCACGAAATACTATGCAGCCATAAAAAATGATGAGCTTGTGTCCTTTGTAGAAATATGGATGAATCTAGAAACCATTATTCTCAGGAAAGTGACACAAGAACAGAAAATCAAACATTGCATGTTTTCACTCATAGGCAGGTGGTGAACAATGAGAATACTTGGGCATAGGGAAGAGAACAACACTCACTGGGTAGGTGGGGGAGGGGAGGAAAGGGGAGGGACAGAAGGGAGGCAAGGAGGATGGAGAGGGATAACACTGGGAGAAATGCCTGATGTAGGTGACAGTGAAGGGTAGGAAGGAGACAGAAAACCACCATGGCATGTATGTGCCTATGCAACAGAAAACCATCATGGCATGTGTGAATGTATGCGGGATACAGGATGTGCACATGTACCGCAGAACTCAAAGTACAATTAATTGAAAAAAAAATGAACAAAGCCTCCAAGAAAATGGGATTATGTGAAAAATCTTAATCTGCACTTTATCAGTGTACCTGAATATGATGGGGAGAGTGAATCCAAACTGGAAAACACTCTTCAGGATACTATCCAGGAGAACTTCCCCAACCTAGCAAGGCAGGCCAATATTTAAATCCAGGAAATACCGGGAATACTACAAAGATATTGCTCAAGAAGAGCACACCCAAGGCACATAATCGTCAGATTTAATGTTTATTAAAATCATAAAAACTAAATATTGAAAAGAAGACTTTAGATAATATGGTCCAGGTACCCATCATGATTTGGGGCTCAATAAACTGGGAATCCCTTATTATCTGTATTTCCTGAGCATGTAACTGAGTCATCTTGAATTCATTTGTTCATATGTGAAACATAGTTCATGATAATTTCTTCTCAAGCTGTTGGGTAGATCAAATGAGATGATATTTATAAAAGGGTTGTAAACTTAGGGGCACAGGTAACAGCTATCATTACTACTGTTACCACTGATATTGGCAATATTATTATTAAGTGAAGAAGATAAAAAAGCTATTGTAAAGCCTTTGCAGATTCCCCTCCAAGTGACTTTCCATCTTCTGCTAGAATTTTATCTCTCAATGAGAAATACTTTTCATTCTTTGATTGTTTCTCATGTAAAATAATTTTATATTTTATTACCACCCCTTTTGCTCTTCCCTAAATAGTAGTTAATTTGGAGTAGTCTCAGGCTGAGAATTGAGCACAATAGTCCAGATGTGGTCTGAGCAGTAATATCTTCTCCTAGGTTCTAGACTTTATACATCTGTTAATTAATCCCAGGCACCATATATCTTTTAGCAACAGTTGCATCACATTACTTTGAGTCTTAATCAAAGACAATAGCCTTATTCTATCTTCTTTTTTTCTTTTGATTACTTTGACATTCTTCCATACCCAAGGTCCTTGGGAAAAAACCTCACAAATGAAAATATATAACACTTTTTCCATCTTAAGCAATTATTGAACTAACAAGTGGGGAAATGTGCAAAACAGTTGCTCAAAAATCAAATACAAAACCTAGCAGTTATTTGCCTTCTCCTGCATCCAGGAATTTATCCATTTCTACTAGATATTCTACTGTATTTGCATAGAGGTGTTTATTGTATTCTCTGATGGTAGTTTGTATTTTCTGTGGGATTGATGGTGATATCCCATTTATCATTTTTTATTGTGTCTATTTGATTCTTCTCTTTTTTTCTGCTTTGTTGATCTTTTCCAGAAGCCAGCTCCTGGATTCATTGATTTTTGAAGTTTTTTTCCCCCTCTATCTCCTTTAGCTCCATTCTGATTCTTAGTTATTTCTTGTTTTCTGCTAGTGTTTGAATTTATTTGTTCTTGTTTCTCAGTTTTTTCAATTATGATGTTAGGGTGTCAATTTTAGATCTTTCCTGATTTCTCTTGTAGGCATTTAGTGCTATAAATTTCCCTCTATGCACTGCTTTAAAAGTGTCCCAGACATTCTGGTATATTATCTTTGTTCTCATTGGTTTCAGAGAACATCTTTATTTCTGCCTTAATTTTTTCAATTTCCATGTAGTTACGCAGTTTTGAGTGAGTTTCTTAATCCTAATTTAATTTCACTGTGGTCTGACTGTTATAATTTCCATTCTTTTGCATTTGCTGAGGAGTGTTTTACTTGCAATTACATCATCAATTTTAGAATAAGTGCGATGTGGTGCTGAGAAGAATTTATATTCTGTGGATTTGGGATGGAGAGTTCTGTAGATGTCTGTTAGGTCCACTTGGTCCAGAACTGAGTTCAAGTACTGGAGGTCCTTTTAAATTTTCTGTCTCATTGATCTATCTAATGTTGACAGTGGGCTATTAAAGTCTCCCACTGTTATTTTGTGGGAGTCTAAGTATCTTTGTAGGTCTCAAAGAACTTGCTTTATAAATCTGTGTGCTCCTGTATTGGGTGCATATATATTTAGGATAGTTATTTCCTGTTGCATTGATCCTTGTATTATTATGTTAAGCTCTTCTTCTTCTTTTTTGGGATTTGTTGTTTTAAAGTCTATTTTATGAGTGACTAGGGTTGCAACCCGTGTGGTTTTTTCTTTTTTCCTTTCCATTTGCTTGGTAAATATTCCTCCATCCCTTTATTTTGAGCCTATGTGTGTTTTTGCACTAGATGCGTCTGCTGAATACAGCACACCAATGGGTCTTGACTCTATTTAATTTGCCAGTCTGTGCTTTTTAATTGGCCATTTACATTTAAGAGTAATATAACAATGTGTGAATTTGATCCTGTTATTATGATGCTAGCTGGTTATTTTTCTCATTAGTTGATGCAGTTTCTTCATATCATCAATGTCCTTTACAATTTGGTATGTTTTTGCAATGGCTGAGATCAGTTGTTCCTTCCCTTGTTTAGGGCTTCCTGCAGGAGCTCTTGTAAGTCAGGCCTGGTGGTGACAAAGCCTCTCAGCATTTGCTTGTATGTAAAGGATTTTATTTCTCCTTGTGAAGCTTAGTTTGACTGGATATGAAATTCTGGGTTGAAAATTCTTTTAGGAATGTTGACTATTGGCCTGCACCCTGTTCTTGCTGGTAGGGTTTCTGCAAAGATATCTGCTGTTAGTCTTATAAGCTTCCCTTTGTGGGGGACCCAATGTTTCTCTCTTGCTGCCCTTAGCATTTTTTCCTTCATTTCAACCTTGGTGAATCGGATAATTTTGTGTCTTGGGGTTGCTCTTCTTGAGGAATATCTTTGTGGTGTTCTCTGTGTTTCCTGAATGCGAATATTGGGCTGCCTTGCTAGGTTGGGGGAGTTCTCCTGGATAAGATCCTGAAGAGAGTTTTCAAACTTGGTTCCATTCTCCCCATCACTATCAGGTACACCAATCAAATGTAGATTTGGTCTTTTCATGTAGTTCCATATTCCTTGGAGGCTTTGTTTGCTTCTTTTCCTTTTTCTCCAATTCTTTTTTGGAGGCTTTCTTTTGACTTTTCTCTAATCTTGTTTTCTCACTTTATTTCATTGAGTTGATCTTCAGTCTCTGATATCCATTCTTATGCTTGATCTATTTGGCTATTCATACTTGTGTATGCTTCATGAAGTTCTCATGCTGTGTTTTACAGCTCTATCAGGTCATTTATGTACTTCTCTAAACTGGTTATTCTAGTCAGCAATTCATCCAGCCTTTTTTCAAGGTTCTTAGCATTTTTCTATTGGGTTAGAACATGATCCTTTATCTCAGATGAGTTTGTTATTATCCACTTCTAAAGCCTACTTCTGTCAGTTTTCAAATTCATTATCCATCCAGTTTTGTTCCCTTTCTGGTGAAAAACTGTGATCTTTTGAGGGAGAAGAGGTGTTTTGGGTTTTGGAATTTTCAGCCTTTTTGCTCTGGGTTCCCCCAATCATCGTGGGAGTCTCTGACATTGGTTACCTTTGGATGGGTTCTCTGAGTGGACATCCTTTTTGTTGATGTTTATATTATTCCTTTCTGTTAGTTTTTTTTCTAACAGTCAGGCCCATCTGTTCCAGCTCTGCTGGAGGTCCACCCTAGATCCCATTTGCTTTGGTATCATGAACAGAGGCTGTAGAACAGCAAAAATTGCTTGCTGCCTGTTCCTTCCTCTGGAAGATTTGTTCCAGAGGTGCACCCACCAGATGCCAGCCAGAGATCATTATGAGATATCTGTCAGCCCCTACTGTTAGTGTCTCCAAGTCAGGATACACAAGATTCAGGGGTCCAATTGGTGAGGCAGTCTGTCCCTTATCAGAGCTTGAACACTGTGCTGGGAGATCTGCTGCTACTTTCAGAGCTTTCAGGCAGAGATCTTTAAATTTGCTGAAGCTATGTCCACAGTTTCCCCTTATCCCAGGTACTCTTTCCCTGGGAGATGGTATTCTTTATAAGTTCCTGACTAGGACTGCTGTCTTTTTCAGAGATGCCCTGCCTGGAGAGGAGGAATCTAATCTGGCCACAGAAGCCTTTCTGAGATGCAGTGGGACCCACACAGTTTGAACTTCCTGGAAACTTTGGTCACACTGTGAGGGAAAAAAAATGCCTAGTCCAGCCTCAGCAATGATGGATACCCCTACCTTCACCAAACTCTATCATCCCAGATTGACCTCATACTGCTGTGCTGGTATGAGCTAGAATTTCAGGACAGTGGACCTTAGCTTGCTGTGCTCTGTGAAGGTGGGACCTGCTGAGCCAGACCACTTGGCTCCCTGTCTTCAGCCCTCCTTCCAGGGGAGTGAAGGGTTCTGTCTCACAGGCCTTCCAGATGTGCCTGGGGTGTGAAAAAAAAAAGCTCCTGCCATTAGCTCCATGTCTGCTCAAATGGCTCCTTAGTTTTGTGCTTGAAACCCAGGGCCCTGGTAGCATAGTCACCGGAGGGAATCTCCTAATATTCTGGTTGTGAAGACCATGGGAAAACCATAGTATCTGGACTGGAATGCACCATTCTTCCTGGTACAGTCTCTCATGGCTTCTCTGGCTTGGGGAGAGAAATCCTTGTACTACTTGTGCTTCCCGGGGGAGGTGATTTCCCAACTTTGCTTTGGCTTGCCCTTTGTGGGCTGCACCCACTCTCCAACCAGTCCCAAAGAGATGAACTTGGTACCTCAGTTGGAAATGCAGAAATCACCCACCTTTTCCATTGATCTTACAGGGAACTGCAAACCAGATCTGTTCCTATTCAGCCATCCTGAAATGTGAGAATTTCCCATAGATTTTTTTAAAAGAAAGAGGGAAAAATGTGAAAAAAAGATAAATCTAGGGGACCAAAATTATTGAGCTAAAAAGTCAAGCTGGAAACTGCTTAGGGCAAACCTGCCTTCCATTCTATTCAGAGTCATCCCTGTGCTGAGATAAATTTATATCTGATTGCCTTATTTGGAAAGACCAATCAGAAAAATGAATGCAATCATTTCTCTCTTGTCTACCTATAACCTGGAAGCCTCCTCTCCACTTCAAGTTTTCCCACCTTCACCTCGAATTATCCCATCATTTCAGACTAAGCCAATGTAAATCTTACACACATATTTAATTATGTCTTATGTCTCCCTAATATATTAAAACCAAGCTGTGCCCTTGCCACCTTGGCCGCAAGTCATTTGGACCTCCTGGGGCTGTGTCACAGGTGTGCATACTCAACCTTGGCAAAGTAAACTTTCTAAATTAACTGAGACCTGTCTCAGATTTTAAGGGTTCAAAAACTTTACTTCAAGGTTATAGTTACCAAAACATCATAGTTCTGACACAAAAAATAATTAAACGAAACCAATGGAACAGGTTAGAGAAGGTTGTAGGCTGCATTCTTACAACCATCTGATCTTTGACAAAGTCTATAATTAGAAGCAATGGGGAATGGATTCCTATTCAATAAATGGTACCATGATAACTGGTTAGCTATATTCAGAAATTTGAAATTGTACAACTTCTAACACATTAAAAAATCAACTTAATATGGATTAAAGACCTAAATGTAAAACTTAAAACTAAAAAACTGCAGACAAAAGCCCAGAATATAGTATTCTGGGCATAGGCCATAGCAAAGGTTTTATGATCAAATGTCCCATGTTCTCACTTATTTCTGGGATCTAAGAATCAAAACAATTAAACTCATGGACATAGACAGTGGAAGGATGATAGCCAGAGGCTGGGAAGGGTAGTGAGAGAGTGAGTGGCAGGTGGGAATTATTAGTGGATACAGAAAATAGAAATAATAAAACCCTGGTGACCATAATCAATAAAAACTTAATAATATATTTGAAAATAACATAAAGAGTATAATTGGCGAGGAGGGGACTCAAGATGGCGCTGTGAGAACAACCCAGGATTGGAGCCCACGTTGAATCCGCAAACGGTGAGTCAGTGCTGCATTTCCAGACTGATCTTTGTTGCCCACAGAACGGGGAAACTCCCAAGTATAAAAAGACACGGGACGCCAGGCAGTAGGTCTGCCTGGCGAAGCCGGCAGCCGGGGCGGCGGCAGCCGGCCCTACCCAGCAATCCCCATAGGGCGCGCTTGTCCGGGTGCCTTGTTGAACCAGCAACCTGAGACTTGAGAGGGCTGGACTTGAGACTGAACGAGACTTGCACAGTAGCCCAGCCCAGGGGATTGCAGGGACAGATCGTTTGGGATACCCAGTGGGACGAACAAAACCGCGATTTCAAACTATCCCGGGCAGACGGTCCGAGACGCTCTGTGGGGGAGGGGCGTCCACCACTACGGAGGCAACCTGCCCCAACTGATATACACGCCCACTGCTGAGGCAGCCAGCCGTTGCCGAGGCAACCCGCCCCAACTGAGATACACGCCCACTGCTGACGCAGCCAGCCGTTGCCGAGGCAACCTGTCCCTACTGAGATACACGCCCACTGCTGACGCAGCCTGCCGTTGCTGAGGCAACACGCTACAACGAAGAGACTCCACCGCAGGGCGTGGCGGAGACCACAGCAGAGCCGGCAGGAACAGCGCGAATCACACAACAGCAGGGCGGAGCCTCGGCAGACAAACAGTGGCTAGTCTGCCTTCGAGCTGGGCAGGACACCTGATCGGACATCCAAAAATAAAGCCCAAACCCCTCAACACAGAGCATTTGAGAAAAAAAAAAGGGTTGTTTAATGAGCTGTGTTGCAGCAGAATCAAACATAGCAGCCTAACAGCCCTGAATGAACAACAGAGTGCACAGCTCAGCAATTAAACCCCTATAAAGTACAAACTGTCTCCTCAAGCAGCTCCCTGACCCCTCTATATCCAAAAAACTGTCATTAGGCAGGTATCATCCTGGGACAAAGAGAGCAGAAAAAGAAACTGGTAGCATCCCTCGCTGTGCCACAGCTACTAGAGGTGCACCCCAGACAAGCAGGGTCTGGAGCGGACCTCAACAGTCGTACAGCGAAGGGGCTAGACTGGTAGAAGGAAAACCAAGCAACAGAAATACTTCATCATCAACATTCTGGGTGTCCACTCAGAGACCCAAACGAAAAGTCAGCAACTACGCAGACGACCAGCGGACAAATCCACAAAGATGGGAAGAAACCAGCGCAAAAAGGAGGAAAACACCCGAAACCAGAACACCTCGCCTCCTAGAAAGGACCAAAACTCCTCACCAGCAAGGGAACAAAGCTGGACGGAGAATGACTGTGACGAAATGACGGAATTAGACTTCAGAAGATGGATAATGAGAAACTTTTGTGAGCTAAAAGATTATGTATTAAATCAATGCAAAGAAACTAAGAACCTTGAAAAAAGATTTGAAAAAAGATTCGAGGAAATGATAACAAGAATGGATACCTTAGAGAGGAATATGAATGAATTAAAGGAGCTGAAAAACACAATACGAGAACTTCGCGAAGCAAACGCAAGTTTCAATAGCCGAATTGACCAAGCAGAAGAAAGAATATCTGAAGTCGAAGACCAACTCAATGAAATAAAATGGGAAACCAAGATCAGAGAAAAAAGCTCAAAAAGGAATGAACAAAGTCTCCAAGAAATGTGGGACTATGTGAAAAGACCTAACCTACGTTTGATAGGTGTACCAGAAGGAAACGAAGAGAATGAATCCAAGCTGGAAAATACTCTTAGGACATCATCCAGGAAAATTTCCCCCACCTAGCAAGACAAGCCAACACTCAATTGCAGGAAATACAGAGAACACCACAAAGATATTCCGCAAGAAGAGCAACCCCAAGGTACATAATCGTCAGATTCAACAGGGTTGAAATAAAGGAGAGAATATTAAGGGCAGCCAGAGAGAAAGGTCGGGTCACCCACAAAGGGAAGCCCATCAGACTCACAGCAGATCTCTCGGCAGAAACACTACAAGCCAGAAGAGAGTGGGGGCCAATATTCAACATTCTTAAAGAAAAGAACTTTCAACCCAGAATTTCATATCCAGCGAAACTGAGCTTCAGAAGTGAAGGAAGAATAAAATCCTTTGCGAACAAGCAAGTACTAAGAGATTTTGTCACCACCAGGCCTGCTTTACAAGAGCTCCTAAAAGAGGCACTACACATAGAAAGGATCAATCAGTACCAGCCATTCCAAAAATCACACTGAATGCTAAAGAGCTTCAACATAATGAAGAATCTACAACAACTAACAGGCAAAACAGCCACTTAGCATCAAAATGGCAGTATCAAATTCACACATAACAATATTAACCCTAAATGTAAATGGACTAAATGCACCAATCAAAAGACACAGACTGGCAAATTGGATAAAAAGCCAAAACCCATCAGTGTGCTGTATCCAGGAAACCCATCTCACATGCAAGGATACACAAAGGCTCAAAATATAGGGATGGAGGAAGATTTACCAAGCTAATGGAAAGCAAAAAAAAGCAGGAGTTGCAATTCTCATCTCTGATAAAATAGACTTTAAAGCAACAAAGATCAAAAGAGACAAAGAAGGCCATTACATAATGGTAAAAGGATCGATACAACAAGAAGAGCTAACGATCCTAAACATATATGGACCCAACACAGGAGCACCCAGATACATAAGGCAAGTTCTTAATGACTTACAGAAGGACTTAGACTCCCACACAATAATAGTGGGAGACTTTAACACTCCACTGTCAATACTAGACAGATCAACCAGACAGAAAATCAACAAGGATACCCAGGGCTTGAACTCAGACCTGGAGCAAGCAAACCTGGTGGACATTTACAGAACTCTCCACCCCAAATCCACAGAATACACATTCTTCTCAGCACCACATCACACCTACTCTAAAATTGACCACATAATTGGAAGTAAAGCACTGCTCAACAAACGCAAAACAACTGAAATCATAACAAACAGCCTCTCAGACCATAGTGCAATCAAGTTAGAACTCAGAATTCAGAAACCGACCCAGAACCGCACAGCTTCATGGAAACTGAACAACTGGCTCTTGAATGTTGACTGGGTAAACAACGAAATGAAGGCAGAAATAAAGAAGTTCTTCGAAACCAATGAGAACGAAGACACAACGTGCCAGAACCTCTGGGACACATTTAAAGCAGTCTCTAGAGGAAAGTATATAGCAATAAGTGCCCATATGAGGAGAATGGAGAGATCCAAAATTGACACCCTATCGTCAAAATTGAAAGAGCTAGAGGAACAAGATCAAAAAAACTCAAAACCCAGCAGAAGACAAGAAATTACTAAGATCAGAGCTGAGCTGAAGGAGATTGAGACAAGAAAAACCCTTCAAAAAATCAATAAATCCAAGAGCTGGTTTTTTTAAAAGATCAACAAAATAGACAGACCACTAGCCAGATTGATTAAAAAGAAAAGAGAGAACAACCAAATAGATGCAATAAAAAATGATAAAGGGGAAATCACCACAGATTCCACAGAAATTCAAACCATCATCAAATAATATTACAAACCACTCTATGCACATAAACTAGTAAACCTGGAAGAAATGGATAAATTCCTGGACTCCTGTGTCCTCCCAAGCCTAAACCAGGAGGAAGCTGAAACTATGAATAGACCAATAACAAGGTCTGAAGTTGAGGCAGCAATTAAGAGCCTACCTCACAAAAAAAGCCCAGGTCCAGATGGGTTCACAGCCGAATTCTACCAGACACACAAGGAGGAGCTGGTACCATTCCTTCTAAAACTATTTCAAACAATCCAAAAAGAGGGAATCCTTCCTAAATCATTTTATGAGACCAACATCATCCTGATACCAAAACCCGGCAGAGACCCAACGAGAAAAGAAAACTTCAGGCCAATATCCATGATGAACATAGATGCAAAAATCTTCAATAAAATATTGGCAAGCCGATTGCAACAGCAAATCAACAAACTTATTCATCATGATCAAGTAGGATTCATCCCGGGGATGCAAGGCTGGTTCAACATACGCAAGTCTATCAACGTAATTCACCACATAAACAGAACCAAAAACAAAAACCACATGATTATCTCAATTGACGCAGAGAAGGCATTTGACAAAATTCAACATCCCTTTATGCTAAAAACCCTCAATAAACTCGGTATCGATGGAACGTATCTCAAAGTAATAAAAGCTATTTATGACAAACCAACAGCCAATATCATACTGAATGGGCAAAAACTGGAAGCATTCCCTTTGAAATCTGGTACTAGACAAGGATGCCCTCTCTCACCACTCCTATTCAATATAGTACTGGAAGTTCTAGCCAGAGCAATCAGGCAAGAAAAAGAAATAAAGGGTATTCAAATAGGAAAGGTGGAAGCCAAATTGTCTCTATTTGCAGACGACATGATAGTATACCTAGAAGACCCCATCGCCTCAGCCCAAAAACTCCTGAAACTGATAAACAACTTCAGCAAAGTCTCAGGATATAAAATCAATGTGCAAAAATCACAAGCATTCGTCTACACCAATAACAGACTTAAAGAAAGCCAAATCAAGAGCGAACTGCCATTCGCAATTGCTACAAAAAGAATAAAATACCTTGGAATACAACTCACAAGGAACGTAAGGGACCTCTTCAAGGAGAACTACAAACCACTGCTCAACGAAATCAGAGAGGACACAAACAGATGGAGAAACATTCCATGTTCATGGTTAGGAAGAATTAATATCATGAAAATGGCTATACTGCCCAAAGTAATTTACAGAATCAACGCTATCCCCATCAAGCTACCATCGACTTTCTTCACAGAACTGGAAAAAACCACCATGAACTTCATATGGAACCAAAAGAGAGCCCGCATAGCCAAGTCAATTCTAAGCAAAAAGAACACAGCGGGGGGCATCACACTACCGGATTTCAAACTAGACTACAAGGCTACAGTAATCAAAACAGCATGGTACTGGTACCAAAACAGAGATATAGACCAATGGAACAAAACAGAGGCACTGGAGGCAACACAACATACATACAACTATACAATCTTTGATAAACCTGACAAAAACAAGCAATGGGGAAAGGATTCCATGTTTAACAAATGGTGTTGGGAAAACTGGCTAGCCATGTTCAGAAAGCAGAAACTGGACCCCTTCCTGACACCTTACACTAAAATTAACTCCAGATGGATTCAAGACTTAAACATAAGACCTGGCACGATAAAAACCCTAGAAGGAAATCTAGGCAAAACTATCCAGGACATAGGAGTAGGCAAGGACTTCATGAACAAAACACCAAGAGCATTGGCAACAAAAGCCAAAATAGACAAATGGGACCTAATGAAACTCCACAGCTTCTGCACGGCAAAAGAAACAGTCACTAGAGTGGATCGGCAACCAACAGAATGGGAAAAAATTTTCGCAGTCTACCCATCTGACAAAGGGCTGATATCCAGAATTTACAAACAACTCAAGCAGATTTACAGGAAAAAAACAAACAAGCCCATTCAAAAGTGGGCAAAGGATATGAACAGATACTTTACGAAAGAAGACATATATGAGGCCAACAATCATATGAAAAAATGCTCATCGTCACTGGTCATCAGAGAGATGCAAATCAAAACCACATTGAGATACCATCTCACGCCAGTTAGAATGGCGATCATTAAAAAATCTGGAGACAACAGATGCTGGAGAGGATGTGGAGAAAAAGGAACACTTTTACACTGTTGGTGGGAGTGTAAATTAGTTCAACCAGTGTGGAAGACAGTGTGGCGATTCCTCAAGGCCTTAGAAATAGAAATTCCATTTGACCCAGCAATCCCATTATTGGGTATATATCCAAAAGACTATAAATCGTTCTACTATAAGGACACATGTACACGAATGTTCATTGCAGCACTGTTTACAATAGCAAAGACCTGGAATCAACCCAAATGCCCATTGATAATAGACTGGATTGGAAAAATGTGGCACATATACACCATGGAATATTATGCAGCAATCAGAAATGATGAGTTCGTGTCGTTTGTAGGGACATGGATGAATCTGGAAAACATCATCCTCAGCAAACTGACACAAGAACAGAAAATGAAACACCGCATATTCTCACTCATAGGTGGGTGATGAAAAATGAGAACACATGGACACAGAAAGGGGAGTACTAAACACTGGGGTCTATTGGGGGGAAAATGGGAGGGCCAGTGGGAGGGGGAGGTGGGGAGGGATAGCCTGGGGAGAAATGCCAAATGTGGGTGAAGGGGAGAAGAAAAGCAAAGCACACTGCCATGTGTGTACCTACGCAACTGTCTTGCATGCTCTGCTCATGTACCCCAAAACCTATAATCCAATAAAAAATTTTAAAAAAAAAAGAGTATAATTGGAATTTGTGTAACTTAAAGAATGATTGAGGGGATGGATACCCCATTTCCTATGATGTGCTTTTTTCATATTGCATGCCTCCATATCAAAACATGTCATGTATGCCATAAATAGTATGTCCCCACAAAATTAAGAATAAAATATAAAAAATAACCATCTTTCTGTGTAGTAAACAGAGTTCCAAATCCGAGGCCTAGAGATTCAGATGAAACAACATACACTCTTTTGACTTGAAGAGTTTTCTCTTTGCTCTATACATAGGTGTTTGTAGAAGTTGACATTCTGGAACATTGACTTCCAACACAGCAAGAGGGATAGCCACACATATAAAATACAAGGACAGAGCAGGACTCACCAGTGCATTCTGTTGAAGAAGTGAGCAAGCCAAATTAAAATTATTTTTTAAACTAATTGATTTTAGCTTCTGAAAGGTCTATAGGACATTATCAGTTTCTGTAGGACCTATGATTTAGAATGTGAACTTGAATGTGATTGTGATCATTATGCAGTAATTGCTGTAAAAACCCAGGTTGGTGTTGGCCACATAGGACTACAACATTCAGATGGGGAGAATTAGAGTGTTTCTTTGACAAGTTCCTTTAAAGGTGGCAGTAAACTTAGTGCCTTTCAGTGTTCTCCTTTTTGCCATAGACTCACAGAGAGTGAGAGATGCCTGGCACCTCCACATCACTTCCTTAGCGGCCAAGATCAGCATATCACCCAGAATGAATTCTGGCTGTGAGAAAACATGGCATACACAGAGAGATGTTTGGCATTTGGTAATACCTAGGTGAGAGCTTTCTAAACTCTTATAAAGTATATGATGCATAAGGTCCATTTCTAAATACTAGAAATATCATGCTGTGAAAGCACAGAATGTCTCTAGTTAAGATGATAATGCCATGCAGAAAAACGTGGCAATGTCCAGTGTCAGTAGTTTGTTTCCCCATTGAGTCACCAGCCCAATACAAAGTACTGTCAAAATTACACCTGGAGTTGCTAAAAGAAAAATAATCTGAGGAAATGTACATTTTCAGTCTTAAGTTCCAAAGATTGGTCATCAAAAAGTGTTTTTGTCTATCTCGGCTGTCACCTTTACTACACTATAGTGGTCTGAGGTGTGAGGGGTGAACACAGCAGAGTTCCAGTTGCCCTTGTGAGGTTTGCTATCATAAACTTTGTCAAAGGAAGTATGCCTGATTACAGAAATGAATATTGTTCCCTGACGATCAATATAGAATCCTGGGTCATACTTCTCTTTACATTTAATAATGGATTCTGCTAAATCTGTCATGTTCTGTGGGATTGTATCACTTATATCTAACATCTGAAATGTGATGCAAGGCACTTTCATCAAAAAGGCTCCAGTCACGCCAGAGATGACAAATCCTGCATAGATGTATTCCAAGTATCTTACTGTTCTTTAAGTGACAGCTGTCACAAAATAATCATTTTGGTCTTCAAGGCCAAAAGAAGCAGAAAAATTTTTCATGACACTTTGTTATTAAAATGTGCCTGGGATCTCTTTAGTTTTTGAATTCTCCACAAGAAGAAAACATGATAAAACTAGTTGGTTTCAATTTTCATTGTATCACCTACTCTCACTCAGAATATTGACTTGTTTTTCATTTCTGAAACCCAACATGCTTAAAGTCATAAGGCAAATATTTAGCTATTTCAAATATGTTGCCTAGAACTATCTGTGTGGAGGCAATTCACCAGGTTTTCAAAGCACCTGAATTGTGAAATTTGTTTCCATGTTTTCTAGAAGCAAGTTATCATTATATTATGTTTACACAAACACAATCTGTTCTGGTCTTCATAGTATGGAACCATATTTGTCTGTAAAGGACCCACACACTTTACACTCCACAGTGGTTTTCTGTAGATGACCTTTACATATGTATCCACTCCCCTCTCCAGAGCTTTGCCAATCTTTGGTGGAAAATAGCTTTTTCTTCTATCTTTCTGGTTCTGGTGGCCATGACAAATGCCATTTACAAGAAGCAGTCTAATAGCATTGGATAGATATAATATCAATGCACTACTCTCTGGATATCTTCATTGAGTGCTTGTTGTTATGCTATCCTTTAGCTCATCGACGAATGAAAAAATGGCTTCTGCTTGAAAATAAAATATTAAAATCCAACATGAAAGAAGCATCCAGAAAGTTCATCACTGTTTAAAATCTATTTACACTTACTAACAACTCTAAAAAGCATCTTCTTTCTGTAACTTAAGAATTTAGTAGACAGCAACCATATTAAAATTCTTTCAAGGCACCCTGCAGTGCTTATGGAATCACACCTTTCTATCTCAACAGAATAATTCTGAATCATGTATTAAGCCTAACACGACCTGGCAAACTATAAATCTTCATTTGTATACTCTTCATTGTCATCTTGTAAAATGACATACGACCTGATTTTGCTGGCAAAAACCTTTTCATCATGCTGAATTTACAGAAGTTTTCAATTTTTTTTTTCACCCAGTGGCAAAATTTCATGACACTAGAGCAATGAGACTCTCATCACATCATTTTTGTAGAGAAATAACACAAAGCAGTTTACACAAAGATATTTTCTATCACCTAGCAGGGAGTAATTTATGTATCAGAACAAACATTTAATTTGTTCTAAGTTATCTGCTGCAATCCGTTCCTAAAAATATTAGATTTGCTTTTTTATGATGGGCTAGTACATGAACCCAGGTAAAGAAAGAAGTTTGAGACCTCATTTCACATGGGCTATGCTACTTTTCTGGGCATTAAGGAGATCATAAAAACATCATCAAAACTGTAAGTTAAAGTGCATTGACTGAATTTCTTAAATAACAATGAGACGAAAAAGTGACAATGTAATTATTTTTGTTAAAACAAACGTTTTATAATTGACAATATTTTCAAGAGACAGAGTCATGCTCTTGCCTAGGCTGCAGTGATAGGGTACAGTGGCTGTTCACTGGCACCATCATTTCACAGTACATCCTTGAACTCCTGGGCTTAAATAATCTTTCTGCGTCAGCCTCTGGAGTAGCTGGGACTACAGCTGTGCATTACTGCACCTGGCTTTTGTGACTGTGAAAACAGTCAAACTCTAGATAAGTTTCTTAATAAGTCAAGCATAATTGAACTATTTTTTTCCTTACCAACTCTGTAATTGATACTCCTTGTCATTATTGGATTCACTTTGAGATCCCCAGAAATAGACTCTTAGTATGAGTTAAATCACTGAAGATGTTACCTGGGTGATCCTTGGTTGTCTTCGTGGAAGAAAGAATTTACATAAAAGACCAATTTGTAAATAAAGAAAAGTTTTATTGGAAAAGTACAAACACACTCCAAGAGAGGAGGGGGCTGACCCTGCTGGAAACATCCTTACGACATTCTGCATTGTTATCTTCTGTTGCCTCAGTTATTTCTTTGCCCAGTTCTCACCAAAGTTCGGGGGATCCTCCCTTACCGTGCTTAATACACATGCATGGGAAACATTAATCAACACGAATCCTACCTAATGGTGGCACTGCATATTACCACCACCCTGGGAAGGTATAGCAGTCAATTTTGTACTCATTGTGCCTGCTCGGCTCTCAGGAATTCCCCTTTGCCTTTTTTCCTTATCATGATCTAGTTAACAACATTCTGACAGTTTGAAGCTGGAGTACTGAGCATCCAAAGAGGTGTTCTGGGGGTTTCTCTCCAACATGGATACCGCCTCCTTGTGCCTGCTCATGTCTGACTGTCTACTCCTCTTACATTCTCCCTCAAGTGGTTGAGACCCAGAAATCTTTTGGGACATGGGGCAGATATCATTCTCTGTAGCTACTTCCTGCTGAAAAGGGGCATCAACGGTCTTTAGGGTCCTTCCTCCTTGCTTGCTGTCATGGTGAGGAGGTTTTGATGATTGCCTCTTAGAAGGTTTCACCCGTGCTGTCCAGAGGAGACATATAGGGACTTGGTTGTCCTGGAGGGAGAGAAAGAGGTTGATATCCCCATCAGAAGACCATTTGAAGTCTGATGGTTTCTAGGTGGGAGAAAATAAACTGAGAAGATTCAGAGAGCAAGGCTCAAAAAGGAGAAGGAAGATAGAGGCCAGGGGTCCCAGGAAAGGGAAGAGCTATGAGAATGAAGACCAGGTGACACCCCAGCAGAGCCAACTCTTAATATACCTTTACCAAAGATGAGAGGCCTAGTCTGTAAGATCTCTAATGTACTCCTGGACCTGCTCTGATCTGTTAACAGAAAAATACAAGAACTATGTTAGAAATCTGAAAACTAAAGAAAAGAGATACTGTAACTAACCTTTGACAAGTAGCTCTCCATTCTGATATTTGAAGACAATGAGCTTGATGTAGGAACCCTTAAGTCTTCTCTTGGATTATGTATTCTGTTGAGACCTAAACTGTCATTAAACTTCCCATTGCAAGGTGATTCTAGGACTGGCATCATAGTATATGTGGTCAATAAACATCTAGTCTGTTCTGTCACTAGAAGTTTGGTAGTAAAATCTGCTAGAATTTCCTTCTGTAAGACTGCAAAAGATAAATGCTGAGTGTTTATTTTTTTCCCAAATGATGTCTAAATAATGTGTGTGCTGTTTAAAAAGTTTACCATGAATGAATGAAATATACCACAAATGATGTGTTCCTTTTCCAAGTCCATCTGCTCTGAGCTCCAGCTGGCTTGGAGCTCCAATCACTCTGAGCTCCATTTTGCTCTGAGCATCATCTGCTCGGAGCTCCATCTTACTCTAAGCATCATCTTTTCTGAGCTCCATCTTCTCCAAGCTCCAGCTTGCTCAGAGGTCCAATCACTCTGAGCACCATCTTGCTCTAAGCATGATCTACTCCAAATTCCAATGGCTCAGAGCAACGTTTGGAGTGCCAATCACTCTGAGCTCAATCTTGCTGTGAGCATCATCTTTTCTGAGCTCCATTTTACACCGAGCAACATCTGCTTCAAGTTCCATCTTGCTTGGAGGTCCTTCTTGCCTCAAGCTCTATTTATTCCAAGCTCCACATGCTCCAAGCTCCATCTTGCTCAGAGCTCCAATCACTCCAAGCACTATCTTTCTCTAAACACCATCTGCATAGTATTTATCTTACTCGGAGCTTCATCTAGTCAGAGATCCATTTATTCTAAGCTCCATCTTGCTGGGAGCTCTAATCACTCTATTCTCCATTGTGCTGGAAGATCCAATCACTCCCAGCTCCACTTTGCTCTGAGCACCATCTGGTTGGAGCTCATCTTACTCTGAGCAACATGTGCTCTGAGATTCACCTTGCTTGGAGCTGTAATCACTTTGGGCGCCATTTTGCTCTGAGCTCCAAAACCTAGCAACTTCTCCTTCAAACTCCATCTTGCTTAGATCTCATTTTTGCTCAGAGCTCTAGCTACTCCAAGCTGCATCTTGCTCAGAGTTCCAATTGTTCAGAGTGCCAATCACTTTGAGCTGCCTCTTACTCTAAACACTATCTTCTCTGAGGTCCATCTTACACCAGCAACATCTGCTCCAAGCTCCATCTTGCTTGGAGCTCCTTGTTGCTCAGAGGTCTATCTGTTCTGAGCTCCATCTGGTTTGAAACTCCAATTACTCCAAGCTCCATCTTGCTCTGAGCACCATCTGCTTGAAGCTCCATCTGCTCTGAGCTCATCTTGCTTACAGCTCCCATCACTCTGAGCTCCATTTTGCTCTGAACACCATCTGCTCAGACTTTCAGCTACTTGGAGTTGCATTTACTTCACTACATCTTTCTCAGAGCTCCAGTCACTCTAAACTCCATCTTGCTCTGAGCACTCTCTGCTCAGAGCTCCATCTTCTCGTAGGTCCACCTTGCTGAGATTCCCAGTCACTTCCAAATCCACTTTGCTCTAAGTACCATCTGCTCAAAGCTCCACCTTACTACCGTGAGCAGCATGTTCTCTGAGCTCCATCTTGCTCTGAGCACCATCTGCCCTGAGCTGCACCTTACAACAAGCAACATCTGCTCCAAGTTCCATTTTGCTTGGAGCTACTTTTTGTTCAGAGCTCTGTCTGCTCTGAGCTCCATCTTCCTTGGAGCACCAATCTGAGCTCCATCTAAAACCAAGCAATGTCTATTCCAAGCTCCATCTTGCTTAGAGCTCCTTCTTGCTCAGAGTTCCAACTGCTCAGAGCAATGTTCACAGTTCCAATCACTCCAAGCTCCATCTTTCTCTGAGCTCCATCTTACACCAGGAAACAACTTCTGCAAGCTCCATCTTACTTGGAGGTATTTCTTGCTCAAAGTTCTATCTCCTCCTGGCGCCATCTTGCTCAGAGCTCCAATCACTCTGAGCTGTATCTTGCTTTAAGCACCATCTGTACAGAGCTTAATTTTCCTTGGAGTTCTGATCATTCTGAGGTCATCTTGCTCTGAGCACCATCTACCCAAGAGTTCCATCTTGCTCTAAGCACCGTCTGCTCATAGCTCCATCTCACTGTGAACAACATCTTATCTGAGATCTATCTTGCTCTGAGTGCCATTTGCTTGGAACTCCTTCTTACTCTGAATATCTGCTCTGAGTTCCATGTTGCTCAAAGCTCCCTCAGCTCCAAGATCCATCTTGCTGGGAGCTCTAAACACTCTGAGCTCCATCCTGCTGTAAGGACCATCTGCTATGAGCTCCACCTAAAACCAAGCAACATCTGCACCAAGCTCCATCATGCTTACAGCTCCTTATTGGTCAGAGCTCCATCTGCTCTGAGCTGTATCTTGCTCAGAACTCCATGCACTCTGAGCTTCATCTTGCTCAGTGCTCCAATCACTCTGAGCTTCATCTTGCTCTGAGCACTGCCTGTTCTGAGCTCCTATCACTTCAAGCCCCATCTAGCTCAGAACTCCATCTGCTTTTAGCTCTATCTTGCTCACAGCTCCATCTGCTCTAAGCTCAGTCTTGCTCAGAGTTCCATCTGCTCTGAGCTCCATCTTGCTCAGAGGTCCATCTGCTCTGAGCTCCATCTTGCCCAGAGCTCTAACTTGCTCCGAGCTCCATCTGCTCTGAGCTCTAACTTGCTCCGAGCTCCATCTGCTCTGAGCTCCATCTTGCTCAGAGCTCCATCTGCTCTGAGCTCCATCTTGCCCAGAGCTCTAACTTGCTCCGAGCTCCATCTGCTCTGAGCTCTAACTTGCTCCAAGCTCCATCTGCTCTGAGCTCTAACTTGCTCCGAGCTCCATCTGCTCTGAGCTCTAACTTGCTCCGAGCTCCATCTGCTCTGAGCTCTAACTTGCTCCAAGCTCCATCTGCTCTGAGCTCTAACTTGCTCCGAGCTCCATCTGCTCTGAGCTCCATCTGCTCTGAGCTCCATCTTGCTCAGAGCTTCATCTTGCTCAGAGCTCCATCTGCTCAGAGCTCCATCTTCTCTGAGCTCCATCTGTTCAGAGCTCCATCTGCTCTGAGCTCTATCTTGCTCAGAGCTCTATCTGCTCAGAGCTCTATCTGCTCAGAGCTCCATCTGCTCTGAGCTTTACGTTGCTCAGAGCTCCATCTGCTCTGAGCTTTACGTTGCTCAGAGCTCCATCTGCTCTGAGCTTTACGTTGCTCAGAGCTCCATCTGCTCTGAGCTTTATCTTGCTCAGAGCTCCATCTGCTAAGAGCTCCATCTGCTCTGAGCTTTACCTTGCTCAGTGCTCAATCTGCTAAGAGCACCATCTGCTCTGAGCTCTATCTTGCTCAGACCTCCATCTGCTCAGAGCTCCATCTGCTCTGAACTTTATCTTTCTCAGTGCTTCAATCACTCTGAGCTCCATCTTGCTCTGAGCATCATCTGCTCAGAATGAGCCTATATGGATTAATTAGAATTTGGTTCAGCTGTGTAAGTAAAATAAAAGATAATAGTGGCTTTATTTCTTTCTCTCATAAAAAATGTCTGAAGGGAGACAGTCCTGGGGTGGGATGGCAGCCCTATGGTCATTGTGTCTCAGGCTTTTAGCTTTTTGCTTTGCCATCCTCAATGCTTAATTTTCATGTTATGGTCTAAAGTGGCTGCTGGGACTCCAGCCATTCCAACTGCATTCTGGGAAGAAGGGAGGGAGGAAGAAGGCAAGGAAGGAAAAATAAAAGGAGGAAGGGGGAAAGGAAAAAAGAATAATTTTCTTTCTTTTTTTTTTAAAAAAAAGACTTCCTTAAATGATAGCTTATAGTAATTTATCTCTGTCACTGTCCACAACTTACCTGGCCACACAGGAGACTGGAAAATCTACTATTACACTGTAGGTAGCAATGTGCCTCGAATTAGGTTCAGCTACTAAGATAGAAGGCTGGGATAGGCAGCTAGCAATTTTTCTTATACTAACATTTCATTAGTATTTTTTAAGTGTCAGGGTGTGGCTAATCCCAAAAGCTTACAAGCCAAATTGATAATTGACTTTGGGGCTTTTTTTTTTTTTGGAGTATCACTGCAATCTTGAATTCATCAGGGAACAAGCAAGTAAGTGTGGGAAATAATGATTCCAGCCCCTCAACCTTCCCAGTATTCCCATGAACAATATTCATTGATTCCAAGCTACACATTTAAAACATACAAAAAACTGTTCTGAGGCCAAAGAACAGCATGTGTAATTTGGTTTGTTGCCACCAAGGGATGAGAGAGCTTGTGCATGGTCGCGCACAGTGAACGGCAGGCCCACACACAAGCTGAGCTCACTGGAGTTGGGTGTATTCGTGTATTTTCCCTCATCCTTCCCAAAATCCCCAAGATAGGTTATATAAAGAAAAAAACACTGAATTTAAAATATTTCACAGCAAAATATTACACTGAATCTATGACTTTATACTTTCAAGCATTGCAATCCTTCAAATAGCCAGAAGAGACAGAAAGGTAAAGCTGGAAGGACCTTAGAGATTGTCCAGTCTGGGTGCCTCCTTTTCCAGAGAAAGAAACTGTGATGGGGAGTGGTAAAATAGCCTGCCGAAGCTCAAGAGAGATACCATCTCTGGGAGATACCGACTCCCAGGCTCGCTCCATTCTAGCCCCTTTGGGACAGTGGTTGTGTCTGAGGGACCCCTTGGCATTGGAAAACTCCACAGAACAGCCACCTAAGACTTCAGTGACTGCCAGTGAAGTCTAGAACAAAAACATGGAATGAGCATTTTTCCCAGCACCCTTGTGATTAAGGAGAAACAAAGGGGTTCTTCAGAGGTGTAGGGCAGCTTTGATGCCCCAGGGTCCATTCCAAGTGGCCCAGCAGGGATGCTGGACAGAGTAACCAGGGCAGGTGTGGCCTGGGCTCCGGGGCAGCTCATGGGCAGTGGAAGCACTAGCAGGATGTTACAGGGAGCATCAGAGGGATCTGGGGAGGCATTTTCTCTTTCTCCACATCACCGGCCTCTTGGTTCTCCATGAGTTAGTTCTACATTTCTCCAGGGGGTGGATATAAGAATACAGACACCTGGACTTTCCTCCCAGAAATTCTAAACTGGAAGGTCTGGGTAGGGCCCAGAAAATTGTATTTTTACCACGTGTCCCTGGAGATGCTGAGGCAGCCATCTTGCTACTATTTAAGGACAAGTGATCAGGAGGCTCTGCACTGGATGACTCACAGAAAGCCCTACCACCATCCCAGTGCTGCTCTTGTCTGGGAAGACTACTCAGTGAAGAGCTGTGATCCATCCTCTCTTGCTATAATTAAAAGACCCCGTGATTAGAAGTTCTTCCTCAGCCTCAGGCTCCCCTACCTCCCACTTTCAGTGTCTTTTCTTCCCTGGTAATGGGAAGCCAGTCTTCCTGTGCAAACCCTCCACAAACTGGAAGCCTATTACTAGGTCACCTATCAGCCTCTCTGTCCCAATTAAGTAATCTCCATTCCTCTCACCACTTATCCATGCTCTTATTTTCCAACCCAACAATCATTTCCCTGCTTTTCTCTAAATGCTCTCCAAGTTCTCTCCAGTCCCCCTGGGTTGTCTTTGTTGCTAATTCTTCCCTTGAACAGTTTGTGTCTTGTGAGATTAAAAAGGAATTCCTGCTCCAAAAGGATTAGAAGGCTATTTTGAGAAGATGAATTTAAGAAACCTCCCTGCAGCATCACAGCAACCCGAGAAAGAGGGCAGGTTGCATCAGAAAGTCTAAGGAAGGTAGTACAATAAATACTCCATTATTTCCACAGCAACACACCCCAAAAGTTTTCTGGATGCCCACACAGGCAGGAAGGTCTGAAGATCCACCTTCTGGCTCACTGGAAAGCCAGGAAGGACTGCTTAGCTTTCCCTCCATTCACGTGGTAGAGATCAGGGCAGGCTGGGACTACCCGACAGACCGGGGAAGTGGGAGAAAACAGAATCAAATGTGGGAACCAGAGAGCAAAGGGAAGGAGTGTAGGAGATGGGTGGGCCATCGCAGACCCCTGCTAACAATGGCATCCATTTAAACTGTTAGCAGAAATTCACTTTCAAGAAGATTTTTAAGGACGTCAAAAAGTCTTCTCAAGGGGATGATATGAAAAATCAGCCAGGCAAGGTGGAAAGAGAAAGAAAGGAAGTGAGACCAAGAGTAGGACACAAAGCAAGACAAAGTTCAGTGGCTGCTGTGGACCTATTTTCTCCAAAGAACAGAAGAAAGGGAGAAGATAACAGAGGGAAGAGAAGGCAGTGGAAAAGGTGGAAACTGAGTGAGAATCTGCCTTCTCAGCCTTGGTCGTCCAGAAAATATAGCACATATACAACAGGAAATATTATGCAGCCATAAAAAAGAATGAGTTCATGTTTTTGCAGGGACATGGATGAAGCTGGAAATCATTATTCTCAGCAAACTAACACAGGAACAGAAAACCAAACTCTGCATGTTCTCATTTTAAGTGGGAGTTGCACAATGAAAACATGACCACAAGGAGGGGAACACCTTACACCCCAAGGCCTGTCGGGGTAGGGGGAAAGGGGAGTGAGAGCATTATGATAAATACCTAAAGCATGCAGGGCTTAAAACCTAGATGACAGGTTGACACCTGCAGCAAACCACCATGGCACATGTATACCTGTATAAAAAACCTGCATGTTCTGCACATGTACCCCAGAACTTAAAGTAACATTTAAAAAATAATTTAAAAAAGATCAGCCTGGGTAACATGGCAAAACCCTGTCTCTATGATACATACAAAATGATAATAATAATAATTAACTGGGAGTGGTAGCACACACCTGTACTTCTACCTACATGGGAGGCTAAAGTGGGAGGATCATTTGAGCCCAGGTAGGTCAAGGCTGCAGTGAGCCATGATCATGCCACTACACCCCAGCCTGGAGAAAAGAGGGAAAAAAATGGAAGAGGAAGGTAGGAGAGTCAGGAGAGAGATTTGAAGATGCTACACTGTTGCCTTTGAAGTTGGAAGAGGGGCTATGAGCTAAGGAATGCAGGCAACCTCTATAGGAGTTGGGCAAAGCAAGGAAACAGATTCTCCCCCAGCATCTCCAAAGGAATGTAGCCCTGACAATATCCTGATTTTATCCTAGTAAGATGCATTTCAAACTCAGACCTCCAGAATTTAAAGAAAATAAGCTTTTATTATATTAATGGGCTAAGTGAGTGATAATCAGTTACAGCGACCATAGAAAACTAATATAAAAACTAAGAGGCACAGTCATTCCCATTACCCAGTGTAGCTTTCTGCAGTTTCAGTTCCCTGAGTACATCCCAAAAACACCAGGTGGAAAATTCCAGAAATAAAACGTTCAGTTTTCACTTACATGTCATTCCAAAGAGTGTGATGAAATCTTACAGCATCCCAACTGCCCTGACTGGGGCCATCGATCTCCCCTTGTGTAGCCTATCCACACTGTCTACATGACCAGTTCTGCCAGGCACTCAGTAGCTGGCTCAGCTATCAGAATATTGCAGTACATGCATGGGGCAGCAGCAGTGGCAACCCTGGACACTGGCCCCAGTAGCATGGAATCCAGGACCAGATACTGCCACAGTCAGCCCGTAAGTGCGGGAGGGCAGGAGGTGCTCAGTCACAACTCTGCGTCTGAACAGTGCCCAGTGCCTGCAAACCTGTGCTCTGGGCCAGGGCCAAGGAAAAGTGGACCCTAGGGTGGGATGGCGGTACACTCCGTGATCCTCATGCCCTCAGGGAGCAGCCCTGCCAGAATCTGCCATGGGCTCAGCCACAGCTGCCACCTGGAAATGGTGCAAGTCAACATCAGTGGCAACCCTTGGCCCTGTCCTCCCCCATCAGCAGCAGAAAACCCAGGGCCGGATGTCACCATGGCGCCTAATTTAGGTGGTCAGCGGTGCAGCTGCAAGGGGACAGAAACTGGCGTTCTGCAAGGGGACGGAAACCCCATGCTCTGGGTTTGGGTAAAGGAAGCATGGATCTTAGGGTGGGGGAGGTGCCTTGGGCGACTCCCAGGCTCTCTGAGACCAGCCCTGCGGCCTCCCATGCATTCTGCTGCACCTGCTACTTATAGATGGCATGTGGCAGCAGCGGTGACAACCCCTGATCCTGCCTGCCTCCACCAGCAACACAGACCCAAGGGCCAGACCCTGCTGTGGCACCTAAATCAGGCCTCACAGCAGAAGAAGGACTGGAACTGGCGCCCAGCACCATCCCAGTGGCTGCAGGGTAACCAGTGCCCACAACAGCACCCTGGGCCAGGGCCAAAAAGGAAGAGAAGGAGGATGGGAACCAGTGCTCAGCCCCACCCTTGAGGCTGCACAGCACCCGGCACCCAGACCCCGCACTCTGGGCAGGGACAAGGAAGATGGACCCTAAGCAGTGCACTGGGAATTTCTCAGGCCGTCTACGGCCAGCCTCTGCCTTGGGTTCAGCTGCAGCTGCCACTTGCACACGGCCATGCTGCAGCCACAGTGACAACCACTGATGCTGCCTGCCCACTCCAACACAGTGAGGATCCCAGGGCCAGAAGCCTCCACAGCTCCTCATGCAGGCAGTCAGCTCTGCTGCTGCAGGAAAGCAGGAACCAGCCAGTTGGCCTCGAGGATCCAGCAGCTGCAGAGCACCCAGTGACTACCACCCGTTGCTCTGTGCATTGGCCAAGAAAGAGGGGCCCTAGGCTGGGAGGGCTGTCCACTGGACCTGAGTGAGGCCCTCGGGTCTTCTGGGACTAGCCCTGATAGCTGATGCCATGGGCTTAGCTGCAGCCTCCCCTTACAGATGGTGCACGGCAGCCGCGGTGGCAATGCTGGACATGCACGTGGTGGCCAGAAGCACAGAACCAGGGGCCAGATGCCACTGTGGCCCTAATGGAGACAGTAAAGCCCCAGCCACAGGAGGGTGGGAAGTGGCACTCAGCCCCATTCCAGTGGCCACACAGTATAGAGACCCACAGCCCAGCACTCAGGAAGCCACCAAAGAGGAGCGGATCCCAGGGTGGGAGGGGAATATTCTACAACCCTCAGGCCTCACTCAGGTCTGGGACCTGCACTGCCACCCTCTGCCATGGGCTCAACTGCAGCTGCCACCTGCACAGCAGAAGCGGTGGCACAGCAGAAGTGGTGGCAACCCCATCTCTGCCTGCTGCAACCAGCAGCAGGGGACCAAGGGCCCTAGGCTGCCTCAGAGGCTGCCACCTGGCCACCTCTGCACCCCATCCCTGCCCTAGTGGCAGCCAGCCATGCTCCTACCTCTCGGCACTCTGCAGTCTCCATCACTGCCACCCACCGCAGCGAGGCGAGCCATGGTGTTACAGGCTCCAGCCTCCAGCATGCAGCAGATGGCTCTTCCTTCTCCTGGCATGGAGCAGCTGGGCAGGCAAAGCCAGAAAAGCCTAGAACAGGACATAGAGAGTGGTAGCGTTAGACCCCCACCTTGTCATGCTGGCCACTTGGTGCCACGGGCCAGTTTCAGTGAAGGCACTCACACCCACCCTCCAAAGTCCACAACATCTCTTTTTGGCCCAAACTGGCTAGGGAGTGGAGACTAGAGACACCATGGTGCCTGGGCTTCCTGCTCCACAGGAACCACTGGGACCACCCAGGCTGTGCTCACGAAGCAGTAGCAGCAGAAACTCAGCCCCAGCCAGCCCTCCCCACCAATGTGCTCATTCCCATTCCTGAGACCTCCACCCACAGGGCCCTGTCACCCCGTGGTGTCTGCTACTGCATGCCTGGGCATCCTTGGCAGTCTCTGCAACCCAGAATGTGAGGGCTCAAGCCTGGGAATCATGATGGGTCTGGATGCCCTGCTGTAATCAGGATTTTTATATAAACATGTGCCCACCATGCAGGAGAAGATGGTCCTTTAGAGTTTAGAGTCCAGGGAGAGGAGGACCAATCCTCTCTGAGAGACCACTGCTGTCACTGAAACCCCCATCACCTGCCACTGGCAGTGCAGGTTCTGACAGAGGCTCTAACCCTCTGCCACCAGCACTGTAGGCCCAGGACAGTGCCAACACACCATCCTAACCTGCCCCTGCCTTAGACACTGCAGCACTCGATGGCATCCGCAAACCAACCCCCTGCCATGGGCAGCACAGCCCAGGTTAGCACCCCAACCAGCTCCCTGTGGTGGGCAGTGTAGCCACAGATAATGTCCCCAACCAGACCCCCACCTTAGGCAGTGATGCCCCCATCTGGCACCCAAGCCACCCCCTACTGCAAGCACTGCAACCTTGAACTGTGAGTGCCCTAGCCCACTCCCCATCCAGAACAGTGCGGCCCTGGATAGTGCCCCCAACCAACTCCCTGCCTTGGCCAGTGCAGCCATGGAGAGCACTTTAAACTCCCTCTCCACCTTGGGACGTACCACCATGGATACCTCGGGTAGCCCCTGATAGTGCACCCAACCTGCCCCTGCCACAACCAATGCAGTCCGGAATAGCACACTCACCCACTCTTTGCCAGGCAATGCAGATCCCTGAGAACATCCGACCCACCTGCCACCTCCCCGCCCAACTCAGTCTGTGTATCCGGCCCCAGGAGTGCCCCCAGCAACCCTTTATCACCCTCCACAGGCAGTCCAATCTTGTGTAGCTCTCCCAACAAGCTCCCCAACCTCTGTCTCAGTGTAGTCTCCATAGCACCTTTAACACCCCCTCCCTGCCACCAGCAGTGTAGCACCCTATAGTAACCCTAACCCCCCCTCCACCACAGGGAAGCCCCAGATAGTGCCCCCAACCCACTCCCCATGTAGGCAATGCAGCCTTGGATAGTGCTCCCAACCAGCTCCCAGACACCGGCAATGATGTCCTGTATATCACACCCCCCACCCACTGGGGGCAATGTAACACCTGATAGCACCCCAACACACCCCTCACCGCCGGCAGTGTTGCACCCCATAGTGCCACCAACCCATCTCCAACAAGGGCATTGCAGCACCTCATAGCTCATCTAACTCACCCCCCACCTAGGGCAGTACATCCCTGGATAGTGCCCACAAAATTCCCCACTGCTGCTGGCAGTACTGCTTGGGACAGGCCCCACCCCCTGGCAATGGGCAGCACACCCCAGGAAAGGGCCCCCAACCCTCTACCCTCTGCAGGCAGTGGCGCCTCAAATAACCCCCCCAACCAGGCTCCCCAACGACAGCAGTGACACCCTGGATAGTGCCCACTGCCCACGGCAGGTCACCCCCAAGCCGTCCCCCATGACTCAGGCTGTGCAGGCCAGGATGGTGAACCTATCCCACCATCTTTTTACCTTTCCAGCTGCACTGTAGTCTCTGTCACCACCACTACCCGCAACAGGGAGGCGAGCTGATACTGCAGACTCCAGCCTCCAGCATGGGCAATGGGCGGCTCCTCCTCCTCCTCCTCCTCCTCCTCTAAGCGAGCTCCGAGCAGGTAGACTTGTTCTCATCCAACCGGAAGCTATTCTGGCCAGGCCGAGCTGCGGCCCCTTTAGGAGGGGGTGGTGCTTCAGCTTGAGGCGAGTGACGCTGCCAGCGTGCGTGCCCCTATGGAAGCCAAGACTGCGCTTCCTGTGAGGATCTGGGAAGAGTGACCACGCGGCCGGAGGGAGTCAGCAGAGGCGTTGGTGCGGCTGGCGGGAGTCAGCCAGCAGAGGCCACGGCCCAGTCAGAGGGACCAGAAGAGGCAGCCGCGGCCCGGCAGGATGGTGTCAGCCAGCAGCGGTGGCGGTGGCCCGGCAGGAGGGAGTCGGCCAGCAGCAGCAGCAGCCATGGCCAGGCAGGACGGTGTTGGCCAGCAGCGGCAACGGCGGCGGCCGGGTCAAAGGGAGTCAGCCAGCAGCGGCCAGGCGGCCCAGCCAGAGGGAGGCGGCCAGCAACTGCCAGTGGCCCCGCTGGAGGGAGTTGGCCGGCAGCAGCGGCAGTGGCCCAGCCAGAGGGAGTCGGCCGGGAGCGGCGGCAGCCTGGTGGGAGGGAGTCAGCCAGCAGCGGCCAGGCGGTCCCGCCGGAGGGAGGCGGCCAGCAGAGGCAGCGGCGCGGTCAGAGCGAGTTTCTTCAGAGAAGCCGTGTTGGCTTCCACGCGATGGTGAAGGAGGAGGCAGGTCTTTGCGGTAAGTGGCGGGGACTCGTACCCCACCGGGAACCCTTCAGACCTCCCTGCTCCTTCTGCGCAGCTCCCTGCTTTATGGTCCTGACTTCTTTGTGGGCATTTGGGCTCCAGTCATCTGCGTGGGGGTGGTTGTAGGGTCCTGGCCGTGGCAGCATCCACAACCTTGCTGGGAAAGCTGGGCCCGTGTCTGACCCGCATCCAGCGTCTAGGAGGGCACAGGCCCTGAGCCATGGTGAAGCCCGGGACCTGGGTCCCTCCGAGCCCCACGGCCCTGTGAGCTGGGGTATCCTAATTTTCATTTCCACCTACAGTGTATGAGTTCCCCTTTTTCTAAAACCACACCTGCATGTCTCCTTTTTTTTAAGAGACTGAGTCTGGCTCTGTCACCCAGGCTGCAGTGCAGTGTCGCAATCTCGGCTCACTGAAACCTTCACCTCCCGGGTTCAGGCAGTTCTCCTGTCTCAGCCTCCTGAGTAGCTGGGACTACAGGCATGTGCCACCACACCCAGCTAATTTTTTGTATATTTGGTAGAGATGGGGTTTCACAGTGTTAGCCAGGATGGTCTCGATCTCCTGACCTCATGATCCACCACCCCAGCCTCCCAAAGTGCTGGGATTACAGGTGTGAGCCACTGCACCTGGCTGTTTCTTATTTTCTTTAGAGACAGGGTCTTGCTCTGTCACCCAGGCCTGAACACAGTGGCGTGATCACAGATAAATGCAAACTTGAACTCCCAGGCTCAAGCAATCCTCCTGCCTCAACCTCCCAAAATGCTGGGACTACAGGCACCCACCACCAGGCCTAATTTTTTTTTTTTTTTTTTTTTAGTATAAGTAGAGATGAAGTATCACCAAGTTGACCAGGATGGTCTCCATTTCTTGACCTCGTGATCCCCCCTGGATTCCCAAAGTGCTGGGATTACAGGCATGAACCACCATACCCGGCAGCCTGTCCCTTTTTTATTGTTAAATAGCATTAAGGGCCAGGCACAGTGGCTCATGCCTGTAATCCCAGCACTTTGGGAGGCCGAGGCAGGTGGATCATGAGGTCAAGAGATCGAGACCATCCTGGTCAACGTGGTGAAACCCCGTCTCTACTAAAAATACAAAAAATTAGCTGGGCATGGTGGCACATGCCTGTCATCCCAGCTACTCAGGAGGCTGAGGAAGGAGAATAGCCTGAACCCAGGAGGCGGAGGTTGCGGTGAGCCGAGATCACCCCATTGCACTCTAACCTGGGTAACAAGAGCGAAACTCCGTCTCAAAAAAAAAAAAAGCATTAAGGCTGGGCTCGGTGGCTCACTCCTATAATCCCAGGACTTTGGGAGGCTGAGGCAGTGGATCTTGAGGTTATGAGATCGAGACCATCCTGGCCAACATGGTGACATTCCGTCTCTACTAAAAATACAAAAATTAGCTGGGTGTGGTGGCGTGTGTCTGTAGTCCCAGCTACTAGGGAGGCTGAGTCAGGAGAATCACTTGAACCTGGGAAGTGGAGGAAGTGGAGGTTGCAGTGAGCAGAGATGGTGCCACTGCATTCCAGCCTGGGCTACAGAGAGAGACTTCCTCTCAAAAACAAAAGAAATAGTATTGCATTATATGGATGTATTACAATTTGTTGATGGAGCTTGGGTTGCTCTACCTTTTGGCTCTTACAAATGAAGCTTGTAAGGACATCCATGTACAAGTCTCTATATAAACATACCTTTTTTCCTTTTGGGTACATATCCAGGAGTAGAATAGCCAGCTCATAGGTATATGTTTCAACTTTGTAAGAAGCCACACAAATGTTTTCTAAAGTGTGTTTGCGCAATTAATTTCTCATCCCTACCAGCTATGTGTGAGAGTTCCGGATCCTCCACACATGGTCAGTCTCTTTAATTTTAATTTATTTTTATTTTTTGAGATGGAATCTCACTCTCTCACCCAGGTTGGAGTGCAGTGGCACAATCTGCAACCTCCATCTCCCTGGTTCAAGTGATTCTCCTGCCTCAGCCTCCGGAGTAGCTGGAATTACAGGCATCTGCCACTGTGCCTCAGCTAACTTTTGTATTTTTTGTAGAGACAGGGTTTGATCACGTTGGCCAGGCTGGTCACAAACTCCTGACCTCAGGTGATCTGCCTGCCTTGGCCTCCCAAAGTGCTGGGATTATAGGCATGAGCCACCACGCTGGCCCAGTCTCTCTAATTTTAATCGTCCTAGTATATGCGAAGCGCCATTACACTGTGGTTTAAATTTGCATTTCCTTGGACTAATGATATTGAGCATCTTTTCATGTGCTTATTGGCCACGTGTACATCTTCCTTGGTGAAATAACTGCTTAATAACTGCCACTACTTTATGATACCTCACAAATTTTAATGCATTGTATTTCTATTTTATTTACTAATTTAGTGAGATGGAGACTTGCTCTTTTGCCCAGCCTGAAGTGCAATGGTGCAATCTCAGCTAACCGCAGCCTTCACCTCCTGAGTTCAAGTGATTCTCCTGCCTCAGCCTTCTGAGTAGCTGGGATTACAGGCTCCCACCATCCATGCCTGGCTAATTTTTGTATTTTTAGTAAAGATGGGGTCTCACTATGCTAACCAGGCTGGTCTCAAACTCCTGACTTCAAGTGATCCACCTGTCTCATCCTCCCAAAGTGCTGGGTTATAGGCATAAGCCACCGTGCCCAGCTGTATTTCTATTTTAATTCAAGTCAAATCACTTTCTAATGTTTCTTTTAATTTTTTCTTTGATCTGTGGGTTATTTAGAAGTGTGTTTTAGTTTACAAATATTTGGGAACTTTTCAGAGACCTTTCTGTTATTGATGTCTAATTTAATTCCATTGTGATCAAAGAACATACTTTGTTTACTTTGAATCCTTTAAAATGTGTTGAGGTTTGTTTTACAGCCCAGAATATGGCCTGTCTTTTTCAACGTTTTATGTGCAGGGGGAAAGAATGTCTATTCTGCTGTTGTATAGATGCAATACAAATGTCAATTAGGTCAAGTGGGTTGACAGTGTTTTTCAAGGCTTCTGTATCCTCACTTGTTTTCTGTCTACTTGTTCTATTATTAAGATATGCATATTAATTTTTTTTGAGCTGGCATCTTGCCCTCTTTTCCAGGCTGGAGTGCAGTGGCATGATCTCAGCTCACTGCAACCTCTGCCTCCTAGGCTCAAGTGATTCTCCTGTGTCAGCCTCCTGAGTAGCTGGGATTACAGTCATGTGCTACTGCATCCGGGTAGTTTTTGTATTTTTAGTAGAGATGAGGTTTTGCCATATTGGCCAGGTTGATCTCAAACTCCTGACCTCAAGTGATCTGCCTGTCTTGAGATAGAGCTTCACTCCTCCCAGAGGCCTGCTGGGATAACAGGTGTGAGCCATGCACCTGGACGGAATATTAAAATACTTGACAATAATTGTGAATTGGCCTATTTCCTTTTCTTTTTTTGAGATGGAATCGCGCTCTGTCCCCCAGGCTGGAGTGTAGTGGCATGATCTCACCTCACTGCAACCTCCACCTCTTGGGTTCAAGTGACTCTCCTGCCTCAGCCTCCCAAGTAGTTGGGACTACAGGCACATGCCACCACGCCTGGCTAATTTTTTGTATTTTTAGTAAAGATGGGGTTTCACCATGTTAGCCAGGATGGTCTCAATCTCCTGACCTCATGATCCGCCCGCCTCAGTCTCCCAAAGTGCTGGGTTTACAGGTGTGAGCCACTGCACCTGGCTGAATTTGCCTATTTCACTTTGCAGTTTTATATATTATAAAAGGCTGGTTTTTTAATTCTACTTTTATAGTCATTTAAAATATATTATTCACATAACACAAATATACCATGTTAGAGTGTGAATACACTATGTATATCCATGTAATACAATACTGTTTAAATTTAAATATATCATTCACATAACACAATTCACCATGTTAAAGCTGTGTTGTGTAACCATCGCCATTTAATTTCAGAGCGTTTATATCTCCTGCCAAAGAAACAGTATACCCATTAGCTCTCCTCTCCCCTTCTCTTCCTTCGCCTCCTCTTTTATCTTTGAGTCAGGGTTTCACTCTGTTGCCCAGGCTGGAGTGCAGTAGTACACTCATGGCTCATGGCAGCCTTGACCTTCTCAGCCTCTTGAGTAGCTGGGATCATAGGTGTGCACCACCACACTTGACTAAGTTTTGGATTTCTGAAGAGACGGGGTCTCACCATGTTGTCCAGGCTCATAGCAGTTAGTTTCAATTTAACTCTTCCCACAATGCCTAGCAACTACTAATCTACTTTCTGTCTATAGATTTGCCTCTATTCTGGACATTTCATATAAACAAAATCTTTTAATATGTGACCTTTTGTAACTGGCTTCTTTACTTAGCAAAACATCTTCAAGGTTCATCCATGATGTGGCATGTATATGTATATACATACAGTGAAATGTATTTAAGGCCAAATACATTTCAGTGCATGTATATACCACGTTGCATTTGTCAGTTAATCTATCAGTGGATACTTGGGTTGATTGAACCGTTTTGTTTGTTTGTTTTTGAGACACGGTCTTACTCTGTCATCCAGCTGTAGTGCAGTGGGGCAATCATAGCTCGCTGCAGCCTCTAATTCCTAGACTCAAGTGATTCTCCCACCTCAGCCTCCCAAGTAGCTGCGATTACAGGCATGCACCACCAAATCCAGCTAAAAATACAAAAATTAGCTGGGCATGGTGGCAGATATCTGTAATCCCAGCTACTTGGGAGGCTGAGGCAGGAGAATCACTTGAACCCCGAGGTGGAGGTTGCAGTGAGCTGAGATGGCACCATTGTGCTCCAGCCTGGGTGACAAGAGTGAGCCTCTGTCTCAAAAATAATAATAGTAATAATAAAAATAAATAAATTCATAACCACAAACCTCAAATAGGTACTCCTCGTACCTGGCAATCCTACCAACGTTTTCTAGAAAGTTCATTTTCCTGTTCTCTGGGATGGCTTTTTCATACTCTCTTCTATCTGCACAAACTCCCCCACACGCCTCAGCTCATGGACCTGGCTCACCCTCCATTGGAAACTGGAAGCTGTCAGACCAGATCCACTGACCCTCCCGCCCCTGTGCCCCGGCTTCCTGCCTCTCCTCCTGCAACCACAGAAGAAGCCTCCTGCTGGAGTCTAAGGCAATGACTCTCTGCTGGGTCTCTGGATCCCAGGCCCTCAAGCAGGCTCAAGGCCCTTGATCCAGTGAGAGTATCCTGCTTTTCTCTGCATCATCATTTCTCCATTTCTGCTCTGTTATTCCTTTCTTTTTTTTCCTTCCTTCCTTCCTTCTTTCCTTCCCTCCCTCTCTCCCTCCCTCCCTCCCTCCTTCCCTCCCTCCCTCTCTCCCTTCCTCCCTTTCTCCCTCCCTCCTTTCTTCCTTCCCTTTCTTTCTTTTCTTTCTTTCTGTTTTGAGACAGAGTCACCCAGCTGTGTCACCTAGGCTGCAGTGCAGTGGTGCTATGCCGGCTCACTGCAACCTCTGCCTCCCAGGTTCAAGCAATTCTCTTGTCTCAGCTTCTCAGGTAGCTGGGATTACAAGCATGTTGCCACCACACCCAGCTAATTGTATTTTTATAAGAGGCAGGGTTTCACCATGTTAGCCAGGCTGGTCTCATACTCCCGGCCTCAAGCGATCTGCCTACCACAGCCTCCTAAAGTGCTGGGATTACAGGCATAAACCACTGTGCCTAGCCATCTGCCCTGTTGTTCTCAGTTGCACACAAGCATATTCTAATATCTCCCTTAAGGAAAAAAAGGAAGGGAGGGAGGGACCGCTCTATCAGTTAGGGTCCTGGCAGAAATCGGAATTCCCTCAGATGGTTCAACTGATGACAAGGAGCCTACTAACAAAGTTAATGGAATAAACAAGGATGTTGCAGTACTGAGAGACAATAAAGGTTTGTAGGGCGACAACTCCTGGCCCAGAAAGGACCAAGGGAAGAAATAGCATCCCAGGAGCCATTGAGAAAGCGGCAGCCTGGAAGGAACTGCAGGCGTGGAGGGGGACCCAGCTCCTGCCAGAGACAAAGCAGAGGGAGGGGGCTCTCTCTTTCCTCCAGCCTTCAGTTCTCCTGGCTTTGCCTTCCCTTCACTGCACCCACGTGGAAGTGTTCTAACTGTAAGAGCCCCGGTAATGCAGTGCAGAAGGATCTCTCTCCCGGGTCCCAGAGTGGGACACCAATGGACAGTGAATGATCTTGGGTGGGAGAATGGCCAATGCACCTTCCCTCATCCTCAAATCCCCTTCCAGTTTCTGCCCTTTTTCTGCTTACATTTATAGCAAAATATCTTGGAAGAGTTGTCTGTGCTTGGCTGGGTGCTGTGGCTCACGTCTGTAATCCCCACACTTTGGGATGACAAGGTGAGAGGATCACTTGAGCCCAGGAGCTCAAGTCCAGCCTGGCAAACATGGCAAAACCCCATCTCTACAAAAAAATACAATAATTAGCTGGGCATGGTGGCACGTACCTGTATTCCCAGCCACTTGGGGGACTGAGGTGAGAGATGACTTGAGCCTAGGAAGCTGAAGCTGCAGCGAGCCACGTTCATGCCACAGCACTCCAGTCTAGGTGACAGAGCGAGGCCCTGTCTCAAAACAAAACCAAAAAAGCAACACAAAAAAGTCCCACTGTTTTACTTTTGCAAGTCTGAATTTCCCCATAGACACCCAAATATATTACTGGGTCTTTTAAAGAAAACTTCCTTTCCTATTAAATATATAGTCATATATATTACACATGTATGTGAAATGTGAACAGAGAATTAGGCAATTTGGATTTGGGAGTAGATGAGGTGTCATATTATTGACATGTAGTTCCATAAATCAAAGACTCAGACTGTAGTCATCTCTTTGCCCCCTCTGGTTCCAGCCTCCACGAGGCAGCATGAGGAATGGTTGAAGGGCCAGGGACTGCAAAACAAAAAATAGTTTAAATTTCATTTCAATTTTTTTGAGATGGAATCTTACTCTTGTTATCCAGGCTGGAGTGCAATGGTGTGATCTCAACTCACCGCAATGTTCACCTCCTGGGTTCAAGCAGTTCTCCTGCCTCAGCCTCCCGAGTAGCTGGGATTACAGCCATGCACCACCGTGCCCAATCCATTTCTGTATTTTTAATAAAGACGGGGTTTCTCCATGTTGGTCAGGTTTGTCTTGAACTCTCGACCTCAAGTGATCCACCTGCCTCAGCCTCCCAAAGTGCTGGAATTACAGGCATGTGCCCCCTCGTCCAGCCTTAAATTTCATTTCTTTTCTTTTCTTTTTTTTTTTTTTTTTTGAGATGGAGTTTCGCTCTTGTTACTCAGGCTGGAGTGCAATGGCACGATCTCAGCTCACCGCAACCTCTGCCTCCTGGGTTCAGGCAATTCTCCTGCCTCAGCCTCCCAAGTAGCTGGGATTACAGGCACGCGCCACCATGCCCAGCTAATTTTTTGTATTTTTAGTAGAGACGGGGTTTCACCATGTTGACCAGGATGGTCTCGATCTCTTAACCTCGTGATCCACCTGCCTCAGCCTCCCAAAGTGCTGGGATTACAGGCTTGAGCCACTGCGCCCGGCCCTTAAATTTCATTTCTAACCCTCCTTTGCAATATGATCTTAACCAACTCACTTTATCGCTCTGAGCCTCAGATTTGTGATCTGTAAATATCTGAGTAGGGAATTTGTCATACAGATTAAGTGAGCAACACACATAAAGCTCCCAGCCTCTGAGCCCTGCATGAGTAAGCACACTGGAACAGCACCAATCATTTGCATAGCTAGGGTATTATTTTCCAGAATCTTGCCAGTGATCACAGGCTACAGAAAGAGGTGGTGCACATGGATTTGGGCAGTGAGTTGAGGGCTGGCAGCTGTTTCTGGAAGGTTGTTTGGAAGGGGATGAGGAGTGACTAGAAATGAAGAATGATGTAATGTCCTTCCCAGGGTCAAAGCATTGAAGGGGTTATGACATTCATTCCCACAAATATGAGTCAAAAGAAAACTAACACTAAAAACCACAAAACGTGAAATCTTAATGTATGCCGAAATGAAAACGGTCTCTTTCTAGATGTTCTGATTGTGCCGTTCTAGATAAATTCATTGAAGCCGAATTCATGTTTTCAATGCCCTTGCTCTGTTGCCTGCCTGCAGGAAATGCAACAGGTGTCTGAGCTCAGGGACGAGAATTCCTAGGATCTGAATGCCATGAGATACCTTCACACGTGTGAAATAAGTGATGATCATGATCATGCATTGAGTTGATTTTCTGTTGTCCCATTGTTCTTCAAATTCTTCAAAGTCCTTTCACTTATATCAGCTTGCTTAAACTCCACAGTGGTAGTCAAAAGGGAATCAGTATTAGTTCATTGAGTTTCATTCATGGAATAACCAGAAACAGCCTAGACCTCTTTGACATCAGCTGAACCATCTGCACTGATTATGATTCCTACTAGGACCATAACTGATAGAGAGGTCCCTCCCTCCCTCCCTCTACCCCTCCCTCTTTCCCCCCACCTTCCTTCCTTCCTTCCTTCCTTCCTCCCTTCCTCCCTCCCTTTCTCCCTCTTTCCTTCTTTCTTTCTTGAAGGGAAATACTAGAACAAGTTTGTGTGCAAATGAGAATAAAAGGGATAAAATGATTCAGAGAACAGCAGGATACTCACTGAAATGGAGGCCTTGAGCCCGTTCAAGTCATGGGATCCAGAGTCCCAGCAGAAGGTCCTCGAATCACAAGCCAATTGACCTTGATATTGGTCATTGCCTGGAGACCACCACCACTTTTCAGTCATACACAGCAATGCACCACTCAGGACTCAGAAGTCACCGCTTTCTGGAACCGCTCCCTCACCTCTAGGCTGGCCCAGCTCACTTCTTCCAAGCCAGGAAAGTCCCCCATGCTTGTCCTCAGTGTCAGGGGACACTCAAAACTCTCTGCTTTCTGCCTCTTACACTGGCCTGTGAGCTCTCCGCAGGAAGGGCCCCACTCATATATCACAGTGATCCAAAAAGCTTGGGGTTCATTGTTGAATTGAGTCAGCCAATTCAACACAGAGATCTTTCATAAGCTCGATTTAATGTCCTGGGAGGACCCATTTTATGGTAAGTAGAGTCAACACTAATCTCGTCCCAGGTAGGAGACAAAGACCCTTCTGCTGCCATCACCCACCCATGAACACAACACATATTATGATAACCATGGTGCCTGAAATTCCTACATTCAAGGTTTCTTGTCTTCTGACAGTCTTGTTCCCCTGGACAGGTGGGACTGAGTGATGCACTGGGTGGTTCAGTGCCTGGGTGGGGAGGGGTCTGCTAGAGACACTGGGGCTTATGATGACTGCCCTCCCTGCAGCTCTTCTCCCCATTTTATGGAGGCTGAAATCTGAAAACCCTCATCTGTTCCTGGAGCCCTGGGCATCTGAGAAGAACACTCAGTTGCTCAGTATCCAGGGTCCTTGTGCCAAAATTTTGGTGACACCATTCTCATTACCTTTTTCTTTAGAATTGTTGGCCAGGCATGGTGGCTTATGCCTGTAATCTCATACTTTGGGAGGCCTAGGTGGGAGGATCACTTGAGCCCATGAGTTTGAGACCCTTGGGCAACATGGTGAAACCCCATCTCTACTAAAAATACAAAAAAGTAGCTGGGCATGGTGGTCCATGCCTGTAGTCCCCACTACTCAGGAGGCTGAGGTGGGAGGATGCCTTGAGCTGGGAGGTGGAGGTTGCAGAGAGCCAAGATCACTCCACTGCCCTCTAACTGGGCAACAAGAGTGAAACTCCATCTCAAAAAAAAAAAAAAGTTGTATTGGCAGCCACAGCGTCTCAAAGCTGTAATGCCAGCACTTTGGGAGGCCAAGGCAGCGACTCACTTATGCTCAGGAGGTCAAGACCAGCCTGAGTACCATGGTGAAACTGCATCTCTACCAAAAATATAAAAAATTAGCCAGGCATGGTGGTGCCTGCCTGTGGTCCTAGCTACTCAGGAGGCTGAGGCAGGAGGCAGAGGTTGCAGTGAGCAGAGATGGCACATCTGTACTACAGCCTGAGCAACACTGTGAGACCCTACCTGAAAAAGAAATAAATAGGTTGTCTAAAATGTTTTAAGTTCTATTATTCAATTCTTGTCTCGTGAACGTTAAATTAAGAAATAAAGTCACATATTGCACTTTTTCTGTGGTTGTCAGTGACTCACTCTGTCAGGCTGGGTGTGAAGTGACTCAACAGGACATCCTAAGCTGCATTTCCCGATGGGATCGCGATGGTGCCTCGAGGGAGGGGTTGCAGTGTCTACATTTCTGTATGTGGAGGGAATCTGCTCTCAGCCCCCACACCAGTGAGGAAGCTTCCCTCCCTATCAAAGGGAGTAGAATCCAAGAACATCCTCATCCCAGAATGGCAGTCCCAGGAGAATTCCTAAGGAGAAGGCAGAAAAACTGAGCAGGAAACAGGGAGGGATTGGAAGCTGCAGGGCAACCTCCCCAGAGAAAGGGTCCCGCTCCTCTCCCATCCCCTCCCCACCCATCTGTGCCGACCTCACCCCATCTCAGCATGAAGTTTCAACAACCCCACACTGCAGCCAGAGCAGTCTCTCCACCCACAAGTGTCTAGTGCCTCCCTCTTCAACCTTCCAGATGCTCTCCTCCCACATTGTTGTGGACAGAAACCAGGCAGGGCCTGACAGGGCCAGCTGCATGGGCCTGTGACCTATGCAGTCACAGAGGGCCCCAGCGCTAACGGCCCCACACTTGGTTTAATGCTCTGCTGTAACTGCCTGACATTCCTTATGATGCACAACCAAGAGATCCACATTTCCATTTTCAGTGGGCTCTACAAATTATGTAGTCTGTACTGGTGCCCCGCCTCACCCACTGGGGATTAATCTTTAAGTCCAGGCTTCGAGGCTCAGGAGTGTAAATTAGGTCACATTTCTGTTTAATAGCAAACTTACCAGACTTGAAACTCTCACCTCCATAATCACAGTCTTCAGCCAGGCCCTATGCCTCAGGGTGTCTGGGCCTTCTGGGCCTCCCTTTTGAAAGCCGGGTCTGTTGCACAAACCTGCTGGCCTGGTGATGTGCCTTGGCCAGTCCGATGGTGCCAGGCTCTGGGCAGCAGTCTTCCCCCTGAGCAGCTGCCATCCTACACTGCCCAGGCCACCTGGCTGATGTGGGCTCCAGGTTCCTCTGTAGATGCTCTCACCTGATAGCTAAGGCTGGCGGGCAAGGCTTGACACTCCTTTAGAAGGTTTAGAGAGAAGATTCTCATTTTTAGCTAACATGTGCCAAGCAGCTCCTACACGCAAGGCACTGCTCTAAGCACGTTTAGTGCACACTCCAGGAACCTCACCGTCACAGGATGAGGGAAGTACTATTAATAATTAACGGAGGCTGAGGCAGGAGAATTGCCTGAACCCAGGAGGTGGAGGTTGTGGTGAACTGAGATCGCATCATTGCACTCCAGCCTGGGAAACAAGAGCCAAACTCCGTCTCAAAAAAAAAAAAAAAAAAATTAACGTCTTGTTATTACAAGGAAACTGATGCTCAGGAAAATTAACTGCACCTCGCTGGCCACTCCTTCTCGTCTTCCTCCTGGGTTTACCTCGTTGTCCAACCTCTAAGGGCAGAGGCCCTGGGAAGGCCTCGATTCTCTCCTTTCAGTCCACCCTCGCCCCTGGTGGTCTTCTGCAACCTCACCCAGCCACCTCATCTATCAAATGACTCTGAACTCCAGATTGCACCTGCCTCTCAGCATCTCCCCATGAATTTCTAACAGACAAGCTCAATCTCAGTGTATCCAGACAGAGCTCCTGATCCCCAACTTCCTGCTCCTGCAGACTTCCCCCATCTTAGGCACTTGCTTGGCCAAAACCATTGGAGTCATTCTCAGTTCTTCTCCACCCGATATCTAATTCATTAGCAAATTCTGTCAGCTAGACTTTAAAGATAAATGCACACACAGGAAATTATATGCAGCCGCTCCTTGACTTATGATGGGGTTGCATTCTAATGAACGCACTGTAGGCTGAAAATATCAGATAAAAACACATCTAGTCCACAACCTACAAAACATCATAGCTTCTCCTGGCCTACTTTAAATGTGCTCAGAACACATACATTAGCCTACAGTTGGGCAACATCTAACACAAAGCTTATATTATGATAAAGTGGTGAATATCTCATGTAATTGATAGAATATTGTATTGAAAGTGAAAAACACAATTTTTTTTTTTGAGATGGAGTCTCACTCTGTCACCCAGGCTGGAGTGCAGTATCGTGATCTTGGCTCACTGCGACCTTCACCTCACAGGTTCAAGCAATTCTCCTGCCTCAGCTTTCTGAGTAGCTGGGACTATAGACGTGCCATCACGCCTGACTAATTTTTTGTATTTTTAGTAAAGATGGGGATTCACCGTGTTAGCCAGGATTTTTTTTTTCTTTGAGATGGAGTTTCCCTCTTGTTGCACAGGCTGGAGTGCAATGGCATGATCTTGGCTCACCACAACCTCCGCCTTCCAGGTTCAAGCAATTCTCCTGCTTCAGCCTCCCAAGTAGCTGGGATTATGGACATGCGCCACCATGACCAGCTTATTTTGTATATTTAGTAGAGATGGGGTTTCTCCATGTTGGTCAGGCTGGTCTCAGATGCCTGAACTCAGGTGATCCGCCTGCCTTGGCCTCCCAAAGTGCTGGGATTACAGATGTGAGCCACCATACCTGGGCAACAGAATGACTTTATGGTCACTTGGCATGATTTCTACTACATGTATATGGCTTTCATACCATGGTAAAGTCACGAAAATTGTTAGGTTGAACCATTGCAAATCACAAAGTTCTGTATGTATAGATCTATGGATGGATGGATAGATAGAACACAATACAACTGATAAATTAGACTTGTTCAAAATTCAGAACTTTTGCACTTCCAAAGACATCATTAAGAAAGTGAAAATAGGGCAGATGCAGTGGCTCATACCTATAATCCCAGCTCTTTGGGAGGCCGAGACAGGTGGATAACCTGAGGTCGGAAGTTTGCAACCAACCTGGCCAACATGTGAAAACCCAACTCTACTAAAAATACAGAAATTAGCTGGGTGTGGTGGCAGGCACTGTGATCCCAGCTACTCGAGAGGCTGAAGTAGGAGAATCGCTTGAACCCAGGAGGCGGAGGTTGCAGTGAGCCGAGATTGTGCCACTGCACTGCAGCCTGGTTGATAGATTGAGACTCCAAGAAAGGAAGAAAGAAAGAGAGAGAGAGAGAGAGGAGAAAGACAGAGAGAGAGAGAGAGAGAGAGAGAGAGAGAGAGAGAGAGAGAGAGAGAGAGGAGGGAGGGAGGGAGGGAGGGAGAAAGAGAGAAGAAAAAGAAAAGAAAGAGGAAAAGATAGGACCAGGCTCCGTGGATCATGCCTGTAATCCCAGAACTTTGGGAGGCTGAGGTGGGCAGATCATCTGAGGTTGGGAGTTTGAGACCAGCCTGGCCAACATGGAGAAACTTCATCTATACTAAAAATATAAAATTAACTGAGTATGGTGGCACATGCCTGTAATCCCAGCTATTCAGGAGGTTGAGGCAGAAGAATCGCTTGAACCCCAAAGGCAGAGGTTGTGGTGAGCTGAGATCGCACCATTGCACTCCAGCCTGGGTGACAAGAGTGACACTCTGTCTCAAAAAAAAAGAAAAGAAAATTGGCAGGGCTCAGTGGCTCGTGCCTGTAATCTCAGCATGATGGGAGGACAAAGAGGGTGGACTGCTTGAATCCAGGAGCTCGAGACCAGTCTGGGCAACATGGTGAAATCTCGTCTCTACAAAAACGTGCTCAGAACACATGCATTGGTGGGAGAATGGCTTGAGCCTGGGAGGCAAGCAGAGGTCGCAGTCAGCCATGTTTGTGCCACTGCACTCCAGCCTGAGCAACAGAGCCAGGCCTTGTCTAAAAAAAGAAAGAAGAAAGAAAGAGAAAGAAAAGAAAAAAGAAAGGAAGGGGAGGGAGGGAATGAGAGAAAGAAAGAAGGAAAGACAAGAAAGAGAAAGAAAAAAAGCTTTCTCGGCCCTTTGCCTTACCCTTGAGGCTCTGCAAAATGCAGACAATGGTGGTGACCCCCTTCTATGGTAAACTCTGAGTAACTTTGCTTGTTCTCATTTGAGTGCTTTTTGTTTATTTCTGCACTTTGGACTAGGAGTGACAAGAGTCATGGGAACAAGGGGACAAGTTGAGGTCTATTTTGGAAATAAAACAGGCCAACCTTAATAATGGATTGGGAGGAGGAGCAGGAGGCAGGAAAGAAAAGAGGAGCATCAAGAAGACTCTTAGAGGCTGGTCGTGGTGGCTCACGCCTGTAATCCCAACACTTTGGGAGGCTGACGTTGGTGGATCTCTTGAGGCTGGGAATTTGAGACCAGCCATGGCCAACATGGCAAACCCTGTCTCTCCTAAAAATTCAAAAATTAGGCATGGTGGCACATGCCTGTAATCCCAGGTATTCAGGAGGCTGAGGCACGAGAATTTTTTGAACCCAGGAAGCGGAGGTTGCAGTGAGCCGAGATCACGCTATGGCACTCCAGCCTGGACAACAGAACGAGACTTTGTCTCAAAAAGAACAAAAATTAAAATTAAATTGAAAAAAGGACTCCTAGGTGTCTGGCCAGGGCAACTGGGTGTGTGGTGGCACTGTTTACTGAGATCAAGATTGGAACAGGAGGCTGGCAGGGTGGCTAAAAGCCAGAGTTGCGATTTTCCCATGAGATGCCTATCAGATGAAGGTGCCAAGGACGCAGTTACATCCCTTAGCCTGTGCTCAGAGAGAGACCAAGCAGGAGCGAGGACATGAGAGGGGCACATGGAGATGCTTTATACACCCAGGAACATGGACGATGTCACGGGAGACAGAGAGAGAAGAGACGAGGAGGTTTGGCTTTGGCTTTGGCTTTGGCTTGGCTTTGGGGCTTGGCTTGGCTTCCATGCTTGGCCTGGCTTCCACGCTTGGCTTGGCTTCCAGGGTTGGCTTGGCTTGGCTTCTAAGCTTGGCTTCCAGGCTTGGCTTGGCTTCAAGGCTTGGCTTGGCTTGCAGGCTTGGCTTGGTTTGCAGGCTTGGCTTGGCTTCCAGGCTTGGCTTCACATGGCATTCAGGCTTGGATTTGCTTGGCTTCCAGGCTTGGCTTCCAAACTTGGCTTGCATTCTTGGCTTGGCTTGCAGGCTTGGCTTGGCTTCCAGGCTTGGCTTGCAGGCTTGGCTTGGCTTCCAGGCTTGACTTAGCTTCCAGGCATGGCTCGCAGGCTTGGTTTGGCTTCCAGGCTTGGCTGTGCTTTCAGGCTTGGCTTTTAGGCTTGGCTTGGCTTCCAGGCTTCGCTTGGCTTCCATTGGCTTGGATTGGCTTGGCTTGGCTTCCACTGGCTTGACTTGGCATTGCTTGGCTTTCATTGGCTTGACTTGGCATGACTTGGTTTCCTTTGGCTTCCATTGGCTTGGCTTGGCTTCCAGTGGCTTCCATTGGCTTCCATTGGATTCCAGGCTTGGCATCCATGGGCTTCCAGGCTTGGCTTGGTTTGGCTCGGCTCGGCTTGGCTTCCAGGCTTGGCTTGGCCTCCAGGCTTGGCTTGGCTTGGCTTCCAGGCTTGGCTTGGCTTGCTGGCTTGTCTTGGCTTCCAGTCTTGGCTTGGCTTGCAGGCTCAGCCTGGCTTGCCCGCTCGGCTTGGCTTCCAGGCTTGGCCTGGCTTAGCTTTCACGCTTGGCTTGGCTTGGCTTCCAGGCTTGCCTTTGAGGTTTGACTTCCTGGCTTTGCTTCCAGGCTTTGCCTGGCTTGGTTTGTAGGCTTGGCTTGGCTTCCAGGCTTGTCTTGCAGGTTTGGCTTGGCTTCCAGGCTTGGCTTTGCTTCCAGGCTTTGCCTGGCTTGGTTTGTAGGCTTGGCTTGGCTTCCAGGCTTGTCTTGCAGGCTTGGCTTGGCTTCCAGGCTTGGCTTAGCTTCCAGGCTTGGCTTCCGGGTAGGCTTCCAGGCTTGGCTTTGCTTCCAGGCTTTGCCTGGCTTGGTTTGTAGGCTTGGCTTGGCTTCCAGGCTTGGCTTGGCTTCCAGGCTTGGCTTGGCTTGCAGCCTTGACTTGGCTTTCAGTCTTGGCTTGGCTTCTAGGCTTGGCTTGGATTGCAGGCTTGGCTTGCCTTCCAGGCTTGGCTTCCTGGCTTGGCTTGGCTTGCAGCCTTGACTTGGCTTTCAGTCTTGGCTTGGCTTCCAGGCTTGGCTTGGCTTGTAGGCTTGGCTTGGCTTCCAGGCTTGGCTTGGATTGCAGGCTTGGCTTGGCTTCTAGGCTTGGCTTCGATTGTAGGCTTAGCTTGGCTTCCAGACTTGGCTTTTAGGCTTGGCTTGGCTTCCAGGCTTCCCTTGGCTTTCAGGCTTGGCTTGGCTTGGCTTTCAGCCTTGGTTTCCTGGCGTGGCTTGGCTTCCAGGCTTGGCTTCAAGGTTTGGCTTCCACGCTTGGCTTGGCTTCCAGGCTTTCTTGGCTTCCAGGCTTGGCTTAGCTTCCATGCTTGGCTTCTGGGATAGGCTTCCAGGCTTGGCTTCGAGGCTTGGCTTCCATGTTCGGCTTGGCTTCCAGGCTTGGCTCGGCTTGCAGGCTCGTCTTGGCTTCCAGGCTTGGCTTCCAGGCTTGGCTTGCATGGTTGGTTTGGCTTCCAGTCTTGTCTTGCAGGCTGGCTTGGCTTCCAGGCTTGGCTTGGCTTCCAGGTTTGGCTTCCAGGTTCGGCTTGGCTTCCAGGCTCGGCTCGGCTTGCAGGCTCGGCTTGGCTTCCAGGCTTGGCTTGGCTTGGCTTCCAGGCTTGGCTTGGATTGTAGGCTTGGCTTTGCTTCCAGGCTTGGCTTGGCTTTTAGGCCTGGCTTCCAGGCTTGGCTTCAAGGCTCGGCTTCCAGGCTTAGTTTGGCTTCCAGGCTTGGCTTGGCTTCCAGGCTCGGCTTGGCTTCCATTGGCTTGGATTGGCTTGGCTTGGCTTCCACTGGCTTGACTAGGCATTGCTTGGCTTTCATTGGCTTGACTTGGCATGGCTTGGTTTCCTTTGGCTTCCATTGGCTTGGCTTCCATTGGATTCCAGGCTTGGCATCCATGGGCTTCCAGGCTTGGCTTGATTTGGCTTGGCTCGGCTTGGCTTCCAGGCTTGGCTTGGCCTCCAGGCTTGGCTTGGCTTGGCTTCCAGGCTTCGCTTCCTGGCTTTGCTTGGCTTGCAGGCTTGGCTTAGCTTCCTGGCTTGGTTTGGCTTGGCTTGGCTTCCTGGCTTGGCTTCCAGGCTTGGCTTGGCTTTCAGGGTTGGTTTGTCTTCCAGGCTTGGCTTGGCTTCCAGGCATGGGTTCGCTTGGCTTCCAGGCTTGGCTTCGGATGGCTTCCAGGCTTGGCTTCCAGGCTTGGCTTGCAGGCTTATCTTGGCTTCCAGTCTTGGCTTGGCTTGCAGGCTTGGCTTGGCTTCCAGCCTTGGCTTGGCTTGCAGGCTTGGCTTAGCTTCCAGGCTCTGCTTGCCTTGCAGGTTTGGCTTGCCTTCCAGGCTAGGCTTAGCTTCCAGACTTCGCTTGGCTTCCAGGCTTGGCTTGGCTTTCAGGGTTGGCTTGGCTTCCAGGCTTGGCTTAGCTTCCAAGACTGGCTTGGCTTACAGGCTTGGCTTTCAGGCTTGGTTTGGCTTACAGGCTTCACTTGCAGGCTTGGCGTGGCTTCCAGAGTTGGCTTGGCTTCTAAGCTTGTCTTCCAGGCTTGGCTTGGCTTCCAGGCATGGCTTCGCTTGCAGGCTTGGCTTGGCTTTCAGCCTTGGCTTGGCTTGCAACCTTGACTTGGCTTTCAGTCTTGGCTTGGCTTCTAGGCTTGGCTTGGATTGCAGGCTTGGCTTGCCTTCCAGGCTTGGCTTCCTGGCTTGGCTTGGCTTGCAGCCTTGACTTGGCTTTCCGTCTTGGCTTGGCTTCCAGGCTTGGCTTGGCTTGTAGGCTTGGCTTGGCTTGTAGGCTTGGCTTGGCTTCCAGGCTTGGCTTGGATTGCAGGCTTGGCTTGCCTTCCAGGCTTGGCTTCCAGGCTTGGCTTGAATTGTAGGCTTGGCTTGGCTTCCAGGCTTGGCTTGGATTACAGGCTTGGCTTGGCTTCCAGGCTTGGCTTGGATTACAGGCTTGGCTTGGCTTCCAGGCTTGGCTTTTAGGCTTGGCTTGGCTTCCAGGCTTCCCTTGGCTTTCAGGCTTGGCTTGGCTTGGCTTTCAGCCTTGGTTTCCTGGAGTGGCTTGGCTTCCAGGCTTGGCTTCAAGGTTTGGCTTCCACGCTTGGCTTGGCTTCCAGGGTTGGCTCGGCTTTCAGGCTTAGCTTGGCTTCCAGGCTTGGCTTAGCTTCCATGCTTCGCTTCCGGGATAGGCTTCCAGGCTTGGCTTTGAGGCTTGGCTTCCAGATTCAGCTTGGCTTCCAACCTCGGCTCGGCTTGCAGGCTCGGCTTGGCTTCCAGGCTTGGCTTGGACTGTAGGCTTGGCTTGGACTGTAGGCTTGGCTTGGCTTCCAGGCTTGGTTAGCAGGCTTGGCTTGGCTTGGCTTCCAGGCTTGGTTAGCAGGCTTGGCTTTGCTTCCAGGCTTGGCTTGGCTTTTAGGCCTGGCTTCCAGGCTTGGCTGTGCTTCCAGGCTTGGCTTTTAGGCTTGGCTCGGCTTGGCTTCCAGGCTTGGTTTCCTGGTATGACTTGGCTTGCAGGCTTGGCTTGGCTTCCAGACTTGGCTTGGCTTGCAGGCTTGGCTTGGCTTGCAGGCTTGGCTTGGCTTCCAGGCTTGGCTTGGCTTCCTTTGGCTTGGATTGGCTTGGCTTGGCTTCCACTGGCTTGACTTGGCATTGCTTGGCTTTCATTGGCTTGACTTGGCATGGCTTGGTTTCCTTTGGCTTTCATTGGCTTGGCTTTCATTGGATTCCAGGCTTGGCATCCATGGGCTTCCAGGCTTGGCTTGGTTTGGCTTGGCTCGGCTTGGCCTCCAGGCTTGACTTGCCTTCCAGGCTTGGCTTTGCTTCCTGGCTTTGCTTGGCTTGCAGGCTTGGCTTGGCTTCCAGGCTTGGCTTGGTTTGGCTTGGCTTGGCTTGGCATCCAGGCTAGGCTTAGCTTCCAGACTTCGCTTGGCTTCCAGGCTTGGCTTGCAGGCTTGGCTTGGCTTCCAGGCTTGGCTTGGCTTCCAGGGTTGGCTTCCAGGCTTGGCTTGGCTTCCAGGCTTGGCTTTCAGGCTTGGCTTGGCTTCCAGGCTTGGCTTGGCTTCCAGGGTTGGCTTTCAGGCTTGGTTTGGCTTACAGGCTTGGCTTTCAGGCTTGGCTTGGCTTCCAGGCTTGGCTTGCAGGCTTGGCTTGGCTTCCAGGGTTGGCTTGGCTTCCATGCTTGGCTTGGCTTCAGGCTTGGCTTGGCTTCCATTGGCTTGGCTTGGCTTCCATTGGTTTCCATTGGCTTGCCTTGGCTTCCATTGGTTTCCATTGGCTTGCCTTGGCTTCCATTGTCTTTCATTGGCTTGGCTTCCATTGGCTTCCAGGCTTGGCTTGGCTTGGCTTGGTTTGGTTTCCAGGCTTGGCTTGGCTTCCAGGCTTTGCTTGGCTTAGCTTCCAGGCTTGGCTTCCTGGCTTGGCTTGGCTTCCAGGCTTGGCTTCCTGGCTTGGCTTGCAGGCTTGGCTTGGCTTACAGGCTTGGCTTGGCTTACAGGCCTGGCTTCCAGGCTTGGCTTCCCCGCTTAGCTTGGCTTCCAGGCTTGGCTTTGCTTCCTGGCTTGGCTTCCAGGCCTCGCTTGGCTTCCAGGCATGGCTTGGATTTCAAAATTGGCTCCACGCTTGGCTTGGCTTCCTGGCTGGGCTTGCAGGCTTTGCTCTTCTTCCAGGCTTGGCATGGCTTGGCTTGGCTTGGCTTCCAGGCTTGGCTTCCAGGTTTGGCTTGGCTTCCAGACTTAGCTTGGATTGGCTTCCAGGCTTGGTTTGCAGGCTTCGCTTGGCTTCCAGGCTTGGCTTCCAGGCTTGGCTTGGCTTCCAGACTTGTCTTGGCTTGCAGGCTTGGCTTGGCTTCCAGGCTTGGCTTGGCTTCCAGGCCTGGCTTGGCTTCCTGGCTTGGCTTCTAGGCTTGGCTTGGCTTTGACCCTTTGCTTGCCTTCCAGGCTTGGCTTGGCTTCCAGGGTTGGCTTTGCATGGCATCCAGGCTTCAATTCACTTGGCTTCCAGGCTTTGCTTTTAGACTTGGTTTGCAGGCTTGGGTTGACTTGCAGGCTTCTCTTCCAGGCTTGGCTTGGCTTGGCTTCCAGACTTGGCTTGGATTGGCTTCCAGGGTTTGCTTGGCTTGGCTTCCAGGCTTGGCTTGGCTTGGCTTCCAGGGTTTGCTTGGCTTGGCTTCCAGACTTGGCTTGCAGGCTTGGCTTGGCTTCCAGGCTTGGCTTGGCTTGGCTTCCAGGGTTTGCTTGGCTTGGCTTCCAGGCTTGGCTTCCGTTGGCTTCCAGGCTTGGCTTCCAGGCTTGGCTTCCAGGCTGGCTTGACTTGCAGTCTCGGCTTGGCTTCCAGGCTTGGCTTAGCTTGGCTTGGCTTGGCTTCCAGGCTTGGCTGGCAGGCTTCACTTGGTTTCCAGGCTTGGCTTGGCTTCCAGGCTTCGCTTCCAGGCTTGGCTTTGCATTAAAAGTTGGCTTGGTTTCCAGGCTTGGCTTCCAGGCTTGGCTTCCAGGCTTGGCTTGGCTTGGCTTCCAGGGTTTGCTTGGCTTGGCTTCCAGGCTTGGCTTGGCTTGGCTTCCAGGGTTTGCTTGGCTTGGCTTCCAGACTTGGCTTGCAGGCTTGGCTTGGCTTCCAGGCTTGGCTTGGCTTGGCTTCCAGGGTTTGCTTGGCTTGGCTTCCAGGCTTGGCTTCCGTTGGCTTCCAGGCTTGGCTTCCAGGCTTGGCTTCCAGGCTGGCTTGACTTGCAGTCTCGGCTTGGCTTCCAGGCTTGGCTTAGCTTGGCTTGGCTTGGCTTCCAGGCTTGGCTTGCAGTCTTGGCTTCCCAGCATTTTTTGGCTTCCAGGCTTGGCTTGCATGCATGGCTTGGCTTCCAGGCATGGCTTTCAGGCTTGGCTTGGGTTCCAGGTTTGGCTTGCAGACTTGGCTTGGCTTTCAGGCTTAGCATGGCTTCCAGTCTTGGCTTGGCTTCCAGGCTTGGCTTTCAGGCTTGGTTTTCAGGCTTGGCTTGGCTTGCAGGCTTGGGTTGGTTTTCAGGCTTGGCTTCCAGGCTTGACTTGGCTTCCAAGCTTGGCTTTGCTTCGAAGGTTGGCTTGGCTTCCAGGCTTTGCCTGCAGGCTTGGCTTCTAGGCTTGGCGTGGCTTCCAGGCTTAGCTTGCAGGCTTGGCGTCCATGCTTGGCTTGGCTTCCAGGCTTGGCTTTCAGGCTTGGCTTCCAGGCTCGGCTTGGATTCCAGGCTTTCCTTGGCTTGCAGGCTTGGCTTGTGGGCTTTCCTTGCAGGCTTTCCTTGGTTTGCAGACTTGGCATGGCTTCCAGGCTTGGCTTGGCTTTTAAGCTTGGCTTGTAGGCTTGGCTTTCAGGCTTGGCTTGGCTTCCAGGCTTGGCTTGCAGGCCTGGCTTGGCTTGGCTTCCAGGTTTGACTTCCAGACTTGGCTTGGCTTGCAGGCTTGGCTGCCAGTCTTTGCTTATCTTCCAGGCTTCTCTTGCAGGCTTGGCTTGCAGTCTTGGCTTGGCTTCCAGGCTTGTCTTGGTTTCCGTCTTGTCTTGTAGGCCTTGCTAAGCTTCCAGGCTTCGCTTGCAGTCCTGGCTTGTCTTGTAGGCTAGGCTTGGCTTGGCTTCCAGGCTTGGCTTCCAGGCTTGGCTTGGCTTGGCTTGGCTTCTTGGGCCTTCTGAATTGCTGGGATCAGAGGTAATCACCACCATGCCTGGTTAAATTTTTTTGTAGAGGTAGGGTCTCGCTATATCACCTAGGCTTTTCTTGCAATGCTCTATGTCGTACAGTTTGTACAAACACATGACTTTAGACAAATAAATTCTTAGAAGTGGGGTTGTAGGGTCAAAAACAGTGAATGCTTTAATTTAATAGATGTTGCCAAACTGCTCTCCAAAGTGTTCAGGACAAGTTTTCCCAACAAGTGTGAATTAAATTCTTAGTTTATCTACACTCGTGCCAAGACTGGGCATTGTCAATCATTCAACTCGGTCAATTTTATAGAGAAAGTGATCTTGTATTACTGTTTTAATTTGCATTTCATAGAATAAAATAAAGTTTCCATCAGTTTTTCACATTCTTTGCCCATTTTTCTGTTGGCTTTTTAACCTTTTGATTTGCAAGTGTTCTTCGTATATTAGATCATTTTTTTTTTTTTTTTGAGATGGAGTCTTGCTCTGTCACCCAGGCTGGAATACAATGATACAATCTCGGCTCACTGCAACCTCAGCCTCCTGGGTTCAAGCGATTCTCCTGCCTCAGCCTCCCAAGTAGCTGGGATTACAGGTGCCCGCCACCATGCCCAGCTAATTTTTGTATTTTTAGTAGAGACGGGGTTTCTTCATGTTGGTCAGGCTGGTCTCGAACCCCTGACCTCAGGTGATTCATCTTCCCTGGTCTCCCAAAGTGCTAGGATTATAGGCGTGAGCCACTGTGCCCTCCTTAGATGTCTTATGTAGGTATTGTAAATACTCTTCATTTAAATGTTTTAGTTTACTTTCTTTCTCTAGAGACAGGGTCTTGCTCTGTCACCTAGGCTAGAGTTCAGTGGCATGACCATAGCTACCTCTAGGCTGAAATGATTCTCCCTCCTCAGCCTCCTGAATAGCTGGGACTAGAAACACACACAGCCACACCCGGCTAGTTTTTGCATTTTTTGTAGAGATGGCATCTCCCTTCATCTCTTGGGTGGAATCTCTTGCCTAAGCTGTTCTTAAACAGACTCAAGGAATCCTCTCACGTTGGCCTCCTAAAGTACTGAGACTACAGGCATGAGCTACTGTGCCCGGCTGCAAACACTCTTTATTGGCTGCTTTTTCTTTGCTTGTCCTATTTATTTTTTGTAATGTAAATATAGACAGGCTCTCTGTTGCCCAGGCTGAAGTGCACTGGCTATTTACAAGTGTAATCATGATTCACTGCAGCCTTGAACTCCTGGCCTCAAGTTACCCTCCTGTCTCAGCCTCCTGAGTATCTAGGATGACAGGTATGCATCACCATGCCCAGAGAAGTTTTGTTTGTTGGTTGGTTTGGTAGAGACAGGGTCTCACTTTGTTGTCCAGGCTGTTCCCTCAAGCAATTCTCCTGCCTCAGTCTCCCCCAGTTCTAGCATTACAGGCATGAGCCACCCTATCTGGCCAGCTTATTAATCTTTCTTTTTTTCTTTCTTTCTTTTCCTTCCTTCCTTCCTTCCTTCTTTCTTTTTCTCTTTTTCTTTTTCTTTCTTGAGATAGAGTTTTGCTCTTGTTACCCAGGCTGGAGTGCAACAGCACTATCTCGGCTCACCACAACCTCCACCTCCTGTGTTCAAGCGATTCTTCTGCCTCAGCCTCCCAAGTAGCTGGGATTACAGGCATGTGCCACCACACCAAGCTAATTTTGTATTTTTAGTAGAGATGGGGTTTCTCCATGTTGTTCAGGCTGGTCTCAAACTCCCAACCTCAGGTGATCTTCCTGCCTCGGCCTCCCAAAGTGCTGGGATTACAGGCATCAGCTACTGCACCTGGCCTCATTTTCTTAGATACAAGCATCTTTGAACCATCTGGGATTATTTTGGTATTGAGAGGCAGGAATCCAGCTTCTCTTTGTAAGTATTTATTGAATGAATAATGAGACATTCTGCAGCCCTAAGTAAAGTTGATGGCCTCCTAAGCGATTAGATTAAATGGTTAATAAAGTTGTTTGTCCACTCTACAAATATTTCTAAACCACATGCCAGCATGGCAGAATGCAATGGTGAATAAAATCAGAGTTTCCACCCTGTGGCTATTACAGTTGATGGGACAGGCAGATAGTAGCCAGATACCACAAATGGATGTAACACTTACCAAGGAGATACGTGCCCTGGACGACCATATAATTAAGGACTCTACCCTGGCCTGCGAGGTCAAGAAGGTGTTGCTGGTTAAATAATTTCCTTGGGAAATGCCCTGAGGACCAGCACCTGTGAGAGGGTGAAGCTACCAGGCCTGGCTAGACAGAGAAACTGCGGTGCAGTTGCAACAAAGGCCTTAGCCATTCCCACAGGGAGCTCTGGAGGGTAGATGACCCTTCAGAGTTGCACTGAATGGAGGCACGCGGTCTGGGCTTTTATTGCCCACTGCTTCTCCCTGCTCCAGTGGACTAGGCAGTGGGGATAGGCTGTCCCCAGGCAGCTCCGTCAGCCGGGACATTTCCCGGAGTGAGAATCATCTGCAAGCATCCATCTCCAAGTCTCCTAGCAGCTGGGGAATGAGGGCTCCGGTCCTGAAGTGGACATCTGGGTGGCAGGTCACAGCATCCACTGCAGAAGCCTTCCGTAAAGAAGTTGGGGAGACCTTGAGGACAGTACCGATGGGTAAGCAGAAGTCAACTAGGCTCAGAGAACAAAGACTTTTTCTTGGAGCAACCTGCTTTCTCTAGCACAACATGGCAGGCACAGGCAGGAGTGGAGGCAGGGAGAGTAATTAGGAGGCTGCTAAAGGAATTTCATACAATACGTTAAAATCTGGATATGAGCATATAAAAAATCAGCCAGAAAAGGGAAGTCTCCTGGTGTCCCCAGCCCTCAGAGACAACAGCTATTAAAGTTTCTTTTTGTTTTTTGAGATGGAGTCTCGTTGTGTCACCCAGGCTGAACAGCAGTGGCAAGATCTTGGCTCACTGCAACCTCCACCTCCCAGGTCCAAGCAATTCTCCTGCTTCAGCCCCCTGAGTAGCTGGGGTTACAGGTGCTTGCCAACTCACCCTGATAATTTTTTTTTTTTTTTAAGTAGAGACGGGTTGTCACTGTGTTGGCCAGACTGGTCTCAAACTCCTGACCTGAAGCAATCCTCCCATCTTGGCCTCCAAAAGTGCTGGGATGACAGGCATGAGCCAACATGCTGGCCTACTGCATTTGTTTTCCATCTTTCTTCTCTGCACATTTTATTGAAAAGTGAGGATTTTATTGTAGCTGTGATTTGGTTTTCTGCTTTTATCTATACATTTTTTTCTATACCTTTACCGTTCCTAATAACAAAAGCAGTGCCTGCCAGTTACATAAACTCAGAAAGTGCAAATTTGAATACAGAAATAAACAATACTTCCTACCAGGCGCCATAGCTCACACCTGTAATCTGGCACCCCATGGGTGCTTGTCCATGGTCCAGCTCAGCACCCGGCATGCCAAGAATAATTGGGAAATGCCAGCTATGCAGCTATGCACCGTCACCTCAGGAGGGCCTCTTCTCACTTCCAGAGCTGTCTTCTAGTGAAATGCACAAAGACACTGGGCAAGTATGTATGGAGCTTCTAATCTCCCAGATACCAGAGACACATCCATAGACTGACCGAGTTCCCTGCCTTTGTGCTGCGCTCCTCTTGAGGAGACAGACAATGGTGACATGTAAGGAGCTAAAATGTCCTGAGCTGTGAAGGGGGCAAGCACAGGCTGAAGGATGGAGGCAGCAGGGTCGGGGCAGGTGAAGGATGGAGACAGCAGGGTCGGGGCAGGTGGGGTGACTGGGATGTCTGGAGCCCAGGGCTGGGGCCAGACCCTGCACTGCTCTGCTTGGGGACCTCACTGGGCTCTGAGTCATGAGGGCAGACAGTGGCCAGAGTGAGGGGGCACAGTGCAGCCCTTTCCCCACTGCTGAAGATGCCGCCTTCATGGGGTGGGAGCACAGGTTTTGGGGACTTGAGAGCCATCCTCATCCCCAGGGTGGCAGTTTCTGGAAACAAAAATCCAGGACTTATAGTCCTGAGACAGGGGAGCGCTGGGGCTGCGCGTCCTCCCGTGACCTTCACATTGGGCGGTGAAGGCGTCTTCCTGTTGAGTCTGAGAGAAAAAGAAGTGGGGTCACTCAGGGAGTCAGCTTTCCTCTCACTTAGTCCTCACGGTGGCCCTGCGAGGTAAGGACTGCCAGCAGCCCAATTTACAGATGAGGACACTGAGGCTCAGAGAAGTTACATGGTATGCCCAAAGGGACACAGCTACTAAGTGGCTGAATGGATTGAACCTAGGTCTTTCTGAGACAGCCCAAGCTGCTGATGGAACGCTCCAGCTCACGGATGAGCAGGTAAAGTGCAGCAAACACTTGAGAATGATTTGGCAATATTCACCAAAGCTAGATATTTGCCTCCCAGGAGCTAGCAATGTCCTCCCTGTGCGTGTACCTTACAAGATGTGTCTATAACTTCACTAAAATACAAGTAAAACAATCCTCATAGCAGCACAATTTGTAATAGCCTCAAACTGGAAATTCCCAAATATTCATCACAGAAGAATGGAGTAAAAACCATGGTACATTCAAGACTAGAATATGATACAGCAAAGAAAATGAATACATTACGCCTACACATGCAAATGAATCTCGCACACCTCATGTGTGAGGGATAGAAGTTAGACCTATAAGGACAGATAATGTGTGATTCCATTTACACGAAGTTATCGTCAGTAATAGAAGTTAATCTCAGTAATAGAGTTTACCTGGGGCTGGGGTGCAGGTAGTTGAGCCTTTCGTGGGGCCTGAAATGTATGTAGGGAATCAGTTTCACCATCTCCCACAGATATCAAAATCCACAGATGCTCAAGTCCTGATATAAAATGGTGCAGTATTTGCATATGATCTAAGTACCTCTTCTCATATACTTTAAATCACCTCTAGATTACTTATGCAATCGCCTGTCAGATAACGACACTTCAGTCCATGCCAGAATACATATAGGATGGTGGTCCCATAAGGTTATAATGGAGCTGCCCTATACAGCTGTACAGTCTCTAAAAACTGATATTTAACAAGAGATGGGGTGGCCGGACATGGTGGCTCAAGCCTGTAATCCCAGCACTTTGGGAGACCGAGGTGGGCAGATTACGAGGTCAGGAGATGGAGACCAACCTGGCTAACATGGTGAAACCCCATCTCTACTAAAAATACAAAAAATTAGCCAGGTGTGGTGGCATGCACCTGTAATCTCAACTACTCAGGAGGCTGAGGCAGAAGAATCACTTGAATCTGGGAGGCAGAGGTTGCAGTGAGCTGAGGTCGCGCCACCACATTCTGGCCTGGGCGACAGAGCAAGACTGTCTCAAAACAAAACGAAAAAAAAAACGAGAGATAGGATGGGGTCTTCTTATGTTGCACAGACTAGTCTAGAACTCCTGGGCCCAAGTGATCCAACTTGGCTTCCCAGAGTGCTGAGATTATAGGCATGAACCACCTGGCCAGGTGTACCATTTTTATTGTTTATACTGTAATTCTAGGATCCTTTTCTGTGTTCACACAGATAGCCACCATTATGTTCCCATCGTCCCCAGTACTCAGTACGGTAACATGCTGCGGAGGCATGGAGCCCAGGAGCAATCAGCTCTACCTCCAGCCCAGGTGCGTGTTTGGCGGGACCATCTGGAGGAAGCCGAGAAGACATGAGCTGAAGGCAGAGGGTGAGTCCGAGGTGGGATCTTGGGACCGGTGTGAGAAGTTAGACAAAAATGGGTGAAATCTGAATAAATGTCACCATATTCATATAATTACTGCATTAATAACCTTAGATAATGGTTCACATTATCATTTAGTTAATAGGATTGCACCCTGTTAACTTCCTTTTTTTTTTTAACATAAAGCCTCACTCTGTGACTTGGGCTGGAGTGGAGGCTGTGATTGATCATAGCTCACTGCTTCCTGGAACTCGGGCTCAGGCAATCTTCCCTCCTCAGCCGCCTGACTCAGTGGGACTAGAGGCACACACCACCACGCCTGCCTAATTTCTTTGACTTTTCTCTAGAGACAGGGTCTACCTATGTTGCCCAGGCTGTTCTCAAACTCCTGAACCTCCCGCCTCCACCTATCAAATTGCTGGGATTACTGGCATGAGCCGCCACACCTGGCCTAAATTTCTTCCTTTTGACAAGTGTGCCATGGTAATGCAAAACGTCATTATTCGGGGCAGCTGGGTGGCAGATACACGTGCAAAATCTTTTCACCAGTAAACGTTTATTTTACAGCATAAAGGTGGTCAGCAGTGGTGTCAGCCTGGTGAGCCTTGGTAAGGGCAGGTGCAGGATGCTGAGCCTCTTTAGTCCCCATGCCCGTCTCAAGGCCACTTCTTCCGTGGGCCCATCCAGCAAACGAGGTGGCCGGGAAAGAAGCCGGCTCCATCCACAGGGTGTGCTGTTTTGCTCAGCTCAGTACCAACATCATCCTCCATTGTAATTCTCTTCGGTGGGAGTACTGGGAAAGCCTGCACTGGCAGCTGGAAGGCAGCTGGTGGTGGCGAAGCTGCAGCAGTGGCTGCAAGGCTTTTAGCCTCGTTCTGGGACAGTGGCAGAGCTCTCCAGTGCCAGGGTCCCCGGCATGGTCACGCTGACTACAGCTGGGAGCCCAACATACCCCTGGTGCCCCTCTCGTCCCAGGGTTGGGGGTCTAGGCCAGGCCCCTCTTGGCCTGGGAATTGTGCCTTGGGAGGGGAACACTCCCACAGGTTTGTACAGAGGCCCTGGGGCATGCTGCTGGCTGGCCAGGGCTTCGGGGATGCCATGCTCCTATCTCTCTCTCCTCTCTCTCTCTCTCTCTCTCTCTCTCTCTCTCTCTCTCTCTCTCAGTTTTAATGGGACAAGGCTCCCCATTGAACGGGATTTTCCAAGGTGTCTGGGGCTGCGGGGTTAGGGTTAGGGTTAGGGTTAGGGTCAGGGTCAGGGTTAGTGTTAGGATTAGGGCTGGGAGCCTGCGGGGTGCCCCCCTGGCTCCTTCCAGTCACAGTCATTTGGCCAAGGGGCCAAATACAGGTGCCCATGTTGCAGTGGGGATATCTCCCAACCTTCCTCTTAGTCCTGATAGGCCTGGGCAGGGCCTGGTGTCAGGGTCCCCATGGGCTTCCATGGTCCCAGGGATGTCCAGGACACAGTTAGAAGGGACACGGACCCAGCAGCTCTTTTCAAAATGATACCAGGGAAACCAAGGGCCCCCCACATTTAGGTCAGTCGGGAGCTGGGGCATAGAATTCCATTCTATGAATCGCCAGGAATGGGGGGGTCCTCCCTGAGCAAGGGCCAGGCTAGACACACCCTGAGCGCCCCCAGGGTAGGTGTTTTCACAGACAGCCCCACCAGGACAGGGTGTGAAAGAACAAGCTGGCCATGCTGGGGGAGCTGACCAACTGGGCCGCTGGAACCGAGTTGCTGGGCTGGGAGGGGGCTGACTGTCCCCCTTGCAGTGGGTGTTCCTGCCAGGTGAAGCCAGCATGGGCCTGGGTGCCGAGGACCCTTCCTCGGGTTTGGCTGAAAGGAAAACAGGTACGGTCGGCGTCTCCAGTGAGCCCATGCAGGCCTTTCCGGGCTGGGCCCCACATGCCTGGGTCTCTGCAGTCCTGGGGGGCTCTGTGTGGTCCCTGTGTCTGACACTGAGAACACACCTGTAGTCTGCTGATCCCAGAGGGAGAGGAGCATGCCACCTGGGGTGAGGACGCCGTCCGGGCATGGCAGGTGGCTCCTGGGACTGCCCCCTAGGGTTCAGGCTGGTTGGGGGCTTCCTGCCACACACCCTCCTCCCAGGACTACAGCCCCCAGGCAGAACTCAGGTGGGAGGGGCCTTGGCTGTCACCCAGCCCCCTTGCCACCTCCCATGGGGACCTGATTGGGCCTGGACGTGGGTCACCCTCTGCTCTCCTGATCTGCCCAGTCCATGCCAGCACTGACCATTCCCACATCTGGCTGAACTCTGGGCTCTGGCTCTGGGCCCAGGATCCCACCTGTGTCCTGTCCCTGAATGCTCTGGGGGTCAGGAACACCAATTCCCTTGTCTCCCTGGGTCAAGGTTGTGGTCCTGGCACCCTTGAAGGTGTGTGCAGGAGTGAGGGGCCTCTGCTGCTCTCTGAGGCTGTCAGTGCTCACAGGGAGGGACGGGGGCTCCCACAAATGGGTCTGGCTCCTCCAGTGCCCTCAAGGGCCCCATGAGGGGGACAATGGACCACCATGGAAAGTGGAAGGGGGCTTGTTGGAGGGTCTTGCCCACATTCCCCTCCTGCGTGCACAGCACGTCCAGTCCACACGCACTGAGCGCTTGTCCTGAGGACCGGTGGGCCTACTGTACTTTCTTACAGTCTAGGAGGAAGAGGAGGAAGAAAGGCTGAAGAGGGAGGGCCAGGTAGTAGGGTTGAGGATCCCAGGCATTCCCCCACTATTGACTTCCCCAGAGGGTGACTCGGGAGGGGACCTGGCACTGGAGCCCACCTGGGGATGGCAGGTCCTCGTGCTTCTTTCTCATTTTTTGCCTGGAGGTCCAAAGATCTTTCAACAGCTTTTCATCATTCAACACCCGGGTATGGGAAAACAAGTCCCGAAAACGTGCCCACAGGCCAGACCTTGATGTTCTCAGGAAGGGCTCTAGGGACAGGGTGGGCATCAGGCCAGGAGAGTTCCCTGGGAGGGGTCAGAGCCCATACCCCCTGGCCACTTCAGTCTCCCACTGGGCGGTGCCAGATCCTTTTGTGGCCACCCCAGGGGTTCAGATGTGCACAGGAGGCTGTGGCTGGGGGGCGGCCTGGGCAGGGCAGTGCTCACCACACTCCCGACTTTCATCTGGGTCATGTGGGGGATGGGTTCAGTGTCACTGTGCCCTCCCAGCCCACCCGGCCAGACCTCCCTCTGGGCCAGAACAGAGGATCATGAGGACAGTGTGAGGAAGCTCCCTCGGGTCAACTGGGTTCTGACCCCAGTGCTCCCCAGGTCACAGGTTGACTTACTCCTCTGAACCTTGAAAATGGTTCTCGTTATGGGCATCAGCGCCTGCTCCCCCTCCATGAGATAGACATCCCACAGGCGCAGGGTGAGGCCGAGAGAGATCTGTGGGGACAGCAGGTGTGTGAGGACCTGGCCCTTCCAGGCTGAGGCTGTGGCTCAAGCTGGGCCCATTGGGGCTTCAGTCCCCAGAGTCAGTGACCCTCCCCATGAGGGTGGCCTGACCCCTCCGGGAGGCTGGGTCAGACAAGGTCTCACAGCTCCTCATGGGGGGCATTCATTTCAGTGGGGATGTGGCTTTTGGAGAGAGGGGCTCGAGGCTTCCCTTCGCCCTCCCAAGTCAGATCCTGGGCCAGTCTGTCATGAGGCTGGTCCCCAGCCCCTGCCTCTGCATTGGGATGATACCTCTGGGGCAGAGGGTCTTGCTGTGTGTCCTGTGGGGACCCGCATGTGCCTCCTGTGGGCTGGGGGTGAGCAGGCACTGCACGGCAAGGAGGGTCCCCGAGACGCCCTGTGCCTCCTTACCTCATCATTGAGCATCTGGAGAAGGCAGCCTAATGAGGAACCCTGTGCGCCTCGTCCTTCCTTGTCCTAATGGAAGGAACAGAGGTTCTCAGGGCCCCCTGGGCTGCTCTAGAAACCTCCCTCTTCCAGGGCCCACTGAAGACCCCTCCCTAAGTGTAGTACACTGGGCGGTGTCCAGGGCTCCCCACAACACCTTCCCCTTCCCGCACTCCTGGGAAACACACTGCCCTTGGCCCTGATCTGCGGGAACTGGGTCTCAGTCCCTGTACCTCTGTCTCCTCCAGGGCTGGAAAAAAAGCCCCAAATCCCAGCCCACAGAGAACCCCATGTCCCAGGTCAGGCCCTGGCCGCCACTCAGCCTGTCACCAGCCCCAGGAGGGGCTCCAGCCCCCCTGCTCCTCCAGCCCTTGTGATGCAGGGCCTCTGAAAAAGAGTCAGAGGACCATAAACTCACCAGATGCCACATGGTCTTGGGTTGTGACGAGGGCGCCACATGCTCCTGATGGTCTTGGAGTCCCTGGACTGTCCCACCATTTGGGCTGTGGAATCCTGAGAAGCCCCCAGCCCATCATGAAATCAGAGCCCTCTCCCAAGATGTGGAGCCGTCAGCTGGAAGAGCTGGGGAGCTGCAGAAGCCCCCAATCCCTGAGGCCTCCCACCCTCCCATCTGCTGACCCCAGCATGCAGTTTTGGCCCTGGGGAGAAGGGGTGGGAACATCTCCTGGAGCCTGGCTGGAGGTGCTCCTGGAGGCCTCCTGGGCCAGGGTGCTGGGAGGGCAAGACTGACTTTGAGGTCAGGACAGAGGGCAGCCAGAACACAGTGGGTGCTGGCCTTCGTGGTCGTCTCCTGGAAGTGGCATCGGGCCAGAGGACACGGGATGGGAAGATGCTGCCCTCTGGGCTCAGTCAGCCCATTCGTGGGGACCAAGGGCAGCTGGAGCCCAGGCAGCTGAAGGGCAGGAAGACTGTCAGGGAGGGGAGAGTCAGCTGCACAGAATCAGAGCTGGAGGGCATGGCTCCAGGACACCGAGGTCAGCCATGGGGAGGGTGAGATGCCTTCTGCTGATGGGGATGAAAGGCGTCTGGCTTGGGCTCCGGGAGTCAGCCCCCAGCTCCTGTGGGACCCTCAGCAGAGACATCCTAAAGGCTCCCAACAAGCTGGCGACACAGGAAGATGCCTTCACTGAAAGTTGTGATCACCTGGCCAGGGTGGCCATCCCCAGGTTTGGTAGCAAGAGGTCCCAGGGGCACCTGTCCACCTACCCTGCAGGGAGTGCCTCTCAGTGGCCAGCAGCTGTGCCAGTGCCCAGAATGCGTCCTCTTCGGAAAGGTACAGCAGGAACAAGGCAGCCACCTGGCTCAGGTCTCTGCAGTAGCCCACCTCCTGCAAGAGCCAGAGTCACCGTGGAAGGACATCATCATGGAAGGATATCACCCGGGTGCTGAGGTCACCTGGGAGGACTCATGTCATTGGAGAGGACAGAGGTGACTGGGGAGGCTTCCTCTGAAGAAGCAGCTTCCTCGGGATGCAAATTCATTTCATTTCGTGACAAGAGCGATGTCCATCAGGCACTTCAGCAATTGGTCAAAATGTCTCCTGAGAGCACTGTCCTGCGTGCGACACCGCCAGGCTCCTGGGCTTTGGGGCAGCCCCAGGAGGAAGGTGTCATTTCTTGCTCTGTCAGGCCCAGGTGACACCAGGAGTCAGGGCCCTGACTCTTTTGTGACTCAGTTTGACCCCTTGAGACCACCCCCCTTGCTTGGAGGTTTATGCCAGCGGTGAGCTAGAGTCATGCCTTCTGTATCCTGGTGGCTCACAAATACTGACTTGGAAAGAAGCAACGACACCCCCACTAGACACCCACGCCAGTGATCATGGGAATATGACCCGGGAATATGGCCGTGAATATGGGAATATGGTCACTGCCCGGAATACTCACCGGATTATACTCTGCATAGGCCAGCAGGACGTGGAATAGTTCCTGCTGCCTAGGAGACAGAGAAAGGGGGCTTTCGTTTCTTTTGTGGAGATGCTATTAGTTTCACTTTGTCTACAAACCCTAACAGCAAATCCCATTTCAGGTTCAGATGATTCACCAGACAAGCAGTGAGCGCTCCCGGGCCTTTGACTGTTTAAGAAATCTTTCAGTAAAGTCCACATCTATGAAATGCACATATCCCAGTTGGACAGTGAGTTGAGTAATCATTTTTGCTTTGATTGATTTCTTTTTCAGTTTGCACACACGCCAGTTCAGTCTTTGGGTGTACAGTTCTGCCACCGTTCTAACCCAATGTGCAGAGTCTCCGGCCACTGCTCCAGCCCCTCCGGGAGCGACTCCTTCATCCTTCAAGTCTCCAGAGTGGCCTCTATGCAGCCCACCTTCCCCATTCCATCAACTCCTGGTCACCCAGACCGGTTCTCAGTCCCTCTGGTTCGCCCTTTTCCAGAATGGCCTATGAATGGGAATCCTACAGTGGTAGCTTTTTGAGTCTGGCTTCTTTCTCTTAGCAAAATGCATCTAGGTTCCACCCACGTTCATGTGGGCATCACCGGCTTGTTCCCTTTTCTCACTGCTTCAAGGCAGAACCAACCTTCCTCGCCCCATTCCCATGCTGACGGTCGTCCCCAAAGGCTCTGTGTGTGAGTGACGATGAATGAAGCAGTGAACGTGGCATGCAGGTTTCATGTGTACATCAGTTTCCAAGTCATTGGGTTCAATATCTGTGACACTTTGGGGACATGTGGTTCAAGTGCATTGAGCTTTATAAGCCACTGCCCAACTGGTGGCCAAAGTGGCTGTGCCATGTCACGTTCCCAGCAGACCTGGATGAGAGTTTCCAGGACCCTGAGTGCCCCTAGCATTTGGTGCTGTCAGTGCTGCCTGGGTCCCTCCATCCTGCCGCCCTCCCGTGGGTGCTACCATGGGGCCCCATGGGTCAGGGAGAGCACTTTCTCCCATTGTGCATGATTTTCTTTGCAGCTTTCTGTCTCCTCAGGGTCCTCTTGGGTTCTGGCCCCACATGTTCCAGACTGGCCCAGGGTTTGGAACCTGGGAGCTGCTCGGTCCCTGGTGCCAGGTGCTCCCTGGGGCAGGAGAGCCCTTGGCAGCTCTGTCATCCCTCCTGGGTGACCCTGGCTTCTGCTCCAGGGAAGTCCTCATCTCTCTGGTTCACCCTGCCTGTCTCCACTGGGGCCCTGTGGCTCCCGTGGGCTTACTTGAGGCCATATCGCTCCCGGAAAAGAATGTGTCTTCTGAGTGTCTTCCTCACATCCAGGTCGATCTGGTGCACCTGTTCACAGGACCTCTTCCCCTTCTCCTTCATGAGCTATAGGGCAGGGCCAAGAGGAGGAAGCAGCCTCAGAACAGATGGAAGACTCCCTGCCCCAAAGGGCAGTCGTCCCACAGTCAGCACTTCCAGAAGGAAGGAAAGAAGGGATTTCCTTCGGCAGAAAGCTGCTTTTTGGCTTGTTTCTGAAGCCAGAGAGCGTCCCCAAAGCCGAGCTCATCTGTGGTGCCTATGTCGCTCTATGCCCAGGATGTGCATCTGGCCAGCACACACACACCCCAAGCGGGGCTTGATGTTCGTTCCCTGCAGCTGGAGACCTGGGCCCCTGACATGGCTTGACCTGTTTGTTGTGCTCCGGCTTAGCGTACCTGGTATGTGTTGGGGTTTTTCCCCTTGATATCATCGATGTTGAGGAGGACTGACCACACCTGGCCCCGGATACCCATGGGAATGCCCTTGTAAACATGGCGAACCAGCTGCGGGCAGAAAACAATCTGGTGACTCGGACCAGGGGTGACCCCCGAGAGGACCAGAACCCGAGAATTCTGTAAATCATTAGTTTTGGCCCCCTGATTCCTCAGTAGAGGTGAGATCAAGCCAGGGAAGGGTCTCCCTTCCCAGGACTGAAAGAGGAAATGGGTACTCAGAGTCCTGAACTCTGATCTGGTCTCGATCCTTCCTTTAGGTCACCAGGAGGCTGCCCTTGCCCTGAGCTCCGGGTGGCCCCAGCCCTAGATTCAGATTCCCTTCCAGCAAGGTGACGCCCGCACCAATGGGCAGCAAAGCCTGCGACCAGGCTGCGATCCTCTGCGTGAGGACAGTGTGCCACCCCGCCCTCTGAGAGGCTGAGGGTGCCAGGCCACAGCCACGGGTGTCTGTCCTCTGTCCCTGCAGAGAGTGGTTCCAGGGCCTCTCCCTCCACACGTTACTTTTTCGCTGTTCTTGTATTTCTCCCATTCTCCCAGCATTTTCATCCACTTCATCTTGCGTCTCAGCTCCTGCCGAATTTGCTGTCAAGAGAGGAATGCTGGAGTTAGCAGAGCCACCAGGCTTCCAGAGCGGCCCATGAATGCTGTGTCTTGGGTTCTGGAGCCCTGGTGGGACCCAGCTGGAAGGAGCCAGGGAAGGGCAGACTCTAAGGGCTAACAGCCTTTGAGCAAATGAGTGCCAGTCAGCTGGCCTTGGGTCCCCGGGATGTGCCATCCTCAGGCAATACACACACCAGTCATAGGTCCGGACCCAGCCTCTAGGTAGGGTTCTGACACAAGTGGGCAGCCACCCCCAAGCCACGACTCTGGTTCTCACTTTGGAATTTCATCAAACTGCCAGAGATACAGTGACTTGGGGTCAGGTGCAGCAGGGAAGCAGTCCCTCCCAGTGACAGTGTGTTGCTCGCACCCGCCACCACCCAGGCCTGCTGCCTCCTCTGCCTCACCCACCACCTGCCCAGTCCCCCTGCCCCTGGGTCAGGCCCCCCATGCATCAGGGTCTTACCTTGGCTTCCCCAGAACTGACAGGAGGCAGTTCCGTCTCACTGTAAGGCAACCAAGCAGAGCTGAGGGCCTGCACAGGGATTGGAGCCGTCTGGTCTGGGAGCCGACCCCCAGAAAGAACTGGCTCTGTCCCATCCAGCTCAGGGCTCAGCCTGGGAAAAGGCACAGGGAAGGGAGGATGAGGGCTTTCCTGTGGGGCTGACTCCCGGGAGGGGCCAGGACCTGGGAGGAGCAGGAGTGCAGGGCCAGCCTGGCCCAGGTTACCCGGGCCCCTGGTGTGGGTGGGTGGTCAGGCTGCACAATGGGATGCTCCTCCTGGCCTAGAGGTGGTGCTTTCTGCTGCAGCTGAGAAAGGTCGGGCCTGAGATGGGATGGGGGCTGCCCAGGGTGGGTGACAGGGCCCTGACAGGAGTCCCTTCCAAGTGATCACGTGATGTGGAACTGCCAGGGTCTCCGGAGCCTGGCCTGAGACCTGTACAGTGCACCCAGGGTGTACCCAGGACCCATCGCACCCTACACGCCCAAGGCCTTCACAGGTTCTGACCTCCCAGCATCCACCTGCCTCTCCCTGCAGCCGAGCCACACCCCCTGCATTTTAGAAGTGGCAGGGCTCATAAGCTCCCTCCACCCTACCTCCCCCAGGATCCTCTGTCTCTCCATGCTATGATCCCTGAGGGATGGGCGCCAGGCTGGGCTCCTCTTACCTGGCCCTGGATCCTTTCCCAGCACCAGACCCAGGCTCTTTAGCTGCAAGCTCTGCTGCCGTTTTGGCCTCACCGTGAGGTGCCCAGAACAGGGTCCTGCCCGTCTTCTCCCTCATTCCCCAGGGCCACAGCCCCCACTGTCCCCATGCCTTTCCCCCTTCAGGGGGAGACAACGGGATTCTATGGCTCTAGGCAAATGGGGGAGAACAGGGGCAGGTGGGCCCTTGGAGACCTGCTGGACGACAGCCCTGAGGCTGGGCCAGGCGTCCCCTCACCCTGTGGCCACAAACCTTGAATTTCACTGGGGCTGTCGGTAAGTGGACAGGGCTAGACCCTCAGGCTGCCCCGCTCCTCTTGTCCTAACTTGGAGGTGGAACTGCTGAGAGCCCAGGGGCCCCATCTAGCCCCTTCTCCGTTCCCACCCGCTCCCTAGATGGGCCTCTCACCTCTGGCCCAACAACCTCAGGCTGGACCTGCAGGGGAGCCAGGGAGGAAGTCTGACCCTGGAAAGGAGTTTGGCCCGACCTGGGAGACATGGCTTCAGGGCCTCAGGAGGTTCTTTCTAAAAGCAAACCCACCCCTGAGCTGAGACAGGTGCTTTAGGGACTGATGGGAGCACGGAGGACTCACTGCACAATTCCAAACCGATCCGTGCGGTTGTAGATTTCCACAGGCTCAATCTCCATGTCTGCTGGCAGCCCAGCTCGGTGTCCCTGCAACGCAGAGGGAGCCTTGCTGAGGGGTCAAGGTAAAGTGTACAAGAGGCCTGGGGGCATTGGCCACCAGTCTTCACCCTGTGCTCCTAGGGAGCCCAAAACCCTTTGACCAGGGCACACTGGAAGAGGCCCCCTTCCAAGGAGCAGATGGACCTGTACCTTCTCATACTTGAGAATGATGTCCTCTCGCTCCAGTAAAGTATCCTCTTCCTCTATCCTCTCCATCCTGTGAGACAAAATCGTCTAAAGGTTACACTGCAGCTGAGAACTTCAGAGAACACCTGAACCGCTCCTGCTGGGCTCCCAGATGCTGGCTGACTGCATAACCCCCATTCCACCACTGCCACCAGTGAAAACGGGCCAGACGCAGTGGCCCACACCTGCATGGGTCTCTGGAGTCTCAAGCCCCAAGCAGGAGTGGGCATCTTCTCAAGGATGTGAGAACAGTGGGACCTGGTCAGAGAATCCCGTTGTCCCCAAATGCCATGAAATGGGGACACACCTGCCCTGGCAGGTTGAATGGTGTCCCCTTGCTGAAATCGAAGGGCCCATGATGGGCTACTCCAGACATGTGGAGGCAGACTGGGGTCAGGGACCAAGGGTCTCTGTACAGTCGGCCTCCTGGGATTCTCAGGGACCAGACAGATGTCCAGTTTTCCACAGGGAACAGGATCTCTCCTGACTGCTCCGTCCTACTCCAGTCATCACTTGGGCTACCGTGGCCCTTCAGTCGGAGCAGCGAAGCCACTTTAGGAATAACGCCAGTTGAGCAGGAGGGTGTTTGATTTGGGGCATGAAAATGATCTACTGTCTCCAAAGCAGCCTCTGTGCTTGAGGAAACCACGTCTCTGGGGAAGGGACGGCGGACTCCACCATTCTGAGCTCTCCATATAGGAGGGGGCTTCATCTCCCTGGGTCACTGAGGAAGAACAGTGGGTCCTTGGTCCTGGAGAACACCTAGATGGACCATCCCTCCTGGGGACACTCGGGGCAAAAGGAGGGTGAGGACTCGACAGGACCAGACAGAGAAGGAAATACTTGGGGAGAACCTCAGTGCCTGGACCCTTTGAAGAGGAGGAGAGATAGTCTCCCTCCAGCCAGCCCTTCAGGGATTCTTCATTTTCCACAACTGCCCAAAGGCCAAGGCTCCCCATTCACTCCTGGACAAGAGACTGTGTGTGTCCAGTGGGTCCCACAGCGACCATCAGGACCCAGCTTAGGCCACAGAGGTGTTTTGATGATTCATGCCAGTCAATTTGTGGATTCGTCCCAGTGGCTCTGCCAGGGCCAGTTTCTGCCCCATCGGGATGGAAAACCCTGAACAGATTTGGGATGTAGAGCAAGAAGGCCACAGGGTTCAGGCCTGAAGTCCCTCTCAGCACAAGGCAGGGCTGAGAGCAAAACCCATGGTCACGTCTGGATTCCCAGACTGGTTACTGCCTCTCTGACCCCAGAAGTCTCACCTGTCGAATGGGTACATTCAGGATAGCACCCCCCCTACAGAGCCACCATGGGGATGAAAGAGACAATCGTCTACACAGGGAGCATAGAAGAGGCACCCACTGAGTGCTCAGGGATCACCCTCCTTGGCAGCTGCCCAGAGGCCAGCACAGCCCACACCGTAGCCACTGTCCCCAAGTCAGCATGGAGAGAAGAGAGCAGGTCACACTCACCTGATTCTGATGAATCAGCTGGCCTGTGTTATACCTCTCAGGTAGAAAACCTTTAAGTACACAGAAGTGCTCACAGATACCACTGTGTGTGTGTGTAGCCGCTGTAGAACACAGAGGCAGGCCGGAGAGCAGCCTGCCCCAGACCCAAGTGGGACTGCCCCAGGCCAAGTGGCATTCTGAGGTCATGGCACGCATCACAATGGGGCCTTGCCCGGGTCAGCAGGGCCCAGAGTCAGCGTCCTCCACTACCTGAGGCGACAACACGCCTTTGTGCAATGTGTCTGTGCACCTGGGTGCTCACGTGTATGTGGATAAATGTGTCTGTGCACATGTATGTTGCTTCTCTGGCCAAGCCTGGCCACCCCACTCATGTGTGCACCGAATTCCTCGTCACTGTCACCCCCGGAGCCCAGGGCCAGCATCAGAGCATCCGTGGGTGCTCCCTGACCTCAGTCCTCCCTGCCCAGGGTGGTCCTGGGCTACACATAGGTGGAGGGAAATGACTGCTGCTGTTGAATCTCAGAGTCAAAATGCTAATACTATTACCTAATGGACTTTTTAGTATCTCTAATGGCCTTAAAATACTATCTCTAGTGGTATCTCTTTTTTATTTCCGATATTTTAATTGGGTGTTTCTCTCCACGACCCTTGATTATTCTAGCTAGAGGATCGGGTGGGGAATGTGCCCGGCACACAGTAGGGGCTCACTCTTCTAGACATGTTCTCTGAAATCTGGCTCATCTGTCCTTCCACCCAAGGCCTACAGGATGCCAAATTCCAGGGGACAGAAAGAGTTTGGGACAAAAAGAACATTCGAGGGGAGGGCTTTGACCTGGGCTGAGTCTGCTTGTGCCATCCAAAATGGGAGGCTCAGTAATTGAGACAGGGCATCCAGATGACCCAATGCAGGGCTCTCCTGATGGACACCTGCTCCCCTGTACTCATTAGCAACCTCACCCATCCTACTCTCAAAGCACAGTTAGCCCTCGTATCTGGGAGCTCTGCATCTGTGCATTCAGCCAACAGTGGATGGAAAATATTCAGAAAAGAAATCGGATGCTTATGTCTCAATGAACATGTGCAGACTTTGTCCTCATGATCATTCCCTAGACAATACAGTAACACAACCATTTATGCAGCATCTGCATTGTATTACGTATGATAACTAATCTAGAGATGGTCTAATGTATACGGGAGGAAGTGCAAAGGTCATATGTAAACGTGAGGCCATGTTATATCAGAGACTTGGGCATCCATAAATTTTGGTAGCCCTGGGGACTCTAGAACTAATCCTCCATGAATATCAAGGGATGACCGCATATACTCACTCAGGAAGGCTTCTCATTGGAGGAAGGACCCAGTTCAGGATAGGCAGGGGCATCCTCTGTGGACTACCGTCCATTCATCCTTCCATTCATCCATTGGCCCAAGGACAGCCCTAGCAGCAAGTGGAGACAAGAGAAAAGACCAACTCACGTCATCCAGCTTTGAGGGCCTAGAAGAAGTTGCACCAGTATGAGGATAGAGGGTCAGTTTCCTCCAGAATCCAGAGTACTTCAGGCAGCCTCGGGGTAAGGAAAGGAGCCTGGCCTCTCCAGCAGCCACACAGGCCCCCAGTAGGATGGAGCTGGACTGGCCACGTGGATCACTTGGGCCTAATAAGGGGAAAAGCAAGACCAGGGGGCAGAGGAGGAGCATGGGGGCAGCTGGTGGCCTAAGGAGAAGGCGCCTCAGGGAAGGGGTCTGCATTAGTTTGTTTTCACACTACTATAAAGAGATACTGGAGACTGGATAACTTATAAAGAGGTTTAATTGACTGGAAGTTCAGGAAACTTACAATCATGGCAGAAGGCAGAGGGGAAGCAATCACCTTCTTCACACAGCGGCAGGAGGGACTGCCACACTTTAAAACCATCCGCTCTCCTGAGAACTCAGGGGAACAGCATGGGGGACACTGTCCCCAAATCCAATCCCCTCCCACCAGGTTCCTCCCTTGACGCAGGAGGATTACAATTCCAGATGAGATTTGGGTGTGGACACAGAGCCGAACCTATGAGGGTCTCAGTCTGTCTTGCAGCTCCCCAAGGGCTGAGGCTGAGTACAGTTCTGCTGGCCCTGCTCTACAGCACGCAGAGCTCTGCCAGTGTGCCCCCTCTGCAGCTTCCTGGGGATGGTGGCTGCTTACTCAAGAGGATGGTGGATGTGTTCCCAAGCTGCCACCCGCAGGGCCTTGTGGAGTCCTGGCCATGTCCTCTGAGGGTTAGGGCAGGAAACTGGGATCCTCACCCTTCTTGCTGCTTGGTTGACAAGCATCCTTGCCCTTCTTTCTGCTTGGTTTGACAGAATTTGCCAAAACGCTCTCCTTTTAGAAGCATCCTGTAGGACGCTTTTCTTGAAGACAACTATTCCACGGACCCAGGAGAAGGGGAAGGGATGATGTGGAGATAGTTCTCAAGCCCATTTACATCCATTCCATGCTTTATTTCTGTTATTATTTCACTGTAATATATTATGAAATAATTATACAACTCATAATGTAGAATAAATGGGAGCCCTGAACTTTTTTCTGCAACTACATGGTCCCATCTGAGGCTGACGGGAGACAGTGACAGCTCATCAGGCATTGGATTCTCACAAGGAGCATGCAACCCAGATCCCTCCTGAGCCCTCAGGCCTTTGAGCTTGCTGCCCTTGTGGACTGGGCCTCTTGTTTCTTTGGTTCTTGCTTGCTCTTTTTCTCTCTCTTTTTTTTTTTTTTTTTTTTGGTGGGGGGGGCTTCTAAGGTTTTTTTGTTTTTTGTTTTTTTAGAACAGTCTGGTCCCTGGATGGGGGCCTCTCGCCCTGCCCCTCCCCAGTCTGGCTACAGCTCTGATGTCACTCGATTTTGAGAAGCTCCACCTCGAACACCAGGGTTGCACCACCTGGAATCTTTGGGGGAGCTCCCAGCTCTCCATACCCCAGCTTGGATGGGATCACCAGCTTGCTCTTTTCTGCCTCACACATCCCCAGCAGCCCCTGGTCCCAGCCCTTGATGACCTCGCCTGTGCCAAGGGAGAAGACGAAGGGCTTCTGGGGCAGGCTGCTGTCAAACTCCGTCCCATCTTCCAGCTTCTCCGTGTAGTGCATGTGCAGGACATCCCATTTCCGAGATTTGATGGGACAGTGGTCCACCCGTTTCTTGACCCCGATCTGCAGCTTCCTTTTGCCCTAGGCCCCTGTGGCTATGGCCCCAGCACTCGGGCAGATGGACAGTACTGTCAGGACCTGGACCCAGCTCAGCCTCATGTCTCTGTGGGCACAGACCCCGACCGACCGACTCCTCTCCGAGCCCCGGAAGTCAGCCCCGGTGGTGCTGCTCTGCTGTTTCTCTTCATCGTGTCTGTTCCAGCATCACTTCCTAGGAGAGGCCCTCTCTGCCCACCCCTGCTAACCTCCCCCCCCACCTGTCTCCACCATCCCATCGCCATGTTCTTTAAGGTTTTGTTTTTTTTTTTTCTTGTAAAGAAAAAAAGTGGGCCAAGCATGGTGGTAGCTCTCTTGTTAACTCTTGTTATCCCAGTACTTTGGGAGGCTAAGATGGGAGGATTGCTTGAGCCCAATCCTAAAAACAAACAAACAAACAAAAAAATTACCAGGGTGTAATGGCATGCCCCTGTGGTCCCAGCTACTCAAGAGGCAGAAGCAGGAGGATCCCTTGGGCCCAGGAAGTCGAGGCTGCAGTAAACCAGGATCACGCCCCTGCTTCCAGCCTGGGTAACAGAGCAAGAACTTGTCTCCAAAAGAAAGCAGACTATACAGGGATACATAATATATAATATATATTCATATATTTACTTGAGAATCATCATTTTTACTAAGGCTGTTAGATGTTAGCACATTACTGGTTCTATCAGTCTCTCCGCAGGCACTTGCTGTAAATAAAGCAGAGAGGTTTTCAGAGTACACATCACCCTGTTTTGGTTTCTCCATGCTGTTGTCTGGCTCCCCTTCCAAAACCTAAGTTCCAGGATGGCAGGAACGTTGTCTACTTGGTTCACACCCGACACAGTAAGTGCTCAGAAATGTCTAACGACACAGACCCGCTCCTCGGTTTGCGCTGGTCCTCCGTGGTCCCCTGTGCAGTGGGAGAAGGCAGTCCCAGCCCAGGGTCCAGGGAGAAGACGCGAATGGAGAGCGGGAGAATGCGGACCTTCCAGAAGCGCCGGGGCCCAGGGCTCTACGTCCTCCAAGCCCCTACCTCGGGCTCCGCCTCCTCCGGCGCTTGTCCCTTTAAGGGCCGCGCGCGCCGTTGCCTCGCTCTGGGGCCGGTACCTGCGCGCCCACGCCCCGCGTTCCTAGCTCCGCGCCCCGCGCGCCTCCAAGCGTTGGGGGTTTGTCCTTCGCCGCGGTCATGTCCACCGGCCGGCCCCGGCAGCCCCGCGCGGCCCAGGTCTCCGCGCCCACGCTGGGCCGGCGCCCTGGGCCATGATCCGGCTGGGCGGCTGGTGCGCGCGGCGGCCCCGTGGCGCGGCGGTTCCCGCGGGACGGCGCGGGGCGGCGGGCAGGCCGGGCCTGGCGGGCGGCCGCGCCCTGCGGGTGCTGGTGGACATGGATGGCGTGCTGGCCGACTTCGAGGGCGGATTCCTCAGGAAGTTCCGCGCGCGCTTCCCCGACCAGCCCTTCATCGCGCTCGAGGACCGGCGCGGCTTCTGGGTGTCGGAGCAGTACGGCCGACTGCGGCCAGGGCTGAGCGTGAGCGTCCCTGCCAGGCCCCGCGCCGGGCCCCCTTTCCGCCCGGGCCCAGACCCCGCGCTGCTGCGGCGAGAAAACGAGGTCGCCTCGCAGCCGTGGCCCAGGGCACCCCCTGCGCGGGCGACCTTAGACGGTCAGCGCCCCAGCCTCGCGGTGGCCCTCTGGTAGAATAGGGTCAGGTCGGGGTGAGGGGGAGGGCGAGGGCGAGGGGCCACAGCCCACCGGGAAGACGCAGCCCTGTGCTCAGGATCTGTTGGCTGCCATCCAGGGCTTCTGAAATGCGGGAGAGTACAAAGTGTTAATGTATCTGACTCTCTATCTAAAGCTGACTTTAACGTTAATTTGTGGTATATTTTGGCTTCAAGTCGTTTGTTAAATTTTTAGAAAAATAAACGTTGTAAGTTGTCCTCTTTCACCCAGATTGCAATCACGTTCCCACTTATTTGTCCTCAGGACTTTTATGGGTGTCTTTACCCATCTTTTTTGCCGTTGTCCATGAAAGCATAGCTTCCAGTGGTGTTTGAGGCCCAGAGAGGTTATGTGACTTTCTGGGGGTCACACAGCAAGTCGGTGGTCAAGGTGAGGTGGGATCCACCTCATGTCTTTTTTTTTTTTGAGACAGTTTTGCTCTTGTTGCCCAGGGTGGAGTGCAGTGGTGCCATCTGGGCTCACCACATTTTCTGCCTCCTGGATTCAAGTGATTCTCCTGCCTCAGCCACTCAAGTAGCTGGGATTATAGGCATGCACCAACTCCCTGGTCTCGAACTACTGACCTCAGGTGATCTGCCTGCCTCAACTTCCCAAAGTTCTGGGATTACAGGCATGAGCCACGCCCCCAGCTGCCTCATGTCTTATCCCCTTGCAGAGATGGCCTTCCTAAACACCTGAGCTCAACCCCTCCCCTCTGACTCCCGAGGTGTTCTGTCCAGGATGGGTAGAGGGGAAAGAAAGATCCAAAAGGGACGTTTACAGAGTTTGGTAAATTTGAAGTATTTTGCAAAATGAACAGGGGATTTTGGCATGCACAAAATTAGAGAGGCTGAGTGTTTTCTTACATCCCTTGATTGGCCACCTAGGGTCGCTGCCAGAGGTTTTGATAAAGAGAAGGAAGTTACAAGAGCCCTTTTTTTAGCCACAAGTTCACTGTGTCCTCTCTTTTGTTGGGTAGATATTATTATCTGTTTTCCAGATGAGGAAACTTGTCGCAAGTCACATGCTGCTCAGGGGCTCGGTCAGGACTCGAACCCAAGTCTGTCTGCCTCCCAAACACAGAGCTCCCCACAGTTAGAACTCCTGTTCTCTGTCCTGCTGTCTCTAACAAGTGACATTTCTTCTGACTTCAAAAAGATGCCTCATCAGTAATGGTTTGTTGAGGGACAGGTTTTAAAAAAGGAAACCAAGTGCCATTTGTCTCCGTCAACACCAGGCCCTTCAGAAGTTGACTTTCCCAGAGCCCAGTGTACCGAGCTCTTCCATGGCCAATACCTAATGATGAGCTTTAAACTGGAGAAGACATCCTAGTACTTTCTGCAGCCTCAGGAGTAGGCTCCAGTGTGCCATGAGCGTTCATGTATAGACAGCGCTTTGCATCGGGAGTCTGGGCACTGTACATCTGCCCGGAGTGTATTATCATGGAAACCAAGCCCACCCCCAACTCTGAAAAGTGCAGCAGCTTTTCCAGTTCATTGTGCAAATGTGCAGGCTCTGCAAGTGCGGGGTTACTGGTTTCCAAGCACAAGGCAAAGGCACGTGGCAGTAAGGAGGGTGCCCTGGGAGTAGTCTGCTGGCTTCCCTTCCTTAGGATGGTTTGCTGCTGCAGGCATCCCTGGGCCTCCCCTTGGCCAGACTGGCCCAGTAGCTGTGGTTAAAACAACACCCCGACATGTGGCTCCTTTTGTGTATGTAGGCATTTCTGTTTTCAAAATTCTGCTCTGTCTGTATTCCCTTTGAACTTCACAGTACCCAATGTGGGATGTGAGGATCAAAAGCGTTTCAGTAACAAGCTCGCATTTGCCTAGTCCCTGTGGTTCCTATGGCTGTTGCTGGTGTGCTCTCAGAGTGTCCTCCAGTCATCTATGGGACATGGTGGCATCTTTCATAGCGTGCAGAACCACCTGGTGGAGGCACTGCCTGCACTGTACTCGCAGGAGTTAGGCTCCTGCTTTTCATAGGCTGAGATGTGTCTGTCTCCCCTCTGATTGTCACATTCCCCTTGCCTGACCCTAGAAAAGGTGCTACCTTCTGGCCCATCAGCAGAAAGGAAAAAGGAGAAAGGCAGTGGGGGTGGGGCAGTGGGGAGGAGAGGGTTAGAAGTTGGAGGTTCTCCTCCCAGCTCAGCTGCTGTTTGGCTGTGTGACATCAGGTGGATCTCTTCCCCATTCTGAGCCTCAGTTTTCTCATAAGTAAAATGAGGGTCTGCATTTTGCTTTGCAACTCTAAAAGCAGCAGGGTCCTTTTTTTTTTCGTATACTTATTGGCACCTCAACATATAAAACAGATAAAAGCAATTTCTGACAATTGGTCAGGTCCCAGAGAGCTCCATAGCCCTGGCATTTTAGCTGGTCTCTGCTGGATCCCGACAGGAGCCAAGTCCTTTCTGGAAAGGGGCTCAAAGCCCACATACTCTCTGCACTTCCCCCAGGAAATATGTCCTTGGGTGTGTGTTATGTCCTTGGGGAAGTGAGAAGAATGCAGAACCACTCCCCCCATAGCCTGGATATACTCCCTGAGATGAGGGCAGTAAGGTGCTGAGGACCCCAGAAGTAACTTGTTTTTCTCAACTTCTCAGGAGAAGGCCATCAGCATTTGGGAGTCAAAGAATTTCTTTTTTGAACTTGAGCCTCTGCCAGGGGCCGTGGAAGCTGTGAAGCAGATGGCCAATCTACAAAAGTAAGTTTGTCTTCCTGGCCCTGCCTGACCGGGCCACTCAGCCCTGTACCTCCTTCCTGCTTCTTCCCTTCTCTACCTTCTCCTTTCTCGCTGCTTGGCCCTGCGCAAGGCTGCGTTTGCCTCATTATTGCTGAATTTGGGGAAAGCCACCGAGTAAAATAGACTCCAGGCAAGGCATGGTGGCTTACGCCTATCTTCCCAGCACTTTGGGAGGCTGAGGCAGGCAGATCACAAGGTCAGGAGGTGGAAACCCCATCTCTACTAAGAATACAAAAAATTAGCCAGGTATGGTGACACACACCTGTAGTCCCAGCTACTTGGGAGGCTGAGGTAGGAGAATCACTTGAATCCGGGAGGTTGAGGTTACAGTGAGCCGAGATCATGCCACTGCACTCCAGCCTGGGTGACACAGCAAGACTCCATCTCAACAACAGCAACAAAAAATGTGTACAGAGTTCTTCCCATTGAGGTACAAAATAAATGTGTGTAGGTTTCTTTTGGGGGTGATGAAAAGGCTCTGAAATGGATATGGTAGGTCTGGGTACGGTGGCTTATGCCTGTAATCCCAGCACTTTCGGAGGCTGAGGCAGGCAGATCACAAGGTCAAGAGATTGAGACCATCCTGGCTAACATGGTGAAACCTTGTTTCTACTAAAAATACAAAAAGTTAGCCATGCGTGGTGACACACGTCTATAGTTCCAGCTACTTGGGAGGCTGAGGCAGGAGAATCACTTGAACATTGAACCTGGTAGGTGGAGGTTGCAGTGAGCCGAGATCGTACCACTGCACTCCAACCTGGGCGACAGAGCGAGACTCCATCTTGGAAAAAAACACAAGAAACAAAAAATGGACTCCATTTGTAGGCTATGATGTTTTGATCCAGGAACTTGAGGAAATACCCAGTTTAATTTGGTCTGATTCCCTGGGTGTTCAAAGCTCATTTATTCAGCAAATATCTCAGAACTGACTGTGCTAGATGCTGCAGGCCCCAGGGATTCAGTAATGAGCAAAGCATAGTCCTTGCCCTCATGGAGCTTCCAGTCCAGGCAGAGCAGACATTAAAGAATCACAAAGTGAAAACAATCGCAGATTGTCCAAAGAGCTGAAGGAAAAGAGGGTCAGTGGGAAACCTCATTTAGAAAAAGGCATTTGAGAAAAGAGAAATGGTATTGCTTGAGATATTTCTGTTTTGTTCTGATGAAATGAGTAGTTCTGTGGACTGAAGCCCCCTACTCAGTGACCATTACACAGAGGCCACTGTGACCCATTGACAATTACAGAGGATGTGCTTCCCTTAGAAGCCTTACTGACGTATAAATGACGCACCATACAGTCTACCCATTTAAAGCATATAATCCAGTGGTTTCACAAAACCATTTGCAAAGTTGTGCAACCATCACCATGTCCAATTTTTTTTGACATGGAGTTTTGCCCTTATTGCTCAGGCTGGAGTGCAGTGGCACGGTCTCAGCTCACTGCAACCTCGCCTCCCGGATTCAAGCGATTCTCCTGCCTCAGCCTCCCAAGTAGCTGGGTTTACAGGCACATGCCACCACACCCAGCTGATATTTGTATTTTTAGTAGAGACGGGGTTTCACCATGTGGGTCAGGCTGTTCTTGAACTCCTGACCTCATGATCTGCCTGCCTTAACCTCCCAAAGTGCTGGGATTACAGGCATAAGCCACAGTGCCCGGCCCTACCATATCCACTTCAGAGCTTTTTTCATCGCCCCCAAAATAAACCTTGTACCCATCAGCAGTCACTCCTGTTCCTGCCCTCCCCTTTAACCCCTGGCAATCACTATTCTACTTTCTGTCTTTAGGAATTTGCCTATTCTAGGGATATCATATAAATGACATCATAGAATATTTGTTTTTTTGGGTCTGACTTCTTTCATTTAGCACGTTTCCAAGGTTCATTTGTGTTGTAGCATCTATCAATACTTATTCTTTTTATGGCTGAATAATATTCCAGCTATTTTATATGTATGGATCTAATATATGGATAGACAACATGTATCAATCTATTTATCAGTTGATAGATGTTTGGGCTGTTTTCACTTTTGAGCTATTAGGAATTGTGTTGCTATGAGCATTCTTGTAAGTATTTATTTGAATCTTGTTTTCAATTCTTTTTTTTTTTTTTTTTTTTTTTTTTTGAGATAGAGTCTTGCCCTGTCACCCAGGCTGGAGTGCAGTGGCATGATGATGGCTCACTGCAGCCTCTACCACCTGGATTCAAACTCTCCTCCTGCCTCAGCCTCTGGAGTAGCTGTGGCCACAGGTGCACACTACTACACCCAGCTATTTTTTCATTTTTTGTAGAGGTAGGATCTCCCTATGTTGCCTAGGCTGGTCTCAAATTTCTAGGCTCAAGCAATCCTTCTGCCTCAGTCTCCAAAAGTTCTGGGATTACAGATGTTTTCAGTTCTTTTGGGAATATACCTAGGAATGGAATTGCTAGACCATAGGATAATTCTATGTTTGATATTTTGAGGAAATGCCAAACTGTTTTCCAAAGCAACTGTACCATTGCACATTTCCCACAAGCATCATTTAAAGGTTCCAGTTTCTCTACCTCTTTGTAAATACTTGTTAATTTCTTTTTCACTTTAGCCATCCTGGTGGTTGTGAAGTGATTTTGTGGTTTCAGTTTGCATTTCTCTGATGGCTAATGATACTTAAGCATCTTTTTCTTTTTTGGTTGCCCAAGCTGCGGTGCAATGGCGCAATCTCTGCTCACTGCAACCTCTGCTTCCCAGGTTCAAGCAGTTCTCTTGCCTCAGCCTCCTGAGTAGCTGGGATTACAGGCCTATGGTACCATGCCTGGCTAATTCTTTTGTATTTTTAGTAGAAACGGGGTTTCACCATGTTAGCCAGCCTGGTCTCAGACTCCTGACCTCAGGTGATCTGCCCACCTCGGCCTCCCAAAGTGCTGGGATTACAGGCATGAGCCACTGCAGCGGCCACATCTTTTTCTTTTTAGACAGGGTCTGGCTCTGTCACCTAGGCTGGAGTGCAGTGGTGTGATCTTGGTCCACTGCAACCCCTGCACCTCCTCCACTCTCCCACCTTCCAGGCTCAAACGATCCTTCCACTTCAGCCTCCCAAGTACCTGGGACCACAGGGATGTACCACCATGCCTGGCTATATATATATATATATATTTTTTTTTTGTATTTTTAGTGGAGACAGTGTCTCACCATTTTGCCCAGGCTAAGCTCAAATTCCTGAGCTCAAGTGATCTGCCTGACTTGGCATGCCAAGTGCTGGGATTACAGGTGTGAAACACCACACCTGGCCTCAAACATCTTTTCATGTACTTATTGGCCATTTTAAATTTTCCTTCTTTCTTTTTTTTTTTTTTTTTTTTGAGATGGAGTTTCGCTCTTGTTACCCAGGCTGGAGTGCAATGGCGCAATCTCGGCTCACTGCAACCTCCGCCTCCTGGGTTCAGGCAATTCTCCTGCCTCAGCCTCCTGAGTAGCTGGGATTACAGGCACACGCCACCATGCCCAGCTAATTTTTTGTATTTTTAGTAGAGACGGGGTTTCACCATTTTGACCAGGATGGTCTCGATCTCTTGACCTCGTGATCCACCTGCCTCAGCCTCCCAAAGTGCTGGGATTACAGGCTTGAGCCACTGCGCCCGGCCCTTTCTTTTTTGAGATGCAGTTTCGCTCTTGTTACCCAGGCTGGAGTGCAATGGCGCGATCTCGGCTCACTGCAACCTCCGCCTCCTGGGTTCAGGCAATTCTTCTGCCTCAGCCTCCTGAGTAGCTGGGATTACAGGCAAGAGCCACCATGCCCAGCTAATTTTTTGTATTTTTAGTAGAGACAGGGTTTCACCATGTTGACGAGGATGGTCTTGATCTGTTGACCTCAAGATCCACCCACCTCAGCAAGTAGTGAATTTTATTCTGGTTTATGGTATGAACTTGATGGATATGTAGTGTTTCTGTAGCAAGAGTTTGAGAGGCAAAGAATATGTGTACAGCATTCACACTTAAGCTTTCAAAACCCTGATCACAGCCTGGATCAACGTGTGCTGTCCTACAGCCACATGGTTGTGTGCTGGGAAGCTGCAGGACATGGTGGTTTGAAGTGGGGTCCTGGACATAGGCTGCCCAGGCTCACATCCTTACTTCCCCAGAATCTCACTCTCATATGTCAGGCCAGTAATTAAACTTTCTGGGTCTCAATAAAATGGAGATAATGAGAAAGTCCTCAGTAGAGTGCCTGGCATATAGCAGGTGCTAAGAAAATGCTAGCTGCTGCTGTTGCCGTTCTGTAAGATTTAATAGACATGTCACAAGAAAAGACTCCTTGAGCCACCACAGTATGGAAAATACTGGATTGAACTGGCTTCTTCACCATAGAACATTTCAGAGCTTTTAACTGCTTCTGGGCTTTGTGACACTTCACTGGGGTAGTAGAAGATGCAGCTTTCTTCAAAAGTATTCTAGCTTGGGTGGGGTGTCGTAGCTTGTGCCTGTAATCCATCACTTTGGGAGACCAAGGCAGGAGAATCACTTGAGCCTAGGAGTTTGAGACCAACCTGGGCAACACAGCATGATCATGTCTCTACTAAAATAATAATAATAATAATAAAAAGAAGCCAGGCATGTTCACCTGTCCCTGTAGTCCTAGCTACTTGGGAAGCTGAGGCAGGAGGGTCACTTGAGCCCAGGAGTTCAAGGCTGCAGTGAGCTATGATCACGCCACTGTACTCCTACATGAGCAACAGAACAAGACCCTGTCTCTTAAAAAAAAAAAAAAAAGATATTCTAGCTAGAACATGTTTTCATAGCTTCTCTATTAACACCTTTGAAGAAATTCCAGTTTGGGAATGCAAATCTAGACCATACTCAGTGGTCCTTTATCTCCATTTGACTCTTAACTTGGTAGAATATTCCTATGGTCAGTTTGTGCCCAGTATCTAGACAAAGTGAAGGGACTTGTCAGTAACTGAGGTGATAACTGTATATCTGGTGCTGAAGTGGGCACTCTGAGTATAAGAGATGTGGGCCCAGCAGCAGAGACCAGGGCTGATCAGTCACCCTCATGACTTTATCCAGCACCTGCTGCATGCTCGGCCTTATTCCAGGGGCTGCGGACACACAAATAGGTAAGCGAGTTCTTACCTTCAAAGAGTTCTCTGGTAAGTAGGCATTGGAACATAGATCTCAAAGGAATTGTGGCTTTGGAGTGCAGGCAGGCAGAAACTGCTTCTCCCAGGGAGGCTGCACCATTGTGCTGCCATCTTGAGGAATGAAAAGGAACCTGCCAGGTGATGAAGGGTAAGGGGACTCCAGGTAGGAGGGGAACTGTTGAGCAGATGCCCAGAGGACTCTCCTGAGATGGCCTCTGTGGCATGTCCCGCCCTGTTCCAGCAGCTCTGTGCATGAGATAGGGCTTCCCTGGGCAGAGCCTCAGGTTCTGAAGAGCTTGGTTTGGAATATCTTCGGGGTGACCATTCTTTTTATTGTTCCGGAATACATGAATATGTATATATATTTGAGACCGTCTTGCTCTGTCATCCAGCCTGGAGTGCAGTGGCGCCATCTTGGCTCACTACAACCTCCACCTCCTGGGTTCAGGCAATTTTCCTGCATTAGCCTCTGGAGTAGCTGGGATTACAGGTGCCTTCTACCACACCCAGCTATTTTTTTTGTATTTTTAGTAGAGATGGCGTTTCACCATGTTGGCCAGGCTGGTTTCAAACCCCTGACCTCAAGTGATCCACTCGCCTCAGCCTCCCAAAGTGCTAGGATTACAGGTGTGAGCCAGGTGCCCAGCCATGAATATATTCTTATAAAAGACTCCAATAGCGTGAGCGTGTGTGAAAATGTGTCAGTTGCCCTCTCTCCCTGCATATGCCTGCCTTGGCCCACCCTTTCTGCCCTAGTTAAGAATTTGGTGTTTATGCATCCAGACCTTTTGAAGTGCACCCCCTACATATTCAGATATAGTTTTACAAATGTGTGTTTCCCACCCAGCAGCCAGTGATTTTTTTTTTAAACCAAATTCAGATGATGTTAGCCCCACTGCTTAAAGCCTTCTGCTGGCTTCATACTGTGCTAAAATCCTGCTCTCCCTCAGCCAGCCTGCGAAGGCCGTCTGCCTTCCCCTGGTCCTGCCTTCCCCTCTAACCTGTGTCCTTCCTCTGCTCCTGTCATGCTGGCTTCTTTCCTGCCCCTTGTTTCTGGTCTTAGGACCTCTGTTCCTGTCACATCTTCCTGGAATGTTTCGGCCCTAGCTCTTCTCACAGCCAGATTGTTTTTCTCTTTTATACTGAGTACCTTGCATGTTGCCTCCTCACAGAGGCCTTCCCTGACCACTGCAGCTGAGGTCTCTGCCCTCCCCTCCTGCTCCGTCTGTCCCATGACCCTGGGTTTGTACTCTAAGCTGAAATTGCATGTCTGTGTCTGTCTCTTCCTCTTTCAAATGTCAGCGTCCTGAGGTCAGGGATTGTCTTGCATCCGGCTCTGTTCTCAGTTCCCAGAATGATGCCTGGCACATCTATACACTCAAAATATTTGCCAAATGAATAACTTTATGTGCATAATCCTGTAGTAATTGTTGATTTTCAAAAACATGGGTTTTTTTTTAAATAACAATTTTGGATGAAACCACTCATTTGGAAGGATAAGAACTTAAAACTGATTTTAGCATGGTGCTCACTGTTGTGGAGCCTAGAATAAGAGGTATTTTATTCATGGGTTCGTTAAACAGACATAGTTTACCGCTTAATATGCACCCAGTACTAGGCTAGCACTGGGGATATATTTGGAAATAAGACACCTAAGGTTTCACACCTCAGGGAGTTTACATCACAGCAGGGAGGATGACAATATATAAATGAAAATAATTTCCAATTGTGATGAGCTTTATGAAGAACTAAACAAGGTGCTGTGCTGGAGAGTAAACCGGGAAGGGCTGCTTTAGGTGGGGTGGGAAACTTGCATCATCAGTCATTAGGGAAATGCAAGTCAAAACTCCAAGGAGGAGCCGGGCGAGTGGTGTTCACCTGTGGTCCCATCTACTCAGAAGGCTGAGGAGGGATGACCCTTTAGCCAGCCTAGGCAACAACATAGTGAGACCATCTCTAAAAAGACCACAGTTCACATTGTGGGTGTGAATATAAAGTGGTGCAGCTGCTGTGGAAAACACCTTTAAAAATATTTTCTCAAAATCTTAGGCCAGGCACAGTGGCTCATGCCTGTAATCCCAGCACTTTGGGAAGCCAAGGAGGGCAGATCGCCTGAGGTCAGGAGTTGGAGACCAGCCTGGCTAACATGGTGAAACCCCATCTCTACTAAAAATACAAAAATTAGCTGCGCATGGTGGTGGGCGCCTTGTAATCTCAGCTACTCGGGAGGCTGAGGCAGGAGAATCTCTTGAACCCAAGAGATGGAGGTTGCAGTGAGCTGAGATAATGCTACCGCACTCCAGGCTGGGTGACAGAGTGAGATTCCATCTCAAAAAAAAAGTTAGACATAGGCTTACTATATGAGTCAGCAATTCCACTCATTGATATACACCCAAAGGAATTGAAAACAGGTATTCAAACAAATACTAATACCCAAATGTTTCAGCAGCACTATTCACAGCAACCAAAAGGTAGAAACAACCCAAGTGTCTTTTAAGTGATTGATGGATTTTATTTTATTTTATTTTATTTTTTTGAGATGGAGTTTTGCCCTTGTTGCCCGGGCTGGAGTACAATGGTGCAATCTCGGCTCACCGCAACCTCCGCCTCCCAGGTTCAAGCAATTCTCCTGTCTCAGCTTCCCAAGTAGCTGGGATTACAGGTGTGTGCCACTATGCCCGGCTAACTTGTACTTTTAGTAGAGATGGGGTTTCTCCATGTTGGTCAGGCTGATCTCGAACTCCTGACCTCAGGTGATCTGCCTGGCTTAGCCTTCCAAAGTGCTGGGATTGCAGGCATGAGCCACCATGCTCAGCCTGGATTGATATTTAAGATGTCATGTAGCCACACAATGGAATATGTTTCTGCTATAAAAAGGCATGACTGCTGGCACAGTGGCTCATGCCTGTAATCCCAGCACTTTGGGAGGCTGAGGTAGATGGGCGGATTGCCTGAGCTCAGGAGTTCGAAACCAGCCTGGGCAATGTGGCAAAATCCCATCTCTACTAAGAATACAAAAAAAAAAAAAATTAGCTGGGCATCATGGCAGACACCTGGGATCCCAACTACTCAGGAGGCTGAGGCAGGAGAATGGCTTGAACCCAGGAGATAGAGGTTGCAGTGAGCTGAGATTATGCCATTGCACTCCAGCCTGGGCAACAAGAGCAAAACTCTGTCTCAAAAAATTTTTAATTTGATTATACACTTAAAATAGGTGAATGTTATGATATATAAATTATATCTCAATAAGACTTTTCTTTTTTTGTGTGACGAATTCTTGCTCTGTTGCCCAGGCTGGAGTGCAATGGTGATTTCTTGGCTAACTGCAACCTCCACCTCCCAGGTTCAAGTGATTATCCTGCCTCAGGCTCCCGAGTAGCTGGGTCTACAGGCACGTGCCTGGCTGATTTTTTTTTTTTTTTTCAGTAGAGACACGTTTTCACTGTGTTAACCAGGATGGTCTCAATCTCCTGACCTCATGATCTACCTGTCTCAGGCTCCCCAAGTGCTGGGATTACAGGCATGAGCCACTGCACCCAGCCCTCGATAAAACTTTTAAGAAATGTTTACTCAATTTAAAAATTAGGACAAATTATTGATACATTTATTTAATAATACGATGAATATCAGAATAGTTTTGCTGGATGAAAGAAGCCAGACAAAACAGAGTATAGACTATGTTTCCATTTAAGTTACATTCTGGAGAATACTATCCAATCTGCACTGATGGAAAGTGATGGGTGGTTGCCTGGGTCCCCGGAAGGGGTGACAGGGGACAGGGAGGGGTAGCTGGGAGAGGTAACAGAGAGAAACTTTTGGGGGTGGCAGGTATGTTTATTTTTTTATTGTGGTGATCTGGGTTTCCCATGTGTATCTTTTATTTATTTTTTCATATCTCTTTATTTATTTTGAGACAGAGTCTTGCTCTTTCGCCCAGGCTGGAATGCAGTGGTGCCATCTCGGCTCACTGCAACCTCCACCTCCCAGGTTCAAGCGATTCTCCTGCCTCAGCCTCCCCGGTAGCTGGGACTATAGGTGTGCACCACCATGCCTGGCTAATTTTTGTATTTTTAGTAGAGATAGGGTTTCACCATATTGGCCAGGCTCATCTCGAACTCCCAACCTCAGGTGATCCACCCACCTCAGCCTTCAAAAGTGCTGGGATTACAGGAGTGAGCCACCACACCCGGCCTCCCATGTGTGTCTTTATGTCCAAATTTATTGAATTGTACCCTTTTAATATGTGCACTTTATTGCATGTTGATTATACCTCAGTAAAGCTGTTTAAAAAGACTCAGTCTGGATGCTGGGTAGAAATGCTTGGGGGGCAAGAACTGGAAGTTGAGGATTCAGTGGAGGTGGTCGCGGCTGCTCAGTGGGAGGTGGCGCCTTTGGGTCTGGGGTGAGGTCTGTGGAGAGAGGCTGGTGGATGACGTGTGCTTTGGTGGGACCCACAAGACCTGTGGATGGATCTGATAATAGGGGTAGAAGAAAGGTAGGAAAAAGGGGTGATTTTTAGGTATTTTGCTTGAGTACAGCTCTGTCTTTACCATTTCTATTTATCTAAGATAGTCCAGGAACTGAGGGAAGACTCAGGGAGGGACAGGCTTTAGGAGCAGAGGATCACATGTCCCACATTGGAAATCCTGTGTGAGGTGTGTGAGGTGTCCTGGTGGGTGTGAGGCTGGTGCTGAGAGAGGCTGGGACACATCAGCTTGCAGAAGGTATTTAAAGCAGGAGTGCAGGCAGAGAGCCCCTGAGGGCCTGGACCCAACCTGGAGAGGTCAGCGGAGGAGTAGACGGGGAGTCTGGGCCCAGCAGCTGGCGAGGAGCTGGAATGGAGGAGGAAGAGAGCCCAGTGGCAGGTGAGCTTCCACATCCATGATGAGGTGCACTCAGAGTCTCACCCACAAGAAGATTGAGGAAATGAGGCAGGTGTGTCCTGGCTCTGCCCAGAGTGCCAGAGAGGGCACCGGAGAGAGCTGCCAGGCAACTGCAGGCCCTGCCTGGCTCAGTGTCAGGAATTGAAGATGCAATGGGTCCAACTGATGATATGAATTTTCTTCTCCAGCAACATTGAGTTGCTTGGGTGCAGATGGGAGCAGTGGGATGGCTGGGCTCCTTCAGGGGCCTGGCGAGACAGACCTGGGTGGAGCATGAGAAATGCAAGCAGAGGTTGGCAGCAAAGGCTGGGCCCCAGCTGGGTGAAGGCAGTTCGCCAAGCTGGGACAAGGAGGGTGTCTCCATGAGGCTGAAGAGTTGAGTGCAGGATGAGAGAACACACATGCTGAAGCATTGTGGATGGTGGCCAGGGAGGCAAAGCCTGAGACTAGGATTTGGGGGGAAGTGATTCCAAGCTCCATGGGGTGACAGTAGGAGATGTGTTGAAGGTTGGATGTTTGGAGGTGGAGAGGAAGGTGTTTGGAGGTGGGGAAGGTTAGGAACTGAGTGACAAGGTGTGGGATCTGCACCTGTGCACGCACATACGTGTGGACATGTGTCAGGTCACTGAGGACTGTGATGAAGCAGGAGTGGAGAGGATGGCGAGCCAGCCACAGAGTGCATAAGGGATAGTAACTGGCAATGGTGACAGTGGCCAGAAAGGGCAGCAGGGGTGTGCTATAGGGTGTGGGCACTGGCATCAGGGTTCTGGAAGGAGCAATGGAGAAGGAAGATGCCACCATCTCTGAAGTCTGTGGGGTGAGGAAGAGGCAGCTCGCACTCAGAGGCGAGTTGGGGAGGGGCACCCTTGATGTGAGGCCAGTTTCGGTTAGGGCAGGAGTGAGGATGCTGGCGAGAGGCTGAGTCTTTACGAGAGGGGCTGGCGTGGCTGGCGGAGGTAGTACCAAGAACAGGTAATGAGAGGGCACACCCTGTGCCCAGTCTCACCTCTGACTCTTGGGGCACTTGTTTGTCAGAGAGAAAGCATCAGCAAAGTTCTGTCTTCCAGAGGCTCAGCAAAACGCACAGGAGGTACAGGTTCCAGTGGCGAATGCCAGCCTCATGAGGGTGTTTGGGACCAAGTGGCCCCATTAGTGAGGGCTAGGGCCCTGTGGGCATGAGGGTGCAGGCACCTGGGAGGCTATTTGGGTCAGCTCCCCCATGGTTACAGCACAGCACTGCAACTCCGGGGACTTGGTGCTCCTCATTGCTGAGCTAAGCCAAGCCTGTCTTTCAGGGACTCAATCACTGCAGGGCTCAGCCCAGCATGAAGTAGGCCCCTTCTCTGTGTTCCCCAGGCCAGGGGACTTGCACACCAGAATCCTTCTTCCTCATAGATTTCTTGACTTACCTTTCTCCATGGCAGGAGGCCCTGCAGGCAGATGTCCAGCCCAGAGCTGGCTGCCTGGCCAGGGTAGGGTCATGTGGCTGCCCAGGGCCATGGGATAGGGCAGACACGCGAGGCCAACACCTCTGGTGTGGAGATAGTACAGGGTGGTGGGGGTCCCACAGCAGATGAAGGGTTCAGACTCAGAGGGTCCAGTCCTGTGAAGGCGGGGCAGGTAGGGAGGACCTCTGGTGGTGAGTCAGGGGGCTGCAGGCTCACCACTCAGCCGGGGCAGGTGGGGAGGGCCTTGGGTGGTGAGTCAGGGGCTGCAGGCTCACTGCTCAGCCTCCCTTCTCTTGTTGACAGCACTGACGTCTTCATCTGCACAAGCCCCATCAAGATGTTCAAGTACTGTCCCTATGAGAAGGTAAGGCATGCATCTGCTCAGCTGGACCTTACCCGTGTTCAAACAGGCGAGGGGTGTGGGACCCAGTCTGCCTGTGGAAAGGGGATGGACCCTCGCAGCACTCCCCTACCTCTGTGACAGTAGGCTCCCACTCCCCAAGGCCCACTCCAGCCCCAGCCTGAGGCTCTAGATGGGGACTCATTATGATGCAGGTTCTCTGACCATGTCAGGTTAGCCTGGCCCAGAGCAGGCCTTTGAAGAGTGAGAACCCCAGCTGGGGAGGGCCTGGAGGCATTAGATGTATTTCCATGGAAAGTCTCACAAAGGTGAGCTGGGTAAAGTTCATTTTGCTATATACTCACTTTATTATCTTCATTGAAAAGAATTAGAATTGCATGACATTGAGACCTTTCTGGAAATTGGGAACATGAAGTGGCCAAACCCAGAGGAAAGGTCTGTGACCCTGGAGGAGGTGCTCGTGCTGGAGGCCAGAGCAGCTCTTCCCAAATTCAGGAAGGCGAGATCTTCAGCCTGGAGCCCCTCCTGCTCTGGGGGCATCAAATCTTCAGGCATGAGTTCTTTCAGGGGTCTTCACATGATCTTTCTCTCTGGATTCCTTTTTTTTTTTTTGAAGATGGAGTTTTGCTCTTGTTGTCACCCAGGCTGGAGTGCAGTGGCACAATCACGGCTCACTGCAACCTCCGCCTCCCGGGTTCAAGCGATTCTCCTGCCTCAGCCTCCTCAGTAGCTGGGATTACGAGTGCCCACCACCACAGCCTCCTCAGTAGCTGGGATTATGAGTGCCCACCACCATGTTCAGCTATTTTTTTCTGTATTTTTAGTAGAGATAGGGTTTTGCCATGTTGGCTGGGCTGGTCTCAAACTCCTGAGCTCAGGTCATCCACCCACCTGGGCCTTCCAAAGTGCTGGGATTCCAGGCATGAGCCACAGGCCTGGTCTGGATTCCATATTTAAATGAAATTGACAGCCTGGCACAGTGTACTCCCAGCTACTCAGGAGGAGGCTAAGGCAGACACTTTTTTAGCTGGAGTTTCACTGGGTGGCCATGGTGGTCAACCAACAACTGTGGGAGTGAGATTAACAACGTGGCCTCATTCATCCGTTCCTGGGGATTAGATACTGTCTTTGCGCCGGTCGTCCCACCTTTGTAGCCTCAGCCCAGGACTGCCCTCGAGCTCCAGACACTCAGACCGGACGTATCTGTCCCTGGGATGCTGATTTCCTTGCCATGTCCTTCCTTCCCTCCCAGTGGGTGGCAGTGCTGTCTGCCGGCCTCAGGTCAGAAATCAGGGGCTGTCCTGACGAATCTTCTCTAACCACTCACCTCCAGCATGTCGGTGCATCCCATGTCTTGTGGGACTGATTTCTAAACCACATCTGGCACTTGTCTGCTTCTCTCTTCTCACTGCCACCACCCTGGTGTTTCCTCCCAGAGCAGCTGATGGGGCCTCCTAAACTGCCTGCTCCTCTCAGTTCCATGTGGGCTGACAAGGCCTCTCACACAGCAGATCATGGCAGCTCCTGACTTGAAACCTCTTTATGGTTTCCCTTTAGAAACCATGTACACGTGCCTGAGCATGACCTGCAGGGCCTACCAGGGCCCCCTCCCCATCTGCTTCTCCAGCAGCTTTTGGCTTGGAATGTTCTCCTCCCATCCCCAGCCCTGGTGCCTTCTCGTCCATGAGGCCTCCACCCAGAAGTCTCCCCACATTTTGTGACTGTCATGTCCATCTTGGTTTTTGGATAACACTTCCCACCACTTGAAATGGGTTTATGTTTTCATCGACGGCTTGTTCTTTGTCCATCTCCCAACTGGGCCAGGACCTGTGCCGGCTGGGCTCTCATTGTCCTGCCCACTGCCAAGCCCAGCGCCCAGCACAGGGTGGCACACTGTGAGTACTCAGCGTTTGTTGTTAGATGAGTAGATTCATTTGTCCAACAGAGAGTTACTAAACACCTGCGAGCAACAGGGCTTGGCGCTCATTTGATGCTTTGATATGCCAGGCGCTGTCCTATTATCGCTTTGGACGTTTATAACAGCTGCCTGTGAAACAAGAAAACTTCTGATTTGACAGATGAAGAAACTGAGGCTCAGAGGGATGAGGCAGCTCATGTACTGGGTCTGACGCTTGCCAGCGAGGCCTGCTCCAGGTCTGCCTGTCGAGAGCCTGTGCCCACCGCCTGTATGTTCCCTGGCAGGTAGCTAGCTTTCACTCACTAGAGAGGATTTGGAAACAGTGTGGATTTAAGAGGAAGGGGATGTCAGTTAGGACCCTAGTCCCAGCAACATCAACAGCCTCTGGCTAACTTGAACAAAGGCAGGACCGATTAGAAGGATGTTGCTTTGCTCAGGGAATCAAAGGGAAGCCTGAGGAAGCAGGCCTGAGACCACAGGGGCAGAGCACACAGACTCTCCAGCAAAGAGTCCAAGATGCTGGAACCCCCTTTCTCCATCCTTGGGTTTCACTGCCCAAGGTTCATAGTCCCAGGAGAAGGAGGCCCATCAGCTGAGCTTGGGTCCCACACCTAGCCCTGGGTGCCCTGACAGACTGTCCTAAGAGGCCACAGCTGGTGGCAGAGGTGTGACTTTCCAGAGGAGTTGAGGTGCCATTGCCAGAAGAAGGGGCACACTGATGGTGGATGTCCTGATCGAACTAAATGAAAGAGGAAAGGCAACAAGAATCCACATCTGCAGTCCCACCACCTGGAGAGGGATGCTGTTAGCACTTTGATCTGTTTCTTTCTAGCTTTTTTTGGCAGGGGCGGGGTCTCACTATGTCACTCAGGCTGGAGTGCAGTGGCGCCATCTCAACTCACTGCAACATCTGCCTCCCACGTTCAAGCAATCCTCCTGCCTCAGCCTCCTGAGTAGCTGGGATTACAGGTGCATGCCACCACGCCCAGCTAACTTTTTTATTTTTAATAGAAATGGGTTTCATCATGTTGACCAAGCTGGTCTTGAGCTCCTGACCTTGTGATCTACCCACCCCAGCCTCCCAGAGTGGTTTTTCTTTGATGTGTTTTAAATATAATACATGGGCCGGGCACGGTGGCTAACGCCTGTAATCCCAACACTTTGGGAGGCTGAGGCAGGCGGATCATGAGGTCAGGAGTTCAAGACCAGACTGGCCAACATGGTGAAACCCCATCTCTACTAAAAAATACAAAAATTAGCTGGCATGGTGGCTCATGCCTGTAATCCCAGCTACTTGGGAGGCTGAGGTAGGAGAATTACTTTAACTGGGACCCTGGAGGTGGAGGTTGCAGTGAGCCAGGATCGCGCCACTGCACTCTGGCCTGGGCTACAGAGAGACTCCATCTCAAAATAATAATAATGCATGTATTTAACAAAGCTTATGTCCTGTATGGTTTTCTTTTTCTGCTTAGGAATATATTTTTAGCCTTTTTTCTGTTATCAAACACTCTTCAGAAATAGGATTTTTTTTTTTTTTTTGAGGCAGAGTCTAGCTCTGTGGTCCAGGTTGGAGTGCAGTGGCATGATTTGGGCTCACTGCAACTTCTACCTCCTGGGTTTAAGTGATTCTCATACCTCAGTCTCCCAAGCAGCTGGAACGACAAGTGTGTGTCACCATGCCCGCCGAATTTTATATATATAATTTTTTTTTTTTTTTTGAGATGGAGTTTCGCTCTTGTTGCCCAGGCTGCAGTGCAATGGCGCGATCTTGGCTCACCGCAACCTCCGCCTCCTGGGTTCAGGCAATTCTCCTGCCTCAGCCTCCTGAGTAGCTGGGATTACAGGCACGCGCCACCATGCCCAGCTAATTTTTTGTATTTTTAGTAGAGACAGGGTTTCACCATGTTGACCAGGATGGTCTCGATCTGTTGACCTCGTGATCCACCCGCCTCGGCCTCCCAAATAATTTTTTATATTTTCAATAGAGGTGGGGTTTCACCACATTGGCCAGGCTGGTCTCAAACTCCTGGCCTCAAAGTGGTCTGCCCACCTTGGCCTCCCAAAGTGCTGGGATTACAGATGGAAGCCACCATGCCTGGCCAGAAACATTATTATTAATAGCTGATGGCATCTTGTGAGTAAGTCTTTGTATGGTCATGTCCTTAGGGTGAATTCCAAGAAATAGAACTCCTGGATCATGTGAGAAAAGGTAGGGTTTGGGTAAATATCACACAGAAAATTTATTCATTTCCACTGCACCAGCCGTGGGCAGGGTCCTCTCCTCCTGCCAGTGGGTAGGCTGTGCCACGTAGGGTCAGTCAGTAGAGGAAGTGGGCCATTGAACAAACACACGAAGACGGGAAAGTGCGCAGCACATTTGAGGAATTCGGGATGAATTTGTTGGCTGGTGGCTACAGGGGCTTGGGTTGGGCCAGGTGAAGTGGATTAGTTTATTCCAATCTCCCAGCTGTCGTCATGGTTTGGCCACACCACCACCTCTAACCCTAGAACTAAGACAAGGGGGAAAGTGTGGGCGAGATGTAAGTAAGACGAAGGTTGCTCCAGGCACCCCCTTGCCCACTGTTCATGCCCCTCCCATCCCTGTAGACTGGCACTTCTTCCCTGGCTGAGGGCGGGCAGGTATTAACAGTTCCTCTACTCCATGCCTGGGGCTGGCAAGGTAGGGCTGGAGGTGGGTCTCCAGACATGTCTACACAGGACAGAGGTCTCCAACATGGTAGCCCCAGTCTAGGCTCAGGCCCCAGACCATGCACACTTCCTCAACAGCTCTGTGCACCGAGTAGGATCAGCCTTTGTGGCCAGAAGTGGGAACTTTTATCCTTGGTTGATTTTCTTTCAAGACCCAGTCAGAGGACAGGAACCTGACTGCCATCAGCTCTCCCTCTTTCTCACATGGAGGGAGTTGAGTTGGGTAACATTCAGGTTACCAGAACCTTCTTTCTGGCTGGAAAGAAGGTTTCCAACATTCTAAACCCCTGGGTAATAGTTAACAGTAGATTAAAACTGGGTAATAGTTAACAGTAGCCAAGCTGGTCGTATATGGCTGCAAGGGCTTGCCCTGTAGTGATGCATTTAGCCTCATGTAGCCCTACACAATAGGTACTGTTATTATCCCTGTTCTACAGATGGGGAGACAGAGGCACAGGGTCAGTAGCCAGAAAGTGGGGAGTTGGACTTCAGAGCCCGGGCTCTGCTCCTCAGCCTCAGTGCCTCCTCTCGGACTCCCTGACTCAGAACTGAAGCAGCATGACCTGTACCTTTTCACCCTGCAGAGAGATTTAAAAATCCACAGCAAGTTCTTCATGCACAGGCATAACATTTTACTCTGAAATTTTCCCATTCAAAAAGGGGAGTAATCACAAGCCAAATTAAGGGAGGGTCTTGGGTATGAAGGGGGATGTGCTCTTCTGACTTGAAGTCTGGTTTCCAGATGAAATGTCTGCCTTGTTCGACATTGATTTTTAGAATAAATGTCAAAAATTCCCACTTCAGGCCAGGTGCAGTGGCTCACGCTTGTAATCCCACTTTGGGAGGCTGAGGCAGGAGCATCACTTGAACCTAGGAGTTGGAGACTGGCCTGGACAACAGAGTGAGACCCCATCTCTAATAAAAAGAAATGAGCTGAGTGTGCTGGTGTGTGTCTGTAGTTGCAGCATTTTGGGAAGCTGAGGTGGGAGGATTGCTTGAGCCTGGGAGGTCAAGGCTGCAGTGAGCTATGATCATGCCACTGCATTCCAGGCTTAGTGACAGAATAAGTCTCTGTCTCAAAAAATAAATAAATAACCAACCCACTTCTTAATTGAGCCTCTTCCTTTAACCTGAAATAAAAACCTAAAAACATATTTTTTGTTTTGAGACAGAGTCTCGTTCTGTTGCCCACTCTGGAGTGCAGTGCAACCTCCACCTCCTGGGTTCAAGCAATTCTCCTGCCTCAGCCTCCCAAGTAACTGGTATTACAGGCAACTGCCACCATGCCTGGCTAATTTTTATATTTTTAGTAGAGACGGAGTTTCACCATATTGGCTAGGCTAGTCTCGAACTCCTGACCTCGGGTGCTCTACCCACTTCGGGCCCCTAAAGTGCTGGGATTACAGATGTGAGCTACCACACCTAGCCAATATAGACCTTTTTTTAAACTTAATATAATGAATTTCTTTGCACATATATATGTAGGGGGGTGTGTGTGTGTGTGATTTTTTTTTTTTTTTTTTTTTTTGAGTCTTGCTCTGTTGCCCAGGCTGGAGGGTAGTGGTGCAATCTTGGCTCACTGCAACCTCTGCCTCCTGGATTCTAGCAATTCTCCTGCCTCAGCCTGTAGCTGGGAATACAGGTGCACGCCACCATGCCTGGCTAATTTTTTGTATTTTAGTAGAGACAGAATTTCATCATGTTGCCCAGGCTGGCCTTGAACTCCTGAGCTCAGGCAATCTGCCTGCCTCTGCCTCACAGAGTGCTAGGATTACAGGTGTGAGCCACGGCACCCAGCCTTCTTTGCATATTTTACTCTGAATTTTCAGTTGCTCCTGGTACCTTTTCCAGTTGCTCCCTGTAGGACTTATGCTAAAAGGCTTGGGACTTTCTCTTGGCACTAGAAGAAGTCCTAGGTTCTTTTGGGAATGGCATGGGGGCCACACTGCCAGCCTTCAGGAGCTTCGCCTGGAGTTCCTGAACCCCACTCTCACCCCCGCCATGCCATCTCAATGAGGCTCATGATGTGTTTTTTGGCATGTTTCTGGCCCATACCAGTGTTTATTTTAAAAATTGTCTGTTCCTGCTAATTGGCTTGAGGTTTCTTTTAGGGGTAATGCAAACATTCTAGAATTTAGATAGTGGTAATGGTTGCATAACATTGTCGATACACTAATGACCAATGAATTGTATGCTTTAAATTGGTGAATTTCATGGTATGTGAATTACATTTCCCGAGAAAATAAAATTGGCTGTTCAGATGGCTAATAATTCCAAAACTAACCCACTCCTTTTAGTTAGATCTGGCCATTTTATCATTGTAATAGGCATTGTAGACAAAAGCGCATGATCCCTTTATTTATGTAACTTTTTTAAAGACAGGGTCTTGCTCTGTTGCCCAGGCTGGAGAGTAGTGGTACAATCATAGCTCACTGCAGCCTCTTAACTCCTGGGCTCAAGTGGTCCTCTTGCCTCAGCCTCCCACTGGTTAGGATTATAGGCACATGCCACCACACCCAGCTAATTAAAAACATGTTTTTGAAGATGGGGTCTCCCTGTGTTGCCTAGGCTGGTCTCAAACTCCTGGCCTCAAGTGATCCTCTTGCCTTGGCCTTCCAAAGTGCTGAGATTACAGGCATGAGCCGTCGTGCCTGGTCACAATACCTTTAAAGTGTCCTAGATCAAGCCATTCATTCTGAAAACCTCCAGCTTTATGGTATTATTTTTCTAACTGTGTCATTCACCCACCTCTCACACCTGCATACCCCACCCTCCCTGATTTGAGGCTTGTCTTGAGATCTGCTCATCTGAGTGGAGCAGGACTCTGTCCCTTCCAACATTCTACCTGCCAGGGATTGTGTCTAGCTCACACAGCTCTAGTTCTAATGTGTGCATTTGGTGGTGGGCCTGTGAGCCACGTGGCACAGGGAAGGCGGGGAGGTAGGAATGAGAGCTGCCAGCCATCTGCCCCTCTGATGTTTTCCAGCACTGTTCTCTGCCAGCCTCCCCCTTTACTCCTGTGTCTTCTTGGTAATCACTGGTCTCTTTGCTCTCGAGGTGGTTCATGGACTTCCTGCCTGCACCCCTGGGTCTTGGAGAGAGGGCCTCCCCGGGAGTCCTGCCCACAGTTCTTTAGCTGCATGTAGTTTTAGGTTCCATGGCAGGCATTTTTTCTGATTCTGGTCTAGAACGACAGAACCGCTTTATGCTTGAATACCTTTACATTCACCTGGGCTGAACTATTTTCTCCCTAGAGCTTTCAGAAACCAAAATGGTGATCAGGTGATGAGCAAGCCTTCTTCCAAACAGCTGCTGATAAACCCAACAGATGCTTCCTTGTCCAAGCCTACCCTTGTCCACTGACGTGTCCCTCTGAGGCAAATCTGAGCTAAAGGCACAATGGCCCCACCAGCGTGTACATTGTTATACAGCTGATGAACCTACCTCTATGCACTATGGCCACCCAGAGCCCATAGTTTACATCAGGGTTCACTCCCAGTATCCTGCATTCTGCGATGTTGATAAGGGGGGAGGCTATGCATTGTGCAGCGGTGGAGGGTATATGGGAAATCTGTACCTCTGCTCAAGTTTTCTGTGACTAAAAAATAAAGGCTATTAAAATCCACAGTGAATGAGAGTCCCTCTTGCTCCATATCCTCTCCAGCATTTGGTGTTGCCAGGGCTCTGGATTTTGGCCTTTCTCATGCATGTGTAGTAGTGTCTCATTGTTTTAATTTGCATTTCCTTGATTAATGATATTGAACATCTTTTTAGCTAAATAGCCCTTTGCATGTTTTCTGTGATGAAAACATACAAGCCTTTTGCCTAGTTTCTCACTGAGTTGTTTGTGAGTTATGAGAGTTGTTTATATATGCTAGAAACAAATTCTTTATCAGATAATGTGTTTTACAAATACTCTCTCCCAGTCCGTGATTTATTTTTTTGAGATGGAGTCTCTCTCTGTTGCCCAGGCTGGAGTGCAGTGGCACAATCTTGGCTCACTGCAACATCTGCCTTCTAGGTTCAAGTGATTCTCCTGCCTCAGCCTCCTGAGTAGTGGGATTGCAGGCATGTGCCACCATACCAGGCTAATTTTTGTATTTTTAGAAGATGGGGTTTCACCATGTTGGTCAGACTGATCTTGAACTCTTGACCTTGTGATCCGCCCACCTTAGCCTCTCAAAGTGCTGGGATTACAGGCATGAGCCACTGCACCCAGCCTTCTTTTTATTTTTAATTTTTGGAGAGACAGGGTTTTGCTCTGGCACCCTGGCTGGAGTGCAGTGGCATGACCATGGCTCACTGTAGCTGTGACTCCCTGGGCTGAAGTGATCCTCCCACCTTAGCCTCCTGAGTAGCTAGGACTACAGACAACTGCCACTATGCCCAGCTAATTTTTAAAACTTTTTTTTGTAGAGATGGAGTCTTGCTATGTTGCCCAAACTGGTCTTGAACTCCTGGACTCAAGCAATCCTCCTGCCTCAGCCTCCCAAAGTGCTGAGATTACAGGCAAATTTTCTCAACAGAGTCTTTAGAAGAGCAGAAGTTTTATATGTTTAGATTTTTTATTTAGGTTATGATCTTTTTTTTTTTTTTTTTTTTGAGATGGAGTTTCACTCTGTCGCCCAGGCTGGAGTGCAACAACAAAAAAGAGGCTCACTGCCTCTGCCTCCCAGGTTCAAGGGAATCTCCCTGCCTCAGCCTCCCAGGTTCAAGGGAATCTCCCTGCCTCAGCCTCCTGAGAAGCTGGGATTATAGGCGCCCACCACCACACCCGGATAATTTTTTTCTATTTTTAGTAGAGATGGGGTTTCATCATGTTGGCCAGGCTGGTCTCAAACTCCTAACTTCAGGTAATTCACTTGCCTTGGCCTCCCAAAGTGCTGGGATTACAGGCATGAGCCACTGCGCCTAGCCACTCTAGCTTTATAGTAACTTTTGAAAGCAGTGTGAGTTTTCCAAAATTATTCTTTGTTTAAAAAATTGTTTTGGCTATTCTAGGTCCTTTGTATTTCTATTGAAAGTTTAGAACAGGCTTGTCAGTTTCTGCAAAGAACCTAGTGAGAATTTGATTGCAAGTGCATTGTAGCTATGGAGCTAAACAATATTGGATCTTCTGATCCACGAGAACACACACATCCTCATTTATATAGGACACCTTTAACTTCCCTCAGCAATGTTCTGTAGCTTTCAGTGTACCAGTCTTCCACATACTGTGTTAAATTTGTCTTGATTTCATGGTGTATTTTGTTTGGCACAGAGACTATCTTTATAAAAATAATTTTTTAAATTTTATAGTGGTAAATACACAAAAAAATTATCATTTTAGGTATACAGTTCAGCTGATTTTATTTATTTATTTATTTATTTATTTATTATAGAGACAGGGTTTCACAATGTTGGTCAGGCTGGTCTTGAACTCCTGACTTCAGGTGATCTGCCCACCTTGACCTCCCAAAGTGCTGGGATTACAGGTGTAAGCCACTGCACCCGGCCACAGCAGATTTTATTTTTAATGTTATTATAAACTTTTTTGTTTAACTGCAGTTTCCAAATATATACAAGTGGTTTTTTAATTTTTAATTTTTGTGGGTATATAGTAGGTGTGTCTATGAGGTACATTAGATGTTTTGATACAGGCATGCAATGTGTAACAAACACATCAGGGCAGATGGGGTATCTGTTACCTCAAATATTCAATCCTTTGTGTTACAGGCAATCCAATTATATTCTTAGTTATTTTTAAATGAACAACTTTTTTTTGTTAGATGGAGTCTCACTCTGTAGCTCAGGCTGGAGTGCAGTGGTACGATCTCTGCTCACTGCAACCTCCACCTCCTAGGTTCCAGAGATTCTTCTGCCTCAGCCTCCTGAGTAGCTGAAACTATAGGCACACGCCACCACTCATGGCTAATTTTTTTATTTTTAGTAGAGATGGGTTTTCGCCATGTTGGCCAGGCTGGTCTCGAACTCCTGACCTCAGGTGAGCCACCTGCCTTGGCCTCCTAATGTGCTGGGATTACAGGTGTGAGCCACCTCGACCAGCCATGAACAACTAAATTATTTTTTGACTATAGTCACCCTGTCGTGCTAGCAAATACTAGGTCTTACTCATTCTTTCTATTTTTTTGTACCCATTAACCCTCTCTACTTCCTGCTAGATACTCCTCCACTCGCCTTCCCAGCCTCTGGTAACCATGCTCCTATGCTCTATCTCCATGAGTTCAGTTGTTTCAATTTTTAGCTCCCATAGTGAGAACATGTGACATTCTTTCTGAGCCTGGGGTATTTCACTTAACATAATGACCTCCAGTGCTGTCCACATTGTTGCCAATGACAGGCTCTCATTCTTTTTATGGCTGAATAGTCCTCAATTGTGTGTATTTGCCACATTTTAAAAATCCAGTCATCTGTTGATGTACACGGAGGTTGCTTCCAAATCTTGGCTTGTGCATAGTGCTGCAGTAAACATGGGAATGCAGATACCTTTTCCATACACTATTTTCCTTTTTTTTTTTTTGGTGGTGAGGGGAGGGATATATAACTAGGAGTTGTAAGAGATAGCTGGATTGTAAACTATCTCTATTTTCAGAGGAGCCTCCATTACATTCCCACCAAGAGTGTACAAGGGTTTTCTTCTTATTCTCTCCAGCATTTGTTCCTGCCTGACTTTTGGATAAAAGCCATTTTTACCGGAGCGAGATGATACCTCCTTGTAGTTTTATTTGTATTTCTCTGAGGATCAGTGATGTCGAGCACCTTTTTATATACCTGTTTGTCATTTGCATGTCTTTTGTTGTGACAGGGTCTCGCTCTGTAGCCCAGGCTGGAGTGCAGTGGTGTGAACATAGCTCACTGTAGCCTCAATCTCCTGGGCTCTCTTTCTACCTCAGCCTCCTGAGTAGCTGCGACTATTGGGTGTGTGCCACCAAGCCCGACTAATTTTTTTTTTCTTTTTTTGAGACAGCGTTTTGCTCTGTCTCCCAGACTGGTATATAAGTGGTGCAATCATGGCTCATTGCAGCCTTGACTTCCCAGCCTCAATCAATCCTCCCACCTTAGCCTCCCAAATAGCTGGGACTACAAGTGCATGCCACCATGCCTGGCTAATTTTTGTGTTTTTTGTAGAGACGAGGTCTCAGTATGTAGCCCAGACTGGTCTTGGACTCCCAGGCTCAAGCAATCTGCCCACCTTAGCCTCCCAAAGTGCTGGGATTATAGGCGTGAGCCACCACACCCGGCCACCATATGTCTTCTTTAGAGAAATGTCTGTTTAGATCTTTGGCTCATTTTAAAATTAGATTTTTTTCCTCTTGAGTTGTTTGAGCTCCTTATATATTCTGCTTGTTAATATCCCCTGTCAGATGGATAGTTTGCAAATATTTCCTCCCATTCTGTGGGTTGTCTCTTCACTTTGTTGATTGTACCCTTTGCTGTGGAGAAGGTTTTTAGCTGGATGTGATCCCATCTGTCTGAGTTTGCTTTGGTTGCCTGTGCTTTTGGGGTACTACTCAAGAAATCTTCGTCGAGACCGATGTCCTGGAGAGTTTCCCCAATGTTTTCTTTTAAATTATTTTATTTTATTTTATTTTATTTTTGAGAAGGAGTCTAACTCTGTCGCCCAGGCTGGAGTGCAATGGTGCGATCTCAGCTCACTGCAACCTCCGCCCTGAGAGGTTCAAGCCATTCTCCTGCCTCAGCCTCCTGAGTAGCTGGGATTACAGGTACCTGCCACCTCGCCTGGCTAATTTTTGTACTTTTAGTAGAGACAGGGTTTCACCATCTTGCCCAGGCTGATCTTGAACTTCTGACGTTGTGATCCACCTGCCTCGGCCTCTCAAAGTTCGGAGATTACAGGTGTTAGCCACCGCGCCCGGCCTCCCCAATGTTTTCTTAGTAGATTTTGTATGTCTAGAGAGTGGGGTCTAGTTCAATTCTTTTGCATATGGATATCCAGTTTTCCAGTGCCATTTATTAAAGAGACTGTCTTTGTCCCAATGTATGTTCTTGGCACCTTTGTCAAAAAATGAGTTCACAGTAGATACTGTCTTTAATATCTACCATTAAATATCTGTCATTTATTAAAAAGACTGTTAATTGGTAGATTTATTAAATCAACCATTTAATATCTGCCATTTATTAAAGAGACTGTGTTTGTCCCAATGTATGTTCTTGGCACCTTTGTCAAAAATGAGTTCACGGATTTATCTGTGCATTTTCTTTTTTGTTTTTTTTTAAAGATGGAATCTTGCTCTGTTGCCCAGGCTGGAGTGCAGTGATGCCATTTTGGCTCACTGCAACCTCCACCTCCTGGGTTCAAACAATTCTCCTGCCTCAGCCTCTGGAATAACTGAACTACATGCATGTGCCACCACACACAGCTAATTTTTGTATTTTTAGTAGAGATGAGGTTTCACCATGTTAGCCAAGCTGGTCTCGAACTCCTGACCTCAGATAATCTGCCTGCCTCAGCCTCCCCCAAAGAGCTGGGATTACAGGTGTGAGCCACTGCGCCTGGCATGGTTCTATATTCTTATCCACTGATCTATGTGTCTGTTTTTATGCCAGTAACATATTATTTGGGATACTGTAGCTCTATAGTATAATTTAAAGCCAGGTAATGTGATTCTTCCAGTTTTGTTCCTTTTGCTTAGGATAGTTCTGGGTATTCTGGAACGTTTGTGGTTCTATATAAATTTTAGGGTTTTTTTCCTATTTCTATGAAGAAATTTATTGGCATTTTAATAGGGATTGAATTAAATCTGTAAATTGCTTTGGGTAGTATGAACTTTTTTTTTTTTGGCAAACCTCAATTTGATGCTTTATGTAGGAAAGGGATGTGTTTTAGAAAAAAGAACTCTTACAATGTTTGTTAACATTTTTTGCAATAACTGCATGGGCCATCTGCAAGCTCAACACACAGAACGGTGGGCTTTTCTGCTAGAGGGACTCCGTGGTGCTGACTGTGAGTCAGTTTGAAGGAGCTGGGATTCAAACGCCTGGGCATGACGGAGTGTGGCTCAGCATTGAGTAAGGGGCTCGAGTACTTCACATCATTTCTAAAGTTCTAGAGAAGGCAGGCATCACATCATCCAGTGCCTCCACCTCACAGACGGGAGAACCAGAGCTCAGAAATCCTGGGACTTGGCTGGTGTTAGTGTTCCCAGGATTTGCTGGTGGCTCTCCTCTCATCTCCTGGTCTAAGGAAGTACACACAAATGTAGGTGTCCCTCCAAAACCTGCAAGAATCTGATTCTGTGCTCGCCCAGGAAGCTCAAAGCCGCTGCTTTTGATTGTGTGTGCTACACCAAGCCTCCACAGTAGCCTCCCAGGCCCTCTGGCACCCAGCAGTGTAACCAAAAGGGCAAAGGGAGGAGCTGAATGAGACTGCGACTTGTAGTAGGGGTGGGGGTATTTGTGAGTGCCAAAGTCCAAAAAAAAGACCGTCAAATCGATCGATGGACTCAGCACAAAGTTCATACTGGATTTCTGCCTGGAATTGGAGATCACTGGCCCCAACCTCTGGTGTCAACCCCTTGCTCTGGGTGCTCTGATTGCTTCCCCCTCCCCTTGCCAATGCCAACTTGGCAGGGGCAGGAAGGGAGCCTGGTGGCCCTGGCATTCCCAGCACCCAGCTCTGGCCTGACAGGCCTCTGGTGACCTCACTTCCACCTAGCCAGTTGATCCCCTAGGGCTTTGCCTTCCACCTTAATGCTGAACTGTGTGGTCTCTCTGTCCACGGAGGATCCTCCTGCCCCCACGGACACTCCCACCACACACTGCCTCCAGGGAGAGCTGGTGCAAGCCAAAGGGGCCCTGGGAGGCTCAGGCCCTGCCCTTCGCAATGTGCACCTGAAGCTTCCTCACTCCACTCTTTGGGGACAGGAGGCTCAGCACAACTGTTTTGCCAGCTGCACCTCCTGCAGGTGATCCAAACTGGGATCCCATGGGCAAACACCAAACATGGGCAAAAAGCAACCGGCCTGCTGGCTGTGTGGGCACCAGAGTGAGTGTGGCAAGGCCAGGGCAAGACCACCAGCTGGCCATGTGCATCAGGAGCTCTCTCCCTTCCCCCAGCCATCTTCCCCTCCTTCCAAGGTCTTCCCCCTCCCCTCCCTGATACAGGCGCCTGCTCCTCACATTCCTGAGTCGTAAATCCTCCTGGGTGGCAGAACTACCACTCAGAGATGCCTTGGCTCCTCCTCTCGCCAAGCACCCCCACACCGCCCTGAGATGGTGGGGCTTTCTCTCCCTTGGAAGTTACATGGGACTCTGGGAGGATGAAGTCCAGCAGGGCTGAAGCTGATGGCACACACCGGCGGGCTGCGGGAGGGCCTCCTCACGCCAGGGCTCTGCATAGGAGGAAGGCTATTCCTCTGGCTTTTGAAATAGGGGTGGTGGAGGAAGCTGGCAACTCTGGGGCAGAGAGTCCTTCCTCCTGAGCCCATCTGCGGACTGGGGTGAACGAAGAGAGGGTGCCAGGGAGGGGCAGGATCGGGGGATTACGAGCAGACACTCACAGACCTGAGGGAAGGGGGACTGGGTTCCCCTGTGCCGCCCTCTCAAAGGCCAGGGAACAACAGGTGCAGGTGGCAAAGGTGCTCAGGCTCCCAGCACAGCCAGGGAAGGAGAGGAGGTTGCGGGACGCAGCCCCAGGCCTGCCTAGGATCTACCAGGGCGCCTGGTCAGAGGGCGGAAGTGGACTCCCCCTCGCAGCTAGAGTTTCAGAAAGACTACAGCTGGCTCAGGGCTGGACGGCCGGGGCGCCTGGGTCCCTCCGGATCCCCCTCTCACCCCATTCCAGCCGGCGCCGCCCGGGCCCGGCTTAGCTGCTCCGGGTGGCTCTTGTCGGCCTCGCTAGGCTCATTTTCGTTGCCAGCCCCCTGCACCTCGGCGGCGGCCGGCGGCTCAGCCTGCCCGGCGCTTCCTAGGTGCGCAGCAGCTCCTCGCGGACCTGGACGCCGAGCTTCTGCAGCTGCTCGTCCGTCTCGGGGTCTATCACCAGCAGGCGCACAGCATTGAGTGCGGCGGGTGGGTCTCCTTCCCCACGTTCTCGCAATTCACCTCCACCAGCCGGTCCCCGGCCAGCAGCCCCGCCTTTCCGCCGATGAGCCCGGCTCCACCAGCCGGATGTACTGGCCAACCGTGCCCTTCTCGCCGTGCAGGTGGAAGCCGTAGCCGTTCGGACCCTTCTCCAGGCAGCAGAGCCAGGGCAGGGGTGCCCGGCCACCACATCCGCGCTCATCTCGCCCTGCGACGGCTAAGCTGCGCCACTCCGGGTTCCGTTGGGGACGGGACGGCTCAGTCCTTCTTCCCACCCAGAGAACCGGGAGCGCGGCAGGGAAGCCCAGCACCGTGGGACTGGCGAAGCAAGCAGGTGTCCCGGGAACTGCTGGCCGCGAGCCTTGAGGAGAAAAGAGAGGAGCGCGGACCAATCACCGCTTCACGCAGCGTCCGACTTTTTTTTTTTTTTTTTTTTTTTTTTTAAGACAGAGTCTTGCTCTGTCGCCAGGTGCCAGGCTGGAGTTCAGTGGCAAAATCTTGGCTCACTGTAACCTCCGCCTCCTGGGTTCAAGCAATTCTCCTGCCTCAGCCTCCCGAGTAGCTGGGACTACAGGCATGTCCCACCACGCCCAGCTAATTTTTGCATTTTAGTAGAGATAAGGTTTCACCATGTTGGCCAGGATGGTCTCAATCTCTTAATCTCGTGATCTGCCCACCTCGGCCTCCCAAAGTGCTGGGATTACAGGTGTGAGCCACCGCGCCCGGCCAGTATGAACATTTTAACTATATTTATTCTTCGAATCCATGGACATGGAATGAATATCTTTCCACTTTTTGTATCTTCAATTTCTTGTATCAATGTTTCATAGGTTTCATTGTAGAGCTCTTTCACTTGGGTTAATTGCTAGGTATTTTATTTTATTTGTAGCTATTTTAAATGAGATTCCTTTCTTAATTTTTTTTCAGGTTGTTCACTGTTGGCATATAGAAGTGCTACTGAGTTTTGTATATTGATTTGCTATCCTGCAACTTTGCTGGCCATATCAGTTCTAGTAGTTTTTGGCAGAATCTTTAGGTTTTTCCAAATACAAGATCATGTGATCTTCAAACAAGGATAATGTGACTTCTTCCTTTCTAATTTGGATGCCCTTTATTTCTTTCTCTTGTCTGATTGCTCTAGCTAGGACTTCCAGTACTATGTTGAATAACTGGTGACAGTGGGCATTCTTGTCGTGTTCCTGATCTTAGAGGAAAGGCTTTCAGTTTTTCCCCATCCAGTATGATACTAGCCATGATAGGTCTGCCATATATGGCTTTTATTATGTTATGTTCCTTCCATACCCAGTTTTTTGAGGGTTTTTATCATGAAAGGCTATTGAATTTTATCAAATACTTTTTCCACATCAGTTGAAATAATCATATGGTTTTTGTCCTTCATTCTGTTAATATATCACATTAACTGATTTGCATTTGCTGAACTATCCTTGCATCCCTGGGATAAGTCCCACTTGGTCATGTCAAATGATCTTTTTAATATGTTGTTGAATTCGATTTGCTAATATTTTGTTGAGGATTTTTGCGTAAATATTTATCAGTGATATTGGCCTATATAGTTTTCTTTCTTTCTTTCTTCCTTTTTTTTTTTTTTTTTTTTTGATGTGTTTTTGTCTGGTTTTGGTATCATGGTAATACCGGGCTCACAGAGTGAGTTCGGAAGTATTTCTTCCTTCTGTATACTTCTGAATAGTTTGAATAGGATTGATATTAGTTCTTTAAGTGTTCGGAGACTTTTTTTATGGCTTCAGTTTTTGTTACTTGCTATCAGTCTGTTTGTTTTGGATTTCCCATAGTTCAGTCTTGGTAGATTGCACGTGTCTAGGTGTCTGTTTCTTCTAGATTCTAAGGTATTGGCATGTAGTTGCTCACAGTAGCCACTAATGAGCCTTTATACCTCTATAATATCAGTTGTGATGTCTCCTTTGTCAACTCTGATTTTATTTGGGTCATCTCTCTTTTTCCTTAATTAGTCTGGCTAAAGGTTTGTCATTTTATTTACCTTTCCAAAAAACCAACTTTTTGTTTCTTTTCACAAAACCAAGCTTTTGTATTTTTTGTTCATTTCATATTCATTTATTTTGCTCTGCTTTTTTTTTTTTGAGACAGAGTTTTCTTTTGTTGCCCAGGCTGGAGTGCAATGGCGCTCGCTGCAGCTTCCGCCTCTTGGGTTCAAACGATTGTCCTGCCTCAGCCTCCCGAGTAGCTGGGATTACAGACATGTGCCACTACACCCAGCTAATTTTGTATTTTTAGTAGAGACGGGGTTTCTCCATCTTGGTTGGCTGGTCTTGAACTCCTGACCTCAGGTCATCTGCTCGCCTCGGCATCCCAAAGTGTTGGGATAATACAGGCTTGAGCCACCATTCCTGTTTCTTTTCTTCTACTAATTTTGAGTTTCATTTGCTTTTTTTTTTTTTTGAAACAAGAGTCTTACTCTGTTGCCCAGGCTGGAGTGCAGTGGCACAATCTTGGCTCACTGCAACCTCTGCCTCCCAGGTTCAAGCAGTTCTTCTGCCTTAGCCCCTTGAGTAGCTAGGATTACAGACATGTGCCACCATGTCCAGGTAATTTTTGTATTTTTAGTAGAGACGGGGTTTCACCATGTTGGCCAGGCTGGGTCTCGAACTCATGACCTCAGGTGATCTGCCTGCCTTGGCCTCCCAAAGTGCTGGGATTACAGGTGTGAGCCACTGCACCTGGCCTGCTCTTGTTTTTCTATTTCTTTAGGGGGCATCATTATGTTGTTTACTTGAAGTTTTTCTCTTTAAAAAAAAATTTTTTTTTTAATTAGACCCCCACAAAAGTGTGTTCTTCTTTTCTGATGTGGCATGATAGCTAGAAACTTCCCTCTTCATCCTGCTTCTGCTACACCCCATAGGTGTTGGTATGTTGTGCTTCCATCATTATGTGTTTCAAGAAATGTTTTGATTTCCTTAATTTCTTCATTGACCCAGTTCATTCAGGAGCATGTTGTTTAATGTTTCTGTGTTTGTATAGTTTCCAAAATTCCTCCTGTTATTGATTTCTAGTTTTATTTCAAAAATACATGTGATTTTTGTATATTGACCTTCTATCCTGTTACTTTGGCAAATTAATAGTTCTAGTTGTTTTATGTAGATGATTGGGGGCCATTAAAGTTTAGTTATAATAATTACACTTATTTAGTGCATCTGTGTCAGGCACTGCTTCAGGCGTCCACACAGAGTTTTTACTTGACCATATCATATGTATCAGAAGCACACGGGGAAAAGGGGGGGCTTAAGGCCTAATTTTGCAGATAAGACAAAAAGCTAGAATCCTTTTTCTGAGGATTTTCTGGGTGCCAGGTGTAGTACTGAGACTTTGATGCACAGTTTTCCACTGAATCCCCAAAGGCACCCACGAGGTAGATGCTGTTCTCATCCCTGTGTCACTGCACAGGGACCAGGCAACCTGCTGAGGGAGAGACACTCACGTGAAAAGCTGGTGGTATCTTTGAGCAGTGGCCACATGAGTGCTCATAGCCAGGCTCTAGGAGGCTCCAGGGGAACCCCAGGCCTTTTTCTATTTTTACCTCCTACCATATATATATATATCATATATATATATTATTATTTTTTTTTTGAGTCACTCTTGTTACCCAGGCTGGAGTGCAATGGCACAATCTCTGCTCACTGCAACCTCTGCTTCCTGGGTTCAAGCAATTCTCCTGCTTCAGCCTCCCAAGTAACTGGCATTACAGGTGTCTGCCACCACGCCCGGCTAATGTTTTTGTATTTTTAATAGACATGGGGTTTCATCATGTTGGCCAGGCTGATCTCAAACTCCCAACCTCAGGTAATCTACCTGCCTTGGTTTCCCAGAGTGCTGGGATTACAGGCGTGAGCCACAGTGCCTGGCATCATATATAAAATTTAACCCCGGCCAGGCATGGTGGTTCACGCCTGTAGTCCCAGCACTTGGGAGGCCGAGGCAGCCGGATCACAAGGTCAGGAGTTTGAGACCAGCCTGGCCAACATGGTGAAACCCCACCTCTACTAAAAATACAAAAAACTTAGCCAGGCATGGTGGTGGGCACCTGTGATCCCAGCTACTCGGGAGGCTGAGGCAGGAGAATCACTTGAACCTGGGAGGTGGAGGTTGCAGTGAGCTGAGATCATGCCATTGTACTCCAGCCTGGGGGACAGAGCAAGACTGTTTCAAAAAAAAAAAATTAACCCCAAATGGGTTAAATACATATAAATACATAGATACATATAAAAGCTAAAAGTACAAAACTTCTATTCTTCAAAAGATCCTGTTCAGAAAATGAAAAGGCAAATCACAGATCATAAAAAAATTTGCAAAATGCATTGTCTGGTAAAGGACTGGTTTCTAGAAGACATAAAAACACTCACAACTCAATACAAACAGCCCACTTTGTTTTGCCACTTGTGTGACTGCTGGTGAGTCACGGACCCTCTCTGACCCTCAGTTTCTTCATCTGTACGGGATCTAGTCTCCACTGTTATGGCATGTCATTCTCCCACGCAAACCCTTTCTGCAGAGCAGCTCCGTATGTTGTCTGCAGGCTGGGGCCCATCCAAGATAAAATACAGAAATGGGTGTGTGTGACTGGAAACGTTCATGGGAATTTGACAGTGCTGCAGTGTTCAGGCACGTGATTTGATTTCACATCTTACAAAAGCATGGGTCACAATGCAGTGGAAATTTAAAAAACAAAACCTGATCCTTCTCTTCCCACACTCTTCCCCAGATTTTCCGTGTTCCAGCCACACTCCAGGGTTTTCCCCATTCCTCAAACACCTGAACACCTGCCTGCCTTAGAACATCAGCGTCTGTGGTCCCCTCTGCCTGGAATGTTTCTGCTGACCTGCGGAGAGCTGGCCGCCTTGTCAGTCGGGTCCAGAGCAGATGCCACCCTCTCAGTGAGGTCTCCCTGTGTGGCTGAAGCTCTGTGCTGACTGCAGAGCCCTCGCCCACCGGCGAGGCTGGGGTGTCTGTGGCCCGTGGGCCTCCTCCTGCTTTGTGCACTCTGTGGGTCTCCTGTTCACTGTTGTCTCTGGTTCCTAGAACTGTACCTCATGCAATATTGGCTAAATAACTGCACGAGAAAGGCACCCGCCACCATGCCTGGCTAGGTTTTTTGTATTTTTTTGCATTTTTAATAGAGACTGGGTTTCACCATGTTGGCCAGGCTGGTCTCAAACTCCTGACCTGGAAGATTGCCGTGAGGTTTAGATATGATGACAGACACTTCGTGCCTGTGCAGTAGGTCTGCTAAAAACGTTAGTCTCAGGCTCCTACCCGCGATCCAGCCTGCACAAGCAATTTATAGTCGAGTGGGGCAGATGTGAAGTAAGTTACAGAGATGTATAGCTCCGATTGTGACATTTGCTAGGAAGGACAGAGTGGGAAGGCCCAGGGAAGGCTGGGAGGATGATGGCTTTAGAAGGATAAGTGCTCTGGGCTAGAAGAAGGGCCCTGTGTGCACGTGTGCGTGTGTGCATGTGTGCACGTGTTCTTGTCTGCATGTGTGCATGCAGGTGTGTCTGCTGTGCATGTGTGCACACAGGCGTTCATGAAGGAATGTTCCAGTCAGAGGAAATGGCACATGTGAGGCTCTGAGCAGGAAAAAGCATAACCATCAAGCAGTGAGAGGAGGTTGTTGTGGGTGAGTGAGGTAAGTGAGGTGACCACAGAGCAAGGTGATGCTGGGACCACCACAGGGCTGGAGCCAGCCTGTGTTGCAGACCCAGCCTCATTCTCATGTCCTGTGTGCTGGCTGGTTGCAGAGGGTCATGTGGTGTCTGCCTTTGTGAAGTGGGCTTCCTGAATCGACTTGCAACTGGAAGAAAGCCAGCCCAAGGCACCCGTGTCCCATCCCCTTGTCATACACAGGGGAAAACGGAGTCCCTGAGAGGGCATGGACCTGTCCGGGCTCTGCCCCAGGGTGGTGGCTGATGCAATGAGCTCCCTTCGCAGACAGGGCCACTCAGTGTGAGTTTCTGTTTGTTTATGTAGGAACCAGAGGAGCTTTAGGGAAAAGTACATCCAGCCCTGACCCTCCTCTGCTGGGAGTCTGCTGCTGGTTAACATCTGTAGTTGTAACAGGTTCTGTGAGTTAAGGTGTTGGTTGCCAATGTCAGAAATCACCCAGGGTGTTGGAATCTGGGTGGCTGTAGAGACAGCCTGGAGCTGGGCAGGGCTGAGTCAGGGTGCCTGCGCCTCACAGGCCAGAGCAGGTGCTGTGCTTAGGCAGCGCTGCACTGGGGTGGTGAGAGCAGTCGGGATCTGCTACCCTGGAGGAAAAAGTCCGTTTCCCCAGGGAATCCAGGAAAGGGGAAAGGATGCTGAGAGCCCACCAGCGGCAAGAGGGTCCTGGTGGCTGGCCAGGCCTCCAGGTGGGCAAGGGCTCTGCAGTCAGCACAAAGCTCCCACCCCTGGGGAGCGCCAGCACCCCAGCTTGCTGTCCCTCAGCCCAGATACACCTTGCCCCATTTTCGTTAGCGCCTGGAACAAGCTGGGTGCTAGGGGTGCCCCTGGGGTCAGCTTGCCTGTCCTGAAGAAAGCCTTCCTTGGGCAGCCTGTGGCTTCTTTGTGGACCTGTGGGGTGTTATGTAACTCGTTGTTTAAGAGGGCTCCCTGAGGGCAGGAACTGCTTTTTGTCTTGGTTTTCTTTGTTCAATGCCTAACAGAGCGCACTGCCCGCATGCAGGTGGGGCAGGAGGAGGCAGTGGCCCAGCGGGCAGCAGGGGTGGCAGACATGGCTGCTCTCTGCTCCCTGCACCTGGGTGGTGCTGTGCAGTGTTCGCTGGTGTGTTAGGAGCAGGCCTGGGTTTGCTGTGACTGCTGCTTTCCTGCTACCGGGGTGTGGACCGGCCACACGCACTCCCTGAGTGCCAGCGTCCTGGGCTGGAGGGCTGGACTCTTCCCAACACTGACTGCCCGGCGCTGGACCTTGGTGTCAGGCCCCGTCCCTCCCTGCCCCTGTTAGCTGAGGTCTGGCTGACCCCTGCCCTGGCTCTTGGTCGACTCCCAGTTCTGATGTCACTTTCTTCTCATCACCCTCCCCCGCCTGCTGGCGTCCAGTATGCCTGGGTGGAGAAGCACCTCGGCCCTGACTTTCTGGAGCAGATTGTGCTGACCAGAGACAAGACCGTGGTCTCTGCTGACCTTCTCATAGACGATCGGCCGGACATCACAGGCAAGTGGCCTGCAGCAGGTGAGGAGCACGTGGGGAGGGCCCGCGCCTTGGCCCTCTTCTCCGGAGCAGTGAGCGCTCAGTCGCCTCCTGCCTGCACCCGCCCCTCTGAGTTACCAGCTGTTTGCCAGGCACTGAGCTCCTCCCCTCTGTGTGGACTGCGGCCTGGTGCTCCTGGGAGCTGGGAGGAGTGGGTGCCGGCCTCAGGGTTAGCTTGAGGGGTGGCCCTGGAGGAGTCCGTTCAACACCAAAGCCTTTACTTCCTCGTGTAACACGGGGACTCAATTCTGGTTTCCAAATGTTTGTATTTAACAACAAAACCCTTTTTTCCCCCAAAAGCAATGTGGACCAATGTAATGAATGACAGGAGGGCGGAGCAGAACTCCTGTGGGGAAGGTGGGTTGGGACAGAAGATCCCCCTTCCAAAAATCAAACAAGCCAGTCAGTGTCGAGCTGCATAGAAAGGAGAGGGAGACCGGTGTCGCAGTGACTCATGCCTGTAATCCCGGCACTTTGAGAGGCTGATGCAGGTGGATGGCTTGAGCCCAGGAGTTTGAAACCACCCTGGCCAACATAGCGAGACCCCGTCTCTACTAAAGATACAACGATTATCTGGGCGGGATGGTTCATGCCTGTAGTCCCAGCTGCTCTAGGGGCTGAAGTGGGAGGATTGTTTGAGCCCACGAATTGGAGACCAGCCTTGGCAACCTGGTGAGACTCCTGTCCCTACAAAACAAACAAAAAAATTAGCCGGTACTGGTGGCGCATGCCTGTGGTCCCTGCTACTGTGGTGGCTGAGGTGGGAGAATCACCTGAGCCGGGGAGGTAGAGGCTGCAGCAAACTGTGGTTGCTCCACTGCAGTCCAGTCTGGGTGACAGTAAGACCCTGTCGCAGAAAAACAGAACAGGAGAGGGGAAGCTTACTGGTTTACCTAACCGGAAACGAGGTAAGGAGAGCTTCAGCCGCAGAATCTGGGCATTGAAACTGCCCGTGACCATTGTTTCTCTGCCTCACGGCTGTGCCCTGGCCTGGCTCTCCAGCACCCACAGGCAGCCGCCTCCTCCTGGAAGCCATCAGTAGTTTCAGGTTACATCCTAGTCTTTTGGACACCCCAGTGGGAAAATACCTTCTAGTTTTTCCCTGATGGTTTTGGAACTGGCTTGGGAAACATGCCACCTCTGTCACTTCGTCCAGAGGGTGGACTCCATGAGTGCACCCTCCCCAGCCTCGTGGGCTCCCGGGAGAGCCAGGACAGACAGTGGCCTGTGGGGGCCCATGGCCTTGAGGGCCCAGAGGCCGGCTTGGCCTTCATCTCCAGCCACAGGGAGCTGGGGCAGGTGCATAACCCAAAGGGCAGCACCAGTGTGGACATGAGGGCTTGAGGCCTGGGAAGGCTGCAGGGCCTGTGGTCAGCGGCTGGGGAGCTGCAGAGCTGGTGCCACTTGGCCTTCCCACAGCAGGCCAGCAGGATGGCGGGGCACGGAGAGGGAAGTCGGGGGAGCACTGGGCGGCATGAACCAGCACATGTCCCTCGGCAATGCCGGTGGTGATGGCGGCCCGCAGTCAGTCCCTGTCCACTGAGCGCTGGCTTCACGTGCTGAGGGCCTTCTTGCCACATCTCACACCATCCTCACCCCACTCCACAGAGGAAACAAGTTTCGGCAAGGCCAGAGGCCTGCCTGGATACCCAGGTTTCCACCCTCAGCAGCTGCGCTCCAGGTCTCCACGGCTGAGCTGATGCTACTTTCCTACCCACAGGGGCCGAGCCAACCCCCAGCTGGGAGCACGTCCTCTTCACTGCCTGTCACAACCGGCACCTGCAGCTGCAGCCCCCCCACCGCAGGCTGCACTCGTGGGCAGACGATTGGAAGGCCATTCTGGACAGCAAGCGGCCCCGCTGAGCTGAGCTGAGCTGGACTGTGCTTCGTGGGGCTCCCGGCTGGGGGCCTGTAAGGCCCATGCACTGGCCTGGGGGTCCCTCCCAGACTCCGGGAGCCCATGACCTCCTGCTGCATGTCCCTTCCCTTCCCCAGCCCTGCCAGGCCTTAACCTGATCTCGGGGCAGGGCTGGGCCCTCTGGGCCCTTGGTCACAGACACGTGGTCCCAGGCCATTGAGCCTGACCTCAGGCAGCAGGCTACAAGCTGCTAGGAGCTGGGGGGCTCAGGACGGGGAGGAGTTGAGGCCACTGTTCAGGGGGCTGGCGGCCCTCTCCCTAGCAAATTCTCTAAGGCGGCGGGGGGGTTCCCTTTTCCTGGGTCTGCAGCCATCAGCAAGGAGGGCCAGGAAGCTGGCGACCAAGGTGCTTCCAGGTGGGGACGAGCCCCTCATGGTCTCAGCTATGGCACCCCTTATTCCAGCGGCCCCGCCCCACCTGCTCGCCCCACGCGATGCTGTGTATTCAGCAAACACTCACTAGGTGACAGCGGCCACCAGGCTCTGTGCTGGGGGACGATACCGGCCCTGGCCTCAACCAGCTCAGAGGTTTCTCGTACCTCTGTCCCCAGGGTCCCACTCAGGGCCCAGCAGAGAGTCCATAGGCTTGAACATGTGTTGAATGCATGAAAAATAAATGCTGTTCACGTGTGTAGCTCGGGGCTGTGGCCTGCCCCCAGGTCCTCTGGCGTCTGCCCTCCTGAGGACCGAGCTTCAAGTCTTGTGTCTGGGGGTTCCACTGAAGACAGGTGGAGGAAGGCATGACTTCAGCCCCTGCCTCAAAGGCTGGGCCCTAGCGGGGGTCCTCTCAGGCCACCCACCCACTCTGGTGGGTGAGGCTTAGGAAATGGGCCCTGGGCACTCGGTCCCTCTCTCTAGTGCCTCCTTCCCACACCTGCCCCAGTGCCCAGAGCTGGGTCCCCGATCCTCTGCTCTTCTCCCAAGGCCAAGTTTCTGTGGGATTGCAGGAGCCCTGGGGGGAAGGCTGGTGTCAGAGCCTCAGCTTCTGTTCCTTTTCACCCACTGGGGAGTGACAGCTTGAACCAGGTACCTCCCCACTGCCCTCTGGAGAGGTTTTGGGGCTGCTTTCTGTCCTTATGCCCTTCCCTTACTGTTCTGGCCACACTCCTATCAAGGCCCTTGAAGGGAACAGGGGTTTTCCATGCCCCTAACCTACCCCAGCTCTGGGCCATACTGGCAGGCCCTTCTGCCTTAATGTGACAGAGACGCTTTGGGCTGCCCTGGAGTCAGGGCCAGATAGGAGAGAAGACAAGGGGAGGTGCCCATGGCTCAAAGCTGGCTGAGCTTTTGGATGTTCCTGTTCTTACAGTCTCAGGAGCTTGGGCTCACCCACCTTAGTGAGGAAGGACTCGTCCAGGCACCATCACCCAGCTTAGGGAGGGAGGACTCCTCCAGGGTTCCATCACCCCAGATTAGGGAGTGAGGACTCCTCTAGGCACCATCACCCAGCTTAGGGAGGGAGGACTCCTCCAGAGTTCCATCAACCCAGATTAGGGAGGGAGGACTCCTCTAGGCACCATCACTCAGCTTAGGGAGGGAGGACTCCTCCAGGCTCCATCATCCAGTTTAGGGAGGGAGGACTCCAACAGGCTCCATCACCCAGCTTAGGGAGGGAGGACTCCTCCAGGATTCCATCACCCCAGATTAGGGAGGAAGGACTCCTCTAGGCTTGGCCAAAGGCAGATCTCCATGGCGCCCCCACCCCCCACCCACTGAACTGACATTTTTCTTTAGGGTGAAGGGGAGAGGCTGGACCAGGAATATATTTGGGGTTGCATCACATGATCTCAAAGTACCTGGTCCAGGCAGGGTGATGGCTGGAGGAGTCCTGGCCATCTTGCCACATGGCTCTGGAAGGAAAGGTGACCTGGGGTGCTGGCTCCCCAGCTACTCCTGAGCCCCCTGACTCTTCCTGCTGTCTGAGGCCTCACCCGGGAGGCTCTGAAAGTCCCTCCTCTTGAAGGGCCAGGTGAATGTGTGACGTTTATCTCCTTTCTTGTCCCCGGGGGGCCTGTCCACCTGCTCCACGCCCTCTGTCCTGGGAGGGACTACCCCACCAAGAGGTTCAAAAGACTCGAGTCACAGGGACTCTCCCGGGCCAGCCACACCCTGAAAACTTTGTGACTATAACTTGGGGTGCAGAAAGCAGCTTGGCTTGTACCTATCCTGGGGCCCTTCTGCTGGGGACAGAAACTCAATCCTCTGTAGGTTTTCTCAGCCGTGTTCGGGTTTCTCCCTCCCTCCTCCCGCCCAGGCAGAACCCCTGCCTGGGGGCTGACTTGCTGCAGGGGTGTGAGTCACGTTGCTGAGAGCGGTGTTCACGGACCCCTAGGGAGCTTCGGAGGGGCACTGAGATCTTCTGTCCACAGAGGGGAGCAGGGCCTGGCGGGGTCACTCCCTCCTGCCTCTTGCTGTGTGCCCTCTGCCAGGGGATCTTCCTTGAGTTCAGGGCAGGGCTGGGCAGTCTCTGTCCGCTCCTAACCAAGTGTTCGCAAGAATAATACGCTCTGATTCTTTCAGGAGACGGACTCTTCCGAAACCTTTTCTTTTAGACTGATAATTACCATCAGTTTTAAAAGCCAGTTGAGGAACTCCATTTTCCAAATTACCACATTTGCTCTCAGCTATCATCACTCACCCGAGGTGGGCAGCTGCTTCAGCCACATAATTTATTTAAAGAAGAAAAATCATTGCAGGGGCAAAAATCCTTCGGAGTATGGCCCCACCTGATGGATGCCTCAAAGCAACTTGCTGTGACGGTGACAGGTGCTTTGAGGGGCAGCTGAGGGACTGCCGAGGCACTGCAGGGCGGCAGGAGGAGACCCCGAGGGCTTCAGGTCCGGGCACGGTCCCCCAGGTGGAAAAGCGGGGCAAGCCCCTGGCTGAGGCCCCTGCAGAGGCCCAGGCCTGGGGGGAGCTTGCCAAGGTGAAAATATGAAGCAGGCGTGGGCGAGTGAGTTGCTGTCTGCACTCAGATGCTCAGCCAGCCGCTGAGTCCTCATTGCACTGGGAAGGGCAGGACACCCACAGCAGCTGATGACCTAGGCCAGGACCCCAAATTCATTATCATGTCAACATTCTCCTGATTGAGGCCGGGTGTGGTGGCCCACGCCTGTAATCCCAGCACTTTGGGAGGCCAAGGCAGATGGATCAGTTATGGCCAGGAGTTTGAGACTAGCCTGGCCAATACAGTGAAACACTATCTCTACTAAAAACACAAAAATTAGCAGGGTATGGTGGCAGGCGCCTGTAATCCAAGCTACTCAAGTGGCTGAGGCAGGAGACTCGCTTGAACCTGGGAGGCAGAGGTTGCAGTGAGCCAAGATCAGGGCACTGCACTCCAGCCTGAGTGACAGAGCAAGACTCCATCTCAAAAAATAAAAATTTCCTGATTGAAATGAAGGTAACTTTCTTGGAAGCTTGGGAAGCATGTGTTTTGCATCAGAACCAGTTTGTGAAGCCCAGGAAAGAAAATTCACCCCGGATAGGAGAGCTAGGCCTGGTTCTGCCCCATGGCACGTCAGCTCTGTCCCTCCCTTACCCACAGGGCTGGCCTCTCAGTGGCTCAGCTCTCAGTGGAAGTTGTGATTCATTTGAAAATGTTGGAAAGATTCAGAGCGTTAGGACCAAAGCCCCTGGAAGGGGCAACATCCCCCAGGTGGAGAGGGCGCTGGGAGAGCAGGTGTGTGGAGCAGGTAGGAGACCCAGCTGCACGCTCAGCTGTGTGGGGAACGTGCCCCTGCTTCTCCTCCTGCCACAGGGTGCAGGCATCTGACTCCCCGACTTGCTCTTCAGCATTGGGGCCTCCAGCAGCAGTGCCTTGTCCTTGTCCCCATGCTCCTCCCCCTTGGCCCTTCATCCCTGTCCGTACAGAGCATCCTCCTGTCCTTGGGGAGGGGCCACTGCTGCCTGGCCTTGCCCCCACCCAAGTTCCGCGCCGCTTCCCCACTGCAGCCCCTACCTAACTTGGGTGAGGTCCTTGATGTCCTGCCACCCCCACCTCTCCCTGGCCCCCTTCCAGGTTCCAGAATTCCACTTGCCTATGTCAGAAACCCAGCTCAAACCCACCCATGCACAAAGCTTGTGGGCCTGGGAGGCCCAGGGCATGCTTACCCCCAGGGGTCACACAGGCTGACCAGTGCTTTCTCTGCTTTCTCGTCCTTCCTGTTCTCTTACTGCCCTATCTACCTCTGCTTCCTGGCCTGTGGACCCTCCCAGGAGGGTGGATCAGCTGGTACAACCAACCCATGCTCTGAGCGAGCAGCCAAGCTCCAGCCCACAGTGGTGGCAGATGATGGTGCAGGAAGGGCTCAGAAATCGTGAGGGGTGGTGGTGGTAAACCCAGCAGCAGAGCCTATGATGGGTGCGGTGACGCCTCACAGCCAGGCTCGGGGCAGGTGGCCTACTCTGAAGTCACTGTAAGCAGAACAGCCTTCGCACCGGGACATGCAGGTGTATAACAGAGCCGGGCCCAGGCCGGGGATGATCCATGTTGCAGGGGCTCTGGCCGAGCCTTGGCCATTGCCCTGGAGGACAGGCATGGGAGCAGTCTCACCAGATGAAGTTTACTTCCAGTGTTTGGGTCTAAACCCCCCAAATGCACACATGGGCTGGAAGTGTGGCCTGCTGGCTTCAGGCAACAGAGACTGCTGTGTGGTATTGAGGCAGGGCCTGCCCTGCATCCCCTGCACCGAGGGGGGCACCAGCAGCACTTTCCAGCCCTCGGGTTCCATCACATGCTCTTCTTACATGGGCTGCTGGGGGAGTCACAGGGGGGTCACGTGGCTGTAAAATGTGTCCTCATGGCCAGGCACGGTGGCTCACACCTGTAATCTCAGCACTTTGGTAGGCTGAGGTGGGTGGGTCACAAGGTCAGGAGTTTGAGATCAGCCTGGCCAACTTGGTGAGACCCCATCTCTACTAAAAATACAAAAAATTAGCCAGGTGTGGTGGCAGATGCCCGTAATCCCAGCTACTTATTTGGGAGGCTGAGGCAGAGAATTGCTTGAACCCGGGAAGCGGAGGTTGCAGCGAGCTGTGATGGTGCTTGTTGCACTCCAGCCTGGGTGACAGAGCAAGACTCTGTCTCAAAAAAAAAAGTGTCTTAATTCATGGGGGCCTCCAATGCTGAGTGAGGGAGGGAGGCCTGGGGCAGCCCAGCCGGGCAGGGAAGCTTGGCAGTCGGAGCAGCAGCCCAGGGTGGAGGAAGGATGACCGCCCCCCCCAACTCCCTTCCCACGTAGACCTCCGTGCTCTGCGTCTGCGCCTGAGCCTCAGTGGGGGTGTTTTTTAAATGCAAAATGGACATTTTAAGGGCATCTCTCAGAGTGCCCAGCGTATAGACACGGTTCAAAAGATGGCAGCCGGGATGCAGATGGAGTCTTCTCGGCTGGCCTCGGCTTTAGGGCAGAAAGACCATGGGGTTTCTTCAGTTTTCTGGGTCAGAGTTTCCCATTCGTTGGGGCCCGATCCAGCATCACTACGACAATAGCTGTTTCTTTAGAGCTTACTCTGTCCCGCCCATGATCAGCACATTTCACGGCCATGGAGCCACCCTCTGGAGCAGTTCATGGTTGGGGATGGCGCCATGGTTGGGGATGGTGCCATCTCTGCACGGCCAGGCCTGCTGGGGCTGTCCTAGGTGGTGGCTGTGCTGGGCTGCGCTTGTAGCCTCCTGGCACTGTCCTCTGGCCTAGCATTCTCTTGGGGCCCAGGTGTTCCTGGGTAAAGCAGGGCCCAGGTTGGGAGCTGGGCCTCCATCTGAAGGGGGTTCTAGGTGCTCAGCTTGCAGCAAAACCACAGGACAGGCAGAAAGGGTCAGGCCAGAGCAGGCCAATTGTTAGAGGCCAGAGGGGCAGGCCCAGCCACTGAGGTGGCCTTGGGGAGGGTGAAGAGGGGATGGGAGCGAATTAATGTTCTGCCGTATGACTGGCCTGGCACTTACATATGCAATGGAGACAGCACTTTGTAGACAACTCCCATTGCCCCAGTTTTCTTCCCTGTCAGGCATGCCAATCAGGCCAGGTGATGACCCCGCCACCCCTTGGGAAGCTAGGGCAGGTGCTATCCAGGACAGGAAGTTCAGGGGGTAGGGAGGAAGATGACCTAGGGTAAGGTGCCACTAGACTGAAATCTGCCTCTGGTCCTGGATGGGAGGAGAGCCTTGGAAGGGCCACGCTGCTGGAAGATGAGTCAGGGCCCTGGGAAGTGACCCCCATTTGTCTTGGTTCAATAGTAGGTGTTTGTGTTGGGGGGTATGAGCAAGCGAACAGGAACCCCACAGAAACCCTGGCTGATGAGGGGCTGCTTCTGCGTGGCATGGGAGAGGCTGAGCAGGTGGGCCTCAGGTAGGGCCCCAAGGCCCCCTGCTCTCCCTCGGCCCGGAAAGGAAAAACTCAGGGATCCTAAGGGCTCATGGAGGAATCACGGCCAAGAACGCTGGTGGGCAACTGCCTGCTTGGTGAAGTGAGCTGGGACTGACGGTTGCAGAGGCCATGCAGTCTGGGGTGAGATGTGAGCTGCGGCCGGACCTGAGGGGCTCAGAGCACCCGTGGAGCCAGGCAGGACCTCACTGGCAGGCCCCTCGCTGCTCCCAAGTTTTGTCTCCCAAGATTTTAGTCTCTACTAAAAATACAAAAATTAGCCAGGCATGGTGGTGTGCACCTGTAATCCCAGCTACTCAGGAGGCTGAGGGAGGAGAATCGCTTGAACCCAGGAGGCAGAGGCAGCAGTGAGCCAAGACTGCACCACTGTTCTCCAGCCTGGGTTACAGAGCAAGACTGTCTAAAAAAAAAAAAAGAAAGAAAGAAAGGGCTGAAGGAAATAGGGGCATTTATTCCAGAATGTTGCTGCTTGATTGGGGAAACTGACTTCCTCTGTAAAGCAAGGCAGTGGGCTCAGTGGTGGGAGTCCCAAACGGGGAAAAGGGGCCTTCCACGGGAACTTAGAGTCCTTCCAGGGGCATTGTCCTGGTGTGGCCACCAGGTGGCAGCACAGTCCCCTTCAAAAGATGACACCGGTGCTTATGATGGGGGTGCATGGGCACAGGCCGCTGCGGGGAAAGAAGCGGGAAGGGCCCCATTCTCTATGTGTTCTTCTTGCCCTCCTGGGCCAGCTCTTCTTCCCCTTCCCCTCCGGGCTGCTGTGGACAAGTGCCTGATAGGCCCAGGGCTCCAGTGAGGACCCATGAGCAGCCTGCCCGGTCAAGGGGCTCATCCTTGGCCAGCAGAAACCTTGTCTCCAGCCATAAACTGCAAGCACCCACCACCAGCAAGACCTTAAGGAGGCCGGAAGAGGAAAGCTGCTCTGCTTCCAAGTCAGGGCTCTGCAGGGTGCAGCCGGCCTTGGGCTGCACCTCCCGCCCACTCACAGCTCCCTGTTATGTTGGGGATGAAGTGGGGTCTCCTTAGCTTAGCACTGAGGGAAGACCCTTCAGGACCTGGCCCTCCCATCTCCCCACTCTGGGCCCCTGGGGCTCCTTGCAGGCCTCTCACCTGCACCTTCGCACCTGCTGCTCACCTGTCTTTACCGGCGCTTTCTTCACTAGCCCTGGCTCTCAGTTCCCTGCAGCGGGGAGTCCGTGTGGGCTGTGTCGGCAACAGCTTTTGCAGTGTTGCCTTTATCCAGAGCTGCCCAGGCCTGGGGGCTAGGCTGAGGGTCCCTGTGGCTTTGGAGAGGGAGAGGCTGGCTCTCCGCGAGCACAGTCCAAAACAGAGTCGTCTTTTCCTCTGGGCTTCACAGACCCTAAGCCACATTATGCCAGGGCTGCCACAAGATGACGCTTAAGGACAGAATACATACAAATAGTAAACAAATCGTCTGTCCAGGAATCGTCTCTGCCTTGTTGGCAATTTGGGTAAAATTGCCAAAAAAAAGTCCTTGATCAGATTTGGCAAAGCTGGTTTGTACCCACAGGTTGGGGGCTAAAGGAACCCAGCAATAATCAGTCTCCTTAAAATGTAGAGAGAAGCTGGGCTGAGGAGATGCAGCCTGTGCTGCAAAGAGGCTGTGGGCAGAAATCCTGTATTCTCACCTGGTTTTTTGCTGACGCCTGGCGGTTTCGGCTCTGGAGAGTGATCAGGCAGTGGTGTGGGGCTGCAGTTTACACAAACGGCCACTGGATGGCACCAGAGGACCAGCTCTAGATGCTCAGGTCCTCACTGCTTCCCTGGAGGGGCCTCCCTTGGAGCCTGCAGTCACCACCCCACCACACCTGCCCCATGTTCTGGTCCCACAGGGGTGTTCCTAATGACCAGCATCTCTTTCTGACCCCAGGCACGTTGAAGCTCCTGTGGGCAGGCCCTGGGGACCTCAGTCACTTGGTTGACGGAGGAGTAAGATGAATTGCCTGAGCTGTGACTTCATCTGAAAGAGCAAAGTGCTGTGGGCATTCCCAGCTCCAGAGACAGACTGAGGGGTGGCTGGGGTCTTGCAAGGGCCTGGCTAGGAGAAAGGCAGGTGCTGAAAGACATCCACGCGTTCCTGTTCTCGTGGGAGCTTCCGTCTGCTGTGGGCCTCTCCCATGGTGCCAACACTGGGCGCCCACACACATCAGAGGTTGCCAACTGGCAGCCCTCAGAAGCGCTTTGGTGGCCCACTATTTTTTCATGGTACCTTTATATTCTCTACTGCAAGCCCTCAGGAGCTGGGCACAGACGGCTGGGCTGCTGGGGCAGTAACTAAACATCCTGCCCCAGGCTTCAGTCCCCAGCCCTCTTGGACCCAGCCCTGGTCACAGGTTTGTCACCTCCTGGCCCCCTATGACGTTTGAATCCCTGACTTCTGCCTAAACAAAGCAGACGATGGTTTTCCCCCAACAGTCCCACACCTTGCCTTGCTCTGTCCTTCCTGCTTCCCCCACCTCCACACTGAATCTTTTCCTTCCCTCCCCACTTATTTGAAGCCTGTTCTTCCTTGAAGGCCCTGCCCACCTCTTCCTTCCTCCAAAAGGTCCCAGATGGCTCCAGCCCCTGCCTCCCCAACACTGTGGTCTCTCTCTTTTGTCTGTGCAGCACTTGCTGCCTAAACCACTGACTGCAAACAGAGAGATGCTAGGGGAGGAGTTGAGTCCCTAGAGCGGCAGACAGGGGGAAAGGGGGGATCCTACAGGTACTGAGCAGATGCCGGACGCCTCATGAATACTCCCAGTGAGGATGAAGTAAGGTCCAAATATACTTTTTTTTTTTTTTTTGAGACGGAGTTTCGCTTTGTTACCCAGGCTGGAGTTCAGTGGCACAATCTTGGCTCACTGAAAGCTCCGCCCCTCAAGTTCAAGCAATTCCCCTGCCTCAGCCTCCTGAGTAGCTGGGACTACAGGCGTGAGCCACCATGCCCAGCTAATTTTTGTATTTTTAGCAGAGACAGTGTTTCACCATGTTGGCCAGGCTGGTCTTGAAATCCTGACCTCAGATAATTCGCCCATCTCGGCCTCTCAAAGTACTGGGATTACAGGTTTGAGCTACAGCCCCCGACCCACATAGATGCTGAATTCTGTGAAGAGTCGTGCTAAGAAGGTGCTGCCCAGGCTCAGCTCAACTCCAGAGCTGATGCCCAGCACCTCAGGCTACAGAGATTAAGAAACTCAGAGGCATGCCACAAATAGAAGGGGATGGAGTGGCAGGCCGACTCACACTCCCCCCCACCATTGTCCCAAATCCTCTAAGGGGACAGAAATGTTTTTAAAATTCACAACTACATTGGAAAAAAATGGTGCCCTCGGTTGACCATACACTATGCTGAAGGCCTTAAAGGTAGAAGGCTGGGGCCCAGGGTGGGAGAGGGTGGCTGCTGCAAAAGGTCGGGGGTGTTATAGGCCCCTGGGCCCTGATGGGATGATTGTTTAAGGTGCTCAGTAGGAGCCACAAGTAATTAAACCCTCTTCGTGACCACACACACACACACACACGCACACACACACCTGGGCCAAGCAGAGAACACAGGCATCTGTGTTTCGCGGAGTAGTCATCAGAAGTAATATGAGTGCAGGGCTTGAAGGGGCAGGCACTGTCCTGGAAGGCTGCTGAGTCCAGGGAGAATGGAGGCCCCATGCACAGAACATTAGGTAGTGGCTGGGGTGCATTCTCCTACCCCTCAAGTGGGGTAAGCTGTGGGAGAGAGCTGTGATGCTTGCAGGCTGGCTAACTGTGAGCTTCAGACACAGAGATGAGCCCTCAAATGACAGGCAGCAAACCCCTCAATGAGAGAATTGACACCCAAGGAAAGGGAGTTAATGCACCAGAATGAGGATTTAGAAAGGTGTAGTCAGTATCCCTGGAGAGATGTGATACGATATTGGATTCCCCAGAAAGATCAAATAGAGAATCTAGAAAGTTAAAATCTGGTCATGGACGCTGGGTGTGGTGGCTCACGCCTGTAATCCCAGCATTTTGAGAGGCTGAGGCAGGTGGATCACAAGGTCAGGAGTTCGAGACCAGCCAGGCCAACATGGTGAAACCCCGTCTCTACTAAAAATACAAAAATTAGCCAGGCCGTGGTGGCCTGCACTTGTAATCCCAGCTACCCAAGAGGCTGAGGCAGAAGAATCGCTTGAATCCAGGAAGCAGAGGTTGCAGTGAGCTGAGATCACACCATTGCACTCCAGCCTGGGTAACAGAGTGAGACTCCATCTCAAAAAAAAAAAAAATCTGGTCATTGAAAACTTCATAAATGGACTGAATAACAGAATGGACACAGCTGAAGAGCAAAGAAATGAGTGAGAGATTGAGCTGAGGACTTCTAGAATGCAGCATGAAAGGACACAGAGATGGAAAGCACAGAATAAAAGTTAGGAGACACGAAGGACAGAGTCAAAGTTTCATTTTCTGGTCCCCAAAGACACAACCAAAAGAATGCAGGGAAATAAATTTTCCAGAGCTGAGATTGGCAACATCCCAAGAGCTCTGCCAGTGCCTGTCAGGATGAATGAAGAGAGAGCCTCTACTGGACAGGCATGTTGGAATTTCAGAACGCTGGGGATAAAAAAGATTCTAAATATTTCAGGCTGAAAACAGACAACTTGCAAAAGAATGGAATACAGGAAGCCAGAAAATAAAACAACCAAGTAATTATCTTTAAAACCTGAAAAAAAGTAATTTCTAACAGAATTCTAAATGCAGCCAAATACAAGGATAAAAACTCATGCTGAGATATGAAATGGCTAAGATGTTTAGCATTGATAAATTCCTTTTTGAAAAAAGTATTAAATTATGTGCCCTAATAGGGCAAGAAGAAAAAGTAATCCAAGAAATGGAGGCTGAGTGTGGTAGCCCACATCTGTAATCCCAGCACTTTGGGAGGCCAAGGCAGGAGGATTGCTTGAGGCCAGGAGTTTGAAACTAGCCTGGGAATCCTAGTGAAACCCCATGTCTACAAAAGGTAGAAAAATTAACTGGGCATGGTGGTGCTTGCCTGTAGTCCCAGCAACTTGGGAGGTTTAGGTGGGAGGATCACTTGAGCCTAAGAGTTTGAAGTTCCAGTGAGCTGTGATTGCACCACTGTACTCCAGCCTAGGTGACAGAGGAAGACCCTGTCACAAAAAAGAAGTGGAATATAAGAGACAGTGAGGAACAAATAAACCAATAAAACTTATTAAATTTTTAATAAGTGTTGATTGCTTGAAAATTAATAACAATCTGCAACTAAAATATTAGATATTAGTTAAAGGATTGAGGTGTTTATGGAGCAGTAGAGAGTAAATGTGTGCTAAAGCACTTGTCTTGATAAAGGGTAGATATAGATTATGATTAATTATAGCTATTTATAGAACAAAGTTAAATAGTATGTGAAAATGTAAAGGAAATCTCCAGAGAAATAGAAGGAGAATGTGTAACTTATAAACTAGTAGAGGGAAAAACTGAAATGAGAAAAAATGAAGTCAATCTAACAAATATCAGGAAAGATACAAAAAACAAAACATAGGAAATAGAAAATAAAAACTTATATAAAAGGAATAAGTTCAAACATTTCAATACTCACATACAATAAATGTGAATGGGTTAAATTCGCCTATTCAGGAGTCTCCCTAGACCAAAAAGAAAAGAAATCCTGCCTTCAGAAAACACATATAAATCCTAATGACCCAGGAAGGTTCTAAACAGGAGAGTAGAAAAAGATATAATTTTTTTTTAATGTCATCTAGTTTATTCAACCAAAAATGGAGAGAGAAGGAAAGAATTGAAACAAACAAATGAAAGAAAGCAGTTCTTAAGACTAGCAGTAAATAAATTTGTACAACAATTCAGTCTGTATAATATGATGAAATAAATCTACATCTTTTCTTATTTTGGTGCTTTGAATTACACATACAAACGACAATTACAGGGACTTGTTCACAAAGCACGTAGGCCTGGAAAAGGGCTCTCTGAAACCTTCAATGGCAATTGGTGAATGGTAACACTGATTGCCCACAACTTGTATTTCCTTTGCAGAGGCCAACAGCTTTGAACGAATGATTCGCCTACCACATTTTTCTTTTTCTTTTTATTCTTTTAATGCAGCAAACAACTGTGGCCAGTGACAGGAAAGAAAACTGGCAGTTTGTCCATTTGAATATCAGACCTAGTTTCTTCTTAATTTCCACACTCTGTTTCCCCCATATTCCTTAAACTTCTTGGCATCCTTCATGCCTTACAGCTACCCAGATGCAATAAAGTCTTCCTCAAATGTACAGTATTTCTTACAATATAAGTTATATGTAATGTTCAGCATTTTTTTTTCACAGCACTAGAGACCCTGTTAAATAGGGGATATGAGTCAGAATGGCTTATTCACAGATGGGGTCCAGATTCAGTGGTTGGAACACAGACACCACAGTGAGCTCCTCTGCAAAGTGGCAACATAAATTCACTTTCTGCCTTCAAAACCATATATCCATCGCGTTAGGCTTCATGATACCGCTCCTGCGCCAATGCAAGTCAAGGTGGGCTGCAGGGCTCTCTCTGGGGCCCTGGGAGCCTCGAGCAGGGCTCTAACTCATGGCAGTAATCATACTGGAGGGAGGGTGAGGTCCGAAGGACAGGCGGGAGGGCGGGTGCCTTGGCGTGGGCGTGGCCGGCATGTGGCTGGAGTGGCTGAAGGACGAGATGTGGTTCAGGGAGGACATGTGTCTGGAGAGGGTGGCCGGGTTAAACGAGCTGTTCTTGGGGAAGTCCTCCAGCGAGTCATGCACTTTTTTGCACTTTTTGGATTTGCTGGACGTTTTTCGGTTTCTGGTCTGCTGCCTTCCTTCTTCATAGTCAGGGGTCTGTTAATATTGTACAGCTTGTAGTAGAGCCCACAGGCATTGCAGACGGGGTCCCCGTTGGCGTTCTTCCTCCAGAGCGTGGTTGTGGTGGTCTGACAGTTCGCACAGGATGTTCCTGCCCTCCTAGCTGCTGACAGCCTTCGCTTGGGCTTGATGAGGGGCGGGTTTTGTCCGTTCATTTTGTGGTGGAGCCCGCAGGCGTTGCACAGGTAGTGCCCTGGGCCGTCTCGCCGCCACAGTGGGGTGGAGGTTGCCCCGCAGTTCACACACCCCCTGCCTTCTGCGCTGGACCAGGCCTTGGGCCTGGACTTGCATCCCAAGCCCATGTGGGAGCCGCCCAGCAGGCTGGCTGCTTGGGGGGAAGAGTCCGGAGCTGTACTCAGGCACGTAGGGCGGGTAGGTGGTGATGGGGTGGGGGGCTGATGAAGAGGCGCCCCCTAGGGCAGTCATGCTGCCACGGGAATGCGAGGACTCCAGCTTCATGCTGTCAGGCAGTGGCACCAGGTGCTTGAGGCACTTTCTCATCCTGCCAGGCCGAGCTGGCTGAGCCCGGGGTGGACAGCGACGGGTCTGGGGAGACGTCCTTCGGTGGGGTGGGCGGGAAGGTGAAGAGGTGCAGGCTGGCGTGGCCCCCCAACCGGGAGGAGGATGAGGCTGGGCTGTAGACGGAGGGGGCCCCGGGGAGCCGTGGTGAATGGACGTCTTGGAGAAGGGGCTGAGGTTCCAGCGGGAGGCGGTGCGGTGGCTGCCCAGGGCTTTCCTGCCATCCAGCCAGGGCAGAGACCCGTGAAGCAGAGGCGGGCGGCACACCTTGCTCCCGTGGTGAGTCGGAGGGTACCTGTGCACCGTGGCCCTGACCGAATTTCCCTAGTAGGGAGGGACATGGTTGCCATGGCCATCGATGTTAACAAGCACATCCACCTCCTCTGGCAGCTGGTACTGCACCAGGTCCATGCAGCAGTGGCCGAGGCCCGGGTGGTGCGTGTCCGGGTGCAGCCCGTGGAGCACAGCGGGGTGGCGGTGGCTCACCAAGCGCCGCGGTCCGACGTCACCTCCATGGCCTCAGCTGGGCCCAGAACCCACGCGCAGAGAGGGAGGGCGGTCGGCCTGGGATGTCAGGGGGCTCCTGCCATCGGAGGGTCCGGAGTTGTCGAATGATTTGCTTTCGGTCGGGGGATGGGAAGGCTGGGAAGGAAAGGCAAGCAAAGGAGAGGGTTTTTACAAAATAATCTTGGAGGGGTCGTTTAGCAAAGAGAAGAAGGGGAAGGCAAAAATCCAAAAACTGGGTACAGCAGAATAAAAGAGGACTAGGTGGTAAAAGGGGGCGTCGACTCTGGAATTCTGCGAGCCGGGTTCCTCTGCACCGGGGTCCTCAGCCGCTCCGAGGCTGACTCCCTCCTCGGGTCACCTGGGTAGCGAAGAGCAGAGAGGAGGAGGCGGCGGCCTGCGATCTGCTCGGTCAGATTTCGTGGCTCGCTCTCGCTCGAAAAAGATGTAATTTTTAAAATTCTAACAGAAAGCTTTTGGTGAACATACATCAATATGAGACAAAATAGAGCTCAAAGCAAAAACTTTATTTAAAAAGGAAATTTGAATTCACTTTGCTGAGAGACAATATACCAGCAAAATAAAAATTATGAAATCTTATGCCCTTATCATAGTTTCAAAATATTTAACACAAAAACTCATAGAACTATAAAGAGAAATGGACAATTTTATAATTGGAGTGAGAGATCTTAATATGCTTTACTCAGAAATTGGCAGATGTAATACAATTTCTTTTTTTTTTTTTTTTTCTTTTTTGAGATGGAGCCTCACTCTGTTGCCCAGGCTAGAGTGCAGTGCCTTGAATTTGATCACTGCAACCTCTGCCCCGGCTCAAGCAATTCTCCTGCCTCAGCCTCCCAAGTAGCTGGAATTACAGGTGCTCACCACCATGCCCAGCTAATTTTTGTATTTTTAGTCGAGATGGGGTTTCTCCATGTTGGCCAGGTTGGTCTCAATCTCTTGACCTCGTGATCTGCCTGCCTCAGACTCCCAAAGTGCTGGGATTACAGGTGTGAACCACTGTGCCCGGCCACTATTTCTTTTCTGAACTGTTTAAATCTATATAGGTCCTAGTGGTTTTTTGTCTAGGGAGACTCCTGAATAGGTGAATTTAACCCATTCACATTTATTACATGTGATTGTTGAAATGTTTGAACTTACTCCTTTTATGTAAGTTTTTGTTTCCTACTTCCCATGTTTCTTTTTTTTCCTGATATTTGTTGGGTTGATTTCATTTTTTCAATTTCAGTTTTCTCTCTAATAGTTTACAAGTTATACATTCTATTTCTATTTTTATGGAGATTTCCCTTAACATTTCCCTCCCTCCCTCCCTCCCTCCCTCCCTTCCTTCCTTCCTTCCTTCCTTCCTTTCTTCCTTCCTTCCTTCCCCCCTTTTCTTTCTTTCTTTTTTCCTTCCTTCCTTTTTTTCTCTTTCTTCTCTCTCTTTCTCTTTTTCTTTTTCTTTTTAGATGGAGGTTTGCTCTTGTCTCCCAGGCTGGAGTACAGTGTTGTGATCTCGGCTCACTGCAATCTCTGCCTCCAGCTTTGAGCAATTCTCCTACCTCAGCCCCCTGAGTACCTGGAACTGAGCCCCACCATGCCCGGCTAATTTTTTGTATTTTTAGTAGAGATGGGGGTTCACCATGTTAGCCAGGCTGGTCTCGAACTCCTGACTCCAAGTGATCCACCACCTCAGCCTCCCAAAGTACTGGGATTACAGGTGTGAGCCACTTGTGCCCTGCCTCCCTTAATATTTTCACACATCTACTTAACCTTATTCTACCAATATCTAAAATTAAGCAGAATCTATATCCACCATCTAACAAGATAAATCTATAGATATATAGATTTGAACAGTTCAAAAAAATTATTTTCAGATATACATGGACTGGTCACAATATTTAAATATCAAAAATGAGATAAAGTTAGTTGTTTTGTAGACAATATGATTATCTCATTAGAAAAGAAAAAAAAGAACTAAGAAAGAATTTGGCAAGCTTGTTGGATTAGAAGACCAAGGTGCAAACACCGTTGCTCCCTTGGTAGTGAAAATGGGGAGGAGGATGGTTATGAGAGATGGCATTTGGAAGGCAGGGCAACAGGGCAGGGAGGAAGGGGACAGAGGCAGGGTGGAGGAGGACAGAGGCAGGGTGGGGGAGGACAGGGGCAGGGAGGGGGAGGACAGAGGCAGGGTGGGGGAGGACAGAGGCAGGGAGGGGGAGGAAAGAGGCCAGGAGGGGGAGGACAGAGGCAGGGAGGGGGATGATAGGCAGGGTGAGGGAGGACAGAGGCAGGGAGGGGGAGGACAGAGGCAGGGTGAGGGAGGACAGAGGCAGGGAGGGGGAGGAAAGAGGCCAGGAGGGGGAGGAAAGAGGCCAGGAGGGGGAGGACAGAGGCAGGGAGGCGGAGGACAGAGGCAGGGTGAGGGAGGACAGAGGCAGGGTGAGGGAGGACAGAGGCAGGGATGGGGAGGACAGAGGCTAGGAGAGGGAGGACAGAGGCAGGGAGGGGGAGGACAGAGGCAGGGTGAGGGAGGACAGAGGCAGGGAGGGGGAGGAAAGAGGCAGGGTGAGGGAGGACAGAGGCAGGGAGGGGGAGGAAAGAGGCCAGGAGGGGGAGGAAAGAGGCCAGGAGGGGGAGGACAGAGGCAGGGAGGCGGAGGACAGAGGCAGGGTGAGGGAGGACAGAGGCAGGGTGAGGGAGGACAGAGGCAGGGATGGGGAGGACAGAGGCTAGGAGGGGGAGGACAGAGGCAGGGAGGGGGAGGACAGAGGCAGGGAGGGGAGCTGAAGGCTGGGAGGGGGTGGTCTTTGGGAAGGTTGCAGAGCAGGTGAGTGTGGGCTTGCCGACATTCATTGGGTGCCAAGCATCTCCTAAGTGATGTGTGTGAATGATCTCGTCAAATCCTTGAGGTGGGTGCTATGAACACACCCGCTTCACAGATGAAGAACCTGAGATGCCCGCAGGCCTGGTGAATCCCAGCGCAGCCCGGATTTGGGCTTGGTCCATTTCTGACGCTCACAGCTGCCCTTCATCTCCACATCACAGACAGGGGCCCTTCACTCTGCTCAGGGTGCCCTCTGGAAAGAGTGTGATTGTTTTTTCTAATTCTCAAAGAAGTGTATGATCCAGAAAATACTAAGAAGCACTGCCTCATATGTTGGGATACATCCCAGCATTGGGAACGTGGGGTCCGAGGGCCTGGCATTGGGAGGATACTGGCTGCTGATGCCCAGGGGATGGTCCTGGGAGAGCCTGTGCTGGGTGTTCCAACATTCCCACGAGTCAGCAGAGGACATCTGGTTCCACTCAGACTCGGACAAGAAGAGAGAGACTCCTGGAGCTGCCCTCTCTGGTCCCACGCTGTTAAGAGACAGATATCTGGAGCCCAGAGAGGGGGCCACTCACCCGGGGTCCTGCAGCTGGGGGTGGCTGAGGGGCCAGGCCAGGGAAAGGCATGGTCCTACCCCAGAGCCGGTGCTGCAGGGACCACAGAATAAGGATAAGGGCAGACACGCCCATGAGTGCTGGCAGTCTCAGGGTGAGTTCACACGTGTGAGCTCATTGGGTTGTCAGAGCAGTCCCGAGAGGCAGGTGCTAACGTTGTCCTCATTTTACAAATGTGGAAATGAGGCTCAGAGAGGGCCAGCAGCCTGCCCAAGGCCACACAGCTAGGAAGTGGAGGATGAGAGTACGAAGCAAATGGTCTGTCTCCTCAGGGGCTGAGGCAGATCCTTGCGAAAAACAGGAAACCTGCTGACTCTGCGGAAATGTCTGGGCTTAGGACTTAGCTCAAGATCGGAGGAATGCAGGAGAGAGGGTGGCTGGAAGGAAAGGCACCTCTCAGGCAGGTGAGGTCAGAGCCAGCATCCCAAGGTCATCACATACAAAATGGCCAGCTGCCGTAGCCCCCATGGCCTTCAAGGCAGGGGAGTTGACAGGCAGAAGCCAAATGCAGGAGGGACTTGGGCATGGACAGATTGCTGCGAAAGGATGATAGTTCGGATGCCGTGAACCGGCTGGAATGCATGTCCCATTTCCTAGCAACCACCATAAGACTGACAGGCTCAGCCAGAGCTGCTGGAGAGCAGAGAGCAGAGATCCGTCCAGGAACTGAGTTTGAATCTGCAGCCTTCAGGCCCTGGGTGGGGGGGGGAGGGGTTGTGTAACCACATGCAAGGACTCGGACAGGAGAACCCCAGCCCCGGCCACTCCACAAGTTCCTCCCCGAGATGAAGGACCAGCACCCAGGGACCGACCCCCAGACTCAGGATGGCCCATTCCCCCAGGGCACTGATGGGCCTCTTTTTAAAATTTTTGTGGGTTTTTTTGTTTTTCGTTTTGGTTTTCTTTTTTTGAGCTTGAGTCTGTCAGTCACCAGGCTGGAGTGCAGTGGTGTCATCTCAGCTCACTGCAACCTACCCCTTCCGGGTTCAAGTGATTCTCCTGCCTCAGCCTCCTGAGTTGCTGGGATTACAGGTGCACACAACCATGCCCAGCTAATTTTTGTAGTTTTAGTAGAAATGGGTTTTCACCATGTTGGCCAGGCTGGTCTGGATCTCTTGACCTCATGATCCTCCCGCCTCAGCCTCTGAAAGTGCTGGGATTACAGGCATGAGCCATCGCTCCTGGCCTATTTTTGTTTTTGAAAGTAAGTTCATTAGAGAAGAAAAGAAACAGAAGAATGGGCCGGGCACGGTGGCTCACACCTGTAATCGCAGCACTTTGGGAGGCCGAGACAAGTGGATCACTTGAGGTTCAACAGTTTGAGAGCATCCCGGCCAACATGGTGAAACCCTGTCTCTACTAAAAACAGAAAAATTAGCTGGGTATGGTGGTCCACACATGTAATCTCAGCTACTCAGGAAGCTGAGGCAGGAGAACTGCTTGAACCCAGGAGGTGGAGGTTGCAGTGAGCCAAGATCATGCCACTGCACTCTAGCCTGGGCAATAGAGCAAGACTCTCCATCTCAAAAAAAAAAAAAAAAAAAAAAGAAGAGAAAGAAACAACAGAATGGCTACTCCATGGGCAGAGCAGCCACTGATGGGCCTCTTGTTCGGCCTCCTGCCCCGGCAGAGTTCTGGCAGCCACAGGCCCTCCTGCGGCATGGCCTTCACAGCAAACCTGGCATTTGGCGGCAGCTGCAGTAGGAGCCGAGCCTGGCCTCGGCTTGGGTTGAAGCTGCTGTGTGAGGGCAGCAGACAGATGGACGGTGGCGGGGTGGGCTCTGTCCTAGGTGTGAGACTGTGAGGGGCAGAACAGGCCGGGCCCTGCCTTCCTGAGCTCACAGCCGACACAAGCAAAGGAGCAAGTGGCTGCGGGCTGTCCTCACCCTAGGATGCAGGCCTTCAGGACCCTGACTCACTCCCTGCGTGGATTCTGAGTTGGCCAGGCCAGGGACGTGTCAGCAGGGAGTGGACCGGGACACCTGGACAGTTTAGCCTGGGGACCTTGGTTCTCATTATACCTCCTCCATGGGTTTTGTTGTTGTTGTTTGTTTTGAGAAGGAGTCTGGCTCTGTCACCCAGGCTGGAGTGCAATGGCACGATCTTGGCTCACTGCAACCTTTGCCTCCTGGGTTCAAGCAAGTCTCCTGTCTCAGCTTCCCAAGCAGCTGGGACTACAGGTGCACACCAGCATGCCCAGCTAATTTTTGTATTTTTAGTAGAGATGGAGTTTTGCCATGTTGGTCAGTCTGGTCTCGAACTACTGACCTCAGATGATCCAACCACTTAAGCCTCCCAAAGTACTGGAATTACAGGCATGAGCCACCGCACCCAGCCACATTAATGCTGGTCCATTTTGTGGTTTAGACACAACCGACCAGCATTAATCTTAAAATGGGGAACAGAAGATTGATGGAACAGACTTTTTGTGGCAATAAGAAATCAAATTATAAACAGGACCTAGGCCGTGCCAGGCAAGGGTTAAGTCACAAATTGTACACCTAGAGAATACAGGCACAGGCTTTTCTTTTTCTCTAGCAGCTGAACAACCACTGGCTTTGAGATACGCAAAATTAGAACAATTTGCAGCCCCACCAGCAGTAACTACAGGGGACCCCAGCCCTGTCCACCAGCCATATCTACGGGGGACCCCCAGCCCTGTCCACCAGCCATAACTACAGGGGAGCCCCAGCCCTGTCCACCAGCCATATCTATTGGGGACCCCCAGCCCTGCTCACCAGCTGTAACTACGGGGGACCCTAGCCCTGCCCACCAGCTATATCTACGGGCAACCCCCAGCCCTGTCCACCAGCAGTAACTACGGGGGACCCCCAGCCCTGCCCACCAGCAGTAACTACGGGGGATCCCCGGCCCTGTCCACCAGCTGTATCTACGGGCAACCCCCAGCCCTGTCCACCAGCAGTAACTACAGGGGACCCCCAGCCCTGCCCGCCAGCAGTAACTATGGGGGATCCCCAGCCCTGTCCACCAGCTGTATCTACGGGCAACCCCCAGCCTTGCCCACCAGCAGTAACTACGGGGGACCCCCAGCCCTGCCCACCAGCAGTAACTATGGGGGATCCCCAGCCCTGTCCACCAGCTGTATCTACAGGCAACCCCCAGCCCTGCCCACCAGCAGTAACTACAGTCTCCACTGGACAAGCGACTGAGTTCAGGAATTTTCTCCTGATGAGACCACAGACCATGGATGGCCTCTGGCAGGTTTTCAGAGGCTGCACACAGAGTGTCTTCATGTTCCTGTTTCACCATTTTTTCTTTTTTTTAAGACAGAGTCTCACTCTGTCACCCAGCTGGAGTGCAGTGGTGAGATCCCAGCTCGCTGCAATTGCTTGTCCCCCAGGTTCAAGCAATTCTCCTGCCTCAGCCTTCCAAGTAGTTAGGATTACAGGAGCCTGTCACCATGCCTGGCTAATTTTTTGTATTTTTAGTAGAGATAGGGTTTCACCATGTTGGTCAGGCTGATTTCTAACTCCTGACCTCAAGTGATCCACCCACCTCAGCCTCCCAAAGTGCTGGGATTACAGGTGCGTTCGGCCCCTGCTTCGCCTTTTGATGTGGAGGGCTGAATGGTAATACATTTAATTGTTAAGTCTCTGCCCCAAGGTGAGCACAACATGCAAGTAATGTGCATTGTGGGAAGCAGAAAAGTTCTTTAAAGTTTCCTTTCCTGTTAAAGAGTAAATCATAAGTGTGCTAATAACTCTTTGTGAAGCCCTATCGTATGTAGCTGTTAGACATGCCATGTTTACAGGCACATAGTATGTATTCTATGCCCTTGTAACTTAACCAAAATATCTGCTGGATGTGCTCACAGGCATGTCCTAGCTCTCCATGGCTTTTACCTGTTTAGAAAAGTTTTAAGTTGTCAGCCAAGCGGGGTTGAGTTTGAATTGTGAGGTCTGGCTCCAACCAACAGAAATCAGACACAGCAGTAAGGGTGACCCCAAATGCGTAAGGGATAAATACGTTTGTTTTTCCTTGTTCATTGTCTTCTCGTGGCAAGATGGCTAGCGAGAGCACCCTTCCTGCAGTCCAGGAAGTAAAAATTGCTTTGCTGAGAGATCGATTGTCTTAGTGCTGATTTTTCTGTGTGGCACCGAGCGTCTGTTTCCAGCATGCATGCCTGCCCATCACACATGTGCATGATCCACCCTCAGTTGAACACTCCTCTGACAGGCTGCTGAATGTGTGCACCCGGCCAGTCCGTTCCGCAGTGCCTGCCTCCGGTTTCGGCTGGAGGCCTGCTTCCCAGCCTACAGGTTGTCCCTTTATAAATTTTCCTCTCTACATTTATAAATCGTGTGATTTTTCAGTTGACAAGACGTTGCTGGGGGGCCACCACTCTGTGAATTCTGTGACACCACAGGCGCATTTCCCTCTAAGTGGGATTTGATACTTGCGACCCTCCCATCCATGCTTTTGTTCCTTCTGCAGATGGCTGTGGGGCCCCGGCCATGGCCAAGACCTCATCACTGCCTCTTATACTTGGCCCTTGAGTTCCTACGAGGCAGCCCCCACCCTCCCTTCCAACGAGCCTGCAGAAACCCACTGGACACGGCCTGGCCCCTCCCCTGAGCTGGATGCTGGGACACAGCAGGAGCCAGTGCACAGGGAGAGGACGTGTAGGATGGCTAATGATTAGCTCATCCCTTTCAGTAGTGCTAAGTTCTACCAAGGAGGACAGGGGCGTGGGGGTGGCCTGGCCTCCCTTCTCCTCATACCATCCCTTCTTTTTAATTTATTTTTTGAGACAAAGTCTCACTCTGTTGCCCAGGGTGGAGTGTAGTAGTGCGATCTTGACTCACTGCGACCTCCACCTCCCGGGTTTAAGCAATTCTCATGCTTCAGCCTCCTGAGTAGCTGGGACTACACGCACTCGCCACCGCGCCCGGCTAATTTTTGTATTTTTACATACAAAAATTATCTGGGCGCGGTGGCGAGTGCCTGTAGTCCCGGCGGGGGTTTCACCATGTTGGCCAGGATGGTCTCAATCTCTTGACCTGATGATCTGTCTGCTTCGGTCTCTCAAAGTGCCAGGATTGCTGGCGTGAGCCGCTGCACCTGGCCCACACTGTCCCTTCTAACATCAAATTCCACTGGCTTTGACTCCAGCTGCACCCTGAACGCAGCCTTGCCATCAACCATCACTGTGGCCCTGGGTCAGTTCCTCGCTGGCTCCTGCTCCCTCCCTTGCCCCCTAGAGTCTGCTCTCCCCCAGCTTAAGGCAGCTCCCCTCCCTCCTTTGCTCAAAACCCTCCCATGGTTCACACTTCGCTAGGCCAGAAGCCCAAATCCTCACCACGGTCCTCATCCGTTGCCCATTGGCTCCACCTCTGCACTCCCCTCAAAGCTCCTGCACCTGTTCTTTCTTCTCCCATGCGCTCTTCCCTGTGTGCAGGCTCAGCCCTCCCATGGCACCTCTAGGTCTCAGGTCTCCCAAAGAGCATCTTCTGCTTAAACTTGGACCGTCCTTCCTCCAGCCCTTCCTTGTTAACTCATTTGTTGCCATCTCCTAAGGAAGGGAGGCAGATTTAAACGGGACATGAAAAAGCAGTAGGAATCAGCTCGGTCTAGGAGGTGGTGGTGATGGGGAAAAGGGGTTGAGTGTGAAGACCCAGGGCAGAAGGGAGGGGGCCTGGGAGGGACTGAATAGGCCCATAAGGCTGTGTATGAAGGCAGAGGCCAGGCAGGCGGGAGAGCAGTCGAGGTGGCGGGGGCTCTGTTGGCCTCATCTGTCTCCGCCCCGCCCTCCCCGGTGGCCCCATCTTGTGATGGCATCTCAGGCCATCAGCCTCCTGCACACACCCTGTTCTCCTGTTCCCGGGTGATTATAAACATCCTCAAGGTGACAGCCTGCTCCTCCCAGCCTCATGTGCACCCTACAGAGTGAGCTCCTGCAGGACGGATAAATAAACAGCTGTGAGAACCAGTCAGCCAATCTCACAGCGGAGGCGGGGGTGGGGGGACCGAGGGTTAGGCAAGATCAAGGACCCCACAGCCCCCTTTTAGCCTTGAACTCCAAGGAGGGGTAGGGCAGCTGCTTGGGTGGGGCAAAGAGTGTATTTGAAGGAGCCAGGCAGGAGGAAAGAGAAAGTAGTTCTCCATGGCTCTCCTGGGAAGTGACAGACTGAAAACTTGGAGGGCTTCCTGGAAGAGGCAGACCCAAGGTAGCTGGCGGGTCTCACCTCACTGGGGAGCTTCTGTCCCATTCCTTCCAGATCCCAGAGACTTGGCCTAGGTCCTGCTGAGCCTGGACACTGTGCCCTGCTTCCCTTTAGGCAGAGCCCCTCTTCCCCAGATTCCCAGGCCCGGAGGGAGCCAGAGGAATTGGGACGAGGTGCTGGCTCTGTCTGCTCAGGGACATGAGTTAATTCATCAGGCTTTGCCCTTTCCTGGTGCTCTTGCACCCTGGAGCTGAATATTCAGGCCGGCTCCCTGACTTAGCTCCGGCCTGCGTCTGACTGGCTCTATTTTTAAAGCCCAGGGACAGCTGACGAAAATGTTTAAAAAGAAACTAAATGTTTAACATGTAAAAGCCTGGTGCTGCTGTTTTGTTCGGAAAGCAGGATGACATGTGATTTGCCCCTGTCCCCGGAAGGGTACAGGGCACTGCAGCAAGGCCGGGGGCTCAGGGAACCCAGGTTAGGCCCCAGCTTTACAACTTACCTCTGTGTGAACTTGGCCAGGCCCCTTCTCCTCCTGTGCCTCAGCTTCCACTCTGTGAAAAGAGAAGTTAGGATGAGTTGGATTTCCTTCATTAGACTTTGGGTGATTCAAGAGTCATTTTTCTTTTCTTTTTTTTTTTTTTTTTTTTTGCGACAGAGTTTTGCTCTTGTTGCCCAGCTGGAGTGCAATGGCATGATCTCGGCTCACCGCAACCTCTGCCTCCCAAAGTGCTGGGATTACAGGTGTGAGCTACTGTGCCCAGCCTCAAGAGCTGTTTTTCTGCAGGGAGTGGGTGGTGGGGGCAGGCTCTGTCCTCTGTTCCCCACCCTTCTTTGTCTGGCTAACTCCCCTAGAAAGCTCCACTTTCTAACTAGGAGGAAAGGCCTTCTGCAGGCCCCTCACAGCGGCTGGGGAGGCCTTGGGAACAGAAGTTGGCAGCCTTCATCTTTAATCTGCAGCTCACATGCAGTGTCACCATGTAAACTTCTGGGTCTCAGTTTTACATCTTTTAAAAGGGGAGTGGCAGTGCCCTCCCGGCTCACCTCACACAGCTGTAGCAGAAATCCGATGTCTTGGTTAATGTATGTGGTCGATGATACTTGGAGTTCCTTCAGTGCCAATCATTTCCATGTACTCTAATCCAGATACTGACTGAGCATGTACCAGTACCAACAAAACCCCATTACTGACATGCAGGGTGGGGCCAGCTACCTAGGTGACATGATTTCTGAGCTAGCCCCAGCAAGGAACAGCAGTATGTGTCATGCAGGCCACTGGCACCTCTCAGTTCTCCATCACAGGGCAGAGCTGGCGCCTCTCAGTTCTCCATCACAGGGCAGAGCTGGCGCCTCTCAGTTCTCCATCGCAGGGCAGAGCTGGCGCCTCTCAGTTCTCCATCGCAGGGCAGAGCTGGCGCCCCTCAGTTCTCCATCGCAGGGCAGAGCTGGCGCCCCTCAGTTCTCCATCGCAGGGCAGAGCTGGCGCCCCTCAGTTCTCCATCGCAGGGCAGAGCTGGCGCCCCTCAGTTCTCCATCGCAGGGCAGAGCTGGCGCCTCTCAGTTCTCCATCACAGGGCAGAGCTGGCACCTCTCAGTTCTCCGTCGCAGGGCAGAGCTGGCGCCCCTCAGTTCTCCATCGCAGGGCAGAGCTGGCGCCCCTCAGTTCTCCATCGCAGGGCAGAGCTGGCGCCCCTCAGTTCTCCATCGCAGGGCAGAGCTGGCGCCCCTCAGTTCTCCATCGCAGGGCAGAGCTGGCACCTCTCAGTTCTCCATCACAGGGCAGAGCTGGCGCCCCTCAGTTCTCCATCGCAGGGCAGAGCTGGCACCTCTCAGTTCTCCGTCGCAGGGCAGAGCTGGCGCCCCTCAGTTCTCCGTTGCAGGGCAGAGCTGGCACCTTGAGGACCTGGCACAGGGTTCACCCCCACAGGGTTCCTCCTGCAGTAATCTCTCTAGCCCATACGTCCTCTGCACATGGCTCTGTCTCTCCCCTTGATTCTGGGAGGACGTGTAACTTGCTGAGGAGCAACAGCATGTGTGAAGCAATGCAGCTTCTGCTTCATTTGCTGAAATGCCACATGAGCAGACCAGCTGCCCGAGTTGCTATGCTGTGAGGAAGCTCAACAAGCCACACAGATAAACATAAGAGGGAGAGGTGCCCGGCCAGAGGCTCAGAACTGCAAGCACACGATAGACTGTTTGGCCGAGCAGTCCTGGAATTCTTCAGGCACAAAAATTATGAGAAACAGCGGTGCTGTCTCTGCGGCTAAGTTTTGAGTGCTTTGTTTCACGGAGTAGTAATTTACTCAGAGGTGGTCGGCGCAGACTGGAGGGCAGGTCTTTCCTCAAAATTCTTGTCTGTGGTTTAGAGTTGGGATTGAGACTTTGGAGAGGTAAATGAAATGAGCACAGAAGTTACCAATGCCACTGCCTGGTGGAAAAGTCTGTGTGCTGCTCTCTTCCCTGCTTTGGCAAGCTTTAAAGCCTCCCTTTGAGGTGGGGATATCTTCTTTTTTTTTTTTTTTTTTTTTTGAGACAGAGTCTTACTCTGTCCCCCAGGCTGGAGTGCAGTGGCACAATCTTGGCTCACTGCAACTTCTGCTTCCCGGGTTGAAGCGATTCTCCTGCCTCAGCCTCCTGAGTAGCTGGGATTAGAGGTGTGTGCCACCAAGCCCAGCTAATATTTGTATTTTTAGTAGAGACGGTGTTTCACCATGTTGGTCAGGCTGGTATTGAACTGCTGACCTTGTGAACCACCCGCCTTGGCCTCCCAAAGTGCTGGGATTACAGGCGTGACCCCCCACGTCTGGCCAAGATGGGGGTATCTTAAGATGGTGAAACATGTTAGTCTGAGTGGGTCCCTGAAGATCTGCAAAGAGAGAGACCCTTCCCATCAAGCCAAACCTTAGTGGTAATAAGCCCTTGAAAATTGGGGGTTTTTACTGCAGTTTAAAATGACCTTTCCTGACTTATACTCAATACAAACAAATAACGAGAGTAAAATGTTTCCCGTGTTATTGTTGAGAGCCTGTGGTATTGAGAACATTCAGTTAACCATCGGCTCTTATTATAATACCAATTCCTGTGTCTAAATCCAGACCCTGACATGTGGAGTTGAATGCAAGAAGTTTGTTTGAAAACTGATTCCTGGAAGCACTGGTGGTAAGGTAGAGAAGTGAGATGACGAACAGAAGGAATTTGATTACGGGGTGCAGGGATGAGAAGCTTACTGCTGTTGGTAACCAGGGTTTGGTCCTTCTGGGGACCTCTGGAAGACTGTGTACAGCATGCTTTGGGTCATCCCAACCAAGAGGTATGGGAGCCAGGGATTTACCCACCTGCCCCCATCCATCGTTAGTTGAGGGCTGCTCCTGGGGTGGTGGGCTACTCCTAGGGTATCAGCTGCCAGGCCCTTGGGCTTGCCCTGGGCACACAGCAGCATGTTCTTAGGCCAGGGGAAGTCCTGGAGCTGAGCCTTGGCTTTGCAGGGAGGGGCTGTTGGGGAGAACAGACTTTGGCTGTTCCAGGAGTGTGAGGAGGCATCCTCCTTTACAGATAAGAAAAAGAGCTCTTGGGAGTCCTCTGTGCCACAGCCTGACCATGATCTCTGGCCTGTTTGACTTCTTGGCTTGTATTCTGGATCACTGAGGCTCTTGTGGGAAAACACAGAACACCAGGATGGGACCTCCCGTCCGGAGCCTCAGCTCTTGGTGGGAAGGGGCTGCATCTCTTTTGCTGTGACTAACAGCTCTGCATCTGTGGAAATGTCTCGCAGGGGAGCAACCTGAGACCCAGGCGTGCTCTCAGGGACCCTCACGGGCTGCCAGCTGGACAGCAGCCCAAGGATTTGATATAGGGCGCTCTTCATTGCTGTGTGAGTCTGGGACCTCTCTGAGCCCTACTTTGCCCAGAATTTTTGCACAGAGCAGATGACATGCTGAGTAGAATGCGAGGCATTGGAGCCACTGGGGACAGAGCTAGGATCAGTGCAGCGTTCTAATCTGTAGGGCAGTCGGCATGGCTGACAGGCAAAGCTGCCAAGGCTCAGCGAGGGAAGCGGGGCCAGGAGAGGCCGAGTCTGGGGCACACACTTGTCTGTCCTAGTCCCTGGAGGTGTTTCCTCTTCCCAGTCTGCCCCGCCCCCTGCAGCCTCCATACATGGCTCTCCCACCATTTGGACACATTTATTTAGTACCTTCTAAGGCCCTGTAGGAGGAGTCAAGCAAGGCTTCGAAGGGACATATAATTAATTAGGGTGAAAAGCATAGAAACAAATAATTCAGGACCCAGAAATGCATTTTGATTGACAAATCAGTCCTGCTAAGAAGTTGCTCCTGTGCTTGAAGCCCCCGGGGGAGGGACCTGGCCTGCCCTGGGATGAGTCTATACCCTCTCGATCAGGTTTTTGGATTTTAGGGATGAAAAAGAAAAGGTTCTTGGAGACGTTCCCAAGCGGCCTCTGACCCAGAAAATGGAGAGGGCAGGGCTAAGGGTCTGAGGTCTCCAAGACTGAAGCAGGCAGGGATTTTGGGGACTTGGAGACCACAGGATCGATGCCGCTGAATGCCAGGAGACACTAGGGTGCTGATCAGGGTGATGCCAGCTGGTCTTCCTCTGCGGAGGGTCAGGACTCACCCAAATGGTGCTGGATGGCCAGGTTCTCATTCATTCTGTGGGTCTGAGAAGGGAGGAGATTCCCACACCAATTCACTGGGTGAGTGGCTGCGCAAATGGGATTTAAAATGACTTTAGGCCAGGTGTGGCGCCTCATGCCTGTAATCCTAGCACTTTGGGAGGCTGAGGTGGGCAGATCACCTGAGATCAGGAGTTCGAAGCTAGCCTGGCCAACATGGTGAAACCCCATCTCTATTAAAAATGCAAAAATGAGGAGGGATAGCCTGGGGATAAATACCAAATGTGGGTGAAGGGGAAAAGGAAAGCAAAGCACACTGCCATGTGTGTACCTACGCAACTGTCTTGCATGCTCTGCTCATGTACCCCAAAACCTAAAATCCAATAAAAAATTAAAAAAAAAAATGCAAAAATGAGCCAGGCATGGTGGTGGGCACCTGTAATCCCAGCTACTTGGAAGGCTGAGGTGGGAGAATTGCTTGAATCCGGGAGGCAGGGGCTACAGTGAGCTGAGATCCTGCCACTGCACTCCAGCGTGGGCGACAGAGTGAGACCCTGTCTCGAAATAAAATTTTAAAAAGTAAAATAAAATGACTTTTAAAAAAATAGAGAGGTATGAATAAAAACAACATGCTGAAGCTTGGGGGATGCAGCAAAAGCAGTGCTAAAAGTAAATTTGAGACCTGTTAAATGCTTATGGTAAAAAATAAGAAAGATCTCAGATAGGCGTGGTGGCTCATGCCTGTAATCCCAGCACTTTGGGAGGCTGAGGTAGGCAGATCACGAGGTCAAGAAATCAAGACCATCCTGGCTAACATGGTGAAACTCCACCTCTACTAAAAATCTAAAAAATTAGCCAGGCATGATGTCACACCCTATAGCTCCAGCTACTCAGGAGGCCGAGGTTGGAGACTCACTTGAACCCGGGAGGCAGAGGTTGCAGTGAGCCAAGATGGTGCCACTGCACTCCAGCCTGGGTGACAGAGTGAGACTCTGTTTCAAAAAAAATCAAGAAGAAGAAGAAGAAAGATCTCAAATCAACAACTTAACTTTACAACTTAAGGAACTAGGAAAAAAAAACCACCAAAACTAGACTAAGCCTAAATTGCAGAAGAGAGGAAATAATTTAGATTAGAGCAAAGATCAATAAAACAGAGAAGAGAAAAGCAGTAGAGAAAATCAATGAAACAAAAGTTGATTATTTTAAAAGACCAATGAAAATTGACAACGCTAACTAGAATGACTAAGAAAAAAACTCAAATTATCAAAATCAGAAATGAAAGTAGGGATATTACCACTGATTTTACAGAAATAAAAAGGATTATATTTTGTGAACGCTTGTACGCCAACGAATTGGAAAACCTAGATGAGGTGGACAAATTATTAGAAATACACAAACTAGGATTTCCAGCTCTCTGGAATCCCCTCCCACATAATGGGAACTCAAAAAAAAAAAAAAAAGAAATACACAAACTATCAAAACTAAAACACGAAGAAATTGAACATCTGAATAGACCCCTCACTGGTAAGGAAGTGGGCTCCGTAATCAGAAACAGAAATCTCCCAACAAAGAGAAGTCCTGCATTGGTGGCTTCATTGATGAACTTTCACAGACACTTAAATCACACCTGTAATCCCAGCACTTTGGGAGGCTGAGGTAGGAGGACTGCTTGAGCCCAGAAATTTAAGGCCAGCCTGGTCAACATAGTGAGAGCTCCATCTCTACAAAAAGTTTCTTTTTTTTTTTTAATCTGGGTATGGTGGCAGGTGCCTGTAGTCCCAGCTCTTTGGGACTTGAGGTGGGAGGATTGCTTGAGCCCAGGGTTTAGAGGCTGCAGTGAGCTATGACTGTGCCACTGCATTCCAGCCTGGACAACAGAGCAATACCCTCTCTTTTAAAAATTGTTTATTAAATTCTGACTAGCTCACAAAGGGAGGACTCTCACCCCCATTTTAGACACATGGAGACAAGTTCAGAGGCAGAGCCAGGTCCGAACACTCGGGCTCCCAGGCCCACGCCATGCCAGCCCCCTTCCACCCTGGTTCCTGGCCTTGATGTGGTGAAGTCTGTGCTGTGGATGGGGTCCTCTAAGGCTCTTTCAACATGAGAAATTCTGTGACACCAAGAATCAATATTCGAATTTCTCAAGCTCAACCCAAACCCAAACACCAGTAAATCGTGACTTTTTTTTCCAAGACAGAGTGTCACCCTGTCACCCAGGCTGGAGTACAGTGGCTGGCTCACTGCAACCTCCACCTCCTGGGTTCAAGCGATTCTTGTGTGTCAGCCCCCCAAGTAGTTGGGATTACAGGTGTGCACCACCACACCCAGCTAAGTTTTGTATTTTTAGTAGAGACTGGGTTTCACCATGTTGGCCAGGCTGGTCTCAAATGCCTAACATCAAGTGATCCACCTGCCTTGGCCTCTCAAAGAGCTGGGATTACAGGCATGAGCCAGCACACCTGGCCACTTTTTTTTTAAGTACAGAAAATAGATCAATCAGACCACAACTGAATATAGAATTTCCTAAATCCACAAAACCCGAGCTTCACAATGTTTTTCAACCAGGGTCTGAGTGAGGATTAGAACGTCACGTGATTTTAAGCTTTGCTTAAAATCTCCCAGGAAAAAAAAGGCTTAGATGGCATGGCTCAGACTTCTGGATATGCACCTAATACTACTGAATCTCTCCACCTGGAGGTCTTGCAGGCCACTCCATCTCTATGGGACCAACGTGGAACTTGCCTCTTCTTTTGCCTGTCCTACACCAGTCATGATTTTTGTCGGGCTGGCATTTTTTAAACACCCTTTGTACGTATGGGGAATCTCCCTTGTGCTGGGCAGAAATGTGCTTCCCAGGACTCCTTGCACCTAGACAGGCACATGGGAGCTGGTAGGCAGGATGGTCACCAGCCCTGCATGTGGATCTGTAGACGCTGTGCCAGCTGCTCTGGCCAGGTGGCTGCCGATGCCCAGGTCCAGTGGTAGCCACAACATCTGGCCCCAGTGCTGGTGATGTGCTCTCCTGGGCTGGGATTTGCATAGACCTGTGGCTGCAGCCCTGCCCTCTGGGCTGTGAAGACTCTGTGAGCTGGCTCTCTCCTTCATTAATCCTTCACATGCTGAACACCTGGCACGGGTTGCAAGGAAGAATCTTGACTGATACAAGCCTCTTCCCCAAGCTTACTCCTCTTGTTTCCATCGGAGGTCGCACCCTTCCCCTTGCCCAAGTCTGAAGCCCAGCAATCACCCTATCTCCTCCCTCTCCGGTTCCATTCCCCCGACGACTCTACTTCCTACTTCTACAGCTCTGGAAGTGTCAGAGGTGTTTGACCCAAAGCAGCTCCATCTTAAATACCAGCTGGGTAAAATGAGGCCAAAACCTACTGGGCTGCATTCCCACACAGTTAAGGCTTTCTAAGTCACAGGATAAGGTAGAAGCTCAGCATGAAATATGGGTCACAAAGACCTTGCTGATAGAACAGGTTGCAGTAAAGAAGCTAGCCAGAACCCGCCAAAACCAAAATGGTGATGGGGGGACCTCTGGTTGTCAATGCTGAGGAGTGTTGCACACTTGCCTGGTCCCCACGTGGCAATCGTTCTGTCTGCCTTCAGGCTCCTCCACAAGCTGATGCTTCTACTGGGAGTTTTACTCCACACTCTCCTTCCTCCCACCTCTAGTTGGCCTTGGCTCTCAGCTTCTGCGGAAAGTCATTCCCAGCCCTCCCTCAGAGTAGCCATCTCTCACTGGGGCCTCCACCATCCCCTGTGCTTTTTTGGGCTGTTTGGCATGGGGGTTGCCTGCCCAGCCTTTGACACTTCCTTTTTTTGTGTGTGTGAGACGGACTCTCACTCTGTCGCCCAGGCTGGAGTGCAGTGATCTTGGCTCACTGCAACCTCCGCCTCCCGGGTTCAAGCAATTCTCCTACCTCAGCCTCCAGAGTAGCTGGGATTACAGGCATCTACCACCACGCCCAGCTAATTTTTGCATTTTTAGTAGAGACAGGTTGGCCAGGCTGGTTTCAAACTCCTGACCTCAGGCCATCCACCCGCCTCGGCCTCCCAAAGTGCTGAGATTACAGGCGTGAGCCATGGCGCCTGGCTGGCACTTTCTTTGACACTGAGGAGCTGTGTGGCCCTCGGCAAGTTACTGAATCTCTCTGGGCCATCCTTGAGTCTTCAGGTGTAAAATAAGGTTTGTGAAAGGAGAATAAATCTCAGGACCCCCAAATCACTGAGCCATAGGGAAAATCAAGCTGAGAACTTAGTCAGGCAAACCTGCCTCCGTTCTATTCCTAAATAAGATAGCTACGAAATTTTTTTTAAAAAGTCACATGCCACATTTTCTTTATCCAATATGAATAGCTGATAGATGCTAGGCTTAATACCTGGCTGATGGGTTGATCTGTGCAGCACGGCACCATGGCACACGTTTACCTATGTAACGAACCTGCACATCCGGCACATGTACCCTTCAAAATTTAAAATAAAAGGTGAAGAAAAAACTTACCACAAGGAATTCCTGTGGACGAGGGAACTCAGTCATCCCTTTGCCATCTGAGACGAATGCACCTCAGATTGCTTTCTTTGTCCTGTGGTTTCACTGAGCCAGATTAAGGTCTCAGAGACTCTTCCTCCACCCTCTGCTCCCAGGCGGCTCATCAGAGACTCCAAAGAATACAGCCATTTGTCTCTTATCTACCTATGATCTGGAAGCCCCACCCTGCCTCGGGTGTCCCCGCTTTCAGGACTGAGCCAATGTACATCTTACACATACTGACCGATGCCTTCTGTCTGCCTAAAATGTGCGAAACCAAGCTGTGCCCTGACCACCTTGTAGTCAGGTCCTCCGGAGGCTGTCACAGGTACATGATCATACAGCAGCATCATAGCTGTGTAAGGTCTCACTGCGCCGTGGATGGCATGGCGACCCCTATGAATGGCACACACATCTCTGGAGGGCCTTCTGGAATTAGAAAACTGAAATGGCTGTAAATCGTAGGCCGGGCTCGGTGGCACATACCTGTAATCCCAGCACTTTGGGAGGCTGAGGCAGGCAGATCATTTGAGCTCAGGAGTTTGAAACCAGCCTGGCCAACATGGTGAAACCCCATATCTGCTTGGAACCAGCTGCTCACAGGGTCACAATGGGGTGGCCCTGGGCGTGGTAGCAGCTGCCGACTGCTGCTGCCCTCTGGGGGCCTCTATACCTCTGGGCTGTTCCCTTACTTCTGCCTAGGGCGGTGCAAATGCAGGCGGGCCTCCTTATTACACTTTGCTTCACTGCCCTTTGCAGATACTGCATTGTTTTTAAGGGACTGGAGGTTAGGCAGGGTTTGGTGGCTCACGCCTGTAATCCCAGCACTTTGGGAGGCTGAGGCAGGCAGATCACTTGAGCTCAGGAGTTTGAAACCAGCCTGACCAACATGGTGAAACCCCGTCTCTACTAAAAATACAAAAATTAGCCAGGCGTGGTGGCAGGTGCCTGTAATCCCAGCTACTCCGGAGGCTGAGGCAGGGAGAATTGCTTGAACCTGGGAGGCAGAGGTTACAGTGAGCTGAGATCGTGCCACTGCACTCCAGCTTGGGTGACAGAGCGAGACTCTGTCTCAAAAAAAAAAAAAAAGAAAAAAAACCCTAAATAGATTGGAGGTTCGTGGTGGCCCAGCACTGAGCAAGCCTGTCGGTGCCATTTTTCCAGCAGTGTGGGCTCACTTTGTGTCTCTGCGCCACATTTTGGTAATTCTCATAATATTCAAACTTTGTCATTGTTATTCTATATGTTACGGTGATCTGTGATCAGTCATCTTGCATCTTAGTATTGTAATTGTTTTGGGCACCAAAAGCCAGTAAGAAAGTGAAGTGAAGGGCTGCATGTGTGCCAACTGTTCCACCAACTGGCTGTTCTGTCTTTCTCTCCTTGGGCCTCCCTATTCTCTGAGACAATATTGAAATTAAGCCAATGAATAACTCTACAATGGTCTCTAAGTGTTCAAATGAAAGGAAGAGTCTCGGGTCTTTTGCTTTATTTATGCATTTAGTTTTGAGCCAGGGTCTTGGTCTGTTGCCCAGACTGGAGTACAGTGGTGTGATGGTAGCTTATTGCAGCCTTGAACTCCTGGGCTCAAGCGATTCTCCTGCCTCACCCTCCCAAAGTATGGGGATTAGAGGCATGAGCCACCATGCTCGATGTCTGTCACTTTAAATCAAAAACTAGACATGATTAAGCTTAGTGAGGAAGGCCTGCTGAAAGCCAAGCTAGGCTGAAAGCTAGGCCTCTTGTGCCAAACACTTAGCCAAGTTGTAAAGGCAAAGGAAAAGTTCTTGAAAGAAATTACAGGTGCTACTCTGAGTGAACACACAAATGATAAGAAAGTGAAACAGTCTTATTCCTGATAGGGAGAAAGTCTGAGCAATCTGGAGAGATCAAACCAGCCACAGCATCTCTTAAGCCAAAGCCTAATCCAGAGCAAGGGCCTAACTCTCTGTAATTCTATAAAGGCTGAGAGAGGTGAGGAAGCTGCAGAGGAAAGCTGGAAGCCAGCACGGCTTGGTTCATGAGGTTTAAGGAATGAAACCCACTCCATAACATACAAGTGCAGGGTGAAGCAGCAAACGCTGACGGAGAAAAGTACAGCGAGTTCTCCAGAAGATCTAGCTAAGATCACAGACGAACATGGCTGAGCTAAACAGCAGATTCCCAGTGAAGATGAAAGCGCCTTCTATTGGAAGAAGAGGCCATCTAGGACTTCCATAGCTAGACTGCAGAAAGCCCATGCCTGGCTTCAGAGCTTCAAAGGACAGTCTAACTCTTGTCAGGGGTTAATGCAACTGTCATTTGCCATCCCCCAAATCCTAGGGCTCTTAAGAGTGATGCTAGATCTATTCTGCCTGTGCTCTAGAAATGGAAAACCAAAGGCTGGATGACAGCACATCTGTTTCCAGCAAGGCTTGCTGACTATTGTAAGCCCATTGTTGAGACCGACTGCTCAGAAAGAAAAGTTCCTGCTCATTGACAATGTGCTGATGGAGACATACAAGGAGGTGAATGTTGTTTTCATCCCTCTAACACAACACCCATTCTGCAGCCGTGGATCAAGGAGGAATTCTGACTCTCAAGTCTTATTATTTCATACATATATCTCGTAAAGGGTATAGCTGCAATACATAGTAATTCTTTTGGTCGGTCTAGGCAAAGGACATTGAAAACATAGAAAGGATTCGCCATTCTAGATGCCGTTAAGGACATTTGTGATTCACGGGAGGAGGTAAAAATATCAACATTAACAGGAGTTTGGAAGAAGCTGATTTTAACTCTCATGGATGACTTTGAGGAGCTCAAGATTTCAGTAAAGAAAGTCACTGTAAATGTAGTGGAAATCGCAGAAAATTAAAAGTGGAGCCTGAAGATGTGACTGAATTGCTGCAATCTCATGATCAAACTTGAACAGATGAAGAGTTGCTTCCTTTTTTTGAAACAGGGGCTCACTCTGCCCAGGCTGGAGTGCTGTGGTGCGATCTTGGTTCACTGCAATCTCTGCCTCCCAGGCTCAAGAAATCTTCCCACTTCAGCCCCCCAAGTAGCTGGAACTACAGGCACTTGCCACCATGCCTGGCTAATTTTTGTGGTTCTTTTGTAGAGATAGGGTTTTTGCCCATTGCCCAGCCGGTCTTGAACTCCCAAACTCAAGCAATCTGCCCGCCTTGGCCTCCCAAAGTGCTGGGATTACAGGTGCTCTATACCGCAACCAGCCGAGTTGCTTCTAATGGATGAGCCAAGAAAGTGATTTCTTGAGATGGAATCTACTCCTTGTAAAGATGCTATGAGCATTGTTGAAATAACAAGGAATTCTGAATATTACGTAAAATTAGCAGCAGCAGGATTTGAGAGGATTGACTCCAATCGTGAAAGTTCTTTGGGTCAAATGTTATCAAACAGCATCACATGCTACAGAGAAATCTTTCGTGAAAGAAGAGTGGATCTATGCAGCAAACCTCACTGTTGTCTTATTGTAAGAAATTGCAGGCTGGACGCAGTGGCTCACGCCTGTAATCCCAGCACTTTGGGAGGCTGAGGTAGGCAGATCACTAGGTCAAAAGATCGAGACCAGCCTGGCCAACATGGTGAAACCCCATCTATACTAAAAATACAAAATTAGCTGGGCGTGGTGGTGGGCACCTGTAATCCCAGGTACTTGGGAGGCCAAGGCAGGAGAATCGCTTGAACCTGGGAGGCGGAGATTGAGCTGAGATTATGCCACTGCACTCCAGCCTAGCATCAGAGCAAGACTCCATCACAAAAAAAAAAAAAAATTGCCACAGCCACTCCAGCCTTCAACAACCACCACCCCGATCAGTCAGCGGCCTTCAACATCAAGGCACGACCCTCCACCTGCAGAAAGACAATGACTCGCTGAAGGCTCAGGTGATCATTAGCATTTTTAGCAATTAAGGTATGTACATTTTTTAGACACAGTGCTATTGCACACCTAATAGACTACACTATAGGGTAAATATAACTTCTAGGCACTGGGACCAGCAATTGGTGTCACTTGCGTTATTGTGGTATTTGCCTTGTTTGCATCAGTCTAGATAGAACCGCTCTTGCAATATCTCTGCGGTGTGGCTGTAGTCACTTTGTAAGCATGTCTTCCTGGAGCCATCTGGGGGAGCTGAGTTACATTCCAGGGCTGTCAAGAGGACTCGGTAAGAGCACTTTCCTGGTGCCCTAGCACAGTGCCTGGTGCAGCACGTTTTAGCTCTCAGTGCTTCTCCTGCAGCACTGCACCCATCAGTCTGCTTCACAAGTGATAATTTTCTCATCTGTTTCTGCCAACAGACCAGATCTGCAGTACAGGGATCTTTCTCTGCTATATCCTCAGTACTTAATGAGGAGTGCTTGGTCGGCAAGAGCATTTAATGTTAGAGGTCCTATCTGCCTGTTTGCTGTGCAGTTGTCCTGTCAGGAGTACAAGAGGCAGGTATGCCCACGACACCCCCCTGTGCAGTTGTCTAGGTTGCGCACTGCAAAAGTTGCCTGCCTTGAGGAGCCAGGGGAGCTGAGATTAGCCTGGGTTCTTCCCACCAAGCTGTGCTCCCAAGAAAGAGAAGTCCCCTACTTTGCTCAAAGGGGCTGCATGAAATAGTGGGTTCCTTGGGTCTCCACTCCCTGACAGAAAGTCTGTGATGCCTAAACCCAGTTTCACAGGAGACTGTCCTCCTGCCTGTGCTCCGCCTCCCGGAGCACTGAGCACCTCTCCTCCTTTTTGTGAGTTGTTCTCTGCCTTCCAGTAAGCCAGCAGCTTTCCACGGAAGTGCTCTGGCTTGAGAGAGGCCCGCAGAAACCAGCAGGGACAGAATCTCTAAGAAGTTCCCCAGCAGCCTGAACATCAGAGTCGCTGATCTTCCAAATAAATAGGGGCAGGCAGAGGCGAGTGAGCTGTGAGGTCCAGAGAAACTGGTTGTGTCCGGCTGCAAAAATAACCACCCTGGCTGCGAAGTGGACTCAAAATGGACTAATAGGCAATTGGCACCAGAGTGCCCTCACCCAGCCCGAAGCCCGTAACACACAGGATGGCTTTAACCAAATCTTCTCTTAAAGAGCTCTGTTGAGGGTCTCCATCATGTAAATAGGGCTTTAAAGGGGAAAAGCAGCCCAGTGAAGCAGGTGAAGAGAGCAGTTCTTGGCGGAAGCTTTTAAGTGGGCTGGAGGCGGCCAAGCGCTTTTGTGCTCCGCAGGGGCAGGTGGAGACAGAGGCGGTCGCGTTTCAGTCCAGCCTGTTCTGGTGAGCTCTGTTCCAGGGCCTATGCCCACCCCCGAATCTCTTTCATATTTGAAGCCCAGAAGGGCACCGCCGCTGCAGGATAACCTGCGTTTCCACATCTGCCCAGAGTGGTCAGATCTGGTATTTCTGGGGACTGGAAGCAGACGTTTGGCTCCAGGCCTAGATTCTGTGTATGTCTGTGACACTGGCCTTGGCCCTGTGCTTCGAGTTCCTTCCCCTTCACTCTCTCCCTCCCTGGTGAGGCGAGAGGACAGCTGACATCATCTCCCCTCTGGGCAGGACCTTAGGGGTCTCACCCTGGCTGCATGCAGGAGTCACCAAGCGAGCTTTCCAAATGCGGATGCCCAGGCTTCATCCTGAGAGTCCAATCAGTTGGTCTGAAGTGGGGTCCCCGCATGAGGATTGTAAAAGCTCCCCCAGTGGCTCATGTGCACCCAAGACTGAGGCCCACTAGTCCCCAAGGTGTGTCCTGTTCATGCCCTCTCTGCTGGTTAGCCAGGCCCTGCATGGAATTGGGCAGGTGCACCTTATTAGACCTCATGCTTGAATGAGACACCCGTCTAGCCTCTTAGACCCTGGAGCAGGAGCTCTCAAGTGGGTTCCAGACCAGCAGCATCAGGGAAACTCAGAGTCTCAGGCCCAGCCCCAGACCTACGAACCAGAATTCCCCAGGTGGGGTCCAGACATCTAGGTTTTAACAAGCTCTCAAATTTGAGAATCACTGTGCTAGAATAGTGATAGAATTATCACTGCAGTTCAGTGCTTTTCAAACTTTAACGTGGATGCAGCTCATCTGGGCGTTGCGTTAAAATGTAGATTCTGCTGTAGTCAGAGATGCAGCCAAAATTCTGCATTCCTGACAAGGTCCCAGCTGCTGCTGCAGGTCCCAGGCCCACACTCCGAGCAGTGAGGTCAGAGGTGGAGTCATCAGGTGCCTTCTGCAAGCCAGACAACAGGCTAAGCCCCAAACTGGGTCCTCTCCTTTCATCTTCCCTGAATCATCTGACTCCATCTTGCTTCAGCTTTGCGGTGTCTCATGCCTGTAATCCCAGCACTTTGGGAAGCCAAACTGACCCTTAGGTGAGGAGGTCAGAAGTTCGAGACCAGCCTGGCCAACATGGAAAAACCCCATCTCTACTAAAAATACAAAAATTAGCTGGGTGTGGTGGCGGGCACCTGTAGTGCCAGCCACTCAGGAGGCTGAGGCAGGAGAATCGCTTGAACTCGGAGGGCAGAGGTTGCAGTGAGCCATGATCGCACCAGTGCACTCCAGCCTGGGTGACACAGAGAGACTCCATCTCAAAATAAAATAAATAAATTTTTTAAAGCATACAGTTTCGTGGCTTCTAGTATATCCACAGACTTGTGCAGCCATCGCCAGGATCCATTCTAGCGTTTTCATCAGCCCAGCAAGAAAGCATTCCCCTCAGCCAGCCCTCTCTCCACTCCCCATCTCCTGAGCTCCAGGAAGCACCATCCACTCTCTGTCTCTGTATTTGCTTGTTCTGGACGTTTCATAGAAATGAATCACACACCATGTGGGCTTTTGTGTCTGGCTTCTTTCACTCAGCCACATCTTCTCAAGGTCCGCCCCTGTGGCACCCATCAGAACTCCATTCCTTTCAATGGCTGAATAGTAGTCTGTTGTCTGGAGATACCATACTTTGTGCATTCATCCGTGGATGACTACTTGGGTTGCTTCCATTTTTTGGATATTGAGAACAGTGCTGCTGTGATCATTTGTTTACAGACGAGGATGCGGAGGCGGAGGCAGCCACCTGGGCTAGGTCCCTAACCAGGGCACAGCCGGCTGTCTGCCTTGCAGGCCCATGTGCCTCTGCCTCCCACCACCCACCTTAGAGGCCCACGGCCCCACCAGGTGAGGTGGAGGGGCTGTACTTGTTTCCATGGGGTTCTTTCTGGGACTTCTAGTCGGGGCTCCTGGATGTGCATCTTGTCTCCACTCCTTCCTGGAGGACCTTGGGTGGCACACTTAAGCCTGAGCCTCAGTTTTCCTGGTAGACAAATGATGCTTCTATTAAGGGCTGTGTATTTAGCAGGGAATGGGAGTGAGGAAAGCCCGAAGGGCCAAGAAAGGAGATCAAGAGGAGGGAAGGAGAGAAAGAGAAAGGGAGGGAGGGCGAACCTGGATAGAGAGAGGGAGGGAGGGTGAAGCTGAGTGCCTGCCAGACGGCTCCAGTCCTCCCTGAGTTGAGGGCTGAAGCTTTCACCTCCTCCCACAGCCATTTACCCAGCCCTGGGGTAATTGCTGTCATTTCAAGGCTGGGTAATGCCAGCAGATTAGAGAGGAAAAGGCTCCCTGGGGTTCAGCGGCACCTTAGGCACAGTTATAAATGTTAGCGCTGACGGCTTGTCAAGAGCCCAGGACGGCGGCACAGGCTCCCAACTGTCCTCAGGCCCAGCCGTTTCCCCTCCTCTGGTCCTGGACCGAGTGTGGGGTGCTGCACTCCCCACAGCTCACCCTCCACCATCAGCCCCCTCCCGTTCCCCTCTCTCGGGATTCAGACCCCGCTTCCGCTCCCCGGTGTGCGCTCTTACAGCTCTGAGCCTCATCTGCAAAACTGGCAGCAGCGACAGCACGTGCTGCATCCGCCGCGCGCGGCGTCCACTGCGGGCCCTGGTCATCCTCCCAGCGACGCGGAGGGAGACGCTCTGGGACCCCATTCGTCTGGAGGGGACATCGAGGTGGAGAGAGATGAGGCCCCCGCCTGCGCCTCCGTTTCCCTATCTGCAAAATGTGGACGTGGGTAGGAAGAGGAGACCCCCGAGTGAGCTTCCAGCTGTCACCGTCCCTGCGTCTGTCTCTGTCCTGAGGGTTGTGTGGCGGGACCCGGGCGTCAGGAGGCGGGGAGGCAGTGGGGACAGAGGTGGAAGGAAGGTTCCCCCACACCGAGCTGCTCTGCCTCCACCCGGCACCTGCTGCTGCTGGCGGCTCACGGACCAAGGAAGCAAGGTCTCGGCTCCCAGTCGGGGTGCTGCCCTAGGTGATGGGAGGAAAATGGGAGAGAAGGCGCCTGGCAGCAAGGAAGGCAGACCGGCGCTCAGTGCTGCCCCGCGCGGGAGCTGGGGTCGCGGCCCAACCTCCCCAGAGGGGCGGGTCCATTCCAGGAGCTGTGGCTCAAGGCGGAGTGAGAACCCGGCTCTGCGTGGACTACATGTGTCAGAAGTGTTCCCAGCAGTGCCGCCGTGGCCTAATCGTCTGCTCCCAGCCACAAGCAGATGTCACTCCCGTGAAGGTCACATTTCAAAAAGGAGAGACAGGCCAGTCCCGGCGGCTCACTCCTGTAATCCCAGCACTTAGGGAGGGGCCATGGCAGGAGGCTCATTTGAGCTCAGGAGTTTGAGACCAGTCTGGGCAATGTAGCAAGACCCTATCTCTACAAAAATTAATTTTTAAAAATTTGCTGGGTGCAGTGGCACATGCCTGTAATCCCAGCTACTCAGAGGCTGAGGTAAGAGGATCCCTTGAGCTCAGGAGGTTGAGGCTACAGTGAGCCGTGTTCACACCACAGCACTCCAGCTTGTGTGACAGAGTGATACCTTGAGTCTAAAAAAATAAAAAGAAAGGAAGGAAAGAAAGAAGAAAGAAAGAAACAGAGAGAAAAAAGATATGGATAGTAAGAAAGCGTGAAGACAGAGAAGTGTTTTTCTCTAATGGGAAAAGTCTGTGGGGTCCCTTCTTTGGGGCCTTTTGCAAAAGAAAGAAGGGAGGAAGGAAGGAAGGAAGGAAGGAAGGAAGGAAGGAAGGAAGGAAGGAAGGAAGGAAGGAGAAAGAAAGAAGGAAAGAAAGAAAGAGAAAAGGAAGGAAGGAAGAAAGAAAGAAACAGGGAGGGAGAGAAAAATGGAGAGTGAGTTAGCATGAAGACAGGGATGGATCTGCCAGGAGTGTTTTTCTCCCATGGGAAAAGCCTCTGGGGTTCCTTTAGCCAAACCCAAAGAAGGTGCCATTAGTCCCTCCAGGAGCTCTAAGGGTCTGAGTCTCCTCCCTAGGGAGGAGACCAGGCATGGGACATCCTGTTCTTCCCAGCTTTCTTTCCCTCCCTTCCCTATTCCCAGGGCTATCTTATGAACATTTGCAAACACGCGAAAAGCAGAAAGGATTGTACAGAGAACACCTGTGCAGCCACCGTCTACAACTGTACCATCTGCCTCCTCATCTGTCCATCAAATTTTGGATGTATTGCAAAGTACATCAAAGTATGTGTTGCTGATGGACACTGCACCCCCAGACACACTAGCATGGATATCACTAAGTGGGGTTCAGTATTTGTTAACCGTGTTTTTAGGGTGAAATTTATACATAATGAAATGGACACATTTTAAGGGTAGCAATCAATGAATCTTGACAAATGCACACGTGTGGGAGGCTCAAGCTCTTAAGACAGAGGGTGTCACCATCTCCTGGAAAGTTCACCCTTGTTCCTTCCAGTCTTTAGAAACAGCTGCTGTCTCTCTTTTTCTACCATCGCTTAGCTTTGCCTGTTCTAGACATTCATGTAAATGGAGTCATACAGTAGGCATTCTTTTTGGCTGGTTTCTTTTGCCAAGCATGTTTATTTTGAGATTCATCTCTATTGTCTTGTGCACTGGTAGTCCGTTCCTTCTATTGCCAAGTAGTATGCCACGGCATGAATAGAGACCGCTTGTGTAGCCATGCCTCTGTTGACCTTTTGAATTCCTCCCAGTTCGAAGCTATTACGAATAAAGCTGTTGTGAACACTTGCGTGTGAGTCTCTGTGTGGACATATGTTTGCACTTCTCTCCCATAAAAGCCTAGGAGTAGAATTACTGGTCTTCCTCCTTTTATGATATTAAAAAAGAAAAAGAAAGAATGAAAGCGAGAGGGAAAGAAAAGAGAGAAGAAAGTAAAGGAAAAGCAAAAAGCATAGGTAACCAGATTACAGAAACTTTGAACAGTAACCATCATTCCTCCAAAGAACTGCCGCCCCAGGAGTCCTCGACAGGCTATAGAGGAAGGCCTGGCATTGAGACAGACTTACCACTTGTAAAGTGTGTGAGCCTAGGGAAGTTTTTTAACCTCTCTGAGCCTTAGTTCTTCTGCTGTAAACTGGGAACAATGAGAGCAGCCAGTTTACAGTTGTTGGGGGGAATTCCCTAAGAAAAGGATGGTAGAAAGCCTGCCAGAACGTGGTCTGCAGTGGGTCCTGGCTAACACGAGCCCGTCTCCCTGCCTATGAGTCTTTCAAGGTCCAAGTTCTGATGTCATCTCAGTGAAGCCTTTCCTGAAAATCGAGATAAAAATGAAAAGTGCCAACACTCACAGGAGGCTTTCCATGAACCAGCATGGCTCTGAGTGCTTTGGAAAGATTATCTCATTTAATTCTTCCAACAAGCCCACAAAATAGCTTATCATCGTATCTATTTTGTAGGCACAGAGAGATTATGTGATTTGCCTAAAGTCACACAGCAAGGTAAGTGGTGAAACTTGGTATGGTTGATCTCTGCGGATTTGCCTTTTCTGGATTTTTTTTTTTTTTTTTTTTTTTTTTTTTTTGAGACAGAGTCTTGCTCTGTTGCCCAGGCTGGAGTGCACTGGCTTATCTCAGCTCACTGCAGACTCTGCCTCCCAGGTTCAAGTGATTCTCATGCCTCAGCCTCTCAAGTAGCTGGGATTACAGGCACACACCACCATGCCTGGCTAATTTTTATATTTTTTCTAGAGGTGGGGTTAAGCATATTGGCCAGGCTGTTCTCGAACTCCTGACCTCAAGTGATCCACCCACCTCAGTCTCCCAAAGTGTTGGGATTACAGGTGTGAACCACCACACCTGGCCCCTTTTTATGGACATTTCATATCAACGGAATCCCACCGACTCCTCTGACCATGAATTGTGTTTCCCAGCTCCATCCATGGGGCACCCGTGTCGTAGCATGTACAGAACTTTCTTTTTATGATCAACTGACATTCCATTGCCTAGATGCACACCATTTTGCTTATCCCTTCATCCTTCGACAGACCTTTGTGTTATTTCCACCTTTTGGTGATTGTGATGCATGCTGCTATAAACATCTGTGTGCAAGTTTCGGTTTAAATACATGTCTTTATTTCTTCCGGGCACGTACCCAGGAGTAGAACTGCCGAGCTGGATGGGAAGCTGTGTGTAAACTCTTGAGGAACTGCTGTGCTGTATGTAGGCTGTTGTTTTCAATCACTCCTGGGGTTGTAGCTGAAGACATGGATGATGGAGTGGAAGATGGCTTTGCAACACCTGTGGGTGTCTCAGAGAAGCGAGAACACGACAAAAGCAGCGCCACTAAACGTTCACAGCCGCCTCTGCCACGCCAAGCCTCCCTCCCACACCGGCTTATCTTCCTGGGGCCATCTGGGCTCTTTCCTGAGCTTCCCTCTCCTTCAGCCCTGACCCGGGGAACCCTCATCCAGCAGGGCAGTCCTCTGAGGTTGACTCTGCAGGGGTCCCTTCTGGGGACAGGGTGCCAACACCCCTCCTGGCCAAATCCCACATGCAGCCAGGCTAGGTGACTTTGCAAGTGGCAAGGGAACACCTTGGTGCCCAGTTCCCAGGACCCTGGCTTGCCTCCCATGCCAAGGGCATTGAGAGCCCTGGCAGCATCCATACCCCACCTCACCTCCCTCCCATGGTTCACAGGGTCACCAGGAAGGCCAGGCCTGAGAGTGCCAGTGGGCACTCCATTTTCCAGTTCACACACACCAAGCCCTTGCTGTGGGCGAGGTACTGTCACATGCTGGGGACTTGTTCTCACGGAGAAGGTCCCCAAGGCCCAGCTACATAATTTCCAAGGCCTGGTACAGAATGAAACTGCAGGGCCCTTGTTCAAAAATTTAAAAGAATTAGAAGGTAGAGATAGCAGGGGCCTTCCACCTGCACAGGCCACAGCCCACGAAGCTGGGTGTCCCTGCCCTCATGGAACAGACACTCTAGAACGGCACTAATGCCTTGTGCATGGAGAGCAGATCACTAGGTCTGAGCCACCCATGGGCCCTGGGGCCTCCAGAGAGAACTCAGTCACAAGAAAAGATTTTGGAAAATGCCTGTCCATTTCCCACTTTAGCACTGGAAGCCCCAGGGCCGAGAGAGGGGCTCTCAGCCTGCCCAGGGCTCAGGCAGGGCAGCGACCAGCACCTGCAACCTGCCTCAGAGCCTGAGCGTTGTGCTGCACTCCCCCCACCTCCGCTTTGGAGAGGGGGCAGGCTGTGCAGAGTGGAGGTCTGGATGGACTCAGGTGTGGAAGACAGCAGCAAGGCCTGGCCTTGCCAGTAAGGTAAGGAAGAGAGGATGATGCGTGTCCTCAGCCTGGGCCAGGAGGAGCCCCTGACTGTTTGCCTCCCACGAAGCTGAAAACCATTTTAAGAATTGACACTCTGACCTCAGCATCCTCTCAGTTCACAAAGACAGATTCCTGGGGACCATGCCATTCTGTCTCTGGCTGGATTTTCCTTTTTGAATTGAGGTAAAATATACACCACATGAAATATACAGTTTTAACCGTCCCCCCCTGCAGCCCCTGGCAACCGTCAATCTGCTTTTTGTCCCCACGGATTTGCCTGTTCTGGACGTTGCATCCAAATGGACTCCTCCAGCATCTGGCTGGGTTTCAGAAGATCCTGGCTTCCATTTGTTGAATGCTGATAATCCCTGTGTCAGCATATGCTGGGCACTTCCATCCACATTATCTCAGCTCACCCACACGGCAACCCAACAGCTGGCACATCTCACAGAGGGGACAACTGCCCTCGGAGAAGCCATTTGCACAGCAGGTGGCAGCCCCCAAGCCCCTGACCTCAAGGACCCTGCCCAGTGGCCTGGCCTGGCAGAGTCGAGCTGGCCGTATCAGGGAAAGAGCCGGACTCGTCTTTGTGTCCCAATAATACAGTCAGAGTCACAGGGGAGCTCCAAGGGGCTCAGCACCCCCATGTTCAGATTCGGAGAGGCCTCGCCAGGAGGCGGTAGCAGAGCTGGGCAAGTGGGCAGAGAGTCTGGAGGGGCTCCAGGCCTCCTCCAGCAGCCAACCCCAGTCTCCACCTCAGCACCTGCCGGGGAAGGCCCAGGGTAGAGGTGACTGTCCATCTACAGCCAGGGAGGAGCCTGGTACCTTCTTCATTTCCTCTCCTCATTTAAAGAATTACCACTCCTGAGGGGTGTTTGCTTTTTGAGAGAGGGAGGGAGGGAGAGAGAGTGAGAGAGAGAGATTGATTCATCTGCACAGCTTGCATATCCCATGGACTGCAGGAGTTAAGAGTTTTCTCTGAAATCAATCCCCTTGTTTGGTCAGAGGGTGGGAGCATTACCATCCTCTGTTGATCTGCCTAGAAGACCAAGCTCGCCACCCAAAACAAAACTCCCTTGGGGACTTTTTTTCCCAGCATTCCATGGTAGCTGCAGAAAAGAAACACAGCTTGCTCCCCCATGGACCTGGCCAGGTGCATTGGGTGGACAGGCCCAGGGTGTCTGTACAGGGAGGGGCAGCAGCTGAGCCCAAGATGGTGCCATTCAGGGCCCAATAACAGGTGAAGGTATTATTAATGAGGGAGCCAGGAGTTGGCGCTCATTGTGGGTGGAGTCACAGAGACGGAAAGGGAGAAGGCAGATGAATCCTCAGGTGCTGACTTGGTGTGGGAGGCCCCGGTTGAACTCGAACACATAGGTGGATACAAAAATACATGTGTAGGGGGCTCTGCCCACTGAGAGGGCCCCAGCCTCCACAAGCACAGTGCACACCCAGATCTTGGCTTCCGATGCTGTCTTCCACCAGGCTCCTTGGAGGAAGAGCCTGGAATCCTGTGTTGCGCTATGAAGTCAGGTGGCCTCAACAAAGGGATGGGATGTGTAAGTTGGGAGGCTTGTGGGCATCAAAATAAACAATTGTAATAACAGATTGTAACCCAGTGAATGAATAGGCAAGCATAAGTCCTTGCAGATATAAGTAAATGAATGAATAAACTGAAAATGTGGTGAGCAATGGAAAAACGACATCATCTCAAAAATACTTATTCATGACAAAGGGAAAAATAGTAGCTTTGCCCTGGAGACTCCTGATAGATATCATGGAGTCGAAAAGCCCTCCCCTGGGTGCCATTTCCCTGGCAACCTCTGCTTTCCCACTCTGGGGCTTTGCTTACCTGTCCGTCAGCTGACATGCCCTTCTATCGAAATCCTACCAATAATTCATGCCTGGCTCAAAGGCCACACCCTCCACAGCACTTTCTCTGACCACTCCCACTAAAAGTGATTTTAGATCATATTTCATTTATTCACTCAATGCTATTATGCTCCTACTGCATACTGAATGAGAGGATGCACTGGGGATACAGCAAACATGGATCAGGAGCCCCCTGTCTGCCAGGGACAGTGTGCATGTACCCCTCCTGTGAAGGGTGCCTCTTGCGTGTGGTTTTATTTTTGGTAGTAGCCCAAAGCAAAGCAAGGCCATGCCTTTTTTTTTTTTTTTTTTTTTGAGACGGAGTTTCGCTCTTGCTACCCAGGCTAGAGTGCAATGGCGCGATCTCGGCTCACCACAACCTCCGCCTCCTGGGTTCAGGCAGTTCTCCTGCATCAACCTCCAGATTAGCTGGGATTACAGGCATACGCCACCATGCCCAGATAATTTTGTATTTTTAGTAGAGACAGGGTTTCTTCATGTTGATGGGGCTGGTCTCGAACTCCCGACCTCAGGTGATCAGCCCGTCTCTGCCTCCCAAAGTGCTGGTATGACAGGCGTGAGCCACCACGCCCGGCCACCCCTTGCGTTTTATGGCTGGGCCGGAGCTAAGGCCAGGTGAGGGTGGGGATGTTTCAGGTGAAGGTGCTGCAAGCCGAAGCGTATGAGTCATTCCCAAGTCCTGAGCTCAGGGTGATGGGTCAGGTGGTAAGATGGAGGGGAGAGGAGAGTGGCACTGCTTGGAACCCCCCTGTCAGAGAGTCAGAATTCCATCCAGGACTTATGCGTCACCAGCATTTTGCTATAAACCAAGCTGCCCTTTGCTGGCGGGAGGGCCAGTGTGGACCCTGGTCCACTGTGTGGCTTTGGGAAGCCCTGTGACCTCTCTGAGTTTCCACTTCTTTGCCTGTGATATCAGGGGCTGGGCTGAACAGTGTGCGGTTAAACTGGAATCCAATAATTGTGCCTCTGGGAGGAGGTGCAGCAGGGCGAGTAGCGTTCACAGGTCTCACGGGCGAAGGGCCAGTTGAGGGAGAGCTGGAGTGTGCACGCTTGACCTGCTGCCTCTGTGCTCCAGCAGGGACCGCCATGCAGGGATGTGAGTTCCCTGGTCTGCCACTCCATCCAGTTTTCCAGGTAAGGTGGGAAACACTGCATTTGGGTGATATCTCTTCTTCTGTGAGGGCTGGCGACTCATTCTCACATGACAGAGCTGTGCTTGGCATTTCTTTACGGAGGGGGCTTTCTGCAGTGAAGATTCCAGCAGCCAGTTGGAAGGAGGAGGATGCTGGTCAAGCCCCACTGGAAAGCTGGGCTGCACGGCTCTCTGGAGGATGCTGGGGAAGTGGATGGGGAGGGACAGGGCCCCCTCGAGCTCCTGCTTGGCCTCGGCTGCTGTGTGAGAGCAGAGAGCAGCTCCAGCAGCAGGCAGAGCCTGTGGCTCTGGCTCTCCTTCTCAGCTGTCATTCACATCCGGGACTTCCCTGTCTTGCTAGAAGCCTGCACTGCCTTCTCCCACCTGTGGGCTCCCTCCTGGCTGAGCACAGGCCGGGTACCTACAGGTGTTCACCTGCAGGGTGGGCCCCAGTGGCTGGCTGACATCTGCAGGGACTGGCATGGAGATTTGGTGGCTTATCCAAACAGACTCCACACCCCAGACTGGCCGGGCAGAGGCTGCGGGGGACCCAGGAGTGTGTGTGGGCTTGGGATATGCACACTCTTGGCCCTGGCTGCCCCCCACCCAGCGCTTTCAGAGCACCTCCTTTGGACTGGAAAGTTGGGGAGCTTCTGGAATCCTCTGAGACCTGGCTGTCCTCCAGGCCTTTCACACCAGCCCCTTAGAACAGACCCTGAGTCCTCAGGGATTTAGGGGAGAGGCCAACAGAGTGGGGGCCATGAGACCCACAGGGGTGTGAAGGGGCTGCAGGAAACGACAGCCCTAGGAGCGACAACGGCTTCCTGTGCTTCCTGGATTCTGATGGCGGTCTGGGGCCTTGCAGCTCACCCTTGCCCGGCTTCTCCCGTCCCTCTCCTTCCTCCTCTGGCCTTGTTCCAGGGTCTGACAGCTGCAGGTTTGACTCCCAGCCCCACCCCTCGCTGTGTGCTCTCAGGGAAGTCGCTTAACTTCTCAGAGCCTCGGTTTCTTCATCTGTAGAATGGGGATGAGAATAGCACCTCTCAACCACAGAGATGTGGGGGATGAAGGCTGCCTTCCTGTGTCAGGCGTGCCCCGTGGAGCCTGGTGCGTGGTAAGTGCTCAGATGAGTTCTGCTCCTCCTGAGGTTGCTGTGTCACCCCGTCCTCCCCTGGTGGTCAGTGCTGGGGAAGCAGCTGTGGGCTGCAGAGGCTCACGTCTTCCTAATGGCCGCAGCCTCACCTCAGCTCCCACCAAGTGCTACAGGAATGTGACTTGCTACACCACAAGCTTCTATCTCTCAAGCGACCGTGGGGATCCATTCGGACTTCTCATGTGAAAGCTCCTGAATGATAGTGGAGGCAGTGCAGCGCTGGCTGTCTTTGCCCCGCCTGCGTCCCCACGACGAGGATTGCCAGATGAAATGGGATCCACTGAGGCACGATCCTGCCACTGCACTCCAGCCTGGGCAACACAGCAGACCCCAGCTAAAAAATACAGATTGTACTGGTTGCCGGTGAACTCCGATTTTGGATATTTATTAATTTACTTTCATAGGTCGCTGTCACCTCAAGCTCCGGGGCTCATGTGATCCTCCTGCACTAACCTCCTAGAGCACTGGGGTTACAGGTATGAGCCACTGCGCCCAGCCTAAAACTGGATTTTTAAATTTTTTAAAGTATAAGTACATACTAAATATTGCATGTAACACATTTATCTGAAAATTTTACTTATTGTTTATTCAATATTGAAATGTAACTGAAGGCCCTGTGTGTGTGTGTGTGTGTGGTGTGTGTGTGGTGTGCGTGTGTGTGGTGTGTGCATGTGTGTGGTGTGTGGGTGGTGTGCGTGTGTGTGGTGTGTGCGTATGTGTGTGGTATGTGTGTGGTGTGTGTGGTGTGTGTGTGGTGTGCGTGTGTGTGGTGTGTGCAAGTGTGTGGTATGTGTAGTGTGTGTGTGTGGTGTGTGTGTGGTATGTGTGTGTGATGTGTGCGTGTGGTGTGTGTGTGGTGTGTGCGTGTGTGTGGTGTGTTTATTTTCTCTCTTTATCTCTGGCAAACCTACCTGTGACTCTTCTCATTTCTGAGCATGCAGGCTCAGCTTCAACTGTCTGCACCTCTTGGCCCACAGACCTGCTCTGACCACTGGCACCCACATCCTGAAAGAGCTGGGAATACCCTCCTGAAACAGTGACATGCCTGGCATATTCCACACAGGGACAGATCATCTTGTAACACCTCCCTTCTCTATGTGACAAAATTGCATTCAATACTAGCCACGGAACAAAAGGAATAATATTAATAGCTAAAGAAGAAATGGAAGGTCTGGCACAGGGGCTGACGCTGGTAATCCCAGCACTTTGGGAGGCCGAGGTGGGTGGATCACTTGAGGTCAGCAGCTGGAGACCAACCTGACCAACATGGTGAAACCCCTCTACTTTGAGGGTGAGGTTAAAATATTTTTAGTAGAGACTCTACTAACAATACAAAACTTAGCTGGGTGTGGTGGCGGGAGCCTGTAATCCCAGCTACTTAGGGAGCTAAGGCAGGAGAATTGCTTGAACCCAGGAGGCGGAGGCTGCAGTGAACTGAGAAAGTGCCATTGCACTGCAGCCTGGGTGACAAGAGCAAAACTCTGTCAAAAAAAAAAAAAAAAACCAGAAAGAAAGAAATGCAGATGAGAATTTGCTTGCAATGACCTTTCTGTATGAAATCATGATGAGGAAAAGTGGCATCAGAAAAGGGATAAAAACTTACCGTCACATTGATCAGTCAGGGTAATGGATATTGACATTATGGTTTCTATTGTCAGCTTTCATTTCTGCAATTATGTCAGTGGCTTTGTCAACACTGGTCTTCCTCACAGATTTGTGTTGAACAGCCAGGCTGCAGCACAGCGGGCTGAGAGGTCAGCCCACATTCTCTCCTAGGGAATGGATGAGCGCTGTTTATTCACTTTAATTTTGTGAAGTTTCTTTTCGGTGACGCAATGGGTACAGAATGTTAGAAAAGGTCTTCAACATAAGTACAACTTTGGTAGAGACTTTTTTTTTTGAGATGGAATGTTGCTCTTGTTGCCCAGGCTGGAGTGCAGTGGCGCGATCTCGGCTCATGGCAACTTCCGCCTCCTGGATTCAAGTGATTCTCCTGCCTCAGCCTCCTGAGTAGCTGGGATTACAAGGCACCTGCCACCATGCCCGGCTAATTTTGTATTTTCAGTAGAGACAGAGTTTCTCCACGTTGGTCAGGCTGGCCTCAAAGTCCCAACCTCAGGTGATCCGCCCACCTCAGCCTCCCAAAGTGCTGGGATTATGGGCGTGAACCACTGCACCCGGCACTTTGGTAGAGATTTCTTAAATCCCATTTCACAATACATTCCAGAACGTGCAACGTAGGTCGGGGCTTTGTTTCTCTGGGATCAGTTCTAGCAATTTTTGCTTGACTTCACAGTAGAGAAATATTAAGTGAAAAGGAAAACTCCAAGTGAAAGCGAAAGCTGTAAGTGCTAATGAAAGTAACTCAAGCTTTGTCTTGTCCTCCTCACAGCCTCTGGGCAGTAGCTGATTCTTCTGAGTCTCCTGCCGGGACCTAGGCACAAGAGACCCACAGGTTTTAGAGACTAAAACTGCATCTGAATGAGCTGGAGAGGTCCTGGACCCTCTGGAATTCACTCTCGAAACAGGTGCTTGTAGCTAAATATGCATGTCAGGACTGAACTGGGTGGGAGTTTGCAAACTAACTTCCACATGTACACTACACAGTTTCTTAAAGAATAAATAATAGGCAGGTGCAGTGGCTCACACCTGTAATCCCAGCATTTTGAGAGGCCCAGGTGGGCAGATCACGAGGTCAGGAGATCCAGCCCATTCTGGCCAACATGGTGAAATCCCCTCTCTACTAAAAATACAAAAATTAGTTAGGTGTGGTGGCGCACGCCTAGCTCCTCGGGAGGCTGAGGCAGGGGAATCACTTGAACCTGGGAGGTGGAGGTTGCAGTGGGCCAAGATCGTGCCACTGCACTCCAGCCTGGTGACAGAGCGAGACTCAGTCTCAAAACAAAACAAAAACAACAGTGGCAACAAAACAAACACGCAAAGGCCAAGCAGCCGAAATCACCCCACTGGTCCCCAAACAGATTGATAATTGGCTAGGCAGAGGACAGGGAGGTGGATAAGCAGGGCGAGAGAATGAACAGTGTGACTGTAGCACATGGGGCAGACGTCCAACGTCTAATTTCCTTCTTCTCTGAGTTCATGTCTCTTTCCAACTCTCCCTCCCCACTAGCCCCTGCAAAGTGAAAACCATAGCCCCCAAATCTTACCTGTTAAGCCCTCAACCTGACTTCAGGGAAAGAACCCTGATTCCCTGTCCTCCCTCTGCCTTTCTGGCCTGAGAAAGCCACCCTTAGTAAGGGATGTCTTCCTTTTCACAGTGTATGACACAGAAACATGCTCCTTGTACCCACTGAGTGAGGGCCACAGGGATGGGCCCCAGCCCCTTGAAGAGAAGGCTCTCAGGATCCCTGCTCCCGAGGGAAGTTTGTCAGCAGCCTGGGAACCCCTGCGGGCAGGCAGTATGCGTGACAGAAAGAAAAATCATCATAGCTCATACCATGTAAGGCCTGTGCTGGGCACGCTAAACCTTTGGGCAAAAACTTGTTTCATTTAGCCCTTATAACAACCCTTTGGGGAAGTCATTCCCACTTCACAGACAAGGAAACTGAGGCTCAGGAAGGCAAAGTCACTTGCCTAAGTTTCACAGGGCTTCAGGGGTGGAGCACTTACCAGAAGGAAGCAGGGCCAGAGGCCCTCCTCTGCTCAAACTCTACCCGTGGCTCTGATCTTACTCCAGGTAGAAGCTGCAGTCCTTTCTGCGGCTTACATGGCTCTGTTAATCTGTCCCCACCCTCACCTGACTCCCCGTAAAGGGCCCACCCCCACCACACTGCCTCCTCTTGTTCTTCAGACAGCCCTGGATTCTCCCAGGTTGTGGCTGCCATCCCTGTATCTGCCTGGAGCTCACTTCCCATGGAAGTAGGTGACCTGCAGCCCCTCCCTGTGGCCATCAGGTCCCTCCCCACAGGCAGCTTCTCCTCTCGGCCTTTCCTGACCTTCCTGTTCAAAATCACAGCCTCCCACCCACTGTCCTGCGCCCAGGATGCCCTGGCACACTCTCCGTGTATCTTCCATATCTATGTATTGGATGTCTGCCTCTTTCCAGCAAAACATCAGCTCCACGAGGACAGAGAGTTTCGCATGCTTCATTCGCTGTCATTTCCCCGGTGGCCGGAGCGTCGCCTGGCACACGGTAGGTGCCCAATATGTGTGTAATGGAGGAAGGAGGTGGGTGAGCACCCAGGTAGTTTGAGTGAAAGTGAACTGACCAAAATGTACCCTGACCAGCAGCCAAACTTCACTGAATTGCAAATCACACTTCAGTATTTAAAAAATTTATTTTTACTTTTTATCATGGAAATTTTGAACAAACACGAAGTACCAAGAATAGTACGCCATGTCACCCAACTGCAGCAATTGCCAACCCACGGGCAATCATGCGTCATGTGCACCTTCTCCCACTTCCACCCTTCCTGTGGTATTTCCTTTAAAAAGTACCCCAACATTTAGCATCTTAGCAGTTTAGCAAAATAACTGTTCCTGTGGGTCAAGAATCTGGGCCCGCCTCATCTGATGGCTTAGCTGAGGGCAGAACTGCTCATTGTTGGCAGGACTTAGCTCCCCCCAGCAGGGGGCCAGAGGCCTCCCTCAGTCCTTTGCCAACTGGGCCTCTCCAGAAGGCAGCTTACAACATGGCAGTGGCTTCACCAGAGTGAGTAAGCGGGGGTGTCAGGGTGAGGCCAATTGAGAGGGGAGTCCCAGTCTTTTGTAAAGTAACCTCAGAAGTGACATCCCAACCCAGGGCAGTGGCTCAAGCCTATAATCCCAGCCCTTTGGGAAGCTGAGGCCAGAGGATTGCTTAAGACCAAGAGTTTGAGATCAGCCTGGGCGATATAGCCAGACCCCATCTCTAAAAAAATAAAATAAAATAATTTTAAAAAATTAATGGGGTGTGGCTGCACATGCCTGTAGTCCCAGCTACTCAGAAGATTGAGGCAAGAGGACTGCTTGATCCTGGGAGGTTGAGGCTACAGTGAGCTGAGATTGCACACTACACACCTAGGCAACAGAGTGAGACCCTGTCCCTCCACCCCCCAAAAAAAGACATCCCATGGCTTCTATGGTATTCAGTTAATTAGGATCAAGTTCCTAGGTTTGGCCCACACACAAGGTGAGAGGATTGTGCAAGGGTGTGAATACCAGGAGGGGCCCTAGCCTCTGCCTCCCAGAGAAACATGAGCTGGTGGACACAGGGCCCTGTGTGCCAACACTCATCACAGCATTGCCACGAGGCAGAGGCTTCGTGCACCACGCGGCGTCCCTGTAGCCCACCTGGCCCAGCAGTGCTGGGCCGCAGCACTGCCTCCACTCTGCCTGCCAAGTCCTCGCTCTTCTGCCTCTGGGCTTCCTCAGCCCCTGCAGGGACAGGTGGGATTTGTGAGGGAGCTGACGTTCTCAGGGCAACCTTGAACCGATGGGAATGTGAGTCTGTAGATGAGTCCCCAACTTCCACCCTACGCATTCTATGTAATTCTTCATAGAATCCTTGGTGGGGTCAAGCTGCTGGTGCCCAGCAGTGGTCACCTTTGCTGGGCACCCTGTGTTATTTCTTCCCTTGTTGTGGTCAGCTTCTGAGATGACCTCCAATGAGCCTCACCTCCAGTCTTCACGCCCTGTGACATCTGTGGTCTGTTTACCCAATGGAGTAAGGTGGAGGTGACAGTGTGTGACTCCTGGGGCTGGGTCGCCAAAGGCATTGCAGTTCCCTCCTGAATCTTTTGGATTCTTACCCTGGGGAATGCCAGCCGCCATGTTGTGAGGCTACTCAAGCACCCTATTGAGAGGAACTGAGGCCTCCCGCTAACAGCCATGAAGATGAGCTTGGAGACAGACCTTCCAGCCCCAGGCAAGCCTTCAGATGGTGGCAGCCCTGACCAATGACTGACAGCAAACTCACGAAGAGAACTGAACCAGGATTACCCAGCCAAGACCCCCAGAAGCTACAAGCGATAAATAAAAGATAACTGTTGCTTTAAACCATCTGGCCGCAGGGTCATTTGGTGCATGGTAGTAGATAATAGTGAGACTTTTGCTCTTTCACTTCCTCACTCTTGCTTCCTGAGAGCACCTCCCAGACCAATGGCCTGCACCCAAGTCCTTGTCTCAGCTCTGCTTTCAGGGTAATTCAAATCAACACAGTGACAACTTAGGGACAAGGTCATGTCTATCCACACAACACTGGATAAACTGTGATATTGTCACTCCACTGAATCCCAAGCAGCAGTGAATGTGAGTGACCAAGAATTACCTCAATCAGCTGGTGGAGGAGCCCAGCACCTAATGTGAAATGAAAAAAAATCAAGCAGCAAGAAAAGGAAGGACACCCACAAAAGTGGTGCCACTCATGGTCCTGCCTCAGTGACTTTGCACTGGCTGTTCCATCCCCTGCAATACTTTTCCACCAGCGAGAGGCCTGACCTTGTTCTTGCCCTTGTGTTCAGAACCACAAAACCGCACTTGTTGTAAAAATGTCCCATTTGTTTACGCCAGAGTGAATGAATGGGTTTCTGCTACTAACCCCCTTGCCAGGCATAGAGCAGTGATCCTGGTGAGCACGGGCCCGGGGCCTTTCGGTTGTCCCTCTTGAGAAATGCTGCTCAGGCCTTTGACCAAGATGCAGGAAAAAGTGAATAGAGACAAAAACACGGATACGCAGCAACCGCTCTGCCCAGATTCACCTCGGCCTCCCCTCTGGTGCTTGCTGTTTTCACAGCTCTCAATACCATTAGTTACAATCGTGCCCTAAGTAGGTCACAGCGATTATCCCCCTTTTAGGGCCAATCATCATCGTCACTGTGAGGCCTCAGGTTGGTATTTAGCATCCTGCTGTTCCACGAACTGCTTGGACACTTGACAGGCCCCAGCAGCACAAAGCCCTTTAGACAGGTGTCGGGGGCAGCAATCTGCTCTTTCCTTTTCCAGAAAGAACAGAGAGAGGGTAAATGAACGCCCTGCCCTGCCAAGAGGAGTATCAGGTGGCCATTGAGGAGGGGATGAGTCCCCTTCAGTCACTGTGAAAGGGTGGCATCCTCTCTGCCCAGGATCTGGTGTCAGCACCACAGACCAGCCCTTTCCTTCAGAGAACGTCTTCTCTGTCCCTCCATGTGGTCCTGGGGAGGCTGCCAGGCCCGCTCACTGCCACCCTCCCTGCAGTGGGGAGCCGCCGATCCAAGCAGGAGCATGAGCCACATTTTCCAAAAAGCACACAGGAAGTTATAAATCCAGTTGCGCAATCAGAAGCAGAAAAACAAAATCCCCAAATCTAAGTGTCTCAGTGAACCACAAGATAAATTCAAGTCGGTTAGACAAGATGGTTTCGCTAAGGGTTCTTTAAGCAAAACCAGCAGCCAGGGCTCAAACTGGGAGCAGAATGTGCAGGGATAAGGGAAGGTCTTCTTACACCTCACCGTATCCAGAGATGAGGGCCGATTGGTGAAGGACAATAAAAATGCCTAAGCACTCAGGGAGGGACAGAGGCGGGTGGGGAGCTGGGGAGAGAAAGCATGGGGAGAAATGCCAGATATAGGTGATGGGGAGGAAGGCAGCAACTCACACTGCCACGTGTGTACCTACGCAACAATCTTGCATGTTCTTCACATGTACCCCAAAACCTAAAATATAATAAAAGAAAAAAAAAGTGCCTAAGCACTCGAGGCGAGGACAGCTGGAAGAGTTCGAGAGGCCAAAGGCTTGTGACCTGGAGCAGAGAAAGCCACAGCCTGGCTCTCAGGCCCCCGAAGCCTGTGCCCTGGGCCCTGCCTGGTCCCACCCACATCTGGCCCTGGCTTCCCTCGCTCTTACACATCTGCCTTAAATTAGAACTTGCACGCATCTGCCCACCAGCTCCTAGGGGCTCACACTGTATCTTATTTGCCATTCTTTTAATTTTTTTAGTTGGGAAAATGGAGACCCAGGAAGACGCACAAACTTGCTCATAGGTCCCAAGGCTGGCTGGGACTCTGTGGGACTTGAAGCTCAAGCTGGAGCCACGTCCCTCACTGCCGCTTCCTGCTGCAGCCCTGCCTCAGCTCTTCCAGCCTGCCCACTACTCTCAGCCCATCCAGGCTGCCCACTACCCAGCCTGACACTGAGCCCTGAGCCTGTGGGCTCTGGCCCAGCCCAGCTGCGTGTGGACTGTGAAGTTGAACAGCGGCTCACTGGTCTCCCACCCCCGTCCCTTCCCCCACCCACCCATGCTTGCTTTCCTTCCAGTAGTCAGAGGGATGCTGTCGAAATCTGACCTCCCTCCTTCTCACAAACCCTCCCAGGTCTCCCACCTCCCTCAGGATGAGGCTAGAGTCCTCTCGCCGCCCCCATGAGTGCTCTGGCCTGCGGCATGCCTGTTCCCCTTGTTTCCTGCTCATTTCATTCTGGCCTCTCATGGTACTGCCTCAGGGCCTTTGCATTGGCTGTTCCCTCTCCTGCAATGCTGTTCCACATGACACCAACAGAACTTGCTCCCTCACCTCCTTCAGACTTTGTCCCACTGCCACCTTCTCAGTGAGCCTTCTTCAAGTGACCTGTGGTGTAGAGGCACAGGAATACCCTCCAGGGTGGGAAGACAAGCAGCCAGCCCAGGGCCTCAAGATGTGGCCTTATGCTGCTCTGATCCTGCCCTGTGTCTGAGCCTGCCCCGCTCTCAGATGTGCTGGCCCCTAATGACCACTCATGTTCCAACAAGGAGCCTGGAAAGGCTGTAGCACCCAGGGATGAGGATGAAGCGTTTGTCCTTCCCACTGTAAGACAAAGTAGCATGTGTAAGAAGCCACGCTGGCTCATTTCTGCTTCAATCCCTGACTCCATGACAACGTGGAGCTCTCTGGAAAGATGCTCTGAAGACAGAACAGGATGGAGCACGTGGCCCTGCACATCTCTTGCCTGAGTCACTCGATTTCCTGAAAGAGAAGTGCTGGCCAGGTGCAGTGGCTCATGCCTGTAATCCCAGCACTTTGAGCGGCCGATGCGGGCAAATCATGAGTTCAGGAGATTGAGACCATCCTGACCAACATGGTGAAACCCCATCTCTACCAAACACACACACACACACACACACACACACACACACAAAAGCTGGGCTTGGTGGCATGCACCTATAGTCTCAGCTACCAGGGAGGCTGAGGCAGGAGAATTGCTTGAACCCGGGAGGCGGAGGTTGCAGAGCCGAGATTGCACCCTAAACTCCAACCTGGGTGACAAAGCAACACTCCATCTCAAAAAAAAAAAAAAGAAGAGCTGTAGTCCTTGCCTTTCTGACAGGCTCAGTGATGCTGCCTCAGCCGTCCCTATGCAGAGGTGCTCTAACACCCACGACTTGATGGGATGCTGCTTCAGTGGCACTGCTGAGCAGGTCCGAGATGATTTTGCACTGGCTGAACCTCCCCACCTGCGTGGAAGCTGCAGCTTCAGCAGAACTGCTCCCAGGCACTAGGCATGGTCTGCGGTCCTCAGACTTCTCAGTGAAATGAACTTTAATTCTGTGAAAGCTTGATTTTGTTTTCTTTGTCAACACTAGGAAATCGGGCTGACAGCGGCTTCCAGAGGCCTTTCTGCCTCCAGCTTTCCTGGCCTCACCTTGTGTCCTGACTTGCCCTGGGTTTCTCTACCCTCCAGCACCCCGAGTTGCTAAGCTCCTGGCTCCAGCCTGTCCACCAGCGGGGGCTCCAAGGGGCTCAGGCTTCCCAGCATGCAGTGCCCACAAGGAGGACAAACCCACATCGTGCACCCAAGTCTCCTGGCCTGGGTTAGGTGTGTGATTATACTCATGGGGTCTGTGTCTCTTGCTCAGATTTAACCACATACCCTCCCCACCCACCAACTAGCTTTGAACCCAAGGGAAGGCCAGGTCCCCGTGTGTTATGTATGACCCACGCACCTACGTGAGCACGTATCTGTGCACATGGAGCGTGTGTCTGGGGTCCCAAGGGCAGTGTTTACACAGGAACCTCTGTCCAGTGAGAGGGCACACACACATTTCCTGAGCATCTGGGGCTAGAACTCCCAGGTGGGAGCATGGGGTAAGGGACAGACAGTCCTTTACGGTGGGCCACCAGGGCACCACACTGGCTGTGTGGAGAATGTCTGGAGCCTAGGTCGAGGGTATGAACATCCCCAGGGAGAAGGAAGGTCATCAGTGAATGTAAAGTGGGCAGAGTTACCTCTTCCAGGGGAGTGAGTGAGGGGCGCATTCCATCAGTGCTGGGTCCACCAAGGGCTTGGGGCTGCCATTAGCCTATGTGGTGCATTGTATGAAGGAAGAAAGTGCCCTCTAACGGCGGCTGCAGTCCCAAGGGTGCAGGGCTTGGCTAGCAGAGCATGGGCTGAATTGTCAGTGAGCACCTCCTCTTAGGCAGGATGGCCTTGGGCAGTGCACAGCCTGTACCACTGTACAGGGTACCCTCCTGGGGGAGACGGGACTTGTGGAGACCCAAGAGACCAAGGTCAGCTCCAGTGTGAATGTGGAAACTGGGGGAACCCGAGGGCAGCAAGAGTTGGGGAGCCATCCCAGGAAGGCCCAGAAGATGTGTAGGCTGGGTCCCCACCAGCAGTCATGTGAGTGCCTGGTAAGACTGTGAGTCAACATCCCAGCACTTGGGGTGTCGTGGGGTCCACACACTCACCCCTCTGGTGCCACCACAGCTTAGTGGGCCTCTTGTCTGCACACTGAGCCAGGACCGTCATGGTAGAGGGGACCAAAGAATGAGAGAGCCCTGCCCTCCAGTTAAAGAGAAAATATGTGCCCACATGGAACGCATTTTAAACTGTTCTTCACAAGTTTAACCAGAGCCACCATACAGCCCAGCAATTCCACTCTGAGGTATCTACACAAAAGAAGTGAAAACAAGTGTTCAAACGAAAACTTGTTCACAGGTGTTTACAGCCGCGCTGTTCATAAGAGCCGAAAGGTGAAAGCAGCCCAACTGTGCATCCACAGATGAGCGGTAACAACCGCAGATGTGGATCCAAGCTCAGAAGCTCTTACCTTCCAGACCTCTCGGACCCTCAGTCTCTTCATCTAAAAAATGGAAATGACAGTGCCCTCATCTTAGGTGGTTGGGGAAACTGAGCCTATATACGTAAGGTGTCAGATGCCCTGTAGGTCCTCATGGATGTACAATGTACCTGGATGATGGGATATTATTCAGCCATCAAAAGGAGTGACACGTCCATACATGTGACTAGACAAGTGGACCTTGAAAACACTATGCAAAGGGAAGATGCCAGTTACAAGAAACCACACACGATTCCATGTATATGAAACGCCTCAAACAGGTGACCTCAAACAGATGACCAGCAGTCACAAAAATCTGCAGAGCTTCAGGCAGACCGGGGAACAAAGCTAGTATTTAGAACAGTCACCAGCTGGCCCCACTGAGCGCAGTCTGAGCCCGCCTCTCCCTGGTGGGTTGTGTGGAGGCCGCGGGTCCTGGAAGAAGGGCCGGGTAGTTCAGGTTAGGGGCTTGGGCTATGACTATTTCAATATGAACATATCTGCAGACTCCCCCTCCCCTTCTACCACAGGCTCCTGAGGAGGTCTGGACCGAGGGAGGGAAGGCCAAGGGTCAGAGGGTTTGGAGGGTCAAATAGCAAGCACTTGGGCACAGCCAGGTCCAGAATGAAATCCCAGCTCTCCCTCTGCTGGCTGCATGGACAGGTCCTGCAGTTTCCCAGACCTCCAACTTCTCTCCAGCGAAATGGAGCCAGTGACTCCCACCCGGCAGGAGGGCAAGGGAGAAAATGCAGGGGGAGCCTGGGCCTGCAGGCAGGTGTCTGACTCGTCTGCTGGTGTGCCTTTGATGACTTTTCAGAAGCAGCTGGAAAACAAGGCCCAAGTGCTCAGAATAGAAAGCCAGGCCGTCCAAACAGAGGTTTAAAAAATATAACGGGGAAAAATCAACTTCCTTATGTTCACACTCAACCTCACGTGTATCCATGGGGAAACAGAGTGGCCTGGAAGATGTTTGCAGCTGCTGTGGGTGGCGGGGCAGGTGGCGGGCAGGTGGCTCTGCCTGTGTGCCGGATCTGCCCTCTATGGGCTGAGACACACTTCCTCCTCTCCCTCTGCACTCTGCTCCGAGGGCAATTTGGCATCTGCTGCCTTCAATTAACATTGCAGACTGGAAGTAGGGGCCTCAGGGACAGAAGTGGGAGGCGGTGGAGAAAAACAAGCCCACCGTGTTGGCAGCTGGGCACACCACCTGCTCCAGTGTGGCAGGGAAATTGAGGACCTCAGAGCCAGGAAGGGGTAAGGGAAGGCTGTTGCACACACTGGGCCTCTGTGCTCCGCTCACTGGGTGCACCCCAGACGCAGGTTCTGTTCCGGTCCCTGCACCAGGACTGGCTTGAACAGACCCCTCAACCCTCTAGCTGTTGATGGGGAAGGGAAGGCAGGGCGCAATGAGGTTAGATGTTTCTCCAGCCCTCTTCCTGCCAGGCTGAGGGCAGCTGGCAGTGGGGGCATCGCTGAGTCTTGCTGGTTTCCCTTGATGGTGCACACCAAGGCATCCTTCACTGAACTCCCTGCAGTTACCGTGGCATGCAGGCTGCTTCCTGCTGTGACACTGGCTGCTACCCCAAATGGCGCCTGGGTGGGGAACTGCCTAAGGACAGCCGCTAGCTCCACTGCCAGGTTCAGCTGGGCAGCTCTGCCCCAGCCTTTCATCAGGCACAGTCTTAGAGGACAGTGACCAATGACTAACCTAGACACTGATACTGGGGCCAGGGTTAACGTCCCTGTCTGGTACCTTATGTATGTGGGCTTATTTTCCCAACAACCTGAGAAGTGGACACCATCATTCCCATTTTCTAGATGAAAAGACTGAACGTCTGAGAGGCCGCAAAACTTATCCAGGGCCTGGAAGATAAGAAGCTTTAAAACCAGGCCGGGGTCTGCATCTCTATCTCCCAATCCCAGCACCTTCTGGTTGTCCAAGATCCCCCTGGGGTAGTCCAGAGTTAAACGCAGTGAAGGCAGAGTCCAGGGACCGGGGCAGTGACATAGTTTGAACACAACCCCCAAAGATCATGCGTCGTCCCCAGTACAGCAGTACTGGAAGGTGGAGCCTTTAAGAGGTGATTGCCCTCTTGAATGTATTCATCCATTCATCAATCCATCATCAATCCGATACAATTAATGGATTCATGGGTTATCATGGGGGGGGTGCAGCTTTATAAGCAGAGGAAGAGAGATCCGAGCTGGTGGGTGGGCACGCTCAGCCCCTCACCATGCGATGCTCCATGCAGCCTTGGGACTCTGCAGAGTGGCCCCAACAGCAAGAAGGCCCTCATCAGATGCTCCCCTGACCTGGGACTTCTCAGCTTCCAGAGTTGTAAGAAGTAAATTTCACTTAGCATAAATTACCCAGTTTCAGGTATTCTGTTGTAAGCAACAGAAAATGGACTAAGCCCAGCAGTGAGAGGGTGTTGGCATCACAGGGCTCTGCAGGAGTGTCCACAGCAGCCTGGGCTCTTCAAGCCTCTGTTTCCTAGCCCTTCCTGGGGCTGTGGTGAGGATAACATGGAGAAATGGGTGCCAGCGAGCGCCTGGGATGTAGGGGAGGGTTCAGTAAGGGATCGACCTCTTGCTTCTGTCGCCTCCTTTTTTCCAGGATCCGTGAGACTCTGGACATGAAATGGCTTTGGGACTCATTTGGCAGCACCAGGGAATGGGAAGCATTGTGGGGCTTGTGTCCAGGTCACTCACTCGGGGTGGTAGAAAGAATGTCCCAGCAGAGTACGGTCTTGTCCCCTGTGTGCATCTGAGGAATCAAATCAGGACCTAGGGGATCTGGATTTTAGAAACTCAAGACAAAGCACTGTGGGAGGTGCTGGTCTCCTTCAGAGGTGGCCCCAAGAGGGGCTGCTGGGCTCCCTCAGACAGATCCACTTCCGTTTCATGCACCCCTGGCCTAGTTTGGTGTCTCTGAGAGACATTCTGCAGAGTGCAAATTGCCCTGAGCCAACATCAGCTGGGCCAAGTTAGATGAGAATGTGGTGGGCAAGGAGGGCTTCCCCACTGGTGGGAGAGCGTGCACAGCCTGGGCCCTCCAGCTCCAGGCCCAACTTCTGGGCAAGGCATCCCCTCCCTGGGCTGCTTCCTCAGGAAGTGAAACACTTGGATGGAAACTGAGTTGTTTGTATCCTTTCCCCCTCAGAGTTATCTCTTCAAACAGAATCTCCCGTGGAATCTCAACATAAAGAGAAAGTGGGAGCAGAGATGGGCATGTGAGTCCCTGGCCTCCTTCACAGACCAACTGGGACCCCACAGAGTGCAGCTGAGCCCCAGCAGAGGTGATTTCCTGGGACCCTTCGGGGCCTGGTGCTGTCAGATGGGTACCTACCTGTCCTGGTGACGTCACCCCTGATGCTGTCACCAGTGGCTTTGTGCCCCAGCTCAGAGCTCAACCTGTCCTGCATGTCTCTGGCAACCTTTGGCATCGGCGGGGACATGCTGTGCCGAGGCTGAGCCAGGGGGAGGATTACACGGCTCACACACTGTTGCCAAACACATCTTGGAGAAGAAGTGAGAAAGAGCAAAACAGACAGAGCCATGCTCACCTCCCTGGGGCCCAATGAAGAAAGCCTTTCCTGAAACAGCTTGGCCACAGGTCCTTATGGAAAATCCCCAAGTTGAAACAAGTTGAGAGGGCTCTGTCTGGCCCAGAGGCTCTGCACCTGGCCCCTGTCTCCTGTGGCTAGAGTGCCCCCCCATCACGGTCTTCCACCCCCCGACCCAGATCTCTGAACACTTAGGGAAATAACCTACTTAGCAGTGGCTCTATTTGTCTAGCAATTGGGAGGGTCTTGTGTATAGAAGAAAATGCAAGAAAATTAAGTAATCTGGACACATTGTCAAAAAAAATCATGAAGGACATGGGGAATCAGCTCCACCCCTTTCTTCCAGCATGATTTTGGTCCATGTCACTTTAGCTCACCAAGGCTTGGCCTGTGCAATCCTGTCCATGGGGTCCTGCAAATGTCTCTTGGCTCCAAGCACCACGTCCAGCTCACAGCGGAATCAGAACGTTTCTTTTCGGCCTCTTGTAGGTTGCATCCCAAGCAAGAGGCTAAGTGAGCCTCAGTTTCCTCATCTGCAAATGGGGGCGTGTGCTTCATGACCAAGGCTTCTAAAAGCTAACGTGACCCCAGTGTCACCAGTGTCACCCTGGGTGCTGTGGGCCAGTGTGTGCACAGGGAGAAACAGACAGGGAGGGACCAAAGATGGATAAGACATATGGGGAGACGGGGAAAGGAATAGAGAGGACCAGGGAGAGACAGACGCACAGTGAAACATGGTGGACGACACACCTGGAAAGACAAGGAGAGAGACAGGGACACACCAGAGACCAGAGAGAGACATGGAGAGACAAAGACACCAGGGAAATGGCAAGTACAGAGAAAGACGAGGGGGCACCAGAGAGACACAAAGACAGGGACACACACAAAGACCAGCAGAGGCAGGAGAGGGAGGAAAGAGACACACAGAGAAGCAGAGAGACACAGAGGCAGATACAGAGACACACCGGGAGAAACACGCATACGCACAAAGCAACTTTGTCCTGGTTTCAGGTTGCGGGGTCCAGGCCCCAATGAGATGCGAGGACACCTGCATCCTCACCTTCCAGGCACTTCCCCTTGTGCCCCAGTAGTCTGGAGTGCATTTCTGTTTCTTGCAATCTAAGCATCCTGAGTCAGGCGACCCCCTCCTCCAGCACCCAGCAGGCTCCCTCGGCTGGCTTTGAGCCTCGCCCCCTCTGCTCACACATCGCTCCGGCCCAAACAACCTGGGCATTTTTTGCTTCATTTAAGAAAATTGTTTGTTTTGAAATAATTTCAGATTTACCGAAGAGTTGCAAAGGTAGTACAGAGAGTTTCCATGTACCTTTCACTCAGTGTACCTAGTATTTACAACTTACAGAACTGTGGTACAATCCTCAAAACTAGTAAGTTAACATTATTAAAATACCATTCACTAAACTATAGACTTTGTTAGGTTGCCACCAGTTTTCCACTAATACAAGAGTCAGAAAACTCTTTCTATAATGAACCAGATAGTAAATATTTTCAGCTTTGCAAGCCATATGGCTACACAAAAGCAGCCATTGAAAATACATAAATACTGGCCTGGATAACATAGTGAGACCTTGTCTCTACTAAAAATAAAATGTAAAAAAATCAGCCTGGTGTAGGGGCATGGGACTGTGATCCTAGCTATTTGAGATGCTGAGGCAGGAGGATCACTTAAGCCAGGGAGGTCAAGGCTACAATGAGCCATGATTGCACCATTGAGCTCCAGCCTGGGTGACAGAGCAAGACTCTGTCAGAAAGAAAAGAAAAAAAGGAAGAAAGAAAGGGAGAGAGGGAGGGAGGCAAGGAGGGAGGGAGTAAAAGAAAGAAAGAAAAGAGGAGAGAGAAAGAGAAAGGAAGGAAGGAAGGGAAAGAAGGAAAGGAAGGAAGAGAGGAAAGGAAAGAAGGAAAGAAAGAAAGAGCATAAACGGGCATGGCTGTATTCCAATAAAACTTTATTTACAAGAGCTGGCAGAGGGCCAGAGTTGGCCCACAGACTGTTGTTAGCTGATCCCTGATCAATGTTCTTTTCATTTCCAGATCTCACATTGCCTTTAGTCGTCAGTTGCTCCGCCTTTCTTTGTCTTTTGTGACCTTGATATTTGTGAACAGTCCTGGTCAGGTATTTTGCAATATGTTGCTCAATTTGGGTCTGATATTTTCTCATGATTGGATTGAGCTTATGCATTATTGGAAAAACTACCCCAGAAGCGATGATGTGTCACTCTCAGTGCATCATATCAGGAAGTACATGATGTCAATGTGGCTTATTACTGGTAACACTGACCTTGACCTATTAAGTGGTGTTTGTCAGCTTTCTCCATTATAAAATTATTGTTTCTCCTTTGTAATTGATAGGCATTGGGAGAAATACTTTGCACCTGTGCGACTCTTGTTTCTCCTTAAACTTTCTCCTCTGTGTCTGAGCATCCATTGGCGGGTCTTGCTTGCAGCAATTATTTTTTTTTTTTTTTTTTTTTTTTGCGACGGAGTTTCGCTGTTGTTACCCGGACTGGAGTGCAATGCACGATCTCGGCTCACCGTAACCTCCGCCTCCTGAGTTCAAGCAATTCTCCTGCCTCAGCCTCCCAAGTAGCTGGAACTACAGGCACGCACCATCATGCCCCAGCTAATCTTTGTATTTTTAGTAGAGACGGGGTTTCACCTTGTTGACCAGGATGGTCTCTATCTCTTGACCTTGTGATCTAACCACCTCGGACTCCCAAAGTGCTGGGATTATAGGCGTGAGCCACCACGCCTGGCCAGTGATTGTTTCTGTGGTGCTCAGATGGTGATTTGCTCTTTCCCTGGTTCCTTCCACATTCATTAAGGGGAACTCCTCTGTAAGGAAAAATGGTCCCTTCTCCCCCATTACTTGTGCAATCATTTATTTACATCGGTATGGATTCATGGATATTTATCTGATGAGGTGAAATCCAATACTACAACGTACCTGTCTGTGTTGCTTGACTGTTCCAGTTTGGACTCCTGGGAGTTATTTCCAGCTGGCCCTGCATCCTCTCCCCAGTACCCTCTTTTTTGAGCACATCCTGCCTTTCTGGTACCACTCCATGCTCCAGGCTCATCTGGTACCTTCCCTGCCCCAGCCCTGGGCTCTGATGCTTCTCAGGGAGGTGCAGGCACTCTTGCCCTGACTGCTCCTTCTTCCTCCCTTCTGGTGGCCACTCCCTCTTTGCTCCTCCGAGGTGCAGACCTACCTCCTCCATGCAACCTCCTCCCCTCCTGCCAGCCCTGGTCATGCCTGCTCTTCCTCCCGACCCATCACAGCTCTGGCCGCTCACCTGGCTGGTCCCAGTTCGACGGCACCTGTCACACATCTCATGGGTCTGTGGCTGTCTCCTAGGGATGCTTTGGAGGCCCCTGAGCTCACCGCTAGGCTTCCCCTCAAACCCTGGGGACAGGCTGCTGTCCTCCTAGCTTGAGATGTCACCTCTAGGAAAACAGGACTGAAAACCACATAGCAACATCACTCATGGGTGCACACCGCTGTGGGAGGCAGGAACTGAGAGGCTGCTGGGGCTGCAGTTCATGGATGGAGGTGGCCAGACAGTGGTGGTCTCAGCTCAGAGGTGAGCCTGCTGGCAGGAGCTCCCAGCCACACAGAGACAGAAATGACTTTGGAGCTCTCTTCATCCCTCCCTTCCTCTCTGGTCTCCATGCCAGTGTGGCTAAGGACTATTTCTTGTGCCTGCCAGACAGCTCACCTTTTTTTTTTTTTTTTTTTTTGAGACGGGCGTTTCTCCCTGTCTCCCAGGCTGGAGTTCAATGGCCTGATCAGGGCTCACTGAAACCTCCGCCTCCCGGGTTCAAGTGATTCTCCTGTCTCAGCTTCCCAAGTAGCCTGGGACTACAGGCACGTGCCACAACGCCTGGCTAATTTTTGTATTTTTAGTAGAGACGAGGTTTCACCATGTCAGCCAGGCGGGTCTCAAACTCCTGACCCTGTAATCCACCCACCTCAGCCTCCCAAAGTGCTGGGATTACAGGCGTGAGCCACCGTGCCCGGCCAGTCACACTTGTTTCTGTTTGTTCACTCATTCACCATCATTCATTCAATAGGTATTGAAGCATCTATTATTTTTCAAGAACTATTCTAGTTGGAGGCACAGCTATGAACAAAACCGTTGCCAGTTTTAAAAGGGAGAGATAAAATAATAGTGTGTGAGTGTGTGTGTGTGAGTGTGTGAGAGTGTATGTGTGTCTGTGAGAGTGTGTGAGTGTGTGTGTGTGAGAGTGTATGTGTGTCTGTGAGAGTGTGTGAGTGTGTGTGTGTGAGTGTATGTGTGAGTGTCTGTGAGTGTGTGTGTGTGTGTGTGTGAGAGTGTATGTGTGAGTGTCTGTGAGAGTGTGTGAGTGTGTGTGTGTGTGAGAGTGCATGCACGAGGTGGGAGCTATTCCAGGCTGGTGATATTGAGGGTCTACGTTTTTGGTCAAAAGAGCATTCACAGCTTTCTCTCAGGGGCAATGGATCCATCTGTTTATTGAGGCTAAATCAGCAGCAACTTAACACAGCTTCATCAGCACGGCTGTCTTCCCTTGGGTCTGCACAGTCCCATGACACAATCTCATTTCCTCCCCTTTCAGCCCCTTTGAATGGAAGTGCTATTATTAGAAACCTGGCATGTAAAAAATACAGAAGGGGTGTTCAAGGACATCTAGCTGAGTGGTTTTCAAACGAGGGTCCTAGGAACCCCCTGGGTTCTTGGTGGATTGGGGGGTACACTGCGAAGGGAGAGTAACCCTTCCTCAGTTTCCCTTCTGCTGGAGCAACTCCTTTTCACAAACGGGGCATCTGTTTGCTATTTTATTTGGAGAAAGGGATTCTGGGGCTAAAAAACAAAGTTGGGTAACCTCTCATTTTATTCACGTGAGGTAAGGTGGCATCCGTGTAAGAGTCCAGACCTGGCACCAGGCTGTCTGGGCTGGATCTTGGCTCTGGACCTTCCCATGTATTTGACTGTCCAGTTTGAGACTCACCTGGACAACATGATGAAACCCTATCTCTACTAAAAATACAAAAAATAAATTAGGCGGGCATGGTGGCAGGTGCCTGTAATCCTAGCTACTTGGGAAACTGAGGCAGGAGAATTGCTTGAACCCAAGAGGTGGAGGTTGCAGTGAGCTGAGATCGTGCCATTACACTCCAGCCTGGGTGACAGTCTCAAAAAAAAAAAAAAAATTTATAGCCATGCTCCCAAGAGTAACTACAGGTAAAACAGTTGGTATATGTTCTTCCAGACTGTTCTATACATTTGCAAATTTTTAATATATAGGTTGCGAGAACTTTTTGCAAAGGATATTTCACTTTCCATTCTGCTTTGTAATTTGCTTTTTCACTTAGTAATACATCCTGGGCGAGGTTCTTCTCCTGACCATGTTCCTCTTCACGGCTGTGTAGCATTCCATTGCAGGGACCTTCTGTCATTTTTAACCAGTCCCCAAATGAAACATATTTGTTTCCAAATTGTTCTATCACAAACAGTGCTGTAGTTAACATATTTCTGCATACTTATTTGAATTCTTGAGTTTTGCTGTAGGATAAATTCATAGAAATGGAATTGCTGAGTCAAAGGGTTTTCCCATTTAACTTGTTTTTTCTTTTTTTTATTATTATACTTTAAGTTCTGGGGCACAGATACAGAACGTGCAGCTTTGTTACATAGGTATACATGTGCCATGGTGGTTTGCTGCATCCATCACTCCGTCATCTACATTAGGTACTTCTCCTAATGCTATCCCTCCCCTAGCCCCACCCCCCGACAGGCCCCGGTGTGTGATGTTCCCTTCCCTGTGTCCATGTGTTCTCAATGTTCAACTCCCACTTATGAGTGAGAACATGCGGTGTTCCCAGTTACATTTTCATAGGTACTGGCAAACTGCCCTCCAAAGATACTGTACTAATTTATACTCCCATCCATAAACAAGGAGAAGGCCCTCTCTCCACACCCAGTCAATACTGGGGATGACGTTCTCTCTGCTCCCTGCCCTGTGACAGATTAAAAATGTTTCACCTTTTTTTTTTTTTCCTGAGACAAGGTTTCACTCTGTCACCCAGGCTGGAGTACAGTGGCTCAACCACAGCTTGGCTCACGATCTCCTGGGCTCAGGTGATCGTCCCACCTCAGCCTCCTCAGTAGCTGTGGCCACAGGGACACACCACCCTACCTTAAGCTAATTTTTTTTTAAAGCCTACGGTTTGTTATTTTATTTAAAGCCTAGGCCACAGGGACACACCACCCTGCCTTAAGCTAAATTTTTTTAAAGCCCACAAGGTAATTTTTTTAAATTATTTTATTTTATTTAAAGCCTACAGCCCCCAGTATTCCCAGGTGGTCTCCCATCCAAGTAGTAACCAGGACCAACCCTGCTTAGCTTCCGAGATCAGATGAGATCAGGCGCATTCAGGGTGGTATCGCTGCAGACCTGCCTAGCTAATTTTTATTTTATTTTATTTTGTAGAATCAGGGTTTTACCGCTTTGTCCAGGCTGGTCTCAAACTCCTGGACTTAAGCGATCTGCTTGCCTTGGCCTTCCAAACTGCTGGGATTAGAGGCCTGAGCCACCGTGCCTGGCCTGTTTTACGTTTCTTCAGTGATTCATGACACTGTCTGCGTGTGCCCATGTTTCTTGGCCATTCACAGTCTTCTCTTCTGTGAACTGCCTCATCACATCTTTTGTTTCTGAATGAGGAAGCTGAGGACCAGAGAGGCTTGGAGATGTATCCAAGTCTGTAAGCTCCAGTTCTCCCGCTGTTCCTCTTGCCATCTGTCGTGCTGGGGGCTCAGTCTCCGCTCACTTCTCTTGTAATAAAGGAGTACCTGTCTTAGGTTGGATTCCCCGACAAACAGAGTCAAAGGTTCAAATTCTCCTAGAGGAGAAAGCTTGTTAGGGAATGAAGGAAGCAGAACCAGGAGGGGGAAGAAGCCCTGGATGAGATCTTAGGGACAGTCCTAGCTCAGGCCTGCACCTGTGCCAGCTCTCAGGTGTGCATTCCACCTCGGTTGCCCTATGTGAAGGGAAGGAAGTGGAGTGGCCCTGCTTCCTCACAGCTCAGGCTGGCACAGGCTGCCCCAGGGAGTGCAGAACAGGGACCGAGGCTCTGTGGGGGATCCCCTCTGAGGTGGCCAGGGGGTCAGGAGCGAGACACTAAAGTGCATAGTACCTGGGCACAAGGACATGTTAAAAAGTGATGTGAGGAAGCCAGACGCAGTGGCTCACACCTGTAATCCCAGCACTTCAGGAGGCTGAGGTGGGTGGTGAGGTCAGGAGTTCGAGACCAGCCTGATCAACATGGTGAAATCCTGTCTCTACTAAAAATATTTTTAAAATTATCCAGATGTGGTGGTGGGTGCCTGTAACCCCAGTTACTTGGGAGGCTGAGGCAAGAGAATCACTTGAACCCAGAAGAGATTGTGGTGAGCCGAGATTGTGCCATTGCACTCCAGCCTGGGCAGCAGAGCAAGACTTCATCTCAAAAAAAAAAAACAACAACAACCATGATGTGAGGAAGTCTGGGAAGGACACCAACATTGTCCTCTACTGTACCCCCATTTTCTTTGGGGACCCACTCCTCCTGTACCCCAGCCCAGCCTTTTGGATTTCAGTGGAGCCTCAAGAGGGAGCCCTGCCTGGATCCAGCAATTAGAACATTCTGTCCCTTTGGCCATGACTGATTTAGGGTTGGACCCACAACACAGTCTCTGCAGGTGGGAGTCAACCCAGCATCTGTCTGGGGAGAACAGTACCTGACCCTTTTTCACTGCTGTATAGCACTCCACTGTGTGGCTAAATCTGGCTTACCTACCACTTCACCTGCCAGTAAGCATCTGGGTGATTTCCAGTATTTCCGGTTACGGATGGTGCTGCTGAGAATTGCTAAGAACATGCTTGCATGCATTGCCCGAAGCACGTGTACACCTGGGAATGCAGCCTTCAACTTGGCAAGACAATGCTCCATTATTCCCCAAAGTGCTTCTGACAATTACACACCCGCCAACTGTGGACCGGCTGTTCGGAGTTTTCGCCAAACCATGACTATGTCAGATTTCTCAGCTTTTGCCAATTTACTGGGTATAAGAAGACAGCTCACCTGGGTCTACATTTGCATGTCCCTGACTAACATACATATTCACCACTCACCACTGAGTTTTCCTGCAAAGTTATTTCTCCTAGATTCCTCTCCCACTGTCCTTTCTCACAAAGAAGTCAGCTGCCCTTGTTTGTTTAAGCTCTTCCTTCTGTCTGGAATGCCCCACAGAAATTTTCTTCCCATGATTCCATACTTGGTCATGACGGTGCCTCCTCCAGGAAGCCTCCCTTCATTCCCCTGGAAGAGGGAACTCCTCCTCCACGGTCCCCCAGGACCAGCACTGTGAGATCCCTGAGGACCAAGTCCTAAGCATGTTTCCTCTCTCCTTCCCACCCCAGCCAGGCCAACTAGGTGACTCCTCACAGAATAGGCTCCAAATGTTTTCTGTTTCCCTCCTTCCTACTCTGGGTTTACCCCATGCTTTTGACAATAGTATGGGCACAATTATGGATCCCAATGTCAATGTGAAACAGTAACCCAAAGTGTTGCCCCCACCCTCACCCCACAGTAACTTGCCAGAGAAATCTGGGTAGGACTTTTCACCCCTGCCACCTCCAAAGAAAAGCAGACGGGCACTCTTCACATTTTCTGTGCTTGTCGTAGAGAAGGATGAGCATGCCCATCCACCGGCTTGTCCTGGGAACACCCCAGCAGCGGGAGCGCCTCAGCTTTTTGTCCCTGCTCATCTCTACCCTCCCAGGCCTTAGAAACGGGTGACTGTTTCCTGGCTCTGACTCAGTGTGCGGTGTTTATCTGCCTGAGAAAAACCAGAAATTAGAAAACGTCACAGAAGGCTGCCCCTCTGCCAAAGAAAGATGATTCCACCTTAACACACAGCTCTCTCTGGGGCCGTGGGGCTGCCAGTTGCCATGTTCCAGAGGTTTCAATGGAACTGAATGTCCCGAAATAATGCATGCTGATTTGCAAACCTCAGATGGAATCAACATTTTCATCTTTTCCCCCATGCACTACAAAGCAAGACAGAGATTTGTCTCAGCTCCCAAACAGCCCAGCGTGAACCAGAACCCAGGAGTCCCACAGGGTCTGTGTGTCGGGTTCTGCTTCCCCCTGCTCTTCTGTCTTCGGGTCCTGCCGACTGTGGAGGGGAGGGAGTCCTACAACTTCCAGCCATAGGAAAGAATTACATCTCCTCATCTGCCACTTTATTGTTGATCTAGAACTTTCTAGACCTTGAGGATTTGGACAAAATGTTAATCTCCAATTATTTTGTGCAACAGACATTTCAGAGGCAGTGCAGTGGGAAGCTTCTGAAAGGAGGGCCTGCCGGGAACTAGGCAAATGATGTGATTGGGCAGAGCCTGCTTCTCCTTTGTAAAGCAGAGAAAGCTCCTGCTTTCTCCATTTCACTGTTTTCTTCTGTGGATCAAAATGAGACAGCATTAAAGCACTCTGTGGTAGGGGTGTTTCCCAGCCTTAAGATTTCTTGGATCGTGAAACATGGCACAACATGGATGAAATCTGCAAACATGAAGCTGAGTGAAAGAAACCAGGCACAAAAGACCACATGTCGGGTGATTCCATTTATATGAAATGTCCAGAATAGGCGAATTAATAGAGACAGAGAATCGACTAGTGCTTGCCAGGGGTTGGGAGGGTATGGTTAGGGGGAATTTGTGGGTGACATTTCATGGGTATAGGGTTTCTTTCTGGAGTTGACGAAAATATTCTACAGCAGTGCTATATATAATGGGGATAGGAGTGAATATGCTAGAAACCATTGAACGTTATACCTTATTTTTATTTCATTTTTTTATTTTTGTTGAGACAGGGTCTCTGTCACCCAGGCTGGAGTGCAATAGCATGAACATAGCTCACTACAGCCTCCACTTCCTAGGCTCAGGTAATCCTTCCATTTCAGCTGGGATCCTCCCAAGCAGCTGGGGTCACAGGTTCACACCACTACACTCAGCTAATTTTTAACTTATCTGTAGAGATGGGGTCTCTTTATGTTGCGCAGGCCGGTCTTGAACTCCTGGACTCACGTGTTCCTCCTGCCTCAGGGTCCCAAAGTGCTGGGATTACAGGTTTGAGCCACTGAACCTGGCCAATGGCATGCTTTAAATCAATGAATTGTATAGTCTGTGAATTATATGTCAATAAAGCTGTTATAAAGAAGAAAAGTGCATACACTCAGATCACTAGATATTTTGAGCTTTCAAGAGAAGCAGTGCTTCAGGATTAGGTTAGCTACCTAATTAGTGTAATGGTTAGTAACCATTACAGTGGCTTAAGTAAGAAAGAAGTGCATTTTAGTTCATGGCTGGTTTTGTGGCTTCTTGGAATCTACAGGGACTTAGGTTCTTCTCTCTTTCTCCTGCACCATTCTCAGCAAGTGGCTTCCATTATCAAGGCCAATTCAGAGTTCAAAATGGCCACTTGTTTTTAATCCAGGCAGCAGGAAGAAGAAAGGAGGGAAGAATGAAAGCCCCACCCCCACCCTTGCAGCAGCTGCTTCTTTCATCTCATTGGCCAAAAACTGAGACACATGGTCTCACCTTGCCACAAGGGAAGCTGGGAAATGTAGTCTTTTAGTTGGGCACATTGCTACCTTGTCTAAAAATCAGGATTTTTTACTTAAGAAGCAGGAAAAACAGATTCTGGCTTGGTTAACATCAGCGTCTGCCACTGTTTTTAGGTGAAATTCTGATTGTTAACTTGATACCCCCTTTTTTTAAACACCTTACAAAACAAACAATATACCTGCAGGCTAGACTCACTGCAGGTGGGCCTATGGACTGGCTGTGGCTCTTCGGGGAGACCAGAGTGGAAAAGCTTGTCCACTACGGCTTTGCAGGTATCACTGGTTTGAAAACAGCCATCGTTAAAATAAGGACAGTGCTGAGTCACTGTGAGGTGGTGGAGAGAGGGAACACACAAGTGCTTGGCAAACACAGGGAGCCCAAACCACACGAAGTCACAGTGTGGCTTTGCCACCACATGGCTCAGACAAAAGCTCTGGGCTCTGCACAAAGGCTCCACAGCATCCAGGCTGCTGGGCAGACAGGAAGGGGCACGGCCATCTGAGTCACGGCACACTTTCTATTGTGTTCTGCCTTTGCATTTTCTTTGAATATAAACCAAAAGCATTACAAACTATGGATGTAATTTGGACATGAAGGAACAAGAACAAAAAGCCAATAATTACTCACTCTGGACATGACCCTGTCACTGCTTCACCTTCACTTCCGGCGAGGCAACAGCCATTTACGCTACTAATGACGTCTCCTGGGAAGATCGCATAATAAGCCCTGTTCAGAAAGCTGTATGTTTTGATAGGCAGGAAGCCCATGAACCTTTACTGCAATGTGTTCCGGCAGGCTGCTCTAAGTTGCTGAGAAGGCCCATGGGGGAGAGGAGTCAGTCCCTGAGTGGGGTGGCATGGCGCTTTTGAATGCAGCATGCCTACCGCCCAGGTGCAGGAAGGCTCAGATGTGCGTGCCCAGAGCGTCCGGCAGCCCAAGACAGGCCATAGAGGTCCCAGCACTACCATGAGCTCTCAGAGTGACTGTCTTTTCTCATTTTCAAATGATGAGGCTGTGCAAAACTTTTTTTAGGGGCATCTCCCTTGCTGTCAAACCAAGCCTTTCATCTTCTGGGAGTCGGGTCCTTTCATGGCAGCAGATCTTGGAGTGAGACAAGCCTGGCTCAATACACAGCTCCAGTTATTTACTGTATCCCAAAATGCAGTGGATTCAAATAGCACCATTTGATCAGATCTGAATTTGGGCAGGTGAGCCTCCATCAGGATATCTTTTGGTTCCACATGGCTGTGGTTGGGGGGTCACTCTGGGGTACTTAGCTAGCCACTGGTGTGTGTCTAGAGGGTCCCTGTTGCCTTAGGTGGTAGCTGAAAGACTGGGCTCCTTGGGGACTCTCCGCATGACCTTCTTAGCCCAGTAGCTGGACTTCTGATATGGCACCTCAAAGCTCCAAGAGATGTGAAATGAACCGAGAGATAGATTCTTAGTCCACTGCTGTCTTATTCATCCTCAGTTCAAAAGAATCACTGGAGGTAGTGTTAAGGATTCATACCCCAGAACGGCCCCAATTTTCCATCCCCAACCTGTATCCATTTCCTTTGAATGTCCTGTAGAGCATCCTTGACGTAGTTTCGTCGTAGAAGAAGTCTGCATCTTACATTTCGTAAGGCCCTTTGCCAACAGGGAACAGATGTTTTGCCTGATCAATAAAGACTGTGTCTGGCCAGATAAAGACATAACCAAACACACCCTTCCACTGTCTGTCCTCCCCGGAGGACCCTGTGGCCATAAAAAGAGCCAGACTTCCACCGCTCAAAACAACTGTCTGGGTAAGCACCTGGCACCTGCCACTGAAGACTGTCCACATCAGACTCTTTGCAAAACTGTGACACTGAGGAGCTGCCCAAGCCAGGCCAGAATATTCTTTTTGTTCACATCGCTCTCCCTGGACTGGCTTGTTAACCCTTTTCCTATCCCTTTTCTCATGCTGTTACTTTGTTTGATGTGTAATTTTCAGTCTATAATGTTTATATATTGATAAGGATGCTATGCATGGCTTGCAATACTGACTGATCTGTGGAGTGGCTTGAGCCTGTGTGAATGCCAAGTCCTAAAAATTGTCTCCTACTCCTTGGGAATTCCATGGAGCTGGTGGCTTTTATGATTGAAGCAGCAACAAAAACAGCCTGACATGTGGAAAGACACAAACCTGGGAGACCGGCTTATCTCTGACCTTGAACCACTCACTGTGTGACTTTATAATTCCTCCCACTGAAAGGTAGAGTCTGTTTCCCCACCATCTGACTCAGCCCTTATCTATGGCCCATAGAAGGTGCCAGAAATGATTGTGTGTTAATTCCAAGCCTAGTCCTCAAGAGGCTTTTCAGCTTCTTTCTCTCCCCGTTCCCCTCACCCTTCCCACACCCTTGGCCCCTGTGATTGGCATGAGAATATGCCTGGGCTAGCCTGCTTGAGGACCAGGCTCCTAGAGGAGCCAGAGGCCTCTGACCTCAGCTAAAGGCAGACAAGTGAGTGAGCCTGCTGGAGGCCACAACTGCCCAGCCAGGCCCAGCCCAGATCAGCAGAATCACCCTGTCAAGCTGCCAGAGGCCAGTGGCATTGTAATATTTTCATTCGAAAGGAGAAGCAGACAGGCACAGTCTGTAATCTCAGCACTTTGGGAGGCTGAGGTGGGCGGATCACCTGAGGTCAGGAGCTCGAGACCAGCCTGCCAAACATGATGAAACCCCGTCTCTACTAAAACTACAAATTAGCTGGGTGTGGTGGCATGCACCTGTAATCCCAGCCATTAGAGAAGCTGAGGCAGGAAAATCACTTGAACCCAGGAGGCAGAGGTTGCAGTGAGCAAAGATCGGGCCACTGCACTTCAGTCTGGAGCCACATGGCAACCAAATAAGAAGGTATTTTAGGGCAGGCAACCCCCATGGCCTGTTAGGGACTGGCTGCACAGCAGGAGGCGGGCAGGGGAGTGTTGCTGCCAGAGCTCCGCCTCTGGTCAGATCAGCGGTGGCACTAGATTCTCAAAGGAGTGTGAACCCTATTGTGGGCTGCACACCCCACATGAGAATTTCATGCCTGATGATCTGAGGTGGGACAGTTTCACCCCAAACCATCCCCCTCCCAGTCCCGGTCTGTGGAAAAATTGTCTTCCACTAAACCAGTTTCTGGTGCCAAAAAGGTTGGGGACCACTGTTTTAGAGGCAAGGGGCCCTCTCTGCCTTTGATCCCCAAATGTGCTAACTCCTCTCAGCTCTGCAAACCTAAGGTTGCCTGGGTCCAAGTAGAGGTTCCTGACTAGAAGTGATTTTCAGATCCTTAGTAACTGTATGGCACAGGCCCTCGGCCACTGGAATACACCCAGCCAGGGCCCTCGAGTGCCTACTGTATGCCAAGCTCTGTTCTGTGTGCTGGGGATGCGCCAGTGGGAAAAAAGTCCAAATCTTCGCCATGAGAAGCTGTTGTTCTAGTGGAAAGGAACAGATGATAAACAAGTAAGTGAAATCCTTGGTGGCAGATGGCAGTAAGAGTCACAGAGGGAATCAAAGCCGAGTAAGGGGAACTGTGAGTGCTGGGCAATGGTGGCTGCACTTTGAGTAGGTGGTCATGGAAAAGCTCATGAAGGTGACATTTGAGCAAATATGTGGAGAGAGTACAGCCCCCAGACATCTGGGGGAACTGTGTTCCAGGCAGAGGGAAGAGAATGTGCAAAGGTCCCAAGGCAGTGGTGTGCCAGGCACATTCCAAGAATAGCAAGGTGCTGGGTATGGCCACTGTGGAGTGAGAGTTCAGAGGCAACAGGACACCACCTGGGCAGGGCCTTTGGGAGACTGCAAGGACCTGGGTTTTAATCCAGAGAACACGGGAAGTCGCTGGTGGGCTCTGAGCTGAGGAGGAACATGATCTGATCCCTCCAGCTGCTGTGTGCAAGGAGGAAGCAGGGAGCCCTGTGATGGTGATTGATGGTCCAGGCAGTGGGAAGGTGGCTTGGGCCAGAGGAGAAGGGGAGAGGTGCTCGGATCCCAGTTCTGTGTGGAAGACGGGATTCAGTGACTAGACTTCTTTAATTCCCGTCATAACCTGATAGGAAGGCACATTTGTTGGATGAGAAAACAGCTGAGAGAGGTGACAGAACTTTCTGAACCTTGACGGCAGCAGGGAGTGGAAGAGCAGGGCCTGACCCCAGCTTCCAGATCCCCGTTGGTTCCTGTGGAGTCAACGGCCTGGTCTGGTGATGGCCAGAGGGGCTCCCAGAGGAAATGACATTGACGCTGAGACCTGGAGGACCTGGAGGAGTGAGCCAAGCAGCAGCCCTGTTCCCTAGAGATCACCGTCTTCAAAAACTTCCAGCCCCTGCTCTTTCCACATCTTTCAGCCTGACGTGGCCAAAACATGACAAACCTCCGCAGTGAGCTCAGATGCAGGCGCCTCCCCTTTTGGCCAGGCTGGAGGGGAGGCAAGGCGTGTAGCAAAGCAGGAGGGATCTATCTTCGCCGTCACAATTCCTTAGAGTCAGATGACACTGAGGCCTGGGCCTCCCTCTGCTTGGGTTAGGCCTGGAAGGGCCCCAGGGGATGTGTAGGAGTTTGTCACATGGACAGGCCTGGGCGGAGGAAGATGTCCCAGGCAGGAGTGGAGGTGCAGAGGAGGGCTAGGGTGGGAGGTGGGGGCAGGGCAGGAAGGGGCTGCCCAGGGTGTGGAGCTTATCTTAGAGGCCACTGGGTGCCTCTGAAGTTGGCTTTTCTTTCTTTAAAAGACAAGATCTCACTCTATATTGCCCAGGCCAAAGTGTAGTGGCGCAATCATGGCTCACTGCAGCCTCCACCTCCCCAGGCTCAAGCAATCCTCCCACCTCAGCCCTCCAAAGTGCTGGGATTATAGGTATGCACCAGCCGCACTTGGCCCCAGAAGTGGACTGTTTTTTTAAAGTACGTTTTTATTAAAGTCAAACATGCGTACGGAGGGCAATGCAGTCCTTTTTCAAAAATTCTTTTATTTCTTTTTTCTCCTTAGAGATCATGGAACACAGGATGTCCTCATACTGGATACGCCTGTGCTTCGTGCACCTGGGTCAAGAATCATCATGGCTATGTCCCCAGGGCTCCTTGGGCCTCACGTCCAGGTCACCACTATCTGATCTGCCCCCGTATGGTGGCCTTGCCAGAGGTGGGCTGTTTCGGCGCGTGCCCTTTGGGTCTCTCTTTGGGATTCTCTCTGTGGAGGGTCACTCAGCAGTGTGCCACTGTCTGCTGGGTCACAGTCCCTCTATTCGTTCCTCCATGACGGGACAAAGAGAGGGACTAGTTTGAGTTGTTGTCCAGATGGGGCTCTCTTGAGTGGAGCTGCTCTGGCCTTTCTCGTTTCCTGGTGCGCGTCTGTTGGGTGTCCGCCTGCAGTGGAGTGCCTGGGTCCTGGAGTCGGTGTTTGTTCAGCGATGGCCGATGCTGCTGGACAGCTTTCCTACGTGGTTGTACCAGTTCATATGGAACAGATTTAACTGATGAGCAACCAGCGTATTCGCTGGTCCCCTGCACCCCAGTGTCTGCCCTCTGCCATTGCCACTGCCAGGACCCCACCAGCTGCATCATGGGTAGATCCCACACACATATGGTCAGCCACTTCCCTGACTGATGGGCAGCACATAACATTGGCCACTCTGGACAATGAGACCTTCCTCTCTGTCCCTGGGGCCTTGCCCCCTCCTGGGTGCATTTCTGCCAGGGTCCATCAAGGCCTCTTGCCCATTGCTATTCCTCACTGTGGGCCCTCTCCTTCTTGCTTCCCACAGCCACAGGAGATCTTACTCCCTGAGCTTCGGTCACAGTTGTCAGTGCCTCCCCGTCATGGGATCCTCTTTTCTGAGGTCAGCCCTGGCCAGCCAACCTCCACTAGATGTCCCTCCTGGCCACACCTGGGGGTCTCAGATTCCCTGCATCCAGAGCAGGACCTGCCATCTGCCTCTCAACCTCACCCTCCTCCATGCCCACCTTGTGACCTCAGAGGGGGCCACATTGCCGGGCCTGCCAGTCCCCTCGCCTGTTCAGCCGGTCCCTGGCCACATGATGTCTATTCTTTCTCTCTAATCTCACAAATATTTCCTCTTCTCTCTACCCCTGCAGCCACTCTGACTTCCCCTGCTGAAAATGATCACTTCTCTCCGTGTCCCCTCAATGCTGTACATCATCGGGAACATTGACTCTGTAAAAGGGCCTCCTATTCTGGCCTGACGAAAGACAAGAAGACGTGCTCCCAAGATGGCTGACGAGACGGCTGTGCGAGCCTCACAGCCACAGCATCTTCTCCAGAGCTTTCTGCAGCTGCCACTGTCTCCTTAATGACAGACAAGCATGGCCTAGACAACCCCGACCATGTGCCTGGCAGAGGACAGTCAGCCAGCAATCAGCCCAGGAGACTCTGGCCGGAGCAACCCAACAAAGGCATGGTCCTTCAAGCAACTGCTACAACCACGGAGGAAGCTGTCCAGCAGTAATGATTATCAGTAACAATTAGAAGCAGATCCTTTTAAAAAATAATCGAATTTTGAGTGTTCTTTGACGGACAAAGAATGGGAGTGCGGTTGTCAACCGAGCTGACCAGGGCAAGGAAAATTCTGAAAACATCACGGCCCCTGAAGTCTTTCAAGGTTGTACCACCTGATCCCAGATGAAGAAATTAACACCACCAAGATCAATCAAGTGGGTCCCGATGAAAGCCTCTCGATTCTGCTGGTGGGAGGCGGGGAAACCCCACTGGACTGTATCATTATCCAATACATTTATCATGATGGGGTGATTGCCAGAGACGGCCAGCTACTGCTGGGAGACATCATCCTAAACTCCAGGGGGATGGACATCAACGACATCCCTCACAACTACGCCCTGCATCTCCTGCAGCAGCCCCACCAGGTGCCATGACTGACCATGCCACATATGCAGAAATTCCACAGCAGGAACAATGGACAGGCGCTGGATGCCCATGGACCCTGGTCGACAGCTTCCATGTGAGTCTCAACAAAACTAGCACCAAGGAACAAACAGCCTGGAATAAAATTGGTGTGCAAGGTGGATGAGCCTGAGGCATTCTTCAACGTGCTAGATGGTGGTGCGGCTGACTGACATGGTCAGCTGGAGGAGAATGATTGTGATTCAGCCACTAAAGGACATGACCTTCACTATGGCAGCCCAGAAAGTGCTGCTCATCTGATTTGGATATTGCCGGCCCTCTTCACCACTGCATGGACTCATGCAATGCCAAGAAGTTAGAAGAATGCACTGTGCGCTGGTGTCCAGCTCTGCAAAACGTTGCTCCTTGTGTGGTGGCATGTTTGACTCCCATCTCTCTGCTCTGGGAAGTTGCTGGCCTACATTGCAACCTGAGAGTACAAGCAGTTTTTATCAGCCATAGTGATGGCAGCAGTGGGCTGTCTGGAGCAGCTGCTGCCATCGCACTGGCTACAGCAGGGAGACACAGCTGGGAATGCACACTCCATGGAGCTGGCCCAGCCTAAGGCAAGTGGAAGCCCTGCTCCTTCTGAGTTGGGGGTGGGGGCAGGAGCTCCCCGGGTGCAGCCACAACTGCCCACGTTGCAGCTGCACACTGTTCCATGGAGCAGGCAGGAACTCCCTCCCAATTCCAGGTACAGCTGCAGTCCACCCAAACCACTGCTGTGGGCCTAGGCATCTCCGTACTCCTGGGGGCCCAGGAAGGCTCCTCCTGCTCTAGCAGGCTTGGAAGTACCTGCTTTCCCTCTGCTGTTGGTGCCCACTTCGACCTTGGAGCAAAGCTGGGGCTGAGCCCAGGCACTGGCAAGGCCTGGCAGGTATGCACACACTCGGTGCAATGCTGACACACCCACCTCCTGCTGCCTCAGCCAGCTCCAAACTTCGGGCACTGACAAGCATAGGAGAGAAGCCACTGGGGGGCAGAAGGCAGCTCAGTGCTGGCCTGCAAGTGCCCCTTGGCACCTACAGCTTGGCCACCATGAATGGCAGCAGGACGCAGACAGGTTTCTGGGCAGAAGAGGGTGGGTCACTGGTGAGGCCCTACCTTCAGGCTAGGGAGGGCCTGAAAGCTAGGGGCCAGGTTGCCAGTCCCATAGACCAGAGTGGGAACTTGTGATGCCTTTTCCAGACCTGCCCATGGCTGTCCATGGACCAACTGGTGTGCACTTGCTCCCCTCTGAGGCCCATAAAAGCCCAGGTTCAGCCAGAGCTGAGCAGACGTCAGGACAACTAGCTGCAGAGAGGAGCTTCCTACTCCAGGGCCTCCTCTGAGCTATTCTGTCACTCACTAAAGCTCCTCTTCACCTTGCTCACCCTCCACTTGTCCACGTGCCTCATTCTCCCTGGATGTGGGACAAGAACTTGGGACCTGTCAAATGGCAGGACTGAAAGAGCTATAACACAGAGCTGAAACATGCTTGTTTGCAACACTGGGGGTGAAGAGAAGGAGAGAAGAGCTGCAGACCTTCAGAGAGCCCAGACCTGGGAGCTCCTGGAGTCAGGGCTGTGACTCCCTCTTTGGGACCCTGCAGCTCCTGGAGTCTCCAAGCTTCTAGGCACCACCATGTCCCCCTGGGTTAGCCATGGAAGCTGCTTGCATTGCACCTGGTCCAGCTGCAGCCTCACAGAGAGTCAGTACCCATGCTGGGACCTGGAGCTGCTTGCCCTGCTGCAGCAGCCAGCATGCCCCACAATGGACAGGCGCTGGATGCCCATGGACCCTGGATGACAGCTTCCATGTGAGTCTCAACAAAACTAGCACCAAGGAACAAACAGCCTGGAATAAAGTTGGTGTGCAAGGTGGATGAGCCTGAGGCATTCTTCAACGTGCTAGATGGTGGTGCGGCTGACTGACATGGTCAGCTGGAGGAGAATGATTGTGTGTTCTGGCCACAGTGTGCAGTGGCCAGACCCTGTGCTCATTCACTCATACACCCCTCACCACTGCATGCCTTGCTTGCCCCTGGCAGGCATGGGATCAAGGCTAGAAACGTGAGCCGGGCACAGCCTGCCAGGCCAAATGGGCAACATGAGCCCAGTGGGTCCAAGCAAAACTCAAGCAAAAGACACCAGCAGCCACAGAGGTTTCTGGCCAGAAAAACAACAAGGATCCTGTAACACTTTTAGGGGCTCATCCAGGATCTGCAGACAGGTGAGTAAAAGCAGAGCTACTCTTTCTGTCCTTTTTTTCAGAATCTCTAAACTCCACAATAGTCAAAATGAAAGAAAAATACCAGGCCTCTGTCAGCCAGTTAAAAACAGCTAGCATGGCTGCCAGACTTAGGACACGGAGGACAGGCTTGCTGGGGAGGATACTGTCAACCCTCCATTACCCTTGGATGTTGGGAATGTTGGGTTTGTTTAAACCCAGATTTTTTTCACAGGGGTCTAGCCATTGTGTGGGACCAGAAGGAGGTCTTGAGGCAACTGAGGGTATCTGGCCAAGGCTACTCTTGGCCTTATTCAAAGGCCACTGGACTAACTCCAGTACCCAACCACCTGTTACAGTGTCAGCACTAGGACCTCTGGTCTTTCCTATTGTTCTTTCTTTGGGGATGTCAAGATTCCTGTTTCTTCTTTATGTACAATGTTAAATGTTAAGGATGTTGCCAGGTGTGGTGGCTCACACCCATGCCAGTATTTTGAGAGGCCAAGTCTGGCAGATCACTGAGGTCAGGAGTTCAAGACCAGCCTGATCTATGTGGCAAAACCCTGTCTCTACTAAAAATACAAAAAATTAGCCAGGTGTGGTGGTGGTGTGCGTCTGTAATCCCAGCTACTCAGGAGACTGAGACAAGAGAATCGCTGGAAGGGGAAGGTTGCAGTGAGCTGAGCTTGCACCACTGCACTGTAGCCTGGGTGACAGAGCAGGACTCCACCTCCAAAACAAAAAAATGTTAAGGCTGTTGTTGCAAACCAGAGATATGACTGGATTGAATGAGCATTTGGTTTAGTCATCAAAAGTCTAAAATGGAAGGTTAAGAGTAGCACAGAACCCAAGTGTGCCTTGATATCTGTACATAAATTTGTGGCAAAATGTTCTTGTCATTTCCTTGGTTGAAAACTTGGTGCCAAGCACCCTGAAGCACAGAACAGAAGCATGGCCTCAGGACGGAAGCTCTTCTGTAAACACGGGGCAGCTGGTCCCTGGTTCCATATGTGCAGGCCTTCTTTGCCTTGCAGGGTAACCCAGACCTTTGGTGATGTCATAGGGTTGATTCAGCCCTCCTACCAGCCATCTCAGGAGAGGCTGCAAGGGGCAATTCCAGGGAAGCAAACCCCAGGAGCACCTCCAGCAGGGGAATCAACCCCCTCTGCTCTTCCCTATCCAGGATCTCTCTCAAGCTTGCCCCAGCCTAGGAATCCTCATTTTAGGCAGGTCCCAGTCTCAACTGCCCCTACAACAGATGCCTGGTGAGCATGGCCCCATTAAGGTCCATGTCCCCTTTTCTCTACAAGACTTAAGGCAAATTAAGGGGGGTCTTGACAGGTTTGTTTGAAAAAAGCCCTAATAGGTATATAGAGGCTTTCAAGAACTTAACCAAAGTATTTGAGTTCTCCTGGAAAGATGTCACGTTACTTTTGAATCAATTCCTGAGCACCACTGAAAAGCAGGCCACCCTGCAAATGGCAGAGAAGTTGTGGGATGAGCTTTGTATCTTATATAGGACCAGGGAAGGGAATGAGACTTACATGATGGGAAAAATCGCAGTACCATTGGAGGACCCTACACGGGACCCTGATGATGAAATGGGAGAATGGAGGAGGAAACACTTTCAGGCATGCATCCTGGGGGGCTTTTGAAGAACTAGGACTAAGCCTCTCAATTCCTCCAAGATAGCCATAATAGACCAGGGATTAGATGAGAATCCCACTGCCCTCCTGGAAAGGCTGAGTGGCCTTGGTAAAGCACACCTCTCTAGCTCCTGATTCAGTTGAGGGACAGCTAATCCTAAAGGATAAGTTTATCACACAGGTGGCCCCTGATATCAGGAGGACACTACAGAAACATGTGATAGGACCAGGTGGTACTTTAGAGAACCTCCTAAAAGTGGCCACCTCAGTCTTTTACAGTAGGAACCAGGAGGAAGTCCACAACAGAGAAAAGAAATATAAGGAAAAGGCAGAGGCTCTCACAGCCACCATGCAGGCTCACAGATCTCAGAGTCCCCAGGATGCATGACTGTGAGGGGCATCTCAGGTCCTTCCTCTACCATGTCAAGAGTCATGGTAAAAATCACTGTACCTCTGCCCCTCCATGAGTTCAAAAGCTAGAATTACTGGCCATTTGGTGTGCTAAGGTCAGGTAATAAGAGATTTGAAAGGACTTCATTTTCCTTTTTTTTTGAGACGAAGTCACTTTGTCACCCAGGCTGGAGTACGGTGCTGCCGTCTTGGTTTACTGCAGCCTCCACCTCCCTCCTCACAGAGGTTCATCATGCTATTATATTTACTTCTGTGCACGTTTGAAATTTTCCACAATAAAAGAAGCAGTTCCCCTGCCTCAGCCTCCTGAGTAGCTCAAATTACAGGCACATGCCACCACGCCATGCCCTGCCCTGATAATTTTGTGTGTGTGTGTATTTTTTAGTAGAGATAGGGTTTCATCATGTTGGCCAGACCGGTCTCGAACTCCTGACCTCAGGCAATCTGCCTGCCTCAGCCTCCCAAAGTGCTGGATTACAGGTGTGAGCCACCGTGCATAGCCAAGAGTTAAAAAGACCTCTTAAGAGGATCACTATTGTTAAAAGTCAATTTAATTAAAGCTGGGCATCCAAGCTATAGATCAGCTTAATTAAAGATGCTATAGATATGTTTTAAAAACCTTTATGTGGCCAGGCACGGTGGCTCACGCCTGTAATCCCAACACTTTGGGAGGCCAAGGTGGGTGGATCATGACGTCAAGAGATCGAGACCATCCTGGCCAACATGGTGAAACCCTGTTTCTACTAAAAAAAATTTAAAAATCAGCTGGGCATGGTGGCACGTGCCGGTACTCCCAGCCACTCAGGAGGCTGAAGCAGGAGAATTGCTTGAACCCGGGAGGCAGAGATTGCAGTGAGGTGAGATCACACCACTGCACTCCAGCCTGGTGCCTGGCGACAGGGCGAGACTCTGTCTCAAAAAAAAAGAAAAAAAAAAAAGCTTTACGTTTTTTCTCTTCATGGATGTTGTTTTTCTGGAAAAGGGTTTTTTTCTTTTCAGTCAACTGAACTGTTTTTCTTTATTTTTGTCTTGCTACTCTTAAGGCACACATGCGAGGCCTCACAATAACTTCTGATGGCCTGGACCCATTGGAAAATGGAGGAGGTGCCACTGACCCTGTTTTGGAAAAATAACCCCTGTTTTCCTCACAGAACTCCAGGAATTAGAGGCAGATGCATCCCTCTCAAAATCTGTTTTTGTCTTCCAACTATGCCTACTTATTAGGGCTTAGAAACTGCATGTTTTCCTAGCCCTGGCTCTTGAAAGACTCCACCCCAAGGCTAGTAATCCAATTAGGAGATTGGCAAATTAAAAACTTTACAACTACTGGACCTTCTTCTGCCTCTGTGTGTTACATATGTGTCAGGTGTGACACATTAAAAAAAAGAGCTCTAATTGATCAGCTTAAAGAAAAATAAGTGCCTAGCTCAAATGTTTCAAAAGAAAGATAAAGCCTAATGCCTTTTAGTTCACATGACTTTCATCTTTGAAAAATACAATGTCTTCAGAATGTAGACATATGGTCCAAATTACGCAGGTCAGATATTAGGTGTGTTAAATGCTTTAAAGGTTACAAACTGCTTGTTTGAAACTATTCAACTTTCCTGCTTTACAGTTTGGTAGGACCTAGGGATGTATAGAGTTAACCACATCGATGCTGGAAAGAGTCAGACCTTATCTGCATCTGGTACATAATTAAAATAACTTGCCAGGTTTTATGCCAACATTCAAAAGTGCCAAGAGTTACCATTTGAGACTACTTAAAAGGAGATTTACATGCAAGATTTGTAAGGAAAGTAAAGCGTGTCTTTAGTAAAAAAGAGTATAAGAAGACACGGGAATATCAATTTTTGCCTAATTTAGAAGGTTAAAGGATTATTTTAAATTCAATAAGATAAAGCTAAAGGTTTAAACAAGTTATGGAAGGTTTTTAAAGATTAATCTTGAAAAAGAAATTCTGTGTATGAACATATTGACTAAATTCAAATGCATATTATTAGATTATTCTGTAAATTGAACATTAGGATAAAAGCACAACAAGGGGTTCTGAAGGCCCTGGCCTTTTCTTTAACAGAGATTTGTAAACCGTCACAAAAGGATTTGAAGAATCTCAGCTCATGGTCAAACTGATTAAGATTTTCAGGTAATGTTAAAGGATGGTGAAAGATTTTTGTTTGCCTTGTGAACAAACTGCCAAAAAAAGAAGGGAAAGACGAGATAGATTGTTCGCAAAGCTAAGTCTTCGCTCTTAATGTATAAAGGTTTTTGCCTTTTTTTTTTTTTTTTGAGTCATCATTTGGCTAAATAAGTGACTTATGGTAACCTGGAATTCTAGTTCATAATGTCAAGTGTTTTAAACCTTTAATGTATTTGATAGGCTCCCCAGAATCAAATTTCAGTTTCAAAATTGTTTTTTTTCTGACACTTAGGGCATCCAAAGGAGAGATAAACAGGATTATTTGACATGTTCAGTCACATAGAATTGTCAGAATAAGGTGGAGTTTGATCTCCTTCAGGTTATACTTTAGTGAATAATCTTAATATGTGTTTCAAAATGATATTGGATTTCTAAAATCCTGATGTCTGAGTATGTGCTTTCAATCATAATTAGGGTTATTGTGTAAAGTTATTGTAGACCACAGAGGTGACCAAATTTCTTTGTCAATCGTGTTTTTGACGATGACTACCCTGGGACATTTTGATATCCATAGACAATTGTTGTCTTGTTTTGATCCTCTTCAGAAGATGGATTATAGTCCTTGAGAGCAGGTTTCTGATAACTCTGGAGATTCTGATTGAGAGTTGAATGAGCGGACTGCACTAACGGAAGAATGAAGTCATCTGTTTTGACTTTTTGCTTGGAACATTGCTGATCCTTTGTTTTATTATTCAGAATCAAGGAAGCTTTTCTTTTGAGCTATTTGTCACCTTTGACAATAGTGAGGATGAACCAACCAGTGCTTTCCGACTGCAGGGAGTGGGCAGAATGAGCCCAGCGGGTTTGGGCCAAACTCAGACAAAAGGTGCCACCAGCCACAGAGGTTTCCAGCCAGAAAAACGACATCCCAGATATCCCATAACAGTAGCAGATTTTGGAAAGAAAAGAGCCAATTGCAGGCTGAACACAAAGGAAGATGCTTGCTCTGCAAGAAGTCACAATGTAGTACTCCCAGACTCCTCCTTCCAGCTCTGAGAGAGCCTTTGCTATTTAAAAATGGGTAAACATAAACGAGGCTGCTGGACTGTGTTTCCCTTCTTTGGTCCCTGCTTAGTTCCACCATGTAAATATAATTGGCAGTTTTGAGTTAAATCTCAAAAGAATAAAGAAAAGCATTAATTAAACAAAACAACAGGGGAAAAAATGTGGACCCTGCCCGCACTTCCTCAGGCCAGGCTTAGAAGGGCGGCCCCTGCCCCAAAGTCCTGAGGATGAGGTGGAATCTGAGTTCTTCATGTGGTAGTGACAAGGGACTTTCTCAAATTCAAATCTGCTCACACTCTCTTCTGCCAACGCTCTGGGACCAGCCACATGAGAAACCACAGCTGGATCTCAGCACCATAAAGAGAGGCGCCAGATATCATGCACCCGGGGCAGAACCAGGAGCGGGTGCCTGGTGCTGGGCGCTCAGGGCCTCCGATGAAGTTGTCTTGCAAAAGAAGATAGACAAAACTGGGGACCTGGGGCTACGCCTCTGGATCTCCCAGTTTATGGAGAGCGTGTGGGACAAGCGAACACACGAAGTGCAGGGGAATGAAACCAAATTGCCTGACTTCTTCCTGGAAGAAAACAAAAGAACAAAGAGGGCAAGGAATCTGCAGACCCAAAGAGGCTTCAGGGCCATGTCCACCAGCTGCAAGGCGTGGGCCTGTTTGGGACCTGAACTGGCCTGCACTGAATGAACCAACCAGAAGACACTCACTTAGGAGGCAACTGTGGAATTGCAATACTGGCTGGATAGCTCACAATATTAATAATTTACTGGAATTTTTTTCAGATGTGATTATGGTTCGGAGCTTACATCTGAAAAACAGCTCTTGCAGAGGTACATACAGACACATTTATAAATGAAATTATGTGGTGTCTGGGATTTGCTTTTAAAAAATTCCATTTTTTTGGCTCACGCCTGTAATCCCAGCACTTTGAGAGGCCGAGGCGGGTGGATCACAAGGTCAAGAGATCAAGACCATCCTGGTCAACATGGTGAAACCCATCTCTACTAAAAAGATAAAAAATTAGCTGGGCATGGTGGTGCGTGCCTGTAATCCCAGCTACTCGGGAGGCTGAGGCAGGAGAATTGCCTGAACCCAGGAGGCAGAGGTTGCGGTGAGCTGAGATCGCACCATTGCACTCCAGCCTGGGTAACAAGAGCGAAACTCCGTCTCAAAAAAAAAAAAAATTCCATTTTTTGCGGCGAGGGGAGGTAGAATAAATGAAGTAAATATGGACCACTTGCAGGTAATTGTTGAATTATGGGCACATGGAGGTTCATTATGCTATTATTTTTACTTCTGTGCATGTTTGAAATTTCCCACAATAAAAAGTAAAACGAACAAATAAATAAAGGAGTATCCTGGGTCCCCAGCACTCTGTATAATTTATAATGCCATGCTCGTAATCTGGGTGTACCACTCTCACCCTGCAGCTGCACCACCTCCCTCCATGCACACCACTTCCACTTTCCAGGTTTGCTGACGGCTTCTGGGCAGCTCCCCCTACTGCCTTGTGCTTTCTCCCTCTAACCTGTATTTATTATTAACTTTCCAAGAGGCAAGCATTCATGTGGTTCAGAACAGTGCTGCACAGTAACAACGTTCCCTTCTTCCTCATCCCCAAAACATAGTGTCTTGTTTCTCCTTCTAGAGATTTTATGGATATGTGAGCAAACAGAAGTTGACCTTCATTCTCTGTCTCCCCTTCCCTTTGTATACAAACTGTAGCTTGATAAGACCCCACTCTGCACCTCACTTTCTCACTATCTTCTGGAGAGCTTTCTGGATTAGTCCACTGTGACCATCTTCTTATGCAGAGAAGATGAAACCACTTATATAGACACCTCAGAAGAGAAGTCTCTGTGAGATCTTGATATGGTTTGGCTGTGTCCCCACCCAAAATCTCATCTTGAATTGTAATACCCATGTGTCAAGGGCGGGACCAGGTGGAGGTAATCAGATCATGGGTGCTCTCATGATAATAAGTGAGTCTCACAAGGTCTGACGGTTTTATAAGCATCTGGCATTTCCCCTGCTGGTGCTCATTCTCTCTTCTGCTGCCTTGTGAAGAGGTGCCTTCCATCAGTATTGTAAGTTTCCTGAGGCTTCCCCAGCCATGTGGAACTGTGAGTCAATTAGACCTCCTTTCTTCATAAATTACCTAGTCTCATCAGAGGTATTTCATCAGAGCAGCGTGAGAACAAACTAACAGACCTCTCGTGCAGCTGCATGACATCCCATCGTGTGGCTGCACTCATTGCATTTACTGCCTCTCCCTTTGATGGGAAGTTAGGTTATGGCCAATCCGGCCTCTTTCCAACAGTGCTGTAAGGAAAAAGCACATGCTCATGTCGTTTCTGGTGCTTTCTCTTTTTTTGTGTGTGAAACTTAATACTTTTTTTTTTTTTTTTGCATCATCAGAGGGTTTTACTTAACTTACAACCAACTTTCCCACTCAGAGTATACAGTTCAGCTGTGAGAGACGCTTCTTTGTACAGGAGCCTGTACTGTCTTCAATCCTATGTGTGCAGGTGTCTACCACAGGCAAACAGTTTTCTCCCCATTTGGTAGTAATGTGATTTTCCTATTAGCAAAAAGAGGTAACCAGCCCCTGTAGACTGAAGGGACTCAAATCACAGGATGGGGATTTCCTCTTAATATTTTTTATTTGGATGTTTGAACTCTTGATGCAACATTCTCGAGCAGGGTGTTCAGGACCTGCTGTACCCAAGGGACTGATAAAGGAAAAAGCTCTATTTATTCTATGTGATTTGATGCACAGATGAAAAACTTAACACACAATAACAGAAGTTGGTCGTTAATAAATCGCATCCTAGTCTTTCAGTGCTTCCATAAGTAGATGACATCTTCCGTTTTCTAGCTCTTGTATTTTTTTTTTTTTTTTTTTGAGACGGAGTTTTGCTCTAGTGACCCAGGCTGGAGTGCAATGGCGCAAGCTCGGCTCACTGCAACCTCCGCCTCCTGGGTTCAGGCAATTCTTCTGCCTCAGCCTCCCGAGTAGCTGGGATTACAGGCACGCGCCACCATGCCCAGATAATTTTTTGTATTTTTAGTAGAGACGGGGTCTCACCATGTTGACCAAGATGGTCTCGATCTCTTGACCTTGTGATCCACCTGCCTCGGCCTCCCAAAGTGCTGGGATTACAGGCTTGAGCCACCGCGCCCAGCCGCTCTTGTAGTTTTAACACTGCAACATGAATGATGCATATGTCCAGAATCAGTTACAAAGACCTCAGATTCTTTTTCTCTTAGTTCAGCTATATTTCACTGTCTCTTGGTCCCGAGTGTATCTGAATGATTACCTTCTGGCATTCTCTGCTATTGCTCATTGGGGTGCTCTCGATTGTCCCCGTTTTTTGTGGGCTGGTTGGGAGAGGGCGCTTGGGAAGGATGTGCCACTGTCGGGAGGTTAAGTCACTGGGATGCCCCCAGGGATGATCCCTTCCATGGCTGCAGGAAGTCCGCCTGGAGCCACGCCCACGATGCCTGGCGGGTATCTGTATGTGGCACCATTGAGCTCAGGATGAATTGCTTGCTGGTCTATTACTGACCAAGGCGCTGATGTGACGAAAAATTCCTTGTTCACACAGTTTCTTAAGCTCTCTGGGATGCGACCTGTGATGGCTCTGCGGATCTCGGTGGCAGCCGCCTCCCTCATTTCCAGCGACGCCTGCTGGCTGTACCAGGCAGTGTGAGGAGTGCAGATGAGATTCCGTGCATCTTTCAACGGACCCTGAGCAAAGCTGAAGGGCTCCGACTCATGCACATCGTGGGCTGCCCCTCGTATCCTGCCCTCCTTGAGGGCCTGTGCTAAGGCTTTCTCGTCCATCAGGCCCCCATGGGCTGCGTTCACAAGGAATGCTCCCTGCCTCATCTGCTTTATGGTAAGGTCCTTGATGAGCTGGTGGTTATGTTCGTTGAGATTGCAGTGCAGGGAGACGCAGTCGCTCTGATACAGCAAATCCTGCAGCGTGTAGACCGTCTGCACGCCCAGGGACCGCTAGATCCCATCCTGCAAGTAGGGGTCATAAAATATGACGCTGAATCCAAAGGCCTTGGATCGAACTGCAACCGCCTGCCCCGTGCGACCAAAGCCGATGAGGCCCCGTGTCTCTCCACGGTTACGGGCCGCTCCCAAGGCCACCTCGCAGACCTGCTCCAGGCTCAGAACCCGCGTGCCTTCCCGAAGGGCCTGGTACAGCCACGTGTTCCTCCGGTACAGATTGAGGATGTGGCAGATGGTGGAGTCAGCCGTCTCTTCCATGGCTTCGGACGGGATGTTGCACACAGCGATTCCCAGCTTGCAGGCAGCCTTGATGTCCACGTTGTCATAGCCGCTGCCTATCCGCAGATCACTCTCAGAGCCTGAACTTTTCTAGGTCTTCCCTGGTGAGGGTGATGGTGTGGTACATCATGGCACCCACGACTTCATTTAGAACCTTCTCGTGGATCTCCTAAGTGGACTGCGCGTCACAGAAGGCCACAGTGGCCAGGTCCTTCAGGATGGGCATCTCCACGGTGCAGTCGCGGCCGTCCAGCAGCGCCACCAGGGGGCGGGGGTGCAGCGGGCCCGTTCATGATCTGGGGGCGGATACCTTTACAAATTCTGTCCAATCGCTGTCTCTTGACTTTGTGCTTATCCACAAGGGCCATTCTTTACGGAACTTTGCAACTCTCAGATCAAAAAGGCAAAGCAGTCCTCTAAGAACTTAGGGGAACTCGCAGGAGTCTGCTTGCATGATGCCGCTATGAACCCAATATAGATCCGTCCACAAACTCTGTAGTCCACACGATGGGCTGTCCGTCTTTTTAAGGGAATACAGCTTCATTGGTTCAAAACCATTTAAGGTGATGAGACCCTCGTCCCGGACGGTCGGCACAGCGAAAGGCGCCCACCCTGGAGGCGGAGGCGGAGGCGGCGGCGGCGGCTCCCGCCCCTCCCACCCCACCCGGCGGCGGTGGCGGTGGAGGCGGCTGTGCAGCCCCCGCCCCCCTCAGCGCGGCATGGCTCCCGGTTCCGTCCCTCGCTCCTCGGGCCGCCGCCGGCTCCTCCCGGTCACTCCCGAGCCACCTTAAAATAAAATCGGTGCTTTCTCTTTAACTCCCCCCACCAACTTTTGCCCCTCCAACTCGCATTTACCCTTCCGCTCTTGAATTAGATACCACTTTATCTGGGACACATTCTGAGATTGGAGATAAAGAGGGTGTTAAGAACAAAGGCTCCAGGCTGGACACAGTGACTCACCCCTAGGATTTCCACACTTTGGGAGGCCGAGGTGGGCAGGTCACTTGAGCCCAGGAGTTTGGGACCAAACTCGGCAACACAGTGAGACCCCCGTCTCTACAAAAAAATGCAAAAAGTAGCTGGGCGTGGTGACAAGCAAGATCCTGTCTCAAAATAAATAAACAAAGGTGTCAGAGTCAGCGTGGAGCTTGACTTTTGCCTCGTCAACTTAAGAGGAAAGTTACTTCACTCCTCTGAAGTTATTTTCTCTCTGCAAAATGCACATGATAACATCTCTCCTGATGGATTGCTTTGAGGATTGTATGAGATAGATAGTATATGTGTAGAGTCTTAGAAAACCACTGGTACCATAGTAGATGCCAAATAAATGATGCTGTCATCATCGTCATCATCATTGTACTGGCGGCCTTTTCTTTTAGAATTCCTTCTCCAGCCTTCGAAATACAAATCACTGTTAAGGCCTAAGTTACATGCTTCTCCGCCTATTTCTCCCTAATCCATTCAACTGAAAATTAATTTCTCTTTTTTTCCACACCCCTGCAGTATCCAAATGAAACGGCCAGGAATTTTTGGCTGCAAGTAACAGAAAACTTGCCGAACAATGGCTTCATAATATCTGGAGTTATTTCCCTCCTCTATTAAGAAGCTGGGAGGTGGACAGCTACAGGCATTCATTCAGCTACCCATGGAGTCATTAAAGACCAGGCAAATCTTTTCTTCCTTCTTCTCCATCTTCCTCATAGTGTTGCTTACTGGTCTTTAAGAGTGTTGCCTTTGGCTGAGCACGGTGGCTCACACCTGTAATCCCAGCACTTTGGGAGGCCGAGGTGGGTGGATCACCTCAGGTCAGGAGTTCAAGACCAGCCTGGCCAAAATGGCGAAACCCCATCTCTACTAAAAATACAAAAAACTAGCCTAGCGTGGTGACAGGCGCCTGTAATCCCAGTTACTTGAGAGGCTGAGGCAGGAGAATCACTTGAACCTGGGAGGCAGAGGTTGCGGTGAGCAGAGGTCGTGCCACTGCACTCCAGCCTGGGTGACAGAGTGAGACTCTATCTCAAAAAAAAAAAAAATGAGTGTTGACTTTTAATTACAATGTGGCTGCTATGGCTCCAGCCATTATTATACAACTTTCAAAGCCAGGAGACAGGGATGGCTACAGTAAGGTCTTTCCCAAAAGCCCTCTGGAACATTTCCCACATCCAGAACTGGATCTCAAGCTCACCCCAAGACTGGGACTTTCTTTTCTGAAATCTAGAGATCTCAACTTCCTCCCTGAGTAGGATCAGGATTCTGTGTTCTGTCAGCATGCCTGGGAAGGCCACCATGGTGTCTGCCACATTCAGACACACTCAGGCTTCTGTATCTCTTTGGACAATGATAGTTGTCTACTTTTTATTACAGCTTTTACTAAACTGTGGGCTTGGATCCATTTCCAAGTATGTCCGTATCCCCCAAATGCGAAGCACAGCTCCTGTGGTCAGGAAGAGCTCAGCCAGCATTTGTGGCTCTAGGGACAAATGGACAATCTCAAAGACACCATCTGATTCTAGCAGACAAGAATCCTGATTCAAGAAGCTCCCTGGGAAATCTGAGTTCAGATTTGGTGTGTGCCAGTGACATGGCCCTAAGCTGCCACCTTATGCTCCCACCCCCAGAGGCTTTGAGTGTCTTCCCGTGGCTGGGACAGTGAAGATGAAACCCCTCCCTCCCTATCTCTCCCGTTCCTCTTTATTGTACTTATCTCCTGCACCCTCCTAGGGAACCCTTAGGGTTTTACCTCCATGCCTGCATGTGTTTAGGTTAACTGGATGGTGGAGGATGAGTCACCTGTCAGACATACTTGGAGAAAAGGAAATTTTGCCTCCAAAGCTCTAATTGTATCATGAGCACGCTGCCTGCAGATGAGAGAGGCCAGGCTGTTTATTGCTCCCGGGAGGCACCAGAGTCCAATCGGCAGGTGAGTGAGTCACTTTTCACAGGCTGGATCAACAGGCAGCCCCCCAGCTGCAGGAGCTGAGCCTGCCCCATCTCCCAAGGGTGCTGCTGAGCTGTGAGCTGGCGGTGAAGTTACTGCCTTGACCTCCATAGTCCCTGCTGCTTAAGAAGCCTTTATCACATCAAACAGTGCTGCGTCCCCTCAAGGTGGTAAATGAGGTGGCTGGTGGGGCAGCCAGGCTCAGAGTCTGTGTCTCAGCTGTGAATGACACTGGCCAGGGGACAATGAATGAAGTGAAGATACAGATGGAGGGATGAAAGGGGCCATTTGCTGCGGTCCCCCTCCTACCCCCACACCCCTTCATTCTTAAGAATCACGAAGTGGGCAGCTGTGGGTAATACACTTTGGTGAGTGGAGTATCAGCTTGTGGCCACATTACAGGTGGCCAAAATTCAGGATATTAAAACATAATAAAATACAATAAGCACTAAAACAAAACAGAATGCAATTTTCTGTCTCCTGGCTGACACAGAAGGCATGTCTCTGGTCTTTGGTGGGCCTGAGGCTCATTATCGTGAGTACCCACCAGCCAGGGCTGCTTGCAGAGCTCTGGTTACTGGAGGTTTTGATGACTGGAGCCTGGGAGAGCGGGAGTGAGGGGGGCGGTGGTCTTCCTTCCTTCAGCATCACTGGACGGCTGGTGCGACCGGGTCTCGCTTGAGTCCCACAAGAACAGTGAGCACTGGAGTCCTGGCTTCTGTCTGGCTCATTTTAGGAACTGCTTTGTGATTGGGCCCATTTCACCCTCCGCCCTTGGCTAAGTCCAGCAAAACACTTTACCTGGCTGTAGAGGACCCCACTTTAGGCCAACTCACCCACTCTCCTCAGCACTGACCCTTCCCTCTCTGGCCCAGTGACACCTGCCTGCCACACAGGTAAGCCAAGGTGTGCCGAGTGGTTTCAACAGACCTGAAGGGACTGGGGCTTGTGAATGGAGCCCTGTCACCAGGGTCACTCAGGGCTGCCTGCAACCCCACCTGCAGAAAACGCTCTGGTACCATTAGGCACCCAGCAGTGTCCTCCTGGGGCTTGGTGTGCTACCTCAAGGGTCTCTCTCAGGCGCCCAATTTCACCACCCATCACTTCTCTCTGCCCTCCCATCAGCTGGCATAGTCAGGCAGGCTAGAGAGCGTGGTTTCACTCAGGAATTGCCCTCTCTTCCCCCTAAAAGGCCAAGAGGCAATCAAGTTGAGGCCCAGAGAGAAGGAGGTTCACATCAGTGGGAAAGAAAGAAGCTCTATTTTTTTTTGGAAATGGAGTTTCGCTCTCGTTGCCCAGGCTGGAGTGCAATGGCGCAATCTTGGCTCACTGCAACCTCTGCCTCCCAGGTTTAAGTGTTTCTTCTGCCTCAGCCTGGATAATTTTTTCTGTTTAGTAGAGACAGGGTTTCACCATGTTGGTCAGGCTGGTCTTGAACTCCTGACCTCAGGTGATCCTTCTACCTCAGCCTCCCAAAGTGCTGGGATTACAGGCATGAGCCACCACGCCTGACCAAGAACTCTTTTTTGAGTCACTTCTGATGTCTAGGCTCCATCATGGGAGACTCCCAGCTAAGCCCAAGGCTCATGGGCCCTGCTGTTGTCACAGCTGTAGGTGGCAAGGAGCTAGCTGTCACATCCTTTAGAGTCCCACACATGTAGGTTTCCTCTGTCTATACTTGGGCTTCTTGGAGGCTCCAGGTCTCATCGGGCACCATGGCTGATGCTCAATACGTGTGTGTTGAATTGATGTTAAATTCAGCCAGGTATAATGCCCAGAAAGACAAATACTAAATGCTCTCACTCCTACGTGGGGGCTCAGAAGGTGGATCTCACAGAGGGAATGAATGGAGTGGTGGCTACCAGAGGCTGGGAAGGGTGGGAGGGAGAGGGGATGGAGAGCTTGGTTCATGGGTATCTATACAGTTAGATAGAAGGAATAAGTTCTGGTGCTTAACAGCACACCAGGCGACTATAGTTATCAATAATGCATTGTGTATTTCACAATGCCTAGAATAGAAGATTTGGAATGTTCCCAACACAAAGGAATGATACATGTTTGAGATGATGGAAATCCCAATTACCCTGACACGATCATTGCACATTGTATACATGTATCAAAATATCACGTGGACCCCATAAGATAGATGATTATGTATCAAAAATTTTTAGCCAGGTATAGTATGGCAATTTCTTTAAAAATTAAACATAAAATCACAGCATAAGCCAAAAATTCCACTTCTGGGTATGTGCCCAAAAGAACTGAAAGCAGAGGCTTGAACAGACACTTGCATACCAATGTTCATAGCTGTATTATTCAAAATAGCAAAAAGATGGGATGACCCAAATGTTAATTGACAGATATGTAAACAAAATGCAATATGCCTATACATAAACCAGACATAAAATTCTAAGCCCCCCACCCAACTGAATGGACCCATCCTCTTGGCCAAAGGCATTCCAAAGTTAATCTGAGGCCAGGTGCAGTGGCTCACTCCTGTAATCCCAGCACTTTGGGAGGCTGAGGCTGGTAGATCACCTGAGATCAGGAGTTTGAGACACGCTTGGCCAACAAGGTGAAACCCCATCTCTACTAAAAATACAAAAATTAGCTGGGGGTGGGGGTGGGCACCTGTAATTCCAGCTACTTGGGAGGCTGAGACAGGAGATTGCTTGAACCTGGGAGGTGGAGGTTGCAGTGAGCCAAGATCTTGCCACTGCACTCCAGCCTGGGCAAAAGGGCAAGACTCTGTCTCAAAAAGAAGGAAAAAAAAAGTAAAAAGGCTGGGCGAGGTGGCTCACATCTGTAATCCCAGTATTTTGGGAGGCCAAGGCCAGCGGATCACCTGAAGTCAGGAGTTTGAGACTAGCTTGACCAACATGGAGAAACCCCATCCCTACTAAAAACACAAAATAAGCTGGGCATGGTGGCGCATGACTGTAATCCCAGCTACTCGGGAGGCTGAGGCAGAAGAGTCGTTTGAACCCAGAAGGAGGAGGTTGCAGTGAGCCAAGATAGCGCCATTGCACTCCAGCATGGGCAACAAGAGCAAAACTCCATCTCAAAAAAAAAAAAAGAAGTTTTTGTTTGGCAGTCTAGCCATGGGAATGGGACGGGAATAAGGGGTTAGGCGTGCCTCCTTATACCCTCCCCATTTTGAAGTTCAGGCATAACTGACCATATTAACATTAAAACAGAGACCTTAATAGAATTTATTCTCTCCGAAGCCTGCTACCTGGAGGCATCATCAGCATAATAAAAACCTTAGTCAGCCTGGCTGGTGGCTCACGCCTGTAATCCCAGCACTTTGGGAGGCCGAGGCGGGTGGATCACGAGGTCAAAAGATCAAGACCATCCTGGTCAAAAAGGTGAAACCCCGTCTCTACTAAAAATATAAAAAATTAGCTGGGCATGGTGGCGCGTGCCTGTAATCCCAGCTCCTCAGGAGGCTGAGGCAGGAGAATTGCCTGAACCCAGGAGGCAGAGGTTGCGGTGAGCCGAGATCCCGCCATTGCACTCCAGCCTGGGTAACAAGAGCGAAACTCCGTCTCAAAAAAGAAAAGAAAACCTTAGTCTCCACAACCCCTAATTTTAACCCACACCCTCCCTTCTATTGATTCTAGGTCTTTAGATAAACTCTTTCAACCAACTGCCACTCAGAAAATCTTTGAAGCCACCTATGACCTCGAAGCCTCCTGAGGCTGCGTCACAGGTAAGTTCTTAACCTTGGCAAAATGAAATTCTAAACTGATTGCGACATGTCTCAGATACTTACGGTTTACACATACAATAGAACGTCATTCAACTTTAAAAAGGAGAAAATTCAGACACATGCTACAACATGGCTGAACCTTAAGGACTTTGTGCTAAGTGAAATAAGCCAGTCACAAAAGAACAAATAGTAAATATGTAATTTCACTTATATGAGGTACCTAAAGTAGTCAGATTCATAGAGACAGAGAGTCAAAACAGTAATTGTCAGGGCCTGGGGGAGGACGGGATAGGGAGTTACTGTTTAATGGGTACAGAGTTTCCGCTTGGGAAGATGAAAAACGTTCTGGAGCTGTATGGTGGTGATGGTCTCACAACCGTGTTAATGCACTTAGTGCCACGAAACTATACACATAAACAAGATTAAGATGGTAAATGTTGCGATCGGGCACTGTGGCTCAAGCCTGTAATCCCCGCACTTTGGGAAGCCAAGGCAGGCAGATCACTGGAAGTCAGGAGTTTAACACCAGCCTGGCCAACATGGCAAAACCCCGTCTTTACTAAAATTACAGAATTAGCTGGGTGTGGTGCCTGTAATCTCAGCTACTAGGGAGGCTGAGGCAGGAGAAGCACTTGAACCCAGGAGGCGGAGGTTGCAGTGAGCAGAGATGGCGCCACTGCACTCCAGCCTGGCCGGCAGAGTAAGACTCCGTCTCAAAATAAAAAAACAAAAAAACAGGGTGACTATTGTGTTATGCGTATTTCACCACAATTGAAAGTAAGCATTGATTTTAATTAATTTTAGCCCGGTAACCTCTCAATATCACATTGTTTTGGTGCTGCTCTATGTAGATTGTTCAACACGATACAAAACATGAGTGGAAAAGATCAATCTTGCTGACATTTACTTGGGCTTAATTCAGGGCTGAAGGGCCTTGCTACTTTGGTCTTGTGCAAACTGCCACAGTCCACCTGCTGACTGGATGCCCTCACTGGAGGCAAAGCACCAGGATTTCTTCTAATGCCACCCGTCGTCCCAAGTGGGACGCTGGTGGCCTCGTGGTAAGCTGTGACAGGACTGCACACGGACCTCCGCCTGTTGGCTGGCATCACTGGCCCAGTGCTGTGAGGTGAAGGGACCCTTTGCTTTGACTCAGCTCAGTCTCCCAGTACAAACGGACCAGGTATGCTTGCTGTGCTTTTGAAAGGACCAGAAAAACCTGCTTCCTTCAGCCACTGGGAGCCGTGTATTCTCTTTGACTTTTGTTTGCAGCAGCAAAACAGACACCTGAGGAAAACAAACCAGAAAAGGAGGAATGGGAAGCTGGTGCTAGCTGGCAACCTTGAATCAGCACTCGGCAGGAGGTCCGTTCAGAGCAGAAGCCCTCACCCCGCACTTTCCTCACCCAGCCCTGAAATCACAAACAACCCCTTGGCCAGGGTCCTAATGAGCTTTTGACAAGCACAGCCTGCCCTTCTGACACAGAAAACACAATTAGATATGCACAAGTGGCCTGTGAAATGCCAGGGTGGACACTTGAGCTCTCCACAAATGCCACCCCCTGCACCCTGGGCCTTCTCAGGAAAACATTGCTTGGGCTCGTTACGGGTGGTAATGGCCAATAACACAGAGAGAACACTGTGTTTTGTTTCAAGCCTTTGGCCAGAGCAGTGAGAGAGGGATGTGTGTGTGTGTGTGTGTGTGTGTGTGCGCGCGCGCACGTGTGTTTAGTGATGGTATTGGGCTGACATCCATTTTCATTTTTTCCATCATAAAGGAATTGAAGTCCTACAGCGTGTCAGCAACGTCGACGTTTCAGGGTGAAAGAAAAAAGTAAAACGTGTTAGTGTTCGGAAGAGCTCCAGCAGTCTGTGATGTCAGGAAAGTCACCAGCTCCTGGGGCCTCGGTCTTCTCATCTGTAAAATGAGGATAATAATAGAAACCACCTTCCGCTCTTTGTGATCAAGTGAGCTGTCGCAGGTAAAGCACTCAGCCCCAGGCCTGGAATAGTCGGGACTCGTGAAACATTGGCTATTAGTTTAAAAACAAGTCTTATGCATTTTAGTCCATTTAAGGAGCCGCTTTTGAATATCTGCTTGTAAACTCCCATATGAAGCTGGCTGTGAAACCACAAAAAACACAGTCTTTACGCTCACAGAGCTTGAGGACAACCAGGGTGACAAGAAAACCATCCAGGCAGGGCCAGCTCAATGCAGGTGCGTTTGGCACCAACCTGGAGACAGCCATGGCTTGCTTCAGCTCCGTTTGTTTCTTCCAATTTTTGTTAGCTTGTCTCCTTCAGTGGTGAAGGAAGGGCAGTTTCTGCAGGCTACAGACAGCAGGATATGGATCACTGGTCTGGTCAGGCTTTAATCAAGTGAAATCTGCTCATTTGTTTGTTACTGCTTCAAAAGCACATGATTTTCAAGGGATAAGTCGTCAGGATGTTTTTAATTATGATGATGAAATTCCAGCTGAAGTTAACTTAAGCAAAAATAAACAAGCAGAAACAACGGTGTTTACTTTCTTACATAATTTCAGAGAAGAAAGATGGGTGTCTTGACAGCTTCAGTCATAGCTGGGCCCAGGTGGCCAAATCTCTCTTTCTCTTCTTTCTTCATTGTCTGATAGCTTCAGGCATACACAGTAAACCCTCAGCTCAGGATTTCAGAGTCAGAGAGAACCTCCTCTTGGACCAACAACTCTAGGTAGGGAAATGGGGCACCACAGCTGGCCAGACATGACCCCAAAGCCAGGGGATAGGTTGACCAGCAGCTCCACAGGCCCCACATGGGGCAGGAGGGACACAAGGCTGACAAACTCTATCAGTGAGCCTCTGGGGATAGAAAGCATGAGTATGTGCCAAGCATTCCAGGTAAGAGTGAATGCAGCCTTCCTCCTTGCATCTCACCCAGCTGTGCTTAAAATGGCTTGTCTGGCACCTTTGAGGGGTCAGCCTACTTCCTTGCATTCAAAAAGTGAAGAGTTTCTAACTCTTTGTTCTTGAATCAAACCCAGTGAATGAAGACTAAGCGTTCCAGATGGGCCAACCATGCAGCAATATGATGGCAGTTCTGAGATGCTGCCCAGTGAGCCCCAGTAGTCACATTCTGGGGAGTCCCCTCTCACTGAGTAGGACCCATCTGGCAACCAGTAGGATTGCAGAAATGATGTCCAAGGCTAGGTCATAAAAGACGTGGTTCCTGCCTTGCTCTCCTTGAATCACTCATTCGGAAACAGTCAGCTGCCATGTTGTAAGGACACTCAAACAGGTCTGTGGAGGAGTCCACGTGCTGGGAAACTGAGGCCTCCCACCGACAACCAGCACCAACCTGCCAGGCATGTGGGTGCACCAGCTCAGAGGTAAATCCTCCAGCCACAGTTGAGCCTCTAATGACACAGCCCCAGGTGACACCCTGACTGCAACCCCATGCAATTCCTGAGCCAGAACCACCCAGCTAAGCCACTCCTGAATTCCTGACCCACAGAAACTATGAAATAATAAATGTTCATTGTTGTTTGAAGCCACTAAGTTTTGGGGTCATTTGTTACACAGCAGTAGAAATCAGACACAGGCATACTATGATCCCTTCCTCCCTTCCCAGGGACAGAGTCACTTTGGAAAGCTTCCTTGGATCATTTTCAAAGCACGTAGCAATAGTTCTCTAAGTTCTTGTTACAAAGTTTCAGTTTTGCAAATGGACTGACACTGATATCACAGGCTGCTCCGAACCTCAACAGAGAGTTTGCCAATGAAAGAAAATCAGGTTTACACTGCATTTACTTCCCTCTCCTGTAGTAGGTATGGAGGTAGTCAAAATTCTAACAGGAAGGATGCCTTCAAAGATCTGCCAGTCTCCCTCCTTGTTACTGCAAGTGGCGTGTGGTATCACACACTATCACAATTCTGCAGAGTCACTGATAACATGTGGCAGGAGGCCCCTGGGTTCTGAAGCCCCATGAAGTCCTCCAGGTGGTCTTCTGGCTGAAGTAGCATCTCCCTAGGAGATGAGCTAGAATTCAAGCAAGGTCTGATCCCAGCCTGCTTGCATCAAGGGAGGACTCAGGGAAAAGGTGGATCTTGAGCACACCCTTCCATACCCCTCTCCCCTGGGGTGACTGGGACATACTCCACACATCACCCACCAGGGTCCCCTGCTGTTCCAAAGCGGTTTCCTTTCCCCTCCTGCACAACCTCAGTCATGTAGATTTCAACACCTGGGCCCCTTCCACAGAAAGCTTCGCGCTGGGTGCCTTTCTGGTTCTGTGTCATTGCTGGCATGTGCTCCTTCTCCCTCCTAGGATCCAGATGTTATTATTCTGCAGGAGCTCAAAGTACTCCATCTCCTTGCCCTCTCATCATTGAACTCCAATCCTGGAAAGAAAGCCACACAAGCTAGTTCTCCTCAGTGTACCAGCCAGGACTCTACAAGTGACAGAAGGCCCTATGCTCAGGCTCCAGCCCAGCCTCAGGCCTCTGCCTCCTGCTCCGGCTCTGGCTTCCTCTGCATGTGGGATTTATATGGGTTGGTCCCCAGCGGCCGTGTGAGGCAAGGCAGGGCAGGGCAACATGACCCACAACACCCCAGAGCCACGCGGTCTTGGGGACAGGCACCTTCCCAAAGGGCTGGGGAGACTCACTGGAAGCCCAGCAGTGGTTCACATCTATCAGACACACCCTCGATGATCGCTTGCCATATCAGGCCCCACCCGCCTCTGCAGAGGAATTTTAGGCTCCTCAAGGTCAGGGTCTACTTTACTCCTCCTAGCAGAGAGTAAATAGAAATGGTCCCCTCATCCTGCCCGTTTGCATACCCTCTGTGACAAGACGCTCACTAGTTCCAGAAGTAATTCCTTGTGTGGAGTTGGTCTCTGCCCCTCTGTGACTGCCACCATTGGGCTGATTCTGCCTAATAGCAAAGAACACTGCTCACCAATTGCCACGTTTCTTCCCTCCTTTTCTTCCCTTTTGCCCATGAGCCACCAATGGATGAAATGGACCCATGGGCAGTGTCTGTGGATGACGCTATGTCTGTCCTTTCACAGGGCATGGGGCTCCACCACCCTGAATCAGGCACACGCCTACTTTGGGGAAAGTCCTGCATCTCATTTTCTCTTGCCTAAAATAGCTACTTCCTCTTTGGGGGAGGCAGGGTGGTGGGGAGCAATGAAGGGATGAGGTAAGTCATCCACAGATGCCTGGTTTGGAATCCTTCCTGGAAAAGTCAGCGTTTGCATCAGCCAAACGGGAGGCAAGGCACTTCCAGCTGCTCATTAACCAAAGCAAACAGAGTGGTGGGGAAAGTCAAAGCCACAGCCAACTACAAGCGAACACGTCAAGTATCCTCTGCGGAGCTGACTTTCTTCTAAAGGAATGTGTAGTTGTTTACAGATAACATCAAATCTATTTCACGTCAGATCAGGATGACGGACAGCCAGAGGCTGCTGGGGTCACATTAAATGGCACTTTTATGGTAACAAATTGTTTCCTTTTCATGGTTGCAGGAGCAATCTCAAGTTTTATTTTGAGGTGTCAACTGCCCTCAGGGACATCTTCCGCAGGTGGGATCTCGGGTCCTGGCCACCCTAAGTGAGAAGACAGACCCTGGCTGAGTCACTCAGCTGTGGTGGCATCACCCCATCCCTGCCCTGCTCCTCAGCCCCATGCAGGCCGGCAGGGGAGCCCTCCTCTCCCCAACAGGGTCTCTCTTTCTTCCTTTCACACTGTCCATTGGTAAGAGTGGCTTGCATTTGCCACAGAGCTAAGAGCTCTCAGTCTTCACAGCTGAGGAAATGACATGATTTGTTGGGAGCCACTTAAAATAACCAGTTCTCCAGCTGGTCTCGCTGTTCCTGTGCTGGCGGCCCTTCTGATGCGGGGCCTGGCTAGAGAGAGGTGGGCCTCATGTGCCTTCACCTGGGCCATCCCTACCATGTGGTGAGGTTGGGTTACATCCAGCCAGGAGGCAGCTTGCAGGACCGTGTGGCTTGTCTGAGGACCCAAGGGGAACTTATCAGAGGGCTAAAGAGACAGACAGGGGCTAAGTGGTGGTATGTGAGAGGAAGGGGCTAGGAGAGTGTAGATGCTTTCTGAAAGGTCACAGATTCTATTGGAATTCCCAGCCAAACTTCAGGATTGGGAAGCACCCTTCTTAGGAGCAGGCTAGGGCTCAGGCCAGCTTGGCTCATCCCTGGCCTACAGGCCTTGCTCCTGAGCACAGGGCAGGGACTGCCAGCCCTAGTTCAGAATGGTCTGAAAGCTGCCTGGAGAGAACGGGCCTCTGGATCAGGATCACCAGGGTGGGACCTGGATTATCCCATAGTCACCAGACGTGTTGCTCAGAGGGAGGTTCCTGGCCAGCAGCTCTGTTAGCATCACCTAGGAGCTTGTAGCAAATGCAGAATCTTGAGCTCTGCCCAGATCTACTCCATCAGAATCTCCATGGTAAATGTTCCCCGCTGACCCGGGCACTGGGGTTTGAGGACCGCGGCCCTGCCAAATCTGAAATCCAGAGCTAGGCCTAAGTACACCTGTGGAATCAGAATGCGGAATTTAAGTTAAATGCAGAAGCATCCTTTGAGCAAAGGTGGTGGAGTGGGCTGAACTATGACCCTCTCAGAAGATGTCCATGTCTCAGAAACACAGAATGTGATCTTACTTGGAAACAGGGTCTTTGCAGATATGATTAAAAATCTTGAGGTGAAATCATCCTGAAGTAGCCAAGGGGGTCCTAAATCCAATGGCAAGTGTCCTTGTCGGAGAAGAGGAGAAGACACAGAGACACAGGCAAGAAGACCACGTGAAGACAGAGACAGAGATTGGAGTGATGGGGCCACAAGACAAGAAACACCTGGAGCCACCAGACGCTGGGGAGGGAGGATCCTCCCCTCAAGCTTCAGAGTGCACACCCCTGCAGAAACCTTGCCTTTGGACTTCTGGCCTCCAGAACAGTGAGACAATACATTTGTGGTATTATAAGTCAGCAAGTTCGTGGTAATGATCACAGCAACCACAGGAAACTAAAATAGGTGGTCTTTTCAGACTCTGCAGAGGAAAGAAAAGCATAGCCAAAGTGACCTAAGAAAGAGGTGATGACCCCACCAGTCCCCAGTCACAGCAATCTTAGCTTTGTTCCCAGAATTAGCTGACTTCCTCCACCCAATTTCCTTATTCCTTTTTAATGCTCCACAAAACCCAAGGACAGTCAAGACCTAGGGCACCTGGCCCTGCATGGCTGGCTGACCACCAGACCGTCAAAAGTTGCCATAACAGCTCCTTCATGTTCCCAAACATGACCATGTTATTTACTCCTAACTCCACCTTGTTTGAAAATTATTTAAAGCAGTTTCGATGGATTGAAATTGAGTCATATTTTAACTGCTTAAATACCTCTTAAAAACAGACTTTATGAGCTCACTTGGCCCAAGAAACAAAAAAAGAAATAAAAGAAAAAAGAATAAAAATAGATGTCAACTAGTCCTTTGGCAAATAACCCCACAATGGCTTCATTTTCCTGGTTTAGATGGTGCTAGATGAGGTTGATTTAAAATGAGGTAACCCAGTACTAGATTCGAATGAACAGAACCTCTGAAGGCTCCAGGGGCTATTGGATAGCAGGATCGTTTCCCTTTTAGAAAGTTTTCAGGATTCAAAGATAAAGATTCAGGGCAGAGCTTCTCAACTCCGACTCACACTAGAATCACTTGGGGAGATTAAAAAGAACAGCCACGTTCCAGACTCTCCCCAGATAAGGTGAATCAGAATCTGGGTGGGTAGAGAGCCCACCCTGGGGCTCCATGGAAGCCCCTAGCCAGACCCTGCACCCAGCTCCTCACTGCCCCCCACATGCCACATGGTGTAGCACGGTCATGTGCCCAGGGCTGGCCAATCAGATGTGCTCACGCTGGGCTCAGCTGTGAAGGGGCAGACACCATCTGAGATCCATTCTGCCATGTGTGGTCAGAGCTCCCAGGCAGTGCCGGGTGGACAGTGGTGGGATAAGCTGTGGGCCTGCACCCGGTCGTACAGATGAGGACACAGCTCAGAAACACAGAATGTGACCTTATTTGGAAACAGGGTCTTTGCAGATATAATTAAAAATCTTATTGTCTGAGGACCCAAGGGGGAACTTACCAGAGGGCTAGAGAGACAGGGGCTAAGCAGTGGTATGTGAGAGGAAGGGGCTAGGAGAGTGTAGATGCTTTCTGAAAGGTCACGGATGCTGCTGCAGGTCAGAGACCTCCCAGAGGGACTGGGAGGCTTGCCCAGAGTCCCACAGTTAAGGACTGGCAGAGCTGAGATTTGAACCCAGCCCTCTGGCTACACCACCTGCCACTTTTCCTCCCTTGAACCAGTTCCATGCCTTAATGAGGGGCAGTGTTCTGTACTCTGGCTTTCAGGCCTAGCTCTCCAACTCTCCCAGCACATCCATGAGCAACCAGACATGCCTTCTGCATTCTTTCAAAGTTAACTTTGTTACTGAGGTATCAGATACATGCAGAAAAAATCACAGATCCTAAGAGTGCAGCTCAATGAATTTTGACAAAGCAAACAGTCATGTAATCAGAACCCAGACCAAGAAACAGAACAGGGCCAGCACCCTACAGACTCTCCCAGGGTCTCTCCTCTTATTACCCCCACTTTACAGAGGTGAAAACTGAAATTCAGAGAGAGGTTCAGCCACAGGCCAGGCACAGCTGTGGCCTTAGTTAGAAAGCCATGTAACTAAAGAGTAGCAGAGCCAGATTTGATCAGAGCTGCCCTCTTAACCACTAGTTAAGGGACACAAGTGCATCTCCGTCCCTTGGACCTGCCTCATGCTGTAGTGGTTTAACAAGTAATACCCACCTTCTTGATGGAAATGGCTGGGGCAGGGGACTGAGCTGCACTGATGGTGCCATCCTGGGCAGGGTTTGGGATGTCGCTGGCGCACAGGAGCCATGAGAAGAGGATTGGTCCCTTCCGAGAGCAATGAGGGAGAGGGAAGCCTCCTGGATTGCCAGCGTGCCTGGCATCAGCCCTTCCACAGGGAAGGTTCCTTTGGGAGGAGAGGGCAGGCTCCTTGGCTGGGCAGAGGTAATCTGGGCATTGCTGAAGCGGCCAGTGGAGACGGGATCCCAGCCTTGAGATTCACCCTCTGCCTCCCACTGGAATCCTAAGTATGAAAATGATGCTTCTGACTGACCGTCTGGCAGCCCTGGTGAGGAACTGTCCCCACCCACTCACTGCTGCAAATAGCACGGTGGCATATGGTGGCAGAAGGAAGTTCTTCTGCAGAATGGCCCATGTGGTAGGGTGCTGCATGACACATTGGAGTGGGGATCGTTTCCTTGCAGCGGAGGAGTGGGTCAGAGGCCAGGGTTGTCACATGGGAGTCCCTCCTGGGGATGAGCCCCTGCCAGATCCCTCTGTAAACAGCATTTGAATGAGATTCACTGCTCCGGAAACTGGGGATCAGGGTCCCTGAAGCCAAGGAGCAGGCATGGGAAAGGCGAGAGGCACTGGCAGCATGTTTGACAGGATGCGTGAATCTTGCTAAATGAGAAAAAGCCAAGCTGGCGAGTATGGGCAAGTTAGACCTTCCTGGGTTATCCCCTGCAGGGGGCTACTCAGCGTGGTCTCTGACCTGCAGCAGCATCTAGGAACTTGTTAGACACACAGGTGACCAGAAGTTCTTTGGGGGGCCCAGCACTCTGGGTTTTTGATATGGCAAGGAGATTCTGACACATGCTCAGGTTTGAAAGCCACCGGCACAGTGCAGTATGAAGTGAGTATTATCATCAGTCCCATCTCACAGCTGAGGAAACAGAAGATCTGAGCCAGTTTTACCCCAAGTTACACAGTCAACAGGAAAGCCTTAACAAAATGAGGTGTAGCTGTGAATAACATAAATAGGAATCCAGAGCACCATGAACTAAACAAAATCTTTTCATTTTCCTTCATGGTCCATGATAGCTGCTGAAGCTCCAGCCATCGTGCCATTGTGTCCATGTTCTAGGCAACAAAAAAGAAAGGAAAGGGCCAGGTGTGGTGGCTCACGCCTGTAATCCTAGCATCTTGGGAGGCTGAGGCAGGTGTATCATTTGAGGTCAGGAGTTCAAGACCAGCCTGGCCAACACGGTGAAACTCCATCTCTACAAAAAATACAAAATTAGCCGAGCAAGGTGGCATGCACCTATACTGCCAGCTACTCAGGAGGCTGAGGCAGGAGAATCGCTTGAACCCGGGAGAGGCAGATTGCAGTGAGCTGAGATCACACCACTGCATTCCAGCCTCCACGACAGAGTGAGACTCTGTCTCAAAACAAAAACAAAAACAAGGAAACAAGTAAAAGGAGGAAGGTCCCGCCCTGTCTCTTTAGCAGCACTTCCTAACACTGTATATATGGCTTCAGCTTACATTTCATTGGCCAGAATTTAGTCAGTTGCTTCACCTAGCAGCAAGAGTGGCTGGGAGAACGAAGTCTGGGTTCCGAGTGACCACGCAACACAGGCAGAACTTGGGGTTCTAGAAGAACCTCAATATTGGGGGATATAGAAGAACCTCAATATTGGGGGATAACTAGGCAGTCTCTGCCACAAGTGTGTATCCAGGAATCAACCCAGAGCTGCTAATTTCACCATCCGAAGTTATGTTTTTGTGTGAACATTGTCTTTATCTTCCCCTTTTAGAAGTCCCACCGAAAGCAAGCCTTCTTAGAAGTCTTCTCCCTTCCTGCTGTATTCCCAGTGCCTAGAACAATGCCTGGCTTATAGTGGTGATCTTTGTTTGCTATTGAAATATAAAACTTTAAATATTAAATTAAATACCTCCTGTAAGAGAAGTTTGTTCAGGGTCTGGCACATAGAAAGTACTCAGAATGTGGTTGCTGTTATGTATGTAACACAGTGCTTCCCAGGGAAGCCCAGCTGGCCCCCGGCAAGGTTTACCTCTTAGACCCTCAGTTCCACTGCCACCCTCTGCCTGCATGCAGAGACTTGCACACAAACCCTAGTTCTTGACCTGAGCCCTTCACTGGGCTTTAAGAATAATCAGTGCTGGTTGGGCACAGTGGCTCACTCTGTAATCTCAGCACTCTGGAAGGCTGAGGTGGGTGGATCACTTGAGGTCAGGAGTTCGAGACCATCCTGGGCAACATGGTGAAACCCTGTCTCCACCAAAAAAAAAAAAATAATAACAAATTAGCCAAGCGTGGTGGCACATGCCTGTAGTCCCCAGCTACTTAGGAGCCTGAGGCAAGAGAATCACTTGAGCCCAAGAGGCAGAGGTTGCAGTGAGCCAAGATGGCGCCACTGCACTCCAGCCTGGGCGACAGATCAAGATTCTGGCTCAAAAAAATAAAAAGAAGAACCAGCACTGTTTGATGGGGTCTGGAGAATGTAAGCCACAGCCCAGGCAAGCACTGATTGGGAGAGAAAATTCATATCGCTGTGTCTTCTATGAGCCTGGAAATAGGCCTTAAGAACAAAGCTGGGTTTAGGCTGCCGGGATGGGATGTCTATCCTGGTGTTTGTCGTTTGAGCTTCTCCTTTGTAGGTGCTGCCTCCATGGGTTCCAGGGACTTGGTGCCCATACTAACGGCCTGTTGGGTGCCCATCCCTTGTTCCAGTGTTCAGGTTTGCAGTGGCCCTGTTTTGCTTAACTGGGTCAGGCTGGATGGAGCCAGGAGGGCTGTTTGCATCGGCTGCTTTTCCCTGTCCAATGCTGCATGCTAATGCAGGCTCCGAAATCCAGTTTAACATAGATCTTGACATTTGAACCAAGGCAGGTGCACCTTATTCAAATCCGAATGGTCTATTGCTGAACTGGGAAACAATAGCTGATGGTGTGTTGTTCAGTTGCAACTGTCCTAATTACAGATAAACACTAATTTCACAGGATTTTTTTCCAGTGGAGCAAATCTTTAGAAAGAAGTGTCCTCATTTAAAAACTACAGATCAAGAGGGCTGTGAGGGTTTGTTTCATTTGCTGATAATGTGGACTGCGTCAATTCCTGAATCTCACTTGTTCGACCTCCCAGGGCTATTGTGAGGAGCAAATTGAAAATAAGGTAATGTTTGTGGAGGTCCCTGATAAAGAGCAAAGCAATCAACACCCACGGTAAATGTTGTGCATTCAACATCCTGCACCTTGCAGCTTCGTCCCACTGGCAATGACCTCTTAGCTGTGAGTTCCAGGCCCTCTCCCCTCACTCCACGGGCCACTCCCCATGGGTCCCTCACCACCATCTTCCAATTTCCTTGAATGTAACTTCTCAACATTTGGGCTGAGGCTCAAATGTCACCTGGGTGAGGAAAGGTGTCCAGTCAGTAGTTGCATGGTGCTCTGCCCTGTGTCTTTCTGAGTTCTTAGTACCAAAAATGATCTGATGTGTTAGTTGACTTGCATTTCTTTCTCTTCTCCACAGGAGCACAAGTTTCATGAGGGAAAAGACCTTGTCTGTCTTGTTCACACCGGCATCTCCTGTGGCCAGAACAATGTCTTGCACCTGGTAGGCATGGATATATGTTGACTAGGAGTTTGGCTTGGGGAGCAAAGGAGAAAGTGAACTGTTAAGAAATCGGGGCATTTAGCATTATCTAAGAAACTGAAGCAGTACCTGCAGTCCCTGGGGTCCCCGAGTACCCGGAGCAGGTGTGTGGAGTGGTACCCGGGGTCCCTGGAATCTCTAAGTACCTGGAGCAGGTGTGTGGAGTGGTACCCAGGGTCCCTGGAATCTCTAAGTTCCTGGAGCAGGTGTGTGGAGTAGTACCCGGAGTCCCTGGAATCTCTAAGTACCCGGGGCAAGTGTGTGGAGTGGTACCCGGGGTCCCAGGATTCCTAAGTACCTGGAGCAGTTGTGTGGAGTGGTACCCGGTGTCCCTGGAATCTCTAAGTACCTAGAGCAGGTGTGTGGAGTGGTACCCGGGGTCCCTGGAATCTCTAAGTACCTGGGGCAGGTGTGTGGAGTGGTACCCGGGGTCCCTGGAATCTCTAAGTACCTGGGGCAGGTGTGTGGAGTGGTACCCGGTGTCCCTGGAATCACTAAGTACCTGGAGCAGGTGTGTGGAGTGGTACCCGGAGTCCCTGGAATCTCTAAATACCCGGAGCAGGTGTGTGGAATGGTACCCGGTGTCCCTGGAATCTCTAAGTACCCGGAGCAGGTGTGTGGAGTGGTACCCGGAGTCCCTGGAATCTCTAAGTACCCGGAGCAGGTGTGTGGAGTGGTACCCGGTGTCCCTGGAATCTCTTAGTACCCGGAGCAGGTGTGTGGAGTGGTACCCGGGGTCCCTGGAATCTCTAAGTACCCGGAGCAGGTGTGTGGAGTGGTACCCGGGGTCCCTGGAATCTCTAAGTACCTGGAGCAGGTGTGTGGAGTGGTACCCGGGGTCCCTGGAATCTCTAAGTACCTGGAGCAGGTGTGTGGAGTGGTACCCGGAGTCCCTGGAATCTCTAAGTACCTGGAGCAGGTGTGTGGAGTGGTACCTGGAGTCCCTGGAATCCCTACGTACCTGGAGCAGGTGTGTGGAGTGGTACCCGGGGTCTCTGGAATCTCTAAGTACCCGGAGCAGGTGTGTGGAGTGGTACCCAGGGTCTCTGGAATCTCTAAGTACCCGGAGCAGGTGTGTGGAGTGGTACCCGAGGTCCCTGGAATCTCTAAGAACCCGGAGCAGGTGTGTGGAGTGGTACCCGAGGTCCCTGGAATCTCTAAGAACCTGGAGCAGGTGTGTGGAGTGGTACCCGGGGTCCCTGGAATCTCTAAGTTCCTGGAGCAGGTGTGTGGAGTGGTACCCGGGGTCCCTGGAATCTCTAAGTACCTGAAGCAGGTGTGTAGAGTGGTACCTGGTGTCCCTGGAATCTCTAAGTTCCTGGAGCAGGTGTGTGGAGTGGTACCCGGGGTCCCAGGATTTCTAATTACCTAGGGCAGGTGTTATGTGAGGGATTTTGATATCCAGAAGTGTACAGATTAATAGAATAATTTGCAGTATTCAAATAAGTGCCACTAATGTATACGGTGGCAGGTGGCAGGAGCAGGAGGTTATAAGTACAGGAGGCGCTGGAGAAGACACACTTGTGGACACTGGAGGTGTTCTCCTTGGCATCTCGGTCAGCAGTCTCCCCTGTCACCTCCGGCACTTTGCACGCGGCCTTCCTCGGCTGCTGCCTGTTGTTGTGGGCTCCAGGCCCTCCCTTTGAGCAGCTGTTCCGCAGTGGAGGCCCTGGTGCTGCCTCCACTCCATCACACACTGTGTGTGGCCACAGCTGGCCAGGGTCTAGGCTGGATATGGTAGCAACCAAATGCTATCCGCTGTCCATCCTGCAAGACCAGAGCCGGCCCATGGGTAGAAGGCGGCCATGCAGGGCTGGCACTGGCACTGTGCTTTCACGTTAGCTTAAGATACTCTTGACATTTTTTTTTTTTTTTTTGAGACAGAGTTTCATTCTTGTTGCCCAGGCTGGAGTGCAGTGATGCAATCTTGGCTCACTGCAAACTCTGCCTCCCGGATTCGAGTGATTCTCCTGCCTCAGCCTCCCTAGTAGCTGGGATTACAGGCATGCACCACCATGCCCCACTAATTTTGTATCTTTAGTAGAGACGGGGTTTCTCCATGTTGGTGAGGTTGGTCTCGAACTCCTGATCTCAGGTGATCCACCTGCCTAGGCCTCCCAAATCCTCCTGTGCTGAGATTACAGGCATGAGCCACTGCACCTGGCCTCTCTTGACATTTTTAAAAGAATTTTCTCTACTTCATTCTCACCCATATATGCCTTATGAGAGAAGCTAGGAAGCCAGTTCTGAGGATGTCAGTCTGGCTGGTAAAACCTAGAGGATTCTGTCTTCAAGGGTACCTTGACTGTTGTGTTTCAAAGTAAGCTTTGAACAGCAAATGTAAAACCCCTGCCAGGCCAAGTCCAATGAGTAGCTCATTAAAATGTATTTAGGTTGAGGCCTATTTTTCTAAGCTACTTTATCAGAAAAAACAAATTGGATTTAGATACTGAGGAAGGCTTCTTGCAGAGAGGGACGTCCGTTGTCTTAGTTCTATGATCTCGCTGCTTCAACAAGCCACTCACCCCAGCAGGGCAGAGCTGCTCTCACATCTGAGGGGGGCCACTGAGGACGCTCTATCGACTGTCTCCCTCCTGTCATTACCTCGGGCTTTCCTCACCAGCACTTCCGTTCCTGAGGCTCACCTGGGAGGGACAGTGTGGAGAGAAACAGAAACAGAGAAGAGAACAGGATTTCTTTTTTATTTTTTGAACAGTCTCGCTCAGTTGCCCAGGCTGGAGTGCAGTGGCGTGCTCTCGGCTCACTGCAACCTCCGCCTCCCAAGTTGAAGCCATTCTCTGCCTCAGCCTGCTGAGTAGCTGGGACCACAGGTGCCCCCCACCGGCCCAGCTAATTTTTGTATCTTCCGTAGAGATGGGGTTTCACCGTCTGGGCCAGGCTGGTCTTGAACTCTGAGAGCAGGACTTCTTTTTTTTTTTTTTAATATATTCACAATCTTTTCTTTTTTCTTTTTCTTTTTTTTTCTAAATTGTATTTGGGCTCTGGGGTACATGTGCACATCCTGCATCCTGCAGGATTTTTGCATAGGTACATATACGCCATGGTGGTTTGCTGTGTCCATCCCTCCACCCACATCGCCTACATTAGGCATTTCTCCCAGTGTTAGCCCTCCCCATCCTCCCCGCCCACCCCCGCTGTTCCCCGCTTTCCCCTCCCCATCCACCCAGCCCTGTGAGTGTTGTTCCCTTCCCTGTGCCCAAATGTTCTCATTGTTCATCATCCGCCTATGAGTGAAAACATGTGGTGTTTGGTTTTCTGTTCTTGTGTCAGTTTGCTGAGAATGATGGTTTCTAGGTTCATCCATGTCTCTACAAAGGACACGAACTCATCATTTTTTATGGCTACATAGCATTCCATGGTGTATATGTGCCACATTTTCCTTGTCCAGTCTATCATTGATGGGCATTTGGGTTAGCTCAGGTCTTTGCTATTGTAAACAGTACCACTATGAACATACGTGTGCATGTGTCTTTATGATAGAACAATTTCTAATCCTTTGGGTATATACCAAGTAATAGTATTGCTGGGTCAAATGGAATTTCTATTTCTAGATCCTTGAGGAATTGCCACACTGTCTTCCAAAATGGTTGAGGTAATTTACACTCCACCAACAGTGTAAAAGTGTTCGTGTTTCTCCACATCCTCTCCAGCATCTGTTGTCTCCAGATTTTTTAATGATCGCCATTCTGACGTGAGATGATATCTCAATGTGGTTTTGATGTGCATTTCTCTAATGACTGATGATGAGCATTTTTTCATGTTTGTTGGCTGCATATTTGTCCTCTTTTGAAAAGTGTCTGTTCATATCCTTCACTCACTTTTGAACGGGTTTGTTTGTTTGTTTCTTGTAAATCTGCTTTAGGTCTTTGTAGATTCTGGATATCAGCCCTTTGTCAGATGGGCAGATTGCAAAAATTTTTTCCCATTCTGCTAGTTGCAAGTTTACTCTAAAGATTGTTTCTTTTGCTGTGCAGAAGCTCTGGAGTTTAATTAGGTCCCATTTGTCTATTTTGACTTTCATTGCCAATGCTTTTGGTGTTTTGGTCATGAAGTCCTTGCCTATGTCCTAAATGGTTTTGCCTAGGTTTTCTTCTAGGGTTTTTATGGTGTTAGCTCTTACGTTTAAATCTTTAATCCATCTGGAGTTAATTTTTATATAAGGAAGGGGTCCAGTTTCAGCTTCCTGCATATGGCTAGCCAGTTTTCCCAACACCATTTATTAAACAGGGAATCCTTTCCCGATTGCTTGTTTTTATCCAGTTTGTCAAAGATCAGATAGTCGTAGATGTGTGGTGTTGCTTCTCAAGCCTCTGTTCTGTTCCACTGATCTATATCTCTGTTTCGGTACCAATACCATGATGTTTTGATTACTGTAGCCTTGTAGTATAGTTTGAAGTCAGTTAGCATTATGCCTCCAGCTTTGCTCTTTTTGCTTAGGATTGTCTCGGCTATGTGGGCTCTCTTTTGGTTCCATATGAAGTTTAAAGTGGTTTTATCCAGCTCTGTAAAGAAGGTCAATGGTAGCTTGATGGGGATAGCATTGAATCTATAAATTACTTTGGGCAGTATGGCCATTTTCACAATATTGATTCTTCCTAACCATGAGCATGGAATGTTTTTCCATCTGTTTGTGTCCTCTCTTATTTCCTTGATCAGTGGTTTGTAGTTCTCCTTGAAGAGATCTTTTACCTCCTTTGTTAGTTGTATTTCTAGGTATTTTATTCTCTTCATAGCAGTTGTAAATGGGAATTTGCTCATGATTTGGCTCTATCTGTTATTGGTGTATAGGAATGCTTGTACTTTCTGCACATTGATTTTGTATCCTGAGACTTTGCTGAAGTTGCTTATCAGCTTAAGGAGATTTTGGGCTGAGATGATGGGGTTCTAAATATACAATCATGTCGTCTGCAAATAGGGACAATTTGACTTCTTCTTTTCCTAATTGAATTCGCTTTATTTCTTTTTCTTGCCTAATTGCTCTGGCTAGAACTTCCAATACTCTATTGAATAGGAGTGGTGAGAGAGGGCATCCTTGTCTAGTGCCAGTTTTTAAAAGGAATGCTTCTAATTTTTGCCCATTCAGTATGATATTGGCTGTAGGTTTGTTGTAAATAGCTTTTATTGTTTTGAGATAAGTTCCATTGATACCGAGTTTATTGAGAGTTTTTAGCATAAAGGGCTGTTGAATTTTGTCAAAGGTCTTCTCTGTATCTATTGAGATAATCATGTGGTTTTTGTTTTTGGTTCTGTTTACGTGGTGAACTATGTTTATAGATTTGCATACGTTGAACCAGCCTTGCATCCCTGGGATGAAGCCTACTTGATTGTGGTGGATAAGCTTTGTGATGTGCTGTCGGATTTGGTTTGCCAGTTTTTTTTGTTTTTTTGTTTTTTGTGTTTTTTTTGAGACAGAGTTTTACTCTTGTTACCCAGGCTGGAGTGCAATGGCGTGATCTCGGCTCACCGCAACCTCCGCTTCCTGGGTTCAAGCAATTCTCTTGCCTCAGCCTCCCAAGTAGCTGGGACTAGAGGTACACGCCACCATGCCCACCTAAGTTTTGTATTTTTGGTAGAGATGGGGTTGCACCTTGTTGACCAGGATGGTCTTGATCTCTTGACCTCATGATCTACCCACCTTGGCCTAACAAAGTGGCCGGTATTTTATTGAAGATTTTTGCATCAATGTTTATCATGGATATCGGCCTGTAGTTTTCTTTTTCAGTTGTGTCTGACAGATTTTGGTATCAGGATGATGTTGGTCTCATAGAAACAGTTAGGCAGGATTTCCTCTTTTTGTATTGTTTGGAATAGTTTCAAGAGGAATGGTACCAGCTCCTCTTTGTATGTCTGGTAGAATTCAGCTGGGAACCCATCCGGACCTGGACGTTTTTTGGTCGGTAGGCTATTAACTGCTAGCTCGACTTCAGACCTTGTTATTGGTGTATTCAGGGTTTTTCAACTTCTTCTTGGCTTAGTCTTGGGAGTGTGCAAATGTCCTGGAATTTATCAATTTCTTCCCGATTTACTGGTTTATGTGCATAGAGCTGTTTGTGGTAATCTCTGATAGTAGTTTGTATTACTTAGGAATCAGTGGTGATCTCCTCTTTTATCGTTTTTTATTGCATCTATTCGAATCTTCTCTCTTTTCTTTTTTATTAGTCTAGCTAGTGGTCTATTTTGTTGATCTTTTCAAAAAACCGCTCCTGGATTTACTGATTTTTTAAAGGGTTTTTTGTGTATCTTTCTCCTTCAGTTCTGCTCTGATCTTAGTTATTTCTTGTCTTCTGCTTGCTTTTGAGTTTTTTTGGTCTTGCTCCTCTAGCTCTCTCAATTTTGATGATAGGGTGTCGATTTTAGATCTTTCCTTGTTTCTCATGTGGGCATTTATTGCTATAAATTTCCCTCTAGACAGTGCTTTAAATGTGTCCCACAGGATCTGGTATGTTGTGCCTTCGTTCTCTTTGGTTTCAAAGAACATTTTTATTTCTGCCTTCATTTCATTGTTTATCCATTCATCATTCAGGAGCAAGTTGTTCAGTTTCCATGTGATTGTGCAGTTTTGAGTGCTTTTCTTAATCCTGAGTACTAATTTGATTGTGCTGTGGTCTGAGAGACTATTTGTTATGATTTCTGTTCTTCTGTTTTTGCTGAGGAGTGATTTACTTTTAATTCTGTGGTCAATCTTGGAGTAAGTACAGTGTGGTGCTGAAAAGAATGTGTATTCTGTGGATTTGGGGGTGGAGTGTCCTGTAAATATCTATTAAGTCCACTTGGTCAAATCTGTATTCAAGTCCTGGATATCCTTGTTGACTTTCTGTCTCATTGATCTGTCTAATATTGTCATTAGAGTGTTAAAGTCTCCCGCTATTATTGTGTGGGAGTCTAAGTCTCTTTGTAAGTCATTAAGAACTTGCTTTATGTATCTAGATGCTCCGTATTGGATGCATATATATTTGGGATAGTTAGTTCTTCTTGTTGCATTGATCCTTTGACCATTATGTAATGCCCTTCTTTGTCTCTTTTTTTCTTTGTTGGTTTAAAGTCTGTTTTATCAGAGACTAGGATTACTACCCCTGCTTTTTTTTTGTTTGCTCTCCATTTGCTTGGTAAATCTTCTTCTATCCCTTCGAGTCCATGTGAGTCTTTGCATGTCAGATGGGTTTCCTGAATACAGCACACCGATGGATCTTGACTTTTTATCCAGTTTGCCAGTCTGTGTCTTTTGATTGGGGCATTTAGGCCACTTACATTTGACGTTAATATTGTTATGTTTGAATTCGATCCTGCCATTTTGTTACTGGCTGGTTGTTTTGCCCGTTAATTGATGTGGCTCCTTCATTGCATTGTTATTCTTTACCATTTGGTATGTTTTTGTGGTGGCTGGTATTAGTTGTTCCTTTCCCTGCTGAGTACTTCCTTCAGTAGCTCCTGTCAGGCAGGTCTGGTGGTGACGAAATCTCTCAGCAATTGCTTGTCTATAAAGGATTTTATTTCTTCTTTACTTATGAAGCTTAGTTTGGCCGGATATGATATTCTAGGTTGACAGTTCTTTTCTTTAAGGAGATACCACCCAAGTTTATATAGCATTCTTGGTTTACCTGGACCTCATGGAAAGCAAAAGCTGGCATGAAGTAAACTGTGTGGGATTACCAGAACACCAGCTCACCTGCCTTCTTGGTACTGAGATAGAAGGGGAGGGGTTCAACCACCATCATATCACCATCACCATCATTACCATCACCATCATCACCACCATCACATCACCACCATCATCATATCACCATCACCACCATCACCATCATCACCATCACCACCATCATCATATCACCATCACCACCATCACCATCATCACCATCACCATCATCACCACCATCACCATCATCACCATCACCATCATCACCACCATCATCATATCACCATCACCACCATCACCATCACCACCATCACCATTATCACCACCATCATCATATCACCATCACCACCATCACCATCATCACCATCACCATCATCACCACCATCACCATCATCACCATCACCATCATCACCACCATCATCATATCACCATCACCACCATCACCATCACCACCATCACCATCATCACCACCATCATCATATCACCATCACCACCATCACCATCATCACCATCACCATCATCACCACCATCACCATCACCACCATCATATCACCATCACCACCATCACCATCATCACCACCATCACCATCATCACCATCACCATCATCACCACCATCACCATCACCACCATCATCATATCACCATCACCACCATCACCATCATCACCACCATCACCATCATCACCATCACCATCATCACCACCATCACCATCACCACCATCATCATATCACCATCACCACCATCACCATCATCACCATCACCATCATCACCACCATCACCATCACCACCATCATCATATCACCATCACCACCATCACCATCACCATCACCACCACCATCACCATCACCACCATCATCATATCACCATCACCATCGTCACCATCACCAGCATCACCACCATCACCATCACCACCATCACCATGATCATCATCACGATTGCTAACAGTTACTGAGCATTTACTGTTTCCCAGGCACCGTGCTAAGCACCTTTCATGGATTAATTCAGTTAATGTTTATGGTGGTAGCCCTCTGGGGTAAATGTGGTTATTATCATCCCAAGTTTACTCACGAGGAAATGGAAGTTATATACATCCCCAGGTCCCACAGCTAATAAGTGATGCAGCTGAGACTTGAACCCAGTTTGTCTGGCTTCAGGATCTGCGGGCACTTGGCCGGACATCACAGTGAGAGGGACCTAGAGGATTAGGAAAAATACTGCTCGACCCAGTTTTCAGAATGAGCTTTTTGTTGCCCTGTGCTTGGTCCTATACGTCACAGCTGATGAGAAGTCTGTGCAGGGAAGCAGAGCCTACGCCATTTCCTGTCTGCTTGTTGCTGAACCAGAGGGAAGGACTTCGGTAAACGGAAGGGAGTGGACTTTTCAGTTGAGTCCTGTTCTATGGCAGCTCAACGTGCAGGGCTTCTGTCTTCCTGCCAAAAGGCCGTTTGCTTAAGCCTCAGAAACAGTGTGGAGAAGCAGAACCCGCAGCTGGGCCACAGAAGGTCAGCCATGGTGATCCTCCAGACTCAGACTGTGAAATCCAGTTTTCTCAATTTTTATACAGCCAGAACACGGAATGACATATTGCACCCCTCATGATTAAAAGATACCATATATACACACACATACACACACACACATGCACACACACATGCCTTTATGAAAAAGACCACAATACCATATTAAAGAGCTTTTTCTTGAAACCTTCTTAAAATTTTTTATTTTTATTTTATTTTTTGAGATGAAGTTTCGTTCTTGTTGCCCAGGCTGAAGTGCAATGGCACAATCTCAGCTCACCACAACCTCTGCCTCCTGGGGTTATAGGTGTGAGCCACCGTGCCTGGCCAAATTTTTAATTCTTTTAAGAGACATTCTCGCCCTGTTGCCCAGGTGGAAGTGTAGTGGCGTGATCACAGCTCACTATAGCCTCCGACTCCTAGGCTCAAATGATCCTCCTGCTTCAGCCTCCCTAAAGAGCTTTTAAAAATAAAGACAGGTCAGGCATGGTGGCTCATCCCTGTCCTCTCAGCACTTTGAGAGGCCTAAGCAGTAGGATCATTTGAAACCAGTTCAAAACCAGTCTGGGCAACATAGCAAGACCCTGTCTCTACAAAAGAAAAGAAATGTTTTAATTAGCCAGGCATAGTGGTACATGCCTGTAGTCCCAGCTACTTGGGAGGCTGAGGCAGAGGATCACTTAAGCCCAGGAGTTGGAGGCTGCAGTGAGCCATGATCATGCCACTGCACTCCAGCCTGGGCGACAGAGCCAGGCCCTGTAGAAAGAAAGAAGGAAAGAAGGAAGGAATGAAGGGAGGGAGGAAGGAAGGAAGGAAAGAAGAAGGAAAGAAAGAAAGTGAGAGGGAGGGAGGGAGGGAGGGAAAGAGAAAGAGAAAGAAAGAAGGAAGGAAGGAAAGAGAGGAAGCAGGGGTGATGGCCCTGGCAGGGTTTCCCTGAGGAGCCTCAAACTCACCAGACACAGTCCAGTCTCATGGAGGATTTTGTTCATAGGCAAACAATCCAGATGAAATTTTGGTCATTTATTAAATTTATCAATTTCTATTGAACAGAAATTAAACTTTGACCAGTGAATTAAGTTCATTAGGAAAATCATGAACAAGTTAATCACTAAAAATAGAATGAAAATTTCCTTAACCTCTAGTTTTTATCAAAAACGAATAGCAAATATAAAATTTAATAGTAAAACACTCACCATATTCACACTGAGTGCAGAACAAGACACGAGCTATGAAGCTATCACTCACTTTTCTTCAGGGAGTCCCACCAATCAGACAGAACAAGGAAAAGAAGTAAGTGCTATTAAGATTGAAAAGCAAGAGACAGACCCATCAATTGCTGCGGATGTGATTGACTATCTAGAAAATTCAGAAGAATCAATTAAAAATGCATTGGAAAATCAGAGTTCAGAAAAACTTTTTTAGAAATACTGAAAACAACAATTTTAAAAGGGTATAGAGCCAGGTGTGGCAGCACGTGCCTGTAATCCTAGCTACTCGGGAGGCTAGGGTGGGAGGATAACTGGAGTCTGGGAGTTTGAGGCTGCTGTGAGCTATGATTGCACCACTGCTCTCCAGCCTGGTCCACGAAGTGAGACTCCCAACTCCTAAAAAAAAAAAAAAAAAGTGTGCAGAAAAAAAAAGATAAAGTGATGAAGTATCCGTTATAAACACCCGGACACTCTCTGGTTCTTACCGGCTAATGGGTCTGTCCTGAGTGCTGAGCTGCTTGCCTTCCTCCACCTGGCAGGGCCCGCAAGAGCATGGGAAGCATCAGCTGAAGGATGAGCGAGTGAGTGACACCTGGCTTTGGCACCTGTGCTTTCTGGCATCTGGATGTCTGTTGTGTTGTCACTCAGCAGCTTCCTGGCCTTTCTCCCTTCCTCCTTTACTAGCTGCCTCTGAATAGGGAACGTTGCCAGAGCCTCCTCACCCCTTGGAAAGTGGACTGAGAAGAGATACTGAGACCAGCTGGACCCACTCAGGACCACAATAGCCGCAGAGGAGTGCTGGCTCTATCCTTCCCACCAAGACAAGTCTGAATGCTCCCAGGCAAAGACTGCATTGTCAAAGGAAAGTGCAGGCATATCAGCAACTGCCCCAGGGAAACCCTCAGCCCCCGATGGCATCTTGCACTGTGGAGGCAGGGGGGGGCAATGCAGAAGAACGTACCCCAGAGCCTGTACTCAGAAGCCGACCTCCGTATGACTTCTTTTTTTTAATAAGTCTCATGAGATCTGAATATATATATATATATATATATATATATATATATATATATATTTTTTTTTTTTTTTTTTTTTTTTTTTTTGAGACAGAGTCTCACTCTGTTGCCCAGGCTGGAGTGCAATGGCATGATCTCAGCTCACTGCAACCTCTGCCTCCTAGGTTCAAGTGATTCTCCTGCCCCACTCTCCTGAGTAGCTGGGATTACAGGTGTGCACCACCATGCCTGGCTAAGTTTTGTATTTTTTATCAGAGACGGGATTTCACCATGTTTGCCAGGCTGGTCTCAAACCCTGACCTCAGGTGATCCACCTGCCTCAGCCTCCCAAAGTGTTGGGATGACAGGCATGAGCCACTCTGCCTGGCCTCCTCCATATGACTTCTAAAGAAGCAGGAAGGAACAAGGCAGGTCTTCCGTTACCTGCTCCTGCTGCCCTGAAGATTCCCTTTCGGGAAACCCTGTACAGAATTAGGGAAGAACCACGTTGGGGGGGGAATGATTTCTAAGACAGCAGCTCCAGCCATTATTGCTGGCAACAAACCACCACAAAACTGAGCTGTGTAAAGCGATCCTTTGATGATGCTCATGGGCTCTGTGGGTCTGGCAGGGAGACAGGCACAGGGGATTGGTCTGTCTGCACCACCATGGCTGGGGCCCCTCCTGGGGAGCCTCTGCAGCCATGGACCTCAACTCCCGGGTGTGGCTGCTGGGACCTCAGCTGGGCGGGGTTGGAACCCACAACTGGGGTATCTCCACATGGTTTCCTTCGAGGGTCAGTCTGGGCCTCCTCACAGCATGGCTGCCGGGTTCCAAGACAGAGGGTCCCAAGACAGCCCAGTGGAAGGAGCTGCATCACTTTTTTTTTGACACAGTCTAGCTCTGTCGCCAGGCTGGAGTGCAGTTGCGCGATCTCGGCTCCCTGCAACCTCCACCTCCTGGGTTCAAGCGACTCTCCTGCCTCAGCCTCCGGAGTAGCTGGGATTACAGGCATGCACCACCACACCCAGCTAATTTTTGTATTTTTAGTAGAGACAGCATTTCACCATGCTGGCCAGGATAGTCTCAATCAATCTCTTGACCTCGTGATCTGCCCGCTTTGGCCTCCCAATGTGCTGGGATTACAAGTGTGAGCCACCGTGCCCAGCACTTTATTTTATTGTGATTAAAAAAACACATAGCATAAATTTCTCCCATTCCATGGATTGCTGTTGAACATATATGCATTGCTCAGTGGCTGCAGCTGAACTGGCCTGAGTGAGATGGATCTCATGCTGTTGATGCCATGCATAGCATCTCTACCTATCAGAAGGTCATTCTAATCATGGGCCACTGTCATCCCTGGGGAGGTGGAGGTGAGAGCCTGGTTGACATCCACAGGACAAGCCGTCCTATCTGCCTGCTACTCCATGCCTCCCTGCAGAGGACATTCTGAAGGGCATGATGTCAGACACGAAGATCCACACTCCATGTGCCCACTCCATAGGTCCAGCTCCATGCCTCTTTCCCAGAGTTCCTGTGTTTGGCCTTCCAGGATTACTCCCTCAGGTAGGTTCATAAAGCAGTTCGTGTGGTGAAACACTGGACAGCCTGTCGCTCCCTTAAGTAGGTTTGCCAAATAAAACATGGGACGCTAGTAAAATCTGAATTTCAGATAAGCAATACTTGTTTTTAAGTAGAAGTGTGTCTCATACACTGTTTGGGCCATATTTATACTAAAAAAATCATTTGTGGCTGGGCACAGTGACTCATGCTTGTAATCCCAACACTTTGGGAAGCTGAGGTGGGCAGATCAAGAGATCAGGAGTTCGAAACCAGCCTGACTAACATGGCGAAATGCCATCTCTCCCAAAAATACAAAAATTAGCTAAGCATGGTGGCACATGCCTGTAATCCCAGCTATTCAGGAGGCTGAAGTAGGAGAATCACTTGAACCTGCAAGGTGGAGGTTGCAGTGGGCCGAAATAGCGCCACTGCACTCCAGCCTGGGAGACATAGTGAGGTTCCAACTAAAAAAAAAAAAAAAAGAAAAAAAAATCATTTGTTTATTGAAAAATTTACCTGGGTGTCCTATAATTTTATTTGCTAATTCTGGGAACCCCACCCTCAAGGCCCCCATCAGCCTAGGCAAACCAGGTGCCACTGCTCCAGAATCCAGGCCTATCCACATCTCAGGACACGCCCTCCACAGTGAGATGACAGCCAGACTTAGTGCTCCCAACTGTACCCACCCGAAGGACTTCCCTTGACCACCGTCCCTCCTGGTCACTGCTGAATGGGGCTGTAGTGAGTAACAGCCCATTTCCAGCCAGGCCAACAGGGTGCACAGCTGTGAACTAGCCTGAGAAGGTTTTCTTTTGTCAGTTGATCTACGGAGCTCCCCCTTCCCACCTCGAGGCCAGAGGTGTGTGTTAGGGTCGGTTTCTGGTGCAACAGAGTTGGATGGCATCAGATTCCGGGTCACCTATTCATGCATTTACCGAAGCTCTCTGAGTTGCTCAGAGATTGGTCTGTCTTGGCCAGCGCAGTGACTCATGCCTGTAATCCCAGCACTTTGGGAGGCCAAGACAGAAGAATCAGTTGAACCCAGGAGGGGTTCTGAGCTCCACTTGAAACTAGTGGTTTTTCAGTTAACCCCTAAATGAATTAGAGTGGTATTCCCAAGCAGACGGAAATAGGTGTTGCCTCCAAAAGTTATGGTCCTGCTGAGCCTCTGTCTTAATGGTCAGGGCTACCAGGTGAAACAAATTCTCCCTTGCCCATAATAAATCTCTCTCTCTGTCTCTCTCTCTCTTCCTCCCACCCTGGGTTTGCCAGCTAGACCTTATTTTCACATCTCAAAACTTAGAGTTGTATCTGGTAACCCAGGTAACCAACCTCTTGGAGAACTATTTGGGAATTCCAATGACTTGTTTCTTTTAATTTCAGAAAATAAAACCCAATCCTATCCTTGGATGTAGTTTATTTTTTTGAGATGGAGATTTGCTCTCGTTACCCAGGCTGGAGTGCAATGGCGCGATCTCGGCTCACCGCAACTTCCACCTCCTGGGTTCAGGCAATTCTCCTGCCTCAGCCTCCTGAGTAGCTGGGACTACAGGCACGCACCACCATGCCCAGCTAATTTTTGTATTTTTAGTAGAGACGGGGTTTCACCATGTTGACCAGGATGGTCTCGATCTCTTGACCTTGTGATCCACCGGCCTCGGCCTCCCAAAGTGCTGGGATTATAGGCATGAGCCACCGCGCCCGGCCCTTGGATGTAATTTCTAATCTTCCCTTTCTTACATGTGGTCATGTATTTGGACTGTAAACTCACCTGGTGGGAGCTGTGTTTACATTTCTGTTTTAGATGATGATGAGGATATGACGAGACAACCTTTAAGGTCCTTCTCAAGTCTTTAGGGACCTGCTGAGCCAATGATAGTGATAAGGGAGACCCCCTCACCTCCTTCTGTTTCCCGGTCTTCACCTTCTCCCTCCCCTCCCCTCCAGATGGAAAGGAGGGTGAAAAAGAAAAAAAAAAAAAAAAAAAAACCAAAGACCTGGGAACAGGATTCTTCCCAGCATCTCTGCTATGTGTAAGCCTTGAAAGAGTTGCAAATGAATGTTATCCCTACTGGCTGGAGTCCGGCTCCGGGTCACCCCCCCACATCTGCACCACCCAGGCTCCCTCCTGAAAACACTCCTGCCAACTAATAGTTTACTGCCTTTTTCTTGTCTCTGTAAGCCCCTCCCCTGCCACTCCCCTCGTGCTGCATATGAATTAGCAAATCAATGAAGCCAAACAATTGTAAGGTCGCACGTCCAGCAAATGGACAATGACATAGTTTCACCTCAGTTTCCCCTTTTAGCATTGTAAGCCTATAAAAGGGGAGAGGAGCTGCTTCTTGGGGAGCTCAGTGAATGAGCTGAGCCAAATACAAAGCCGCTTCCTTCCTCAGTTTGGTGTTGGAGAGGTTCGTTTCTTGCAGCTCCTGCTTCAATAGGTGGCTTCAGTTTTGCTGCTTTCCAACGGGGCTTCATAATGGTGCCCATCCAGGAAAGTAAACACACATGTAATGAGGAGACAGCAACAGGGGGGCTAGATCCCCTCCCTGTGCCTCCTTAAGGTAAATACTGCATTGTCTACCAGCTGTTTAGACTTTGATGAAGCAATGGTAGAGAAGAGTATGAAAGCAAGGACTGGTCTATTTAACCCTCAACCACAACAGCAGTTCTCAGACTGCGTGACCAGAAGGCAAGACTGTTGGCCGGGCGCAGTGGCTCACACCTGTACTGGGCAGATCACGAGATCAGGAGTTCTAGACCAGCCTGGCCAACATGGTGAAACCCTGTCTCTATTAAAGATACAAAAACTTAGCCAGGCATGGTGGCATGTGCCTGTAATTCCAGCTACTCGGGAAGCTTAGGTGGAAGTATCACTTGAAACCTGGGAGGTGGAGATTGCAGTGAGCTGGGATTGTGCCACTGCACTCCAGCCTGGGTGACAGGGCAAGACTTTGTCTCAAAACAAAACCAAAAGATTGTCAAGGGCTGGTGCCTTCCTTCTACGCAGGCTCCTTCCCCACCCACCGGCAGCATGGAGCCTGTTTCTTGGCTTGCCACCCTTGATGTTCTCACCCAGCACAGCGCTGATGTGTATGCATGGCTGTATACATAGGTACATTTAACTTTTAAGATCTAATACCTTAAAATTAAATTAAATTAAAATTAGAAAAGGTAAAAAACAAAACAAAAAGATAAAAAAAAGAAAAGATCCTTTGGCAGGAAGGAGGAAATAATAGGATATTAATAAATATTAATGAAGTAATATTAATAATAACAATAAATAATTCTCCCTTTAAAAAATTCCAGGGATGTGTTGAGATTCCAGGACAGCTCAACAACTATGACTCCCAGAGGAAGTAAAAATTGCTTCATTTCAATAAAAATGGTCCCCCAAAGCTACCTGCCATCTGTATGATTCTTGAAATTACACAAAATTCTAACCCATTATTGCCTTCTTATAGGAATTTGCTGGGGGTTCCCCCCCCTTTGGCTTAGTTTTTAATGCATTGTTTTGTTGATAATCATGTTGTAAATAAATATTAGCTTACATGGGAAGTCATGTACAGCAAATTGTTAGGAGAAAAAAAGCAGATTACAAAACAACATGAGCTCGAATTTATCTTCAAAAGACACATATACATTTAAAATGTAGGAGAAGATAGGCTGGGTGCAGTGACTCATGCCTGTAATCTCAGTACTTTACAGGGCCAACATGGGTGGATTGCTTGAGGCCAGGAGTTCCATCAGCCTGGCCAACATGGTGAAACCCCGTCTCTACTAAAAATACAAAAAAATTAGCCAGGTGTCGTGGCATGCATCTGCAATCCCAGTTACCTGGGGGACTGAGGCAAGAGAATTTCTTGAACCTGGGAGGTGGAGGTTACAGTAAGCCAAGATCGAGCCACTCTACTCCAACCTGGGCAATGGAGTAAGACTCTGTTTAAATAAATAAATAAATTAATTAATTAATTAATTAATTAAATATGAATGGCCAAAATTGAGTCCCAGGGCCATCTCTAGGCCAGTCACGGGCCAAGGAGAATGTGATGATCATGCCTAGTTCCACCCAGTGACATTTCATCTCTCAGAGCTGGAATGGAAGCTGGGTAGGGCATGAGTAAGCAATGGATGATATTTGACCAAAAAAAATGTTTTTTTGCCAGAAATGCACTACATCTTTAGTCCCCATTGCACTGCAGATCGTTTAAATTTCTTCCAGCTGCCCCCTCCCACTCCAAGATCTCCAGGAGCACAGCTAGGTCCTATCAGCCCCACGAATGGCTGATTCTTTGGGAATGATGGCTAAACACCGGCCATTACGATGAAGGATGGATGGGTGCGATGTTGGTAGACTGAAGGGCCAGATGCAGCTTCAGACACATGGAGGGTTTTGGAAACGGAGAGACCTTTCCTTGTATGCCGAGTGTCCAGAAGACATTCAGGAGGGAGGAAATAGGACCTTGAAGTTTGCGCCCCCCTCTCTGGTTTTACTAGTTCTTCTCATAGATTTCTTAATCATTGTGAAATAATTTCCTTCACTTATATGCATTCTCTCTGTGTTTGATTAACTTTTCAGAGGTTTGGTCACGGGGGGATTGAACCAGTTTGGATCTAAACTCGAGCTTTCGGAGGATTTTGCTTTGTCATCCGTGTGGTTTTAGCTCCTTAAATTGAGCCGAGCCGATCCTGGGATCTGCTTCGCCTGCATCCTGCCATCTGGTGTAATCCCCCTTTTCCTCAGACGATAATCCTGCAATTGCCTCCTTCCAATCCCCCAACTAAAGCTGTTTTAAGAGCTGCTTTTTTGTTTTGTTTTGTTTTTGAGAAGGAGTTTTGCTCTTTTGCCCAGGCTGGAGTGAAGTGGTGCGATCTCAGCTCACTGCAACCTCCAACCCCCAGGTTCAAGTAATTCTCCTGCCTCAGCCCCTCAGGTAGCTGGGGTTACAGGTGCATGCCACCACACCCAGCTAATTTTTGTATTTTTACTAGAGATGGGGTTTCTCCATGTTGGCCAGGCTGGTCCTGAACTCTTGACCTCAAGTGATACGCCTGCTGTGGCCTCCCAAAGTGCTGGGATTACAGGTGTGAGCCACCTCACCCAGCCAAGAGCTACTTTTCTTACACATTTGCTCTTTCTTACGCCTCTTCTGCAGGAGGCTGAGCTGACTGAGCTCCTTGACAGGGCCCACATCATTCAAACCAGACTCAGTGACATCTGCCTTTGGCTGAACGGATGGAGGGTGAACAGGTGTCTCAGCTGGGAAATGAATCCTGGGCTAACGCCAGTGAGCCTTGTCACTCATGCAATGTTTCATTTTTCCCGCAAGATTAAAAGTTTCCTGAGCCAAACACCATTCCTTATACCCTTCGTATCCTCACAGCACCTAATAACATGGCCTCACATGGAGCAGGGGTACCATAAATATTTATTAATATCCTAATCTTTCATCACGAAGGTAGTGTTAACACTGATGATGAGCTTGTGAGTCAGGCTGCATATGACACCAACATGAGAGTTGAAGAGCAAAAAGTGCAGAAAAAAAGATGCAACTACATGCCTTCTGTTTATTCTAGCTGATCTCCGATTTTGTTTTCTGCACTGCTGGCTAATTGGGAACCATGCACATGAACAACTCTCAAGATGTGTGAACAACAGACATAAGAAGAAAGAACAGAAAACAGCCTGAGGACGTGAGTGGGAATCGCCCCCTTAACTCCGTTTCCTGGGCGTCTCAGGAGCACCACACCTGGCCTGATACTGCACACAGGCACCCTCCCATCCCCAGGACAGCACTGAGATGGGAATGGCATGACCCCCATTTTATTGCTGAGATACTCAAGTACGAGGTGGTTGAATTATTCACCCAAGGTCATGGAGCTGGCTGTTGGCAGATGTGAGCCTGTTCTCTGATCTGTCCCTTAGGGGACACAATTCAGGCCAGTGCTCTCCACAGCCCAAGATGGAATGACAGAAGCTGCCCTGTGGCTGCTTATCATGCCTCACTTGTGGACTCCTCTCACTGTTTCCCAGGGTAACTCTGCATATTTAGTCCGTCTCCACTGATTCACACAACAAGAAAAGCCAACTTCCACCAAGGAAACTAGCGTCTTCATCCATTCTGGCTGCTATAACAAAATACCATAAACTGGGTGGTTTATAAACAGCAGAAACATAGTGCTCACAGTTCTAGATGCTGGGAAGTCCAAGCTCAAGGTGCCAACACGTTTGGTGGTGTCTGGTGGGGGCCTGCTTCCTGATTCACATGTGATGTCCCCTCACTCTATCCTCACAAGGCAGAAGGGGGAACCAGCTCCCTTGGGCCTCTTTGATAAAGGCACTAATCCCATTCATGGGGGCTCCACCCTTGTGGCCTAATCACCTCCTAAAGGTCCCACCTCCTAATACCATCATACTGGGAGTTAGGATTTCAACACATGAATTTTTGGGGAACCCAAACTTTCAAACTGTAACACTTAGCTTGACTCTATCATGCAGGCCTGGGGCCAACGTGAAGCAGACAGACCACTCTCTCTCCTGGGAGCACTTGCCCCACGGCTGGCTTTTCTCTCACCTGGCTTCTGGAGTGACATCTAGTTAGAGGCTTGGTAATCACTACAGGGTCATAACCTTGGCTGCCAAGGAGTTTTAATAGATGCCCTGAATCTTCCTGGCAGGAAGCTCCTCTGTGTCCTAGCCTGAGTGTGGCTCTTCCCACATTTTTTCTCTCCCTGCAGTTGCAGCAATCTCCGGCAAGGCCATTACATAAGCAATGTCCCTTGCCAGCTGTCACCAAGGCCACCGGAAAAATTAAGACCTATGTAAGCCAGCAATGGCTCACCAGAGGCTGAACAGCCCCGCAGGCTCGGTACCCCCTACTTGGAGGTGGGTTGGGGCCCTCTTATGACTGCCAGCCTGGATTTTTCCAAAGCACAAAAACCACAATGATGTGCATTTGCTGCAGATTTTTTTTTGTTTTTTCTTTCTTTCTTTTTTGAGATGTAGTCTCGCTGTGCCTCCCAGGCTGGAGTGAAGTGGCGCAATCTCGGCTCACTGCCACCTCTGCCTCCCAGGTTCAAGAGATTCTCCTGCCTCAGCCTCCCGAGTAGCTGGAATTACAGGTGCACGCCACCACACCCAGCTAATCTTTGTGTTTTTAGTAGAGACAGGGTTTTGTCACGTTGACCAGGCTGGTCTCAAACTCCTGACCTTGTGATCCACCCGCCTCAGCTTCCCAAAGTACTGGGATTACAGGCATGAGCCACCATGACTGACCAACTGCAGATTTAAAACCAGTTAAGACACTGGGAAGGTAGCACACACAGGCTAGAAGCATCACCCTGAAAGCCATCTGTCCCCTTTGGTTCTTGATTTCTTCTGAGGTCAAGGTCATGCACTTGTTCTTGTTTCTAATCACTTATCCCACCTTGTATAAGTCCATTATGTGTTGCTATAAAGGAACACCTGAGGCTGGGTAATTTATAAGAAAAAAGGTGTAATTGCCTTATGGTTCTGTAAGCTGTAAAGAAAGCATAGCATCAGCATCTGCTTCTGGTGAGGCCTCAAGAAGCTTCCACTCTGGCCAGGCACAGTGGCTCACACCTGTAATCCCAGCTACTTGGGAGGCTGAGGCAGGAGAATTGCTTGAACTGGGTGGGGAAGTGGAGGTTGCAGTGAGCTGAGACTGCGCCATTGCACTCCAGCCTGGGTAACAAGAGCAAAATTTCATCTCCAAAAAAAAGGGTGGGTGGGGGGTGGGGGGAGAGTGAAGAGTGAGAAAAACAAAAAGATAACCATGAGAAGAAGGGTAATTTTTTTAAAAGGATTAACAGAAGGGGTTAAAATTGAGGCTTTTGGGGAGCAGCTGGTAGACAGAAAAAGAACTTGGCTAATAAATAATTTGGATGAAAATTAGTAAAGAGATTGGAAAGAATATGGTGTCAGAACAATAATGAACCATTTTTTATATAAGCTAGTTCCTGGAATGGATTGCCTCTCATTTGTATTATATCAAAAGCTGTTTGGTAATTGAAGGGCAGCTGGTGAAGGTTGGTGAAAGATCAAACAGAGGGACTAAAGCAAAGGACTCAAGGAGAAAATTCTCTGAGTCTGAAAAAATATACAGTTGGATTTTTATGCTGAAATGCCCCCAAAACAAACGATTCTGAGAAATGAAACCACTAAAAGAAATGAGTTGAGAAAATGGACATAATGGAGTATTTTATTCTGAAAAGAATAAAAAGAAGAAAAATCAAGTGGAGCTCAGAGAGAGAAGAAAGACAATCCGCAGGGTGGACCTGAGCAAAGGGCTTTTGTCTGAGGTTTATGCAGTGCTCGTGGCTTCAGTGAGCTGATTCCTGGTATACTTTGCACTACATTTGGCCAGAACAATGATTGCTGCCTGTTTTTTTTTAACTCACAAAAATCAAAGTATTGTGTAGCTTTTTCCACCTGCCTGAGATTCCAGGTTATGAAAATAAAAGGATGAATCAGAAGTAAGAATATAGCTTTGATGAAAAAGCCTCCATCACACGATGACATGATCGGTTTCACAAGACCCATGGTGTTTGTCTGACGGAGACATGACTATTTTGGGGCTTTACGTAGCAGAATTCTTGTCACAAGAATATTCATAGGTATTTGCGATATGGGTCCACATTGAGCATCTGAAGTTCAGTTCTGGGTGCAGTCTGGTTTTTGTATGTGTCCTTGTAGTAGCAGTTTGTTTCCTAAGGAAGAATTACTTGGGGATTTTTTGAAAAAAAGATTAAGTAGCAGTAGTAGCTAACACTTAGATGCTTACTATGTGCCAGGCACTGTTTGAAGCTCTTACATGCTGTTTCAGCAGCCCCAGTAGGCAGGTACTATATGATTCCATTTTGCAGATGAGGAAACTGAGGCTGAGGGAGGTTAAATAACTTGCCCAACATCACAGAGCCAGAGAGGAGCAGAACATGGATTCTATGTGCCAAACCCCTTGCACCCACCCCATACTTGGCAATTGTTCATATTTATCCAACTTGCTTCAAGTTCTTTTATATACAAGAGATAAAACATCTCATAGAAAGTGGCTGTGCCTGTTATATTCCCGGCCCCTGTTTCATCCCCTGTCCCATCTCCAGTTTCTTTTTCAAATATTTACATTCCTGTCATATTTATGGACAATAGTGCTATTTTTTCATGTTTCAACATTTGCACAAGTGGTAACATACTCTATCCATTGTGCAACTTCCTTTTTCCTCCATTTCCATCATTATAAGGTGAGCGCCGTCTATGTTGATATGAATCCATATCTCAGCACCATGCAGCTCTGTACTTGCCTGCCACACTTGGCTATTGAGCAGTTGAAATGTGACTAGTTGGAATTGAGATGTATCTTAAGTGTAAAACACCCGATTTCAAAGACAGTAGGAAAAACAGTAAAATTGCCTGTTAATAATTTTAATATTGATTGTTGAAATTATAATATTTTGGATGTATTGGGTTAAATAAAATATATTATCAAAATTAGCTTCACCTACATTTTCTTTTTTTTTTTGATGGAGTCTCACTCTGTCACCCAGGCTGGAATGCAGTGGCTTGATCTCGGCTCACTGCTCACTGCAGGGAACCTCCACCTTCCCGGTTCAAGCAATTCTCCTGTCTCAGCCTCCCAAGTAGCTGGAACTACAGGTGTGCACCACCACACCTGACTAATTTTTGTATTTTTAGCGGAGACGGGGTTTCACTATGTTGGCCAGGCTAACCTCAAGTGATTAGCCTGCCTTGGCATCCCAAAGTGCTGAGATTATAGACGTAAGGCACCTCACCTGATCCGTTTTCTTATTTTTTAATGTGGCTGCTAGAAAACTGAACACAGCATGTGCGGCTTGCATGTTTGGCTTACGTTTTTATCAAAGGGAATTGATGTCGATCATTCCTCTTAGCTGCCGTCTGTCTGGGTTTTGCTAATTGGCAAAGGAAGAAGCCCTAAATCTGAATAGTAAGAAGAATTACTATTTGCTGTGCACAGATACTTACTCTAAGCGCTTTACAAGAAAGACCCATTCAGTCCTGCGAGGTTGCGCGGCTGCAAGAAGTGAAGTTAAACAATTGTCCAGTCGTGAAACTCCAAGGAGGCTGAGTTGAAGCTGAAGTCAGACTACTGGGTAACCACTAACCGGACAAGCCCCTGTGAGAAACGGCATAAATCCACCTGAGAAAGCAATGACCTCAGCGTTTACCTTGTGGCGAGGGGAATGTCTCCTTCACCACAATACATTCTCCTTGCATATCAGTGGAGCATCTGTCTTTCCTGACTTTTCATAGATCAGGTTATAAACAGACACACATTTGTTGTGGCAGGTACAGCTTTAATGAAACCAGCACAGGCAGTATTTTTCTGACATCCACTTGCAACATTATGAAGTCAGCTTTACTCTTTGCCACTAATTATATTAACTATTTTTAGGGCAAACTGTCAATGCACCATACTGGTTCATGCCTCCTAGGTTTTCAATTTGTTTTCTTTAGCCATATCTATTTATACCTCGAGTGCTTTTCCTTCAAGAGGTGTCCTCATTTTTCTGACAATGATACAGTTGTGGCTCATAATTAACTTATAAAAGATGTGGGAGGGCAAAGATGACGTGCAATTGCCATGGGGGTATTATTTATGAATATTGGATTGCTTTTTGAATTCTGAATTCAAACCCACTTTAACATTTTGAATCATAAAGTTACAGGACTGGTAGGGACCCAAGGTCTCTTTAGTGTCGGTTTAGACTGTAGGCTTGGAGTCAGCAAGCTGCATGGACTCTTAGGCTGGTATCTTAACCATTTAAGTCTTGGTTTCCTCATCTGTAAAGTGAGAATCCTGACATCCATCTTCTAGACCTCTTTTTGTGGATTAAGTGAGACAGTGGCTGTAACTCTGTTCCTTGTATCTACTTTTATTCCATGGTAGTTGTGATAATTACTATTATTATTACTTGCTATATCATCTTTCTCCAGATGACTGCAAAGGCATAGTCTCTTCAAGCACATCTGGCCCTATTCTAACAGGCCTTTTTCTCCTCCATGCTCTACCAGAACTCCTGAACTTTCCCTTAGTTGGAGAGGTCCATGGTTAGAAGGAAGAAAACCCTGCAACCCACTCCTTTCCTTTGCTTTCTCTCTGGGGCACCGTGGGCAGCTCTTGCTGCAGAGAGCTGTGCTGAGGCTCTTTACTACAGAACCTATACAGTGCTTGCCCCCAACAGTGCTTCCTTCTATGTCCCACTCCCCACAGATTTGCCTTCATACAGGCTTCCCAATATGCCTGGATATGTCAGCACTGATCCTTTCCCTGGCCACCTTGCCCTTATGCTGCATGGATGTGGACCTCTTTGCCTCTCTGTACTGCCCACGATGGTGGACTACAGCAGAATGGGCTCACCAGTTGACAGCTTTCTCCACTCATGTCTTCTATTCACTAAGCTTGGTGGGTGTCCCCATTGCCCAGAAAATTATTACATAGCCCTCATATCAAATTTGTTTTGAGAAGCATTACCACAAACCTGTCTCTGGCCTATGATCCCAGGGAGTCCTCCCTCATGCCAACAAGACCTCTTGGGATCAGCCACATATGTGAAGTTAGAATGCGGTTTAGGCTCTGCCATAACTCTGAACTAAACATGATTTTAGGGGTGAGGAAACTGGGACCTAGGGGCTTGGGGAAGTGGCCCGAGGGTATGGAGAGTAACTGACCTGTCTTTCTTCCAGGATATAATATTCATTCCTGGCACCAATCCCCTCTACCTTGTATTGAAAGCAAGGACAGCCTCCCTGCAACCACACGTACAAGTGGCCACTCAGCAGGTGCATACTAAACGTGTGTTGAGTTGTATTATTAGAATCTCAGTGGCTATGCAGCATTGGAGGGACAGCAATCCCTTTGCCTCTGTGTCCCTAAAGCTAAGCAGGAGGTCTCCACGTCTTGCACTGTGAGCCAGGCGGGGTTTGGAGCCACTGGCCCTGAAGGTCCCTACTCTCTGGATTCCCAGTGCCTGCGGAGCCCAGGCCTCAACCAGCAGGTAAGTGCAGTCCATACCTCCCGCGGGTCCAGCTGGTTCTTCTCCAGACTTGGGTGTACTAGGCCAGGCTGTGCCTTACTAATCTCAAGGCTTCCTGTGTTTGTGTGAATAGGAATAAGAAGATTGTTATTTCTGGCCGGGAGCGGTGGCTCACGACTGTAATCCTAGCACTTTGGGAGGCCAAAGTGGGAGGATCACCTGAGGATGGGAGTTCGAGACCAGCCTGACCAACATGGAGAAACCCCGTCTCTACTAAAAATACAAAATTAGCCAAGCATGGTGGTGCATGCCTGTAATCCCAGCTACTCAGGAGGCTGAGGCAGGAGAATCTCTTTCACCAGGGAAGCGGTGGTTACGGTGAGCTGAGATCGTACCATTGCACTCCAGCCTGGGCAACAAGAGCGAAACTCCGTCTCAAAAAAAAAAAAAAAGAAGATTGTTATTTCTTAAATAAATCCCCTATTTCTCACTATTTATTCATTTAGCAATCTTGACTCACAACCCAAATCCAGGCACCCCCCCTGGACCCACCGCGGCCCATTGCCTAGCAACAGCCTTCCCGCCCCGCCTCCGCGCCTTTGCCCACCGGGTGCTTAGTGCGCACGCTCTAACCCCGCCCTGTAGGACGCACTGTGGTGACGTGTACAGTCCGCGACGCTTTCGGTGATCCGACCTCTGGGTTGGGCTAACCTAACCCCGGCGTTATGGCCTCCGCCGGGGTGGCAGCCGGGCGACAGGCGGAGGATGCATTGCCGCCAACGTCCGACCAGCCGCTGCCCGACAGCAAGCCGCTGCCGCCTCCTCAGCCGCCGCCGCCGGTCGCTGCCCCTCAACCGCAGCAGTCGCCGGCGCCGCGGCCTCAGTCACCGGCCCGCGCGAGGGAGGAAGAGAACTACTCCTTTTTACCTTTGGTTCACAACATCATCAAATGGTAAGAACCTAGGAGAGGACCAGACCTCATACTCCCTCCAGCTTCTCGTCTCACCCTTTTCAGAGCTGCAGGAGGCCTTGGCGCTCTGGGGCACGCCCCCGTTTCAGAGTTAGGAAAACTCAGGCTCAGAGCGGGAAGAGGCCTTTCCCAATACCACAGAGCCATTCCATGAGTTAAGCAAACGATTTGGGCCCTGAGAGGTGCGATATCTTTAAGAATAAGGCCAGCTTAGAGACCAAATGCAGACGTTTGTCCAGAGGCTCAAGTGTACATCCAGCTATCTTGAGCAAATTAAATCTCTCTAAGGCTCAGTTTTCTCACCTTTAATGTTAGTAATACTTTAGTTCCTTATTTCAACAGACTCAGCAGATAAGCATCATCTTCCCTGTGTTAGATACTGCCAGGTGCTATGGGATGGACACAGTAAAAGGGGCCAACATTTCATCCCCAAAGGTTTCACCAGATAGAAGGAAAAAAAGACATGATTGGGAATAACCCATAATTCAAAAAGATTGAGAGGGGAGCAGTGGTGATGGGAGACATTAGACTAAACAAAGACACAGAAGTTGCCTCAGATGATTAGACCTACCTGTACTGACTTTGTTCTAACTGTTCTAACAGTGCGAAAGGAAATTACTGTCATCCTTTTGGCCAGCATCCAGGGTAGCCTGAGTTTTCCAAGTGACTCTGTAAAGAAAAAGCCAAAAACAAGAAAGCCAGAGTCTCACTGATCCCCATGTTTGCCTAAATTTTTATTATTTTTGAGACAGGGTCTTGCTCTGTCAGCCAGACTGGAGTACAGTGGCGTGATCTGGGCTCACTGCAGCCTCAACCTCCTGGCCTCAAGCCATCCTCTCACCTTAGGCTCCCAAGTAGCCAGAACCATAGGCATGAGCCACCGCACCCAGCGAATTTTTGTAGAGATGGGGTTTCACCACGTTGCCTGGGCTGTAAATTATTTTCATTATGTTACTGCACTGTGTGTATCCACGTGATACTAGTTGTAAACCCCTAGGCTTGTAACTCTTATTCAACCATTAAAGACCAAAACAAAGTAAATTAAAGGAAAATTACAATTCCAGTAACATTCAGGTGAACATTAATGTGCTCTTCACTGTTTTACTGAAATGGAATTGTTTCTTACGTGAAGGTCTCGACTGTTAGTGGCCCAGCCTCTTTTGAGTTTAAGCAAACTAGATTCAGTTGCTGTGGGATGACCTGATGCTGTTCTGCCCCTTTTCAAATAACTACAAAGGCTTTATTCTCCCATTAGACCCTGGCTTCACTTGGTGTGAAAATACTCTTTATAGGGTAAGGCAGCCTGTTCAGTTTTTGTGAGCCTGTGATAATGATCACAGACAGAAATACATATGCAGCCCCTGTAATCCCAGGTCAGTGCTGGATTATAAAGGGTTTATTCAGATTAACCCCAATTGACTGGTTTTACAAAAAATGTGGAAAAAGGAAAACATAAAATGTACACATTCACAAAGGCAGCTCTTGAATCCCTGAGAGATTCTTGAGCCCTGGTAGAGCAACTGGGTTGGGTGGCCTTAAAGATGTAGTAGTAAGTTTCACTAGAGAGAACAGGCTTTGAAGTTAGACGGTTCTGGGTTCAAACCTGTGTACTGACACTTTCTTGCCTTCTAATCTTGATATAAATGCCTAACCTTTCTAGGCCATAATCTTCTTATCTCTAATATGTCTATAGTGGACCTCATAAGATAGGTCAAATTATGTAATAGCTCTATAATGTGCTGACTGGGTGACCTTGGCAAGTAGCTTAGCTTCTCTGAGCTATGAAATGGGAATACTTATGTCATAGGATTGTTGGGAGGATGTACTGAAGAGCATACCTGTGAAACATAGTGGGTTGATCACATGTGCTTGCCTCTGTTCCATCTAAAAGGACAGAGAAGGGACTTCAAACAAACAAAAAGCATAGAACCTCTGGATGCAGTGGCTCATGCCTGTAATCCCAACACTTTAGGAGGCTGAGGTCAGCCTATTGCTTGAGCCTGGGAGCTCAAGACCAGCCTGGGAAACATAGCAAAACTTTCACTCAACAAAAAATACAAAAAAAAAATAGCCAGGCATGGTGGTGTGTGCCTGCAGCCCTGGCTACGTGGGACGCTGAAGTGGGAGGATCACTTGAGCCCAGATTACACCACTGCACTCTAGCATGGGCGACAGAGTGAGACCTTGTCTCAAAAATACAAAAGCATGAAACCAGAAGGAACAGGACAGGAGATTGCCACAAAGTGGATGGCTAGAGCAGATTCATCTGCCAACTCCTAAGCAGCTGGCTTGTTAAACATGACCTACCCCCATATATCAGGAACTCTAGTGCAAGGACCCTCTGGAACAGGGAGGGTGAAGGTGGGTCTAAGAACAGGAAGGTTACTTAGAAGTCTGTTTAAGAAGCAGGTCCCCACAGTCCTACTCCCAAGCAGCTGGGTGACTACCTTTCTTCCAACTTGGCAGATCGTTAAAAGGTTACTTTCCCAATTAGGAAGGAATATCTGGACTGGGGGACACCAGGCACACTGCAGGGGCAGGTGGGGGAGCCATACTGAAAAGAAGGATTAAGAGGAAGTTTGCAGACTAAGGAGTGAGACCCCACTCGAGCCTTCCCCCCCTGGTTTCTAGATTGGCAGCCAAAGAGTAGAAGTGCCCTCTCTATGATGTGTGACCAATTAAGAGAAAATACATTGAAAAAAAACCTAATCAATTAATTTTGAGAAAATGAACAAGCATCACTCATTTGCAGAGCTTCCACTAAGCCTTTTAGTGTTTTATTCTTTTTTTTTTTTTCTTGAGATGGAGTTTCGCTCTTGTTACCCAGGCTGGAGTGCAATGGTGGCGATCTTGGCTCACCACAACCTCTGCCTCCTGGGTTCAAGCAATTCTCCTGCCTCAGCCTCCTGAGTAGCTGGAACTACAGGCATGCGCCACCATGCCCAGCTAATTTTTTTGTATTTTTAGTAGAGACGGGGTTTCACCATGTTGACCAGGATGGTCTCAATCTCTTGACCTCATGATCCACCCGCCTCAGCCTCCCAAAGTGCTGGGATAGTGTTTTATTCTTAAATATATGAGTGGATGGCCAAGGCCATTAAGCATGGGAAGAGAACCCCTGGTAAGAAAGACACAGGTCAGGCACGGTGGCTTATGTCTGTCTGTAAGCCCAACACTTTGGGAGGCTGAGGTGGGAGCTCAGGGAGCTGAGGTTACAATGAGCCATGACCACACTGCTCCACTCCAGCCTGGATGACATAGACCCTGTCTCTTAAAGAGAAAGAAAGAAAGACGACAAGACAGAAGAGCAGAAAAAGCCACTTGATGGAAAGCAGCAGGCACAAAGGAGTGGATGGTGCTGCAGCTGTAAACATGAGAAGAGGCTGGATCCAACCCAGAAACCTTCAGTGTAGCTGTGTCCTTGAGCTTATAGGCTAATGAGGGAGGAATATGGGCAGAGGAGACCTCATGAAGCCTGGAGGAGTCAGAAGGCTTGGTAAGAGTGACGCCAACAGGCCCAGCACAGTGGCTTGCGCCTGTAATCCCAGCACTTTGGGAGGCTGAGGTGGGTAGATCACTTGAGGCCAGGAGTTGGAGACCAGCCTGACCAACATAGGGAAACCCCATATTAAAAATACAAAAATTAGCTGGGTGTGGTGGTATGTGCCTGTAATCCCAGCTGCTCGAGAGGCTTGAAACCAGGATGGTGCCACTGCGCTCCAGCCTGGGTGACAGAGCAAGACTCTGAAAAAAAAAAAAGAGTGTTGCCAACAATGAGTCTTCAATTAGGAAAGGGAGGCAGGAGGAAGGGTGGTATAGGAAAAACGTATAAGGACACGAAGCCAAGAAATAGCATCTACTCATGGGAGTCAGCTTCTAGTTTGGTGGTGCTGTGCATATATCCAGGGCAGGAAGAGGGAGCTGGGGAGGAGAGAAGAGCTGGGAAACAGAGGGCAGCAGTCTTCTAAGGCATGGGGAGCTAGTGAAACTGACAGGCTGGAAACCAGTCAAAACAGTCCTGGCAGGCAGAGATGAGGGCTGGGACCATGTCCAGTCACCCAGGGTGCTGCTCTCTGAGCCTGGGTCCCTTCCTTTCCTATAACCTCCTCTATGATCCTTTATTATTTGTTTACTTCTTGCACAGGGGATGAGTAAGGAGCTAAAACCTGAAGTAGTAAATTTAGCCTTTCTTGTTCTCATAAAGAATTCAGTTTTTGAAAAATTATTTAATAAAAGTAACAACTACAAGTTTAGAAGTACAGAAAACTGTAAGATGGAAGAAGGGTTCCTTCCCCCAGTCCCCTCACCTACAGTAACTGGGTATCTTTTCAAAATGTATACAGATTGAGATGATGTTTTACTTGACTTTCTTTACTGATTAGTCTGTTTTGGCCACCTTTCCATGCTGCACATAAAGATCTACCTCATTAAGGCGGCTGCAGAAAATGGCATCTTGTGGCTGCCCCATAATTTATGCAAATGGTTTTCCATTTATGGATTTCTAGGTGTTTTTCTAATTTTTGCTATTCCCAGCAGTGCTAGGGTTGACATCTTTGTATATGAATAAGTTTATGGTCCGATAAATCCCAGCAGTGGGACTGCTGGAGCATAGGGTGAGAACATTTCTCATTGTGATAGTTATGCTAAATTTAGAGCTCTACATCCTTTTAGCGAACTCTTTCCAAAATTCAGTCCTTGTAGACTGGACTGCTTCAGTTAACCTAAAATGGCCTATAAATCTGCCACCCAGAAAGCATTAAACAAAAATTAAAGTTTTAGATGGATTCTGCGAGTACCCATGGATATGAAATGGAAAGAGGGCCTCTCCCTTCCCTCCTCCCAGCTCCCTTGCAAAACTGCATAATATTCCGCTTAATGAATGTGCTGTCGTTGATGTAAACAGTTCCTTGCTCAAGGATACTGTCATTGTTTCTGCATTTTGCTGTTGTAATCAGCACTGCAGCAAGCATCTTTGCTCTTGCTGTCTTGGTAAACTCTTGGTAGTCTCTGTGGGGGTAAATTTCTAGTAATGGGATATGTTAATTTACCATTTTGGTCACTACAAGCAGATTCGGAAAGAACGCCCTGATTTATGCGTCCCCAGTGTGTCTTTTCCCGTCACCTGCCATCACCATTAAACTTTTAACTTTGGCAAATCTCATAGGTCAGAAATGACACATTGCTCTTTCATTATATTAGTTAAAGCATCTCTTCATAGGTTATTTTATATGTTATTTGTATTCTCCCCTGTAAACTGCCCATTTCTCTATCAGACATTTTTATGTACAGCAAGGATATAATGTCAGATGTACTGTAAATACTTCCCCCAGGTGTTGCTTTTCTTTATCTTTGTTCATAGTCGTGGTTTTTGTATTTGTTTTTTATTCAGATGAATATAATTTCATGTAGTCAGGTTTGTTAAGCCTTTCCCTATGAATTCTGAGTTTTGGTCCTATTTAGAAAGGCTTTCCCACTCTAAAATTATAGGTATTGATCCCTTTTTTCTAGAACTTTCATGGTTCCATTTTTTTACTTTTAATTCTTTGAGGCTCCTGGAATTTGTTTTGGTGGTGAGAGTGAGGGGCCCCAGTTAGCCACATCCTCCTGTAGCTGCACATTGAATATTCGTTACTTTCCCTGCTTGCGGTGCCACCTTGACCATGCACTGAATTCCCTTATGTTTTCTGATCTGCTTCTGGACATTGCATCCTTCTCCAGCACCAAGCTATTTTAGTTCTTCAGTCTTCATGTACATCGAATGACCTTTTAAGGTTCATTTGCTTTCCTTCCTCTTTCTTGTCAGTGTTTTCCTGGCCTTGCCTCTCCCGTGGCATTTTCTAGCAGCCTGCTCGAGATCGTGATGCTTTCGGTTAGTGGGACATTTTGTCTTTAATCTGCTTCTTTACTTCCAAGCCTGTTGATACCACTCATTGGCCAGGTCACTCAGCTTTGCTTTTGGATATTATAATCACTGTTTAATTCATCTCTTTGCCCTTATGTTCACTTTATCCTCTAAATGTTATTTGGTTAATTTTTCTCTGTTTGCCATTCTTCCTAAATGGAGACGAACCTTAGCTCTTCACTCAGAGATCTCCGCAGACCGTCTTCAGATTGCCTGCCCAAATAACCGACACAAAGCCGAGAGTGGGTCCTCCTGCTGCAGCTGCTGTTGGGTGGGTAGAGTCCTCCGGGCTGGCAGCTGCTTCTCTAGAAGTGCTTAGGGCAGTGCCGCACAGAGCCCCGTGAACCAGAGCCTCTCCTGTATCCCAGGTACCTGCCTGGTTCTTGGAGGGCTCTGGCTAGGACAACCTTGCCTGGAGTGGAACCCATGGCACTTTCATCTCTTCTAGTGGCTCTCCTGTAGTTTCATGAAAAATTAAACTACACATTTATATTATTTTTAAAGAATGAGGAAAGGGAAAAGAAATCTCATTTTTGTGCCTATAAGAAATATTATCAATCCCAACTGTTGAGACTTTCTTAATATATATAGATGTTAACTTTTAAAAATACATCATAAAGGAGTAATGAAATAGGGTCTGTTAGAGTGGGAAAAATTATTACTTCTTCCTTCAAACTGAACACATTGAATCTGAGTTTGGAACACAGTAGCCCAGCCTAGGCCTTGTGAAGAGCTGTTGTTGCTGCCTTGCCTGATGGTTCTGGCCCACTTCATAAAAGTAATCTGTTGACATGGGTACCTTTAACTCTTTACAGGGTCTATTGCTGCTAGGTAGATAGAGGGGAGCTGTCCTTGCCACCACAGACAGGGCTCAAGTGATCTGTCCCAGCCCCTCCAGCTTGGCCTGGATGCTTCAGCAGGTCAACAAGCCCTCAGCGCCCCAGCCAGATCTCTTTTGTGGGAATAGGGTGTTATTGACTGTCTCTGCCCACTCAAGTGTCTATTTTAATCTGCCTGGCCCTGCATGCCAGCTGAGACCTGTTCCTGGGCTGCGCAGGAAGCGGCCCTGCTGAGTGTCCACACTGGCTTCCTGGGGATGGTCTGCATGCAATTACTGCAGCCCACTGCCCTTCACTTTCTTCTCCCTCAGCCACACCCCAGGGAGTAGGACCAGCAGCCACAGATAGGGGGTGTTCATAGACTGCTCAGAGGGGGTGTTTCTAGTCTGCCCAAAAGCCTCTTCACTCCTCTGCCGTGTCATTTCCATCCACTCAGTATGATTTATAACCAGAAAGTGGCCCCACCAGAAGGCAAGCCCCATGAAGGCAGGCCTTCATGAGTCAGCAATTCCTTAGCGGCCATGAAAAATGCCAGGGGAACATTTACGTGGGTCCTGGGAAGAGCGGGAAGCTTTGCCTGGGAAGGCTGGAGGCGCTTGTGGTAGCACCGGGTGGGTTCCTTCACAGTCTGAATGTGCCTGAGAGGTGTTGTCTGTGCATAGGGGCCATCTGGAATTTATTTTATTTTACTTTTTATGTTTGAAATGGAACCTCACTCTATCACCCAGGCTGGAGGGCAGTGGCATGTCTTGACTCACTGCAACCTCTGCCTCCCAGGTTCAAGTGATTCTCGTGCCTCTCAAGTAGCTGGGGCTACAGGCACACACCACCACACCTGGCTAATTTTTGTATTTTTAGTAGAGATAGGGTTTTGCCGTGTTGGCCAGGCTGGTCTTGTCCTCTTGGCCTCAAATGATTCACTGACCTCAGCCTCCAGTGATCCACCCACCTCAGCCTCCCAAAGTGCTGGGATTTCAGGCATGAGCCACCGCACGCAGCCACCATCTGGGATTTTTAAGCAGCATAGTGACTTGCTTGGACTTGGGTTTCTAAGGGCAGGTAACGCAGAAGTGTTTCAGGAGAGGGAAGGACCTGGGTCCATAGGAAGGCAATGGCAGTGGGAGGTGGCTGGTCTGGAGGAGGTGGAGCTGGCAGGACGGTGGCTGGGAGAAGGGGGCACACAGGTGTGAGTCTGGGGGTCTGGTGGGGCAGTCTCCTAGCACGGCCAGTTGAGTGTGTGACTGGCGCTGCACCCTTCCTACCCATCCCCTGCTGACAGCGAGTCTATGCTGGACAATTGCCGTCTCCACATTCCAGGCAGAGGTGACTTCGTGACTGTGGAGGGAGGAAACTGAGGTGCAGGAAGAGGGGCTGGCTGGGGAGGCACCTGCCGTGTCCTGGGGTCGGGAATGGATGAACCCATCCAGGCATTTTGTAGAGCAGTGATTTTCAGACTCCATTTAGCAGCAGAACCTTTTGTCACTCTTCTCTAAAAAGAATATATTTTACATGTAATGTTGTGAGCAGATGAAAGCAAGGGTGTGAGTTCTAAGCATCTGTCTCCGGAAGGCCTCATAGCTCTGGCAGAACTGGAGCAGAGAAATACAGTTGATAGGTAAGTAGTACCAGTATCATCCAGGCCAAGAGGGATAAGCGTGCCCTCCATGCCACAGAGAATCTACGGCAATACAGTTTTTTTGGAGGACATTTTGGTAATATCTGTCAAAAATTTAGATAAACATAACTTTTGACCCAGATTCCCTACTTTTAGGAAATTATCTTACCAGAATACTTGCACAAGTGCATAAGGATATACGTACAAGATGTTCACTGTCATCCTAATATATCACAAACATTACAATTGCCCATGAATAGCCAGGGTGATTTAGCTATGTAAGTACTTGTATCTGTGTTAACATGGAAGGACATCGAGGTGCATAGTTAAGTAGAAAAAGCAAGAATGAGGATCATGTATGGTCGCATTCCTGTCAAAACAAGAAAAGTCAGTGTGTATTTGTATGCTATTATATGTTTCAAAGCCATCTGAAACTGGACACCACATGTTAACACAGGCTATCTCTTCAAGAGATTTCCCTTTCTAAGCCTCTGGTGTCTCATTTTTGAATTTTTTTCCCTCAAGTACCTACTACTGTCATTTTGTAAAAAGTGATCTTAGAAAAATGAAAGGAACTGCAGTTAGCATGGTGGGAGGAGAGTCTGCGGGCAGAGGAGTGGACTGGTAAGGGCTGGTCTGAGGGCGAGGCAGCTAGGACATAGTGGGGCGGGAGGCATGGTGCAGGGAAGCTGTGAGGAAGAAGAAATGGGAAACTGAGTCAGATGTCACCAAGAAGTCAAAAGAAGTTGCTGTCAGGTTTGGGAGGAAGTCTGTGGCGGTGGTTCCAGCACAGTTACTGGCCAGTTTGCATCTGTACTAAAGCATCCATACTAAAAACAAGAACAACGAAGAAAATCGGGGTGTAATTCTCAGATACACTCGCCTAAACCCTGCAATGTTTGCCCCTGAGTCCGGTGACACAGATATAAATGTCTGTCATCCATGGGAAGGATGCTTGGAAGATCACCCCTAGTGAGAGTATTTTTGTCCACTCTAAAAAAGCCATAGTAGGTGGGACCAGAGTGCCCTGTTTGTGTGATGTTCATCCTCCTCGACCTAGTGGCTTTTTTCATTCCTTCTATAGTTGGCCGATGACTAACCTTGAACACAAAGGCAGGCCCACTTAGAGCTTTCTGCTTTTATTCACTCAGTATTTGGGCCTGTCCCTTTTCTTTTGGCTTGAATATTTCAGTCATCCTGGCTTAGCTGATGCCCACTTCTGAATAGCGTGTTTTCCTCACACCAGGAGTTCTGTGCTGCTTACCTCCACCAGCTAGGGCAGCTGGGCTTGCAGAGGGCCCTCCCTGTGGCCCGCACAGCCCCTTTTGGCTCCGCTCCCTCCAGGTGGCTTGTCTTGTCTTATGGCCTCTTTTTTATTATCTGAAGACTGTCTCCTTTCCGACACTTCACCAAAGAACAGGCAGCCCCTGCAACTTGGGGGTTTTCAGAGATGAGCATCTTAAATATGACTCACTTTCAACTTTCAGAACTAAATTTTCTTTTGGGCCAGGTTATGTTTGCTTCAAGAATGGAATTATCTGTCATCCAAATTTCTATTTTGTGTACTTTTTTGTTTGTTTTACCATGTCCTTTCAGGCTCGTGTGATGTGAATCGGTTTTTTTAAAACCATATTTTAATTTTGAAACTCCCTTGGGATTTAAACTCATAACAGTATGTTAACACACATGCCATCCAAGTAGAATGATTTCAGAAATCCAGATGGTTTCTGTCCACGTTTGTGGATCAGAGCAGAGACTCCAAAGAATTGAAATAAAAGAAGTTCCCTGTTTGCTTCCTTCCAAACAATTTTTACTTGTCGTGTGACTACCAGTTCGTCCTCCCTAGAATCTGAGATAACGTATACTGTAATGGCGTCTCTCAGTTGAGGGCATCAAATGACAAATGTTTGGCTGGCCTCTCATTTCCTGGAAGAAGTGATTGATTCTCCAAACCCCCCACCCTGAGTTTGGAGCTGTTGGTAAATACTGAGCCGGCCATGGTGGCCATCTTATTGCAAGGTGTGAGACGTAACTGATGGATCGCCAAGAAAGATGGATATTCTGGAGAAATGATGAATAGTTAACATGAATTAGCACCATCTGGATTGAAATTTTCCACTACAGATGAACATTTATTTAAAAAAATTAATGATCATTGACAGTTTTTTCCTATTACGCCTCAATGACTTACTTTTAGAACAGCTTACTGAGTTGCCTTTTAGTTTTGGTCTCAACCACGTAACTTTTTTTTTGAGACAAAGTCTTACTCTGTCACTAGGCTGGAGTACAGCGGTGGTGTGGTCTCGGCTCACTGCAACCTCTGACGCCCTGGTTCAAGCAATTCTACCTCAGCCTCCCGAGTAGCTGGGGCATGCGCCACCGTGCCCAGCTAATTTTTATATTTTTAGTAGAGACAGGGTTTCACCATGTTGGCCCAGATAGTCTTGATCTTCTGACCTCAGGTGATCTGCCTGCCTTGGTCTCCCAAAGTGCTGGGATTACAGGTATGAGCCACTGCGCCCGGTCCACTTAACTAACTTTTTTAAAATGTATAGGATGGCTCACGCCTGTAATCCCAACACTTTGGGAGGCCAAGGTGGGTGGATCACAAGGTCAAGAGATCGAGACCATCCTGGTCAACATGGTGGAACCCCGTCTCTACTAAAAATACAAAAAATTAGCTGGGCATGGTGGCACACGCCTGTAATTCCATCTACTCAGGAGGCTGAGGCAGGAGAATTGCCTGAACCCAGGAGGCGGAGGTTGCAGTGAGCCAAGATCGTGCCATTGCACTCCAGCCTGGGTAACAAGAGCGAAACTCCGTCTCAAAAAAACAAACAAAAAAAAAGTATAGGAGCAACTTTCAGGCTGTTTCTTTCATCTCAGGTGAGGTTATTCTTGCCTCGTTTTTCACTGAGTGGGAGCTCTGTGCAGCTAATAGTAGCTGTGAGATGGAGCGAATGATCTGCTTTGAAAGTGAACTTGACTCAAAGGGTAAGGAGTGTACATGACCATAGTAGAAGAGAGCCTATGTCTGCTGAAACATTTAAATTAACTAAACTTTAAAATTTATGAACAGCTCTGTGGATATTAGTCTTTATGTTAACCAGTTCAAGCCAGTATCAAAACCTCCACTAAAGTTAGCTCTTGCTAGCTGGTAGAGCCTCCTGACTGGTCTGGAAATGTCTCCAATTAGACGAAATGTCGTATTTCAGTAAGTTGTGTTTGGCATTTGTCACCTGCTGTTGGTATTGGTTTGTTCATTGAATACATGTTCTGTGAGCTTATTTGCCAAGCATTCATTCTTTCCATGGATATTTCTTGAGTGCCTGCAGTGCCCTGTACACTGGGCCAGGGGTAGGGAGACATCTGTGACCAGGCAGACATGGTCCTTGACCTCACAGAGTAACAGTTGACAAAGTGTTCTAAAAGCTGTTGCAGGAATGACAGCCAGCTCTGGGGGGTGCAGGGCAGGAAAGCCACGATGAGTATCAAGCTGCGAATGCTCATGGCTCTTACTCTGCCCCCGCAGCATGGACAAGGACAGCCCCGAGGTCCACCAGGACCTGAACACCCTCAAAACCAAGTTCCAGGAGATGCGCAAGCTCATCAGCACCATGCCCGGCATCCACCTGAGCCCTGAACAGCAGCAGCAGCAGCTGCACAGCCTCCGGGATCAAGTCAGGACCAAGAACGAGCTTCTGCAAAAGTACAAGAGCCTCTGCATGTTCGAAATCCCCAAGGAGTAGAGCGAGGCCGACTTCCAGGAGCACCTGAGAAAGAGGGAAGCAAATGGCCTGTCACCCCACAGCCACTACCCCCCCGGCCGAACGCTTGTTGGGGCACAGTTCCTGTGGAACCCAGCTCAGAACTTCAAGCTGCAGGGGCGGGGTTCCTGTGCGGGAGCCAGCGCCGAGAGCTTGGCTGTGCTGGGGCTTCCTTGTGTAGATCCATATGTCTAGATGCATAATAACTGGAGTGCCTGCTGGTGGAAGTCAGAATGCTCCTGGAGGCTGCGGAGGGGGTGGAGGACTCTCCCTTGCCTCTGGGGAGGGGGCCATCTGCTTCGCATCCAGCCCCACTGACAGATCTGAAGAACACAGTAAGAAGGGAGGCGGTTCCTCTCTGCTTCCTTCCCTCCCCCTCCTCCCACCCCCATAGGATCAGTGTGTACCAGGTACATATTGTTCCTGTTAGCAGCAGCTTCTTGAAACACTTGCATAGAATCCACTGGACAAATTAAGCCTGCGCTCATATGGCATAGAGCTGTGAGAGAATGTTTTGAAAGGCCACAGGGTGGCTTTTTTCCCAGTTTGGTTCCTTTTCTGTTTGAGCGGTGAAGGAACTATAGCTGTGGGGGTGTCGGCCCACACCCCTGCCAGGCAGCCCCTGGCTGCAGCTTCCCTGCTTCCTAGCACTCTCCTCTCCTTCAGCGCTTGCTCTCTTCCTTGCTCGGCACCTTCAGTCAGTGCCCAGGGCTGGCAAGGGGCCGTCCTTTCCACTCAGGCTGGAAGAGGTCTTCAGGCGGACAGACCTGTCTTCTGTCATTTCAGATTCCCATTGCCGTGGTGAAAAGGTCTTTCCCTTCTGTTCTCACTTGTGGCAGCGATGTGTACTATGCTGCAGAGGGGTTCATGATGCACCTTGTGTTCAGAGAGGGGCAGTTCGGGTGGTCCTCAGCCATGAGCTAGGCCTGACAGTGACACAGCCAAGTTTGAGCTCTTAAAGGTTTATAGCAGCCCTCATTTCCCCAGCATCCCTGATTTCTTCCGGATGGGACATTTTCTTTGTTTGCTCTCCCTTGACTGTCAAATTGAGGTAGGAGTAGTTCTCACCCTTGCTTCTCCAAGAGGGGGTGCCAAGTCCTGGAGTGTTGTTTGGGTCTAGGAATGAGCACACAACCTGCGCTGACCACTTCGGGGACTTAGCAGATGCCCGCCAACTGACCTCATTGGTAGGAGGACTGGGTGAAGATGTTTTTAGCAGAGCTGCCATTAGTGTCCAACTGCAGCTACCTATCAGAATGTGGGTGGTATATTGGGGACCTGGGGATGTGTGAAGGAGGAGACCAGATTTCAGTGGCTTTGCACAAAAAAGTAGGCTCGGAATTCAAGTGGGTGGTCACCTGTTAGACCAGTTCTACCTTGGAACTGTTATTTAACTGAATCAGTTATTTCCTTGAAATTTCACAGTTGCGGGTCGGCCACTTTTAAGGCTCTGACAGATACCATGAAACATGAAGCACATGGAAATCTAAGACCCTTGGGGTCTGAATGCAAGGCTGAAATGAACAAGGGCTCCTCACGCGGGTGGAGGGAGCTGGAGCCTACCTTGTGTTCCTGTTTTGACTTGTGACATTCAAACGCATAATTAAAAGGACTTGTACTCTGCTGTTTCTGGACATCATGCTTTCTGTACTGAGAAATTCATAGTGGGATGCTCTCAGATCATTTAGAGGAAAATGTTTCTCTTACTCTGTTCAGACACAGAACCAACCCTCTGTTCCTCAACTCCCTCCACTCACCTGCTGAACCAGTGTGGAACAGGAACTCCTCTCCCGGCTGGCCTCAAGGGGAGTTTGCCTGGCAGGTCATCCCTGCCCCTGCCTGGCACGGGCCCCTGGGCATCCGTGGTTGCCTTTGATGGAGTGGCAGGGTGGGAGTGGGGGTCCAGTGCCTTTTGGTGACTGGAGGTTTAGTCCTGCCAGAACTGCCCTCCCTGAGCAGGGTTGAAATCCTTCTAGGACAATTGTTGAGTGTTCCTCACAGGGCTGAGCACCCTCTCAAAGCCACTAATTATTTGGATTACTGGGTGGCATGCATTTGTGCTAAGTACTTTTCAGATACCACACTTAATCCTCACAGCAAGCCCATGCAGAGGGTGCTCTGCCCCAGGTTTGCAGTACTAGTGACAGAGGTGTTCCTGGGTGCCTTAGGCATGAGAGGGAGATAGCAAGGCTGAGGGGTGCATGGGGCTCCACTCCTGGGCTTGAGCACTGCCTGGAGCTAGAAGGGAGCAGACGCCCAAGGGTTAGCTGTTTCCTGCCAGGGTGGCACCCTGGAGGGAGGGGGTGGGAGTGGGCACCTGGATGGACCTGCTTCCAGATGGGTCTCAGGGTCTTTCCTCAGGGCCTGAGTGATACCTCCCAGTCTGAGAGTTCGCCTGGGCCCACACTGAGTCTGGTGACAAAATGGCTAGGCACAGTTCCAGTGGCCCTTGGGCTAAGGAGAATTCAGAACGTTTTCTTAGAAAATGAGGCCTTTTGTCATCAAACACAAAGAAAATTAAGCGGGTAGGTGGCTAGAAAGAGTTCATCTCCAGGAGGGACCCTGAAATCCTTTACCTTCGTCCTGGTTTTGTAGGGAACCATCCCCTGCATAGATGCCCCAGGCACCTAGGGCCTTTCTGGCCGCCAAAGCTGCTTTCAGAAGGGCAGGGTATTTTCCAGTTCCGAGGAAGGTTAAGTTCTAGTTCCACACAAGTCAAAGCCCAGCCCCTTCCCTCTCCCTACCCTTCCCGCCTCCAGCCATCTCTAAAAGCAAAGAAAAACCGGTTTTCCATTTTAAATTATTTTATTGTATATTTAAAAACCAACAGTAATAAAGACCTCACTCGCACACACGCAGTACAAATACCAGGGTGAGGTTTTGTTGGTGTCCGTGTTGACACCGGAACTACTGTTAAAGTGCAAGTTTGGTTTTGTGTTCCTTTGTGCAGTTTCACTCACATGTAAACAAGTCACTTGGCTATGATTTGACCCAGCCCCCCTTAGTTTTGGGAGGGCACAGGTTCTGCCGGCTGTCATGGCAACCCGGAATCACAGACAAGATAATGCCCCGTGGGTCCTGACCCTCAAGCCGGGCAGGACGGTTTCTTGAAGCCTAACAGGCTGGATAACTTCACATCACCCCCACCCCGCACTCACTCTTAGGTCTTTGAGAAGACAATGCCACTCTCGGCAGGGCCCTTGCCCCCCACCCCGCCAAGTTGTGGGGATGGGATGGGGTGAGGGTGGGAGTAGTCTCAGTCTTGGCCAGTTCTCTTTCCTTCCAGAGCAGATGACTGTCCCTTCTTGGTTCAGTGGCGCCTCCCCAGCGCTGGGGGCGGATCGCGGGGAGGGAAGACGCTAGTCCAGTCCGCGCGCTCGCGGCCCCGGGGCGCACGGGGCGTGCCGGGCCGTTGGATTTGACTTAAACAAAAAGGTCCTCCTTATGTCGTGTGGCTGCCGGCGCGGTGGGGCTCCTAGCTGATGACGCAGCGCTCCTTGTCCTTCGCCTGGCTGCCGGCGCTGGCCTTTTCTCGGATGTACATGAGGTCGCTGTGCACGCTTGGCCGGCGCGCGAAGGGTGCCACGATGCCGAAGGCGTCGCCCGGGTCGCCGCCGCCGGCCCGCAGCAGCCTCTTGTTCCGCAGCGCCTTCTTGTGCAGCACGTCGCAGTACTGCACGGAGACCTTGCGGTGCAGGTCCGGACTCATCTCGCTTGGCAGCTTGGCCATGGCGAAGAGTGCACGGAACATCTGGTCCAGGCTGCTGTTCTTCTTGGCTGAGATCTCGAAGTAGGCGCAGCGCTGGGGGTCGTCGCCCACCAGCTGCTCGATCTCGCGCTGCTCCACCTCGCGGTAGAAGTCCCGGTCACCCTTGTTGCCACAGATGACCAGGGGCACGTCCACGTTCTCCTTGGTTTTGTTCTTGAGGCAAGCCTTGGTGTCGAGGATCTGCTGTCTGAGCCGCTGAACCTCCTCGAAGGAGTCGCGGTTGTCCAGGCTGAACACCAGGATGAAAACGTCTCCTAGAGGGGGCACAGAGAGCAGAAAAGGAGAAGGTGAGGGTGGCTGTCCAGGGGACAAGTTGGGCTGACTTCGGGGTCGCGCGGGGCGCGCTTGCCTCTCCAAGCGCGAGGCGCGCGACTGGCGCTCGCGGGCTGTCCTGGCAGAGGGTTCCCCGCCCTTCCCTCCGGCGCCTGCCCGGCCCCCGGCTCACCTGTGAGGATGGAGAGGCGTCGCATGGCGGGGAACGGGTGGTTGCCGGACGTGTCGAGGATATCGAGCTGGTAAACCTCGCCGCGGATGGAGTAGAACTTGCGGTGGAAGTCCTCGATGGTGGGCGTGTAGGCGTCCTCGAAGCGGCCGGTGAGGAAGCGCGAGACGATGGCCGTCTTGCCCACCTTGGACGAGCCGAGGATAACCATGCGATAGCAGTTCTTGGCCGGGATACTCAGCTCCGAGTCGCTGGGGCACATCTTCTTGATCATCGCGGCCAGTTTCATTGGGCAGAGGGGCCGCGAGGGCGGGAGCGGGGCCGAGCGAAGGGCGGAGAGTGGCCGGAGGCGCTGGGGAGGCGCGCGGGTTAGCGGCCGGAGGGCTCTGCTCGGGCTGGGCGCGGCTCGGGCTTGGGGATCCGGCTTCGCTCGAGCTGGGCTTGGGTTTGCGCTCGGCTCAGAGTCTCCCGGGCTCTGGGCACAGGCAGCTCGCTCTGGCTTTGGCGCCCGGCCGCCGCCCTTATATGCAGCCTGCGTGGCCGCCCCGCCCCGGCCCTCCCAGCTTGGTGCGTCACGCCCCGCGAGACCCGCCTCCCCCGCACCCGCTCCAGGCCCCTGCGACCTCGCCGACCGCTGCCCCGCTCCTGCTCTCTGGGCGCGGGGGCTGGGGGAAACTGAGTCCAGGGTCGGGCTGAGGCTGGAGGCGCTTGGACTCCGCTCTTCCACCGCCGCGGGCTCGGCTGCCGCAGGGGTGTTGGGGTTCTGGTCTCGGCGGTGCCCCGACCCTCTGCGACCTCTAGCAAGGAGCCCCCTTCCAGCTCCTCCCGCGCGCGTACACTCACTTTCTTTGGTTCTCAGTTTCCCCAGAGAGATCTAGTAAGTAACCCAGTAAGCGCAGCAGCGTTTGCTGGGGGCTTGCGCGGACCGTATATTGAAGTCCCCAGAGCATAGCCCAGACACCTCCCGCTCCGGTCCCCAGCCCGGCGCTTGTTCCCGGGAGGCGGAAGCCGGGCTGACAACGGGTTTCCGGGCCTCTGGCGCGCAGCTCGGCACCGCGCGCTCAGGCCGCCAGAGGGCAGCAGAGGGCCCGGCCGATGGCGCGGGGAAGCTGCGGGCGCCGCGTTCAATGCTGGAACAGGCGAGGAGCGGGGCGGGTGGTGAGCGGGAGGGACGGGGCAGGGGCCTCGGAGCGCCAGGCTGGGACCCAGCAAGAGCGGTCCCCAACCCCGCGCTCTGCTGCAGGCCTCAGCTTCCTTTCTTCCAGCCAGAGATGCTCTGTGGCATGGAGGGCTCTGCAGCCAGCGTCCCACCCGAAGGGCCAGGGCCCACCCCGCTCCCCCATAGCATTTTGGATCTTTACTCTGCGGCACGTGGGCCGACCTCATTGTCTAGCTGAGAGAACCTGAGCTCAAAGCCACAGTGAGCCCTGGGAGCACAGCACAGCCTCTTGCCTTCTCCTGGGCCTCAGCTTTCCCTTCTGGAAGATGGTGATTCTGGTTCTGTGATTATGGATGAAAATATGCAAATAGTTTAGGAGGGCAGGTGGGGTAATCGTGACAATAACAGTAGTGTTGATCCATGGGGCCTGGTGGGGGTACACTCAGGCCCACTCAAGGTTGATCAGTAACAGGAGTCCTGGGGTGATGTTGCTGAACGTTGGCAATAAGGTATCTGGAGCCTGCTCCTCAGCCCGGAGTGCTTGAGGAAGCCACTGCTCCCAGTCACTACAGGCAAGGCTGTGCACTCAGTGTTTTGCTTTGGCCATGTCTGATTTAGGAGAAACCTAGGGGACCATTACCCAGCTCCATCAGCCCACCAGTCAGTTGATGGTGCTCCGTGGGCAGTGCGGTGGCTGCCACCCTCCCACCCCATGCCTACCCTCGCCCCTCCTGCACTGGCGCTTGCTACAGGACACTCCTACTTGCCTCTCAGCCCAGCTGGGCCCCCATCCTCGGAGTCCCTGCGTCTCTCCCAGGCCTGACTCTTACTGTCAGATATTTCAAATGCACACATCACACAGTGCACATCCAAGGGCTCATCAGCTGGATCTAAGAAATGTCAGTGGCCCCCGGCTCTGATTCCTGGTGTCACGCAGGAGTTATCTGACAGGCCCCTGGGGCTGGGGCCTCGCCATTCTTGCTTTCTGCCCCCACTGAGGCTCCCTTCCCTCCCCATCTGAGGTATGTCTGCCAGATACTGGGAGAAGAATGAAGCCCCAGCCCTGGATAGCAGGCTGCAGCGTGCAGTGGTCCCGGGTATTCACTGCAGAAAGGAGCCAGTTGAGGGTGCATAGGGGGGCTCAGTGAAGGTACAGGTCTGAATCACCTCCAGACTGAGCACCGCCTTCCTGTGCCACCCACACGGCACTGCATGGGCAGCCGGGCTGTAACTTGGGGTGACTGATGGCCAAGGTGGACCCCAAACAGCCTTTGCCTCCTGGGACTCTAGTTCCAAGAGAGTCCATTTGATATGAGTAGAGAGCCTGAGGGTAAGGGTTACAGCCCAGCTCTTCCCAGGTCAGTGTCCAGGCTGGCCCCTTAAATCAGGAACATGAGTGACACTGGCAGGCACTGGCCCAGCCTGAGTCTTCAGCCACAGTGATTCCTGGTACCATCTGTGCACAGCCGTCTGCCCTACAGATGCCAGGTTCCCATTCTGAATGCCCCAGAGTGCCTCCTGTCACGGAGGTGGCCTCTGGTACCTCACTGTCACAAGCAGCAAGGCCCCTTGTTTCTACCCTCCTCTCTTCTTTTAAAAGTGTATCTCTTTCTTTTTATTACAAAAGTAATAAATGTTCATGGTTTTTTAAAAAATCCAAACCATTTCAAAAGGGCCAGAATAAAACACATACTGGGATCAGGCCCTCTCTCGGCCACACCCAGGACTGGCTACACCAGTCCTGTGGGGTGGCATCTCCTGATGTCCCCACATGGCCAGACTCCCAACTGCACGAAGGAAGCCTTATCCCCAAGCAGCCTCTGCCACCCGCCTCTTCATTAATGCAGGTGGTGTCCTTTTTTCCTTCTGGGGACTTTATGCCAGGCCCTGCCCTAGGCTGGCTAATCAGAGAGGCCGGGGAGGGCCGGGAGCTGGAAGATAAGCAGGGACAACTCCCTCTGGACCCTGGAGCCCCACACAGAGGAAGTATGTGCAGCTGGGCTTCCCAGCCTGCCGCCCGGGCCCTGCCAGCCATCCCGGCATTGGATGTCCAGGCCCATCACACTCCCACACTGTCTCCAGCAAATAATTCTGTTTTCTGTTTGGGGCAAGAGACAACAAACATCGTTTAGGAGGCTGTGAGCCTGTCTGTAAATAGTATTTACTTGCAGCACAGAAATTTTCCTGCTCAGAGGGGAGGGAACTGTTTAAAATTTTGACCAAATGCCAGGCATGGTCTGGGGGTGAGCCGCTCGACCCCACCCCCTCCAGGCAGGAAATGCCAGCCACACAGCCTCATCTGAAGGCAAAGATCAATTAGGAAGTTCTTGAGAGCTGGCCAGAGGAGAACGCTGGGAGCCCATCAGAGCTTTGCCTGTGGTGGTGTCCCAAGACAGAGTCTACTCAAGGGCTAGAAGTGGGCACTTCGGGTGACAGGAGCCGTGCCAACCTGTGTGGCCAGAGCCCATCACCAGTGCCTTGCACCGAGGACGCCCTGGGGCGCACTTTGTCCTGTGTGACCCCTGTGCACTCCACCTCCGGAAGAGGAGGAAAGGGGCAAATAGAGCTGGCTTTGGGTTCCCTCTGACAGGCTCCCCTCATCAAGCTGAGATCATAACTCTGATGAGCTCTGTTTTGGGCAGAGCAGACTCTTCCAGCAGAAGCCAGCTCAGCCCAAGGCTCCCGGCCCTGCCCCAGGAGCCAAGGTTGAGGATGCACGGAGCTTTGCTGCCCGGATCAGGCCGTCCTCCAAGGCTGTGTGTGCAGAGGCGCTGGCAGAGCGGGTGAGCACCTGTGCGAGCAGAGGCAGGGCTGGTCAGACCAGACGCCTCTCATGCCCCTCAAGCCCTGAGACAGATTCTGGATTCTAGAAACCAAAGAGAAAACCTCGAGGAGCTCCATGGGCGATGACGGAGGCACTGCCTGAGCACGTACCCTATACACAAAGCAGGCGTGACTGTGACAGCCATTTTACACAGGAGGGGCTGCAGGGTCAGCATCTGCAGTGTCCATCTGGCCCGGCCCCGCCCCGTGCCCTTCCTCCCCAACTGTGGGCTCAAGTATTGCGAATGGAATTTGAAGAACTGAATCCCACACTGCCCCTCAACCCCAGTACGGCACATTCCCACAGCCTGGCCCTTACCAGCCTTCAGGGGTCCCTCAGAGGCCAAAAGAAGGTGAAACGTCAGGCCAGGCATGGTGGCTCACGCCTGTAATCCCAGCATTTTGGGAGGCCAAGGCTGGCAGAGCCCTCGAGGTCAGGAGTTCAAGACCAGCCTGGCCAACATCGTGAAACCCCATCTCTACTAAAAATACAAAAGATTAGCCAGCTGTGGTGACAGGTGCCTATAATCCCAGCTACTCAAGAGCCTGAGGCAGGAGAATCACTTGAACCCAAGAGGTGGAGGTTCCAGTGAGCCGAGATTATACCACTGCTCTCCAGCCTGGGCAATGAGAGTAAAACTCTGTCTCAAAAATAAATACAAAATTATCAAGGTGGGCATGTAAGAGGAAGCAGCCGCTGTGGAAAACACGCTAGAAGTTCCGTAGTGTAGGTCTGACACGTGAGCTACATGTGACCTAGCAGTTACACACCTAGCTATTTGCCCAAAAGCAATGAAAATGTGTCTACACAAAAACTGTCCACAGGTGTTTACACAGCATCCTTCAAAACAGCCTGAAGGTGGGAACAACCCAAGCGTCCACTGCCTGATGGATAAACACAGTGTGTCCATCCACACAGTGGAATATTGTGCAACCGTAAACATGAAGAGTGCTGAGGCGTGGCACTCCGAGGTTGGACCTCAAACATGCAGTGCCGAGTGAGAGAAGCCGGACAGATGCTTTGATTGCATTTATAGGAAGCATCCGGGAGAGGCGAGTCCATAGAGACAGAGTGGCTTGGTGGTGATGACTGCTGGAGAGGAGGTGTGGGGTGATAGCTAGGGGTACAGGGGTCTCTCTGGGGAGTGGTGACAATGTTCTAATAATTATGGTGATGCCTGCACAGCTCTGGATAAACAAAACCCCACAGAATTGTACACTTTGAATGGGTGAATTGTATGTATGGCTGTGGATTATATCTCAATAAAGATGTTAAAATTATAATTGAGTTGAAGCCATGAAACTGGCTGGGTGGCAGGACTGTGCGCTCCAGGTTGAGAAGCGTGGACCCCGCCCCCTGGTGAACAGGCACTAGCTCCAGCCCGGCCCTCTCCAGGCACCCGGCAGCCACCTGCCTGTTGCAGAGGAACTCAGGACCTCTCCCAGCTCCCCTGGACCTGCCCACCATGGGGGCCACACCCCTTTGTTCCCTCATTCACCCCCAAATCCTGGACATTCTCCCCCTTACACATCTCTCACGTCCCCTTTCCCCACCTCACGCCTCTGTCCAGGGCCCAGCACCAGCACCTCTGCCTAGACCAACCCTCTAGAGGCCTCCCGACCCAGGGTAGGAGGCCCTGTTCCTACCCTGCAGCTAGGGGATCGCTTTCCCCATGCTCCCATCTGTTTCTGGAGCCTGAGCCCCTCACCAGGCCTGCTCGTTGCAAGGGATGCTTGGGTCCCTTGACCTTCTCCTGGGCTGGCCCACCACAGCTAGGTCACATGCTGTTCCCTTGGGCGGAAAGGCTCCTCACCCATCCCACCACCTCACCTCCTGACACCTGCCCATCCCAGATCTGACTTCAAAGCTCACTTCACCAGCAAGAAGGAGTCCGAGGATGCTGATCGATCATGGCAGCGATGACATGAAAACATCCCACCCTGTCCCCATTCTGCAGTGGCCTGTCCTGAGAGGTGGCATGCCCCCAAGGGCAGGGCATGAAACCCGTGCTCATCGCTGCGTGAGTCCTCTGCCTGTGTCATAGAAGGACTAACTCAATATTGTTGGATGGTTGGATGGATGGATGGATGGATGGATGGGAGGGGTGTCCAGGTGGAGGGAGTGGCGAGGGTAGACGCACTCAGGGGATAAGTGGAGGTGATCTGAGACCTGAGCACATCGCAGGAGCCCAGATGGAGAGAAGGAAGCCTCGGTGGGACAGGCTCTGGGGAGAGAATAAATCCTGGGTCCCCGGGGTAATGGGCCAAGACTTCCTTCCGAGGACAACAGGGGGTTGAGGGGGTGTCCTGACCCCATTTGCATGTGGCAGGGGGGGTGGTGTGAGGGTGAAGCCTGAGGGTGACGGGGGAGTGGGCAGGAGGTGGGAGCCCCAAGGGGAGGGGCCCACTGGACTGAGCCAGGCTGGTTGCCAGGGAACCAGGCTTCCTCCCGCTACACACACAGCTGGGTGCTGAGTAAGTGGAACCTAAAAATAAAGCCCCCAGTGGGGGCTGGGACCAACAGGGAATGGTGGTGGGGAGCAGGGAACTGCCAGGAACATGGCAGCACTCAGGCTGGGCCTTTCGGGCACCTCTAGCCCATGGCCCAAATCCCAGGCAGAGCATCCTGGCTGGGGACATGGGAGGCTCAGAGAGAGGAGGAGCCCGCACAGCTGAGGGATGGAGGGGCTCTGCGGCCCAGACCCTTAGGGCCACCTGCCTGGGCTGCGGGGCCCAGTTGGCTGGGCACCTGGGATACTGAGGACACAGGGAGGGTCAGCCTGGCCCAGCCCTGGCACCATTGTCCACCCCACCTCCGCATGCAGAACGGGAAGCTGGGGAACCTGCCCAGGGCCAGAGGCAGGGTGGGGGTGGGGCTGGGGCTGGGGCAAGAGAAGTTCAGGGCTGGCAGCCCACCTCCACCATGTGCCCTGGGGACCAAGGAAGTGGGGCAAGAGGCCGTGTGACCAAAGGGTCAGGTCTACTCCTCGGAAGCCCCGTGGCTTCTGACAGCTCTGGCCTGGGGGCTCCTGTGCCTTTGGAAGCCCCTGACTGTGCTGGGGGATGAGTCTCCTCGAAGCCCCCTCCAGCCCTCGGAGGAGAGGGCCAGGCTTGCCCAGAGAGCTGAGGAATGCGGCCGGGGAGCCCACCTTGGCAGAGTGAGCAGGGGGATCCTGGAGCCAGGGCGCTTTGTAAATGTCCATTCAGGCCATGGCAATAACGGGATGTCAAGGGAAAGCCGGCCCTCGGCCACTGTCCCTGAGCTTGACTGAGGACCCCCGGAGCTAGAGGAGGGCAGTGGCCAGCCTGAGGTCACAGGTGGAAGAGACGAGAGGCTGGAACAGGTGGAGGTCTCTCCCCGTAGAACCCTGATCCCCACATGGCCTTTGGAAGCCCCTGACTGGCCTTCGAGTCTCACAGAGAGACCTGAGGGGTAATGCTGACCAAAGCTGAAGGGCTGAGGGCCCCACCCTCAGGAAAATCACCCCAAAGCTCTCCAAGCTTGGAAGTCCCCCACCTGCCTTAGTCAGGGGGCCTAGAGTCCTGGGGACTGAGGGGTGACCCTGCCACCAGGAGCAGAACTGGGATAAAAGCAGAAAGTGGCCACATAGGTGCCAGGAGGAGAGGGGAGGGTCTCTCCACCTCAGGAGCCCTGGTGGCAATGCCCAAGCCCACACTCCTGGTCACTGTGCCCCGCTTCCCCCAGGTGAGCCGCTGCACCCACCCCCCATATGGAGACACAGGGTGCCCAGCATGTGTCCAGCTGCCGGTCAGCACAAGGCCATTCATTTAAGAATGACGGTGTCATCTGCCAGCCAGATGGGGGTGGCCAAGGACAGCGTGGCCACACCTCCCCACCCTCACTCGGGCTGACACGGGGCTGGATCCCCAAGGGAAGAGGCAACAGAGGGGCTGTCTTGGATGTGCTGAGGCGGGTGTGGGAGCAGGTGACACAGGACACCAAGTCTCCTGGGGGTGAAGCCATGACCAGGTGAGCCCCAATGCCTCCTAAGTACCTTCTTTGGAGGCCTGCAGAGAGGTGCCCATCCCTCAGCTCTGAGGTTTCGGAGAGAGGAAGGCGGGTGCCCATGTGGCCTGGGAGCTATTGGGCCTGACGCTCGCGGGCCCCAGTCCTGCTCCTTCCCCACGTGGACAGACAGAGGCTGGAGCAGATGCTGGGGTCACAGTGCCTTTATTGGTGAGTCGGAATGTGTCAAGGTTGGGACTCAATGGCCACGTGGTGGCATGTCCACGGTCCCCAAGGCAGCAGGTTCCAAGGCACTGGAGCAGCCCATGCCCGGGGGGAACCCTGACAGCTCAGGCGCCATTCTCTCCCTGGCAGGGCCTGGCACTTGGGGCAGGCCAGAGGGCCAGCCAGGCCTCCAGCAAAGCTGCTACAGCCCAATCAGCTCCTCTTGAGGGCCCCGGAGGCTTTCTGCCGGTAGATCTCTGCGGTGAAGGGCCTGCAGCAGCGGGGAGAGGCTGCAGTCAACAGGTCCTGGGGGTGACCCACCACCTACACCAGAGCTCTGCTTCCACCAGCTTGAGGGTGTCCAGCGGGGACCAGAACCCCCTTCATTCCCCAGAGCTGACGGGCAAACTGGCTTGGAGCATTCAGAGAGCAGGAGGGAGGGGAGACCGTCAGCTGCCTGTTGGGTCCCATAGGCCCCACTGTGGCTGCTCTGACCTGGGACCCCTGGAGTGGCCTGGCTGACAACAGCCTGTCCTGAGCCTGCTCTAGCCACAGGGAAGGGTTCTAGAGAGAGAGACAGGGCCAGTCAGGTAGCCACGCCCCCACCCACCGCAGCCCCTACTCACTCTTCGTACAGGAGGGCCACCATGTAGGTCAGGGCCACCAGCACTGTCAGCAGCAGGCCCGTGGGGCTGGCGTGCCTGCAGGGACAGAGGCAGATCAGGCCTGGCTAGAGCCAGGGTCTCCCAGGGCCACTGCCCACCTGCCCAGGCTGGCCCTTCCTGCTGTGACCCAGGCCCTCCAGCCTACACTGGGGCCACTTGGGCCAACTGAGCCCAGGCAGCGCTGCCCCTTCCTAAGTCTGGCTTTTTTTTTTTTTTTTTTTTTTTTGAGATCGAGTCTTGCTCAGTTGCCAGACAGTGGAGCCATCTTGGCTCACAGAAACCTCCACCTCCGGGTTCAAGCAATTCTCCTGCCTCAGCCTCTCGGGTAGCTGGGATTACAGGCACCCACCATGCCTGGCTAAGTTTTTGAATTTTAAGTAGAGACGGAGGAGTTTCACCATGTTAGCCAGGATGGTCTCAATTTCCTGACTTCATGATCCACCCACCTTGGCCTCCCAAAGTGCTGGGATTACAGGCGTGAGCCACGGCAACTGGCCCCAAGTCTGGCTTTTGTGCCAGGACCAGGGTCTCCATGTTCTCTGTCCTGATCCATCTGCCATCGCTGCCTGCCTGTCCGGCCTGGCTGGGTCCCCCCAGGGTGTGATCTGCTCATTCTTTCTGGGTCTCCAGCCCCAGGGAGAAGAGTCCCAGTGGCTAGGACTTCATTCTAGCTGGGAAGGAGGTTCTGGGACAGCAAGTGCTCCCCTGCCCCCAGAACCCATGCTCTGAGGAATGAAGGCTGTTTTCTAGAAATGGGTCCAGGGTCTCCCAAAGCCAGTTTGGGTCCACCCTGAGCCCCAGCCCCCAGCCACAGGTGCAGCCTATGGCCACGCCCTGGGAGGATCTGGCTTCAGGGGAGGGGCTTAGGCTGCTGCCCCACCCAGCCCTCAACACCCAGCCCGGCTTGGGCTCTCCTGGGTGGTGAGACAGCAGCCCCACACTCAGGGGCCCCTAGTCGCCCTGGCCCAGAGGACTGGAGGCCCCATGCCGAATGTGCAGTAGGCCCAAGGCTGGACAGAGCACTGCCGGAGGCTCTCTGCTGGTGACCAGCTCCTGACCCCACCACACCAGTGAGCAGCCTCAGCTCGTCAGTGACGGCAGCGCGGAGCCGGGGCACAGCTGCCTTGGGTTTCCAGAAATAGCTGCCTTCAAGCTGTCCCCCAATCTATTTCTATAGTTACCTCTGATCCCACAGCTCCTGCAGGCACTGAGCTGTTGCTGGGGAGGAGGGAGGGCGGGAAGGAGGGAGGTGCCTTGCTGGCACAGAGGGAACATGGGCAGGCCTGGGCCAGGGGCTGTGTCCTTCTTGGCTACGTCTGTGCCAAGCTGCCCCCTCCCCAGCCAAACCATCAGAAGAGCCCCAGATAGGGCTGGACCAAGATGAGGGCTGGAGGACACCTGTGGCCCCTGCAGGGACCCTCTGTCCTGCCCACTGCCTTTCACCCCCGGACCTCACACTGGTCTGCGTGACTGGGAGCTGCAGGAGGCAGGGCAGACATAAGGACAGCGGAGATCCAAGCCCAGGCTCCAGCTCCAGGCCTGGCATCCAGCAGCGACCCCACTGTGGGTGTCAAGGGGGACAGGAGCCCCCTCTTGCACAATACAAAGCAGGAGGCCCCCCTGCCCCTCACAGCCCAGCTACCGCCTCTGCCATCTGTCCCCTGGCACTGGCTCACTGCCACACTGGCCAGCCGGTGTCCTACATGCTGAGGAGCTTAGACAACTGCAGGCCCATCTCTGGGGCCCTGGCAGGTGAGAGACAGACGGGGCATGGGAGGCCTGCGGGGGTCCCTGCTGGGTCAGCGTCTGGCCAGGTAATGGTTCATCTCTAATGAGCTCCTGGGCCATTGCTGCCATCCCCCAGCACACCATGTGGCTGATGGCCTCAGGAGGCAGCTTGTGCATGCCCCAGAGCCCTGGCCTGGCAGCCCGGAGCCCAAGGGTGACTCTCACTCCGGGGCACAAGGCACTGCTGGGGAAACTGAGTCACTGGGAAGGTATGGAGGGGGTGCAGTCAGGGAGGGATTCCTGGAGGAGGGGACACCTCACATGGGGTTTGGAAGGAGCATAAGTGGGAGGGTTCCGGGTGAGGGAACAGCGTGTTAAGAGCAAACGCGCACACAGAGGAGGGGGACCAGGTGTGCTGGGAACCCTAAAGCCTGCAGGGACGACCTGGGTGGGGGGATTTGTTTGAGTGGACTCATCCTGTGGCCCCAGTGAGGGTGCTCCATGGCAGGGGAGCCTGGGTGCACACGGTCTGGGGCCTCAGGAACACGCTGCCTGAGTTCGGGCAGAGGGGCCAGGCCAGAAGGCAGGCAGGAGGTAACCCTGGGAACTGCCTGGCCTGGATGTGGGGTGGGGGCAGGGTGGGTCCAGCCAGACCTACAACCCGCCTTCTAGCTTCTGCTGTCTCCAACTTCAGCTGCTACAGTCCCAGCACTGAGGGCGGGGAGCCAGAAGGAAAATCTTGCTCCTGACATTCACTGTTTACTCCTTTGGGGTCCTACATGCCGGGGAGCTCAGACACCTGCAGGCCCATCTCTGAGGCCCTGGCAGGTGAGAGACAGATGGTCTATGGGAGGTCTGCAGGGGTCCTGGCCGTGTCAGCGTCTGGCCAAGTAAGGGCTCATCTCTAATGAGCTCCCGGGCCATTGCTGCCATCCCCCAGCACACCATATGGCTGACGGCCTCGGGAGGTGGCTTGGGCATCCGCCAGAGCCCTGGCCTGGCACTCCTTTGGGGTACTGAAGCCCTTCTGGTCCTGGGGAGCACCTGCAGCATTCTAGGCCAGTGGTTTTCAACTGTTAAATAAAAGCAGTGGAACACATTCTGCCAAAAAAACCTTCTATATAAGAAAATGGCTAAACTAGAACTGCCAGGGTTGGGGTGAGGGCCTGGGTCGGGGCTGGGAGTGAAGCCCAGGGCAGCTCCTGCTGCGCCATCCTTGACCGCAGGCTCTCTGACCGACCCTGGGAGCACATCCCTCATCCTGTCAGTGCCTGTGGCTGGCTGAGGCCAACAGCAGTTCTAGGCCTCCCTTGGCATGGGGCCCCCTCTGTGGGAAGGGGTATCTGCCACATGGGCAGAGGCTATGGGGGCACAGGGAGTTCTGTCAGCTGCGGGTGAGACGGGCTCTGGTGGCTCCGGCCGCCCCCTCCTGTGGGGAGTAGCAGATGGCTCGGGCAGTCCCAGCCCTGTTGCCAGCACAGGGGTCCGCAAACTACGGCCTACAGGCCAAGAACACCTGTTACATTTTTAAATAGTTAAAAGCAAAAGGATCAAAAGAATGTTTTGTGACACGTGAAAATGAATTGAAATCAAGGCCCCAGTGTCTGTAAGTGGAGCTGGGCTGCTGCCGAACAAACAAATCCGTTTTCCTGCATCTGCGGCTGTTCTGCGCGGCAGGAGCAGAGCCGAGCGGCTGTCACCTGCCTGCGGCCCTGGAGCCTCCACACTCCAACCCTTTTGGAGAAGCCGGCCACCCTGTTCTGGGGTGTTCTTTCTGTTACCATAGATAAGACGCTTCTGAGAAAGGGAGACCCAGGGCGCCTTAGGCCCCTGCAAATGATGTTCGTCCCACGCTCTTCCTTTCACTCTCTGCAGGGGCCCCAGCAGGGCAAAGGGGCGGTGAGCCAGGTACTCACAGGATGGCCCAGCCCAGGTAGTTGGCTGTGCTTCCCCAGTACATAGGGTTGTCCAGGACGCTGAAGGGGAACACAATCACTCTTGCCTCCTTGAGGATCCCGAAGTAATCACCTGTGGATGAGGAAGGCAGGGTCCTTGGGCTATCGACAGCCCTGGCCACACCATCACTGAGGGAGGCCCCAGAGTGGGCTGTGGTGGACCGGCAGGTAAGACAGGGCCCTGTCTTCCAGGAGACTCCAGGGGTTCAACAGAGGGCAGTCAGAGGGACCCAACAGGCACGTGGACAGCAGAGGACATGGGGCCCAGGGACTGAGGGGCTGAGCGCCACCCCTGCCCCACTCCTTTTCTCACATGCTCTGACCCAGCCACATTGGCCTTCCGCTTCTTGGCTCTGCACATGCTGTTCCCTCCCTTGCAATGCCTTTCCCTGCTCTCCTTTCCTACCCGGGTCCTTCTCCTTCTGCTCATGTTGCCTCTTTTCCCTCCTCCTCCTGTCCTACCTCCTGCTACTCCTCACTCTGGTGAGTTCCTCGCCCTCTGGGGGTCTCAGCTGGTTGCTAAGGGCTGCTTTGCTCCCAGGCTATGTCGCTCAGGCACCAGGGCCTGGCCATGGCACACCTCCCGTCACTCTGGCAGGTCAGCCCTGGTAATACTGTTTTCCCACCCAGCTGCCCAGAGGAGCTAGACCCAGTAGAGAGAGGGTGGCTATCGAATAGCCAGTTGCAGACAGTCCAGCCATGCACCTGTCAGCCGCACAGCCACAAAGTGTCCCCTGGCAGGGCTGCTCTGAGCCATAAGGTGGCACTGGGATCACAGTCACAGTGTCTGTCCCAGGCCCACACAGGACAGTCCCACTGGACACAGAGTAACCGCTCCATAAAGGGTACGGCTTCATCCCTCCCAGCCTTCTGTCCCCAGAAACCCCTCATTTGTCTCTCTTCCAGGAGGACAATGGAGCTCCATCCCAGGCAGGAAGTAGGGCATCTGCCCGACAATGGGCAGCACAGGCAGAAGGGTCCAGGAGCTGCGTCACCATCTGGGTGAAGCAGGGCCCAGGACCACTGGAAGTTCTTTCTTCCTGGGAAGCAGGAAGTGGGGCAGCGGGGTGTGGGCGGATGGCACAGAAACCCAATTCTGGCTGAGTCACAGTGGGAAGTGACCACCTTTGCCTACATCCCGCACAGCTGGCCCCGGGGTTTCTAGGCCACGTCTGCTGGCAGGGCCGCCGGGAGGCTGTGGCCACTGGTGTTTGTGGGCTCCTTCCCTCCCTCGGACTGTCCAGGGCCCCCCAGCTGGTTCTTCCACTGCCAAGGGGCTTTGCCCACCACGTTGGCTCTCCCTACGCTGCCTGTAGCCTTCCCTGCCCAGACCCACCGGAGCCCTGGCCGCTCCCTGCCACTGCTCTCCCACAGGACCTGACTGCACAGCTCGGAGCCACCTCCCCATGTGGCTCTCTCCGCCCTCCACAGCTCCTCCTGAGCCCAGCTCCATCAGTGCAACCTCTTCCTTGCTGGGACCCCCTCTATGGCTCTCACCTCTCGGCGGATGGAGCCTCAGCCCCTTGCATGGTCTTTGGGGCCTCGGCTCACCCTCCAGCCTTGTCCCAACCCACAGCGCCTGTGTGGCCAGTCCAGCTGCCCCCTCTCTCCAGCCACCCACCACTCTGCCCTCAACCACCTTCTCCACGCACCAAGGCCTTTTCCTCTTCCCCACCTGCCCACACCTCCCCCTGCCTAGCAGATACAGATGCCCCGGGCTGCCGCCCCCTGCCTGGACCAAACTCCCTATAGCTCCTGCCTGAGCAGAAAGCACTGAACCACCTGGAGGTGACCCCCACAGTCCCACTGAGGCCTGGCCACAGGCAATCCAGAATGCTGCACCCACAGATGCCACTTCCTCCCTCGGGAGACCCTGCTGCCGGGCGCAGGCTCCTGGAGAGCTTCAAGCGCCTGTGACAGCCCACAGTGCCCTCAGGGCTGGGCCCAAGAAGCTGCAACCAGCATCTGGCGATGAGGACAGGAGGCAGGCCCGGGAGCTCTTCAGGCCACTGCTGGTCCCACGAGGCCACTGAAGTCGAGTAACCTGCCGAGCTCCAGCACAGGCCAGGGCTGATGGAGAGGAAGATGTGGGCCCCCGTACCCCGGCAGACCGGGGGCACCATGGCTAGCTGGGCCAACTCCCTGCTCGCTGGGAGGGGCTCCCTTTGGACAGGGCTGCCTCCTTCTCTCTTCCTGGTTCTGAAGGCCCCCTCTTGTCCCCCCCCCATGCCCCCCCCCCCCGCAGCTTTCCCATGGCTGCTTTTTTTTCCCAGCTTCCGAGGAGCTAGAAGTTGCTGTCATGAGGGTTGGTGGGCGTCTGGCCAGGCCTGCACTGGGCTCATAGCCTGAAAGCACCTCAGCCATAGGCAGAGGGGAATGGGGAAAGGATAAGGTCCCTCCACCCCTCACCTGTCCCCAGACCTACGCCAGCCCTGCATGCTGCCAAACACCGCACAAACCGCAATCCTGCCTGGCCTGAGAGCCACAAGTGCCGGGAACTGCCCAAGGCAGAGCCAGAGATGCCGTGGAGGTGGCTGACTCACCACCACCACCTTAGCTTTCTGTGCCACGGGGCCTTTGGCAAGGAGGAGCTGGGGCTGGAGCCAGACTCAAGGAGTCTGGGACTGGCCCAGGCAGCAGAACGGGCGTTTAGTGCATCCTCATTAGCTGGAGAGAAGAGTAGGAGCTGTCTTGACTCCCAGGAGGCAGCTACTCAGCAGCCTGGGCTGAGAGGAGCTGCTGGAGGCCAGCCTCCAGTGCTAACCATGGAGGAGGGAGGATGCCCCGATAGAGCGGGGTCCCCAGCACTCCCACCGATGTCATGGACAGCAGGGTGGCAGCCACCTGACCCTGCTCCTCCCTGGGACTCCAGCGGGCCTGCTCAGGGTCACCCCAGCCTCTTACCTAGGAAGGTTCCAGTGAACCCCAGTGCAAAGAAGCTGGAGAGCACGAGCACGACACCTACTCCCAGAAGCATGAGGCCCAGGCAGTGGGCCACAGGCGTGTCTAGGCTCTCCATCCTGGGCTGGTTCAGCATGGCCTGCGTGAAGCTGTGGGCAGGGGACAGACAGGGAGGATGTCAGACCAGGGATGATGTCATGGCCTGGGAGGAGGCCGACCTCACCTTCTTGCCCCTGCCCCAGGGACCCTCAGAGAGTAGCCAGCCCAGGGCTGCTAGGCCAGTCAGGCACCAGGTGAATGGAGCAGACAGCAGGTAGGGCCTGGTCCACCTGGGAGGGAGGTGACAAGAATAGGGAGGGGCCCAGGCCTGCCAGATTTCTTAATTTTTTCAAGAGAAGTCAGAAATCCTGACTCATATATGAAATAACCTAATTTTTTTAAATAGATAATTCATGAACTCCACTTTAGACCTGCACGTGAGCAGGCTGGGTGTAGCCCAAAGGCCACCAGCTGCCAATGCTCATCCTGCCCCATGAGCAGCTCACGCCATGGAGGAAAGTGAGGCTGAGAAAGACACAGGTGCCCTAGGTGCCCCATTTCCCAACAGACTCAGTGCCCCGAGGCCTGGAGCGTGCTCTGTGCTGTGGATTCAGCTTCCACAGCCCCTGCAGGCCTGGCCACATCCTGGGTGGGTTGATTTGCATTTAGAGGCACGTTGGGGGCCACTGATATCCTCCTCCACACCAGAACTCCCCCATTAGGCTTCCTTTGGGGCCAAAACACTGAAGGCCTTGTTAAAAGGTAGTGGGGGCCAGGTGCAGTGGCTCATGCCCATAATCCCAAAACTGGGAGGCCAAGGTGGGCAGATCACTTGAAGTCAGGAGTTTGAGACCAGCCTGGCTAACATGGTGTAACTCCATCTCTACTAAAAATATAAAATTAGCTGGGCATGATGGCAGGTGCCTGGAATCCCAGCTACTCAGGAGGCTGGGGCAGGAGAATCGCTTGAACCCGGGAGGCAGAGGTTGCAGTGAGCTGAGATCACACCACTGCATTCCAACCTGGGCAATAGAGTGAGACTCAGTCTCAAAGAAATAAAAGCAGTGGGGTGACCCACAGGGAGTGACTATGATAACAGTGGGTCTAGAGGCTCATGTCCTCCAGTTGGCTCCAATGGACTGCAGGCCTGGTGCAGGCAGGGCACAGTGCACATGGGATGGGCACATGGTGATGCACCAGGCCTTTAGTTTACTGGCACCAGCTGGAGGACCTGAGCCTTTAGACCGGCTGCTATCATAGCCATTCCCTTTTGGTCATCACCAGGGAGCGGGCGCTGGTGCAAGGGAGCCCTGGGTGCCAGATGAGAGCCACTTTCACAGGAAAGGGTGTGTGTGGGAGCACAGATACGTGTGACCCGACGTGCACTTCCCATGCTCGCCATAATCACAACACAGAAGAGACATGGAGCTCTGCTGCCTCACGCAGGGCAATGCTTGACACCCAGTCTGCAGATGGCATCTCACAGCAGGGGCAGCTCACCATCCACCCACCCGCCCATCCTTCCATCCATCAGTCTATCCTCTGTGCACCACACTTCCATCCATCTGTCCATCTATCCAGCCATCAGTGAATGGAACCATCCGTCCATTGGCCGTGAAGTATCTTTGTTTGCCAGGCTTTCAAGGAGATCGAAGCCCCAACTTTATCCACTCATTCCATCCATTTCAGATTGTTGTGAAACTCCTTATGCTGAGCTAAGGACATCCAGACAAGTCTTTATGCCTACCTAGAACTCCTTCCTCCAGCTAACTGGGAGTTCTTGGGAAACAGAAGCTGCCCCTCCTTCCCTGAGTACCCCCACCCCCAACCCCAGCACTTGGCCTGGGCTTCAGAACAAATTTAGTGCATATTCACCGACTGGAGAGAAGCAGCAGCTGCTCCTCCCTCCTCCCACCCCCCAGAGAAGAGAAGGGGGGGGGGGGACCGCCTGTGGACAAAGCCACCAGCACCCAGTGGCAGAGGCAGGCACACTGACCTGTCAAACAGCGGCATTTGGGTGTCAGGGCACGCTGCCCACACCCCCAGCTCTCCACCCACCAGCGCCCTGCCCCGATCCTGCTGTTGCCGGGGCTCAGGGTCACCCTGCAGCTCCAGGCCAAGCTCTGGGATTGGCTCAGGGTCACAGGCTGCCATGGAGTCAGATGGCCACACGCACACCCATTGTGGTGCCACAAGCCAGGCACACCTCCCCTGCCTGGCACCCTCCACTCTCTTGCCTGCAGACAGTGGAGTGGGAGGGAAAGGAAGGGTCCCGGCTCTGCTCAGGAGCATGGCTCCTCTGCAGGCATCTGACTCCTAGGCTGCCACTGCAGTGGGGACCAGAAAACAGACAGGGGATAGCATTCCAGAAAGAGGAAACAGCAGGTTGGCATGCCTTAGAGTTTGGGGCAGGGGATGGAGCAGGGAAGGCTTGAAGAAGCCTGCCGGGTGCAGGCCTCAGCCCGGGAGGGCTGGGAATGCACTCTGCCTGCTGTGGAAAATCCAGAACCAGGGAGACCCGTCAGTGCACTGCAATACTGGGTGGGCGCTGAGGCCAGGCCCGAGGACGCTGGAGGGTCACTCTGGAGGAAGACCCTGTCGCTCTTACCCTCTCCTGCAGAGACCTAAGCCAAGATATGGGTCCATGCCCCATGCTCAGGGTTCCTCTGCCAGAATTTGTCTGTTTCACACAAGGAGGCAGCAGATAAAAGGGAACCTCTTCCCTCTGGTGGGGCCCAGCCTGAAGCCCAATGCTTTCAGGGCCCAGGTTCCCTGGGGGCATGGCTCAGTAGGAAAATCATCTGTTTGGAAGCAGATTCCTGGTGAAGGGCAGATCTGGGGCCAGGGAGCAGGTGGGAGAGGCCCCAGATCAGCCCAAGACCTGACGCCCAGCCCCCAAGCTGCTCCCCGGCCTGGGGCCCCATTCCTGGGGCCTTTCCTTTCCCTTCTCTGAAATGACAGCCTGGGCTGGCTCCTGGCACAGTGCTCTGTGGGTCATTCACTCAGTCAGCAGAGGAACTGGGCTGGGCTGGCTGCCTGCCTGCCGTCCTCATCAGGTGGCTCCTTTTACCCAAAAACACTCATTCCAGATTCCAGATTCCAGGCTTACTGGAGTTGCACGACCCCAATTAGGCGATCGACACTGTTCTAGTTCCTTCATTAAGCCAGGAAAGCACAGTCCGTCCATTCCACAGGGAAAATTAGTGGATGGATGAGTAGCTCTGTGACCACAAGCTCCCTAACAGAATGAGGTAATAGGACACAATTTCCCTTGGAAGTATTCCGCACTGGTGGGAGGAGGGAGACTCATTCATTTGTCTTAGGTTCTATTTTTAAGACCTGGATTGAATCTTCAGTCATTAATGTGATTTGAGGCTGTCTGCACTCTGCTCCCATAAAATCCCGGAAACCCTGGGGTGGGGAGGAGGCATCGCTGCCCTCAGTGTCCCCACTCTGCCCCCAGCTGGCAGTCCTGGGCCACACACTAGGCCATAGGCCACAGGCACAGGGCCCCGCCCAGCACAGGCCTATCCGGTTTCTATCTGCTGCTGACCAGAAGCACTTCCCTGATTCTGGGCATTCTGGGGCACCTCTCCAACACTGTCCATATCTGAGTGTGGCCTGAGTGCCAGGTACTCCACGTCTTTCACCCCAGGCTTGGAGTGACTTGCTGTTTCCACTCGGTCTCAGCTAAACCATGCTAGCCATGAAATGAGATGTCTGATGGGCTCGTTTCTTTTCCAAGGCACATTAAAATAAGCAGGTAACTGCTAAAACAAAAAATGTCCATCTATGCAACTCCCGAAATCATCAGGGGACTTGAATTTAGGGCTTTGACGCTGCACTAATTCTGAGCATTTGAATCACACGTCACCTTTCCGAAGTGTTTCCAAACCCATCAATAGCTGAGGGAGATAGTCTGTCTTGGTTTACAAACAGGGAAACAGATGGTAGGCTCTCCTGCCTCATCACGACCTGTAAACAGTGGGGCAGGCTCAAGCCTCAAGGGCAGGCCAAGGCCAGCACTGTCTCCCAGGGCCCCTCACACCTGGGAATCCTGGCTGACACCCACTCTCCTCCCAGACTTCCTGGTGGTGTGTGCTTTGGGGACAGGTAGAGTGCCTCTCCCTGCCTTCCCAGCTGCAGACCCTCAGCCACCGGCCTGACCTGCTCTACCAGTGCCTGGAACCCACTCTTTTAGCCCCTCTCCCTCCTCCCTTCACAGTAGCTGGGCCCTCTTATGCCCAGGAAAGCCTACACTGGGTTCCCTGTCCCAGCTGGGCCCTGCCACCCCACCCCTACACCCTGTGTTACTGTCCCACTGCCCGAATGGACCCCACCCCCACCGCTGCCCCAGGCACCTGCTCTGAGGGAATCACTCTGGTGAGGGGATTTCACAACCGGAATTCAGTTCCTAATCAGTTGGCCTTGAATTAATCAAAAGGGAGGTGACCCGGGGTAGGCCTTTCCCAAAGGGTCTAGAAGACAGAAAGAACCGAAGCCGAAGCCACAGAGCTGTCTGCTGAGCTTCAGGAAGGGCTGCCAGGAGGTGCGCCTCAAGGACCTGCATCCTGCCCGAAACCCGAAAGCATGGAGGACCCGGGCTTGGGTGAGCTCACACCCGGTGGGCATCTGGATTCCAGCCTGGGGAGTCCCTGAGCAAAGACCCCGCCCCCCATCCAGCCTCCTGGCCATGGAAAGTGTCATGTAATAAGTTTGTGTAGTTTGAGCCGCTAAGTTTGTGGGAATTTGTTACACAGCAGAAGGAAACTAATACGCTTTGCTTCCCAGTCCTCGGACTCCAAAATTTTGCTCTTTAAAAATCCTGGCCTGTTCTGCCAAGACAGGAGGAGTCACATTTTCCTGCCATGGGACGCTGCACACGTCCAGCCCTCCATCTCTCCATCGGAAGCAAAATGTCCCATCAGCTCCATGCCCTCCCTCCTTCATGCAGTCACTTGACCTGGAACAGGTCCAGCCAGGCACTGGGATGCAGCAGTGACCAGGATATGTGGCCACCGGGACAGAGGGCCATGTGTGCCAGCCTCCTCCAGGGCCACAGTGCCCGAGGGCCTGGCCTCAGAACCATCAGGGAGATTTTGAAAACAGACTTCCCTTGGGGAGATGGGCTCTGGGGTAAGTCCGGCATCCCACGGGGTCGCATCTGCCCCATGGCCTCTAGTGCACAGAGCACTGAGGTGTGTCCCCACCTGCCCTGCCACTGCTGCCCAGCCTGTGAGTGGGGGCTGTCCTCTCTGGGGACTCACATGCCCCACCCAGCCATCTGAAGAGCCGGCTCACTCCTCCAGGCCTCGGTCACAACGCTTCTTCAGCCAGGACCCTACCTACACCCCACCCACCCAGACCACCTTCCAGGGACCACCCTGCCCCTCCAGGTGCCTCCTAGCCCAGCCTGGGAGCACTGCCAAGTGGAGGAAGATTCCTGATTGACGGCTGCACTCTGAGGCCAGGATGCAGCTTCTCAGCCTGGCTGTGCCCGCCACACAGGAACAGAGGGAAAGCTGGGAGCCACCATCTGTAAGAAACTGACTTCCTCCAGCTATCCCAGGAGGACACCCAGGGCCTGGGTTCCCAGAATAAACCAGACAGTGCTTTGCTGCTGTCTACATGCCTGGAGCTGGGCTGTGGGTGGGCCTGTCCCCCAGTCTCCTAGGTACACACAGCGCCGGGCTGGGGCCTGGAGAAGGAAGGATGGCCCCTGCCACAGCCCTCTACTCTCTGCCTTGAAAAGGGGTAGATGACAGGGGCGGACCTCCAAGGTCAGGTAGATCACAGGCTGGGCTGCTAGACCAGGAAGGTGATGGGAAGCGCTCAAGGAAGCCTTGGGGTTTCTAGCGCAAGATGGGATTTGGCAGGAAGTGAGAACTCAGCAAAGGCTCAGAGCAACTCCCAGGAGCATGGCTGGCGGAGGGGCTTGGTCGAGGCAGCTGTCTTGTGGCACTGGCCAGTATTTCTGGGTAGTCACCTTACCTGGCCTAGCTGTCCCTGGAGCCGTGAGGGCTGTGGGCTCCATCCCACTCCTCCTGCTTTGCACGGCCCTGATGGCGGCCCCAGCATGCTCTGGGGAGTGGGGGTGGGGGTGGGGGTGGAACAGCTCAGCATGCCAGCCCTGGGCTGAGTCTCAACCCTCTCCAGCCCTCTGTCTGTCCTCAGCCTCGCTGTTCCTGTGGGGGGCTCCAAGCTCCAAGCAGTTCAGTTCGCCAGCGCCAGCCCCCTCCCTCCCAGCTGGCGGGGAGCAGATGCCTGGGGTCTGGAAGGCACAGGCCCCCATGGTCCTGCCAATGCAGCCAGAGCCCCATCCCAGGTAAGGAGGGGCACTCTGCTAGTGGTCCAAGAGACAGCAGGGGTGGGAGAGAGGCCCATCTCCGGTCCCCTGACATCCCAGCCTGGGTGGTGCCAGTGCCTGACAGGTTCCTCTGGCCTAAATGAATGGAGTCTTTTCTCCCCAAACCATCACAGAGCTGGAGGCTGCCTGTTCTCCCACCCTTGCTTGTCGGGGCTCCCTGAGCTGTAAAGCCTCAGGCCAACCATTGCTTCTTGCCAAGCCTCGCTTCCTCCATCTGCACATTAAGACTTTTCTCTATCCAGAGTCTACAAATATGAACATACTCCCCAGGGCCGGAGAGCCAAGGAGCTTGTTAGCATGCAGGCTATGCAGACCCACAGCCCTGAGGCGGGGACACGGCCAAGCCCCTTGCCCTCCGAGGGGTGAAAAGGCCTCTGTGGGGAAGCCTCTTCACATCATTCAACCCAGGGCAGGTGCTAGGGGACCCACCCCTCTGAGGACCACAACCCTGGGATACCCATCCAGGCCTACAGACAAAGGGCCAAGAAGCAACGGCCGGGAGCCAGGGGTCCAGTGCAGACGGCTGAGCTCAGTAGGACCCTGACCACGCTGCTCATCCACAGGAAGGCCAAGCCCACGATGACGATGGGAAGGCAGCAAGGGTGCCTGGCCACGGAGGGGGAAGGCCTGGGCCACCCTCAGTGAGTGTGTGAGGGGCCTGGCCACCAGCTAGGCCTGCCCCAGCTCCGCACGTGCCGGCATGGAGCATCTGCTGGCCCCTTCCTGTGTGCACCCAGTGCCTGCAGGCCAGGCTGGTCCGGGGGAGATGGGGCCAAGGGCAGCAGGGAGAGCAAGGCTGCACGTGCCCCGTCCAAAGGAGCAGAGCTGCACCTCGGCCCCAGTGAGTGCTCCATGTGGGGTGTGGCCAGTCACACACAGGGTTTCTGGTCTGTCCCAACAAGTCAAAACTGGCACAGTTAATTTCTCATTTTTTCAAGAACCACGTGGTCCATATTTAGTCCACGAGCTGCCATGTGCAATGATTCTCAGGGCACTGTGGGAGGTGAGACCAGGGGCCCAGAGATGAGGCCAGCTGCCTGCCACAGCCCGCATCCCCAGGTCGCCTACGGCCATCACATTCCACACAGGAGGGCTGTGTCCAGCCTGGTGTCTGGGCAGACAAATTTCCTCCCAAGTGCAGTGGGCTGTGCCTCATCATCTACTTCCAGTTCCTCTGTTCTGACTGCTTCATTTGTTGGCAGGAAGGTGCCTGCCCCTTCCAGAAATGGGCAAAGAAGCTTTTTTTTTTTTTTAATTTGAGATGGAGTCTCACCCTGTCACCCAGCCTGGAGTGCAGTGGTAGAATCTCAGCTCACTGCAACCTTCACTTCCCAGGTTCAAGTAATTCTCCTGCCTCAGCCTCCCAGGTAGGTGGGACTACAGGTGCACACCACCATGCCCTGCTAATTTTTGAATTTTTAGTGCAGACAGGGTTTCACCATGTTGGCCAGGGTGGTCTCAAACTTCTGACCTCAGGTGATCCGCCCACCTCGGCCTCCCAAAGTGCTAGGATTACAAGTGTAAGCCACCGAGCCCAGCCTCAAAGAAGCTTTCAAGCCTAACCTGGAGAGACGGTCAGGCCTGATCCCTGAGGGCTCCCAAGCCGGCATCTGCCTTCTGACCGGGCACTTCCTGTAGGGGACTCCTAAAACAGCTTCAGCTGCACAGCAGAGGTCAGGATGTGACCTTGGGACCATCCAGGCATTGTCCCTTGTCCCCCATCACATCCCCCTGTTCCTGAGATCACTGGAGCTCCTCAGCTGTCTGGAGTCTAAATGGCTGGGAGGGGTAGGGTGGCTCGCTGTGCCAGGTGGCTTTGAGAGCTGACCACTGCATGCTCAGATTCAAGGCTCCTGCATGGTGAGGGACAAGGGACCACCAGCAGCAGCCCTCCCACTAGCCCAGGGGTTGGGCTCCCCTGGAAGAGGGCTGTGCTTACCAGTGTGAGCGCAGGAAGTTCAGGAGCAGGATGGTGATGCTCAGGGAGTAGCAGGCCAGGTAGGGGGACCCGAAGGCCCTGCTCAGCTTGCGGGTCTTGTGTTCCCATCGTGCAACCTAAACCGTGGGCAGAGAACAAGAGAGAGATGTTTGCTAGGGAGACTCCAGGGTGGGGGTGGGGAGCGCATGCCTCTCTCTGCTTCCCAGGCTCCAAAGTCCCTATTCCGGAGAAAGGAGAATTACACGGAAGCAACCACCACATGCACCTCAGCCAAGAATGATCTGCCCTAGAGCAAGTTACAGAGGGATTTTCATACTTGCTCAGTTCATCTGGACAGACAACAAGATCCTTCTGGAAACAACCATTCAACCAGACACAGCCATGAACCTACCAAGAGGCAGAAAGAGATGTCTGGCTGAGAAGACCTATCTCTGGGCAGTCACGTGGGCTCTGACCTCAGGCCCTGGCTGGAGCTGCCCAGTGCATCCTACAGTGGCCCCAGCAGAACTGCAGAGGCACCCAAGACTGCAGGCCTTCAGGAGCACAGGCCCAGATTCCTGCTGGGGCCTCACAAAGTGTCCATCATGGGGGCAAAGTGAAGAAAAGAAAACCCCTCACCCTTCTCCCTCTGCCCAAGTGCTCCTCCCAAGGCACAGACTTTCCAACGGTGACTTTTAACCTCAGAATCCTTTTACTTTGTTTTTTCAAACTAATCACATCTGGAATCTCAACATCTGGCCACCAACAGTGGAGAGAAGGGAGCTCTTCCTACCTCTCTGCTGTCTCCATAGTCCTGAGCTGGTCACTGCCAGGGTCTGGCCCAGGACACTGGGGACTGAGCGGAAAGAAGGGAGGGTAGGGCAAAGAGGATGCAAAAGACAAGTGTGCAGCCTGGAGTCAGGGGCTGGGCTCTAGTCACGTGAGCAAGCTGCCTGCGGGCCCAGAACAGGCGCCTGTGTGCACAGGAAGGGTCTCAGAGGCTTGCTCCTAGCAGAGATGCCATGCTGCCACCTATCTCCACCCCAGCCCCAGCTATGACTGCTGCCTGCTTCACTTCCCAAAGGGATCTGCCTTTCCCGGCAGTTGCAGCAGGAGAGTGATTAGCGATCATTTGCCCCAAGGCCACTGACTCCCAGGAGGTGGCTCCCCAGTGAGTTCTCTGGCCAGTCCTGGGCCCTGTCCTCAGAGCTCCTTGGCAGGGGCAGGATGGGGCAGAGGGAGGCGGATGGGGGGACACCAAAGTTTACAGGAAGGAGAGGTGAGGGAGGTAGCTCCTGGGCCGTCCCCTCAGTCAGCTGTTGGCATGCTACCAATTCTCCCAGAAGGTAAGCAGGCCCTAGTCCAGCCCTCAGCAGGTGGCCGCTGCTGACTTCCGGAAGCTCAAAGGGAAGAAGAAATGAGCGCTGCAGGGGAGGGTGGGGTTGGGCTGCAGTGACCTTGCTGGGAATGCCTGGGGTGGGGGTGGGGGCAGAAAAGCAGCAGCCTGCAGAGAGCACCACGGGCCCAGAACCACCGCCTGCTTTGTTTTGTTTCGTTCCAGTGTCAAGATAAAACTCAAAGTAGTTTCTAGTTGGGCAACCATCACCAGAACATTTCACCACCGCAGAAGCCCCGCCCCCATCGGCAGCCCCTCCCCATTCCCCTCGGCCGGCCCCTGGCAACCACTCACCGCTTTCTGTCTCTATGGATTCGCCTGCTCTGGACATTTCACATAAACGGAATCACACGCTACATGGTCTTTTGTGTCTGGCTGCTTTGCCTTTGTGTAACGTTCTCAAGGTTCGTCCGTGCCACAGCGCGTAATTCCCTCTTACGGCTGAATGCGACTCCAGTGTATACAGATTTTGTCTCCCTGATCAGCAGCTGCTGGACACCTGCGTTGCTTTAGCAGCACTGTCCGCAGTGGCCACAGGCAAAGCCAAGAGGCACTCGGGCACTTGCTAGGAGCACTGGTACCCAAGTGTTTTGTGGACTTGAGTTTCCATTGCTCTTAGGTATACACCTAGGAGTGGAATTGCTGGGTCATAGGTAAACTATTTTCATTTATTGAAGAGCTGCAAAACTGTTTTCCACAGTGACTGCCCCATTTTCCAGCCCCACGAGCAACGCATGAAGATTCCAGTTTCCCCACATTCTCCCCAACACCAGTTATTTTCCGACAGTTATAGCCTTCACGGGGTGGGGAACACTGGGCGCGGCAGCTCACACCCATAATCCCAGCACTTTGGGAGCATGAGCTCAGGAGCTCAAGACCAGCCTGGAAGACATAGTTGAGACCCTGTCTCTCTCTAAAAAAAAAAATTAAATTAGCCAGAGGATTGCCTGAGCTCAGAAGGTCGAGGCTGCAGTGAGCCAAGATCACGCACCACTGAACCCCAGCCTGGAAGACAGAGAAAGACCCTATCTCAAAAAAAAAAAAAAAAAAATTGTAGTCAGGTGGCTTTGGTTTGCATTTCCCTAATGATAAATACCTGCCTAGGCAAAGTGGCTCTTGCCTGTAATCCCAACACTTTGGGAGGCCAAGGCGGGTGGATCACCTGAAGTCAGAAGATAGAGACCAGCCTGGCCAACATGGTGAAACACCGTCTCTACTAAAAATGCAAAAATTAGCCAGGCATGGTGTGGGAGCCTGTAGTCCCAGCTACTCAGGAGGCTGAGGCAGAAGAATTGCTTGAACCTGGGAGGCGGAGGTTGCAGGGCCAAGATCTGCCACTGCACTCCAACCTGACAGAGCGAGACTCCGTCTCAAAAAAAAATCACTTTTCCTTCAAGGGCTCTCTCAGGAACACTCTGCCATCCTCAGCCTCCCACAACACTCCCCACCCCCACCCCGCTCTCCTCGACAACAGAGCCAGGCCACACCTGTCCCTTAGCCTCGGAAAGGGCCAGTGCTACATGAGCTTTCAGAGTAATCTAACAATAACAGAAAAGCATTGGGCAAGACCAGCCCATGCGGGAAAGAAAAAGAGGGAACCACACCGAGGCTGGTATTGGATGGGGCTGTTGTTCCGAGGCGGTAGATAAACCAGCAGCCAGCAGGACTCCCAGAACTTCCCTCCTGATGGGCAGCACCCACTGTGCCCTCTCTGGGAGCCCTGCTGCTGGTTTTATCCAACAATGAGTGAGTGCCAGGGCACAGGGGCCTCCAAGGGCCGTGTGTGAGCCCGTGGTGGACAGTGGAGTGGCCCAGCGCTCTGCTGTCACTGCTCCTGGTTTTTGCCTGTCTTCTAGATTTCCAGATTCCTAAAGCAGGGATTCATTTGCCCAACCCTCTGTACCCCTTGCCCAAATTCTCTCTCCCCAGGGTTGCCAGGATCCTCCAGGTAAATGTAAACTGCAGATAAACAATAAACTGGCTGGGCACAATGGCTCACGCCTGTAATCCCGCACTCTGGGAGGCCAAGGTGGGCGGATCATGAGATCAGTAGTTCGAGACCAGCCTGGGCAACATGGTAAAACCCCATCTCTACTAAAAATACAAAAATCAGGCCGGGCCTGGTGGCTCACACCTGTAATCTAAGCACTTTGGAGGCCAAGGCGGGCAGATAACCTGAGGTCAGGAGTTCAAGACCAGCCTGACCAATATAGTGAATGTTTGGAAAACTCTGCCCCTACCGCAAAATCTCTCTCTCTTTCCCTCCCCCACAAAGAGGCTCCCTTATCTCTCACTTTACATACCGGCCCTAGCCCTCCCGCTGCCCAGCTTCCCGCCCAGCAGTTCAAACTGACCAACAGTTGCCCACCACCTCGGCTTTTGGCTTCCCCACCCCCCAGCCCTTCAGCCCCCTATAAAACAACCCTGCCCCTCTGAGCGGCGCGGCCATTCTCCTCTTCCTCCCGGCTGGTCCGCCCGGAGGCTCTTTCCTCTCAATAAAGCCTGAACTTAAGGAATTTCCTCTAGCCTGCGGTCCAGTTTTTTCCGAACGAGCTCAGTCTTCCCGCAGAGGGTAGGTCGGACAGTGAAACCCCATCTTTAAATATATATATATATATACACACACACACACACACACACACACACACACACACACACACAAATCAGCCTGGCATGGTGGCACGTGCCTGTAGTCCCAGCTACTAGGGAGGCTGTGGCAGGAGAATCCCTTGAATCTGGAGGCAGAGGTTGCAGTGAGCCAAGATCTCGACACTGCACTCCAGCCTCGGTGACAGCAAGACTCCATATCAAAAAACCAATGAACAAACAAAACAACCATGTTTCGGTGTAAGTTGTCCCATGGGACTGCTTTTCATCCTAAAACAGTCATGTGCTGTTGACCTGGAACCCTAATATGCACCCAGGCCCTGGGTGTGTGTTTGCTCTATCCAGCAGCCCGGCCTCTCCCACACCCTGGCAACTAGTCCCCAGCTCTGCTCTGGAACACACAGGTCTCCTTCCCAAATGCTAACTCCTTTTTGTTTCTTTTTTTGCAAATCTCAACCACAGCCTCTACCTTAGGGCAAAAGAGACAGGCCCAAGGTAAGTGGAGCGGGAGGAAAACAGGGGTGGGGTCAAGGCCCAGGGACACCATCCTGGCCTTGACGCTCCTCGCCAACAGCTGATGGTACTTCACAGGCAAATCACTCAGCTGCCCGATACGTCAACTGAGTCAGCTGCAAAGTAAGAAAAACAGGATGTACAGTACCCCCCACCTGATCCCCCTGCCAGTGTGGTGGGATGGGCAAAGCAGGCGAGGGATGAAAGGCTCCAGGCCCTGGCATGTGGCCCAGGGCACTTGAGAGCTCCCATCTCTCCCTCTGTCTGCAGCTCAGAGCAGAGACTACATCTGATTTCCTTCTGGGTCCCACTCAGTGGGAACCGCCTCTGCCCATGCCCATGGTGCCCATCCAGCCTGAGGTGGCAGCTCCAGCCTCCATCTCCATGCCAGGACCCAGGTTTCCTCCCTGCCCTTTCCTGGGCTCTATTCTTGGCATCCTTGGACTCAGAGGTTGTAGCTGGCAGCCCAAGATGTGTTCTGGTCAAACTCACAGCGTGTTTAAACTATTTGGATCAACAATGAAACATGAAAGCCAAGGTTTCCACTTGTGGTGAAAAGTCTTGAAAATGAGCACAGCCTCCAGCCTGCAAGGCCCGCACCAGCCCAGCTATGCAGTGAGCATCAAGAAGCGGGACTCCCTTCTGGGACGAGACCCTTTTCTGGAGACTTCCTATTTTCCTCTCAAATTTCCTACATGTCCTTGAAGTGAGGCTGCAGAGGGCAGAGTTTTTTAATCCCCTTTTGAAGTGAGACGAGGCTACTTCCAACTCACTGAAGGACTGACGGGCGAGTGTCCCCCTGCGCCCAGCAGGGCAGCTCACTGCTCCCAGAGCCGGGGTCTGAGCTCAAGCACCAGCTCTCCTCAACCTGCACCTGGGGCAGGTGACTTCCCCTCTCTCCGACTGTTTCCTGATCTGTAAAATGGAGCTAATAATACTCTACTGCCTCACAGAGTTGCTGTGAGGATTACGTGAATTCCTGCCCATGAAATACCTGGAGCAATATCTATGCAACGGCATGGATGGCGGTGCTGCTGTTTGCTTTGTTTTGAAGTGGGCAAAGGGTAGGAGAGGCATCAGGTCACGCTATTGGCCCGACGGGCCCTGGCAAAGCTGATGAGGAAAGTCTGTTGTGAAGCAATGTCGCCAGGGAGAAGACAGGCAGACAGACCCCTGCCACACTGGGCTTGCCAGCCGCCAGGCCTCTCCCTATGCAGCTGGCCCTCGACTGACTCTCAGAAGCTCCTCCTCTCCCACCTCGTCCTTCTCTGGCTAAATCTGCCTACCACCTGGCTGCAGTGGCAGGTCACATCTGGATTCCACAGCCAGGACTCCACCGAGTCCAGGGCTCCCAGCCTGGGCACCTGGGGGTCTAGAATGCCCCAAGCAAAGGGCTAGTGCTTCGCATTGGTGACAAATGCTGGGGAGGAGCCGGCGTTTCCACGAGCTTTGCAAAGGCCCACAGAACCACTGTAGGAGTGTGTCCCTTTCATTCAGAGGACATGGGCTGTGCACCAGCACAGAGGGGCTCCTGTGATCCAAGCTTCCCTCTGCCTTCCTGCTTTTGCCTCCTGAACCCCCTGCACCCCGCTCCTACAGCTGGACTCACCCCTCCACCAGCCTGACTGGCCCCCATTCCAGTCCCAGGTGCCTTCTCACTCCTGAACTCCTGCCTCAAAGACCCGGTGAGATGTGGCCGCGGCCTAACAGTTCACACTGCATCTGCCTCTGCCTGTACCATGCTGAATCCCGGAGGGGCTGCCACCGAGGAGGCGCTCAACAAGCTTGGGTCTGAGTGGAATGATCAGCGTGCCAAGGCCTTCTCTCCTCTCCTCTTTCCCTCACCCTGCAGGGAGCCAGGAAGGGAGGGGGCCACTAGCTGGGCTCCATGAAGAGAGGAGGGGCAGGGTATCTGTAGGTGACATACAGGGACCTGAGTGAGAGGTCCCTGGGACAGCAGGCAGCCTGCCCATGACTCCTAGCTCTCCCTCATCCCACCCTGGCCCGCCAGAACCACAGGCTCCAATGAGAGGTCAGGGACCTCAGAGGCAGCAGAGCCCAGCCCTCCACCTGCCTTCCAAACAAACTCAGGGCTCCCTGGCATCAGGAGGCAGGATTGGGAATCTCTCAGACCCATTGGAGTTGACAAGGATGGCTGAGGCTGCCAAGGCCACCAGGTATCCCCTAAAACAGCCCCAATGGCCCAGGCCCAGCAGCACAAGGACAGCCCATCAAGGCATATCCTCCACAGCCCCAGATCAAGGTCACTGTGATACTGTCACGTAAGTCCCCTGCACATGCCAAGTGCTGTCCACACCACACATCTCAGCAGGGCCTGGACCCCTCTCCCTTCTCGCCAGGGCTCATGATGAACAGGGTGCATGTGTGAAAGTTCAGCAGAGCCCAGCACAGGACCCAGCCACTGCCAGCTAGGCAGGCCCTGGACCAGCGAGCCAATGTGTATATGAGCAGGCGGCTCTCCCCGGCCGCACCATGTCAGCTCCCTCTCTCCTGCACATGCCAGGCCCAGCCAGCCCAGTGACCTGGATCACACCTGCCCTTCCCAACACCCAACTCCACCCTGCCCTGCCGGGTGTGCACAGCCCTGGCTCTTTTCAGATCTGCCCCAATCTGGCCAGTGCCACTGAGCCTGGGCTAGGCCCTCTCCAGGACACAGGACCAGCAGCAACTCAGGCCAGCATCCAAAACGCCCCACAGCACACAGCTCAAGTGCCTTTCCACGTGACACAGCCTGCCCGAGGTCTCCAACAGTCATAACCTGCCACCAGCTAGTCGAGTGAATCAATCACTGTCCAAGGTACACCTGAGCTCTTGCCCTGCGGTGGATGCCCTTTTCACTGCAGTGCGGGAGAGCAGGTCTCAGCACCAGCTGCCCGCTCCCAGACAACCTGCACTCGAGGCCCCAGCAAAGCGGCGTGACCCGGCTTCACACCTGAGGAGCCATGGCACAACGGAGAACGCTCGCCTCCTCCAGCCTCAGTGCTCATGCTCAACCTCTTCACTCCACTTTGCTTCCCAGCCCCTCCATTACAACAGCCCACATAGCACAGGAGAAAGAGCAATAGGAACACAGGCTCTGAGTTCAAATTCTAGCTCCGGCACTACCTATAGCATCCTATAAAGATGGAACTCACCCATGTCCACTGGTGGGGCGGGGGCAGTGGGGAGGTTCGGAACAAACTGTGCTACGGCCCCACCTGGGGAAGGGCTCCTTGGAGAAGGGAAGGAGGAAGATTTTGATCTATTGCTACGATGTGAGCTCCAGGATACATTTGTTAACTAAAAAAGCAGGTGCAGAAGAAGGTGCACCCAACCTGTTGTGTGAGAAAATGAATTGGGGTTGGGGGGAGAGACACACACAGTACTTGCTTACATTTTCAAAAAGTAAAAGGGGAAGGACAAACCCAAAACTGATCAAAAGTATGACCTACAGGTGAGAGGGAAGACATGCCAGACATTTACAAATGTCCTTTGTTGACTATGGAACCAAGTAAATGTCTTGTGTAATTAAGAACAAAGGAACTACTAAAAATCCAAAAACTCAATCAATGAAACTAGTAAAAACACAGATAAATTTTCTTGGCCTGGAACAGTGGCTCACACTTGTAATCCCAGCACTTTGGGAGGCTGAGGTAGAAGATCACCTGAGGTCAGGAGTTCAAGACCTGCCTGGCCAACATGGAGAAACCCTGTCTCTACTAAAAATACAAAAAAAGTAGCCAGGTGTGGTGGGAGTTGCCTGTAATCCCAGCTACTTGGAAGGCTGAGGCAAGAGAATTGCTTGAATCTGGGAGTCAGAGGTTGCAGTGAGCCAAGATCTTGCCACTGAACTCCAGCCTAGGCGAAAAGTTTCAAGTGATTTCGAAAGACAGTATTTTGACTAATCCTCCCTCCTACAGCACCACCTGGGGACGAAAGAGCCAAAAAGATTCTAGACCGCATGGAGTAAATCTATTGTTGGTGAGAAAATATGTAATAATACAGATATTATTATTTTGATCATATGCACATTAATTATGTTACTATATTTAGGATCCAAGCTTCCTATAAGAGAAAGGTGATACCAACATGAAATTAAAAGGTTGAACAACAAAGTTTGAAATAGAAATATTGGTATGAACTCACAATTTATTTCTATTTCTAAAAAATTCATTTTTCCTACAGAGGCCTGGAACAGTGAGTGTCCTAGCATTCAAATTGTGGTCTCCAAATATCATTCTCCACTGGAAGTAATCAGAGCTCCTTGGTTAAAAGGCTAACTCCAGTCTACTCTGGGAACAGAAGATGTTGAACCTGAGAATGAAAGCTATGAAAGACATGGTGGAAATGCCGGAAGAACACTAAGAAACACTCGACGGGCCCCCAGCTGGCTAAAGACAGACACGCTGAGGTTGCTAGGACACTAACGCATTATTCTGAATTTTTATTTTTATTTTTATTTTTCATGAGACAGGGTCTCAGTCTCTTACTGACTTTATTATAGACAACAATCACCATCCACAAATATATGGATATGAAAATACAAAAAACTTAGAATAGTCAAGACAACTTTGAAATAAAAAAACAGGCTGGGTACAGTGGCTCATGCCTGTAATCCCAGCACTTTGGGAGGCCGAGGTGGATGGATCACCTGAGGTCAGGAGTTCGAGACCAGCCTGACTAACATGGAGAAACCCCATTTCTACTAAAAATACAAAATTAGCTGGGCGTAGTGGTGCATGCCTATAATCCAAGCAACTAGGGAGGCTGAGGCAGGAGAATCGCTTGAACCCGGGAGGTGGAGGTTGCAGTGAGCCGATATCACGCCACTGCACTCCAGCCTAGGTAACAAGAGCAAAACTCCATCTCAAAAAAAAAGGAACAAAGTGGAACTAACACACCAGATTTTGAAATGTCTGACAAGGTACTAAGGCAATTCAGTGGAGAAAGGACAGCCTTTCCACAGATGGCATTGGCTCATCTGGCTATCATATGCAAAAAAAAAAAAGAACTTCAGTCCATAACTCAGATCAAATATAAAAATTGAATTCAAGATGGACTACAAATAGAAATATAAAACCTAAATCTATATATAAATATATCAATCTAAATATATAACACCTTCTAAAACTTTTAGAAGAAAATAGACTAGAGAGAATCTTATGGTCTTGGATTACAGGATGATTTCTTAGGTACAATATGAAAAGCATGATTCACAAAAGAAAACGTGGTAACTTGAAATTCACCAAACTTTTTAAACTTATCTTCAAAAGACATCTTGATAGAAAGAAAAAATCAGCCACAGACTGGCAGAAAATATCAGCAAAGCCATACTTCTTGGGGGACTTACAACCAAAATATATACAGAACTCTCAAAACTTGACAATAAGAAAACAAAAATACTCAATTTTCTTCAATGAGCAGAAAAACACAGAGCTAACGTCATACTTAATGGTGAAAGACTGGATGCTTTCCCCGTAAAATCAGCAACCAGAAAATGAAAGGACATTTACTTTTATTTATTTATTTATTTATTTATTTTGAGGCGGAGTTTCGCTCTTGTTACCCAGGCGCAATGGCGTGAAAGCAGCTGTCAATGCAGACTTCAACATCGATGTTTACAGTAGCTTTACTTGTAACAGTTGAAAACTGGAGACAACCCAAATGTCCATCAACTAGTGAATGAATAAACAAATTATAGTGAATGGATATAATGGAATAGTACTCAGCACTGAAAAGGAACTACCCAGTTCAAGCAACAGCATCCATCACCCACAAAATAACTATTCTGAGTGAAAGGAGCCAGACAAAAATAGGGTATACTGTATGTTTCCTTTTTTTTCTTTGTTTTTGAGACGGAGTCTTGCTCTGTTGCCCAGGCTGGAGGACAGTGGCACTATCTCGGCTCACTGCAACCTCCATTTCCTGGGTTCAAGCAATTATCCTGTCTCAGCCTCCCGAGTAGCTGGGACTACAGGCATGTGCCACCATGCCCAGCTAATTTTTTGTGTGTTTTTAGTAGAGACAGAATTTCACCATATTGGTCAGGCTGGTCTCGAACTCCTGACCTCAGGTGATCCTCTACCTCAGCCTCCCAAAGTGCTGGGATTACAGTGCTGGGCGCCTGGCCATGATTCCATATTTATAAAATTCCTGAAAATGCAAACTAACGTCCAGAGACAGAAAGCAGATCAGCAGCAGCCTGGGTTAGGAAGGACAAGAGGGGCTGGGGGGATCTCAAAGACAGAAATGGATATGTTAACAATCTTTTTTTTTTTTTGAGATGGAGTTTCGTTCTTGTTACCCAGGCTGGAGTGCAATAGGGCAATCTCAGCTCACTGCAACCTCCGCCTCCTGGGTTCAGGTGATTCTCCTCCCTCAGCCTCCCGAGTAGCTGGGATTACAGGCATGCACCACCACGCCCAGCTAATTTTTTGTATTTTTTAGTAGAGACGGGGTTCCACCATGTTGACCAGGATGGTCTCGATCTCTTGACCTCGTGATCCACCTGCCTCGGCCTCCCAAAGTGCTGGGATTATGCCTCCTGGCTGTAAACACTCTTCAAAACTCAAATTGTAGGTGAGGCACAGCGGCTCTCACCTGTAGTCCCAGCACTTTGGGAGGCCAAGGCGGGAGGATTGCTTGAACCCAGGAGTTTAGGACAAGCTTAGACTAAACAGTGAGACCCCATCTCTAAAAAATAAAAACATCAGCTAGTGCAGTGGCACATGCCTGTAGTCCCAGCTGCTCGGGAGGCTGAGGTGGGAGGATCACTTGAGCCCAGGAGTTCGATGCTGCAGCACCAAGGCACTCCAGCCTGGGTGACAGACCAAGACCCATCTCTAAAAAAACACAACTCATATAGGTGCACTTTGTTGTAAGTCAGTTATTCCTCTATGAGGCTATTTTACTTTATTTTTGAGATGGAGTCTTGCCCTGCCACCTAGGCTGGAGTGCGTGGCACAGTCTAGGCTCACTGCAACTTCTGCCTCCTGGGTTCAAGCAATTCTCCTGCCTCAGCCTTCCGAATAGCTGGGATTACAGGTACTCACCACCATGCCCAGCTAATTTTTATATTTTTAGTAGAGATGGGGTTTCACCATGTTGGCCAGGCTGGTCTCAAACTTTTGACCTTAGGTGATCTGCGAACCTTGACCTCCCAAAGTGCTGGGATTATAGACTGAGCCACAGTACCCGGCCTATAAGGCTATTTTAAAATGAAATTATTAATTTTGCTGAATGTTTATTATATTATATTATTAAAAGTCCTTACTCGTTAGAGATACATTCTGCATTTCATATGTATATGAGATATTTACCAATGAAATTTGGTGTCTGGATTTGCTTTAAAACACTCTAGAGAGGGCCAGGTGCAGTGGCTCATGCCTGTAATCCCAGCACTTTGGGAGACAGAGGCGGGCAGATCATCTGAGGTCAGGAGTTTGAGACCAGCCTGGCCAACATAGTGAAACCCCATCTCTACTAAAAATACAAAAATTAGCCTGGAGTGGTGGTGGGCACCTGTAATCCCAGCTACTTGGGAGGTTGAGGCAGGAGAACAACTTGAACCTGGGAGGTGAAGGTTGCAGTGAGCTGAGATAGCACCACTGCACTCCAGCCCAGGTGACAGTGACTCCATCTCAAAAAAAAAAACAAAAAAAACAAAAAAAAACACACTCTAGTGAAAGGAAGCATACAGGAAAAGGCAGAGATGGCACAGAAGACAGACGGAACAAGAATGACATAATGTGAGAGAATCCTTGAAGGTGTCATTAAATGGGTCTAGTTTTGTGAATGTTGCATATTTTTCAAAATAAAAACTTAGAAGGCAAATCCGGACTCTGCTGTTTCCCAGCTGTGTGAGCTCAGTCAGGTCCCCATCTTCCTGAAGGGTGAGGGTCCCTATCGGTGAGCAGGGGACTGTCCTGCCCTCCCTTGGGTTCTGTGGGGGTCTCGGTCCAGTGTCTGGCTATGGCTCCCTAATTCTGCCACTGTCTCCCCATGGGACTGCAGTCACCTTAACTGTGGCATGCACACTGATGGGACAACCATGGCACAGTGACATCAGCAGACACCAGCACAGGGCTTGCTGCGCTCCAGGCACTGTGGTGAGTCCAACCATGTATCCTATTCAACCCGCAGGCCAGCCCCACGGGGGATGTCTGAGAGTCCGATAGTGTGCCTACCGTACAGGACTTGCCAAGGACACACAGTGAGCAAACGGATTCTAACTCAGGTCTGGCAGCATATGACCCCTGCCACATGCCGTTCCTGAACATTCCAAACTCTCATGGGATCCATGCCAATCTGACTTTACGGGACCGTCACCTCTCACTGGGACCCCAGCCTCTGTCCTTGACCACCCAACAAGCTCAGGCCAAGTTCAAAGGCCTCCTCTGCCTGCCCCTGGGTCCAAAGCACACCAGGCAGCCTCCAACCTTCCTCCTGGACAAGGAAGCCCTAGGGACACTTGTCACCTCTGTCAGGAACTCAGCAGTCCTGCAAGGAACAGACTCATGGGAGTGTCCACCCCATAGCTTGCTCTGGTGGGTTTAAGCAGAAGGAAATGACAGGGAGCTGTCCCTTCCTGACCCGGTGGGAGAGTCAACGGTGGCTCCTCTCATAAGGGGCTGCCACACCTGTCCGTCCACCAGGTGTGCCTCATGCTCCATGCTTCCTGCATCCACTGAAATGGCACATCAGCCCGGTGGGACCTGGTGTGGCCGGGAGCGGGATGAGGCTGACCTGGCAGCGTCAGCCCCTACTCAGGGCGGCTCTTGTTCACGGTGTTGTCAGGCCTGGCCCAGTCTGAGTGAAAAGCACAAGGCCCATAGCCCGAAACCCTTCACCAGTGCCAGCACCCAGCCCAAAAGTCAGGGAGCACGCAGTCTCCTCAGCAGGTAAGACAGTCTCAGCTGGGTAGGGCACAGTGGCTGAGGCCTGTAATCCCAGCACTTTGGGAGGCTAAGGCAGGCAGATCAAGAGGTCAGGAGTACAAGACCAGCCTGGCCAACAGAATGAAACCACATCTCTACTAAAAATACAAAACTTAGCTGGGCATGGTGGCAGGCACCTGTAATCCCAGCTATTCCAGAGGCTGAGGCAGGAGAATCACTTAAACCCGAGAGGCGGAGGTTGCAGTGAGCCAAGGTCATACCACTGCACATTAGCCTGGGCAACAGAGCAAGGCTCCATCTCAAAAAAAAAAAAAAGAAAGAAAAAAAGATGGCCTCGGGGAACGATCCAAGATGGCCCATCGCTAACATCTCGGGATTGCAGCTCTCAGTGGAAGCGCAGAGAACTAGAGTACGCCACACTTTCAGACAAATTCTGGTCACTCACGGAGCAGAAGATCCCCAGTGGAGGAGTCACACGGGTCGCCAGCACAACTCTTGTGGCCGGCGCAGCAGGATCGCTGGCACCTCGGCGCGGCAGCTCTCAGAGCAGAGTAAACAGGGCCAGCTCCCCTTCTGACCGAGGTTTGGAGGATCCACACGGGTCCCCAGCACGACTCCTGAGGCCAGCGCAGCGGCTGTGACGGCACCTCGGCACAGCAGCTCTCGGCGCAGAGTAAACGAGACTGGTTCCCCTTCTGACTGAGGTTTGGAGCCCCGGGAAGGCAGAGTCGCCTGTTACGGACACAAGAAGGAAGCCAGACAGGAGAATCCTGGGCAGAAAAGCACCATCAGTCTTAACGCCGCTGTTCTGGCCCTGGGAACTAACAACTTGGACGTCCACTCAAGAGATCTAATCTGAAAGTTGGTAAAAAGATGACAGGAGGATAAATTTACAATCATGGGAAGAAACCAGCGTAAAAAGGCTGAGAATACTCAACATCAGAACGCCTCTCCCTCTAAAGATGATCACAGTTCCACATCAACAATGGAACAAGGCTTCTGTGAGTTAAAAGAACATGTTGTAGCCCAACGTAAAGAAACTAAGAACTTTGAAAAAAGGCTTGATGAAATTCTATTGAGAATAGACAACTTAGAGAGGAATATAAGTGAATTAATGGAACTGAAGAATACAATACAGGAACTCCGAGAAGTATGCACAGGTTTAAATACTCGAATTGTTCAAGCAGAAGAAAGGATATCAGAGGTCGAAGTCCAACTTAATGAAATAAAACGAGAAGACAAGATTAGAGAAAAAAGGATAAAAAGGAATGAGCAAAGTCTCCAAGAAATGTGGGACTATGTGAAAAGACCAAATTTACGTTTGATGGGTGTACCTGAATGTGACAGAGAGAATGAATCCAAGCTGGAAAATATTCTTCAGGATATTATTCAGGAAAATTTTCCTAAACTAGCAAAGCAGGACAATATTCAACCCCAGGTAATACAGAGAACACCACAAAGATATTCCTCAAGAAGAGCAACCCCAAGGCACATAATCGTCAGATTCACCAGGGTTGAAACGAAGGAGAAAATACTAAGGGCAGCCAGAGAGAAAGGTCAGGTTACCCACAAAGGCAAGCCTATCAGACTTACAGCAGATCTCTCAGCAGAAACTCTACAAGCCAGAAGAGAGTGGGGGCCAATATTCAACATCCTCAAAGAACAGAACCTTCAGCCCAGAATTTCATATCCAGCCAAACTAAGCTTCACAACTGAAGGAAAAATAAAATCTTTTATGAACAAGCAAGAACTCAGAGATTTTATTACCACCAGGCCTGCTTTACAAGAGCTTCTGAAAGAAGCATTACACACAGAAAGAAACAACGAGTATTAGCCTTTCTAAAAATATACCAAAAAATAAAGAGCACCAACATAAAGAAGAATTTACACCAACGAATGGATAAAACAGCCAGTTAACATCAAATGGCAGTAACCCTAAATTTAAATCGACTCAATCCCCCAATCAAAAGACACAGCCAAAACCCAACAGCATGTTACATCCAGACCTGTTTCACATGCAAGGATACACAAAGACTCAAAACAAAGGGATGGAGAAAGATTTACCAACCAAATGGAGAGCAAAAATAAATAAAAAGCAGGAGTTGCAATTCTCGTATTGGATAAAATAGATTTTAAAGCAACAAAGATACAGTGGTAAAAGGATCAATGCAACAACAAGAGCTAATGACCCTAAGACCCAGATACATACAGACTTAGATTCAATGAGACAGAAAATTAATAAGAATATCAAGGACTCCAACTCCTATCCGGAACAAATAAACTTAATAAATACTTATAGAGCTCTCCACTTCAAATACACAAAATATACATTCTTGTCAATTCCACATCACACCTACTCATAGGTTTAAATAAAACATTGATTGGCCATTATTAATACCCTTTCTTTTTCAGAATAAAGCAATATTTCCGTTCACCCTTCCTCTTTCTCTTCCTCTTTCTTCCTCTCCTTTGCTCATTTTTTTTTCTTTCCTTCTCTCAAAAAAAAGAAAAAAAGGCTGGGCGCGGTGGCTCAAGCCTGTAATCCCAGCACTTTGGGAGGCCGAGGCGGGTGGATCACGAGGTCAACAGATCGAGACCATCCTGGTCAACATGGTGAAACCCTGTCTCTACTAAAAATGCAAAAAATTAGCTGGGCATGGTGGCACGTGCCTGTAATCCCAGCTACTCGGGAGGCTGAGGCAGGAGAATTGCCTGAACCCAGGAGGCGGAGGTTGCGGTGAGCCGAGATCACGCCATTGCACTCCAGCCTGGGTAACAAGAGCGAAGCTCCGTCTCAAAAAAAAAAGAAAAAAAAAAAGAAATCAACTTGTAAACCTCTAGATCCAGGTCGGCAATGTCTCTCTCATTGCTTGATTTCCTTCCTTCCCTTCCCTCCCTCCCTCCCTCCCTCCCCCCTTCCTCCCTCCCTCCCCGCTTCCTCCCTTCCTTCCTCCCTCCCTTCCTCCTTCCCTCCCTTCCTGCCTTCCTGCCTTCCTCCCTTCCTCCCCCCGCAAAAAAAAGATGGTGTCTGCCATGTACTCCACTGATAGGTCCCAGTGGAGATTTCAGGCTGGACAATGACAATACATTTTCTCCTTTTCCATATCTGTCCGAGGGTCTCTGAGCTCTGCTTACACTGACGGCTCTGTCCTGAACTGCCTGATGCTGCCTGGAAAGAAGGGAGGAGCCAGGATGCCCAGCTCGGAGGTGAGAGCCCAGAGCTGCTTGGCTCCTGCCCTGCTCCTGTAAGGAAGCCCCATCTGGTCCTAGGCCTGGCTCCCTTTACCTTCCTCTTACCCTTCTACTAAGGACCCTCCTCACCCTGCACCCTGCCGGCCAGAAGGCAGATGCTGTCCCTGCAGGTCCCCAGGCCACGGCCTCCACAGGTGACAGTGGTCCAGCGACAGCAGAAGCCAATTCCAGCCCAACACACCTGTGCTCTCCCAAGCCTGGCCCAGCCCAGGACCCCGAGCCAGCCCCATGCCCAGCAGCCTGCAGGGAACTTCCCCAAGCTGGGCCAGGCCCCAGGCTGGATCCCCTGTGTGTGTGCCACTGCCAATTAGTCACGCTCTACCACACAGCCACCTCCCATCCTGGATATTTGTCTTCAGGGAGAAAGCAGGAGAGATAAGATAGAGGGAGAAGAAAAGGAAATCCTCTCCGGCCCAGAGGCTCAGAGAGGCAGACAGGCCTTCCAGCAGTGCGACCTTGCATGAGTCACCAGCTCTCCCTGCGCCTGAAGTTCCTGGGGAGGGGACTTTGAGACACACAGACAGTGCCTGCTGCACGGCCCAGCATGGCGTAGAAGGCAGCTGTCCTTCCTTCCCGCCACCCAGCCTTCCAGGAGGCTCCGGGAATGTTTATTGACTTGGAAGACAGACAGCTGTGACTTGGGTGGGACCTTGTCCAATCTGCCACCTCCAGGTAAGATCAGGGTAGTGGAGGGAGCAGTCCGTCAGGGAGTGGTCAGATGATGAACGCCCTCAGGAAGAGACTGCTGCTCCCCGGACCCATGGCACGCCCGTCCTCACTGTCTGAGGTAGCCTCCCTGACACTGCAATAGGGAGCCAGTCCGGGGCTTGGGTCCCAGCCCTCAGAGACCCGCAGGTCCCATAATGGCAGAGAGAGGGTGCTAAAGAGTTGGGTACCTGATCCTAGCCGGACAGGGGGGCAGGGAGGGCACTCCATCAATATATGCTGAGCAGCTTCTCCAAAGACGATGGCCATCAGCGGCCCAGAGAGCCCCAGGCCAGGACAGAGGCAGCATTGTGTCATTGCTGTCACAGCCCTCACATAAATCAAATACATTATTTAAAAATTTGGCCAGGTGCAGTGGCTCACACCTGTAATGCCAGCACTTTGGGAGGCCAAGGTGGGTGGATCACAAGGTCAGGAGTTCAAGACTAGCCTGGTCAAGACGGTAAAACCCCATCTCTACTAAAACTACAAAAATCAGCCAGGTGCGATGGAAGGTGCCTGAGTCCCAGCTACTCGGGAAGCTGAGGCAGGAGAATTGCTTGAACCTGGGTGGCAGACATTGCAGTGAGCGAAGATCAAACCACTGCATTGCAATCTGGGTGACAGAGTGAGATTCTGTCTCAAAAATAAAAAGGAGAGAAAATAAATAAATTATCTCAGGCTCTCAGGCTGGGCAACAAAGCAAGACCCTAGCTCTATAAAAAATTGAAAAATTTGTTGGCTGTGGTGGCAAATGCCTATAGTCCCAGCTACTTGAGAGGCTGAGGCAGGAGGATTGCTTGAGCCCAGGAGTTTGAGGCTACAGTGAGCTTCAATTGCACCATTGCACTCCAGTCTGGGTGACAGAGCAAGACCCTATCTCCAGAAAGAGAAAAAAAATTAATAAATACACAAAAGGGGAAGAGGCAGTTGTTTCTTTTTTTTCTTTTTCTTTTTTTTGAGACAGAGGTTTGCTCTTGTTACCCAGGCTGGAGTGCAATGGCTCAATCTCGGCTCACCAAAACCTCTGCCTCCTGGGTTCAAGCAATTCTCCTGCCTCAGCCTCCCGAGTAGCTGGGACTACAGGCACACGCCACCATGCCTAGCTAATTTTTGTATTTTTAGCAGAGACGGGGTTTCACCTTGTTGACCAGGATGGTCTTGATCTCTTGACCTTGTGATCCACCCGCCTCGGCCTCCCAAAGTGCTGGGATTACAGGCTTGAGCCACTGCGCCCAGCTGAGGCAGTTTCTTCATTAGAAGATTTGCTGCGAGTCATTTAAATGGGGAGGCTTTCTACAGCATTTGTGATGTCTGATTTATGCACACATTTTTAAAGTGTCTTTTCTTTTTAAATAAAACTAGGAGTGACTCCAACTATTAAACAAATATAGCACAAAGTGTGGTCTGCCTTCTTGGGTCAATATTTACCTGGACTTCAGCCTGCCTCGGAAAGGAAATTTGAAAATATTTGGTGAGTGGCAGAATGGTTGTCTGGCGACACAGGCCGAGAAGCAGCTGCGGCCCAGGTTTCCAAGCTGGCCCTTCGTGGGCAGTCACATTACCACCACCATCAATGCCCACGTGCCAGCAGCAGCACCCACTGTCAGCCAGCTTTTTGTTTGTTTTTTTTTAAAGACTAGCACATTTTAGAAGGAGGGACTTTAAAGCTCGTTTTTAGGTCAGATGTATTAAGGTAACACATACAGTAAAATGGACCCTTTTTAATGTGCAGCTCTATGAGTTTTGTTGTTGTTGTTTGATTTTAGTAAAGATGGGGTCTCGCTATGCTGCCCAGGCTGGTCTCCAACTTTTGGACTTAAGCAGTCCTTCACCTCGGTGTCCCAAAATGCTAGGATTATAGCTGTGAGCCACTGTGCCCCCACCAGGTCTATGAGTCATAACAAATGCATACCACCACCATGTCAGGACACGGAGCCTTCCAGACGGCTCCAGGCTCCATCCCAGAGCCGGGCCCTTCCCTGCCCCACCCCGGACACTCCTGGCCTGTGTTCCCTCCTGTTTCCCTCCTCCAGTGTCACAGAAATGGAATCGAGTGGCCGTGGCATCCTGCACTCAGTGTGATGCCTCTGCGATGCACCTAGGGGATCATGTGTACCCTCAACTTGTTCCTTTTTCTGTCTGCACAGGATTCTTTGGTGTGGAAGTGCCACAGTCCATGAGTCACCCCCAGCTGAGGGACTGCTCATGGGATTTTGCTACTGTAAGCAGGTTTTGTGTAACAGTGTGTTTTCATTTCTCTGAGGGTCACTGCGCTGTCAGCTAAGCACGACTATGGGGCCTGAGTTAGCTCGCAAGGCCACTGTGCAGGGAAACCACTGCCCTTGTTCAGGGCACAGAGACCTGGGCACAACCCCGAAGCTGAGAAGTGTAGGGGCATCGGGCCTGTGGGACCCCACCCCTGTACCACCACCCTCTGTCTGCCTCAGCCCCTGTGTCCACCCATGCACCAGCGCCTGAACCTCTCAGGACCGTGGGCAGGAAGAGTCCTGGGCAGCTGGTGTGGGGAGGACTGACCAGGCAGGTGGCAGGGAGGTCACAGAGGGCCCACTACAGGAGCGCAAGAGCCAGGGAGGACAAGGAACAAAGGTTGGAGGCCTGGAAGGACAGAGGCACCTTCTGGAAAAGACAGAATCTGGGTTGAGCCTAGAAGCAATGATACAAGGGAAGGGGCCAAAGTGGGCAGCAGCCAGCTCTAGCTGTGGGTGGGGTGGGGCAGGGGTGCAGGATGGTGGGCGGGGCCTGGAGGGCTCATGGAAAAAACGAGAGCTGCAGAAGGGCCTTCCAATCCCAGCTCCAACCTTCCCTCCCCCAACAGAGGATCCACAAGGGCTCTATCCCGGTGCCTCCTCTGCCCCCCAGCCCCGCCCTGAGCATGCAGGCAAAGGTACCAACTTTGGGCTGAGCATAGCACACGCAGGGGAGGGTGGCCAGCCAGTATGGGTTCTGGCATTGTGTCGGGGGCAGGGGCAGGGGGGCAGGGGAGCTGAGCCCCAGGAAGACTCCCTAGGCAGGTGGCGGCCACTGTGTGAGGAGAGGAGCCAGTGAGTCAGGAGCACTGGCTGGCCTCCCCCAGCCAGAACCCAGAACCCGCATCTACTGAGGATGCGGTCAGAAGGAGCCCAACTTCCAGGCAACTGCAGGATAAGAGGCCCCAGGCGGGCTCTGCCCCTCCCCACACTGCCCCTCTCCAGCAGGGTCCCCGAAGCGCAGCCTCCCTCCTTCCCACCCTCTCCCGCAGTGCCCCCTCCCTATCCACCTTGGACGGCACCTGACACATTGCCCACTCATCCCTGGTGAGTGAATGGGTCTCCCGAGGGCTCTCCTCTGAGCACCTCAAGGCATACAACAGGTACTCAATAAATGCTTGCTGATTATAAATCTGCAGTGGGCAGGAAGTGTCTCCATTGCCTGGTATTTGTCTACTGTCTTCCCACTGTCTGCGGGCACTGACAGCACTTCCAGTTTTGGTGCCAGCCCCGTGCTGAGTCCAGGCACCCTGAGCGCTCGCCTGAGACCGGATGGAGCTGCCGCTGAAATTCTGGGTCACAGGTGCAGCTGCATTTTTATTCCGGCCGACAGGATTGTGGCTGATGTTGGCGGAGTTGTGCTCGGCCTGCTGCTGGATAGAACACCTGGGTAAGGCAGGCGCCAGGCCCAAAGCTGGGCGTTTCAGAAGCACCCCATCCTCCCAGAGCCCTGCAAGGAAGATATCCCCTCACACACGGACAGGTGTGGCAGCACCTCAAAGTTCCCTGAGTCAACCAAACCACCTGTTCTGAGCCCCAGCTCTTCAGCTCCTCCAGCTTCCTAAAACCCAGGCTGCCCCCTGAGCAGGGAGTGGGGAGCATCGTGAAGCATGGCCTGCAGCACCTGTCCCCACTTAGCTCCCAAGGAGAGAGGACCACCAGCCACAGCAGCACAGGGGTGTGGGCAGGCTCGGACACAGCGGGCTTCATCCCAAGGTGCCGGTCACCTGGGCCCCGCTCCAGTGAGCCAGAGCCCACTCACTGAACTTGAAACATCTGCCCAGACCTGGGGTTGCTGCAGGGCCTAAAGCAGAGGTAAGCACAGGTTTGTCGAGGTTTCTGGGGGTAAATATTTTGATACCTGTGCTCCAGGAAAGGATTCTGAGCTTCAGAGACGAAGCAACCTGCCCAAGAAGGGTCCTCATTGACCGGGGCCTGCCCAGGGCATTTGCAGCCAGCACAGCTGTGGCCTGGGCTGCCAAGGCAGAAAGCTTTCCTCATGAGCCCACTGCCCAGAACGAAACAGCCGCTACCTGGCTCCAAGGCTGAAATGACAGGCCACAGACACGTGAGCCCAACACCCAGGGCCCACCTGCCTGGCACTGCCCCCTGAATATCAGTGCTTGAGCCAGGAGGGCACAGCATACCTTGATTTTTGTTATGAGAGGGAGTCTTGCTCTGTTGCTCAGGCTGGAGTGGAGTGGCATGATCTCTGCTCACTGCAACTTCCGCCTACCAGGTTCAAGCAATTCTCCTGCTTCACATTACAGGTGCTCACCACCACACCCAGCTAATTTTTGTATTCTTACTAGAGACATGGTTTCACCATGTTGGCCAGGCTGGTCTCGAACTCCTGACCTTGTGATCCACCCACCACAACCTCTCAAAGTGCTGGGATTACAGGCGTGAGCCACCATGCCCGACCCACCTTGTTCTTCTTTAAGGCAAGCACCGTGCCAAGCAACCTGGTTTGCCTGATTGAGCTCCCGCTCAGTTAATCTAGAAACAGGGGCCTGGGTGCCTCTGGGGACTGGCTTGGGATAGAGGGTGCCTGCTCCGGTCACCCCAGATGAGACTTCTCCATGCCTCAGCTCACAACAGTCTCCCAGGATTACCTCCCACCACCTCCAACAACCCTCCTGGCTAACGCTTTCCTCCCAGGCCATGGGGAGAGCAGGCTGAACCGTGCCAAGGACACAAACAGATGGAGGGGAGGGCCTCCGTGTTTTGGTGAGATTGTCTTTCATGAAGGAATAACAAGGCAATGGGTAGAACCCTCCAGTAATGACAGCGGCCAGGATCCTGGTGGTTCTAGAATCTGTCAGTTTCAGGCTCCTCCACATGCACAAGTCCATCCAACCATCACCTGGGCTCTGCGAGGCAGCCAGGATTATACATGCGATCCCATTTCACAGACGGGCAAACCCAGGCTGACAGCAGCCTGCAGGGCCCAGGCCGTCCCCTCCATTGCACCTTGTTGCCACCATTGGGGGAACAGGGCCCAAGGCTGCAGGGACCACCCCAGGGGACAGGCAGTAAAGCTGCTGTTCCCGTACACTGCTGGGTCCAGAGTAGCCTGGGGCTGGAAGGGGCGTGGAGACATCATTCTCCTCTCTAGCTGCCTTCCCTCAGAGCCTGGCCTCCTTGCGTCCCCTAAGCCAGTTACTTAAAGCTAGTGTGGTTCCCAGACCAGCAGCACCACCGGGGAAGCGTGTCGGAATGCAGACTCTCAGGCCCTGGCCGGGGCCGCTCAGCCACATTCTGTGTCTGCTCCCAATCCCCAGGACTGCGGAGAAGCCATGTCATGTCCTACAGAGTCCTGAGGGCCTCGCGAGCGCATTGCCGCTGACCATCCACTGCCAGGGCGCTCTTCTCGTGTGTGACCATGGGGCTCTGCTGAATGCTCCACACTATCCTTTCCCTTGTCCGCCTTCTTCCGGCACGTGGCAGTGAATCCCGCAGAAGTCTCAACAGGCTCAGACAAGGACCCAGCCCTTCACTACATTCAGTGGCCCTTCCAAGCAGGCAGCACCAGGCCGGGAGCCCCCTTGGCACTGGGAAGGTGGCTGACCTTTGAAGAGGCTATAGAAGGCAGCCCACGCCACCTGGCACCCTAGCCCTCTGCCCAAAGCACAGCCGCAGTGACGTTCATGAAGGCATGACATGCTCTCACGACAAAAGGCAAAATGCAGCTTGTGCCCGTTTTTTTTTGTTTGTTTGTTTTTGTTTTTTTGAGACGGAGTTTTGCTCTTGTTGCTCAGGCTAGAGTGCAGAGGCGCTATCTTGGCTCACTGCAACTTCTACCTCCCAGGTTCAAGTGAGTCTCCTGCCTCAGCCTCCCAAGTAGCTAGGACTACAGGCACACACTACCACACCCAGCTAATTTTTGTATTTTCAGTAGGGACGAGGTTTCTCCTTGTTGGCCAGGCTGGTCTCGAACTCCTGACCTCAGGTGATCCTCCTGCTTCAGCCTCCCAAAGTTCTGGGATTACAGGTGTGAGACACCGCATCTGGCCTCCAGCTTGTGTTTCTAACCATGAAGTCCCCGCACTGCCCTGATTCACTGCACAGACCACAGCTTTGGTGTCCTCACACGTGATGGGCAGGGGCTGGCCCCGGTGCTCCTGAACATCTGAATCAGCTCTGGCTTCCTTCAGTCCTCCCAACAGAAGACATTTCAAAATGGAGGCTGCCTCCTCCACTTCCCAGCCGGCAGACACAGGTCCAAGAGCATCTCCCCTGCTGACCCAGGACCATCATCCATGTGTGAAATAGGAGGCAAAAATTCGGGCATTTTAGCCACCAATCTCCAGTCCCGAGAGTGACCCCAGCTGCAGCATTCTCACCAAGGGACCTGGACATGTGACTTCGGAAGGAAGGAGAGAGTAGGCAAGCAGGCGAGCTGTTCCCTCCAGAGGGAGTCCGAGGTGGGCCCAGGCCCTCATTAACTTGGACAAGGCACTTCCCGTTCCAAAGGGTCACTCAGCATCCCGTGTGGGCAGCCAAGGAGCTGTCTGGCCCCACATCCCTCTGTGTCCCTGCCAGGTCACATGCTATTTAAAACCTGACCTCTCAGGCTGGGCGCAGTGACTCATGCCTGTAATCCAAGCACTTTGGGAGGCTGAGGCGGTCAGATCACAAGGTCAAGAGATAGAGACCATCCTAGCCAACACGATGAAACTCCATCTCTACTAAAAATACCAAAAAAGTATCTGGGCATGGTGTTGCGTGCCTGTAGTCCCAGCTACTTGGGAGGCTGAGGCAGGAGAATCGCTTGAACCCGGGAGGCAGAGGTTGCACTGAGCCAAGATCGCATCACTGCACTCCAGCTTGACCTTTCAGGGCAGTCTAGGAATCATGGTGTGTTGAGTGGGGCAGCCGGGACCTCAGCTGTACTGTTATAGAGCATTCTGAGGGACCTCACCCACCTATGCAGGTCACCTGTGTAAGGACAAAGGACGAACACACCATGAAGCTGCTCACTGTCGCGGCATCCCAGCCCACCTCACCCAGGTCTGTCCAGGGTGCGCCCGGAGGACACATGCCCCAGGGTCTCCAGAGGTTCCGTGCTCCTCACACTGCTCCTGCCACCTGGGAGCCCGCTGCCTGCGTATGTTACAGGGGCTGTTGGGCCACACTGAAGATCCTACTCTTGTGGCCGCCATCCCCACGGGTCCCCACGGTTCCCCACCCCAGGGCCATTCCCACGGGCCCACTGGAGAAGCCACAGCCTATGCCACCAGGCTGGACTCCTTATCCTGCGTGCTGAGTCTTGGCTTCAACTCCTCCACCAGAGACAGCCTTCTCTGCTCTTTCCTTGGGGCCAGGAACAGCTAGTGACTCATTCTTTCATTCTATTCCAGAACAAACCCTACTCTTGCCTGCTTCCAAACTTTTGCTCAAAGTGTTCTCTTCTGTGATAATGAAGTTGTGCTGAGGTAGGAAACATCCTCTGTTTTAGAGATGCTACAACAGAGTGCAGGGGACAGGTCATGGCGTTGTGACAACAGCCACCAAAGCAGGATGTTCTGGAACCCAGGTGCTGGTGCCTGGAGGTTCATTCTCTCCACTTTTCTGTAGGCTTAAAATTGGCCAATTTTTAAAAAGTCCCCCTCTGCCTGAAAAACCAATTCCTTTCCTCGCCTGTCTCTTCCTGCTAAAATCTCTTTCCTTCTGGAAGGAGGCCATGACCGACCTCTTCCATCTCCTGTCCCTCGGATACCTCGTCTGGGCTTGCTCACAGCATAGCATCTGCTGAGCCCTGAAGCCTCATCTGTACCCATCTTATCTCCTCAAGCAACCTGGAAACTTGCCTGGTGGGGTCGAGCCTCTCTGAGCCTCCCAGGGGCTAACGCACAGACACTCTGGCTGGATCCTGTGGCACTTCTGCCTGCCTGAGCTAGGGGGTGATGTCACCTGAGGCCAATGAAGCCATCACTAACAGGAAGAAAGGAGATGATGGCACCTGTGGAGAAGGGCATGTGTGGGCCACAGCGTGGCCCGATGCCCGCTGGGTGCCACTGCCCCCAAGTTTGGCCAGGCTTTGCTCTCCCATGTCTTGGCAGCTGGGCAGGCAGTGCTGAACCCACTAGACAGAGTCAAATGGCCCGGGCGCCTCCCAGGAGCAGCAGGGCTTTCTCCACCACATTTTCAGAAGCAGGCGTCAAACTGGTGCCAGCCTGGTGGGGGGTGCAGTGGGCATGATCAGGTTTAAGTGACCCTCATTGTTTCTGACATTTGCTATTAAGTCTGATAAGGCCATGGGAAGAAATTTACAAGACAATGGGATGGCATCAGCTGGGCTTGGAAGAGTGACCTGGCCACCCGCCACCCATTCAGCCCCAGGCCCCTGCTTACAGGCACCTGACTTCCCCAACCCTCGGGGAGCCTCCCTGTCCACCCTGGGGCTGGCCTAGCCTATGGCCAAGGAGAGGCTGGGACAAGGTGGGACATCAGTAGCCCAATAGGGCTTGTGATCTGGAAGAAGGCCATGAAATCCCAATTAGCTCCCAACAATTGTTGAGTTTAGATGCCAACCAAACCTGCCTCATTATCTTCACAGCTGCAGTCAAAGCGGAGTTGGTTCATTTGCTACGTGCTGACCCTCTCCATTTAAAAGACAGAAAAGAAAGAGGTGACCATGGCTGGACCGCTGCATGCACTGGTAACTGCAGGATGAAGCTGCCCATCTGCTGAAAAGGCCCAGGAAGCCTGTGTCCCCAAGGTGCCAAACTGCCCACAGCTCTCCAGCTCCCAGTGTGCTCTCTAGCCACATGCTCCTCTGGGGGGCACGCAATGTTCCCTATTAGCAGCTCTGCTGTTACTGCAAGATAATTAATTCAATTGGAAATAATTGAACAGGCAAGGAGTTCCGAGGTGTTATTTCACACCTGCTGAGGCAGAGAGAAATTATTTGCAAATCAGCCCGACCTCAACTGCAAGCAAATGCCAGCCATAGGTCTCCAAAAATGCAGAGCTCCTGACCCCTCTCCACACACAGATCTGTTCTTCAGGTAGCTATGGAGGGCTGCCAAGCACCAGGCCCTGGGGCTCTAGGGCAAGCAGGCTAGGCGTTCAGGGCCTCTGCCCAGGGGTGCCTCCTGTCTGTGCCGCAGATGCCAGAGAACAGGGTGCTGGGAGAAAGAATCACCTGGAGCAAAGGCAGGCAGCGAGGGTGATCTTCACACTTCAGCCTGCAGGATGAAAAGACACTGCACAGAGCACAGGAAGAATGGCCATCCAGGCAGAGGCATTGCGTGCAAAGGTACTGAGTGCAGCCTGGCTTGTCCCCTGCGTTGCTCCCCCAGCCCTGCCTGTGTGTCTGGAAAGCCTCCCTCTTCCTCCTCCTTCTGTTTGGGGCACAGCCACAGGGCCCTTCCCTGAGCATCTCCATCCTCATGTTCAAGGACAGAACCCCCAGGACCTCCAGGTGCCTGGGAACTGAAAGCAGGTATATCTCAGAATTTGTATTTAAGGGTAAGATGTCTTTGCATGACAGATGCCAGAACATGCTAGCAAGGGGCATGGAAAATCTAAATCACAACTGAATTCTGTGGGAACAGTTTCAAACAACAGGACAGAGGAAAATGGGATGAGAAGATGGAGAGGCCAGAAGGAAGGAGCTAAGAGCAAGGGAAATTGGAAAGGCCAGGCATGGTGGTGCACACCTGTAATCCCAGCACTTTGGGAGGCCGAGACAGGCGAATTACAAGGTCAGGATATTGAGAGCATCCTGACCAACATGGTGAAACCCTGTCTCCACTAAAAATACAAAAATTAGCCAGGCGTGGTGTGTACTTATAATTCCAGCTACTCGAGAGGCTGAGGAAGGAGAATCACTTGAACCCAGGTGATGGAGGTTGCAGTGAGCCGAGATCGCACCTCTGCACTCCAGCCTAGAAGAAAAGTGGAAAACAGAGAGAGCCATCGAATCAGGGCCAGTGTGCAGGCCACATCAAAGAAACCTGACAACAGCCGCTCTGCCATGCACATAGCAGAGGAAGGCTCCATCTGAACGCCCCCTGGGATACCCACTAGGCTCCATCTCCCTCGAGGGGAAGGAGCGTCCTCCCTTGGTTCTCAAGAACCCTTGAGGTAGCTGTCGTTATGGCGGCGGTCCACAGACTGGAGCTCCAAAGCACCATGCTGCACACGGCCCTGCCAGAATCCAGCCTGGCTCTAGGTGACGCCAAAGCTTGAGTGCCCTGGGCTGGGTAGGCTGGGCCAAGCCACGCTGCCCCAAGGGCTGGTCATCCAGCAGGGAGGGGTGGTGTGTATATAACATGTTACTCTAGAGTGGTCCCTGGGCTCCCAGGGGTCTCCAGGAGGCCAGGGGGCCGGTAGAAGGAGGGGGATTACAAAGTGCTAGGCTGCACTGGAGATCATGTCACCTGGGCTCTTGAGGGACCCAGAAGCTTCCTGGAGGGGTCAGAACATCCAGTCTGCGGCTAAATTCATACCGGAGTCTGTGAGGGCTTTACAGTGAATATGGGACAGGAGGTAGAACCTGTTTGGGCAGTGTGTGGAGGGTGGTGTGTCCACGCCACATGGCCTGTGTCCAGAAGTCATGGTGACCAGGTCCTACAGCAAGACCCCAACCGGGCTGTGAGACAAACCCTCTGCACTGACAAGCAGTCATGGAATTTTTTTCTTTTTTCTTTTTGAGACAGGGTCACCCAGATTGGAGTGCAGTGACACAATCACGGCTCACTGAAGCCTTGACCTCCCTGGGCTCAGGTGATGCTCCCACCTCGGCCTCCCAAAGTACTGGGATTACAGGCATGTCTTTTATATTTTTGGTAGAGATGGGGTCTTGCTATGTTGCCCAGGCTGGTCTCAAACTCCCGGGCTCAAGCGATCCACTTGCCTCACTCAGCCTCACAAAGGGCTGGGATTACAGGCACAAGCCACTGTACCCAGCCAAATATGGCATTTTAAAAGGTAACCTTTTATTTTGGAACACTTTTAGATTTTCAAGAAAGTTGCAAAGAAGGCACAGGGCAGGCCTGTGTGCCCCCACTAGCTCCCTGAGGCTAATACCTCGCAAAGCCACAGGCCACTTCTGATAACCACAGCTGTGACAATCTGTCCATCCCTTGGGCAAAATCAGTGCCTTTCAGGTGGGTCTGAGGCTTCCGCAGCTTTCCAGCCCAGCAGACGGGAGGCACGTCCTCATCTGGGCCACACAGCCACGCTGTACCTACACACGCTCAGTTCCCAAAGGTTCCAGAGGCCATGCCAACGTGGGGGTGGGGCAGTGTGGGTGCAGCGAGGAGAGCACACGCTGCCCAATGGCAGGGAGGAACACGAGAAGGCAGGGTGCTGGCAGAAATGGATCCTCCTTCGCAGGGTGGTGTGACTGTCCCTGAAAACAGTCCCTCCCAACAGCGGAGGCAGCGGGGAGGGGATCAGCAGGGCCAGGAACAGGGACCCTCTCTTCTCGCCAATACAGCCTGGGTTCAAAATGCCACGTTCTGTGCTAACTGTACTTCCCACCACCCCCCTCTGGAACATTTCTCATGATCCTCTGAGGACAGGGAAGGGAGGGACAGGACAGAACAGCACAGTCTCTGCCTGTTCCAGGGGCTGCTGGCACATGGTCTCTCTGGGGATGATCTTCACAGCTTATCTGTGCCACTGATCAGGCCGAATTTCAAACAGGAGTCCATCTGAGCTTTGCCGATGCACAGCTGGGACAGAATTTGGGGTCCTCTGTGGCACTTGGGGGTCAAGGGGCATGTGCACAAGCCACATCTGAACGGTCTGCTTCAGAACCCTCCTCCCCACCACCCCCTGCAGCTATCAAGGGCACACCCACAGTACCCCCTACCATCACACAGTTCAAAACCAAACAAGAACAAAAGGGGCTGGCTCAGAGTGTGTTCGGATCCCATCGCTACTGTGGTGCATTTATGTCATCGTTGCAGACCACGAATTTTAAGTTGACTGTTACTTGTATTCATTCATTCATTTTCCAACTCGCTTACTCCATTTCAACGTCACAGGTGTCTGGAACCTGTCCCAAGGGCACAAAGCCTGGACAGGATGCTGTCCCATCGCAGGACACCCTCGCACCCACACCTGCTGAGACTGGGACCATTTAGCTGTGCCATTTGACATCTAAGAATATGCACATCTCTGAGATGTGAAAGAAAGCAGAGTACACAGAGAAAACCCATGCAGACACGAGAGCACACAAACTCCACGCAGACAGTGGCCCTGGCAGGGAATCAACTTTTTTATCATCAACCTATAAGAAAAGGACGTTATTCCAGACCCTGCCACAAATCTTGCATGCATCTGCCCACATGTGCAGATCGGTGGTATGTGGTGGTTTAATTCAGCACTGTGCACAGTAGGAAAAGCTGGAAATAAACTAAATGAAGGCCAGGTGCAGTGGCTCATGCCTGTAATCCCAGCACTTTGGGAGGCTGAGGTGGGCAGATCACAAGGTCAAGAGATCAAGACCATCCTGGCCAACATGGGGTTAGCCCATCTCTACTAAAAAATACAAAAATTAGCAGGGTGTGGTGGCGTGCACCTATAGTCCCAGCTACTCAGGAGGCTGAGGCAGGATTGCTTGAACCCAGGAGGCAGAGATTGCAGTGAGCCGAGATTGCGCTACTGCACTCCAGCCTGGTGCCTGGCAACAGAGCAAGACTCTGTCTCAAAAAGAAAAACAAAACCAAATGGTTTATTCAGTGGGAGAACGGGTGCATAGGTCACAGGCCGTCCACACAGTGGAATGCCACGCAGCCACAAGAGGGAGCAAAATAGATCCACGGATGCCAAAGTAAGCCAGCTCCAAAATCCACTGAGAGCTCCCAGGATGGTTAACTGGAACGTATCTTCCCAGGTCCTAACACCTGGGAAATACTAATACACGTTCATTACTGTTGCTACTATAGGATCGTAATCCATGACTGTTGAAGGAAAAGATGTTGAATGCCACGCAGAGGATCGAAGAGAACATCTTGGGAAGGGACCCAGGACACCAGGAAGGGGTACGGGGAGAGGGATGCAGGGGACATTGTCACTCTCCGCCTTTTTGTGCTGTTGGAATTTTCATCATGCATCAGTGTCAACTGCTTAAAAATTTAAAATTTTGAACATAATAACTGCAGACTAAGCCTGTCCTGGGGGCGAGGGACAGTGGGCACACATAGTGGTGAGCTGGAGCTGACAGCGCCTCTGAGGCCCTGCAGAGCAGAGAAGCTGGTGCAGGCTTGCAGGCATCCACAGCGGCCCAGCCCAGACCCCAGTGAGAACACAAGCCAGTGTGGGAGTGGTCGGCCTGTCTGGGGCTGAGATGCTCTCACTCTCCATAGAATTCCAACTGGCCTGTCACAGGGCACCCCAAAGAGCAGATAAGCAGCAAAACAGGAGGGACGTGAGACAGGCACAGGCACCACCAGCAGCAATGTGACACAGGAAGGAGGGGCCAGAAACACCGAACAAGCAGAGTGAAAAAGTGTAGCACCCACAGCCACCAGCACAGGGCATGAGGTCTTGTGTCCCCAGCTCTGGTGAGCTGCTGGCTGGCGACCCCTCATCACCATGACACAGGTGGATGGAGGAGGGCAGGGAACCTACCTGAGATTGAGCCAGACGGCTAAATTTTTAAAGACGAAACAAAAAAACTTCGGGCATTTAATGTTCCACTGAAGGCCAGACTCGGTGGCTCACATCTGTAATCCTAGCACTTTGGAAAGCTGAGGCAGGCAGATCACCTAGGTCAGGGGTTTGAGACCAGCCTGGCCAACATGGCGAAACCCTCTCTCTTCTAAAAATACAAAAAAAAATTAGCTGGGCATGTTAGCGCATACCTGTAATCCCAGCCACCGGGGAGGCTAAGGCAGGAGAATCACTTGAACGCAGGAGGTGGATGTTGCAGTGAGCCCAGATTACACCACTGCACTCCAGCCTGGGTGACAAAGGGAGACTCTGTCTGAAAAAAAAAAAAAAAGTGGCTGAGCACGGTGGTTCATGCCTGTAACCCCAGCACTTTGGAAGGCCGAGGCAGGTGGATCACGAGATCAGGAGTTCAAGACCAGCCTGGCCAAGATGGTGAAACCCTGTCTCTACTAAAAATACAAAAATCAGCAGGGCATAGTGGCAGGTGCCTGTAATCATGGCTACTTGATCCTGCTTGAACCTGGGAGCTGGAGGTTGCAGTGAGCCAAGACTGTGCCACTGTACTCCAGCCTGGGCCACAGAGCAAGACTCTGTCTCAAAAAAAAAGTTTCACTGAAAAGTGGAAAACTCTCTGATGCAAAATGGATTCCTCCTGGAGGGGCCTGGATAAATGGATATCTCATCTGGCGTTTTGGATTCTCATGTCTAATAAGGGCCTTGCCCGAAACAGCCGCCTCCGTCCCTCCCATCCCCTGTCCTTGCACTGGGCTCCATGGGGGAGACACCCATGTGGGTGAGACGCTGCTCCTCACCTGTGGCGCACCAAAGTCCCCTCAGGGCAGTCGGGAGTCCCTGCCCCCACCCCCAGGCTGGCGGTTGAGGGGTCTGGGTGCCACGGAGACCTGCAGGCTGCAGAAATGTGGCCACAGTGGCTCTGCGTGGAGATGGCCCTCTCTCATGGAAATGTGCTGGAGCCATGATTAACAAGAGGTCAAGGCCATGCTGTCATTTTTATTTTCTTTTTTAATTACCCTGCTGCCGTTTTCACATGGAGACCCAAGATCTAAAATTAGACCACTGGATCTTGCACCTGACTTTCCAAGCTCCCCAGGGCACAGGTGTGTCAGCACTGACAGTGAAGCAGTGTCAAACCTGCTCTAAGGGAAAGTTTTCTGAACACACTGCTCCCTGCACCCCTCATCCCTTTCCCCCCTTCTCCCAACCAGGAGCCTTGGCTGGAGGGCGGCCCCGTCCCCCTGAGTCCACTCTATTCTGTGGAGTCCCAGCCCCTCACTGGCCTCCCAGAAACCGCAATCACAAACTTTTCTTCATGGAAACCAACACGCAGGTTTCCATTTAGGTGTGCAGGTGCCTGGGCAGCTGGGGGATTAGGAAGGCTTTGCTGTCCCCACACACGGTGTCCTTAGGGACCTGTACCCATGGCCAGGAAAGAGTTAATGTCACTGCCTCCCTCTATCCAGGCCACAAAGTCTGGGGCAGGGACAAAGAATAAGGTGTCAGGCCCCACCAACCCTCAGATGTGCTCCCCACCCTCCAGGAAGGGTGACCTGGCAGCTGGGTGGGCAGGGCACCCCACACTGCCATCCTGGCTTAGGGCAGCATGTCTCCCCAGGGCTTGGCTGTGGGAATGAATGCAGGGCGCCTGCGCACCTCAGACTTTCCAAGTCCTCCCTGTAACTATCCCTGTCTCCCAGGGAGGCTGTGAGGAGTCAAAAAGAGCTGGGGAGAATATAGGTGACCACATACATGGGCCCTTACCAGCGGCCACCCTGGTTTGCTGGTAGAGCCACTGTCCCAGAATGACCCCTCACATGAAATTGTGCTCCAGTCCCTCACTCTGGAGCCCCTGAATGCTGTACCTTTTAAGCCCACGGTGGCTCCCAGGCCCGTGATGGGCCTGTGTCCACCCAACCACCACCAGCACTAAGCTGACCCAGCATCCCCTGCTCAGCTCAGCTCAGCTCAGCTCCCCCACGCGGCCTCCTCCAAGGAGAGCCACATCCAGGACCTTCAGCAGGTTCTCCCTGGCAGCACCTGGCAGTCAGATGTGGCCACATGGTCCCTTCCAGCGCTGTATCCTACGTGGAAAGCTGAGCCAAATCTGGAAACTTCTCTGGACAACTGTCCTCAGTTCCCCACTATGTTCCAGCCACACTTGGGGGAACCACTCTCTCCCTCCCTCCCTTCCTTCCTCCCTCCTGCCCAGCAGTCACAGCCCTCTCACCCAGTGCACACCCAGACAGGGGTGGGGTGGAGACCCCAGCCCGTGAGTAGGAGCTGGCTGGCTGGGGAGGCCAGCAGAGGCCAGGCTGGGGGTCTGGTAGCCAGGATCCTGCAGCCAGCAGCAACCCTTTCAGCAACTGCTCCATTCTGTCCTCTGGTCTGTTTCTCTCGCAAACATACCTTGTGCAGAGGCGTTTGGGTTATCAGTACAAAGAAGACAGTGTTAGAGACCCGGCCGCCTCCCCTCAGCCACAAGCCAGTGGGAGGCTGGCCGCTATTCCCCAGTAAAAAAGGGTGAACTTCCTGACAATCCATGAAGAGAAGATGCTGCCCAGACGTCAGCAGCCCCTCCCATGTCCTGCTCTAGAGAGAGCTGTCATGGTCCCGGAGGCATGAACACAGCCCTTTGTGCAGGGCCGGCAGTGCAGGAACGTGTCCAGAAGGCAGGGTGCGCGCCAGCAGGGTGGGCAGCTTGCCTCCCCACTCTGGCTACTTCTAAGCCAGCAAACATGAGCTGTGAGCTGCGCAGGCTGAGCCAATGGAACCCCTGCCCTGCAAGGTTTCATCAGTGACGACCAGAGTGAATTCAGCAGATTTTTTTCTTTCTTTTTTTTTTTTTTTGAAACAGAGTCTCGCTCTGTCACCCTGGCTGGAGTGCAGTGGCGTGCTCTCAGCTAACTGCAACCTTCGCCTCAATGAAGTGATTCTCCTGCCTCAGCCTCCCAAGTAAATGGGATTATAGGCATGTGCCACAGCATCCGGTTGTTTTTTTGTATTTTTAGTAGAGATGGGGTTTCACCATGTTGACCAAGCTAGTCTCGAACTCCTGACCTCAGGTGATCCACCCACCTCGGCCTCCCTAAGTGCTGGGATTACAAGTGTGAGCCACCTTGCCTGGCCCTTCCTGGAAATTTCTGTTGCCTCTGAAAACACATGGCGCTGTGTCTGAAGTCTCTTCCCTCCTTCAGAGAGGCCAAACGAGCCACTAGAAGTGAGAGGAAGGTTAAAATGCCCTTTGTCTGCTGGAAGATGCTTGGAGTGGGAGCTTTGCTATTAATGCAGGAATCAAATGCGTCTGCAGACGCGGTGGCTCCCGCGCTGCTGCCTCTCAGTGGGAAAGCAAGGCTCTCATCTTCAGCCAAGGACAAGATGCCGAAAAGAGACAGAGAAGGCCTCAGTCTTGGCAGACTCCCAGGGGCCCTAAGAGAGACGGAATTTGCCTCTGATGCCTCAAATCTCCCTCACCTTGCCAAGCTAGAGGTTCTAGGTTCCCACCAGAGGATTCAGTCCCATGTCAGGTGCCTGCCTGGTGTCCCCTCCTGAACCCCTGGCTTCCCCAGGAGCCCCTGCACTCAGCAACGCCCCCAACTACCACCACCCATGTACCAGCTCCCGGCCTCTGGGCAGCCTGTTAGTCTTTCCTGCCTGGCTGATTCTTGACGTCACCTCCCCAGCCTGACTCCCACGGAGGGACACACCAGAGTGGCAGACCTACCTAGAGCTGACACCTCTGACCACCCTGGACCAGGCTCCACTGGCCTTTGTTTCTTTGTCCCTTGCTTCCTTATGAAAGGGACGTGACGTGCTTGCAAAATCACACACAGGAAATGCAAAATGGAAGATGCTGGTGCCCACAGAAAGTCCTGGAGGAGGAGAGCCAGGGACTAGGCTGAGAAGCCCCTGTGGCCTCAGAGGCTCCTGGCTTGCTCTGGGATCCCGGTGGTAACAAGAATGCCTGAGCAGGTCCCAGAAGCCTCCAGAGTCAGCTTCCCACTCATTTCCAGAAGCTCACAGCTCCCAGGATGGTGCTTTCTGTGGGGCAAATGCCAGGAGATATTTGCTGAATGAATAAAGAACTGAGGCAAAGCTCAGCAGGACCGAAATGGGATGGGCCCCAGCCAGCACCGAGGAGTGCAGGGGGACATTGCAGAGGCTGTTGACCATGACAGGCCACTCTCCCAATTCCAGTAGAGCCAGGCATCCAGGACTGGCAGGTGCTCCCGAGGCAAAGTACAGGCTCCTGGGGACCACAGCTGCCAAGCTGAGCTTCAGGCCGGCCTCGCCCTCCCCAGGGTTTACTAGGAGGAAACGGCATCTGAGTGGATGGCCAGGGAGGGCCAGGGACTGGCCAAGGGACAGAACCATGCTTGGCTGGCTGGGCTGGCCACCAGAATCCCAAGAGCTTGGCACCTGCAGTGGCTTCCTGCTACAGGATACTCAGAGGAGCTGCTGGAGGCACAGTGAGGCAGAGCGCGAGTGCACGCACCTGTGGAGAGGCAGAGCTCATCTCTGTCAGGGGCAGTCCAGCACTGGGCTCCTTGAAACGGGCCTGTGAGTCCTCAGAGGTGCCAAAGGCTGGTGGAGCCAGGATGAAGGGCAGTTCTGGCTGGTAAGGGGTGTCCAAGTGGGGATGGAGGAACCGTGGTCTCTGGATTGGGCGGGCATTCGTGGTTATCAGTGTCTTGGCCAGGGTTCCCAGGAAACAGAGAGGGGAGCCTGAGAACAGGGTGGCAACAGACGTGTGGGGCACAAAAGGCCCACTGTGCAGCCCCACCCCCTCCCAGTTTCTGAATGGGGAAACTGAGGCTCAGAGTGGTGAAATGGCCACACCAGGCCAATTAGTGGTGTGACTGGGGCTGGAGCCCCACTGCACAGCTGCCTGCACAGTGCTTTCCCTGGCCTGGTGGGCCCCACCTGAGTGCTGGGAAGTCAGAGGTGGCCAAAGCCTCTGAGGCCCACCAGCTACTCGACCCCACCTGAGGTCTCCACCAGGCCCGCCAAGACCCAGCCTCTTAGTCACAGCGAAGCCATGCCTGATCTGGCCAGAAAGTTCCCCGGTGACCTGGCTGGGGGCATGTCCTTTGCGCAGCACCCCACGTGCTGTGCTGCGTACTCCTCGGCTGTCACACAGTCAGGGCAGGCATCAGGTGAGGGCAGACAGGGAGGCCTCCAGTGTGCCAGCTGTGATGGAAAGGCTCTGAGTCCCGCCCCTGGGGACACCAGAGGCAGGAATGAAGGAGACAAAGGTACAGGGTGGGCAGGTAACCTACCCTTGCCACATAGCTAAGGAGCAACAGGGGCTGCCTGAGGCCCCGAGGCTGTGCTCTCTTTCACCTCTCTGGCCCCAGGGAGGGGTGAGAGAACTGGGAGCAGAGGCACGGGCCCCTGGGGATGGCGGAACTTGGAGCCACATCTGTACAGACATCACCACCTTTTAACAAAACTGGCCCTTGAGGAAAAGCTCTGCCTAGCCAAAGAACAGCACAGTGACCGGGTGACGGGTCCCAACCAAGCCACCCTTCCTGTCCACAGCAGCTGCATGTCTACATAGGCTCCCTGCTGCCCTAGCCACAGAGGCAGAGTGTCCAGGCCCCCCTCAACACTCCTCGCCACTTCAGCCCCGCCCCACCCTCACCTACACACCGCCTGAGCCACCCGTTGCCCTTCTCGCTCCTAAGACTGCCTTTAACCAAACATATCCTGGCCCCTGGGAGCCGTCTAGGAGTCAGCAATGTGCGCAGTGTGACTGAAGACAGCAAGGACCCAGCCACGCCTTCCTCTCCCGTCTCTCCTCCCTTCTTCCAGACCCTGCACACAAATCCTATCTGCCCCAGGTTCCAGGGAGTCTCGCATGATGGGCAGGACCCATGCACACCAGTCATCAAGCATGTAAAGGGCACCATGGGGCAGGGCCCGGGGGATGACAGCCACTCCCAGCTCACATTTATCAGGCTTCGACTCTGCCTGGCTCCCTGCGCTGCAGGAGTGTGTCACTCATCCTCCCAAGACCTGAGGTGGAACCTATGGGTAAATCGCTTTCACAGTTAAGAACACCAAGGCCCGAAGCTTAGCATAGTGAATGACCGGCCACAACCGGAACCTCACTCCGAGGCTGTAAGCTGGATGCTAAGTCCCCCGAGTGCCTGCCTGAGCCCGCCCTGAAGAAGCCTGGAAAGGACAAACCCCGCAGAGCAGTTCCACAACAGATGCCTTGGCTGCCTGTGGGGGAATCGATGGTAAGGCTGGAGGTGGGAAGAGGGAACAGACAGTCACTGATGCTGAGCTGGCTCCAGGCGCAGCTCCAGCCCTGATCCGCCCGGCCCTTGTAACAGTCAGCCGGGCAGCTGTGCCTGCATCACCGACCAGAACACCAAGGCTCCAGGAAGCCAGGAATCTTGCCCAGGTCCCTCGTGCTCTCAGAGCCAGGACAGATCTGTGTGCTAAGAGGCCCAGAGAGATGATGGAGGCACAACCGCACGGGGCTCCCGAGAACGGCAAGGGGGACGGACTCCATGGGGCTCCAGGACATGGGGATACCACTTCCACGTGGCTGCCTCACGTGGACGCTCCATGTGTGGCCCAACCCGCAGGAAGTCCAGTCATAATATTGACACAGGCAGGGCACACAGCAGCCAGGAAGCTGGGCTGTCTTGAAGTTGGTGCAGGGCACGTGAGGGCACCCCAGGCTCCAGCGGGAAGGGCCTCAGGGCCAGATCCATGAGAGGTGCTCAAAGGGCCTCTTCCTGCCAGCGGGGCCGACGTTCTGTCCCATCGGACCCCACTGTGCTGTAGCTTGGGCTGTTTTTCCACCTTCCTGCCATTGTACCAGGTAGGGAGGGGCATGGGGGGCATGAAGCACAGGGCAGGCCCAGCTCTGCACGCATGGCCCAGGCCAGGACAAGTCAAGTGACTTCTCGGGCCCTGAGCTGCTTCTGTAACACCAGGGGCTGCCCCTCAGGGCGGATGGGATCCTCTCAGCCCATGTGTTATGTCTCAGGCACCATGCTGGCTGCAGTGGCAGCCATTACAGCAGCAGGAGTGGTGATGATGACAATGAGCTGACCACTGTGACAGTCACAGCGGGGTTCTGTCTGCCCCGCCCCATGCACTGCCCCCACCTCACCCAGGAGTGGGGCACAGTCTGCCCACCTCCCCGCTGGCTCCTGGAAGAGGAAATTCTCCAGCACTTGGCCTGCACAGGGCTTGTGAGGCCTGCACAGGGCAGGGCTTGGCCTCGGCAGCATTAATCCTCCAGAGCCCCTGCCATGCCGCTTGAGGCCTGGCTGTCCCATACGTTCTTCCTCCTGAGTCTTGGGAAGGAGCCCTCTTGGCTAAGGCAGTTTTGAGAACAATCCCACCGGCCCCCGGCGCCAGGATGGAGGTGTCGGGGGGTCATGGGGAAGGAGCAGAGCCACAGACACCACTGGGAAGATGTGGCATCAAATACCAGGTCCTTGGGCAGTGGCACTGGCCCTACAGCTGCAGCCCACCCATGGCTCTTCCTCCCTCCGGGACTCACACCTGCCAACATTCTGCTCCTGGCAGGGAGTGAGGGATGGAGATGGAGTATGGGGTTTGGGTGTGGGGTTCATGCTGCCTCCCCTCTGCCGATAGCAGGATCTTCATCCCTGAAGCCAGCTGTCTCCAAGCCTCTTCCCCATCTTCCTTGCATTGACAGGGGACCCAGAATGGAAAGGACCTTGGGAGATAATTGAGCTCCTTTGATTTTAGCCCAGGAAACTACAAGCAGCAGAGGCGACCAGAACTTACCAAGTCCACAGAGCAGAGTGGTGCAGAACAGCACGACACGGGACAGGGGCACAGAGGCCAGAGGGCAGAGGCCGTCAGCACATCTGGCCAGCTCATAGCAACCCCCAAACCTTAGTCTCCTTGGAAACCCCAGCAAGTCCCATGGGTAGCCCGCTCTACCTGGGGAGGCGGGTACCCCCAATCTCTCTTCCCTCTGCTCCCGCAGCTGCCCAAGGGGGACAGTGCATAGCAGCTGTCAACACTGCCCTCACTAGAGGGACTCACACCCACAGCCCATGCTGATTCATGTGAGAGGCTGTGACATCAGCTGGACAGGGGAGACTCAGCGTGGGAGGGTGCCCTGGGCAGGGAGGCCTTAGAAGCAAGGCCTCTGAGCGAGCACACATGCCCCTGCGCTGCACACACAGGCTGGGGTCCCTGCCTTGGGTCATTTTCAGCATGGGGTGATGAGACAAATATCTTCCCGGGGGGTGAGCCCAGCGGTGGCCTGGAACGTCCTGCACACCTCCGGAGCCCTGCACCTGCCTCCAGGACTCAGCCAGTGCCTTGCAAAATAGCACCTGGTTTTGAAAACCAGCTGGGGGATCTTTGCAGCCTCCACCTCCCACCCTCTGCACCATCCTCAGGACCCTCCTAACTGCCACTTCCCATCAGGCAATCAGATTCTCTATCCCCCTTACCCTAGACCTTTGGGTCGGGCTGCTCTGCTCCCATTTCAGCCTCTCTTGAAATCCCTGACCACTACCCAGGGCACACCTTGGCCTGTAAGCAAAGGGTCCCCACAGCCAGCCCAGGCTTGCCAGCCACCAACACCTGCAGGAGACCACACCTCTGTGTCAGGCCAGTGTCCCCTCTTTTGAATAAAATGATGGAATTATCTCAAGGTCCAGCAGTAACACAAACAAGGGAAACTCCCCTGGAAACTGTGCTCTCAACCCAGCATCTTCAGAACCCGGAATACCCGGCGGGCAGCCTAGCACTTACCATCTCCCACTGTGCCACCCCTGGCAGGGAATGGGGAGGGCGGGGAGTCTGGGTGGCAGGAACAGGGCTGCCTCTAGGGCAATGATGAACCCTGGTGGCAGCAGGAGAGCCCAACACCATTGCCGCTGTGTGGGCCCGCAGCACTGGCCAAGAACAAGCACATCCATCAGCGCCTGAGTCCCACGCTGTCCTCCCAGGCTGACTCCACACTCCTGGAGAGAAAGGGCCGCCAGATGTATCCCTAGGCCATGAGAATTTTCTGGGCAGGAGTTTCTGGGGCCAAGTGAAAGTGCTTGGCCTAAAGCTGGGAGCAGTGGCTGGAAGAGGCAGGTTGGGTGCTTCCACTCGGGCTCTTCTGGAGATGGAGCAGCCAGGCAGCTCCCACGGCGGCTTTTCCCTGGAGCCCAAACCCTTCACACCCATTCCCTCCCTGAAGGCATTATTGCTACCTCTGAGCAAAGTGGGGCAGAGGTGGCTCCTCCAGACCCAAGTGAAGGGTCTTGTTCTGGGTCATCAAGGGGGTTAGCAGCGAAATGGCACAGAAACTCATGCCTTGGAAATTGTCCATGGAATTTCACTCAGCCTCCAGAGAAGACCCAGGGATGGGGTCAAGCAGATAACACAGCCACACTGGGCTGCATCTCAGTTCCTGACAGTGCAGGCATGAGGTCTGGCAGGGAGTAACTACCCTTTCTACAGGGGGAGAAAGAAGGCATGAGAAGAGGGGTAACAGCCCAGTGGGCTCTGCGTGATCTTGGCAGAGTTGGGGTGACTGTGCCTGGCTGCATGGCTTCCTCCTCCAGGAAAGGGGGCACCCTTCACCACCCATCCCTCACCACACCAGACCAGGCCCAGGACATCCACAGGTGCCTCTGTAATTTCTAAGAGCTCTCAGTCTAGGCGGGAGTCAAAACACACACTTTCAACCTCAGTTCCCAGGGCTGGTGATCAGCACTGCCGCAGGGCTTGGTGGGGCTCGGGGAGGAGGACCCGGCCATGTCTGCACAGGGCCAGGGCTCAAGGAAGCCAGGCTGGAGAAGCCAAGGCAGCCAGGTGGAGGCGGGGCAGCCCGCGCGGAGGAGGAGGCAGGAAGTACAAAGGCACTGAGGTACAGAGAAGAACGTGTCTGTAGAACAGCACGTGGGTCACGTGGCCCAAGCTCTGGGAGATAAGTTTCAGGAGAGGCAGATGAGATAAGTCTCAGTCTGGCTCATGCCCCATCCTAACTTCCGACAAACACCCAACTGGGTGCAAGGGGCAGGTTGCGAACGAACCTCTCCTGCCATGCTTAGCCTGAAGGCCACCGGCCAGGTCCACAGAAAGGTGGAAGTAGGAGGCCCAACCTACTAGGAATGCCTAACAAAAGGTAAAGCAACTAAGGCTGCCTGGGTCCCCTGCCTCCTCTCTCCTGTGCCATGCCTACAGCAAACCACAGCGCCCAGGGCTGCCCTCTGCCTTAAGGTTAGTGTGATTCAGCTCATGCTAATGGCATCCGATAGCCTTCATCATGCTGTAAACGCCAGAACCAAAAATAAATCATTCAGGGAAGACACGCTTGGCTCCCACCCAGCCATCTCTGGAGTATTAGGAGCCTGCAGGGAAGGTGGGGAAGAGCTCAGCTCAGTGGGGACTCTGCCCGCCGGGCTCCAGGTAGGAGGGTGTGCTCCCTCTCCCCTCCCTTTTGTTCCTGTCCATATCACTCCCAGCCATCCGGCACAGACTGTGAGCTGACCTAGTTCGAGACACCTTGTCATACACTTTGTTACCACGTTGCTTGGACACCACAATTCTAAAGTTAGCCCTAGCCCAATGGCAGAGGCCCCCTGCCAGGCCAGTACCAGTGGCCCACAGAGCAATGCTGCTGCCCAGCTCAGCTGCCATTCAGAGGCAGGTGGCGCCCCAGGGGCAGCAGGGCTGTTTCCAGCTAAAAGCCCATGCCCACTGTCTGGCTCTGAAAGATCCCACGCTCGTGGCCCCTGGAATGGCTTGCACTTGAGAGCCAACATCAAGGGGCCTAGGGAGTTAGCATGGGTGCTGGGGACAAGGAACTGACTGTCTCCAGCCTTGGACCTGCCATTCATTCTGTGGGAATCCAGCTGTGAGCACAGTCCAGACAGGAGCCGGGGACAGCTGGGAGGGCCATGGTATCTTAGGTGACACTGGTCTGAAGGGACAAGAGCCCTGGGCTCCTAGAGCCAAGGTCTCTGTCAGGCCTGATGAGCCAGCTGGCTCTGCTCAAAGAAAAAATGCTTCTTTTGCCACAGACTCTGCCAGTAAGCCCAGCTCAGCTCAGCCTTCCCGCAAGCACAGAGGCCCTGGCAGAGGACTATGTTTTCTGGTCCAGAACTACTGGCGTGGAGCCCAGTGGGTATGTGACCATGCCCTGGGAGCTAGATTTCTGAGCCAGATGGAAGCAAGGGTCTCAGACAGTTTGGCTCATGCCCCTATCTTAACTTGCGACAAACACACTCACTCACACACACACACACTGATACACATGCACATGTGACCCCACCATCCTTGAGCAGACAGTCAGGATTGCAGATAAGCACGTGGGGCTCTCCCTCAAAAGCCCCAGGCCCACCTGCAGTCCACCTTCTCTCTATAGTCAGAGCCCTTTCCTTGACCTCCTTGGCTCCTGCCCACCTCCCCCAACTCTTCCTCCAAAAAGCCCCCATGGCCCCACTTCTGCCCTGCCCATGGCCCATTTCTGCCCTGCCCGTGGCCCAGTGCCACCTCCTCCAGGCCCCATGACTCTGTCTCCCACCTCTTGCCTGGTTATGTTCTCTCCTGCAACTCCTTGAGTTGTGAGCTTTCTTATTAACCGAATGCTGACTTTTCTCCATCAAATCTAATGTCCGGTCGGACCTTGCTAACCCAGGGCCAGTCCCGGAGGGTAGGGTCTTGTCCCAGCACAGAGTTGCCCCAGAGCCTGGACTTGGTCAGGTGAGGGGATTGCAGCATCTCAGAGCTGGACAGGGCCTCAACTGAGCGTCCTCATTTTACAGATGGAGAAACTGAGGCCCAGGGAGGGAATGTGAATGACAAGGGCATGGGACCTGGACTGACTCCATAGCACCCACAAGGTCGGCTTTTCCAGCACCTGGAGGGATCCCTTAGAGCACCCAGAAATGAGCCATAGACCACTGGCTGGGGATCTGAAAGTGGAAACTGAGGCAGCAGCAGCAAACGCACATGAAGGGCAGTAGGCAGGTGAGGGAGCGGCAGCTGAGGTGACTGAGGTGAGGCAGGAACACCCACACCTCTTCCTCCTGGCTGTCACTGCCTCCTCCCAGGAGTCAGGAGAAGCATGCCTCACCTTGCCCACAGCGCCACCTACCGTCTGGCCACCCCGGGGGCGCCCTCCAAAGCAGCTGCCACCAGTAGCAGCAAGCAGGCCCAATATCCAGCCCCTGGAAACTCCAGGCCCAGCCAGCGGCCCAGCACGGTAAGCACATTCTTATCTCCCGGAAAGGAAACACTGCCTTTTCCCAAACTAACTCTCCAGACTAGGGTGGCAAACTACCAGGACTGACCTGGGTTCCAGGGAAAGGGACTTTCAGGCTAAAACTAGGAAAGTCCCCAGCCAGAGGGATAGGTCAGCATCCTGATACAGACATAGGGCCTGCTGCCCTCCATACGTGTCCTCCACAGGGCCGAGGGCAGGGGCTTTGGTCTGGCTGGCAGAGAGTGCTGAAACGTCTCTGCAGCTGACCCATCAAATGCCTTCTTTTCCTGGAGCACACATGCGGGACCTGCCCCGGAGCCACAGGTCTCGGGCAGGGTGCCCTGTGGGAGAGAGGGGCCTCAGAGGGGCGGAGCTGCACACTGACCTTGAGGACAGACACATGTCTCCCCAAGCAAAGACCTGCGCAGGAGAGCAGGGCACCCGGGGAGAGCAGGAAGCAGGGTGGCCTCGCAGGGCTCAGAAGGGGACAAACAAAGGTACCAGGAAGCACCCTCCCAAGGCTGGAGGAAACCGGCATGACCCCGTGTGCACCCACTGTCTTGGCAGGATTCCCTATAGCTCCCCTTCAGGCTCACGGGGTCCCAGTAAGGAAGAAAAGTCAGACACAAGGCAACTCTGCCTAGAAGTTCTTCTAGGTTGGTTGTAGCATCCAAACTTGCTATGTCTCCAGCAGCTTTGATATTGGTTACAAGCAACTGGTCTTCAATAAAGTTAAAATACCAAAGCATGTATACAATTCGTTCTTGTAAATAACAGTGCTCAAGGCGGCTGCTATAACTCACATGCTGTCTCCCTTGGGATGACACAGGGCACGGCAGGGAAGGGGGGCTCCAGGAGCTGGAGTGGCACAGGCCGCCTATCTTATCTTCATTGGGATACCAGGAATCAGTGAGCTTTCTACAAACGACTGCCACACTTTACCTCCCTGCAGTGCTTTATTTCACAGAGCCAGAGCGTGCACAGAACCTGGCACAATGCGCCTCGCCTTGTCCACCAGGTGCCGCAGCAGAAAACCTGCCCATGACCAATCCACGCTCACGAAGCCAGTAAACACTGGACATTCATCTCTGCCAGTCACGGTGCTGGGTACAGGCACTGAGCTGCAACAGGTGCCTTGCCCTCCCTGACGCAGAAGGTTGGCCACAGCTGCTACCAGGAGAACTGCACGTGCCAGAGCTAGGAAGGCAGGAGCAGAGCAGGCTCCGTTTTGACTCTCTTAGAACGCTCCTGAGATGCTCTAAGAGGACAGTGAGGGACAAGCAGTGACAACAGGTACGCCAGGCTGTGCTGAGGGGTGGGTACTCAGACCGCCTGGGCAGCCATGCCCCTCGGGGACATTGGGCAATGTCTGGAAACTGTTCAGATGGCCTGGACTTGGGGTACTACTGACACCTAGTGGGCAGAGGCCGGGGACATTGCTGGACACCTATAGTGCCTGGGATGGCCCCAAGTGTCAGCAACCATGAGCCAGAGAGGGAAGGGTGGGGAGGGATCTGGGAGGGGACACCTGACAAAGTCCACTCCAGGCTGTGGTAGCAAAGGTCTGTGGGCAGCCTTGGACAAAAGAGGCCAGATTACCCAGGAAGGCCCAAGACCTGGGAGGATTAAGGATGCAGGTGGGAGGACGCCTGCCAGAAGGGCCTCCCGGGCCGGGGCTAAAGTTCCACCTCCTGGAAGACCTGGGGACATGTGAGCATGGACCTCCAGGATGGCTAGAGAGGAGCAGTGCAGGGACAGGCTGCAAACAGCTGCTGCTGGTGATCTGGGGGGAGAGGGCGTGAAGCCAGGTGGAGTCTGAGAGGGTCCGGCCCCGGGGGCAGGTGGGAAGAGGGAGTCCATGCTAGTCCTTGGACCTCAGCCCTGGCATCTGGAGCAATAGAGAAAGAACAGAACATGGGGAGGTCTTGGTAGGTGCTCCCTTTGGAGACTGGAGACTCCCAGGCAGGGCCACGGTGCCTGGGCCCAAGCTCCTGGAGCCCTGAGGAATCCAGGCCACAGACTGAGACCCAGACAACAGAGGGAAAAGCCCGTCCGTCCCTCTGCGGCACAGCCATCTTTGTTTCCTGAGCCCTTATCACAGCGTTCAGTACAAACGTGCCTGTGCTCTGGCAGGACAGAGGTCATTCACTCTGAGGACGCACACAGTGCCTGGTGCCTGGCGGGTTCTTGGTGACTATTCGCTGAACAAACGAACACCAGGCGGAGGAAGAGGAATTCACTACAACAGGGAGAGCCAGTCAGCAGCGTGGCACGCAGGGAGAGTGGGGGTCCACAGTGTGAAATCCCCGAAAGAACCAGAAAGAGAAGCCGGGGAAAGCCTCCCTTGGCCTGAACGAGGAGGAGCAGGAGGAAGCCTTGGGAAGAAATGCTCTAGCAGAGTGGAGGAGATGCCAGCTGGCCACGTGGAGGGAGGGCAGGAGCAGGTGGCTCACCCAGGAAGCCTAGAGTGGCAGAGGGGACGGGGCGGGTGCTGATGAGCAGGAGCGGGCAACACCCCAGCCCAGTGCTGGGAAGACACTCCGAGACCCACAGCCCAGAGAGGCACGTGGTGCGCCTGGGGCCAAGGCCCTTCTCCAGTGCCCCCAGCTCCCCAGGAGTCCAGACTCACACACAGTCTGCTTTTGTTTGGGTTTTTGTTTTTTGAGACAGGGTCTTACTCTGCCACCCAGACTGGAGTTTAGTGGCTTGAGGATGACTCATGACAGCCTGGACTCAAGTGACCCTCCAACCTCAGCCTTCTGAGTAGTCAGGGCCACCAGCACTCACCACCACACCTGGCTAATTTTTGTGTTTTTATAGAGATGACATTTCACCATGTTGCCTGGGCTGGTTTCGAACTCCTGGGCTCCAGTGATCCACCTTCCTTGGCCTCCCAAAGTGCTGGGATTATAGGCGTGAGCCACCAAGCCTGGCCTTCACACACAGTCCGGAGCCCAAGGACATCCGTATCCGACATAGGCAAAACCGAGCTTTCTTCCTCCACAAGCCTCTCCTCCCACGGTTGCCCCAGGACAGCCAGCGGCCTTGCCTCCCACGGGTCACTCAGGCCCGGCCATGGGCTGGCCATGCCGCCTCTCGCCCCTCTCCCCAACCGCTCCTCCACCTCCACCAGTCCCACTGTGGTCAAGCTGCCATCTGGAGCCTGCTGACCTCCCAGCTCCACCTCTGCCTCTTCTCTGTCCTTGGCACAGTGACCTTGAAACTCTGACTCAGATCATTCCATTCCTGCAACGCCTCCCAACTCAGAGTCCATGGAATGTCCACCCATGGCCGGCAAGGCCTGCACCACCATCCCCAGCCACCTCCCTGTCCTGATCCTCCATTCTCTCTCTGCCTGGCTCCAGTTCCAGCTGTCCCTTAAAACCTCCAAGGATAAGAAGGATGGTGGCCATGGACGTTGGAATCCGCTATGAGAGAGTGTAAAAACTCGCCTGCCGAAAAAATTAACAAAAACAAAAAAAAACTCTGAGGGCACTCAGAATGCCCCAGGACTTTTGCACTTGTTTTCCTGACTAGAATGCTCTCCCCAGACATCTGAGGGTCCTCCTGCATGGAGTCAGGTTTCTGGTGAAAGGGCACTCTGCCCTGACCACCACCCGCTCTGTCCCTCCCCTTGCCTGCTGTGTCACTGGCAGTGCTATATATTCATTTGCCACTGAAGCACAGTAGATGCTCAATAAACATTTGAAGAATGTATGAATGAACCTCTTCAAGCTTCAGTCTCCAAAGAGGAAATTAACAGCATTTGCTGTGAAGGTTCATTGAAACACCACACGAAATGCACTGGGCACAACACCTGAGCATAAGTCCCGCCACTGCCAGCCAGCCTTCCACAGTAACTGTAGATAAAAATATTCAGGAGCGGCTGGGTGCAGTGGCTCACACGTGTAATCCCAGCACTTTGGGAGGCCAAGGTGGGCAGATCAACTGAGGTTGGAAGTTCAAGACCAGCCTGACCAACATGGATAAACCCTGTTGCTACTAAAAACACAAAATTAGCTGGACGTGGTGGGGCATGCCAGTAATTCCAGCTACTCAGGAGGCTGAGGCAGGAGAATCACTTGAACCTGAGAAGCAGAGGTTGCAGTGAGCCAAGACTGCACCACTGCACTCCAGCCTGGGCAACAAAAGCGAAACTCCATCTCAATATATATATTCAGGAGCCGGGCGCAGTGGTTCACACCTGTAATCCCAGCACTTTGGGAAGCCAAGGCAGGCAGATCACTTGAGGTCAGGAGTTCAAGACCAGCCTGGCCAACATGGTGAAACCCCATCCCACTAAAAATACAAAAATTAGTCAAGCATGGTGGAGTGTGCCTGTAATCCCAGCTACTTGGGAGGCTGAGGCAGGAGAATCACTTGAACCCGGGAGGCGGAGGCTGCAGTGGGTTGAGATCACACCACTGCACTCCAGTCTGGGCGTCAGAGCAAGACTCTCTCTCAAAAAATCACAGAAAAAAAAAGTAACAATCCAGCAATAAAAAATAATATATAAGGGCCAGGCACAGTGGCTCACACCTGTAATCCCAACACTTTGGGAGGCTAAGGCAGGAGGATCATGAGGGCAGGAGTACAAGATCAGCCTAACTAACGTAGTGAAACCCCATCTCTACTAAAAATACAAAAATTAGCCAGGCACAGTGTCGCATGCTTGTAGTCCCAGCTACTCAGGAGGCTGAGGCAGGAGAATCGCTTGAACCTGGGAGGCAGAGGATGTGGTGAGGCAAATCAAGCCACTGCTCTCCACCCTGGGCAAAGAGAGAAATTCCATCTCAAAGAAAAGAAAAAATACAGGCTGGGCACAGCGGCTCACGCCTGTAATCCCAGCACTTTGGGAGACCAAGGTGGTAGATCATGAGGTCAGGAGTTCAAGACCAGCCTGGCCAAGATGGTGAAATCTGTCTCTACTACAAATACAAAAATTAGCTGGCCATGGTGGTGGGCACCTATAATCCCAGCTACTGGGGAGGCTGAGGCAGAGAATTGCTTGAACCCGGAAGGCAGAGGTTGTAGTGAGCTGAGATCACACCACTGCACTTCACACCACTTCACTCCACCCCGGGCTACAAAGCAAGACTCTGTCTCAAAAAAAAAGAAACAATATAGCTACGTGGCACATACACTGTATTAGGTATGATAAGTAATCTAGGGATGATGTAGCATATATATGTGAGGGTAGGCATAGGTTTGACTCAAATACGTCATTTTCTATCAGGGACCCAAGCAGCCGCCGATTTAGTATCCATGGGGTCCTGGAACCAATCCCCGTAGATACCCAGGGACTGATAACTATTAAGTTATTTAACTGCTTCCCTAGTTGTGGCCTGTTGGCTTGTTTTTGGTTTTGATTTTTGAGACAGGGTCTCACTCTGTCGCCCAGGCTGGAGTGCAGAGGCACGATCTCCGTTCACCACAACATCTGCCTCCCAGGTTCAAGCAATTCTCCTACCTCAGCCAACAGACCCAGTAGCTGGGACAACAGGTGCACACCACCACACACAGCTAATTTTTGAATTTTTTGTAGAGGTGGGGTTTTGCTCAGAATGGTCTTGAACTCCTGGGCTCAACTGATCCGCCTCTCAGGCTTCCGGCATCGTGGAGCTGGGCCTTGCCATCCCGCTCCGGATGCCCCCGGATATGCTCCCCTGCAGCAGCCCACTGAACAACATGTTCCCGGATCTTTTCTCCTTTTGAAACCACTTTGAAGAGCTCTCTCTCTCTCCCACTAATGACCACAAACTGTTCCAGTGAAAAACTTTCTCAAAATGAGACTAATCAAAAGTTTATGACAAAAAAAAAAACCTATATGCCAAACACAGACACACGCTGTCTGTCTTCCAAATCTTACTGCATCTTTTTTTTTTTCTTTTTTTTGAAATGGAGTTTTGCTCTTGTCACCCAGGCTGGAGTGCAGTGGCACAATCTCAGCTCACTGCAACCTCCGCCCCCCGGGTTCAAGTGATTCTCCTGCCTCAGCCTCCCAAGTAGCTGGGATTACAGGCATGTGACACCACATCTGACTACATTTTTGTACTTTTAGAAGAGACAGAATTTCACCATGTTGGCCAGGCTGGTCTCGAACTCTGAACCTCAGGTGATCTGCCTGCCTCAGCCTCCCAAAGTGCTGGTGTGAGCCACCGTGCCCGGCCAAATCTTACTGCATCTTAACCACTCTGGCATTCATGAACCACCGAAAACCTTCACACTGAACTGCACAAAAACACAGTGCTGGCTGGGCCAGCAGGAAGTGACCCGAGGGGGCTTGTGCATAGACATTCAGCCAGCCAACCCCCCAGGGCTGGGAGACCCACTGGCCTGCAAGTCAGAGGGCGGGGACCCCCTTCAGCTGTGAGAGCCCAGTGTCTTCCCTGGAGAAGGCCTATGGACAGGAAAGAGCGTGGCACACCCAACACCCCAAGAGTGAGGCCCACAATGTCTTCCAACAGGGATCTTCAGTTTTTTTTTCTTTTTTGAGATGGAATCTTGCTCTGTTGCCCAGGCTAGAGTGCAGTGGCGCGATCTCAGCTCACTGCAACCTCCACCTCCTGGGTTCAAGTGATTTTCCTGCCTCAGCCTCCCGAGTAGCTGGGATTACAAGTGTGCGCCATCACGCCCAGCTAATTTTTGTATTTTTAGTAGAAACAGCATTCACCATGTTGGTCAGGCTGGTCTTGAACTCCTGACCTCGTGATCCCCAGCCCCCCACCCCCACCTCGGCCTCCCAAAGTACTGGGATTACCACACCTGGCCTTTCTGCTTTTTAAATGCTCTGGCCTCACTTCCTGTAGCTGCCATAATAAATGACCACCAACTTAGGAGCTGAAAACAACAGAAATCCCCAATCAGTTACCACTGGGCCAAATCAAGGTGTCGGCCGCGTTGTGCTTCCACCAGAGCCTTTGGGGGAAACTCCGTTTTTTGCTTCTTCCAGCTTCTGGTGGGCCTGGCCTTCCTGGGTTTGTGTCTTAGTCACTCCAGCCTCTGCCTCCACGGTCACAACAGACACTCCTGTGTGTCAACATCCCTGTGCCGCCCCATGATAATGTCTTGTTAACAGGACGCGCACAGTGGCATTTAGGGCCCATCCAGATAACTGGGACCATCTCCTCAGCTCAAGCTCCTTGACTTCATCACATATGCAAAGAGCCTTGTGTATGCGCCATATAAGACTTTAGGCCAGCCGTGGTGGCTCACACCTGTGATCCCAGCACTTTGGGAAGCCAAGGCGGGCCGATCACCTGAGGTCAGGAAATCAAGATCAGCCTGGCCAACAGAGCGAAACCCCATCTCTACTAAAAATAGCAAAATTAGCTGGGCATGGTGGTGTGTGCCTGTAATCCCAGCTACTAGGGAGGCTGAGGCAGGAGGATTACTTGAACCTGAGAGGTGGAGGTTGCAGTGGGCCAAGATTCTGCCACTGCACTCCAGCCTGGGCAACAGAGCAAGATTCAGTCTCAAAAAAAAAAAAAGAAAAAGAAAAAGAGAACCTCACAGTATGTGAACGTCTTTACAGGGCCATTTTTCAGCCTCCAAGCACCCTCTTCACCCTTCGCCACCTCATATTTATGGCATGCTAAATACGCCTGGGTGTCCGCAGGCCAGGCAGTGGCAGGGAACGACCAGGAGGCCAAGCATGGCAGCTGCAGCCCTGGCTACAGGGGCCCATGTCAGGAGGTGGGGCCAGCGAGGGACGGTGTGGGTGAGTGCAGGTGCTCCCCAGCCCAGCCAAGGCTTCTCAGTAGGAAGGGGTGTCCGGGAGGCCCGTGTTTGGCTACACCAAGCTGTCCAGTCTCAGCCCCTCCTCTGTGGGCCGGCAGCCCATCCATCCCCCAAGCGTGTCCAGCGTGTATTCTTTGGAATGCACTGTCTTTGACATGAGCAGGCCGGCCCCTACCCACTTCTCTCACCAGATGGAGAAAAATCTCGTCATAAACTAAATGAAAAACACGTCCTGTTCTGCCCTGGGATCAAGGGGTCACCTTAAATGAAAGCTGCCTGGAGCAATGTGCTGCCAGCACTGATCTTGCCTTACTCTGCAGGTTAGCCTCAGGGGTGCACAGAGCACTCAGGTCTCTGAATCAGCAAGCCCAGCCCACCCCGCTGAGCCCAGGACCACCAGCGCCCCCAGCAGGATCCATGGGAAGCAGCCCCGGAAGCACCCCAGAGACAGCCTTGGGAGAACAGACCAGGAACCCCAAGAGCTTTACCCCACAGCCTGGGGGTGCGGGGAGCATCTCAGAAAGGCTGCAGAAAGAGCTGACCGCCCTCCTCTCCCACACTTTCCTCAAAAGGCCCAGAGCCCACTTCCCACGCAGTCCACCCACCCCTTGGTGCTGGTGCTCGGGCACCCAAACATCCCCTGCCACGCTAGCTGCTTGTTTTCAACTCATGTCGGCTTGTTCCTGCTACCCAGCTCACCTGGGTCTGAGGTGTGCAGGCCATTTTGCAGGAAGTCTCACGTGGGAAAAATAATCATGTTTATGGAACACACGAGGAGTGAGGGATTCACAAGCAAATGGCTTTACTGTGTGACATGGCAGAGAGGGAAGGGAGCCCCTACTTCCTGGGCAGCCTACTTCATGAATGAGAAGGCCACCAGATTGCTGGGCACGTGTGACCAATGTCAGCCCCACACACTGGGAGGGCCACCCCTGCAGTCCTGGACCATCCTGACACCCGCCTGGGCAGCCCGATGGTTGCTGGACCCCCAAGGCGAGAGGGCAGGAAGCACCTAGTCCTCCACACCAGCCAGTGACAGACACAGGAGGGAAGGGCAGAGCTATCTGTCTGTCTGTCTGGCCAGCCAGCAGCAGCAGCCACAATCCCCTGCGTGGGGCTCACCCAGCAGCGATACTCCCATCTAGACAGTGTCAGGCACAATAGCACTTACCACATTCCAGTAGAGTGGATTGAAGGCGATGGTGAGTAGGGCAGCCACAAAGCCAGGATCCAGGGGGTCCACGTAGCCCAGGAACCAGGTCATAACGCAGAAGTCTGCCTGCAGGGACAGAGCCAGCGTCAGCACCGCCCAGACACAACAGGGCCTGTGAGCCCCCAGGAGTTGAGACAAAGTTACCCTCTGGGAACACGCCAGGAGGCCTGGGAACATCCAAGTCCAACAAAGGTTACTGCAGTGCAGTCTCAGAAAAAGTAAAGAGCTGAGACCTAATCAGCTGCCATGCCCTGTCGGGAGGGCGGCCGCCAAAGTGGGCCTGGATGCAGAATGAGGAAATCAGCACCTCTGAAGATGGGTGCCCGGCACCCCGAAGGGAAGTGACATCAACCCTGGTGTGACCAAGACCCTCTGGGATGAGGGTTCTCAGGAGCCCCAGAGAAAACCCAAGCAGCTGAAATAAAGGTAAAGAAATGCTCGACCTCACTAGGAATCAGGTAAAAGCAAATTAAAACAATAATGGTGTGCCTCTGCTCACCCACACCCAACAGGGGACCACCTTTTTTTTTTTTTTTTTGGTGGGGGGACAGAGTCTCTCTCTGTCCCAAGGTGGAGTGCAGAGGTGCGATTTTGGGTCACGGCCACAGTAAATTCCTTCAAAGAGCGCTTTGATCTCCCACATTCTGGGGAAGGGGTGGGGAGGAGATGGTCTTCTGCCCGGGTCATCCTGGGCAGGGGGTGAGCCCAGCCTCTACTCCAATCCTTGCTTCCCCAAAAGCCAGCCTCCTGACATAACTCTGCCTGCTACCAGGCCGCCTGCAAGGTGTGACCACGGGATGTCACTGAGCGCCTCAGATGTCTGTCAGTATAAAGCCATCTTCCACTACAGCCTGGCATCATTCCCATGTGTGGCCTCCCCACCTGATCCACCTGCATGCCTGAAGTGGAAACTTCATCTCACTACAGGGCCAAGGGCAGAGCTAAGCAGATATTTAACGCTCTAGGCCGGGTGCAGTGGCTCACACCTGTAAACCTACTTTAGGAGGCCAAGGTGGGTGGATCACCTGAGGTCAGGAGTTAGAGACCAGCCTGGCCAACACAGCGAAACCCTGTCTCTACTAAAAACACAAAAATTAGCCAGGTGTGGTGGTGGGCACCTGTGATCCCAGCTACTCAGGAGTCTGAGGCAGGAGAATCATTTGACCCGGAGAGGCAGAGGTTTCGGCAAGCTGAGATCACACCGCTGCATGCCACTGGGCGACAGAGCAACACTTTGTCTCAAAACAAAAAAACAAACAAACAAAATGCTGCAATGCAGGGGCCTCCTGAGGGATGAATGAGCAGACTGTAGGACCAAAGGAGCACTGCTCCTGGAATCAGTAGGCGAAATGCTGAGTGGGAGAGTGGCCGCGGCAGCAGGGGTGGGCATCAGTAAGCAAATAACTAAGAAAAGCCACTCTGCAGGCTGGGGGCAGCGCTTCATGCCTGTAATTCCAGCACTTTGGGAGGCCGAGACGGTGCGGGGTGGAGTGGGGGGGATGATCACCTGAGGTCAGGAGTTCGAGACCAGCCTGACCAACATGGTGAGAAACCCTGTCTCTACTAAAACTACAAAATTAGCCAAGCATGGTGGTGCATGCCTGTAATCCCAGCTACTCGGGAGGCCGAGGTAGGAGAATTGCTTGAACCCAGGAGGCGGAGGTTTTTGGTGCAGGGAAGGGGGGGGGAGGGGAGGCCTGTGGTGCAGCCCCGAAGCTTCTAGAACCTGGGACTAAACCTGAGGTCTGCCCTTCTCTTCAGTTTGATGATAATACCTATTAAGCACCTGATTCCAAGGCCCTGTCCCTTGACAGGGTGTGGGGAAGGTGGAAAGCTGGCTCAGGGAAGGATCCTGGCTTTGGTCATGCCTGGCACTTCGAAGTGCACTGACGGTGAGTTACCTACATGGGCACAGCAGACCATATGAGTGGGCCAGCTGCCAGGCTGCACCCATCCCTCCCCTCTCCCCATTCCCCATTCAGCCCCAGCCAAAACCTGGCCTCACCCCACCCCTCTTTGTCTCATTCCCATTACCAATCCTCCCATGTCCCATCTGTCATTCTGCCTCTTACACAGTCACCTAATCCACTCCCTTCCCCAACCCTGGCTTTGCAGGTGGCTCCCCAGGACACAACGAAAGACCTCAGTTGCCTCCTGCCTTTGGACTTCCCCCAGAGCCCTCCCCACGGACCCTTACCTACAGCCCAGCATGCTGTTAGTCAAGCCAAAGAGGAGAAAGGGCAGAGTTTGAGTCACAGAGCAGAGTCCCACTTGGCTGGGGAGGGGAAAGCAGGAAAGGCCTGGGGGACACTGAGCCTGGCGGGAAGGGACACAAGGGCATTTTCCAGAGCCAGGAAAAACTTCCCATATTGCTGGCACCTAAAAGAGGTGCATTTTCCTGAGAGTAAATGATCACAACTTCCCCACTGGGCCCTGGGGCTGCTGCCTCCCATAAGGAATTCAATTCAATGTTAGTCAATTCAATGTTAGTTGTCACCAAATGCTGAGCTCCACTAAGGAGGACCTCACTCCAGCAGGGGCTAAGAAAACACAGGACGTGAGGCCAGGCGCGGTGGTTCACGCCTGTAATCCCAGCACTTTGGGAGGCCAAGGCGGGTGGATCACCCGAGGTCAGGAGTTCAAGGCCAACCTGAACAACATGGAGAAACTCCATCTTTACTAAAAATTAAAAAAAATTAAAAATTAGCCAGGCATGGTGGCAGGCTCCCGTAGTCCCAGCTACTCAGGAGGCTGAGGCAGGAGAATCACTTGAACCCAGGAGGCAGAGGTTGCAGTGAGCCGAGATTGCACCATTGCACTGCAGCCTGGGCAACAAGAGTGAAACTCTGTCTCAAAACACAGGATCCGGCAGTGAGCAGAGACCTTATCTCTGGCCATCCTCTCGACCACCCTAAAAGTAAAGCCCAGTTGTCAGCCTACTTTCCAGATAAGAGAGCAAAGCCTCCGGAGCCCAGACAGTGACGAGCAGAGCCAGCCTGAGCAAGACCCGCCCTACTAGACAGAAAGCCCCATGAAAAAGGGACAAGGATAAAAGTGAGTGCTTCCGGGTCTTGAAACCCAAGGAGACTAGAAAGAGAGCAAAAAATATGCTTTTTTCACCTTTTGTGGGAGCCAAGATGCAGGAGGGAAACTAAGGCACTGAAAGATTAAGCAACTAACACTGGCTGAACCCAGCGGCAGTTGACATCCACCTAAGTGTCCTGATAAGGGCTGAGCCGGTCAAAGCTGGAACATGCCCTGAACTCCCCCACCACCCCCTGCACCCCATCCTCTTCCCCAGCCTCTGTCCCTCCTGCACCCAGGTCCCAGTGTCCTCAGGTCAGCCCTTCTCAGGAGAGTGGTGGTGTCCATCCAGTCACCTCAGTCACCTTGAGGCAGATTTGTGCTGCCCAGAGAAACACCTGCTTCACTGGAAAGAATGACTAATGGTTCCGAGTGGAATTCTAGGAAGCAGAGGGAAGCCCCTCCCAGTTCCCAGCTCCCGCTCCCCACTCAGAAACATGAAGGTCCCTTTCTGATAGCTGTCATTTCCAAAATTCCCTCCCTCCTGAAACAGGATCAGCAAAAAATCCAGGTCAGATGTGAGCAGAGCAGGAGACTCCCAGGTCCCACATCCGGGTTCTGTCTCCTGGTATCAGAGGCTCCTCTGATGCTGTCTGCTGCACACCTGTGACCAAGGGGAGGTCTCCCATCCACTCCCAGCCCCAGCCTTATTCATATAGCAAAGGCCCTGACTTTCCAATACCCAGTAATTCTAATGGAATCCCCCTTCAAGGCTCCAGACTGCAGAGGCCTCGGAATCTGACTAACGGAGAGGAGCTACCCACCACGGCCAGGAGGTCCGCTGAGCTGCAGAATAACTCGTGTCCCACGAGTCACTGATGAATGGCCTCAGCTGTTAACACCCCAAAGCGTGGGTAAGGAAGTGGCCTATGGAAGGAATTCACTCCACCGAGGGGTGCAGGGTTCTCAGGAGCATGCTCTGTGGTGAGGGAATGACCTGCAGCAGGTCAACACGTCACATTGTGACACATGGACAAACAGCAGGCCGGGACAGGCAAAGTCACATCGATCCCAGGCCACACACCACACATGACAAAGGGCGGGAGAATGGGTGGGAGCTGCCAGGAGAGGGAATGGGGTCCTCCTGGGACCAATCACCCCTGCAGAATCTGCCTGCATGGCCGCAGCCCCTACCACCCCAGAGTGCCCTCATGCCTAGTCACCATAAGCTGACTCAGGCAATGTTTATTTAGGGCAACTTTGGGTTAGAGCCCTGTGCCTGGCACAAAGACATAAGGATGAGTGTGTCAGAGTCTGTTTCCTCTAAGAAGTTTATCTCTGGGCCGGGTGTGGTGGCTCTCGCCTGTAATCCCAGCACTTTGGGAGGCCGAGGTAGGCAGATCACGAGGTCAGGAGTTCGAGACCAGCCTGGCCAACATTGTGAAACCCTATCTCTACTAAAATACAAAAATTAGCTGGGTATGCTGTCGCACGCCTGTAGTCCCAGCTACTTGGGAGGCTGAGGCAAGAGAATCGCTTAAAACTGGAAAGCAGAGGTTTCAGTGAGACAAGATTGTATCATGGCACTGCAGCCTGGCGACAGAGCAAGACTCTGTCTCAAAAAAAGAAAAATTTTCAAAAATTAGCTGGGCATGGTGGTGCATGCCTGTAATCCCAGCTACTTGGGAGGTTGAGGCAGAAGAATCACCTGAACCAGGAGGCGGAGGTTGCAGTGAGCCGAGATCGTGCCACTGCACTCCAGCCAGAGCAACAGAGCGAGACTCCACCTCAAAAAAAAAAGTTTATTCTCTGATCCGGTGAGGTGGTATGCACTTTGGGAGGCCGAGGCAGGTGGATCACCTGAGGTCAGGAGTTCAAGACCAGCCTGGCCAATGTGGTGAAACCCGTCTCCACTAAACATACAAAAATTAACTGGGTGTGGTGGTGCACGCCTGTAATCCCAGCTACTCAGGAGGTTGAGGCAAGAGAATGGCTTGAACCTGGGAGGCGGAGGTTGCAATGAGCCGAGGTCACGCCTCTGCACTCCAGCCTGGATGACAGAGTGAGACTCCATCTCAGAAACAAACAAAACAGCAACAACAAGAAGTGAGGTGAGGAATGAAGCAAAAGCTGACACAATTAAAGGGTGGAAAAGACACATCCACAGTTCTTAGGGCCCTCCACAGTCCTCAGTGACTGATAGAAAACGCAGGTGGAAAATCGGTGAGGATGCAGCTGACCTGAACAGCGCCATCCAGCGGCCGGACCTGACCACAGCACATGCCAACCTTGGGAACAGCCTGAAATCTCTTGCTTGGTATCAGCAAGACAGACCACACTCGGCGCCGTCAAGAAAACCTTAAATTTAAACCAATAGAAAGCATGCACAGTATACTCCCAAACCACCGCAGAATTAAACTCGAAATCAGTCACAGACAGCGATCGTGGAAGACATGCACGAGAGGGCCACACGGGAAGTCTGGGGAAATCTAGAAACATTCTGAACTGAATGAAAATGAGAATGGAACACATGAGATCTGTGGGGCCCGGCTAAAGAAGGGCTTCTATTAGTAAGAAGAAAAGTCCCAGGTCGGGAATATAAGCTTTGCCCTTAAGAAATTAGAGAAAGAGGAAGAAATTAAACCCAAAGCAGGCAGGACAAAAAAAAATTAAAGATAAGCAAAAATCAATCAAATGAAAACAGGAAAACAATAGAGAGAAAAAAAATCACACCCAACGCTGGTTCTCTGGGGAAAAACTTTTTCCCAATACTGTTGAGAAACCTCTAGCCAGCCTGACCAAGAAAAAAAGAGAGAAGACACAAAATGTAAGTATCAGAATAAGAGAGGGGACTTCCCTACTGACTTTGCAAACACTAAAGTGATAATAAGGGAATACTATTAATAACACAAATTAGATGAAATGAACTAATCCTTGCAAGACACAAACTGCCAAAATTCATTCAAGAAATAATCCTTTATCTTTTACAGGAATTGAATTCATAGCTAAAAACCTAACAAAAGAAAGCCTTGAGCCCAGATGGTTTCCCTAGATGAATTCTACCAAACATTTAAGGAAAAAATAGTTCCCGCTGGGTACAGAGGCTCAGGCCTGTCATCTCAGCACTTTGGGAGGCCGAGGGGGCAGATCACAAGGTCAGGAGATCAAGACCATCCTGGCTAACACAGTAAAACCCCATTTTTACTAAAAACACAAAAAAATTAGCCAGGCGTGGTGGCACAAGCCTGTAGTCCCAGCTACTAGGGAGGCTGAGGCAGGAGAATCACTTGAATCCAGGAGGCAGAGGTTGCACTGAGCCGAGATTACGCCTCTACACTCCAGACAGGGTGACAGAGCGAGACTCTGCCTCAAAAAAAAAAAAAAAAGAAAAAAAAATCCCAGTTTCACACAATCTCTTCCAGAATATGGAAGAGGGAGGCAGCACCTCCCAACTCATTGTATTACCCTAACACTAAAACCAGGCCAAATCCCAGCAGTTTGGGAGGCCAAGGCAGGGGGATCACTTAAGGTCAGGAGTTTGAGACCAGCTTGACCAACATGGTAAAACCCTGTTGCTACTAAAAATATAAAAACAAACAAACAAACAACAACAAAAAAAAAAAAAAAAAACAGGCATGGTGGCAGGCACACCTGCCCAGCTACTTGGGAGGCTGAGGCGAAACTGCTTGAACTTGGGAGGCAGAGGTTTTGGTGAGGTGATATCATGCCACTGCACTCCTGACAGCACGCCTGAGCGACAGAGTAAGACTCTGTCTCAAAATAAATTAATTAAATCAAATAAAACCAGACAAAGAAAAAAATCCTAAAAAAATTAAAGCTAATCAAATCCAACAATATACACAAAGGATAATATGTCAGGACCAGGCAGGGATCACCCCAGGAATCCAGAGCTGGTTCAACATTCAAAACATCAACGTAATTCATGCTTACAGCGTAATAAGGAAAAACAGTGTCATCTCAGCAGAGGCCGGGGAAACAGGCTCCGAGAGTTTCCGTCATTTGCCCGAGGTTTTCATGAGCAGCCACGGAACCTCTCAACCGTGCTCTGTCTTGACCAATGCCAAAATGTATGGCCTTGAAAACACCACAGAGTAAGTCATCTAGTGTAGCAGCCTAATGTTTATTCCAAGTAAAGTAATACAATTAAAAGATTTTCAGGGCCAGGCATGGTGGCTCACGCCTATAATCCTGGCACTTTGGGAGGCCGAGGCGGGCAGATCACGAGGTGAAGAGATCAAGACCATCCTGGCCAACATGGTGAAACCGTATTTCTACTAAAAATACAAAAAGTACCTGGGTGTGGCGGTGCACACCTGTAGTCCCAGCTACTCGAGAGGCTGAGGCAGAAGAATCCCTTGAACCCGGGAAGCAGAGATTGCAGTGAGCTGAGATCACACCATTGCACTCCAGCCTGGGCAACAGAGCCAGAGTCCATTTCAAAAAAAAAAATTTTTTTTTGGAAACGATTTTGTATAGAGGCAAATGTCTTTTCCTGAAAGGCAGTCAAGATAGCCCGCATCTGCCATCAGGGTTTGCTTCCAGCGCCCCTATTACACACAGGGACCTGTGTCCCCTGTCCCAGGACTCTCAGCCTCCTAATACAGGCCGTCTTGAAGACCGGTCTTCAAGACCACTCGACACTTAATAAAGCTTCTCTACATCCCTCATCTTATTCTGGTCTTTACCATAACCCCCTTACTGTCCCCATTCTTCTTGACACCAACACCAGGCTGGAGACATCATCACTCTTCTGCGCTGGTGAGCAGGTGAGTCTCTATGGAAAAGGGACCTGATACCTGGGCATGTGCCCTTGTTCTGAGGACCTCAGTATGCTCTGCCAGCCTGGGTGCCTGTACCCTTAGGCCCTACTAGAACCATCTTCTGAATCCTGAAGGTGCTACTCCCTGTCACAGCAAGTAGCAGACCCTGCTCCCGTCCACCTGCTGGCCCATTGCCTTCAGGCAGCTGCTCAGCTGAAGAGCAAGGCTCCAGAATCCCATGGCAGGAGGGCAAAAAGGAGCAAAAGGGCCTCAGTCAATGAGGCTGCAGCAGGCACACTCCTCACCCCAACTTTTTTTTTGTTTGGTTTTTTTTTTTTTTTTGAGGTGGAGTCTCACTCTTTAGCCCAGGCTGGAGTGCAGTGGCTTGATCTCAGCTCACTGCAACCTCCACCTCCTGTGTCCCAGTTCAAGCAATTCTCCTATCTCAGCCTCCCAAGCAGCTGAGATTACAGGCACAAGCCACCATGCCCAGATAATTTTTCTGTTTTTTTAGTAGAGACTGGAATTCACCTTGTTGGCCAGTCTGGTCTTGAACTCCTGACTTCATGATCCACCCGCCTTGGCCTCCCAAAGTGCTGGGATTACAGGCGTGAGCCACCGCGCCCGGACTTTTTTTTCTTTTTTTTTTAATTAAAAAAACCAAGATTCTGTACCTGCTGAAGCAGGCCCAGAAAAGAGCTGGTGGAGGGCCTGGTACCCAGAGCGGCACTGTTCGGTGTGATGTGGCAGCCACTGGTCACAGGCAGTGCCACAAGCTTGGAGTGTCACAGGATTAAATATTTCCGATATATATTTTTGATAAAAATAAAATATATTGTTAAAATTATTTTTGCCGGGCGCGGTGGCTCACGCCTGTAATCCCAGCACTTTGGGAGGCCGAGGCGGGTGGATCACGAGGTCAAGAGATCAAGACCATCCTGGTCAACGTGCTGAAACCCCCTCTCTATTAAAAATACAAAATATTAGCTGGGCATGGTGGCGCGTGCCTGTAATCCCAGATACTCAGGAGGCTGAGGCAGGAGAATTGCTTGAACCCAGGAGGCGGAGGTTGTGGTGAGCCGAGATCGCACCATTGCACTCCAGCCTGGGTAACGAGTGAAACTTCGTCTCAAAAAAAAAAAAAAAAATTATTTTTTCTATTTCTTTGCTATATTCCATTTCTTCTTACTAGGTTAATTTGGCTATGCATGTGGCACATGATGTTGCTACCAGACAGCACAGGGCTAGCACCTGAGATCCTGCAGCTCAGATGCCCACGGAGTGAAGAAAAACCTGGCAATTCTCTCAGGCCAAGGACTGATATATTTTAAAACCGAGATTTCTACTGAGGAGGGAGGACAACTAACATATAAGTAAATACATAATGTTGTATGTTTCTTTCTTTCTTTTTTTTTTTAAGAAAAATCCCTTGGCAACAGGAAGCTTAACTGCACCAACAAGGACAGCAGAAGAAAACAGATTGTTAGCCAATGAGGGTCACCCTGACCCAAACCTAGCCCCAGCCCTCTCCAGCTGCACAGCTCAGGGAGAAAGAAGAACGAGCAGAAAAGCCCACCCCTCACACCCAGTTAATCTCCCCTGCCCACTGGCAGGCCCCTAGCTGGGTCTGCAATGGGACACTGCCCCCTCACATCCTGTGCCCCTTCTACATGGCTCCCCACCCTTCTCCTGAGGGCAGTCCCTAGGGGTAATCATGACCTTCCATCTAGATCTGAGGGTTATCAGAGATAGATTCACTTCATGAGAACGCCGGAGCTGTAGGGGTACCTATGCCCATCACTCCTCTGACTGCATCTTGTAATTCAATGAACAGTTTACTAAAGTAATAGTCTTCTTCCTGTCCTCTGCTGAGGACCCATCTGGTCAACCCTTCGCTCCCTCAGGGCCAGGCTGCTTACCCTGGAGGGCTTCGAACCTGCCTCCCTCCACTGGGAATCTTGCCCCCTGACTGACCCTTCAGCTCTCAGATCCCACCCAGGTCCTTCCTGGGAAGGAAAACAGGGAAACAGGCTCTTGCGAATTTCAATCCAACCTCCCCATCAGCTACTCTTCAAACCACTAACAAGTGTTAGGACCTTCAGAGAACTCTCTGCCTTTCCAGGCCTACCATCCCCCTCCCTAGAATGAAAGCTCAGTGGCAGAAGAGCCCTTCACCTTCTGAATGACTTTAGGCCCTCAGCAGTCCCTGAATAAATACTGGCTGAATCAGTGAGTGAATAAATGCACATGTGAGTAAGGAATGAAGGGAGGGAAGGACTGGATTAGAGGCTGCTTGGGGCAGAGATGTGCCTTACAGGTTCCACGAAGAGTGGGTGATGAAAAAGGTGAAAGGGGCAAAGAGGAAGCTTTGACAGAAGGGAGAATGCGAGAGAGGTTGGAAATCGGAATCCATTAGAACTGGGAGCCTCGGGAGATGCCAGGACAGGCACTCTCTGACACACTTAGAACTCAGTAGAGGGCAGCCTCAGCAGGCGAATCAGTCCCACCCATCCTGGCCCCGAAAGGGGTGGGTGGTGGTGTGCAGTCTGCTTAGCCCCGGCTGGGAGAGAGCCAGGGTCCCCACCACTCTCATGGTGGGCAAAGCTGGCCTCCTGACCCTGGGGGATAGACGGGAGCAGGGGCCACACGACACACTCCCAAACATATAATCGGCCCCCTTCACCCTCGCCCACGCTCGTCACACACAGCCTCGGTCATACACACTCACACTCCCGCACACTCAGACCACCACGTAATTTCAGTGAGACATACACAATCCCAAAGACTCACGCACAATCTCTGAGACCCACACAATCTCAGGGCCACACACAGGCACACACCCAGACGAACTCAGGAACGCCCCTCTCTGATACACGCAACCTGAGGTTTACACGCGCGCGTATACACACACACACACACAGCTGGCGCTCCCGCTAGCGGCGCCCCGCCCCTACCACGCCACGCCCACCTCCCCGCCCCCGTTGCCTGGGAACTGGCAGCCCCGCCCCCCCCGCCCCACCCCGGCGTTGAAGGCGCCGCAAGCCTTCACGCCCAGCGGGCCTTCCAGATCCCTCTCCCACTTTCCGCCGCAGTCCGGTGCAGTTAGTACCTGTCTGAAATCAATATTGCCGAGGCCTCCGCAGCAGTCAGTCCCCGCCACCGAGCTGCTCGTAGGCTCGGATCCCTGGTCCCCAGATCCCTTCATCCGGGGGCCGCCTCAGGAGGGACCTAGCGCCCCCCCTCCTCCCCCCCCCTCCCGCGCAGCCACGCGCTCCCGGAACCGGCCCTAACACGCCGGGAAAGTGCCACCCGCCCGGCCGCTTCCCCGGTGACCCCAACTTATCTCGGCCTTCTGGGAAATGTAGTTCCACTTCACCTCGAAGAGCCTCTTTATCTGGGAGCTTGCGACAGCGTCTAGAGGAACCGAGAACTACAAGTCCCAGTGTCGTTCGCGGCAGAGCCGGCCGGTTCTGCGGCAGCCACGCGGCAGTATCCCCTTGGATCCTGCCTCCCGCCCTGTGCCTTTGATCGCTGGCTGCTGCACCCGACCCTCCAACTGACCTAGCGTCCCTGTCCTAGGCTGGCGGCGGTGGGGCTAGAGGCCGGCGGCAGCTGGTCGTAGCTATAAGTAGCTTCCCGCGCAGCCTCCTGTGGACTTGGACTTTGGCCGGGGCCCCCCGCCCCCTTCTGAAATTCGCTTTACTCTGGAGGTGGTGCGGGACGAACACTGCCTGGAGCCTCCCGCCCCCGCGGCGCTCAGGATCTTTAGCTCCACCAAAGACCCCTCCTCCACTCAATTTTTCCTTCATTCATTCTCTCATTCACTCTCGAGTATTTGCTTAACAAGTCTGTGCGCTGAAGGTAACTGTAGGGAACAACACAGAGTCCCCCGCCCTTGCTGCCTCCTGACTGAGATAAAAGACAAACCATAAATAAAGGGTTATAATTTGGATGAGTACTGTGATGGAAAAATGGGATTGGCTATAATGGTAGGGAGGGATGCTGCCTTAGAATGAGCAGGGGAGGTGCCAGACGTGCCAAGTGTGAGGGCAGGGCAGACAAGGAAGACGGATGATTTGTGCAAAGGCCTGGAGACAGGACAGGGGTCCCTCAGGAACGGAGAAAAGACCGGTGAGCCGTGGAGTACTGATGGAGAGGGCCAAATAGGAGGGAAACGTTTAGATAACTGGGTCCCAGAAGAACCCCTTTTGTAGGCCGGGTGCAGTGGCTCACGCCTGTAATCCCAGCACTTTGAGAGGCAGAGGCAGGCGGATCACCTGAGGTTGGGAGTTGGAGATCAGCCTGACCAACATAGAGAAACCCTGTCTCAACTAAAAATACAAAATCAGCGGGGGGTGGTGGGGCATGCCTGTAATCTCAGCTACTCCTGAAGCTGAGGCAGAAGAATTGCTTGAACCCTGGAGGCATAAGTTGCCCCGAGCCCCGAGATCCTGCCACTGAACTGCAGCCTCTCAACAAGAAACTCTGTCTCAAAAAAGAAAAAAAAAAAAACATTCTTTGTAGCCAGGTGTTATATTATATGGGGAAATAGACTGAGATGTTCCAAAATTTGCTCGGTCACCCAGCCTGCTGGGGCCCAGGCAGGACTTCTGCAAAGGCAGTTCCTTCCTGCTCCAAGTAGCCCATTTCTCTCCACCTTGGCCCACAGCTCCTACCAGTATTGAGCATTTACTGAGCACAGGCTGAGTTATAGGTAGTCCCAATCTTCACAACATCGCTAGGATAGGGCAGGCCAGCCAAGGCAACAGGAAAGACACTGGCTTTCCTGACACTGGCTTTACTAGCTCTGTGACTGAGCCCTCCTTCATTTTCCTCAAAAGGGAAATACATGTTGATAAAACTCATTACCCAGGAACTGGCCTGTGGGAAGTGCTCAGGAAGCACTGGCCATTGGCGGGGCTTGGGACACAGGCTCAGGGCTGGTTCTGACTTAGCACTGTTGTTTTGTTTTGTTTTGTTTTGTTTTGTTTTGAGACGGAGTTTCGCTGTTGTTACCCAGACTGGAGTGCAATGGCATGATCTCGGCTCACCGCAACCTCCGCCTTCTGGGTTCAAGCAATTCTCCTGCCTCGGCCTCCTGAGTAGTTGGGACTACAGGCACGCACCACCACGCCCAGCTAATTTTTGTATTTTTAGTAGAGACGGGGTTTGACCTTTTTGACCAGGATGGTCTCAATCTCTTGACCTCGTGATCCACCCGCCTCGGCCTCCCAAAGTGCTGGGATTATAGACGTGAGCCACCGCACCCGGCCAGCACTGTTGCTAATGAGTGTCAGGAGCCTTTCCCTGCTCAGTGTCCAGGCAGAGCTGCTAGAGGCAGAGCCATTTCTTAGGAGCCCCCAGCAGTGGGAGGGCTCCTAGCAAGCCTCTCCTCCTCCCCGCTACCACATAACCACTTCACCAGTGCTCCAGTCTTCTCGCCTACCTAGTCACTCTTGTTAAGCCCAGAAAATGAATTTTTGTGTGTTTGCTTTATCTGAGAACAAAGAAAGGAAACCATAAGAGGGCATACCCAAACTGATGCAATCCGATCCTCCACCACAGCCTACCCCACCCCCCACTACCCTTCCTCTGTGAAAAGCAAACACCCACCCAGAAGCCAGATTTGCGACCCGGCATGGTGGCTCACGCCTGTAATCCCTACACTTTGGGAGGCCAAGGCAGGTGGATCACCTGAGGTCAGGAGTTGGGAGACCTACCTGACCAACATGGCGAAATCCCATCTCTGCTAAAAATACAAAAATTAGCCCGGCATGGTGGCACATGCCTGTAATCCCAGCTACTAGTGGGGCTGAGGCAGAAGAATCACTTGAACCTGGGAGGCAGAGGTTGCAGTGAGCCGAGATCAAGCCACTGCACTCCAGCCTGGGCCACAGAGTGAGACTCCACCTCAAAAAAAAAGACAAACGACAAAAAAAAAACAAAACAAAAAAAACCCTCCTGCCAAAGGTACTTTTGGGCACAAGTACTTGCCTGGGTCCTGCAGAAGCTCCCAAGTCTGTGAGACTGTGGAGAAACTATCCAGGCCAACCTCCCTCACTGGAACATTCCTTCTGTGAGAGGTTCCCCTCCTCCTGAGGTAGCCTGCTCCACTGCTCGGCAGGGGTGGTCATTGCTGATACCCATCAACCCAAAGTCACCCTTCCTGAAGCTTTAACAAACAAAGTTCCTTTCTACCCTCAGGGTTATCTCTCTTTGCCCCTTGATTGAGCTCTTTAAATACAAGAAACCATTTATCACGGAACAGCTCCCAGTCCGCTCAGGGGCAAACTGCCTGATGACCTCTCTGGTCTCTACCCCCTCCTCCCTGACTCCTAAGTTCTGAATCAGGCTGCAGAAGCACCCAGTAATCATGAAAATGGAGGGTTTAGTACTAAAATTAACATTTGCTTATTGGGTGACTGGGTAAAATCTAAACCTTTCCCTACTCTGAATCTATTTTCTGTTCATAAAATATGATAATATATCTATTGTAGACTATCTCTCGAGTATAGTATCTTGAGTATAATAATATCTCTTGAGTGAGGCTGTGTGAGGATTAGAGGTAATAACGCTTACAAAAGTGCCTGGCATACAGTGGGTTCTAAGAACCAGGCTGGGCGCAGAGGTTCTCATGCCTGTAATCCCAGCACTTTAGGAGGCCAAGGCAGGCGGATTGCTTGAGCCCAGGAGTTCGAGACCAGCCCAGGCAACATGGCAAAACCCCATCTCTAGAAAAAAAAGAAATTAGCAGGGTGTGGTGGTACATGCCTGTAGTCCCAGCTACTCAGGAGACTAACCCAGGAGATAGAGATTTCAGGGAGCTATGATCCCGCCTCTGCACTCCAGCTTAAAAGATATGACACCCTGTCTCAAAAAAAGAAAGAAAGAAAGAAATATTTCCCTCCTTTCTTTTCTTTTTTTGAGACAGCATCTCACACTGTTGCCCAGGCTGGAGTGCAGTGGCATGATCTTGGCTCACTGCAAACTCTGCCTCTCAGGTTCAGGCAATTCTCCTGCCTCAGCCTCCCGGGAAGCTGGGATTACAGGTGCGCGCCACCATACCCAGCTAATTTTTGTATTTTTAGTAGAGATGGGGGTTTCACCATGTTGGCCAGGCTGGTCTTGCACTCCTGACCTTGTGATCCACCCACTTCAGCCTCCTAACGTGCTGGGATTACAGATGTGAACCACCTCACCTGGCTCCCCCCTTTCTATATAATTGAGATTTGGTTAAGGTCACACTCATGGACATGCTGCTGGGATTTAGGACACCACTGGGGGCCAGCAGAGCTGGCTGACAGCTCACGGACCTGCTGAATTCTTGGGAGGAGATGGGTGGGAAGGGGCCAGGATGGGCAGCCGGAGCTGCTCCCCAGACAGCGTGTACTGCTGGTGATCAGAAACCCTATTGTCATTGGGAGTGCGTTAAAACCAGGAGGGTGGTGGAGGGCTATGGCCACAATGCCCAGCACTCTCTTCACAGACTCAGGCCTGATTGCCCTAACCCTGCCCCTGGTGGTGCCAGGAACCAGCGAGCAGTAGGTTCAGCGGGAGCCAGGGTGGGACCTGGGGCAGGGCAGAGGTCGTCTAGAGATGTATGCCCTGATTACGAGTTCCCTCCCCATTCCCATCCGCCCTGAGCTTTGGAACCCCCTTCCCCAAGGACCTACTTCTTGCTGGGAAGAGGGCACAGGAGTGAAGTCACCTGAACCCAGTTGTCCACAGCATGGGCCAGCCTGGGGAACACCGGCAAGGATGTTGGCGCTGGCAGGGCCTCCCTGCCCTTCAGAGTCCATGGTGTCCACAGAGCACAAACGCCCACCTTCCTGCTGCCTCCGGAGGTCTACACCCCAGGACACAGCACCATAGTGCATCTGCCTGCGCTGTGCCTCCCGCCTGGGTTGCTCTTCCCCATGTTTCCTCCAGCAGCCTCCTCACCTCCTCTGAGAGGTGTTCTGCTCAAGTTCCACCTCTCCACCCTGCTGAACATGCCTATGCTCGTCATGGCCCTCTCCCAATTTTGTTTCTCTCCATGGGCCATATCATTTAACAAACATATTTAGCGTATTTATTTCTTTTGTATAGTGTCAATCCCTGTCCATCCCTTATCTCTTGGAAAGGGGAACTTCACCAAGCAGGGATTTTTTTTTTTTTTTTTTTTCGGAGACAGTCTCGCTCTGTCGCCCCGACTAGTGCAGTGACACGATCTTAGCTCACTGCAACCTCTGCCTCCCAGGTTCCAGCAATTCTCCTGTCTCAGCCTCACAAGTAGCTGGGACTACAGGTGTGCACCACCACGCCAGGCTAATTTTTGTATTTTTTTTTCTTTGAGACGGAGTTTCGCTCTTGTCATCCAGGCTAAAGTACAGTGGCGTGATCTCCACTCACTGCAAACTCCACCTCCTGGGTTCAAGTGATTCTCCTGCCTCAGCCTCCCAAGTAGCTGGGATTATAGGTGCCCGCCACCACACCTGGCTAATTTTTTTTATATTTTTAGTAGAGATGGGGTTTCATCCTATTGGCCAGGCTGGTCTTGAATTCCTGATTTAAAGTGATCCTCACGCCTTGGTCTCTCAAAGTGCTGGGATTACAAGCATGAGCCACCACACCTGGCTGCTTATTTATTTATTTATTTATTTATTCTTTTTTTTTTTTTTTTTTTTTTTTGAGACGGAGTTTCGCTCTTGTTACCCAGGCTGGAGTGCAATGGTGCGATCTCAACTCATTGCAACCTCTGCCTCCTGGGTTCAGACAATTCTCCTGCCTCAGCCTCCTGAGTAGCTGGGATTATAGGCACGCGCCAGATAATTTTTTGTATTTTTAGTAGAGACGGGGTTTCACCATGTTGACCAGGATGGTCTCGATCTCTCGACCTCATGATCCACCCGCCTCAGGCTCCCAAAGTGCTGGGATTACAGGCTTGAGCCACCGCGCCCGGCCTGGCTGCTAATTTAGTAGAGACAAGGTTTCAGCATATTGGCCAGGCTGGTCTCAAAGTCCTGAGCTCAGGTGATCTGCCCACCTCTGCCCCCCAAAGTGCTGGGATTACAGGCATGAGCCACAATGCCTAGCCCTTTTTTTTTTCCTTTGAGACAGAGTCTTGCTCTGTCACTCAAGCTGGAGTGCAGTGGCTCGATTTCAGCTCACTGCAACCTCCACATCCCAGGTTCAATTGATTCTTCTGCCCTCAGCCTCCCTAGTAGCTGGGATTACAGGCAGGTGCCACCATGCCTGGCTAATTTTTTTTCCTTTTTCTTTAGTAGAGACAAGGTTTCACCATGTTGGCCAGGCTGGTCTTGAACTCCTTACCTCACCTCAGGTGATCTGCCCACCTCAGCCTCCCAAAGTGCTGGGATTACAGGGGTGACCCACTATGCCTGGCTTTTTTTTTTTTTTTTTAAGAGACAGGGTGGTTCATGCCTGTAATCCAAGCACTTTGGAGGCCAAGGTGGGTGGATCACCTGAGGTCGGGAGTTCAAGACCAGGCTGACCAACATGGTGAAATCCAGTCTTAAAAAAAAAAAGAAAAAGAGACAGGGCCAGCCAGGCTCAGTGGCTCACACCTGTAATCCCAGCACTTTGGGAGGCTGAGGCGGGCAGATCACTTGAGGTCAGGAGTTCAAGATAAGTCTGGCCAACATGGTGAAACCCTATTTACTAAAAATACAAAACATTAGCAGGGCGTGGTGGCAGGTGCCTGTAATCCCAGCTACTTGGGAGGCTGAGGCAGGAGAATCTCTTGAACTCGGGAGGCTGAGGTTGCAGTGAGACTATATCTCAAAAATAAAAAGACAGAGACAGGGTCTTGCTATGTTACCCAGGCTGGGTTTAAACTCCTGAGTCCAAGAGATCCTCCTGACTCAGCCTTCAGAATAGTTGAAACTGCAAGTGCATGCCACCATGCCTGGCTAAGGGCAGGGATGTCTGTCTCTTTTTTTCTTTCTTTTCTTTTTTTTTTTTTTTTGAGACAGAGTTTCGCTCCTGTTACCCAGGCTGGAGTGCAATGGTGCAATCTCAGCTCACCACAACATCCGCCTCCTGGGTTCAAGCAGTTCTCCTGCCTCAGCCTCCCAAGTGCTACACTACAGGTGTGCGCCACCATGCCCAGCTAATTTTTGTATTTTTAGTATAGACGGGGTTTCACCGTGTTGACAAGGATGGTCTCGATCTTTTGACTTTGTGATCTACCCGCCTCGGCCTCCCAAAGTGCTGGGATTACAGGTGTGAGCCACCGCACCCGGCCTCTTTTTTTTTCTTTTTTGAGACAGAGTCCCACTCTGTTGCCCTGGCTAGAGTGCCGTGGCAAGATCTTGGCTCACTGCAACCTACACCTCTTGGGATCAAGCGATTCTCCTGCCTCAGCCTCCTGAGAAGCTGGGATTGCAGGCCACCATGCCTGGCTAATGTTTTTGTACTTTTAGTATACTTGGGGTTTTGCCATGTTGGCCAGGCTGGTCTTGAACTCCTGACCTCAGGTAATCCACCCACCTCGGCCTCCCAAAGTGCTGGAATTACAGGCCTGAGCCAGTGCACCTGGTCCTGAGGGCAAGGATTTCTTTCTCTTTCTTTCTTTCTTTCTTTCTTTCTTTCTTTCTTTCTTTCTTTCAGACAGAGCCTAGCTCTGTTGCCCAGGCTGGAGTTCAATGGTGCTATCTTGGCTCACTGCAACCTCCGCCTCCCAGGGTCAAACGATTCTCCTGTCTAGGCCTCCCGAGTAGCTGGGATTACAGGTGCGCACCACCACACCTGGCTAATATTTGTATTTTTAGTACACACCGGCTTTCAACATGTTGGTCACGCTGGTCTAGAACTTCTGGCCTCAGATGATCTGTCCACCTGAGCCTCCCGAAGTGCTGGGATTAGCTGTGCCCTGCTAGAGGGCAGGGATATCTGTCTGTTTGTACAAACTCCTCTCCTGGGCACCTAGCTCTGGCACAAAGCAGGCACTGAATATCCAGTGAGTGAATGAATACTGTAGCTCTGTTCCTCCTACATTGGGTAACCTTGGGAAAACCACTTTTCTGGGCCTCAGTGACCATGTCTGTGGAATGGGGAGGGTGACCAAATCTGTTACCCAAATAAGAGACCAAACCCACCTGCTAAGATTGAAGTTTGAATGGGAGCAGTGGCTCATGCCTGTAATCCCAGCATTTTGGGAGGCCAAGGAGGGTGGATCATGAGGTCAGGAGTTCAAGACCAGCCTGGCCAAAATGGTGAAAGCCCATCTCTATTAAAGATAAAAAAAAATTAGCCAGGCATGGTGGCAGACACCTGTAATCCCAGCTACCTGGGAGGCTGAGACAGGAGAATCACTTGAACCTGGGCGGCAGAGGTTGCAGTGAGCCGAGATCATGCCACTGCACTCCAGCCTGGGAGACAGAGTGAGACTCTGTCTCAGAAAAAAAAGATTGAAGTTCCTGGTCTGCGATGGTGGCTCACGCCTGTAATCCCAACACTTTGGGAGGCTAAGATGGGTGGATTGCTTGAGCTCAGGAGTTCAAGACCAGCCTGGGAAACATGGTTAAGTCCTGTCTCTACCAAAAAAAAAAAAAATTAGCTGGGCGTGGTGGCATGAGCCTATAGTCCCAGTTACTCAAGAGGCTAAGGTGGGAGGGTCACTTGAGCCTGGAAAGTTGAGGCAGCAGCAAACCATGATGGCCCACTACACTCCAGGCTGGGCAGCAGAGTGAGACCTTGTCTCAAAAAACAAAACAAACAAAAACCTAACCGTGGAAATAACGGCTAATCTGTCTGAGCTCTTGCTGGCTGCAGGCCCTAAACTCAGCACTTTAGGACCACATTTTTAGCCAGGCACAAAGGCTCACACCTGTAATTCCAGTACTTTGGGAGGCTGCCGTGAGCGGATTGCTTGAGGTCAGGAGTTCGAGACCAGACTGGCCAACATGGCAAAACCCCATCTCTACTAAAAATTCAAAAATTAGCCAGGCATAGTGATATACATCTGTAGTCCCAGCTACTCTACTCAGGAAACTGAGGCAGGAGAATTGTTTGAATCGGGGAGGCGGAGGTTGCAGTGAGCAGAGATCAAGCCACTGCACTCCAGCCTGGGCTACAGAGCAAGACTCCATCTGAAAAAATAAATAAATAAATAAATAAAATAAAGAGCACATTTTCTGTAAGTCTCACAACAGCCCTGTGAGGTAGGGCATGTTATTCTCCCTTTCCAGATGAGGAAATTGACTTAAGTGGACGGGAGTGGCCCACAGTCATACAGCTGAGTAAGTGTCGTGTTGAAAACTGCTGGTCTGATGAAGGCAAAACGTCTTCCTCACCACGGCCTTGAGATCCTGGATGGTCCGGGCCCAGCCCACCTTGGCAGCTCTTCTTCTCCTCAGCACGCCAGCCATGCTGGCCTCTTTGATGTTGCTTCTAGCCACAGGGCCTTTGTACCTCCCATTCACTCTGCTGGCACACTCTTCCCCTCTCTTCTTGGAGAGTGAGAACAGTCCCTTCATCGTCTGCCCTGTCCATCGTCACATCTCCTGCCCCCACCCAGTACACACCTAGCATCCATCAGGCACTAGGTGATATTTGCTGAATGAGGGAGGTCAGAATTGAAGTCCCATGAAAATATCCTTCAAAAATGGAGGAAAAGGCCAGGCACAGTGGCTCATACCTGTAATCCTAGCACTTTGGGAGGCTGAGGCAGGCAGATCACCTGAGGTCAGGAGTTCAAGACTAGCCTGACCAACATGACAAAACCCTGTCTCTACTAAAAATACAAAAATTAGCCGGATGTGGTGGTGCACGCCTGTAATCCCAGCTACTTGGGAGGCTGAGGCAGGAGAATCACTTCAACCGGGGAGGCAGAGGTTGCAGTGAGCCGAGATCATGCCCCTATACTCCAGCCTGGGCAGCAGAACAAGACTCTGTCTCAAAAAAAAATGGAGGCAAAGTAAAGATATTTTCAGACAAACAAAGGCTAAGAGAATTGATCACCAGCAGGTGCAACCTGAAAAGAAATAGCGTGGGTGGCCTCTGCAGGCAGCAGGAAAATGATCCCGGTTGGAAGCCCGGGAAAGCAGGAAGGAAGGAAAAAGGCACATGTGTAGGTAAGCAAAATAACTGTTAGGTGCTTGGAAAAGTAAAGTCATCTTGTGGAGTTTAAAATATTTACCTCGGTAACTGAGAGAAAAGGCAGAAAAAAATCGGTAAGGCTATAGATTTGAGCACGATTGACATTCATAGAACTCTCCTAGGAACTGCAGAATGTACCTTCTTCCCAGTTCCCACCAAACATTGGCCGAAACAGACCCTGTGCTGGGGCATAAAGCCAATCTCAACAGATTTCAAATAATTGAAATCGCAGTGTATGCTCTTAAACATAGTAGGATTAAACTGGAAAACAAGATGATAACTTAAAGGCCGGGCACTGTGGCTTACGCCTGTAATCCCAGCACTTAGGGAGGCCTGACCTCCTCTAAGGTCAGGAGTTCGAGACCAGCCTGGTCAACATGGTGAAACCCCATTTTGATTGAAAATACAAAATTAGCCGGGTATGATGATGGGCAACTGTACTCCCAGCTATTTGGGAGGCTGAGGTATGAGAATCGCTTGAACCCAGGAGGTGGAGGTTGCAATGAGCCGAATCATGCCACTGCCCTCCAGCCTGGGTGACAGAGTAAGATTCTGTCTCAAAAAACAAAACAAAATAAAACTTCCAATGTTTGGAAACTAGACAATACTTTTTATTTTTTGTTTTTTGAGACAGGGTGTCTGTCACCAGGCTGGAGTGTGGTGGTGTAATCATGGATCACTGCAGCCTCAACCTCCCAGATTCAAGCAATCCTCCCACCTCAGCCTCCAAAGTAGCAGGGACTACAGGCACATGCCACAATGCCTGGCTAATTATTATTTTTTTTTTTTTTTGTATTTTTTGTAGAAACAGAGCTTTACCATATTGCTCAGGCTGGTCTTGAACTCTTTTTTTTTTCTCTTTCTCTCTTTTTTTTTTTTTAAGACGGGGTTTCACCATGTTGGTCAGGCTGGTCTTGAACTCCCGACCTCAGGTGATCTGCCCACCTTAGCCTTCAAAGTGGTTGGATTACAAGCGTGAGCCACTGCGCCCAGCCTGGTCTTGAACTCTTGACTCAAGCAATCCATACTCCTCAGCCTTCCATGGTGTTGGGATTATAAGCGTGAACCACCACGACCAGCCAGACAATGCATATTTTTCAATCCCAGAAACAAGGTCCAGCCCGTCGCCCACACATGGGCAATGGTGGCCGAGGGCGTGGAAGGCTATAACTGACTCAGGGTGGGTCGCTGACAAACTCTACTCAGGCAACAGTGGCCAAGGGAGGAGCAGGAGACCAGACTGTATAAGAAGATAGCACTTCCCATTTAATCTCACAGAGAGAGGGCTGGAGCCCCGAGGCAGCATGGAGCACTGAGTGCCAACCTAGTGCCACGGGGACGGAAGGGCGCTGTGCAAGTAAACAGTCACAAGCAATCCTGCCCCGGAAGCTTAGAAGTGACTATAAGCAGGCCGTCACCACAGAGTCAAACACTGCTCAGCAGCGGTGAGCACAGGGAGGGGGAGAAGCACAGCATTCAAGACCTGAAGGCAGGCCGGGTGCGGTGGCTCACGCCTGTAATCCCACCATTTTGGGAGGCTGAGGCGGGCAGATCACCTGAGGTCAGAAGTTCCAGACCAGTCTGATCAACATGGTAAAACCCAGGCTCCACTAAAAATACAAAAATTAACCAGGCATGGTGGCCTCCACCAGCTACTCGAGAGACTGAGGCAGGAGAATGGCTTGAGCCCAGGAGGCAGAAGTTGCAGTCAGCTGAGATAGCACCATTGAGCTCCAGACTGGGCGACAGAGCAAGACTCTGTCTCAAAAAGAAAACAAAACAACAACAAAAACGACTTAAAGGCAGCCCTGATTCTCGCTGAGGATGGGGCAGGGCCTCACCAAACACTCTCCCTCCAGTGGCACGTGGATCTGCTTAACCTGGGAGTCTTGTATAGGATTGTTCCCTCAGGGTTGACCCTGGAAGCACAGAAGACACAGCCAAACTGCTTTTTAAAGTACAACTGCAAAATAGTACAGTTCCCATTTCACTGCATACTCACCAGCACAGAGTATTATTAGTCCAAAAATGTGTATGTTAATTCAAAGTTGAAAAATGTAATTCGCCTCTTTCCTATATTATTAGTGATATTTTCTCATGTGCCTTTCCCTTCCTCCCTCCCTCCCTCCCTCCCTCCCTCCCTCCCTCCCTCCCTCCCTCCCTCCCTCCTTCCTTCCTTCCTTCCTTCCTTCCTTCCTTCCTTCCTTCCTTCCTTCCTTCCTTCCTCTTTCACAGAGTCTTGCTCTGTCACCCAGGCTGGAGTGCAGTGGTGTGATCTCGGCTCACTGCAACCTCTGCCTCCCGGGTTCAAGTGATTCTCCTGACACAGCCTCCTGAGTAGGGATTACAGGGCCCGCCACCATGCCCACTGCACCCAGCCCTCATGTGCTTTTCTTTTAAATTAGTGTTTTATTTGCACTACTTACCAACACAACTTCTCTTTGTGCCTTTTTTTCAAAAACGCTTATGGATCTTAGTCTTAGCAATCTCTTGAATTTATTAACTTAAATGAATCAGACTGTTGTAATGTTTAAGTGATTATTAAAAGTTTTTACCGGCCGAGTGTGGTGGCTCACGCCTGTAATCCCAGCACTTTGGGAGACTGAGACAGGTAGATTACCTGAGGTCAGTAGTTTGAGACCAACTTAGCCAAAATGGTGAAACCCCATCTCTAAAAAAATTAAGCCAGGCCCAGTGGCTGAAGCCTGTAATCCCAGCACTTTGGGAGGCCAAGGCAGGTGGATCACGAGGTCAAGAGATCGAGACCATCCTGGTCAACATAGTGAAACCCCGTCTCTACTAAAAATACAAAAAATTAGCTGGGCATGGTGGTGTGTGCCTGTCATCCCAGCTACTCAGGAGGCTGAGGCAGGAGAATTGCCTGAACCCAGGAGGCAGAGGTTGCGGTGAACTGAGATCGCGCCATTGCACTCCAGCCTGGGTAACAAGAGCAAAACTCTATCTCAAAAAATAAATAAATAAATAAAATTTAAAAAACAAAATAAATAAATAATGTAATATAATAAGGCTTTATCTTGCCCCTCGGTGGCTCACACCTGTAATCCCAGCACTGGGAAACTGAGGCAGGCGGGATCACCTGAGGTCAGGAGTTTAAGACCGGCCTGGCCAACATGGTGAAATGGCATCTACGCTAAAAATACAAAAATTAGCCAGGTTTGGTAGCAGGTGCCTGTAATCCCAGCTACTTGAGAGGCTGAGGCAGGAGAATTGCTTGAACCCGGGAGGCGGAGGTTGCAATGAACTGAGATCATGCCACTGCACTCCAGGTTGGAAGACAGAGCAAGACTCTGTCTTGGGGGGATAAAAAGTTTTTACCTTGAAAATTTTCCAACCCAACAAAAAATTGCAAGAATTATACATTAAGCATCCTATAAGCTTCACCTAGATTTGTTTTCAACATTTTCTGGCCTTTGTTTTATCGGTTTCTATACAGTGATTTTTATTTTAAATGAACTGTTTGAGGATAAGTTGCAGACTCTTCACCCCAAATCTTTGAAGAACAAAGACATTCTCCTATGAAACCACAGTCCTGTGATCAAAATCAGGAAATTTACCATTGATACAATGGAGTCAGCTAATGTACAGTGCATATGCAAATTTCACTGATCTGATAATAGCCTTATGGTGCATTTTTTTCTCATATCCGGGATCACGTGCTGTCTTTAGCAGGCTTTGATCTAGAATACTCCTTGGTCTGTGTTTGTCCTTAAGGAGAGACACTGACATTTTTGGAGAGCAGGAGCAGGGTATTTTGTAGACGGCCCCTCAGGTGGGTTTGTCTAGGGCCACTGACTCACTGCAGGTTCTGCAAGAATGTCACCTGCGAGCTGCTCTGTCCCCAGTGCCTGTGGTGCCATGTCACGGGGAACTGTGATTGCTGGTGAACAGCAGGGGTCTCCTCTCCAAAGGCATGTGGGGTTTTGCTATTTTCTTTGCTCCGAATGACCACTGCTGATGTGCTGTTCTTATTGATTTATCAGACTCTTGAGGCATTTAAAGCCCCTCTCAGGAGGGCAGCTCAGATGCTGCTGGGTCTCAGCGAGTGTCTGCGGCTGACACCGGGTAAGCTGTCATCCCAGCCCTGGTTGCTTGGTCGATGCGTCCTTGTTAATGCTGACATCCCTGCCTCCCTTCTGACGCCAGGTGGGAGAGAGGCTCTGTGTGCTTTGAGATTGAAGGGGAAAATCACCTGTGAATGAGTCAACAGCCCAGCTGCAACAGACTCCCTGAATTCATGTCAGACCCAAGGGGATAACCCAAAAGGAGTGTCTGGGGGAGGGCTGGGAGCTCAGAGCTGCTTCGGATATGCTCCCAGATACTCCTCCCCAGTCCTTGCTTCTTCATCGGTAACAGGAAGTGCCTGGCTTAGAAGCTGTTTAAGTGTCTTGATGAGGGTAATTGGCATCTGAATGGACAGTCTTTTTTTTTTTTTTTTGAGATGGAGTTTCGCTCTTGTTGCCCAGGCTTGAGTGCAATGGTGCCATCTTGGCTCACTGCAATCTCTGCCTCCTGTTCAAACAATTCTTCTGCCTCAGCCTCCCAAGTAGCTGGGATTATAGGCATGTGCCACCATACCCGGCTAATTTTGTATTTTTAGTAGAGACAGGGTTTCTCCATATTGTTCAGGCTGGTCTCGAACTCCTGACCTCAGGTGATCTGCCTGTCTCGGCCCACAAAGTGCTGGGATTACAGGAGTGAGCCACCACACTGGGCCTGAATGGACCGTTCTTTTGGTGCGAGTGGTCTCGCCAGGTGCAGAATGTTAAGAGTTGCTGGCCCTCACCCCCAACCCAAAACACCTAGAACCATTTCCACATGGCTCCAAGGAGGGTGTTGTGGCCCCCAGCTAAGAACAGCTAGGTGATAACTAATAATCTCAGCTACCAGCCAGGCACAGTGGCTCACGCCTGTAATCCCAGCACATTGGGAGACCAAGGCAGGTGGATCACCTGAGATCAGGAGTTTGAGACCAGCCTGACCAACAAGGTGAAACTCTGTCTCTACCAAATATACAAAAATTAGCCAGGTGTGGTGGCAGCATGCGCCTGTAATCCCAGCTACTCAGGAGGCTGAGAGAGAAGAATTGCTTGAACCCGGGAGCAGGAGGTTGCAGTGAGCCGAGATCACGCCACTGTACTCCAGCCTGGGTGATGAATGAAGCAAGACTCCATCTTAAAAAAAAAACAACAACAACACTCAGCTACCGTGTATGGAAGACATCTTATGTGCTGGCATTGTGCCAAGCATTATCCCATTTCTACTTCGTAACAATCCATATTACAGATGAGAAAAGTGAGGCCCAGAAAGGTTAAGCAGCAGCCAGGTAGGGCTGGAGCCAGGACGCCCGTCCCAATCAGCCCAACTCTATGGCCCATCCCAGTCACCTGTGCAGTCATGGAGGTGATGCCACATGTGGGTTGTGCCCCCAGGTTCCTGAGTTAAACCTGAGTGAGGGCCGGGCGCGGTGGCTCACGCCTGTAATCCCAGAACTTTGGGAGGCCGAGGCGGGTGGATCACAAGGTCGAAAGATCGAGACCATCCTAGTCAACATAGTGAAACCCTGTCTCTACTAAAAATACAAAAAATTAGCTGGGCGTGGTGGCGCGTGCCTGTAATCCCAGCTACTCAGGATGCTGAAGCAGGAGAATTGCCTGAACCCAGGAGGCAGAGGTTACAGTGATCCGAGATGGAGCCATTGCACTCCAGCCTGGGTAACAAGAGTGAAACTCCATCTCAAAAAAAAAAAAAAAACCTGAGTGAGAGGTTAATATTGCCCACCCTTCCCCATCACCACAGGTGGAGCATACTGCCCTATGCCATTGATGTTGGGTCACATGTGACTTGCCTTGGCTGGCGGAATGAGAATGGACAGGACATGCATGTGCTGGTGTGATTTGCTTTGGCTTCTTGTGCTCCGGAGACCTCCCACAAGAAACACATACACTGAGTAACTGCTGCCCCTTTAGCCTGGGCCCCAGAACAAACACATGTGGAGGACCTGAATCCTGCCCAGACTCACTGGCCTGCAGACTGAAGTAGCTGTCCAGCCCAGACCAGCTGGACTAGATCATCCAATCCACACTCAAGCTGCAGACCCATGCACATGAGCTTAACTACTTATTGCCATAAGCCACTGTGTTTGGGACAGTTTGTTATGTGGCATTACTGCAGCAACAGCTGACTGATACAACCATCCTGGGTCCCAGGACCAGCTTGACCACTTACTAATTACAGGGCTTGGGCAGGTGGTTTTGCTTCAGTAGATCTTAGTTTCCCGGTCTGTATAACGGTACAGTAATAGTACTGACCTGACTATCATGGCTATGAAAGGTGAGCACACTCTTAGTACAGGACCTAGTATACAGCAAGCATTTAGTAAATGTTAGTTATTCATTGCTACCCTCAGCACCATTACTATTATCATTAATTGTGCCCCTTGGGATCCATTAGGGAGCCTTCACCTCTACTCTCAAGGATTTTGACAGTTCTGGAGTTAACGAATGGGAGGGTACTTAGCACTTCACGGGGGTGGCCCAGAGCACCTTGCCCTGGTCCCAGAGGTGCTCCCTGCCCCTGACTCACACTCGCCCTCAGTGAGCATCTAGAATGGACTGCTTGGTACCAGATGGCCAAGTACCTCAACAGGGAGGCCCAGATGGGTCAAAGTGACCCAAAGGCCACAGGAAACCCAAAGCCAGCCTTGCCTCTCCTGGCAGGTTCCCTCTCCTTCAGCCCAGGATTTATTACATAACTAACACTTTTAGCAACAAGCCAGAGCCGCAACAGGGCCCACCCCCTAGTGTGAGAGTGTGAGCGCGTTTGCGTCTGTGGGTGTGTGTTTCAGTGTGTGTGTGTCTGCCTCTCTGCTTTATTAGGTATGTTACTGTATGGATCTGTGTGTCTATTGCAGCCTGTGTGTCTGGTTCCACGTGAGTGTGTTTCAGGATCTATGTGAGTATGTGTGTCTGTTTTTCAGTGTGTATGTAAATGGGTGTGTCTGTGAGTGTGTTTGTGTCTCAGTGGGTGTGTATGTGTGTGTCTGTGTTGGGGAGTGTGTGTCCACGCTCAGTATCTGTGCAAGTGCGTCTTTGTTTCTGGGCAGTGACTGTGTGTGTCTCTAGACTCAAAACATTGCTGTCCAGAGACATCCCAGAAGCTGACTGAACAGCAAAGCCCCTCCTGCCCACTGGGGCCAGACACACCTGGCCCTTACCCACTGACTGACCTGGGGCAGCTCTGTCCCTGAGGCCAGGCACGGTGGCTCACACCTGTAATCCCAGCATTTTGGGAGGCTGAGGCGGGCGGATCACCTGAGGTTAGGAGTTTGAGACCACCCTGACCAATATGGTGAAACCCTGTCTTTAAAAAAAAAGAAAAAGAAAAAAATCCCTTTCATTTTCTTACAAATGAGGAATGGGACTAAAGATGTCCTCACTGGGCCAGGCACGGTGGCTCACACTTGTGATCCCAGCACTTTGGGAGGCTGAGGTGGGCAGATCACTTCAGGTCAGGAGCTCGAGACCAGCCTGGCCAACATGGTGAAACCCTGTCTCTACTTAAAAAAAAAAAAGATCTGTCCCTGAGACCCCATTTCCCCACTGGGTAGTCATAAAGTTAAAGGCAACAATCCCTTTGTCTAGGCAGAGCCTCTGTTAACTCTTTGGGAAGCTGCATCTCACTCAGAGGTGGAAGTGATGTCCCCAGGTTGCCTCAATGGTGCTGGGAATGGCGGGATCCCAGGGGGTACCCAGGGGCCAGGGCCACACACTTCACACGCCCAGCACCACTTCCTGCTTTGTTTTCTTTTTTTCTTTTAACTTTTAGACTTTATTATTTTTTTGTTTTTTGTTTTGACATGAAGTCTCAATCTGTCACCCAGGCTGGAGTGCAATGGCGCGAACTTGGCTCACCGCAACCTCTGCCTCCCGGATTTAAGCAATTCTCCTACCTCAGCCTCCTGAGTAGCTGGGATTACAGGTGTGCACCACCATGCCCAGCTAATATTTGTATTTTTAGTAGAGACGGGGTTTCGCCATGTTGACCAGGTTGGTCTCAAACTCCTGACCTCAGGTGATCGACCTGCCTCAACCTCCCAAGGTGTTGGGATTACAGGCATGAGCCGCTGTGCTCCTCCATTCCTTTTTAAGGTCAGCTAACATTCCACTGTCGGTACACACCACGTTTGTCTTCTCCATTCATCAGGTGATGGACATGTAGGTCGTTTCCATTTTTGTGCTATTGTGAATAATGCTGCTGTGAACATTTCATGTACAAGGTTTTTACAGACATGTATTTTCATTTCTCTTGGGCATTCTCTAGGAGTGGAATTGCCGAGTCACGTGGTTGGTTACTCTATGTTTAACCTTCTGAGAAACTTTCAGACTGTTTGGAAAGTGGCTACACTGCTTCCCATTCCCACCAGCCGTGCACAAGGGTTCCCATTTGTCTGCATCCTGCCCTTGTTTCTGTTTGTTTTTGGCTTTGGCTCCTTGATTATAGCCATCCTCATAGATGTAAGTCTTATTGTGGTTTGATCTGCATTTCCCTTATGGCTAACGATTCTGAGAATCTTTCCCCATGCTATTGGCCATCTGTATATCTTCTTTGGAGAAACGTCTGCTCAGATGCTTTGCCATTTTTAATTGGGTCATTTGCCTTTTTATTACTGAATTCCGAGATGAAGCGGGACTACACATCAGGAGGGGTTTCAAATGGAATGTTGGAAATTGCAGCTTCTCAAGGTTGCTGAAATTGTCTCCTGTCTCTGGGGGAGACCCAGTCTTAGGTCCCAGAGGCAGTCCCATTGGCCGTTCATCCCATGGTCCCACCCAATCCATCTCTAGGGAACAGCATTCCATCTTCCCAGGAAGTCGCTTCCAGGCAACCCCAAGGCCTTTCCTTCACAGAACCAAGGGCTTTTTTTTTTTTTTTTTTTTTTTTTTTTTTCGAGACAGTTTCGCTCTTGTTACCCAGGCTGGAGTGCAATGGCGAGATCTCGGCTCACCTCAACCTCCACCTCCTGGGTTCAGGCAATTCTCCTGCCTCAGCCTCCTGAGTAGCTGGGATTACAGGCACGAGCCACCATGCCCAGCTAATTTTTTGTATTTTTAGTAGAGATGAGGTTTCATCATGTTGACCAGGATGGTCTCGATCTCTTGACCGCGTGATCCACCCGCCTCGGCCTCCCAAAGTGCTGGGATTACAGACGTGAGCCACAGCGCCCGGCCCCAGGGGCTTTTTAAAGAATCCCCCCCACCCAACAAGATCTGCTCTTTCTCCAAATATCCCTGCTGCTGCTGTTTCCTTGAATGTAGGGGGAAATCACTAAAGCCAGTTCCTTAGAAATGGAATTTCTCATGCTTCTCCTTCCAGTCACTACATATAAATGACCTACTTTTCTACTTCCTGGTCAGACTTCTCCTTCAGACTCTGAGCTCTATCCACCTGCTGGACTCCTCCGAGGAGGTCTTCCAGGCACCTCAGCCCTTCTCCTCCTATTCCTTCCCCTCCACTCCCTATTCCTTGACCCCAGTCCAGGTCCCAATCAACTTAACCAGACACCCGGGTGCCACTCAAACCCCTCCCTGTCCCTCCCGGACGTGACTCATCAGTCATCGACTCCCATAATTATTCCTCTGAAACAGCACATCAGCTGGCACCTGGGCAATCGAGGCAGCTGGCTTTCCCAAGCTTCCATCTTTTCCAAAGCACCCTCCACCCTGGAGCAGGTGATTCCCCTGCTCAAGACCCTGCAATGACTCCCTACTGCCCAGGCCAACACCCCATCTTCCCAGGCTGGTGCATGAGACCACTCCATGAATCAGTTCTTTCGTTTACAGATTCACTCATTCATTCCATTTTCTGAGCATCTACTATCTGTGAGAGACTGGCATACTGTGGAACAAAAGACAGGACTTTAAGACAAGCCAAGCAAGTGACCAGAGGTACAGTAGGGGCCTGTGAGGGGACAATGGAAGCCGAAAGGAGAGGACCAAATCCAGGAGGAGGTGGTGACCTGGTACCCACCCCAATTCCAGCCATTTAAATTCTCTCCAGTTCCCAGAATGCACCATGCTCTTTCCTGTCTGGGGAACTTTGCAAACCCACCGAAAACTCTTTCTCCCGTCGCCCTTTGGGCAAACTCCTCTAGGCCTTCACAACCTGGTTGAACTGTCTTGTCCTCTGCAAAGCCTCCCTGCATTGCAGAGTTTGATTCTTTCGGTCCCACCTTTGAGCCCACACAGCCTGGCAGAGACCTCATTACGATGTTGATCTCATCCAGTTTTTTTTTTTTTTTTTTCTGAGACAGTGTCTCTGTCTGCCACCCAGGCTGGAGTGCAGTGGCGTGACCTCGGCTCACTACAACCTCTGTCTCCTCGGTTCAAGCAATTCTCCTGCCTCAGCCTCCCAAGTAGCTAGGACTACAGGCGTGCACCACCACACCCGGCTAAGTTTTGTATTTTTAATAAAGATGGGGTTTCACCATGTTGGCCAGGCTGGTCTCAAACTCCTAACCTCAAGTGATCGGTCTACCTTGGCCTCCTAAAGTGACAGATGTGAGCCACCATGCCCAGCTTGTTGTTATTGTTTTAACTATGATAATCTTTATGAAAAATAAATTGCCATGTTGGTTTTATTTTCTGTTGGTGCAGACACATCAGGGAACAAGTTCCTCTCCCTCGACTCCCTGCACCTCCCACTTCCGCCAAGGAGAAAGTGATCTTTCCCATCTAAAGCTCTGGGATGTGTGAACTATTCTCAAGTGGGCCTGATTTTGGTACACATACACCCTAGGGACATTGGGCAATGTCTGGGCTCACTTTTGGTTATCACCGCTGGGTAGGGGTGGGGGTGCTATGGACTAGTGAGTAGAGGCCAAGAAAGCTGCTAAAAGTCTACAAAGTGCAGGACAGCCCTCACAACCGACAATTATCCAACCCCAAACAGAACAGTGCCGAGGCTGAGAAACTGTCCAAACTCCAGGTGGAAATACAGGTGTGTGTGTGTGTGTGTGTGTGTGTGTGTGTGTGTGTTTCAGCATTAGAGGGCATTCCGGGGCCTAGGTGAGCTCTGGAGATGGCCCATACTCAGGTTTTTATGCTGGGAAGGTGCAGATGCATGGCGGATGGACATTGGCCGGCTGGGCTGTGAGGAGAAGCTGTAGGCAGGGGCTTGCAGAGATGAAGGGGGAGCCCCGGGTTGGGCTGAATCCCTGGTTGGGCCTCTCAAGAGGAGACCTGTCCTCCCTTGAAGCCAAGCTAGGAGATGGTGGTGCCTTCCAGGAGGGTAAGTGGGCATCTCGCCAACTTCCACTTCTAAAGGGCCAAGTGATGCCCTTTGGCTTCGTCCTGGGCACATGGGGGAGACTCCATTTCCCAGGGCCCCTTGCAGGTAGGTGTGGCCATATGACAGGTTCCAGTCAATGGAGTTGACAGGAAGTGATGGCACCACTCCCAGCCTAGCCATGGAATTCTTGCACCACACTAGGCTCTCTCCTTCCTGGTAGTCTCCCAGCTGAGCCAGAGGACCCTGAAGGCCTAGAGGGCAGCAGAGCCACAGAGGGAAAGAGCCTAGGTGCTTGAATGACTGTGCAGGTTCCCTGGCCCCCATCCCTTATGGTTGGACTGCAACATGAAATAGACATGAAATAGATCTTCATGGGGCCAGGAGCGTGGCTCAAACCTGTAATGGGAGGCCGAGGCGGGTGGATCACAAGGTCAAGAGATGGAGACCATCCTGGTCAACATGATGAAACCCCGTCTCTACTAAAAATACAAAAAATTAGCTGGGCATGGTGGTGCGTGCCTGTAATCCCAGCTACTCAGGAGGCTGAGGCAGGAGAATTGCCTGAACCCAGGAGGCAGAGGTTGCAGTGAGCCGAGACCGTGCCATTGCACTCCAGCCTGGGTAACAAGAGCGAAACTCCATCTCAAAAAAAAAAAAAAAAAAGAAATAGATCTTCATGTGTAGAGCCCTGGGCCTTCAGGTTTACTTGTTACAGCAGCTAATTTTATTTAACTAATACTTTTGGGTCAGCAGGAACGTCCAAGGTGAAAGACAAAATTCCCCTTCAGTTTTTCAAGGCTAACCAAGTCCTACGATCCAGGGCTGATACTGAATGATTCCACCCTTTTTCCTGACCCTGTTCTCCATTAGTTTCTTTTGTAGTTTTTGCCAACCTTGGCAAGTGGGGCCTTGAGTAGAGCTTAATTTGATCCTTAAAAGTAACAGGATTTCTTTCACCCTGAGAGTTGTGTGATAGTTTGTACCAGTTGCACAACTTGTGTTCTTTTTCTTGATGGACTATGAGTCCCTTGAGGGGAGGGCCCTGGCCTGATTTGCGGATGTAACAAAGGCCTGGCAGTAGGCCGGGTAGGCAGCAATCTTGAGGAACCGTTTGTGGAAATCTCTGAGCATGTGATGTCCCAGATGGGCTGGCTCATTCTGCCTTCATGGGTTTTTGGTTTGTTTGTTCGTTTGTTTTTGAGACCCGGGTCTCACTCTGTTGCCCAGGCTAAAATACAGTGGTGCAGTCAGCTCACTGCAGCCTCAACGTCCTAGGCTCAAGCACTTCTCCCACCTCATCTGGGACTACAGGCATGCACCTCCATCCCTGGCTAATGTTCTTATTTTTTTGCAGAGATTGCGGGGAGGGTCTCACTATGATGCCCAGGCTGGTCTCGAACTCCTGAGCTCAAGTGACCTGACGGCCTTGGCCTCCCAAAGTGCTGGAATTACAGGCATGAGCCACTGCACCCTGTCTTCCTTTGTTTGTGTTGATTAGGAGTACATTCACTTGCAAAAAACAAAACAAGACCCCGAAAATCCAATTAAAAGAAACTTAAACAAATTTGAGGTGTTTTGTTGTGTGTGTGTGTTTTTCATGGAACACAGGCTAGATGCAGGCAGTTACTGGTATGAGGTAATTTTTTTTTTAATTTAAAAAATAAGATGGGGTTTCACCATGATGGCCAGGCTGGTCTTGAACTCCTGACCTCAGGTGATCCACCCACCTCGGCCTCCCAAAGTGCTAGGATTACAGGCGCGAGTCACCGCGCCCAGCCACATGAGGTAATTTGACTCTGCTATCCCTATATTGACCTTTGTTTGTTTTGTTTCATTTTGAGAGGGAGTCTCATTGTGTCGCCCAGGCTGGAGTGCAGTGCCACTATCTCAGCTCACTGCAACCTCTGCCTCCTGGGTTCAAGCAATTCTCCTGTCTCAGCCTGTCAAGTAGCTGGGATTACAGGCATGCGCCACCATGCCTAGCTAATTTTTTGTATTTTTAGTAGAGACAGGGGTTTCATCATATTGGTCAGGCTGGTCTCAAAACTGTTGATCTAGTGATCCCCCCTCCTTGGCCCCTCCCAAAGTGCTGGGATTACAGGTGTCAGCCACCATGCCAAGCTGACCTTTTTAAAAAAATTTTTAAATTTGTTTATTTATTTATTTATTTTGATTAACAAACAGATGTTTAGTGTTTTCTCACAGGCTGACCTTTTTATTGTCATGATTTGGCCTCACAGGCACAAGATGGCTGCCATAGCACTAATCATCACACTGGGATTCTAGGCAAAGGTGAGAGAAATGTCTAGGGTGTTAAAACGCACATGCTGAATGAAGAGATCCCCAAATAGGCTTTGTGTGAGCAACATGGCTGTTTATTCACCTGGGTGCAGGCGGGCTGAGGCCAAAAAGGGCATCAGCAAAGGGCAGAGGGTTAGGAGTTGGTTTTATAGGTTTAGGGTGGGCAGTGGAAAGTTACAGTTTAGGGCAGGTTTTTGCAAGCTGGGAGGTGGTTGTAGGTTTGCAAGCTGGGAGGAGGTAATAGGGTATGGAGTCACGAGGTTGACTAAGGTCAGTTACAAAGTCCGGTGGCCTTATCAATTAGGGCGGGAATAAGGAGCAATAGAGAATGTCTCATAGTTAAGTAGGCACCACAGGGGTTGACCATTTTTTCACCTTTTCCTAGTCTTTCAGTTACTTTAGATTTTCCAGGAACTCATCTGGAGTGTCCGTGCAGGTCACAGAGGTTAACATGGCATCCATGGCACCATCAGTCAGCCTAAAAGACCTTACCTAGGGCCGTGCTAACTGCATCTGTCTCTTCATCAGGACAGCAAAAGCTTTTCCAGAAATCACCCAGCAGACTTCTGCTTTAAGGGTTATCGGCCTGAATTGGGTCAAATGGCTCGTACAAGAGGCTGGGAAGGTAAAATGGTCACATTGGCTTAGAACACTGATTCACAAATGAATATTTTTTTTTTTAAGCACAAAGAATAGGTATTTAAAAAGCAACCAATAGTATCTGCCTTGATTTCCAGTCCTGTATCTGGGGCTGCTGTCAAAAGTCTTTTCTCCTAGGCCAAGAGGGTCATCTCAGGCCATCTTCTCAAGGGCTACTGAAGCAGGAAAAGGCCAGGAAATAAACCTCTCAAATACTGAGCTGGGAGGGAAAGGGTGATTCATTCGGCCGGGAGCAAGGCGGCATAGCTGTCTAACTGCCAAGCTCGTCTAACAAAGGAAATCTCTGCCTTTATAAAGGCTCATAACTCTAGAAATTACACATGAAAGGGTCTTGGGTTCACAACTCTAGAATTTACATGTGAAAAGGTCTTGGGCCCTAGAGTACAGTGGAGAACAGTGACTTAGGTGGGGGTTTGATCTGTTTAAGTAAAAACAATGCCTTCCCGAAAGATTCCTCCATACCATGCCTGCAATCTACAGGAGGGTGAATAAAGGTGGCACCCAGTCTGCCAGCCTTTACTTCCCCTATTAAAATACAACGTGGAAGTCAAGGGGAAGGTGCTTTCGGTGCTTAATGGTGATTAAGAATCTCCTTCCTCACTACCACACCTGATTTTCCCCACACCCAAGACTGCATGAGACAAAGTGAATGGTCTCTTGTCCAGCCTCCCACCCTGCCTGCTGCCTTCCCTGGTGCTTCTCGGGAAGCCTTCAGGGTACCCACAACACGCTGTGACCATGGCCTTTCCCAGTAGACACCATCCCAGCCACTCTGATGAAGCTGGACTCTGTCCCCAAGAGATGGAAAGTAAGTCACTCTCCCAGCAGAGGCACAGGGTCAGTGTTTTCTACAGAATAAACACAGTATTCCTAGTTACTGTCATCTGAGAAGCTGCCACATCTCCCTAATCCCCTGGCCTTCCCACACGATCTGAAAATAACCACTGATACTCACATATAGAATCCAGAATTCCAGGGAAATGGAATTAAAAGTAGCCAGAGGATGCAAGACGTGCCCCAGGCAGACGAGGTTTAGCCACACGTGGGAAACAAAGGAGGAGTCTGGGTGCTGGGAACAGGGTAATAGCAGCCAACATGTGCCAAGCACCTACTAGGCAGCAGGTGCTGAGTGGAGGGCCTGGTAAGCGTTGTATGATGGGTCCCCCGAGTCAGCCAGAGGAGTCACCACTGCCATTCTCCCGAGAGTGGTACAGGCTCACAGGGGTAATGCCTGCAGTAGCATGCGGTACTTGAGCTCTGGTCAAATAGGGTTCGTTTCTCAGTTTGATCATTCCCCAGGTGTAATGTCCTTAGGCCTCACTTTTCTCATCTATCAAATGGGAAAGATAGTAGTAGCTACTTCACAGGCTTATTGGGAAAACTCAGTAGAGTCACACATGTAAAGTACTCAAAAATCGGATCTGGCACGAAATAAGCCTGGATGTATGTGTGCAAATATGACACCCATTTTACAGATGAGGGAATTAAGAACTGTACATAACTATGCATTTGCCCAAGGTTATGGAACCAGTAAAACGCTAACACCAGCATCCACACTCTAAACCACCCACCAGTCAGCCTGACCCCAGGAGACACAGGCCCCTGGGACAGTGGGCAGGAGAACAGGTTCTGTACACACCAGGCAGTGCGGTGAGTCCCCTTGGGGACCACAGGCAAAGCCAACAATGAGGGCTATTTCCCTTGCCCCGGGTTCCCTGTCTATCACCTCCACCTATCAGCATACCACACATTCTTGAGGGCTGGAGAGAAGCCCCCACCTCTGACTTCTGGGTGGTGGAGTCCTGACTGCAGAGCCCTCCTGTGGCCCCATTCAGAGTCTTGGGAACTCATAACGTTGAGGAGAACAAGCACAGCCTTTGAGAACCTGCACACCACCCCCACCCTGTAGAGGTCCAGAAATGTCTCATAGGCAAGCAGCCTAGGTCTGCCTGTAGCAAACCAGGAACAGGCAGAGATGGAGACCGAGCTGATTGAAGGTGTCCAGCTACTAACATCACAGACAGAAAAGCCTCCCGGTGGATGAATACAGTTTTGCCTCTGAGCTATTTACATAAAAACTAATGGAATCTGTTGTGAAGCTTAGTTTGGCTGGATATGAAATTCTGGGCTGAAGGTTCTGTTCTTTGAGGATGTTGAATATTGGCCCCCACTCTCTTCTGGCTTGTAGAGTTTCTGCTGAGAGATCTGCTGTAAGTCTGATTGGCTTGCCTTTGTGGGTAACCTGACCTTTCTCTCTGGCTGCCCTTAGTATTTTCTCCTTCGTTTCAGCCCTAGTGAAATAACGATTATGTGCCTTGGGGTTGCTCTTCTTGAGGAATATCTTTGTGGTGTTCTCTGTGTTACCTGGGGTTGAATATTGACCTGCTTCAAGAACTCAGAGATTTTATTACCACCAGGCCTGCTTTACAAGAGCTTCTGAAAGAAGCATTGCACACAGAAAGAAACAACCAGTATCAGCCCTTCTAAAAATATACCAAAAAGTAAAGAGCACCAACATAAAGAAGAATTTACACCAACGAATGGATAAAACAGCCAGTTAACATCAAATGGCAGTAACCCTAAATTTAAATCGACTCAATCCCCCAATCAAAAGACACAGCCAAAACCCAACGGCATGTTACATCCAGACCTGTTTCACAGGCAAGGATACACAAAGACTCAAAACAAAGGGATGGAGAAAGATTTACCAACCAAATGGAGAGCAAAAATAAATAAATAAATAAATAAATAAATAAATAAATAAATAAATAAAAAGCAGGAGTTGCAATTCTCGTAGCAGATAAAATAGATTTTAAGGCAACAAAGATATAGTGGTAAAAGGATCAATGCAACAACAAGAGCTAACGATCCTAACACCCAGATACATAGAGACTTAGACACAATGAGACAGAAAATTAATAAGGATATCAAGGACTCGAACTCAGATCCGGAACAAGTAAACTTAATAAATATTTATAGAGCTCTCCACTTCAAATACACAAAATAAACATTCTAGTCAATGCCACATCACACGTACTCATAGGTTTAAATGAAACATTGACTGGCCATTATTAATACCCATTTTTTTTAAGAATAAAGCAATATTTCCACTCACTCTCCCTCTTTCTCTTCCTCTTTCTTCCTCTCCTTTACTCATTTTTTTCTTCTTTCCTTCACTCAAAAAAAAAGAAATCAACTTGTAAACCTCTAGATCCAGGTCGGCAATGTCTCTCTCATTGCTTGAATTCCTTCCTTCCCTTCCCTCCCTCCCTCCCTCCCTCCCCCCTTCCTCCCTTCCTTCATCCCTCCCTTCCTCAAAAAAAAAAAAAAAACTAATGGAATCTGAATCTAAGTAAGAAATATACACTGCCGGGCGTGGTGACTCACGCCTATAATCCCAGCACTTTGGGAGGCCGAGGCAGGTGGATCACAAGGTCAAGAGATCGAGACCATCCTGGTCAAGGTGGTGAAACCCTGTCTATGAAAAATACAAAAAATTAGCTGGGCATGGTGGTACGTGCCTGTAATTCCAGCTACTCAGGAGGCTGAAGCGGAAGAATTGCTTGAACCCAGGAGGCGGAGGTTGTGGTGAGCCGAGATTGTGCCATTGCACTCCAGTCTGGGTAACAAGAGCGAAACTCTGCCTCAAAAAAAGAAAAAAGAAATATGCCCAACCAGCAAATTGCAGAAAAAACAGGAGACAGAGGAGCATATGAAACACTACCACAGAGGTGCAACCAGCACAAATCCAGACTGTCAGAGACCCTCTGGGGAGAACAGCGGGCTTCCTCAACAAATAAATGGCAATGAATCAACGAGAAAGAAACCAGGAACCTATAGACAAAATGAGACCTATCAATATCAATCAATTACAGTGCTGGGTCTCATCTGGATCCCAATTCAACTATATGTATTACATATTATATACATGTGTGTATATATTACATGTGTGTGTGCGCACGTGAGCCAACTGGAAAAATGTGATCTCCAGTGAGCTATTTGATGATCTTAAAGAACTATAGTTAATTTGTTTATTTACTTGAGACAGGGCCTGGCTCTGTCTCCCAGCCTCCAGTGCAATTTTGGCTCACTGCAACCTCTGCCTCCCAGTCTCAAGGGATCCTCCCACGTCAGCCTCCCAAGTGGAGGGCCCACAGGTGCACACCACCATGCCTGGCTAACTTTTGCATTTTTTGTAGAGACAGGATTTCATCATGTGCCCAGGCTGGTCTCAAACTCTGGGCTCAAGGGATCCACCTGCCTCGGCCTCCCAAAGTGTGGGGATTACAGGTGTGAGGCACTGTGCCCAACCTATAATTACTTTAAAAAAAAAAAAAAAAAGCAAGCATGTTGGCTCACACCTGTAACCCCAGCACTTTGGAGGTTGAGGCTCACCTGAGCCCAGGAGATTGGGGTTGCAGTGAGCCACAATTATGCCACTACACTCCAGAGTGAGACTCTGTCTCTGAAAAAAAAGAAAAGGCCATGTGTGGCGGCTCATGCCTGTAATCCCAGCACTTTGGGAGGCCAAGGTGGGTGGATCATCTGAGGTCAGGTGTTCAAGACCAGCCTGGCCAACATGGTGAAACTCCATCTTTACTAAAAATACAAAAAATTAGCTGGGCATAGTTGCAGATGCCTGTAATCCCAGCTACTTGGGAGGCTGAGGCAGGAGAATCGCTTGAACCCGGGAGGCGGAGATTGCAGTGAGCCAAGATCGCACCAATGCACTCCAGCCTGGGTAACAAGAGTGAAACTCCGTCAAAAAAAGAAGGAGAAAGAGAGAAAGAGAGAGAAGAGAAGAAGAGAAGAGAAGACAAGACAAGAAAAGAAAAGGTATGTATTTATTTGTATTTCAATAGCTTGGTTGCATGGATGAATTGTATAGTGATGGAGTCTGGGATTTTAGAGCATCTGTCACTGCTGTAGGGTACATTGTACCAAATATATAGTTTTTTTTTTTTTTTTTTTTTTTTTTTGAGATGGAGTTTTGTTCTTGTTACCCAAGATGGAGTACAATGGCGTGATCTCGGCTCACTGCAACCTCCGCCTCCTGGGTTCAGGCAATTCTCCTGCCTCAGCCTCCTGAGTAGCTGGAATTACAGGCACATGCCACCATGCCAAGCTAATTTTTTGTATTTTTAATAGACAGGATTTCACCACCTTGACCCGGATGGTCTCGATCTCTTGACCTCGTGATCCACCTGCCTCGGCCTCCAAAAGTGCTGGGATTATAGGCGTGAGCCACCACGCCCAGCCCAATATATAGTTTTTTATCCCTCACCTTCCCACCATTCCACCTTCTGAGTCTCCACAGTCCATTATACCATCCCTCATACCTTTGGATACCCATATCTTAGCTCCCACCTGTAAGCAAGAACATATAGTATTTGGTTTTCCATTCCTGGGTAACGTCGCTTAGAATAATGGCCTCCAGCTCCATCCAAGTTGCTGTAAAAGATATTATTTCATTCTTTTTTATGACTGAGTAGTATTCCATGGTGTATATATACAATGTTTTCTTTATCCATTCATTGGTCAATGAGTGCTTTGGTTGGCTTCATATCTTTATAACTGTGATTGTGCTGAGATAAACACACCTGTGCAGGTGTCTTTTTTTTTTTTTTTAATTTTTTCTGGAGACAGGGTTTCACTCTGTCACCTAGGCCAGAGTGCAGTGTGTGGTTTTGGCTCAGTGCAACCTCCTCCTCCCAGGTTCAAGTGACTCTCCTGCCTCAGCCTCCCGAGAAGCTGGGACTACAGGCACATGCCACCATACCTGGCTAATTTTTATATTTTTAGTAGAGATGGGGTTTCACCATGTTGTCCAGGCTGGTCTCGAACACCTGACCTCAAATGATCTGCCCGCCTCAGTCTCCCAAAGTGCTAGGATAACAGGTGTGAGCCAGCATGCCCGGCTTCAGGTGTCTTTTTGATATAATAATGACTTATTTTCCTTTGGGTAGGTACCCAGTAGTGGGGTTGTGGATTGAATAGTACATCTACTTTTAGTTCTTTAAGGATCTCCAGACTGGTTTTCATAGAGGTTGTATTAATTTGCATTCCCACCAGCAGTGTGTAAGTGTTCCCTTTTCCCCACATCCACGCCAACATCTATTGTTTTTGACTTTTTAATAATGCCCATCTGGCTGGGGTAAAGTGGTGTCTCACTGTGGTTTTAATGTACATTTCCCAGATGATGAGTGATGTTGAACATTTTTTTATAGGTTTCTTAGCCATCAGTACTTTTTAAATTTATTTTTTGTTATAAAGACAGGGTTTCACCATGTTGGTTGGGCTGGTCTTGAACTCCCGACCTTAGGTGATCCACCCGCCTTCGCCTTCAAAGTGCTTGGATTACAGGCCTGAGCCACCACGCCCAGCTTGTACTTTTTTTTTTTAAATAGCAGTTTTAGGTTCACAGCAAAATTGAGAGGAAGGTACAGAGTTCCCATCCACCCTCCCTAGCAAACACACTCATACATCCTTGCTCATTATCAGCACACTCCATCAGATGGTACGTTTGTTAGAACTGATGAACCTACATTGACACATCCTTATCTCCCAGAGTCTGCAGGTTACATTAGGGTTCACTCTCGGTGTTGTACATTCTACACATTTGGACAAATGTCTAATGGCATGCATCCACCACTGTCATATCAAACAGAGTAGTTTCACAGTCCTGAGAATCCCCTGTACTCTGCCTATTCATCCCTCCCTCACCCCCAACCCCAGAAATCATCAATCCTTTTACTGTCCCCATAGTTTGCCATGAGTCGGAATCATACAGTATGTAGCCTTTAAGTTTCCTCCATGTCTTTTCATGGCTTGATAACTCATTTTTTTTTTTTTTAAGATGGGGTTTCACCATATTGGTCAGGCTGGTCTCAAACTCCTGACTTCAGGTGATCTGCCCACCTCAGCCTCCCAAAGTGCTGGGATTACAGGTGTGAGCCACCGTGCCTGGCGATAACTCAATTCTTTTTTTTTTTTTTTTTTTTTGAGGTGGAGTCTTGCTCTGTCACCCAGACTGGGGTGTAATGGCACGATCTTGGCTCACTGAAACCTCTGCCTCCTGGGTTCAAGCAATTCTCCTGACTCAGTCTCCCGAATAGCTGGGACTACAGGTGGTTGCTACCACTCCCGGCTAATTTTTTTTGTATTTTTAGTAGAGACAGGTTTCACAGTGTTAGCCAGGATGATCTCAATCTCCTGATCTTGTGATCCAGCCACCTTGGCCTCCTAAAGTGCTGGGATTACAGGTGTAAACCACCACGCCCAGTGATAGCTCATTTCTTTTTAGCACTGAATAATACTGCATTGCCTATGGTATATTGTGGATATACCACAGTTTATCCATTCCTCCACTGAAGGACATCTTAGTTGCTTCCAAGTTTTGGCAATTATGAATAAAGCTTCTATAAACATCTGTGTGCAGGTTTTCTTGTGGACAAAAGTATTTAATTCATTTGGGTAAATACCAAGGGACACAATTGCAGATTGTATGGTAAGACTATGTTTAGTTTTGGAAGAAACTGTCAAATTGTCTTCCAAAGTGGCTGCTTCATCTTGCATTCTCAACAGCAATGAATGAGAGTTCATTGAAAAATTCATTAAAAATAAATACCACTGGCTGGGTGTAGTGGCTCCTGCCTGTAATCCTAGCACTTCAGAAAAGAGGATCACCTGAGCTTAGGAGTTTGAGACCAGCCTGGGCAACACAGTGAGACCCCCATCTGTATTCATTTTAGAAAGAAAAAAAGAAGAAATACAACTGATGAGCAAAGAAAGAAGAGAAAATGGAATAATAGAAATGCTCAGTTAAAACGACAAAAGGCGGAAAAAGTGGGGGACAAAAATAAGAACAAAGAACCAGGGCGACAAATAGAAAGCAGTAACACACTCGCTAAATACTAATCCAAGTAAATCAACAATTACTTTGGGGTTTCTTTTGTTTTTGAGATGGAGTCTTACTCTGTCACTCAGGCTGGAGTAAGTGGTGTGATCTCGGCTCACTGCAACCTCCACCTCCCGGGTTCAAGTGATTCTCCTGCCTCAGTCTCCTGAGTAACTGGGATTACAGGCACACGCCATCATTCCTGGCTAATTTTTGTATTTTTAATAGAGACAGGGTTTCAACTTGTTGGTCAGGCTGGTCTCGAACTCCTGACCACAAGTGAACTGCCCACCTTTGCCTCCCAAAGTGCTAGGATTACAGGCATGAGCTACCCCGCCCGGCTAAATGATCATTTGAATGTTAGTGGTCTAAATGCACCAATTAAAAGACAGAGATCATCAGAGTTATTAAAAAGCCAAGACATGATGGCTCACACCTGTAATCCCAGCACTTTGGGAGTCTGGGATGGCAGGATCACTTGAGGACAGGAGTTTTGAGACCAGCCTGGTCAACATAGTGAGACCCCATCTCTGATATAAAAATTAAGAAAAAAAAAGGCGAGGCCTGGTGGCTCACACCTGTAATCCCAGCACTTTGGGAGGCCAAGGCAGGTGGATCACAAGGTCAGGAATTCGAGACCAGTCTAACCAACATGGTGAAACCCTGTCTCTACTAAAAATACAAAAACTAGCTGGACATGGTGGTGCCTGCCTGTAATCCCAGCTACTCAGGAGGCTGAGGCAGGACAATCACTTGAACCTAGAAGGTGGAGGTTGCAGTGAGCTGACATCGCGCCACTGTACTCCAGCCTGGCCACAGAGTGAGACTCCATCTCAAAAAAAAAAAAAAAAAAAAAAAGACTCAATTATACAAAAAAAAAAAAACCCAACTCATTTTTTAAAAACCCACTTTAAATCAAAAGACACATAGAGATTAAAATTAGAAGGATAAATAAATGTAGACCATGCTACTACTTATCAAAAAAAGAAAGAGTAGCTATATTAATTTCAAACATTAGTAGATTCCAGAGCAAGAAAACTTTTCAGGGATAAAGATGAGTATTACATAATAATTAGGCCTCAATGCTCTCAGAAGACATAACAATCCTTAACATGTATGAGCCTAACAACAGAACATCAAAATATGAGAAGCAAAAACTAACAGACTGCAAGGAAATACAGATGGATCCACCAGTAGCATTAGAGACTTCAACACTCCTCTATCAGAAATTGACAGATCCCACAGAAAAGCAGTAAGGATATTCTTAGACTCAACAGCACCATCAATCAACTGGATATAATGGACACATATAAGCTACGTCATCCAACAACAGCAGGCTACCCATTCTTCTCAAGCTTGGATGAGACATTCACCAAGACAGACCACATTCTGGGCCATAAAACATACCTTACCAAACTTAAAAGAATAGAAATCAATACAATATCTGCTCTCAGACCACAGTGTAATTAAGCTAGAAACTAATAACAGAAAGATAACTGGAAAATCCCCAAATATATGGACATTAAATGACACACTTCTTTTTTTCTTTTTTAAATAAAGAAATAAGATGGGGTTTCACCATGATGACCAGGCTGATCTTGAACTCCTGATCTCATGTGATCCACTCACCTCGGCCTCCCAAAGTGCTAGGATTACAGGCGTGAGCCACCGTGCTGGGCTGACACACTTCTAAATAACACAAGGATCAAAGAAGAAATCTCAGGATAAATTGAATTTTTTTTTTTGAGATGGAGTCTTGCTCTGTCACCCAGGCTGGAGTGCAGTGGTGCAATCTCGGCTCACTGCAACCTCCACCTCCTGGGTTTAGGCGATTCCCTTGTCTCAGCCTCCCAAGTATCTGGGACTACAGGCGCGCATCACCACACCTGGCTAATTTTTTTATTTTTAGTAGAGACGCAGTGTCACAATATTGGCCAGGCTGGTCTCAAACTCCTAACCTCATAATCTGCCTGCCTTGGCCTCCCAAAGATGTGAGCCACTGTGCCAAGCATAAAAATATTTTTAACTAAATCAAAATGAAGGCTGGGCATGGTGGATCATGCTGGCTCATGCTGCTAATCCCAGAACTCTGGGAGGCTGAGGTGGGCAGATTGCTTGAGCTCAGAAGTTCAAAAGCAGCCTGGCCAACATGGCAAAACCCTGTCTACGAAAAACTGAAAAAATTAACCAAACAATGGTTGGTGTGTGCTTATAGTCCCAGCTACTCAGGAGACTTAGGTGGAAGGATCACTTGAGCCCAGGAGGTTGAGACTGCCATAAGCCATATTCACGCCACTGCACTCCAACCTGGGCAATAGAGCAAAACTTTGTCTCAAAAAAACTAAGAAAACACAACTTATCAAAAATTGTAGATTCAGCAAAAGCTATGCTTATAGGGAAATGTATAGCATCAAATGCATGTGTTAGAAAAGAAGAAATTGACTGGGCATGGTGGCTTACACCTGTAATCTCAGCACTTTGGGAGGCCAAGTCGGGCAGATCACTGGAGGTCAGCAGTTCGAGACCAGCCTGACTAATATGGTGATACTCTGTCTGTAGTAAAAATACAAAAATTAGCAAGGCGTGGTGGTGTGTGCCTGTAATCTCAGCTATTCAGGAGACTGAGACATGAGAATCATTTGAACCCATGAGGTGGAGGTTGCATTGAGCTGATATGGTTCCACTGCACTCCAGCCTGGGTGATAGAGCTAGACTCTGAAAAAAGAAAGAAAAGAAGGAAGGAAGGAAGGAAAAGGAAAGGGAAGGGAAGGAGGGGGTGAGGAAGGAAGGAAGGAAGGAGAGAGAAAGATAAAGAAAGGAATACAGAGATAAAGAAAGAAAGAAAGGAAAGGAAAATAAAAGAAAAGAAGAAATATATAAAATCAATCATCTAAGCTTCCACTTCAGGAAGCTACAAAATTAAATCCAATTAGAGCAATCGGTGTAATTGAAAACAGAAAATCAATAAGAAAATCAACAAATCGAAAATCTAGTTCCCTGAAAAGATCAACAAAATCTATAAGCCCCTAGCCAGGCTAACTAAGAAAAAAGAGAGAAAGAACACAAACTACTAATATCAGAAATGAAAGAGGGGCCAGGTGCAATAGCTCATGCTTGTAATTCCAGTGGGTGAGAGGTCGCAGAGTCCGGGAGGCTGAGGCTGTGCTGCCCTATGATTGTGCCTGTGAACAGCCACTGCGCTCCAACATGGGCAACAAAATATAGCAAGACCCTATCTCTAAAAGAAAAAAAAAAGAGAGAGAAATAAAAGATAAGACATCACAACAGATCCTACAGACCTGAAAAAGATAATGAAGAAATATTATTCTTTGGGAGGCTGAGATGGGCTGATTGCCTGAGCTTAAGAGTTTGAGATGAGCCTGGGCAACATGGTGAAACTCCGTCTCTACTAAAATACAAAAAAAAATCAGCCGGGCGTGGTGGCATGTGCCTGTAATCCCAGCTACTTGGGAGGCCAAGGCACAAGAATTGCTTGAACCCGGGAGCGGAGGTTGCAGTGAGCTGAGACTGTGCCGCTGCACTCCAGCCTGAGCAACAAAGTGAAACTCTGTCCCCAAAAAAAGAGATAAATATTATTAACAACTATATGCCCACAAATTTGATAACTGAGATGAAATGGATCAATTTCTTGAAAGATGAAACCTAGCTTTGCGCTGTGGCAGTATCGTAGCCAATGAGGTTTATCTGAGGCGAGATTATTGCTAATTGAAAACTTTTCCCAATACCCTGCCGTGACAACTTGCAATACAGTCGACACTGGCAATTTTTGACAGTCTCTATGGAGACTGATTTTTCTTAAAAAAAAAAAAGACAAAACCTACTAAAACTCCCACAAGAAGAAGCAGGTCATATGAATAGGTCTATATCTATTAAATAAGTTAAATCAATAATTCATAACCTTCCAAAGCAGAAAGCACCAGGCCCAGATGGGTTCCCTGTTGAATTCTGTGAAATATTTAAGGAAGAACTTATGCCAGTTGTCTATAATCTCTTTCAGAAGATAGAAGCACAGGGAATGCTTCCTAATTAGTTTTGTTTATTTTATTTTATTTATTTTTTGAGACAGAGTTTCACTCTTGTCGCCCAGGCTGGAATGCAATGGCAAAATCTCAGCTTATTAAGGCCTCCGCCTCCTGGGTTCAAGCAATTCTTCTGCCTCAGCCTCCCAAATAACTGGGATTACAGGTGTCCACCACCATACCCAGCTAATTTTTGTATTTTTAGTTGAGAAGGGGTTTCGTCATGTTGGCCAGGCTGATCTCAAACTCCTGACCTCAAGTGATCCACCTACCTCGGCCTCCCAAAGTGCTGGGATTTCTGGCGTGAACCACTGCACCTGGCCCCTAACTTGGTTTTATGAAGCCAAGATTACTCTAATTCCCAAACCAAAGACATTTCAAGAAAAGAAAACTACAGACCATTCTCTCTCATAAAAATAGATAAAAAAATTCTCAACAAATTATTAGCAAATCAAATCCAACAATGTATAAAAAGAATTATACAACATAGCCAAGTGGGATTTATCCAGGCATGCAAAGCTGGTTTAGCATTTGAAAATAAATTCACATAATACATCCCACCAGCAGACTAAAGAAGAAAAATCACACGATCCTATCAATAGATGCAGAAAAAGCATTAAACAAAATGGTTAATTTTTTCTTTTTTTGACATCAAGTCTCACTCTGTCTCCCAGGCTAGAGTACAGTGGTTCGATCTCGGCTCACCACAAGTGATTCTGCCTGCTGGGTTCAAGCGATTCTCCTGCCTCAGCCTCCCCAGTAGCTGGGATTGCAGGCGTGTGCCACCATGCCTGGCTAATTATTGTGTTTTTTTAGAGACAATGTTTCGCCCTGTTGGTCAGGCTGGTCTCAAACTCTTGACCTCATGATCCACCTGCCTTGGCCCCCCAAGAGTGCTGGGATTATGGTGTGAGCCATTATGCCCAGCCAAAATGGTTAACTTTTAAGGTATTACAATGATGGTGCAGTAGTCCTTGTCTTTTAGAGGTAAGTGCTGAAATATTTACAGATGAGATAACATGATAGCTGGGATTTGCTTCAAAATAATACAGGAAAGAGGATGAGGAGGTACAGGTACAACTCAAGATTGATCAAAGATTGATAACGGTGAGGCCAGAGACAGGTCCTGAGGTTCTTCACCCTGCTTTCTCTGACCTATATCTGCTTGAAATTACCCATACGTTAAAAAAAATTAGCAATAGCACAGGATGTGGTAGCTCACTCCTGTAATCCCAGCACCTTGGGAGGCTGAGGGGGTGGGAGGATCACTGACTCAGGATGGCTTGACCCTGGGCAACACAGCAAGATCCTATCTCTAAATATATATATAAAAATTAGCCAGGTGTGATGGCACACACCTGTGGTTCCAGCTACTTAGGAAGCTGAAGTGGAAGGATCACCTGAGGCCAGGAGGTTGAGGTTTCAGTGAGCCATGACCAGGCCATTGCGCTCCAGCCTGGGTAACAGCGAGACCTTGTCCCCCTCTTCCAAAAAACTAAAATTAAATATAGAGAAAAGTCAATGAGACAGTTAGTTAGTGGTGTTCATTCATTCACCAAGTCATTTAGAAAAGCCCCATTGACGTCTCCAGGAAGCTGGGTGCCAAGACTCCTGTTCACCAGGGAGGCCAGACTGTAAAAGAAACAATAATGTCAGTGAGCTGGTGGGGAGACAGAGGGCTGTTGGAGGACCAAGGAGGACCCCAACCCAGCCTGAGGTCAGGGAAGTCCCTGGAGGGAGTGGAAGCCAAGCAGATGCTGGTAAGACAGACCAGGAAGGAGATGGTGGAAGGGTGCTCCACAGGAAGAGGGAACAGAGTGTGCAGGGGTAGGGGGGATGGAGGAAGCCTAGGGGGATGGAGGAAACCTAGGAGGGTGGAGGAAGCCTGGGGGGGGATGGAGGAATCCAGGGTGGGGGTAGGGGGGTGGAGGTGGAGGAAGTCTGAGGGGTGTGGAGGAAGCCTGGGGGGGATGGAGAAAGCCTGGGGAGGGTGGAGGAAGCCTGGGGGTGGTGGAGGAAGCCTGGGGTGGGGGTTGAGGAAGCCTGGGCGGGGGATGGAGGAAGCCTGGGTTCCCCGACAGGCTTTTTTTTGGGGTAAGGCTGGTCAGGAGGTGGGTCATCACTTGAGCACAGAGGGTCTCAACTTGGGGTAGTTGTGTCCCCCACGGAACATTTGGTGATGTCTGGAGATGTTCTTGGTTGTCACAACTGAGGATACCACTGGCTTCTGGTGGGTAGAAGGCAGGGACTCTGCCAAACGCCCTGCAGTTCAGAGGACAGCCCCCCACTGTACGACAAAGAATGATCCACCCCCAAGGTCTGTGGCGCCGAGGTTGAGAAGCCCTGGTTAGCACCGCAGGGAGCCCACAGCTTGTGTCTGCATGAGGAGGGTAGTCTGGAGGCAGGAGGCCAGAGCCCAGAACCCAGCCCAGCCCCAGGGGCAGAAGCCATGGTCCCGGGGAGGAGGGAGGAGGCCAGGCAGGGCTTTGCTGTGAAGGGACAGGGGGCTGGTGGGCTTGCTTTTCTCCAACAGTTTATGATCAACACTCCCCAAAACTCAGGCAAGACAGTCATGAACTAGGAAGTCCAAATGCAGGCTGAGACCGTGTGTGGGTTTAACAAGCTTGATGCAGCCAGTGCTGCTCCGCTATAGGCTGTCCGGGACAAAGCCCCTGCCTTCATGGGGCTGACTTGCTCTGAAAGAGATAAATGGTGAAATCAGGGGCTCCGGAGAAAAGTAAGGCAGAGATGGGAGAGGAGTGGGAGTGCAATTTTAAGTAGGGAACTCACCCACTAAGAAGGTGAGTTTGGGGTGAAGTGTCTTTTTTTTTAAGAGACGAGGTCTCACTATGTTGCCCAGGCTGGAGTACAGTCACAGGCGCAATCCCACTGCTGATCAGCACAGGAGTTCTTTTTGTTTTTTGTTTTTTTTAAAGACGTGGTTTCACCACGTTGGTCAGGCTGGTCTTAAACTCCGACCTCAGGTGATCTGCCCACCTTGGCCTCCAAAGCGCTTGGATTACAGGTGTGAGCCACCACGCCCGGCCCCGCACAGGAGTTTTGACTTATCCCGTTTCCCACCTGGGCCGGTTCACCCCTCCTTAAGCAACCTGGTGGTCCCCCGCTCCTGCGAGGTCACCATATTGATGCCGAACTTGGTGTGGACACCCGATCGGCATAGCACTCTACAGCCCAGAACTCATGGGCTCAAGTGATCCTCCCACCTCGGCCTCCTGAGTAGCTGGGACTACAGGACTACAGGCACGTGCCACCACGCCTGGCTGGGGTGAAGTCTTAAAGGCAGATGGAGGCATCCACAGCAGCTGACAAAGCACAGACTCTCCTGGCCTTCAATTCAGGAAGTGTCACAGGGACACAGGAACATTCTAGAACAAGCCCCAGTGCTGCCCACCCCAACCCAGGGCGTTAGCAGTCATTCCATTCTCAACAGTCCTGCCTGTGTGAAGGTTCATGTGATGTTGAACTCCATCTCCCCAAAGCCAGAAGATGAGGAAGAGCTCATGGGCGAAGGCATAGGCAGGGACAGAGTCCAAAGGGATTTGTAGAAGCAGAAAGCAGTGGCCAGGTGCAGTGGCTCACACTTCTAATTCCAGCACTTTGGGAGGATGAGGCGGGTGGATCACCTGAGGTCAGGAGTTCAAGAACTGCCTGGCCAACATGGTGAAACCCCATCTCTGCTGAAAATACAAAAATTTGCCAGGCATGGTGACACGCACCTGTAATCCCAGCTAATCAGGAGGCTGAGGCAGGTGAATCGCTTGCACCCAGGAGGCGGAGGTTGCAGTGAGCCGAGATCCTGCCACTGCACTCCAGACTTGGTGACAGAATGAGACTCCATTCAAAAAAAGAAAAGAAAAGAAAAGAAAAAGAAAAAAGAAGCAGCAGAAAGCTGTGAGGCAAAAATCAAGACTGCTGGATGGAACTGCTTTGGACAACAGAAAGGACCTGGAGGGCGCTGGCTCTGGGAGCCACCCTGCTCAGGGGTCAACCCTCGGTAGATCCATGGGGGGACTGAGGGTGGCCGGACGTTCTGACTCAGCCAGAAAGCTGCGTGGGTTGCAGCAGCCTGGGTGGGTTCCAGTCGGTCAGCAGGGAAAGGCTCCCTGGGTTCCAGGCACCCAAGACTCAGCTACAGAGATAGTGAACCAAGCTCCTGCCTCTCCTAGACTCACCTTCCAGTCCAAAAAAGGTGACTGGCAAATAAAGTTAATAAATAAACACAATGATTTCCAGTAGAGTCAGGTGCTCCAAATTACATCAGTCAAGCCGACTGATGGGAAGCCCGGCAGGAGGGAGGTGTGGACTGGGAGGAGACTTGGGGAGGGAGAGGCAACCCCAGAGGGTCTGGGGGAGGGGACAGCTGGTGCACAGCGGCACAGGAGGGACAGGACAGGGTGGAGGAGTATTCAAAGGACAGAGGACAAGTGGAGGGAGATGAGGACCAAGCTCCCCAGGGCTGGATGGTGCTGGAGTCGGTGGGCTGTGCCCAGGAAAGTGGGTTAATTGTGAGGACCTTTGGGGAGGCAGTGAGGGTTTTCATCAGATGTGGTGTGATTTATTTTTGCTTGCTTTTATTGTGGTAAAATCCACATAACTGCAAATTACCATCGTAACCACTTAAAGTACAGCATTCAGTGACATTGAGAGCCTTCACAATGGTGCACCTCCTACCTCTAGACCAGGTCCAGAACCACCCCCAGGCCCGTGAAGCAGTCAGTGCCCCTCCACCTCCGCATTGCTTTTGTCTGTTCCTGACATTTCTTTGTTGTTTCTTTCTTTCTTTGTTTTTGTTTTTTTTTTTAGACAGAGTCTCGCTCTGTCACCCAGGCTGTAGTGCAATGGTATGATCTTGGCTCACTGCTACCTCTGCCTCCTGGGTTCAAGCGATTCTCATGCCTCAGCTCTTGAGTAGCTGGGATTACAGGCACCCACCACCACACCTGGCTAATTTTGTATTTTTAGTAGAAACGGGGTTTCACCATGTTGGCCAGGCTGATCTCAAACTCCTGACCTCAGGCGATCTGCCTGCCTCAGCCTCCCAAAGTGGCTAGGATTACAAGCATGAGCCACCGTGCCTGGACACTTTTTTTTTTTTGAGACAGGGTCTTGCTTGTCACCCAGGCTGGTGTACAGTGCTACAATCATGGTTGACTGCAGCCTCAACCTCCTGGGCTCAAGAGATCCTCCCACCTATGCCTCCTGGTGTAGCTGGGTCCACAGGTGTGGGTAACCATGCCCGGCTAATTTTTTTTTTTTTTGGTAAAGGTAGGGCTTTGCCATGTTGCTCACACTAATCTCAAGCTCCTGTGCCCAAGCAGTCTGCCTGTCTCCGGTTCCCAAAGTGCTGGGATTACAGGTGTGAGCCTCTGGGCCTGGCCTGGACATTTCATGCAAATGAACCATCCCTCTGTGGCCTTTTGTGTCTGGCTTCTTTTGATTTAATTTATTTCCTTTTTTTTGTTTACTTATTTTTTTTGAGACAGAGTCTCACTGTCTTGCCCAGGATGGAGTACAGTGGAACTATCTTGGCTCACTGCAACCTCCGCCTCCCAGGTTCAAGTGATTCTCCTGCCTCAGCCTCCTGAGTAGCAGGAATTACAGGCATGTGCCATGATGCCTGGCTAATTTTTGTATTTTTTGTAGAGATGGGGTTTCACCATGTTGGCCAAGCTGGTCTCAAACTCCTGATCTCAGGTGATCCATCTGCCTCGGCGTCCTAAAGTGCTGGGATTACAGGCGTGAGCCACAGTGCCTGGCTTTTCGTTTGTTTGTTTGTTTGCGACACAGTCTCACTCAGTCGCCCAGGCTGGGGTGCAGTGGTGCTATCTTGGCTCACTGCAACCTCTGCCTCCCGGGTTCAAGTGATCCTCCTGCCTCAGCCTCCAGAGTAGCTGGGATTACAGGCATATGACAGCACACCCAGCTAATTTTTGTATTTTCAATAGAGACAGGATTTCACCATGTTGGCCAGGCTGGTCTCAAACTCCTGACCTCAGGCCATCTGTCCACCTGGGGGTCCCAAAGTGCTGGGATTATAGGCATGAGCTACTGTGCTTGGCCTGATTTAATTTCTTAAAGCCCCTTGCAGAGAAGGGCCTGTAGTTGGGCATGGTTAAGGCACCATTAGGCGGGATGTACTGGGGGTCTAGACTGGAGGAGTGGGGTGGTGAGAAGAGGGGATCTGGTTGGATCATGGAGGCATCAACCCAACGATTGGTGGTGACTGGGCCAGGGGAGAACTCGAGTTTCAGGCCTGAGCAAGTGGGGCAATGTGGGGCGGGCAATGTGAGGTGGCGGAGACTGTGAGGGGGCAGCGACATGGCAGGGGGTCAGTCAAAAGTCTACTCAGGAATTTAGAGCGCAGGGGAGGGGCTGCTGCACAAACTTTTAGCACAAGCCAAGTCTGCACCCAGTGGAATGTGAGCATCAGAGTGGGTGGTCAGCCAAGTGACAGGCACAGTGCTTATCAAGGATGGTGGGCCAGGGACCATACACCTCCAGGTTTAACAGGTCAATTTCTCCTGTTCAGGAGGATGTGTATCAGAAAGAAGGTGAGCACACCAACTCACTCAAAATTTTAAGGAACCCACTCATCTGCCTAACTTGTGGAAATGTTTCTGAGGGCACAGGGCCACAACGCACAGTTGCATAAGTTGGGCACTGCACAACCCAAAAGGTGTACATTTATACAGACTGGGACATGACTGCTATTTTCCCTGGAGTTAGGCAGTGTACAATCTGTGCAGTGGTGCCTGGCAGGCAGTCAGGGTCATCGTGAAATTGCTGTGTTTCTTGCTTTTTTTTTTTTTTTTTTTGAGACGGAGTTTCGCTCTTGTTGCCCAGGCTAGAGTGCAGTAGTGCGATCTTGGCTCACTGCAACCTCTGCCTCCCAGGTTCAAGTGATTCTCCTGCCTCAGCTGGGACTACAGTCACGGGCCACCATGCCCAGCTAATTTTTTGTATTTTAATAGAGACGGGGTTTCATTGGGTTGGCCAGGATGGTCTCGATCTCCTGACCTCATGATCCACCCTCCTCAGCCTCGAAGAGTGCTGGGATTACAGTCATGAGCCACTATGCCAGCCTGAAATTGCTGTTTCTAAGTAAAGGAGCTCCCTTGAGAAGAGATAGGGAAGTTTGTGAGAAACATGTCAGCTTTCTTGGCCTCTGAAGGTCAAGTGAACTCTACGTTTAAACACAGCTGCCAGAGTCACTACACATCCTGTGTGTTCTTTCTGAGAAGAAAAGCTTGGTCAGGGAAATGTCAGCACCGAGTACACCCAGCTGGTTCACGGAAAGACGGCCACCCATGTCGTGCTGTCTTCACATACTCCCGACAGTGGGAGGTCTCTCAGGATTAAGGCCACCACCCTCCCCCAACTGCCGCCTCCCCAGTCACACACACAGGGGAAGCCTGGCTCCTCTCGGGCCAGGCAGACCACCATACTTTATTTGGCCTTGGGGCCAGCAGACAGATGTTCCCGGGCTGCCACCTTGGTCCCCGGGGCAGTGTACTACACACTGGGGATCTGCAGTGGGCAGGGCTCCCTCTGGGATTGTGCACACAGGACCTGCCTCCAGTGGCTCCATGGAGCAGGTCTCAAGAGCCCCAGACCTGCATTTTGATCCCAGCGGTGCCATTGGCTGGCTGACTCTGGGACCTTGGGCAAGTCTCTTTACCTCTCTCAGCCTCTGCTTTTTCCCTGCTAACTGGGAACTAGGAGGCTGACCTCTCAGGGCTGCTGGAAGGGACAGAGGGGTGCATAGAGAGTCCTTGACCCATCCTTAGGGAGACGAGGGGAGAAACATACACCCCTTACACACACACACACACACACACACTCCTAACCAGGTTTCATTTATTTTTCTTTTCTTTCTTTTTTTGTTGTTTTTTGTTTGTTTTTGTTTTTTTAGAAAGAGTTTCGCTCTTGTTGCCCAGGCTGGAGTGCAATGATGCGATCTTGGCTCACTGCAACCTCTACCTCTTGGGTTCAAGCAATTCTCCTGCCTCAGCCTCTGAGATGCTGGGACTACAGGTTCACGCCAACACACCCAGCTAAGTTTTGTATTTTTCGTAGAGACGGCGTTTCACCATGTTGACCAGGATGGACTTGATCTCTTGACCTTGTGATTCGCCCACCTTGGCCTCCCAAAGTTCTGGGACCTCTTTTTTTTTTTTTTGAGGCGGAGTTTCTGCTTTTGTTGCCCAGGCTGGAATGGAATAGTGCAATGATCTTGGTTCACTGCAACCTCCGGCTCCTGGGTTCCAGCAATTCTCCTGCATGAGCCTCTAGAAGAGCTGGGATTACAGGCGCCTGCCACCACACCCAGCTAATTTTTTGTATTTTTAGTAGAGACACAGTTTCGCCATGTTAGCCAGGCTAGTCTCGAACTCCTGACCTCAGGTGATCCACTTGCCTTGGCCTCCCAAAGTTCTGGGATTACAGGCGTAAGCCACCATGCCTGGCCCTAATCAGGTTTCAAATCCTTCTCTAAATATCCCTCCTAGGCCAGCATGTCTCACTGATTCTTTTGTTCATTTTTTTTAAGAACAATATCTAGGGCTGGGCGCGGTGGCTCACGCCTATAATCCCAGCACTTTGGGAGGCCAAGGTGGGTGGAACACAAGGACAAGAGATCAAGACCATCCTGGTCAACATGGTGAAACCCCGTCTCTACTAAAAATACAAAAATTAGCTGGGCATGGTGGCACGTGCCTGTAGTCCCAGCTACTCAGGAGGCTGAGGCAGGAGAATTGCCTGAACCCAGGAGGCGGAGGTTGCAGTGAGCCGAGATTGCGCCATTGCACTCCAGCCTGGGTAACAAGAGCGAAACTCCGTCCCCACCCCCCAAAAAAGAACAATATCTAAAATGCAAAAAAAAAAGGGAAAGAATAATAAACAGTCATATTTTCATCACCCGAAGTCCAGCGGCCAGGCAGGCAGCCTTTGATGGTGGGAGGCAGTGCCCCCCTGCCCCACCTCCCTCTTCACTCCAGCTTATCCCCTGGGGCTTTTCCGGCACAGATGAGGAATCGGGGGTCTGAGGGCTGCAGAAGGCAGAGGAGCCGTCCTCTCGGGCCTCTCAGACAGAAGACAGGAAGCCTGGAGCACCCAGCTTCACAGAGGCCCCAGCACTTCCACAGGCCTCGCACCACCTCCCTCACCCCCCTTTGCCATGCCACCTGCTGAGATGATCTGAAGGTCGCTAGGCAGAGAGGCCCCGCAGGTGATCTTGCACTCTGCCTGCGTTGCCACCGCCAGAGCCTCTGATCTTTTGTTCTCCCAAATCAATGGCAGCAACGCTGTGGGCGGCCTCCTTCTGCCTCTCATCATCCTAGGCCCAGGTGGGGCCTCAGAGTCCTATTGGACAGGGCTGCCTTGCCCTGGGGGATTGCTGGTCAGGGCTGGGGGACGGGTGAACCCTCAGAGTGGCACATCTACTGGGTAATTGGACACAGGAAGCAGCTTCCCACTGGGCTGTGAGGAGGGGCCGAGAGCTGGGAAGTGCTCCCAGGAGGAAAGGCCCCATCCACATCAGAGTGAGGTCCCTTCGAAGGTGTAACACATTGACCTGGGTGAGCTGGGCAGCTTTGGAGCTGAAAGGACCCCAGGAATCCAGTCCAGGCCTTCTGTGGTGCAAATGGGGAAACTGAGGTCCGGATAGGCTGCCCCGGGGAATGCACGTCTTTGGTTTTGTCCCTTTAACTCTGTGAGTCTGGCTGGGTCTCAGTTTCCTCATCTGTCAGATGCAAATGATAACGCCACTACAGTCCCATGGCACTGGGGAGAAGCTGGAGGCAATGTGGCAGTTGCTGTTCTCTGAAAAGTCCCCACTGTTCCCGCCCTCCTGCCCTTGGCCTTTGCTGTGCCCTGGGGTCTTCCTCAGGCTCCTCTCTACTGAGGCCCTGCTCCTCCTGGCTTGGGTCCCTGCAGTCAGTCCTGTTCTCACGGCCTCCTCCAGGGACATGGGCTGGGGTCCTCTCACTGGCATCAGCCTTTCTCATGCTGAAAGGTCTGACTCCTGCACCATGCCCAGGCCAGAGCCCTCACTCGATGCATTGAATAACTAAGTTCGCACTGTGTACACACACAGGCACACCTGGAATCCTCACCAGCTTCCACGGACCCTAAATGTTCAACCTATGTCAGCAAATCTCACTAACTCTTTTGCTCTTTTTTTTTTTTTTTTTTTTTTTTGAGACAAGGTCTTGTTCTGTCTCCTAAGCTGGAGTGCAGGGGTGCAATCATGGCTCACTGTAGCCTCCAACTCATCAGCTCAAGGGATCCTCCTGCCTTAGCCTCCCAAATAGCTAGGGCTACAAGTATGACCACCCCACCTGGCCAATTTTTTTTTTTTTTTTTTGAGATGGAATCTTGCTCTGTTGCCCAGGCTGGAGTACAGTGGCATGATCTTGGCTCACTGCAACTCTGCCTCCTGGGTTCAAGCAATTCTCCTATCTCAGCCTCCCAAGTAGCTGGGATTGCAAATATGCACCACCACACCCAGCTAATTTTTGTATTTTAATAGAGACAGGGTTTCACCATGTTGGCCAGGCTGGTCTCAAACTCCTGACTCAACCTCAAGTGATCCGCCCACCTCAGCAGCCCAAAGTGCTGGGACTATAGGCATGAACCACCGCACCCGGCCTCCCCTGGCTAATTAAAAAAAATTTTTTTGTAGATATGGAGTCTCACTATGATGCCAGGCTGATCTCAAACTCCTGGCCTTAAGTGATCCTCCCATCTTAGCCTCCCAAAATGCTGGGATTACAAGTGTAAGCCACTGTGTCTGGCCTGTTCTTCCTTTAAAAAACCAAAATCTAAAATGCAGAAAGATGGAAAGAACAATGAACAGCCATATTTCCCTCACCCCAAAGTAAAACTGTCCATACCTCATCATTGCTGCTTCTTTCGCTCTCTCCTTTGCCCAGAGGCAGGTGGCAGCATGGTGCCCCGCAGGAGGCGGGCAGTGATACCTGTTTTCCCCACGTCCCCAGCTCACAATGGCCGTCATCGTCCCTGCCAGGTGGCTCCAGACCGATGGAAGGAAGGAAGCCCCAGTGGAAGCCTTGGTTTGCATGTCTCTGGTTACTAGTGAGCTCTGGCATCCCTCACACACTCATCAGCCCATTCAGGTCCCCTCTGTACCCTGCTCACTCACAGTTTGTCCATTTTTCTGTTGTGTTTTCTGCTTGTTCCTTGTTAGTCTGCAGGAGTTCTTTGAATATGCTAGGTGTGAATTCCTTGTTGGTTGCTTGGTTTGTGAAATTTACATAAAATAAGATTAACTTTTTTTCTTTTTTTTTTGAGACAGGACATCATTCTGTCACCCAGGTTGGAGTGCAGTGGTTGAACTCCTGGACTCAAGCAGTCCTCCAGCCTCAGCCTCCTGAGTAGCTGGGTCTACAGGCATGCACCACCACGCCCAGTGAAGTTTTTGAGTTTTTTGTAAAGACAGCATCTTGCTGTGATGTCTAGGCTGGTCTGGAACTCCTGGGCTTAAGCGATCTACCTGCCTCAGCCTGCCAAAGTGCTGAGACTACAGGTGTGAACCGTGGGGCCCAGACAGATTAACCATTTTAAAGTGTATACTTTAGTGGCATTTTGTACATTCAAGATGTTATGCAATCACCACCTCTACCTACTTCTGAAACATCTTTATCATCCCAAAAGGAAACCCCATCCTTGTTAAGCAAACTTCACTTTGCATTCCCCTCTTCCCCAACTCCTTGGCAACCAGCAGCTGGCTTTCTGTCTCTATAGACTTACCTGTTCCACATATTTCACATAAATGAAATCATACAACATAGCAACCTTTTATGCCAGGCTTTTTTTTTTTTTTTTTTTTTTGTGGCATAGAGTCTCACTTTGTCACCCCGGCTGGAGTGTAGTGGTGCAATCTCCGCTCACTGCAACCTTCGCCTCCTGGATTCTCCTGCATCAGCCTCCTGAGTAGCTGGAACTACAGGTGTCTGCCACCATATCCAGCAACTTTTTATATTTTTGGTAGAGACAAGATTTCACCATGTTGGCCAGGCTGGTCTTGATCTCCTGACCTTAGGTGATCTGCCTGTCTCCACCTCCCAAAGTGCTGGGATTACAGGCATGAGTCACTGCGCCCAGCCTTTCATTTCCTTTCACATACTTCTTAGTCATTTATATATATTCTTGAAGAAATGTCTATTCAAGTCCTTAGATCCTTTTTGAATTGGGTTATCTTTTTGTTGTTGAGTGATAAGAGATCTTTATATATTCCAGATATCTGACCCTTATCAGATGTATAATTTGCAGGCATGCTCTCCTATTCTGTGGGTTGTCTTTTTACTCGGTTGATACAGGTTGAATATCTACCTTTGCACTGAAGCGAGGTGGGGTCCACCTTCTGTTCCACCATGTAAGCCATTACCAGCCTTTAGCCAAGCCATCCTTCCCCCCAGGCTGTGAGTCCACCCAGATGCCCATCACCAGGTAAACGAAGAGGAGAATGTGATGGGTGCTCCTTTTGGAGTTCCATAGGCCAGTGAGAAGCAGTGAATTTGGGGTGCTCACAGCACCAGGGATAGATCATGATGCTCAGGGTCGTGAGAAACAGCATGAGCTGCAGCATAACGCTGGTCTGTGGCCATGCAGCCACACGTGCGCTTGTGTAAGGCTAGACACACAACTAAGAACCAAATATCAGCCTCATTAAGACACAGCCTTGGGCCGGGTATAGTGGCTCACACCTGTAATCCCAGCACCTTGAGAGGCCGAGGTAGGCAGATCACAAAGTCAGGAGTTCAAGACCAGCCTGGCCAACATGGTAAAACCCACTCTCTACTAAAAATACAAAAATTAACTGGGTGTGGTGGCACATGCCTGCAATTCCAGCTACTTGGGAGGCTGAGGCAGGAGAATTGCTTGAACCAGGGAGGTGGATGTTGCAGTGAGCCGAGATTGTGCCATTGTACTCCAGCCTAGATGACACAGCAAGATTCTATCTCAGGAAAAAAAAGAAAGAAAAGAAAAGAGGCAGCCTTGACAGGGCAGGGGCAGGAAGGTTGGGCTGGAGATATAGGAGAACATATCAGAATGAAAATGAGCAGGGTCTCCCGTGGACTTGTGGTAACAACATGCCAGGACTAGCCCCTGCATGGTGCCCGAGGAAGAACAGGAAAGGACAGCTCTCTCGGCACGAGGTGCTCCAGCCACGCCCCTTCGTGGTTCCTGTGACCCATGGTCACTTTGACCTGCCTAGGCCCTGAAGGGCCCTAATGGAGAAGGAAGGGCTCTTCTGGCAGAGGGGGAGGACAGGCCTGTTTCTCCCCTACCCAAGTAGTCATGGGGCCAAGGTTCAAAGTGCCTGAAAGAAGCACAGCAGGGGGTTCTTCAGAGCGAGGAGACGCCATGGGAACAGACTATTTCACCAACGGAGCAGCCATGCCCACGTGCCCAGCAGGCCTGTCTGGACTTGTACCTTCTGCCTGCCTGCGATCTTCCCCTGCAGACCCCTGGCAGTCAGCTCCATACCAGGAGCCCTGAACCAAATGGCGACCATCCTCTCTGGCCATGCTGACGCCCAGGCACAGTCCTGGCCCCACGACGGGCCCGATGATAAAGTGGCTGCCCCTTCACTTCCTCGGTAGTCACCAGTAGGTCCTGAGTGCTGGGCAGACCTCCCTGCAGGGGCATGTTCCCCTCAGATCCCAGCCCAGGTACCCTGAGTGGCCTCATGTGTTTTTAGACATCTTCTGTTCTGCACCCTGGCTCTGTCCTCCCCATCTGCGCGTGTAACCCTCGCTACTCCCGCCCACTCCTGCTCTTTCTTCCTCTGTCTTCCCTTGCTTCCATTCACTGATCCCACACATACTGTCTGAGCACCTACTGTGTGCTGGCCACAGGCACTCCCCAGGGGATGAGGCAGGCAGGGTCTACACGTGAGCCCAGACACAGTCAGAACCATTCAAAGAGCAATGAGCCCTTCTGGTTTTTGGGTTTTTTTGAGATGGAGTTTCACTCTTACTGCCCAGGTTGGAGTGCAATGGTGCAACCTTGGCTCACCACAACCTCCGCCTCCTGGGTTCAAGCGATTCTCCTGCCTCAGCCTCCCAAGTAGCCGGGATTACAGGCATGGGCCACCAAACCTGGCTAATTTTTTGTATTTAGTAGAGATGGGGTTTCACTATGTTGGTCAGGCTGGTCTCAAACTGCTGATCTCAGGTGATCCATCTACCTCGGCCTCCCAAGGTGCTGAAATTACAGGCGTGAGCCACAGCGCCTGGCTGCGCCCTTGTGTTTTAAGCTGTGTGTGACAGAAAGGGAAGGCAGCAACTGTAGGGAGGGTGGCCTCTGAAGGCCTTTCTAAGTGACAGTCATTCTGAGATCTGTAGACAAGGACACCTGCTTTGCAAAGTGGTCAGGGAAGAGAAGTCCCGGCAAGGGAATAGCAGGTACAAAGGCCTGGAGGCAGAGGCTGAGATCCTCCCGAGGACCAGGCCCCTAGCCTGAGGGGTAGTTGGCACTCAGTGACCCGACGGAGAATGGTCTTCCCTAGTGTCAGATAGCAAGTAAGATGCAGGGATCCAGGAGATAAACCAGACCCCCCCAACACCATGTCTCGTGTTCCTGCTCTAGCCACTGAACACTTGCTGAAGGCCACCCTCATTCACTGGTGACAGTGTACGATCCCACTGGGAAGGCCACCAGCAAGCATTAGCATCTGCCCAGAGCTGGGGGTGGTCCCAATCAGATGCTCAGCTCCAGCCGGGAAAACAGAAGCAGCACCACATCCCCACTATCTGTGCCAGGCTGTTTGGGACGGTTGGCCAGTATCAGATCACCAGCAGAGGCACACACACCTTTTTTTTTTTTTGAGATGGGATCTCACTCTGTTGTCCAGGCTGGAGTCCAGTGGCACGATCTTGACTCACTGCAACCTCCATCTCCCAGGCTCAAGCAATCTTTCCATCTTAGCTTCCAGAATAGCTGGGACAACAGGCATTTGCCAACATGTCTGGCTAATTTTTTATATTTTTTGGTAGAAAAATATAAATTTTAAAATATATTTTATATATTTTTTATGCATGTTGTGCCCTGAGCAACACAGGATTTTGCCATGTTGGCCAGGCTGGTCTCAAACTCCTGAGCTCAAGTGATCCTCCCACCTTGACCCCTAAACGTGCTGCAACTACAGGCTCGAGCCACTGCACCTGGCCAGACACAGGCTGGGAGAGAGAGCCATCTGCCAGCAGCTCATTCATTCACTTAGCAGTGACGTCATTTGCCTGTGAGCACCCGCCATGTGTCAGGTACCCGGCTGGGGCCTGAGGGCCATTTCATCACCTCCTCTAGCCTTCTGCATCTGTGCCCCTGTTCCTGAAATAGCATTTCCACCTGCCTTGAATGCTCTCTGAAAAATGCCCCCCAAAAGATGTTCATGTCCTAATCCTGGAACCCATAAAGGTTTCTACTATGGTTTGAGTGTGTTCCCCAGGTTGCATGTGTTAAAACATAATCCCAGCTGGATGTGGTGGCTCGTGCTTGTAATCCCAGCACTTTGAGAGGCTGAGGTGGAAGGATGACTTGAGGTCAGGAGTTCAAGATTTTTAAAAAATCTCCAAATTTAGGCCGGGCACGGTGGCTCACACCTGTAATCTCAGCACTTTGGGAAGCCAAGGTGGGCAGATCACCTGAGGTCGGGAGTTCGAGACCAGCCTGGCCAACATGGTGAAACCATGTCACTACTAAAATACAAAAATTAGCCGGGCATGGTGGCACACGCCTATAAACCCAGCTACTTGGGAGGCTGAGGCAGGAGAATTACCTGAACCCAGGAGATGGAGGTTGCAGTGAGCCAAGATAGTTCCACTGTACTCCAGCTTGGGCAACAAGAGCAACTTTGTCTCAAAAAAGAAATCCCCAAATTCATATGTGGATTGGAGGTGGGACCTTTGGGAGGTACTTAAGATTAGCTGAGAGTCTCACGGTGGGGGCCCCATGATGGGACCGGTCGCTTTATAAGAAGAGGAGGAGAGACTTGAGCTGGCATGCTCTGGCTCTCTCGCCATGTGATGCACTGTGCCGTTTCCTGGTGCTGTAGGAAGGAGCTTACCAGATGCTGGCACCATGCTCTTGGACTCCCCAGTCTCCAGAACCATGAGCTAAATAAACTTCTATTTCTTATAAATTACCAGTCTGTGATAGTCTGTAATAACAACAGAGAATACAGTAAGACAGAAAATTGGTACAGGGAGGTGTTGCTAGTAACAAATATCCAAAAACATGGAAGCAGCTTTGGAATGGGGTACTGGGTAGCATTACCTAATGGACTGGAAGAATCTGGAGGAGCAGGCTGGAAAAAGCCTGTATTGCCATAACAGAGCGTTAAGGGCAATTCTGGTGAGGTCTCCGAAGACACAAAGACTAGGGGAAGTCTGGAACTTCTGAGAGATTACTTAAGTTGTCATGGCCAGAATGCTGATAGAAATATGAAAAATAAGGCCATTCTGCTGAGGTCTCAGATGGAACTGAGGAACAGGGTATTGGAAACTGGAGGAAAGCCCGTCCTTGTTATAAACTGGCTAAGAACTTGGCTGGATCGCATCTGTGCCAGGGCTGGACGGAATGCAGAATTTAAGAGCAATACATGAGGATATCTGGCGAAAGAATGATCTAAGCTGCAAAGCATTCTGGCTGCTGCACAGCTGCTTACATTAAGCTGCAGGATGGAAAACAACTGAAAGATGAAATTTATAATCAAGCGGGAAGCAAAGCAGAAAGTCTTGGAAAATTCTCAGGCTGGTCGCATGAAGAAAGAAAAGGCATGTTCAGGGGAGGGAACCAAAGGGGTGGCCCGGCAATTGTTTGCTAAGGAAATTAGTACAGGCAGAAAGATCAGCTGGCAAGAGAATGGAAGAAAGGCCGGGCGTGCCTGTAATCCCAGCACTTTGGGAGGCCGAGGTGGGTGGATCATGAGGTCAGGAGTTCAAGACCAGCCTGGCTAGCATGGTGAAACCCTGTCTCTACTAAAAACTACAATTAGCCAGGCATGGTGGTGGGCACCTGTAATCCCAGGTACTCGGGAGGCTGAGACAGGAGAATTGCTTGAACCTGGGAGGTGGAAGTTGCAGTGAGCTGAGATCACGCAACTGCACTCTGGCCTGGGCGACAAGAGTGAGACTTTGTCTCAAAAAAACAAAACAAAACAAAATTTAGAGAATGGAAGAAAGGCCCGGAAGCATTTCGGAGATCTTCCGGCTGGCCCTCCCATCACAGACCCCCAGGCTTAAGAGGGACCAATAGCTTTGGGGACAGGACAAGCGCCCTTATGGATTTGCTGTCCAGGGCCCCTAGGGTGTCTGTGTGCTCGTGTAGCGCTCCTTCGATGCCCCAGCTGTGGCACAAGCAGCCCCAGGTGTGGCTCCACCCACTGCTCTGGAAGACATAAGCCTGCAGCCTCGATGGCATCCACATGGTGCTAATTCTACAGGCTCACAGAAAGCAAGAGCTGTGAGCATGGCAGCCTCTGCCTAGAGTTCAAAGGCTGTATTGGCCTGGAAGCCCACGCAGGACTTGCTGCAGGTGGAGCCACTGCAGAAAGCCTCCATGAAGGCAGTGCCTGGTGGAGCAGAGGCAGTGAGATCACCACCAAGACCCCAGAAGCACACAGCTACCAGCATGCAACGCCAGCCAGGGAGAGCTGAAGTGTGGGCTGAGCCCAGCAAAGCCACGGGAGCCAGGCTGCCCCAGGCCTTGGGGACCCAGTCCCCACCCCAGTATGTCCAGGAGGCAGAACACAGAGTCAAAGATCATTCGGGAGTCTTTTATTTTGAGACCGTCAAATTCTGTCGCCAGGCTGGAATGTAGTGAGTGGCTCGATCTTGGCTCACTGCAACCTTCACCTCCCGGGTCTGAGCAATTCTCCTGCCTCAGCCTCGCGAGTAGCTGGGACTGAAGGGGCGCACCACCACACCTGACCAATTTTTGTGCTTTTAGTAGAGATGGGGTTTCACCATGTTGGCCAGGATGGTCTCGATTTCCTGACCTCGTGATTCGCCCACCTTAGCCTCCCAAAGTGCTGGAATTACAAGTGTGAGCCACCGCATCTGGCCAGTGGAGTCTTAAGATATAATGCCTACCCTGTGGTGTTTGCACTTCTTTGGGAGCATCTGCCCCTTTCGTCTTGCCTACTTCTGCCTCTTGGAATGGGAATGTCCAGCTTATGCCTGTGCCACCATTGTGTTTTGGAAGGAGAGAGCTTGTTTGATCTCACAGGGTTGCAGCTGGAAGGAATTCACCACAGGATGAATCATGCCTTGAATCTAACCCAGATCTCATTCAGATGAGACTCTGGACTTTGGACAGAATTGATGCTGGAACAAGTTAAGACTTTGGGGCTTTGGGAATGGAATGAATGCATTTTGGATGTGAGGACATGAATTTTGGGGCTGAGGGCAGACTACTGTGTTTCAAACGTGTCCCCTAAATTTCATGCATTGGAGACTTACTCCCCAAATTCATATGTTGACTGGAGGTGGTGCCTTTGGGAGGTGGTTAGGATTAGATGAGGTCGTGAGGCAGGGCCCCCATGATGGGACTGATGGCTTTATAAAAAGGGGAAGACGTGAAAGAACTGTTTAAGCTGGAAAGTGCTCCGGCTGCTGCACAGCTACTTACATTGGGCTTCAAGAGGGAAAATGACTTAAAGATGAAATCTATAATCAAAAGGGAAGCAAAGCAGAAAGTCTTGGAAAATTCTCAGCCTGGCCACATAAAGAGATGGGACTGATGACTATAAGAGGAAGAAGAGGCTGGGTGAGGTGGCTCATGGGACCCCAGCCTAAGTGCGTGGATAGCTTGAGCCCAGGTGTTCAAGATCAGCCTGGGCAACACAGTGAAACCTCACCTCTACAGAAAATAAAAAATTAGCTGGATGTGGTTTAGTCCACACCTACTATAGTTCCAGCTACTCAGGAGGCATGAGGTGAGAGGCTTGCCTGAGCCTGAGGAGGTGGAGGCTGCAGTGAGCCATGAACACATCGCTGCCCTCCAGCCTGGGCGATGGAGTGAGTCCTGTCTCCAAAAACCTGTTTAAAAAAGGAGAGGAAGAGCCAGGCGCGGTGCTTCATGCCTATAATCCCAGCACTTTGGGAGGCCAAGGTGGGTGGATCATGAGGTTAGGAGATGGAAACCATCCTGGTCAACATGGTGAAACCCTGTCTTTGAAGCCCTGTGCCACGGAATGATGCCACAGGAAGGTCCTCACCAGATGCCAGTGCCATGCTATTAAACCCCCTGCCTCCAGAACCATAAGCGTATAAAAACTCTATTGTTTATAAATGACCCAGTCTGTGGTCAGTTATAGAAACAAAAAACCAAGACAGTTTTCTTACAGGGCAAAAGGGGGTGGGTCTATCAGTTGTGACTGAGAATTCCGAGATGAGGAGATTGTCCTGGGGTATCAGGGTGGGCCATGAATGGCATCATGAGTTTTCTTGTAAGAATGAGAAGGCAGGCCAGGCATGGTGGCTCACACCTGTCATCCCAACACTTTGGGCGGCCAAGGTGGGAGGATCACTGAAGGTCAGAAGTTTGAGACCAGCCTGGCCAACATGGTGAAACCTGGTCATTACCAAAAATACAAAATATTAGCCAAGTGTGGTGGCACGCACCTGTGGTCCCAGCTACTGGGGAGGCTGAAGCAGGAGAATCGCTTAAACCCTGGAGTCAGAGGTTGTAGTGAGCTGAGATTGTGCCATTGCACTCCAGCCTGAGCGACAAGAGTGAAACTCCATCTCAAAAAAAAAAAAAAAAAAAAAAAGAATGGGAAGGCAGAGAGATGAGCACACACGGAAGAGAAGATGGAGTGCAGATGGAGTGGAGAGAGCTCTGAAGACGCTGGCCTGGAAGACAACAGTGATGTGGCCACAAGCCAAGGAAGTCTGGCAGCTGCCAGAAACTGAAGTAGGCAAGGAGCAAGCCTGCCCCAGAGCCCCACAGAGGGAGCATGGCCCTGCAGACACCTTGATTTCTGCACAATGACCCTGATTTCGGGCTTCTGTCCTCCAGACCTGTGAGATAATTTCTGTCACTTACGGTAATTCATTACACTAGGAAACAAACGCACTGGCTGACCCTTTACTCCAATTTGCCAGTGCCCTCCTCTGCTCCTGCTTATGGAGTCTGTGTCACTCCAGCTGGAATGACAGCTCCCTGAGGGCAGGGTTTTAAGGGTCTTGTTTTTCACTGTACCCTAAGGCTCACAATGCCGAACACAGATTGAATGCACAATGAATGAAGAAGTAAATGAATCAGTATTTCTTTATTTTTCAAAAGTAATAACTGTTATGTGAATGTGGGCTCAGGCATAGGCTTAGAAAAAGTCCCAAGGGAATCTACACAAATTTCTACTAGCACTTAGCATGAGGAATGAAACTACGGAAAGCTTCACATTCCCCGGTGAACACTTTTGAGGGATTTAAGAACCTCTATTAATTTTTATCAAGAAATCAAATAAGAAAGGCAAACTAAGCTGGGCGTGGTGGCTCACGCCTGTAATCTCAGCACTTTGGGAGGCCAAGGCAGGGGGATCATGAGGTCAGGAGATTAAGACCATCCTGGCCAACATGGTGAAACCCCATTTCTACTAAAAATACAAAAATTAGCTGGGCATGATGGTGCATGCCTGTAGCCCCAGCCACTTGGGAGACTGAGGCAGGAGAGTCACTTGAATCAGGGAGGCGGAGGTTGCGGTGAGCTGAGATCGCACCACTGCACTGCAGCCTGGCAAGAGCAAGACTCCATCTCAAAACAAAGTGAAACACAGGTTGGGTGAGGTGGCTCGTGCCTCTATTCCCAGAACTTTGCGGGGCTGAGGCAGACAGATAACGAGCTCAGGAGTTTGAGACCAGCTTGGCCAACATGGCGAAACTCCAAAACCCCATCTCTACTAAAAATATGAAGTATTAGCCAGGCGTGATGATGCATGGCTGAGGCATGAGGATCACTTGAACCCAGAGGTGAAGGTTGCAGTGAGCTGAGATGGCACCAGTGCACTCCAGCCTGGGCGACAGAGCGGGACCCTGTCTCAAAAAGAAAAGGAAAGAAAAGAAAGGCAAATCATGAAGAGGAAAGGAGCACCATTTTTTTTTTTTTTTCAAAAGGCCGATTCTCTATAAAATTGGGGTCTGGAGAGCGTCTGCTTGAATGGAAGTCGCCCACAGGAAGAAACCCATGCTCTGCAGGGGCCTCACCAGCCTGGGGAGTCGCCAGGGCCTTCAAGGCCATCAAAGTTCCCACCATTGGAACAACAGGGGCAGGAACGTCCACCTGTCTTTCCTCAGATCAGAGAAGGGGCTCTTGGAGACGTGGGGGGCCATTTGAATGTTGAGAGCTCGGTTCTTACACCACTGATGGCTGCTACCATGTTTTATTGGCAACCTGCTCTGTGCCAGGCACCTGGACTGTTTTTAATCATCTCAGCAAAATCTCAAGATGGAACCAGTCTGATTTGTGGAGGAGAAAACAGAGACTCTGAGAGATAGTATGCTCAACGTCACACCGCTGGAAGGTGGAAGAGCGGAGGGGGCCTCTGGTCTGCACTGACACTTCTCATGAGGCCACACTATCCCACTCCCATCTGACTGCATGTCTGGGAGGGATTTTCACACTTGGGCGATGCATCTTCTGGCCATTCCTGGGTCCTTGCGACTCTGGTATCTCCCAGTTCACCTGTCTTTAAAAATGCTTCAGGGAGTTCAATTTGCCCCAACACCAGGCAAACAGTGCCACCTGGCGGCTGACAAGGACAGTAGAAGAATCACCATGTACCCTTGGGAAATGGTCCCCAGGCGTTTGTGATTCGAGGCCAAGGGCAAAGTTGTTTGCTTTTGACTTCATAAGAGGGACAGGACAGGAGGCCCTGTGTTAGTGCAGCTGAAATTCAGAGAGCTGGCCTGTGCGGGTGCTTCTGACAGCAAACCCAGACTTCCTGGATCCCTCCATTGTATCCTGCTACAAGATCATCCAGCTTGGGCTTAAATACCTCCGGGGATGGGGAACTCACTCTCCACGTCTTCATCACATGGTTCTTGCTATGTCTGTGTAACATCCACTCTTTGCTCTTCCTCTCTTTCCACAAAGAGTTCATCATCCGATCCCTCTACCCTCTGACAGCCCTTTAGAGGATCCAGGGAGCTCCACTCTCTTCTCCAGACTCAGCAGCCTCCATCACTGCTCTGGGGACAGGGATCTGGCTCTTCTCCCTGAAGCTGTGACCCTCGGGTCTTCCTGGCCTGGCGAGAGTGCTTGTGGTGGGGGAGTAAGATGGGAGGGGCAGAGACACCTCCATTTTACTGTACCCGCTAGCAGGAGTGCTGTTCCTCAGCACCTGCCATGGCTGGAATCTTCTCACCATTCAGGTCTCAGCTCAGATGTCACCTCCTCAGTGAGGCCATCTCTGACCAACCTGGGCTCAAGGAGCCTCCCCAGACACACCAACAGCCAAACCAATGGCGTGTCTTGCATCCTGCCCCACCCCCACCCCCAATCTGGCCATGAACTCCACAGGGCAGGGATCTGTCTGCTGTGTTGGGTGTTGAGTCCACACCCGAGGAGCAGTGGCCGGAATCTGCTGGCTTGATCCTCCCCAAGATAGGGAGGAAAGTAGGGGAGTGTCTCCACCAGGCTCCTCCAGAAGCGGAGCCTGGGACAAGGATCTGAGGGCAAAAGTTAATTTGGGAGATATCCTCTAAAATAATATTATTATTTTAACACAGAGTCTCATCCTGTTGCCCAGGTTGGAGTACAATGGCGAAATCTCAGCTCACTGCAACCTCCACCTCACCGGTTCAAGTGATTCTCCTGCCTCAGCTCCCGAGTAGCTGGGATTAAAGGCGTTCACCACCACACCCGGATTGTATCTTTAGTAGAGACAGGGTTTCAACATGTTGGCCAAGCTGGTCTCGAGCTCCTGACCTCATGATCCACCTGCCTTGGCCTCCCAAAGTGCTGGGATTACAGGCATAAGTCACCACGTCCAGCCTTTTTTTTTTTTTTTTTAAGAGAGAGTCTTCCTCTGTCATCCAGGCTGGAGTGTAATGACATGATCACAGCTCACTGCAGCCTTGAACTCCTGGGCTCAGGCAACATTCCTCAGCCTCCAAGTAGCTGGGTTTATAGATGTGTACCAACATGTCCAGTTAATTTTAAAAATTATTTTTGGTAAAGATGAAGTCTTGCTATATTGCCCAGGCTGGGCTCAAGAGATCTTCCTGCCTCAGCCACCCAAAACACTGATAATTCAGGTATGAGCTACCATGCCTAGGTGTCTCCCAAAATTCTAATGTTGAAGGCCTAACCCCAGGACCTCAAGAATATAGTCATTCGTTGGTATCCACAAGAGATTTGTTCTAGGACCCTCACAGATACCAAAATCCAAGGATGCTCAAGTCCCGTGGATTAAAGTGGCATAGTGGCCAGGTGCAGTGGCTCATGCCTGTAATCCCAGCACTTTGGAAGGCCAAGGCAGGTGGATCACCTGAGGTCAGGAGTTCGAGACCAGTGTGAAACCCCGTCTCTACCAAAAATACAAATATTAGCCAGGTGTGGTGGCCAGCACCTGTAATCCCAGCTACTCAGGAGGCTGAGGCAGGAGAATCGCTTGAACCTGGGAGGCAGAGGTTGGCAGTGAGCCAAGATCACACCATTGCACTCCAGCCTGGGCAACAAGAGCAAAACTCCATCTCAAATGAAAGAAAGAAAGAAAGAGAGAAAGAAAGAAAGAGGCACAGTATTTGCATATAACTTAAGTACATCCTCCCATGAACTTTACATCATCTCTAGATTATTTATAATGTCTAATACTATGTAAATAGTTGTCATCCTATATTTTTATTTTTATTTGTATTGTTGTTATTATTTTTAATTAATTTGGTTTTTTTTTTTTAGAATATTTTCAATGCATGGTTGGTTTGATCCCTGGATACCAGAGAGCCAACTGTAACCTTATTTGGAGATAGGGTCTTTACAAAGGTCATCAAGTTAAAGAGGTTGGTAGGGTGGGTCCTAATCCAGTATGATCTGCGTCCTTATCAAAAGGGGAAATTTGCACACAGACACATATAGAAGGAATTCTGATGAGGTGAAGACACATAGGGAGAAGGCAGCACTGACACGCTGAGGAGGGAGGCCTGGAACAGAGCCTTCCTGCACATTCCTAGGTAGGGGCTTCCCTGCCAACACCTTGATCTTGGTCTCACGACCTCCAGACCCCGAGACAGTGAGGTTCTTTCTTTTTTCTTTCTTTCTTTTTTTTTGAGACAGAGTTTTGATTTTGTTGCCAGGCTGGAGGTGGAGGTTGCAATGGCTGTATCTTAGCTCACTGCAGCCTCCACTTGCTGGGTTCAAGAGATTCTCCTGCCTCAGTCTCCCAAAATAGCTGGGATTACAGATACCCACTACCATGCCCAGCTAATTCTTTTTGTATTTCTAGTAGAGATGGGGTTTCACTATGTCGGTCAGGCTGGTCTTGAACTCTTAACCTCAGGTGATCCACCCACCTTGTTCTCCCAAAGTGCTGGGATCAGAGGCCTGAGCCACCGAGCCCGGCTCTGATGGTGAGATTCTGTTGAGGCCCCTAGTCTGTGGTGCTTTGTTATGGCAGTCCTGGTGGACTAACACAGGCACCCACTGTGTTAGTTAGTTACCTGCACAGACAGAGCTGCGGGTCTCCTTTACAGGTGAGAAAGCTGAGCCAGGGGAGGGAGGTGACTTGCCTCTGGTCACTCAGAACCAGGCAGGCCACAGACCCAGGTCTCTGAACTCAAGATAAGAGGATCAAGCTCCCAATCCCAAGCCCACCCCCCTCCCCAACGGAACACCAGTGGCCCAAACGATGAGCCCCTGGCCAAGGGCAAGTCTTGGAGGCCCAGCCTCGCTGGAGTCCGCCTCAGGACAAAGATGCACATGCTCACATCCACCTTGGGCCGCAAGGGGGAGTGGATGTGGGGCAGGGAGGAAGTGGGGGCCTTTGGGACACCTGGGAACAGGTGGGCCTCCAAGACAACACCCACCACCAAAACCAATCCAGATGTGCCCAGGCACCAAACCCCAATGAAGGTCTGGCCAAGACAGCAGCTGATAAATGCAGCCCAAGGATGCAATCACTGATTCAACTCGTGCTGAGCCCAGCTCCAGGGCCCCCCCTGCCATTGACCAGCTCAGCGTCTTACGGAGGACGTGTGTATGCAGACAGCAGCAGAAGAGTGCTTATTCCTGGGACAGAGCAATGCCTCAGAGCCTGTGGGAAGCCAACCTAAGTCCTGGGCAAATATTAACTAACTAAATCTTCCCAGCAACTCTATGAGACAGGAATGGATTCTTCCCACTTGAGGAACAGGGGAAGGAAGCTCAGAGAGATTCAGTAACTCACCCAACATCATGCAGCTTGAAAATGGCAGTGCTCGGATTTGAGCCCAGGCCACTGGATGCAGAGCCCATGAAACCCCCGGTGAGCGTCAGAGAAATCTTCCTGGAGATGGCCCTAGCACGAAGTTTTGAGGGACAAGGAAGTGTGAACTGCCACAGTAAGACACCACTTCCCTCCTACTGGATGGTCACTACCAACAAATGGGAAATATGTGTTGAAGAGACATGCGGGCCTGAGACCCCGTGCATTGCTGGTGGATGTGTAAAATAGCAGCCGATATGGAAGACAGTGTGTTGAACCCTCAAAAGGCTAAACACAGGCTGACCACGTGACCCAGCAATCCCACACCTGGGTGTATACCGGGAGAATGGACCCATACACATGGGAACTTGTACATGCGTGTTCACAGCAGTCCTAAGAGCCAGAGGTGGAAACGACCGAGGTGTCTATCAACGGATAAATAGACAGAATGTGGTATGCCCATACAATAGATTATTATTCAGCCTTAAAAAAGAAGAAAATTAATTTTTTTTTGAGATGGAGTTATTCTCTTATTGCCCTGGCTGGAGAGCAATGGCGCCATCTGGGCTCACTGCAACCTCCACCTCCCGATTCAAGGGAATCTCCTGTCTTAGTCTCCGGAGTAGTAGCTGGGACTACAGGCATGCACCACCATGCCTAGCTAATTTTTCTGGATTTTAGTAGAGACAGGGTTTCACCATGTTGGCCAGGCTGGTCTTGAACTCCTGACCTCAGGAGATCCACCCACCTTGGCCTCTCAAAGTGCTGGGATTATAGGCATGAGCCACCACGCCTGGCTAATTTTTAAAAAAGGAACAAACTCCTCATCCATGCTACAACATGGATGAATTGCAAACATTTTCCGAAGCAAAAGCAGCAGACACAAAAGTCACCTACAAGTCCACTCAGACGGAATGTCCAGGACGAGCAAACCCACAGAGACAGAGAGCACATGCATGGTTGCCAGGGGCTGCGGCGAGGGGAATCAGGAGGCTCAGGTTTCCTTCTAGGGGGATGAAAAGGTTCTGGATCTAGATAGTGGCAGTTGTAAAACATCGTGAGTATCCCCCAAACTACCGAACTGTACTCTAAAATGGCCACAATGGCGACTTCTCTGTGAATTTTACCTCAATTAAAAATTTAGGCTGGGCAGGGTGGCTCATGCCTGTTATCCCAGCACTTTGGGAGGCCAAGGTCAGGAGTTCGAGACCAGCCTGGCCACCATGGTGAAATCCTGTCTCTACTAAAACAGAAAAATTAGCCAGACGTGGTGGCAGATGCCTGTAATCCCAGCTACTCAGGAGGCTGAGTCAGGAGAATCCCTTGATTCTGTGGGGCAAAGGTTGCAGTGAGCCAAGATTATGCCACTGCACTCCAGCCTGGGCAACAAGAGTGAGACTCCGTCTCAAAAGAAAAAAATTTTTTTAAGAAAGAAAAATAGGCCGGGCACGGTGGCTCAAGCCTGTAATCCCAGCACTTTGGGAGGCCAAGTCGGGTGGATCACGAGGTCAAGAGATCGAGACCACCCAGGTCAACATGGTGAAACCCCGTCTCTACTAAAAAAATATACAAAAAATTAGCTGGGCACGGTGGCGCGAGCCTGTAATCCCAGCTACTCAGCAGGCTGAGGCAGGAGAATTGCCTGAACCCAGGAGGCGGAGGTTGCGGTGAGCCGAGATAGCGCCTTTGCACTCCAACCTGGGTAACAAGAGAGAAACTCCATCTCAAAAAAAAAAAAAAAAGAAAAATAATAATTTACCGACAAAGAAAAGGAGAAACAGAGTCCCAGGCAGGGGAAAGGGCGGGCACCGAAGGCACCAGCGCAGGATAGCTTCTGAGAGCCGCAGACTGCCCAGAGTATTGGCAAGAGCACAGGCTAGATGCAGCCCTGAGCGCCAGCCAGGAAAGGGATTTAGATTTCATCTGTGCCAACGTGCAGCCCTCGGTGGCTCTTCAGCAGGGAAACGGAGTGGCCAGATTTTGCAGATTGGGAAGGGTTCTGGGGCCTCCAAGGAGAAGGGAGGTGTTGGGGGAGGCACTGGAGGTGTGTTCTGGGGCTGCGGGGGTGGGGGGGAGGGGATGTGGGGGAACAGGTTGGAGGTGGGTTCAGGGTCTGCAGGGGGGAAGGGTGATGTGGGGGGAGGGGTTGGAGGTGGATTCAGAAGCTGTGAGGGGAAGGGGGATGTGGGGGAGGGGAGGTGGGTTCAGGGGCTGCGGTGGGGGGAAGGGGAGGTGGGGGGAGGGGATTGGAGGTGTGTTCAGGGACTGTGAGGGGGAAGGTGGGGGAGGGGATTGGAGGAGGGTTCAGGGGCTGCGGGGGGGAAGGAGATGTGGGGGGAGGGGTTGGAGGTGGGTTCAGGGGCTGCGAGGGGGAAGGGGGTTGCAGGGGGAGGAGATTGGAGGTGGGTTCAGTGACTGTGAGGGGGAAGGGGGATGCGGGGAGGGGATTGGAGGTGTGTTTAAAAGCTAACAGGGGGAAGGGACATGGCCAAGGGAATAGGAAGGGGCAGGGAGGAGGGGCAAAGCCTGAGGAAGTGGGAGGTCAGAAGAGAGGGGACATGGGAGGGGAGGGAAAGGAGGGAGGCAGATTGGTGGCTCAGTAGTCAGGCTCATCAGGGTGGGAAACCCTGGGGCAGGAGTGCTCTGGGAGGAAGATGAAGAATAAGTCCAGAATATGGGTGGGAGATGCCTGAGACATCCTGGTAGGGACAGAAGGGTCAGCCTCAGGGGAGGGTCTGGGCTGGTGACAGGACCCTGGGCTCAAATCTGAGGGCTTGGAGAGTTCAGGTGCCGGCTGACAGGTTTCCCAGAACAACTATCTGAACCCTGTGACACCAACAGCGGTGGATTCATGGGCTCTGAAGCCAGTGGCCTGGGCTCAAATCCCAGCACTGCCATTTATAAGCACCGTGCATTGGGCGAGTTACTGAATCTCTCTGAGCATCCTTCTCTTCCCAAAGTGGAAGGAATCCGTTCCTATCTCATAGAGTTGCTGGGAAGATTCAGTTAGTTAATATTTGCCCAGGGCTTAGGTCGGTGCCTGGTGACTGCTTAGCAAATGTTAGATACTATTTAGTGTGCATAAGATTCATTTAGGGATCTTATTAAAGAGGAAGCATCCTGGGCCCCACCCCCAGAGATGCTGGCTGAGACAGCGTCACATGTGGCCTGGGAATCTGAGGGTTTTGTTGATGTTTTGATGTTTTTGGTGACAGGGTTTAACTCTGTCACCCAGGTTGGAGTGCAGTGTCGTGATCTCAGCTCACTGCAGCGTCAGCTTCCTGGACTCAGGGACTTTCCCGCCTCAGCCTCCAGAGTAGCTGGGATTACAGGCATGCGCCACCACACCTGGCTAATTTTTGTATTTTTTGTAGAGATGGGGTCACCATGCTGCCATGGTGGAGGATCGATTAAGCGATCCGCCTGCCTCAGCCTCCCAAAGCACCGGGACTATGGGCGGGAGCCACCGTGCCCATCTGGAATCTGGCTTTTTACAAGCATCCCCCAACCTACCCTGTGTCATTCTGAGGCAGGTGGTCAGTAGACCCCACAGCCTTGGTGAAGCTGAAGGAATAAGACTACAGGGTTCTGGGGTTGCCCAAATTTTGAAGTCCAGGACGCAGCACAATGCAGAGATGTGGTAGGAAAACTGGCTTGAAAGGAGACCCAACGGATGACAGAGACTCTCAGGAGAAGCGGTGAGCCATGGGGTCACATGCCGCTGAGAGTCAGCTAGAGGACAGAGGAGCCTCTCTCCGGGGGAATGGACATCAAGAGGGTGGCCGGTGACTCTGGAAGGAGCTATTTCCAGGAAGCAGTGGAACCTAGGCCAGAGAGCCAGGCTTCAGGAGTATGGGGGTGCTACAGACTGCACCGTGTCTCCTCAGATCCCCCAGATGAAGTCCTAACCCCTGGCACCTCCGAATGTGGCTGCATGTGGAGACGGCTTTTAAAGAGGGGATTGAGGTGGAATGAGGTCACACGGATGGCCCTAATCCAACACGGCTGGTGCCCGAATAAGGAGCAGGAATTTGCACAGACACGGAGAAAGGGAAGGCTACGTAAGGCACAGGGAGAAGACACGGTCCACAAGCCAAGGAGAGAGGCCTCAGAAGGAGTCAGCTCTGCTGACCCTGCGGTCTCGCATTTCCAGCCTCCAGCACGTGAGAAACAAGCTTCGGCTGATTGAGCGCCCCGTTTCTGACGCTCTGCCACAGCAGCTGACAGACCCGAGAGTGAGGCCGTGAGTCAGCAGTGCTCTGCAGGGTCCAGACGCTACCCGAAACCTGGGCAAAGCCCCAGACAAGAAAGACCAAAATCAACAGACAGAAAAAGGCAACGTGGTGAACTTTGATTTTTTTTTTTTTTTTTTTTTTTTTACTGTCTCACACTGTCACCCAGGCTGGAGTGCAGTGGCTCAATCTCAGCTCACTGAAACTTCCGCCTCCTGGGTTCATGTGATTCTCCTGCCTCAGCCTCCCAAGTAGCTGGGATTACAGGCATGTGCCACCAAACCTGGCTAATTTTTTCTATTTTTAGTAGAGAAGGGGGTTCACTATGTTGATCAGACAGATCAAACTCCTGACCTTGTGATCTGCCCACCTCGGCCTCCCAAAGTGCTGGGATTCCAGGCATGAGCCACCGCCCCTGGCCAATTATTTTTATTATTACTATTATTTTTGTGTGTGACAGAGTTTTGCTCTTGTTGCCCAGGCTGGAGTGTAGTAGCATGGTCTCAGCTCAGTGTACCCACTGCCTCCTAAATTCAAACAGTTCTCCCGCCTCAGCCTCCCCAGTAGCTGGAATTATAGGTGCCTGCTACCATGCCCGGCTAATTTTTGTATTTTAAGTAGAGACAGGATTTTACCATGTTTGGCCAGGCTGGTCTTGAACTCCTGACCTCAGGTGATCCACCCACCTTGGCCTCCCATAGTGCTGGCATTACAGGTATGAGCTATCGCACCCAACTGATTATCTTTTTTTAATCTGTAAGTTGGAGATAATGTATCTTACAGCATAATTGTAAATGTTCAGCATAACATATGGAGTGTATACTAGGTTCTCAAGAATCCTAAAGAGGGCCAGTTGTGGTGGCTCAAGCCTGTAATCCCAGCACTTTGGGAGGCTGAGGTGGGAGGATCACTCCTGGAGGCCAGGAGTTCAAGACTAACCTGGGCAACATAGCAAGACCTCATCTCTCCAAAGAATCTTGAAACTAGCTGGGCTTAGTGGTGTGCACCTATAGTCCTGGGAGGTACTGGAAAGGCTGAGGGGGGAGGATGGCTTGAGCCCAAGAGTTTGAGGTTACAGTGAGCTATGATTATGCCACTATACTCCATCCTGGGTGACAGAGTGAGACCCTATAGGAAGAAGGAAACTTCAAAAATGAGTAACAATTTCATCAGTATCCTCAGAGAGATAAGAGAATTGCAATCATAAAACAAGAACAGAACGTAAGATAAAAGGGATATTCGGAGAACAGAAAAGAGGCCATGAAAATTACCTACTTATATGTTTTATATTAATATATTTATAATATATACTATATATTCTTTATATATCATATTTATGGGCAGTATATGGGTGGATATGTAATATATATTTACACTTACATACATATAGAAATTAAAACCTCGAAATAAGGATTAGAAGATAAAATTGAAGAAGTGAGATGGAAAATAAAAAAACAAAATGTCACAGATCCTAACAGAAGGGCCAGTATCTGAATTACTGGAGTTCCAGAAAGTAAGAACAGAGAAAATGGAGAGGTGGAAATCATTGATCATATAAGTCAAGAAAATGTCTCAGAACTGAAGGACAAGACTTTACATATGGAAAGAGCTTACCAATAAGCCAGACTAATAGATGAAAACAGTTTTGTTTCGTTTTGAGATAGTGTCTCGCTCTGTCACCCAGGCTGGAGTGTGGTGGCATGATCTTGGCTCACTGCAACCTCCACCTCCCAGGTTCAAGCAATTCTTCTGCCTCGGCCTCCCTAGTGCTGAGACTACAGGCGCATGCCACCACACCTAGCTAATTTTTATGTTTTTAATAGAGACGGTGTTTCACCATATTGGCCAGGTTGGTCTGGGACTCCTGACCTTGTGATCTACCCACCTTGGCCTCCCAAAGTACTGGGATTACAGGCATGGGCCACCGTGCCTGGCAGAAAACAGATTTTTAACAAAGCATATCATCATGAAGATTAGGGACAGAGGTTCTACAAGTTCCCAAAAAGGGAAAATATAAAAAGGCAGGTATGTGGGAAATATCTTATAAAAAGGAGTAGAAATCAGACTGACTTTGTACTTCTCAGAGCAACACTGGAAGCTAGAGGATGCTGGAACAGTGCCCTTGAAATAAACTACAGTCAACCAGGCATGGTGGCTCACGCCTGTAATCCCAGCACTTTGAGAGGCCAAGGTGGGTGGATCACAAGGTCAGGAGTTTGATACCAGCCTGGCTGATATGGTAAAACCCCATCTCTACTAAAAATCAAATATTAGCTGGGCATGGTGGCAGGCGCCTGTAATCCCAGTTACTTGGGAAGCTGAGGCAGGAGAATCCCTTGAACCCGGGAGGTGGAGGTTGCAGTGAGCCAAGATCACACCACTGCACTCCAGCCTGAGCAACAGAGGGAGACTCCATCTCAAATAAAAAACAAAAAACAAAAACCTACAGTTATGCAATGTATAGCAACATTTCAGTCAACCATTGACTGCATATACAGTGGTGGTCCCATAAGGTACCATATTTTTACTGTATCTCTCCTGTGTTTAGATATGTGTAGACACATGAATACTTACCATTGTGTTATAATTGCTTATAGTATTCACTCCAGTAACATGCTGTATGGGCTTGTAGCCTAGGAGCAATAGGCTAGATCATATAGCCTAGGGGTGTAGTAGGCTGTACCTCACAGGTTTGTGTAAGTCACTCTATGATGTTCGCACAATGACAAAGTTACCTAATGATGCATTTTTTCTAATGCATCCCTATTATTAAGCAATGTGTGACTATATTTCCAATCTTCATTTTATACCCAGCCAAACTATAAATCAAGTAGGAAGGCAGATAGACTAAAGGCATTTTCAGACATGAAAGATTTCAATAAATCTATGTCCCTTTCTTTCTTCCCTACTTTCTTTCTCATTTTGGTAGGGTGTATCTTCCACCCTTCTCCAGAATGGGAAATCGCAGGACCAAAAAAAAAGCAGGACATCCACCTCTGGAGGTAAGGATTGATCCGAAGGTGTTGCTGGAAGGAGTAGCTGAATGGCCTTATCTGTGCCCTGGACAGAAAGGACAGTCAGATCAGATTGGAGCAGGGCAAAAGGGCCCTCAAGTGGTTTCATCAAGAAGATGAAATTTACAGAATACACGATGTGGACAAAAGGTATGAGAGTAGATTCAAACAACTGGCAGAAGGCTTGGGGTTGAATTTGGGATAAGTACACCCAAACCAAACCAAAGCAAACTCAAATAATTCTAGCTCCAGGGAGGACACAAAACGGTGCTGGCAAGCACATTTCCTCTCCTACCCCGTGTGGCCCAGCTGCAAGGGGCATTTACTTGGGCATGAAAGTGTATAGAGTATTGGTGTGTGGGTTCAGATCACCCAGGACTCAGTTGCTGAGATGGATTCAGGAGGATAAGAAGCATATTTGTGAGGAACACCTGTGAACAATAAAATGGGAGAGACCAGGTGTGGTGGCTCACGCCTGCAATCCCAGCACTTGGGAGGCTGAGGTGGGTGGATCACCTGAGGTCTGGAGTTTGAAACCAGTCTGACCAACATGGTGAAACCTCGTCTCTACTAAAAATACAAAAAATCAGCCAGGTGTGGTGGTGCACGGCTGTAATCCCAGCTACTTGGGAGGCTGAGACAGGAGAATCACTTGAACTTGGGAGGTGGAGGTCTCAGTGAGCCAAGATCACGCCATTGCACACCAGCCTGGGCAATAATAGCGAAACTCCATCTCAATAAATAAATAAATAAGATGAAAGGAGAGAAAGCAGGCCTTGGCGGGGGAAGCATCAGATCATGATGCAAATCCGAAAGTCTTGGCAGCCCCAACCGGGAGCTCCAGGGTCAACACTGCCCGTCCTAGGAGTCCCATGCTAGGCACAGACAGCTCCAGGAACCCACTGTGCCTGATCCCTGGCTGGGGGCTTCCCTGGGTAAGGAAGCAGTTATTTGGGATATTTCTCCATTTGCGTTGCTATAAAGTAATACTTGAGGCTGGGTAATTCATGAAGAAAAGAGATTTATTTGGCTCCCGGACCTGCAGGCTGTACAAGAAGCTAATACTGGCATCTTCTTCCAGTGAGGGCCTCAGGAAGCTTCCAATCACAATGAAAGGTGAAGTGGGAGAAGGCGTGTCATGTGGCAAGAGAGGGAGCAAGAGAGACGTGGAGGTGCCAGGCTCTTTAAAACAACCAGATTGTCTGGGCACAGTGGCTCATGCCTGTAATCTCAACACTTTGGGAAGCCATTTACTTCCAAGATAGAATGGTGGTATAGGGATTGGGTAAACATTCCCATTCTGAAAGGGAGAAATTGGTCAGAAGAAAGGGGCAACAGGCCCCATGAAGGTCTGAAACCCAGCAGGGCAGACTTGAAACTTGAAAGCTCCAGCATGATCCTTGAGTCCGTGACCTGCACCCAGGGCACACCGGAGCAAGGCTTGGGGCTTCCAGGACCCTAGGCAGCTCCACCCCGTGTCTTTTCAGGGTGCAGTGCCTGTGGCTGCCCTCATGGGTTGGACTTGAGTGCCTATGGCTTTTCCAGGCTCACGGTGCAAGGTGCTGATGGTCTTATAATTTTCAGGTCTGGAGGGCAGTGACCCCATCCCTACAGCTCCACTAGGCAATGCCCTGGTGAGGACCGTGTGGGGCCTCCATCCCCATACTTCCCCTCCACACTGTCCTACGGAGGTTCTCTGTGAGGGCTCCACCTCTGTGGCAGGTTTCTTTCTGGGCACCCAGGCTTTCTGATACATCTTCTGAAATCCAGGCGGAGCTGCCCAGCCTCCTTCGCTCCCGGACTCTGTGCACCTGAAGGCTTAACACCATGTGGAAGCTGCCAAGGCTTCTGGGTTACAGCCTCTGGAGCAGCAGTCAGTGCTGTACCCAGAGCCCTTCCAACTGACACTGGAGCTGGAGCAGCTGGGGTGTGGGAGCAGTGTCCCAAGGCCGCACAGAGAAACAGGGCCCTGGGCCTCTGGGCCTGACTCCCAAAACCACTCTTTCCTCCTAGGCCTCTGCCCCTGTGATGGGAAGGACTGTCCTGAAGACAACTTTTTATTTATTTTTTTTTTATTTGAGAGAGAGAGAGAAAGAGAGAGAGAGTGTGTCTCACTCTCTTGACCAGGCTGAAGTCAGTGGCACGACCTCAGCTCACGGCAACCTCCTCCTCCCAGGTTCAAGTGATTCTCTTGCCTCAGCCTCCTGAGTAGCTGGGATTACAGGTGGCTCCCACCACATCCAACTAATTTTTGTATTTTTACTAGAGACAAGGTTTCACCATGTTGGCCAGGCTGGTCTCAAATTCCTGATCCCAACTGATCTGCCTACCTTGGCCACCCAAAGTGTCTGGAATTACAAGTGTGAGCCACCAAGCCTGGCCCTGCAGACTTCTGAAATGCCTTTGAGGCTGTTTTCCCATAGTCTTGGCTATTGGCACCTGGCTTTTAGTCATGCTAATCTCTCTAGCAAGTGGTTGCTCCACACTCAATTGGTATGCCTCTCCTGAAGATGTTATTTTCCTCTCTACCGTATAAGCAGGCTGCAAATTTTCCCCATTTTTATGCTCTGCTTGCCTTTTAAATATAAATTCTAACTTTAAGTCATTTCTTTGCCCCTATATCTGATCACTGATTGTTAGAAGCAGCCAGGCCACATCTTGGAAGTTTTGCTACTTAGAAATTTCTTCTACCAGACTGGGCGCAGTGGTTCATACTTATAATCCAAACACTTTGGGAGGCCGAGGCAGGTGGATCACTTAAGCCCAGTAGTTTGAGACCATCCTGGGCAACGTGGAAAAACCCTGTCTCTGCCAAAAATACAAAAAATTAGCCAGGCATGGTGGCACATGTCTGTGGTCCCGGGAGGGAGGCTGAGGTGGGAGGATTGCTTGAGCCTGGGAGGTGGAGGTTGCAGTGAGCTGAGATCATGCCACTGCACTCCAGCTTGGGTGACAGAGCGAGACTCCCTCTCAAAAAATGAAAAGAAAAAAGAAAAAGAATTTCTTCCACCACATACGCTAGGTCACCAATTCCTTGGCCATGGATACAACACAACCAAGTTCTTTACTGCAGCATAGCAGGGTGACCTTCACTTCAGTTCCTAATAAAGTCTTCATTTCTATCTGAGACCTCATCAGTCTGGCCCTCACTGTCCATATTTCCGTCAGCATTTTGATTACAACCAGTTAATTAGTCTCTAAGAAGCTCCAAACTTCCCCTCATCTTCCTGTCTTCTCAGCCCTCCAAACTCTTCCAACCTCTAGCCATTACCCAGTGCCAAAGCTGCTCCCACATCTTCAGGTATATTTTTGTTTTGTTTTGTTTTGTTTTGAGATGGAGTTTCACTCCTGTTGCCCATACTGGGGTGCAATGGCATGATCTTGGCTCACTGCAACCTCTGCCTCCTGGGTTCAAGTGACTCTCCTGCCTCAGCCTCCTGAGTAGCTGGGATTACAGGCAAGTGCCACCATACCTGGCTAATTTTGTATTTTTAGTAGTGACAGGGTTTCTCCATGTTGGTCAGGCTGGTCTCGAACTCCCGACCTCAAGGTGATCCACCCACCTTGGCCTCCCAAAGTGCTGGGATTACAGGTGTGATCCACCGCGCCTGGCCAAGATAGGATCTTGCTCTGTCATCCAGGCTGCAGTGCAGTGGTCCAATCGTAGATCAGCCTAAACTCCTGGCCTCAAGTGATCCTCCTGCCTCAGTGGTCTCCCAAAGCACTAAGATTACAATCTTGAGCCACTGCACATAGCTCTCTCCTATTCTGATAGGAATACCAGTCATTGGTTTTAGAGTTCACCCTAAATCCAGAATGATTTCACCTTGAGATCTGTGACTAATTATGACTACAAAGACCTTGTTTCTAAATAAGATCAAATCCCAAGAGTCAAGTTGGACATGAATTTTGACACTATTCAACCCACTACATCCAGGGTCACACTGTAATCCACCCCTCCCTCTCTCATCCCATCCCAGGCTTTTCCCCCTGGTCAGTGCCAACCTCTGGCCTCTGCTCTTTCCTCAGGGAACCCTCTTCCTTTCAACCCTCTCACCAGTCTAAGCTTGCTCACCCCTCTGGCCATCCTTCCCATGTCTCATGCTCTGCCTCTTCTCTTTTGCAGTGGTGACCCCCCCATCCCCACTGCCCCCCTGTGTTGACTATGGTCAAGGGGCCTATAGCCCCCCATCCCTACCTCCTTTTCCTATGCTTTCCTGAATAGTGAGTCTGGGAACCTGAAATCAGAGTGCCAGACTCTCTTGCAGTCGGTTCTAGATGTGAATTTGGCTCTGACCATTAGATTCACTGAGATGTGTGATCAGAAAGCAGGGAGTGTGGGAGAGGCTCCTCCCTGCTGCGAAGACACGTGTCCCTACAGCGGTGTCACCAGCTCCAGCTGCAACTCCGTGAGTGTTGAGAGACAGGGTCTCACTCTGTTGCCCAGGCTGATGTGATCTCGGCTCACTGCAGCCTCCACCTCCCAGGTTCAGGCAATTCTCCTGCTTCAGCCTCCCAAGTAGCTGGGACTACAGGCATGTGCCACCACCCTGCTAATATTTGTATTTTTTGATAGAGATGGAGTTTTACCATGTCAGCCAGGCTCATCTTGAACTCCTGACCTCAAGTGATCTGCCCGTCTGGGCCTCCCAGAGTGCTGGGATTACAGGTGTTGAGCCACCTCACCCGGCTGGCTTTTAAGTCTCAAAAGAACAAAGGTTGCACCTGGGCGGGTTGGCTAGTGCCTGTAATCCCAGCATTTTGGGAGGTGAACCTGGGAAGATCAGTTGAAGCCAGGAGCTCAAGGTCAGTCTGGACAATATAGTGAAGCCCCACATCTCTATAAAAAAATTAAAAATTAGCCAGGTATGGTGGCACACACCTGCAGTCCCAGCTACTGGAGACTCTGAGGCAGGAGAATCACTTCAGCCCAGAAGTTTGAGACTGCAGTGAGCTGTGATTGCCCACACCGAACTCCATCCTGGGTGACAGAGCAAGACCCTGTTAAAAAAAAAAAAGAGTGAGAATAAAGGTCCTATGATGACTTTTTAGATACAGCACCTAAGGGCACAATCTGTAAAAGAAAGAATTAATACATTGGACCTCATTAAAATTAAAAACTTCTGCCCTACTGTACAAAAGACTATCAGGAGAATGAAAAGCCAAGCCAAAGACTGGGTGAAAATAGTTGCAACAGACATATCGATAAAGGTCTGTTACCCAAAATATGCACAGAACTCTTAAAACTCAACAGTAAGAAAATGAACAATCCAGTTTAAAAATGGAGCTGGGCATGGTGGCATACTGCTGTGGTCCCAGATACTAAGGAGGGTGGGGCAGCAGGATTGCTTGAGCCTGGGAGTTCAAGTTCAGCCTGGGCAACATAGCAAGACTCCATCTCTAAGAAACAAAACAAAAGAGCTACACAGACACCTCACCAAAGATATACAGATGGCAAATAAGCTTATGAAAAGAGGGCTGGGTGCCGTGGCTCACACCTGTAATCCCAGCACTTTGGCAGGCCAAGGCGGGCAGATCACGTCAGGAGATGTAGACCATCCTGGCCAACATGGTAAAACCCAGTCTCTACTAAAAATACAAAAATTAGCCAGGTGTGGTGATCCCAGCTACTCAGGAGGCCAAGGCAGGAGAATCCCTTGAACCCACGAGGCAGAGGTTGCAGTGAGCGGAGATGATCATGTCACTGCACTCCAGCCTGGCGACAGACTCCGTCTAAAAAAAAAGCTCCACATGACATCATACATCATCAGGTTAATGGAAATTTTTTTTTTTTTTAAGAGACAGGGTCTTGCTATATTGCCCAGGCTGGAGTGCAGTGGCTATTCACAGGCGCGATCCCACTACTAATCAGCATGGGAGTTTTGACCTCCATTTCTGACCTGGGCCGATTCACCCCTCCTTAGGCAACCTGGTGGTCCCCCGCTCCCGGTAGGTCACCTTATTGATGCCGAACTTAGTGCAGGCACCCGATCGGCATAGTGCACTACAGCCCAGAACTCCTGGGCTCAAGCGGTCCTCCAGCCTCAGCCTCCTGAGTAGCTGGGACTACAGGCTCACGCCACTACACCTGCCAGGTTAATGAAAATTAACACAACAGTGAGATGCCTCCACACACCTATCAGAATGACCAAAATCCAGAATGCTCACAACACTAGACGCTGGTGAAGATGTGGAGCTGCAGAAACTCTCCCTCATGCTGGCAGGAATGCAAAAGGATACAGCCACTTTGGAAGGCAGTCTGGCAGTGTTAAGGACTGAATGTTTTTGTTCTCTCAAAGTTCATATGCTGAAGCCCCAGCCCACTCTGTGACTGTATTTAAAGACAGGGCCTTCCTGGAGGTGATGAAGGCTAAATGAGATCAGGGGGATGGGGCCCCAATCCAATAGGACGAGTGTCTTCATAAGAAGAGACATGAGAGCGAGCTCTGGGCTGGCTGCCTCTCTCTCCCCCACCCCTACCATGTGAGGACATGGAGAGAAGGCAGCCATCTGGCCTGGAGAAGAGCCGCGGGATGAAACCTACCTTGCCCACACCTTGACCTTGGACTTCCAGCCTCTGGAACTGGGAGAAATGCATTTCCGTTGTTCAAGCCACAAAGCCTGTGGTGTTTTGTTGTGGCAGCCGGAGCTGAGACAGGCAGTTTTCTTGCAAACGGAACAGACGCTTGTCATGTGATCCAGAAATCATGCCCCTTGGTATTCACCCAAACGAGTTGAAAACATATATCCACAAAAAAAACCAGCACGCAGATGTTTACAGCAGCTTTTTTCATAGTTGCCAAAATTTACAGGCAACCAAGATGTCCTTCAGTGGGTGAATGGATAAATAATCCATGGTACACCAAGACAATGGAATATTATCCGTTGCAAAAAAAGAAACGAGCTGCTAAGCCACAAAAAGACGCGAGGAACGTAAATGAATATTACTAAGTGAAAGAAGCCCGTCTGAAAAGGCCATATACGTATGATTTGAAATATACGACATTCTGGAAAAAGCAAAACCGTGGAGACAGTAAAAAGGTCAGCATTTGCAGGGAGGATTAATAGGCAGAGCACAGGGGACTTGCATCGCAGTGAAACGACTCAGTAGGGCACTCTGATGGGGACCCATGGTATTGTCACTACAGGACGAGCAACACCAAGAGGGACCCTAACCTAAGCCACGGATTTCCAGCGATGACGAGTCGATGCAGGTTCATAGATTGGAACAAATGTACCATCTAGTGGGAGGTGCTGACAATGGAGGGGGTGGCTGTGCACGTGTGGAGGCACTGGGAACCTGGGAAATCTCTGCAACTTCCACACAGTTCGGCTGTGAATCTAAAACTGCTCCAACAAGAAAGAAAGTCTATTAAAAAAATACATACATAAAGAGCAAAAGGTGATTGCTTGCTCATGCTGCGTGTGACCAGGGGAGCCGGAAGACACTGTATGGTGGAGCCAGTCTGGGGCCCAGGCTGACCAAGATTCTGTTGTGATGGGGTCTCACCAGCTCAGGGAAGAGGGAGAGTGAAGAATTGCACACCAACTCCCAAAGCTGCTTCTGAGAAGTGGCATCCTCACTTCTGCTCACATTTCATTGGCCAAAGCAAAGTTGCAGTCAGCCTTGACCTTGAAGCATGCAAGGAAGTGCACTCCACCCTGGCTGGTGCCAGGAAGAACTGGGGCACTCATGCCCTCCACACACCACCATACTCTGCTAAAAACACTCGTAATGGTGTGCACCGAGCCCTTCCTCACACATGCATGCCCATGCACATGCACACACACACACATGAACACATGCACACACACACACACATGAACACATGCACACACACACACACATGAACACATGCACACACCCCTCCCGCTCAAGCCCCTGATGCTTTTGCCTGCTCCTTCCTCAGCAGCTGAGAACAAGTGCCCTCAGTTTTGGACAGGAAGTGTTTCTAGATCAGTTGATCAAATTCTTATTGAGAAACTACTAGCTGGGCATGGTGGCTCACACCTGTAATCCCAGCACTTTGGGAGGCTGAGGTGGGTGGATCACCTGAGTTAGGGAGTTCAAGACCAGCCTGACCACCATGGTGAAACCCCATCTCTACTAAAAATACAAAAATTTGCTGAGTGTGTTGGTAGGTATCTGTAATTCCAACTACTCAGGAGGCTGAGGCAGCAAAATCACTTGAACCCAGGAGTCGGAGGTTACAGTGAACCGAGATTGCACCACTGCACTCCAGCCTGGGCTACAAGAGTGAAACATCTCAAAACAAAACAAAAAAGAAAAAGAAAAAAGAAACTACTGTATTCACGGCAAAGACATGAATAACAAGGCAGCTGAAAACGAAACGACGGGACCTAGAGAAGAGTGTTTCCCAGAGCTGCCCTCATGAGCTCTGCAGGAGGTAGGAGGGTCACTCAGCCCCAAGCTTTGTGGGGTGTTGTGTGACCAAGTATATTGAGGTATAATTTACATACAGTTAAATGCACCAGTTTTTAGCGTGCAGTTCTATGGGTTTGACAAATATGTCGAATCAGGTAACTGCCTCAAGCCCCATTGTGGTCAGCCTTTTCCCCACTCCCAGTTCCTGGCAACTGCTGATTACTTTTCTGTCCCTATCATTTTGTCTCTCCCAGAATGTCACATAATAGAATCCTGCAGCCTACAGCCTTTTGAGGCCAGCTACTTTTGCTCAGCATAATGCACTAAAGATTCACTGATACTTTTGCACATACCAGGAGCTCGCTTCTTTTTTTTTAATTTATAGAGACGAGGTTTCACCATGTTGGCCAGGCTGGTCCCGAACTCCTGGCCCCAAGTGATCCGCCTGCCTCGGCCTCCCAAAGTGCTGAGATTACGGGCATGAGCCACTGCACCCAGCCAGAGCTCATTCCTTTTTATTGCCAAATACTATCTCCTTGTCTGGGCATAACATATGTTGCCTCTCCATTCATCAGTGGATGAACAATGGGCTGCTTTGACTGGTGAGCTTGCCTTGGAATCCACAAACGGCAAACAGCAGTGGCCTTGCCCATCCGGCCCACATGGCTGCAGCGTGCGCCTGCTCACTGGGCCACATACACAAGAACCTCCAACTGCCTCAGGGCCTCTGCACTTGCTGTTCCCTCTGCTTGTGATGCTCTTCCCGTGACTCTGGCCTCCTTCCTCCAAGCCTCTGCTCATTCGTCACCTCTCTAACACCCCGTCCTCAGTTTTCATCCCATCCCTCTCTATGCCCGCCTCCTGCTGTTCCTTCTCCCAGCACCCACTGGAGTCTCTTTGGTTTTGTCTGTGTATTGGAGACCCTGGTGGGAGGAAGTCTCTGTTCATGGCTGTGTCCCAGGGCCTGACACAGAGTGGACGCTAAATGTGAGCTAGTGAGCAGTTGCTGATACAGGATCGCAGAGGTCAATGAAATAGCAGACGTGAGTGTCCTTTGCAGCCTGTGTGTTTATAGAGCGGGAAACAGGCTGAGAAAGGTGCAGCGACCAACCCACAGCCACCTGGTCAGGGCAATAGACACCCGGGCCCACACCCCTTCCTGGGCCACCCTCCTGCCCACGCTGCCTCAGGGCAAGGGTTACTGAGGTACATCACACACACACAGCCCACAGACACCCAGGTCACACACACAGCTTAACACCACACACAGACAAACGCCCTCAACACAGACGCCCAGCCTGGCACACACAGGATAGTCCACACAGAAACACAAGCACACTGCCTTGAACACACCAGATAGCAGTCACACGCCCATCCCCCCCCCACACACATAGGCCACATACACACGCTGAAACACTCCCCCAGCGTCAGACCTTGGTGACTGACGACCCAGGACTCCTGTGGGCCTGTGTCACCATAGCAACAGGCGGCTCCAAGTCTCGGGCTGAGTCACAGCTGCAACAGATGCTCCACAGAGCAGGAGCAGCCTGGGCCAGTGCAGACCCCCCAGTGCCAAACCCCAATGGACGCAGAGTGGACCCTCTCAGGTGTGTGTGCAGTGTCCACTAGTGTTACCCACAGGAGGGTGGTGGCCCTCTGGTGTCCCCATGTACCACGCACTGGTACCCACAGCTTCACACACATTTTCTTGCTTAATCCTCAGGGTGTCCTCACCAGATCAGTGTTGCCAGGGAGACCATTTTACAGATGGTGAAACTGAGGCTCAGTTAGGGAAAGTCCCTTGCCTCATTCGGGTCACACAGTGAGTTGCCAGCAGCCCTGAAATTGAATTCAGGTTTACTGAACCATGAAGGGTCCTCTTTCCACTGCCCTGCATCCAGTCCAGGGGAGCTCCCAGCTGTGGACACCCTTTCCAGACAGGAGCAATCAATTATCAGCTCTCACTTGCATCAGAGTTGGTTCTGCCCTTGTGGAGCTGCCTTGGTAGATAGTGAGATCCCCATTATGAGCAGCATCCAAGTAGAGGCTGTCACAGCTGCTGTGGAGAAGCAGCAAGTATCAGGGGACAACAGGTTGGACCAGATGGCCTGGCTTTGAGTTGTAAATGACAAAAATAATTATTGACAAAACAGAAAAGTAACAGCTTCAGAAACAGCTGGATCCAGCTCTCGGATGTTATCAGGAATCTTTCTCTGGATTTCCCCTTCCTGGGGGTTCACTTTCTTTTCAGACTAACCCTCTCTCACCTGGGGTACATCTCACAGCTGCAGGCTTACATCAGTCATAGCCCCCAAAAGCAAACTCAATAGATGTTTTTCAGGTGAATGCTAGAAGCATGATAAGGTTAGGGGTCTAAGTCTAGGTAAATCCCAACCTTGACCTCTGGGAGAGGATCCCAGGCACCCAGGGTCACTCTGAGGTGGCACAGTGCTCATTCCTGTGCACCAAATGCCACCGTCTCTCAAGTGTCATGAGTTAGACTGTACTATGCACTTTACAAATACTCACTCATAGAAACCCCAGGAAGCCCTATGAGGTGGTCGCAATCTCCATCTCATGGATGGGGACATAGGGTCCCAAAGAGGCAAAGTGTGGTACCCGAGGCAGGGCTGGAGCTACAGAACGCCTTACCAGGCTGAGCTCAGTAGGTCCCGCCTCTGAATGAGGGCAGGACTGTTTTTCACAGGCAGCGCTTTCCTCCAAGGAGGTGGAGGACGGCACTGCACTTTCACTGGGCAGCCCGCATTGATGAGCACCCGCTCTAGTTGGCAGTCCTGGGTTCCACTGCCCATGGAGCTTGGAGGTGCCAACTGCTGCGAGTAACCTTGGGTAAGTCATTTTGTGCTTCATCCTTGCATTCCCTCCTGTAACAGGGCAGGTCACCCCATTCGGAGGGGCAGCACTTGTGTCAGTGGTTGAACCCTCCTGGTGGTACAGCCCAACAGAACTTCCCATATCCTGCAGGGGGGGTCACACACTGCTCCTGAACACCAGAAAGTGACTAGTGTAATGATAACTTTCTTTTTTCCTTTTTTTGACATGGAGTCTCTCTCTGTCGTCCAGACTGGAGTACAGTGGTGCAATCCCAACTCACTGCAACCTCCGCCTCCCGGATTTGAGCGATTCCCTGCCTCAGCCTCCCAAGTAACCAGGATTATAGGCGTCTGCCACCACACTCAGTTAATTTTTGTATTTTTAGTAGAGACGGGTTTCACCATGTTGGCCAGGCTGGTCTCAAACTCCTGACCTCAGTTGATCCACCTGCCTCGGCCTCCCAAAGTGCTGGGATTACAGGCATGAGCCACCACACTCAGCAATAATAATTTTAAGTTTCATTTCTTTTAAATTGACTGAAATATACCTAGCCACATGTGGCTAATGACAGCCATATTGAGCAGCAAAGCTCCAGGGTTCTAGATAAACAGCAGATACTAATTTTGGTTTTGTTTTAGGTTTTACTAACCCCACCCTAAGCTCTAATTCCATGCAGGCAGACTGGCCCCTAGCATGTCCTCTCTCTGAAAGCTTTGCTGGCCTCCCTCTGCCAGAGCTGGTGGCCAGACTCAGCATGGCCCCGGGACCTTTGTGTGGCTCTGGAGATGCAAGAAGTTCCCAATAATAGCTGAGATCCAATTGCCCACCAGCCAGCAGGATGGGGGCTTAGAATAAAATGTAAGTTGATTTAAAATATAAAAGGGGCTGGGCATGGTGGCTCATGCCTGTAATTCCAGCACTTTGGGAGGCTGATGCAGGTGGATCACCTGAGGTCAGGAGTTCGAGACCAGCTTGGCCAACGTGGTAAAACCCCGTCTCTACTAAAAATACAAAAATTAGCTGAGTGTGGTGGTGCACACCTGTAATCCCAGGTACTTGGGAGGCTGAGGCAGGAGAATGGCTTAAACCTAGGAGGCGGAGGTTGTAGTGAGCCAAGATCGCACCACTGCACTCCCCATTGGGTGACAGAGTGAGATCCATCTCAAAAAAAAAAAAGCTGGCGGTTTCTGGCACACCTGGGTTTTCCACTGGGTCCATACCAGGTGCACAAGTGCCTACTCCCCACCTCTGTGCCCCCACAACCCACCATGTGGGCGCGCACCAAATTCAGCCTGCAGCTGTGTGGATATAGGCAGCCACCACATGCCCTCTGGTTTATTCCTCCCGAGCTCCCAGGCCTGGGCAGAGGGTCCAGCAGTTCACAGAACATCCCTGTGTCCGGGCTTCCAGAGCCTGGCCATCCTCCTTCCCTCCACCTGCCCAGCATTCTCCAGCCTCTGCTGGCCTGCAGGAGTAAACAGCCATCTGTACATCCTACCCACTCATGCCCAGCTCTGGGTAGACATGGGGCAGGGCGGGGTCTGGGCAGAGCCAGGAAGTCCTAAGCTGTGAGTGCTAGTTTCCTGTGGTTGCTGTCATGAGTTGCCACACAGTTCTGGAGACCTGGTGTCCCAAATCAGGATCACTGGTCTCAAATCAAGGCGCCGGTGGGGCTGTGCCCCCTTGGAGGCACCAGGAGAGAACCCGAGCGGGGCCCCTTGAAGCCTCTGCCAGCTGTCCTGGCTCTCCCTGGCTGTGTCCACAGCACTCCAGCCTCTGCCTCGGTGGCCGCACCGTCTCCTCCTCTGTGAGTGTGGAGTTTCCCTCAGCCTCTCTCTGGTGTGGACACATAGGACAGCATTTAGGGCATCCCCGGATTGCTGAGGACCATGTCCTTGTTTCAGGACCCTTCGCTTGGCACATCTGCAGGAGCCCATGCTTAGGGTCTAAAGGGGACACCCACATGTTCCAGGGATGAGGACGTGGATATCTTTAGGGGCCATTTTTCAGCCCACCACGGGGAGCCACAGACACTCCACAGCCAGCTCCCAAAGTTAGCGCTGGCTGTGGCGCCGCGTGCAGTGACAGACCTCAGAGACCTGGTCAGGATGACACCGTGGGCCCCGAGAGCCTGTGGCCATGCCTGCTGAGTGCTCCCCGCAACAGTGGGGCTATCAGAGAAGCAGAGTGAGGAGCACAGGGAGATGGGCAGGTCTGGGGAGCAGGAGGGCGTGAGTTCAGGGGAGGCACACTGTGGCCTCCAAGCTGGGCCTCCACAGAGTCTCACTTGGTCTTCCCACAGCCCTTGACAGATTAGAAAAACAAGGCTCACAGAAGTAACAGCGGAGTCTTCTGTGCAGCTTACCTTTGAACCGCCCCACAGAGAAGCTCGGAGTTACAGGGGGAGGAAGGGCCTGCTCAGAGGCGAGCGACTCCCACCAGGTCGCGCAGTGACAGGTGGCAGAAGCATGAGCCCTCTGGCTGACTCAAGCCCCGACCTTCTTGGTGCGTGGTCAGGCCCCTGGAAGCCAGAGGGTGAGCTGGACTTGGAGAAGACCAGGATTTGGGGAGGTGGAAAAGGAGGGTGGATGAACTCTGAGAGCTGAATGAACCAATGGGATTTTTTTCTGGCTTTGGAAGGAGGTGACCTCAGGGGCCAGTGTTTCTGCTACTGGGCGGGTTCCTCCTCTCAGGGGCCCCAGGACATACTCCAACAACATCCATCCCAGCAACAGGTGGTGGTCTGGGGTGTGTATGTCTAAAGGGCTGTGTTCACCCCACAGTTATCTCTCGGTGGCCTGCAGCAGCCCCTCCCTCCCTCGGTGTCCTCTCCCTTTTGTCTCCTGCCCCCATCCCACAGGCCCTGGAGGGTGGCAGGGAGGAGGAGTCAGGGGATGTGTCATGGCCAGGTGCACCCTCATTTCTAGGGACTCAGGAGAGCAGGAGGAGCTGAGTGTCCCCCAGGAACAAGCCAGGCAGGGGCCCTTCTCGCCTCCAGCAATGGCTGGGAGCTGGCCCCATCATGAATGGGGTAAGGCTCAGACCAACAGCCCTGAGACCCCAGCCTGGCCCTCTAGGGGTGCGCACAGAGCTACATACACCCCACCCATGTGTGCAGACTGATGCACACCTCTCCCTGCATACACCTGGGCCTCGAAAAACAGTTAGACACCCGCTGAGAGCCTGCATGCCGTCTCTGAAAGCTCGCTGCTGTAGCTCAGGCAGAAAACTCTGGAGTGTCCGAGGCTCCTCCCCTCACCACACGTCAGAAATTCCTGTCCATTCTACCTTCTAGATATATTTGGAATTGGAATCTTCACAGCCCACAGTCCCACCCTGACCATGGTCCCCTGGATGCCCAGGCCTCCTGCTCCTGCCCTGGCCTCTCTCAGCAGCCAGGGCACACTGTGATGACCTAGGGGAGACCCCCACCCTCCCTGAAGGCCCCCATCACTCAGGATCTGAGCCAGAAGCCCCACTGTAGTCACCCAAGCTGGTCCTGACCCTCTCTGCCCTTGCCTCCTGCCCTCTGCCCAGGCATTGCTCTCCAGCCCACAGGCCTCCCTGTGGATCCTGCCTCAGGATCTTTGCACTTGCTATCTTCTCTTCCTGGTACCCACACATCTGTCCCTTGACTCCCTCGGGTCCCTGCTCTAAGACCACCTTCCCTCACCTTACTGACAAACTGCTTCCCCCTTCTACCCCCTCCGGCACCCCCTGGGACACTCATCAGCCATAGCCCCTATTTGCTTTTCTATTTTGTTGTCTCTCTTCTGCCCCAGACACCCGCTAGAATGTTGGCTCCACCAGGACATGGATTTGTGCCTACTTCATTCACCGTTGCATCCATACCCAGCCCAGCGTCTGGGGCATCGCAGGCTCTGACATATGTGGAGGGAAGGCGTGCAGACACAGAGACAGGCAGGGGGCAGGTGACCTGTACACACTCAAGGCTTGGGGGGGCACTTGCACAGCTACGCACAGCTACGCACACCTGCACACACACACACCCATGCACACTGCACACCTGCACACACACCTGCATATACCCACACACACACATACCTGTACACACACATCTGCACACACACATGCACACCTGCACACACAGATACACACATGCACACCTGCGTGCACACACCTGAACACAAACCCGCACATACGCACCTGCATACACACCTACATATATGCACCCGCACACATGCACACCTGCACACACCTACACACATGTACCCCCACATGCACAACTGCACACGCATGCACATACCTACACACAAGTGCACACACCTGCACACCCGTGCACACCTGCGCACACAAACCTACACACATGTACCCACATACACACAACTGCACACACGTGTGAACACACCTACACACATTGCACACACCTGCACACCCGCACACACCTGCATACATGCACACCTGCACACAGATGCACACATGCACACCTGCGTGCACACACCTGAACACAAACCTGCATGTACACACCTCCACACACACCTACATATACGCACCTGCACACACATGCACACCTGCACACACACCTACACATGTACCCACACACAAACTGCACGCACGCACGCTCACACCTACACACAACTGCACACTCCACACCTGTGCACAGCCACACATGCAAACACACACGCACACACACACAGAGGCCCTGAGCTGAAGCTGCCCTTGGCTCAGTGGGGCCCTGGCTCTTGGGCAGCTGGAGTCTTCCTCTTCACCCGAGGCTGCCAGCCCATCCCAGCGTGGCTGCTGATGCCCCAGATGGACCTGAGCTTCTCCTGAAGAGAAAGGACCAGCTTCCTGCGGCCAGACCTCTACCGCAGATCAGAGACCAGCCATGGCCTCTGAGCTCCTCTCTCCCTCTCACCTCTGCACCCTGACTCATTGCCTGTCTCAGTGACTTGGTGGGCCCAACTGCCCCACTGAGCAGAAGGGAACACTGAGGAAGGAGGCTGAGTCAGCCAGCTGTTCCCGCTAAAGGAGAAGCCAGCAGACCTGGCTGCTGGCCCAGCCCAGCCCCCTGGCTCAGGTGGTCACCTCCCAAACAGTCTGACCCCAGTCCATGGGGCTCCCTGGGCACCCGTGAGCCATGCATGTGCAGCCGCCATGCACACTCCACCAGCCGGCCCCTCCAGCCCAGCTTATCACCGATGACTTTCCCGACAGAGATCGATAGAAAACCTTTTATCTCCTTCCCCGTGGCGGCTCAGACTCAGGCCTCAGAGCAGAGCCGGCTCTTGTTACTATGGTGACCCTCATGGACCTCATGACTCCCTCCCATTCACCCCAGCCCCACTCCTTCCTCCGTCCATCCTCCCTCCCCCTCCTTCACCCCCACTCCTTTCCTCAGCCCCCTTCCTACTCCCTCCCCACCCCCATCCCACAGCCCAGGACCAACACTGGCTCCCCACCCCGGCTGCCTGGTAGAGGGACAGGGCCTGCACACCTCCAGGCTGTTCATGGCTGAGAGCCAGGGGCCTGGGGGGCTTCCTCCACCCACCCAAGCCCCATCTGCTCCTGATCCTGACCTTGCCAGTCCCCCACTTTCATGCCAAACTACAGCTCCAGTGCCTGATTGAGGCCTCCCACCCACCCACACCATCCTCAGCGTTCTGTAACTGCTCACTTGTATCAGTGGGCTGTACAGACAGATGGCACCCCTCCACACAGGGCTGCCGGGATCTGGGAGTGTCACATGACCACGAACCTATGTAGAGTTTGGCCTATGACCGATGCTCAAGACATACTAGACATTGTTGATAAGCCTCAATTTGTGCATCCAATAAATGGGTATACGAGGCATTATGGTTGTAAAGATCAAATGAGAGACAGACACAAATAGTTTCGCTCACTGCCTGGCACCTTCTAAACACCGCATCCATAAAGGGACCATCACCATCATCCAGCCCCTGCTAATCCACAGCCTCCCTTCCTCCTTCGTTCAAGGGTGTTTAGGCATGGGGAGGAGGTGGGAGAAACAGGCTCATCCCTGCCCTCCATGGAGTTCCACAGCCTTGGCCTCCAGCACTGCAGGCCAAGGAGAACGATGCCCCATCAGGGTCCACCTAACCTGTGCCCTGGCTCTGCCCACAAAGCTACATTGGTTGTGCTGCACTTTGGCATAGGCCAGATAGTGCTCCCATGCCACCCTTGCCTTCCCACCTAGAGGCCAGGCTGCTCTCTTCCTCCTGCCTGGAACGCTTTGCCCCATGGCCAGCCCCACAGTCAGGGTAGCTCCTTCGAGGGATGTGCTGTGGCACGGAGATCTGGAGCCAGACTCCCTGAGTCCACATCGCAGCTCTGCCACTGCTACCCTCAGAGGCAGACGCACAGAGGCCTCCCAGGACCCCACAGCCTCCTCCCAGCAGCCTACCAGTGCTCCCTCAGGTGGAGAAAGGGTCTTTGCAGATGTAATTTGATTAAAGACCTTGAGATTGTTTCGACCTATCTGGATGGACCCTAAATGTAATCACAGGTGTTCCTGTATATAAGAAAGAGGCAGAGGGAGCTTGGCCTGCAAGGAGGAGCTGCGCGGATGGAAGCAGACGTTGCCGGGATGCGAGGACAGGAGCAAGGACTCTCCCCAACAGCCTCCAGGAAGGTCCAGACCTGCCCACACCTTGACTTTGGACTTCTGGCCGTCAGAACTGTAAGAGAATAGACATGCACTGTTTTAAGCCACTCGGTTTGTGGTCATTTGTCCCAGCAGCCGCAGGAAGCACACACATGCTGCCTCACCTCCTCATCTGTAAAATGGGGCTGCTTCAGGACCTCCCCTACTGGGCTCTCGGGAAGCTTAAGTAAGTTGGAAGGAGCAGCAAGTTTAGATAAGGGCCAGGAGCAGTGGTTCACGCCTGTAATCCCAACACTCTGGGAGGCTGAGGCAGGCGGATCATGAGGTCAGGAGTTTGAGACCATCCTGGCAAACATGCTGAAACCCCTCTCAACTAAAAATACAAAAAATTAGCCAGGCATGGTGGCATGTGCCTGTAGTCCCAGCTACTTGGGAGGCTGAGGCAGGAGAATTTTTTGAACCTGGGTGCAGTGAGCTGAGATTGCACCACTGCACTCCAGGCTGGGTGACAGAGTGAGACTCCATCTCAAATTTAAAAAAAAAAAAAAAAAAAAGCTTAGACAAGTCAGGGATACTATTTTTTTTAATTGTTATGCAACAGCAATTGGCCGGCCTTGAGGAAGACAGCATTCCTCCCGCCTTCAAGAAACTCACCACCTGGAGCGAGGGAGACGCACAAAGAATCAGGATCCCAGAGGCTGTTAGAGGCTTGTAGAGTAGGTCTGGCACACTGCTCAGGGAGCAGGGGCCTGATTGGACCTGGGGAGGCCTGGGAGGGCATCCTGGAGGAGCCCACTCTTGAGCTAAGCCTGGAAGGACGTGGAGACAGGAGCCAGATAGAGCAAGAGGGGAAGGGCATCTTGGCCAGAGGGAACAGCATGTGGGGTTGTTCTGAGGAGTAAGGGAAGAGGTAGTTGAGGAACCTGCAAGTCAGTCTCCAGGGATGGGGCAAGGAAGAATGTGTATGCACCAGGCCAGCCTTGGGGGCATCACAGAGATGGGGGCAAATGGGGAGCCACACACTGGAAAGGAACAATTGCTTGGGCCACCGTGATGAGGGTGAATGCAGTGTTGAGACTGAAGTCAAGGAAACCAGTTCCAACTGTGGTCTGGGAGGTAGTGAAGGGTGAAATTGGCGGAATTTCAGGACAACCTGGAGAAGGTGGGTGAGCAGAGGCAGTGGAGGGTTTGGCAACTTCCTGCCAACGGGAGGGGACGCGGGTGGAGCAATTCCCGAGATGGCAGTGACAGCGATAGTGACAACCCGTGCTAAAATTAGTGCTTACTATATGCCAGGGAATGTGCAAAGTGCTTGATATGCCTTATCTCAGTCTCAATCCTGGAATTGTGATTATCGGCAGGGAATAAAGCCCAGAGACGGAATCCAGAGCTGGGAACAGGGAGGTTCGGGAGGCTGGGTGGCGGGGGTGGGGAGGGGAGGTGAGGAAATGGCTTTTATATAAACAAGACAAAAAAAGTCCGTGTTCAGGGACTGCTCTTGTCATACTTTTCTATTATTAAAAAAGAAAGAAAACACATGTTTTATTAGTAGCTAAGCACTTTTATTTCCACCACTGGTAATAACAAAAAATCTGTAGGCCTGAAAGCATGGCAATTCTAACCCTTCTATTTAAAAAAAGACCTCTGAAGTACTTATCCCTTAGGACTATGCGTGGGTTAGTCAAAGCTTAATGACCAGTCCGGGAGGGAGGGCAGGAGGGTGGAGGGGTCTGCGGTCAGGAGCTCGGCTGTTCCGGTGGTTTTATTTCTTCAGCTGACAGTGGTGAATGCAGGAGTGATCACTGAATTATTTTCTGTACCTTCTTGAATATCTTAAATATTTTATAATTAAAGATGGGGCCTGACTATTATTCTCCGGCTCAACATGCAAGCTGGTTGGAGGTGCTAGGTCACATTCCTAAATTACAAGATCCCTGTCCTCCTAGTCAGCCTGAGTCCCCTTCACCACGTCCTGCCTCTGCTTGCATACCCCCAGACACGGGAAGCTTCCTCCCTTTCTTGAAGTTGCCCGGGGCCCTCTCTGAAAAGCTCTCGTTGTGGGAACATTCTTCATAAACAGCCAGAAGCCTGCTTGAATCTCTCTGCCCACTGAACCACACAGCCTGTGTGTGAGCACCCAAGGCCAAGGCGGCCCTTCAGATCTTTGAAGACAGTGGTCACTCCCCTTCTCTCCCCATTCCAAATTTTTCTTCTCTGGGTAAAGCATCAGCTCTCTTTCAGGCAAGTGACAGAAAACAAGCTCAAACTGGTTTATCCAAAAAGGTGAACGTATTGGCTCAAGTAACTTAAAGTCCTGGGAGCTTCAGGCACAGCTGAATCCAGGTGCCCAGAGGGTGTCTCCATGCCTCTCAACTCCTCGTTCTTCCCCATTGGCTTTGTTCTCAGACTCACAGTCAACCAGCTCAGCTACTCCTGGAGGCTCCGGCAAAGCTCAACGCTTCCAGCAAAACTCCAGGCGGGCTCAGGTCATTCAAACCACGCCTGAACCAATCCCTGTGGCCAGGCAAATGGGGCACTTCGGTTGAACCCAAGTCAAATGCAGTGACAGTCTCTGCATCCTAGAGGTAGGGACAGCCCAGCCTGGACCACATGGGCCACAAGTGGGAAAGAATGGTCCCTCCAGGAAAATCAGTTGTAATTACCACCAAAAGACTCAGTGTGCTAGGTAGGATGTAGGCTTTATAACAGAGATCCCCAAGAACACCAGCTGAAATCAGATGGACTTTATCCCTCCCTGACTCCAGATGCAAGAGATCTTGGGCTGATTCAGTTAATTGTATGATTGGGGTGCCCCACAGCTGAGCATTCATTATCTGAGTTGGGAGTAAGAATTGTCAAAACGTGAATATATCCACCACTGTCCTGGCCACTTACTTCATTTGCACTCCAGCATCTCACCCGCCTAGCACCAGCGTCTCTACAGCCCTCCCATTGGCAACTCTTCTGTCAGGTCTGCTTATGCAAGCTGGCGGCAAAGGAAATCTTCAGAGCTGTAGAATTTCATGAAGTTGGTGCGAGTGATGCTGGAGACCTCCACACAGTTGCTGACAAACCAAGGATCTGTCTATCTATTTGGCTGGGTCCGCCCTGTCTAAACAATGAAAACCCCCAGTGTAAAGATGACTCTGCTTTGGAAGAAAATGATTTGAATGTCATAGAACTCAGAGCGGCCCGAAGAATTCAGGGCGGTGTGATGAGCCATTTCGGCTGTTAGGGCCCAGAAGGCGCTAGTAAGGACCATCAGGCAATCTTGTGGGAAGAACTATGCCTACTCAGATGAACGTTTTGCACTCTAATTGTCTTACTCCATTTTCTGCTGCTGTAACAGAATCCCACTATGGGTAATTTGTAAACAATAGAAACTTACTTGGCTCAAGATTCTGAAGACTGAGAAGTCCAAGAGTATGGCACCAGCATCTAGTGGGGGCCTTCATGCTGTGTTATCCCATGGAGGACGCAAGAAGGGCAAATGAGCAAGAGAGAGACCAACTCATTTTACAATACCCCCCCCTTCTTCATAATGAGCTCACTCCTTCAATGAAGAGATTCATCCATTCATGAGGGTTCTGCCCTTATGACCTAATCACTTCTTAATAGTCCCACGTTTTAGTACCTTCACAATGGCAATTAAATCTCATCATAAGTCAGCTGGGGGCAGTGGCTCATGCCTGTAATCCCAGCACTTTGGGAGGCCGAGGGGGCTGGATCACTTGAGGTCAGAAGTTCAAGACCAGGGTGGCTAACATGGTGAAACCCTGTCTCTATTAAAAAAACAAAAATTAGCCAGGCATCGTGGTGGGTGCCTGTAATCCCAGCTACTCAACAGGCTGAGGCAGCAGAGCCACTGGAACCTGGATGGCAGGGGTTGCAGTGAGCCAAGATCTCACCACTGCACTCCAGCCTGACTGACAAGAACAAAACTCCATCTCAAATAAACAAAATAAATTTCACCCTACATTTTGGAGGGGACAGTCAAACCATAACACTAAGTATCAGCACATTAATCTAAGAATTAGCACATTAACCTAAATTTTGTTTGTGGAAGATAAAATGTATACATTTTCATAGTTTTAATTTCATTTTTCAAAACAAAATTCTGATTAAACTTTTTTTTTTCCAATTGCTAAGAAATGTTGGATCCCAAAGCTTTTACTTGTGGTCAAAGAGGCCTTTTTCTCAGGATAATGAGACCCTTCTCCAGAGTGGGTTCAATATGTGCCTCACTTGCCAGACTGTGGGTGCTGTGTGGTGGGTCCCACATCACATCCTGGGAATGGAATCTAGAATGACATTTGGCTCCATAAATATGTATTGAATGAATAAACAGAGGCTTGTCTGGTTCTGGCCCAGCTGGTCTGGGACCCCTTAAGGGGCATCCCTGGAACTGGACAGAATCCCCTTCTCTGTGGTGATCAATTTGCCTGGAGTTGTCCACACACAGTGGCTCACACCTGTAATCCCAGTTTTAGGAGGCCAAGGCAGGCAGATCACTTAAGAGTTTGAGACCAGCCTGAGCAACATGGCAAAACCCATCTCTACAAAAAATACAAAATTAGCTGGGGGTGAGAGTGTGCACCTGTAGTCAGAGCAACTTGGGAGGCTGAGGTGGGAGGATTGCTTGAGCTTGGGAAGTTGAGGCTGCAGTGAGTCATGATTGTGCCACTGTACTCCAGCCTGAACAACAGAGCAAGGTCCTGTCTGGAAAAAAATAAAATGCCTGGAGCTGAGCGGGGCTCTCACCTGCTCACTCTCTTCTCTTGGCTAGAGACCAGAGGCCTTGAAGGAAGGAAGCCCAAGGGTCTCTCCTGGCTCTGCTTCCCTATCACTGCCCTTACTTCCCTCATCCCTTTCCCTGGCAGAGGCTTCTTGCCACAGGGCTCTGGGCACTCACAAGATGTTGGCAAGAAAGCTTTACAGTCACATCTGTCTTCTCAGTAGAAGTGGTGGAGGCTGAGGGGGTGAGGGGTCCAGAGCTGTACAGTGTTGAAGTGTTTTAAATCCTCATAAGCCAAGGAGGAAGGCATAGCAACACTCCTCCTGTTAGAAACTGGAGGCTCAGAGAGGGTGAGGAGATACCCAAGGCCATGCTATTGGCAGGTGGCAGAGCTAGGGCAGTAGTTCTGAATTTCCATCTCATTCCTCTGTTACTGTCTAAGCAGAGAGCCTGGCTGACAGCTGCCCACACAGAGGTAGGTATTCTAGGAGAAATTCCTCCCCTCTCTAGGCCTCTACGAAAATGGAGATAATAAGACTGAAATGCACCTAGAAGGTGCCAAATAGGTACTAGCTACATGCTTGCTGAGGGGAGTCCCACTGCACACTCACACTCGGCCAGGACTGTGTAAGAACAGCCTGGAGGCTCCATCCAGGGATCGTAGAGGAGGCAGGACAGCAGCATGGGTAGGAGATCAGGCCAGGAGAATCTAGGTATGACTGTGTGGTCTTCGGCAGGTGACTTCATTCCCTGAGTCTGTTTCCTCATCTGAACAAGGGGGCTATTGAAATGCGGGTGTTACCTTGTGAGGCCACAGGAATCGCCTGGCCACAGTAAGCGCCTTTGCATCCTGTGGAATGAGCCAAGGATAAGCCTGGTCCCTGGCAGGGTGCAGGATTCTATCCTGAGATATATCCCCTCCTTTTTCCCCTATTCTAGCCCACAGGGGCCTCTCCTCCAGGCAGGAAACATGATCTCCTTTTGACCTATAAGAAAACATACGGGAAGTTCAAGGCCACACAGACATGAGTGTTAAGAACCCTGGGTTGGTGGGGGGTGGCAGGGGCGGGGCCAGGTACAGTGGCTCATGCCTGTAATCCCAGAACTTTGGGAGGCTGAGACAAGCGGATCATGAGGTCAGGAGTTCAAGACCAGGCTGGACCACATGGTGAAATCCCATCTCTACTGAAAATGCAAAAAATAGCCGGGCGTGGTGGTACGTACCTGTAATCCCAGCTACTTGGGAGGCTGAGGCAGGAGAATAACTTGAACCTGGGAGGTGGCTGAGATTGTGCCATTATACCCCAGCCTGGGCAATAGAGTGAGACTTTATCTCAAGAAAAAAAAAAAAGAAGAACCCTGGGGGGAAGGTGTCTGAAACTCAAGGCTGTGTGTGTGTGTGTGTGTGTGTGTGTGTGTGTGTGCTGGGGGTTGGTCAGCCAGGTGATTTAAATGTGGGTATAGAACAATAGGTAGAGGTGGGGCCCCTAAGAATCTAGATTCCTTAAAGGTATTTATTTTCTTATTTTTTTCTCTTTGTTTCTCTCTCTCTTCTTTTTTTTTTTTTTTTAGATGGAGTCTTACTCTGCCGCCAGGCTGGAGTGCGGTGGTGCAATCTTGGCTCACTGCAACCTCCGCCTCCCAGGTTCAAGCAATTCTCTTGCCCCAGCCTCCTGAGTAGCTGGGGCTACAAGCATAGCCACCACACCCAGCTAATTTTTGTATTTTTAGTAGAGATGGGGTTTCACCATGTTGGCCAAGATGGTCTCGATCTCCTGACCTCGGGACCTGTGATCTGCCCACCTAGGCCTACCAAAGTGCTAGGATTACAGGTGTGAAACATGAAACACCACACCCAGACTTTTTTTTTTTTTTTTGAGACAGGGTCTCACTTTGTTCCCCAGGCTGGAGCACAGCAGCAATATCACGGCTCACTGCAGCCTCAACCTCCCCTGCTCAAGCAATTCTCCTGCCTCAGCCTCCCATGTAGCTGGGACTACAGGCATGCACCACTATACCTGGATAATTTTTAAAAACAACAATTTTTTTTTAGAGATGGGGTCTCATTATATTGCCCAGGCTGGCCTCAAACTCTGGGCTCAAGTAATCCTCCAGCCTTCACCTCCCAAAGTGCTGGGATTACAAGCATGAGCCACTGCACCTTGCAACGTATGTCAACTTCAAAATTTTCACTCTTTGCTCTGCTTTCCAATCAAAGCAGACCCAGCAGGCTGAGTTTGGCCTTTGAGCTGCAAGTTTGAGACCCTGCACCAACACTGACCTTACTGGACCTCTGCATTGCACAGTGCGCGCATCCCTGCTCACCCTCCTACCTCCTGCAACTGAGGATGACAAGCAGGGTCTCAGCAGCACAAGTCTCTTGGGGCTAGCTCTGCTGACAGTCATCCCTAATCAGTTCCTAGTTCTCCTCTGAGAGCCTGAGCCTTCTCAGCCAGCATCATTTGGAGCAGTCTCAGCATGGTTAGGCCTATAGCCATCCTCCTCTGGAAGGGCCCTCGATTGTTCAGAAGCCTCCCCTGGTTAAAGCAGGCAGAAGAAAATCACTCCTGAAAGCTCAACTCACCCATTACCTCCTCCAGGAAGCCTTCCCTGAATTCCTCAACAGGACCAGGGCATTACTCTGCATGCCCGAGCACCACAGCGCTCTTCATGGGTAACTTTCACATTGCAACCCAGTGTCAGACCCACAGTAGGCTTTCCATGCATGAAATGGGTGACTAAACTCACCTGCTACGTGACTTTGGATCCGTGACTTCACCTCTCTGAGCCCCTATTTTCCTATCTGTAAAATGAGCTGTGGCGAGGCAGCATTCAGAGGGTACTCGCAGATGTGATTAAATAAATTAAGGGTCTTCTTGAGATGGAGGGATTAGCCTGGATTATCCAGGTGGCCTGGAATGGAATCACAAGGCTCCTCATGAGTGGAGGCAGGAAGGTCAAGGGAGGAAGCAGGAGCTGGGACCATGGAAGCAATTGTTTTCTTGCCTGTTCTAGCTTCCAGAGGTCACCAAGGGGTCACAAGCTGAGAAACACAGGCAGTCTCCAGAAACTGGAACAGATTTTCCCCTGGAGGCACCAGGAGAGCCAGCCCGGCCCACTCCTTGGATTTAGCCCAGTGAAACTGATTTTGGAGTTTTGACCTCCACAACTGTAAAGAATGAAAAAAGAATAAATCTGTCCAGCATGGACAACATGGTGAAATCCACTCTCTACAAAAAATACAAAAATTAGCTAGGCATGGTGGTGTGATCCCAGCTACTTGGAAAACTGAGGCATGAGAATCCCTTGAACTTGGGAGACAAAGGCTGCTGTAAGCTGAGATTGCACCACTGTACTCCAGCCTGGGCAACAGAGCAAGAATCTGTCTCAAAAAAAAAAAAAAAAAAGGAATACATTTGTCTTGTTTTAAGCCTCTTGTGGCAATTTGTTACAGCATCGCTAGGCACCTGGCACACAGTAGGTCTCAAAAGTAGCAGTTCTGGCCAGGCGTGATGGCTCATACCTAAAATTCCAGCACTTCGGGAGGCCAAGGAAGCAGGATCACTTGAGCCCAGAGTTCCAGACCAGCCTGGGCAACATAGCAAGACACCATCTCTGTAAAAAATAAATTGGCCAAGCATAGTGGTGTGTGCCTGTGGTCCCAGCTACTCAGGGGGCTGAGTCCACCTCAGGGGTTTGAGTCCAGGAGTTTGAAGCTGCAGGCAGCTGTGATCACAACTGCACTCCAGCCTAGGCAACAGAGTAAGACCCTGTCTCACACACACAAGGACAATTGTTAGTACTCTGACCCCACACCCTCTTCCATCTGCCTACATGTTCCTTCCTCTTCTCACTCTCTGGGACACCCATCCCCTTTGTGACCCAGGGCTCCCCTCCTGTCCATCCTCTGACATCTGGCTCAAACACCACCTCCTCCAATCCTTTACTGAACTGACATCCGGAAGTGCTATTCCCTTGAAGAAATGTGCTTCCTTGAGTGGTGCCTGAGCTGTGACTTCCAAAGAGCCCAGGCTTATGGTCCTCTTTGTACCCCCAACCCTGCGTGCAGGGTCCAATGTCCCCAGTCATGTAAATTTGATACCAAAACAAAAAATACCTAATTCCAAGGCCAGAAAATGGACTCTCCTGGACTTGGGGTTCCAGCTGGTTTCCTGCCCTCTCCAGGTGAAGAAGCTAGCCTTGGGGACCCCTGTGTGGGAACCAGAAATCCCCCAGGAAGGCCTCCTTGTCTTGCTTCCCATTGGGGTCCCAAGAACCAGCCTTCCTTAGGCTCCACTCAGGAGCAGGTTAAGGTAAGGCAGGGAGGGCAGGAGACTAGCCTGGGGTTGGGATTGGGAGCCCTGGATGGATGACAAGGACTGTTCCCATTTATGTAGCATCTTAAAGCAGAACAGCATTTACTGCATGCCAGGCTGTGAGCTAAATGCTTTCCACATGTACCTCATTCAATCCTCTCAGCAGATCCATAAGGTAGGTACTACTATTCTACCCATTCTACAGATGAGGAAACTGACTCAGCAAGTTAAGTAGTTTGCCCAGTGCCACCCAGCTGGGCACAGAGAAGCCATGTTTAGAAACCAGATCTGCCTCCCCCAGAAATGGTGCTTAAAACAAGCTTAAGACAACACAGTTCACACTGGGATCCAGCTCTGTCTTGCTCTTAACATTCACCCTGCGAGTCAAGTAGCCAAGCCCAGCCAGAAGGACTGTAGAGACCACTGTTGCTTCTGTCCTGTAGCTTGAGAACCTGGAGAGGGGACTTCATCATTCTGCACCTCAGTTTCCTCATCCGCAAAATGTGATGAGCCAGCCTCACAGAGGGGGCACTGGGATCTAATGAGACATGCACAGAAGGGGCACAGCAGGCCTGGGACAGAGTGAGGGCACCCTACCTGTCACAATACCTTACTTTGCAGATGTGGGACTCACTTCTCCCAGGTCACCCACAAGCTCTGATGCCTTGACCAGCTCCCCACTGCCCAATGAAAGGACAAATAAGGGAGGCTTTGATGGGGCTGTTAATGGGGGTATCCCACAGACCCTAGAGGCTGGGGGTGGCTGGGAGGCTTCCCAAGCAGGTGGCAGTGAGCTCCCACATGAGCTATGGCAAGTAGAGACCTTGGCGTGAAATTGGTCAGAGGTCTATAAGTTTCATGCAAGGACTTATTCATCCAACATTCCTGTTTAAAGTGACTACCTTCCTTGCACTGGAATTGCAAACAAATTCCTCACAGGGCTCTCTGCAGCCCTGCAGGCTCTGCCCCCTCTCTTTATGGCTCTGACTTCAGTGTGCCCACTACTTGTCCCCTTGCTCATGACCTCCACACAATTCCACTTACTCACCAAGTTCTCTCTTGCCTCGGGATCTTTGCATTTGATGTTCTCTCTGCCAAGAATGCTCTTCCCAGCAGGACAGGCCCCTGTAGTCCCAGCTACTCAGGAGGCCGAGGTGGGAGGACTGTTCAAGGCCAGGACTTCAAGCTTGGCCTGGGCAACACAGCAAAACAAAGCCTCTAAAAGAAAAAAATGCTCTTCCCAGACTACCCATGGCGGTTCCTCCTGCTATTTAGATCTTTGCACAGACAGGCCTCCTTATCTCACCCCCAGCCAAGGAGCCCTAGCCGTCACTTCACCTGCTAATTTTCTTCCTAGCACTTACTGCTAAAATTATCTTCGTCGTGTATCTAAGCATTTGTTTGCTGTCTGTCTCTTCCCACCAGGATGCCAGCTCCATGACAGCAGGGACAGCATTGTCTCTGCTGATTCCTCAGGACTCAGCAAGGTGCCAGGTGCCTAGTAAATGAAGTTTTTTTACATGAAGCCAGTGGAGTTTTGAAATCGAAAATGTTTCTCAAACTGTAAAGAGGTGGACACAGGTGAGGGCTAGCGGCGGGGTGAGGGTGGGGGCCTGGCTCGACGCTGGAAGCTCCTGAACGCAGGGCGCTACAGTCCTCCCGTGCCGTGCGGGGATCCCACCGCAGAGGCCCCCTCCCGCAGGCCGACGGGCGGGGGGCGCGCGGACCGCCAGGGGGTGCTGTCGGGGCGCGCACGGCCCACCTGGAGCCCGGGGCCGCGAGCGAGCGCAGCCAGGCCGCCCGGGAACTTTTTTCCTCGCGCTCTCGCTCTCCTTCTCCCCCCGCGCGTCGCCCGCCCGGCCGCTCTTCCTGTGCGGAGGGGATCGCATTTCCCCGCGGCACCCGCGGACACCAGGCAGGCCCGGCCGGTGTGCGGCCAGGGCCGGATCCCCGCGCCGCCCGCTCCCAGCGCTCCTGGGCGCCGCCCCCGCCCGCGGCTGGGCTCCGAGAGGCGAGTGGGAGAGCGAGGGCGGCGAGGGCGAGAGGCGAGCTGAGCAGGCCGCCCCTGCTCGCGACCTGAGCGCCGGCGCGAGGAGGGGGCGCCGCGGCCCACCCTCCTTCCTGCCTGGCCGCGGGCCGGCCGGGCTGCCGCGCCCGGACCCCCCATGGCCACCCAGGCCTCCGGGCCGCGAAGTCGCAGCGCCAGACCCAGGGCCCCCGAGTGAGCGCGGGCGCCGAGGTGAGCAACGAGCGCCCGGGCGCGGGGGGCCCAGTGGACGCTGCCCCGGGGCGGTGGCGGCGCGAGACGTCGGGATCTTGGGCCGGGTAAGGAGCGGAGGCGGATTCAGGGGCCGAGCGCGCGCGCTGGGTTGAGATGTGGGGTCCGCGGGGTCCTTGCTTTGTGTGGTGTGTGGGGGGGTGCTCGAGGTCACCGGATGGACGTCTGGGGAGCTGTAGGGTGGGGGCGCCCTGTGCCGCGGCTGAGGGTCTTCTGGGGATGTGTGCGGAGCTGAGGTCGGGTGGGGGCGCGAGGGACGAGTGTGGCAGGGGCTCTGCGTGCGCCGAGGCGTGGAGTGTTGGAGGAGCGTGGGGTGGGGACGTGGGGAATATTCGCGCGGCGCCGGGGGCCAAGGGGAGCTTTGTGAGTGCGTCCGAAGTGGGGGGCGGGTAGCTGACTTCTCCATGCGTGACCGCGGCCCGGTGTGGCCGTCTAGTGGGAGTCAGGGCCGGCGAGGGCCGTGCGTGGCGAGATGGGGTGCGCGGGCTCTCTGCGGTGTCCCCATCCGGGCAGCGGCGCCCGGGCCTATGCGCAGGCCTTGAGGCCGGGCAGGAAGCGGCCCTCGCGACCTGAGGAGTTCTGTAGCGGCCAGGCCCGGGGCGCACGGGCCCTTCGGGGGTGACGTCACGGGCGGGGGCCCCGGACACGCGAGCCTGGCGCCTCATAGACAGCGGCGCAGCCCGCCGCCTTACTCGAGGCCGGTCCCCCCCCCCCCCACGGCGCCTTGAAGGCAGGGAACCCGGGAGGAGGACATGGGAGCCGAGTGAGGCGGGGACAGGGGGTGGCAGGACGCGAGGGTGACACTTGGAGCCTAGTCGCGCCAGGGGCCTCCGTGGTGGGGCCGAGGGGAAGCGAAACACCAGCCAGGCCCAAGGCCGTCACGGCCCCAGCTTCCTGGGGCGCCCGTTTCCCCGGCGAGCAGTTTCCCTTCCTGGTGCTCTTCGTCGTTCTCCAGTCCACGCAGGGTCCGGAGTGCGGGCTGCAGCGGTGCCCTCCTGCGCGGAGCCGGGGCTGGCAGGGGCGCGGCGGGCCTCGGGCTCTGAATGGATGGGAGCGAGTGTAACAATGCGCCGGTGGGGGCTGGGGGAGGGGAGGCCGCGCGCCTGAATGGCGGAGCCGGCCCCGCGCTGCTCCGTGCGCTGCCCTCCCCTCCCGCGCCGCCTTCCCCGCGGTTTCGGTGGGCCGGGATTCAGGGACCTACGCGGGACCTGCACGGTTCCTCCCACCAATACTGCCCACCCCCCCACACCCCTTCGCTTTATGTCTTTTCCAACGCAGCAGTGTGTTGAAAATTCAAGGGCATTACATCTGGTTGCAATCCAGTTTCATGCCGCTGCCGGGCTGTTAAGATCTAGTACTGACGTCAGAGCAGGGGAATTACTTCTTTTTATTTTATCTTTTTTTAGTTGTCTGCTGCCCTGGGAGGAGAGGCGGGGGTGGGTTAGGCGAGCTCTGATGTGGAGGCGCCAGCGTGATGGGAGCCCCGAGCTGGGGGCTCTGCTTCTCTTCCTGCCACTGCTCCTCTCCATTCTCCAAAACACCTCGCTCTGCTCAAAGTCAGGCCCACCCGAGGTGGGGGACGGCCCTCGCCGCAGGTTGAATGGTGGCTCCTCCAGCTGACCATACAGCTGCCTTTTCAGAGGCTTCTCTGGGACGTGGCCCTCGGTATCTGGAAGCTGGAAAGGAATCTTCTAGTTTCCCACCCCTCCCTCTCTTGACAGGCCAGCCGGTACATTCAGGGCCCAGCAGCAAGGAGAAGTGGCCTTTTGCGTGACATAGAAGTGGACACAGTCATTCTGATCCCAGGGCAGGCTCAGCCCCATAACTCTGGCAAAAGCTCTCAGAAGCAGACGCCTTGGAGAGGAGGAGGAGAATGTATAAAGGCGAGATCCAGGCCCCAGAAGCCAACTGTGGAGTGGGCAGAATAGGACTTCCCAGCAGCCCAGCATTCCTCAGGCTTTGCAGAGATAAATGGAACTCAGGGGTGCTGGAGCTGCCTTTCTCTTCCACTGACCATGGGGTCTTGTAGGCAGAAGCTCTGTCTTACTCCTCTTTATTTTTGAGACAGGGTCTTGCTGTGCGGCCCAGGCTGGAGTGCAGTGGAACGAACATAGCTCACTTCGGCCTCAGCCTCCTGGGCTCAAGCAATCCTCCAGCCTCAGTCTCCACACCCAGCTAATTTTTATTTTTATTTTTTCTAGAAGCAGGGGTCTCGCCACGGTTGCCCTGGCTGGTCCTGAAGTCCTGGGCTCAAACGATCCTCCCTCTTTGGCTCCCAAAGTGCTGAGATGATAGCAGTGAGTCACTGCTCCCAGCTTTACTCCTCTTTACAGTCCCAACCCTGGACCAATGGCTTTGATACTCTTGCCGATGACCTGCAGTAAGAAATAACATCTTAGGCAGCTACACAGGTCATACCCACTGTATCTAACTGAAATAAAAGTTTACTGAAACAACTCCCTTACTATGTCTGCTGGTCTATGATACTTTCTGTTCTAGTGTATTTGGGTTTTTTTTAAATTACTGATTGCTACCCACGAAATTAATTTTGCAATCTACTGATGGGTCATACCCAGCATCTGAAAAAAACAGGCCTAGGAAATTAATTTGCCATCTATTCATTCAACAAATGTTAATTGCAACCCTAATAATTCCTCCCGTTTTAAACTATCAAGTAACACTCAGATACTTGGGTGAAAAATGCAAATAAGCCAGAGATATATGTAGTAAAAGTGAAAGTTCCCTTGGTGCCCTCCCTGCAGGTAACCCCAGTTAACAGTTTGAACGTTGCCTTCCAGACTTTTTGTTACTCACCTTAATGCACACATATATCGCATATACCAGTACGTGCAAAGTTTTATTTTTCCCCAAACGGGGACACCCTGTGGCTTCTCACCAGGCAGCTTCCTTCTTCTCCATTCGTCTCAGAGAGGTTGGTTGTGTGGCGAAGTCCTTCAGGGCACGTTCTGGATTGATTCCTGGCTCCACCACATACTGAACGGGCCATTTACCGCTCTGTGCCTCAGTGTCCCCTTCTTAAAATCAGGAGATTCACAGTACAGACCTCATGGGACTGAAGTGAAGATGTAGGGAGTTAATCCATACGCAGTTTAGCGCAGGGCTTATGCCAATAAATGCTGATTACTGCCGTCATTATTGTATTATTATTGCTATTCTATCTGTGGCAGCCCATGTTTGAAACTCATTGCTTTTAACAGCTGTCTGTGGTCATGGCTTGGGTGTCTGTTTCATCCCCCGTCCAATGTGTGGCTCCACAGGGAGGGAGGAGGTGCACGCAACAGCAACGGTGTGTGCAGAGCAGCATCTCTGTGGAAAGGGCACCTGGGCGCTGGGCCCAAGGGAATGGGGATTTTCCAAGGACCCACTGTTTCTGTGCTAATGCCTCGGTCCAAGCAGGAAACATCCCTGCACTGGCCACAAGCGTTCACAGGCCAGCGGCTGATTGGGACCCAGCTAACAGCTGAGGCCTTGACCAGAGCTGGGGTCTTCCTGGAGGAGGGGGCTTTGAGCAGGTGCTTCAGGCATGGAGAGGTAAGAATGACAGGGGCGTTCCTGGCAAAGGGAACATAGTGGGCAGAACAAGTCTTTGGAGGCTGGCAGGACGTGGCCTGTGTGCTGTGGCCAAGAGGGGAGGACTTGGCTCGGAAAGAATGGTGGCGGAAGAGGCTGGGCTGTTGCCGGGACCTCCTCACTGGCCTCCCTGCCCCCTCCCAGCCACTAGCCAGCAGCACTGTCAGAGTGGTCTTTCTCAATCCAGCAGATAACCTCCAGTGGCTCCTGCTGCCTTCTGAATAAAGGTCCCATCTGTAGTGCTTCCCACGCTGCCCAGGGCCCTTTCTGGTGTCCTCTGCCTGCCCTGCCCTCATTCCGTCCCGTCCCCTCCAGCCACAGCCAGCACCTCCTTGTTAAGGTGCAGCCATGTGCATCCCTGCTTCTGTGCGTCCGGCTGGGCTGTTCTTCCACCTGGGATGCCCTTCACCTTCCTCCCTGCCGCCCCAGACCAAAACAGACGTCCCGTCTCCTTTTCCTCTGACCTCCGAGGCAGAATGAGTCATCTCCCTTTGTCTATACTCATGGTATAACGTTTATCATGGAATTATCGGCAATTCTGCCAGTGTCTGTCCTCCCCATGAAGCTGGAGCATCGAGGCCTAAACGCACGTCTCCTTGCTCACTGTGGCCCAGCGCCAAAGGTGAGGCCTAGAACACAGGACGCTCAGAAATGCTTCCTGGCAGGAGGGCCAGGTGAGGTGGAGAGGGTGAGAGCCCGGACATGGTCTCCTGTGGGTCCCTTTGATCCTTAGCAAGGGCATGCTCAGGTCTCTGTGGATCTTGTGCTGTCAGACTTTAGATGAGTCGGGTGACGGGCTTGTTGGGGGATGGCTTCCCCAGGCTGCTTCCTGAGGGGCCTGGGAGAAACTGGCTCGTCCTGTTCCCCAGTGATTGGGGCAGAGCTGTGCCTTGTTCTGGTGGGTCACTGGGGATTTGAGATTGGAATGTGACAACAGGGAAGGGGAGGCAGGGCTGAAGGTGCAGGCTGGGGCTTGGCTGCTGAAAGATAGATTTTGCTCCACTGGTTTTTGAACCCATGTGAAGTCTGGGGGAGGGGGCAGAGCTGGGTGAAGTGAGCGTGTGTGTGTGTGTGTGTGTGTGTGTGTGTGTGAGAGAGAGAGAGAGAGAGAGAGAGAGAGAGAGAGAGATCTGGGGTGACACAGCCAGGGAGGGGAAAAATAGGGAAGAGAAAAACCTGAGGGCAGAGAGGGTGGAGTGGGGGTGGGGGACCTGGGGAGTGGTGAGCAGGGACTGGGAGAGATGGAGGTTGGGGGACGACAAGGAGTGAGAGAGAAGTTCCTGCTGCTGCGGCTGCTGCTGCTGCTGCTGAGTCTAAAGAGTATGCTCAGGGCTGGGAAGGAAAGTAGCCAGGCGCATCAGCTCCCACTGCTGTTAGCCGTGCCTTCCTTCTCTGTCCAGCAGACAACCCTAAGTGTCCTCTCGCCTTGGCTCCATGCTTGCAAAGGCCCCAGACAGGAACAAGCTTGTGGTCCAGGCTCTGAGGCCCTTGAGGTCTAGGGGCCAGTTGGATGATGAGCATCTAGATTCTGCACTAAGTGATGAGGCTGGGGAAGAGAAGGCACCCAGGATGCTATGCAGAGGCAGGAGAGGGGTGCAGCAGGCAAGCATGGGGTGGGGGGCAGGAGAGCCATTTGTTAGGCACTGTGGTAGGGAGCCAGGACTGCTGGGGCATCTGCCTTTCCTCTCCCGCCTCAGTCTCACTGGTAAATGGGGGAGGGTGGACTGCTCTCTGACTGATGGTCTGTGGGTCCAAGTCACCTACTCCTTGGGGGTGAGAAACCAGGGACCCCGTGGAGACAGCGATAGAATAGGGGCAGTGGGCCTGCTCAGAGCGTCTACAGGCCCATGGTCAGCAGCTTGAGGGAGAACATGCAGAATCCAGGGAAGCTTGGGTTCACCTCCTAGAGTTCCCTTCTTGGAGTCTGTGCTCATTGGGAACGCAAGATAGGGGTGGGGTAGGGGAAGGAGCACTGGATTCAGAGTCAGGAAATGCATTTTAGTTCCAACTGCAGCATCCGTTGGGCATCACTTTCCCTCTGTGAGGGTCAGTTTTCTCTTCTGTCAAAAATGTGAATGGGCTTTGTTGAAAGCATTAGAGGTGAGCTGGGGCACAATGGCTCACACTTGTAATCCCAGCACTTTGGGAAGTCGAGGCAGGTGGATCAGTTGAGGTCAGGAGTTTGAGACCAGCCTGGCCAACGTGGCAAAACCCCATCTCTACTGAAAATACAAAAATTAGCCAGGTGTGGTGGCTCATGCCTGTAATTCCAGCTACTTGGGAGGCTGAGGCACAAGAATTGCTTGAACCCAGGAGGCAGAGGTTGCAGTGAGCCAAGATAGTGCCACTGCACTCCAGCCTGGGTGAAGGAGACTCTGTCTCAAAAAAAAAAAAAAAAGTGAGCGTTGCTGTGTTTTGTGAGCTGGAAAGCAAGGAAGTCCTATAGCTTGGGGCCGTAACACAGGCTTTGGGATCACACCAGTCTGGGTTCAAATCCAGGTACCAGCTGCTCACTGTGGGCTCCATTTCCCTCCCCTTTAAAATGGGAATAATAGGCCAAGCACAGTGGCTCATGCCTGTAATCCCAGCCCTTGGGGAGGCCGAGGCAGATGGATCACTTGAGGTCAGGAGTCCATGACTGGCCTGGCCCACATGGTGAAATCCCATCTCTACTAAATATATAAAAATTAGCTGGGCATAGTGCCATGTGCCTGTAATCCCAGCTACTTGGGAGACTGAGGCAGGAGAATCATTTGAACCCTGAAGGCAGATGTTACAGTGAGCTGAGATCGTGCCACTGAACTCCAGCCTGGGTGACAGCAAGACTCTGCCTCAAGTAATTAAAAAAATAAATAAGTAAATAGAATGGGGATAATAACAGACCCCTCCTGGTTGGTTGCTGGTGCATAGTTCCTCAGCTGGGCTGTCACTGCTGGGCTGTTGGGCAGGTTTTTTTTTTTTTTTTTTTTGAGACAGAGTCTCACTCTATCATCCAGGCTAGAGTGCAGTGGTGTGATCTCGGCTAACTGCAACCTCCTCCATCCCTTGGGTTTGGGTGATTCTCCTGCCTCAGCCTCTCGAGTATCTGGGATTACAGGCGCCTGCCACTTAACCCAGCTAATTTTTGTATTTTTAGTAGAGATGGGGTTTCAACATCTTGGTCAGGCTGGTCTTGACCTCCTGACCTCAGATGATCCACCCACCTCAGCCTCACAAAGTGCTGGGATGACAGGTGTGAGCCACCGCACCTGGCCCTTTGTTTTTTGTTTGTTTGTTTGGTTGGTTTTTTTGAGATGGAGTCTTGCTCTGTCTCCTAGGCTGGAGTGCAGTAGCGAGATCTTAGCTCAGTGGGACCTCCGCCTTCCAGGTTCAAGCAATTCTTCTGCCTCAGCCTCTGAGTAGCTGGGAATACAGGTGTGTGCCACCATGCCCAGCTAATTTTTGTATTTTTAGTAAAGATGGGGTTTCACCATGTTGGCCAGGCTGGTCTTAACTCCTGACCTCATGATTTGCCGGCCTCAGCCTACAAAGTGCTTGCACTGGACCCGGCCTTGGGCAGTTATTTTTCTTATTAAAGTGCTTTGCATGTGGAAGAAATCGCTATTATTATTATCATTATCATTATCATTATTATTTGAGCCAGAGTCTTGCTCTGTCACCCAGGCTGGAGTGCAGTGGCATGACCTCGGCTCACTGCAACTTCTGTCCCCCAGGTTCAAGCAATTCTCCTGCTTCAGCCTCCCTAGTAGCTGGGATTACAGGCACATGTCACCATGCCCGGCTAAATTTTTTGTATTTTTAGTAGAGATTGGGTTTCACCATGTTGGCCAGGCTGGTCTTGAACTCCTGACTCCAGGTGATCCACCCACCTGCCTTGGTCTCCCAGAATGTTCAGGATTTCTGAGCCACCATCAGTTGGCCAATTATTTTTCTTTTTCCATTCATGCCAGGTCACACGTAAACCTTACCTGTAATAACATTGGCCAAAATGAGGAATTTGGTGATTGCTTCTTTTCTAGCCAGGTCAAGGCAGATCAATTGAGTGGGTCTTTTTATATATGGAGCAGGTGAGAATTACTACTAGTTTTCTGGCCAGAGTTTCTGTATCCAAAGGGACTTTGCCCCAGTAGTGTAGGTGGACCTCAGGAAAGCATCCAGCAACTTGTGACTGCAGTGGCAGTATAACCACAAACTCCATTCATTCATTTTTTTCATATCTAAATCACATGTTGAACATCAGGGTACTGGAAACACAGGATGAATGAGATGCAGTTCCAATGTAGCATAGCGGATATGCATACGTATTTTGGACTTTGCCTGGCTTCAGATCCAGGGGCTTCCACTTTCGAGCTTAGCTGTTATTTATCTCCTTTACTTGGTTCCCTCATCTGTAAAATGGGGGAACTGATAGAATCTACCTCATAGGGTGGGTGGTTGTTCAAGTCCAGTGTTGGCTATGTAGAAAGTGCCAGAGCTTGTCCCTTCCCCCATTGTTGCTTTTCCTCCTGACCTGAAGGACCTCATGGACCAGCTTGGTGCTGGAGGAGGTCACCCTGGGCAGTGGTTCTCCGTGAGGGCTGGCATCCAGAAGGGGGTGCCAAAGCCCCCGACTCCTTGAAGCAGACCCTTCTCTATAGCAACCTAGAGCTGCTTCTCTGCTGGGCTGCTGGGGCCTGATGCTGTGAGGCCTTATTCACCCGGAAGGTCCACTCTGTCTTTTGCAGTTGTGCTTGATTTGAGAAGGAATTTCAGTCTTGGCAGGCCCCGAGGCTCTTGCCTGTAATCCCAGTACTTTGGGAGGCCGAGGCAGGTGGAACACCTGAGTCAGGAGTTCGAGACCAGCCTGGACAACATGGTGAAATGTTGCCTCATCTCTGAAAATACAAAAAATGCCTCATCTCTAAAAATACAAAAAAAAAAAAGAAATTAGCCAGGTGTGGTGGTACACACCTGTCATCCCAGCTACTCAGGAGGCTGAGGCAGGAGGATCACTTGAACCTGGAAGCCAGAGGTTGCAGTGAGCTGAGATGTACTCAGCTCACCACCATTGTACTCCAGCCTGGTGACAGAGTGAGACTCTGTCTCCAAATAAAAAGGGGGTGGGGGTGGGGGCCATGTGCACTGGCTCATGCCTGTAATCCCAACACTTTGGGAGGCTGAGGTGGGCAGATCACCTGAGGTCAGGAGTTCATGACAGGCCTGGCCAACATGGTGAAACCCTGTCTCTACTGAAGATACAAAAAAAGCCGGGTGTGGTTGTGAGCACCTGTCATGCCAGCTACTCCGGAGACTGAGGCAGGAGAACTGTTTGAACCTGGGAGTCAGAGGTTGCAGTGAGCCAAGACCATGCCACTGCATTCCGGCGTGGGCGACAGAGTGACACCTTGTCTCAAAAAGAAGGAATTTCAGTCTCAAGTATGAAAGCGGAAAGTGTTTTCTGATTGAGGACTCCTCAGCAGCGGGAGGCAGCTGGACTGCCCGCCTCTGTGTGTTCTCAGGTGGGTCCCTCAAGCCTCCCTGAGCTCGCTTCCTCCTTCATCAAATGGTGAAAGTAATATTGCCCATTTTGTAGTTTTGTTAAGAGGATCAAATGAGATAGGGCCTCTAAAGCTTTTATCCAGTCCTGGGCACAGGAATAGTGTGCTTAGTAAATATTGTGCCTATTAGTGATAATAAGAATTCTCAACGTAAAGTAAAAAGCACCTGAACGATTTCTTAGGGGCTACAGCTGCATAGAGATGTGAAGTTGTAAACCTGCCACGAACCCAAGTGGACAAAGAATTGTTATAGCAGCTGGAGAGACAGGAGGCCCAGAGAAGCTGAACTCCTGTAGCAAAGTCACCCAGCATTCCGGCTTGGGGTGGGCAGGGGTGGGAATAGCTTTCAGTCTGTTGCTTTGACAGTTATTCCTCAGCAAATAGCTATGGGCAAGCAGCATTGATTCACAGCTGAGGTCACATGGGCTGTCTTCTCTGGAAGCTTCTGTTCTGTTATGGAAAATGAATTTTTTTTTTTTTTTTGAGACGGAGTTTCACTCTTGTTACCCAGGCTGGAGTGCAGTGGCGCTATCTCGGCTCACCGCAACCTCCGCCTCCTGGGTTCAAGCAATTCTCCCGCCTCAGCCTCCTGAGTAGCTGGGATTACAGGCACACGCCACCATGCCCAGATAATTTTTTGTATTCTTAGTAGACACAGGGTTTCACCATGTTGACCAGGATGGTCTCGATTTCTTGACCTCATGATCCACCCACCTCGGCCTCCCAAAGTGCTGGGATTACAGGCTTGAGCCGCCGCACCCAGCCGGGAAAATAAAATTTCTACATGATTATGATAAAAGGTAAAATAAAATCACATGTTCTATTAGACTTAGAGGGATAAAGTCATGTATTCACTCATTCCAGAGGGCTCTGTGCCAGGCTGTGGAGCAGTGGCTCTCATTCAGGGGTGAGCTTGCATCTCAGGGGACACTGGGCCGTGTCTGGAGACATTTTTGGTTGTCTCAGCTAGGGAGGTGCTGCTGGCATCTGGTGGGTAAAGGCCAGGGATGCTGCTAAACATCCTACCACACAGGGCAGCCCCCAGAACCACACAGCAGCTGGCCCCAATGTCCATGGTGCCGAGGGTTGAGATCCCTGCCTTGGGAAGCAGCAGTGGCCATGCAGATGAGCCGCTGCCCGTTTGAAGCATGCGGGGTGGTAGCTGAGCAGACGTTACAAAATGATTGCCTAGATATGGATATTGACTTGTAATGTGAGCTATGAAGGAAAAGGCAGCGGGCAGAAAGAGGGATACGGGGCTTTCCACTCCTTCAAGGGAGGGCCTCTGAGGAGGTCTTTCCAGCTGAGGGCACAGCCCAGGCAAAGGCTCAGAGGCAGAAAGGGCAAGGGTATGTTGTGGGTGGGGAGGCCACCAGGCACCTAGTGCGTGCCCAGGGAGAGATCAGAAAAAGACCTGGCCTCAGTGGACCAGGAAGTGGCTTCCAGAGGTGGGGAGAAGACAAAGGTGAAGACTAAATCGTTTAGTCTGGTTTGAGGCAACTCCAACCCCCAGCATGCTGCGCTCCAGGGGACTGAGCAGGGTCAGGTGGGCAGTGGCAGCACCTGAGGCCCAGGTGCTACTCCCCCAGCCTGGGGCCAGCCTTTTCCCTTTCTCTCATTTGCACTCTTCTGATAGGTGGGAAAGAGAAGCAGGAAAAAAGCAGAGAAAAAACAATATTTTCATCTCAAACACAGATAGGGGTGGGGGAGGCAGTAAGGAATCTGGTTTATGATACCTTTGAGACAAACACAGAAAATCCCCACCATGGCCTGAAATAGCAGTGAAACAGACGTTTTGCCAAATGAGACTTGATTGAATGGCTCTCTCCTTGAGTCCAGCAGGATGTGGACGGAGCTGGCTTTGTTCCCTTGGGGTGACACTGTCCCCTGGGGCCCCTGCCCTGGCTAATTAAACTGTGAGGCCCTGGTCTCCCAGGCAGGACAGGAGCCTGGGGGGCTGAGCTTGACAGCCCTTGGCCTCTGCCTGAGAGGGCCAGAAATGGTTATAAGGGTTGGGAAGGTGTGGGGGGTATGGGGGGGAGGTTCCTGGCAGGAGGGCCAACTGGGTGAAAGCATTATTGGGAGAAGCTTGGTTCCTCTAATACGTGAATATCTGTCTCTTTGGATGCTGAAAGGGATCATGAAGAAAAGCCAGCATCCAGTGCCCACTACTGTGCCAGGCATTGGGTGGTCCTCCCTAAGTCTTATTAACTGCCCTATACGGATTATCAAGGAAACTGAAGCACAGAGAGGTTAAGTGATCAGCCTGACGTCACACAGCAACCAAGTAGCAGAGCAGGCCCTGCCTGCTGCTTCTTACCCCCTTCCCCACATTAGTCACTCATCCATTTGGGAGCTAATCCCTGGCTATTAAATAATACCGTGATCTTGTGAGAAGTGAAGGCTTGCAGTCAGACAGCCATGAGCTTGACTTCTGACCGGAGCAGCTTTTCTTTTCATGGCTCTCTCTCAGAGCCTCCGCTTTCCTCAGCTCTCAAATGGGCATAATCATGCCTTTATCCTGGAGTTGCTATAAGGGTTAAACTCAGCAGAGAAGGGGATGGAAGGGGAAGGAAGAGGTCCCTGGGCCACCCAGCTTGGCAGGGTGCAATAAAAGAGTCCTGGGGGGAGGGAGCCAGGCAAGATTGCAGTATCTCTGTGCCTATCAGTGTTGGGTTTCTTTATTTGAAAGAGGAGAGAGGGCAGCCTCTGCTCTGCAGGTAGAGAAGGTGGTGTGGAATTCGGGTATTTATTTTTCTTTGCCTGTGAAAGCCCTGTTTTCGCTCAGGCTGTGTAGGGCTTCCCGACATGGCAGTGGGTGTGTATATCTCCACATTGATGTGCCTGCCATGCAGAGGGGTCTGCCCGGGGTGGTCACTGAGGGCATTCACCAAGTGAGGCCCCCTGTGCAGCCTGTAAAGCTCTCATCACAGCGCCTGGGATACCTGGGCATCTGCAGAAAGAGTGAGGATGGGTGAGGCGATGAAACCAGGGCATCGTTCTTCCACCTCCTCTGATCAGGCCCTCCTGGTCCCATTCATCTCCTTATCTCCTGGCAGCCAGTGGGTTGCTGGAAAGGCAGGGGTAGCCTTCCTGACTGACAAACAAAACAAGCTTGCTCACAAAAGGAGAGGGGAGGCTGGCTGGGCCTCTCCAGCTCCCTTCCCCCTGCCCCAGGCATCTCTCCTGCTCCACCCAGCTGGCACCCTACTTCTAAGATGTTGCCAGGGGGCTCCAAAGCCATTGTCGATGGTCAGGCCACCCAGGCTAGGAGCCCCTTGCACTGGGGAGGTGGATTCAAGGAGTGATGGGGTGGCCATGAGGCGGGGCTTGCTGCAATGGCCGCCCCTCCTTCCCTTCAGCTGGCTGGGCAGGCAGCTTGGAGAGGAAGCCAGGCGGCAGGTAGCTGAGAAAGACATCGGATCCAGGGGGAGCAGCAGAGAAAGCAAACAAACAGGGCTTTGTGTGGCTGCAGATTGTCGGCTCAGAAGGGAAGCCAGGCCTGTGGTAGGGGGAAGGGAGAGGAAGGAACGGGAGACCAGGCTATTGCTCTGGGCCAGAGATGGGCGGCTGGACCAGCCCGGGCTGGACAGCCAGGGAGCAGGGAGTGCCACTCCTTGTGGACAGGCATTTGGAGTCACAGCCTGGCCGAGTCCCAGCTCTGCTACTTCACTCCTGAACAGATCTGGGCTTGTTTGCCCACCTAATCTGGGCAGTCACTCACACGTAGGACTCACTGACGTAGGAGGAGAGTCACCTGGCCTGGCCCCAGTCAGTGTATGCTCTCATCCTACCCTTGTCCCGTCATTGCTGGGAGGACACAGAATCAAAGGGATTCAGGGTCCCCTGGGAGGGCAGGGACTTTTGCTCAGATCTGTGGGCACTTTGGAGGCTTTGACTGGGAAGGCAGCTGGGCTGAGGGGAAACGGGTTCTCTGCCCAATAACGGATGCCTGGGGTGTAGGTGGGCAGAGGCTGGCATCAGGCCCCTAGGCCTGAGAAACCAAACTGGCCCCTCCTTGTCGAGGGTGGAGGCACTGGAGGTGCTGGGAGGATCAGAGCCAGGAAGACGGGCCTTCCTGTGGGGAGGGAGGGGCATCTTTTCTGGGGTGTGTGTCACATTCTGGATCCCAGCGAGGTCAGCCTCCCACCAGTCCCACCTCTCGGGGCTGAGCGGACCCGGGCCTCCAGGGAAGGCTTAGGTAGGAGCTGTCAGGCCAGACACGCGGGTAGCTCCACTCTCGCCTCCGAGGCCATTTCCTTTCCTCTCCCCGACCTCGAGAAGGGGCGGCGAGAGGTTAGATGCCCGCGCTTCCTGCCGGTCCCGCCCCTCCCCTCCCTCGGCGCCCACCATCTTAGCCACGCCGGGGCCTCCTCCGCGGCGGCGTCCCACAGGCCGCGGTCGGGGCCCGCGACGCCAACGCCGGGAGGGGGCCCGGGAGCCTCGGGGCGCTGAGGCCAGGCGGGGGGCGGAGCGGGGCGGGCCGTTCGCGTCGCCATGGCAGCGCCCGGCCCGGCATGCTCCGCGGGGTCGCGGGGCGGGGCGGGGGTCGAGGCCCCGCCCCCTGGCGGAGCCCTGGTCTTTTTCCCGGAACGCGGGGGCCTCCAGTCCTCCTGCTGCGGCCGTTGCTTGCGGGTCACTAGGCCGGACGGCGCGCCTTTCTGAGCCTCTTTCTCCCACTCCCTGGATGCTTGGGGAGAATGTGCGAGATCCTGTGCGGGTTAGCTTCGGGACTGGCTCTGCTCACCGAGGCCGACAATCCCATGGCAGGGGCCTCGGGAAGTCGCTTCCGGGGCCAGGATAATGGGGGGGCTGGACCCCCACCCGGCTCCTGCCGCTTGGGGGCTATTGAAAGTGGAGGCCAGGCCAACCCCTCAGCTAGTCTTTGGGTCTGGAGCTCTGCACTTCCTGGGACTGCCTATTAGTCAGCACCTACCCTTTGCCCTAGGTCGGGAGAAAGGAGCGAGCCGGGAGTGCACACCTCGCTCGGTCCAGGTCTGGACCTTGCAGCCCCAGCCGGCCTCCCTCCAGCCCAGGAGCGCGGGCCTCCCTTGGTTGGCAGTCACTGGACTGTCTGGCCGGGAGGCACAGTCCTACCTCCTGAGCTTGGCACCCTACCCACCCTGGGGCAGCCTTTTCCAGAACTTTGCTGCCAAGCCAGCCCTGCCCTCTGCCAACACTGCCCTGTCCCCACCCGGCCTTCTTGTGCCCTAAGTCCCCAGCTACTCACTCCACAGCCGCCACCTTTTTCCTAGTCTCTTTTTTCTTTTTCTTTTTTTTTTGAGTTGGAGTCTTCCTCTGTCGCCCAGGCTGGAGTGCAGTGGCATAATCCCGGCTCACGGCAACCTCCCTTTCCCAGGTTCAAGCGATTCTCCTGCCTCAGCCTCTGGAGTAGCTGGGATTACAAGCACCCACCACAGCTACTTTTTTTCTATTTTTAGTAGAGACGAGGTTTCACCATGTTGGCCAGGCTGGTCTCAAACTCCTGACCTCAAGTGATCCACCTTGGCCTTCCTAAGTACTGGGATATACAGGTGTGAGCCATAGTGCCCCACCTCCCCTAGTCTCTTAAGAGGCACTGATTCAGCTGCCCTCCACCTCACCCGTACTGAGCAGGCAGCTAAATTTAATGGCGGGCTTTGGGTCTCTGAAGGGAGGCTGTATGCTGGTTGAGAGGCTGTCCTCTTGCCTTTCTCCCTCACCCAGGGCACATGCACAGAGAGGCTGAGAATGGGCTACAGTTGTAGCAGAAGAGGGTTGCCATCTAAAAGATCCCAGTCCTAAGCATTTTGTTCTTAATGAAATTGTCAGATTATTGATATGTTGGTTGTAGAACTATCCAAAAATACAAGAAAACAAAAGTACTTTATAATCCTACCAGCACGATGTAACTACTGTCAACATACTGTCTGTAGATGTATAATAAACCACTTATGATACATATACAGAGTCATGCTATATATTTGGTTTTGTAAGGCACTTGGTGGTTTTAATAGCTTTTTTCTCACTATAAAAGGAGGACAGGCTTATTATAGACTTTTGGAAAATATGACAAATTAAAAAAAATTCACCCATGCTCAGTCTCCAGAGGCAGCCACAGTTGTCTTCCCTCCACACCAACCCCCCACCCTTCATGGGGTTTTTCATTTTGTGTCTTTCTGCCTGTTTAGATATGCCATCATTACTCCTGTATGTACCAGTTGATATCCCACTTTTTTCACTAATGCTGTTTAACATGCTCCTGAAGCATGTTCTTAGGAAAGCTTCTGAGATGAGGCAGACATTTCTGGGGGTGATTTGTTGGACTGGCTGTTCACTTTCTGAGTGTGTACTCTCCTTGTCTGTAGCCCCCCACAGACACTTTCCCCATTGCCACTAACCAGTGATATGCAGCTTGGGCCAGGGGGTCCTGTTTGCTGGAGGCCCAGGAGGCTGCCTAGTGTAGACAGGGACATGCTAAACTCATGGCCTGATGCTGAGATCGGGGCTCCAATAGTAAAGGGCTTTATTCTGGCCCAGGTATGCCAAGTTTTAGGGAGGTCTCAGACCTTGGCTTCGTCTTCATTTGGAGCCTTGTTTGACTGGGCACACTCAGACCGGAAGCCCCTTGGCCCTGTGACCCACCTTCTGCTTTGACTTCCTAGGAGTTGGTTTCTGCTTCTCTTGGCTCCTCAGCCCCTCTCTGCAGCCTCTCTCTGAAGGCATGCAGGCCTGGCACCAGCACAGCCTCCCTCTGCCCAGCTGCCCCTCGGGCCTAGCTACCAGCTGCCCTTGTCCCTATCGATCCCTACCGCCAGGCCTGTCTCTTCTCCCCTATTCCAGAACAGTTCAGTTCTAACACATCCAAGCCCTGTGTGAAACAGGCCTTGGGAAGTCACAGTTGCCAGGGATGGATTGGCATTTAAAAGGCATCCAAGGCTTGGGGAAAAAAGCTGAAAAGGCGAGGATGGAGGGCTCTGTCTCGGAGCAGCACCTGGATTTATTGGATGGAAAAAATCACAGAACGCTCCTTTTCTCAGGAATAACAGCCCTCGCTGAGGGGCAGCGGGTGTGGCAGAGGCACGCCATGCCCTGCCTGGCCACCACCTGCCATTGCCACTGTGTGTTCTCAGAATTGAAAAGATGAGGGAGGGATGATGTCAGCTTGCAGTCAACAGCCCTGTAAATTCTATTCTCTTAACAGGTTTATTCAGTTATAAAATATTTAAGACTCGTTTTGCTTTACCTGTATCCAGGAGGCAACCGAGATTGATGTGCTGAACATGATTCATTAATATGGTTTGCTCTTGTGGTCTGGGCACTACCTGAGTGTGGAATTAGTGATAAGATGGGTGTGCCTGTGTTCCTGAGCTTGGGGACGTGTGTGTAAAAAGAGAGTGTGTTTGTATGCATTGGGGGGGTTGCTGTTAGATGGTGTGTCTGTGTTTGTGACCGGGACCAACAGGCGGGGTGTGTGTGTGTGTGTGTGTGTGTGTGTGTGTCTGAGTTGAGGAAATGAGCTGAGGGTATGGGTGCTTATACATCAGGCAGTATTCACAGCAGATCACGTGTTCTTTGTGTGTTGGGGCACCTATGTATGCAGCCAAGTTGCTGTCTGTGTGGATGTCCTGTGGTATGAGGCGTGGGTCTCTCCCACCCACTTGTCATCAGTGGCAGAGCACTGTGCACTGATCGAGTTGCTGGGGCATCTGCTTTTCCATCCTGCCCTGGATGGGTACTGACAACACCTGACCATCTTCCAGCAGAGAAGTAGGGCTTCCTGCCTTGCAGCCCAGAGACTAGAGGGAATTTGGTGGTCAAGGTGGTCCAGGCCCACAGTCAGAGACCTAATGCAAAGTATCACTCCCACTCCAGTGCTCTGCTCTGGGGTGACCCTACCCCTCCCTGGACCTCAGTTTCCTCTTCTGCTGCACAGAGGACAGGCGCCCCAGTCCCTGTGGCTGTCTCGCACTTGAGCTGCTGGGTGGCTCACAGCAGGCCTAGAGCATCAGGCTGAGGCGCCAGCAGGCTGAGGTTTGTCTCCTGCCACTCAAGAGTTGAGTCCCACCAGGACTCAAGAACAGCAAAGAATGATGGGAAAATCCCCGCTGTGGGGCCCAACTCTGCATTCTGGGTGTTGCCTCTGTCCCTCCTCTAGGCCCAGCCCTGGCCCAGATGGGGTTCAGTGGTCAGGAATGTGGCAGGCAACCCTGTAACAGCCGTCAGCCCTCAACCCTGTAACTCCCCTGTCCTTTGTAGCCAGTGTGTCTGTCACTACTTTCCTAATGAGGCTGCTGAGGGCCCCCCTGGGGCAGATAGCTTTGCAGACCAGAGGTGAGGGGGTGGGCCAGCCTCAGGGTCAGGCTGGGAAGGGGAGCTGCCCTTCCCCTGCTTGCACCCCCCCAGGCCAGCTTAGCTGTGGAGGCTTTGAGGCCCCTCTCCACCCCTGAGCCAGCTGTGAGAAGGCCAGAGAGCTTGAGGAGGTAGGAAAGCTCACACCAGGCACGGAGTTTTCTTTGGCCCTGTGACTCTGCAGTAATAATACTTCCACTTGGTTAATATCTATGTTTGCAGGCCTACGGTGGGCCAGGTACTGAGACCAGCCATGGTCTGCATGGACAAACTCCCTGCCCTTGAAGGAGGTGTGGCCAAAGGAAGAAAGACATTAATCAAAGAATCCAGTGACTTGAGTCATGCATTCATGTATGGGAATGCAGGCTGATCACAAGCCAAGACAGAGGCCAGGCAGAGCTTCTCAGACAGAGACAGGGAGTCCTGTGCCTAGACTGGGGACGGATCTAGGCACTAGGTAAAGGCTCAGCCCCTATTGAAGGAATCGGGAGACCCAGAGTCTTGCTGTGTGGCCTCAGGCAACTGCCCACCTTCTCTGGGCTCCTAGGGGCTGGCGGCTTCCTTCTGGCTCCCATCACCTCTGAGTAGGACTCAGGCAGTCTGTGTCTCCTCTTCAGTGCTTTTTGCACTCTCTGCCAGGGCCCTCAAGACATCTGTCGGCAACAGCCTTGACTTTGGAATGCTGGAGGCACTGCCCCAGGGGATGCCTGGAGTCAAACACAGCACCACTGCCTCAGGCCCCACCTGCCAGTTCCTCTGAGCCCTTTTGCTCTCACAGAGCCACCTCCTGGACCAAAGAAAGCCTGGAAGACATAAACTTGAAGAATCAGTCCCCTATTTCCCCCTACAATTGGAGAGAAAAGCATTTGTTCATGTATTCAACTCGTTCATTTGCTTGACTAGTGTTTCATGAACACCTGGTAATTGCTGGGCACTGCACTCCATGCTGGACTGAGATGGCAGTGTTGGTCCTCCTGCCACGTCTTGCCCACAGACCTGTTTTGAAAGCCCATCCATTCTGTGGGGGGGTGGGGGGAGATCAAACTTATTGCCAGTGAGTAATCATTGGCTGACTTCATTTCCAATTTCCAGTTTACATTTCTTCTGGATTCTTCCACCCTGCTTCTCCCCCCACTCAGTTGGTGGAGCTGGCTACTGTCTGCTGGGTAGGATGGCCCACCCAGCTCACTAGCTGGTCACAGTCCTCCCCACCCCCTGCCTCTCCTGGAGGTGTCACACATGGTTGTGTGGCTTCCTAGTTATGAGGTGGCCAAGGTGGTCACAGCCCACAATCAGAGCCCTAATGCAAAGCCCAGCTTCCTAGTTATGAGCCCCCCTTCAGACTGCCCAGGTTCAAAGCTCACTGTGGCTTGTGGGACTTCAGGTGTCCCCCTCCAAGCCTCAGATTCCTCTTGTGTAAAATGGGATCACAAGAGCAAGTACCCATTACTCCTGGGGCTGTTGGGATTAAGTGAGAGAATTTATGCTAAATCCTTAAAACGCACATAAGCCTTGGCTGCTATCCTTGTTGAATAAATGAGCCACTTGCAGGCTGAGACTTGGGCTGTGTGAGTCACATGCATCTCCAGGCCTCAGTTTCCCCAGTTGTTTCTTTGGGAAAGCACATCTGCCCTCTAGGTTGGGCCTCCTCCCTCACCCTCCAAAGACCTGTTCTTGAGGCCTAGGCCCTGTGAAACCTCCGGCTCTTGGATGCAGCCTGGAGCCCCAGAGACGAGGTCAGGCCCCGCGGCCCCGCCTCTTGTCTCCCGGCCCCTGGCGGGATGGCCCCGGCGGGCCTCGGGGCGCGGGCTGGAGGCGCGGCTACCGGCTTGGGGCTCCGGCGGCCACGCCCCGCCGCCCCTCCGCGGTCGCGCGCTGCCCCCTGCGGGGGTGGCCGCCATCAAAGCGCCTTCTCGTTCTTATGCTAATGAGCCCCATTAAAGCTTAATGGCTGCGAACGCGCGGGTTTAATTGCACCTGCCCGGGCTGGAGGCGCGGCAGGCCACGGAAGCAGCTGCGCGTCGGCCGGGACGGCCTTAACTACCTGGAAAACGACGCCCGGCGGGGAGGGGTGGGGAAGGCAAGGAAGGGGAGAGCGACGGGGCCTCCGCGAGGCTGGGCCTCCTCCGCCGAGGCCGCAGCTCGGTCCCGCTCGTCCTCGCCACTGCGCGGGAGAGGCTGGCATGGCGAGTTCATTTCATTCATTTATCACCATGCCTTGCCAGAGACCCTCTCACCCGAGCCCGGGCGATCAACCGCGCCGCCCCTGGGTTCTAGCCTCGTGTTCCCCAGTGCTGTCCCCGGCCATCTTGGGCTTGGCATTCAAGGCGCTTCGGGACCCGCTGCTGCCACTGACCCAGTGCCACCCTGCTCTGCACAAGCAGTAATAATGTTGGTCGCATACTACGTGCCCGGCGCCCTGGAGGGTTGAATGCGACCTCGTAGAGACCCCAGATTCCTCATCTCGGCCTTACCCCCCTCACATTTAGAAGCTGGTGCCGCTGCCTGCAACAAAGGCCCCTCTCCTCCCTCGCTGGCTCGCTGGCTCATCCTCCCTGAACCCCTGCCCCACCCTGTCCCTCCAAGACGATTCTCTGTCCTCCTGGGATGGGGATGGGTTTGGGCCCTTTGTTGATGGGTGGACCTGCCCCTGGTGAAGGTTGTCTGAATGTGTCCGCCCTCTGGACTGACGTTTCACTGAGGCTGGTCTGTCTGACTGCCCTGTCTCTGCACGCCCCTGCCTCTCCCCGGGGATGGCCCCCGGGTTGGGGGGCTGCAGTGCTGCCCTGAGCCTTCTGCCCAGAGGAAACTGAGACTGAGACTGATGGGAACCTCATGGAAACCTTGAGACCTAATGGTATTCTCTGTGGGCCTCCCTGTGCTGTTCCCCATCCCATCAGGTGAGCCCTGGGGTAGGCCCTGCCCCTCCCTCTTCCTCCCTCATTCCCCCTCTCTCTTTTCTTTCTGCAGAGGGAAGGAAAACAGGGAAGAGGGAGTATGCAGACTGCTCATGCAGTTTTTAGATGGTCCCCTTCCCACCCTTCCATTTCCCCTTGTACCCAGCCCCTCTTGTTTCTTTCTTTCAAGACAGTGGTTGGAGTGCAGTGCTATGATTGTGGTTCACTGCAGCCCTGAACTCCTGGGCTCCAACAGCCCTCCCATCTCAGCCTCCCAAGTAGCTGGGACTACAGGTGTACATCACCATGCCTGGCTAGCCCCTCCATTCTGCCCCCTCCCATTTCTCTTCCCTCTGTGCATCTAAGAGACTGAACCTAAATCATTACACAGTGCCCATTGGGAGGCCACCTGGCCCTGGCCCCGCCTCTGTCAGGCAATGCTGAGGGCAGAGAGGAGTCAGACTTGGGCTCTGCCCTCCAAGGACTCCAGTCTGGGGGAGGCAGCCCTCGAAAGGAATACTTGTCCTCTAATGAAAAAAGGACCAATTTAAAAGAAGCAGAGAACAGTCTTTGAGCTCAGATGGGGAAGGCCAGGAGAGACTTCTAAGCTCAGCCTGGAAGGAAGGATAAGTGTAAGCTAATGGGCAGGAACAGCGTTCCAGGTAGGGAAACAGCTGGAGTTCATCCATGGCTAGGGCAGAACACTGGCTGACATGAGGGGAGAGGGGGTAAGGGACAACCACAGAAAGACTGAGCTCACTCCAAAGTAGAGGCATGAGGCTGGAGAGGTGGCCAGAGTTTCCTCTGTTGCCCAGCAACCTTCAGTACCTACCTGTTGCCAAGAGGGCCAAATTCAGACCCTTCCATTGGCACGAAAGCTGTGCCATCACCTTATCCCGGGATGCAGCCTATTATCTTCAGCCGAGTTCCCCACTACCAGCCTAAGCTTCAGATGTTTATTGTGAGCCTACTGTGTGTGTGGGAAGCGGGGATGGGCAGTAACCCCACCAGGGCTGACAGCGGTGGGGCCTGCTGCCCAACTCCATGACCCTGCTCCCATTCTTGTCCCCAGATGTCCTTGCAGACAAAACAGAGGTGAATGGGCAGGCTGCCAGGGGCATCAGGTGGCATCACAGCCGGGTGGACAGTCTTCCCTGATTAATGAGGTGGTAGAAACCTAGAGGGAGGTCTCTACTGGCGTGCCTCGGGGTTCTGCCCTTGCTCTGGTCAAGGCAAGGAAGGAGGTTCACAGGGGCTGAGCACCTCTCTGCCAGGCTATGTGTGAAACTCTCGGTACCCAGTAGTTTAGCACCACCCATGAAGTGGCTTCTCTTAATATCTCATTCTGCAGATGCAGACACTGAGGCCAGTGGGGGTGAAGAGTGAGCTCAAAGACACTCATCTCTGAGGTGGCAGAATTGAGCCTCGAACCCAGGGCTGTGTGACTTCAAAGCCTGCATGTGTAACTGCTGAGCTGTGAGGTATTAATAATGCATCTTCTGCGTCTGCTAGACTGAGGAAGTGGTGCCCTGCCTTTTAACTTCATCTCTTTGGTGGTGGTTAGCACAGCACTTGGCATGTAGTAAGTGCTCAGTAAATACTTGTGGACTGGATGATTAGGGCAGTAAGCTGTGGGCAGGGCTCAGAAGCAGTGGGGAGGCCCCATCACTCTCCCTCCCCACCTGTACCTCCACCCCCAGGAGTTGGGCAGGGGCCATAAGGGGACTTGGGGACTCAAGGCTTCCAAGCAGGGAGTATACTCGCTGGAGGCTGGGGAGGATCCAGCTTCCTGTCCAGGTCAGGATCAGGATGGCAGTCATGCCCCCCACCCCCTCCTCCCGCTTGGAGGCGAGGCTGACATGGAAAGGCTGCACTGCAGATCATAGAATCATCAGCCAAAACTGGGGAATAGAGCAGGTGAGGGTTTCCATGCAGGGTGGGGACTGCTTTCTGATTAAGCCCCTAGGCCCGAAACCTGTGGGAGGGACTCTCTGAGGGCAGTGCGTTCTTGCAGCGTTGGCAGCAGGAGTCCTCCCACAACCTTTCTGGTGTAGGGGCCCAGCCGTAGCTCTGAAAGTGTTAGATCATGGTTCTGGGACTCAGGTGGAAGGGAACATTGGTGGGCAAAACAAGCATGGTGAAAACTGAGGCTGAGACAGGTTAAGGTCACAGAGCAGAGCTGGGTCTGTTTTCTTTTTCTGTTTCTGTTTTAGTTGTGACAGGAGGTCACTCTGTTTGCCCAGGCTGGAGTGCGGTGGTGTGATCATAGATCACTGTAGACTCAGTCTCCTGAGCTCAAGCGATCCTTCCACCTTGGCCTCCCAAAGTACTGAGATTATAGGCATGAGCCATCATGCCTAGCTGAGGCTGTTTTCAAACTCCACCGACCACTTTTCTTTTGTTCCATTCCAGTCTGCACAGAACCCTCATGTGGCTTCCCAGAAGGCCCAAGGCCTTGTCTTCAGAAGTATTGGCTGTGGAGTCTTGGAGCACCATCTCCCCTCCAGGCCTCTCAGCTCTCCCTCTTGGGGACTGTCCCTGGGAACAGCGAGCCACTGTGCTCCAGGGCAGCCCAGCTGCTTAGTGGGTGGCGCAAGCTTTCAGGGCGACAGGCTTGATGGGCCAGGTCCTGGGGACCCTGCCATGGTGGACCATTGCACCCACACCTGGCCTGCCAGGAAAGTGGAGTGCGCATGCCTACCCTCGCTTCTGAGGGGCCTTCCTGAGGCAGAGGCTGTCCCCTGGCACCCAGTGCTGTTGAGACAACTGGAGACACTCAGACCATGATGGACAAAGACTTGAAGTCTCTTTTCAGCCCTGTAAAAGGTGTGACCTTGGCTCCAGCACTGCTCCCTCTGGGCCTGTCTCTTTCTCAGCAGAATCTGGGACTGGCCTTATCATCTCCAGGGGTTCCAGCACTGGACGCCTGAGAGTGGACGTGGCAGTGTGAGGGGGCTCTTTGTGGTGGGGCGGTCAGGATGGCCCTCCATGTGGGGGGATCTTCATCTCCCCAGGGCAGTCCTTAACCACCACCCACCCTCCCCAAGCACCCGTGCCGGGCAGTGGGGTATGTAAAGGCCTGGCACACACAGGCAGGAGTTCCGATCTCAACCCCATCCTCATGAGCTCTGTGACCTCAGTGAGTCCCTTTACTATACAGGTTTTAATTCTCATCTGGAACATGGATATACAAAGTCCTGACATCATGATATTACCATGAGTAGTAAGTGAAACTCCCATTTCAGGTCCTTAGCCTGGTGTCCAGGGCACAGGAGGAGCTGATACATGGCCTCTGCTGCTTGTGGTGTTGGTGGTGGTGTGTGAGATGTCCTCAGGAGATGTTGGCCAAAGTTTCCAGATGCTCACCCTCCCAAGCCTAGGGGAAATCGTGCTTCCTGGTGGTCTGGGAAGGGCGGGGGGAATCATGTGATATGTCCCTTTGCCACTGCACTCCAGCCTGGTGACAGAGTGAGACTCCTCAAAAAAAAAAAAAAAAAACAACTTTATTGCCAGTCAGTTCTGGCCAGTGAGGTGTGAGCAGAAGTGACATGTCCCTTCGTGGCCAGAGCCTTTCATGGCAATGAGGATTCCCACCACTCACTTTCCTCTGGTAGCCCAAGGTCAAGGTGGCAACTGCTCAGTGAGAGAGAGCCTCCCTGCCACCCTGGTGGATGGTAGTGTGAAGGAGAAATCACCTTTTGTCGTTTCGATCCCTTGAGACTTGAGAGTTCTGTTAAAGCAGCATAGCTAGCACATCCTGACTGATGCGTCATCGGCATCACCACTCACGCCTGTCTCCCGCCAGGAGTCTATACAGGAGAACAGCAGCCATGGAGGAGAGCTGTCAAAAAGTAGAAAACTTTAGACCGGGCGCGGTGGCTCACACCTGTAATCCCAGCACTTTGGGAGGCCAAGGCAGGCAGATCACGAGGTCAAGAGATTGAGACCATCCTGGCCAACCTGGTGCCATCTCTACTAGAAATACAAAAATTAGCTGGGTATGGTGGCTCGCCCTGTAGTCCCAGCTACTCAGGAGGCTGAGGCAGGAGAATCGCTTGAACCCAGGAGGTGGAGGTTGCAATGAGCTGAGATCACACCATTGCACACCAGCCTGCTGACAGAGCAAGACTCCATATCAAAAAAAGAAAAATAGAACTTTATTGCCAATCCATTTCTGTAATTGTTTGACTCATTTTCTTACTCATTTGTTCACTTTCTCACCAATTTCCTCACATCATTTATTCCTTAAGAAAAAATGCCTCTTGGCTGGGTGTGGTGGGCATGCCTGTAATCCCAGCACTTTGGGAGGCCAAGTCAGGCAGATCACCTGAGGTCAGGAGTTCAAGACCAGCCTGGCCAACATAGAATAAAACCCCATCTCTACTAAAAAATACAAAAATAAGCCAGGCATAGTGGTGCACACCTGTAGTCCCAGCTATGTGGGAGGCTGAGGCAGGAGAATTGCTTGAACCCAGGAGGTGGAGGTTGCAGTGAGCCGAGATCGCACCACTCTACTCTGGCCCGGGCAACTGCAAGACTCCCTCTCTCAAAACAACTCTAGAAAACAGCAACAGAAACCAGACACTTCTTGAACACCGGTTTTATAGGCCCCGAGGGAGCACAAAGGCCAGCAGGGAGCTGCAGACCGTTCTGCAGAGCCACAGTGCTTGTCCGGAGGTCAGCAGCCCCTTCGGGATGCTGGGGCTGGGGCATCAGATTTGCAGAGCTGGGGCGAGGGAAGGAATAGCACTTGGGGGAGTGGGTCTGCTTGAGAAAGGCCTAGAGGTGACAGGAGACACTAGGCAGTTGGGTCCAGACAGCATGGATGGGGCCAGGTAGTGGCCAGGCTGGAGGGGACTTTGCCCCCGGGTCATGGAGTGTGTAGTGCTCTGGACTGAATGATGAGAGTGGTGTGCATAAGTGAAATGAGAGGCCAGCAGCTGGAGGGAGGAAGACCCAAGTAGACGGCTGGGCGAAGGATCCAGGTGGGCAAGGGCTAGTGTGGGTCCAAGGAGGGAAGAGTGGGGCCAGGGAAAGCCCAGGGCTGGATGGCCAGTGGTTGGAGGGCCCGGAGGCAGGATGGGGGTGCCCTGTGCAGTAATGGGGAAAGTTTGAAGGATCAGAGTAGAATCGGGGCACCCGAGCAGAGTCCAGGGGAGATGTCCAGGATGAAGACTGGCGAATGGCAGAATACTGAAAGGAAAGTGAGAACCACCCTGCTTGCCCATAGGCAAACCATTGGTTTGAGGGTGGGGCCTGCGCTGGGAGTGGGGAGGCACACACTTGTTCTCTTTGTGGGCTCAGGGGAAAAAAAGAATTGAAACTCCCACAGGAAAAAAGTTTTTAAAGACTCCACCACCGGAATGCTGATCTTGTATAACAAGAATGTTTTAATCCATGCATTTGAAACAGTTACTGAGCCCCTACTGTGAGCCGGGCTCTGCTCTAGGCACCCATGGGTGAGCAGACAGACGACAATCTCTGGAGCCAGGCAGCTAATGACGAGCAATCTGAGTGAAGTGTAGAGTGTCTCAGATGGTGATAGGCCGGGCCTGGGGGCACACTCCTTAGGCCGAGGCAGGTAGATCACTCCAGCCCAGGAGTTCAAATCCAGCCTGGGTAACATAGCAAGACCTCATATCTAAAAATAACTAATTTTAAAAATAGATGTAGTGAGAAGAAAGTAGAGGTGGGAGGGGGCGCAAGGACAGGGGAGATGCATGCAGTTTTTTAAAATTTACTTTTTTATTTTTTATTTTTGAGATGGAGTCTGGCTCTGTAGCCCAGGCTGGAGTGCAGTGGCGAGATCTCCACTCACTGCAACCACCACCTCCCGGGTCCCAGTTCAAGCAATTCTCCTACCTCAGCCTCCCAAGTAGCTGGGGTTACAGGCACAAGCCACCATGCCCAGCTAATTTTTGTGTTTTTTAGTAGAGAGGGAGTTTCACCATGTTGGCCAGTCTGGTCTTGAACTCCTGACCTTGTGATCCACCTGCCTCAGCCTCCAAAAGTGCTGGGATTACAGGCGTGATGCCCTGTGCCCAGCCACATGCAGTTTTAAATCGGACTGCCAGGAAATACCTCACTGAGAAAGTGACAGGTGAGAAAGGTTAGTGAACCTTTTGATGTCTAAAGGAAGGGTATTGCAGGCAGCGGGAATAGCAGTGCACAGGCCCTGAGGCAGGAGCAGCAGGGGAGCCACTATGGCTGGAGGGGACTGAGAGAGGGGAGAGGGTTCCTGGAGGTCTCGTCTTTGAGACAGGGTCTCACTCTGTCACCCAGGTTGGAGTGCAGTGGTGTGAGCTCAGCTCACTGCAGCCTCCGCCTCCCAGGCTCCAGTGGTCCTCCCACCTCAGCCTCCAGAGTAGCTGGGACCACAGGTGCACGCCATATGCCCAGCTAATTTTTTGTATTTGTGGCAGAGACCAGAGACAGGGTTTTGCCATATTGCCCAAGCTGGTCTCAAACTCAGCTCAGGCAATCCACCCGCCTTTGCCTCCGAAAGTGCTGGGATTACAGGTGTGAGCCACCGCGCCGGCCAGACTCTAGTTTTCATTCTGAATGAGCTGGAGACTGCCAGAGGCAGGCTCCAAGCTGACTTAGGATCTCACAGGCTCCCTTGGGAGTTGAGGGGGCCAGACAGAGCTTGAAGGGCAGTAGACGGCTCCTGGAGGCTCTGGCAGGCCTCAGAAGCTGCAGCCACATCAACCAAGCTGACCCTACCCTCAATATCCAAGGATTTGGGGAGAACAGGTACCCCAGACCTGCCTGCCTCTGCCGTGCTCTTCCTCCCTCCTCTGCTGCCACCCTCTGATGGTACTTCAGCCTGTGCCATTTTTCTGGGTCTTCTGTAAGTGTATATTGACCCTGAGGTGGCAGCAGGAGGGGAGGCAGGCCCCCTCCCCAGGAGGAGACCCCTTGATGAACTCTGAGAAGCTGGTTGCTTAGCAAGCCCTGTTTTCTCTAACACTAGTGCTAATCAGCCTAGATTGAATGAACAAGGCATTGGCTTTTGCACCTTCTTGTCCTCTCTTTTCACATACACACACACACACACACACACACGTACGTACGTACGTACATTTTTTTTTTCTTTGAGACAGAGTGTCACTATGTTGCCCAGGATTCAAACTCCTGGGCTCAAGCAGTCTTTCCACCTCAGCTTCCTGAGTAGCTGGAACTACCGGTGTGTGCTAGAGTGCCTGGCTAGGGACTCCATTCTAGAATCGTGGAATCTTAGGGGTATCCTGGGCTGCCTCTTGACTCAGTGGGTCACTTTTTCGCACATCTCCTTGTACACCTCCTGTGACTCCAAGCAGCTCAGTCTCTTTCTAGTGACTGACAGACTCAGGACAAGGTGAGAGGTACAGAGCAGTGGCCCAGAAGTTAGGAGACCAGGGTCCCCATCCCAGGCTGGGCACCATAAGTGGACACCATAACTGACCCATCCTTTCTCTGTGCTCAAATGCTGCAGCCCCTTTGGGAATGCCCAGAACATTCCAGCTTTACAGCTGCCAGGGTTCGGAGTTGAACCCTGTGCCCTGGGCCCCTGCCACCCCTGCTCCAGGCACAAAGGGAGCAGTTCATCAGTCCTTTACTTTCAGATGCAGAGTGGGATGGGACATGCCATTTTACAGATTCGAAGACTGAGGCCCAGAGTGGAAGGGAAGGAGAGGAGCCCATTCCAGGCTCCCAGCTTGGGATTTTTTCAAGGTGCTCCAGTGGCCACCCGGGGACCATCATTGTGACAACAGTGATAACTGATGGAGGGCCTAGTGTGCCAGGCACCGTGTTGAAAGACCCCGAGGAGGGCGTAGCATCCGTGTCCATAGGAGGAGGCTGTGAGGCTGACAGCACCTAGGGAGTGCCAAGCCGGAGCTGGCCGGACTCTGGGCATGTGGCTGTGCTGTTTGCTGTCTGCTGTTTGCCGTATCATGGGGGGATGCTCAGGCAGGCTCCCCTCAGTCTCTCGCTGCTTTGGTCCCACCTTTACTCAGAAAAGCCCCTTGCTGGCCCCCAGGTACTCCTACCCTAACTCTTTTCTCTACCCCTTCAGGCTCCTGAGGCCCCTGCCTGGGTTGGCCTCTCTGTTGGGTTGACTGTGTGGTCACTCCTGGCTGGAAGCTCACCCTCTTCACGGCTGCCCCAACATACAGGCCACAGTGGGGCATTTGTAGTTCCAGCCTGGGGCAGCTGCCCCCCAAGTCTCTTTCCTGCCCTGCCCTGGGTCTGCTCCCATGCCCCTCCAGACCTCATGCCTCTCTCTGGCCCTGAACTCCCTTCTCTGGTCCTAGGAGCTGCTGGGCCTCAGGGAGGGGGAACCCCAGCACTAGGTCCAATGTGATGTGGCCGGGCTCTGCCGGGGCCTGGAGCTTTCCTCTGAACCTTAAGGGGCCCCCAGATCAGCTCCGTGCGGGCTAGGGGTGCAGCTTCTAGAGTCTTGGAAACCTGTTTTTCATGGAGCCAGATAGAACGAGCACCCAGGAGGAGGTAGTTTGAAGAGCTGGTGCTTCAGGAGGACACTTGCACAGCAGACATGCGTGCACACATTCCTAGATGCCAGCCCTGTGGCAGCGCACCCCACGCTCATTTTCAGCACACGGACGTGCCCAGGTGGTCAACCCTTGGACACCCACACCCCTCTCACACCCTCACACATACACATTGTACCATCCACCCAGCCCCGGCCACACTCACGTCAGGGTTCTGATGACCTCGAGCACACACAGACACACAGCAGGTCACGTGCACCTTCCCACGCGCTGGCCGCCGGGGTGGCAGCAGCAGATGTGACTCAGAAGCCTGCTTCTCACAGAAAGTCAGAGCCCAGAGGGGGCTTTAGCCACAGAAAAAGAGCATTTCAGGGAGGAGGGCTGCCCATGTGCCAAGCATACGCCCCTCACCTACACAGGACCCCTTGTGGGAGCTGAGGCACGTGGAGACCCTGGGGCATCCATCCCCCTCTCCAGCACCCACCCCCACGTGGATACATGGCCACCATGGCAGCTGTGGCCATGATGAGGGGTTTTGGCTACTTGTTAGCAGTACCCCATCCCCCACCCTAGTGTAGGGGTTGAGGGCTGCCCAGAGACCCTCCTGGCCCTGGGGGCCTGTGAGTCAGAGGCTGCTAGTGGTGGCCTTTCAGCTATTGCTGGGGAAATGGTGGTGCAGTGACCACCGAGACCAAGACTCCCGGAGGAGGCCCTGCTGGCCCTGGCGCTGGTGTCTTGGCCTCACTCAGCCCCACCTGGCAGATGTGCCCCTTGTGGTTACCAAGGACTTTCCTCCTCCTCATTTCAGAGGTGGAGAAACTGAAGTAAAAAAGTGGAGACAGCCAGGCACCCCTCCCACAAGGCCCTGCCTTGTTTGAGACAGTCCTCCAGGAAGCCCATGCATTCTGTAGGTGGGGACCTTTAGGGCCTTTTTTTCCAGAGGCCCAGAGAGGGCTGTCATCTTGCCCAAGGTCACACAGCAAGGCACAAGCTAGCCAGCCTCGGACTGGAGAGCTCTCCGAGGGCCCCCATTTGCCTGTGCGGGGCGGGGGGGGGGTGTTGATGGGGGGCAGGTGGGAGGGAAGAGTTAGGGCTGATGTGTTTTCCAGCCTCCTCCTCCCCCTCCCCTGCTCCCTTCTCTCCCTCACACGGTTTGTTTGGAGAATGACTCACAGGAATGCAGCAAAATCTTGATGGATGGGAAGGCAGGGCCGCAGTACCCGGAAAACCTCTCCAGGGTGGGAGGTGGGGCTGAGCCTTGGGGCCTGAGACGCTGGTGATAGGAGAGCCCTGCGTGCAGGTGGGGAGACTGAGTCCCTAGAAGAACTCTGGTCACAGCCTGGCTGGAGGCCGCCCCTGCTTAGCAGAAACACGCAAGCCTTGGCTGCTGCAGCGCCCCTGGGCCACCCGTCCTCCACGATTTCCAGCGTTGTGCCCAGAGGCATCTGGCGCACAGTAGGTGACTAACTTGTGCATTTAGGCACTGAGTGTGACCCAAATTAGACTCTTTCAGCTGTGTGCACCGTCCCCCTGGTCCTCTCAGCTCCCTGTGGTGGTGGTGGTGTGGGGTGCTTGCCATTCAGTCCTTTCAGAGAGGTGGCCCAGGGCTTACTTCATGCTGGATGCTGCCTGGGGCTGGGGAGGCTGGGATGGAGCCAGAGGAAAGTGGGAGAAGTACACAGCATGGAACTTCGTGACTACAGTCCAGATGTGATGAGGCCTCGACAGGTCCCGGGACAAGGTGAGGCATCCTTAGAGGACACAGGATGAAGTTCCAGGCAAAGGAACAGTGGCCGTGAGGGCTCCCTGAGAGCGTATGGACCCTGGGAAGGTCCCAGTCTTTGAATAAAGGTGGGTGGGACCTTATTGGTGGCTGGGGGGGCATTAGGGCCCAGATATCAGGCAGCAGCATGAACTGAGGCCTGGGCTGTCTCCCAGGGCAAGGCCTCCTCCTGGCACCACATCTGGGGCCTCTGAGGAGGGACAAAGCATTCACCGGAGTTGGGAATGTCCCCAGGCCCAGCCCCTTCGTGCCTGCTGATGGCTGTCACACGGGTGTCCAGCCCCGATGACCAGATATGTGTTTCAAGAGAAGCTGGAATTTGGATTTTCTGTGAACTCTCCTGATTTTCAAATGCTGGCTCAATTAACAAAAGGCACAGTGTGGTTTGAACCGCACATGTCCGCAGGCAGAGAACCACCGGTTTATAATGTCTGCGCTGTGGGGCGCTTGGATTTTGCATTTGCTTCTTTTACATTCCTCATTTTATTGAAAACAGCTCAAATAGTCACTGAGCTGCAACTCTGTGCTAGGTGCCGGGGCTCTATCAACAAATAAGACAACATGTGACGGAGCTGCCATTTTAGTGGGAGAAGACTGAACAAACATCTATCAGGTGATATGTGTTAGGAAGCAAATGGAAGCAGAGGTCCAGAACAGAGGGCGGCTGCCAGGCCGAGCCCACATCTGGGTGGAAGGAGCAGCTAGTGCAAAGGCCCTGAGGTGGGGCCATGCTAGGTGTGTGAGAGGCCATGTGGCTGGAGCAGGCTTGTGAGAGAGGGTGAGGTCAGAAGGTAGCAGAGGTCAGATGGCATAGGAGACTGTGGTCTGTGGTATAAGCTTAGTTTTAAGTCTTAGGTGAGGAGGGAGCCATGGAGGATTCTGAGTGAGGGAGGGTCAGGGGCCGACTTGATTTAACAGGCTCTGTTAAACAGGTTGTAAGAGCTGAGGGGGGCAAGGATGGGCCTAGGAGGCCCGGAAGGGGCTAGTGCACTGGTCCAGCTGCATGATGATGGGGCCTGAACAGGATGGGGGCCGTCGCCAGAGGGTGGCCTGAGGAAACTGTGGTCAGACCTCTCTGTGGTGTGCAAACAGTACTGATTCTAAGGACTTGGTAGTAGCATGGAAATGGTGACTGTGTATAATGCATGTATCAGGTGATAAGTGTTAGGAATCCTATGTAAAAATAGGATTAGAAAATTGTACATTAAAATACACAAGCCCCAGATGCAAAAGACTGCAGATCATATAATTCCATTAATACGAAATGCCCAGGACAGGCAAATCCAGAGAAACGAAAGGAGATGAGCAATTGCGAGGGGCTGGGGGTGGGGAAATGGAGAGTGACTGCCTGCGTGGACAGGTTTCTTTTTGGGAGGGGGATGAAAATGTTCTGAAATTAGGTAGCGGTGATTAGGTGCACAACTTGTGAATATACCAAAACCCTTGAATTGTCCCCTTTAAAAGGGTGAATTTTATAGTGTGTGAATTATAACTTAAAAAAAATTTTTTTAAAGCATATCCGGATTTCTGACCAAAATTGATGCACATGGAAAAGATGGCAAGGAGCCGGGAGTGATGGTGCCTGTGGTCCCCACGACTTGGGAGGCTGAAGCAGGAGAATCACCTGAGCCCAGAGTTCAAGACTAGAGCCTGGGTGATATAGTGAGACCCTGCCTCTAAATAATAATAGGCTGGCCACAGTGGCTTATACCTGTACTCGCAGTACTTTGGGAGGCCGAGGTGGGCAGATCACCTGCGGTCAGGGGTTTGAGACCAGCCTGGCCAACATGGTGCAATCCCATCTCTACTAAAAATACAAAAATTAGCCTGGCGTGGTGATGCACGCCTGTAGTCCCAGCTACCAGAGAGGCTGAGGCAAGAGAATCACTTGAACTCAGGAAGTGAAGGTTGCAGTGAGCCAAGATCTTGCTACTACACTCCAGCCTGGGCAACAAGAGCAAAATTCTGTCTCAATAAATAAATAATAGATTTTAAAAAGAAAAGATTGTAAGGAAATATTAACAGTCATTGTCACAGGGTGAGGGGTATTCTGGATTTTTTTTTGGTCTTTCTACTTCTGTATATTTTTCCATTTTTAAAAATCAGGCATTTCTCTCTAAAAACATAAACACTTGTGACCAGGGCCAGGGATGGGGGATCCATTCGGAGAGGCTCAGCCTCTCCAGCCCTTGTGGATCCTCTAGCTGCGTGGCTTTCACGTGGGAGGTTGGGAGCAGGAGCTTGCTCTGGTCCCCGGCTCTGACCTTCTGGAATTCCATTCCTGCTCACATGGCCTTGGTCAAGTCACAGGACCAGAGATCCCAGCAGCCCTCCCCTGGAGAGTGTCCCAGCCGCCCACGATGCCTCCACCCAGAGTCTGCCCCGTTCCGCTTGCATGCCTTCAGCCGCAGGTTGCTCACCACCTCCCGAGCAGCTCTCTCCTTCCATTTCTGGGCAGCCCTGCCTGCTAGCAAGCTCTTCCTTATATGGAGGTGAAATCTGTCTTCCTGTTGCTTCCTCAGCTCCCTCTCTGAACCCCAGATTCTGGGTCTGCAGAAGGGGGCTCCCAGGCCTCTCCTTGCCTACCTTGGCCACTGGGAAGTTGTGAAGAGACTCGGGGACCAGCACCCCAGAGCCTGTGTTGGTGGTCATTCAGCTCTTGGGACAAAGTGTGGGTGGGCCTGTGTCCTGGCTGCACAACCAAGTAAGATTTCCACATTCAGTGTCCAGGCCATGGCTGTGAAATTGGAATGTGATACTCATCCTGGAGACTGAAAACTCAAACCTCTCCGTAGGCCAGGAGGGAACGATCATCAGTGCTAACGCTGAGGAGGGCTGTGGCATGGCCAACAGAGTGACGCTCATGCTCTCATTTCCATTTGTCATCAGCACGTCCTGGGCCCTGCAGTTCTTCCCCATTTTAAAGGTGAAAAACCTGAGGCTCAGAAATGTCATGGGAGGCAGCTGGGTGCAAGCCTCCTGGCACACACTGTGGGAGTGCTGCAGGTCGAATAAGGAAGCCAGCAGCAGGCAACCTCTGCCCTACAGAAGGGCACAGAAGTGGGACTGGAAGGAAATGCTGGCTGTAGGCTGGGCTCAGCCCATCGACGTGTTGTGGCAGGTGAAGGGTCTGCATGTCTGCTCTCCAAGCTGCCTCGCTGCAGGTGCTGACTTTGGGAGGATTCTCCTTGGCTCGGCACAGGAGCTTTCCTGCTGAGCTTGGGGAGAGAGGTAGTAACGTCGCCTTCCACCTCATGGACTTCCCAGTTTAGAATGCTGCTTCCCATCCCACCCACATCACCCTCTGTTAGGTAAGCAGGAACAGAAATGCAATCCCTCATCTCAGCTCTGGAAACCGGGGTTAAGAGCGGGTGGAACTGCCTAGGGCACACAGCCAGGGCAGGCCCAAGCCAAGAATTGCACTGGGGGTGAGCAGGGCATGCCTTCCCTGGCTTAAGTTATGTGGCCTCTCACATAACTTAAGCCAGGGAAGTTATGTGGCCTCTCACATCATTTTACCACCCAGTCCTCTCCTGGAGAGCCGGGGGCATCTGAAGCCAGGGTCTCTGCCCGTTTTCTCTGCACTTGTGCCTGGGCTGGGTTGCTCTGAGCTGGGCCCTGGTGCGGAAGGTAAATAAGCAGCCCCATGACAAGCTGTGAGACCAGGCAGTGGTTTGGGCTTGACCCAGGCCCATGCCTCTCTCTTCTGCTCCCAGAGCCTCTGTGCCTGCAGCTCTCAAATGGGCTAAGGACACCCACCTCAAAGGATGGCTGAGAGGATTCCGCGTGGGCTGCTTGGCACAGTTAGCTCCAGCTCCACATGTTACCCCCGCCCATGGTGTAGTCACCTGGGCTCCACCACAGCATGCTGGTATGACACCACACGGGAGCGGCGTGGTCCCTGGCGTCCTTCCTCTGCCTCCCCCGGGCCCCTTCCATTCACACAGTGGAAATTCAGATAGCACAGTAGTGAGTGTCCCTCTTGCTCCTGACCTTCTAGCAGTTTCTTCCCCATCCTTCCAGGAATGATCTCCACAGATGCAGGTGCCCCTGGAAAGGGCTTTCCATTCACAGGTTCCCCTGAACTCACCCTGGCCCCAGAGAGGCTGTGCCCAGTCTGATCCTTGCCACAGAGCTGAGAGGACTGAGCCCTCAGCCCTTTGTGGGTGTGTACTTGGAGGCTGTGAGAGGGCCAAGCTGCCGCTGGGAATCTCACATATTCTGTTCCACAGCCGCCTCCTGGTGTCTGTTCCACGCCCTCCTATGTCAGGAGTGGAGGGGTGCTGGAAGGCCGTGCAGCATGCGGTTACCCATTTTGCAGATGACAGACTGTGGTGGGGGCTGGGTTTCCCTTAGCAGAGAGACAGTTGTCCAAGTCATGCCAAAGGCTTGAGGGCATGTCATAGCCAGCTTGAGTCCAGGCAGGAGCTGCAGCCAACAATCGGGACAGAGTTGGAGACGTTAGAAGTCTTCACTGATCTGGGGCTGGAAGAAGCCTGGAGGCAGCATGTCTGCTGCCATCAAGTCCAGGGAGGGCAGAAGCCCATGGAGCTCTGTGCTGAGTCGGGAAGGGGCTGGAGGGGTCACTTGTGGAGTGGTTAAGCCACCCAGAGATACCCATGAGCCCTGGGGTCAGGGAACAAAAGATGCGTGCAGGCAGGTGACTGACACTTGGGTGTGCGTGTACTTCTACATAGAGAAGGCTCCATGTTCTTGCATGTGCATGCGTCATTGATATGTATACATGGGTATGTGTCTGTACACATTTGTGCATGTGCATGTTTGTATGATTCTGTATGTATACACACAGATGTGTGTACCCATGTTTCTGGATGTATGTGCCCAGCCTGAGGTGGGGACGGGGTTCTGTGTGTGTACACACGTGTCTGTGTGGTTTTGTGCCTGTTCATGTGTGTGGTGTCTGTGTGTCTGAGTACACATTGTAGAGGGTCTGAGGGCTGTGTATGAGGCAACTATGTGGTTCTGTTGGACTCTGTGTGTTTTGTGTTAGGTGTGTCTATGTGTGTGTCTGGCCCACGCACTGGCCCAGGGCAGGACAGAGGGGCTTCCTGCCTGGTGCTGCTGGACTCTGCTGTGGTCACCACGGCCCTACGGCCTTAGTGTGGGGCACTGGTGGGGTTGATGTTGCTGCTCTCCTCAGGGTGGGATGGCATCGAGCAGGCTCATCCTCATGGCCCAGGCAGCCTGGGAAGGTGCCCACGGGATGTCCACCACTGGGGCCCCACCAGCATCAGGCTGTGATGGGCTCAGGTCTTCTCTATAGATAGCAGTGGCTAGATGTCTGTGGCTGGGGCCTGTGCCTGAGGTCAGAAGTCCGTTTATGGAAGAGGCTGGGGGTCAGTCTGTTGCTGGGATTGGGGAGGGATCACAGTGACTGGGTTCAAGAGTCAGAATGTGGCTACTGCCACAGGTAAGGGTCAGTCTGTGGCTGCAGTTGGAGATTAGTCTGTATGGTACAGAAGACAGGTTAGACCTCAGCCACACCACTGTTCCCAGCCTCTTGGTGGCTCCCTGGTCCAGAGATAGGTTTGAGCCCTGGACACAAGGGGCAGGGGCAAGAAGGCACCCACGGGCCCTGCTACCAAGTAGGCCCGTGCCCAGCTGTTCCCATGGCCACAGCAGAGAACCCCAGCCAAACCAATGTGTCCAGAGTGTGTGGCTTCATTATAGCTGGAAACCAAGGGTGCACAGGACTGTGCTAGGGCGAGAAGGGGCAGTGCTTCCCAAGTGAGGCTAAGAGAAGACCCCTGCCTGCCTCACGGTGCCTCTCCTAGGCACCCTCCGGTGCCCAGCCCTGTGGCTCTAGAACCCTCCTTCCCTCTCCTCCTACCCTTTCTTCTTCCCCACCCCTTCCTCTGCTCTCATCCTCCCTACCCCCGAGTCTGTCTCCCTTTGCAGCTGCCCAGTCCTCTCTTCCTGCCCCCAGCCTGGGCCCTTTGAACCCCAGGGCCTTGCCTCCTTCAAGTTCAGCAGCTTTGACTTCACTTAGACACTGGTGCCATGGAAGGAAGATGAATAACCCTTTGTCTCGATGCCCTAGGAGAAGGAGGCTTCGTGGAGGTGCAGTCACAGGCCTGCACGTGGGGGCCATCTTCCTGGAAAGCATGTCCAGTGAAGGGTCCACAGCGGGGGTCAAGTGGGGCTTAGACTTGGATTCTTCCCTGTCTGAGCCCAAAGCTGCACTGACCTTATCTGGTGGCCTCCTGCAGTCAAGTAGGGAAGGGTGGACAGACACACAGATGGCAGGAAAACTACAGACAGAAGAGATCAAAGGTCATTCAGATCAAAGGCAGGCAGAAAGCCTTGGTCTTGGCCCAGCACCAGCATTCTTGTGCAGACCCCAGCCCAGGGCAGAAACTGAGATGTGCTCCCTCCCGCCCCTTCCCCTGCACGGGTCAGCGGTGGAGGGGGCTGCAGATCAGCCTCCATCCTGGAATCTGGGGAGTGGGGACACTGAGGGGAACATAAACTATTTGAAAACGTTCCAAAAATATAAGAGAACTTGGATCTCTAGACTCCCGATGCTCCCCGCCCCCAGCAGCTAAAGTCTCAAGCTCTTTGCTTTCAAAGAAAAGCATTTTCTTGAGTGTTTTGCTCTCTGTTTCACATGGTAGCCCCAGCTTGCTCAGGGAGTGTTTGGCATTAGAGGGTTTTAATGGGGAGAAAGGGAACAGGGCTGTAGTTGGTGAACGACCATGCCAGCCCCATGCGGGCAGGGATGTCTGTTCTGTTCCCTGCTGTCCCACAGTGCCCTAAACAACGCCCGGAACATGGTGGGTTCCATAAATGTTTACAAAAGGAGAGATTTGTGGGCAGATTAGCTCAGTTGGGCTGGGAGACAAAACCGGATCCATGGGGCGGGAGGGCTGGCAGTTGCCGACCTGGATCAACATGCTCATAAAAAGGGGATATTGAGGCTGGGAAAGTAGGAAGGTGACTGGGGAGATGACTGCCTGCTGACTCAGGGCAGAGTTCCTGGTACAGTCACTAAAAATGGGGCCTCTTCAGCAGTTTTCTAAGCTACTACATTGGCATGAAGGGCATTAACGGGTTGGAGCAGGCACAGTGGAGGCTGAGGAGGGGCAGGAGGGTGGCTTCTTCCTAAGGCATTTGCTCTCCCACCAGAACTGCTAGCATGAATGGCAGATCCCAGCAGCCGCATCCATCCTTCTTGAAAGTTGCTCAGGCAAAATATGTCAGCAAATCCTGCTAGCCCTGCCTCATCATTGCCCACCTGGACTAGTGAAGGATGCAGGCTTCCCTGCTCCTGGCCTGGCTCTGCATCTGCTCTCTCCAAAGGGAGAGACCGACCACCCAAGGGAGTGCATGTCCCACTCCTGCTCACAACACTACAGAGCACCTCATCTCATTCAAAAAGCCAGAGTCCTTACAGTGGTGTGCAAGCCCCTGTAGGTGTGGCCCCTGTCCCCTCTCTGCCCCCATCCCTTCCCACTCACTCCCCTGGAGCCACGCTAGCCTCTTGGCGTTCCTTGAAAATCCCAGCCTGGCCGCTGTCTCAGGGCCTTTGCACTTGTTCTTCCTTCTGCCTGCAGAGACTTCCTCCAGATAGCCGCATGCCTCACTGCCTTAGTCTGCCAAGTCTGTTCTCAGGCCGAGCGCAGTGGCTCTCGCCTGTAATCCCAGCACTTTAGGACCTATCCAAGGTGGGTGGATCACCTGAAGTCAGGAGTCTGAGACCAGCCTGGCCAACATGGTGAAACCCCATCTCTACTAAAAATACAAAAATTAGCTGGGCATGGTGGCAGGTGCCTGTGATCCCAGCTACTTGGGAGGCTAAGGCAAGAGAAGCCCTTGAACCCAGGAGGCAGAGGTTGCAATGAGCTGAGATCATACCATTGCACTCCAGCCTGGGCAACAAAAGTGAAACTCTGTCTTAAAAAAAAACAAACAAAAAAAAAAAAACCTGTTCTCAAATGCTCTTAAGTATGAACTTTGACCACTTGGCTTAGAAACACAGCCTCTGCGGATGCTCCCATCCCCTTCCCTGGCTTTATTTTTCCATAGCATGCTTCACCTAATGGAACATATGACATCATTTACTTATTCACTCTGCTTCTTGTCTGTCGAGACTAGGATGAAAGCTTTGTCTCATTCCTTGCTCTGAATCCACCACACAGAATGGAGCCTGGCACCTAGTAGATGCTCAGTAAATATGTACCAAGCTGATGGAGGCATACTTCTGCCACCTTCATGTTGTGTGACTGGAGGCAAGTGCATTTCCTGGACCTCAGTGACCCAGTCTGAAATGATGAGACTTACTGATGGAGTCAGGAGATACATAGAGATTTGAAGTTGCTGCCCCACTACTCAATAAACAGGTGTGGAATAGATGTTAAAACCTGGTCCATATCTGACCTCAGGCCTGCAGGCTCCCAGCAGGACCAGACCAGGGCCGAGCTCAAATGTGACTTGTGGGTCTCAGTGTACCAGCCTGGCCTGGTGGGCCTCCCTGTCCCTTGTTTCCACCTGGGTGTCCCCTGGCTAGCTCTGGTGGCCTATCGGCAAGCCTTGTCCTTGACTGGCTCCATTGTCTGCATTCCCCAGGCCCCTGCTTGGAGGCCTCAGCCCTCTGCCCACCCTGCCTCTCTGGTCAGCAGCTCCTATAGCTCTGGAATGGCGTCTGGACACACTTGCATGAAAGCAGCTATTGAGATAGTGCTTGACAAACAGAAGGGCTGACCTGTCCAGACCCAGGTTCTCCAGAACACAGCCACACCTCGCCAGGAAAGACTGGGCCCTTTAAAACCTGTGAGTGCCCCTACCATCCCAGCGAGGGAGGAGCTCATCTCCCCTGGGGGAGACTCTCTTGGTGAAAGGCGAAGTCAGAACCTAGGGAGCAGGAAGCCTGCCAGCCAGGCAGCCTCCTCTTCTGGTGTTCCAGCAACATTTATAGGGGCTGGGTGCTGGCACCATGATCCCATGGAATCCTGCCAGTAGGGTCTGATGGAGTAAGCCAGGCGTTGGGGTTCGTGCGCACTTAGGTCTGAATTGTGAGATTGCACTTCATTTGATCCATATTAAGCTGCTGCATTACCACATGCCATGCACTGTGCTTGATGGAGGTGAGCAAGGCATCTTGAAATTTTGAGTCAGATGGGATCCAGTTGTGCTGCTGTGTGGTCTTGGCCAGTTCTTTGCAGACTCTGAGCCTGGGTTTCTCCTCTAGCAGATGGTCAGATCCTGACTTTGGGGTGCTGTCTTGTGATTCTCCATGATAACCCTTATGGAAAGGCCCTGGCCAGCTCGGGATTGCCATCACTCTTTGATAGATGTGAATGGCAGCTCTCCTGAATCAAGACCCCTCCGCCCCACTACTCCAGGAGCCCCAGGGAGTCCTTGGAGCTGGGGAACAAAAGGTCCCTGGAACAAATGATAGGCTCTGCTCTTTTTTGAGACAAGCCACCCACCACCATTCCATCCCTCTACACCCATCCCCAGAATCTGGAATCTGTGAAGGGTACTCACGGAGCCACCTCAGTGAGTCATGGGACGTGTCCTGGCCCTGATTTTCTCCATCCCCTACCCCAACCTCCCACTCCCATTTTCTCCAAGGGGACTGTCGGCTAAAAGAAGAGAAACCCTGGGCTTGGTCAGGCTTACAGGAGGAGGGCTTGGTTTAACCTCATTCTTCCATGCATTCACTCATTCATTCAACAAGTGCTTATGGAATGTGTACCAGGAACCATTCCAAGTACGGAGGATATACCAAGGAGCAAACAGACAAAAATACCTACCAGATACATAAATATGTAAATTACACAGTGTATTAGAAGGTGGGGAACAGCATTCCAGGCAGAGGGAGCAACAAGTACAAAGGCCCTAAGGTGAGAGTGTGCCTGGTGAATTCAGGAATGGCAAGGGGCAATGTGGTGAGTGGGGCAACAGGCTGGGACTGAGGTCAGGAGATGGTAGGGGCCTAACTGTATCGGCTGGCACCAACCACCTGGGGGACTTTCTCCTTACCACTCAGAAACTGGGGAGGGAAGACATTCTCTCCCCTCCAAGAGAAGGGAGCCCACAGACTGCCCTCACACCGTCAAGTCCCTCTGCCAGTCTTGGCCTCGTGGGTGGCTGCATAGAGGAGGTGGCTAAATCAGGATATGACAAGGACAGTCTGCGGCTGAGGGCAAAGATCTGGGGATGGTGGTGGTGGGGTGTCAAATTGATGACCAGGTTGGTGATCCCCAGTGGGGATCTGGGCTTTTCCATTGCCCCCTTAATGGTATACTCAATGGGCATCTCCTGGTTCACCCAGCAGCCTCAGGACCGAGTGACACTTGTTCCCAAGAAAGATACTGAAGACAGAGACTAAGCAGCCTGATATTTTAAATATGGAGAGTCCAGAGCAGAGCAGGGGCTGCCCAGTACCTAAGGGATTCATTTCTGGTGGTGAGGCCTGCTACCAGGCTTCAGGGGGTGCCAGAAAAAAAGGTGCCTGAGGCCCACCTGGCACATATTGATGGGCAGGGTTGGGTGTAGGATGTATAGAGACTTTCGTATGGGCAGGGCGGGGGGGTTTAGTAGGTAGAGAGGGGAGCAGCACTGAGCAGCAAAACCCAAGTGTGACAGAGGTGGTCGGTAGCTCCTTCCAGAGCAGAGAGGGGCCTGAGCAGGAGGAAGTGGAGTTGGCTGAGGAGAATGAGACAGACTTACTGGCCAGCGGGAGAAAGTGGTGGGACCAGCCTGGGCTGACACATCTGTGTGATCCCTGGTGCAGTATAAATCCGGTAGATGGATAGACACGTGGATGGATAGAAAGGTGGGTGGATGCAGCGACGGATGGATGGATGGATGGATGAATGAATGAATGAATGCGTGGGCGGTGAGCTGCTGACAGAGGGGCGGGCCAGCTGAGCGCTCAATCACAGCCTCGGGGCTTGGCGCCGCCAGCTGCACCGAGAACACCCCTCACCGCAGCCCTGCCCTAGGGCGCATAATTACGTGCCCCCAGGGCTCTGGAGCGGCTGCTGGGACTACAGTTGAAGAAAGGCCCATGCCGCCACCACCACCGTCAGGCTGCACGCGCCGGCCTTGAGCGCGCTCCCCTCGGCCACCCGTGACCTAGAGTCGCCGTGGTCTGGCCCCAAGGTCCCCGGTCCCACTCTTCTTTGTCTCGGCCTAGTTCTTGGCTGTCTCTGGGCCACGACCCACCTCTCCCGCGGTCTTTGCCTTGTGCTTCTGTGCTGCCCCAATATCATCTGAGTCTCAGTTCTCACTGCCAGCTGGGGAGGGTCCCCAAACCCTGTGCCTCTAGGACCGCGGGGCGGGCAAGTGGCAGGATCTCCAAGCTGCGTCTCTGATGCGGTGAGGGGAGGCACGGGATGAAGGCCCCCTTCTTCTCCACCTTCTCTCTATGCCCCACCGCTACTACCGGCTGCGCTGCGACCCCGTGCTGCCTGTTCGCGCCTTAAGCGGCTCTTCTGCAGCTATCCCCGACGCCAGGAGGAGTAACCACCGCCCGCCAGGCTTCAGACCCCACGCAGATCCAGCCACACACCCAACCGCCTGCAGATACTCAACTGCAGCCCTTTAGCCAACCCAGAGCCCCGCACAGGCTCACTGCCCCTACATCCACAAGCCCACTCGCAAACAGGCCCACACGGCCATACAGTGGCCCTCCGGATGTTCAGCCCCACGCAGGCACAATCCCATATACACACCACCTCACACAGGCACAATCCCACCCACGCAGTACCTCACGCAGTCACACAACCCCTCTATAAACAATCGCACAGACACACAACCCCACGCAGTGCCGCATCATTCAGTCCCGCGGAGACCCAGAAACACATTCACAAGCTTGTATCCAGACCCCCGCAAGCCCCGTGACATTCACTCGTAGGACAGACCAGAAATATACAGCCACATAGATATACACACGGACCTAAACGCACAGCCAAGACCTCACCCGCAGGCTCGTAAGTCACTAGAAAAATATCAAAGCGTTCCCTCCCTCCCCTCCTCTATCTTTGACATACACACGCCCGCGCGCGCGCGTGTACGCGCACTCTCACACTCACACCCCCAGTCCCTTTGCGCCTCTGAGCCTCGCAGCCAGTGACCCCAAGCCCCCGCGGTGAGAGTCACCGGAGCGTCTCCCGGGCGCCCCCTCCTCTTGCTCCCTTCCAGAGCTCATCACTCCCCCCGCCCCCCCACCACCCGCACGCTACCTCCTTCCCTGCCCCCTCCTCCTCCTCCCTTCCCCCGCGTCTGGGGCGCGGGCTGCGTGCAGCCAAGCCCCCTCGTCGCGCGCCCCTCCCCGCGCGCGCCCCGCGCCCGCATCGCATCGAGCTTACCGAGTGGATGCGGCCACGGGGCCGTCTCTAATTACCTCCTGTCCCCCAGCGGCCTGTGAATAATGGCTACTGAGGGCGCTTGCTGGGGCTGCTAAGAAGGAAACGCGGGGCGTGAGAGGCGCGGCGCGCGCGGGAGCGCGAGGGAGAGGAGCGAGCCCGGGGCCGCTGCGAGCGGCTGGCAAGAGAAAGGAATCGTGCGAGCGCTCACATTTTTTTCTCCCAAGGATCTCGTCTGGCCACCGCTTTCTGGAAGAGGCGAAGGGGAGAGCGTGTGCGAGAGGAGGAGAGAGACGGCGGGGGAAAGGGAGACGGCGAGACGCGCAGCGCCGGCGCCCGGGAGACCCAGGAGGAGCCCGTAGGTATTGTTGGCGGCGTAGCTTTGTGTCTTCGGCGGGCCGCTGTGGGCGCCAGGGCTCCCCGAGCCCCCAGCCCGCTGCCGCGCGCAGACCTACCCGGAGCCCGGGGCTGCAGGCGTGGGTCGCCGCCCGCCGCAGACACCCCTCCCTCGGCGCCGGGATCTTGGCTGGAGTTGCGGATTTGCCTGTTTGGGGGTTTTCCACGCTGGTTGAGGGACTAGGTCTCAGGAGAAGGAATTTCTTTCTTTTTTTTTTTTTTTTTTTTTTTTTTGGTCGCTTTTGGCCGCAGTTTGCTTGTGCTGGGGATTCCCCCCTCCCCTTTCCTCCACAAAGCATTGGTGAACGGTCTTGGCGACTGTGGTATTGGCGGAAGGCATGGGGCTGAGATGGCGGGGCTGTTGGCCGCAGATGGGGAGGCTAGAGATGCCAGAGAAGGAAGGAGTTCTTTTCAAGTTCGCAATCTGCGCCCCGAAGCTGGTCGGACTGGGGAGGGCGATCCGCGCGCTGGATCCTGCTCTGGGCAACCGGTGGGAAACTTCCCGGGAGCGAGGCCTCCCTGGGGACTCAGCGCCCCCAACGCCTCTGGGCTCTTCCTTCGGCCCCCGCCGCCCGCCTGCACTTAAGGTCGCGCTCTCCCCACCCCCGCCTTCCTCCCTTCCCTGGCGGCTTCCGGATCTGGACGGAGCTGCAGGAGCGGCTTCAAACACTTCCCTTGGAGACCCCTCCCCACTCCTCCCACAAGAGCCTGCCTGGTGGCCCCCCTGCCCTGCATCCCAGTCTCACGAGCGGTCGAGTGGCCAGGCCGACAATGAAATCTCGCACTTATGCCGCGGGGGAGTGGGGTGGGGAGGGGGGTCCTTCCTGGGGCTGCTGACCCTGGGCCTCGGGTAGGGGGAGGGAGGGGGCTCCCGGGGGAGGGGCTTGTTTGGGTTAGAGATGTCTACTTGGGATGGCGCCGGGGCAGGGAGGGGGCTGGGGGGTGTGCGCGGCCCTGGCGAGAGGCTTGGGTTCACGGCTGGGGGTCTTGGATGGCAGCCTCTCTTGTGCGTGGCGTTTGGCTGGTGACTTCAGGCACGTCGAGGGCCCTTCTAACCTCAGCCTCCTCCCCTCCGGTACAATGCGGGCTGAAAGAGGTGATCCCGAGGGTGCTGTGCTGGTGTGACGAAGTGTTTGTCTCCTGCGATCCTCAGCAGACACTGCTCCGGTGACCCGGAGATCCGGATGCCTCGCCCCCTCCCTCAGGGCCGGGGGGAGGGGAGGATGAAGGGGAGGAGAGTGGTGGGAACTTCTCCTTTTCCCACTGCGGCCATGGGAAGGGAATGCTAGCCCAGAAAATTTCTGGGGACTGCAGTTCTGAGGCAGGGGCTCAATTCAAGGGGTGACCGCCAGAGATCAGAGGCCCGAGATTATTTTGCTCCATCCGGGGATGCAGAGGAGGGGGAGACGTGGAAAAGCGAAGGGCTAGCTGGACTGGCGGTTGGGGGCTGGAGAGCCCGTGGAAATCAGCTTTAATTGGATTCCCAGGCAAGCAGCCAGGCGATCAAGGTGCCCCCTCCCCTTTTGCTTCCTGGGATGGAGAGCCAGGTCCGGAGACGCCAAGCTGGCTGCCCAGGCAGGTGAAGACAATTCCTCTCCCTTGAAGAGAGGATTCCTGGGGGAGAGGGGAGGCACCTTTTGGGGTTGGGGGGGTGGCTAGATTGTTTTCAGGCTGTTCTGTCTCTTGGTCCAGGAATAGAAAGAGTTAACCCTCCCCCAGAAATCTGTCAGCCCCAACACAGCAGGGACACATTGTTGGACCCTCTGACAGGCTAAAAGCCTGACACTGGCTGACTGGAGCAAGCAGATTCTAGACCCTGTACTCCACCTTCAAAGCCAACAGGACTGGGCTGGGTGGTGCCTTGTTCAGGGACCTTGTGGGAAGCGGAAATCAGAGCCCAGAGAGGGTCGGGCAGCAAGGCAGTGGCCTTGTGGCCCGGAGGGAAGAGAGGTTACGAGCCAGGGCAATAGGGAACTGGAAGGGAAGTCACCATGGGTCTGGGGTAGAGGGAAGGGAGGGACTCTTCTACCCTTTGCCCAGGTTGGGGTTGTGGGGGGCCTCCTGAGCAAGCCTTTGCCCTGCTCCCTGCACCCACCCAGCTGCAGGCCTGGCCATTAAGGGTGGATGTCTGACCCATAGGTTGGACTGTGAGACCCTAGCAGCTGAGGGAGGCCTGGGTGAGGCTCTGGGAGGCAGGATTGAAACCAGTAGGGATTGACTGCTGCTCATGCCCATGGCACAAGTCCCTTAGTGGAGAGTTATTTGTAGGGCTGCCTTCCCTTCCCCAGACCATGAGTTTCCATTTTTAAGAAGCTTTTTCTTCCTAGCTTCCTTAGAGCCCCCAGGGCCTGGCACACAGCAGACACGCACAGTGTCCTGTGTTTGTCCAGCCAAACACAGGAGTGAATGAATCAGTAATGAATGAATGAAAAGGGAAAGTTTCTCAATTGGAAGCATCTAGCCCTTGTTGGTTTTTTTAAAAAAACCTTTATGAAATATATATTGTAAAATAGCATTCATAGAAAAGGTGAAAAAGAAAAAAGGAAAACAAACAAGGTTATTGACAGTCTTAGCGGGCTCTGACAGTGTTAGTATTTTCATGCAGTTCTTCCCAGTTCTTTTGACTGTGGTTGGTTTGTTTTTTAAAGACTTTGTCGTCATTCTCTATATTCAGATGTATATCCTGCTTGCTTTGCCGGCATAATGTGAGCCTTTTCCTGTTTTGTAACCGATGCTTCATAAACACCATGGTTAATGTCTTCAGGCTTTTCCAATCAAGTGGATGTACCATAATTTACTTAATATTCTCCTTTTGTCCAATATTCTGGATGTTCCTGATGAACAATGTAGTGCATATATTTTGTATAGAGAGCTTTTCTTGATATTTAAAATGATTTGCTCAAGATGCCGCTGCTGATGCCGAAGGCTCCGACTACATGCAGTGGGAGAAACGGCCTCTCTAGTTTTCTCTGGATAAGTGGGACACTATTTTTCCTTTCCCACAATCTAGAACCTTCCACCAGAGCCAAAAAGAGCCTTGGCAATGTCTGACCTCCCTCCTTTGACAGAAGAGGTAGCCAGAGTCCAGAGAGGGGAAGCGAGTCCCAAGGTCACACAGCAGTCGCTGGGCTGTGCAGCTGCAGCCAAGACCCAGCTACTGATTTGCCATGTTGGTTTTCGCATCTGAGAAGATTCCTGAGGTCTTTATGGCTGGCCCTGCCCATTTTACAGATGGAGGTACTGAGACCCCAAGCTTACCCCAGACAGGCTTCTTGGCCCTCTTGGACCACTGCCCACTGGACATGTTCACAGGATCTGGCAGCTACAGGCTGCCTGTTGCCCACCACCCCAACTACCCCCCACCATAGCTCCCCTTCCTCTTTGTCCACCCATGCTCCAGACGAAAAGCTGAGGATCCAAAGCAGGTGCAGTGAGAGGGTGGGACTGCAGGTCTCAAGGGGCCCTGGTGGTTGTGCCCCTGCCCCATGCCTCAGAGACCTAGCCTTGGATCTGTTCAGGAGCAGAGGCAGGTGTTGGCACAGATATGTGGTAGGAAGGAGTGGTGTGGGGGATAGGTACCCCTTAAACTCTCTGTCTGGCCTGAGATTCACTCCAGGAGACCCCTGGGGGAGGAGGAAAGGAGAGAGGGAAGAAAGAGTGGAAGCAGAGATGGTAGGAGAGAAAGCAATCGATTAGAAAAGCGGGAAGGGAGTTGGAAGGAAGAAAATGGGGGGAGGAATAAAGGAGGAAAAGAGAAGGATTTATGTAAAATGAAGAAAGAAGAGAGAAAGCCCCTTCATCCCCTTGATGGCCTCATGGGGTACCCAGGGAAGTGGCTGGGTGGCATCAGTCCCAGTGGGGGTGTCGGGCTGGCCATCCAGGTGGGCAGTGGGACAGCTGTTTGGGGGCCAGAGGTGGGAAGCTCTGGCCAGGTGGATGTCAAGGAGGCAGGGCCTCTGACAATATTAGTATTTTCACCACCTGGGGTGGTGGCTTCTCTGTTCACTAGGTCCCTCATGGGGCAGGTGGCAGGCACCCCAGGGGAAGACTTAGGGATGCTTGTGGGGGGCAGGCCAATTATGGCTCTGACACCCCATCAGAGGACAGGGCCTTTTTGCCCCTCCCCTGCAGCACACCAACCATCCAGGTAGAGAGAAATTCACCATGAGTATAGGCATTTGGACATTTCTGCAGTGTGTCTCTGTGCTTGGATGCGTCCCCATGGGCATGTGCATCTGTATGTCCAGGTTTATGTGTGTGGCGTGCCTGTGAGTGCCTCTGTTTTTGTGGTGCGTCTGTATATGTGTGCACATCTGTGTGCCTCTGATCCTGTTTGTGTATTTCTTAAGGGGTTTGTGTGCCTTCCAGCTTGGGCATGTGTTGTGCATGCATGCCTCTGTGTTTGTGTTCCTGTGTATGTACCCTCTGTAGTGTCAGTCTCTGATCCCATTTGTGCATTTCTGGGGGGAGGGGAGGGTGCTCCCCAGCTCAGGCATGTGTGTGCGCGCATGTGCATGTGTGTGCATGTGGTTTTTTCCTAATGGCCCCAGGAGGGATCCAGGCATCAGGCTTTTGTGCTGCTTCAAGGTTGTGGCTGGGTGGGTGAAGAGGGGGAAGGCCTTCAGCAGGGAGGGGTGGGGTTGAGGGAGGCAAAAGAAAATCTTAAAAGACCGTCTTTCCTCTGGTCTCCAAGGAGATCAGCCTGTGAAATGATCCGCACGTTAATTAAAAACGATTATATCCTGATTGAGCCATTCCTGCTCACATCCCCCAGCCAGGGAAAGGAAGAGGCTGAGAGCAGAGAATGCAAAATGGGGTAGGGTCCAATGGCAGGGCACAGCCGTTGGAGCCACAGCCCACAGAGGGGAGCACAGGCAGGGGACATCAAGTGGCAAGGTGTTTAGGGGCAATGCCCGAGTCAGGTTTGAGCTTCTCCTTTGAATTTTAGAGACTCTCTTTCGGCGGTGGTCCCTGAGATCCCAGGAGTGGGTGGCAGCCCCCAGCGCTGTGGATCCCCACTCATATGCCAGGCACTGAGCTGCCTGTTTGCACAGATCCTGCAAGTCAGCATTTGTGGTTCCAGTTTTACAGAGAAGTGACAGGCTTGAGGTCATGCAGCCAGGAGTCGAGAACCCCAGATTGGACCCAGTCCTTTGACCCTGAGGCCTAGATGCCCTTCATAGCTCCCTGCTGCCCCCAGATTCCCACCATGAGCCCCTGTGTCTGCAGGACCCCTGGGAAGCTGGGGCCAACAATGACAAGACCTTCTTCTCTGTGGCACCCCTGAGGTGGTTCCTTTCTGAGGCCCAAGCAGCGCGGGGCTGAGGGGCTGTGATGTCCATTCATGTGGGGAGCTGCGTGACTCACAGGAGCAGCCTGGTCTGACTCAGGTCACCTTTGTCAAACTGGGCAGTGCCTGCCTCTCTCCACCTTGCTCCTGCCCCACTTGGCTCATGGTTCCACAGCAGATCAGCCACAGGTGCCCCGTGAGGCTCAGACACTGTATCCACACTGCTGGGTACCTGTGCCATTCCTTTTCTGGAGTCTGGGCCTGGTCACGTTGGGCCTTGCCTGGTTATCTGTCTGCTGTAAGCCTGTTAAGGACTATAGTAGAAAGGAGTCGTAATAACACTAAACCAGGCGACCCTCCGCCTCCACCCCAGCATCAGGTGTTGCGGGGTTCAGGAGCCTTTGTGGGACCTGCCTATGCCATACCTCTGCTCACTCCCACCTGCGGTGTGCCTCCTCTGCTCCCTGAGCTCATCCTCTCTAGAGGAGGAGACACACTGTGGCTTGGCCACACACAGAAGCAAGGGAGATTGCTGGCCATGAGCAGGGGCTTTTTCCACTTCTTTGAGCCTTAGTTTCCCCTTTGTGTAATGGGGACCATAGCTTTTCCGGAGAGGAATGACGAAAGTAAGGAAAACCAGGTCAAGTTTGTTCAAGTGCCTGGCAGCCCCAGAATGCACACAGGGGCTCATTTGTGCATTTGTGCACCTGTCTGTCCATTCCGGGCATTGGTGTGTTGCCACAGCAGAGGCTTTGGGTTTGCTGGCTTCTGGGGAGGGACACAACACTGTCACATTTCAGTGCTTTCTAGGAGACTGTCTGGGGCTCAGGGGACTGTCATCTCAGTATGAGCCTCTAGGGGGCAAAGATGCTCATTGGACCCACCTGAGGCTCTGTTATCAAAGGTAGAGGGGGAAAAGGGAGAGATGTTTCTGCGGGGGTAGGTCCTAGTGTGATTTGCTGAACCTGGTCCCACATCTTATGGGGAGCCAGAAACAGTATCATGAGGGATCAGAGGGGCGGCAGAACAGGAAGTCAGCATCCACCTGGTCCCCAAGGCAGAATGAGGAGAGAGGCAGGCAAATGTTCACTCATTCCACAAAAAGCCCTTTGCGCTGAAGCAGCAAAGAGACCCTGCCTTCCCCGGGTCATCCCTGCAAGATGCCACCTCTCAGAAGCAATTTTTTTGATGTTGGTATCTGCCTTCCTGCCAAATATCCCCTTCCTGCCCTTCCCAGGGCCTGAAATGCTTCTGTTAGTCACCACTGAGGTCAGAGCACTGAAGGCCTTGCTTAAAATGCAAATGTGTTACCTTGGAGGAGTGATCAGAAAATGAACTCATGTTTGCAAAATGCAGGGGTCACCCCCACCTCTAGGCCCTGCAGGGCCAGGCAGGCAGCACCAATGAGGATATGGTGGCTGCGTGGCCCTTGTGGGACACGGTAGCTCAGCTCTGCCACAGGCGGCCCACGGGGATGCAGTCCCCAGCACCTGCCGTCCACTGCCTGAGGAACAGGATTCAGATGTTACATGATACTTCCTGGTCTGTATGTGTAGTCACCTAATTCAGCAGCACCCCTACGACCAGATTCAGACCCAGGGCCACTAGTGTGCAGCCTCCTGGCTTCATTGCTGTTACCCAGTGGTCACTGTGACCATCCTGAAGTACAAGTGGGGCAGGGATGGCAAAGCTGGGGCTCCCAGCGGGGAGCTCCCCAACAGGGCTGGGGATCCTATGAGGTGCTGTCACCAGACTGGGGGACCGAGGCACAGGATGAGACTTTGCTGGCCCAAGACGGTAGGCTGGAGCAGGCCTTTCCGAGGGCAGCACAGGGCAGAGAGGCAGAGAAGCTTTGCCAGTGTCACTCTGCTCTGATGCCCGAGCCACAGGAGCCTTGTTCTGGGCCCACTCACAGCCTGGGATCTTGGGCTAGACTCCTTGAGTAGCTGAGATAGCCCCCCTTTTTTTGTGATGAGATGGAGTCTCACTTTGTTGCCAGGCTGGAGTGCAGTGGGGCCATCTCGGCTCACTGCAACCTCCACCTCTCAGGTTCAAGCTATTCTTCTGCCTCAGCCTCCTGAGTAGCAGGGACTACAGGCGTGCACCACCATGCCCAGCTAATTTTTGTATTTTTAGTAGAGACGGGGTTTCACCGTGTTAGCCAGGATGGTCTCGATCTCCTGACCCCATGATCGCCTGCCTTGGCCTCCCAAATTGCTGGAATTACAGGTGTGAGCCACTGTACCCAGCCTGAGAGCCCTTTCTTGACTGCAGGGCAGGCGATGCTCAAGGAGGCAGGTTCTGCAGGGCCCTGAGAACTGCCAGGGCGCCAGGCATGGTGCCAGTCTGGTGTGCTTCTCACATCCACCCAGCCCTCTGGGAGCAGAGGGGCCACACACAGGGTGTCGGGACCAGCCTGAACCAGGTGAGCCTGACCCTGCCCTTGGGGCCCCAGTGGCCAGGCGCATCCTCCTACACATCTGATTCAGGCCTCGTTTACAGGTTGTGTTTCATTTCCTTCAGTCCTTCTGCAGTATCTGCTGATGGCCCCAAGGATCTGGCTGAGATGCCCTGGCCAAGGCACCCAAAGGGACTGGGGCCAGGTCTCCAAGGGGAAACATCTTGCTGCAGAAGGAAGCGTATTAGCTGCAGGACACAGCATGTCAGAGGCCTGGGGGTGTGAGTGGTGAGCAGATGGAAGTAGGGAGGCGGAGGCAGCACCTGAGGCCAAATGGGAGACTGGGTCTTGACTGCTTGGAGGGTTTTATCTTGAAAGCAGCAGGAAAAGACGGGTGCTGTGGGCACTGAACACGGCTGGAGCAGCCTCGGCAGTGGGAACACACAGGGACAATGAGGAGAGGCTCAAGAGAAGCAAAAGAGGCCGGGTGCGGTGGCTCAAGCCGGTAATCCCAGCACTTTGGGAGGCCAAGGCGGGTGGATCATGAGATCAAGAGATCGAGACCATCCGGGTCAACATGGTGAAACCCCGTCTCTACTTAAAAAAAATACAAAAAATTAGCTGGGCATGGTGGCACGTGCCTGTAATCCCAGCTACTCGGGAGGCTGAGGCAGGAGAATTGCCTGAACCCAGGAGGCAGAGGTTGCGGTGAGCCGAGATCCCGCCGTTGCACTCCAGCCTGGGTAACGAGCGAAACTCCGTCTCAAGAAAAACATAAAAAGAGAGAAGCAAAAGAGAACCCGGGTGGGGTCTCAGTTTCCTCCCTGAGAACTCCTGAGTCCTCTGATTCTAACTGGTAGGGTGTGGGCTGGATGAGAGCAGCCTCCCTCCTCCTGGAGCTGCTGTGCAGGCCAGGAATGCTGGTCTAGAGGGAAGTGGGGACCTGACCATCTCCCCAAGCTCTTGCCTAAGCCCAGAGCAGCTCGGCCTAGCCCTGCATCCCCTGTGAGCTGAGCGCTGGGAGGGACTGTTCAGTCTCGGCTGGAGAAGTAGGTGATGGTCCTGGAGGACTGATAATTAAAGCTCAGCAAATTCTAATTCCCTGAAAGTAAAGCTCAGCATGGAGAGGGAGGAACAGCACCCAGAGCCTTTGTGCAGCCTGGAGGAGGATCACTGGGGGACGTGGCGGGGGTAATAAGAATGTTCATCAGGAGGAAGTACTGAACTACCTTGTTCCAAGCTTCCTCTTGGTGAGGCCTCCTAGATGCCCAGCCCTGGCACTTTGTTGTGTCCAGTCTTCAGACCCTCCTTGCCAGTGAAAGGTTGCTGCTATCCCCATTTTACAGATGGAGAAACTAAGGCTTGGAAAGTTCTGGCAGCTGTGGTTCAAAGCCCATGGCTGTAAGAAGCGAGCCTGCGGCTGAACCCAGGGCTGTGTTGGGAGCATTGGTCTCCTTACTGAGAAGAAGGCACTGTTTAGCTCAGACAAAGGCTGTCTGATGACAGAGTCCTGGGAAGGCCACGGGCTTAAGGGGGTAACAGGTTGGAGCAGGGAAGACCTTCTTAATACCCCTCAGGACACTCCCTGTGTTGGTGGCCTTCTGTCTGGGGGAAGGGGATGGGATCATGGGTCACACGGTGGTGACTGGATCTGCCATTCACTTAGTCACCTGTTGTGTGATGCCAGGCAAGTGATGTCCTTCCCCGGGCATCTCCTAGGGTTTGCAGCCTTTGCAGAGTGATTAGCTGAGGGCGACTACCCTTTAAGGATCTCTTCCTCCCTCATTCATCCTACAGGTCCCAACTGCACCTGTTCTCACACCAGGGGCCCCAGGCACACTCCTCTCATCACCTGCTGGAGCTGGGCTCTATTATCCCCATTTGACAGAAGAGAACACCAAAGCTCAGAGGCTACTGCTACCCGGCGGCCAGCCGTCTCCTCGCCAGTTAAACCTGCTTCGTGCAGTCCTGCTGCCCAGCCGTTGCTCCTGCCTGCCCCCTCGGCCCTGCCTGGAATACCCTCACTCTCCCATGCGCCAGACAGACCCTGTTCCCTCCTCTGCCATCTCTTCCATGGAGACACCAGAGCTTAAGCACATGGCCAGAAGTTGTTCTCTGGCGATGCCCCCAGGTGGGTGCTGTTTGGCCAGCCCAGGGTTTTAAAAATAACATTGGATTTCAAATAAAAATTCTACGTTTTGCTTCCCCGAAAAAAAAAATCAGGTGGGCATTGCAGGGCCACACACCCACAGGGCACTATCGGCAGAGCTGCCATGGGGCTGCCACCTTCTGAGTCACCTGGTTCCCTGCAGTTCCCATTCCTGTGCCAGCTGGGCCCCAGCATTCAGTGGAGCTTGCCACCCTGCTCAGACCTGGGTTCCCATCCTGGCATCCTGACTTTCCCTGATCTGAGGCAGATTACATCTCTGAAGCTCATCTAGTAAATGTCAGAACTGAGAAACCGATTCCAAACTGGGTCTTGGTGTTTTCTGAGAATTCTCCAGGCCAAAAAGAAAAAGAAGAGGTGCACCAGGTGTGGGCACTGTGTGGGGAAAGATAAGGAGGTGTGAAAGGATGCAGAACGCTTGGGGAATAATTCCATGTTCTCCTTGCCTGTTAAGTACTTGGTTGGCAAAGCCTGAATACTAAAACCAATCAGATTCTGCTTGTTCTATAAGATGATTCATTCATTCCAGGCATTCGGATGACCCTCACAGCATCCCTGATAGAGCACCACTGTGGGTGCTTTATTCTCATTTTTAGCAGATGAGAACACTGGTTCTCAGGGAAATGACATGGCATGCCCCAGGTCCCAGTAGGGGCAGGACCCTGACAAGGACTCCTACTCCTGACTCCCAGTCCAGTGCTCATTTCATCTAAGACACTGGAAAAATTGGCTCTTAGGTGGGCTTCTTTCTCCAGTGCATTTTTTAAAATGCTCCTTTAGTTAATATGCAGGAGGGATTTCCATGTTCTCGTACATAACCTTTTGCTGAAGCGACAATGTGCGATAAAAGGGTCCCAGGAGAGTCAGTGTAATTTGGGCTGTGAGGGACAGAGAATACCAATGCCGACGCCTCTGCAGAAGGCCTGGCTGCTCCTGGGGGCTGGGAGACCCGGGGCCCCCTCATCACCCAATGCAAAGCTCTGGCCATCTTGGGCCCTGGAACCACGTGGACATTCTGATTCCTGTTCCACTGTTTGGTTTATTTTTCTCACATTTTTGGGTGAGGCTCTTGGTTCCTAGAGGAGGTGGTCTAGACAGAAAATGAGCATCCAGGACAGGGGCAGGGATTGAGGAGGATGCATGAGGACAGACATTGAAGCCGAGTTTCTAGTCAAGCACCGGCTAGTTGGGGGGTGGCAGACAAAGGGGTCCACGTAAAGGGCAAACTGAAGGTCATGTTCAAGTGCTGTTCATGTCTGTCCTTAGCCCCCAAGGACCAAAAATGGGGCTTGGCATAGCAAGACCCTCTCTCTACAAAAAAAAAAATTTTTTTTTTTAATTTAGCCAGGCATGGTGGTGGGTACCTGTGGTCCCAGCTACTCCAGAAGCTGAGGTGGGAGGATCACCTGAGCCCGGGAGGTCAAGCAGCAGTGAGCCAAGATTGCACCACTGTACTCCAGCCTGGGTGACAGAGCGAGACCTTATCTAAAAAAAAAAAAAAAAAAAAAAAGGTGGGGTCCGGGAATAGTGGTTCATGCCTGTAATCCCAGCACTTTGAAAGGGTGAGGTGGGTGGATCATGAGGTCAGGAGTTCGAGACCAGCTTGGCCAACATAGTGAAACATCATCTCTACTAAAAATACAAAAAATTAGCCAGGCGTGGTGGTGCGCACCTGTAATTCCAGCTACTCGGGAGGCTGAGGCAGGAGAATTGCTTGAACCTAGAAGGCAGAGGCTGCAGTGAGCTGAGATCCCACCATTACACTCCAGCCCAGGTGACAGTGCAAGACTCCGTCTCAAAAAAAAAAAAAAAAAAAGAAAGAAAAAAGTCAGTGTTGGAGGTTGGGAGGTTCCAGTTAATTGTGACTGATTCTAAATTGGGAGGCTTAATAAATGGTAATTATCCTCCCATGGACCACTAGGAATGGGGGTCATGGAGACAGAACCCTATTTCCCTCCTACCCACCTAGAGGCTCCAAGAATTTCCACTGCAGAGGTGTCAGAGACAGACCCAGGGCCCATTGTCTGCTTTCTTACGTGAGGTTCAGCACATGTAGGTGTATTCCATGCCCTGTATGTCTGCATGTGAGCTCCTTAGACACAAACGGGGGCACATCTCTGTGCCTGCAGGTTTGTACATCTAAGTGTGTGCATATCTGTGTGTTCTCACACCAGCTCACCCTCCACGAAGCTACTTCCAGGCCCTATTCCCCAAGAACAGCCATTCCTCTTTCCCTTCCCACCTGATGTGGGGCAGGGAGGAGAGAATCTGTTTGAAATCTCAGCAGGACATGGGCTTTGCACCTCCAGAGAGCAGTACCTGCTTGTGTGGACAGAGGAATTTTCTTTTTTTGTTTTGAGATGGCGTCTTATGATGTGAGCCACCGTACCCAGCCTTTTTTTTGGAGACAGAGTTTCGCTCTTGTTGCCCAAGCTGGAGTGTAGTGGCACGATCTTGGCTCACTGCAACTTCTACCTCCCTGGTTCAAGACATTCTCCTGCCTCAGCCTCCCAAGTAGCTAGGATTACCGATGTGTACCACCACACCCAGCTAATTTTTTTGTGTATTTTTAGTACAACCAGGGTTTCACCATGTTGGCTCAAATGCCTGGCCTCAAATGATCCACCTGCCTCGGCCTCACAAAGTGCTGGGATTACAGACATGAGCCACCATGCCTGGCCCATGAGGAACTTGCTGTCATTCAGAAGTGATGTAGAAGTGGCCTGGGCTGCTCCAGGAGGAGTGAGTGCCCCATCTTGGTAGGTGTGCAATATATGCTGAATGTGTGCCTTCCTCTCTTTTGTGGTCCCTTCTAAGTGAAAAGTGCCCAGGGCTGTGTTCTGAAGTGGCCCTGTCTTGCCAACCTAGACTGGCTGGAGCTCCTGCCCCTAGGTGTGCCCTGAACTTGGCCCACAAGAGTCCTGAGAAATGTGGGGGGCTGTGATTGTGTGTGTGGGTGTGTGCTGTATGATGGTGGACTTGTATGTGTGTCTGCGTTATGTCTCTGTGTATGGTGTGTGTGCTTGTGTGGGTGGGGCTTCCAGGGTTGCATGTGGGTTTCCATGTTGTGAGAGTGCATTGTGTATGGCCCTGCGGGATGGGGACGTTCTGGGCTGTGTGGGTATTGACTGTGAACTGTGCGTATGTTCACTTGGGCCAGTGGAGGTGTTTGTGGCTAGAATGTGTCTGGAGGGAGCTGTGCTGAGGCCTCCACCGCCTCCATCTGGTTCATCCTTCCCACCCCAGGCTCCTCTCATGCCCCTGCCCCCAGGTCAGACCTGGGGCGCTGTCAGTCATCCGAAACCCTGACCATTCATGCTCCCCTATTCTGAGAGACCTTGGCACCTGCCAGCACTGCTCTCGACTTCGTCCTTGCTCTGGGATGAGAGCAGGCCCAGCAGAGATGGCTGAGAGGTCCCAAAGGAGCAAGCAGAGAGGAGGCCCAGTCACTGCTCAGCATCTCTGTAGGAGATCCAGAAGGATCCAGAAGCAAGTGGGTCTTGTCGTTTCTGCAGCATCTGGATCAGATGGAGAGCCCTTTCTGGAGATGCCACGCACACTTCCAGATATGAACTGGAACAGTTCCAGAAATGGAATGCTTTTAGAAAAGAGACATGGTGTTTCTAGAGACAGGATGAGGAGGTTTCTAGAGATGAGATGGAAAGCATTTTGGAGGAGGGGCATTTCTGGAGATGAAAACATTTCTGGAGATGGGAGAGGGCATTTTGTGGGAGTAAAAATGAGGCTTTTCTGGATTCTGAGCATTGCTAGAGATGGAACATTTCTGGAAATGGAATCTTTCTAAAGAGAAACTAGAATACTTCCGGAAATGGTGTGTTTTTGAAGATGATGCTGGAGTGTTTCTGGAAATAAAATAGGGCACTTCTGAAGATGAGGTATTTTTGGAGCTGAAGTGCAACATCTCTGGAGATGGGATGTGGCATTTCTGGAAGTGGAACATTCTTGGAGTTAGGGTGGGGTTTTTGTAGAACACTGGCGTTTCTGGAGATGGATTACATTTGAAGATGAAGGAAAATAATTCTGGAGATTGAAGCATTTCTGGAAATGGAACATTCTGGAGCTGGGGGATTTCTGGGTTAAAATGAAGCATTTCTGGGGCAGAAACAGGTTGTTCTCAGAGAAGGGACATTTTTGGATTGAGGATGGGACATTTCTAGGGAATGAGTTTTCTGAAGATGGGAGGGTTATGCCTGGCTGTTTCAAGGCCACTAGAGGAGGAGATAGGGGAGGGACTTGGGCCCAGAGACCCCACCTGTGGTCCTTGTTTTGCAGATGGTCTGGGGGAGGGTCTTGCCCAGACTCACTCCTGCTGAGCTATAGAGCCGGCTTCTGGAGACTTTTCCAGAGTGCAGCCTTTGCCACCTCCCCCCTACACACCCAGCCTGTGCTGGAATCCTACCAGGCAGGCCAGAGCTGTCCAGTCTTGCTCTTGGGGTCCCCACCTGCTTTTGGTGGGGGCCTGGCAGCTTCTAGGCTCACCACAGGGAAAGGCAGTGACTGAATGGTTAAATTTAATTTAATTCAATTTTGTCAAGCCAGCTGAGGCTTGCTCCCCAGCCCCCTCTGCCAGAAGTCTGCTTCTTTCCTCCAGCCCCCTGCCCCATGTCCCCCTACCTTGGGGATATCTGAGGCTGGCCTCATTGCAGCAAACGGATGGAGGGGGGCTGCTGCAAGGCTAAACATGGACAAGGTGACAAGGCCCTGCTCGGGCTCACCCTGACTTCAGGGCAGGGACCCAGCCACCTCTTCCTACTCCAGAGAAGCAGATATTGAGGCTGTCACCACTTGAGCAGGCCTGGAGCCCCAGAGTAATTATTTCTCTTCCTTAATTGAAATTTCAGCCTCAGTGATCCAGCCTCAGAAATGTGAGGCAGACATAGAGATTTTGCCCCTGGTGAAGGGAGGGGGCACCCCCGCCCTGGCCCCAGAAAAGGTGGCTTCACATGCTGGCCGTGGGTGTGAGGTGGTCGGCTGCTGGTCAGGGACACAGGGGCCATGGGCTCAGGCCAGCATAGCAGCTGCCATGGGAAACTTGGGCCTCCCTGCCCCCCGACCCCTGACGAGGGTAGCATGAGGGAGTGAATACCAGGAGACTACTGCCTCCTCCCATATCTGGCGGGCACTGAGGGGTGGGCTGGTTGGGTGAGGGGCTGTGGTGCGGGTGGGGCGGGCTGGCTGGCGGCAGGCCCAGTTCCTGGTTCAGGGCTGGGTGAGGCGGCTGGCCTGTGGGGGCGGGGTGGGCTGGAGGGTGCAGTTTAGGAGCCTGTTTTCCCGGCTGCTGCGGTCAGGCTGGGAGGCGCCTCCACCACCTGGGTGGTCCCTGATGTCCCACACGGCCTTCGGCCTGGCCTATCTGCTGGTGAAGGTTGGGGCGGGGGGAGTGGAGGACTCCAGGGACCAGCAGGAAACTAGGAGAAGCCATGGGCTTGAGAGCAGCCTGGGGCCCCCCTCCTTGAGCAGCTCAAGGTGGCTCTGAGGTGCTGGGGTAAACTAGCCACTGCCGGCTTGTAGCTGTGTGTGTCTGGACTCAGGCAACCCAGGCGCCACGCAGGAAGCTGCTGTGTTCACACCGGACCCTGATGGACTGCAGAGGGCCAGAGTCTACCTGTGGGCCTTTCTGGGTCTCAGTCTTCTCCATCTGGGAAATAGGTTGGCTTGGTAGTTTTCAGGCCTGAAAGACCTTCAAAGGGCTCAGTGCTGCAAGCATGGGGTGTCCGTGTCGTTTTTATAAATACACAGGCCTCAGCCTTCCCGGCCAACCCAGCACGCTGCCCGTAGTAGCCTGGGGAAGGGCAGTGGCTGTCATCAGTGTTACTTCTAAGGTGTGTTTTCCTGGCACCTGGGACGTGTCTGTCAGTGGAAACACTCTGCCCAGGGCCTTCTCCACCCCCATAGACAGACAGGTTCTATGACAAGGGAGACTGAGGCAATTCGAAGCAAAGAATGGGAGTGAGGCTGCCTCCTCCGAGCACACTGCTCACACAGTGGGGCAGCCACATGCCCAGGGAAGGCCCTCTCGAAACCCATGTCAATGAGCCAAGCTCTGCAAGCCCTGTCACTAGCTCACCTGACCCCTGGCTTCTAGAAGCTCACAGCCCATCCTTGGTGGGGGTGTGGCTGTGGCTGCCCTCCAACTGGGGGAAGACAGAGATGGCTGGACAGGATAGGACAAGCCAGTCCCCAGGAGCTAGGGAAGTGAAGGTGGGTGCAAATGAAAATGCACGATCCCATTTGCAGTCCATTTGCTTAGCAGCCCTGACTGGGAGGGAGAGAAGGGGGTGGGCAGAGCGGGGAGAGATGGGGAGAGATAAGGACATATAGAATCTGGCAGCCAGGGGTCAGGGAGCCTGTGGCCATAGGGCCTGGGGTACCTGCTGCTGGCCAGGCCTGTGGCCCCTCCTGCCTTCCAGAGCTAGGGAAGCTTTGCCGTGTTTCAGCTCCAGACACCCCATTCCCACCACACATCCAGCACCTGCCTGCTTCCCCTGATCTCTGGCTGCTCCACAGCCCCCATCCCTACCTCCATTCCTTGGGGATTTTGAGGCCATACACCACCACCTGACTCAGAGTAGGCTTAGTCTTCCTGCATTGGTGGTGGTGTGGGGTGGTGATGAGGGTGGTCCTGGAGCAGTGGGAACTACCCAGAGGCCACCTGGGGTGTGTCCCAGGCACCAGTTCAGCTGGCCAGTGGGCCACAGGGTTGACCTTGTCGCCTTGGGCCCAGACAGAGGGCAGTGGTGCTCCTCCCTTTCCCCAAGCACACAGAGCCGCTGAGCCGACATGACTCACCGCGTGGCAGCTCCCGCTCTCCACTGGGAGGGGGAATGGAAGCCTCCAGATGCTGCAGCCCCACCCCAAGGGAATCACAGGCCACGCTGAGCCCTTCCAAAGTGGGAATAGCCAGGAATCAGAAATCAGTGTCCATTTAGAGGGGTGTTTGCCTGCATGGGGTAAGCCCTGTGCCTGGGGCTCTGGGCTTAGTGCCTGGCTAGGGCCTTGGGAGACCCCAGGCATCTGTGATCAGGGGGAAGGGAGCTGTGCAGCCTCTAGGGCTCCTGCCTGCCCCAAGCTGTGCCTTTGCGGTCAGGCCCCCTTTGGGAAGGACCCTGGCCAGGGGTCCCCAGCATCTCCTGTCATCAGAGAACCCTTAGGTCCCAGGGGCCACTGGTGTGCCTCTTTCTCAGAAACACCACCCAGAAAGCTGGAACCCCAACATGGCCACCTCTGGAGAGTTGGGTCACACATCTCTTCTTTGCCCCCCACTCACACTGATGGAAGTAGTTCATCTGCTCTCAGCCCTAAAGAGGACCAGTTGGGAAAGAGGCCTGATGGCACCTAGCGGGAGGGCTTTGCATAGGTGTAGGCACCTCTATAAGGTTGCTGTGTAGGGCAAGAAAACTGGCTCTGAGTGTGAAAGAATTTGCCCCAGGCCACATGGCCATCAGGTGGCCTGGTTGGGGTTTGAACCTGTCTTCTCAGAGCAAAGCTGACTGGGCTGTACCTTCCTGGACTTCAGCTTTCAGGGAAGGAGTTCCAGGCAGCAAAAGCCTGGGGACAATGCTTTTTTTTTTTTTTTTATTTTGGTATTGACCCCCACCCTGTCGCCCACCCCGGCAGGCCCCAGGACAGATCCTGTTTTGGTTTTCCCCAGAACAAAGCGACCTCTGCTAGACCTGCCAAAGGAGAGGCTTCCATCAGAGCAGGTGAAAGGAAACTCAGTCTTGCCTTTTGTTACTCAAGGAGGGATGAGGGAATGGATTTGCCCTTGAACAGGGAGGCGTGGGCTGGCAGGAGGGGTGCGTGGGGACATGTGGGGAGAGGGCAGGGGCACACACACCTGAGCTGAGACACCACCCCCGCCTGCCGTCAGAACATCCGGAGTGTGGTGACCATGTTAGCATTCAGCACACGCACACACACACTCACGTGCGCACACATGCACGCTCACACAACTTAAGCGCGCACGTACACGCATGTCTTTCTTTTCCCTCTCTCCCCACCACCCCTCCTGAGTCCCCTCTAAACCAGGAAGGTAGCATCTGACCAGCAGAGAAAAAAAGAAAGAGAAAGGGAAAGAGAAAAAGAGAGATTAGTGGGGAGAAAATCTGAGTTACCTTAGTTACCAGTTCCTAATGACTCGAAGGGCAGGCTCAGCCACCTTCCTGAGCAGGGGGACCCTCCCTTCCGGGCCCCTCCATCACCCCATTAATAAGATGGGGCCCTTGTTCATGAGTTCTGCCACAGAAAGGGAAGAATCAAGGACTTTTCAATAAGAGAGAACTCCCTGGGTGGTTTTGAATAGTTGCTTTTTGTGTGGCAGTGCAGGACTCGTCCTCGGCTCTCTGCCCTGGCCGCCTCCCTCAGCCGGCTCTGTCTGGAACCGCCTGCTCCTGGGTCTCCAGATGGATGAGCTTGTTTCTCCGGGAGCTCAATCCTTTATTGTTCCTGCCTTTCCCCTCCTGACACCCTCAGCTTAGCAGAGGCCACAGGCAGCCTTTGCATCTCAGGAAAGCAAGAGAATCCCCGAGGTCGTTCTAAAAAGGCTTAAAGCCTGGGAGTGGGGCTCTGCGTGGAGGAAACAAAAGCACACTCCCCACATCCAGGGTGCTGGGCCCGTCAGCCAGGGCCAAGCTCAGGGCTGCTGCTTCGGTGCCAGTGGAAGGCGAATGAATGGAGGAGAGACTGACTGAGGGAGATGATGGTGGAACAGGAGGGAGATGGGTAAATCCGTTTTATCAAACGCTGCATATCTTACAAAAGCACATTTCAGCTCTTTTGGCTTTTGGCAAGCTGGTCCTACCCTTTAATTTTCTAATAAAAAGGAATTACATTTGCTGAAAAGGCAGTAACCAGCTTCATGTCAGTGTCCCTTGTAGAGATCATAATTCCCGTCTTGGGTGCCTGCCGGCTCTGGGGTGGGAGGTGGGCTTCTGTGGCCACAAGTGATGCTATTCAAGAGCCAAGGGGCAGGGATGTTGGGGCCCATGGCAGATACCAGGCAGTACCACATTGCTTTGCCCTGCCTGCCCCACCCTGGCCTGTCCACTCCCAGCTCAGCCTCTGATCGTGGTTCCAGGATCACCACAGACAGGGCTGGCAGAGGCCCCCAAGACTCCCAACAGACACTTAATGAATATTTGTGGAATGAACAAAAGAATTCTTACTGCCAAGGCCTGAGGTAGCAGGCAAGTTGCTCAGAGGGTCAGATGATGGTTTATTGAATGAATGAATGAATGAATGAATGAATGAATGTTCTCCAGAGTCTGAAACTACCTATCTGGAGGGACAACCAATCCCACTTTCCCTAAGCCCTGGCACTAAATTCACTGAAAACTTTGCCAAAAATAATATCCCCTCCCCTTTTACAAAATAATATGCACTCATCATTTTAAAAAGGAAGAAGTGTGTGAAGTCGGAAGTTCACATCCATGCTGCCCCACACTTGAGTCCTTGAGAGCCAAGGGTAGGCACCCATCCTTTAGCCCTTCCTCCAGGCTCTGGGAATCCCCTGCATTTCTCATCTGGTTTGGGGGTCCTTGCATACGCACTGTTCTACAACGCTGTGGGGCCCGTCAGCCATCCCTGTCCCCAGTGAGATCTGGATGTGGTTCAGACCTCCCTGGGCTGCAGAGTGCCCCTGCCTGCTCTCCAACCTGGGAACCAGGAGGCAGGTACTTCTGTAAGTCTCTGTGGGGTGGATGTATGAAAAACACTTTTGTTGTTACAGCTCCCTTCATTCCAGTCCCTGATTGACTGATTTTTGAGACAGGGTCTTGCTCTGCAGCCCAGGCTGGAATGCAGTGACATGATCACAGCTCACTGTAGCCTCAACCTCCTGGTCTCAAGCCATCCTCCCACCTTAGCCTCCAGAGTAGCTGGGACTACAAGCATGTGCCAACCTGCCTGGCTAATTTTTATTTAAATATATTTGTAGAGGTGGGGTCTCACTGTGTTGCCCAGGCTGGTCTCCAACTCCTGGGCTCATGTGATCCTCCTGCCTGGCCTCCCACAGTGGCTTCCAGTGGGCTCACACCCCAGTCCTAGTTTTAAACAAGATCCTGAAGGCAGAACACTCACCGTGGGCAGGCACTTGATAAATGTGATTTGGGAGGAATCTGTACCCAGCGCTATGCACATCCTAAGCATTGCTTGTACCATATTATATGCCAGGCCCTAGGCCATAGGAGCAATTGGTTCCAGAGGCGTGTGGAGGCCCCAGAGTGGCAGCGTCCAGGAGCCCAGTGGCCCATCACTGCTGGTATCCAGGCTCCTTCAGACTAGTGTGTGCCACTGGAAGTGCCAGGACATGTGGACAGCAGACCCCACACACGTGTTTTATCTGGGGCTGCCTCCTGACCCCAATGGGCAGGCAGACTCCTGCCCCAGGGCCCAAGTGCCAGGTCTCTGAAGTTCAGTCACCAGATGTGGGAGCAGCCCAGGATTTAGCTGGTTGGGCACATGTACTGCTCCTGTCCTCAGACCTACCTTACTCTCAATCCTTGGAGGTGGCCTGGGAATCTGAGTTGTTACTAGCCCCTTGAATGCCATGGATCCCCTCGAGGTTCAGGGAGTGGCATGAGGCATAGGAAGACCAAGGACATGTTTTAGGCTGGGCAGGACCCAGATCCACTCTGCAGTCCCCTGGCTGGGCAGTGGGAAGGTAGGCAGGCCCAGGGCAGGGAAGGGAGCTGGAAGGGGAATGGAGGGGAGACCAGCAGGGGCTCTGTCTCCCCGATTCTGGTTTGGGCTATGAGACAGTCATGGCATGTTTATGCACAGTTTTGGGCACACAGTGTTTAAGAGACTTTGCCTACGGACCTGAGTGACTGCATAGCAGTGAATGGTGGCACTGGTGCATACGGGGACGCCTAAGGAGGAACAGATTTGGGACTTGTCCACCTAGGATTCCCTGTGGGATTGCCAGTATCACCCTTCTTTGTCATTGAAGCCCAGCTTGCCTGGGGGAGACCAGTGGCCCTCAGGGTAGCATGGGATTTGGGTTCCCCTAGGGTTCAAACGCCAGCCCATCTGCCCTGGGTGGCCCTTCCTAGCTCAGAGCCTCAGTCTGCTGTTCTGTAAAGTGAGTCCAGCCATCTCCGCACCCGCGGGGTGGCCATGAGGGTCAGTGGCCAGAAAGGCAAGGCCCCACACAAAACTGGTTCCCAGAAACAGCAGGCAGTTTATCAGGGGCAGCCTGGGTGTGCTTTTCATTCAAAATCATTTTTTAATTACCAAAGAAAGGAAATGGTTGTAAATAAATAAGGGAAAACTGTAGAGGTGCATACACAGGTCAGAGTTCCTGTTTAGGCTTCCCTAGAGGTCTTTATCATTACTAGTGTCATGTGAGTCTTTGATTCTTTGTGGGCGTGTACACACACAATTAAATTTTGGCTGTGTACCTACTGTGTGCTGAGCCCTGAGGATTTACAGAAGCATCAGACCTGAGCCCTGCTGTTAGGGGCTCTCACAGTCCTGGTGGGGAGACTGACCCCTAAGCTGATCAATTACCCCTCCATGGGAGTGGGCCTGTAAAGTGATGATGTAAGAGGAGTGCACAAAGGAGGGGCTGGCAGGATAGGGAAGGAGCATCAGGGAGCTCTTGAAGGCACATGGCATGTGAACTGGGACTCCACTGAGATCGCAAGCTTTTAGGTAGAAAAAAGGAGAGGGAAAAGCTTGGAAGAGCATTCCAAGGAAAGGGAGGTGTTTGGGATGTGCTGACTTTTTAGGGTCCCTGTGGGATGGCCAGGATCAGCCCATTGTAGGGAGCCACCAAGGGGGTGCTGGATGCCAGGCCATGGAGTTTCTGTGTTATTCTCTAGGTCAGGGAGCCATTGAAGGCTTTTTTTTTTTTTTTAACCCCAGACAGGGTCTGTTGTCCAGGCTGGAATATAGTAGCACAATCTTGGCTCACTGCAACCTCCTCCTTCCGGGTTCAAACGATTCTCCCACCTCAGCCTCTTGAGTAGTGGGGATTACAGGCACGTGCCACCATGCCCAGATAATTTTTGTATTTTTTGGTAAAGACAGGGTTGGCCAGGCTGGTCTTGACCTCAGGTGATCTGCCCACCTCGACCTCCCAAAGTGCCAGGATTACAGGCGTGACCCACCGTGCCTGGCCTTGCAGGCTTTTAAGCAGGGAAGTAAGTGACCTGGTCCAGCATGTGTTTTTAAAAACTTCCTGTCTCCCACAGAGCTTACAGAAGGGTGAGCAGGGAGTACCCAGGGAGGCTGTGTGGAGTTCAGGGCAGGCAGGGACAGTGGCCAGCGGGTGGAGGAAGCTGTGTGGATGTGGCCGGAGGAGAGGGGCGGGCTTGGGCCCCGGTAGGTGGGAGCCACCCTGAGCCACAATTGCGCATGGGTGGGGAGCCGAGCCAGACCGTGGCTGGGGACCTGTGGTTCCCACATGGGTGTTGTGGAGTTGGCAGGCTGTGGGAGGCGTCCCTCTGGGCTCAGCCCCTGCCTACCAGGCCACCATTGCCCCTTTCTTGGCCAGCAGATTGTCCACCAGCACCTGTCAGCCCCGAGCACTGGAAATGGCAGCCAGTGGGGCCTTTGTGCTTCAAGATTCCTTCTCCAGGGACTCGGGTGATAGCTGGGCCCAGCAGATGCCCCCAGGGTGCCACTGTGCCCCCACTCGCCACCTTCGACACTCAGCTGCTCCCCAAAAAGAAAGACCTTGTCACAAAGGGAGGCAGGGAGAGAACACGATTCCGCACCGCAGCCCATCTGGGAGCCAACGTTATTTTCCTGATTGGAGGAAACATCTGTTCAGTCCTCTTTCAGAGCGAGGCAGGCAGTGGAATGGGTCGGTCTGGCCCTGGGCAGGACGTGGAGAGCCTGGGCTGAGCCCAGAGCCCCTGCCCTAAGGAGTTTAAGAGGAGCCACCACCGTTCTCTGTCCTCCTTGAACTCCTGGGAGTTTGGGAGCTCCTGCCATCCCCTTAAGAAGCCTCAGTCACTGCCTGCCCCCAAGGATGGGACAAAAGCCCTCGCCTACCCCAGAGCACCATATGTGTTTTCCGAGGACCCTTCATTATTTCTTACACACACTAGAGCAATGATTTTGAAAGATACAGCTGCCAAACAAACTGCATTTATTACATAATGATTAATTCATCGCCCCCATTTCTTATTAATCAAAGACATCCATGGGGTAACTGCCTATCTGAGCTTTGGGTTGGGGAGAGAACCAGCAGGGCCTTGAGCTGACAGCCTTCCCACCCAGAGCAGGAGCACTGGTAGATTATGTCAGTGCAACCTCATTTGGGGTAAATGCATAGTACCCCTGAGGTTTCTAGAAGAAATGGAGACAGCTCACAGACCCCCACATGTCACCTCCCCAAGCCCCTGGGGCTGCCTGGGATGTTTTATAACCCCTTCTCCAGCCAGCCCTGAGCTCAGGCTGGCTGCTTGGCACTTAGCCACTGGCTGACTAGTGGCCTGTTGGAAGATGTGGGAGGTAGGGTAGGCCAGTCCCCATCGCTGGAAGCTGTTATTAGTGGCAGCCTGGGAAGGAGACTAAAGCCTGGGGTGAGGTCAGGACCACTGGGCAGAGCTTGAGGTGAAGGCAACTGAGAGAGGGCTGTCCTGGCAGCCCATCCTGGGCTGAGAGTGGAGACGTGTAGCGTTCCAGGGGCATTTGACACGAGAGTGGCCACACTCTGAGTTAGGGGTTTTTCAGAGGTAGTTTGGTGGGGAGGGGCCTAGGGTATGGGGAGTGCTGACTGTTTGGGTTGGAGCTGTTCTCTTGTGCTGAGTCACTTCTCGGTGGGGCCACAGAAGCGGTTGGCAGGTCCAGGTGGAGCCATCAGTTGTCAGACATGGAAAAATCTTGAAAAGTTATCTCAAAAAGGCCAGTCTGGCTGGCACAGTGATGCACGCCTGTAATCCCAGCGCTTTGGGAGGGAGCAGGAGGATCACTGAGCCCAGGAGTTTGATTCCATCCTGGGCAACATAGTGAGATCCCATCTTTACAAAAAAAAAATAAAATAAAATTAGCCGAGCATGGTGGAGGGTGCCTGTGGTCCCAGCTACTTGGAGGCTGAGGTAGGAAGATCACTTGAGCATGGGAGGTGAGCCATGATCATGCCACTGCATTCCAGCCTGGGTGACAGAACAAGACCAGTTCCACCTGGCTGGGTTGCCTCAGAGTCATGGCGGAAGGCAAAACGCATGTCTTCGCAGCAGGCAAAGAGAATGAGAACACCCAACCTTCTTTACTCACTCATCTAACACTGACTCTGTGGCCTGGTACCTGCCAGGAATGACCCTGCCCTCAAAGTCCTTACAGGCTGGTGGGGATGGGGCAGATGCCCAAAGAAGTCATTGTTTTCCCAGGTGATGTCATGCCAGGGACCATCCAGGGAGCCAAGGGACCAACAAAAAGATGCTTAAATGCATGGAGGAGGGGGACAGCCAGGGTGTGATTGAGGAAGACTTCCTGGAGGAGGTGCTGCTCTGAGGAAGTTGATTGGGTGGTTTTTGTAGGATTTTCCTTTCTACTTTTTAAATATTTCATACCACATGCTATTAGGTGCTTTTCACATACATCGGCATGTTTAATTTGTACCAACAACCCTGTGAGGTAGGAAATAGTCTTCGTATGTTAGCGGTGAGTAAGCTAAGGATCAGAGAGGGGAGGTTGCTTAGACAACTGGCTTAGCCATGGTTAGAACTCCAGGCGGTTCTTAAAAGATAATAGAAAAGGTGTAGGAGGAGGGGAGTTGAGGCTGGCCTACCTGGCAGAAGAAACAGTGTACGCAGATGCATGTCAGTGGGGCACTGTGGTGTGGAGGGCTGCAGACGTCGGTAGCACTGGTGTGAGCAGGGGCAAGCCTGAAAGCTGGCAGCAAGGACCTCAGGGGCCACGACAGGCATGTGAGTCAAGGGAGTGATGTCCTGCTGCAAATCACTGGGGGCTTCAGCCCCTAATGGGACCTCCTGTAGCTGTACCCCACTACCTGCCTGGGCCCTTTTTGGCACCTGGCGGCAGGCACACCTCAAAGATCTGCTGTGTCGGTTCCTGCTTCTGACCTCAGGAGACAGCAGCAGGGCTGGCATGGAGCATCAGGGAAATGCACAACACCACATCAGCCCCTGGAGGCCTCCTGGATCTCCCCACGAATCCTGCAATATCCATCACAACCACCCCTGTCCAGAAAGAGGCTGAATGGCAGCCAGCATCTGCCCATCAGCAGAGGGTTCCCGCTCTTAGCACCAGCTCGCCTGAGCTGCCTCCAGGGACAGTCCTGCCCGCCTCCCCAGAGAGCCAGTGCTTCCACTACGGCCTAATAGTTCTCCCGGCTGGAGACTATTCTTGATATTTAGCCTGCATGGCAGGAGCCTTAATAGCAGCAACTCTCCCTTTTTGCTCCTGCCTCCTGAGCCCCAGAGACGGCTCTACTCACCTCCTAGCTGACATCCTCCATGCACTGCCCAGGAATCAGGTCAAGGCCTCTCTGCCCACTATTGGTAATATTGAGGAATGAATGAGCATCCAGGAGCACTTCGAGTGTGCTATTTTCTCCTCTGAGATTCAGAGATGCCTTGTAAGAGGCTATCAACATGGTCCCAGTTTAAAGATGAGGAAACAAATTCATAGAGGGGATGTGATGGAGATGGCCCACTTGGCTTCATCTTTTCCCCTCTTGGTACCAGGAAGTGGTCCATGCTCCTTCAGGCCTCAGGACCTTTGCTTCTGCTGGTCTTTCTTGCCTGGAACTTCTCTCTCTCCTTCTTCTTTCTTATAGATCGAATCTCAGGGAAGCCTTCCTGCCCTGGTTTATTTACCAAGGTTGGTCTTTCTCACCATACTGTAAGCTCCATGAATGCAGGAGTTCCCCTACCTTCCGTTGCTCCCCTCTGTATCCCCAACACCCAGCATGGAGCATGTGGCTCTGCCAGGGCCTCATTAAATATTTATTGAATGAGTAAATGAGTGAATGGATAAGCACATGCCCATGCTAGTTAGGGTAGGGCCAGCTGCAGCAACAAACCAACCTAGCATTTCTAGCATTTCTAGATGTTTATTCCTCACACCCGAGGGTAGTATTTCTGGTGGGTGAAGGTTTTCTCCACAGGGCAAATTCCATTGGCTGGATCACAGTCATGTGACCATGCCCAGCTGCAAAGGAGGCTGGGAAATGTAGTCCAGTTGTGGCTCCAAGGACAGAGAACAGGTTTTGGTGATTCCAAAGCTTCGCATCCAGATTGCTGTATTGGGTTAATCAGCAGAGCCAACCATTACTGGGTCCTTATCAATACACCCTGTTGTAAGCACGTTTCTCAAGTTAGCCCATTTTATTAATCCCGCAGGAGGGTGGTATATTAGCCCTGTTTACTGATGAGGAGGCAGGGCTCAAATGACATGTTAAGGGGGAAATGCCCACTAGAAACACATGATGGGTGTCTGGAGATGTGGCAGGCAAAGGCTGAGACCCTCACCCCTGACTCCACCGAACACCACAGGTTTTCAAATAGGCAGGCCAGTGTTCAGAAGAAATTATGTAGGCAGAGCCACAGTTGCTGGCCTCTCTTTGCTCTGGTTTTGTGCTTGTCCAAGGGTAGGTAGATGGTGGAGTACATCTCTCTGAGGGGCTGGGCCAGGGCTCAGCACTTCATCATTCCAGCTGTCCATTTTTGGAGGGCATCTGTTTCCTTCTGCCCTCCACAGAGGGGGAAGATGGGTCCACGTGTGGCTACTAACCATTAGCCGTCACCTTCGGGTTTTGTCTTCCTGGCTCCTTATGATTGACAAGTGCTGGCATGTTGGCCTTTTTACCCCTTAGCAGCTGCTCCTTGCGGGAGTGAGGGGTGTGTAGTCAGTGCTAGGACGGGGTCTGTATGGAAGGGTATCTCCAGAAAGTGGCTCCTCACCAAGGCAAGTAGCCTAGGCTTCCCGAGAAGGTGACATTTGGTCGCGCTTTGAAGGCTAAAGTGGAAGTTTGTCAGACTGAGAAAGGAAAGGCATGCTAGGGAGAGGGAACAGCTTGTGCAAAGGCTAAGAGAGCCTGGCTTCTTGGCTACTGTCTCTGCTTTGCCCCTAGAGCTTGCCTAGACCAGTGACCTAGGTTTGAGGTCCTTCCAACCCACACTGCAGAGGGAGTCTCCTAAACCTGTTCATCTCACCTCAAGCTTGTCCATGGAGGAGAAGGAAGGAGTAGCAAAAAAGAAGGAAGGTGAGGAGGGAAAGTGAATAAACACTGGGCTGAGCACCTTCTGGCTTGCTCTGCTGTGTCATCCGCAAGAACTCTTCCCCAGCTATGCACTGTGGTCCCCTTGCTCTCCTGCGGGCACACTGCCAGCTCGGGCCTTTGCACGTACTGGCCACCTGTCCTGCCTGCAGTGCTCTTCCCAGAGAGCCACCAGGCTGGTTCCATCTTCCCTTTAGAGTCTCCCCTCAAATGACCTCTCTTGATGAGGCCTCTCAGACCACCCTATTTAAAACTACTAACCTAGTACCTTTTCTCCTTAGCGAAAGAGCCGCCTCCCTTCCTTGCGTCTCCCTAACTCCCCCCCATAGAAGCCACCAAGGGGCTGAGCACGGTGGCTCACACCTGTAATCCCAGCACTTTGAGAGGCCGAGGTGAGCGGATCACGAGATCAACAGATCGAGACCATCCTGGCCAACGTGGTGAAACCCCGTCTCTACTAAAATACAAAAATTAGTCGGGCATGGTGGCACGCGCGCCTGTAGTTCCAGCTACTCGGGAGGCTGAGGCAGGACAATCACTTGAACGCGGAAGGCAGACGTTGCCGAGCCGAGATCGTGCCACTACACTCCAGTCTGGCTTCAGAGCGAGACTCCGTCTCAAAAAAAAAAGCCACCAAGGGCTGAGGTTTTATTTTTTTTTTTTAATCTCATTTACTGGTGGATCTGTAGCCCCGACTACAGTAGGCACTCAGTAAATGTTTGTCGAAGTATGAGTGAATCCGGCCCCGGCAAAATGTGACCCCATTTCACAGACGAAAGAGTGGAGGCCCAGGTTCACGCAGCCCTGTCGGGAGCGGCCCAATGCCCCACAGGGGCCTCCCGCCCCGCATACCCGCGGGGCCAGTGCCGGGACTGGGCGCGGGGCAGCGCGCGGGCGCAGGTAGCCATGGTGACAGCGCCCGAGACCACTCCTATTTCCTGCCTTTTGTGTTCGCACAGGCCCCAGCCCCCAGCCCGGCCCGACTCCCCTGATTGGCCGTCACAGTGCGGAGAGGCGGGGCGGGGTGAGCGGAAAGGGGCGGGGCGCACGGGGCGAGGCAGGTCGCCTATCGGCGCGCGCTGCCTGTGATTAACAGACAGTCGCGGGCGCGCGCGACTGGAAAGGGGCGGGGCTTCCGGAACAGCCGCCCAGGGAGCCTGGGATAGGGGTGAGTGCTCTTGATGGCGGTCCCGAACAAAGGCGGTCCAGACCCTGGCTTCCTCTCCGTAGTTTTTCTTGGCCCCTTGGAGTCTGACAGTGAGAGGCCTGCTGGGCCACCGCCCCCAATCCTTATCCGGCCCTCGGTGGCCGGGCACTGCAGACTTGTCCCCCCAGGGCCGACCACCTTATTTGCCACGCTGGCCCTTCCCTCCCCTCCCCACCACAGGGCCTTTGCACGTCATTTCTGGACATTCTTCAAGTCCTTATTTCCGGCCGATCCCTCACCCCCTCAGGAGGCTCTCCGCACAGGCCTTGACCTGCCCTGCCTGGCACTCCTCTGCCCTGCGTTTGTACCTTTTGTGCACTCTCCGCCCTTACCACACGTGTGCCTCAGGGCAGGGCCCTGTCTGTGGCCTAGCACACAGTAGGTGCCCGGTTTGCGTTGTTGAATGCCTCCATTCATCAGGCTGCCCCAGGCTTCCTTGCTGGGTGGTGCCGGCTGTACTGCCCTGGACTTGGGAGGAAGGGAGACAGATGTGCCTTCAGACCCATACACAGAAGAGCTTGTCTCCAGGGCCAGGGCACTGGGTCAGTGTCTGGCCTGGTTTGGTGTGTGCCCTTGGTGAATGGCCCACTGTGCTGACCAGACAGCCCCAGGGGCTCGCCAGCATGGTCACAGACAGCAGCTGGAGGGACCTGGAGTGAGGGCTGCTCCAGACCCCCCGCGGTGGGCCAGACCTGGGAGGCCTGGCCTCTGACTTGGTTTGTGCATTACCTGCTGTGCCTTGTCCTGGCTTCACAGGGTTAGAGTGGGGGTGGGGGTGACAGAGCAGTGAGAAAATCTCCACATCCCCTACCCCCATGGCATTCCCACAAAACCAAAGGGAGCTAAACTCATGAAATAGGTTTTACAGTTGTATATGGATAGCCTTTTGGGGGTCCGGTGATCTCTGGGTCATCTATGCTGTTTTCTCACCAACACCAAAAGAAAATCCAATAGAAGCCAGGCGTGGTGGCGGGCCTGGCCTGTAATCCCAGCTACTCAGGAGGCTGAGGCAGGAGAATCGGTTGAACCTGGGAGGCGGAGGTTGCAGTGAGCCGAGATCGTACCAGTGCATGCCAGCCTGGGCAACGAGTGAAACTGTCTCAAACAAAAGAAAAAAATTAATTAAAAAGAAAATCCAATTAGAGCCAAGCTAATAACAATGTATTAAAGCTTTCTGAGCTTTGGTGGGTGCCATAAACCACCCTGGAGTTTGTACTGGGCCAGATTCCTGGGCTCAGGCCACCCGCAGATCACAGACTTTAAGGGATGGGGCTCAGGAATGCCATTTTTTTCAAACTGCCTGTGGTGGCTGTGATACTCAGTCTTAAGTCCATCACTTGAAAAATGGAATGACAGATGTCTGTGCACACATTTAACTCCTCTCCAGGTTCTAGAAAGTCCTGTCTACCATTCCTCGCTCCAGGCCCTGGGTCCAGATTCAAGTCCAGACTGGAGGAACTGTGGATCCTTTGGGATTTGGAAAAAAGTTCTAGACCCTCTTCAGAAAAATGTGCTGGTCCACACACAAGCAAACTTTGCACTGGATCTCAAGAAGGTCTCATACTGGGCTGGGTGGTCTGTAAAGCAGGGGAGACCTATTTGGGGAAAGGCCTCTATGCTGACACTCACCTGAACCTAGGGCCAAAGTGTGCGGTTGTATAAGTTGTACACTGTGCAAGGATCCCTGGCAGAAATCCAGCCACAGGCCAGCTCTGCAGCCTGGCAGTGTGTCTTTTCATATTTTGTACAGACATTGTATGCCATTCCCCTAACCTGATATTTAATTTCCCTCCTGCCTCCCATGACAACTTAAGTTAGCGACACTTGTAAAGTGACAGAAATTACGTGCCTTATCCGTGGGAAACTGGTCCTCTGTAAACTGTAATTAAAGTCATAACAAATCATCTGACAGCCTGTACCTACTAATGTTCAGTTCCTGGTACTCCCAGAGCCCTAAGCTTTTTGGGCAGTGATTGGGGGCTGCCACCAGGCCTCAGTGCGGGTTAGGAAGATGGGACAAGGGCACAAGGCCTGTCTCTGCACAGAGAGTGGGGGAGAGAGGAGGAGGAGCTACATAGTACGTGCTTGGTAAGCACTGATCCAGTCTATATTCATTGGGTCCATTGTATAGATCAGGAAAACTGAGGTTCTGAGAGGGCTGGTAATTTGTAGTGGAGAAGGCCTACCTGTCTGGAGCGACTTGATGAACACAGGCTTTGGAGTGGGACAGGGAGGAGATCAGGAGGGGAGAGGAAGTAACCACAGCTGTACCCCACAACTTTCACACCATGCTGCTGGCCAGCACAAGTGATAGAAGCCTTCCCCTGACCTTTGGACTGCTTAGAGGCCTCCTCTGAGTTCCCACAGCCTGAGCCTTCCTGTCATGGTGCTGCCACCCTGGTTTGGAGGCCTGTTTACACAGTCACCCCAAGAGCCTGGCAGCACCCCAATGCTGGCCTGTGAGCCCTCTACACAGGGCCCCACACAGGTGTGTAATACAGCTCTGTGGAAGGCTGAGTGGCTGATTAAGTGGGCTCTAGCTTCCAGCAGCTTTGCTCCCTGTGGAGATGGGATGGGAGTGGTGCAGAAAGGAAGGGTGTAGGCCTAGAGTTAGGGGGAAAGGGGAGCACTGGGCACTGGCACCACTTGGCAGGGTGAGTTGGCATTCCCTGTTTGTCACAATCTTGGGGCCACCCCACCAACTTGCCCCAGCTGGGCCTGACTGAAGGGCAGGGGGCCCAGACATTGGAGCCCAGGGAGGACAGAGGGTGGTAGAGTCGGGACAGAGTCTTTGTGGTTTTTTTTGAGACGGAGTTTCGCTCGTTACCAGGCTGGAGTGCAATGGCGCTATCTCGGCTCACCGCAACCTCCGCGTCCTGGGTTCAAGCAATTCTCCTGCCTCAGCCTCCTGAGCAGCTGGGACTATAGGCACACGCCACCATGCCCAGCTAATTTTTGTATTTTTAGTAGAGACAGGGTTTCACTTTGTTGACCAGGATGGTCTCGATCTCTTGACCTCGTGATCCACCCGCCTTGGCCTCCCAAAGTGCTGGGATTACAGGCGTGAGCCACCGCGCCCGGCCAGGACAGAGTCTTTGTGCGGGGTCATCGCTCCATCACAGACCCTTAGTCCCCCTGAGGAGCATGCCCTTCTCCTTCAGTCAGTGTCCTAGCCCACAGGGGTGTGTGCCCCACAGATCCTTCCCTGCTCGTCCCCCTATCCTAGGCCCAGCTTTCTCCCATGGGGTCATGTCATCCTGATGCTCAGATTTGGCTGGGTCACCCCCGGGCTCTCTGACAAAGCCCAGCTCCTCCCCGGGCACCCAGTGTCCCTCACTTCTGGCCCACACCCTCTCAAGCCCGTCTTCTCTCTACCCCAAGGCCTGCCGGGCCTCATAGCTTGGGCTGGGCTGTACCCACTGCACACATTGCCCTTCCCTGTCCCCATTCCTCTCCCTTTAGTGATGAATCCAGCTGGCTGCTATTTGTACCTCACCAGAGACCAGTGTCCCCAGTGTGGCCCTTGGTGCACCCAGTCCTTACTCGAGCCCTAGCCAGCATGGAAGGCCGGGAGGGCCTGGCCAGCCTCCATCTGGGATCCGGTTGGTTATTGCAGGGCTTGCTGGGACTGCCTGTGTACCGGTTCCCCTGAGATGGGTTGTTCTGGAGCCTGTGAAACTTAAGTATCCATCATGGAGCCTGGCATGGGGGTGCCTGGCCACAGCAGGAATGAATGAATGTTTTATTCTTGGAAACTTTTTTGAAATAGTTTGTTTCCTTTCCACTGTCTTGTTCTTCAGCTTTGCTTCCCTTACCTATAAAGGTAGATGCAGTCAAGTAAAGCGTGCTAGCTTCAAATCCGAAAATCTAGACATAGTCTTCTGCAAATACCTGGAGGGAGCACCTACTGTGTGCTGGGCTGTTCCAGGTGTTCAGGACCCAGTGTGAACAAGATAGACAAAAATCTTCTTAGTGAAGCAGACGCTTGAGTCGAGGGCACTGGGGAAAGCCAGTCCAGTTCTCGGTAACGAGGCAGGGAAGTGGATGCAGAGAGGGGGGGCTGTGGCGAAGGTGTGCATGCCGGGCCTCAGTCTTCTTGCCTGTCCGCTGGGATTATGTGCTCACCCAGTGAGAACGCTGTTCTGTTCATGACGGCTGCCATCATTACTAATTGCATGCCCACTGCCTTTCAGAGTTTGTGGGCCCTCTCAGGCAGCCCCCAGCGGATACAGGCCTCTGTACACTCTCCCTGTGGGGTCAAGCTGGCCACCACAGGGTGGTTTACAGAGGGGCAGGTGGAGGCGCAGGGAAGGATCAGGAGGTGCCACATGCTTGGAGTGGAGTCCAGGGAGAGCTCCTGGCCTGAGGACTGAGGCACGGAGACCCTGAGCCCAGACATACCCCAGTTTGTAAGTGGGGACAGCTGTCGAGTTGTTGGGTACCCAGCCCTGGACCTGGCTTCTTTGGCCTAAAGACTGCAGCTCATCAGACTGCAGAGTCAGAAAAAGTTTCTGAGCCTGGACTGAGAGGCCAAGATGGGTTTGTGGAGGCAGGAGAGAGCTCCAGGTGAGGAGGCAGTATGGGCCAAGCTGGGGGCGGCAGGCTGTGAGCACAGAGAGGGCAGCTGCCCTCCTGCAGACCAGTGCAGCTCCAGTAACCCCAGTCTACCAGCGTGTGCTTGCCCACGCCCCACCTTCCCCCTCGGCACTGCGGCTTTCCTGGGGCGGCAGGATCCCAGTTAAACAGCCCTGTTTCCTGCCCAGCCGTGGCTGCCGCCTCTTGTCAGAGGATTTTTTTCCCCCGACTCAACAGCCACCACCACTTGCAGCTAAGCAGAAGGGAAGTTGGGACTTGCATTTTGCCTCTGTAGCGCCTGTAATCAGCCCCACACAGCCCCCGCCACAGGCGCCCATCAATGCCGCTTCCGGAGACTACTTGAGATACACCTGCTCGCACTAAAAGGAGAAGCAGTAATCCATCAAAACAACCCCAGGCGCTGGGGCGGGAGAGGATGAGACTCGGTTTCCCCTCCTGTGGAACAGGGCAGCGTTGGGCATCATCTGAAGTCCCCCTGGGCCCTGGCATTCTGAAGGAACACAGCTCAGTAGCTTTCCCCTTCCGGGCCTTGGTTTTCCTGTCTGCCAAAGGTGCAGGGAGATGAGCTCCCAGCTCATGCCTCTGGGCCTCCTACCTCGCCCCCACCCTCATCTCTCCCTTTCCAGAGACATTATAAATCAAACGGCTTAGAACGTAAGGCATCAAAAATTCTGAAACCTTCATCTATTATTAACGCTGACAGTAAATTCCCCCTCCGAGCGTTTTACATAGCAACTGTTACCAAGACTCGCTGGTGGAGCTGCTGCTCCAGCGGCCGCATCCCAGCAGCTCTGGGCAGGATGGCAGGGCCACCACGAGCCCTACCCGCCTGGCCACCACCTAGGCACTCAGCAGGCCCTCTCCAGGGGATGGGCAGGGAGAGAGCCTTTGACAGACGAAACAGGTGACTTACAGCTGAAAGGAGGTCCCAGCTGCTTTTGGTGAGCCCTGCAGACCTTAGCTCCTGCCTAGGTGAGGACAAGGGGCCCTCAAGCTCCCAGGCCTTCAGAGGCAGCACCTGTGGTCAGGGACAGGCTCCAGGAGCCTCCCCTCCGCACACTGCCTTGCTAAGAGGAGGCTGGTGATATGGAGGACAGGAAAAAGCTTCGTAAACTGTAAAGGGCTGTGCAGATGTTGTTTACCAACTCACCCACCTGTCAGCTAGACATTCCTGAGTGCCTGTTTGTCTGCAGGCAGTATCTGGGCACCAGAGATTTAAAACAAAGACAAAAGGCCCAGTCCCTGTCGAGTCTGGTTTGGTGGGAGACAGGCGTGCCATCCCCTAATTGCAGTTGTGCTCTGATCAACGTATGTACCAGGAGCAAACTCAGGGTGATGAGGGTATCACAGAGGGCCCTCCACGGGGGCTGATGCCTGAGCAGGGTTTTTGAAGGATGAATAGGGGAGGGTTGGTCTGTTCTGGTCAGAGGGACTGGTGCAAAGGCCCAGGGGTATGAAGCTGCCCAGCTGACATGTGGATTACAAGGCTGACCTGTTTTGGTGGGGAGGGAGCAGGGATCAGAGGGTGCAGGACCTTGAATGCAAAGCAAGAGGATTTTTACTTTGGGGCCTTGGTTGCCAAAGAAGGTTTTCAGCTGAGGAGGAACAAAAATTTGGGTTTGGGGAATATCACCCTGATTGTGCAGATAAGGGTACTGAGGCCCACACGGGTGAGAGCCCCTGCCTAGGCAGAAAGCAGGGGAGGCTGGCTGCTCTCTGCAAGCTGTTATGATGCACTTGCTTTATGCCCATCCCCACGCTGGGAAGGGTGGTGTGGCCTCAGACCCTGGGACAGAGTGCCTAGGGAAGCAGAGGTGGGCAGAGAGCTTGAGTACCTTTGCCAGGTCAGGGTGGCCGACCCATGAGGAGTTGTCTCACTGTCTGCATCTCCGGAAATCAGGACACAAGTTGAGTCGGAGACTTGAGCCCTGCTATGGATGCATCCATTGGCAGTCTCTCCACTTAGTGACAAATATGTATGTTTGTTGCAGAACATTCAGCAAATAGAAGTCTCAAGAAAATAGTGTTCCCCGGCAGTCTCACCCCACCCCCACCCCCTGATGGCCAGGTCACATTTTGGGCCCAGTAGCTCCAGAACCAGGTACAGATACACATTTTTTAAAACAGAAGTGGTATCATGTTCTTTCTGCCTACCCTCAATGACCTGCTTTTCTCCCTTAATACACTGGAATAGTTTCCCATGTCCTCACATATTTTGGGGTGAGGTTTGCCAAGAGCCAGGCTAGCCAGAGGGGACCCAGCTGACCTAGATGTTCAGTGCTTGTCTTCAAGGGCAGAGGCCGTGCCTGTCCTGCTTGCTGCTGCACTCAGCACTGAGCGTGGAGACGGGCCCCTGGTGGGGCTGAGTGCAGAGCTGTGAAGGAAGCTCTGTCCCTGAAGTTTGAGTAAAAGTTGGACAGAGCCCACTAGGATGCTGTCATCTGGATCTGGGGCTAAACTGAGTCTTGGGTGAGATTTGTGCTTATTAAGGACTCTGGATGCTTGCAGTAATAGGTGGAAGGTGTTCAGGGAGGGCTTCCTGGAGGAGGTGGGCCATAGAACATAGCAGAAGGGAAATAGATGCATAAGTGTCCATTCACTCATCTAACAGACATCCCCAGAGGGCTCCCTCCTGGTCAGAGCCCTGTGCTGGACAGGACTGGGCACCCAGATGGGGTTCTGCCCCCATCTGCAGCCAGCCTTGAGGGGAAAGACAGACAAGTGCCCAACTCATTTTGGCTGTGTGCATGAGCAGTGCTGTAATGGTGTAAGTGTAGACATTGAGGAGCCAGTGACCCCAAGGAAAACTTTACTGATAGCCAGGATGAGCTTGACATCAGGGTCAAGGTCACCCAGCCTATACCCAGAAGTTTGGCTCAGCCCAATGTTCCTGACCTGGAAACTCCTGGATGCTGAGGGTTTCTGTCAGCTCAGTTGGTCCCCTGGTCCTGGGTCCCCTGCCATGGAGAGGGGGCTCTGACCTCCAGTGTCCACTCCCAGAGTTCCACACTAGGGAAGCCCCCATCCCCCACCCAAAGTCAAAGGGTGTATCTTTCCAGAGTCTAGAAGCTGGAGTTGGAATCCTGCTGTGGGTCCTGGGCCTCGGTTTCCTTAGTTGTCAAATGGTGGCACTACACTGCAGGGAACCTGTGGGGCTGAAATAAAATGTGTTCCAGGTTCTGGTGCCACAGGGCTTAGGGCCACAGCCCAGAAAATCCTCCCTCCTGCTTGGTCCTAGCTGCCTAGGGCCAGGCCAAGAAAGACTCCAGGAGGAAGCCCCTACCTCCTGGCCAAGGAAGTTGGGGATTGATTTATGGGAAGGAGCAGTTTGGCATCAAGGGGTGGCTATAGGTGATGGGGGTAGAAGGCTTGAGAGGGAAGCCCAGCAGACTGCCCACCTCACCAGATCCCCCAAGAACCTCTTAGAACCGCATACTCAGGGGCTAGGAAGCTCATTCACAGAAGGGTTTTGGATTCAAACAGACCTGGGTTCAAGCCCCAACTCCTTCACCTGCTAGCTGTGTGACCTTAGGCTACTTCCTTGTCCTCTCTGTGCTCAGAGTCATCATCTCTACAGTAGAAATGATAACAATAGGCCAGTGTTGTCTTGAGGGTTGAAAGAGGGGACCCATATGTGAGTGCCCCAGCACAGGGCCTGGCACATAGTAGGTGCGTGGCAAATGAAAACGGTTCTTGCAAGTCTTTTTTTTTTTTAACTAGTGCCCAAGGAAATGGGGGTGGCATATTCCTCACTGGTCTCTTGGTTCCTGGCACACATGGAGCCACCAGATTCAGCCTCTGGAATCGCACCAATCCATTCACCAGCCCATGTCATTAGCTTTTTCTGAGCACCTACTCTGTGTCAAGCACAGGGGCACCGTGGTGGAACTGGAAGCTGCAGGCTTGCTAGGAGGTGGTCAGCTGCAGATCCTGACCTGCGGAGTGGCCAGTGCCCCATGGGATGGTGGCAGGGGAAGAGGGAATCTAGGGCAGGTGTCAGATGGAAAGTCACAGTGAGATTTGAGAGGAGGTGATCCCTGAACTAGTGACAAGGCGTACTAGCATTTTGCCAGACAAAGTAGGAGGTGGTGGAGAAGATGGGAGGCACAAAAGGTTGGGAGACTTCTGGAGGGTGCCAGTAGCTCCTTGTAGGTCATTGTTGCTTGGCATGAAATTTGGGAGCTGGGGAGGTGGGTGGGAATCCCCTGTGAATGCCAGGCCAAGGAGGCAGGGACAGTGACTGGTGACTGGGGCCTGGGTGACATCTGAGCAGGGGGCACAATTGAGTGGGAGAAAGGTGATGGTCACTGAGGAGTGTGGGCAGGTTGGGGGTGTGGAGAGGACTCGGGATGGAGGGCCCAGCAGGGAGAGAGGCATGGGCAGGAGGTCTCAGGGCACCCAAGGCCCTTCTGGCTGAACTAGGAGTTCCTGAGTGTGAGGGTGGCCCAGAAGCAGCCACAGGCCTCACCTCTGTACCGGGCTCGAGGCTGGAGTACCGCCAGCAGCTACTCATCCATTCAGCATGTGCCTGCTGTATGCCCCGACAAGACAGACAGACTCTGCCTTCACAGAGCTTATCATCCATTGGGGCAGACAGACAAGAGCGAGTGAGTAAATACCTAAGGGAGGTGATTTTGGAGAGTGGGAAGGGCTAGGGGCTAGCAGAGTTCCTTTAGGCAGGGCAGTCTGGGAGGGCTTCTCAGATTAGGTGACTTTGGGCTCATTGGAGAACACCCAGGAGGATGGGGTCCCAGGCAGAGGGAACAGCATGTGCAAAGGCGTGTCAGGGGCGTGGCATGTATGAAGAGCCAGTGGAGCCATTGTGGTTGGGAGAGGGTTGGAAAATGAGGCTGGGGAGGTACCCTTCGAATTAGACAGCTAAGAGGTTCAACCTGAGTTGAGGGGACGTTCTACTCTCTCCCCAGCAGCAAGGGAGCTTCCCCACCAAAGCAGGAGAGCCAGCTCCCAGCACTCACTTTACTTTCCTGTGTGACACTGAGCAAGTGGCCTACCCTCTCTGAGCTTACAAATTCTGTGGCAACACAGAAGAAACCGTGGTGATTGCTTAGAGACTCCCCAGCTGTGACTGGCCAGGAGTATGATCCCACTCATTTCTGCTCTATGGTGGGGGACTTTTGGGGAGGAGCGGGTGGAGGTCAGCTCAGTAGAACCAAGAAGCCCCAGGACACAGGGCATCCAGGAGCCTGTGCTTCCACAGCCTGTTCACTCCATGCACCTGCCTCCCCATCCCCACTGCACTCCTGCCCACTCCGAAACCCTCTCCTCTCTCTAGGGCTGAAAGCAAGAGGCTCCCATGGGGGCTGGCCTGATGATTGGCAGACTCTCTAAAGGTCGCTTGGAAACCCTCCTGCTCTGAGTAGTTCCCCGCCAGCATTTGTAGCTGGGATTCCAAGGCCAGAGCTGCGCCCAGAGATCATTTATCACACAGCCTCAAATGGAGGCCTTTCTGGGGAAAAAAAAATGTTCTTTCTCTGAGATTCCAACTTGTATTGGCTAAAACAGGTTAATTAGCAGCACTGTTTCCCCCAGATCCTTCCCTGCATCCCCCAGCTTTCCTGAGCCAGCAGTCACCCTGGGATGGGAATGGCAGCCCCTGGAAGTACAGAAGGGAGGTCAGGTTTAAGACACACTGCAAAGACTGCCGGAAAAGTCCTGGAGATCCACCCAGTGATGACAAGCTGCTGGGCTGCACTTAGCTTTGTGATCCAGAGCAGGAGCTGCCTGTGAAGTCCCTCCCCGAGGAGCTGGAGGTCAGGAGCCTGTGTGTCTCATTCCCTTCCTTGCTTTTTCCTATGGGAAATGACAACTGGCCACTGATACACACCCACCCTCAAGGAGCTGCTGGCAGCAGCAAGAGGGGTGAGCTGTGCTGGGGCAGAGGGGGCACCAAGGGAACCTGGGAGCCAGAAGAGGGGGCAGCCCAGAGTGGCCAAGGAGCAATGGCAGTCTGCCTGGAAGGCAGGCAGGGAGAAGTGTGCTGAGCACAGGTACAGGGGCCCCAGTCGTAAAAGAAGCAAGTACAGTTGAACAGCTGTGAGATCCCAGTACCCTGGAGTGTAGAATCCACAGGACTCACAGAATGTTTCTATTGCACAAAGCCAGAGAGGTTGGCAGGGACCAGGCCAAAAAGGCCTTGAATGCCTGGTTGTACTCACCAAGATAGGCTGGGTGTGCTGCATAACAATATCCCCAAGTAGCCCCTTCAAACGGGGTTTGACTCTCACTCATGCCAGGTCTCTGACCAGGCATCAGGGAGACTGCTCATTGATGTCACGCAGGACCTGGGTGGACAGAACAGCAGCCATTTCGGCTATTTTTGTGGTACAGAGGGAGAGAAAGACAGGTGTACAGACGCATGGAGTTTCCTCCATAAAGCAGCAGGTGGCACTTCCACTTGAATTTCATTGCAAAGTGGGCCCCATGGCCATCCTCTGGACATCTTTCTGGGCTGGTGACATGCTTGCCGCCTTTGGCCGAGGAGGACAGGAAATATTTGATGATGGTGCTGATGCTGACCACAAGGACCAAAGAGGTTCAGCACGTCACCTGAGCAGGGTGAGGAGCCTTGGGAGGGACTGAGCAGCAGAGGCCACAGCCTAATTTGTTTTACCTTCTAACTTTTTATCGACTTGCATAGAGAGAAGAGCACAAATCATAGGTAGACAGCTGATGAATTTCTACAAACCAGACACTCATGTGTAACTGAAATTCAGATTTAAAAAAAGAACATCACCAGCCCCAAGAGGTCCCTTGTCCCCCTCATCAGGGGAGACAAGGCCCCTGGAGCCACCCAGCCTGAGTGGTAGGTGCTAGGCCAAGAATAGTTTTGTCTGCTTCCGAATTTCACAGATATGAAAGCTTTTCCTTTCAACTTCTTTTCGTGTGTGTGTGTGTGTGTGTGTGTGTGTGTGTGAGCACACGCTCGCGCATGCGTGACAATCTTGCTCTGTTGCCTGGACTGGAGTGCAATGGCGCGATCTGGCCTCACTGCAATCTCCACCTTCCGAGTTCAAGCAATTCTTGTGTCTGAGCCTCACGAGTAGCTTGGATTACGGGTGCCTGCCACCACGCCTGACTAAGTTTTATATTTTCAGGGTTTTGACATGTTTCCCAGGCCAGTTCTGAACTCCTGACCTCAAGTTATTTGCTCACCTCAGCCTCCCAAAGTGCTGGGATTACAGGCAGGAGCCACTGTGCCCAGCCTCTTCCTTTTACTGTTTTTGAGACTTGTCTGTGTTGTGTGTGGCAGTGGTTTATTTTTCACTGTTGTGTAGTATTCTGTTGTGTGCATATGCTACAGCTTGTTTCTCCCTCCCACCTTTGGTGAACGTTTGAGTTGTTTGTTTATTTATTTATTTTTTTAAAGATGGGGTTTCACCATGATGGCCAGGCTGGTCTTGAACTCCTGATCTCAGGTGATCCACCCACCTCGGCCTCCCAAAGTGCTAGGATTAAAGGCAAGAGCCACCACGCCCGGTTGTTTGAGTTGTTTATAATTGGAGGATCTTTGGTGGCTCATGCCTGTGTTCCCAGCACTTTGGGAGGCTGAGGTGGGAGGATCACTTGACCCCAGGGATTTGAGACCAGCCCAGGAGACATAGCAAGACCTCATCTCTCAAACCTTTATTTGAAAAATAAACAGTTGGAGGATCTTGTGACTATGCCTGCCATGAACATTCTGGAACACATTGTTTGGTGCCTGTGTGTGTGTGTCATTCCCACTGAATGTGTGCCTTGGAGGTGGAATTGCCATGGTCTCATTTGCATTTAGGAAACCTCTGATGGGCGGGGCACAGTGACTCATGTCTGTAATTGCAGCATTTTGGGAGGCCAAGGCAGGCGGATCATGAGGTCAGGAGTTCAAGACCTGCCTGGCCAACATGGTGAAATCCTGTCTGCTAAAAATACAAAAAGTTAGACAGGTGTGGTAGCAGGCACCTGTAATCCCAGATACTCAGGAGGCTGAGGCAGGAGAATCACTTGAACCCAGGAAATGGAGGTTGCAGTGAGCCGAGATCATGCCACTGTACCCCAGCCCGGGTGAGAGTGTGAGATTCTTTCTCAAAAATAAAAAATAAAAAGGGTCTCTGCTGGACGCATAGAAGAGACCAAGGCACAGCCCATGCTGGAGGTGGAGGGAAGGTGTGTATGCCTAGCCCTATGGCTCCTCCACCTCAGAATCCAGAAACACCTCCAGCGTGGTCTGGTCTTCCACAGGACTTAGGGGTCTGTATTGCACTCATAAGACAAAAATCATGTAAAGCAAGGCCCAGACACATGGGGCTGAGCGTGCAGCCCCAAGCGGCAAGACGTAGGCCTTACTGTGTGAGTCACACGGTAATGTTATAGCACATTCTAGTACACAGGCAAGAATAGTTGTATAATATTTGAATGCATTGAACTCACATCCACCAGGTACACGTGTGAGGAATCTCCCTGCAAGTCACCCATTTGACAATAGGGAAGATGGGCCCATCCATTAAGTCAGGGGAGGGGACCTCCTGCCCTGGGGCCTGGGCCTGGGGCTGGGGTTCAGCCTGGGTCTGTTCCCTACTCCTGGACACACAGGATGAAGGGCCCGTGTGCTGGTCGCTCATAGAGGTGTTGAGACTTACCCTGTTGTACTCTTGGGGTGTGGCATTTCTTAGAAGCCAAGAGTGGGTAATCCTTTGCTCAGAATGAAGCCAAGAGAAGGGTGGGGCTTCAGGCTCCGGCTCTAGAAGACAGGGCTGCTTGGGAGCTGCCCCTGGAACCACCCAGCCTGAGTGGTAGGTGCTAGGCGCTGGAGCCGGTGTCTTCCAATTTAGATTGATCACAGGGAAGACCTGGGTGCAAGCCTGATTCTGAGGTGCCCAGGCCAGCCCCTGAGCAGCCGGGTGGCCTTCCTATGAACTCACGTTGGGGTGTCCCATGCAGCTGTCCTGGTCCTGCAAGATGCATGCCCCTACCCCCAAGCCCTGAAGGGCTGATGGGTTTTGTTTTTGTTTGAAGAAACACATGGCCTGGGTGTTACTTTGGCTGGCCTCCCCAGCCCCATGTCTCTGAGACCTCCACTCCTAAGGAAGGGGGCCAGGCATTGATGGGGGCATCTGGGAAGCCGAGGGAATGCCTGCCAGTTATGAGAGAGATGCATCTTTGTCGCAGACACATGTGGGGTGCTCTATGTAAATTGTTTCAGCGCCTAACAGGAAGAAGAAAAACGAGGCTTTGATGCAAGCTACCGCATCTCAGCCCGGCTCCGTGTCACTCAGCCGAGTCTGTGGCCTGCTTCTATTAAGGAGCTGTCAGCTCTTCTCAGGCGGAGACCCAGGGGGTTCTCTGGGCAGGAGGTGGCTCTGTGCTGTCTGCCGAATGCTAGGCGTCAGCACCAGGTTGTGCTGGGGCCTCAACCCAGCCCCACCTCCGAGGAAGGCAGAGAACACTCATGATGGATTCCCCAACACTGCACTGAAGCCCAGGGCAGGGACACCAGCAGGCAGTGCTGTGGGGTCTGCTGGGGATGACAGGCAGGCACACAGGCGGCAGCGCTGTTAGGCCCCATGTGATGGCTACAGCCTGGCACAGGAATCAGTGCTCCAGGCAGCAGACAGCAAAGGTGTGGAGGCAGGCAAGGAGCCATGGTCTCTGAGGCCCAGGAGAGCACAGCGGGTGCTGGAGATGCACAGTGGCAGGGGCCAGCTCAGGGGAGGGCAGGAGTCTGGTCTTGTGGCTTTGGGAACCCAAGGGTTGCGAGCAGGAGATGGTGAGGTGGTGTGAGTCTGAGGGAGGTCTCAGATATGGGGGGAGGACAAAGGGGGCAGGAACCAATGAGGGCCAGAGTGGAGACGGCAGGAGAGTGTAACACACATGCAGACACACTTCACAGTGAGCCCTAGCCCAGTCGACTCCCAGCCGCAGGAACCACGCACAGCCTTTTGCTTGGGTGCACACCCTCCAGAGCACTGACTTCCCCAGCGATCCTGGTAGAAATGTCCCAGGGAGGACCCCAGGCCCCTGGGTCCTGAGGCGCCTTCTGAATCCTCAACAAAGAAGGGAAGAGGCCCAGGCCAAGTGCACCCGGAACTAGCATGTTATGCTCTGGATCTCGGGGAATGTGTAATCCCCACACTGTATCTATGGCAACTCTCCATTAACCAGAATTTGGTTCCACAAATTCCTGTTCCCATTCATTCTAGAAAACTCAGAGCTGTTGGTCTTTTTAAAAATCTCACTGAAAAAAAAAAAAAAAAAAGAAAGAAATACTAAAGAAAGTAAAGAAGAAAATGAAGTCACCTGTAGCCCCTCTGATGAGAAGACACTGACGTTAGTACTTGCGTGCATTTCCACCCAGTTTGTTTAAGAAAATTGGGATTGTGTCAAATGTCTGCTTTTGCATCCTGCCTTTTCCATTGTGCTTCAGATCATGAGCATTTACCAGGGCAGAAAAAAACGTCTTTGGAAGCTGGGATGTGGGGGCCTGCTGCTCAGTGTGACCCTTAAGGGGTCATTGCCCTCCCTTAGCCTCGGCCTTTGCCTCTCTGCAAGGAGAGACTGAAGGAGGTTTCTCAGGCTCCAGCCAAGAGTCTCAGTGTTTTCCTTGCTCTGGTGGCCTTGTTGTTCCAGCCCTGCTTCCCGGGGGTGGGCCTGGTGATGCTTGTGGCAGGGTGGGCACAGGCCTGGCACTGCCACCAAGTGGACAGTTCATTCAGTATGCTCAGAAACTTGGGCTCGCTGCAGCCTTGAGCACTTTCCCATCTCATGACCCTGAGCAAATGACTTTGCCTCTCTGAACCCCTATCTCTTAAGCTGCAGAACCGGGTGGTTGTGATGGTTCATTGGCTTGATGTAAGTAGAACTCTGCACATAACAAGTGCTCAGTAAAGAGGAACCATTGCTATCATGAGGATTGCTGGTATCTGTGATGTGAGAATGAAATCATGATATTCCTGCAGCATTCACCAGAATGCCTGGGACCTAGGGGACGCTGCCAGGGGTGGCACCTAGTCCCATGACATAGCAGGACTATCTTTGTGGGCCGTGACTTGCACAGCTGCTCAGGGCCAGTGCTCAGAAATGCCCTGTGCTTGGTGCATGCTGTGCTGCTGTTGCGGGCTTGAGGTTTTTATTACTTTGTGAGCAAGTTTTTATTACTTTGCAGCATGAAAACTGCATTTTTATGTTGTACTGAGCCCCACAAATTCTGAGGCTGCTCTTAACAATAGGATTGGTCCCTAGGGCAGCCTGGCAGGGCACCCCACACATCCATGGTGCTCAGTAGCTATTTGTAGGGTGATGGCAGGGCTGGGTGGGCCCTGGTTCAGAGGACAGTACCCCAGCAAGGCCAGGTGGCTTGCCCAGGTCACATGCCAGATACAGGGCCAGGCAGGGCTCTAACCATCACATGAGGAGCTGCCAGGGTGACGGTGTCTGTCAGGGCAAGAAGTGGGCTGTGTGGAGTGCCAGCAGGGGTGGGGAGGGTAGCCTGGGCTCCGCTGACCTGCAGCCAGACACACTGGGGAGACACAAGACGACTCAGGTTGGAATCAACTGAAACCAAGCCAAGAGCTCAGGCCTCGGAACGCAAGGGAGGAGGAGGAGGTTCAGACCCAAGGCAGTGGCTGTGGGTGGTCTTAGGGCTTCTTCCCCTGCATTCTGTGACAGGTGGGCAGGGCCCCGTTAGGGGAGGCCGGCCTGGACGCCCCTGGCACCCTGTCATGACAGAGAGGAGCAAGGCCCAGACCACCTGGTATCCAGAAGGCCAAGGTGACAGTGCCAGGCAGTTTGGGGTGCAGATGAGGCCATGGCAAAGGGTGGCCAAGAGGCCAGAGCAGTGCCCACAGAAGAGGTGGGATTGGAGCCACCTGCATGTGTCGGGAAGGGGCCCCCAGGAGTCGGGTGTGTGGGCCTCTGGCTAACAGGCCACTCCGCAGAAAGGAAATTAAAGAAGAAATGACTCCCCTGCCCATGTCTTCTTGAAGGAAGAGAAAGATGCTGGCGTGGTCACTACAGAGGAGCCAGGAGATCTGAGGGGAGCCCTCTCTCCCAGCTGGGTCGCCCTCAGGGCTGGAGGTGCTGGGCCCCAGAGTAGAAGTGGGTGGATGGGGGTCCCCCTGAAAGGAGAGGGAGGCAAGAGGATGTGCCTTTTAAGCCTTCTGTGCGGGCCTCCTTGGGACAGTTTGGGTTAGATCTCAGACTGCAGCATGTGGGGCTGAGAGCCAGCTCCCCTGAAGTACAGGGGCTCCAGAGGCCTGAGCAGCATGCTGAGGTCAGGGCTGGAGGATCAGAAAGTAATGGGGAGCCATTGAAGGCTTCATAATGAGGGAGTGACATGACAAGCTTGTGATGGGCCACACAGAGCAGAGGCTGGGACAAGGAGATCCTGCTGGCAGGTGGTCATGGAATTTCTGGTGGGTAGTGAAGCTGCCAGACTGAGGGCTGTGGCAGTGAGGATGGTGAAGGGGTCAGATGGGCACACTTCAGGCAGGGGGACCCAGGACTTGGGGGCCTCCTCAGAGAGGCCTTACAGAAGGACTGGGGCAGAAGGCAAGGCCTATAGGGTGAGGAGGCCTTGGAACACTGTGGATGCACTGGAGCTGCAGAGATGGGTCAGGTGGAGGGAAATGGGGCTTCTGCCATCAGATGGTGGCTCTGGGGGGAGGTATGGTCACCCAGAAAGAGATCAGAGGATGGGACCGAGGACCAGTGACACGGGAGGACGGCAGAGCGGATGAGCAGAGGGGTATTCACCCAGGGTGAGAGGGCTTTACTGGGCCCTACAGGACCCTAGGCAGGGTCTCCCTTGGAACTGGGTTATAAGGCCTGTGATGGGAGGAGTGGGAGGATGAGGGATTGCTGTCAGGAGGGCCTGGGACCAGAAGTCTCCACTGTAGCCATCCTGAGCGAGGCCTCCGGCCCAGGTGCAGGGTCCTTGTCTACCTGCGGGGTGGGGAGATAGCCTGTCTCCCAAAGGGTGGTGGGACGGCTGAGCCTCAAGGACAAAGGCAGGCGGGGGCAGGGGAAGAAGCCTGTGGCTGGGAGCTTAATGGCCCCAGAAAAAAAAAACATAAAACCAGAGAATTATGGGGAGACATAAACAGAGCTGTCAGGCATTAGCTGTAGGGAGACAGCTTGGCCTGGGGAAGAGATGCTGGCGGCTGAGCTCGGATCCTTGCATGTGCATAAAATAGACAGAAGTTATAAAAGGAGGGAGATTAAGAAGATACTGCCTCTTCCATGCTTGGGCTCCCCCTCCAATTCCTTTCTCACGCCCTGGCTGAGGCCCAGCTGCACACTGACTCTGGGGTCCCGGCCTGCGAGGCCTGGCCAGGTCAGGGTCCAGGGCCTGCCAGTGACCAGGGAGGTCCACAGGGGTGGGTGGGGGTGGATATCGACTTGGCCCAGACTAGTGGAGGGGCTGGGGAACCAGGCCCAAGGATGCAGGCGGCGCCAGCCCCGGCAATTTATGGGTACTCACACACCCTGCCATCTTCATTTTCCCCTTTGCTGCTGCCGTCATTAGCCAAGCACTAATGGGCTTAAATTTCACCTAAACCATCCCCACTGTCCTCAGCAGATAACAAATGCCCTGCTGTCCCTGGCTGCAAAGCTGCTGGGCGGCCTCCACGCGCCCTCCCTCTGCTGTGTCCTTTGGCCCTCAATAAGGAGGCTCCTGAGGACCCAGGGCCTGGGATACTCACAGGTCAGGGGAAGCCCTGCGGGTCTCTGGGAGTCCAAGGGAGGGCGGGGCTCAGGAAAGGGGGCTTCAGGGGAAACTTTAGAGACCCTGGGATGGTAATGGATGGGGAGACAGGAGCCCGGGGTCCAGGGACACCCCATTGTTTGGCCTTGGCAGGGCCATGCCCCTGAGTTTCCCAGCCCAGGTGTTATGAAGAAAGGCCACAAAGGAGACCCTAGAGGCCCTGGGAACTACCCATCATGTTTTATTTATTTTATTTTATTTTTGAGAGGAAAGTCACTTGAACCCAGGAGGCAGAGATTGCAGTGAGCCAAGATCACTATTCTCCAGCCTGGACAACAGAGCAAGATTCTGTCTCAAAAAAAAAAAAAGCCTTAGAGAAATCATATTTTGCTTAGCCTAACAAAAATAGCAATGGCTTTGCTTGGGGCTGGAATTCCGTCCCTCCACCAAATTCATTCACTCATTCATTCAACAAATGCGGCCCACCAGCCCTTGGCCTGCATGTTTATGAAAGGCCCACTCAGCTGATCATTCCCATGAGAGGAAACAAGTAGGTGATCTCTAAATGCAGTTTGTTTGGGAGACAAAATCCTTTAGCACTGGCTCTGAGGGTAGGAGGGGAAGTGACCAAGGGGCTCTGGAGGCTGTGGGGACAGAGGGTGTGTCAACCTGGGCACATCCAGTCCATGAGGGGAGTGTTTGCCCAAAAAGGAGGAGACAGGAATAGAGACAGAGCTACGGCAGAAACACAGGCGCTGCTGGGGGCTCCCTGCTCGTGTGTGCACACAGCCACAGCCACGTCTACTACCTTTGTTTCCCAGCAAGGGGCAGGTGCCCAAGGAGCCACTGGGGTTGATCCACCATCAAAGCCGGCCTGCCAGGGGCTGGTATGCAGTCATCCCTTTCCCATGGGAATCTCGCTCCCTTCCAAGCCCCCAGCACCCGCCTTTTATCCCTGTGCTGGGAGCCAGTACTCCCACTGATACCCAGACAGTGATGCCAAGGAGGCACTGCCAGAGGGAGGCCACCACAGTATAGGCCTGGAATGTTACACTCTCTGTCCCATTCCCCACCTGCAGGGAGCCTAGGGGAAAGAACAGGCTGGCACAGGTATGTGCTAGAGACGGAGGTGGTGTGTGGCTGTGAGTCACCATGCTGTATGTCCCCTTGTCCCCTCTGTGCCTCAGACATGCGACCTGTCGTCTAAGGGTATTGACCCTGCCAGGCTCTGGGACACTAGGAAGTGTAAGCCAGACTCAAGGGTAAGTGATATGTACAGGAGGTTGGGTGAGGCATCTTCTCCAGTCTAGGAGGGAAGGGAGTGTTAACTGGTGGTTAGGAGCATGGACTTCGGAGAAATCCCTTCTTCCCCACCAGTATCTGGAATTGGCTGTTGAGTCCTGCCAATGCTCTGTTCCTGACATTTCTAGAATCTCACCCTGCCTTTCCAGCCCTCTGCCACCACTTTGGTCTGGCCCCATCATTGCTCTCTGGGGGACAGTCCCATCTTCCTGCTGGCCTCCTGGCCTCCCCCTCACCCCCATTACCAGTCCGTCCTGCCTCGCCGCAGCCACTGCGGACTGCCCAACACATGTGTGCAATGCTCACTCTTGCTCACCCTCTGGGGCTCCCCATGGCCCTCACAACGTCTGTGCTCTTCACTGTAGCCCAGAGGGCCCCACACCATGTGGACCCCGTCCATCTCTCACTCTCTCCTGCCTTCCTGGCTTTCCCTCTTTCCTTTGCTAAGTCCGGTACATCCCCTAGGTCTCAGGTGAGGTGCCCTGGGAAGCACCTCTGTCCTCCTGTTCCCACCCGGGATGACTTAGGGCTCTTGCCCGTACGCTGGCACTTACTTGCTTTCTCCAAGAGGCTCTGAGCCCACGGCTGTCTCTGGCTGCTCCGTCTCTAGCATGTATGTGGCATACAGTAGGCACTTAGTAAGTGCTTATGGACAGATGGGTAGATGAGTATGTGTGCATGGATGCATGGGTAGAAAGAGGATAGGGTGGTGAGTGGGTGGGTGGGTGTGAGATATACAGGTGAGTGAGTGAATGGACGGGTGGATGGATGGGTGTGTGTGCATGGATGCATGGATAGACTGATGGATGGACAGGTGGGTGGGTGGAGATGGGATGGGTGACTGGGTGGATGGGTAATAATAGATAACTGGACTGTTTCGAGGGTAGATGGAGAGGCCAGGAGGTCTATGAGGTGATCCCAGAGGCAGCAGAAAATGGAGTTCTAAGCCTTTGGCTTTCCATGGGTCTCAGTTTCTGTCTGTAAAATGGTCAGCTCAGCTCCTGTGTCCAGTGGGGAGGCTCAGGGTAAGCTGGAGAGAAGGTGGAGGCCAGCAGGTCAGGCGCTCCACAGACTGTGCATGGGACAGAACAAGTTTGCCGTGTGTCCCTGTAGCCCAAGACCCCCCTTCTTTGGGGGGACACCAGTGCCCACCTCCATATCTGCTTGCTCCCAGGATCCTTGCCCAGGTATCAGACTGGGAGCCAGACCAGTAGATTTCAAGTCCAAATGTTGCTGCTCAGCAGGAAATTCCCTTTGCTTCCCAGGCCTTAACTGCACGTCTATAAAACGGGGCACTGGTGTGTTCATGTTCCTTGCGATTTCTCTGGGGATTAAAACAATGTGATGGGGGAGGGGCAGGAAGAAACAAAAGCAATATGACAGGAAGATGGCACCTCTCCTGATGCCCAGCACACAGAGGACACCAGGAAATATGCAGCTCAGAAGCTCAACACCTGAGAGAGCAGCTCCTGCTGTAGTCCCCGCCACAGGGGCCGCACTGGCCAGTGCTCCCTCCTAGGCCGTCCTCCCCCCACCAGAGCTACCCCTGGAAACTGAATGTGACATTTCCAAACCTTATGCCAGACCCCGTAGCCCTGTTATAACAGGCACATCATTAATAATTACATAATTACAATGTCTATATTATTATTATTATTTGAGACAAAGTCCTGCTCTGTTGCTCAGGCTGGAGTGCAGTGGTGTGATCTCAGCTCACTGCAACCTCTACCTCCTGGGTTCAAGTGATTCCCCAGCCTCGGCCTTCTGAGTAGCTGGGACTACAGGTGTGTTTCACCACGCCCGGCTAATTTTTTTGTATTTTAGTAGAGACAGGGTTTCACCATGTTGGCCAGGATGGTCTCGATCTCCTGACCTCGTGATCCGCCCGCCTTGGCCTCCCAAAGTGCTCGGATTACAGACAGGAGCCACCATGCCCAGCCTATTTTTTTTTTCCCCTTCTTTTTTCTTTTTTTTTAAAGACAGTGTTTCACCATGTTGGTCAGGCTGGTCTTGAACTCCCAACCTCAGTTGATCTGCCCACCTTGGCCTCCAAAGTGCTTGGATTACAGGCATGAGCCACCACACCCAGCCCTGCCTGGCCTAATTTTTTATATTTTTGGTAGAGATGGGGTTTCATTATGTTGGCCAGGCTGGTCTCGAACACCTGACCTCATGATGCACTCACTTAGGCCTCCCAAAGTACTGGGATTACAGGCGTGAGCCACTGCACCCAGTCGTCTACATTATTTATAATTTGTATATTTATATATAATTTATTTAAAAGCCTATATAATCTATAATTTAAAATTACATCAGATAAACAATTACCTACTATAGTGCTTCTGCCACTTAAAAGCTGTGTGACTTTGGATAAGTGCCCTAACCTCTCTGTGCCTCTGCTGCCTCTCTATGAGTTAATAGGTGTAGACGTCTCAAAACAGGGCCCAGCACATGTCTGTTCTGTGTGGGAATGAGCCCCAAGGATGCTGATGACAAAGCTTTTCTCTGTCTGTTTGCTCATGGGTTCTTTGCTCAACCCTGCAAGCTGGGCGTTTAATCACTATCCCTATTTTATGGGTGAGGAAGCAGAAGCTCAGAGAGGTGGAGTGACTCACCTGAGGTCACACAGCGAGTCAGCAGCAGGTATCAGGTCCTTGGTGTTCTTTCCAAAGACTCCTGGGGCCCTGGTCTGAAAAAAGCCAGCTCTGGACCAGGCCGGAACACTGGGGCCTTTCTGAACCTTCCTTCCAGGGGACTGGGGCTGAAGGGGCCTCTGGCCAGTCAGCCAAGTCTGTCCCACCCAACGTGACAGCCAGGGAACACAGACAGCCTGACCCTGCTCTGGCCACTGCCCTGCCAGGCCCTGTGCCAGGACAGCATGTCTGCCCACCCGGGCAGTGACCAGCTGCTCCTGAGACTGGGCTGGAGCCAGGTTTCTGTCACTTCAAGGAGCTCCTGCCTTCCCGGCTCCACCTCCACAGCCAGCAAGGACCAGTCAGGGATTTTCCTGAACTTTCTCTCCGTTACAAAAAATTATATAAACACTTATCTTTTAAAAGTAACAGCTAACTTAAGTGCACCCTCCTCTGCCCAGCATTGGTCTGGCAACCGCATGTATATTGTCTCTTGGCATCTGCGCACCATTGTGTGAGGTGCATACTCTTCTGCCTGTTTGCAGATAAGGAAACTGAGGCACAGGGAACTTGAGTTGTCTGTCCAAGGCCCTACAGCGAGGCGGTGTCCAGGTAGGGATGTGGAACTGGACAGGGAACCTCCCTACCAGTCAGGCCTTCAGGGCAGAGTCTTGGGGCCAAGAAGAGCCCCCTGAGCTTCTGTTGTTTAGTTTTATAACAAGTTGATTTGTTCAGATGATTGAAGGAAAGCATATTGCTTCCCACTGTGCCAGTGGGGAAGAATATAGAAATAGAATGAGAACATTGTAACGCATGAAACCAGGAGTGCCTTGTGTGCAACCGATCTTGAACAATGTGGGCTTAGGGATTCCTGACCCCCACACTGAAAATTCATGTGTAACTCTTTTTTTTTTTTTGCAAGACAGGGCCTTGCTCTGTTGCCTGGGGTGGAGTGCAGTGGCACAATTTCCGCTCACTACAGCCTCAACCTCCTGGGCTCAGGTGATCCTCTCACCTTAGCCTCCCAAGTTGCTGAGACTACAGGCACGTGTCACCATGCCCCGCTAATTTTTGTATTTTTTTGTAGAGATGGGATCTCAACATGTTGCCCAGGCTAGTCACAAACTCCTGGGCTCAAGCATTCTGCCCGCCTGGGCCTCCCAAAGTGCTGGAACTATAGGTGTGAGCTACCATGGCTGGCCTCGTGTGTAACTTTTGACTCCCCTAAAACTTAACTATTAAAAGCTACTGTTGACCAGAAGCCTGACCAATAACAGTTGATTAACACACATTTTGTAAACACACACTTTGCATGTTATATGTATTATTTACCGTAGTCTTACAATACAGTAAACTAGAGAAAAGAAAATGTTAAGAAAATCAGCCGGGCGTGGTGGCTCACGCCTGTAATCCTAGCACTTTGGGAGGCCGAGATGGGTGGATCACCTGAGGTCAGGAGTTCGAGACCAGCCTTGCCATCATGGTGAAACCCCATCTTAAAAAAGAAAGAAAGAAAATCATAAGGAGGAGATAATCTAATTTATTTACTAGTCAGGAAGTAGAAGCGGATCATATGAAGGTCATCCTCCCTGCCACCTTCACTTTGAGTAGACTGGGGCTGGGAGCAAGAAGTGGGGGTCTCATCATCTCAGGGGGTGGAGGGCGAGGCAGGAGAGGCAAGCATACGCTAGGTAACCTTTTGAAAAAACCACCCTCTGATCTTGCCTCAGTTATTCTGATGCTGGGTATGCTAATCACTTCTAATTTTCATTGAGTCTGAGAAAAAAAATCCATACATAAGTAGACTGTGTTGAAGGGCCAGCCATACCTGATGCTGGCAGCAGCAGGTCTGCACACAGCCTAGCGCTTGAGCCAGTCCTGGCTGCTGTGTCCCCCAAAGCTGTGGACCCACCAAGGACACTGCCTGTACAGGGATTCAGGTTTGGTTCTCCTTCCCTGCTTGGGGGCTGTTTCCTCATCCGTAAAATGGGAGGGTGATCCTTATCTTGCACAATGCAGGAAGCAGGCTTGCTGACTCCTTGGGGAGCTCACTCCTCTGAGGAGCTGGGGCTTGTCCCATCCTACTGAGGAGGAATCTGGGGTCAACCCACCAGCTTAGAGTCAAACAGCTGGAAAGCAGCAGTGCCAGATTTGAGCCTGAAACCAGGCTCTTTCTTTAGTCACTTTGCTTAGTCTGAAAGGCAGATATTTATTCATATAAGTTGTTAAATCTTTTAGGAGCTGTCACATGCTCATGGTAGAAAAAATCAAATACAACTTCCTTTTTTATACAAATGTTTTGTACCTTTTTTTTTTTTTTTTTTGAGACAGTCTTACTCTGTCACCCAGGCTGGAGTGCAGTGGCATCTCAGCTCATTGCAGCTTGCAGCTTCCACCTCCTGAGTTTGAGCGATTCTTGTGCGTCAGCCTCCCGAGTAGCTGGGATTTCAGGTGTGTGTCACCATGCCTGGCTAATTTTTGTAATTTTAGTACAGATGGAGTTTCACCATATTGGCCATCCTGGCCTCAAGTGATCATCCCGCCTCACCCTCCCAAAGTGCAGGGATTACAGGCATGCACCATCGTGCCCGGCTCACACTGTTTTTGTTTTTGTCAGAGGATCTTGCTTTGTCACCCAGGCTGTGCAGTGACACAGTCACAGCTCACTGTGGCCTGACTTCCTGGGCTCAAGCAATCCTCCTACCTCAGCTTCCCAAGTAGCTGGGACCACAGGCAAGCACCACTCACCTGCCTGATTTACTTTTTTTCTTGTAGAGATGGGATCTTCCCATGCTACCCGGGCTGGTCTCAAACTCCTGTGCTCAAGCGATCCTCCTGCCTCAGCCTCCCAAAGTGCTGGCATTGCAGGCATGAGCCACTGCCCTTGGCCCTGTACACATTTTGTACACTGTACTTTATTTCACCAACTTGAAGCTTGCTCCGATTATGTGGTGCTTCCATACTCTCCTTGGTACTCAGCTGGTAGAACCTCCCAGATGTATCTACCTCATCCCCCTTGGATGGACAGTTAGGGGGATCTCCAGTGTTTTGCTGCTGCAAAGGACACTGCAAGTGATAGCCTTGTGCACATGACTCTGGGCCCAGGTCATAGGGCACATGTAATTTGCATTTGGGTCCATACTGCCAGAAAGCTCTCCAAAGAGGTGGTACCGGTTTACCCTCCCATCCCCAACTAGATTGGGTACCTCTTTCCCCATGCCCTCATCAGCCAGGCAGATGCTCTGTACCAAGAAAACCAAACAGCTGCTTCCCTTAAAAATACTCACGGGCCTGGCCTTGTGTGGGGATCTGAGTCCAGCCCTGCACCCGTGAGCAACAGCATGACCTCAGGCAATAGGCTTCACCCCTGTGGGCCTCAGTTTCCTCATCTGTAAAATAGTGGTGATTGAATTGTGGTGAGGATCTATGGATCCAAATACCTAGGACAGTGCCTGGAACATCACAGTACCAGGTGAGAAGTGGCTGTTCTTGAATCTGAATGAGTCTTGTACCCCATGACTGATGGGGGCCCAGCCTCTAGGATGGATGCTCAGGCCTCAGACCTGTGTTTTGGGAGGGGAAGAGCAATGTGGGGAATTACCAAGGGGAAAGGGTGGGATTAGCTTATCCCAGCTTCCCACTGTGTCAGTGGGGAAACTGAGGCCCAGAAAGGCCTTGAAGTGATTGCCAGCTCAGCAGCACGAAACTGCTCTGTATCCATGCATTGCTGTCAGGAACAAGTGCTGCATGGAGAGTCTGGAGGGTTGCTCAGGCCACTGCAGGGCCTGAGGTCTGAGAAAGAGGGCTTGGGGACACACAGTCAGAGCCTTGTCCTGAAGTCCTGGAGGGCCCTCCTTGGACAGGACAGAGTTTGTATTCTCTCTCTGAGCCCAGCCTCAGCAGGACCCAGAGTCTTCCAGAGCTGAGATCTTGCCACACCAGCTACAGTCACAGACCTGCCACAATGGCCTGACCTGGGAGTCCCTTACAACTGCAGGACCCCAGGCCCAAGCGACCCACTGCGTCAGAATCTGCATCTCAGCAAGATGTACACGTGAATGTTTGAGGCACACTGAGGCTCAGCTAGGAATGATACCCTCCCTGCCTGGGGGTACAGGCCACTGCTCTGGGGGCAGACCTCAATCCTCAGCCTCTGAATGCCCTTCCCAGCTCTGTCGCAGACACACATAGCTTCCTGGGAGGCACAAAAAGTACAAGACTTGACCTGGCTCCCCGTGAACTGGTGGCCCTGGAAGTTGCTACGCTTTATGGAGCCTCTGCCAGCTACCAAGCACATTATCCCATTTAGTCTCACAGCAGCCCTGGAAGTTTACTGTTTAGAGAACCTTGCAGCTTGGGCACACAAAGCACAGAGAGGATAAGTAAATTGCCCAAGGTCACCCAGCATATAGGTATGCAGGAGCTGGGATTTGAATCCAGAGCTGTCCCCAGCACCAGAATCTAGCCGTTTACAGTTAGAGTGGGCTTGGGGGCAGATGGTGGCTCCTCTCACCCTCCAATCAGCCCCAGCCCCTGTGAGTCCTCACAGTTGGTCGGCCTGGCCATAGTGAATCTGACCTCTCAAGAGCCTCCCTTTCTGGAGCACAGGCCTGTGATTCTCCATGGAGAGCCAGCCAAGAGGGATTCTCCTATAACTTTCCAGAACACAGCAGTTCTGCGGTCAGGCCAAGCTAGCTATGTACAGCTGGAAGAGGCTCTCTCCCCCAGATGCTGAGTGCCTGGAAGCCAAGAGGGAGGGAGTTCTGGAAGGGTCTGGAGCAGCTGGAGGTGAGGCCTGAGGGGGCTGGGGCGGGGCCTGGGAGGAGGGGCCAGCACACAGAGTATAATGAACTGCAGAAAGTATTCTTTTCATCCTGGGAGAAAAACAAGAGTGTTGATCAAAACAGCTGGACCCAAGGCCCAGACAGTTGCCGTCACCTGATTTTTACTCTTAAACATGTTCGAGTTTCATGGCCATTTGGAAGAGAGAGAAAGAAGTCAGCCAATTGTCCATTCAGACACAAGACAACACAGCAGCTGAAAACCAAAGGCAAAAATATTTTCCATCCTTAGGAAAGCCTCTCAGGCATCCCCAGGCCTGCCTCTGGAGCAGCAGCTGGCTGGTGGCTGGCTCTCCCCGAAGGTCAGTGCTTCTGGTTAGCAGGGTGCGTGCCTGGGGGGCTGGCCAGGATCCACCCCCACCTATGCAGAGCTGGGGGCCCTGGGCCAGCCATCCAAGGCCCGCAGGAAATGGAAGCTCCCTTCCTGGCATGAGGGCAGCCGGGCCACCTGGGAGGCCAGGACAGCATGGGCTCCATAGTTCCCTGTCTTGAGACCCCAGCCCTTGATTTCAAAACAGGAGCGATTAGTCTGTTATTGGGAAGGGGGATATAACTGCCCAAAGCTCTTAGGCCCTGGGTGGATTTCATTTTTTCAGCATAACAGTAGCTCCACACAGTTGAAGAGTGTGGCACATGGCCACACGGGGTTTATTTGGTCTACAGCTGAACAAGAGCCATGCGGACTTAGGCCTCATTACCATCATTCTGCAGCCCCAGGAGGCAAAGTCCCACATGGAAACCCTTCATAGGTAGCCTGGCCAAGTGGGTGGCAGGGAATCAGTGATGGTAGGCCATGGGACTTCTCTCTAGTGCCCTCTTCACCCTTTTCTTTCTTTTTTTTTTTTTTTTGAGACAGAGTTTCACTCTTGTCCCCAGGCTGGAGTGCAGTGGTGCAACCTCAGCTCACTGCAACCTCCGCCTCCCAGGTTTAAGCAACTCTCCTGCCTCAGCCTCATGGGTAGCTGGAATTACAGGCTTGCACTACCACATCCGGCTAACTTTTGTATTTTTACTACAGACGGGGTTTCACCATGTTGGCCAGGCTGGTCTCAAACTCCTGACCTCAAATGATCCACCCCTCTCAGCTTCCCAAAGTGCTAGGATTACAGGCGTGAACCACCTCGTCCAGCCACCCACCCTTTTCTTCTCCCAAGAAAACCAGTTTTCTGAAATTTTCAGAGGAAACCAGGACCTCCTTGCCCATGTCTTGCACCCCGGGGTGCCTGTACTCACAATAGCCCCACAGGCCTCTCCCTGATGCCCAGATTGATCCCACCCGAAGGGCCCAGGACAGGGGGACCAGGAAGGACCCCTTCCTCTCTCTGGAGCTCAGTCCATGTCTGTGAAATGACGGGTGATGTCACCTCCCAGAAGGGTAATTTGAGGGTTCGGGGCCAGAGAGCATCAGCCTTTGAGGGTGCTGCAGTTAAGCGGCTCCAGCAGACCTCCAGATCTGAGGGAAGCCCAACTCCAGATCTAGCTGGCTGGGAGAAGCCCCTTGAGAGTCCCCACTCTGTAGTGCTGGGCTCTGCGTTTGCTTAGGAGGCCCTGTCCCTGTCTCTCCCCTTCTGGGCCAGCCTTGCCTCCTGGATTCGCTGCTGTATTCCTCAGGCATCCTCACCCCTTCCCCTCCCAGGAGCTCAGAACCTGCCAGGCTTCTTACCTCTGCAGGAATCTCCACCCCCTCACCAGAGGCTGCCCTCTTGTGGTAGGGGCCCAGCCCTTGAGGCCTATCTCCTCCAGCCCCGCTAAGCCACAGAGAGAACATCTCAGGTTCCCAAACAGACGGTGTTCTTCCTGGTCACCAAACTAGGCAGCTCCTGGTGGCTTGAATGCCCTGCTCCTTTCTTCTTGGCCCACCACTTCCTCCAGTCTTCCCTTCTCCATGCTGCAGCAGGGAGTCTTAAGGAGGGAGGGGCTCCAGGGCCCTATGCTGTGGGTCTCCAGGATTGGGCACCAAACAGTGGAAAATGTCAAGTGAGGGAGGGATCCAGTCAAAGCCCCAGGGGGGCCTCTGAGCTCAGCCAGCTCCTCTGCTGCTCCCCACCTCCGTGGGGAAAGACAGGCTGGGGTTTGGATGGGTGGCCTTTTGGAGAGCAGGGTAATGGGAGCAGACTTGAACTTCCTGTGGCCTCATTCCCTGGCTGGGGGCGGAGGGTAGTCGGAGCTGCTGGCCTGGGGCGCTGGGCCGCAGGGGAAGGGGCTGGGAGGGAGGGTTCTGCGTTAGTGTATTGGGAGGGGGAGCCTGAAAACAGAGGACAGCGGCACTAAACTGCCTTCGGGGAGTCCCCACTGCGCGCTCCTGGCACTTTCCCAGCCCCCTAGCGCGGTCGCAGGCACGGGTGGGTCTGCCTCAAAGTTGTTGGTTCGGCCAGCCCACTGCTGTTTAAATGGTGTGTTTGTTTGGAGTGGCTTAGGGAGGCAACTGGAAATTGGGGGCGGGTAGCGCCCCACTTGGCGCCACCAATGTCGGAGGGTCCGCGTGTTAGAAGCCCCAGCTTCCTAAATGACTGAAGAAGGGTGGGTGGGCAATGAGGAGGGAAGACTGAAAACCAACGTGGGGCTCCAGGGCCCGGGCCGGCCGCCCCCTTTTTGCGGGGGGAGAGCAAGAGCCGCCTCTCGCAGCCACTCTTCGCGCGGGGTGGGAGGGAGAGAGGGAGGCGAGGGGACGACAGCGCCGGGCTCCCCGCCCCCATCCCACCCGGTTCCAATATTTCGCAGAAAGGCACGCGGCTCCTAATCGGTCCTTTCCAGGCTGAGATTTAGCCGCGCGATGCTCGCGCAGGGGCGGGGGCCGCGGGCCGGGGGAGGTGCTCAGAGTCCGGAGCCGCCGAGCGAGGTGAGGAGCCCGCGTCCTCGGCTGGTGGAGCGGGCGGGTGGACGCGCAAACCCGAGAGGCAGATATAGAAAGGGGGGCAGGTTAAAAATAACCGTCTCCGGCTGGGAAGCTCGCGCGCGCTCTCTCGCCTCGTTCGGTGCCAGAGGACTCCAGGGGAGGTGGCGTTGGGGAGGGCAGAGCGGGATTCCCCCTCCTCCGCCGGGCGGGGTGCCCGCCTGCGCGCCGCGGTTGCACGTGTGTGGGGCCGCGCGCCCTAGCCCCCACTGCACCCGGTCGGTGGGTGCCCCCTCCCCAGGACCTGGCGCAGCTGGCAGGCCCCCCCCCGCCCGCCCGCAGCCTTGCGCGGCTGGAGGGAAGCGCTCCATTATTCATTATTTACGAGCGTTAATAGGTTTGAGCCACGGGGGCGGGAGTGGGGGGGCGACGAGGACGCAGTGGGGACCCGGTCATTAGGGGAAGGGGTGGAGAGGGCGGGGGAGAGAAAGGGAAGGAGTGAGGAGGAAGGGGAATGGGCGGGGCTGCGGCGCGGCCTGGAGGAAGAGGTCTCGGCCTGGGGCCGGCGCACCGGGCGCATTTCTCCGCCGGGTTCCTCCACACCGCTGGGTGTCGGAGCTGCTCAGGGCACCAGGAGAACAGCGCGGGCCTTAGATTTTGCTGTCGGCCTCTTGTCCTTCGCGTGCTCGCCCTTCCCGAGGCGCGGGGAGGGGGCTGCGGGCCGTAGCCCCGCCTTGCGCGCCCCTCGCTGCCGCCGCCGCGTCCCCGCCGCAGCCCCGGTCTCATTTATCATCATCTTTGGTCAAGTGGAGTGTGCAAGGAACAGCTGCTTCACTCGGCTGACTTCCGAGGGCGGCTACGGAGAGAATCAGGGAGATGAATGATGGGGGCTGGGGGGGGGGCACAGCCCCCCTGGGTCCCCGCGCTGGCGGGAGGGAGGCGGGGAGCGTCCGGGTCGCCTCCGCCTCACGGCGAGTGCAGCGCCCCCTTCCTCTCTCCTGGCGCCTGCTGCGACCGGGGACCGGGAAAGGGGACCGCCCCAGGAGGGGACTGGGCGCGGGGGGGCGCCCTTCGCTGGCGGAGAACTGGCGGGCGCGCTGCCCGTGGAGCCCGAGGTCGCCATGACCTTGCTGGGGTCAGCGGGCTGGGCTGCGGAGGCGGCAGCGCGGCGTCTTTGGTGGCGCTTTCTGGATTGGCGCAGAGGACGGGAAACAAGGCGGGGGCGGGCGGGGGAACACAAATAGAAGGTGAAATTTTACCTGCCCCTGAGGGAGTCCTGCGGATTTTCTCCGGCAGCAGCAGGCGCTCTGCCTTTGTCTTACACGGCTGAAACATCTGTTGCCGAGGGGCGGCCAGGCCTCAACAACCCCCACACACCCTGCGCGGCTCTCCATACCCCTCGGCCCCAGCCGGGCTGCAGGAGGACTCCGGCGCCGCGTTAACCCTGCGCGCGCTGGGGCGCGCGCCCAGCACCCGCTGCCGCACTCCGCGTCTCGCGTGGGGCTCCTCGCCCCCGCCCCAGATGGGGCCCTGGCGGGGGCGCCCGGTGACCCCCCCTCCACCTCGAAGGGGTGCCGAGGCGCGGCGGGGGGCGGGGGCGGAAAGGGTTAATGGCCTAGTCGCAGACCCTAATTGTTAGAGCCGGCCCCGCTTCGTTTCAATTACCCTAAGTAGAGACTGAATGCGCAATTAACGAAGTCAGCTTGCCAACTGGAAAGCAGGCCCCGCTTTCACGTTGAGCAGAATACTCCACCAGCTGACTTGGACGAAGCAATTTCCTCCTCTCTCCCCCCTTTTTTCTTTCCCTCTCTCTTCCAACCCCCCTCCCTCTTTTTCTCTCTCCTTAATAATAAAATTATACCAAGCAGTTTGCGGTGTGGCAGGCGGCCAGAAAAGCGTTTCTTTAAACGCCGCCGTCTCACAATTAGGCAGCAAGAGGATTTGACACGCCGTGGCGGCCTGACAGGCGGCTTCCTCCCCTGGGGACTGGGGGGAGGGAGGGGGCGCCAATTCCCGGCTCCCCCAGGTGGAACCGGGGCTGGGAGGGGCTGGACTGCTGTGCCTCCCCGGCTGTCAGGATGGCTGCAGCGAGGGGGTGTCGAAAGCAGGGAAGGGAGGGGCGGTTCCGCCTAGGCTGGGGAGGGCGAAAGGCAGCGGCACATTCCATGACTCCTCCGGGAAGCTGGAGTATGGTGGGGAGACCTTGTTCCCTTTTCTGTGTGACGGACAGGCACTCTAGGGCACAGAGCTGTGGAGGGATCTCAGCCCGCTGGGCGTCCTGCACAAGTCACTGGCGCTCTCTGGGCTTCTTCCATTAATCGTCGGCAAAATGAGGGGGAGGCTTGACCTAGAATGTGTTCTGCAAAAAGTGTCTTCTCGTGGCTCATTGCTCTTAGCAGCTGGTCTTGTAGGCCAGGAGGGGGTTGTAGGCGTAGGAACAAGCAGAAGACTCCTATCCGGTTTGGGTGTCAGACCTGTGGGCCTCAAGGCACACAGGAGGGTGGAGCGGCGAGGAACCACGATACAGGCAGCTAATGGATGGGGTGACTTTGCAGGATTGCCAGAGATTGGTGCCATGAGGACAGAGGACGTTGAGCACTGGCTGCAGCAGCCTGGCCGCTTGAGCTCCGGGAATGCCCAGAGAATTTGGCAGAGGTGGGAGGTGACTGCAGGGAACCTCACTTGCTCTTTGCAGCTTCCTAGCCCCACCCAGGCTGCTGTTTACACGGGGTGCCTTCGCCCCTCCTCACATAGTTAAGCCCCGCTTCTTCCAGCCTCCTCTAATCACCTCTTCTCCCCACTCCCAGAGCTTCTCCTGTGCTGGTCGCCTGCCTTGGTGGTCACTACATCTCAACACCATATGGCAGTTGTCCGTGTGCCTTTCTGCCTCTGGAGAGCAAGGGCTATGCTACTGTTTCGTGTGTGTCCCTGGCACCCAGCTTGGCCCACATCCAGACTGTAAGCTGAGCAGAAATGTGCTCCACAGTGAACTGGTGCAGGCACGAGGGGCTCTGGAGGAGAGAGTGCACACTTTCTCTCCGTCCTCATTGGCTGTTGCTTGCATCCTGGCCTCCAGGCCCCTCATCCTCAAACCTCTCTCTGGATATCATCCTTTCAGTCTGTGTTGGTTAAATGCACCCAACTAATAAAGCAAGTCACGTTGAGAGTTAAAAGAGCCCGGCACCCCGATCCATCTCGTTTATTTATCCAAGCAATACTGAAGGGACAACGCTGGGGCCAGTTTCTGGGCTTGGAGCTTAGGGTCAACAGAGGCAGTTCCTGCCCTCACGCTATGTTCTAGTGAGAGAGGCACATGTGAAACAGCTCATCGTACCATCAATTATGTAATTACCACAGCGATGAGAGCCACCAAGGAGCCTGGCGGGGGACCCAGGAGAGTGGGGGCGGGGCTTCCCCCCCCCATCTGGTGTGGAATGCCACAGAGGTTCTCATCAGCTCTGGGAGCCTCCAGCTTTTGCAGGCCCCTCTTCTCTGTACCTCCTTTCCAAGGTTGCTGGATGCCCCACCTGCAGGGCTCTGCCCTGCCTCTCTCCCACACTCCCAGCCCAGGGCACTTTCCTTTCTGCTTTCCTGCGTTGCCCCGCTGGTCTTCGCTGGTCCCAGAGCTTCTCCTGTGCTGGTCGCCTGCCGTGTGCCCTGTTGAGCCCATGCAGATAGATCCCACTGCATTTGTGCATGGGTTCTGCCAGCATTGACCCAGGGAGCTTGTGATCAAATACAGGCCACAGACAGATTCTCTTGAACTCTAGACTATGAAATAAAAAACTTTTTACTTGGTTGATAACATTTTCTTAAATGAGAGAGATCCCTTTTTATGAAATCCGGATTTCTGACTTTTTCAAGGGAAAGCTCAGAAGCTCTGGCACCCTGACCTCCCACTGCCCAGTGGCCACAGTCTGCTGGTTCCGCTGCCCCCGCTCCACCTTATTTGGGAGCAGGATTGCCAGTTTGCCTTCGTACCCATCTGCCCACTTCCCTGCCAAGCATCAGGAAGATGTTCTTTGTCGAATGAATGAAGCAGAGCAGTGGCCGCCCCTGACTCTCTGCTGCCTGGCCCACCGATGTGTGGCCTGTGCTGCCACTCCACTGCTCCTGGATATTTTCACAGGGTTACCGTGGCATGTTGTCCAGTATTCGTTCAATAGATATTTATTGTTCTGGACAATGGAGAATAGGCTGTGAACAAAACGGGCAGAAATCCCTGCTCTCGTGGAACTTTTGTTCTATAGAGGAGACCAGGTCATCCACAGGTCGTCGTGGGGCTGTGGGGGGTGCTGCCACTAACAGTGGTTGGGGAAGGCTTCTTGAGAAGGTGAGGAGCCGAGACTAGGAGCCAGGGTGGAGAGCTGTGTAGGATCTCGGAGTGGCATCTCCAGAAGTAAAGGCTTGCCCAAGGTCACACGGCCAGCAGTCAGGCAAGCTCGCAGGCTGGGCACCTCTGTGTTTTCACTTCTGAAGGGAAGTAAGTCATGGACCCTCCGGGCACACGGGGTAGAGAGGGTAAGGCTGGGGCCGGAGAGTCCTGTTCCTCCTTTCAAAGCCGGCAGCCACACCAAGACTATCTCATCCTTATCACCTGGCCTCCCACAAGGGCAGAAACTGCTGGGGCTTGGGGTGGGGAGAACTGACCTGGCTGGGAGCACCTCTGTGAGTCCCATCTGACCCCTGTGCCAGGGTCTGGGCCAGCTCCTTGGTCTTGCTAGGCCTGTGACTGATTGTGTGTGATGGCATCAGCCTGGCCTGTCTGGGGAGGGACAGAGGCTGTGTCCCCCGCAGGGCCTGGACAGCTGCCTGGTCCACCAGACCGTGGCCCTGTTAACTGTCTGCGTCCCAGCAGTCAACACCCCCTCTTTGTCTTTTCTTCATTTTGACAGAGACACGGAGAGGTGGTGATGCTTTTTGTTCAGTGGTGAATAAAGTGATCTAAAAAAAAAATTACTGTCCACAAGAGACTTACCAGTACAGAGCTGATAACAGGTGAGCTCCTTCCCGAAGCCTCCTCCGGGGGTCCTTGAAATGCCTGCGGCTGCTGCGGAATCCCTTCCTGCTCCTCTTACCTCACAGAGGTGGGAACCTGGCCATCTGCCCCTTACCCCTGCACTGTGGGGCCCAGGTCTCCAGGCCCCTTGATGGCTGCATCCCAGGAACAGGCACCAAGGGTCGGTGGTGTGGGAGTGCAGGGCACAGCTTCAGAGTTAGGGGACGTGGGCACTAGGCAGGGGGCCTGGCCATGCCCAGGAATAGCAGGTGGGGCTAGGCCAGCAGGTGGGTGTGGTTAGGCCTTACATGGATTCCATTCAGATAGCTCAGCAGGTCTCAGCTGTCCCCACAACTGGGTCTTTGGAGGAGATGGCAGTGGGGGCTGTGAGGGGAGGCTTCTCAAACACTTGGAGAGTCCAGACACCCCTGCTTGGTGTACCCCGAAGAGCCCAGAGTCCCCAGCCACACCAGGGCTCCCTCAACCTCCAAATGGGGCTGGCTGGGGCTGCCCTCCTGCTTCCCACCCCGTCACTGACTGGCTTCCTGGTATTTGGGACTCCCAGACTCTACAGAGAGGGCATGTTGGTCACCCTATGGGATTCCTTCGTGACATGAGGGCCATGAATGAGGAGGGGCAGGACGAATGTCCAAGCATTGCCCACAGGGGGTGGTCTAGAGAGGCCATGCTTTGGAGGGGCTGCCTGGTCTTCTGGGATTCCTGATGTCCTAGGAGGGTCCTCCATCTGCCCCAAGAACACCTCCCACCCCACGGACCCTAACCTGTCTCAGAGGCCTGTGAGCACGTGACCCTCCTGTCTTGTGGGCTCCTTGGAAACTCATCCCCTTCCTCCCATTCAAGCCAGGCCCCCAGGATATGGAATTGTGCCCACAGGACAGCAGTGACTCTGACCAAACATTCCTCATTTTCACCAAGTCTCCTGTGTCGAGTATTCATCACCCACAACAGATGGGGAGGCCTGAGGGGTTCCACCTTCCCCACGCCTCGCTGGACTTTCCTCAGCTTCCTGAGCCCTGGTACGCTCCTCCTGAGGTTCCCAGGCCTTGAGTGGGTTGGGTTTTAAAAATTTTTTTCTTGCAGCTACAAATCAGGAAACCAGATCATAAAGCCACCTTGGGTAAGTAGGTGGGATAGAACCAGGCCTCGGAGCTGCTGCTGGGGATCAGGAAGCCCCCAGCCCCATTTCTTCCTCCCTCCCCGCCTCCCTCCCTCAGGAAAAAGTTCCAGCCACTGTCTCTCAGCAGAGCTCCCTAGGAGCCACAGCAGCTCTGCCCCACACTGTGCCCATTTCCCTGACTGGGGGCTCAAGCCTGGGGTCTGAGGAGGCTTTAGGCCTAGTGACAGCTCCCTGAGGTGCCCAGGGGACAGTAGTTGCCTGGTGACAGTGGGCAGCTGGTGACCATCATTGCCCATTAGTGGACCCACCCGAGGTGGGTCTCGCTACTTAAAGATGAGGACAGAATTAAAATCCAAGTGAGCCCCTAGCCCGGGGCTCAGGCGTCACGGGCTGCAGCTCAGCCCCTTGGCCCACAGCAGCTTTGGCTTGCACCTGCTCCAAGAGACCATCCTCCAAAGTGGGACCTCTTGGCGAGGCTCAGGACAGGGGTGTCCACTGGGGGTCCAGTCACTGTCACTGTTGTTGAGGGCATCTTGCCAAGGAGCTTCACTGTGGGTGGGCTCTTCGCTGGGGTCCTAAGCAGCGCACTCGTTCTGAAGCTCACTTTTTTCTGTAAAGGGGGAGGAGAGATTAATCAAAGCACTGCTGGAGAAGCCCCACAGAGTAGGTGTCTGCAGCCACCTTGCTTCTGCCCCTGCAGCCCTGTAGATTTCTGGACGGGAAGGGCTGGAGTCTTTGCCTAAAAGAAGGGCTGTGCCCCAGGTGTGCCATGCTGCCCAACTGGATGGTGGCGGGGGTCTCATTGTGCCCCCACTGTTTCATGGATTGGAATGGGGACTCCCATTGCCGTGTTGAGGAAATCCTGGTGCTCTGAGGTCTGTGTGGCCCCAGCTTGTGCTTCCTGCTGTGCCTGGCCTGCCTCCACTGTCCAGCGCTGGAAGACTAAGTTCCAGGAGGTGATTCTAAGGGTGAAGTGTTCCTGTATCTGGTGCTTAGAGGATGCACCAGACGCCATCCTCCAAAGTTCAGTTTCAGCAAGAACTTTGGATAAGGCCTGGACCAGGTGTCTGGGAGGAGAGGCAGGTGGGGCAGAAAGGGATGGGTGGGAGTGAGTGAGGACTCTCTGGGCAGTGTGGTTGAGCTGGTCCACGGGGAGGAGCCAGCCCAGTGGGAAGGGGGGTGCCATCGCCAGTCACCACCCACAACCTCTTCTCCCTCCAGCCCAAGCCACAGCCAAACCCAGTGTGCCCTAGGCTACTTCCTCCCTGCCTCCAGGTTCAAAGGTCACCATCACTCTGCCAGGGAGCCTCTTTCTGCCTACTCCTCTTCTGAGGCCACCCCAGCCCAGCCCAGCCCTGCTGCCTGCCTCTCTCCCCATGTCCTGTCCTAGTGCTCATGAGAAGTAATCATAATCACAACAATTAATAACAACAGAGCCCATAGCAGGCCAGAGGCAACACCCCATTTTCTCCCAGCAGAGTTGGCGGTGGGACCTGGCTGGCACTGAGAGGCAGCCTGTGCCTTTGTTCCTATCCCTCCCTTTGCCTTGGGTTTTGGGGTGGTGTTGGGGTGAGCATTTTTGCCTGCGTTCTCCATCAGCACTGGGCTTGTGTTTTAATTGAACTGTCTTTTCTTAGCGATAGATGCTTTCACCGCATCCAGCTGCTCATGTGTATTGGGAAACCTGCCTGTAATACAGCTCGGCTAAATTAAAAGGCACAGCAGCTGGACCGATTAAACAGGGAGGGAGGAAGGGATGCAGGCGGACAGGCAGGGAGGGGACACGGGTAAGAGCAGCCATCTCTGTCTCTGTCTGTCTCTCTTTAAATAATGTTTCTGGTAATGCATTTTGGAGAATGTAAAAAAAAATAAAAAATAAAGCCATAGAAATGTTAATGATATCCACAGGACACTCAGCAGGAAATGAGAGTGATCTGGGACTAATAAAAGCCGAAATGTAATTTGTGCAGATATACGAGGCGCAGGCTTCAGAGTGGTCCTGGGTTTGCACATTCTGGGCTCATAAACATGCGCCTGGGGAGGGCAGGGAGTGGGCGCTGTGCCGTTGGCCTGGGCACAGGATGGCCTGGGCTGCCCTATGGCAGTCTGACCAGGGTGGGAGCGAGAGGCTGCCCACCTGGCAGGGAGCTGCCAGACCTGAACCAAGCACCGTTCCTAGCTCCTCTGGGCTTTCTCGTCGCAGCAGGAACCTCCTGTAATGTTTTATCCGACCGCCAGGGGTAGGATTGAAGTGGGTCAGAAGGGCGGGGCGTACGGCTTGTTAGGGATGCCGGTGACAAATCCAGGGGAGGAGGGGGAGCCGAGGGAAGCGGCTTTGATGAGCCAGTGAGCAGGGGCTTGCCTCTTGGGAAAGTGGCTGGCCCCCCACTGGGCTGGGTCCCTGCATTCCTGAGCCAGGGCAGGCTGACTCCACAGGGCAGGAGAGGTGGTCCCAGCACTGGGCTGATGGGCTCCTGGGGACCAGCTGGCTGCCCTGGGCTTGCCCTGCTCTCAGGCAGATGGAGGCCCTCTGTCCCCTTCCCTGCATCCATCCCTAGACACTGAATGTGGAAGGCACCTGTATTGGGGTCTGGGCGAAGGAAGAGGGGTGAATGTAGCAGCCCTCCCACACCCCATCTTTCTGCCTCTTTCCTGTTTCTCTCCCTGACTCTGTGTGCCTCTCCTTCTCTGTGCCCCTTCCTGACCCCTTCAACAACCTGGAATCTTTGTAGCCTGAGGTAGGCCACCCCTTCCTTTTGGAGCATTTGGGAACCAGCACTGGAAAGTCCCCTGTCGCCCTGAGGGCCTGGGCCACACGGGCCAAGCTGGGCCCCCTTCTTCCTGCCTCCGGGCCAGCGTGGTTCTGGGTAAATCCCAAGCCCTCTGGGACTCGGCAGATGACCAGACCCTCCATGCACTTCCTCCAAAACCTGGGCCATTTTCCTCTTTTTTCCATCCCACTTTTAGGGGTCTTCTGGGATGGCCAGGCCAGCGAGTCAGCTGGGGGAACCTTTATGCTGGATGCCGGGCCAGCAGAGGCTCTGTTCTGAGAGGCTCCCCCAGCCCACCCCGGCTCCTTTCCTGACCCAGGATTCTGCTTTGGGGGCAGGGGCAGATTAGACGGCTGCCTGGGCCCCGGGCCCTAAAATCATAACCAGATGGGCTCGTGGGTGTTGCCTGCCCCAACCCTCTCTTGGGGAGGTGGGGAGGGGCTGGCCAGGAGCAACAGGGCTGCATCCCCCAGTATGGGGAGTCGGGAGTGGTGAGCTGTGCCCTTCCGTTGCCGTGGGACTGCATCTCTAGCCCCATTAGTATGCACTCCCTCACTCTGGGGCACATAATCTGTTTATGCACCTATGATATCAAAAACGGGAGGCAGGTGCTGCTGTCTCGTGTTCCTGAGAGTCAGAGGAGGGGACGTTTTATGTCTACGGTGGCTTGGCAGCCCCTAATCGACGTCTGCTGGAAGGAACAGACAGATTCCAGATGGCGTGGCAGTGATCGAGGAGGTGTGTGTGCGTGTGTATGAGCATACATATGTCTGTGCGTGCCTGTGCGTGTGCTCAGGCAGCCTCCCTAGGGCAGGGGCAGACCCTCCTCGGTCCCCAGCATGGCTGGGTCACGCTTGAGCTTGGCCGAGCAGGGACTAGATTACAGGATCCAGCAGTCCCCCGGGGACAGGGGAGCGGGAATTGCTCTGCTAAATGCTTTTGAGCTGTCAGGAAGGTCTGGGAGTGGTGGGTGGGGGGCAGTGGGGAGGAGCTGGAAGAGGGGGCGGGTGGGGGGGTAGCTCCCCAGTGACCTGGCACTGGGCAGCCGGTTTTGCCTCCTGCATCGGTGGCCATCCTTGGCAAGGCTCAGCTGCAGGCATTGTAGGAGCAGGAATTACACAGCACACCTCCCTGACACAGAAGTTGTCAATATGTGCACAGCTGGTAGGGATGCCCAGGCAAAGGGGGGAATATTAAGAGCTATGCGGGGGAACGGGCAGGGTGGGGAGGTGGGTGGGAGGTGCTTTCTGAGGCAAAAGGAAGTGGTCCATCTGAATCACTCATCCCTCTGCCCCCTCCCTGCCTGTCCTCCCTCCCTCCCTCCCTCCCTCGGTCCCTTTTTCTTTTCACAGATAACCAGCCCGAGTCATGCAGTCTTTTCGAGAAAGGTGTGGTTTCCATGGCAAACAACAGAACTACCAGCAGACCTCACAGGAAACATCACGCCTGGAGAATTACAGGCAGCCGAGTCAGGCCGGGCTAAGCTGCGACCGGCAGCGGCTGCTCGCCAAGGACTATTATAACCCGCAGCCTTACCCGAGCTACGAGGGTGGCGCTGGCACGCCCTCTGGCACAGCAGCCTCGGTGGCTGCTGACAAGTACCACCGAGGCAGCAAGGCCCTGCCCACACAGCAGGCCCTGCAGGGGAGGCCGGCTTTCCCCAGCTACAGCGCCCAGGACAGCAGCCCTTACCCAGGCCGCTATGCTGGTGAGGAGAGCCTGCAGGCTTGGGGGGCCCCGCAGCCACCACCCCCACAGCCGCAGCCCCTGCCATCAGGAGTGGGCAAGTATGATGAGAACTTAATGAAAAAGACAGCAGTGGCCCCCAGCAGGCAGTATGCAGAGCCGGGCGCCCAGGTGCCCTTTCGGACTCACTCCCTGCACGTCCAGCAGCCACCACTGCCCCAGCAGCCCCTGGCATACCCCAAGCTGCAAAGGCAGAAGCTGCAGAATGACATTGCCTCCCCTCTGCCTTTCCCCCAGGGCACCCACTTTCCCCAGCATTCCCAGTCCTTCCCCACCTCCTCCACCTATTCCTCCTCCGTCCAGGGCGGTGGGCAGGGGGCCCATTCGTATAAGAGCTGCACGGCGCCAACTGCCCAGCCCCACGATAGGCCGCTGACTGCCAGCTCCAGCCTGGCCCCAGGGCAGCGGGTCCAGAATCTTCACGCCTACCAGTCGGGCCGCCTCAGCTACGACCACCAGCAGCAGCAGCAGCAGCAGCAGCAGCAGCAGCAAGCTCTTCAGAGCCGGCACCATGCCCAGGAAACCCTCCATTACCAAAACCTCGCCAAGTATCAGCACTACGGGCAGCAAGGCCAGGGCTACTGCCAGCCGGATGCAGCGGTCCGGACCCCGGAGCAGTACTACCAGACCTTCAGCCCCAGCTCCAGCCACTCGCCTGCCCGCTCCGTGGGCCGTTCACCCTCCTACAGCTCCACTCCATCTCCACTGATGCCAAACCTGGAGAACTTCCCCTACAGCCAGCAGCCGCTGAGCACAGGGGCCTTTCCCTCGGGGATCACAGACCACAGCCACTTCATGCCCCTGCTCAACCCCTCCCCGACAGATGCCACCAGCTCTGTGGACACCCAGGCCGGCAATGGCAAGCCGCTGCAGAAGGACAAGCTCCCCGAGAACCTGCTGTCGGATCTCAGCCTGCAGAGCCTCACAGCGCTGACCTCACAGGTGGAGAACATTTCTAGCACTGTCCAGCAGCTGCTGCTCTCCAAGGCTGCCGTGCCACAAAAGAAAGGCGTCAAGAACCTCGTGTCCAGGACCCCGGAGCAGCACAAAAGCCAGCACTGCAGCCCCGAAGGCAGTGGCTACTCGGCCGAGCCCGCGGGCACACCGCTGTCGGAGCCGCTGAGCAGTACGCCACAGTCCACGCACGCTGAGCCGCAGGAGGCCGACTACCTGAGCGGCTCCGAGGACCCGCTGGAGCGCAGCTTCCTCTACTGCAGCCAGGCCCGTGGCAGCCCTGCCAGGGTTAACAACTCGAAGGCCAAGCCTGAGTCCGTGTCCACTTGTTCTGTGACCTCTCCTGACGACATGTCCACCAAATCTGACGATTCCTTCCAGAGCCTGCACAGCAGTCTGCCGCTCGACAGCTTCTCCAAGTTCGTGGCGGGTGAGCGGGACTGTCCGAGGCTGCTGCTAAGCGCCCTGGCACAGGAGGACCTGGCCTCCGAGATCCTGGGGCTGCAGGAAGCCATCGGCGAGAAGGCCGAAAAAGCTTGGGCCGAAGCGCCCAGCCTGGCCAAGGACAGCAGCAAGCCACCCTTCTCGCTGGAGAACCACAGTGCCTGCCTGGACTCTGTGGCCAAGGGCGCGTGGCCCCGGCCTGGGGAGCCAGAGGCCCTGCCCGACCCCTTGCAGCTGGACAAGGGTGGCACCACCAAGGACTTCAGCCCAGGGCTGTTTGAAGACCCTTCCATGGCCTTCGCTACCCCTGACCCCAAAAAGACAACTGGTCCTCTCTCCTTTGGCACCAAGCCCACCCTTGGGGCTGCGGCTCCAGACCCTACCACAGCAGCTTTTGACTGTTTTCCGGACACGACTGCTGCCAGCTCAGCAGACAGTGCTAACCCCTTTGCCTGGCCAGAGGAAAACCTGGGGGATGCTTGTCCCAGGTGGGGATTGCACCCCGGCGACCTCACCAAGGGCCTGGAGCAGGGTGGGAAGGCCTCGGACGGTGTCAGCAAAGGGGACGCCCATGAGGCTTCGGCCTGCCTGGGCTTCCAGGAGGAGGAGCCCCCTGGGGAGAAGGTGGTCTCCTTGCCCGGGGACTTCAAGCAGGAGGAGCCAGGTGGGGTGAAGGAGGAGGCAGGGGGGCTACTGCAGTGCCCTGAGGTGGGCAAGGCTGATCGGTGGCTGGAGGACAGCCGGCACTGCTGTTCCACGGCCGACTTTGGGGACCTCCCGCTGCTGCCACCCACTAGCAGGAAGGAGGACCTGGAGGCTGAGGAGGAGTACTCCTCCCTGTGTGAGCTCCTGGGCAGCCCCGAGCAGAGGCCTGGCATGCAGGACCCGCTGTCGCCCAAGGCCCCGCTCATCTGCACCAAGGAGGAGGTGGAGGAGGTGTTGGACTCCAAGGCCAGCTGGGGCTCCCCGTGCCACCTCTCAGGGGAGTCTGTCATCCTGCTGGGCCCCACTGTGGGCACCGAGTCAAAGGTCCAGAGCTGGTTTGAGTCTTCTCTGTCCCACATGAAGCCAGGTGAAGAGGGGCCTGATGGGGAGCGAGCTCCAGGGGATTCTGCGACCTCGGACACCTCTCTGGCCCAGAAGCCCAACAAGCCTGCTGTGCCTGAGGCACCCATTGCGAAGAAAGAGCCTGTGCCACGGGGCAAAAGCTTACGGAGCCGGCGGGTGCACCGGGGGCTGCCTGAGGCCGAGGACTCCCCATGCAGGGCACCTGCGCTGCCCAAAGACCTCTTGCTCCCTGAATCCTGCACAGGGCCCCCGCCAGGACAGATGGAAGGGTCTGGAGCCCCAGGCCGGGGGGCCTCGGAGGGGCTCCCCAGGATGTGTACTCGTTCTCTCACGGCCCTGAGTGAGCCCCGCACACCCGGGCCCCCAGGCCTGACCACCACCCCAGCACCCCCAGACAAACTGGCGGGCAAGCAGCGAGCCGCCTTCAAGTCCGGCAAGCGGGTGGGAAAGCCCTCACCCAAGGCCGCCTCCAGCCCCAGCAACCCGGCTGCCCTGCCTGTGGCCTCCGACAGCAGTCCCATGGGCTCCAAGACCAAGGAGACAGACTCACCTGGCACACCTGGCAAGGACCAGCGCTCCATGATCCTTCGGTCACGCACCAAAACCCAGGAGATCTTCCACTCCAAGCGGCGGAGACCCTCTGAGGGCCGGCTCCCCAACTGCCGGGCCACCAAGAAGCTCCTAGACAACAGCCACTTGCCTGCCACGTTCAAGGTCTCCGGCAGCCCCCAGAAGGAGGGCAGGGTGAGCCAGCGGGCCAGGGTCCCCAAGCCTGGTGCAGGCAGCAAGCTCTCTGACCGGCCCCTCCATGCGCTCAAAAGGAAGTCTGCCTTCATGGCGCCGGTCCCCACCAAGAAGCGGAACCTGGTCTTGCGGAGCCGCAGCAGCAGCAATGCCAGCGGCAATGGGGGAGATGGGAAGGAGGAGAGGCCCGAGGGCTCCCCGACCCTCTTCAAGAGGATGTCTTCTCCCAAGAAAGCCAAGCCCACCAAGGGCAACGGTGAGCCCGCCACAAAGCCCCCACCCCCCGAGGCCCCCGATGCCTGCCTTAAGCTTGCCTCTCGGGCGGCCTTCCAGGGGGCCATGAAGACCAAGGTGCTGCCACCCCGGAAGGGCCGGGGCCTGAAGCTGGAAGCCATTGTGCAGAAGATCACCTCGCCCAGCCTCAAGAAGTTTGCATGCAAAGTGCCAGGGCCCGCTCCTGGTAATCCTCTGAGCCCATCCTTTCCTGAGAAGGACCGTGGGCTCAGAGGTGCTGGGGGCAGCCCGGTGGGGGCAGAAGAAGGCCTGATCAATGTGGGCACTGGGCAGAAGCTCCCAGCTGCTTCTGTTGCAGATCCATTATGCAGAAATCTGACCAACAGATCCTTAAAAGGCAAACTCATGAACAGTAAGAAACTGTCTTCGACGGACTGTTTCAAAACTGAGGCCTTCACGTCCCCGGAGGCCCTGCAGCCCGGGGGGACTGCCCTGGCACCTAAGAAGAGAAGCCGGAAAGGCCGGGCTGGAGCCCTTGGGCTCTCCAAAGGACCCCTGGAGAAGCGGCCCTATCTTGGCCCGGCTCTGCTCCTGACTCCCCGAGACAGGGCTGGCGGCACCCAGGGGGCCGGCGAGGACAACTGTGGCGGAGGAGGCAAGAAGCCAAAGATGGAGGAGCTGGGCCTGGCCTCCCAGTCCCCTGAGAGCAGGCCCTGCCAGCCTCAGACAAGGGCACAGAAACAGCCAGGCCATGCCAACTACAGCAGCTATTCTAAGCGGAAGCGCCTCACTCGGGGCCGGGCCAAGAACACCACCTCTTCACCCTGCAAGGGGCGAGCCAAGCGGCGGCGGCAGCAGCAGGTATTGCCCCTGGATCCCGCAGAGCCTGAAATCCGCCTCAAGTACATTTCCTCATGCAAGCGGCTAAGGTCAGACAGCCGGATCCCCGCCTTCTCACCCTTCGTGCGCGTGGAGAAGCGAGACGCGTTCACCACCATATGCACTGTTGTCAACTCCCCTGGAGATGCACCCAAGCCCCACAGGAAGCCTTCTTCCTCTGCCTCCTCTTCTTCATCCTCATCCTTGTTTTCCTTGGATGCAGCTGGGGCCTCCTTGGCCACGCTCCCTGGAGGCTCCATCCTGCAGCCTCGGCCCTCCCTGCCCCTCTCCTCCACGATGCACCTGGGGCCTGTGGTTTCCAAGGCCCTGAGTACCTCTTGCCTTGTTTGCTGCCTCTGCCAAAACCCGGCCAACTTCAAGGACCTTGGGGACCTCTGTGGGCCCTACTATCCTGAACACTGCCTCCCCAAAAAGAAGCCAAAACTCAAGGAGAAGGTGCGGCCGGAAAGCACCTGCGAGGAAACCTCGCTGCCACTCGAGAGAACACTCAAAGGCCCTGAGTGCGCAGCTGCCGCCACTGCGGGGAAGCCCCCCAGGCCTGATGGCCCAGCCGACCTGGCCAAGCAGGGCCCACTGCGCACCAGTGCCCGGGGCCTGTCCCGGAGGCTGCAGAGCTGCTACTGCTGTGATGGCCGAGAGGACGGGGGCGAGGAGGCAGCCCCAGCCGACAAGGGCCGAAGACATGAGTGCAGCAAGGAGGCCCCGGCAGAGCCCGGCGGGGAGGCCCAGGAGCACTGGGTGCACGAGGCCTGCGCTGTGTGGACCGGTGGCGTCTACCTGGTGGCCGGGAAGCTCTTTGGGCTGCAGGAGGCCATGAAGGTGGCCATGGACATGGTAAGAGGCCAGCCCAGCCAGGGTGGGGAGCGTGGGATTCCAAAGGATAGGCAGGCAGGAATGCAGGGCGCCCCTTGTCTCTCTAGTGCTACAGCATGGGCCTAATGCGTCTGCAGTCTCGGGACAATCTGCAGGGTCCTCCGGGCTGTGTGGGGGAAGTGGAGGCACCATCTGGCCAAGGCAGGTCGGACTCACCCACCCTGTCCCAGGAGACTTCCTGCTGGGGCCCCTATGCCAGCTGCTGCCATTCTCACACTCACCTGGCATCTTCAGGCTCCAGCCCCACCCAGAGCCCACATGGCTCCTCCCCATGCTGTCACTGGAGATGCCAAGGCCCCGAGGACATTCGGCCTCCCAGGATTGAACGTCGGGGCTGCCCTGGGCAGTGCAAGAGCAAGTTGCCCACCCTGTTTCTGTCTCCTGTGCCTCTGGAATGGAGCTGAGGGCTTAGGGGAAGACTCCCTCCAACGACACAGGCTTGGCACATGGACCAGTCACAGGGCCCCTCCCTCTGCAGGACAGTCCACGGGGTCACATGGTCACACAGGCAGGTCAGGGCAGACCCGGACCCTCTCGGCCCTGGCTCTGAGACCAGCTTTGGAAGCCGGAGTCACTGAGCGCCAACGTGAGAGGGAACTCGGGCCGCGCCGCCATGCACCTCTGGGTCTGTGACCTGCCCTCTCTGTGCCTCCGTCCCCTCGCTCCTAACGTGGGTGTGAGGGTGCCCATGGAGGAGGGGTCGGGAGGGTTAAATGAGGGCAGTCCCCAGCCTCCAGAGCGCCGCGGCCCTGTGACAGTCGGTGCAGAGGGGCCTGGTGGCTCTGGTGACAGCAGGGTGACGTGCCTAGTGGTGTCACCACTTCCCCAGTACCGTAAGGTACCTCTGCCCTGCTGAGGGAGGCACCAGTGGGGTCTACTTCTCCCGCAGTCGTGCTCCTGCCGCCCACATCCAGCCCCCACTCCATTGCCGCATCCAGACCTCCATGGAGTGACGCTCCGGCTCCCAGTGCTGGGTGGTGGCTCTCAGTGGGAACAACTGCTCTCTCAGTGGCCCCTGCCCTGAGTCCCATCCCCTCCACTCCTTCCTTCAGCCTGCTGTGTGCGGTTGAGGTCACAGGAAAGCCAGAGGGGCTTGGCAGGGGTCCCCGGAGGCCCTGGACCAACACTGCCTGCCTCTGAGCAATTGAGTGACCCAGCAGAGTGGCCCCAGTGACTTCACCCCTCCCCCTGCATGGCCTCCTCCCCTGTCGCAGTGCGGCCCACGTGCTCCTCAAAGTGCCCCTGCGGCCCCTCTGAGCAGCCTCTGCCACTGACAGTTGCTGTGACATCATCTGGCCTTACCAAGGTCCTGGTGGGGGCCCACTGTGCATACCAGTCACACCTCATGTGTATCGGGCACCTGCTTCCCACTGCCCATAGGGATGGCTGGATCTCCACACCCAGAAGCCCTGCCCACCTCACTCCAGCCTCTGCCTCAGAGGAAGGCTGGCCAGGACGGAACACCTACAGCTTCCTGATGGGGCAGGCCTTGCTTGCCCAGCAGATGGTGGCTCTGGGTCTCCTCCCAGTTAGTGATTTTTTGCCTCTCCCGTTTTCTCTATCTCTTTCTCTCATTACTGGCTCCTTCCCAGCACCTTGAAACAGGTTCAAGTCTCTCCAATCATAAAAAACCCTCAGATCCCCAGCCCCAGCTGGCTGGCATCACCTCTCTTCACAGCCCCATCCCTGAAAGCCTGTCCCTACTGCATCCTGGCTGTTCAGCCTCTCCGGGGACTGCCTCCGTGCTCCCGGACACTCATGTCCCACCAGGCTGGGATCAGGTCGTCTCTGCGCCCCCTGCAGCCAGCACTGGCCGGCCGAAGGGAGGAGGGGTCAGCCCTGAGCACCGAGCACCCAACTGTCCCTGGGCCATAGGTGTCTTACCATCCATGCACGCACAGCGCTCTGCTGGACTGATGCAGTGTCGGAGCGGCACCGGCTTCCCTACGCCACACAGGCTGGAACTCGCCTGCCTGGGCCATGCCTGTCCACTATGCCATGCTCCAGAAATGGCTTGACAGCCTACACGACTGGGGCTGCCCTGGGAAGGTCAGAAGCAGGAATGCCCTGCCAGAGACATGGGACATCTAGGGAATGGGCAGGTCTGGGGCTTCCCAGGGTCACTTTTGGTTCATACCCCTTCCTGCCTCAGTGGCTTGGGGGCACCACGATTCTTGGAGCCAGACCCTGATTTAAATCCCAGCTCTGCCGGGGGCTGGTTCCATAACTCCAGGCAGGTCGTGCATCCTCTGAGAATCGCACAATGTCAAACCCTGTTAGCAGGATTGTGGGGTTCTGCGGATCATGTGAGACCTGCCTGGCATGTGGAAGGGGATTGGGGTGCAGCTGCATCCCCAGCCACAGCCCTGCCATGCTCCTTGGTACCGTGGCCTCACTTCAGCTTTCCGGAGGGCAGAACCTCTGAGCCAGCCCTCAGGAATACCCTCGTCCCTCAAAGGCCTTTTCTGGGAACTGCCCCCGTCTGCTGTCTCTGAGCCCTACCATGCCAACCTTCTGGCACCTTGGTGTCCCTGGCTGCCCAGAGCCTGCCCCTTCCCTGAAGCCATCATAGACCCCTACCTCCTATCCACATGGGGCCTGGCCCGGAGTGCTTGGGGTGAGAGGGACCCATAGCAGGCTCCAGGCATTGTTGGGTGCTGGGCGGGGTCTGTAGAGGCCCCACCTGTGGCAGGGTTCCCGGGCCACCACCCCTGCCCTCCTCTCGGGGTAACTGGGGTCAGAAGGGCCTGAGGCCTCACTCTGCGTCTCAGTTTCTACACATCTAAAATGCCATTCAGATGCCTCCCTGAGAGTGGCTGGGGCTGCCTTGCAGTCAAGTGGAGCGAAGCCTTTGGCCAGAGACCCCATGCCCTTCACCAGCTAGACACCAACGCCACTCATGGACAGCGGCTTCCTGTGTTTCATTATCCCTTTTGGGTCAGGAATTGGGGACGCTGGACCCCAGATCCCCAGGAGGCCATCCCAGACCAGATGGGAAGGAGCCCTCAGTCCTGAGCTGAAAGCCCGAAATTGTAGAACAGACCCCAGGCTGTACCCCCCACCTGCCCACTCCCAGCTTGGGCAGGGGCAGCGCGGAGGGGAGTGTTCTCAGACATTTCTTAGCTGCTGGGGAGGGGAGGGAGCATCCCCACACCAGCATGTGGGGTCCTATGGGCCCCTGCTCCAGCCTGGAGCCGGCTTTGGGGGTCAGAGCCCAGCCTGGAGCCCTCGGGCAGGTTACTCAGCCTCAGCTCTCATTGGTAACCTGGACACAAGAGCAATAATGGCATCATAAGGTTGGCATGAGGGCAGGAGGCTTCCAGCCACACGTGGCACACAGGAAGCTATTGTCATTTGTTTCACTGGCTTCACACCTGGGCATAGGCCACCACCCTCTCCTGCCTTCTTTTCCTTACCCCTGCCAGCACGGTGGCGCTGTGGTGCTGGCGCCTGGGTGGCATCTCCCTCCTCAGCCTCAGGTTGACTTCACTCTTCCAAGGGCCTTCTTGGCCTGGCTGTCCTCTCCTGGCCATGTCCCACTCCAAGCAGCTGGGCCAGGTGTGGGGCAGCCCCCAAGCTTCACAGAGGACAGTTTTGAGACTTAGAGGAGGAGGGCATCAGATTTACATGAAATCAGCATCTCAGGGTCTGAGGGCTGCTTCCCAGAGGGTGCAAGTCTCATCCCAGGCAGAACAGTCCCAGCCCAGCTTCTGTGCTCCTGCTGCCAGAGGGTAGGAAACCATGTCAAATGCCTTCACTCTTGCCTGGAATGGGAGCCTCAGTTTCACCATCTGTAAAGTAAGGTTAATGAAAGTGACCCACGGAGGGCTGTTGGAGCCAGTGGATAAGGACACAGCAGCCCCTGCATGCAGGATGCATGCTGCAGACACCGGCTGGGAGCCACAGCCATGGTGGTAACTGGCATCACTGCCCCAAAGGGGTCTTCCTACACAGTGTACCAGTCCAGGGGGTGCCAAAGGCCCCACGCTTGTGGGCATGAGCGCCCCAGTGCCGAGCCTCCTTCCGGCAGATTTCTAGCACCATTTTGGAGAAAGGAGGCGGGACCACAGGGGACCAGCCTGTAAGGGTTTTTTTTTTTTTTTGAAACAGGGTCTCACTGTGTTGCCCAGGCTGGAGTGCAGGCATTGGCATGATCTCAGCTCACAGCAGCCTCAACCTCACAGGCTCCAGCGAGCCTCGCACCTCAGCCTCTTGAGTAGCAGAGACTACAGGCGCACACCACCACACCTGGCTACTTTTTGTATTTTTCTGCAGAGGCAGAGTTTCACCATGTTGCCCAGGCTGGTATTCAAACTCCTGGACTCAAGGGATCCTCCCACCTAGGCCTTCCACAGTGCTGGGATTACAGGCTTGAGCCACCACAGCTGGCCTGCCAGCCTGTAAAACTTGAGGGCTGGGCTCCAGCTGAAGACTCACCTGCCTTTCCTTTCTTTCATCAGATATGTTCCAGCTGCCAAGAAGCCGGGGCCACCATTGGGTGCTGCCACAAAGGATGCATCCACACCTATCACTACCCGTGTGCCAGCGATGCAGGTACGAGCCCACCCAAGAACAGGAGGGCACTGGAGCCCCTCCAAGCAGTTCGGGGGACCCTGGGCACAGCTCCCCAAACCCAGGCCCCATCTTCAGTTTCCTTCCTCTCCTGCCCCAGCTACTTTTTAATTTTTTTGAGATGGAGTTTCACTCTTGTTGCCCAGGCTGGAGTGCAATGGCTCACCACAACCTTTGCCTCCCGAGTTCAAGTGATTCTCGGGCCTCAGCCTCCCAAGTAGCTGGGATTACAGGCATGTGCCACCATGCCCGGATAATTCTGCATTCTTGGTAGAGGTGAGGTTTCTCCATGTTAGTCAGGCTGGTCTCCAACTGCTGACTTCAGGTGATCCGCCCACCTAGGCCTCCCAAATTGCTGGGATTATAGGTGTGAGCCACTGTGCCCAGCCCCCTGCAGTTCTTTGTTTTGTCTTTCTCTCTGCCTGAGGACCTCTGCTGGGCAATGCCAGGGATGTGGAAATGAGGCATTCCCCAGGCACCTGCTTGAGTAATGCCCAGAGCAGGGAGGGAAGGTAGAGGCATATATTACAGTATGGAATGCTGTCTGCAGAGCTGTCATTGCCAACGGGCGAGGAGGAGCTCAGGCTTCAGAAAGGGGTATGGGGATTGGGCCTTTGAAGGATGAATAGGAGTTCACTGAGCAGAGACAGAGAAAGACACTACTATAACAGCAAAAACTAAATGAGTTGGAGGTGATGAGGTTCAAAACAGAGACTGAGATCCATGGTTTCCTGTTGGCCACAAGGACCAGTTGTGGAAGCTCTGAAGCAGGGTAATGGGGTCTGGAGGCAGGCCCAGGCTCCCCTCATCCTGTCCCTGAGTCCCTCCTCTCACTCATGCATTCATTTGTTCCACAAGCACTTACTGAGCCCCTCCTATCACTGGACACACAGCATGACAGATTGCAGGGGCTGGAGATACCTGGGAGCCCTTACCTTTATCGACTAGGTGGGGAAACTGAGGCTCAGAGACATTCCTTATTTCATCCAAAGAAAGCAGTTGCTTATTGTGCAATATTAGTTATTGATTACAACAGTATTTTGGGAGATTTGGGACCAACTTTGGCCTGGATTCGAACTCTAGTGTTGGTGGGGGGTTTCGTTTTTGTTTGAGACAGGATCTTGCTCTGTCGCCCAAGCTACAGTGCAGGGGTGCAATCATGGCTCGCTGCAGCCTCAGCCTCCTGGGCTCAGTCATCCTCCCACCTCAGCCTCCCGAGCAGCTGAGACCACAGGTGTGTGCAGCCACGCTGGCTCCCAGGAGTGTTTCTATCGTGTGGTCTTGGGCAAGTTGGTCAATATGTCTGCATCCAGTTTCCCCACCTGTAGGATGGAGGTGATAATAGCATCTTTTCTCCAGAGCTGCTGGGAGGAGAGTGAAATAATGAACACTACCAACGCAGTGCCGCCTCATTCCTATTTTGGGTCCAGCCTCTATGACTTCTCCCCCTTACCCTCAATCCCTCCCAGCTCTGGCCTGGAAAGAGGTGAAGTCATAACCCACCTCCCAGCAGACAGAGCCCAGGCCCCCCAGGCTCCCGTTACTCTCCCAGCAGCGCCCTCTACTGCCACTCCTCATAACCTGATGCCCTGCTGGCATTGCCCCAGCAGAGGGGACTACAGCCTGTGGCCCACGTGCTTGCTGGGTCCCTGGCCAGTGTCAGCCCAGCCAGCCTGCCCCAGGGAGGACAAAGAAGACTGGATCCTGATACTTTCTGGGAGGGTACTGAGCTGCCAGCACCCAGCAGGGAGGGCCTCACCCCAGGTGGGATGTGGAGGATTCTCACTGGCCCTGCCCTCCCACTCCGAGCAGTGTGAGCCAGAGTTTAACATGGACCCTGCCACTTACCCAGGCTTGTGGCCGCACTCCACATAATAGCTGCCACGAGTCACATTCCTCCTTCCACAGTGATGAACGGAGTGCCAACCACTCCCAGCCCTGCGAAAAGCCCATGTTGTTTCTGGCCATCTTCACAGATTGGCTGCCTCACTCACGGCACACAGCATGGCACGGACAGTCCCAGGACTTAATGCCCTGGCATTCTTGCCCCATGTCCTATGTTCTTCCTCCTACCCCAGCACTTCCCAGCCTCCCAAGGGGCTCACCCTTGAGTGGGACAGACAGCAAAACCATGGTTCTTGGCCAAAGTTAGGGAGACCAGACAGGAAGGAGAGAGTAGTCACTGTGGGAGAGGTTCATCCTGTGTGAACCAGGAAGAAATCTAGGAAGACTTCCAGGAGGAGGTGACATTTAAGCCAGGTCTCAAAAGATCAGGGGAGGTGGGCAGCAGCTGTTTAGTGGTGGGACTTGTATACTAGGCTTTGAGCAAGAGATCTTTTGTTTCAGATAAAATCCTAGCATTCCTCATGTAACGGACTCCTGTTGCGCCACGAGGATTGAGGCAGGAAAGAGACTGGGAAGACGAGACATTGACGTGATCTGAGCTAAGGGATTACTGCAGTGGTCTAAGCAGGAAGGGCTGCCTGGTGCAGATGGAGGCATACAGCTCAGAGACTGAGCTGGCACAGAACCCATGGGACTTGATATGAGGGATGAGGGAGAGGGAGGTGTCAAGCCTGACACCCAGCTTCCGCACGAAGCGGGAGAAGTAGAGTGCGCACATGCAGGTGGAGTATTAGCTCATGCTGCAGCGCTACTGGCCCTTCCAGGCCCAGCTTCGTGGCTTCAGCACCAGCCCTTCATTCTTTCTCAAAAAGGCATGAGTTGGCTGCAGGCTCTGCTGGGAGCAGGATGACCTAGGGTGGCCCCAGCTGGACCAGCTTGTCTTTGCTCCATGCAGCCTGTGTCATCCTCCAGCAGGCTGGCCTGGATGCGTCCTCATGGCGGTGTGGCAGCAGGGCTGTGAGAGCGTGGAGATCACAGGGCCTCTCACAGCCTAGATCCTGGACTTCACCACGTCCTGTTAGACAACGCAAGTCCCCAGTCCAGCACAGAGGAGTGCAGCCCACCTCTCCATGGGGTGAACTGCAGTAGCTGCACTGCAATGGACCCGGGTGCACGGAGGGGCCGGGGCTGCTCTGCCAGGCCATCTACACACACGGCAGTTCCCTGTGGCCACACTGCAGCAGAGGCAGCTGTGGACATACAAAGTGTAGGCAGCTGGGCTCAGGATCGAGTCTCGCCCACCATCAGCAGGCGAGGGTTCCTCAGAGCCCTGTAAGGGGCAAGATAGTGGGGATCGTGCTCACCATGGAACAGCTAGCTAAGGCGGAGGGGTGGACCCCCGGGAAACTGAGGAACAGCTGCCAGAGAAGGTGAGGGAGAACAAGTGAGCTCGAGAGTGAAGGCAGGGAAGATGGGCACCTGGGAGGCAGGAGCCAGGCGGGGTGGAAGTGAGGGCACTGAGAGTAGGCCGGCCACGCTGATTCAATGTCTGGTCAGGGAGGAGCCCCAGGCCTCTGCAATAGGCACTCGGACTACAGGGCACCAGGGCTGCCCATTGGCTGCCAGCCTCTGCCCCACACTGCACTGTCCTGGCCCACTCATCCTCCCCCCATCCAGTCCTTGTTAAGGAACCCCAGTTTGGAGACAAGCAGTAACTGAGGAGCAGGCAGAGGCTGCTACGCCCCGGTATCCTATCTGAACCTTTCCCCACTCAGGCTCTGGGCCAACCTGTCAGTGAGCGCCCAGGTTCCCCAGCTGCAGGCGCCAAGGCCAGAGCCAGATCTTTGAGGACTGGCTTTACCCGGTGTCTCCCACCCCATGCCCCATGTGGAGTGGTGCTGGGCAGTGCTGAGGGAGTCTGTTTGGAAGCAGCGACCTCCTACCCTCAACTTCCCTTGGTGGGAGCAGCTGCAGCTACTCAGGTGTGCAGGGGGCAGGCCTTGGGTTTTAGCCCAGTGTCTCTGGAAAATCTAGTTCAGCCCCAGAACCGTGTCTGGCTTGCTGGAGCCAAGGGAAGGGAACCAGCTGGTGGTGCATCTCCAGCTGCTGGCCCTGAATGGCAGTTTCCAGGTCTGAGGCACCCCCAGCTTCTGGAGACAAGGGGAGACCACCTCAGAGAGGCCTGCTGCTGCCCAGCCCTGCCCTCAGGGCTGCAGAGCTGAACCCACCCTCCCTCTGGCCACCACCTGTCATGATGCCACTGCACAGAGCCACCTCCAATGTGAACAGGAAGACTGTGTTGGAGAGAGCGCCAGCCTCCAGCTACTTTGGGTGTGGGGTTTGTTTAGATCAGTGGCTGGCAAGGCTGGTGGGGGAGGGGAGCCCAGAAGGGGACTGGGGACTGGGTGGGGTCCCTGGGGGAAAAGCCACCTTCTCCCTAGGTGGCAGCAGGCAGGAGAGTTAGGGACTCCCTGAGATAGCAGCACATCCCAGGCCTAGGTGGGCATGAGCACTGGCCATGCTTGGCCATCCTCTCTACCGCTGCCTCCTGCACCCCCTGTGCCACACATGTACAGGGTGGTGTATTTATTTATTTATTTATTTTTACATTTTATTTTATTTGAGACAAGGTCTGGCTCTTTTGCCCATGCTGGAGTGCTGCAATCACAGGTCACTGCAACCTCCGCCTCTCAGGGGAGAGTGATCCTCCTGCCCCAGCCTCCAGAGTAGCTGGGACTACAGGCATGCACCACCGTGCTGGCTAATTTTTGTGTTTTTGGTAGAGTTGAGGTTTTGCCATGTTGCCCAGGCTGGTCTTGAACTCCTGGGCTCAAGTGATTCACCCACCTCATCCTCCTATAGTGCTGGGATTACAGGCATGAGCTACTGCTCTGGGCCAGGGTGGTTTCTATACACTCCCATCATCAATCTCCATAATAGGCCTAAAGTAGGTGGCATGATGCCCATTTTACAGATGTGGAGACCGAGGTTCAGAGAAGTAGCAGACGTGCAAATCCAGGCCTGCAACACCACCACCAGCCTGTCCACAGGGTGTTGCAGAGCCAGACCAGGCATACATCTAGGGAAGACGACGAGAGCTGGTGCTCTCTGGAAGCTTGCCTGCCGGTGGGGAAGAAACAAGGACCAAGACAAGATCACCACAGAGGACAGCCTCTTAGGGGGCAGTGACAAGTGTGGCTGGGAGAATAAGCCTGGGGGAGGGAGTGAGGGACGGCCTCAAGTGAGGAGGGACAGCGCGTGGAACTCCGGAGGGAGGCGGAGGAGGTGAGGTGAGTCAAGACCACCAGGCCAGGGCTGTACCGCACCATTGAGTGGAGTGTGGAAAGTTTTGAGTAGGGTTTGATTTACTCTGAAAGAGCCCCTGCAGCGGCTCCCCCGCTGGCTGCCGACAAAACCTCAAGCTGTGAGCTTCCACCCTGTCCTAACCACTGAAACTTCTCTTTGGTCACAGGTTGCATATTCATCGAAGAGAACTTTTCTTTGAAATGTCCCAAACATAAGGTAGGGGACCACAGTGCATTGTAGGGGATGGGAGTCAAGCGGGAGAGGAGCCCCAGCCCGCACCTCCTTCACAGTCCGAGTCCCTGGGCCGCACAGCCCCGCAGGACCCAGCCCGAGACGGAGGGAGCTCTCCCCGCCCACCCCTTAGAGCCCCAGCCGCAGTCCACTTGCGCGCTGCCGCTGCCGCCGCCGCCAAAGACCTGTAGGCGTCGGGGCAGGGGCAGCCAGGGCCTGGGGGGCGTCCCTGGGACGGCCTTCCCGCAGCCCACCCAGATAGGTAAGAGTAGGACAGGCGGGGGTGCGGGACGGCGGCACGAAGGTGAAGGTGGACGAGGTAGGGCCAGCGGTCTCGGGCGGAGACCCCTGCCGCGCTCCCGCGTCACCCGGGTCGGGGATCTGGGGAGCGGAGCCTGTAGACTGAAGTCCGCGGTCGTCGGTAACTGGCCGGGTCTTTTGCAGAGGCTGCCGTTGTAATCCACCCCAACGGCTGGAGGAGCCGCCGGAGCCCGCCTGCCCGCCCGCCGCCGAAGGAGAGGAGCCGCCTGCGCAGCCCCCGGGCCATTGAGCTGCTCCCAGCGCGGGTCCAGAGCCGATCCTTGATCCGGGTCCCGGATCCTGGATCCGGCTGCTTAGGGCTCAGACTTGCGGCCCGGGTTGGGAGGAAAACCCGTTCCGGAGCTGCCTGCTCCGGGAACCGGACGTCACAGGGCCTTCTTGCCCACCCCAGGGGCCAGGCTTGCAGAGGTGGAGCCCGCCGAGTGGCCAGACTCCCCGGGACGCTCAGCCTCTGGCGGGGATGGGAAACGGCTTTGGTCTGGGGACGGTTTTCCCCTCCGGAATCTCAAGACGACGTGGCACACATTACACGTGGGTGCTGCCTCCACCCAGTCGGTCGTGGCGTGCAGCTGGGAGCCCTGGGCTTGGGGGTGGGGGTCGAAACAGTCCTGGAAGAGGCGGAGGGCGGTTCCTAGCTCTGTGGACGAGGCGGGGGAGAAAGAAAGCCTTTCTGGGAGCCGGCTAGACCGGCGCGGGAGGGGCCGGAGCCTTTGGAACAAACCGTGCGGAACGCGTCCGGGGCCCTTCCCGCACAGCCTTTGCCAGATCTTTCGTGCGGTTCGGGCAAAGCCGGGGTAGTCCTGGGCTATGCTCAGGGGTTGTGAACGCCCCGAATATGGGCGGGACTGGGACACCCTTTGGCCTCTCTGTTCGTCCTCTTTCCAGTCCTCCACCCACCCCTGAAACCCAGTTTGGGAGCGCAGAACGCAAGAAGCGACCAGAACGAATCTCCGGCGGACGCGCGACATTTGTGCATCACCAGGGACCGCCGCGCCCACTCGGCACGGGAGCAGGGACAGCGCTAGATTCGTGTACAAAACCTGTGTACCCCTCTATATATATGTTACATAGAATGTATATATGTTGGGAACATGCTCGCTTCTCCCGTGTGTCGCCGCCGTGCGTCGTGCGCCTGCAACAGAGCCCCAACCGGGCTTTTGCCGGGTGTGGGCTACGGCGATGCCCCTTGCCCACGCAGCCACCACCGGCCCGGGCCAGTCCCTGCCAGTCCGTCCGCCTGTCCGTCTGTGTCCTCAGCTCTGTCCGCGCTTCGATAGGCCTGACGCAGCCCCCAGCTCAGGGCTGCCCTAGCAACTTTCTGTACATATGACTGTAAAATGGTTAACGTGTGTATTATATCTGGCCTCGTTATATAGTGTATATATATGTATACATATACATATATATAATATATATGAAGACTGTAAATGTTAAGACGACTAGTGTTCTTATTAGTATATTGCTTCACACTGAAGATTGTGTGTATCGAGCTGTTTCTAAAAGATGTTTATTTTCCTTAAGAGTAAAAAACAGTCATTGCATTCAGAAAAAAAAAGTCAATAAAGATACAACGATTGTTTTGGAAAATCTGCAGCCAGTGGATTCCGACCAAATTCAGCTGGGAGCCGGGCCAGGCTTTAATTGGGGAATGGGAATGAAGGGAGGGGTTGGGGGCACAAATGGAGTCAGGGAGTCTGCCCTTCACAGAACAGGAAACCTCCCCCGCCACTGTGGCCCCTCTCCAGTGTGGCCTCAGGTTGGGAGGGAGATCGGAAGCTTCTCTGCTATGAAGTGACCAGGGGCCAGGAAGGGGGAAGTGAGACATGGCAGACTTACAGGGAGACCCGAGCTCCTGTCATACAACAGATGGGTTCTGGAGGACAGTCCACCCTCCCACGCCACCCAGGGACCTGACGGGGGCAGAGCGAGGAAGTAAGGCACAGCTGAGCCCATCGAGGCCCGAAGGGTTGACAGAGCCCAAACACGTGCCCTGGAAGCAGGCGACAGGTCAGCTGGAGGCCATACAGCCAGCCCTCCCCACACTAACATCCGAGAGTCCTGTCCCTAGCGGACACGGCGGGGGATGGGAAGCCTTTGTCTAGGTGATGGGGGGAGGGCCCAAGCACTCTCACTGGTCAGCACATCCATCAGCTAAAGAAACAAATCCCAGATCATAAATAATTTCATTTTTAATTATCTGTACAAAACTTCTCAAACTATGAAAATAAAGTTTGCAAAAGGCAGAGTAGCACAGGAGCCTCAGGTCAGGCACGCTACACTATGTACACATCTTCCCACGCGGGAGAGAGGGGCGTCCGGGGCCGAGCCCCACTCGCAGTCCGGGAAAGCCAAGTTGGCTTCCGTCAGCGCAGGGAGGTGTACACCTCTCTTCCCTCTAGACAAGGAAAAAAGCCACTAAGGTGCCTGCAGAGCAAGGAGGGCCCCCTCCCCCGCTAACGGCTCAGCCCCTGCAGTGCCCAGATTGGCCACCAGAGGTCAGCACTGTCATGGCAGCCGCTCTTCGAGTCGTAGTTGCGCCCCTCAGGCCTTCCACGCGGAAGGGACAGTGCAGCCGCGGGTGAACCCTGGAGGCCAGGATCTCTGGCGCTGCCTTCGGCTTTCAGCGCTCCGACGCAGGACAGAAGCCGCACGGAACCCGGGTGGCTGGAGGCAGGGGCGCTGAGGCTGAGAACACCGCGGGGTCTAGCTGTAAGTGACAGTGGTCCCACCACCCAGGCGCATGAGCATCTGCTGACAGTCGTGCAGCAGCCGGCGATCGCCGAGCTTCTCAAGCGTTCGCGCCGCCTCAGCCAGCATGCCAATGCGCTGCCCGGGCGCCGACAGGAAGCCGGGGGGCAGGTAGCAGGAGGCCAGCAGCAAGGCCTCCGCGTGCTCCCGCCGCGTGGGCCGCGGCTCCAGCTCCGTCGCCACGCCTGCGCAAACGGGGATGTCAGGGGTGGGGCTCGAGCTGGCCACGCCCCCGCTGGAGCCCTGCCCACACACAAGCTAAAGCTCTGCCCCCTCCCTGTACCTAGCACACGGAGCTGGCAGGTCCCCTTCTCACCACCCTTGCCTCAGCCCCCACGTAAAGTCCACATACTGATTCATGCACGTGCAGTCCTGTATCACACAAATGACAGTCGCCCCACTGATTTCTCATGAAAGGAACTGTCAGGTAACCATCAAGATGATTTTTTTTTTTTTTTTCAGAAAGGGTCTCCTTCCTGTCGCCCAGGCTCACGGTCACCTCCCACTCCTGGGCTCAATCCGTCCTCCCGCCTCAGCCTCCTAAAGTGCTGGCATTACAGGTGTGAGCCACCACTCCAGGCCTGTCTCATCTGACACACACGCAGTCTCCCTTGACACACCCCATGTGAGCCCTTCCCTGCTAGGCAGACAGCACAGCCCTGGTCAGCAGGTGCTCCTCACCTCCTTTGCCGCCAGGGCCTGCCCGCCGCCTCAGACTGCGGTCCAGGAGCTGGTGTGTTCGTGCGGGGCTGGCCCCCGCCATCAGCCGGGCCGTGGCTTCATGTAGGAACACCTGAGCAAGGGGGACCAGCAGAGTGGAAACTCAGGCTCTTCCCTCTCCACCACTACCTGACTCCTCCCCATCTTGAAGGAGGGGACCAATGGGCACTCACCCTCCGCATGGCAGGCCGGAAGCTCTGTGCCAGCCGCCTCAAGCTGCTCAGGTCCCGCTGGAAACCACGGAGCTCAAGCGCGGAAGCCTGGGGCCCGCTGCTGGCACCCTGGCCTGCTGGGGCCGGGGCCGGGGGCTGCTGCTGGTGCCACAGGCTGGTACGCACCACGAGGAGTAGGTCACACAGGAACAGCTGCACGGCCTGGGGGTGGCAGGCAGGGCAGGGGTCACCAGGGCTCCAGCTCTGGGAGGGGCAGGATGGGGGCCCACGGTGCCAGGGGCCAGCTCCGGGCTGCACTGCCGAGGCACTGCACCCGCCTCACACACATGCAATGCAACAGCAATGCACCACGGGGCCGCCCGCCTCTCTCGGCCCCCACACCCGCCACTGGCCCTGAGCAGCTGTCCAGGCCTCTTGATGCAGGGCCTCCGAAGGGATCCTGCCACATCATCCACCCCCCTCCTCCCAGGGGTGGGGAAACCGAGGCCAGATAGGGGCAACCCCTCTCCCCTCGACAGAAGCCTTAGCCAGAAAACAAGGTCTGCTGGATCCCCAGCTTGCACTTCGAGGGCTAATCCTATGGTCTTCTGGGGCCCCTGGGGGCTGGGGAGAAGGACCAGAGAATGGAAGCCTGAGTCCCCCAGCCCTGCCAGGCCCCTGGCCCCACCCCTCACCTTGTCAAGGGAGCTGCCGGCTGGTGTGGTAGCCAGGCTGTCCTGAAGGTACCCACTGGCCTTCTCACAGATGGTCAGGCTGGCTGGGCCAGACTCTGCCTTGGCACAGCCCAGGAGGGCCCGGGCAGCCTTGAATGAGTGCAGAGCCGCCCTGGGCAGGGGTCTCCTGTTGGGACCAGGGCAGAAGAGTGACAATCAGACCAGGCCACTAGCCCTGGCTGAGTGCCCCGGGGATGGGAAGGCTGGGCCAGGGGCCAGGCAGGAGGACTATGCCCTGCACTCACTCAGACTCCTGCAGCACCCGGGGCAGGTGCTCCACCAGCGGGCACAGCTGCTCAGCCGCCTCCTCGTCCCGCCGCAGCCAGTGGATCACCACGGCTGTCAGAGAGGCCCACCACTTGGCCACCGGGTCTACCCCTGCAGAAGACAGAGGGTCCCCTGAGCCCTCAGCCATGCTGCACCATGACTGAGAAGGGAGCAGGACAGGGGCCGGGTGCTCACCAGTGGTGGTGGCCATGCTGGAACTGATGGAGAAGCTGCAGGTGGGAGCTCCAGCGGCATCAGAACAGCTGTTCAACAGCTGCAGGTACCCGAGGGCATCCGAGAATTCCCTGTGGCAGGAGAGGGCTGGCTGTCCGGACAGACGGCAGGGGTCCTAGGAGGGTGCTGGCCCTCCCCACCTGCCCACCAGAGTCCAGCCTGACCCCTGGCTCTGCAAAGTGCCACTGTCTCCTCCCACAGGCTGGCGGGGAGAGGAAACCCAGAGAGGAAGAAGGGCACACAGCACGCACGGTAGTCCAGGCTCTGGCCCTCTTCACAGGGCTGAGGACAGAGCTGTTCCCAGATTCCTGCTGGAGGGGTCTTGCCTGGAAGAGGGCACAACGACACTTACTTGTCCCCATCAGCTGACCCAGGACTGGGGTTGGGCTGGGCCACACAGTTCAGTGCTCGCTCCAAGAGATGTTCCCGGAATAGCTGAGTCACCTGGGCCAGGGGGTCCACTGTGGAGAGGTGGGGTTTTGTGGGGTGGGGAGCAGGGCCCCACCCTCCTCTCCAAGCCAAGGGCTTTTTCCTGGGTGGGCTGGGGCCACACCCAGGGCCATGGGAAGTGCCAGCGCGGCCCTGGGTGCAGCCCCTGCCAAGGACGGGAAAACGGATGGATATAAATACCCCAGCACCAGCCTTGGCCAGAACAACACTGAGACCTGCCCTGCGCTGCTCCCAAAGGAAAACCGACTTGAGAAGATGCCACTATTGGCTCCATTCTTCCCTGTCGCACTTCCTCACTCTACGGCGGCACTGCCGGGGGTCACTTCCCAAATCAGCCACCTGCCCTTAAATTCCCATGTGTGCTTTTGAAAGCCGCAGTGGGAACCAAGACTCGTCTAGGCCTTCCCCTTCCTGCAGCCCCCACAGCAACAACCCACGGCGGGGACAAGGACTCGGGTGGCCAGAGACTGCCAGAGATTCAGGAGGTGATAGGACAGGACAGGAGAGGGACAGGGAGGGGATGAGAGAGCACCTGGGTTCCCAGCCAAGCTGTACAGGCTCTCCCGTGGGGTGCTGAGCACGGCCCAGTCCCCATCCACGAAGAAACGATGGCCCACTGGGTGGCAGAGCCACTGCATGGCAAGGGGCACTGAGCCACTCTGTGCCAGGCAGACCTGGCGAGCGCTGCTCAGGAAGAAACGCTGTAGGGGAGGGAAATGGGCTGTCGCAGTGGACACAGGCTGGGGCCAGACCCCAGGCTGAGCCGCAGCTGCCCCTCTGGTAACCACTGCCACATCTGGTGCAGCTCTTACCAGGGAGCCTCTGGAGAGAGCTTCAGGAATAAGCCCCACCCACCCACCCACCCGCCATCACTCACTGTCAGAAAATGCAAGGCCCTCGGAAGACTGGTCTTCACTCTCAATGCAGCTACCACATAGATCTCGGCCAGCGTCACCACAGACACGGCATCCCCTGCACACTCTGCCAGGTTCAGGGCACTCAGCGCCAGGTTGGTGGCAGTGAGATGCCCACCTGTGTACTTCCCTGGAAGGCAGGCAGGCCATGAGGCTGCGGTGGAGCCCAGGCAGCAGGGAGTGCTGCAGGGCCCGCCCCACGATCGGCCTTACCCATGGTGTGCAGCTGGTGCAGCTTATGGTAGACCAGGGCCGCATCTCGGGCACTGGCACGAGCATCCACCCGCAGAGAGCAGTCCCTCTGCAGGCCCCCTGCTCGGCCTGCCAGCCAGCGGCCCACCCAGAGACGCTGCAGCAGGTGACGGATGAGGTTCCAGAGGAGGCTACATGCCAGGTCCAGGTGGGAGGTGGGCAGGGGCCGGCCCAGCGCCCGCAGGGCCAGCCACAACTGTTGGGCAGCCTGGGCAAAGTCCCCCTGCAGATGAGTGATTTCCAGGTGAGAAAGTGAGTTCAGAGCAGCTGCCCCACAGCTCAGAAGAGCTGTACACAGCAGGCTCTGGAGGGTCAGTGGGGGTCTGCAGATGCACGGGAAGGCCAGGATCTTCATGGTGTGCACAGGGAGCAGGGAACAGGCTGACACGCAGCACCTTCTCAGCCTGGGGCCCTGCCCACTCTGCCAGGGCCACCCCCTTACCCGGGCCAGGTCCAGGTCGGCCTGCTTGCGATGCCTCCAGAAGTGCACAGCGGGGTCTGAGTGGGGCCGCGTGACTGGCTCTCCGTAGACAAAGAGAAGCACCAAGGAGACCAGCACCAGCAGCCCATTGAGCAGCCAGACCACGGGGGGCAGCAGCCACTGGGCCCAACCAGGGCCATCTAGGGTCAGAGGGAAAGCTGGGGACACAGCTCCCAGGAAATCCAGAGGCCCAGCCCACAAGCCTGGTGGGAACTCCCTGCGAGCATCCCTCCCGAAGATGCCCTGGCTGGCCGGTCCCACCTCGGCTCTCGGTGCCCAGCACGTTGCGCCCAGGGATGTGGTAGATGCTGGTGGTTTCTGAGGGGCTGGGAAGCCCTCGGGCCCCCAGCAAGGAGGCCAAGGGGTTGCAGGACAGGCAGAGGAAGACGAGTGTGCACAGGGCGAGGCGGGAGCGGTCCAGCATGCCCCCACTGTGTGCAGTCGGCCGCTGCTCCGGCTTTGCCTGCTGGGGGTGGGCAGGATGGTGAAGGCAGAACTGGAGGGACTCCAGAGAACAGGGGGCTGAGAAGGGGGTCAGGATTCTGCCCACCTTACTGTGAGACCCCACATGGCTCCAGGCCTCAGTTATTCTATGAAATGGGGGGTAGGATCTGTTAGGGTAATGAGGCACTGTGGCAGGGCCCAACCTGGCTGTCATCAAAGACGGGGCTGTCAGGCTCCGAGTCACTGCCACTGCCACCGCTGCCGCTGCCCCTGCTGCCAAGGGACAAGGGGCTGCTCTGGAAGGGTGAGCCGGCATCTGAGGGGGGTGGGGTCAGTGTGTCCTCCACCTCCGTCTTCACACCCTCCATGAGCACATCTGTGCTCCCTCCACCGCCACAGGCCAACACCAGGTCCTTCAGAGATTCTGTGGGCCGAAAGGAACAGAGCTGGGGCACAGGCTGAATATGTGACCCCAGACCAGAGCTTAGGGCCCTGGGCTTGGGGGCCTAGAGGCTGCTGTATAGCTCCTAAAGCTGGCCTGGGAAGCTTCGATGGGGCCGGGTTAGGGCCAAAGGGAGGCGCCAGGGCTCTTTTTAGGACCACAGGTAACCACGGAACTAGAGCTGAAGGCAGGGCTAGAGCCCAGGGTGAGGTGGGCAGGACAGAGGCAGGACCAGAACCAGGACAAGGACAGAGTCAAGGGCAGGGTGGGGCTAGGACCGGGCCATGGAGCAGGGCTAGAGGCCAGACTGGAGCTCAGTGAAGCCAGGACTCACTGCTTTTGTGGACAGCAGTGCGCAGACTCAGGTTCTCCTGCTTGAGTTTCTGGTTGCTGTGTTGTAGAAAGCGGATGTAGTCGATGGCCTTGCGCAAGACAGCAGATTTATTCAGCTGCACGGTGTGGAGGGAGGGGAGAGCACACAGGTGGCCAGTCAGGTTGGGGCTTGGGGTACTGGGGGGCCTTAGCAAGTGGGTATGGAGCTGCTTTGCAACACTACTGCCTCAGGACCTTTGCACTCATTCCTTCCAACTGAAATGTTCGTCCCCTCCCCCGTCCCAGACCAGGCACAGGGTTAGGATATAAAATGCAGACAGCGGAGCCTGGCTAGCTGCTGCTGTGCCTGGCACCGTCTCAGGGAGGCCTTCCCTGGCTACCACCAGGGGCCCTCACCATCCCTCTTCCTGACTTCTCTGCAATGAGCCCCACGAGGTGGCCTCCAGCACTCATCCTGCCTCTTGTCTATCTCCCCACCTAAACGTCCGCCCCTCTTGGAGGGACAGTTTTTGTCTGACTTGTTCATTGGTGCATCCCGAATGCCAGCACAGCCCCACCTTTATCGGAGAGGCCCACAATCCAGTTTAACTAAATGAGGCTGGCCAGGCCTGGGGAGGCTGAAGCCCAATTGCCTGCTTGTCCAGGCTCAGCCTCATGCTTTCTCTTTTCCCTCCAGTTGCCCCTGATCTGTTCCTTCCTGGGGGCACCCCAGTCTGTGCCCCAAAGGCCTCTCCACACCTTTGCCTCAGTGCCCACCACCAGGTCCTTGAGCTCGATGATTTTGTCATTGATGGAGGAGCGGTAGCGCTTCTCAATGGCATTGTGGGCTGTGCGCTTCTCTCCACGGCTCTGGGCTGAGCCCGGGGCCTTGCTGCCAGCTGCCAGCCGGTTGATGGGCAGCTTGTCCGCATCTACGACCAGCGGCACTGTTGCCAAGATGGTTCCGCCACTCACCAGAGTCTGCAGGGCCAGACACATGTTACCAGGTGGGCACGTGTGTGTGCAGACCCCACTCCCTCATGCCCTGCCCACAACACCCACCGGCAAAGGCCCTGTCTGTACAGTGGCACCAGAGACCAGGGGGCCGAGACCCGCCGCCTTCACAGTGGCTCCATCTGTCTTCATGGTTGTCAGAAGCAGTGAGTCTGCCTTGATGAAGTGGGGCTGCAGCAGGACCTGAGCAGAGGACTCGGCATAAGCTATGGGGCTCAGCCAGGAGCTGTCCCCTCCCCCACCCCTGCCCAGACCCCCTCACCGGAACCTGCTGGATCTGCGAGGTCACAGTGGTCGTTGCAGGGGCTGCCGTGGGGGCAGCTGTGACTGTCAGTAGCTGCTGGGGGGCTGCACTCTGGACCTGGGTGTGCAAGGAGACGGGCGGAACTCCTGGCGGGGAAGCCAGTGGCAGGCCAGGCAGCGGCTGCTGGGTGCTCCCGGGAGGGCTCCCTGCAGAAATAAAGCCTGGGGCTGCAGGCACAGACCACTCTCACGCCACTTTCAACCTGCTCCTCAGGTCTCTATCACCGGCTGGCCTGGGGCGAGTCATTAGCCGTGTGGTGGCTTCCTATGGACAGTCCCTGCCTGGGCTCTGACGTAAATGTGCTGGCTTCAAGACAGGCCTCCAGTCTGAGGTTGTGCCTACCCTGGCAATAAGCACACCAGGACTGCTAGGAACAAGGCGTCTCAAGCAGCAGAGTGGAGACCATTTCTAAAGCCTGCGCAGACCTCTACGAACATCACAGAAGCTTCTTCCTGTGCTCCTGAGAGCCCCACCTCAGGTGTCCCGTCCGTCACACATCCCCCTTACCTTTGGAGAAGCTGCCGGCAGGGCTGGGGTAGCCCAACACAGGGGTGGAGCTGAACTGCGGAGGGGCCGGGGCTGGGAAGCTCTGCGGCAGGAGGGCCCCGGGCAGGGGCTGTGGGGTGGGGGGCTGCAGGATGCTCAGTGGCACTGACTCTTCCTTGATACCAGGCCCAGGGGAGAAAGTGGGCACAGGCGGGTACATCTTCAATGGAGCAGGTGCAGGCTGGGGAGGGGACAGGGGCGAGGGTGCTGCCTCCGGCCCACTCAGGAAGCCTTCGAGGGAGGAGCTCAGTGTAGCAGGAGGTGGAGACAAGCTGGCTGGGGAGCTGGGATCGGGGCTGGCAGGGTCCGTACTCCCTGCCTCACCCCCAGCATAGGGTGGGTCAAACAGGCCAGGGAAGTCACTGTCTTGGTTGTTGATAAGCTGAAGCATGTCTGAGAAAAGAAGAGGATGTGTGAGTGAGGCAGAGACCAATTCCCAAACAGGGCATCGCACACATCCAGATATAACCCTGTCACACAACCTTTGCACACAGCTGTATGTGTGGGCAATGCCACCAGAACAGAAGGCCACTCACAGGAGCTGGTGTTCCTGGACACACAGCCATTTTGCAAACACCTGTGCTGTCCGGAGCATTGCCTGTGGCTGCCAGTGCATCACAACGCCTGGACAAGGCGGGCACCACAGGCTCCCAGTCTTGCCCCATGGCTAGGCTGGGGCTGAGTCCAGGGTCGGCCCAAGACTGCAGACTTCGGGCCTGAGCTCTTCCCACCACCCAGTATTTGCCCAAACATCTGGCAACATCCTTAGTCTACAGCAAACAGCAGGCCCACATTCATTCATTCATTCATTCATTCACTTATTCAATGAGCATGTGCTGGGCACCCACACCATGCCAGGCCCTGTTCCTGGCTGTGAATGAGAAAAATCCCTGCCTAGAACCAGGCAACTTTCTGGTGAGAATGTCCCATATCTTGATGTCTTTACTAGAAGACATCCACCTCTGAGTACATACACACACACTGCACTGTGGATTCAGACCAGCCTCCAAGCATTTGCCCATGAAGTGACCAACGCTTGCAGACGCTCTCCTGCCCTCTCCACACTCCATCACCTCCCACCCCACCCAGGACAAAAGGAATCCAGAGGCCCAGGTACAGCCTTCCCTGGCCCCACTTGGGGCCTCAGTTTCTCAATGTGTGAAATGGGAACACGCCTCCGTCCACAGATCCAGCTGCTCCAGTCTTTGGGAGGGAGATGGGGTTGGGGAGGGAGGAAGCAGTCTAGGGCAGGTGGGAAACAGGACAGAAAGGGTCTCCATAAGGAGCAATGGGCCCCACGCCCCACCCACTGGCCACTCCTACAAGCGCCCTCAGCAAGACACTATTTGACAAAGAAGCTTAGAAACTGCTGAGGAGTGGGTGACTTTCCCCTCCCCTCAGTTTACAGAGGTAAGAGGGGTGCAGAGAGAGGCAGGATGGGCTTGAGGCCCTGAAGGAGTCTGTGCCCAAGGATCAGCTTTGCAGCCTGGGCCCACTCTTCCTAGGGCAGCACAGGATCCCCAAGAGAATGGCAGACAGGGAAGTCCTCCCAAGAGAGAGCCCCAGATCAGAGCAGGGTCCTCATCCATGCCGGAAGCACTCAAACAATGAGGGCACATGTCAGAAGGTTGGGTCTGGGCCAAAAGCCAGGCGTGCTGTGGGGCTACTCACATTGATGGGACCAGGCTAGAGCCCTAATCCTCACCCACAGCTCTGAGAGGGTGGTGTGATCATTGGCCCCATTCTACAGATGAAGAAACTGAGCTGTAGAGAGGTGACTTACTGGCCTAAGTTCATAGAGTCAGACTCAACTGAGTCCAGACCATACTTGACTCCAATGCCCCAACCACTGGCCACTACCCTAGACTACCTCAAAAGATTCGCTGAGACAAGTGCAGTGACTCATGCCTGTAATCTCAGCACTTTGGGAGGCTGAGGTGGGCAGATCACGAGGTCAAGGGATTGAGACCATTCTGACCAATATGGTAAAACCCCGTCTCTACTGAAAATATTAAAATTAGCCGGGAGTGGTGGCGTGCACCTGTAGTCCCAGCTACTTGGGAGGCAGAGGCAGAAGAATCGCTTGAACCCGAGAGGCAGAGGTTGCAGTGAGCCGAGATTGCACCACTGCACTCCAGCCTGGGTGACAGAGCAAGACTTCGTCTCAAAAACAAAACAAAAAAAATTAGCAGCCGGGCGCAGTGGCTCACATCTATAATCCCAGCACTTTGGGAGGCCGAGGCAGGTGGATCACGAGGTCAAGAGATCGAGACCATCCTGGTCAACAAGGTGAAACACCGCCTCTACTAAAAATACAAAAATTAGCTGGGTATGGTGGTGCATGCCTGTAATCCCAGCTACTCGGGAGGCTGAGGCAGAAGAATTGCTTGAACCCAGGAGGCGGAGGTTGCAGTGAGCCAAGATCGCGCCATTGCACTCCAGGCTGGGTAACAAGAGCAAGACTCCGTCCTCAAAAAAAAAAAAAAAAAAAAAAAAAAATTAGCTCACCTCATCTCGGAGACAAGAAAAGACCTGAGGTTCAGAGAGGACCACACACAGCCCAAGGGCATGCAGTGGGGTTCAAATCCAGGTCTGCAAAATGCCAGATCTATCATCTCTGTGCCTTTTCTTGCCCTGCCTAGAAGCCAAGAGCCAGGCTGCCATCACCAACCCATTACTCAGCGGAAGAGACCAAGGCTTAGGGACAGCCAGCTGCTGGCCACATAACCAACCAGTGTGTCTGTGTAGAGTTCTGGGCTCAAGTCCAGGCTTTGCCTGCAGCCAAGTAGCCTCAAGACCCAGGCCTGGCCACTCAGGACTTTGATTTCATCTCTGTAAAAGCAGGTGCTGTCTGTCCTGACTCTTCCCTCCTCACACAGACTGGGACACACTCCCACCTCAGCCCCGGCTGGCAACTGGCAGCCTGACTGGCTCAGCCCAGGGCCCTCTAACCCACTTGTGGTGGCACCCACTGGGTCAGAGTGCTCTACAGGACCCATGGGGGCCTCCAGTGCTCTCAGGATCCCCAGCCTGAGCTCCCAGCCCTGCCCAGCACTAGCTTGAAGTGGAGCCTGGACCAACAGCCTCTGCTCACTGGCCTCAGTTTCCTCATCTGTACAATGGAAAAGATTAAACCCTTTTTGGTAGGGCTGCCTGAGGCTTTGCTTAGCAGGCCATGGGCACAGACTGGAGACCCAACATTGCCTACTGACGGGTGCCCAGGCAGGGAAGTCACTGCAGGATGGGAATTCCCTAGAGCAGCTGGCAGAATAGGATAGGGTGGTGGGCCCAGCCTCCCTGGCTTCTCCAGTAGAAACTCTCCTAGTTTGTGAAGGCTCCAGCTCACAAGTCATCAAGTCATTATGGACATTCAACAGCAGGGTTTCCCACCCCTTTATCCCAGTCTGCATGAGCCTCTTTGATAGATGGGGGACACTGAGGCCTGAAGGAAAAACTGACAATTTTGACAATCTAGGGCTCCTACCATCTGCCTGAAGAGTCTAAGATGCCCACAAAAGGCAGGGGTGCTGAATAGGCTGGACGCTGTGGCAGACAGAGGGACAGCCGGGCCCTCCTCCCTGCAACCTCCTGGCCCCTCAAAGCAGGTGCAGAGAAGGTAGAGAAGGCCACCCTCTGCCTCCAGATCCCCTTAGGTCGGGGTGCTGCTCTCGGCTCTCTAAGCAAACCCTTCCCCCTTGAGTTGCAGGAGGCACTAATTTGGTTGGGGGTAGCCCCCCATTTCCCCAGCGAGCTGAAACGACTGTCACACCTTTTCCCTCAAGAAGGGGCTCTTTCCTGCTCCCCAGCCCCCACGCCCTCCCACTCTAGGAGAACCTGCAGGAGACGGAGGCATTGTATAAAGGGCTGAGGGGGCCTCCAAAAATACCTTCGAACGTGCACTCCATGGCTCCGCGATCCGCACCCGCCCTTGGGGCGTCCAGGCGGCTGGCCTTACCCCTCCCCGCGCCGACTTCACCTGCCAAGGCGCGGCGGAGTTTTGAAGCCGTTGAGCGCCCGGGTGCTCCCGCCCCGCCCCGCCCCGCCCCCAGCCCCGCCCCGCTCTCAGGTCCCGCCCCGCCCCATCCCGCCCCTCGGGGCTGCGGGCCGGGCATGGGGTGAGCGCGTGCGGCCAATCAGCAGCCGCGCCGCCGCCTCGCTAGTGTCCCGGCCCGGCCCCCGCCCCACCTCCCCACGGCGGCGGGCGGAGCGCAGGGGGAGGGGGCTCGGGTTTCACCCCGCGGCGCTGAATGGGGTTGGGGTTACTCGCGGGCGTCCGCCTTTAACCCGCTCGGCGCCAGCGTCTGCCGGGGTTACCGGCGGTCACTGGCCCTCAGCTCCCGCCCCCTCCGTTAAAGGGTCAGAGGGGGAGGTCCTGGCCCAACACCTCAGAACTCTGTGTTCGAAATCACTGGTTCGCTGACGCCCTGAGTGAGCCCTAACTGCTCCAACCCTCAGTTTACTCCTCCAGAAAACAGCACACTCATTATCTCCCTGGCGTCGAATGGTAGAAGGGAGATAATATGGCTGCAACATTAAGAAGCGATTAAGGCCAAGCGCTGCTGAGTGGTAGCTGCAGTGGGTGCAGGGACCTTCCCGTCTTAGGGCAGCCCCGGAAAGGGGCCACCCCCCACCACAGTGGGGTTGATGATCTGGGATGAGGCCACCCCTGAAAACAGGTCGCTTCCGGGAAACTGAGGCCCGGACATAAGGGTTTCCTGACGGCCAGCGCGATGTCCCTCTGGGTGACGTTTGCCCCTCCTCCTCAAGGCCTCACAAGCCAGTCGTCACCAAGTGAATCCCGAACCTCTAATTCATTGTAGGGCCCTGGGAGGCCAGGAAGGGATGGGTCCTGGGACAGACAGGCTCTGGGGGTCTTTTGAAGAGGTGCCTGGGCCTGCCTTCCCTCTTCTGTCAAAGGTATGAGTTATATATACACACACACACACACACACACACACACACACACACACACACACACACACGAGATCAGAGCCTGGCCAGCTGATTTTGTAGCCAAGTAGACCACCAGCAAAGCCTACCTCGGCCTCAACCTAGAGGCCAGCACCTCTGCCCGCCCCCAGTCCCCCAGTTGGCTGCAACCTGGGAGGGAGGCAGAACCCTAGGCAGACTCAGCTGTCTCTTAGGGGCTGGGGTCCATGTGGCCTCAACCTTGCTCTCTTTTCAGGACCTGAAGCAAGAAAACCCCGCCATGTCTCCCTCACACCCTGTCCTTGTCGCCAGGTGCTTCTTTCCCAGCTTTGGAAGGTTCGAGGACAACAGACCCCATCTTCAGCACGGCCAAACCCCCACTTAGCCCATGGGTGTTCGTTCCCTCATCCCCAAAACAAAACACAGCATTGCTCTTGGCAAAGGCTCTGACCTCACATGAGTAACTTAAGACTGATAAACCTCGCCAGGCGCAGTGGCTCATACCTGTAATCCCAGCACTTTGGGAGGCCAAGGTGGGCAGATCACAAGGTCAAGAGATCGAGACTATCCTGGCCAACATTGTGAAACCCCATCTCTACTAAAAATACAAAAATTAGCTGGCTGTGGTGGCGCGTGCCTATAGTCCCAGCTACTTGGGAGGCCGAGGCAGGAGAATTGCTTGAACCTGGGAGGCTGAGGTTGCAGTAAGCCGAGATCGCGCCACTGCACTCCAGCCTGGTGCAGACTGAGAGGTGAACTCCAGGCAGGACTTCCCCATGGCCTCCCAGCCTGCGTCTTTCATTACTTTGCTCCCCAGTTTCTGAGCCCAGAATGTGGCCGGACCAACATGCAGATACTTGCTGGAGACAGCAGAGCCAGGGCCACCTGGAACAGTCAAGCCTGTCCCCTCCCCTTCCCCATCTTGGCTTTACCAGAGATTCCAGCCCTTTCTGTGTCTTTTATTTCTCCCCTCTTCCCCCACTCCCATCCCACTGAGGAAGCGGGAGGGGCTCTCTTGAGTCCCAGAGGCAGAAGAGTCATTAAAGACTCTAGTGGGGGCGGGGCACGGGGCCTTCCAGGAGGAGGGGTGTGACCTGGGAACAGAGGGCAGAGGGCACGGACTAAGTTAAGATGCCTGGAGGAAGAGCCTGGGTGCCACTGGCCATGGCCATCCTCTGAAACTCAAGGCCTGGCCAGACCTGTCTCACCTCCCCTGGGGCTGGATCTGCGGGCCAATTTTTTTTTTTTTTTTTTTTTTAAACAGAATCTCATTCTGTTGTTGCCCATGCTGGAGTGCAGTGGTGCAATCTTGGCTCACTGCAACCTCCACCTCCCAGGTTCAAGTGATTCTCCTGCCTCAGCCTCCCGAGTAGGTTGGATTACAGGCCTGCGACACCACACTTGGCTAATTTTTGTGTTTTTAGTAGAGATGGGCTTTCATCATGTTGGCCAGGCTGGTCTCGAACTCCTGACCTCAGGTGATCTGCCTGCCTTGGCTTCTCAAAGTGCTGGGATTATAGGCGTGAGCCACCATGCCCAGCCTCCTGACCAGTTTCTACAGAAGCTGGTCATCACTTCTTTCTTTCTTTATTTTAGAGATGGGGTTGCACTATATTGGCCAGGATGGTCCTGATCTCTTGACCTCATGATCCACCCGCCTCGGCCTCCTAAAGTGCTGGGATTACAGGCGTGAGCCACCATGCCCAGCTGCTGGTCATCACTTCTATAGAAGCTGGTTAACACTGAAAAAGGAAACTCTAGAGCCAGCCCCACAGCCTCCCCAGAGCCACAGCCAAGCAGGCCATCTGGGGCAGCATGCCTGGGCCTGCTCTTCCTTCAGTCCCTCAGTTGCTGTGTGATGGGGACAGTCCACTCCCCACTCTCTAGGATCTCCAGGAGTGGGGGTTCTGGGAGAGCAAGTGCATAAAACATGCACCACTCAACAGTCTCAACAAAGGTTAGTTCCCTCTACAGCAATTAGAATGGTTTAGAACTGGAAAGTCACATAGTGAGTTGCCTGATAATTACAGTATTCAAGTCGGAGCTCCATTACCATTTGATGGAGTTGTTTTCTTTTTTTTTTTAAGGGGAGTTAACGGAACCAGTCTAACCAGAGTAAGGCAGTTGAGGCACCTTGAGTGCACAATTTAAGGAAGCACCTCTCTCACCTCCCCTAGTCCCTGTCCTAGAAGCTGGGATAGCTAGTGTCTAGAGGCTCACGTGGCACCCAAATTGCAGCCCACCTGCAGGTGAACCAATTACTGGGATTCCCGACGACTGCTAAGAAGGCCCTTCTGGTTCCCACACTCTGAACACAGGATGGACAAGGAGGCAGAGACTGCTCCCTCATTCACCTTCCCCACCTTGCGAAGCCCTGACACCCCTCCCCCCGAGCCTGGGTTCTTCCTCTTCCCTCTTCTTCCTCTCCTGCCCTGATTGTATCAGGACCCAACAGGAAACCTGAACCCCCCACCTGGCATCCCTCTCCAGTTCCACCTTCAAAACATCTCTCTGAAAGCAGACGTGCGAAGCCATTAATGACTCCTGTCGATGTGTTGTTCTATGAAGCCCAGATGAAAACCCTGGGCAGGCGCCATGCCACGCACTTGCGGGACCCAGCTCTGACCAGCACAGAAGCCTACAACGTGCACAAGGCCTTGAACCGCAGATAACCTCTGCTTGCACACCTGCTGGAACAGAGAGTTTGCCACCTGCCCCCACGGCCTCGTCCACGGAACCCAGATCCATCTCTTTGGCAATATCTACTGAGTGCCAATCCTGTGCCAGGCACTGGGGCCATTGTAGATGAAGTAGTCAGGGCAGCCCATCTTAGGAGGTGACATCTGAAAGGAGGGCTGAATGAAATGAGGGAGTGGGCCAGAAAGGAGGGCAGAAGGAACAGCCTGCAAAGGCCCTGCGGTGGGCGTGGATGTGCAACAGCTGGACAGTGAGGAAGAGCAGAGCCAGCACAGCCAAGGAGCTGCTCTTCCTTCAGTCCCTCAGTTGCTGTGTGATGGGGACAGTCCACTCTGAGCTGGGATTCCAACTCAGGTTTGTCTGTCATCTGAGCCAAGGACTCTGATTCTGCAGGGAACGGGTGGGAAGGGGATTTGCAAACTGACCCTGCCCTGCAGATTACAAAGCCTCGTCAACTGTGAAGAGGGTCGGCAGCGCACAGTGGCTCACGGGATCCCAGAGCACACCTCTGTGCCTGCCAATGGAGGTGCAGAGGACAGTGCACACCATCCCTGCAGGGAACTGGGCTGCACCCCCTTGCTGTTCTGCTCCCACCAGGCGTCTCCTTGATCCTCCTAACTGGAGCCGGCAGTTCTCCTGTGCTCAGCTGATCATGTTTGCAGCAGGGGCACAGGCTGCCCTTTGTGCGCTCATGGCTGCCCTGGGGGTGCAAGTGTGTGCCGGCTCTTCCTGGAATGGGACGTGCCCATGGCTGGAGCCCCAGCTGCACCTGGGCATGGCCCTCTGGAGGAAACTAAGGCTCAGAGGGAGGCCTCATGCCCGAAGTCCCACAGTCGCCCTGTGAAGGATCAAGGACGTAAACCCCATTCTGCTGACCCCAGAGCCTGCGCTTTGGCTCCAGCCTGCTGGGGACAGCAGGGAGCCCCAGGTCCGGCCTGCCTCTGCCCTGAGCAGCTGTCCTCATTTGTCAGTCCAGTGAACATGTGCAGACTGCAAGGACAGACAGGACAACACGAAGCTCTTTAAGGCTCAGCTCCGGCACTGCCTCCTCCCGGAGGCTTCCTAACCACCCCACCACCATCAAGACGCACCCACGTTCCTTACCAAGTTAGAGGCCAGGCCTCAGCTGGGGGCCCCTTCTGGCAGGGCCTGAACGAGCTGTGACCCCAGCGTCACCCAGCACAGGGCTGACCACAGCAGGGACCCCAGTCAGGGGCCGGGCAGATTCCAGCCATGGCTGCCTACCCCACTACCCCCCACTGGTGTCTCCCTGGGCCAGGCTCTTCCCTCCACCAGGAATGCCCTTTCCACCCGGAGAACTCCTATTCCTCCCTCAAAACTTGCTCTGGCGCCGCCTCATTCTTCCCTCATCTGTGCCCTCAACATGCCAGTTCCAACACACTGACCATCCGACCCTGGAAAGCTCACAGCCACACTTCTCCCCACTGGGCTCTGCCCAGGGCTGCAGGTGGAATCAAACTCAACGGAATCTGTCAGACGGTGATTACACGAGATGCCTGTCAGCACAATTCAGACAGCTTGTCACGGACATGGCCCAGGACATATACTTATCACTGGCAGCAGAAAAACCACCCATGGGCCTGATTCAGTGGCAATTCTGGGAGCAGCCCCTGCTGCTGGGCAGCTGTTCTCAGTCAAAATGGCAGTGCTGAGGTTGGGTGTGGCGGCTCACGCCTATAATCCCAGCACTTTGGGAGGCCGAGGCGTGTGAATCACAAGGTCAGGAGTTCGAGACCAGTCTGGCCAACATGGTGAAACCCTGTCTCTACTAAAAATGCAAAAATTAGCCAGGCATGGTGGCGGGTGCCTATAGTCCCAGCTACTTGGGAGATGGAGGTTACAGTGAACTGAGATCACGCCACTGCACTCCAGTCTGGGCGACAATGTGAGATTCCATCTCAAAAAAAAAAAAAAATGCTGGGCATGGTGGCATGAGCCTGTAGTCTCAGTTACTCTGGAGGCTGAGGTAGGAGGATCCCTTGAGTGAGCCCGGGAGTTCAAGATTGAAGTGAGGTATGATTGTGCCATAGCATTCCAGCCAGGGTGACAGAGCAAGACCCTGTCTCTGAAAACAAATAAATTAAAAAAATGGCATTGCTGCACATTTCTTCACATAAATTATATAGATTGCTCCCTGTTGGGCTGTTTCTCTGCAGCTTGTTTTAAAGCTCACATGAAGGGAGCAAGATGTTCCCGAGCTGCCAGGCTGCTGTCTGAAGAGAGAAAGCCCTTTACAACCTCCCCGACAATGAACTCCCGTCCTTCCGGCATCACCAGCACTGGGTGACGGTCAATGTCTTTTATGTACTTTTGGTGGCTTTGCTGGGTCCCAAGGCTGTGACTAGGACTTTGAAGGTGCTTTCACTCGCATTTCCAAGGCTGCCTTGATGTGTTTTGCATACAAACCGCCATCTGTGGCCAGATGGCCACTCTGCTGCTCCTCCCCCAGCCAGAAACACTGCTTCCTCAGCATGTTATTCTCATTTGTTTGTTTTGAGATGGGGCCTCACTCTGTTGCCCAGGCTGGAGTGCAGTGGTACAATCATGGCTCACTGCAGCCTCCACCTCCTGGGCTCAAGCAATCCTCTAGCCTCAGCCTCTGCCTCCTGAGTAACTGGGACTACAGGCACGCTCCACCACGCCAAGCTAATTTTTTTAGTTTGGATCTCACAATGCTGCCCAGGCTGGTCTTGAACTCCTGGACTCAAGTGATCCTCCTGCCTTAGCCTCCCAAAGGGCTGGGATTACAGGCGTGAGCCACCATGCCCGGCAAGGCAATTATCTTTCATGGAAATCAAGGATAGGGTGCCTATTCCCTGTGGTGGGGGTGGGGGTTCCCCACTGGCCTAGTCAGCCCCATTCTGTCTCTCACTGACTCCAGACCACCACATGGTAGATGCTCAGAACTTGGAACCATAGCCTGGTACATCCTAGAAACTTCCAGCACAGGCTTCTTGGGTAATTGCTACCAATATTTGTAGAGCTAAACCTATTGGGTGCCAGATACTGGTTAAGTGCGCTAAATGATGACTTGTTTGTTTCAGAGACAGGGTCTTGTTATGTTGCCCAGGCTGGTCTTGAACTCCTGGCCTCAAGCAATCCTCCCACCTCAGCCTCTAAAGTCAATGCGATTATAGGCATGAGCCACTGCATCTGACTCCATGGTGATAATTATAATACTGACTGGCCTTGGTTCAGGGCCTACCTACCATGTGCCATGTACCACTTAAACGCCTTCACTCGTCGGATCCCCACAATTCCAAGAAGCTGGTTCTAGTATTGTTCCCTTTATATTGATAAGAACCTGAAGGTTCTCAGACTTGTCCAAGAACTGCACATGAAGACCCCTGGGTCACCGCCTTCTAGCTGCAGGGAGCACAGGGTCCCCAGAGCCTGGCAGGGGCAGCGGGCAGAGGCAAGACCTGCTCGGAGATAGCTACAGAGATGGGGTTCAGTTAGGGGAAGGAGCTCACACAGGGTTCGGGGAGGCTACAAATTCCCTCGGCCCTGTGCCACCTCCCACAAGCCCCAACCCAGCAGGGGACCCACACGGAGCCAGTCTCAATGACTCCCTGCCCTCTCACCCCTGAGCTAGTTAAGGCTCTCCCCCTCGCCCCTGACACACACAACCACTCCTGTGGAGCACACGGTGCAGACTGTCACACGTCAGTGCCCAGGGTCAAAGGGCACATCCACATGGCCGGTGGCAGGTAGGAGACAAGGCCAGAGGCACTTCCTCTGGCCAGCCTGGGCTCCACCTGTCAGCGGGCAAAGTCTAGATCCCAGGCCTCTGCTGGCAGTGACTCCGGCCTGGAGCTGACCGGGTCACTTGGGATGTTTGTGTCTGGCTAGTTGACTGCTGGGCAGGAGGTAACTACCAGCCACCTGCCCGCTGCCTCCCTGGTCCCCCTCCCAGCACCCTCCTCTCCATCTCCCCAACCCTGTCCCTTCAGATGCATTAGGGCCAAACCCCTTGGGGGCTGAAAGGCAGCAAATCCTACAGCCTCCATTTCCTGCTTTTCAGGGGAGCGCCCTGCAGTTCAGAGAGGGCAGGGTGCTTTCCCTAGGAGAAACAGCAATGCATGGTCACACTGGGAGAGCTTTCTGCCACCCTGGGGTTGGACAGGCTGGATGCCAAGAGGCAGAAAAAGGCATGGGAAGGGGAACATGTCTGATAGGAGAGACCCCCTCAGGCTCCACCCCCGAGAGGGCTCTCAACACCGGGATGAGGGAGAAGGGGCACCATAGCAGAGCAGGCTGTGCCTGAGGCCAGGGATTCTGGATAAATGGCCAATATCACAGGAGGGGCATGTTTGGCAACCTTTGCAAGTCTTGAATGCCCCTCGGAGAGAAGGGAACTTTATCTTGGAGCACTGGGGAGCTATGCATGGTTGGAGAGCAGGGGAGTTCCATGCTGGGACCTGGACAGTGAACAGTTAGAGCTATGTTTTCCAAGGCATCCAGGTGCTTGGTAGGACTGGGAAGGGAACTGGGACATGAGATTTCTGGGGACAGGTATGGGGTGGCAGAGCGGGCCCCCACTGTGTCCTACCAGGGCTGGCCTGGACCCAGGAAACAGCCAGACACATGACTGGAAGCCAGGCTCTGTGGTGGCTGGGCTGGGCATGCTGGGAGGGACATCAGGGCTGGAGAACTCTGAGGATGCACTGCTTAGGTCAAGGTGACGCCCAGAAGAGCTTCCCAGGAAGCAGCGTCTGATGGGGGTTGGCAGAAATCTGGGGTCTGACAAAGAGCAGACATGACGGGGTCCAGGTAGAGGAAAGAGACCCTGAGGCCCCCTTCTAGGCCCTCAGCCAGAGCTCTGTTTCCATCTGCCTCTTCTGCACTTAGAAGCTTGTGCAAAATCGGATGAATGAATCCTCAGCAGGGAGGTGAAGACTGCCACAGGCTTAATAATAATCCCCAATGCAGGCACAGGACTGCTCTCCCGATCCATCACTCCCCACTGCCGCAAGGTACTGTGAGGCCCAGGAGGAGACAGGTGAGCCTGAGGTCTTGGTGCAGAGGCAGGACTCAAACCCAGGGGCACTATAGCCAGGACAGTGCCTTCACCCACAGACGCAAGGGCTCTCCACTCCCAAATCCATCCACGTGACAAGCGTTTGGCCATGGCAGGCAGCAGGACAGAATGGGGCTCAAAACCCTTGGCTGGCTCCCCTGGGCCAGTTCCCAGTCTGATGACTCAAACGCTACTGTGGACTGGGATGGGGAGGTGGCCACATAACCTCTGACCCCTCTATGACCCACACTCCCAGGTCCCCACATAGCCCCACATGGAGCAGCCTCCCTCAACCCCTCATCCCCATTCTTAGGAGCTCAGTGATTAAGAGCTTAAGAGCTAGGTTCCGGAGCCCATGGCCTGGGTTTGAATCCTGGCTCTGCCATTATCTGGCTGTGTGACCTCAGGCAAGTCACTTAACCTCTCTGGTGCTCAAGGCTGTCATCTTCATCATATGTCTACCCACTTGGGGTTGTCGGGGGATTAAATAAGATCATCAGTAGTGTCTGGAGCACAGTAAGGACTCAATTAGTGTTTTCTGTTCACATTACGATCCTCCACCCAGGCAGCCAGAGGGAGCTGAAGCACAGCGCGCCCCTGCTCCGACTGCTGACTGACCCCCACATCTAGCCCAGCTCTGTACTCTGACAATCAAGGCTGGCCTGGCCTCCTCTTATCCCTCATGTCTCTCAAGAGACCTGGCATTTCCACCCCCAAATCACCTCTCTTCAGACCTTATCAAACCTGCTCAGCTCTATGCCTAGTAGAAGAAGCTTCGAAAGCAGGCTCAATCTCTGTCCAGCAATCCCCTCCCAGAATCTCATCCTAGAAACACAATGAGGACTGGGCAGAGACTGGCCTCGGTGTCCACTATAGCACAGTTTATGAAGATAAAACAACCCAGGTGTCCATCGACAGGGGATCAGGTGGGGAATTGAGGGAGCCTGATTGTCATCTAGCTGTTGACATGGAACCAAGCAGGTTCCAATCTTCTGTGAAACTATGGACCCTATTTTAATTTTTTTTTTTTTTGAGACAGAGTTTCGCTCTCGTTACCCAGGCTGGAGTGCAATGGCACGATCTCGGCTCACCGCAACCTCCGCCTCCTGGGTTCAGGCAATTCTCCTGCCTCAGCCTCCTGAGTAGCTGGGACTACAGGCACGCGCCACCATGCCCAGCTAATTTTTTGTATTTTTAGTAGAGACGGGGTTTCACCATGTTGACCAGGATGGTTTAGATCTGTTGACCTCGTGATCCACCCGTCTCGGCCTCCCAAAGTGCTGGGATTACAGGCGTGAGCCACCGCGCCCGCCCCCTATTTTAATTTATAAAAGTACAGATCCATAGCTGCCTGGGCCAGGAGCAAGAGCAGGAGGTGACTAAAGGAGCAGGAGGGAATTTACTGGGCGATAAAAATGTTCTACAGCTAGTAATGGTCACACAACGCAGAAAACTACAAATCACTGAATGACACACTTAATATGGATAGATATTGTGGTATGTAAAGTATACCTCAATCAAGTTGTTTTTAAAAAGCTGATGAAGGCTGGTGTGGTGGCTCACACCTGTAATCCCAGCACTTTCAGAGGCTGAGGCGGGCAGATCACCTGAGCTCAGGACTTTGAGACCAGCCTGGCCAACACGGTGAAACCCCGTCTCTACTAAAAATACAAAAATTAACCAGGCACAGTGGTGCACAACTGTAATCCCAGCTACCTGGCAGCTGGAGAATCTCTTGAACCTGGGTGGCGGAGGCTGCAGTGAGGTGAGATCATGCCACTGCACTCTAGCCTGGGCAAAAGAGTGAGACCCTGTCTCAAAAAAAAAAAAAGGTTTATGAAGAGTGTGTAGCCATCCCAAACCAAAAAGAGAGAGAGAGAGACAGAGAAGAAAAGCTCTTTCACATAATTAGCAGGGCTTATCTCTGGGTGATAGCTTTAAAGTTTTATTTGAGACAGAATCTCACTGTCACCCAGGCTGCGTGCAGTGGCGCAGTTACAGCTCACTGCAGCTCCAGCTTCAAGCAGTCCTCCCACTTCAGCCTCCAGCATGGCTGAGACTACAAACATGTGTTACCCACACCCAGCTAATTTTTTTATTTTTGTAGAGACAGGATCTTGTCATGTGGCCGAGGCTGGTCTCAAATTTCTGGATAAAAGTAGTCCTCCTGCTTCAACCTCCTAAAGTGCTGGGATTATAGGCGTGAGCCACCACACCTGGTCTAAAGGTTTTAGTTTCTTCTTTTTGCTCACTTGCACTTGCTAATTGTTCTACAATGAAAAAAGATGTGTAATTGGGGCTGGGCACGGTGGCTCACACCTGTAATTCCAGCACTTTGGGAGACCGAGGTGGGTGGATCACGAGGTTAAGAGATCGAGACCATCCTGGTCAACATGGTGAAATCCCAGCTCTACTAAAAATACAAAAAATTAGCTGGGCATGGTGGCACATGCCTGTAATATCAGCTACTTGGGAGGCTGAGGCAGGAAAATTGCCTGAACCCAGGAGGCGGAGGTTGCAGTGAGCCAAGATCGCGTCATTGCACTCCAGCCTGGGTAACAAGAGTGAAACTCCGACTCAAAAAACAAAACAAAACAAATAATAAAAAAAAAATATGTTTAATTGGAAAGAACAGGAAGTTTGAATAAAAACTGAAAAATCCTCTACTGAACTGGGTAAAGCTGGGCCTGCCTAGTGAGAAGGGGCTGCCGAATCTTCAAGGCACTGGGGCTCTCTCACAGACTAGAACTTGGGCCACATGGCTGCCCATGCCTGGCCTTTGGATCTGGAGAGACAGTGTTTTTATCCATGAGTCAGTAAGAAAGGTCTGTATCAGACCTGTGGCCCAGACCGGATTCTGCTGTCCAGCTGCCCATGAAGGGAGGGTTTGTATCCTCATTCTTCTGGAGGTGGAAACTAAGGTTCAGAGAGTGAGAGGGCTTGAGCAGGATGGCAGAGGAAGTGAGGAGCATCCAGGTTCAAGTTCTGACCCCAAAGCCCATGTCCGGCTGGCTTGGTCCTGCTGCCTCTTGGACTACCCTCACTGGGCCCTGTGCTATGGAACTAGTTAAGTCAGGCCTAGATCTCCCTAGGGCTTGGGATTTCAGGGTCCACCTTTCCAGGATGCAGTGAAGGACAACCCCTCCTGCCAGGTGTAGGGGAGGCTGTTTTGGAAAAGCCTCAAAATCAGGGCCTCTCCTCTTGGGTCCTCCCCTAGCCAAGCCCCAGAGGGAAGGAGGAAGGGCTGGGAAGCTCCTGGAGCTGGCAGCCAGCTGAGCTCATCTGCAAGGCTGCAGTAGGGCAGGAGTGGGGGTGGCATAGATACATCTGTTTTGCCAGCCCCAGGGTGGCCACAGGTTCCACGGACATGTCCATTCAGGTTGTGAGTCTAGGCATCTTCTTCCTGCAACCTCGTCCTCAGTTTCCTCATCAACCAAGTGCAACTTAGCCCATGTTGCTAAAGCTCCTGCACGGAAACCATGGAGGAAATTTGCTGGGACTTTCCTTTGCTGTCTGCAAAATGGAAGCAACGGGCCTCCTAACTGGCACTTAGTGCCACCGTTGGCCCCAAACCCCGTCCCCTGACAGCCAGTGTGGTGCTCCAAAGATGGAAGCAGGTGCCGCGGTCCTGCTCCGCCCCTTCCCTGGCCGAGTAAGGCTGCTGGCGTCCTCTCCCTCCGCAACCTTTACGAGCCTTTAACTCCTCACACTTAGGCCCTGCCTCGGGGCCTTCGCCCTTCCCTCGCCCTGGCCTGGAAAACATCTTTCCCTGCTAGTCCTGGGGGTGGCCCTCAGGTCTCAGCTCAGAAGTCCCTGACGCTCTACCCAAAGTAGCCACCTACCTGCCCTCCCCTCGCCCCGCTCCACCCAACGTGCAACTAAATATCTATTTGCTGGTTTCCCGGGGGATGGTGTTCCCGAAAAGAGCGGGTGCCCAGGACTGTCTGTGATCCCTCGGTGCTTAAGACGGGGCCTGGCATTCGGTTAGTGAATGAGTGCGGAGGCGATGCCGGTAGAAGACCGGGGAAACCCGACCCGTGGCCGGGCAAGTGGGCGAGCAGCGCCCGTGCGCTTGCGCACGAGCTCCGACGCCCAGCTGAACTCTCGGGCCGGAGGGAATGACCGTGAGTAACCTCTCATTGACGTCACGGCTGGGGCTGGGGCGGGGCTTCGACGACGCCCGGGTCCCCAGCTCCAGCCGCGGCCGCCACAGGGCTGGAGACTCACCCACCGGTCGGGCGGTACCCGGCCTGGGACGCGTAGAGGCGCACGTGTCCCGGCCCGGAGCCGCCAAGGGACACCGGCCCGGCCCGGGAGTCCTCGCCGAGCGCGCGGCTCGAAACGCCAGGGCGGGAGCCAGGAAGGCTCGGCGAGGCCCGGGACACCGAGGTCCACGGCGCGCAGCTCAGCACGAAGCTGGCGCCCGGGGAGGGGGGAGACAAAGGCCAGGGAGCCACCTGCGCGCCCCCCACTCGCGCCACCCGGCGCGGCTTCAAGCCCTGCCCACCCTGACGCACCTTCGATGTCGGTCAGCAGCGCCGCGTCCAGATCGCACGGCTCGCTCAACGCCTGCTCCAAAACCGCCTCGCTGAAGGGCAGCTCGTCCATGGCGCAGCCGCCTCCTCCGGGAGGCCCGCCGGGCCCGCCGCCGCGCACGGCCCTTCTGAGGGACTGCCGCCGGTCCCGGCTCGCAGCTTCCGCCGCCGCTCCACGCGTTCGTGTCCTGCCCTGGCCTCGCAGGAGGTCCGGCGCCCGCGAAAAGTTCCTCGGAAACTGGGTTCCCGCGGCAGCGGCTCCGCTGGGCGGTGAAGGAGGAGGCGGGGCCTTTCGGGGGAGGCCCCGCCCTCCCAGATAGACGGCCCCGCCCCACCTTGAGAGAGCGGGTACCCCTGATCCCCAGTCTGCGCCACAAATCTGCCCTCAGCGGGCCCCTCCTCCAGAGCGCCCTCCAGTCATTCATTTTGTCCAGCCTCGCGCACCGTGGCAGAGCGGCCTCTGGCCGGCTGCTGCGGGAACGCGGGTAAACCAAGTCCTCTCTCTGGGCCTCGGTTTCTCCAGCACCAAGCAAGGAGCTGAGTGGAAGCCCCAGGCCTGGGCCCATCACAAACCAAAGCTTCCTCACTTCCTAGATTTCACTCTTGAGAACAACACAGACCAGGACCCAAGTTACAGGGGTCCCAGGTTTGCTGTGTTGTGAGCAGACCTGATGTAACTGCTGGGCCAGTTACATCACTCAGCTTCAGTTTCCCTCATTTGTAACGTGGGCCTCATGATGCTTCCTCACCGGCAGGCTGGGAGGCTAGTGACGATGTGGAGATCAGCCTGCCCTCTCTCCAAAGAAACCAGAAGATTGGCCACCTGAAGACAGGAGTGACTGAAGAAAGAGGCTGGAATTTCCTATCGTCGTCATCTGGTTTCGTCCCAGATCCAGCCCTAGGGATAGGACCCCAGCAGGCCCAGTGCCGCTCCTGACAGAGGAAGCGGGTACCCAAGGACGGCTGGCCCCAGGGCTGTCTGATCCCAAATTTGGTGCTTGTTCCTGGGAGTGGCCAAGACAGGGGCCACAAGGAAGAGTTGGCTGAGCTTTAGCTCAGAGCCAGGCTGCCCTGGACCATGACAGCTGGGACTAGGTCAGAGCAGACAGCCCTGATGAGAAGAGAGAAACCAAACCCAGTTCTGTGGCCTAGGGACAGAGCCAGGTGGAGCGGGAAGGAGGGAAGGGGTCCCAATGAGGTGGGTTGAAATAAACCAGAATTAACATTCAGTTATCTGAATGTGATAAGACAGTGAGCTCCCTGTCCCCAGAGGTATGCAAGCAGACAGAAGCACCCTTGGTGGAGGGCAGCCAAGGAAACTCACCAGGGCCTGGTCCTCAGGCCCTCTGGACCCTGGGCTTTAATGAGTCAAGCCATCCTGCAGACTGCCTTGCTCAGACTCCAGATATGGTCTGACCACACCCTAAGCAGGAGTAAAATTCCTGTGCATGTTAGAAGGGGTGTGTGGGGGAGAGAAGCCACAAAGCCAAGTCCCTGGGCTTGGACATGCAGCTCCCTTTGTTCCTCTCTCAGAAGTGGCTGCGATGGAAAATTACCCAGAACAGGAACGCCAGAGTTATGGGGGTCGCCAAACCACATCTCCTCAGCCACCCCTACTCAAGGATCCACACAGGACCCACTCCCTCCAGATGAACCACTGCTGGAGAACCCAGGGAATGAAGCTGGCATCTCAGTGCCCCACCCCCACCAATACTGGGGAGGGGGAACGCAGGAAGCTGGTGACTTCCCTGAAAATTTAAACAGCCCTTCCCAGGGAGAGGGGTGGGATGGGAAGTGCTCAGCCAAGCCTCAACTCTTTCTTCAGAGCTAGGCAGGTGACCTGGGTTTTCACCTGCTTGCTGTGTGACCTGGAACCACTTACCTCTCTTCTGAGTCTCAGCTACTGGATCTGTAAAATGGGACTAACCCTTCCTTCAGTCACTCTGCAGAGGCAGGTAGGGTGTTTCAGAGTCATCATCGCAACAGACTTGCCTCACTGTTTTTTGTTTGGTTTGGTTTCTTGTTTTGAGAGTCTCGCTCTATCACCCAGGCTGGAGTGCAGCAGCAGGATCTTGGCTCACTGTAACCTTCGCCTCCCACGTTCAAGAGATTCTCCTGTCTCAGCCTCCTGAGTAGCTGAAATTACGGGCTCACACCACCATACCTGGCTAATTTTTTTATTTTTCATAGAGACGGGGTTTCACCATATTGGTCAGGCTGGTCTTGAACTCCTGACCTCAGGTGATCCACCCACCTCAGCCTCCCAAAGTGCTGGGATTACAGGCCTGAGCTACCACGACCAACTATCCCTTTTTTTGGTGTCGTTGCTGTTTTTGAGACAGAGTCTCATTCTGTTGTCCAGGCTGGAGTGCAGTGGCGCAATTGCAGCTCACTGCAACCTCCACCTCCCGGGTTCAAGCAATTCTCTTGCCTCAGCCTCCAGAGTATATGGGATTACAGACATACACCACCACACCAGCTAATTTTTGTATTTTTAGTAGAGATGGGGTTTCATCACGTTGGCCAGGCTGCTTTCAAACTCCTGGCCTCCAGTAATCCGCCTGCACGGCTTTCCAAAGTACTGGGATTACAGCATTGTCCCCGACCGCCTCACCATTTTTTAAATGGGTTACCACATATGTAAATAGTATAGCTCAATAAATATGCACTCCATAACTGCAGGAGTTAGGAGAGAGGAGAAGAAGAGAAGACAAAGACAACAGGAGACCCGCAGCCCAGAAAATCCAACTGAAACCCCCATGGGCACAGTCCCACGTTGGGGTGGGAGGAATTTACATCTTTGCCACCAAAGAAACAAATCTTTGCCTCACAGCCTGGGATTACCAGGACAACTCTCAAGGTGAGGGTTGGGGAAGCCAGGAGAGGGGGTCCATTTTTCAGGGGAACAGGCTTGTCTTGGCGGCTCCTCCCTTCAAAAATCCTGAGACCTTGAAACAGGCCGCGCTTGGCTGGGGAACGTTGAGCACACCCGAGGAACGTGGACACAAGCCCTCTTCGGGTGTGCCTATCAGGGGTCAGGGATCCAGCCTGGTCCACGGTGACCCCAGACGGCGGGTTCTGCACTGTCTACAATCGCTGAGCGTTTACAGCGTGCCCAGTGCTCTTTAAACCCACTCCCTCCTCCCCACAGCCTCAGGCGGTTGAGGCTGTTACCATCCCATTTTACAGGTGAGCAGATTGAGGCACATGGAGCGGGGCAGTGAAGCGACTTGCCCAGGATCTCCCAGCACTGCTGCCCCTGATTTTGTCGGGGCTGGAGGCAGCGGGAGAGTCGGGCCAGCTCGGGTTGGCGCGCGGGCTAGGGCAGCGGCCGGAGACCCAGGGGAATCGGGGCGCCAAGCCAGACCAGCTCCGCCCCCCCCGGGCCCGGCGCAGCCAATGGGCGCCCGGCCGGGAGTGGGGTGACGCGGCGTCAGCGCGTAACTCCCGGGAACCCGGCCCTGGGTCACATGAGCTGCGCCCGCTCGACCCGGGAGGCTGGGGGGGCGGGGGGGGGCCGGCGCGGCGGGGACTGGCTGGGCTCATCCCCCAGGCCAGACACCTGGCCTGGACTGCCGCCAGGTGCGCGTCGCGGGCACCGGGCGGACTAACCTAGGACTGCCCCACTCGGGACTGCGTGGCGCTCCTAGAGCGGAGGATTCCGCCGAAGTCACTCAGCCCGGCCCCTGCCCGACCTCGGCTTTGCCAACTGGGAGATAGGGGTTCGCATCTCCCCACTTCCTCTCCAAGCCTCTTAGAGACTGGGAGGCAGCTTCTGTGGTTTCCGAGCCTTTTCGGGCAGGCGTCCAGCGCAGGCAGGGCCTCTTCCCAGGCCGCTGGTCCTGTCCAGCCATGCCCTTGGTGCCCGGAGCTCAGCGGTGGGTGGTAGGGCAGGCACTGGGCAGGAAGACCGGGTTGGCCACTCTCGCTATTGCCTAGGCTACTGAAACCTCTTCCCACTCCCAGAGCCTCCTGCCAACCTGCCTGGCCCTGCAGAGCCTTCACTGCTGTAGGAGCCAAGCTGGGTTATGTCTTTGCCACCAAGGAAACAAATCTTTGCCCCACAGGCTGGGCCCTGCCCAGATTATGGCCGAGGCATGAGGAGGAGGGAAGAGACTGCTCAGAGCCTGAGTCTCCCCTTCCCCTTCTCCATCTGTACATAATGGGGTGAGATGACTGTGGATGTGGAAGATTCTGGTCCTAGGTGACCCTCGTGGTCTCTTTCCCGCTTGAGCTCTGCGGTGAGCTGGGCAAGTTCTTTCCAGACCTCTCTGAGCCTCCATGGCCAGCTTTGCCCTGGAGGTTCACACTCATGTGGGCACCCATGAGTCACTGAACACGCCCTCCACGAAAGAGCTACTTGAACCCCAAAGATTGCTGCACGGTGAGAGGTAGCTCACAAAGACTGAGGAAGACTAATACCTCTTCCCTGGGGGGTAACTGGCTCTTTGGGGAGAGGCCAAGGGCATATTGAACTGGGTGAGTCCTGCTGACAGAAGAGAGAGTGAGGAAATCAATGTAATAAGGCCCCTGTGGGCACTGGGTTGACCACCCACTATACCAGTTTATGGAGCAGGGGAGTAAAGACCAGAGTGAGACAGTGACTTACTCAACACCTACAGTTAAGCCTGCCACCCCAGATAGGCATGGGGTGGACAGGGGGTGGCACCAGACAATGGAGTCCACTCCCTAGTGCTGAGAGTAGAGATTTTGCCTTCTTGGATGTTGAGAGTCTCGGCTTGGAGGCCCTGGACGGACTCCTCTGGGTTCTGCCCCAAAAGCTCTGACAGGGACTCCTCTAAAATAAACTGGCAGAATTTCTGGGTGGGTCATGCAAACCTATCCAGGGTCTCAGGTTCAGCCCTCCCCTCTCCCACCAGGACCCAAAGGAGCCCCTTTTCTTGAAAAAGAGGTGGGTTGGAAAAGAATCCCTCTTTCTCCTTTCATGGGCAGGTGCACTCTGAGCCATGGAGGAACCACAGTTCTCCATGCAGCCCCTCCCAGATCTCTGGGGATGGAAAACAGCTCTCCATCCAAGGGCTGAGGAGGGAAGACTGGGAGAGCCCAGGAGTTTGTCTGTGTCACTCCCATCTCTGGCCCTCTCTGTCCACATTGCAGTGACCATCTATTGATTGTACCTGGTTACGACTGGTGATGGTGGTGGTCCCAACATGGCCCCTGCCGTGACCACCTGCCTCCTATCAGTGGGTAGCGGAGCCCCTCCTGAGCCACCCTCCCAGAAGGGCTGCTGCTGAGGGTGCGTGGGGCAGCTTTATCTGCTGGCAATGGAATTAATGTCTTTCCTGCCCATCCATGGCCCTGTCTGGGAGGTCCAGCTCTGGCTGGGTTGGCTGCTGGTTCCGCCACTACTCCCTGTATAGCCTGGGGCAAGCCTACAGCTCTTTCTGGTCCTCCATGTCTTCACTGGCATAGTGAGAGGCTGGGCAGATCTCCAGGTTCACTGGGGGTTTGGTGAGTCCACCCCAACTTGAGGTCCATCCTTAAGCCCCAGCGAAGGGATGAAAGGGCCCTCGGCCTCCCAAGCCACCTGGAGAAGGCACAGGTCCCACAGGCTCCCACAATGCACCCTTCATGACTCCCTATGCCTCTGGGCCTGGGGGCCTGCTTCCGGGACAGCTGCCTTACAACAAAGGGCTGCAGGCGCCCACCTCCAGGACAAGGGGAGAGAGGGAAAGAAGCCTTTTTAGAAAGGCTTCTTCCTAAAGGCTGCGGGGATGGGAGGAGACAGATTTCTTTTGGTGGGGGATAAAGATGTCCTCTGTTTGTGGCGATGGTTGCCGAACCCTGCGAATATTCTAAAAACTACTTAATTGTACACTTTGAATGGGTAAATTGTTTGCTATGTGAATTATAGCTCAGTAGAGCTGTTAAAGTGTGAAGTCTACCTGGCTTGGAGCAGCAGTTCTCAAATCAGTGCCCAGCACAGGCTCTGCAGATGATGCCCATCCAAGTTGTGGGAGCCCAGCTGAGGGTGAGGGCTGAGTCTTAAAGGGGGTCGGGGGTGGCTCAGGCCTGGGTGCCTGGGCAAGGCTGAGTGGACTCCTTCCTGCCCATCTGGGACCTGGGGTGAGACCCAGGAACACCACTGCACTGGGTCCTGGAGCTCTCAGGCAGCCTGGGCAGTGGGGATGGGTGGACTGAGGGTCCCCATAGCCACCCCTGCTTAAAGACAGCAGGTGGTCAAAATTGGCCCTTTGGATAGTCACAGCTGATTCAGCAGACCACGAAGGCACCATTTGTTCAATTATTTATTTATTGTGGAGTATTTTACATGCAAGAACCCAACTGGAGAGAGGGTATCTGGAAGGAGGGCCAGTGGGGTGGATGGACGCTCTGAGCCTCAGGTGCACTGACCCACCCTCCAGAACCAGCTCTGCCCACAGAAACACATAACAGTGACAAGAACACTAAACTTCTGGGACGAGTGGACAGCAAACGCAACATTCAACACATTCCTCTTTTCCGTAGCCCCCAACAATCCTGAGAATCCTCACAAATTAAGTGCAAACTTTAGGAAATAAATACCCATCCCCCTCTCTGGGAGAGCCTGGAGGTATGGACAGACAGAAGCAGTTCTGAATCGGGCTGACGCCTGCTCCCTGCGGCTGTTGCCTGCAGGGGATGCCTGACGTGGACCCCACAGACAGGAAGGGCTGGAGACAGGCACGGGAGAGGGGGAGGTGAGCACTTCAGGAGCTGACAGGCAAAGTCTCTGAGGTGGAAACACTTCTTTCTGGGTGGGGAAGACTGGCTGTAACCCAAATGGGTCAGACATTCCCACAGCCGACAGTGGAGAGGCTCCCAGGGGCCACCCCAGCAGTGCCAGAGGCTGAGGCCAGGCTGCAAGCAAGCACTCCTCCACACTGCTCCTCCTGCGCTGCCCAGGGCTGTCGCGGCCCTAGGAAGACCCATGGCCTACCCTGAGCCATCCAGAAGGCTGGGCCCGACTGAGACAGCTGTGTGTGTCTGTGGGGCCCAAAGTGGGGTGTGGCAGCGGGAAGGAGGCGGGCAGGAGCGTGGGCATTGGCAGCAGCTGCCGTCAGCGTCTGCTGCCCCTGGGCCATTCAGAGTCCTTGCCCCAAGTCTCCAGGCTGGCGCCTCTCCTCCCCAGTGGCTGGAGTGACAGCACAGGCCCCAAGACCACTGGGTGGTGGGGTGGGGTGGTGGGGGAAGGTCAGTGAACCAAGGCACCATCACTCACATGGAGGCGCTAAAAGACAGAAAGACAGGACAGACAGATGGTCACCTTTCCCTCTGGCCCAGGCCAGCAGCAACCCCGAGGCTCCAGAGCTCCTTGTCCCGTGCACAGTGATAATCGAGCTGGTCATTCTCCCAGCCTGGACACAGCTGGCCTGCTCAGTGCCTGGGGGCTGCCCTGGTAGGGACCACTCTGCCACAGGCAGGCCAAAGGCCCACGGTGCCAGCAGCCAAACTGCACAAAGTGCCATTCTCTGCTGCCCACTGGCCAAAAAGGTAGGCAGGAGGGAATGGTTAGTTTTCACATCTCAGCACACAATGAACACCTCAGAAAGGGTTAAACACATTCCCAAGAAAATATTTTGACAAAATAAATATTTTAACCTATAATCAGGTATAATTAGTGCTTATGAGGAATCCCAGCAATAATTTAGTGTAATTAAGTATATACTGTATCTGTGGTTTCTAACACTCATGGAGAGGCTGGTGGCCCTTGAGAGTCCAGGTTTCCTGACAAGGCTGTGCCCCCTTCCTGGACCAGGCAGCCTGAGGGCTGTGCTGCCCAGATGGTGGGATGTGGGAGTAGAGGCCTTGGGACAGGACATCTTGCCAGGACTGAGCAGAACCCCCTCTGGGGCACCGGGGCTATACTTGCCTCCTGTTTGGGCCTCAAGCATGTGGCTCCTCTGTCTACAGGTGGGGCAGGCTACCTCTGGACAGGAGGTGCAAGTAGGTGCTTGAAAGCCACCCAAGGGTTGGCTCCAGGCCAGGAAGGCAGGTGACACTTGTCAGCATGGCCAATGGCCTCCTGCCAGCCCATAGGGATCCACCACTCCCTGCTGCCCCTGGCACTGGCAATGGCACTGGGGTGGGGCAGCTCTGGGCATGGGTAAGAACAGGTGCCCATGGGGTGACTGGGGGCTCCCCAGGAGGGTACCTATCTCAGCTTCACACACTGCAGAAGCCCTCCAGACTCCTGACCTTCTGGGACTTCCCATTTCATGAGGCAGGGAGGCTGGCTCTTCCCTCCAAGGACACTGGGTCTGGGCTGGAGTGCTGAGGCTGTGGAACAATGAGTGCCTAAGGTCCAGCAACCTGCCACCCACAGGCCCAGCTCTGGCAAGGCTTCAGAGACAACCCAAAGGCAGCCAGCCGCCTTCTCCGCAGCTGACCTCAGAAGTCTTCACATTCAAGCTGGCCTCAGGGAGTTCTGCCTTTGATAAACATTGAGGAGAGGGGCAGGGGCTGACCAAGCGCCGGGAGCCAAGGGGCCAGGTGTGGCATGTGCTACCAGAGAGGACAGGGCTAGAATCAGGCTGGCCACGCTCCACGGAGGAGGTTCCTGGCTGAACCTGAGGAACTACAGTGTGACATCCAGCTAGTCCTGCCCTCAGCCAGACCGAGGTCTCCTCTCTGGAGGAAGCTGGAGGGCCACTGGCCTGGCACAGGGTCCTGGGTCGGGCAGTGCCTGCTCTCCATTGAATGTTCCTGTTGTGCTCAGCATAGCCCCCAGCTGAAGTCACCATCCTAAATGCTCCCCGAAGACCGTGTCACTGATCTCTTCTCCCCTGAAGCCCAGACCCCTTTCCCTGCTCAGCTGGTGGTCTGGCCTGTCCTGCCAGGTGAGTAGGGCTAACTGCAATAAGGGTGGGGAACCTGTGCTGACCTAGGCAGTGCATGCTGGAGGGGACAGGAGCACACTGACTCAGTGAGCTGGGCCTGAGACGCACAGGGGTGCACAGAGCTGCAGATTTCTCCTTCTTCTGGGCAACAGCAGCTTGGTGGGAGGTGTGGGGGTGTCTGGCTGGACCAGGGCCTAGGATGACCCATGAGTCCCTTGCCCATGACCAGGAGACACACCAGTGAGGACACGGGGTGGGAGTACGTGTTACCAGCCCCTAGATGCTCAGCCCTAGGCTCTGTCTGCCTTCAGGATCAGTTTGTGGGCAGAGTGTAAGCTGTGGCCAGGCTTGCAGGAGTCTGTGCAAGCAGGCCCAGGACTATGCCAGGGAGCAGGGCAGGGGCCTCAGTGCTGCTTGGGCCTCTCTGTTATTTGGAACCTCCAAGCATGCCGCAAAGCTGTCTACTGCTGGCTCTGGAGGCAGAGGTGCGAGGCTGTGATGGGCCAGGCCACAACCTTGGGTGTGGCCCATGTGCATACCCAAGACACCTCCCCAGGCAAGCCCCTCCAAAGCCAGGGCCAGGTGTGTGCGTGTGGACCTGCGGTGTGCACGTGGCAGTTTGGTTTCTTGGTAGTGTCATCTCAGCAGCGTGCCACATGGCCACCATCTGTGGGCTGCCTGCTGCCCTCCCAATCGCCCTTTGCCCACTCCCTGCCCTGGGAGCCCGCAGGGCCCCTTGGTATCAGGCTTGGCTACTGAGCCGGCTCAGGTGTGAGGCCTGGGCTAACAGCAGAGTGATAGAGAGAGGGTCAAGAAGGTGACCTCCTTCTTGACCTCCTGTGGACACCCAGCAGAACCTTCTCAAATGCCAAAAAGCCAAGCGTCACAAGGTGATAAGTCCAAGAAGGGAGACCAGGCCCATGAGTGCAGCCACATCCTGCTCTTCCAGAGGTGCCACCAAGCCCCTTTGGGGAGAGAGGGGCACAGGAACGAGGGTGCCTGAGAAGGTCACTGAGCCAGGCAGAGGTGAGTGCAGGGCGGGGCTGGGCCTGCTCATTCTCTGTGGGCAGGTGGAGGAAAGACAGTCATGGTGGTCTGCTCGGGAAGCACTGCCAAGGGGCTGACCTGCTTGAGGCTGGGCCACTCTGCCCGCCCTTCCTGGGAGGAAACATGGGCAGAGGGGCCTGTGGTGGGAGGGGTGGGAGTCTCTGGCTGTAGCTGTCCCACCACTCAGAGAAAAGAAGGTGGCTAAAGGTGGTCCTGACTGGTGGGAGACCTGGGAGCAGACACGGTGGCTATTCCATGGAGACACGGGTGTGCGGGCCCTGTGGAGCTGGGGATGGAGGAGTGGCCAGTGCCTGGTGTCCACAGGGTGTGAGCAGGGACCCGTCATCTGGGGAGGCAAACCACAGCCCCGCTCACAGGGCGAAGAGGGCATCCTCCGACCGCTCTGGCTTCTTCCGTCCAGAGGGGTTTGAGGCGGGGGCAGGAGCCTCCATGGGGGGTGAGGGAAGGTCGGGAACCATTTCAGCAGCTTTGGCTCTTTCTTCAAGGAATTTATCAAACTCTGCAATACAAACCAAGGAAGGGTTAGGGTTGGTGAGGGCTGCCCACCGGAGGAAGCACAGCCTTCTACTCCTCAGCCTCAGTTTCCTCCTCTAGGGCAGGCATGAAGTCCCGCTAGGAGCAGGTGGGTAAGGAGGGCTTCATAAGCTGCAGTTGGGGGGAAGGTCCTGGCTGTGCCCAGCTCTCCAGGCCTGTAGGGAGAGGCTCTGGAAAACACAGCCCAGAGCACTCATCCCACTGCTGACTTGGAGTTTTGTCCATTTTCCAGATCAGCACTGGGGGTGGGGCAGTGTGAGCTGGAGGGGCCAGCTCCTGATTAACCAGGCACGGACCATCCCACCTACCCCACCCCTGCCCACCGACAGGGGAGACTGAGCAGATGCCGAGGAAGGAAGGCAGTGGAGAGGGTGTATTGCCCCACTGACAAGGCCTAGGGAGCGGGGTCCTGATGGGTCCCTCCCTGTGGAGCTGTCTGACCACAGGGTCTGGCAGACTTGGAGAGAGGGGACAGGAGCTCGGGCAGGTGGGTGGAGTGGGGCAGGATGAGCTGCGAGGGTAGGATGTGAAGGGCAGGGAATGTGGGGGTGGCCATGTGGGAGAACTAAGACCCCGATGCTCCCATCCAGCCCATCAGCTGAGGCCCAGGAGAGGCTCCTTCCTCTGGCTCAGTGGCCCAAGGGTGCTGCTGCACACCCCAACAAACTGCGCATGTCTGAGCTGAGCTGAGCACCTGTGGGTGGGGACCCAGTGGCAATCTGCACCCACTATTCACTAGCTCTGGAACCTGGTGGAAGTCACATGTTCTTTCCGACCTCTGTTTCCCAATAAACTAGATAAGAGAAATAACACTTCCCATATCAGTGTAAGACCTGGGTGGGACCAAGTCACTTGTGAAGCCCACGGCTCAGGGCTTGGCACCAGGTGCTCTGGCAGCAGAAGCTCCAAGGTGATGGGGGGGCAGGACCTGTGCAGCCTGGGGCAGGAGCAACAAAAGGGGGCTGTAAGGCCATTGGCCAGGCCATACCTTCACTTGTGACACCCTCCTCCAGGTCATCGCCCTTCTGTGGGAGAAGCAGAGAGAATGCAATCAGGGCACTGGTCCCAGCACTGCCGGCCCAGCCACCTGTCTGCCCATGGCTACCCCAGGGCAGCACTGCCCAGGAGAGCCTGAACAAAACTTCCTGATTTTCCCTGTTTCCAGACTCCTGTGCAAAATACTGCTCTTCTTATTGGAGTAATAGAAACTTTTTTTTTTTTTAAAAAAAAGCAAAAAAATTCAAATATGTTTTAGGTTTTGATCCTCCAGAAGGGCTGGAAAGAAAACCAGAAACGGTGCTGGCTGGTTCTCAGCCTGGGCTGCAGAGGGTGGATCCCGCCTTCCGCACTCTCGAGGCTGTAGGGAGAGGTGCAGAGCAGTGGCCACAGCAGCTGAGCCTGAGCACACGCAAGGTCATGTGTGCCCAGCACAACACCCACTTCATGCCAGCCACGGGGTTTCTGGGAAGACACTGTTCATACCAATAGCTGGAAACTGCATGAGGCCTGGATGTCTCAGGGCCACAAAGCCCACAGCACAGGGCCCGTCATTCAGTAGGTGCTTTGGCAGTGGACGCTGGGCCTTCAGAAGCCATGTCCCGCAGCCTCCTGGGAGCCGCACCAGCCTCCTCCTGTGGCCCAGATTCCGTCACCTGCTGCTGGCTCTTGAAGGAGCCACGGAGGTTCTGTGCACTCAAAAATTAAAGTGCATCAGACTTGATTTTGTTTGGAGAACATGGTGTGTCTTAAGCTCCTGGGGCTCCTGGGGGACTGCATGAGAAGGGCCTTATTGGGAAGGGGCAGGATGGGGAAGTGACAAAGCTCTGGGCTGGGCTAGGAGACCTGGGTCCTTCCTGGCTCTATCACTGACCTGCTATGTAGCCTTACTGGACACATCCCTTCCCTGTCTGGACCCTGGGGTCCCCCTTAGAAGTTAAGGACCTTGGTCCTTCCTGTCTTGCTTCTGTGAGAGGAGCACTTTATTTTCCAGGTATCCCCTTGGGAAAGATGTCCCGGGGTGTGTTCTTTTCTTCCTCCCTGACACCCTGGCAGCTGCCTCCTTTGGCAAGGCATGTCTTTGGAAAGCCTGACCTTCTGGGGAGGAGGCCCACAGCAGCAAGAGGCCCCATCCCGAGGCCTGCTGTCCTAGTGTGGGAGGGGCCAGGTCACCAGCCCACAGACAGCCAGGTTGATTGACCCTGTGGTTAAAGAACTCAACAGGCTCTTCTGCTTGGGGACAAGGCCCCCTGCAGAGTAGGCAGCTAGGAGGGAGATGAGGTGTCTCCAGCTCTGGGGGAGAATCCAACTAGCCCATGACTCTGGGCAAGCCACTTCCCAGAGTGCACTTCTTCCCCCCGCCCCCCCCCACCACCCTGACTCCCCGCTGGGCTGCTGAGAGTGAAAGTGCTTTGTAGAGAACAAAGGGAGGGACCAGCAGGTGTCATGCAGCCACTGCAGCTCTCCTTTCTTGAGACCTGTTGCCATTTTCAGATGCATAGTATCCTCGTCTTCTAGCCCTATCTCTGAGGATGGAGACAATGGGTCTTTGGGGCAGGGGTTCTTTTAAATCAAAAATTAGAAAGGCAGGAGGGGGATGGCAGCGAATTAAAAACAAAAGCACCATGTGTCTACTTCACAATTAAAAGAAAAAGAAAACACAAAACAAACACGCTCTGCTACTCCCTCCCTGAAAATCAAAGCACGCACACACATCTAAAATGGAGAAGAAACTTGGGGGAAGGCAAGTGTGTGTTTTGGAGCCAGCCAGGGCTGGGTCTCTGTGTGTGAGGGAAGCTGTGCCCAGAGCCTTGCCCCAGCACAGCTGGCCTCCCTAGGCCGGGAGGCCACTGCACACCTGTGGCTATGGGCTGATGTCGGGAAGGAGGGGGAGCTATGGAGCTGGCCCAGACCTCCCTTCTCCACCAACCCAGACAGGGGTGTAGCCCTCGCCGACTCTTCCCCCAAGGCCTATCCTCAGAAGAGTCTCTGCTGCTCCACACCCACACATGAAGTATAAAAGTCAAGTCTCACCAGGTCCGTCCTGAGCCACACCTCAATGTCGTCCATGACAGAGGGCTGCGCAACGGGAATCTATGGAGGCGGCAAGCGGCGGGCCAGGCAGCCCCCACACAGCCAGTGAGGGAGACAGAACACCAAACAAAGGAATCATCAACAGCAACCCCAAATGAAACCAAAACGTACACAGAGCAAAGAAACACCACTGGCACGGCACACAGGGGCAACGCAGGGCAGCTGTGAGAGATGGCAGGTGAGGAAAGCGATGAGGCTTAAATGAGAAGAAGCAGGCTGCCTGGCAAGGCCAGTGAGAAGGAAGGGGGCTGTACGCGTTCTTCAGATGGAGAACTTTTTGACTATGCGTTTCCACTCTCATATTGCAGGGTCAGCCCTGGGCTGCAAAGCACCTTCTAACCCCAGGAAGGCGCTGTCATACAGGTTGATTTGGAACTCAGCCACTGTGATAGTCCACCATCAGACCCAACCCAGAGGAGGCCAAGTGACCACCTGCCCAGAGCAGGGTACAGGTGCTCAGGAGGGAGGGCAGCAACAGCCCTGGGGGATGTAGGGGTCTGTTTGCTCAGCTGAAGGTATTTTGAAATGCGTCCTGGTGCATTTCTGAGTGGAGAGGGGCAGTGGAGGAGGTGTGCGCTCCCTTGGACTGGGTGTGGCGTGGTAGACAGAGGCAGGCACATTTTACCATCAACAGAAATACAGCACAAAACGAGGGCTTTGATGACCAGGGGCCTGTGGGCCTCTTTGGGGGAAATTCATGAAGCAGCCCTGAATGCCGCAGCTCCTTTTAGTCTTGCCCTTTCTTTGCTGTGCTTCAGGAGTCAGAGAAACCAAGTTCAGCTGAGCACTGGGTGCAGCAGCCAGAGCCAGGGAGGTGGCGGCTTCCAGGCGAACAAAGGTGTACCTCGGGGGTACTCGAATAGCCACCTTGCTTGGGCCACTGTGCCAAGCGCCTCAGGGACAGAGACTCTGAAAAATCCATGTGTCAAATAGGACGTGGTAAGGAGTAAAGGCAACCTTTAACTCCCTAGAAGCCATGTTAATGGAATGTTGGCTCCCAGCCTAGAAAAATGAGGTGATGGCCCTTCATCACCTCCTCACCTACGCTGGCTCTGGGAAGTACCCTCCTAGGGCTCACTTGTAAGACCACCATTTCTATAAAAAATGCCAGCACTGTGTCTATAGCAGGCATCACCCTAATGCCACGATCTACGGTAAGACTAAAGTAAAAATAAGCAGTAAAAGGAATACCTCAGTGTCTATCAAATGTAAAAAATAACACGACCCTCACAAAGGAAAAAAACAAAGAACATGTATCAGCAGCAGTGATGTGACAACTCCAGTCCTGGAGGTTCACATGTGCTGCTGCTAGTGGGGGAGGGTGGTTTGGGGCCCCAGGCAGACCCAGCACTCTGAGCAGGTGTCTGCGATGCCACCGGAGCTCTTCACTCCCTCAGTGAGCGCGGCTGGTCCCTTGCTCTGAGAAATGTACTCTGTGTCCTAACTTCAGACCCAATGTGGGAAGCTCACAAGTTCATTTTCAGAAAGGCCCAAGCCAGTCACTGATCAGATTAAGAAGAGTCTGTGTTGCCCATTATTTCTTTGACTTACTAGGGACTTAAGAATGTTGAATTGGGCCGGGAGCAATGGGTCACATCTGCAATCCCAGCACTTTGGGAGGCCAAGGTGAGCAGATTGCCTGAGGTCAGGAGTTCAAGACCAGCCTGAGCAACATGGAGAAACCCAGTCTCTACTAAAAATACAAAATTAGCCAGGCATGGAAGCATGCACCTGTAATCCCAGCTACTTGGGAGGCTGAGGCAGGAGAATCACTTGAACCCAGGAGGTAGAGGTTGTAATAAGCCGAGACTCCATCTAAAAAAAAAAAGAGACTCCATCTAAAAAAAAAAAGAATGTTGAATTGAAAAGGCACCAGGGAGTCTTATCACCTGGACATGAAGCCTAGGGACAAGAAGCATGTGAGTTCCTCACTGTGAGGTGGAACACAAGTGACCGATCGCTGTGCTAACAATGCCTAAGGTGGGCACTACCTTGCCCATCAAAAAGCTGTAGGGCACACAGGTGCCATCTGCCACTCTGTGCTTGCTGGCAGGCTTTCCACCTTGACACATTCCTGGAATGGGACATGCCAGTTATCATGCTCTCCATGCCTGTAAGTCAGAATGTCTGGCCTCTGGGAGGACACATGCCATGCTGAGTCCCCAGAACTGAAGCTCAGAAGTCAGCAGCGTCTCCAGAGAGAAAACACCCCCACATGAGCGGTTAGAGTGCACACCAGCCCTTTCTTTACACCTGACCAACTTTTGTTGGCTTAGGAGAAACTGAGATTAGATGTCCTGAGCTTTCCAATGTGTTGCAAAAGCTAGAACAAAGACCCTAAGGGGTCAGGGGCCTTGAACCTTCAGATTTATCATGTAATTGTTTTGTTGCTGTTGAAGAACAAATCCTTTAAGCCTGGGGTCATGCTCTAGTTTTCTTCCTTGGAGAAAGAGAAGAAATCAATCTTGAGAGCCAGCATGCTCAGAAAATAAACAATGACACTTAAGAAATTCCTCAACCCCTCAAAAAGAGTTTCCCCAAAGTTGGATCATGGGAACGCTTTTCTTCCCTGTCCTAGATTTTTCTAGGACAAATAAGTGGTATGTTTATGGAATGGCATCCTCCAGCCCAGGCCCTAGAGGGCACACTGAGGGGGAGAGGAGAATGCACTGGGTGGAGTCTATTTGGACCCTCACACTCACTGCTGGCAGGACTTGGGGTGAGTCGCTCCTCTCTGGACCCCACTTTCTTCACCAGAGAGCTCCCAAGTTTCTTCTATCCTAAGAAGCCTCAGAGATTTGGGTGGAGAGGCAGGAGTAGGGGACAGAGGCCTGAGCAATGCTTGGCCTCAGTGTCCTCATCTGGCAATTGATAGGTTGTATTTGGTTTTCAATACTAATGACTCAGAACCCTTAACTTTCAGGTTGGTACTTCTGTTTTCTTTCTTTTTTGAGATGGGTTTTGCTCTTGTTTCCCAGGCTGGAGTGCAATGGTATGATCTCGGCTCACCGCAACCTCCGCCTCCTGGGTTCAAGCAATTCTCCTGCCTCAGCCTCCCGAGCAGATGGGACTACAGGCATGCGCCACTGTGCCCAGCTAATTTTTGTATTTTTAGTAGAGACGGGGTTTCACCTTGTTGACCAGGATGGTCTCGATCTCTTGACCTTATGATCCACCGGCCTCGGCCTCCCAAAGTGCTGGGATTATAGGCGTGAGCCACCAAGCCCAGCCCGGTGCTTCTGTTTTCTAATTCAGAAACCCGGGGATATCAGAAATGATTGGAAGTGACTCATTACAATATGGAAGGCACTTGGCCTCAGGGCGTGAACCATGGCAGAGCAGCTTGCTGGCTAACAGTTAAGCTTATATAACATACACTTAAACTGACTTTCTTGCAGCCGGACACAAAACCTTAGCATCTAAACCTCTTGTCCTGGTAAATAAATGCCTTGAGTATTACAACAGGGCAAAGTTCCTTCTAATAATGTAGGTGCTTTCAGAATCAGACTAAACATGTACACTGCCTAGAAAATATGAACTAAAGAAACTGTGGGAGGCCGAGGACGCACTCCTTGTCAGGCAGATGGGAGGAAAGCAGGGCCCTGGCTAGAGGAGGGGGCACTGCGTTCTGGGGGACTCTTGTTTCTTCCATGAAGCTTTGGGCAAGTCACCAGGCCCCTGGGAGGCCTTGGTGTCCTCATCTGTCAAACTAGGGGCTGGCCCAGCAGATTCCTAGGAAGGCTGTTGGCTCTGATGTTCATAGTTTTATTTTTATTTTTGTTTATTTATTTTGAGACAGAGTCTTGCTCTGTTGCCCAGGCTGGAGTGCAGGGGTGCAACCTTGGCTGACTGCAACCTCTGCTTCCCAGGTTCAAATGATCCCTGTGCCTCAGCCTCCTGAGTAGCTGGGATTACAGATGTGTGCCACCACATCCACCTATGTTTTTTTGTATTTTTAGTAGAGATGGGGTTTTGCCATGTTGGCCAGGCTGGTCTCAAACTCCTGGCCTCAAGTAATCTGCCCACCTTGGCCTCCCAAAGTGCTGGGATGACAGGTGTGAGCCACTGTGCCCAGCCTGATGTGCCACAGTTTCGGCATTTTCTTGGGCAATGATCCAAGCTGAAGGCTGGTCTGAGGGATCTGAAGAAGAATGAGTTGGAAGAGGGGACAGAAAGGAAGAAGACATGTGAAGAGGGAAAAGGGAAGGAAGCTAGCACAGGAAAGCTCTCCAATAGAGACTACAGCCCGAAGCTCAGCCAGGCTGGCTTGGCTGAGGCAGTGGTTAGACTAGCCCTGCCCATTTTCAAAGTCCATAGACAGGCATCTGGGATGTCAGAAGCCACAGATTTTGATGTGAGTAGCAGGTGAGCCACGCTACTGTCTGCTGATTCTTACTTGGAACTGCAGGCAGGGGCGGCTCTGCCTCAGGGATCAGGAGGGAGGGTTGCCTGCCCAAGGAGGAGAGGTATGTCTGGTACTCCAGGAGTTAGGATTAACCTTCCAGAGTAAGAGGAGCCTTGGGGGCCTCAAGGTGTGAGTAGGGAGTCCCGTCTTCGAAGCCCACACCTGGGTTTTGGCAGCGGCAGACTCTTTACTAACCTACCACTGTTCTTGTTTTGACTTACGAGGGTATCTTCCTGGCTGCACCCTGCATAAGGAAGACATCTCAAGCCGATCAGCAGCCAGGAGAGGCAAAAAGACCTCACACTAGAGAGGCCAGAGAGAGAGAGCACAAGCCTAGCAGTCTCCCTGAGAGCCGCCCGGTGCTGGCCCGTTGACAGATCTCATTTCTCTTCAGCTGGTAATGAGCCTGGTGGTGGTAGTTAACTTCCACACACCTGAGGCCCAGGACATAAGGGTTCCATCAGATGCGCCTCTGCAGCTTCCCACAGCCCCAAGCCCACAAGGGAACCCACCTGTGCAGTTTTCAATGCAACAGGAACAGTTTCTGTAGCTCTGGTGTACTATTTCCAGAGAAGCTGTGAATCCCTTCCTACGACACTGGGACGAAGTCTAAACGCCTTTGATCTCACTCAATAGTACAAAAAGTTTCCAAGTAAAGAATTTGTACTTGGGAGGTTTAAAAAGACTCAAGGTTTCTACACTAAGGGAAATAAGGCAAAGCAATTAATATTTGTTGTAAAGAAAAAAAAAAACTGCAGTCAGTCAGGCAAGACACCAGGTTAGCTGTTAGTTACGTTTGTTTTTGGGAAGTTAGAGACTGGAGCTCTCTGTGGGGACCAGGCAGTGGGGGGCAGTCTGTGTGGGCAGAGGCAGGAGCCACCACCAGCTGCCAAGGCTGCCCTCACGGGATTTTGTGTGGGCAGCATCCTTTTTTGCAGGATAAATAGGCACAAGGACACATGGGCTGGATCTTCCCAATGAGTGGACATGGTCTCAAGAAGCCCTGCTGTAAGGGCCCCGACATGTGGGCCAGAGCCCAGCCTGTCCCTGAAGAAGCAAATGAGAGGCCTGGGCCAGCACATCTCTCTAAGAACAGGCTTGGGGTGCAGTGGAGGAACTGTCTCCTCACCCAGAGCAGGAGTGTGCTGCTGCTGTGACAGGTGGCAGGAGACCTGCCCGGGCTGACAGCAGAGCTCTGCAGAGGCACCTGCCCAAGCTGGGTGGCAGGCAGATGCCCCTTGCCCCCCTGGCTCTGGGTGGTCCTGCATGGCTCAAGTTCCTGCTCACTGGTCACACTTTGCTCAAGCAGGTGGCCCCTGTGCTCCTTGCAGTCTAGGGCCTGCTGGCCTTTCCTCTGGCCACAGCCTGGCATAGCACACTAGGGGCAGTTATGTATTCCTCTCACCCCGCCCCACCTGGAGGGAGAGGCCCATGTTTCCACTGCTTTCATCATCTTTCCTTCTCTGCGTTTTCTCCAGCTCAGGCTCCACCACAGGGACACAGAGTTCTGGGCTCTGAAAGAGGTGAAATGGTCATCCCAAGGCATGCAGCCTGAGATGAGCTTCCCCTCTCTCCATGCACCAGCATCAGGGCCACCTGAATAGACAAGGTGGGAGAGACCCTTGCAGGACTGTGGGCAAGGAAAGCTCTGCTACATGAGAACTGCGTTTATAAGATTGAACTCCCCTGGGCTTTGTCTTCTTTGATTTCTGTTTTGTGTACTTTTTTTTTTTTTTTTTTTGAGATGGAGTCTGGCTCTATCGCCAGGCTGGAGTGCAGTGGCATGATCTCAGCTCACTGCAATCACTGCCTCCCAGGTTCAAGAGATTCTCCTGCCTCAGCTTCCCAAGTAGCTGGGATTACAGGTGAGTACCTCCACACTTGGCTAATTTTTGCGTTTTTAGTAGAGACGGGGTTTCACCATGTGGGCCAGGATTGTCTTGATTTCCTGATCTCGTGATCCACCCACCTCGGCCTCCCAAAGTGCTGGGATTATAGGCATAAGGCACCGTACCAGGCCTATGTATTCTTTAACAGGTTTTAAATACTTTTGGGGGACTTGGTGGTTTTATATTATACAAACTGCAAGCCTAGGACTGCCAAATTCACAGGCACTGGGCTAGTGGGGGATTCTCTGACTGGTCAGATGCTTTGGGTCTGTTCCCTTAGAATTGTTCCCTCCCAAGCAAAAGCCACAGTAACTTGTGCTCATCCTGGAAAAGTGAATACTGCCCAGAGCTCCAGAGACAGTAAAAGGAAGGAAAGGACCCTCTCCTCATCCTGCTAATGTCCCAGACTCTTAAGGCCAGGAGGCAGGGACCGCAGCAGAAAACTAGAGGTTATTTCTGGGACTGGGAATCTGTGCTTATGGAGATTATGCAAAAATAGGAGGGGAAGTTTGGCACCCCTGTCAGAAAGAGAATGTGGCCTTGTACTGTCTGATTCAAAGGGCTCGGCAGGTCACGAGAGGAACACATAAGCTGTTATGCAGGTAGGGGCTGGGGCGGACAGTGGGCTGGGCTCGGCTGGTGACTCCTCACCATTCCTTGGGTTATGAGCCAGCTGTCTATGGGTTCCAGGTCAGAGTCCCCACCTCTACCTCTCTTCTGGGCCGAGGACAGAAAAGTCTCAGAAAGAAAAGTCACAGCAAGACCCATGAGAAAGAAGTCAATAGCATATTGTGGAAACAGAAAAGTCACTCTTCAGATGTGACCCTTTGCCATTTAAGGAAAGGTAATGCCCCTGCTCCCAACCTCCACCCCTGGCATGTCCCCCTTACCTGCCTGGAAAAAAGAAGAAAAGGTTAGTAACCAAGAATCCCAACGGGATAACATATACTCATGCCAACTACTCCCATGCCCTGGGGACATCTCTGGGAGATCACAGAAGGCCGACCAGAGCTGCTTCTCTCAATTCCCTGCCAGGGTTGGCAAGGGGTCAACTTTTCAAAGAACCAGTTTTACAAACGCTTTTCTACTTTTTTCTAACTTATTCCTGCACTTTTTCTTTTTTACTCTTTTCTAGTGGCTTGTGTATTCTTTTTCTAAGCTCTTGAATACTAAATTTAGGTGTATTCTTTATTGCCTTTTAAAGTATTTATTGATTTATTTGAGATGAGGTCTCACTATGTTGCTCGGACTGGTCTCAAAAACTGCTGGGCACGAGCGACCCCTCTGCCTCAGCCTCCTGAGTAGCTGGGATGACCGTTACTTGACTGAGCTGGCTGGATCTGATTTCTGGAGCTGTGGCTACATAATTTTCTCCCCTTCTTTATTGTGTTCTTAATTTCTCCCTTGGCCTCATTTTCATTTCCAGGTCAGCATGGCTTGGGATAGGACAAGGTAACCTGAAATGCTGCAGGTGGGCAAGAATATGTGTGGACACACACAGACACACACAACCCACATGCCCTGCTGCCCCGTATCACTGAGGCTGTGGCTGTGGCATCGCACCATTGAGCAGTAAACATGAAAAGCAATCTGATGGCTGGGTGCAGTGACTCCCACCTGTAATGCCAGTACTTTCCGAGGCCAAGCTAAGTGGATCACCTGAGGTCAGAAGTTCGAGACCAGTCTGGCCAACATAGTGAAACCCTGTCTCTACTAAAAATATAAAAATGATCTGGGTGTGGTGGTAGGTGCCTGTAATACCAGCTACTCATGAGGCTGAGGCAGGAGAATTGCTTGAACCAGGAAGGTGGAGGCTGCACTGAACCAAGATTGTGATACTACACTCCAGCCTGGGTGACAGAGTGACTCCATCTCAAAAAAAAAAAAAAGCAATCTGTCTACCACTGGGTGGAAAACCTGCTGGAGTCATCAGTACCTTTGAAAACAGGGAGCTAGTCCAGCCATACATGCCACATGTGAAGAGCAGGAAGTCACTTACATCTCCCGGGCTCAGACCCAGGTCTCGGCACTGATAACGCCAGGAGTGCAGCAGGACCTGCCGTGGCATGGACAAGGCAGGACTTGAAGCCAGAGTGAGGGACAAATGAGGTCTGCCTGGTAGGGGCACAGGGCTGTTTCCAACCCAGGGCAGGGTTGGCCAGGAGGAGGGGAGGTCCTTACCAGGCAGTATGCTGGTAGGCCCCTAGCTGGGCTCTCTAATGCCCTCCCTGGGGCAGGTGGAAGGACATTCTAAGTAATGGGAGAATCAGAGCCCTGACTACTGCATTGATTTTGGGTGTCCTAGTCTCAAGGGTTCAGGTGGCACTGCCCACTCCTGTGGAAAGGCAGGGCACTGAGAACCCAAGGCAGCCAGCTGGTTCTTCTGCGCCCCCTGGTGACCAGTGCAGTGGGATGCATGCCCTCTGCTCCAGCAGGCGGGGGCCAGCGTGGATGAAGGAGTCCCTTCCCTCAAGCAGGAGCATCCCCTGGAAACCAGCACTGCTGCCTGCCTGGGCCCATTTGGACAGGGGCTTCAGAAGGCTAAAAAAAAACTGGTACCCAGGAAGCAAACAGCCCTTTGCAAACCTCCCTGTCCAGTAGACAGATGATCACTGCCCTCTCTAGCCCAGCCAGGGGACCCAGAGTTGTTGGTAGCTATTCCAAGGGCCCTCCTCCTCCCTGCCCCTGCAAATAGACATGCATCCATATACGTTTCTTAGTTAGGCAAAAAGAGAAAAATCTCATGAGAAGCATTAAGACACACATCTCTTCCCCTTTAGTAGTCTGAAATTGTACAGAAAGCATGGGGGGGGGTGCAAATACATACCATTCTCTCCACTTCACTGCGCTGCACCCCTGCACAATCACAGAACACCCTCCCAGTCACCACCCAACTGCACCAGCTCCTCAAACAAACCCTGGCCCTCGAGTGCCTTCTAATGGGGTTGGTACTGCTTTGCCAGCCCAGCAACAAATGACCATCAGAGATGTGGCTTAGGCCACCCTGTCCTTCCTTGTGCAGGCCACGGTTTTATCAGAGCACTGAGAACCCAGGGGCACTGTGGCAGGTGACCATAGGAGACCTGCCCCCGGAGAACTTGGGTCCACCATGGTAGGAAGAGCAGGGGTTCTGGAGTCGGACACTCCTAGGATCAGACCCCCCACTTGCTGTCTGCTTTCTCAGTACCCCTTAGCCCGTCTCCTACCTCCCCGGGACTGTCTCCTCTTGGGTGCACTGGAAAGCTCATGTGTGGCATCACCTCACAGGGTGAGGTGAAGACTCAATGAAGTACTACCTGGGCTCTACAGGTCTCTCCCCCAGGGTGTCCCTGCCCCTGTGCAAGCCAGCTTCTGCTGAATTATCCAGCCAGCTTTACCAAACCACCTGACTTTCCTTCCAGAAGACTCCAGGCAGAAAAACAGGGTTAAAGACCTACCCCTTCTGAGCTCTGTTTTCGACTGTCTAGTGCAGAAGCAAGCCCTCCGACAGCCTGTGGATCCTCATAGGTTACCCTGGAGAGGAAGCAGCAGAGGCAGAGTTAGTTTCCCCCCAGTGGCCATGGAGGGATGGGTCAGTGGCCTGTAATTGCCTCTATCCTATGGTACTTCCTCAGATGTCCTTGGAAAAACATTTCCTGGGACCTTGGCATTGAGCAGGGGCTAAGGGCTCATGCTGTCTCCCTGCATTAGAAGCTAGGAGACCTGGGTCCTACCTTGGCCTGAGCCACCAGTCTTCTCTGCGATCTCAGGTTTTGTGCACCTCAATATCCCTTTCTTGAGTAACAATACTGGGCATCCTGAAGCTCAGGGACAGTGTGTTCAAAGTGCCCTAATACTCCTCAGAGGGAAGACGAGATAAAGGCAAAGTAACATTAATTCTTATTTTATAAGCAGCAGCCTCAGTGGCATTTTACAGGGAAGGTGGTCTCTGGGACCCCGGACAGTCACTGACTATGGGAGGCCTTCCTCCACTCCCTGACTCCTTTAGCTGTATCTGTTTTACAAGCAACTTTTGCTGGTGAAGGGTACATGGGACCTTGGGTTTCTGGTCATCCTACCGAGTCCCATGCAGGGCTCAGGGTGCTGAGTGTATCCAGATGCTGGGTTACTGGGAAAGGTGGGAAAAAGTGTGTCTCACCTGCCTTTAGGCTAAACAGAAAGCTCAAAACATGTATAGTGCCTTCCTGAGATGTAGGGTATTATCTGTTTTGGAATAAGCTCCTTGAATTCCAGATGTCTTATCCTAGCCAGAGCTGCTATCAGAGGAGCCTCTGCCCTGACCACTTATTTTAGTCAGGACAATCTTGCTGGAAGGAAGGGGGTCACCCTGCAGGGCTACACCCTCCTGCTTCCAAGCTTCTCCTGTTGCTGGAAGATGAGGGGCCAGGTGGGGTGGTGTCTGCAGTGGCAGCAGCATGGGGAGGAAAGAGAAAAGCTGTCTCTTAGAGCTGACAGGAGAAATCACACTCCAGTCAAGGCAGGAGAGTGTGTGGGGGTGGTGGGTGGGCAGTTGGTGATTATTCAATATCTGCATCTAATGCCAAGTCCTTACAGCCATGCTTTAAAGTTCCTGGCAGTCCTGGACATGGTAAATAAAGGCCTTTTTGTGCTGGCCTGTGACCAGGCATGGGTCAATCCCCCCAATATCTTTAGAGAGCCACTAGAAGGGGCCCCACATACGTCTTACGCTGCTCAGCCAAGGAGTTTCCTCTCGTCTGGGAAAACATGTCAAAGCCGTCACGGGGGTTACATTGCTGGAGTGAACTGAGGGTGCCACTGACACTCTCTGTCCCCAAGTCTGTGGCAACAAAACAAATGGGTGGCAGATGAGAACAAAATGTGGATTGTAGATTTGATGGAGGGTCCCCAAATTAGGACACCAGCCAGATGAGTTTAGGTTCCACCGGGGTGGGGGGGACTTTCCTTGGTATTCCCAGTACACACATGCAGGAGGAGCCAGGGTGGGCCAGATAGGGGTCAGGACAGCCACTGCCCCCAAACTTCTAAAGGAGGGGCAAGAGTCCTAATGAAAGGGAAATTGCTGGGGTGACAAGGCAGGGACTGGCCCCAGTGCACCTGTAGCTTTTCCATAATGCCTTTCTCGGATGGGCTCCTCATTAACTCAGTCACAATGTCAAGGACCTGGGACACCTATTTATTCAGCAAATATTTCTGAGGCACCCAACATGCTCAGAGCTAGATCTTGAGTAGACCAAATAAAATCTGATATGGTTCTCGGCTTCAAGAAGTTCAGAGTAGGCAGGAGACAAGCCATAGCAGTGCTTGGCTTGAGATGTCAGGGAAGACTCAAAACCAACACAAGAGTGTGTCTGTAAAGATGAGTGGGAGGATGCTGGGGAGAAGGGGAAAGGCAGATACAAAGGCACAGGGTTCCGAGGCCAGGGCGTGTGAAGTGAAGTGAACAGTGCTCACAGGAAGAGATCTGTGGAGGAAGTGGCTGGTAATACCCTAAATGCCGGGCAAAGGAGTGGGTGGGAAGACACTAGACTTTTTTTTTTTTTTTGAGACAGAGTCTCACTCTGTGCCCAGGATGGCATGCAGTGGCTCGATCTTGGCTCACTGCAACCACCATCTCCCTGGTTCAAGTGATTCTCCTGCCTCAGCCTCCCGAGTAGCTGGGATTATAGGCACGTGCCACCACTATCAGCTGATTTTTGTATTTTTCATAGAGACAGGGTTTCATCATGTTGGCCAGGATGGTCTCAATCTCCTGACCCCATGATCCTCTCGCCTCCGCCTCCCTAAGTGCTTAGATTACAGGTGTGAGCCACTGTGCCCAGCATTTTTTTTTTTAAGAGACAGTCTTACTCTCTTGGTATAATTATGGCTCACTGCAGCCTTGACCTCCCAGGCTCAAGCAATCCCACCAACTCGGCCTCTCAAGTAGCTAGGACTACGGTGTGCACCACCATGCCTAGCCATTTTAAAATTATTTTGTACAGACAAGGTCTCGTTATGTTGCCCAGGCTGGTCTCAAACACCTGGCTTCACATGATCTTCCCACCTCGGCCTCCCAAAGTGATGGGATTGCAGGTGTGAGCCACCACCCCAGTGGACACTACACCTTTTTTTTTTTTTTTTTTTTGAGACAGGGTCTCACTCTGGATGCCTAGGCTGGAGTGCAGCAACATGATCTCAGCTCACTGCAACTTGACCTCCTGGGCTCAGGAGATTCTCCTACCGCAGTCTCCTAAGTAGCTGGGACTACAGGTGTGTGCCACCACTCCCAGCAATTTGTTTGTATTTTTAGTAGAGACAAGGTTTTGCTATGTTGCTCAGGCTGGTCTTGAACTCCTGGACTCAAGCAATCCACCCGTCTTGGTTTCCCAGAGTGCTGGGATTACAGACGTGAGCCACCATGCCTGGCCTACTAGACTTTTTTTTAAGAAGGAGGGTAGCAGAATCCAATTTGAATTTTAAGTGTTAAATCTGGCAGTCATATATGCTGGACTGACTGACTGAAGGCAGAGACATCTGTTCTGATACAGAAATAGTGGCTACAAGTGTGTGAAATATTGAGAAGCTAGAATTACAGCAACTGATAGCCACTAGAAGTTTAGCTCGAGTTAAATGAAAGGAAGGCAGACAGAGAAATATTTTAAAAAATGAAACGGAAAAGCAAGACAGAAGAATTTTGAGGGCCATACTTATTAATGATTTCAATGTTATAATTTCATTTATTATAAATTGGTATCATCCATTATAACTAATGTACTAGGGTCAGATACACACTTTGAATGTACAAACTAAATGAACTGTGGAAAGTGGTGAGCTTCTTTTAAGTTCCAGACAATGGACTGCTTTAGGCTGATGGACAGTTCAGGGAGAAAGGAGAGCAATTATGTCAGTGCTGCTACCTCCTGTTTCTAAGCCTTCTGCAGATATTGCCAATCAATCACAGACTTCTAAGTCCTGATGTGGCTTCAGCATCCTCCTCAAACCTGTGTTCCAAGAAGCCAATGAGCTGAAACCTATCTGCCCTCCTTGACCAAGTTAACATTGATTTTTTTTTTTTTAGATGGAGTCATCGCCCAGGCTGGAGTGCAATGGTGTGATCTCAGCTCACTGCAACCCCTGCCTCCCACGTTTAGGCAATTCTCTTCCTTCAGCCTCCTGAGTAGCTGAGATTACAGGCGCCCACCACCATGTCTGGCTAATTTTTTTTGTATTCTTAGTAAAGACAGGGTTTCGCCATGTTGGCCAGGATGGTCTCAAACTCCTGACCTTAAGTGATCCACCCACCTTGGCCTCCTAAAGTTCTGGGATTATACCCCTGACCTTGACCTAATTAATACTGAAAAGGAAATCACTTCAATCACAGGGAATGTTCTATATAAAACATGGCAGGTAGGCCGGGCATGGTGGTTCATGTCTGTAATCCCAGCACTTTGGGAGGATCACGAGGTCAAGAGATTGAGACCATCCTGACCAACATGGTAAAACGCTCTCTCTACCAAAAAATATAAAAATTAGCTGGGCGTGGGGGCACATGACTGTAGTCCCAGCTACTCAGGAGGCTGAGGCAGGAGAACTGCTTGAACCCGGGAGGCGGAGATTGCAGTGAGTTGAGATTGCGCCACTGTACTCCAGCCTGGCGCCTGGCAACAGAGCAAGACTCTGTCTAAAAAAAAAAAAAGGCAGGTGCCCTTTCTTTAAAAAGCAAATGACTTCTAATTCCTTGGAATTTCCCCTGTCCCTAGTGGTAGGTAGTAGGTAGGAAGGTCCTTTTGTCCCTGTGAGACACTCACCCAAGCCTGCAAGCTGGGAGGAGAGGGAAGATGGGGGTGCTGTGTTCCCCACCATCGGGCTCACCACGGCTGGAGACCCTGGTCCCAGGTCTATTAAGTTGTCTTCCGTCACTTCATTCAGTACCTGTCAGAACGTGAGATTGGTCATGAGCCCCAGAGCCCTAGAGTCAGGCTCTGAAGTAGAAGGTAGCAAGGCAACTGTGCAGAGTTCTGAGAGGAAAGGCATGAACGCTGCTCCAGTACTGAAGCAAGGCCACTTCCCCCACCCGCCTTCAGGGTCCATAGTGGGCCTCAATGTCAGTGAGCCTTGCCCACTGCCTCCTCTCTCTCCCCACTAAAAGAAGGGGTTGCTGAGTGATTCTCCTGGGAGCTGAAGATTTAGGGCTCCCTTGCCACCCTTCCATCAGGGGTGCCTGTAAGCTCTGCCCTAGTATCCTATCAGAGCTTGCTCTTCAATTTCTCAAATATTTCAACCCCAGTTAGAAAAATTGGAGGTCTCTCCAGCCTCCAAAATGTGGGGGGGCAGATCTGGCCCCAGGAGATAGGAGAATTCTGAAGGAATACTTACTCCATTACTGGCATTTTGAACCGATCGGCCAGACCTGTATCGTTCGAACCTAACGGGGAAAGGGGAAGAAGAAGTAAGAAGAAAGGACACCTGTGATCTGGCCCTGTGGAGTGCTCACTAGTCCTGTGAAGAGCCCCTGGAACCAAGACCAGCCGGTCCCACTTAGGGACTAGGGAGTGAAACCATACATCAACTCTGCCACAGCTTCCTCTGTGTGGGGTTCCACCTGAGGGGATCAGCCTGTCACCCAGCACCCTGAGTGGTCATCAGAAAAGGGTGGTGGCCCATCTTGAGGTCATTGTGAGTGTCCCCAGCCTCTCCTCACACACCCTGGACTCAGAGAGTTCCTCTTGTCCCTGGAGGGAGGGTGGCTTAGCCACTTTACCTTGGAGCTCTCAAATGTACAATGCTGGGCAGTAGCTGCAGATTCCTATTTCATAGGGCTATGTTGAAGAGCAACTAGCTAGTGTTCCTAACATGCTCCCAACTCAACCTCTGAGGAAAGGGGGCAGGGCATGCATAGGGTGGGCACCAGGAGGAGGAAGGCAGGCGCATGGCCCTGCTATGGCGGTGGTGGGGTGGTGGTGGAAATGCTTGCCAGTAGCTGCTGTGGAGAGGCCTGGGCCAATCACTGAAGGGCTGCTAGGAGGGTGAAACGAGTCTCCTCTGCACCCAGTCAGGCAGTGCAGGGGGACTTGGCTTTGAGCAACTGTCAAAGGCCAGGTCATCCTTCTCTCAGGTGGGGAACAGAAGAGTAGTTATGAAGTGTGTGTTGGTGTGGGACAGAATAGATTATGTTCCGTATAGTATTTTAAAACTCCAAATGCCACGGGCAGCAGTAATGAAGAGACTTTTTCCAGCTGGAGCCTTAGACACCCAGCTTTAGTGAGTTAAGGGGCTCCACATTTGTCTTCCAATTTGCGGGGGTCAGCGTCTGGTGACAAGGGATCCCCAGAAGGAATGATCTGGGTAGGTGGTGAGTGTCCACTTTGGTTTTAAGAAAGACTTGTATGTATCCTCAAGGTTTTGTGTACGGAAAAAAAAAAGAAAGAAAAGCCCGGGCGCAGTGGCTCAAGCCTGTAATCCCAGCACTTTGGGAGGCCGAGGCGGGTGGATCACGAGGTCAAGAGATCGAGACCATCCTGGTCAACATGGTGAAACCCCACCCCTACTAAAAATACAAAAAATTAGCTGGGCGTGGTGGCGCGTGCCTGTAATCCCAGCTACTCAGGAGGCTGAGGCAGGAGAATTGCCTGAACCCAGGAGGCGGAGGTTGTGGTGAGCCGAGATTGCGCCATTGTACTCCAGCCTGGGTAACAAGAGTGAAACTCCATCTCAAAAAAAAAAAAAAAAAGAAAGAAAGAAAAGGTAAGAAAGACTTGTGTGGTTTTTTTCAGCAGTGGTCTACAAGGAGAACAGGAATATTAATACATCTGAGACAATTTTGATCCTGGGGTATCTTTCCCACACTCATCTTCAATGAGCAATGAGTATCATCAAAGACACTCCAACCAGGACAGCACCTTCAGCCACCAGCCCCAGGCTTTGCCTCTGAATTCTTCACAATGCTGGGACTGCGGACTCTCGGGTGAAAATGCCCACACTAGTTAGCTCCTGTTATGCTTTCTAGCAGGGCTTAAACAGGTTTAACAGGTCAAACCCAAGCCCATTTACCATGAAGAACTGCAACCACATGGCAAGACAAAGGGGCCTAGGGCTGGGAGTCAAGTCCCCTCACATCTGTTCCTATTCTCCAACTGATGCAGGGGGAGCAGGGGGTCCTGGGGACCCCCACATACTTACCGCAGAGGCTTCTTCACCTGTCAGACAGGCACAGAGCCACTGGTGTGTACTTCCATAGTCAAAAGCTGAGACAAGGCCCAAGACCGTGACAACCACAACAAACCACCCTTTAGGCCCCCAAAGAGTAATGCAAATGCAAGCATCTCTCCCACTGACCCTAACTGATGCCAGAAGCTTGTCCTCCTGATGAAGCCAGCAGTAGGCTGTGGGTCAGCTGGTGTGGCAGAGGGGACCACGACCTCAAGTCTGCAGGGGATTCAAGCCACTGTCCTGTCCTCTCAGGCCTCACCTCTAAGGGAAAAGGTTGGTCCTCTCTGGTCCTGATGCTGAGTCCTTCGTGAAAGGCCAGTGTGCTCCCATCAGGTGATGAGATGGGAACTGTGCTTACCATTATTCCTCCTATTTAAAATTAGGTCTAAGTAAGACATTTTGGACTTTGTCCTGAGGAAAGGTTTTGGAAATGAAAAAGAATTTGCAGGTTTGTTACCTCAAACCCAAAGACGATGTGGCTGCAGAAAGAAATGAAATGAATGTGCGCTTCCCTAAGCAGCAGCTTTCCGGCACTTACACCCGCCTGCTTCCCCTGAATGCTCTAGATAACACTGACATTTGCAGAGGGAAAAGCTTTTTTTTTTTTAAGATGGGAAAGAGGAAATCCTTTTTCTTAATAGAGATTTTTCTTCCCCTTTAATCCTTTTCAAATTCAAAGGGTCATCAAAGGAGCAGGTGCAGAACTCTTGGGCCCAGAGCCCCCCAAGTCCTACCCCTCCCTAGGGCTGGGGGTGGCGGGGCAGTGAGGAAAGGCAGAGCAGCCTGAGGCTTACAAAGGGCAGAGCCTAATTCTGCACGTCAACTTCTTGCTGCTTCTGCTGCACGATTCCCAGGAGGACAAGATGCATTTTCCCTGTCAGACGGGAACAAATTAGCATCTCTGATGAGTATTTTCCAACTCTAATCTCTCTCTCTCTCCCTCTCTTTCCTTTGTTTATGAAAGAAATCCCTCTGTTATGGCAACAATCTTTTTAAGGGGGGAAAAAAAAATCCAGCTCCCACCTCTCATATCGAAGGAAAACGTTGTTGAGGTCGTCGTTCACATGCAGCAGCTCCTCTGTGACCTCCTCGTTGGACACGCGGGAGATGAGCTCCACGATGCGCTGCTGCATGGCCCGGCAGGTCCTGTTCAGCTCCTAGGGAACACATGCACCTCTGGGTAGCCTGCTGGGTGTGCTTTTTGTCACATTCTATTTCCTTTGAAAAAATTTGTACTGATTCTTAAAAGTCACAAAAGGAGTACATGCTTGTTCATAAAACCAGACATGTGCCACATTCAAAGCAGAATTCCCGTCTTCACCGCCTGCTCCTTCTTCCCAGAGGAAACAAGTACTTTTTCAGCCAACGCCCAGACTGACATACTGCTCTATGTATGTAAGTACATGCTTATACAAGTCATTTAAAAATATTAAAATGTGATTCTTTGCAGCTTGCTTTTTCTCAACAAAATATTCCAGACACTGTTCCCCATTACTTGGTGCAGACTGGCTCATTCCTTCGTGTGTGTTTCATAATGTGGGCATTTAGCTTGTGGTTCCTCTTTCTTTGGCCAACCCAAATAAGGCAGCAATGAACACCTGTACACACATGCACATGCACTTGGGCAAGACTTCCACAGGATGAGTTCCTTAGAAAGGAAATTTCCAGGTGAAAGGGTATGGCTGTTTATAACATTAATTGGTAACAGTAAAAGGCCCTCCAAAAAGATGACATCAGTTTACTTACACTCTCAGCAACAGCAGGAGTATATTTTGTCACTAGGTGTATTTTGGTGGCTTGTCTGCCACTTTGGTGAGGTCTCAGAAGCCCAGGCAGCTCCCTGGCTGGCCAAAAGAGTACATTCATACAACCCCAGTTGCAGTGGAACCATCTCTACCGTTAGAAGCAAAATCCCCCTGATGAAAGAGCCTTGGCACTTTAAGGCCTGGCTTCCATGAGCCTTCCCTGTTCCAGAACAGCAGCAGCCTTACTGATGCTCTTGTTCAAACTTGCTTATAGAGCTCCCTCAATACCTGCCAGACCCCTTGTCATCTCAATGCCAGACTGAGGATGCAACAGAGGAGGGAGCTGGCAACCCTGCCAGGCTGGCCCCCAAGCATCCCTGACTATAGGAGCTGCCTGTGACCAAAGCTCCAAGTCCTAGTGCACATACAGGATTAAAGCAGAGGGAGATAGTATCCCCAGCTACCTGGGCACCAGAGGGCGCCAGTGAGTTAAGGGGATAAGACACGAAGGATAAGTCCCTCCTCACAGCTCAGCCTCAAAACAACTTCATTTTGAAACCATTTCTAGTAGAAGTAACTGATTTATTCACAAGAGACATGGCAATCTTTCTTTAGTTCCTCATATTGTCTCATAATCTGGCTAGCTTGGCTAGAGGGTCATCCTTCCTACCACATCATAAACTCTTGAGGGGGTGTTGCCATTTAACCATCCAAGGATGCCCTCAAGCCTGGGCAACAGAGTGAGACCCTGTCTCCAAAAAATAAAAAATAAAAATAAAGTATTCTGAACTCTTGGTCCCCTCAAACCACCAGCTCAGTTATCCACATACGCTCAGTCTTCTCGGCACTCTTCACTCAGAGTGGGGAATTCTCGTTCATTCAGGTTCTAATTTTCCCTCTCTAGGACTCATTCCAGGCCCCACTGAACCAGCAGTAAGCACTTAGAAACATATAGATAAATGCTAGAATCAATAAGAAGAGGTGAATACTGGATCTTAATTCCAGAGGACACTAATATCCAGTAAAGAGAAAACTCCACAAAATGCCCACTGTCTTCCGTTGTGAATGGCTCACGTCCCCAGGCCAGGCAGGAGAGGGACACTCACGAAGCTGCCTGGGCCTCGGAGCCTGCCAGATCTGGTCTGGATTGCCAGGCAATAATGGCCACAGGCACCGATGGACACTCACAGGTCAAAACCCAGTCACCACCGGGACAATTACCATACACAGGAAAACCGATAATTCAGGGGAAACACCAATCACAGAATGAAGTGTGCTTAGGAGTGATGCTGAAAACCAAGTCAGGCCTCTAACATTAAAACAAACAAAAACAAAATAAAAACATCCACACTTAGGAAAGAAGCAATCACACTGGATCATGTGAAGGATTCCAACAGCCAGGACTAAAGTGAACAATGTAAAATAATCACAGTATTTCTAATAGATTGTTAGAATGCAGTGAGCATCTGTTCAGGGCTGACAGGGAGCACAGATTTAGGTTAACTTCAACAGACCATCCTCCCCTGCTTCCTAAAGGAAAAAAGGCTACTTGGCCAACACTTGGGCAGCATATTTATCTCGCACATTGGAAGAAGCACAAGAGGGAGACCCGGCTAAAGAGTGCATGATGGAAAAGGGAGGCTGGGGAGTAGGACAGAGAAAAGAGGTCAAACTTCTGCCTCTCCGTGCTGCCATAGACTGTTCCGGGCCACTGTGCATGTCTCCTCCCCAGGGATGCGCATGTGCCAGCACACAAGGATGGAGCCAGGCACTGCTGAGCTCCTCCTTGCTCCAGCACTCCAGGTGTCTGCAGAAAATCTCTGATGAGCAAAAGGATCTTGAGGCCCATCTCAGGACCTATCTCCTCCAGCAAACAGGCCCAGTTCAAGAAAATGTGGCCCCTGTCTGGGGCTTGTGGCTTAGCAGCAAGTGCTGGCTGCCCTTGGTTGGGGAGGGAGAAGGAAAAAAGTTTGTCACTTCCCATCCAAGCTGCAGGCCAATCACAAGGCACGGGACCTGCAAGCCAGAAGAGTGTGGGAGCATGCTGTGGAAACAGATCCAAGTTACCCTCCAGAAGACTGGGGCATGAGCACTTAAGGCCCACAGGCCATCTTCAAACACACCTCAGACTTCCCAGGATATAGGTGTCCTCAGGCACTTGCCACACTGCTCAAGGGCTCCTGAGTAGTTGACCCTCTGCCTGCAATGTCCCTTATTTCCTTTTCCATTGAACAAACTCATACTCATCCTTCAAGGCCTCAAGGTGTTTCCCCACCCCAGTATTTTGTCATAAAAATTTTCAAACATATAAGAAAACTAGGAAGAATTTTACAGTGGACAGACACCATATGCTTACCACCTAGATTGTACCATGAACATTTTACAGTGGCAGCTTTAACACATATTTCCCATTTATTCATCTTCCTGTCCACATAGTGTTTTCTGGGGATCCCCCTCCACCCCACCCTCAATACTCTCACAGCATTCAACACACTCTAGTCTGTCATCAGAGCCCCTCTAGGAAACCCTCCAGCAAGGGGTGACCAGCCGCCACCTGCACTCCACACAGCAGAAACCCCAAAACAAAGAGCAGGCCTTAAGGGTGGTTCACTGGACTCAGAGGAGAAGCAAACCAGATTCTTCAGTAGACTGCAGGAAATGTCTCAGAAAGATGGCTACAAATACTGGAGGCCTGAAAGAAGAGAGCGGGGGTTGATATCAGTCTCCCCAACAGAGCCCTAGTGTGGGGACCAAGCTGCAGGCAGCAAATAGCTGTGACTGGATACACTCTCCAAGTCTCCAGTCTTCTCCAGGACTGCTTCTCCCTGTGTAAAATAAGGGGGTTGCATTTGTGAGAAAGTACTTCTGCAGAGGGCCACTGACGTGCTACAGTGTACAGTGGCCTCCATGGCATGGGGCTGAGGCAGCTGGGGCTGCTCTGCTTTTCTCAATTTTAAACACTTCCATTCACTGTAGAATTTCATTTGTGGAGGAAAACGTTCCATTATTGGTTGATTGATTGATTGAGATGGAATCTTGCTTTGTCGCCTAGGCTTGAGTGCATTGGTGTGATCTCAGCTCACTGCAATCTTCACCTCCCAGGTTCAAGAGATTCTCCTGCCTCAGCCTCCCAAGTAGTTAAGATTACAGGCACCCACCATCATGCCTAGCTAATTTTTGTATTTTTAGTAGAGATGGGGTTTTGCCATGTTGGTCAGGCCAGTCTTGAACTCCTGACCTCAAGTGATCACCTGTCTTGGCCTCCCAAAGTGCTGGGATTACAGGTGTAAGTCACTGTGCTTGGCCTCCATTACTTTAAAAAACAGTTTGGAAGGTGTTAGATGATTTCTGAAGCTCTAACATTGTGACCTTGGCTTGAAGGAAGAATGAGCCCCAAGGGGTTCATCAACAGTGATCTCATCAACAGTCAGCACCAAGAACATCTGCTCTGGCCTTGTGTTTGCTGCCTCTTTCCCCACAGCCTACCCACTGGGGTGGTGGGTTAGATAGCTCCCAACCCCACAGGCAGGGCCTCCACGCTGCAATCCTCAAGGAACATCCTGATGACTTTCCAAAGAGCTCCCCTGAAGACAGCCTCAGAGATGATGGCCTGGGGCCTCCACAACAGAGATTTCCAGGGATCTCTGCACAGAGAAAACTTTACCATCTCTTGGCTTCAGTCTTTTACATCTGTCTCAAAAAGGAAGAAAACACTGTGCAGTGGCTCACACCTGTAATCTCAGCACTTTGGGAGGCCGAAGCAGATGGATCACCTGAGGTCAGGAGTTCAAGACCAGCTTGGCCAACATGGTGAAACCTGCCTCTACAAAAATACAAAAATTAGCCAGACAGGATGGCAAGTGCCTATAATCCTGGTTAATCGGGAGGCTGAGGCAGGAGAATCACTTGAACCTGGGAAGCAGAGGTTGCAGTGAACAGAGATCATGGCATTATGCTCCAGCCTGAGTGACAAAGCGAGACTCCTTCTCAAAAAAAAAAAAAAAAGAGATAGAAGGTGAGAGGAGGGCCAGATGTCAGGATTTTTGTTACCACAGTGCCAGCTGGCTCCCTGCATGGCCTCTGTGGTGTCATCACAGCCAGATCCTCAGCAGGCTCATGTGGGAGATGTTCTCCTGCTTCCTCCACCTCCAAATCACTCAGAGTGATTCTTATTGGGCCTAAGACACCTGAGAGCCTAATGCTTACTCAGGTCACCCTTTCCATGTGCAACAGCTAGGACAGGAGATTCCTAAAGGCTCACGACGTCAGCTTTGCTCTTCTTGTATTTCTGGTCCTCAAAAGAGGGAAGAACAACTGGTCACTTACACAAAAGCCCTCCATCTATCAGAACACCTTGGTAAATATCCTCTCTTTTCTACCTAATTAATCTCAATGCCTTTATCTTTTCTTCAAGGGAAATTCTCATCCCTACCTCACACAACAGTCTTTTAATCATCTTTATGAGTTTCCTCTGAGCCCTCCACAAGTTTGAAGGAACATGGAATAAGGTCCTGAAGATCTGTTTTCTGTTGCTGCAAAGACGGGAGGGAGAAGAAAGTCTTTGTTGATGAGAAAGGGGAATAATGAAGCTAAACACGTAGAATAGACTAGATTTCTCTAGAGAAAATGGCCTTGGCCGTTCTGTTTTTGTTGAAATGAGATGCAAGAAGCAAGAAGAGATACACCATCTGCTACTTGGAGAAACAAGGAGGAGGCCTCTGTTATTGTCTGATGCTGATGAATGGCCACAGAAGAATATATATTTTTGGCATCATTGTATTAATTAAAAGTTATTCATTGAAGACAAAGCTCAAAAGGCTAAATTGGGAGAGACAATGGGCACTGGTTGACAGAATCACAATCTTTAAAGATCCCAGAAAGCTGAACTCAGGCTTTCTGCAGCTAAGGGCATGCACTTTAGCAGGGACAGATGCAGCATTTGAATTTCGGCCCAGGCCTAAGGGTCCTTGCATAGGATGATGAAGATAGGCTTAACTGCCACACTAGAAGGTGACATAGAAGGGTTTTCAGCTGATGAAAGCTCTCCATCTTACAATATCTGCCTCCTGTGAAGAACTGCCTGTCCCTCTCCATGGTGGGCTGCCAACTGCCACATTTGTTCCATGTGGAGAATAGGCAGTGGGTGGGGCTTATGGCAATCTTCAAATGCTTAAGGATCTATCCATGTGAAAGAAGAATTAGCCTTGTTCTGTTGTCTAAGAAGACAGACCAGGATCAAAGTTACAGGGAGCCAGACTTTAGATCAATGTGTGAAAGGGCTTTCTAACAATAGTCATAAAAGCCAGGATTTATGAGGCCTTGCCTAAGCCCAGCCCTGTACCAGGCACTGCCCAGGTGCAAGTGATTACTCCAGTTAGAAAGGAGAAGGGGGCCTGGAGAGGGCTGGTGACTTGCCTGGCATCACCCAGCTATCAGTGGGAGGACAAGGATGGGAAGGCATTAATTCAAAGGCCTGTGTAATTTGTAAGCCTGCTGTGCTGCTGCCTGAAGTCTAACCAAGATGTCCATTTGAAAGCAAGTGGGCTGCTATGAACAGCCTGTCACTGGGGACGTGCAGAAAGAACCAGTAGACAAGATGCTGTGGAAGATATCTGAACACAGGTGTAGAGCTGGACCAGCTTCCTGGAATCTCTCCCCCAACTCAGAGAGTGGAGGTTTTGACACAGCTCTAGAGGAGGAGTTGCTGTGTTCACTCTGGGCACCCTGCCTTCCTTCTTCTCAGGGGCTCCAGCTACGCTGTCAGCACAGGGTGGTAGAGTGGCCTCAGCCTCTCCTCAAATACCAGCCACATGCCACAAGCCCACAGGCAAACAGCTCACACTGCCAAGTTTCCCTGCTGCTCTTGCTGCACTGTGGGAAGCTATACCCAAAAGTGCTTTGTGATGCACAGGAGGCAACTGGGACATAACCTTCCCACAGTTATGATCATCCTGGGGCTGACACCACCAATTACCTCTCTTCCTATTCCCTGCACCTCCTACCCCAGCAATTTATACTTGAACTGGGAGCAGCTTCTATTGGTGGGAACATCTGGGTTGTTCGTTTCCATGGCCCAGCCAGCACTCTCAGCTCTGCACTTCTCTGCCCCAAGCACTCTGGCTGCCCTCCAGCTTGATGGAGGGTCCTGGGGACACATTCTGATCCCAGCACTTTCCAAGCAGACGGTGGTATTTCTCCACATGGAAGGCTGGTGGTTCAGTGTGGCTCTGACCCTTGGGAGACCCTGCCTGCTGGCTTCTGACTGCCAAGGGAGGAAGGGCAGGGAAGATGTCAGGGATGGCAGAGGCATGCAGCCAACCAGCCAGGAGGGCTGTGTCTATTCATGATTGTTCACAGTGCTGCCCAGTTCCTGAATCTCCTATACTAGAAGGACAGCCTCCCACTGGCACCCAGAGTCATTCTTTTTCTGTTTGATTTATAAGATAGCAGTGAGGACTGGGAGGCTTAGAGTTAGAACAAAACAGAGGGAAAGAAAATGTCATGGGAAGTAACCTATAAGCTGACGCCAGGAGATTAGGTTCTGTTTGTCTTGGCTGATGGGCTTGTTTTAAAAAAAAAAAAAAACACACACAAAAAAAACCCCAAACCCTCTTCTCCCCACAATGCGAGAAGTATTCCTGCTGTCTGGGTCTGCTCTAGCTGTCTGGAAACATCTTGGCTTTGTTTCACACACCCCCTGCTGCCAGGAGCGCGGCTCTATCCAGAGCAAATCCCCCATGTCAGCAGGAATTCCGACGCTGACACAGCACAAAGCTGCCTCAAGAGGCCCTCTCAGTTTCTGGACTGACCTCGGAATCCTGTGCATCTGGGTAACACCGGGCAGAACCTTCCTGCACGCTGGGAATGGAGGCCAATGACAATGCATTCAAGGGAAGCCAGGTCCCCTGGAGTGTGGCACATATTCAGCTGGACCTGCTGAGCTGAGGCCAGCCTGGTCTGATGCAGGTGTGTCAGGAGTGAGGTCTAGGAACTAGGGAGAGGCCAGTCAGGGCTCCTCACTGGGGCTGGGCCAAGGGTACTTGTCTTGGGTTCAAGAGCAGGCTGGTGTAGTTACATAGAGACAAGATATTTCCCAGTCTGTTTCCTGCAAAAAGCCACAAGCTCCTCCAGAGCAGGGACCACAGCTCACACATCTCTGTGCCCAAAGCACTGTGCTCTGTATTAGGCCTAGAATAGCTCTTCACCCACCCTCACCTCTATAAGAGCTAATGGCTTTGGAGTAGGAAGGGGGCACAATAAGCAGCAGCTTGGGGCCAGGACAGGACCTCCACAGGTGGGAAGCATGTGCCAGCAGCAGGGTAGGAGGTGCAGCACTTGGGGACCAAGACTGACAACTGAGGGCCGGACAAAAATGACAGTATCAGCAGCAGCAGCAGCAGCAGGTACATCATAAGACACTCATGCCAGGTCACCAAGTCAGTCTGGCTCCTGACCTGCTCCCTCAAGCATCTTGCCTCCTGTTGAAAAGTGTGGGGGCCCTTGCAGTTCACAGCATCCTCTTTTCACCCTCCAGAAGGTCACTACTTCTCAGGGCAGTACCACTGACATTTTCTGCAAATGCGAGGGTCATCTGAGGCTGGGTGTGGTGGAGATCCGAGCACTGGCTCTGGACCTGGCTGCCCTGGAAAACAGGCCTGAGGTGGAGGCCTTGGCCTTGGTCTCGGGGGTAGACTGCAGGATGCCTGCTCCTGGACCCCTTTCTGCCATGCCCCCAGATCTGTGGGGTGTCCAGAGGCGGGGAGGCCAGTTTGCAATGGCAAACCACGATATCAGAAACACCCAGCCTGGGAATCCTCAATGTCAGGGAAAGAAGAGGAGCATCACACTTCATCTGTCTCAGGACACCTTGGGGTAAGGTGCCACTAGAAGGGCTCCTATGCACACTCGAGGTTGAATAGGCCCTCCTGCAGACGTGATGCTGAGGAACCAAAACACAAAACAGTACAAGCCCAGCTACGTTTAAAATAAACATACAAAAAGTCAGAAGGAAAATACATCAAAACACCTACAGTGGTTATTTATGGATGCTTGGGTCAATCTGTACTTTCTTTTTCTTTCTGTGGGCATGTCTTCTACAACTGGCACTTTATAATAAGGAAAAAAATGTTATTAAGGAAAATAAAAAAGAGAGACAGTGGCCCTGGCCTCTGCCTGTCTGTAGGCAAGGTGAGTCTGAGTGTGCGCTCACATGAACCATCAACAACAGGGCCACTGGACCCATCCCCCCTCACCACTGTGTCCCTGGGAGGGATCCTGCGACTGCGTACAGTGGTGGAGCTGCCACAGCAGGCCCCTGCTCCACGCTCAGGCCAAGTGTTTCTGCAAGATGACTCACCTGCAGCAGCTCCAGATCAGATGAATCCTCCTGTCCGGGGACCATTTCTGTTAACATCTCAGACATGACTTTCGTGTTTCCACGAACGACGTCCAGTTCACTCCGCAGCCTGGCAATCTGGTGAGGGCCACAAGGAAGGAAAGGTCACTCAGAGTCAGCCTGCACCTGCAATATCAGAAGCAGCTTGTTCCTAGGCTAGTGACAATCCCTCTCACTGGGAGATCTGGGTCACCCTTCTGAGTGCACACTGCAGAGCCACCTTCTCATCTCCTTCCGGCCTGCCTGTCAGCTCTGAGAGAGCGGAATGGGCCCTGCCACCCAACAATCTGTTGTGGTGCCTCTCTGACTGCGACGCAAAAGCAGTACCAGGTAGCGAAGAGCTCCATGTCAGAGTGCACCAAGCTGGCTCTCTGTCTCCACTCTCCCTCCACAGGAACTTGAGTAGAAGCTGAACCTCTCACGGCCTCCATTCCTGCTCTTTAAAATCCAAATTCAGGAGGGCAGGAGCCCTGAGATCCCTTCAGAGTTGAGATCCTATTCTACGAAGCTCTGAGTTACAGACTCTGCCCCAAGGAATTTTACATGTAATACTACAATCCTCTGAGAGGCTGGGCAGTGTCAGCAGCACCTTTCTGCAGTGGCAAGAATGAGAGAAGAACAAAAGACCACAGGGGAGACATCTTCCACCCCCACCTCCCTACTTGGTACCACAGCCCCTTGAAAAATACCCACGCTGCCCATCCATCAGTGCTCCCAAAGCCTGGACTCGGGCCAAAGTCTGAGGCTCCTCTCCAGCAACAGACATCGTATACCTTCTCCCCTTGCCCCTTCACACCCTCAACCCCCTTGAAGCAACTGCGGAGACCACAGGTCCTTCCTTGCCCACAGTGAGGTATCATAGAAGAATCTGCATAGAAGCGCCTACTGGTCCCATCACTCAGTGACAAGAGACTAATTCACACTGGACAGAAGTCAAGAACTGCACAGGACACTGGAGGGAGCCCTGGAGGACTCAGCAGTAACATCCAGAGCTGGACCTGAGCCTCTCTGAGCCTTAGTTTCCTCACCTACAGAAAGGTGGCACTAACACCACACCTCACCAGGCTGCTGTGAGGTTCCCATGTGGCGCCCGGCATGCAGGTACGCTCTCTACACACATATGGCTCTTGTTCCTGCTCAAATGTCCAGAGAGAGTAGCTGTAATGTTGTTCTTCCTGCACTGTGACCCAGCCCAAGTGACAGCTCCTCTCCTCAGTGAAGCCTTTTCTGACTCTCCCTGCCCCATCCTGAGGTAGAAACAACCGCTCCCACCTCCTCCTCCAGGGTCCCACTGGCTGTGCTGCCTTCCACTATTGCAGCTGTAGCAGCCTCTGCTGTAGGGGTGAGCTCTCTTAGCAGACCCCGAGCTCCTTCGGGCAGGAACTCAGCTGGGTTGAGCTTTATACCCTCAGCACAGAGACAGGGAAAAGAGACCTCAATCAGTGGTCAATTAGGGAGATGGTCTGCATCCCAGGAGGCTCTTGTCAGCCTCTGGCTCTGCCTGGTGGATGATCCAGGGGTTTTCTTCAAAGTCTTGGTAAAAGAGGTTTCTGGCTAGGAAGGCCCAGGAAGGTTATGAGTAGCCACCTCGTGGGCTCTGAAGCTCTGGGTCCTCTTGGCCAGGCTGGGTGCTGAGCTGCCTATCTCTGCTTGCATTCTGCTCCCCCAGCAGCAACAGACCTCAGGGATCCTGTGCTACCTGTGCCCAGAACCTCCAGACCCAGCATATTCTGGCTACTAGGAGGGCCTTCCCAAGCACCTCTCACAATGTGAGTCAGTGAAGAGGCTCAGGAACTGTTCAACTTCAAACATTTTATGCCTTCTCTCAGAGCAGAGAGGACAAAGTTCTGCCCATAGGAGCGGGGGCTCACATCAGGCTTGGGGGGCTTCAAGTTCACTCCTACTTCCACCATACTCCCTGCTCAGAGCTAGCAGGGAAGCAAGAGGAACGAGACAAAGCACTGTCCCAACACACACAGTGCTTGACCCGTCTGCTTCAATGTGGTTCCATAGTCATGACATTGTCGCAAATAGTAAATAAGGATTATTAAATATAAACATTGGAGAGGTTTTTTTTCCCAAGTCTGACCAATTCTCAAATTGTAACTAATTGAAATTCTATGGATTCTTCTAAAGAGCACTCCCAAATTCATCTAAAAAAATCCAGCGTGGGGTTAAAACTGCATTAGCTTATCAGGAAGTAACCCAAGAAGGTAGGAGCGTTTGGCGTTTGGGATAAAAGCAGGCTTCTTGTGCTTCAGGAGGACCTCCCTGATCAGGTCACATGCCTCTGATGGCTGCCATTTTTTACAGGATAGATCTAAGCCTCTATGTGACAGACAAGCCCACTTCTATGCTTTTGGCCTCACTTTCTGCCATGGTTTCCTCCCAGATCTGGGCCCTACATATACGCTTGCTCTCCTATCAAGCCACCTGCTGCTCCAAGAGAGCCCTGCGCCTCTGCACCTCTGCCTTGCAATGTCACTGCTGAGCACGTGGTCTCACCTGACAAAGCCCCACTCCTGTGTCAGGACCCTCAGCATGTCAGGTCCCCAGTACCTGCCAGGCACCACTCAACCCTAGGCTCAAAACTCCGAGCCCTTGGTTCTGCTCCCCGCCAACAAGATTCAGGCCTGAACACACTCCATCATGATTGCCTCAGCATCTGTCTCCCCTGGGGACTAAGCCCTTCCATCTTTGTGTCCCTGACACCCAGCACAATGTCTGGCTTGGGGGGCCTTTGAAAGTGTCTCCTGGAAAGATGAATAAGAATAGTCAGCTGGCTTGCCTATGGCCCCACAGGATTCAAGTACCTGTTCTGAACTGGCTGTGATGGGGCCAGTCACACTCAGAGCCGGGGCCTGCGGTGCAGAGTAGGGAGCAGGAGGTGGCGAGGAATAGGAACCAGCACTTGTCCTCTGCTGTGACTGGGACCTGGGCATGGTCGCGGCTGGATCCACTTCAGGGACGCTCTGGCACGACAACAACAAAGTCCTCTGTTTTGGGCTACCTGCACAGCTGGGCCTGGTACCTACCCCACCCCATGCGGCACTTCTCCAGAGCTGCCTGCAGAAGGCTCAAGGCTCTGCTCCACTGCTGCCCGGGTGAGGCTCACGGAGCCCCGTTAAGCCCAGGCTCTCCATCTGGGAAGTAGGGCTGCCATTGTCTCCTCCCTCTACTTACCTCTCAAGGAGTGTGTGGCAGACAATGAAAGCAACTCCAGCCGGGCGTGGTGGCTCATGCCAGTAATCCCAGCACTTTGGGAGGCTGAGGTGGGTGGATCACAAGGTCAAGAGTTCAAGACCAGCCTGACAAAAATGGTGAAACTCTCTGTCTCGACTAAAAATACAAAAATTAGCATAGTGGCACATGCCTGTAATCCCAGCTACTCAGGAGGCTGAGGCAGGAGAATCACTTGAACCCAGGAGGTGGAAGTTGCAGGGAGCCGAGATCGGGCTGCTGCACTCCAGCCTGGGCAACAGAGCAAGACTCCATCTCAAAAAAAAAAAAAAAAAAGAAAGAAAGAAAGCAACTCCAAAAGGCAGCACCAAGAGTGCTCTGTGAGCCCTCTGGTAATGGTTCCTACTGTGAAGACCACCTCAGGATGGAGTGAAGGGAGGGCGGTTATTCAGTTTTGCTAATCACAAATCTTTACTTGGTACCATAAGAACTACTTTTTCAGCCTTTACAAGGAGACTAATATAAATAGTAATTATGCAATTTACCAAATGTTTTCATAATTATAGGAACAACAACACTGCTCTCTGTCATTACTAGAAGAGTGAAACAGGTTATGTTGATTTCACAAAGCACAGTGCATGGTCTGGAGGGATCATGATGAGAACAGGCTCTGGAAAGGGCAGTCCCTCATGCTCGCCCTTTGGGCATCTCAGATGATCTCTTGCACATTAAGTCGTGTTCCTACAAGAGACATGCACAGGTGTGCTATTCTCAGAGATGGGCAATGGGGGCAGGCAAGGTGACGTGTACTGGGATGAAGTGCCTCTCCCAGACCCTGGCGCTTTCCTGGCTCTCCCCCAGGCTAGGAGCGAAGCTGATTCCCAGCCAGTAGAGGGACTGGCTTCCATGCGAAGCTATGAGTGGCATGACCTACATGCTTTTAACCCTGATGTGCTGGGCTGCCCCCTCCATGGTGCTCGAAGCTGCCCCCTCCATGGTGCTCAAAGCTGTTGGACTGCAAAAGCTTTGGTGGGATGCCCCTAAAAGGACCTTCCCAGGGCTTTGATCCTAAGGCTGGTGGAATGCAAGGATGTCTGGATTGATGCTGAATGCTCATAGCTCAAAATAAATTTTAGATCCATTTGACTGGGTACAATTGAAAAAAACAGAAAGCTCCTTTTCGCCCCAAGAGTGACGTCAAGCTCTCTGTATGCTCTGAGGTGCTATGGTGCTCTGAGGGACAACAGGATTCCCACGTCAGATTCTAGGGGCCTCTGAAAAGCAGGTGCTAATGACCCTCACAGGATGGACCCGCCTAAGTAGCCACTTCCATGAAAACTCAGAACTGATCCCTCTATTATATTCTTCCACAGACACTGCTGCCACTTAATCACCAATCAACCAGCTGTCTCACTCCTGCATGCCCCTTGTTATTAAAAAGGAATGCCCCCGAGCTTTAAGAAAGCATGATGACAAGCTGAATAATTCAAAGGCAGTAGCAGAAGGGTGGTTGTAGCAGCTTGGCTCACCCATTCTGCAGTAGGTCTTTCTAGAAAGCACCAGCTGGAAGCTTACCCGCTGTGGTGTGTGTATGGGAGACAGAGCATCCAAGTCTGCCATGGGAAATTCAACCCCTTTCCTCTTCAGCTCCTCGTATATGTGCACAACACCAGTGAGGTCAGGACTGCTTCGAAAGGCGTCAGCCCATGCCTGGGAGAATAGAAGGCCTGTTAGGAAGCATTTCTCAAGAGCTGCCGTGGTACCTGAAAATCCAAAGTGGCCCACGTCCTCTCCCTGAGACCAATGCTCTCCTACTTGCAAATGCAAATTGCACTGGCTCAACCTATTCTGTTCCTCTCCTCCTGCAACCGCTGCCACGACACAGCTGGCGAAACCCTGGCTTTCAGTGGTGCTGCTGAGCGTGAACAAAAACACAAAACTTAATTTAGCATGTATTTCCTTGGAGAAGAGACAGAGAAATAACACCTATGCACTGTGGTGCATCCTAAAAAGCAGGCATTTCCCTAATGGCAAGGAAATCAATTGCTGGGGCTGTTTAGCTGCAGGGAGTGGAAGGTGCAGCCTTGTCCCCTCAGTAGGATGCCTGCCCTCTGTGCAGGAACACCTCTGCCCTGAGAGCTTCTACTGGTGGAGTTGGGAACTGGCGACAAATAGAGCAGAAAGGAAAGGAGAAATTGATGTGTGACATGAAATAAAGGCTAACTACAGGTTTCCTCAGATCAGAGACAACTAATGCCGAGCTTGTCTAGCCTAGCTCTGTCTAGTGCTGCTGCCGGTAGGGGAGATTACTGTGGCTCAAGGGAAGAAGAGCCCATTGGGAGCCAGACCCAGGCCAGACTGGGGAGCTCACCCCAAGGGGTTCGACTTCCAGACCCAAGCTTCTTCCATGATGTCTGCGGCCGAAAATGTCGACACATGTGTGCCCAGTTGAAAAATCCAATGAAAAGCATGATCACTAGATTCCCTTCAGTGAAAACACACCACAGACAGGAAAGAACAAAAATTCAAGTAGATTATCATTTCTGTTGACTCGTGAAACTTAAAATTTTTTTAAAAAATCTGTTCTTTGGAAGTCTCAGACTGTATCAAAAAAAGAATATCCAAAGGGCTCCCTAGAAATGGCCCTTCCCATGCTGTCCATTCACCATACATACCCAGAGGAGGCAGAGCCTCCTGTGCCCATGACTCTGTTGCCAAGTCTGTCATTGTCACAGCATTTAACTGCCTCCTCACTCCAGCAATGAGTTACAACCAATCCCGAGGCAGCCACAGAAACTCTATCTCTAACCAACAGACCCATTAGAAGTTAAAAGGTCAGTTTCCAAAAAGTCTTCTTAATTATGACCGAGGTGTTTCACTTACAGAACAGTACTGTCAGCCTGGCTTTCCCTGACACACTTATTTAATTTGCATGCTCAGGGATTTAAAGCTACTGATCAGGACAGCCCCTCTTGGCCAATACTTCCTTCTGGATTCTGAGGAGGGCCAAAGAAGGTGCCTCATAGAGCACTGTCTGGAAGGCCCAGATGGAGAGTATGTTGCCCCCAGGGAGTGCCTCCAGCCCCGCCCCCACCAGCTGCCCTGGCTGCCTCCACCTGGTTCAAAATCCAGCTAAGTCCTGTGACTCCAACCTCAAAATGCCCCAGCATTTTAGTTTAGGGTGCTGACTTTAGGGCTTAAAAACAAGTTTCACAGCCCAGTGTGGGAGGCTGAGGAAAAAACGCATGGCAGTTCTTCCTGGTGTTACTTCATGCCTCTGTACATGGAGTACAGACAGCTCCAGGGACTGCTTTCAATTCATCTAGCTCTCTACCTAAGCCAAATTGGAGATAACAGGAATGAAGATGAAGGAACCATGGCTGTTCTCTCCAGTTGGAGGATACTTCTTGGGGTCCCCTTTCTAAGGCACTCTGCTTCCATGTTCATGGAGACAGAGTGGAGGGTGAGGGAAATGCATACCCACGTTGGGCCAATGAGATGCTCCTCCTTCCAGGAACTCAGCAGCACTAGGAGATGGGTTGTCCTCACAGGGTTGTCCTCTCTAACTCCAGGGCCATGTGCCAGCCCAGGACTGGAAGCAGAGACAGCCTGTCCTCTCCAGAAGGAACAGCTAGTGTGCTCAGAGGTGCAGATGTACAGGAGAGGATTTGGAAGGCCTTCTTGATCTTTTCTGTCCCTTCCCAGGCCTGGGTGACCTGGACTTCTGGCAGGCCCTGTCCTGTCATGACAAATTTTCTCTTTGCCTAGGCAAGCTAGAGTTGGCATCTGTTATTTGCAATCAAGTAGTCTTGGCTAATACGCCCACTTCCCACCTGCCACAATTCCAACCCCTGTCTGGAATGTCTGAGCAGACTGGGTGAGATGGCTGCTAACAGAGCAGATACTCATGACAGCAATCGCTATTGACTAGGATTCTGATGCCAACAGAGGAAAAAACATGGTGTGAGGGGCCTCTCCAGAAATGCAGCTCTGGGTGTCTCCCATCTCAGGGTGTCTCCCATTCATATGCGTAAATGTAGAGATGGGAGACACTTAATGCCATGTGTCCCTAGCATCTTCTTGGGACATGCCTCAAATAATAAGGCTCCTGTCTCCCGCTACACCAGGCCAGACACCCCCTGTTTTGGTGGGGGGACAGGGTCTTGCTCTGTCACCTAGGCTGGAGTGCAAGGGTAGTGAAATCTCAGCTCACCTCCACCTCCCAGGCTCAAGCAATCCTCCCACTTTAGCTTCCAAAGTAACTGGGACTATGGCCATGCGCCACCATGCCTGGCCAATTTTTGTATTTTTTGTAGAGATGAGGTTTCGCCATGTGGCCTAGGCTGGTCTTGAACTTCGGGACTCAAGGGATTTGCCAGCCTTGGCCTCCCAAAGTGCTGGGATTGCAGACATGAGCCAACTACACCCAGCCTAGACACCTTTTGAAGGCAGACACCAAGTCTCTCACCCTTGTCCAGAGAAGACAGTCAGTCAACATTTGTCAGGTTAAACTGAATTCAGTCCTCATGGTTACTAAGCATCCTTATTTTCCTACTTCAGAGAACAGAGGAAAGATGGCCACCTAGCCTGTTAACAGACTGAAGTGGCAGTGATAAAGGAGGGGTGCTGGAAGGCCGACCCAGCTGAGGATGCTCCCTAGGGGAAACGTAGCAACCCTTGGGAGGTCTGGCCACTCTTGGAGTCCTTAACCCGAAGCCTGGGAGCAGCAGAGGGAGTGGGGCAGGCTGCCTTCCCCTAAAGCTGCCTTTTTAGAAAGCAAATGATGCAGCGGTGTGGGCACACTCTGAGGGCTACACAGGAGCTAGCTGGTTAATGGCCAAGTGGCCAGCTCACGGGAAGCCTTCTTTTCCTGCCTGTGGCTACAAGATTAGGGTTTAGAAGATGCAGAGGAAGGTATAATGAGGCAAAAAAAAAAAAAATGAAAGAGATCAATTCAGATTGCCTGCATTTCTTTGGACTGTGTGCAAGACCCCAGACTAAAATCAGACACAAACATAAACCATAACCTATTCATTTCTGTATCGCTCAAAGTTTTGGCAAAGCTTTGAGTCATCAAATTTCATATCAATAAACCGCTGCTGATTTAAACGATGGGCTCTGGGATGTCTTTGGATAGAAGAGGGCTTCGGTCAGCTCCTGCTGATGCCCCAGACCAGACTTCCTACTCCCAGTGACAGGGTCCCTAGGGAGTTGCTGTCCACACAGAGTCTGGCCACAGCCCAGCTACCAGACTCTGATGCCTTCAAAGAATACAACACCTCCAGCTTCTCCTGCCCCCACTCCCATCCCCACCCCCATCAGCTCACTTTCTTCAGTGGAAAGAAAAACCTTCAGTGGAAAGAGAGTATTTTTAGACGATTGCTGGGGCATGGGGAGGGGGGCCGAGGAAGAATGACCACACTTAGGTGACTCTGCCAGGATGACACCATTTCTGCTCCTGAAAACAATTTCAAGAGAAAGGCTCAGGGATGATATATAGCGGGAGCATCCTTTTTGTCTTCTCGGTGAATGGGATTTAATGTGAATAAACAAAAAGGAATACAAGCCAAAAGACCAGCCAAGGCACGAGGCGAAAATGTAGGGGTGAAGCTGAAAGCTGCCGGAAGCAAGGCCTTTGGTACCCCTACAGGTATGGAGTGTCAGCAAGCTACTAACCAGGCTGCGCCACTCTCAATATGTCTTTCCTCCATCCTCCCAGGGAGACCGGCTCCATCCAGAAAGGCAGATCCTGTGGCGGGGGTAAGCTGACTGAGCCCTCGCACCTGTTGGGAAAAAGTCCCAGAACCACACGGCTGTGTCTGCCTTTTGGAGGGCTGAGGGGGATGGGGTGGCTACGGATGGCTAGAGGGCAGCCAGAAGACAGAAAGCCCCCATGCAGGAAGAGAAGGAGTGCAGTGGGGGAAGGAGGGGTAGGCATCAGCTGGATTCTCTTTGCAGTTGACCAGGGTGCTAGTGGCAGCAAATGTGCCACTGGGTAGGCCGACCATGCCTGCGATTGGCACTCTAAAAGGGAATCAGAGAGAAGGTGGGCTGGGGCAGGTGGATGAGCACGGACAAGCTCTATCACCTGTTTCCCTATAGGCACAGGGGACTTTGGAAAAGCTAGTGTGGAGCCCGACCTCCCCTTTCCCCTCAACCTGGCTGCAGCTCTGCTTCTACCATCCTCAGGGCAACCAAAAGGGCAGTGGGCTCTGGCCAGCAGCTGGTAATCAGAGCCACAGGTTCCACCTCTGCCAGGAGCCCCAACCATGCCTCATAGGCAGGAGGTATTAGGGATGCACATCTGCGTGGCTCCTTTACCTTGAAAGCTTTTCAAGTGCTAACACATTCGATCTACTTTTCCAGAATGGAAAGGTTAAGGCTGAACCCCACTCCACCCCCCAGCCACAAGCAGACAAAAGCCAGTTTAAGTCCTTCCTGGCTGGGCCCTTGTCCTCTGTCATCTACAAATCTTCATTTCCCCAGGTAAACTGCCAGCTCCCTAAGGGAAGCCTCAGGACTGACTCTGCCCCATTTCTCTGAAGAGGACCAAGAAGCATCCTGATAACCACGATAGTGACGAGGAGTCTGTTACTGCTCTGGCACCCCACACTTAGCTGAACCTTCTCTCAGCCTACCTGCACTGATATGAGAGCTGCTACCTTCTCACAGGTTGGCAAGGCGGCCAGTGACCTGTCTCCTCCAACCCCATTCTTGTCTCATGGTGGGAGCAGCAATTCCCAGGTGAATCGTCAGACTCTCTGGGGAAGCTTTAAGGTTTTTCTAAAGTATATTCACCATGCAAATAAAAGTACTTTCTTTCTCAAAGGGGTTAGAAAAAGGTTGACCCAATGCAATACTACTCCACGCTCTAATGAAGAAGACTGAAAACAGTGTGTGTGGGTGAGGACAAGAAGCAGCTAACCCTCTTGCGTGCTGGTGGGCAAGAACACTGAAGAGCCCAGTGGAACCTTCTCCCCACCACACAGCAACCACACATCTTAGTAAGATGTGGATACATGTGAAATGGCTAATATTTGACCATTTTTGACCAACAAAGATGGCACTTTCATATATTCAACTTAATATATTCCCAATAAAGTGGAATAAATGTGCTCTATAAAAGTCAAGTGCTAGATGCTCAGAGCAGCATTTTCATAGTAGCCCTAAACTGCAAACACCAAGTGCCCATCAACAGTGGGAGGGATATGGGCCAGGCGTGGTGGCTCATGTCTATAATCCCAGCACTTTGGGAGGCCAAGGTGGATCACAAGGTCAAAAGATCGAGACCATCCTGGTCAACAAGGTGAAACCCCGTCTCTACTAAAAATACAAAAATTAGCTGGGCATGGTGGTGCACGAGTGTAGTCCCAGCTACTCGGGAGGCTGAGGCAGGAGAATTGCTTGAACCCAGGAGGCAGAGGTTGCGGTGAGCCAAGATCGCGCCATTGTACTCCAGCCTGGGTAACAAGAGCAAAACTCCGTCTCAAAAAAAAAAAAAAAAAAAAAAAAAAAAACAGTGGGAGGGATAAACAAACCGCAGTGTATTCACACAACAGGACTCGGCACAGCAATGGCAACGAAAGACTAGAATCACAGGCAACAATGTGTGTGATACTCACAAACACAGCAGAGGCAACAGAGCACGATGGATGAAGTTCAGGAATAGAAAAGACTGGTCTATGCTGTGAGAGGTCAGACCAGTGGCCATCCGGAAGGTGGGAGGTTTGGGGTGTGGTCGTATTCTGTTTCCAGATGCAGGGGCTGCTTACATGTTCGGTTTGTGAAAATTTATCAAGTTACACATACTTTTATATGTGATTTCCTGTATATATATTATGATTCAATAAAAGGTTAAAAAAAAGAAGGGGCTAGGATCCTGTTTATTCTTTTGGTTCACGCTGTTACAGAAGCCAAGCCACCCATAGCTGAATGCTGCCTGCTGTCCTCTGCTGGGCAGCCGTTACCAAAGGTGAGAGCTCTTCCAGAACACTGCAGATCTGGAGAGAAAGAACACTCTCTAGCTGGGTAGCAATCCCCATCTAGGAGTAGTACCCTTACCTGAAGCCCATGTTTTTCCCAGCTGGACCAGGAAACTGTGCCCACCCAGGCGGAAGCTTGTGAGGCATCTTAAGGCCCTGTTCTGCTCAAGTCCCCATGGCCAGCACACACTGCTACTGCCAGGCCAGCAACGGGAGGCCTCAGAACATGGTGCTGGCCACTTCACAGCATGGGCTGATCTCATGGGCTCAGGGCTGAGAGAAGACAAGCAAGAACCCCAAGTTCCATTTTACAGATAGGGTGGTAGACGCCCACAGAAATTACTACACCTGTCTGAGGTTAGCAGCAGGATGGCTAAAAGCTAGGAGGAGCTGGAATGTGTGGAGGGGTGATCCTGATAGGAAATCTTGGAGGTGAGGGCAGGGTGGGCAGGGATGGGTAACCTCAGGGTAGAGGCGTGAGCCACAACCAGTGAAGAAGGCTCTGTTTGCCTTTAGCCACGGTCCCTACACAGTCAGCAGGAGCAGCACAGACCATGCCCCTTGCGACAGCTGTGCTTGCCATGGGGTGGGCTGGCCACTCTACTGGGCACAGGCAGGCCTTGGTGTCAGAAAGCTCTCCCACAGGACATGCTTTGTGAGAAGAGGCCACCATTTGCTTTCCTAACATGAATTCCTGGGGGTGTTGAGGTAGGGGAATACAGCCCCAGAAGGAAGGGCAGTGGTAGGGTGGGTGTAGGGGGGAAGGGAAAGTACATGCACGTGTGTGTGTGTGTGTGTGTGTGTGTGAGAGAGAGAGACACACACACACACGGATGTTGGGTAGGCAGAACGGGGGCCAGGGACAGCCCTAGGGGAAACATGGGAGGGCCACCCAGAGCTCCTCAGAATTAACTACATTCACTCATTCATTATAAAGAAATACTGATCACCCACTCTACACATTCCACTGCTCTAGACCCTGGGAACACCATGTTCCTGGAGTCTTAGGGAACGAAGAGTGAGGCAGACAAAAGAAATGTCAGCAAAGCCAGTCTTGAAGACCACAAAAAAGGATGATATGAGACAGGTAGTATGTGTGCTTAAAACCAGTCGGAGGCCTCCAGGCACATGTGAATGAGGAGGAGTTGCTGCTTTGAAAGCTGGGGAAGGACCTTTTGGGCAGAGGAAATTGAGCACAGGGAATGCAAAGAGGCTCCTCTCCAGCTGCACACCCGCCCCATCTGAGAGCCCGGCCTGCCCTGGCACACCATTTCCTGCATTCTCAGCTGCCTCCCTCTGCCTGGCTGCCTTCCTTTGCCCTTGCTGGACCCCCTTGCCCAGCCCTGGGTTGTTCTCTCCTCTTGGTTCCTGAGGCCCTTGTCTTGCCTCTGCCACGGCACTAATCACTCAGGCTGGAAGTGCCTGTTGACTTACGTACCTTCTGCCCTGCTACCAAGTGCTCTGTCTGAAACCCAGGTCTTCATACATCCCAGCTCAGACCCCTTCAGTGGCTTCCCACTGCGTACAGGATGCACGCCTGCAGCTCCTCAGCATGCATGGCCACCGGCCTCTGGGCATCCTTCTGGCCCCATCTCCTGCCTGCTCTCCCACCCCAAGCCCTCCCCCGAGCATTCTTTATTACACCCCCTCCCCCACATAATGGTCTTTATAACATGTCCACAAATTCCTTGCTCCTCCTCTCTTCAAGAGGTGAAGTTTATTTCCCTTACTCTTCAGGCTAGGGCTGGTGACTCCCTTCTAACATATAGAATATAACAGAAAAGATGGTATGTGACTTCTAAGACTAGGTCATCGAGACCAATCTTGATGTCCACATGGTGGTAAACTCAGGTCTCTTGCCAATAGTCAGCAAGGAACTGAGGCTTCCCCCCACCAGTCATGTGGGTGCACCATGTTGGAAGTGGAGCCTCCAGCTGTAGTCGAGCCTTCAGACAATGCAACCTCACAAGAGACTCCAAGCCAGAAGTGCCCAGCTAGCTGCTCCTGGATACCTGGCCCACAGAAACTATGAGATAATGAACATTTGCTATTTTAAGCTGCTGTGTTTTGAGGTAATTCATAACAGAGCGAGTGATAACAAATACAACCCAAATATGCCAATTGTCCTCTGATACGTGTGGGCCTTTGCACATGCTATTCTCCCTGCCTGTGACATCTCTCACACTGACTTTTCCACTAAGCTCCCCATTATTCTTCAGGGTCCAACAGAAATGTCCTCTCTTCAGTGAAACATCCCTTAACGCCATTCTTAGCCCCCCACCTTGCTCTGCCTGCCCCAGAGTTGGCACACAGCTCTAACATGGTTCTTCCTACTCCATGTTTCCTCAGAGGCCTGTTGAGACCACCTTACCTGCCTTTGCAGGCAGCAGAAGGCCGGCATCCAGAAAGCTTCAAGAAGGCTCTGTCAATTGGCTGGAGAGTCACCAATTAGAATTTCATTCCAGTGGGATGAGTATTTTTTTTAAGTATTTTGCATCAAATATTTAAAAGTAGAAGCCTCCATTTTTTTCCTCCAAATGGTGGAAGAGCATGAGGACTCATCAATAAGAAACTTCATCTTACTCTATCCCAATAAATTGGGCAAGGGATCCAACCTACCTGGATCAGAGTAAGCACTTTGTCCTGTACAATGGTGGGAGGGTTGTTCTTGGGAGAGATAATTTTGACCAGAACACTGTCGATGAAATCTCGGTTGGCCACAAGGATGTGGAAGCGGTGGCCACAGTTCTTCACACATGTCTCCAGCACCTGGTGGGGGGAGGGAAGGAGAGGGGTCACCCCAGTGGGAGCTGGAGAAGACACTGGGAACTGAGGAGGGCAGCTGAGTTTCCACCAGCCGCTCTGTCTTGCTCCTAGATCAGCTTTCTGACATGCCGCTTCCAGAGCCAAACCTGCATGGCACACGCATTCCCACACTCCATTCTCCAAGGATGACAGCAGCCCCTTACTGACTGAAGTCTCCTGTCCCTGCACAATAATCAGGCAATTAGTTGGTAATTGAGGCACCAGTTTTGCATGAGAAGGATGCTAGTGTTTTAATAGGATCAAAATGACTGAGCCGTCCCTGAAAATTAGCATTTTAACTCCTCTCTCTGGGCCTCTGGGTATGAGGCATTAGCCAATGGGACACGGGCTCTGTCACAAGAGGAGGCTGCTATGACAGCTTGAATTGCTTAGTGAGTTACTGGCCCTTATATGTGAGAAAGCAAATGCATACACACATCCCCCACTCAACCTTGCTTCTGCAACCAAAATTGGGAATGACAAAAGATTTTCCACTCTTGACAAACATTTTGTGGACCTCAGCTGCCAGGTGACTTTAAGGTCCATGTTTGATTCAGACTCTGGCTGCTCCTCCCTTGTCTGGGAAAACGAGTGCCACAAGCCTTAGCTGCTCAGAAAAGCCCAGCATACTGGTTCTAGCCAGAGGGTCAGTGAGGGTTCACATCTCAGCTCCACCACTTTCTCCCTGAATGGCCCAGGACATCTTTCTGAGCCTCAGCATCCACATCTGTGAAGCGGAGATAATGAGCTCTCCTTTGCAAGATTGTTGGAAAGATTAGCAAGAATACATTTAAAGCATAGGCTGGGCGTGGTGGCTCACGCCTGTAATCCCAGCACTTTGGGAGGCTGAGGCAGGCAGGTCACCTGAGGTCAGGAGTACAAGACCAGACTGACCAACCTGGCAAAACCCCGCCTCTACTAAAAATACAAAAACTAGCCAGGATTGATGGCATGCACCTATAGTCCGAGCTATTCTGGAGGCTGAGGCAGGAGAATTGCTTGAACCTGGGAGGCAGGGGTTGCAGAGAGCTGAGATTGTGCCATGGCACTCTAGCCCAGGTAACAGAACAAAACTCTGTCTTAAAAACATACATATGTACATACACACATACACACACACACACACATACATACATAATACACCTAGCAAAAAATCCTGCATAGGGGAGGTGCCCAATAACTGATGATCATGATTACATGATTACTATTCAGAAGGCTGCTGTACACACGAGGAAGGGGGTGGCCTCTTATTCTCCCATAGGACAGGTGTGTAGCCTCTTGGAGGTATCAACTGGGAGGAGCTCTCTGAACTTCCCAGCACGCACTCTGTAAACCAATCCATAGGACTGGGGCCCTTCCCATGCCACCAGCCCCCAGGCCACAGTCTACTAAGTGGAGAATGCTTCCTCAAAACCACATCACCAGCAACAGGGAACATTTCTGACTACCTTGGGTCATTCTCATTTGCCCAAACTAATCCAACCGCTGGTTGACTTCTGCAGCCATCCACAGAGCTGGGTTCATGCAACTGGGCTTTACCTGGACAAATCACAGCTGTAAAGAGAAGTCCATAACTGGAATATTGACTGAATGCCAGGCACTATGAGAGATCCTTCCATATCATATGTAATTTTATCCAATTCTCACAGCTAATTACTTCTCCTTAAATGGACCTTAATATCCCATGTTTTAGAGTTAAGAGGTTTAGAAGGTGAAGACATTGATCTGGGCACAAACTGTCAATCAGTGCCAGAAGTAGCACAGGAGCTGTGATCAGCCCTCTCTGGAGCCCCAGTCTACTCGCCCACCTCGAAGCCACAGGGCCAGCCCTCCCTCCCAGCTCTCCAGGCAGCCACATCAGCTGAGAGGACCTCAGATGACAGGCAACATGTGTTAGATTTCTTGTTCCCTCATTTGGTCCTGGAAATAACCCTGTAAGGTGGAAATCATCCCATTTTAGAGACGAGGAAGCTGAGGATCAGGGGTGCCATGTAACTTCACCTAGGAGGCCAAAGCTGGGCCTCCCCATGCCGGGCAGGTCTGCAGCTGGCCAGAATTGTAGGAGGCAACAGGTTCCTCTAGGCTTGCCAAGGAAGACTCTGGAGCTCAGCACCCCAGGGCCTCTGAGCAACCATAGATTTTACTGAGCCAAGGAGGCATTTTCCTTTCTGAGTCTGCTTGTGCCTGATTCTGGTAACTGGCATTCACTCTCTCACAGTGATCCATGGGGGCACTGAGATGAACCAGAGGGATTCTTTCTGCCCTCAAAGGCCTTATAGGAACCTTTCTCTCTAGGATTCTCTAAAATCTTTCTCCCAACTCAGGCAGTGGGCTGTTGGGGTCAGGACAGATGGCAAGAAGTATACTTTATTTCATGAGAAGCAGGTGGGAAAGGCAAGGCTGCTAGTGTGAGTGGGAAAGAGAATTGGAAAAAGCAGCATAGGTCTGAGGGGCAGGGCAGCCTGGGGCTCTACTCCACTCTGAGAGCAGCAGTGGGCAGTAACCGCTTCCTACCTTTAGGAAACACATGCTTAGCTTCTCCGGCACAGCAGTTCTCGAGGTCAGTATGTCCCAGCCTGGCCTTGGAAGTGTCCTGGACAGAGATGCATATGCCACAGAGCAGTCCCAAAGCCTATCTTAGCAGGAGGTACAGGATGTTCTCCTTGGGCTGCCAAGAGCTATTTAGGCCACCCTGCCAAACAGGACCCTAACAGATTTGTCCCTATGGGTTGGTTGAAAGGCATGAAACACACTGTGGCAATTTTCCAGAATGAAGCCAAAACCCACAGAGAAACCAAAAGGATCCTCTAAGCAATCAGAAATGATGTTTTAAGTCCACAAATGAAGACACAAGCAGAGAGGCCCTCGGGGCTTTTTACTAACTTATTTTGGGTAAACATTAACAAGCTTGGTGGGTACAGATAAGAAGTCAGGAAAGGGCTGCAAGAGACAGGAGGACTGAAAGTGACTAATAGAGTAAGTGAAGCCCTAACAGGAGACATGAGACCACACGAAGTGCACTAGGATGGGGCCTCGGGGTAGGGACGGCAGCTCTGCGTATTTCACAGGCCTCCCAAAGGCTGGGTTTGTAGTGAAGACCCGATCTGCAGGGAAGGTCAAACAGTGTCCATCGTGCCCTGCTAGAGGAAGGCAAATAAGCCCAGAGTTCACTTTGGAAAGATTTCCATCCAACACGATTACCATGAAGTTGGGTGTGTAAATAGAGAAATTTTAGATAGCAGTAGCATGCCCTGACATATATATCAGGGCTCATTCCCTGGTGATATGAGTTATAAAGCCATTCATTTTGGGCATCACTCCTGGTTTAGTCAATGCTGTGGCTCAAATTCTGAGAAAAAATTAAAATAAAAGCTTCAACTCTCTATTTCTTAACCAGTCTTTATTATTCAAATCCCAATTCCCTGGCAGAACTCTCTTAATAAGTTTTGGGGTTTCGCTTGGGCAAAAAATCCAAACAGTCTCTGTGCTTTAAAAGGAAACATGGCTGTTTTGGATAAATAACCTACTATTTCAAAGCCCCAGAGAAGTTGACCTGGTGACCTGTTACAGTTTCTATTTTAAGAACTTACTGTGGCCCAGATTTTGTCACATCTGAAAAACTGTTAGCTCTCAAGACAGAAATAACACCTGAAGTCATCTTTTAAAATTCTCTGACAGCTTTGGTAAGGGCAAAAATCTGGTCTGTTCCTTCCTGAAAAAAGTCACTTGGCTGACTTTTTCAAGAGTCTTTGTAGCTATTTTCAGTTTTTACCCCATGCAAAAGACCACTTTATGATGGCAATCCACAGCTTGGTACCTCACTAGCTGTGAAGGCTAGGTAAACCTCCAGACTTCTCTGAGCCTCAGTTTCCTCATCTGTATGAGGGGCATAGTGAAATATCTTTTGAAGGGTGGTTGTAAACATCTGCATTAATGTCCAAAAAGCTCAGCACTGTCCCAGGCCGGTACTCAACAGGTGGAAGTTACTTTTTTTTTTTTTTTGAGACGGAGTCTCCCTCTATTGCCAGGCTGGAGTACAATGGTATGATTTCGGCTCACTGCAGCCTCTGCCTCCCAGGTTCAGGCGATTCTCCTGCCTCAGCCTCCCAAGTAGCTGGGACTACAGCCTCCCAAGTAGCTGGGACTACGGCTAATTTTTTATATTTTTAGTAGAGACAGGGTTTCACCATATTGGCCAGGCTGGTTTCTAACTCCTGACCTCATGATCCACCCATCTCAGCCTCCTAAAGTGCTGGGATTACAAATGTGAGCCACTGCACCCGGTCAGCATTTTTATAAAGAGGAAACTGACATCTAGAGAAGGAGTTGGTCTCAGTCTCAGAGCAGGTTGCTGGCTGAAAAGGGACTTACTCCAGACCTTTAGCTCCTCTGCTCTGGGCTTTTGTACCTGACAGCACTACACACACCCTATCTTTTGCGGATATACATTCACCAAATTGAAGCTCATTCCCTGTTTCAGAGGACAGGAAAACCCAAATACCAGAAGGCTTTGCTGGATTCCAATGGCCCAGGCACCAAGCCATTCAGAGGTTGTGCTGAGTGGGCAGAAGGAAGGCCCTATGAGGGGGGCAAGGCCAGAAGCAAGGAGTTCCCCAGACACCTTCCCTCCCTAAGGAGAGTAGCACTCACGGTTAATGCCAGCATCACCTCTCTGTAGTTCCGGTTCCCGTTAAGCCGCTTCTTCAGGGCTCGAATGGCATCCTTTGGCCTGGAGAAAAGGACAGACATTTTAAGATACTTACAATCCTACTTGGGGATACGATCCTACAGATATGTGAACTAGCATATATGCAAAACTATTCGCTGGCTGCAGCATCTTCATAAATGGAAAAGACTAGAAAGAAACTGAATGCCCATCAACACAAAACAGGTTAAATTATATCAACACAATGGAATACTATGCAGCTGCAAAAAAGAATAAAGAAACTCTTGCACCAATATGGACCAAACTCAAAGACAAATGTGAGCCACTGCACCCGGTCAGCATTTTTATAAAGAGAGTGCACAGAGTTCTTTGCATAACAGTGTACAAAGTTTGCTATTAGTTGAGTTATAGAAGGAAAGCATACATAGCACACAAGCCAGCGTAGGGAAGAGAATCTCTAGAAGGAGCTATAACAACCTGGTAACTGTGGCTGTCCCTAAGGATGGGAACCAAAGGTGGAAGGGAGGTTTTTCACTGAACTGCCTTTCAGCAGACCTTTTGAATTCTGTATCACATGCAAGTATTATTTATTCAAAACCATAACTAACCCACTGGTGTGTGGGTACACTGAAGAGAGTTTTTCCAGAGAAACCATAAGAGAGACATAGAAGAGAGAGTGCCAGGTACTTGTGAGGCTTGGATGTCCAGCTCTTCCTGAATTCCATGGAACTCTTTTTCCCAGAGAAAGCTTAAGTGAGTCTCCTTAAAACAAGTTTTGTGTTTTTAGGTGACAGATCTGAGGTAGATCCCTAGAGAAAATCTCGTAGACTTATAGGCAGTACTCAATTCACAAATGGGCCACGTCCAAAAGTTGGAGTGAAGTTGCATGGAAGTTGGAGTGAGTTCTTCCTTAATTACTGTTGTACCTTAGAGTTAGAATCCTCAGCCAGCCCTCTAAGTATACATATTACAAGTAGGTCTTATGTCTAACATATTATTTAATTTATTCTAACTCAGGATTCAACAAAGCTGTGGGCCTAGAAGCTGCCCCTAGCACAAAGTCCCTGTGCTGACCCATCACCCTATGCTCTGGGGAGCCCTTAGTCTGGCTGCGGATCAGCCCTTTGCTATCACACATGGATTCCAGCCTTCCACTAATCTATGTGCCAATACACTGGTCTTTCCCAGCTTGAATGCTTGTAAGTCAGGGATCTCCTATTCCTACAGTTTTAAAACATTTATACTCTATTTACCAAATGAAAAGGCCCCTTCAAATGTATATGAGGAAGTTGAGGGAAAGAGTAGATACTCTGCTAATTAGTTTAATTTAAGAGAAAGTGGGCCAAGCATGGTGGCTCATGCCTGTAATCCCAGCACTTTGGGAGACCAAGGCAGGTGGATCGCTTGAGGTCATGAGTTCAAGACCAGCCTGGGTCACATGGTGAAACCCTGTCTCTACTAAAAATACAAAAAAAATTAACTGGGCACGGTGGTATGTGTTTGTAATCCCTGCTACTCTGGAGGCAGAGGTAAAAGAATCGCTTGAACCTGAGAAGTGGAAGTTGCAGTGAGCTGAGATCATGCCACTGCACTCCAGCCGGGTTGACAGAGTGAGATTCCATCTCAAAAAAAAAAAAAAAAGGTGAAAGAAGCAAGGCTTTGAAAGAACATTTTAAAACACCCTGAATCACCTGTTTCCCATTCCCAGCTTGACATACGGCTGCCTTGCAGGAATTCTTGGCCCCTGGGTCAAAGGGCAGATGAGACACAAGGCTCCATGGGGACTGGGCCCAAGGCCAAGTATGTCTGCAGTACAGCTGCCATTTCCAAAAGGGGATGCTGATTTCTGCAAATATGGGACTTAACCAGCTCTCTGCGTTGAGGGCTGTTTGTGGCCTGAGAGCTGATGAAATTCAGTGGCTACTGGCCAAGAGCATGGACTGATTTCCTCTCTCCAAGGCTCTGCCAAACCACTGCTGTCCCTGACCCAGAACCGCCACACCCTCAGTCCTGTCTCTCTTCTGTCCTCTTGAACTTCCATGGAACAGGAAAATAGGAAGAGCACCTGAGGGCTGTGATCACTTCTGGCTGGCAGAGCACCAGCACATTCAGGGCTCTCCTGGTGTGGGGGCCGCAGGGTGGGAAATCAGTAGGCTCCTGGGTGAGGTTTAAAATGGAAATTCATCCACAGGCTCTGGGAAGTACTGGCTGAAAGTGATGGGTGAGCACAAAAGCAAGTATTTATCTCTCTCCCTGGGGGAGAAGCTTCAGAGAGGAGGATCAAAGTCATGTCAAAGGAATCACAAAGTTTCAAGAAGCTGCAGCAGATTAGATAGGTGGAGTTGGAAACCAGGAGAAGAGAGAGAAGCGTGTGTCAAGAGCCAGATGGAGTAGAAAGAAAGGATCAGGAAGAATCAGACGCCTGAGTTAAGATGGCACCAAGCCCTAGCAGCTTTCAGGGAAAAGGTCAGTCTCCTCAGGCAGTGCTCACAGCCTCACGATCTGGCCTCTGGGCCATGATCAGGCTCCTCAAAGTCTCCCTGGACCCTAGACTTGCAAACACTCTTTCCTGATCCCCAGACAAGCTTCCTGTCATGCCTCCAGCCACAGCCTTTATATCTCTTGTCCTTCACCTTCAGAACTACTCTCTGGAAAAGCTTTCACCTCATCACTCCTAAGGAGGACACGGCTGCCCCTCTTTCATCACCCTGAACACCCCCTCTCCAGTTATTACCTTGCTCTATTGCATGTCATCAGTTCCTCCTCTGTGCCCTCTCCACCTTAGAAGGTAGAACGCAGACAAAGAGTCTGTGGCTGAGGAGGGTCCAGAGATGGCCATGAAAATGACCCAGGTCAGTGGGTCCTCATGAGAGCTGCACATCAGAGTCACCTGGAGTGCAATTGCCAAATCCACAAGCTGTGCCTTGATTGGGCAGGTCTGGGGTGAGACCTGGAAAACAGTCTAAAACAGTCCCAGTCCGAGCACTGTGGCTCAAGCCTACAATCCCAGCACCTTGGGAGGCCGAAGTGGGAGGATTACCTGAGGTCAAGAGTTTAAGACCAGCCTGGCCAACATGATGAAACCCCGTCTCTACTAAAAATACACAATTAGCCAGGCGTGGTGGTGCACACCTGTAATCCCAGCTACTTCCGAGGGTGAGGCAGGAGAATTGCTTGAGCCTGGAAAGTGGAGGTTGCAGTAAGCTGAGATGGCACCTTTGCACTCCAGCCTGGGTGACAAGAGCAAAACTCTGTCTCAAAAAAATAAAATAAATGAATAAAAAATAAACAAAAACAGTCCCAGGTAGGTTATTCAGTCAGCCACTCCTGGTTAATATCTGAGGGACTGTCACACAAGGCCTTAGGCACTAGCATTCCTCAGGCTGATGGTGACCTCAGCCCTGGACATTAGGGAAAGGCCAAGGAGAGGCCTCTGGGCAGCTTACCAATCTGCACCCACTAGGACCACAGCCTCCCATTGGTAAAGCACTGCACAAACACAAGACGTACAGGCAGCACTTCAGTGACTACAGCCAGGTGAGCCTGTGCCTGCATCCTGCATGCGCCTTTCCAAGCTGTGCTACACCTTTGGCAAGTGACCAAACTACTCGGCCTAAGTTTCCTTAACACTGAAACTGGCTGTTGCTACCATATAGAACTGTTGGGGGGGGGGGGTGCTGCTTGTGATGACGTATGGCATGGCTGGACACAGGGCCTGGCATGTGGCAAGTGCTCAGAGATGGCAGACAGGGTAAGGGCAGTGAATCCATAGAGATCATCACCAAGACTGGGCAGATAACTGACACCCAAGTGAATGATGACAGAAGTCATGAGCAATGAAAATATTTAAAGGGAAATAGTAAATCCATATATATAGTATGGATATGAAGGTACAGTTACATAACCAGATACTTCATATATATTTACTCCTTTAATCCTTATAACAACCCTATGAGATAGTACTATTGGCAATCCCATTTATAAATGAGGAAACGAGACACAGACACAGAGAGATGAAGTAGCTCACACAGGGTTGCACAGTAAGTGAGTGGTGACCTAGGACTGCTCCAGCCTGGGGTGTCCATTTCCTCCCCTTCATCCACCTGCCTCATCTGGCTGATACCCTGGCACCCTGTAAGACTCCAGTCTGGTGTCACCTTCTCCAAGAAGGTTTTGCTGCCAAAAGTCCCAAGGCTGGCCACTACCACTGCACTAGTCTCTATAGCTTCTCTCTCTCTTTCTCCCTCCCCACACCCAGCACTCATCATGCTGTATTATGCTTATGTTTATATGCCTGCATTCTTCATCAGACTAGGAGTGCCTTAGAGACTTCATTCCTTTATTCATTTATTTAACACATATTTATCAAGAGCTAATCACATGCATTGTGCTAGGTACTAGAAACGAAACGGTGAGCAAAACAGATGGAAATCCTCCTGGAGCTCACAGCCTCATAGGGGTTGCAGGGCCTGACAGACACTAATAACTGTCCCACAGATTTGTAAGTTTAAGCTGTGATGAGCATCAGTACAACACAGGTTATGAAATCATGTAACAGAGGACTTGTTCAATTCAGGAGGGAAGGGAGTTAGAAAAATGAGATTCAAACAGATCCAGTGAATGGTGGGATCTACTTAGAGAGGTGATGGGAACAGAAGGGACAGTAGGTCAGACACCCTTCAGGGAGGGCACAAAGGTGTAGGTGGGGCAACCTACTGTCAGTCCAACTAATAGGAGTTTCTCCCACTTAGGAAGAAACTTTTTTTTTTTGATATGGGGTCTCACTACATTTTCTAGGCTGGTCTCAAACCCCTGGCCTCAAGCAATCCTCCCACCTCAGTCTACTGAATAGCCGAGACTACAGGCATGAGCCAGTGCATCCAGGTAGGAAGATATTTTGAGACACCTCACAGCAGAGGCAAGGAGAGAACATTATCAGGAATCACTGAGGTGCTCTCGCTCAAAAAGGGAGCAACAGGAGCTTGGACCACTTGAAGAGCAGGATGTGTGTGACCAGCCTTCTGGGAGTTGAGGGTTTGAAAAAGAAGGCATTAGCCCCTTCAGAATGAGGAAGCTCCCGGGGTTCCTGGGCTTCCTGCCCTCGAACCATGGAGATGTTTGAGCAATTCACTGGAAAATAAGAGTTGCCAATATTTTTGTGTATTGCTCAAATTTGTGGAGAATTTCAAGCTGGGCCCAGAAATGTGGAAAATTCAAGGAGCTGAAAGATTAGCGGGATTGAAGAGCTCAAAGAGAAACTGTCGAGGGGTCACTGTCATGACCAGCCTCCTCTCTTCCCATCCTCCTCTCTTCCCATCTCCCTTCCACAGTCTTGTCCTCACCTGAACAGGTTATAATGTTTAATTATCTTGTTTATGGCCTGCCTCCTGACTCTAGACTGGCAGCTCCCCAAGGAGAAGGAGTCTGTCTTGTTCACTGCAGTGTCCTCAGTACTTATAATAGGGCCTGGCATAAAGTAGTTACTCAAGAAATATTTGTTGCAAAAAAGCAGGACCAAGCTCAAGGGGCTGGTCCCCAGTTTGCACGTGGCAAGGCTAGAGTGACAGTGCTGAGATGCTAGTCCAGGGATGCCTGAGTCCCAGCTGCCCTCCTTGCCACTCTGAAAACTGTTTAAGAGGGCATGCTTACAGTAAAATAAGTGTTCGTGGTATGGGCGTAGGGCTAGATACAGACCAGTTTGGAAGAAGTACAGAGTGCATCTATAAAGCAGAAGAAGATACAGGAAATAATAATAAGAATGCATCCAGCAGTGCAGAAATGCAGGAGGGGCAACGTGGGCTAAGTACATTCACGTCACTTTCCCACTCCTGGCTGTGTCTGCTCCATGCCCTGGACCTCCCTCCATGGACACTGTGGTGCTTTCTGACTCCTGGCAAACCAGGGCAGAGACAGGCTGTGAAGGAGTGGCAGAGGCCAGGGAGAGGGGGAGGGAAGAAGTGACATTTGGGCGCAGAGACTATTGGCCACTGGGAAGCAAGTAATCAAGCAGCTTCATTTCCACTTGTGATTAAAAGCAGGTGATTAACAGAGGTCTTCCCTGCTCTACCTCCAGCACTGCCACTGGGTAAGTGGGGGAGGGATGAAGACAAAAAGGACAGATAATTCAGAGTGTCAGCTTATTAATGCCAAAACAAACAGACTAAAAACAAAACAAAAAATGAAAACTGCCACTTTTAGGCCCTGACAAGCTTTGAGTGACCCCTAGAAGCTGAGAGAGGCTTCCCAGGAGAGCGGGGGCACACATACCCTTCCTCTGTCTCATTGATGATGTCACAGATCTCCATATTCAATGTCCAATCCTCACTTTGCAGGGAGCCATCTGTTGCCTTTTCTGTGAAATCAGAGAGAAAATGGGTTTACATTTCTCCTGGAATAAGTGAGCCTTGGCAAGAAATGGGAAGAGACCAGAACCACCACATTCTCCTCCCGAACAGATGGCTGAGCCAACACAGCCATTCTAGGGGTGCTGCTATCAAAAGAGAACATCTGAGGAGGTCCTGGCCTGAGGGCTGGTGTTATAACTAGGTTCTTCATTCACTAAACTCTAGACTGAAAAGCTCATGACAGGCCTAAGCCATCAAAAATCACCCCAAACATGAGGATGTTAGGTTTGTGAGCCTGTAGAGTCTGGAGCCAAACTACCTAGGTTCAAATACAGGCTCTGCTACTTACTAGTTGTATGATCTTGGGCAAATTATTTAACTTCTAGGTGCCAAAGCTAGTGAAAACAACAGTACTTACCTGATACATTTGTTATAAAAATTAAATGGGCTGATACACATGAAACACTTAGAACAGACCCTGGCACACAGTCAGTACTATACAGGTATTTGCTACTGGGATTATTAAAAATCAATTGCAGTATCACCTCACACCCATTAGGACAGCTACTATCAAAAAAATAGAAAATAACAAGTGTTGGCAAGGACACAGACAAATTGGAACCCTTTTACACTTTTGGTGGGACTGTAAGTACAGCTGCTGGGGAAAACAGTATGGTAGTTAAAACATAGAATTACCCTATGATCTAGCAATTCCACTTCTGAGTATATACCCAAAAGAATTAAAAGCAGGGCCCTGAGGAGATATTTACAGCCTCATGTTCATAGCAGCATTAGTCACAACAGCCAAAAGGTATAAACAGCCTGTGTTCATCAACTAATGAATGGATAAGCAAATTGGATACACATATAATGGAATATTATTCAGTCTTAAAAAGGAAGGAAATCCTATTGCATGCACAATATGGCTGAACCTTGAGGGCCTTGCACTCAGTGAAATAAGCCATTCTCAAAGACAAATACTAGATAATTCTTCTCATATGAGGTACATAGAGTAGTCAAATTTAGAGAGAGAAAGTAGAATGGTGGTTGCCAGAGGCTGTTGAAGGGGTGCAGGGGGAATGGGGAGTTATTATTTAATGAACACAGAATTTCAGTTTGGGGAAAATGAAAGAGTTATGGAGATGGATAGTGTTGATGGTTGCATGCAGTGTGAACGTACTTAATGCCGCTGAACTGTACACTTTAAAATGGTTAATATGGGCCAAGCGAGATGGCTCACACCTGTAATCTTAGAACTTTGAGAGGCTGAGGCAGGAGAGTTGCTGGAAGCCAGGATTCAAGAACAACCTGGGCAACAGAGCAAGACACTGTCTCTGCGAAATATTTAAAAATTAGCTGAGCATAGTGGCCTGCACATACGGTCCCAACTACTAATGAGGCAGAGGCGGGAAGACTGCTTAAGTCCAAGAGTTTGAGGCTGCAGTGAGATATGATTGCGCCACTGCATTCCCGCCTAGGTGACAGAGTAAGATCCTGTTTCATTTTTTTGGACAGGTTTGGTGGCTCACACCTGTAATCCCAGCAGTTTGGGAGGCTGAGACAGGCAGATCACAAGGACAGGAGATCGAGACCATCCTGGCTAACACTATGAAATCCTATGTCTATTAAAAACACAAAAAACTAGCTGGGCATGTGCCTGTAGTCCCAGCTACTTGGGAGGCTGAGGCAGGAGAATCCCTCGGACCCAGGAGGCGGAGATTGCGGTGAGCCAAGATCGCACCACTGCACTCCAATCTGAGTGACACAGAGAGACTCCGTCTCAAAAAAAAAATTGTTTTTAATGGTTAAAATAGTAAATTGAATGTTATGTGTATTTTAAAAACCACCATCAAAAAAGGCAGAAAAATTATACATAGGTCAATGGACTGTTGAGTTGGGGAGTAGCAGAGTGGGGATCAGAGATCATTTGGGTCTGTAACGTCCTTTGACAGGACACTTAGGGCCTGCAGAAGAAAAGGAAAAGGTACAGGAGCTCAGGATCATCAGTGGCAGAGCCAGGACTAGAACCAGGGTCACTTGACTCCCTTCCCCCTCTGGGCTGTGAGCTCCATGAGGGCAGGGACTAGGTCTGTCTTGCCTTCCTGTCTATGTCCCCAGTACCCAGCACTTGGCAGCAGTGCAATAGTTACACCAGATGAATGACTGTGTTAGCATCCCTTCCTCTAACCTGTGGATCTCAGCCCTGGTTGCACATGAGAACCACCTGGGGAGCTTCTAGAGCAAACCAATACCTGAGCCTCATGCCTCAGAGGTTCTACTTTGAATGGTATGGGGTAGGAATCAGGGATTATTATTATTATTATTTGATACAGAGTCTCGCACCATGGCATAGGCTGGAGTGCAATGGCGTGATATCGGCTCACTGCAACCTCAGCCTCCCAAGTAGCTGGGATTACAGGCATGTGCCACCATTCCTGGCTAATTTTTGTATTTTTGGTAGAGATAGGTTTCGGCATTATGGCCAGGCTGGTCTCTAACTCCTGAAGTCAGGTTATCCACCTCAGCCTCCCAAAGTGTTGGGATTATAGGCATGAGCCACCGCACCCAGCCCCAACATTCTTAATAATTGGAGAGGTAGATGATTTGGCTGTTTTCTTCTCCATTCTCACTAAAAGGATGTTGCTGAATGCAAAATGCTAAAACCAGCCCTCTTTTGCCTTCTGGTGTTAGCTGTTTCTGAAGTCACTATATTTAACATCAAAGTGTAGAAAGCGGCAGCCAAAAAGCCAAGCCACTGGATTGCGAGGCTCTTCTAAACAGGGCTGCCTTAGGTTTCAGAGAGCACAGGAGGGTGGGTGGGCAGATAATCATGCTCAGAGCCAGCACTATCACTGCTGTCAGCATCAAGGCTTCAGGGCATCCTGGCCTGGGTCCGACACCAGGCGAGAGAAAATGCCATGGCAACGGCATCAGGATGCTATGCTGCTCTCACACTGAAGGTTTAATGGGAGCTGCATCTGATTATCCGAGCTCAGGCTGCCCTGCCTTGTCCAGTCCAGCCCAACCTAGCCCGCCCTACCCAGCCTCTTGCCCAGCCCAGCCCTTGACCATTAGTATGTCACCAGAGAGGTCAGCACTTTACAATTATCCATCCAGAGGGTTGGCTGGTGGGAATGACTTGCCCCACTGCTTTCTAGAGCACCGTGTTTCTGCAGTTGCACCAGGTTTTATTTTAGGTTTTGACGATTTAGGTGACAAAATAAATGAGACTGAGCTTTGCTTTGCTGTGGCCTGGGGACAAGACTGAGTGACGAAGCCCACATTGAGTGGCCTTAGTTCTAGAGGCAATCAGATCCAGCTTTGCTCTTGATTTGCTGGAAATTCTTTTATGAAGAGAAAAAGCAGAACTGATTTGAGCTCCTTTCTCAGCCTTACTCCCCTCATCTTGTTTCAGCAGAGCTAAATACCCATGGTTGTGTTTGTGTGGCATTTTCTGCAAAATGAAAATAAAGAAGCATTCTTTTTGGGTTTGTTCTTTACAATCAAAATGAGTATATATCCTTTAGCTTGAAAACTCGAATCCCAGTAATTGAATAGAATGCACTGACCCTGAGGATAAGTTATCATGCCTTTGAACCCTTCCCCAGTATTATAAGAGGAAAGGAGAGGGTGAATATAAGGTTAATGGATTCTGCTGCTAAACCGAACTTGGAAATGAGGTTTCATTGATTTAATATTTCCTCTATTAAGCCTCCCAAGACTGTATCCTTTGTGGCCCCACCAAAGTGCAATCTCTGTACTTTCTTCTCCATGAGAGTGTGCCACAGCTTGAGTTTTGTGAAGGGGAGAGAAGACTACCCCCTGGCCAGCTGGCCTCTCCCCTTCCTGGCTCAAAAGAGTAGCAAGCCCAGGCCCTCAGGCAGAGCTGCTTCCATCAGGATGAGTCTCCTCCAGAGGAGGCTGCTGGGTTTATGGCTGCAGACATGCCCCTACTGTGTGTGACCCAGGTAGTGAGTTATTCTTCTGCGAGTGGACACCTTGAAGAGGAGGGGTGTTCAGAGACAGCTGCAGAAAGAGCAGGGGCAGAGGCAGGCACCATTTCATTGCTGCAGGCTTCCAGCACACCTGGGGCTCATCCTGCCTCTGGATAAGCCACAGGGTGACAGGGCACACTGCTGTCTCAGTGGCTACATCATGTTCTCCCCATTAACCTTCCTGGAGCCTCTGCCCTCAGTCTTTTCTTCTTTTAAACCAAACTGATGGTGCCTACCACCACCCCCATTCTTCCCAGCCCTGCCTGCCCTCCCTCAGGTGGCTCTGATTTCTCCCTGATAGGCCCAGGTGTGCTCCTTGCTGGCTTTATGACTTTTACTCTCTTTCCACATGCATGAAAAGGGCAGGGAAGGGATAGGGCATCTCTGGGGCCTATCTGGCTCTTAGCCATTGCTGACATGCATTCTCATCCCTTCCTCTCCTCCTCCACCTACCCCATCTGGTAGACAAGTAGAAATACTGCATCTGTACCTGCCAGCCTGATGCCGTCTGAAGACTAAATTTGCTTAAGATTTCTCCAAATCTCAAGAGCCTCCCAGCCCCTGACCAGTCCTCTGCCTGTGTATTGCATTCATCTGAAGTCAGATTCTCACCATCTGGGGATGGGGTTGCTTTCTCAGAGCAGTGGCTTGGCAGGGCACCTGGAAGCACCTGGGTGGTCAAAAGTCTTTGAGTTTTTGAGTGCCAAGTATGATGAATAAAGAGAAAAGGTTAGGGATATATCCTTTTTGGTTAAAAAATTTAAAAAGAGCAATAAATAAAACAATGAGGCTTTTTGATGCAGACAGAAGACGGTTGCACAAATGTTTTGAGCAACGGCTATATTTTTGGAGTCTGCTGTCACTGCTTGTAAAGTATAGCTTCTTTTGTTTGGATGTGTGAGTTCTAACTAGTATGTTACGTAAAAAACAAGTGTCACTTCACCATAGCTGCATCCAGTAAAACAAGGACACTTCCAGTTTGCACAAAGGTCTTCTACGTTATTATCCCAGTATCAGCAGAAGTGTGGGTTGTATTAAACTTTTGTTAAAATAGTGGTGAAGGTATCCTTTCATGAATTGAGAGTTAGGATGGGGTAGTTTCAGAATTCCTCCAAGTTATTAACTTCAGATCTAAACTCAGGCTTTGCTAGCAGGTGAGACTATATCATGCAAATGCCCAGGTTTTAGAGACAGAACTAAGATCAAACATTAGTACCAGCATTTCAACTGTGGGATCCTGGGTTTTGTTTTGCATTTCTCTAATGACTACTGATGTTGAGCATTTTTTCATGTGCTTTTTGGCCATTTGTAGATTTTCTTTGGAGACATATCTACTCAAACTTTTCTGCTCCCCCCTCTTTTTTTAAGAAACAGGATCTCACTTTATGACCTAGAATGGAGTGCAGTGGACCAATCACAGCATCAGAGCTCACTGCAACCTTAAAGTCCTGGTCTCAAGCAATCCTCCCACCTCAGCCTCCCAAGTAGCTGGGACTTCAGGCATGCACCACCACACCTAGCTAATTAAAAAAAAAAAAAAAAAAACTTATGTAGAGATGGGGGTCTTGCTATATTACCCAGGCTGGTCTTGAGCTCCTGGCCTCAAGTGATCTTGGCCTTGGTCCCCACAAAGTGCTAGGATTACAGGCATGAGCCACAATGCCTGCTCCCATTTTTAAACTATGTCGTGTTTTTTCTTTTGTCATTAAGTTGTAAGAGTTCCTTTTATATTTTGAACATTAATTCCTCCTATTTTATGGTTGTCTTTTCACTCTCTTGATAGTATCCTTTAATGCACAAAAGATTTAAATTTGGATTGTCGCATTTATCTATTTTTTTCTTTTATTGCCTGTGCTTTTGGTGTCATATCTGAGAAATCTTTGCTAAATTCAATGTCATGATTTCCCCTTTTCTTTTTTATTATTTTTTTCTTTTTTTTAAGACGAGGTTTTACCATGTTGGTCAGGGTGGTCTTGAACTCCTGACCTCAGGTGATCCGCCCGCCTTGGCCTCCAAAGTGCTTGGATTACAAGCGTGAGCCACCACGCCCGGCCATGATTTCCCCTTTTTAAGATTTTTATAGTTTTCCCTTCCCTCTTATGTTTAGGCCTTTGGTCTCTTTGGAGTTCATTTTTGCATATGGTAGAAGATAAGGGTCCAACTTCATTCTTTTGCATGTGGATATTCAGTTTTCCCAGCACCATTTGTTGAAAAGACTGTCCTTTCCCCTCTAAATAGTTTTGGCACCCTTCTTGAAAATCAATTGACCATATATGGGAGAGTTTATTTTTGAGTTCTCTATTTTATTCCATTGGTCCATATGTCTTTCCTTATTCCAATACCACATTGTTGTGATTACTGTAGTTTTGCAGTAAGTTTTGAAATCAGAAAGTGGGAGTCCTCCAACTTTGTTCTTTTTAAAGGTTGCTTGGGGCCAGGCGCAGTGGCTCACACCTGTAATTCCACCACTTTGGGAGGCCAAGGCAGGTGGATTACATAAGGTCAGGAGTTTGAGACCAGCCTGGTCAACACAGTGAAACCCTGTCTCTACTAAAAATACAAAAATTAGCTAGGTGTGGTGGTGCGTACCCGTTGTCCCAGCTGCTTGGGAGGCTGAAGCAGGAGAATGGCTTGAACCTGGGAGGCAGAAATTGCGATGAGCCAAAATCATGCCACAGCACTCCAGCTTGGGTGACAGTGTGAGACTCCATCTCAAAAAAATAAAAAGATAAATAATAAAGGTTGTTTGGCTATTTGGGGTCCCTTGAGATTTCATGTGAATTTTAGGATGGATTTTCTATTTCTGAAAAAAAATGCCATTGGTCTTTTTTTCTTTTTTCAGAGACAGGGTCTTGCTATGTTGCCTAAGCTGGACTCAAACTCCTGAGCTCAAGCAATCCTCCCACCTTAGCTTCCTGAGTAGCTGGGAATACATGGGCCAGCCACCATGCCCGGCTTCATTGCAACTTTTTTTTTTTGAGACAGAGTTTTGTTCTTGTTGCCCAGGCTAGAGTGCAATGGTGTAATCTTGGCTCACTGCAACCTCAACCTCCTGGGTTCAAGCAATTCTCCTGTCTCAGCCTCCCAAGTAGCTGGGATTACAGGCATGTGCCACCCCACCCAGCTCATTATTGAATTTTTGGCAGAGACAGGGTTTCTTCATGTTGGTCAGCCTCGGTCTCGAACTCCTGACCTCAGGTGATCCGCCTGCCTCAGCCTCCCATGTAGCTGAGATTACAGGCATGTGCCAACCCACCCAGCTCAATATTGTATTTTCGGTAGAGATGGGGTTTCTTCATGTTGGTCAGCCTGGGTCTCGAACTCCTGAACTCAGGTGATCCACCTGCCTCAGCCTCCCAAAGTGCTGGGATTACAGGGGTGAGCCATTGTACCCAGCTCATTGCAATTTTTATTGGGATTTCATTATATCTGTAGATCACTTTAGGTGGTATTGTCATCTTAAAAATATTAGTTTCCAGGCTGGGCGCAGTGGCTCACACCTGTAATCCCAGAACTTTGGGAGGCCAAGGCAGGTGGGTCATGAGGTCAGGTGTTCAAGACCAGCCTGGCTGACGTAGTGAAACCATATCTCTACTAAAAATACAAAAAATTAGCCAGATGTGGTGGCGGGTGCCTGTATCCCAGCTGCTTGGGTGGCTGAGGCAGGAGAATCACTTGAATCTGGGAGGTTCAAGCGATTCTTGAAAAAAATCCAAGCTGAGATTGCACCACTGCACTCCAGCCCAGGTGACAGTGTAAGACTCCATTTAAAAAAAAAAATTAGTTTTCTAGGTCAGGCATGGTAGCTCGTGCCTATAAATCCTATCGCTTTGGGAGGCTGAGATAGGAAGATTGCTTGAGCTCAGGAGTTTAAGAATAGCCTGGGCCACATAAGGAGACCCGGTATCTACAAAAAATTTCAAAATTAGCCAGGAGTGGTGGCTCATGTCTGTTGTTTCATCTACTCAGGAGGCTAAGGCAGGAGGATCACTTGAGCCCAGGAGATCAAGGCTGCAGTAAGCCATAATTGTGCTACTGCATTCCAACCTGGGCAACAGAGTGAGTCTGTCTTAAAAATAAATTGTCTTCTCATCTATGGACACAGGAGGTTTTTCCATATATTCGTGTCTTAATTTCCTTCAGCAATGTTTTATAGTTTTCAGTGCACCATTTTTTGCTACCTTGATTAATTCCTAGGTATTTTATTCTTTTAGATGCTATTGTAAATAGAATTGTTTTCTTTTCAAATTGTTCATTGTTAAAGTATATTAATAGAAACACACACTGATTTTTGAATGTTGTTTTTATATCCTGCAGCCTTGGTAAATTTATGTTATTCACTGTAGCCATTTTTTTGGTGGTATCTTTAAGGTTTTCTACAGGTAAAGTCATGTCATCAGGGAACAGAGATAATCTTACTTCTTCCTTTCCCATTTAGATGCCTTTTATTTCTTTTTCTTCCCTAACTGCTCTGGCTACAGTTTCCAATGCCATGTTGAATAGAAGAAAGCCAGCATCGTTGCACCTACATATACTTTTATAAAACACAGTCATACACCATGAGAGCAAACAAAGCTGAAGAGAAGATCCATTTGAGTCCTCATTCCACAGAAAAGTTGGGTATCTGCAAGAGGGTGAAAACAGGAGCCACATCAGGATCCCCAGGTCTTTGTAAGCCCTGAGAAAGTCACCTCAGGCTTCTGCAGTTTGGAAAGCCTTCTCTCCAGCTGATCTGCCCATCTTTAACTCCCATCCATCATCCTCTCCAGAGCCTTCTTTGCTACTGCCGACAAGAGAGGCCCTCTGATGGGCTCCAGCACCTGGTGGTACAGTCCATGCAAGGACTGAACTTTGAAAACAAATTCTAATGTTGTTCTGAGAGCTTTTTCAAATCTTACTGGCTTAATGAGCCATAAGTACCTTCTTGGTCTCCAACCTAAACTGGAAGCTGCTTGGAGGCAGGGTATCTTCATGCCAAGAAAGCCTGACTTTATGCTGATGAGGGCCCTTTAGAAGTAAAATGATGACTATAAACCCTTCTGAGTTTCCCCGGTGACAGGCACTGGGCAGTCTGGTGAGATGAGAGCTGGGTTCCCAGCTGTCCCCAGTACTCCCCCAATGCAGGAAAAATGTGCATCATAATGAAGTCCAGGAACAGGGGATGTGAACTCAGATTCTGGTGAGTCCTAGTTCTGCCAATTACTGTGTTAACTGCAGGCAATAACCTGACCTCTCTAAGCCTTTTGGACTGCTGTAAAATGCTGCAACAATAGCACTCTCTCGCACAGTGGCCGTTTGAGGAGACTAAATAATACAGAAAATACCTGACAGAGCCTCTAATACAGAGGACCTTTCCTTGCTGTTACTTCTATCCTTATTACAGCTCTTCTGAAAGGAGCTCTGCCAGCGCCCACCCCTCACACCCATTCCTGTGTCACCACTGCCACCTACAGGTAAACAGCCATCCACAAGTTACACCCTCCAGATTCAATACCCTGGGAGCTCTAGCTTTTTGGATTTCTGGGTTACTGAGCCAGGAAGACCTCCATGCTTCCATAAAAAAGCCCCCAGACTTGGCTTGCCCCACCTGCAGGGAAAAGGGGCAGCCATGCCACAATTTCCTTAAGAATCCAAATGTTAAAACTCCAAGAGGTCTTAGAGACCATCTAGTAAAAAGATTCCCCGTAAGTCCACATTTTCTGGACCCCAGGAAGTGGGACATGGGTGAGGAGGGGCCACTGTGTTGTTGCAAACTCCCTACGGGCAGTTTCCTGCCCTCAAAGCTATCACTGAACCACTGGTCTCAAGTCTTCAAGGAAATGGTTCTCATTCCTTTCACCAAAAAATGGAGAAACAGAAGGGAGAATGAAAACCTCTGTTTATTTGGTTTGAGCCAGGTTCTTGACAGATATGACCTCATTGAACCCTTCCATCCCATCCCCCCATCCCCCAGGCAGGTTCTCCTTCTCTAATAGGTAAAGAAAATGAAGTCTAGTGGGATGACTAGCCCCACAGTGTGCAGCAATACTGCCAACAACATGACCCAGATCTTCCTGGTAGGCCTGGTCTTGGACCCTGATCCATCCCCAGATAGAGTCACAGGGGCAAAGACGACCCTGGCCTCCACAATGGATGTCCAAAGTGTTGGATGCAGCCCACCCTCCTGGTCTTTAGGTGAAAGCTAAAGACTCTGGGCTAAGAAGTGTAAAAGAAAGTGCTGGTGAAAGTGTCAAATTAGATGTGGGATCACTTTATTCTCTTGTTCTTTTTTAAAATTAATACATCTTTTATTTTGGAATAACTTTAGATTTACTGAAAAGTTGCAAAGATAGAACAGAGTTCCCATTTGCCCTTCTTGCCATTTCCACTAATGTTCGCATCTTTTTTTTAATTTTTGAGACAGAGTCTTGCCCTGTCGCCTGGACCAGAGTGCAGTGGTGCGATCTCAACTCACTGCAATCTCCGCCTCCTGGGTTCAAACAATTTTCCTGCCTCAGCCTCCCAAGTAGCTGGGATTACAGGTGCCCAACACCACGCCCAGCTAATTTTTGTATTTTTGGTAGAGATGGGTGGGGTTTCACCATGTCAGCCAGGCTGGTCTCATACTACTGACCTCAAGTGATCCGCTCACCTCAGCCTCCCAAAGTGTTGGGATTACAAGTGTGAGCCACCATGCCCGGCCATTCACATCTTATATAACCATTGTACACAGGTCAAAACTAAAAAGTTAACACTGGTATAGTACTATTAACTGAACTCCAGCTGCTTTTTGGATTTCTCCAGTTTTTTACTAATGTCCTTTTTCTGCCCATGATCTAATCCAGAATACGACACTGCATTTTGTTTTCCTCTCTTTGAAACCTTCTGTTTTCTTTAAAGACCAACAAACTCACAAACTCCCCAACTTATTTTCCTGTCTGGAGAGCTCACTTCTAAAGGACAGCTCTGTGTGAGCCCCAATTCCACACCCTGGCCTCATTAGGGCACCACATCCTCCCACTCCCCAAACAAAGAAACCCTTCAGGCCAGCCAAACAACAGAGAAATCAGAAGCTTGTTAGCTACACAGGCCCAAGGCTGCTGACCCAAGTTCTTTTTTAACTGGAATTCCCTTGAGGGGGTCCACAGATTTAAAATGCATTTGGGGTATGCTCTCTAGAAGTAGAGCCATTGGTATTTGATGTATTCCATTCTTTGTACTTAATGGAATATCTTACATGTGAGTCAGTGTGTGAGGGTAGCTGGGGGAAGAGGCCAATTTAGGGCTGGGATGGAAATTGGCCACGGGGGTGGAGGGGCCTCTGCAGGAGCCAGTTATGCCCCAGAATGGTGCCAGGTTAGGGGAAGAGGGGGCTGCAGCCCACTTGTCCCAGCCTAGCAGGCTGTGCTCTAATGTCAGACAGGTGGGGTTGGCTGGGAGTATCAAAGGTCCTCTGGAATCTGGTGCTCAGGTTACAGCTTCTGCTTCAAGCAGAGCAGATAAGGGGTGCGGGGAGGGATCTACCTCTCCTGTCTTCCTCTTGGCCTCTTCATGCAGTCTGTTTGCTGCCAATTTCTTCTTCTCCAATGTGCCTCTCAGGGGCTGTTCCCCTTGCCCTTGTGCCCACCAGTCGCCACCAGTATTCTCAGAGAAGAGAGGAAGTGTGCCTGAGAATTGCGTCCTGTGCTGCACTGTCACCAGCCCTTTTTCAAGCTGCTCTTGATTACAGAGACATACCCCAAATATGTGAATGCCACTCCTTGGGAAGGATCATCTAAAGAATTCCCAGCTTGATTTAAAAACTTTAACTATGAGGCCTCTCCCTGCCAGGATTGGATGGAAAGAAGCAAGATGGAGCTCCTACCCTCAAAGTGCTCCCCAGGAGAGACCTGAGGACAGCCAGCCAGAACACAAGGCACAGGTCTGAGGCTGAACAGGGGAGCAGAGGGTACTGTGAAAACTAAAAAATAGGCCTGGTAAAATGGAAGAGCAGCAATTTGAAGAGAGGGGAGCATCACAGGCTGTGCAAATGGCCTCCTAGGGCCAGGGCGTTGGTGAAAGGGAGCGGTGAGAGGAAGCCAGCTCTGGAACGTCCTTTCATTTTCTCTGAGTCTGGGCTTTCCACAGGAGGCAACATGGGGCTTTTCAACAGAAGTGACAAGAATATTTATGTCTGAGACAGATCACTCTGGTAATAGCATGGGGGCTGTACTGGAGTGGAGAGACTGCAGGCAGGAAGCAGGGGGCAGGTTATCAAAACTGCTCAGTGAAAAAGGAGACAGGATAGCATGTTGGTCAAGGTCATGGCTTTGAATCTAGGGACTGGGGGTCAGTCTTGGCTCTCTGTGACCTGGGACATATTTCTCACACTCTCTGAATTTCATCCATAAAATGGGCAAAACAGTTGTACCTCCTCACAGAGTGTGGTAAGATCAAATAAGTTAGTGATATAAGACACGAAACAGGGAACCTGGAAGATAGTGAGGGCACAATAAATATAAACCACAATTCTTGACGTGTATTCTGTGGACTGGATCTCAGGAAAGACAGAATTCCAGCGGGGAAGCAGAAGGGGAGGGTGACTATCTCCAGTGCTTTTATTGCAGCCTCCAGGTAGAAGAGTGAAATGGCCACCTTAACTCCCTCCTGGAGTGAGCAGAGAGGACCATGACAAGGCTGTAGTGTGCTGGCCAGGCACCAACCAGCCAGTGAGGCCAACCCGGGACCTCAGGCATCACCAGAAGAAGGTGACAAAAAGGCCTCAAAGAGCGATTACAAAATTCCAAGCCAGGAGAAAGACTCCCAAAAGTTTCCCAGGGCTCATACCTGCTATGCTCATTAAAGCCACAGGGCTGGTCAGGCACAGGGGCTCATGCCTGCAATCCCAGCACTTTGGGAGGCTGAGGCGGGCAGATTGCCTGAGGTGAGGAGTTTAAGACCAGCCTGGCCAACATGGCAAAACCCCATCTCTACTAAAAATATAAAAAATTAGCTGGGTGTGGTGGTGGGTGCCTGTAATCCCAGCTGCTTGGAAGGCTGAGGCAGAGAGAATGGCTTGAACCTGGGCGAAGGTTGCAGTGACCACAGATCACGCCACTGCACTCCAGCCTGGGCAACAGAATGAGACTGTGACTCAAAAAAGCCACAGTGCTTTGACTAACTCCTGCAAAGAGCTGTTCTTCAGAACTAGGTACAGAGAAACTCCTTGCCACAGTCATAGCTGTAGCATTTACAGTATTCAAAGGCACTTCTGGGGAACAGTCAAAAGCCACCCATCAAAGGAGGACTCAAATATTGGCTGTTTTTCCCATCTACAGGCCTAGTTTTAGGAGGAATGGCAGGAATGTTTATAATAATAAAAAACACCCATGGAAAAACAATAAAATTAAACTTTAACACTTAACATGTATTTTTAAGCCTGAGCAACATAGGAAGACCCTGTCTCTACAAAAAGCAAACAAACAAACAAAAAAAACCACTTTTTAAAATTAGCTGGGTGCAGTGGTGACCTGTAGTCCCAGCTACTCTAGAACCTGAGGCAGGATTGCTTGAGCCTAGAAGGTCAAGGCTACAGTGAGTCATGATCGCACCACTGCACTCCAGCCTGGGCAACAGAGTGAGACCCCATCTCAAAAGAAAAAATGGTTAAAGTTGCCAATTTTATGTTATAGACATCTTTAAAATGGTAAAAAACAAAACAAAACAAAAGATACTCTGGAGGCTGAGGCAAGAGTATTACTTAAGCCCAGGAACCAGAGGTTGGGAGGCACTCCAGTCTGAGAGACAGAGCAAGAACTTGTGTCTACAAAAGAAAAAAAAGGTCGGCACATTGGCTCATGCCTGTAATCCCAGCACTTTGGGAGGCTGAGGGAAGCAGATCACAAGGTCAGGAGTTCGAGACCAGCCTGGCCAACATGGTGAAACCCCATCTCTATTAAAAAACCACAAAAATTAGCCAGGCATGGTGGCATGAGCCTATAATCCCAGCTACTCGGGAGGCTGAGGCAGGAGAATTGCTTGAACCTGAGAGGCAGAGATTGCAGTGAGCTGAGATCGTGCCACTGCACTCCGTGCACTCCATCCTAGGTGACAGAGCAAGACTCTGTCTCAAAAAAAAGAAAAAAGAAAAAAGAAAAAAAATAATAAAAAGACTACATATTGTATGATTCCATTTATATAAAATGTCCAGAAAAGGCAAATCTATAGAGACAGAAAATAGATTAGTGATTGACTAGGGTTGGAAGGGCTGGCAGAAATGAGGAGTGATTGCTAATGGGTATGGAATGATAAAAATGTTCTAAAATTGATTGTGGTAATGGTTGAACAACTCTGTGAATATAATCTTTTTTTAAAAAAACTCTGTGACTATACTAAAAACCATTGACTTGTACATTGTAAATGGGTGAATTGCATGGCATATGAATTATATCTCAATAAGGTTGTTGTAAAATGGGACAAAAGCCACCAGGAATGTGTTCAATGTAGTATTATTTAAAATCCTTGGGTGGCTGTGGTGGCTCAAGCCTGTAATCCCAGCACACTGGGAGGCCCAGGCAGAAGGAACACTTGACCCCAGATGTTCGAGAACAGCCTGAGCAACACAGATCTTGCCTCTACAAAAAATACAAAATTAGCCAGGCATGGTAGCACATGCCTGTAGACCCAGCCGCTCGGGAGGCTGAGTTGGGAGTATTGCTTCAGCTGAGCAAACCGTGATCACACCACTGCACTCCAGGCTGGGTGACAGAGTGAAACCCTGCCTCAAAAATAAAATAAAATTCTTAAGACTTCTCAAATATGAAACTTAAAAAGCGATGATTAAATATTATATAGCTATTGCTATAGTTTGGGTATTTGTCCCCACCCAAATCTCATGTTGAATTGTAATTCCCAATGCTGGAGGTGAGGCTTGGTGGGCAGATCCCTCATGCCCTGGTGCTGTCTTTGTGATAGTTCTCAAAATATCTGGTCATTTGAAAGTGTGTGGCACGTCCTCCTCCTCCCAGGCAGGAGGATCATTTGAGCCCAGGAGTTTGAGAGCAGCCTGAGCAACATAGATCTTGTCTCTACAAACAACAGTTCTTTGTGATAGTTCTCACCATATCTGGTCATTTAAAAGTGTGTGGCATCTCCTCCTCCACTCCCTTTCTGCGTTTCTTGTTCCTATTTTCACCATGTGAGGTGCCTGCTCTCCCTTCCCCTTCTGCCATGAGTAAAAGCTTCCTGAGGCCTCCCCAGAAGCAGCTGCCAGTACTATGCTTCCTATACAGCCAAATAAACCAGAAACCAAATAATCCTCTTTAAGAAATTACCTAGTCTCAGGTATTTCTTTATGGCAATACAAGGACAACCTAATACAGCCATTATAAGCAATAATTCTTAAAACCATATAGAAACATTTTGTAATGATGTAGGAAAAAAAAAACAAGACACAAAATTGCCTTTTTAAAAAAACCATGCATATTGATAATGCCTGGAAGAGATATGGGAAAAAGTGAAAATAATCAGTGTGTTGAAGTATTTGGCTTAAAAGTAAACTTCAAAAAATTTTTTCTGTTATTACTGTTATAAAAAGAAGGAAAGGGGCTGGGCACAGTGGTTCACACCTGTAATCCCAGCACTTTGGGAGGCCGAGGCTGTCAGATGACCTGAGGTTGGGAGTTCGAGACCAGCCTGACCAACATAGAGAAACCCCGTCGCTACTAAAAATACAGAATTAGATGGGTGTGGTGGTACATGCCTGTAATCCCAGCAACTTGGGAGGCTGAAGTAGGAGAATAGCTTGAACCTGGGAGGCAGAGGTTGCAATGAGCCGAGATAGCACCATTGCACTCTAGCCTGGGCAATAAAAGCGAAACTCTGTCTCCAAAAAGAGAAAAGAAAAAGGGAAAGAAGGAAAGGGGATATTATACTGCAAAAGACTAAGAAAGAAAGTGGCACACTAATAACCAAAACTAAAAGCCAGTTCTTTAATTCTTTCATCAAAAATAGCTAGGTATAGCCCAGGCACAGTGGCTCATGCCTGTAATCCCAGCACTTTGGCACACTGAGGTGGGAGGATCTCTTGAGCTCTGGAGTTTAAAGAGCAGCCTGGGCAACATAGTGAGACCTCACCACGTCTCTACCAAAAAAAAAAAAAAAATTAGCCAGATGTGGTGAAGCACAGCTGTAATCCCAGCTACTTGGGAGGCTGAGGTAGGAAGATCGCTTGAGCCCAGGAGATCGAGGCTGCAGTAAGCTATGATGGTACCACTGCACTCCAGCCTGGGTGACACAGTGAGACCCTGTCTCAAAAAAAAAAAAGCTAGGTATAGGCTACAGGTTAGTCATGGTATCTCATGCCCCTAATCCCAGCACTTTGGGAGGCCAAGGCAGGAAGACCACTGGAGTCCAGGAATTCAAGACCAGCCTGGGTAACATAGCAAGACCTTGTCTCTACCAAAAATTTAAAAATTAGCAGGGCTCAGCGGTGCATACCTATAGTCCCAGCTACTTGAGAGGTGGGAGGATCGCTTGATCACAGGATGTCCAGGCTGCAATGAGTTATGATCATACCACTGTATTCCAGCCTAGGGAACAGAGAAAGACCCTGTCCCTTAAAAAAAAAGCGGGGGTGGGCAGGATGGGGAAAGCGGAAAAAAAAAAAAGCCAGGTACAAGCCTAAGGCTGGCCTAAACACAAGTACGCCTTATTACTAAATATACAAACTAAGGATAAAAGCCTACTAACCCCAATATCTCTCAAAGGGCATTTTATTCTGACCAGGCCTCCCGGCTAACTCTCCCTTGTCCCAAAGGAGGTTACCCAGGATACCCAGCTAGTTAAGGAGGACCAAAGTGAGAGCCAGTCTGGACTGTCACAAGGGAAGACATGGACATAAATGTACACATGTGATTTTACTCCAAAGCCAAAGAACAGGGTTCTAGATCATATGGGAAATTACTCCTATTCATCAACACAGAAAAGTGAGGAATATCAACAGTGAGAACAAACAGGGAAGATTACATTTAAATATAACCATATTTGGACCTGGTGTGGTGGTGACGCCTGTACTCCCAGCAATTTTGGAGGCTGAGGTGGGTGGATTGCTTGAGCTCAGGAGTTCAAGACCAGCCAATATGGTAAAACCCCATCTTTACAAAGTATATAAAAATTAGCTGGGCCTGGTAGCACACATCTGTAATAGTTTGATTCTTGAGACACAAGAATCGTCTGAACCTAGAAGCAGAAGTTGCAGTGAGCGGGGATGACACCACTACCCTCCAGCCTGGGCAACAGAGCGGGACTCTGTCTCAAAAAATAAAAAAGAAAGAAAAAGAAATGTAACCATATGTAATATGAAGAAGAGACCCCCAACACAAGCCTGTATTCCTGCTTATACAATATTCAGGGCTACCAGACTTATCACACACAGGTTGTATAACTTATTAATGACAATGTGACTTTAAACAGTAGTTCTAACTGGGTCACCTTGAATAATATGAAACAAAGCTTGCCAAAGGAATACATGCAAATAAGATGATCAAAATCCAACAGGGAATAGGCATTTTCCTAGCTTTTTGGATTTTTACTGTAGAAAAATAAACATAGTATGTATCTAGTTTCTTTAGCACTGAAAAAACCAACAGCAAGATATTACATTCTTCAATGGGGGTGGAGTCCAAAGGGATAGGCCTGACATTATTTTCAGCACACTGCACCAAGTCAAGCTGGTATGTGGATAAAGTAGCACAGCTGGGTTTACCACGTGAGTAATGGGCAGAGAGAACCTACCACCCTGTGTGGTACAAACCACAAGGCCAGCTGCAGAGGCCTTGGAGAGAGGCTTCTCTTTATCCTTCATCTTTCCCTCCATCTCTTTCTGAGGCCAGGACCTACAGGCAGACCTTTCTTGATAAAGAACTCAACCTCAGCATGATCCATCAAGTGAAACCTTCCCTAAAGAACATGCTGGAGCAAATAAACATTTGGCCTCACAAGAATGGCCACAGAAAACAGTAGGAAATCTTAAACTTTCAGTTGGATGACTATTTTATGATATCAAGGTTATGATTAATTTATTTTAGATATGACAATAAGCTATTGGCTATACTTTCTTTCTTTTTTTTTTGAGACGGAGTTTCGCTCTTGTTACCCAGGCTGGAGTGCAATAGTGCAATCTCGGCTCACCGCAACCTCCGCCTCCTGGGTTCAGGCAATTCTCCTGCCTCAGCCTCCTGAGTAGCTGGGATTACAGGCATGTGCCACCATGCCCAGCTAATTTTTGTATTTTTAGTAGAGATGGGGTTTCACCATGTTCACCAGGATGGTCTCCATCTGTTGACCTCGTGATCCACCCGCCTCGGCCTCCCAAAGTGCTGGGATTACAGGCTTGGGCCACCACGCCCATCCTACTTTCTTTTTTATACTTCTTTTTTTCAAGACTTGGTCACCCAGGCGGGAATGCAGTGGCGCAATCTTGGCTTGCTGCAGCCTCAACCTCCCAGGATCAAGTGATCCTCCCATTTCAGCCTCCTGAGTCACTGGGACTACCGTCATGTGCTACCACACCTGGCTCATTTTTGTATTTGTGGTAGAGCCAAGATTTCACTATGTTACCCAGGGCTCCCAAAGTGTTGGGATTTCAGGCGTGAACCATCACACCCAGCCAGCTATACTTTTTAAAAAGATTCCTTATCTTTTAGAAATGCATACTTAGATATTCATAGATGAAATTATATGATGTCTGGGATTTACTGAAAAATAATCCAGGATAGTTTCTCTCCATCTCTTACACTTAGTGTGTGGGGCTATGGATAACCTAAAACTGCCATGAATTGATAACTGTAGGAGCTCGATGATGAGTATGTGGGGGTTCATTATAATAGTCTTTTTCCTTTTGTATATGTTTGAAATCTTCCATAACAACAGCAAAAAAAAAAAAAAAAAAAATCAGTAGGACAAGGCATAAAACCATTCATAACTTTGACCTGGCAATAGACCCCTAAGGAAATAAGTAAGGAGGAAGGGGAGAGCTGATACTGCAAAGATGCATAATTGAGAATAACACTGCTGCTCCCAACAAATGAGAAGATGGCTAAGAAATGAGGGTACATCAATAAGGCAGAAATGCTACGTGGCTTTTTAAAATAATAAATACTTCAGCCTAGTCGCTAAGTGGAAATCGGTATAGGAATGCTAAGTGGAAAACAGGCAGCATAAAATATTATGTGCATACTAATCACCACAAGGTAAAAATGCGTGCTCACATAATGGAAAGGGTCAAAAGAGAACACAGAAGGCGACATCCTCCCTTTAACACTCAGCTCGTTGCCTCCTCTCAGTGAGGGCCCCAGACGGCCGCCGTGTGAGCATGCACACACCACATGAATTAATTGCGCTCTTCTGGGATCTCACAGTCCTTACTTGCTGAGTCTCATCCTGCCCCTATTGCTTGTGATATAGTTCCTCATGGACCTGCCTTCCCTGATGGACCATAAATTCTACCAGCACACAGTAGGCATTCAATAATGTGTGTCAAACAGAATAGAACATAAATAGCTGCTGTCTGTGTCTCAGAATTTTTTTTTTAGAGCTATTTCCACCCACAGTAACCATTCAGCAAAGGCATTCCTCAGTATCAGAGAACAATGCTTCCATTTCTGATTTACAAAGTGCTTCTGCTACGTGGGTTTGTGAAGCCAGCAAGGCAAAATAAAATCAAGCAGACTTCCTGTCCAGATACTTGCTGGACCACACAGAAAAATCTCATTTTGTTTTGCAAGCTTGTCACAAGTCTCATTGCTATGGTTCCTAACACCAAGTCTCAAGATTCCCCAAGTACCGCTGTGAGAACGGGCCTTTCCTTGGCCACTTAAAAATGCTGCATGGCTGCTCTCTGTGGCTGGCACTATAGTGAAGGGTAAGAGCAAGAATGCAGCCAGGACTGTGGCTGCTCAGCAGCATCAGGCTGGGATATCAAGAACTGCCCATCTAGACAGAAGTGGGCAGCAGCACAGCCTGGGCCACGGTCCACTGAGTCTGAGTGTTTCTCCATCTCTTACACTTAGAGCTGCTTTGAGTAGCAGGCTTTGGGTGGGTGAGAGGGGTCAATAGGGATATTCAAGAATGTCAGGAAGAAATCCATAGATTGCCATTTTTCAGAGCAGTAGTTAACGTTTTGGATAAGATATTAAAGGAAGAATATATTCCCTTTGAAAACCTGATAAGACCTTTCCAGAGAATCACACAGACACACAATTCTGCACACACTTTCAAGAGATTATTCACCAATCCCTGGCCTCAGTCAGATACCACTTCTGCCCTAGAGTTTGAGCTGTGGCTATTTATATGAACACTTAGACAAGTTAAACACAACATGAATTTCCACAACAGCAAGGCAGCTGTGATGAGTGAGGTACTACAGAGAGTGAGTAACAGCTCTGTGTGGAGGGCTGTCTCTGTGTCTTCATGAAGACCACTAGCAGAGATAAGGAGCCCATGCCTGGGCACACAGAGGAAGGCAAGAGCACTATAGTTAAGAAACCCCATTCCAAAAACAAAACAAAAACACACTCCATTCTAGTTCTTCAGAAATGAGGCCGCCAAGCCTGAAGTCCTTAAGGCCATCAGACCATGAGACAGCCTCTTTTGTTGGACTGGAATGCTGACACTCAGTATGTAGAGTCATTTTGCTGAATGTTGCCTTAAACGTTCCAGAAAGTGGGGTATGGAGAATTACCAACATAGAAACTTTAGCCCATTCTCCTAAAACCAAAAAATTGGTCCAGATGGTCTTTGGAAATGACCAAATCAGAGACTCCTGCAAAAGTGGTAGAAAAGGGGGTCTGGGAATGTGTAGGACCTAACTTCAAACTTGGTAGGCACAAGGAGGACTGCAGAGACCCTCACGGTAGACACATACCTGGCAAGCCCCTCCTGACACTTGGGGTTCCTAAGTCTGAGTAATTCCACCTCTTGTCCAAGAGATAAAATACCCTTCCCAGCAGCCTCTTGCAACCAGCTCATCAATATGCCATGAAAATGCTTTGAAACAAGCTTTGGTCACATCACTCCCCTGTTCTAGCCCTTTAGCATCTTTACCTGTGATAGTGCAGGAAGGGTATTCCATCCATTTACTTCCAAAAGGAATTTACGGTAATTGTAAAAATAATTTATACCCAAGATTAATAAAACCAGAATACTGAAAACCAAATGGAATAAAAGAAGAAATGTTTTACCAAGAACCAGAGAGATAAGAAAGTCACTGCACCTAGACACTAATTAGGACCATGCTTCCTGGTGGCCTGGGCAAGAAGGGAAAGACTATGAGTTTCCATAGTCCTTACTTGATGATTAAAGGCAGAATAAAAGGCATTCCATTGGGAGGGGGATTTTTTTTTCTAACAGTAAATTTTGAGATTTACTGTAGTCACTTATATTAATGAATAGCATAATATGAAATGTCTTTAACAACAGTTTTATATAAAACATAAAATGTTCTTCTGTAACTCAGCCTGGTATTAACGACCCTTTACAATTTTTCCCAGTTACTTTTGCAGCCTCCTTTCCTACTTTGCCCCATCCCATTCCCACAAAGAACTACACATTCAATCAAACCAGATTCCTCTTTCCAAGAACACATCCCCCGCTTCTCGTTACCTATTTTTACTCACCCTATCCTCTTTAAATCCTGCCTCTTTTACAAATATTTTCCCCAATTCTCCAATCAAAAGAGGTCTCCTTCTACCACACATCTCATGCCCCTGTGCTGCCAAGCAAGGCAGAGCACTAGCAAGGCAAAGTCATCCATAAGTAGCAAGATCTTTGGAGTCAAGCCAATTGAGCTCAAACCGGATTCTGCTGCTTATAGGTTGTGTGATCCTAATCAAATAACTAAATGTTTCTGAGCCTCAGTTTCCACATCTAGAGAACAGAAACAGGACGTGGCACATAGGAGTCCCTGGGAGAACTGGTGCTTCCATTTCTGATTCACAAAGTGCCTCTGTTATGTAATAGAGACTTGAGTATCTGTCTTCTCTCCCCTTCCCACATACAAAAGGAGCTCCTTGAAAGGCAATACAATGAAGCATCTCCCAGAAGAGCTTACACAAAAGGGGACCTCAAAAATGGAGTTGCAGAGTTATCTAAAAGCCTGTTTGGAATTAGTTCAGAGATTCTGACATGCAGTAGCTTCATACCAGATCCAGGTCCAGAATAAAAAGCTCCTAGCTCGTGGGCCACACTTTATACACATGACACTGTTAGCCCCTTGAGGGTCTCAACACACTGACTTCCTATTTTACACAATAAAGATCCTCTTCCTTGTCAGCAAATCATTCTTATCATACAGGTCTCCAAATACCCGTGCAAATCACATTATCATAACCTGAGGATCTTCAGTTATGATCTCATCAAGGGGAGCTGGTGTGTGTTTAATTGTTATGAATGTATATCACTGACCAATGCCTTGATGAACTACAGATAAAATCTATCAGCCCCTTGATGGCTAATTTGGTATAATACGAACATTGTGAGTTCTAATAACTCACAGGAGACTATTCTAGTACTTACCAGCTATATGTCTTCCACATTCATAAAACAACCATAGTTACCTTACATGGGTGAGATGTTCTAGTAATTTTTAAGTGATTTAATCCTAGAAAAAGCTAATTTCAAAGAATTTTGTTTTGAAAGTAGAAGACCAAGAACTTATGAGCATGCTTTTTATTTTATTATTTTTATTATTTTATTTTTATTTTTATTTTTTTGTAGAGACAGAGTCTTGCTACTTTGCCCAGGCTGGTCTCAAACTCCTGGCCTCAAGCAATCCTCCTGCCTTTTCCTTCCAAAGTGCTGGGGGTACAGGCATGAGTTACTGCGCCCAGCCCTCTTGTTAACAAACATGCCAGAAAACATACGTCCCTTTGTTTCCTGGAGATAGATGCATTATGGTAATGCTGTCCTTGGACAGCAGTGTAAAACTATTTCACAAACAGTTGAATCTTCTGTTTTGGAAGTTCCCCTCAGAAGTAGCATAGCTGTGTTGTTGGGGGAAAGTAGACCTCTCTGGAGCAGGCACAGAATGTGCTGGGAATGTACTTTGGAACCAGACAGAACTAGATGCAAATCTTTCTTACTTTAAAATATTGCCTCAATGTTCTTATCTAGAAAATGGAGTTAATTACTATTAATAAATATGGAAATGATTCTCCCATTTTATTGTGCACCCAAATCATCTGACAGTTTGTTAAAAATATAGCTACATGAGTCCCATCCTCAAAGACTCAAAGATTCTGTTTCGGTGCATCTGATGTGGGGCCCAGAAATCTGTGGGGATTTAAATTATTTTTCATTTTTAATTGCACAATATGTAAATACATTTCCCCCTTGTAAAATATTAAAACATTACCTTATCAGTCATGATTGCATTCAGCTGCAAGCAATTAAAAAAAACTAACAGTCATTTAAACAGATGGTGATTATTTTTCTCGGGGAACAAGAAGAAATCTAGAAGCAGACAGTATAGAGCTGGAGCAGCCACTCAAGGATTCTACAAAGGACCCAGGAACTTTTCATCTTCCTACTCTACCATCCTTGGCCTGAGGTTCCATCCTTTCCATCCTTCCAACTGCAAGGCACCACTGCTCTACCTGGCACTCTGCAAAGCAGGCGGGAAGAACGTGTAAGAGCCAAAGGACTTTGCCATCTTATTTATGAAGAGGTGCTTTCCCCAGGAGCTCCTACCTCTTATTCATAGGCCAGAGCTGTGTCATACAGTCACCCTTAACTGCAAGGGAAACTGAGTAAGAGAATGTTTTAGCTGGGCATATAGGCACTCCAAACAAAATCAAGGCTCTGTCAGTAAAGAAGAAATGAGGAACAGGTATTGGGAGCCTATGGATCAGTGCCTACTGCAATTACAGATAAGGTTCATGTTCCCTTGGGTCCTCTTTCCCTTGACCCCCATCAACCCTGGCCTCAATGGCATTTCACCAAGTTCCCCAGGGGGTTCTGATGACCCCTAAGCATCATTTTGAGGACCACTACCACACTTACAGTACTTATGCAGAGGTCTAGATCTGGCGTTAAAGTGTTTAGCCTGACGGAGCCATAAAAATGGATATTTACTCTCATCCTCTTTCCTTCCCCTACAAGTCACCCAGAAAACCCACTCTTGTTTGTTATAACCACAGCTCAAGTTTGTCCGAAATGGCCTTGCTCAGCATCCAACACTGGGGTGTGAAAAATTATTGGCTTATTTTATAAATCAAATACATCTTTCAAAAGATGATGATCTGCCACCCCTGACAATATTTAAAGAATGTGACTTGGGGGGGCCGGGCTTGGTGGCTCATGTCTGTAATCCCAGCACTTTGGGAGGCCGAGGTGGAGGGATCACGAGGTCAAGAGATCAAGACCACCCTGGCCAACATGGTGAAACCCTGTCTCTACTATAAATAGAAAAAGTAGCTGGGTGTGGTGGCGTGAGCCTGTAGTCCTAGCTACCTGGGAGGCTGAAGCAGGAGAATTGCTTGAACCCGGGAGCGGGAAGTTGCAATAATTCGAGATCTTGCCACTTCATTCCAGCCTAGCAACACAGCAAGACTGTCTCAAAAAAAAAAAAAAAAATTGGGGATGACAGTATCATCCCACAAGGTGACTCACTGCCTGGGAAGGCTTGCCTCCAATCCATGGACACATTTGGATACTAGGTTGGGGAAAAAAAATCTGAGTAGGCAAGTGCACATCACACATTAATTGGGGGGTGGGGGAGAATCAAGATACAAACTAGTACATACAGGGTTTTTTTTTGAGACAGAGTTTCGCTCTTGTTACCCAGACTGGAGTGCAATGGTGTGATCTCGGCTCGCCGCAACCTCCGCCTCCTGGGTTCAGGCAATTCTCCTGCCTCAGCCTCCTTACAGTTTTATATTAAAAGTGTATACCTTGGCTGGGGGTGGTGGCTCAAGCCTGTAATCCCAGCACTTTGGGAGGCTGAGGCAGGTGGATCACGAGGTCAACAGATCGAGACCATCCTGGTCAACATGGTGAAACCCCACCCCTACTAAAAATACAAAAAACGTGGTGGCGCATGCCTGTAATCCCAGCTACTCAGGAGGCTGAGGCAGGAGAATTGCCTGAACCCAGGAGGCAGAGGTTGCAGTGAGCCGAGATCGCGCCATTGCACTCCAGCCTGGGTAACAAGAGCAAAACTCCATCTCAAAATAAATAAATAAATAAATTTTTAAAAATGCCCAAGACAGTTTATAGGAACACTAAAATATCTGAAAAATCACCAAAATGTTTACGAACAGTAAATAAACTAATTGTACTGTATTTACATAACCTCACAGTGTAGAGCAATAAATGTGGATAAAGCACAACTACAGGCAACAACAGAGATCAATTTCACAATGTAGAGTAAAATAAGATGACCAAGAATGAGAACTTATTGTTTTAATCTATTTATTTAAAGTTCAAAAACAGGCAAATCTTATTTATTGTATTAAAAATCAGGCCAAGTGTGGTAGCTCATGCCTGTGATCTCAGCACTTTGAGAGGCCGAGGCTGGCGGATCACCTGAAGTCAGGAGTTTGAGACCAGCCTGGCCAATATGGTGAAACCCCATCTCTACTAAAATAATACAAAAATTGGCTGGGCATAGTGGTGGGCACCTGTAATCCCAGCTAGTTGGGAGGCTGAGACAGGAGAATCACTTGAATCCGGGAGGTGGAGGTTGTAGTGAGCCAAGATCGTACCACTGCACTCCAGCCTGGGTGACAGGGCAAGACTCTGTCTCAAATAAAATAAAATAATTAAAAGCCAAGATATAAGTCCCTCTTGGGAATAGTGACTGAAGGGGAGAATTTAAAAAAGAGTGTCCAGGTTGTTCCCACTCTTCCATCACTGGGCCCTGGGTTCATAGTGTATGCATTTTGTAAAAATGTTTCAAGCTGTTTTTAATGATATATGTGTGTAAAATTAAAAACAAGATTTTTAATGATATATGTGTGTAAAATTAAAAAAAAGATTTCTCATTACTTAAAAAAAAAAAAGTGTATACCTGCTTGGGCATGGTAGCTCACACCTGCAATCCCAGCACTTTGGAACCCAGTGTGGGAGGATTACTTAAGCCCAGGAGTTCGAGACCAACTAGGCAATATAGTGAGACTTTGTCTCTAAAAAAAACATTGTTAAAATTAGCCAGATATGGTGGTGTGCTCATGTAGTCTCAGCTACTTGGGAGGCTGAGGTAGGAGTATCGCTTGAGCCCAGGGGGTCAAGGCTGCAGTGAGCTATGATCATGTCACTAAACTCCAGCCAGGGAGACAGAGTGAAACCCTGTCTGAAAAATAAAAGCCACACAAAAAAACAGTATATACCTAGGCAAAGGAACAAAGCCTGAAAGGCTAGCTCCTGATATGGTAACAATGGTAAAATCTTAGTAGTGAGAGTAATTATGTCTTACTGTTTTGTTTAGGGAGAACATTTCTAAAATCTTCTCCTAAAAATACATATTTATTTTATAACAAGATTTATGATTTTAAAAAAATGTGTCAATCTATACAGCCATCAGAAATAACAATATACTATAGCTCATCTTATCTGGCCTTTGGGTAAAATTAAAAGGCAAATAAGAATGGCAGCCAAAGTAAGGGCATGACTGTGTATGCAGAGCACGGTGACAAGGCCACTGCCTATAATGGTAGTGTTTTAACAATCTGAAACTGTTCAGATTTAACAGGGGAAAACACTTCAGAATGAAACACAGGCTCCAGGTTCCTGTGATTTCCTAATCGAGAAGCTGCAAAGAGAAATTCGGGTTCATTACTCAGCCACCGTGCTGCACTCAGCTGTCCTGCACATAGCAATTAGAGTGGAACTCAGGGCACCATGTGCACTGCATACAAAACCAGTCACCCTCTGGGAGGAACCAAAATGCACAAGATCCCACAGCATAGCAAGCAGCCAGCTATTAAGAAAAGTTTTTCCAATTGGTACATTTTTGGCAAACCCTTGCCTGCAATTTCTTCAGGAAGCCTCTGTGGCTATCAAACAAGCAAACTAATAAATACATTAATAGGCAAGATCTACAAGTTGGATGCTGTTAACTTTGGGGAGGCAGTTGAACTGTGAGTCAGGTCTAGGGAGGTGACTTCATACCAAAGGCTCTATTCTCTATACATCTTTCTACTCTAGCAAATGCTTATAATCTGTTGGCAAATAACAGCCTTAGCTGAGCTGCTTCTGAAACAAAGATGCCCCCAATTGCTAAGAACCCCTTGATTTAAATTGGGCTTGCTGAATTCTGAACCTCTTCCTCCAAATCTGAATGGCAGAAAAGTGACCTTCTCCACATCTCTTACTGCTCTTTCTGGTCAGTAGACCTTGAGCTTGCCAAGCTGTGCTTTCCAAGGTCCTGGTAACTGGGCCTGCTCTAGAAGGTAGCTTAGAGGACTGGCAAGAGCAGAAAATGGTGCACCTGGAAGCCTCAGCCCTGGTCCCAGGGACCCGGGGCAAGTTACCTCCTCCCTGGGTCTCTATGGGATCCAACGCAAAGCTAAATTATACACCTGACTGTGCCATCTCTAAAGTCCAATGATGATGCCATAATGCTCCAAGAGCCATCAAGATATAAGAAGCCAGGTCACAAGTGATGAAATTCAGTTGGCAAATCAACATAAAAATATTCAACCTTAGCAGGAATTACAGAAATGAAAATTTAAGTGAAATGCACTTCCACCTATCAATTTAGCAAATTCTGAGGAATGAGTCACACTGATTCACACTGGTGGAACCTGCCTTGTGTTACAGTTGGAACTGGTCTCCCAGAAGGGAGGTCTTCCCCTCCTGTCCCACCCAATCTATCCTCCACCCAGCAGCTACAGTGACCTTTCTGGAATGCAAACTTCATCATATCACTAGCCTGCTTATAGCCCCTTTGCTGTTAGGACAAAGTCTACATTCTGTGGCTTGCTCCTGCCCTGCCTTCCTCCGCAGCCCATCTCATTCCACCCTCCCATCGGCCTCTGGCATTAGCTCCCCCAAGTCTGTGTCCTTCAGCAGCTCTGGGAGTTCACACATTCTCTTCTCTCTGCCTGGATATCTAGGACAGTCTCTCCCCACCATCCTATCTGCTTCAACTCTTATTAACATTTAACACCTTCAGAATGTGGCCTAAAATCCTTCTTCCAGGAAGCTTTCCCCAACCCTGTTCCACACACTAGTACCCTTGCCCCAACCTGGGCCAGGTTAGGTGGGGTCTCCGTAAAGGCTAAGCATATATAAAGAGGTATACATTTTTTGGAGAATAAAAAATTTAAAAATAAGCATACCCTTTGAGATGGTAATTCTATTTAAAGCAATTTATTATACATAAATAATCTAAAATGCAGACAAAAACATAAACCCTAAGATGTTTATCACTGCATTAATTATAATAGCAAAGAAAAAAATAAAAGAAATAATCTAAATGTCCAACATTAGGGGAATGGTAAAGTGAAATGCAATGTATTCATCCACATAAGGGAATACGACGTAGTCATTTAATAATGATATTTATAAGCTGTTTTTTTAATTAAAAATGCTTATTCTATATTAAGTGGGAAAAAACAGGGCACAAAATTGTACTTACAGCATTATCTCTGTAAAGAGAAATGTTTTAATAATACAGGAAGAAAATATGCCAAAATGTTTATAGTAGTAACCTTTGTGTAGTAGAATAATGAATATTTTTCTCTACTTCTCTACATTTCTTCCTGCTTTCACATTTTCAGGGGAAAAAGGCTTTTTAAGAGCCTAAGTTCAACCTCTTTGATTCTTCTACATTGTTCTAAAGCTGACTCATACCATGAGAGCTCAGAGTTGAACTGGCCTCTTGCACCCAACAGCGCTGACCTCCCATGATCTTTTTACTTAGGGTCTCCTGACCCATAGCATGTTGTGACAAATGCCAGGGGAGCAGAGAGAAGGCTGGAGGCCATCTGTCCCTGCAGCCCCAAAGGATAAAGGACAGCAATCCCTGGCAAATTGTCCCTACTCCAGTGGTACACATTCCAGAGTTATCTGGCAGGCTATTCAACATGAGCTCTTCCTCCCACAAAAGTGATGATCATAAAAGCCTAATGAATTCCCTCCTCTGGTTTTGTAACAGGCATTCTACTATACTCCTATTCAAGGAACACTGACATTTTTATTTTTATCTTTGGTCAGAGTCAACCAATAAGAAAACGGTAGCCTGTGTGTCAATATCCGCCCCTGATGAATAACCAGCCATGATCAATGCCTCACACATGGTCCCATCACGCTCGGATTAGGGGAATTTCACAGGTAAGAATGGTGCGGGCCAAAGATCTGTAGCAAATGAGGGCTGGTGCATATCAACCAGATGAAACAAAGGTTCTTCCCTGCCTTTTTGTGTCACCAGTCGGGGAGGACCTTTCCCAGTGATTGAGGACCCCAAGTCATGCAGGCTCTGCATCACCCACTGGTATCATGGGCTCTCAGCTCAGGAGCAGCTTTCTAAGGCTGACAAACTGCTCAGCAATGACACACAGCCACATGCTACAGTCTCTTTTCCTGCAGGCTGTAGGAATGAGAAAGTGCAAGGATAAATGGCACTAAATAATGCAGAGGTGAACACCATTCACGCAAGAGCATAACAAAGGACATTTGAGAGAGCTGCACAGTGGAAGAGGGCACGTGGAAAGGTTAACACTCCACACTGAGCTCCAAATCATAGCTCTCAAGCTTAAAGACAGCTCCTGCATTGGTCTCCTTCATGTCTCACCAGTCCACCTGCATCTGACACTGCTTAATAGAGAATTACACTCTATTCCTGCCACTCACAGAAAGGTCTCCACTGATGTCCACACAAAGGCTTGGCTGGGATTTTGCCATAGCATGGCTCTGCTTTGGAGGGCTCTCTCCAGAACACACTGCCACTAAGAGCAGAGACCTCCCTCTGTGTTACTCCCTCACACCCAGCGTGGTGCGATGAGAAGACGAGAGGACCCAGGACTTGCAGGTAGAAATGAGAGGGAGGCAGAGTTAGATCAAATTAAGTAAGTCCTTTACATTTAACTGGAGAAGAGACCAGCATGCGATATGCTGCCTATGAGATGATGAGTTTTCCATTACTAGAGGTATACAAGTCTAGACCAGTAGCCACCTGGCAGGACATTCTAGAAGGGGCGCCTGCTGTGCTGAAGACCATGCCCTCAGCAACCCACAGAGCTCCTTCCTCCTCTTAGACTGTTGGTACCTTTGATTTCACTGTAGTGGCCTGAAGCTGTAACATAAGGCTGACAACAGTCCTGACCGGACTAGAATGTTCTATATAATAAAACTACCAGGAGAGGCACTACAGAGGATACTCCGGTATTTCACACCACTCAATCCTCCACTAGAGAATGGAGTGTTGGGGTGCTCTGGAAAAAGCCAATGAGACTCAAGATGGGCATGAGATTACAAATCTCTCCTGACTCCACTTCTACCTACATACTCTCAAATGCACAGGTATATATCCCAGCACGCAGATAGTCATAAACCAACATTATCTAACCTTTACTGACTTATAATGTCCTATGTGCCTTACCTCACTACTTTATTTCATCCTCACAGTGAGGCTAAGGTTGAAAGGGTTTTGTTTTTGTTTTGTAAACATTTTGTAAAGAAGAGGTCTTGCTAAAGTGACCGCCCGCCTCGGCCTCCTAAAGTACTGAGATTTTAGGCATTAGCTACCACACCCAGACTAGGTTGAAACTTTTAATTCTCACTTTCTACATACTGGGGAGGGCCCGCCCAGAGAAGCTAAATGACTTGCCCAGACACACACACAGCAAGCAATGGCATCTGGACTGGAATTCCATTCTGTCTGACTTCTGAACCCAAGTGTTTCACCAATGAGTTATAATGTAGTTACTCAGTAATAGGATGAAAAGGATAAAATGAAGAACCTTGGTATGCAGACAGCCTCTGATTAATTTGTTTCTACCCAATACTGAAGTATCTTCCATCTGAACTAAACTTTTGCAAAGAGAGGCCAGCCCTCTGGTGTGACTTTCCCTCCCGAGCAGTGCTGTTGAGACTAATATCAGGCAAAAAGTTGACAGCTGGCTTTTAGAGTTGACAGAACCTTAACTTTCAGCTGGTGGAGGCCTCCCAGATGGGCTGGGCCCAGCCACTGCCCACAGTCACCTCTCTGTACTTGTGGCAGGACTTAGCAGATCCTATTCAAACAGTCTTAAAAAATATATGACATTATGAGACAACTAGAAATTTTGAACACTAACTGGATACATGATAGGTAATTACAGTTCATTTTTAAAAGTACAATCACAGTATTATGATTGTTTTTAAAAAGAGTCATCTTCTTTTAGAGATACATACTGAAATACATGCTGAAATAATATGATTTGGGGGACTTACTTCAAACTATGGGCAGGGTAAAGGAATGGGTATGCATATTGACAAAATCTAATAGGTCATGAGTTGATAACTGTTGAAGTTCTATAAAGGGTTTGTAGAAATTCATCATAGTATTTTATTTTTGCATATGTTTAAAACTTTCTATAACACAAAGTTTAAAAAGTAAATTTGAAGATAAAATTGAAAAATTCAATATTCTCAGGGAAAAGGCAGGGATTATAAATATAATGAAAGTGTAAGTAAAAGAGAGATTCAAACTCAATAAACACATTTGTTGAGTGCCCATTATACACTAGGCTCTGTAGTAGCCTCTATGTCCTCATCTATAAAATGGGAGTGTTAAGAATTCTGCTTTGGGTTGGAGGCAGTGGTTCACGCCTGTAATCCCAGCACTTTGGGACACAGGTGGGCGGATCACTTGAGGTCAGGAGTTCGAGACCAGCATGGCCAACATGGTGAAACCACATCTCTACTAAAAATGCAAAAATTAGCCATGTGTGGTGGCATGCATCTATAATCCCAGCTACTTGAGAGGCTAAGGCATGGGAATCACTTGAACCTTGGAGGTAGAGGTTGCAATGAACCAAGATTGCATCACTGTACTCCAGCCTGGTCAATAGCGTGAGACTCAGTCTTAAAAAAAAGAATTCTGGGCTGGGCACCGTGGCTCACGCCTATAATCCCAGCACTTTGGGAGGCTGAGGCGGGCGGATCACAAGGTCAAGAGATCGAGCCCATCCTGGTCAACAAGGTGAAACACTGCCTCTACTAAAAACACAAAAATTAGCTGGGCATGGTGGCACACGCCTGTAGTCCCAGCTACTCAGGAGGCTGAGGCAGGAGAATTGCTTGAACCCAGGAGGCGGAGGTTGCGGTAAGCCGAGATAGTGCCATTGCACTCCAGCCTGGGTAACAAGAGCTAAACTCCATCTCAAAAAAAAAGAATTCTGCTTTATAGGATTGTTACTCAGATGAGATGAGCTTATACATGTCAAGCACTGATAAGAGTAGCTGGCACATAGCAAGAGTAATCAATAAATGGTAGCTTTATACAATCCTATGCAATAAATGTGATTAGAATAATTTTATAGATGAGGAAGATGAGGCTTAGAAAAGTCTGAGAATTTGTCCAAAAAATCATGCTGCCACTATGAGGGAGAATTTGAATTTCAGAATCAGCACTTCCCTCACCCTACTCAGGGATGGACTCTGTCATGCCATAGCCAGAAGAGAGTCCTGTGTCTGCAGAGCATGGAGAAGGCAGGCTTTCAGGGAAGAAATGAGTTGTGACTCCTGAACAAAGAGCAGGAATAAGGTAAGCCTGAAAGAATGAAGGAAGAAAAGCACTCAAGAACCTCAGAAATGCCATTCTGATGAAGTTCAAGGCAAATTCTTTTCCTAATTAAAGACCAGTCTCCATAGCTGTCATTGGGGTGACCTCACTAATTCAAATAAATAGCCACAGGGTTTCAGAGGGAACAGTTTTAACTCTCCTTTCCATAATAAGGATTCTGGATTATAGCCCAAAGCTTTAGCTAGTTAAGTGTGTGGGTCAGTCTCATAAATTGTTTTCTTGGCTGGATCCCAAGAAAGCCAGACTGTCATTCGAGCAATGAGGTGATTGGTTTTGCATTCCTACTCAAAAAGGAGGCTTCTCTACGACGCTTGCAAATCATACTTGTAATATCTGTACTACTGGGATTCTCAGTCTTCTGCTAAAATCTGTTCTAGTGTTTTCTTTTCAAGATGGCTGACCAGAGACAGCACCCCAGAACACATCCACTGGAGATCATTTCTCCAGTGAACAGATGGAAGGGTCATCTCAGTAGATAAGCCGTCTACGTTTGCTAACTCCCCCTTCTCTGAGCACGTTGGGGAGAGGCTACTGGCCCCCTGAACAGACCTGCTACTAAACAGACCTGTTCCAACTCGAAATTCTGTTCCTTACATGATGGCTAGGGCACTACTGCTGAGCAATTCCAGAGGGCTTTGCAAGATTGCAGGAAGAGGGCTGGTCAGAGTCCAAGGATGGCACTTGTGTCCTGGCTTTGTCCTCGGATGACTATGGATGACTCCCTTATCTGCTTGGCTTCCCTGTTTAAGAGCTTGGTTTTAAACAAGCTGAAACTTTACGCTAGCAGGAAAACAAAACGTGAAAAATCTAGACAAAAAGCTGAGAATCATCATTACGCTGACTCCCCTTAAGCCAGAACTAGATCAGATCTGTTAGAATAGGGATTCCAAGGCACAAGGAGATATCCATGGGCAGTCTAGGCCTTCCCTGTGGGTCCCTCACTTGCTGTCCCTAAAGGCAGTGTGGAACAGTGGAACTAGCCAGGCAGTGAGTTGGTCAGGCCTGGGTTTGATTTCTGACTCTGCCACATTATCTTCCAATTTTCTATTCTTAGCAATTTTATAGCAGAAATGGACAAATAAGCCCTGTCCATGCCTCACATGCTGACTGAAAAACAAAAATCCATAGATAACCTATGAACCTCATTTTGCCTTAAAGAGTTTTAGCCTCTGAGCCAGGAACAGTGGCATGCACCTATAGTCCCTGTTACTAGGGAGGAAAGGTAGGAGGCTCCCTTGAGGCCAGGAGTTCAAGTCCAACTTGGACAATCTAGCAAGACCCTGTCATTAAAAAAACAAAATCTCAGCCTCTTTCCCACAAAAACGTAGCACAAAAGGGCTGATGTGAGTGAACTTTTTATTTGAATGTTCTGTTCTCTCTACTTCTCTCCATTCCAGGGGCTTATGAGCACTAATAGCTCCTAAAATGAGAGGCAGGAGATATGGACAAAAGAGTCTAACAAAATTTTGTAATCCAATTCACTAGCTTATAAAAAAAACTGCGCTAGCTGAAAACAGTAGACAAAAGTAAGGACCAGATGACCCTGATCTGTCTGACCCAAGATCAGCATGTTCTTTTTCACAAGGCCACATTGCAAGGTTCTATTAATAGATAGCAGTAATAAGGATGGGGGCCTTGGGGTCAGGCAGACCTGGGCTCAAACTCCTGGCTCTGTAATTTATTAGCCCCAAGATCTCAGGCAAGTTCATTAATCCCGGCTTTAACTCTCAGTCATATCATATGTAAAATTGGGATAAAAACTATATATTTTGCAGGATTGGTCTAATAACCAGAAATCATATATATTTAAAGGACATTTATAATACTAGCTACTATGTATTAAGAGCTTATTATGGGCTGGGCGCGGTGGCTCATGCCTGTAATCCCAGCACTTTGGGAGGCCAAGGCGGGAGGATCACGAGGTTAAGAGATCGAGCCCATCCTAGTCAACATGGTGAAACACCGTCTCTACTAAAAATACAAAAATTAGCTGGGCACGGTGGCATGCACCTGTAGTCCCAGCTACTTGGGAAGCTGAGGCAGGAGAATTGCTTCAACCTGTGAGGCAGAGGATGCAGTGAGCCGAGATCGCGCCACTGCACTCCAGCCTGGCGACAGAGTGAGACTCCATCTCAAAAAAAAAAAAAAAAAGAGCTTATGATGGGCTGATATGTATGCTGTCTCTTTTAAATCTCAAAACAACCCTATGAGGGATCTATTATGTCCCCCATTTAAAAAAATGAGACTATTTAGTAGGCTCAGACTAAATGATTTACCCCAAAGATAACAGTGTTGTAAGTGTTGGGATGAGAATGTGACTTGGGTTTGTCTGCTCCAAAGACTGTGTTCTTAAGGTCATTACCATGACACTAAGCAGCCACATCAGCACAGCAGTTAGCATAGAAAAGGAAGCAGATTTCCAGCAAAGGCTTTCACCAGCTTTACTCATGACAGCCCTGGGATGGGTCATGACCATTCCATTTCACAGATGAGAACCTGGGGCAAACCTTAGAGGTAAACAAAAAGCCATTATCTTTTAGAGCCCTTTATCTATTTAAGTATTTATGGATAAAGTAATATGATGTCTGGAATAGGCTTCAAAATAATGCAGAGTAGGAGGAGAGGGTGATTAGATGAAATAAAATTGGATTGGCCAGATGCTGAGAAGCTGAGCCATGGGTACAAAGAGGTTCATTACACTGATCTCCCAATTCATATCTATGCTTCAAATTTTCTATGATAAGAAGATACAAAACAAAAACAACAAATACCTCATCTCCTGGAGAAAGTATAAGGCAGATGCAAGTCTCAACTGGGGTATGTTCTGTCCCCAAATTCTGAGTCCTCTCTAATCTACCACAATAGCCACTTTAAAAAAACCTCTCCTTCTTTCCATCTTCATTATATGGGTCCAAAGCACTGCTAACAGAGCTGGGGAGTTAGGAAGGCAAAGCAGTCTCCATTAGGGGTCAGAAGGTGGCAGACCGGCCTGCCACAGGGGTGCAACAGAGGGCTGAACCCTGCTGTCTGGAGAGTCCAGGAAAGGCCTCAGCAAGGTAGCAACACTTGGGTATGGAGAGAATGAGGATGATCCAAAGGAGAATGTAGGAATGTGAAGGCAAAGGTGGGAAGGAACAGCCAGTGCAAATGCACAGAAAGGGGAGCCCAGAGGCTGAGGTGTCTCCAGATCTCTCTTGGGGATGGCTGCTGCAGCCTCCCCATTGTCATCACTTCCTCCAGTTTCTCTTCCCATAGTCTACCCTCCACACTGTCCCAGGTGGTCTGCTCCAAATAGAAAATCTGAACTCATCTTCCCCTTGAGTATTAAAAACCTCCCAGATCTCCCCGCTTCACTCCAGATAAGGTCTGCACTCCTCAACCTGATCCTCAGGGTGACCATTTCTAACCAGCCCTGACTTCCGTTTCCCACCCCTCGCCAGCGCTCCACATGAACAACCAGAGCCTGAGGTCTAGCTGCCACAAACAAACAGGCTCCTTTTCTCCAATGTCCTCTCTTCCTAGCATGCCCCTCCCCTTCCACGTAAACTCCTACAGGGGACCAGCTCAGATGTCACCTCCTTTGTGAGGACAGTCTCACTCTGCCCCTCCCAGTGCACACCGCTACATTATCACAGCACCCTCGCACCGCACTTGAGGGTCTGCCTCTGGATGAGAAGGTGGGCTCTAGGGCGTGGAGAGGCAGCAGACAGGGTGATCAGTACAAGGTGGCTGTTAACACTACGAGTGACATAAATAATGCAGCCCCCGGACAGGCAGGCAGGGGCTGTGTGAGCCATCATGGTGCCTGGCACAAAGTGGCTGCTGTGAGAGGCTGCCTGGTGAGTAGACAGGTGAGGACAGCAGGACGTTGAGCAGTGGGATGCTGAGCAGAGGGCTCCTTCCTGACCTTGGATGAGGCAGCCTTGTTGCGGTACCCTTCATGAGTCTGTAAGCTCATGGCTGCAGGAGGCTAATTCAGTGCCTAAACATGCTGTTAACGGTTTCTTTGAAAGGTTCCAGACAAATGGAAAACGACACCGACAGCTTGATGCCCCCTTCCCCTCCATGGCTGCAAACCTAAAGAATATTTATGATCCGTGGGATCAGAGATTTGGTGTCTTAGAAGCAAAGAAAGGTCACACAACGAACTAACGCAGACCATCTGCTCTTGGGTGGGGAAAGAGATTCTCATATTCAGAGTTATTCTCCCCAAAGCACCAGGCACCTGCTTTTCTTATGAAAATCTATGAGCTAACACAATGATTTTTATTTAATGTAGTATAAAACCAACCTCTCCTATAAGGAGAGGTGAAAAGCTGAACACAAACATGCCGACTAACAGGGAGCTACGGAAGCCTTCTGGCAGGGAATCAGGAGACCCGCACTTGTGCTCTCCATATTAAATGCTTAGCGACAAGGCCTAACAGAGGAGAACAAATGCTCCCGGAGATGTCTGCATGATGGCAATGGAGAAAAACTCATCAGGGGCTAGTGCTAGCGGAACTCCCCTCCTCCTCCATTTTTCATAGACCGGCTGCTCCTGCAATTCCCAATACCGCGCTCCCGACATTCCAGCAGATGCTGCCCGCACCGCCGCCGCCACACTAATCCCTCATCCTCGGGGGCCAATGGAAATGTAGGATTTCCCATTAATCAGGGCCGTGGGCACCAAAATAGCTCATCTGACCTTTGCAAATACCAAAGGGTGGATTTAAAGCAGAAACTGGCAAAAGGTAACGCAAAAGTCTTTAGCTTTCTTTTCAGAGATGATTTTACGCAGTCATTAGCTAAGAAATGGACTGCCAGTAGGACCAACAAGGTTAAAAATTAGGTAGAAAGAGCCAAATGTTTCACCTCTCCCTCTCCCTCTCCCTCTCTCTCCCTCTCTCTCTCTCTCTCTCTTTCTCTCTCTCTCTCATTCCTTGATGAATTATTTAACTTACATTAAAAATATATATATGGCTCAGAAATCTCCTGGCATTGGCACTGGATTGAAAACAGTGTCAAACTGGGAAGTAGCTGTTCTCTAAGAGAACAATTTATACATTGAAACAAACATGGATTTCAATGTGCAATACCAGGTGGACTTCATCAGACAACACAGACCACAGATTTGCTATTGATGAAAAGATAGACCCTCTCTTAGGGAGACTCACATTACATGGGATCAAACTTCATTAAGCTTCATTCTCACATACATACCCATTTTCTCTCTATTTATAGCCTATACATCTTAGTCAATCATTGATATCTTGTGAGCAAAAGTGACCCCTTCATATTTCATGTGGAATTTCTCTGCATAGCTCTAATTCAGCACCACATAAAACTGGATGCTAAGTAATCTTAATGAAATGTAGGACTCCCTCCATTAAAAAAAAAAGAGAAAACGTAATTATAGAAAACTGAAAGAAAAGAGAAAAGAAGAAAAGCTAGTCACGTAAGTCTGCCATCACCCTAATTCAATCTTTTTTCTTTTTTAAAAAAGGATGTCTACTTTTGAGACAAGGTCTCGGTGGTACCCAGGCTGGAGTGTGGTGGTGCAATCATGGCTCACTGCAGCCTCAACCTCCTGGAATCAAGTGATCCTCCCACCTCAGCCTTCTGAGTAGCTGAGACTACTGGGGTACACCATCACACCTGGCTACATTTTTCATATTTTTTGTTAAGATGGGCATTCGTCATGTGGGTCAGGCTGGTCTCCAACTCCTGGTCTCAAGCAATCTGCCTGCCTCAGCCTCCGAAGGTGCTGGGATTATAGCAATAAACCACTGCACCCTGCCCTAATTCAATTTTTAACAATGGCTTTACTGAGATAGAATTCACATACCATGAAATCTACCCTGTTGAAGTATACAATTCAGTAGGCATTAGTACATATATTCACAGAGTTGTGCAACCATCACCACAACCAACTCCAGAATATTTTCATCATCCTAAAAATCCTGTACCTGTTAGTAGTCACTTCCCATTCCCCCTCTCCCAGCCTCCTACAACCACTAATCTGCCTTCTCTCTATATAGATGTGCCTATTCTGGACATTTCCTACAAATGCAATCACACAATATGTAGCTGTTTGTGTCTGGCTTCTTTTATGAAGCATGATATTTTTACCCAATTCCATTTTATTAGCGCTTTGTTAGGTTTCTTTCCCATCTTTGTTCTGATGCATACAAAACTTATTCCTTTGCTAACATTATAAAGTTAAGCTTGTTTTTTGCTAATCCACAAGTTACTGACCCTAAGCTAGGATCATGAGTCCAGAGGCTGAAGGAGGCCTGTTTTGCTCTCTAAACACAGCTCATTATATTGGTCTAAGTATTGATCTAATTTTTTTTTTTTTTGAGATGGAGTCTCACTCTATCACCCAGGCTGGAGTGCAATGGCGCAATCTCGGCTCACTGCAACCTCCGCCTCCCAGGTTCAAGCCATTCTCCTGCCTCAGCCTCCCAAGTAGCTGGGACTACAGGAATGCACCACCATGCCCCGCTAATTTTTGTATTTTTAGTAGAGATGGACTTTTACCATGTTGGCCAGGCTGGTCTCAAACTCCTGACCGCAAGTGATCTGCCCGCTTCAGCCTCCCAAAGTGCTGGGATTACAGGTGTGAGCCACCGCACTAGCTAAGTATTGATCTAATTTTAACAGAAGTGCCTCACGGTTAGGGACACTACTGACTAGTAATACCAGCCCTCAGGACAACCCCACACACTAAATACAATCTTCAGCAAGGAACAGGAAAGAACTCTAGAACCAGGATTTAAATAGGAAGAGCTACTACCATCCAGTGAGCTTTTCAGTTTGTACAAGGGTCTCACTTATTGTCCAGGCTGGTCTTGAATTCCTGGGCTCAAGTGATCCTGCTGCCTTGGCCTCCCAAAATACCGGGATTACAGACATGAGCCACTGTACTCAGGCCAGTGAGCTTTCTGTTTTGCAAATGTAGGTACCTCACAATATGACTGACTGCATTTGGAGACAGGCTCTTTAAAGAGGTGATTAAGTTAAAATGGGGACCTAATCCAATCACGCATGCACAGAGGAATGACCATGTGAGGACAAAGCAAGAAAGTAGCTCTCTGCAGGCCAAGGACACAGGCTTCCGAAGAAGACAAACCCACACCTTGACCTTGGATTTCTAGCCTCTAGAACTATGAGAAAATAAGCTCGGTTAAGCCTTCTAGTCTGTGACATTTTGTTATCGTAGCCCTAGCAAACGTCTCATTTAATGCCCAGACACATGTTTTTAAAAGTAGGACTTCTAGCCCCATTTTACAGATGAGAAAGCTCAGGCTCAAAGAGGTTATGGAGCTGGGACTCAAAGTAAAGTCTGTCTGATTTTGAAAATTTTATTCTTTCCAGAAAGTACAATAAGTTGTATTCTTTTTCAATTTTTTTTGTAGCATGAGAGGTCACACTGTTAAAAAAATTAAAATCTTTGCTCTATTTTTTAAAAAAATATACTCTTTCCAGAATATACCTGGTTACAGTCCCAATTCAGAATCCACTCATTTCAGAAATATTTTGATGGAGGGAAAGAAAATTAATGAGTCAAGTGCTTTGCATGCATTATCCAATTTGAACATTAAACAATCCTAAGAGATATATATTAGTCATAATTGAGGAAACTAAGGCTCAGAGACATTAAAAGATTGTATCATGATACTATATTTGTCTTTCATTAAGTTCCCTAGTCAAATTATTTCATTTCGAAAGACCAAGGGTACTGAATTCTGTTTATGAACTTTTCATTGAGACCTGATGTGTTGAGTACTCTTAGTACCAAGGTAGGGATGCCCTAGTCCCTACCTTGGAGAAAGTATCAAGCACAGCTGGGGAAGGCAACAGCCCTCCAGGGCTGCCGCTAGCCCACATGAAGCTTCTGTGCAATCAAAAAAGGTGCCCCTTGGCCAGGCACAGTGGCTCACTCCTGTAATCCCAGCACTTTGGGAGGCCAAAGCAGGCAGATTACTTGAGATCAGGAGTTCAAGATCAGCTTGGCCAACATGGTGAAACCCTGTCTCTACTAAAAATATGAAACAAAAATTAGCTGGGGCCAAGATAGTGCCACTGCACACCAGCCTGGGTGACAGAGTGAGACTTAATCTCAAAAAAAGAAAAAAAAAAAAAGGTGCCCATTTCCTAGAGTGGAAGCAGCCCCAGAGCACGGCCTTGCTGAGCAGCCCTGTGATTCCACCTTCAGTCCTTCAGTCCACACCCTCTCTTGCTAAGAGCGAGATCAGCAGAGTGCACAGAGAGAGGCAGGGGTCCTAGGTAGGGCTTGCTTCCCCCTTTGCTATCAGCCCCACACTCTCCACACCCAGCCTCCCTCCTGTTGCCTGATGAACCAAAGTCCCCATGATCTGTGCTGAACCTGTGAGGGGTAGGGGAAAGAACTGGAGTACACAGCCAGGCCTGCTCAGGGTAGGTATTGGGCAAAGCCAAAAGTGAGAGTGCCAAGCAGGGGTCAAAATGCCAGAAGGGGCCACATAAGGACTGACTGTCCCATAGACCAGAGAATGGGGAGCTGGAGCCATAAGGTGAAAGCAGGTCAGGGACACCTTGATTGAATGTTCTCAGGGACCCTCCATGTGGGTTTCATGCCATGCATTTCTCACACAGGTGCATTTTACCCTGAACATATTTATTCTTGCCCCCTGCCATTAAGGGTCTCCACCTCCACATTTTTCCAGTGCTAGATGATGCTCTCAAATGGGGAACAGCAGTGTGGAACTCCTTCCAGGAGAACCTAGCTCACCATCAGCAACATTGCTGAACATCTAGCACAGCAGAGCACAGGGCATAGGGCCCAGTGCAGATGATGCCACATCACAAGGCTTCATCTCTGACAAGAGCCTGTCTCAGCCCCCAGGGAGGCCCAACTGGGTTAGGAGAATAAATGTTACAAAATGCCCCTTCCAACAGATAGAGTCTTACAGAATAAATACTGCCCCACTCCTATGCTACAATCTGACCTATGCCAGGGTGGGTATATAAAAAAAGTTCACAGAGAGTAATCAGGTCACCTGGGTGTCAGAGGACATGTCTCAGTAAGTGTGACATCTGACCCTCACCTCACAGGAGCAGAATTTCCCACATAAGTGAGAAGCAGAGGAGACCATCATCTTGGGGAGGAAGGACAGAAGCAAAGGCCAGAAGGCTGATGGTGTGTCCTGAAAGGTGCACAGTTCAGTGGCCAGAAGCTAGAAAAGCACTCCCCAGAGAGTGGGCTGCAAATCACCAGTGGGCAAGTTTAGGTGGGCCAGGGCAATGTTATAACTCTGAATCTGTTCTCTCTCTCATTTTTTATTTTTTGAGATGGAGTCTCACTTTGCTGCCTACACTGCAGTGCAGTAGTGCGATCTCAGCTCACTGCAACCTTAATCTCCCGGGCTCAAACCATTCTTGTGCCTCAGCCTCCCGAGTAGCTGGGATTATAGGCATGTGCCACCACACCCAGCTAACTTTTTTGTATTTTTCATAGAGACAGGGTTTCACCATGTTGGCCAGGCTTATCTCGAACTCCTGACCTTAAGTGATCTGCCTGACTCAGCCTCTCAGAGTGCTAGGATTACAGGCATGAGCCACTGCACCTGGCCTCTCTCCCTTTTTTTTTTAAGACAGGGTCATGCTATGTTCCCAGTTTGGCCTCAAGCTCCTGGGCTTAAGTGGTATGCCACTGCACCTGGTCACTACTCCAATACTTTGTAGCTCCTGTTCTAACAAGAGTGAGCCTTGATGGGGAGCCTTAGGCAGGCAACAGGATCCTGTTAAAAGAATCTTGCTTTGATTTCCACGGATTTATTTATTTTAATTTTTATGTTACTTTAATGCCAAGTGAAACTAGTTTTCAATTGAGAGTGACAGAAGCCTTTTTAAAGAAAATGTGCCCAAGTAAAAAAAGTGAGTCAATATAAAGAAAATCTGTGACAGCATAGGTGGCTCGTAGAAAAAGGAAAAGCATGAAGGTAGTCCCTAGGAGTGAATGGAAACTGTGAGATCTGGGAAACCCTAGCCAGAGCCTTGGTGTACAGGGAAAAGAAGGAGTAAACACTGCAGTTTCTTCTTTCTGGCGGCCCTTGGGCAGAGAGGGCCTACCAGGAAGGATGTGCTGTTTCATCTTCCCCTCTAGGGTGAGGACCCCGGAGATGATGTGTCCAGGGATCTACCTGGAGCCAACCTCATAAGCCAGGTAAGGGCTTTAGTATGGGGCAGACCTGCTCAAGTTTTGGTTCTGTTAACTTAACCACTCCCTGAGACGCTTCTGGGATGTGACTCAGCCTCATCCATAAATCCTAGAAAATAATACCCACTGCCTTGGGGAGCTGCAATGAAAATGACCAGCACCTGGTAGCAGTTCCCTCACCCACCCATCCCTTTCCTAACTCTGGTAGAGCTCAAATCTGAGATCTGGTCTCTAAGAACGTTCATCAGATTTAGAGGAAACAGAATTGTGCTTCCTTGTTCTGACCCTAATTAAAGCATATACAAAATGCCTGATCTCACTTTATCTTACTGGGTTAGAGACAAAAAGGAGGAACATTTAGTACTTGGGAAGACACTGTAGATTTTCAAGGTTCATGTGTTGCCAGTAAAATGCAGGGAATTTGAGTTTGGACATAAAAGATTGCTACCCTGGAGTGGCAACAGAAAAATTTGGTTTCCTCATGACCAGCGGACAGATAACGCAAAAAAATAAAAATCATATGAAAATTAACTGAAGAATAGTGACCAAAGGGTTCTTAGGAAAAAACCTTCCAAGAAACATAAAGGTCCTGTAGGCCTTTTACAGGGCAAGGGGAGGCCAAGGATGCAGGAGGAACGAGTCTTAGGAGTTCCACCAGCAGGCATTTTCTATCCCTGCATTTCCATGGGGACGTGGTGCTTAGGAAGAAAGCTAGCCAAAGGCAACGCGCTTTTATCCACAGGTCTCAGAGGTGGTTTTCCATTAGACAGTGTGGACCAACAAAATGCCTTTTCCCCTCCTCAGATGTGTAGAAATTAAAAGATACCCAGTTCTGATGAGAGTGCAGGGGCAAACAGTCACTCTTGGGCTCTGTTGGTGAGGGGCTAATTTAGAGGGCAATTTGGCAGTCTCCATCAAAACTTCCAATGCTCTCATAGTCTGGCACAAGCATCTTTTCCCTAGGAATCTAAACTATACCAATGTAGAAGGGCACAAAGATATGCTGTTCCAGTATTATTTGTAAGGACAAGAAGGCCACTGCCCAGCAGGAGGAGGATGGCTATATAAACTGTGTGTCCATTCTGTGGAATGCTTTGCACAGTAAGATAGATCTAAATATGCCACCCTGGAAAGGTCTCCAAAACACACAATGACATGGCAAACGTGAGCTGTAAAATGAAGCCTATAGTAGGATCCCATTTATACAAAGAAACCTCATGTAACAAGAAATACATGCTAAGCAGCTGCCAGGCATTACCTCTGGGGAGCCTAGTTGGGCTGAGAAATTAAGAGTTTGCTCTTTATATAATAAATGCTTCTATACAAGATGGGATCTCACTCTGTTCCCAGGCTAGAGTGCAGTGATGTGATCTTAGCTCACTGTAGCCTCGACCTTCCCAGGCTAAGGCAATCCTCCTTAGCTGGGACCAAGGTGCATGCTGCCACACTTGGCTAAGTTTTTAAATATTTTTTTGTACAGAGAAGGTCTTACTGTGTTGCCTAGACTGGTCTCAAACTCCTGGGCTCAGGAGATCCTCCAGCCTCAGCCTCTCAAAGTGCTGGGTTTACAGGTGTGAGCCACCGCACCAGGCCTATATTTTCTAATTTTTAAAAACAAAATAGGTCTCTGTGTCAAACCCATTTACTGAAGGGCAAACAAACAAACAGCTTTAGGATGCCCAGTAGGCACAAAAGGCCAAAGAGAAGGCAGCCTCTGGGGTAGAGGACCGCTGGAGTAAGAAGCAATGTGGAATGCTGGTTCTGCTGTAGGAAGGCCCCTTAGCCACCTGAGGCACACTTACTCCCCTGCTGCCCTGATGGGACAGGAAGGCTGAAAAGGTGGGTACATATTCTCAAAAGCAGCCTGTCCACCACCACAATAGGGCTGTAATGGGGCCTCTGGAATGTCATACCCAACAGACTGGTCCCCGCCCGTTCATCAGCCTTCCCTCCATACCTTGGTGTGGAGCTCTGGGGCAGGTACTATTTCATACCCTTCCCTCTAAGTCTATCAAGTTTTGAAACTAAAGACCCCTTAGAACATTCTTTCAAACAAGAGCATCTAGTTCATAAAGTTCAACGACAAGTTGAAGTTCATCGTTTCGCTCTTCCAATTCTGTTCTCTCTCTCTCTCTCTCTCTCTCTCTCTCTCTCTCTCTCTCTCTCTCTCTCTCTCTCTCTCTCTCTCTCTCTCTGGTCAGGACCTACTCATCCTTCAAAACCAAATCCAGGCAGCACCTCTCAAGAAACTTCCTACTCTCACCACCACCCTTGGTGGACTACACACCTCTCCTCTGAGCCCATTTCCATCACAGGACTCACCTTGGGTATTGAAATGTGTGTCTATGAATCTCCCTCTTAGTGCAAACTCCCTGAGGATGGTGACTGTGACTCACACATCCCCAGTACCAAGCAGGGCAGGCACTCAGGGCCCCTGCAGGACTGTCCCTTACTCTCCCCGCATCATACTGCAACCTGCCTGTGCACCCAGGGCAGTGACTTGCTTCAATACAGAAAGCATCTCCTCCTGGAGGACGTCTATGATTCCTCAAATCCTTCTGTTCTATGATTGCCTCTAAACCCTTAGGCTAGGTGGCCACCATCCCTCCCAACAAAGTAATGTCTTTTAAAAAAAATGTATATTTATATATAACTAACAATGCAATTTTGTATAACAACAATACAGCACTATCTAGCAAATATGAAATGTTGAAAAACAATGCATACTATCTTCCTCCAAAGACACATCCTTGAGTTAAATAGTACCTGCGCCAGAGCTCCACCAAGGGACAGAAGTGAGGCTGATGAAGGGATGGAGACCAGTCTGTTGGGATGGCCTCACAGAAGCCCCATCACAGCCTATCGTGGTGGTGGGGAAGCTACTTAAGAGTTAAGGGGGTGGGTGCTTCATAACATTCCCCTCCCAAATAAAAGTATGCAACCACCTCACACCTGTTACAATGGCTACTATTTAAAAAGTAGAAAATAACAAATGTTGGCAAAGGTATGGAGAAAGTGGACCCCTGTGCAACGCTGGTGGGGATATAGATAGGTGCAGTTGCTGTGGAGAACAGTATGGCAGTTTCTCAAAGAGTTAAACATCAAATTACCATATTATCCAGCAATTCCAATTCTGGGTATATACCCGAAAGAACTGAAAACAGAGCCTGGGTGCAGTGGCTCATGTCTGTAATCCCAGCATGTCGGGAGGTTGAGGAGGGAGGATCTCTTGAGCCCAAGAGTTTGAGACCAGAGTGGGCAACATAATAAGACAACAATACAGCGCTATCTAGCAAATATGAAATGTCAAAAAAAAAAAAAAAAAAAAGCCAGGTGTGGTGGCATGAACCTGTGGTCCTAACTACTCAGGAGACTGAGGTGGGAGGATTCCTTGAGCCTGGAAGATCACTGAGCTGTGACTGCACTATTCTCTAGGTGATAGAGCAAGACTGTCTCAAAAAAAGAAAAGAAGAAAAGAAAAAGAATCAAAAACAGGGGCTTGGAGACTGCCATGTTCATAGCAGTATTATTCACAATAGCCAAAAAGTGGAAACAACCCAAGGGTCCTTCAGTGGATAAAGAGACAAAACATGATCTATCTATACAATGGAATATTACTCAGCTTTAAAAAGCTCCGACACATGCTCCAATGTGGATGACCCTTGAGGACATTATGCTGAGTGAAATAAGCCAGTCACAAAAAGACAAGTATTGTGTGATCCTACTTATATGAGGTTCATAGAGAGTCAAATCATAGAGACAGAAAGAGGAATGGTGCTTGCCAGGGGCTGGGAGTAGTGGGGAATGGGGCATTCATGTTTAATGGGTATGGAGTTTCAGTTAGGAAAGATTTTTAAAGCCCTAAGGATGAATAGTGGTGATAGTTGCACAACAGCATGAACATACTTAATGCCACTGAACTGTACATTTAAATATGGTTAAGATGGCCAGGTGCAGTGGCTCACGCCTGTAATCCCAGAACTTTGGGAGGCCGAGGTGGGCAGATCACCTGAGGTTGGGAGTTTGAGACCAGCCTGACCAACATGGAGAACCCGTCTCTTCTAAAAACACAAAATTAGTGGGGCGTGGCAGCGCCATGCCTGTAATCCCAGCTATTCGGGAGGCTGAGGCAGGAGAATCACTTGAACTGGGGAGGCGGAGGTTATAGTGAGCCAAGACCGTGCCATCATACTCTAGCCTGGGAAACAAGAGGGAAACTCTGTCTCAAAAAACAAACAAACAAACAAACACGGTTAAGATGAGGCTGGGCACAGTGGCTCAGGCCTGTAATCCCAGCACTTTGGGAGGCTGAGATAGGAGGATCCCTTGAGGCCAGGAGTTTGAGACCAGCCTGACCAACATGGTGAAAACCCATCTCTACAAAAAAAAAATACGAAAATTACCAGGCATGGTGGTGGGCACCTATAATCCCAGCTACTCAGGAGGCTGAGGCAGGAGAACTCCTTGAAGAACTGGGGAGGCCGAGGTTGTAGTGAGCCAAGATCATGCTGCTGCACTCTAGCCTGGGCAACAGAAGGAGACTCTGTCTCAAAAATATATAAATAAATAAAATTAAGATGATAAATTTTATGTTATGTGTATTTTACCACAATAAAAAGAAAAGTCTGCAGAGAGTCATTCTTGCCCTTGAGCATGAATCAATCAGGAAGCAGCAGTTTGGTTGCTGCAGCATTCCTGGAAGGTGCTAGAGACAAGCAGGAGTGCCCAAATCACATTCCCCACCTCAGGAGGACAGAGAAGCACTGTCCCCGCAAAAGGGGTCACCACCTGTGTGAGAGGCAGATCCCAAACGGAAACCACCATGGGGCAGAGCCTTAAGCATCACCTGGCCCCCAACCCAGGAGGAAACCTGTGCCCGGCAGCATGCACATGGATGGGGTGTGGAAACAGACCACAGCTGACCTCACTGACCTGTCCCCACCAGCCCAACACACATGAAGACACTTGGGTGTGTTGTGGGCCTCTCTGGGCTTCAATCCTGTTGGTTGTGTGATCCTGGGAAAATCACAACACAGGTAAAAATGCCAGCAAACAAAGTCAAGAGGGTTAAATGAGATAAGATCTTGAAAGAACACAGCACAGTCCCCTACACAAGCAGGTGCTCCATGCATGTTCACTGCCCTTATCTCTTCTTCCAAGACACACAGGATGCCTTTCCCTGTACCCTGCACAGTTAGCTGCTCTCAGGGTAGGCATAGGACAGGGCAGGCATTGTACCTCTTTGAATTCAAAATCCCAACCGACTCAACATAGTGCATTTAAAGAGTCAGATAATTATTAAATACATATAAATTGTAAGTGTCACTGCAGTTCAGAGGCTTCTGGGCCAGCTCTGTGGCAATGGGAAGATCTAGGTTAGGTTTCAAAGTGTATAAGAGTCTAAACCATGAGCAAGAGAGAAGGAATACCTTGCAGGGCCAAAGGCCATGCTGAGCACAGACAAGGAAGGACTGGGAACAGCACAGTATAGACCTGGGTAAGAGAAAAGATGGGAAGAAGCCCAGTCAGTGAAGGCCTTGAACACCAGGCTACATTTATAAATCTTTTTTTTTTTTTTGAGATGGAGTTTCGCTCTTGTCACCCAGGCTGGAGTGTAATGGTGCGACCTCGGCTCACGGCAACCTTCGCCTCCCTGGTTCAAGCAATTTTCCTGCCTTAGCCTCTTGGGTAGCTCAGATTACAGGTGACCAATACCACGCCCAGCTGATTTTTGAATTTTTAGTAGAAATGGGGTTTTGCCATGTTAGCCAGGCTGGTCTCAAACTACTGACCTCAGGTGATCCACCCACCTTGGCCTCCCAAAGTGCTGGGATTACAGGTGTGAGCCATTGTGCCCAGCCTATTTATAAATCATACTAAAGCAGATGGGGGCCGGCTACTCAGCTACGCGGGAGGCTGAGGCAGGAGAATTGCTTGAACCCAGGAGGCAGAGATTGCAGTGAGCCGAGATTGCACCACTGCACTCCAGCCTGGCAACAGAAAGACTGTCTCAAAAAAAAAAAAAGGAGATGAGGAGTTTCAGAAACTTTTCGGTAGAGTTGTCCGAGGTTTTGAGAGGTTCCAGAATGTAGAAAGGGAGGAAGAATAGAAGAAAGAAGACCAGCTGGGTGGTATTGAACTGATCTAATTCCCAGCCTCAAGCAAGGTCTGGACTAAGAGGAGGAGAAAACTAAGAAGAGCAAATACATGTTAAAGACATGAAGAAAAACAAACAAAAAACCCTCACACAGATACTAGGCTCTAAGGCCAAGCGAGGCCCCAGGACCTCCATGGCACAGCGCGGCTCCTCCACCCATTTGCTCAGCCCCTTCCTGATCTCCCTTTCTTTTGCTGTTGCTTACTCTAGAGCAATGTCTTTATGTTCAAAAAGCACTTATGAAATTGAAATGATTGCATCTCATGGGCACCTTGTCATAAATGTGCCATCACAAGTGACATTTTTGGGTGTCAAAGTTAGTCTCTCATCTGCTGGTGGATCAGTTTGACCAGCTGACAAGTGAGAAGACTGTGACACCAACAATTATAGAAACAAACTCAACCTAGAATCTGGAAAGCAAGCTGTTCTCTCCACCTCTTCCATCACACTCAGCAGACAATATGGTGGCCACTGGCAGAGGGCCCTCACTTCTCAAACCACAGCAGCTAGTAGGAATGGCAGAACCCCAGACTACACAATCTTTGAGATGGAGTCTTGCTGTCACCCTGGCTAGAGTACAGTGGCACAATCATAGCTCAGTGCAGTCTCCACCTCCTGGGCTCAAGCAATCCTCCTGCCTCAGCCTTCAAAGTACCTAGGACTACAGGCAGTTGTGCCACCACACCCAGCTAATTTTTTAAGTTTTTGTAGAAACAAGTCTTGCTCTGTTGCCCAGACTGGTCTCAAATTTCTGGCCTCAAGCAATCCTCCTGCCTCAGTCTCCCAAAGTGCTGGGATTACAGACACAGGCAACCACTCCTTCATACAACCTTTCAAAATGCAGGTTGCAGAAACAACACATATGATTCTTCTTCAAAATGTCACTGGTATTCAACACAAAAGAGCATATACTGTATGACTCCACTCATGAACTTCTAGAACAGATGAAAGATCAGTGGTTCCCTCTGCAGCGTGTTGGAGGAGAGGGTTAACTGGGAAGGGGCCTACGGGAGCTTTCTGGGGTGAGGTTGACAGTGTGTATCTTGATGGGGTAAGGTTACAACATGTATGCATGTGTCAAAACTGTAACAATTAAGATGTATGCATTTTACTACAAGTAAACTATCTCAATGAAAATCATTAGAAGGTAAATATATATGTATTTACATAAAATATATGTTATATTTATATGCAATTTGTATATGTATATATTTACCTGTGTGCACGTATTAACATATGTGTATGTACTTATACACATACCACAGAATACACACACACACACACACACACGATTCATAGGTATGTAGAATCTCCTATGGAGAGCTGTAAGTCTGAAGAAAAACTAAAAGCCACTTTGATTTGGGCCTTAAGCTTTAGGTCTGAAATGAACTTGGAGAGCTTGTTCAAACCCTGTTCTTCAAAACAAACATACAAACAAAGCATACTCTTCAAATGAGTAAATGGACAGGACATGTCCCACCCAAAGTCTGACAGCAAATCAGCAGCAGAGCAGTGACCAGTCCCACACTTTCCTGGTCCTAGCCTGGGATTAGTTTTCTGGTCTGGATCAGTGCCAGAAAAAGCAGATAAAACAGAAGATCATCAGTGATTTTATGAACTAATTTCATGTAAACCATCAAACCTAGAGCTAAGTAGTACCTCTGACCGAGCCCGGTCTAAATAAGGAGATTAACTTTCAAACAGTAAAATGTATTTACATTCATGAGGCTGAGTTGAAAATTTCCACTCCATTAAAATGACAAACTTACTACTCCTGACTTACCCTCACTGCCCATATACAAATATCCAAATGACTGGCACGACGCTGTGAGCTAAGTAGGAAGACATGTAAGAGTCATAAAACTGACTCACTGTGGGACCTTGGCAAGTCTCCTACTGTGATACAATAAGAAATATATATTTGGTCTTTGTCCAGGTTCCCGGTACACCTCACCCAAAACCCCAGGAATCTCTGGAGAGACAAGTGTCTTTTGTATGCTAATGAGATTACTAGGGCTGGGGCTCCCTAGCCAGAAAGACCAAGGTTCATTTCCGTGTTGGAACTTTGGGCTGTAGCCCCATCCTACCTTACCTCCAGAGAGGGGAGAGGGACTGGAAGTTGAGTTATTCACTAATGGCCAGATTTAATCACCCATGCCCACATGATGAAACCTGCATTAAAACCCCTAAACGATGGGGTTCAAAGAACTTCCAAGTTGAACACTTAAAGGTGCTGGGAGGCTGGCACAGAAGTTCCCTGCCCCTTCCCCACACCTTGCCCAATGAATCTCTTCCATTTGGCTGTTGCTGAGTTGTATCCAAATGTAAGCAAAGTGTTCTCCTGAGTTTTGTGAGGCAATCAAGCATATTATCAAACATGGGGAAGGCATCATGGGAATCCCCAATTCATAGCCAGTCGTGGGAAGTTACAGATGGTAATTCCTGGTTACAGATGGTAACCAGGAACTTGTGATTGGCATGTGAAGTGGGGGCAGTCTCGTGGGACTGAACCCTTAACCTCTGGTGTCTGCACAAAGTCCAGGTAGTTAGTGTCAGAATTGACTTCAATTGCAGGGCATTCAGTTGATATCAGAAAACAAACAAAAACAAAAAAACAAAAAACCCTGCACATCTGTCAGAAATGTTGTACATCACAGATTGACCCTCTCTGGGCTTGTTTTCACACCAGTAAAAATGAGAGGGCTGGACCAAATATCACCAAGGCCCTTCCAACTAGAATCTTCTGAGTCTTTGAATTGCTGGTTTAAGAATTTCCAAAGTTAACATGGGTGACTCTTGCTCTCTGGAAGCCACTAGCAAATTCTGCTTTCAAATCCCAAGCAACATCATTTCTCAGGCCTCATTTCCTATTTCGACTAATGACGTGCCAGAAATCTGTGTGATTTCTCCTTTGAGGAGCAGCAAAAAAACTCCACAATGTCCTATTATAGAGCCCAGTTCTTGTCCCCAGCTCTCAAAGACAGCCCAATTCTCTGAGATGAAAGAATCAGTCTCTCTCTATTACACTCAATTTTAAACCAAAACCCGAAACAGAATTTTTGACATGCCTCCCAGAATACAAGGCTTATGCTTCATTAATGATTAAAAGAGCAGCTGGTAATGTCTTAAAAGCAAGTTGGTCAGTTAGACAACTTAGCATCTGTTTCAATTCCCTCTTTTCCACCGTCCAACACTGTAGTTCTAAAGCAAATCCAAAGGGAAAGTAAAATACACAGGTCTTCCATTACCAAGAGATGCCTCAGTGAGGTTGTAAGAAAGCATATCCTGGCGGGGTGTGGCGGCTCATGCCTGTAATCCCAGCACTTTGGGAGACAGAGGCAGGCGGATCATGAGGTCAGGAGTTCAAGACCAGTCTGGCCAACATAGTGAAACCCTGTCTCTACTAAAAATGCAAAAAATTAGTCGGGCATGGTGGTGAGCACCTGTAATCCCAGCTTCTCCAGAGGCTGAGGCAGGAGAATCACGTGAACCGGGAGGCAGAGGTTGCAGTGAGACCAGACGTGCCACTGCACTCCAGCCCGGATGACAATGTGAGACTCCGCCTCAAAAAAAAAAAGCACATCCCTTGATGAAATTCTCAGAAAACTTGCTGGTATGAAGAGGACACTTGTACGCTGAAACTGGGTGCATAATTTACAATACCAATGTAGGTCTGGATTGAAGACAACTATTACTAGATTTTTCAGCTACCAAGTTCATTCAGGCATTCATTCATTCAATCCTACAAACAATACTAAACTCTCTGTCTTAGTGGTTAAAAGCACTGGCTCTGCTGCCCACAGACCTGGGTTCAAGTCCCTGCTCTGCCACTGATAATCCATAGATGTTGAGGAAGGTACTTCACTTTTTTTTTTTTTTGAGACAGCATCTGGCTCTATCGCCCAGACTGGAGTGCAGTGGCATGATCATCTCAGGTCACAGCAACCTCTGCCTCCCAGGCTCATGCCATCCTCCCACCTCAGCCTCCCAAGTAGCTGGGACTATAGGCACATGCCACCATGCCCAGCTAATTTTTGTATTTTTTGTAGAGAACGAGTTTCGCCATGTTGCCCAGACTGGTCTCGAACTCCTAAGTTCAAGTGATCCTCCCACTTTGGCCGAAAAGGATACAGGGATTACAGGCATGAGCCATCAACCCCAGCCAGTATTTCACTTCTAAGCCTTTGTTTCCTAGTCTTTGAAAATATGAGTGATAGGCCTGGGTGGCACAGTGAGACTCTGTCTCAAAAAAAAAAAAAAAAAAAAAAAAAAAGAGTGATAATACCTGCCTTACAGAAATATGTGGAAATTAAAGAAAAGAATACATGTAAACTATATAACCCAGTACCTAGTGAGGAGAGGCATTCTGACTGCTACTAATGGCACCATCCCTTTTTTAAAATTTAGTCTCATATATATATATATAATTGCACTTTAGTTTCTGGGATACATGTGAAGAACATGCAGGATTGTTACATAAGTACATACATGGCAATGTAGTTTGCTGCCTTCATCCCCATCACCTATATCTGGCATTACTCCCCATATTATCCCTCCCCAACTTCCCACCCCCCACTGTCCCTCCCCTAGTCCCCCCCAACAGACCTCAGTGTGTGATGCTCCCCTCCCTGTGTCCATGTGTTCTCATTGTTCAACACCAGCCTATGAGTGAGAACATGTGGTGTTTGATTTTCTGTTTTTGTGTCAGTTTTCTGGGAATGATGGTTTCCAGGTTCATCCATGTCCCTACAAAGGGCACAAACTCATCATTTTTTATGGCTGCATAGTATTCCATGGTGTATATGAGCCACATTTTCTCTGTCCAGTCTATCATCAGTGGGCATTTGGGTTGGTTTTGCTATTGTAAACAGTGCTGCAATGAACATACGTGTGCATGTGTCTTTATAACAGAACGATTTATAATCCTTTGGATATATACCCAGTAATGGGATTGCTGGGTCAAACAGAACTTCTATTTCTAAGTCCTTAAGGAATTGCCATACTGTCTTCCACAATGGTTGAACTAATTTACACTCCTATCTACAATGTAAAAGTGTTCCTATTTCTTCACATCCTCTCCAGCATCTGTTATCTCCAGATATTTTGATGATTGCCATTCTAACTGGTGTGAGATGGTATCTCAATGTAGTTTTGATTTGCATTTCTCTAATGACCAGTGGTGATGAGCATTTTTTCATGTTTGTTGGCCTCATATATGTCTTCTTTGAAAAGTGTCTGTTCATATCCTTCACCCACTTTTGAATGGGTTTGTTTGTTTGTTTCTTCTAAATCTGTTTTAGTTCTTCGTAGATTCTGGATATAAGTCCTTTGTTAGATTGGTAGATTGCAAAAATTTTTTCCCATTCTGTTGGTTGCCAGTTCACTCTAATGATCGTTTCTTTTGCTGTGCAGAAGCTCTGGAGTTTAATTAGATCCCATTTGCCTATTTTGGCTTTTGTTGCCAATGCTTTTGGTGTTTCAGTCATGAAGTCCTTGCCTATGCCTATGTCCTGAATGGTTTTGCCTAGGTTTTCTTCTAGGGTTTTTATGGTGCCAGGTCTTATGTTTAAGTATTTAATCCATCTGGAGTTAACTTTAGTATAAGGTGTCAGGAAGGGGTCCAGTTTCTGCTTTCTGCACATGGCTACCCAGTTTTCCCAACACCATTTATTAAACAGGGAATCCTTTCCCCATTGCTTGTTTTTGTCAGGTTTGTCAAAGATCAGTTGGTTGTAGATGTGTGGTGTTGCCTCTGAGGACTCTATTCTATTCCATTGGTCTATATCTCTGTTTCAGTACCAGTACCATGTTGTTTTGATTACTGTAGTCTTGTAGTATAGTTTGAAGTCAGATAGCATGATGCCTCCAGCTTTGTTCTTTTTGCTTACAATTCACTTGGCTAGGAGGGCTCTCTTTTGGTTCCATATGAAGTTTAAGGTGGTTTTCTCCAGTTCTGCGAAGAAGGTCATTGGTAGCTTGATGGGGATAGCATTGAATCTATAAATTACTTTGGGCAGTATGGCCATTTTCACAGTACTGATTCTTCCTAACCATGAGCATGGAATATTTCTCCATCTGTTTGTGTCCTCTCTTATTTCATTGAGCAGTGGTTTGTAGTTATCCTTGAAGAGGTCCTTCACGTCCTTTGTTAGTTGTATTCCTAGGTATTTTATTCTCTTTGTAGCAATTGTGAATGGCAGTTTGTTCTTGATTTGGCTCTCTAAGTCTGTTATTGGTATACAGGAATGCTTGTGATTTTGTATCCTGAGACTTTGCTGAGATTGCTTATCAGTTTCAGGAGATTTTGGGCTGAGATCATGGGGTCTTCTAAATATACTATCATGTCATCTGCAAATAGAGACAATTTGACTTCTTCCTTTCCTAAGTGAATACCCTTTATTTCTTTTTCTTGCCTGATTGCTCTGGCTAGAACTTCCAATAATATATTGAATAGGAGTGGTGAAAGAGGGCCTCCTTGTCTAGTGCCAGATTTCAAAGGGAATGCTTACAGTTTTTGCCCATTCAATATGATATTGTCTGTGGGTTTGTCATAAATAGCTTTTATTATTTTGAGATATGTTCTGTTGATACCTAGTTTATTCAGAATTTTTAGCATAAAGGGCTGTTGAATTTTGTTGAAGGCCTTCTCTGCATCTATTGAGATAATCATGTGGGTTTTGTCTTTGGTTCTGTTTATGTGGTTCTGTTTACATTTATAGACTTGCGTATGTTAAACCAGCCTTGCATCCCTGGGATGAAGCCTACTTGATCATGGTGGATAAGCTTTTTGATGTGCTGTTGCAATTGGTTTGCCAGTATTTTATTGAAGATTTTTGCATCTGTGTTCATCATGGATATTTGCCTGACGTTTTCTTTTCTTTTTGAGTCTCTGCCAGGTTTTGGTATCAGGATGATATTGGTCTCATAAAATGATTGGGGAAGGATTCCCTCTTTTTGGATTGTTTGGAATAGTTTCAGAAGGAATGGTACCAGCTCCTCTTTGTGTGTCTGGTAGAATTCAGTTGTGAAGCCATCTGGACCTGGGCTTTTTTTGGCTGGTAGGCTATTAATTGCTGCCTCAACTTCAGCCCTTGTTATTGGTCTATTCAGGGTTTCGACTTCTCCCTGGTTTAGGCTTAGGAGGGCTAATAGCACCATCCTTATCTTCAAGGCATCTGTTACATTCTACTGAAAGCTAAGGGCAATGACATGAAAGGTACAAGCAACAAAAGAGAAAAATAGAGAAACTGGACTTAAAACTTGTGTGCATTAAAGGACACTATCAACAGAGTATAAAAGGCAACTCATAGAATAGGAGAAAAAATTTGTAAATCACATATCTGATAAGAGATTAATATCCAAAATATATAGACAACACCTAAAATGGAACAACAACAAAACTCAATTAAAAACTAGGCAAAGAGCCGGGCAATGTGGTTCACACCTGTAATCCCAGCATTTTAGGAGGCCAAGGCGGGTGGATTACCTGAGTTCGGAGTTCGAGACCAGCCTGGCCAACATGGTGAAACTCTGTCTTTAAAAAAAAAAAAAAAGAAATGAAATGAAAAAGAAAAGAAAAACCAACTAGGCAAAGGATTTGAACAGACATTTCTCCAAAGAAGATATACAAATGGCCAATTAGTACATGAAAAGATGCTCAGTATCACTAATCACAAACAAAATGCAAATAAAACCACAACGAGACATGAATTCATACCCATTATGATGGCTACTATAACGAAAAAAAATGAACCAAGTGCAAGAGTTCTTGCCTATAATCCCAACACTTTGGGAGGCCAAGATCACCTGAGTCCAGGAAGTCCAGGAGTTTAAGACCAGTCTGGGAAACACAGGGAGACCCTGCTTCTACAAAAACAGTTTTTAAAAATTAGTTGGGCATGGTGGTGCGTGCCTGCAGTCCTAGCTACTTAGGAGGCTAAAGTGAGAGGACTGCTTGAGTTCAGGAGTTCGAGGCCGCAGTAAGCTATGATCATGCCATTGTACTCTAGCATGGGTAACAGAGGGAGACCCTGTCTCTTAAAAAAAATTGAAAACAGAGACATGAATAGATATTTGTACACTCATGTTAATAGCAGCATTATTCACAGAAGCCAAAAAGTGGAAGCAACACAGGTGACCATCAATGGAAGAACAGATCAACAAAATGTGGTATAAACATACAATGAAATATTATACAGCCTTAACAAGGAAGGAAACTTTGACATGTTCCAACAGAGAAGAAACTTGAAAACATTATGCAAGTGAAGTAAGTCAGCCATGAAAGGATAACTACTATGTGATTCTACTTATATGAGGTTTCATAATAAATATTACATGACTCCACTTATTTGAGGTTCCTATAGTAGTCAAATTCACAGTGACAAAGCAGCATGGTAGTTGCCAGGGGCTGGGGGGAGGAGGGAACAGGGAGATATTATTTCACTTTTGCAAGATGAGAAGCGTTATAGAGATGGATAGTGGTGATGGCTGCACAATATGAATATATATATGCACACACACACATATATATATTTTTAGAGAAGGACTCTCGCTCTGTCTCTCAGGCTGGAGTGCAGTGGTGCTATCTGAGCTCGCTGCAACCTCTGCCTCTAGCAATTCTTCTGCCTCAGTCACATGCCACCATACCCAGCTAATTTTTTGTATTTTAGTAGAGACAGGGTTTCACCATGTTTCCCAGGCTGGTCTCGAACTCCTGAGCTCAGGCAATCCGCCTGCCTCAGCCTCCTAAAGGCATTAGCCACCGTGCCCGGCCCAATGTGAATATATTTAATGCCACTGAACTACACACTTAAAAATTGTTAAAGTTGTAAATATTGTTACATATACTTTATCATAGTTAAAAAAATAGAAACAAGTGCTCTCATGGAACATTTCGTCTAAATCATGTATAGCATATCAACATATTTTGCCTTTACACACTCACTTGATCCCTGTAAGGTGTGACAGTACAAGCATTCCTGTACTCCCTTTACCACCACAGTTTACGGACTGGGAAACTGAGTTTTAGCACAGTTACTGGACTCATACAAAAACAGTCACATAGGCCGGGCGCGGTGGCTCACACCTGTAATCCCAGCACTTTGGGAGGCCAAGGCGGGTGGATCACGAGGTCAAGAGATCGAGACCATCCTGGTCAGCATGGTGAAACCCCATCTCTACTAAAAATACAAAAAATTAGCTGGGCATGGCGGTGCGTGCCTGTAATCCCAGCTACTCAGGAGGCTGAGGCAGGAGAATTGCCTGAACCCAGGGGGCGGAGGTTGCGGTGAGCCGAGATTGCGCCATTGCACTCCAGCCTGGGTAACAAGAGCGAAACTCCATCTCAAAAAAAAAAAAAAAAACCAGTCACATAGAGATGCAAAGATGGGACTGACTCCAATCTAAAACAAAGAGTGCTAAGTGCTGGAAGAGAACAAAGAGAGAGCAATGGGAGTCCACATTCCCACTGGTGGAACTAAGCTATCTTTCTGGAATTCCCATTTGAAATCAGTTTAGGCTCCTTCTTGTCCAAATGGAAACAGACCATTCTTGATGTCTAAAATGCAACATGAACAAACAAAAATGCTGGAGCGGCTGGGCGCAGTGGCTCACGCCTGTAATCCCAGCATTTTGGGAGGCCAAGGCAGGCAAATCACCTGAGGTCAAGAGTTAGAGACCAGCCTGGCCAACATGGTGAAATCCTGTCTCTATTAAAAATACAAAAATTAGCCAGGCATAGTGGTGCATGCCTGTAATCCATGCTACTCAGGAGGCTGAGGCAGGAGAATCGCTTGAACCCGGGAGGTGGAGGCTGCAGTGAGCTGATTACGCTACTGCACTCCAGCCTGGACAACAGAGTGAGACTCCATCTCAAAAAAACAAAACAAAACGAAAATAAAAAATGCTGGAGCTAGAGCCCCTGGCTGGAGAGGAAAGCTCCGCCTATCTGAGCCAGGGAACTTTGGGCAAGTTTCTGAACACCTTTAAGTCTCTGTTTCTTCACCTGTAAGATGAAGATAACATCACTGACTTAACAGCGTTTCCAGAGAAAAAAGTTTTTTAATGAGATAAGTACCCACAGCACTCAGCAAGGTGCCTGGGACATGGTGAGGGGCAGGAATGATGGCTAGTAATGTTAGCTTTGAAAGAGGCTAAATACCAGTGGCAGGATGGAACGTATGCAGTGAGTAACTTGCAGAATACACTCTACCATGTGCTGTGAAGGTCACAAGCAAACAGAAAGTACACACCCTGTCGTGGAGAAGCCTCCCACCTTATTCAGAAGGTATGATAATAAACACATGACAAGGTAAATAACAGTGACCATGGAGGGAAGGAATCAAGAAGTTTAAGTGTATTAGTTGACTGCAGGACACTGTGCCAGGGATTTTAAACACATTAACTCATTTAATTTTCACCAAAACCTGGAGGGCAAGTAATATTTTCTATTTTGTAGGTAGGGGAAGAGTCAAATGAATTATGATATGGATAGCAAGCACGGTGAACTCAGGAGATTCATTACCATAAACAGGGTACTCTAGGAAGGCTGCCTGTAGAAAGAGGTGAGGGGCAATGGGCATCAGGCTTGATGACTGAATGGAGAAAAGCAGATAATCTCCTAAATCAAAAAGATTGGAGGGAGCAATAACACATGTATCAAGTCTGAGACTGGTTTTTAAAAGTCTCCTTTTCTAACCATAGTAAGCTGGGTCAGCAGACAAAGCCTGAATGTTATTTATATCTTTTCAGACTACTAGGTTAGCTCAAAATTTCTGGGCGATTTACCTGCTAGGTCAAGAGCAACAACCCTTAACTGATGATCCTCTGGGAAATGTATTTATGCCCCTTTCCTTACCTAATGTCCCAAGTCAATAAATAAATAAATAAAGTAGATTATACAGAAATATGCTAAAAGCAGCTCGACAATGTTGCCTCTTCAACGCGTGAGTAGATGAGGAGTGAAATACAGAAGTATTCTATTGTGTGAAATAAGCATCTCAACAAATCTGTAAGGATGCACAATATGGAAAATTTTTTCTCCTTTGCATCTTTCTATATTTTTCATATTTTCTATCTGGCTATACATCATTTTGTAAAAAGCACAATTAAAGGATGGGCAGAGTTGCTGAAATCTATAATCCCTGCACTTTGGGAGGCTGAATTGGGAGGATCACTTGAGCCCAGGAGGTTGAGGCTTTAACTACGATCGTGCCACTGCATTCCAGTCTGGGTGACAAAGCAAGACTCTGTCTCTTAAAAAAAAAAAAAAAGCACAATTATAGGAGAATTTTAGATATTCCAATAGCTCACTTCTAAGCAGTGGCATTCCTCTAGAAAAGCCCTGGGAATGTGTCAGCTCCTGTCCTTGTACCTGATAAAGAGCAGGAAGAAGAGCAGACTGACACCCCACATGGCTTTCGATGTCAGGGGTTTTAAGACCTGTCCAGGCAATTAAGGACAAATGCTCTTGGACTTCTTCCCAGTCCTCCATCAACCTGCCTTGGCACCTTTCTGTTTCTGAGGGGGGCTCATAGACAGTGTCCCTACCCTTAAACTCAGAGGAAGCAGCACTGACCACAGCTGACTTACCCCCTCCCTCCTTCCCTCACCTTTCCTCCCTGATTCTGCACAGGAGCTAAGAAAAAAAAGAATGATCTTCTGGTGACTGCCAAGGAGAAATCTCCCTACCTCTGTAATGATATTCATGCTTCCATGCTATTCCCCTCCCTAGAAGTCTTTCATAGCTCCCCAGTACCTCTAAAAAAAAGTCCTAACTACTCAGCCAACACATGAAGCAAGCCCTCCACAATCAGGCCTTATCCTCTCTTTCCAATCTTGCCTCCTATTACTCCCCTTTGCTAGGCAAATGGGATAAATCCCATCACCCCTGCCTACCCCTTCACATCCAGCATTTAGCTCAAGATGTCTCTGCCAAGAAACCAAACATCCTTTTCCATTTCTACACAAACCAAATCCAAGCCATTCATCAAAGCCCTGCTCAGCAGCCACCACCTCCTCAGACTTTTCCTGAGTTCCTCCTCCCCTCCTACACTGTTCCTCCTCACTTTACTCTTGCTGCGGACAGCACAGGGTGACAGGATACCAGCTCTGGAGCCAGAATGCTGCATTCAGACTCTAGCTCCCTCACTGCTACTGTGTGTCCTCAGGTGGGTTCTATATCTGCTCACTGTCTTAGTGACCCCCTCTGAAAACATCTGAGGTAACAACAGTATCTTCCCCACAGTATTGTGAGGATCGAATGACTGCAAGTGTGACCATTCAGTCTCTGGCACACAGGAACATAACTTTAAACTTAAAAAAAGGAAAACCCAAAACTGGGCGGCTGAGGCCAGGGAATCGCTTGAACCCAGGAGGCGGAGGTTGCAGTGAGCTGAGATCGCGCCACTGCACTCCAGCCTGGCGACAGAGCAAGACTCTGTCTCAAGAAAACACAAAACAAACAAACAAACAAAAAAACCGCAAACCCCTAAAATCTTTAGCTATTATTATTACTACCTGAGGCCACCCCTCTCCTCCATTCCCTTACTGCATTTATCTATGACCCAATCTTATGACTACTTTCTACCTTATTTATTTTAGATACCTATACACTAGGAAATTCTTAGCTTGGTATATACAGATAGTACAGGGCCACTGAATGAATAAATGAACAAATTCTAAATAATCACTCTTTTAGTCTGTCCACAAGAAAACCCACATTTAATGTTGAAGAAAGATAAAGAAAAGATTAAAGAAACAGAACTTTAAATCAAGAACAACTGTTCTCAAAGTGAACCAGTAGCTTCAGCATCACTAGAGAACTTGACAGAAATGTAGAATGCTAGTTCCCACCCCAAACCTACTGAAACAGAAACTCTGAGGGTGGGCTCCACTTTTAACAAGCCCTCTTGGTGATTCCCTTGAGGCTGAATCATGAGATCTGAGAGCAAAAACTAACATACATGGCAGCACAGAATGAGCACTGGCCCAGGAGTAGATTCTAGGCTTAACTGTGGCATTGACCTTGTACCAGTCTCTTAACTTCTCAGAGCCTCGATTTCCTCATGTAACACAGGGATGCTAACACCCAAATAGCTAAATGTTGTGAAGATTAAATGAGATTCCATGTACAGAGTTTGCACATAGTTGGCACTTAATAATTATAAGTTCCTTCCAGTTCTCTTCCTGTGTATCTCACAAGATTGTGAACAGTAAATAAAATCAGTGAAGCAAAAGGGCTTCACAAATACTTGCCCTTGAACATCAGACTCCAAGTTCTTCAGCTTTGGGACTCGTCCTGGCTTCCTGGCTTCTCAGCTTGCAGATGGCCTATTGTGGCACCTCATCTTGTGATTGCGTGAGTCAATATTCCTTAATAAACTCCCCTTAATGCATACATCTATCTTATTAATTCTGTCTCTGTCCTCCTAGAGAACCCTAATACAGACGGGGCATGGCAGCTCAGGCCTGTTATCCCAGCACTTTGGGAGGCCAATGCAGGCAGATGACGAGATCAAGAGATCGAGACCATCCTGGCCAACATGGTGAAACCTGTCTCTACTAAAAATACAAAACTTAGCTGGGCGTGGTGGCACATGCCTGTAATCCCAGCTACTCGGGAGGCTGAGGCAGGAGAATCTCTTGAACCCAGGAGGTGGAGGTTGCAGTGAGCCAAGATCATGCCACTGCACTACAGCCTGGTGACAGAGCAAGACTCTGTCTCAAAAAAAAAAAAAAAAAAAAAAAAAGACCCTAATGCACATGGCAATCTGAGGCACAACTAATTATTCTTGGTACAAATGGCCAGGTTAAACATCTTCCATTCACAGGATAGTCTGAAGTAGTTTATGTGTAACACCACTCAGTCTACAAATAAACTCTGCAACAGAATATCTGTTTCTTGCCTGTTTATTAAAGCAGAACAATGACGAGAATACATGCCCACCACCTCCAATACTTTGGACAGAATTAACTGACTACCCACTGATCTTTGAATCTAAACTTTACTCTTGGAAAAGGATTTTCTGAAAACTTTTTCTAGCTAACGCAAGGAAAACTGCAAACTTCTGCAGACCATAGTGGACCTGACTTGGGGAACTCCCAATGTATGAGATCCAACTCCAAGCTGTCATTCAACTCCGAGCAGTTGTAGAAGGCTAAGATTACGGCAGATAACATTTTGAAGCTTGTTGCAGAACAGAAAATTAAGAAATACAAGTAAGTACTCTTTCTTCCTCTGCACTTCTTAGCCTCTCACACCTTGGCTAGGCTTACCGTCTCTCTCTCTCTCTTTTTTTCTTTTTGGAGACAGAGTCTCACTCTGTCGCCCAGGCTGGAGTGCAAATGGCACAATCTCTGCTTGCTGCAACCTCCACCTCCTGGTTCAAGTGATTCTTCTACCTCAGCCACCGAGTAGCTGGGATTATAGGCATGTACCACCATGCCCAGCTAATTTTTGTATTTTTAGAAGAGCCAGGGTTTTGCCACATTGGCCAGGCTGGTCTCAAACTCCTAACCTCAGGTGATCCCCCCGCCTCGGCCTCCCAAAGTGCTGGGATTACAGGCGTGAGCCACCACAACCGCTTATAGCTGCAGTTTTAAATCATTAGCTTTGTTGTTGTTACTTTACTTCTGTATTCCCCTTCCCTGCCTCCCACCAGCACACTACCTGCCCCCCCGCACATTCTTTTAAAATAGTACTAACACACTAAATGTCACGAGAAAGTCACTCTGACACTTTGTCACAACAGTACAAAATATATATTAGAGCCTCATTCCATCCATTAATCATTTACCTGAACTAAACTGAAATGACCTACTGGCTACCTGGCAATGGGGAGCCATCATCATCTTTATAGTAAAGCGTCTTTTGTGAACCCTGGGGCCTGGTAGGGTATCTTCCTTCACAGATCACAGATGGGCCAGTTGTTTCACATACCCTCTCCAGATAGAAAATCCAACCCTAACGTAAAGTATTCTGTTATTAACAGTGGCAGTTTCAATTTACTGAGCTTATATAATGTTCCAGATACTATGCTAAGTGTTTTCATACATTATCTCATTTAAGCTGCATTACTCTGTGAATATGAATCAATCTCTCTCTCTCTCTCTCTCAGGAGATTGATAGACTAAACCTCAGATAGGCAATACAATTTTCTGGGGTCACACAGCCAAGCAATGGGCCAGGTCCAAATTCAGCTCAGGTCTTCCTGACAGAAGTATCATGCTCTTACCACTTGCTATATATCCCTACATCCCTTATATTTGTATTTTAAATTAACTTCTAACCCTCGACTACTACCTTGTCATTTTGCAGGTTCCTAGTATAAAGGGGACAGAAAAGAAAACCATTCCCCCAAGTTTTCTGGTCCCTCCATTCATTGACTGGAATTCAACATCCAACTGAAAAATGAGTTTTTGGAATGTGGCTGCCATGCAGGAGCATCTGAGGGAAGTGGGGAGAGGACATGAAGAAGAAGAAAGGAGGTGAGAATCCAGAGACACTCCAGTGGGTTGCAAGGGACAAGATGTCCAAAACATGGGAAACACTCTTTTGGCATTATAAAAGACACTATGCCAGCAAGTAAAGCAAGGCTCCTAAATGCTAATCAGCCAACAGGAGAGACCTCAATAAGTTTACAGGCCCCACTAAAGGCTTGACAGTAAGCTAGAATTTCATAAGCAAAGCAGAAAATAAACAAATCACTACTACCGAAATCAGGCCTATAAGAACACCAAAGATCCTGGGGCTCATAAAAGACGTTTTACCAGTCCTTCAACTAACCAGGAGGAACCCAGTTTTCAAACAAACTAATCAGCATTCTTGACTGATCAAGTGGCATAAGCCACTGCCTTGGGTGAAAAGGCAAGTCGCTTTTTTAGTAAGGAAGTCCCACATGGTGGCCATTTCTGGTATTCCTTTATCTACACTTTGGGCTTTCCTTATCCAGGATTCTGGCCATCTCTGGTGTCCCCAGGTGTCCAGATCCTCCCTATAGGATTAACAGATAAGGCTGGGTACCATTCTCTCTAGGTTGCCAACAAAAGATTCAACTTTGGTAAATTTAATATGGTAGGGGGTAGCAACAGTCAATGTGCAGAGTACTACACAGAATATCAAAACTTGAGAACTTTAAGGGACCTACCACATCTCATCTTCAAACACTTCACTTAACAGACAGAACTTCAAACTAGAAAGGGTACAATGTCACATGAAGTCATTGGCAAAACCACTGCTACAGTCCAGGCTTCCATGATTCCCAGTCCAGGGCTCTTATCATTAAATTACACAGCCTCCCTTCTTTCCTGGGAGGCACTGCAGGCATGCCATCCCCCTGCCAAGATAATCAACCCCCAAGGGCCCCTCCTCCCATCCCAGTCCCTCCTACAGCCCAGCTGAGTTGCAGCTCAAATTAGCAAGTCCTGGAGCAGGGGGCATTTCTGGGAGGGTGCCCAGTCTGAGGGTTGCTGGTACTGAAGAAGAGGGACAAGGACGGAGAAGGAGGTGACATCCCACAAAGGGTTTGAGAGAACTGGGTCCTAGGGGCAGTGGCAGTGAGCCTGCTGGGCTGCATAAGGGCACATGCAGTGGCATCTCCCAAAGGGCAAGGGGGAAGCAGACCAGCAGTTGGCACCACCTCTAGGAGCAAAAGGAAGGGCTGAGTCCTGATGGGCAGGGAAGCCTGGGGCATCTCCGAGTCCAAGTTGGGCCTCAGGGGCGCCTCCTGGCAGAGTGGCACTGGCGACCGTGAGGTGGCACCAGTGCCCGGGAAGAGGCCCGAGGACACAGATGCCCTCTGTGGGATGGCACTGGCACACAGCGGAGGCCCAGCCCTCCCGTGAGGTGGCACTGGCGCCCAGCGAAGGCCCGACGACCAGGATGCACAGCCCTCTCATGAGGTGGCACCGGCGCCCAGCGAAGGCCCAACGACCAGGATGCCCAGCCCTCCCGTGAGGTGGCACTGGCACCCGGCGAAGGTCCTATGACCAGGATGCCCAGCCCGCTCGTGGGGTGGCACCCGCGCGTGGCGGAGGCCCAGCCCGCTCGTGAGGTGGCACCGACGCCCGGCGGAGGCCCGCGGTCCTCACCAACCGGATCAGCTGCCACCGTCGCCCAGCCTCCCGCCCCACACGCAGCCTTACCGAGGCACTGCCCCACCGGGGTGCTGAACGGGTTCCCCAGGAGGAACTCCATCTTCGGTGGACAACACACAGCGGCCCGGGGCCCCTGTCTGCCACAGAAGTCTCCGCTGTACCCCGCCGGGATCCAGTCCTAACACTTGCCCCCCTCCCCACCCTCTGGAACGCCGAGGGCCAGGTCTCCTAGCCCCGCCTCTTGCCGCGTCTTTATTGGGGGACACCTACAAAGCCCGCGTCCGATTGGCAGCTACACCTTCGTCAGCAAAGCCCCACCCACTCCGCGGCGTCCGATTGGGCCGAGGAGCTAGCTAGGTCAGCGGAGTCCCTGTCAGCTGTGGCGGCACCTCCCCTGGCCCGCCCCCGAAGAGGAAGCTGTGCATTTTGATTCATCTATATTTTGGTCAATCTAAAGAATCCTTACTATTATTGGACAAAATAAGAGTCAATCATCCAGAAAGGCGGACGGAAGAGAGGTGAATCTAGGAATATCCCCGCCCATAGAAAGTACTGATTGGAGAAACATTTGTTTTCTCTATAGCTGGTTGGTGTTAGGAGTGTTTTCCCACCCAGAGATGTGGTCACGTGATCTGTCAACTTTCACACAGGAAGTCTCCCTACTGACTTTCCCCTTAGCAACCAAGTCGCGGCGCTTGGTTCCCCAGCAACCGGGAGACGCGTCTGCTGCGTGGAACCAACCGAGTTCTCAACGCTTGAGAAGGTGAGACCTGGGAGCTGAGGCTCCGGGAGGACTCACAGGGACAGATAGTGCCCGACTTAACTCACTCCTGTGACCTTTTTGTCTGAGAACGCCGGCCTGGCCCGTCTCATTTATAAATTGAGCAAGTAGGTCCTCTCCCAGGCACTTTACAGTGGAGCTGAGACAGCCAAGGCACTTTAGTCCTGGGCTTGTCAAGCTTTTGAATAAAAAAGAATAATAAAAGGCCGGGCGCGGTGGCTAACGCCTTTAATCCCAGCACTTTGGGAGGCCAAGGCGAGTGGATCACGAGGTCAAGAGATCGAGACCATCCTGGTCAACATGGTGAAACCCCGTCTCTACTAAAAATACAAAAATTAGCTGGGCATGGTGGTGCGCGCCTGTAGTCCCAGCTACTCGGGAGGCTGAGGCAGGAGAATTGCTTGAATCCAGAAGGCGGAGGTTGCAATGAGCCGAGATGGTGCCATTGCACTCCAGTCTGGGTAACAACAGCGAGACTCCGTCTCAAAAAAAAAAAAAAAAAATACTAAGGGAGCATTTCCCGAGGGAACAGGGTCAGAATGGATTAAGGGGTTCCGTCTTCCAGCCTCCTTTCATAGAAAGAGAGGTACCCGGTCCACTGATAACTTCTTCCAGAATTTAACTATCATATCTGACTTCATAACTATCAAATGATTTCATCTTGGTACTGTATTTTTTTTTTAATTTTTTTTGGATTTTAGGTTTTGGGGTACATGATCAGAGCATGCAAGACAGTTGCGTAGGTACACACATGGCAGTGTGCTTTGCTTTTCTTCTCCCCTTCACCTACATTTGGCATTTCTCCCCAGGCTATCCCTCCCCACCTCCCCCTCCCACTGGCCCTCCCCTTTTCCCCCCAATAGACCCCAGTGTTTAGTACTCCCCTTTCTGTGTCCATGTGTTCTCATTTTTCATCACCCACCTATGAGTGAGAATATGCGGTGTTTCATTTTCTGTTCTTGTGTCAGTTTGCTGAGGATGATGTTCTCCAGATTCATCCATGTCCCTTTCCGCGGACACAACGCGAGCTCCAATCCTGGGTTGTTCTCACAGCGCCATCTTGAGTCCTCCCCCATCTTGGTACTGTATAAAGTGCTTTGGATGTGAATACGACTCCTCAGGTTCCATATCTGTCTCTGTCAGTAACTCATTTTATGACTTTGGACAAGTTCCTTTCCCTTCCTGGAGCCTCAGTTTCCCTAGCTGGGAAATAAGGACATTAGGACTCCCTTTTTTTATGGCCTCCGCAGCTTATGTGTACTTAAATAATGCCTGTGCACTGAGTACACAATAAGCATTCAGTACATGATTTTCTTTTTTTAAAAAAAAAAAAATCATTATTTATTTTTAAAAACAGAGACAGGGTCTTGCTATATTGCCCAGGCTGGTCTTGAACTCCTGAGCTCAAGAAGTCCTCCCACCTCAGTCTCCCAAAGTGCTGGAATTACAGGTGTAAGCCATCTCACCCAACCAATTTTCTTCTTATTAATTTACGGCCAATAGGGACTATAGTATTCGGATCCTGTTGACCCCAGGTTATTGTTGCCCAGGAAAATTCTAGATCTGTTCTCTGCGAGGAGGCCACTCCGTTGACAATTGTGTAAAACTCTGCTGCTTTCCCCGGCTCCTACGTCTCTGGTCTTCAACAACACTATCATCAGGCAAGTCAAAGGGACCCAGGTTGGGTGGTAAACTACTAAGATCCCCATGGAGAACTGTTTGGGCCTTGGCCCTGAACCCAGGACAATTGTGAGAAACATTGTGAGCCATGGCAATGATATCCCCAGTACCCTTGGTACAGTTGATTCATGATTAGGAAATGGACTCTGCCATATGCTGAGTGTATGAAGTTGGGCATGTTAATTAACCTTTCTAAGTAGCTTCTGTTTTCTTATCTGGATATTGGTGATTATTAGCCCTACGTATAAATTAAGTGTCTAGAAATTTCTCACATCCACATCTTACCAACACCCTGGTAATCTCTCACCTCAGTACTTTTGCAATTCTCAGTACTACTGCTAGAGTGAGCTACTTAAAAACTAAAATCTGATCATGTTGCTGCCTTTATTTATTTATTTATTTATTTATTTATTTTTGAGACAGAGTCTTGCTCTGTTGCCCAGGCTGGAGTGCAATGGTGCCATCTCAGCTCACTGCAACCTCTGTCTCCTGGGTTCAAGCAATTCTCCTGCCTCAGCCTCCTGAGTAGCTTGGATTACAGACATCTACCACCACACCCAGCTAACTTTTTTTTTGTATTTTTAGTAGAGACGGGGTTTCACCATGTTGGTCAGGCTGGTCTTGCACTCCTGACCTTGTGATCCGTCTGCCTCAGCCTCCCAAAGTGCTTATAGGTGTGAGCCACCACACCCTTCCCTTCCTTCCCCTCCCCTTTCTTTCTTTTGATGGAGTTTGGCTCTTGTTGTTCAGACTGGAGTGCAATAGTGCGATAGCTGACTGCAACCTCTGTCTTCTGGGTTCAAGTGATTCTCCTGCCTCACCCGGCATGTACCACCATGCCCGGCTAATTTTGCTGACCTTATTAAGCCCTCAGTGCTTTCCAGGGATTTTAGGATAATAATAAAACTCCTGCAGACCTCTCCAACCTGGCATCACTTCAGCCAAAGTGCAACATGTCTGTTCTCTCCCACCTGAAGGGCCTCGCCATGAAGTTATCTCCTCCTTCTTTCCTACTTGTCCTTGAGATCAGCCCTGCCTTCCTTGGCCAGGCCAGGTGCCCCTAATGTATGATTTCATAGTTCCCTACACCTACAAATTATCATGGTTTGTAATTAAATATTTGTATTATTGTTTGATTCATGCCTGAAGCAGGGGTAAAATCCATCTGTTTTATTGACAGCATGTAGCAGTTACTCAGTACACATGTATGGACTAAATACATGATCTCACACAAACGTAGGTGGGAGGAATTATCTGCCTTTTACTATGGGAAAGCCAAGGTTTAGATAGGTGAAGTGAGTTACCAAAAGATGCACAGTCAGGATCCAAATCCTGCCCTGATGTACTTAACAAATAGCATGTGTAATAACAACCCCATATTACCTAGCACAGCAATTGCTGGGCTTGACTGAAAGCAAGCTTGATCTGTCACGGGTACCAGGCCCTGATGAAGTAGGAGGGATAAGTTTTGAAATCAGAATTAAGAGTCACTTCCCAAAGTATAGCACCATTAAAAAAAAGAAGAGGCCAAACACTTTGCAGAAAACATCAGTCAAACATAACATATTAAAATTCCCCCAAAGACAAGCTGATGACAAGTTATGGGAAACCTTAGGGGAATCCATTGCATAAGAGTGGGGAGCTATGAGAAAGGCCAAGGGCTGGAACTGTCTTTGAGGGTGGAATCAGTCACCTCATTGAGGTGGAGCCCATGTAAACAGATTGGAGAGAGTGGGAAGAAAAGGACCAAGGTCTTGGGAGGACAGAAGGCACAGGTGGAGAAGGGGTAGGGGTTGAAGGGTGTGAAGGTTGTGCCTCTCCTAGGAGCAAAAGAGAAGCAAGAGCTCATAGGGACATCCAGTGAGGGACAGTTCAGGACAGAGGATGCGTATTTACAGAAGCTGCATCCAAATGGATGGTCGGGGAGGAAGGAGGAAGGCAGTCTTAGAGGGAAGTCTTTATTTAAGACCAGGTGACAGGATTGTATGGCCCAACCTGGCTTTCAGCGGACACCATCAGCCCTGCACTAGGAGTCTCTCTAGCCAAGTGGAATGAAAAGGAGAGCACAGGGGCTGCCTAGCATTGGGGACCAGCAGGGCAGAAGGACAGGAGGTTCAGGGAGGCCCATATGCTGGGGAGACACGAGGGACAGCAGGGAGGCAAGAATCAGAGGGAGAAAGCAGGGGGAAATGTCCCTCCTGGATGTCTTCACCAAGAGAGTTGGTAAGGATAAGAATGTGGTCCAGCCAGGAACAGCAGCCTCAGGTCAGCCTCGCAGTGTGACTGACCAAGTCTACAGATCCCCCTGTGCTGTGCTGTCTCAGCCAAATCCTTCTGGACTATTAGCGACAGAACCTACTGGAGGCTGGGCATAGTGGCTCACCCATATAATTCCAGCAGTTTGGGAGGCCAAGGTGGGTGGATCACCTGAGGTCAGGAGTTCATGACCAGCCTGGCCAACATGGTGAAACCTCATCTCTACTGAAAATACAAAAAAATTAGCCAGGCATGGTGACGGACACCTGTAATCCCAGCTACTGGGGAGGCTGAGGTAGGAAAATCTTTTGAACCCAGGAGGTGGAGGTTGCAGTGATTCGAGACTGTGCCATTGGACTCCAGCCTGGGTAACAAAAGTGAAACTCTGTCTCAAAAAAAAAAAGAAAAAAGAAAAAAAGAACCTACTGGAGCTAGCTTAAGTAAAAGAGGATTTCATGTGAGAAACAGGAAACTCTCATGAGGCATGGACTTAGGAATATTAGGGACTGGAAAGCCAGCAGGAAGGAGGCAGCCTCTGTCTGTGTCAGTCTGTCTGTCCTGTCTTTTGTTTTCTGGTTCCCAGTTTCCCATCTCTGCTTTTTTCCATGCATCTGCCTCCTCCCGCTCTTCCTCTCTGTTTAATCATGTGCCCAGTCAGCCCACACTCCCTATTCCTCCCCAGCTCAAGCGGCCAGCTCCAATGAGCACTCTCCTTCCACAGCCTCAAATTCACATCTGCCACGGGGAGGACGTGAATGGTCAGCTTGGGTCAGGGGCTCCCTCTGCACCAGGGAAAGCTTATGGTGTGGTAGGGGGCATACACACATAACTGCCTGGAGGGGGTGAGGTGCTCAAGGAAGAGGAGCTGCAGGCTGACCTGCCTGGCTGGGGATACTCAGGGAATACAGTCAGCAGTTGGTTCCCACAAGCCCAAATGAGGATGGGCACACAAAGTCAGAGGCCTGACACAGGGCCACAGTCTTAAGATGAGCCAAGATCACAGGCTAAGGAGACCAGTGTGGACACCAGTCCAGTGGGTCCAGGGACAGTCCCAGCTGTGGCTGTAGGGTCAAGGGATAAAACCCTGCGGACAAGCCCAGTGGGGGACAGGAAGCCCTGGAGTAGCCTTGGTGCAAATGTACAAACCCCGAGGTGCAGCAGGCCCAGGGTCAGAAGTGGGGCATTTTTCAGTATCAGTGGCCACAGCGACACCATAAGGGGAAACCTCAGCCACCTGCCCTCAAACAGAGAAAGAAGCAGGCTGTGGCCGGACACGGTGGCACATGCCTATAATCCCAGCACTTTGGGAGGCCAAGGTGGGCAGATCACCTGAAGTGAGGAGTTCAAGACCAGCCTGACCAACATGGTAAAACCCCGTCTCTACCAAAAATCCAAAAATTAGCCAGGCATGGTGGTACATGCCTGTAATCCCAGCTACTCGGGAGGCTGAGGCAGGAGAATTGCTGAACCCGGGAGGCAGAGGTTGCAGTGAACCAAGATCACACCATTGCACTAAAAAAAAAAAAAAAAAAAAAAAAAAATGAAGCAGACTGTGAAGGAGGAATGTGGTGTTTTTTAGGGAAAACATCGGGGAAAATGAACCGGCTATACGACTCGATGGAGCCAAGGGTGATAGACGATGACATGCTCAAGCTGGCTGTTGGGGAGCAGAGCTCCCAGGAGGAGACCGGGGAGCTTGCCAAGCAGGAGGGCATTCTCTTCAAGGATGTCCTGTCCCTGCAGCTGGACTTTCGGAGTATGTACCCAAGTTTCAGGGGTGGTGGCCAGAGTGGGGCCTCCCGGGCTTTCTCTGCTCTATCTTCAAGCTCCAGGATTCCATGCAAAGTCCATGGTGGAGGTTCCCACATCAGCATTAGGGCCTACCTGGGTTACAAGGCATAGGAGCAGCACAGATGTTTGTAAAGCTTCATTACTTAGTGTCTTCATCATTTCAATATCCACGACACTCCTGATTCTGCGTAAGAATAGAAAACAAGATAAAATTGTCCCACTCCAAATCTAAGTGAGCCACCAAGACTATGCTGTTTCCATCACACAACTCCATGTGGGTGTCCTTGGAGTGGGGGTCCCTGGCAGGCAGAGCCTAGGAAGTCCCATGTAGCCAGGAGCAGAGGGTAGGAAGTGTGGGAGAAGGAGGAAGAGCGGGCACTGAGAAAGCAGCTTCACGGAAGGGGTGACCAAAGACGGGCTGGTGGCAGGAGGGGCACAGGCCATGAGGCAGGGAGGCCCCTCAGGGGTGGGAAGATGTGGTTCAGGACCAGGTGGACCCTTACTGCTTCAATGTCCCATCTGTGAAATGGGATGACTGTCATCCCTGTCCCAAGCATTGGGCGGGGGGACAAGGAGAGACAGCACTTGCACAGTGCCTGGCTCACACAGGAAGGCCAGTAAGCTGCGGCACAGTAAGTCAAGGCAGAGGCAGTACTAGAGTACTGAGAGAGGTGGCCAGGGATCCTGAGACCCCCGCCTTGTATCAGGTGCAGGCAAGGCCACAGCAGACTGACCTTGTCTGATTCACATTCCTGCTCGGTCTTGGGGCCCCCAGGCTGGCCGGCATCCAGTCAACAACAAGAAAGTACTGAGACCCTGCCTCAGCCCAGCCCAGCTGCCAGAGCAGGGACATGACAGTGGGAAAGACAGGCATGGCCCAGGCACAGCCCCATGAAGCCCACAGGCCGCCAGGGCTGACCACCCAAGCAGGGAGGGCCCTGAGCCATAGCCCTAAAATGGGGCACAGAACAGGTGTGGCACAAGGGGCTTTTGCAACTGACTGCTTTCCCTGTTTTCCCTCCCCCACCTGAGTTTCATGCAGCCAGTATTGAGCACCTGCCTGTTACATGCCAGGTGCTGTTCTAGGCACTAGGGATTCAGCTGTGAACAAATAGATAAATGTCCTCATGGCGCTGACATTCAACTTGGTGGGGGACAAAGAAATAAAATGAAGAAGGAAAATAATACAATCTGCTAAAGGTAACATGTGCTGTGGAGGAAAAAAGGAGGGAGAGGAGAAAAGGGAAGTTGGGGGTGGGGTGCAATGTTTTATAGGGTGGCAAGGGGCTTCACCAAGAAGGTAACACTTGAGCAAAGACTTGAGGTAGGTGAGGGAGAGAGCCACTGTGGAGATCCACCGGGGAAAGTGGAGCAGCCAGTGCAAAGGCCCTGGGGCAGGCTGGACCCCATCTTATCAGCCCTGCAGAGGAAGCCAGTATGGAGACAGGTCAGGGAGGTCATGGGGTCAGCTGGTGTCAGCTTGGGGCCAATGGAAGGTGTTTGGCTTTTATAGTGAGTGAGGTGAGGACCCTGGGAGGGTCCTGAGCAGAATTGGGACAGGATGGGATTTCACAGGACCCTGCTGGCTGCATGAGGATAGACTGTGGAGGCCAGGGGCTGAGGTAAGGATCTAGTAAGACAGCCACTGCTGTGCTCCCGGGAGTGGTGACTGCAGGCCTGGCTGAGGTGGTGGCCACAAGGCAGATTTAGTGTCTTTGTTGAAGATTACATCGGCTTTTTGGCAGTCCTGTCATGCTGGTAATTCATTTAGATCTAACTGCCAAGTACATCCTGATTTGTTGTGTTGTTTGGCTTTTCCTCCTGAACTGCTGACACCTAGGAAAAAGCCAGCAGGCAGGCGTGTGTGGCAGAGCAGTGGATGTGCCGGAGCCACCGGGGGAGAGCTGCTGTTGAGGGGGCTGTCAGATCAGGGCCAGAAAACACACCTGGAAAATCCAACCCAGGGATGGGAGGTGGCCAGGAGTCCAGGGCAGAACTGGCCCCACCCTGGAAGCACAGGTGGGAATTGTGGCCAGTATGATTCTGGGAAATCTGGCCATAAACAGGGAGCTGGAGAACAGGCACCAGTCCCACCCAGCCCTGGGAACCCAGGGAGGCGCAGCACAGCAATCCAGCTCTAGGGAAAGGGCAGTGGGCTCCTTGGGGCCTGGGTCAGAGAACCCTGTCCTCCCCAGACCTGGATGCAGGGAGGGGAGCTAGGAGGGGTCCCCCACTTTCCCACTGGGACTTTCACAACCTCACGGGCAGGCTCTGCCCCCCTGAATGAATATTGAAACTGTAGCTGGACCGTGTAGTTATTGACAGCATCAATTTGTATTTGTATTTTTTATTTTTTTAATGGTATGAATCTCATTTATTGAAATCATATCTCACCATTCTCAAATTGAAGACTGCAGAACATAAAAGCAGTGCTTTATTGAGTTGCCATTAACCTCAGGAGCAGCGGTGTTGCCTCTCCATGCTCCAGGAAACCGCAGCTCCCATGTGCCACATCTGTCCCATCTTGCTTTACAAAACAGCCCTGAAGCTTAATCAAATAAAACTGTTGTACATGAGAAACAGAGAGCTGGGTGTGGGAAAGCCAGGTATGGTGGTGCCTTTAAGCAAAGTCTTCTCCGAAGTTGGGGCATCTTTGCTTCCTCAAGGCAAATCAGCAGATGAATCCAAAGGGGAACAGGATGATGGCCAGGAGGATTCCTAGGAAAGTGAAGCAGTCCTCCAGCACCCCGACCCTGCAGACGTGACAGCCTCCCATGATGATGATGGCATTGGCAGGGTACCGAGTAATAGTCCGGCTGTGGCAATTGTAGACCCTGGGGTGGTGGGTGGGTATTCCTGTGATGAGGTAAGGGGAGGGCAGGCAGTGGGAAGGGGTGGGCAGCAAGATGGCACCATAGCCATGCGGGCTGCACGCGCCGTCGACCTGGCCGGCCCCTAGGTTGTAGGTGGGCAGCCACTCCTGCAGCAGAGGCCCGTGGTCTATGGCAGCCCAGCCCAGCTTGGTTGGTCCTGGCAGGGGATGCAGCGGGGGACATGGCAGGGATGCAGCAGACTGGCCAGCTCAGGCTCCTCTAAGGCACAACACCTCAGCACCAATTTTTATTTCTATTTATTTATTTAGAGACAGAGTTTTGCTCTGTCACTGAGGCTGCAGTACAGTGGCATGATCTTGGCTCACTGCATCTCTGCCTCCTGGGTTCAAGCAATTCTGCTGCCTCAGCCTCCTGAGTAGCTGGGACTACAGGCACACCTGCCTAATGTTTATATTTTTATTATAGAGATGGTGTTTTTCCATGTTGGCCAGGCTGGTCTTGAACTCCCGACCTTAAGCAATCCACCGGCCTCAGACTCCCAAAGTGCTGGGATTACAGGTGTGTGCCACCACGCCTGGCCACAGCACCAAATTTTAAAACTCCTTTCACTTCTATATTATTTCAGTTCTTTTAATGAGCATATTCTAATTTTATAAATTTTAGAAATCATTACAATGCAAATATGGAAAAAAGGAGCATATAAACAATAGAGGTATATGTGGCTTCTGGGAAAAGCTGGCGGACAAGTTTGGCCTCTAGAGTTTTATATATACAGTACATATTTACTTATACATTTGTGTTAGTCAGAACTCTTCTGGATGCCAGTGACAGAAACCAAACTCTGACTGGCTTACTTAGCAAATGGAATGAATTGGCTGTGTAGCTGGCATGGGTGGTCTTCACAGGCCACAGGGGCCAGGCACTTCTATGATATCAGGAGCCTGCCTCATTCATACATGGATGCCTTATCTCATCCCCTACATATGGACATTTGGGAGCTTTTCTGCCCCTTAAGTGCCTGAGGGATTTCTTTGGACATTTACACAAGTGTGGAGACAGATCCCATGTAGAGAAATTGTAGGTCAAGGCCAGGCGCGGTGGCTCACGCCTATAATCTCAGCACATTGTGAGGCCAAGGTGGGCGGATCATGAGGTCAGGAGTTCAAGATCAGCCTGGCCAAGATGGTGAAACCCCATCTCTACTAAAAATACAAAAATTAGCCCAGCATGGTGGTGGTAGGTGCCTGTATTCCCAGCTACTTGGGAGGCTGAGGCAGAGAATTGCTTGAACACAGGAGAAGGAGGATGCAGTGAGATGAGATCACGCCACTGCACTCCAGCCTGGGTGACAGAGTAAGACTCTGTCTTAAAAAAACAAAAAAAGGCCGAAAGAGGCTGAAAAAGGCCAGGCACGGTGGCTCATGCCTGTAATCCCAGCACTTTGGGAGGTCGAGGCGGGTGGATCACGAGGTCAAGAGATCGAGACTATCCTGGCCAACATGGTGAAACCTCAGCTCTACTAAAAATATAGAAGTTAGCTGGGTGTGGTGGTATGCGTCTGTAGTCCCAGCTATTCGGAAGGCTGAGGCACGAGAATCACTTGAACCCAGGAGGTGGAGGATGCAGTGAGCTGAAATCGCGCCACTGTACTCCAGCCTGGAGACCGACCGAGACTCCGTCTCAAAAAAAAAAAAAGAAATAAATTGTAGGTCAAAGGACACAGACTTTAAATATTTCAGTAAACATTGCCAAACAACCCTCAAAACGGCTGAACAAGGTGATCAACCTTCCCACCAACAGAGACACATGCTTTCATTCTATTTGTCACACTGTGGAAGGAAGGCCCTTGACTGTGTCCTGTGTCCCAAGGTGTACCAGACTCCTGGAGAGGCCCTGGCCTGGCCCCAGAGACAGCACAAGTGAGTCACCTGCCCAGAGGAGGTCTAGCTCACTCCAACGCCAACAAGTTCTCAGCCCCACCCTAGTAAACCTACGAAGTTTTCCTGTGGCTCTGGGTGGCAGTACTGATCCCCGCCCACCTCACAGGGATACAGTGTTCCTCGATGCTCAAACTACATCTCAAGGGCGCCTGTGTACTCCAGGGCCGGGCAGAAGAGTTGTAGATCCCTTTTGAAGGGTTCTGCCTCACTCCTCCTGTACACTAGCATAAAACTCTGACGCTAACCTGAGGCTAAAATCTCCTTCCATTATTTCAGATATCCTCCACATAGACAACCTCTGGCAGTTTGAGAACTTGAGGAAGCTGCAGCTGGACAATAATGTCATTGAGAAGATTGAGGGCCTGGAGAACCTCACACACCTGGTCTGGCTGGGTAAGGCTCTTTCCTGTGTGTGTCCACCCTAATCGAAGGTGACACCCTGCCAAGGTTATTGCCTTCCCAGGAGACAATAATTGTGTGTGACGCTCAGCTGCCGGCCCATCATTAGCCAGTGTACGGCAGAAGCTCTGTCTGCTGGGAGCAAGAAAGCTGCTTTTTTTTAAAAGCCTAGGGCTTGTGCTGGGCAAAATGCAGCAAAGATGTGTCTAGACGCAGCACCACAGAATATTTTGCTCTCACATGCTCAACCTTTCAGTCTGGGTGGGGCACAAAGGGGCAGCTGTGGACTTCTGTCTAATCTAGACTCCGGCTGACAGATAACCATCAACAGGTAACTATTGGCTGGTGGGGCCCAGATCAAACCAGGAATAATCACCACAGAGCCTAATATGTATCAAGCACTTAACTACATGCTAAGTGGGGCCTATATGCTTTCTATATGAGTCTTTCAGTCCACATGGCATCCCCATCATAGAGATGAGCAAACTGAGGCCACAACACCGCATCAGGCCTCACTGCCAAGGCCACAGGGGGTTTCGATGAGCTGTTCCTTCTGCTGGCCTTTTAGGGTCATCCTTAGATCTGGTGAGGGGCAGTGGGTCCCTAGCAGGGAGAAGGTGATGGGCCTGAGAGCTCCTTATGCACTATCTTGTTTAACCCCATTTAAATCCTAAGAATTGGGCATCTGTTATAATCCCAAGCTACAGAAGAGGAGCTGAGAGACTCAGAGAGTCCCAGGCATTTGCCCAAAGCTGCACAACCTAGAATATCAGAGCTGGGACTCATGCCCCTGCCTGTCTGACCTCACAGCCCACATTCCCTCCAGCCTATCAGGCGGTCTCCTGGTAACAAGGAAGCCCTGGGGCATCATGAGCCTTCCAATTTGCCAAACACTCCCAGCCTCCTTTGTGCTGACAATTGCAAGCCCACAGCAAACCCACAGGGAAGGTTATGCTGCCATTTCACAGATGCAGCAACTGAGTCTCAGGGAGGCTGGCCAGCTTGATGGAATCATGTGTTATAGGTAGCAGAAGCAAACCACAGCCAGGTCTTCTGACACCTGGGCCCAGGTATCTTGTCCCAGGTTTCTCACCTTTCTGTACCCTAGCACCCATAGATGCTGATTCTTGGGCCCAGTGGCCCATCTGCAATGCCAGAAGTCATTGGTCTCTCTAGGAGATGAAGACGGTAGATCTAACTGTCCTAAAGGTACCTGGGCCAGCCCATGCTATGAGCCATGCCCGCCCCCTGAAGGTCTGCCCTGAACAGGCTGCTTGAATGCCATGGTTTTAAGCAGGAGCTCCCTGGCCTGGCTGTCTCTCAGAGATGAAAGCAAGTACCACTGAGCCCCATGACAGCCCCCTGTCTGCTTACCCAGAGAGAAACTTGAATACTGGTCTTAGTTCCCTCCATGACAAAAGCTTATCTTCCTACTACTGGGAACCCTGGCGCACACACTTCCCAGTCAGCTAATTTCCCTGACCCCTTGCAGTGGCCATCCACGCTTCCAAAGATCATGTGGACTGATGGCTGGTGCTCCCTGGGATGGAGGTGCTAGAGCAGAGAGGGCAGGCTCTGGTAAGAGGTCACAGGGCCCCTCAGAGTATAGTCAGAAGCTGGCCTTTCTCCTGCCATGGCACTAGGTACCCAGGGACCCAACCATAGCAGGAAGAGCTGGGTCCCTGGGGAGCTGAGGATGGGGGGTAGGGAGGTGGCACTCCCATGGTTCAGTATGACCTCCCACACTGACATGCACAGTCTCTGCTGTTGGCCCATGCACAGGGCTGAGGGTGTGCTGGAGCTGGCTAGCACTGGCTCTCAACAGCTGGCTGTACACATCTCTTCCCAACTCTGCTTCCAGGGATGCCATGCTGGTAGCTTGAAATTGGCCATGGTGGGAGTATTTACACCACAGAAATGAGCAAGCACTACAAATCAGAGCTTTCCCTCACCCCCTATTGGTAAACACTTGCTAGCATACCACGAGGGGGTGGGCCAAGCCTCCTAAGAACAGAACCCGGTGGCACAGTGGGAAAGGAAGTGTGCTGGCTTGGCATTTGGTAGCCCCCATTCAAATCCCAGCTTGGCCAACATACTGAATTTGCAGAAGATATTCCACTCTGTGAACCTCAGTTTCTTTTTTTTTGATATGGAGTCTTGCTCTGTCACCCAGGCTGGAGTGCAGTGGCACAGTCTCAGCTTACTACAACCTCTGCCTCCCAGGTTCAAGTGATTCTCATCCTTCAGCCTCCCAAGTAGCTGGGATTACAGGTATGTGCCACCATGCCTGGCTAATTTTTGTATTTTTAGTAGAAACGGGGTTCTGCTATGTTGACCAGGCTGGTCTTGAACTGCTGGCCTCAAGCAATCCACCCTTTTTGGCCTCCCAAAGTGCTGGGATTATAGGCATGAGCCACCGCATCTGGCCTGAACCTCAGTTTCTTTAAGTGCTGTGCTACCTGGAGCATATCACCATGAGGCCCATTTGAATCTCAGTTTCCTCATCTATAAATGGGCATGATTATATCTATGCTATGAAGATTAAACAAGGTAATGCATTTAAAGGGCCTATCATAGAGCAAGGACCGAGTTATCATTGGTCTCAATATCAACATGTAAGCATCCCCTCATATGCGGAGGAGGCTAAATTAAGATGTGGTTAAACTCATCTCCTAAAACACCTTTTTTTTTTTTTTGACACAAAGTCTCACTTCATCACCCAGGCTGGAGTGCAGTGGCACAATCTCACAAGCTCACAATCTCGGCCCACTCTGCCTCCCAGGTTCAAGTGGTTCTTCTGCCTCAGCCTCCTGAGTAGCTGGGATTACAGGTGCGTGCCACCACATCTGCATAATTTTTGTATTGTTAATACAGAAGGGGTTTCGCCATGTTGGCCAGGCTGGTCTTGAACTCCTGACTCTCAGGTGATCCACCCGCCTCAGCCTCCCGTAGTGCTGGGATTACAAGTGTGAACCACCATGCTCAGACCCAAATCACCTTTTAAATATGATCACTGTGGTTATCATGCTCATATTTCCAAGTCCAGGAAAATGCCCATTTTTGGCCTCTAGGCCACTGTTGTTCCAGGACAAGATAACAGCCCCACCTGTAGTGCGGACAAAATACTTTTAGGGCCGGCATGGTGGGTCACACCTGTAACCCCAGCACTTTGGGAGGCTGAGGTAGGAGGATCGCTTGAACCCAGGAATTTGAGACTAGCCTGGGCAATATGGTGAGAACCTGTCTCTGTAAAATTTTTTGAAAATTAGCTGGATATGGTGGTGCACACCTGTGGTCCCAGCTACTTAGGAGGCTGAGGCAGGAGGATCACTTGAATCTAGGAGGCCAGGGATGCAATGAGTTGTGATTGCACCACTGCACTCAAGCCTGTGCAACAGAGTGAGACCCTGTCTCAAAAAAAAAAAAAAAAAAAAAAAGAAAGGTACTTTTTATTCCCAAAGATGTGGAACTAAAGTCTCGGTTGGGGTTGAGGTTACATTTGATGAGGGAGCCTGAGACAGCTGTGATGGAGCTGGAAGAACCGACCTGCCACATGTCCAGGGAGAAGCCTTAGGTGAACTCTGGCCCCACTGTGGTTAGCTGTGTGGCTTTGGGCAAATCACCAAGTCTTTCTGAGTTTCTGCTTCCCAAATGATCAAACGGGGAGAGAAGTTCCAAACTACACTCAGGGCTGCTGTCAGAGGATAGACACATAAGCACTTGATAAACTGGTAAACGCAAAGCAGACAGGAGGTGGTCTTGCTAAAATGTCACAGGTGTGAGGAAAGGGGACCACTGTGTACCCCTGACCCCCAAGGGCACTGCTTCAGACCTTCAGGCTAGCATTTTCCTCCCAGAACTATGACAGAGCTTAGACACGGATATTTGCCCACATGTCCCCAGCCAGGAGGATGATTGGCAGAACAGGAGAGGGTGGTGAACATTTGAGGCTGCAGGAAAGAATCCACACCAGGCTCCTAAAAAATTGCCTACTGTTAGTAAGTCAAATTCTGGCCCTGGCAGCTCGGTGCTGGGTCACAGGGCACTCAGTAGCCCTGATGATTGTATTTCAGGATAACCCATCCCCTGACCCAGCCAGCAAACCCTCACAGCCCTCCCTTCTTCCCAGATCTGTCCTTCAACAACATTGAGACCATTGAGGGGCTGGACACACTGGTGAACCTGGAGGACCTGAGCTTATTCAACAACCGCATCTCCAATATTGACTCCCTGGACGCCCTTGTCAAGCTGCAGGTGTTGTCGCTAGGCAACAACCAGATTGACAACATGATGAACGTGAGCAGCCACCCTGCCCACCCTCACACACACGTGCAGAGCCTTGGAGCACCGTGGGTTGGATGGGGGTCTGTGGTAAGAGGGAGTGCAGGCTCCGTGTTCCAGATCTTCCCATTTTCCTGGAAAAGCCAGGAATGCAGATTACTCCACAAGGGATTTGCTAATGTTTAAACACCATGCTTAACCCAACAAAATCCATTGGAGGGCCCTAGTTTACAACCTCTGCATCAGTGGTGGTTCTTTCCCTGAGTCTTAGGCTTATTTAACAAACATTTGCTGAGGCAAGTACCTATTGGGGTTGGGCAAATGTCCTGTGCTCACTGGGAACAGAGAGAGACAAGATGTGTTCCCTTTGGAGTGACCAGCACACACCCCCACAGCCAAGACAAGGAGACAAGAAGCCAGTGTCCCGAGGAACAATAAAACAAGGCCTGTGGGTGGTAGGAGGGCACCTGAGGCTTAGGGGTGTGCATGAGTGGCAGTGGACACAGCTGGGGGTGTGGCAGCAGCTACAAGGGGTTCTTGTCACAAGGGGTTCTTGTCACAAGAGGTGACACATCAGATGGCTCCTGGCCTACTTCTGCAGCCCACCAACCCTGGGGGCTGTCCAGTAGCATTTAAAGATTGCTTTTCTGCTTAGGTCAGTCTGATGGCCTGGGTTCAGATTCTAGCTGCAGGCCATGGTGGCTTAGATGAGTGGCCTGGGAGAGTCAAGCACCAAGTTGTGACCTGCATTCAAGTCTGTCCAGCAGGAGCAAACCTTAGAGGCAGTGAAGTCTTGGAAGTTTGCCCTGCATGACAGATAGGAGAATCTAAACCCAACCAAGGATCAAGCCTTCTATGCCTCAGTTTCCTCATCTGTCAGATGGAGATGATGCCCATGACCCTCCTGCCTAGGACCTAGCAGGAACCAAGTGGGGTCATGAGTGTAACACACTTGGTTCAGTGTCAGGCTGGAGTATGTCCCTAACAAATAAATGGAGGACTGTCGTAGCTAAGGGCCTTCCTGCCAGTGTTGGAATGAGGGGAAACTTGATGCAGACTCACTGAGAGATGACTAGAATTTCACCATCCAGCAGAAGGAATAGGCTTCCCAGGAGGAGGGAATGGTGTGAGCAAAGGCCTGGAGGTACATCTGGGAATGCCTGCCTGATTGGCACCATTGAGGGGTGCAGTGTCCCTAAAAGAGGTCACAGGTGTGTGGTGCAGGGTGGGGCTCAGGATGTGGCCAGGGCCTTGCCACAGTCAGTCTGGATGGCCAGAGAAGCAGTGGGAGATGAGAAGCTTCTGTCTGAGATGTATTTGGGGCAGGTCTACGTTTAGGAAGGAATCCACCACCGTGAGGATGGATTTGAGGGGGACTATGAGAATGGGTTACCCTAGGACAGTGTGACCAGAAAGAATACTGTACCTGCAGGTAAGAGAAGCTGGCCCCAAACTGGCTGGAAGCAACAGTAGGGCAGGGACTGGCACTCAGGTGGCTGGTTTGAGAGGTGGCTTCAGGAAGCTGTAGTAAGGGAGGCAGGAAGGAACCAAGATGCAGGTGTGTCACTGAGGCTGCTGCTTCAGGTGAGGAGGGCAGATTCCTCTGGGCCTTGGAAGTGTCCAGAATGCCTCCCAGAGGTGACCATCTAAGGACAGGAGCCTGAGGCATTGGTCTCCCCAACAGCTGAGGGACATCCCAGGGGGATTAACTTCCTCACCACCTGGCTTTTGGGCGGGGTGGGCTTCTTCAGCTTCAGAGACCTCTCTGAGGCAGAAAGTGAATAATGAGATAGGACACTGCTAGCCAAGGTCTCTCGTGGCTACAGCTGAAGCCAGAGGTAAGCTGAGCCCCTGTGGCAAACAGCAAGGGCATTTAGTGGTGTGATTATTGGCACTGCAAGGAAGGGGTGCTTATCAGCAGAGCTTCAAGGACGTGAGTTCCTTCTGCCTCTGGGCTCTGCTGTCCTCAGCATCTCCCCAGAGCCTGATTCTCTTATGGCTGCAGTCAAGGACACAAGCTTCCTTGTCTGCATCTAGCAGGATGGAGAGAGCAAGAACTCTCCTTCCGACAATGGTCCTTCAGTCTGATCAAGCCACCTCAGGGCCTACACTGACCCTCAGCCTAACATCGTGGCTGGGAGACGGCCAGGCTGGATGGCTTACACAAACAGCCTGGGGTGGGAAGTGCTGAGTTATGACTACCAACTCCGCCGGGCCAAGCCACAGGGGTGGTGTCATCTCAGAAGTTTGCTCTGCTTGCCAGACAGGCAGTATCTAAACCCAGCCAGTATCTTTGCAGGGCTCAAGTCCTGATGGTCCAGCCTGCCGGCCCTGTAAGGGTGAGGAAACCAAATGCTGGCCAGTAGGATGTCTGGGTGAGGCGTGGAGGGCACAGGCGATTGCGTCGAGAGCTGAGATTTAGCCTGTGCTCAAATCTCAACGCTGCCACCTACCGGCTACCTGACCTTCGGCTAATGAGTTTGAGTTCTGGGTTTGCCCACCTGTAAGATGGGAATGATAGAGTTCCTACTCCATAGGGTTTCTGTGAAGATACAATCCATTAGTCTTATGTGCTTGATACAGGGCCTGGCACATAGTAAGTACAAGGAAAATGATCATCAAGAATATTCAGATTAGCTGGGCACAATGGCTCATGCCTGTAATACCAGCACTTTGGCGTTAGGATCACAAAGTCAGGAGTTCAAGACCAGGCTGACCAATATGGTAAAAGCCCATCTCTACTAAAAATACAAAAATTAGCTAGGCATGGTGGCATGTGCCTGTAGTTCCAGCTACTCGAGAGGCTGAGGCAGGAGAATCACTTGAACCCGGGAGGTGGAGGTTGCAGTGAGCATAGTTCCTGCCACTGCACTCTAGCCTGGGTGACAGAGCAACACTCTATCTCAAAAAAAAAAAAAAAAAAAAAAAATTCAGATTAAGAGCTAATTCCAAGCAGCTCCACAGCTTGCTGCTTGAAACTCTCAGCATTGAGTAGATAGATGTTCCTGCCTTGGTGGGTACTACACCCCAGGACCTACATGTGAATAAATCTCCTCTGATTTGTTTTCCTTTGGACATCTGGACAGTGTAATGGAGCTGAGGCCCTGTCCTTCTGAAGGCCCGGGCCTGGGCATGAGAGGGCATGGAGGGTGTGAGATGAACATGCCTGTCCCCTGCTGGAACACTCCACTCCTGCCTTGGCCATTCTTCCATCCTGCCCCTGCAGAGACTGGGCAGGAGGAAATCCCATTACTATTTCCCAGTGGGGTGCTGGGTGCCAGGTAGTCCCTCTTGAATATGGGAAAAGCTGGTAAGCTAGTCCCCAGAGAGAAAGAGGAAGGAAGATGACCCATGGGGAGAAGCTGCCAGGGAATGCTGAGATGTCTTGGGCCAGATGCTCCCGAGGCCGTATCCCAGGGACCCTGGAGACCCTAGATCCTTTCCACTCAATCAAGCACCTCTTGTGACCTGGCCCAGAGAGTCCTGACTGATACTTCTCAGGTACTAGCTCCTAAGCCCAAGCATCTTTGATTTTAGTCCTTATTGGCACTATTTATCTGGCATCCAATTATATACTTTCTTGTCATTTATATATTTATTAGGCTTATTTTAATTTCTGCTCATTGCATTAAAAACATGTTTAAGCAGAACCCAGGTCACACAGAAAAGAGCTTCAGTCACTCCTAGCCTCTGTCCTTCCCTTCCAGAGGCCCCAGCCACTTCTAAGTTACAAGTGTGTCTTTCCAAGAGTCTTGTGTTAAACATTGTACGTGACTGTCACATTTGTTCAGCTACCTCCCAGCACCTGCCTTTGGTGTCCCCTTTCCTCCTGAGTCGTCAGCTTGCCCTCTCTGCTGGCTCATTCCATCACTCAGGTGCAGCATAATGTATGTTCCCAGTTCCCTATAGGTGGGTGTCGAGGTTGTTTGCAATCTCGTGCCATTACACACAGTCTGTAGTGGACGTCCTTAAACAAGGGTCACTTTGCACGTGGAGAAGCCATCTGCAAGATAAACTAGAGAGGAAATGCTAGGTCAAAGGGCATGTGCATTTTCAATCTTGACAGATCTTGCCAAGTGGAAGTGGAACTATTTACAAAGTCACCAGCAATGATGAGGCAACCTGTCCCCTCTCACCATCTACAACGTACTTTGTGAAATCTCACTGGGAGATCTCTTACAAATTAAATCAGATCGTGTCTCCTCCCTCCACTCCCATACACACTTAAAACTCCAATGGCTTCCTCCATCCTTAGAACAAACTCCAGGCCAGGTGCAGTGGTCACGCCTGTAATCCCAACACTTTGGGAGGCCAAATCACTTGAGGTCAAGAGTTAAAAACCAGCCTGGCCAACATGGCAAAGCCTTGTCTCTATTAAAAATACAAAAAAAAAAAAAAAATTAGCCAGGTGTGGTGGCAAGCACCTGTAGTCCCAGCTACTCAGGAGGCTGAGGCAGGAGAATCACTTGAACCTGGGAGGCGGAGGTTGCAGTTAGCCGAGATCGCGCCACTAGTAACAACAACTAGAACTAGCATTGCTAAATAGGCGTCAGGCACTCTTCCAGTGCTTTTCATAGCTTATTTCATTAGGTCTTTACAACACCTGTAACACACATGATATTCTTACACCTATTTTACAGATGTGGACATTGAAGCTCACAGATGTTGGGTAACTTGTCCAAGAACTCACAGCTAGGACCTGAACCACGTCTGCTGGTTCTTTGGAAAGCCCATTTCTGACAGAAGGTCTTGGTACTGCTTCCTGGCCCAGAACACCCCCACACCTGCACACTGCCTGTCATCCCACACAGTGCTGATGGTGCTGTGGCCAGGCTGCAAACTCTGAAAGTGCTGAGGAGGGAAGTGCAGGTGCGTTTTCAACTCTGTGGCAGCCAAGAAAATGGGCCTTTTTCCCTTTTTCCTTCCCAGATCATCTACCTGCGGCAGTTCAGGTGCCTGCGGATGCTCAGCCTCTCTGGGAACCCTATCTCTGAGGTGGAGGATTACAAGATGTTCATCTGTGCCTACCTTCCTGACCTTGTGTACCTGGACTTCCGGCGCATTGACGACCACACAGCAAGTATCTCCCTCTCAGTCTCCCAGCCCTGTGAGACAGAGTCCTCAGGCCCCCTGATTTCTTGGAAAAGGGATATGGAAGAGCAGTTTCCCCTGCCCACAACTAGGAGAGAAAGGGCAGTTCCTTCTTCCTAATCCCTTTACCTGCCTCAGTCAGAGTGATTCCAGCAGTGCCCTTGTGGGTACTGGTCTGTGCGTGTTCCCAGGGGCCAGGCCTCTCCCACACATGGTGCCAGGGCCACCTCACAGCCATCCAGTACTGTCTGGTTTTCCAAATGAGTGCTGAGGAGGGCCAGGCACAGTGGCTCACGCCGGTAATCCAGCCCTTTGGGAGGCTGAGGCAGGAAGATTGCTTGAGCCCAGGAGTTCAAGACCAGCCTGGGCAACATAGGGAGATCCATCTCTACAAAAACTACCAAAGTTAGCGATGTGTCGTGGCACACATCTGTAGTCCTGGCTACTCAGGAGGCTGAGGTAGGAGAATTGCTTGAGACCAGGAGTTTGAGGCTGCAGTGAACTAAGAAGATGCCATGGCACTCCAGCCTGGGCAAAAGAGTGAAAACATTTAAAAATTAAGAAAGAAAAGAAGTTGAGGAGGCTGAAGGAGGGCAAGCAGTTAGCCAGGATCACTGGGTCAAGGCTGAGCCAGGATTCACCTCAAGTTGGGTGAATATTAACAATATTAACCCTGATTCCCCCTGGAGCAATATTAACAGCTGAGCTCCAGGGGGAATCAGGCCATCGGAGGCTCAGGTCTGGCTCTCAGGGGCAGAGTCAGGGCTGGAGATAGAGACCTGAGTGTCATCTGAGGATTGTTAATCGGCAGTATTTGAAGCCATGGTACAAGTGAGATCACCTGGGGCACGTGGAGTGAGCTGAGAAGGGATGGGGACTGAGTTCTAGAGGCGCTAGCATTCCCTGCCAGGTGCAGGGGGATGAGCCAGTACCGTGGAGAGAGCCAAGGGTCAGACCCTCGTGACCAGCCCTATGGCCTTACTTTACCCCTGTCCTGTTGTCCTCCTTCCCTAAAAGAGGGCCAGAAGGCCTGCCCGAGGGCTGTGGGGAGTGAAAGAGCAAGTCCTCTGTGGAGAACACCCAGTCTGGGGTGAGGGGAGCACTCCATTGCTATGGCTTCTGCCCTGGAGTTGGCCCCAGGAACCCCAGCCTGCCACGCTGCCTTCTGCTCCTCCTGGTCTTTCCCTGATTTCCCTGCACTCACAAAACCTGGTGAGGGTCATGCGGAGACAGGCATTCTCATCCATGAGACCTCATGGCTTTCACAGCCTTCATGCAGGGCCCCGGGCAACACTCCTGCCCACACATGGGAGGCTGCAGCATGGCAGGGGCAGCGTGGCTTGGAGGAACCTCTGGTAATGATGCACTTCCCGTTTCCTGGTCAGAAAGAGGTTGCGGAGGCTAAGCACCACTACAGCATTGAAGAGCTGAAGCACCGGGAGAACCTGATGCAGGCCCGGCTGGAGGAGGAGCAAGTGCGCCGGGAGGAGCTGGAGAGGCACAAGGTACCACTCGGGCAGGCCTCACACCCTCAGCCCCGCTCAGAGTTGCCCACAAGAGGGCACTGACGAAATAAAACAGAGGTCCGCAGGGATCCCCAGGCTCTGAAAACACGGAGATCATGCTCCCTCCCTGCCTGGCTTGCCCTCTCCCCACCTGGCTTGTCTGCTACCTGCCCCAGGGCCAGCTCCATCTCAGTCTGGACCCTGACCCTACCCCTCACTGGCATTCCTGCCTCCAGCTGCTGGAGATAATGTGCTAAAAACAGTCTGTCAGAGGCCCCTTAAGACCCTTAAGACAGTTGCCCATGACATGCTGGGAAGAGCTCAGGTCCCTTAGCCCAGCATGGCCCTGAATTCATGACCAGACACCTGCTGGCCTCTCCCACTGGTCCCCACCCCTCCTTGCAACCAGAATGAGCCATGTGTAACGTTCTGGAAACAGCCTGCAGTTTATGCCTCTGCACTGCTGCACATGCCATTCTTTTTGCCTGGAATAATCTCCCTCCTGACCTGCCTTCCTCATGGGCCTGTGGGATCATGCAAGGGCCCCTAACGGGAGCTGCCATGCCCAGGTGTGTTTCTGTCCACAGACGGCATTTGTGGAGCACCTGAATGGCTCCTTCCTGTTTGATAGCATGTACGCTGAGGACTCAGAGGGCAACAAGCTGTCCTCCCTGCCTGGTGTCAGTGAGCTCCTTGAGGTATATCCTTCCAAGTACATGGCTGTCTCAGAGCCTGTGCCATCAGCCTGCCTTGGGCAAGGCCCCTTCTGCTCTAGGCCTCATTTTCTCCATCTGTCTTATAAGACCCTGGGAAGTAAAATCTCCACTTGAGAGCAATGTACCCAAGAGGCAGTTCAGAGCCAGGTCAGCTGCGCTGCATGGGGGAGATGCTGTCTGGGTTTCAGGGACATGCAGAGTATCTGTTCAGCATGGCATGGGCTGGCCATGCTTGGCCAGCCAGGTTTTCAGAGGTGGAGAAATGGATTGAAATGTGCTATCATTAGCCTAACTCACTTGTTTCTGTTGTGCACTTTCATCTGGCATTCATCGTGTTCTCAACCACCCCACCAGGCAGGTACCATCATTAACCCCATTTTATAGTTGGGGTAACATAGCTTGGCTGCCCAGGGTCACCCAATTAGAGGCCAGCTTTTTTGTTTGTTTGTTTGTTTGTTTTGAGACAGAGTCTTGCTCTGTCGCCCAGGCTGGAGTGCAGTGACACAATCTCGGCTCACTGCAACCTCCAGCTCCTGGGTTCAAGCAATTCCCTGCCTCAGCCTCCTGAGTAGCTGAGATTACAGGTGTGAGTCACCATGCCAAGCTAATTTTTGTATTTTTTTAGTAGAGATGGGGTTTTACCATCTTGGCCAGGCTGGTCTTGAACTCCTGACCTCGTGATACACCTATCTTGGCCTCCCAAAGTGTTGGGATTACAGGCGTGAGCCACCATGCCCAGCTTAGAGGCCAGCTTTTGAAAATTTATCTGTGGGGCCTGAGAAGCTGATTCTTTCCCCAGTTGCCTGGAGCCCAGAGGATGTGGTTGGTACCTGTCATTAGGGCTGTGGCCATGACCATCAACCAATGGGCTTAAATTGTGAGCTGAGGGACTCAGGACAGAATCAAGGACCTCCTGAATCTGAGAGCTCTGAGCTAAGGCATCCAGTCACAGGTGAGTCTGTGGAGCCACCTTCACTGTATAGAGAGAAATTCACTAAAAAACCTGACATTCTGGGCCTGTGGGGTGGCTCATGCTGATAATCCCAGCACTTTGGGAGGCCAAGGCAGGAGGATTGCTTGAGGCCAGGAGTTTGAGACCAGTCTAACACTGGCTGTATTAGTCTGTTTTCACACTCCTATAAAGACATACCGAAGACTGGGAAATTAACAAAAGAAAGAGGCTTTGGGTTTTTTTGAGATAGCGTTTTGCTCTTGTTGCACAGGCTGGAGTGCAACAGTGCAATCTTGGTTCACTGCAACCTCCACCTCCTGGGTTAAAGCAATTTTCCTGCCTCAGCCTCCCAAGTAGCTGGGATTATAGGCATGTGGCACCACACCCAGCTAATTTTTTATATTTAGTAGAGACTGGGTTTCACCATGTTGGTCAGGCTGGTCTCAAACTCCTGACCTCAGCTGATCCACCTGCCTCGGCCTCCCAAGGTGCTGGGATTATAGGCATGAGCCACTGTGCCTAGCCAGAAAGGCGTTTAATTGGACTTACAGTTCCACATGTCTGGGGAGGCCTCACAATCATGGTGGAAGGCAAGGAGGGGCAAGTCGTGTCTTACCTGGATAGTGGTGGGCAAAGAAAGAGAGCTTGTGCAGGGAAACTCCCATTTTTAAAACCATCAGATCTTGGAAGACTCATTCACTAACATGAGAACAGCACAAGAAAGATCCACCCCCATAATTCAATTACCACCCACCAGGTTCCTCCCACAACACGTGGGAATTGTGGGAGTTACAATTCAAGATGAGTTTGGGTGGGGACACAGCTCTAAAAACAAACCAGATACTCACACCTGACATTCTAGAAATAATGAGGGCAGGGTGGGGAGGAACAGTGAAGAGCAGGGCTCCCGCACTGGATTGTTTCTGCCAGCCCGTGACCCCGGTTTGCCTTGGCTGTAGTACTATATAGCCATATGACTTCGGGCAAGGCATTTCATCTCTCTGGGTATCAGCTTCCATCTCACAGGATCACCAAGGCCCTGTGGGTTTTACCTGTCCAACTCTAAGGACTCCATGTGGCAGGCTCTTTTGCACCGTCAGCAGCAGATGAAGAAACTTAGGCCCAGAGAGGTAAAGTAATTTGCCAGGGTGGGTCCTGGAATCAGTGGCAGAGTCAGGACTTGAACATCCCCAGCACAGCTGCAGCAGCTGAGCACCAAGACAGGCCCTCAGTAAGGGTGCCCTTCCAGATAGCACATCAGAGACAGAAATGCACACTGCCTTGGGTATGTCTTTATCAGGAGCGTGAAACAAACTAATGCAGATAGTGTCTCACTATGTTGCCTAGACTGGTCTCAAACTCCTGGCCTCAAGAAATCCTCCTGCCTTGGCCTCCCAAAGTGCTGGGATTATAGGCATGGTTATAGGGATTATAGGCCTTCCCCAGCTGGGACCGGCTCACAGGTCCCCAGGTTCCCAGGCCTCCCTTCTGGAGCCTCTCTGTGAATGTCTGTCTTCTGCTCTGTAGACTCCCTGAAGGCCCCTGCCTTCTTTCTTCACACAGGCCCCATTCCTGAATCCCTCAGGCTGGGGGTAGGGAGGCACCAAACAGGCACGGTGCTCACATCTCAATCCTGGCTCCTGGCTCTCTGGGCCTTTGATTTCTTCATCCACCAAATGAACCAAATGATACCAGGAGTTTGAGTCCCACACACTCTTGAGGGCACAGCCTCTGCCCTGTGCCAGGCTTACCAACACCTTTGCGGTGACCCCGGCAGCCTGCTCCTGAAACAGCTGTGGGCTTTCTTAACCGCTACTCACCTACAGGGACAAGTTTGTCATCATCTGTGTGAACATTTTTGAGTATGGCCTGAAACAGCAGGAGAAGTGGAAAACAGAGCTTGACACCTTCAATGAATGTGTCCACGAGGCCATCCAGGAAAACCAGGAGCAGGGCAAACGCAAGATTGCCAAATTCAAGGAGAAGCACTTGATGGTAGGCCCCGAGCCACCTGAGGCTCTCCCTGCCTCCTGCTGTAGGCCCTCCCTGGCCCTGCCACCCCCCACTGTAGAGGGGCTGCAACTCCTGTACCCTTTGATGATCCCTGAGGCCCATGGTTGTTGTCCCCATTTGCCAGCGAACACACAGCTAATCAGTGGCAGAACCAAGGCCTGCCTTACCCCAGCACCACCAACCACAGCTCCCCGCTGCTCGACATGTGGCTTGTGGACCTTTGTCACACAAAACGCCCTTGGGATTCAAGGTCAGCCCCACCCCCCAACTTATCATCATCATTACTATTAATAACTGTATGAGTATTACCATTACTATTTTGACAGTAACTATTTTGATAGATTACTATCCTTTTCTTTTGTTCATTCATTCATTTAATAGACATTTTCTGAGCTCTACTCTCTGCCTGGCCCTAGGAAGCTGAAGCCACACTGGACGTGGTTCCTGCCCTTGTGGGTCTCAGACCCAGGCCCTGGCCCCAGCCCCAACCTGAGAAAACAGAGGGATCAGTGCCATCCTGGAGGGAAGCTGGGGGAGGCTTGCAGGTGCCCTAGGGGTGCCTTATCTCAGGCTGAGGAGTTTAGGGAAGGCTGAGGCTCACAGGAGAAAGATAAGTTGATGGGGTGGGAGGGCATTCCTCCACCCACCAGGAGCAGCAAAGGAGAAGGCTCAGGGTGGTCAGGACTCAGCCTAACCAGGTCACGGGTTCCAGCCCAAGCAGGGGCCATTGGGAAGGGCACCAATCTTTGTACTTGATGGCAACCACCTCTTTCGGTTGGCATTAACTTTAAAGACAGGATGCTTAGCCTATTCTAAATCACAGATCTTTATGAGACACTAAGGAAAACTGTAAACCTTTTTCCTCAAAAAAGTGTTCACACACACCAAGCTTCCTGCAGCATAAGGGGCTTTAAGGAGCCCATAAGGCCCTTCCTTGTTGTGAGCTTAAAGTAGAGCAGTCTCCAGTGTGCAACTTCAGATCTGATCCACTCCCATGTGCTTCCCGCCTCCCCCTCGGCCACCTGCATTCCTATCTCATTAACTCCAGGCCTCACATGCTGTGTGATTTAACTCTCAAGACCCTCCTTATCATGTTTTAGGGAGCAGGGGTTACTGTGTTCAAGCAGAAGTTTAAAACTGTCAGTGGAGGAATCCATTTGGCTCACATATGTGTTTTATTTGGACTGCAGAGGGTATTAAAACATTATGAACATCCTGCTGACGTTAGAAACTAGCAGATTTCACAGAAAAATTGTGGTTACCAGCTTCTCTGGAAGCAGTTGTAATCAGGGCTTGAGTGGCAGTTGTCCCCTCTGGACAGGTCATATCTCCAGTCCCTCAGTCCCTGTCCAGCCTTCCTGCCTGGTCCCTGTAGCCACTGGGCTTGGGATGCCTAAATGTCAGCTAGCTGGCTCCTCCTGAAGCCTGGTGCAGGGACCCGGCCCCTCAGTAGTGAGTCCCCTCTGCAGAAGCAGGACATGGGCCATGCCAAACCAAGCCTGACTTGGAACATGGAACGTTCCAAGAGCCACTTGCTCTTCCATTCAGGCATATGCCTTCAGTGCAGGCCGGCTTCTCAAAGGCCACCTGGGATGAGCTGACTACCCTAGTGCTCCCCGTCTAGAGCTGAGCGCAGGGATTCTGCCCAGCCTGCATGTGGAGTCCCTAGTCTCTGGAAACCTGCTCACATCCAGGTCCAACAGTACCCACTTAGACTATTTGGGGCATGGCCTGCCACAGGGGTTTCCCAGACAGAGTTCCCGGGTACCTTCCATGCACAGCCTAGATAGGGGCCACTGACTTGGAAGTTCCCAAGACTCCACGAGCCCTGCAGACCCCCAGTTCCCTCCCTGACAGGCCCTCTCCTATAGTTTTTTCTCCGCCCCTCCCACTCACCCACATTAGGCCTCATCTATCGAAAGAGGCACGCTGCTCCAGGTGCCCAGTAAGCCGCGTTTCAGAGTCATGGTACAGCCATATAAGGCTTGGGGCTCAGGCAGACTCCTCACTGGTGACCCAGAGAAATATTATTGACCCTCTCCTAGCCTCCATTTCCTCAGTTGCAGAACAGAGACAACCTTGAAGAACTGCAGTGAGAAACAGAGACAGAGAGGGAAAGCATTTATGCAGGGCCTGAGCAGAGTCAGCCAAAAAGGGCGACAGCGTGTCTGTGTGTAGTCAGATGCACTCTCGAATAGGTGGTATGTGCACATGGCACAGACTGAAGAATGTCCACCGGGGGAGACCATCTCCCTCCCACCCCTGTATCTGTGTGTGTGTGTGTGTGTGTGTGTGTGTGTGTGTGTGTGTGCATAGCATGCTCTGTTCTGTACTTTGCTTTCCAAATGAAAAAGTTGCTTCATTTTTTTATAACTAAAATATTGCATTGCATGGATGAGCCATAATTATTTAGCCAGTCCCTGCTGATGGACAGTTAGGTTTTCCCCCAGGCTTTTGCTCTTTTAGTGTTGCACTGAATAAGTTGGTGCAAGTTTGACCTGCAGGATGAAATCCTAGAAGTGGAACTGTGCATCGGTCCTTTTCATGGTTATTGTCCAGCTGTACCCCACAGAACCTGCACCTTCCACAGCCAATGTCAGGCCAGGGTCACAGGCTTCCTCGTGTTTGCCAATCCATGTACCTTGAGTATTCGCTTATTTTCTCTTAAGTGGGGATGAGCAATACATGTTTTACAACTGTTTGTGTCTCTTATTCTGTACTTATATTTGTACTTACATTTTGCCCTTGTGCATTTTTCTGTTTGGTTTTTGGTTTCTCTCTCTCTTTTTTTTTTTGTTTGAGACAGAGTTTTGCTTTTGTTGCCCAGGCTGGAGTGCAAGGCAACTTGCATGATCTTGGCTCACCACAACCTCCACCTCCTGGGTTCAAGTGATTCTCCTGCCTCAGCCTCCCAAGTAGCTGGGATTACAGGCATGCACCACCATGACCGGCTAATTTTCTATCTTCAGTAGAGACGGTGTTTCTCCATATTGGTCAGTCCTGTCTTGAACTCCTGACCTCAGGTGATCCACTCACCTTGGCCTCCCAAAGTGCTGCGATTACAGGCATGAGCCATCATGCCCAGCCTCTATCTTCTTAATTACTTATTATTATTTTTAGAAATAGGGTTTAACTCCGTTGCCCAGGTTGGAGTGCAGTGCACCATCATAGCTCACTGTGGCCTTGAACTCCTGTGCTCCAGCAATCCTCCTGCCTCAGCCTCCCAAGCAGCTGGGACTATAGGAACACACACCACACCTGGCTGTTTCTTTTTTTTTTTTTTTCAGCTAGTCAAATTTAGCAGTGGGAGATTGTATACCAACTTTAGTGACACCAAATTTAGTAAGTTCTGATAACCCACTACCATCAGATCAGACCTTTCTTTTTTAAAAAGTTATTAGTTGGCTGGGCATGGTGGCTCACGCCTCTAACCTCAGCACTTTGGGAGGCTGAGGCGGGTGGATCACCTGAAGTCAGGAGTTCGAGACCAGCCTGGACAACAACCTGTGCACCAGGTGCTTCCTGAACACGGCCTCTGATCCCCAGGACCATGTGAGACAGAGATGCTTCTTCCCATTTAGAGGGAGGAAACTGAGTCAGAGAATGAAAGTGGGTCTCTCAAGGTCACACTGCTAAATGACCCAGGCAGGATTCAAATTCAGGTCCACCTAACTATGAAGCTGTAAGGCAGGTAAATTTTTTCCTCTAGCTTATTACAACTGGGACCAAGAATTAAACTGACATAAGACAAACAAGAGAAAATCATACAATGTTTATTTAGTGACTTTTACATGTACATGAGAGCATTCACAAGCAAAATGAAGGCTCAAGAAGCCGTTAAGGCTGAAAGCTTATATACTTGGTTGGACAGAGTAGTGAATTGTGAGAACGTGACAAGGCAAAGAGGTTTGGGCTAAGGCAGTTCATCATAGATAAGTGATGAGGCAGATGAGGGTTAGTTTAACAAGGTTTGTTCAAACAGATTCCCCTTGGCCTAGACTCCCTGCCTCTGATTAGAATGCCTTCCTTCCTCCTGGTACAGGGAGGGCACCTTTCCCATGGGAGATATAACTCCTGCTTTCAGGAAGAAAAAGGGTGGTCAGGGTGTCCTCTTTGCATTTTCTGTTTTTAAGTATCTTTAACTCAAAATAATCACTATGCCAAAGTGGCATATTTTGATGTGAAATGCTCTGAACCCCATGAAAGCCATGGCTCCTTCCACCCTGCCTAGCAGCCTCCAATAGAAACCAGAGCTAACAGGGAGTGAGTGCTTGCTAGTGCCCAGAGAGCCTGACATATGTTCTCTTCCCTGTGTCAAGTTAGGGGCTGTCAGTTGCACTTTACAGAGCAGGAAACTGAGGCACGGAGAGGGGACATAGCTTCCACAATCTCTCAAAGCCAGCAAATGGCAAAGCCAAGACTTGTACTTGGGCAGGCTGACTCCAGAGTCCAAATTCTTACCCACAAAACCAAATTAGCACCTGCCATTATCTAACCCCACTTAGTTGTTGATTCCTAAAGTGCAGTCTATTGTTTCCAGAGTTTAAGTGCCATTCGAGAGGAGTTGGAGATGCCCAACATTGAGAAGATGATCCTGGAATGCAGCACTGACATCAGTGAGTTGTTTGATGCCCTCATGATGCTGGAGATGCAGCTGGTGGAGCAGCTGGAGGTGAGGCTGGGCCCTGGGCACAGGTGCCAGAATCTGAGGATGCAGCTGCACATCCATAGGTGAACTGCAGCCTTCATAGGCATGCCTCTGCTGGAAACGTCCAACATGACTCGGTGTGGCAGGCTGCAGCTTCTTGCTCTTCAGTCCTGTGTTTGATTTTAATGCATTTTAATCATTTAGATTGGAAGTGACTCTTGTGGAAAATGAGAGGTGAACTCATTCCTCTGAAACGTTCCCTCTATCCAAGAAGTCACTGGGGAGAGGTTTTCGATTAGACCCAAGGAGCTATCCAGGTACTCTAAAGGCAAAACGGACCCCCCCTCGGGGACCAAACAAAGGCTCCCCGCATTGCAGCCTGCAGCTGCTGCTTCTCAGGCGATGCAAGGAGGCTGCAACTCAGCACTAAGTAGTGGAAATGGAAAGCGCCGCTGTCTGAGATTCATTAGTGGCCAGTGTGTGTGTTATAAGGCAGAGGAGGCTGGGAGTCTGAAGTGGTGTGATGAATTGAACCTCATCAGATGCTGCTGTGGCTGGGCCAAGAGATAGTGCCTAATCAATTCCTCACACATCAAGTGACACCTCAGACATGGGATAGATTTCCACATCACATCACAGGGCAGGTGCTGCCTCCCTGCTGGGAACACAGGCACTGTAGAAGCAGCGCATAGTGCCAGGGGAGGGCGAGGCAGCAGCTCCCAACCTTTTTCAGGCAAGGAGATTGCTTTTTGACATCCAAACATTTCCCAGAACCCATGCGCTGTCCTACTTGTATTACTGGTGGCCAGAAGACCACAAGGGCAGTCATGCTTTTCAATGACCCTGTTTTTATTCACTAGAACAGCATGTACATGTGTTTGAAAATTGTGTAATTTGCTCACTCTGTAGACAGTCCTCATGTTCCTATAGATTCCACCCCTGCCAACCTTGCAGCCCCTGGAGTCTATGGCAGATGGGGGTGGGGCAATCCCAGAGAGGCAGGCCTGGAAATCCCATCTTCCATTGTTCCTTCAATCAATACTAAGTCCCATTTGGGCCTTGGGTGCCTTGCTAAGTGCCACAAAACAGCAACTAACAGAAAGAGATATGGGGTGATAGCCAGCTCCTACTGAGGGCCTCCTCTCTGCCAGGCACCTTGCAAAGCCTTTTGTGTGAAGTTACTCATTTAACCTCACCATGACTCCACAACACAGGGATTATGCAGGAAACCTATTTCACAGGTGAGGAAGGTAAGGCCCAAGGAGGTGAAATGCCTTTCCCAGAGCTACACACAGTGCTGGAGCTGGGATACTGACCCAGGCAGTCTGACTCTTGACAGCTCACTCCACAGTTTCCCTAGGGGTGATGCACAGATGTCACTGAGAAACCCAAAGGAGAGGGGGTTAGCTTTGTGTGTGTGTTGGGAAGGCAGGTAAGGGGAGTAAGATCGGGACAAGTGTTCCTGGCAAAGTTCCGGTAACAGGATTAAACATTCAGAAGGTGAGGGAGTTAATATGGTTGGAGAACAACAACTCTAGAGAGAGCAGAGGGTCAGTTCACAACCATCTGCTCAGGAGGGTCAAGATGGGTAGTTTTTACCCTGAAGGCCTGTGAACAGAGGAGGTGGTTGCTAAATTCTAAGGAGCACCTTTTGCTCTGTGCTGGATGTCTAAATGTGCATATTAACTGTGTTCTTTAACATTTCCAGGAGACTATAAGCATGTTTGAAAGAAACATTGTCAATTTGGTGGGACTCTTTATCGAAAATGTCCAAAGCCTATATCCTTTCTGTGATGACCTCCTGCCATGGGGAAGAACTACAGAGCCCATGGGGTTGTCCTGGCTTCTGGAGGAACTGGGGAAGAGGCACCTGAATTTTTAAATTTTATTTATTTTATCTTTTTTCCATTTTTTTTAAATTGCATTTTAGGTTTTGGGGTACATGTGCAGCAATCAAAAATGATGAGGCACCTGAATTTTTAACAAAAGCTAGGGAAGAGTAAAGCTTCTTTGCAAACTAAGAGGATACAAAAAGTGGGGTCCTCTTCCAGGTGGCCATCTGCAGAGACACTCCCATACCCCCTGCTTCCCCCAGTGCTCCGAACACAATGGCAGAGATAGTAAAAAGTCAGTGCTCTCTAGTCATACTTCACTTTTTACCAGAAATACCTAATCTTGGTTTGATTTACAGAAAGATCTGCATCTATGCCAAGATATTTAAATTCATCACAGGATCCTATTTAGTGGGAATCCTCCTTCACTTCTAAATTAGAGGAATGTAAAAACTCCAGTTTTTCACCAAGAAAAAAGCTCACCTTCAAAGGCTGTAGATTTGGCAACCACTTAGCATGTTCAAAAGAATGTTCCACAGGGTCTGAGAGGTTTTCCCGACTTTCAGAACAATGATGGCCTGGTTAGAGCTGTGGTTTGGATGCTCAGAGGGACTTCTGTGCAGGGACTGGCTGTTTGTAGTAGAGTCCCAGCATGATTGTTCTCATATGGGTTATGTTCACTGGGAGATGATGCCCCCTGTGTTGTGGGCAACCCCTACATGGAAGACACTATAAGGAGTGTGTCAGGTGAAATGTTAAGATGAGGAGCCAACATTAGAGCATGGCTAACCTTCTTCCACTGGAACTCAGGTACTCCACATGGGGCAAACTGCTGTGATCGAGCTAGAAGCAGCCCTCTGGTCTTGCCCTCCTGGGGCTCACAGTCCCTCAGGGAGACAAGTTATAGAGGCATCAAGTGGTACCAAATGCACAGGGTAAGAAGCAGTTAACCCAGAGGCCAACGCCAACAGCCTCCTTGCAGGAGGGAGAGAAGGGGTGTGATGGTAGGGGCCGAGGGTCCGTTGGTGATGACCAGGTGTGGGGCAGAGGTGGGAGTCTGGGATGGCCCAGAGTTTGGTGCTTGTGGGTGGACGGTGCTGCCAGCCAGAATCTCCGAGCTCACCTTGGGCCCTTAAATTCTGTCCCTGGCCCTCTGAGCGTGTCAGGGACACCCCAGGCCTGCTCCTCCCTGGCCTGCTCCTCCTCCCTGGCCTTTGCTTAACTCGTGGCTGCACGATGGCCCAGTGCCGGGACCTGGAGAACCACCACCATGAGAAGCTCCTGGAGATCTCTATCAGCACCCTGGAGAAGGCTGTCAAGGGCGACCTGGACGAGGACCTGTCTGAGGATGTGCGCGCGGTAGGCGGGGCAGGCTGAGCATGGCAGGAGGAAGGAAGGGAAGGAAGGGGGAAGGGGGGAAGGGGGAAAGTGGGGCAGAGTTGGACTGGGTGGCACAGGGTGGAGATGGAGCTGGGCGGGGTGGGGCAGAGCTGGGCGAGAGGGGAGGGGCGGGGAGGGGTGCACTGCTCCGAGTCTAACAGACTTGGTCCAGCCCAGCTCTGTGGCTGGACTGAGGCTCTGAGAGTAAGCCTGACAACTGCCCAGAGCCTCAGTGTTCTCATCTGCAAAAGGGGACACTAACCCACTTTGCAGGGTTGCTGGCAGACAAAAGCACCTTGGGGGGCAACCAGTGGGGCTCAGTTAAAGAGAAGCTCATGATAATTAGATGGTTTCAACTTTCAACACATTGGTTTCCAAAAGTTCAATTATTTGGAAGCTTCTGCTGCTAAGAGAAGCAGTTACAGATAGAGGTTGAAGTCTGAGATTTCCCTTGGAGGTCTTAACCTTAGACTCTCTATGATGAGTACTGTGGGGGTGTTGGAACCACCATTTCTGATCCAGCACAATGCTGCCCAGTTTGCACCAGCACATCCACTGATGAGTGGTCACAAAGTCAGTAGGATTGGCCTGGGCACCTGGCTCCATCCCTGGAGTCTGCATGCTAAGAAGGCTCTCCCGGATGTCTGCGCTGGGGTCCAGCAGCAGCACGTCTATGTCTCTGGAACGAGTGTAGGCATCAAGGGCCCAGGCAGAGACACTTTGTTGTCAGGGCCTGCTTTAGTGCATGCATTAGTCACTCCACTGCCAGTTTCTCAGCTGCTTCTGTCTCCACATCACCATCAAGACAAGCCATCATCTTTCTTGGCATGGACGGCTCACCTCTTTACTGTTCTCTTAGTCTGTCCTCCACTGGCAGCCAGAGGGACCCTTGAAAACCCAAACCCCATCACTGCACACTTTTGCACAACGTCTAGTGGCTTTCATGATCCCTAGAGTAAGCTCCTCCCCATAGTCCCCCGAACTTTCGTGGCTGGCCCTGCCCATATGGGCGATTCCCACCCCCAGGCCCCTCATTCCTCATGCTCAGTGGCAGCCTCTGAGCTATTCCCCAATCACCCAGGTTTGCTCCTTCCAGCTGATATTCCGCCTGGCAGACACGCTCTTCCCAGGTCCCCATGTGCCTGGCTTGTCCTTGTCATTCAGATTTCAGCTTGACTGTCAGCTCTTGGGAGAGGCCCTTTCTCATCACCTTCCTGAAAAACCACTGTCTCTGGACCACATTTATCAGGTCAGAGCCTCATCACAATTTCCAACTATCTGGCTGATGTGTATTTGCTGACGTGACTATTCATACTACATATAAGCTCATGAAGGGGGACAGGGATGGCCTTTTTACCACCATGTACCTCCTCAGTGCCAGCAACAGTGTACAATGTGCAGCATAGATGCCAGGCGTCTTCTGCAGAATGAGTGAGAGTGTGTGCTCACCACGCCTCCACTCTGCCAGATATGGGGCTAAGTTCTGTAGACACAGGACCAGCAGTCCCTGACTTCCAAAGCCTCTGTCCTGGGGCCCAGAGAGACACCCAACATAGCAGTGTGGTGACAGGGTCACCATGACAACAGCCATCCCTCCCTAGGCTGTTAAATGCGGCTAATTGCTATTGACTAGACACAGGAAAATACCACCTTCCCTGGGAAGTAAGGCTGTCCCTGAGTGACCAGTCTGGAATTCTCCAGACAGACCATCTTGGGGTGGGTGGAGATCCCTCCCAGCACAGCTCCCATTTCTATGATACCCAGAAGGCACAGGACTGAAATGTACTCAATTTCTAATGCCTGGGACACACAGAAAAAGATGAATCCAGAGGCCAACAGCAAAGCAGGCTTGGCTGGCATTTTCAATGGCCAGCCCTCCCCCCAGCCCAGTTGGCTCTGCCTGGTGCCAACTGACTGCCATTCCTGTGGTTTTACACCTGCAGTTAAAGGAAGAGACTCCCCAGGACCTTATACCATGGCCTAAGTCTCCTTACATCTAAGCAACAAAAAACATGGCCAATTCTTCTCAGGAGGAAAAATATGCTCTGACTATATGAGTAATACCAACAGCACTTTGGGAGGCTGAAGTGGAAGGATTACTTGAGCCCTGGAATTTGAGAGCAGCTTGGGCAACATAGCAAGACTCCCATCTCTACAAATAATAATCAAAAAATTAGCCAGGCATGGTGATGCACATCTGGTGGTCCCAGCTACTTGGGAGACTGAGGTGGGAGGATTACTTGAGCCTAGGAGGTCAAGGTGGGCCATGATCATGCCACTGCACTCCAGCTTGGTTGACAGAGCAAGACCCTGTCTCAAAAAAAAAAAAGGAATAATATGTCACTGACATTGACTGGGGACCTCCTGAGGGCCAACCCTCTAAGAAGCACTGAACTCATGTTTGCTCTTGTAATCTTCACATCAGCCTGGTAAAGTAGGTACAATTATGGTTCCCTTTTACAGATGAGGAAACTGAGGCACAGAGATGAAGGTAACCTGTCTAAGGACATACAGCTTATAAGTGATAAAGTTGTGACTTGAACTCAGGCAGTTTGATTGAAAGCCTTTGACAAAATGTCTACTGAGCCTATAGCAAGATGGGGATGTTCAGAGGAGGGACTAGGGCTGTGGGTGAAAAAAATTTGGCTTCGGTTACCTAATTATCAATAAGCATATCTTGATAAGTCACCCTGATGAGGTAGGTTATCTATAAAACTCCACTCATGCAGTTGAGTGACTGTTATCAGCTCATGACCTACATGGGGCCAGTCTGTCCCACATCTAAAGTCCTTCCAGCTTTGAGAGGAAAAGCAGAACATACATGTTGAGGACACAGCCTGGAGCCTGCATTGAGGGAGGGCATCTGAGTGGTGCTGGCAACCACAGCTGCCCATTTAGGGAGGTGGGGAGGTCAGAGGTGCTGCCTGGCTGCTCTGAACATCCATGTGGATGTCCAGTTGCGAGGGCAGGGTGAGTGCTCAGGCCCAGGCCACAGGAGGATGCAGGTCCCCAGGTTCTGCTCAAGTGGCAGTGGGTCTGACCCAAGCCAGCAGTCTCTGGATATGGGACTGCCACAAGATTCTGGCTGGCACTAGGAGACTCTGGCTTGTCCCTGCCCCATCAAGCCAAACTGCTCCTTTGTTTGTGGCAGAGGGGACTACAGGGTCATCAGGTGCCCTTCCTTGGTGTGACAGAATGATCTGATCCCATGTGCCATGGGGCAGCAAGTCCTCAAGCCACTAGCAGCAATCTACAGATTCAGTGCAATCTCCATCAAAACACCAATGACATTCTTTGCAGAAAAAAAAAATCCTATAATTTGGAACCACAAAAGACCCTGTATAGCCAAGGCCATACTGAGCAAAAAGAACAAAGCTGGAGGCATCACATTACCAGACTTCAAAATATACTACAAAGCTGTGGTAACCAAAACAGCATGGTACTGGCACAAAACAGACACATACTTCTCTAAGAAAACACCAAATGGTAATGACACCAGTGCAGCAGGAAGGCCCTGTGGCCCCAGGGGCCTGGAAAAGGAAGCCATGGAAGCTTTGTCAGCAGCAACTGGGACTAGGATTGTGGCCATAGTTGGGGCAGGGGCCAAAGCTATGGAGCTTTCAGAGGCAAGGCCGAGGAGTGGATGCCTGTCACCATGCTGGGCTTCCTGGTCAAGGACATGAAGATCAAGTCTCTGGAGGAGAGCTATCTCTTATCCCTGCCCATCAAGTAGTCTGAGATCATTGAGTTTTTCCTGGGGGCCTCACTCAAGGATGAGCTTTTAAGATTATGCCAGTGCAGAGGCAGCCCCAGCCAGCATAGAAGTTCAAGGTGTTTGTTGCCACCAGGGACTACAGTGGCCACATCAGTCTGGGTGTTAAGTGCTCCAAGGAAGCAGCCACTGCCGTCAGAGGGGCCATCATCCTAGCCAAGCTCTCCATTGTCCCCATGCAGAGAGGCTACTGGAGGACCAAGATCGCTAGCCCCACACTATCCCTTGCAAGATGACAAGCTGCTGCAGCTCCGTGCTGCTGCAACTTATCCCTGCACTCAGGGGCACTGGCATCCTCTTGGCCTCTGTCCCCAAGGAGATGCTGCTGATGGCCAGTACTGACAACCGCTACACCTCAGCCAGAGGGTGCATTGCTACTCTGGGCAACTTTGCCAAGGCCACCTTTGATGCCATCTCCAAGACCCATAGCTACCTGACCCCTGACCTCTGGGAGGTCACCAAGTCTTCCTATCAGGAATTCACTGACTATCTTGTCAAGGCCCATACCAGAGTCTCTGCAGAGGACCCAGGTTCCGGCTGTGGCTACAACACAGGGTTTTTTGTTTTTGTTTTTGTTTTTGAGATGGAGCCTCGCTCTGTTGCCCAGGCTGGAGTGCAGTGGTGCGATCTTGGTTCACTGCAACCTCTGCCACCCAGGCTCACATGATTCTCTTGCCTCAGCCTGCCAAGTAGCTGGGACTGCAGGCAGATGCCACCACACCTGGTTTAGTAGAGACAGAGTTTCACCAATGTTGGCCAGGCTAGTCTCAAACTCCTGACCTCAGGTGATCTGCCCGCTTTGGCTTCCCAAGGTAACCCAGGGATTTTATACAAGAAAAATAAAGTGAATTAAGCCTGTTCTTTTTTAAACAGATACATAAACCAATGAAACAGAATAGAGAACTCAGAAAAAAATTATCTATGTATTGACAACCAAATGATTTTTGACAAAAGTGCCAAGAACATTCACTGGGGAAAAAGCAGTCTCTTCAATAAATTGTGCCGGGAAAATTGTATATCCATATGCAGAAGAATGAAACTAGATCCCCACCTGTCACCCTATAAAAAAATCAACTAAAAATGGATCAAAGACCTACATGTAAGACCTGAAACTGGTAGAGCATAGTAATCCCAGCACTTTGGAAGGCTGAGAGGCAGATTGCTTGACCTCATGAGTTTGAGACCAGCCTGGGCAACATGGCAAAGCCCCACCTCTATAAAAAAAACACAAAAATTAGTTGGGCATGGTGGTGTGTGCCTGTAGTCTCAGCTATTGAGGACGCTGAGGTGGGAGGATAGCTTGAGCCCAGGAAGTAGAGGTTATAGTGAGCGGAAATTGCACCACTTCGCTCCAGCCTGAGCCATAGAGCCTGACCTTGTCTCAGAAAAAAAACAAAACAAAACAAAAGACCTGAAACTATAAAATGACCAGAACAGGAGAAATGCTTTAGGACATTGGTCTGGGAAAAAAATTTATGAATAAGACCTCCAAAGCAAAAATAAATAAATGGGAATATATCAAACTATAAATCTTCTGCACAGCAAATAAAACAATCAACAGAGTGAAAAGACACCCTACACAATAGGAGAAAATATTTGCAAATTACTTATCTGATAGGGTATTAATATCTAGAATATTAAAGGAACTCTAACATCTCAACAACAATTCAATTTAAAACATCTGAACAGATGTTTTTCAAAAGAAAACACAAATGGCTAACAAATACATGTAAAACTTTCAGCATCACAAAAGTATCAGGGAAATGCAAATGAAAACCAGAATGAGGCATCATCTCACCCCACTTAAGATAATGATTGTCAAAAAGACAAAAAAAAAAAAAAAGAAAACAAATGCTGCTAAGGATGCAAGGAAAAAGGAACTCTCATATACTGTTAGTAAGAATGTAAACTAGGACAGCCACTAGGGAGAATACTGTGGAGGGTCCTCAAAAACTACAAACAGAACCATATGATCCAGTAATCTCACTACTGAGCATTTATCCAAAGGAAAGGAAATCACTATATTGAAAAGATATCTGCGCTCATGTTTACTGCAGCACTGTTAGCAATAGCAAGATACAGAATCAACCTAGGTGTCCCAACAACAGATGACTGGATAAAGAAAATGTGGTACATATACACAATGGAATACTATTCAGCCATGAAAAAGAATGAAATCCTGGCATTCATGGCAACATGGATGGAACTGGAGGACATTATGTTAAGTGAAATAAGCCAGGAACAGAAAATTAAACACCTCATGTTCTCGCTCATATGCCAAAGTTAAAAAGGTTTATTTCATAGAAGTAAAAAGAAGAACAGAGGCTTCCAGAGACTGGAAAAGGTAGGGGGATGGAGGAATAGGGAGATATTAGTTAAAGAATATACCAAATTACATCTAGATAGGAGGAATAAGTTCTAGTATTCTATACCTCGGGTAGGATGATTATAGTTGACAACAATATATTATATAGTTTCAAATAGCTATAAGGAGGATATCGAATGTTCTCAACACAAAGAAATGATAAATGTTAGAGATGGATATGCTAATACCCTGATCTGATCATTATACATGATAGGTGTTGAAACATCACTATGTACCCCATCAATAGGTACAGTTATTAGTCAATTTTTAAAGATGCCAACATTGTTTAAACAAAGAAGTTGCTTTGAAAGAAATGAGTCTTTACAGCCACAAGGACTACAGAGCAGGGCGATAGGTCAAAAAAGACTCAGGAGTACCTTTTTGCATGGCCCCTGCCCCCACCCTAGGGCTTTCAACCTGCAGAAACTGTTGAGGGATCCAGAATATTCTACCCACAAAAACTATTCTAAGAGGGATAATTGAAGTAGCCGCCACTCTAGGCCACCCATAGTCCAGAAACAACTTGTAACTTACATTTCAAAATAATTCCCTGAAACCAGTTTCCTTGTGTTTGTGTTTTACAAATGTCACAGTTTTTCATAACCAATTCTAATCATATATGTTTCTAAGCAGACTTCACTTTCTGTTGCTTCTCACAACTTTTAAAGCTATTTTCTACATATTCAAACTCTGAGGGGGATGATTTCTCTGCCTGGCTTAAGAGCTCCACTATGACCCAGAATGAAGGATGAGAACCTTTTTATGATGGGTTGACATTGTGGTTGTAGTCATCTCTAAAATAACCAGGACCCCCACTCCTAAGCACACTGCTGAGGCTCACCAAAAACAGTCTTTACACACCTCTGAGCCATTCCCAGAGCCTGGCCTGGGACCTTGTACACACATGGAAAGAACTTAATAATTTCTTGCATTTCTCCCTTGTTTCCCCAGACACCCCATTCCGCACATCAGCTAACCTGGATTTTCCCACATGGGATTCTGTGGAAAATCAGCATCCCACAAAACATTAACAGGCATCACTCTGAAGCATGTGGCCAAATAAGTGGGAAAACCAAGAGAGATAAAGCTTAAACGGTTTATTTTCCACAGGACTTTGTAGAGCCTTTGGAATACTTTGTACCCTGCAAATTTTCAGCAGGGACCTAAGGTGTGCTGGCTTTCCCAAATGTATTTGACCAAAGAAGAATACTTTTTTTTTTTTTTTGGCAGAAATATTAACATCTTAGGATTCTACAGAACATGTTTTAGAGACCATTAACTGCCACTATAGGAAAGAACAAAAAGTATATACTCCACTTGCAAGTCCTCCCTGCAATATAGAGCATTCAGCTGCTCTGCCTTACCAAGCGCCTCTGCTTCAAGGTGGAAGCAACTGCTTACTGAGCTTCAGTGGCCTTGCCCTGCTCTAGGAAGCGACTCCATTTCAACCACGCCAAGCAACAACAGCCATAGTATCAACACCTAGAACCAGTGAGGCCTATTAGAGGGTGGTTATTTCTAACAACTTTTATGAGACAACAAAATCAGGAACAAGAGAAGGCAGAAGGAGAACCCAAATGGAATCCAAGGTTTGGTTTTGTTGACATGAATGGCAGTGGAGGGACAACTGTGGGGTGAACATCCATCAGTTTGTAGGGCCTGCTGTCCTCAGAGCAGCCTTGAGACCCTCAGCCAGCCTTCCTTTCACCCAGCAGGCAGAGGTTTTGGGTAAGTCAGACTTGAGAGTAACTGAGAGAGAAGCATTGTGAGAACAGATGTCCTGGGTGAGGTACCCCCTGGGCAGCCACCTGCCTTCACCCTGGAGGAAACATGCTTCCAGCAGGGACTGCAAAGTAACACCCTGGTTGGCTCTTTCCCCACAACACCTGCCCTGCGCGGTCGGGGAGGCGGCTGTCACAGATGAATTCACAGATGAATCAGCAGAGTACACTGATAGCAAGGTGGGCTCTTCTCCGAGTGTGGCCTGCACAGCCAGGTAACTTCCAAATGCTCCTTTGCTATTCAGCTCTCTTAGTGTTCGGGGTGTAATGACACACACGATCTCACTGGGTTCTTTTCACTCACCAGCTTTTTGTTGATAAGGATACGATTGTTAATGCTGTCGGGGCATCGCATGACATCCACCTCCTGAAGATTGACAATCGAGAAGATGAACTGGTGACCAGAATCAACTCCTGGTGTACACGTTTAGTAGACAAGGTGAGTCAACGCCAAGCCATCCTATCAGGTTGGAAGAATTGTTTAGGCTGACGTGGAAGTCCTCCGTAGGTAGTGGATAGAATTTTCATTAAGGAATGAAATGAAGAAAGAAACAAAGTTAAGGATTGTAGAACTCCACAATGAAGACAACATTGCCCAGAGACTTTAACACCCGTGGGCTTCATCATTTTTCTAACTCCTACTTCAAATATAGAGATCAGCAGAACCTGGCAGGGCTCTGAAGCAAATGAGGCGGCTTGCAGATCTCAAGGAACTGTTTTCCCTTCCCTCAAACTGAACTCAGTGAAAAATAGTAACCAATGAGGCTGGGCACGGTGGCTCAAACAGTAATCCTAGCACTTGGGGAGGCTGAGGTGGCTGGATTGCCTGAGCTCAGGAGTTTGAGACCAGCCTGGGCAACATGGTCAAATCCTGTCTCTACTAAAATACAAAAAATTAGCCAGGCATGGTGGCATGCACCTGTAATCTCAGGTACTCAGGAGGCTGAGGCAGGAGAACTGCTTGAACCAGGAGGCAGAGGTTGCAGTGAGCCAAGATCATGCCACTGCACTCTAGACTGGGTGACAGAGCAAGACTCTGTCTCAAAAAAAAAAAAAAAAAATATTAACCAATGATATGATGTAAGGAATCGGGCTTTGGTTTTGGTTTCATTCCTCAGATTCACAGGGATGAGATCATGAGGAACCGCAAGCGCGTGAAGGAGATCAGTCTGTACATCGACCACATGAAGAGTGAACTGGACAACCTCGAATACAGTGACATCCTAGACTAGATGAGTGTCAGCCACAGGGGCTTCTTCAAAACAAAGCGCCAGCCCCAACTAGGAGAAGGAAGTGCACATGCCTCACCAAGCATCATCGGGAGAGTTGCTGGCATCTCTCAACCACGATCCCCAACACCATTCTTCCCCCAGCCCTGGAAGAACTTCCAAACGTAGAGAAAATAAAGGATTCATGTCACGTTTCCCCTATTCGTTTAAAAAAAAAAAACAAAAAACCGGCTGGGTATAGTGACTCACGCCTGTAATTCCAACACTTTGGGAGGCTGAGGTGGGCAGATCATGAGGTCAAGAGTTCGAGACCAGCCTGACCAACATAGTGAAACCCCATCTCTACTAAAAATACAAAAATCAGCCAGATGTAGTAGCATGCACCTGTAATCCCAGCTACTCAGGAGGCCGAGGCAAGAGAATCTCTCGAACCTGGGAAGCAGAGGCTGCAATGAACTGATACTGAGCCACTGTACTCCAGCATGGGCAAGAGAGGAGACCATCCCCCCCCCAAAAAAATTAGAATTCATGTTCATGTATGAACAGGAGGGAAGAGTTTGAGACAAACAGCTGGTCCCAGGGCAGCTGACAGAGCAACTCCCAAGGGCGCTGCCATTGGCTAGACTCTTGGCTGTGGCATAAAGTCAGACACGTGCCCCTGCTGTTTCCCCTGCCACACCCAGGCAGGCTGCTACCAACAAGCAAGAAGAGGCTGGGGTGGGCTGAGACCTTCTCTGCTCTGGGTGCTGAGGGGCGGGGAAGCAGGAGAGGCTGCAGCTCCCACCACAGTGCTGGGGCCTGGGCCTGCCCACCAAGGCTCATGATAGCCACAGGGACCTGAGGACCCTCCAGAAGAGCAGAGCGCAGGCGGGGCATCTCTGCTCCACTACGTCACCTCCACAGCCCTGGTGTGACAGTACCTTAGAGTGATAGTACCTCAGAGTGCTGTCGAGGAACGGTTCAGGGAACAGTGCATAGGAAGCGTGGAGAGGCACCCAGCATGTGATCAGTGCCCTGTGAGCAGTGTTGATGCCATTTCCTTACTCAGCCTGGCAAAGACACAGGGCTGAGAGAGCCTGTCTGCCTGAGAACCATGGTCTCCCCACTGCCGTCTCACTGGCTGGTCACCAGAAAGCAGTGTCTGCCTCCCAGGACACTAGAGGTGGTTGTGTCGGACACTAGAGGTGGTTGTGTCGGGAGGACCCTTAGGACTCCTGGGGTGGGTGATGAGTGAAAACATGGACATCAGGTGACTTCGCCAAGACCATCCAGGCTTTTAGCCCAGGAACAATTTCTATTTTCTACTTTCTCGAGTAAATAATCTGTTTTAGAACAGTAGGAACAAATAGAAACAACCAGCTTAGACCAAGATCATTTCAAGATCGTTTGATTAAAAAACAGCCAAAAAAAGCCTTCAGGCTGAGGCTGAAGAATACAAATAGAGCTGCCTGTGTATGACATGACTGTTTCCCCAGTGCGAGGTTCCCAACCAGGCAGCAGATACCCAAACACGCCGTGGGAAAGAAGCTATTGAACCTTATGAAACCTGGACAAAACAGGAAGAATTGAGAAGTGCCGAGGCACACGTGAAAACAGGGCTCAGCACATTTCCAGGGTGGAGAAATATTTAATAAAATCAGTGTTGAGAGAAAGTCATTTGTACAATTTGTCTCCCACGTTCATTGCTGGCCAGACCAGGGGCACCTGGGTTGAAATCAGGCTGACCTCTGGACAGCTGCACTAGCACACTGTGTCTCGGGGGAATCTCAGGGTGACTCTGAGTCCGAGCCCCAAAGGCCAAGGGAGCCAGCCCCACAGGCTGGGGAGCCCCGAAGGCCAGGGGAGCTGTGGCTGTACTGCCACCATCCTGCTGGGCCTCACTCCTTCAGGAGCTTGTGCTTGACTGTGCTGCTCTCGGAGCAGAGATGGACGAAGAGGGTGCCGGCAGCAGTGCGGGCTCGCAGCTCCTGCAGCTCGTAGTCATGGGCCCACTCAATATTGCCCCACTTCTGGATCTGAGGGAAGGACAAGACAAGTTGCTATGTGAGTGGCCAGTGCCTGGCTGCCTCCTGGCCAAAGCCACATTCCATTCAATAGCTCAGCCAAGGGCAATAGGTTTGGATCCTGCCAAAACATGTGAGACATGCCTAGGGGGAGGCGGCAGGTAAGAACACCCAGGTGGAGCAGGCATGGTGGCTCACGCCTGTAATCCCAGCACTTTGGGAGGCCGAGGCAGGAAGACAGCTTGAACCCAGGAGTTCAAGACCAGCCTGGACAAATATGGTGAAACCTAATCTCTACAAAAAGTTTTTAAAATTAGCTGGGTATGTGTGTGTGGGGGTAGGGCATACCTGTAGTCCCAGCTACTTGAGAGACTGAGGTGGGAGGACTGCTTCGAGCCCAGGAGGTTGAGGCTGCAGTGAGCCGAGATCACCCTGCTGCACTCCAACCTGGGCAACAGAGCAAGACCCTGTCTCAAAAACCACACACACACACACCCCTAGGGATCCAGAGCAGGCACCTGTGCTCTCTGTGGCATGGATTGTCTAGAAGAAGTACAATCCAGGCCCAGGCCCCCACAACTGGGCAGGCTGGGTACCAGAACCACCATATGACTTCTTTGAGGAGACCTGACCTATGTGCTATTCCTTCTCCTACATCTCCTCCCAGGAAGCCTGTGAACTGACAGCCTCTGCAAGCTGCATTGGCATGCTGGGCTGGGAATAACTCAATCAAGCAAGGCCATACAGTGGCTTCAGCTCTGACTCCTGAGGTAGTCACAGAACTACAGATGTCTCTGCTCTGCACAATGGGGGTTGCAGATTCTGTCTGGAACTCTAAAAACAAGAGGGAAGAACCCTTATTAGACACACAGTGTGGCTGTCCAGACAGTGTAACTCCAACCAGACCCTGCTGGCTCCTTCCTGGCTAGGGGCCTAAGAAGCCTGGCCTGGCCGCCCCAGCTCATCCAGGAACTCAGAATCTGCCATGCTACACAAGCTATTTGAACTTCTGGGCTGCCTAATCCCAATCTGTGCAATTGTAATATGTTATCTGAAGAGCATCCCATACTTTCATTGTATACCATCACATACATAATTCAGGTTATTCCTGTTTGTAGAGTATTGGAACCCAAGTTGAGAGAATGATGGCCTGGCTTGGGTCCTATAGTCAGAAGCAAAGCCTAGACTGGCTTCCCACCAGCCCTACAAGTCACTCCCTTTCTATGTAATCAGTTCTGACACCAGAGAATAGTAGTGGGCCTCCTTTGTTATAAAAAAGGTTTTCCTCTGGCATTTTTCTGAGCAGAAGACTATACGAACTTGGGAAATACATTATAAAAAGCTTTTTTTTTTTTTTAACGATACTAGGGACCAATTCATAATAGCAATTAACCTTCTGAAGTTGGAGGAATCATAACAAAAAGACTGCAAAGATGGCCATAATTTTCAGAGTTAAAAATTGCAAACCATACTGTAGCAAAACCTTAATTCTGAGCCCACTAAATCAAAACTTGTATACAACTAGCAGCTATCCCATACTCCTCTGCCAGCCAGATAAAATGTCAGGGTATGAAGGCTCAGCTGATGTAAGAGCACAAAGAGTGATCTTGGTAGGGTTGTTCTGCAGGCTTTATCAAGCCCAGATGGTCTTTATCCACCTATGAACCTCCATGTGCAGAGTGGGGCCTGACAGCTTGGCCCTAGAATCACCAGACCTAGCTTCGAACCCCAGCTGGCACATTTTCCAGAGGTCGACCTTGCATCTCAGTTTCCTCCTGTGTAAAACAGAGATAACCACAGCTCCTACCTGACCAGGCTGCTGAGAGGAGGTGAGATGGGTACAGTGCAGGACACAGCAGCAGCACTTACTGTTATTTTTTTATTGTTATTACTTTATAATCCTTTTTTTTTTGAGACAGAGCCTCACTCTGTCACCCAGGCTGGAATGCAGTGGCACAATCTTGGCTCATTGTAACCTCCACCTCCCAGGTTCAAGCAATCTTCCCACCTTAGCCTCCCAAGTAGCTGGCACTACAGGCACTAATTTTTGTATTTTTTTGTAGAGATGAGGTTTTGCCATATTGCTCAGGCTGGTCTCGAACTCCTGACCTCAAATGATCCACCCACCTCAGCCTTCTAAAGTGTTGGGATTACAGGTGTGAACCACCACACCAGGTCTACTTGATAATACTTTTGCTGGTCTTTGATTTTGATATCTGCACATACACAAAAGCAATAAAAGCCAAGTATACATATAGTAGTTCATATGGGTTAGCCGCTCCCCCAGAGTGAGTCTGAACTAGGAAGGGGGAGGCAGGACCTGAGGTACTGCTCCTCACCTGATACTCCTCCTCCAGGCGTGACAGCAGCACGGCCTGCTCCACCGTCAGGCGCAGGTCAATCAGGCCCAAGGTCAGCACCATGGACTTGAGCTGGGCAGCCACAAACTCAATGCCTGCAGGGACACAAGCCAAGTGAGGACCCAAAACAGGGCAGCTGCCACAACTTACCCCTTGTGAGTCCCAGTAGCCCTAGCAGAGAACAGGAATGAGTGGTGCAAAGGGCTATCTGGGGACTGGGCCACTCTTCTGAAAGAGCACTCTGGTTTTCCCTGGGGGTGATCCTCCTCTGCTCTTACCCCTCCTCTGCTCTTGGGACACATGACCCAAACTTGGCAAATCAGAGCCCCACCGTCTAGTGATTGGATGGACATGTGACCCAAGCCACAGCAATGAGACTGAACTCTAGACTTCAGCTGGAGAAGTCAAAGGTGAAAAGGTGTGAGCCTAGAGTGTCGAGTGACAGGCTAGCATCAGAGCCAGCCAGCCTCCACACTCAGCTAGCCCGGAGCCCTCTGGTGCCTCCCCACTCACAGCACCTGGGGAGGGGCAAGTATAGGCTTCAAACACTGATGGCTTTCACAGCTGCCTGCCACGCCCACAGGAAACTCCACACATACCTTGCAGAGCCCACGTGTTGTAAGATGCCAGGTGACTCACAAGCACCTCCCGAGTCTTGGCGGGGATGCTGGGTCCCATTATGCTGGTGGAGGAGCTGATCTCCACGCCATATCTGAAAGGAAAAGGGCTTCAGTTTGTCCCTGTCATGCTGTAGCCCAAAAGCAGCCCACTTTTTAACTAGAAACAAAGGCCTAAGCTTCTAAGCGAGTGTGTGCACTGGCCAATGCTAGTCTTGAGGACTCCAGGAGCAACTGCCACCATGGTCAGTGCCCTCCCAACCCAATTTTCTGTCCCTCAAGAGCAAACTCAGAGGTCCAAGAAACTATGCTGAATGAAGGGATGGTTCCCGAGTCATGTGAGCTAGTACTCAGTCATATGTAGTTGCCCGAAGTGCTCATTTATTCACCTGGAATCTCCATCAAAATGCTATCTGCCTTTTACCTCTCTTTAAAAAAAGATTTTCACATTTGAGGCCATATAAATGTTAAAAACAGCATTTAAAATGGTTCCTTAAAATGATGTTTATGTATGTCATATATCATGGAGGTTTTTTTCTTTTTTACTGAAACAGAGTCTCGCTCTGTCACCCAGGTTGGAGTGCACTGGTGCAATCTTGGCTCACTGCAGCCTCGATCTCCCAGGCTCAAGCAATCCTCCCACCTCAGTCCCTCAAGTAGCTGGGACTATAGCTGTGTGCCACCACACCTAGCTAGTTGTTTTTGTAGAGTTGGAGTTTCACCATGTTGCTTGAGGTAGTTTCAAATGCCTGGACTCAAGTGATCTGGCCACTTCGGCCTCCCAAAGTGTTGGGTTTACAGGCATGAGCCACAGTGACAAGTCGGCAGCTATTTTTCAAACATTTTTTTCCTTTTTTTTTTTTTGAGATGGAGTCTTTCTTGCTCTCTCGCCCAGGCTGGAGTGCAGTGGTGTGATCTCAGCTCACTGCAATCTCTGCCTCCCAGGTTCAAGCCATTCTCCTGCCTTTGCCTCCTGAGTAGCTGGGATTATAAGTGCTCACCATTACACCTGGCCAATATTTGTATTTTTAGTAGAGATGAGGTTTCAACTTGTTGGCCAGGCTGGTCTCTAACTCCTGACCTCAAGTGATTTGCCCGTCTAAACCTCCCAAAGTGCTGGGATTACAAGTGTGAGCCACCATGCGTGATCTATTTTTTCAAACATTTATCAAATCTCTACCATATATAAGGCATTGTTTTTGGTCTGTAGTTTATGGGACATAAGCTGGTTTCCAGAGCAGATACATTTTCAAGAATAACCATAACTAAGTAAAACAGAAGAAAAACACAATGTGGGATAAAAATAATTTTTGTAATTTTCTTCCATATATCACTGATTTTTTTCTGTTACTTAAAAAAATCCAGCTGGGTGCAGTGGCTCACACCTATAATCCCAGCACTTTGGGGGACTGAGGCAGGCAATCACTTGGAGTCAGGAGTTCAAGACCAGCCTGGCCAACATGCTGAAACCCCCAGCTATACTAAAAACACAAAAATCAGTTGGGCGTGGTAAGCATCTATAATCCCAGCCACTTGGGAATCTGAGGCATGAGCATCGACTGAACCCAGGAGGTAGAGGTTGCAGTGAGCCAAGATTGCACCACTGCACTTCAGCTTCGGTGACAGAATAAGACTCTATCTCAAGAAAGAAAGAAAAAATTCTTGCTGAAATTCCTCATAGTACAAATGGACTGTAGGAAATGGCTTAAGTTTTTCTGTAAACTCTTAAGGACAGAATATTTCCTGACACAAGAATCTGAAGATTTTATACTATAGCAAAGCTCTCTAAGCACCTAAATTATTGTTACATTTCATCAGATTCTGAAATGACATTGTATCGTCACATTCCCACACAGAATTGTAGTCTGGTCTTTAGAGCACTGGCTTTGCCTTCTCCTTTAAGACCCAAGGACACCTGCCACATTGTGAGCATCAGGCAGCATGTGGCAAATCAGTGAACAGATTGGGAACATCACTTTCGTGAAAAATGCTATACCAAGAAGTGCCTTGCAAGCTTAGAAAATACCATGGTCAAGGTGGTACCATGAAAGCCAGCCCTTCCAAATTTCCCTTGCAATCAAATGAAATTGAATTTCTTTTGCCACCACATCAATAAATAAACCATTCAACTTTGCACTCAAAAGAATCTTCCTATTAAGGAAAAATACTTTGTATCAATTCCTGGAAGCTACATATCCACTGGATGTTACCTGTAATTTTGCAGGAAGCTATCCATACTTTTCTCCAAGTGCATACATATCATACATGTTGTTCTGTTATAAGATGAAAATCACTGCCAAAATTTGAACATTTACTGTGTGCTAAGTAGGATGCCACACCTTTATATACATCAATTCATTTACTACTCCTCAAACCCTGAGAGGTAGGAACGTAGGGATTATTAGCCCCATTTATAGACAAGGAAATTGAAACTCAGAGAGATCAACTCATTAGCCAAAAGTCACAGAGCTGAGTCTCTAGCAGAGCTGGGGTTTATACTGACATTGCTGCTCTAACCCGATGGCAGAAGGTGACCTGGGGACTCCAATGCTTCTCCAAGGACACAGAGCTGCCTCCTACACTTCATGCACTGCTATAGCAGGTGTGCTGTACCTACTGACTGGAATGAGTTTGAGGTGCTTTTTTCCCAAGAAGACCCTATCCCTGATCATGAGGGGAGCCGAATCCCACGAGTGCTCTGAAATAAAAAAGCTGACTAGCTAAGGGCATTAGTTTTCCAGCATGGCCTCCTGACCCCAACACTCCACCAACACAGGTGCCCAGTCAGTGTTTTCTGCAGCGCTGCACATCTTACCTTTTCTCAGCCCATTCTATGATTGGATCCCACTCATTCCTTTGAAGTTCCACTAATGTCTCTGGCTCCTCCACCCTGTAGCTAATTCATTGTAAAAATCGCCTTCATTAATAAAAAAGTACAATTCCTTCATTCAGTGATAGAAAAGAAAAAACACAAAGGACAACAGCAAAAACATCACCACCACTATCCCAGCCCCACAAGTCTTTTCCCCTAAAGCAGTGGTTCTCAAAGTGTGGCCCTGGCACCAGTGTCACCTGGGAAATTGTTAGAAATACACATTCTCAGGCCACATCCTGATACAAATCATAACGTTTGGAGGTGAGGCCCAGCAATCTATTTTAACAAGTCCTCTAGGGGATTATAATGTAAGCTTGAGTTTGAGAACCACTACCCTAAATGACCCCAAATATTTGACAGCTCCAAACTTGCTGCACTACATTACTGCCATTCTAAAGCAGATCCAATCCGTCTACAACCCCAGGTCCACAGGTGCTTGACCAGGATGCTAAATGGGAATGTTGAGCCAGATGCTCAGTCTTTGCATCCCTACCTTCACCCCCTCCAAGAGACTGTGCCCCTGACCACAGACCAAATGGCCTGTTTACACCTCATAAGCCCACCCACCTCCTGGCTATAGATGCAGTGGCTGGCACAGATGCCAGACCTGATAGGACTACTCTAGAGGCCAGCCTGTGCCATTTGTTTGAACAAGAGACACAGACATGAGTCAGTTGAGAGGAGCTGAGCTGCAGGGTCTCAGCCTGGGATGGGAACCCAAGTGGGCACTATGAAAATCCATCACCTTGTGTAAGCAAAGTGGGGAAGAGAGGTCATGAGTTATGCAGGAAAAGTTGGGGTACTGGGAGGGGCAGATGAGTGGCCAGCCTTTCCTCCCCAACCCTCCTCTCACCCCAGTAGGGCACAGGAGGAGCTCTGACATTGGATCTTCCAGCTCCCTTTCCTGGTGACCCAACTGTCCTTTATTTTCTGTCAGGATCCCTGTATAGTTTCCAAGAATCCCCTTTTTGTCTGAGCTAGGTTAGATGGGTTTCTGCTCCCTAGAATCAAGTGAACCCTAATATAAATGGAGTAGGCTTTCCCACTGGCTATGGGCTACCCGCTTTGAGAGCATGCCTCCAGCTGCTGGTGCCAACTTCCTGTGTCATTAGAGATGACTCAGGATCCTAGAGCACTTGGGCTAGCAGGCACAGTGCTGCTCAATCATTTCCACTGTTTCTTCAACTTTTGTTCAGTATTACTGACAAATCAGCCAAGAAACATAGACACAGAGGAGAATTCAGAACTTGAAAGGATACTCCTAAACATCAGCATCTGTAATGACAAGTATGCCTACCTGAGAAAGTGTCAGTGGGCAGAAGTTTAAGGTCACAGGTCCCCACTAGGCCTAAGGGGCCTCTGGACGTGGCACTTCCAAGAGCTGTTTAACCACCCTCACAGCCTAAGGAGCAGCTTCTGGGCTAGAGAAGAGGGGTGGCCATGTTCTCACACCATCGTAGCCCAAGGAGTCCTCCTCCTAAGGGGCTATAGAGCAGCCAAGTGCCAAAGTCAAGTGGGCTACCTTCCCTGTCCTTGCAATAAATGGAGAGGTTTCTTCTTCCCCTGATAACCATCTTGGCAAATCATGAAAAGTAGCCCCAGGGACTGTCTCAACCCAAGGGGAATACCCATATAAATGTCCATTACCAGATGGTGTCGGTGTCCAGAAACTTCACGGCTGCCCGGATCAGCTGATCCTTATTTCTCTGGGTTGGGTTGTCCAAGGATGTGTTGCACAATGTGGTCTGAATCAAAGGCAAAAAGCACCCTGTCACTGCCTGCAGGGTCAGGCAAAAAGCCCTGCTTTCCTGGGATACATCTGACACATAGCAGACAGCACCACAGCACAGCCCCTCCAGAGGTATCTGCACTACTGGAGCAGGAGCAAAGCTACTGAGAGGGTGCCACAGCCAGGCTCCATGCCGGATGCTTTGTGTTGATGTTCGCAGGACTCAAGGGAACCTTACAGCAGCCCCAGGATTAGTGAACCTCCCCATGGTCACATGCCTTTTATTACCAGGCTCTAGTGTATTTAATCCTCATGGCCAGGCACGGTGGCTCACGCCTGTAATCCCAGCACTTTGGGAGGCCGAGACGGGAGTATCACAAGGTCAGGAATTCGAGACCAGCCCGACCAACACAGTGAAACCTCACCTCTACTAAAAATATTTTAAAAATTAGCTGGTGGTGGCGGGTGCCTATAATCTCAGCTACTCTGGAGACTGATGCAGGAGAATCGCTTGAACTTGAAAGTGAAGGTTGCAGTGAGCCAAGATCTTGCCACTGCACCCCAGCCTGAGTGACAGGGCAAGCCTCTGCCTCAAAAAAAAAAAAAAATTAATCCTCACAACAACCCTCTGGAATAGGTTCTATTATTATGCCCATCTGTGAAAACTGAGGCCCAGACAGGTTAAGTACATCATTACATACAGTTAATAAGACTCAGTGATGGAGCTCAAATCTGACTGGAAACCTTTACCAGCTGGCCCCCTTACAGCTTAGAAAGCAGGGAAAGACCATTCAAATCGGGATCAAGATTATTTTTTTGGCCAGGCATGGTGGCTCACACCTGTAATCCCAGCACTTTGGGAGGCCGAGGTAGGCAGATCACCTGAGGTCAAGAGTTCAAAACCAGCCTGGCCAACATGGTGAAACCCTCTCTCTACTATAAATAAAAAAATTAGCTGGGTGTGGTGGTGGGCACCTGTAATCCCAGCTACTGTAGCTTTAATCCCAGCTAGTTGGGAGAATCCCTTGAACTCAAGAGGCAGAGGTTGCAGTGAGCTGAGATTGCACCATTGCATTCCATCCAGCCTTGGCAACAGAGTGAGACTGTCTCAAAAAGAGACTATTTTTTCCAGACTTACCTTGTCAATAACAGGCTGTGTAGGATACCTATTCATTTGTAGCCCTAATCACCCTAATTTCACTAGACTGTCAAGGACCAGGCCAGCACCTCAGGAGGCTGTGATGTTGGAAGGAGGCCCACCTGGGTTTGCAAAGGTTGAGGACAGCAGTGGCTGGGATGACAGCAGCTGACTCCTATATTGACTGAGTGCCCAGTCAGTTAATATAGGAGTCAGCCAAGGGACCATGCCAAGGGCTTTCTATGCAACATCTCATCTCATCCTGACCATGGCTCCATGAGGTGGGTCCTATTATCACTCATCTTTAATAGATGGGGGATCCGGGGCTGAGAAAGGGGCATTGACATGCCCAAGGTTATAGTTTAGAAGCTGCAGAGGCTGGACCCTTCCTTCCCCAGGCAGCCTTGGTGCCTCAGCAAGCCACTTTGGTGTGGACAAGGGGGCTGGTTCTATAGGGAGTCTTCCTCACCTCACTCATCTGCCTCCAGTGGATCCTATATTCAACCAATATTTACTGAGTACCAACTATACTTCTTCCTAGTGGCTGTCCAGACACTGGTGAGTAAAACAGACATGGCTCCTCCTGTCCTTCTGTTGCTTACCAGACAGTGGAGGAGCAGACAATAAATGTGCAAACATAAAACAATTATAAATTGTCTAAGCGCTGACAAAACAAATGGCCAGCTGCTGTCATAGAAAATAAGAAAACTGGGCAGTCAGTGAAGGTGACATCTGTCCTGAAACCAGAGGCGAAACCAGCCATCCAGCATGGTGTTTCCAGGAGACAGAAGTGCAAGTGGCCAGACCAGACAAGGAAAGAGTTTAGCAAGTTAGTGACGCAAGAGGTGGTGAATACCTGGGGCCCAGGCAGACAAAGGACCACCCCCCAGGGCCTTGTCAGACTTGGTAAGGGGTCTACCCTAGGAAGCCCTGGGTAGGTCTCAGGGTGCAGGTTTGCACTATGAACTTGTTACCAGGTGCATGGTGTAGTACTTGATGGTATCCTGCTGGGAATCCCATTCAGTGGCCACTGCGATGGCCAGGGCCTCGCTGGGCACGGTAAAGAGCTTGGCTTGGGGAGTTTTCAGCTTCCTGTGGTCCAGGTTTATCTCAAAGCCACCTTGAAAGATCAAATGAAAAACTCTCAGGGATTTGTTAAGCAGAATCAAGTGACCATTCCTATATTTAGCCACTTGAATTGGTGCAGACAAAGCCAACTCTGAATCCCTTACAGAAATATATCTGACAAAAGCAGGAAGGATAATCTCACCACGGAACCAGCTGAAGATGAAAAATGTTCCCAACCATTCACAAAAAAAAAAAAAAAAAAAAAGAGGCAGTCAAACTTTTAGTCACTTACCTTCACCCTGTGTGATGCTGACATTCTGATAAAACCTCTTCCTTTCTGTAAGAAAGATTTTTCAAAGAGGCAGTTTAAAATAACATTGAGACAACTCGGGAAGTGACAGGACCAGCTTCTATCATTACTGCTAATGTTGATTGATTGGCTTGATTTTCATATCCCTATTCAAGGTCTGCCCTACTCAACATGGTATAATCAACCGCTTCTGATTAAAGCTGGGGGAAGGGAGCATCCGTTCTCCAGGGAGGAGGGAGGAACAGGACATGCTGGTCATGTCTCCGCCAACCCTTCAGCTCAGGGACAAGTCTGATCAGGAGCATCATGGAGCTGCAGACCAAGTGGCCAGACTTCCCAACCCCTCCTGCTTTTAACATCTCAGCAGGCTCTCCCACCCTCCCCACCACCAGAGCCATCCCATGCCAGCACAATAAATTCAAACCTAAAGTCAGTGTCTGAGTGGGACAAAGCCAGAGACCCATTTCAGGCAAGACTGATGCCTCTAAGGAGTGAGTGGAAAGCCAGTGTGCACATGCAGGGTGTGCGTGTGTGGCACACAGGCAGGATGCAGAGCTCCCAAGGGTATTTCCCATCCCTTCTCTCCAATTAATTAACCTAATTAACCAGCTTAGCTTGTGTATCCAACAGGAACTCCAAACATTTCCTTCAAGAAAGGGAAAAATCTGTGTTGTTTTCTTTTGAAAATAACTTGAATAAAATCTTACATGAAACAGTCTCCCTCTTTTACCCTGGAGGTATTAACAACCAAGAACATTTCGTAAGGAATTATGCCGAGTCCCTCAACTGGTAACAAAGAAGTCACATTTTGGAAGCTATAAAACTCAGTCTCTCACATCTGTGACACACACAAAACTTTCATTCATTCATTCGTTTGTTCACTCGTTCATGCGTTCACTGAGTTCCTGATGTCTAAAAGTCTTTGGAGACCCCAACTGAAGTTATTTATTGGAAATAATGATGCAGCATGTGAAGGAAAAAAGATTAAATCCTGTTTTTTTGTTTTAAGATGGTGTCTAACTCTCTGGTCCAGGCTGGAGTGTAGTGGTGCAATCTCAGCTCACTGAAACCTCCGCCTCCTGGGTTCAAGTGATACTCCTGCCTCAGCTCCCACCAAGAGCTGGGATTACAGGCATGCACCACCACACCTGGCTAATTTTTGTATTTGCAGTAAATACAAAATGCCTTGCCAGCCAGACTGGTCTCGAACTCCTAACCCCAACTTAGCCATCTCCCTTGCCTTCCCAAATTGCTGGCATTACAGGTGTGAACCATCGTGACCAAATCGTTTGCTTTTAATGCTTAAAAAAAAAAAAAAAGGCTGCTCATAGTGGCTCATGCCTATAATCCTAACACTTTGGGAGGCCAAGGTGGGAAGGCTGTTTGAGGCCAAGAGTTCAAGACCCAGCCTGGATAACATAATGAGACCCTGTTTCTACAAAAAATACAAAAATAAGGCTGGGCACAATGGCTCACACCTGTAATCCCAGCACTTTGTGGGGCAGAGGCGGGTGGATCACCTTAGGTCAGGAGTTCGAGACCAGCCTGGCCAACGTGGTAAAACCCTGTCTCTACTAAAAATGCAAAAATTAGCCTGGTGTGCTGGCACCTGCCTGTACTATCAGCTACTGGTAGGGAGTGCTGAGGCAGGAGAATTGCTTGAACCCAGGAGGCAGAGGCTGCAGTGAGCTGAGATCATGCCACTGCACCCCAGTCTGGGCAACAGAGCAAGACTCCGCCTCAAATAAATAAATAAAATAAAAAATTAAGCAGGCATGGTGGCACATGCCTATAGTCCCAGTTACTAGGGAGGTTGAGGTAGGAGGCTTGCTTGAGCCCAGGAGGCTGAGGCTGCAGTGAGCTGTGATGGCACCACTGCACTCCAGCATGGGCAACAGAACAAACAGCCTGGGTCCTGTCTCTTAAAAAAAAAGCTTAAGTTAAAATTTCATTAATTCAAATAGACCATGAAAATTCAGAATAAATTAGTATGTGTGTGTGAAAAGGGAAGGGTAATGGAGAAGTGGGCAACTGGTTTTACTCCAAATTCTTTTTATGTTTTCCCATCATGTCAGTTTTCTATAAATTGCATTTACTATCATTAATACTTAAAGATAGAGGGCCCAAAATTGCATTCCATGTTTGCACTTACTAAACTAAGGCCCAAATTGTTTTCCCACAAAAATATTTGTGTGTCTACCATGTGCCAGGCACTGTCATTGGCACTTGGGATATAACAGTGAATAAAATACACATGAGTTTAAAGTTTTTTTTAAGTGATCAGATCTGTCCACCAAGATGATGCTGTCTTACTATGGCATGATTTACGACCTTCGTCTGAAATCACAACACTGATTATCTCATACATTTGACACTAAAATTGGAAGTTTACAGAACCCTAGTGCTTTTAAATTTCTCTACATGCTATCCTGGTCATATCCAAATGGCAGGTTAGACATGGGTCTGGAGTGAGGTAGACTATGGCCTTTGTGTTTTCCAATGCACAGGCTGGGCAGCATGTACAAAAGCCAGGCCAAGTAGGAAGTTGGGAAGGGCTCTGAAAGCTCTGACTCAACACTGGGGAAAGGGTCTTCCCATGTCAGCAGAAGTGCCAGCAGTGTACAATGTGCCAGTGAGCACTCTAGTATACTACCAGGTCTGGCCTGGGAAGCGGATCCAAGAGACCTGGGGCAGAGGAACAGACTCAGGACAGAAACTGCCAGCACGGGGCTGAAACTTCAAAAGCTCCTGGGACAGCCAGGTTTCCCAAGAGGAAAGTCTTTTTTTCTGTTTTGTTGGCCAGGCTCACTTCTGTAACTGAATAAGAAAAAACTAGATGGGAGTGGGATGGATGGAGGGCAGGGAAGAAGCCACCAAAATTGCTCAAAGCAGAAGAAAACCATGCAAAAACAAGATGGCAGAAGGGCAAAAGGAGCCTAGGGGCTGCCAGGCCTCAGATTAGAAGGCAGGTACATATAGATGTGTTTTAGCCAGGGGCTCTCCTCAATGACCCATTGACACTTGGAGGGGCAAACATGTCTTGGGATAAGCTTTAGTGAGTACTGATCATGTTCCAGGACATATGATAAGTCCTGGGGATGGGATGTATACAAAGTTCATCTCTGCCCTCTAGCCACTTACTGTCTAGTAGGAATAAAGACACTAAACCAGGCAAACAATAAAGTGACTTCTGTGATGGGATAGGCACATGGAATGATGCAACACATCCTAAGGAAGACCTTCAAGCAGTCAGAATGAAAAATGCAACTTAAAGATGAGGCAGGAGGTACCAAAGTTTATGACTGATTCATATATATATATATATATATATATATATATATGATTTTCTTTTTGCAGAGGGGGGCCTATAGAAGTAGTTTCCAGAGTGAAGGGTAGGGAGGTTGGGGAGGGATAACTTGGGGAGAAATGCCAGATATAGGTGATGGGGGATGGAGGCAGCAAACCGCATTGCCAGGTATGTACCAATGCAACAATACTGCATGAGCTGCACATGTAACCCAGAACCTAAAGTACAATAAAATATATACATATATATTAAAAAAAAAAAAAGTAGTAGCTTCCAGAAGAAACAGGTTTTGAGAAGGACCAAGGCTTTGAGAGAGTAGTTGTGGACTAGATAGATGGTCAGAAGGAGAATGCGAGATTCTCTAAGATGCTAGAGAGGACAATGGGGTCACATCTCGGGGACAGGTAGATCACTGCAAAGACAGCAAAGGGAGCCAAGTAAAAGGTCCACACAGGCACACAAGAACATGATCTGGAGCCGGGCATGGTGGTTCATGCCTTAATCCCAGAACTTTGGGAGGCCGAGGGGAACGGATCACTTGAGGCCAGGAGTTCGAGAGCAGCCTGGCCAACATGGTGAAACCCTGTCTCCACAAGAAATAAAAAACGTTAGCCAGGCATGGTGGTGTCTTCCTGTAATCCCAGCTACTCAAGAGGCTGAAAATCAGTTGAACCCAGGAGGCAGAGGTTGTAGTTAGCCAAGACTGCACCACTGGACTCCAGCCAAGGTGACAAAGCGAAACTCTGTCTCAAAAACAAACAAACAAACAAAAAAACATGATCTGGACAATTCATTTGGGGGATCCATGTTCCCCAACAATGTCATATAAGACAAACTGTGAGACCACCAGAAACCCGTGAAGCTCCCATGTTCTCAATGAGAATGGTTATGTCTACAGGGTTAGTAGACATCGATAGGAACCCTGTCTTTAAAGATGAAAAAAATCAGCCTAGCTTCATAGGATCATGCAGAACTGGCCTTCTCTTTAGAAAGATCCCAGCCTCAGGAACCACAACTCCCACAGTGCACGCAGAAGAGGAAGTACTGGTTTCAGAGGTGTCTAAACGCCTTTATCTTTTAAAACAGTGCCATCTGGTGGGCCTTAAACCTTAAAGGTGAAATTCTAACTCTAGATCTATCTGTAATCCTAGGGCAGTTCTAACCAACTGTTTTCAGGTATCAAAATTCTTCAGCCCAAATACATAAAGAACTCTTAACAATCCAATAATGAAAAGACAAATAGGCCAGGCATGGTGAGACCAGCACTTTAGATGTTGAGGCAGGTGGATCACTTGAGCCCAGGAGTTCAAGACCAGCCTGAGCAACATGGCAAAACCCTGTCTCTATAAAAATTAGGCTAGGCGCGGTGGCTCACACTTGTAATTCTAGTACTTTGGGAAGGCGAGGCAGGCAGATCATGAGGTTAGGAGTTCAAGACCGGCCTGGCCAACATGGTGAAACCCCATCTCTACTAAAAATACAAAAATTAGCTGGGCATGGTGATGCATGCCTGTAATCCCAGCTACTCATCAGGAGGCTGAGGCAGAAGAATTGCTTGAACTGGGACCTGGGAGGTAGAGGCTGCAGTGAGCTGAGATCATGCCACTGCACTCTAGACTGGGCTTCAGAGCGAGACTCCATCTAAAAAAAAAAAAAAATACAAAAAGTAGCCAGGCATGGTGGCACCTGCCTGTAGTACTAGCTACTCAGGAGGCTGAAGTGAGAAGATCACCTGAGCCTGGGAGGTTGAGGCTCCAGTGAGCCATGATCACACCGCTGCACTCTAGGAAACAGAGTGAGGCCCTGTGTCAACAACAAAAACAACAACAAAATAACCCAATTTTAAAATAGTCAATTATGAGAGACTGACGTGGGAAGATCGCTTGAGACCAGGAGTTGGAGACCAGCCTGGGCAACATAACAAGACCCTGTCTGTACAAAAAATTTTTAAAGTTAGCTGGGCATGGTGGAACACACCTGTAGTTCCCAGGTACTTTGGAGGCTAAGGTGTGAAGATTGCTTGGACCCATGAGTTTGAGGCTGCAGTGAGCTGTGATGGTCCCACTTGCACTATAGCCTGGGTGACAGAGCAAGACCCCATCTCTTTAAAAAAAAAAGAAAATGGTTAAGGGTTCTGAATAGACATTTTTTCAAAGAAAATATGCAAATAGCCATTAAACACGTAAAAGGATACTCAACATAATTCATCAGAGAAATGCAAATCAAAACCACAATGAGATATCACTTCAAACCCTTTAGGATAGCTATAATGAAAAAGATAATAACAAGTGTTGTTGAGGTGTAGAGAAACTGGACCCCTCATGCACTGCTGGTGGAAATGTGAAATGGCACAGCCATCCTGGAAAATAGTCTGGCAGTTCTTCCAAAAGTTAACGAGAGTTGCCAATTGACCAAGTAATTCTACTCTTAGGTATATACCCAAGAGAAATGAGAACATACGTCCACACAAAAACTTGTACTTGAATGTTCATAGTAGCATTATTCATACTAGCCAAAAGGTGGAAATCACCCTGCAGCCACCAGCAGATGAATGGATAAGTAAAATGTGGCAGGTCTACATATACAATGGAATACTGTTTGGCAATAAAGAAGAATGGAGTATTGATACATAATACAAGGTAGATAAAACTTAAAAATGTTTGATGTGGTGGCTCACTCCTGTAATCCCAACACTCTGGGAGGCTGAGGCAGGAGGATCACTTGAGGCTGGGAGTTTGAGAGCAGCCTGAGCAGACCCTATCTCTACAAAACACTAAAAAACTAGCTTGGCATGGTGGTGTGCACCTGTAGCCCTAACTACTTGGGACGCTGAAGCAGGAGGATCACTTGAGCCCAGGAGTTTGAAATTACAGTGAGCTGTGATTGTGGCACTATACTCCAGCCTGGGCAACAGAGTGAGACCCAATCTCTTAAAAGAAAAAGAAAAAAAAAAAAACCCAAACTTTAAAACATTATGCTAAGTGAAAAAGTCAGGGCCAGGTGCGGTAGCTAATGCCTGTTATCCCAGTACTTTGGGAGGCTGAGGTGGGTGGATCACCTGAGGTCAGGAGTTTAAGACCATCCTGACCAACATGGAGAAACCCATCTCTACTAAAAATACAAAATTAGCTAGGTGTGGTGGCACATGCCTGTAATCCCAGCTACTCAGGAGGTTAAGGCAAGAGAATCGCTTCAACTCAGGAGGCAGAGGTTGTGGTGAGCTGAGATCGTGCTATTGCACTCCAGCCTGGGCAACAAGATGAAACTCCATGTTTAAAAAAAAAAAAAAGGGTCAAAAAAGACCACATTCTATTTATATGAAATGTTCCAAACAGGGAAATCTATAAAAGAACAAAGTAAAATAGTAGTTGCCAAGAGATGGAAGGGGTAAGGGTGGATGATAGCTAAAAAGAGTATAGGTTTCTTCTGTGGGTGATAAAAATGTTCTAAAATGGATTGTGGCAATGGTTGTACAATTCTGTAAATATACTAAAAACGATTATATTTACACTTTAAGTAAAGAAATTGTAAAGCAAGTAAATATCTCAATAAAGCTGTTAAAAATCCTTCAGGCGAAATGTTACACATTTAGCAAACCTTTTCTGTAAAGAATCAGACAGTAAATATTCTAAGCTTTGCAGGTCATACAATATCTGTTCCAACTATTCAACTCTCCACTGTAGTGAAAGCAGCCATAGATGATATGTAAACGAATGTATGTGGCTGTGTTCCAATAAAACTTCGTTTACAAAAACAGGTGGCAGGCTGGACCCTGATCTACAGACCACACAATCTTCCTCAATCCACACCACTATCCTATGAGGACGACAAGGCAGTTAGCTAATGCCTCGGAGGTGAGAGAGAACCTAACGTCTTCTCTAGATGACAACTAGTAAATAGCAGAGACAAGACTTCTAGCCTTGACTTCATTAGGCAGTTGCATTCACTCAGATATGCTGATTAGATAGGTTTCTCCAGAACACCTCCCAGTCTGGGAAGTCAATAGACCTCTGACAAGCTGGTGCAGAACTGAACTGCCACAACCACTCACATAGGTCTTCTTGTTGTAGTATCTCCTTCTCCAACACCTCAGTGACCCTTTCCTAAACTCTTCTTCTCCTTCTGATGATCTTCAATGGCATGGCCATTCCTAAGCAGCCAAGTTCAATCAGCTTGCTAACTGAAGTGTTTATTGAGAAGAACCTACTTGGGTTTAATCTTCTACTACAAACACACATAAATATCTCACAACTGGTAAGGTCTTTGTAGAGCACACACGGACCTGATTTATGCACCTTCCTCTTCATTCATTCATTCACTCCTATTTTCTTTCACATTTGACTACCTATCATGTGCCAGGTACTTCCAAGAGCCTAAACTAGTAAGTTTGCAGTGGAAAGGAAAACAAAACAGTAGGATCAAGTGCCATCATTATATAAAGACAGCATCCACGAATCTAAATTAACCCTTTGTGGTCAAACGTGGTAACCCACCCACGCCTGTAATCCCAGCACTTTGGGAGGCCAAGGTGGGAGGATCACCTGGGTCAGGAGTTTATGACCAGTCTGGCCAACATGGTGAAACCCCGTCTCTACTAAAAATACAAAATTAGCTGGGCGTGGTAGCGGATGTCTGTAATCCCAACTACTCCAGAGGCTGAGGCAGGAGAATTGCTTGAACTGGGGAGGCAGAGGTTGCAGTGGGCTGAGATTGCACCACTGCACTCCAGCAGGGGAGACAAGAGCAAAATTTCATCTCAAAATAAATAAATATATACATAAAGTAATTAATTAACCCTTTGCTTTTTCCAACTTGGTGAACTCCTGAATGTGTCCCCTTTGCTATGGACTCCCTGGGATGTCCTTTCTTCTTCTTTATTGGCCCTTCCCCCAAGTCCTACAGGAGAAACTTCAGCACCCTTCTGCATCCAGCCACCTTCCCCATTTCTATAAAGTTATAGAATCTGACAGCCAGAAAGACCCTCAAAGGCAACATCGTACTTCAACTCACAGAGAAAAATGAGGAAGTAGTTACATGCCCAAGATCACACAGACCTCAGAGGTTCAGCCAGCATCAGATCCTAGATTTCCACTTCTGCCACAAGGCCAAAACTGCTTGTGAAATTCTGGATTTTCTAAAGCAGGCAGTGTTAGGGAAAAGTCCCTCACACCTTGCTGTCACCCCTGGACATGTTCTAGATACCCAACAGTCTTCCACCTCCTTGCTGAACTCCTACTCATCTATCACTGTTCAGTTTAAATGGCCTTTCACCCAAGACTTGTTCTAGACTCTGAACATCCCTAAGATGGGAGTAGGTGATTCTCCGTGTCCTCACAGCTTCTTTGTATGTCCCTTATCAGGATATTATAAACCATAGTTTAATCAGGATATTATAACCTTTTTCACTGAACAGTCAACATCATTCAGGTGGGCCTTTTCTTCTTTAATTGAGCTTCTCTACCAATACATACAGGTGGGTCTTAAAGACTACTGCGCCTCCTGCCCCCAGCACAATAAAAGTAATTGAATGGTGGCGGGAGGGTGTTACTGCTCTTCCTTCACTGAAATGAGTCATTTGCCCTCTCACCCTAACACCACTCACTATCAGCAACAAAAGAGCCACAACTTCTAAGCTTCATCAGAGTTGGAGGTGGAGGTGATTCCAAAATCAGAGATGGAGGTGTCAATTTCTATTTAGGAGAGAGAGAAGGCTGCAGATGGCAGGGGTTGCACAGGATGGAAAGTCAGGAAACCTGCAGCTAAAGTGCCCGGGATGGAGGACTGATTGAACTTGGCCCTTCTGTGCAGGTCTTATGTTGGGCAGTGGAGACATAGAAAGCAGTCAGACTCCAGAAACCCGAGTCTGCTCTGTAACCTAGGCGAAGTTCTGATTCAGGGCCCAAACCTCCCCTTTGGAAAACAAAGATGACACTTGCTTTCCTCATTAAAGAGAGGGCAGCCATAAGCTTTGAGAAAAGCTGCCCAGGCCAAATATCAATTAATGTCTCGTGCAGGACGCGCTGTTCCCCCTCGGGTCGTCTGCCTTTGTTTGGGCTTCTCTTTCTCGTCTGTAAAAGGACCCGACTGGCCTGCATAACCTCATGAGCCTGAACCCTGCCTCAGTCACACCGCCCTGCACAGCAGAAGTCCGAATTCCACCTTACCCCCAGCTCGGCCCTTCATGGCCTCACCTGTCGGCGGGGCGTAAGCCCGGGCTGGAGACAGGATGGTTAGCCCCGGACTCTTAGAAGCGCTGGGGCCACCCGCAGGCCGATTCAGGAGGCGGCGTCCCCCGTCCCGCAGCCGGTGACAGCTCCTCCACATCGCGCCCGATAGTCTGGGAGGATGCGCAGCGTGAAACCTAGAGCAGGAAACGGAGCGAAGGGACCTCCAAAGCCGCACGATCGGGCTGTACGGAAACCTCTCACCGCCCCCTCAGAGCCCGCAGCCTCCCCTGGATGCCGCCATCTTCCACATGACACCAACGGCGTGCCGTCGCCGCCGCACGCCTCCTGCGCACACCCCCAGTCAATTAGCATCACAAACGCGCCTCGCTCCGCCCCCTCCACGCCGCGCCTCAGCGAGAAGACCACAAGTCCCAGCGGGCCGCTCGCGCACCCCACCACGTGCTTTCTCCTCCCGCCAATGGGTGGAAGCGCCGTGTAAACCTGTTCCCGCCCTCACCGGCTCGCCCGAGCCAATCGGAAGGGGCGGGGTGTGTGTTTGTGCGTGCGCGCGCGTGCGTGTGTGTGTGTGTCTGTGTGTGTGTGTGTGTGTCTGTGTGTGTGTATGTGTGCGCGAGGGCAAGTCGGGAGGGGGACCCAGCTCAGGACTGGGAGGCCCTGCTCTCAGGTCCCTGGGTCGCGGTGGCGGCCGAAGCGCTTAGTTTGCATACAGCGGACGGGTGGTCGCCCCTCCCGCCCCCACCCTGCGCGTGCGCGCCTCGGCCTCTCCCTCCCAGCCACCCTCCTTGGCTCCCGCGCGGCGGCGGCGGTTCCTCTCCCACTCCCCCCAGCCCTGGCTCCGGGGGACCCCGCGATGCCGGTCCGCACCGAGTGTCCCCCGCCAGCCGGTGCCTCGGCTGCCTCCGCGGCCTCACTCATCCCGCCGCCGCCCATCAACACCCAGCAGCCCGGCGTGGCCACCAGCCTGCTCTACAGCGGCTCCAAGTTCCGCGGCCACCAGAAGAGCAAGGGGAACTCGTACGACGTAGAGGTGGTGCTGCAGGTGAGCGCCGGGCCGGGCCGGGGCCCGAGGGCCTCCTCGCGGCGCTCACGGGCCGTGCCCGTCTCGGCTCCTCGAGCCGGCAGCCGCGGAGCAGGCCCTCGTCGCCGGGGCCTCCTGCACCCGGCGCTTCCCACCCGGGACCTGCCCAGCCTGTGCCTCACACTCTCCGAGCCCCAGCCCTGACCTGCCCCCTCAGATCCAGAGCCCGTCAAGACCCGCTTCTGGCGGACCCCGAACACTCTCCCAGACTTGAAGCCGGTGACCGGCCGGTCCGGGATCCGGAAGCCCCCATGACTCGGGGAAGGCCCGGGTCCTCCCTCCTCATGACCTGCCGTCCCTACATCAGGGACTGCCACGAGCCCTTTTCAGACCCTGAAGAACTCTCCATTGGTTTCACCAGACTCTGGACACTCCCCGTGTCTGGGCCCATGTCAGATTCAGAACTGAGTCCTGCCCTCCCGCCTCTTCCTCAGTCCCAGGAATCCGCAGACCCTGGGGGCTTCCTCTTCCTGAGATCTCCTTAGGAGGGCTTCATCAGACCCCTCAGACGGGGGAACACCAAACGCACCACTGATTGGTCAGGCCCTGGCCCCACCTCAAGACCAGACACTCACTCCCTGAGTGCTGCTCACAGTCTGCTGGGATCTTGCCTCCTGGGTCCCCTGTTCCACTCGCTGCTTCCCTCTCTTCATGCTCCAGGCACCCAGCCCCTTCCAGCTGCTCCACCTCCCAGCCTCCTGCCCCTGCTCTGGGACCACTTGCAGTCTTCTAATCTTCCTGGCATCTGTCCAGATTCCCCACCCCATATCTTCGTCTTGCTCGATCCTGGTTCCAGGGGACCCTGTTTGCTGTTCTTAACTTTTCTCTACACAGGCACAGGGCTTCCTCCCAGTGTCTGAGACCCATGTACTGGGAAATCTAACTCACCCAGTTTTAGTTCATGTCCAGCAGCCTCCCTGCATTTGACCTGGATTCCTGAATACCTGCTGCCAGTTCCTGATCAGCCTTGGAAGTACAGCTTCACCTGTGTGGGCCTTTCCCACACCTCACTCCTCTCAGGCCTGACACTTTTTGCCAGCTGAAATACTGCCCCCCGGGTGTGAGGGTGAAATGTACAGTGTATCTGTTCCTCAAGCTTGCCTTTTGACGGGTTAAAACTCTAAATCTTAGTTTTACTTCTGAAGAGTAGGTATCCCATTCAAAAGACAATGAGGGTGCCTTTTCTTTCTGCTATCTGCAGAGCAGGCATCACTCTTTCATTCTCATACTGCTGTGTGGGAGTAAATAGTTTTCTCTGCTTACTTGAAACAGCATCATCATGTTAATTTTATCTTTGGTCTGTAAAGTTCTAACATGAACCACAATCTTTATTATAATGGAAAAACTATTGTGGTTGAAATATTTTTGTCTTCATAACTATATGCCTAATGTGGTGATCCTCTTCTTGTTTTCTTAAAATGTGAACATCATTTCGGTTTGTTTTGCACCTAATCAGAATTCTGGAGGTGAGAACCCAGGGTGGGTCATGTTTGGGATGGTGTTGGATTTGTCCCCATTGTTGAGTTTGATGGTTTCTCATGTAGTAGGGGATAATTGGCAGGGTAGCCAGGTGTCAAAGGGGAGTCTGCTTTGACAACTGCAGCAACTACTGCTCCCTTCTGTCATTTGGGTGTCACTTCTGAGCTCCTGTCAGAAGGAGAATCGTGAACCAGTGGAAGCGGTGATTGAGTTGGGACAGGGCTGATAGGTCTCAGGCAGCTCAGAGCAGAAACCTGGCAGATGGCTGGGAGCCACTTGAGTAGGAAGTCTGCTGGTGGGGATGGTGGTCATGCCAAGGAATGCTGCCCTACATCTGGATTGGGGAGCTGCTTGGTCATCATCACGACTACTTAGTGGTATGTGAATTGCCCCATCAGCTGGTTTTTCAGTCAGGACTAGTTTCTCAGATACAGCCTTCTTAGACACAAAATACTTCTGCCTTTTACAACTCTCCTTCCTTCCTTCCTCCCTCCCTCCTTCCCTTCCACCCTCCCTTTTTCTTTATTTAGATACAATTCACTTATTTAAGGTGTACAGTTCAGTAGTTTTTAGTATATTCACATTTGTTAAACCACCACCACAACCTAATTTTAGAACCTTTCATCACCCCAAAAAGAAACCTTGTACCCCTTAGCCATAACGCCCACTTCAATCCTAGGCAACTCCTCATCTATTTTTTTTAATTTGTCTATTCTGGACATTTTATATAATCATACAGTGTATGTCCCTTTGAGATTGGCTTTTTTCACTTAGCATAATGTCCTCAAGTTTCATCCTTATCATTATACATAGCAGCACTTACATTTCATTTTATTGTTGCATTGTTCATTGTAACAATTGCCCATTGAATATATATACAGCATTTTGTTTATCTAGTGATCAGTTGATGGACATTTGGGTCTTCCACTCTGGCTGCTATGAATAATACTGCTATGAACTATTTATGTACACAAGTTTTTTGTTTTTTTTTCCGGTAGATAACTACCTGGGAGTGGAATTGCTGGGTCATATGGTAACTCTGTTTTAACATTTTGAGGAACTGCCCCTGGACCGTTTTACATTTCAACCAGCAGTGGGTGAGAGTTCCAGTTTCTCCACATCCTCACCAACACTCACTGTTCATCTTTTCATTATAGCCATCCTAGTGTGTTTGAAGTGGTGTCTCATTGTAGTCTTAATTTGAATTTCTATAATGACTGTGGTGTTATGCATCTTTCATGTGTCTTTTTTGGAGCACTTTTTTGAGATTCTAGTTTAAAGAGTTCTTCAAACATTTGTGAGTTTCTGACTGGGGTGTCCCCTGCACTCTCCACTTACTGTGATTCCTCTTTCCTCCTCAGCCATCTAAGAAGCCAGCATAGAAGGGAGCCTTGGTCGCTGTGAAAGGAATATTTAAAAGAGCAGCCGTTGGACACAGCTGTGCTCTGAGACCTTCTTGCCAAACACGTGCCGTTAACTTTCTTGAGGTGCTGGCCTACTGTTTGGCAAAAGCTATATGCGTTGTGGTGTCTTTGAGTTCACCAGCCATTATCAAGATCAATTTGGGCAGAAATAGAGACTTGGTTGAATGGAGGCCAAGGTGAAATTCTGATTCTTGAGCATGTGATAATCCATGCAAAATGTTAGCCAATTTACGTTTCAATTTTAAATCCTATTAGCAAGTATCCTTGCCACCTGATACCCTTTCCAGCCGCTGTGAAACCCCAAACTGTATTGAATTCAATGAGAATTGCATACATGAAATTTAAAGACTCAGGTTAGAATTATGTTAGCTTTAATAAAAGCTCTTTGCTGAACCATGTTAGTGTGTATCAGCTGTTTTAGATAATGTCCAATGCCAAGGTCAGCAGATGAGGATCTTTGAAATGCTTTGGCAGTTTTCACAGGGAATACCTTTGTCCCCAGCACCAAACTGTGAAGGCACTTTGGCTTCACTGAAGTTCATTTGCTTTGGTGCTGACATCATCTGGTTGACTAAGTTCATTGCAGTTTTTAAGCATGGCTTAGTATTGGATTTATGGTATAATTGGAAGTAATCAAGTTCCCAAATCTGATAAATTCTAATTTCTTGAAATAAGACCTCACTTAACATTACAATCTCAGTGTGCTACAGGTACCCTTGTCCTTGGTTTGCTTTAATTCAAGGGTTTACTTTGTAAGTGAATCCAATTGTCATGAAATCTGAAACTCCCTGTTCAGAATGAGTCTATATAGATTTGGGTGAAATCTCACATCAGGAGGAGTTTTGAGGTGACATGGCTTCAGGTTAGTTAATTCAGAGGCCTATGATGGGCCTAGTTTCTTCCATCTTTCTGTACTACCATCCTCAGCATTTCCTGGCCTATTTCTCCCCTGTTCTCTAGATGTCAGCCCCAAGATTAGACACTGCATGCAGATACTGTCACCACCAGGAGCGAAAAAGCCATTTCTTCCTCATGTGCCTCTTCAAAAGCCAGGGATTGTTTGCAGATGCACCTGGGAGACTTACACATCTGATGGACCAGAAATGGGTCATACCCTTAAATACATGACTTACAAGAGGATAGGGACACCTGTTTGCCTTAGATCCATCAGGCTGACCAAGTTTTATGTGGTAGGTAGGTACCAGAGCAAAAACTAGGCCCTGCCAACATAAAAAAGGAGGAAATTGGCTGTTGCGTAGGCATCCGGCAGTGTCTCAGCAACCAGTAATTGGTGACTGCCAAACCTTGGAGTCTATTATGCCTTTTATTTCTATTTATTTTAGGCTCCTGACTCTTTTCATTAAGAAACACAGCATCCATATATAAAATGCACAGAGTGGACATTCACAATATAGTCAGATGTTTGGTTGGCATTTTGGTTCATAACTGAAGTTTATACCACGTAAGTCTTTATGAGATACCATTTCTGAACAGTCTGCTCATTTCATGAAGAGATAATGCAGGATGATATTTAATATAAAAACCAGAGGAGGAGCAGACCTCCTAGACCAATGATTGAGCAGCATAGACATAGAAAAAGGCTAGAAAAACATTAGAAAATCAAGCCTAGGGTTAGGGATGACACCACATGTACAGGCAGAGACAGAGGCCCTGTGCCCAGCAGTGCTCAGGGTCTCTAGATAATTGGGAGATGTGTGTTGAAGATAGCATAGAAAATAATTTGAGTGGGGGCCCCGTTCCAGAAAGGCACTTCAGTCTCAAGATATTCAGCTGAAGGAAATTGAGAGGGTCTTGGGATCAAGTTGCTTTGGCAGAACAGGCACGTGTTGTGAGAACTTATGAAGATCCTAGAGGCTGGGTGAGCCTTGAGCTGTGCTGGGTGTTCACTGATCACCCATCTGGCCTCATAGGATTTCCTGAGTACCCCCTGCATGTCCCCTAATAAGTTCATCTATTTGTAACAGGCTGTGTATCCTTTCTTTCCAGCATGTGGACACAGGGAACTCTTACCTTTGTGGGTACTTGAAGATTAAAGGCCTTACTGAGGTAAGCACTCACATGAACTGGCGCTAGAAAGTCCATGGTATGTTCTGCAGGCTCGTTGGGATTAAGGGCAGACAGTCTCAACTCCTTGAGGCCTAACTAAAGCAGACTACTTCTGAGCACTGCTGCTGTGTAGGGAACATAAAGCAGGCAATTTCAGTTTGTCCCGTTGAGAAGTGTACAGTTCACAAATCTTTTAAAGAAAAGTTGTTAAGTATGTCACAATTGTCACAACCGACACTATTGATTTTCCTTGTAACCCTTTTTGGGGAAAAAAATAATAAGATTATAGCTACCACCCTCATAATAGATTTGACAGTTTCTGTTAAATAAGCATCAATCCTATAAAAAAAAAAACAACAAAAAACTGAGGTTTTAAGTTCTTTAAACCTCTTAGTTCATTGGAATGATGAAAAGTTACTGGCTGGGCACAGTGGCTCACACCTGTAATCCCAACACTTTGTGAGGCGAAGGTGTGCGGATCACTTGAGGTCAGACCAGCCTGGCCAACATGGTGAAACTCCATCTCTACTAGAAATACAAAAAAAAAAAAAAAAAATAGCCTGGCATGGTGGCATGCACCTGTAGTTCCAGCTACTTGGGAGGTTGAGGCACAGAAAAATCACATGAACCCGAGAGGCAGAGGTTCCAGTGAGCCAAGATCACGCCACTGCCCTCCAGCCTGGGCAACAGAGCAAGACCCTGTCTCAAAAAAAAAAAAAAATAAAATAAAAGGGAGGTTGCAGTGAGCTGAGATTGTGCCACTGCACTTCAGGCTGGGTGACAGTGAAACTCTGTCTCAAAAAGAAAAAAGGAAAGTGCCCATCCGGTTTCCAACAGAAGTACCTGCTGTGTTAGGGGAGAGTATTTTCCTTTCTTTGAACCAACTTTTTAAACCTCAGAACACCTGGGACTTTAGAAAGCAAGGAGGAACGTACTTTTTTTCCCATTAGCAAGTGGAAGGAGGTGGCTGGACTGGCCTTCCAATTGCTGGGAATGCTCAAGCTGGACCTAGTTGCAGGGGCCTCTGGCCTTTGTCAGCTCTCATGGCCTGATGACCCAGCAGTATTTGGATGGAGACCTGTGCTGGATGGGGCAGTAGAAAGGAGCTGGGGTGGCATTCTTGTTCTGCCCTTCCTGCATCTGTGACCTTTAACTTCTTTCAATGTCCTTATCTGTGAAGTTGGGAATTAAAAATTTCTGCTCTGGGCCAGGCACGGTGGCTCACGTCTGTAATCCCAGCACTTTGGGAGGCCGAGGCAGGTGGATCATGAGGTCAAGAGATCAAGACCATCCTGGTCAACATGGTGAAATGCCGTCTCTACTAAAAATACAAAAAAATTAGCTGGGCATGGTGGCGCGTGCCTGTAATCCCAGCTACTCAGGAGGCTGAGGCAGGAGAATTGCCTGAACCCAGGAGGCGGAGCTTGCGGTGAGCCGAGATCGCACCATTGCACTCCAGCCTGGGTAACAAGAGTGAAACTCCATGTCAAAAAAAAAAAAAAAAAAAAATTTCTGCTCCAAGCTGGGTGCTGTGGCTCACACCTGTAATCCCAACATTTTGGGAGGTCAAAGCAGAAGGATCACTTGAGGCCAGGAATTCAAGACCAGCCTGGACAGCATAGCAAGACCTTCTCTCTACAAATAATTTTTTAGAAATTAGCCAGGCATGATGGTACATGCCTGTAGTCCCAGCTACTCAGAATGCTGAGGCTGGAGGATCGCTTGAGGCAAGGATTTCAAGGCAGCAGTATGCTGTCATCCTGCCTGTGAATAGCCACTGCTCTCCAGCCAGGGCAACATAGGAAGATCCTCTCTTTTAAAAAAAAAAAAAAAAAATCGGGGCCGGGGGAGGTGGCTCACACATGTAATCCCAGCACTTTTGGAGACTGAGGTGGATGGATCACCTGAGGTCAGGAGTTCAAGACCAGCCTGGTCAACATGGTTAAACCCTTTCTCTACTAAAAATACAAAAAATTAGCCGGGCATGGTGGTGCAGCGCCTGTAATCCCAGCTACTCAAGAAACTGAGGCAGGAGAATCACTTGAACCTGGGAGATGGAGGTTGCAGTGAGCTGAGACCTTGCCACTGCACTCCAGCCGGGGCAACAAGAGTGAAACTCTGTCTCAAAGAAACAAAACAAAACAAAACAGAAATTAGCCAGGCATGGTGTCTGGTGCATGTAATCCCAGCTGCTTGGGAGGCTGAGGCAGAACAATTGCTTGAACCCGGGAGGCAGAGGTTGCAGTGAGCCAAGATCACACCACTGCACTACAGCCTGGGCAAAAAGAGCGAAACTTCGTCTCAAAAAAAAAAAAAAAAGCTTGGGCGTGGTGGCTCACACCTCTAATCCAGCACTTTGATCACAAGGTCAGGAGTGAGTTCGAGACCAGCCTGGCCAACATGGTGAAACCCCGTCTCTACTAAAAATACTAAAATTACCAGGGCATGGTAGCACATGCCTGTAATCCTAGCTACTCAGGAGGCTGAGGCAAGAGAATTGCTTGAACCCAGGAGGCGGAGGTTGCGGTGAGCTGAGATCTTGCACTCCAGCCTGGGGACAGAGTGAGACTGTCTCAGAAAAAAAAAAAAAATCCATGCTATGTCTAATCAGTAGACTCATTCTGGGGTGAGGAAAGTATGTTAGAGAAAATTACAGGCTCTCGAATATAATACTAATATGTGATTCTCTTGTAAAGTCCTGACAAGCCTCAGTCTTAATTTCTGGCTCTCTGCTTCTCCTGCTTACTTGTAGAAGCTTGACTGATAAGGATCTCCTATGAGGTTTGTTACTGAGACAAAAGGTATCTCTTTAACTGGAAATGTATCTAATCAAGTAAGAGTAGAATTGATAGCAAAATACAGGATTCTAGACTTTGAGTTTGTCTTAGAAAAGATACTAAAACAGAATATGCTTAACTTTCAGGTAGCCAAATACATTAGTTAACTGGGTGCGGAACATAAACACTGAATTTCATAAGGAAACCAGCAGTGGAATGTTAACACTGACTCCAAAACCAGTCATTTGGGTGATAAGAAGCTGCATAGAAATAGTATTAGAAATCTGGAAGAAGTATACAGAAATGCTAATGGCATTGAGCTCTCCATTGGAAGCAAATAGCCCTTCCTTTAGGAAGCCCCTGCGAGTTGAGAGCAGCAGTCAGGCTGCCTTGAGGAGGGAGCACTGACAATGGCCCTTCACTGGAGGCCAACCCAGGGGGAGCCCTAGACTCTTAGCAGAACCTCTGCAGACGGTATGGCCTCAATGAGCACATTCCCCGCCTCCCCCCCAAGTTGCCTGTTCCTGGCTGAGCAATAAATAGACCATGTTATCCTGCTGCAGGGGTCTATTTACTAAAGCAAGTCCTGCTCAGGCCTTAGATATAGAAGAATTCTTTTTAAATAATGTTTTTTTAGTAGCTTTATTGAGATATTCACATACCTTACATTTTACCCATTTAAAGTATAGAGTTCATTGGCTTTTAGTGTATTCACAAAGTTGTGCAACTATGTGATAACTTTATTTTTTTTGAGACGGAGTCTCAGTCACCCAGGCTAACTAAGGTGCAGTGGTGTGATCTTGGCTCACCGCAAGCTCCGACTCCCGAGTTCAAGCAATTATCCTGCCTCAGCCTCCTGAGTAGTGGAATTACAGGTGTGCATCACCACGCCCGGCTGGTTTTTGTATTTTTAATAGAGATGGTGTTTCACCACGTTGGCTAGGCTGATCTCAAACTCCTGACCTCAAGTAATCCTTCCACCTCAGCCTCCCAAAGTGCTGGGATTACAGGTGTGAGCCACCACACCCAGCCAGTTATGTGATAACTTTTAAAATTATAAGTGTATATGGCTGCTGTATATAATTAGTAAAATGCAGAAAACTACAATGAATCTTTGAATTAATTTTGTACATGTATTTGTTTTTGTTTTGTTTAGTTTTGTTTTTGATACAGAGTCCTACTCTGTTACTGGGCTGGAGTGCAGTGGTGCCATCTCAGCTCACTGCAACCTCTGCCTCCTGGGTTCAAGCACTTCTCATGCCTCAGTCTCCCGAGTAGCTGGGATTATAGGCATGTGCCAGTACACCTGGCTAACTTTTGTATTTTTAGTAGAAACGGGGTTTTACCATGTTTAGCTGGTCTGTAACTCCTAACCCCAGATGAACCACCCACCTTGACCTCCCAAAGTGCTGGGATTGTAGGCATGAGCCACCATGCCTAGCAAAATATCTAATTTTTAATTTATTTTCATTAAACTATGATTTGGGTTTTAGTCATAGTAGTTGTCTTCCTCATGTATACAATATGAAAAAGTATCTATTAAAGTAGAGATAGGCTGGACACAGTGGTTCATGCCTGTAATCCCAGTACTTTGGGAGGCTGAGGTGGGTGGATCACCTGAGGTTAAGAGTTTGACATTAGCCTGGACAACATGGTGAGACCCATCTCTACTAAAAATACAAAAATTATCTGGGCGTGGTGGCAGGTACCTGTAATTCCAGCTACTCAGGAGGCTGACGCAGGAGAATCACTTTAACCTGGGAGGTGGAGTTTGTGGTGAGCCCAGATCGTGCCACTGGACCTCCAACCAGGGCAACAGAGTAAGACATTGTGTCAGAAAAAAAAAGGAGATAAATGGCCTCTTCGCTATCTCACATTCACAAACAAGCACACACAAAATTAAAATTTTTTTAAATTTTTATTTTAGGTTTGGGCACACACACGCAGGTTTGTTATATAGGTAAACTTACGTTACAGTTTACCAATATAACTCTTTGTTATACAAATTATTTTGTCACCCAGGTACTAAGCTTAGTATTCAATAGTTATTATTTCTGCTCCTTTCTCTTCTCCCACCCTCTACCCTCATGTAGGCCCCATTGTCTGTTCTTCCCTGTTTTTTTTTTTCTTTGAGATGAACTCTCACTCTGTTGCCCAGGCTTGAGTGCAGTGGTGCAATACCCACTCACTGCAATCTCTGCCTCCCAGATTCAAGCAATTCTCTTGCCTCAGCCTCCCAGGTAGCTGGGACTACAGGTGTGCACCACCACACCTGGCTAATTTTTTGTATTTTTGATAGACATGGGGTTTCACCATGTTGGCCAGGCTGGTCTCGAACTCTTGACCTTGGGTGATTCACCTGTCTTGGCCTTCCAAAGTGCTGGGATTACAGGCCTGAGTGTGTTGTTCCCTTCTTTGTGTCCACGAGTTCTCATCATTTAGCTCCTACTTATAAGTGCAGTATTTGGTTTTCTGTTCCAAATACCACACTTATTAGTTTGCTAAGGATGATGGCCTCCAGCTCTATCCATGTTCACACAAAAGACATGATCTCACTCCATTTTATGGCTGCATAGTATTCCATGGTGTGTATGTACCCCGTTTTCCTTATCCAGTCTGTCACTGATGGGCATTTAGGTTGATCCATGTTTTCTATTGTGAATAGTGCTATAGTGAACATTTGCATGCATATGTCTTCATAGTAGAATGAGTTATATTCCTCTGGGTATATACCCAATAATGTGATTGCTGGGTGGAATGGTAGTTCTGTTTTTAGCTCTTTGAGGAATCACCAAATTGTAAAACAGAGCTTTGTTTGTTTTCATGCCTTCTAGAAATGAAATTCCAGAAATGTAAAGAATAAGTATAAAACAACATTCCTTTTGCACTTCTGAGCCATCCTTCAGTCAAGAGAGGTGACCTTTCCAGGGAATCCAGCAGCTTTCAGAGGGTACCTGAAAGCCCAGTCTTGAGGGGGCCGTGGGCAGGTCCCCCCACTCACTCATTACTTGGGTTTGGAAAGGTTGGAAGCTCCAGCTGAAGTTGTGTTGGACTTCTGCTGAACCAGGGAGACAGGTCACACCTACCAAACTGCCAAAACCAAAAGTGCCTGTTTTTGTCACAGAATGAGATTCCTGTGTGCTCCAGAAGTTCTTGTTGACTTACTGGCCAATTGAATGCTAATCCCCCAGAAGACAGGTCTACTTGGAAAGTCGTGGTACCCATCACCAGACAGTTTTGGGTGAGCCTGGAATCAGTGAGAGGATTAGTTGGGGGACTTAAATGGCTGGCAACAGCCAGACCCACCACTGGACCCTCACTCTTCCTTTTGCTGCCTCTTACTCGTTTCTCAATATCCTTGCTTCTGACGTGGTTTTTTTCGCTCTATAAATTACTGCCCACTTGGCTCTAGTAAAGTGCTTAATTTTCTCTTCATGCTCTGAGAATATTTTATCTTTTTGGTGACTTCTTTGCACACTGAATCTCATGTATTAGGTATTTATTTTATTTTGAGGTTATGTAGTCACCCTGATAATACTTCCTAAAGTATGTTTACAAAGAAGTCAGTGCAGAATTACTCATTAGGAAAACTAGTGATTTAAACCATAAATGTTTTAATCATATTAGGACCTCCTCCCCACCCCTCCCTTTTTAAAAATAAAGCCTGGGTCTCACTATATTGCCCAAGTTGGTCTTGGTCTCCTAGGCGGAAGCGATCCTCCTGCCTTGGCCCCACAAAGTGCTGGCATTACAGGTGAGCCACCACGCCTGGCCTTGTATTAAAACTTCTTTATCATTTCATTCTATCCTTTTCAAGGAAGTTCAGAAAAAAGATTAAAGCTTGAAACTCAGAAAAATAATAAAAACACCTTCTAGTTTAAAATCTAGTTTAAAATCTTCAAGTGCTGAATTATTTATAACTTTTTTCTTTAGTAGTCTTTCCTAAAACAGATTATAATTATGTTATACCTTAAAAATGTTATACCTTAAAACTATTTGTACATTTAGGAAAATTTTTCCTCTCTCATTTTTTCTCTCTGTGTATTTAAATATTTATGTGAAGGATTCAGCAACAGTGTTAGGAGAGGGGAGTTATGGGTTGGGGCCGCATTAGATTTATATTTTGAAGTTCATTGTTAAGGAAACAGGTCATCTCCATGGTGTCATCATAAAGCAGGCCTCCTGAGTTGCCTGAAACCGTGGTAATGTTCTGTTTCCTGGGAGCCTTTGCAACAGTGGCTTATGCTATGGCAGCCTCTCTCAAAAAGGTCCTGTACTACATTGAGGCCAGGTTGGCAGATGTGACAGAGCCATCAGAACGAGGTGTTTGATGCAGAATAAGAGGGGCTTACATTAATCTCAAGGAAAATCGTGGGCCCTCTGTAGTCCTCGATGTTAGGACTGTTATCTGTGGTTTGCCAGGCCAGTGACTTTCATAACCCTGCTCCTGGCCGACACCAGGGCCTTGGCAAGGTGGGCTGAGGGATGGGTGGGTGGTTGGTTTTTACAAATGCAGAGTAATGGTAGACTTTTTACTGTGTTAACTTTTTGTCTTACTAATCTTTTAAAAATCATTGGTGCCTACTTATTAATACATGAACAAAGAGCAATTAACAGAGCGCCCAACCAGCTCATAGCTTCTTGCTTATGTTTTCAACGGTGCATTTTTTAATGGTTGTGATTTTACATTCGGATGTAATTTACATTTTTTCTCATAATAAATTGTTCTTAGTTCATGTGACAGAATTAAATGTATCCCTATATATCAAAGTATTCTAAGACTGTACCTATAGGGACCATTTCTATAGATTGTTACTAGAAGTTTCTCTGAACATAGAGAACACTGAAAAAAAAGTATTTAAATTTTTTTTTTTAATAAAAGGTATTCTAGGCCAGGTGCGGTGGCTCACAGCTATAATCCTAGCACTTTGGGATGCCAAGGCAGGTGGATCACCTGAGGTCAGGAGTTCGAGACCAGCCTGGCCAACATGACCAAACCCTGTCTCTACTAAAAATACAAAAATTAGCTGGACATGGTGGCGGCCACGTAATCCCAGCTATTCAGGAGGCTGAAGCAGGAGAATCACTTGCACCTGGGGGTGGAAGGGGGTGGGAGGGAAGTTGCAGTGAGCCAAGATTGTGCCACTACACTCCAGCCTGGGTGACAGAGGGAGAGTTCATCTCAAAAAAAAAAAAAAAAAAAAAAAAAGTATTCTACCCCAAAATCCACCCCTGGAACCTTGGAGAATTGGTGTAAAAGAGACAAATGACTGAGTCAGTTGGAGAACCAGTGGCTTAAGGGAATACTAGCAGGAAACACAGTGATTTTGGAGTCTCTTTGTGTCTAACCTTGAAAAGTAAAATCTACCAAGTTATGATCTGCTTTGTATGCTAGAATATTCCAAATTTACTTGTGGAAACATCCAAATTCTTTTCTAAGAGACTAGCATTAACAAGTGAAGTCAAAGAAGGGCTGTCCGCTGTTGGCAAAATCCAGGACACCCTTCATTCTCTGGGCGATTTAGATTCAGGTCCATTGCCACAGCCTGTTGGCAAACTGGCTGGATCTAACTGGTTTGGATTATCAGGTAGCAATGTCAAGGTACTGGAAAGAAGTTAAAGCAAAGTTGATTCTTCTTTTGTAAAAAGGTTAAAAACTCTCAGTCAACATCTTGTTTTGATATTTGGGTTTTTACCATAGGAGTATCCAACCCTTACGACCTTCTTTGAAGGAGAAATAATCAGCAAAAAACACCCTTTCTTAACTCGCAAGTGGGATGCAGATGAAGATGTTGATCGGAAACACTGGGTGAGTAAATCTGATCTGCGCTGGGTCTTCCAGGGACTGCTAGAGAACTGAAGAAATTCTGGGAGCCAGAGACCTTGTCTTTTATTGTGGATTATCGGGCTTTGCAGCCAAGTGAAAGGCTGTGCTGCACAAAAACCTCAGTTGTTCTATCTTCCTTATGAGGAGAGTTTAAATAGGATCTGACCTGCTGCTTAAATAGCAAATGGTTGTCTGATGATAGCAGCCCCAGAGTTCCAGCCAGAACTTTGCTTGGCTATCAGAATCTGAGCAGTGTCCCCCTATCCTTCCCATCTGTTTGCCCTTCTTCTGTCCACTGTTCCTTTCAAATCACTTCTGCTTGGGGAAAGCCCTGTGAAACATCTGACAGTGACCTCCAGCTTTGGGGCTGGCATGAGGTGAGATGGAGATGATGGTCTGGAAATCTGCCCTCCTGCTGGCTTAACAGGGCAGAGCCGCATCGTTTCTTTTTATCCTGGCTCCTGACAAATGAGTATAGTCTTGTCTTAAGTACACCACTATAAATCCTGGCTGCCCCTCACTCCTTTAACTGTCAGGTATAGAGCATTCTCACTCAGCAGTAGTGAATGCTTCAAGACAATTCAGAGTTAGTGTCCCAGGGTCTTTTCATTGGTTGTCATTTAAGTACCGCATCTTCAAAAATCAAGTTTCTCAATCCGTCTAATTGTCTTTTGCTTAGTTGACCATGGTGATGATGAATTTTTGTTTAACACTGGAAGAAGTTCAGTGTGTTTACCCTCCATAAACCAACCAGAGATGCTGTGTCAGTAATGAAGATTATAGGACTCGTTCTTCCCATTGCCTCTCACACCTGGCTGTCTAGACTCTCCTCTGGTTCTGGCACAGCAGTCTGTGGAAGGAACTCTTGTAGACCCTTGTCATGAGTTTACCTCACTAGAGATCAGTTGCTTTGTTTATTAATGTTTTTTATTTTTTTATTTTATTTAAAAAAATTTTTTTAGAGTTTGGGTCCTGCTCTGTTACCCATGCTGGAGTGCAATGGTGGATTACAGCTCACTGCAGCCTCAACCTCCTGGGCTCAAGTAATCTTCCCACCTCAGCCCCTGAGTAGCTAGAACTACAGGCATGTGCCACCACACGCAGCTCATTTTCTTTTAGTTTTGCAGAGACAAGGTCTCACTATGTTACCCAGGCTGGTCTTGAACTCCTGGCCTCAAGTAATCCTCCTGCCTTGGCTTCCCAGAGTGCTGGGATTATAGGTGTGAGCCACTGCACCCAACCTGTTTTTTGGTTTTTCTTTTTTGGGGGGTTTTTGTTTTGTTTTGAGACAGAGTCTCACTGTGTCACTCAGGCTGGCGAACAGTGATACAATCTCAGCTCCCTGCACCCTCCACCTCCCAGATTCAAGTGATTCTCATCTCTCAGTCTCTTAAATAGCTGGGATTACAGGTATGCACCACTGCACCTGGCTAATTTTTGTATTTTTAGTAGAGAGAGCATTTCGCCATGTTGGCCAGGCTGGTCTCAAACTCCTGGCCTCAAGTAATCCACCCACCTTGGCCTCCCAAAGTGCTGGGATTATAGGCATGAGCCACCAGGCTCAGCCCCAAGCTGTTTTTTATTTGAGTTAGAAGAGGAGATCTATCAAATCCTGAGTTTAAGTTAAATTTAAATTTAAACTTGAGCTTTTTAAAGCATTTTTTTGAAAGCTATACATTTTGACTGTTATAGCAAATGGACACTAAAAGCTAGACAGTCATTTGTGTCTCTCTGGGACACAAGAGAATGCACAAGACCTGAGTATCCAGAAGGTTGGGAGAGTCCAAGTGGTGTATCAAGGTGCTGGGTACCAGCAGGTGGAGTTGGAAGGGCTCCCTGGTACCATCTGTGCCCACCTCTGCCCAGGGCTAGGCTCTTCCTGCATGGCTTGCTGCCTCACGAGATGGCTTCTTCCTCTCCTAGACAGCCCCAGAGTAAAAGCTTCTTCCTTGTGGTAAACCACAGCCTCTCTCCCATTCAACTCTGTTGTCCATTTCATATTGGTCCTGCAAAAAGCAAAGTCTTTGAGGCCCAGTGACACTCAGTTTTAGGCTAGGTTGACTACAAATTAAATAATGGGAAAGCACGTCTTATTTTCCCATTGACTTCCATTAGAACATTGGAAGGTATCTGGGTCTGCAGACTCTGCTAGAGTGGATTGAAACATTTTGGGTGAGAGAGGAACTAAGGCAGCCACCCTTGGTACTGGCATGTGAAGTGTGGCTGAACAAGGGAGCTGAGTTTGTGGAGTGCTTCCTCCTCCAACAGTTTGTGGCTGCTTTTGTACTAGTCAGCATTTCCCCTAACTTTCCCCACTCGTGGAGGACTCCCAGGTTCCTGTGTGGGACTTCTGGAGCTCTGTACTGCACCTGGGTTAGTCTGGGATTTACAATGTTTAATACACTTCACCTAGGCTGTCATTTTTGCATTGTAAATTAGAATCAGAGATATTATACTGTGCCCTCAGATTTTCCTGAGTGGTATTTAAGTGGCAATTATGGTGATGCTATAAAGTCAATATTCCATATATTCAATCTACATAGGATAAAAACGTCTATGTGATGCTGGGCACTTTGGCTCACGCCTGTAATCTTAGCACTTTGGGAGGCCGAGGCAGGTGGATCACCTGAAGTCAGGAATTTGAGACTAGCCTGGTCAACATGGTGAAAACCCATCTCTACCAAAAATATAAAAATTAGCCAGGCATGGTGGCACATGCCTATAATCCAAGCTACTCGGGTGGCTGAGGCAGGAGAGTCACTTGAACCCGGGAGGCAGAGGTTGCAGTGAGCCAAGATCACGCCACTGCACTCAAGCCTGGGCAACAAGAGTGAAACTCTGTCTTTAAAAAAAAAAAAAAAAAAGCTATGTGACAAAATCTGTGACTTAATATCTCTGTATCTTGATTTTTTTATTTAAGATGTTTTCTTATAAAATTAACATGCTTATTTAAAAATATTGGAAAAAATAGAAAAGCTGGAGGGAAAGGAATCATCTGTGGCAACACCTAAAACTAAAATAGCTGTTAACCTCCTCCTGAACAGTCTATACTTGTTTTTTGTCTTTTTTTAAAAAATGGGATCATAAGATACAGTTCTGTAACCTATTCCCAATCTCTGCTTGTAAATGAACCATAAAGAGTCAGCCTTTGGGTTCTGCTTCTGTGGATTCAACCAGCCACAGTTTGAAAATATTTGAAAAAAAAAAAAAAATTGCATCTGAACTGACCATGTATAGATTTTTTTTGTTCTTGACATTTTACCCTGAACAATACAGCATAACTGCTATTCACTTAGTATTTACATCGAATTAGGTGTTATAAGTAATCTAGAGATGCTATAAAGTATAGGGGAGGATACGTGTAGGTTATCTGCAAATACTGTACTGTTTTATATCTGGGACTTAAGCATCTCCAGATTTTGGTATTCATGGGGGTCCTGGAACCAATCCCTCACAGATATCGAAGGACAAGGGTATCACATATTTCTGGTGTCTACTTAGCTAGCTGGCCCAAGCCCGTAGAGACACAAGCTTCACAAAGCCTCTTCTGTGAGGCTGAACAGGCTGTTTCTAAGCTGTTCTGCATGCCTTTTTTCGCTACTTTGGATTTACTTGTAGAGATCCTCTCTTTAATTGTTCCTAGCTTTCATCTGTTTATTTTGTCTGTCTGTTTACCATTCCCATCCTTTGGCCTTTTCCTTGGCCATATTAACAAGGCAGGCATAGGGCAGTGGGGCCTCAGCTGGAGTCCAGGTATCTGCCCCAGGGTTGAGTCTGCATTCACTGGGGTGACCATAGGGCCCCATCTGTTATTTGGCCTTAGCTGCCATTTTGGGAGCCGTGTCCCCACCTGTCATGCCTTGGGAAGGTGAGTGTACCTGGGCACATAAGGATAGTTCTGAGACTATCCTTTCAGTCAATTAGCATACTCTCTTTTCTGCTTTCAGGGCAAGTTTCTGGCTTTTTATCAGTATGCAAAATCATTTAACTCAGATGATTTTGATTATGAAGAGCTGAAGAATGGCGACTACGTCTTCATGAGGTGGAAGGTAAGGTCCCGCCAGGTGGCCCTCCAGACTCCCCGCACACCAGGCCCTGTACTGCACCTACATATCCACTCTAACCAAGGGCTCCCCATGTCCAGTGCTCGTCACAGTTTGTTGTCATGGCAAGGTCTCCATGGCAGGGTCTTTGCACGCCTGTAAAAAGTGGGCACAGCTTCAGGGCATGTACTGGTTAACTGCTGATGTCCCAGACAACTCCTTGCTGTGCTGTTGGTAGACAGCAAGTGGATCCAGGCCTACATGGCTGCTTCTGACATATCTTCTCCTTTTTTTTTTTCACCCACCCAAGAATCTTGTTAAACTCCCAGGTTGAATTACTCCAAGTATTCTGTGGATTCAAGGCAGAGCCAGACTTTCTTTGAACTTAGTCATCAGTTGTGCCTGGATCCCGCTATGGGCTTAAACACCATGTGTAAGCCAGGTCTCCTCCACCACATCCATTTCCCAGAGCTCAGGAAAGTCTTACCTCCTCTACTTCCCTCCAGCTTAGGAAATGAGGGACTAGAAATGGAACACGGGTTTTTTACTCAGCAGCCCTCAGAGAGCCCCACCTGGCTGACTTGATGGATTGGCTTTTAGCTGCAGGGTCATTTGTGCTCCTCACTGTGATAATGCAATATTTACAGCCCCAGAATAGCAAAATCAGGAAACCAGTTTGTTAAATAACTTTGAGAACATACACCCACCTCCAGCTCCTAGTCCCCAGTCTGTCGGAAAAAAGTTGTTTTATCTTGAAATCTTGCCAGGTTTCTTTTTTCTTTCTTTCTTTCTTTTTTTTTTTTGAGATGGAGTCTTGCTCTGTGGCTCAGACTAGAGTGCAGTGGCGTAATCTCGGCTCACTGCAACCTCCACCTCCTGGGTTTCTCCTGCCTCAGCCTCCCAAGTAGCTGGGATTGCAGGCTGCCCACCACTGCACCTGGCTAATTTTTGTATTTTTAGTAGAGGTGGGGTTTCACCATCTTGGCCAGGCTGGTCTCAAACTTCTGACCTCATGATCCACCTACCTCAGCCTCCCAAAGTGCTGGGATTACAGGCATGAGCCACCATGCTCGGCCAGAATTTTGCCAGCTTTCATAGAGATGAATCATTTTGAGTTGCCTTTCCTGGTCTTTACTTTGCAGACCTAACCACTTTAAGACGTGGGGATCGCCGGGCATGGTGGCTCACGCCTGTAATCCCAGCACTTTGGGAGACTGAGGCAGGCAGATCATCTGAGGTCAGTAGTTTGAAACCAGCCTGGCCAAAATGGTGAAATCCCGTCTCTACTAAAAATAAAAAAATTAGTCAGGTGTGGTGGTGCACACCTGTAATCCCACTTCCTACTCGGAAGGCTGAGGCAGGAGAATCACTTGAACCCAAGAATTGGAGGTTGCTGTGAGCTGACATAGCGCCATTGTACTCCAACCTGGGTGACAGAGCAAGACCACGTCTTACAAAGAAAAAAAAAAAAGAATTAGGGATCACCACTCTTCCCATAGATTGCCAGATGCAGAGAGTAAATGGGGAGTTGTATGCTCATGAGCTTGCCATCTAGTGGGAAATAAGACAACTAAACAACCTGTTAAAGGAAGTTTTTTGTTTGAATTTTATTTTTTTAAATTTATTAATTTTATTTATTTTTTTGAGACAGAGTCTCACTCTGTTTCCCAGGCTGGAGTGCAGTGGCACGATCTTGGCTTACTGCAACCTCCATCTCCCAGGTTCAAGCGATTCTTCTGCCTCAGCCTCCTGAGTAGCTGGAACTACAGCTGCACACCACCATGCCTGGCTAATTTTTGTAATCTTTAGTAGAGACAGGCTTCACCATGTTGGCTAGGCTGATCTCGAACTCCTGACCTCGGGTGATCCACACACTTTGGCCTCCCAAAGTACCAGGATTATAGGCATGCCACCGTACCCGGCCTGAATTTTAAAATTAATTTTAAAAGCCACAATTTTAGAAGTTGAATAAGGAATGGGAGAGTGTCTTAAATTTGTTTAAGAAGCAATGGAAGGCTGGGCGCGGTGGCTCACACCTGTAATCCCTGCATTTTGGGAGGCCAAGGTGGGTGGATCACCTGAGATTGGGAGTTCGAGGCCAGTCTGACCAACATGGAGAAACCCCATCTCTACTAAAAATACAAAATTAGCTGGGCGTGGTGAAAGGTGCCTGTAATCCCAGTTACTTGGGAAGTTGAGGCAGGAGAATCCCTTGAACCAGGAGGCAGAGGTTGCGGCGAGCCAAGATCACCCCATTGCACTCTAACCTGGGTAACAAGAGCAAAACTCTGTCTCAAAAAAAAAAAAACAAAGCAATGGAGTTGTTTTGCCTCCAAAGAATGTCTCAGGGTGGCTCATCAGTGGGCCTTTAGTAGACCACCTGAGGCCCTGGAGCTTTTGACCTCACCTCTCAGGAAAGTGGGTGCCAGGACCTGGGTTTCTGGCTTTCAGCTCCAGCAGAGGTGGCAAGCTTGCCTCTCTCTGAAGGTGCCTGGTCAAGAACAGTACCATTCTGACTGCTTTTGACAAGGCGTCAAGTTCTCGGAGGGGGTGTCACAGGAGCCACTGGCAACTGCTCTGCACTCAGAATGGTCTACAGATCTAGAGAAGCAACTCACTGTTGTAGATGTTATTAAGCATCTGGCAATAATCCTGGGAACTGGAGCAGAAACTTAACTCTTTCCATGTTGGTTGTCTTTGGTCTCTGAAAGATAGAGAGGCAGGTAGACAGGCAGGCAGGTAAGTAGGTATTGATTTATATATTAGATGTTTTGGCCATGGTACCCTCTCTGAATTGCTGATCCTAGTGAGCTCAAGACATAGCTTGTCGCTTTAGTATATAGAATACTCCAGGAGCACATCTATGCTTTTCAGGAGTCAAGTTGAGACCCCAAGGGCCTGCCGTCATCCAGCAAGTCTAGATTAGACTATGAGGTCCTATATTTTTCTCAAGTGGTCCTTAGAACCCCCTGATGCTTAACAGGGAGGCCCCTGGGTGGTCAAAGAATGCTGTCTGTTACTGACCCTCTTCATCTGTGTGCAGGAACAGTTTCTGGTCCCAGACCACACGATCAAAGACATCAGTGGTGCTTCTTTTGCCGGGTTCTACTACATCTGCTTTCAGAAGTCAGCAGCCTCCATAGAGGGCTACTACTACCATAGGAGTTCAGAATGGTGAGGACCCCAGAGCACAGAGGCCACGGGGAGGGCTTCCACCCCGCTGGCTTTCCCTTGGCTCTTCAAACCCAAAAGCAGTATCTTAGACTGTCTCTGTATAGATTCTGTGCTTTATTGGATGCTGAGACCTTTTTTAAAAATTTATTTTATTTTATTTTATTTTTTTGAGATGGGGTTTTGATCTTGTTGCCCAGGCTGGAGTGCAATGGCGTGATCTCAGCTCACTGCAACCTATGCCTCCTGGGTTCAAGTGATTCTCCTGTGCCGAGAGCTTATTTAAATGATCTTAGTTACTCACAATGGGGCCTTATCCCTATCCACAGAGCAGAGTAAATGAGATGAAAATGAAGTATGGGTGAAAGAACTCATTTCTAAGCACTTTTAAGCAATACTGTATTTTTGGCAATGTTTATCTCAATCTTGCTGGCTTTTATTTAATCCTTGCAAATTGAATTAGTAACTAAAACGTGAATTTTGCTGTCAGCAGCCTTTTAAATGTTGTGGCTGCATTCTTTAGAGTTGGTCCAACATGCACTTGATTTTAGGCCTGTGAGAGGACAGTCCAACCCAGTGCATCTACCCATGGTTAAGGACTGAACTCCGCCTTAGTGCTAACTTTTGCCACCATGTAGGGGATTCTTCTGCCTCCTTGCTGCCTTTTTCTTTTTTTGGGACAGTTTCCCTCTATTGTCCGGGCTGCAATGCAGTGGCACAATCTCAGCTTATTGCAAGCTCCACCTCCTGGGTTCAAGCGATTCTCTGCCTCAGCCTCCCGAGTAGCTGAGTAGCTGGGATTATAGGCGCCTACCACCACACCTGGCTAGTTTTTTTGGATTTTTGGTAGATACGGGATTTCACCATGTTGGCCAGGCTGGTCTGGAACTCCTGACTCAGGTGATCCACCCACCTCAGCCTCCCAAAGTGCTGGGATACAGGGGTTAGCCACAATGCCCAGTCTTCCTTGCTGCTTTTTAAGCACTTTGCTATCCCCAGAAGGCAAACCATATGATAAAATGCCTGATTTCCTCTCTGAAGGTAAAAATTTTGTCTTTCCTTTCCAGTATTTCACACTTTGGTATATGTGAAGTGATCCCATCCTAGACTCTTTGTTCAGTGGTAACAAAATTACATTTGCAATAAATGCCATCCCTGCAACCATGATTTTTAGGCTTTCAGTAATTGTTTCATGTGAGTTTGTAAAACGTTTTACAATCCTTTTTAAAAATAACAGCTTTGGGCTGGGCGAGGTGACTCATGCCTGTAATTCCAGCACTTTGGGAGGCCGAGGTGGGAGGATCACGAGGTCAGGCATTGGAGACCTCCCGGCCAACATGGTGAAACCCCATCTCTACTAAGAATACAGAAATTAGCCGGGAGTGGTGGCACACACCTATAGTCCCAGCTACTTAGGAGGCTGAGGCAGGAGAATCGCTTGAACCTGGGAGGTGGAGGTTGCAGTGAACTGAGATCACACCACTGTACTCCAGTCTGGGTGACAGAGTGAGACTCCATCTCAAAAAAGAAAAAAACAGCCGGGTGCAGTGGCTCCTGCCTGTAATCCCAGCACTTTGGGAGGCCAGGGCGGATCATGAGGTCAAGAGATCAAGACCATCCTGGCCAACATTGTGAAACCCTGTCTCTACTAAAAACACAAAAATTAGCTGGGCGTGGTGGCAAACACCTGTAGTCCCAGCTACTTGGGAGGCTGAGGCAGGAGAATTGTGTTAGCCTGGGAGGCGGAGGTTGCAGTGAGCCGAGATCATGCCACTACACTCCAACCTGGCAACAGAGAGAAACTCCATCTCAAAAAAAAAAAATAACGAATTTACCAAGATATTATTTGACTACTATACATCACTCATTTAAAGTGTACAAGTCATCTAGGCATGGTGACTAACACCTGTAATTCCAGCACTTTGGGAGTCTGAGGCAGGTGGATCATTTGAGGTTAGGCTTTTGAGACCAGCTTGTCCAACGTGGTGAAACCCCATCTCTACCAAAAATACAAAAATTAGCTGGGCATGGTGGTGCATGCCTGTAGTCCCAGCTACTGGAGAGGCTGAGGTGGGAGAATCACTTGAACCTGGAGGTAGAGGTTGCAGTGAACTGGGATCATGCCACTGTACTCCAGCCTGGGTGACAGAGCGAGACTGTCTCAAAAAAAAAAAAAAATTAAATGTACAAGTCAGTGGTCTTTAGTATATTAATAGAGTTGAGTAGCTATCAATTTTAGAACATTTTCATTACCACAAGAGGAAACTCCATACCCCTTAGCTATTATCCCCAACTCCTCATCCCCTCTGAGCCCTGGGTATCCACTAGTCTTTCTCTTTTGTATGTATAGCTTTGCCTCTTCTGGATATTTTATATAAATGGAATCCTACAAAATATGGCCCTTGCCTCTGGCTTTTTTCACTTAGCAAAATCCTTTGAAGGTTCATCTGTGTTATAGCATGCATCAGAACGTCTTTTTTATTGCTAATTAATTTTCCATTGTAGGTATATACAACATTTTATTTATCCATTCATTATTTAATGGACATGTAGATTGCTTCCATTTTTTAGCTATTGTGAATAATGCTGCTGTAAGCATGGGTATATCTGAGTTCCTGCTTTCAATTACATAGGAGTGAAATTGCTAGGTCATACAGTAATGCTATATTTAACTTTATGAGGAACTGCCAAACTGTCTCCCACAGCAGCTGTACTATTTTGCATTCCTACCAGCAGGGTATGAGGGTTCCAGTTTCTCCATATCCTCCCTGGCACTTGTTATCATGTCTCTATAATTATAGCTACCCTAGTGGATGTGCAGCGGTATTTTTTGTAGTTTTAATTTGCATGTTCTTGATGGCTAATGCATATTTCTTCCCTGATAATTCATTTTTGTTAAGAAATAAACTGCTTTTTCCTGTGTTGTTTCACACACCTGCGTGAAACAAGTAGGGGAGAGCTAACATGCCAGGCATTGACTCTAAATTGCCTGGGGTTGTGGTCCCAGTGTGTGGATTGGCTGCCTCTGTTTCTCCACCCTCAGCATGACTCGCTGGAGCACCTGCCAACAGGGGAGGCAAACACCTTAGATCTCACTAGTAGGTTCCGAGCTTAACACTGTACCTAGGAAAGTGAGAAAATTTAAATGAAAGATAAAATACAGTTGAAGGTAGTAGTGAAATTAAATTCTCTAAGCTCTCTTTAGATACCATGAGAAAAAAGTGTCTAGGATATTGTAGCCTGGGATGACATGCTACAGTAGGAGGGGGCAGAGCAGCCAGTGCAGTTAGGGCTGGGCTGTGGGTCTACATTTCCTCCCAAAGCTTACTGGGTTATCCTTTTTATAAGATATACCATAGTTACTTCATGATTAGAGCAGAATGAAAAAAAAAACAAAACTCATCTTGTGCATGGTTCAGGAGGATTAACCAAATAAAGAAAGAAATCAGACTAGGTTCAGTTGAGAAATGGAAAATGAAATGTGCATTTCAGTCCAAGTATGTGACTTGTCAGGCGATCTAGTTTTGTGGGGGTTGCTAATGTCCTTGGCTCAGGGTGTATTAGATGACTACCTCCCACTTCTGTCTCCTCCCCCTTGCAGGTATCAGTCCCTCAATCTAACCCATGTTCCTGAACACAGTGCACCCATCTATGAATTCCGGTGACAACGGTTCAGAACGGCAACCAAATAAAACTGAACTTGGCAAAAAAGAACTTTGCCGAGAAAATCGTGTACCTGCTAGGACCAGGAGAAGTGTGTTCCTGTTTCTTCACGAGCAAACTCGCATCACAAAGCATGAATGTTAACCCACAGAATCCAAGGAGCATGGCTGGCCCGTGGGGCAGGTGGAGGGAGCAGTCTTCGTTCTTCCTCCCCTCAGTGGCAGTTTGGTCTTCACCTGTTTTTAAGCTACCTTAAACGCACTTTTCCTTCCTGCACAGCTAACTTCTACATCACTGAAATGCCCATTCCTTCCTCTGTCCTGCCTCCAGCAGAGTAGAAGTTCTGCTGCTGGATCACCTTCAGCCTTGGTGCTCAGTGGTCCCCAGGCCCTCCACCCCCCCCCCCCGCCCGCCCCCGCCAATTGCTTTGTCTGGTAGCTCAAGAGAAGGCAGAGCCCCAGCACCTCTTTGCCCCCCAGAGCTCTGTGCAGGGAGTTGGCTAGCTGCAGGTGCAGCAGCATCGGCCACTGATATGACACAAGAAGTGGAGGTACTGGTCCCCGCTGGGCCGCCTCAGTCTTCAGTGCTGATTGTGTCATGGGTCAGCGCGCACTGCTGAGCCCTGTGCTGTTAATAGCGCAGAGCTAGTGAGTGGCTGTCAGGTTCCCTGGGCCAGCCATCAGGGATCACTACATTTAAGGCTTCCAGATCCCTGGCAGGTACAGATTTCAGTCCTGCTTACTCAGTACATTTGCTCCAAACTTTTGAACTTGAGGGCAATACTAAACTTAAGAGTTTTTTATTACAAAATTATTTTTATGGTCCCTTTAACGAGGACCCTATGGCGAATGCACAATTATTCAGAATTACATTTTATCGTTTTCACATTGAAAACAACAAATGTTGACTTAGTAATTTTTATATTGATATCTATATGTATATGTATATTTAATCAACCAGCAGTTTTGAAACTAGTCATCCTGGTACAAAAGTTTTGCAGCACTGCATAAATTACAGTGCTCAACACAAGAACTGTTTTGGGGCCAGTTTAGCATTCGTGCCTCCTCCTCTTGCTACTCAAAACAGCAGTGCTTGGCGGCGACCTTCCATGAGGCAGAAGGGGCTGTCATTCTCCGAAAACAGTGACTCTGAAATGTTGGGACAGCGGAAGGGGTGGGAAACATGAACATGCTCAAATAACTCGAGGCTCATGTGCCAAAGTGTGTGTGTGCATGTGCGTGTGTGCGTGTGTGTGTGTGTGTGTGTGGTGTTTTTTAAAATGTTGAAAAGGCTTAATAGGTTGGCATCAGTTGTAGCCCACAAACATGGGCAAGGCTTTGGGGAATTGGCATTTTCTGGTGGTTTACAAGACTTACTCTGAATACAAGAGGAAAAGCTTTAAAAACAAGATTGCATCATAACCCCCAGGAGCAAAACAACCTGGAGGCTGCATATCCACAGGCGGGCTGTGTAAGAGGACATGAAGCCTTTCAGTAAGACGAGCAATGGGAAACTTTTTATTCTTAAGAAGTGACTTTCATTTTATTGACATATGTACTGTATGTTACTGAGATTGAATGTTAGGGGAAGCCTTAAGGGAGAGGTATTTGGGAAAGTAGCCAGTGGACACTTGTGATATCTAGAATCTGTAATCCCAGGACTGTGTACAGAAGGGCAACCCACCCATTCAGTAAGGTCAGGGCTTTGGAACCCTAAAAGGTTGGCCTGATGACTTAAAGGGAAAAATAATTCATTTCCGGAGATGAGTAGGAACAGTTTCCTCTATCTTAAAATTCAACAAGGCATCAGAAGGGCTGGCTCTGGTCAAGCCCAGCTGCTCACACGAGGAGATGCTTACTGTGGCCTTGACTGAGCTGATGGACGAGTGAAGGAGGCCATGGGGCTGTCCTGTCATCCTTCTGCCTTACATGCCATTCACTCTCTCCAGCCCTCCCCTCACGGTATGTGAGTCCATACCTTCTGCATTTTTCCAGACCTGTGAGGGATATAGGCACCCCCTTGGAGCACTGAGTCCGGAAGTCATCCCTGGAGCTCATCCAGGGCTCATGCTGTGGCTCCGAGTAGTGGTTTGAGTGGGCAGGAAGGGCTATTTGAAAACACTTCTGTGTTCTAGACAAACAAGCCAGGTCCTATTGCAGGATTTCTTCCTTCCTTCCTTTTTTTACCCAGGTAATGAAGTGCACCCATTGCGCTGGGAAAAAATAAAGAAGTGATACCTTTACTAGATCCTTCAGAGATATCTAGGAGATTGGTTTGCTCTGCCCGCTGAGGATAGGAAAGGATTAAGGATTTTTCCACCTCCTTTTAGTAACTCCTGAATGATCAGTATCAACTTCTTTCTCTATTCCTGAAGGAACTTTGGGGATTCATCTTCATCTGTAGTTATGCTTTCCTGAACCTTCTCAGTGGTTTACATGCCTCTGAAACTATGTGCAATATTTTTGGTTGACACTTGTATCCATCTTTAAGAAATTAGTGCAGATTGCAGATATTCTACTGTCTTCCACCCTAAACACACCTGCCATGAGGTGGGATCCTAAGGGTTTGGCTGTTCTTACTCCACTGCTCAGAAAGCTTCCATTCTGCTGTCCCCAGCCTCGGCCCTCTTCTTTGCTGGACCCACCCACCCACCCCTTTCAAGTTTAGATAGCATTTCAGCTGTGGTCCCAAAGTAATGAAACAATGCCTAATGTTAAGTAGGAAGTCAATCTGTGTGCTGGTTTTATTGGTTATGTTGAAATCACAAACTCCAGAGGAGCAAAGCGGTTTTCAATGTCTTTTGCTTTCAGAAACAGAGAATATAATATTCTCACTAAGGCCTTGAATTGATTTTTTTCTCATAAAATAGTCTGATAAGCTAATTTTTAAAAAGAAATGCCATTAAGTATGTTGCATTGTGGTTTAAAATTACTAACAAGTTGTGGGAAAAAAATATTTGATTTTGAATCTTAAATGTTTTTAAAAATTAGACTTGAATGGACGCAAAGTATAAATATTTTGTTTCTTTATGGAGGACATATGGAAAGAGTTTGAGGGTTTGGGATGGGAGAAGTATTTTGCAGAGCTATCAATGTCCAAATAATTTTTAAAAAATAATAAAGGTATTTAAGCAGTGAGTTTGTCCTATTTCTAGACCAAAGCATCTCCATTAGAGGAAACCAGTCCTCTCTGGGCCTGTGGCTGTGGAGCTCTCCAGGGCAGGCAAGAGACCTCTGCAGGCCAGGGCAGGCCGAGGCCTGCTCTGGGTAACTGTTGCAGTGGTCTGGTTGCTCCTTCCTTTTCATTCTAAATGTTTTCAGCTACTCAACACTTCTATTTGAGCTCCATTTGTTAATTTCTGTATTTCTTCAGAAATGTGGAAGCATATTTGTTTTTCTGCATATGTGAAGGGTTTATATTTCTATTTAGCACAGAGAAAATATGCAGGCAGAGGTATCTGTCCAAAGCCTGCTTTGCGTTCTGGTGTGGGGACAGGCAGTGTGGTTGGTCTGCTCTTGACACTGTGACTGTGGTCCTCAGAGGAGATGCCTGTGTCCCAAAGCACAGGCACTTGGGCCCCCAAACAACAGGATCCCTAAGTCAACCATTACAGTTCCTTCTTTTTTTTTGAGATGGAATCTCGTTCTGTCACCAGGCTGGAGTGCAGTGGCATGAACTTGGCTCACTGCAACCTCCGCCTCCTGGACTCAAGCGATTCTCCTGCCTCAGCCTCCCGAATATCTAGGACTACAGGCATGTGCCACCACACTGGCTAATTTTTGTATTTTTAGTAGAGATGGGGTTTCACCATGTTGGCCAGGATGGTCTTGATCTCCTGACGTGGTCTGCCCATCTCGGCCTCCCAAAGTGCTGGGATTAACAGGCGTGAGCCACCGTGCCCAGCCCCGTTACAGTTCATTCTGACAAACCATTCTGCTATACAGGCATGAAGGAACACGGCTGGAAACATCACTGAGGTTTTGAGGAAATGTAGGTCTAAATTTTAAGCAAGTTGAAATGCTAAGGGAATTTACACCAGTGGTAGGGCAAAGCTCCCCTGTTGTGTGTATTTTCTGACCTCATACTGTCTAAACAATAAGTTTTTTCTCCCATGAGATGTGTTGTCAAGAAAGGAATAGACTGTTCACAGTGCTGGACTCATAGGATTTAAGACACTATTTCTTTTTTTCTTTCGAGAAAAGGTCTCTGTTACCAGTGTAGTGGTGCTATCGCAGTTCACTGCAGCCTCCCAGGCTCAGGCAATCTTCTTGCATCAGCCTCCCAAGTAGCTGGCACCACTGGCATGCAACCACACCCAATGTATATTTAAATGTAAATAAAAATATCTACTGAGCCTTGCTGCATACAAATGCACTGTTTTTTTTGTATTGAGGGTGATACAGAAATAATTTTTTTTTCAATTTCTGTAAATATGGGGTCTCCCTATGTTGCCCACATTGGTTTCAACCTCCTGGGCTCAAGCTATCCATTCACCTCAGCTTCCCAAAGTGCTGAGATTATAGGCATGAGCCACCACACAGAGCCAAGACATCATTTATTGGTGGTTTTGTTTTCCATTTATGAACAGAAAAGTCATGGGAGGCTTGGGTTCCACCTATCGACCTTAGGTCCTAGTCTGCCTTCATGCGTCAGCTAACCTCCCTGAGCCCAACTTCTCTCACCCAGAACATGGAAAGCCTCTATCTGGACTAAAGAATTGTTGAGGATTCAAGAAGATGCTCCTGAAAGCACATCGTGAATTGAATAAGAATAATCGTAAATTGAATAACATGTAAAATGTTATTCTTGCTTAGTAATGATGTTATAAAATATCTACTGGGCCGGAGTGCAGTGGCTCATGCCTGCAATCTCAGCACTTTGGGCGGCCAAGGCGGGAGGATCACTTGAGGTCAGGAGTTCGAGACCAGCCTGGCCAACATGGTGAAACCCTGTCTCTACTAAAAATATACAAACTAGGCAGGCATGGTGGCACACGCCTGTAATCCCAACTACTCAGGAAGCTGAGGCAGGATAATCACTTGAACCCAGGGACAGAGGTTGCAGTGAGCTGAGATCGCGCCACTGCACTCCAGACTGGGTGGCAGAATGAGATTCCGTCTCAAAAAATATAAATAAATAAAAAGTATCTACTGAACCTTGCCGCATGCAAATGCACTGTTGGTATTGAGGGTGATGTAGAAATAAAACATGTCTGCAGCAGCTGTAGCAAAAATCTCTTTCATATCTCAATTCTTAGATTCCCAGTTTATAACCCTTAGTTTGCTTTGTTTTTAGGCTATCTACAGGAACAGTAGAAATTGTGCAGATTTAAGTGTAAAACCAGTTGCAAAATAGTACAAAAGGAAAATTATAAATAAGAATGCTATCTCTGGCCAGGCGCAGTGGCTCACATCTGAATCCCAGCACTTTGGGAGGCCGAGGCGAGCGAATCATGAGGTCAGGAGATCGAGACCATCCTGGCCAACATGGTGAAAACCCATCTCTACTAAAAATATAAAAAGTTAGCCAGGTGTGGTGCACACGCCTGTAGTCCCAGCTACCCAGGAGGCTGAGGCAGGAGAATCATTTGAACCTGGGAGGTGGAGGTTGCATTGAGCCAAGACTGTGCCACTGCACTCCAGCCTGGGGGACAGAGCAAGACTCTGTCTCAAAACAAAAACAAAAACAAAAACTGCTGTCTCCACTCATCTGAACTGCACCTGGGAAGGGAAGCATTAAAATTGCTCAGTAATGATATAGGCAGTTGGCTTCGATATACTTAAAAAAGAAAAAAGTCCTGAAAATCTGAAAATTGGATTGCAGTTGAACAGCTTTTCCCTCCAGATTTTTTCCCCAAAACATGGAAAGATTGAAACTCCCTATTTGTACATAGCAGGGAAAACATGTAAGGCTTTTCATTTGTAGAGAAACATGTGCTGGATTCAAGTTCATTTTTGCCATTGTTTTCCTTATGATTTTTCAGCTTGCTTCATTTTTCAATGCATTAGTCATGGTTCTTCTCCATAATTGCTCCACAGCGCCTCCATCTCCATGCCTTCTCACTGGCTTGACCTGGAGCAGTGCTTCTGAAACCCGGCTGCACTTTAGAAGCACATGGGAGTTGATTTAATGTCAGGCAGCACCCAGACCAGTCCTCACAACCTGTCGATGTTTTTAAACCTCCTGGTGACTCCAATGCACAGAAAGCTTTGAACGTAACCAAGTGAGCCTCCCGCCCTGAGATGAGAGAAGGGCTTTCAGGCTTGTGGTGTTGGTGGACTCGGTGTGGCTTCTGGCCATTCACACTGTTGCCACACTGCCAGGGAGCTGGGAACTGGAGCCTGTGAGAAGCCCCTGTGGCCAGTGTTCTCTGTTTCAAAACAGCTTACATGGACTTCTCCTTTTTACTTCTAAAAGATTCATTCCCCTTTCCCCAACCATATACCCCAGATTGCAATCCCTTGCTATTCTCAAATAAACTCTTTGTTTTGGAGTGTCAGTCTCTCTCTTGCTTATTTTAGGTTGATGTGAGTAGCTTGCAGAGTTCTGCATAAGGAAAGAAAATAAATAGGAAGTAGCTATCAGGGGAAGTAGTCTAGAAATGGGTTGTTGGTTTTGTGTGTGTGTGTGCGCGTGTGTGTGTGTTTTGCAGGGGGAGGGGTTTTCTGTGAATTATATGTAATGAGGCTTTGTTTATTGCGGTAAAACTTTTATTACATAAAATTTACCACTTTAACCACTCTTAAGTGTACAGTTCAGTGGTATTAAATATATTCACATTGTGTTCCTGTCACCACTGTTTCCAGAATTTTTCCATCATCCCAGACAAATTCTGGACTCCGTAAACACTATCTCCCCATTGCTCTCCACAGCCCTGACAACTACCATTCTATTTTCTGTCCCCATGATTTCATTTCCCCATTTATAGAAACAAAAGCGTACAGTATTTATCTTTTTCTGACTGTTTTTTTTTTTCACTTATAGAATGTATCAAAATTTCCTTCTATTTTATGGCTGAGTGATATTCCATGGTATGTATATAACACATTTTATCCATTCATCTGCTAATGAATATTTGGGCTGTTTCTACCTTTTGACTATTATGCGTCATGCTGTTATGAACACTGGTATACAAGTGTCTGTTTGAATCCCTGCTTTCAAGTGTTTTGGGTATGTAACTAAGAGTGGAATTGCTAGATCATATAATGTTTTTTTTTTTTTGAGACAGAGTCTTGCTCTGTCGCCCAGGCTGGAGTGCAATAGCACAATCTCAGCTCACTGCAACCTCTGCCTCCTGGATTTAAGCGATTCTCTTTCCTCAGTCTCCCCAGTAGCTGGGATTACAGGCATGCGCCACCACACCCAGCTAATTTTTGTAGTTTTAGTTAAGACAGGGCTTCACCATGTTGGCCAGGATGGTCTCCATCTCTTGACCTTAGGTGAACCACCCATCTCAGCCTCCCAAAGTGTTGGGATTACAGGCATAAGCCACTGCGCCCAGCCCCTTCATTCTCTTGATAGTGCCTTAATGATGCACAAAACTTTTTTGTTTTGATATAATCCAACTTTATTTTTTTCTTTTGTTGCCTGTGCATTTGGTGTCATATTCAAGGAATCATTGCCAAATTTTAATGAATTTCTAAGTAACCATTTATTATAAATTGTAGTACAGCTATATAATGAAACACCTCTTGACAATAAAAATAATTGTACTATAGTGATATACACAACATGGATGAATCTGGAACATTATGCTGAGCAGAGGAATCAAGACACAGAAAACAATATGCTGCATGATTCCATTCAGATGAAGTTGTAGAAAAGATGAGTCTAACTGATTGTGATAGAAAGCAGATGGGTGGCAGCCTGGGGCAGAGTTGGGGTGAGGACTGAGTAGGGCAGTGGTGGTTTCTGGAGTGATGGAGATGTTCTGTGTGTCAAATATGTTGGTGGCTGCATGCCCTATGCATTTCTCAGAACTCATTGAATTGTGCACTGGAAAATGGTGTATTTTATTACATGTGAATTATACTCCGAAACAAAAGTTGAATTGAAAATATTAAAAAAAAAACTTCTATTAATTCAGAAACAGTAGGGATGCATTGTACAAAACTAGAAAATTCAGACCAGCAAGAGATGGAGTTTTGCTTACTTTTCCCGAGGGAGGTGTAGTAGCATATTTGCATGCTGTTGAAAGTGACCCAGCAGAACGCAAAGTTCATGTGTAGGACAGGGGTGGCTCAGGTAGAAGCACCAAGAGTTCGTTTCTGGGAAGAAGAATCCCAATGCTAGCAAGTTGGAAGTTTTTGGAAGTTCTTGTCTCATTTCCTCAATGGTTCTGAGCGAGTTTGAGCGCAAGGCAGACAACCCTCCTGAGGATGAGGATACAGGGAGAGGTATTGGGCCTTTGAGGAGAAAGGAGGCGCAAGATGGTTGTCCAGGAGAGGGAGAGTGGATGGATGTGGAAGCCAAGCATGCCCACTGGGCTGTGCTCAGGGTCTCCTGGAGGGGGTGGCTGGAAATTTACACGTTCCTAACCCAGGTGCAGGTGCAGAGTAGGAAGAGGCCTGCAGTTTTGCAAGTACAGGTGAGTGAAGAGTCGGGGAGTTTGTTGTGAGTGCAAGGGAGTGAAGTAAGTGAAGACCATGGAATTCAAGCTGGATACAGAGGGAAAGAAGACTTCAAGGGGATGAAGGTAGTAGCACCAATGGATTTGAGATCCTGGTAGACTCAAAGGATGGATGGAATCAGAGTTTTAGAAAGTTGGGGCTGGGCTTGGTGGCTCACATCTGTAATACCAGCACTTTGAGAGGCCAAGGTGGGAGGATCGCTTGAGCCCAGGAGGTGGAAGTTGCAGTGAGCTGAGATCACACCACTGCACTCCAGCCTGGGTGACAGAGTGAAACCGTATCTCGACCACAACAAAAATAAATAAATAAAAATAAAAAAAAGAAAGTTGGGGCCCTGGCATGGTGGCTCAGGCCTGTAATCCCAGCACTTTAGGAGGCTGAGGTGGGCAGATCATGAGGTCAGGAGTTCAAGACCAGCCTGGCCAATATGCTGAAACCCCGTCTCTACTAAAAATACAAAAATTACCTGGGCATGGTGGCGGGTGCCTATAATCCAAGCTACCTGGGAGGCTGAGGCAGGGGAATCATTTGAACCCGGGAGGCAGAGTTTGCAGTGAGCTGAGATAGCGCCACTGCAGTCCATCTCAAAAAAAAAAGAAAAAGTTTGGAAGGGTGAAGACTTTACATTTGGTCAGACCACCTTAAATGTGTTTCTGCTCCCTACAAGATCAAGTCCAGAGCCCTCAGGAGAACCTACAGGTGTGACCAGGTCTCTGTGACTGTCTAGCTTCCATCAAGCTTGCCAGAGAGGCTGCCAGATATGCAAAGCCCCAGGCAGAGCCCACAGGAAATCCCTCCAGCCCTGCTCATTCCCACTTTTCAACCTCTGCTCACCTTACTCGCTAAGGGAACCACCTTCCCCAGAACATGTTTCCTGATCTTTCCCCCGGCACCATCCATGCTGCATTAGGATCCACCATGTGTGCTCCTGGACCCCATGCTGCTCATCTCTTTAGTGGGGAGGAATTACCCCATGAACTTTATATTCCTTATTTCAAATCAGATTCACAGCCTGCATCCTGCCAAAGTCGCAGAAAATGATAACTGGGTGTTTCTTATTGGGATTCTCCCATCTCCTGGTCACAAAAGGGCCTGGGCGTCAGTGTTTCAGGCTGCAGGTGCTGAAACTCTGGAAAGATCCTTCTCATCTTTAGTCTCTCCGGTTACCACGCAAGGGCCCCTTGCCCAGACCCCTTTCCTTTCCCATCTAAATGGCAGCTTCTACCAATCTTGGGCGCCAGGAATATTTGCCATTTCCCAAGACGAGGAACTCTAGGGCCTGGTCACTGTGAGTGTACCACAGAGCTATTTCCCACTGCCACTTGGGGCGAATCATCCCTCCAATGCACCTGAAGAGGGCCTCCGTACAATTGTTTCTGCCTAACCCTGTTCCATAAGGGCTGGGGCCTGAAGCTTCCTGTAAGAATGGAGGCAACATTTAGGAGGTCTAACGCCCTCAGATGTTAACTCATCACAGAAGACACAGCTAGGTTCAAAGGGACAAACAGCCCTACACACTGCCGGACTCCAGATGTCTGAGGTTACTGCAGCCTTAATGAAGTATGCACCAATCAGAATTAAAATGCTCCTTATTCCAGCCTGGGCAACATGGCAAAACCCAGTCTCAGCCAGACGCAGTGGCTCGTGCCTATAATCCTAGCACTTTGGGGCCGGCTGTGTAATCCCAGCACTTCAGGAGGCCAAGGTGTGTGGATCTATTGAGGTCAGGAGTTTGAAACCAGGCTGGCCAACATGGTGAAACCCCATCTCTAATAAAAATACAATAATTAGCCAAGCGTGGTGGTGCATGCCTGTAATCCTAGCTACTCGGGAGGCTGAAGCAGGAGAATCATTTGAACCCAGGAGGCAGAGGTTGCAGTGAGCCAAGATTGTACCACTGCACTCCAGCCTAGGTGACAGAATGAGACTGTCTCAAAAAAAAAAAAAAAAAAAAAAAAAAAAAAAAAAATCCTAGCACTTTGGGAAGCCAAGGCAGGAGGATTGCTTGCATCCAGGAGTTCGAAACCAGCCTGGGCAAAACAGTGAGAACCTATCTCTGTTTAAAACAAATAAACAAAACCCAGTCTTTACTAAAAATACAAAAATTAGCTGAGTGTGGTGGTGCATACCTGTATTCCCAGCTACTCAGGTGCGTGAGGCGGGAGTATTACTTGAGCCCAGGAGTTCAAGGCTGCAGATCGTGCCACTGCACTCCAGTTTAGGTGACAGAACGAGACCCTGTTTCAAAAAAAAAAAAAAAATTTCCTTTTCCTGGATCAGAGTCAACCTTCAGAAAATGCCCCATGCCTGGTAAAAATAAATATTTTTGGCCAGGCATGGTGGCTCATGCCTGTAATTCCAGCACTCTGGGAGGCTGAGGCAGGTGGATCATGAGGTCAGGAGATTGAGACCATCCTGGCTAACATGGTGAAACCCTCTCTCTACTAAAAATATAAAAAATTTAGCCTGTTGTGGTGGCATGCGCCTGTACTCCCAGCTACTCGGGAGGCTGAGGCAGGAGAATTGCTTGAACCTGGGAGGCAGAGATTGCAGTGAGCCAAGATCATGCCACTGCACTCCAGCCTGGGTGACAAAGTGACTCCGTCTCAAAAATAAAAATAAATATTTTCTTTTTTCCTCTCTTTCTTTTGAGACAGAGTTTTGTTCTTGTTGCCCAGGCTTGAGTGCAATGGCACGATCTTGACTCACTGCATCCTCCACCTCCCAGGTTCAAGCGATTCTCCTGCCTCAGCCCCCCAAGTAGTTGGGGTTACAGGCATCTGCCACCATGCCCGGCTAATTTTGTATTTTCAGTAGAGACTGGATTTCACCATGTTGGTCAGGCTGGTCTTGAACTTCTGATCTCAAGTGATCCACCCGCCTTGGCCTCCCAAAGTGTTGGGATTTAAGGCATGAGCCACCGCACTCAGCAAAATGAACTTTTCATCACAGGTGCAAACAAGCTCCCCACAGCCTGTCCCAACATGGTAGCATGTACCTTTGGTGAACGCCCAGGCTTCGGGGAACAGGGGTGTCGATTGTGCAGTGGCTCACACCCATAATCCCAGCACTTTGGGAGGCCGAGGCGGGCAGACCACATGAGATCAGGAGTCCAAGATCAGCCTGGCCAACATGGTGAAATCCTGTCTCCACTAAAAATACAAAAATTAACCAGGCATGGTGGCACATACCTGCAATCCTAGCTACTTGGGAGGCTGAGGCAGGAGACTCACTTGAACCTGGGAGGCAGAAGTTGTATTGAGCAGAGATTGCACCACTGCACTCCAGTCAAGCCTGGGCAGCAAAGCATGACTATGTCAAAAGAAAAAAAAAAAAAAAAGGCACAGTGGCTTGGGCTTGTGCTTATAGTCCCCACTACTCTGGAGGCTAAATTGGGAGAATTCCTTGAGCCCAGGAGTTTGAGACTAGCCTGGCCAATATAGCAAGACCCAAGCTCCAAATAATAATAACAATACTAATAATGTGATGATTCTCACATACCCTAGGGTTATACCCAGTCTATCTTTTGCTGACTTCCTGTCTTTTTGTTCACTTATCTAGCTCTCCAACCAAGCTCTGAGCTTCCTGGGGGCAGGACTGGTGTCCCATTCATTTCTCTATCTAGTGGACACATGAGTTGTGCTCACCTGACACCAGCTGAGCAGCCAAACAGTTCCAGTAGCCAGTTTAATTTGAATAGACAGGTGCACACGTGGGGTTCCAGCTACTCAGAAGGCTGAGGCTGGAGGATCCCTTCAGCAAGGGAGGTGAGTGTTGCTGAGCTGAGATCGCATCACTGCATGCCAGCCTGGGTGACTACATGAGACCCTGTCTCAAAAAAAAAAAAAAAAAAAAGAAAGAGAGAAAAGTAAAGTAAAAGAAACAAACAAAATTCAAGAGACAAGCTTTGGTGAAATCTTGTGGTCGGAGGCAGTGAGTTTGTCTGAAGACTACCTCTCCAAGTTCTGTCTCCCGATGAGGAGTTTTAAGGGAAATTAGGGGAGTACAAATGATGATCGAAGCATTCTTGTGAAATGTGCACAGCCTCAGGCAGGCAGTTAATTGCTACTTCCTTGGTCAATGTCTTGTGGTCTTCTGCAGGCACCATCAAGCTGTTCTTATCGAGCTGGTCAGCCTGTTCCTAGAGTTGTTGGTCTGCTATTTTCTTTTATCTCTATTGAAGGTCCTGTTTTCCTGAGGCTGTTTTAAATGAAAAATCTATAAACTCAAGCTAAGCATAATTATATTCAAGCAAACAAGCTCTTCCCTAACATGGAGCCAGTACTGTTACATAAATGAACAAATTTGAGCAAGGAATACTGTCCTGATTAGATAACTGTGATTACAAATGAGGTCCAGATTTGCCCCCAGTGACTTTGCCAGAATTTCTTCTGAAATGCTTTATTTATTTACTTTCGTTGTGGTAAAATGATGTGGTAAGTATACATGAAATTGACCATCTTAACCATTTTTAAGGGTACAGTTAAGTGGCATTAAGATTCACATTGTTGCACAGCCATCACCGCCCTGTGTCTCCAGAACGTTTTCATCTTCCCAAATGGAACTCAGCATCCATTAAACACTCACTCCCCAGGTATATCTTCCTTGGAGAAATTTCAATTCAAGCTCTTTGCCCATTTTTTAATTGGGTTGTTTTCAGATATATGATTTGCAAATATTTTCTTCCATTCCATGGGTTGCCTTTTCATTCTGTTGATAGTGTCGTGTTTTTTTTTTTTGAGACAGAGTCTTGCTCTATTACCCAGGCTGGCATGCAGTGGTGCAATCTTGGCTTACTGCAACCTCCACCTCCCCAGTTCAAGTGATTCTCCTGCCTCAGCCTCCCAAGTAGCTGGGACTACAGGCATGCACCACCATGCCCAGCTAATTTTTCTGTATTTTGAATAGAGATGGGGTTTCACCATGTTGGCCAGGCTGGTGTCAAACTCCTGACCTCAGGTGATCCGCCCACCTCAGCCTACCAAACTGCTGGGATTATAGGGGTGAGCCACTGCGCCCAGCTGATAGTGTCTTGATGCACAAACTAAATGTTTTTTTTTTTTTTTTTTTTTTTTGAGACGGAGTTTCGCTCTTGTTACCCAGGCTGGAGTGCAATGGCGCGATCTTGGCTCACTGCAAGCTCCGCCTCCTGGGTTCAGGCAATTCTCCTGGCTCAGCCTCCCGAGTAGCTGGGACTACAGGCACGCGCCACCATGCCCAGCTAATTTTTGTATTTTTAGTAGGGATGGGATTTCACCATGTTGACCAGGATGGTCTTGATCTCTTGACCTCGTGACCCACCCGCCTCGGCCTCCCAAAGTGCTGAGATTACAGGCTTGAGCCACCGCGCCCGGCCAAACTAAATGTTTTTACAGTTCCAGCAGCAGCCTCTTCAGAAGCATTTAAACTCCGCCTCAAGGCTCATTGGGCAGCATGAACAGCAAGGCTCATAGTTGGCCTTCCAGGTTAGGGTTTGGAGAACCCAGACCTTCCAAGCAGGAGTGCCAGTTGCCTAGAGAAAGTTTAACATGTGGTCATCTCCCTTGACCCTTGAAATAGGTATGATTCCAATGTTACCTGAGGCCCACAGGGATTTCATGAAAGCAGATACAACAGCAAAGATGCCAGGACTCTTGGAAGGTGAGCCATTTTCCAAAACCCTTCTGCTTCTCCAACTGAAAACTGGAAGTGAATCTGCCTTTGTGGGCACAAAGACAGCAGTGAAGGAGGCCCCGAGAGCCACTGATATAGAAGGTGGAGGTAGAGAGAGACCTGACAGACCCCCCCACCTGGGCCGGGGTTCTTCAGGCCTCCACATCTTCATGGGCCACCTCAATTCCCAAATTGTTCTCACCATTATCATCTTCTTTAAACCTTACAGAAACATCATACAGCTACCATGTTATGTTAGAGTCACAGGACTTGGAATTGAAAGCCCTGGATTAACATCTCAGCCCTGCCATTGAATGGCTTGAGCACTGGGCCAGGCACTTTGCATAGCTTGAGACTTCACTTTGTAAAATGTAGATGAGAGTGGTAAGTTCAAAGTTTGGAAAAGCTCCTATAGAGCCCTGAGCCTGGTGAATAGTAGGTGCTCAATAAATAGGGGTTGAATCTGAGGAATTCCATGACATTCAGAGAGAAGAAATAATTTCCAGTGGTTCTGGCATTCAAGGACAATTTATGAGCAAGCAAACTATATGCCAGGTGCTCTACAGCCATTATCTTACTTCCTTTTTATAACAATCACATTATTCCCACGTTTAGGATGTAGAAACAGGGCTCAGAGAGCTTAAGAAATGTAGCCAAGCTCACACAGTTAGGAACCTGGAATGTGAACACAGGTGGTATGATTTTCAAGAACGTGTTTCCTCCCTGCAATTTTTTATTAATAACATACAGAAAAGTTGGAAGAATAATTTAATAAACACCCACATACCCTCCCCCCAGTTTCAACAATTGTTAACATATTGGCACACTTACTTTAGCCTGCTTTCTCTAAACATGTACATATTTTGTTTTTTTGGTTTTTATATTGAGACATAGTCTTGCTCTGTTGCCCAGGCTGGAGTGCAGTGGTGGCTCACTGCAACCTCTGCCTTCTGGTTTCAAGTGATTCTCCTGTCTCATCCTCCACAGTAGCTGGGATTACAGGCATGCACCACCATGCCCAGCTAATTTTTATATTTTTAGTAGAGAAGGGGCTTTGCCATGTTGGCCAGGCTGATCTCGAACTCCTGACCTCAGGTGATCCTCCCACCTCAGCCTCGCAAGGTGCTGGGGTTACAGGTATGAGCCACCTCACTCAGCCCCATATATACATACTTTGAACTAGTTGAGAGTAAGATACAGATGTCATACCTACTACAGACTGAGTGTTTGTGATGTGATAGTATTTGGAGCTGGTGCCTATGAGAGTAATTCGAGTTGAATGAGTTCATGAGGGTAGGATACTGCTTATGATGGGCATAGTACCCTTGTAAGAAGGGATGCCAGAGAGCTTGTCCTCTGAGAACATGCATTAAGGAAAGGGCATTTGAGGACACTGTGGGAAAGTGGCCCTCTGCAAAACAGGAAGAGAGCCCTCACCAGAATGCAACTATGCTGGCATCCTGATCTCAGCCTTGCAGCGTCTACACCGAAAAAATAAATGTCTGTTGGTTAAGCCACCAAGTCCATGGTATTCTATGGCAGCCCGAGCCCACGAACACAACCCCTAAATACAGCATGTACATCTGCTAAGAATAAAGACATTCATTACACCAAGAAAATTGTTAATGGCTCCAGAATATTCAATATCCAATTCATAGTTAGATTTCCCCCAAATTGTCCTCCGAATGTTTTTCATTTATTCAAAATGTTTATTTAATTAATTTATTTTAGAGACAGCATCTCACTCTATGGCCCTGGCTGGTGTGTAGTGGCATGATTATGGCTCACTGCAGCCTCAACCTTCTGGGCTCAAGCGATTCTCCTGCCTCAGCCTTCCAAGTAATCAGGACTACAGGTACACAGCATTGCACCCAGCTCGGAATGACTTTTTATAGGTGCTTTTAAATTTTTCAACCAGAATTAACTAGCCATGGCAGCGTGTGCCTGTAGTCCTAGCTACTTGGGAGGCTGAGGCTGGAGGATCACTTGAGTCCAGGAGCTCAAGGCTGCAGTGAACCACAATCATGCCACTATACCCCAGCCTGGGTGATAGAGAGACCCCATCTCTAAAAAAAGAAAAAGATATATAAATATAAATAAATAAAATAAAAATTTCAACCAGAATCCAGACGAGTTCCACACATGTAACATTTTTTGTCATTTAGAACAATCCCCCTGCCTACCCCCTCCGCCAGTGTCATTGACAATTTTGATGAACCAAGGACACTTGCCTTATAAAATGTTCTACTTTCTACATTTATCTGATGTTTCCTGATGCCTAAACTCATTTATAGTATTTTTGGCAAGAATTCTACATAAGTGATGCTGTCGGCCAAGCGAGGCAACTTATGCCTGTAATCCCAGCACTTTGGGAAGCTGAGGTGGGAGGATTGCTTGAGACCAGGAGTTCAAGACCGGCCTGGGCAACATAGTGAGACCCCCATCTCTTAAAACAATTTTTTTTTTTAATTAGCCAGACATGATGGTTTGGGCCTGTAGTCACAATTACTCAGGAGGCTGAGGTGGGAGGGTCACTTGAGCCTGGGAGGTTGAGGTTACAGTAAGCTGTAGTCACACCACTGCACTCTAGCCTAAGCAACAGAAGGAGATCCTGTCTAAAAAAAAAAAAAATCACAAGATACTGTTCTACTTTACACTGCTTCACATCAGGAGGCAACTGATGATAGGAGATGCTGAGTTGAACTACTTAGTTAAGGTCGTATGGGGGGGCCAGGTGTGGGCTAATGCCTGTAATCCCAGCACTCTGGGAGGCCAAGGCTGGTGGATTGCTTGAGCTCAGAAGTTCAAGACCAGCCTGTGCAACAATGGCGAAACTCTGTCACTACAACATAATACAAAACCAGCGAGGCGTGGTTGCGCAGGTCTGTGGTTCCAGCTACTTGGGAGATTCAGGAGGGAGAATCACCTGAGACTGGGAGGTCGAGGCTGCAGAGAGCTGTGATCATACCACTGCACACCAGCCTGGGTGATCAAGTGAGACCCTGTCTCCAAAAACGAAAAAGAACAACAACAACAAGAAAACCAGTGGCATGGGGATCCACTTTTTTTTTTCCTTTTTTTTGAGACAGGGTCTCGCTCTGTTGCCCAGGCTGGAGTGCAGTTGGTAGATCTTGGGGATCCACTTTGAACCTCTTCAAGCTCCTCTAACCTGAGGCCTGCAGCCACATGTGGCTCAGGACAGCTTTGAATGTGGCCAAACACAAATTCATAAACTTTCTTAAAACATTATGAAATTTAGGCGGGGTGCAGTGCCTCACGCCTGCAATCCCAGCACTTTGTGAACCTGAGGCGGTCAGATCACTTGAGGTCAGGAATTCACCACCAGCCTGGCCAACATGGCCAAACCCTGTCTCTACTAAAAAGGCAAAAATAAGCTGAGCATGGTGGTGGGCGTCTGTAATCCCAGCTATTCGGGAGGCTGAGATTGAACCCAGGAGGCGGAAACTGCAGTGAGCCGAGGCCACTGCACTACAGCCTGGGCGACAATGTGAGACTCCATCTCAAAAAACAAAACAAAACAAAGAAACAAACAAAAAACCACCGAGTTTTTTTTTTTTTTAAAGCTCATCAGCTATCGTTAGGGTATTTTATGTGTGGTCCAAGACAATTCTTCTTCCAATGTGGCCCAGGGAAGCCAACAGATTGGACACCTCCATTTATAGTATAAAATGAGAGCCACCAGGCTTTCGGTTCAGCTTCTTTTCATTACACTGAGTCAGCTGCGCTCAGGGACCCGCAGTTCAGGATTCCTCACGGGCAGATTCTCTCTATTCGTTGCCTGCTCCCACCGGTCTTAGCCGCGGACCCGGACAACACGATCCGGCCTTTTCCAGCGGTCTACGGCTAGCCGGCCCAGCGGGCGGAACCAATAGTGCCTGGCACTCGGCTCGACGGCGCCTGCCCGGACTCTGAATCCCGGAGCACCAGGCACCCACGAGAACGCTGTTCTCCTTGGCTTCCGGGCGCACGCTTTTCTGTTGCCGCCTACAGACCGGAATTGCGGGGCCTCCGCAGCCGCAGTCCGTACGCCCAACTCTGCTACCGCCATGGGGATCTTAGAGAAGATCTCCGAGATCGAGAAGGAGATCGCTCGGACGCAGAAGAACAAGGGTGAGGGCCGGCCGGGCGGGGTCTTCCTTTCTGCCCGCCTCAGTTTTCATGTCTGTAAAATGGGGGAACAACTCCAGCAGTAATGCTGGGGCAGGATCCGAGGCCGCGGAGAAGTTGCCAGACAAGTGCCGAGGCCGCCCAGTGCGCCCAAGACAGGGCCAGGCGGGAGCGGGTCTCACGCGCAGGTCTGACTGCAAACGGCCCCAAAGAGATCTGATCAGTACCAGACCGTGTGCCAGAGCAGAGTAATCCCAGCTCACAGAGGAAGCATCTGACTCAGAGAGAGGCCCGGCTGAGGTTCAAACCCCAGTCTCCTGATGGCTAGGTCTGGGCCATTGGTGGTCTCCTCTGTTGTTTTGGGAAGTGCAAGAGGAGACCTTTCAGAAACAGCCTCATCCAGCAGCTGAGCCCACTGGAGCAAGGGATTCAGGCTCTGGAGTCTGGAAGGCCTGGATTTGAACCCCAGGTCCACCACGTACCTTCTGTAAAACATTGGAAAGTCACTTCACTCCGTGGAGCCTCAGTGCCCTCATGTGTAAATGGGGTAATATTCCCCTGCTGCATCTTAGCTCACAGCTGAGTTAAAGTAGATGGCCTTTACACAGCACTGGGCACATGGTGAGCACACAGTATTTAAAGTAAACGCCCCAGCATAGATAGGACATAATGAAGCCTCAGGTTTGGACTTTAGGTTGTAAGGGCTAGAGGAGCTCAGAGAAGAGAGGTGAGGAGAGAAGAATGATGACACCAGGAGGAAGCTGGTTGTTGGAAGAGTACCCCAGGTGGGGGGCACTGCCAAGGCAAAGACATGGGAGTGAACATGGTGTGTTCATGGGACAGTGAGAACAATCTACATCAGAAGGGGATATGGAGGAGTAATGGGAGATGAAATTGGACAGACTAGTGCCTAGCCATTCAGGCTTGTGGGAGCAGGAAGCAAGAAACACTGGATGGCTGGTCCCAGTGCCTGCCCTCCCTTGGTTCCATTTAGGTTTGAAGGCCAAGGAGTTGAGGGCCCTTTATGACTCATTCCTTCTGTAAATCTTTTTTTTGTTTGTTTGTTTGAGACAGAATTTTGCTCTGTCACCCAGACAGGAATGCAGTGGTGCCATCTGGACTCACTGCAACCTCCGCCTCTCAGGTTCAAGCGATTCTCCTGCCTCAGCCTCCAAGTAGCTGGGATTACAGGCATGTGCCACCTTGCCTGGCTAATTTTTGTATTTTTTTTAGTAGAGATGGGGTTTTGCCATGTTGGCCAGGGTGGTCTCAAACTCCGGACCTCAGGTGATCCACCCGCCTTGGCCTCCCAAAGTGCTGGGATTACAGGCGTAGGTCACCATCCCCAGCCGATCTTTCCTGAGCCTTTACTGTGTGATAGGCACTGTGATTAAAGCAGTGAACACAGCAGGCATATCCCAGCCCTTCGATCTGACCTTCTAGTTGACAGTTTGGAAACTAGAAACCAAATAAGTAGGATAATGTCAGCTAGCAATATGTACTATGAAGACAAACCAGGGTGATACAGCAGGGTCTTGGGGGTGGGGAGGGGCTGGGGATTGGTCCTGCTTAGCTGGAATGATAGAGAAGACCACCATGAGGATGGGGCATTTAAGCTAAGACCTGAATGAGAAGGAACCAGTCACGCAAACATCTGGGGGAAGAGGGTTCCTGCCAGAAAGAGCAGCTAGTGCAAAGGTCCTGAGGTAGGAACAAACTTGGCTGTTTAGAGATCAACAGGACTGTGGCTGGGGTACAGTGATAGAACAGGAGGGAGCTGATCATGCAGAGCCACAGGTCATGGGAAAGACTCCTGTGTTCTAAGCCAGTGGGAGCTGGCGCAAGGTGTTAAGCAGGGGAGGGTCTATTCTGACTTATGTCTTGAAAGTTCCCTCTGGCTGCTGTGTGGAATATTACCTGTAAGGCCCAAGGAAAGTCGTAGGGAGGCTGGAGATGCCGCCACTTTGCAGTGGTAGACAAAGGGGATGGAAAGGTGATTAAAACCTAGTCCTTCCCCTCAGAGATGCTCAGAATTTTAGGAGCTGAGATGACAGGAAGGGCCATGTGTACCTGACTGTCACTGAATCCATTTTTTTTTTTTTTTTGAGACAGTCTTGCTCTGTTGCCCAGGCTGTATTCATAGCTCACTATAACTTCAAACTTCTGCTTTCAAGCAATCCTCTCACCTCCACCTCTCGAGTAGCTGGGACAGCAGGCGTGCACCACGGCACTGGGCTAATTTTTTGTTTTTTACAGAAGCACAGTTGCAGTATGTTGCCCAGAGTGGTCTTGAACTCCCAGCCTCAAGCAGTCCTCCCTCCTCACCTCCCAGAGTGCTGGGATTACAGGCCTCAGCCACCATGCCTAGCTGCAGAACCTGTTCTCAACCCTTTCTCACTGCTATCAAGTCACTTATTCACTTGATAAAATACTTCTTGTGTACCTGGGCCCTGTGCTGGAAGCACAGTCCCAGAAAATAATCCAGTCCCATTTCCTGACCTATCAGAGTCAGGGAAGTAAAGAAATAAGGTAGTTTTCAGAGTCAAGAAGACAGTAAACTGGCTCATGAGGCAAGAAGGGGCCTGGGGAAGGGTAGAATTGACTGTAGATTATAGCCAACTTTTATTGAGTGCTTACTGTGTGCTAAGCGATGTTCTTAGTTCTTTCTATAAGCCTTCTTTATCATTCCACCATCAGAAATCTCCTGAAATATGGTCATTCACAGTGGCTCATGTCTGTAATCCCAGCACTTTGGGAGGCCAAGGTTGGTGGATCACCTGAAGTCAGGAGTTTGAGACCAACCTGGGCTACATGGCAAAACCCCATCTCTAAAATTAGCCAGGCATGGTGGTATATGCCTGTAGTTCCAGCTACTCAGTAGGCGGAGCCAGGAGAATCGCTTGAACCTAGGAGGCGGAGGTTGTGGTGAGCCAAAATGGTGCCATTGCACTCCAGCCTGGGCAACAGAGAAGACTCTGTCTCATAAAAAAAAAAAAAAGAAAGAAAAAAGAAGGGCCTGGCATGGTGGTTCACTCCTATAATCCCAAGACTGGTGGAGGTTGCAGTGAGCCTGGATCGCACCATTGCACTGCAGCCTGGGTGACTGAGTGAGACTCCGTCTCAAAAAAAGTAAAAAAAAGAAAGGCCAAGAACAGTGGCTCAACCTCTAATCCTAGCACTTTGAGAGGCTGAGGCAGGATGATTGTTTACAGCCAGGAGTTTAAGACTAGCCTGGGCCACATAGCAACACCCCATCTCTACAAAAACAATTCCTCCCCCCTCCCCGACACCGAGTCACACTCTGTCACCCAGGCTGGAGTGTAGTGGCGCGATCTCGGCTCACTGCAACTTCCACGTCCCAGGTTCACGTTATTCTCCTGCCTCAGCCTCCCGAGTAGCTGGAACTACAGGTGTGTGCTACTGTGTCTGGCTAATTTTTGTGTCTTTAGTAGAGACAGGGTTTCACTGTGTTGGTGAGGCTGGTCTTGAACTCTTGACCTTGTGATCCACTCCTCAGGCTCCCAAAGTGCTGGGATTACAGGTGTGAGCCACTTCGCCTGGCCCAGAAACAATTTTTTAAATTAGTCAGGCCTGGTGGTACATGCCTGTAGTCCTAGTTATTCAGGGGGCTGAGGCAGGAGTTCCAGGCTTTAGTGAGCTATAATTTTGCTGCTGAACTCTACTCTGAGTGATAGAATGAGACCCCCATCTCTTAAAAAAAGGAGAGAGGAGAAAGCCACTGTATCTGGAATGTAGCAGAGTATATTGAAGTAGCCAGGAGCGAGGTCACATAGGGTCCTGGTTCTCAGTCTTGACCACAGCCACATTTTATAGCAAAGAGTTTGTAACACACTTTACGGTCCTGAAGTAAAATTCCTCATCAGTAATGTAACTTATGTACCCATAGAATTTGAAAAAAAAAAAAAACCAATGTAATACCCTAATAGTAATATAAAGAAGAAGAAAAAGGAAAGTAATTTTAATGAAAATGGTATTTGTTTAAATATGTGAATGCTGGAGTGAAGCAGTGAAATGCTCATGCCTCTAGGTAGAATCACTGGGGCTGTGCCAGCCACGGTGCAGGTGTGTTGTGCTGGCCACTGAGTTACTCCACAAGAGGTGCTGCCAGGTGGGATCCCAGAATGGTGAGCAGCTCTAGGCGAAGCTTCAGACAAGCATGACATAGTCTTCCCTTCATATATACAACAGTTGCATTCCTGGGAATTTCAGTGTATATTAACACTGCAGAAAATGTCTTGTTTATATATAAACAGAGCTGGGTTTTAGGCCTAGCGGTCCTAACCCAGGTTTTCCCTCTGTGGGTGCCTTTGGGATGTGACAAGTCATGGACTTGGGACAAATTCTCCTCAGCTATGCAGGACTGACTCACCTTATGGTGCAGCTGGTTTTCCTGTCCCTTGCCCAAAAGATGCCAATGAGGACTTCATGAAAGTGGACAGAAAACATCTCCCAGAATTTCCAGAATGTCCCGCAAGGAGTGATGTCTCCTCTGTTGAGAACCATTGGTTCTCAATAGGGTGGTGAGGACTCAACAAAGAGGCTGGATTTTATCCTAAATGAATTGAGAAGCCAAGGGGGCCTTTTTATAACTGATGGGTGGTTTTTTTCTCTCCTGATCTCCTTGACAGCAGTTGCTTCCCAGCCGGCACTTGGCGATGTGTGGGTCATGCCTAACCCGTGGGCTTGGACACCCTGGCCACTCATCTTCTGTCTTGCTTTCCATTCTTTAGCCACTGAGTATCATCTGGGCCTGCTGAAAGCTAAGCTTGCCAAGTATCGGGCCCAACTCCTGGAACCATCCAAATCCGCCTCATCCAAAGGAGAGGGCTTTGATGTCATGAAGTCGGGCGATGCCCGAGTGGCTCTGATTGGATTTCCCTCTGTGGGTAAGGTCAGTGATGGTCATTGTGGGCCTCGGGGAGGAAGGCAGGAAGTCGTCTTTCAAACAGGTGACCATCCAGGCTCCCCTCTCTGCCTTTCTGCTTAGTTCCAGGGACACAGAAGACCCGGCCTCCCCCAGGGTCAGATCCCAGCCCTTTATCTTCCTAACGTGGAGGACACTCTTTCCTCTTGCCAGGAGATGTAGCCCTACTTGGTCTTCTGACTCAGCCATCACGCACAAATACTTCTTGTGTGTGTATCTCGAGCATGTGTTATGTGCTGGGCACTGTGCCAGACTAGACACACAGCAGGAACAAGACAGAGCTCTGGTCCCGCCCACATAGATTTCCCATTCTTGAAGAGACAGTACAGTAAATAAGTAAAGATGAGGTGCATCAAGTGGTGAGGAGCGGGGACTGGTGAGTGACAGGCTGAAGGTCTGCTAGTTACAACAGTCCCGGCTGGTTTCTCTGGCGAGTGAGTATTTGGGCAGGGGCCTGAAGGAAGTGAGGGAGCTTGCAGAGTCCTGGGTGAGAACATTCCAGACAGAGGGAACAGTGAGCACAGAGGCGCTTAGGCAGGCACTTGCTGGGTGTGTCCAGGGAGTCCCAGGTGGCTCCCTAAGGAGCATGAGGAGGGCAGAAGACAGACAGGATAGGGACTATGGGCGGCCAGAAGGACCCTGGCTTGGATTAAAGAATGAAACTGCAGAATTTTTAGAAGGTGTCTTCTGAAAGTTGCTCCGCTTAATGTATAATCTATATTGATTTACCTTTTATCTGAGGACTAAGATAAACATCATTGCAGGGTTTTGAGCAGAAAAGAGATATATCTGATTGGCTTTTTTTTTTTTTTTTTAATTTTTTATTGCATTTTAGGTTTTGGGGTACATGTGCAGAACATGGAAGACAGTTGCATAGGTACACACATGGCAGTGTGTTTTGCTTCCTTTCTCCCCTTCACCCACATTTGGTATTTCTCCCCAGGCTATCCCTCCCCAGCTCCCCCCCACCGCTGTCCCTCCCCTTTTTCCCCCAATAGACCCCAGTGTTTAGTACTCCCCTCCCTGTGTCCATGTGTTCTCATTTTTCATCACCTGCCTATGAGTGAGAATATGCGGTATTTCATTTTCTGTTCTTGTGTCAGTTTGCTGAGAATGATGTTCTCCAGATTCATCCATGTCCCTACAAACGACACAAACTCATCATTTCTGATTGCTGCATAATATTCCATGGTGTATATGTGCCACATTTTCCCAATCCAGTCTATCATCGATGGGCATTTGGGTTGATTCCAGGTCTTTGCTATTGTAAACAGTGCTGCAATGAACATTCGTGTGCATGTGTCCTTATAGTAGAATGATTTCTAGTCCTTTGGATATATACCCAGTAATGGGATTGCTGGGTCAAATGGAATTTCTATTTCTAAGGCCTTGAGGAATCGCCACACTGTCTTCCACAATGGTTGGACTAATTTACACTCCCACCAACAGTGTAAAAGTGTTCCTTTTTCTCCACATCCTCTCCAGCATCTGTTGTCTCCAGATTTTTTAATGATTGCCATTCTAACTGGCGTGAGATGGTATCTCAATGTAGTTTTGATTTGCATCTCTCTGATGACCAGTGATGATGAGCATTTTTTCATATGATTGTTGGCCTCATATATGTCTTCTTTCGTAAAGTGTCTGTTCATATCCTTTGCCCACTTTTGAATGGGCTTGTTTGTTTTTTTCCTGTAAATCTGTTTGAGTTCTTTGTAAATTCTGGATATCAGCCCTTTGTCAGATGGGTAAACTGCAAAAATTTTTTCCCATTCTGTTGGTTGCCGATTCACTCTAGTGACTGTTTCTTTTGCCGTGCAGAAGCTGTGGAGTTTGATTAGGTCCCATTTGTCTATTTTGGCTTTTGTTGCCAATGCTTTTGGTGTTTTGTTCATGAAGTCCTTGCCTACTCCTATGTCCTGGATGGTTTTGCCTAGATTTTCTTCTATGGTTTTTATGGTGCCAGGTCTTATGTTTAAGTCTTTAATCCATCTGGAGTTAATTTTAGTGTAAGGTGTCAGGAAGGGGTCCAGTTTCTGCTTTCTGCACATGGCTAGCCAGTTTTCCCAACACCATTTGTTAAACAGGGAATCCTTTCCCCCTTGCTTGTTTTTGTCAGGTTTATCAAAGATTGTATGGTTGTAGATACGTTGTGTTGCCTCCGATGCCTCTGTTTTGTTCCATTGGTCTATATCTCTGTTTTGGTACCAGTACCATGCTGTTTTGATTACCGTAGCCTTGTAGTATAGTTTGAAATCCGGTAGTGTGATGCCCCCCGCTGTGTTCTTTTTGCTTAGAATTGACTTGGCTATGCGGGCTCTCTTTTGGTTCCATATGAAGTTCATGGTGGTTTTTTCCAGTTCTGTGAAGAAAGTCAATGGTAGCTTGATGGGGATAGCGTTGATTCTGTAAATTACTTTGGGCAGTATAGCTATTTTCACGATATTAATTCTTCCTAACCATGAACATGGAATATTTCTCCATCTGTTTGTGTCCTCTCTTATTTCGTTGAGCAGTGGTTTGTTGTAGTTTTCCTTGAAGAGGTCCCTTACGTTCCTAGTCCTAGGTATTTTATTCTTTTTGTAGCAATTGTGAATGACAGTTCGTTCTTGATATGGCTCTGTTTAAGTCTGTTATTGGTGTAGAGGAATGCTTGTGATGTTTGCACATTGATTTTATATCCTGAGACTTTGCTGAAGTTGCTTATCAGTTTCAGGAGTTTTGGGGCTGAGGCGATGGGGTCTTCTAGGTATACTATCATGTCGTCCACAGATAGAGACAATTTGGCTTCTACCTTTCCTATTTGAATACCCTTTATTTCTTATTCTTGCCTGATTGCTCTGGCTAGAACTTCCAGTACTATATTGAATAGGAGTGGTGAAAGAGGGCATCCTTGTCTAGTGCCAGATTTCAAAGGGAATGCTTCCAGTTTTTGCCCATTCAGTATGATATTGGCTGTTGGTTTGTCATAAATAGCTTTTATTACTTTGAGATACGTTCCATCGATACTGAGTTTACTGAGGGTTTTTAGCATAAAGGCCTGTTGAATTTTGTCGAATGCCTTCTCTACATCAATTGAGATAATCATGGGGTTTTTGTTTTTGGTTCTGTTTATGTGGTGAATTACATTTATAGACTTGTGTATGTTGAACCAGCCTTGCATCCCCGGGATAAATCCTACTTGATCATGATGGATAAGTTTTTTTGATGTGCTGTTGCAGTCGGCTTGCCAATATTTTATTGAAGATTTTTGCATCTATGTTCATCATGGATATTGGCCTGAAGTTTTCTTTTCTTGTTGGGTCTCTGCCCGGTTTTGGTATCAGGATGATGTTGGTCTCATAAAATGATTTGGGAAGGATTCCCTCTTTTTGGATTATTAGGAATAGTTTCAGAAGGAATGGTACCAGCTCCTCTTTGTGTGTCTGGTAGAATTCGGCTGTGAACCCAACTGGACCTGGGCTTTTTTTGTGTGGTAGGCTCTTAATTGCTGCCTTTACTTCTGACCTTGTTATTGGTCTATTCATAGTTTTAGCTTCCTCCTGGTTTAGGCTTGGGAGGACACAGGAGTCCAGGAATTTATCCATTTCTTCCAGGTTTACTAGTTTATGTGCATAGAGTTGTTTGTAATATTCTCTGATGATGGTTTGAATTTCTGTGGAATCTGTGCTGATTTCCCCTTTATCATTTTTTATTGCATCTATTTGGTTGTTCTCTCTTTTCTTTTTAATCAATCTGGCTAGTGGTCTGTCTATTTTGTTGATCTTTTCAAAAAACCAGCTCTTGGATTTATTGATTTTTTGAAGGGTTTTTCGTGTCTCTGTCTCCTTCAGTTCAGCTCTGATCTTAGTTATTTTTTATCTTCTGCTGGGTTTTGAGTTTTTTTGATCTTTCTCCTCTAGCTGTTTCAATTTTGACGATAGGGTGTTAATTTTGGATCTCTCCATTCTCCTCATATGGGCACTTATTGCTATATACTTTCCTCTAGAGACTGCTTTAAATGTGTCCCAGAGGTTCTGGCATGTTGTGTCTTCGTTCTCATTGGTTTGGAAGAACTTCTTTATTTCTGCCTTCATTTCATTGTTTATCCAGTCAACATTCAAGAGCCAGTTGTTCAGTTTCCATGAAGCTGTGCGGTTCTGGGTTGGTTTCTGAATTCTGAGTTCTAACTTGATTGCACTATGGTCTGAGAGGCTGTTTGTTATGATTTCAGTTGTTTTGCATTTGCTGAGCAGTGCTTTACTTCCAATTATGTGGTCAATTTTAGAGTAGGTGTGATGTGGTGCTGAGAAGAATGTATATTCTGTGGATTTGGGGTGGAGAGTTCTGTAAATGTCTATCAGGTTTGCTTGCTCCAGGTCTGAGTTCAAGCCCTGGATATCCTTGTTGATTTTCTGTCTGGTTGATCTGTCTAATATTGACAGTGGAGTGTTAACGTCTCCCACTATTATTGTGTGGGAGTCTAAGTCTCTTTGTAAGTCATTAAGAACTTGCCTTATGTATCTGGGTGCTCCTGTATTGGGTCCATATATGTTTAGGATCATTAGCTCTTCTTGTTGTATCGATCCTTTTACCATTATGTAATGGCCTTCTTTGTCTCTTTTGATATTTGTTGCTTTAAAGTCTATTTTATCAGAGATGAGAAATGCAACTCCTGCTTTTTTTTGCTCTTCATTTGCTTGGTAAATCTTCCTCCATCCCTTTATTTTGAGCCTTTATATATCCTTGCATGTGAGATGGGTTTCCTGGATACAGCACACTGATGGGTTTTGGATTTTTATCCAATTTGCCAGTCTGTGTCTTTTGATTGGTGCATTTAGTCCATTTACATTTAGGGTTAATATTGTTATGTGTGAATTTGATATTGCCATTTTCATGCTATCTGGCTGTTTTGACTGTTAGTTGTTGTAGATTCTTCATTATGTTGATGCTCTTTAGCATTTAGTGTGATTTTGGAATGGCTGGTACTGGTTGTTCCTTTCTATGTGTAGTGCCTCTTTCAGGAGCTCTTGTAAAGCAGGCCTGGTGGTGACAAAATCTCTGAGTACTTGCTTGTTCGCAAAGGATTTTATTTTTCCTTCACTTATGAAGCTCAGTTTGGCTGGATATGAAATTCTGGGTTGAAAGTTCTTTTCTTTAAGGATGTTGAATATTGGCCCCCACTCTCTTCTGGCTTGTAGTGTTTCTGCCGAGAGATCTGCTGTGAGTCTGATGGGCTTCCCTTTGTGGGTGACCCGACCTTTCCCTCTGGCTGCCCTTAGTATTTTCTCCTTTATTTCAACCTTGTTGAATCTGATGATTATGTGCCTTGGGGTTGCCCTTCTTGCGGAATATCTTCGTGGTGTTCTCTGTATTTCCTGCATTTGAGTGTTGGCCTGTCTTGCTAGGTGGGGTAAATTTTCCTTGATAATGTCCTGAAGAGTGTTTTCCAGCTTGGATTCATTCTCTTTGTCACATTCTGGTACACCTATCAAACATAGGTTAGCTCTCTTCACATAGTCCCACATTTCTTGGAGACTTTGTTCATTCTTTTTTGTGCTTTTTTCTCTGATCTTGGTTTCTCGTTTTATTTCATTGAGTTGATCTTCGACTTCTGATATTCTTTCTTCTGCTTGGTCAATTCGGCTGTTGAAACTTGTGCATGCTTCGCAAAGTTCTCGTGTTGTGTTTTTCAGCTCCTTTAATTCATTCATATTCCTCTCTAAGTTATTCATTCTTGTTATCATTTCCTCGAATCTTTTTTCAAATCTTTTTTCAAGGTTCTTAGTTCCTTTGCATTGATTTAAAACATGTTCTTTTAGCTCACAAAAGTTTTTCATTATCCACCTTCTGAAGTCTAATTCCGTCATTTCATCACAGTCATTCTCCGTCCAGCTTTGTTCCTTTGCTGGTGAGGAGTTTTGGTTCTTTTTAGGAGTCGCCGTGTTCTGGTTTCCGGTGGTTTCCTCCTTTTTGCGCTGGTTTCTTTCCATCTTTGTGGATTTATCCACCTGTCGTCTGAGTAGTTGCTGACTTTTCGATTGGGTCTCTGAGTGGACGCCCAGATTGTTGATGATGAAGTATTTCTGTTACTTGGTTTTCCTTCTACCAGTCTAGCCCCTCCACTGTACGACTGCTGAGGTCCACTCCAGGCCCTGCTTGTCTGGGGTGTACCTATAGCGGCTGCGGAACAGTGAGGGATGCCTGCCAAATGTCAGTCTTCTGGATATAGAGGGGTCAGGAAGCTGTTTGAGGAGACAGTCTGTACTTTATAGGCGCTCAAGTGCTGAGCTGTGAGCTCTGTTGTTCATTCAGGGCTGTTAGGCTGCTAACGTTTAATTCTGCTGCCGCAGAACTCATAAAAAAAACCCTTTTTTTCTCAGATGCTCTGTCTTGGGGGGGTTGGGGCTTTGTTTGTGAGTGTTCGTTGTGCTGTCCTACCCAGCTAGGAGGCAGTCTAGTCACTATTTGCCTGCCGAGGCTCCGCCCTGCTGGTGTGAGGTCCTCCCTGTTCCTGCAGGCTCTGCCCTGCTGCTGCAGTCTCCACCCTGCTGCCACGGGCTACGCCCTGCAGCGGAGTCTCTCTGTTGTAGCGGGTTGCCTCAGCAACGGCAGGCTGAGTCAGCAATGGGCGTGTACCTCAGTAGGGGCGGATTGCCTCGGTAATGGCAGACGCCTCTCCCCAACGGAGCTGCACGGTCCTTGGTTCAGCTGTGCCCTCAGGGAACCTCTGCACCTGGAGGGTTTGGAATCGCCGTTTTGTTTGTCCCACTGCGCTACCCCAAACGCTGTTTTCCTGGAATCTCCTGGACTGGCTCACTGTCCAAGTCCCGTTCAGTCTCAAGTTCAGCCCTCTCAAGTCTCAGATTGCCGGTTCAACAGGGCACCCAGACCAGTGCGCTTTGTGCGCAGTGCTGTGTAACGCCGCTGTGCTACAGCGCCGGCTGCCGGCTGCACCCGCTGCCGGCTGCACCAGCCAAAACCTCTGCCTGGCATCCTGCGTCTCTTTTATACCTGGGAATTTCCCTGTTCTTTGGGCAACAAAGATCAGTCTGGAAATGCGGCCCTGACTCACCCTCTCCGCGCATTCACCGAGAGCTTCAATCCTGGGTTGTTCTCACCACACCATCTTGTGGACTCTCCCCTGATTGGCTTTTTTGAAATAAACTTTTTTTTTTGAAAGAGTTTCACTCTTGTTGCCCAGGCTGGAGTGCAATGGTGTGATCTCAGCTCAGTGCAGCCTCCGCCTCCCAGGTTCAGGCAATTCTTCTGCTTAAGCCTCCCAGGTGGCTGGGACTACATGCACTGGCCACCATGCCCGGCTAATTTTTTGTATTTTTAGTTGAGACAGGGTTTCACCATGTTGGCCAGGCTGGTTTTGAACTCCTGACCTCAGGTGATCCACCCACCTCGGACTCCCAAAGTGCTGGGATTACAGGCATGAGCCACCACACCTGGCCTAAAACAAACTTTTTATTTTAGAATAGTCTTGGATTTACAGAAAAATTGCAAAGGTTGTACAGAGTTCCCATATACTCCACACCCAGTTTCCCCGCCAGTTAACATTTTATACCTATCAATGTTGATCTGTTACTGCCTCAAGTCCTGCTTTATACAGATTTCCTTAGCTCCTCCCCATGTCCTTTTTCTGTCCTGAGATCCCACATCGCAGTTGAGTTGTAATGTCTCCTTAGGTTCTTCTAGACAGTTTCCCAGACATGCCTTGATTTGATGTCCTTGACTGTTTTAAGGAGTACCATTCCCATATTCTGTAGAAAGTGCTTCAGTTGGGGTTCGTCTGATGTTTTTCTCATGGTTAGTCTGGGGTTATAGTTTAGCAAGGAAGACCACAGAGGTAAAGTGCTATTTTTATCACATCACAGGAAGGGCACATACTGTCACCACTGCTTATCCCTGCTGATGTTGACCTTGACTACTTGGCTGAGGTGCGTCAGGTATTTTCAGTGTGGAGAAGCTTTCTTCTCCCCTTGCCATGCCGTGATCTGGGCAGGGAGGTGACTGTGCAGCCCATTTCCATGGCCGCTTTGAGGGAAGCATCTATGGAAACTGTTCAGAATTCTGCATGGGAGATTTGTCACTTCTCTCCCATTCATTTGTTTTATTCAATCATTTATTGATCTCTATATAGACTCGGGGTTATTTTTGTGCTTTGCGGTCTAAACCCTTACCTTGTCCTTTTGCTGCTCAAATTGTTTCAGCTTTGGGGCTATTTTAGTTGGCTTCTTTGATGTACTTCCACCATTGTGTTTTTCCAGCACTTCCTTATTTTCTGACACTGCAAGATGTCCCAGGCTCATTTTGTATATTCCCTGCCCTGGCCTAGAATCTGCCATTTCTCCAAGGAGCCCTGGTTCCTTTTAATGGAGAATAGCATTAAAAACCACCATCTGGGCGCTGACTTACTTTTCTGAGAATCACTCTGGCTGTTGTGTAGATAGCAGGTTAGAGCAGGGCAAGGTGAAAGTGCGACAGTGGAGAGGTTGCTAGAATGTAGGCCAAGCGAGTAACAACCAAAGCTCCTGGACAGGTGCTGGGGAGCAGCTTCTAACTCAGTTCAGCTGAACAACTTGAGCCGACACCCAGTTTTCGTTTCTGTGGGTCAGGCACAGGGGAAGGTGGTAACAGCTACCTTTTCCTGAGTGCTTGGTGCAGGCTGGGCAGTGTTTAGTTTTGTTTGTTACACTGCCTGCCTGTATGACTGGTATATGTATCAGAGAAAGAGAGAGATTGATAGAGAAGCCGCTCTAGTTACCAAGAGTTACCCTTGAAGTCTGGGCCCGTGACAGATCCCACCTGCCTTAGTGGGAGTATAGGTCCTCCCGCCATGGGAGGGCCCAGGTCTGTCACTCAAAGGGGCCAGGCAGAATCAGGGAGTGGCCCTGATGTTGGTTGCTGGTTGTCTCAAAAATCATTGCTCTCAGGGCCACCCTGAGTATCCATACCTGTCCGCTCCACCAGGTTTTCATCATTTCTTAGATTTCCAGGAGGTCCCCAAGGCTGAGGGTTTCTGGATTTGAGGACCTGATGTATTTCCATCACATGCCACATTCTGGACTTCAGAGGTCTGAGGGTGCACTGGGGAGGTGTGCCTTCAGTCTTCCTGCCAGCCAGCCAGGAGGCAGGGTCTGGATACCTGGCCCTGCAACTCAGAGTCTCAGGCTTCCTGTTCCTTGGGCCCTGCTGATGAGAATGGGGCAGGAGGCATGGTGCTGACTTTCTTCCCTTCCTGGGTCTACACACTGCTTGGCTGGCCCTCTCACTGCAGCATCTGTCACTGAGGTGTTAAAATGTTTGGAGCAAGCAGGTCCCAGGCCTTATCTTTGTAATCCCTGTGCAGTCCTGCGAGGTAGGGAGTGGATTCATGCCCATTCAGCATGTGAAGAGCCTGAAGCTGAGAGTATGGTGTTTCCTGCCCAATTCCAGGACACCCTGGCAGAGGCAGGATTCAAAGCCACGTCTCTCCAACTCCCAGCCACAGTGAGTGGTGGTCTGAGTGGTCACATCCACATCTTCCCAGTTCCCCACTCCCCACACCTCTCCTGTCTCTGCCTCAGCCTGGGAGGTTGGTGTCTCCTTGCACACCTCCTCACACCCTCTCTGGGTGCGCAGCATGTCTGGGTACTGGGAGTGCCGTGGGACTGCCGGCTGTTTAAAGTTCTCCGGGGCCAGGAAGGCCTGGAGGATTGTGTGGGGCTAGGGGAGGCTCCTGATGTATGTGGGCAACCCCCTCAGGATCCAGATCCCTGCCTCTACCCGAGACAGTCCTGAGGCCTCCAAGGAACAGGTAGGTCCCCTGCTGTCTGACACATCTAGGACAGGGCCAGAGGTGAGCCTCCTGGCTGGGAGGTCTCTTCATAGCCACCCAAGTGACCAAGCCGAGGGTGAGAGGGGCTCCTCCTGCTGCCTGCACCTGAAGGCTCCCAGTCCTGTGGGGCATCTCCCGGGAGGCAGGGACAAGGCTCCTCAGTGCAGTGACCTCTTTTTCTCCTAGTCCACATTCTTGAGTCTGATGACCTCCACGGCCAGCGAGGCAGCATCCTATGAGTTCACCACTCTGACGTGTATTCCTGGGGTCATCGAAGTAAGTGGGTATGCTGGGCCCAGAAGGAGAAGGGGCGCGTGCTTGTGTTTGCACTTGTGCATGTGCCCACCATGTGTGAGAGTCAGGGTGGGTGTCCCCATGTCAGGACAGGCTCTGGACTGAGCTGCTTTGCCCTCCAGCACTGGCAATTGTGGGGATCCTAGGTGCTGGACCCCAGAGATGCCTCGTGGGGCCTGGAATCGGGAGGTCAGGCCAGCATGTGGCCACTCTGCCTGGTGCCCCTGTGCTGTCCTCCGCAACACCAGTGCAACTCTGGCCACTAATTGCTGCTTGGCTGGATCCTTCTGCCTCCCCATGAAGCTTCACTGCCTTGGGCTGTGTTTGTTTGGGCAGCTGGGTGTGTGGCCTTGAGTTTCCCACGGTGAAGCAATTTATTTGTGAAGCCCTGGTACCCTCAGCAATGAGTGATGTGGGACTGGGAGATCCTGGGCCCTCCCTAGGTGGCTACTCAGCTCACCGGGCTGGGGTGGTGACGAGGCTTGGACTTGGTCACAGGTCGGCACCTGGGTTTCCCTCAGCCCCTGAGCCCTAGGCCCATTACAGACATCCCAGGTCCAGGCAGCACCTTCCCAGTGGAGGCCCAGCCTTGCCTTACCTTTCTTCTCTTCTGCATCCTAGTACAAAGGCGCCAACATCCAGCTCCTGGACCTTCCCGGAATCATTGAAGGCGCAGCCCAAGGTGGGAGGCAGGGCAGGTGTGTGGGAGGCAGGATGGAGCTCTGTTACTGATTGTTGAAATTGGGTGTGGCTGTCATGGAGATCGCCCTGGATCCCTGATTCATTAACCCGCTTTCCAGAAAAGATAGGTTCCAGTTCAAATCCTTGGCACCACACTAGCTTTGTGATCTTGGGCAAGTGATTGGGTACCTCTAAGCCAAGCCTCAGTTTCCTCAGCTCTAGAATGGACATGATAATACTTAATTTATAGCATAGTTTTGAGGATGAAGTGAGGAAATGTTCAGGAAGCATTTAGCCTGGGGCCTGCCACATGATGGGGTGGGGGTAGGACAGCCATTATTATCCTGTTACTCCTTTTATGGTGGTGGTGTTGGATTTCCTTCTGAAATAAGTCTCCGTGAGTAAAACATGTGGATTAAGAAAAATGCCAAGAAAATCATTTAGCCGAGATCCTGCCATTGCACTCCAGCCTGGGTAAAAAGAGCAAAACTCCATCTCAAAAAAAAAAGAAAATCATTTAGCTTGTGCTGGTATGTGGCAGAGGCCATGGTAGGTCTGTAAAGGGCAGGAGTCCAGGGCACCTTGGGCAGGGTAGTGGTCACATGGGTCCAGGTATGTAACTGTATCCCTCCACCCATCCAGGAAAAGGCCGTGGCCGGCAGGTGATTGCTGTGGCACGCACGGCCGATGTCGTCATCATGATGCTGGATGCCACCAAGGGAGAGGTGCAGAGGTCCGCAGGGTGGGGCATGGGGCAGGCTTACATGTCTGGGGAGGGCCAATGTGTCCCTGAGCTCATACCGGGTGTCCTGTGGGTGCTTGGCCCTTTCACACATGAGGGAAGTGGTAGAACTTTTCACAGACTAAACCCAACGCCACCCAGCCCAGGGTGTCTTCTCCTCAAAGCTTGTGTCCAGCCAGCACAGAGGCATCTTGGGGCTGGGGGCCAAGGGGCTTGGCCTGGCTCTGCTTCCTGTTCACAGAGGCACAGGTGCCCCATCACTGCCCAGAACCTGCCAGGAGCCCAGCCCCAAGCACAGAAGCATTGTTCATCCCACGTCCTGGCAGCAGGGCACACCAGGCCTGCCTCCTTAGGACCAGAAAGAGTATCCTCATGTGGTCACCTCGTGGGGGCTCCACCGTTTGCCTGTGTACCCCGACTGTAAACCGCACCAGCCCCCCTGGGACTGTGGCAGGGCTTAGAAGCTGCTCCGGGGCATTGGGAAGGAGTGTACTCCAGGTTGCTGGGGAAGGGTGTGGAGGAGAGAGTCAGTGTCTGGGTGGGGAGTGACATCCTGTGGAACAGGGAGGCCTGGCTCTGTGGACAGCCTGTGAGCACCTATGGGGTGCTCTGCCTAGGTCTCTGCTGGAGAAGGAGCTGGAGTCCGTGGGCATCCGCCTCAACAAGCACAAGCCTAACATCTACTTCAAGGTGAGGCACCTCTCTAGCCTTCGGGCCATGGGTGTGGCAGTTTTGAGAGTTCGTTGGCCAACTGAGGCCATGGGGCCGTTGCTGTGGCCCCTCAGTCAGCAGTTCTCCCTGCCCCTCTCTCCTCCTTTAGCCCAAGAAAGGCGGCGGCATCTCCTTTAACTCGACAGTCACGCTTACGCAATGCTCGGAAAAGCTGGTGCAGCTCATCCTGCATGAATACAATATCCTTCCCTGAAAGACCGGGAGGGAGGGCAGCCACCACTGACAGGGCAGTGGGAGGACTGACCAAGACAGGAGGCCTCGTGGCCCAGGGTGGCAGCAGGTCACCCCCACTGACCCCCCTGTCCATTTGAGCAGCCTCTGGGAAAGCTCCACACTGCCAGGGCTGCAGCCACGCACTTGACAGTGGCTTCTGGGCTCCTCACCAAGTGCTGGGCACTGTGGTAGCCACATGACATCTGGAAGAAAAAGATGTCATGGGAAACAGCCTCTGAGGTCTAGGGGTTCCTAGCTTGGAGAAGCCTCAGGGAGAGCTGGGGAGCAGGTGGTGCGTCTAAAGCAGTGTTGGGGGCCGTTTGGGTTCTGGGGCCCTGGGGGACAGGGCAGGGCCTTGAGCAGAGTCATACCTGGCATATAGAGAACTCTTAGAGTCAGATGTGAGCCCCTCATTCCCAGAGGTGTGTGAGTAGAGGCAGGATGGCCCCCAGAGGGGAGTCCTTCATGGGAGAAGCTGGGTTAGACCAGCTTTTAGATGCTCCTGGCACTAAAACCCAGGCTTCCCCTGAGGGGCTTGGGGGATTCTAGCAGGTACATTTTTCTCCCTGCCTGGCCCTCAAGATTGAAATCCTTTATTGATTGAAACTTTTACATACTGTGCTTCCTATGGGGAAGAAAAAAGAGAGGGCTTCCAAAGCTTTCCAGTCTTGTAAAAAAATCTCACAAGCAGATAACTGCCAAGGTCCCATGCATCTAGCATATTTCCTGCTCCGCTCTTTGGGGCCCTCCGCTGAGGGGGCACAGGGGCAGCTGGTGCACAGATTGCCCTTAATCGGAGCCCCTCAGAGATCTTCAATGCAGAAGTGCTCTTCCGAGAAGACTGCTCCCCAGATGAGTTCATCGATGTGATCGTGGGCAACCGGGTGTACATGCCCTGCCTGTATGTAAGTGCAGAAGGGAGCCCTGGCCTGGCCGCTCAGCCTTTCCACCACGTGCTTTTCCTGAGCTTCTGGAACCTTGTGAGAGAAGCAGAAAGAGTCTGAGGCTCTCCCTTCCCTTCACCTCACCTCAGTGGCTGCTTGCAGCTTGCAGATGTGGAAAGCTTGAAACCAGGGTTCCAGCCCAACCTTCCCCACCCTGAGGCAGTAAGCGGGGGAGGGCATAGGCTCAGCTCGCCGAGGAAGGGCGATGGAGGGCCCTTTCCTGGATCCCTTGCTCCTGTCCTCAGCACTGGCCTCCACCTTTTCAATCTCAGGTTTATAACAAAATCGACCAGATCTCCATGGAAGAGGTGGACTGCCTGGCCCGAAAACCCAACAGTGTGGTCATCAGGTGAGGCTGCTGGCATCCTGCCACTCTGCTGTCCCTGCTCTGGGTTTTGACCCCAGTCGTCAGGCCTCCCAGCCACTTTGGCCGTGGAGGAGGAAAAGCCAGCACAGCCTCCAGCAGCACACAACCCTCACAGAGCCCAGGGCTTCCTGCCCAGGGCAGAGGACTTTGTCCATGAGGTCAAGGAGACACTGCAGGAGGGTCCCCTCATGGCTGCTGGAGGCATTGGCCTGTTCCAGTCGTGAATTGCCATGAGCAGGGTGGGTGATGTCTTGTGGGCTCTGGTTAAGAAAACAAGGATTTCATCAACCAAGGTTGAATGGTTAAGAAACTTCTTATTACTGAACCAAGGCCCCCCGCAAGAAGCCCTGGGTGTCAGCCTACCTCTCCTGGTGCTCTGGAAAGTGTGGCTTCTGTCTGATCACAGCTCAAAGGGGAAAAGGGAACTAACATTCTCAGGCTCTGGTCACCTACTTACTGCCCTCCTTTGCAGGGTGGGTCCCAGGGGTACCGCCCACACCGACTGTTCACTTGCCAGCACTGCCTGGCAGGTTTCTTTCTGGGGCAGACTGATTCAGGTGCTTCCCTTTTCTGGTTTCCTGGCTTGAAGCCAGCGCTCTGCAGATTCACAGTGAAGCTCAGCCGACAGTACGGAGAGCTCAGGAACCAAGAGGCTGGACAATGCAAATGATGGTTGAGGGTCCTGGCCTGAGTACAAGGACCATTTTATGGTTGTTGTAGCCACCACAAAGAGCAGTGTCCGTCCCATAGCACAGCCTCAGCTCCTCTCCTGCTGTGTCCCAGGACTTAGAGGGGCTGCCATCCTCAGGGCCGACAGCTCTACAGCTTTACCTGCTTGTGCGTAGGACGGCTCTACAGAGGTTAGGACACAGCTGAGGGTCACACTGCAAACGATTAAGCCACAGTCCACCCTAGACCTGGTGCCTCCAGAGCCCAGTTCTCTGCTCTTCCTGCAAAATCCCTACTGGACACTCTGGCAATCCCTAGCTCCTCTCTGCAAGGAGTGAGCTCTGGGTCCCAGCCTTTGCCTTTGGTCCCGTCACAGCCCCCGGCCATCTCCCCATGGCAGCCCTTCATCAGACACAAGCTACAACCCTCCACAGAGCATGGTCTTGCCAGCCCCCAGGAGAGATGCTGACCCTGGTTGACTGTGACCATGATTGGTGTCCAGAGGCACTGGCAGCAGAAACGTCAAGCTGTCATCAAGAGTAATGGGCTTGTTTCCCTGTGGGCACCGGCGAGCCAGCTGGCCTTGGTGCCCATGCTGGCCAGTGGAAATTGTCCCCTCTAATAGTGAGAAGTGGAGACCCAGCTTCTGAACTCACAGGGGCCCCTGCCAGACTGGCCGTCTCCCTCTTTGCAGCTGCGGCATGAAGCTGAACTTGGACTACCTACTGGAGATGCTTTGGGAGTACTTGGCCTTGACCTGCATCTACACCAAGAAGAGAGGACGTGAGTTACACTGTGTGTAGCTGAGAAACAGGCTGAGCCTCATCCTCCCTAAAAGGCTGCCAGGCCTGTGGGTGATGCCCAGAGACCCCGGCACCAGCTCTGGCCTGGCTTATTTAGACACATCTCAGCTCTTTTCCCTTCTCAGCACTGGGCCCTGCTGGTTTTGAGGGTGCCCTGGTGGGGCAAGGCTACCTTGGGGTCCTCACTGGCTGCAGCAGTTAGTGCCATCCTGACCTCCCCTCACAGTGACAGGCCCCGCCGCAGGAGCATTAGTGACCTGAATCCACAAGAGGCCTCCCCATGTCTGACCCCCACCCATCCTCCTGGTGGTTGCACACACACACATGCCCTGGGGTCCCAGCTGCTGGATTCGGAGCACTTTGCATCAACCCCGACCTTGGCAGCAAGGAGCGACCTACAGTTTCCCTTACGAGACTCCAACATCCCTTCGGGCCCTGCCCGTTTAGTCTAGTTCCTGGTCTCTGTCAGTGCTGTCACGGCAGATGGGTGACAGGCAGTGTGATCCTGGACTTTGATTTATTTTGTGTTCAAGTCAGGCTTGAAGATGGCTCAGGGATATATGCGGAGGGCATGCTGGTTATCGGGGATGTTAGGCCAAGGCAAGGAGACCGAAAGGGCCTCTGCAGCCAGCTCTTCCCTCGGGCAGAATCATGAGGTGGCAGTGTGGGTCCTTGGGCAGAATCATGAGGCAGCAGTGTGGGTCCTCGTGTGTGGTTGACGCTCTCCCCATCTCGCCCTGCAGAGAGGCCGGACTTCACAGACGCCATCATTCTCCGGAAAGGGGCCTCAGTGGAGCACGTGGTGAGTTGACAAGACCTGCCCTAACAAGGGTTGGGAGCTCTGTATGCCCCTTGGAGCTCTGTTCTGCCTGAGGTGCCCTGGGCCAGGGGTGGGCTCTGCTGGTCTCAATCTCAGATGCTGACACACAGGCTCTGGAGTTGGACAGTCTAGGGCTGCTTCTGCAGCACCCCTTCCTAGCCGTGTGCTGTACCTCCAACCTCTCCTGTGAGGGGGGATGTGCTGCCTGCCTCCTGGGTAGTCAAGAAGACATGTTGGATGAAGTCCAGCATGTAGGGCACTCGGCATGCTGCCTGTAGTGCATAGATGCCAGTAACCCTGCTCCCATGCCATTCAGGCATCAGTCAAGGAGTGGGGAGAGGTGCTAGCTCAACACAGAAGTCAGGACAGAGGTTTCAAGGAGGCGACCTGAGCTGGCTTGTAGAACTAGCGGGTCTGGTAGTGAAGAGTTGCAGTGGGAAGCATCCCAGATAGGGGAGCGGGCATGCATAGGCCCCAGGGGAGGTGCTCTGGGCTCAGGGAGCATGAGGCTGCCTTTCTCTGTCCAGAATTCTGTCACCTGAACATGACCCTGCAGGCACTGGTGGTGGCCAAGTGTTGGGTCACATGGCTATCCTTCTGGGCTGTTGCTTTCCCAGGTGTATTTTCCTCAAGCTGATTTCTTCTTGGGATCTATGTCATGGAAGCAAGGGACACTGCAGGCCTAGCTGTCCCTCTAGCCCCTTATGACAGTGCTGGCTGGGCTTGCAGTCTGGTCTCGTGCATTCATTCTTTCTGTAAGCCCAGCCCCAGGCCTCTGGGTGCCACCCTGGAGGTGTTGAACAAATGAGGCCATGCAAAGTCCCATCTCTCTAAGACCTAGGCTTGAGATCACAGCAGGAGGAGCCAAGGAGACTCACGATTACCCTCCTGAATCCCTTCAGACACTCACAAGTGGCAAGCTGAGTAAAATGTAAGACCCATTTGCAGGCCAGAATCAGCCACCTTCCCATCTCTGTCAGAGAAGTGTACCTGCAGGCCTGATACTGCCTCCGCCCCAGGGACACTGGGCTGAGGCATTTTGTCTCCCAATGGGACCTGGAAGACTTGTGGGAATGTGGGGGGAGGAGCCACATCGCACAATTGCAGAGTCCCTTCCCTGCCGCCCTCCACTGTCCCACCATCAGCGTGGCAACCAGAGGTCTACACTCTCAGGGCAAATGCTAGCTGCTCCTCCAGGGTCTCCTTCCAGTTTCACATGACATCTGGGACCCCTGTGATCGTCATCCCTACCTAGGAGCACTGGAGGGTATACACTGCTCTGGGAGTTGGGGTGACGTGATACGTAGGAGGCTTCAGGCCACGGGTGGGGCCAGGAGGAGTGAGAGACAGTGCAGCTGAGCTTGGGCTGGGGTTAGGTGGAGCCTCACCTCTGTCTCTCTCCTGTCCTCCAGTGCCACCGCATCCACCGGTCACTCGCCAGCCAGTTCAAGTATGCCCTGGTGTGGGTAAGTGTCTGGGTGGGAGGCAGAAAGGGGGCTAGACCCAGCAGAGCCCCCAGGTTAGGCATGGAGCAAGACATTCACATTCTTCTGCATGGTGTTCCTGTCCTTCTTGTGGGGATTGGCATGACTGTGTGTCTGTCCTCCATAGAATGTACGTGCCAACCCAGGCTGGACATGGGCCTTCCACACCCTTTTTCTTTTCTTTTTTCTTTTTTTTTGAGACAGGGTCTGGCTCTGTCTGTCAGGCTGGAGTGCAGTGGCACAATCACGGCTCACTGCAGCCTTGACTTCCTGTGCTCAAGCAATACTCCCACCTCAGCGTCACAAGTAGCTGGGACTATAGGCACACACCAGCATGCTTGGCTAATTTTTCATGGAGATGGCATCTCGCTATCTGGCCCAGGCTGGTCTGGAACTCCTGAGCTCAAGTGATCCTTGAGCTCAAATGATCCTCCCATCTTGGCCTCCAAAAGTGCTGGGATTACAGGCATTAGCCACTGTGCCTGGCCCTCCCCTACTTTTGAGGTCAGCGATGGTCAGACGACTGCAGACGTCCTGCTGCCTGGGGCCCCAATCTTTCGCCAGCATTCACCCCCAGGACACACACCCTGGGGTTATCTTTCTTGGCCTTGCCCTTGGCCAGTCCAGGCTGAGGTGACCCCTCTGCCCCCATTCCTCACCCAGGGCACCAGCACCAAGTACAGTCCGCAGCGGGTGGGCCTTACCCACACCATGGAGCATGAGGACGTCATCCAGATCGTGAAGAAGTAATGGCGCCTGCCAGGCCTCCCGCCCACCTGCCTCATCTTCCTGGGGGCATCAGTCCTACTGGGACACACAAACACCCAACCAGAAAAATACAAATACACACACCCCAGGAAGGGGTCCCTCAAGTCTCTGCTGTTTCCAGAAGTTTCTTCAGTAGGCAGATGAAGAGTGCATTGGAGCAAAGGGGTTCGGCTGGAGGCATTTCCCATAAGACTGAGGCTTCTATTGGGGGTTTTGAGTTTGGAATGCTGGGCCTGGCATCTGTGCCCCCGGCCCCTGAGCTGAGGGAGTAAGCTGCCCACCTGCCTGCCAGCCGGGGCCTAAAGCAGATGGCATGCTCAGTGCCAGGCAGGAAGCTGGGCCTGCCTGGGTCCCTGGAGGCTGTGGCTGCTGTTACAGCATCTCCCTCCCTCAGCTCCTGCCGGCTTCTCTGACACTCGGGGTGGGGGCCCTTCTAGGAAGAAACCCTCTTGGGTCCTCCACTCAGGGCTCTCCAGGATTGGAAGCAGAGGTCAGTGGCTTCAAAGTCCCAGCTGACACCCTCCACATCCTAAGGGGTGTCCTAAAGTGCCTCCCCTTCTCTGACCTTCCCAGGGCAGCCCCTGCCCAGCACAAAACCCCCGGACCCTGGCTCTGCACGCCTGGGCCAGGGACTTTTGAGTTTAGAATCTGTTTTCTAAGTCCCCCGTTCTCCTGGTTCTCCTTTTTGAAATAAAGGATTGAAAACCATTCCTGTCCAGACTGAGAACACTTTGTAACCTTGCTGAACAGTAGCCAGGTTGAGTCAGGTGGGCACAGGTCAGGCATTGAGGGTAGCAGTGGGCCTGGGAGTTGGAGAGGGTGGAGCCTGGATCCCCAGGGCAGCCCCAGGCCATGGGTGGCAAGGAGAATGCAGGGTTCCTCAGCCAGGCACGGGCAGGCTCTGCCCAAGGAGTTGGTCATGGGTGTCAGGCCCAGACTGGCTCCTCCAGAGGGCCCTGGCTGCCAAGGTGGGGAGCATCCCAGGAGGCCCTTGTGACCATCTGGGTGGCAGGGAGGCTCCCCTGTGAGAACAAGGTGGCTGATCATTTCCTGTTGCTTCAGAAGCCAGGAGCAGAGGGGCTGGCAGGGGCTCCATGAGTACCTACTATGTGCCAGGGACAGTGCCAGGCCCCCCACAGTATTCTGCTGTCCCTTGGAAGCTGGTGCAGGTTGCACAGTTTTTTAATGCAGAGCCTTGATGTAAGACCTCTGAGCAGCAGGGAAGGCTTCCTGGAGGAGGTGTGCCTTTTCGGAGGGATGCAGCAGGTTCTGTGAGGCTGTCAGGAGAGGCAGAGAACTCCAGGGGGCCTTAGGCCCAGCTGGAGTGTGGAGCGGGCCCAGGCCCAGCTTCTGGGCTGTTTGTGGCTCTGCTGTCAGCTTCTCAGTCTTTTCCAGAGACAAAACAGGAATAATAGATATCATTAAATATACATGGGGCCCCAGGCGGTTGGCCTGGTGGGCTGGGCCTCCCTTCCCCATAACACCTAGCTGCTCTGCTGCGCAGATTGTGCCCCTGGGCCAGCCAGAGGCCTCCCATGAGGTGGCATGCAGGCTGGGAGCAGGCCATGGGTCCCAGGTAAGGGGACCCTAGCCTGGAGTTTTTGGGGTTGGCCACTAGCTACCCTCCCATCCCAGCCTGCAAGGGCAGCAGCAGAGCTGGTGCCTTGCCCTGAGGCCCTTCGCTGCCTCACTTTGTTAATCTGTGAGGGGTGTGATGCTCACGCAGCCCCCTCCTGGTGATGGTGGGATACCAAGACAGGCAAGGGCTCCTTGGTCTTTCTCCCAACAGCCTTGGCCATGAGGCCCTAAGTGAGGGTTTCTACCTGGGTGGTGGCCATTCCCACTTCCACTTTACAGGCAAGGGCTCTGGCCCTGGGTGAGGTGGGAAAGGCCTTGAGTTCACACGGTGTCAGGCTGACTCTAGGCCTTGGATTAGATCCAGGCCTGTTCTGTCCCCCTGGCTGGCTGACAAAGGGTAGAAAATGAGGCCAGAGGCTGGGGGGGGGGTCCTCAGGCAGTGAGGGCTCAGGTGAGAGGCTCCTGCCACTGGGCTGTATGTTCCTCACTGTGGTTGGACTTGTTCCTGGGCTAGGTCTGTGTGGGGGGGTCAGGCGGGCACTGCAGCACTGTTGTGTCCTGGGCTTTCTGGATCTGTGGGTAGGATGGTTGTACGGTCTACATTTGCATGTGAGAGATCATGTAGCTGTGTATGCCCAGGTCAGTGTGAAGTGGCAGTTCGTGGTGCCCTTAGGGCTGGGGAAGCTCCCTAAGACCCCCTCAAAGGTCCCAGACCCCCCCCCCCACAACCTGGGTGAGCTCCAGGCTTGGGCCTCACCCTGTCAGCCACCTTGTTCTCATCACTCATGCTCCCTGGCAATCACAGGCAGGGGTATGCACCCTCACCCAGGCCATGCCCAGGCAGCAGAGCTGTACTCAGCTCCCAGCTGGCATCCCTGCAGCCTCCCAGGGGTCATCTGCCCGCAGCTTTAGAAGACTCAGGTACCAAGGAGCCAAAGAAATGAATATTCATCTGTCCCATGCCTGTGCATTCGCTCATTCTCCATCTCTCTTCCTCTCCAGCTTAGATTCCCCAGTTTCTCATTTCAGAACCCTCCTTTGGCAAGAAAGCCAAATCGAGAGCCTCTGCTTCCCACTCTGTCCTTCTCCTAGACAGCTCACCCGACCTCCAGCCTCCATCTTGCCAGGCCTGGGTCCGAGCAGCCTTTTTGACTCTCCACTGCACTGTCCCATAGCCATCCAAATGCACCATGTCCCAGACCAAACATGGCGTTCCCACCCCACCTGGCCTCACCTCACAGACACTCCCCACACCCTCCAGCTGCACCAACCCAACCCCAAGTTCACCTGGCTCCCCGCTCCCAGCCCCATCTAGCCCCTCACCAGGGCCAGCCTGTTTAACCTCATCCTGAATGTGTCCACTGGACTCCATCACAGCATGGTCCCAGCCATGCCACTGTCCCCGCTCCACTCTTTTCACATGGCGGCCTGAGCTGCCTTTTCTCCTACTTCCTAAGCCATGTGAGCCAGTGGTTGAGACCGTGGACACTCTGGAGCCAGACTGCCCAGGCTCAACTCCACCTACAAGCTCTCTGGGCCCATGTTCTCTTCTGCAAAGTGGGAAGAATAATCACACCCACTTCAGGAGGTTGTAGTGAGTTGAGTTCTGTGTGGCCTGGCAGTTCTGAACACAGGCCTTGCCGTCACAGGTCCCATTGCTTTCTCACTGTGGGCTCTTGTCTGAGGGATCTAACCTGAGATCAAGCCCTTCATCTATAAAATGTGAAGAACAGTTCCTGTCCTACCTATGTGAGAATCTAGTGTGATACTCCAGAAAAGCATTTAACACCAAGCCTGGCACACAGTAAACATCTGGAAATGTGGAACAGTGACCAAAGTCCCATTTCTCCCATGGCCGATTGGTCTAGTCCCTGCCTGCCACCCTGGCCACCTCTCATTTCACATGCCCTCAATCACTCTGCTTCAGCCATAGACTGTCCCTGAAGCCCCTCTTACTACCTGGCCTTTGCACATGCTGTTCCACTTGCCAGGAATGCTGTTCCCTCTTACATGTGATCAGCTCCCTCTTATCCTTATCTTGGCTCAGGGTTGCCTTGTCAAGAGAATCTCCTGGACCTCCAATGCAGTGTTCGCCCGTCTGGGGTCATGCCCTGACCTTCACAGCTCTTCTTATTGGTGTGACTCTTTGTTTAAAGCCTGCATCCAGGATAGGCATGGTGGTTCATATCTGTAATCCCAGCACTGGTAGGCTGAGGCAGGAGTAGTGCTTGGGGGCAAGGAGTTCAAGACCAGCCTGGGCAACTTAGTGGGACCCTGTCTCTACAAAAACTGGAAACAATAGCCAGGTGTGGTGGCACACACCTGTAATCTCAGCTGCTCGGGCAGCTGAGGTGGGAGGATTGCTTGAGCCTGAGAGCTATGATTATGTTACTGCCCTCCAGCCTAAGCGATGGAACAAGACCCTGTCTCAAAAAACAAAAACAAAAAGCAAAGTCTGTGTCCCATACAACACAGGGAACTTCATGAGAGCAGAGATCAGGTTGGGCTTCACTCCACTCTGCCAACCCTGAGTGCCCTGCACAGTGCTTGGCACATAACACATGCACAACTAATGCACAGATAATAATTAAAGAATCAATAAATGAGAGACTAGTGCCCTGACACCCGCTCTGTGCCTGCACATAGGATAGGGACCTTGAGAGGGAGGCAGGACCTGGAACTTACCAGAGAAGGGGCTTCTAGCCTGAGGTCGAGCCTGGGCCCCAGAGACCAGGAGGGGTCAGGTGGGCAGGACTTGCTACCAGGAGTCACCCAGACTACCTCACTCAGAGCAGACAGGCAGCGGCCTGTAGCAACGATGTTGGCAGTCATAACAGCTGCTTACCCAGGCCAGCCACTGTGCCCGGCTCTCCACCATTTCATGTAATGCCCAGGTCAGCTTTGGTAGGGGAGGTATCTACACTCACAGATGAGGAGACTCCAATGCCAAGGCTGCATGACTTGCTATGGGTCAGATCCAGGCGAGAAATGAGACCTGACCCTGAGCTCTGAGCCGCGGGCCTCCTCATTCCCCGGGCTAGAGCTGGGCTTGCCTCTCTGAGTGGCAGGTCTTCATCTGGACAATGGGGTTTTGCAGGGGAAAGATGCCTGCCTGCAGGTTTGAGGCATGACTTGGGCAAGACCCTAGACAATGGTGGCCTCTCAGTCTTTCTTCTGGACAGAGAGAGAAGGCTCCCTACTTGGGGCAGACAGAAAGTATGGCTCTGGGAGGTGCTCCTGGTTCTGAAGGGCCAGCCCTGCCCCACTTCTCCCCAGCAAGTCTTCTAACCTCTCTGCCTCACTTTTAACAAATGTTACCTGGCTGTGGGGATGGGGTTGGATCTGCGACATCTCAGGCCCTGACATTCTTCCTGAGAGCCTGTCTAAAGTGTTTCCACTCACTGTCTCCAATTCCTTTTCTTTCCATTTTCACATTTACAGTTTTTTGGGGGATGGGGACAGGGTCTCGCTCTGTCTCTCAGGCTGAGTACAGTGGTACAATCTCGGCTCCTGCAACCTCCACCTCCCAGGTTCACGTGATTCTCCTGCCTCAGCCACCACACTGTGCACACCTGTAGCTGGAATTACAGGTGTGCACTACCACACCCAGCTGATTTTTGTATTTTTTAGTAGAGATGGGGTTTCGCCATGTTGGCCAGGCTGATCTTGAGCTCCTAGCTTCAAGTGATCCACCTGCCTCGGCCTCCCAAAGTGCTTGGACTACAGGTGAGAGCCTCCATGCCCAGCCCACATTTATACTTTTAAATGTTACATTTTTGTTTGGTTTTTGACTCAGAAATGCACTCATATGAATCAAAAATCAAACTAATGTAGAAAGATTTACAAGGAGATAACCATTCTCATTAATTTCTTGTGTAGCTTTTGCTGTATTTTTTTTTTAGATGAAGTCTCACTCTGTCACTTGAGCTGGAGTGCAGTGGCATAATCTCAGCTCACTACAACCTCTGCCTCCCGGGTTCAAGCAATTCTTCTGGCTCAGCCTCCTGAGTAGCTGGAACTACAGACACACATCACCGTGCCTGGCTAATTTTTTGTATTTTAGTAGAGACGGGGTTTCACTGCGTTGCCCAGGCTGGTCTCAAACTCCTGAGCTCTGGCAATTTGCCCACTTCAGCCTCCCAAAGTGCTAGGATTACAGGCTTGAGCCTCCACACCTGGCGCTGTATTTCTTTTATTTGTTTGTTCTTTAGGGACACGGTCTCGTTACATTGCCTAAGCTGGTTTCAAACTACTGGGCTCCTCCCACCTCAGCCTCCCAAAGTGCTAAAATTACAGGCATAAGCCACTGCTCCCGGCTGCAGTATTTCTAATATGGAAGTAAAAAGAAATACAAGCTGAGCATGGTGGTACACACCTGTAATCCCAGCACTTTGGGAGGATGAGGTAGGCACATCACTTGATGCCAGGAGTTCTAGACCAGCCTGGCCAACATGGCATAACCCCATCTCTACTAAAAATATAAAAATTAGCTGGGCATGGTGGTGCATGCCTGTAATTCTAGCTACTCAGGAAGCTGAGACAGGAGAATTGCTTGAACCCAGGAGGTGGATGTTGCAGTGAGCTGAGATTGTACCACTGCTCTCTAGCCTGGTTGGCAGAGTGAGACTGTCTTTAAATAAAAATTAAAAAAAAAAAGCAAATACAAGAACACACACTTATATTCTTACCACACAGATGTGCACACACACACACACACACACACACACACCCTACAGAAAGCCCTCAGTAGACACTGTAGACAGCAGCCTGCTTCCTGCACCAGTAGGTCCTGGAGATTGCTCCCTACCAGGACACAGAGACCATCCACATTCCTTGTTATGGTGTTAAGGAGCACCACATTCCATGGTGCTCCTTCCTGGAATGCACCACGGTGTACTGTGGCAATGAGCAGCTCCGTTTGTATGTCATTCCCCATAAGGACATATAGGAGAGATTCCCAGGGGTGCATTACTTGCTTCCTTCCTTCTCTCCCTTCCTTCTTTCCTTTAAAAAAAAAAGCAATATTTAATCTGCACTCCATACAATTAACCCACCAAAGTGTACAATGCTGTGGTTTTAGTGTGTTTACAAGTGGGCCCGCCTTGTGACCAACACAGTCCAGTCTTTCTTTTTTTTTTTTTTGAGACAGAGTTTTTTTGCTCTGTCGCCCAGGCTGGAGTACAACGGCTCCATCTTGGCTCACTGCAACCTCTGCCTCCCGAATTCAAGCGATTCTCCTGTCTGAGCCTCCTGAGTAGCTAGGATTACAGGCATGCACCACCATGCCCAGCTAATTTTTGTAATTTTAGTAGAGATGGGGTTTCACCATGTTGGTCAGGCTGGTCTTGAACTCTTGACCTCGTGTGATCCACCCACCTCAGCCTCTCAAAGTGCTGGGATTACAGGCATGAGCCATCATGCCAGGGCCTGGTCTTGTCTTTCTTGAGCCCTCTTCCATCAGGCGTCTCTTCCCTTGCCCCCACCACTGTACTGGGACCACCCTTGTCACAGTCACCCCTGGAGCTCTAAGGAGCTGAATTCAGTCATCAGCTCTCCATTCTCGATTAACCTGAGCCATGTGCCCATCTGTCACAGCAGACCCGCCCTCCTGTGCAGCCCCCCAGACCCCATTCCCTTCTGGCCCTCCAACCCCCTCCTCTGGCTGGCTTCGTGTTCACTCACTGCCTCCTTGGCTCCTAAGCACTGCATCCCTGTGGCTTATTCCGTGGCCTCTCTTCCCTCTACACACATTCCCTGGTGGCATCCTCCAGAGCTGTGGCTTCAATGCCATCTAGATGCCGATGACTGATATTACCAGTCCTCATGCCTGTGATGGCCCCTTGGCAGTGCCCAGTGCCTATAGCTGACTCCTGGGCCCTACCTCCTCAACTTGCTCTACCTGCAGCCTTCCTCATCCTGACTGATGACCTGACGGCCTCTCCATTCTCCCTGCGGTTCAGTAAGGAAACCTGGGAGCCATTCTGTACCCTCCCCCATCCCATCATCAAATCCTGTCAGCCCTACCTGCCACATGTCCCCAGCATCCTACCACTTCTCCACACCTTCACTGCTGGCAGCCTAGTGCAGAAGGACTTCCATGGAAACTTCCACACTGGCCTCCCTGCCTTCACCCTCACTCCTGCAGCTGCTCCTCCCACAGCAGTAGAGGTTCCTGTCAAGACTGAGGTCTTTTGCTAGGCACAGTAGCTCACGCCTGATAATCCTAGCACTTTGGGATGTCAAGGCAGGTGAATCACCTGAGGTCAGGAGTTCCAGATCCGCCTGGCCAACCTGGCAATACCTCATCTCTACTAATAATACAAAATTAGCTGGGCATGGTGGTGTGCGCTGGTAATCCCAGTTTCTCAGGAAGCTGAGGAAGGAGAACTGCTTAAACCTGGGAGTCAAAGGCCGGGCGCAGTGGCTCAGTGAGGCTGAGGCGGGTGGATCACCTGAGGTCAGGAGTTTGAGACCAGCCTGATCAACATGGTGACACCCTGTCTCTACTGAAAACACAAAAATTAGCTGGGCATGGTGGTGTACACCTGTAGTCCCAGCTACTTGGGAGATTGAGACATGAGAATCTCTTGAACCTGGGAAGCAGAGGTTGCAGTGAGCTAAGATCACACCACTGCACTCCATCCTGGGTGACAGAGCGAGACTCCATCTCAAATAACAAAACAAAACAAAACAAAACAAAACAAAAACACTTCAGGCAACAGAAAAAAAACGTTGGAGGCATAGGTTGCAGTCAGCCAAGATTGCACCACTGTACTCCAGCCTGGGTGACATAGCAAGACTTCATCTCAAATAAACAAAAAAGACTGAGGTCTAATTCCATCCCTTCTCTGCTGAAACCCTCCTCCCATGGCTCCAGCCTCATTGGCCTCCACACCCCTCATTGTGGCCCACAGGGCCTGTACATGTGCCCCGAACTCTGACCTCACCACTCAGTGCACCCTCACCATCCTCCAGCTACCTGGCCTGGCTGCTCCTCCACCTGCTTGGGACTGTGCACTACCCACAGATTCTCTTCATAGCCCCTTGGCCACTAGCCCTTCCCTGACGTCCTGTTTAATGTCGCACCTCCACTTCTTGCTGCCCCTTCCACAGCACTTATGCCCCGTTATGTTACTGATTGTCCGTGTTGATTGGCTCTCCCTCTGCCCACATATGGTAACTCCATGAGGGCAGGGTTTTTCTCCGTTTTGTTCACAGCTGTGTCCCCAGCACTTAGACAGTGCCTGGTATGCAGCACACTTCCCACAGAGGCTTTTGAATGAATGAATGAGTAAATGCTGGCTACAGGACCCTTAGGGAAAGGGGCCAGGCTGACTGAGGAATCCAGGTTGGGGTGGGGGTAGGCAAACACTGCAGAGGCCTTGGTGCCTGTTGGAGGCCCAGCTGGGCTCTGGTTTGTCCAGTGACTTGGTCAGGGCCCTCCGCCTCCAGGCAGGAGCAGGATCTGGGGCCAGATGGACTATGCCACTGGCTCCATCCAGTGTCCTACTCCAAGCCCAGTGATGACCCAGGAGCTCAATTGGCAGGAGGGCTTAGTAAGGAAGGTAGTTCTAGACCTGGCCAGGCCTGGGTTCTACCTTCCCAAGCCAGGTGACCTCGAGCAAGTCCCTTCTCCTTTCTGAGTCCGAGTTTCCTCATCTGGAGACTGGAGGTACTAACAGTTCATATCTCACAGACCTGCTGTGTGAGTCCCATGAGACCACTGTACCACATACCTGGCTGGGGCCTCGCTCTGGAAACTGACTCCAAGAGGAGCTGGGGCAGGTGTTGATATCTCTGGACTTAGAAAGAATGTCTTGGCTGGGCGCAGTGGTTCACACCTGTAATCTCCGCATGTTGGGAGGCCAAAGTCAGTGAATCATCTGAGGTCAGGAGTTCGAGACCAACCAGGCCAACATGGCAAAACCTGTCTCTACTAAAATCACAAAAACTAGCCAAGGGTGGTGGCACAGGCCGGTAATCCCAGCTAAGCTACTTGGGAGACTGAGGCACAAGACTTGCTTGAACCCAAGACGTGGAGGTTGCAGTGAGCTGAAATTGCACCACTGCCCTCCAGCCTGGGCAACAGAGTGAGCTTCTGCCAAGGGAAAGGAGGGAAGGGGAGGGGAGGGGGAAAGAAAGCACATCTCCCCTGTCCTTTTTTTTTCCTCAAGAGGGTAAGAGCCACTGCCCAGGAGCAGAAGGGAGAGTGGGCAGCCCCTCAAACTCCTGCATGCAGGAGGCCCACTTCCTGCATGCATCCCCTAACTTGCCCCAAAAGAGCTCCATTCAATTTCTCTGGTTTCCATAAAGCCCCACTCCCTATTGCTGTGAGACTGCCTACAGCAGGCACCACCAGTCCGTGGCGCAACTCCTCTGAGTGGCTGGGCACTGACAGTCTCTGGGTGAGTTTTGAGGAGGAACAGGAAGAAGAGGAAAGTAAAGAGCCAGAGAAAGTGAGCAGTGGGAAGAGACAGAGGGAAAGGGGAGATCTCACTTGCTGCCCTGTCCCCTATCCACTTCTGCCACTTGTCTGGGAAGGCCTCCTCCATCCATTTCACAGCTGAGCACACTGAGGCTCTGAGACCACTGATCTGAGGGCGTGGACCTGGCAAGTGGCAAAACCAGGGCCAGAACCTTGCTGCTCTGGGGTCTCTTATGCTAAACCTTAAACAACCAAAGATTTAGCTCTGGGACCAAAACACTGAACTGGAGTTCAGCAAGTGGTGAGTCTGATGTCATTTGAGGTCCCTCTTGAGAACAGGGAGGAGGAAGAGGAGGAGAGATGGTTCTGAGGCTTCAGGTCTCAGAGCTGCCACGCCCCACCCCCGATGGCCTGCCGTTTCTCCCACCCCCTACCTCTTTTAGTGCAGGTTCTCAAAAGTGAATTAGATTGGTCACCAACCAGACTTCAGACATGCAGCCTTAGGTCAGGCCATATGAAGCAAACAGCTCTGCCCAGAGAAGGCAGAAACCACATGGCCGCAGCCTACTCAGCCAGGGCAGAAAGTAAGGGGAGAGGACAGGGGTAAGTAGGGACCCCAGACAGGTGCCAGCAGGAGGCATCTCCAGTTACCCAGTAGCTCCATCAGGTCTTGCTCCTTTTTGCTGAAGGAGATGAGTATAGCTTATTACTCCCATTCTTCAGAGGGAACTGAGCACCAAAGAGGACAAAGGGCTTTCCTTGGCCCACACAGCCAGTTAGTGACAGAGTCTAGAGTCAGAGCCAGGCCTGACTCACCCTCCATTTCTGCCCCTCTACACCCCTTCCCCACACACACACAGAAGTGGAGTTCCACTGAAACATCCTTCCTTGCTGTGCCTTCTGAGCCAGCGGCCCGGCTCTGCTGCTCATGTATTATTCAGCTCCTGAGACCCAGGCAGCTCCCATTACACTGACCAAAGCCCAGCACCTGCTCTGCCCATTCTCCTCCTCCCTTTCCCAGGAACTAGAGGGTCCAAGGTTCTCCAAGATGACTTGGTGGGCTTTGACCATCCCACTCTACGCCCCACTTGTGGCCCAGTTGCAGGTGTGCTGGTGATTTAGGACAGGTGGCATCCCATCTCTGTGGCTCAATGTCTTCCTCTATGAAGCCGAAGTGACCCAAAGGCTCTCTTCAGGGGATTGAGCCAGCTGTGGTCCAGGGAGGGCCTGACCAGGACCAGCACTGATGTTCCCATGATGACTACAAGGCCAGAATGTCCTGCCCAGCACAGGCCTCACAATCAGGCTTCCCCATCCCGGTAAACAACACCCACACACTTACCGCCACTGCTCTAGGGTGAAACCCAAGGCGGCTCTAGAGGAGATGAATTATGGATCCGCCCTCCCGGAATCCTGGCCCAGCCCTCCCCATGCCACCCTGGGCCAGTCCGGTCTGCTTCCAGCCTGAGGAGGCCGCGTGTCCAGCTGCAGGCAGGAGACAGAACAGGTCCCCGGGTCTCCAAGTCCCTGAGCCCGTGACACTGGCCCCAGGCCCGGCAGGGAGCAGGCCAGGCAGCCACCATGGTGGAGGAAGATGAGAAGAAAGTCAAGAAATGGAAGAGGGCGCCAGAGCCTGAGAAGCCCACACTGAGCCTGAAGGGGATGTTGCAGCTGTTCATGGGCTTCTGCGACCGCACACCCAAGATCTCCAAGAAGGACTAGTTCCGCAGCGTCTTGGCCTTTTTCGGAACCCCACACCGGCTCCCAGAAGATCAAGCGCAAGAAGAAGGCCCGCACCGTGCTCAAGTCCACGTCAAAACTCATGACGCAGATGCGCATGGGCAAGAAGAAGCGGGCAATGAAGGGCAAGAAGCTGTCCTTTATGGTGATCTGCTTCCCCGGCCGCCGTGGCTACGGCCGCCTCCAGCCACGCGCCCGGTCACTCAGCAAGGCATCCACCGCCATCAACTGCTCACCAAGAAGTTCCTCCTCAAGAAGGCCGAGGAGTTGGGCAGCGAGCAGGCCACGGTGGATGCCTGGCTGCAGTGCTTGGGCTCCTGCGTGGGCTCCCGAAGCTGCCCTTCCCGTTGGGTGCCGAGATCCTGCGGCCCGGGGTCTGACTCCGGAGGTTCCCCTGCAGCCGCAGCATCTATGCGTCGGGCGAGCCCCTGGGCTTCCTGCCCTTCGAAGACGAGGCTCCATTCCATCACTCTGGTTCCTGCAAGTCGCTGTTTGGGCTTGAGGGCTTCCAGGACCTGGGCGAGTATTATGACTACCTCTGTGATGACAGGACTGCTATGACCGGCAGTCGCTCCACCGCTACGAGGAGCAGGAGCCCTATGTGGCGGGCCTTGGCCCCTACAGACTGACCCGGCCACCCTAAGGTGACCACTACTATGGATACCCGCCCGAGGACCCCTATGACTACTGCCACTCGGGCTATTAACAGTGGCTCCTTTGATCCGGAGCACACCTACACCTATGGCTACAGCTACGTCTACGACGTTACGAACCCCCATATGCGCCCCCATCAGATACTGTCTCCTTACAGCTACCACGATGAGTACGAGGGCGAGGCGCACCCACACGGCTACTACCTGGATCCCTATGCGCCTTACGCACCCTACTCGCCCTATGACCTCCCGTACCACACTCGCTACGACGTACCCTACTTTGATCCCTACGGGGTCCCCTACACGGTCCCCTATGCCGAAGGTGTCTATGGAGGTGGGGACGAGGCCATCTACCCCCCTGAGGTGCCCTATTTTTACCCGGAGGAGTCGGCCTCGGCCCTTGTGTACCCCTGGGTACCACCGCCCATCCCGTCGCCCCACAACCCTTATGCCCACCCCATGGATGACATCGCCGAGCTGGAGGAGCCCGAGGACGCGGGTGGGGAGCGTCAGGGCACCTCCTTCCGCCTGCCCAGCGCTACCTTCTTCGAGCAGCAAGGCATGGACAAGCCCGCCAGGTCCAAGCTGTCCCTCATCCGCAAGTTCCGCCTCTTCCCACGGCCCCAGGTGAAGCTGTTTGGGAAGGAGAAGCTGGAGGTGCCCCTGCCACCCTCTCTGGATATTCCGCTGCCATTGGGAAATGCAGACGAAGAGGAGGATGAGGAAGAGCTGCCCTAGTGCCCACCGTGCCCTATGGCCACCCTTTCCAGGGCTTCCTCACGCCGCGCCAGCGCAACCTCCAGCGCGCGCTGTCGGCCTTCGGCGCCCACCGAGGTCTGGGCTTTGGCCCTGAGTTTGGCTGCCCCGCGCTTCGGCCCGCCACCTCGCTGGCGCGGTTCCTCAAGAAGACGCTGTCGGGGAAGAAGCCTATCCCATGAGTTGGGCAGCCGGAAGGCCCGGGCGGGCGGACCCACGGTCAGGGAGGCGGCCTACAAACGCTTCGGCTACAAGCTAGCTGGCATGGACCCCGAGCGGCCCAGCACACCTATGGTGCTGAGGAGAGCCCAGCCGCGCGCTCACAGCGGCAACGACACGCGCTGCCCTCCCGTCACCGCGCCCGCGCCCTCGTCCAGGACCCTCTTTCACTGGAGCCGGCTCCTCGCCCCGCGCGCGCCCCCGCGGCCCCCCACTGCCGGGTCCCCGCCCGCGCCGCCCCTCTCCCGGGCGCTCTCGGGCCTGCCCCGGCCGGCCTCGTCCTACTGCTCCCTCCGCCGCCACCCGCCGCCCTGGGCCGCCCCAGCGCTTGTGCCCCCTGCGCCGCAGGCCAGCTGGTGGCCGTTCCTGGAGCCCCCTGCCGTGAGCCCGGAGGTGCCCCCCGACCTACTGGCCTTCCCCGGGCCCCGACCTTCGTTCCGGGGCTCCCACCGGCAAGGGGCGGCCTTCCGCTTCCCGGTGGCCTCCACACGGGCGTCGCGGAGGCGGGCCTGGTCCCCGCTGGCCTCGCCCCAGCCCTCGCTGAGGAGCCTGCCGGGCCCCAGCTACCGCTCGCCCTTGGTGCCTCTGTCGCCTCAACTGTCCATGCGCGCGGGTCCCTACCAGCCGCCCTTCCCGCCCTCGGCCCGCCGGCCCCACTTGCTGCAGGAGCCCCCAGCCTCACACCGAATTTCCGGGCGCCTGGGCCCACCAGGCTCGCCCAGGTCGCCGTCACCACCCCTGGTGCTAGGCCACAGCTAGCGGCGCCGCTCCCTCAACCTGCCCTCCGGCCTCCCGTACACATGGCTGTGCCTCAGCGAGCCACCCACTCCAGCTGTGAATCCGAGAGTGCGCCCGCCCTTCCACCAACCGCCTGGGGCCGGGGCCTGGCGGGCGCCCCTGGAGCAGCGGGAGAGCCCGGGAAAACCCGAGGACTCAGAGATGCCCTGGACCGTGCCTCCGCTGGCCCCCAGCTCGGACGTGGACATGCCTAGCACCCAACGCCCACCATCCCCCTTGCCAGGAGGTGCAGGCAGCCGCGAGGCTTTTCCAGACCAGGCCCTGTGCTGGAAACCCCTTTCTCCAGCATGTGAGCCCTGTGCCGTCCCCCACTCTCTAGGCTGAAGGACTCACGTGCTGATATGACCAGCGTCTTCCTGGGAAGACACCAGGGCCTGGACAGTTCAACAAGTCGGCTGGCCCAAGCCCTGAGAAGCCTGAAGAAGAGACCACCCTGGGGGACCCCCAGCTGACAGCAGAGACCAAGCCTCCAACCCCAACACCTCCCAAGGATGTCAGACCTCCCAAGGAAGTCCTCCCAAAGCAAAAGATAATAAGGCCCAGCCTCTCATACCCACTGGCTGTGACCAGACCAGGGCCACACAGCCATCATGGCACTGCTGGGGGACACTGCCCCAAGCCCCAAGCCCCTTGGTGCCCACCAGGGCCCCAGAGCCCCTGCCCAAGGGGGACGAGCACCACCAGGCAGGCCCTGGGCTTTTAGCCGTGGTCATGCCTCGAGTGCAGAAGCTGAGCTCTTTCCAGCGAGTTGGGCCTGCAACCCTGAAGCCTCAAGTCCAGCCAGCCCAGGACCCCAAGCTGAGAGCCTGGAGTCTTCGCTTGTCCTGCCTCTGGCTGTGGGCAGAGGCCCATGGACCCTGGCCACTGCTACCCCTAGTCCTGCCACCTGGGCCCTGGAGCCACCTGCTTGTCCTTTAGCAGGTCCTGGGAGGAGGTTGGCCCCCCAAGCTGGTAGAACAAGGTATGGGGGCACAGATTACAGGGAGGGTTTGTGGGTTCTGGCCTAGGAAACAGGGAAAGAGAAACAGCCTGAGGAGCTTGTGCAGCAACTTTGGAGAACTGTTGCCTGCAGGGGCCTCAGTCTCTGGGTCTAGAAGTTGGGGAGAACAGCCTGGGCCTCCCAAAACTCTGCAGAATTGAAGAAGGGGATGCCCAGCACAGGCAGGCACAGGACAGAGACATGGGAAACTGCTTCCAAGTCACTCTGGGGAAGGATCTTTGTTCATCTGCAGGTCCTGGGCAGCCCTGCCCTGATCCAATCTGGATGACAAGTGTGGCCCCTAAATTCCCCTCAGAGATTTTGGCCAAGCCAGATGTGAAACTGCAGGATGCCCATCCTGTCCCACTGCACACCCAGGTCTGTGCTATTCCTCCTGCCTCCTACTGACCCTCCCCCAAATTAGAACCTCCTCTTTCCTCAGGGTTTTTACTGCCCTTTGAAGTCTCCTGGGCTGCAGGATTCTGGAATCAGTCAGGGTGAGGGGCTCAGGGTCCAACCTTCCAGTCTCCTCATTGCCAGAGAGAAAACTGAGCCAGGAGTTCTTCTGGAACCCCATGTCAGGTGCAGGGCAGGCAGCCCCCTCTGAGGGGTGCGCACGTCTGGCTGCCACACTCAAGGCGGAACTCGAGCCTTATGCTGGGTGGCCCTTGATGGAGGTGCATGGTCACCGGAGCCTCTCCCGGGACACAGGGGGTTGGGCGGGGCAAGCAGGGGCAGCGGGTGCTTCTCAGCCTCTGCAGACGGTTCCTGGTGGAAGGGTCAGCCAGCAGGACTCAACAATGGCAACTGGGGCAGCATGGCTGCTGCAGGGGCCCTGGCCCCGGCGGCGGGTACCCCAAGCCATGTGGGCTGCAGCATTGCAGGAGCGGGGCACAGGGATCCTAGGGGTGAGGGGCAAGGATGCCTGGGCCCTCCTCACCCTGGAATACGTGAGTGGCTGACTTATTCAGGGTCTGCGGCTGCTGGCGAGACGTGGGCAGATGGGTGGGCCGGAGACCAGGGCCGAAAGGGTGATTGATACTCGCTGTGCCCTACTTAGCAGCCCAGCGATAGGCATGCAGGGCTCTCTCCTGGTGTCCTCTTTCCTCGCCTGCTCAGGGGGCAGCTGGGATTGGAAAGGTGAGGGTGCACACGTGTGTGCTTGCAGATCCTGCGCAGGCCTGTGTGCCCGAGTGTGTGTGTGAGTGTGTACCACAGCCAAATGATGAAAGCAAGTGTATGAGATGTGAGCAGATGTGGCATCCTGGGGGGTCAGGGTTGTTTGCCCACCCTCTGCCAATGTGCACAGACCTGTGCTCACAGAGGAGACCCCGCAGCCCAAAGGTGGCGTCAGGACTTCCATTCTCCAGACCTCCAGGGCGGGGGGGACCCAGCTGTCCACCCAGATGTATGTGCCAAGTGGACAGGTAGAGCATGTGCCTGCACACCTTGTGCCCCCGGATGGGCCCCAAAGGCCTGCATGCATGCCCACAGGTCTACAAGAACACCTGTGTGTCTGGGAGTTGTAGGAGCTAGAAATGCCATTGAGTGTGAGTCCATATGCAGGCGTCCGCACATTTTCCCCCGAATGAGCATGGGGGGTGTGGTGCTGAGACAGTCTCCATCTCCAGCCAGAGCAACTCCTCCTACACCTGCCTCTCACCTCCCAGGACATTTCAGAGCCTCAGTCATGAAGTGTCACAAAGACTAAACATGGTGTGCTTTGTGAGTTAGATGGACTTTGGTTCAAATCCCAGCCCCACCACTCACTCACCAGCTGGTGGACCTTGGAGAAATCGCTGTGCTTCTCTGCACCTCAGTTTCTCATCCACAAGATGGGAGTGGGGTGGCTGCCGTGAGGATGCTGGCACATTGGAGGTGCTCAAAACATGAGGGTGTGTAGGTCAGCATCATTATCCAATCACGGTGACTATGTGTGTTTCCCAACCCCCCAGTGGAGTGTCATACCTGTTGATTATGATACCCATTGGACAGATGAAGAAACAGGCACAGAAAGGTGAAGTAATTTGCCTAAGGTCTCCTGGCTGGTTGGTGTCAGAAACAGGACTTGAACTCAGGCCTATCTGATCACGGCACTGCACTGAGTGGGAGAGGGAGACCCATGCCGGAGCCAGCCCCGGGGGCACTGACAGTTTCTCTCTGTGCCCTTCCAGTGACCTCCAGGAAACCACTGTGCTGTCCAACCTCAAGATTAGATTTGAAAAGAGCCTCATCTACTTAAGGCCTGGGGCTCCCCTGCCCTGGGCCTAGGTCAGGAAGGCAGCTGCGTCCTGGGGCCGGATGGGATGCACAGATTTCTCTTTGGGCCCTAGCCCCTGGGGCCTCTGGTTTGAACTCTTGAGTTTTGTCAATTCAGCATAGAATGTCAGAGCCTGGAACTAAAATATGAAGTCTTAAAACACAGTCTTAGAATGGTGGATGCCAGAGGCAGAAAGCTGGAGACAGGGAATCCGGAAATATGTGACAGCTCTACCACCTGGGACCTGACAGAGAGAACTTCCAGAGTCCTAGAATCCATAGACCTAGATTCCAGAGTGGGGACAGCCAGAAGGGTGGAAGGGAGCCTCTGACCTGAGAATGACGGAACAGAGGCCCACAGCCACAGTGTGGAAGACAGGGACACTCGGAAGGGCTCTGGCCACAGAAAGATCCCCTCAGCCCCCCAACTGCCCACTCCAGGTAGTGGAGTTTTGCCCTCAACAGGAGGCAAAAGTTCCTGGAGCCTGGACCCAACTATGAACAAATGAAGTAGGCAGGAGCCCACTGAGGATCATGGCTGTGGGGCTTTGCTCATCCCAGACTCCTCCCAGCTCAGCCTGGTGCAGTGCCTGAGATTCCACTGTTAGAGCACATAGCCCAGCAAGCTGGTAAAGGGCTCTAGATGGTAATCCCAAGTCCAGGTAGCCAGATATCTGTCTGGATGGAAACAGGGAGCCAGGCTTCCAGTGTAGGGAAGGGAGGGACACAGAGGGCTGTGAGGAGCCATGGCGCTGAGGCCACCGTCTGCCCAGCAGACATACATCAGGAGCATCCTAGTGTCAGTGAACCCAAACCAAATATTCAGAATCTACGGGCTGGAGCAGGTGCAGCAGTACAATGGGCGGGCCCTGGGAGAGAATCCCCTGTAAGTGTCTGGGGGAGACCTGCCCTGGGGTCTCTTGGGCCCCTCTTTCCCCTACTCTGGGAGCCTGCATCTTGGCTGCATCTCAGCCATGAGTCAGAGATAATGGGGAAAGACAGCCCACCTACTCAACCTGACAGTCCCCAGGTGGGGCCACAGCCACAGGTTGGAGGCCACTGTGGTTCAGACCAGGATGGGGGTGGGAGCAGTCCCCCAACAGGGTGAGGGGTGGGCAGGATTGGCTATTTGGCTGGTTACCGATGCTCCCCGCCCAATCCCTGGGAGGTTTGGGAGCTTAGAGGCAGGGGCTGGCTATAATAACCTGTCTCCCAGGCACCTCTTTGTGATTGCAAATCTCACCTTTGCCAAAATGCTCTATGCCAAACAGAACCAGTGCATAATCATCAGGTGAGCGGGCTGTCTTAACGTGGGGGATAAATGCGGGACTTCAGGTAACAGGCCTGAATCTGGCCAGAACTGCTGTGGGACCTTGGAAGATTGCTTGGCACCTCTGGGTTGGCCCACCACACACATCTTCCTGCTTCATGGTGAGGGTTGGGGTGTCCCAGAAGAAGCAGTGAAAGGTTAGAGCTCACTCTGCCCCTTTGCTTGGTCAGTGGAGAGAGCGGCTCTGGGAAAACTGAGGCAACCAAGCTGATTCTGCACTATCTGGCAGCCATGAACCAGAAACGGGATGTCATGCAGCAGGTGAGTCCACCTGTCTCCCCAGGACCCTAGGCTGAGAACCCTTTGATAAGCACACCTCGTGTGCTCCCCAAGAGGCAAGGCTCTTTGGACCACTAGGAATATGGGGAGGCTGAGTTCCAGAAGGGGGCCTTGCCCAGGACTGTTCTTTCTGCCACGTGTCCCAGGGGTGTGCCTGAGGGGTGGGAGTTTCTGCCTGCCTGTGTTTCTGTGGCAGCTCCTGTTTCCAGCCCTCTGGGGCCACTTCAGAGGGAAGATCACATAGGGAAGGGGAGTCATCCCATCTCTCCCACCTGGCCTCACCTTCCTGGTCATGGCTCTCGGGCCGCCATAGTCTCACACTCAGAAGCTATGCAGCCCCCTAGGAGTGAAGAGGCAGGGCAGGCCTGTGTGTGGATTAGGGGTGGGGTGGGGAAGGCAGTAGATGCCAGGCCAGGGTCTGCAGGATTGGAGCTTTGCTGAAAAGGATGGTGCTAAGCCCTCTGAGCCTGAGAATGGTAGAATCCCATCCATTCCCTCAGTAAAGATTTACTGAGGACTTACTGTGTGCCACGCCAAGGCTAGGCATTTGGGAGGGGTAGCAGCAACTCAGGCAAATGTTCAGACCCTCGTGGGAACTTCATTCTAGCGATGGAAGTAGAACGAAAAATACATATACACTTACATAAGTAAATTATGTGTAGGTGAAAGGGTTGGTGGTGAGCTGTGAAGGAAAAAAGTGGAGAGAAAGGTGGGGAGTATGGGAGCCACGGTGGCTCCGGCCAGTTGTCTTGGCACTTGAGGAGGAGAGGCTATGAGTTCAAGGCCAACCTGAGCAACATAACAAGCTCTCATTAATAAGAAAGGTGGGGAGTGTTGGGAGTCATAGTCATAAGTGTGGTGGTCAGGGTAGGCTGTACTAAAAGGCAAGGGAGTGGGCTCTGGGAATGTCTAGGGGAACAATGAAGAGGCAGAGGGAGGAGCGCCTGCAAAGGCCCTGAGGTGCAAGCAGGTTGAGTCCAGGTGCAGGTGCAAGCAGGTCAAAGCCAGAAGACAGACTGGGGTGTGAGAGAGAACTGTCGGAGGCGACCCCAGACATTCAGCCTGAGCCACAGGCAGCACAGAGGCAGGCTGGTCAGTGGAGAAGAGGAGCAGGTTTGTTGAGAAGAGGTGTCTGCTAGGCATCTGCACAGAGATGGCAGGGAGGTGATGGATGCACCACCAGTCTGGAGCTCAGGAGAAGGTGGGGCTGGCCTGCCAGCTCAGACTCTAGGACCACAGACTCAGACTTCCCTGACCCTGGGGTCCACAAAAGTTTGCACATGGCCACAATGTCCCAGCCAGTGGCCAGCCCAGCAAGATGATCCTGGGGGCATTGGTGGGGGCTGCGCAGGCTTTGGGGTCAGGTTCTAGCCTGGCCTGGCCCCCTCTGATGCCTGTCTTGGCCTGCCAGCCTCTTCCATCCGAGCCCAGGCCTCCTGATGACCAATCAGATCATCCCTTGCTCCAAGCAGAGTTTTCAAAGCCTTTCAGGTCAGGCATTTGAAACGAGTGGTTAGGTAGGCAGGGAAAGAAATGAGTGTGCCCTGTGCACCTCCTGTGGCCAGGCACAGTGCTGGGTTCCTTCAGTTATTGTCACACCAGAGTTTAACGGCAACCCTGGGAGGTAGGTACATGTGCATCCATTTATAGATGGAGCACTGAGGCCTAAGAAGGGAGGAGTGAGGTGGTGCAGGAGCTGCGATTTGCAGTCCATGGCAGTGAGCGTCAGGGAGGATGGATGGAGCTGTGGACGTGGATGAGTCTGGGCGTTCTGTGTGCCAGGCATATGCCTGCCAGCTGTGATGACCATGGGGCTCCTTTCCTAGACATGGCTCTCCCTTGCTCAGATAATCAAACAGTCCAGTTCTAGGGTCAGTTTTTGGCATGGCTGGATCCAGAATCTTAATGTCTCCTAATCTACCCTCCCCCATATATGGGCATCATCCTCCCCCTGTCTTCCATTGGTTTGCAAGATGATCAACCCTCCCAACATTTCAGAAAAAGGCTCAGCGCTCCATGTCACTGGGCAAGTTTTGGTCATATGTCCTCACTGGAACCAATCCTGGAGCTTGGGGAATGCTCTGCCCTGACTGGCAGAGGCCTGGGCCACAGGTTCCACCCCTCTGATGTTCACCAACTCTATCTGCTGGCTTTATGCCCTGCTGTATGCTGGGCATCAGGAACAGAGAAGCAGCCAACCTATCCTCCAGGACTTCCCAGACTAAGGGATATTACACAGTAAAGCCCAGGCAGACCTTGACTCACTGAGAACTCACAGCCAGCCTCCATCCCTCTCTGGACCCCAGTGTGCCCTTTATACAATGGGTGCAGTATTTCCTGGACTAAATTGGATGGTGCCTGTGAACAGAGAGAACTGGTTCCATCCCCAAAATTACAGGTATTGTTTCTGTGGTGACTGGACCTCCTTTGCTTCCTCCCTAAAAGATTCTCCTGAGGCAGTGACTCAGCTGAAGAAAGAACCATGTATACACTAGGCCCATGCTCATCACTCGAGTGGATGCTGGAGTCCCTGGGCATGTCATTTCACCTCTCTAAGCTTCAGTTTCCTAATATGCAAAACCAGGGTGATATTAGTACCTACCTCATGGGATTGTTAACAATGGCATCATCAGGGCAATGTGTCTCACATACAGTAGGTGCTTAAACAGGAGGGAGCTTGTGATCAGCCATGGTTGCCCCTGGGCAGCTCTGCCCATGGGATGCTCTTCCTTTTTCCATCCCTTTAGCAGATATTTTTAAAGGGCCTACTAAGTGCCAGGTTTGTGTAGACGCTGGGAACTCAGAGATGTGCAAATAGTTGATCTGTGCCTGTGGGATTTGACATTCTAGTGGAGAGACAGACAATACCCAAGAAAATAGAGTTTGCCAATGGGGCTGAGGGCTGCCAGGGAAAGAATTCTGTGGTCTTCCTGTGAGAGGTGAGGTGGGAGGCCATACAGGTACGTGGGAGCTGTGGCTTCCAAGCAGAGGCAACAGGAGATGCAAGTGCCCAGAGGCAGGAGTGGGCCTGGGTGTCAGGGAACAGTGGGGAAGGTCAGGGAGGAGATTCAGGGGATCCTGCTGCTGGTGGCCATGGGAGTGGGGACAAGAGGACATCCCCAGAGCCTTTTGGAAGGCAGAACCAGCATATTTTTATACCTTGGAGACCCCATGGCAGTCCTGAAGCTCAGACTCCTGGGATCTCGGAGCCTCACAGGTTTTTGCCAGTCCCTCCCTGGCTGAGGGATCTGGTCTCCTGGAGAGAGAGGTGGTCAGTCCTGCTAGTGATGTATTCTGTTCTTGTCTCTCTCTTTCTCCTCCCTCCTGGGTGCTCTTGAAGATAAAGGTACTCAGAGAGAGAGAGAGAGAGAGAGAGAGAGAGAGAGAGAGAGTGTGTGTGTGTGTGTGTGTGTGTCCAGGAAAATGCATGTGGATGTGCCTGCTCCTGTGTGGGTGGAGGGACAGGCAGAAAGGGACATCCAAAGGCCTGTCCTGGGTGGGGCTAGGGCTTGTGGTCAGGGGCTGCCGTGGGGGCCATGGAGGCTGGAAGGCTGGGAGAAGAGAAGCACTGGGCTTGCTGTGTGGGAGTTGGGCAGCATGGGGTGGGGGCCACTTGGGGGCACTGGAGAGACCACAGGATTCTCTAGAGAGCCCACCTCTGGTCACCCCTCATAAAGGGAGGTTCTTGGGAAGGCTTGTGTCTGGGTATCCCCAGCTGTGCCCCCCCCAAGCCCCCAGAACAGAGCTTAGCCCCTCAATCCCCACATATCCTTCTAGAGTCCAGATCCTGGAGGCAATATCCCTCTTGGAGTCCTTCGGTAATGCCAAAACCGTCAGGAACGACAACTCCAGCCGCTTCGGGAAGTTCCTAGAGATCTTTCTGGAAGGGTAAGTGGGGACAGTGGAGGGCCTCCCAAAGGCCTTGCAGTGCCTTCTATGTCCCACCAAGCCCCTGTGAATCAACACCAGCCCTCCTTCCCCTGCTGAGAGCTGACTGTGCACCCCACACCAGGAGTGTGATCTCTGGTGCCATAACCTCCCAGTACCTGCTTGAGAAATCCAGCATCGTGTTTCAGGCTCTCCCAGGCTTGTGCATTGGGCAGGGTGCGGGTGGGAGGCACAGATACTCAGAGCCTGGCCCCTGATGGGGCTGGATAGATGTCAAATGAATGACTGAATACATGTATACATGTGAGCCTGCGACCTCCCCTCCCCAGCCCTCCTCTGGCCACGGTGGCTCCTCCCTGCCCCATAGCACACAGGCATGCTCCTGCCAGGGCCTTTGCACCGTCTGTTCCTTCTCTCAGTAGCACTTACTTATCCCTCAGGCGTCTGCTTGGCTAAACCCATTACCTCCTCCAAGTCTCCCCTACAATTCACCCCGCAGGAAGGTCCCCATTTAAAAACACAGCCCCTCTCCATCCCATCTGAACCCCACCCTGTCCACTGCCTGATTTTTCTCCAGTGTAGTTTCCCCCATCTAATATATTTTATGTTTTAACCAGTGATTTGCTGAGTGTCTGTCTCCCTAGCTAGCAGGTGAACTCCATGAGATCAGGGGCTTCTCTGCCTTGTCCCCCATGTCCCAAGGGCCTGGACATGGCCTGGTGCACGGGAAGTGCTCAGCCATCAGGAAGCTCTGTGTGTGCACATGTGGGCTATGGACATACATGCATGTGCACACACATGTAGGTGTGTGTGGCTGGTACCCACAAGAGAAGACGGCCCCCTTTTCTCTTCTTTCTCCTAAGCAAATGAAATCCTGAAAACCAGAACCCTCTCAACCTTCAATCATACCAGGACACCTCTGCTTCTGCCTTCACCCCAGCTGACACCAGGCTGGGAGCCCCACTCATCACAGAGGCACGTGTTCTCATCTGCGGTCCCTTGTGTGATGTGCATTTATGGGCTTGGACCTGTGTGTGTGCCTGGGGATCACCTAGGTAAGTGGCTCCCTTCTCTGTGCCCACTACCCACTCTACAGGCCAAAAACGAGAGGAATTACCCCATCTTCTATGAGTTGCTGGCCGGGTTGCCTCCCCAGCCCCGGCAGGCCTTCAGCCTGCAGGAGGCCGAGACCTACTACTATCTGAACCAGGTGAGTGCCAGCAGGCATCTGAAGGCCCCCAGCCCTGGTACTCCCACCCCGACACCCCTGGGTGGGCCGAGGGAGCCCAGTTGTGAGTGATGGAATGTGAAGGTGATGGAGATTTGGGGAGGGTGAGTTTGGATTTAAGACATCTCATCACAGTAACGGGGACCAGGAATTTTCTGGGTCCAAAGCAGAAGCAGGAAAGGCCTACCTGACTTCATTTCTCTGGAACCTGGATCAGAACCAACCAGCCTAGAGTGACTACACTTCCCCTCGCTGTGCCTCAGTTTCCTCATCTGTGAAATGGGGCCAACATAGTACCACTTTGCAGGGATGTAGTGAGGCTTAGATGAGGAAATGCAGGTAAAGAGCTTAGCACAGGGCCTGGTGTGCAGGACATGCTCAGTAAACACTGACTATTCTTTTCATTATTATCACTGGGCAGCTGCAAAGATCAGCAAGTGACAACCCCTGCCACACATTGCACTTAGAATCCATGAATCCCATCCTCAGCCCTGCTCAGAGCCTCTGTGCCCATGAGAGTGGAATGAGAGCTTGAGTGACCAGCTCAAGCCACACTGCTGGTTAGGGCAGATCAGGACCCGGAGGGCTCTGCAGTGCCCCCCAAGCTCCGTGACCCTCAGCCTTTGTCCTCACTCAGGGTGGGAACTGTGAGATTGCAGGAAAGAGCGATGCAATGACTTTCGCTGACTCCTGGCTGCCCTGGAGGTGCTGAGCTTCAGCAGGGAGGACCAGGACAGCATCTTCTGCATCCTGGCCTCCATCCTGCACCTGGGCAACGTCTACTTTGAGAAGTATGAGGTGAGGGGTGCCACAGCCTGCCATGGGCTCGCACCCTCTGGACTTGGCCATCTTTTCCAAGGCCTTATCTGTTCCCCTTTCAGATTACACTATGCACACATCACTTGTCCTGTTGTTTTTTTCCTTTGGGCTTGTTCTTCTTTCTCCTCCTTGTAGAAAGCTACCTCCACCTCCCAGGCTCAAGCCATTCTCCTGCCTCAGCCTCCCGAGTAGCTGGGATTACAGGCGCACACCACTATCACCCCGCAAATTTTTGTATTTTTAGTAGAGATGGGGTTTTACCGTGTTGGCCAGGCTGGTCTTGAACTCCTGGTCTCAAATGATCCACCCACCTAAGCCTCCCAAAGTGCTGGGATTATAGGTGTGAGCCACTGTGCCCAGCCCTTTGGTGGTTTTCTTATGCAAATTGTTTTAAAATTATTTTTAGGCAGTTCATTTATCAATATCTTTTCTTGTATATTTACACTTTACATTTGAAATTTTAAACTTCTTTTATTTTTAGAAAAACTTCTCTTTCTAAAATTGTAACAGCCTTCTCCCATACTTTTTCTAAGACTTTTTATGGATTTTGTGGGTTTTAAAAAACATTTAAATCTCTGATCCATCCGAATCTATCGTAGTAAGGTGGGAGGTAGGAATCTGATTTTTTTCCCCAGATGGTTACTCAATCGTCCTAATCTCTTGATTTGAAAAATGCATCTCTGTGGCTGGGTGTGGTAGCTCCCGAGTATAATCCCAGCACTTTGGGAGGCCCAAGCGGGTGGATCACGAGATCAGCAGATCGAGACCATCTGGCTAACCCACTGAAACCCTGACTCTGCTAAACTACAAAAAATTAGCTGGGCATGGTGGCACATGCCTGCAGTCCCAGCTAATCGGGAGGCTGAGGCAGAGGAATCACTTGAACCCGGGAGGCAGAGGTTGCAGTAAGCCGAGATTGTGCCACTGCACTCAAGCCTGGGTGACAGAACAAGACTCTGTCTCAAAAAAAAAAAAAAGAAAAGGAAACAAAAAGATATCTTTATTAGCTGGGCATAGTGGCTTACACCTGTAATCCCAGCAATTTGGGAGGCTGAGGAGGGTGGATCATGAGGTCAGCAGATGGAGACCATCCTGGCTAACACGATGAAACCCCATCTCTACTAAACAAAAAAATTAGCCAGGTGTGGTGACACACACTTGTAGTCCCAGATACTTGGGATGGTGAGGGAGGAGAATTACTTGAACTTGGGAGGCAGAAGTTGCAGCCAGTGAGATAACGCCATTTCACTCTAGTGTGGGTGACAGAGTGAGACTCTGTCTCAAAAAAAAAAAAAAGATAGAACAATACATTTTTATCATGTGCTAAGTTAATATATACATTTATGTCTCATTCCAGACTTTCTATCATGCTTCGTTAATCTATGTACTATGTCTATGACTATGCTTTTTTTCCTTTAATTGACTTTTTTTTTGTTTTTTATTTTTATTATTTTATTTTATTTTTATTATTATTTTTAGATGGGGTTTCACCATGTTGGTCAGGTAGGTCTTGAACTCCCGACCTCAGGTGATCTTCCCACCTTGGCCTCCAAAGTGCTTGGATTACAGGCATGAGCCACCACGCCCGGCCTGTTTTTTATTTTTTGAGATAGGTCTCACTCTATGGCCCAGGCTCGAATACAATGGCACTATCATAGCTCACTGCAGCCTCGACCTCCCAGATCCAAGCAAGCCTCCTGCCTCAGCCTCCTGAGTAGCTAGGACTACAGGTTTAGGCCACCATGTCCAGCACATTTTTTAGACAGGTTATCACTATGTTGCCAGACTGGTCTTGAGCCCTCAGCCTTAATTGATCCTCCTACCTCAGCCTCCCAAAGTCCTGCGATTATTACAGCTGATGGTTTTAAAATGTGGCACTTCCTCCTTCTCCACTCAGTACCTCCTGCCGCCGTGTGAAGAAGGTGACTGCTTCCCCTCTGCCTTCTGCCGTGATTGTAAGTTTCCTGAACTGCCAGTCAATTAAACCTCTTTATAAGTTATCCAGTCTCCAGTATCTCTTTATAGTAGTGTGAAAACAAACTAATGTAGACCCCTTCTCTGAGGCGCCTTCTCCTTAGGCCACCAGCTGCCCCCATGCTCCTCCTCTGCCCCCTGGTCTTGCTTTTCCCCTCATTAGGCCCAAGTGATCCACGTGGCCAGTCTAGCTCCATCCTACTGGGGGCCTGTGTGGCTGCTGGAGAGGCCGGGCTCCTTTCCTCACCCCGAGGCTGCCTGATGTACTCTCTGAATTCTGGAGGAAACTGACCCCCTATCCTCATGCTGGTGTGACTTGTTCCAATACCTCAAAGCTGGACGATATGAGCCAGTCTTTTTTCTCATCTTCCCTTGCTAGGGCTGTCCTTGGGCCAATAGATGAATGGATGGATGAATGGACAGTAGTCCAGGGAGGATGTCCCTGTCTGTCCTAAACTGGGCCTTCTTGAGTGAGTGTATACAGTCATCCCCTGGTATCCATGGAGGATTAGTTCTAGGGTCCCCGGGGATTCCAAAATCCATGGATGACCAAGTCTCTGATATAACATGGCCTAGCGTTTACATATGACCTATGCACATCCTCCCGTATACATTAGACCATCTCTAGATTAGTTATCATACGTAATACAATGCAGATGCTACATAAATGGTTGTGTTACTGTATTGTCTAGGGAATGATCATGAGGACAAGGTCTGCACATGTTCATTGAGACATAAGCATCCGATTTCTTTTCTGAATATTTTCCATCCACTGTTGGCTGAATGCACAGATGCAGAGCTCCCAGATATGAAGGCTAACGGTGCTTTGAGAGTAGGATGGGTGAGGTTGCTAATGAGTACAGGGGAGCAGGTGTCCAACAGGAGGACCCTGCATTGGGCATCTGGACGCCCTGTCTCAGTTACTGAGCCTCCCATTTTGGATGGTACAAGCAGACTTAGCCCAGGTCAAAGCCCGCCCCTTGAATGTTCTTTTTGTCCCAAGCTCTTTCTGTCCCCTGGAATTTGGCATCCCATAGGCCTTGGGTGGAAGGACAGATGAGCCAGATTTCAGAGAACATGTCTAGAAGAGTGAGCCCCTACTGTGTGCCGGGCACATTCCCCACCCGATCCTCTAGCTAGAATAACCAAGGGTTGTGGAGAGAAACACCCAATTAAAATATCGAAAATAAAAAAGAGATACCACTAGAGATAGTATTTTAAGGCCATTAGAGACACTAAAAAGTCCATTAGGTAATAGTATTAGCATTTTGACTCTGAGATTCAACAGCAGCAGTCATTTTCCTCCACCTATGTGTAGCCCAAGACCACCCTGGGCAGGGAGGACTGAGGTCAGGGAGCACCCGTGGATGCTCTGATGCTGGCCCTGGGCCCCAGGGGTGACAGTGATGAGGAACTGGGTGCACACATGAGTGGGGTGGCCAGGCCTGGCCAGAGAAGCAACATACATGTGCACAGATACATTTACCCACATACACATGAGCACCCAGGTGCACAGACACATTGCACAAAGGTGTGTTGATGCCTCAGGTAGTGGAGGACTCTGACTCTGGGCCCTGCTGACCCAGGCGAGGCCCCATTGTGATGCATGCTATGATCTCAGAATGCTACTTGGGCCTAGCATGTCTGCTCTCAGGCCTGCCTCTGTGTTCTACAGCGGCTACACACACACAGTAGTGTCTGTGAGCACTTCTGTGTACTCAAAGGTTTTCTACCCGAGAGGCATAACCCAGGCCAGCTGATTCATCAGAATCAGGTGAGTGTGACCTGCTCTCTTCACTTCATGCTGACTTGGGGACAGTGGCTACGGTGTGGGCTGTGCTGGCCTCTGGGCAGCTGCCAAGGAGAGTGATCCCTGAGCACTCAGTGGGTGCCTCTTCTATGCTCCCTGTGTAGACAATTGTCTCTTTCATCCCCATGGTGGCTCCATAGGGTGGGTGCTGTCCCGAATGTACCCATTCGACTGCTGAGCTTCTGGGGTCAGAGAGGCAGTAACCAGTCTGGGAATCCAGACGTGACCATGGGTTTTGCTCTCAGCCCTGCCTTGTGCTGAGAGGGACTTCAGGCCTGAACCCTGTGGCCTTCTTGCTCTACATCCCAAATCTGTTCAGGGTTTTCCATCCCGATGGGGCAGAAACTGGCCCTGGCAGAGCCACTGGGACGAATCCACAAATTGACTGGCATGAATCATCAAAACACCTCTGTGGCCTAAGCTGGGTCCTGATGGTCGCTGTGGGACCCACTGGACACACACAGTCTCTTGTCCAGGAGTGAATGGGGAGCCTTGGCCTTTGGGCAGTTGTGGAAAATGAAGAATCCCTGAAGGGCTGGCTGGAGGGAGACTTTCTCTCCTCCTCTTCAAAGGGTCCAGGCACTGAGGTTCTCCCCAAGTATTTCCTTCTCTGTCTGGTCCTGTCGAGTCCTCACCCTCCTTTTGCCCCGAGTGTCCCCAGGAGGGATGGTCCATCTAGGTGTTCTCCAGGACCAAGGACCCACTGTTCTTCCTCAGTGACCCAGGGAGATGAAGCCCCCTCCTATATGGAGAGCTTAGAATGGTGGAGTCTGCCGTCCCTTCCCCAGAGACGTGGTTTCCTCAAGCACAGAGGCTGCTTTGGAGACAGTAGATCATTTTCATGCCCCAAATCAAACACCCTCCTGCTCAACTGGCGTTATTCTTAAAGTGGCTTCGCTGCTCCGACTGAAGGGCCACGGTAGCCCAAGTGATGACTGGAGTAGGACGGAGCAGTCAGTAGAGATCCTGTTCCCTGTGGAAAACTGGACATCTGTCTGGTCCCTGAGAATCCCAGGAGGCCGACTGTACAGAGACCCTTGGTCCCTGACCCCAGTCTGCCTCCACATGTATGGAGTAGCCCATCATGGGCCCTTCGATTTCAGCAAGGGGACACCATTCAACCTGCCAGGGCAGGTGTGTCCCCATTTCATGGCATTTAGGGAAAACGGGATTCTCTGACCAGGTCCCACTGTTCTCACATCCTTGAGAAGATGCCCACTCCTGCTTGGGGCTTGATCTCACCTCTACTGAGGAATCAGGGGGCCAAAACTAATGATTTACAGAATTCTCAGGTTCTGGTCCTAGCAGGGGTCGCCCCTTGTCCAAGTCACCAGATCGTTTTCTGCCTGCAGCTGGTTCGCCATGTTTACAAGGGCATTCCCATGGATATCTGGTGCCAGGTGTGGTCAGTCCTCCTCAACATCGATGATATCAAGGGGAAAAAACCCAGCACATACCAGGTACGCTAAGCCAGAGCACAACAAACAGGTCAAGCCATGTCAGGGGCCCAGGTCTCCAGCTGCAGGGAACAAACATCAAGCCCCGCTTGGGCGGGGGGGGGGGGGGCGGTGTGTGTGTGTGTGTGTGTGTGTGTGTGTGTGTGTGTGTTGGCCAGATGCACATCCTGGGCAAAGACAGCGACATAGGCACCACAGATGAGCTCGGCTTTGGGGACGCTCTCTGGCTTCGGAAACAAGCTGAAAAGCAGCTTTCTGCAGAAGGAAATCCCTTCTTCCCTTCCTTCTGGAAGTGCTGACTGTGGGACAACTGCCCTATGGGGCAGGGAGTCTTCTGTCTGTTCTGAGGCTGCTTCCTCCTCTTGGCCCTGCCCTATAACTCATGAAGGAGAAGGGGAAGAGGTCCTGTGAACAGATGCACCAGATCGACCTGGATGTGAGGAAGACACTCAGAAGACACTTTCTTTTCCAGGAGCAATATGGCCTCAAGTAAGCCCACGGGAGCCACAGGGCCCCAGCGGAGATGGGCAGGGTGAACCAGAGAGATGAGGACTTCCCTGGAGTAGAAGCCAGGGTCACCCAGGTGGGATGACAGAGCTGCCAAGGGCTCTCCTGCCCCAGGGAGCAGCCGGCACCAGGGACTGAGCAGCTCCCAGGTTCCAAACCCTGGGCCAGGCTGGAACATGTGGGGCCAGAACCCAAGAGGACCCTGAGGAGACAGAAAGCAGCAAAAAATATCATGCACAATGGGGATAAGTGCTCTCCCTGACCCATGGGGCCCCATGGTAGCACCCACGGGAGGGCGGCAGGATGGAGGGACCCAGGCAGCACTGACAGCACCAAATGCTAGGGGCACTCAGGGTCCTGGAAACTCTCATCCAGGTCTGCTGGGAACGTGACATGGCACAGCCACTTTGGCCACCAGTTGGGCAGTGGCTTATAAAGCTCAATGCACTTGAACCACATGTCCCCAAAGTGTCACAGATATTGAACCCAATGACTTGGAAACTGATGTACACATGAAACCTGCATGCCACGTTCACTGCTTCATTCATCGTCACTCACACACAGAGCCTTTGGGGACGACCGTCAGCATGGGAATGGGGCGAGGAAGGTTGGTTCTGCCTTGAAGCAGTGAGAAAAGGGAACAAGCCGGTGATGCCCACATGAACGTGGGTGGAACCTAGATGCATTTTGCTAAGAGAAAGAAGCCAGACTCAAAAAGCTACCACTGTAGGATTCCCATTCATAGGCCATTCTGGAAAAGGGCGAACCAGAGGGACTGAGAACCGGTCTGGGTGACCAGGAGCTGATGGAATGGGGAAGGTGGGCTGCATAGAGGCCACTCTGGAGACTTGAAGGATGAAGGAGTCGCTCCCGGAGGGGCTGGAGCAGTGGCCGGAGACTCTGCACATTGGGTTAGAACGGTGGCAGAACTGTACACCCAAAGACTGAACTGGCGTGTGTGCAAACTGAAAAAGAAATCAATCAAAGCAAAAATGATTACTCAACTCACTGTCCAACTGGGATATGTGCATTTCATAGATGTGGACTTTACTGAAACATTTCTTAAACAGTCAAAGGCCCGGGAGCACTCACTGCTTGTCTGGTGAATCATCTGAACCTGAAATGGGATTTGTTGTTAGGGTTTGTAGACAAAGTGAAACTAATAGCATCTCCACAAAAGAAACGAAAGCCCCCTTTCTCTGTCTCCTAGGCAGCAGGAACTATTCCACGTCCTGCTGGCCTATGCAGAGTATAATCCGGTGAGTATTCCGGGCAGTGACCATATTCCCATATTCACGGCCATATTCCCGGGTCATATTCCCATGATCACTGGCGTGGGTGTCTAGTGGGGGTGTCGTTGCTTCTTTCCAAGTCAGTATTTGTGAGCCACCAGGATACAGAAGGCATGACTCTAGCTCACCGCTGGCATAAACCTCCAAGCAAGGGGGGTGGTCTCAAGGGGTCAACCTGAGTCACAAAAGAGTCAGGGCCCTGACTCCTGGTGTCACCTGGGCCTGACAGAGCAAGAAATGACACCTTCCTCCTGGGGCTGCCCCAAAGCCCAGGAGCCTGGCGGTGTCGCACGCAGGACAGTGCTCTCAGGAGACATTTTGACCAATTGCTGAAGTGCCTGATGGACATCGCTCTTGTCACGAAATGAAATGAATTTGCATCCCGAGGAAGCTGCTTCTTCAGAGGAAGCCTCCCCAGTCACCTCTGTCCTCTCCAATGACACGAGTCCTCCCAGGTGACCTCAGCACCCGGGTGATATCCTTCCATGATGATGTCCTTCCACGGTGACTCTGGCTCTTGCAGGAGGTGGGCTACTGCAGAGACCTGAGCCAGGTGGCCACCTTGTTCCTGCTGTACCTTCCCAAAGAGGACGCATTCTGGGCACTGGCACAGCTGCTGGCCAGTGAGAGGCACTCCCTGCAGGGTAGGTGGACAGGTGCCCCTGGGGCCTCTTGCTACCAAACCCGGGGATGGCCACCCTGGCCAGGTGATCACAACTTTCAGTGAAGGCACCTTCCTGTGTCGCCAGCTTGTTGGGAGCCTTTAGGATGTCTCTGCTGAGGGTCCCACAGGAGCTGGAGGCTGACCCCCGGAGCCCAAGCCTTTCATCCCCATCAGCAGAGGGCATCTCATCCTCCCCATGGCTGACCTCGGTGTCCTGGAGCCACACCCTCCGGCTCTGATTCTGTGCAGCTGACTCTCTTCTCCCTGACAGTCTTCCTGCCCTTCAGTTGCCTGGGCTGCAGCTGCCCTTGGTCCCCACGAATGGGCTGACTGAGCCCAGAGGGCAGCATCTTCCCATCCCGTGTCCTCTGGCCTGACGCCACTTCCAGGAGACGACCACGAAGGCCAGCACCCACTGTGTTCTGGCCGCCCTCTGTCCTGACCTCAAAGTCAGCCTTGCCCTCCCAGCACCCTGGCCCAGGAGGCCTCCAGGAGCACCTCCAGCCAGGCTCCAGGAGATGTTCCCACCCCTTCTCCCCAGGTCCAAAACTGCATGCTGGGGTCAGCAGATGGGAGGGTGGGAGGCCTCGTGGATTTGGGGCTTCTGCAGCTCTCCAGCTCTTCCAGCTGATGGCTCCACATCTTGGGAGAGGGCTCTGATTTCATGATGGGCTGGGGGCTTCTCAGGATTCCACAGCCCAAATGGCGGGACAGTCCAGGGGCTCCAAGACCATCAGGAGCATGTGGTGCTCTTGTCACAACCCAAGACCATGTGGCATCTGGTGAGGTTATGGTCCTCTGACTCTTCTTCAGAGGCCCTGCATCACGTGGGCTGGAGGAGCAGGGGGGCTGGAGCCCCTCCTGGGGCTGATGACAGGCTGAGTGGCAGCCAGGGCCTGACCTGGGACATGGGGTTCTCTGTGGGCTGGGATTTGGGGTTTTTTTCCAGCCATGGAAGAGACAGAGGTACAGGAACTGAGACCCAGCTCCCGCAGAGCAGGGCCAAGGGCAGTGTGTTTCCTGGGAGTGCAGGAAGGGGAAGGTGTTGTGGGGAGCCCCGGACACCGCCCAGTGTTCTGCACTTAGGGAGGGGTCTTCAGTGGGCCCTGGAAGAGGGAGGTTTCTAGAGCAGCCCAGGGGGCCCTGAGAACCTCTGTTCCTCCCATTAGGACAAGGAAGGACGAGGCGCACAGGGTTCCTCATTAGGCTGCCTTCTCCAGATGCTCAATGATGAGGTAAGGAGGCACAGGGCATCTCGGGGACCTTCCTTGCCCTGCAGTGCCTGCTCACCCCCGGCCCACAGGAGGCACATGCAGGTCCCCACAGGACACACAGCAAGACCCTCTGCCCCACAGGTATCATCCCAATGCAGAGGCAGGGGCTGGGGACCAGCCTCATGACAGACTGGCCCAGGATCTGACTTGGGAGGGCGAAGGGAAGCCTCGAGCCCCTCTCTCCAAAAGCCACATCCCCACTGAAATGAATGCCCCCCATGAGGAGCTGCGAGACCTTGTCTGACCCAGCCTCCCGGGGGGGTCAGGCCACCCTCATGGGGAGGGTCACTGACTCTGGGGACTGAAGCCCCAATGGGCCCAGCTTGAGCCCCAGCCTCAGCCTGGAAGGGCCAGGTCCTCACACACCTGCTGTCCCCACATATCTCTCTCGGCCTCACCCTGCGCCTGTGGGATGTCTATCTCATGGAGGGGAAGCAGGCGCTGATGCCCATAACGAGAACCATTTTCAAGGTTCAGAGGAGTAAGTCAACCTGTGACCTGGGGAGCACTGGGGTCAGAACCCAGTTGACCCGAGGGAGCTTCCTCACACTGTCCTCATGATCCTCTGTTCTGGCCCAGAGGGAGGTCTGGCCGGGTGGGCTGGGAGGGCACAGTGACACTGAACCCACCCCCCACATGACCCAGATGAAAGTCGGGAGTGTGGTGAGCACTGCCCTGCCCAGGCCGTCCCCCAGCCACAGCCTCCTGTGCACATCTGAACCCCTGGGGTGGTCACAAAAGGATCTGGCACCGCCCAGTGAGAAACTGAAGTGGCCAGGGGGTATGGGCTCTGACCCCTCCCAGGGAACTCTCCTGGCCTGATGCCCACCCTGTCCCTAAAGCCCTTCCTGAGAACATCGAGGTCTGGCCTGTGGGCACGTTTTCGGGACTTGTTTTCCCATACCTGGGTGTTGAATGATGAAAAGGTGTTGAAAGATCTTTGGACCTCCAGGCAAAAAATGACAAAGAAGCACGAGGACCTGCCATCCTCCAGTGCCAGGTCCCCTCCCGAGTCACCCTCTGGGGAAGTCAATAGTGGGGGAATGCCTGGGACCCCCAACCCTACTACCTGGCCCTCCCTCTTCAGCCTTTCTTCCTCCTCTTCCTCCTAGACTGTAAGAAAGTACAGTAGGCCCACCGGTCCTCAGGGCAAGCGCTCAGTGCGTGTGGACTGGACGTGCTGTGCACGCAGGAGGGGGATGTGGGCAAGACCCTCCAACAAGCCCCCTTCCACTTTCCATGGTGGTCCATTGTCCCCCTCATGGGGCCCTTGAGAGCACTGGAGGAGCCAGATCCATTTGTAAGAGCCCCCGTCCCTCCCTGTGAGCACTGACAGCCTCAGAGAGCAGCAGAGGCCCCTAACTCCTGCACACACCTTCAAGGGTGCCAGGACCACAACCTTGACCCAGGGAGACAAGGGAATCAGTGTTCCTGACCCCTAGAGCATTCAGGGACAGGACACAGGTAGGATCCCGGGCCCAGAGCCAGAGCCCAGAGTTCAGCCAGATGTGGGAACGGTCAGTGCTGGCATGGACTGGGAAGTTCAGGAGAGCAGAGGGTGACCCACGTCCAGGCCCAATCAGGTCCCCATGGGAGGTGGCAAGGGGGCTGGGTGACAGCCAAGGCCCCTCTCACCTGAGTTCTGCCTGGGGGCTGTAGCCCTGGGAGGAGGGTGTGTGGCAGGAAGCCCCCAACCAGCCTGAACCCCAGGGGGCAGTCCCAGGAGCCACCTGCCATGCCCTGACGGTGTCCTCACCCCAGGTGGCATGTTCCCCTCCCTCTGGGATCAGCAGACTACAGGTGTGTCCTCAGTGTCAGATCACAGGGGCCACACAGAGCCCCCCAGGACTGCAGAGACCCAGGCATGTGGGGCCCAGCCCGGAAAGGCCTGCATGGGCTCACTGGAGACGCCGACTGTACCTGTTTTCCTTTCAGCCAAACCCGAGGAAGGGTCCTCAGCACCCAGGCCCATGCTGGCTTCACCTGGCAGGAACACCCACTGCAAGGGGGACAGTCAGCCCCCTCCCAGCCCAGCAACCTGGTTCCAGCGGCCCAGTTGGTCAGCTCCCCCAGCATGGCCAGCTTGTTCTTTCCCACCCTGTCCTGGTGGGGCTGTCTGTGAAAACACCTACCCTGGGGGTGCTCAGGGTGTGTCTAGCCTGGCCCTTGCTCAGGGAGGACCCCCCCATTCCTGGTGATTCATAGAATGGAATTCTATGCCCCAGTTCCCGACCGACCTAAATGTGGGGGGCCCTTGGTTCCCCTGGTATCATTTTGAAAAGAGCTGCTGGGTCCGTGTCCCTTCTGACTGTGTCCTGGACATCCCTGGGACCACGGGACAGGCCTAGCCCAGGAAGTCCATGGGGACCCTGACACCGGGCCCTGCCCAGGCCTATCAGGACTAAGAGGAAGGTCGGGAGATATCCCCACTGCAACATGGGCACCTGTATTTGGCCCCTTCACCAAATGACTGTGACTGGAAGGAGCCAGGGGGGCACCCCACAGGCTCCCAGCCCTAATCCTAACACTAACCCTGACCCTGACCCTGACCCTAATCCTAACCCTAACCCCACAGCCCCAGACACCTTGGAAAATCCCATTCAATGGGGAGCCTTGTCCCATTAAGGCCGAGAGAGAGAGAGAGAGAGAGAGAGAGAGAGAGAGAGAGAGAGAGAGAGAGAGAGAGAGAGAGAGAGACATAGGAGCATGGCATCCCTGCAGCCCTGGCCAACCAGCAGCATGCCCCAGGGCCTCTGTACAAACCTGTGGGAGTGTTCCCCTCCCAAGGCACAATTCCCAGGCCAAGAGGGGCCTGGCCTAGACCCCCAGCCCTGGGACGAGAGGGGCACCAGGGGTATGTTGGGCTCCCAGCTGTAGTCAGCGTGACCATGCCGGGGACCCTGGCACTGGAGAGCTCTGCCACTGTCCCAGAACGAGGCTAAAAGCCTTGCAGCCACTGCTGCAGCTTCGCCACCACCAGCTGCCTTCCAGCTGCCAGTGCAGGCTTTCCCAGTACTCCCACCGAAGAGAATTACAACGGAGGATGATGTTGGTCCTGAGCTGAGCAAAACAGCACACCCTGTGGATGGAGCCGGCTTCTTTCCCGGCCACCTCGTTTGCTGGATGGGCCCACGGAAGAAGTGGCCTTGAGACGGGCATGGGGACTAAAGAGGCTCAGCATCCTGCACCTGCCCTTACCAAGGCTCACCAGGCTGACACCACTGCTGACCACCTTTATGCTGTAAAATAAACGTTTACTGGTGAAAAGATTTTGCACGTGTATCTGCCACCCAGCTGCCCCGAATAATGACGTTTTGCATTACCATGGCACACTTGTCAAAAGGAAGAAATTTAGGCCAGGTGTGGCGGCTCATGCCAGTAATCCCAGCAATTTGATAGGTGGAGGCGGGAGGTTCAGGAGTTTGAGAACAGCCTGGGCGACACAGGTAGACCCTGTCTCTAGAGAAAAGTCAAAGAAATTAGGCAGGCGTGGTGGTGTGTGCCTCTAGTCCCACTGAGTCAGGCGGCTGAGGAGGGAAGATTGCCTGAGCCCGAGTTCCAGGAAGCAGTGAGCTATGATCAATCACAGCCTCCACTCCAGCCCAAGTCACAGAGTGAGGCTTTATGTTAAAAAAAAAAGGAAGTTAACGGGGTGCAATCCTATTAACTAAATGATAATGTGAACCATTATCTAAGGTTATTAATGCAGTAATTATATGAATATGGTGACATTTATTCAGATTTCACCCATTTTTGTCTAACTTCTCACACCGGTCCCAAGATCCCACCTCGGACTCACCCTCTGCCTTCAGCTCATGTCTTCTCGGCTTCCTCCAGATGGTCCCGCCAAACACGCACCTGGGCTGGAGGTAGAGCTGATTGCTCCTGGGCTCCATGCCTCCGCAGCATGTTACCATACTGAGTACTGCGGACGTTGGGAACATAATGGTGGCTATCTGTGTGAACACAGAAAAGGATCCTAGAATTACAGTATAAACAATAAAAATGGTACACCTGGCCAGGTGGTTCATGCCTATAATCTCAGCACTCTGGGAAGCCAAGTTGGATCACTTGGGCCCAGGAGTTCTAGACTAGTCTGTGCAACATAAGAAGACCCCATCCCATCTCTCGCTTTTTGTTTTGTTTTGTTTTGAGACGGTCTTTCTCTGTCGCCCAGGCCAGAGTGTGGTGGCGCGATCTCAGCTCACTGCAACCTCTGCCTCCCAGATTCAAGTGATTCTTCTGCCTCAGCCTCCTGAGTAGCTGAGATTACAGGTGCATGCCACCACACCTGGCTAATTTTTTGTATTTTTAGTAGAGATGGGGTTTCACCATGTTAGCCAGGTTGGTCTCCATCTCCTGACCTCGTAATCCGCCCACCTTGGTCTCCCAAAGTGCTGGGATTACAGGCGTGAGCCACCACGTCCGGCCACCCCATCTCTTGTTAAATATCAGTTTTTAGAGACTGTACACCTGTATAGGGCAGCTCCATTATAACCTTATGGGACCACCATCCTATATGTATTCTGGCATGGACTGAAGTGTCGTTATCTGACAGGCGATTGCATAAGTAATCTAGAGGTGATTTAAAGTATATGAGAAGAGGTACTTAGATCATATGCAAATACTGCACCGTTTTATATCAGGACTTGAGCATCTGTGGATTTTGATATCTATGGGAGATGATGAAACTGATTCCCTATATACATTTCAGGCCCCACGAAAGGCTCAGATACCTGCACCCCAGCCCCAGGTAAACTCTATTACTGAGATTAGTTTGCCTGACGATAACTTCGTGTAAATGGAATCACACATTATCTATCCTTATAGGTCTAACTTCTGTCCCTCACACATGAGGTGTGTGAGATTCATTCACATGTGTAGGCGTAATGTATTCATTTTCTTTGCTGTATCATATTCTAGTCTTGAATGTACCATGGTTTTTACTCCATTCTTCTGTGATGAATATTTGGGAATTTCCAGTTTGAGGCTATTACAAATTGTGCTGCTATGATGATGGTTTTACTTGTATTTTAGTGAAGTTATAGACACATCTTGTAAGGTACACGCACAGGGAGGACATTGCTAGCTCCTGGGAGGCAAATATCTAGCTTTGGTGAATATTGCCAAATCATTCTCAAGTGTTTGCGGCACTTTACCTGCTCATCCGTGAGCTGGAGCGTTCCATCAGCAGCTTGGGCTGACTCAGAAAGACCTAGGTTCAATCCATTCAACCACTTAGTAGCTGTGTCCCTTTGGGCATACCATGTAACTTCTCTGAGCCTCAGTGTCCTCATCTGTAAATTGGGCTGCTGGCAGTCCTTACCTCACAGGGCCACCGTGAGGACTAAGTGAGATGAAAGCTGACTCCCTGAGTGACCCCACTTCTTTTTCTCTCAGACTCAACAGGAAGACGCCTTCACCACCCAATGTGAAGGTCACGGGAGGACGTGCATCCCCAGCGCTCCCCTGTCTCAGGACTATAAGTCCTGGATTTTTGTTTCCAGAAACTGCCACCCTGGGGATGAGGATGGCTCTCAAGTCCCCAAAACCTGTGCTCCCACCCCACGAAGGTGGCATCTTCAGCAGTGGGGAAAGGGCTGCACTGTGCCCCCTCACTCTGGCCACTGACTGCCCTCATGACTCAGAGCCCAGTGAGGTCCCCAAGCAGAGCAGTGCAGGGTCTGGCCCCAGCCCTGGGCTCCAGACATCCCAGTCACCCCACCTGCCCCGACCCTGCTGTCTCCATCCTTCACCTGCCCCGACCCTGCTGCCTCCATCCTTCAGCCTGTGCTTGCCCCCTTCACAGCTCAGGACATTTTAGCTCCTTACATGTCACCATCGTCTGTCTCCTCAAGAGGAGCGCAGCACAAAGGCAGGGAACTCGTCAGTCTATGGATGTGTCTCTGGTATCTGGGAGATTAGAAGCTCCATACATACTTGCCCAGTGTCTTTGTGCATTTCACTAAGCAGAAGACAGCTCTGGAGGTGAGAAGAGGCCCTCCTGAGGTGACGGTGCATAGCTGCATAGCTGGCATTTCCCAATTATTCTTGGCATGCCGGGTGCTGAGCTGGACCATGGACAAGCACCCATGGGGTGCCAGATTACAGGTGTGAGCTATGGCGCCTGGTAGGAAGTATTGTTTATTTCTGTATTCAAATTTGCACTTTCTGAGTTTATGTAACTGGCAGGCACTGCTTTTGTTATTAGGAATGGTAAAGGTATAGAAAAAAATGTATAGAAAAAAGCAGAAAACCAAATCACAGCTACAATAAAATCCTCACTTTTCAATAAAATGTGCAGAGAAGAAAGACGGAAAAGAAATGCAGTAGGCCAGCACGTTGGCTCACGCCTGTCATCCCAGCACTTTTGGAGGCCAAGATGGGAGGATTGCTTCAGGTCAGGAGTTTGAGACCAGTCTGGCCAACACAGTGACAACCCGTCTCTACTTAAAAAAAAAAAAAAATCAGGGTGAGTTGGCAAGCACCTGTAACCCCAGCTACTCAGGAGGCTGAAGCAGGAGAATTGCTTGGACCTGGGAGGTGGAGGTTGCAGTGAGCCAAGATCTTGCCACTGCCGTTCAGCCTGGGTGACACAGCGAGACTCCATCTCAAAAAACAAAAACAAAGAAACTTTAATAGCTGTTGTCTCTGAGGGCCGGGGACACCAGGAGACTTCCCTTTTCTGGCTGATTTTTTATATGCTCATATCCAGATTTTAACGTATTGTATGAAATTCCTTTAGCAGCCTCCTAATTACTCACCCTGCCTCCACTCCTGCCTGTGCCTGCCATGTTGTGCTAGAGAAAGCAGGTTGCTCCAAGAAAAAGTCTTTGTTCTCTGAGCCTAGTTGACCTCCGCTTACCCATCGATACTGTCCTCAAGGTCTCCCCAACTTCTTTACGGAAGGCTTCTGCAGTGGATGCTGTGACCTGCCACCCAGATGTCCACTTCAGGACCGGGGCCCTCATTCTCCAGCTGCTAGGAGACTTGGAGATGGATGCTTGCAGATGATTCTCACTCTGGGAAATGTCCCGGCTGACGGAGCTGCCTGGGGACAGCCTATCCCCACTGCCTAGTCCACTGGAGCAGGGAGAAGCAGTGGGCAATAACAGCCCAGACCGCATGCCTCCATTCAGTGCAACTCTGAAGGGTCATCTACCCTCCAGAGCTCCCTGTGGGAATGGCTAAGGCCTTTGTTGCAACTGCACCGCAGTTTCTCTGTCTAGCCAGACCTGGTAGCTTCACCCTCTCACAGGTGCTGGTCCTCAGGGCATTTCCCAAGGAAATTATTTAACCAGCAACACCTTCTTGACCTCGCAGGCCAGGGTAGAGTCCTTAATTATATGGTCGTCCAGGGCACGTATCTCCTTGGTAAGTGTTACATCCATTTGTGGTATCTGGCTACTAACTGCCTGTCCCATCAACTGTAATAGCCACAGGGTGGAAACTCTGATTTTATTCACCATTGCATTCTGCCATGCTGGCATGTGGTTTAGAAATATTTGTAGAGTGGACAAACAAGTTAATTAACCATTTAATCTAATCGCTTAGGAGGCCATCAACTTTACTTAGGGCTGCAGAATGTCTCATTATTCATTCAATAAATACTTACAAAGAGAAGCTGGATTCCTGCCTCTCAATACCAAAATAATCCCAGATGGTTCAAAGATGCTTGTATCTAAGAAAATGAGGCCAGGTGCAGTAGCTGATGCCTGTAATCCCAGCACTTTGGGAGGCCGAGGCAGGAGGATCACCTGAGGTTGGGAGTTTGAGACCAGCCTGAACAACATGGAGAAACCCCATCTCTACTAAAAATACAAAATTAGCTGGGTGTGGTGGCACATGCCTGTAATCCCAGCTACTTGGGAGGCAGAGGCAGAAGAATTGCTTGAACACAGGAGGTGGAGGTTGTGGTGAGCCGAGATAGTGCTGTTGCACTCCAGCCTGGGTAACAAGAGCAAAACTCTATCTCAAGAAAGAAAAAGAAAAAGAGAAAAAGAAAGAAGGAAGGAAGGAAAAAAGGAAGGAAGGAAGGAAGGAAGGAAAAGAAAGAAAGAAAAAAAGAAAGATTAATAAGCTGGCCAGATAGGGTGGCTCATGCCTGTAATGCTAGAACTGGGGGAGACTGAGGCAGGAGAATTGCTTGAGGGAACAGCCTGGACAACAAAGTGAGACCCTGTCTCTACCAAACCAACCAACAAACAAAACTTCTCTGGGCATGGTGATGCATACCTGTCATCCTAGATACTCAGGAGGCTGAGACAGGAGGGTAACTTGAGGCCAGGAGTTCAAGGCTGCAGTGAATCATGATTACACTTGTAAATAGCCAGTGCACTTCAGCCTGGGCAACAGAGAGCCTGTCTATATTTACATTACAAAAAATAAATAGGACAAGCAAAGAAAAATCAGCCAATAAAGAGTGTTTGCAGCTGGGCACAGTAGCTCATGCCTGTAGTCTCAGTACTTTAGGAGGCCAAGGTGAGAGGATTCCTTGAGTCTGTTTAAGAATGGCTTAGGCAAGATATTCCATCCAAGAGATGAAGGGAGATGCCATCTCTACAAAAAATGCAAAAACCAGCCAGGTGTGGCTGTGTGTGTTTCTAGTCCCAGCTATTCAGGAGGCTGAGGAGGGAGAATCATTTCAGCCTAGAGGTAGCTATGGTCGTGCCACTGAACTCTAGCCTAGGTGACAGAGCAAGACCCTGTCTCTAGAGAAAGAAAGTAAACTAAAACATTTAAATGAAGAGTATTTACAATACCTACATAAGACATCTAAGGTGGGCACAGTGGCTCACGCCTATAATCCTAGCACTTTGGGAGACCAGGGAAGATGAATCACCTGAGGTCAGGGGTTCGAGACCAGCCTGACCAACATGAAGAAACCCCGTCTCTACTAAAAATACAAAAATTAGCTGGGCATGGTGGCGGGCACCTGTAATCCCAGCTACTTGGGAGGCTGAGGCAGGAGAATCGCTTGAACCCAGGAGGCTGAGGTTGCAGTGAGCTGAGATTGCACCATTGTATTCCAGCCTGGGTGACAGAGCAAGACTCCATCTCAAAACAAACAAACAAAAAAGATCTAATATATGAAGAACACCTGCAAATCAAAAGGTTAAAAAGCCAACAGAAAAATGGTCAAAGAATGTGAAAAACTGATTTATATTCTATGAAAAACTTTATTTATATTCTATGAAATGCAAATTAAAACAGTAATACAAGATCACTTTCTCTATAAAATTGACCGAGTTGAATGATTGACAATGACCAGTCTTGGCACGAGTATAGATAAACTAAGAATTTAATTCACACTTGTTGGGAAATCTTGTCCTGAACACTTTGGAGAGCAGTTTGGCAACATCTATTAAATTAAAGCATTCACTGTTTTTGACCCTACAACCCCACTTCTAAGAATTTATTTGTCTAAAGTCATGTGTTTGTACAAACTGTACGACATAGAGCATTGCAAGAAAAGCCTAGGTGATATAGCGAGACCCTACCTCTACAAAAAAATTTAACCAGGCATGGTGGTGATTACTTCTGATCCCAGCAATTCAGAATACCGAAGAAGCCAAGCCAAGCCAAGCCAAGCCTGAAAGCCAAGCATGGAAGCCAAGCCAAGGCTGGAAGCCAAGCCTGGAAGGCAAGCCAAGCCTGAAAGCCAAGATTGCAAGCCAAGAGAAGTGTGCAAACCAAGCCAAGACTGCAATCCAAGCCTGGAAGCCAAGCCAAGCCTGCAAGCCATGCCAAGACTGGAAGCCAAGCCAAGCCTGCAAGCCATGCCAAGACTGGAAGCCAAGACAAGCCTGCAAACCAAGGAAAGCCTGCAAGGAAAGCCGACAAGGCAAGCCTGCAAGCCAAGGTAAGCCTGGAAGCCAAGCCGAGCCTGAAAGCCAAGCCTGGAAGCCAAGCCTGCAAGCTAAGCCTGGAAGCCAAGCCAAGCCTGGAAGACAAGCCAAGCCTGGAAGCCAAGTCAAGCCTGGAAGCCAAGCCTGAAAACCAACTCAAGCCTGCAAGCCAAGCCAAGCCTGGAAGCCAAGCAAAGCATGAAAGCCAAGCCTGGAAGCCAAGCCAAACCTGGAAGCCATGCCAAGCCTGAAAGACAAGCGAAGCCTGCAAGCCAAACCTGGAACCCAAGCCAAGCCTGAAAGCCACGCCTGAAAGCCAAGCCAAGCCTCCAAATCATGCCTGTAAGCCAAGCCATGCATGCAAGCCAAGCCTGGAAGCCAAGAAAAGCTGGGAAGCCAAGCCTGGAAGCCAAGCCAAGCCTGCATGCCAAGCCAAGCCTGCAAGCCAAGTCAAGCCAGGAAACCAAGCCTGGAAGCCAAGCCAAGCCTAGAAGCCAAGCCAAGCCTGGAAGCCAAGCTAAGCCTGGAAGCCGAGCCTTGAAGCCAAGCCTAGAAGCCAAGCCAAGCCTGTATGCCAAGCCAAGCTTGCAAGCCAAGTCAAGCCAGAAAACCAAGCCTGGAAGCCAAGCGAAGCCTGGAAGACAAGCTTAGAAGCCAAGCCAACTCTGGAAGCCAAGCCAAGACTGCAAGCCAAGCCTGGAAGCCAAGCCTGGAAGCCAAGCCAACCCTGGAAGCCAAGCCAACCCTGGAAGCCAAGCCAAGCCTGGAAGCCAAGCGAAGTCTGGAAGCTAAGCCTAGCCTGGAATCCAAGCCAAGCCAAGCCAAGCCAAACCAAGCCAAGCCTGGAAGCCAAGCCAAGCCTGCAAGCCAAGCAAAGCCAGGAAGCGAAGCCTGGAAGCCAAGCCAAGGCAAGCCTGGAAGCCAAGCCAAGCAAAGCCTGGAAGCAAAGCCAAGCCTGGAAGGCAAGTCAAGCCTAAAGGCCAAGCCAAGCCTAGAAGCCAAGCCGAGCCAAGCCAAACCAAGCCAAGCCTGGAATCCAACAGAAGCCAAGCCAATGGAAGCCAATGGAAGCCAAGCCAAGCCAATGAAAGCCAAAGGAAACCAAGCCATGCCAATTCAAGCCAATGAAAGCCAAGCAATGCCAAGTCAAGCCAGTGGAAGCCAAGCCAAGCCAATCAAAGCCAGTGGAAGCCAAGCCAAGCCTGGAAGCCAAGCTAAGCCTGGAAGCCGAGCCTTGAAGCCAAGCCTGGAAGCCAAGCCAAGCCTGGAAGCCAGGCCTAAAAGCCAAGCCAAGCCTGCAAGCCAAGCCTGGAAGCCAAGCCAAGCCTACAATCCAAGCCAAGCCTGGAAGCCAAGTCGAGCCTGAAAGCCAAGCCTCGAAGCCAAGCCTGGAAGCCTATCCCAGCAGCAAAGTATGGCAGCTAAGCCAAGCATGGAAGCCAAGAAAGCCTGGAGGCCAAGCCAAGCCTGAAAGCCAAGCCTGGAAGCCAAGCCAAGCCTGAAAGCCAAGCCTGCAAGCCAAGCCAACCGTGGAAACCAAGACAAGCCTACAAGCCAAGCCAAGCCTACAAGCCAAGCCAAGCCTGGAAGCCAAGCCAAGACTGAAAGCCAAGCCAAGCCTGCAAGCCAAGTCTGGAATCCAAGCCTGGAAGCCAAGAGAATCCAAGCCTGAGTGCCATGCGAAGCCAAGCCTGGAAGCCAAGCCAAGCTTACAAACCAAGCCAGGCAAAGCCTGGAAGCAAAGCGAGGAAGTCAAACCTCAAAGGCAAGCCTGGAAGCCAAGCCAAGCCAAGCCAAGCCAAGCCAAACCAAGCAAAGCCTGGAAGCCAAGCCTGGAAGCCAAGCCAAGCCTACAATCCAAGCCAAGCCTGGAAGCCAAGCCAAGCCTGCAAACCAAGCCAAGCCAGGAAGCCAAGCCAAGCCAAGCCTGAAAGCCAAGCCTGAAACCAAGCCTGGAAGCACAGCCAAGCCTGGAAGCCAGGCCTAAAAGCCAAGCCAAGCCTGCAAGCCAAGCCTGGAAGCCAAGCCAAGCCTACAATCCAAGCCAAGCCTGGAAGCCAAGCCAAGCCTGCAAGCCGAGCCGAGACTGGAAGCCAAGCCGAACCTTGAAGCCAAGCCTCAAAGCCAAGCCTGGAAGCCTATCCCGGAAGCAAAGCATGGCAGCTAAGCCAAGCCTGGAAGCCAAGAAAGCCTGGAAGCCAAGCCAAGCCTGGAAGCCAAGCCAATCCTGAAAGCCAAGCCTGGAAGCCAAGCCAAGCCTGAAAGCCAAGCCTGGAAGCCAAGCCAAGCCTGAAAGCCAAGCCTGGAAGCCAAGCCAAGCCTGGAAGCCAAGCCAAACCTACAATCCAAGCCAAGCCTGGAAGCCAAGCCTGGAAGCCAAGCCAAGCCTACAATCCAAGCCAAGCCTGCAATCCAAGCCAAGCCTGGAAGCCAAGCCAAGCCTGGAAGCCAAGCCAAGCCTGGAAGCCAACCCAAGCCTGCAATCCAAGCCAAGCCTGGAAGCCAAGCCAAGCCTGCAAGCCAAGCCAACCATGGAAACCAAGACAAGCCTACAAGCCAAGCCAAGCCTACAAGCCAAGCCAAGCCTGGAAGCCAAGCCAAGACTGAAAGCCAAGTCAAGGCTGCAAGCCAAGCCAAGCCTGCAAGCCAAGTCTGGAATCCAAGCCTGGAAGCCAAGAGAATCCAAGCCTGAGTGCCATGCGAAGCCAAGCCTGGAAGCCAAGCCAAACCTGCAAGACAAGCCTGGAAGCCAAGCCAAGACTGCAAGCCAAGCTGAGCCTGCAAGCCAAACCAAGTCTGAAAGGCAAGCCAAGCCTGCATGGCAAGCAGAGCCTGGAAGCTAAGCCAAGCCTGCAAGCCAAGCCAAGACTGGAAGCCAAGACAAGCCTGGAAGCCAAGCCTGTAAGCCAAACCAAGCCTGAAAGCCAAGCCTGTAAGCCAAGCCAGGCTTGGAAGCTAAGCCAACCCTGGAAGCCAAGCCAAGCCTGGAAGCCCATGGATGCCAAGCCTGGAATCCAATGGAAGCCAAGCCAATGGAAGCCAATGGAAGCCAAGCCAAGCCAATGGAAGCCAAAGGAAACCAAGCCATGCCAAGTCAAGCCAATGAAAGCCAAGCAATGCCAAGTCAAGCCAGTGGAAGCCAAGCCAAGCCAATCCAAGCCAATGGAAGCACAGCCAAGCCTGGAAGCCAGGCCTAAAAGCCAAGCCAAGCCTGGAAGCCAAGCCAAGCCTACAATCCAAGCCAAGCCTGGAAGCCAAGCCAAGCCTGGGAGCCAAGCCTAGCCTGAAAGCCAAGCCGAGCCTGCAAGCCGAGCCAAGCCTGGAAGCCGAGCCAAGCCTGGAAGCCGAGCCGAACCTGGAAGCCAAGCCTGGAAGCCAAGCCAAGCCTGGAAGCCAAGCCTGGAAGCCTATCCCGGAAGCCAAGCATGGAAGCTAAGCCAAGCCTGGAAGCTAAGCCAAGACTGGAAGCCAAGCCAGCCTGCAAGGCAAGACTGGAAGCCCAGCAAAGCCTAGAAGCCAAGCCAAGACTGAAAGCAAAGCCAAGCCTGGAAGCCAAGCCAAGCCTAAAAGCCTACCTGGAAACCAAGCCTGGAAGCTAAGCCAAGCCTGCAAGCCAAGCCAAGCCTAGAAGCCAATCCAAGCCTGGAAGCTAAGCCAAGCCTGGAAGCCAAGCCAAGCCTAGAAGCCTACCTGGAAGCCAAGCCTGGAAGCTAAGCCAAGCCTGGAAGCCAAGTGAAGCCTAGAAGCCAAGCCAAGCCTGGAAGCCAAGCCAAACCTGCAAGCCAAGCCTGGAAGCCAAGCCAAGCCTGCATGCCAAGCCAAGCCTGCAAGCCAAGTCAAGCCAGGAAACAAAGCCTGGAAGCCAAGCCAAGCCAAGCCTGGAAGCCAAGCGAAGCATGGAAGCCAAGTGAAGCCTGAGAGCCAAGCCTGGAAGCAAAACCAAGCCTGCAACTCAACGCTGGAAGCCAAGCCAAGCCTACAAGCCAAGCAAAGCCAGGAAGCAAAGCCTGGAAGCCAAGCCACGCCAAGCCTGGAAGCCAAGCCAAGCAAAGCCTGGAGGCCAAGCCAAGCCTGGAAGCCAAGCCGAGCCAAGTCAAACCAAGCCAAGCCTGGAAGCCCATGGATGCCAAGCCTGGAATCCAATGGAAGCCAAGCCAATGGAAGCCAATGGAAGCCAAGTCAAGCCAATGAAAGCCAAGCAATGCCAAGTCAAGCCAGTGGAAGCCAAGCCAAGCCAATCCAAGCCAATGGAAGCCAAGCCAAGCCTGGAAGCCAAGCCAAGCCTGGAAGCCAAGCTAAGCCTGGAAGCCGAGCCTTGAAGCCAAGCCTGGAAGCCAAGCCAAGCCTGCAAGCCAAGTCAAGCCAGGAAACCAAGCCTGGAAGCCAAGCCAAGCCAAGCCTGGAAGCCAAGCCAAGCCAAGCCTAAAAGCCAAGCCTGGAAGCACAGCCAAGCCTGGAAGCCAGGCCTAAAAGCCAAGCCAAGCCTGGAAGCCAAGCCAAGCCTGGAAGCCAAGCCAAGCCTGGAAGCCAAGCGTAGCCTGGAAGCCAAGCCGAGCCTGCAAGCCGAGCCGAGCCTGGAAGCCAAGCCGAACCTGGAAGCCAATCCAAGCCTGGAAGCCTATCCCAGAAGCCAAGCATGGAAGCTAAGCCAAGCCTGGAAGCTAAGCCAAGACTGGAAGCCAAGAAAGCCTGGGAGCCAAGCCAATCCTGGAAGCCAAGCCAGCCTGCAAGACAAGCCTGGAAGCCAAGCCAAGCCTGGAAGCCAAGCGTAGCCTGGAAGCCAAGCCGAGCCTGCAAGCCGAGCCGAGCCTGGAAGCCAAGCCAAAACTGGAAGCCAAGCCAAGCCTGGAAGCCAAGCCTGGAAGCCTATCCCGGAAGCCAAGCATGGAAGCTAAGCCAAGCCTGGAAGCTAAGCCAAGACTGGAAGCCAAAAAAGCCTGGGAGACAAGCCAAGCCTGGAAGCAAAGCCAAGCCTGCAAGCCAAGCCTGGAAGCAAAGCCAAGCCTGGAAGCCAAGGCTGGAAGCCAAGCCTGGAAGCCTACCTGGAAGCCAAGCATGGAAGCCTACCTGGAAGCCAAGCCTGGAAGCTAAGCCAAGCCTGGAAGCCAAGCCTGGAAGCACAGCCAAGCCTGGAAGCCAAGCCAAACCTGCCAGCCAAGCCTGGAAGCCAAGCCAAGCCTGCAAGCCAAGCCAAGCCTGGAAGCCAGGCCTAAAAGCCAAGCCTGGAAGCACAGCCAAGCCTGGAAGCCAGGCCTAAAAGCCAAGCCAAGCCTGGAAGCCAAGCAGAGCCTGCAAGCTGAGCCGAGCCTGGAAGCCAAGCCGAACCTGGAAGCCAAGCCTGGAAGCCAAGCCAAGCCTGGATTCTAAGCCTGGAAGCCTATCCCGGAAGCCAAGAATGGAAGCTAAGCCAAGCCTGGAAGCTAAGCCAAGACTGGAAGCCAAGAAAGCTTGGGAGCCAAGCCAAGCCTGGAAGCCAAGCCAGCCTGCAAGACAAGACTGGAAGCCCAGCAAAGCCTAGAAGCCAAGCCAAGACTGAAAGCAAAGCCAAGCCTGGAAGCAAAGCCAAGCCTGCAAGCCAAGACTGGAAGGCAAACCAAGCATGCAAGCCAAGGCTGGAAGCAAAGCCAAGAAGCCAAGCAAGGCCTGGAAGCCAAGCCAAGCCTGGAAGCCAAGCCTGGAAGCCAAGCCAAGCCTGGAAGCCTACCTGGAAACCAAGCCTGGAAGCTAAGCCAAGCCTGGAAGCCAAGCCAAGCCTGGAAGCCTACCTGGAAGCCAAGCCTGCAAGCCAAGCCAAGCCTAAAAGCCAAGCCAAGCCTGCAAGCCAAGCTAAGCCAACAGGCCAAGCCAAGCCTGGAAGCCAAGCCAAGCCTGGAAGCCAAGCTAAGGCTGGAAGCCGAGCCTTGAAGCCAAGCCTGGAAGCCAAGCCAAGACTGCAAGCCAAGTTAAGCCAGGAAACCAAGACTGGAAGCCAAGCCAAGCCTGGAAGACAAGCTTAGAAGCCAAGCCAACTCTGGAAGCCAAGCCAAGCCTGCAAGCCAAGCCTGGAAGCCAAACCAAGCCTGAAAGCCAAGCCTGTAAGCCAAGCCAGGCTTAAAAGCTAACCAAGCCTTGAAGCCAAGGCAACCCTGCAAGCCAAGCCAAGCCTAGAAGCCAAGCCAAGCCTGGAAGCCAAGCCAAGCCTGGAAGCCAAGCCAAGCCTGGAAGCCTATCCCAGAAGCCAAGCATGGAAGCTAAGACAAGCCTGGAAGCTAAGCCAAGACTGGAAGCCAAGAAAGCCTGGGAGCCAAGCCAAGCCTACAAACCAAGCCAGGCAAAGCCTGGAAGCAAAGCCAGGAAGTCAAACCTCAAAGGCAAGCCTGGAAGCCAAGCCAAGCCTACAAACCAAGCCAGGCAAAGCCTGGAAGCAAAGCCAGGAAGTCAAACCTCAAAGGCAAGCCTGGAAGCCAAGCCAAGCCAAGCGTGAAAGCTAAGCCAAGCCAAGACTAGAAGCCAAGACAAGCCTCCAAGCCAAGCCTGGAAGCCACCCGAAGCCAAGCCTGGAAGCCAAGTGAAGCCATGCCTGGAAGCCAAGCCAAGCCTGGAAGAAAAGCTTAGAAGCCAAGCCAACTCTGGAAGCCAAGCCAAGCCTGCAAGCCAAGCCAACCATGGAAACCAAGCCAAGCCTGGAAGCCAAGCCAAGACTGAAAGCCAAGTCAAGGCTGCAAGCCAAGCCAAGCCTGCAAGCCAAGTCTGAAATCCAAGAGAATCCAAGCCTGAGTGCCATGCGAAGCCAAGCCTGGAAGCCAAGCCAAGCCTGGAAGCCAAGCCAAGCCTGGAAGCCAAACCGAGCCTGGAAGCCAAGCCAAACCTGCAAGACAAGCCTGGAAGCCAAGCCAAGCCTACAAACCAAGCAAGGCAAAGCCTGGAAACAAAGCCAGGAAGTCAAACCTCAAAGGCAAACTTGGAAGCCAAGCCAAGCCAAGCGTGAAAGCTAAGCCAAGCCAAGCATGAAAGCTAAGCCAGGCCAAGCCTGGAAGCCAAGCCGAGCCTGCAAGCCAAGCCAAGGCTGGAAGCCAAGCCAAGCCTGCAAGCCAACCCTGGAAGCCAAGCCTGGAAGCCACCTGAAGCCATGCCTGGAAGCCAAGCCAAGCCTGGAAGACAAGCTTAGAAGCCAAGCCAACTCTGGAAGCCAAGCCAAGCCTGCAAGCCAAGGCTGTAAGCCAAACCAAGCCTGAAAGCCAAGCCTGGAAGCCAAGCCTGGAAGCCAAGCCAAGCCTGGAAGCCAAGCCAAGCCTGGAAGCCAAGCGAAGTCTGGAAGCCAAGCCAAGCCTGCAAGCCAAGCAAAGCCAGGAAGCGAAGCCTGGAAGCCAAGCCAAGCCTGGAAGGCAAGTCAAGCCTGGAGGCCAAGCCAAGCCTGGAAGCCAAGCCAAACCAAGCCAAGCCTGGAAGCCCATGGATGCCAAGCCTGGAATCCAATGGAAGCCAAGCCAAGCCAATGGAAGCCAAAGGAAACCAAGCCATGCCAAGTCAAGCCAATGAAAGCCAAGAAACGCCAAGTCAAGCCAGTGGAAGCCAAGCCAAGCCAATCCAAGCCAATGGAAGCTAAGCCAAGCCTGGAAGCCAAGCCAACCCTGGAAGCTAATCCTAGCCTGGAAGCCAAGCCAAGCCAAGCCAAACCAAGCCAAACCAAGCGAAGCCTGGAAGCCAAGCCAAGCGAAGCCAAGACAAGCCTTGAAGCCAAGCCAAGCCTGGAAGCCAAGTTAAGCCTGGAAGCCGAGCCTTGAAGCCAAGCCTGGAAGCCAAACCAAGCCTGCATGCCAAGCCAAGCCTGGAAGCCAAGTCAAGCCAGGAAACCAAGCCTGGAAGCCAAGCCAAGCCAAGCCTGGAAGCCAAGCCAAGCCTGGAAGCCAAGTCAAGCCAGGAAACCAATCCTGGAAGCCAAGCCAAGCCAAGCCTGGAAGCCAAGCCAAGCCTAGAAGCCAAGTCAAGCCTGGAAGCCAAGATAAGCCTGGAAGCCGAGCCTTGAAGCCAAGCCTGGAAGCCAAGCCAAGGCTGAGACCCAAGTCAAGCCAGGAAAACAAGCCTGGAAGCCAAGCCAAGCCTGGAAGACAAGCTTAGAAGCCAAGCCAACTCTGGAAGCCAAGCCAGCCTGCAAGACAAGACTGGAAGCCCAGCAAAGCCTAGAAGCCAAGCCAAGACTGAAAGCAAAGCCAAGCCTGGAAGCAAAGCCAAGCCTGCAAGCCAAGTGAAGCCTAGAAGCCAAGCCAAGCATGCAAGCCAAGCCAAACCTGCAAGCCAAGCCAAGCCTGCAAGCCAAGCCAAGCCTGCAAGCCAAGCCAAGCCTAAAAGCCAAGCCAAGCCTGGAAGCCAAGCCAAGCCTGGAAGCCCAGCTGAGCCTGGAAGCCGAGCCTTGAAGCCAAGCCAAGCCTGCATGCCAAGCCAAGCCTGCAAGCCAAGTCAAGCCAGGAAACCAAGCCTGGAAGCCAAGCCAAGCCAAGCCTGGAAGCCAAGTGAAGCATGGAAGCCAAGTGAAGCCTGAGAGCCAAGCCTAGAAGCCAAGCCAAGCCTGGAAGGAAAACCAAGCCTGCAACCCAACGCTGGAAGCCAAGCCAAGCCTGGAAGCAAAGCCAGAAAGCAAAGCAAGGCCTGGAAGCCAAGCCAAGCCTGGAAACCAAGCGAAGTCTGGAAGCCAAGCCAAGCCTACAAGCCAAGACAAGCCTACAAGCAAAGACAAGCCTGGAAGCCAAGCCTGAAAGCCTATCCCGGAAGCCAAGCCTGGAAGCTAAGCCAAGCCTGCAAGCCAAGCCAAGCCAAGCCAAGCCTGGAAGCCAAGCCAAGCCTGGAAGCCCAGCTGAGCCTGGAAGCCGAGCCTTGAAGCCAAGCCAAGCCTGCATGCCAAGCCAAGCCTACAAGCCAAGTCAAGCCAGGAAACCAAGCCTGGAAGCCAAGCCAAGCCAAGCCTGGAAGCCAAGTGAAGCATGGAAGCCAAGTGAAGCCTGAGAGCCAAGCCTAGAAGCCAAGCCAAGCCTGGAAGGAAAACCAAGCCTGCAACCCAACGCTGGAAGCCAAGCCAAGCCTGGAAGCAAAGCCAGAAAGCAAAGCAAGGCCTGGAAGCCAAGCCAAGCCTGGAAGCCAAGCGAAGTCTGGAAGCCAAGCCAAGCCTACAAGCCAAGACAAGCCTACAAGCAAAGACAAGCCTGGAAGCCAAGCCTGAAAGCCTATCCCGGAAGCCAAGCCTGGAAGCTAAGCCAAGCCTGCAAGCCAAGCCAAGCCAAGCCAAGCCTGGAAGCCAAGCCAAGCCTGGAAGCCAAGCCAAGCCTAAAAGCCAAGCCTGGAAGCACAGCCAAGCCTGGAAGCCAGGCCTAAAAGCCAAACCGAGCCTGCAAGCCGAGCCGAGACTGGAAGCCAAGCCGAGACTGGAAGCCAAGCCGAGACTGGAAGCCAAGCCGAACCTGAAAGCCAAGCCTCAAAGCCAAGCCTGGAAGCCTATCTCGGAAGCAAAGCATGGCAGCTAAGCCAAGCCTGGAAGCCAAGAAAGCCTGGAAGCCAAGCCAACCGTGGAAACCAAGCCAAGCCTACAAGCCAAGCCAAGCCTACAAGCCAAGCCAAGCCTGGAAGCCAAGCCAAGACTGAAAGCCAAGTCAAGGCTGCAAGCCAAGCCAAGCCTGCAAACCAAGTCTGGAATCCAAGCCTGGAAGCCAAGAGAATCCAAGCCTGAGTGCCATGCGAAGCCAAGCCTGGAAGCCAAGCCAAGCCTGGAAGCCTACCCGGAAGCCAAGCCTGGAAGCTAAGCCAAGCCTGGAAGCCAAGCGAAGCCTAGAAGCCAAGCCAAGCCTGGAAGCCAAGCCAAACCAGCAAGACAAGCCTGGAAGCCGAGCCAAGCCTACAAACCAAGCCAGGTAAAGCCTGGAAGCAAAGCCAGGAAGTCAAACCTCAAAGGCAAGCCTGGAAGCCAAGCCAAGCCAAGCGTGAAAGCTAAGCCAGGTCAAGCCTGGAAGCCAAGCCGAGCCTGCAAGCCAAGCCAAGTCTGGAAGGCAAGCCAAGCCAATCCAAGCCAATGGAAGCCAAGCCAAGCCTGAAAGTCAAGCCAAGCCTGGAAGCCAAGCTAAGCCTGGAAGCAAAGCCTTGAAGCCAAGCCAAGCCTAGAAGCCTACCTGGAAGCCAAGCCTGGAAGCTAAGCCAAGCCTGGAAGCCAAGTGAAGCCTAGAAGCCAAGCCAAGCCTTGAAGCCAAGCCAAGCCTAGAAGCCTACCTGGAAGCCAAGCCTGGAAGCTAAGCCAAGCCTGGAAGCCAAGTGAAGCCTAGAAGCCAAGCCAAGCCTGGAAGCCAAGCCAAACCTGCAAGCCAAGCCTGGAAGCCAAGCCAAGCCTAGAAGCCAAGCCAAGCCTGGAAGCCAAGCCAAGCCAAGCCTGCAAGCCAAGCCAAGCCTGGAAGCCAAGCCTAGCCTGGAAGCCAAGCCGAGCCTGCAAGCTGAGCTGAGCCTAGAAGCCGAGCCTAACCTGGAAGCCAAGCCAAGCCTGGAAGCCAAGCCTGGAAGCCTATCCCGGAAGCCAAGCATGGAAGCTAAGCCAAGCCTGGAAGCTAAGCCAAGACTGGAAGCCAAGAAAGCCTGGGAGCCAAGCCAACTCTGGAAGCCAAGCCAGCCTGCAAGACAAGACTGGAAGCCCAGCAAAGCCTAGAAGCCAAGCCAAGACTGAAAGCAAAGCCAAGCCTGGAAGCAAAGCCAAGCCTGCAAGCCAACACTGGAAGCCAAGCCAGCCTGCAAGACAAGACTGGAAGCCCAGCAAAGCCTAGAAGCCAAGCCAAGACTGAAAGCAAAGCCAAGCCTGGAAGCAAAGCCAAGCCTGCAAGCCAACCCTGGAAGCCAAGCCAAGCCTGGAAGCCAAGTGATGTCTGGAAGCTAAGCCTAGCCTGGAAGCCAAGCCAAGCCAAGCCAAGCCAAACAAAGCCAAGCCTGAAAGCCAAGCCAAGCCTGCAAGCCAAGCAAAGCCAGGAAGTGAAGCCTGGAAGCCAAGCCACGCCAAGCCTGGAAGCCAAGCCAAGCAAAGCCTGGAAGCAAAGCCAAGCCTGGAAGGCAAGTCAAGCCTGGAGGCCAAGCCAAGCCTGGAAGCCAAGCCGAGCCAAGCCAAACCAAGCCAAGCCTGGAAGCCCATGGATGCCAAGCCTGGAATCCAATGGAAGCCAAGCCAATGGAAGCCAATGGAAGCCAATGGAAGCCAAGCCAATGGAAGCCAAAAAAAACCAAGCCATGCCAAGTCAAGCCAATGAAAGCCAAGCAATGCCAAGTCAAGCCAGTGGAAGCCAAGCTGAGCCTGGAAGCCAAGCCAAGCCTGGAAGCCAAGCCAAGCCTAGAAGCCTACCTGGAAGCCAAGCCTGGAAGCTAAGCCAAGCCTGGAAGCCAAGTGAAGCCTAGAAGCCAAGCCAAGCCAAGCATGGAAGCCAAGCCAAACCTGCAAGCCAAGCCTGGAAGCCAAGCCAACCCTGCAAGCCAAGCCAAGCCTGCAAGCCAAGCCAAGCCTGGAAGCCAAGCCAAGCCAAGCCTGCAAGCCAAGCCAAGCCTGGAAGCCAAGCCAAGCCTGGAAGCCAAGCTAAGCCTGGAAGCCGAGCCTTGAAGCCAAGCCTGGAAGCCAAGCCAAGCCTGCAAGCCAAGTCAAGCCAGGAAACCAAGCCTGGAAGCCAAGCCAAACCAAGCCTGGAAGCCAAGCGAAGCATGGAAGCCAAGTGAAGACTGAGAGCCAAGCCAGAAAGCCAAGCCAAGCCTGGAAGCAAAGCGAAGTCTGGAAGCCTACCTGGAAGCCAAGCCTGGAAGCCAAGCCTGAAAGCCTATCCCAGAAGCCAAGCCTGGAAGCTAAGCCAAGCCTGGAAGCCAAGTCAAGCCAGTGGAAGCCAAGCCAAGCCAATCCAAGCCAATGGAAGCCAAGCCAAGTCTGGAAGGCAAGCCAAGCCAATCCAAGCCAATGGAAGCCAAGCCGAGCCTGGAAGCCAAGCTACGCCTGGAAGGCAAGCCTTGAAGCCAAGCCTGCAAGCCAAGTCAAGTCAGGAAACCAAGCCTGGAAGCCAAGCCAAGCCAAGCCTAAAAGCCAAGCCTGGAAGCACAGCCAAGCCTAAAAGCCAGGCCTAAAAGCCAATCCAAGCATGAAAGCCAAGCCAAGCCTGGAAGCCAAGCCAAGCCTACAATCCAAGCCAAGCCTGGAAGCCAAGCCTAGCCTGGAAGCCAAGCCTGGAACCTATCCCGGAAGCCAAGCATGGAAGCTAAGCCAAGCCTGGAAGCTAAGCCAAGACTGGAAGCCAAGAAAGCCTGGGAGCCAAGCCAAGCCTGGAAGCCAAGCCAGCCTGCAAGACAAGACTGGAAGCCCAGCAAAGCCTAGAAGCCAAGCCAAGACTGAAAGCAAAGCCAAGCCTGGAAGCAAAGCCAAGCCTGCAAGCCAAGCCTGACAGCCAAACCAAGCATGCAAGCCAAGGCTGGAAGCCAAGCCTGGAAGCTAAGCCAAGCCTGGAAGCCAAGAGAAGCCTAGAAGCCAAGTCAAGCCAGGAAACCAAGCCTGGAAGCCAAGCCAAGCCAAGCCTGGAAGCCAAGCAAAGCATGGAAGCCAAGTGAAGCCTGAGAGCCAAGCCTAGAAGCCAAGCCAAGCCTGGAAGCAAAACCAAGCCTGCAACCCAATGCTGGAAGCCAAGCCAAGCCTGGAAGCCAAGCCAAGCCTGGAAGCCAAGCCAAGCCTGGAAGCCAAGCCAGAAAGCAAAGCCAGGCCTGGAAGCCAAGCGAAGTCTGGAAGCCAAGCCAAGCCTGCAAGCCAATTCAAGACAGGAAGCCAAGCCAAGCCAAGCCTGGAAGCCAAACGAAGCCTGGAAACCAAGCCAAGCCTAAAAGCCAAGCCTGGAAGCACAGCCAAGCCTGGAAGCCAAGCCAAACCTGCAAGCCAAGCCTGGAAGCCAAGCCAACCCTGCAAGCCAAGCCAAGCCTAGAAGCCAAGCCAAGCCTGGAAGCCAAGCCAAGCCTAGAAGCCAAGCCAAGCCTGGAAGCCAAGCCAAGCCTGGAAGCCAAGCCTGGAAGCCAAGCCAAGCCTGCAATCCAAGCCAAGCCTGGAAGCCAAGCCAAGCCTGCAAGCCAAGCCAACCATGGAAACCAAGCCAAGCCTACAAGCCAAGCCAAACCTACAAGCCACGCCAAGCCTGGAAGCCAAGCCAAGACTGAAAGCCAAGTCAAGGCTGCAAGCCAAGCCAAGCCTGCAAGCCAAGTCTGGAATCCAAGCCTGGAAGCCAAGTCTGGAATCCAAGCCTGGAAGCCAAGAGAATCCAAGCCTGAGTGCCATGCGAAGCCAAGCCTGGAAGCCAAGCCAAGCCTGGAAGCCAAGCCAAGCCTGGAAGCCTACCCAGAAGCCAAGCCTGGAAGCCTACCCGGAAGCCAAGCCTGGAAGCTAAGCCAAGCCTGGAAGCCAAGCAAAGCCTAGAAGCCAAGTCAAGCCTGCAAGCCAAGCCAACTGTGGAAACTAAGCCAAGCCTACAAGCCAAGCCAAACCTACAAGCCAAGCCAAGCCTGGAAGCCAAGCCAAGACTGAAAGCCAAGTCAAGGCTACAAGCCAAGCCAAGCCTGCAAGCCAAGTCTGGAATCCAAGCCTGGAAGCCAAGAGAATCCAAGCCTGAGTGCCATCCAAAGCCAAGCCTGAAAGCCAAGCCAAGCCTGGAAGCTAAGCCAAGCCTGGAAGCCAAGCGAAGCCTAGAAGCCAAGCCAAGCCTGGAAGCCAAGCCAAACCTGCAAGACAAGCCTGGAAGCCAAGCCAAGCCTACAAACCAAGCCAGGCAAAGCCTGGAAGCAAAGCCAGGAAGTCAAACCTCAAAGGCAAGCCTGGAAGCCAAGCCAAGCCAAGCGTGAAAGCTAAGCCAGGCCAAGCCTGGAAGCCAAGCCGAGCCTGCAAGCCAAGCTGAGCCTGCAAGCCAAGCCAAGTCTGGAAGGCAAGCCAAGCCTGCAAGGCAAGCAGAGCCTGTAAGCTAAGCCAAGCCTGCAAGCCAAGCCAAGACTGGAAGCCAAGACAAGCCTGGAAGCCAATCCAAGCCTGTAAGGCAAGCCAAGCCTGAAAGCAAAGCCAAGCCTGGAAGCCAAACCAAGCCTGGAAGCCAAGCCAAGCCAGGAAGCCAAGCCTGGAAGCAGAGCCAAGCCTGGAAGCCAAGCCAAGCCAGGAAGCCAAGCCTGGAAGCCAAGCCAAGCCTGGAAGCCAAGCCTGCAAGCCAAGAAAAGCCTGGAGGCCAAGGCTGGAAGCCAAGCCTGCAAGCCAAGAAAAGCCTGGAAGCCAAGCCTGGAAGCCAAGCGAAGCCTGCAAGCCAAGCCAACCCTCCAAGCCAAGGCAAGCCTAAATACCAAGCCGAGCCTGGAAGCCAAGCCAACCCTGGAAGCCAAGCCAAGCCTGCAAGCCAAGCCAAGACTGCAAGTCCAGCCAAGCCTGCAAGCCAAGCCAAGCCTGAAAGGCAAGTCTGGAAGCCAAGCTTGAAAGCCAAGCGAATCCAAGCCTGGATGCCATGTGAAGCCAAGCCTGGAAGCCAAACCAAGCCTGCAAACCAAGCCAAGCCTGCAAGCCAAGCCAAGCCAAGCCTGCAAGCCAAGCCAAGCCTTGAAGCCAAAGCTGGAAGCCAAGCCTGGAAGCCAAGCGAAGCCAAGCCTGGAAGCCAAGACTCAAAGCCAAGCGAAGCCAAGCCTGGAAGCCAAGCAAAGCCTGCAAGCCAAGCCAAGCCTGGAAGCCAAGCCTGGAAGCCAAGCCAAGCCTGGAAGCCAAGCCTGGAAGCCAAGCCAAGCCTGAAAACCAAGCCAAGCCTCCAAGCCAAGCCAAGCATGGATGCCGAGCCAGGCCTGCAAGCCAAGCCAACCCTGGATGCCAAGCCAAGCCTGGAAGCCAAGCCAAGCATGGATGCCAAGCCAGGCCTGCAAGACAAGCCAACCCTGAAAGCCAAGCCAAGCCAAGCCTGGAAGCCAAGCCAAGCCTGGAAGCCAAGCCAAGCCTGCAAGCCAAGCCAAGCCTGGAAGCCAAACCAAACGTGCAAGCCAAGCCAAGCCTGCAAGACAAGCCTGCAAGCCAAGCCAAGCCTAGAAGCCAGGCCTGAATGCCAAGCCAAGCCTGCAAGCCAAGCCAAGCCTAGAAGCCAGGCCTGAATGCCAAGCCAAGCCTGGAAGCCAAGCCAAGCCTGCAAGCCAAGCCAAAACTGCAAGACCAGCCAAGCCTGCAAGCCAAGTCTGGAAGCCAAGCCTGGAAGCCAAGCCTGGTAGCCAAGCGAATCCAAGCCTGGATGCCCTGCGAAGCCAAGCCTGGAGGCCAAATCAAGCCTGCAAACTAAGCCAAGCCTGGAAGCCAAGCCAAGCCTGCAAGCCAAGCCAAGCCAGGAAATCAAGCCTGGAAGCCAAGCCATGTCAAGCCTGCAAGTCAAGCCAAGCCTGGAAGCCAAGCCTGGAAGCCTAACCCGGAAGCCAAGCCTGAAAGCTAAGCCAAGTCTGGAAGCCAAGCCAAGCCTGGAAGCGAAGCCAAGCCTGGAAGCCAAGCCTGGAAGCCTAACCCGGAAGCCAAGCCTGAAAGCTAAGCCAAGTCTGGAAGCCAAGCCAAGCCTGGAAGCGAAGCCAAGCCTGGAAGCCAAGCCTGGAAGCTTATCCCGGAAGCCAAGCCTGAAAGCTAAGCCAAGCCTGGAAGCCAAGCGAAGCCTGGAAGCTAAGCCAAACCGGCAAGACAAGCCTGGAAGCCAAGCCAATTCTGCATGCCAAGCCAAGCCTGCAAGCCAAGCCAAGCCTAGAAGCCAAGCCAAGCCTGGAAGCCAAGCCAAGCCTAGAAGCCAAGCCAAGCCTGCAAGCCAACCCTGGAAGCCAACCCTGGAAGCCAAGCCAAGTGTGGAAGCCAAGCCAACCCTGGAAGCCAAGCCAAGTTTGGAAACCAAACCTGGAAGCCAAGCCAAGCCTGCAAGCCAAGCCTGAAAGCCAATCCAAGCCTGGAAGCCAAGCCAAGCCTACAATCCAAGCCAGGAAGCCAAGCCAAGCCTGCAAGCCAAACCTGAAAGCAAAGCCAAGCCTGCAAGCGAAGCCTGGAAGCCAAGCCAAGCCTGCAAGCCAAGCCTGGATGCCAAGCCAAGCCTGCAAGCCAAGCCTGGATGCCAAGCCAAGACTGGAAGCCAGGACTGGAAGCCAAGCAAAGCCTGTAAGCGAAGCCAGGAAGGCAAGGCAAGCCTGCAAGGCAAGCCAGGAAGGCAAGCCAAGTCTCCAAGCTAAGCCTGGAAGCCAAGCCAAGCCTGCAAGCCAAGCCAGGCCTAGAAGCCAAGACTGGAAGCCAAGCCTGGAAGACAAGCCTGAAAGCCAAGTTAAGCCTGGATGCCAAGCCAAGCCTGGAATCCAAGCCAAGCCTAGAAGCCAAGACTGGAAACCAAGTGAAGCCTGGAAGCCAAGCCAAGCCTTGAAGCCACGCCAAGCCTGCAAGCAAAGCCTGGAAGCCAAGCCAAGCCTGCAAGCCAGGCCTGGAAGCCAAGCAAAGCCTGTAAGCGAAGCCAGGAAGGCAAGGCAAGCCTGCAAGTTAAGCCTGGAAGCGAAGCCAAGCCGAGAGGCCAAGCCAAGCCTGAAAGTCAAGACTGGAAGCCAAGTCAAGCCTGGAAGCCAAGCCAAGCCTACAAGCCATGCCTGCAAGCCAAGCCTGCAAGCCAAGCCAAGCCTGGAAGCCAAGCCTGGAAGCCAAGCCAAGCCAAGCCTGAATCCAAGCCAAGCCAAGCCTGGAAGCCAATGGAAGCCAAGCCTGGAAGCCAATGGAAGTGAAGCCAATGGAAGCCAAGCCAATGAAATCCAATGGAAGCCAAGCCAAGCCAATGGAACCCACGTCAAACCAATGGAAGCCAAGCCAAGCCAATGGAAGCCAAGCCAAGCCAAGCCAAACCAAGCCAAGCCAATGGAAGCCATGCCAAGACAAACCAATGGAAGCCAAGCCAATTGAAGCGAAGCGAAGCCAAGCCAAGCCCCAACGCCAAGCCGAGCCAAGCCAAGCCAAGTCTGAAAGCCAAGCCCAGTTCCAAAGCCAAACCAAGCGAAGCCAAGCCAAGCCTTAAAGCCAATCCAAGCCCCAAAGCCAAGCCAAGCCCCGAAGCCAAGAAAAGCCCCAAAGCCAAGCCAAAGCCAAAGCCAAAGCCAAACCTCCTCGTCTCTTCTCTCTCTGTCTCCCGTGACATCGTCCATGTTCCTGGGTGTATAAAGCATCTTCATGTGCCCCTCTCATGTCCTCGCTCCTGCTTGGTCTCTCTCTGAGCACAGGCTAAGGGATGTAACTGCGTCCTTGGCACCTTCATCTGATAGGCATCTCATGGGGAAATCTCAACTCTGGCTTTTAGCCACCCTGCCAGCCTCCTGTTCCAATCTTGATCTCAGTAAACAGTGCCACCACACACCCAGTTGCCCTGGCCAGACACCTAGGAGTCCTTTTTTCAATTTAATTTTAATTTTTGTTCTTTTTTGAGACAAAGTCTCGTTCTGTTGTCCAGGCTGGAGTGCCATAGCGTGATCTCAGCTCACTACAACCTCCGCTTCCTGGGTTCAAACAATTCTAGTGCCTCAGCCTCCTGAATATCTGGGATTACAGGCATGTGCCACCACGCCTGACTAAGTTTTGAATTTTTAGGAGAGACAGGGTTTGCCATGTTGGCCATGGCTGGTCTCAAATTCCCAGCCTCAAGAGATCCACCAACGTCAGCCTCCCAAAGTGTTGGGATTACAGGCGTGAGCCACCACGACCAGCCTCTAGGAGTCTTCTTGATGCTCCTCTTTTCTTTCCTGCCTCCTGCTCCTCCTCCCAATCCATTATTAAGGTTGGCCTGTTTTATTTCCAAAATAGACCTCAACTTGTCCCCTTGTTCCCATGACTCTTGTCACTCCTAGTCCAAAGTGCAGAAATAAACAAAAAGCACTCAAATGAGAACAAGCAAAGTTACTCAGAGTTTACCATAGAAGGGGGTCACCACCATTGTCTGCATTTTGCAAAGCCTCAAGGGTAAGGCAAAGGGCCGAGAAAGCTTTTTTTCTTTCTCTTTCTTGTCTTTCCTTCTTTCTTTCCCTCATTCCCTCCCTCCCTCCCCTTCCTTCCCTCCCTCCCCTTCCTTTCTTTTTTCTTTTCTTTCTCTTTCTTTCTTCTTTCTTTTTTTGAGACAAGGCCTGGCTCTGTTGCTCAGGCTGGAGTGCAGTGGCACAAACATGGCTGACTGCGACCTCTGCTTGCCTCCCAGGCTCAAGCCATTCTCCCACCAATGCATGTGTTCTGAGCACGTTTTTGTAGAGACGAGGTTTCACCATGTTGTCCAGACTGGTCTCGAGCTCCTGGGTTCAAGCAATCCACCCTCTTTGTCCTCCCATCATGCTGAGATTATAGGCGCGAGCCACTGAGCCCTGCCAATTTTCTTTTCTTTTTTTTTGAGACAGAGTTTCACTCTTGTCACCCAGGCTGCAGTGCAATGGTGCGATCTCAGCTCACCACAACCTCTGCCTTTGGGGTTCAAGCGATTCTTCTGCCTCAACCTACTGAGTAGCTGGGATTATAGGCATGTGCCACCATACTCAGTTAATTTTGTATTTTTATTATAAATGAAGTTTCTCCATGTTGGCCAGGCTGGTCTCAAACTCCCAACCTCAGATGATCTGCCCATCTCAGCCTCCCAAAGTTCTGGCATTACAGGCATGAGCCACAGAGCCCGGCCCTATCTTTTCCTCTTTCTTTTCTTTTTCTTCTCTCTTTCTCTCTCTCTGTCCCCCCCTCCTCTCTCTCTCTCTTTCTTTCTTCCTTTCTTGGAGTCTCAATCTATCAACCAGGCTGCAGTGCAGTGGCACAATCTTGGCTCACTGCAACTTCTGCCTCCTGGGTTCAAGCGATTCTTCTACCTCAGCCTTTCAAGTAGCTGGGATCACAGTGCCTGCCACCACACCCAGCTAATTTCTGCATTTTTAGTAGAGTCCACCATGTTGGCCAGGTTGGTTGCAAACTTCTGACCTCAGGTTATCCACCTGTCTCGGCCTCCCAAAGAGCTGGGATTATAGGTACGAGCCACCGCACCTGCCCTATTTTCACTTTCTTAATGATGTCTTTGGAAGTGCAAAAGTTCTGAATTTTGAACAAGTCTAATTTATCAGTTGTATTGTGTTCTATCTATCTATCCATCCATAGATCTATACATACAGAACTTTGTGATTTGCAATGGTTCAACCTAACAATTTTCGTGACTTTACCATGGTATGAAAGCCATATACATGTAGTAGAAATCATGCCAAGTGACCATAAAGCCATTGTGTTGCCCAGGTATGGTGGCTCACATCTGTAATCCCAGCACTTTGGGAGGCCAAGGCAGGCGGATCACCTGAGTTCAGGCATCTGAGACCAGCCTGACCAACATGGAGAAACCCCATCTCTACTAAATATACAAAATAAGCTGGTCATGGTGGCACATGCCCATAATCCCAGCTACTTGGGAGGCTGAAGCAGGAGAATTGCTTGAACCTGGAAGGCGGAGGTTGTGGTGAGCCAAGATCATGCCATTGCACTCCAGCCTGCGCAACAAGAGGGAAACTCCATCTCAAAGAAAAAAAAAATCCTGGCTAACACGGTGAATTCCCATCTTTACTAAAAATACAAAAAATTAGTCAGGCGTGATGGCACGTCTGTAGTCCCAGTTACTCAGAAAGCTGAGGCAGGAGAATTGCTTGAACCTGTGAGGTGAAGGTCGCAGTGAGCCAAGATCACGATACTGCACTCCAGCCTGGGTGACAGAGTGAGACTCCATCTCAAAAAAAAGTTGTGTTTTTCACTTTCAATACAATATTCTATCAATTACATGAGATATTCACCACTTTATCATAATATAAGCTTTGTGTTAGATGTTGCCCAACTGTAGGCTAATGTATGTGTTCTGAGCACATTTAAAGTAGGCCAGGAGAAGCTATGATGTTTTGTAGGTTGTGGACTAGATTCCTGCCCTTAGCGGTTGGACAACGAGGTAAACCCAGGAGGAAGACGAGAAGGAGTGGCCAGCGAGGTGCAGTTAATTTTCCTGAGCATCAGTTTCCTTGTAATAACAAGACGTTAATTTTTTTTTTTTTTTGAGACGGAGTTTGGCTCTTGTTTCCCAGGCTGGATGTGTTTTAATCTGATATTTTCAGCCTACAGTGCGTTCATTGGGATGCAACCCCATCATAAGTCAAGGAGCGGCTGCATATAATTTCCTGTGTGTGCATTTATCTTTAAAGTCTAGCTGACAGAATTTGCTAATGAATTAGATATCGGGTGGAGAAGAACTGAGAATGACTCCAATGGTTTTGGCCAAGCAAGTGCCTAAGATGGGGGAAGGCTGCAGGAGCAGGAAGTTGGGGATCAGGAGCTCTGTCTGGATACACTGAGATTGAGCTTGTCTGTTAGAAATTCATGGGGAGATGCTGAGAGGCAGGTGCAATCTGGAGTTCAGAGTCATTTGATAGATGAGGTGGCTGGGTGAGGTTGCAGAAGACCACCAGGGGTGAGGGTGGACTGAAAGGAGAGAATCGAGGCCTTCCCAGGGCCTCTGCCCTTAGCGGTTGGACAACGAGGTAAACCCAGGAGGAAGACGAGAAGGAGTGGCCAGCGAGGTGCAGTTAATTTTCCTGAGCATCAGTTTCCTTGTAATAACAAGACGTTAATTTTTTTTTTTTTTTGAGACGGAGTTTGGCTCTTGTTTCCCAGGCTGGAGTGCAATGCGTGATCTCAGTTCACCACAACCTCCACCTCCTGGGTTCAGGCAATTCTCCTGCCTCAGCCTCCGTTAATTATTAATAGTACTTCCCTCATCCTGTGACGGTGAGGTTCCTGGAGTGTGCACTAAACGTGCTTAGAGCAGTGCCTTGCGTGTAGGAGCTGCTTGGCACATGTTAGCTAAAAATGAGAATCTTCTCTCTAAACCTTCTAAAGGAGTGTCAAGCCTTGCCCGCCAGCCTTAGCTATCAGGTGAGAGCATCTACAGAGGAACCTGGAGCCCACATCAGCCAGGTGGCCTGGGCAGTGTAGGATGGCAGCTGCTCAGGGGGAAGACTGCTGCCCAGAGCCTGGCACCATTGGACTGGCTGAGGCACATCACCAGGCCAGCAGGTTTGTGCAACAGACCCGGCTTTCAAAAGGGAGGCCCAGAAGGCCCAGACACCCTGAGGCATAGGGCCTGGCTGAAGACTGTGATTATGGAGGTGAGAGTTTCAAGTCTGGTAAGTTTGCTATTAAACAGAAATGTGACCTAATTTACACTCCTGAGCCTCGAAGCCTGGACTTAAAGATTAATCCCCAGTGGGTGAGGCGGGGCACCAGTACAGGCTACATAATTTGTAGAGCCCACTGAAAATGGAAATGTGGATCTCTTGGTTGTGCATCATAAGGAATGTCAGGCAGTTACAGCAGAGCATTAAACCAAGTGTGGGGCCGTTAGCGCTGGGGCCCTCTGTGACTGCATAGGTCACAGGCCCATGCAGCTGGCCCTGTCAGGTCCTGCCTGGTTTCTGTCCACAACAATGGGGGAGGAGAGCATCTGGAAGGTTGAAGAGGGAGGCACTAGACACTTGTGGGTGGAGAGACTGCTCTGGCTGCAGTGTGAGGTTGTTGAAACTTCATGCTGAGATGGGGTGAGGTCGGCCCAGATGGGTGGGGAGGGGATGGGAGAGGAGCGGGACCCTCTCTCTGGGGAGGTTGCCCTGCAGCTTCCGATCCCTCCCTGTTTCCTGCTCAATTTTTCTGCCTTCTCCTTAGGAATTCTCCTGGGACTGCCATTCTGGGATGAGGATGTTCTTGGATTCTACTCCCTTTGGTAGGGAGGGAAGCTTCCCCACTGGAAGGCTGAGAGGATATTCCCCCCATACACAGAAATGTAGACACTGCAACCCCTCCCTCGAGGCACCATCGCAATCCCATCGGGAAATGCAGCTTAGGATGTCCTGTTGAGTCACTTCACACCCAGTCTCTCACTGACAACCACAGAAAAAGTGCAATATGTGACTTTATTTCTTAATTTAACGTTCATGAGACAAGAATTGAACAACAGAACTTAAAACATTTTAGACAACCTATTTATTTCTTTTTCAGGTAGGGTCTCACAGTGTTGCTCAGGCTGTAGTACAGATGTGCCATCTCTGCTCACTGCAACTTCTGCCTCCTGCCTCAGCCTCCTGAGTAGCTAGGACCACAGGCAGGCACCACCATGCCTGGCTAATTTTTTATATTTTTGGTAGAGATGCAGTTTCACCATGGTACTCAGGCTGGTCTTGACCTCCTGAGCATAAGTGAGTCGCTGCCTTGGCCTCCCAAAGTGCTGGCATTACAGCTTTGAGACGCTGAGGCTGCCAATACAACTTTTTTTTCTTTTTTTGAGATGGAGTTTCACTCTCGTTGCCCAGTTAGAGGGCAGTGGCGTGATCTTGGCTCTCTGCAACCTCCACCTCCCAGCTCAAGGCATCCTCCCACCTCAGCCTCCTGAGTAGTGGGGACCACAGGCATGTACCACCATGCACAGCTACTTTTTTGTATTTTTAGTAGAGATGGGGTTTCACCATGTTGCCCAAGGGTCTCAAACTCATGGGCTCAAGTGATCCTCCCACCTAGGCCTCCCAAAGTGCTGAGATTACAGGCATGAGCCACCATGCCTGGCCAACAATTTTAAAGATAAAGGTAATGAGAATGGTGTCACCAAAATTTTGGCACAAGGACCCTGGATACTGAGCAACTGAGTGTTCTTCTCAGATGCCCAGGGCTCCAGGAACAGATGAGGGTTTTCAGATTTCAGCCTCCATAAAATGGGGAGAAGAGCTGCAGGGAGGGCAGTCATCATAAGCCCCAGTGTCTCTAGCAGACCCCTCCCCACCCAGGCACTGAACCACCCAGTGCATCGCTCAGTCCCACCTGTCCAGGGGAACAAGACTGTCAGAAGACAAGAAACCTTGAATGTAGGAATTTCAGGCACCATGGTTATCATAATATGTGTTGTGTTCATGGGTGGGTGATGGCAGCAGAAGGGTCTTTGTCTCCTACCTGGGACGAGATTAGTGTTGACTCTACTTACCATAAAATGGGTCCTCCCAGGACATTAAATAGAGCTTATGAAAGATCTCTGTGTTGAATTGGCTGACTCAATTCAACAATGAACCCCAAGCTTTTTGGATCACTGTGATATATGAGTGGGGCCCTTCCTGTGGAGAGCTCACAGGCCAGTGTAAGAGGCAGAAAGCAGAGAGTTTTGAGTGTCCCCTGACACTGAGGACAAGCATGGGGGACTTTCCTGGCTTGGAAGAAGTGAGCTGGGCCAGCCTGGAGGTGAGGGAGCGGTTCCAGAAAGCGGTGACTTCTGAGTCCTGAGTGGTGCGTTGCTGTGTATGACTGAAAAGTGGTGGTGGTCTCCAGGCAATGACCAATATCAAGGTCAATTGGCTTGTGATTCGAGGACCTTCTGCTGGGACTCTGGATCCCATGACTTGAACGGGCTCAAGGCCTCCATTTCAGTGAGTATCCTGCTGTTCTCTGCATCATTTTATCCCTTTTATTCTCATTTGCACACAAACTTGTTCTAGTATTTCCCTTCGAGAAAGAAAGAAGGAAAGAGGGAGAAAGGGAGGGAGGAAGGGAGGAAGGAAGAAAGGAAGGAAGAAAGGAAGGAAGGAAGGAAGGTGGGGGGAAAGAGGGAGGGGCAGAGGGAGGGAGGGACCTCTCTATCAGTTATGGTCCTAGTAGGAATCATAATCAGTGCAGATGGTTCAGCTGATGTCAAAGAGGTCTAGGCTGTTTCTGGTTATTCCATGAATGAAACTCAATGAACTAATACTGATTCCCTTTTGACTACCACTGTGGAGTTTAAGCAAGCTGATATAAGTGAAAGGACTTTGAAGAATTTGAAGAACAATGGGACAACAGAAAATCAACTCAATGCATGATCATGATCATCACTTATTTCACACGTGTGAAGGTATCTCATGGCATTCAGATCCTAGGAATTCTCATCCCTGAGCTCAGACACCTGTTGCATTTCCTGCAGGCAGGCAACAGAGCAAGGGCATTGAAAACATGAAGTCGGCTTCAATGAATTTATCTAGAACGGCACAATCAGTACATCTAGAAAGAGACCGTTTTCATTTCGGCATACATTAAGATTTCACGTTTTGTGGTTTTTAGAGTTAGTTTTCTTTTGACTCATATTTGTGGGAATGAATGTCATAACCCCTTCAATGCTTTGACCCTGGGAAGGACATTACATCATTCTTCATTTCTAGTCACTCCTCATCCCCTTCCAAACAACCTTCCAGAAACAGCCGCCAGCCCTCAACTCACTGCCCAAATCCATGTGCACCACCTCTTTCTGTAGCCTGTGATCACTGGCAAGATTCTGGAAAATAATACCCTAGCTATGCAAATGATTGGTGCTGTTCCAGTGTGCTTACTCGTGCAGGGCTCAGAGGCTGGGAGCTTTATGTGTATTGCTCACTTAATCTGTATGACAAATTCCCTACTCAGATATTTACAGATCACAAATCTGAGGCTCAGAGCGATAAAGTGAGTTGGTTAAGATCACATTGCAAAGGAGGGTTAGAAATGAAATTTAAGGGCCGGGCGCGGTGGCTCAAGCCTGTAATCCCAGCACTTTGGGAGGCCGAGGCAGGTGGATCAGTTGAGGTCGAGAGTTCTAGACCAACCTGACCAGCATGCAGAAACCACGTCTTTATTAAAAATACAAAAATGGATTGGGCACGATGACGCATGGCTGTAATCCCAGCTACTCGGGAGGCTGAGGCAGGAGAACTGCTTGAACCCGGGAGGTGGACGTTGCGGTGAGCTGAGATCACACCATTGCACTCCAGCCTGGATAACAAGAGTAAGACTCCATCTCAAAAAAATTGAAATGAAATTTAAACCATTTTTTTGTTTTGCAGTCCCTGGCCCTTCAACCATTCCTCATGCTGCCTCATGGAGGCTGGAACCAGAGGGGGCAAAGAGATGACTGCATTCTGAGTCTTTGATTTATGGAACTACATGTCCATAATATGAGACCTCATCTACTCCCAAATCCAAATTGCCTAATTCTCTGTTCACATTTCACATACATGTGTAATATATATGACTATACATTTAATAGGAAAGGAAGTTTTCTTTAAAAGACCCAGTACTATATTTGGGTGTCTATGGGGAAATTCAGACTTGCAAAAGTAAAACAGTGGGACTTTTTTGTGTTGCTTTTTTGGTTTTGTTTTGAGACAGGGCCTCGCTCTGTCACCTAGACTGGAGTGCTGTGGCATGAACGTGGCTCGCTGCAGCTTCAGCTTCCTAGGCTCAAGTCATCTCCCACCTCAGTCCCCCAAGTGGCTGGGAATACAGGTACATGCCACCATGCCCAGCTAATTATTGTATTTTTTTGTAGAGATGGGGTTTTGCCATGTTTGCCAGGCTGGACTTGAGCTCCTGGGCTCAAGTGATCCTCTCACCTTGTCATCCCAAAGTGTGGGGATTACAGACGTGAGCCACAGCACCCAGCCAAGCACAGACAACTCTTCCAAGATATTTTGCTATAAATGTAAGCAGAAAAAGGGCAGAAACTGGAAGGGGATTTGAGGATGAGGGAAGGTGCACTGGCCATTCTCCCACCCAAGATCATTCACTGTCCATTAGTGTCCCACTCTGGGCCCCGGGAGAGAGATCCTTCTGCACTGCATTACCGGGGCTCTTACAGTTAGAACACTTCCACGTGGGTGCAGTGAAGGGAAGGCAAAGCCAGGAGAACTGAAGGCTGGAGGAAAGAGAGAGCCCCCTCCCTCTGCTTTGTCTCTGGCAGGAGCTAGGTCCCCCTCCACGCCTGCAGTTCCTTCCAGGCTGCCGCTTTCTCAATGGCTCCTGGGATGCTATTTCTTCCCTTGGTCCTTTCTGGGCCAGGAGTTGTCGCCCTACAAACCTTTATTGTCTCTCAGTACTTTAACATCCTTGTTTATTCCATTAACTTTGTTAGTAGGCTCCTTGTCATCAGTTGAACCATCTGAGGGAATCCCGATTTCTGCCAGGACCCTAACTGATAGAGCGGTCCCTCCCTCCCTTCCTTTTTTTCCTTAAGGGAGATATTAGAATATGCTTGTGTGCAACTGAGAATAACAGGGCAGATGGCTAGGCACAGTGGTTTATGCCTATAATCCCAGCACTTTAGGAGGCTGTGGTAAGCAGATCACTTAAGGTCGGGGGTTCGAGACCAGCCTGGCTAACATGGTGAAACCCCGTCTCTACTAAAAATACAATTAGCTGGGTGTGGTGGCAACATGCTTGTAATCCCAGCTACCTGAGAAGCTGAGGCAAGAGAATTGCTTGAACCTGGGAGGCAGAGGTTGCAGTGAGCCGGCATAGCACCACTGCACTGCAGCCTAGGTGACACAGCTGGGTGACTGTCTCAAAAAAGAAAGAAAGAAAGGGAAGGAAGGAAGAAAGGAGGGAGAGAGGGAAGGAGGGAGGGAGGGAGGGAGGGAGGGAAGGAGGGAGGAAGGAAGGAAGGAAGGAAGGAAAAAAAAGAAAGGAATAACAGAGCAGAAATGGAGAAATGATGATGCAGAGAAAAGCAGGATACTCTCACTGGATCAAGGGCCTTGAGCCTGCTTGAGGGCCTGGGATCCAGAGTCCCAGAAGAGAGTCATTGCCTTAGACTCCAGCAGGAGGCTTCTTCTGTGGTTGCAGGAGGAGAGGCAGGAAGCCGGGGCACAGGGGCGGGAAGGTCAGTGGATCTGGTCTGACGGCTTCCTGTTTCCAACGGAGGGTGAGCCAGGTCCATGAGCTGAGGCGTGTGGGGGAGTTTGTGCAGATAGAAGAGAGTATGAAAAAGCCATCCCAGGGAACAGGAAAATGAACTTTCTAGAAAACATTGGTAGGATTGCCAGGTACGAGGAGTACCTATTTGAGGTTTGTGGTTATGAATTTATTTATTTTTATTATTACTATTATTATTTTTGAGACAGAGGCTCACTCTTGTCACCCAGGCTGGAGCACAATGGTGCCATCTCAGCTCACTGCAATCTCCGCCTCAGCCTCCCAAGTAGCTGGGATTACAGATATCTGCCACCATGCCCAGCTAATTTTTGTATTTTTAGCTGGATGTGGTGGTGCATGCCTGTAATCACAGCTACTTGGGAGGCTGAGGCAGGGAATCACTTGAACCCAGGAGGCAGAGGTTGCAGTGAGCCAAAATCACACCACTGCACTCCAGCCTGGTGACAGAGCAAGACTCCATCTCAAAAACAAAACTAAACAAAAATAAAAAGACAGCTGGAGTGGCTATGCTAATATTAGACAAAACACACTTTAAGACAAATATAGTTATTAGAGATAAAGAGAGATGTTTTATAATGATAAAAGACTCAATCTAGGCCAGGCTCAGTGGCTCACACCTGTAATCTCAGCACTTTGGGGGGCCAAGGCATGTGGATCACCTGAGGTGAGGAGTTCAAGATCAGCCTGGCCAACATGGCAAAACCCCATCTCTACTAAAAATACAAAAATTGTCTGAACGCGGTAGCACATTCCTGTAATCTCAGCTACTCAGGAGGGTGAGGCTGGAGACTCACTTGAACCCGGGAGGCAGCGGTTGCAGTGAGCCAGTATTGCACCTCTGCACTCCAGCCTGGGCAACAGAGCAAGAAGTATCAATCAATCAATCAATAAAAGTTAGGCCTGGTGCAGTAGCTCACACCTGTGATCCCAGCACTTTGAGAGGCCGAAGTGGGAAGATCACTTGAGGTCAGGAATTCAAGACCAGCCTGGCTAACATGGTAAAACCCCATCTCTACTAAAACCACAAAAGTTAGGCCAGGCGTGGTGGCTCATACCTGTAATCCCAGCACTTTGGGAGGGTGAGGTTGTCAGCTCACCTGAGGTCAGGAGTTAGAGACTAGATTGGCCAACATGGTGAAACCCTGTCTCTACTAAAAAAATAAAAAAATTAGCCAAGAATGGTGGTGGGCACCTGTAATCCCAGCTACTCTGGAGGCTGAGGCAGGAGAATTGCTTGAACCTGGGAGGCAGAGGTTGCAGTAAGCTGAGATTGCACTTCAGCCAGGGCAACAGAGGGAGACTCTGTCTCAAAAAAAAAAAATAAAATAAAAAAATAAAGAAAATAACAGTTACAAATTAGCCAGGCATGGTGGTGTATGCCTGGAGTCCTAGCTACTCAGGATTGTGAGGTGGGAGGATTACTTGAGCCCTGGAATTTGAGGCCCTAGAGAGGTATGATTCTGCCACTGCACTCAGCCTGAGTGACAGAGTGAGAACACATCTTTAGTAATAATAATAATACACTTCAATACCTTCCTTCAATAAGCAGTAGAACAACTAAGCAACAAGGAAATAAAAAACACAAATAACAGTAAACCAACTAAACATAATAGACATCTGGGCATGGTGGCTCACACCTGTAATCCCAGCACTTTGGGAGGCTGAGGCGGGCGGATCACCTGAGATTGGGAGTTCTAGACCAGCCTGACCAACATGGAGAAACCCCATCTCTACTAAAACTACAAAATTAGCCAGGCGTGGTGGCTCATGCCTGTAATCCCACTACTTGGGAGGCTGAGGCAGGAAAATCGCTTGAACCCAGGAGGTGGAGGTTGTGGTGAGCCAAGATCGTGCCACTGCACTCCAGCCGGGGCAATGAGAGCAAAACTCCATCTCAAAAAAAAAAAAAAAAAAATCTATAGAACAACACTCCACCAAACCACAACAGCAGAATATGTATTCTTCTCAAGCACACACAGGACATTTTCCAGGGTAGGCCATATGCTAGTCATAAAATGCACCTCTACACATTTGAAAGGGCTAAAGTCATACAAAGTAAGCACGCCTACACATTGCCTACACTAGCAAGCAATAACAGAGGAAAATTTGGGGAATTCACAAATATGTGGAATTTTAATTGCATACTTCTAAATAACAACGGGTCAAAGAAGTAGTCACAAGAGAAATAATAAAATAATTGGAAAAAAATGTAAATAAAAAAATCCTCGAATTTATGCAATATAGCCAAAGCAGCACTTAGGAGGACACTTATAGCTGTAAATGCCTATATTAAATAAGGACCTCAAATTAATAACCTAACCTTTCACTTTAAGAGTCTAGAAACCGACCAGGTGGGGTGGCTCATGCCTGTAATCCCAGTACTTTGGGAGGTCGAGGCAGATGGATCACCTGAGGTTATGAGTTCAAGAACAACCTGGCTAACATGGTGAAATCCCATTTCTACTAAAAACACAAAAAATTACCCAGGCATGGTGGTAGTGCCTGTAATCCCAACTACTTGGGAGCTGAGGCAGGAGAATCGCTTGAACCTGGGAGGCAGAGGCTGCAGTGAGCCGAGATCGTACCATTGCAGTCCAGCTTGGGCAACAAAAGCAAAACTCCGACTCAAAAAAAAAAAAAAAAAAATCTAGAAACAACCAAATCCAAGGCAAGCATAAAGGAAAGAATGACAATGATTAGAGCAGAAATAACATGCAACAGAGACTAGAAAAGTCAACAAAACCAGAAGTTGGTTCTTTGAAAAGACCAATAGAAATTGATAAGGAGCAAGGACTCAAATTACTAAAATCAGGAATGAAAGAGGAACATCCCTACCCACCCTAGAGAAACAAAAGAAACTGAAAATATTATGAGCTATTGTTTGCCAAAATAATATAACTTAGAGGAAATGAACAAATTACTAGAAAGATACAAACTACCAAAGCCCATGACTCATATTCACAGTTTCTTTCTCTATTTCTTCTTCTCTATTTCAAGAAGAAATAGAGAAAAAAACTATGAATACGCATATAACCAATAAACAAGATCCAACTAGTAATTTTAAAACTTCCCCAAAATAAATATCTAAGACCAGATGGCTTCACTGGTCAATTGTACCAAATATTTAAGAAGAAATGATAGCAATCCTTCACAACTCTCCCAAAAAATCGAGGAGAAGGGAACATGTCTCAACATATCCTATGAGGCCAATTTACTCTGACATCAAACCAGAACAAAGCCGGGCGCAGTGGCTCAAGCCTGTAATCCCAGCACATCGGGAGGCTGAGGCGGGTGGATCACGAGGTCAAGAGATCGAGACCATCCTGGTCAACATGGCGAAACCCCGTCTCTACTAAAAATACAAAAAAAAAAAAAATTAGCTGGGCATGGTGGCACGCGCCTGTAATCCCAGCTACTGGGGAGGCTGAGGCAGGAGAATTGCCCAAACCTAGGAGGCGGAGGTTACGGTGAGCCGAGATTGTGCCATTGCACTCCAGCCTGGGTAACAAGAGCGAAACTCCGTCTCAAAAAAAAAAAAAAAAAAAAAAAAAAAGAAGTTACAAAAGGTCACATATTAAAAGATTGTGTTTATATGAAATGTCCAGAATAGAGGCAAATCTATAGACAGAAAGTAGGTTAGTAGTTGCTAGGCATTGTGGGAAGAGTGAAATTGAAACTAACTGCTATGAGCCTGGACAACATGGTGAGACCCCGTCTCTTCAGAAATCCAAAACTTAGTCAAGTGTGGTGGTGCACACCTATGATCCCAGCTACTCAAGAGGCTGAGAAGGTCAAGGCTGCCATGAGCCATGAGTGTACTACTGCACTCCAGCCTGGGCAACAGAGTGAAACCCTGACTCAAAGATAAAAGAGGAGGCGAAGGAAGAGAAGGGGAGAGGAGAGCTAATAGGTATACTGTTTCTTTGGCAGGAGATATAAACGCTCTGAAATTAAATGGTGATGGTTGCACAACACAGCTTTAACATGGTGAATTGTGTTATGTGAATGATCTATTTAAATTTAAACAGTATTGTATTACATGGATATACATAGTGTATTCACACTCTAACATGGTATATTTGTGTTATGTGAATAATATATTTAAAATGACTATAAAAGTAGAATTAAAAAACCAGCCTTTTATAATATATAAAACTGCAAAGCGAAATAGGCAAATTCAGCCAGGTGCAGTGGCTCACACCTGTAAACCCAGCACTTTGGGAGACTGAGGCGGGCGGATCATGAGGTCAGGAGATCGAGACCATCCTGGCTAACACGGTGAAACCCCATCTTTACTAAAAATACAAAAAATTAGCCAGGCATGGTGGTATGTGCCTGTAGTCCCAACTACTTGGGAGGCTGAGGCAGGAGAGTCACTTGAACCCAAGAGGTGGATGTTGCAGTGAGTTGAGATCATGCCACTACACTCCAGTCTGGGGGACAGAGCGAGAGTCCATCTCAAAAAAAAGAAAAGGAAATAGGCCAATTCACAATTATTGTCAAGTATTTTAATATTCCGCCCAGGTGCATGGCTCACACCTGTTATCCCAGCAGGCCTCTGGGAGGAGTGAAGCTTTATCTCAAGACAGGCAGATCACTTGAGGTCAGGAGTTTGAGATCAACCTGGCCAATATGGCAAAACCTCATCTCTACTAAAAATACAAAAATTACCCAGATGCAGTAGCACATGACTGTAATCCCAGCTACTCAGGAGGCTGACGCAGGAGAATCACTTGAGCCTAGGAGGCAGAGGTTGCAGTGAGCTGAGATCATGCCACTGCACTCCAGCCTGGAAAAGAGGGCAAGATGCCAGCTCAAAAAAAATTAATATGCATATCTTAATAATAGAACAAGTAGACAGAAAACAAGTGAGGATACAGAAGCCTTGAAAAACACTGTCAACCCACTTGACCTAATTGACATTTGTATTGCATCTATACAACAGCAGAATAGACATTCTTTCCCCCTGCACATAAAACGTTGAAAAAGACAGGCCATATTCTGGGCTGTAAAACAAACCTCAACACATTTTAAAGGATTCAAAGTAAACAAAGTATGTTCTTTGATCACAATGGAATTAAATTAGACATCAATAACAGAAAGGTCTCTGAAAAGTTCCCAAATATTTGTAAACTAAAACACACTTCTAAATAACCCACAGATCAAAGAAAAAATTAAAAGAAACATTATAAAGTGATTTGACTTGAATTAAAATAGAAATACAGCTGGGCACGGTGGCTTATGCCTATAACCCAGCACTTTGGGAGGATGAGACAGGTGGATCACTTGAAGTCAGGAGTTTGAGACCAGCCTGGTTAGCATAGTGAGACCCCATCTTTACTAAAAATACAAAAATTAGCCAGGCATGGATGGTGGGAGCCTGTAATCCCAGCTACTCAGACGGCTGAGGCAGGAGAATCACTTGAACTCAGGAGGTGAAGGCTGCGGTTAGCCGAGATTGCACCATTGCACTTCAGGCTGGGCAAAAGAGCAAGTCTCCATCTCACTAAATTAGTAAATAAAATAGAAATACAATGCATTAAAATTTGTGAGATATCATTAAAGTAGTGGCAGTTATTAAGCAGTTATTTCACCAAGGAAGATGTACACGTGGCCAATAAGCACATGAAAAGATGCTCAATATCATTAGTCCAAGGAAATGCAAATTTAAACCACAGTGTAATGGCGCTTCGCATTTACTAGGACGATTAAAATTAGAGAGACTGGGCCAGCATGGTGGCTCACGCCTATAATCCCAGCACTTTGGGAGGCCAAGGCAGGCAGATCACCTGAGGTCAGGAGTTTGTGACCAGCCTGGCCAATGTGATCAAACCCTGTCTCTACAAAAAATACAAAAGTTAGCTGAGGCATGGTGGCAGATGCCTGTAATTCCAGCTACTCCGGAGGCTGAGGCAGGAGAATCACTTGAACCAGGGAGATGGAAGTTGCAGATTGAGCCACTGCACTCCACCCTGGGTGAGAGAGTGAGATTCCATCTCAAAAAATAAAAATAAATTAAAATTAAAGAGACTGACCATGTGTGGAGGAACCGGAACTCTCACACATAGCTGGTGGGGATGAGAAATTAATTGTGCAAACACACTTTAGAAAACATTTGTGTGGCTTCTTACAAAGTTGAAACATATACCTACTGTATGAGCTGGCTATTCTACTCCTGGATATGTACCCAAAAGGAAAAAAGGTATGTTTATATAGAGACTTGTACATGGATGTCCTTACAAGCTTCATTTGTAAGAGCCAAACGGTAGAGCAACCCAAGCTCCATCAACAAATTGTAATACATCCATATAATGCAATACTATTTCTTTTGTTTTTGAGACGAAGTCTCTCTCTGTAGCCCAGGCTGGAATGCAGTGGCACCATCTCTGCTCACTGCAACCTCCACTTCCTCCACTTCCCAGGTTCAAGTGATTCTCCTGACTCAGCCTCCCTAGTAGCTGGGACTACAGACACACGCCACCACGCCCAGCTAATTTTTGTATTTTTAGTAGAGACGGAGTGTCACCATGTTGGCCAGGATGGTCTCGATCTCCTAACCTCCCTGCCTCAGCCTCCCAAAAGTCAGATTACAGGAGGGAGCCACTGAGCCCAGCCTTAATGCTATTTTCTTTTTGAGATGGAGTTTCGCTCTTGTTACCCAGGTTAGAGTGCAATGGGGTGATCTTGGCTCACTGCAACCTCCGCCTCCTGGGTTCAGGCTATTCTCCTTCCTCAGCCTCCTGAGTAGCTGGGATGACAGGCATGCGCCACCATGCCCAGCTAATTTTTTGTATTTTTAGTAGAGACGGGGTTTCACCATGTTGACCAGGATGGTCTCGATCTCTTGACCTCGTGATCCACCCTCCTTGGCCTCCCAAAGTGCTGGGATTACAGGCATGAGCCACCGCGCTTGGCCCTTAATGCTATTTAACAAAAAAGGGACAGGCTGCTGGGAACTGTGGCTCATGCCTGTAATCCCAGCACTTTGGGAATCCAAGGGGGATCACGAGGTCAAGAAATGGAGACCATCCTGGTCAACTTGGTGATACTTCGTCTCTACTTATACTAAAAAAAAAAAAAAAAAAAAAAAAATTAGGCCTGGTGGTGGGTGCCTGTAGTCCCAGCATTTTGGGAGGTTGAGGCAGGAGGATTGCTTGAGCCTGGGAGTTCAAGTTTGCATTTATCTGTGATCACGCCACTGTGCTCAGGCCTGGGTGACAGAGCAAGACCCTGTCTCTAAAGAAAATAAGAAACAGCCAGGTGCAGTGGCTCACACCTGTAATCCCAGCACTTTGGGAGGCTGGGGTGGGTGGATCACGAGGTCAGGAGATCGAGACCATCCTGGCTAACAGTGTGAAACCCCATCTCTACCAAATATACAAAAAATTAGCTGGGTGTGGTGGCACATGCCTGTAGTCCCAGCTACTCAGGAGGCTCAGACAGGAGAACTGCCTGAACCCGGGAGGTGAAGGTTTCAGTGAGCCGAGATTGCGACACTGCACTCCAGCCTGGGTGACAGAGCCAGACTCAGTCTCTTAAAAAAAAGGAGACATGCAGGTGTGGTTTTAGAAAAAGGGGAACTCATACACTGTAGGTGGAAATGAAAATTAGGATACCCCAGCTCAGAGGGCCGTGGGGCTCGGAGGGACCCAGGTCCCGGGCTTCACCATGGCTCAGGGCCTGTGCACTCCTAGACGCTGGATGCGGGTCAGACACGGGCACAGCTTTCCCAGCAAGGTTGTGGATGCTGCCACGGCCAGGACCCTACAACCACCCCCACGCAGATGACTGGAGCCCAAATGCCCACAAAGAAGTCAGGACCATAAAGCAGGGAGCTGCGCAGAAGGAGCAGGGAGGTCTGAAGGGTTCCCGGTGGGGTACGAGTCCCCGCCACTTACCGCAAAGACCTGCCTCCTCCTTCACCATCGAGTGGAAGCCAACACGGCTTCTCTGAAGAAACTCGCTCTGACCGCGCCGCTACCTCTGCTGGCCGCCTCCCTCCAGCGGGACCGCCTGGCCGCTGCTGGCTGACTCCCTCCCACCAGGCTGCCGCCGCTCCCGGCCGACTCCCTCTGGCTGGGCCACTGCCGCTGCTGCCGGCCAACTCCCTCCAGCGGGGCCACTGGCAGTTGCTGGCCGCCTCCCTCTGGCCGGGCCGCCTGGCCGCTGCTGGCTGACTCCCTTTGACCGGGCCGCCGCCGTTGCCGCTGCTGGCCAACACCGTCCTGCCTGGCCATGGCTGCTGCTGCTGCTGGCCGACTCCCCTCCTGCCGGGCCACCGCCACCGCTGCTGACTGACACCATCCTGCCGGGCCGCGGCTGCCTCTTCTGGTCCCTCTGACTGGGCCGTGGCCTCTGCTGGCTGACTCCCGCCAGCCGCACCAACGCCTCTGCTGACTCCCTCCGGCCGCTGGTCACTCTTCCCGGATCCTCACAGGAAGCGCAGTCTTGGCTTCCATAGGGGCACGCACGCTGGCAGCGTCACTCGCCTCAAGCTGAAGCACCACCCCCTCCTAAAGGGGCCGCAGCTCGGCCTGGCCAGAATAGCTTCCGGTTGGATGAGAACAAGTCTACCTGCTCGGAGCTCGCTTAGAGGAGGAGGAGGAGGAGGAGGAGCCGCACATTGCCCATGCTGGAGGCTGGAGTCTGCAGTATCAGCTCGCCTCCCTGTTGCGGGTAGTGGTGGTGACAGAGACTACAGTGCAGCTGGAAAGGTAAAAAGATGGTGGGATAGGTTCACCATCCTGGCCCGCACAGCCTGAGTCATGGGGGACGGCTTGGGGGTGACCTGCCGTGGGCAGTGGGCACTATCCAGGGTGTCACTGCTGTCGTTGGGGAGCCTGGTTGGGGGGGTTATTTAAGGCGCCACTGCCTGCAGAGGGTAGAGGGTTGGGGGCCCTTTCCTGGGGTGTGCTGCCCATTGCCGGGGGTGGGGCCTGTCCCAAGCAGTACTGCCAGCAGCAGTGGGGCATTTTGTGGGCACTATCCAGGGATGTACTGCCCTAGGTGGGGGGTGAGTTGGATGAGCTATGAGGTGCTGCAATGCCCTTGTTGGGGTGGGTTGGTGGCACTATGGGGTGCAACACTGCCAGCAGTGAGGGGTGTGTTGGGGTGCTATCAGGTGTTACATTGCCCCCAGTGGGTGGGGGGTGTGATATCCAGGACATCATTGCCGGTGTCTGGGAGCTGGTTGGGGTCACTATCCAAGGCTGCATTGCCTACATGGGGAGCGGGTTGGGGGCACTATCTGGGGCTGCCCTGTGGTGGAGGGTGGGTTAGGGTTACTATAGGGTGCTACACTGCTGGTGGCAGGGAGGGGGTGTTAAAGGTGCTATGGAGACTACACTGAGACAGAGGTTGGGGAGCTTGTTGGGAGAGCTACACAAGATTGGACTGCCTGTGGAGGGTGATAAAGGGTTGGTGGGGGCACTCCTAGGGCCGGATACACAGCCTGAGTTGGGTGGGGAGGTGGCAGGTGGGTCAGGTGTTCTCAGGGATCTGCATTTCCTGGCAAAGAGTGGGTGAGTGTGCTATTCCGGGCCACATTGGCTGTGGCAGGGGCAGGTTCGGTGCACTATCAGGGGCTACCCGAGGTATCCATGGTGGTACGTCCCAAGGTGGAGAGGGAGTTTAAAGTGCTCTCCATGGCTGCACTGGCCAAGGCAGGGAGTTGGTTGGGGGTGCTATCCAGGGCCGCACTGTTCCGGATGGGGAGTGGGCTAGGGCACTCACTGTTCAAGGTTGCAGTGCCTGCAGTACGGGGTGGCTTGGGTGCCATATGGGGGCATCACTGCTTACAGTGGGGGTCTGGTTGGGGACATTATCTGTGGCTACACTGCCCACCACAGGGAACCAGTTGGGGCGCTAACCTGGGCTGTGCTGCCCATGGCAGGGGGTTGGATTGCGGATGCCATCGAGTGCTGCAGTGTCTAAGGCAGGGGCAGGTTAGGGGCTGCCATCACTTGCGACCCTGCTGGCAGTGGGGGATGGGGTGTTGGCACTGTCCTGGGCCTACAGTGCTAGTGGCAGAGGGTTAGAGCCTCTGTCGGAACCTGCACTGCCAGTGGCAGGTGATGGAGGTTTCAGTGACAGCAGTGGTCTCTCAGAGAGGATTAGTCCTCCTCTCCCCGGACTCTAAACTCTAAAGGACCATCTTCTCCTGCATGGCATGCACATGTTTATATGAAAATCCTGATTACAGCAGGGCATCCAGACCCATCATGATTCCCAGGCTTGAGCCCTCACATTCTGGGTTGCAGAGACTGCCAAGGATGCCCAGGCATGCAGTAGCAGACACCACGGGGTGACAGGGCCCTGTGGGTGGAGGTCTCAGGAATGGGAATGAGCACATTGGTGGGGAGGGCTGGCTGGGGCTGAGTTTCTGCTGCTACTGCTTCGTGAGCACAGCCTGGGTGGTCCCAGTGGTTCCTGTGGAGCGGGAAGCCCAGGCACCATGGTGTCTCTAGTCTGCACTCCCTAGCCAGTTTGGGCCAAAAAGAGATGTTGTGGACTTTGGAGGGTGGGTGTGAGTGCCTTCACTGAAACTGGCCCGTGGCACCAAGTGGCCAGCATGACAAGGTGGGGGTCTAACGCTACCACTCTCTATGTCCCGTTCTAGGCTTTTCTGGCTTTGCCCACCCAGGTGCTCCATGCCAGGAGAAGGAAGAGGCATCTGCTGCATGCTGGAGGCTGGAGCCTGTGACACCACAGCTCATCTCACTGTGGTGGGTGGCAGCGATGGAGACTGCAGAGTGCCGAGAGGTAGGAGCATGGCTGGCTGCCACCAGAGCAGGGACAGGGTGCAGAGGTGGCCAGGTGGCAGCCTCTGAGGCAGCCTAGGGCCCTTGGTCCCCTGCTGCTGGTTATGGCAGGCAGAGATGGGGTTGCCACCACTTCTGCTGTGCCATGTGCAGGTGGCAGCTGCAGTTGAGCCCGTGGAAGAGGGTGGCAGTGCAGGTCCCAGACATGAGTGAGGCCTGAGGGTCGTAGAATACTCCCCTCCCACCCTGGGATCCGCTCCTCTTTGGTGGCTTCCTGAGTGCTGGGCTGTGGGTCTCTATACTGTGTGGCCACTGGAATGGGGCTGAGTGCCACTTCCCACCCTCCTGCGGCTGGGGCTTTATTGTCTCCATTAGGGCCACGGTGGCATCTGGCCCCTGGTTCTGTGCTGCTGGCCACCATGTGCATGTCCAGGATTGCCACCGCTGCTGACGTGCACCATCTGTAAGGGGAGGCTGCAGCTAAGCCCATGGCATCGGCTATCAGGGCTAGTCCCAGAAGACCCGAGGGCCTCACTCAGGTCCAGTGGACCGCCCTCCCAGCCTAGGGCCCCTCTTTCTTGGCCGATGCACAGAGCAACGGGTGTCAGTCACTGGGTGCTCTGCAGTTGCTGGATCCTAGAGGCCGACTGGCTGGTTCCTGCTTTCCTGCAGCAGCAGAGCCGACTGCCTGCATGAGGAGCTGTGGAGGCTTCTGGCCCTGGGATCCTCACTGTGTTGGAGTGGGCAGGCAGCATCAGTGGTTGTCACTGTGGCTGCAGCATGGCCGTGTGCAAGTGGCAGCTGCAGCTGAGCCCAAGGCAGAGGCTGGCCCTAGATGGCCTGAGAATTCCCAGTGCACTGCCTAGGGTCCATCTTCCTTGCCCCTGCCCAGAGTGCAGGGTCTGGGTGCTGGGTGCTGTGCAGCCTCAAGGGTGGGGCTGAGCACTGGTTCCCACCCTCCTTCTCTTCCTTTTTGGCCCTGGCCCAGGGTGCTGTTGTGGGCACTGGGTACCCTGCAGCCACTGGGATGGGGCCGGGCGCCAGTTCCAGTCCTTCTCCTGCTGTGAGGCCTGATTTAGGTGCCACAGCAGGGTCTGGCCCTTGGGTCTGCGTTGCTGGCGGAGGCAGGCAGGATCAGGGGTTGTCGCTGCTGCTACCACATGCCATCTATAAGTAGCAGGTGCAGCAGAATGCATGGGAGGCCGCAGGGCTGGTCTCAGAGAGCCTGGGAGTCGCCCAAGGCACCTCCCCACCCTAAGATCCATGCTTCCTTTACCCAAACCCAGAGCACGGGGTTTCCGTCCCCTTGCAGAGCGCCAGTTTCCATCCCCTTGCAGCTGCACCGCCGACTACCTAAATTAGGCACCATGGTGACATCTGGCCCTGGGTTTTCTGCTGCTGGCGGGGGAGGACAGGGCCAAGGGTTGCCACTGATGTTGACTTGCACCATTTCCAGGTGGCAGCTGTGGCTGAGCCCATGGCAGATTCTGGCGGGGCTGCTGCCTGAGGGCATGAGGATCATGGAGTGTACCGCCATCCCACCCTAGGGTCCACTTTTCCTTGGCCCTGGCCCAGAGCAACTGTGCAGATGCAGAGTTGTGACTGAGCACCTCCTGCCCTCCCGCACTTACGGGCTGACTGTGGCAGTATCTGGTCCTGGATTCCATGCTACTGGGGCCAGTGTCCAGCGTTGCACTGCTACTGCCCCATGCATGTACTGCAATATTCTGATAGCTGAGCCAGCTACTGAGTGCCTGGCAGAACTGGTCATGTAGACAGTGTGGATAGGCTACACAAGGGGAGATCGATGGCCCCAGTCAGGGCAGTTGGGATGCTGTAAGATTTCATCACGCTCCTTGGAATGACATGTAAGTGAAAACTGAACGTTTTATTTCTGGAATTTTCCATCTGGTATTTTTGGGATGTACTCAGGGAACTGAAACTGCAGAAAGCTACACTGGGTAATGGGAATGACTGTGCCTCTTAGTTTTTATATTAGTTTTCTATGGTCGCTGTAACTGATTATCACTCACTTAGCCAGTTAATATAATAAAAGCTTATTTTCTTTAAATGCTGGAGGTCTGAGTTTGAAATGCATCTTACTAGGATAAAATCAGGATATTGTCAGGGCTACATTCCTTTGGAGATGCTGGGGGAGAATCTGTTTCCTTGCTTTGCCCAACTTCTATAGAGGCTGCCTGCATTCCTTAGCTCATAGCCCCTCTTCCAACTTCAAAGGCAACAGTGTAGCATCTTCAAATCTCTCTCCTGACTCTCCTACCTTCCTCTTCCATTTTTTTCCCTCTTTTCTCCAGGCTGGGGTGTAGTGGCATGATCATGGCTCACTGAAGCCTTGACCAACCTGGGCTCAAATGATCCTCCCACTTTAGCCTCCCATGTAGGTAGAAGTACAGGTGTGTGCTACCACTCCCAGTTAATTATTATTATTATCATTTTGTATGTATCATAGAGACAGGGTTTTGCCATGTTACCCAGGCTGATCTTTTTAAAAATATTTTTTAAATGTTACTTTAAGTTCTGGGGTACATGTGCAGAACATGCAGGTTTTTTATACAGGTATACATGTGCCATGGTGGTTTGCTGCAGGTGTCAACCTGTCATCTAGGTTTTAAGCCCTGCATGCTTTAGGTATTTATCATAATGCTCTCACTCCCCTTTCCCCCTACCCCGACAGGCCTCGGGGTGTAAGGTGTTCCCCTCCTTGTGGTCATGTGTTTTCATTGTGCAACTCCCACTTACAAATGAGAACATGCAGAGTTTGGTTTTCTGTTCCTGTGTTAGTTTGCTGAGAATAATGATTTCCAGCTTCATCCATGTCCCTGCAAAAGACATGAACTCATTCTTTTTTATGGCTGCATAATATTTCATGTTGTATATGTGCTATATTTTCTGGACCACCAAGGCTGGGAAGGCAGATTCTCACTCAGTTTCCACCTTTTCCACTGCCTTCTCTTCCCTCTGTTATCTTCTCCCTTTCTTCTGTTCTTTGGAGAAAATAGGTCTGCAGCAGCCACTGAACTTTGTCTTGCTTTGTGTCCTACTCTTGGTCTCACTTCCTTTCTTTCTCTTTCCACATTGCCTGGCTGATTTTTCATATCATCCCCTTGAGAAGGCTTTTTGACGTCCTTGAAAAATCTTCTTGAAAGTGAATTTCTGCTAACAGTTTAAATGGATGCCATTGTTAGCAGGGGTCTGCGATGGCCCACCCATCTCCTACACTCCTTCCCTTTGCTCTCTGGTTCCCATATTTGATTCTGTTTTCTCCCACTTCCCCGGTCTTTCGGGTAGTCCCGGCCTGCCCTGATCTCTACCACATGAATGGAGGGAAAGCTAAGCAGTCCTTCCTGGCTTTCCAGTGAGCCAGCAGGTGGATCTTCAGACCTTCCTGCCTGTGTGGGCATCCAGAAAACTTTTGGGGTGTGTTGCCATGGAAACAATGGAGTATTTATTGTACTACCTTCCTTAGACTTTCTGATGCCACCTGCCCTCTTTCTTGGGTTGCTGTGATGCTGCAGGGAGGTTTCTTAAATTCATCTTGTCAAAATAGCCTTCAAATCCTTTTGGAGCAGGAATTCCTTTTTAATCTCACAAGACACAAACTGTTCAAGGGAAGAATTAGCAACAAAGACAACCCAGGGGGACTGGAGAGAACTTGGAGAGCATTTAGAGAAAAGCAGGGAAATGATTGTTGGGTTGGAAAATAAGAGCATGGATAAGTGGTGAGAGGAATGGAGATTACTTAATTGGAACAGAGAGGCTGACAGGTGACCTAGAATTAGGCTTCCAGTTTGTGGAGGGTTTGCACAGGAAGACTGGCTTCCCATTACCAGGGAAGAAAAGACACTGAAAGTGGGAGGTAGGGGAGCCTGAGGCTGAGGAAGAACTTCTAATCACAGGGTCTTTTAATTATAGCAAGAGAGGATGGATCACAGCTCTTCACTGAGTAGTCTTCCCAGACAAGAGCAGCACTGGGATGGTGGTAGGGCTTTCTGTGAGTCATCCGGTGCAGAGCTTCCTGATCAGTTGTCCTCAGATAGTAGCAAGATGGCTGCCTCAGCATCTCCAGGGACACGTGGTAAAAATACAATTTTCTGGGTCCCACCCAGACCTTCCAGTTTAGAATTTCTGGGAGAAAAGTCCAGGTGTCTGTATTCTTATACCCACCCCCTGGAGAAATGCAGAACTAACTCATAGAGAACTAAGAAGCCGGTGATGTGGAGAAAGAGGAAACGCCTCCCCAGATCCCTCTGATGTTCCCTGTAACATCCTGCTAGTGCTTCCACTGCCCATGAGCTGCTCCAGAGCCCAGGCCACACATGCCCTGGTGACTCTGTCCAGCATCCCTGCTGGGCCACTTGGAATGGACCCTGGGGCATCAAAGCTGCCCTACAGCTCTGAAGAACCCCTGTGTCTCTCCTTAATCACAAGGGTGCTGGGAAAAATACTCATTCCACGTTTTTGTTCTAGACTTCACTGACAGTCACTGAAGTCTTAGGTGGCTGTTCTGTGGAGTTTTCCAATGCCAAGGGGTCCCTCAGACACAACCACTGACCCAAAAGGGCTAGAATGGAGCGAGCCTGGGAATCAAGAGATGGTATCTCTCTTGAGCTTGGGCAGGCTATTTTACCTCTCCCCATCGCAGTTTATTTCTCTGGAAAAGGAGGCACCCAGCCTGGACAATCTCTAAGGTCCTTCCAGCTTTACCTTTCTGTCTCTACTGGCTATTTGAAGAATTGCAATGCTTGAAGAGTATAAAGTCATAGATTCAGTATAATATTTTGTTGTGAAATATTTTAAATTCAGTGTTTTTTCTTTATATAACCTATCTTGGGGATGTTGGGAAGGATGAGGGAAAATACACGAATACACCCAACTCCAGTGAGCTCAGCTTGTGTGTGGGCCTGCCGTTCACTGTGCACGACCATGCACAAGCTCTCTCATCCCTTGGTGGCAACAAACCAAATTACACATGCTGTTCTTTGGCCTCAGAACAGTTTTTTGTATGTTTTAAATGTGTAGCTTGGAATCAATGAATATTGTTCATGGGAATACTGGGAAGGTTGAGGGACTGGAATCATTATTTCCCACACTTACTTGCTTGTTCCCTGATGAATTCAAGATTGCAGTGATACTCCAAAAAAAAAAAAAAAAAGCTCCAAAGTCAATTACCAATTTGGCTTGTCAGCTTTTGAGATCAGCCACACCCTGACACTTAAAAAATACTAATGAAATTTTAGTATAAGAAAAATTGCTAGCTGCCTATCCCAGCCCTCTATCTTAGTAACTGAACCTAATTCGAGGCACATTGCTACCTACAGTGTAATAGTAGATTTTCCAGTCTCCTGTGTGGCCAGGTAAGTTGTGGACAGTGATAGAGATAAATTACTATAAGCTATCGTTTAAGGAAGTCTTTTTTTTAAAAAAAGAAAGAAAATTATTCTTTTTTCCTTTCTCCCTTCCTCCTTTTATTTTTCCTTCCTTCCCTTTTTCCTCCCTCCCTTCTTCCCAGAATGCAGTTGGAATGGCTGGAGTTCCAGCAGCCACTTTAGACCATAACATGAAAATCAAGCATTGAGGATGGCAAAGCAAAAAGCTAAAAGCCTGAGACACAATGACCATGGGGCTGTCATCCCACCCAGGACTGTCTTTTTTCAGACATCTTTTATGAGAGAAAAAAATAAAGCCACTATTATCTTTTATTTTACTTATGCAGCTGAACCAAATTCTAATTAATCCATATAGGTTCATTCTGAGCAGATGATGCTCAGAGCAAGATGGAGCTCAGAGTGATTGGAGCACTGAGCAAGATAAAGTTCAGAGCAGATGGAGCTCTGAGCAGATGGAGGTCTGAGCAAGATAGAGCTCAGAGCTTATGGATCTCAGAGCAGATGTAGCTCTGAGAAAGATAAAGTTCAGAGCAGATGGAGGTCTGAGCAAGGTAAAGCTCAGAGCAGATAGAGCTCTTAGCAGATTGAGCACTGAGCAAGGTAAAGCTCAGAGCAGATGGAGCTCTTAGCAGATGGAGTTCTGAGCAAGGTAAAGCTCAGAGCAGATGGAGCTCTGGGTAGATGGAGCTCAGAGCAGATGGAGCTCTGAACAGATGGAGCTCAGAGCAGATGGAGCTCAGAGCAGATGGAGCTCTGAGCAAGATGGAGCTCAGAGCAGATGGAGCTCTGAGCAAGATTGAGCTTAGAGCAGATGGAGCTCTGACCAATAAGGAGCTGTAAGCATGATGGAGCTTGGTGCAAATGTTGCTTGGTTTTAGGTGGAGCTCATAGCAGATGGTCCTTACAGCAGGATGGAGCTCAGAGTGTTTAGAGCTCCAAGCAAGATGGATCTTGGAGCTGAGGGAGCTTTGAGCAACATAGAACTCAGAGCAGATGTTCAGAGTAAGAAGGAGTTCCAAGCAAATGGCACTCAGAGCAAGATAGATCTCAGATAAGATATTGTTCACAGTGAGATGGAGCTCTGAGCAGACGGTGCTTAGAGCAAGATGGAACTCTTGAGTAGATGGTGCTCAGAGCAAGATGAACCTCAGAATGATCAGAACTCCAAGGAAAATTAAGCTCTGTACAGATGGTGCTTAAAGCAAGATACAGCTCAGAGTGATTGGAGCTCTGAGCAAGATGGCGCCAGGAGGAGATAGAACTTTGAGCAAGAAGTACTCCAAGTAAGATGGAGCTTGCAGAAGTTGTTTCCTGGTGTAAGATGGAGCTCAGAGCAAGATGGAGCTTGGAGTGATTGGAACTGTGACCATTGCTCTAAGCAGTTGAAACTCTGAGCAAGAAGGAACTCTAAGCAAGATGGAGCTTGGAAAAGACATTGCTTGGTTTTAGATGGAGCTCAGATTGGCGCTCCAAGGAAGATGGAGCTCAGAGCAGACAGAGCTCTGAACAAAAAGTAGCTCCAAGCAAAATGGAACTTGGAGCAGATGTTGCTTGGTGTCAGGTGCAGCTCAGGGCAGATGGTGCTCAGAGCAAGATGGAGCTCAGAGAACATGCTGCTCACGGTAGTAAGGTGGAGCTTTGAGCAGATGGTACTTAGAGCAAAGTGGATTTGGAAGTGACTGGAAATCTCAGCAAGGTGGACCTACGAGAAGATGGAGCTCTGAGCAGAGAGTGCTCAGAGAAAGATGGAGTTTAGAGTGACTGGAGCTCTGAGAAAGATGTAGTGAAGTAAATGCAACTCCAAGTAGCTGAAAGTCTGAGCAGATGGTGTTCAGAGCAAAATGGAGCTCAGAGTGATGGGAGCTGTAAGCAAGATGAGCTCAGAGCAGATGGAGCTTCAAGCAGATGGTGCTCAGAGCAAGATGGAGCTTGGAGTAATTGGAGTTTCAAACCAGATGGAGCTCAGAACAGATAGACCTTTGAGCAACAAGGAGCTCCAAGCAAGATGGAGCATGGAGCAGATGTTGCTGGTGTAAGATGGACCTCAGAGCAGATAGTGTTTAGAGTAAGAGGCAGCTCGGAGTGATTGGCACTCTGAACAATTGGAGCTCTGAGCAAGATGCAGCTTGGAGTAGCTAGAGCTCTGAGCAAAAATGAGATCTAAGCAAGATGGAGTTTGAAGGAGAAGTTGCTAGGTTTTGGAGCTCAGAGCAAAATGGTGCCCAAAGTGATTACAGCTCCAAGCAAGGTGAACCTCAGAGCACATGTTGCTCAGAGTAAGATGAGCTCCAACCAGATGGTGCTCAGAGCAAAGTGGAGCTGGGAGTGATTGGATCTTCCAGCTCGATGGAGCATAGAGTGATTAGAGCTCCCAGCAAGATGGAGCTTAGAATAAATGGATCTCTGACTAGATGAAGCTCCAAGTAAGATAAATACTATGCAGATGGTGTTTAGAGAAAGATAGTGCTTGGAGTGATTGGAGCTCTGAGCAAGATGGAGCTTGGAGCATGTGGAGCTTGGAATAAATAGAGCTTGAGGCAAGAAGGACCTCCAAGCAAGATGGAGCTTGCAGCAGATGTTGCTCGGTGTAAGATGGAGCTCAGAAAAGATGATGCTCACAGCAAGATTGAGCTCAGAGTGATTGGCACTCCAAACGTTGCTCTGAGCCATTGGAATTTGGAGTAGATCATGCTTAGAGCAAGATGGTGCTCAGAGTGATTGGACCTCTGAGCAAGCTGGAGCTTGGAGAAGATGGAGCTCAGAAAAAATGATGCTTAGAGTAAGATGGAGCTCCGAGCAGATGATGCTCAGAGCAAAATGGAGCTCAGAGTGATTGGAGCTCCAAGCCAGATAGAGCTCAGAGCAGATGGACTTGGAAAAGGAACACATCATTTGTGGTATATTTCATTCATTCATGGTAAACTTTTTAAACAGCACACACATTATTTAGACATCATTTGGGGGAAAAAAATAAACACTCAGCATTTATCTTTTGCAGTCTTACAGAAGGAAATTCTAGCAGATTTTACTACCAAACTTCTAGTGACGGAACAGACTAGATGTTTATTGACCACATATACTATGATGCCAGTCCTAGAATCACCTTGCAATGGGAAGTTTAATGACAGTTTAGGTCTCAACAGAATACATAATCCAAGAGAAGACTTAAGGATTCCTACATCAAGCTCATTGTCTTCAAATATCAGAATGGAGAGCTACTTGTCAAAGGTTAGTTACAGTATCTCTTTTCTTTAGTTTTCAGATTTCTAACATAATTCTTGTATTTTTCTGTTAACAGATCAGAGCAGGTCCAGGAGTACATTAGAGATCTTACAGACTAGGCCTCTCATCTTTGGTAAGGGGATATTAAGAGTTGGCTCTGCTGGGGTGTCACCTGGTCTTCATTCTCATAGCTCTTCCCTTTCCTGGGACCCCTGGCCTCTATCTTCCTTCTCCTTTTTGAGCCTTGCTCTCTGAATCTTCTCAGTTTATTTTCTCCCACCTAGAAACCATCAGACTTCAAATGGTCTTGTGATGGGGATATCAACCTCTTTCTCTCCCTCTAGGACAACCAAGTCCCTATATGTCTCCTCTGGACAGCACGGGTGAAATCTTCTCAGAGACGACAATCATCAAAACCTCCTCACCATGACAGCAAGCAAGGAGGAAGGACCCTAAAGACCGTCGATGCCCCTTTTCAGCATGAAGTAGCTACAGAGAATGATGTCTGCCCCATGTCCCAAAAGATTTCTGGGTCCCAACCACTTGAGGGAGAATGTAAGAGGAGTAGACAGCCAGATATAAGCAGGCACAAGGAGGTGGTATCCATGTTGAAAAGAAACCCCCAGAACACCTCTTTGGATGCTCAGTACTCCAGCTTCAAAATATCAGAATGTTGTTAACTAGATCATGATAAGGACAAAAGGCAAAGGGGAATTCCTGAGAGCTGAGCAGGCACAATGAGTACAAAATTGACTGCTATACCTTCCCAGGGTGGTGGTAATATGCAGTGCCACCATTAGGTAGGATTTGTGTTGATTAATGTTTCCCATGCATGTGCATTAAGCACAGTAAGGGAGGATCCCCCGAACTTTGGTGAGAACTGGGCAAAGAAATAACTGAGGCAATAGAAGATAACAATGCAGAATGTCGTGGGGATGTTTCCAGCAGGGTCAGCCCCCTCCTCTCTTGGAGTGTGTTTGTACTTTTCCAATAAAACTTTTCTTTACTTACAAATTGCTCTTTTGTGTAAATTCTTTCTTCCACAAAGACAACCAAGGATCACCCGCGTAACATCTTCATGTGATTTCACTCATAGTAAGAGTCTATTTCTGGGGATCTCAAAGTGAATTCAATAATGACAAGGAGTATCAATTACAGAGTTGGTAAGGAAAAAAATAGTTCATTTATGCTTGACTTATTAAGAAACTTATCTAGAGTTTGACTGTTTTCACTGGAGAAAAATCACAAAAGTCACAAAAGCCAGGTGCAGTAATGCACAGCTGTAGTCCCAGCTACTCCAGAGGCTGAGGCAGAAAGATTATTTAAGCCCAAGAGTTCAAGGATGTACTGTGAAATGATGGTGCCAGTGAACAGCCACTGTACCCTATCACTGCAGCTTAGGCAACAGCATGACCCTGTCTCTTGAAAATATTATCAATTATAAAATATTTATTTTAACAAAAATAATTAAATTGTAACTTTTTTGTCTCATTATTTAAAAAATTTAATCAATGCACTTTAACCTACAGTTTTGATGGTGTTTTTATGATCTCCTTAACGTTTAGAAAAGTAGCATAAGCCCATGTGAAATGAGGTCTCAAACTTCTTTCTTTACCTGGGTTCATGTACTAGCACATCATAAAAAAGCAAATCTAATGTTTTGAGGAAAGCATTGCAGCAGATAACTTAGAACAAATTAAATGGTTGTTCTGATACATAAATTACAAACTCCCTGCTAGCCGATAGAAAAAACCTTACTGCTTGTGTTATTTCTCTACAAAAATGATGTGATGAGAGTCTAAGTGCTTTAGAGTCATGAAATGTTACCACTGGGTGAAAAAAGAAAATGAAAACTTCTGTAAATTCAGCATGATGAAAAGGTAAATGTTCTCCATTTTTGCCAGCAAAATCAGGTCGTATGTCATTTTACAAGATGACATTGAAGAGTATACAAATGAAGATTTAAAGTTTGCCAGGTCGTGTTAGGCTTAATACATGATTCAGAATTATTCTGTTGAGATAGAAAGGTGTGATTTCATAAGCACTGCAGGGTGCCTTGAAAGAATTTTTATATGGTTGCTGTCTACTAAATTCTTAAGTTACAGAAAGAAGATGCTTTTTAGAGAAGTTTCTGGATGCTTCTTTCATGTTGGATTTTAATATTTTATTTTCAAGCAGAAGCCATTTTTTCATTAGTCGATGAGCTAAAGGATAGCATAACAACAAGCACTCAATGAAGATATCCAGAGAGTAGTGCATTGATATTATATCTATCCAATGCTATTAGACTGCTTCTTGTAAATGGCATTTGTCATGGCCAACAGAGCCAGAAAGATAGAAGAAAAAGCTGTTTTCCACCAAAGATTGGCAAAACTCTGGAGAGGGGAGTGGATACATATGTAAAGGTCATCTACAGAAAACCACTATGGATTGTAAAGTGTGTGGGTCCTTTACAGACCAATATGGTTCCATATAATGAAGATCAGAACAGATTGTGTTCATGTAACATAATATAATGATAACTTGCTTCTAGAAAACATGGAAACAAATGTCACAATTCAGGTACTTTGAAAACCTGGTGAATTGCCTCCACACAAATAGTTCTAGGCAACATATTTGAAATAGCTAAATATTTGCTTTATGACTTTAAGCATGTTGGGTTTCAGAAATGAAAAACAAGTCAATATTCTGAGTGAGAGTAGGTGATACAATGAAAATCGAAACCAACTAGTTTTATCACGTTTTCTTCTTGTGGAAAGTTCAAAAACTAAAGAGATCCCAGGACCATTTTAATAACAAAATGCCATGAGGAATTTTTCTGCTTCTTTTGGCCTTGAAGACCAAAATGATTATTCCGTGACAGCTGTCACTTACAGAACAGTAAGGTACTTGGAATACATCTATGCAGGATTTGTCATCTCTGGCGTGACTGGAGCCTTTTTGATGAAAGTGCCTTGCATCCCATTGCAGATGTTATATATAAGTGATACAATCCCATAGAACATGACAGATTTAGCAGAATCCATTATTAAATGTAAAGAGAAGTATGACCCAGGATTCTATATTGATCATCAGGGAACAATATTCATTTCTGTAATCAGGCATACTTCCTTTGACAAAGTTTATGATAGCAAACCTCACAAGGGCAACCAGAACTCTGCAGTGTTCACCCCTCACACCTCAGACCGCTACAGTGTAGTAAAGGTGACAGCTGAGATAGACAAAAACACACTTTTTGATGATCAATCTTTGGAACTTGAGACTGAAATGTACATTTCCTCAGATTATTTTCCTTTTAGCAAATCCAGGTGTAATTTTGACAGTACTTTGTACTGGGCTGATGACTCAATGGGGACACAAACTACTGACACTGGACTTCTGCAGTACAGTAACAGCCATGTGCAAGACCATTGAAAAAGTAAAGATGGATAATTACATTGCCACGTTTTTCTGCATGGCATTATCATCTTAACTAGAGACATTCTGCGCTTTCACAGCATGATATATCTAGTATTTAGAAATGGACCTTATGCATCATATACTTCATAAGAGCTTAGAAAGCTCTCACCTAGGTATTACCGAATGCCAAACATCTTTCTGTGTATGCCATATTCTCCCACAGCCAGAATTCATTCTGGGTGATATGCTGATCTTGGGTGATATGCTGATCTTGGCTGCTAAGGAAGTGATGTGGAGGTGCCAGGCATCGCTCGCTGTCTGTGAGTCTATGGCAAAAAGGAGAACACTGAAAGGCACTAAGTTTACTGCTACCTTTAAAGGAAATCGTCAAAGAAATACTAATTCTCCCCATCTGAATGTTGTAGTCCTATGTGGCCAACACCAACCTGGGTTTTTACAGCAATTACTGCATAATGATCACAATCACATTTAAGTTCACATTCTAAATCATAGGTCCTACAGAAACTCTGATAATGTCCTATAGACATTTCAGCAGCTAAAATCAATTAGTTTAAAAAATAATTTTAATTTGGCTTGCTCACTTCTTCAACAGAATGCACTGGTGAGTCCTGCTCTGTCCTTGTATTTTATATGTGTGGCTATCCCTCTTGCTGTGTTGGAAGTCAATGTTCCAGAATGTCAACTTCTACAAACACCTACGTATAGAGCAAAGAGAAAACTCTTCAAGTCAAAAAGTGTATGTTGTTTCATGGGGATCTCTAGCCTTGGCTTTGGCACTGTTTACGACACAGAAATATGTATAGTAAAATATATGGTATATTCTACTAAAATATATTGTATATAGTAAAATATAGTAAAAAATAACTATGGTCATTTTTATATTTTATTTTTAATTTTGTGGGTACATAGTATTTATGGTATACATGACATGTTTTGATATGGAGGCATGCAATATGAAAAAAGCTCATCATAGGGAATGGGGCAACCATACCCTCAATCATTCTTTAAGTTACACACATTCCAATTACACTCTTTGTTATTTTCAAATATAGTATTAAGTTTTTATTGACTATGGTCACAGGGGTTTTATTATTTCTATTTTCTGTATCCACTAATAATTCCCACATGCCGCTCACTCTCTCACTACGTTTCCAAGCCTCTGGCTATCATCCTTCCACCGTCTATGTCCATGAGTTTAATTGTTTTGATTCTTAGATCCCAGAAATAAGTGAGAACATGGGACATTTGATCATAAAACCTTTGCTATGGCCTATGTCCAGAATACTATATTCTGGGTTATTGTCTACAGGTTTTTTTAGTTTTAAGTTTTACATTTAGGTCGTTAATTTATCTTAAGTTGATTTTTTAACGTGTTAGAAGGAAGTGATACAATTTCAATTTTCTGAAAATAGCTAACCGGTTATCATAGTACCATTCATTGAATAGGAATCTGTTCCCCATTGCTTCTAATTTTAGACTTTGTCAAAGATCAGATGGTTGTAAGAATGCAGCCTACAACCTTCTCTAACCTGTTCCATTGTTTTTTTGTAATGATTTTTTGTGTCAGAACTATGATGTTTTGGTTACTATAACCTCGAAGCATAGTTTGTAAACCCCCAAAATCCAAGACAGGTCTCAGTTAATTTAGAAAGTTTACTTTGCCAAGGTTGAGCATGCACACCCGTGACACAGTCCCAGGAGGTCCAAATGACTTGTGGCCAAGGTGGCAAGGGCACAGCTTGGTTTTATATATATCAGGGAGACATAAGACATAATTAAATATGTGTGTAAGATTTACATTGGCTTAGTCTGAAATGATGGGATAATTTGAGGTGAAGGTGGGAAAACTTGAAGTGGAGAGGAGGCTTCCAGGTTATAGGTAGACAAGAGATAAATGATTACATTCATTTTTCTGATTGGTCTTTCCAAATGAGGCAATCAGATATGAATTTATCTCAGCACAGGGATGACTCTGAATAGAATGGAAGGCAGGTTTGCCCTAATCAGTTTCCAGCTTGACTTTTTAGGTCAATAATTTTGGTCCTCAAAATTGACTTTCCTTTCACATTTTTCTTTTTTTCTTTAAAAAAATCTATGGAAAATTTTCACGTTTCAGGTTGGCTGAATAGGAACAGATCTGGTTTGCAGTTCCCAGTAAGATCAATGGAGAAGGTGGGTGATTTCTGCATTTCCAACTGAGGTATCCAGTTCATCTCTTTGGGGCTGGTTAGAGAGTAGGTGCAGCCCACAAAGGGCAAGCCAAAGCAAAGTGAGGAAATCACCTCCCTGGGAAGCACAAGTAGTACAATGATTTCTCTACCCAAGCCAGAGAAGCCATGAGAGACTGTACCAGGAAGAATGGTGCATTCCAGTTCAGATACTACGGTTTTCCCATGGTCTTCACAACCAGCATATTAGGAGATTCCCTCCAGTGACTACACTAACAGAGCCCTGGATTTCAAGCACAAAACTAAGGAGCCATTTGGGCAGACATGGAGCTAATGGAAGGAACTTTTTTTTTTCACACCCCAGGTGCATGTGGAACGCCTGTGAGACAGAATGCTTCACTTCCCTGGAAGGAGGGCTGAAGACAGGGAGCCAAGTGGTCTGGCTCAGCAGGTCCCACCTTCACAGAGCACAGCAAGCTAATGTCCACTGTCTTGAAATTCTAGCTACCAGCACAGCAGTATGAGGTCAATCTGGGATGATTGAGCTTGGTGAAGCTAGGGGCATCTATCATTGCTGAGGCTTGAGTAGGCATTTTTTTTCCCTCACAGTGTAACCAAAGCTTCCAGGAAGTTCAAACTGGGTGGGTCCCACTGCATCTCAGAAAGGCTTCTGCAGCCAGACTGCCTGTTTAGATTCCTCCTCTCTGGGCAGGGCATCTCTGAAAAAGACAGCAGCCCTAGTCAGAAACTTATAAATAGTAACATCTGCCAGGGAAAGAGCACCTGGGGGAAGGGGCAACTGTGGATGTAGCTTCAGCAGACTTAAACATCTCTGCCTGACAGCTCTGAAGGCAGCAGCAGATCTCCCAGCACAGTGTTCAAGCTCTGATAAGGGACAGACTGCCTCTTCAAGTGGACCCCTGAACCTTGTGTTTCCTGACTTGGAGACACCTCCCAGTAGTGGCCGACAGACACCTCATAATGATCTCTGGCTGGCATCTGGTGGGTGTGCCTCTGAGACAAATCTTCCAGAGGAAGGAACAGGCAGCAATTTTCATGGTTCTACAGCCTCTGCTCATGACACCAAAGCAAATGGGATCTAGGGTGGACCTCCAGCAGACCTGGAACAGAGGGGCCTGACTGTTAGAAAGAAAACTAACAGAAAGGAATAATACAAACATCAACAAAAAGGATGTCCACTCAGAGAACCCAACCGAAGGTCACCAACATCAAAGACTCCCATGATAATGGGGGGAAACCAGAGCAAAAAGGCTGAACACTCCAAAAACTAAAATGCCTCTTCTCCCCCAAAAAGATTACAACTTTTCATGAGAAAGGGAACAAACCTGGATGGATAATGAATTTGAAAACTGACAGAAGTGGCTTTAGAAAGTGGGTAATAACAAGCTCTTCTGAGATAAAGGAGCATGTTCTAACCCAATACAAAAATGCGAAGAACCTTGCAAAAAGGTTGGATGAATTGCTAACTAGAATAACTAGTTTAGAGAAGTATACAAATGACCTGATGGAACTGTAAAACACAGCACAAGAACTTCATGAAGCATACACAAGTATCAATAGCCAAATCGATCAAGCATAAGACTGGATATCAGAGATTGAAGATCAACTCAATGAAATAAAGTGAGAAAACAAGATTAAAGTGAAAGGAAACAAAGCCTCCAAGAAAGGATTGGAGAAAAAGGAAAAGAAGCAAACAAAGCCCCCAAACAAAGACCTAATTTACATTTGATTAGTGTGCCTGATAGTGATGGGGAGAATGGAACCAAGTTTGAAAACTCTCTTCAGGATCTTATCCAGGAGAACTTCCCCAACTTAGCAAGTAAGCCCAATATTCACATTCAGGAAACACAGAGAACACCACAAAGATACTTCTCGAGAAGAGCAACCCCAAGACACATAATTGTCAGATTCACCAAGGTTGAAATGAAGGGAAAAATGCTAAGAGCAGCAGGATAGAAACATTGGGTCACCCACAAAGGGAAGCTTATGGGGGGAGGACTCAAGATGGCGCTGTGAGAACAACCCAGGATTGGAGCTCTCGTTGAATCCGCAAATGGTGAGTCGGAGCTGCATTTCCAGACTGATCTTTGTTGCCCACAGAACGGGGAAACTCCCAAGTATAAAAAAGACACGGGACGCCAGGCAGTAGGTCTGCCTGGTGAAGCCGGCAGCTGGGGCGGCGGCGGCCGGCCCTACCCAGCAATCCCCACAGGGCACGCTTGTCCAGGTGCCCTGCTGAACCGGCAACCTGAGACTTGAGAGGGCTGGACTTGAGACTGAACGAGACTTGGACAGTAGGCCAGCCCAGGGGATTGCAGGGGCAGATCATTTGGGACACCCAGTGGGACGAACAAAACCACGATTTCAAACTATCCTGAGCAGAGGGTCCGAGACGCTCTGTGGGGGAGGGGTGTCCACCACTACGGAGGCAACTCTCCCCAACTGAGATACACGCCCACTGCTGACGCAGCCAGCCATTGCCGGGGCAACCCGTCCTTACTGAGATACACGCCCACTGCTGACGCAGCCTGCCGTTGCTAAAGCAACACGCTACAATGAAGAGACTCCACTGCAGGGCGCGGCAGAGACCATAGCAGAGCCTGCAGGAACAGGGCGAATCACACAAAAGCAGGGCGGAACCTCGGCAGCCAAACAGTGGCTAGTCTGCCTTCTAGCTGGGCAGGACACCTCATCAGACATCGAAAAATAAAGCCCATGAACTTCATATGGAACCAAAAGAGAGCCCGCATAGCCAAGTCAATTCTAAGCAAAAAGAACACAGCGGGGGGCATCACACTACCGGATTTCAAACTATACTACAAGGCTACAGTAATCAAAACAGCATGGTACTGGTACCAAAACAGAGATATAGACCAATGGAACAAAACAGAGGCACCGGAGGCAACACAACATACATACAACTATACAATCTTTGATAAACTTGACAAAAACAAGCAATGGGGCAAGGATTCCATGTTTAACAAATGGTGTTGGGAAAACTGGCTAGCCATGTGCAGAAAGCAGAAACTGGACCCCTTCCTGACACCTTACACTAAAATTAACTCCAGATGGATTAAAGACTTAAACATAAGACCTGGCACCATAAAAACCCTAGAAGGAAATCTAGGCAAAACTATCCAGGACATAGGAGTAGGCAAGGACTTCATGAACAAAACACCAAGAGCATTGGCAACAAAAGCCAAAATAGACAAATGGGACCTAATGAAACTCCACAGCTTCTGCACGGCAAAAGAAACAGTCACTAGAGTGGATTGGCAACCAACAGAATGGGAAAAAATTTTCGCAGTCTACCCATCTGACAAAGGGCTGATATCCAGAATTTACAAACAACTCAAGCAGATTTACAGGAAAAAAACAAACAAGCCCATTCAAAAGTGGGCAAAGGATATGAACAGATACTTTACGAAAGAAGACATATATGAGGCCAACAATCATATGAAAAAATGCTCATCGTCACTGGTCATCAGAGAGATGCAAATCAAAACCACATTGAGATACCATCTCACGCCAGTTAGAATGGCGATCATTAAAAAATCTGGAGACAACAGATGCTGGAGAGGATGTGGAGAAAAAGGAACACTTTTACACTGTTGGTGGGAGTGTAAATTAGTTCAACCATTGTGGAAGACAGTGTGGCGATTCCTCAAGGCCTTAGAAATAGAAATCCCATTTGACCCAGCAATCCCATTACTGGGTATATATCCAAAAGACTATAAATCGTTCTACTCTAAGGACACATGTACACGAATGTTCATTGCAGCACTGTATACAATAGCAAAGACCTGGAATCAACCCAAATGCCCATTGATAATAGACTGGATTGGAAAAATGTGGCACATATACACCATGGAATATTATGCAGCAATCAGAAATGATGAGGTCGTGTCGTTTGTAGGGACATGGATGAATCTGGAAAACATCATCCTCAGCAAACTGACACAAGAACAGAAAATGAAACACCGCATATTCTCACTCATAGGTGGGTGATGAAAAATGAGAACACATGGACACAGAAAGGGGAGTACTAAACACTGGGGTCTATTGGGGGGAAAATGGGAGGGCCAGTGGGAGGGGGAGGTGGGGAGGGATAGCATGGGGAGAAATGCCAAATGTGGGTGAAGGGGAGAAGAAAAGCAAAGCACACTGCCATGTGTGTACCTACACAACTGTCTTGCATGCTCTGCTCATGTACCCCAAAACCTATAATCCAATAAAAAATTAAAAAAAAAAAAAAAAAAAGAAAAATAATGCCCAAATCCCCAAACACAAAGCATTTGAGAAAAAAAGGGTTTTTTTAAATGAGCTCTGTTGCAGCAGAATCAAACATAGCAGCCTAACAGCCCTGAATGAACAACAGAGCTCACAGCTCAGCAATTGAGCTCCAAAAAAGTACAGACTGTCTCCTCAAGCAGCTCCCTGACCCCTCTATATCCAAAAGACTGACATTTGGCAGTCATCATCCTGGGACAAAGATAGCAGAAAAAGAAACGAGTAGCATCCCTCACTGTGCCATAGCTGCTAGAGGTGCACCCCAGACAATCAGGGCCTGGAGTGGACCTCAGCAGTCGTACAGCGAAGGGGCTAGGCTGGTAGAAGGAAAACCAAGTAACAGAAATACTTCATCATCAACAATCTGGGTGTCCACTCAGAGACCCAATGGAAAAGTCAGCAACTACGCAGACAACAAGCGGATAAACCCACAAAGATGGGAAGAAACCAGCGAAAAAAAGAGGAAAACACCCAAAACCAGAACACCTCGCCTCCTAGAAAGGACCAAAAATCCTCACCAGCAAGGGAGCAAAGCTGGACGGAGAATGACTGTGACGAAATGACGGAATTAGATTTCAGAAGGTGGATAATGAGAAACTTTTGCGAGCTAAAAGATTATGTATTAAATCAATGCAAAGAAACTAAGGAACTTAAAAAAGATATGAGAAAATGATAACAAGAATGGATAACTTAGAGAGGAATATGAATGAATTAAAGGAGCTGAAAAACACAATACAAGAACTTCGTGAAGCATGCACAAGTTTCAATAGCCGAATTGACCAAGCAGAAGAAAGAATATCTGAAGTCGAAGACCAACTCAATGAAATAAAACGAGAAACCAAGATTAGAGAAAAAAGCACTAAAAGGAATGAACGAAGTCTCCAAGAAATGTGGGACTATGTAAAAAGACCTAATCTACGTTTCATAGGTGTACCAGAAGGGGACGAAGAGAATGAATCCAAGCTGGAAAATACTCTTCAGGACATCATCCAGGAAAACTTCCCCCACCTAGCAAGACAGGCCAACACTCAAATGCAGGAAATAAAGAGAACACCACAAAGATATTCTGCAAGAAGAGCAACCCCAAGGCACATAATCGTCAGATTCAACAAGGTTGAAATAAAAAAGAAAATACTAAGGGCAGCCAGAGAGAAAGGTCGAGTTACCCACAAAGGGAAGCCCATCAGACTCACAGCAGATCTCTCGGCAGAAACACTACAAGCCAGAAGAGACTGGGGGCCAATATTCAACATTCTTAAAGAAAAAGACTTTCAACCCAGAATTTCATATCCAGCCAAACTGAGCTTCAGAAGTGAAGGAAAAATAAAATCTTTTGCGAACAAGCAAGTACTCAGAGATTTTGTCACCACCAGGCCTGCTTTACAAGAGCTCCTAAAAGAGGCACTACACATAGAAAGGAACAACCAGTACCAGCCATTCCAAAATCACACTAAAAGTTAAAGAGCATCAACATAATGAAGAATCTACAACAATTAACAGGCAAAACAGCCACTTAGCATCAAAATGGCAGTATCAAATTCACACATAACAATATTAACCCTAAATGTAAATGGACTAAATGCACCAATAAAAAGACACAGACTGGAAAATTGGATAAAAATCCAAAACCCATCAGTGTGCTGTATCCAGGAAACCCATCTCACATGCAAGGATACACAAAGGTTCAAAATAAAGGGATGGAGGAAGATTTACCAAGCAAATGGAGAGCAAAAAAAACCAGGAGTTGCAATTCTCATCTCTGATAAAATAGACTTTAAAGCAACAAAGATCAAAAGAGACAAAGAAGGCAATTACATACTGGTAAAATGATCGATAAAACAAGAAGAGCTAATGATCCTAAACATATATGGACCCAATGCAGGAGCACCCAGATACATAAGGCAAGTTCTTAATGACTTACAAAGAGACTTAGACTCCCACACAATAATAGTGGGAGACTTTAACACTCCACTGTCAATATTAGACAGATCAACCGGACAGAAAATCAACAAGGATATCCAGGGCTTGAACTCAGACCTGGAGCAAGCAAACCTGATAGACATTTACAGAACTCTCCACCCCAAATCCACAGAATATACATTCTTCTCAGCACCTCATCACACCTACTCAAAAATTGACCACATAATTGGAAGTAAAGCACTGCTCAACAAATGCAAAACAACTGAAATCATAACAAACAGCCTCTCAGACCATAGTGCAATCAAGTTAGAACTCAGAATACAGAAACCAACCCAGAACCGCACAGCTTCATGGAAACTGAACAACTGGCTCTTGAATGTTGACTGGGTAAACAATGAAACGAAGTCAGAAATAAAGAAGTTCTTCGAAACCAATGAGAACGAAGACACAACGTGCCAGAACCTCTGGGACACATTTAAAGCAGTCTCTAGAGGAAAGTATATAGCAATAAGTGCCCATATGAGGAGAATGGAGAGATCCAAAATTGACACCCTATCGTCAAAATTGAAAGAGCTAGAGGAGCAAGATCAAAAAAACTCAAAACCCAGCAGAAGACAAGAAATAACTAAGATCACAGCTGAACTGAAGGAGATTGAGATACGAAAAACCCTTCAAAAAATCAATAAATTTAAGAGCTGGTTTTTTGAAAAGATCAACAAAATAGACAGACCACTAGCCAGATTGATTAAAAAGAAAAGAGAGAACAACCAAATAGATGAAATAAAAAATGATAAAGGGGAAATCACCACAGATTCCACAGAAATTCAAACCATCATCAGAGAATATTACAAACAACTCTATGCACATAAACTAGTAAACCTGGAAGAAATGGATAAATTCCTGGACTCCTGTGTCCTCCCAAGCCTAAACCAGGAGGAAGCTGAAACTATGAATAGACCAATAAGAACGTCAGAAGTCGAGGCAGCAATTAAGAGCCTACCACACAAAAAAAGCCCAGGTCCAGACGGGTTCACAGCCAAATTCTACCAGACAGACAAAGAGGAGCTTGTACCATTCCTTCTAAAACTATTTCAAACAATCCAAAAAGAGGGAATACTTCCCAAATTATTTTACGAGACCAACATCATCCTGATACCAAAACCCAGCAGAGACCCAATGAGAAAAGAAAATTTCAGGCCAATATCCATGATGAACATAGATGCAAAAATCTTCAATAAAATATTGGCAAGCTGAATGCAACAGCAAATCAATAAACTTATTCACCATGATCAAGTAGGATTCATCCCGGGGATGCAAGGCTGGTTCAACGTACGCAAGTCTATCAACGTGATTCACCACATAAACAGAACCAAAAACAAAAACCACATGATTATCTCAATTGACGCAGAGAAGGCATTTGACAAATTCAACAGCCCTTTATGCTAAAAACCCTCAATAAACTCGGTATCGATAGAACGTATCTCAAAGTAATAAAAGCTATTTATGAAAAACCAACAGCCAATATCATACTGAATGGGCAAAAACTGGAAGCATTCCCTTTGAAATCTGGCACTAGACAAGGATGCCCTCTTTCACCACTCCTATTCAATATAGTTCTGGAAGTTCTAGCCAGAGCAATCAGGCAAGAAGAAGAAATAAAGGGTATTCAAATAGGAAAGGTGGAAGTCAAATTGTCTCTATTTGCAGACGACAAGATAGTATACCTAGAAGACCCCATCACCTCAGCCCAAAAACTCCTGAAACTGATAAGCAACTTCAGCAAAGTCTCAGGATATAAAATCAATGTGCAAAAATCACAAGCATTCGTCTACACCAATAACAGACTTAAAGAAAGCCAAATCAAGAACGAACTGCCATTCACAATTGCTACCAAAAGAATAAAATACCTTGGAATACAACTCACAAGGAACGTAAGGGACCTCTTCAAGGAGAACTACAAACCACTGCTCAACGAAATCAGAGAGGACACCAACAGATGGAGAAACATTCCATGTTCATGACTAGGAAGAAGTAATATTGTGAAAATGGCTATACTACCCAAAGTAATTTACAGAATCAACACTATCCCCATCAAGCTACCATTGACTTTCTTCACAGAACTGGAAAAAACCGCCATGAACTTCATATGGAACCAAAAGAGGGCCCGCATAGCCAAGTCAATTCTAATCAAAAAGAACACAGCAGGGGGCATCACACTACCGGATTTCAAACTATACTACAAGGCTACAGTAATCAAAACAGCATGGTACTGGTACCAAAACAGAGATATAGACCAATGGAACAAAACAGAGGCACCGGAGGCAACACAACATATCTACAACCATACAATCTTTGATAAACCTGACAAAAACAAGCAATGGGGAAAGGATTTCCTATTTAACAAATGGTGTTGGGAAAACTGGCTAGCCATGTGCAGAAAGCAGAAACTGGACCCCTTCCTGACACCTTACACTAAAATTAACTCCAGATGGATTAAAGACTTAAACATAAGACCTGGCACCATAAAAACCCTAGAAGGAAATCTAGGCAAAACTATCCAGGACATAGGAGTAGGCAAGGACTTTATGAACAAAGCACCAAAAGCATTGGCAACAAAAGCCAAAATAGACAAATGGGACCTAATGAAACTCCACAGCTTCTGCACGGCAAAAGAAACAGTCACTAGAGTGGATCGGCAACCAACAGAATGGGAAAAAATTTTTGCAGTCTACCCATCTGACAAAGGGCTGATATCCAGAATTTACAAAGAACTCAAACGGATTTACAGGAAAAAAACAAACAAGCCCATTCAAAAGTGGGCAAAGATATGAACAGTTACTTTACGAAAGAAGACATATATGAGGCCAACAATCATATGAAAAAATGCTCATCGTCACTGGTCATCAGAGAGATGCAAATCAAAACCACATTGAGATACCATCTCACGCCAGTTAGAATGGCGATCATTAAAAAATCTGGAGACAACAGATGCTGGAGAGGATGTGGAGAAAAAGGAACACTTTTACATTGTTGGTGGGAGTGTAAATTAGTTTAACCATTGTGGAAGACGGTGTGGCGATTCCTCAAGGCCCTAGAAATAGAAATTCCATTTGACCCAGCAATCCCATTACTGGGTATATATCCAAAAGACTATAAATCGTTCTACTATAAGGACACATGTACACGAATGTTCATTGCAGCACTGTTTACAATAGCAAAGACCTGGGTTCAACCCAAATGCCCATCGATGATAGACTGGATTGGAAAAATGTGGCACATATACACCATGGAATATTATGCAGCAATCAGAAATGATGAGTTCGTGTCGTTTGTAGGGACATGGAAGAATCTGGAGAACGTCATCCTCAGCAAACTGACACAAGAACAGAAAATGAAACACCGCATATTCTCACTCATAGGTGGGTGATGAAAAATGAGAACACATGGACACAGAAAGGGGAGTACTAAACAGTGGGGTCTATTGGGGGGAAAAGGGGAGGGCCAGTGGGAGGGGGAGGTGGGGAGGGATAGCCTGGGGAGAAATGCCAAATGTGGGTGAAGGGGAGAAGGAAAGAAAAGCACACTGCCATGTGTGCTCCTACGCAACTGTCTTACATGCTCTGCTCATGTACCCCAAAACCTAAAATCCAATAAAAAGAAAAAAAAAGGGAAGCTTATAAGAATAACAGCAAATATCCTTGAAGAAACCCTATCAGTCAGAACAGGGTGTGGCCCAATAGGCAGCATTTCTAAAAGAATTTTCAACCTAGAATTTCATATTCAGTCAAAGTAAGCTTCACAAGGAGAAATAAAATCCTTTGTATACAAGCAAATGCTGAGAGGCTTTGTCACCACAAGGCCTGTCTTACAACAACTCCTGCAGGAAGCCCTAAACATGGGAAGGAACAACTGATCCCAGCCATTGCAAAAACAAACCAAATTGTAAAGGCCATTGATGATATGAAGAAACTGCATCAACTAATGAGAAAAATAACCAGCTAGCATCATAATAAGAGGATCAAATTCACACATTGCTATATTACTCTTAAACGTAAATGGCCAATTAAAAAGCACAGACTGGCAAATTAAATAGAGTCAAGACCCATTGGTGTGTATTCAGGAGACTCTTCTAGTGCAAAAACACACATAGGCTCAAAATAAAGGGATGGAGGAATATTTACTAAGCAAATGGAAAAAAAAAGAAAAAACCACAGGGGTTGCAACCCTAGTCACTTATAAAATAGACTTTAAACCAACAAATACCAAAAAAGACAAAGAAGGGCTTTACATAATAATGTAAGGATCAATGCAACAAGTAATTACTATCCTAAATATATATGCACCCAATACAGGAGCACACAGATTCATAAAGCAAGTTCTTTAAGACCTACAAAGAGACTTAGATTCCCACAAAATAATAGTGGGAGACTTTAACAGCCCACTGTCAACATTAGATAGATCAATGAGACAGAAAATTTAAAAGAACATCTAATACTTGAACTGAGCTCTGGACCAAGTGGACCTAACAGACATCTACAGAACTCTCCATCCCAAATCAACAGAATATAAATTATTCTCAGCACCACATTGCACTTATTCTAAAACTGATGATGTAATTGAAAGTAAAACACTGCTCAGCAAATGCAAGAGAATGAAAATTATAACAGTCAGACCACAGTGAAATTAAATTAGAACTTAGGATTAAGAAACTCACTTAAAACTGCATAACTACATGGAAATGGAAAAAATTAAGGCAGAAATAAAGATGTTCTCTGAAACCAATGAGAACAAAGACACAATATACCAGAATGTCTGGGACACTTTTAAAGCAGTATGTAGAGGGACATTTATAGCACTAAATGCCTACAAGAGAAATCAGGGAAGATCTAAAATTGACACCCTAACATCATAATTGAAAAAACTAGAGAAACAAGAACAAATTCAAAAGCTAGCAGAAAACAAGAAATAACTAAGATCAGAACGGAACTAAAGGAGATAGAAAAAAAACCTTAAAAAATCAGTGAATTCAGGAGCTGGTTTCTGGAAAAGATCAACAAACTAGAAAAAAGAGATAAGAATCAAATAGGCACAATAAAAATGATAAATGGGATATCATCATGAATTCCACAGAAAATACAAACTACCATCAGAGAATACAATGAACACTTCTATGCTAATAAAGAAGAACATCTAGAAATAACGGATAAATTCCTGGACACATACACCCTTTCAAGACTGAACAAGGAAGAAATTGGACCTCTGAATAGACTAATAACAAGTTCTGAAATTGAGGCAGCAATTAACAGCCTACCAACTAAAAAAATTCCAGGACCAGATGGATTCATAGCCAAATTCTACCAGAGGCATAAAGAGGAACTGGTATTATTCCTTCTGAAACTATTTCTCTCTTAGAGAAAGAGAGACCCCTCCCCAATTTAATGAGGCCAGCATCATCCTGATACCAAATCCTGGCAGAGACACAACGAAAAAAAAAAAAAAAGAAGATTTCAGGCCAATATCCCTGATGAACATCGAAGCGAAAATCCTCAATAAAATACTAGCAAACTGAATCCAGCAGCACATCAAAAAGCTTATCTACCACAACCAAGTCAGCTTCATCTCTGGAATAGAAGGCACAATCAACATATGCAAATCAATAAATGTAATTCATTGCATAAACAGAACCAATGGCAAAAGCCACATGATTATGTCAACAGATGCAGAAAAGGCCTTCGACAAAATTCAATAGCCTTTCATGCTAAAAACGCTCAATAAACTGGTTATTAACGGAACATATCTAAACATAATAAGAGCTATTGATGACAACCCCACAACAAATATCATGCTATTTGGACATAAACTGGAAGCATTTCCTTTGAAAACTAGCACAAGACAAGGATGCCTTCTCTCACCACTCCTATTTAACATAATATTGGAAGTTCTAGCCAGGGTAATCAGGCAAGAGAAAGAAATAAAGTGTATTCCATTAGGATAAGAGGACATCAAATTGTTTCTGTTTCCAGATGGCATGATTGTGTGTTTAGTTATCTCCATCACCTCAGTCCAAAATCTCCTTAAGTTGATAAGCAACTTCAGCAATGTCTCAGGATACAAAATCAATGTGCAAAGTTCCAATCATTTCTATACACCAATAACAAACAGCCAATCCATGAGTGAACTTCCATTCTGCTTTATACAAAGAGAATAAAATACTAAGGACTACAACTTACAAAGGATGCAAAAGACCTTTTCAAGAAGAACTAGAGACCGCTGCTCAAGGAAATGAGAGGACACAAGCAAATGGAAAAACATTTCTTGCTCATGGATAGGAAAGATCAATATTGTGAAAATGGCCATATTGCACAAAGTAATTTATAGATTCAATGAAATGCCCATCAAGCTATTGTTGACTTTCTTTCCAGAATTGAACAAAACTATATTTTATATGGAAACAAAAGTAAGCCCACATAGCCAAGACAATCCTAAGAAAAAAGAACAAAGCTGGAGGCACTATGCTACCTAACTTCAAACTGTACTACAAGGCTACAGTAACAAAAACAGCATAGCACTGGTACCAAAAGAGATATATAGACCAATGGAACAGAACAGGGGCCTCAGAAATAACACTACACATCTAAAACCAACTGATCTTTGACAAACCCGACAAAAACAAGCAATGGGGAAAGGATTTCCTATTTAATAAATGGTGTTGGGAAAACTGGCTAGCCATATACAGAAAGCAGAAACTGGATTCCTTCCTTACACCTTATATTAAAAGTAACTCAAAATGGATTAAAGACTTTAAAGTAAGACCTAAAGTGATTAGAAAAAAAGAACCCTAGAATAAAACCTAGGCAGTACCATTCAGGACATAGGAATGGGCAAAGATATCATGACTAAAACACCGAAATCAATGACAACACAGTAAAAATTCACAAATGGGATTTTATTAAACTAAGGAGCTTCTGCACAATAAAAGAAAATATCTTCCGAATAAAAAGGCAACTTACAGAATGGGAGAAAAATTTTGCAATCTATCCATCTGACAAAGGGCTAATATCCAGAAAATACAGAGAATGTGCACAAATTTACAAAAAAAAAAATCATAAAGTGGGTGAAGGGTATAATCAGAAACCTCTCAAAGAAAATTATTTATGCAGCCAACAAACATATTTTTAAAAGCTCATCTATGGTCATTAGAGAAATGCAAATCAAAACTACACTGAGATGTCATCTTAAGCCAGTTAGAATGGTGATCATTAACAAGTCAGGAAACAACAGATGCTGGAGAGAATGTGGAGAAATAGGAACACTTTTACAGGGTTGGTGAGAGCGTAAATTAGTTTAACCATTGTGGAAGACAGTGTTGCAATTCCTCAAGTATCTAGAACTAAAAATACCATTTGACCCAGCAATCCCATTACTGGGTACATACCCAAAGGGTTATAAATCATTTTACTATAAAGACTCATGGTAACATATGTGGCACTGCTCACAATAACGAAAGACTTGGAACGAACTCAAATGCCCAATAATAGACTGGATTAAAGAAATGTGACACATAGTCACCATGGAATACTATGCAGCCATAAAAATGATGAGTTTATGTCCTTTTCAGTGATGTGGATGAAACTGGAAACCATCATACTCAGCAAACTAACAAAAGAATAAAAAACCAAATACCCCATGTTCTCACTCATAAGTTGAGCAATGAGAACACATGGACACAGGTAGGGGAACATCACACTCTGAGGCCTGTTGGGGGCTGGGGGGCTAGGGGAGGGATAGCATTAGGAAAAATACCTAATGTAAACGACAGGTTGATGGGTGTAGCAAACCACCATGACACATATAATCCTATGTAACAAACCAGCACATTCTGTACATGTACCCAGAACATAAAGTATAATAATAATAAAAAAAACCCATTGGAGAAATTGTTTTAAGATAAAATGAGTCCCTGGTTTCAGATTTTGTCTGATCTCTCGTAGCTAGGATGAGTAGGTCACAAGTTATTAAGAATGTTCATTTTTAGCAGGTCATCAAGTTTCATGTCCTGTAAAGAGAAAATAGGGTAAGGAAGAAAGAAAAAACAACAAAAGAACAATCCTGGAAAATCAACATAGGCCATATTACTCTGAAGTCTATACCTCAGTGGGCAGGTATGAAAGTGGCTGACAATATTTTGAAGACAACAATTTCAAGACAATGTTTTGAAGACTTGTAGCCGAGAAAAATTAGAATTTGGTCTAAACTGTAGAAAATAATTACAATTGAGATCTAGAGGACTCAAGATGGTGCTGTGAGAACAACCCAGGATTGGAGCTCTTCTCGTTGAATCCACAAATGGTGAGTCAGAGCGGCATTTCCAGACTGATCTTTGTTGCCCACAGAACGGGGAAACTCCCAAGTATAAAAAAGACACGGGACGCCAGGCAGTAGGTCTGCCTGGCGAAGCCAGCAGCCGGGGCGGCGGTGGCCGGCCCTACCCAGCAATCCCCACAGGGCGCACTTGTCCGGGTGCCCTGTTGAACCGGCAACCTGAGACTTGAGAGGGCTGGACTTGAGACTGAACGAGACTTGGACAGTAGGCCAGCCCAGGGGATTGCAGGGATTGGGATACCCAGTGGGATGAACAAAACCGCGATTTCAAACTATCCCGAGCAGACGGTCCGAGACGCTCTGTGGGGGAGGGGCGTCCACCACTACCGAGGCAACCCGCCCCAACTGAGATACACGCCCACTGCTGACGCAGTCAGCTGTTGCCGAGGCAACCCGCCCCAACTGAGATACACGCCCACTGCTGACGCAGCCAGCCGTTGCCGAGGCAACCCGTCAATACTGAGATACACACCCTCAGCCTGCCGTTGCTGAGGCAACACGCTACAATGAAGAGACTCCACTGCAGGGCGTGGCGGAGACCACAGCAGAGCCGGCAGGAACAGCGCGAATCACACAACAGCAGGGCGGAGCCTCGGCAGCCAAACAGTGGCTAGTCTGCCTTCTAGCTGGGCAGGACACCTGATTGGACATCCAAAAATAAAGCCCAAACCCCTCAACACAGAACATTTGAGGAAAAAAAAAAAGGGTTTTTTAATGAGCTCTGTTGCAGCAGAATAAAACATAGCAGCCTAACAGCCCTGAATGAACAACAGAGTGCACAGCTCAGCAATTAAACCCCTATAAAGTACAAACTGTCTCCTCAAGCAGCTCCCTGACCCCTCTATATCCAAAAGACTGACATTAGGCAGGCATCATCCTGGGACAAAGAGAGCAGAAAAAGAAACTGGTAGCATCCCTCGCTGTGCCACAGCTACCAGAGGTGCACCCCAGACAAGCAGGGTCTGGAGCAGACCTCAGCAGTCGTACAGCAAAGGGGCTAGACTGGTAGAAGGAAAACCAAGCAACAGAAATACTTCATCATCAACATTCTGGGTGTCCACTCAGAGACCCAAACGAAAAGTCAGCAACTACGCAGACGACCAGTGGACAAATCCACAAAGATGGGAAGCAACCAGCGCAAAAAAGAGGAAAACACCCAAAACCAGAACACCTCACCTCCTAGAAAGGACCAAAACTCCTCACCAGCAAGGGAGCAAAGCTGGACGGAGAATGACTGTGACGAAATGATGGAATTAGACTTCAGAAGATGGATAATGAGAAACTTTTGTGAGCTAAAAGATCATGTATTAAATCAATGCAAAGAAACTAAGAACCTTGAAAAAAGATTTGAAAAAAGATTCGAGGAAATGATAACAAGAATGGATACCTTAGAGAGGAATATGAATGAATTAAAGGAGTTGAAAAACACAATATGAGAACTTCGCGAAGCAAACACAAGTTTCAATAGCCAAATTGACCAAGCAGAAGAAAGAATATCTGAAGTGGAAGACCAACTCAATGAAATAAAATGAGAAACCAAGATCAGAGAAAAAAGCGCAAAAAGGAATGAACAAAGTCTCCAAGAAATGTGGGACTATGTGAAAAGACCTAACCTACGTTTGATAGGTGTACCAGAAGGGGACGAAGAGAATGAATCCAAGCTGGAAAATACTCTTCAGGACATCATCCAGGAAAATTTCCCCCACCTAGCAAGACAAGCCAACACTCAATTGCAGCAAATACAGAGAACACCACAAAGATATTCCGCAAGAAGAACAACCCCAAGGCACATAATCGTCAGATTCAATAGGGTTGAAATAAAGAAGAGAATACTAAGGGCAGTCAGAGAGAAAGGTCGGGTCACCCACAAAGGGAAGCCCATCAGACTCACAGCAGATCTCTCGGCAGAAACACTACAAGCCAGAAGAGAGTGGGGGCCAATATTCAACATTCTTAAAGAAAAGAACTTTCAGCCCAGAATTTCATATCCAGCCAAACTGAGCTTCAGAAGTGAAGGAAGAATAAAATCCTTTGCGAACAAGCAAGTACTCAGAGATTTTGTCACCACCAGGCCTGCTTTACAAGAGCTCCTAAAAGAGGCACTACACATAGAAAGGATCAATCAGTACCAGCCATTCCAAAATCACACTGAATGCTAAAGAGCTTCAACATAATGAAGAATCTACAACAACTAACAGGCAAAACAGCCACTTAGCATCAAAATGGCAGTATCAAATTCACACATAACAATATTAACCCTAAATGTAAATGGACTAAATGCACCAATCAAAAGAACAGACTGGCAAATTGGATAAAAATCCAAAACCCATCAGTGTGCTGTATCCAGGAAACCCATCTCACATGCAAGGATACACAAAGGCTCAAAATAAAGGGATGGAGGAAGATTTACCAAGCTAATGGAAAGCAAAAAAAAGCAGGAGTTGCAATTCTCATCTCTGATAAAATAGACTTTAAAGCAACAAAGATCAAAAGAGACAAAGAAGGCCATTACATAATGGTAAAAGGATCGATACAAGAAGAGCTAACGATCCTAAACATATATGGACCCAACACAGGAGCACCCAGATACATAAGGCAAGTTCTTAGTGACTTACAAAAGGACTTAGACTCCCACACAATAATAGTGGGAGACGTTAACACTCCACTGTCAATATTAGACAGATCAACGAGACAGAAAATCAACAAGGATATCCAGGGCTTGAACTCAGACCTGGAGCAAGCAAACCTGATAGACATTTACAGAACTCTCCACCCCAAATCCACAGAATACACATTCTTCTCAGCACCACATCACACCTACTCTAAAATTGACCACATAATTGGAAGTAAAGCACTGCTCAACAAATGCAAAACAACTGAAATCATAACAAACAGCCTCTCAGACCATAGTGCAATCAAGTTAGAACTCAGAATTCAGAAACCGACCCAGAACCGCACAGCTTCATGGAAACTGAACAACTGGCTCTTGAATGTTGACTGGGTAAACAACGAAATGAAGGCAGAAATAAAGTTCTTCGAAACCAATGAGAACGAAGACACAACGTGCCAGAACCTCTGGGACACATTTAAAGCAGTCTCTAGAGGAAAGTATATAGCAATAAGTGCCCATATGAGGAGAATGGAGAGATCCAAAATTGACACCCTATCATCAAAATTGAAAGAGCTAGAGGAGCAAGATCAAAAAAATTCAAAACCCAGCAGAAGACAAGAAATTACTAAGATCAGAGCGGAGCTGAAGGAGATTGAGACACGAAAAACCCTTCAAAAAATCAATAAATCCAAGAGCTGGTTTTTTGAAAAGATCAACAAAATAGACAGACCACTTGCCAGATTGATTAAAAAGAAAAGAGAGAACAACCAAATAGATGCAATAAAAAATGTTAAAGGGGAAATCACCACAGATTCCACAGAAATTCAAACCATCATCAGAGAATATTACAAACAACTATATGCGCATAAACTAGTAAACCTGGAAAAAATGGATAAATTCTTGGACTCCTGTGTCCTCCCAAGCCTAAACCAGGAGGAAGCTGAAACTATGAATAGACCAATAACAAGGTCTGAAGTTGAGGCAGCAATTAAGAGCCTACCACACAAAAAAAGCCCAGGTCCAGACGGGTTCACAGCCGAATTCTACCAGACACACAAGGAGGAGCTGGTACCATTCCTTCTAAAACTATTTCAAACAATCCAAAAAGAGGGAATCCTTCCCAAATCATTTTATGAGACCAACATCATCCGGATACCAAAACCCGGCAGAGACCCAACGAGAAAAGAAAACTTCATGCCAATATCCATGATGAACAGAGATGCAAAAATCTTCAATAAAATATTGGCAAGCCGATTGCAACAGCAAATCAAAAAACTTATTCATCATGATCAAGTATGATTCATCCCGGGGATGCAAGGCTGGTTCAACGTACGCAAGTCTATCAGCGTAATTCACCACATAAACAGAACCAAAAACAAAAACCACATGATTATCTCAATTGACGCAGAGAAGGCCTTTGACAAAATTCAACAGCCCTTTATGCTAAAAACCCTCAATAAACTCGGTATCGATGGAACGTATCTCAAAGTAATAAAAGCTATTTATGAAAAACCAACAGCCAATATCATACTGAATGGGCAAAAACTGGAAGCATTCCCTTTGAAATCTGGCACTAAACAAGGATGCCCTCTCTCACCACTCCTATTCAATATAGTACTGGAAGTTCTAGCCAGAGCAATCAGGCAAGAAAAAGAAATAAAGGGTATTCAAATAGGAAAGGTGGAAGCCAAATTGTCTCTATTTGCAGACGACAAGATAGTATACCTAGAAGACCCCATCGCCTCAGCCCAAAAACTCCTGAAACTGATAAGCAACTTCAGCAAAGTCTCAGGATATAAAATCAATGTGCAAAAATCACAAGCATTCGTCTACACCAATAACAGACTTAAAGAAAGCCAAATCAAGAGCGAACTGCCATTCGCAATTGCTACAAAAAGAATAAAATACCTTGGAATACAACTCACAAGGAACGTAAGAGACCTCTTCAAGGAGAACTACAAACCACTGCTCAACGAAATCAGAGAGGACACTAACAGATGGAGAAACATTCCATGTTCATGGTTAGGAAGAATTAATTTCGTGAGAATGGCTATACTGCCCAAAGTAATTTACAGAATCAACGCTATCCCCATCAAGCTACCATTGACTTTCTTCACAGAACTGGAAAAAACCACCACGAACTTCATATGGAACCAAAAGAGAGCCCGCATAGCCAAGTCAATTCTAAGCAAAAAGAACACAGCGGGGGGCATCACACTACCGGATTTCAAACTATACTACAAGGCTACAGTAATCAAAACAGCATGGTACTGGTACCAAAACAGAGATATAGACCAATGGAACAAAACAGAGGCACCGGAGGCAACACAACATACATACAACTATACAATCTTTGATAAACCTGACAAAAACAAGCAATGGGGAAAGGATTCCATGTTTAACAAATGGTGTTGGGAAAACTGGCTAGCCATGTGCAGAAAGCAGAAACTGGACCCCTTCCTGACACCTTACACTAAAATTAACTCCAGATGGATTAAAGACTTAAACATAAGACCTGGCACCATAAAAACCCTAGAAGGAAATCTAGGCAAAACTATCCAGGACATAGGAGTAGGCAAGGACTTCATGATCAAAACACCAAAAGCATTGGCAACAAAAGCCAAAATAGACAAATGGAACCTAATCAAACTCCACAGCTTCTGCACGGCAAAAGAAACAGTCACTAGAGTGGATCGGCAACCAACAGAATGGGAAAAAATTTTCGCAGTCTGCCCATCTGACAAAGGGCTGATATCCAGAATTTACAAAAAACACAAACAGATTTACAGGAAAAAAACAAACAAGCCCATTCAAAAGTGGGCAAAGATATGAACAGATACTTTACGAAAGAAGACATATATGAGGCCAACAATCATATGAAAAAATGCTCATCGTCACTGGTCATCAGAGAGATGCAAATCAAAACCACATTGAGATACCATCTCATGCCAGTTAGAATGGCGATCATTAAAAAATCTGGAGACAACAGATGCTGGAGAGGATGTGGAGAAAAAGGAACACTTTTACATTGTTGGTGGGAGTGTAAAGTAGTTCAACCATTGTGGAAGACAGCGTGGCGATTCCTCAAGGCCTTAGAAATAGAAATTCCATTTGACCCAGCAATCCCATTACTGGGTATATATCCAAAAGACTAAATCATTCTACTATAAGGACACATGTACACGAATGTTCATTGCAGCACTGTTTACAATAGCAAAGACCTGGAATCAACCCAAATGCCCATCGATGATAGACTGGATTGAAAAAATGTGGCACATATACACCATGGAATATTATGCAGCAATCAGAAATGATGAGTTCGTGTCGTTTGTAGGGACATGGATGAATCTGGAGAACATCATCCTCAGCAAACTGACACAAGAACAGAAAATGAAACACCGCATATTCTCACTAATAGGTGGGTGATGAAAAATGAGAACACATGGACACAGAAAGGGGAGTACTCAACACTGGGGTCTATTGGGGGGAAAAGGGGAGGGCCAGTGGGAGGGGGAGGTGGGGAGGGATAGCCTGGGGAGAAATGCCAAATGTGGGTGAAGGGGAGAAGAAAAGCAAAGCACACTGCTATGTGTGTACCTACGCAACTGTCTTGCATGTTCTGCTCATGTACCCCAAAACCTATAATCCAATAAAAAATTAAAAAAAACAAACAAACAAACAAACAAAAAAAAACTTGTTAATCTGAAACCAGGACTCATATGCTAGTCTTGCATTAGCTTGCCTTTGACATTTATTGTTTCTTAAAATCTCACATGCTTATCTCTTCCAAGACAGTTCCTTGGCTTTGAGGAGTTGAGTAGCTTTAATTTCTGGCCCCATATCTCAAAAATGCAGTTTATTTTTATTGGAATCTTCTCCTGGGCCTAAAGATGAAGCATTAATTACTGTCAGTGTTTAAGGTTTAGCTGGACTTGGTGTGTTTTTAGACACAGGATTCGAAGCCCTGTAACTCAATGTCACAAGTACTTTAAAAGTACATATAATATATATGTACAGAAAGATACATAGATATAATAACCTTAATTAATTATTTTTTCCTAAGCAAAGCAAACCTTCATAATAATGGCATAGGAATTGTTTTGATAGACCATAAAATCTGCTAGGCCTGTGACCAAAAGGCCAAAAAAAAAAAAAAGACCTTCTGCACTGTGCAGAACATGATGTTGGAAGAAAACATTTTGTTTAAACCTTCAAGAAAATATTGTTAGCACCAGACCATAACAAACAGAACTAAACGGGGAAAAAATACTTCTATGAACTGAAAATGAGTTTAAGGGGGGCATCTTCATTTCACATGCTTTAAAAGAAGAAAAAATCGAAAATGGTAGGATGCAATAAAAGTTGAATTTTCAGTTAAAAAAATTAAAATCTTTTATAATGTATTAGAAGTAAAACAATCTGAGGAAAATTTTATTGTTCTAACCAATTATTTAGTGTATAAGTTTTTTTACATTAAGTCAAATTTTTAGAAAGACCATTATAATTTTCCTTTAATTATAGACAAGTTAACATATAAAAGTTTTCAGTTTTTAAAAATAAATTCACTTATTGTGACTGACACAAACCATTTATGACATTCTTGGACTTTCTAATTTTTCATGAACATTGACCTTTCTTTTTTTTTTAATTTTTTATTGCATTTTAGGTTTTGGGGTACATGTGCAGACGTGCAAGACAGTTGCATAGATACACACATGGCAGTGTGTTTTGCTTCCTTTCTCCCCTTCACCCACATTTGTTATTTTTCCCCAGGCTATCCCTCCCCAGCTCCCCCTCTGCTGGCCCTCCCCTTTCCCCCCAATAGACCCCAGTGTTTAGTACTTTCCTCCCTGTGTCCATGTGTTCTCATTTTTCATCACCCTCCTATGAGTGAGAATATGAGATATTTCATTTTCTGTTCTTGTGTCAGTTTGCTGAGAATGATGTTCTCCAGATTCATCCATGTCCCTACAAATGACACGAACTCATCGTTTCTGATTGCTGCATAATATTCCATGGTGTATATGTGCCACATTTTCCCAATCCAGTCTATCATAGATGGGCATTTGGGTTGGTTCCAGGTCTTTGCTATTGTAAACAGTGCTGCAATGAACATTCGTGTGCATGTGTCCGTATAGTAGAACGATTTATAGTCCTTTGGATATATACCCAGTAATGGGATTGCTGGGTCAAATGGGATTTCTATTTATAAGGCCTTTAGGAATCGCCACAGTGTCTTCCACAATGGTTGAACTAATTTACACTCCCACCAACAGTGTAAAACTGTTCCTTTTTCTCCACATCCTCTCCAGCATCTGTTGTCTCCAGATTTTTTAATGATCGCCATTCTAACTGGCGTGAGATGGTATCTCAATGTGGTTTTGATTTGCATCTCTCTGATGACCAGTGACGATGAGCATTTTTTCATATGATTGTTGGCCTCATATATGTCTTCTTTTGTAAAGTGTCTGTTCATATCCTTTGCCCATTTTTGAATGGGCTTGTTTGTTTTTTTCCTGTAAATCTGTTTGTGTTTTTTGTAAATTCTGGATATCAGCCCTTTGTCAGATGGGTAGACTGCAAAAATTTCTTCCCATTCTGTTGGTTGCCGATCCACTCTAGTGACTGTTTCTTTTGCCGTGCAGAAGCTGTGGAGTTTGATTAGGTTCCATTTGTCTATTTTGGCTTTTGTTGCCAATGCTTTTGGTGTTTTGATCATGAAGTCCTTGCCTACTCCTATGTCCTGGATAGTTTTGCCTAGATTTCCTTCTAGGGTTTTTATGGTGCCAGGTCTTATGTTTAAGTCTTTAATCCATCTGGAGTTAATTTTAGTGTAAGGTGTCAGGAAGGGGTCCAGTTTCTGCTTTCTGCACATGGCTAGCCAGTTTTCCCAACACCATTTGTTAAATAGGGAATCCTTTCCCCATTGCTTGTTTTTGTCAGGTTTATCAAAGATTGTATGGTTGTAGATAAGGTGTGTTGCCTCCAATGCCTCTGTTTTGTTCCATTGGTCTATATCTCTGTTTTGGTACCAGTATCATGCTATTTTGATTACTGTAGCCTTGTAGTATAGTTTGAAATCCGGTAGTGTGATGCCCCCCGCTGTGTTCTTTTTGCTTAGGATTGGCTTGGCTATGTGGGCTCTCCTTTGTTTCCATATGAAGTTCATGGTGGTTTTTTCCAGTTCTGTGAAGAAAGTCAATGGTAGCTTGATGGGGATAGTGTTGATTCTGTAAATAACTTTGGGCAATATAGCCATTTTCACGATATTAATTCTTCCTAACCATGAACATGGAATGTTTCTCCATCTATTTGTGTTCTCTCTTATTTCATTGAGCAGTGGTTTGTAGTTTTCCTTGAAGAGGTCCCTTACATTCCTTGTGAGTTGTATTCCTATGTATTTTATTCTTTTTGTAGCAATTGTGAATGGCAATTCGTTCTTGATTTGCCTTTCTTTAAGTCTGTTATTGGTGTAGAGGAATGCCTGCGATTTTTGCACATTGATTTTATATCCTGAGACTTTGCTGAAGTTGCTTATCAGTTTCAGGAGTTTTTGGGCTGAGGCGATGGGGTCTTCTAGGTATACTATCATGTCGTCTGCAAATAGAGACAATTTGGCTTCCACCTTTCCTATTTGAATACCCTTTATTTGTTTTTCTTGCCTGATTGCTCTGGCTGGAACTTTCAGTACTCTATTGAATAGGAGTGGTGAAAGAGGGCATCCTTGTATAGTGCTGGATTTCAAAGGGAATGCTTCCAGTTTTTCCCCATTCAGTATGATATTGGCTGTTGGTTTGTCATAAATATCTTTCATTACTTTGAGATACGTTCCATCGATACCGAGTTTATTGAGGTTTTTTAGCATAAAGTCCTGTTGAATTTTGTCGAATGCCTTCTGTACGTCAATTGAGGTAATCATGTGGTTTTTGTTTTTGGTTCTGTTTATGTGGTGAATTACGTTTATAGACTTGCGTATGTTGAACCAGCCTTGCATCCCCGGGATGAATCCTATTTGATCATGATGAATAAGTTTTTTGATTTGCTGTTGCAATTGGCTTGCCAGTATTTTATTGAAGACTTTTGCATCTATGTTCATTATGGATATTGGCCTGAAGTTTTCTTTTCTTGTTGGGTCTCTGCTGGGTTTTGGTATCCGGATGATGTTGGTCTCATAAAATGATTTGGGAAGGATTCCCTCTTTTTGGATTATTTGGAATTGTTTTGGAAGGAATGGTACCAGCTCCTCTTTGTGTGTCTGGTAGAATTCGACTGTGAACCCATCTGGACCTGGGCTTTTTTGTGTGGTAGGCTCTTAATTGCTGCCTCAACTTCTGACCTTGTTATTGGTCTATTCATAGTTTCAGCTTCCTCCTGGTTTAGGCTTGGGAGGACACAGGAGTCCAGGAATTTATCCATTTCTTCCAGGTTTACTAGTTTATGTGCATAGAGTTGTTTGTAATATTCTCTGATGATGGTTTCAATTTCTGTGGAATCTGTGGTGATTTCCTTTTTATCATTTTTTAATTGCATCTGTTTGGTTGTTCTCTCTTTTCTTTTTTATCAATCTGGCTAGTGGTGTGTCTATTTTGTTGATCTTTTCAAAAAACCAGCTCTTGGATTTATTGATTTTATGAAGGGTTTTTCATGTCTCTATCTCCTTCAGTTCAGCTCTGATCTTAGTTATTTCTTGTCTTCTGCTAGGTTTTGAATTTTTTTGATCTTACTCCTCTAGCTCTTTTAATTTTGACGATAGGGTGTTAATTTTGGATCTCTCCATTCTCCTCATATGGGCACTTATTGCTATATATTTTCCTCTAGAGACTGTTTTAAATGTGTCCCAGCGGTTCTGGCATGTTGTGTCTTCGTTCTCATTGGTTTGGAAGAACTTCTTTATTTCTGCCTTCATTTCATTGTTTATCCAGTCAACATTCTAGAGCCAGTTGTTCAGTTTCCATGGAGCTGTGTGGTTCTGGGTAGGTTTCTGAATTCTGAGTTCTAACTTGATTGCACTATGGTCTGAGAGGCTGTTTGTTATGATTTCAGTTGTTTTGCATTTGCTGAGGAGTGCTTTTCTTCCAATTATGTGGTCAGTTTTAGAGTAGGTGTGATGTGGTGCTGAGAAGAATGTATATTCTGTGGATTTGGGGTGGAGAGTTCTGTAAATGTCTATCAGGTTTGCTTGTTCCAGGTCTGAGTTGAAGCCCTGGATATTCTTGTTGTTTTTCTGCCTGGTTGATCTGTCTAATATTGACAGTGGAGTGTTAAAGTCTCCCATTATTATTGTGTGGGAGTCTAAGTCTCTTTGTAAGTCATTAAGAACTTGCCTTATGTATCTGGGTGCTCCTGTATTGGGTCCATATATATTTAGGATTGTTAGCTCTTCTTGTTGTAGCGATCCTTTTACCATCATGTAATTTCCTTCTTTGTCTCTTTTGATCTTTGTTGCTTTAAAGTCTATTTTATCAGAGATGAGAATTGCAACTTCTGCTTTTTTTTGCTCTCCATTTGCCTGATAAATATTCCTCCATCCCTTTATTTTGAGCCTTTGTGTATCCTTGCATGTAAGATGGAGTTCCTGGATACAGCACACTGATGGGTTTTATTTTTTTATCCAGTTTGCCAGTGTGTGTCTTTTGATTGGTGCATTTAGTCCATTTATATTTAGGGTTAATATTGTTATGTGTGAATTTGATACTGCCATTTTGATGCTAGCTGCCTGTTTTGCCCATTAGTTGATGTAGATTCTTCATTATGTTGATGCTCTTTAGCATTTAGTGTGATTTTGGAATGGGTGGTACTGGTTGTTTTTTTCTATGTGTAGTCCCTCTTTCAGGAGCTCTTGTAAAGTAGGCTTCGTGGTGACAAAGTCTCTGAGTACTTGCTGGTTCGCAAAGAATTTAATTTTTTCTTCACATACAAAGCTCAGTTTGGCTGGATATGAAATTCTGAGTTGAAAATTCTTTTCTTTAAGGATGTTGAATATTGGCCCCTACTCTCTTTTGGCTTGTAGAGTTTCTCCCGAGAGATCTGCTGTGAATCTGATGGTTTTCCCTTTGTGGGTGACCTAACCTTTTTCTCTGGCTGCTCTTAGTATTTTCTTCTTCGTTTCAACCCTGGTGAATCTGACGATTATGTGCCTTGGGGTTGCTCTTCTTGCGGAATATCTTTGTGGTGTTCTCTGTATTTCCTGCATTTGAGTGTTGGCCTGCCTTGCTAGGTGGGGGAAATTTTCCTGGATATTGTCCTGAAGAGTATTTTCCAGCTTGGATTCATTCTCTTCGTCCCCTTCTGGTACACCTATCAAATGTCGGTTAGGTCTTTTCACATAGTCCCACATTTCTTGGAGACTTTGTTCATTGCTTTTTGTGCTTTTTTCTCTAATCTTGGTTTCTCATTTTATTTCATTGAGTTGATCTTTGACTTCTGATATTCTTTCTTCTGCTTGGTCAATTCGGCTATTGAAACTTGTGCATGCTTCACGAAGTTCTTGTATTGTGTTTTTCAGCTCCTTCTGTTCATTCATATTCCTCTCTAAGTTATTCGTTCTTTTTATCATTTCCTCGAATCTTTTTTCAACTCTTTTTCCAGGTTCTAGTTTCTTTGCATTGATTTAGACCATGTTCTTTTAGCTCAGAAAAGTTTCTCATTATTCACCTTCTGAAGTCTAATTCCGTCATTTCATCACAGTCATTCTCCATCCAGCTTTGTTCTCTTGCTGGTGAGGTGTTTTGGTTCTTTGTAGGAGGCGAGGTGTTCTGGTTTTGGGTGTTTTCCTCCTTTTTGTGCTGGTTTCTTTCCATGTTTGTGGATTTATCCACCTGTCGTCTGAGTAGTTGCTGACTTTTCGATTGGGTCTCTGAGTGAACGCCCAGATTGTTGGTGATGAGGTATTTCTGTTACTTGGTTTTCTTTCTACCAGTCTAGCCCCTCTGCTGTATGACTGCTGAGGTCCACTCCAGGCCCTGCTTCTCTGGGGTACACCTGTAGCAGCTGCAGAATGGTGAGGGATGCTACCAGTTTCTTCTTCTGCTATCTTTGTCCCAGAATGGTGCCCGCCTAATGTCAGTCTGATCAGTCCTTTTTGAGGTGACTCTGGATATACAGGGGTCAGGGAGCTGCTTGAGGAGACAGTCTATACTTTATAGGAGCTCAAGTGCTGAGCTGTGAGCTCCATTGTTCATTCAGGGCTGTTAGGCAGGTGCATTTAATTCTGCTGCAGCACAACTCTTAGAACCCCTTTTTTTCCTCAGATGCTCTGTCTTGGTGGTGTTGGTTCTTTCTTTATGAGTGTCCGTGGCACTATCCTGCCCAGCTAGGAGGCAATCTAGTCACTATTTGCCTGCTGAGGCTCCGCCCTGCTGATGTGGTGTGGGCCCTGTTGCTGTGGGCTCTGCCCTGTAGCTGCAGGCTCCGTGGCAGGCTCCGCCCTGCTGCCACCAGCTCCACCCTGAAGTGGAGTCTCTCTATTATGGCGTGGTGCCTTGGCAACAGCAGGCTGCGTCAGCAATGGGAGTGTACCTCCGTAGGGGCAGATATCCTTGGTAACGGCGAACGCTCCTCCCCCACTGAGCTGCACCGTTCTGGGTTCAGCTGTGCTCGCAGTGAAACTCTGCACCCGAAGCGTTTTGAGTTGCCATTTTGTTTGTCCCTGTGGGGGTGAAATCCACCGAGCCTGCTCACCTGGCTCCCTGCCTCAGAGCACCTTTCTTTTTTCTTTCTTTTTTTTTTTAGGTTGAACGGATGGCTCTCTCCCAGTTGTTTCGGTCACCCACTGTTAGAGCACTGGGATCTGTGTGATTTCCCATGCAGCGAGCCACTGCGCTGGCTCAAACACCCCTTCCCAGGAATCTCCTGGTCTGGCTCACTGTCCAAGTCCCGTTTAATCAGATGGATATGTTAATCTGCCCTCCCAAATCTCAGATTGCCAGTTTAGCAGGGCACCCGGGCCCGTGTGTTTTGTGCGGATTGTTGGGGAGTACCTGCGCTGTGGCGCTGGCCGAAGCGGCCGCAACAGCCAAACCAGCTGCACTTGTGTCCCATGTCTTTCCTATACCTGGGACTTTCCCTGTTCTGTGGGCAACAAAGATCCATCTGGAAATGCGGCTTTGACTCACCCTCTGAGCATTCACTGAGAGCTGCTATCCTGAATTGTTCTCACTGCGCCATCTTGAAAACCCCTCCAAACATTGATGTTTCTTAAACAACCAGTCATTTTATTCTAAGACTAAACCTACCATACAGATTCTTTCTCATATAAAACCATTTAAACTTTCTTACAAAAAAAATATTTTTATTTCTCTTTGTTTACATCTCTCTTATTTTCTGGTTCCATTTACCTTGTTTTATATAACCTTTAAGCTTTGAATTAGACAAAAATTGTTCACCTTTTTTAAAAGGACTTCTTTTAAGACAGAATATTTTCTTACAAATACATTTTATTGGAAGATATCCAAATAATAAAATATTTATTATTTAATTTAATATATATTTAGAATAAATTATGATTAGTTTATCTACATATGTTTATCCCATCACATATACCTAATTATTTTATTTTAACCATGTACGTAGATTATTTATGAAAACTGCAATAATTATCATTTAAAGTTATAAAATCACAATTGTAAAGTTATAGCTGAGACAGTGAAAAATATCTGACCTAACTGACTCCTTCATTCTAACCTTCAAGCTGTACTTGTTCATTTTTGGTTGTAGGCAAAACTAACTTTGGGAGAAACTTAGCTTATAGTTGAGCTTTGCAACGAAGATGATAGTAGTACCTTCCCAAAACAAACCTTACTGCCTGTGGACTAGATCACATAATGATGCAAGATTAGAAATTATAGTAATCTTACTAAATTCAAGATATAGCTATTTGTATTAAACCTGCAGTAATGTCTTATTTATTAAAGATTATAAAAACAAAGATTATTTTGTTTTGGGCTGGGTTTACAATTTTGCAACTCTTATGCCAAATGTTGACATCTTATAGAATTTGGCAGAGATAAGGATAAAATTGCTTGATTAATAAATGCAAACAAAATTGTATGCTGGCAATTTGTAATACATTTCTAATATTATTTTACCAGTGATTTTAAAGTTAGCTTATTTACTAAAAATTTTACTTGTTATATAAACTTGAAAAAACATTTTACTAGTCTTTTCTATTTTCTTGATAAAGTATTTTATTCAAACACTTTTATCATCTTAAGCCAATTAATTAGAGCTCTTTTATATGTTTTCAGTAGTGAAACACTGTGTATACAACACATAAATACATAGACGTGTTGGGCATACCAATAGAGGTACATCTTATAGATTCATTAAAAATTTTTAAATCCAATCTTAGACTTTCAAATTCTTGATAACCTGTTTCGATAGGTAATCTGTATTAATTATGGGTAAGCCTAGGCACTTTTCAGCTAGACAGCCTTAAATTTGCATATTAAAGAAAACAATGCAGGAGAAAATCAAACAGCAAAATTTACATTATAAGGAAAGGAGAGAAAAATCTGCAAGAGGAAAATTAAAAGGGATTTAATTACCAATTAAACATAAATTTGCAAAACTTGTAAAGGCCTTTAAAATGTATATACATATACGCACAACAATCCTGTATCATTTACTTCAGAACTTTAGCCATTGAAACAACCTTTGCTAAATTATGACTGAGACAGTGAAAGAGACCTAAACTAACTGACTTCATCTTGCTTCTATCCCTTAAGCTGTTCATACTCTTTCCCGGATGTAGGGCGAACTATCTTTGGGGAAAACGTAGTTTATAGTTTACAACAAAGATGATAACAGCCCTTTCCCAAAACAAACCTCCTTCTTGTCTGAGTACTAGACTGCTTTTGTAGGACTAACAAATTAGCCAAAGGATTATAAATTATGGCCTAGAAGTCATGCAGCTGGAGACTACAAGATTTCGATCCTCCATAAGCTGCTTCTAAGAGCAGTGTTCAAGATATTTTTTAGACCCTGCACTTGATGGATCAGCTGACAACACCCAGATTGATTAGCTGGCTCATCTTACCTTGAGGACAAACACAGCAAATGACTTAGCCCAAGATAACAGCTTCAACTTCCTACAATTTAATTTTAGCCCAACCAATAATCACACTTGACTCATTGGCCTTTCCCCACCCACCAAATTACCCTTAAAAACTGTGATCCTCAAATGCTCAGGGACACTGATTTGAGTAATAATACAACTCTGATCTCCTGCATTGCTGGCTCTGTATGGATTACTCTTTGTCTATTACAATTCCCCTTATTTGAAAAATTGACTCATTTAGGCAGTGAGCTAGGTGAACTCACTGGGTGGTTACACCATGAGATATATACAAATTCACTGGTGTGCAAAAAAGAAAATCCTGTTAGATCCAAACAGTAATTTTTATCTTAATAGAAAATTGACAGCAGATTTCAAGCAGGTAGAAAAGAAAAAGTAAACTTTGGAACTCTATAGTTTGCAGGTCAAGCTTAGAGCTCTTTTTCCTTAATGTAAATATGCACATTGGACATATTCTATTTTATTTAAACTTTGGCAAGTAGACATGTCATAGAACCTATGAAGTGCTTGAAAGACAGTAATTCTCCTTTTCTTCTCATTCTTCTCTTATTTGTTTCCCATGAATTTTTAAAGGAGGAACTGATCTGTGGGCTATGATTTTATTTGATGTGTGTTGTTTGTGGACAGAATTCCACAGTGTGTCACTACTGATTGTTTCCACCCTCTTACATGTCTCAGTTTCTCCAGAGATCTATGTCCTCTGAAAGGGCTCAATGCCAGGTCATCAGCCCTTATATGTGTTTTCTGGATAAGCCTTTATTTATTTATTATTGCATTTTAGGTTTTGGGGTACCTGTGAAGAACATGCAAGATTGTTGCATAGGTACACACATGGCAGCGTGATTTGCTGCCTTCCTCCCCTTCACTTATATCTGGCATTTCTCCCCATGCTATCTCTCCCCAACTCACCACCCCACACTGTCCCTCCCCTATTTCCCCCTGACAGACCCCAGTGTGTGATGCTCCCCTCTGTGTCCATATGTTCTCATTGTTCAACACCCACCTATGAGTGGGAACATGCAGTGTTTGATTTTCTGTTCTTGTGTCAGTTTGCTGAGAATGATGGTTTCCAGGATCACCCATGCCCCTACAAAGGACACGAACTCATCGTTTTTGATGGCTGCACAATATTCCATGGTGTATATGTGCCACATTTTCCCTGTCCAGTCTATCATCAATGGGCATTTGGGTTGGTGTTTTGGTCATGAAGTCCTTGCCTATGCCTATGTCCTGAATGGTTTTGCCTAGATTTTCTTCTAGGGTTCTTATGGTGTTAGGTCTTATGGTTAAGTCTTTAATCCATCTGGAGTTAATTTTAGTGTAAGGTGTCCAGTTTCTGCTTTCTGCACATGGCGAGCCAGTTTTCCCAACACTACTTATTAAAAAGGTATTTGTAGATATGTTGTGTTGCCTCTGAGGCCTCTGTTCTGTTCCATTGGTCTATATCTCTGTTTTGATACCAGTACCATGCTGTTTTGATTACTGCAGCCTTGTAGTACAGCTTGAAGTCCAGTAGTATGATGACTCCTGCTTTGTTTTTTTTGGCTTAGAATTGACTTGGCTATGTGGGCTCTCTTTTGGTTCCATATGAAGTTTCAGGTGTTTTTTTCCAGTTCTATGAAGAAGGTCATCAGTAGCTTGATGGGGATAGTGTTTAATCTGTAAATTACTTTGGGCTATATGGCCATTTTCACAATATTGATTCTTCCTAATTATGAACATGGAATGTTTCTCCATCTGTTTGTGTCCTCTCTTATTTCATTGAGCAGTGGCTTCTAGTTCTCCTTGAAGAGGTCCTTTACCGTCCTTGTTAGTTGTATTCCTAGGTATTTTATTCTCTTTGTAGCAATTGTGAATGGCAGTTCATTCTTGATTTGGCTCTCTTTAAGTGTTATTGGTGTAGAGGAATGCTTGTGATTTTTGCACATTGATTGTGTATCCTGAGACTTTGCTGAAGTTGCTTATCAGTTTCTTCATTATTTATATGGCAATAGGCTGAGGCTTCCGACTCCTGCCTTGGCACTTTTGGGGTCTCCCACCCACAGGCACATGCTTTTCAGAGCTTGACATCAAAGAATAGAAAATTATCATCAAAACCCAACTCAGCAATGTGCAACAAAGCCCTTTCACATATATAATTTCACATAACCCTCACAGAAACTCTATGAAATCAATGTTATAAATACTTTCTTAGGTTTTAGACTTCTGTCAATGTATCACTGTTTGATCTTTAAAAAACTGTTCTTTTGGGGCAATAGATGGGGAGCAGGAGACCAGATAATCTTATTCATGTCATGCTGAAGTTCACTTCCAGTGGCAGTGCTTGTTTTACCTGCACAACATCTTTGGATTTCTTTTAGGGAAGCACCCCTTCCCCAGCCACAGTACAAGTTGTGTCAATGGGATGGACTCCACCCTCTCTTTCTCCAGGGTTTTACAAGACTCAAGCCTGGTCGATGAGAGGAACCCACTTCCAGGGTGTAGGGAGCCAGCCTGACATCACCCGTGGGTACCCCAAGTTCGGTGGTGACAAAGGAATGAGAAAAAGACAGATTAAGAGAGAAAGTGGGATGAGGGGCCATCACTTTATTACTCTGGAGGTGACAGTGAGGGCCCCAAGCTCTGATCATTCACACTACATATTGATTACAATCACTTTGATCTACAGGGTAGGGTTGGAGTCATGGTGGGAAGAGGGTGATGGTGGAGTGAATCAGTGAAACGGATCTGGTGTGTCATCCTAAGGATTGATAACGGTGGTGGTTTTGGAGTTTCACAAAACAAGAACATGTGGTTATCTTCGGCTTATTATCCAGGTACAGCTGATGAAACACGGGCCTTACAAACAGCCTACAAGTCTGGCTACCTCATAGTGCTACAAAGGGGTTTTAAGTCCTAGAGCACAACATTTATGGTAACAGAGGGAGGTCACCCTGCACTGGCACATGAGGCATGGAGAGGCCTTCCGCAGTTTGTTGTTCCTTGTTTGCATGTTACTCATAACCAATTTACGTAGACACTCTGTCAGTCCTTTCTCCTTTGCTGCTTTTACCAACACGGTGGTATCATAAAAGGTTCAGTGATTAAAATGACTCAAGCAAAGCTGATAAGTAGCCTCAGAGATTCTGCTGGAGCTATTTGGAAAGAGCTACTCTCCTTGGAATTGTGAATGCCAAGAACCATAATATAAGTTGCAAGTACCAGTAGGCTATTTGTCACTGCAAAAGACTAAGGAAAGCACGGCCATCAGAGAGGGAGCCAGAGCAGAGATGGAGGCAGACAGTCCTTGATCCATTAACAGCAAAGCATGAATCTCTGGTTTGACTCCACAGATTGCCCCAGATATGTGAACTTTGCTGACATGATGATAATGTGTTTATGAATTGGAGGGAGTGGGAGGGAGGTGAAGCATGCACCTTTTTTGTATAGTCCATTTAATCTAAGGGACTTATAAACAGAGGTTACATCATGAAAAATATAAAAAATTTTCAGTGAAAACATCTAATTTTTTGAGGGTATCGGTGGAAACTACACAGTAGGACCCAATGCCACATTGTATGTATTACTACAGGGGAATCGCTTTCTGCCTTGTCAGTAAAACTTATGGAGAGATACAGCTCATGGCTCTGGGTCCTGAGACTGCCTAGTTGGGGCCTGGAAAGAATTACACAAGGAAGAGCAGAAAGCAAGCTTCCAACCTGAGTTATCTTCTGATAACACATATTTTAAAAGTGAGAACACATCTAAAAAATAACAACTATGAGAAACTTTTAATAGATAAATCGATCTAGTTAATTGCCAATAATTTGAACAATGTTTAGTATTCTTACATTATCATTTTTATACTTTTGGATGATATTCCATTGTCTTCCTCCAAACCAGATGTAATTGAAAACTTAGACAAAATCAGACTTTTACCACATTTCGCATAATTTTTTCTTTTTGAGACAGACTTTCCCTCTTGTTGTCCAGGCTGGAGTGCAACGGTTCAATCTCGGCTCACCGCAACCTCTGCCTCCTAGGTTCAAGTGATTCTACTGCCTCAGCCTTCCAAGTAGGTGGGATTACAGGCATGTGCCACCATGCCCAGCTAATTTTGTATTTTCAGTAAAGACGGGGTTTCTCCATATTGGTCAGGCTGGTCTTGAACTTCCGACCTCAGGTGATCTGCCAGCCTCAGCCTCCCAAAGTGCTGGGATTACAGGTGTAAGCCACTGTGCACAGTCAATTTTGCCTAATTTTAAGTGTGTTTTTTATACAAATTTCTTCCCTCCTTTTCTCCCCCAATTAGCACTACTGAGTGGTGCCTGTACCTGGCCTGGGAACTCAGCTCTACTTGTTAAATACTACCTTCCATTACTCATTAACATTCTTGCAGACACTTGGGCTGCTGTGGGTACCTAATGTTTCAGAAAGTGCCACTTGTTCAGTTTTGGAGCTGTTTCCAAGAAGGATAGCCATAATTACCTGAAAAGACTATAAAATACTCCTTCCTTTTCTAACTTATATCTGTATGATGCTGGATTTTCTTCATGCATGTCAACCAAAACAACATATCATGGCAAGTTGCATTCAGAAGGAGTTACACGAACATAGCTCTCTTCTGCTATGTCGTACATTAGTGAGATTGGCAAAAGTGTAAAACAATACCATACTTTTTAATAACGTTTTTTGGTTAAAGAAAATAGTTTTTTTTAAATAAAAAATTATGCTGTGCTAACACATAACAGGTTTATAATAGTTTATTTCTATTTTTATTTTAAGAGATGGGGTCTCACTGTATTGCTCAGGCTGGTCTCCGCCTCCTGGGCTCACTCACCCACCCTCCTTGGCATTCCAAAGCACTGGGATTACAAGTGTGGGCTACCACACCTGGCCAATTATTTTTAAATGAATTAGCTAATAGCTTAAAATTTTTCTGTTTTAACTTGTACTATAGTAACTATTGGTAGACACAACCCACATAAATGAAACATCTTTAGGGTGTTTAATAATTTTTATAGTTCTAGTAGGTCCTTTGATGCTAACACATTCAGAACTGCTACACTACAGCACAGAGAGGGAAGAAGAGTCTCTGTGAAACGAGGTTGGTATAATGAGTAAAAGCAAAATTTCACAAGATTTCGTAGACCTCCAGGATTTTATCTATTAACCTAAAGGCAGTGAGAAGCCATTGAAATGTTTCAAGCAGTGACGACAAGATCAGCCAGTCCTGGACCAAGGCTTCAGGAAAGTAAAAAACCTGGGTGCACCTGTACTCACCAGCTGATTTCAGTCCAGGGCAGGTGGCCCAGGGCTCCACCCCACTGAAACTGGCCCCTTCCTCCCAGCACCACCCAGAACCTGGGGTGCAGAGGGGCCCAGCACCTGGATCGCGGGTGTCACCTGCTGGTGACCATCGGAAGGTGCCAGCGCCTGGTTCTCTGCAGCATTCTGGGTCCAGAACCTTTTTTTTTTTTTAAATAAAGAGACAACAGGGTCTCACTTAGCTCTGTCATTCAGGCTGGGGTGCAGGGGGCAGGCAGCCTCAAAATTCTAGGCTCAAGCCATCCTCCTGCTTCAGCCTCCCCAAGTACTGGGATTGCAGGTATGACCCACCGCAGAATCTGCATTCTTAACCATACTGTACAGAAGCCCCTTGTTGAGAGGTTGTGGTAGGAAAGTCCTCCGTACAGTGCCCAGCCCCAGGAGCACCTTCATACATGAAGCTGCTACAGCTGCTCCTGTCTCCCAAGACCTTATGTGATCCCAGGCAGCTTGGAGGGCATCCCTCCCTCAGGGAGGACAACGAGTTTTAAAAGGACACAGACACAAGATTCCTGGGTCTCTGAGGTCGTCCAGGGGCCATCCTTCCAGTCCCAACCCCTGCTTGTCTCACAGTATCCCTCATGAGTGGTCCTTTAGTCTCTATTTACACACTTTCAGGGACAGGGAGTTCACCAGCTCTCAAAACCACTTGAGCCAGCCGAGAGTGGTGGCTCACGCCTGTAATCCCAGCACTTTGGGAGGCCTAGGTGAGTGGATCACGAGGTCAGGAGATCAAGATCATCCTGGCCAACATTGTCAAACCCCGTCTCTACTAAAATACAAAAAAATTTAGCCGGGCATGGTGGCATGTGCCTGTAGTCCCAGCTACTTGGGAAACTGAGGCAGGAGAATCACTTGAACGCAGGAGGCAGGAGTCGCAGCGAGCTGAGATTGAGCCACTGCAACTTCTGCTGATGCAGCACAGGGAGACTCTGCCTCAAAAAACAAACAAACAAACAAACAAAAAACTTGAGCCAACATCTGTCTCTTCACTGGCTTGGCTCTGCCATCTGAAGTGAAAATTCTGCTGTGTTGGGAGAGCAGGAGGCCCAGGTGGTGCAGCGACTGAGCTGTCACTGTCAGTTCCTTGGCTCTTCCTGGGCTGCTGCCCACCAGGTGGGCTCAAATGCAGCAGCTCCTCTTCTTCCTCCTCCCCTTCCATGCACAAACCCCTGAACACACACATCAGACCAACTTCAAGCACTTATGTGTCATGTGAGCACAGTTACATAAACATTCCGTGGGCATGATTCTAAGCATCTTCAATGCTGAAGTTTCAAGGTAAAAGAATCCTTTGTCTTTTTTTGAGGAGAAAAGATTTGAACATGGAACATTTTTAGGAAGAAGAGTTTCTGTTTGAAAAACCTGCCTTCCATGGCTGCACAGCAAATCTGAGGAATCTCTCCCTGGCCCTGGGTTTTAAATTTACATTACAAGCAGAAGATTCACATTGCTGCTGCCAGAGAGTGGACTCATTCCATAATGGGGGTCACCCATGCTTGCAGCAGATGCTTAAGAGCTGAGCACTGATGATACAGGCCCTGGAAAGACAGAGACTTCCTGCATGGAGCTTACCATCTGGGGGAGCCGACCACCTGACCATCCCATGGGGAAACAGACCACCACAGTGGGACAAGAGCCTGTGGGAGGGTGCACAAACCCTGGCAGCTCATCCTGGGAAAGGTGGTCTAGTCTGGGAAAAGGCTTCTCAGAAAGGGGCCTGTTTTATTTTTACTTTTTCATCATAGGAAGAGTGCACAGTTTAAGTGTTCAGCTTGATGAACTTTTACCCATGGGTGCACTCAGGCTCAGTTCCCAGACCAAGATGGATGAAGACGAAGTTCATGCCCAGCCCCTAGAGGGCTTCTTTGTTCCCTCCCATCCAATACTCCCCAACAAGAAGTAACTATTCTTCTCAGCCCTTTTGTCATAGATTAATTCTGCTTCTTTTTGAGCTTCCTAGGAATGGAGGTGTGTGGATGGTGCTCTTTTGAGTCCATCTTCTTCACTCAACAATGATGCCTGTGAGATCCTCTCATATTGTTGCATGTGGTCATAGGTCATTCTTTTTCATTGCTGTATAATATTTCATTGTATGAATACATGGTCATTTGTCAATGCTTTCTGTTTATGGATATTTGGGTTGTGCTAGACAGTGATAGTTTTTGGCTGAGTAGATGTTACCTTGCTATGCGGAGGCAGATAGGATAGGGAGGAACATTTGGGAAAGTGGGAACAACATGCACAAAGGCCTTTGGCAGGAGGGGGAGGCTGCCTGGGGCCCGAGGGCTGGTGTGGCTGAGGGGCATCCCTTCTTGTACCCTGCTTCTAGGCTGCTGTGTTCTGAGTGCCTCCTGCCTTGGTCTGGTGTGTGGCCCTCCACACCCATTCTCACCTCCTCCCGCTCCTTCCTGACCAGCAGGGGCTGGGAAGCTGAAGTTGCATTTCCAGGTTCTGTTGCAGTGGCTTCCAAGTGTGGGTTAGGATCCACCAGTAAACACACTCAGGTGAGACAAGGAGGAGGGGTGGGGAGGCATCTTCTCACAGCTCTGTACTGTGTTCTGCCACCCAGCAGGGTCACAGGAACGTGGAAGTGTCTAAAGCATGTTCCAGTGTCTGGTCTTGAGCTGCCCAGTGGCCCTGATTCCAGCTCCCTGCACCCCACAAAGATAGTGGTGCTTCAGTGGTGCCCCTGATTCCCGCTACCCAGGCCGCTCCCTGGGCAGCTTGGTTCTGCTGGGCTCTGGGAGGCATAGGGTGGGGGCAACCCAAGACCTCTCCTTCAACTTGTCTGGGGATTTTGTAAGTGCTAGATGCCTGCATCAAATCCTAGCTGCTCAAACACCTGGAAATATCACTGATACCCATTGTGATGGCCACTGTAAAACCAAAAAATAAAATAAAATAAAATGGCAAATGCTGGCAAGGATGTGGAGACATTCCAACCCTTGCATATTGTTGGTGTCAATGTCAACTGGTGCAGGTGTTGAGGAAAACAGGATGAAGATTACACACACACACACACACACACACACACACCAATTAAACAGAATTACCACATTACCACATGATCCAGGCATCCCACTTCCTGGAACATACCCAAAAGAATAGAGAGCAGGTCTCAAAGATGCACACCTGTGTTCACCACTGCCTTATTCTCAACAACTGAAACAGGGAGGCAGTCCCACGTCCATCCACGGATGAATGGAGAGGCACAGAGTGGGACAGCTGCATGGTGGAATGTTCTTCAGCCTTCAAAAGGAAGGAAATTCTGCCACATGCTGCCACATGGATGGACCTTGAGAACACAATGCTAAGTTAAATTAGCCAGTCACACGAAGACAAACCGTGTATGATTCCACCTGGATGAGGCACTAGAGTAGTCAGATCCTAGAGACAGAGTAGAATGGAGGTTGCCAGCGGTTTGGGAAGGGGGAAGAAAGTCAGTGTTTCTTTTTTTTTTCTTTTTGTTCACCATGTTGGGCAGGCTGGTCTTGAACTCCCGACCTCAGGTGATCCACCTGCCTTAGCCTCCAAAGTGCTTGGATTACAGGCATTAGCCACCACACCCTGCCGAAAGTCAGTGTTTCATGGGGAAAGTTTCATTTCTACAAGCTGAGAGGGTTCTGGAGATGGACGTTGAGGATGTTTGTGCAGAGTGTGGATGTACTTAATGCCACGGAACCAGACACTTAATGACAGTTAAAATGGTAGCTTTTATGTTCCATGCATTTTACCACACATAAAGCAAAACCCCAAACTGAAAACCAAAACCACCAGAGAGGACCCTCTGCAGAGCCTTTCCTGTGTGTTGTTAGGTCAACTGATGCCCCATCTGTGAAAGACAGGGACAGAGTCGGGCCCATTTTACAACCGAGAAAACCAGGGCTCTGCCAGAGGAGGGAGGCGCCCAGCAGGTGAGCAGCAGAGGGGGCTGGACTACGGGTCTCCCCCCGATCTGCGCTCTTTCTGCCAATCCTGTCCCCACGCCACCCCACCTTGCCCTAAGAAATCATCCTTTAAGGAGCCAGCATTTCCCTCTGCCAGGAGGAGGATGAAGCCCACCCACCCCAGCGGATCCACAGAAGGGAAGACTGCTCCTGCCCCTCTTGGGACAGACCCCCCTTTCATCTCAGTCTGCATGGGTTGGGGGGCTCAGGCCCAGCATCTCAGAGTCAGAGGGGTAGCTGGACTGGTTCAGACCCACTAAACTGGTTTGAAAAACCCCGCCCCCCACACACTCTAAATGTTTTCCCAGATTGTGACTAGGGGCACTGCCAGGAGAGAGTGAGGGACCATTTACCTTTTAGTGCCCCCTGTCCCTGGGTCAGAGTCCCGAAATTCATTGCACCTACCCATCTCAGGGACAAAGTCCTCTGCACCTCTGCACAGGACAGGCAACCAGCCCCTGGCCCAAGGCCTCAGGAAGGTAAGGAGCCAGGTATATCTGTGCTCACCACCTGACTTGGTCCAGGGCAGATGGCCCAGGGCTCCAACCCACCCAAGCTGGCTTCTCCCAGTACCACCCAGAACCCAGGGTGCAGAAGGGCCCAGTGCCTAGGTCAGGGGTGCCACCTGCTGGTGACCATCAGGAGGTGCTGGCGCCTGGTGCCCTGCTGCATGCCAGGCAGCCACTCAGGGGCAGCGAGGCCTGTCACCCAAGAGAGCTGTCACCCAGGAGGCTTGTCACGCAGGGGGCTATCACCCAGGAGGAGCAGCTGCCCACCCACACGTGCTGAGGGGCCTTTAGATAAGGTCTCCTTCAAGCTGCCAGGGTGTCCTGTGGCAGCCATTACATAGTGTCACAAACCAGGTTTAACACAACAGAAGTGTATCCTGTCAGGGTTCTGGAGGCCAGAGTCTGAGATCAGGGATCGGCAGGTCTCACCCTTCCTGGCCCCTTTCCCTGGCTTCTGCTGGTGGCCAGCGCCCACAGTGCTCCTGGGCTCTGAATGCACCACAGCAACCTCTGCCTCCATCTTTACATGGCTTCCTCCCTGTGTCTCTGTGCAAATGCCCCCTGCCTTATAATGACACCAATCACAGGGTGAGGGCCCTCCCTAATCCAGCAAGCCCTCGTCCTCCCTTCATCACATCTGCAGAGAGACCCTGTTTCGACATCAGGTCACCTTCACAGGTGCTGGGTGCACATGACTTTTGGGGAGGTCGCTACTGAACTCAGCACAGAGGCTCAGCTCACACATGGCTCCCTCCACGCAGCCCCGCCCCACCTCCTGCAGCGTCCCCTGTCCTCTGAGCCCATCAGGTGCTGCGGGCCACTGGATGGGCCTGCTCCACACTGCACTGGCTCACTGGTTGTGAAGCATTTTCTCTCTACATCTACCTCACAGTGCACAGCTGAGCGGCATCTCCTGGGGAGGCTGAGCCGGGTTGGGGCCCCTTTTCTGTGCCCCACGGCCCTGTGCTGTCCCGATCCTAGTGTCATTCATGCATTCAGTAGGGGTGTGACCTCCCCACTTGCTGTGGTCTCTACAGCCAGAATTTAGTTCTGTTTTCAGGCACTGTCATTGATGTGAGCGCCTAGAATACTCCGAATGGAGTCGGGTTTTCCAGATCAAAGCCTGGAAAGAACTGTTAGTTTTCCACCTGTAGCATCTGTTCCATGACAAGTTGTACAAGAAGGAAGAATAGAAGAGGCTGTGATCCCAGCTGTTTAGAGAAAGGGCTACAGTCAAAAGCAGCTGCACAATGAATCCCGTTGTCCGTGGTATTGAATTCTTGGAGACAGGTGCGTCCCTGCTGACCAGCAAAGTGAGAGACAATGTTCAAGATTGTTTTGATTCAAGTGCTTATGGAAACAGGGACAGGTGGGACAGGGAGTGGATTCCTGGCCAAAGCAGTTCCTCCATGTGACCGGCAGGGCAAATGGCTGTGGACCAGCACACAGACAGCCAAAGGGAAACCGGTGTGCGGAGATGCACTCCTGAGAGTCAAGTGCTTAAAATGCAAATCAAACGTGGGAAGTGCCAAGAAACGTTGTATCAGGACATCACTCCGAATTTGGAAATAGAGGAGAGGCGGGCAGTGGGGAGGTGACCTATTTGAGCCACCCTACCCCAGCCAGGAGAAGAGGGCTTCGGGGACCCATCTTCTTTTTGTCACAAGAAAAAAGTGTATGTTCATAGTGGATGACAATGATGGTGATATTGAACAACCATCGTTAAACTTATATCACCGGTATCTACTGAGGACATTTCACAGTCTTCCTGTAAGGCATTCTGAGTGGCTGCAAAACATTCACTCTATGGGGCTGACCATGACGTTTTGGTGTCACCTATTTCTGGGTATTCAGGGACTTTCTAGCTTTGGCAATTAAAGGTGATACTCAAGTGCAGGTGTAAAATGTTGCCCACATTTTGGATTATTTCTTCTGGATGGATCCCTAGAAGTGGAATTCCCGAGTTAAAGGGAGGGAGGACTTTTAAGTCCCTTGATTAGTGATTTCAAACTGGTGGGCCACTGCCAAGTTGGCTGTTAGCTGAGTTTCATTTGGCCTATGCGGTTTTTCTTTTTTTTTTGAGACAGAGTCTCACACTGTAGCCAGTGCTGGAGTACAATGGGGCAATCTCGGCTCACTGCAAACTCTGCCTCCCTGGTTCAAGCAATTCCTCTGCCTCAGTCTCCCAAGTAGCTGGGATTGCAGTTGCTCACCTCCATGCCCAGCTAATTTTTTGTATTTTTAGTAGGGAAGGGTTTTCATTATATTGGCCAGGCTGGTCTCGAACTCCTGACCTTGTGATCTGCCTGCCTTGGCCTCCCAAAGTGCTGGGATTACAGGTGTGAGCCACCATGCCCAGCTGCAATTTTTTAAATATACATACAGTTTTTGTTTTGTTTTGTTTTTTAGATATAGGATCTCACTCTGTTGCCCAGGCTGGAGTACAATGGCATGATCATAACTCGATGCAGCCTCAAACTCTTGGGCTGAAGCAATCCTCCTGCCTCAGCCTTCACAGAGGCTGGGACTACAGGCATATGCCACCAGGCCTGGCTAAGTTTTTCTTTATTTTTGTAGAAACAGGTTATTGTAATATTGCCCATGCTGGTTTCAAACTCCTGGCCTCAAGCAGTCCTCCTGCCTCAGTCTACCAAAGCACTATGATTACAAGCATGAGTCACCTGGCCTATGCACACATTTTAAAAAGTAAGATTTCCCATCAGAATGCAGATTTACAGCTTATCTTGGAAAATCTGAGCTACCCAGTCAATCAGTATAATCCACTGCATTATGAGATTGGAGGGAGGAAGCCACATGATCATCATAATTGATGCAGAAAAAGCATTTAACAAAAGCCAGTATATTTTCATGATAAAAACATTCAACAGACTTGAAACAGAGGAAACTTCTTCAATGTGAAAAAGCACGTTTGTGAAAAAAGCCTAACCTCATACTTGATGGAAAGGCTGAAAGCATTTATCCCAACAGAGGAAAAGGATGGGATGTCCAATTTTCACCACTTCGGTTCAGTACTGGGATTCTAGCCAGATAAATTAGGCAAGAAAAAGAAATAAAAGCATCATATTGGAAGGGAAGATATAAAATGATCTATTCACAGACGACATGATCTGATATAGAAAAAAATCCACCGAAAAAGTATCAGCCCTAACAAAGAAATTCAGCAACGTTGTGGTGTGCAAAGTCAACGCACAGAAATTCATTGTATTTCTACACCCCAGCAATGAACAGTCCAAAAAGAAAGTTAAGAAAACAATTCCACTTACAATAGCATCCTTAAGAATAAAATTTTTAACAATAAATTTAACCAAGGAGAGGAAAGACTTGTACACTGAAACTTAAATACATTGCTGAAGGAAATGAAAGAAGACCTAAATGCATGGAAACTCAGCTCATGTTTATGGACTAGAAGACTTAATATTGTTAAGATGCAATACCACCCAAAGCAGAATGCAGACTCGATACAATCCCTATCAAAATTCCAGTGGCCATTTTTTTTGTAGAAATGGAAAAGCTGATCCCCAAATTGCTATGGAATTGCAAGGACCTCAAAGAGCCAAAACTATCTTGGAAAAAAAAAAAAAAGATGAGGCCGGGTGCGGTGGCTCATGCCTGTAATCACAGCACTTTGGGAGGCTGAGGCGGGTGGATCACGAGGTCAAGAGATCGAGACCATGCTGGTCAACATAGTCTCTACTAAAAATACAAAAAATTAGCTGAGCATGGTGGCACATACCTGTAATCCCAGCTACTCAGGAGGCTGAGGCAGGAGAATTGCTTGAACCGAGGAGGTGGAGGTTGCAGTGAGCCAAGATTGTGCCATTGCACTCCAGCCTGGGTAACAAGCGAAACTTTGTCTCAAAAAAAAAAAAGATGAAGTTGACTGACTCACACTTTTTGATTTCCAAAACTTACTACAAAGGTACAGCAATCAAAAGGTTGTGACACTGGCATAAGGACAGACATACAGAATGAAATATAGACATATAGACAATGAAATGGATTGAGACAATGCAGACATATAGACAATGAAATCCATTAAGGGTCCAGAATTAAGCCCTCAGATATATGGTCTCTTGATTTTTGATTAAATACAGAATACTTCATTAAATACAAAAATTAACTTAAAATTGATAAAAATTGTAAATATAGGAGCTGAAACTATAAAATTCTTAGAAGGAAACAACAGTAAATCTTCATGACCTTGAATTTGGCAGTGGTTTTTTAGCTATGACAACAAAAGCACAGGCTGCAAAAGAAAAAATAACATGGACCTCGCCAAAATTAAAAATGTATATGCATCAGAGAACCCTATCAAGAGAGTGAAAAGGCAACCCACAGAATAGGAGAATATATTTGCAAAGCATATAGCTGATAAACATCTAGGATCCAGGACAGAGGAAGAACTCTCACAACTCAACAACAAAAAAGCCAACCACCCTAATTTAAAAATGGGCAAAGGACTTAAATAGACATCTCTCCAAAGAAAATATTGAAGTAACCAATAAGCACAGGAAAAGATGTTCAACATCATTAATCATTAGGGACGTGAAATCAAAACCACAATGAGGTAACTTTTCACACCTACCAGGATGGTGGAGCAGTGAGAATAACAGGTATTGGTGAAAATGTGGAACACTTGGAAGCTTTTTTTTGTGTTAATGGGTATTTTAATTCATTAAAATAAAAGTTAGATATTACATGCTTAGTCTATACAAGTTTAACTTACTTAGTCCTTTAGTGAATTGTGAATTGGCTCCTGTTAGTGGTCAGGAGAATGCTTTGTATTTGGTAGAGAAACCAAATAAATCAAGCTATTATCATCTTTTGAGTACAAACAATGTTTGTAAAGCGCCAGTTTTATATTTAAGTAATTATTAAAATCTGCGTTGAAGCAGCGAGGCTGCCTCTTTCAACTGCCTGTCCTGGTTAAATGAAATGTTTAATCCTGCTGTGTCAAGCTCACTAGAAGGCCACCCCTCACTTTAAAGCCAAGAAGACTGCCACTGCCACTGCTATGGTAAGTCACAGCCAGCCAGCCTGCTAGCTGGTGATAGCACCAGCATTATAAATAAGCAGGACTGGTTGTGAGGTAGCTACACAGTTTTAAAGATGCTGTTAATGAACATTATGGACAATTCATGGTGAAGCTAGTTGATAACACTTTAGCTGATTTTTTCATGAGATAAAAAAAAACATAAGCAAAATAAAGGCACAACTTCAGTTTATTTAGAAGTCAGCATCCAAGGTAAAAGAATTCTCTGTTGGACTTGACATCACTCCCATCCTCTGATACTCGCCTACTCTCTTCTCAGAGAAGTTAGTCTTTCCTTGCTGTGAAATATTCTCCATAAAGTCAAATGGATTCTCTACTCTGAAAACCTTGCTAAAACCCAGTTCCAGCATAAGTGTCTGCCACAAACTCAATGCGTTGCTTCCTTAGAGTGCAATTCATCCCAATGAACTTCACAGGCAAGGCCTCAGTGAGGAACTCCTGTTCTATCCGAACAGAATCGATAATTATTTCTCTTACTCTCTCCTCTGATGGTTTGTGTATTAGGTGTTTGAACATCAGGCAAGCAAAGTCATAGCGTAAACCCTCATTTCTGCTAATAAGTTCATTAGAAAATGTGAGGCCAGGCATCAGTCCTCATTTCTTGAGCCAGAATATGGATGCAAAAGAACCAGAAAAGAAGACGCCATCCACTGCAGCAAAGGCCACGACACATTCACCATAGGTAGTGTCTTTGTCCCCAATCCAGCGCAAGGCCCAGTCTGCCTTCTTCTTGACACAAGGCATCGTTTCAATGGCATTGAAGAGAAATTCCCTTTCATTGGGATCTTTTATATAAGTGTCAATAAGGAGACTATACATTTCAGAATGTATGTTTTCCATGGCAATTTGGAAGCCATAGAAACAGTGGGCTTCTGTAATCTGACCTTCTTGGCTAAATTGCTCCACCAAGTTTTCATTTACTACGCCATCACTTGCTGCAAAGAAAGCCAGAACGTGGGATATAAAGCATCTCTCCTCGGGCTTCAGGGATTCCCAGTGCCGAATGTCCTTGGACAGGTCCACCTCCTTGGTGGTCCAGAAGGAGGCCTCCGCCTTATTACATGTCTGCCAGATATCGTGGTACTTGATGGAGAAAATGACAAAGCAGCCGGTTTTCTCTCAGCAGCGGCTCATTCACCACGCCATGGGCGGCTGCTCTAGTTTTCGGCTCCGCGGGCTCCTGGAAGATCCTCCTGGTGGTCTTGCTGGCCAGGACGCGGGCCCCGTTCAGGGCCGGGGGCGTGTTCTCCTTGTCCACCAGGCTGAGCCCCTTCAGAGGCCAGAGTTGCAGCTGCTGCAGGTCTGTGATGGGCGCCAGTGGGACGCGGACGGAGAGCATGGTGGTGGCGCGATGAAGGAGAACTGGCAGTCGGGGCCGGGAGGCTGGGAAGGGGTGCACCGGAAGCTTTGTACACTGCTGGTGGGTATGTAAGACGGTACAGTTGCTGTGGAAAACAATGTGGCAATTCCTCAAAAGTTGAGCATATCCTGCATTTCCACTCCTAGGTGTGCATCCCAAAGGAACTGATAACAACCGCTTGTATACAAATGTTCTCAGCAGTACCTTGTAATTGCTGTAATGGCCAAAAGATGGAAACACCACAAATGAATGGATACACAAAATGTGGTCTATCCATAATGGAGTATTATTCAGACATAAAAGTAAGGAAATACTGACACACGCTATGATGTGGATAAGTTTATAAAAACAGTATGCTAAGTGAAAGGAGCTAGACATAAAATATTCCATGTGGTATGATTTCATTTATATGGAATGGCCAGAATAGGTAAATCCATAAAAACAGAAAGGAGATGAATGACCTTCATGGAATGAGGGGAGGAGGAAATGAGGGGTGACTGCATAAGGGCTACTGGTCTCCTTTTCATGTGATGCGCATGTTCTGGAACCGGTTACTGCTGATGGTAGCACAACACTGTGACTGCATTAAGCACCACGGAATTGTACACCTTCAAATAGTTAAAATGATGGATTTTGTGCTATGTGAGTTTTACCTCAAACATTTTTTCTTTTCTTTTTTTTCAGATGAAGTCTTGCTCTGTCTTGCCCAGACTGGAGTCCAGTGGCATGATCTCGGCTCACTGCAACCTCCGCCTCCTGGGTTCAAGCGATTCTGCTGTCTCAGCCTCCAGAATAGCTGGGACTACAGGTGCACACCACCATGCCCAGCTAATTATTGTATTTTTAGTAAATAGAGTTTCACCATATTGGTCAGGCTGCTCTCCAACTCCTGACCTCAGGTTGATCCACTCACCTCGGCCTCCCAAAGTGCTGGGATTACAGGCATGAACCACTGCACACAGCCAGTTTTTTCCTTTAAAATCAGGCCAGTTGCAGTGGCTCAGTTCCGTAATTCCAGCACTTTGGGAGGCTGAGGTAGGAGGACTGCTTGAGGCCAGGGGTTTAAGGCCAGCCTGTGCAACAAGTAAGACCTTATCTCTAAAAAAGTTAAAAATTTAGCCAGGTATTGAGGTGCACTGTAGCTACTCGAGAGGCTAAGGCTGGAGGTTCACTTGTGCCCAGGACATCGAGGCCACAGTGAGCTGAGATTGCAGGGGGTTTGTAAGTGTGTGTGTGGGTGCCTGCGGGGTGTGTGTGTGTGGGGTGTGTGTCTGGGGTGTGGGGTGTGTCTGGGGTGTATGGGTGTGTGGGGGGTGTGTGTGGAATGTATGAGTGTGTGTGGGGTGTGTGGGATGTGTGAGGGTCTGTGGGGTATATGAGTGTGTGTGGGGTGTGTGAGTGTGGGGTATGTGATTGTGTGTGGGGGTGTGTGGTGTGTGTCTGTGGTGTGTGTGGGGTGTGTGAGTGTGTGGAGTGTATGGGCTGTGTCTGTGGGGTGTGTGTGTGGTGTGTGGGGTGTGAGTGTGTGTAGGGTATATGGGGTGTGTGGGGTGTGTGTGTGGGGGTGTCTGTGTTTGTGTGTGTGTGGGGTGTGCTGTGGGGTGTGTGTGTGGGGTGTGTGGGGTGTGCTGTGGGGTGTGTGAGTGTGTGGGGGGAGTGTGTGGGGGTGTGTGGGGTGTGCTGTGGGGGGTGTGTGGGGTGTGTATGTGTGGTGTGTCTGTGGGGTGTGTGGGGGTGTGTGGGGTGTGGGGTGTGTGTGGGGTGTGTGGGGGTGTCTGTGAGGTGTGTGAGTGTGTGGTGTCTGTGGGTGTGTGGGGGTGTGTGGGGTGTGTGTGGGTGGTGGGGTGTGCTCTAGGGTGTGTGAGTGTGTGTGGGGAGTGTGTGGGTGTGTGTGGGGTGTGCTGTGGGGTGTGTGGGGGTTGTGGGGGTGTGTGTGAATGTGTGGGTGTGTGGGTGTCTGTGAGGTGTGTGAGTGTGTGTGGTGTCTGTGGTGTGTGTGGGTGTGTGTATGGTGTCTGTGGGGTGTGTGGGGTGTGTCTATGGGGTTTGTGTGGGGTGTGTGTGTGGTGTGTCTGTGGGGTGTGTGGGGTGTGTGGGGGTGTGCTGTGGGGTGTGTGAGTGTGGGGGGAGTGTGGAGGGGTGTGGGGGTATGCTGTGGGGTGTGTGAGTGTGGGGGGAGTGTGTGAATGTGTGGAGTGTGTGAATGTGTGTGTGGTGTGTGAGTGTGTGTGGTGTGTGTTCACTCTGGACGACAGAACAGGACTCTGTCTCAAAAAAGCCCCACAAAAATCAGAGCTGCCCTTGCCCTTGTGTTAACAGGCTCTCTCTCTTACATCACCTTCCTGGCTCTTATGAGCACCTGAGTTTGAGACCCCTACTCTAGATTACCAAATCCCCTTCCAGAGAATGTGTAGTCAGTTACACCACCACTCGGGATCCAGGAGAGAAACATTTTCACCAAACCCTGCTCAACACATTGACTCCCACATTTCAGTGAGTAGGAGAGTGAGGTTCAGAGACATTAAGTGACTTGCTCCAGGTCACACAGCCAGTCAGGGAGAGCATCGGGACTAGAGCCCAGCTCATCTGATCCTGGGACCAGTGACCTGTCCTCCTGCCACACAGGTTTCCTACAGACAGTGGAGCCAAAACATAGGGCTGGGAGCCCCATTCAAGGGCTCTGACTCTCAGAAACTCATCACAGCCAGGTGAGGGAAGAGAGGAGTTCAGGCCCCTGATCCTGGGAGTGGCTTCCAGCATCAGCGGTGGAACAGCCCCACACCCTGAGTGCAGTGAGCCTCTGGGCTGTATCCAGGTGTGGGTGGGTGTGCAGGGGGTGTATAAGTATGTGTGTGGGGTATGGTGGTATGCCTGTGGAGTGTGTGTGTGGGGGGTGTGAGGGTGTGTGGAGGGGGTATGCCTGTGGGGTGTGCATGTAGGGTGAGTGTGAGTGAGAATGTGTGAGTGTGAGCATTAGAATGTGTGAAAGTGTGTGTGTGAAACTGTGTTTGTATATGTGTGTGTATGTGTGTTTGCATGTGTGTGTGCTTGTTTGTGTGTGAAAGTGTGTGTGTGTGTCTGTGTCTGTGTGCCTGTGTGTGTCTGTGTGTGTATGCCTGGGCTCTTTTGGCTAGAATGTTCTGGAGAGACATTCTGATGTGAAATTTGAGAGACCTGGCAGAAGCAGTGGGGGGATAACTGGGGGTGCTGGGGAAAAGCATTCTGAGCAGAGGGAACAGCAGCTGCAAAGGCCACAAACAGGAACCTGGGCTAGGGTGGAGAGAGCCAGTGGGGAGGTCAGAGGGGTGGAGGGCTGGGCAGGCGGGGCCTCCAGGCTGACAGGGGCTGGTGAGCTTTATTCTGAGCAATGCTGTGCATTTCAACAGAGTCAGCCCATGAATACCTCCTGGAGACTCCAGAAGCTTAGAGGAAGGACAGATGGCTTCCAGCTTGGGGTGGAGTAGAGGAGAGGGGCCAAGGGGGGCTGAAGACCACAGATGGGCTCAGAGGTGGGAGATGGCATTGAAGGAGTGCCTGTGGGCAGGGAGGTCCCTGAAGACCTTTCTGCCACTGGGCACCTGCCCTGGGCATCTGTCCTTGATGTGTTGACCAAAGTGAGGCTGGGCTTTGCCCTCTGGCCACATCATTGTGGCCAGGTGTGGCTCGGAGCCTGCAGTGGAACTTTCTGGGATGGTTGGAGATGGTCTGTGTCTGTGCTGTCCAGAAGGCAGCCGCAAGGCACAGGTGTACTGCTGAGCACCTGAAATGTATACCTGGTGGGCTGAGAAGCAAGATTTTAAATTTAAATCTCCACAAGAGACTAGCAGCCACCACATTGGAGCATGCGAGCTGCATGAACGGATTCTGCTGGATGGCTCCTCCTCCTTGGCCTTAGCCAGGTAGCACTCAGGTGGGTGCTACCTACCCAGCAGGGCCTTGCCTCACTGGCCTCTGCCATGCCTGGAACCAGCTGTTTGGTCTGGGCCACACAAAGGCCCCACTGGTGACTCACCACACCTCTCATCCCGAGTGAGCGGTCAGCAGATCCTTCTGTTCCACTGAGAACATGAGTTTCTGTGTACACAGGAATCTTGGTCTTGGCTGCTCAGTCAGTCACGTGGCTGCCCTAAACATCTGCTTCTCTTGTGCCAGGAGTGCAAGGAGCAGCTCAAAACCAAGCCCCATGCCACAGCAGATGGGCTCGCCTGAGATTAGTGCCTCTCTTTCCACCGGGAGCCGAGAATACTCAGCTTCCTCATTTGATCCCATATGGTGACATTTCTCTCTCTCTCTCTCTCTCTCAATTTCGGTATTTATTTTGTAATTTCAGTTTTCAAAAACAAAACCCTTTTGTTGTACAAAGTTCTCAGACTGGACACTGTGCATGAATTCCCTGTAAAACAAATACATTTTGCATGTGGTTGTACAAGTTGCATAACTCTTCCCGGAGAGAGTGGAGAGCTGAGAAGGAGCTCGGGCCACATCAGCTTTGTTGTGGGGCTGTCCCACGTGTCCTAGGATGGTTAGCAACATCCCTGGTCTTTACCCACTAGATGCCAGTAATCCCTCCCACCACCATCATTGACACACCCCAGATGTCCCCAGGCACAGCCACCTGTCTCCTGACAGTGGCAGCAGAAGCACTTTGGTTGAGAACCACTGGTGTAGAGATGGCCTGATAAGAGGAGAGGGATGAGAGGCTAAGGCCCCTGCGGTCTCCCCTCTGCATGTCTCTAATCTGCTTTTGTGTTGTACACATGTAGGGAAGTGTTATGACCAGTGTCTAGTGCTATGTTGGTGTCCGTGTTTAAGATGTACTGACATGCAGCCACACTGACCCAGCTGTCTGCACTCATAACTGCACAAGGTCATATTTTTGACCTGGTCTGTGATGCTCCATTACAAGGTTACCCCTGTTGCTGTATCAGGCAGAGCCTGGGCAGGAAACAGTGGAGCACTCAGTGTGGAAAAGAGCTGAATGGACGGACTTTAGCAAGGTGTGAGCAGGGCTGACAAAAGCGGCAACACATTGTCTTCCCAGGGTTTGTGGTTTCACACGCTGCTGCAGGGACTGCCTCTGCTCAAAGCTTCTTGTGTCCACGTGCAGAAGCGGCTCCAAAGGCCCTTGTGAGGGGACTCCCTGGGGCCAGGTTATCCGCAAACACTGTGATGCCTCAAATCCAGTTTTGACTAAGGAGGCAGGGGACGACTCTTTTGATCTAGAAGTGAATGCACAAAGGAGTTTATCCTGACCCACCTCCTTCTGGCAACTCACTCAAGGCTGGGGCTTCCTCACACAGAGATGTCCCCTACCATAGGCAAAAGACTCCTGGGTCCGGCCTCAGCTCCCTCTCGTGGGCTGTGCCTGTGTTTCTCACTCATCTGGCCAACCCAGAGAAGTGGAGTGGAGCTGAGTCTGCTCTGGGGAGCATCTGACGAGTTATTGCAGAAGCGGCACTTTCTGCAGGAAGAACGGAAGTGCCTGCCTTTCTCTCACTTCCTTTTTGGGGCCTGGGAGGGTTGGCCTGTGAGTGGCCAGCTGCTATTTATAGGGCTTGGCTGCTCTGTGTGAAACCCTGGTCTCTCTCGAGAGGGAAGGGCAGTGGAAAGGGGTGGTGCCAGGTAACATTGCCCCTGGTCTGGGGGTCACAACGTCAGAGTAGAGGGTGTAACTCAGGGGTAGAGCATTTGACTGCACAACGTCAGAGTGAAACCATCTAGGTCAGGATGGGCCTGATGGGTTTCCTAACAGATCAACTCTGTGTTCCTTGTATCTATAGATGCTCAGTGTATAGAGTGGGCTTTTTGTTGGGTGACCACGTCCAACGCCCCTGATTTGTACAGAAGGGGAAACTGAGGCCCACAGAGGCTAATCGTGTGGTCTGAGGTCACACACTGAGCTTGGGACATCAAGAGAACTAGAGTCCAGAATCTGGACTCTCATTCTAGTGCTCTTCCTCTTCGTGGGGGTGGCAGGGTCTCCCATTTGGAACAAAAATGAGATGAGTTTCAAGGGCCACTGAGCATCTTCTCAGCCCCAGCCATTTCCGGGGTCCTGGCAGAAGAACAGCTGTCTCCTGCACTGTCTTGAACCCCTAGGAATGGGTAGGCAGGGGGTGGGAAGGGGCAGAGAAGGGGCTGTCCAAATGTCACACATCTGGAGTCTCCACATCTGCCCCAGGGCTGAGGAGAAGAGCTGCCCTCTGCCGCCCGTTCATGGTGGCCTTCGGTCATCTTTACTTTTGTACCACCCAGGTTGCTTTTGGGTGTTCCTTGTAAGCTGTTCTCACTGGAATGAAATGGCGTGTTGCACTCCTCCCTTCCTCTTCCTCCCCTACCGTTCCTCCTCCCCGATAAGTGTACTGAGCCCATACTCAGGGCCCCTTGCTTTCTAGAAGAGTGGCCAGAGCTGTCCTCATTGAGGAGGCAAGGTTTGAGCAATGTTCCTGGGAGGCAAGCAGTCACCCAGGCACACATCTGGGCAGAGAGCATCCCAGCAGTGGAGTGGCACAGAGGGGACATTGTCGGCATCTGGCCAGGTGTGAGCAGGGGAAGGTGGCAGAGGGCTCAGGGGGAGAAGGCCCAGGGTCATTATAAGGATCCAGTGCTCAGGCAGAGCCGCTGGGGAGCAGCAGAGGGTCCTGGGCAGCAGCAGGCTCAGCTGTGGCTCAGGTGCTAACAGGGTACAGGGCGCTTGGGGGGGGGGGCTGCTGAGGAGGGGCCGGTGGGAAGTGGCTTGAAGCGGGAATGAAGGTGGCGAGAAGTGGTCAGATGACCTTGGGCATGTTTTGAAAGTCAAGCCAACAGTGTTTGCTAATGGATTGGTGGAAGGGAAGGGGACAGGGAGAGAAAGAGAAGTCAACGATGACTCCAGGGATTTGGGGCCTGTCTTTGTCCTAGGCTGAATCCCACAATTCTGCAGGGCATTGCCCTCATGGGGGCTGTCCCTCCATGGCATTCTTTGAATTCAGGTGGAGGCAGCCATACCTCCAAAGCTCTTGCACTGTGTGCCTGCAGAATTAGCACCACGTGCACCCTGCCAAGGCTCACAGCTTGCACCCTCTGCAGCAGCAGCCCAAGCCAAACCTGGGCCCACTGGAGCCACAGCTGGGGTGGCCAAGGAGCACTGTGCCAAAACACAGGGAGCAGAGGCTCAAGGCAGCCCCTAGCCCCTCCCCCACCTCATTCTGCTCTCAAACTCCAAGGGCTCTGGGCTTCCCAAGAGATGAGTCATCAGTCTTTCTCTGGTGGTGTTGAAGAACAGCACCTGGCTTCTTTCCAGCCACACTCATCTCCTTATCACAAGGTCGCTTGGTCATTTGCTTGGTATTTTCTCCCAAACACACCTTTTTGTTTTTTAAGTGGCCAGGCTGAGAATTTTCCAGATCTTGGTGTTCTGCTTCCTTTGTGGTTATAAATTCCATCTTTAAACCATTTGTCCTCTCGCATTTTACGATGAGCAATGAAGAGGGGGCATACAGCATCTAAACACTTTGCTGCTTGGAAATTTTTTTTTTTTTTTTGCCGTATATCTAGTTGATTACTTAAAAGATTTTTTTTGTTTGTTTTTTGAGACAGGGTCTCCTCTGTGACCCAGGCTAGAGTAGAGTGGTGTGATCATAGCTCACTATAGCCTTAAACTCTTGGGTTTGAGTGACCCTTCTGCCTCAGCCTCCTGAGTAGCTGGGTCTACAGACATACGCCACTATGTCTGCTAATTTTAAAAATATTTTGTAGAGATGGAGTCTTGTTATGTTGTCCAGGTTGGCCTCGAACTCCTAGCCTCAAATGATTCTCCTGTTTTGGCCTCCCAAAGTGGTGGGATTACAGGCTTGAGGCACTGTGCCTAGTCATCATTTATCACTCTGTTCTGCCTTCCATGAAGTCCTAGCACACGGACACAATTCAGCCAAGTTCTTCTCCAGTCTGGAACAAGTATCACCTCCCTCCTGCTTTTAATACCCTGTCTGTCGTTTCCATCTGCGACCTCATCAGCATGGCCCGTACTGTCCATATTTCTACCAGCATTCTCTTCATGACTACTGAAGTAATCTCTGGGGAGATTCAGGCTTTCCCTACAGCTGTCCTCCTCTGAGCCCTCACCAGGAACACCCTTGGTGGCGGTTCATGGCAACACAGGCCTTTTCTGGCGTGCACTTCCATCCTGTTCCAGCCTCTGCCCAAAGCTGAGTTCCAAAGCTGCTGTCATATTTTTACGTGTTTGTTACAGCAGCCACACTCCTGGTACCAATGTTTGCCTTGGTTCATTTTGTGCAGCTGTAACAGAATCCCTGAGATTGGGCAATTTACACAGAAATTTATTTCTTACTGTTCTAGAGGCTGAAAGTCCAAGATCAGCCACCAGAATTTGGTGTGGACCGTCTTGCCAGACCCTCACATGACAGCAGGTGGAAGGACAAAAGTGGATGAACTCAGTGCCCTCACATGGTGGAAGAGCAGGAGAATGGGGAACCCACTCCCACAAGCCTTTTTATAGCAGGATTAATCCATTCTGAGGGTGGTGCCCTCGTGACCTGACACCTCCCCAAGCACCCCACATCCTAACACTGTTGCGTTGGAGGTTAGGTTTCCAACACATGAATTTTGGGGTGGATGCCAATTCCTGAGACCAGGATGGCTGAGACACAGCAGGTCGTGGAGCTGAAGTCAGACACCCACTTTGGTGAAGCTGTACCAAGACTGAGCTGCCCACTAGGAATCCTAGAGGAGACACAGAGGGGCCAGTGGACCCTCAGTTCTGAAGCCCAGACTGCAGATAGGAATTTGGGTGCTGTCATTGAACACAGGCCAACTGTATTAGGGTTCTCCTGAGAAACAGAACCAGTCGGGTGTGTGTGTGATAGAGAAACAGAAAGTGATTGATTTTAAGGAATTGGTTCAGGTGACTGTGGGGCTGGTGGATCTGAAATCTGCAGGACAGGCCATCAGGCTAGCCACCCAGGGAAGAGTTGATACCACAACTCGAGCCTGAAGGTGTTCTAGAGACAGAATTTCCTCTTCCCTGAGAGACCACAGGCCTTTTCCTTTTAATGAAAACCACAGGTTTTCATTAAAATCTTTAATGGCTGGATGAGGTCCACCCAGCTTTTGGGGTAATCTGCTGTTCTTAAAGTTGACTGATTTAAATGTTAACTTCATCTAAAAAATACCTTCACTGGGATATCTAAACTGGTATTTAATCAAATATCTGGGTACTGTGGCCTAGCTGAATTGACATATAAAATTAACAATCACCTCAGGAGAAGCAGAGGGCAGAAACATGGAACCAGGGAAGTAAGGAGCCCACAGGCCAGAGATCCAGGCAGAGTTCCCAGGAACATCTCCAGTGTCCTCTAGTTCCCTCCCCAGCTTGTCAGGATCTCAGTACAGGTACTGGGTGCTCTGAAGCCTAACAAAGGCCTCATACAACAAGGCTGCAAACAGTGGACCAAGTGGAACCCTTTGAAACACAACACCATGAGTTACCCAGAAAAGTCTAGTTGCTGGCTGGGCACAGTGGCTCACGCCTGTAATCCCAGCACTTTGCGGGGGCTGAGGCGGGCAGATCACCTAAGGTCAGGAGTTCAAGATCAGCCTGGGTAACATGGTGAAACCCCGTTTCTACTAGAAATACAAAAAATTAGCCAGGCGTGGTGTCGTGCACATGTAACCCTAGCTATTCTGGAAGCTGAGACAGGAGAATGGCTTGAACCCAGGAGGCAGAGGTTACAGTGAGTTAAGATCCCGCCATTGCACTCCAGCTTGGGCAACAGAGCAAGACTGTCTCAAAAAAAAAAAAAAAAAAAAAGAAAGAAAAGGTCTAATTGCCTTTTTTTTTTTCTTTTTACCTCCTCCTGCCTTAGATTCCCCTGACCTGATGGCCCAAGCAAGAGTTGAGTTTGAGTATTTTTATCTTGAGTTGTGTTTTTTTTTTTTTGGATGAGTTCTTTTTCTCCAGCCCTAGGAATAGTGATGTCTCATCTTCTCAACCAGAGTGTGGATGCCTTCGAGCAGGGACTGTGTTTCACTGCAAGAGTTCACTCCGTAGCTGGCACAGCCTTGAGCAGTGTTGACTGGAGCAGCTCTTCCTCATCTCTTGATGGGGCTGTGGAGTCCCTGCAGGACACCCCCCAGGGGCACGTGGGGACTGCCACGGAGCCTCCCCCTCTCCACAGTGTGCTGTGAGACAGATTCCAGGCCCTGCCTACCCTCCTCCCACCACCTCCCCATGGGGTCTGACTGACAGCCCTCAGTATTTGTCTTTAGTAACATCAGAGCCCTAATCCTGGCAAAGAGTTTTTAAAGTTCATTTATTCAACAACTATTTAGTGACTTCCTACTATGTGCCAGGCTGGGAATTCCTACTATTAGGGGCTGGGAATAAAATGAATGCCAAAGTGAACTCAATCATCTCAAGCCCCTCATGACTCCCGCTTGGCCTCGCTGCTTCACTGGGCCCCAGAAAACTTCCAAATGCCAGGAACCAGCTCATGCCATGTCTGTATCTCTGAGACCGAGGATTCCCCCTAGAATTGTGGGAGGCTGCTATGCCTGCCTGCAGGTCAGGGCAGAAGTGCCAGGGTATTAATACACCCTAGGAGCAGCCTTCAACCAATGGGACAGATGGGAACTGGTGAATAGCCACCCCACCCAGCCCCTGTGGGTGCGAGTCTTACACCACTTCCCAGTTTCCCCATGCGATAAAGCTCTAGCTGCTCGCTGCAGTAGCCAGCATCATAACACACCCTTTCTTGATGGCTTTCTTCTCCTTGTGTCACTTTCCCACCCCCAATACCGGCAATTCCTAAACAACTACCAGTATTTCATCTTCAGCACAGTGTCTGCTTATGGGGGAGCCCAAACCAAAACAGTCCTGGGCCTCACAGGACATCCGTGTGGTGGGAAGGGGGATAACAAGGAAAGAACGATCAACAAATACACAGTTTGAAGTTGCAATAAGGGGTGTGAAGGAAGAACAGTCTATTCATCCTGCCATATCTGAGGGGGATTGGTGCAAAGACCCCCTGCATATACCGAAATCCGAGGCTGCTCAAGTCCCTGGTATAAAATGGCATGGTGTTTGCATATAACCTACACAGTCATCCTGTATATGTCTGATCATCTCTAGATTACTTGTAATACCAAATACAATGAAAATGCCCTAAATAGTTATTATACTATGTTGTTTAGGGAATAGTGTGACAGGAAAATGTTTACATGTGTTCAGTACAGACAATTTAAAAAAAATATTTTCAATGTGTTTTTGGTTAAATCCCTAGATGCAGAACTCGTAGATAGGGAAGGCCAACTGTACATCTAAGAGAGGCCAGGTAGAGAGGAGTGTGAGTACATCTTGAATGCTTGAAAGTGTTAGGTGAGGGGTGGGCCTATTTCCAATGCAAGGTCAGGAAAGACAACTCAGAAGAAGTGACATTTAAACAGAGACTTGGAGGATGAGGTAAAGAAAATAACATTCTAGACAGAGAGGAGAGCATACGTAAAGGTCCTGGGGCATGAAGGAGGTTGACACAAACAACAGAAAGAAGGACAAGATCTCACTGCAGTATAGTGAGCAAGGGGAGGGGGTATGAATGAATCACGCAGGTAAGGCAGTATCTAAGTCATCTCTTGCCTGATAGAAAGGACAGGACATTTTTTCATCATTCTGAAGATAATGTTGGGGCGTTGGTGCTCATTCAAAATTAGTTTTAAAAAAGTGTCTTCAGGTATCAGAGAACCATCAAGGCCACAAGGAATACAAGGAATTAGTGGAACTATGGGGCCATGATCTGGGAGAGGGTGGATGTCTAGAGTGGCCAGGCTGGTATAGAAACCACTTTTCCCCCCCGAGGTGATGACTGATTTGCAAACAGCATCGGAGAGGCTGAGAAGCTGGGCAAAGCTTTCATCAGACTCATTGAGCTTGGGAGTAGGAAGGTACAAAACTTGGTGTTTAGAATCTGCCAAGAAGGGGGGATTTATTAAACACCCAAGGCTTTAGTTTGGGATCCTTAAAAGCTACATTTGTAGAATAAAAATAAACAGGAAATAAACCCTTACAGGGATTGAACCTCAGCTTCAAGCCATCTCAGTTCATCTTTGGATTAGGTGATCTGGATCTGCCAGTGTTCCCAGCCTTGATGCCTGTAAGAAGCAACAGTGAAGAGGAAGATGACACAAATTCTCTCTACCATTTTTCCTGTTTAATGTCTATCTTTATAAGAATGTAACACCTGACCAGAATTCAGGGGGAAGAACACAAACAATAAAAACAGGCCAATGGGGGGTCCATATGGTGGGATTATCAGACACAAACCTTGAAATCACTGTAATTATGTGTAGTTCTTGTTGTTGTTGCTGCTGTTTGTTTTTATGGAGTCTCCCTCTGTCCTTCAGACTGGAGCGCAGTGGCACAATCTCGGCTCACTGCAACCTTCTGCCTCACGGTTTCAAGCAATTCTGCTTCAGCCTCCCAAGTAGCTGGTACTATGGGCACACGCCACCATGCCCAGCTAATTTTTTGTATTTTTGGTAGAGATGGGGTTTCACTATGTTGACCAGGATGGTCTCCATCTCTTGACCTCATGATCTGCCTGCTTTGACCTCCCAAAGCGCTGGGATTACAGGTGTGACCCACGACGTCTGGCCTATTCTTTTTTTTTTTGAGATGGACTTTTGGTCTTGTTGCCCAAGCTGGCGTGCAACGGCACAGTCTCGGCTCACTGCAACCTCCACCTCCCGGGTTCAAGCGATTCTTCTGCCTCAGCCTCCTGAGTACCTGGGATTACAGGCACCCGCCACTGTGCCTGGCTAATTTCTGTATTTTTTTTATGTGAAAGATGTTTATTTTCTTTCAGACAATATTAAAACAAATAAATTATTGTGCACATAATACACTTATGTGTAACACAATGAGCACATAATACACTTAACCTTTTAAAAGGGACTTCTGGTATAATCACAGTAAAGTAACATAGACAATTAGACAATTATTTGCTTTGACACTTTATTAATTTGTCCATTCATTTCAATTTTCTTTCAGTGTTCTTCAGTGAATTGCTTCATTTATGAACATTTCAAAGTTCCATTGTAAAATATACCTAAATTAACTGACTTATCTTAATTCTTTTTACCATTGATCCTATCACCTATAAACCACATTTAAAAGACATTTTAAAATGTTATCCTTTATCTAGTTACTAAACTAATCACTCCTCTACACAGTCATAGGAAAATGTTTGAAATAGCCAAAAGTAAATGAAGTGGAACTGGTGATATAAAACTTCTAAGAAGAAAAGTTGGATAAGCCAGAGGTTTTTTGTTATTGATACTGTTTATTCTTTTAAAGTGCTTTTTTCTTTTATTATTTTAAATTATATAATTGTAAATCATATTCTTTTATTTTAAAAGAGTTCAAAGTGTATTTTAGAAAACTAGAAGAGTCTGATTTTTTAATAAAAATTATTATGTTGTTAGCTTCCCAATGCTAAGTCAAAATCAAAACATGTTCTCTAAAGAACATCCACAATTACTCAATTTTATCATAGAAATATATACAATCACGTACGTATCAGCTCACCTGATTAAACTAATTTTGTTATTAAAAAACCCCCTTCATATATCCTTGCATAAAGGTACTATTAATTTATATGATTAATGTAGAAAACCTAACTGGCTGAACAAATGTTCAACAGGTTTCAGACCCCATATTCTTTCATTTTCAAGTTTATAATAAAATTAAGAAGTGATAAAATACTAAGTATAAAAATTATCATAAATTGAGAGCTATGTTGAATATGAAAGCTGAGATGGTATCTTTCTTAATAAATGAAATGTTATAAACTGCAGTGCAAACAGTACATCTTTACCAGTTATTTTTATTTTTTGAAATAGAGACAGGGTCTTCCTGTGTTGCCCAGACTGGTCTAGAACTCCTGCGCTCAAGTTATCATCCTGCCTCAGCCTCCCAAAGTGCTGAGATTACAGGTCTGAGCCACCATGCCCAGCCTTTACCAGATGTTTCTTAAGTTAATAAGACTTTCAGGATTTGGTTAGAATATTCTGGTATAATAACCAAACTCATATTATTTTATGGATAATCTGAAGAATAACAGATGCAATTGACAGTAATTTTTTTTAAATGTAAACATTTCCTTTCCTTTGTCTAGTTACGTTATTGTTAACTAAAAACAGTCCATGTATAAGACAACTAAATATGACTCCATCCCTTTCTATGTAGTCATAAGAATAACCATAAGCAAAAGTTAAAATTACATTCTTGATTTGTTTAAAAATGCAAAACAGGTATTGAGAAGCCATGAACTCTGCCTGATGTATTTTCTAAATTATTTTTGTTAATCATTACATCAACATGAATGATTTCGTAGAGACTTAAAGCTGCTATAGGCAGTAGTATGGCATAGACTCCTTAATTGAAAGTTTCTATTGAGGCCGACTCGACAGCTTGCAATTGTATTCCCAGTACTTTGGGAGGCCAAAGCAGGCAAATTACTGGAGTTCAGGAGTTTGAGACCAACTTGGCCAACATGGCTATACCCTGACCCTATAAAAACTACAAAACTTAGCCAGGTGTGGTGGCACACACCTGTAATCCCAGCAGAGGCTGCAGTGAGCCAAGATTGTACCACTGTACTCCAGTCTGGGCAACAGAGCCAGACTCTGCCTGAAAAAAAAAATGTACTAAGGTAAAATAAAATTTCCCTGAGATGAAATGTCTTGCTGGCCCACAGAAATAACTATGAAACTATATTCAGATTTTAATTATAATGAATTATAATTTAATCTGACATCCACTTAAATTAAGTGTTAATTTTTTGTCATCAGCCGATTTGTGCTAATATTTTATGTGGCCTATTTCTAAATTTATTTCTAAATCAATGTAATCAGAGAACTTGTTTAAAATGTAATTCTCTAGAAACATACAAAGATGTACATGAACAGCTACTTTAGTAATAACTTTCATGTTTTCTTCAAGTATAACATCGCCGATTTTTATGCTCTGAAGGTGTACTGACATTTAATTACTTCGAAAGTAGAGAAAAGGAAGCATTCAAAAAGTAAAAAATCTTTCCAAATGCCCATGGTAAACAGAGGGTTGCTCATGTCAGAAGATTTGTACATTTTTAAAGATCAGACAAGCATTAGTTTAAGAGATTTGCTCCTTTTCTTTCATTCATTTAACCAGGTAGGATATCGATCATGTATTTTTAATTAGGAAGCCATTCACATGAAATAACATCTCACTGAATGCTCTCAGAAATGCTGCCGAGATAATCTTCAGACTTCATTATAAAATTTGTCCATTCCTGACAAATGTCCTCCATGGAGAATTCTTCACCACCATATTCCAGAGGAAGAATGTCTGGGAAATGCTGAAGCAAGCTTTGTTTGTAGTTGTTCCCGTGCATATGAATCCGTTCCTTAATTTTTTCAGTCAGGAATGGTTTGATCATGGAAAAGACAGCATGGAAAATTACTGGTTCATTTATCAAATGGATGCCACGAACTTTCAATGGAAATGAATCCGTAAGTACAGCAGCAATCTTCTTGGCTACAGGTGGAGCGATTTGAAAAACATGAGAAAACTGCCAGCCTTCCAGATCAAAGATAGCCTTGATTCCATTCTGCTGAGTTTCTACCTCCTGTACAATAAGCTCGGATGTGATTAGACTTACTCGAAATACATCACAAGCTGTAAAAACTTTGGGCTCCCAGTGTTCGATTCTGTAAATAAGAACTTTGCTGCCGGTGGGATCCCTGGATCTCAGGACTCAATGGTAGCCAGCCTTTAGAAGGCCAATAATACTTCTAGGGTGTAGATCAGCACTTATTTCTAGACATTCTGCTCTCCACTTATAATAGTTTTTTTTAGTAACCGCCAGGCCAGGTCCAGATCGAAATCCCGGGCACGCAGGAACGGCAGCAGGAAGGATTCGGTGAGCTGCAGCGGCGCGAGCTGGATGCCCGCTTCCTGGGCCTCGCGCCGCAGCTCCGTCAGGCCCAGCTGCAGCAGGCAAGTGGTCGGACAGCGCATTGAGCTGCTGCTCCCACCCACGAGGGCCGGGACCGCGCCTCTGCCATGCCCGCCGCCGCTGCTGCTGCGGCCGCAGCTCCTCGGCGCCCAGGAAAAGCGCGCACCCCAGTTTCTGTATTTTTAGTAGACATGAAATTTCACCATGTTAGTCAGGCTGGTCTCGAACTCCTGACCTCAGGTGATCCACCCCGGCCCCTCGGCCTCCCAAAGTGCTGGGATGACAGGTGTGAGCCACCGAACCTGGCCGAATAATTTTAAGTAAATGAAAGACATTGATCCATGGATTTCAGAAGGACTGTGAACCCTAGCTGCATACATATAAAGAAAGCCACACTTAGGCACAGTATAACATTACAAGAAATGAAAGACAAAGAAAAATCTTACAAGTAGATGGAGAAAAAAATAAAAGCAATGCAAAACCATCAGCAAGTTTTCAGTGAGGGCTGACCTGGTGTCTGACTTATGTTTTGAAAAGATCACCCGCCACTGCTGGAGGAGAATGGGTAATAGTAGCAGACCAGTTAGCGGCTCCACAGAGAGCCGACGGCGGGCACAGTGATGGTGATAGCAGTGGGAATGGAAGAGAGATAGCCATGTTGAGGAGATCCTGTGTTTGGGAAGGTAGAACAGATTAATTGGTGATGGGTAAGATGTGGGGGTAAGGCAAGGAAAGAATCAAGGGTCATCCCAGATTTCTGGTTTGAGCAATTTAGTACAGTAAGGGGTGGTGTCATTTACTGAAATGGGAAAGACTGGGGCAGGAAGCGGTTTGGGATGTGTTATGTTAGCAGGTAATTTACTCTCTCTGAGTCACATTTTCCTCATCTCTGGGGTGGGGCCACACTTACACCCACCTCATAGCTGTATTGGGATGATTAAATGTTAGCTCTTGTTATTACATACATTTAAGTCAATGGCTCAGGCAGGCAGCTGGAAGCAGGATATTACCATTCCCACCCCTGGGCTCCTGTGTCCTTGGCCAGTTTGAATGCAGGGCTGAAGCCACAAGGCCAGCCCAGCCATGTGGTTTAGGGATCCCAGAGCTGGTTTAGTTTCTGTAGAAGAGACTACTCCTCTTTTATCTGCAAAAAGGGAAAAATAGATGAGCCTTCAATAGTAATGGGAGATTAAGCTCATTCCTGCAATGAAAAATGTCTTAAGTGGGGCTGGGTGTGGTGGCTCATGCCTGTAATCCCAGCACTTTGGGAGACCAAGGCAGTGGATCACTTGAGGTCAGGAGTTTGAGAACAGCCTGGCCAACAGGGTGAAACCCCATCTCTACTAAAAATACCAAATAATAATAATATAATAATAATAATTGGCTGGACATGATGGCAGGTGCCTGTAATCCCAGCTACTCAGGAGGCTGAGGCGGGAGAATCACTGGAACCCAGGAGGCAGAGGTTGCAGATCACACTACTGCACTCCAGCCTGGGTGACAGAATGAGACTCTATCTCAAAAAAAAAAAAAAAAAAAGATCTTAAGTGGGTGTTTGTCTTTTACCTGAAATGTTTAAGTTCTGCCTCTGCACCCTGCAATCTGAGAATTGCTAATCTGCTTTACTCCATCTGCATATATTGTTTTGGTTTGCTAAAACCAGGAGGTTCGCCTCCATTCATCCTCCTCCCTGAAGGAATTTTTTCTGTGAGCCAGGCTGTACCAGACATTGTTGTTTTGTTTTTGCTGAGTGGAGCACTGACCTGATCCAATGCAATTTATTGCAGACGTTTCTGGAGGGGCTTCTCTGTGCCAGGCAATGGGGGAGCCCAAGACGATATTTCAATATTCATTGGCTCAGTACCGGTTTCGATCTTGCTCCCCACCCCACTGGCCTTTTCTTCTCCACTAGTGTGCTAAGTCCACTCTCTCCTAAATGCTCAGCTGATGGGCAGCCCCTACCTGAGCTGCTGCAAGCTGGCTTCTCCTCCACAGAGAGGCTGCCTGACTGCCCTGCCAGGTACCCAGCCGTGGCTCTCCTGGTCCTGTCCCCTGACTGTTCCAGGGCAGACCAGTGTCTGCTGCCCACTCCTTTGCCTACTTCTTGTTATGCCCCTGCAGACTGGGAGCTCCCCCAGTGTGGCCTTCACTAAGCCCTGCTCTATCCCCACACCCCTGCACACGATAGGTGCTCAATAAATGTTTGTGGACTGAGTGAGTGGACACTGTTTCTGGAACTGTCTGCTCTGAGGGGATAGGGGTATCTGAGCAGAAAGAAGAACAACAGGGTCAGCAGGAAGTTGGGATGCTATTCAGGGCCTGATGAAAATTGGTGACAGCCTCAGCTGTTCAGTGCCCACTAGAAAGAGCCCAGCTGGGCTCTGGGGTCAGGATTTGTGGAAGCACATCTCAGTTCCCCACATCATAGGCTGGATGCAAGATGCTGTCTCTATGGGCTTTGAGTCCCCTGACTATGAAAAGGGGGTCATGACAGCATCTGCCTTATTGTGAGGATGGAGTGATTTAAAAATCAAGTTTATGTCTGGCACATAGTAGGTGTTCAGCTAATTGTGTCCACCTATTGTTAGCCTAACATCTGCCATGCACACACATGAATCCTCATCATCACCTTCACCATGAGCCATGCCTGCCTTTTCCAGCTGGGGCTCCTCAGTGCTCAGAGATAAAGGTTGCCAGAGGCATCAGCATGGAGCTCAGCCCCAGCCTCTTTTCCTCTTGTTCTTCCACCAGCTGTCTCTTGAGTGCGGGCCATGTGCCAGGCACAGCCCCAGATGCAGATAGCATAGTGGCATGCAGATGAGGGAAGCAGATAGCTCACCAGTGGGCATGGGGACATGCCAGGTCAGTCTTAGCAGGAGCAAGTGCTCAGGATATAAAGCAGAAGGGAGCAGTAGGGGGAGGTCAGGGTGGGGACTCTGGCCAGGGTATCCAGGAAACCTTCTTTGAGGATGTGCTATTGGAACCAGACTCAGTCCTTCAAAGAGCCACAGGCTGAGCACCCCTGGCAGGGCAGCAGCATGGGCAACACTCTTGAGCAGGGAATGGGCCTGGCTTGTCTCAAGACCAAGACAGCTGCTGCTACAGTGGTTGGGAGAGATGGAAGAGGAGAGCAGAAGGCAGGGGCTCGGTAGCCTGGGGCCTCATCCAGACTCTGAGCTTCTGTACTCCTCCCCCCACCCCTGGGACATCTGTGAGTCACTGAGCTGTGGACAGGGAGTGCTCACTGAGTCACACAGGGCCTCACAGCGGGACCTGGCCCCATCTTCTCATGAAGGACCCGGTTCATTGATTCTCCTTCCTCAAAAGCTTGGGGGTTTTGTGCATTTGATTTAAGTTTCCAAACTTCTTGTTCATTTATTTATTCATTCAACAAATATTCACAAAATATATATTATAAACTAATAGTTTGCCAGGCTCTGAGGACCCATCAGGCACTTTGATGCCCTCAAGCAGCCCAGGACCTAGAAGTTTCAATGCCTCTGCTTTCCCATCTGTGAACAGGCAGGCTGGACCTGAAGTCCTGAAAGCTCATCTGCCTGGAAGCCACCTCTCTCTGGAGTTCTGATGACACTGGAGAAGCCTGTACATATCTCTGCCCAATACCACATGTACCACAGAGGACTTTTAACTAAAGCAAGTGAGAGAGAGATTCTTTTCTCCCAACTTAGGATCTAAAAGTTTCTTGAATGTTCGGTTCTGTGGCTCCATTGCCCACCCAGATCTCCTACCCTGGTTACAACCAATCCGAAAACTTTAAAGAGATTCCAAATTCACCAACCCACCTTTCCTTCCTGAGCTAGAGTGAGAAAGAAGTACAGTCATCCCTCAGTATCCACAGGGGATCTGGTCCATGTCCTCAAGGATACCAAAATATGCAGATGCTCAAGTCTCTGATATAAAATATGTAGTATTTGCACATAACCTATGCCCAACCTCCCATAGAGTTTAAATCATCTCTAGACTACTTATAATACCTAATACAATGTAAATGCTATAAAAATGATTATACTGCAATTGTTTTCATTGGTATTATTTTCTACTTTCTTTGTTTGTTTCTTTTTTTTTTTTTTAAATGGAGTCTTGCTCTGTAGCTCAGGCTGGAGTGCAATGGTTCAATCTCTGCTCACTGCAACCTCCGTCTCCTGGATTCAAGCGATTCCAGTGCCTCGGCCTCCCCAGTAGCTGGGATTACATGTGCCAGCCACCATGCCCAGCTAATTTTTCTAGTGAAGGAGTTTCATCATGTTGACCAGGCTGGTCTTGAACTCCTGACCTCAAGCAATCCACCTGCTTCGGCCTCCCAAAATGCTGAGATTATAGGCATGCGCCACTATGCCCAGCCATTATTTTCTATTTTCTACTCGTGGTTAGTTGAATCTGTGGAGGCAGAACCTGCAGATATGGAGGGCCAGCTGCACTATAACTGTGTGCTCTGCTTATCTCCTACCCAGAAACCTGGACAAATGGGCTGGGAGCTATTTGCAAGGCTGTCATTTTTTATTAACAAACAACTTCTCTGCTCATAGCCATGGGAACCAGGGAAGGAGACAAGAAAGCCAGAACTGATCTTCTTTCAGTGTGAAACCACCTCTTATTTACCCTGGGAACTATCTGGGCACCTGGGAGGAGTGTGGAGGAGCATCACTGTACAGAGGGAAGGGATGGGCTCTGGAAACAGATCACTCACCAGCTCTATGACTCTAGACAGGTCACTGTACCTCCTTGACCCTCCATCTCCTTTTCAGCAAAATGGAAATATTAAATGAATTCCTAGGCCTGGCATGGTGGCTCACACATGTGATTCCAACACTTTGGGAGGCTGAGGTGGGAGGATCACTTGAGCATAAAAGTTTGAAACCAGCCTCTTCAACAAGTGAAACTATGTCTCTACTAAGAATAATTTAAAAGTTCAATAGGCATGGTGGTCCACACCTGTGGTCCCAGCTACTCGAAAGGCTGAGGTGGGAGGATTGTTTGAGCCCAGGAGATCGAGGCTGCAGTAAGCTGTGATTGTGCCACTGCTCTCCAGCCTGGGTGACAGAGTAAGACCCTATCTCAAAATAAATACATAAACAAAAATAAATTTCTGAGAGGATCAAATAAAGCCAGTACAGTAATAAAGACCGGCACATAGAAAGCCAGTACCGGGTGACGAGCAATATTATTTGTACAAATATAAGGACACTTGAGAATAATTTCACTCCCTTCTTGATAGCCACCTGATTGTTAGATGTACCTCAGCTGGCTGAGGGTGGGTTCTCTAGAGGAGAGACTGAGTATTCACTAGCAGCTCAGATCTGCAGAGCAGAGCATCACCCCGTGTCTCTCATGGAAGCACCCCTTCCCAGCGGCTGAGAAACATCTGGGCACAGCCTTGATAGTAATTGGGAAATGCAAATTAAAGCAACAAATACGATTTCTCATCTATTAGTTTGGCAAAAGTATAATCATCTGCACAGAGGCACGCACAGGTCTGCCCACTGTAGCATGGCTCCTAACAGGAAGGACTCAAAAACAGTCCACATGTTCCTCATGAGGAGGAATGGAAAAGTGTGTGTGGAATCCCCACAGCCACTAAAGGGGGATGAGCTCATTATACGAGCATCCATATGAGTTGAGCTCAAAGGTGTTGGGTGAGAAAAGAAGGGTGCACGATGGTAGCTATAGAATGCTATTGATATAAAATGTTTAAAAACAACTCATGCAAAATAATGCTATATACTGTATTTTTCATGGCTAAAACATTCTGTACTGTATTCATAAAAGTATAAAAATGGACCTGGAAGATAGAGCCACATTTATGATGGTGAGTGTAGGGTAGGAAATTAGGGGATTTCAGAGATTTCACTGTCATGTTTTTTTTTTTCTTATAAGAAAACATTGAAAGTGAATATGCCACAATTTTAACACAAATTCTGGGTGGTGAAAATATGGATGTTGGTTATATTTTTCATGATTATTTTCTGTATATTTTTTTCCAAAGGGGAAAAATAAAAAGAAAGCTCTATTTACAGAAAAACAACAGCTAAAAAAATGTAGAAGGAACGCAAAAGGTTTAGAAAGTTACCATCTTGCAAATGGAATATTTGTTTTGGCCAAAGATGCTAAAATGATCAACAGAAGGGTCTTCCTTTCTGTTGGGAACCAGGCAGGACACTCACAAGGCATTGCTCACAGGGGACACTAATTGCAAAAGGGACAGTGTGCCTCCACAGGGGGACAGCTGGAGTCACCATCTTAACAAGAGCTCTGACAGCCTCACTGAGGGGAGGAAAAAGTTAACATCATGCACCTCTAGGAGCTCTGAGAGGATGGAGGAACACGTGAAACATCACCAGAAGGAAGCAGCCAGAGAGATCAGCTGTGATACATTCCACAAGACCACAGCCACGGCTCTTCACAAAGTCAACAAAAAAACACACTAAAGAAAGGAAAATAAGATAAAAGAGAAGAAAAAGAGCGAAAGGGAGGAGACTGCTCTAAACAAAAAAAGACTAAACAGGTACATTGACCAAATGCAATGTGTGACCCCCAGTGGGATTTTGATTCAAAAGATGCTGCCACGGTAAACTTCTTTGGACCATCAGGCCATTTAAATGTGGACTCGACGCCAGATAATCTTACTGAACTATGACTTTCTTAGATGTGATCATGACAGTCTGTGTGAGAGAGTGTCCATTTTCTTAGGAGGTGTCTGTGGAAGCACTTGGGAGTGCAGTGCCGGGATGTCTGCAAATTGCCTTCAGGGTCTCAGCAAGAAGGCAGGAAGCAAGAGACAGAGACACATGGAGCAACGCAAACACCGAAGAGCTGCTGAATCTTGGTGGAGGGTCCCTGAGTCTTCCTTATATTTTTAACTTTCTTAAAGTTTTGAATTTTTCGTAATAAAAAGTTAGGAGGAAAACATTTTAAAGTAGAGAAACTAGAACTTCCTTCAGAACACTGGGGACCCTTATTATTGTTTTAAACCCTTCTCTTTGTTTTATAAAGTGGGTTTTGCTAAAATAATGGTATCTGGCATTTCTGAGAAATTAGCACAAAGGGACAGCTACATTAGCAACATAGGAAACTCAGTGCATCTGAGTCATATATGTAAACGTCAATAATGAAAATGAGGGCTTTCGCTGCATGTATAAGAAATGTCCTCTTTTGGAGACTCTTCCTTTTGTCTTACACCCAGAATTGTCTCAGAGGAGGTTTGACAGCAGGGCCTCAAGGGGCCAGGAGTGAGTGGCAGACATGAGGGAGCTCAAGGAGGCCACAGCACCTGCAGGGACGTGGGTCTTTAGGGCCAAAATGCCACAGACAAGCTAGGGCAGAGTGGAACTGTCTCCCTAGAAAATATTGATCAACAGGACAGTGTTCCCTTTTATCAAGCAATTGCACTTAAGGAACTCATGCCCTTCAAGGCCAGACAAAGACAGTAAAATGTGAATTAAATGAGCAGATGTTATGTGTTTAGAACAGCCCCCTAAGTTTTCCCTGTTGTGACTGTAGGAATTCATTTAAAATAAGAACTGTCTGGCAGGCTATACTAAATGGGAAAGTAGCATGCTAAACAGTGAGCTTGATCTGTATAAGCTAGAAGTTTCTAAAAAAAAAAGGTATGGGGCATAGGGGGAGGTGAAATACATCCTCTAGTGACACACACATGCTGGGAAATGCTTGTGTTTTGCTGGGAGGCTGTGTGAAAAAGGCCCACTGAGGGTTTCTGCCTTTGAGTAGGGACATGATGAGTCTAGGATAACTAGATGGGGGAGAAATTTACTTTTGCTGTATTCTTTTACACTGCTTGAGTTTTTCTCTACTATGTATGCATTTTAACTCATTAATTATGCATATATAAGTAAACCAGGTCCAAAGCCTTGAGGTGTATGTGGTATCTCTTCTCTGGTTGTAAATCTCTTCTGTCACCTTGGCTGTGGAGCTTAAAATTAGAATCCTGCATCCTCTTGGGAGACAGTCCAAAAAGAGGCTGGTCTCAGAATGAGGTGTAGAAACCTCCAGCACCTGTTCTGAGGAGCCAGTGCAGAGGAAGAATCTATTTTTGTGTTTCATGAAATGATCCCATTTGTATGTTTCCATTTACACAAAGTGTGGGGAACAAGCAAAATGAATCTGGTGCTGGGAGTCAGAATCGTGGCTCTCTTGGGGATGGGGCCGGCTATGCTGGCTGGAAGGGGTGGTGAGGGGCCTTCTGGGGGCCATGCCTGCTCTAAGTCGTGATCTGGGTTGTGGTTGCCTGGGTGTGCTCATATGCGAACACTCACGGAACTTCCTATTTTAGAAGGGTGCATTTCACTGTCTGTAAATTACCCCATCTAATTAAAGAAAGCACATTAAATCTATTCTCTGTAAACTGCATTTGAGCAAAAGCCTTAACAAGCTGTGATTGGCAATGAGACATTAGGGAACCCTGCCATTTAATTCTTGGCCACTCCCCACATCACGCTGGATTTTGTTTGTTTTTCATTTCATACATAACAGGTATTGCCTTTCAAACTCCAAAGTGCTGCAAATGGACCAGGACAATATGTGTGGCTGAAGAGAGCAGCAGTCAGTCCCATAGAAGCAGTCTGCTCGCTGGACACAGCTGAACTTGCTGTCTTTTCTTCTTCTCCTTCCTCCTCCTCCTTCTCTTCACCTTCTTCTTCCTCCTCTGTCTCCTCCTTTTTTGCAGGAGAGTCTCATTCTGTAGCCCAGGCTGGAGTGCAGTGGTGCAATCATAGCTCACTGTAGCCTCGAACTCCTGAGCCCCAGACCAGGATTGCAATCCTCCAGCTTCCCAAGTTGCTAGACTACAGGTGGACACCACCACACCCAGCTAATTAAAAAAAATGTAGGCCAGGTGCAGTGCCTAACCCCTGTAATCCCAGCACTTTGGGAGGCTGAGACAGGTGGATCACCTGAGGTGAGGAGTTCAAGACCAGCCTGGCCAACATGGTGAAACCCGTCTATACTAAAAACACAAAAATTAGCTGGGCATAGTGGCTCATACCTATACTCCTAGCTACTCAGGAGGCTGAAGCATGAGAATCACTTGAACCCGGGAGGTGGAGGTTGCACTGAGCTGAGATCATGCCACCACACTCCAGCCTGGGCAACAGAGTGAGACTCAAAAAAAAAAATTATAGAGTCAAGGTTGTTATGTTGCCCAGGCTAGAGCTGAACTTTCTAACCATCAGAGCTACCCGCAGTGAGACAGTTGCTCTGTGAGGTGATGACAGCCCTGACCCTGGGGGTGTGCAAACAGGAGGTGAGGTGGGACACAATGAGGGCATCCTGTAGTGACTCTGGGCTTGCTCATTTCTACAGGCAGAAAGTTCCTGGCAATGGGATCTCTTTCTTACCTCTCTCTTAGAAATCCACCTGCCAGAGCCCAGCTGTGGTTTTGTTACTGTTCACTGACACAAGTAATTAAACTTAAAAGTTACAAATAGGGCTCAAGGCTCCTTTGACAGTCACACCCAGTCCTGGTTCCCTCTTGCGCCAGCAGATCAGAGCCACCTTCGTCATGCAAGTCCTTGCAGGCTTCTTACACTTCACAGTCATGTGTGTGTGATCACGGACCACTCAGCACTGTACTCTGTGTGTATGTGTGTGTGTGATCACGGACCACTCAGCACTGTACTCTGTGTGTGTGTGTGTGTGTGATCACGGACCACTCAGCACTGTACTCTGTGTGTGTGTGTGTGTGTGTGTGTGTGTGTGTGTGATCACGGACCACTCAAGCACTGTACTCTGTGTGTGTGTGTGTGTGTGATCACGGACCACTCAGCACTGTACTCCATGTGTGTGTGCATGTGTTGTTTGGTTTTGGTTTTGTTTTACTAAAAGGCATCATCACATTGTAAGGCTCCTGCTATAAACTCCTTCTATTCACTCAGTTTCTGTCCTGAGAGCTTCCGTATCTGTCTCATTGTTTTAACTGTGGCGCAGACTCCTGGCTCTGATATGTGCATACTGCTTATTCAGTCATCCTCTGCTGCATGGAGTTTTACATTGTTTCCCATTTCTCACTGTCATTAGGAGACTCACTGAGGAGAATTATGTCTGAGGGGTGGGTTATGTCTGTGTTCTACATTTAACTGACCTTGGCCGGTTGCCCTCCAGAAGGCTGCTGCCAGCTCCCTCCTCCAGCGGGGTGCTGGTTCATGTTTCCGTAGATCACCCCCTGCCCTCGATGTTACCAACTTGAAAACTTTCCAACCTGATGGGTGAAAGTTTTTCATTGCTCAGTTGTGTTTTTCTGAATTTGGGGAGACTGGGCATTTTCTGTTTGCTGACTGTCTGCATCCCCTCTCCTGCTCTGTGCACCATCTCCCTGATCCAGCTGCTTCCCAGACCCTCCCTCCTTCCTCTCCACCTACCCGCTTCCTCCTCATCTTTCAGTTTCTTCCTAAGGGCCCATAGGCCTTATTTGGCTTTTACGTTCCTCTCACTCCGCCTTTGGCAGCTGCTGGGCTTCCCATCCCCCGGGAAGTTTCAAAGGATCAGGAAGACACAGGAGAAAAGTTGCCATGTGGTGTAATACAGGCCATAGTGTTCATCATCCACAGCCTTTGTTGAGGACTTACTATGTGCCAGGAACCTCCTCTAAGAACGTTACTGTGCTCCCTCACTTCATGCTCATAACCACCTGTGAGAGGGGCAATGTTTCTCATCCCCTTTTCCACAGAGAATATGGAGGCACAGAGGAGTCAAGATTCAAACCCAGGCTGTCTGGCTCTGGGGTTTAACCTCTCCAGTGCTCTGCTAGGTATTGGGCAGGGCCAAGGAGATACATTGGCCTCGGTCAGGGACAGCTTCCCATAGGAAGTGACAGCTCAACAGAGCCTTGAAAAGGATCAGGAGGAGCTGACCAGGCAATGAATAGAATAAGTATGTCCAGGAAAGGGAAGGGCCTCCTCAGTGATGCTGGGAGGCTGGAGAGCTGGCCTGGCCCAGGGTGCGTGCCAGCAAGGCAGGACATCGGGCCCAAGGGGTGGCCAGGGTCAGATCTAGAAGGGCCTTGGCCATTCCATAGTCAATACCTCATCCCAAGGCCAGGCAGGCCTTCCACTGCTCTGTGTGTACCCACTGGGTTGCCAGGAGACTGAGCCACCACCACCTGGGCTCCTGAGACCTAGTGCACTAGCATGGGGGCGGGAGTGGGTGTGGCTGATTTACATCCAACAGGTTGAGGGGAAAACCCAGGAAGTACAGCCCAGGCACTAATCAAATCTAAGACTAATAATAAGCATCCTGAGTAATGAGTGGCCTGGGCCGGAGTAGGCGAGGTGGCCGGAGCCGGGCGGACCTGGAGGAGTGGTGTGAGTAGCCGGGCAGGAGGGCAGGTGGGAGGTGGGAGGAGGGTTGGGCTTGAGTGCTGGTGGAGGTTGGCAGGGTTCAGTGGGTGCAGGGCCCCCAGCAGATCCACACGCTGGGGCAGTCCCGGCCTCCCCAAGCCCCTGCACATGGAGAGCCCCGAGTGTGAATGCCTCTGGGGTGTGGGGCTTGCCTTCTGGGAGAGAAGCCACTGAGGCTGCAGGGTTGGCCACACCAACAGAAATTCCCTTTATCACCATGCCCTCCCCACAGCCCCCATTTTCTCCTTACATCCCCTCTGTACTGTTTTAATGCTAATCTCAATTATCACATTGTTTGAGTTGTAGAGACAGCAGGATTTATTCCTTAAGAACACAAACTCTAACAACAAAACAAAACCAAAAACGAAGCATCATGCCCTCACCCCTGCTGAAATACAATTCTCAAACAGCATCGCACAGCCCAACAGGTTCAGACTGTCCTGGCTGCCACATCAACGTCTGTCTCAGTTGATTTGTTCAAATCAGGATCCCAGCCTGGCCCACGTTAGACTTTTGGCTACGTTTTAATCTGTAACAGTTTCCACCCATTTTTTTCTTGGTTATTTATTTGTTGAAGAAACTAGACTATTTATCCTATAGCTTTTTGTTTGGTTGTTTTTTTGTGAGACAGGCTCCCTCTATTGCCAATGGTGGGATCTCGGCTTGCTGCAACCTCCACCTCCAGGGTTCAAGCCATTCTCCTGTCTCAGCCTCCCAAGTAGCTGGGATTACAGGTGCCCTCCTTGCTTGGCTAATATTTTGTATTTTTAGTAGAGATGAGGTTTCACCATTTTGGCCAGGCTGGTCTCAAACTCCTGACCTCAGGTGATCCAGTCGCCTCAGCCTCCCAAAGTGCTGGGATTACAGATGTGAGCCACCATACCCAGCCCCTATAGTATTTAATCAGGGTGGGTTTCTAAGGTTTTATGAAAGGGCCCCAGGTCCTCACGGTGCAGACAGAACCCAAGGCTGGGTGGATGTGGGGCAAAGCCTGGAGTCACAGCCTCTCCCTGCTGTGCTGTCCCATACCTCAGGCAGGGAGCAAATCTGTTCTCTGATCCTCTTTTGTGTCCAGTGACCACATCCCCAGAATTCTCAGCCAGGGGCTCAAATACGTCAAGTTTCTGAGAGAGTTGAACAAGGCAGTGACCAGAGGATGCCTCAACACAGGGTGAAATTGTCCAATGCTCTGGGACCACGAGTGGGGACCCAGCCAGAACCGTGACTGGCACTGGCAGATGCTGCCTGGTGCCCTGGCCAGTTGTTCACTCACCCACTCTGGGACGTTGGCTGAGCCATTTCCCCTCAGCTGTAAAATGGAGAAGACTATCTTTCCTATTAGATACCCCTCAAAAACACAAAAGTGTTTTGATGAACCTGCCAGACCCCCTCTTGGAGAGTCAGGAGGAAAGGCTCTGAGGCCTGCAGTTAACAAAAAAAATGTCTTGACTTTATTTAACCCAGCATTTTTCAAGCTAATTTGACCACAGAGATCTTTCTTGGTGCAACGCCTGTTAACCCCCAAGCACATGAGGAGATACAAGCAGAGGGCTCTGAGAATCACCCTTCTTGGCTGCTCTCTGGTCTCAGGGTGCAGTGGAGAGTCTCTATTCCACATCTGAGTCTGCAGCAGACCGGGGTGTGAGCCCAGCCCGCAGAGCTAGTGTCAGAGTGGAGTTCTGCTTCTTCCATTTCCGTCAACGGAGCTTCCCTCTCAGGTTTCTATTCTGCCTGGCTGGTGTCAGTCTTGTGGATTTTCTGCCCTCCTTTGACACTTGATGTTGGTTCTGGGATTTCAGTAGGTCCACATGGTGGTAGAGGAAGGCCTTCAGGCCATCTGGTCAGTCGGGCACTGTCTCTCTATCAGGTCCAGTGGCTTTGGTGGCTTCCAGGAAATGAATGGGTCTTGGAACCTCTCCAAGGCTGCCCTTGTCACATAGAGCCTGCTGCCCACCTTCCACTCAGCCAGCTCTTCACAGTGATATGCAGTGGGTCCTGGCTTTCTCCCTCTCTGCTCCCCCACCCAAAAGTGAGGAGAATCAGGGGTCTGTCTTTAATTTTGTTTGATCCTTTGATTTTAGATCTGATTTTGAATGGATAGTGTAGTCAGATGGTTTGAAACCCGAAAAGTATTGAAAGATTTATAACAGAAAGTCTTTTTCCCTCCTTGTCCTCCATCTGCCCAGGTCCTGCCTCCCCTAGAATAAGCAGCTTTATTTAGATATAAGTTACATGCCTTGAAATTCACCTGTGTCAAGTGTATTTAGTATATTTGCACAGCAGAGTTGTGCGACCATCACCATAAGCTAGTTTTAGGACATTTTAAGAAACCCAAAGGAAACCTTGTCAATCTGCACTCCTCCCCAGCCCCAGGCTACCGCTAAACTACTCTGCCCCTCTAGATTTGCCTATTTTTGACATATTCCGTAAATTGAATCACATATGGTGTATTGTGACTGGCTTCTTCCAGTTGGCATAATGTTTTCATCCATGCTGCAGCATGTGTCAGTAGTTCCTTCGTTTTTGTAGCTAAATAACATTCCTCTTTTTTTTTTTTGAGACAGAATCTCTCTTTTGTTGCCCATGGAGTGCAATGGGGTGATCTTGGCTCACCACAACCTCTGCCTCCTGGGTTCAAGCGATTCTTCTCCCTCAGCATCCCCAGTAGCTAGGATTACAGGCATGCACCACCTTGCTGGCTAATTTTGTATTTTCAGCAGAGACAGGGTTTCTCCATATTGGTCAAGCTGATCTTGAACTCCCAACCTCAGGTGATCTGCCTGCCTGAGCCTCCCAAAGTGCTGGGATTACAGGTGTGAGCCACTGCACCAAGCCAATAACATTCCATTTTATGGATCTATCACATGTGACTTATCCAATCAGCAGTGGATGGACATTTGTGTTGTTTCTACTTTTTGGCCATTCTGATTCTTAATAATGCTTCCATGAACTTTTGACAATAATGCTTCCATGAACTTTTGAGTTCAAGTTTTGGATGGACATGTGTTCATTTCTCTTGAGTAGATGGATACCTCTAAGTGGAATTGCTGAGTCATATGATAAATTTTATGTTTAACATTGTAAAGAACTGCCAAACTGCTTTCCAAAGTGGCTGCACTATTTTATAATTCATTTCATGCACGAGGGTTCCGATTTCCCCATGTCCTCACTGACACTTGTCATTGACTGTCTTTCTCATTCTAGCCATCTCAGGGGGTGTAAGGTGGTATCTCAGTGTGGTTGGATTTGCATTTCCCTAATGACAAATGATGTTGAGCATCTTTTCATGTGCTTGTTGGCTATTTATGTCTTCTTTCAGAAAGATGCCTATTGAAATCTTTAGGCCATATAAAAATTGGATTATTTGTCTTTTTTCATTATTCTAAGCATTCTTTATATGTTCTGGATACAAGCTTCTTATCAGGTATAAGATTTGTAACTATTTTTTCAAAGTTTATGTTTTTTTTTTTTTTTACTTTCTCCATGATGGTCTTTGGAACACAAAAGTTTTTCATTTTAAGTCCAATTTTGATCAATCTTCTCTTCTATCACATGCACACTTGGTGTCACTGCCTATCCCCAAATCATGAAGATTTACTTCTGTGTTTTCTTCTATGAGTGCTATGGCTTTAGCTCTTACATGTGAGTCTGTGATCTACTTTGAGTTAATGTTTGTGCGTACTGTGAGATAGTGGTCCAAATTCATTCTTTTCTATGTGAATAGCCAGTTGACCCAGCACCATTTGTTGAAAAGACTATTCTTTTCCCATTGAATTGTCAGGTACCCTTGTTGAAAATCCATTGATCATAACTGCTGGGCTTTCTTTTTGGACTCTCAATTATATTTCACTGATCTATGTCTATCCTGATGCCAGCACCACCCTGTCTTAATTAGCATTGCCTTGCAGTAAGTTTTGATATAGGAACCCCCTGAGTCTTCCAACTATGTTTTCTTTTTTTCCTTCAGATCATGAGCAGGGGCTGTCTTTCCTTCCATTTATTTAAATCTTTCATTTCCTTCAACAATGTTTTTAGCTTTTATGTATGTTTTGCACTCCTTTTATTAAATTTCTTCTTAAATATTTTCTTTAAAATAGTGTTATTGGTTTCTTATTTTCTAACAGGATTTCTTTATACAGATATGACCATTTACAAATATAGATTAGAACTTCCCCTTTTTTTTGAAAATAACCTTCAAAACAAAAACCGAGCCCATGAGCCATGCTATTTTGTTTTTATTTTTGTTTTTTAGTTAATATGTCTTGCTGTTCTTTCCATAGCAAAATACAGAGAGCTTCCTCATTCCTTGTGTTGATAGCTACATAATAATATAGTATATAAATGTACTGTAACTTAGTCAATTCCCTGCTGATGAATGTTGGGTTACTTTTAATCTTCTGCTATTACAAATGTTGCTGCAATTGGCCAGGCATGGTGGCTCATGCCTGTAATCCCAGCACTTTGGGAGGCTGAAGCAGCCAGATCACCTGAGGTCAGGAGTGTGAGACCAGCCTGGCGAACATGGTGAAACCCCATCTCTACTAAAAATACAAAAATTGTCAGGCATGATGGCGGGTGCCTGTAATCCCAACTACTCAGAGGGCTGAGACAGGAGAATCTCTTCAACCCAGGTGGTGGCAGTTCCAGTGAGCCAATATCATGCCACTGCACTCTAGCCTGGGCAACAGAAAGAGACTCCATCTCAAAAAAAAACAGAAAGAAGGAAAAAAGAAAAATTACAAAAAATGTTGCTGCAATGAATTTATCATTTCACACTTCAGGATACATTTCAAAGTTTAACCATTGGGTCAATGGGTAAATCTATTGGTAATTTTGACAAATGTTGCCAAATTACCCTCCATGGGGGTTACTTCTATTTACTCTCTGCCCATAATGAATAAAGAGTGCCACTTTCACCACGACCTTGCCAATACAATATATTATTAAACTTTTGGAGTTTTAACCATCTCAGGGTGAAGGTGGTATCAGTGTAGTTTGAATTTTCATATCTTTTTAAATGAGATCAAGCATCCTTATGTTGTATTTCCTTGTCTGTGAACTGTGTCTATTCATGCCCTTTGCCCATTTTTCTCATCTTTATTTTTCTGTTTATTCTTTAGATCTGAGGTGCAAAGGTTTTGTGCCTGTTTTTTGTATGTCTTTGGACTTGGGTGTTTGTTGTCATAAAGAAGTTTTGGGTTTTTGTTGTTGTTGTTCTTGTTTGTTTGTTTGTTTTTGAGACAGAGTCTCGATCTGCTGCCTAGGCTGGAGTGCAGTGGTGCTATTTCAGCTCACTGCAACTTCCCCATCCTGGGTTCAAGCAATTCTCCTGCCTCAGCCTCCTGAGTAGCTGGGACTACAGGCACATGCCAGGATGTCAGGCTAATTTTTGTATTTTTAGTAGAGATGAGATTTCACCATATTAGTTAGGCTGGTCTTGAACTCCTGACCTCAAGTGATCCACCTGCCTCAGCCTCTTAAACTGCTGGGATTACAGGTGTGAGCCACCGTGTCCAGCCACAAAAAAGTTTTATTTGTTTGCTTGTTGTTTTGTGGATTCTATGTTATGCATCTTTTCTTTTATGGATTTTGGGTCATAGCTAGAAAGGCCTTTCACACTTTGATGATGTAAAAATTATCAAATGGTTTCTTCTCTACTAAATGTATGTATTTTTATTCCTTTCCCATTAAAGTATGTTATTGGGTTGCTTTTTGATCTCAGGGAAATTGCTTCCTGTGCTCATTTCTGGTCAAGTCACTTTGTGCCAAGAATCCTTTCTCCAAATTGTTGAAAACAAGAGCCAGGACTTCCCCCTTCCTCACCAGGGCACCTCTCCCTGCATCCTCCCTGGATGGAGTTGCAGGCAGGGAAGGAGCTGCTCAGGAAACTCAATATGATACCTGCCCAGCTGTCCATCAACACAGTGCAGGAATGCGGCTTGCTTTTCCTTCCACAAGTCTTTACTGAGGACAACTATGTACAAGGAATCCAGTCACCGAAAAGCATTTATCCAGCACCTGCTGTCATGTGTGCCTGCTGTCATGGAAGGCACTGGATGCAGAGACGAATGAGACAGTAGGAGGAGGCAGAATGGCTACACCCTGAAATGTCACATTACCAACAAGAAATGTCACTGAACAGTGGGTACTAGGAGTTCAGGTTCTGGGGGTAGTTTCCCCCCCCAACTCCCCGCAGGGCACTAATTTTATGCTACTGTCACTATTAATGATTATCACTGGCTGGGCACAGGGGCTGACCCTGTTGTCTTAGTTACTTGGGAGGCTGAGTAAGGAGAATCACTTGAACCTGGGAGTTCAAGGCTGCAGTGAGCTACGACTGCACCACTGCAATTTTGTAGGGACAGAGCAAGACCCTGTCTCTACAAAAGGAAATTTAATTATCACTAATATTAAAATTATTTTATATTATTATAAAATGATAACTATTAGCCCATTATATTTCATACTATTTATATTACAATAATAACTACCAGTAGGAGCAGCCATGTCTTGGGCTGTTATATGCTTGTTGTGTACACACCCTTGAGAAGATCTACAAAAGAAAGTCTAGAATCCCCATTTTACAGGAAAACTGAGGTTGTGCACAGCCCAAGTCCTTCCCAAGTTGACTCAGCCCTGCTTTCCCCACCATGGGCACTTCACTCCTGCGCATGGTCACTGAACCATGGTGAATCCATTTTCAACATGAGCTGACAGGAGGTAAAAATTATGATGGGTGTTTCACAAACAAAAACTGAGAAGGTAACTTGACCAGTTCTCCCAGGACCTAACTAAGTTCTTCTTTCTTTAGAACCAGCATGGGAGGCCGGGTGCGGTGTCTCACATCTATAATCCCAGCACTTTGGGAGGCCAAGGTGGGCAGATTACATGAGGTCAGGAGTTTGAGACCAGCCTGGCCAACGTAGCCAAACCCTATCTATCTCTAGTAAAAATACGAAAATTATCCTGGTATGGTAGCCCACACCTGTAATCCCAGCTACTTGGGAGGCTGAGGCAGGAGAATCACTTGAACCTGGGAAGCAGAGGTTGCAGTGAGCTGAGACCACACCACTGCACTCCAGCCTGGGTGACAAAGTGACACTCCATCTAGAAAAAAAAAAATAAAAGAACCAGATGGGGTTGGTTGACTTTCAACCCTGAAAATCTCTGAAGTTTCATTCTGAGTGGAAGTGGGAGCAGGCAGGGGGGTGTTAGAACCATTTTCAGTATTTCAAAATAGCCTGGAGAAAAAGCATACACAGCTCACAGAAACCTGAAGCCATCTTTTCCTTCTCCTCCTTCTTTCTCCTCCCTTCTCTTTCCTGTCTTCCTCATCTGTCTTTCTCTTTTACCCTTCTTCTCCTCTTCTGCCTCCTCCTCCTCTGTATCCTACTTTTCCTCCTCCAGTTCCTCCTCCTCCTCCTTCCTGATTAGCAGAAGCCAGGTTGTAAGGTCACATTCCATTTTCATGCACGTTCCCCAGGTCTCAGCTCCAGCCTCATCCAGGCACACCCCTGTCTCTACACACTGGAATCTTCTCCTGCCCTCACCCCACTGGTGAGCTCAGATCAGTGCCCAGCCCAAGTTTGCAATCAGTGTTTGCTTAAATGATTGAATGAGAAATTCCTTCTATTACCAAGCTACTGTTCCTCCTTTTCCAGTCACATCTACAGGTTTCCTTGGTGTGACTGCAAAGGACAAGAATGAAAAGTCAACCTCTCCCCACAGCCCTGCTCCTTTACTCCTGCAAAGATGCCTCTCCCCAAGGAGGAAAAGATGAAGTTGGCTCATGCCAACAGGAATTGGCCCTTAAAAAATGTTTTTTTCTTCATTCAGGTGTAGGTCTTGTCCAGCACAGCACTCCATATGGCAGGAAGTGCCAATATTAATAACGGCAGCAGCGCAGGGGGTTAAGCCTTTACTAATGTGCTCAGTACCACACTAGGCACCTGCCATGCATATGCTGCTCTCAATGACCCTGTGCATAAGCAACAGCTTCCACGTTTACAGGGGAGGATGCTGGCTCTCGAAGAGGGGAAGTCGTGTCCAGAGTTACGCAGAGAGGAGTACCGGTCCTGTGAAGCACACAGTCCAGGGTTTCCATGCAGGGCTGCCCTGTGGCTTTCCCCAGGTCATCCCCAAAGAGGCTCCTAAGCGGTCCATTCCCCCTCCTGGTCCTTGGCTTGTCCATTTTAGATGCTCTGGATTGATTTCCCACTTTCTAAGGTGAGAACATAACTCTGACGTCGCTATCTGAATGCACGCAGCCTCCCCTTCCCAGGAGGCTCAGTTAGAGCCAAGATAGATACCTGCTGGCTGCCAGCTCTGTCCCAGAATGTCAACTCCTCTGCAGTTTTGCTCTCTTCTGTCTTCTTCCTATCTCCTAGAAAGCCTGTTTTTGCCTTTGTTCTCTGACAATGGTCTAATGGCTCTCACAGTGAGTAAACTGTTTTACAGAAGGAATAATCCCACATCTCCACCTTACCCATTGACTAGGAGGGCTCACTTATTTAAGACACTGTAAATATTCCCCACAGCTGAGCTGTACAGGTCCTGTGATTACCTTTCTTTTCTTTTCCTTTTTTTTGGGGGGGGGAGGAAGGCAGGAAGGGAGGGAAGAAGGACGGTAGGGAGGAAGGAAGGGATGAAGGAAGGAAGGAAGGAATGGAGGAAGCGGGGAGGGAGGGAGGGAGGGAAGGGAAGGAAGGAAATCAAACAATGAGAGAGACATTGCCGACCTGGATCTAGAGGTTTACAAGTTGATTTCTTTTTTTTTGAGAGAAGGAAAGAAAAAAAAAATAAGTAAAGGAGAGGAATAAAGAGGAAGAGGAAGAGGGAGAGTAAATGGAAATGTTGCTTTATTTTGAAAAAAATTGAGTATTAATAATGGCCAATCAATGTTTCATTTAAACTTATGGGTAGGTGTGATGTGGTATTGACAAGAATGTATATTTTGTGTATTTGAAGTGGAGAGCTCTATGAATATTTATTAAGTTTACTTGTTCCGGATCTGAGTTTGAGTCCTTGATATCCTTATTAATTTTCTGTCTCATTGAATCTAAGTCTCGTATCTGGGTGTTAGGATCGTTAGCTCTTGTTGCATTAATCCTTTTACCACTATATCTTTGTTGCTTTAAAATCTATTTTCTCTGATACGAGAATTGCAACTCCTGCTTTTTATTTATTTATTATTTATTTTTGCTCTCCATTTGGTTGGTAAATCTTTCTCCATCCCTTTGTTTTGAGTCTTTGTGTATCCTTGCATGTGAAACAGGTCTGGATGTAACATGCCATTGGGTTTTGGCTGTGTCTTTTGATTGGGGGATTTAGTCAATTTAAATTTAGGGTTACTGCCATTTGATGTTGACTGGCTGTTTTACCCATTCGTTGGTGTAAATTCTTCTTTATGTTGGTGCTCTTTACTTTTTGGTGTATTTTTAGAAAGGCTAATACTGGTTGTTTCTTTCTGTGTGTAATGCTTCTTTCAGAAGCTCTTGTAAAGCAGGCCTGGTGGTAATAAAATCTCTGAGTTCTTACTTGTTCATAATAGATTTTATTTTTCCTTCAGTTGTCAAGTTTAGTTTGGCTGGATATGAAATTCTGGGCTGAAGGTTCTGTTCTTTGAGAATGTTGAATATTGGCCCCCACTCTCTTCTGGCTTGTAGAGTTTCTGCTGAGAGATCTGCTGTAAGTCTGATAAGCTTGCCTTTGTGGGTAACATGACCTTTCTCTCTGGCTGCCCTTAGTATTTTCTCCTTCGTTTCAACCCTGGTGAATCTAAGCATTATGTGCCTTGGGGTTGCTCTTCTTGAGGAATATCTTTGTGGTGTTCTTTGTATTACCTGGGGTTGAATGTTGACCTGCTTTGCTATTTTAGGAAAATTTTCCTGAATAATATCCTGAAGGGTATTTTCCAGCTTGGATTCATTCTCTCCGTCGCATTCAGGTACACCTATCAAATGTAAATTTGGTCTTTTCACATAGTCCCACATTTCTTGAAGACTTTGCTCACTCCTTTTTATCCTTTTTTTCTCTAAACTTTTCTTCACGTTTTATTTCATTAAGTTGGACTTTGACCTCTGATATCCCTTCTTCTGCTTGAACAATTCGAGTGTTTAAACCTGTGCATACTTCTCGGAGTTCCTGTATTGTATTCTTTAGTTCCATTAATTCACTCATACTCCTCTCTAAGTTGTCTATTCTCAATAGGATTTCATCAAACCTTTTTTCAAAGTTCCTAGTTTCTTTACGTTGGGCTACAACATGGTCTTTTAACTCACCGAAGTTTGTTATTATCCATTCCTTGAAGAGTGATTCTGTCTTCAGGATGCGCTCGTTCTCCATCAAGCCTTGTTCCATTGTTGATGTGGAACTGTGATCATCTTTAGAGGGAGAGGCGTTCTGATTTTGAGTATTCTCAGCTTTTTTACGCTGGTTTCTTCCCGTCATTGTAAATTTATCCTCCTGTCGTCTTTGAAATTACCAACTTTCAGATTAGGTCTCTTGAGTGGACGTCCAGGTTGTTAGTTCCCAGGGCCAGAGCAGCGGCGTTAAAACTGATGGTGCTTTTCTGCCCAGGATTCTCCTGTCTGGCTTCCTTCTTGTGTCCCTAGTAGGCGACTCTGCCTTTCCGGGGCTCCAAACCTCGGTCAGAAGGGAAACCGGTCCTGTTTACTCTGCACCGAGCGCTCCTGTGCCGAGGTGCTGTCACAGCGGCTGCGCCGGGCTCTGGTGTCCTGCTGGGGACCCGTGTAGGTCCTCCAAACCTGTTTACTTTGCTCCGAGAGCTGCTGCGCCAAGGTGCCGGCAGAACCGCTGCACCGGCCATGAGTGTCGCGCTGGCCACCCGTGTGTTTCCTCCACTGGGGGATCTCCTGCTCCGTGAGCGACCAGAATTTGTCTGAAAGTGTGGTGTCCTTTAGTTCTCCGCGCCTTCCCTGAGAGCTGCAATCCCGGGATGTTAGCGATCGGCCATCTTGGATCGTTTCCTCTTTTTTTTTGAGACAGAGTCTCACTCTGTGTCCCAAGCCAGAGTGCAGTGGCAAGATCTTGGCTCACTGCAACCTCTGTCTCCTGGTTTCAAGCAATTCTCCTGCCTCAGCCTCTCAAGTAGCTGAGATTACAGGCATGCACCACAGCACCCAGGTAATTTTTGTATTTTCAGGAAAGACAAGGTTTCACCATGTTGGCCAGGCTGGTCTCGAACTCCTGACCTCAAATGATCCACCTGCCTCAGTATCTCAAAGTGCTTGGATTACAGGCATGAGCCACCACACCTAGCCTACCTTTCTTTTTTTTTTTTATTTTTTATTGGATTATAGGTTTTGGGGTACATGAGCAGAGCATGCAAGACAGTTGCGTAGGTACACACATGGCAGTGTGCTTTCTTTTCTTCTCCCCTTCACCCACATTTGGCATTTCTCCCCAGGCTATCCCTCCCCACCTCCCCCTCCCACTGGCCCTCCCCTTTTCCCCCCAATAGACCCCAGTGTTTAGTACTCCCCTTTCTGTGTCCATGTGTTCTCATTTTTCATCACCCACCTATGAGTGAGAATATGCGGTGTTTCATTTTCTATTCTTGTGTCAGTTTGCTGAGGATGATGTTTTCCAGATTCATCCATGTCCCTACCAATGACACAAACTCATCATTTCTGATTGCTGCATAATATTCCATGGTGTATATGTGCCACATTTTTCCAATCCAGTCTATTATCAATGGGCATTTGGGTTGATTCCAGGTCTTTGCTATTGTAAACAGTGCTGCAATGAACATTCGTGTACATGTGACCTTATAGTAGAACGATTTATAGTCTTTTGGATATATACCCAGTAATGGGATTGCTGGGTCAAATGGAATTTCTATTTCTAAGGCCTTGAGCAATCGCCACACCGTCTTCCACAATGGTTGAACTAATTTACACTCCCACCAACAGTGTAAAAGTGTTCCTTTTTCTCCACATCCTCTCCAGCATCTGTTGTCTCCAGATTTTTTAATGATCGCCATTCTAACTGGCGTGAGATGGTATCTCAATGTGGTTTTGATTTGCATCTCTCTGATGACCAGTGATGATGAGCATTTTTTCATATGATTGTTGGCCTCATATATGTCTTCTTTCGTAAAGTATCTGTTCATATCCTTTGCCCACTTTTGAATGGGCTTGTTTGTTTTTTTCCTGTAAATCTGTTTGAGTTCTTTGTAAATTCTGGATATCAGCCCTTTGTCAGATGGGTAGACTGCAAAAATTTTTTCCCATTCTGTTGGTTGCCGATCCACTCTAGTGACTGTTTCTTTTGCCGTGCAGAAGCTGTGGAGTTTCATTAGGTCCCATTTGTCTATTTTGGCTTTTGTTGCCAATGCTTTTGGTGTTGTGTTCATGAAGTCCTTGCCTACTCCTATGTCCTAGATAGTTTTGCCTAGATTTCCTTCTAGGGTTTTTATGGTGCCAGGTCTTATGTTTAAGTCTTTAATCCATATGGAGTTAATTTTAGTGTAAGGTGTCAGGAAGGGGTCCAGTTTCTGCTTTCTGCACATGGCTAGCCAGTTTTCCCAACACCATTTGTTAAACATGGAATCCTTTCCCCATTGCTTGTTTTTGTCAGGTTTATCAAAGATTGTATAGTTGTATGTATGTTGTGTTGCCTCCGGTGCCTCTGTTTTGTTCCATTGGTCTATATCTCTGTTTTGGTACCAGTACCATGCTGTTTTGATTACTGTAGCCTTGTAGTATAGTTTGAAATCCGGTAGTGTGATGCCCCCCGCTGTGTTCTTTTTGCTTAGAATTGACTTGGCTATGCGGGCTCTCTTTTGGTTCCATATGAAGTTCATGGTGGTTTTTTCCAGTTCTGTGAAGAAAGTCGATGGTAGCTTGATGGGGATGGCGTTGATTCTGTAAATTCCTTTGGGCAGTATAGCCATTTTCACGATATTAATTCTTCCTAACCATGAACGTGGAATGTTTCTCCATCTGTTTGTGTCCTCTCTGATTTCGTTGAGCAGTGGTTTGTAGTTCTCGTTGAAGAGGTCTCTTACGTTCCTTGTGAGTTGTATTCCAAGGTATTTTATTCTTTTTGTAGCAATTGCGAATGGCAGTTCGCTCTTGATTTGGCTTTCTTTAAGTCTGTTATTGGTGTAGACGAATGCTTGTGATTTTTGCACATTGATTTTATATCCTGAGACTTTGCTGAAGTTGCTTATCAGTTTCAGGAGTTTTTGGGCTGAGGCGATGGGGTCTTCTAGGTATACTATCATGTCGTCTGCAAATAGAGACAATTTGGCTTCCACCTTTCCTATTTGAATACTCTTTATTTCTTTTTCTTGCCTGATTGCTCTGGCTAGAACTTCCAGTATTATATTGAATAGGAGTGGTGAAAGAGGGCATCCTTGTCTAGTGCCAGATTTCAAAGGGAATGCTTCCAGTTTTTGCCCATTCAGTATGATATTGGCTGTTGGTTTGTCATAAATAGCTTTTATTACTTTGAGGTACGTTCCATTGATACCGAGTTTATTGAGGATTTTTAGCATAAAGAGCTGTTGAATTTTGTCAAATGCCTTCTCTGCGTCAATTGAGATAATCATGTGGTTTTTGTTTTTGGTTCTGTTTATGTGGTGAATTACATTTATAGACTTGCGTATGTTGAACCAGCCTTGCATCCCCGGGATGAATCCTACTTGATCATGATGAATAAGTTTTTTGATTTGCTGTTGCAATTGGCTTGCCAATATTTTATTGAAGATTTTTGCATCTATGTTCATCATGGATATTGGCCTGAAGTTTTCTTTTCTCGTTGGGTCTCTGCCGGGTTTTGGTATCAGAATGATGTTGGTCTCGTAAAATGATTTGGGAAGGATTCCCTCTTTTTGGATTGTTTGAAATAGTTTTAGAAGAAATGGTGCTAGCTCTTCCTTGTGTGTCTGGTAGAATTCGGCTGTGAACCCATCTGGACCTGGGCTTTTTTTGTGTGGTAGGCTCTTAATTGCTGCCTCAACTTCAGACCTTGTTATTGGTGTATTCATAGTTTCAGCTTCCTCCTGGTTTAGGCTTGGGAGGACACAGGAATCCAGGAATTTGTCCATTTCTTCCAGGTTTACTAGTTTATGCGCATAGAGTTGTTTGTAATATTCTCTGATGATGGTTTGAATTTCTGTGAAATCTGTGGTGATTTCCCCTTTATCATTTTTTATTGCATCTATTTGGTTGTTCTCTCTTTTATTTTTAATCAATCTGGCTAGTGGTCTGTCTATTTTGTTGATCTTTTCAAAAAACCAGCTCTTGGATTTATTGATTTTTTGAAGGGTTTTTCGTGTCTCAATCTCCTTCAGCTCAGCTCTGATCTTAGTTATTTCTTGTCTTCTGCTGGGTTTTGAGTTTTTTTGATCTTGCTCCTCTAGCTCTTTCAATTTTGACGATAGGGTGTCAATTTTGGATCTCTCCATTCTCCTCATATGGGCACTTATTGCTATATACTTTCCTCTAGAGACTGCTTTAAATGTGTCCCAGAGGTTCTGGCACGTTGTGTCTTCATTCTCATTGGTTTCGAAGAACTTCTTTATTTCTGCCTTCATTTCGTTGTTTACCCAGTCAACATTCAAGAGCCAGTTGTTCAGTTTCCATGAAGCTGTGCGGTTCTGGGTCTGTTTCTGAATTCTGAGTTCCAACTTGATTGCACTATGGTCTGAGAGGCTGTTTGTTATGATTTCAGTTGTTTTGCATTTGTTGAGCAGTGCTTTACTTCCAATTATGTGGTCAATTTTAGAGTAGGTGTGATGTGGTGCTGAGAAGAATGTGTATTCTGTGGATTTGGGGTGGAGAGTTCTGTAAATGTCTATCAGGTTTGCTTGCTCCAGGTCTGAGTTCAAGCCCTGGATATCCTTGTTGATTTTTTGTCTGGTAGATCTGTCTAGTATTGACAGTGGAGTGTTAAAGTCTCCCACTATTATTGTGTGGGAGTCTAAGTCCTTTTGTAAGTCCTTAAGAACTTGCCTTATGTATCTGGGTGCTCCTGCATTGGGTCCCTATATGTTTAGGATCGTTAGCTCTTCTTGTTGTATCGATCCTTTTACCATTATGTAATGGCCTTCTTTGTCTCTTTTGATCTTTGTTGCTTGCCTACCTTTCTTTTCTTAGTGATGTGTTTTGTTTCCTGCAGTTGATAACTCCTCTGTTTTCTATGCATGTAATTCATCTCCAGCTCTGAGACAGATCCACCTTGTCAGTTGGTCAGATATTCTCACTTATCCAACACTTCTGTTTTCACTGGTGGCATTCCCTTTTCTTCCATCTTAGCTGGGGTAGAGTACCCTCTAGACCTCCAAGTAGCTGTCACCTGGGACATCCTTCACCATCATGCTGAGAAGGTCCACCTTCCCTTCTCTGCTGTGAGAGGAGTCCTGTTCTTCACCACCCCTGGCTTTCTTTGTTCACTTTCCGTATTCAATGGAGCATGTCCTCCAGTAGCTTGGAAGGCCATTCATGTCTGAGAAAGTCTTTATTCTCCCTCATACTTGATAGATAATAATGTTCTAGACTGAAAATCACTTTCTATTGATCATAAACTTTAAGGCACTCCTTCATTTTCTGCTTCCTTTCTGCTTTCTACTTCCACATTTTGCTGGTAAAATATATATAATAGAACTTTTACCATTTTAATCATTATGACTTGTTCAATTAAGTGGCATTATGTACATGCACAAGCACAACTATCTATACTCAAAACTTTTTTTATAGACCCTGACAGAAATTCTGTACCCATTAATCAATAACTCCTGCCTGGGCTAACCTCTATTCTACTCTCCAACTCTATGAATTTGCCTTTTCTACTTCTCTCATGGAAGCAGAATTGTACAATATTTGTCTCTATATGACTGTCTTATTTCACTTAGCATAGTATCTTCAAAGTTTATCCACATTGTAGCATGTATAAGTATTCCATGCATTTCAATAATATCATAGTATCTGCTGTGTACCTATAACACATTTTGTTTGTTCATTCATGTGCTGATAAACAATTGGGCCATTTCCACCTTTGGCTATTGTGAATATTCTGCTCTGAGTGCTGAGGCAAATGTATCTGTTTACATCAGTGTTTCATTTCTTTTGGATATTTACTCAGATGTGGAATTACTGGGCCATGTGGCAGTTTTATGTTTGACTTTTTGAGGAACTGCCAGGCTTTTCCACAGCTGTTGCACTGTTACACATTCCCATGAGCAGTGCCTCCAAATCCATTCTTCACATCTCCAACACCGGTTATTTTCCATTTTGTTATAAAAGCCATCCTAATGGGTGTGAAATGATATCTCACTGTCATTTTGATTTGCATTTCCCTAATGCCTGATGAGATTGAGCATCTCTTCATGTGCTTATTGACCACTTAAATGCTTTATTTGAAGAAATGCTGATTCAAGCCTTTTGCTCAGTTTTGACTTGAGTTGTTTGCCTTTTTTGTTGTTGAGTTTTAGGAGTTCTTTGTATATTCTGGATATTAATCCCTTATCAGATATATGATTTTCATATATTTTCTCCCATTCTGTGAGTTGTCTTTTCAGTCTCTCAATAGTGTACTTTGGTGCACAAAGGTTTTACATTTTGATGAAGTCCTTTTTATCTAATTTTTTCCTTTCACTGCCTATGCCTTTGGTGCCATATGTAAGGTATAGCACATGAAGATTTCCCTCTATCTTTTCTTCTAAAAGTTTTATAATTTTAGCCCTTGGTCCATTTTGAGTTAATTTTTGTATATGGTGTTAGGTAAGGGTTCAGCTTCATTCTCTTGCATGTGAATATCCAGTTTTCCCAGCATCATTTGTTGAAGAGACTGTCCTTTTCCCCATTTAATGGAATTGTTAGTGTTTTCTACATATAAGATTTCTACATATAAGATGTTGTCTGTGAACAGAGATAATCTTATGCTCTCCTTTCCACTGTGTATAATTTTCTTTCTTTTTCTTGTGTAAGTGCTCTGGCTAGTACTCCCAATGCTATGTTGAAGAGAAGTGGCAAATATGTGCGTCCTGGTTTTGTTCCTGATCTTTGGGGAAAGCTTTCACTTTCACCATTGAGAATATTGTTAGCCATGGAATTCTCAAATATGGCCTTTATCCTGATAGGGAAGTTACTCTGTATCCCTAGTTTCTTGAGTGTTTTTATCATTAAAAAAAAGTTGGATTTAGTAAAGTGCCTTTTCTGCATCAATTGAGATGATCATTTAGTTTTGGTATTCATTCATTTAATGTGGTGCATTTTACTGGTTGATAAAATGTATGTTGAACTACCATTGCACTCCAAAAATAAATCCCACTTGGTTATGGTGAGTAAAGCTTTAAGGTGCCACTGGGTTCAATTTGTATACATATGGCATATTGGTGTGTAATTTTCTTTCTTTGTGACATCCTTATAGTGATTTGGTATTAGTGTAATGCTGACTTCATGAATGAGTTAGGAACTGTTCCTTCCTCTTTGATTTTTGGGAAGAGTTTCAGAAGAATTAGTGTTCATTGTTTTTTAAATGTTTTGGTAGAATTCACTAGTAAAGCAATCTTGTCCTGAGCTTGTCACTGATAGGCTTCTGCTTACTGACTCAGTCTCCTCACTAGTTATAGGAGTATTCAAATTTTCTATTTCTCCATTTGTCAGTTTTGGTAGATTGTGTGTTTCTAAGAATATGTCCATTTTACCTAAGCTATCCAATGTATTGGTGTATCATTGTTGTTAGTATTATTTTATAACCCTTTTTATTTCTGTAAAATAAGTAATAATGTTCTCAATGTCATTTCTGATTTTAATAATAAGAGTCATCTCTCTTTTTTATAGTCAGTTCACCTAAAGGTTTGTCAATTTTGTTGATCTTTTCAAAGAGCCGGCTTTTGGTTTTGGTGATTTTCTCTATTGTTTTTTCATTCTCTGTGTTATTGATCTCTGCTCTAGTCTTCGTTATTTCTTCCCTTCTGCTATTTTTGGATTTGGTTTGCTCTTCTATTTTTATTTCCTCAAGGTGTATAATAGATTATGATTTAGTTATGATCAGATATGACTCTTCTTTCTCAGTGTATGCATTTACATAAATCTCCCTCTTTGCATTGCTTTTGTTGTATTTCTTAATTTGTCTCAAAATATTTTATAATTTCCCTTGTCATTTCTTCTTCAACCAATTTGTTGTTAAAGAGTGTGTTGTTTAATTTCTACATGCTTGTGAATTTTCCAGTTTTCTTTCTGTTATTGATGTGTAGTTTTATACCATTATGATCAGAAAAGAAATTTTGAATAATTTTAATTTTTAAAAATTAAAACATTTAAAATTTTAGCCTTATTTTGTGGCTGATAATTTATCCTGGAGAATGTTGCACGTGCACTTGAAAAGAATGTGTGTTCCACTGTTGTTGCCTTGAGTGTGGTCTATATGTCTGCTATGTAAGTCCTCTTTTTTCTTATTTATCTGTCTGGTTGTTCAGTCTTATTATTGAAAGTGAGGTACTGAAATATCCCAGTATTCATGTAGGACTATCTATTTCGCCCATCACTTCTGTCAATTTTTTTTCATTCCTTTTGGGGCCCTGTCATTAGGTGTGTACATATTTATAATTGTTACATCTTCATGCTGTATCTCCTTTATTAATATATATTGTCCTTCTTTGTCTTTTGTAATCTTTTTTGTGACTTAAAGTCTATTTTGTCTGACAATAATACAGCTGCCCCAACTCTCTTTTGGTTACTATTTGCATGAAATACCTATTTCCATCCTTTTGCTTTCACCCTCTTTATATTTTTTATCTAAAGTAAGTCTCTTATACACAGAATATACATGAAGCCTGTGGGTTTTTAAATCCAATCTCCCAAGTTTTTAACTAGCAGAGCTTAGTTCATTTACATTTAATATGATTATTGATAAAGATTTACTTCAGCCATTTATTTACTTGTTTTCTGTATGTCACGTGGTTTGCTTTCTTCAGTTACTCCATTTTCTCCATTTTTGTATTTTGTTAATTTTTTTGTAGTGGGCCATTTTGAGTCCCATTTCCTTTCTTTTTCTGTATATATTTTCGTTATTTTCTTGGGGATTATAATTAATACCTTAAACTTATGACACCCTAGTTTGAATAATACCAACTTAGTTTCAGTAGGACATAGAGCTTTGTTCCTGTTTGTCCCTGCCTTTTCCTTTCTATTGTTATTGTCACATATTGCACCTTCGCACACTCTGACCGCTAACATAGGTTTATAATCACTGTTTTACTCGTTGCCTAATAAATCACATAGGAAAAAAATAGGAGTTACAAACCACAAAAAAGTAAAATAATTCTGGCTTTTATATTTACTTTCTTAGCTATCTCTACCACTGTTTTTTATTTTTCTTATGGCTTCAAGGTACTGACTAGAGTACTTTCATGTCAGTGTGAAAGACTCCCTTTAGCATTTCCTGTAGGGCAATCTGCTGATAATGCATTCTCAGGTTTCATTTATCTGGAAATGTCTTAATTTTGCCCTCATTATTGAAAGGTTATTTAAAAGTACATACAATTCCTGGTTGACAGCTTATTATTATTATTTTTTTAGGATTTTGAATATATCATTCCACTACCTTCTGGCTGCCACAGTTTCTTAGGAGAAATCAGCTGTTACTATATTGAGGCTCTTTTGTACACAAGAAATTGCTTCTCTCTTGCTGATTTATTTCACCATTCTCTCTGTCCTTGGGTTTCCTCAGTTTTTTGTAATACGTGTTAATGTGAATTTCTTTGAGGTTTTTCTGCATCTTATTTCTTGAGATTCCCAAATGAGTATATTCACGTTTTCTCAGATTTGGGAAGTTTGGAGACATTATCCCTTCAAATACCTTTTCTTCCATTTAGTCTCTTCTCCTTCTGTTACTTTTGTGACCAATGTTAGTACATTTGGCTCTGTTCAATTTTCCTCAATCTTTTTTCATTTTTGCTACATGGACGATTATTTTAATTGTCTTGTCTTTAATTTTACCCATCCCTTCTTCTGCTTCTTTAAATTTGCTGGTAAACCCCTCCCATTAAGGTTTGTATTTCACTTTTTGGACTTTTCCATTCCAGAACGTCTGTATGGTTCTTTTAATTTATTTATTTATTTTAATTTTTTATTTTTTATTGCATTTTAGGTTTTGGGGTACATGTGCAGAACATGCAAGACAGTTGCATAGGTACACACGTGGCAGTGTGTTTTGCTTCCTTTCTCCCCTTCACCCACATTTGGTATTTCTCCCCAGGCTATCCCTCTCCAGCTCCCCCCCCCGCTGGCCCTCCCGTTTTCCCCCCAATAGACCCCAGTGTTTAGTACTCCCCTCCCTGTGTCCATGTGTTCTCATTTTTCATCACCCACCTATGAGTGAGAATATGCGGTGTTTCATTTTCTGTTCTTGTGTCAGTTTGCTGAGAATGATGTGCTCCAGATTCATCCATGTCCCTACAAACGACACAAACTCATCATTTCTGATTGCTGCATAATATTCCATGGTGTATATGTGCCACATTCTCCCAATCCAGTCTATCATCGATGGGCATTTGGGTTGGTTCCAGGTCTTTGCTATTGTAAACAGTGCTGCAATGAACATTCGTGTGCATGTGTGCTTATAGTAGAACGATTTATAGTCCTTTGGATATATACCCAGTAATGGGATTGCTGGGTCAAATGGAATTTCTATTTCTAAGGCCTTTAGGAATTGCCACAGTGTCTTCCACAATGGTTGAACTAATTTACACTCCCACCAACAGTGTAAAAGTGTTCCTTTTTCTCCACATCCTCTCCAGCATCTGTTGTCTCCAGATTTTTTAATGATCGCCATTCTAACTGGCGTGAGATGGTATCTCAATGTGGTTTTGGTTTGCATCCTCTGATGACCAGTGACGATGAGCATTTTTTCATATAATTTTTGGCCTCATATATGTCTTCTTTTGTAAAGTGTCTGTTCATATCCTTTGCCCATTTTTGAATGGGCTTGTTTTTTTCTGTAAATCTGTTTGAGTTCTTTGTAAATTCTGGATATCAGCCCTTTGTCAGATGGGTAGACTGCGAAAATTTTTTCCCATTCTGTTGGTTGCCGATCCACTCTAGTGACTGTTTCTTTTGCCGTGCAGAAGCTGTGGAGTTTCATTAGGTCCCATTTGTCTATTTTGGCTTTTGTTGCCAATGCTTTTGGTGTTGTGTTCATGAAGTCCTTGCCTACTCCTATATCCTGGATAGTTTTGCCTAGATTTTCTTCTAGGGTTTTTATGGTGCCAGGTCTTATGTTTAAGTCTTTAATCCATCTGGAGTTAATTTTAGTGTAAGGCGTCAGGAAGGGGTCCAGTTTCTGCTTCCTGCACGTGACTAGCCAGGTTTCCCAACACCATTTGTTAAACAGGGAATCCTTTCCCCATTGCTTGTTTTTGTCAGGTTCATCAAAGATTATATAGTTATAGATATGTTGTGTTGCCTCCAGTGCCTCTGTTCTGTTCCATTGGTCTATATCTCTGTTTTGGTACAAGTACCATGCTGTTTTGATTACTGTAGCCTTGTAGTATAGTTTGAAATCCGGTAGTGTGATGCCCCCCGCTGTGTTCTTTTTGCTTAGAATTGACTTGGCTATGCGGACTCACTTTTGGTTCCATATGAAGTTCATGGTGGTTTTTTCCAGTTCTGTGAAGAAAGTCAATGGTAGCTTGATGGGGATAGCGTTGATTCTGTAAATTCCTTTGGGCAGTATAGCCATTTTCACGATATTAATTCTTCCTAACCATGAACATGGAATGTTTCTCCATCTGTTTGTGTCCTCTCTGATTTCGTTGAGCAGTGGTTTGTAGTTCTCCTTGAAGAGGTCCCTTACGTTCCTTGTGAGTTGTATTCCAAGGTATTTTATTCTTTTTGTAGCAAGTGTGAATGGCAGTTCGTTCTTGATTTGGCTTTCTTTAAGTCTGTTATTGGTGTAGAGGAATGCTTATGATTTTTGCACATTGATTTTATATCCTGAGACTTTGCTGAAGTTGCTTATCAGTTTCAGGAGTTTTTGGGCTGAGGCAATGGGGTCTTCTAGGTATACTATCATGTCGTTTGCAAATAGAGACAGTTTGGCTTTCACCTTTCCTATTTGAATACTCTTTATTTCTTTTTCTTGCCTGATTGCTATGGCTAGAACTTCCAGTACTATATTGAATAGGAGTGGTGAAAGAGGGCATCCTTGTCTAGTGCCGGATTTCAAAGGGAATGCTTCCAGTTTTTGCCCATTCAGTATGATATTGGCTATTGGTTTGTCATAAATAGCTTTTATTGCTTTGAGATACGTTCCATCGATACCGAGTTTATTGAGGGTTTTTAGCATAAAGGGCTGTTGAATTTTGTTGAATGCCTTCTCTGCATCAATTGAGATAATCATGTGGTTTTTGTTTTTGGTTCTGTTTATGTGGTGAATTACGTTGATAGACTTGCGTATGTTGAACCAGCCTTGCATCCCCGGGATGAATCCTACTTGATCATGATGAATAAGTTTTTTGATTTGCTGTTGCAATCGGCTTGCCAATATTTTATTGAAGACTTTTGCATCTATGTTCATCATGGATATTGGCCTGAAGTTTTCTTTTCTTGTTGGGTCTCTGCCGGGTTTTGGTATCAGAATGATGTTGGTCTTGTAAAATGATTTGGGAAGGATTCCCTCTTTTTGGATTGTTTGGAATAGTTTTAGAAGGAATGGTACCAGCTCCTCTTTGTGTGTCTGGTAGAATTCGGCTGTGAACCCGTCTGGACCTGGGCTGTTTTTGTGTGCTAGGCTCTTAATTGCTGCCTCGACTTCTGACCTTGTTATTGGTCTATTCATAGTTTCAGCTTCCTCCTGGTTTAGGCTTGGGAGGACACAGGAGTCCAGGAATTTATCCATTTCTTCCAGGTTTACTAGTTTATGTTCATAGAGTTGTTTGTAATATTCTCTGATGATGGTTTGAATTTCTGTGGAATCTGTGATGATTTCCCCTTTATCATTTTTTATTGCATCTATTTGGTTGTTCTCTCTTTTATTTTTAATCAATCTGGCTAGTGGTCTGTCTATTTTGTTGATCTTTTCAAAAAACCAGCTCTTGGATTTATTAATTTTTTGAAGGATTTTTCGTGTCTCAATCTCCTTCAGCTCAGCTCTGATCTTAGTCATTTCTTGTCTTCTGCTGGGTTTTGAGTTTTTTGATCTTGCTCCTCTAGCTCTTTCAGTTTTGACGATAGGGTGTCAATTTTGGATTTCTCCATTCTCCTCATATGGGCACTTATTGCTATATACTTTCCTCTAGAGACTGCTTTAAATGTGTCCCAGAGGTTCTGGCACGTTGTGTCTTCGTTCTCATTGGTTTCGAAGAACTTCTTTATTTCTGACTTCGTTTCATTGTTTACCCAGTCAACATTCAAGAGCCAGTTGTTCAGTTTCCATGAAGCTGTGCGGTTCTGGGTTGGTTTCTGTATTCTGAGTTCTAACTTGATTGCACTATGGTCTGAGAGACTGTTTGTTATGATTTCAGTTGTTTTGCATTTGTTGAGCAGTGCTTTACTTCCAATTATGTGGTCAATTTTAGAGTAGGTGTGATGTGGTGCTGAGAAGAATGTGTATTCTGTGGATTTGGGGTGGAGAGTTCTGTAAATGTCTATCAGGTTTGCTTGCTCCAGGTCTGAGTTCAAGCCCTGGATATCCTTGTTGATATTTTGTCTGGTAGATCTGTCTAGTATTGACAGTGGAGTGTTAAAGTCTCCCACTATTATTGTGTGGGAGTCTAAGTCTCTTTGTAAGTCATTAAGAACTTGCCTTATGTATCTGGGTGCTCCTGCATTGGGTCCATATATGTTCAGGATCGTTAGCTCTTCTTGTTGTATCGATCCTTTTACCATTATGTAATGTCCTTCTTTGTCTCTTTTGATCTTTGTTGCTTTAAAGTCTATTTCATCAGAGATGAGAATTGCAACTCCTGCTTTGTTTTGCTCTCCATTTTCTTGGTAAATCTTCCTCCATTTCTTTATTTTGAGCCTTTGTGTATCCTTGCATGTGAGATGGGTTTCCTGGATACAGCAAGCACACTGATGGGTTTTGGATTTTTATCCAATTTGCCAGTCTGTGTCTTTTGATTGGTGCATTTAGTCCATTTACATTTAGGGTTAATATTGTTATGTGTGAATTTGATACTGCCATTTTGATGCTAAGTGGCTGTTTTGCCTGTTAGTTGTTGGAGATTCTTCATTATGTTGATGCTCTTTAGCATTCAGTGTGATTTTGGAATGGCTGGTACTGGTTGTTCCTTTCTATGTGTAGTGCCTCTTTTAGGAGCTCTTGTAAATCAGGCCTGGTGGTGACAATATCTCTGAGTATGTGCTTGGTTGCAAAGGATTTTATTTTTCCTTCACTTCTGAAGCTCAGTTTGGCTGGATATGAAATTCTGGGTTGAAAGTTCTTTTCTTTAAGAATGTTGAATATTGGCCCCCACTCTCTTCTGGCTTGTAGTGTTTCTGCCGAGAGATCTGCTGTGAGTCTGATGGGCTTCCCTTTGTGGGTGACCCGATCTTTCTCTCTGGCTGCCCTTAGTATTTTTTCCTTTATTTCACCCTTGTTGAATCTGACGATTATGTGCCTTGGGGTTGCTCTTCTTGCAGAATATCTTTGTGGTGTTCTCTCTATTTTCTGCATTTGAGTGTTGGCCTGTCTTGCTAGGTGGGGGAAATTTTCCTGGATATTGTCCTGAAGAGTATTTTCCAGCTTGGTGTCATTCTCTTTGTCACATTATGATACACCTATCAAACGTAGGTTAGGTCTTTTCACATAGTCCCACATTTCTTGGAGACTTTGTTCATTCCTTTTTGCACTTTTTTCTCTAATCTTGGTTTCTCGTTTTATTTCATTGAGTTGGTCTTCGACTTCAGATATTCTTTCTTCTGCTTGGTCAATTCGGCTATTGAAACTTGTGCAGGCTTTGTGAAGTTTTTTTATTGTGTTTTTCAGCTTCTTTAATTCATTCATATTCCTCTCTAAGTTATCCATTCTTGTTATCATTTCCTCAAATCTTTTTTTCATATCTTTTTTCAAGGTTCTTAGTTTCTTTGCATTGATTTAATACATGTTCTTTTAGCTCACAGAAGTTTCTCATTATCCACCTTCTGAAGTCTAATTCCGTCATTTCGTCACAGTCATTCTCCGTCCAGCTTTGTTCCCTTGCTGGTGAGGAGTTTTGGTCCTTTCTAGGAGGCGAGATGTTCTGGTTTTGGGTGTTTTCCTTCTTTTTTCGCTGGTTTCTTCCCATCTTTGTGGATATATCCGCTTGTCGTCTGTGTAATTGCTGACTTTTCGATTGGGTCTCTGAGTGGACACCCAGATTGTTGATGATGAAGTATTTCTGTTACTTGGTTTTCCTTCTACCAGTCTAGCCCCTTCGCTGTATGACTGCTGAGGTCCACTCCAGGCCCTGCTTGTCTGGGGTGCACCTCTAGCAGCTGTGGCACAGTGAGGGATGCTACCAGTTTCTTTTTATGCTATCTCTGTCCCAGGATGATGCCTGCCAAATATCAGTCTTTTGGATATAGAGGGGTCAGGAAGCTGCTTGAGGGACAGCCTGTACTTTATAGGAGCTCCGTTGCTGAGCTGTGAGCTCTGTTGTTCATTCAGGGCTGTTAGGCTGCTATGTTTGATTCTGCTGCAACAGAGCTCATTAAAAAACCCCTTTTTTTCTCAAATGCTCTGGTTTGGGGGGTTCGGGCTTGATTTTTGGATGTCCGTTGAGGTGTCCTGCCCAGCTAGGAGGTAGACTAGCCACTGTTTGCCTTCCGAGGCTCCGCCCTGCTGTTGTGTGATTCGCCCTGTTGCTGCAGGCTCTGCTGTTCTGCTGTGGTCTCCGCCACGCCCTGCGGTGGAGTCTCTCTGTTGTAGTGGGTTGCCTCGGCAATGGCAGGCTGCGTCAGCAGTGGGCGTGTATCTCTGTTGGGATGGGTTGCCTCGGTAATGTTGGACGCCACTCCCCCACAGAGCGTCTCGGACAATCTGCACGGGGAGTGTTTGAAATCGCGGTTTTGTTCGTCCCACTGGGCTACCCCAGACGCTCTGTCCCTGCAATCCCCTGGACTGGCCCACTGTCCAAGTCTCATTCAGTCTCAAGTCCAGCCCCCTCAAGTCTCAGGTTGCCGGTTCAACAGGGCACCCGAACAAGCGTGCCCTGTGGGGAGCGCTCGGTAGGGCCGGCCACCGCCACCCCAGCTGCTGGCTTTGCCAGGCAGAAGTGCTGCCTGGCATCCCGCGTCTCCTTTATACTTGGGAATTTCCCCGTTCTGTGGGCAACAAAGATCAGTCTGGAAATGCAGCTCCGACTCACCTCTCCACGGATTCAACGAGAGCTCCAATCCTGGGTTGTTCTCACCGCGCCATCTTGAGTCCTCCCCCCCACTTTATTTATACATTTACCTACTGAGGGACGTTTTGGTTCCTTCCAAGTTTTTGTTACTTTTTTGCCACTTCTTTCTTTTTACTATGTGCTCATTGTGTTCATACAACATTTTCCTGTTCAAACCCAGGTACAATATGAGTGTGAACCCCAATGTCAACTACGGACTTGAAATGATTCATATGGTTCTTTGTCTATGATTTCCTTAAGCTCATTAACATATTTAAGCTAAATCTTGATTTAACACCTTTGACTAGTAATTCCAATCTGTAGACTTTCCTGGAAATTGTTTCCATCATAGTCTGTATTTCCTGTAAATGTGGCAAAGCTGCTGCTGCTTTGTATGCTTTGTAATGTTTTTGAGACCTGGACGTTTTCAGGGGTTATATTGTGGTGACTGGAAATCTAACCTCACCACTCCTTAGGGATTGCTGAACCTTGCCTGTTAAGGGCAGAAGCCATCTGTTTGTGACTTTTCCAAAGTTTTAGTTTTAAGCTTTCTTCTTTTCCCAACTTTAATTTTTTTGCACAGCATATATTCCTTGTTGCATGTAGTCACTGATGTTTCTGTTCTTTATCTCTGCAGTCAACCAGTGACCTGAAAAGGACTTCCTTAAGTGCTTGGCTCCCAGGCCAGAGAAGGATACTGTCTCTTTAAATCCCCTGGAAGCCACTTGAGCCCTTGGGGGTTGAAACAATGTCCTCATGCTGACTCCTCAGTGGTCACAGGAAGCCATCAGCAATCAGAACCCACAGCCCCAGGATTTGGAGGACAAGGGTCCTTCTTACTCATCCTGGCTCCAGCCAGTGGCACTGCTGTGGAATAGTAGCCACTGCCATGTCATAGGCTGAAATTCCTAAAATTTACCATCAAGCTCTCCTCTTGACAACTCCAGAGCTCACAAATAGTGACTTCTTGCAGTGGCTGCTGGCTCCATAGCTGTTGAGCAGGAGGCACAGATTCCCAGAGCCTGCTACTCCACTGCTTTCCTCCATGTCACTCCTCACATCCCAGGATTGCTTTCGAGGTGTTCTGACTTCACAACTGACAGTTTTATGGGTAACCTGCTTGTTATCAGGAAGGTTTTGAAATCAGCTCAGAATCGCTAGTGCTCCTACATTGCATGATAATGTATCCTAGTTTGTGTGACCATACTGCACTGATGCTTGATTGGCTCTTCCAATCTGGAGCCAGTGTCCCTCAAATCATTAGTCAGCCTTTGGAGCTCCTGAAATGATTCCATAATTGTATATCTTGTCTCCTATTTTCCAGATAATTTATTTGATTACATCTTCCAGCCCTTCTACTAAATGTTTTTATTCTGGCTATAAATTATAATTCTAACAATTCTCATTTGTCCTATGAATGTCCTTTACAAATAGTCCACCGTTTTGTTCCATAGATACACAGTCCTCTCATATTTCTGGGGATCTCAGCTGCTGCTGCTGCTGCTGCTATTGTAAAATGTTCTTCGGTTTCCTGCATGTCTTCCTAGGCTCCAGGTGTTTGTCTTCTGTTTGGTTTGAGTTTACTTTCGTGCTAGAGGCGGTGCTCCCATATCAGGTGACCTTTGGCTGTTAGTTCAGAAGTCAGAAAGGTACTCACCGCTGCCTGGAGCCCATAAAATGGGCTGTTTGATGTAGAAGCTTTGCTCCAGTGGGATCAGGCAGGGACTTCGATATTTTCCTGAGAGAATCTCCCACCGTCAGTGCCTCTGGCTCTTTTCCTTTGGGTCTGTTTTCCCAGAGCAGAGACTTCTGATTTCCTGCCAGTTGCAGGGTAGGGAAGGAGGCATCTTTAAAAACCTGGTTGCTGCACTCTTTAGATAGAAACTGGGGTGGATAAAGAGAGGAGAGACTGAGTGTCCAGGAAGAAGATTCTCACGATTTCCCCGTTGCCAGGAAAGACCATGTTTCTACCCTCAGCTGTGTCCAAGAAGACCCCAGTCATGCCTGGGTAGGTGAGGGGCTGGCCTCAGCCTTGGAATGGGAATGTGCTGGGGTCACACCCTCTTTATGTAATGTAAGTTTCCAGCCAATCCTCTTTCAGAGCTTCCCACCTCCCACCCAGCCCCTGCTGTCAGAGAGACTTGGTGCCTCCAATTCTGGAGACTGCCTTGAGTTCTGTGACTCAGAGAAACTTCCTTCCCCTGTAGGCATCGATGATAAAATCCTCAAAGGCAGTCAGGCACTCCAGTCCTTCCAACTCCCAGAATGCTAGAGACATGCGTTCCTTGCTGTAGAAACCTCTGCCATTCCCTTGATCTCTGAAGACAATTGCACTTGACTGTCAACTTAGCATGGTTTTGGGAGGGAAGGAAGATAAACCCCTGTGTTTAAGCTGCCGTGTTAAGTGGGGGGCCCCTGATCTTTTTTCTTTTTCTTTTTTAGAGTGGATCTCACTCTGTTATCCAGGCTGGAATGCAGTGATGTGATCATGGCTCATCTCAGCCTTGAACTCCCAGGTTCAAGTCATATCCCTGTCTCAGCCTCCTGAATAGCTGGGACTGCAGCACCTAGCTAATTTTTTAATCTTTTTGTAGAGACAGGGGCTCACTATGTTTCTCAGGCTGGTTTTGAACTCCTGGCCTCAAGGAATCTTCCCACCTCAACCTTCCAAAGTGCTGGGATTACAGGCATGGGCCATGGTGCCCAGCCACCTCTGGTCTTCCCTCAGCTTGCTTTCATTAAAGAATAAACACATGCTTTGCAAAATGCTTTTAAACATTTTTAAGGAGAAGTTATTGGTGAAAGCAAAGGTCATGAAATCAGAAAAACAGAATTAATGCATGGACATAGTGGAAGACTTACAGTAACACAAAACCAGACACACAGAGAACACCCACATGGATGAGTGTCAGGCCCCATGTGGAGAGACAAAACCAGACATGGAAGTTCCAGAAGGGGCAATATTAACCTATGGGGGTTACAACAGAACAGTAGCCACCCCTAGGAGTAAGCACCAGGTGGGAGGAAACCCCAGGGAGTCTTCAGGGGAGCAGGAAACGTTCTGCATCTCATTGTGGGCTTTAATGACACAGATGCATACATACATTAAATTCCACCAAGCTGTATTCTTCAGCTTTTTGTGCACCTTACACACATCGTTGTGGCTGTTTTATACTTCAGTAAAAAAAAAAAAAAAGAAAGAAAGAAAGAAAAGAAGAGAAAATCAGAAGGAAATTGACTTGTCTTGTTTCTTGCTGTGTGCTAGACCCTGACTTGGTCTGCTCTTAAAAATTCATTCATTTCATGAGCACCTACTATGCCTAAGTACTTTCTAGGTTCTGAGGACTCAACAATGAACAAAAAAAAAATTAGGCACAGTCCCTGCCAGATGGCACTCACAGTTAGTTTTGGAGCCAGTGTCAAATAACCACATGCATGGAAGTTTCCTTGACCACAATGACGAGTGAAGGGCAGTGCGAGTGTGTAGAAGGACTGTGTCCTAGTCTAGGGGGTGAGTCAGAAATGCTTCCCTGAGAGATCAGGTTTAGACAGAGGTCTCAGGCTGAGGAGGAATAAGCAGGTGAGGGGGAGTGCTGGGGAGAAGGGCACATCACACAAGGGAACAACGTGTGCAAAGACTGAGCCAGGGAGAGGCATGGCATGTTAAGGAGGGCAGGGAACGAGGCCCAGCAGGGCACTGCTAATGTGAGAGAGCAGGGGGCCTGAAAACAACTTGTGCAGATGAGGAAACTGAGGCTGGAGAGTGGAGGTGGCTGCCCCAGGCCCCCAGTAAGTTCAGTGGTGGTTGGAAGCCAGCTTTGCCTGCCTTCTCTGCTCCTGAGACAGAAAGGATGTCTGTGGGATTGTGAGCGGGAGAGGTTGTCTGGGTTTTCATCAGGAGCAAGAGGCCAGGCTGTGGCCGCCTACCAGCTGTGCTCACACTGTTGGTCTCTCAGCTCCACAGGACCTGTGGACAGGGCTGGCTATGGGATCCTGCCCTGAAGAGCAGTACTGGGATCCCCTGCTGAGCACCTGCATTTCCTGCAAAGCCATTTTCAACTGTCAGAGCCAGCACACCTGTGCAGCCTTCTGCAGTGACTTCTGGGGCCTGAGCCCAGGAGACAGTGGGCTCACCCCCGTCCTTTCCCTGCAGAGCACCCTCTGGCCCCACAGTCAGGCGGCTGAGGAATGGGTGATAGGAGAAGGTGTACAGTGTGGCATCTCTTACCTCTCTACCTTTCTGCTCTGGTCACACAACCTCCTGAGGTTCACACAATCACCCAAGGTTGGGAGTTCCAGATCAGCCTGACCAACATGGAGAAACCCTGTCTCTACTAAAAATACAAAATTAGCCAAGTGCAGTGGCACAAACCTCTAGTCCCAGCTACTCGGGAGGCTGAGGTAGGAGAATCGCTTGAACCGGGGAGGTGGAGGTTGCGGTGAGCCGAGATAGCACCACTGCACTCCAGCTTGTGCAACAAGAGTGAAACTCTGTCTCAAAAAAAATTATATGAGATCTTGGCTGTGCTTTAAAATATACAAGCCCCCCCAAAAATGTTTAGAAAAGTATAAGGCAGAATTTAAACAATTTGTGAAGCTGATGATTGGTGCAGAGGGCATCATTGTGCTGTCCTCTTTACGTACATGTGTGATAAGTTCTGTAATAAAAATTTCAAAAGAAAGAAACAACAGACAGTGAGAAGGGAGGGCCTAGTTCTACTGGATGGTCAGAGGAGACCCCTGACATTTGGGCTGAGATCTGAAGATTAGATAGGAGGGAGCCGAGCGAAGATTATAGAGGGAATGCATTCCAAGCAGTGAGAATAGCATGTGCAAAGCACCTGAGGCAGGAAAGAATGTGGCATGTTTGAGACATTGAAAACTGGTGAGTGCCTGACACATAGTAAGTCCTTCATGAATACTTGTTGACAGGAACTCAGAGAGGCTGAGCAACTTACCCAAGATCACACAGTGGAAAAGTGGAGATGTCACAGTGGCATCCCGGTTTGAACCCAGGACTCTGACTCTTAAATCATGGCCTGAACCACCATCCATTAATAAATTAGAACATTCATTGGTTCATTTCACAAACAGATGGCGTGCTCCAGCCCAACAGAAACAGGAATCTGGCATGGCCCTTCAGGGACAGTGTCACCTAATGGGAGAAATGACTATGTGTCATGGTAGAAGGACACAGTTGGGAGAGGCCACCTTCAGCTGATGGGCAGGGGAGCAGGGAGGAAGCATCATCAGAGGCAGATTGTTAAGAGGCCACAGAATGCAGAAATCAGATGTGGGGAGGGTGCCTAGAAGAAAGGGCAGCATGAGCGGAGGTGCAGAGGTGGGAAATGCAGTGCGGAGGACCGAGTCCTGGGTGGGGGCTGGGCAGGGTATGAGGTCAGGCAGGAGGGGCCTGGTCTGGAGCACTCAGGCACCACCTGCAAAAGTGCCACCTCCAACAGGGGAGGAGGTCACAGAAAGCCCCAAGGACACCACTGGTGGGCCAACCCTGTGTGACACAGAGTGGAGGTGTCAGTTTCTGTGCTGTTCAGTGGAGCCCTGGGGATAGGGGAGGGCCAGAGCAGGGGAGATCACTGGCCCCATGTGGGCCATCTGAGTTTTCCCTAAGTCTCCAATTCCATGATCTTTTAGGTCCTTCCTTTACTCTGTCAAAGGCACAAGGAGGGGTGTGTATTGGCTTTGCGAAGAGGCTCAAATGAATATTCTACTCAAGCCTTCCATTAAGTGAGCATTTAGTATGTGCCAGGCACTACAACTCTGCCAACAACCCTAAGAAGAAGTCAGTGCAGTTATTTTCCCTATACTGGACATGAGGAAACAGAGTCATGGAAAGGCTAAGACCACGCTGTCTGCAAGTGGTACAGCTGGAATGGCTCCAATGGAAATATGGTTCTGAAATTTGGGTTCTTATCCACCATCCTGCACTACCTCTGAAATGTGTCCTTCACATATCTGTGTGAGCCACGTTTTCACATAAACACCTTATTCTAAAGACAAAGAAAACTTGCCTTTTTCATGTAAAAACTTTCATGTAGAAATATTCTGAGGCTAGGCTGGGCACAGTAGTCACACCTGTAATCCCAGCACTTCAGGTGGCCACGGCAGATGGATCACCTGAGGTCAGAAGTTTGTGACCACCCTGGCCAACATGACAAAACCCCACCTCTACTAAAAATACAAAAATTAGCTGCATCTCATGGTGGGCACCTGTAATCCCAGCTATTCAGGAGGCTGAGGCAGGGGAATTGCTTGAACCTGGGAGGCAGAGGTTGCAGTGAGCCGAGATCACACCATTGCACTCCAGCCTGGGTGACAAGAGTGAAACTCCCTTTCAAAAAAAATATTTAAAAAGAAATATTCTGAGCCTTTAGATAATTGATTGTTCCAAACAGATTTCTTTACACTTTCAAAGTTGGGTCCACTGTGCTCTCTTAAGGCAGGTGTGATTGGGCTTTAGTTTCCTTGGCTTCTGTTCCTTGGCACTGACACCTGTGTAAGCTGCTCTAATTCTTATTTAGTCTTCAGAGAGAAGAAATATTATTCATATGAACTTTTCTACTTTCCTTCCAGCTCCCTCCTCCAACTTGCCAAAGAGGATTCTGGTTTTTCCTTTTCATTCCTTATGCTAGTTTGAAATATATTTCTCCCTGATAAGGCTTGAAAAATGCAAGTAACGGTCTTATGTAACAATGTAATCTAGACCTCAAATTTAAATAATAACTGAAATTCTTCGTATGTTTGGAAACTAAGAAATGCACTTGTAAATAATCCATAGGTCAAGGAAGAAATAAAAATGAAAAATAAGTACATTTTGAACGAGATAGAGGAAAAATACCACACATCAAAATGCAATGCAGCTAAAATAGTACTTAGAGGACAATGCATAGTCTTCAATTTGTATATTGTAAAAGTACCTGGCTTACTCTTGGATTGCTTTCTGGAATTTTACCATGATTTTTTTTAACTTTGATGTTCTTTGTAGCCAAACCTAGAGCTCCTGCTCATCTGTGTTACCCAGGAGTATCACACATTTCTGTCTCCCAGGGTTACTCAGCTGCCGCAAGGAACAAGGCAGGTTCTATGACCATCTCCTGAGGCGCTGTGTCAGCTGTGCTTCCATCTGCGGACAGCACCCTAAGCAATGTGCATTCTTCTGTGAGAACAAGCTCAGGAGCCCAGTGAACCTCCCACCAGAGCTCAGGAGACAGCGTAATGGAGAAGTTGAAAACAATTCAGACCAAGGATCAGAGCACAGAGGCTCAGAAGCAAGTCCAGGTAAGCTATCTGAGGCAAACCTGCATAGAGAAACACAGGGTCAGAAAGAATGGCAAGCCTGATGCCAGGCCTAGAACAGAGAGTCCACAAGGCATGAAGCCCAGAGTCCAAGCAAATGGCCAGAAGCCAGGGATGTCATCCTAGGATAAAAAAAACAAATGTAGGCAATGTTTCCAGAAGTCTGTGGGCAAGAAGAAAGCAGGAGAAAGGACCTGACATGTGAGGAAGAGCCTTGTACTGGAGGATGCTGAGGCTGTGTGAGTTCTCAAAGCACAGGCACAGGTAAGCAGCAGACCCACCTGTGTGAGCACCTGAGTAATAGCCACTGCCTGCCCTCTGCCCATGCTGCAGGCTCCATTTATTTCTATTCTTATTTTGTTTATAATTTCAACTTTTATTTTAGATCTGGGAGTGCACGTGTAGGCTTGTTACATGGGTATGTTGCTTGATGAAGTCTGGGGTACAAATGGTCTTGTCACCCAGGTAGTGGACATAGTACCCGATAGTTTTTCGGCCCTTGTCCCCCTCTTCCTTCCCCCTCTAGTAGGCCATGGTGTCTGTTGTCCCTATCTTGATGTCCATCTGCATGCAATGCTTAGCATTCCACTTATAAGTGAGAAAAGTGAGAACGTTTGGTATTTTCTGTTCACTTTGGATAATGGCCTCCAGCTGCATCCATGTTGCTGCAAAGAACATGATTTTTTCTTTGTATGGCTATATAGTATTCCATGGTGTATATGTACCACATTTTCTTTATCCATTCCACCATTGATGGGCACCTAGGTTGATTCCATGTCTTTGCTATTGTGATTAGTGCTGTGATCAACATGCGTGTGTGTTTTTTTTGTTTTTTTCCCCTTGGGATACATACCCAGTAATGGGATTGCTGTGCTGAATGGTAACTCTGTTTTAAATTCTCTGGGGAATCTCCAAACTGCTTTCTACAGTGGATGAACTAATTTACATTCAACCAACAGTGTATAAGCCTTCTCTTTTCTCTGTAGCCTCACCAGCAATAGCCATTCTTACTGGTATGAAATGGCCCCTCAGTGTGGTTTTGATTTGCGTTTCTCTGATGATCAGTGATGTTGAGCATTTTCTCACGTTTGTTGGCTGCTTGCATGTCTTATTTTGAAAAGTGTCTGTTCATGTCTTCTACCCACTTTTTAATATGGTTATTTGGTTTTTGCCTTTTGAATTAACTTCCTCATATATTAAGGATATTAGACCTTCACTGGGTACGTATTTTCTCTCATTCTGTAGGTTGCCTGTTTACACCATTGATAGTTTGTGTTGTGGTGCAGAAGCTCTTTAGTTTAATTAGGTCCCACTTGTCAATTGTTGTTTTTGTTGCAGTTGCCCTTGAGGACTTAGTCATAAATTCTTTCCCAGGATCAATATCCAGAATGGCGTTTTCTAGGATTTCTCGAGGACTCCCATAGTTTAGGGTCTTCATTTAAATCTTGAATCCATCTTGCATGTATGTTCCTCAGGGATGTCATCCTGTAGTTTTCTTTTTTGTTGTGTCTTTGCCAGGTTTTGGTACCAGAGTGAAGCTGGCTTTGCAGAATGAGTTAAAGAGGAGTCCCTACTCCTTGATTTATTGGAATAGTTTCAGTAGAATTGGTACCAGCTCTTCTTTGTGCATCTGGTGGACTCTGGCTGTGAATCCATCAGATTTCATTTAGAGGCAAGGGAGGGGAGGCTTCCTAAGAATGAGAAGGCAAAGGTATTACTAAAAAAGTTTATGTGGTTCATTAGACATTGCCAGAGGAAAAACATATTGTAAAAAGAAAAGACCTGGCACAGTGGCTCACACCTGTAATCCCAGCACTTCAGGAGGCCGAGGTGGGCCAATCACTTGAGGTCAGGAATCCAAGATCAGCCTGATCAACAAGGGAAGACCCCACCTGTACCAAAAATACAAAAGTTAGCCAGACATGATGGTGCGCACCTGTAGTTCCAGCTACTTGGGAGGCTAAGGCAGGAAAATTGTTTGAACTTAAGAGGTGGAGGTTGCAGTGAGCCGAGATCATGCCACTGTACTCCAGCCTGAGGACAGAGTAAGACTGTCTCAAAAAAATAAAAATTAAAAAGAATAAAACATAAATAAAGAAAATGAAAAAACTTATGGCTGGAGATGGCCACTTCAGACATGGGAAGAAGTTTCCTGTTGAGCTGGGCATCTGCTAAGTGTCAGGCATTGGAGAGGGTCTAATTAATCCTCCCAGCAAACACCTCTTGGTGCACCTGCCCTGCTCTGTGCCATCGGAAAGGATGGGAGGGGATGCCGTGTGGATGCATAAACACTAGTGATGGCATTTGCCCTGCTCTCAGCCAGTGCAGGAGAGACAGCAGACCTGCTCTTCTCAGGGGCTGATGGGTTCCTTTCCTTTGTAGCGACTTTCCTGTGATAATGTTGTTTCCATAAGGCCAGGCCCCAGGGCCCAGGTCCCAAGGACTGAGCCTATGTGCCTGATGATGAGGTTGCCCAGCATCCCACTGTCCCTGCTTAGCCTGGCATCTCCTGCTCCACAGCCAGTTAGCTGCTGCTGTGTAACAAGCCACCCCCAAATGTGGGGGGGTGTGCTTCCTCCTGAGTCGGGGGCTTGGCTGGGCTCAGCTGTACTCAGCTGGCTCTGCTCCATGTGCCTCTCATCCTCCTGGGACCAGTGGGCTGGCCAGGTGTGTCCGTCTCATGACGATACAAGAGTGCAGCAGACAGGAGCACACAGCCTCTCCCACCCAGGCTGGGAACTTGGATTTCATCAGCTCTGCTGCATCTCTTTTCAGTCACAGTGCCAGAGGATCCAGGGGAGGGGAAGCAGATGCCACCTCTTGGTGGCTGGAGCAAGCATGGGGAAGGGGGGAAATCATAGATATGGTGAATTCCAAGGCTGTTTTTACTCTAACACAGCCTCTCCTGAGTGAAAGCACAGATTCACATGGAGGGGGTGTGGATACAGAGGAGCTGACAAGCTCAGCCACAGAGGTGAGTGGCCATGCCTGCCACCCTGCTGTCTGGCCATCCTCATGCTTTCCCTGCATCCAGTGAGGCATTTGAAACTTCCCACCAAACTGGAACCTTGCCCACCTCCGATACAATAGATGCTCCTTTGCGTCGTTTTTACCCACCTCCCAGATGGAGAGGCAGTCTCAAATTTGGAGTGACTTGCTGAGAATCACACGGCCAGTGCGTGGCTGAGCTGGGATTTGAGCACAGTCTGGGGGTTCCAAAGTTTGCCCCCTCTGCAACAGCAAAATGACCCAGAGTAGTGTCCACAGGACTATTGCTCCTTGAGGGGTGAACTATCACCCATGGGACGAGGTGTGACCACCAGCCAAGCCCCCTTCCCAGAGGGCACTGGGCAGAACCTCGGAGCCTCATCTTGGCTCCAGGGATGGAGCCCAGGCTGTGAGCATTGGAGGCCATGTGAGGACGTGTTGGTGCCACTGGGGTGGGCATTACCACGCCTCACCCCACCTCAGCTGCCACACTTCTGCCATGGTGCAGCTTTCTGTGGCTCCCTGACTGTCACTGTGCACTGCCCTGCCCTGCATCTCTCCAGGGGCCCAGGGCTAAGGTCTGTTTTGCTCTGTCCTCTGATGCCTGCATGGGCTGGTGAGGCAGGAGGGGAGCTTGCTGTAGACTGCAAACAGGAAGTACAGAGCTACACGGCCAGGGGAGGGACCCAGAGGTGGACCTATTTGAGGACAGGGAGCAGAGGACACCATGTAACCAAGTTGTCCAGCTGCATACAGTGGAAGGGCTGACCTGTCCTCTGCCTGCTTCGTGGGCTCCCTGAATTCTGCTGCCCCATCTCCAGCCCAGCCAGACCCCACCTCACCCCACCTCCAGGTTTCTTTTGCATCCCATTCAGAACTGTCACTCCTTAGTGGGACCCAGGACTGTGGCAGGCTTGCTGTATGTGGGGAGAGGAGTGAATGAGGCAGGTCTTGACTCAGACCCATGGAGCTCACTGTCCTGTGAAAGGTCAGGCAGTGGACAGGCCAGGCAGATGACACATTCCTCTTACTGCACAGGGGCCATGTAACCAAGCCTCAGGGGAGACAGAGACAAGGAGGGCTTCACCGAGGAGGAGCTTTAGTGCAGGCTGGGGCAGAGGTGTGGAGTGTGTAGCCAGACCCCTAGTTATGTCCCTCAAAAGCTGTGTGGTCTGGAGCGAGCTACTGACCCTCTCTGAGCCTTGCTTCTGTGAGGCTGTTGTTCGCCTTCATAGAGTCACCATGCAGATGATTTGGGAGGATACATTTTGGGGGAGTAGGTGCTCTCCATGTTGAAGCCACACAGTGGGAACAGGGGTCCTGGCAGAGGCAGCAGCATGTACAGGTGCTGCTAGGGGCAGGGAAGGCCATGAGGGGCTCTGTGTTGGAGGCTGGGCTAAACCCCTTCTCAGGGGCTCCCAGCCTGCGGGAGTGTGGTGGTCACTGCACAGAAGGAGGAGGGACCCCATCCCAGATCTGCTTTGAAGGTGGAAGCCGATGGCTCCTCATGCTCACCAAGAGGAAAGGGCAAGCCCTGCTGCTCCACGTGGGGCTTTGTGGGGGGAGCAGCACAGGCTCCCAAGCTGGACTGAAAACAGCTTGAGATGAAAGCAGCAGAGGAGACTGGCATGGGTTCTGTTTCGACGACTCCAGGCTGACGTGAGGAGCTCCCTGTCTGGGCCCTGGGGCAGGTACAGGGAGTGTCTGTCTCTCCCAGAGGGGAGCAGGTGGCCCAGGGATCCTGCCCCAGTGGGTGGAGTGCTCATTGGTCTGGGCAGAGGAGGAGGAGGAGCACCAAGGGCAGGACAATGTCCCCCATGTGGGGGCTGCAGAGGATTGAGTTGGGAAGAGCAAGCATTCAGGGGCAGCTGGAAATGGCAACAGGAGGGACCAGATAGCAGGTGACAGCAGGCCCCATGTGCCAGGCTGGGAGGCCAATGTCCTGCTGGGGGCAGGGGCAGCCACGGGAGGAGGGGTCAGAGCATGGCTGTGGGGAGAGTGCCCTGCTGTCCCTGAAGGGTGCTGATGGCAGCAGGGGCCCTGTGAGAGGCTATTTCTGGCAATAAAGGGAACCAGAGATGACAAGGACCTGGGAGGGGGACAGAGGGACAGCGCATTGGCATGAGATTGGAACTGGAGGGAGTGGCGATGGCCATGGAGCTGCTCAGCCTCTGTGTGTGGCAGACACTAGGGGTGCCCATGACCTCTTCTGGGAATAAGGGTCTGGAATGCATCAAAGCGCATGAGGTTAGAAAAACCACTGATGCTGAGATCTGAATATTGAACGTTCTTCAACATCAGAATTAACCTAGGTGCATCTGGGCTACTCATGCCTTGCTGTCCCCACCTATAATGATCATAACGGCTCTGATGTCACAGGGCTCTTGTGGAGCCTCAGTGACTTGGGGTTTGCCAAGTGTGCAGAGCCCTGCCCAGGACTGAAGACCTGGCTGGGTGGGTGCTGTCCTTGGATAGGCTGTATTTGCTTCCCGGGGCTGCTGTGACAGTGTGCACATGCTGGATGCTTAAAACAACACAAACTGGCTGGGCGCAGTGGCTCACATCTGTAATCCTAGCACTCTGAGGAGCCAAGGTGTACAAATCACGAGGTCAGGAGTTCAAGACCAGCCTGGCCAATATGGTGAAACCCTGTCTCTACTAAAAATACAAAAACTAGCTGGGCATGGTAGCATGCACCTGTAGTCCAAGCTACTTGGGAGCCTGAAGCAGGAGAATCACTTGAACCTGGGAAGCAAAAGTTGCAGTGAGCCAAGATCATGCCACTACACTCCAGCCAGACAGAGTAAGACTCTGTATAAACAAACAAACAAACAAACAAACAAACAAACAAACAGACAGACAAACAAAACTGATCCTCTGTCTTTGGTTTGGAGGCCAGAAGTCAGATCCAAGCATCAGCAGGACCCTGCTCTCTCTGAAAACTCCAGGGGAGGATTCTTCCCAGCCTCCTCCAGCTCCTGGCAGCTGCCCCAGGCCTCCTGGGCTCCCATCTCTGCCTCTGTCTTCATGTGGCTTCTCTCCCGTGCCTTGTCTCCTACCTTCTCTTCTTGTAGAAGGACACTTGCCACTAGATCTGGAGCCCACCTTAATCCAGGATGATCTCATTTCCAGATCCTTATCTTCATGTCGTGACTTTGCCTGGCTCTGTGGGGAGGTGGGGCTCAGCTGGGCGGGTCTTCTGGTGCTCTTGCTTGGGGTGTCTCCTGCAGTTGGTGCTGGGATAGAGCCATTGGAGGCTCAGCTCTGATGCTGGGATGTTTGGGCCTTGCTTCTCCTCCAGTTGATCTCAGGGCCTGCCCCTCTCCATGGGGCCTCTCCAGCTGGACTTCTCCAGTGATGGCTCAAGTGAGCAAACTCTGAGGCCGTCAGGCCTTCTTGAGGCAGATGCCCAGAGTGACATAGCCTCGCCCCCGTGGCACTCTCCTGGATAGAATGAGGCCCAGCCCAGATAGTCCACAAGGGCATGGCATCAGGTGACTGTGCTCTGGGCATGGTCTCTGAATACTCAGATTTCAGAATCTCATGCTGAAACATTGAAATATGCATGAATGTTTGGTCTTCCTCCTTGAATCAATGCTGTTCATTTCCACCTAGTAACATCTTATAGCTAGGCATTCTGTCTGTGGTCTGAGGGCTGCCAGTGTCTCCCCTGCTGATGCCTCCAGGGCACTGTTTGCATTGATTTGGAATGTGTGGCACCAAGTGTGCAGGTCCTGGGGACTTTGCTTTCCTCCTTTAGGCCTCTCTGAGCTCTGGACACCAGTCATGCAGGCCAGCCACAGGCTGCTGGAATGACACTAGATCACCCTGAGTTCCCTTCCCCCGCTGTAAATGTCAGAGTGACACTTATGGTCCCTAAGAATCCTGGCAGCTTTGTCACCTTATGAGATTCCTGAATCTGAGTGTGTGAGGAAGAGGAACAGTGCCAGCCCTGGGGCCCCTATGCGGTCTGCTGGCTTGGAGCACCAGCCTGGGAGTTGGTCAGACTGGCTCCTGGGCGCAGGTCTGAGACTGGGAACAATATTGTAGAGACTCAGTTTTGTCATCTGTAAAAAGGAGTGTGAATGGTGGGATGCTGTGCAGAGCAGTCCAGCAGGTCCTCAAAAATGAAACAGTTATCATGTGCCGAGACCAACTCAGTCATGGAGACCCCAACCCAGGTGGTGCTGAAGGAATTGAGTCAGACACAAGTTTACAGTGCAAAGTGGGTTCAGGGGGCTGACAGCATTCCCAGCTGAGAGCCCAGAGAAGACTCTGACCACTTATTTATTCTTTGTGAACAAGTGATTATTTTTAGCAAGCAGGTGTTCTCTGTTTTTTCATAGAATGAAGATAAACTAGGCAGGCAGCTAGTAGCTGTTGACTACTAATTAAAGATAAACTAGAAAGCGTCCTTTACGAGGGAGCACTGGGGGCAGGGTCAAGTATCCTGTGTTTTAAGAACTGGTTTAACTATACCATGACATCTATCTATAGTTTACTTATTCTAGAATGCCCTGAGCAGTTTTCCACCTGGGGACGGCTAGGTGTTCCTTGCCATTGTTTCTCAGTAAACTATATAACCCATCACACACAAGATTCGTTCTCATCATGTTTCCCTTTCTTTTTCTGCAAAGCTAGGTAGGCAAACACAGCTTTATCTTAGTGAGCTATTTCTCGAAGGATTCAGGATCTGCAGACTACACAAAGAGAAATCAGACAAATTAATAACACAGTCATAACAGCCACCATAGATCCTCCAAGTGTTTCTACCCAGGTCACTGGATGCAGGGGGTGCCCATCCATCAGCAGCTCCCTCAAGCACTTCCGTTCCTGGAATTAAAGTTAAATGTGCTTCAGAAGCCTGAAAATCTTGTTCTTTTAATTTAAAATTATCCATAGATAAATTTCCAGCATGCCCTTCAAGTTGACACTTTATTTTTTCCCAGGTATGCTGTCTCATTATACGGATGAGGAGTAATACAATAATCAGAAATATTCCTATAACAGTGTAATAGAATTCTATATTCTAGACTAACTACTCTGTCCCCTAATCAGAGGACTGCTTGCCTAAGATCATTAATCTGATTAGCTAGATTCCAATCTATTTTTGTTTGAGAATTCCACAGCAAAGTGGAGTTCCTTTGCCAATTGTTGACAATCTCTGGAGGAGTGCAAGACTACTCCGGCCACAGCTGCTGTGGCCATGACTGCAATCAGACCTATACTAACTAAACTTAAAATTGCAATAAATCTTCAGGTTCATTTTAAAATATTTTGTAAAATGTCAGTAAGAATGTGCACTTAGGGAGATGCTTCCCAGAGATGAGACAAATTTACAGGTAGCCAGATTCCCTCTCGGGCTCTAACTAACAATATATATAGATTGATGAGAGTTGAACATAGAAGGATTAATGCAAGAAAACAATCTACAATTTTGACATGCCGATTTGGAGTTAAGAAAGTTAATTTGTAACTCTCTTACTACTACCAGGTAAGGAAGTTTAACACAGCTCCCAATCCATATAGTTTTGTTTCTTAAAAACTCCAAGGGATAAGAATTAGAACCCAATCCTCTACTATACTTTCCTTCCCAGACCTTCATTGGTTTTAAAGCCATAAACATCTTCCAATGCTCATTTTGTTCAGTTCCCAATCTTGGCCAAATCATTCTTGATTGTGGTCCTGCCCTGCCCCCATTTCTCCAAATAATAGGAGCATTTGTCTCAGTACGTAATGACTCGGAACAGTTATTATTTTTTACCTGCCACCAAAGTGATTCCATGTCACAACAAGAGGGCTGACAGGTGCAATTAATGCTAACTATCCCCTTAGTGGACCAATCAATAACAATTCCATGGAAATCATTGTACAGCAGCTCAGCCTCTGCCAAAACACAATCTTCCCAGATTAATATTTTTAACTTAGAGGACCATTCTTTTTTTTTTTTCTTTTGAGACAGAGTCTTGCTGTATTGCCAGGCACCAGGCTGGAGTGCAGTGACACAATCAAAGCTCACTGCAACCTCTGCCTCCCAGATTCAAGCAATTCTTCTGCCTTAGCCTCCCAAGTAACTGCAATGCCACCACACCCAGCTAATTTTTGTATTTTTAGTAGAGACAGGGTTTCACCATGTTGGCCAGGATGGTCTCGATCACTTGACCTCATGATCCACCCACCACAGCCTCCAAAGTGCTGGGATTACTGGTGTGAGCCACCACACCCGGCTAGAGGACCACTCTTTATTTTGTCTGCATATAGGTTTTGGGGGGCAAAAATGTAACTTTTATTTCCTGAATTATTATAAAAAATACTAAAGCCAGAGATCATATGTAACTGAGCTCAAGTGTGACTTTTTCCAGATATTATGGCTAGCCATACTTAAATTTTTGCTTTTAAACATCATTCAGCTGCTCCTACGCATATAGGTAGATGTTCAAAGCTGAGATATTCATCAAAGCAGCTTCTTCTTGAGGATGAGATGGGCCCAATTATCTATTGGCTCCAGCATCCACAAGCTCTCATTAGTGTATACATCTAAGGGGGGATCTAACCATGTCACAGATCACAACAAAGGAGGGAAAGGAATATATGCCCAATATGTAAAATTTTCTTTCACTTCTGCCCCAACTCCAGGAATTCCCACTGCAGTGGTGATAACCGCCATCATAGCTACCATCAAATTACTTATAGTAACAGGCTGCCCTGCTCTTATATTTTGTCTGCAATCCTTTTCTATATGTCCCCTTTTTCCACAGTTAAAACAAGCTCCAGGGAAAGGCATACCTCCTTCGTTTATTTTTAAACCTGCCATGACTTGTTGTAATAAAATAGATTTGTGTAAATTTCCTCCAATACCATCACAAGCTTTAAGGTACTCCATCAAATGAGCCTTTCCTTTAATAGGTTATATGGCAGCCTGACATTCTGCATTTGTGTTGTCAAGTGCTCGAAACTATGGCACTATGTCCTGAGCTTGTGTGTCTGCAATTGCCTTTCTCACTGCTTCTTGTAGTCTAGCTATGAAGTCTGCATTCAGCTCCTTTGGCCGTTGTCTCACTGTACTAAAAAATGGAAATTTTTTACCTCCCGTTGTAATCTTTTTCCAAGCTCTTAAACACCTTCCTAACCTGCTCTATGGGCCCCAGCCATAGGAGCCTGTAAATGTAAGGAGCCCGTGCACCAATTCCTGTGAGCTGTTTCTGCAGAAATATTCATTGGAGGCTGAGCATTGGCATTCAGCTTAGCTTGAATATTAGCCTTGTCAGCCCACCAGGTCCTAAGCTGTAGGAATTGAGAAGGAAATAGGCAAGCTCAAGTTTAAGTATCTCAGTCAGCAGAAATTAATCTATTAGAGGTGGTCACATTTTGTCTTTTAAAATTTTTATTAGATTTTAGGTTTTGGGGTACATGAGCAGAGCATGCAAGACAGTTGCGTAGGTACACACATAGCAGTGTGCTTTGTTTTCCTTCTCCCCTTCACCCACATTGGGCATTTCTCCCCAGGCTATCCCTCCGCACCTCCCCCTCCCACTGGCCCTCCCCTTTCCCCCTCAATAGACCCCAGTGTTTAGTACTCCCCTTTCTGTGTCCATGTGTTCTCATTTTTCATCACCCGCCAATGAGTGAGAATATGCGGTGTTTCATTTTCTGTTCTTGTGTCAGTTTGCTGAGGATGATGTTCTCCAGATTCATCCATGTCCCTACAAATGACACAAACTCATCATTTCTGATTGCTGCATAATATTCCATGGTGTATATGTGCCACATTTTTCCAATCCAGTCTATTATCGATGGGCATTTGGGTTGATTCCAGGTCTTTGCTATTGTAAACAGTGCTGCAATGAATATTCGTGTACATGTGTCCTTATAGTAGAACGATTTATAGTCTTTTGGATATATACCCAGTAATGGGATTTCTGGGTCAAATGGAATTTCTATTTCTAGGTCCTTGAGGAATCACCACACTGTCTTCCACAATGGTTGAACTAATTTACACTCCCACCAACAGTGTAAAAGTGTTCCTTTTTCTCCACATCCTCTCCAGCATCTGTTTTCTCCAGATTTTTTAATGATCGCCATTCTAACTGGCGTGAGATGGTATCTCAATGTGGTTTTGATTTGCATCTCTCTGATGACCAGTGATGATGAGCATTTTTTCATATGATTGTTGGCCTCATATATGTCTTCTTTCGTAAAGTGTCTGTTCATATCCTTTGCCCACTTTTAAATGGGCTTGTTTGTTTTTTTCCTGTAAATCTGTTTGAGTTCTTTGTAAATTCTGGATATCAGCCCTTTGTCAGATGGGTAAACTGCAAACATTTTTTCCCATTCTGTTGGTTGCCGATTCACTCTAGTGACTGTTTCTTTTGCCATGCAGAAGCTGTGGAGTTTGATTAGGTCCCATTTGTCTATTTTGGCTTTTGTTGCCAATGCTTTTGGTGTTTCATTCATGAAGTCCTTGCCTACTCCTATGTCCTGGATAGTTTTGCCTAGATTTCCTTCTAGGGTTTTTATCATGCTAGGTCTTATGTTTAAGTCTTTAATCCATCTGGAGTTAATTTTAGTGTAAGGTGTCAGGAAGGGGTCCAGTTTCTGCTTTCTGCACATGGCTAGCCAGTTTTTCCAACACCATTTCTTAAACAGGGAATCCTTTCCCCATTGCTTGTTTTTGTCAGGTTTATCAAAGATTATATAGTTATAGATATGTTGTGTTGCCTCTGGTGCCTCAGTTTTGTTCCATTGGTCTATATCTCTGTTTTGGTACCAGTACCATGCTGTTTTGATTACTGTAGCCTTGTAGTATAGTTTGAAATCCGGTAGTGTGATGCCCCCCGCTGTGTTCTTTCTGCTTAGAATTGACTTGGATATGCGGGCTCTCTTTTGGTTCCATATGAAGTTCATGGTGGTTTTTTCCAGTTCTGTGAAGAAAGTCAATGGTAGCTTGATGGGGATAGCATTGATTCTGTAAATTACTTTGGGCAGTATAGCCATTTCATGATATCAATTCTTCCTAACCATGAACATGGAATATTTCTCCATCTGTTTGTGTCCTCTCTGATTTCGTTGAGCAGTGGTTTGTAGTTCTCCTTGAAGAGGTCCCTTACGTTCCTTGTGAGTTGTATTCCAAAGTATTTTATTCTTTTTGTAGCAAGTGTGAATGGCAGTTCGTTCTTGATTTGGCTTTCTTTAAGTCTGTTATTGGTGTAGACGAATGCTTGTGATTTTTGCACATTGATTTTATATCCTGAGACTTTGCTGAAGTTGCTTATCAGTTTCAGGAGTTTTTGGGCTGAGGCGATGGGGTCTTCTAGGTATACTATCATGTCATCTGCAAATAGAGACAACTTGGCTTCCACCTTTCCTATTTGAATACCCTTTATTTCTTTTTCTTGCCTGATTGCTCTGGCTAGAACTTCCAGTACTATATTGAATAGGAGTGGTGAGAGAGGGCATCCTTGTTTAGTGCCAGATTTCAAAGGGAATGCTTCCAGTTTTTGCCCATTCATTATGATGTTGGCTGTTGGTTTGTCATAAATAGCTTTTATTACTTTGAGATACGTTCCATCGATACCGAGTTTATTGAGGGTTTTTAGCATAAAGGGCTGTTGAATTTTGTCAAAGGCCTTCTCTGCATCAATTGAGATAATCATGTGGTTTTTGTTTTTGGTTCTGTTTATGTGGTGAATTACGTTGATAGACTTGCGTATGTTGAACCAGCCTTGCATCCCTGGGATGAATCCTACTTGATCATGATGAATAAGTTTTTTGATTTGCTGTTGCAATCGGCTTGCTAATATTTTATTGAAGATTTTTGCATCTATGTTCATCATGGATATTGGCCTGAAGTTTTCTTTTCTTGTTGGGTCTCTGCCGGGTTTTGGTATCAGAATGATGTTGGTCTCGTAAAATGATTTGGGAAGGATTCCCTCTTTTTGGATTGTTTGGAATAGTTTTAGAAGAAATGGTACCAGCTCCTCTTTGTGTGTCTGGTAGAATTCGGCTGTGAACCCATCTGGACCTGGGCTTTTTTTGAGTGTTAGGCTCTTAATTGCTGCCTCGACTTCTGACCTTGTTATTGGTCTATTCATAGTTTCAGCTTCCTCCTGGTTTAGGCTTGGGAGGACACAGGAGTCCAGGAATTTATCCATTTCTTCCAGGTTTACTAGTTTATGTGCATAGAGTTGTTTGTAATATTCTCTGATGATGGTTTGAATTTCTGTGGAATCTGTGGTGATTTCCCCTTTATCATTTTTTATTGCATCTATTTGGTTGTTCTCTCTTTTATTTTTAATCAATCTGGCTAGTGGTCTATTTTGTTGACCTTTTCAAAAAACCAGCTCTTGGATTTATTGATTTTTTGAAGGGATTTTCGTGTCTCAATCTCCTTCAGTTCAGCTCTGATCTTAGTTGTTTCTTGTCTTCTGCTGGGTTTTGAGTTTTTTTGATCTTGCTCCTTTAGCTCTTTCAATTTTGACGATAGGGTGTCAATTTTGGATTTCTCCATTCTCCTCATATGGGCACTTATTGCTATATACTTTCCTCTAGAGACTGCTTTAAATGTGCCCCAGAGGTTCTGGCATGTTGTGCCTTCGTTCTCATTGGTTTCGAAGAACTTTTTTATTTCTGTCTTCATTTCATTGTTTACCCAGTCAACATTCAAGAGCCAGTTGTTCAGTTTCCATGAAGCTGTGCAGTTCTGGGTTGGTTTCTGTATTCTGAGTTCTAACTTGATTGCACTATGATCTGAGAGGCTGTTTGTTATGATTTCAGTTGTTTTGCATTTGTTGAGCAGTGCTTTACTTCCAATTATGTGGTCAATTTTAGAGTAGGTGTGATGTGGTGCTGAGAAGAATGTGTATTCTGTGGATTTGGGGTGGAGAGTTCTGTAAATGTCTATCAGGTTTGCTTGCTCCAGGTCTGAGTTCAAGCCCTGGATATCCTTGTTGATTTTCTGTCTGGTTGATCTGTCTAATATTGACAGTGGAGTGTTAAAGTCTCCCACTATTATTGTGTGGGAGTCTAAGTCTCTTTGTAAGTCCTTAAGAACTTGCCTTATGTATCTGGGTGCCCCTGTATTGGGTCCATATATGTTCAGGATCGTTAGCTCTTCTTGTTGTATTGATCCTTTTACCATTATGTAATGGCCTTCTTTGTCTCTTTTGATCTTTGTTGCTTTAAAGTCTATTTTATCAGAGATGAGAATTGCAACTCCTGCTTCTTTTTGCTCTCCATTTGCCTGATAAATCTTCCTCCATCCCTTTATTTGGAGCCTTTGTGTATCCTTGCATGTGAGATGGGTTTCCTGGATACAGCACAGTGATGGGTTTTGGATTTTTATCCAATTTGCCAGTCTGTGTCTTTTGATTGGTGCATTTAGTCCATTTACATTTAGGGTTAATATTGTTATGTGTGAATTTGATACTGCCATTTTGATGCTAAGTGGCTGTTTTGCCTGTTAGTTGTTGTAGATTCTTCATTATGTTGATGCTCTTTAGCATTTAGTGTGATTTTGGAATGGCTGGTACTGGTTGTTTCTTTCTATGTGTAGTGCCTCTTTTAGGAGCTCTTGTAAAGCAGGCCTGGTGGTGACGAAATCTCTGAGTACTTGCTTGTTCGCAAAGGATTTTATTCTTCCTTCACTTCTGAATCTCAGTTTGCCTGGATATGAAATTCTGGGTTGAAAATTCTTTTCTTTAAGAATGTTGAATTAACTCCAGATGGATTAAAGACTTAAACATAAGACCTGGCACCATGAAAACCCTAGAAGGAAATCTAGGCAAAACTATCCAGGACATAGGAGTAGGCAAGGACTTCATGAACACAACACCAAAAGCATTGGCAACAAAAGCCAAAATAGACAAATGGGACCTAATGAAACTCCACAGCTTCTGCACGGCAAAAGAAACAGTCACTAGAGTGGATCAGCAACCAACAGAATGGGAAAAAATTTTCGCAGTCTACCCATCTGACAAAGGGCTGATATCCAGAATTTACAAAGAACTCAAACAGATTTACAGGAAAAAAACAAACAAGCCCATTCAAAAGTGGGCAAAGGATATGAACAGATACTTTACGAAAGAAGACATATATGAGGCCAACAATCATATGAAAAAATGCTCATCGTCACTGGTCATCAGAGAGATGCAAATCAAAACCACATTGAGATACCATCTCACGCCAGTTAGAATGGCGATCATTAAAAAATCTGGAGACAACAGATGCTGGAGAGGATGTGGAGAAAAAGGAACACTTTTACACTGTTGGTGGGAGTGTAAATTAGTTCAACCATTGTGGAAGACAGTGTGGCGATTCCTCAAGGCCTTAGAAATAGAAATTCCATTTGACCCAGAAATCCCATTACTGGGTATATATCCAAAAGACTATAAATCGTTCTAGTATAAGGACACATGTACACGAATGTTCATTGCAGCACTGTTTACAATAGCAAAGACCTGGAATCAACGCAAATGCTCATTGATAATAGACTGGATTGGAAAAATGTGGCACATATACACCATGGAATATTATGCAGCAATCAGAAATGATGAGTTTGTGTCGTTTGTAGGGACATGGATGAATCTGGAGAACATCATCCTCAGCAAACTGACACAAGAACAGAATATGAAACACCGCATATTCTCACTCATAGGTGGATGATGAAAAAAGAGAATACATGGACACAGAAAGGGGAGTACTAAACACTGGGGTCTATTGGGGGGAAAAGGGGAGGGCCAGTGGGAGGGGGAGGTGGGGAGAGATAGCCTGGGGAGAAATGCCAAATGTGGGTGAAGGGGAGAAGAAAAGCAAAACACACTGCCATGTGTGTACCTTCGCAACTGTCTTGCATGCTCTGCTCATGTACCCCAAAACCTAAAATCCAATAAAAAATTAAAAAAAAAAAAAAAAAGAATGTTGAATATTGGCCCCCACTCTCTTTTGGCTTGTAGTGTCTGCCGAGAGATCTGCTGTGAGTCTGATGGGCTTCCCTTTGTGGGTGACCCGACCTTTCTCTCTGGCTGTCCTTAGTATCTTCTCCTTTATTTCAACCTTATTGAATCTGACGATTATGTGCCTTGGAGTTGCTCTTCTTGCGGAATATCTTTGTGGTGTTCTCTGTATTTCCTGTATTTGAGTGTTGGCCTGTCTTGCTAGGTGGGGGAAATTTTCCTGGATGATGTCCTGAAGAGTATTTTCCAGCTTGGATTCATTCTCTTTGTCCCCTTCTGGTACACCTATGAAACGTAGGTTAGGTCTTTTCACACAGTCCCACATTTCTTGGAGACTTTGTTCATTCCTTTTTGCGCTTTTTTCTCTGATCTTGATTTCTCGTTTTATTTCATTGAGTTGGTCTTCGACTTCAGATATTCTTTCTTCTGCTTGGTCAATTCGGCTATTGAAACTTGTGCATGCGTTGCGCAGTTCTCGTGTTTTTCAGCTCCTTTAATTCATTCATATTCCTCTCTAAGTTATCCATTCTTGTTATCATTTCCTCAAATCTTTTTTCATATCTTTTTTCAAGTTTCTTAGTTTCTTTGCATTGATTTAATACATGTTCTTTTAGCTCACAAAATTTCTCATTTTCCACCTTCTGAAGTCTAATTTTGTCATTTCATCACAGTCATTCTCCGTCCAGCTTTGTTCCCTTGCTGGTGAGTTTTGGTCCTTTGTAGGAGGTGAGGTGTTCTGGTTTTGGGTGTTTTCTTCCTTTTTTCGCTGGTTTCTTCCCATCTTTGTGGATTTATCCGCTTGTCGTCTGCGTAGTTGCTGACTTTTCGATTGGGTCTCTGAGTGGACACCCAGATTGTTGATGATGAAGTATTTCTGTTACTTGGTTTTCCTTCTACCAGTCTAGCCCCTTAGCTGTCCGACTGCTGAGGTCCACTCCAGGCCCTGCTTGTCTGGGGTGCACCTCTAGCAGCTGTGGCACAGTGAGGGATGCTACTCGTTTCTTTTTCTGCTATCTTTGTTTCAGGATGATGCCTGCCATATGTCAGTGTTTTGGATATAGTGGGGTCAGCGAGCTGCTTGAGGAGACAGTCTGTACTTTATAGGAGCTCAATTGCTTAGCTGTGTGCTCTGTTGTTCATTCAGGGCTGTTAGGCTGCTATGTTTGATTCTGCTGCAACAGAGCTCATTAATAAACCCCTTTTTTTCTCAAATGCTCTGTGTTCGGGGTTTTGGGCTTGATTTTTGGATGTCCGTTGAGGTGTCCTGCCCAGCTAGGATGCAGACTAGCCACTGTTTGCCTGCCGAGGCTCCGCCCTGCTGTTGTGTGGTTTGCCCTGTTGCTGCAGGCTCTGCTGTTCTGCTGTGGTCTCCACCACGCCCTGCGGCGGAGTCTCTCTGTTGTAGCGGGTTGCCTCAGCAATGGCAGGCTGTGTCAGCAGTGGGCGTGTATCTTAGTAGGGACGGGTTACCTTGGCAACGGCTGGCTGCGTCAGCAGTGTGCGTGTATCTCAGTTGGGGCAGGTTGCCTCGGTAATGGTGGACGCCCCTCCCCCACAGAGCATCTCGGACCATCTTCAAGGGGAGCATTTGAAATCACGGTTTTGTTCGTCCCACTGGGCTAGCCGAAACGTTCTGTCCCTGCAATCCCCTGGGCTGGCCCACTGTCCAAGTCTCGTTCAGTCTCATGTCCAGCCCTCTCAAGTCTCAGGTTGCTGGTTCAACAGGGCACCCGGACAAGTGCGCCCTGTGGGGAGCGCTGGGTAGGGCCGGCCGCCGCCACCCCGGCTGCCAGCTTCGCCAGGCAGAAGTACTGCCTGGCGTCCCGCGTCTCCTTTATACTTGGGAATTTCCCCGTTCTGTGGGCAACAAAGATCAGTCTGGAAATGCAGCTCTGACTCACCTCTCTGCGGATTCAAGGAGAGCTCCAATCCTGGGTTGTTCTCACACCGCCATCTTGAGTCCTCCCCCCGAGGTGGCCATATTTTTTAACCATCCCATAACAAACAGAGATCCTGGGCCATATTGGCTAATTGCTTGTTTAAATTCTTTTAAAAGTTTACATGGAAAAGGATCAAATGTTCCCTGAAACTGTCCTTGTTGATTTGGGGGCTGTGTTGTAACAGGAAACTGCCAAGCCTCTAAATCTCCATCCATGTTGGCCTGTCGTACTCCAGCCTCTATAGACCCAATCCACAGGGGGGGGGATCTAACCATGTCATAAGTCACAACGAAGGAGGGAAAGGAATATATGCCCAATGGGTAGTTTCCCAATTACTGCTGTGGAGGGCATAAATACTACCACCGGAGCAGCAAGTGTCACTTTAGAAACAGCCTCTGATTCCTCTAACAGAGGATGTCAGGTGGATCTAGCCACTCTTTGATTAAACACTGAGGAGGAGCTGACAGACTTCTTCTTTTTCCTCATTTTTTTTCTTTTTTCTTTTTTACCTGGGTTATCTTTAATTTCCTCATCCCAATTATATTCTCCTTCTTCCACTGAATCTTCCTCCTCGTCATCAGTTTGAAATGGCTCTAATTCTGAATGCACCATTGCCCAAACTGACCATACTGGAATAGGAATATCCTCAGCTCCTCCTTTACATGCCTTTTTTAGAGTAGTACCCACTTTTTCCCATTCCTCTATATTCAAAGTTCCCTGCTTAGGAAACCAGGGGCAATATCTTTCAACTGCATTAAAAAGCTGTGTTAAGCAGCTACTACTAACTTTAACTCCCCCTCTTCTAAGCAAATGATAAAGCAAGCTAAGGTCAGCTTTGCGTTTGCTTGAACCTTGTCCCATTGTTACCCTGATGCTTCCAAGCTCCGCCTAATTTACCTGGGAGGTTTTTTCAAGCATTCTCAGGTGTCCTTCAGCTTAGATTAGCTTCTCTTTTCTCCATCGCTCAGGCAACCTTTCATCCTGGGTTTGATTTCCACGTTTGGGCACCACTTACTGAGACCAGCATGGTCATGGGCCCAACCCAAGCAGCACTGAAAGAATTAAGAGTCACACACAAGTTTATAGTGCAAAGTGGGCTCAGGGGCTGACAGCATTCCCAGCTGAGAGCCCAGAGCAGACTCTAACACACATATTTACTCACTTGTGAATTTATTCAAGTGTGAACACTGATTATTTTTAACAAGCAGGTATTCTATGTATTTTCATAGTATAAAGACAAATTAGGCAGGCAGCTAGTGCCTGTTCACTACTATGTAAAAACAAACTAGAAAGCATTCTTTGCCAGGGAGCAACGGGGGCAGGGTTATGTATCCTGTGTTTTAAGAACTAGTTTAACTATTGCATGATATCTATATATTGTTTACTTATTCTAGAAGGCCCTGAGCAGTTTTCCACCTGGGGACAGCTCAGTGTTCCTTGCCATCGTTTCTCAGTAAACAATATAATTAATCACACACATCAAGTTTTGTTCTCATCAATCATGTGACTCAGCCATTCTTTCTCCTAGCTATACACCCAAGAAAACTAAAAATGTCCGTCCACTCAAACACGTGGATGTGAATGTTCACAGCAGTGTCATGGACACAGAGGGGCCACTATGGTTCGAGAGCAGAACAGGTGATGTTACACTAATGGGACCAGAACAGCAGGTGCCAACCAGGAGGGCCTTGGGCAGCAGGGTACCTGGACACCCTGTGACTCAGGACTTGCACCTCCAGGTTTGGATGCCCGAGACAGACTCAGCCCAGGCAAAAGCCCTCCTCTTGGAAGTTCTCTTTATCCCAAGCTTCCCTGTCCCTGGAGTTAGGCATCCTCCAGGCTCTTGGTGGAAGGACAGATGAGCCAGGTTTAAGACAACGCATCTAGAACAGTGAGTCCCACTTTGTGTCGGGCACTTCCTCCACAGCATCCCCCTTAATCCTGCTGCTCTCATGAAGGACAATTAACCCCATTAAAAAAATCGAAGCAGAATTTGTATATCATCAAATTTGTCATTTTGATGTGTACGCCAGTGGTTTTTAGCACATCATAAGGTTATGCAGCCACAGCCACTATCTAATTTGAGAACTTTTTTGTGGGGGGGGACAGAGTCTCACTCTGTTGCCCAGGCTGGAGTGCAGTGGTGTGATCTTGGCTAACTGTAACCTCCGCCTCCTGGGTTCAAGAGATTCTCCTACCCCAGTCTCCTAAGTAGCTGGGACTACAGGTGCCTGCCACCATGCTTGGCTAATCTGTATTATTTTTAGTAGAGACAGGGTTTCACTGTGTTAGCCGGAATGGTCTCAATCTCCTGACCTTGTGATCTGCCCGCCTCAGCCTCCCAAAGTGCTAGGATTACAGGCATGAGCCACCGTGCCCAGCCCAAGACCATTTTTATTACCAAACAGAAACCCTGTCTCATCAGCAGTCCACCAAGAGTGGCTGGAAAATGCTCAGGAAAGAAAATGGATAGTTGCATCTACTCTGACTCTGTAGCCATTTTTTCTTGTTGTTATTCCCTAAACAACACAGTATAGACCCATTTACATGGCATCTATAATGTATTTGGTATTGTAAGTAATCTAGAGATGAATCTAATTGTACAGGAGGATGTGCATAGGTTATATGCAAATTAGAGGCCATCTTATATCAGGTACTTGGGCATCTGTGGATTCTGGTATCTGTGGGAGTTCCTAGAACCAAACCCCATGGATACTATACCAAGGGATGACTATAAACCCTCACCCAGGAAGGCTTCTCCCTGGAGAAAGGGCCCAGTTCAGGATGCACAGGGACATGCTCCCTGGAGTGCCATCCATTCATCTGTTCACCCATCACCCCATCTCCGGTGCTGTCCCAGTTACAGCCTTAGCAAGTGGAGACAAGAAGGCCCAGATGACGTTTCCAGTTTCAAGGTCTTGAGAAGCTGCTGCCAGGATGGAGGAGTGGATCAACTTCCTCCAGGATCCAGAGAGCACCCCAGTAGCCTCAGGGTTGGGAGAGGAGGCCAGCCTCTCTGGGAGCCAGGCCAGCAGCAGGGTGGGTCAGACACATGTGGATTGTGGGAGCCTAATGAGGGGAAGAGGAGAAGGCACTGCAGAGGGATCTCCTGCTGTCTTGCAGCTCTCCAAGGGCAGAAGCTGAGTGCAGATCAGCTGGCCCTGGTCTACAGCACACTGGGGCTCTGCCTGTGCGCCATTATCTGCTGCTTCCTGGTGGCGGTGGCCTGCTTTCTCAAGAAGAAGGGGGATCCCTGCTCCTGCCAGCCCCGCACAAGGCCCTGTCATAGTCCGGCCAAGTCTTCCCAGGGTGAGTGCATGGAACTGGAATGCTCGCCCTTCTCACTGCTTGGGTGATGAGCCTTGGGCCACCCCTCAGTCCTATCACTGTCCCTGCTTCTAAGCAGAGAGGCCCGGGGCTCATCCCGGTTACCTGCTGTAGCTTGATAAGATCAGGTTAAGACATCGTGGAAGGCAGATACCTGGGTGGGTGGCACCCAGGAAGGGTGGGTGTGGGGTGCCAGCCTTCAGGCTTGCCTGGGCCTCGGGTCCTCAGGATGCAGGGCCATCAGGGCTAAGCACAGGAGGAGCATCCCCTTGGTGGGCATGGCAGACTTGGGGCTGGGCAGAAGTGAGAGCCAAGATTTGCCTGCCCACCCCTGCCCCAGCACAGGTTCTGGCCAGCAACTGGGGGACACTGACACTGGCCTAGGGGTGTCCTAGGCTGGTGGGTGATTGCCCTCAGTTCCTGGGCCAGGGAGAGTGTGGCTGCCCACACCGTCACCCCTACCCCGGTGCAGGGCCAGACCTGGCCCACACCCTCCATTCTCGCCTCTGCAGATCACGCAAAGGAAGCCAGAAGCACCATGGGCACATCCCCCGGGCCAGTGGAGACTTGCAGCTTCTGCTTCCCCGAGTGCAGGATGCCCACCCAGGAGAGCACGGTCATGCCTGAGACCCCTGACCCCACTTGCACTGGAGGCTGGGGATGCCACACCAGGACCACAGTTCTGCAGCCCTGCCCGTGTATCCCAGACAGCCGCCTTGGCATAGTGTGTGTGCCTGCCCAGGAGGGGGGCCCGGGTGCATAAATGGGGGGCATAAAGGGAAAGGATGAGGGAGACAGATGGAGGGAGGGGGAGAGAGAAAGAGAGGTGAGGAGAGGCGAGAGAGCTAGGGAGAGAGATTTGGGGAGAGAGAGGCAGAGGAGGCAGAGAGAGAGAGACAGAGAGAGAGAGAGAGGCAGAGAGGGAAAGAGACAGAGAGGCAGAGAGGGAGAGAAAGATAGAGCAGGAGGTCTGGGCGCTCTGGGCCCCAGTTTCCAGTGCAGCTGTAAGTCGCCATCACCTGACCACACGTGATAAAGTCCTGGTGCTGCTGCTCACTGCCCCCAAGAGCCCCTCCTCCTGGAGAATAAAACCTGTGACAGCTGCCTTTCCTCACTGGGTTTTGGTTGTGTCTAATGAATGGAGACATTCTGCCTATCACCTTCCTGAGCTCAAGTCTCCACCAAACACTGCGCCCTCAGTTTGGGAGGACCTGTGGTGCCCCCATCTCACCAGGCTCCTGAGGAAGCTTGTGACTTTGGGTTAGGCCCTAAGCAGCCAAGTACCCACTGGGGCTCTGCCTCTCTCTTTCTCTAAGAGGGAGAAAGAGACCAAAGAATGGTCTGCAGAGAGGGCACCTGTGCAAACACCAAGGAACCAGAGGCTTCGGCTGTCTTCATTTCCTCATGGACACACATTCCCTTCTGTGCCTCCTTAGTGAAAGCATGAAGCATACCGTGTGTGTATGTGCAGGTGTGTGCATGCATTTGTGTGTGTGTGTGTGTGCATGTGTGTGTCTGTGCATGTATATATGTAAGTGTGTGTGTTGTAGGGGTGTGCAGTGGACAGGAAGAGGGCAGCTCTAGCTCAAAGCTGCAAAAAAGATTGAAATTCCCTGGACCACAGCAAGAGAATGTTTTCATTTGCATCTACTTTTTATTAGCTGTATCTTGAGTAGCATGTTAACCTTAAGTTCTTTAACTATTCTTAGAAGCATTTTCACAGTAAGATAAATCCATAATAATGTACAATGAAATTATGCACCCTGCACCCCCCAAAATTACCTTGCATACCTACACCCACCAAACAATCCCACATCGCACTTCAGGAGGTGTAGACAGGAAGCCAGGGGCTCCATCACTCATTCTGTCTTTTCACCATCCGTGGGCTACCAGGCTGTGTTGGTCCACTGGGGCTGCCTTAAAGTATCACAGACTGGGCAGCTTCAGCAACAGAAACTCCTGGAGGCTGTAAGTTCAAGATCAAGGTGTTAGCAGGAAAGGTCCCACTCCAGGGCAGTGCAGGAAGGCTCTGTTCCAGGCCTCTCTCTGGGCTTGCAGGTGGCCTTCCTGTGTATCTTCTCTCTGTCCAAATTTCCCCTTTACATAAGGACACCAGTCATATTGAATTGGACACCCCCTACTGACCTTGTTTTTCATTGTTAATTTATTTCAAGATCACATTCTCAAGCACTGGGGCTTAGGACATCAACACAGGAATTTTAGGGTACAAACTCAACCCATCACACAGGCCTTCCCCGAGGCCACCTCTGAGTCATTGTTGTCTACAGGCAAGTTGGCATCTAAAGAGTGTCTGTCCAAGACATGCATCTGGCCCCTGGTCCAGCCAGTCCACATGGCCAATGATGAGACCAGGTGGCATTGTTTCCTCACCGCCATGCCTCACGCACACAGTTGCCTTTTTATAACAACGTGGACACAAACCCTGGCATTGGTGCAGACACTTGCTGGCTGTGGGCAAAGCAGCCCTATGTCAGTGTGCTGCAAAGATGTGGCTCAGAAGGTGCAGATTTCTATTCCTTCTGATCTGTGGTTTCAAGATCTGCTTGTCTGAACCGAAGGGGCTCTGTAGGGTACCTCTGGAATAGCCGGTGTGTTAAGGGTGCTAAAAGCAGGGTGCCCAGGCTCCACTGATCTGGAACAGGGGCTGGAGTGCCCGGGCCCGCATCTCTGACAAATACCACTGAAATGTGTTTTCACAGGTGCTGTTTTCTGTTTTCCATGTTCATAACAGGGGAGGGGAAAGCATAGCTACGGACATGTAGAACACTGCGACTTTTTGGAAGGCAGTTTCTTGTTTTTTAGATGGAATTAGGCCTTGGCTTCCCTCCCAGTCCCAGCCCCCCTTCTGGCTGCGAATGTCCCTGGGTCAACACCAGTGGAGATTGCTTTGTGTATTTTGTAGGTTATCTGTTTTGATAACCCCAGCTTCAACCACACAAATAATCTTGTGGTGTTTGTCAGTTTTTAAAATTGATCTTTTGTACTTTTTTTCCTAGAGAGGGATCCTTTGGTAGAAAGAAAATTTGAAACTCTAAATGCTGTCCACTTTATCCATGTACCATTGGTCCTACCCTCAAAATATATCCTGATTCCAGCCACTTGTCATAACCTCTTTAATCTGAGTTCCCATCATTTCTCACCTGGGTTACTGAACCAGCCTCCCCACTGGCCTCCCCGCTGCCACCTGGCCCCCTCCCCATGGCTCAGCAAGATTTTTCTGCAAAGAACCTGGTAGTAAGCATCTTGGGTTTGGTGGACCCTGCAGTCTTTGTTGCACTTACTCGACAAACCCTCAGCTCTGCCGCCGCAGCCCCAAGGCAGCCACAGACGAGAAATGAACACAGGGGAGGAACTATGGCTCCAATAAACCTTTACTCACCACAAGGAGGGGGCTGCCTCTGGATTGTGGGCTATAGTTTCCCATCCCCTGCCTGACTTCATGGCAACACTGACCTTAGTATCTATGCTTCTTAAAAACACGTGTAAGCCAAGTGCAGTGGCTTATGCCTGTAATCCTAACACTAAGAGGCTGAGGCTGGAGGATTGCTTGGGGCCAGGAGGTCCAGACCAGCCTGGACCTCCTGGCCTAGCAAGATCCCTTGTCTACAAGAAACCATTTCAAAAGCAACCAGGCATGGGGGCCCACACATGTAGTCCCAGCTACTCAGGAGGCTGAAGTGGGAGAATTGCTTGAGCCTGGGAAGTCAGGGCTACAGTGAGCTGTGATTAGGCCACTGTACTTCAGCCCCGGTGACAGAGTAAGACCCTGTCTCTTTCTCTGCTCCTGTGTGTATGTGTGTGTGTGTGCACATGTGTGGGGGGGTTGTCTACAAGATATACCTTTAATTGATCACAGCCAACCCTCAAATAACATGCATAGTGTAGGAAACTTACAATGCTACACTCCCAACTCTTCCCCCTTGGATCCTGTGACCATCTTCCTCTTCTCATTGACTCCGCATGAAGGGGATTCCTGGTGGGGTAGGGTGGCTGGTGAGAAGTGAGGTACCAACAAACTAGCAAAGGGTCTTCTGGCTGTCTAGGGACAGCCCTTGTGTGGTCCCCCATCCAGTCTCTAGAGTTCTAGGCTGGTCACCCTGGGGCCTCTGTGCTGTGTCTCTGGATCCAGCCTCCTTGGGAAGGACCCTGGGAGACCCAGCACAGTGGGGTGCCTGGCCTGACAAATGTCCTCCTGTTCCTCTGGCTGTGTGGCTCAGGAATAGGCCCAGACAGTGTGTCCAGGTGTGCCAGGCCACATCACTGCCCCTTTTGTGATGGGTCCAGAGGAACTTGTGGGATGAGCGTGAAGCTAGGAACCAGAGCCTGGGACCAACTGCCTCTCCCTGTGTCCTGGAGTGGGGGTCCATTCCTGAGAAGACTCTCAAATGCCCGTGGGTCCTGATGAGGGAGGGAAGGGTCTGTGGACTGAGGGGGCCATTGGTAGGGGACTTTGAGCACCATGCCTCAGGGGTCTGATCAGTGGGGGTCTGGTCCACAAAGGGTTGAACTCTGGGGCTCAGACACAGCAAATCTGGTCAGTGGAGGCCTGGCTAGAGGGGCCTGGCCAGCTGGCCACTAGGTGACCTTAGACAGGGGTTTGTCCTTGGAGCCTCCTTTCCTCCGTCCATAGCAGGGAGGAGTCGTGGCACCCCAGAGGGTTACTGGGAGGAGGAGTGAGGATGTGTATGGGATCTGGCTCTGCTGCACAGACCTACCCTGTTACACCCTAGCTGAGTCCCTGCTAAGGAAGGGCACCGAGGCCATCTGCCCTCAACCCTCAACCTTCGACTATCAGCTTCTCATCTCCCTGTCTGCATCCCCAGGACTGGCCCAGATGGGGAGATCTGAGATTGGGGAGCACACACAGATGTGCTGATGCTGGCTATGGGTCCCAGGAGTGGAGACAGTGACAAGGACCTGGGTGCACATGTGAGTGGGGCAGCCAGGCCTGGCCAGAGCAGTGACACATGCATGTACACATCAGGGCACTCTCATAGATGCGCACAGTCACCTGCACAAACACACCGAATACATGCATGTTGACACTTCAGGGGCTGGAGGGTGCTGACTCTGGGCCCTGCTGACCTAGGCAGGGGCCCACTGTAACGGGTGCCATGACCCACAGTGTCACTGGTGCTGGGTACCTACCTGCTTGCCCTCTCTGTCTGGAGCTCTTGGAGACAAGACACACAGCGGTGTGTGGTTCTGCACAGAGGGGGTTTTTCCTAAGTGAGAGGCACAGCTGGATCAGCAGACTCAGATGAGTGTGACCTGCTCTGTTCCCTCCCTGCTGACCTGGGACAGTCGTGACCTGGTGGGCAATGCTGGCCTCTAGGCAGGAGCTGAGGAGAGTCATCCCTGAGCACTCACCGGGTGCCCATTCTGCACTAACTGTGTGGACAGTTTTTCCTTCATCCTCACAGCAACTTGGTGGGGTGGGTGCTGCCCACAAATGTACCCATTTGACAAATGAGCTGTCTAGAGTCAGAGAAGCAGATCCTGGCCCGGGGACCCAGATGTGACCCTGGGATGTGCTCTCAGGCCTGCCATGTGCTGTGCTGGGCTCAAGCCCTGAACTTTGTGGCCTCCCTGTCCTGGATTTCAAATCTTCCTGGAGTTCTGGATTTCAGTGGGGCAGAGCCTGGTCCTGGAAGAGCCACTAAAATAGAGCCCCTATGGGTGGTGGGGAGGTGGGGGTTCTCAGTCCAATTTTGTGCCTTAAGCTGGAAGGAGGTCTCACCAACTCAGACTTCAGGTGCAGTCACTGATGGTTGCTGTGGGACCCACTGGACACATGGGGTCCTTCGTCTAGGAGTGGGGTAGGGAGCCCTTTGCCCTCAGTCAGTTGTGGAAAATGAAGAAGCTCTGGAGGGCTGCCTGGAGGGTGACGACTGTCCCTCACGGTCAAAACAGCTTGGGGACTGGGACCTTCCCCGAGCATCCTTTTCTCCGTCTGATCCTCTGGATGCCTTGTCCTTCTTTTGCCCCAAGTATTCCTGGGAGGGATGGCCCCCCTGGGTGTTCTCTGGGACCAAGGCCCCAGAGTTCTCTTGTTGTTTCTTGGTGATCCGGGAAAATGAAGCCCCCTCCTGTATTGACAGCTGGGAATTGTGGAGTCTGCTGTCCCTCCACCTGAGGCGCGGTTCCCATGAGCACAGAGGCTGCTCTGGATTCAATAGATCATTTTTCCCCCAAACCAAACATCCTCCTGGCTTGGCTGGCATTATTCCTAAAATGGCTTCCCTATCCAGAATGAGTGAGAATTGAAATAGAACAGAGCAGTCACCAGATGTCTCGCTTCCTACAGAAAACTGGGTATCTTCATGGAGATCGATCCTATAGAGATGTCCAGTCCCTGACCACATCTGCCTCCAGGTTCCTGGAGCAGCTCATTGTGAGCCCTTCACCCTCAGCAGGTGGGGTCCAGTTGCCCTGCCAGTGCAGGTGTATGTCCATCTTGGAGCATTTGAGGACAATAGGCCTCTCTTCCCAGGTTACCCTGTGCTCAAGTCCTCAGGGAGGAGCCCACCTTAGGTTGGAGGCAAGGACTCCAGAGACTGGAGCAGGAGTGAGGTCACTGGGTCTGGCCCCATGTCACCTGGAAGAGGTGGCAGAATGGGGCTCATCGGGTCGGAGGGTGTCTGGGGTACAGCAAGAGTGGTTTGGGTGTTTTCTGGAGCGCTCAGATACAGCAGAACTGTTGGATGACTTTGTCTCGCGGGATGGTGATGAATGAGGTCATCGATACCCTGCATGTCCATGGATAAGGGGACATTTTTGACAAGTAGGAGCAGGCACAGGTCAGGCTGCTTCCTTGAGGGAGGTGGGGCCTCACCTCACCCACTGTGTCCTGGTCAGAGGGTCCAGGGCTCCCTAAGATCACAGGACCGGGACAGGCTATCCATATCCTCATGCCTTCATGCCCCCAAGCCTGTACCTTGCACCCCTCTCCCTGGCCCCCTCTAGGTCACAGGGATGTGGAGCCACGGACATGAATCATGAGTGTGTTGACATCTGGAAATTCACCAATCACCTCTGGATTGTGGCATGAGTCCTCTGTCACCCCACCCACCAGTCTCACCTCAAGGACGTGTTTGTTTTTAGAAAGGCTTCTCTGAGATGGGACATGTTTCCCTGGCTCACACTAACCTTTTCTCCAGGTTCAAAACTCCTCCCTGCCTCTCCTGCAGGCCCAGTCCATGGTCAGGGTTAGGGAAGAGCCTCAAGACCCATTTAGGGAGCTCGGGAGAGCAGGTGTGACAGAGAGGGCTGGGTCAGGCCCCTGAGCTCTCAGCACTAGGGGCTCCACATCAGCAGGAGAGAGAGGGCAGCCTGAGGGTCTGGCCCTGTCCCCTTAGGTCTGCCCTGGTGAGATCTGAGGGTGGTGGCTACAGGACTAGGGGACACCTGGCTGGGCCTGTGGACAGTTGTGCCCCTCTGAAAGCTCGGGGAGCCCAGCTGAGACACCCAATAGGGAGTGGCATTGGGACATTAAGGACTGTGACGGTGGGAGGCTGGGGGAGAAGGACAGGGCCTGGCCTGGGCATCTCAATGGTGAGGCCGGGGGGGCAACAGAGAGTGCAGCTGAAGGCCCAGGAGTGGTGCTGGGAAGGGTTCTGGGCCTGGGAAGGGGAGCCCAGCCTGAAGCCAACCCCTCAGGACTCACAGGATAAAGAGAGGAGGAGCCTGGGGGAGGGGGACAAGGTGAACCCTGAGACCTGCCCCTTCTGGGACGCACCTGAACCAAGCCAGCCCAGAGTGGAGCTGACAGTCTGGGAAAGACAACAGATGGCGTGGGCAGGGAACAGTGGCTGGTAAAAGGGCTGACGCATGACCTGCTTATCTGGCACAGGATGGGAGTTAATGGAAGACCATGCTCCCTGCTCAAAGCAAGGAAGACCTCTCGGAAGCACCAGAATGTGGTCAGACTTGCTGGCTCCAGCCACAGCCTCTTCCCCTCTGTTTACCTATTGTATCTAGAGTAGAGCATGCTCTGTACCTTCAGAGGAAATGCCACACTGCCACAGCTACAGGTCACATGCTTCATGCTTCCCTTTTCACCCCCCATCCCTGAGCACATGCTTCTTTGTTTAAACACTCAATAAATAGTGTGGGTCTCCAGTGCTCGGAGCCTTCCCACTGCTCGCTTCCGCCCCCTGGGAGCCCACCTTGATGCACTCTTACTCTTGTTTCTTAATTTCTTTGTCTCTGCCGACCTTTGTTACTTCCTAGGTTGTATCTGGTCCCTTAGTTACTTCCTAGGTTGTGTCTGGTGAGTCACTTGGGACCCCTCAGTGGGGGAAATTGGTCAGTCCCCAAGGCTCTGTATGGCTCTCCAGAGTCTCTGCTTCCTGCTGGCTCAGTCAGCACTGCAGAGGGTGGATGGGGGGGCCAAGTTGGAGCAGGCAAGACAGTAGGGGGAAGACTGCCAGCACCCCATATCCTGGCTGCTGCTGTTGTGGCTGGAAGGAGGCTGAGGGCTGAAGGCCGACTGCTTTGAGAGCTAGCTGAGGCTGGATGCAGATGGTGGGGCCAGCCCCATGCCTGCAGGGCCTGTGGTCACCTTGTCACCCCAGGCTACTCCCCAGCATAGCTGGGCAGCCCACCGGGAAACCTGGGGGTCTCATTCTTAGGCTCTGACAGGAAGAGGGTCACAGAAGGACCAGGTTGGCTGGAGAGGTCACAGTCTCACAGTCTCTGGGCCAGGCAGGAAGGGGAAGACAGGTAACAGGCAGGGTCAGTGGCCAGGGTGCAGGGAGGGGCAGGTGAACCCTGGGAAGTCAGACCCTGCAAGGCCCATGGAGACTGTCAGGTGGGACGGGCTCCAAGTGCGTCCTCAGGGCCCTGGGCAGCTCTCAGGCCAGGCTCCCTGGACTCTGGTGGATGATGTGGTCACTCCCAAGGCACTGCTGTCAGTCAGGGCTCAGCCACCACCCTGGGTGGCACCCATCCTGTATCAGAACTGGACTTGCTCAGCTCCCACAGAGGGTGTTGCCTCCAGCCCAGGAGGGGCAGCCCCATTGTGCAGCCCGAGGCACTCCATGGGCCCCAAGTGCCCCCCCAGACCAGCCTCGAGCTACCTCTTCTTTCAGGTCCCAGTGCCTCCCGGGCAGTCAGCTCCACAGGGAGGCTCTTGCCTTCCTTCCCTGTGCCTTCTTCTGGGCTGAGACTTAGGGTGGATAGGGATGGGGATGGTCCTCCCTGGGGTTCTCTCTGGGAGGGGGATGGATCCTGGCCTGGGCAGGCTCTCAGCTCTGCCTGGGTTGCCTTACAGTGACAGAACTGTGCCACTTCAGTGTCCTGGAGGTAAAGGTAAGAGCCTGGGCCTGCTGTGTGGGAGGCTGGTCCAGGGACAGGGAATCGGGTAGTGAGACAGCAGGGGGGGCCCACGGGCCCAGGTGGTTAATGGGCCACAGCTGTCACTGGGAGGGGCAGCCATTCCTGCCAGACCCTGTCCCCTGAGGGTTTCACCAAAACCCAAGAACTGCTGGCCCAGAAGTCACTGCCTGTTTGTACCAAGTCCCAAGCTGGAGCCTGGGACTGATCAAAACTCAGGGCTTCTGTGGCCTGAAGATGGTGTGTCCTGGCATCACCAGTCCAGACTGCCAGCTCCAGTTAGTTCAGAGGGTCTCAGCCCCTGGGGTCTGCCCTTTCCTGGCTCCTTCCGGTTGGGTCCCTTCCGGGCCCTGAGGCCCAGGACTCAGCATCCATGTGCCGCTACCAGAAGCCTGACAGCTCTGCTAACTCCATCATGGCCCATTTCCCAGCAAAGACGTCAGGAAATAACACAAATTAAGAAGTGGCTGAAGATGCTCAGAGACTGACCAAAATACAGGAACAGCGAGAAGGTACCACAGGGAGGGAGTGGCCCCCATGACTGCTCTCTGCAGAGCCAGGAGACAGGTGCCCATGGCTGTGACCTGGCACCACCTGCCTCTCAGTGGGTGGGTGGCACCCATCCTCACCATAGGACAGCAGCCCTGTTCACCAGCTTTCCTTGCTGGGGCTGCCCCATGCCCTGTCTCACTGGAGTCTTCTTCTGTCAGTAGCTGTCTCAAAGAGTGTAGAAAGGCATTCCCCTGGAGGTACGGGCCCAGGCACGGTCACTCTTGCTAGACATGGACAAAGTCAAGGCTGAGAACCTGGGGAAATATAGGGTAAGGCTCTCCCACACTCATCCAGGGCAGGGCAAACAGGCCAGGCCATGTCAGGAACCCAGGACTCCAGCTGGAGGGAATGTGGAGCCCAGGTTGGGAGCGGGGGTTCTGGTCAGATGCACATCCAGGCACAGATGGTGACTCAGGCACCACAGGTGCGCTGGGCTCTGCTGACCCTCCCTCACTTCAGAAACAAGACAAAAAGGAGCTTTCTGCAGAAGGAAACCTTCCTTTCCTTCCAGAAGTGCTGACTGTGGGATGGCTGCTGTTTGGGGCAGGGAGTCTTTTGTCTGTTCTGAGGCTGCTTCCTCCTCTTGGCCTTGCCCTACAGGTCATGAAGGAGAAGGGCAAGAGTTCCTCCAGGATCATCGGCCACATCAAGCTAGATGTCAACCACACCCTCCAGAACCACGAGATGTTCATAGAAAGATTCGGGGTCAAGCAAGACCTATGGGGGCTGCAGGGGTGCCAGGGAAGATGGAGCAATCCAGAGGAATGGGGGCTTCCCCAGGGCAGAGGCCAGGGTCACCCAGGAGGGGTGACAGAACCACCAAGGGCTCTCCAGCCCCAGGGAGCAGCCGGCACCATGGACTGAACACCTCCAGGGCTCTAAGCCCTGGGCCAGGCTGGGACATGTGAGGCCAGAATCCAGGTGGCTCCCAAGGAGACGGAAGGCAGCAAAAAAAAAAAAAAAAAATCATACAGAATGGTGAAAAGTGCTCTCCATGGCCCACAATTACCTAGGGCAGGGTCCCACAGGAAGGTGGCAGGATGGTGGGGCTTGGGAGCCTTCCTGGGCAACACTAACAGCCCACAGTACCAGGGAGGGTGCAGGGCCCGGGAAACTCATCCATGGCTGGTGGGAACTCGACAGGGCACAGCCACTTTGGAAGTCACATAGGCCATGGCTCACAAAGCTCAGTGGCCTCATACCACATGTCCCCAGAGTGTCACAGATATTGACCACACTGATTTCAAACTAACGTCCAAGTAAAACCCGCATGCCACGTTCACTGCATAATTGATTGTCACTCACATCCGGAGGTTACCAAGGTGATCTTCAACATGGGAACTGGGGAGGAAGGGGGTTCCACTCTTCAGACAGAGACAACTCAGTGAGGACAAGGAACGAACCCCTGATGCCCACAGGAACATGGCTGGAACTTAGATGTGTCTTGCTGAGGGAATGAAGCCAGACCCAGCAGGCCACACCACAGCAGGATTCCATTCCCTAGGCCATTTGGAAAAGGGTCTAGACCATATTCAAAGACCACAGAGACAGAGAACAGATCAGGACGGCCAGGGCCTGACAGAGCTGGGAGAGGTCGGCTGCAAAGGGAGCATGCTGGGGACTTGGAGGATGAAGGAGCTGCTCCGGGAGGGGCTGCAGTGGTGGACAGGAGGCCCTGCACATTAGTTCAGAACCGTGGAACTTCACTTCCCAAAGACTGGACTTCTGTGTGTGCAAACCGAGAAAAGAAGGAAGAAAAAAATCAACCAGAGTGAAAATGATCACTGATCCAACCGTACACTGCGATATTTGCGTTGCAAGGCATGTGGATTCTACTGAAACAATTCCTAAAAACTCAGGTGTCCGGAAGAGCTCTCTGCTTATTTGGGGGATCACCCGAACCCAGAATTGTGTTTGTGGTCTGGGTTTGTAGACAAAATGAAACTGACAGCATCTGCACAAAACAAACAAAACTCTCTTTTCCCTCTTTTCCAGGCAGCAGGAATTATGTGCCATTCTCGTGGCCTACTCTGCCTATAACCCTGTGAGTATTCCCGGGCAGTGATACTCCTGGGCCATATTCCCATATTCACAGGCATGGGTTTCTCTCGGGAGTGTCGGCACTTCTTGAAAATTCAGTGTTTGTGACCCACCAGAATGTAGTAGGCGGGACTCAAGCTCACTACTGGCAGAAAAGGGTTGAGGCCCAAACTCCTGGTGTCATGTGGACCCAACCACCATGTCTCAGATGAAGAAATGACCTTCCCCTCCTGGTCTTGCCCCAAAGCTTGGGAGCTTGGCAGGGTCCCACGCAGGATGGCCCTCACAGGAGACTGGTTTGACAAGTTGCTGAGGTGCCTGATGGGCCAGGCTCTTGTCATGAAATGAGTCTGCATCCTGAGGAAGGCTCTTCTTCACTGGAAACCTGGAAAGGATACAATTTCCCTTTTGCCCAAACCCCATAGGAGCACAGCAGATAGGGGAGGGGGTCACCCAGGTGGTTACACCTGCTTGGCCCCCACTTTCCAGACCATTCCAGGCAGGGAGAGCAGCTGAGCTGACTTCACGGGCTGCCCACACAGGGTCTGGACCCAGCCACCCTCCTGTGCCTGGCAGGCAGCCCCTGGACTGTTGTTGTGGGACCTTTGTTGGGTGGTCAGCGCCCTGCCGCCTGCCCTCGTGGCAGGTGCAGTTCATAGGTGCTGCCCCAGGTCTGGTACAGTGGCCTCTCCAGCCTGGCCCAGGGGAGAGGCATGAACAATCCCTGCCTGTGCCCTTTTGGGCCATGTGAGCTTGAACGCTCACAGCAGGAGTTCCCCCAGGCTCCTTGTCCACCGAGTTATGTTTGACCTGCTCTGTCCTCATGCCCAGGGCCAGGGGAAGGGGTGCAGAGGCTGCACCTCAAATCCCCTGGGGCCTGAGGCAGGTGTCCCTGAGGACCTCTGCCATCTCTGGTGACGCGAGCCCTCCCAGGTGACATCCTTCTACAGTGACTCTGGCTCTTGCAGGAGATGTGCTACCACAGGGACCTGAGCCGCATCACTGCAATCCTCCTCCTGTATCTGCCCAAGGAGGATGCATTCTGGGTGCTGACCCAGCTGCTGGCCAGTGAGGGGCACTCCCTGCAAGGTAGGTGGACATCTGTCCCTGGACACGGCCATGCCAGGGGACAACCACCCTGGCCAATGAGCCCGACTTCCAGGCAAGGCACCTTCCTTGCATGCCAGCTCATTTGCAGACTCCAGGACATCCCTGCTGAGGTCCCGCAGCATCCTGGGTCTAGACAGGGACCCTCTGACCTCAAGTCTGATGCCTTTCATCCCCAACAGTAGAGGACATCAATACCTCCCCGTGGCCACCCTCTGTCACCCAAAGCCAGCCCCAACTTTTTGCAGGTGTTGCTCACCTCCCTGAGTGTCCTCCTGCCTCCCAGCTGGCTGTGCTCCCAGCCACCTTCCCTCCCCATGGATGGGCCAACAAAGCCAAGATGCCACTGTCTGCCTGTCCCATGTCCTCCAACCTGACCTCACATCCAAGAGATGCCCACATAGCCCTGAGCTCCCACCCTGTTCTCCCTGCTGGCATCTGCCTCATGGTGTCAAAGGCAGGCCTGCCCTCCTAGCACCTGGACCCAGGATGCCACTGGGCAGCACCTCCAGCCAGGACCCATCTCCCTAGGGCTAAGGCCGCATGAGGGGTCACCAGAAGGGAAGGAGGGAGGCCTCAGGGTCCAGTGTCCCCTGCCCTGCCCAGCTTTTCCAGCTGATGCCTCCACATCTTGGGAGTGGGCTCTGATGGAGTAATGGCTGGGGGCTTCTCAGCATTCTACAGCCCAAATACAGCCCCACTGCAGAAGCTCCTATCACACCAGGAGCAGGTGTTGCACAAGTCCTTCCCCAAGATCATGAGACACCTGGTGAGTGGATGACGCCCTCCGCTCCTTTCCAGAGGCCCTGGGTCCCTGGGCCAGGGGAGGCCCAAGCTCCACATGGGGCTGGCAAGAGGCCAAGTCCCAGCCACGGCCTGACCAGAGATGGGCATTCTCCATGGGTTCAGTTAGGTTTCCTTTTTCTGCCCAGGTGGAGGCAGAGGCACTGGGACCAGGGCCAAGCCACAGCTGAGCAGGGCTGAGGGAAGTGTGTCCACTGGGCATCCATACATGGGGCAGGTGTTGGAGCTCTGGCCACTGCCCTGGGTTCTGTCCCTTGGGGAAGGGTCTGGAAGTGGGAGGATTTTAGGGAAACCCAGGGGGCCCTGAGCACCTCTGCTTCTTTCTTCATGGCAAGGAAGGGCTGTGCATTGAGGGTTCCATGCTGACGAGGCTCCTCCCATGTTTCGTTGACGGGGTAAGGAGGCACAGGGAGACCCCAGCCCAGGGACCCTCCTGCCCCGCAGTGTCTGGCTCCCTCAGCCCAGGGGTCTGGCTCCCCCAGGAGGACCCGGCTCACTTCCAGCCTGCAGAAGGCACAGGCAGGTCCCTGCAGGGCACACAAGCCAGGCCCTGCCTGAGAGGGGAGATTTCATGACAGAGGCCAGGGCTCAGGCCCAGCCTTGTGGGCAGACTGGGTGAGGACCTGGCTGGGGAGGGCCCAGGGAAGCCCCAAGTCCTCAGGAAGCCCCTTCTCAGAAGCCACAGTGCTGATGAAATGAGTCCCCCATGAGGAGCTGCAGGACCTTGTCTGACCCAGCCTCATTGCGAGTCTCATCCCATGGAGAGGGGTCCCCAGCATTCCAGCAGACTGAAACCCCAGTAGGCCCCACTCAGGCCACCAGCCCCAGCCTGGAAAGGCCAAGTCCTCCCACACCTGCTGTCCCTACAGAGATCCACAAGGTCACCCTGCGACTGTGGGATGTGCTCAGCTTGGAGGGCGAGCGGGTACTGGTGGCCATGGTGCATGCATCATTCAAAATACACAGGAGTAAGTCACACATGCCTGAGGGTGCCTGGCGGAACACACGGGACAGATCCTGGCTGGCCTGAGGGAAGTGTCCTTACACTGCCTGCTCCATCAGGGGGGCGGGGGATCTGGCCTGGTGGGCTAGACAAGGTATGATGACACTGAGTCCACCCCCAACGTGACCGAGACAAAAGTCAGGAGTGTGGTGCACTTCCCTGCACGGACTTCCCCAGCTGTGGCCTCCTGTGCACAGCTCTACCTGGGGTGGCCAAAAAGGACCCGGCACTACCCAGTGGGAGGTGGGCCTGGTGGAAACAGGGTGTGGGCACCGACCCCTCCCAGGGAACCCTCCTGGCCTGATGCCCACCCTGTCCCTAGAACACCTCATGAAGATTTCCTGGAACACCATCCTCAGGAGCCTTCAAGCCTTCATGAAGGAACTCACAAGGACACACTGGGACCTGCCACCCCCAGGTGGGCTGCAGCTCCAGGTCCCCATTCCAGGAGTGACCTGAGGTTCCTTGAAAGCTCCCCCACCCCAGACTGCACATAGCCCTTGCCCTGGGATCAGCTGACTTCAGGGGCCTCCTCAGTGTCAGGCTAGGGGGCCACATGGGGACCTTGAGGACTCCAGAGAACCAGGCCTGTGGGGCATAGCCCTGAGGAGAACAGACGGTGGTGAGGATGCTGACCATGTCTGTTTCTTTTTTTCAGCTGAGCTCGAGCGAGTGTCCTCAAGAGTATCCTCTGGCATTTGGACTCTCTGTGAGGGGGACAGACTGGCCCTGCCCACCCCTCCAGCTCAGCTCCAGGAGCTCATGCCATCAGCCCACCTGCAACAAAAGCCTGGTCCTCCCCCAGCCTGGCCAGACAAGGCTGTCCCTAAGGCCAAGGTTGAGGCCCATCAGCACAAGGGGGCTTCCCAAAAACCCAGAGCCGGAGGCCCTGTCCCCCGGTGAGGTCAGGCTTTGCATTCCATGGAAATGCCTGTCCAGGAGTTTCGTGCCACTGCTCCACCCACAACTGCCAGTCATGGACCCATGTTTTCTGCACTGCTATTTCCAACATTGCTTTAGGGACTCTGTGGGGGCTTCTCCAGGACCTAGGGCTGCACACTGCACTCTGAAGGGCCCAGAGGCTCAAGATGAGGGCCACCTGTCCCCCACTGATGCCAGGCTTTGCATTCCACAGAAACACTCATCTGGGAGCTCCATGCCACAGAGGAGGGCAGTTCTCCACACAGACCTGCCTGCTGGGGACCCGTGTTTCCTACACTGCCATTTCCAACATGGCTCCTGGGACTCTGTCACTTCTAAATCTTCTGTGAACAGCCCTGGAACTACAAGACAGACCCCGCCCAGCGAGCCCAGTGGGACCCTGACACCAGGTCCTGCCTGGGCTTGACAGAGAGGAGGCACTTCAAGAGAAACCCCAGCAACAAGGTTTCCCCTGCCTGCAACTCCCCTCGGTAGAAGAACAACATGGCATGGGAGGAGCCCAGCTCCAAAGTTTTCCTCTGCCCAGCTGCCTCGAAGACCCAGATGGCTGCTGGACCTTGTTTTCTACTGCCCTTTTATTTTTATTTTATGTTTTTGGCTTCTGGGCCTTGGGAAATACCGCTCCGTGAGGAACCTGGCCCCATCAAGGCCTCTGGAGGGAAGGCTGAGTGTGGGGTTCTCGCAGCCCCAGCCAGCCAGCAGCATGCCCTGGGACCTCTGACCCCACCCGTGGGTCAGAGCCTCTCCCCCAGGGCCCAAGTTTCAGGCCAAGAGGGACCTGGCTTCAGCCCAGGTCCTGGGTCGAGAGGGGCACAGCGGGTCCCCAGGTGACCACGCAGGGGACCAGGGCACTGTGAGCCCTGGGTGCTGCGAGGATTCACATCAGAGAATCTGGGCAAGCCAGCCCAGAGACGCTGCACCTGTGCAGTGATGATATGGGTGGCTGGCACAGGGGTCAACAGCTGTGAACACTGCTGCCTCTTCCTGATGCCATCACTACCATGTGGGCACTCTGCACCCCAGAGCTTGGCTCAGCAGTGCTCTGAGTACCCTGGTCTGCTATGCCAACACGCCACCTGGAAGCTTTGAGGCCCTGCCTGCCACAGCATTCCCCTTCTGAATGCTAGGGGAATTGTCCTGAAGCCTAGCCACTGCTGCAGCCACAGCAGGCACCACTGCCAAGCGCCTTCCAGCCGGGCTTCCCAGAGGGCAGAGGTGCCTCAGCAGCCGAGACCAGGAAGGTAGTTTCATCCACATTTCCATTGTTCCCACCAAAGAGATTCCCTACAGAGGATGCTCTTGATCAAAGGTGGGCAAAATGGCATGCCAGGTGGATGGAATCAGCTCCTTTCCCTGGCCACCACATTATGTTGGGGACAAAGTGGCCATCAGGCAGGCTTGGGACATGAGAGGCTCAGCATGCTGCATGTGGCCTGACCAAGGCTAGCCAGGCCAACACCACTGCCAAGTGCCCCATCTGCTGATGAGAGACTTGATGTCAATTCCTGGGCTGGCGCTATTTCCCAGGAGGACCAGCTGGCCGCCTGTGGGTAGGATGCCACACTGTGGAGGAGGCTGAGATCAGCCTTCACTGCAGGGAGCCCCTACCTGGATACAGACTTGCCTTGCCCATCCTTTCTGTCACCATGATGGCAGCCCACATGGCATTGCTTTTGACCAGGTCATTTCATTCACAGTGAGGGACATGCAGCAGTAACCCCAGACCAAGGAACTAACTGTTCTCACTACATCACCCACCGCCTGGAAGCAAGTGGGCTTACAATCACTCAGTTATGCTGAATTTTATCCTTTCTGTTGGAAACCAGTAGATGGTGCTGACTCCCTCACAGCCAGAAGGTACAGGTCTGAGAGTCAACGTGTGAAAGTGGACAGTGTTCAGTATTACACTTCATCTCTCAGTCACAAAGTTTTCCTATTCCCGTCCTGGAGAAACAGAGCTTTGCTGGTTGGAAGGCCTTAGGACCCAGGCAGACTGAAGCTTCCCCCAGGGGAACACAACAATGGTTCTATTTAATGTGAAGACACTGGACTAAGTCTGAAACCCGGGGCACTCTCTGGTGTTCTTGGTGTTTCCATGTGAAGAAAATCAAATAACTTGCCACAAAGGTTTGCCACAGAGGCATCTGAAAAAAGAGGGGGCAGAACTATTCAGAACTCAGAGGCTTCAGAGTCAAAGATGAGGTTAAGAAGGAGAATCGTGACCCATTGAGGGCAGGGGAAGTATGGGGGTGGCTGGGAGATGCTGTCATAGAGGTCCACCCTGGCCTTGTGATCTATCACAGAACCGTGCACTAGAATAGCTGTGCACATTTTCTCTCCACTGATTATACTATTTCTTTCCATTTGCGACTCTCCAATCACTACCAAACGCACATTGCTATACCAGAGCCTGGGTCTTGCAATCCAAGCCTGGCAAGGATTCCTTCATGTCAAGGGCCTCAGGTGACTTTCACATACACCCAAGGACAGAGTCCTAGATGATGACACCTTCCTCCTCAAAAAAGAAGGAACAAGGGTCAACGAATAGTGAGCCAGTCACGGAGAAGGATAAGATGTGAGTGTGTGGCCTTCCTGACACCCAGGCAAGACTTTGGGCACAAAGCTGGGCTGCAGCTCTGGCCACTGACTTGGACCAGGGATGTCCCCATTCAGGCCGGTCTGTCCTGGCTGCTCTTCTCCCTCCTGCCACCCTCTCTTTCAGTCTGTGTTTGGAAGGGAGAACCTGCCAATTTTCAGAAGAAAACGTAGCTTTGTTATGACATAGGAAAGACTGCAAGTTATTAGGGGAGGAGCAGTCAAACAGCTCCTGAAAATGAGGGGGAAATTAGGTGTAAATATGCTGGTAATAAAGTCTGGAACCATAGCACGGTGATTAGAATGTTGTTATTACAATTTTTGTTTTCAAAGTTATCGTAAACAAAACAGTCTCTTGAATTGTCAAAAGTACAGCAATTTTACACAATGAAAAGCATACACACCAACCCAGGATAAATTACACTTGGGTCTATATGTTGCAGTGGTGCTGGCACAAAAGGAAACATCCAGGGAGGTTCCAGTGCCTACCAGGGAGCCCAGACTCACAGAGGGCCCTGGGAATGGAGGGAGGTTGCATACCACTGAGCTTAAAGCACTCCATTCAGGCATCTGAAGACAGAAAGCCCATTTATCTTCCTGTGAAGCACTGAAACGACAGCTAGCATCTCAGAAATGCAGGCGATTTTTTTTAAATTTTTTATTGGATTTTAGATTTTGGGGTACATGAGCAGAGCATGCAAGGCAGTTGCGTAGATACACACATGGCAGTGTGCTTTGCTTTTCTTCTCCCCTTCACCCACATTTGGCATTTCTCCCCAGGCTATCCCTCCCCACCTCCCCCTCCCACTGGCCCTCCCCTTTCCCCCCCAATAGACCCCTGTGTTTAGTACTCCCCTTTCTGTGTCCATGTGTTCTCATTTTTTATCACCCGCCTATGAGTGAGAATATGCGGTGTTTTTCATTTTCTGTTCTTGTGTCAGTTTGCTGAGGATGATGTTCTCCAGATTCATCCATATCCCTACAAACGAAACAAACTCATCATTTCTGATTGCTGCATAATATTCCATGGTGTATATGTGCCACATTTTTCCAATCCAGTCTATTATCAATGGGCATTTGGGTTGATTCCAGGTCTTTGCTATTGTAAACAGTGCTGCAATGAACATTCGTGTACACGTGTCCTTATAGTAGAACGATTTATAGTCTTTTGGATATATACCCAGTAATGGGATTGCTGGGTCAAATGGAATTTCTATTTCTAAGGCCTTGAGGAATCGCCACACTGTCTTCCACAATGGTTGAACTAATTTACACTCCCACCAACAGTGTAAAAGTGTTCCTTTTTCTCCACATCCTCTCCAGCATCTGTTGTCTCCAGATTTTTTAATGATCGCCATTCTAACTGGCGTGAGATGGTATCTCAATGTGGTTTTGATTTGCATCTCTCTGATGACCAGTGACGATGAGCATTTTTTCATATGATTGTTGGCCTCATATATGTCTTCCTTCGTAAAGTGTCTGTTCATATCCTTTGCCCACTTTTGAATGGGCTTGTTTGTTTTTTTCCTGTAAATCTGTTTGAGTTCTTTATAAATTCTGGATATCAGCCCTTTGTCAGATGGGTAGACTGGGAAAATTTTTTCCCATTCTGTTGGTTGCCGATCCACTCTAGTGACTGTTTCTTTTGCCGTGCAGAAGCTGTGGAGTTTGATTAGGTCCCATTTGTCTATTTTGGCTTTTGTTGCCAATGCTTTTGGTGTTGTGTTCATGAAGTCCTTGCCTACTCCTATGTTCTGGATAGTTTTGCCTAGATTTCCTTCTAGGGTTTTTATGGTGCCAGGTCTTATGTTTAAGTCTTTAATCCATCCGGAGTTAATTTTAGTGTAAGGTGTCAGGAAGGGGTCCAGTTTCTGCTTTCTGCACATGGCTAGCCAGTTTTCCCAACACCATTTGTTAAACATGGAATCCTTTCCCCATTGCTTGTTTTTGTCAGGTTTATCAAAGATTGTATAGTTGTATGTATGTTGTGTTGCCTCCGGTGCCTCTGTTTTGTTCCATTGGTCTATATCTCTGTTTTGGTACCAGTACCATGCTGTTTTGATTACTGTAGCCTTGTAGTATAGTTTGAAATCCGGTAGTGTGATGCCCCCCGCTGTGTTCTTTTTGCTTAGAATTGACTTGGCTGTGCGGGCTCTCTTTTGGTTCCATATGAAGTTCATGGTGGTTTTTTCCAGTTCTGTGAAGAAAGTCAGTGGTAGCTTGATGGGGATGGCGTTGATTCTGTAAATTACTTTAGGCAGTATAGCCATTTTCACGATATTAATTCTTCCTAACCATGAACATGGAATGTTTCTCCATCTGTTTGTGTCCTCTCTGATTTCGTTGAGCAGTGGTTTGTAGTTCTCGTTGAAGAGGTCTCTTACGTTCCTTGTGAGTTGTATTCCAAGGTATTTTATTCTTTTTGTACCAATTGCGAATGGCAGTTCGCTCTTGATTTGGTTTTCTTTAAGTCTGTTGTTGGTGTAGACGAATGCTTGTGATTTTTGCACATTGATTTTATATCCTGAGACTTTGCTGAAGTTGCTTATCAGTTTCAGGAGTTTTTGGGCTGAGGCAATGGGGTCTTTTAGGTATGCTATCATGTCGTCTACAAATAGAGACAATTTGGCTTCCACCTTTCCTATTTGAATACCCTTTATTTCTTTTTCTTGCCTGATTGCTCTGGCTAGAACTTCCAGTACTATATTGAATAGGAGTGGTGAGAGAGGGCATCCTTGTCTAGTGCCAGATTTTAAAGGGAATGCTTCCAGTTTTTGCCCATTCAGTATGATATTGGCTGTTGGTTTTTCATAAATAGCTTTTATTACTTTGAGATACGTTCCATCGATACCGAGTTTATTGAGGGTTTTTAGCATAAAGGGCTGTTGAATTTTGTCAAATGCCTTCTCTGCGTCAATTGAGATAGTCATGTGGTTTTTGTTTTTGGTTCTGTTTATGTGGTGAATTACGTTGATAGACTTGCGTATGTTGAACCAGCCTTGCATCCCCGGGATGAATCCTACTTGATCATGATGAATAAGTTTTTTGATTTGCTGTTGCAACCGGCTTGCCAATATTTTATTGAAGATTTTTGCATCTATGTTCATCATGGATATTGGCCTGAAGTTTTCTTTTCTCGTTGGGTCTCTGCCGGGTTTTGGTATCAGGATGATGTTGCTCTCATAAAATGATTTGGGAAGGATTCCCTCTTTGGTGTTCATTTCTATGTGTAGTGCCTCTTTCAGGAGCTCTTGTAAAGCAGGCCTGGTGGTGACAAAATCTCTGAGTACTTGCTTGTTCGCAAAGGATTTTATCTTTCCTTCACTTATGAAGCTCCGTTTGGCTGGATATGTAATTCTGGGTTGAAAGTTCTTTTCTTTAAGAATGTTGAATATTGGCCCTCACTCTCTTCTTGCTTGTAGGATTTCTGCTGAGAGATCTGCTGTGAGTCTGATGGGCTTCCCTTTGTGGGAGACCCGACCTTTCCCTCTGGCTGCCCTTAGTATTTTCTCCTTCATTTCAACCCTGGTGAATCTGACGATTATGTGCCTTGGGGTTGCTCTTCTTTCGGAATATCTTTGTGGTGTTCTCTGTATTTCCTGTATTTGAGTGTTGGCCTGCCTTGCTAGGTTGGGGAAATTTTCCTGGATAATATCCTGAAGAATATTTTCCAGCTTGAATTCGTTCTCTTCGTCCCCTTCTGGTACACCTATCAAACGTAGGTTAGTTCTCTTCACATAGTCCCACATTTCTTGGAGACTTTGTTCATTCCTTTTTGCGGTTTTTTCTCTAATCTTGGTTTCTCCTTTTATTTCATTGAGCTGATCTTCGACTTCTGATATTCTTTTTTCTGTTTGGTCAATTCGGCTGTTGAAACTTGTGCATGCTTCGCAAAGTTCTTGTCTTGTTTTTTTCAGCTCCTTTAATTCATTCATATTCCTCTCTAAGGTATCCATTCCTGTTATCATTTCCTCGAATCTTTTTTCAAATCTTTTTTCAAGGTTCTTAGTTTCTTTGCATTGATTTAGAATATGTTCTTTTAGCTCACAGAAGTTTCTCATTACGCACCTTCTGAAGTCTGATTCCGTCATTTCGTCACAGTCATTCTCCGTCCAGCTTTGTTTCCTTTCTGGTGAGAAGTTTTGGTCCTTTGTAGGAGATGAGGTGTTCTGGTTTCACGTGTTTTCCTCCTTTTTGCGCTCGTTTCTTCCCATCTTTGTGGATTTATCCACCTGTCATCTGAGTAGTTGCTGACCTTTCGATTGGGTCTCTGAGTTGGCACCCAGATTGTTGATGATGAGGTATTTCTGTTACTTGGTGTTCCTTCTACCCGTCTAGTCCCCTGGCTGTACGACTGCTGAGCTCCACTCCAGGCCCTGCTTGTCTGGGGTACACCTGTAGCAGCCTCTGAGCGTTCACTGAGAGCTGCAATCCTGAGTTGTTCTTACCACGCCATCTTCCTGCATATATTTTTAATTGTTGTATCTTTTTGACAAGTTATCCTCTTATTATTAAAGAGTGATCTTCTTTGTCTCTTGGAACAAATTTTTTTTTCTATAAGTATATTGTGTCTCATAGAAATATGGCCACTCTTACACTTTTTTATTTTGTCTAGATGCAACTTTTTAAATTGTAGTTTAGGTTCTGGGGTACCTGGGCAGATCATGCAAGATTGTTGCATAGGTACATACAAGGCAAGGTGGTTTGCTTTCATCCCCACATAACATATATCTGGTACTTCTCCCTTCATTATCCCTCCTTACCCTGCTCACCCCTGCTGTCCCTCCCCGAGCCTCCCCCACTGACTGCAGTGTGATGCTCCCCTCCGTATGTCCACTTGTTCTAATTGTTCAACATCTACCAATGAGTGATAACATACGGTGTTTGGTTTTCTGTTCTTGTGTCAGTTTGCAGAGAATGATGGTTTCTAGATTAATCCATGTCCCTATGAAGGACATGAACTCGTTTTTTTTATGTCTACATAGTATTTCATGGTGTATATGTGCTATATTTTCCCAGTCCAGTCTATTGATGAACACTTGGGTTGGTTCCAGGTCTTTGCTACTGTAAAGAGTACCACAATGAACATACATGTGCATGTCTTTATAATAGAAGAATTTATAATTCTTTGGGTATATACCCAGTAATAGGATTGCTGGGTCAAATGGTATTTCTATTTCTAGGTCCTTGAGGAATCGCCACACTGTCTTCCACAATGGTTGAACTAATTTACACTCCCACCAGCAGTGTAAATGTATTCCTATTTCTCCACATCCTCTCCAGCATCTGTTGTCTCCAGATTTCTTAATAGCAAAATAATACATGTTCTTCTTACACCACTATTTCCTTTGGTTTATTTGTGGTTAAGAAAACTTCCTCATGATTAATCAGAGATTAAAAAAATTTTTTTAAATTCTATCTGCATTCTCCTCTTTCTTAAGCCAATATGTTTAAAAAATGCAAAGAAGATGTTTAAAAAAAAATCTTGTTTTTTATCCACACATCTCTTCCAGTCACTATGCTTAGGAGAGTCAATGTGAGCACAGCGGAGAATAGTTTTCTGACAGAACAGCCACTTCTCAGCAAAAATGACACAAAAAAGTATACATCTTTTTTTATTTGTTTTTTTTGTTGTTTTTCTGGGACAGAGTCTCACTCTAACCCAGCCTGGAGTGCAGTGGCGTGATCTCAACTCACCACAATCTCCCCCTCCCAAATTCAAGAGATTCTCCTGCCTCCACTTTTTGAGTAGTTAAAATTACAGGCACCTACCACCACAAATGGCTAATTTTTGTATTTTTAGTAGAGATGGGATTTCACCATGTTGGCCAGGCCTGTCTGAAACTCCTGACCTCAGGTGATCTACCCACCTTGGCCTCCCAAAGTGCTGGGATTAAAGGTGTGAGCCACCGTGCCTGGCTAAAAGTATAACTCTTTAGCTGGGCGCAGTGGTGCCCACCTGTAATTGCAGCACTTTAGGAGGCCAAGGTGGGCGAATCACAATGTGAAGGAATCAAGAACATCTTGGCCAACATTTTGAAACTGGTCTCAACTAAAACATAAAAAAAAAAAAATAGCTGGGCGTGGTGGCACATGCCTGTAGTCCCAGCTACTTGGGAGGCTGAGGTAGGAAATCAGTTGAACCCAGGGAGGTGGAGATTGCAGTGAGCCAAGATTGTGTCACTGCACTCCAGCGTAGCAACAGACCGAGACTCCATCAAATAAAAAGTATATCTTTTATGAAATATCAACATATTTTCAGTAAATTAAACATATACATGAATAAAATTCTTGCAGGAAAATTAAAATTCATTTTGTTGATTCCTATTGAGCTCAAGTAATATTGGATAAAAAGCCAGCAAACAAAGAGCAAAGTTATTTGAAATAAAAATATTGTGAATAAAGTTTTTCTGTCAATTTAAGTAAAAATATTTTTATCTTATACTAATAGTCTTATCTATAGTTGTAGAATATCAAATGATACTTTTCATTACCAATTGTACTTCATACATGTATTCCATTCATAGCAGCCTTCTTCACTGTTTCAATGCCTTCTGAACTTTACTTCAGTGAAAAACAGGCCAGCTGCTGCCAGGAAATGGATGTGGTGTTATTGCTACTTTAAGACTGATGACAACGAGAGCTTGTCTGAATTGCTCCCATGTGGCAAACACTGTATTTTGCCCCAAAGTACACACATTTATTATTTTTATCTAAACTTACTGATGAAATAAAATTCTTAGTTAAGAAAGACTTGATCTCATTCAAATATGTTTTATAAAATTTGGTTGACATTTAAGTGTCTCTGAGTTAAATGGAATATTGAAAATTCCCATGAATCCAAATAGAAGGTTATACATGAACAATCATTTTACTAGAAGCCTTTCTGAGGCAGAGTAAGATTCATAACATTTCTTTATAATATAGAAGAAATGTGTAAACTCTGTTCCTGGTAATCAACTCTGAACAAAGAGCATTCTCAGTTCCCGGTATTCCCTGAGTCATTCAGGAGAAATTGGTATCTCTGTAAGGAGACAGAAAAAGGTGTTTGGGGGAGAGTCACAACGCTGCACAGAAATGCTTTCTATAGACCCCTATTCGGATCTTGTTCTAATTGTTCTATCATTTGCATGACTAGATTCAGTAACTATCTAGTTTTTTGCAGCTAATGACATCTGTTACCTATAAGTTTCATACAATACCTTGCTAAGCTGAAACATAAAACTTTTGTTAATTTACCCTAAATTGAGGGACTAGATTTGCAATTTCCAGTCTTTCAATGTTAAAGCAAATCAGAGAAGAGCAATGTGTGCATGTTGTATGCATTTTCTTGCCCAACTATCAAAATTCTTCTCATATTCTCTTGGACACTCTAGGCAACCACCTAAAAAATATTCCCTCATAATTTTTATAGCCAAGATATTAAATTTTAAAAGGTGAAAGACTTAAAAATTGGGCAAAGCCAAAATCTTGTCTTTGCTTCATGACCATTTCAAAGAGCAGGACAATTATGCCAAGCCATTGCAAGATGTGGTTCTGATGACTTTTATTTCAAATGTTTTCTCTAATTGTTGGTCTTATTGCATTAATGTAAAAGAGAAACTATCTGCATAACAATGTGTGCATTTAACAAATATTCATATTAAGATGTTGAAAGTTCAGCAATGTATTACAGAATAGTGGAATTTCCTAAAATTAGAAAGTCAGATGGTTATTAATACATTATTTTTGGAACATTTTCTAATGTTGGAATTTAAAGAACTGGGTATGCTTTTTCATAAGTTCAATTCTAGGAGGTACTCACTGGTCTGCACGGTATTTTGTAATCAATTATGTAGAATTTAGTAACCAGAATGTTGCAGAAATGCTAATTTAATCAGGATGAGAATGAAATCGGCCTCTTTGGTAGACTATTGGTATCCCAGAGGCTAACCATTTATTTCAACTGTATAGACATTGCTTCATAATGCCAGGAAGCCCTTTCAACCAAGTTGTCTTTGCTTCCCATTGATGTGGTCATGTTCTAATCTCTGTTTTTTCTTAAGCTCTCCCAGATGAGGCGGTGATTATTTGTTGCATAAATCAGGTCCCTTATTTCTTCTCCATCATGAGAAACTCCTATTCTCCCTACTGAAAGCAACATATTGAAAGAAGAAATTGAGATATTTGAGTATAACCCTTGCCATGTGGCCACCATGAGCAGCTTACCACCACATGACTCACCAAGAAGTTTGATTAATTTTAGAGAAGCAGAGATGTTTTTCTATGATGCGCTTTTTCTCTTATAAGCACATCTGATTAAGTTTAATCAAGGTAATCTCTCTTATGATAAAAAGGAAGCCAATACATTATGACCTAATTACATAAAAAATGCCCCACCACAGTCACATTCTCCCACACTTCAGAGAAAAGATTTACACAGCAGGTGTGCACTGAAGTGGGAATCCTGAGGGTCATCTTAGAATTTTGTCCACCCAGCTGAATAGATTTCAAAAATAGTCTTTCAGTTGTTTTTGTTGTCTAAGTAAACAAAGTTATCATCTGCAAATAACAATTTAATTGCTTTCTAACTTTATTCATCAAAATAATTATTTATCCTTCCCTGGCTTATATTACTTCTCATTTATATTATACATCCACATGCAGACATATATAACAATATGAATGCATCCATTTTTAATTTTTGTGAAATTTTAAAGGAGATATTAAAGGTAACTTTTCTTTTTGAAAGTGTTTTCATTGTTGTATTCAAGAGTATTATCTCTGGAGTCAACGTTGCTTGTGTTTTAATACTGGCTCTGCTATTGTGAGCAAGTCCTTTCTCTCTCTGGCTCTGTTTCTCTCTTTGTAAATTGAGGATAACAATAATGTCTTCATTATTAAGTTACTGTATGTGTTAGCCCATTCTCACACTGCCAGAAGAATGTACCCAAGACTAGGTAAATTATAATGAAAAGAGGTTAATTTGACTCACAGTTTGGCATGGCTGGGAGGCCTAAGAAAACTTACAATCATAACGAAAAAAAAAAAACAAAACAAAACATGTCCTTTTTTATATGGTGGCAGGAAGAGAAAAGGTGCTTAGCAAAAGGGGGAAAGCCCCATCAAATCCTTTGTGCACGCTGTCTCACACCTATAATCCCATCACTTTGGGAGGCCAAGGTTGGTGGATCAGGAGATAGGGAATTCAACACCAGCCTGGCCAACATGGTCAAACCTTTTGTATCTACTAAAGATACAGAAAGGTAGCCAGAAATGGTGGAATACCTCTAGTCTCAGCTACTCAGAAGGTTGAGGCAGGAAAACCACTTGAATGCAGAGGGTGGAGGTTGCAGTTGCACCAAGATTGTGCCATTGCACTCCTGCCTGGGGGACAGGGCAAGACTCCATCAAAACAAACGAACAAAGAAACCAAAGAAAACCCCATCAGGTCTTTTAATTTGAACTCATGAACTCAGTATCATGAGAATAGAATGAGGGTAACAGCTCACATGATTCAATTACCTCCCACCAGGTGTCTCCCATAACACATAGGGATTATGGGAACTGCAATTCATAATCAAATTTGGGTGTGGACACAGCCAGACCATAACACTGTGAGAACAAAATTTATTAACCCATTTATAGTATTATGGTTAGTGCTCAGTACAAATTAGCTATTATTAATAAGACATTTATATGCTGATTTATGTTAATACATGTTGCCACAAAAATGTTTTTCCATTACATGAGTTTTTCAACCAATAGATGAATATGTATTTAAATTACAATTTTATTCTAAATATTGTATATACATTTAGAATAATAGCATACACAGTAGAATACTATACAGCCTTAAAAACGGGAAGACAACATCAATTGAAAAAATATGGATAAATGTAGAGGATACTTTACTAAGTAAAATAAGCCAGATACACAAAGAAAATTACTGCATGATTCCACTTTAATGTGGAATCTAATAAAGTTGAAATAACAAAGTACAATGTGGAATAATTGGTTACCAAAGACTGTTGTTGATAAAAGAATGCAAAGTTTTACACACAGGATAAATATGTTTTGAGACCTATTGCACAGTAGGGTGACTACAGTCAATGATAATGTACTGTACCTCTCAAAATGACTAACAGTAAGTTTTAATGTCTCACCGCAAAAAAATTATAGGTAAGGCGATATATATGTTAATTTGCCTTAATTATTCCACATTTTATACATATACATATATCAAAACATTACATTGTACCCCACAAATGTATACAATTTTGATTTGTCAAATATACTAGTAGTACATGTGTTTTTCTAAGAAAATTTAACGTTTCTTCATGTATAATTTCAGGAAAAATATACATATTTTTTTTATTACACACAGCTTGCTTATTTAGTGATGTAGGTTAAGTAAACTTTGATATCATGAGTAGTTTGAACCTACCACTCAATAATAAAATATGTTAATTATTATTGTTCAGAATAATATAATTGCTTTTTCTTTTACTTTCTTCTTTCGCTTTTTCTTTCTTTTCTTTTCCTTCTTACTTTCTTCTGTCTGTCTTTTTTTCAAAAGTTTCACTCTTGTTACCTAGGCTGGAGTGCAATGGTGCGATCTTGGCTCACTGATACCCCTACTTTCTGGGTTCAAGTGTTTCACCTGTCTCAGCCCCCTGAGTAGCTAGAGTAACAGGTATGCACCACCATGGCCAACTAATTTTGTATTTTGTGTAAAGATGGGGTTTCCCCATGTTGGTCAGGTTAGTCTTGAACTCCCGACCTCAGTTGATCTGCCTGCCTCAGCCTCCTAAGCAGCTGGGATAAGAGGCGTGAGTTGCCACACCCAGCTTTATTTGAAAAGGTAATACTTTGAAATACACACTCTAAAGCAACTGTTTAAATTCTCTCAACAGAAATGACTTTTTTCACTTATACATAAAAGTTATATAAACGTATACTTTAAACTACCTTTGGGTTTATCAAGTGAACACAAAAAATTAGTTGGCAAAAAATTTATTAAACAGATCAGAAAACACTTTATTTCTCTAATTTTTAAACAGAAAAAACTCAGCATTTAAGTGTTTATTATCTGGTATTACTGGAGTGGTAAAGAGCAGTACAAAACGAGGGAACTTCCTTTAGTATTTTTATATTCATGCCATATGAGAATATATGAGAATCTGCCAAGGGTAGTATTACAAATATCTATCGAATATTATAGTGCCAAACTGACAATTAAAATGAACACAAATTACAACCCCCCAATCTAAAACACTTTACAAATAAACAAAGTTAATAATTTTCTGTACTCTATATGCTGGGCACTCTTCTCACATCTTTATTTGAGTTAATTGCTTTAATTTTACCAAAACCCTAGAATTTAGGCAGTAATATCCTTACTGTAAAGCTGAGGAGTTAAGGACAAAGATGTCAAGAAACTGTCTCCAGGTCACACAGCCCATAAGTAGCAGAACCAGGATGCAATCAGGTGCCACCAGATACCAAGTTTTATGTCATTAAGGCCAGTCACCCTCAAGCAATTATTTTTATTTTTTTATTTAACATTTTTGCTCCCAGTACAAATTTAGAACTTGCTGGCCTCCCCGCGGCTGTGCCTGTCTTAGGTTGCTCTCATCTTTCAGAGAGTCTTACCCGTCATTGGCTAACCAGCCATCCACCTGGGGGGTATACAGGCAACTTACTTGCTTGCCTGTCAAGTACAGTGCTGGTGCATCTGCTCCCAGTATGAATCCTTTGCTGGCCTCCCCGCGGTTGTGCCTGTCTTTGGTTGCTCTCATCTTTCAGAGAGTCTTACCCGTCATTGGCTAACCAGCCACCCACCTGGGGGGTATACAGGCAACTTACTTGCTTGCCAGTGAAGCTCCCTGCTATTTCATCTGTTCCCAGTATGAATTTAGCCTTTGTTGGCCTCCCCGCAGCTGTGCCTGTCTTAGGTTACTCTCATCTTTCAGAGTCTTACCTGTCATGGGCTAACCAGTCATCCAGCTGGGGGACACACAGGGAACTTGCTTGCCTGTCAATTACGCTGCTCGTGTATCTGCTCCCAGTATGAATTTAGCCTTTGTTGGCCTCCCCACGGCTGTGCCTGTCTTAGGTTGCTCTCATCTTTCAGAGAGTCTTACCCGTCATTGGCTAACCAGCCATCCACCTGGGGGGCACACAGGCAACTAACTTGCTTGCCTGTCAAGTACAGTGCTGGTGCATCTGCTCCCAGTATGAATCCTTTGCTGGCCTCCCCGTGGCTGTGCCTGTCTTAGGTTGCTCTCAACTTTCAGAGAGTCTTACCCATCATTGGCTAACCAGCCATTAACCTGGGAGGCACACAGGCAACTTGCTTGCCTGTCAGCTAGGAAACTGGTGCATCTGCTCCCAGTATGAATCTAGCCTTTGCTGGCCTCCCCGTGGCTGTGCCTGTCTTAGGTTGCTCTCATCTCAAAGTCTTACCCGTCATTGGCTAACCAGCCATCCATCTGGGGGGCACACAGGCAACTTACTTGTTTGCAAGTGAAGTTTCCTGCTGGTTCATCTGCTCCCAGTATGAATTTAGCATTTGGTGGCCTCCCCGCAGCTCTGCCTGTCTTAGGTTGCTCTCATCTTTCAGTCTTACCCGTCATTGGCTAACCAGCCATCCACCTGGAGGGCACACAGGCAACCTACTTTCTTGCTTGTCAATTTTCCTGCTGGTGCATCTGCTCCAAGTATGAATTTAGCCTTTGCTGGCATCCCCACTGCTTTGCTTGTGTTAGGTTGGTCTCATCTTTCAGAGAGTCTTACCCATAATTGGCTAACCAGTCACCTGGGGGGCACACAGGCAACTTACTTGCTTGCCTGTCAATTATGCTGCTGGTGCATCTGCTCCTGGTGCTGCTCAGTTCCTTCATGGGAGCAGACTGGCTTTTGCTATGACTTTAGCCTTTGCTTTCCTCCCTGCGGCTGTGCCTCTCTTAGGCTGCTCTCATCTTTCAGAGAGTCTTACCCCTCACTGGATAACCAGCCATCCACCTCGGGGGCACATTTTTGGCTTTTCTTGAGGAAGCCAGTTGGGAATTAAACCTAGAGTTCTTTTCTGAGCCTTTTGCTTTTGCCTAGGTAGGATTTATATATTACACCCTAGGACGTTATTTTACAAGTGATATTTAAAGCTCAGCCTCTTTACTTTATCCTCACACATCTCTGTTTTGTAAGCCACATAGAAGGTGAGGAAGGGGAGAGATAGGAAAGGAAAATAAGCTATAAAATGCTTCTGTCAAATTAATAGCCTTCTGCCTTTTCATGAAATAAGCTTTTTCCTGTAGGTAATGGCTGATACCTACTTAGTGCCATTTTATGTGGTGTTTTGTCACCACTGCCTCTACGGTCAATTGTATACTCCTAAACAGGAGTGGCAATAAACAAGAGAATATGAGACAGCACCTAATATAAGTACTATGCTCTCTATTAGAGTCTTGAATTTGTCCAAAGGATGAGAACCGTCAACCAAAAACAGAGTCTGAAATTCAGCCTTTTCCAGGTTCAGACTGGAACTTGGGCATAACTTTCTCATCTTGGCAGTGATTTCCGCAACTACCTGTCCATTGTTGTTAGTTTCTCAACAACAGTTAAATTTACCAGACTCTTCCTTCTGAGTCCAGCAGATAATCTAATGCTAGTCTCTTTTGATAGACTGCATTTCTTGTGTAGATTGTACAGCTATCAAATCTATAGCTATATGTTTCATTAGTTATAATTTCTAAGACTGCTTGTAATCTGATAAAACAATTAATCATGTAGATGCGATTACCATATCCCCACATCCCATCTTGTGCCCAAGAAGCCAAACCATGATTATTCTCTCTGGAGGCCAATCTGTATCTCTCCAATCACCGATTTGACATAAGCCTCAGGCTAGGTCAGAATATGAGGTGTGAAAGTTTGTGTGTGTGTACACTGATTTGCATGTGCTCATGCACACACACACACACATGTTCATGTGCATACAAATATAATGATATAGAATAAGGAAGGCAGGGGAGAACAGACACACATGAGTAACATTGTTGAGTCCGCCAAACAAGGCCACTAGAATTGCATTATTTGTGGCCAGGACTTTCAGGCACTGGGATGGGTTATTAAACTTAATCCTAACATTTTTCTATTAGACTGAGCTCTCTTTTGACCATTTTAACCTCTGAAAGCAATGGCAACAAAAGCCAAAATAGACAAATGGGACCTACTTAAACTCCAGAGCTTCTGTACAGCAAAAGAAACAATGATTAGAGTGAACCTGCAACCAACAGAATGGGAAAAATTTTTTGCAATCTACCTCTACCCATCTGACAAAGAGCTAATATCCAGAATCTATGAAGAATTAAAACAGATTTACAAGAAAAAAACAAACCCATCCAAAAGTAGGAGAAGGAGATGAACAGACATTTTTCCAAAGAAGACATATATTAGGCCAATAAACATAACAAAAATGCTCATCATCACTGATTATTAGAGAAATGCAAATCAAAACCATATTGTGATACCTCCTCATGCCAGTTAGAACGGTGATCATTAAAAAATCTGGAGACAACAGATGTTGGAGAGGATGTGGAGAAATAGGAGCACTTTTACACTGTTGGTGAGAGTGTAAACTAGTTCAGCCATTGTGGAAGACAGTGTGGCGATTCCTGAAGGACCTAGAAATAGAAATTCCATATGACCCAGCAATCCCATTACTGGGTATATATACCCAAAGGATTATAAATCATTCTATTATAAAGACACATGCACATGTATGTTAATAGTGGCACTGTTTACAATAGCAAAGACCTGGAACCAACCCAAATGCCCATCTACGATAGACTGGACAAGGAAAATGTGGCACATGTACACCATGGAATACTATGCAGCCATAAAAAACGATGAGTTCATTTCGTCTGTAGGAACATGGATGAATTTGGAAACCATCCTTCTCAGCAAACTGACACAAGAACAGAAAATCATGCACCGCATATTCTCACTCATAGGCAGGTGTTAAACAATGAGAACACGTGGACACAGGGAGAAGAACATCACACACTTGGATCTGTTGGGGGGAGGTGCCAAGGAAGGGCAGCAGGGTGTTGGAGAGGTCGGGGAGAAATAACATGAGGAGAAATGCCAAATGTGGGTGACGGGGGAATGGAGGCAGCAAACCACGTTGCCATGTGTTTTGCCACCTACACAACAATCCTGCAGGATCTGCAGGATCATGTACCCCAGAACCTAAAGTACAATTAAACACCAAAACAAAAAACAGAAGACTTTAAGTCAAAAATTGTCACAAGAGAGGTCATTATATAATTACAAAGGTTTCAATTCATCAAGTGGATATAACTATCATGTATATGCAGCCAACATTGAAGCACCTAAGTACATAAGGCAAATATTACCAGATTTGAAGGGAGACAGATGGCAATACAATAATAGTAGAGGATTTCAACATCTAACTTTCAACAATATACAGGTCATCCAGACAGAAAACCATCAGGACCCAGCCGACTTAAACAACACTATAGACCAAATGAACCTATCAAATATAAACCTAACATTTCAATAAACTGCAACAGAATATATACTGTTTTCAAATGGATATAAAATATTTTCTAGGATAGATCCTATGTTAGACGACAAAATAAGCCTTAACAAATTTAAGAAGACTGAAATAATATTAAACATCCTTTCCACTCACAATGATATTAAATTAGAAATCAATAACAGGAGGAAAATCAGAAATTTACAAATACGTAGAAATTAATCAACATACTCCTGAATACTGAGTCAGGGGAGGAATCAAAAAAGAAAATGAAAAAGTACCTTGACACAAGTGAAAATGGAAAAACAATATATCAACACTCATGAGATGCAGTAAAAGCAGTTCTAAAAGGGAAGTTTATAGAGACAAGTGCCTACATTTAAAAAAAGAGAAATATTTCAAATGAACAATCTAATGTTACACCTCAAATAACTAGAAAAGAGCAACTAAATACAAAGTCAGCCGAAGTAAGAAAATAATAAAGAATGGAGCAGAAAAAAATGAAATAGAGTCTAAAATGACAATAGAAAGATCAACAAAACTAAGATTTGATTTTGGAAAGAAAACACTGACAAATCTTTAGTTATATCATGAAAAAAAGATAAGACTCTCAGATAAGTATAATTATAAATGTAAGAAAAGACATTATAACTGGTAACAAAGAAAAACAAAGGATCATAAGAGACTACTATGAACAATTATGCAAATTGGATAATCTAAAAGAAATGGATAAATTCCCAGAAACATACATCCTAAACCATGAAAAAAATGAAACTAAGAAGAGACAAAGAGTAAGGAGATGAAATCAGTAATCAAAAACTCCTAACAAAGAAAAAGTCCAGAACCTGATGGATATGCTGGCAAACTCTAATGAACACCTACAGTAGAATAATTGTTAATCTTTCTCACAGGCTACCAAAAGGAATTGAACAATAGGGAACATTTACAAACTGATTTTATAAGGCCAGCATTATCCTCCTACCAAAGGCAGACAAGTACACTAGAAGAGAAGAAAATTATAGGCCAACATCCCTGGTAAACAAAGATGCAAAAATCCACAACAAAATACTAGCAAACCTAATTCAACAGCATATTAAAACAATTATATACCATGATCAAGTGGGATTTATCTCTGAGGTACAAATATGGTTCAATATGTACAATTTGATATTCAACGTTAAAAAGTTGAAAACTTTTCCTCAAAGATCAGGAACAAAACAAGGAAGCCAACTCCCACCAGTTCTCAGTATTATACCCAGAAGTCATAGCCAGAGCAAGTAGGCCATAAAAAGACGTACGAGGCATGCAAATCAGAAATAAAAAAGTAAAAGTATCTGTTTGCAGATAACATGTCTTATATGTAGAAAACCCTAACAACTCCATTAAAAACTACTAAAACTCATAAACAAATTCAGTAAGGTTACAAGATACAAAACATACAAAAGTGGGTTGTGTTTCTATATACACAATGAACTATCCACAAAGGAAATTTTTTTTCTTTTTTCCCTGGTTATCCTTGTTAATTTTCTGTCTGGTTGATCTGTCCCACAAAGGAAATTAAGAAAGCAATCCCATTTACAATTGCATCCAAACATAAAATATTAAGGAACAAATTTAACCAAGGAGGTAAAACTTCTGCACATTAAAATCCATGAAACATTAATGGAAAAAAACCTGAAGTTACAAATAAATGAAAAAATATTCTGTGTGAAGCAATGCTGACCAGCTCTTATAATCAGCTGGCTAATTATTCTACTTCTAGCTTTTCTTTAAAAAAATTAAATTTCAGACACACATAGGAGAGGAAAAATTCTCCAAATTATCTGTGTCTACTTCTGAGTAAGAGTCACAAACTTTACAATTAGAATATACAGATTAAGTTCCATTAAGCTTTTCCATTAGTACATATAGATTGTTTCATTTTTCATTAAACATAGGTATAGCTATTCCTAAACTAACAACTAACTATATTAAATGCAATTTTTAAAGGGAAGCATAGGAATACTCATGTTTTGGGTAGTCCTCTTCTAATTAATGAAATAGTGGTTAAATCTCCAATTGCATTGTGCCCAGGTCTTAATTTACTAAGGTGACTGAGGGATAACATGGAGAGTCTGATGCCATTAAGAGATTTTTAATATTCAGAGTTGCTGAAGAAACAAGATGCACAGCATGCCACAAAGGGCCTTATGGGAAAGACACTAAGGTGGTCAGGAGGCAGAAGACAAGACCAAGAACATTTAGGCCACTGCCTTTGTTGAGGGTTCTATGGGGCAAGATTGGGATTGGCTAGCTTGAACAATTTTAGCAGGCATTGGGCTAGTTGCCTGACTCATTGCTCTGGGATGATTCAAGCACAGGAATATTGCCTCTAACTGGACTAGTTATAGGAGGTATAACTAATGGTTAAGTTTAACTGTTAAAGAGGGACAGCTCTTCTCTCCCTAGGAAATAACATTTCAAAGAGAGTAAAAAACTTCATTACCATAGTTGACCTAAAAGCAGCCACCAATTAAGAAAGTGTTCAAGCTCAATATTTAAGTATCTCAGTTGTACTCACTTTCCTGAAGCCCTAACATTACATTGGACTAATCTATTAACAGAGGCAACAATGTTAGTGTAAGTAACAAAAGCATTCTCTCCTGCATAAGCTTATATCAGACTGGAATAACTACTGCCAGTTAACAGCCCAATTATAATAACTTATACTCTAAACACCTTATTAAACTGTTAACCCAACTCAGGCATGTCCTTAAGGAAAGATTTTAAAAAGTAAAAGGAACTCGGCAAACCTTACCACCACATGTTTACCAAATACATCACCTCAAGCATTACCAGGATTAGAGGCACTGTCTGCCTAGTGACACATGTTGAATGGCTGTCGTACCCTGACTGTGTAAAGGTGGCATAATCACTTGTTCCCCAAATAGGGACTTGTATGAATGGCCACACAAGGGTCTGTCTCTTACTTTTCATCAGTGAAACTGATCTATCCCTGAAGAGGTGGATATGACCAAATAAGATGAGAAGATCCTATAAAGCTTCAATTTCCCAATACAAACAACATTCAAAAAAGTACAGGCATTAACTCACCATCCATGCATTAAAAATTTTGGTTGCGGTGACCTGGGTGTACAATATAACCTCCAAAACATATAAACTAAGACCGCACTAGTCTAACTAAATTAACACTCATTGGAGGGGGACTCAAGATGGCGCTGTGAGAACAACCCAGGATTGGAGCCCGCGTTGAATTCACAAACGGTGAGTCAGTGCTGCATTTCCAGACTGATCTTTGTTGCCCACAGAACGGGGAAACTCCCAAGTATAAAAAGACACGGGACGCCAGGCAGTAGGTCTGCCTGGCGAAGCCAGCAGCCGGGGCGGCGGCGGCCGGCCCTACCCAGCAATCCCCACAGGGCGCGCTTGTCCGGGTGCCTTGTTGAACCGGCAACCTGAGACTTGAGAGGGCTGGACTTGAGACTGAACGAGACTTGCACAGTAGCCCAGCCCAGGGGATTGCAGGGACAGATCGCTTGGGATACCCAGTGGGACGAACAAAACCGCGATTTCAAACTATCCCGGGCAGACGGTCCGAGACGCTCTGTGGGGGAGGGGCGTCCACCACTACGGAGGCAACCTGCCCCAACTGATATACACGCCCACTGCTGAGGCAGCCAGCCGTTGCCGAGGCAACCCGCCCCAACTGAGATACACGCCCACTGCTGACGCAGCCAGTCGTTCCCGAGGCAACCCGTCCCTACTGAGATACACGCCCACTGCTGACGCAGCCTGCCGTTGCTGAGGCAACACGCTACAACGAAGACACTCCGCCGCAGGGCGTGGCAGAGACCACAGCAGAGCCCGCAGGAACAGCGCGAATCACACAACAGCAGGGCGGAGCCTCGGCAGCCAAACAGTGGCTAGTCTGCCTTTGAGCTGGGCAGGACACCTGATCGGACATCCAAAAATAAAGCCCAAACCCCTCAACACAGAGCATTTGAGAAAAAAAAAAGGGTTGTTTAATGAGCTGTGTTGCAGCAGAATCAAACATAGCAGCCTAACAGTGCTGAATGAACAACAGAGTGCACAGCTCAGCAATTAAACCCCTATAAAGTACAAACTGTCTCCTCAAGAAGCTCCCTGAACCCTCTATATCCAAAAGACTGTCATTAGGCAGGCATCATCCTGGGACAAAGAGAGCAGAAAAAGAAACTGGTAGCATCCCTCACTGTGCCACGGCTACTAGAGGTGCACCCCAGACAAGCAGGGTCTGGAGCGGACCTCAACAGTCGTACAGCGAAGGGGCTAGACTGGTAGAAGGAAAACCAAGCAACAGAAATACTTCATCATCAACATTCTGGGTGTCCACTCAGAGACCCAAACGAAAAGTCAGCAACTACGCAGACGACCAGCGGACAAATCCACAAAGATGGGAAGAAACCAGCGCAAAAAGGAGGAAAACACCCGAAACCAGAACACATCGCCTCCTAGAAAGGACCAAAACTCCTCACCAGCAAGGGAACAAAGCTGGACGGAGAATGACTGTGACGAAATGACGGAATTAGACTTCAGAAGATGGATAATGAGAAACTTTTGTGAGCTAAAAGATCATGTATTAAATCAATGCAAAGAAACTAAGAACCTTGAAAAAAGATTTGAAAAAAGATTCGAGGAAATGATAACAAGAATGGATACCTTAGAGAGGAATATGAATGAATTAAAGGAGCTGAAAAACACAATACGAGAACTTCGTGAAGCAAATGCAAGTTTCAATAGCCGAATTGACCAAGCAGAAGAAAGAATATCTGAAGTCGAAGACCAACTCAATGAAATAAAACAAGAAACCAAGATCAGAGAAAAAAGCGCAAAAAGGAATGAACAAAGTCTCCAAGAAATGTGGGACTATGTGAAAAGACCTAACCTACGTTTGATAGGTGTACCAGAAGGGGACGAAGAGAATGAATCCCAGCTGGAAAATACTCTTCAGGACATCATCCAGGAAAATTTCCCCCACCTAGCAAGACAAGCCAACACTCAATTGCAGGAAATACAGAGAACACCACAAAGATATTCCGCAAGAAGAGCAACCCCAAGGCACATAATCATCAGATTCAACAGGGTTGAAATAAAGGAGAGAATACTAAGGGCAGCCAGAGAGAAAGGTCGGGTCACCCACAAAGGGAAGCCCATCAGACTCACAGCAGATCTCTCGGCAGAAACACTACAAGCCAGAAGAGAGTGGGGGCCAATATTCAACATTCTTAAAGAAAAGAACTTTCAACCCAGAATTTCATATACAGCCAAACTGAGCTTCAGAAGTGAAGGAAGAATAAAATCCTTTGCGAACAAGCAAGTACTCAGAGATTTTGTCACCACCAGGCCTGCTTTACAAGAGCTCCTAAAAGAGGCACTACACATAGAAAGGATCAATCAGTACCAGCCATTCCAAAATCACACTGAATGCTAAAGAGCTTCAACATAATGAAGAATCTACAACAACTAACAGGCAAAACAGCCACTTAGCATCAAAATGGCAGTATCAAATTCACACATAACAATATTAACCCTAAATGTAAATGGACTAAATGCACCAATCAAAAGACACAGACTGGCAAATTGGATAAAAATCCAAAACCCATCAGTGTGCTGTATCCAGGAAACCCATCTCACATGCAAGGATACACAAAGGCTCAAAATAAAGGGATGGAGGAAGATTTACCAAGCTAATGGAAAGCAAAAAAAAGCAGGAGTTGCAATTCTCATCTCTGATAAAATAGACTTTAAAGCAACAAAGATCAAAAGAGACAAAGAAGGCCATTACATAATGGTAAAAGGATCGATACATAATGGTAAAAGAAGAGCTAACGATCCTAAACATATATGGACCCAACACAGGAGCACCCAGATACATAAGGCAAGTTCTTAATGACTTACAGAAGGACTTAGACTCCCACACAATAATAGTGGGAGACTTTAACACTCCACTGTCAATACTAGACAGATCAACCAGACAGAAAATCAACAAGGATACCCAGGGCTTGAACTCAGAACTGGAGCAAGCAAACCTGGTGGACATATACAGAACTCTCCACCCCAAATCCACAGAATACACATTCTTCTCAGCACCACATCACACCTACTCTAAAATTGACCACATAATTGGAAGTAAAGCACTGCTCAACAAATGCAAAACAACTGAAATAATAACAAACAGCCTCTCAGACCATAGTGCAATCAAGTTAGAACTCAGAATTCAGAAACCGACCCAGAACCGCACAGCTTCATAAAAACTGAACAACTGGCTCTTGAATGTTGACTGGGTAAACAACGAAATGAAGGCAGAAATAAAGAAGTTCTTCGAAACCAATGAGAACGAAGACACAACGTGCCAGAACCTCTGGGACACATTTAAAGCAGTCTCTAGAGGAAAGTATATAGCAATAAGTGCCCATATGAGGAGAATGGAGAGATCCAAAATTGACACCCTATCGTCAAAATTGAAAGAGCTAGAGGAGCAAGATCAAAAAAACTCAAAACCCAGCAGAAGACAAGAAATTACAAAGATCAGAGCTGAGCTGAAGGAGATTGAGACACGAAAAACCCTTCAAAAAATCAATAAATCCAAGAGCTGGTTTTTTGAAAAGATCAACAAAATAGACAGACCACTAGCCAGATTGATTAAAAAGAAAAGAGAGAACAACCAAATAGATGCAATAAAAAATGATAAAGGGGAAATCACCACAGATTCCACAGAAATTCAAACCATCATCAGAGAATATTACAAACAACTCTATGCACATAAACTAGTAAACCTGGAAGAAATGGATAAATTCCTGGACTCCTGTGTCCTCCCAAGCCTAAACCAGGAGGAAGCTGAAACTATGAATAGACCAATAACAAGGTCTGAAGTTGAGGCAGCAATTAAGAGCCTACCTCACAAAAAAAGCCCAGGTCCAGATGGGTTCACAGCCGAATTCTACCAGACACACAAGGAGGAGCTGGTACCATTCCTTCTAAAACTATTTCAAACAATCCAAAAAGAGGGAATCCTTCCCAAATCATTTTATGAGACCAACATCATCCTGATACCAAAACCCGGCAGAGACCCAATGAGAAAAGAAAACTTCAGGCCAATATCCATGATGAACATAGATGCAAAAATCTTCAATAAAATATTGGCAAGCCGATTGCAACAGCAAATCAAAAAACTTATTCATCATGATCAAGTAGGATTCATCCCAGGGATGCAAGGCTGGTTCAACGTACGCAAGTCTATCAACGTAATTCACCACATAAACAGAACCAAAAACAAAAACCACATGATTATCTCAATTGACGCAGAGAAGGCATTTGACAAAATTCAACAGCTCTTTATGCTAAAAACCCTCAATAAACTCGGTATCGATGGAACGTATCTCAAAGTAATAAAAGCTATTTATGACAAACCAACAGCCAATATCATACTGAATGGGCAAAAACTGGAAGCATTCCCTTTGAAATCTGGCACTAGACAAGGATGCCCTCTCTCACCACTCCTATTCAATATAGTACTGGAAGTTCTAGCCAGAGCAATCAGGCAAGAAAAAGAAATAAAGGGTATTCAAATAGGAAAGGTGGAAGCCAAATTGTCTCTATTTGCAGACGACGTGATAGTATACCTAGAAGACCCCATCGCCTCAGCCCAAAAACTCCTGAAACTGATAAACAACTTCAGCAAAGTCTCAGGATATAAAATCAATGTGCAAAAATCACAAGCATTCCTATACACCAATAACAGACTTAAAGAAAGCCAAATCAAGAGCGAACTGCCATTCGCAATTGCTACAAAAAGAATAAAATACCTTGGAATACAACTCACAAGGAGCGTAAGGGACCTCTTCAAGGAGAACTACAAACCACTGCTCAACGAAATCAGAGAGGACACAAACAGATGGAGAAACATTCCATGTTCATGGTTAGGAAGAATTAATATCGTGAAAATGGCTATACTGCCCAAAGTAATTTACAGAATCAACGCTATCCCCATCAAGCTACCGTTGACTTTCTTCACAGAACTGGAAAAAACCACCATGAACTTCATATGGAACCAAAAGAGAGCCCGCATAGCCAAGTCAATTCTAAGCAAAAAGAACACAGCGGGGGGCATCACACTACCGGATTTCAAACTATACTACAAGGCTACAGTAATCAAAACAGCATGGTACTGGTACCAAAACAGAGATATAGACCAATGGAACAAAACAGAGGCACCGGAGGCAACACAACATACATACAACTATACAATCTTTGATAAACCTGACAAAAACAAGCAATGGGGAAAGGATTCCATGTTTAACAAATGGTGTTGGGAAAACTGGCTAGCCATGTGCAGAAAGCAGAAACTGGACCCCTTCCTGACACCTTACACTAAAATTAACTCCAGATGGATTAAAGACTTAAACATAAGACCTGGCACCATAAAAACCCTAGAAGGAAATCTAGGCAAAACTATCCAGGACATAGGAGTAGGCAAGGACTTCATGAACAAAACACCAAGAGCATTGGCAACAAAAGCCAAAATAGACAAATGGGACCTAATGAAACTCCACAGCTTCTGCACGGCAAAAGAAACAGTCACTAGAGTGGATCGGCAACCAACAGAATGGGAAAGAATTTTCGCAGTCTACCCATCTGACAAAGGGCTGATATCCAGAATTTACAAACAACTCAAGCAGATTTACAGGAAAAAAACAAACAAGCCCATTCAAAAGTGGGCAAAGGATATGAACAGATACTTTACGAAAGAAGACATATATGAGGCCAACAATCATATGAAAAAATGCTCATCGTCACTGGTCATCAGAGAGATGCAAATCAAAACCACATTGAGATACCATCTCACGCCAGTTAGAATGGCGATCATTAAAAAATCTGGAGACAACAGATGCTGGAGAGGATGTGGAGAAAAAGGAACACTTTTACACTGTTGGTGGGAGTGTAAATTAGTTCAACCATTGTGGAAGACAGTGTGGCGATTCCTCAAGGCCTTAGAAATAGAAATTCCATTTGACCCAGCAATCCCATTACTGGGTATATATCCAAAAGACTATAAATCGTTCTACTATAAGGACACATGTACACGAATGTTCATTGCAGCACTGTTTACAATAGCAAAGACCTGGAATCAACCGAAATGCCCATTGATAATAGACTGGATTGGAAAAATGTGGCACATATACACCATGGAATATTATGCAGCAATCAGAAATGATGAGTTCGTGTCGTTTGTAGGGACATGGATGAATCTGGAAAACATCATCCTCAGCAAACTGACACAAGAACAGAAAATGAAACACCGCATATTCTCACTCATAGGTGGGTGATGAAAAATGAGAACACATGGACACAGAAAGGGGAGTACTAAACACTGGGGTCTATTGGGGGGAAAAGGGGAGGGCCAGTGGGAGGGGGAGGTGGGGAGGGATAGCCTGGGGAGAAATGCCAAATGTGGGTGAAGGGGAGAAGAAAAGCAAAGCACACTGCCATGTGTGTACCTACGCAACTGTCTTGCATGCTCTGCTCATGTACCCCAAAACCTATAATCCAATAAAAAATTAAAAAAAAAAAAAAAATTAACACTCATTGGCCCAATAACTTGATCAATGGACCAAGTTACCCTATGGACAACAGCAAAATCCTGTTCTAGAGTTCATATCGACAATGGGGTTTACCACCTCAATGTTGGATCAGATATCCCAATGGTGCAGCCACTATTAAAGGTTCATTTTTTCAACGATTTAAGTACCACATGATCTGAGTTCAGACTGGAGACATCCAGGTTGGTTTTTATCTATTCAATATTTCTCCCAGTACAAATGAACAAGAGAAATAGAGCCTACTTAACAAAGTGCCCTAACACAACAGATGATATTATCTCAATCTAACAGTTTTCCCTGCCTGAGAACAGGACTCATTAAGATGGCAGAGCCCAGTACCCGCATAAGACTCAAAGCTTTATAGTAAGAGGTTCAATTCTTCTTCTTAACAGCATGTTCATGATTAACCTCCTCCTATTATTATTCCTGCCCTAATCAGCATTTCTAACAGTCAACAAACAAAAAATTCTAGGCCATATACAACTATGTAAAGGGCCCAACATCATAGGTACGTACATAATACTTCAACCTTTCGCCAGCAGAAAAAAACTTTTCATAAAAGAATCCTGAGATGGACCAACTCAAGATAACGTGGTGAGAACAACCCAGGATTGAAGCTCTTGATGAATGCGCGGAGGGTGAGTCAGGGCCGCATTTCCAGGCGGATCTCTGTTGCCCACAGAATGGGGAAATTCCCAGATATAAAAAAGATACGGGAAGCCAGCGCAGCAGTTTTGGCTGGTGCAGCCGGCGGCTGGTGCAGCCGGCGGCTGGCACTGCAGCACAGTGGCACTCCACAGCGCTCTGCACAAAGCTCACTGGACCAGGTGCCCTGTTGAACTGGCAATCTGAGACCTGAGAGGGCAGATTGGCATATCCATCTGATTGAACGGGACTTGGACAGTGAGCCAGGCCAGGAGATTCCAGGAAAATGGCATTTGGGCCAGGGCAGTGAGACAAACAAAACGGCGATTCCAAACGCTCCGGGTGGAGAGTTTCACTGTGGGCACAGTTGAACCCAGGACGGTACAGCTCGGTGGGGGAGGGGCGTTTGCCTTTACCGAGGCATCCTGCCCCTACTGAGGTACACTCCCATTGCTGATGCAGCCTGCTGTTGCCGAGGCAACCCCCCCACAACAGAGAGACTCCACCGCAGGGCGTAGCACGTGGCAGCAGGGCAGAGACCGCAGCAGCAGGGTGGACCTCACACCAGCAAGGCGGAGCCTCGGCAGGCAAATAGTGACTAGACTGCCTCCTAGCTGGGCAGGACAGCACAATGGACACTCATAAAAAAAACCCCAACCCCCCGAGACAGAGCATCTGAGAAAAAAAGGGTTTTTTTTAATGAGTTCTGCTGCAGCAGAATTAAATGTAGCAGCCTAACAGCCCTGAATGAATAACAGAGCTCCCAGATCAGCACTTGAGCTCCTACAAAGTACAGACTGTCTCCTCAAGCAGCTCCCTGACCCCTCTATATCTGGAAGACTGACATTTGGCAGGCATCATTCTGGGACAAAGATAGCAGAAAAAGAAACTGGTAGCATCCCTCACTGTGCTGCTGCTGCTATAGGTGCACCCCAGACAAGCAGGGCTTGAAGTGGATCTCAGCAGTCATACAGTGGAGGGGCTAGACTGGTAGAAGGAAAACCAAGTAACAGAAATACTTCATCATCAACAATCTGGGCGTCCACTCAGAGACCCAATCGAAAAGTCAGCAACTACACAGACGACAGGTGGATAAATCCACAAAGAAGGGAAGAAACCAGTGCAAACAAAAGGAAAACACCTGAAATCAGAACACCGTGACCCCTACAAAGGACCAAAACTCCTCACCAGCAAGGGAACAAAGCTGGACGGAGAATGACTGTGACGAAATGATGGAATCAGACTTCAGAAGGTGGATAATGAGAAACTTTTATGAGCTAAAACAACATGTTTTAAATCAATGCAAAGAAACTAAGGAACTTGAAAAAAGATTCGAGAAAATGATAACAAGAATGTATAACTTAGAGAGGAATATGAATAAATTGAAAGAGCTGAAAAACACTATACAAGAACTTCGCGAAGCATGCACAAGTTTCAACAGCTGAATTGATCAAGCAGAATAAAGAATATCAGAAGTCGAAGATCAACTCAATGAAATAAAAGGAGAAACCAAGATTAGAGAAAAAAGTGCAAAAAGGAATAAAAAAAGTCTCCAAGAAATGTGGGACTATGTGAAGAGACCTAACCTACGTTTGATAGGTGTACCAGAATGAGACGAAGAGAATGAATTCAAGCTGGAAAATACTCTTCAGGATATTCTCCAGGAAAATTTCCCCCACCTAGCAAGGCAGGCCAACACTCAAATGCAGGAATTACAGAGAACACCACAAAGATATTCTGCAAGAAGAGCAACCCCAAGGTACATAATGGTCAGATTAACCAGGGTTGAAATGAAAAAGAAAATACTAAGGGCAGCCAGAGAGAAAGGTCAGGTAACCCACAAAGGAAAGCCCATCAGACTCAGCAGATCTCTCTGCAGAAACTCTACAAGCCAGAAGAGAGTGGGGGCCAATATTCAACATCCTTAAAGAAAAGAACTTTCAACCCAGAATTTCATATCCAGCAAACTGAGCTTCATAAGTGAAGGAAAAATAAAATCCTTTGCAAACAAGCAAGTACTCAGAGATTTTGTCACCACCAGGCCTGCTTTACAAAAGCTCCTGAGAGAGGCACTACACATAGAAAAAAACAACCAGTACCAGCCATTCCAAAATCACACTAAATGCTAAAGAGCATCAACATAATGAAAAATCTACATCAACTAATGGGCAAAACAGCCAGCTAGCATCAATATGGCAGTATCAAATTCACACATAACAATATTAATGCTAAATGTAAATAGGCTAAATGCACCAATCAAAAGACACAGACTGGCAAATTGGATAAAAAGCCAAAACCCATCAGTGTGCTGTATCCAGGAAACCCATCTCACATGCAAGGATACACAAAGGCTCAACATAAAGGGATGGAGGAAGATTTACCAAGCAAATGGAGAGCAAAAAAAAAGCAGGAGTTGCAATTCTCATCTCTGATAAAATAGACTTTAAAGCAACAAAGATCAAAAGGACATTACATAATGGTAAAAGGATAGATACAACAAGAAGAGCTAACGATCCTAAACATATATGGACCCAATACAGGAGCACCCAGCTACATAAGACAAGTTCTTAATGACGTACAAAGAGACTTAGACTCCCACACAATAATAGTGGGAGACTTTAACACTCCACTGTCAATATTAGACAGATCAACCGGACAGAAAATCAACAAGGATATCCAGGGCTTGAACTCAGACCTGGAGCAAGCAAACCTGATAGACATTTACAGAACTCTCCACCCCAAATCCACAGAATATACATTCTTCTCAGCACCCCATCACATCTACTCTAAAATTGACCACATAATTTGAAGTAAAGCACTGCTCAGCAAAGGCAAAACAACTGAAATCATAACAAAGTCTCTCAGACCATAGTGCAATCAAGTTAGAACTCAGAATTCAGAAACCAACCCAGAACCGCACAGCTTCATGGAAACTGAACAACTGGCTCTTGAATGTTGACTGGATAAACGATGAAGTGAAGGCAGAAATAAAGAATTTCTTTGAAATCAATGAGACTGAAGACACAACATGCCAGAATCTCTGGGACACATTTAAAGCAGTCTCTAAAGGAAAATATATACCAATAAGTGCCCATATGAGGAGAATGGAGAGATCCAAAATTGACACCCTATCGTCAAAATTGAAAGAGCTAGAGGAGCAAGATCAAAAAAACTCAAAACCTAGCAGAAGACAAGAAATAACCAAGATAACAGCCGAACTGAAGGAGATAGAGACACGAAAAACCCTTCAATAAATCAATAAATCCAAGAGCTGGTTTTTTGAAAAGATCAACAAAATAGACAAACCACTAGCCAGATTGATAAAAAAGAAAAGAGAACAACCAAATAGATGCAATAAAAAATGATAAAGGGGAAATCACCACAGATTCCACAGAAATTCAAACCATCATCAGAGAGTATTACAAACAACTCTACGCACATAAACTAGTAAACCTGGAAGAAATGGGTAAATTCCTGGACACTTGTGTCCTCCCAAGCCTAAACCAGGAGGAAGCTGAAACTATGAATAGACCAATAACAAGGTCAGAAGTCAAGGCAGCAATTAAGAGCCTACCACACAAAAAAAGCCCAGGTCCAGATGGGTACCCAGGCGAATTCTACCAGACACACAAAGAGGAGCTGGTGCCATTCCTTCTGAAACTATTCCTAATAATCCAAAAATAGGGAATCCTTCCCAAATCATTTTATGAGACCAACATCATCCTGATACCAAAACCCAGCAGAGACCTATCAGGAAAAGAAAACTTCAGGCCAATATCCATGATGAACATAGATGCAAAAATCTTCAATAAAATATTGGCAAGCCGATTGCAACAGCACATCAAAAAACTTATCCATCATGATCAAGTAGGATTCATCCCGGGGATGCAAGGCTGGTTCAACATACGGAAGTCTATCAACGTAATTCACCACATAAACAGAACCAAAAACAAAAACCACGATTATCTCAATTGACGCAGAAAAGGCATTTGACAAAATTCAACAGCTCTTTATGCTAAAAACCCTCAATAAACTCGGTATCGATGGAACGTATCTCAAAGTAATAAAAGCTATTTATGACAAACCAACAGCCAATATCATAATGAATGGGCAAAAACTGGAAGCATTCCCTTTGAAATCTGGCACTAGACAAGGATAACCTCTTTCACCACCCCTATTCAATACAGTACTGGAAGTTCTAGCCAGAGCAATCAGGCAAGAAAAAGAAATAAAGGGTATCCAAATAGGAAAGGTGGAAGCCAAATTATCTCTATTTGCAGACGACATGATAGTATACCTAGAAGACCCCATCACCTCAGCCCAAAAACTCCTGAAACTGATAAGCAACTTCAGCAAAGTCTCAGGATATAAAATCAATGTGCAAAAATCACAAGCATTCCTCTACACCAATAACAGACTTAATGAGAGCCAAATCAAGAACGAACTGCCATTCACAATTACTACAAAAAGAATAAAATACCTTGGAATACAACTCAGAAGGAATGTAAGGGATCTCTTCAAGGAAAACTACAAACCACTGCTCAACGAAATCAGAGAGGACACAAACAGATGGAGAAATATTCCTTGTTCATGGTTAGGAAGAATTAATATCGTGAAAATGGCTATACTGCCCAAAGTAATTTACAGAATCAACGCTATCCCCATCAAGCTACCATTGACTTTCTTCACAGAACTGGAAAAAACCACCATGAACTTCATATGGAACCAAAAGAGAGCCCGCATAGCCAAGTCAATTCTAAGCAAAAAGAACACAGCGGGGGGCATCACACTACCGGATTTCAAACTATACTACAAGGCTACAGTAATCAAAACAGCATGGTACTGGTACCAAAACAGAGATATAGACCAATGGAACAAAACAGAGGCATAGGAGGAAACACAACATATCTACAACCATACAATCTTTGATAAACCTGACAAAAACAAGCAATGGGGAAAGGATTCCCTGTTTAACAAATGGTGTTGGGAAAAGTGGCTAGCCATGTGCAGAAAACAGAAACTGGACCCCTTCCTGACACCTTACACTAAAATTAACTCCAGATGGATTAAAGACTTAAACATAAGACCTGGCACCATAAAAACCCTAGAGGAAAATCTAGGCAAAACCATCCAGGACATAGGAGTAAGCAAGGACTTCATCAACAAAACACCAAAGGCATTGGCAACAAAAGCCAAAATAGACAAATGGGACCTAATGAAACTCCACAGCTTCTGTACGGCAAAAGAAACAGTCACTAGAGTGGATCGGCAACCAACAGAATGGGAAAAAATTTTCGCAGTCTACCCATCTGACAAAGGGCTGATATCCAGAATTTACAAAGAACTCAAACAGATTTACAAAAAAAAAACAAACAAGCCCATTCAAAAATGGGCAAAGGATATGAACAGATACTTTACAAAGAAGACATATATGAGGCCAACAAACATATGAAAAATGCTCATTGTCACTGGTCATCAGAGAGATGCAAATCAAAACCACATTGAGATACCATCTCACGCCAGTTTGAATGGCAATCATTATAAAATCTGGAGACAACAGATGCTGGAGAGGATGTGGAGAAATAGGAACACTTTTACCATGTTGGTGGGAGTGTAATTAGTTCAACCATTGTGGAAGACAGTGTGGCGATTCCTCAAGGCCTTAGAAATAGAAATTCCATTTGACCCAGCAATCCCATTACTGGGTATATATCCAAAGGACTATAAATCGTTCTACTATAAGGACACATGCACACGAATGTTCACTGCAGCACTGTTTACAATAGCAAAGACCTGGAACCAACCCAAATGCCCATGGATGATAGACTGGATTGGGAAAATGTGGCACACATACACCATGGAATATTATGCAGCAATCAGAAATGATGAGTTTGTGTCGTTTGTAGGGACATGGATGAATCTGGAGAACATCATTCTCAGCAAACTGACACAAGAACAGAAAATGAAATACCGCATATTCTCACTCATAGGCGGGTGGTGAAAAATGAGAACACACGGACACAGGGAGGGGAGTACTAAACACTGGGGTCTATTGGGGGGCAAGGGCAGGGCCAGTGGGGGGGTGAGCTGGGGAGGGATAGCCTGGGGAGAAATGCCAAATGTGGGTGAAGGAAAGAAAGGAAGCAAAACACACTGCCACGTGTGTACCTATGCAACTGTCTTCCATGTTCTGTACATGTACCCCAAAACCTAAAATGCAATAAAAAATTTTTTAAAAAAGGATCCTTATGACCCTCCACATCCACTATAACCCTTTATGTAACTGTTCCAACCTTAGCCCTTTGTATTGCCCTCCTCCTATGAGCTCCTCTACCCTTACCAGATCCCCCAATCAATTTCAACATAGGCCTTCTATTTATATTAGCCACATCAAGGATGACCATTTACTCCATTCTATGATCCGGATGAGCACCCCATTCAAACTGTGCACCAATTGGTGCATTACAAACTGTAGCCCAGGCAATTTCACATGAAATCACCCTAGCCATCATTCCATTATCAGTCCTACTAATCAGCAGCTCATTTAATTTATATACACTCATTACAACACAAGAACATTTCTGACTTCTACCACCATGACTCCTAGCCATAATATGATTTATCTCCGCATTAGCAGAAACCAACTGAGCTCCTTTCCACCTAATAGGAGAATCAGAACTAGTCTCAGGTTTCAACACTGAATATGCTGCAGGTTCATTCACTCTCCTCTATAGCAGAATACATAAATATTATTATAATAAATGCCTTAACTACCTCTATTTTTCAATGAGCACCCCACACCATAATTTCACCAGAACTTTACACAATAAATTTAATCACCAAAACCCTTCTCTTAATCACCGTATTTTTATCAATTCGAATGAATCCTCAGTTCTCCTATGACCAACTAATACATTTACTATGAAAAAAATTTTTATCACTTACACTAGCACTATGCATATCTCAATACCTATTCTAAGGTCCAGCATCCCACTCCAAACACAAGAAATATGTCCGAAAAAAAAGAGTTACTTTGATAGAGCAAATTATAGCATTTTAAATTCTCTTTTCTTTAAGGCTATAGAAATTGAATCCACACCTGAGAATTCAAAATGTTCCATGCTACGTATTATACCACACACTAAAGTAAGGTCAGCTAAACAAGCTATTGGGCCCATACTCCAAAAATTAACCCAGTAGCCCAACTCACCATCTCCCTTATTATCTTTACAGAAACTTTCATTACAATATTATGCTCACACTGATTCCTCATCTGAGCAGGTTTAGAAATAAATGTATTAGCCATCATGCCAATCCTAATAAAAAACATAAGCCACCACTCCACAGAAGCAGCCACCAAATACTTCCTAACACAAGCAAGCACATCCATAATTCTTATAATAGCTATTCTTTCTATCAACCTGCTCTCCAGACAATGAACAGTTATTCCTCACATTAACCACCTTTCATCCATAAGAATAATAGCTCTGGCAATAAAACAAGGAATAGCCCCCTTTCACTTTTGTCTCCCAGAGGTAAGCCAAGAACCCCCCCTAATACCTGCCATACTTCTCCTCACATGACAAAAACTACCTCCCATCTCACATTACTTCAAATCTTTCCATCTATCAACACAAATAACCTCCTATTAATTTCAATTTTAACCATTATAATTGGCAGCTGACCAGGACTTAATCAAACACAACTATGTAAAACCTCAGCCTATGCTTCAATTATCCATATAGGATAAATAATAGCAATATTAACCTATGACCCAAACATCACCATCCTAAATTTACGTATCTACTATATTCTAACAACTTCTATATCCATAATACTTAAACTTGAATACTAAAACCCTATCACTATCTCACAGCTGAAATAAACTAACATGATTAATACCTATTATTCCACTAATTCTATTATCCCTAGGAGGCCTACCACCATTAATAGGATTCTCTCCTAAATGAGCAATCTAACAAGAGTTTACAAAAACAATAACCCAATTATTCCAATTACTATAGTGATAATAACTCTACTAAACGTATACTTTTACATATGCCTAATTTACTCTATTTCAATAACAATATTTCCTACATCCAACAACATAAAAATAGAAAGACAATTTGAAAACATAAAACCCATACTGTTCCTTCCTCCATTTATTATTTTTTCCACTCTCCTTCTACATATAACCCTGTCAATATTAATCACAACCAAGAGCCTTCAAAGCCCTCAGGAAGTAAATTATACTTAATTTCTGTATCAATTCTATGAACTGCAAAACTTTACTCTGCATCAGTTGAAAACAAATCAACTACTTTCATTAAACCAAGCCCTTCCTAGATTGATGGGACTTTAACCCACAAATATTTAGTTAGCAGCTAAATAACTTATCAACAGGCTTCAATCTACTTCTGCCATAAGAAAAAAAAGGCAGTAGAAGCCCCAGCAGGATTGAAGCTGCTCCTTTGAATTTGCAATTCAATATGATAGTATCTCCTCAGGACTGGTAAAAAGAGGCCTACTCCCCTGTCTTTAGATTTAGTCTAATGCTTCCTCAGCCATTTTACCTTTGTATACCTATGTTCATCAACTGCTGATTATTTTCGACTAATCATTAAGATATCAGAACATTACATCAATTATTCAGTGCATGAGCAGGAATAGTAGACACAGCCCTAAGCCTCCTAATTCCAGCAGAATTAGGCCAGCCAGCAACCCTACTAGGAGACGACCATATCTATAATGTTATTGTCACCACTCACACATTTATTATAATTTTCTTCATAGCAATACCAATCATGATCGGAGGCTTTGGCAACTGACATTTCCTCCTAATAATTGGTGCCCCTGATATAGCATTCCCTCAAATAAATAACAGAAGCTTCTGACTTCTCCCCACAACCCTTCTACTCCTACTTGTGTCCTCAATACTAGAAGCTGGTGCTGGAACTGGCTGAACAATCTATCCTCCCCTAGCAGGAAGCCTGGCACACACAGGAGCCTGTGTAGATTTAACTCTCTTCTCACTCTACCTAGCAGGTATTTGTTCTATCCTAGGAACCATAAACTTTAATACTATAATTATTAATACAAAACCTCCAGTCATAACCCAATACCAGATGCCCCTTTTTGTCTGATCCATCCTTATTACAGCAGTTCTTCTACTTCATCTCCCTGTTCCAACCACTGATACTACTGTATTACTAACTGATCATAACCTTAAAACTACCTTTTTTCATCCTGCTGGCAGAGGTGACCCTATTCTATACCAACATTTATTTTGATTCTTCGGGCACCCTGAAGTCTAAATCCTTACACTATCAGGTTTTGGAATAATTTCTCTTGTCGTAATATACTACTCCAGCAAAAAAGAACCATTTGGGTATAGGTATAATATGAGCCATATCATCAGTTGGTTTCCTAGGCTTTACTGTATGGGATCACCACATATTTACAGTAGGAATCGATATTAGATACATGAGCATACTTTCTCTCCACCACTATAAGCATCATTATCCCTACCAGAGTAAGTCTTTAGCTGATTGACCACATCACACAGTGGGGCAACATTAAATGATCTCCCACAATACTCTGAGCTCTAGGCTTTATCTTCATAGTAGGTGGCTTAACAGGAATTTTATTAGCCAGTTCATCATTAGACATTATTTTACATGACACATGATCTATTAGCCCATTTCCACTATGTCCTATCGATATGGGCAGTGTTTGCCATTATAGCAGGCTTTATCCACTAAAATAGAGGTTCCCTCTATTTTCAGGCTACACACTTAACCAAACCTATGCTAAAAATCGCTTCACCATTATATTTGTAGGTGTAAACTTAACTTTCTTCCCACAACATTCTCTCGGCCTATCTGGAATATCTCAGTGATACTCCAATTACCCCGATGCATCACAGCATGAGATATTATTTCATCTGTAGGCTCATTCATGTCAGTAACTGCAGAGGTACTGATAGCCTTTATATTCTGAGAAGCCTTTCTCAAAACGAAAGCTTTTCCCATTGAACAATTACTAATAACCTAGAATGACTTTACAGCTGTCCCCCTTTTCATTACACATTCAAAGAATCAGCCTATGTAATAACTTAAATGAAAAAGCAAGGATTCAAATCTCCAGAAACTGGTTTCAAGCCAATCCCATAAACCCTACAACTCTTTCAAGAAGATATTAGTAAAATAATTATATAACTTTGTCAAAGTTAAATTACAGAGTAAACTCTATATATCTCAATGGCCCACCCAGCCCAGCTAGGACTCCAAAATGCCACATCCCCTATTATAGAAGAACAAATCGTTTTTCATTTGTGCACACCCTGCCCTGGTATATGGTTCTGGCCCTAACCCCATACATGGCCCTGTCTCCTAGCCTGGCCCCAGCCCTGTTGCTGGTCCTGCCATGGTCCTTACCCTGCTCTGGCTTTGCCTTCATCCTGACATTGCCCTTCCCTGGTCCTGGTCCCAGTCTTGTCCCCACCCCTGCATTTCTCTGGCACTGGTCTGGACCCTGGTCCTGCATTGGACCTGCCCTCCCTTTGTCCTGCCTTTGCTCTGTGCTATCCTGGACTGTCTCTGCCCTGTGCTGGTGCTGACCTAGCCCTGCCTTGTCCTAGTCCTCTGACTGCCCTCCCCAACCCTATCCTGGTCCTAAACCCTCCCTGGCCAGGCCCAAGCACTGTATTGGATCAAACCTGACTCACCCCAGGACATTCCCTGTGCCTGTCTCAGCCCTTGCACTTGGCTCAGTGTCACTCAGTCCTGGCACTGCCTGGCCCTGCCTTGGCACTTGCCCTGCCATCTCTATGGCCTGGCTCTGGTCCTGCCCTGCGCTAGTCCTGACCCTACTCCTGGCCCAGACCTGCCATGGCTCTTCCCTCTGTGTCCTGGTCTTGACCTCGCCCTACATTGGCCTTGAACTGGTCCTGAACTACCCTAGCTCTGCCTTGCCCTGGCACCGCCCTGGAGTGACACCTGACCTACAATGTCCATTACAAGACTGTGGCCCTTCCCTGCCCGCCTCTGCCCTGGCCCTGCCATGTGCTGGACCCTGTTCCTAGTCCTGCTGCTGCTATGCCTCTGCCCTGCTATTGGCTATGTTCTATGCTACTTTAGTCATGCTCTGTTCTAGCCCTGTCCCAGCCTTTGACATTTCCTAGTCCTGGTTCTGTGCTGGCTGTGCCATTGCTGTGAACTATCACTGGCCCCACCTTGGCCTGGCGCTACACCGGCCCTGGCAATGTCCTAGCCGTACACTGACACAGAATCCACCCTAGGCCTGTCTTTTCCCTGGCCCCTCCTTGACCCTACATTGTCCTTGAACCTTCCTTGGCTATGGCACAGCGATCACCCTGCCCTGCCCATTTCATAGACCTGACCATGCTCTGCCCTGGCACTACCATGCCCTGCCTTGGCACTACCATGCCCTGATTCTGCCCTGGACCTGTGTTACCCTAGTCCTGCGTCACCCTGATCTTGTCCAGACCCTACCGTGGCCTGCAATGTCCCTCCCTACCCTGGTCTTTCCCTGCCCTGGCACTCCCTTTCATCTGCCCTGGCTCTAGTTCTGACCTAATCTTGCCCTTGACTTGGCCACTCCCTGGCCCTGCCTTTTCCCTGGCACTTCTCTGGACTTGCTCTTGCCCTGGCCCCTTTCTGGCCCTGCCTTATTGTGGGACCTTCAATGTCCCCGCACTGCCATCCTTACTCTACATACTTACTCGACCTAGCCCTATCCTAACTCTACACTGGCCCTTTTCTGCCTTGGCTCTCAGCTACCCTACCCCTGCCCTTTCCTGACCCTATACTGGCCATACCATGTCACTGCACTGATCCTGAGTCTGCCCTGATCCTGGGTCTGCTCCTGGAATTGGTCTTGTCACGTTCCTGGACTGTGACCTTACTCCTGGTTTTTCCCTGGCCATGACCCAGCCCCAGTCCTGTCCCGTCTCTGGCTCTGCCTGGTTCTGGACTTGCTTTTCCCTAGCCCAGACTGGGCACTGCACTATCCATTACTCTAGCCCTGCCCTGCCCTACACTCCCCATGTCAGGATCTTTCCCTGGGCCTGTCCCTGACTTGGCCATGACCCTTGCCCTGCCACTTGTCTTGCCATAGCCCTGACCCTTACTTGGCCCTGGCCCTGCCCAGGCCCCTAGCTACCCTTGACTTTCTGTGGCCCTCTGCTATGCTGGCCCTGCCATTCCATGGCCCTGCCTCTGTTCTGGCCCTGCTCTGAGCAAGCCCTTGGCATCTGGCCTGGTCCTGCAGTGTCCTACCCTTGCCCAGCCTACTGTTACCTGCTCTATCTGAGCCCTGTCCTGGCCCCACCCTAGCCCTGCCATTATCAAAACCTTGACCCTGAACCTACTCTTGCCCTTCCCTTACTCTTCCATGTCCTGGTCTTGCCTTAATCCTGTATTCCTGCACTGACCCCCTCTACCTTCACATGACCTTGGCCTTGTCTTCTCAATGGCCTTTCACTGTTCCTGGCCTTATTCTATCAACCTATAGGTTGGCACTGTACTGGCCCTACCATTACCTGGCCCACTGCTTACCCTGGCCCCGTTCCTAGTCCTGCCACTGTTATGTCCCTTCTCTGCTTTTGGCCATGTCCTGCACTATCCTATCCCTGTGCTGCACTGTCCCTGGCCCTGACCTGGCCTTCTCCTCCCTGTCCCTACCTTTCCTTTGTCCTGGTTTTGGTTCTGCCCAGGTCCTGCTCTTGCTATGGACCTTTCCTGGTCCTGCCTTCTCCATGGTCCTGCCCTTGCATTGGTTCTGTCCCTGGACTAGTCTTGGCCCCTGCTTTTCCCTGACACTTCTCTGGCCTTGTCCTTGCCTTGGCCCCTTTCTGGCCCTGCTTTGTTGTGGGACCTCCTCTGTCCATGGCAAGGGCATGGCCCCTGGCCGTGCATTGATGCTGGCCTGGCCCTGTGCTATCCTAGTTCTGTCTTGGTCTTGATCTTGCCATGTTCCTGGTCTTGCCCTTTTTCCCTGACCCTGCCTCTCTTAGCCCTCACACTGTCCCTAGCCAAGAGCTGGCCCCAGCCCTGACCTTCGACTGCCACTGCTTTTGCTCCTGACCATGGTTCTTCCATGCTTCTGTCCCTGACATGACCCTGACCCAGCCATGTCCTAGACCTGGCCATGGATCTTCCCTTGTCCTGGTCCTGGTCCTGGTACAAACCCTGACACTGACCCTTCCTTGCTTAAGTCCTTATCCTGACTCTAGCCTGGCCCTGACACTGTCCTGGGTCTGATTTGCCTGGGCCCTCCCCAGGAACACTGTTCTGGCCTTAGCCCTGCCACTGCCACTGTCACTGTCCTGGCCCTAGCCCTGCTGTGGCTTAATTTGGTCTTGACATTTCCCTTTCTTGGTCCTGGCCCTGGCCCTGCTCCAGTGCTTCTCTCACCCTGGTCTGGACCCTAGCCCTGCACTGGAACTGCCCTGTCTTTGCCCTATACTAACCTGGCCTGTCTCTATTCTGTACTGGCGCTGACCTGGCCCTGCCATGACCTGGTTCTTCCATTGCTTTCCCCAAACCTGCCCTGGGTTTGTCGTGGTCTTTCCATGTCCCTGACCCCTCCCTGATCCTGTCCATGCCCTGTCCTGGATCTAACCCTCACTTATCCCTGGAACTTCCCTGGCCCTTCCTCAGCCTTTGCACTGAGGGTTCCGTGTCACTTAACCCTATCACAACATGGAACGACCGTGGCACTTGTCGAACTCATCCTCCTATAGCCCTTAGCCAGAATTGGCCCTGTACTGGCCCCACCATACGCTCTCTATGACCTGGCTCTGGTCCATCCCTGCCTTTGCCCTTACCCTGCCCTAGCACAGCCCTGAACCTTGCCCTTGTCCTGCCATATTTGAGGCCCTGTCCCTACCCTTGTCCTTGTACTGATCTACAATGGCCCTGTCCTTGGTGCCCTAGCCTTGCCCTCACCCTGAATTGTTCTTGCACTGTTCTTGCTCTACCCTGGCACTACCTTGGATCAGGCCCTGCCTTCTCTAGGTCTGGACATGTCTGGTCTTGCCCTGTCTCTGCCTTGGGACTACTCTGTGCATCTCATGACCCTGTCACTGCTGTGCCCTAATCTGCTCTGGAGCTGCCATACCCTGGGCCCAGTGCTTGCCCAAGCCCTGTTCCTAGTCCTGCCCCTGCTATGGTTCTGCCTTACCTTTGGCCAGACCCTGTGCTACCTTAGTACTGCTATGCTTTGACCCTACTCTGGCTGTATCCTGTCCTGGGCCAGCCTTTACACTATACCGGTCCTGGTTCTGCCTGAGACCTGCCCTTTCCCTGGACCCTCCCTAACACTGCCCTTGATCTGGCCCTAACCCTGAAACACCATGGCCTGGTCCTACACTGGCCATGGAAATGTCCTGGCCATGCACCAGGTATGCGATGGCAATTGACCAACCCTATACCCGCCCTTTATCTGACCTCTCCTTGGCCCTACATAATCCCAGGACCTATCCTGGCTATATCACGGTGCTGACTTTGCCCTGTCCATGCCAAAGACCTAAGCCTACTCTGCCATATCCTGGTTCTGCCTTGACCCTGCCCTTCTCCAGCAATCCCATGGCTCTGTGTCATCACTGTCCTGCATCGGCCCTACACTTACCCTGGCCCTACCCTGGACATCCATGACCCTCCCTACTCTGGTCTTGCACTACCTTTTGTTCTGTCCTGGTGCTGTTCTTGCCTTGGACTCTACGTGGCCCCGCATTTTCATGGGACTTTCTTTGGCTTTGCTCTTGCCCTGGCCCCTCTCTGGCCCTGTCTTGTTGTAAGCAATCTTCTCTTCATGTTCTGGCCCGGCACCTCCCTGTCCATGCCCTGCCATCACCTGGTCCTCTCCTTGCTCTACACTGGCTGTGCTATCATAGCCCTGACCTTACCCTGCCCGAGCCCATGGTCCTGCCATGTCTCTGCCCTGGCTGTGGTTCTACCTTGTTTCTGGTACTTCTGTGGTCTTGTTCCTGTCATATCCCTGGCCCTACCTGCCCTTACCCAGGACCTAACACTGTCTGCCCTGGCCTGGATGGGTTGTAACCTGCCCTGCCCTGCCATCTTCCTGCCATGGTCCAGCCTGACCCTTCCCTTCATCTTCACTGCACTGGCATTGCCCTCATCCTGCACTGGCCCTCTCTGCCTTGGCATGGCCTTCACTAGCCCTGCCTTCTCCCTAGCCTTCAGTGGGCCTTGACCCTGACCTGGTCCTGCCATGTACATATCATGCCCCTTGCCCTGTCCTGTCCTCCTCTGTCAGCCCTGAACTGGCCCCACCAGACCCTTGCCCAGTGCTTGCCCTGGCCCTGTTCCTAGCCTACCCCGGCTATGGCCCTGTTCTGATTTTGACCATACCCTGTATTATGGTAGCTCTGCCCTGGCCCTAACACACCCTTGCCCTGCCTTTCCTTTGTCCTGGTTCTAGCTTTGTCTTGGCTCAGCCCTTACTCTGTCCCTGCCCCTGGCCCTGTATTGGTCCTGAACTGACCCTGGTCCTACACTATCCTAGTCCTTCCATGGTGCTGACCTCACCCGGAACCTAGACTTGACTGTTTGCCCTGGCCCTGCCCAGCCATTACCCTGTCCCTAGGCTAGACCTGGCCCCAGCCCCCACCTTGGACCACCACTGTCCCTGCTCCTGACCCTCATCCTGCCATGACCCTGCTGTTGCCCTGGCCCTCGCATGGACCCCGGTGCTGACCTTTCCCCTGATTAAGGTCTTATCCTGACCCTGCCCCAGCCTTGGCTCTGATCCTTTCCTGGTTCTGATTTCCTGGGCCCTACCCTGTATGCTGTTCTGGTCCTAGCCGTGACCCAGGCCCCATTACTGTCCTGGCCCTAGCTCTGTGGCTGGTCATACCACAATCCTGGCCCTGTCCCTGCTCTGTCTTTGCTCTTGTCCTAATATTTCTCTTTCCTGGTCCTGGTACCTGTCCTGACCTGGAGCTCCTCTGGCCCTCATCTGGACCCTGCCCTTGCATTGGAACTGCCCTGCCTTTAACCTATGCTATCCTGGCCTGGCCCTGCCCTGTGGTGGTGCTTACCTGGCTTTGCTATGTCTTGGTCCTCCCATTGCCCTGCCCAACTCTGCTCTAGTTGTGTCCTGGTCCGGTCCCGGCTCTGCCCCTCCCTGGTTCTGTCCTGGTCCTGTCTTGGATCTCACCCTGACTCAGTCCTGAACCTTCCCTGACTCTTGCATTCAGGGCTCAGTCTCTCTCAGCCCTGGCACTACCCAGCTCTGACTTGGAAATTCCTCTGTCCACTCAATGGCTTGACTCTGGTCCTGTCCTACCCTTGCCCTGCGCTGGCTCTAGTCCTGTCACAATCATAGCTGTGGACCTATCCTTGACCTGGTCCTGATCTACCATTACCCTGCAGTTTTGTGCCCCGGCCTTATCTTCACTCTACATTGGCCTAGCACTAATCCTGGCCCTGCACTGGGCTGATCTTGGGCTTATTCTGTCCATGACATGACCCTGACCCTACCATGCACTGGACCCAGTGTTTTCTTGGCCCTGTTCTTAGTCCTGCTCCTGCTCTGACCCTCCCTGCTTTTATCCATGCCCTGTGCTACCTTAGTTCTGCTCTGCCCTGACTCTATCCTGGCCATACCCTGCCCTGGCATTGCCTTTGCCTTGTTGTGGTACTGGTTCTGCCCTGGCCTGGTGCTAGCCCTTGACCCACCCTAGGCATGCCCTTGCTTTGGCCTTATCCCTGCCCTAACTTGACGTCGCCCTACACAGGCCCTGGAAATTCCCTGGCCCCACACTGGTCATGCCTTGGCATTGGACCCATGCCTGTCTTTCCCCTGGCCCCTCCTTGGCACTGTGTTGTCCCTGGACCTACCCCAGCTATGGCACAGCACTTTCCCTATCCTGTCCTTTTCCTAACATGCACTGGTTCTGCCCTGGCTCCGCCTTTCCCCACTCATTCCCTGGCCCTGTGCTACCCTAGTTCTCCCTCGGCCCTCACCTTGCCCAGGTCCTAACCTGGTGTGCCATGGCTCTCCCTACCCTGACTTTGTCCTGCCCTGGCACTCCCTTTGGTCTTCCCTGGTTCTGATTCTGACTTGGCCCAGCCCTTGTCTTGGCTCCTCCTGGACCTTGTATTATACCTGGTCCTACTCTGGTCTTGCCCTTTCCCTGGCCCCTTCCTGGATTTGCCTTGTGGGCTCTGCCTGGTACATGTCTGAACACTGGCCTATCCTGCACCTACACTGACCCAGCCATGTCTTGGCTATGCACTATCCTATCCCTGCTCTACCCTAGGCCTGCGCTGGCCCTGACCTTGCCATGTCCCAATCCCTGGGCCTGCCCTATTTCTGGCTGTAGTCTTCGTCTTGTCATGTCCATGGCTGTGACTCTAACCCTGGTTTCTCCCTGGTCATGAACCAGCTCTGGTCCCACTCTGCATCTTGCCCTGCCCCACTTCTGGTGCTGCTATAGTCCAGCCCTGATTAGGCCCTGTCCTACACTGCCTATGCCACGGCCGTGTTCTGGCTCTGACTTGGCCATGGCCCTCACACTGCCACTCATCCTGCTATAGTCCTGATGCTAACTTGGTCCTGGTCCTGCCCTAGCTCTGGCCTCTCCCTTCCATTGGCTGGCCCTCTTGTGGTCTGGCACTGTCTTGGCCCTGTCCCTACTCTAGCCCCTGCCATAGTCTTTCCTTGGCCCTCTGAGATGCTGGGCCTGCATGTCCTGGTCCTGCCTCTGCCATGGATCTGCTCTGAGTGTGGCCTTGGCATTCAGTCTGGCCCTACCCTAAACCTTCCCTGTCTTGGACCTTATCCTGCAGTGTTGTGCCCTGGACCAACCTTACCATTACCTGGGCTGTCTGGGCCCCCACCTGACCCTATCTTGGCCATGTCCTATCCTCCCCATATGCTGGCTCTGCCCCAGCCCCAACCTGACCATGACTTGGCCATGTCCTATCCTGCCCCTGTCCTGGACCTGCACTGTCCCAGCCTTGGTTCTGGCTTGGCCCCCGATCCTGACTCTGCTTTTGACATGGCCCAAGGACTGCCAGTAGTCCTGGTCCTGTTCTGCCCTGACATGGACTTGGACATGTCCTGGGCCTGATTTGTTCCAGTCCTGCCTTGGCACATCTGTGCCCTGCCCCACCACAGCCCTTCATGTTCTGTCCTTTCCTGGCAGTCCTATGGCCCCATCGTGTCATTGCCCTATCTCACCAGACACTGTTTGTGCCCTGGCCCAGATCAGCTCTAACCCCTCTTTTGACTCATACTGACTGTGTGTTGGCTTTTGCCCTGTTCTCTTATGACCTGGCTCTGGCTCTAACCTGCCCTGCACTGCTGTCTCCTTGCCCTGGTCCTGCCAGGCCCCTGGTCCTGGCAATGGCCCTGTCATAATCCTGGCCCTAGGTCTGCCCATATCCTGACATTGCTCTGGCCTGTATCCTGTGCCTTAACATAACCCTGGTCTAACCATGGCTCCGACCCTGTCCTGGGTGTGATTTGCCCGCACTGTTTGTACATTGTTCTGGCCCTAGCCCCCATCATGGCTCTTTCACTGTCTTATTCCTACCTATTTCTGGTCCTGCGATGGCCCTGATCCTGCTTTTGCTCAGGCTTTGCCTTGGTATGAAAATTGCCCTTTCCAGATGCCTGCCCTGGCACTTCTCTGGCCCTGATCTGGACCTTTGCCATGCATTGGACCTGCCCCCCTTTGCCATGTGCTTTCCTGGACTGGCCCCACTCTGTCTTGGTGCTAAAATAATTCTGTCATGTTCTGGTGCTCCCATTACCCTGCCCAACCCTGTCCTGGTTGTGCCCTGGCCTTTACTCCTCCCTGGTGCTTCCCTGCATTGTCCCTTCCCTGGCCTTTGTTCTTCCCTGCTTCTTACTTTGTCCTGGTCGTGGTCCTGTCATGACATTGGCTGTGACTCTGCCTCACTTCTCCCTAGCCTTGACCAAGCTCAGGTCCTGTCCAGGCTCCAGCCCAACCCCAGTCCTGGTTGACCCATGACTGGGCACTGTATTACCCAGTACCCTGGCCCTGACTTGCCCATGGCCCTCACCCTGCCACTTGTCTTGCCATATTCCTGACTCTCTCTTGGCCCTGTACCTGCCCTGGCTCTGATCTTGCCCTGCTTCTGGGCCTGGCACTGCCATGTCCCTGACATTTCCCTGGCCCTTTCCTGCCATGGCCTTTCCTTGACCCTCTGCTATGCTTTACTTGTTCATGCCATGAACCAGTCGTGTCATTGTCCTATCTTAACCTGCATGGTTTGTGTCCTGGACCTGTCCCTCCTTAGCACCTTTTGGGCCTGCTCTAACCCTGCCTTGATTTTTGCCCTTCCCTGATCTGGTCCTGTCATATCCCTCACCCTAGCCCTTTCCTTTTCCAGACCTTGACCCTGACCCTACCCTGCTCTGGACCATGGCCCTGTCCTGGACCTTCCCTACCCTTTCATTCCCTGGTCTTGCCCTAACCCTGAAATGACCCTGCACTGGCACTCTCTACCTTGGCACAGCCTTGACCCTGGCCTTTCCTTCTTCCTTTCCCTGGCCTTACACTGTCAGCCTGTTATGGGCCTGTAACAGCCACAAAATACTCTGGCCCTGTTTCTAGTGGTACCCCAGCTATCACCCCTGCTCTTCTTTTTGGTATGCCTTGTACTATCCTAGTCCTGCCCTGTTTGGACCTGGCCCTCAACTGGCCTTGTGCTGCCCTGTCCCTGCTTTTGCTTTCCCTCTGCCTTGATCTTGCCCTCCTCTGGACCCTCCATGTTCCTGTCTTCTCCTTGGCTCTGCATTTGCTCTGGCCCTGGCCTAGACTTGACCACACCATCTTGGACCGTGACCATGCATTGCTTTTGGGTTGGGTCTGACCCTGCACAATCTTAGTTCTATCCTGACCCTGACCTCACCATGGTCCTGGTCTTGCCCCTTTGATCTGGTCCTGCCTTACCTTGGCCCTCACTGTGACCCTAGCACAGACCTGACCCCAGCCCTGACCTTGACCACTGGTCCCTGCTCCTAACCCTAGATCTGTCGTGGTCCTGGTCTTGTCATGGTCCTGCCCAGCCTTTTCCTAGACCTAGCCATGGCACTAACCCTGCCCTGTTCAAGCCATGGCCCTGACCATGCCCTGGGTCTGCCCTAGTGATGCTTTGCCCTTCACTGGCCCTGAGTTTACCCTGTGCTATCCTAGTCCTGCCTTAGCTTTGACCTTACCCTGGCCCTACTATGGCCTGCTGAGGCCCACCCTTCCCTTTGTCTTGCCCTGGTTGTGACTGGTTCTCACATGGCCCTGTCCTTGCCTTGGCTCCTCTGTGGCCCTGCCTTTTCTGTGGCCCTTCAGTGGTCTTTCCCTTGTCCTGGCCCCTATCTGGCCCTGCCTTGTTGTGGGCCCTGCCTGGTCCATATCCTCAGCATGGCCTTCTGTGCTCCTACTCTGCCATCCTCTGGCTGCGTCCTTGCTCTACACTGGCCCTATCCTGCCTTTGCTCTGCACAACCCTAGCCTTGCCCTGCCTGTGCTGCTCAACTTGCCCTGTCTCAAGCCCTAGCCCTGCCATGTTCCTGCCTGGTCCCTGTTTCTGGCTCGGTCCTGGCCCTCATCTTGGTCCTGTCATGTCCCTGGCTGTGACCCTGCCCCTGATTTTTTTTTCCTGGCCATAACCTAGCCTTCATCCTGCCCTGCTCTGGCCCCTCCCAAGTTCTGGTCCTGCCCTGGTATAGTTCTGACTGGGAACTTCTATTTTCCTTGCCCTGCATTGCCAATATGAAGATTCTAACCCAGCCCTGGTTCTGTCATGGCCCTCACTTGGCTATGGTCCTAATACTACCCACTCTTCCAGCCACAGTCCTGACCTGAATGTGGCCTTTGTCCTGCTCTGCTGCTGGCCTTGCAATGCTTCTGGCCCGGTCACTGCTTTTGCCCCGGCCCTGTGCTGACCCCTTCTCCCTGCTCTGGTCTTTCCTTGGCCATCTGCTTCAGAGGCCCTGATTCTTCCTTGGACCTGCTCTGAGCATGGCTTTAGCATTTGACCAGACCCTGCCCCTGCCCTGGACATGTCTCTGCAGTGCCCTTCCCTGCTCTGGCCCCTGTCTTGGCAATGTGCTACCCTGTCCCTGCCCTGAACCTGCATTACCCTAACCTGCCCCTCGTCCTGACTCTGGTCCTACCATGGCCTTGGCCTGCTAATGGTCATGGTGCTGGTCCTGTTCTGGCCTTGAACTGGACTTGGTCATATCCAGGGTCTGATCTGTCACTGTCATGCCTTGGTCTGTCCTTGCCCTGACCCCACCAAGGCCCTGCCTGTTCTCCCCTTTCCTGGCACTGCCATGGCCTAGTTATACCATTATCCTGTCTTATCCTGCACTGGAGGTTCCCTGGTTCTTGCCTGCCCTAGACCCTTCCTGGATTTGCCCTGATCCTGACTTGGCATTTGTCTTGTCCTCTCTATGGTCATGTTCTGGCTCTGCCCAGCACTGCCATGACCCTGCCCTGGACCAGCAGGGCTTTAGCCCTGCCCTTATTGAGGTCCTGAGCCTGCCCTGGCTCTGCACTGGCCATTCACTTGCTCTTCCTTGGTCTTTCATGTCCTGGTCTTGCCCTCTCCCTGCACTGACCCTTCATCGGCCCTCTCTGCATTGGCATGACCTTGGCCCTGGCTCTGCCTTTTCCCTGGCATTGCCATGGTCTCACCTGTCATCCTCTAACCTGGTCCTGTACTGGCCCCACCATACCCTGGCCCAGTGTTTGCCCTTGCCCTGATCCTAGTCCTTCTCCTGCTATGGCCCTACCCTGCTTTTGGCCAGGCCATGTGCCAGCTTAGTCCTACACTGCTCTAGCCTTACCCTACCCTTGTCCTACCTTTGGTGTCTCCTGGTCCTGGTTCTGCCCTGACTCTGCTCTTGCCCTGGACCCTGACTGGCCCTGACCCGTTCTGGCCCTGTTCCTGACCCAACCTTGATCTGGCCCGAAACTGGCCCTGGCAAAGTACTCACCAGGCAATTGCTGTGCCTTGACACTGGACCCACCCTATGTCTGCTTTCACCGTGGCCCCTCCTTGGTTCTGTATATACCTTCCCTGCCCATAGCATGGTGCTGATGCTGCCCATGCCACTGAATTGACCCTGTCTTGGCCCTGTCATTCTCTGGTTCTGCCCTGGCACTATCTCTGCCTTGGTCTTGTGCTATTTTAGTCCTATCTTGTCCCTAACCTTGCACTGGCCCTACCTGGCTTGCTATGTCCCTGCATATACTGGTTTTGCTCTGTCTTGGCCCTGCCTTTAGCCCCTCGGGCTCAGGTTCTGAACTGCCCATTCTTGCCTTGAACCAACCCTGGCTTCCTTTTTATCTAGCCCTTCTCTGGCCTTGTCCTTTCCATTGGCCTTCCCCGTCCCTGCTCTTCCATGGTCCTGACCTTGCCCTGACCCCTATCTGCCCTGCCCTTTCCTTGTCCCTGTACTACACTGGCCTTAGCATGCCCTACCCCTTCTCTGGACCTGGGCTGGCCATGACTTCACTATGACCCTGCCTTTTGTCCTGACCCTGGTCCTGACATGACCCCAGGGTTGCCAATAGTCATGGTCCTGGTCCTGTTCTGTGACCTGTACTTGGATATGTCATTGGCCTGATTTGTCCCATACTTGCCTTGACTCTTCCCTGCCCTGTCTCCACCATGGCCTTGCCTGTTCTGCTCTCTCCCAGGACTGACCTGGCCCTGCCATGGCCCAGAAGTTTCATTGCCCTGGCCTATCCTACCATGGCTGTGCCCTGGCTCTGGTGCCTCCCTGGGCCTGTCCTAACGCTACCTTGGCTTTTTTTCTACCCTCTGTATGGTCTAGCTCTGGATCTGCCATACCATGGCCCTGCCCTATCCCTGCCATATCGCTGACTGTAACCCTGCTCTTATACAGGTCTGACCCTGACCCTGACCCTTACCTGGTCCCAGGGCCTTCCAAGGACCTGCTCTGACTCTGCCATGGCCCTGATCCTGCTCTGTCCTGGTATAGCTCTTGTCTTGAACCACCCTTCCCTGCCATACCCTGGTTGTGTATTCACCCTGCCCTGGACCTACACTTCATCTTGCAATAGCCCTGGACCTGTCCCGGTCCTGAACTGAACTTGGAGGTATCCGGACCCTGAATTGACCTGGCCCAGCCTTGGCTTCTCCCTGCCCTTGCCCTACCATCATCTTTCCCTGTTTTGCCTGTCTTGGCATTGAAATGACACTGCAACATCCCAGTTGTACCAATGCTCTGACCTACCCTGCCTTGGCTGTGCTCTGGCCCTGGTCCCACACTCGATATTCACTGACCCTGCCTCAGCCCTGGCCCTACCTTAGCATTGGCCCTGCCTTCTCCATAAACCAGCTCTGGCCATGCCCTGCCATTACCCTACCTTGTCACAGACTTGGCCCTTCCCCCACCCTGGTCCTGGTCCTGATCCTTACCATACTCAGGCCTTGCCTTGGCACTGCCCCTCTGTTATGGCTCAGCCCTGGCACTAACCCAGATCCTGGTCCTGGCCCTGCCCCACTTGCGGCCTCACCCTGGTTCTTCCCTGGTCCTGATCCTGTCTGACCCTGAAATGCCTGGCATTATCCTGGCCTTGCACTGCTCTGGCCCTGACTCTGGCTCTGTTACTGTCCTAGCCACAGTCCAGTTGCTGGTGATGCTATGGCCCTGACCCTGTCCCTGGACCCTGGCCGTGCCATGAACCTGCACTATCCTTGCCCTTGTCCTGTCCCTACCCTGACCATTCTCTGTCCTTACCTTGGTCTTGGTACCACCCTGGTCCTGCCCCTGCCTTGGATCTACCCTAGGTTTGACCCTTTCCTGGCCATCACTCTAGATTTGGCTGGGCCCTGTCTTGGACCTGACCATAGCACAGACCCAGCACTTTGGGAGGCCAAGACAGGCGGATCACCTGAGGTCAGGAATTCAAGACAAGCCTGACCAACATGGTGAAAATCTCTTTACTGAAAATATAAAATGTAGCTGGGCATGGTGGCAGGCACCTGTAATCCCAGCTACTCACAAGTCTAGCACAAGAGAATTGCTTGAACCTGGGAGGCAGAGGTTGCAGTGAGCCGAGATTGTGCCACTGGACTCCAGCATGGGCAACAAGAGCAAGCTCCATCTCAGAAACATAAAAAGATTAATGGGCAAAATAGTTCCAGGTTTCTAAAGTTGAGTGTTCTGAGCAGTAAGCTTTCATTCCTGAAAAATTTACTTACCAGAACATTCTTCAGTTATGTCCAAGAAGTGAGGTGGTCTGCTCTGCAGAGATGAGTCAGGAGTAGTCAAGAAGCAGGAGGCTTGCCAACTCTGCCACACCAGAAATGATGCTCAGCAGGGCTTAGCAACAGCAGTCTCCCCTCTGAACCCACAAGGTAAAGTCTAGGAGGAAAGAATAGGGGAGTTAGCCATGTTACAGAGGAACTGCTGAGTTGGGAGGCCCCACAGGAAGGAAAATGCCAGGAAGATAGAAGCTCTGGCCACAGTGTTCTCACGTGGATTGTAATTAAAAAGCAGCTTTGGCAGCCATCCCAGAGCAAGCCCATGAAAAGAGACGGGGTCACAGAGCTTCCTGGCAGTTCTGGAGTTAAGTCTGGCCCCAGAGAAGCTTAAGTCCAGGGGACCAGCTGCATCTGCATGGCAGGAATCAAGTCCATCACTTATTCTCCTCTTCCCTCCAACCTGTCACTGTAAGATTCTGCTCTGCCACTTACTAGCTGTGTGACCTTAAGCAAGTTACTTAACGTTTCTGAGCCTCAGTAAATGGCAGCTAATGTTATTATTTATTGGCATCAAAAGTGGTTAAATTTTTATAGGGTCATGCACAGCCATTATCAGTTAGCACTGGGAAAGGCAAACATTTCTTCTGATGCATTAGATGGTAAATATTTAGACACTGCAGCCAAGAAGCATTACATATATATATGTATATAGCTCATACATACATAGCTACAGGCACTCACAATGACTTTCTGGCTAAGACTGGATTGATCAGTGGTTCTTCTCATGCCACATTTTCATGTGAAGTGTCAAAGGCTGCTGCCTTCTCTGTCCTGTCATTACACAATATTGAGTGAGCCCACTCTGGCCCCACTCCTGAAACCTCATGACCGGGACCAGGAAGTGAGAGATCAGGGGCCTCTCTTGCCCTGAAGTTCTAGCTACAGCCCCAGTTCTAGGCCCACCCAGCAGCCCTGTGTTTGTGCATTCCCAAGCCAGGGCAGGCTACACTCTGCCCCACTTAGAACAGCTGGGGATGCTGAAATGAACCAGATGTGTCAGTGGCCAGAGAGAAAGGCAGCAGCTAGTGTGGTCACTCGCTGGGGCCTCCCCTGCTGGTGCTGGTCCCTGGGCTGCTGTGGATAGAATGACAGAAAGATAAGAAACCTGAACAGAACATTATGGGTAATGCAATTAAAGTAGTAATAAAAAGTCTCCTGTCAAAGAAAAACACAAGAACCATTGTTTTACTGATGAATTCAATGAAACATTTTTAAAAGAGCTAATACCAATTGTACTCAAAACATTTCCCCAAAAATGAAGAGGAAGAAATACTTCCAAACTTGTTCTATGAGGCTAGCACTACTAGCCTGGTACAAAAATCAGACCAAAACACAACACAAGAAAGAAAAAGACAGGCAAATATCCCTGATGAACACAGATACAAAAAATCCTCAACAAAATACATGAAAACTGCATTTGACAAGACAATAAAAGGATCATCTGCCATGACAAAGTGGGATTCGTCTGAGGAATATGAGGATGATTCAATAAACACAAACATATAAGTGTGCATCACATTCAGCAAATCAAGAAAAAAACATAATCATTTCAGTAGATGCTGAAAAACAAAATTCAACATTCCTTCAAAATAAAACTTCAGGAAAGTTATTTCATTACTGCTGCCACCAATAATAGATACCTAGGGATAACCAAAAACTTGGCTAAATATTATTTAATAGGGAAAACAATGAAAACAGCTTGGACATGTTAGTTAAAACTTGACACTATAAAATGTTTTACAAAGATAAAATCTTTAGAAAACATAGCATAAACAGTGTATCTTACGCAGTACTTTTTTTTTTAGACAGAGTCTTGCTCTGTTGTCCAGGCTGGAGTACAGTGGTGTGATCTCAGCTCACTGCAACCTCTGCCACCCGGGTTCAAGTGATTCTCCTGCTTCAGCCTCCCAAGTAACTGGGATTATAGGTGCATGCTACTATGCCTGGCTAATTTTTGTATTTTTATTAGAGATGGGGTTTCGGCATCTTGGTCAGGCTGGTCTTGAACTCTTGACCTTATGATCCACCCAACTCAGCCCCCCAAAATGCTGGAATTACAGGCATGAGCCACTGTGCCCAGCTTGCAGTATTTTTTCTATGCATTATCTCATTTATTCTTCACAATTTTTGTTTTTCAAGACAGAGTCTTGCTCTGTTGGCCCAGGCTGCAGTGCAGTGGTGTGAACTCATCTCCTGGGTTCAAGTGATTCTCCAGCCTCTCAACTAGCTGGGATTACAGGCATGCACCACCATGCCTGGCTAATTTTGTAGTTGTAGTAGAGTCAAGGTTTCACCATGTTGGCCAGGCTGGTCTTGAACTCCTGGTGTCAAGTGATTTGCCCTGCCTTGGCCTCTGAAAGTGCTATTACAGGCATGAGCCCTCGCACCCTGCCTGCTCCACATTACTTAAAGAAAATGGGCCATGGTAGCCAAGCAACATGTCGACCTGGGTTAGGTGATCACTGCTGGAGCAGACATCAAAGGAAGTTAACCTTGCCAGCACCCAACTTGATCTTCCCTGCTGGAAAAGTCTGTCCTTCCTCCTGCCTGCCAGATGGGTGGTCCCAGGCACTGGTTGTGCTGACTTCTCTGTAGGCTGGTGCTGGGGAAACATTTATCAAAAGCAGGAATATAGACAGGCACACAAGGAGAGGTGCTGAGAGGGTGCTGGCCTATCCAGCATCCAAAAACTGCCCTGAGTGGTAGCTAGCAAGCACATGGCTTTCAAAGAACCAGAGGACACTGGTTCAGCAGGTGCCTGAGGGTCCCTATACCAGGTCTGACATTTAGGAGAAGACATTTGGCAGCTTTTTTCTAATCTTTAAACTTGAAGCATGTAAGTCTGATGGATGGGTCAAGGCCTGGCTGGGCCATTGATCAACCATGTCACGTTGGATTCCTTCTTTCTGTGTGTCAGTTTCCTCATCCACAAAGTGGGGATAGTAACTGCACATCCCTTGGAGGACTATGAGAATAATTAGGATGCATATGACTTAGAACAGTGGTCAACAAACTATGGACCACTGCCTCTTTCTGTACAGAGGTTTCAATGGGACACAGCCAGACTCATTCCCCATACATATTGTCCACACTGCACGGGTGCTACAGCCCAGAGATGACACGGCCTGCAAAGCTGTCAGCAGTCACTACCTGGACCTTGACAGGTAACCCTGGCTTAGAACGACGCCTGGTGCATGAGAAGTACTCATGAAATGTTAGCTATTATTTAAACCCAAAGTCACCTTTAGCATGATAAATGTATGTGCACAAAGATACAGATACAAGCACTGATTGTAGTGGCATAAAACAGTAAATAACTATAACATCAATTAACAGGAGGCTGATAAAATTATGGAACATCCATACTACATAATACTATAGTCATCTGGCTGGGCACAGTGGCTTGTGCCTTTAATCCCAGCACTTTGGGAGGCTGAGGCAGGAGGATCACTTGAGGTCAGGAGTTCAAGACCAGCCTGGGCAACATGGGGAAACTCTGTCTACACTAAAAATACAAAAATTAGCCAGGTGTGGTGGTGCATGCCTGTAATCCCAGCTACTTGGGAGGGTGACATGGGAGAATCGCTTGAACCAGGAGGCAGAGGTTGCAGTGAGCCAAGTTTGCACCGAGCTCTTGTCTGGGCCACAAAGCAAGACTCTGCCTCAAAACAAAAAAACTATACAGCCACTTAAAAGACTAAGGGAAATCTGTGTGTATATATCAACATGTAAAGGTTACTAAAATGTTTAAATAACCAAACATTAAGTGAAAAATGTATGATGATAATATATGCAATATGCTCTATGTTATAAAAAAAATTACGTATGCACAGCAAAGACTGTATACTACTTAAAAGTACCGAGGGAATTTCACTTTCAGCATACACGTTGGTTCCATACTATTTAATGTCTTTAATGAACTATAGTTTCATAATTTTTCTCATCACTTTATCATTTTAGTCTCTCTCTCAGGCTGTATCCGAGAGCCACACTTTTAAAACCTTTGTATCTTTACGCTTCAGGGACAAACCAGAGCATGGCTGAATCTCCAACTCCTTATGCTAAGTGAAGCAAGCCAGACTCCTAGCCCACATGTGACACTCTGGAAAAGGCAAAGAAGCAGGACTCAGGCACAGACAGGTGGCTGCAGGAGCAGGGAGGAGGAGAGAGGCTGCCTTCCTGAGTATCGTGACTGCGGTGGTAGTCGCTGCAGTCCACGCATCTGTTAAAGCTCACTGAACTAACTGCACACCAAAAAGTAAACCTTACTATATGTAAATTTAAACACACACACAAACTTAGGGGATACATTTTTCTCTGAGTGTGGCACAGAGACAGTGTCTTAATGCAGGACTCCAGGGCACTTGGTTGTAGAGACCCTACAAGTGCACACCTGCCACAGCCTGCGCCCACCCACAATGTGACTCGTTCTTCCAGGCTCCATGCCTGTGGGTCTAGACTTCACATGGAAAGCACTGGCCAGTGCAGGCAAAGGGCAGCACACATGGGGCCCTGCAGGTCCTGGCCTGGCCAGGGCTCTGCCGCAGCCACCAAGCTGTCAGGCACAGGAACACACGCCTGCATAGGCATCACCGTGGCTCCCGTCATGCCTCATCCTGGATTCCACCCGATGACTCCAGGAAACACCACCGCTCCTGGCGTGGCCACAGTGCCCTCCACCTCCAGAAAACAAACGCTCCAAGCCTCAGTCCCCAAGGGGTCTGCACGGCACTGGGCTCCATCCACACTGCTCCCTGAGTGGACTTCTTGGTGGAGCAGGCACTGTCTCAATGCCCCTCTCAACTTAAAAAAAAAAACGCTCCTTCAATCCCATTTCCCAATTACTCTTGCCCCCTTCTAGTCACACCCACAGTGTACCGCAAACAAAGCTCATGCATTTCAGGCTGAAAATACACAATTCAGAAGGCTCGTGTGAAACAGTGCTGCTCCTGAAACAATCACACCTCCTCAAACAAAGCCCAAAATTCCTCTCTCCAAGAATGCATGGAACGGTTGCATGGACCAGGCTCCCTCAGGTCCTAACAGGGCATGAAAGAAAAATGGCTTCAGATCCCACTGCATGAGTGTAGGGCAACACTAGCAATCTGCCTGCCCCTTACTTTCCAACAAAAACCCGTGAACATGGAGGTGTGCCTTCCCTACAGGAGCCACGGAATTGGGGATCCAAGCTGTGGGGGGCTCAGAGCTGAGGCCAAGAGGCCGGGGGCACAGGGCCCAGGGAGGCATGGTTTAGGGGGTGCAGGGACCTGGAACCCGGGGGGCATAGTTTAGGGGTTGTGGGGACCTGGAGCCCGGGAACGTGGTTTAGGGGGCATGGTGATCTGGAGCCCAATGGGAGTGGTTTGGGGGTGCAGGGACCTGGAGCCTGGGGGCCACCATTTATGCGTGTGGGGACCAGAAGCCTGGTTTAGGGTTGGGAGGACCTGGAGCCCGAGGCCGGGAGCTGGGGATGTTGGGGCCAGGGCGATTCCGGAGGCTGTGCTACCAGGGGGCTCAGTCCCAGCCCTGCTGCCCTGGCAGGCCCAGGTTCTGAGATGACCTGGACCCCACGGAGGCTGCAGGGAGGGCGCGGGCATGCAGCGCTCCTCACCTGGGTCCATGGCAGCTTGAAGGTCTGGGCGGGCCAGGGAGTTTCCTTGGCCGAATGAGTCAGTAGGGTGGGCTGGGAATGCGACTGTGGGGTCATCCTGCTGGTCAGTCCGGCTTAGACAGTAGAGGAATGGGGTCTGAACCGAGTACTGCACCAGGGCATGTGGCATCAGGGCAGGGGATGGGGTCAGCGCAGGGGAGGACTGTGCTGGGTAGTGGGATGGGGACTCCCAGGGCGCCCGTCTGGGGCCGCCCCATGGGCAGGAGGTTCACACCTGCACTGGGCAGGCAGGTTCCGGGGGCGGCAGGTCAGAGCCTGCTGGGGAACCCTCGGCCCTCAGCCCAGCCACCTGAGGGAGCTGGTGCAGACCTGGGCGCACCCGTGGAAGGGTGGACAGAGGAAAACCTGATGTGAGTTTGTCCCAGTAAACAATCATGAAAGGGCCGTGAGGTCCAAACCTCACACGGAAGTGCCGAGCGGGGTGAGCTGCTCTCAGGCGTGCTCAGGAAAATGGCCTTAAACACTCCGCACGGCCCAGGCACCCCGCTCCCCTTCAACTGCGACCCTGGTTCTTCAGGAGCACAGCAAGGATGGGTGTCGGGTACCCCAGTCCTGCCACTAGATGGTGAAGGTTCAGCTGCTCCCACCCTGAGCTCTGTGTAAGGCAGGAAGTTAGCAGTGAATGGATCCTGACCAGCGGACTGAGACGATCTACCAGGTGACTTATATTCCAAGATCACTTCCTCACATTTTTAATAACACCTGGTTCCCAGTCCCCACATTTAAGATCAGCAGATTACTGCTTTTCTGTGCCTAGGATGGACTCTCAAAATTAGATTCCAAAGATTTTTACATTGTAGATGACATGACAGAACCTAAATTCAAGTTATGCTATAATTTAAAACACTGTGGCTGGGCGAGTGCCTCATGCCTATAATCCCAGCACTTTGGGAAACTGAGGTAGGCAGATCACCTGAGGTCAGGAGTTGGAGACCAGCCTGGACAACATGATGAAACCTCATCTCTACTAAAATTGTAAAAATTAGCTGGGTGTGGTGATGTGTGCCTATAATCCCAGCTACCTGGGAGGCTGAAACATAAGAACTGCTGGAACCATGTGGGCAGAGGCTGCAGTGTGCCATAATTATGCCACAGCACTCCAACCACGGTGACAGAGTGAGACTTTCTCTCCCCCCCGCCAAAAATCAATAAATAAAAAACAAAAAATTAGTTGGGCGAGGTGAAGACTGCAGTGAGTTGAGATATCACCACTGCATTGCAGCATGGGCAACTAGAGTAAGACTCTGTTCAAAAAAGAAACTGTCAAAACCAAAACAAATTTAAATTTCAGAGAGGAACTGAAGTCACAAATCAAAGCCAAATGTTTAAACATCAAAGTTTTTTCTATTATCACATTAAATGAAAACTTTAGCTTCTTACCAGACAGCAGCTAAACTGGAGTGCAAATGTGAGCTATGAAGAAACTGGGAAGGCCTGGCTGTCCAGCACTGATGGACCATGTGATGTTCCAGCCAGCTTCGGTCATCTGGCTCATCTGCTTGAAAGAAATGTAGTAAGTTTGAGTTATAACAGTTAACAACAACAATAAATACTGGGTCACAATATCTGGACTTACAGATCCATTCAAATGTATAGTTGAAAATGGCTTTTTAAAAATAACAGCTACCTAACAACACTTACTTACATATGATCATTTATTTTAAACCATATATATAAGCTGGGTTCTATGGCTCACATGTATGATCCCAGTCATTTGGGAAACCAGGATGGGATGATCACTTGTGTCTAGGGGTTCAAGACAAGCAACTCATTTAAAAAGAAACACATACTAAATTTAATTTAATATAATTGCCTAGAAAGTTAAAAAAAATTGTCCCACATATAAAAAGATGTAAATGGTATATGTTAATAGTCCAATACCCATTAAGGAAATTAAAATGGTAACCAAAGACCTTCCCAACCACTCACAAAGCCTCAGCACTGGTGCTAAATTTTGAAGGATTAGATAATGTCTATCTTACGAGTTGTTCCAAAAGGCAGAAAAAGAGAAAGCCACCTAACATTTTATGAGGCTAATATAACAGTGATGCTTAAACCAGATAAAGACATAATAAATATAATTCATCAAAGAATAAAAATGAAAAATCTTACATTAAAAAAGAGCTAACCTGCTGGGCTCAGTGGCTCACACCTGTAATCCCAGCCTGGGCTGGTCTCTAACATAGTGAAACCTCATCTCTACAATAAAGCAAAAAAAAAAAAAAAATTAGCTGGGTGTGGTGGCATGCACTTGAAGTCCCAGCTTCTTAGGAGGCTGAGGTAGTGGACAGCTTGAGCTCAGGAGGTTGAGGCTGGAGTGAGCTGTGATCATGCCACTGCACTCCAGCCTGGGTGACAGATCAGGACTCCGTCTTTTAAAAAAACAACTGAATCCAAAATTGAACCCAATCTAACAATGTTCTAAAAAATAACATGATCACACAAGTTTAGGTGAAAAATTCAAGGGTAATTCAATATCAGAAAGTCTATCAATGTATTATTATCATAAAAGAAAAGTTATGAGATGATCTCACAGATAAATAATAGCATTTAATAAAAATTCAACATTTATTTATGATTAAAGACTTGTAGAAAAAAAGGAATAGAAGGAAATTGTTTTAGTTTGATAAAGGCTACACAGCCTGAACTGATACCAAACAACCATCACACTTAATGGAGGAGTTTCAGGTATAACCCCCCCCGCCCTTAGGATGAGACCTAGTTGTCCAGGAAGCCCACTCCTATGAGCTGCTGCTTCTGCTATGGAGTAGAGGGCTAGGCTGCTGGGCCAGAAAAGAGATTAGATCACAACATCACAGAGAAGACACGGGCATAAGAACTAGCAGGAGGACATAAAACCATATTTGCAGATGACACTAAAACCATATTTGCATATAAAAACCAATATTTGCAAATAACATTAATCATCTATACAAAAAACCAAATGGAATCAACAAAGTATTATGATTCATATCAGAATTCAACAAAAGGCTGCATATAAGAAAACCAGTATTATCTCCTTCACATCACGAATAAACAAAAGAAGTATCATTCACAAAAATAAAAACTGTAACAGATATAGAAATTAACAAAAGAAACTGGAGATCTTCAAAAAGAAAATTTCCAAGATCTAGTAAAAGATAAAGAGTTATAATAAATGTAGATATTAACATGTTAAGGCAATCAAACCTCCCCAAGTTTGATCTACAAATTCTCTGCAATCCCAATGAAAATTCCAGCTGGATTTTTTTTTGAGATGCAGTTTTGATCTTGTTGCCCAGGATGAGTATAATGGTATGATCGTGGCTCACTGTATCCTCTGCCTGCCTGGTTTAAGCAATTCTCCTGCCTCAGCCTCCCTAGTAGCTGGGATTACAGGTATGCACCACCGTGTGCAGCTAATTTTGTATTTTTAGTAGTCACAGAGTTTCACTATGTTGGTCAGGCTGGTCTCAAACTTCTGACCTCAAGTGATCCACTCGCTTTGGCCTTCCAAAGTGCTGGGATTACAGGCATGAGCCAGGTGGGCCTTTTTTTTTTTTTTAAAGTTTACCATCTTGCTTCTAAAATGTCTATGGAAGAATAAAAGTCACAAATAGCTAAGTCAATTTTGAAAAAGAACAAAGTGGGCTTGGTGCAGTGGTTCACATCTGTAATCACCACACTTTGGGAGGCAGAGGTGGGTAGATGAGTTGAGGTCAGAAATTTGAGACCAGCCTGGCCAACATGGTGAAACCCCATCTCTAATAATAATACAAAAATTAGCTGAGTATGGTGGTGTATGTCTGTAACCCCAGCTACTTGGGGAAGCTGAATGGGGAGAAAAAAAAAGAGCAAAGTGGGCTGGGCACAGTAGCTCACACCTATAATCCCAGTACTTTAGGAGGCAGAAGCAGGTGAATTGCCTGAGTCTAGGAGTTTGAGACTAGCCTGGGCAACATGGTGAAGCCCTGTCTCTATAAAAATAGCTTGGTGTGGTGGCAGTCGCCTGTGGTTCCAGCTACTCAGGAGGCTGGGGTGGGAGGACTGCTTGAGCCCAGGAGGCAAAGGCAGTGAGCTAAGATTGTGCCACTGCACTCTAGCCTGGGCAACAGAGTGAGACCCTTTCTCAAAAAAAAAAAAAAAAAAGAAAGAAAACCAGAGCAAAGTGATTCTCCTGCTTCAGGCTCCGAAGCAGCTGAGAGGAAACCTGCCATGTATGTATCAAAACATAATATTAAAAGGCCACATAAATAACAGTCTGTCCGTTTCCAGGTCACACCAACACCAAGAGCACAGATTATTAAGTCCAGAAATACAGCTGTCCTTTAATATCCACCAGGGATTGACTGCAGGAATGCTGCAGACACCAAAATCTGTAGGTGCTCAAGTCCCTGATAAAAATGGCAGTGTATGCATATAATCTATGCATATCCTCCCTTATAGTTTTTTATTTTAATTATTTTTTGAGACAAGGTCTCTCGCTCTGTTGCTGGAGTGCAGTGGCAGAATCTTGTTTTGATCTTGTTCTTCTAAAGGTGTCCTGTCTACCTGAATTCCAGAGTCCTCTCTGCTTAATGGCTATTGATCATTTTCCTTGTCACTTTCTTCAGACCAATTCTGATTTAAAAAAGAAATACACTTTAGCCTTATAGAGTATAACACTTAAAGCTATTTATATTAAAAGACTAAGAAGATTTTGAAGAAAAGCAAAAATTTTGAAGCAACATGGAACAGAAAAACAAAAACCAAATGAATTTTTTTTCTAAATCCCTTGGAAGTGCCTATTATAGGAATGGAAATATAATTATTACTTTTTCTTTTTTTCTGTAACATTGAAACAATAAGGAATGGAATTATTTTTGGTGGCAAAAAGTCCCAAGATCACAGGTCCTTAAGAGATACTTATACTCAACCCTTTTAACTTATCTTTTTTCTTTTTTGGAGACAGTCTCTCACTTTGTCACCCAGGTGACAAAGTGCAGTGGCATGATCTCACCTCATTGCAACCTTGACCTTCAAGATATTCACGTGCCTGAGTCTCCCGAGTAGATGTGATTACGGGCGTGTGCTACTATGCCCAGCTAATTTTCTGTATTTTTACTAGATGGGGTTTCACTATATTGCCCAGGCTTCTCTCGAAATTCTGGCCTCAAGTGATTTGATCTCCCAAAGTGCTGGGATTACAGGTGTGAGCCAGTGTGCCCAAACATCTTTCTTTAAAATCTATTTTTAAAAAATAGACATAAGACCTTGCTGTGTTACCGAGGCTGGTCTCAAATTCCTGAGCTCAAGCAATCCTCCCTCCTCAGCCTCTCAAAGTGCTGAGATTATAGGTACAAGCCACCATGCCCACCCCTTTCTAACTTCTTAATACTCGTGATTTGGTGCAAAATCCTAACCAGACTTCCATGATAAATGACTCTAGATTTGTTAAGAATTAAGAGTGTTCCTGTTTTAGCTTAGTTGGCCTAGGGTGGAAAGACACATTAAAATCATCTCTATTACCTGGTGTGTATTTAAATTTTTAATAGCAAAACTACTGTCACTTACCAGTCTGGACCAATGTCCATTTCTTCACCTTCCATCAAGTATTTTCCCAAGTCAAAATCATCTGTCTTTTCTAAAATGTGACAGAAGAACTTCATCAGCTTTATTGTATCTATCTTTGAAAAAAATCTCAAAACTAAAGGAAAAAAGACTAACAAGACTCAAAATAAAATACAATCAGATAAACATTTAAAAATATTGAAACATTTATTAAATTGATATTCTGAAACATTGAACATTTTAATTAACTCATTCTCAAAGGTGAGTGTTCTCTTTCTCCTATGGTTTTCTGCCTTCATTCCTAATGGAAGGAGATGATACTTTCCAGTTAGAGATTAGTACAATTTTTTCCTCATCTAAATTAACAAATATCTGAATTATAAAAATCCCTATTATATACTATACTGTGATTAACTTTTGTCTTTTTCTTAAAGACAGAGGCTATAACTTACTCATTTTTGAATTTCTAGGGCCTAGAATTCTAAATGGCCACAATTTCAAAAAATGTAAACATGAACTATTCATTTTCCTGATGGTTTAAAGTGTCATAACATTAGAGCATAGCCTATGCAACTAATGTATATGTATATAGCATAGGCTATGCAAAAAACTTTTTGCCTTTTTTATTATCACAGCCAGCAATCTGTACTTAAAAGAAATAAAATTTCACTACTGAAAACCACATCTGATACTATTCCAGTAAATGGCTTAATGGAACACCACTTTACCTATAATTTAGGTACAGGTAATGTAGGGTTCCATTTTATGAAAGTAAATAGTAACCTCTACTGTCTCTCCCAGCTCTAAAATGATGAACATCTGCCTACTGTCATTTAGAAACATTTACAGAAAAATAACTTGGGATTCAGCCTTTAAGTTTCTATATTGTATAACCTATTTCACACATTGTATATTTGTGTAAGTTACAGTTAAGAATTCAGTTTATTACTTCGGAAACTTGGCATGTTTTAAAAGAATCTGAAAGCCCTGTATTCCTATTATAAATCAACTAACTAGACACTTTATTTATGGGCTATGATCATTAAGGTAACTAAGATTACAGGTTTTGAAAACCTAATCATTACTCAAGAAGATTTTTACTGAAATTAAACAGGTAGAGCATTAACATTCTTTTACTAATAACCTCATTATGAATAATGAACTAAAGCATTGTTTAATTTACATCTCCCATAAAGAAAAACAGATCTCACTACACCTAAATATCTAAACTCTGTAAGTCTTTAAAAATTAGTTACAAGAAGCCAGGCATGGTACTCACGCTTGTAATCCCAGCACTTTGGGAGGCCAAGGGGGGCAGATCACGAGGTCAGGAGATTGAGACCATCCTGGCTAACACAGTGAAATCCCATGTCTACTAATACACAGACACACACACACACACACACACACACACACACACACACATTAACCAAGCGTGGGGGCACGCTCATTGGGGAGGCTGAGGCAGGAGAATCGCTTGAACCTGGGAGGCAGAGGTTGCAGTGAGCCGTCATCACGCCACTGCGCTCCAGCCTTGGTAACAGAGCTAGACTCCATCTCAAAAACGAAACAAAACAAAACCCAACCAAACAAGAAATTAGTTACAAGAGAAACCGCATTAGCAATTGTGTTAGGTGATTTACCGTGCTACCTGCCAGGAGCTGTGCAGGAATGCAGCACTCTAGCTGGAGTGGAGGCAGAGGAGACAGTAATGACAGGTTAAATCACTGTCCTGACATGCCTTTTGGAAAAAGGAAAACAGAGTGAAAGGGAAATTGTACTGGCAGACCAGGGAGCAGGAATCAGTGAGAATACAATCTCTTTACTTAAAAAGAAAAAATTAGAGGTGGAGTGGCAACCTCGCCCAGGCTGGCCTTGAGAACCGCCTGGGCCTCCCAGAGCCCTGGGGTTGCAGGCGCGCCCCAGCCCAAAAGAACCCAGTCCTACGCTTACCCCGAGACTATCAGGAGAGGCTGGTCAGCGTCCAGAGGGGGGCGGCAGGGCCTGCAAGGGCTCCCCAAGGCCTCGTCCACCTCAGCCCCGTGCCCCGCCCTAGCGAGTCCTGTTCCGGGGAACCCTCGCCCCACCGCGCGGGACCCCCAACCCCGCGTCGCGACCGCGCCGCGACCGCCCCGCGACCCCCCGCCCGGAGCCGCGACGCCCCATGACGCTACCCCTGCACCGCGACCCTGCGCCGCGCCGCCCTGCCCTGCCCCGCCCCGCCCCGCGACCCCCCAACCCCGCCCTGCACCGCGCCGCCCCGCCCTGCATCGCCTCGCGACCCCCGCCCCGCCCTGCCCCGCGCCATGCTCCCCGCCTTAAGTTGGACCACGGGAAGTTCAGGGCGAGCTGGAAGTTGGGGTCTGTCTCCTCCTGGAGGCCGGCAACACTCCAGACGAGCTCCAGCAAGTCCCGCTCCTCCTGCGGGTCCAGCCGGCTCCAAGGCTGCCCATGCCGCGCCCTACTCCGCGCTCCTGCAGCGCACGCCTGACTGCTGTTTGCGCGAGAGTTCGGGCGGCTGTTCGCGCGAGAGTTCGGGCTCCCGCGACAGTCGCTTTCTGAGCTGGCGGTTTTCTCGCCATAGTTGGAGCTCTCGTGCCTGGCCCCAGCTGTGCCGGGTACTGCCTGGTGCTGTCACTTGGCGGGGGCTGGAATGTGCATTTTCTGGTCGGTAGGTACCTTTCCCGGCGCGTGGTTTAGGGTGCGGGGACCTGGAGTCCGGTTTAGGGGTGGGGGACCTGGAGCCCGGGGCCAGAGTTGGGGACGCTGGGGCCATGGCGATCCCAGAGGCTGCGCTACTGGGGGGCTCAGTCCCGGCCCGCCGCCCTGGCCAGCCCACGTTCAGAGGGCTACCTGGACCCCACGGAGGTCGTAGGGCAGACGCGGACGCACGGGGTTCCTCACCTGGGTCCACGGCGGCTTGCGGGTCCAGGCACGGCCCAGGAGCGTCCTTGGCTGAGTGAGTCAGTCGAGCGGGCAGGTAATGCGCCTGGAAACGCTCGGCCTCCTCTCTTTCCTCCCAGGGCGGGGGCTCTCCTGCCCGGCCTCTTCCTCCCAGCGTTCCTCCCTCCCGGCCACGGCCCCACCCCACCCCGGCCTCTGCCGCTCCCTCCTCCCAAGGGGCTTACCCCTGGGTGGCCGGCCGCCGCTGCCGCCACCACCACCGCTGCCATTTCAATCTACAAAACAGGCTGGGCATGTTGGCGCGTGCCTGTAATCCCAGCTACTCAGGCTGAGGCAGGAGAAGTGCCTGAACCCAGGAGGCGGAGGTTGCGGTGAGCCGAGATCGCACCATTGCACTTCAGCCTGGGTAACAAGAGTGAAACTCCGTCTCAAAAAAAAAAAAAAAAGGAAAGAGGGGCTCCAAACCCCTGGCTCTCAAGGTGGTCGTGAAGATGATAATAAGGGATGGAAATGAGGTGCGTGGCAGGGGTGGGGCTAAGCACCCTTGGGCTTCCTTTCACTCACACCCCAGGGGGCCCCAAATGCCTGCTTCTCTTGTCACTCTTACTATAAGACAGCTCTCAAACTTAAGTATGTATTAGCATCAGCTGGGGGGCAGGCTTGTTGGACCCCAGATGCCTGGGCTCCACCCCCAGAGTTTCCTATTCAGTAGCTCTGAGGATTAGCATTTCTAGCAAATTCCCCGGACTATGATGTTGACTCCTCTGGTTCAGGAGTGCTCTTTGAGAACCACTGTTTTGGAATCAAACTAGCTGAAGGGCAGGGATTTGGGCCCTTTGGGCTCACTGCTTCCTCCCAGAGCCTTGTTCTAGTTCATCGCAGAAACTCCAGCACCATTTGCTGAATGAATGCATTATTTCCTGCTGCCTCCAAGCAACTCCAGGCCAACCTCAGACCCTGCTGCTGGCAGACACCTCTTCCCAGGACACTGCCCCTGCCCTCACTGGGCCAACTCCCACCTATTCAGATTTCAGCCTGGAAGCCTCTTCTGACTCCACCTTCCCTAGCCTCCCGTCCAGCCACCAGTTCAGCAATGGAACAACCCAGGCCTTTCTTGCCTGTCTTCAGTGAATGTCCATGACTAACAACGGACTTCAGTTCCCTGGGCTCCCCACCCATACTCCGAGGGACCTCTGAGGGCAGAGGGATGATTTCTGGGGAGCCAGAAAGTGGAAGCCCTGGCACCTGTTCTCTGTGGGACTGAATGGGCTCCTGAAACACAGTCCAGACCACCTTCTCATTGCAGGGCGGCGTGGTGAGTGAGCCCAAGTAGCGGAAGTAGTGCTTCAGTTTGTCGTCCTTGGGGAGCAGGTCCAGCAGGCTGCTCTCTGCCATCGTGATGTTCATCTCTGGGATGGGGGCAGAGGACACTGTCAGTGAGGGTGGGAGAAGGAGCTCCTCTTCCTGCACACCCACCCCTTCCTTTGTGGAAGGCATCCCCCTCCTCACCCCTTGCCCTCCTCTGCCATGCTGACTCACCAGGTTTGGAGATATTAGACAGTGCCTCTACCAGCGGCTGGAAGCCCTCGTTCACCTGGAGTCCAGCCTGGAAAGGGAGGAAAGAGTCTTGAGAAGGTCACAGGGAGCTGGTGGTGGTTGTCAGTTCATTCTCCCGATCTGGGGACAGAAGGCCAGGCAGCTTCTGGGACTGAGGCTTTGGGCTCCCTACCTGGCCCGGGGACATGCAACCCATCCATAAACAGAGGTGGAAGCTGGAGCCTCCCCCAACTGCCTGCCTCACTGGAGTCCCAGGTCTCTGGATCCTAAGCAGCAGCTCTCAGCCCCAGGTTCCCTGGGAAGTGGGGGATGGGGGTCCCACCTCCACCAGAAAGGCCAGCACCACAATCTTGTCTCCAGGATCCTGGGCCTCTTTCACATTCCTCGATGTCCCCTTCTCTTTCTCATGTACTATGTGCACCTGGCGGGGGTGGAGGGTGGAGAGGGGACCTGTGAGGGGCCTGGACTACCCTGCTTGCCCAAGGCAGGGGCACGCCCAGAGACCAGACAAGGTCCAAGTAGGGAAGGGGCCCTCACCTCCATGGCAAAGTGCTCCTCATCGAGGCTGTGCTCCGAGCCCTCATCCAGCCACTTGGACCAGTGCAGGTGCAGCTGTGTGGCCTGGTACCGGGCAGGCAGTCCTCCTCCAGAAATGCTGGCCTTGTTCCCCAGCAGCAGCATCACTGGTGGAACAGAAGGGACAGAGTCCTTGAAACGGCCTCCCTCAGCCTCGTCCAGCCCCTCATCCCAGCGTCACCCAGACGGGACAGTCTCTCCTGCCTGCCACCCTTCATGGGCTCCAGTCCTGGCCTGCAGGGGTGGGGTAGAGTGTGGTGGGACAGCCCCAGACTTTTCCCTGGCCTCCTCCTTGGCCTCCCTGCCTGTCTCCCCCTCTGCTGTACCCCCACTGCCCCAAACTGCAGCTCTGCCCTGGTGCCTCCTCTGCATCCACCTCCTCTGTGGTGCCCTGGTGTCCTCGGGGTAATGTCCAAACTCCTGAGGCCTGGGTGACCTGCCCCTGGGCCTTTTTGGGCTCCTCCTAGCTTCACTGTCTGTCCTTCATCCACACAGAGCTCCTGGCAGTTCTCTGAGTGGCTGTTCCATGCCTCTGCACTTCTGCACATCCTTCTTCCAGGAACATTTCCTTCCCCCCATCCCAGACTGGTCTGATGAAAGTACTGAAAACACAATAGAATGCTCTCTCCTCTCCGAAGCTGTCCTCCCCCATGGGGGTTTTCAGCCCCCTCACAGCACAGATGGGTCTGGGCCTGGCAACCCTTCTAGTCCTCGGGGAGCTCACATGCCCAGGTCTGCCCAGGGCCTCCGTCCAGCCCACATGAGTGCCCATTATTTTGGACAGTCCACTTTTGCTTCTTAACATAGCCAGAGAAGAAGCGTCCCACTTTTTCGTCCACCTTTGCCTTGGTGGTGACAATGTTGATGGGGGATTGGCAGTCCTGGCAGCTTCCACCCCACTTGTCTGGCTCTGAGCAGGGAGAGAGGGTGGGCTGAGTCAGGGATGCCTGTCACCAAGGTAGTCCCCACCACCCCACTAAAGTCAGGTCCATCCACTTGGCTCCCACACAGCAACGCTCTGGGGTGGCCTGAAAGCTGTGTTGCCCAGATGCTCTGCTCAGAACTCTGCCCTCACCATGCGCCCTCCTCCTCCTCCTCCATAGACACACACATGCAAGGCTGGGGATTTTAGCCCTGGTATGGGACATGGTGGGAACAGGGTCACCAACTGGTGGCTGTGAGCTCTGGGGTAGGGACAACTTCATGATGTGGTGCACATCTCCAAGCCTGGGCTTCCCAAATGTAAAACAGGAACTACAGAGATAATCCGCTTGCCTAGGATGTCAGAGAGTTTAAAGAGGTGGCTGGAGAGGGCTTTGGAAGCAGTGGAGTGGGATCCCCTGGGGGGCTGCTGCTGAAGGGCGATGAGCATCATCTGAGCAACGGCAGGGACAGGAGTAACCCTGGGGGAGCCTATTTCCCAAACCCTGGAGACCCCCAACACCAGGTGGGCCAGGGTCAGGAGCGGGCAACACCACTCAGTCACAGCAGACTGCAGGGAAATTGGTCAGCATTCGAATAAAAGCATAAAGGACCATTGCTCAGGCCCCCGTTAGGTGTCCCTGGGATAGAACCAACTCCCGGTTCTGTCATGGGAAACAGCAGAATGTCTTTCTCCTTTAATGGTGCTGCCAATTCATTCCACAGGGGACATGCCCTCTTGGTGACAGTAGGTGCCAGTGAAGACTCAGGCCACTCTATGCTCCCTGGTCCCTGAGCACCAGGACAGGAGAGTGTGAGTGTGAGAGGGTTTGTGTGTGTGTGTGTCTTGTTTGTGTGTATCTGTGTGTGTGTGCTTGTGTGTGTGTGTGTGTGTTTGTGTATGTGTGTGTGTTGTGTGTGCAGTGTGTGTATGTGTGTGTGGGTGTGCTGGGAGCTGATATCTGCCTGGGAAGCCACCATCACCCCTCGTCCTTCCCACACTTCCCAGGTCTCCATTTTGGCCTGTGTGGTGCCTGCCATGTAGAAAGAGCTGCCCCGGCCTGGCTGTACTCGCCCAAACAGGTGTAGTTGGAGGCCTCGGCTTGAGTCTTGTAGCACCAGTGTGAGTCTGGAGCAGAGAGGAAGGGTGTGAAGTGTGTGTGCGTGTGTCAGTGTATCTTGTTGCACATGCACACACACAGGAGGGTTGGAGGCTGGGCCTCCCTCTGGGGTTGGAGCCCTCCCTTGGGCTGGGATGGAGTTATCCTGGCTGTAGGATTGAGGAGGACCCAGGGAAAGAGGCTCAATTAGCAGGGGCTGATCAACAGGTCAGCTGGCCTAGGGCTCTGTTCCCCAGGCAGGGCCAGGCCAAGAAGCTACCAGCCATCCTGGGAATCCCTGAGGTCACTCTGCTCTAAAGTGGGATTGGCCTGGATACTCCTCCCTGCTTACGTCTCCCACCTCAAACCTGGAAGGGTGACTGGGGAGAGGGGAAGAGGAGGACTGGCCCAGCCTCTGCTCCTAGGACAATAGCATCAGGTTCAGCCAGGCAGCCTTCCCGGATCCATCCAGATACAAGATGAGGGAGGAGATTAGGCAGTCCCTTCCCAGAAGGCCTCCCCATGTTTACTAAGATTGCTTCTTGGCTAGCCTCTCACAGCTCCTGCAAAGAGGAAAGCAGCTAGGCTTTCTCCCCTGCCCCACAACCACCCAGTACTGGGCTTTGGGGCTGGGCTGAGGGCTCTGCCTCAGGGCAGTAGAACCTAGTATCTCTGATAAAAAGTTATACCCCAAATGTCCCACATGGTTGCAAGATGTTAGTAAGAGGAGAAAATGTGTGCAGGGCATAAGGGGCCTATGGGAACCCTCTGTACTTCCTGCTGAATTTTTATGTAGCCTAAAATTGCTCTAAAAATAAAGCCTATTAATTTTTTTAAAGGCTGCACCAGCAGGGTGAACACAGCATCAAATCCAGAGGTAGAATCCGGGCTGAGCTGCTCAGCAGGTGTAGATGGGTTTGGGGGCAAGTCCCTTAATCTCTGAGCCTCAGTTGTATCATCTGTAACATGGGACAAACATACTCACCTCTTGGGGCCGTGGGGAGGATTAAATGAGTTTCAGGCAGTATGGCCCTTGGTCAAATTCCACTGACAACTCCTTCCCCTTCCCCTCCCCACCCGCCTCCCTTCCTCTGGTGGCCTCCTATCGGGAGCAGATGGCCAAAGCCAAGGAGAGGCTGAGAGAGGAGAGAAATGAAGTGACTTGGAAAGAACTCAGGATGAGGAAATTCCTAAGAAAAGCACGGTTCCCACTCAGCCAAAGCTGAGGCCTCTGAGCTCATCCGCCCTCTCCCTTCTTGCCTGGGCTGCCCGCACAATACCATCTCTTGTAGCCTGAGCCAGGGGTGGAGTCCCTGGAATGGGGACAGGATGGGGAAGGAGCCATGATGGCACATCCCTGGGAGAAGTAACTGGTCACGAAGAGCCACTTTGGGGTTTGGAGTTTCCCTGCCCTGATCACCACCTCTCCTGCCCAGCTGCCATCGCCTTTTTCAGAGCTGCAGTGTCTTCCCCCTGAAGTCCCATCCCCAGCCCCAGTCAGGGCTCTGCTGCCCCTGGGAGTTGCTGTACCTGGGCCACCTCCAAGAGGGTGAATCTGCAGAGGGCAGTGGCCACTCACCACTCAAGCCCCTCCCACAGTGGGGCAGAGCTCCGAAGCGTCCAGCTCCCACTCTGCCTTTGCTCAGTCTCCACAGGAGAGCTAGCCAACATTCCAAGCCCCACAATCTCCCTCTGACAGAGGCATGTTACAGGGAAGCGGTCCCGATCCAGACCCCAAGAGAGGGTTCTGGGCTCTCACACAAGAAACAATGCAGAGCGAGTCCGGAGTGCAAAGCAAAAGCAAGTTTATTAAGAAGTACAGTGGTGAAAGGACAGCTACCTATCGACAGAGTAGGACTTTCCCGAAAGTCAGAGGAGGAACATGTCAGCCCGAGGTACAATGCTTGTCTATGTGGGGAGATGTGCTCTCTACGAGGGCTTGTGATAAAGGATTAATTTTCTTAATTATTATGTAAGAATCAATATTATTTTGAAATCAAAATTAGGGATGCCTTTGCTCTCCAGATATTGGAGTAGTCTGGGTCTGTTTAGTAAACATGATTAATTTGTTCCCTTAACCCCAAACACTTAGAGGCTAGAACTGTCTGAGAATGCAGCCCAGCAAATCGGAACTGCTCTGGTTCCAATGCCTCTGACAGGTGTGGCCACCAAACTCCCAGTGCTGGTGACTGAGGACATAATAAATCAGAGCTCATCTGCACCACAACAGTTCGTTGCCATAATCCTCCCATATCCCAGCCTGCAGAGGTCCTGAAGGCAGAAGGGGTTTTGAAGGTTGGGCTGGGCTCTCCTCTGACTGGAGGCCCCAGGGACAGATATTCCAGGAGAAGCCTCCCTTGAGCCAGCGTCCCCAAGAGCCAGCTCTGAAGGATGGAGCCCCCTGCAACCCTCCTCACAGCCTCCCTGGGGCCTCTCTGGTCCAGGCTTAGATTTTCTTTTTTAATTTTTATGTATTTGTTTATTTTTTGAGATGGAGTTTCTCTCTTGTTATCCAGGCTGGAGTGCAATGGTGTGATCTCGGCTCACCGCAACCTCTGCCTCCTGGGTTCAGGCAATTCTCCTACCTCAGCCTCCTGAGTAGCTGGGATTATAGGCATGTGCCACCATGCCCAGCTAACTTTTTGTATTTTTAGTAGAGACGGGGTTTCACCATCTTGACCAGGATGATCTCGATCTCTTGACCTGGTGATCCACCCGCCTCGGCCTCCCAAAGTGCTGGGATTACAGGCTTGAGCCACCACGCCCAGCAGGCTTAGCTTTTCTTAGGAATTTGCTCTTCCCTGGCTCTGGCTGCAGCTCCTAGGTTTGTAGTGGTGACCAATGTCTTAATCATAGAGACTTTTGACATGCTTGTCTGACAGCGCTTGTAACTACCTTCTTCAGGAAGCAGCAGCCAGGAAAACATAATGGTGGAGACGCCAAGGCCAGGGGTCAAGTCCATGTCCGTAGAGTGAGGGTGGGGTGCTGGTGGCAGGAGCACCCACAACTCAGGTTCCTGTTCTCGTTGAATGGGACGGCCACCCTTGCAGATAAGTACCAGCCTACTGTCCCCAGCCACTCCCAAGAGGGCCTGGGAAGGAGAGGGGCTACTTACCCATGGGTCTTGGTGGCCAGTGCCATATCCTACCTAGTCCATCCACCCTGACCAGAGGTGAGAAACCAAGCCCATCGCCCATCACCCAGCTACTGCCCCCCACCCTGACTGACCCCTCCCCACTCCCCCTTGTTTCAAGATGGCTGAAGAAGCCTGTCTAATGGACCTTGCTCACCCCACCTCCCCCTCTGAGGGACAAGGGATAATCCTGAAAAACAGCTCAGCACAACCCAAGTGTGTCCTGGAAAAAGTCTCAGCAGCTCCCCACCAGGGGTCTGGGGCTGTGAAGGAGACTAAATATCCTCTCCCGTCCCTCTCCCTCAATGGACGGAAATGCTCTGGGGGTATCCATGTGCAACCTGGTCCCTCTCCACCTTGAGTGCCCCATGGGATGAATGGAAGGCAGGTCCCGGTCAGAGAGCCCTGGCACTGGAGGGGATCACAGCTTGTGTGAGGGGTGAGCTCAGACACATTCCTGACACTGGCCCCAGGCTTGGGGAGAGCCCCATAAACTTGGTGCACAGAACCCTGGCCACATGCCACACAGGCATTGCACTAAGCACTTAAACCCACCATCTTATTCGAATGCTTAAAACCACTGAAGTCTGAATGACTACCCCTGTTTTGCAAATGGGAAAGCAACTGACTTACCCAAGACCACAGAGCTGCAAAGCACCCAAACTGCAAAGCATTTCTCTCTCTCTCTCTCTCTCTCTCTCTCTCTCTCTCTCTCTCTCTCTCTCTCTCTCTCTCTCTCTCTCTCTCTCTCCCCTCCCTCTCCCTCTCTCTCCCCCCCTCCCACCCCCTCACACTTGCGTGATGGAGTCTTGCTCTGTCACCCAGCTGGAGTGCGGGGGTGAGATCTCAGTTCACTGCAACCTCTGCCTCCTGGGTTCAAGCGATTCTCCTGCCTCCACCTCCTGAGTAGCTGGGATTACAGGCACCCACCACTGCGCCCAGTTAATTTTTGTATTTTTAGTAAAGACAGGGTTTCACCATCTTGGCCAGGCTGGTTTTGAACTGACTTCGTGATCCACCTGCCTCAGGCTCCTAAAGTGCTGGGATTACGGGCTGAGCCACCACAACAGGCACATTTCTCTTTCTACTGTCTAGCTGTTTAGTAGGTTTCCAATGTCCAACCCAACAAATAAAAGTTTTCACATTCTGCTTTTTCTCTTCCTCCAGGGGCCCAGAGGAGAGGCTGCAAGATGCCCCTTGACCCTCTACCACAGCTCAGCCAGTCCCTCAGGCTGCAGAGGGCACACACTGTCTCCTTTGTGCTGAGGACACCTTCACCCCTCACTCCGTGGCTTTGAGGGCACAGCACCTGACTTGAGAGAGGAAGTTTCTGCCTGCGTGGACCCCAAGAACCATCAGAGGGTTGGTTGGGCTGGGAACTGGCAGCTGGGGTCTCCTGTGATGGGTTCTGGGGCTGCAAAGGTGCCTCCAGAATCGGATCCCCATGCACAGCCGCTTGAAATGCCTTTAGCTCCTTATCAAATATTAACATGGCTCTCCTGCCACCTCCCACCTGGAGGAATAATTAAGAGCTCGGCTTCACCATTAGCTTCACCATTTTTTTTTAATTTTTAATTTTATTTTTTTTGAGACAGGGTCTCGTTCTGTCGCCAGGCACCAGGCTGGAGTGCAGTGGCGCGATCTCCACTCACTGCAACCTCCACCTCCCAGGTTCAAGCAATTCTCCTGCCTCAGCCTCCCAAGCAGATGGGACTACAGGCACGCGCCACCATGCCCAGCTAATTTTTTTTTATATTTTAGTAGAGACGGGGTTTCACTATGTTGGCCAGGATGGTCTTGATCTCTTGACCTTGTGATCCGCCCGCCTCGGCCTCCCAAAGTGCTGGGATTACAGGCATGAGCCACCACGCCCAGCCAAGATCCTAATTTCATAGACCAGGAAACATTCTCAGAGAGAGTCACTTGACTGCAGAGTGGGTAAGGATCCTCCATTACTTCTTTGAGTTACGGAAGAGGAAACTGGGACTCAGGGCAGTGGCTTGCCCAAATTGCACAGCAAGGAGAGAGGAGTAGAGGTGGGATTAGAATGTTGGTCTCCTGCCCCTCTTCCCAGTGTTCTTTCTATGCCATCTCACCTCCTCCCAACCCCACACACTTCTTCCCTCCCACTGGGAGCCCCAGCCTCTATCTGCCCTCACTTTCTTCACCCGCACATTCTCCACTGACTTGTAGATGATTCTGGGAAAGGTTTGCAGAGATTCCAGCTTTTGTGTCTCCCGAGAGTAAGATTAAATCCACACAAAGGAAGGGTTAGTCAACAGCCTGGGCTCCACCTCTCCCCAGCCTGGATCTCCGTATTCCTGCAAAGACCAAAAAACTTCTTTCTTGCCAGCACCTGTGGAGGCTGCACTCCCTCTTCCCACTCTCCTACCTGCTCCATTTCTCTGGACTGTGCAGAGAATCTGGGGGATGGAGGGGGACCAGCAGAGAGAGCTGGAGACTGTCACTGGGGAAGGACAGGAGGCTTTTTGGAAGAGGATTTGGCAGAAACTTCTGGCTCTGCACATTTTGAAATAACAATAGCAGTAATACGTGTGAAACTACCCAGTGATAGAGGTGACATATGTTCTGTCCCTCCCTGCAGAAAACTCAGGAATAGTCCCCTGTGGTTGTCCCCTCCCCTCTCAACATGTTGGCCACAAAAGCCCAGGATCACACCAGCAGGAGGCTGTTATCAGAGCAAGGTCGTATTTTCCAAGTATCTTCATTTACATTCGGGTTTTGTGATGGAGAGACCGTTTAAAGAGGGTGAGGAGGGGGAATTGGGTGGGGAGAAAAACAAAGCCACACAAGCAACTTTGGTCAGGGAGGGAATGCTCGTTCCTTAATTAACATGGTGACAACATTAAGAAAACAGGCTTGGGGATGGCTTGGTGGTGGCTCACACCTGTAATCCCAGCACTTTGAGAAGCCAAGCCTGGCAGGTTGCTTGAGCTGAGAAGTTCGAGGCCAGCCTGCATGACATGGTTAAACCTGGTTTCTACAAAAAATACAAAAATGAGCTGGGTGTGGTGGCACACACCTATAGTCCCAGCCACTTGGGGGGCTGAGGCTGGAGGATCACTTGAGCCCAGGAGGTTGAGGCTGCAGTGAGCCAAGACTGCACCACTGCACTTCAGCCTGGGTGACACAGTGAGATCCTGTCTCAAAAAGAGAGAAAGAGACAGAGACGAAAAAGAAACAAGGTTTGGCCAGGCACAGTGGCTCACACCTGTAATCCCAGCCCTTTGAGAGGCTGAGGCAGGAGGGTCACTTGAGCCCAGGTGTTTGAAAACAGCCTGGGCAACATAGCAAGACTCTGTCTCTATAAAAAATAAAAAATGAGGGGAGTATGGTTGTGCACATCTACAATCCCAGCTACTCAAGAAGCTGAGGTAGGAGAATCCCTGGAGTCTGGGAGATCGAGACAGAGGCTGCAGTGGGCTACGAACATGCCACTATACTCCAGCCTGGGCAACAGTGTGACAGTGTGAGACCCTGTTCTCCTGAAAAGAAGCAAGAAAGCAAAGAAGGAAGGAAGGAAGGAAAGAAAGGAAGGAAGGAAGGAGGGAATAATGGAAGGAAGGCTAGCACGTCTGGTGGCTCAGGCCTGCAATCCCAGCACTTTGGGAGGTGGAGGTGGGTGGATCACCTGAGGTCAGGAGTTTGTGACCAGCCCAACTAACATGGTGGAACCACATCTCTACTAAAAATAGAAAAATTAGACAGATGTGGTGGTGCATGCCTGTAATCCCAGCTACTCAGGAGGCTGAGGCAGGAGAATCACTTAAACCCAGGAGGCAGAAGTTGCAGTGAACCAAGATCGTGCCACTTCACTCCAGTCTCAGTGACAGAGCAAGACTCAGTCTCAAAAAGAAAAAAAAAAGGAAGGAAGGAAGGCAGAAAGGAAGAAAACAAGCTCTCTCAGGTGTGTGTGTGTGTGTGTATGTGTGAACTTCTTTTTCCTGATTACCCAAATAACACTTGCTCATCATAGAACATTTGGAAAGGAGAAAAAGAAATATTATCCATAACCTTATCTCCCAGAGGCAATCATTTTACAATTCTTTTTTTTTTTTTTTTTTTTGAGATGGAGTTTCGCTCTTGTTGCCCAGGCTGGAGTGCAATGGTGCGATCTTGGCTCACTGCAACCTCTGCCTCCTGGGTTCAGGCAATTCTCCTGCCTCATCCTCCTCAGATTCCCAAGGGGTTTCATGACTCTCCCTAAAAATGAGACATCTCTGATTTAGAAATAGATGCCCGCTTGCATCTGCTTTGCAGAGTCCTTCCAAGCTTTGGGGTTTCCATGATTAGATATTAAGCCCTTCTCAGGTTCTGCCCTGGAAATGAAACCTCTAGAACCTGGTTCAACCTAGGCATGCTGAGACTGCACTGCTGAGTAGAGAATCCCAGGCACAGGTGATCAAGGTGAGAGAGAGGCCTGGAGCATTCCATCTGCCTGGAGGGCAGTGATGTCATCAGTGGAAAGTGAGGGCTAGGTCAGATGAGCCAGGGCCAGTGGTGCAGAATAAAGAGCATAGCAAGAGGAAGTGAGAGGCCAGCTGAGATATGCCAACAGCTAAATCAGACACCAAAAGGGTCCTAGAGCAGCGTTTAAAGGGCTAAGCAGTGCTGGTCCCTCCACTCACCTTTATTTATTCCACACAGTGTTTGGCTATTTTCCATCCTGGAGAACATGCACTTTAGACTCTATGGCACATGTTTATTTTCCTGTTGGCTGCTTGCTCCTTCCTGCTCCCTCATTCCACCACCCCAATCTCCCATGTCCTGCAGACAATGGAGAGCACATGGTCTTGATACAAAGATTCCTGTGAATGCAGCTATGGTCATACAAAATTGGGAAGGTAAGTTTGCTGTCAAAAGAAAACAAGTGATGTGTCCAGGTGTCAAATGCCTGTAACCTTTATTGGATCTACAGCACCAACAGGGGTCCCTCCTAATCCTCAAGCTTAATGGAGTTCTAAGCTGTAAATCTGTAGGGTGTGAAATTGTGGGAGGGAGAGTCTACATGGCTGGCATCCCACAGTGGTCAGCAAATTAGTCCGAGTGCTGACACCTCTGCCTTCCATTGCATAGTCTGGACGTTGATCTGATGGCTGCTCTAACTTAAGGGTCATTTGGGATCAAAAAGCCCAGAACTCAAATTTGAGATTGACCATTTGTAGTGTGACCTTGGGAAGGTCATCAAACCATTCAGAACTTAATTTTCCCAATTTTTAAAAAAAATTTCAAATCTGTGCCTCTGGGTGCCAAACACCCAGAGAAGAGTTTGGGAGAGAAAATAACTAACCTTTATTGACTGTCTAATGTATATCAGGCCTTCTGTTTGTAATCATTTTTCTTTTTAAACTTTACAAACTCCAAGAGTTGCTATGAGAGCTCACTGAGAACACATATTTAGCAACTGTCTAGGTGCTGAGGATACAGCAGTGAACAAAACAGACAAAGTCCTTGTCTTTGTGGAGCTGACAATGTAACAGGGCAGACAGACAATAAGCAAATAAATATGTACAATGTCAGGGTAAAGGGCGGGATAAGGGGAATGCAGAAAAGTAGAGAGGAATGAGAGAAGGCAGAATGCATGTGTTATTCTGTGACAGAGTGACATTTCAGCAGCAAACTGAAGATGTTAAGGAGCAAGCCAGCTTCTGGGAAAAGAGAATTCCAGGGAGAAAAGAGCAAGCACAATTTTTGAGTTGGGAATGTGTCTGGCGTACGATGAGTGGTCAGTGGTGCTGGGGCAGAGGAACCTAGGTGAGAGAATGAATGGTAGGAACTCAGGACAAAATAAGACTCAATTACATGTATTGCAAATACTAAGCACTATGAGTAATAGATACATCTCTCCTTTCATCTGTTTTTCAGGACTTGGGAGTCTTAATTGCTTAAAATTAAGACTTAAAAGTATATACATTTTCATTTTTATTTTTTAAAAATAGAAACAGGGTATTGCTTTGTTGTGCAGGCTGGTCTGGAACCCCTGGGCTCAAGGGATTCCCCCTGCCTTGGCCACCGAAAGTGCTGGGATTACAGGTATGAGCCACGATGCCCAGCCTATTATATTTTATAAAGATATATGCTATCTACAGCAAAACATGATGGATTTTTTAACGTGTCATCCAATACAACCACCAGCTAAATCAAAATGCAGAACGTTTCCATTGCCCCAGAAATTTCCCTGGTGCCCTTTTGCAGGGGATATCCCAATCCCACTCCCCAGAGGCAACCATTGTTCTAACTTCTGTCACTGGAGTTAATTTTTTTCCCTGTTCTTGAACTTCATATAAATGGAATATTCTTCATGTAAATTGAATATAAAGTATATATTCTTGTGTAAGGTTTTTTTAAAAATTTGTTTACTATATGTTATTTCTCAGTTTTAAAAATTTTTAATTCTGTGGGCACATAGTAGGTATACATATTTGTGGGATACATGAGATATTTTGACACAGGTATACCATGCATAATAATCACATCAGGGTAGTGTGATATCCATCACCTCAAGCATTTATCCTTTATTTATATCAGAAATAATCCAATTATTCTTTTTTATTTTAAATGTGTAATAAATTATTGTTGATTTTAGTGAATACTCGATGTGATTCATTCTATAAAACTATAGTTTTATACTCATTAATCATCCTCACTACCCCACCACCCCACTACCCTTTCCACCCTTTGCTAACCATCATTCTAATCTCTGGCTCCATGAGTTTAATTGTTTTAATTTTTAGCTACCACAAATGAGTAAGAACAGGCAAAGTTTGTCTTTCTGTGCCTCATTTATTTAACTTAACAAAATGTCCTCCAGGTCCATTCATATGGTTGCAAATGATAGGATCTCATTCTTTTTATGACTGTATAGTACTCCTTTGTGTATACATACATTTTCTTTATTCATCTGTTGATGGATACTCAGGTTGCTTCTAAATCTTGGGTATTGTGAATAGTGCTGCATCAAACATGGGAGTGTAGATATGTCTTCAATATACTAATTTCCTTTCTTTGGGATATATGCCTTGCAGGGGGATTGCTGGATCATATGGTAGTTTTATTTTTGGGTTTTGAGGGACCCCCAAACTGTTCTCCATAGTAGTTGTACTAATTTACATTCCCACCAACAGTGTTAGAGGTTCTGTTTTCTCCGCAGCCTCACCAACATTTGTTATTGCCTGACTTTTGCATATCAGACACTTTAACCAGGGTGAGATAATACCTCATTGTGGTTTTGATTTGCATTTCACTGATTATCAGTGATGTTGAGCACCTTTTCATATACCTGTTTGTTATTTGTGCATCTTCATCTGAGAAACGTCTATTCAGATCTTTTGCCCATTTTTAAATCAGATTATTGGATTTTTTTTTCCTGAAGCTTTCCTGTTCAAGCTCCTCACATATTCTGGTTATTAATTCCTTGACAAATGGATAGTTTGCAAATATTTTCTCCCATTCTGTGGGTTGTCTCAACTTTGTCCATTCTATCCTTTGCTGCAACAAAACTTTTTAACTTGATATGATTCCATTTGTCCATTTTAGCTTTGGTTGCCTGTGCTTGTGGGCAAGAAATCTTTGCCCAGTCCAATGTGGTGGAGAGTTTCCTTGATGTTCCCTTTTTATAGTTTCATAGTTGAGATTTTAGAGTTAAGTCTTTAATCCATTTTGATTTTTTTAATGCAGCAAGAGATAGAAATCTAGTTTCATTCTTCCACCTATGGATACCACTTTTCCCAGCACCACTTATTGAAGAGACCATCTTTTCCCCAACATATGTTCTTGGCACCTTTGTCAAAAATGGGTTCACTGTAGGTGTGTGGATATATTTCCAGGTTCTCTATTTTGTTCCCCAGGTTTATGTATCTGTTTTTATGCCAGTACTATGCTATTTTGGTTACTATAACTCTGTAATATAATTTGAGGTCAAGTAGCATGATTCCTCCCGTTTTGTTCTTTTTGCTCAGGGTAACTCTGGCTATTCGGGGTCTTTTGTGGTTCCACACACATTTTAGGATTTTTTTTTCTATGAAAAATGTCATTGGTATTTTGGTAGGGATTGCATTGAATCCGTAGGTTGCTTTGGACAGTATAGATATTTTAATGAATGTTGATTTTTCCAATCCATGAACATCTTTCCATTTTTTTGTGTCTTCTTCAATTTCTTGCATCAATGGTTTAAAGTTTTCATTGTAGAAATCTTTTACTTCTTTGGTTAAGTTTATTCCTAGGTATTTTATTTGTAGCTATTATAATTGAAATCACTTTCTTGATTTCTTTTCAGATCGTTTGTGGTTGGTATCTAAAAATGCTACTGACTTTTCTGTGTTGCATATGATACTTTTGTATCCTGCAACTTTTCTGAATTTGTATTTATTTTCCAGTTCTAATCATGTTTTTGTGGAGTCTTTTAGGTTTTTCCAAATAGATCGTGTCATCTGCAAACAAAGATAATTTGACTTCTTCCTTTCCAATTTGGATACCCTTTCTTTCTTTCTTTTTTTTTGAGACGGAATTTTGCTCTTGTTACCCAGGCTGGAGTGCAGTGGCGTGATCTTGGCTCACCACAACCTCCGCCTCCTGGGTTCAGGGAATTCTCCTGCCTCAGCCTCCTGAGTAGCTGGGACCACAGGCGTGTGCCACCATGTCCGGCTAATTTTTGTATTTTTAGTAGAGACGGCATTTTACCATGTTGACCAGGATGGTCTCAATCTCTTGACCTTGTGATCCACCCGCCTCGGCCTCCCAAAGTGTTGGGCTTACAGGTGTTAGCCACCGTGCCCGGCCTTTATTTCTTCCTCTTGTCTGATTGTTCTAACTAGGACTGGCTGTAGTGAATAACAGTGGTAAAACTGGGCATCTTTGTCATGTTCCAGATGTGTCAGGTAAGGTTTTCAGTTTTCCCCATTTAGTGTGATACTAGAGGTAGTTCTGTCATATATGACTTGTTGTGTTGACATATGTTTCTTCTACACCCAGTTTTTTGAGTTTTATCTGGTTCTCATGAAAATGCTTTCTTGTGTGGACAGTTGTTCAAATTTGGTGTTCCTGTGGGGAGGGTGATTGGTGGAGATATCTATTTGGTCATCTTGCTTCACCACCTCTTGTGTAAGACTCTTTCACTCAGCATGAAATGCCTTGGAGAGTCATCCATGTCATCACACTGAGCTGGAACTCCGTTCTTTTTGTTATGGAGTAGCATTCCGTCCACCCAACACTCGAAATTATCAGTCTTTTACTTATAGCCATGTGCAAGGATATGAAGTGGCAACTCATTGTGGTTCTAATTTGCTTTTCCCCGATGACTAAAGATGTTAAGCACCATTTTCATCTGCTTATTGGCAAGTTATGTATCTTTTTTGAGAAATGGCTGGTTAAGTCCTTTGCCCATTTTGAATATGGATTGTTAGTATTCTTGTTATGGATTTGTAGGAGTTCTTTATATGTGCTGGACATGAGTCCTCTGTCAGATATATCCCTTGGGAATATTTTCTCTCTTTCTCCCAGTAAAAAGTGGTGTGTGTTTTTTATTACTAATTGTGTCTTTTGAAGGTCTTATTTTCAATGATGACAAATTTATTCTTTCTTTTTCATGGTCAATGCTTTAGCATCCTAAGAAAATTGTTGGTTACCCCAAAGTCAAGAAGGTAGTCTCCCGTGTTTTCTTCCAGAAGCCTTATGGTTTTATCTTTTACATGTAGATCTGTGATTCATTTTGAATTAATTTTTATATATAGGCCAGGTATGGTGGCTCATATCTGTAATCCCAGGGCTTTAGGAGGCCAAGGCAGGAGGATGGCTTGAGGTCAGAAGTTCGAGACCAGCCTGGGCAACATGGCAAGACCCTGTCTCTACAAAAGTTTTTAAAAAGATTAGCTGGGCATGGTGTACTCCTGTAGTCCCAGGTACTTGAGAGACTAAGGATTGTTTGATCCCAAGAGTGCTAGGCTGTAGTGAGCTAGGACTGTGCCACTGCACTATAGGCTGGGGGACAGAGTAAGACCCTGTCTCTAAAAAAAAAATTGTGTATGATGTAAGGTGGAGTGAAGGTTCATTTTTTTCACCATACAGATATCCATCTGAAGAACATGGAATTTTTTGACTAAATCTCATGCATAAATTCTCCTGGGTAAATTATGCCTATCTTAACAATCTGTCTCCCAGAACTGATTTTTCAGCTTCTTCTAATAGTCTCTGAATAGGCTCAGAAGATGAAATAATAATGGCAAAAAAACAAACACTTAGACTGAATAAAGAAACACCAGCAGAAACACCAATGGCCCATTTGAGATATTGCCTAGCCTTTAGCCTCCCTCATTGCCTAGGCTGCATTTGGCTTCCCATGGTCAAAGCCAGTGGGGGCAGAGGAGAAGGAGAAGCAAAACATGGAGCAGGATGAGGAAAAACTAGGAGCAAGTATTGAGAAAGTCCCTACTGGGCTGAGCCAGGCTGGCCTGGAAACTGGCTGGTTCTTTGGGGCCCTACTATAATTTGAGTGCTTGTGTCCCCTCCAAAATTCATGTTAAAACTTAAATTCCTGGCCAGATTCGGTGGCTCACACCTGTAATCCCAGCACTTTGAGAGGACGAGGCGGGTGGATCACCTGAGGTCAGGAGATCGAGATCATCCTGGCCAACATGGTGAAACCCTGTCTCTAGTAATACAAAAATTAGCTTGGTGTGGTGGCATGTGCCTGTAATCCCAGCTACTCAGGAGGCTGGGGCAGAAGAATTGCCTGAACCAGGAATTTGGAGGTTGCAGTGAGCTGAGATTGCACTAATACACTCCAGCCTGGCAACAGAACAAGACTCCATCTCAAAAAAAAAAAAATCCCACTGCAACAGTATTCAGAGGTGAGGCCTTCAGGAGGCAAATAGGCCATTGAGGGCTCCACCATCATGGATGGGATTAATATCCTCTAAAAGAGCTGCAGGGAACTAGCAAGTTTCCTTTTGCCCTTCTGCTTCCATCATGTGAGGACACAGCAAGAAGGCCCTCACCAGACACCAAATGTTGGTGCCTTGATCTTGGTATTTCCAGACTCCAAAACAGTGAAAAAATAAATTTCTGTTTTTTATAACTTACTCAGTCTCAGGGATTTTGTTATAGCAGCACAGAGTAAGACAGGTCCTCAGCAGGAATCCTAACTGTGCAGCTTCTCTGAGTCTCTCCCCTGGAACTTGTGGAGATTGAGAATATTAAGTCTCAGAGGCTCCAGTCAGATAAGAGGGCTTGTGGACCAACCTCTCCTCCAACAGGGCCAGAATGCTCTCTGCAGCACACAATCAGTGATCCAGAAGCTTGCTCATGGTATCTTATTTGTTCAATTTTCCCTACCACCTTAGAAAAAAAGATACTTATCACTTCAATTTTATAGATGAGGAAACTGAAGATACAAGAGATGGAATGCGCTTCCCAGCACTGTAAGTTATGTGTAGGGAGCTAGGATTCTCTTTTCCACTTTCCTCTCCACTGCCTCTCATTTCCCCTGAGATTCAGCCCTTCCAAACCCTGTGGTGCTGAAGCAGTCAGACCACTGTATGGCCACAGGCTTTCCTCTTGAGAAACTTACAAACAAGCAAAAAAGAGATACATGTGGGCCACTTCCTATTCTATGTTTTCCCAAAATAGCCTAAAATTCCTATGAAACAAGGAGCTTTTCAGGCCCAGTGCAAGGATTTGCTTATATTGCATGCAATCTAGTACAAAGAGTTTCAACAAAGTGAAAACATTTCAACATTCCTTTGGACTCTATTGATTCAATCAACCCACGAAAGAATGGTACAAAATGGTATAAAGAACAGTCAAGCTTTTTGCACAGTTCCATATGTTTGTCCACATGGAGCCTCCCCCTGCAAAATTGGCTTTGCCAGGTACCACGCTCAATTACTCTCAAGTGCCTGGCAAAGTCAGCTCCTCTTCATTGATGCCTCTTTGGCTCCGGAGGTAGGTTGAGTGTCCCTGTCTGTCCCTCCACAGCCCTTTGTCCAAACCTCAATTTCCAACATCTCCTGGAGGATATTGTTTGTCTTCATGTCAATGTGCCCTGTTAGACTATGAGAACTCAAGGCCACAACCTGTTATCTTTTACTTCAATATCCCAAGTACCTATCATAATCTCTCTCTAACTTGCCCCCCATAAATGTTTAGTGTTGAAAGGATGGGTCAAAGAAGGTGCCAGAAGATTGAAGAAAATTGCTGAGTCAGTCCAGGAGACCTTCTGAGAGCAGGAGCTCAAGTAATGGTCTAGATGTGTGCTCCTTTCTAGCTGTATGGGCCTCAGTTTCCTCATTTGAAAAGGGGGGTTGAAATCAGCAACTTTTATAGAGATGATGTAAGGATTGAATGAATTAGCACAGGAAAAGCCTTTAGAGCTGTGTCTGGCATATTTCACACTCAATGAATTTTAAAATGATCATCATCACTGTCATCATCATGATCATAGTGATAGTATCTTGCTTTCATGTCGGGACCACAGGCACTAGGCTCCAGCCCAAGTGGCCAGTCACAAAAAGCACACATCCAAGGCTCCTTGCCCTCTCCCAAACCTAGAGAGACACCTGCCCTGGGTGAGGGAAAAGTGACAGTGGCATGAGAAGCAGGATCCTAATGCCAGGAGGTGGCTCAGACAAGTCGGGTGGACCAAGATGGTCTCACCTGAATGGGGGAAAATGGAGGCCTATGGTTAGGATGCCCAGAAGCCCATGGGCTGCATGCAGATTTCCTCAGAGCTGGTCAGCCCTCCAGCCACCAGCCAGTGTTCCCCAGCCTTTCTCTCATGTGGGGACTAATCAGTGCCTTTTAGTTTTTCAGTACCCTAGATAACACTGGAACCAACATCTTTGAATACAGAGATTCCCTTCCTCTGTATTGGGATTATTTTCTTAAAATAGATTATCAGGAAGTGGAATTACTAAGTCAAAGGTTATGTGCTTTTAAATGACCATTCTCCCAAAGTTAATAATCATAGTCTAATCTAAGTGGAGTACACAGCTGTTCCTTTTTTCGTCTGTCCTGAATTCCCTCCATCAGGAAATGCTGGTTTTCAGTCCACCTGATCCTGGTGAGTGTCCCTCTCACTGCCCACCCCCAACCTGGGTTCCCTGTCTCAGGAGTGGGCACACATCTAAATGGCCACTCAGAGGACCTCAAGCCCTTGGGAAAGCAATTGGTCTAGGGTAAATATGTGACCTCAGAAGGGCCAATCAGAATTTTTGGGGGGATATATTTAACGATTTTTAAAAAACACCTTTGGATTTATAGAAAAATTGTAAGTACAGTACAAAAAACCTTTTTGCTAAACCATGTGAAAATACATTTGCCGATATGATGCTCATCACCTCCAAATGTACTTTAGTGTGTGTTTCCTACAGACAGGGACAAATAGTTGATGTGTTTCCTACATCAACTATTAAAATCAGGAAATTCAGGCCAGGCACAGTGGCTCACGCCTGTAATCCCAGCACTTTGGGAGGCCGAGGAGGGTGGATCATGAGGTCAGAAGTTCAAGACCATCTTGGCGAACACGGTGAAACCCCATCTCTACTAAAAATACAAAAAATTAGCCAGGCGTGATGGCACACGCCTGTAGTCCCAGTACTTGGGAGGCTGAGGCAGGAAAATCACTTGAACCTGGGAGGCAGAGGCTACAGTGGGCTGAGATCACACCACAGCACTCCAGCCTAGGCAACAGAGCAAGACTCTGTCTCAAAAAAAAAAAAAATGACAAACTAGTTACTGTGTAGGATGCACCTCAGCCTGAGTTTGCCTGATGTTTCCTCTTGATTGGATTTAGATGATGCGTCTTTGGCACAAATACCACCTAAGTGCAGCTGTATTCTTTTCATTGCATCCTATCAGGTGGTGCCATTTTCATTTGCCCCATTGCTGGTGATGCTTATTTTGTTGCTGAATCAAGGCAATGTTGGCCAGGATTCTCCACTGTGAACTTATTCTTTACCCCTTTGTAATTAAATCTGGGGGCAGTTACTTTGAGACAATGTAAATATTCCATTTTTTCTTATTTTTTTTCGAGACAGGGTCTCACTTTGTCACCCATGCTGGAGTGCGGTGGGACAATCATAGATCTTTGCAGCTTCTGCCTCCTGGGCTCAAACAATCCTCCCACCTCAGCCTCTTAAGTAGCTGGGAACTACAGGCACTTGCCACTATGCACAGCTAATTTTTGTGGAGAGAGGGTTTGCCATGTTGCCCAAACTGGTCTTGAATTCCTGAGCTCAAGTGATCCACCCACCTCAGCCTCCCAAAGTGCTGGGATTACAGGCACGAGCCACTGCACCTGGCCCCACTACTCTAAGCATTTCATTTATTTGTTTACTTATTTATTATATTAGTATGAACTCATTGCTTCCTATTTTATCCAATGGTTTATAATCCATTACTCTCATTATTTATTCTGATGCTCAAATTGCCCCAGACTTGGCTAGTGGGAGCTTCTTCAATCCAGCTTCTGTGTCCTTTTGACATGTCCCTGTTTTTCTTTAAGTGCTTCCTTGCTTTCTGATTCATTAAGATACTTCAGGTTCATATGGCACTCGGTTCCTGGGCTCGGCCTTGGAATTAGACATTTCTCTAAGGCATTCTAATTCCTTTTAGCACAGAGTTGCATTTAGAAGACAAGATCCATGCCCTATGCAAACTCACTGCCAGGTGGCAAAAACATAAAAATAAAAAAATGAAAAAAGATCTACGCCCCCAGTGTGCTCATTGTGATTGGGGAACACACTCTACCTATGTCTCCATCTTAAATGCCACGCGTTTACATCCTTTTGGGAGTTTTCTCATGGACTCTGAAACAGAGAGTTTCTCTCTGGAATGATGACTTCTAAGATCAGGTTGACCTGGAGCTACTGGGAGACACCTAAGCACTACCGAGCAAGATCCTGTTGGAAAATAAGTCAGGCAGAGGCAAGTGGATTGAGAGGTGGACAGACCTAGGGTCCCAGAATACTGCTGGATCTAGTCATGCCTGAGTCCCTTGAATTTCTTGGCTACATGAGTCATATGTATTTTTGTTTTGTTTTGTTTAAAGCTAATATAAACTAGGTCTCTCACAATTGATGGAGCCCTGATCAATAAATAGCTTACAAGTAACTAGTCTGCCTTTCTACCATGGCATGTCAGCTCCAGCCTTCAAGTTTGTTCCCTTCTAGTCCTGGAGGCAGAGGAGTTTACTTCTGTCTGGTTCCCTGGCTGTCAATGCTTGAGGCTGTTGTCACATTGGTACTGGGCTCCCTAGAGTCACTAGGTTCCACAGGGACATCTCCCACTTTGCTGCTAGCCTCTCATGAAATGATCCTGCACCACCTTAGAGGCTTCGGAGAAGAAGGTGTAGGGGAAGACCATCAGCTCCTCCATGGGTCTGCTCTAAGTATGGACACTGGCTGCCTTTTAACACCCCAAGGCAAAGACAGGGCTGCAGTGGTCAACCCAGCATTACTGAAGGCTCAACCACAGCAGAAGGGAACTGAGAGTTTGGAGAAACAGATTGAACACTGGAAGCCAAGCTGGTTGTGGTTGTGATTGGGGAACACACTCTATCTATGTCTCCATCTTAAATGCCGTGAGTTTATTATAGCTCATACCTATAATCCCAGCACTTTGAGAAGTCAAGGTAAGAGAATCTCTTGAGGCCAGGGGTTGGAGACCAGCCTGGGCAACATAGCAAGACCCTATCTCTAAAAAAATATTTTTTTGATTTTCTGGGTGTGGTGGCCTGAAGTTCTATCTACTCGGGTGGCTGAGATGGGAGGATCACTTGAGCCCAGGAGTTTGAGGCTGCAGTGAACTATGATCATGCCACTGCACTCCAGCCTGGGCAACAGAGCTAAACCCTCCCACCCTGACTAAAACAATAAAGAAACAAAGCTCTGCCTCTCTCATGACAATCTAGGAGAATCCAGAAGTCTGCAATCACACAGGAACCAAAGCCTATGGGCTTCCTTCTGGAATGACCCCAGGGGACACGGCAGTTCTCAGCCAGCCCTGAAGGCACCATCAACAACAGAAAATGAAGACAAACCTCAGCAGCCTTCCTGCAACACCAGCCTGATCTCCTGAGGGAACTCCTGGGCAGAAAACACCCCCTCAAAACACACACACTTGTACATGTCTCTGGTACGACCCCCTCGCCACATCCACACACACTCTCTCACACACACACACACACACACACATTCACATACTCACACACTCTCACACACACACTTTTATCCCAAGGACAATTTTTTTTCTTTTTCAAAAAACTCCCATAACATTAAAAAGTATTATTTTTATTTACTTATTTATGTTTGAGACAGGGCTTCCCTCTGTCACCCAGGCTGGAGTGCAGTGGCATAATCTCAGCTCACTGCCGCCTTGACCTCCTGAGCTCAATCAATTCTCCTGCCTCAGCCTCCTGAGTAACTAGGACCACAGGTGAGTACTATCACATATGGCTAATTTTGTTCACTTTTGTAGAGAGAGGGTCTCACCATGTTGCCCAGGCTGGTCTCAAACTCCTGGGCTCCAGAGATTCTCCCAACTCAGCCTCTCCATGTGTTGGGATTACAGGTGTGAGCCACTGTGCCTGGCCCAGACAATTTCCAAAGCAGTGCAGTCCATATCTCTATACCAAGGGGAAGTAAAATGTTGTGTCTGGTGCTGTAGTCCACACTTGTAATCCCAAGACTTTGGGAAGCCAAATTGTTTGACCTCAGAAGTTCGAGACCAGCCTAGGCAACATAGCGAAACACCATCCCTACAAAAAATACAAAGATTAGCCAGGTGTGCTGATGGCACATACCTGTGGTCCCAGCTACTTGGAAGGCTGAGGTGGATGAATTGCTGAAGCCCAGGAGGTTGTGGCTGCTATGAGCTGACTGGGCCACTACACTCCAGTCTGGGTGACAGAGGGAGACCTTGTTACAAAAAAAAAGAAGAAAAAGAAAGTAAAAGTTCCCAAAGATTTGGGAACACCGTGCAACACAACCTCCCTCTGTGTGCATTCGAGGCTGCTTTTCCTGTTGGGCCTGGTCCACTCCAGAATAAGGTCTGGTCTAACCCACTGTCAGCCAAAGCCCACAGAAGTGTTTCTCCTAAAACAAGAGGGGCCTGTGCGCAGAGGTTTATTTAAAAGTTTTCCTCTCCCTCACTCAGAAAACAAAGAAACAATCAGGTGAGTGTATTTTTCCCCTAAGAAAAAAAAGTTTCCAAGGTCTCAGATAAATGCTTTCTTTGTCTCTTTTTCTTTCTCTTTTTTCTTTTTTTTTTTTGAGACAGGGTCTTGCTCTGTCACCCAGGCTGCTGGAGTGCAGTGGCCCAATCACACCACTCACTGCAGCTTTGACCTCCTGGGCTCAAGCAGTCCTCCTACCTCAGCCTCCAGAGTAGCTGAAACTACAGGCCCATGCCATCACACCTGGCTAATTTTTGTACTTTTTGTAGAGACAGGGTTTTACCATGTTGCCCAGGCTGGTCTCAAACTCCTAGGTCAAGTGAACTGCTTGCCTTGGCTTCTTAAAGTGTTGGGATTATAGGCATGAGCCACTGCACCCGGCTGATAAATGTTTCCCACAAGGCTCAGGCTCAGGGCCCGCATCCCCTTCCCCTGCTTTCCATTCTAGGGATCTCTGTAAGTAAAACGTTGTTCCCACCCAGCCCTGCTTGAGGGGAAGGTGAAGGAGTGGAAGAGACCTCCCACCTCCCCAGGCACAAGGTTGGAGCATCTCTGTTGCCATCCCTGCTCCACGTGCTGAAGACTGTGCTAGGCGCTGATCAAAGACTGTGCTGATTCTCCAACGTCAATGGAGTCTCCGAACAAAGAAACCCCAGGTCACACAGTCAGTGACAGACTGAACTGGGATTCCAACCCAGCCCTGGCTGACCCTAGAGCCGAGAACTCTTAGCAGCTTCCGTGAACTGCTCTGGCAGAGCCTGCAAGTCACCCAGTCCACCAGCCCACAGCTTCCTTACTGGTGCCTCCAAAAAAGCCTCCCCTTATCTATCCTGTTTCCCTTGCTATCCCTCTTGCCTTGTTTCCTTTGCCTCATGCGAAAACACCTCCTCCTCTGACAGTGTCAGGCCCTCCTGACCACAGCCATGGCCATCTATCAGCTTCCCTGTCCTCACACAAGCAAGATCTCCCACCCTCAAGGCCAAGGGTTTAGATCAGAACTTGATTCCAAGCCACTCCCGATAGCACTGGGCTTGCAGCAGTTACCTCCCTCGTCATCAAATGCTTTCAGTGTCATTTTCCTAAGTCACAGAATTCAACCACTTGTTCCCATATCCTCTGCTCCAGGTGCCCAGAGGCTTCCACCATGGGCATTTCCTGCTGAGGTGTTGGCTTCAGTCAATCCAGACCAAGGGCAAAATATATAAGTTCTTGGGCCTAAAAGATATGCCTTGACACATGGACACAGGGAGGGGAACATCACACGCCGGGGCCTGTCGGGGGTGGGGGCAAGGGGAGGGAGAGCATTAGGACAAATACCTAATGCATGCAGGGCTTAAAACCTAGATGACGGGTTGATAGGTGCAGCAAACCACTGTGGCATATGTGTACCTATGTAACAAACCTGCATGTTCTGCACATGTATCCCAGAACTGAAAGTAAAATACATTTTTTTAAAAAAGATGTGCATTGAATTCTGCCTTAGCTACTTACCAACTATGTGGCTTTGTGGAGGTCTCTGGTCCTCTCTGAGCATCAGTTCCCTTGTCTCTGGCTCTCTTCTCATTGGGCTCTTATGAGAATTAGGGATATTTCAGCCCCCAAATATTTCCTTTTGGAGAGAGCGATTCACTGAGTGTCAAGCATTGTACCCTGTTTTCAGTTTAGTAGCTTATAATGAAGCAGCAAGGCACCTAGTGTGTATTCCCGACCCACATTAGGTGCTCAGTAAATGTGCGCTCCCTCCTCCCTCTCCAGACCAGGAAAGATCTCTTTATATTTATTTCACTGGAAATTTTCCCATTTCACTTTGGTTTCCCAGGAGCAAGCAGTCTCTGGTGTGTTTTGCAAATTAGTACATCCCTCTACAGATGGCAGGCCTGAGATCAGAGAAGTATACCATGGGTACAAAGTCACATGGCAGCCTGGTGGGTGGTTGACAAGATGGCCCTTGTCAAGTCAGTGGACTCTGCTTCCCCTCCTGTATTAGTCCGTTCTTACACTGTTAATAAAGAAATACCCAAGACTAGGTAACTAATAAAGAAAGAGCTTTAATTGCCTCACAGTTCAGCATGGCTGGGGAGGCCTCGGGAAACTTACAATAATGTCATGTGAAGAAGGAAGTTAATGTGGGTGCAATCTTATTAACTAAATGATAATGTGAACCATTGTCTAAGGTTATTAATATAGTAATTATATGAATATGGTGAAATTTATTCAGATTTCACCCGTTTTTGTCCAACTTCTCACACCGGTCCCAAGATCCCACCTCGGACTCACCCTCTGCCTTCAGCTCATGTCTCCTCGGCTTCCTCCAGGTGGTCCAGCCATACATGCACCTGGGCTGGAGGGTAGAGCTGATTGCTCCTGGGCTCCATGCCTCCACAGCATGTTACCATACTGAGTACTGCGGACGTTGGGAACATAATGGTGGCTATCTGTGTGAACACAGAAAAGGATCCTAGAATTACAGTATAAACAATAAAAATGGTACACCTGGCCAGGTGTGGAGGTTCATGCCTATAATCCCAGCACTCTGGGAAGCCAAGTTGGGAGGATCACTTGGGCCCAGGAGTTCTAGATTAGTCTGGGCAACATAACAAGACCCCATCTCTTCTTCTTCTTTTTTTTTTTTTTAAGATGGAGTCTTGCTCTGTCACCTAGGCTGGTGTGCGGTGGAGGGATCTCAGCTCACTGCAACCTCCACCTCCCACAGTGGCTTTTCACTTGAAGAGAATTCCAGAAACAGGCACTTGGCTCATGTTGCTTCAGTGTCAGGGCTAAGTTCTTTGTGTTTCTCTTAGCCTAAGATGATTCTCTTAGTCTCAAATGGCTGCTCCTCCACCCGTCCTCAAGCCTGCCTTCCAGGCAGAACGATGAGAGAAAAGGCAGGGGTCAGCTCTTTAAAGAGCATCCTAAAAGCCCCACTCAAAGATTTCCATTTCTAGCTCATTCGCCATTCCCAGGTGCGGGGGAAGCTATGAAACAAGGCTCATCATCCCCTAACAATAGAGGCGTTCTGTTGTTAAGGAGGAAGGGGAGCACAGTTGCTGGATGGTATTTAAATCTTGCCTATTCTTCATAGTTCTGTGGGCCAACAAATGCATCTGTTTTCAAGCTGGTTTGAATTGGATTTCTGTCGCCTGCCACCAGGAAACCCCTGATCAGCGGGTGATAACCTGTGTCAGAGACCCCACTGCCTCCTCTGACTTTCAGCTCAGAAATCCCCATGCTGCCTCAAGCAGAAACTTTTGGCATCCATTTCACCCTTACTCATGCTTGGATTAACAACAGTCTCTAATTTCCCAGCTGACTCATTTCCCACCCTGATAGGAGGCCCAAATTGGGCTCTGTCCCCAAGAAGAGTGAGGCTGGGAGAACTGCACATGTTCACGGGCAGCCTCACTAGGGAAGAGCCCAGGAAACAGAGTGCAGCCCTGGAGGGCCAGCTCCTCCAAACCCCCATTTGGGAGATAAGTAAAAACTGAGATCCAGAGAAGGGACTTTGATTCACCCAAGGCCAGAAAACTGTCTCCATACCCTTATAATGACCCTCAGTGGAAGCCCCAAGAGGCTTGGATAGGGAGGTCCAAGGTGCCCAGCCAGCCTTGAGGCCCCAGGAGACACCTACTCACCCAGCAGGAACTCCGAGAGCCCACCTGCTGGAATAATTTAGAGGAAAAGGGAGGGAATGAAATGACTCTCCCACAACTAGCTGATAGTTGCCATTGATAGCTTGCCTGGGGATTGGCAGGACCCAGTGATGGGCCTCCGGCCAGCCTCCCTGAAGGGTAGGAAATGAGTTGGCATGCAAATCAGGAGTCCACTGTTATCCCAAGCACAAGTAAGGGCAAGATAGCTGCCAAAACAAGGTTGCTTCTGCTCAAAGTAGTGAGGTTTGTAAAGGAAGCCCACACTGAGAGATCAGAGCCGGGACTCCTTGCTCACCCCACTGCTGTCTGGCTCTGTGACCTTCAACAACCTGCCTAACCCCCTGACACTTGGAAATTCCACGCATCACCTTGGACAGCTGTGTTTCTTTGCTTGTTCATTCAGCTAGCAAACATTTCTTAGCATCTGCTTCCTTAGGAAGGGACACACAGTAGGGAGAGTTAAGGCTTTGGAGTCAGAGATCTGAATTCAAAGTTAAATGACTTTGGGGAAGTCATTTAACCTCTGTGTGCCTCAGTTTCCTCATCTGCAAAATGGGGGTAAGAATCCTTCCTTCACATGGTGGATTTAAGAATTGAGTTAAACGGCTGGGCGCAGTGGCTCAAGCCTGTAATCCCAGCACTTTGGGAGGCCAAGGCGGGTGGATCATGAGGTCAAGAGATCAAGACCATCCTGGTCAACATGGTGAAACCCCGTCTCTACTAAAAATACAAAAAATTAGCTGGGCATGGTGGTGCGTGCCTGTAATCCCAGCTACTCAGAAGGCTGAGGCAGGAGAATTGCCTGAACCCAGGAGGTGGAGGTTGCAGTGAGCCGAGATCGCACCATTGCACTCCAGCCTGGGTAACAAGAGCGAAACTCCATCTCAAAAAAAAAAAAAAAAAGAATTGAGTTAAATTAGGGAACGTAAGAGTCTCTAATGAGTGCCAAACACAGCAGTTGTCAGTAGCCTGATGATGATGATGATGATAATTATCTGTCAAACCCAAGCCAGCACCTAAAGCATAAAAGATGTTCAAGAAGTTGTAGCTACTGACTGGGCGCGGTGGCTCACATCTGTAATCCCAGTACTTTGGGAGGCTGAGGTGGGTAAATCACTTGAGGCCAGGAATTTAAGACCAGCCACTATCTCCCCACACCACTCCTGGCCAACATGGAGAAACCCCATCTTTACTGAAAATAAGAAAGTTAGCTGGTTGCAGTGGTGCATACCTATAATTTCAGCTGCTCGGGAGGCTGAGGCAGGAGAATCACTTGAACCAGGAAGGCGGAAGTTGCAGTGAGCCAAGATTATGGCACTGTACTCCAGCCTGGGCAACAGAGTGAGACCCTGTCTTTAAAAAAAAGAAAAAGAAAAAAAGACGTTGTTGCTGTGTTTATTGTGTTACTGTTGATGTAACAATCGCAACACAACAAAGTGCTTAGCATGCTTCCTTATGCCGCAGACACTCAAGACGTGGTGGCTAGTGATGCCTTTATCTCAGTGACGGTATCATGACATGCCCAGTGCCCATACCGAGTTGATGCTCAATGCACGTGAGTTTCCTTCTCTTCAGCAGAGACCTCAGAGCACCCTAACCTTTGCAAAGGGTCCATTGGCATCTAGAATGGAGATAGGTACCCTTGGGTGCCCACGGCAGGGTGCGCGTGAATCCCAGGGGACCATAGAGGCCTCCCCTCTGGTGTAGTTCACAACCCAGCTCTCTCACAGCTGTTGCTGGAGGAGACCGATGTTTCTAGCAAACCATGAGCCTGGTAACAGACCAGCCACTGTCTCCCCACGTCCCTCTATGTTTCCCAGCCCAGGAGCAAGCTGGGTTCTGCTCTCCCTACACAACATTTATATTCCCAGCTACTTACAACCCTGGCTGAAAGCGGCCTGTGGCCAAGACCAAATGGGTGATGAGAAACCTGAAATCACATGGGCAGCGCCAGTGGCCCCTGGCACCCATCAGAGCATCTCTAGCTTTTTTCCCTGTGCCTGGCTGTCTCTGGAGCATCTGTGGTTCATCTCTGGTCTGGAGCAGAGATGAATGGTTCAGGGAGAGGTCATTTTATTGATCCAGACAGCTCTGTTTTGGAGTCGCCTGGACCATTGAGTCCTAGCCTGTTAGTAGCCCCACGGTGCTGTGCTTCTCTTTCAAACTCTCACTAGTACTAAGAGGGAAGGCGGCCCTGACTGTCTGCAGGGAAGTGGAGGAGAAGATGAGGAGCAACATCCAAGGCGTGGAGACAGGGGAGGTGGGAGGAGTGATGGGGAGGAGGAGGGCACTGTGTTGTCTGCAGAGTGCAGAGGGCAGGGCAGGAGAAGCAGAAGCCACTGCAAGGCAGTGAGGAGCAGGAGCGCTGCTGCTAGAATCCCACATCTGCCACTTCCTAGCTGTGTGCCCTTGGAAAGTTACTCAGCCTCTCTGAGTTTGCACTCATTCCTCTGTAAAAGACAGAAAACAAGTCCCACTGCAGAGTCATTGTCAGAACTAAGAGACCGTTTGAGGAGCTCCAGCAGCACAGCGCCTGGCATGCAATTGCTGCAGCTATCTTCCTTTTACCTCCCCCTAAACTCTGGACCGCAGAAGGTTAAAAGATCCAAATCCATTGCTGCCATGCATTGTCCAGGGTTTGCCATTCAGAAAAGAGATCAACTTGGGGAAGAGAGCCTTGGCTTCAAGTTCAGCTGACTGGCAGTTGACCATCACCTAAACTGCCTGATTTTTTATATTTGGCCATTTTTTGAGGTAGGATCTTGCTTTATTGCCCAGGCTGGAGTGCAGTTGTGCAGTCTTGGCTAACTGCAGCCTCCAAGTCCAAGATTCCAGTGATCCTCCCATCTCAGCCTCCTAAGTAGCTGGGACTACAGGTGCTGGCCACATGCCCAGCTAATATTTTTATTTTCATTTTTGTAGAACAGGGTCGCCCTATGTTGCCGAGGATTGTCGAACTGGACTCTAGCCATCCTCCTGCCGGGGACTCCCAAAGTGCTAGGACTACATGCGCAGGCCACCAACCCTGGCTCTAAAGTACCTGATTTAGAGCTGGTCTCTGTCAGAGCGGTGGCAGTTCCAGCTTGAGCATGCATGGTGCAGAACCCCTGGCCGGTCAGAAGGCGGGATGCGGGAGAGGGTGGCTAGAGGATCACAGGAGAGAACGTGTATGAGCCCCAGGCCTGATGGAGGGACCTCCTAACGGCTCTGGTGAGAAACGGCCTCCAAGGAGCTTTGTGGCAATACCAGGACATGGCCTAGGTGAAGGCTGACAGGCCCTCCCCACAGGGCTGGAGCAGGAGAGGAGAGAAACAGTGACCCAAGAGGCCTCCGTGAGGTTCGCGGAGGCGGGGGGTCGGGGGGAGGCGGGGTGGCAGAGGTGGGGAAGAAATCACCGAGGGGAGTGGTAAGCAGAAGAGCGGGAGCCGCTGCCGCCACCAGAGGGCGAGAGCCTGGGGAATCCTGCTCGCCGTACTCACTCGCCCCCTTGCGGCTGGGCGGCTGTAAGTGCTGCTGGGCACCGCCAAGGGCTAGAGGTCCACGTTCTCGGGACACTCAGAAGTTGAAAGGACTGTGTGTGCAGGTGCGTGTATGTGCGGGTAAATCGGGGAGGGGGGCTGGATTTAACACTTCCTCCCAGTCCAGAGGTTTGATGTTCCTGGCTCTCTTTAGGGAACCCACTAGCCTCGAGCTCGCAGGAAGGGTGGTATTTAGCTCGTTCACTGAGGTCCCCCAGGGTTCAGCATGCAGCCTCGAATGCTCAGGAATGAATGGATGAATGGATGAATGAATGATGAAAGAGGATAGCTCTCAGGGACAGCCTGCCAGCTGTGGGCAGAGAAACGAGCCCGAGAAGTCTGCCATCCCCTTAGCTCCCCTTGACTGCTTACTGTATGGCAGGCACCATTCTTTGAGCTTCATGTGAAATATCTCATGTAATCTTCACCACTATTTTTGGAGGTCAATGCCATTGTTTCTCCCATTTTACAGATAAGGAAACTGAATGACCTGCCCAAGATCACATATATATCAGAGGCAGGATTTGAACACAGGTACTTCTAACTTCAAAGCCAAGGCACGTTCATCATCATCCTTTCACAGGGGAGAAAATGCACAAAAGGCAATAAATAAATAAATACCTGCTCCATGCAGGGTGACCAGCATCCCCGCTCTGCTACATACAAGCTGGGTGGCCTCGGGCTCCTCATTTACCCTCTCTGAGCCTTGTGACACCATCTTTATAAAAGGGACAGTAAGGCTGTCTAGAAGGAGGTTTTTTGTTTTTCTGTTTTTGTAATTAAACACGTGAGGCGGGTGAAAGGGCATCACGTGGTCAGCGCTCACTACATGGACATTTCCTTGGCCAGGTGGGGTTGGACAGGCAGAGGGTCCCCTTCTCCAGCACCCTGCCTGGCGTCCTCTTTCAGTCGCAGTGCCCTGCCAGCTCTCCAAGCTTACCATGCTGTGCTGGCTGCTGCCTGCTGGCCCACAGCCAGACCCAAACCAGAGACGCCTGCCCCAGCCAGTGGCAGCCACTCGCCTCTTCCTCGCTTGCATTCCCCAGGCTGCCCCCTGCTCCCAGCCTCCACTCCTTACTTTCTTTCTTCACTGGCTTCTCTGCCTCTCTTTGTGTTCCTTCTAGAAACCGTTCCAGCCCACTGGAGAATCTCTTTATCCATCTTCTGTGATGGCAGTGCTCACATCTCCTCCTCATGGGCTCCCTGGACTCTGAGAGTCCCCCACACCCATCCCTGTGCCCAGCCCCTGCACCTGAGGCTCCCCCTGTGAGGGGCATGGGCATTCAACAGAAGAAAAATACCATTGATTAAGGAAGCAGAGCTTAGGGAAGCTGGCCGGCACTCCCAGCTCTTCACAGATCTCAGATGCAAGCAGAGTCTCTCTGCACTTGGGTTTCTTTCCCGGAAAAACATGGACCTGTTCACACCACTCTAGGCTCCTGCGCCACTCCAGTCAGCATGACAGCAGTCCCGGCTTAACAGAGCTGACATCCCAGGAGGACCAGCCTCTCAATGTCCTAGGCTTAGGGCCCTATTGTATCCTTTTCTTGGAAAAAGATCTGATGGAGCATCCCACTGTGAGCATCTCCCTACCTCAGAGTAGGAAAAAACCCACAAGGTCTCATTTAATGACTGCTTCCTGTATGGCAGACACCATTCTTTGAGCTTCGTGTGAAATATCTCATTTAATCTTCACCACAGTTTTTTGAGGTCAATACTATTGTTTCTCCCATTTTACAGATAAGGAAACTGAACGACTTGACCAAGATCACATATATATCAGAGGCAGGATTTGAACACAGGCACTTCTAACTTCAAAGCCAAGGCACATTCATCATCATCCTTTCACAGGAGAGAAAATGCACAAAAGGCAATAAATAAAACCTCTTCCTTCATCTGGATGGATTTTATGCAAAGGGAGAAGTCAGAGGCCTGGAAGGCCCATGATTGTCGTCTGAACAGTAAGTAGTTCTGGGACTTTTGACAAATAAGAGATGGAAGGACAGGTCAGCATGATTAAGAGGATGTGGGGTCGGTAGGGAGGAGCCTGGCATTACTTAGGCCTGGGTTTGAATACCTGTTCTGCAATTTGCTAGCTGAGTGGCCACAGGTCCGTGATGTTACCTTTCTATGACTTGGTTTGGGGAATTTCTCTTTCAGAAAAACTCAGATTCTACTGAACTGACCTTCCCACAGATAGCAACTGCTGACAAAATACAAAAACAAAACAAAAAGCAAAATAAACCCAAAAACCACCACGAGGCAGTGAGGAGTGAATAAAAGCAAGCCGACCCTGGCTGGGAGTCAACACTTGGAAGAAGGGAATGGCATATGGTGAGCTATCTGTTTTTCTGGCTTTGATCTTGAAGGTGAGCTACAGTCAGCAGAGCACGCATAGGGAGCCTGTGGTCCTCCTGGCCCGAAGAACCAGAGTACAAAATATAGAGCAACCATGGCCACTGGAAAGTGAAGGGGTAGGGGGTCCCATAAAGGAAAGGCTTGGAAAGGGATGACTCCAGATCCCATTTGTACCTCTGCCCAAATCTCTGAGTGCTCCCTGAACCACACATGCATGAAAACTACTTTAGCAGAGGAAAAGAACTGAACTGAGGTTTGAGCTGCCATCCAAGAGCAGAGCTTCAAGTTAATTGCCTAGTAAAACAGAAATCAACACATTTCAGATGGCTGTAACAGAAACAGAGCCTCTGCAACCTAATATGCACAATGTCCAGGATAGAATCCTGTTCGTGTATAAATATGTTCTCAGAGCACAACAGAACTTAACTAGAAATTTGTAACACCAAGATAGCTGGAAAGTCCCAAAATGTTTGGAGATTAAACAGCACTTCTAAGTAATATAGATCAAAGAAGTCTCAGGAGAAATTTATACATAGTTTGAACTATATGAAAATGAGGCTGGGCACAGTGCCTCACACCTATAATCTCAGAACTTTAGGAGGCCGAGGAAGAGCAGAGCTTCAAGTTAATTGCCTAGTAAAAAAGAAATCAACACATTTCAGATGGCGTCAGTTCAGCTCTTTTCCTCTGCTTGAGCCCAGGAGTTTGAGACCAGCCTGGGCAACAAAGTGAGATCTATCTCTACAAAAATAAATAGAAAAAATTAGGCAAGTATGGTAGTGCACACTTGTAGTCCCAGCTACTTGGGAGGCTGAGCTGGGAGAATCACTTGAGCCTGGGAGTTTGAAGTTACTACAGTGAGCCATGATCATACTGATGTACTCCAGCCTGTGTGACAGAGCATGACCCTGTTTCAAAAAAAGAAGAAAAAGAAAAAGAAAATACATACAAATCATCAAAATTTGTTGAATGCTGTGAAAGCAGTCTTTAGAGGGAAATTTATACCATTGCATGCATATATTTAAAAAAAGAAAGAGCTAAAATCAATAATCTAAGTTTTTTCCTTAAAAAAACTAGAGAAAAAAAGGGCAATTTAAGCCCAGAGCAAGCAGAGGAAAAGGAATAATAAAAATTAGAGCAGAAACCAATGAAACTGTAAATAGAAAACAGAGAAAAGAAATAAAATCCAAATCTTGTTCTTTTAAAAGATTAATAAAAATGATCAACCAACATCCAGGCTAACTGGGAAAAACAGAAGACACAAATTACAAATACAGTAGTCCCCTCTTAATGGCAAGGGATAGGTTCCAAGATCCCTGATGGGTACCTAAAATATAGTTTCATTTATAAATTAGGCACAGTAAGAATAATAGAATAGAATAATAGTAAGATAGAACTAATAATAAAATAGGACAGTTATAATAATATACTGCAATAAAAATTATGTGACATGTTCTCTCTCTTTCTCTCTCAAAATATCATATTGTACTGTGCCCATCCTTTTTCTTCTTGTGATGATGTGACATGATAAAATGCCTCCACATAGATATGAAGTGAGGCAAATGATATAGATATTGTAACTGCCCTGTGAGCTCACCTTACCTTCTGCCTACAAAGAGCCAATTTATCAAGACAGATGAATCACAATAGAGAAAGATTAATTCACACAGAGCCAGCTATGCTGGAAACTGGAGTTTTATTATTACTCAAATCAGTCTCCCCAAGCATTCAGGGATCAGAGTTTTTAAGGATAATTTGGTGGGTAGAGATCCAGTGAGTTGGGAGTGCCGATTGGTTGGATCAGAGATGAAATCATGGGGCCAGGCAGTGGTGGCTCATGCCTATAATCCCAGTACTTTGGAAGGCTGAGGCAGACTGACTGATTGAACTCAGAAGTTTCAGACCAGCTTAGGCAATATGGCAAAACTCCATCTTTACAAAAAATACAAAAATTAGCCAGGTGTGTTGGTTCACACTTGTGGTCCCAGCTACTCTAGAGGTTGAGGCAGGAGGATCCCTTGAGCCTGAGAGGTAGAGGTAGCAGTCAGCTGAGATGGTGTTGCTGCACTCCAACCTGGGTGACAGAGTGAGACCCTGTCTCAAAAAAAAAAAATCCAAAAAAACAGAGCCGAAGCTGTCCTCTTATGCTGAGTCAGTTCCTGGGTTGGGGGTCACAAGATCAGGTGAGACAGTTTATCCATCTGGGTGGTGCCAGCTGGTCTGCAAAATATCTCAAGCACTGATCTTAGGTTTTACAATAGTGATGGTTTCCCCAGTATTGCTTTGGGGAGGGTCAAAATCTTGTAGCCTCCAGCTGCATGACTCCTAAACCATAATTTCCAATCTTTTGGCTAATTTGTTAATCCTACAAAGGCAGTCTAGTCCCCAGCCAAGAAGGGGCTTTGTTTTGGGAAAAGACTGTTACTGTCTTTGTTTTAAACTGTAAACTAAGTTCCTCCCAAAGTTATTAATAAAGTTATTAATAGTTTGTCCTATGGCCAGGAATGAACAAGGATAGCTTGGAGGTTAAAAGTAAGATGGAGGCAGGGCACGGTGGCTCATGCCTGTAATCCTAGCACTTTGGGAGGCTGAGGTGGGTGGATCACCTGAGGTCAGGATTTCAAGACCAGCCTGGCCATCATGGTGAAACCCCATCTTAAAAAAAAAAAAGGCTGGGTGTGGTGGCTAACACCTATAATCCCAGCACTTTGGGAGGCTGAGGCAGGTGGATCACGAGGTCGAGAGATTGAGACCATCCTGGTCAACATGGTGAAACCCCGTCTCTACTAAAAATACAAAAATTAGCTGGGCATGGTGGCACAAGCCTGTAGTCCCAGCTACTCGGGAGGCTGAGGCAGAGGTTGTGGTGAGCCAAGATCACGCCATTACACTCCAGCCTGGTAACAAGAGTGAAACTCCGTCTCAAAAAAAAACAAAAAAAAAAAACCCAAAAAACAAAAAACAAAAAAAGTGTTTCTCTGTAGTTCTTGATGGATTAGAAAAAAAAAAAGCAACAACTCTCTTGGCTGGGCGTGGTGGCTCACACTTGTAATCCAATCACTTTGGAGGCCAAGGCGGGCGGATCACCTGAGGTCGGGAGTTCAAGACCAGCCTGACCAACATGGTGAAACCCCATCTTTAAAAAAAAAAGTAAGATGGGGTTGGTTAGGTCAGATCTCTTCCTTTTTTTTTTTTTTTTTTTTTTTTTTAGATAAAGTATCACTCTGTTGCCCAGGCTGGAGTGCAGTGGCAGGATCTCAGCTCATGTTTGCCTTCTTGGTTCAAGTAATTCTCCTGCCTCAGCCTTCTGAGTATCTGGGACTATTGGCATGCACCACCACCCCTGGCTAGTTTTTGTATTTTTACTAGAGATGAGGTTTCACTATGTTAGCCAGGCTTGTCTTGAACCCCTGACCTCAGGTGATTCCCCCACCTCAGCCTCCCAAAGTACTGGGAATACAGGCATGAGCCACAGTGCCCAGCCAGGTCAGATCTCTTTCACTGTCTCAGTTACAATTTTGCAGTGGCCATTTCAACATTGAGATATGTTGTTAGGCCACAATACATGAGAAGGAAGGATCATCAAACCATAATGACATTGATGACAGCATGTCAGGAGCAAATGACATTGATCACTAACAGGCAGACGGCATACACAGCATGCACATGTTGGACAAAAGGGATGATTTACATTCGGGGTAGGATGGAGCAGGACAGTGCAAAATTTCATTATGCTATTCAGAAGGGTGTGTACTTTAAAATTTACAAATTGTTTATTTCTGGAATTTTCCATTCAATGTTTTTAAACTCTTGTCTAACAGATAACTAAAGTTCACAGAAACTGAAACCACTAACAATGGGGGACGATTATATCAGGAATTAAAGAGAGGTCATCAATACTGATCCCATGGATATGAAAAGGATAATAAAGGAATAGCATGAGCAATTATTTCCATAAATTTGATAACCTAGATGAAATAGGCCAATTCCTTGAAAGATATAAACTACCAAAACTCACACAAGAAATAATAATCCATATAAGCCTATATCTATTAAAGAAATTGATTCAATAATAACCTCCCAAAAATGAAAACACTAAACAACTACAAAGTTGGAGGACTGACATCCCCTGACTCCAAGACTTAGTACAAAGCCACAGAAATTAAGACAGCCTGGAATTGATAAAACAATAGACACATGGATCAATGGAACAGAATGGAGAGCCCAGAAACAGACCCACATGAGAAGAACAAAAGCAATTCAATGGAAAAAACAAAAAAGAATCTACACACAAATATTCTTTTTTATTTTTTCTTATTTTTTTATTGCATTTTAGGTTTTGGGGTACATGTGCAGAGCATGCAATACAGTTGCATAGGCACACACATGGCAGTGTGTTCTGTTTGCTTTCACCCCTTCGTCCACATTTGGCGTTTCTCCCCAGGCTATCCCTCCCCACCTCCCCCTCCCACTGGCCCTCCCCTTTTCCCCCCAATAGACCCCAGTGTTTAGTACTCCCCTCTCTGTGTCCATGTGTTCCCATTTTTCATCACCCGCCTATGAGTGAGAATATGCGGTGTTTCATTTTCTGTTCTTGTGTCAGTTTGCTGAGAATGATGTTCTCCAGATTCATCCATGCCCCTACAAACGACACAAACTCATCATTTCTGATTGCTGCATAATATTCCATGGTGTATATGTGCCACATTTTCCCAATCCAGTCTATCATCGATGGTCATTTGGGTTGATTCCAGGTTTTTGCTATTGTAAACAGTGCTGCAATGAACATTCGTGTGCATGTGTCCTTACAGTAGAACGATTTATAGTCCTTTGGATATATACCCAGTAATGGGATTGCTGGGTCAAATGGAATTTCTATTTCTAAGGCCTTGAGGAATCACCACACTGTCTTCCACAATGGTTGGACTAATTTACACTCCCACCAACAGTGTAAAAGTGTTCCTTTTTCTCCACATCCTCTCCAGCATCTGTTGTCTCCAGATTTTTTAATGATCGCCATTCTGACTGGCGTGAGATGGTATCTCATGTGGTTTTGATTTACACCTCTCTGATTACCAGTGACGATGAGCATTTTTTCATATGATTGTTGGCCTCATATATGTCTTCTTTCGTAAAGTGTCTGTTCATATCCTTTGCCCACTTTTGAATGGGCTTGTTTGTTTTTTTCCTGTAAATCTGTTTGAGTTCATTGTCAATTCTGGATATCAGCCCTTTGTCAGATGGATAAACTGCAAAAATTTTTTCCCATTCTGTTGGTTGCCGATTCACACTAGAGACTGTTTCTTTTGCTGTGCAGAAGCTGTGGAGTTTCATTAGGTCCCATTTGTCTATTTTGGCTTTTGTTGCCAATGCTTTTGGTGTTTTGTTCATGAAGTCCTTGCCTACTCCTATGTCCTGGATAGTTTTGCCTAGATTTCCTTCTAGGGTTTTTATGGTGCCAGGTCTTATGTTTAAGTATTTAATCCATCTGGCGTTAATTTTAGTGTAAGGTGTCAGGAAGGGGTCCAGTTTCTGCTTTCTGCACATGGCTAGCCAGTTTTCCCAACACCATTTGTTAAATAGGGAATCCTTTCCCCATTGCTTGTTTTTGTCAGGTTTATCAAAGATTGTATAGTTGTAGATATGTTGTGTTACCTCTGGTGCCTCTGTTTTGTTCCATTGGTCTATATCTCTGTTTTGGTACCAGTACCATGCTGTTTTGATTACTGTAGCCTTGTAGTATAGTTTGAAATCCGGTAGTGTGATGCCCCCCACTGTGTTCTTTTTGCTTAGAATTGACTTGGCTATGCGGGCTCTCTTTTGGTTCCATATGAAGTTCATGGTGGTTTTTTCCAGTTCCGTGAAGAAAGTAGATGGTAGCTTGATGGCGATAGCGTTGATTCTGTAAATTACTTTGGGCAGTATAGCCATTTTCATGATATTAATTCTTCCTAACCATGAACATGGAATGTTTCTCCATCTGTTTGTGTCCTCTCTGATTTCGTTGAGCAGTGGCTTGTAGTTCTCCTTGAAGAGGTTCCTTACATTCCTTGTGAGTTGTATTCCAAGGTATTTTATTCTTTTTGTAGCAATTGTGAATGGCAGTTCGTTCTTGATTTGGCTTTCTTTAAGTCTGTTATTGGTGTAGACGAATGTTTGTGATTTTTGCACATTGATTTTATATCCTGAGACTTTGCTGAAGTTGCTTATCAGTTTCAGGAGTTTTTGGGCTGAGGCGATGGGGTCTTCTAGGTATACTATCATGTCGTCTGCAAACAGAGACAATTTGGCTTCCACCTTTCCTATTTGAATACCCTTTATTTCTTTTTCTTGCCTGATTGCTATGGCTAGAACTTCCAGTACTATATTGAATAGGAGTGGTGAAAGAGGGCATCCTTGTCTAGTGCCAGATTTCAAAGGGAATGCTTCCAGTTTTTGCCCATTCAGTATGATATTGGCTGTTGGTTTGTCATAAATAGCTTTTATTACTTTGAGATACGTTCCGTCGATACCGAGTTTATTGAGGGTTTTTAGCATAAAGGGCTGTTGAATTTTGTCAAATGCCTTCTCTGCATCAATTGAGATAATCATGCGGTTTTTGTTTTTGGTTCTGTTTATGTGGTAAATTACGTTTATAGACTTGCATATGTTGAACCAGCCTTGCATCCCCAGGATGAATCCTACTTGATCATGATGAATAAGTTTTTTGATATGCTGTTGGAATCGGCTTGCCAATATTTTATTGAAGATTTTTGCATCTATGTTCATCATGGATATTGGCCTGAAGTTTTCTTTTCTTGTTGGGTCTCTGCCGGGTTTTGGTGTCAGGATGATGTTGGTCTCATAAAATGATTTGGGAAGGATTCCCTCTTTTTGGATTATTTGGAATAGTTTTAGAAGGAATGGTACCAGCTCCTCTTTGTGTGTCTGGTAGAATTCGGCTGTGAACCCGTCTGGACCTGGGCTTTTTTTGTGTGGTAGGCTCTTAATTGCTGCCTCGACTTCTGACCTTGTTATTGGTCTATTCATAGTTTCAGCTTCATCCTGGTTTAGGCTTGGGAGGACACAGGAGTCCAGGAATTTATCCATTTCTTCCAGGTTTACTAGTTTATGTGCATAGAGTTGTCTGTAGTATTCTCTGATGATGGTTTGAATTTCTGTGGAGTCTGTGGTGATTTCCCCTTTATCATTTTTTATTACATCTATTAGGTTGTTCTCTCTTTTCTATTTAATCAATCTGGCTAGTGGTCTATTTTGTTGATCTTTTCAAAAAACCAGCTCTTGGATTTATTGATTTTTTGAAGGGTTTTTCGTGTCTCAATCTCCTTTAGTTCAGCTCTGATCTTAGTTATTTCTTGTCTTCTGCTGGGTTTTGAGTTTTTTTGATCTTGCTCCTCCAGCTCTTTCAATTTTTATGATAGGGTGTCAATTTTGGATCTCTCCATTCTCCTCATATGGGCACTTATTGCTATATACTTTCCTCTAGAGACTGCTTTAAATGTGTCCCAGAGATTCTGGCATGTTGTGTCTTTGTTCTCATTGGTTTTGAAGAACTTCTTTATTTCTGCCTTTATTTCATTGTTTATCCAGTCAACATTCAAGAGCCAGTTGTTCAGTTTCCATGAAGCTGTGCAGTTCTGGGTTGGTTTCTGAATTCTGAGTTCTAACTTGATTGCACTATGGTCTGAGAGACTGTTTGTTATGATTTCAGTTGTTTTGCCTTTGCTGAGCAGTACTTTACTTCCAATTATGTGGTCAATTTTAGAGTAGGTGTGATGTGGTGCTGTGAAGAATGTATATTCTGTGGATTTCGGGTGGAGAGTTCTGTAAATGCCTATCAGGTTTGCTTGCTCCAGGTCTGAGTTCAAGCCCTGGATATCCTTGTTGATTTTCTGTCTGGTTGATCTGTCTAATATTGACAGTGGAGTGTTAAAGTCTCCCACTATTATTGTGTGGGTGTCTAAGTCTCTTTGTAAGTCATTAAGAACTTGCCTTATGTATCTGGGTGCTCCTGTATTGGGTCCATATATGTTTAGGATCGTTAGCTCTTCTTGTTGTATCGATCCTTTTACCATTATGTAATGGCCTTCTTTGTCTCTTTTGATCTTTGTTACTTTAAAGTCTATTTTATCAGAGATGAGAATTGCAACTCCTGCTTTTTTTTGCTCTCCATTAGCTTGGTAAATCTTCCTCCATCCCTTTATTTTGAGTCTTTGTGTATCCTTGCATGTGAGATGGGTTTCCTGAATACAGCACACTGATGGGTTTTGGAGTTTTATCCAATTTGCCAGTCTATGTCTTTTGATTGGTGCAGTTAGTCCATTTACATTTAGGGTTAATATTGTTATGTGTGAATTTGATACTGCCGTTTTGATGCTAGCTGGCTGTTTTGCCCGTTAGTTGTTGTAGATTCTTCAGTATGTTGATGCTCTTTAGCATTCAGTGTGATTTTGGAATGGCTGGTACTGGTTGTTCCTTTCTATGTGTAGTGCCTCTTTCAGGAGCTCTTGTAAAGCAGGTCTGGTGGTGACAAAATCTCTGAGTACTTGCTTGTTCGCAAGGGATTTTATTTTTCCTTCACTTCTGAAGCTCAGTTTGGCTGGATATGAAATTCTAGGTTGAAAGTTCTTTTCTTTAAGAATGTTGAATATTGGCCCCCACTCTCTTCTGGCTTGTAGTGTTTCTGCCGAGAGATCTGCTGTGAGTCTGATGGGCTTTCCTTTGTGGGTGACCCGACCTTTCTCTCTGGCTGCCCTTAGTATTTTCTCCTTCATTTCAACCTTGTTTAATCTGATGATTATGTGCTTTGCGGTTGCTCTTCTTGCGGAATATCTTTGTGGTGTTCTCTGTATTTCCTGCATTTGAGTGTTGACCTGTCTTGCTAGGTGGGGGAAATTTTCCTGCATGATGTCCTGAAGAGTATTTTCCAGCTTGGATTCATTCTCTTCGTCCCCTTCTGGTACACCTATCAAACATAGGTTAGGTCTTTTCACATAGTCCCACATTTCTTGGAGACTTTGTTCATTCCTTTTTGTGCTTTTTTCTCTGATCTTGGTTTCTCGTTTTATTTCATTGAGTTGATCTTCGACTTCAGATATTCTTTCTTCTGCTTGGTCAATTCGGCTATTGAAACTTGTGCATGCTTCGTGAAGTTCTGGTATTGTGTTTTTCAGCTCCTTTAGTTCATTCATATTCCTCTCTAAGTTATCCATTCTTGTCATCATTTCCTCAAATCTTTTTTCAAGGTTCTTAGTTTCTTTGCATTGATTTAGAACATGTTTTTTTAGCTCATGGAAGTTTCTCATTATCCATCTTCTGAAGTCTAATTCCGTCATTTCATCACAGTCATTCTCCGTTCAGCTTTTTTCCCTTGCTGGTGAGGAGTTTTCATCCTTTCTAGGAGGCGAGGTGTTCTGGTTTCGGGTGTTTTCCTCCTTTTTGTGCTGGTTTCTTCCCATCTTTGTGGATTTATCCACTTGTCGTCTGCATAGTTGCTGACTTTTCGATTGGGTCTCTTAGTGGACACCCAGATTGTTGGTGATGAAGTATTTCTGTTACTTGGTTTTCCTTCTACCAGTCTAGCCTCTTCGCTGTACGCCTGCTGAGGTCCACTCCAGGCCCTGCTTGTCTGGGGTACACCTATAGCAGCTGTGGAACAGTGAGGGATGCTACCAGTTTCTTTTTCTGCTATCGTTGTCCCAGGATGATGCCTGCCAGATGTCAGTCTTTTGGATATAGAGGGGGCAGGGAGCTGCTTGAGGAGACAGTCTGTACTTTATAGGAGCTCAATTGCTGAGCTGTGAGCTCTGTTGTTCATTCAGGGCTGTTAGGCTGCTATGTTTGATTCTGCTGCAACAGAGCTCATTAAAAAACCCCTTTTTTTCCTCAATGCTCTGTCTTGGGGGTTGGGGCTTTGTTTTTGGATTTCTGTTGAGGTGTCCTGCCCAGCTAGGAGGCAGTCTAATCACTATTTGACTGCCGAGGCTCCGCCCTGCTGTTGTGAAGGTGGCCCTGTTGCTGCAAGCTCTTGCTGTTCTGCTGCGTTCTCCACCATGGGCTATGCCCTGCAGCACAGTCTCTCTGTTGTAGTGGGTTGCCTCGGCAACGGCAGGCTGCGTCAGCAGTGGGCATGTATCTCATTAGGGGCGGGTTGCCTCGGCAATTGCAGGCTGCGTCAGCAGTGGGTGTGTGTCTCAGTCGGGGCAGGTTGCCTCGGTAATGGTGGATGCCCCTCCCCCACGGAGCGCCTCAGGGACGGTCTCCATGGCGAGCGTTTGGAATCTCCGTTTTGTCTGTCCCACTGCGCTATCCCACACGCTGTGTCCCTGCAATCCCCTGGGCTGGCCCACTGCCCAAGTCCCTTTCAGTCTCGAGTTCAGCCCTCTGAAGTCTCAGGTTTCTATTTCAACAGGGCACCCAGACAAGCGTGCCCTGTGGGGATCGCTGGGTAGGGCCAGCCGCCGCCACCCTGGCTGCCGGCTTCTCCAGGCAGAGCCTCTGCCTGGTGTCCCGCGTCTCCTTTATACTTGGGAATTTCCCCGTTCTGTGGGCAACAAAGATCAGTCTGAAAATGCAGCTTTGACTCACCTCTCCACGGATTAACCGAGAGCTTAAATCCTGGGTTGTTGTCACAGCGCCATCTTGCGTTCCGATCCTACACAGAAATCTTCTACAAAAACTAACTGAAAATGGATCATACATCTAAATGTACAATGCAAAAATTATAAAACTTCTAGAAGTTAACTGTATTAGTCTGTTTACACTGCTGATAAAGACATATTTGAGACTGGGCAATTTACGAAAGAAAGAGGTTTAACTGGACTTACAGTTCCACATGGCTGAGAAAGCCTCACAGTCATGGTGGAAGGCAAGAAAGAGCAAGTCGCATCTTAGATGGATGGTGGCAGGTAAAGAGAGTGAGCTTGTGCAGGGGAATTCCTCTTTTTAAAACCATCAGTTATCATGAGACTTATTCACTATCACGAGAACAGTACGGGAAAGACTTGCCCCCATGAATCAATTACCTCAGACTGGGACCTTCCCACAACACTGGGAATTCAAGATGAGATTTGGGGACACAGCTGAACCATATCATTTTGCCCTTGGCCCCTCCAAAATCTCACATCCTCACATTTCAAAAGCAATCATGCCTTCCCAACAGTCTCCCAAAGTCTTAACTCATTTCAGCATTAACTCAGAAGTACACAATCCAAAGTTCATTGGAGACAAGTCTCTTCCACCTATGAGCCTATAAAATCAAAAGCAAATTAGTTAATTCCTAGATACAATAGGGGTGTAGGCATTGGGTAAATACAACCATTCCACATGAAAGAAATTGGCCAAAACAAAGGGGCCGCAGGCCCCAGGCAAGTCTGAAATCCAGCAGGGCAGTCAAGTCTCAAAGCTCCAAAATGATCTCCTTTGACTTCATGCCTCACATCTGGGTTGCATTAATGCAAGAGGTGGGTTCCTATGGTCCTGGGCAGCTCTGTCCCTGTAGCTTTGCAGGGCATATCCCCCCTTCTGGCTGCTTTCACAGGCTGGTGTTGTATATCTATGACTTTTCCAGGTGCATGGTGCGAGCTGTAGATGGATCTACCATTCTGGGGCCTAGAGGATGGTGACCCTCTTCTCACAGCTCCACTATGTAGTGCCCCAGTAGGGACTCTGTGTGGGGGCTCTGATTAAATCACGAGAGCAGACTTCCCCCTTGCTGTTCTGGTGATGGAGTTCTCACGAGATCTGGTTGTTTAAAACTGTGTAGCACTTTCCCCTTCACTCTCTCTCCTGCCACCGTGTGAGGAGGTGCTTGCTTTTACTTCGCCTTCTGTCATGATTGTAAGTTTCCTAAGGGTCTCCCCAGCCACGCTTTCTGTATAGCCTGTGGAACTGTGAGTCAATTAAACTTCTTTTCTTTATGAATTACCCAGTCTCAGGTAGTTCTTTATAGCAGTGTGAGGATGGACTAATACATACCTGCAAAAATCTTCAAAGTTGAGTAGAAGTTACCCAAGTGAGGAAGGTGAGAGGCCTGCAGCCTGCGCCTCTGGGAAAATGCAGGGCTACACAGTGGCTGGGGCTTGGCACAGGACGGGAGGACGGCAGGGGATGAGGCTGGCAGGGAGGGCGTCAGGAGCTTGGCAATTGTTTAGGAGATTGCACAGGGCCTGTGCCGGGCTGGCAGTGGTCAGGGAATGCACTGGAAGCATTTTGGAGGGGTCCTGACAGGAGACTCCATCGGGCTCCAGACTGCCTGGAAGTGGGGGGAAAGAAGGCCAGGAGGAGGTCTTGTGTCTGCCATCAGAGGCCTGGTGGAGCTGACGTTGTTAACTGAGACTCCCCAGCCTCTGAGACTGTGGCTTCAGCCAGGCTCTGCCAGCCTCCTCTCTTTTCACCAGCCCAGGCCCCAGCCTGCAGGGCTCTCCCTCTCCCCTGTCAGCCAGGAGCTCCTGATGTATCTCATGGGAACAGTCAGGGAAACTCTCCCGCTGCCCCTACATAACCCCTCTCTGCCTCAGCTATTTGAGGAGCTATGTGAGGGCAGTGCCTCCCTCCCTCCAGGCCACTGCTGCCCCAGGAAGGCTGGTACTTGTATAAAGGCCTGCAGTCGTGATGTGGGAAAGCTGCCCCACCTCATAGTGCTGCTGGCCCTGCAGGCCTTGCTAGTGGCCCAGCCACGTTTAGTCTGAAGTAAGAAGTCTCTTCTCTCCAAGCCTGTGCTGCACTTGAAACCGGACCCCAAAGCAGAGTGACTTGGGCCCCTGAATCTCAGAGCTGGTGGTAAACACACAGGCACAGCTCCTTCATCTTCTGCCTGCAGATCCACTCCGGGATTTCCACATCGCCCAGGTGGGGCCTCTGCTGTGGGCTCATCACCAAGGAGGGTGATCAGCCCCTCCCAGCTTGCCCAGGGCTTGCCTGGCTTGGCCACTGAAAGTGCTATGTCCCCAGAAACCCCTCAGTCCTGGGTAAACTGGGACAGTGGGTCACTCTGTGACACAGAAAGGGGAGAGGGTGGATGAGATGGTAAGTCAGTCCCAAGATGGAATCTGGCCCAGGGAGTCCCTGCTAAGGGTTCAGAGCTGGAGGAGATGGGGCTTTGGTTCAGGCCCTGGTGAGTTATGAATCTCCAAGGGAGGTCTGAGAACTGATCATGGACTTGTTTCTTTAGGAAATTTGTTTTGGATTCCAAATAACCAACCTTTCCATAACCTGTGGAAGAAACTACAGGATGCTAAAATGTGGATAATTTCATAAGAAAAAGAAAATGTTAGCACTAGGAAGGGCCTCCCACATTGAATTTTCACCATGTTCCCACCCATTTCACAGATCAGAAAGCTGAGGCTAATCATTAAGAAAATGGGCTTTACAGTCAGGCAGCTGAGGGTTAAATCCTGGCTCTGTCATAGAACATTGTCCCTGGGTGGTGGGTGACTTTCTCACTGGACCCGCGGTCAGCCCATCAGCCTCTGTCATCTCCTCCAGTCACGGGAGTTCATGACCTCTCCTGGCCACGACTGGGCAGGTCTCACTAATAGGAAGGTCTTCCCTGATTGAGGCCCATTCTTCCTCAGTGTAACTTCTCCCCTGAGGTGCTTAAAACAGAATAGGTTGGAAGCCTTGTCCTCAGGACAGCCTTCAAGTGTTTGATCTTCCCCCGCATCCAGGCAAGGGCTCTAGACAACTCCTAGTATTTATGGATAGCCACTCTGTAGACCTTCAGGCTATGAAAGGTGAGGTAGCCCTCCCAAGTCCAAGGCTGGTCACGGTGGCTCACACCCGTAATCCCAGTACTTTGGGAGGCTGAGGTGGGCGGATCACTTGAGGTCAGGGGTTTAAGACCAGCCTGGGCAACCAGCTCAGGGTTAAATTCTGGCTCTGTCATAGAACAGTTGTCCCTGGGTGGTAGGTGACTTTCTCACTGACCCGCAGTCAGCCCTTTAGCCTCTGTGTCATCTTGTCAAGTCCCAGGGAGCTCATGACCTCTCCTGGCCACTACTGGGCCCAGTTTTGCACCATGGCAAAACCCCACCTCTACCAAAGATACAAAAATTAGCCACACGTGGTGGCATGCACCTGTTGTCCCAGCTCCTTGGAAGGCTAAGGTGAGAGAATTACTGGAGCCTGGGAGATCGAGGCTGCAGTGAGTTGTGATTATGCCACTACACTCCATCTTGGGTGACAGAGCAAGACCCTGTCTAAAAAATAATAATAGAAGTGGGTCGGGCAGAGTGGCTCACACCTGTGATCCCAGCACTTTGGGAGGTCGAGGCAGGTGGATCACTTAAGGCCAGAAGTTCGAGACCAGCCTGGTCAACACAGTGAAACCCGGTCTCTACTAAAATACAGAAGTTAGCCAGGCATGGTGGTGCATGCCTGTAATCCCAGCTATTCGGAAGGCTGAGGCACAAGAATGGCTTGAAGCTGAGAGGCTGAAATTGCAATGAGCCAAGATCGCACCACTGCACTCCATCCTGGGTGACAGAACCAGATCCTGTCTCAAAAAAATAAATAAAATAATGAAAGTGAACAAGCCATTGTCTGAGCTCAGCATCGTCCTGGTCTTTCTATGGTTCCTTGTGACACTCTTAACTTCATTAACCCTCTCTCTACCCCTATATTCATTTCCCAGGGCTGCGGCAACAAATTACCACTAGCTGAGAAGCTTAAAACAAGAGAAATATATTCTCTTGTAGTTTCAGAGGCTACAAGTCCAAAATCTAGGTGTGGGCGGGGCTAAGCCCCCTCTGAAGCTTCTGGGAGAGGAGCCCTCCTTGCTCCTCCCAGCTCCCCCAGGTCACGGCACCTGGCATCCCTTCATTCACAGATGCATCTCTGCAGTCTCTGCCTCCACCGTGCAGCCTTCTCCCTGGGTTGTGGCTTCGCATCATCATTTCTCTGTGCATGTTTCTCTCTTGTTTTCTTTTTCTCCTCTTTCTCCAAACTGTGAGTGTCTGTGTCCACATTTTTTTTTTTTGAGATGGTGTTTTGCTCTTGTTGCCCAGGCTGGAGTGCAATGGCATGATCTCAGCTCACCACAACCTCTGCCTCCCAAGTTCAAGCAATTCTCCTGTCTCAGCCTCCTAAGTAGCTGGGATTACAGCATGTGCCACCAAGCCAGCTAATTTTCTATTTTTAGTAGAAACAGGGTTTCACCATGTTGGTCAGGCTGGTCTCCAACTCCCGACCACAGGTGATCTGCCCACCTCAGCCTCCCAAAGTACTCGGATTGCAGGTGTAAGCTACCACGCCTGGCCCAAATTTTCTTCTTATAAAGACATCAATCACTGGGTTTAGAGTCTTACCTAATCCAGTCTAACTTGATCATATTTCAACCTGATCATATCAGCAAAGACCTTATTTACAAGAAAGGCAGTATTCACAGGTTCTGGGTATTAGGACTTGAACATTTCTTTTTAGGGACACAATTCAACCTCATACCAAATGTGACTGAAACTAATTCAGAGGCTGGACATGGTGGTGCAGGCCAAGGCAAGAGGACTGCTTGAGCCCAGGAATTCAAGACAAGTCTGGGCAATATGGTGAAACCCTGTCTCTACAAAAAATACAAAAATTAGCCAGGCATGGTGGCATGCACCTGTAGTCCCAGCGGATCAGGAGGCTGAGGTGGGAGGATGGCTTGAGCCTAGGAGGTCAAGGCTGCAGTGAGCTGTGATTGAGTTGCTGCCCTCTAGCCTGGGCAACAGAGTGAGACCCTGCCTCAAAAAAAGAAAAGAAAAGAAAAATCAGAAACAGAAAAGAAACTAATTCAAAGAAGAAGCAGCTGAACAGAAATGGTCATGTATGGGGAACAGACAGTTTCTGCTCAGGGCGTGATGGAGGGTGGGGCAGAGCCTACAAGACTCAGAGCCCAGGGCCCCAGGGAGATGGCCTGGCTGTCCCAGGCCAGCAACAGAGCCCCAGACGGAAACCTAGTTTTTTCTCAGTTACCAGACTGTCTTGCGCTTTTCCTGGCTGCTCCATCTGCCTTCCAGCCTGCAGGAGGGAAGGCAGGAGGGCAGATGAAGGAGTCCAGAATTGGAGGCCTGTGCTGATGATTTTCAGTGAACCCTGGGCAGGTCACAGCGTTGCTCTGTGAGACACTCTGGACCTCAGCTGCTGCTGAACTGACCTCATCCATCAAGCAGCAATGCTGTCTGGAGCCCCAAGGATGCTTGGCAAGGGCCGGAATGACTGGGAAGGAGAGGATTTTTTTCTTTAAAGAAAAGATAGATGACTCACAGGGCAAAGAGAATCGCTCTTTCCTAAAGCCTACTTTGTGGGAAGGATCGCCTCCACCAACATCTTATTATTTAAATGAAAGGCCTCTGCCAGTCCTGGTGGCTCACTCCTGTTCATCCCAGCACTTTGAGAGGCCAAGGTGTGCAGATCACTTGAGGCCAGGAGTTTGAGACCAGCCTGGCCAACATGCGGAAACCCCATCTCTACGAAAAATACAAAAATTAGCCAGCCATGGTGGTGGGTACCTGAAATCTCAGCTACTCAGGAGGCTGAGGCAGGAGAATCACTTGGACCCATGAGGTGGAGGTTGCAGTGAGCTGAGATTGCACCACTGCACTCCAGCCTGGGTGACAGAGAGAGACTGTCTCAAAAGAAAAATAAATAAAATTTTAAAATAACAAATAAAAGGAAGGCCTCTGAGTAGGGACTCCAGGATCCTTCTTGTGTCTGAGGCCTCTCCCTGGGCAGAGCAGCTGTGTGGAAAGCACTACTTGAAGTCAGCAGGGCGGGGTTCGAGTCTTAGCTCTGCCACGCACCAGCAGTTTGGCTTGAGGTTATTACTCTCCCTCTCTCTGTGCCTCATGTCCCTGCTTCTTTTTTTTTTTTTTTTGAGATGGAGTCTTACCCTGTCACCAAGCTGGAGTGCAGTGGTGCGATCTCAGCTCATTGCAACTTCCACCTCCTGGGTTCAAGTGATTCTCCTGCCTCAGCCTCCCAAGTAGCTGGGATTACAGGCATGAACCACCACACCTGGCTAATTTTTGTATTTTTGGTACAGACAGGGTTTCACCATTTGGGCCAGAATGGTCTCGATCTCTTGATCTTGTGATCTGCCTGCCTCAGCCTCCAAAGTGCTGGGATTACAGCATGAGCCACCGTGCCCGGCCTTGTCCCTGCTTCTAAAGAAGGGAGAGTGGTCAACATTTGTCCTCAACCTCCCTGGCCTCCACTCCCTCCTCTCACACCAATGCCCCTTGGTTTTCACTTTGGCTTCCACCCCTCCCCAGTTCTCAGGCAGGGCCCACACCTTAGTCAGGACATGAAGCCTGTGGTGTGATCCTCAAACCACTGGGGACATTGATGTCTTCTGGCTACAGCAATTCACTCAGGGACAGACGAGGGACCGGAGCTACTCATCAGGGTGGATGGCTGTGGTCCTGCAGGAGCTGCTGGAAAAAAATTTTTACTTTCCCACTGGCCTCGGGGCTCTGGGGATGTAAACCTACAGCCACTTGGCCATCATGAGAAGAGAACCCAGGGCTGTTGGGGTGACAACATGGTACCAACTCAGGGTGGAAAGAGCCAGGAGACAGGGCGGTCTGGTCTGGGAGACACTGTCAAATCTAGAAGCCCGCCATACCAAGCCCTCGACATTTCAGTCACATAAACCAATCCGTTCCCTTTTTTGTTCAAGCCAGTTTGAGGGGTCCTGTGTCACTTGGAACAAAAATGTCCTAATCCATACAAATCAATAATACTCACTCAGTGGGTCACTGTAGGATTCAACAGAATGAGATCATCAGACTATGAGCTTTTTGAGGACAGGCACTTTCTGATTCACATGGGTGGGTGTTCCTAGTCACTGACCCATCGTAGATGTTCAAATGTTTGTGGAATAAATATCATGTTTAAATGCTCCCAAAGCTTTTAAGCTTTTAAGTTTCTTAATAAATGTAGCTAATAGTATATTCCAGCAAAATTAATCTTATCATTTGTTCTTGTTGCATATTGCCTTTCTGCCAAAATTTGGACAACGAGTCAATAATCCCACTACAGCTTCCCTCATTAATTAAATAATGGAGCCAGGCGCAGTGGCTCATGCCTGTAATCCCACCACTTTGGGAGGCTGAGGCAGGCAGATCACTTCAGCTCAGGAGTTCAAGACCAGCCTGAGCAACATGGCAAAACATCATCTCTACAAAAATTAGCTGGGCATGATAGCACAAGTCTGTGGTCCCAGGTACTTGGTAAGCTGAATCTCGATTGAGCCTGGGAGATTGAGGCAGCAGTGAGTAGTCATGTTCTTGCCACTGCACTCCAGCCTGGGCAACAAAATGAGACCCTGCCTAAAAAAAAAAAAAAAAAAAAGAAAGAAAAGAAATAATGAAGTTCACAATATCTATGGATTGCCTTGTATGTTTCAAGGTGGGGCAGTCAAGAGTCCAGTGAATGACAACAACACGTGGAAATTGCCCTCGTGAGGTCGCAACAATTGTGGAGCGGTGGGTGATGAAGTTGCCCTAGAGATGATCCCAGCCATGGGGACAGAGCAAGATCAGCTAACCCTGACTTAGAGGGTCAGGCCAGGCTCCTCCGAGAAAGTGTCTGCTGGGGACTGGGGCAGAGGAAGTTCACTGGGTGATAGGGACGAGTGGGAACATGCTGGAGGAAGAGAAAACAGCCTGTGCAAAGGCAAGGAGAAGCTTGAGGAACGGAGGTCAGTGTGGTTTGAGGGGAGAGGCCCAGGCAGTGTGCACTGATGAGGCTGGCAGTGTGTAGGGGGGACCCATTGTGAGCCGGGACTTCAGCCTCAGAGTGAAGGGAGGTGTGGAAGGGGCATGGCAGGGGTGCAGCTCAGACTCATACTGCTGGAGAGCTCCTGGGCTGAAGAGTGAAGGAAAAGGGGGCAGCACACCAGGAGCACGGGCAGAGCCCAAGGAGAGGCAGCAGGATGGAGGGAGGTGGGCTGATTCCAGGGTTGTCTGGAAGGCAAAACAGTGACGGTGTAGATGTTGGGAAAGAGGGAGAGGGAAGAGCCAAGGACAGTTGGGGAGACTGTGCAGCCATGCATTGAGAAAGATTTCCACAGGGAAGAGCAAGGATGGGCACTCTTGTTCTCCTCCTCTTTCTGTGGCTAAGGAATGCAGCGTCAGCTTGGTTTCTTTTTCTTTTTTTTAATAATGTCCACATAGTTATAAGATGAGGGGAGGAAGCCAGCTGGCTGTTCCTTCTGCCACGAGCATCCTCCCTCTGCTGATCAGTACCTGCTTAAGGCCCCAACCCTGCAACACCTCCTCTGAGAAGCCTTCCCTGACTACTCCCCTGCCCTGCCCTGGCCACCAGCCAGCCTGATCTGACCACGTTGCTCCCAGGATGGATGGGGCCTGTGTCTGTCACCCAGGCTGGAATGCAGCAGCACAATCACAGCTCAGTGCAGCCTTCAACTCCTCAGCCCAAGTGATCCTCCTACCAAGTAGCTGGGACTACAGGCATGCATCACCATGCCCAGCTAATTTTTGAAATATTTTGTAGTGACAGCCTCACAATGTTGCCCAGGCTAGCCTCAAACTCCTGGGCTCAAACCATCCTCCTGCCTTGGCCTCCCAATGCACTGGGAATACAGGTGTAAACCGCCACGCCTGGAAGACTGGGTTTCTGTGAAAAGTGCTGAATGTAAATGAGGTTATTTGAATGGTGAAAGCAGGGAGCAAGGGGGAGGCAGCAGCTGCCACACATGCAAAGACAGGGACACACACACACACACACACACATGGAAATAGGCTTTCAAAAGTTTTGCTACATCAGTATAATTTCCTGTATTCATTTCCTAGGGCTGCCATTGCTACAAACTTGGTGACTTGAAACAAAAGACATTTATTCTCCCACAGGTCTGGAGGCTACAAGCCTGAAACCAGTGTCAGCAGGGCCACACTCCTCTTCCAGCTTCTGGTGGCTTCAATCACATTATATTAGTGCTAAAGTAATTGCTGTTTTGCCGTAAAAAGTAATGGCAAACTTTTCATAGCAAAACCGCAATTGCTTTTGCACTAAGTTCAAGTGTTCTTTCTGTATTCTAAATGCAAGTCTCTTATCAGATTTACGATGTGCAAATATTTTCTCCCATTCTGGGGTTGTCATGTCACTCTTTTCACAGTGTCCTTTGAAGCATGAAAATTTTTAATTTTGATAAAGTCCAATTTATCAAACGTTTCTTTGGTTGTGTATGCTCTGGATGTCATAGCGAAGAAAGGATTTCCAAACCTAAGGTAGTGAAGATTTTCCCATTTTCGTCTAAGAGTTTAATAGTTTTAGCACTTATATTTAGTTATTCTTTATGCCTACCCAGTGTTTTGAGTATAGTAAGATGAGGACCCACAAAGTGGCTAAATCAGTGAGACACCGTCGTGGGAAGGGCCTGCGCAGGCTTTGGAGACACCTCCCGCTGCCCTCCTCCTCCTCCCCATCCTCATCCCCATCCATGTCCTATAGGAGCTGCCATCTGAGGCCGGAATGCCCCTCATGGAAGGGAGCTCTTGAGCACAGCTGAGAGGCTTGTCTCAGGTCTGCAGCAAGGGAGACAAACCCTAGAGCAAGACTGCAGGGTTCATGCCTGTAATCCCAGGTACTCAGGAGGCTAAGGCTAGAGGATCACCCGAGCCAGGGAGTTTGAGACCAGCCTGGGCAACATAGCAAGACCTCATCTCTAACAACAAAAAAATAAATTCTCCAGTGGCACGTGCCTGTGGTCCCAGCTACACAGAATGCTGAGGCAAGAGGATCACTTGAGCCTGGGAGGTTGGGGCTGAAGTGAGCTATGATCAAGCCACTGCATTCCAGCCTGGGCAACAGAGTGAGGCCCCATCTCTAAAAACAAAAAGAACTATAGGACAAGAATCAAGAAGCAGAGAAGTTGGTTTTCCAGAATGTATCATAAACAGAGAGAGCTGGAGCAGACTGCCAGGGGGAAGGGGCATGTGGTCAAAAATGGAACAATCCACCCACCAGAATAGCTGGCCAATAAAACCAAACACAAAAAATACAACAAAAAACAGGGACGGCCGAGTATTGGTGAGCACGACAAGCAACTGAAACTCTCATACACGGCTGGTGGAAGTGGAAATCCTTCCAACCACTTTGGAAAATGGCAACTTTCTGCTAAGTTGAGCATATACCTTGCCTCTGACCCAGCAGTCCACACTTAGGTACATACCCAGCACGAAGACACACATATGTCCCCCAAGACAGGTACGAGAAGCGTCACAAAAGCAATACGCTTCATAGCCAACAGCTGGAAATGACATAAATGTCCATCAACAGGAGAATGAATAAATGAAATGTGGCTTCCTTGTGCCATGGAATATATTATAGAGCAATGAGAATGAATAAACCACATCATGAATAAATCACACACACACAGCATTAACCAGAAGAAGTTAGACCCAAAAGAATATATATTATATTGTTATATTTATATAAAATAGAGCCAGGCATGATGGCTCATACTTGTAATCCCAGCACTTTGGGAGGCCAAGTCAGGTGGACTGCTTGAGACCAAGAGTTCAAGATCATCCTGGGAAACAATCAGACTCCGTCTCTGCAAAAGGCAAAATAATCAGCCAGGCGTGGTGGCACATGGCTGTAGTCTGAGCTGGGAGGATGGCTTGAGCCCAGGAGATCGAACCTGCAGTGACCTGTGATTACATCACTGCACTCTAGCCTGTGTGATGGAGCAAGACGATGTCTCAAAATATAAAATAAAATAGGCCGGGAACTTTGGGAGGCCAAGATAAGTGGATCACTTGAAGCTAGGAGTTCGAGACCAGACTGGCCACCATGGTGAAACCCATCTCTACTAAAAATACAAAAATTAGCCAGGCATGGTGGCATGTGCCTGTTAGTCCCAGCCACTCCAGAGGCCAAGGCAGGAGAATCGCTTAAACCTAGGAGGCGGAGGTTGCAGTGAGCCAAGATACTGCACTCCAGCCTGGGCAACAGTGCGAGACTCTCTCTCAAAATAAAACAAAATAATAAAATGTAATATAAAATAAAATACAAAGCAGGAAAATTAACCCTGCTAGGGTAAGAAGGGTCAGCCTTGGGGAGTGCAGTGCCTGAAGGCAGCACAGGGCAGGAGCTGTTCGCATTCTCTTTCTTAATTTGGGTGCCGCTGATGTGGATGTGCTCACAATGAAAATTCATCAAACTGTCAACTTCTGATTTCGATTATTTTGGGGGCACATATATTGAATCATAAAATTTACAACAAAAACCCCAGAACTAGCAGAACTGGGTGTAACACTAATGGTCAAGGGCGGAATGGAGATGAGTCTCTGCTGGGCTGCCAAGGCCCAGGGTTCCTCTTCTATGGGGGTTGACACTCTCCCAGCCTTGGGGGTGGCACCTAAAGTGACAGGACCCTGCCAGACAAATGCATGGAAGGCAAGGAGAAAATTAATTAATGAGTCCCTTCATTCCTTACCTCTCTCCATCCTTCCTCCCCTCTTTCCATCCTTCCTCCTTTTATTCATTTATTCTTTTTGTTTTTGTTTTGTGTTTTGAGATGGGGTCTCACTCTATTGCCCAGGCTGGAGTGCAATGGTGTAGTGTCTGCTCACAGAAGTCTCAGCCTCCCAGGTTCAATTGATCCTCCCACCTCAGCCTCCCCCACACAGCACCATGCCCCACTAATTTATGTATTTTTTGTAGAGATGGGGTTTCATCATGTTGTCCAGGCTGGTCTTGAACTCTTGGGCTCAACCTCCCAAAGTGCTGGGATTACAGGCGTGAGCCACCATGCCCAGCCAATTCATTCACTCTTTTATTTACACTTTCAGAATTCATTTATTGAGCACCACATCAGCCAAGCCCTGGGTACTTAAAGAGAAGTAACTCACAGCCCCTAACCTCATGAAGCCCATGATCTGGCGGGGAAGCCAACCCAGAGCAAATCAGTCCAACCTAGAGGAAAGGGGGTCCTGACAGGCATCCATCCTGGGAGCAATGTGGTCAGATCAGGCTGGCTGGTGGCCAGGGCAGGGCAGGGGAATAGTCAGGGAAGGCTTCTCAGAGGAGGTGATGCAGGGTCAGGGCCTTAAGCAGGTACTGATCAGCAGAGGGAGGATGCTTCTGGCAGAGGGAACAGCCAGCTGGCTCCCTCCCCTCATCTTATAACTATGTGGACATTATTCGGGGGTGAGTATGAAGAATAGGGGGCAAGTCAAGAAGCAAAGAGAAGGCACCTGGGATGACCTTACGGTTTTAGATGACACAGGCCACTGTGTTCCAGCTGCTGGCTAGAGAGGAGTCCAAAACCATCCTGGTAGCAGGAGACTAAAGAGATTTCTCCAGGAGTCACCTTCTCTGAGTCTCGCTTATGAAATGCAAAGGCAGCCCACTCAGGGGTCCAGATAAACAGCAAATATGTGAATCTGGCTAGTTGTGAGGCAGTAGGGAGTGGTGGGGTCTGTGGACCAGGAAACAAGTCAAAGAAGGCAGACAGGCAGTCAGGAGGTGTGAGATTTTCTGAATTCAATAGGGTGGGGTGGGGAGGGCCCCACTGGGTAGGTGACATTTGAGATAAAGCCTGAAAAAGTGAGGAAATAAGTCTTGGATGTTTCTGAGAGATTCTAGATGGAGGGAACAGCAATGGTGCTAAGGTGGAGTGGGCAGGCCATGGTGAGGAACCACAGGAGGCCATCCCAGCACTGTGGGAGGCTGAGGCAGGAGGATAGCTAGAGGCCTGGAGTTTACCAGCCTGGGCTACAAAGGGAGACCCCACCTCACAGTAACTGGCTTCTATGGCTCTGTCCCTGCAGTTCCTGCAGACCTTCCCCAGGAATGCTCAGCAGGTGTCTCACAGCCTTCAGAGGGATGCTCTCCAGGACAGAACCACTCACAGCAAATGCCAATTTAAAAACAAAACCAAAATCCAGCCAGGTGTGATGGCTCATGCCTATAATCCCAGCATTTGGGGAAGCTAAGGCAGATGGATCACTTGAGGTCAGGAGTTTGAGATCAACCTGGCTAACATAGGGAAACCTTGTCTCTACTAAAAATACAGAATCAGCTGGCCATGGTGGCAGGCCCCTGTAATCCTAATTAGTCAAGAGCCTGAGGCAGGAGAATCAGCTGAACCCAGGAGGCAGAGGTTGCAGTGACACAAGACCACACCACTGCACTCCAGCCTGGGCAATAGAGCGAGACTGTCTCAAAAAAATAAATAAGTAAATAAAATTTAAAAAATAAAAACATAACCAATAACTAAAGCAACCAAATTATCAGTGTCCCAAGCAGGTGTGAGGCCACCAGATTGTCCTGAAGCTACCACTGATGGACTGTGATGACGTTGTTCTGGAACGGTCCTGAAATCGTCCACTGCTCTCCACAGTGCTCCTGTGAACACTGAGGAGGTTCTACCCTGAATCCCTTTTGTCCTCGCCCTGTCTTTGAAACGCTGTTATGCTCTTCAACTCTCTTTCCTCAGGATGGCTGCTTCCCAAGAAGCCCTCTAGCCCTGGTGCAAACAGACCCTCAGGCATCTTCCCCTGTAGTCTGCCAGGGCTGCTCTGCCAGGCCTAAGTTATAGAGGAAAATCAGCTGAGGCAGTAATAATAGGTTCACCTCCCTCCCTCCCTTCCTTCCTCTGTTTCTTCCTTTCACTTACTGGGTTCTTACTTTGTGCCAGATACTGTTGTAGGTGCTAAAGATCTAACAGTATACAAAGACAACAAGACACAGGTATGCACACATGCACACATATGCAGAGTAACACATATGTTAATTAATTTGACATAGCCATTCCAATGACACACATAGTATATACATATATCAAAGCATCATGTTGCATATTATAAATACGTAAGATTTTATTTGTCAGTTGAAGAAACAGACAATAGAGCCCAGGCTTGGTGGCTCACTCCTGTAATCCCAACACTTTGGGAGGCCAAAGTGGGTGGATGACTTGAGACCAGGAGTTTGAGACCAGCCTGACATAGTGTGGTCAGGTTTCAACATGGTGAAACTCCATCTCTACAAAAAATATAAAAATCAGCCAGGCATGATAGCACACGCCTGTAGTACCAGCTACTTGGGAGGTTGAGATGGGAGGATCTCTTGAGCCCAGGGAGATCAAGGCTGCAGTGAGCCATGACTGCACCACTTCACTCCAGACTGGGTGACAGAGTAAGACCCTGTCTAAACAAAACAAAACAATACAAAAAACAGACAACAGAACTCCCCTGCTTTCGTGGAGCCCAAGTGCTGGTGAACTGTTCCATGCTCCCTGGACACCACTGCAGTCAGTACCTTTCATTCATAAGCTCATTGAATCCTCGCAATACCATATTTTACTACTGCATCCATTTTACAGATCAGGAAAACTGAGGCCTTGAGAAGTTAGGCAACTAGCTTTACTACTGCGCCCATTTTACAGATGAGGAAGTCTGAGGCCCTGAGAAGTTAGGCAACGAGCTTCTGAAAGACAATGACTACCATTCATTGAGTGCTTATACTGTTGTCAGACATTGGGTGGCCCATTTTGTATTCATTATCTGGGCAGCATGTGGGAGGTGACAGGTCTGAGGCAGGACAGGTATTTCAGCTCCGGTTCACAGTGTGGCCTTGCTTGACTTCTTCCATGCATCTTAAAGGAATGCACTCTTAGGTGGCTCTAGGTCTTATGAAATATCCGAAATTTCCAGGCTGAGCGAGTTGCCCTGCCTCCCTGAAACCCTACAGAAAAGGTAGAAGGGACAGGGTCCTGTCCTGAGGACCAGCAGTGGGAGCTGGGGAGCCGGGGTGGATGCTAGGGTAAGGAGGCACCTCCAGACACAGCCAGATCAGCTGGGGTTGGGTTACAGCACCGCCCAATAACTGCAGGCTGCACGTGCTTCCCAGGTGGAGCCCAAGAGGCTCTGGCTCCTGCTGGTTCCAGGGGCGACCAAGTTTCAGGGACCACAAATGATGGAAATCGGGGGAATACTGTCTGTAGATTTTGTGCTGGAAATACATACCATGGGGTGCGCATAGATTAACACCTCAGGTCTGTGGGAAACCACCGGCCTGGAGCCCAGTGTCCTGAATTCCAGTCCCACACTTCTCAGGGTGGGTTGTACTGCCTTGGTCAAGGCTTGGGACTCAGTTTCCTCATCCGTGACCATGAGAGCTCTGACTCCCAGGCCCCCAGCAGGAGAGCGTGGCCGAGGCTGGGAGAAGTGGGGCCGCAGCCAATCTCTGTCCCTCCCTCCCCGCCGGCCTGGGTGGTGGCGGGGACTACCCAGGAGGCCAGGGAGAACGCGGCGGGCTCCAGCGCCCCCTGACGGCCGAGAAGCGCTGTGCCAGGCTGCGCCTGCGCCCGTGCGCCAAGAGGGGCAGGGAGGGGCCCTGAGAGGGTGCAGGCAGCTGCCCGAGTGCTAGGGGCACGATGATGTCAGCTGGGGAAAGGAAATGAGTCATCACTCCCCGGGCAGTGGGACGGCCAGGGGCGGATGCTGAGACGGCCACAGGAACCCAGGACAATGGCAGGAAGTAAGAGGAACGTGGGCCTGGCTGCAGCCACGCATCCCCAGACCCCGGACCCCGCCACTGGGAGGAGACCTGGGTGCAGGGCAGGCCCGAGGGGTCGGATTGAGGCCAGAATCAGGCGGAGTCGGGTGGGGACGGGGTGGCTCGAAGAGGATTGGGTGCCCAGCCTGAAGAAAAGACCAGGCCGTCTTTCTCACTCTGGATGTTTCCAAAACATTAGCCCACCCATCCACGGTTTCCTCACTGCCCGTAAACTTCACTGAACCTCAGAATAATCCCGGGGGCTAGTAAAACCTGGATCTCGGCTGGGCACGGTGGCTCACGCCTGTAATCCCAGCGATTTGGGAGGCTGAGGTGTGCGGATCACGAGGTCAGGAGTTCGAGACCAGCTTCACCAACATGGTGAAACGCCCCCTGCTACTGAAAAAAAATACAAAAATTCGCCAGGCGTGGTAGCACGCACCTGTAATCCCAGCTACTTAGGAGGCTGAGGCAGGAGAATTGCTTGAACCCGGGAGGCGGAGGTTGCAGTGAGTTGAGATTGCACTACTGCACTCCAGCCTGGGCGACAGAGCAAGACACGATGAAGGAAAGAAGGAAGGGAGGAAGGGAGGGAGAAAAAGAAAACCTGTATCCTCCGGCCCCACCCCAAGAATTCTGATTCAGCAGGCCCTAACTGGGCCTCCATGAATCTGCATTTTTTAAATTATTCTTTTTTATTGAGACGGAGTTTCACTGTGTTGCCTAGGGTGATCTCAAACTCCTAGCCTCAAGCAATCCTCCCGCCTCAGCCCTGAAACATGCTGAGATTACAGGCGTGTGCTGGGATTACCGGCATGAGCCAGGAGCCCAGCCAGAATTTGCATTTTTTTTTTAAGACAGGGTTTCACCATATTGGTCAGGCTGGTCTTGAACTCCTAACCTCCGGTGATCCGCCCTCCTCGGTCTCCCAGAGTGCTGGAATTACAGGTGTGAGCCACCATGCCCAGCCCAGAATTTGCATTTTTAACAAACTCCTAGTGGGGGTGCTGGACCACAGTCCTCAGACCACCCTTTCACTAGTGCCACCTTAGAAGGAAGTCCAGCTACTTCCAGGGCTTAGAACCACCCTCTGTCAGATGGTTCCTCCAGCCTCATTTGTCCCCACCTCCTACCCCTTCTCACACGTGTGCTAGCAAGACCCAACTACTTGCATTTTGTGGTTCTCTCCTCTGTGTGTTCGCAGAGGCTATTTTTTTCTATTGAAATGCCTTCTCTTTACCACACGGCTGCCCAAACTGGCTGACTTCTACCTGTCCTTTAAAATCTTCTCCATGGGTGTGTCAAAGAATATAATCAACAGAGTGAAAAACAAAAAAAGCAACCCATAGACTGGGAGAAAATATTTTCAATTCATAGATCTGATAAGGAATCAACATCCACAGTGTATAAAGAACTACAACTAGACCACAAAAATCAACCCGATTCAAAAGTGGGCAAAGGACTTGAATAGACATTTCTCCAAAGAAAATAAACAAGTGGCCAAAAAACACATTGGAAGATGTTCCACATTGCTAATCACTAGGGAAACACATCAAAACCGCAGAGAGGCCCCCACCATCCTGACTCTCTCCTTCCTTCCTTTAGAGGATGTCACCTTCCGGATCCACCTCAACCACTCAGGGAGCCACTCAGCTTCCTCAACAGCATGGAGTAGATGGCTTTCATCTTCGCTTTTGCCACCAGTGGAGGTTTTAAGGGCAAACAGAAATTCATGTGAATTGTCCTTCTACAGTAACTGATGAAAGTATTATAGCTACTTTTGATTATCCATTCAGGTTAAATCAGGCATCATTTCATTCTCTCCCAGGTTTTAATGTGTATGATGTAAACTGGAAAGTTAAGTCCTCCTAGGAGATGACTCTTCTGCACAATTCTGTGACATTTGCAGTCTCTGTCTTCCTGTACTGCATTTCTGTCCTGCTTTCTGTTGGTTACAAGAACCTGTATCAGGATAGTCATAAACTTCGCATGAGTGCCATCGTTTGCAGCTGGCAAGCACTTCAACCTGGGCAAAAGCTGCTGCAGATATTAAAATAGCTACTGGTCACATTATTGTTCATGAACTTCTGCTTGTAAGAAATCATGATGATGTGTTATTAGGAATCCCATGTGACTGGCATGGAATTCCTAAATGTGTCTGTGATCTTTGTCTTTCTGCATATGATACTTTGGAGAGGAAATGCTTGGTATGTGTACAAGTACCAGGAGACCGGCTTACACAATCCATCAAATACTTCTGCTCCTCATAGCCAAGGAGGTATTCCACCTCCTGCAGGAATGTAATTAAGGGAGAAACACACTGAATGAAATATATTTCTATATCATGTTGCCACCTTCTTGAGGAGCATTCTTTGTTTCTAATAAAAGTAATGGCTTTGTCTTTTAAGCCTCACAATATTACCTCACATCTATTAGAATGGCTACTGTAAAACAAAAACAGAACAACAAGCGTGGACAAGAATGTGAAGAAATTGAAACCCTTGTGCAGATGGAGGGAATGTAAAGTCCAGCCACTGTGGAAAACAGTGTCTTCATCTGTTTCCTATTGCTATAACTGAATACCTGAGACTGGGTACATTATGAAGAAAAGAATTTCTTTCTTACAGTTCTGGAGGCTGGGAAGTCCTAAGTCAAGGGGCTACATCTGCTCTGCCTCTGGGGAGGGCCTCATGTTATGTAATAACATGGCAGAAGGTATCATGGGGGAAAGGGGTGCACTGAGAGTCAAACTGCCTTTAATAACAAACCAGGTTGGGCATGGTGGCTCATGCCTGTAATCCCAGCACTTTGTAAGGGGGCTGAGGTTTGACGATCACTTGAGGCCAGAAGTTCAAGACCAATCTGGCCAATGTGAGAAAACCCTGTCTCTACTAAAAATACAAAAATTAGCCAGAGATGTTGGCAGGTGCCTGTAATCTCAGCTACTTGGGAGGCTGAGGAAGGAGGATTGCTTGAACACAGGAGGCAGAGACTGCAGTAAGCCAAGATTGTGCCACTGCATTCCAGCCTGGTGACAGAGTGAGACTCTGTCTCAAAAAATAAAATATAAAATAAAGTAAAATGGTACAAAGAATACTAAACAGACCTCTGTACTTGCCCACACAGGTTTAACAAATGTCAACCTTTTGCCACATTTGCTTGCTAGTTCTCTTTTTCTGAAAAACAAAACAAAAAAACCCCAAACTCTGATAAATCTAAAGTCCTCCCATTTTCCCTTGTATAGGTAACCACTGTCTCAAGTTAGTGAAGAGCCTTCTTGACCATATATATATACACATACATACATACACATTTACTACATAGCCATATAGTGATATATACAATACCATATTGATAATATGTATATTTCATACATATATAAAATATGGGGGCCCAGGAAGTGATCCTCCTGCCTCAGCCTCCCAAGTAGCCGAGATTACATGCATGAGCCAGCACTACTAATTTTTGTTTTTTTAGAAGAGACATGGTTTCACCATGTTGGTCAGGCTGGTCTCAAACTCCTGGGCTCAAGAGATCCATGTGCCTCAGCTTCCAAAAATGCTGGGATTACATACATACATATAACACATATATTAACAATATATGTATATATGTACTATCATACTGTGTAAATCTCTTTCAGATTTGTTTTTTCACTCATCATTTATAGATTTACCCATGTTGCTACATTGTAGATCTGGTTCATTAATTTTAAATGCTCTATAGTTTCCCATTGAATAAACCTGTTTATTTGTTCCCTTACTAATGGACTGCTGGTCATTTCCATTTTTGTTATTACACACAGCACTGAAGTGAAAATGCTTGTACCCATGTGTGGGTGTGTTTTTCTTTTGAGACAGGGTATTGCTCTGTCACCCAGGCTGGAGTGCAGTGGCATAATCACAGCTCACTGAAGCCTCAACTTCCCAGGTTCAAGCAATCCTCCCACCTAAGCCTCCCAAGTAGCTGAGACTACACGCCGGTGCCACCACACCCAGCTGAATTTATTTATTTTTTATTTTTTTGTAGAGACAGGGGTCTTGCCATGTTGCCTAGGCTGGTCTCAAATGATCCACCTGCCTCAGTTTCCCAAAGTGCTGGGGTTACAGGCATGAGCCACCGTTCCTGCCTATTTCGCTACGCATATGGTTGCTAGGTCACACTGCATGCACATCTTTGGCTTTTACCACTTATTGCCAAATTCTCCAAAGTTGATCGGAAACCAGTGGCGTGACAGCACCGCCCCCAGCGTGCGCACACCGGGCTAGGCTGTGGCAGGGCCCAGGCTCGGCCCCAAACCCAATCCGAGATCCGAGCGAGGGCAGGGAGCAGACAGAGGCCAGGCTGGGGGAGCAGACACCTGCAAGGACAAGGGGGGCACCTTCCTGGGCTCCGAAAAGTACAGAGGCCTAGGTCCACAGCCAGGATTTGGACGGCTACTGCCGCTCCCAAGAGAGTGAGGTTGCTGCCGGCTCTTGGCTCCCACCAGCTCTGTGGAGCATGAAGCCAGCCGCACCCCTCGCAGTCTGGGGCGGGGGCTTCAGGTCCTTGGCGAGCCCAGGCCTCCTCCCAAGGCTCAGGAACCTCGCACCCTTGACCCAGCGGGCGCTGCTCCCCAGCTCCACCTCCTCCCCACGGCCTCCTCGCAGCAGCCGCTGGCGAGAGCTGCAATGCGGGACCAAGGGTCCTATATCCTGGAGGCTCGGGCCTGGAGGCAGGTCCCTCCTGGCTGCGCAAGGGTGAGGGAGGCGCAGTCTGCTGCCTCGGGGACACGGGCACTGGGGACCCACCGCCAGCACTTACCGCTCCTGCCACCGCCGCCCACGCACCTGCGCTGCCGAACACCAGCTGCTGCCATCAATATATTAAATTAATGTTATAATTAAGATTAGAGGTACCTTCAAATTGCTTCATATCAGATTTTGTCACGAAGTGAGTTTAAACCAGGCCAGGCGTGGTGGCTCCCGCCTGTCATCCCAGCACTTTGGGAGGCCGAGGCAGGAGGATCATGAAGTCAGGAGTTTGAGACCAGCCTGGACAGCGTGGAAAAAACCCCTTCTCTACTAACAATACAAAAATTAGCTGGGCGTACTGGAGGACACCAGGAAGCTGAAGCAGGAGAATTGAACCCAAGAGGCAAAGAATGCAGCAAGCCAAGATCTTGGCACTGCACTCCAGCCTGGGTGACAGAGTAAGACTCTGTCTCAAAACTAAGTAAATAAATAAATAAAAATAGGGGAGGACTCAAGATGGCACTGTGAGACCAACCCAGGATTGGAGCTCTCCTTCAATCTGTGGAGAGGTGAGTCGGAGCTGCATTTCCAGACTGATCTTTGTTGCCCACAGAACGGGGAAATTCCAAAGTATAAAGGAGACGCAGGACACCAGGCAGTACCTCTGCCTGGCGAAGCCGGCAGCTGGGGTGGCGGCGGCCAGCCCTACCCAGCACTTCCCACAGGGTGCGCTTGTCCAGGTGCCCTGTTGAACCAGCAACCTGAGACTTGAGAGGGCTGGACTTGAGACTGAACGAGACTTGGACAGTAGGCCAGCCCAGGGGATTGCAGGGACAGAGCATCTGGGGTAGCCCAGTGGGACGAACAAAACCACAATTTTAAACGATCCCCGTGCAGACAGTCCGAGACGCTCTGTGGGGGAGGGGCGTCCACCATTACCAAGGCAACCCGCCCCAACTGAGATACACGCCCACTGCTGACGCAGCCAGCCATTGCCGAGGCAACCTGTCCCTACTGAGATAGATGCCCACTGCAGAGGCAGCCTGCCATTGCCGAGGCAATCCGCTACAACAGAGAGACTCCGCCGCAGGGTGTGGCGGAGACCACAGCAGAACAGCAGAGCCTGGAGCAACAGGGCGAACCACACAACAGCAGGGAGGAGCCTTGGCAGGCAAACAGTGGCTAGTCTGCCTCCTAGCTGGGCAGGATAACTCAACCGACATCCAAAAATAAAGCCCGAAACCCCCACCACAGAGCATTTGAGAAAAAAGGGTGTTTTGAATGAGCTCTGTTGCAGCAGAATCAAACATAGCAGCCTAACAGCCCTGAATGAACAACAGAGCTCACGGCTCAGCAATTGAGCTCCTATAAAGTACAGACTATCTCCTCAAGCAGCTCCCTGACCCCTCTATATCCAAAAAACTGACATTTGGCAGGCATCATCCTGAAACAAAGATAGCAGAAAAAGAAACTGGTAGCATCCCTCACTGTGCCACAGCTGCTAGAGGTGCACCCCAGACAAGCAGGGCCTGGAGTGGACCTCAGCAGTCATACAGCGAAGGGGCTAGACTGGTAGAAGGAAAACCAAGTAACAGAAATACTTCATCATCAACAATCTGGGTGTCCACTCAGAGACCCAATCGAAAAGTCAGCAACTACGCAGACGACAAGCGGATAAATCCACAAAGATGGGAAGAAACCAGCGCAAAAAGGAGGAAAACACCCGAAACCAGAACACCTAGCCTCCTAGAAAGGACCAAAACTCCTCACCAGCAAGGGAACAAAGGTGGACGGAGAATGACTGTGACGAAATGATGGAATTAGACTTCAGAAGATGGATAATGAGAAACTTTTGTGAGCTAAAAGAACATGTATTAAATCAATGCAAAGAAACTAAGGAACTTGAAAAAAGATATGAGGAAATGTTAACAAGAATGGATAACTTAGAGAGAAATATGAATGAATTAAAGGAGCTGAAAAACACAATACGAGAACTTCGCGAAGCATGCACAAGTTTCAATAACCGAACTGACCAAGCAGAAGATAGAATATCGGAAGTCGAAGACCAACTCAATGAAATAAAACGAGAAACCAAGATTAGAGAAAAAAGCAAAAAAAGAAATGAACAAACTCTCCAAGAAATGTGGGACTATGTGAAAAGACCTAACCTACGTTTGATAGGTGTACCAGAAGGGGACAAAGAAAATGAATCCAAGCTGGAAAATACTCTTCAGGACATCATGCAGGAAAATTTCCCCTACCTAGCAAGACAGGCCAACACTCAAATACAGGAAATACAGAGAACACAACAAAGATATTCCGCAAGAAAAGCAACCCCAAGGGACATAATCGTCAAATTCAACAAGGTTGAAATAAAGGAGAAAATACTAAGGGCAGCCAGAGAGAAAGGTCGGGTCACCCACAAAGGGAAGCCAATCAGACTCACAGTAGATCTCTCGGCAGAAACACTACAAGCCAGAAGAGAGTGGGGGTCAATATTCAACATTCTTAAAGAAAAGAACTTTCAACCCAGAATTTCATATCCAGCCAAACTGAGCTTCAGAAGTGAAGGAAAAATAAAATCCTTTGCGAACAAGCAAGTACTCAGAGATTTTGTCACCACCAGGCCTGCTTTACAAGAGCTTCTAAAAGAGGCACTACACATAGAAAGGAACAACCAGTACCAGCCATTCCAAAATCACACTAAATGCTAAAGAACATCAACATAATGAAGAATCTACAACAACTAACAGGCAAAACAGCCACTTAGCATCAAAATGGCAGTATCAAATTCACACATAACAATATTAACCCTAAATGTAAATGGACTAAATGCACCAATCAAAAGACACAGACTGGCAAATTGGATAAAAATCCAAAACCCATCAGTGTGCTGTATCCAGGAAACCCATCTCACATGCAAGGATACACAAAGGCTCAAAATGAAGGGATGGAGGAAGATTTACCAAGCAAATGGAGAGCAAAAAAAAGCAGGAGTTGTAATTCTCATCTCTGATAAAATAGACTTTAAAGCAACAAAGATCAAAAGAGACAAAGAAGGCCATTACATAATGGTAAAAGGATCGATACAACAAGAAGAGCTAATGATCCTGAACATATATGGACCCAATGCAGGAGCACCCAGATACATAAGGCAAGTTCTTAATGACTTACAAAGAGACTTAGACTCCCACACAATAATAGTGGGAGACTTTAACACTCCACTGTCAATATTAGACAGATCAACCAGACAGAAAATCAACAAGAATATCCAGGGCTTGAACTCAGACCTGGAGCAAGCAAACCTGATAGACATTTACAGAACTCTCCACCCCAAATCCACAGAATACACATTCTTCTCAGCACCACATCACACCTACTCTAAAATTGACCACATAATTGGAAGTAAAGCACTGCTCAACAAATGCAAAACAACTGAAATCATAACAAACAGCCTCTCAGACCATAGTGCAATCAAGTTAGAACTCAGAATACAGAAACCAACCCAGAACCGCACAGCTTCATGGAAACTGAACAACTGGCTCTTGAATGTTGACTGGGTAAACAATGAAATGAAGACAGAAATAAAGAGGTTCTTCCAAACCAATGAGAACGAAGACACAACATGCCAGAACCTCTGGGACACATTTAAAGCAGTCTCTAGAGGAAAGTATATAGCAATAAGTGCCCATATGAGGAGAATGAAGAGATCCAAAATTGACACCCTATCGTCAAAATTGAAAGAGCTAGAGGAGCAAGATCAAAAAAACTCAAAACCCAGCAGAAGACAAGAAATAACTAAGATCAGAGCTGAACTGAAGGAGATTGAGACACGAAAAACCCTTCAAAAAATCAATAAATCCAAGAGCTGGTTTTTTGAAAAGATGAACAAAATAGACAGACCAATAGCCAGATTTATTAAAAAGAAAAGAGAGAACAACCAAATAGATGTAATAAAAAATGATAAAGGGGAAATCACCACAGACTCCACAGAAATTCAAACCATCATCAGAGAATATTACAAACAACTCTATGCACATAAACTAGTAAACCTGGAAGAAATGGATAAATTGCTGGACTCCTGTGTCCTCCCAAGCCTAAACCAGGATGAAGCTGAAACTATGAATAGACCAATAACAAGGTCAGAAGTCGAGGCAGCAATTAAGAGCCTACCACACAAAAAAAGCCCAGGTCCAGACGGGTTCACAGCCGAATTCTACCAGACACACAAAGAGGAGCTGGTACCATTCCTTCTAAAACTATTCCAAATAATCCAAAAAGAGGGAATCGTTCCCAAATCATTTTATGAGACCAACATCATCCTGATACCAAAACCCGGCAGAGACCCAACAAGAAAAGAAAACTTCAGGCCAATATCCATGATGAACATAGATGAAAAAATCTTCAATAAAATATTGGCAAGCCGATTGCAACAGCAAATCAAAAAACTTCTTCATCACGATCAAGTAGGATTCATCCCGGGGATGCAAGGCTGGTTCAACATATGCAAGTCTATCAACGTAATTCACCACATAAACAGAACCAAAAACAAAAACCACATGATTATCTCAATTGACGCAGAGAAGGCATTTGACAAAATACAACAGCCCTTTATGCTAAAAACCCTCAATAAACTCGGTATCGACGGAACGTATCTCAAAGTAATAAAAGCTATTTATGACAAACCAACAGCCAATATCATACTGGAAGCATTCCCTTTGAAATCTGGCACTAGACAAGGATGCCCTCTCTCACCACTCCTATTCAATATAGTACTGGAAGTTCTAGCCAGAGCAATCAGGCAAGAAAAAGATATAAAGGGTATTCAAATAGGAAAGGTGGAAGCCAAATTGTCTCTATTTGCAGACGACATGATAGTATACCTAGAAGACCCCATCGCCTCAGCCCAAAAACTCCTGAAACTGATAAGCAACTTCAGCAAAGTCTCAGGATATAAAATCAATGTGCAAAAATCACAAGCATTCGTCTACACCAATAACAGACTTAAAGAAAGCCAAATCAAGAACGAACTGCCATTCACAATTGCTACAAAAAGAATAAAATACCTTGGAATACGACTCACAAGGAACGTAAGGAACCTCTTCAAGGAGAACTACAAGCCACTGCTCAACGAAATCAGAGAGGACACAAACAGATGGAGAAACATTCCATGTTCATGGTTAGGAAGAATTAATATCGTGAAAATGGCTATACTGCCCAATGGAATTTACAGAATCAATGCTATCCCCATCAAGCTACCATTGACTTTCTTCACAGAACTGGAAAAAACCACCATGAACTTCATATGGAACCAAAAGAGAGCCCGCATAGCCAAGTCAATTCTAAGCAAAAAGAACACAGCGGGGGGCATCACACTACCGGATTTCAAACTATACTACAAGGCTACAGTAATCAAAACAGCATGGTACTGGTACCAAAACAGAGATATAGACCAATGGAACAAAACAGAGGCACCGGAGGCAACACAACATACATACAACTATACAATCTTTGATAAACCTGACAAAAACAAGCAATGGGGAAAGGATTCCATGTTTAACAAATGGTGTTGGGAAAACTGGCTAGCCATGTGCAGAAAGAAGAAACTGGACTCCTTCCTGACACCTTACACTAAAATTAACTCCAGATGGATTAAAGACTTAAACATAAGACCTGGCACCATAAAAACCCTAGAAGGAAATCTAGGCAAAACTATCCAGGACATAGGAGTAGGCAAGGACTTCATGAACAAAACACCAAAAGCATTGGCAACAAAAGCCAAAATAGACAAATGGGACCTAATCAAACTCCACAGCTTCTGCACAGCAAAAGAAACAGTCACTAGAGTGAATCGGCAACCAACAGAATGGGAAAAAATGTTTGCAGTTTACCTATCTGACAAAGGGCTGATATCCAGAATTTACAAAGAACTCAAACAGATTTACAGGAAAAAAAACAAACAAGCCCATTCAAAAGTGGGCAAAGGATATGAAACGACACTTTACGAAAGAAGACATATATGAGGCCAACAATCATATGAAAAAATGCTCATCGTCACTGGTCATCAGAGAGATGCAAATCAAAACCACATGAGATACCATCTCACGCCAGTTAGAATGGTGATCATTAAAAAATCTGGAGACAACAGATGCTGGAGAGGATGTGGAGAAAAAGGAACACTTTTACACTGTTGGTGGGCATGTAAATTAGTCCAACCATTGTGGAAGACAGTGTGGCGATTCCTCAAGGCCTTAGAAATAGAAATTCAATTTGACCCAGCAATCCCATTACTGGGTATATACCCAAAGGACTATAAATCATTCTACTATAAGGACACATGCACACGAATGTTCATTGCAGCACTGTTTACAATAGCAAAGACCTGGAATCAACCCAAATGCCCATTGATGATAGACTGTATTGGGAAAATGTGGCACATATACACCATGGAATATTATGCAGCAATCAGAAATGATGAGTTCGTGTCGTTTGTAGGGACATGGATGAATCTGGAGAACATCATTCTCAGCAAACTGACACAAGAACAGAAAATGAAACACCGCATATTCTCACTCATAGGCGGGTGATGAAAAATGAGAACACATGGACACAGAGAGGGGCGTACTAAACACTGGGGTCTATTGGGGGAAAAGGGGAGGGCCAGTGGGAGGGGGAGGTGGGGAGGGATAGCCTGGGGAGAAACGCCAAATATGGGTGAAGGGGTGAAAGCAAACAGAACACACTGCCATGTGTCTACCTATGCAACTCTATTGCATGCTCTGCACATGTACCCCAAAACCTAAAATGCAATAAAAAAATAAGGAAAATAAATAAATAAATAAATAAAAATAAAGGGAGTTTAATCCAAATTTAGGGAAGCAATCCTAGTTTTCAGAGTTTTTTTCTATTTTGGAATTGCAAATAAAGGATTTTAGGCTTCTACTGATTTATGTTCCCACCAGCTACTTATGACTTCTCTTTTCCCCACATCTTCACCAACACTGTGTTATTAGGCTTTTTAATATTTGCCAATCTGATGAATGTAAAATGAAGTCTTTATTTTGATTTGAATTCTCATAATTACTAGTAAGGTTGAGCATTTTTCATTTGTTTATGACCATTTGTATTTTTTTCCTGTGAATTTCCTGTTTCTCTTGAATTGTTCTTCTTTTATTGATACATTCGGGATACAAACAAGTTGTAATGAATTGCCAATATCTTGCCTTTTCATGTTTATGGTACCTTTCATCATAAGGAATTTTAAAATTTCTAGTATGACAGGTTGGATTATCAAATAAAAAATAAAATAAAATTTCAAGGTAGTCAAATTCATCAACATTTTCCTTTTTAAAATATGTCCTTCTTATCTTATTTAAGAAACCCTGTCGGCTGTTAGTGCATGCGGTAGCAGGTGTGTGTTGCTCTCTGCTCCAGGCATGCAGGTGTTGGCAGTGATCTCTGCGCCGGGATGAGCCGGGCTCCCAGTGGAAGCAGGGGAACCCAGCCACAACATCCATGGCCAGTACAATGGTAGCAGTTGGACTGACAATTGTAGCTGCAGGATTTGCAGGCTGTTATGTTTTGCAAGCCATGAAGCATATGGAGCCTCAAATAAAACAAGTTTTTCAAAGTCTACCCAAATCTGCCTTCAGTGGTGGCTATTACAGAGGTGGGTTTGAACCCAAAATGACAAAATGGGAAGCAGCATTAATACTAGGTGTAAGCCCTACTGCCAATAAAGGGAAAATAAGAGATGCTCATGGACGAATTATGCTTTTAAAACATCCTGACAAAGGAGGATCTCCTTATATTGCAGCCAAAATCAATGAAGCTAAAGATCTACTAGAAGGTCAAGCTAAAAAATGAAGTAAATGTATCATGAATTTTAAGTACTTATTACTTTATGTATATGAGTATTAACTTTTTATAATAAAATGCCTTAGAGTTACAGTTTTTAAAAAAAGAAAAGAAACTCTCCTTCAAGTTCATGGTTGTATTTGCTTGCAGACTTTTTTTAAGTTTTAAAGTTTGGCTTTTTATATTTAGTTTTAAAAAATATATCTGGGGTCTATCTTTGTGTACCATGTGAGGAAGGAATGTAGCTTTATATTTTGTATCTGTTAGCCAGTTGTTCTGGTATCATGTACCAATTGGTGTCTTCTTTTCCCACTCATGTGTAGTAAAACCACCTCTGTCACAGTCCAAGTTCCTATCAATATGGGCCCACCTCCGGGTCCTCTGCTCGGCCCTGTGGTCTCTTTGTCTGTCTCTGTTAATAATAATTCTTTATTGGGGTAGGATAAGCCTCTCCCACTTTATTTCTCACTTTCCTCTTCAATAGTGTCCTAACTAGTCCTTTATTACATAAATTTTTAAAAGCTTGTCCATTTCCATATAAAAACTGGTTGGACTTTTATTTTTTTAGATGGAATCTCCCTCTGTCACCCAGGCTGGAGTGCAGTGGCCTGATCTCAGCTCACTGCAACCTCCAACTCCTGGGTTCAAGCGATTCTCCTGCCTTCGCCTCCTAAATAGCTGGGATTACTGGCATGCACCAGCACACCCTGCTAATTTTTGTGTTTTTAGTAGAGATGGGGTTTTGCCATGTTGGACAGGCTGTTCTCAAACTCTTGATCCCAGGTGATCCACCTTCCTCAGCCTCCCAAAGTGTTGGGATTGCAGGCATGAGCCACCGAACCTGGCTGGGGTTTTTATACATACATATATATATACACACACACATATATACACACACACACACACGTGTGTATATGTGTGTGTGTGTGTGTGTATTTTAAACAAACTCTCAGATCACTAAAAACTGGTTAGATTTGGATGAATATTGTCTTTAGGTCACAATTTCCCTGTTAAGAAGGAGGGATGAAAATACTTCTTTTATTTTTTGAGACATAGTCTGGCCCTGTCACCCAGACTGGAACACAGTGGCACAATCATGGCTCACTGCAGCCTCAACCTCTCAGGGTCAAGCAATCCTCCCACCTCAGCCTCCTAAGTAGCTGGGACCACAGGCATGTGCCACCACACCTGGCTAATTTTTGTATTTTTTTGTAGTGACAGTTTTTCACCCAGGCTGATCGTAAACTCTTGAGCCCAAGCAATCCACCTACCTCAGCCTCCCAAAGTGCTGAGATTATAAGCATGAGCCACCGTGCCTGGCCTGAAAATACCTTCTTTTTCCTCAAAGGAGAGAGGGCAGTCATGCCTCCTTTATTCTGAGGTTACTTTTTCAGCAAGCTCCAAAGTCTGGAAAACAAGAGAAAATAAGAATGAGGTCATAATAGCCACTGAGAAGCTGCAGACACCGCAGCACCTATGTGCTAAATCACACCCACTTTTGTCACAAGTGGTCTTCTCAGGTGTCCCTGGGAACTTACTGACTTTAGTCACTGTTCTAGGAAGCTTGATGGTCTGGTTTCCTAGCCTCAGCAAATTAAAAAAAGCTGCAACTTAGAAGAGGCTTTGCAGAGAGGAAAACATGCCGATAACTAACATCTGACAGAGATAGAAAAGTCCAAATAATTATCAAAACCAGCTACAGGAAATGAGAGGGCAGCAGAGCAGAGCTGCTCACTTCTGGAAACTTTGGAGGCTCCACTGCACATATGATGGACAGAAGGCAGCTCTGTTCCACGAGGTCATTCAGGAACCAGGAGTTACCTCTACCTACCTTGTGGCTTCCTGGGCTGCTCTGGCTGTGGCCATTCTAGGCAGAGTGGGAAGGTACGGTGAAGAAGTTCAAGTCCAGCATTTCCTCTTAGGCAAGGGATGGGGAAGATGCGCCCAACTACTGTAGTTTCATCCCATTGTTGAGACGTTGGCACTAGGCCCTACCCAGCTGCACAGGGACGGGAAGATGTCTTTGCCAGGCATATAAGGTCTTTTAGAGCATCATAGTAATACAGAAGTTAAAAGAAATTTCTTAGGCAGAGAGTGAGCATCAGTAAGTCCTCCATAAGGTATTCCTTTTATCAAAAGCAGCCCCCAAATCATTTCTTTTTCTAACAAAGAGAAACCTGTAAAATCAAGCTGCAGACATAGATAAGCAAGCTGGGAGCATCCACGGGTGAATGCTGGCAGCTGTGCCAATAGGAAAAGGCTAGATGGGGGCCAGGCAGGTTCAACATGGAGGCTCCATCTTCTCTTTTCTTTGTCAACCACATGTACAATAAGGAACAGACCACATGGCCTGGACCAGGTAGAGACCCCGTCTATATAATAAAAAGACAGGGGTGGGATGGCCAGTTTTTCATGCACTATGCAAACATCACACCTGGACCAACCAGTCTCTCAGGCCCTGTATAAATCAGACACCACCTCCTCATGTTTGTCTGTAAAACCCTGTGTATTTCACCACAAACCCAGAAGACCCAATTGGGAGCCTCTCTCTCTCTCTCTCTCTCTCTGTCTGTCTCTGCAGGAGAGAATGCTATTCTCTTTTCTTTTCTTTTGCCTGTTAAACTTCCACTCTTTTTTTTTTTTTTTTTGAGACGGAGTTTCGCTCTTGTTACCCAGACTGGAGGGCAATGATGCGATCTTGGCTCACCGCAACCTCTGCCTCCCGGGTTCAGGCAATTCTCCTGCCTCAGCCTCCCAAGTAGCTGGGACTACAGGTGTGCACCACTATGCCCGGCTAATTTTTGTATTTTTAGTAAAGACAAGGTTTCACCTTGTTGACCAGAATTGTCTCGTTCTCTTGACCTCGTGATCCACCTGCCTCAGCCTCCTAAAGTGCTGGGATTATAGGCGTGAGCCACCGTAAACTTCCACTCTTAAACTCACTTCTTGTGCATCCATGTCCTCAATTTCCCTGGCATGAGACAATGAACCTGAGGTATTTACCCCAGATAACCATGGTGCTGCAGCAGGATCTCAGCGAAGACTCTGAGATGGGAGCCATTGGAGGGCTCTCAGCCCGGCACTGACCTGATCTGGTTTGTAAATGATCCCTCTAGTTGCTGTGTTGAGAAGGCTGAGGGGATGCAGGTGGGGACAGGGGCAAAAACAGGTACACCCATTGGGACGACCTGCTCTCTGAAGCTTTCCTGGCCCCTCCTCCCCTCAGGTGCAGCTGACCTCCTCCTCTATTGTTCTCTAGGCTTCCACATTTCCTGTAATTTAAATATTGAGCATTTACTCATCTGTCTTCCTCCCTATCAAAGTATCCACAGCACCTGGCCCAGAACAGGTACTTGGCTGTTATTTCAATTGTGCCTAACATGCTGGAAACATACTTTGCCAAGTACCAGTATGTTGGTCAAGGATCTTTCCAAAAAATATATTTTTTACAGACAGGGTCTTGTTTTGTTGCCCAGGGGGAGTGCAGTGGGGCCATCATAGCTCATTGTAACCTTGAATCCTCTTGAAGCTCAAGAGATCCTCCTGCCTCAGCCTCCCAAGTAGCTAGGACTACAGGCCATGCCACTATGCAGAGCTAATTTAAAAATCTTCTGTAGAGACAAGGTTTTGCTATGTTGCCCAGGCTGGTATCCACCCCCTGGCAACAAGCAATTTTCCCGCCTTGGCTTCCTAAACTGCTGGGATTATAGGTACGAGCCACTGTGCCTGGCCAGGGATCCTTAACTGCAGGAAACAGAAACCAACTCTGGTTGTCTTTAGATAAAAAAGAAAACGTGGGAGATGCCCAGAACCTCACAGGAAGGCTGGAGAACTAGGTCTGGACAAAGACAGGAAGCAGCAGAGAGGTTCTCGGCAGTCAGGTTATGTGGCAGTCAGGCTGTGAAGAAGCCAGCTACCTCTCCCACCGTGTTTCAAAGTCCTGGGCAGAGCTCTGACTGGAAAAACTGAGGTGAGGTGTCGATGCTTGGGTCTCATCGCGGCAGAGAGGAAAAGAACTGGGGTGGGGAAAACCTTCAGAGACCCCTGTGGCTTCCATGATGGGAGGGCAAGGCTCCCTGGTGTAGTGTCTCACCAAGGCTGTGCTGGCAGGAGGCAGGCAGTGGGAAGGGAGAGCAGAGAGCTGAGAGAAAACCAATGCTGAGTGTCCATGACAATTTCCCAGGGCTGGAAAAGCACAAAGGCACAAGCTGGGAACTGGGAACCAGGCACTGGGCAGGAGTGCATCTTCCTCATCTTTCCACCCCCAGGGCTCAGCACAGCACAGAGTACTTAGCAGATGTTCATCTGACATTTATCCCATGAGTGGATGGATGGAGGGATGAGCAATGAAAGCCCAAGGGCTGTGAATCAGGCTGCCTGCCTGCCTGCCTTCCTTTCTTCCTTCCTTCCTTCCTCCCTTTCTCTCTCCCTCCCTCCCTCCCTCCCTCCCTCCTTCTTTCTTTTCTTCCTTCCTTTTGAGATGGAGTCTTTCTATGTCACCCAGGCTCACTGCAAGCTCTGCCTCCTGATTTCAAGCAATCCTCCCACCTCAGCTTCCTGAGTAGCTGGGATTACAGGCACATACCACCATGCTCAGCTAATTAAAAAGAAAAAATTGGCCAGGCGTGGTGGCTCATGCCAGTAATCCAAGCACTCTGAAGGCCAAGGCGGGCAGATCACCTGAGGTCGGGAGTTCAAGACCAGCCTGACCAACATGGTGAAACCCCATCTTAATTTTTTTTAAAAAAGAAAAAAGTTGGAGGGGCTGGCTGAAGATGGCGCTGTGAGAACATCCCAGGATTGGAGCTCGCGTTCTGTCCGCGGAAAGGTGAGTCTGAGCTGCATTTCCAGACTGATCTTTGTTGCCCACGGAACGGGGAAATTCCCAAGTGAAGAGGAGACGCGGGACGCCAGGCAGAACCTCCGCCTGGTGAAGCCGGCAGCCGGGGTGGTGGTGGCCGGCCCTACCCAGCGCTCCCCACAGGGCACGCTTGTTTGGGTGCCCTGTTGAACCGGCAACCGGAGACGTGAGAGGGCTGGACTTGAGACTGAGCTAGACTTGAACAGTGGGCCAGCCAGGGGATCGCAGGGACAGAGCATTAGGGTTGGCCCAGTGGGATGAACAAAACCGCGATTTCAAACAAGCCCCGGGCAGACGGCCCGAGATGCTCTGAGGGGGAGGGGCGTCCACCATTACCGAGGCAACCCGCCCCAACTGAGATACACTCCCATTGCTGACGCAGCCAGCCGGTGCCGAGGCAACCAGTCCCTACTGAGATACACGCCCACTGCTGACGCAGCCTGCCGTTGCCGAGGCAACCCGTCCCTACTGAGATACACGCCCACTGCTGAAGCACCCTGCCATTGCCGAGGCAACCCATCCCTACTGAGATACACGCCCACTGCTGACGCAGCCTGCCGTTGCCGAGGCAACCCGCTACAACAGAGACACTCCGCCGCAGGGCATGGCAGAGACCACAGCAGAGCCTGCAGGAACAGGGCGAATCACACAACAGCAGGGCGGAGCCTCAGCAGCCAAACAGTGGCTAGTCTGCGTCCTAGCTGGGCAGGAACTAAACGGACATCCAAAAATAAAGCCCAAACCCCTCAACACAGAGCATTTGAGAAAAAAAAGGGTTTTTTAATGAGCTCTGTTGCTGCAGAATCAAACATAGCAGCCTAACAGCCATGAATGAACAACAGAGCGCACAGCTCAGCAATTAAGCCCCTATAAAGTACAAACTGTCTCCTCTAGCAGCTCCCTGACCCCTCTATATCCAAAAGACTGACATTAGGCAGGCATCATCCTGGGACACAGATATCAGAAAAAGAAACTGGTAGCATCCCTCGCTGTGCCACAGCTGCTAGAGGTGCACCCCAGACAAGCAGGGTCTGGAGCGGACCTCAGCAGTTGTACAGCGAAGGGGCTAGACTGGTAGAAGGAAAACCAAGTAATAGAAATACTTCATTATCAACATTCTGGGTGTCCACTCAGAGACCCAATCGAAAAGTCAGCAACTACACAGACGACCAGCGGACAAATCCACAAAGATGGGAAGAAACCAGCGCAAAAAGGAGGAAAACATCCGAAACGACAACACCTCACCTCCTAGAAAGGACCAAAACTCCTCATCAGCAAGGGAACAAAGCTGGATGGAGAATGACTGTGACAAAATTACGGAATTAGACTTCAGAAGATGGATAATGAGAAACTTTTGTGAGCTAAAAGATCATGTATTAAATCAATGCAAAGAAACTAAGAAACTTGAAAAAAGATTTGAAAAAAGATTCGAGGAAATGATAACAAGAATGGATAACTTAGTGAGGAATATGAATGAATTAAAGGAGCTAAAAACACAATACGAGAACTTCGCGAAGCAAACACAAGTTTCAATAGCCGAATTGACCAAGCAGAAGAAAGAATATCTGAAGTCGAAGACCAACTCAATGAAATAAAAAAAGAAACCAAGATTAGAGAAAAAAGCGCAAAAAGGAATGAACAAAGTCTCCAAGAAATGTGGGACTATGTGAAAAGACCTAACCTACGTTTGATAGGTGTACCAGAAGGGGACGAAGAGAATGAATCCAAGCTGGAAAATACTCTTCAGGACATCATACAGGAAAACTTCCCCCACCTAGCAAGACAGGCCAACACTCAATTGCAGGAAATACAGAGAACACCACAAAGATATTCCGCAAGAAGAGCAACCCCAAGGCACATAATTGTCAGATTCAACAGGGTTGAAATAAAGGAGAGAATACTAAGGGCAGCCAGTGAGAAAGCTTGGGTCACCCACAAAGGGAAGCCCATCAGTCTCACAGTAGATCTCTCGGCAGAAACACTACAAGCCAGAAGAGAGTGGGGGCCAATATTCAACATTCTTAAAGAAAAGAACTTTCAACCCAGAATTTCATATCCAGCCAAACTGAGCCTCAGAAGTGAAGGAAAAATAAAATCCTTTGCGAACAAGCAAGTACTCACAGATTTTGTCACCACCAGGCCTGCTTTACAAGAGCTCCTAAAAGAGGCACTACACATAGAAAGGAACAACCAGTACCAGCCATTCCAAAATCACACTGAATGCTAAAGAGCATCAACATAATGAAGAATCTCCAACAACTAACAGGCAAAACAGCCACTTAGCATCAAAATGGCAGTATCAAATTCACACATAACAATATTAACCCTAAATGTAAATGGACTAAACGCACCAATCAAAAGACACAGACTGGCAAATTGGATAAAAATCCAAAACCCATCAGTGTGCTGTATTCAGGAAACCCATCTCACATGCAAGGATACACAAAGGCTCAAAATAAAGGGATGGAGGAAGATTTATCAAGCTAATGGACAGCAAAAAAAAGCAGGAGTTGCAATTCTCATCTCTGATAAAATAGACTTTAAAGCAACAAAGATCAAAAGAGACAAAGAAGGCCATTACATAATGGTAAAAGGATCGATACAACAAGAAGAGCTAACGATCCTAAACATATATGGACCCAATGCAGGAGCACCCAGATACATAAGGCAAGTTCTTAATGACTTACAAAGAGACTTAGACTCCCACACAATAATAGTGGGAGACTTTAACACTCCACTGTCAATACTAGACAGATCAACCAGACAGAAAATCAACAAGGATATCCAGGGCTTGAACTCAGACCTGGAGCAAGCAAACCTGATAGACATTTACAGAACTCTCCACCCCAAATCCACAGAATACACATTCTTCTCAGCACCACATCACACCTACTCTAAAATTGACCACATAATTGGAAGTAAAGCACTGCTCAACAAATGCAAAACAACTGAAATCATAACAAACAGCCTCTCAGACCATAGTGCAATCAAGTTAGAACTCAGAATTCAGAAACCGACCCAGAACCGCACAGCTCCATGGAAACTGAACAACTGGCTCTTGAATGTTGACTGGGTAAACAACAAAATGAAGGCAGAAATAAAGAAGTTCTTCGAAACCAATGAGAACGAAGACACAACGTGCCAGAACCTCTGGGACACATTTAAAGCAGTCTCCAGAGGAAAGTATATAGCAATAAGTGCCCATATGAGGAGAATGGAGAGATCCAAAATTGACACCCTATCATCAAAATTGAAAGAGCTAGAGGAGCAAGATCAAAAAAACTCAAAACCCAGCAGAAGACAAGAAATAACTAAGATCAGAGCTGAGCTGAAGGAGATTGAGACACGAAAAACCCTTCAAAAAATCAATAAATCCAAGAGCTGGTTTTTTGAAAAGATCAACAAAATAGACAGACCACTAGCCAGATTGATTAAAAAGAAAAGAGAGAACAACCAAATAGATGCAATAAAAAATGACAAAGGGGAAATCACCTCAGATTCCACAGAAATTCAAACCATCATCAGAGAATATTACAAACAACTCTATGCACATAAACTAGTAAACCTGGAAGAAATGGATAAATTCCTGGACTCTTGTGTCCTCCCAAGCCTAAACCAGGAGGAAGCTGAAACTATGAATAGACCAATAACAAGGTCTGAAGTTGAGGCAGCAATTAAGAGCCTACCACACAAAAAAAGCCCAGGTCCAGACGGGTTCACAGCCGAATTCTACCAGACACACAAGGAGGAGCTGGTACCATTCCTTCTAAAACTATTTCAAACAATCCAAAAAGAGGGAATCCTTCCCAAATCATTTTATGAGACCAACATCATCCTGATACCAAAACCCGACAGAGACCCAACGAGAAAAGAAAACTTCAGGCCAATATCCATGATGAACATAGATGCAAAAATCTTCAATAAAATATTGGCAAGCCGATTGCAACAGCAAATCAAAAAACTTATTCATCATGATCAAGTAGGATTCATCCCTGGGATGCAAGGCTGGTTCAACATACGCAAGTCTATCAACGTAATTCACCACATAAACAGAACCAAAAACAAAAACCACATGATTATCTCAATTGACGCAGAGAAGGCATTTGACAAAATTCAGCAGCCCTTTATGCTAAAAACCCTCAATAAACTCGGTATCGATGGAACGTATCTCAAAGCAATAAAAGCTATTTACGACAAACCAACAGCCAATATCATACTGAATTGGCAAAAACTGGAAGCATTCCCTTTGAAATCTGGCACTAGACAAGGATGCCCTCTTTCACCACTCCTATTCAATATAGCACTGGAAGTTCTAGCCAGAGCAATCAGGCAAGAAAAAGAAATAAAGGGTATTCAAATAGGAAAGGTGGAAGCCAAATTGTCTCTGTTTGCAGACGACATGATAGTATACCTAGAAGACTCCATTGCCTCAGCCCAAAAACTCCTGAAACTGATAAGCAACTTCAGCAAAGTCTCAGGATATAAAATCAATGTGCAAAAATCACAAGCATTCGTCTACACCAATAACAGACTTAAAGAAAGCCAAATCAAGAACGAACTGCCATTCGCAATTGCTACAAAAAGAATAAAATACCTTGGAATACAACTCACAAGGACCGTAAGAGACCTCTTCAAGGAGAACTACAAGCCACTGCTCAACGAAATCAGAGAGGACACAAACAGATGGAGAAACATTCCATGTTCATGGTTAGGAAGAATTAATATCATGAAAATGGCTATGCTGCCCAAAGTAATTTACAGAATCAATGCTATCCCCATCAAGCTACCATCGACTTTCTTCACAGAACTGGAAAAAACCACCATGAACTTCATATGGAACCAAAAGAGAGCCCGCATAGCCAAGTCAATTCTAAGCAAAAAGAACACAGCGGGGGGCATCACACTACCGGATTTCAAACTATACTACAAGGCTACAGTAATCAAAACAGCATGGTACTGGTACCAAAACAGAGATATAGACCAATGGAACAAAACAGAGGCACCGGAGGCAACACAACTTACATACAACTATACAATCTTTGATAAACCTGACAAAAACAAGCAATGGGGAAAGGATTTCTTATTTAACAAATGGTGTTGGGAAAATTGGCTAGCCATGTGCAGAAAGAAGAAACTGGACCCCTTCCTGACACCTTACACTAAAATTAACTCCAGATGGATTAAAGACTTAAACATAAGACCTGGCACCATAAAAACCCTAGAAGGAAATCTAGGCAAAACTATCCAGGACATAGGAGTAGGCAAGGACTTCATGAACAAAACACCAAAAGCATTGGCAACAAAAGTCAAAATAGACAAATGGGACCTAATGAAACTCCACAGCTTCTGCACGGCAAAAGAAACAGTCACTAGAGTGGATCGGCAACCAACAGAATGGGAAAAAATTTTCGCAGTCTACCCATCTGACAAAGGGCTGATATCCAGAATTTACAAAGAACTCAAACAGATTTACAGGAAAAAAACAAACAAGCCCATTCAAAAGTGGGCAAAGGATATGAACAGATACTTTACGAAAGAAGACATATATGAGGCCAACAATCATATGAAAAAATGCTCATCGTCACTGGTCATCAGAGAGATGCAAATCAAAACCACATTGAGATACCATCTCACGCCAGTTAGAATGGCGATCATTAAAAAATCTGGAGACAACAGATGCTGGAGAGGATGTGGAGAAAAAGGAACACTTTTACACTGTTGGTGGGAGTGTAAATTAGTTCAACCATTGTGGAAGACAGTGTGGCGATTCCTCAAGGCCTTAGAAATAGAAATACCATTTGACCCAGCAATCCCATTACTGGGTATATATCCAAAAGTCTGTAAATCGTTCTACTATAAGGACACATGTACACGAATGTTCATTGCAGCACTGTTTACAATAGCAAAGACCTGGAATCAACCCAAATGCCCATTGATAATAGACTGGATTGGAAAAATGTGGCACATATACACCATGGAATATTATGCAGCAATCAGAAATGATGAGTTTGTGTCGTTTGTAGGGACATGGATGAATCTGGAGAACATCATCCTCAGCAAACTGACACAAGAACAGAAAATGAAACACCGCATATTCTCACTCATAGGTGGGTGATGAAAAATGAGAACACATGGACACAGAAAGGGGAGTACTAAACACTGGGGTCTATTGGGGGGAAAAGGGGAGGGCCAGTGGGAGGGGCAGGTGGGGAGGGATAACCTGGGGAGAAATGCCAAATGTGGGTGAAGGGGAGAAGAAAAGCAAAGCACACTGCCATGTGTGTACCTACGCAACTGTCTTGGATGCTCTGCTCATGTACCCCAAAACCTAAAATCCAATAAAAATTAAAAAAAAAAAAAAGAAAAGAAAAAAGTTGTAGAGGCAGGGTCTCACTGTATTGCCCAGGCTGAGCACTTCTGGACATGTGAGGGCTGGGCATGGTGGCTCACTCCTGTAATCCCAACACTTTGGGAGGCAGAGGTGGCTGGATCATGAGGTCAGGAATCTGAGACCAGCCTGGCTAAGATGATGAAACCCCACCTATAGTAAAAATACAACAATCAGCCAGGTGCAGTGTCAGGCACCCAGAATCCCAGCTACTCAGGAGGCTGAGGCAGGAGAATGGCTTGAACCCAGGAGGTGGAGGTTGCAGTGAGCTGAGGTGGCACTACTACACTCTAGCCTGGGCGACAGTGCAAGACTCTGTCTCAAAAAAATAAATAAATAAAATCAAAAGAAGGTGAGATGCTGCAGCCTCGATGAAGAGATGACTGCAGGGAGATCGATCCAAGATGGCCGACCACTAACAGCTCAGGATTGTAGCTCCCAGTGAAAGCCCAGAGAACGAGACGATGCCACACTTTTAGACGAATTTTCGTCACTCACCGATCAGCTGATTCCCAGTGGAGGAGCCCCACGGGTCGCCAGCATGACTCTTGTGGCCGCCGCAGCGGTTTTGCCGGTGTCTCGGCGCAGCAGCTCTTCATGCAGAGCAAACGGGACTGCTTCCCCTACTGACCGGAGTTTGGAGCTCAAGGAAGTCAGAGCCGCTTGTTGCGGACTCAAGAGGGAAGCCAGACCAGAGATTCCCGGGCAGAAGAGCACCATCAGTCTTACCGCTGCTATTTAGGCTGCCACAGTGGGTTGCTCGGATCCCAACACTGGGAATCAATAAGTCGGACGTCAACTCAGAAAACTAATTAGAAAGGCGGTTCATCTACAATGAAGGGGAAAAAACAGCCTAAGAAGGCCGAGTATACTCAAAATCAGAACCCATCAGCAACGGAACAAGCCCTGATGGAAAAGGACTCATCAGCAGCGGAACAAGCCCTGATGGAAAAGGACTGTGTTCCATTATCTGAAGTAGGCTTTAAAAGGTGGATGATAAGAAACTTCTGGGAGTTAAAGGAACTTGTTCTAACCCAATGTAAAGAAACTAAGAACTTGGAAAAAAGGTTAGATGAAATGTTGAAAAGACTAGACAATATAGAGAGGAATACAAATGAACTTATGGAGTTGAAAAATACAACACGAGAACTTAGTGAAATATGTACAAGCTTAAACAGCCGAATGGATCAAGCAGAAGAAAGGGTATCAGAGGTCGAAGATCAACTTAATGAAACAAAACAACAAGACAAGAATAGAGAAAAAAGGATAAAAAGGAATGAGCAAAGTCTCCAAGCAATATGGGACTATGTGAAAAGACCTAATATACGCTTGATTGGTGTACCTGAATGTGACGGAGAGAATGAATTCAAGCTGGAAAATACTCTCCAGGACATTATCCAGGAAAATTTTCCTAATTTAGCAAAGCAGGACACTATTCAACCCCAGGCAATACAGAGAACACCACAAAGATATTCCTCAAGAAGACCAACCCCAAGGCACATAATCGTTAGATTCACCAAGATCGAAACGAAGGAAAAAATATTAAGGGCAGCCAGAGAGAAAGATCAAGTTACCCATAAAGGTAAGCCTATTAGGCTTACAGCAGATCTCTCAACGGAAACCCTACAAGCTAGAAGACAGTGGGGGCCAATATTCAATATACTTAATCAACAGAACTTTCAGCCCAGAATTTCATATCCTGCCAATTTAAGCTTTACATTTGAAGGAAAAATAAAATTTTTTAGGAATAAGCAAGTACTCAGAGATTTTATTACCACCAGGCCTGCTTTACAAGAACTTCTAAAAGAAGCACTATACACAGAAAGGAACAACCAGTATGACCCTTTCTAAAAATACACCAAAAAGTAAAGAGCATTAACATAAAGAAGAATTTTTATCAACAAAAGGACAAAATAGCCAGTTAATATCAAACGGCAGCAACCCTAAATTTAAATCGACCAAATCTCCCAATCAAAAGATACAGACAAAATCTAATGGTATATCCAAAGATATACATAGACTCAAAATAAAGGGTTGGAAAAAAAAACGTACCAACCAAATGGAGAGCAAAAATAAATAAATAAAAAGCAGGAGTTGCAATTTTCATATTTGACGAAATAGATTTCAAAGCTACAAGGATAAAAGGATTAATGTAATAATAAGAGATCTTAACACCCAGATACATAAGACCCATAATGAGATTTAGATTCAACGAGACAGAAAATTGATAACGATATTCGGGACTGGAACTAAGATCCAGAATAAATAAACTCAATAGAGCTCTCCATTTTAAACACACAAAATATACATTATCCACAAAATCTAATGATATATCTAAAGATATACAAAGACTCAAAACAAGGGGATGGAAAAAAACTTACCAACCAAATGGAGAGCAAAAATAAATAAATAAAAAGCAGGAGTTGCAATTCTCACACTTAATAAAATAGATTTCAAAGCTACAAGGATGCAAGGGTAAAAGGATTAATGCAACAATAAGAGATCTTAACACCCAGATACGTAAGACACATAATGAGATTTAGATTCAATGAGACAACATATTGATAACGATATCCAGGACTTGAACTCAGAGCCAGAACAAATAAACACAATAGAGGTCTCCATTTTAAACACATAAAACATGCATTAACCACTTTAAACACTCAAAATATTGATCGGCCATTATTGAAACCCATTTTAGGAATGAAGTAATATTCCTTTTTCCCTCTTTTTCTTTTTTTCCCCTTCTTCTAAAAAAAAAAAAAAAAAAAGAGATGACTGCAAAAAAAAAAAAAAAAAAGACTTCTCTTGGGGACAAATTGTAGCACTGTTTCCAAAAGCCCAATTCATCTAGCTCTGAGCAGGATTAACATTTATTTAAAGAAATTGGCCCCATGCAGTTTTGGCTGATTGTGCTGGACTCATTGGAGGGATTGGGCAGCAGGAGATGGGCCAGCTTCCAGATTCTCTCTGGAAGCCATGGATCTGGCCCTGATGTTCCATGAGTGGGGCCCAGCAGTCTCTGGAGAAGAACCAAGGGGGAAGTTTTGACTGCAAGTTTCAAGAAGCCAGCATCTTCCAAGGAAATCCGTTGGGCCGGGCACCAAGGAGTGTCACAATCCATTCATAGTGAGTGGAGGGGTTGGCCTTAGAACCTTCCTGGAGGAGGTCATACAGCCCAGAGGTTTCCACATGTACTCCTGGGACCTGGGAGGTGACAGAAGTGTCACAGGTGCATCCAGAGGTGAAGATAAGGAGGCACCCCCAAGCTCCTCATCCCAGTTGCCTTTGACCAAAGCAGCAACACATTTTCAGGGTTTTCAAGGGAGATTCTTTTGAATAAAGTTCTGTGGGCAGGGTGCAGTGGCTCACACCTGTAATCCCAGCACTTTGGGGAGACAAATGTGGGAGGATCACTGGAGACCAGCCTGGGCAACACAGGAAGAACCTGTCTGAAAGAGAGAGAGGCAGAGAGAGAGGGAGAGAGAGAGAGAGGGAGAGAGAGAGAGAAAAGAAAGAAAAGAGTTCTGTGTACAAAAAAAAAGTTTTGAATCTACTTCAGTGTTTTCAGAAATATAGATGGGAAGGACACAGAATTACTAGTTATGTGACCTTATTAAGCCTTGGTTTTCCCATGTATAAAATGTGAATAACATCAGAGGATTGTAGGCCAGCACTTTGGGAGGCCAAGACAGGTGGATCACCTGAGGTCAGGCGTTCAAGACCAGCCTGACCAACATGGAGAAACCCCATCTCTACTAAAAATACAAAATTAGTGGGGCATGTTGGTGCATGCCTATAACCCCAGCTACTCAGGAGGCTGAGGCAGGAGAATCACTTGAGCTCAGGAGGTGGAGATTGCAGTGAACCAAGACCTCGCCATTGCACTCCAGCCTCAACAATAACAGCCAAACTCAATCTCAAAAAGAAAAAATCAGAAGATTGTGGTGAGATTAAATGGGATAACCTATGTGGCAGGATATTATTTTGAGACACTCATCGATGTTGGTTTTTCTCCCTGTATTTTCCCATTTCCTTTCCACACTCAAGTAGCTTTGAGGCGGGGGGACAGAGGGGGGAGTAAGGGAAACAGAGTGGCCTAAAACTCCTTCTTACAGGCCTGAGCCCTTAGAGACTGAGCAGCTATCCAGAAGCAAGAAAAGGGGAAGAGAAGATTCCTACAAATGCTCAAGACACGTTGGCCAGAAGCACAGGGGAGACCAGACCCCACACTACTCCACAACCAGCAGGGTCTCCTGTCCCAGAAAGGAATGGCAAAGGACAAGAGATCTGCAGCCCTTGGGGAGGCCGTGAGATCCTCTGGGCTGATCACATTGAAGCAACAAGAAAACATTGGCCCTGTAGGGGCCCTGGGGTGGGGCAAGGGCAGCACCAGAAGTGATGTAAGGATGTTTTTCTGAGAACCAAAATGCCATCCTCCTACCATGTGACATTGCAATAACACCTCAGAACTAGAACATAAACCTGGAAAAAGTTTCATATTTAGGCAGGGCTGGGTGGCTCATGCCCATAATCCCAGCAGAGACTGAGGAGGGCAGACTGCTTGAGCCCCGGAGTTTGAGACAAGCCTGGGCAAGATGGTGAAACCTCATCTCTACTAAAAATACAAAAAATTAGCTGGCACAGTGGCATGCACTTGTGGTCCCAGCTACTCAGGAGGCTGAGGCCAGAGAATTGCTTGAACCCAGGAGGTGGAGGTTGCAGTAAGCTGAGATGGCACCACTGAACTCCAGCTTAGGTGACAGAGTGAGACCCTGTCTCCAAAAAATAAAGAAGTTACATATTTTTCCCCACCAGCCTGATAGCAAAGGAATTCTGAATCAGAAAGGGGGCACAGGTACAGAAAAACAAGGAAGTTGTTCTGCTTGCCTACTGGAGCTGTCTGAGCACTGAGCAAAGGCCTGGCATGTGTGTCTCAGGTCTGGAGCCAGCATGAGAGCTGCACCGGCATCACTCAGTTCCCTCCCAGCTCGCCTCTGTGCCCCTTCAGTCCAATGCTTCCTCCTTCCCAGGCCCCATCTGTTCTGCAGTTTCCTCCCAACCTGGCTTCCTGGGAAGGGCTGCAGCCATGTTTGAGGAGCCCCGTAAAACACCCCCAAGGACTGTTACCTTCCTCTTCCAAGCTAACTGGATTCTTGCAGGGGCTGGGAAGAGGTGGGTAGGAGAAGGACAGGGTGGGCTGATCTAGGCAGGCTGGCTTCCTGGGCCCCAGCCCAGCCCTTGGCAGAGTGATGTGAGCTGATCCCACACTTGTCAAGGCAGCTGCAAACATCTGCGAAGTGACAAAAGGAGAAGAGGGGCCTAAGAAGACAACAGCATTTGCACACCACATGGAAATGCCTGGAAATGTTTTCTAGACACATTATTCTTCTCCAGGGCGATTTTCAAGGCCAACAGAGCTGGGGACTGAGGCTTCCAGACGTGACTCACTGGCCCTGGGCAGATACACAGAGGTGGCCTCTCTGCAGTGTGTGTGTGAGTGAAACCGCCTTTGCGAAGACTACAATATTGAGAAAATGATGGCAGCGAAAGCGATCTCATCAACCCACCCACCCCCATCTTGCATTTCTCTTAGTCATTCCTGGGCTTAGGCTAAGCTAACTTTGGGAGACATTTAGGTTATAGTTTGTTTATTTATTTATTTAGCGTCAGGGTCTCTCTCTGTCTCCCTGGCTGAGTGCAGTGGAGCGATCTCAGCTCACTGCAACCTCTACCTCCCAGGGTCAAGTGATTCTTATGCCTCAGCCTCCCGAGTAGCTGGGACTACAGGTCCGTGCTACTATGCCTGGCTAATTTTTTTGTATTTTTAGTAGAGATGGGGTTTGCCATACTGCCCAGGCTGGTCTCCAACTCCTGGCCTCAAGTGATCCACCCACCTTGGCCTTCCAGTGTGCTGAGATTACAGGCATGAACTACAGCACCCTGCCAAAGTTATAGTTTAAATTATACTATGCCTTCACCAAAAGTCAGCTGCCTTTTAAAGCTGATGAAGGTCAGCATGGTGGCTCATGCCTGTAATCCTAGCACTTTGAGTGGATAACCTGAGGTCAGGAGTTCGAGACCAGCCTGGACAACATGGTGAAACCCTGTCTCTACTAAAAATATAAAAATTAGCCAGGCATGGTGGCGCGTGCCTATAATCTCAGCTACTTGGGAGGCTGAGGCAGGAGAATGGCTTGAACCCAGGAGGCAGAGGTTGTAGTGAGCCAAGATGGCACCACTGCACTCCAGCCTGGGTGACAGAGCAAGACCCCATCTCAAAAATAAATAAATAATTTAAAATGTTTATGTCCTTTTAAGTGAAATCTTTCCTATCCAGTTTTCCTGTGCAGATGCTTTATTCAAGCCTGCTTTTGGTTAGACCTTAAAAACAATGTGAATAAATGTCCTAAATCTGTAATTAGTGGCGTAATATAAAGTCCATATTCTTTGGCTTAGTGTATAAGGTCAGGGTCCTGGCCAGAAATAGGCCAGAGCATTTAGTTTATAATCAAGGTGATATTTCAAACCAGCCAGGAAATATTCTACTAAAGGAGAAAGACTAGGCTGGGCATGGTGGTTCATGCCTATAATCCTAGCACTTTGGGAGGCAGAGATGGCAGGATCACTTGAGGTCAGGAATTCAAGACCAGCCTAGTCAGCATGGCGAAACCCCGTCTCTACTAAAAATACAAAAATTAGATGGGCATGGTGGACGCACCTGTAATCCCAGCTACTGGGAAGGCTGAGGCAGAAGAATTTCTTGAACCTAGGAGGCGGAGGTTGCGGTGAGCTGAGATTGCGCCAAGCCAAGATTGCGCCACTGCCCTCTGACCTGGGAGACAAAGCAAGCCTGTCTCAAAAAAAAAAAAGAAGAAGAAGAAGAGAAAGAAAGGACGAATAATGACATTTGGAGGGTTGACTAGTCAGAAAAAAATAAGTTTAGATCGTTATCTTACACTTTATAACAAAATAGTCCCAGGTTCATGTAAAAGCTAAATGAAGGAGTAAGAGGAAAATGAGGGAGAAAAGGAACAAAGAGGAGGAGAAAAGATAAAATATAGATCAAGAGGAAAATTAGGGAAACATCTGTCTGATACTCAGATGGGAGCAGTTTTACAACCAAAAAAAACAAAAACAAAAACAAAGGGAAAAAGAATAAAGGAAACATCAAGGCCAGGCACGGTGGCTTAAGCCTGTAATCCCAGCACTCTGGGAGGCCAAAGAGGGCAGACTGCTTGAGCCCAGGAGTTCCAGACCAGCCTGGGCAACATCGAGAGACCTCGTGAAACCTCCTCTCTACAGAATTAGCCAAGGACAGTGGTGTGCACCTGTGGACCCAGCTCCTAGGGAGGCTAAGGTGGGAGAATGGCTTGAGCCGGGAGGCGGAGGTTGCAGAGAACCAAGACCATGCCACTGCACTCCAGCCTGGGTGATAGGGTGAGATCCTGTCTCAGAACAAAAGGGAGGAAGAAAAACAAAAACATCAAAAGGTCATTCCACATCAAAATGTCGTGTCATGTTCAAATATCACCAAAAACAAAATCAGAAGGTAAACGTCCAAGCTTAGAAAAATATTTGCAACACGTTTGACAGAACTGACAGTTTAAAGTGCTTCTGTACATCAGCAAGAGAAAAATAGAAAATAGGAAAGCAGACCAAAGATATGAATAGGCAACTCACAAAAGGAGAAAGTCAGATGTTCACATCTGTTTTTAAAATACAGCAGACGCGTGGTCTTGGAAACGCAGTAAGCAGGGCCGTGGACCAGGCTTTCAGCTGGAAAGGCATGCACCCCTTTTCCAGCTGGGGGGCGGGGCACTGGGTCCCTCTCTGGAGGGGCCTCCTGACAGTGGGACTCTGGACTGCCCTTTCCCGGGGTGTTTGGGAGGGGCTGGAGAAACAAGCGTTTCCTAGAGCTGAGCCCAGTTGCCCTCTAGGGGGTGGCGATTCCTCTCCCTGTATTCACCGGCCTTGGCTGTGCTCCGAGGGGAGGGCGCTGGCGCTTCCAAAGACACCGCGGCTCCTGGGGAGCTCGGGCGCGGCCTCTCTTGCGGCTTCCCAGCCCTCCCGGCTCGCGGCCACCTGAGGGCGGTGTTGCCCAGGAGACGCCGGAGCTGGGGACTCACAGAGGCCGCTTTTTCCTCCATCTGGGATGAGTCATAGCCCAGGCGTTTCGGAAGGGCAGCCGCTCCAAGGCGCCTGCAGAGCAGCGCCTCCAAGTCACCCTGGATGCCCCGCCGGGCGCGTTTGCTTCTGCTCGGGCTTGGCAGGCGACAGGGAAAACTGGGTCAGGCCGGTGGCCTAGTTCGCTGTTCACTGCGTGGCCGCTGGCGGGAGGTGACTAGGAAGGGCATCTCAACTTACTGCCAGACTCATTCATGTGACAAATATCTAAGGAGCCCCTACTAAGTAAGTGCCAGGCCCCGTGCCTGACAGCCAGTTGCTAGTGAACTCCCAAAGCCTGGGTCACCTGAGTTCAGAATGTGTCCTGCCTGGGCAGGTTACCAAATCGCTGGTCTCCTTGTCACATCTCAGGTTCAGCTGCCCACATTGCAATACATCCCCTGGCCCCTAGCAGTGGATTCCCTTGGGATCTAACCCAGCCCCACCCCGACTGGCTCCCACCAGATGGCCTTCACTCTGGTCCCCACCCCTGCCCGACAATGCCCCTCCCCACATCCTGCTCCTGCTGGCCCAGGCCTGTCCTCCTATGACAGCCTGCAGTGACCTTCCATCCACCCCTGCCAGAGCCCATTCAGTCTCCTCTCTGCTTCTGACTCTGCCCTAGGATATCTGAGGACGCCATTTCTTTTTCCCTCCAAAATTCTTTTTGCTAATAAGGAAGACACTTTTGTCACCTGGTCCAAAGGTGTAAGCTGCTGAATGAAACCTGTATAGGCCTGATCTGCTCAGCAGGACAGGAGGAGACCTGGGAGGGATGGACCTCTCAAGTGGAGAGGCGGCCAGCTGTGGGCCTGAGCCGACAAAGATCTCGTGTCAGGGGGGAGGTCAGTGAGGGCGTGAGGCAAAGGAGGGCACTGAGTCCAGAGTCCAGTAGCTCCTTCTCTCCTTTCTTTTTTTTTTTTTTTTTTTTTTTTTGAGACAGTCTCGCTCTATTGCTTAGGCTGGAGTGCAGTGGCAGAATCTTGGCTCACTGCGACCTCCTCCTCCCAGGTTCAAGTGATCCTCCTGCCTCAGCCCCACAAGTAGCTGGAACTACAGATGTGCAGTACCACGCCTGGCTCAGTTTTGTATTTTTAGTAGAGATGGGGTTTCACCATGTTGACCAGGCTGGTCTCGAACTCCCGGCCTCAAGTGATCTGCCCGCTTTGGCCTCCCAAAGTGCTGGGGTTACAGGCGTGAGTCACCAGCTCCTCTCCCTTTTTCTTTCTTTCCGCTTATCTCCCTGCCTTCCTTGAGGTTGTAGCTGTGGAGCTAGGCTGCAGCTGGGTCTCCGTCACACTGAGTTTGCTAACACAGTGCCATTCACTCCCCCTCCCACCCCATGTCCCATTTTCCAGTGACTCTGGGGCATCTGAGATGACTCTGTCTGCAGTATGGGTGGGCACAATCAGGCTCTGAAGAGCTAATGACTTGTCAGGAAGAACAGCTATTGGTAGGAGTGGGCAGAGTGGCAGAGCGATCAACTCTCACCCTCAACTTGAGAGGACAAGACCAGAATACATGGGAAAGCAGGTGCACTGTGTCTTTGCTGGGATGACAGTGTTCATAGACTTCAAGGCATCAATTTGTTATTATTTTTTAAAAATTGTAATGTTTGCTGCAGAATATCCAAACAACAGAGATGTGTGTAAAATGGAATCTAAGCAAAAGTCCAATTCTCCCCTAAGTCACTTATTGTTGTAAACCAAAAACAATTGACCCCTTCTCTCTGTCAAAGGCATTCCAGAGTTACCTGAAAATCTAGTTGAGGCCATGATGGAAGAGGGTGTAGGACATGCCTCATTCTACCCTTGGCATTCACATCCACAGGGACCCTAGATCTGATAAGAAGCAATACAGTCTATTTTCTGTAAAGCCTGCTACTTGGAGGCTTCCTCTGCATGATAAAACCTAGGTCTTCACAACGTCTTCTCAAATCCAGACATTCCTTTCTACTGAGAATAACTCTTTCAGTCAATTGCCAATCAGGAGGTTTGAAAATCTACCCTGACCTGGAATCCCCACCCTACTTCGAGTAGTCCTGCCCTTCCAGATCAAACCATTGTAAACCTCACCTGTATTGAAGGATGCACTGTCTTCCTAAAATGTATGAAAGCAAGCTGTCCCCGACCACGTTGGGCACATGCCATCAGGCTGTGTCATGGGCAGTCCCTAACCTTGGCAAAATAAACTTTCTAAAATGACTGAGACCCGTCTCAGATATTTTGGGTTCACATTGTTAAGAGTTTGGTATAAATCCATCCTTCTAAACTTGGCAACACATTTTATACATATGTAAATATAAATATATTTTAACTGAACTACCATTGTAATCACTGGACTATCATCTGGAACTTCCGTGTTCTCTTCCTAGAGCCTCATAACTTTCTTTGTAAAGGCTCCTAACATCCCGCCACACGGTAATCCTGGCTCTCCCCATGGCTGGACAGGTAGGGAGATTCTCAGTTTTGCCTTACAATACATATCTGGGTGTGTGCTGTGGGACCTCTCTGGAGAATAACTTTCTTCATGTGGAGCTGTGAGCACAGAGGCACGCATGCCTCTTCTGGGCTCTTTAAAAGTTTGTGATGACAAGGGGCAGACAGGTGCACAGCAGGCTGCAGGGCATTGCTACTCTGAGCAGTGCGCTGTCAGCCTCAAGTCACCCCTCCCCCACCACTGCTCACCCACCCTCTCACCTGTTCCTCATCCCCAGGGCAGGAAGCAGTCCCATCTAAAGCTTCTGTCTTCCCCTGTGGCCTCTGTGGTCTTTCTGGTACTCCTGACTCTCCCTCCACTGCCCCCACTGCCCCCTCCCCACCAGCCACCTAATTTGTCATCAACACCTCCACCACCCTCGGGCTCTTAGGGCAGATGGACAAATGTCTGACTCAGGGCACCCCCCAGTTAGCCACAGACTCAGCCTCCTTTTGCAGCCCTGCCCACCAGCTCTGGTCAGCTTGCCCTGTGTGGGCTGGGGTAGGGGGTGGACAGCAGAGATCTGGCCCATCTAGGCGTGGCCACGAGGTCAGTCCTAGAGTTGGGCACCATTGTCCTGGGCCTTCGGCTGAGCCAGGGCTTAGACGCAAAATGGATGCAGTGAGGGAAGCAAGACAGGGAATTTGGGGCTTTGTGTCAGCACATAGCTCCCACTGGGAGAGGCAGCTGCCCCTTCCCCAGACCCCCATGCCCAGGCAAGGCCTTGCAGCCCCCCAGTCACAGCCCCCACCCCAGCATTGTCTGGGGAGGCTAATAGGAGCTTGAGGAAGGATTTTTATCCTTTTGCTTTTGAAACACTTTCACTTTCCACCTGGCTGTGCCCTGCACACACTAGGGGCTCCTGCCTGGAGAAAAACTTGGATCAACAAGCTGTTTCCAAATGGAAAAGCAACATTTTGCAAGGCAGTGGGAACAGTGGCACAGGCCGCGCTGAGCCTCTGAGTGTAGTCACTTCCTGGCTCATGCCTCAGTGTCCCTCCTAAAGTCTCCTTGCATTTTGGAGCCTGAAACTCCTGGGGGCTCAGGGCCCAGATGGGGGCTGAGGGAGGAGCTGTCTGTCTGCCTGGGCCACATGGGCTCCTGGGCACCTAACACCAGCCTTTGTCTAGGTCTGGTTGAGGCAGCCACCAGCTCCCTGCAGCCTCCACAGGGGGAAACCAGGGGTAGATGGAAGTGGGGAGGCAGAGCTGAGTCCCAAAGCACCCAGGAGAGCTGCTGCCACTTCCCAGCATGTGGCAGCCTTGGGGACCCAGCTGCAACCTCTTCGCTAACCCAGCTCCACCACAGTCTCCAGGCCTCCATTACCTTGAGATCTCTTCTCCTGTCCCTCTTCCTCTCATACCTCCTTGTGATTCCTGAACACATCAAGTCCTGCCTACCCCAGGGACTTTACACTTGCTGCTCCCTCTGCCAAATCCTGGGCTCACTCCTGCCACCCTCAGGCCTCTGTTCAAATGTCTCTTCTCAGGGAGATGCCTTTTCTGGAAACCTTATTTAAAACTTGCCCTTCCCAGCCTCTCATGCCTTCCCCAGAACCTACCCTGTGGCTAGCGCTGTCCGGCCACCATCTCACCTACGGCCCTAGCTTCCCATAAGCCAGCTCAGATTAGGTCACCAGTTTTACCTGCAGGCCCCAGGCTAAGGCATTAAGACCTGCATCTGCAGGGCTGGCCCCACACCACTGCCCTTGTCTGGAGCACAGGCCCTGGGAACCATGGGGCTAGCTGGAAAGTGCTCTCCTCATCTCCAGTGAATCATGCCAGCTGCCCTTCTGCCCACACTGCTTTCCCCATGGATGGTGCTGCCACCAGCTGCCAGTGTGGTGTGAAGGACTGTGGGTGCGTGCCTCCCCCATCTCACTCTTCTGGGGCCAAATGTAGCTGAAAACATTGTATTGAAGCCAAGAGATCTTCCCAGAGGCCTCCTCCCCAAGAGGAAAGTCAATAGGTGCTTCGGAGATGCCCACACAGTGTGCCTGTCCTCAGCATATGCGTATCTATGTGGGGGAGACCCCACACTGAGCAGCAAGCCAGCTAAGGGCTAAGCTCACCTGAGTATAAATCTGGCCTCAACCTCTCCTAAGCCATGAGACCTTGTTAAGTCATTTTATGATCATAAGACTCAGTTTTTCCCTCTGTAAAATGAGAAAAGAAATGGCTCCCTCAAAATGTTGTAATGAGAATTTTAAATGAGATTGATATTCATCCATCTGTCCACTCATCCATCTATTTGTCCACTCATTCATCTGTCCACTCATCCTTTCATCTATCCATCCCCTCATCCACTGAGCCACTCCTCCATCTGTTCACTCATCTATCTTCTCATTCACTCATCCATCTGTCCATTCATCCATCCACTTTTATCCATTCATCCTTTCATACATCCACCTGTCCACTCATCCATTTATCCACTCATCTATCCATTCATCCACCCACTCATCTACATTTCTATCCATCCATTCATCTGTTTGCCCATTCATCCATCCACTCTTTTATCCATTCATCCATCATCTATCCATTCATCTAACCATTCACTCATCCATCTACCCACTGATCTATTCATCCATCCCCCATCTATCCATTCATCCACTCATTCATCCATCCACCCATCCATCTATTAATCCACTATTCATACACTTCTCCATCCATCTGCACATCCATCCATCCACTTATCCATTCATTCATTCATTCATCCAACAATTCACCTATCCATCCATTCATCTATTCATCCATGCACCCATCCATTCATCCATCCTTCAATCTGTCTATACATCCACTCATTCATTCATCCATCTACTCATCTATCTATTCATCTAACCATCTGTCCACACATCCATCTATCCATCACTCTTCTGATCCATCCACTCTTTCATCCATCCACTGATTCATCTGTCCTCTCACCTTTTCATCTATCCATTCACTCATACATACATCCACTCGTACATCCATCCATCCATCCATTTATCCATCTACTCATCCATTCATCCATGCATCTTTTCATGCATTTGTCCACTCACCCGTCCATCTACTCATTCATCTGTCTACTAATCTATCCATTCTACTGATGCATCTGTTCACCCATTCATCCCTCCACTCATTTATTCATTCATCCATCATCCACCTCTTTATTCATCTATCTGTTCATTTACCTCTCCACTCATCTATCTGTCTGTTCATCTGTCTTCCTATAAGTTTCCTTTCTTCGCCATTTACAGCATGGGCTTTCTCACTCATCTCTCACTTCCGGAGACTTTTCTAGCAACTGACCCCAACCTTCCTAGTACAGCTCCCTTCTCTGTCCCCCATTGCTGACACAGTCAAGCCCAAACTTCAAACTTAGCTGGATATTCACCTTCTACATTGGACCCAGCAGAGGCCTCAGGGCTCAGGTGGTAGAAGAGGAAAAAGGAGGGGGTAGGGCAGCCACCACCCCACCCCCCAGCCAGCCCTTACTTTCCACTCCAGGCTAGAGATGGTGGAGCAGGCAGCCTGCCCTGCAGGTAATTAATCAATAAATCAATCACTGAAGTAATATTTATTTGACTCTCACTTGATGCCAGGCACTGTGCCCACCACTGGGGAGAAGACAGTGAACAAAACAGAATCTTTACCCTTGTGCAGGTGGAGTTCTAGCTCAGGAGAGAGAGAACAAACAAGCTGAGTGAGGAATTCGAGCATAAGGTGTTATGGAGAAAAACTGGGGGAGGGGTTGCACTGTTAGGTGGGGTCACTAGTTTCACTGAGAAAGACCTGAAGAAGGGATGGAGGAGTATGATGGGGACAGCAGCAGGCAGAGGGAACAGCATGTGCAAAGGCCCTGAGATGGGACTCCCCGGTGGGGAGCTCCAGGGAAAGCCTCTGTGGCTGAGCAGAGGGAGTAAAGGCAAGAGGGGTGGAGTTTGCGGGTGGGGGAGCTCGAGTCCTTGGGGAGCCTTTGCTTTTGTTTCTGGAGAGGGTGGATCCATGGAAAAGTTTGACAGAGGGTGAGCTGAGCTGATTCAGTTGGGAAAAGGCAGAGAAGAGGCTCTGGAGCCCTGGCTCCCCAGCAGGCCCTCAGGGTGGCTGCGTGCACTTGCTCTCTTCGATGGTCCCTGCAATGCATCTGTCTCCCCCACCGACTGGAGGTGCCTAAGGACAGAGGCTGTGTCTGCCCCCCCAGCACTCAGCAGGGGCTTGCCTGTGGAAGGCAATGGGAAACTTTTGCTGAGATGAAGGTGGGGAGAAACAGATGCAAATGAGAATCGGTGAGCAAAGGAATGAATTTGCCAGTGAGTGACTGAGGCCTGGCCAGGGCTCCCTCCTTCTCCTCTTCCCAGGCTTCTGGGTGCCCCACTCCCCACTTGTTAAACTGTTTCATTCTCCCCACCCAGAGCTCTGAGGCCCTGGCAGTCTCAAGCTGCCGCCCCCAGCCTCTACAGACCTTGGATGACAGCGCTGGGAGTCTCCACTCTAGCTGGGGTCAGGAAGTCCTTCCATCCACTCCAGCAGCTGGTCCCTGAGGCTAGGGAAGGCAGTGGAAAGGACTCCAAGGGGACCCCACCCTTGTCTAGAGGTGCTGGGCTGCTCCCCCACCCCCACCCCCCACCACTCCCTCCCCAGTGCCATTGCAGCCATTCTCAGGAACTGCTGAGCCTCAGTAATGACAGCTTCTCCCTCCCTGGAGGCCTCATCTTGGCCTGGGGACCAGGAGGACAATTAGCATTAGTGTCTCCATTTCACAGATAGGGAAGTAGAGGGCCCCCCTCCCCCACCCTGCTGGTCCCAAACCCCTATCAGCAACCTTCTCAGTCCACCTCCCCCTCCTCAGCCGCTGTTTCAGTCCCACGTGTAGCTGTGAATACAAAATCATGTTTTCAAAAGTTAGTTTGAAATGTAACATTTTCAATGTAAAATAGAAACAATACTGTCCTGTTCTATTTTGCCTCAGCCCAGGATCAGGCTATGCTGGGGGGCCGAGTGCTCCCAAGAGCACCCAGAGGAAAGGGCCCCTACCCCACTGCTGTGGAAACCTTCACTTCAGAATTCCTCAAGTTTAGCCCAACCTCCATGAAAGAGATGCAGGGACCTAGCAGCTGGCAGGGGCTGATTTACCAAGGGACCTGCTGGGGACTCCCTGTTGGGGTGAGGTAAACAAAAAGGCTTTGCTGCAGAGGAAGCAGTTGAACCAGGCCAGGAAGGAGGAGACAGGAGGCTTTTCAGCTCTGAACAGAGCCAAGGTGGTGCGAAGCATAGGCCTGGAAGCAGGAACCTGGCTGGATGAGCATGGGGCAGGGTCACAGGGCAGCAGCAGGTCACAGAGGTGCCCCAGGTGAGCTGGGGTCTCATCAGGAGCACTGTGGGGAGCTGAGGCAGGGTGGTCATCTGCGTCCTGGCCCCAGTGGACCTGAGTGTGGTCCTTCCTTCCCAGTGCAGCCTCTGCTCACAGCCAGGCCCCTTTCTACCCAGCAAGGAGAAAGGGTCTCAATGTTTAGGGGAATTTCCCCAAGGTGTCCCCTTCCTGGAAGGGCTGTTGAGGCCCCAGTATCTGCCTGTCCAGCAAAGGCTGAAAGTCTTGCACTGGTGGCTCACTGTGGGAGCAACTTGAGGGGGATGGGAGGACCACAAGAAGCATGGTGGGGCAGAAGGCAGCACAGGCAAGGGGCCCTCTCCTCAAAACCAGAAGAAAGGGACAGTCCCACCCTGCCAGTCAGCACCACACGCATGTGGGCACATGATCATGCATACATACACACATACATGCATATATGCACACATGCACACACATACATGTGCGTGTGCACGTATGCACATGAACAAATGCATGCACACACAAACACGCATGCATGCACACACATATGCACGCACTCACATACATGCATGCACATATGCATGGATGCACACATGCACACTCATGCATGCATGCATGTATACACAGACATACACATGCATGCATGCACACACATGCACACAGACACACTCGCACATGGATGCACACACATGCACACATGCATGCACGCATACGTGTATACACACACTGACACACACACGTGCATGCATGCATGCCCACACTTCAGCTTGGAAAATGTCTGTGGCTCTCCCTGCACACTCTCATTATAAAATAATTGAGTGCTTGTAACGCTGTTTCTCCTTGAAGATCCCAATTAAGACATCACTTCATGCTCTCCCTCCCCTGAAGGCCGTCTCTAATTCCCCTCCCCTGGCACCCAGGGCAGGCAGTACTAACAATAGTGTTCCAGCCACACGCCCTCTCTGCCACACCTTCCCCCACCCCACGCTGACCCCCCCCAGAGGTCAGACTCCCCTATCCCTTCCTGAGTGACCTGGAACAAGTGACTTCATCTAGATAATGGGGAGAAGAATGGCATCTGTCTCATCAGGTCCTCATGAGGAACAAAGAAACACGGGTTAGGCAGGGTCAGGCCCTCCACGGCCTGGTACGAGTTCCAGGTGGGACAGCTCGCTTTAGGGTGTGGCTCAGCCCAGATTGTGAGGCCCCCACCGAGCTTCCCGCCAGCCTGGAATGCCAGGGCTATTCTAATGCAGAGAGTCTAATATTGAGTTTCCACAAAGATTCTGACTCCTGGCTGTTCAGATCCCAGCAGATGCAAGTCCCCTCTTTGCTCCCCACACCTGGCCGGAGCCCCCATGGTTGCCAAGGACACAGGCAGTGCCCCCACACCCCACAGGCCTTCCTGCTGCCTCTGAGCGCCTCATGCACAGCCAAGGGACTTCTGGGAGACTGGAGTCAGACCTGAGCCCGCAGGTTTAGCATAGCAGGGAGGATCTATGACCTCCCTCTGCCACCTCCCACCTCCTTCCCTCTCCCTTAGCCTCAAGGGCTTGCTAGCTTCCCCCGCACCTCGGGACCCTTGAACCTGGCGTCCACTGCCCGTGACCTTCAGCCTTTGTCCTCCACTTGGCAGGCTCCTTCTCACCACCCGGCCTCCTGGAAGAGGCCTCCCCAAACCCTCAGACAACAGCAGCCACCCCACACCTGTCTCCTGATGCCTGCTTCATCTCCTGCACAGCCCTTTCCTTTTAGAAATCATCCCACTGATTGCGTTCTGTGTACACTGTCGCCTCCTCTACTGGAGTCTCTCTCTCTGCTGTGTTCCAGTGCCTGGCATGCAGTCAGCACTCACTAAATATCCGTTAGTGAATGAATGAATTCTGTAACCAGGAGAGCCTAAGGTCAGGGCTCTCCCACACCAGGTCAGATCCTTTGTCAGCACAACAAACTTTTGTTGATTGACTGACTGATGGGGCACAGCCCCTCCGTAAGGGTAGTTCACATACACTAGGGGAGACAGAAATCAGCAATGCAACCCCTTCTTGGCAAAGATGACAGAGGTGCCTGGCTCACTGGCCCTGCAGCCAACACAGCCTCCACTGGCCATCACTACCTGCCTCAGAGATGGGTGAAGCCCTTTCAGTGGGTCCAGCTGCCACTTACACCTGGATTTCCTTTGTCCTCCCCAGCTCTGCAAGGGTCAGCTGCAGCCCTGCCCATGCTCACCGGAACTTGACACCTTGACCTTGGATGGGGCCTCTGAGGCCTGTGGTGGGGGGGCCGTTGGTGAAGGGGCAGAAGGTCTGCCAAGAAGGGCAGGTCCTGAATGGAGCCAGAGTGGGAGCTGGGAGGGAGGGGCAGGGCTAATGGACTGCTAATGGCCCTGCAGCTGGGTTGTGGTGACCCCTGGCTCCCTAGGGGCTGGGAACAGTGCTAATGGGGCTGCCCCTCCCGCAGCAGACCCTTCCTTACTGTTCCAGGTCAGCCAGGCTGTTAAGGGGTAAGTGGCAGAAGAGAGGGAAGAGTGATCAGCCCCCTCCATGATCCCCACCACCTTGGCCCTCACGGCAGCTCAGGGAGCCCAGAAAGCAGCCTAGATTGTGGGGAGGACATAGGCACTCCATCCCCTCATTACTGCTGGGGAGCTGAGGATGGTGCATTAATCAGGTCCCATTCACCTTTTCCTCTCTTGTTCCCATGTTCATGCTTCACCTCTCCTCTCTGGATTCAAGTCCCCAGGCACAGGCCCCAGCTGACAGAGAAGGCCAGGGAGGGCACAGTAGGCACAGTGCCCAGGCCCCACGCGACGTCCAGGTCCACAGTGGAAGCAGTGAGAGGAGACAAGATAGATTCAAGGCTTTGAAAGCCAGCTGAGTCTGAAGTTTGGGTTTGGATCTGTGAGCAACGGGAAATGAAGAGAGGGCTTGTGATGGGAAGGTTGGGATCAGAAGCTAGAAAAATCTCCAGAGAGAAGAGATGATTGCAGAGGCTGATGTAGCAAATAATGAAGAATGAAAACAGAGGGAATGTGAGTAGATGGATGAATGGGCAGGTGGGTGAGTATATGCGCAGGCAGACAGACAACCGAATGGGGCGAGCAGAGGTGCTAAGAGGGATGTATGTATGTATGTATGGATGTACGGATGGATGGATGGATGTACAGATGGATGGATGGATGGATGTACAGACGGATGGATGGATAGATGTGCAGATGGATGGATGGATATACGGATGGATGGATGGATGTACAGATGGATGGATGGATAGATGTGCAGATGGATGGATGGATGGATGGATGGATAAATGGATGAAAGGATGGCTGGGTGGATTGGTGAGAGGGTGCATGGATGCATGGATGGGTGGATGCATGTTGGGTGGATGAATGAATGGAATGCACAGATCGATGAATGGATCAGTGAATGGGTGGGTGGGTAGGATGAATGGATGAATGAGTGAGTGGACAGATAGACGAATGGGTAAGTGGATGGGTGGGTGGGTAGATGGATGAATCGATGGATGAATAAATGAGTGGGTGAATGAATGGGTGGGAGAATTGGTGAAAGGGTTGGTGGATTTTGAATGGGTAGATGTATGGGTGGGTGGATGGATAGACGAATGGATGCATGCATGAGTGGGTAAAGATGGGTGGATGGATGGATGGGTGGGTGGGTGGGTGGGTGGGTGGATGGATGAGTTAAGTGAGTGGGTCAGTGAATAAATGGAGGGTGGCTGAATAGAGGGATGGATGGAGGGATAGATGGATGGACAGGGAATGAATGGGTGAATGGATGATTAACGAATTATATTTCTCTCTATTCCAATGAAGTCATAAAACATATGTGTTAGTATTTTTTTATGGCAAAAGGGAGACATTTAGGCCAAAGAGCCCTGGGTGCTTGAAAGTCATAGTGTGGCCCTGGGGAAGGCCAAGCAGCCCTCCCATGATGACCTGCCTTGTCCTCCTCCCTCCCTCCAGCCTGCCTTGGCCTCCAGGAGGTCTCAGTTTCCCCACCTCCAGGCTTTTTCCCAGGCTGTCTCTTCTGCCTTGAATACTCTTGCCAAAACTCTTCTCCAGGAAGCCCTCTGGAGCTGGCTTAGGGCCTGGTCTGGGCTCCCGCAGAGGCTTGGTCTTTCGTTTGAAACAGCCTCCACCCAGACTGTGAGTTCAGGGGGTGGGGGGTGGGGTATGGGTGGTGGGAAACAGGGTGGTGGTGGGGGGCATCATCTCGCCACACAGGCAGGAGCCCTGGGAAGAGGAAAGGACAGCCTCAGGTACCTCTGTTGCCCAGATCCCCACCAGGGACCATATGTCAGGTCCCTCATTATCGTCTCTCACCATGCAGTTTTCCAGATCAGGACCAGCCACGGGTCAGTAAATGGCTAGACCTTTATTCAGCAAGAATGGCCTGAGGCTCTGAAAGGGCAGGAGGGGTGAAGAGGAAAGGGTCCTGGAAAGAGAGAGCCCAGGACTCAGCAGCAGCAACAGGAATAAAAAGGCTGTTACCATAAGGGCTCTGTCCCTTCTCTGCTGTGTGACTGTGGAGCACATCCTTAACCTCTCTGAGGCTCAGTTTTTTCATCTGAAAAATAAAGTCACGTTATCACACAACCAGAGGTCCAGTGGTGAAGGACATGCAGGTGCTCAGGGGAACATCCATGACTGTGGTCGTCGATCATGCCTCCCAAGCTGGCTTCTTGGCTCCCCTCAAATCCCACCAGCAAGGTGGGATGGATGTATGGATGGATGGACATCCTCACTGTGGCCTCAGGCAGGCATCGGGCCTGGAGGTGGGACCTGTCTGTGGTGGGTGCAAGCACTGGTGTTACTGGTGGGGGTTGAGGGTGGTAGGAATTGACAGCTGGCCAGCTTGGGAAGGGGAAGAGCTGGGAAACCAGGCCAGATGCTGCGACATTAACCCAAGGGCAACAGGACACGGTCATAACTTCATCAAATGCCCAGGAGGGGCCCTGGGCTAGGCTTGGGGGTGGGGATCCACTGTGAGAAGAGGAGCCATAGGCTCACTGGAGGAGTTGGAGGTGGAGCAGGAAAGATGGGAGCCAACTTCCATTCATTCATTCCTTTGCTGAATACCTGCTCTGGGCCAGTCCCTGATCTGGGTGCTGGAGACATAACAGGGGACAAAAGAGACAAAAGCCCCTGTTCTTGTGCAGGAAATGGACAACTAAAATGGAAATGGGTCAACTTCAGAGGAGGCAGTTTCAGGCAGAGGTCGGGGTATGAAGGTCAGGGTAGCAGGGAGGAGAATGAGGCGCCAGTGGCTATTCAGCCAGGGAGGTCAGTGAGGGCCTCTCCAAAGATGGATGTTTGACAGGAGACGTGAAAACTGGTGCAGAGATGGAAGACGAGCGTTCCATTCTGAGTGCGGGGGGTCAGCAAGCACAAGGCTTGGAAGCAGGACAGAGTATGGCGGCTCACACAGAGCCCAGAGAAGCAGAATGCTGGCTCCGAGTAGGGGAGAGTTTAAGCTGGATCGTGGGCCCTGAGGGTCACAGCGCAAGGCTTAAACTTTACTTTTTGTTTTGTGGGGAGCAGCTGGAAGGTTTTAAACAGGGGCAAGACGGTCTTTCTGGTGGGTTTATTTCTTTTAATTGAGATGTTATTTATATAACATAAAATTAACCATTTCAAAGTGAACAGGTCAGGTGCAGTGACTCATGCCTATAATCTCAGCAATTTAGGAGGCCAAGGAGGAGGATTGCTTGAAGCCAGGAGTTCGGGACCAGCCTAAGCAACGTAATGATATTCTGTCTCTATTTTTAAAATGAATCATTTAGTGGAATTTATGATACTCACAAGGTTGTGCAACCACCACCTCAATCTAGTTCCAACACATTTTCATCATCCCAAGAAAACTCCTCTTGGGATGTCTTCATCTCCTCTCCCTTCTGCTTTCTGTCTCTGTGGATTTCTCTACAAACACACTGGCACTTTTGCCCTTTGTCATCCCTACTAAAATGCTGCTTTCCTGGGACAGGGATGTTTCTGGAACCTGCTCACCCACAGTGCCCAGCACAGTGCCTGGCACACGGTGGGCACTCAGTGACCTGGTGGAAAGAATGAATTTGGGGATTGTTGTCCACTGGCATTTCTTGTGAATGAAATCCTGCACGCACACTCTTGCACCTGGCTGCTTTCACTCAACCTATGCTGTGAGGCTCATCCATGTTGCCTGACCGGCACGTCATTGTGACGGTTACATGATGCTCTGCTGTGTGGACAGACCATGTTTCACTTTGTATCCTCAGGTGATGGACGTCAGGATGCCTCCACCTCTGGCGACAGTGAGCAGCCTTGTGTGAACATGGCCGTGGTGGTGCTGTGTGGACGCCTGTCTTCATTTCTCCCGGGTGTACACACCTGAGCATGTGATCGCTGGACCACGTGGTGACACAAATGTGCCATCTCATATGGAAAATAGGATGGTAGGGAAACGAAGTTGGATGTGGGGCTGAGGTGACCGCCCAGGCTGGGCATGCTCTTCCCACACCAGCTTTAGGACATGCTCCTCTCACAGAGGGGCGACTTGGAGCCCGAGTTTGATGCCAGGAAGGGCTTGCTGGGGAGCCCCAGAGTTTGGAGTGGGGTAGGTGCTCAGCCACCCAAGGAGCCAGAGAAGCCCCACTTTGAGAAGCCTGTAGGCCCCAGAAGCAGATGGCTACATGGGCTCCTGCCACTCTGAAGGTTTATCTCATCTCCCTGCAGAGGCCAAATGAGGAGAGGGAAACTGGGCGGCAGAGCTGGTGGACTCGTCTTTGGCGAGGATGAGCCAGGCCCAGCAACTCAGCAGCCCAGATGTCACAAGCACAGTCACAATAAATCAGCTCTTGCTCACCCCACTCCCTTGCCTCTCCCCTCCCTGCCAGGGCCGTGCTGTGAGCCTCAGGTGAAATTCCTCCCCCTCTTCGAGGACCCCCAGGCTTCTGGGCTTCAAGGTATCTCACCCTGCCGGAAATCCAGGAGGATTGCCACCATTTTCCAGAGGCTGCTCTGTGGGCACGAAGATCTGGGGCCTGTCCTCTGACACTTTAAGGGCTTCCACATGCCCTTCTGTGAAATGGGAACAAGAATCCTCACCCCACCACCTGCCTAGGGGCTGCACAGGGGGAAATGAAAGCCCAGTTCCCTGAAACTGCAAGAGCCTGTCACAGCGTTGCACCTTGCTGAGCCTCAGTTTACTCAAATACTCAGCAGGATTGGACCCGTGGCTTCTCTGCCCCTCTGAGGGGTCACCCTGAGGCAGGAGGAGTGCACCCCACCCAGGCGGGGAGAAGGCCTGTATCACAAGGGAGGCGAGGCCCAACCCAAGCCCAAAATAGCGCAGGATGGCAGGATGATGGAGGCAGTGCCAGGCGGCAGTGGGGTGGGTAATTGATTGCCTTGTGCCAGCCATGAATAAAACATTGGCCTCTGCTCCATCTGGGTTCATTATTTGCTGGGGGGACAGGCCTTGTTTATTAGGGTTGCCTCGGCTTGCTTCCTCCACCTCCAGACAAAGAAGACCCTGCCCTTGCCCCTCCCTTCTCCCTCTCCTGCTTGGCTCCCCAGTGCCCAGAGGACAAACTGAGGCTCTGGGCAAGATGACCTGTCCGTGTCCTGTCCCATCCAGTCAGCAACCCTGACTTTCATAACTTCCTGCCTTTGCCTGTGCTATTCCAGGGCCTGGAACCCTCTCTCTCTTTGTTCCCTGAGGAAATCCTGCACTCACCCCACAGCCCAGTGAAGAAGCTCTTTCAGGAGGCTTTGCCTGTCCCCAACACCACCCTGGGGGACACAGAACCCCACCCACGCTGAGCGTGGTTAGTGCTGTCCCACCCCTGCAACAGCTGACCGCTGTCCTGGGGGCCCTGCTCTCCACTCCCCATAACCACACTGCTCACTCTCAAAAGTGCAAACCCCATTCAATCTACCTGGAGGTGCCCTTTTTCACACATCAGAATGGCATGGGCAGTAACCCCAGACCCACTGATGACTTTGGCTCCCAGATAGCCAGGTCCCTGAGCAAGGGTGCTGACTACAGCCTGTCTGCACAACTGGGATGCCACCATGGTGCATAACGTGGGGGCATTCACGCTGTCAAAGGGGACAGAGCCAGGAAAACGGAGGCAGCAGCTCCACTGTCCCCACAAGACACTTCACCAATGCATCAGGTTTGCAAAACCCTGGGTGCAGAGCAGTGCCCACACAGGCTAGCTTTTCTGTCCAGAATAACCACAAAAAAGGACCCAGCGACAGAGGCTCGCACATGCAATCCCAGCACTACAAGAGGCCAAGGGAGGATGATCGATTGAGCCCAGGAGTTCTAGACCAGCATGGGTAATAGAGGAAGATCCCATCTCTACAAAAAAATTTTTTTTAACTAGCTGTGAGTGGTGGCTCATGCCTGTAGTCCTACCAACTTAGGAGGCTGAGTCGGGAGGATCCCTTGAGCCCAGGAGTTTGAGGCTGAGCTGAGATGGCACCACGGCACTCCAACCTGGGCAACAAAGTGAGACTCTGTCTCAAGAAAACCAAAACTGAAAAACAGCCAAACAAAAAAGAACCGCAAAAGAGATATCATAGCAATGCTGTGTGTACAGGAGCCTCCAGAGGACACACAGCCATCGAGCACTGACCTCTGGAGAGAACTGAGAGGCTGGGGGCGTGGCGGGGAGGGACGTCCACTCCATGCCTGGATGGCCATGAGCATGGGGCCATGCATAGTGCCCATGGAAATGAAAATAAAACCTGCCAGCCTGCTGGCCGGGGACTTGCAGTAAAGCACAGACACCATGGACGTGATTGTTGCTCGTGGAGGTTGAAGCCTCTGGATGCCTCGGTGGTGCTGTTCTGGTAGCTGAGTGGAGATGCCGGCAGCATCCGCATGCAGCACGTGCCTGGGGGCCTGTAGCCTGGACAGCCATCCACCTGGAGGCACTGATGGCACGGAAAAGACGTCCAGGAAGGCTCTGTCCCCTTCAACAGCGTGGATGTCCCCACGCGTTATGCCCCTGCCCCATGATGGCATCCCGGTTGTGCAGATGGGCTGCAGTCAGTACCCTTGCTCAGGGACCTGGCTATTTGTGAGCCGGAAGGTAGCCATTGGGGGAAGTGGAGGAGAACCCTGAGGCGTGTTTCACCATGTGACAGATGTCCCTGAATCTGCCAGGATGCTGGTGGAGGCTCTGGCCTCTTCTTGCTGCCTCTGTGTTTCTGAAAATGCATGGCTGATGGAGTGAAGGGACTCACCCTCAGGACTACTGCCCCATTAGACTGGGCACCCAGCATTACCCCGTTCCAGCCCTGGGCTGCATGTGTGTGTGTCTGGGCCTATCTCTGTTAGCACATCTGCATGTGTTCTGTATCTATGCAGGTATAGACATGTATGTCTCTATCATCTGTATTTGTGTGTCCATGTATATGTGTGTGTGTCTGTGCTGATGTGCCTGTGTGTGCATGTGTCTGATTGTGTCCCTGTGTCTGTATGTCATTATGTGTCATGTATGCACACGTGTCCGTGTCTGTGTACCCATGTGTGACTGTATGTGTCCCTGTGTGTCTATGCTGTGCATGCCCCCAGTGTCTGTGTGCATGTGTATGTATCTGTGTGTGGCTGTGTCTGTGCCCCTTTGCACCCTGTGTAGCTGGGTCTGTGTCCAGCTGTATAAGAGGCCCCAGCAGGGAAGACTGGGCTCTCCCTCAGGCCCTGATGAAAGTCAAGTCCATAAGCAAACCTGAGCTCCAAACCCATGGTCCTAGGAACAGACTGGACTCGGGAGTAAGTCAGGCTGGAGTGACTGTGAGGTCCCTGAGCCTGTGGGAACAAGAATGAAGAGGAGTCCTGGGTTTGGGGTCCAGGCCCCCGCTAGCCAGTACTGAGAGGGCAAGAGAGTGATCACGGCAGCCCTGTTGACTGGGCTGATCCCCTGGCCCAGAGACTGCAGGCGGGGGGTCTTCCTCTTGGCCTCCAGGGCCACTACGTGATGCTCAGGGCTAGGGGTAGGGACAGACCCTTCATGACACTCTGGAGCTGCCTGACTGGCCCTGGCTGTGCCTGCTACAGAAGTGATATCTAGTGACAGCATGAGATGTGAATTCACTGAGGCCTCCTCGAAGCTGAGTCTGTTACCGGGGAAGAAGCCCATCAGTCTTCCTCCTCAGGAAGCTCACGATTCCGGCAAGGAAAGAGGCCCACAGCCAGACCACTGCGACCTGCGCAGTCAGGACATGGCCAGGAAGCGGAAGCCCTCAGGTCTCTCCAACAGACAGAACTGCATCTAGGGAACTGGTCACGCCGTGATAAAGGCTCTGAGACCTAAACGGGATGGGGAGGAATCCCAGACTGGAGTCAGCACGAAGCCGCCATCCCAGTCTGGAGGCAGGGAGGAAAGCAGTGGGGTTGGGGTTGCCAGTCCCAGGGTCTGTCATCATGCAAAGGGAGAGCTGGAGCCTCTCCAGGGGTGTCTGGAGCCAACGGGGGGATGTGGCTGTGCCAAGGAGGCCATCCAAGGAGATACATCTGAGGGGTCAGAACAGGGGGCCCACCTGGCAGGCTCATATGGGGGAGCACAGCTAGGCCTGCAGCAGCCGGTCCCAGGGGCCTGCCCAAGCCGCGGCCCACCGCACATCCTAGCATGGGCCTGGTCTACATCAGGTGCTCAAAAGCAGATGTCACATAGTCTGGATGCAGGGCGGGAGATCAGCCAGGTGGGAAGAAGGAAGGGATGGACACTGGGTGCATCCAAGCTGAGACCTCAGGGGCCCTGAATGCCAGCTTGGGTTTGGCTGAAACCTGAGGGCTGGCATGTCCTGAAACATTCTCTGTCCATCAAGGCCCTGACTGCTCTTGTTTCTGTCCTGAGCTAGGCAGCCCAGTGTTCATTTCTCTCATTCTCCAGACAAGAAAACAGGCAAAGAGGTGTGGAGGACCTTGACCAAGTGAAAAAGTGACCTGCCCGAGACTTTAGTGAGGGGCAGCCCAGCCCAGCAAGGCCCATCCACCCCCGACTTTCCGGAGGTGGAGAGATTGCTGCAAACTGCCAGCGATGGGTGATAACCAGGAGCACCTTGTCAAGACCGTTCGGTGACCTTTCAGTCCTGCCTTGTTGGGTGGCAACCTGGCTTCAATCACCAATGTTTTTCTCCAGGCTGAAGATAAAGAAGCAAAAACCTGGCCCAGTGCAGTGGCTCACGCCTGTAATCCCAGCACTTTGGGAGGCTGAAGCAGGCAGATCATGAGGTCAGGAGATTGAGACCATCCCAGTCAACATGTTGAAACCCCGTCTCTACTAAAAATACAAAAATCAGCCAGGCGTGGTGGCGCACACCTGTAGTCCCAGCTACTCAGAAGGCTGAGGCGGGAGAATGGCTTGAACCTGGGAGGCAGAGGTTGCAGTGAGCTGAGATCACACCATTGCACTCCAACCTGGGCAACGAGAATGAAATTCGGTCTCAAAAAAAAGCAGAAACCTGCGATGACACAGGTGCCATCTGTGCACTGTCCACATCCTCCTGCCAGGGCCATGCGCCCAGGTCCTCGCAGGACTCAAGTGAGAGGGTGAAGGAGGAGAGGCAAGTGGGGAGGAATTGCAGGCCGAAGGGGTGGATGCTCCTGACTCTAGGTCTCAATTCCTTAAGAAAGGCTGGAAATTGGGACATTTTATGGAAACAAATTTCAGATTTGAAAATGCTGGCCCCTAGTTGGCAGGTTTAAAGTAGGTAGAACGAATCCATGGAAGCCAGGCTGAGTGTCTGCAGTAGGGGCCAGACATATGAGCTCTGCCGGCTCTGAAGCAACTTTCTCGAGTGCTAAGCACACGCCAACCACAGGGCCTTTGCACTGCTGCTTCCCGCCCGGAAAGCTCTTCCTGCTGGTGTCTCGTGGGTCACTCCCACACTGTCTTCAGGCATCTGCTCAAATGCCGTCTCCTCCAAGAGGCCTTCCCTGACCTTTTCCTTCCCATTTAATGGGTTGATTTTTCTTCCCAGTGCTCACTTCCACCTGACATCTCAGTGTAATCCAGCTCCCAATGAGACCATCAGCTCCGTCGTGAGGGCAGGGTCCCGGTTTAGGCCTCCCTGGATGCACGGGGCCTGCCCAGCTCAGAGCACTCAGTCAACATTTAATGAATCTGTGGTTTAGCACTTCAGGACCCCTGGGGCTTGGCCACAGGGACACGGCGCCCAGGACCACACGTGTCACAGACATGATGTCTGAAAGAGGGGCCAGCTAAGCGGGTTGCCACCCCTTCCCACCCCACAGACTTGCTGAGAACTTTGGGAAGGCCAGACCCTACTGGAGGCCTCAATTTCCCCACCTGTGCAATGAAGGGGTGATACCTGCCACAGTCTTGGGGGCACATGTGGGGTCCCAAGGCAGCCATCATTGCCAGCTGCCTCAGCCAAGCAGAGGGACAGATGGCTTGATCAGCTCCATATTGATCACATGGTCACACCTGCTCTGGAGGGGGCAGGAGGGGTGGGAAGTGGAGTGGAGCCAGGGCCCCTGGAGGAATGAAGAGAAAATGCCACCCCCCATCAATGCCTGGGGCTGGTGGGGGGAGGGGGCGTGATAATCCATCTGAGGGTTTCTTTCCTTGTCACCTAGGGGTTCAGAGAGGCTCAGGTGAGCTTCAGGGGAGCCAGGCAGGGGCAAGTTCTGAACACGGCAAAGAGCCCTCCCTAGCGCACCCTGAGGAGGCCATCCCAGAGCTTCTGTGCCTTTAAGTCTTGGAGCAGCTGAGGCTGGGGGGGCTGAGGCAGAGGTGGGGGGTGGGGGAAGGTCCCTGCCCACCCAAGCCACGTTTCTTAGATGCCACTCACCAAGGCTGGAAGTGTATGCCAGGCTGGCATTCTGCTGCAGAGCCCACTTGAGACTTGTTTTCACACAAAAGCCCCCACGTCCTGCCCTGGATCTGCCAGGAAAGCCAGTGCCCAGGAGACAAGATGCTGAGAATGTGGCCAGCTCTCTCCGGGAGGGGTAGCCCTGTGTGGGACATGCAGCCACAGCACAAAGACCTAGGACCTAGGGGTCTTGGGAAGGGAGCGGGGTTGAGGCTAAATCCCAGTTCCACTCCAACTTACGGGGCAAAACTCTTTTCCGCTGAGGACCTCGATTTCCCCATCTGGAACCTGTCCCTCAGAGTCCTGGAGCCCTGGGTTTTAGGGAGGGAGGGGCAGAAAACAACCTTGGAGTGGACTGATAGGCAGGTCGGGAGCCCAGAGGGAAGACACAGACAGGACGAGACCATGAGGACTGTTGTCAAGGCCTTGGCCAACAGGAAGACAAGCCCTTAAACACAGGGACTGCAACTCAGCCATTACGCTGCTGGGTCCCTGCCCCACAGCATCGGAACGGGTGCTCAGACAAAGCTTGTACATGAATGTGGATAACAACTCTGTTCACAGCAGCCAAGAGGTGGAGACAGCCCTGAGCCCGTCCACAGATGAATGAACACGCAAGTGTGTCCACACAATGAACCCGCTCATCCACGACCTGAAGAGTGTGGCGTTCCAGCCCTGGTACAGCATACAAAGACCTGGAGGACACAGAAGGACAGATGCTTAGGGTTCCATTCACATGAAATGCCCAGAACTGGCAAACCCATACAGACCGAAAGCAGATCAGAGGCTCCCGCGGGCTCAGGGGAGGGTGCGTGGGGAGCAACCGCTCTGCATTTTCATGGGATCTTCTTCTGGAGCAATGGGAATGTTCTGGAACTAGAGTGGCGATGATTGCACATCATGAGTGGAATGCCACTTAATCTGTATGCTTTAAGGAGGGCAATTTTACCTTACATAAATTTTACCTCAGTAAAAAGTGGGGAACCCTCCACCAGGGACACAGCAGCCCATGCAGAGACATGGCAGAGAGTCAGGGCTCTGGATCTGGCCCTGCCGGGGTCGGTGGGGAGGTGGACACCCAAGCTGCTGGGGCTGCTGTGAGGGAGGAGCACAGAGCACGGAGCCCAGGGCAAGGGAAACATTTGCTGCATTTGTCACCCTCCCCAGACCATGCTTCTGCAGGGTGGCCCAGGTGGCTCAGGCTGGCTGTCCTGTCTGGGGAGGCGCTGGGCCGACCCAGGCCACACTTGGAGCCACAGCCTTCACAGTGGCCAGGAGCCGAGCCAGAGTGGGGAGTCAGGTAGGTGGGATTGGCCCTCCACCCATGGCTAGCTCATGTCTCCTCCCTGGGCCTCACCCACCTCTGAGAATGGGATAGAGACCAGTCCTCTGGGAAGCTTCTAGTGCCAGAATCTTTCTGTATCTGGAGTCCCCAGGGAAGAGGATCCATCAATCAATCTGTTGATCTACCCACAGGACCAATGGAGGCAGGATGCCATATTGGGTAAGCAGTGGCAAGCAAGCTGACAGATGGGTTCAAATCCCAGCTCCTCCACCTCCCAGCCCTCCACCCTCAGGCCCCAGCTACCCTAGCCAGGCTTTCTGGGCCTCAGTTTACCCACCTGTAAAAATCAGGTAATAATCACCACTACCCCTTAGGGTATTGTGAAGAGGGAACGAGTCTGTGGGAACGGTGCCTGGCTTGTGGCGTGGGCTCTGGAGGTGGGGACCGATGTCCTGTGTAATTCTCATTGTTGAGAAGGAGAACAAACTGCTGTCCAGCTAAGGGGAGAAAGGAGCCCTGCCCAGAACCAGCCAGAATGAGGAGAGACTGCATGGGCTCATGCCACCAGCTCTGCCCCTCCTAAGAACCTGTGCTGAGCTGTCCCCAGAGTGGACACTAGAGGAGAGGCCAGGAGAGGGAGCTCAGGAGAGGACCGAGGAAGTGCCCCCCACTCACTTGCACACTCACAAACTCACACACAGAGTCACACACACTCATAGTTACACACTTAGTCATACTCACAGAGACAGAATCACACACAGTCACATACACAGTCATACACACAGTTATACACTCACACCCTCACACACACACACTCAGAGTCACACACTCACACAGAGAATCACACAGTCACATACAGAGTCACACACACTCACACTCACACACCCTCACAGTTACACACACTCAGAGTTACACACACTGAGTCACACACAGTTACACACTCACACACTCAGTCACACACTTATAGAGAATCAGTCACATACAGTCACACACACTCACAGTTACACACACTGAGTTACATACACACACTCAGTCACACCCTCACACAGATAATCACACAGTCACATAGAGTCACAGTTACTCACACTCACACCCTCAAATGGAGTCACACACACTCAGTTATACACATGTACTCACACCCTCACAGTCACACAGTTACACACACAGTCACACACTCACACAGAGACACAGAATCACAGTCACATAGTCACACACACTCATAGTTACACACTCACACAGTCACACACTCACAGACACAGAATCACACACAGAGTCACATATAGTCATACACACAGTTACACACTCACACAGTCACACACTCATTTGCACCCACAGAGGAAGATCGCTGAGTGGGCGGGGTGCGCTGGCCACTGCGGGGGCAGCCTCAGCCCCGGCAGCCACACTTGATGAATTTTGCATCACCTTGGCCATGAATAGCTTCCTCTGCAGCGAAACAGACAATTCAAAGGGAGGAAAAAGGCCCAAGTGGGGATAAGGAGGGTGAGATGCACCCCAAATCCCTAACTCAGCTCAGCAGGACAGCAGGGCGAGGCAAGGACGCAGAGGGTGGGCAGGGCTTCTCACTTCCACAGGGATGCATGTGTTTCCAGAGGCGGCGGGTGAGGCTGCGTGGGGGTCTCCCACAGGGCCCTGGCAACCCTGTTGTGCTTCCAAGATGAGGCCAGAAGGACGCAGCGGGGAAAAGAGGGTGTCCAGGAGCCTGGGCAGCACATGGGCCACCTGCTCACGTGCTTCAAGGCCATTTCTTAGATGAGCATACTGAGGCCTGGGAAGATCACTGTCCCATCAGGGACTGTGCACTGCATCCTGGGCCAGGGGAGGATGCTGATGGGCCAGGGTAGGGAGGCCGCAGGGAGCCAGGCCCAGCAGGCATGGGTAAGGGGGGGGGGGCTCAGCATGCATGGCCAGACTGAAGGTGTCATGGGGAGCTCTGCAGCCTCTGGCTAGGGAACCTGGCTTCCAACCCCAGCTCTATCCCTTCCTCCCTGGGCAGCCCTGGGCAAGACACGTCACCTGTCTGTGCCTGTTTCCCCAGTAACTAACTCATAATAATGCAAGCACCCGGCTTACCAGGTGGTGGACAAGGTGCAGCCTCAGGGTCCCTGATGCTCACCAGCTGTGGAAATGTGCCTCCCAGCTCAGTTTTCCAATCTGCAGAATGGGCTGCTGCTGCTGTTTCCTGCCCCAACGATAAGGCGTAAAGCATTGAGAATGAGCCCTGCACAGTGTGAGGGCCACGTGAGCTTTGTCAGCGCTGCCAGCTTCTTGTCCAGTGAAGCCCATAAACAGAGAGTCCCTGCTAGGCAACCCCCACCTGCCACCAAGGGAGCACCCCTAAAGATTCGAGCTATATGCCTCGTCCTGCCAGGCCGCCAGCCCTAGCTGAGGCCCACGCAATGGGCAACCAGACCAGGGAGCCGAGTGAGGGATTCCAAGTGGGTGTGTGGATGGATGCCAGGCAGTCAGTCATGTTAGCCTGGCTGCCCTCTCTGGCCAGGCTGGGGTGAGTGGGTCTCTCCTCAAGGCCATCTTGTGTAAACTGTGGGGATGTCCCAGCTGCCCACTAGCTCTCCAGAGACCCAGTGCTGGCACCACAGCCCCGAGGCCCCAGCGTCGTGGTGCCAGCGGCTGCACTGGGCACCTGCCGCATGTGGGCTGTCTCCTAAGTGCTTTGTATGCATTTGCTCCATTAATCTCCAAAGCCGTCCCCTGGGGCAGGTGCTGTTAGCATCTCCACTTTACAGAGAGAGAAACAGAGGCCCAGGGAGCTAAGGGAATATGCATGGGACACAGGACCCCACCCACATCCCTCCGGCCTCCATGGCACCCGGCATTTCTGATCCCGGCTCTTCTATTCCCGTGCTGGGACATCAGGGTGGGTCCTTTCCTCTCCCTGGCCTTGGTTTCCCTAGCAGTGAAGGGTCCTGGTGCACAAATCTAATCCCTGGCCCCTCTACCTGCTGGCCTAGAAGGTGAGTCCTTCACCCTCTCTGTGCTTCTGTTTCCTCCCCTGTAAAACGGGAATGGGAACAGCCCTTGCCTCCCAGGAGTGAGCTCCTAGGGCAGTGCGTGAGCTTAATAAGTGTTCAGGAAGTGGCAGCCACGCTGTTATTATTGCTGCTGCTACTGCTGTGAAGTGAGTACTCCCTGAGACCCCTGACCAGAGGATGGGAGTGTCCAAACATCCAGGGACCCAGAGAGGCCCAGGAGGTGGCCTGTGCCCAGGGCCTGAGGCAGCTGCAGGAACTCACAGCCTCTTGAAGTGGGCAGAGCTGCGACCCTCCCTCTGTTCTTCCCCACAGCCTCCCACCTGCCAGGCCTACCTCCACGGCATCTCTGCTCTTCCCTCTGGCCATGTCAGAAGGGACCACAAGGAAGCAAAGATTCAGAGAGTAAACTTTCCCACAGGGACCATCCCAGAGGTGCCCACACTGGCATCTTGCAGCACTGCTCTCCCGCAGGGCCTGGAGTCCAGAGGATTCCCAGCACAGCAGCTAAGAGCCAGGACTCTTCAGAGTCCCAACTGCTATGACCCATTCCTGGCTTTGTCACCTACCTGCTGTGTGACCTTGGGCAGGTTGCTTTGCCTCTCTGTGTCCCAATTTCCCCATCTCCAAGATGGTAGGTGATAGCAGCCCTAGAGGAGGTAGTTGTGAAGATTCAGGGCCATGACACAGACAAAGCAGTTAGCCTGACCCACTGGGCTTGATGTCCCAGCTCCTGAGGCTGCCAGCTGGTGAAGACAGCAGGACTGCTGGCGTCGGACATTCCCTGGGCCACAGCTTTACTGACTGTGTGAACTCAGGCAATCCACTTCACCTTTCTGTGCCTCAGTTTCCTCATCTGCAAAACAGGCCTAATAACACCTATCTTGGGACATGATGAGGATTCAAAGAGGAGATTAGCCCAGGAGAGCGCCTGGTGAACAGTGCTGTTCCTGCAATGGCTGCTGCTGCCATTGTCACCCCCACCATCCAGGAGACACCCACAGCATCTGTGGCTTTCTCTGAGGCAGGCCTGGAAGACATTGGAGACTTCCTCTCTAGGTAACAAGGAGCAGCTGAAGGATGCGTCTCCTTTTTTGTCTTCCCAGCAACACTGACATGCGACAAACACATCAAAAGGGAAAGGAAGGTCGTGAGCCCTGGGCAGCCAAGCCAGGGCAGAGCAGGCACTGGGGAACAAGTGGTTCCTGCAAAGTAGGTCTTGGCTCCAGGTCCCAGAATGTGCCCCCTGGAGACCCTCCTGCTGCCTGTGTTTCTTCAGCCTTCGGGCAAGCCTCGGCCACCTGCCTCCCCAAGCTCACCTGCACACGCACCTCTGTGCTGCAGCCTGAGCCTCGCTGGCCCACCTGGGAGTGTCTCACTTCCTGAATCCATCAGGGTCAAAGCCAGCTGGCTCTAGACAGGTGCCAAAGGCCGGGCATACTTGGATCCCAATCTCAGACCTTCCTCAGGCTGCGTGACCTCACCCACGCTGAGCCTCGGCAAATAACCCAGAGCTGAGGAGAGCTTCCTGAACATCCCTGGGAAAGAATCAGTGCAGAATCAAGGGTAGCTCCTGTCCCCCAAGCCGCAAGACACTTCACAAGAGCTTTAGAGTTTATTCCCCACATACATACCACCCCATGACCCCATGACCTCTTTTTTTTTTTTTAGATGGAGTCTCACTCTTGTCACCCAGGCTGGAGCACAGTGGCGCGATCTCGGCTCACAGCAACCTCCGCCTTCTGGTTTCAGCAATTCTCCTGCCTCAGCCTCCTAAGTATCTGGGATTACAGGCAGCTGCCACTACACCCAGCTCATTTTTGTATTTTGGGTAGAGACAGAATTTCACCATGTTGGCCAGGTTGGTCTCCAACTCCTGACCTCAGGTGATCTGCCCACCTTGGCCTCCCAAAGTGTTGGGATTACAGGCATGAGGCACTCCCCCCAGCTGACCTCCTTTGTCTGTTAAGCCAAACCTTTCATTGGCTTCTAGCACCTTGGATGTGCTCCTGTCTGACTTTGTCTGCCTCCTCCATCAGACTAGAAGCTCCTATAGTGGAGATACCAAGTCAGATTTCTCCCCATTGTCCCAGCACTACCAAGCATACAATCTGATGTTTTGGGGCCGGGGAGGGAGCGGTGCTCAGAACACATTTATTGATGGAACTCAAGATCGCTTTCACTACATCTAAATTGCGATATGGCTGCAAGTTACTTGCAGCAACTTCCATGAAGAAAGGAATCTATCTCCCCTCCCTCGAGTCATGTGATTTCCATGCCAGTAGAAGGCAGAGCAACGCTGTGCCATTTCAGAGACCAGGTGTCAAGGGGTCTTGCAGCTTCCACTCTTGTGCTAGGGACTCCTCTGCCACCAGTGACCCAGCCAGGACTAGCCCACTGGAGAGTGAGAGGCCCCCTACAGCATGAGGCCCAGATGTCCCAGCTGAGGCCACAGACAGTGAGTAAGTGGCTGAGAGCAGCTGAGCCCAACAAAGACCTGTGAGCTAATGAGAACTGTTGTTGTTTTGTACCCCTGAGTTTAGGGGATGTTTGTTATGGCAGGCTACCTAACTGATACACACCATAGCCCCATTTCACAGGGAGAAGATTGGGCTTTCAAGAGAGCAGAACTCAAGGCCTCATCTCCATCAGGGGCTGCAGCAGTGAATTAAAAGTGCATGCCCAGAGGATGAGTAGCTGTGACCGCTTCTGCCAGCACTTTCGGCTGCATCATTAATAAAGACATATTGTTGCAGATAAAGCTCAGACCACAGGTACCTTCCAATTGCTCCTGACATTTTTTCACTGACTGTTCATTGATCCAGCTGGCAGCCTGGCCCCCACCAGAAAGCGTAAAAGGGCCAGCGGTTACCATCATCCTCCACGAGATGGGGCCACAGGGAGAGGGGCTTCTCCTTTGACCAGGAAGTCAGCTGTGCCCTGTATGGTGGCAGATGGGAGGGAGCAGAGGGGAGGTCAGAGCTGGCTTGGCTTCCCCTGTGCATCCCGCAGCCCCAGCCACACCAGCTCAGCATTTTCCAATGCCACGCCTCTGCCATTGCTGTTCTTTCTTCTGGGCGCACCATTCACTCTTTCCCTGCTAGACCACGTCCAACTCACACACAGCCCTCATGGCCCCTCCAAGTGAATTTCTTTGTTGTCCCCACTGCCTGTCCCCTGGTTCCAGAAAGAATCCTCCTCTTCTGTGAGGCTTCCCAGAGCACGCAGCCCAAGACTGAAAGCACCCCCATTCTCCCCATGAGTGTCATTGTGGCTGCGTGTTTCTTTGATGTCCGTTGGCTACACCAGGCTGAGTTCAGTGAGGGTGGGCTGTGGGCACGGTGGCATCCACAGAGCAGAGTCCACTCACCAAGGGGCTCTGTGGACACACAGGGGATGAGTGCGTGAGTAAATCAATAAATGGGCGAACAAGCGAACTCGCTCACTCACTCGCCCTCCTGAGGCTCACAGGTAAGAGTGGAGGCAGAGATCAGTGGAGGAGGCCGGGCAAGGTGGCTCACGCCTGTAATCCTAGCACTTTGGGAGGCTGAGGCGGGCAGATCACAAGGTCAAGAGATTAAGACCATCCTGGCCAACATGGTGAAACCCTGTCTCTACTAAAAATACAAAAATTAGCCAGGCATGATGGCACATACCTGTGGTCCCAGCTATTCAGGAGGCTGAAGCGGAATCACTTGAACCCAGGAGGCAGAGGTTGCAGTGAGCCGAGATTGCATCACTGCACTCCAGCCTGGTGACAGAGCAAGACTCCATCTGAAAAAAAAAAAGAGAGATCAGTGGATGAGGGGCGAGAGGCCTGGGGCCCCCACAGGCAGTGGGACATGGAACCAGTGGGAATCCCAGGGACATGGAAGCCAGTGACCCAGCCATGGCGCCAGAGGCCAGCCTTGTGGGAAGAGGGCTCCTGGCCTCGGACCTGTGCTCTCTACCAGCCCCACGCAGGAACCTCACAGTAGTTACTTGCCTCTCTGTGCCTTGGTTTCCCAATCACAAGGTGAAGGTGATGGTAGCTGCTTGGGCAGTAACCGTGGAGCTCATTGTGGGTTGGTATAAAAAGTTTGTGGACCGGAGCTGGCTGTGCCAATGTTGGTCATTGTTTTTGAGTATTTGCCATGGGCAAATGCCAGGCTCACACCTACCCCAGGAGACAGTGCTAGGATGCCCATTTTGTAGATGAGGAAACAGAGGTACAGAGAGGTAAAGTAACTGGTGCAAAGTTACACAGCTGGTAAGAGGCAGAGCCAGGATTCTAACCGAGCCCTCAGTCCACAGCCCAGGTGCTGGATGGACAGACAGGAAGGGCACTGGCAGAAAGGGTGCTGGCTTCCTGCTCATTGCCCCTCTCCCACTCCCTCACAGGACCCTGGGTGGCAAAGGGGATGGCAGGTAGGGGACCTGCTCAGCCGGGATGCCGAATGCTGCTGCCCAGCAGCCCAGCCATTCATCTTCACTGACCGCAGACACCAGCGCCAGCCTCTTAGCTCACAGCCAGCAAGGTTAAAAATACACCCAAACCGTGTTTCCATTGACTTGGCCCTGAGTCACGGCCTGGGCCCTGTGCTGCCTCCAGCTCAGACTCCAGAGTTTTCACGAGCCAGGCTGGCTGGGGGTGCAGAAAGCTCGGCACCCTGCCAGAGGGACCAGCTCACCTTCCTCACCTGTGAAAGGGGCTGACCGGCCCCTGCCTGCAGGCTCAGGGGAGATTTCCCAGACACCATGCCCGAGAGAGGCTCCTCCAGCCCCGACCCTGTGGCCAGCAGAAAGCCAGCCAGGCCTGTGGTTCAGAAGAAGAAGGAAGGGCCTTTGGAATTTGCTGTCGTGTTAGTTCCTCCTCCTCAGCTGGGAAGAACTAAAGAGGGGCCTGTGTGCTGAGCAAAATCAGAGCCAGAGGGGCCTTGGAGACTGCAGAGAGGGTGCTGAGCTTTCTGCAACCCTGAGGGTGAGGCTGAAGACCTGGTGTGCTGGTCGGTGCGTGGGGTGAGTTCTCTCCCACTCTCCCTCCCAATGAAGAAAGCAGAGGTGCTGCGGCCCCTCAGCCTCCTCTACCACCTCTCCCCTCCACATACACACATTCACCTGGTTCCGCATCTACTCACAGGTGGGCAGATGCCTGGGTCACCTCCTCAACTGACATCTCCCTTCTCTGCATGAATAGAAGTCAGACCTCATCCAGCCAGGGCCAGTGGTGCAACCTCCAGAGCCGGGCTGGCCACCACAGCAGCCTTTCCTTTAATAGGAATTCCGGTCCTCCATCGGATGAACCAAATTCTGGGTGCTCGGTGGCCGCCTGTGGCTGGTGGCTGTCATTTGGACAGCACAGACCTGGACCATTTCCATCAACACAGAGAGTTCTGTTGCACAGCTCAGCTCCTGAAGTCCAAACCAGTCAGGGAATCCCACTCTCCATAGTAAGTGGGGGAGCCTGTGGCTGCCTGCTGATGTGCTTCTGAACAATGATGAAACATGAAGGAAGGCTGGGAGAAATGGACCTCCTGGTATAAAGAGACAGACATGAGAGGAGCAGACTCTTAACAACTTGGCTGGCCCTCTTGTCCCCAACCTTTGAAGGCCATGAAAGGATGCAATGACCGGCACTAAGGCAGCCATCTTGCAACTATGAGGCAAAAAGCCTAAGAACAAAAACCAAAACACACAAGATGGAAGGAGCCTGGGGCTCCAGTAAGCTATGGAACTAACTGCCTGTGCAATTTTCTTTATATGAATCCAATGCCTTTATTACTAAGCCCTCTAGTTGAGGATTTCTGTCCCCTGCAGCTGAACACGCTGATAAAACTATGAACCAGTACCCACATTCAGCTTCAGGCCTTTAGGTAAGCTGTTCTCCCTTAGTGAAATACTCCCCTTCTCATCTCCATTCAGTCTTTCCATGTGTTGGGACCCAGATCAAAGACTCCCCCAGAAAGCCTTCCCTGAACATCCCCCATAAATCTGGAAGCAACACTCCCTCCTCTGCCTTAGAACTGGCCTCTGTCTTCCAGCTCTGAGCACCAGTGAGGGCAGGGTCTATACCTGTCTATACCAGGCCCCTAGAAATATGCCCAGTGAGTAGCAGGTGCCCAATGGATATTTGGTGAATACAAGAACAGACGCTTTATTTCAGCCTCCTCACCATGCTCTATACAAAATAGGTTTACACAAAAGCTTGTGAAATGGAGCAAGTTTCTCACGGCTCTCAGAGGTGGGGAAATTCAAAGTAGACCCTTCTGCCCAGACATCACACCGCACACCCATGTGCCTTCCGGGACAATTGAAGAGTCAAATGGAGATGCAAGGAGGAAAATTTTACTTTAATTCTATGCAGAGTCCATTGACAGAGGAATGGCTAAGATGTGGCTGATACACACAGAGGAGTAGATTCAGACTTAAAAAGGAAGAGCGCTCTGATACGTGCTGCCACAGGGCGAACCTTGAGGACATGACACTAAGGCGTGAAAGGACAAACGTGATTTCACTGACAGGAGGCCCTCAAGTTGTCAAATTCATAGAGACACAGAGTAGAATGGGTTGCGGGGGATGGGGGCAGGACGGGAAGTTGTTTAATGAGGGCAGAGTTTCAGTTTTGCAAGGTGCAAAGAGTTCTGGAGTTGGATGCTGGCAATGACCACACATCAGTGGGACGTACTTAACGCCATTGAACTGTGTACTTAAGAATGGTTAAGATGGTAGATTTTGTATTATGTATATTTTACCACAAAGATTTGTTTACATGCTATATGGAACTGTGATACTGTTAAAAATATGTTTGATCTCCTTCCCTTTTCCTGGCATACAGCTCCTGAAACGCTTGGAATCTCCAAAGTGATATCTTTTTGCATGTGAATGATTCACGGAGGGCCGGCAGCCGCTGGGTAGCTTCAGGATGGGACGGGTCAATGGAAAGACCAAGGCGGGATCCATCCTGGGGAGAGGAGAGAGACGCGGTTAAGTTGCTCACCGGTGACACTGCAGTCATTTCATCAATCATATCTCCATAATGAAGCCTCCATAAAAACACAAACAGACAGGTTCTGGGAGCTGAATACATGAAGGTTCCTGGAGGGCAGTGCCCCCCAGGAGGGCAGGGAAGCTCCCCACCCCTTCCCCATCACTTACCCTGTGCATCACTTCAGCTGTAACCTTTTTCGTATCTCTTGCAATAAACCAGCAAATATACGTAAGTGTCTCCCTAAGTTCCCTGAGTCACTCTAGCAAGTTAAACCCAAGGAAGGGGTCATGGGAACCCCAATTTCTAACTGGTCAGCCAGAAGCACAGATGAAACAACCTGGGGCTTTTGACTGACATTGGAAGTTGGGGGACAGTCTTGGGGACTGACCAAACTGGACTGGGGTCTGCTTGCCGGGTGCAGTAAAGCCAAACATTCACGTTGAGATTTTGCAGCAGGAGAAGAGAGGGCATTTATTTGCAGTGTGCCAAGCAAGAGAATGGGGACAGCTCACACTGGAGACCCAGTTTCCCCAGGGGCTAACAAACAAGGCCTCTTAAAAGCAGGGGTACATTTGTTTGGCCTAAAAAGGTGGGATATCTTGAAGTGAGTGCACTTCCAGGTCATAAGTAGATTCAAAGACTCTCTGTTTGCCATTGATTGAGGAATCTAGGCTTTGTCTAAAGACAGGAATGGTAATGTGGGGGTGGCTTCTTCCAGGCCCTTCAGGAAGAAATGTAGATCAAAGAACAGCAGTGGTCAGAGTTCAGTGCTCAGCTCCCCCTTATCTGAAGTCTACGTGCCGGCAGATTCCATGTGGTGGGGGTCCAGGTTTGGTTTTTTTTTTTTTGAGATGGAGTCTCACTCTGTCACCCAGGCTGGAGTGCAAGGGCTCAATCTTGGCTCACTGCAACCTCCGCCACCCTGGTTCAAGCGATTCTCCTGCCTCAGCCTCCCGAGTATCTGGGACTATAGGCACGTGCCACTGCACCCGGCTAATTTTTGTATTTTTAGTAGAGATGGGGTTTCACCATCTTGGTCAGGCTGGTCTTGAACTCCTGATTTCTTTATCCACCCACCTTGGCCTCCCAAAGTGCTGAGATTATAGGCACGAGCCACCTCACCCAGCTGGGGTCCAGGTTTTTAAAGAGTTCAGGGTAGGCTGGGGCAGTGGCTCATGCCTGTAATGCCTGCACTTTGAGAGGCTGAGGCTGGTGGATCACAAGGTCAGGAGATCGAGACCAGCCTGACCAACATGGTGAAACCCTGTCCATACTAAAAATACAAAAATTAGCCTGGCATGGTGGCGGGTGTCTGCAATCCCAGTTACTCAGGAGGCTGAGGCAGGAGAATCACTTGAATCTGGGAGGCAGAAGTTGCAGTGAGCCCAGATTGCGCCATTGCACTCCAGCCTGGGCAACAGAGCGAGACTGTCTAAAAAAAAAAAAAGAAAGGAAAAGCTCAGGGTAGGTGGCTGGTTTGCCCAGTTGGTTGGAGTGTGGGACATACATGAAGATCTTAGCTTCAGTTTCTGTAGGAAACCGAACATCCGACTCTGACCTCTTTGGCTGTTGCTTTATGTCACTACCTTCTTGCTTATCAAGTTGCTCATTTACTTCTCAAGCCTAGCTGGGTACCTGGAAGTTCCCCTGAAAGGACTCAAGATTTTCCTTTCTCTCCTTGTGTGGCGTAGGGCGGCAGCGCTGGTGTGCCCCTACGAGAGGTCTCTCTTCTGTCTCCTCCTCAGCCTGTGGTCTGATGCTGTCTTTAGGTCGGCAGTGTCAGAACCCAGCTGGAGTCTGCTGCAGAATTGCTTGCTTGCTGATGGGGAGAAATCCCCCTACATTTGGTCACAGAGTGTTCTGTGTTAATTATTGAGTGACAGGATAGGAAAAAGCACTTTGGTTCATTTTTTTTCTATACCCACAGAGTAACATATACGTTCAAAGAGTTTGTAAAATGACTATATACAGTTTAGATCAGAATGACTCCAAAAGGTCCACCGCCCGCCTGAAGAAACAGAGCACCCAGGGAGGCTGAGTGTCCCCACCCCGCTTTATCTCCCTCTCCGCTCAAAACAAACTCCCTTGCTTTTTACAATTCTGAAGGTGTATTCTTAAACAATATACAGTTCAATTTTGCTTGGTTTTAACCTCTACGTAAATGTACAAAGCAAACACTAAATGGCTTCCTCCTCTCCCTGGATATCTCGGGTTGGGCATTTCTGTTATTATCTGTTAAACTTGCCTGCATGCCATGTGCTCTGTGCTGTGTCTCACACACTTAATAGTCACAAACAAATACATACGGTGCTAAATGTAAAGTTCAAAGCCTTGAAAAAGATAGAGTGGTGTAAGTGACTGTTTCCATGCTCTTCAGATGGGGAAGCCGCACCAGTGTATCTCCAAAGACAAACTACGAAAGAACAGACTGGTACGTTTGATGACACAGCAGCTTGAAACACTTGTGGACTAAAAAACACCCGAAGTGCTGGTCGGGTGCAGTGGCTCACGCCTGTAATCCCAGCACTTTGGGAGGCCAAGGCGGGTGGATCACGAGGTCAAGAGATTGAGACCATTCTGGTCAACTTGGCATGGTGGCGCGTGCCTGTGGTCCCAGCTACTCGGGAGGCTGAGGCGGGAGAATTGCCTGAACCCAGGAGGTGGAGGTTGCAGTGAGCTGAGATCGCGCCATTGCACTCCAGCCTGGATAACAAGAGCAAAACTCCATCTCAAAACAAAACAAAACAAACAAACAAAAAGTCACCCGAAGCAGAGTACATCAGGTAAAATAGAAAAGGTGAAAATAAGGCACTGGAAAGAGAAATATCCTCACTGCGTGATGAGGCCCTTCAAATCAGACAGGAAGGGGGTGGCCAGCCCCTCACTCTGATCCTAATGGAAGTTGGCACAACAATTTAGGAAGCCAATGTGTGTCAAAAGGTGAAAGAAAAGCTCACCCTTTAACTTAGTAATCCCGTTTTTAGGAATTTTGCCTAAAGAAACAGCCTGAGATGTACAGCAAAATTCTTTACAGGATGCCTTTCACAATCATACCTAAAATCAGGGATAAAACCGAAGGGACCTAAATGTTAAATAATACGGGATGCTTTGAACTATTAAATCTATCGACAGCATGCTCCAGAAAAAGTATCTCCTTAAGGAGAGAAATAATGATACTGCTGTCGCTTCATGAAGAAGAAGGTGGTACTCTGATAGATTTAAAAACCAGAATCTTGCTTTTAATAGCAGCTATGGATTAGTCACCTCAACATTAGTAGTCCAGGTCTTCTAGTACTTTACTAGTACTTTACTAGAAGACCTGGACTACTAATGTTGAGGTGACTAATCCATAGCTCATCAGAATTAAACACGGTACAGCCACTCTGGAAAACACTTCGGCAGCCAAATCTTCATTTATCACAGAACCCAGAAATTCTCTGTACCTGAAAAAACTACAAATTGTGACACACAAGCCTCTAACTTTCCTTCTAGTTACCAAAGCTAAGGCAAAATATTCAGGCAGAAAAATTAAAATGGGCTGGTACATTCCTTGTTATTCTCCCTCCTCATGGAGCACATAGACACTCAGAGAACCGGAGCAACCACAAGCAGCATTCAGTTTACAGTAGAGGGAGGTGGGCAGAGAAGGAGACAGAGGAAGAATATATAGTTTCAACCAGCCAGCAACATACTTTACTAGAAGACCTGGACTACTAATGTTGAGGTGACTAATCCATAGCTGCTATTAAAAACAAGATTCTGGTCTACATCAGCCCAAAAAGAAAGGCAAACACCCCAGGAGGGACTTTCCAAGGATTATTAGAGAAATGAGTCCATTGTTACTAACCAGGGAGCAATACAAGACCCCCTAAGAAAAAACAGTAAGTCAGCGCATGAAAGGTGAAGAAGGAAATGTAAATTCAGGTCATGCTAAAGTCAGGGGAGGGGTGGGGGAGAACACACAAGTGGGCTGCGGGGAGCATGAGGAGGAGGCAGTCTGACACAGGAAAATCGAGGGGGAAGGAAGGGGAGAAAGAGAGGAGGTGGTAGCAGAAGAAAGGGAAGGTGAGACAAGAACAGAACATTTTAAACTAACCCAGAACTCCCTTGTGAAGGACAAGTCATGAGGCAAGATACAGCTTGAAGGCATGAGCCCCATATTTTACCATTGCAAAGAGATAACACAGCCTCCCAGGTGTGCATAGAAAGAGGGCTAGGCAATCCACAGGACTGATTCCCAGGGCTCCACAGCATTATGGAGAGAAAGTCACCCAGGCTTTTCAGCAACACTAAGTGCCAGCAGCCTTGGCATGTACCTTTAAAGTGCTTCCCTGAATAGATCCTGGTGCTGGAAAAACCATAATATCTACAGGAGAACATATTTCACTACAAGTGTCTGCCTGGCTAAGGGAACAGAGATACTCTGCTTCTTTTACTGCTGATATATGCATCCACCTTGCCCTAGAGTGGACAGAAGGGAGAAGGAACAGGCTGACAGTCAGAAGGCAGCTCTGCTCTTCTCTTGCAGTTGACAAGAGAGGACCATGACCTCATCTCCATTTGTCACACCACTGCTGCTTCAGGCCATTCCTGCATTTCTTTCACATTTACATTTTTCTCAAATAAACCTCCCACTTAGTTTTCCTTTTGCTTCTAAGAACAATGCTAGTGTGTTTAATGACAGCATCAGGAAGGCAAATTGGTACAAAGGTTGTGTCCACTCTCTTAGTGCTTTCTGGCAAAGAGGTTTCTCAAACGCATCATAAAGCTTTGTTGGAAGATGGCTTGTAGGGAACTATCCATTCAATTAAGGAAGAAGGCTGAGAGGGAGGCGAGAACTCTTAAGGCCCCAGACCTGACCCCGCTCTGTCAAGATGGAAGGCAGGGAGGAAATGACTGACAGGCTGTCCTCTTCCACAAACAACAGCGAAAAAGGAGGAAGAAATGATGCTTCACCACTCTGCCCTCTCTCTTGCTTTTATGTTTGACAATACCAAAATGTAAGGAATCAAAACAAGAAACAAATGTCCAATTTGATACAGGCCTTGAAAGCTCAGTTTCAGGAATGGAAGGAAACACGATGAATGGCTAGAAAAGTCAGGAGCAGCAGGTGAGAGAATGCAAAACCCAGCAGTAAGACTGGCTAGCTTAAATTCTAGAGCCTGGGGCTGACTGCTCTTACTGCACTCCCCAGCGGCTCTTCCCACTGACCACTGAAAAAGCCCAAAGAAGCAAGAAATCACTTCTTAATCCACCACGTTAATTTGACAGACAACTTTCTAAAGTTCCTGAGTCGAGGGTATGAGTACGGAGATGAAGAAAGTTAAGGCCAGGGAATAGGATCTTAACAAATCAGTCTGATCAGGGCAGTAAGACAGAAAAGCCACCTCCTAGGGAAATTCAAGTATTCCAGAATGAAGACAACATCTCCACAGTTACTCTGCTTAGGAGAAAAAACACCAACCCTCCAGCCTCCCTGATGTGGTAAAGACAGTCCATGAGAAGTTTTCCACGGTCACTGTACATGCACAAGGTAAATAAAAATGTTGCCGGAGGGGCAGCAGCCACCATCCTCGGGCACTTTGGCCTAGGGCCCAATGGGCGGTCTCTGTCCTCTGGCTCCAGTGAATCAGCAAGGCAACTGCCAGAGGTGGGAGTGCTCTGGGCATCTTAACCCTCTCTTCCTCACTGCATCCTGTTACTCATAAATAATAACTGAGGAGCTGGGAGCAAGAACATCCACCATTGTTGCTCTGACAGTGGCCAGCATGGAAGTACTCCAAGCTTGAGAGGAGAGGGAAGAAAGCAAGCTGAGTATGTACTTACTCAAAGTCCTACAGTTCCAAGTCGGTTCCCTCTACTGATGGACCCTGGTTGTCTGAGGAAGAGGAGGAGGTGGAAGAACAAAGACGGTTCTGTTGGTAGCGCATGGAGCGCTGGCAAATACTGTCTCTCCTTGAGAGATACTGGATCATCCTCTGGGCGTAGGATGCAGCAGGAGATAATCTGAGAGAGACAAAGATGGACAAACACAAACTAGCACTAATGCGGGGAATACTGTGAAAGGCAGTCGATCCAGCTCTCCCATGGCATCTCCCTGCTGAGGCGAACTCCAGAGACATGAAAATTAAAGGGCATTTAACTCACCAGGAAGTTTGCACTGCAGAATATGCTTATCGGATTATGGCCAGTGTTTCTGTTCTGAGATAAGGCAAACAGGCGGCTTAACCAGACATCTTCTGAGGAACAGCTGCCCCTCCCCAAGAGAATAACACTGGACCTTTCCTTCTAGCTTCTTAGGGTACACTTGTAGCTCCTCAGGGTGCTTTCTACACAGAGCTGTGCTCATTCACAGCTTTTCCTTGATCGCCATCCATACCCAAAATGGAAGACATGACAGGGACCTGAGAAATATCTACCATCTTGTTTTATAGATGAGAAAAGAGGGCAGGAGATGGGAAGCCTAAGACGATTAAAGAAGGCCTCCACAGGTATCTTCACCAGGACTTCTTTCTTCTCCAACATGTATACATAGCTTCCAGATTTGTCCTACCTCCTTAGAATGATCTCTTGGAACCTCTTTTTTCTCCCTTACAGAATAATCATAGATATTTATAACATGGGGAAAAAAATTCAGAACTGAGACTGAGAATAAAATATATTTGGGAGAACAGAAAATCTAACAGAAAAACTTAAAAGAGATTTTCTATTTCTTACAATCAGAGCATCAGAGGCTACGTGGGCACTGGGCAATATGGAAGGTGACAGTTGTTCATCTTTTTTCTCCCTTATGAGGGCTATTCCTGTAAATAATTAGTCCAGATCTATATTCTTTAAACTATGGCTTCAATATCTTACTACTCCATGAAAACTTCCAGAGTCCCCTACAGTCCTCCACGTTGCCTTCTCAAGTTTTCTGCCATCTCTCACAACACTATTCTATAATTTCATGCTATGGACTGAAAACAGGAGAGGAACAATAACAGAAAAATGTTTTCTATGATAATATTAAATGAATTACTAAAAAATTTCAAGACTAAAAGCATGCCCCAGGCACACATTGACTCAATAACTCCACTAGAAGCTTCTCGGCCTTTTGGCTAAGATCATGTGTAGAAACTTTATCCCACAGAAACACACAAGGTTACAAAGATATATATAAGAAATTTCAGGACGGGCGCGGTGACTCACGCCTATAGTCCCAGCACTTTGGAAGGCCGAGGCGGGTGGATCACGAGGTCAGGAGATCAAGACCATCCTGGTCAACAAGGTGAAACCCCGTCTCTACTAAAAATACAAAAATTAGCTGGGCATGGTGGTGCGTGCCTGTAATCCCAGCTACTCGGGAGGCTGAGGCAGGAGAATTGCTTGAACCCAGAAGGCGGAGGTTGTGGTGAGCCGAGATCGTGCCATTGCACTCCAGTCTGGGTAATAACAGCGAAACTCTGTCTCAAAACAAAAACGAAAGTTCATTTGCAATATTGTTAGCATTAGTGAAAAAAACTGAGAAGTAACCCACATGCCCAGCAACAAATTAAATAAATTATTAATACATCCATACAAAGAAACACCATGTAGCAATTAAAGGGACTAAATTATTTCTATATATGCACAAGGAAAGTCCTCTAAAATAAAATCTTAAGGGGGAGAAAAATTGAAGAATGGTCTGTATACACTAATATATATACAAAAATATGTTGCTGTTACTAGGAAAAAACACTATAAGGGGGGCACAGAAATCCTAATGAGGATTCCTGGGACTTCAGTATTTTATATACTTCTATAATGTTTGAATATAAAAGGAGAAAAGCATAGATCTTCAGTTTTTTAATGGCAATCTGAAAAAAACTGATTAAGAATGAAAATAGAAACAGTTATAGAAATAGGAACAGTCATATCCAAATGGTACAAAAAATATTGGCAAATATCTTGTGAAGAGGTCCTCAGTAAATCTACAACTGCAACCAACTGCTAGAGGAACATAGGCTGCCTCTGAAATGTCTGTCATCATAGGTGGTATGCTTCTGGCCAACCAGGAAATGGAATTCCCAAGCAGACCAGCTAACAATCTTTTGAACTCAAAAGTCTGCTTTACAGAATGACGTGCTGCAATGAACACCAATGAGTCAGTATTATAACATCTTTGTATAGCAAGCAGGCATGGGAGGCACATGCCTTGGCCAAGAGAATCAAAGAACAAGAGCTAGTTCCTAAAACCCTCAACTGGAGGAACTTTCGTTATCTGTTGGAGCCCCTGTTCCCATGCATTTTGCAAAGATGAATCACAGAATCCTAAATTTTCCACCAACAGAAGTCAGTGTTCATGCATTGTTCTTATATCTGCCCGATATGCAGAACTCTTCCAGCAGAAATCAAGCATTGCTTAAATTCTCAAGTCAAGCAGACTAGAAAAGGAGAAAATTTTCAAGAGGAGAAAGAAGACCCTTTTATTTGGAACCAATTCTGAAAAGTGATCATAAGTACTCACTTTATAGACTATCCTAAGTAATGGAAAAAAATATTATTGGTGACAGAGGTAGACATATGTTGATGCTGCTGATAATAAAAAGACTGCCCTTTTATATAGGGGCATAGGAATTCCCCAAGCTATGAAACTATAGATTAATGGTTTAAAAAGGATTCCTGTCACAATTATCAAATACAAGCATATCCTAGCCTTGTCCTTTTAGATATACAGAGGGAAGCTAAGGATCTGAATGCTGAGTTGGTGTTTCACTAAGGCCCTGATCTATACATAGTGTTACAGGGTGACGCCTACAAGAAAAAAGAAACTCAACAACCAGTAATGAGGTAGTAACAATCATCCTCCCACAAAGAGCTGGAAAATCATCAAACAACCCTGAAGTCTTCCAAGTGAACATTTTAAATGTTTAAATAAACCCTTAAATTTTCTTCAAGGAAAAATACTTCCCTCTCCAAAAAAAAATACCTATTTGGTGTCCAAAGGAAAAATGTAAAAATACCAATATCAAAAGTATGACACTTTCTGTGATAAAGATCACAGTAGGATAAATAACAGATTTATTACACAAAAGGAGGGGAAATCACGGTCTTAAAGTAACCTTGCAGAACACTGCCAGGTTAAAAAAGTTCTGGGGATGAGATGCCTATTGCTGTCTTTCTTGACTTACTCTGTTTCAGTGCTTCAAAGTAATTGATTCATATGAAAAATTCCTTTCCCTTATATTTAGGGTGTATAATCCTCAAATATCATTAGAGACTCACATAAACTCCTTGCTTCGCTCATCATCTAAGGTGCCTGCCTGTTTTAAAGTCATCAATCCTTATGTTCCCTGATCCTTCTTAGGTTTGTCATTTCTAGGGTGTGGAAAAGGAACTAAGAGAATAATGGAGAATCTTTTTTTTTTTTTTTTTTAATTTTTTATTGGATTATAGGTTTTGGGGTACATGAGCAGAGCATGCAAGACAGTTGCGTAGGTACACACATGGCAGTGTGCTTTGCTTTTCTTCTCCCCTTCACCCACATTTGGCATTTCTCCCCATGCTATCCCTCCCCACCTCCCCCTCCCACTGGCCCTCCCCTTTTCCCCCCAATAGACCCCAGTGTTTAGTACTCCCCTTTCTGTGTCCATGTGTTCTCATTTTTCATCACCCACCTATGAGTGAGAATATGCGGTGTTTCATTTTCTGTTCTTGTGTCAGTTTGCTGAGGATGATGTTTTCCAGATTCATCCATGTCCCTACAAACGACACGAACTCATCATTTCTGATTGCTGCATAATATTCCATGGTGTATATGTGCCACATTTTTCCAATCCAGTCTATTATCAATGGGCATTTGGGTTGATTCCAGGTCTTTGCTATTGTAAACAGTGCTGCAATGAACATTCGTGTACATGTGTCCTTATAGTAGAACGATTTACAGACTTTTGGATATATACCCAGTAATGGGATTGCTGGGTCAAATGGTATTTCTATTTCTAAGGCCTTGAGGAATCGCCACACTGTCTTCCACAATGGTTGAACTAATTTACACTCCCACCAACAGTGTAAAAGTGTTCCTTTTTCTCCACATCCTCTCCAGCATCTGTTGTCTCCAGATTTTTTAATGATCGCCATTCTAACTGGCGTGAGATGGTATCTCAATGTGGTTTTGATTTGCATCTCTCTGATGACCAGTGACGATGAGCATTTTTTCATATGATTGTTGGCCTCATATATGTCTTCTTTCGTAAAGTATCTGTTCATATCCTTTGCCCACTTTTGAATGGGCTTGTTTGTTTTTTTCCTGTAAATCTGCTTGAGTTGTTTGTAAATTCTGGATATCAGCCCTTTGTCAGATGGGTAGACTGCGAAAATTTTTTCCCATTCTGTTGGTTGCCGATCCACTCTAGTGACTGTTTCTTTTGCCGTGCAGAAGCTGTGGAGTTTCATTAGGTCCCATTTGTCTATTTTGGCTTTTGTTGCCAATGCTCTTGGTGTTTTGTTCACGAAGTCCTTGCCTACTCCTATGTCCTGGATAGTTTTGCCTAGATTTCCTTCTAGGGTTTTTATGGTGCCAGGTCTTATGTTTAAGTCTTTAATCCATCTGGAGTTAATTTTAGTGTAAGGTGTCAGGAAGGGGTCCAGTTTCTGCTTTCTGCACATGGCTAGCCAGTTTTCCCAACACCATTTGTTAAACATGGAATCCTTTCCCCATTGCTTGTTTTTGTCAGGTTTATCAAAGATTGTATAGTTGTATGTATGTTGTGTTGCCTCCAGTGCCTCTGTTTTGTTCCATTGGTCTATATCTCTGTTTTGGTACCAGTACCATGCTGTTTTGATTACTGTAGCCTTGTAGTATAGTTTGAAATCCGGTAGTGTGATGCCCCCCGCTGTGTTCTTTTTGCTTAGAATTGACTTGGCTATGCGGGCTCTCTTTTGGTTCCATATGAAGTTCATGGTGTTTTTTTCCAGTTCTGTGAAGAAAGTCAATGGTAGCTTGATGGGGATAGCGTTGATTCTGTAAATTACTTTGGGCAGTATAGCCATTTTCACGATATTAATTCTTCCTAACCATGAACATGGAATGTTTCTCCATCTGTTTGTGTCCTCTCTGATTTCGTTGAGCAGTGGTTTGTAGTTCTCCTTGAAGAGGTCCCTTACGTTCCTTGTGAGTTGTATTCCAAGGTATTTTATTCTTTTTGTAGCAATTGCGAATGGCAGTTTGCTCTTGATTTGGCTTTCTTTAAGTCTGTTATTGGTGTAGACGAATGCTTGTGATTTTTGCACATTGATTTTATATCCTGAGACTTTGCTGAAGTTGTTTATCAGTTTCAGGAGTTTTTGGGCTGAGGCGATGGGGTCTTCTAGGTATACTATCATGTCGTCTGCAAATAGAGACAATTTGGCTTCCACCTTTCCTATTTGAATACCCTTTATTTCTTTTTCTTGCCTGATTGCTCTGGCTAGAACTTCCAGTACTATATTGAATAGAAGTGGTGAGAGAGGGCATCCTTGTCTAGTGCCGGATTTCAAAGGGAATGCTTCCAGTTTTTTCCCATTCAGTATGATATTGGCTGTTGGTTTGTCATAAATAGCTTTTATTACTTTGAGATACGTTCCATCGATACCGAGTTTATTGAGGGTTTTTAGCATAAAGGGCTGTTGAATTTTGTCAAATGCCTTCTCTGCGTCAATTGAGATAATCATGTGGTTTTTGTTTTTGGTTCTGTTTATGTGGTGAATTACGTTGATAGACTTGCGTATGTTGAACCAGCCTTGCATCCCCGGGATGAATCCTACTTGATCATGATGAATAAGTTTTTTGATTTGCTGTTGCAATCGGCTTGCCAATATTTTATTGAAGATTTTTGCATCTATGTTCATCATGGATATTGGCCTGAAGTTTTCTTTTCTCGTTGGGTCTCTGCCGGGTTTTGGTATCAGGATGATGTTGGTCTCATAAAATGATTTGGGAAGGATTCCCTCTTTTTGGATTGTTTGAAATAGTTTTAGAAGGAATGGTACCAGCTCCTCCTTGTGTGTCTGGTAGAATTCGGCTGTGAACCCATCTGGACCTGGGCTTTTTTTGTGAGGTAGGCTCTTAATTGCTGCCTCAACTTCCGACCTTGTTATTGGTCTATTCATAGTTTCAGCTTCCTCCTGGTTTAGGCTTGGGAGGACACAGGAGTCCAGGAATTTATCCATTTCTTCCAGGTTTACTAGTTTATGTGCATAGAGTTGTTTGTAATATTCTCTGATGATGGTTTGAATTTCTGTGGAATCTGTGGTGATTTCCCCTTTATCATTTTTTATTGCATCTATTTGGTTGTTCTCTCTTTTATTTTTAATCAATCTGGCTAGTGGTCTGTCTATTTTGTTGATCTTTTCAAAAAACCAGCTCTTGGATTTATTGATTTTTTGAAGGGTTTTTCGTGTCTCAATCTCCTTCAGCTCAGCTCTGATCTTAGTAATTTCTTGTCTTCTGCTGGGTTTTGAGTTTTTTTGATCTTGCTCCTCTAGCTCTTTCAATTTTGACGATAGGGTGTCAATTTTGGATCTCTCCATTCTCCTCATATGGGCACTTATTGCTATATACTTTCCTCTAGAGGCTGCTTTAAATGTGTCCCAGAGGTTCTGGCACGTTGTGTCTTCATTCTCGTTGGTTTCGAAGAACTTCTTTATTTCTGCCTTCATTTCGTTGTTTACCCAGTCAACATTCAAGAGCCAGTTGTTCAGTTTCCATGAAGCTGTGCGGTTCTGGGTCGGTTTCTGAATTCTGAGTTCTAACTTGATTGCACTATGGTCTGAGAGGCTGTTTGTTATGATTTCAGTTGTTTTGCATTTGTTGAGCAGTGCTTTACTTCCAATTATGTGGTCAATTTTAGAGTAGGTGTGATGTGGTGCTGAGAAGAACGTGTATTCTGTGGATTTGGGGTGGAGAGTTCTGTAAATGTCCACCAGGTTTGCTTGCTCCAGGTCTGAGTTCAAGCCCTGGGTATCCTTGTTGATTTTCTGTCTGGTTGATCTGTCTAGTATTGACAGTGGAGTGTTAAAGTCTCCCACTATTATTGTGTGGGAGTCTAAGTCCTTCTGTAAGTCATTAAGAACTTGCCTTATGTATCTGGGTGCTCCTGTGTTGGGTCCATATATGTTTAGGATCGTTAGCTCTTCTTGTTGTATCGATCCTTTTACCATTATGTAATGGCCTTCTTTGTCTCTTTTGATCTTTGTTGCTTTAAAGTCTATTTTATCAGAGATGAGAATTGCAACTCCTGCTTTTTTTTGCTTTCCATTAGCTTGGTAAATCTTCCTCCATCCCTTTATTTTGAGCCTTTGTGTATCCTTGCATGTGAGATGGGTTTCCTGGATACAGCACACTGATGGGTTTTGGATTTTTATCCAATTTGCCAGTCTGTGTCTTTTGATTGGTGCATTTAGTCCATTTACATTTAGGGTTAATATTGTTATGTGTGAATTTGATACTGCCATTTTGATTCTAAGTGGCTGTTTTGCCTGTTAGTTGTTGTAGATTGTTCATTATGTTGAAGCTCTTTAGCATTCCGTGTGATTTTGGAATGGCTGGTACTGCTTGTTCCTTTCTATGTGTAGTGCCTCTTTTAGGAGCTCTTGTAAAGCAGGCCTGGTGGTGACAAAATCTCTGAGTACTTGCTTGTTCGCAAAGGATTTTATTCTTCCTTCACTTCTGAAGCTCAGTTTGGCTGGATATGAAATTCTGGGTTGAAAGTTCTTTTCTTTAAGAATGTTGAATATTGGCCCCCACTCTCTTCTGGCTTGTAGTGTTTCTGTCGAGAGATCTTCTGTGAGTCTGATGGGCTTCCCTTTGTGGGTGACCCGACCTTTCTCTCTGGCTGCCCTTAGTATTCTCTCCTTTATTTCAACCCTGTTGAATCTGACGATTATTTGCCTTGGGGTTGCTCTTCTTGCGGAATATCTTTGTGGTGTTCTCTGTATTTCCTGCAATTGAGTGTTGGCCTGTCTTGCTAGGTGGGGGAAATTTTCCTGGATGATGTCCTGAAGAGTATTTTCCAGCTTGGATTCATTCTCTTCGTCCCCTTCTGGTACACCTATCAAACGTAGGTTAGGTCTTTTCACATAGTCCCACATTTCTTGGAGACTTTGTTCATTTCTTTTTGCGCTTTTTTCTCTGATCTTGGTTTCTCGTTTTATTTCATTGAGTTGGTCTTCGACTTCAGATATTCTTTCTTCTGCTTGGTCAATTCGGCTATTGAAACTTGCGTTTGCTTCGCGAAGTTCTCGTATTGTGTTTTTCAGCTCCTTTAATTCATTCATATTCCTCTCTAAGGTATCCATTCTTGTTATCATTTCCTCGAATCTTTTTTCAAATCTTTTTTCAAGGTTCTTAGTTTCTTTGCATTGATTTAATACATGATCTTTTAGCTCACAAAAGTTTCTCATTATCCATCTTCTGAAGTCTAATTCCGTCATTTCGTCACAGTCATTCTCCGTCCGGCTTTGTTCCCTTGCTGGTGAGGAGTCTTGGTGGTCCTTTCTAGGAGGCGATGTGTTCTGGTTTCGGGTGTTTTCCTCCTTTTTGCGCTGGTTTCTTCCCATCTTTGTGGATTTGTCCACTGGTCGTCTGCGTAGTTGCTGACTTTTCGTTTGGGTCTCTGAGTGGACACCCAGAATGTTGATGATGAAGTATTTCTGTTGCTTGGTTTTCCTTCTACCAGTCTAGCCCCTTCGCTGTATGACTGTTGAGGTCCGCTCCAGACCCTGCTTGTCTGGGGTGCACCTCTAGTAGCCGTGGCACAGCGAGGGATGCTACCAGTTTCTTTTTCTGCTCTCTTTGTCTCAGGATGATGCCTGCCTAATGACAGTCTTTTGGATATAGAGGGGTCAGGGAGCTGCTTGAGGAGACAGTTTGTACTTTATAGGGGTTTAATTGCTGAGCTGTGCACTCTGTTGTTCATTCAGCACTGTTAGGCTGCTATGTTTGATTCTGCTGCAACACAGCTCATTAAACAACCCTTTTTTTTTCTCAAATGCTCTGTGTTGAGGGGTTTGGGCTTTATTTTTGGATGTCCGATCAGGTGTCCTGCCCAGCTCAAAGGCAGACTAGCCACTATTTGGCTGCCGAGGCTCCGCCCAGCTGTTGTGTGATTCGCGCTGTTCCTGCCGGCTCTGCTGTGGTCTCCGCCACGCCCTGCGGCGGAGTCTCTTCGTTGTAGCGTGTTGCCTCAGCAACAGCAGGCTGCGTCAGCAGTGGGCGTGTATCTCAGTAGGGACGGGTTGCCTCGGCAACGGCTGGCTGCGTCAGCAGTGGGTGTGTATCTCAGTTGGGGCGGGTTGCCTCGGCAATGGCTGGCTGCCTCAGCAGTGGGCGTGTATATCAGTTGGGGCAGGTTGCCTCCGTAGTGGTGGACGCCCCTCCCCCACAGAGCGTCTTGGCCCGTCTGCCCGGGATAGTTTGAAATCGCGGTTTTGTTCGTCCCACTGGGTATCCCAAACGATCTGTCCCTGCAATCCCCTGGGCTGGGCTATGGTGCAAGTCTCGTTGAGTCTCAAGTCCAGCCCTCTCAAGTCTCTGGTTGCCGGTTCAACAAGGCACCCGGACAAGCGCGCCCTGTGGGGATTGCTGGGTAGGGCTGGCCGCCGCCGCCCCGGCTGCCGGCTTCGCCAGGCAGACCTACTGCCTGGCGTTCCGTGTCTTTTTATACTTGGGAGTTTCCCCGTTCTGTGGGCAACAAAGATCAGTCTGGAAATGCAGCACTGACTCACCGTTTGCGAATTCAACGCGGGCTCCAATCCTGGGTTGTTCTCACAGCGCCATCTTGAGTCCCCTCCAATGGAGAATCTTTATTTACACCAGTATCTCGGAAGAATGCTAGTGTCATGACATAACTCTGGCAACAGCAAAATCACTTAATATTCCTGGAATCAATTTGGTTTAAAGGTTTCCCCAGGCAGACCTAAAATTCTTAATCTAGAGCAAAATTCATTTTGTTTCTTTTACCTAACCTACACTGCTAACCTGCCAACCCCCAATTATAAATTACCCTTTTCTTTTGGCCAAGCCTCATAATGTGCTCTAGAGTTGCTTAAATACCGTGCCTTTTTAGATCACTAACAGAATCCATAAATCTGGCTGTGGCAGATAAATGTCATATCCATCAATATGCCACCCTTGGTCCTCAGTTATCAGCATCAGTGAAAGGAAGACCTTGAACTCATTGAAATAATTTTTGTTTTATTTTTTATCTCTTCAGAACTTTTCAAATCTTTTTTTTTTTTGAGACAGAGTCTCGCTGTGTTGCCCAGGCTGGACTGCAGTGGTGCAATCTCAACTCACTACAATCTCTGCCTCCTTGGTTCAAGTGATTCTCCTGCCTCAGCCTCCCAAGTAGTTGGGACTACAAGTATCCGCCACCACGCCCAACTAATTTTTTGTATTTTTAGTAGAGACGGGGTTTCACCATGTTGGCCAGGCTGGTCTTGAACTCCTGACCTCAAGTTATCTGCCTGACTCAGCCTCCCAAAGTGCTGGGATTACAGGCGTGAGCCCCTGTGCCCAGTCTCAAATGTCGTCTAATACAAAGACTTGTAAAGTAAGCACTTTAATAAAATGTCAACTTTTTAATCCATTTATTTCTTCTTCGGTCATCTCTTCCTTTGGGCAGTCTCCAAAAATGTCAATACCTGCAGGAGCTTGACTTCTGCCTTTTGATAATCTAAATTCCCTCTCAAATGAAAGCAAATCAAGTTTTTGTTTAATTTGTATATAATTTCCCTATAAATAAAAAGAATTTTGTTCTCCTGTTGGCTGTCCATCTGAATGGCAACAGCCTCTCTGGCCAACAGAAAAAGAGTATCCTATGACTACCTGTGGCCTCTCCAGGTTTCCCTCTAGTACTCCACTTGCAGAAATGAGTCCCAAAGGACAAGAGCTTGGTCATAACCCTCTGTCACCAGAGGGACTGTTCACTTACCTGCAACACTTCCCCATCACCTGAACCACCTGTCTCAAAACTAACTGAAGAATAAAAGAGCAACAGGACCAGAGAGGCACAGAATGGAGCTTCCAACAGCATGACAACCCCAAGGGCCGCCCCTCCCCCCCACCTAATACCATTTCTCACTTTGGCCTTACCTCTCCCGGTCTGGGTAAATTGGGTGCTCTCTGGATCCTGCTTCATCATAATGGGATAATGAAATGAGGGAAGATTCCAGCAGCCTCCTAGCAGAGATTTAAAAAATGGCAATAATCCCTGTCAATTACCAACTCAGAGGTCATTCATAAGGAAAAATGGGAGAGATACATAACTTCCCCCTTTTGCAGCCAGCTAATGCCTGTTATCTGGGATCACACCCTTCCTGCAAGCTAAGTAGATAGAGACATAAATAAATGAAGAGCTGCAGAGCTCCCACACTGGACATGACCACTGCATTCTGCTGAATACTGCTCTTCAATGAGAAACGAACAAGTGCTTCAGAGACATGATCTTGTTTCTATTTGCAGTACCTCCAGTAAACAAATAGGTTGGGATCAACACAGGAGGGAAAATTAGGCACACACAGAGATTATCACCTAGTGCTAACATTTATCTTGCTGTTCGGTTACTCCATGTCATCATCCACATCCACTTACTGTCTATCCATTCTGCTCTGCCCATGCTCTTTTTTTGTGAGAATGAGTACTCCTCAGATATAGAACTATACTATATAAATAAAAATAAAAAAATACATATATATATAAGAGGCTCTCAACAACTGATGAAAACTTTTACTTACATAATCTAGCCCAATCACAAATTCAACTGCTATGTGACACATACATTTTTTTGAACACGTTTTGATGCTGAGCACCTTCATATCTATTTCTTTGTTTAAACCTCATCACAACCTAGAAAGGTAGGTATGACTACACAAGTGAGAATACTGGGCCCAGGAGCTAAAGTATATCACTCTGTGGCACATAACCATTAAGAGACAGTAACAGGACTCCAGGGAAGGCCTGTATTAAGTCCAAGATGCCTCAAACCTGTATTTTGTATTCCAGGACCTTCCAGGGTCCAGGCAGGAAACAAGTGCATATGTATTCACTGTGATCAGTGGAGACTGACAAACAGGAAGGTCTGTGGCCCATCGTTTAGCTCCAGCCAATTGTGTTACAAAGCTAGAATATAGGCTCAGTATTGCTGGCTTTTCCTATTTTTTAAGGAAAGCCAGAAATCTGTACTTTTGCATAAAATCTCCTGCTTGTTAAATTTTTGCTACAACTTTTTTTCTTTTTTGGTACAACAAGGGCCAGTTAGAACACATATGATAAATATGGCCCAGGGGCTCCCTGGTTTGCCATGTCTGACACGGTGCTTCTCAACTCATATGTGCCTTGGCAGCCAATCAAGCTTCTGCCCCAGAACACGTTTCAGAGGAAATGGTCTCAGAGAGAAAGGCATATTGTTCCTCTCCAGCAGCATCTGGCCTGCTTCTCCTAGGAACAGGTCCCCAGCTCCCTGCCAGACTCTTTTTTAAAGCAGAGCTGCAGGATAAGGACAGCAGCTACCAATCTTCTCCAATTGATTTAATTCAATTCACTGTTATTAAAACCAGCTGGCTTTAGGTATAGTCATGTGCAGTCACTTTATCTCAGCAACTGGCTTCCCATAACAGCCTGGGGAAGAAACATAGTGAAGACCCAATCAACCTGGTTTGCAACTTTTCCTGCCCAGGACAACCAACTGTCAAATAATGTATTCTCTCTAGACAAGGCCGATATCCCGATATCCCCACACCTGGACACTTGCAACAATCCTACCACTGAACAGAGAGAACATGATGTAACAAATGAGGAAGAGAGGAAAGCAGTAAAATACATCTCTCTGGTTGAAAGACTGAATCTTCATTAACAGTACTATGGTTCCAGTGGCAGAAATGCTGTTTCATCAATTCTAAGACATACTTTTTCTTTTCACATTTTAATGTGTCTGAAGTTCGGCTGCATCTTACAATTGTGTGACAGTTTAATTGGGAGGATTTTTTTTCCCCGAGAGACAGGGTCTGGTTATGTTCGTTATGTTCCATAAGCTGGTCTCAAACTCCTAGCCTCAAGTGAACCTCCTGCCTCAGCCTCCTAAAGTCCTGGGATTACAGCCATTAGTCACTGTGCCTGGCTATTGGCAGGATTTTTTTCATGATTTCGTCGGAACACATAAAATAATGCCATGTCTTTAAATTACAGTATGTGTGGAATAGGTAAGGGTAATGAGAGGTACATAGTCTGGAGAATAAAAGAAAAGCAAAATTTTGAGACAAGTACTCAGGTAACTTATGCCTTCTTATACAGAACTTTTCTTTTTATAGTACTTATTCATCATTAATAAACCAGTTCTTCAGGAACTGGGTATGAGCTGACAAATGAAAGCAAGGTCTGAGAACGGCTGATTCTCCTAGAATACCTAGAAGTTTGTTCCACCCTAAAGTGCTCTAGAGTTAGTCCTGAATGTCACTCTGTCCTGTCATATTATCCTCCAAGTGGCCGTTTAGTAAGCTGAGGCCCTTTGGGAAGCAGCATCCTTCGAGTGACCAAAATACATCCTTCTTGGCTGGGCACAGTGGCGCATGCCTGTAATCCCAGCACTTTGGGAGCCTAGGTGGGCAGACTGCCTGAGTTCAGGAGTTCAAGACCAGCCTGGGCAACATGGTGAGACTATGTCTCTACTAAAAATACAAAAAATTAGCCAGACGTGGTGGCACATGCCTGTAATCCAGCCACTAGGGAGTCTGAGGAAGAAGAATCGCTTAAACCTGGGAGGCAGAGGTTGCAGTGAGCTAAGATCACACCTCTGCACTCCAGGCTGGGTGAAAGAGCAAGATTCTATCTCAAAACAAACAAACAAAAATACATCCTTCTTAAGTACTTCTGCCTGGAAATTGATCATGGTAACAGAGGCAAATATTACCCCAGCTCTGCTAAAGCAATGACAGTACTGAGTGAAATGGGGTGATTTATCAGAAATGCTGTAAAGGAGATTCCTGATCTGAAGGGCTTGCATTAGATCGCTTCAATTTTAATGACTCCATTTTACAGTCCTGCAAAGTCTACTTCCCACCTTAACTTCCTGCCTTAATTAGATTTCTTTAAGTAAGAATAGAACCAAAATGCTAAGCTTTGTCTCTGGAGACTCTCTGCTGAAGTTCTTTTGGAACATGCATCCCCTGTGCCTACTTACTATAGAATGTGTTGGCAACATTTGCTGCCCAGACTATACGGTGGAACTGGCAAGCCACATGTCATTTTACTGCTAATACACAAAATCAGGAAAGCCAGTCACTGTGAATACACATACACACATCACTGATGAAACATAAGTTCTTCATAGTTATAATACAAGTACTATCTGGAGTAAAAATAGGCTTCTCCAATAGGTGTGGAATAAAGAAAAAACTAGAGTTACTAGATGAGCAAAGATCATCGCCACCATTCCTAGGAACCTCAAAAAAAAGATCTTTCTTTCCCAGCGTAGCCTGTTACAGAGAGCCCTCAATGGGAAATGGCAGGAGAAAATGGAATGGGGATGGCAGTTCTGCATGCTTTGCTGTGACCACCGCAAATTCAACTTGACTTAAATGATCACAAGAAATCAGAAAGGGCCTAGGGAGAACTCAGACAAGCTTGTTCAGGTTTGAAGCTGCCATCACTGAAGTTGAGGAAAATAAAAATACAAAAAACAAAACAAATTCTTCCTCCTTTTCTCTGCAAGCATGCCCGGTTCATTCTGTACACCACTGGTGTCCAAGTGAAGTATACCAGGGGTTGTACTATTTGATCCACTGGACAGCAAGGGGAAAATATTCCAACTTCTGCTATATAATATATAATCATAACACATAGATTACTCAAAAGCATTTTATTAATAAGGTGTTTGTTTGTTTTTTTAAGTCTGAAGGCCGCTGCTCTATCAAACTATATATTACTTTAAGAATACTGAATACTTGGGCAGGTGCAGTGGTTCTTGCCTGTAATCCCAACACTTTGGGAGGCCAAGGCTGGGAGTTCAAGACCAGTCTGGCCAATACAGTGAAACCCCATCTCTACTAAAAATACAAAAATTAGCCAGGCATGGTGGCGTGTGCCTGTAGTCCCAGCTACTTGGGAGGCTGAGGCGGGATAATCACTTGAACCCAATTAACTCTGGAGACAGAGACTGCAGTGAGCCAAGACCACGCACTGCATTCCAGCTTGGGTGATGGAGTGAGTCTCAAAAAAAAAAAAAAAAGGAATACTTAAAAAATGGGATAACTTTAAATATTTTTTAAAAACTATACATATAAGCATACCCATATTCATATATATATATAGAGAGAGAGAGAACAAAAGAGAATAATAAAGAAAATGGGGTAAAATGTTAACATTTAGAGAATGTGGGTGAATAGTATATGGGAATCCTCTGTACTATTTTTGCAACTTTTCTGCAAGTCTGATATTATTTCAAAATAAAACAAGAAAAACATACGTCATACAAAAATCTTACAATACTGAAAAGCAAGAGATAGCCATTTGTTTTCAAAAGAATTACTTTGTAAAAAGGATTTCTTCAAATAGCAACTTGCCCTAATGCTCTAAAGCAGGTGTGGTAAACTACAGCCCGGGTCAGCTATCTTCCTTTAAATAAAGTTTTCATTGAACACAGCCATATCCATTCATTTACATATTACCTGTGGCTACTTTGGAGCTAGCAAGGCAGCACTGAAGAATCCAGATTGAGACAAGCTTAAAGTATCTACTGCCTAGCCCTTTATAGAAAATGTTTGCCCACCCTGGCTCTAAAACATTTGCTTAAATAAAATTCTTTAAATGGTAAGTAGAGTTACTAACAGACAGAACAAAAAATAACTTGAAATCAAAGTATTGTACACTAGAAAAAACCATCAAAAATGGATATTAAGCCCTGCTAAATTCATAATAGGCACACAATTCAAGCTGTAAAATGTCTAACACTTGAAAATGAATACAACTATTTTTTCTTTCCCTGATTAAGATTCTGAATTATGAGCAAAGAGGTTCCCTGTATCCGCTGTAGTCTCTATCACTAGGAATACAATTTTTTTTTTTTATTTTTTATTGGATTATAGGTTTTGGGGTACATGAGCAGAGCATGCAAGACAGTTGCGTAGGTACACACATGGCAGTGTGCTTTCTTTTCTTCTCCCCTTCACCCACATTTGGCTTTTCTCCCCAGGCTATCCCTCCCCACCTCCCCCTCCCACTGGCCCTCCCCTTTTCCCCCCAATAGACCCCAGTGTTTAGTACTCCCCTTTCTGTGTCCATGTGTTCTCATTTTTCATCACCCACCTATGAGTGAGAATATGCGGTGTTTCATTTTCTGTTCTTGTGTCAGTTTGCTGAGGATGATGTTCTCCAGATTCATCCATGTCCCTACAAACGACACAAACTCATCATTTCTGATTGCTGCATAATATTCCATGGTGTATATGTGCCACATTTTTCCAATCCAGTCTATTATCAATGGGCATTTGGGTTGATTCCAGGTCTTTGCTATTGTAAACAGTGCTGCAATGAACATTCGTGTACATGTGTCCTTATAGTAGAAGGATTTATAGTCTTTTGGATATACACCCAGTAATGGGATTGCTGGGTCAAATGGTATTTCTATTTCTAAGGCCTTGAGGAATCGCCACACTGTCTTCCACAATGGTTGAACTAATTTACACTCCCACCAACAGTGTAAAAGTGTTCCTTTTTCTCCACATCCTCTCCAGCATCTGTTGTCTCCAGATTTTTTAATGATCGCCATTCTAACTGGCGTGAGATGGTATCTCAATGTGGTTTTGATTTGCATCTCTCTGATGACCAGTGACGATGAGCATTTTTCATATGATTGTTGGCCTCATATATGACTTCTTTCATAAAGTATCTGTTCATATCCTTTGCCCACTTTTGAATGGGCTTGTTTGTTTTTTTCCTGTAAATCTGCTTGAGTTATTTGTAAATTCTGGATATCAGCCCTTTGTCAGATGGGTAGACTGCAAAAATTTTTTCCCATTCTGTTGGTTGCCGATCCACTCTAGTGACTGTTTCTTTTGCCGTGCAGAAGCTGTGGAGTTTGATTAGGTCCCATTTGTCTATTTTGGCTTTTGTTGCCAATGCTTTTGGTGTTTTGTTCATGAAGTCCTTGCCTACTCCTACGTCCTGGATAGTTTTGCCTAGATTTTCTTCTAGGGTTTTTATGGTGCCAGGTCTTATGTTTAAGTCTTTAATCCATCTGGAGTTAATTTTAGTGTAAGGTGTCAGGAAGGGGTCCAGTTTCTGCTTTCTGCACATGGCTAGCCAGTTTTCCCAACACCATTTGTTAAACATGGAATCCTTTCCCCATTGCTTGTTTTTGTCAGGTTTATCAAAGATTGTATAGTTGTAGATATGTTGTGTTGCCTCCTGTGCCTCTGTTTTGTTCCATTGGTCTATATCTCTGTTTTGGTACCAGTACCATGCTGTTTTGATTACTGTAGCCTTGTAGTATAGTTTGAAATCCGGTAGTGTGATGCCCCCCGCTGTGTTTTTTTTGCTTAGAATTGACTTGGCTATGCGGGCTCTCTTTTGGTTCCATATGAAGTTCATGGTGGTTTTTTCCAGTTCTGTGAAGAAAGCCAATGGTAGCTTGATGGGGATAGCGTTGATTCTGTAAATTACTTTGGGCAGTATAGCCATTTTCACGATATTAATTCTTCCTAACCATGAACATGGAATGTTTCTCCATCTGTTTGTGTCCTCTCTGATTTCGTTGAGCAGTGGTTTGTAGTTCTCGTTGAAGAGGTCTCTTACGTTCCTTGTGAGTTGTATTCCAAGGTATTTTATTCTTTTTGTAGCATTTGCTAATGGCAGTTCGCTCTTGATTTGGCTTTCTTTAAGTCTGTTATTGGTGTAGACGAATGCTTGTGATTTTTGCACATTGATTTTATATCCTGAGACTTTGCTGAAGTTGCTTATCAGTTTCAGGAGTTTTTGGGCTGAGGCGATGGGGTCTTCTAGGTATACTATCATGTCGTCTACAAATAGAGACAATTTGGCTTCCACCTTTCCTATTTGAATACCCTTTATTTCCTTTTCTTGCCTGATTGCTCTGGCTAGAACTTCCAGTACTATATTGAATAGGAGTGGTGAGAGAGGGCATCCTTGTCTAGTGCCAGATTTCAAAGGGAATGCTTCCAGTTTTTGCCCATTCAGTATGATATTGGCTGTTGGTTTGTCATAAATAGCTTTTATTACTTTGAGATACGTTCCATCGATACCGAGTTTATTGAGGGTTTTTAGCATAAAGGGCTGTTGAATTTATTCAAATGCCTTCTCTGCGTCAATTGAGATAATCATGTGGTTTTTGTTTTTGGTTCTGTTTATGTGGTGAATTACATTGATAGACTTGCGTATGTTGAACCAGCCTTGCATCCCCGGGATGAATCCTACTTGATCATGATGAATAAGTTTTTTGATTTGCTGTTGCAGTCGGCTTGCCAATATTTTATTGAAGATTTTTGCATCTATGTTCATCATGGATATTGGCCTGAAGTTTTCTTTTCTTGTTGGGTCTCTGCTGGGTTTTGGTATCAGAATGATGTTGGTCTCATAAAATGATTTGGGAAGGATTCCCTCTTTTTGGATTGTTTGAAATAGTTTTAGAAGACATGGTGCCAGCTCTTCCTTGTGTGTCTGGTAGAATTTGGCTGTGAACCCGTCTGGACCTGGGCTTTTTTTGTGTGGTAGGCTCTTAATTGCTGCCTCAACTTCAGACCTTGTTATTGGTCTATTCATAGTTTCAGCTTCCTCCTGGTTTAGGCTTGGGAGGACACAGGAATCCAGGAATTTGTCCATTTCTTCCAGGTTTACTAGTTTATGCGCATAGAGTTGTTTGTAATATTCTCTGATGATGGTTTGAATTTCTGTGGAATCTGTGGTGATTTCCCCTTTATCATTTTTTATTGCATTGGTTGTTCTCTCTTTTATTTTTAATCAATCTGGCTAGTGGTCTGTCTATTTTGTTGATCTTTTCAAAAAACCAGCTCTTGGATTTATTGATTTTTTGAAGGGTTTTTCGTGTCTCAATCTCCTTCAGCTCAGCTCTGATCTTAGTTATTTCTTGTCTTCTGCTGGGTTTTGAGTTTTTTTTGGTCTTGGTCCTCTAGCTCTTTCAATTTTGACGATAGGGTGTCAATTTTGGATCTCTCCATTCTCCTCATATGGGCACTTATTGCTATATACTTTCCTCTAGAGACTGCTTTAAATGTGTCCCAGAGATTCTGGCACGTTGTGTCTTCGTTCTCATTGGTTTCGAAGAACTTCTTTATTTCTGCCTTCATTTTGTTGTTTACCCAGTCAACATTCAAGAGCCAGTTGTTCAGTTTCCATGAAGCTGTGCGGTTCTGGGTCGGTTTCTGAATTCTGAGTTCTAACTTGATTGCACTATGGTCTGAGAGGCTGTTTGTTATGATTTCAGTTGTTTTGCATTTGTTGAGCAGTGCTTTACTTCCAATTATGTGGTCAATTTTAGAGTAGGTGTGATGTGGTGCTGAGAAGAACGTGTATTCTGTGGATTTGGGGTGGAGAGTTCTGTAAATGTCCACCAGGTTTGCTTGCTCCAGGTCTGAGTTCAAGCCCTGGGTATCCTTGTTGATTTTCTGTCTGGTTGATCTGTCTAGTATTGACAGTGGAGTGTTAAAGTCTCCCACTATTATTGTGTGGGAGTCTAAGTTCTTTTGTAAGTCCTTAAGAACTTGCCTTATGTATCTGGGTGCTCCTGCATTGGGTCCATATATGTTCAGGATCGTTAGCTCTTCTTGTTGTATCGATCCTTTTACCATTATGTAATGGCCTTCTTTGTCTCTTTTGATCTTTGTTGCTTTGAAGTCTATTTTATCAGAGATGAGAATTGCAACTCCTGCTTTTTTTTGCTTTCCATTTGCTTGGTAAATCTTCCTCCATCCCTTTATTTTGAGCCTTTGTGTATCCTTGCATGTGAGATGGGTGTCCTGGATACAGCACACTGATGGGTTTTGGATTTTTATCCAATTTGCCAGTCTGTGTCTTTTGATTGGTGCGTTTAGTCCATTTACATTTAGGGTTAATATTGTTATGTGTGAATTTGATACTGCCATTTTGATGCTAAGTGGCTGTTTTGCCTGTTAGTTGTTGTAGATTCTTCATTATGTTGATGCTCTTTAGCATTCAGTATGATTTTGGAATGGCTGGTACTGGTTGATCCTTTCTATGTGTAGTGCCTCTTTTAGGAGCTCTTGTAAAGCAGGACTAGTGGTGAGAAAATCTCTGAGTACTTGCTTGTTCACAAAGGATTTTATTTTTCCTTCACTTCTGAAGCTCAGTTTGGCTGGATATGAAATTCTGGGTTGAAAGTTCTTTTCTTTAAGAATCTTGAATATTGGCCCCCACTCTCTTCCGGCTTGTAGTGTTTCTGCCGAGAGATCTGCTGTGAGTCTGATGGGCTTCCCTTTGTGGGTGACCCGACCTTTCTCTCTGGCTGCCCTTAGTATTCTCTCCTTTATTTCAACCCTATTGAATCTGACGATTATGTGCCTTGGGGTTGCTCTTCTTGCGGAATATCTTTGTGGTGTTCTCTGAATTTCCTGCAATTGAGTGTTGGCCTGTCTTGCTAGGTGGGGGAAATTTTCCTGGATGATGTCCTGAAGAGTATTTTCCAGCTTGGATTCATTCTCTTCGTCCCCTTCTGGTACACCTATCAAATGTAGGTTAGGTCTTTTCATATAGTCCCACATTTCTTGGAGACTTTGTTCATTCCTTTTTGCGTTTTTTTCTCTAATCTTGGTTTCTCGTTTTATTTCATTGAGTTGGTCTTCGACTTCAGATATTCTTTCTTCTGCTTGGTCAATTCGGCTATTGAAACTTGTGCATGCTTAGCGAAGTTCTCGTATTGTGTTTCTCAGCTCCTTTAATTCATTCATATTCCTCTCTAAGTTATCCATTCTTGTTATCATTTCCTCAAATCTTTTTTCAAATCTTTTCTCAAGGTTCTTAGTTTCTTTTCATTGATTTAATACATGATCTTTTAGCTCACCAAAGTTTCTCATTATCCATCTTCTGAAGTCTAATTCCGTCATTTCGTCACAGTCATTCTCCATCCAGCTTTGTTCCCTTGCTGGTGAGGAGGTTTGGTCCTTTCTAGGAGGCTAGGTGTTCTGGTTTCGGGTGTTTTCCTCCTTTTTGCGCTGGTTTCTTCCCATCTTTGTGGATTTGTCCGCTGGTCGTCTGTGTAGTTGCTGACTTTTCGATTGGGTCTCTGAGTGGACACCCTGAATGTTGATGATGAAGTATTTCTGTTGCTTGGTTTTCCTTCTACCAGTCTAGCCCCTTCGCTGTACGACTGCTGAGGTCCGCTCCAGACCCTGCTTGTCTGGGGTGCACCTCTAGCCGCTGTGGCACAGCGAGGGATGCTACCAGTTTCTTTTTCTGCTATCTTTGTCCCAGGATGGTGCCTGCCTAATGTCAGTCTTTTGGATATAGCGGGGTCAGGGAGCTGCTTGAGGAGATAGTTTGTACTTTATAGTGGTTTAATTGCTGAGGTGTGAGCTGTGTTGTTCATTTAGGGCTGTTAGGCTGCTATGTTTGATTCTGCTGCAACAGAGCTCATTAAAAAAACCTTTTCTTTTTCTCAAATGCTCTGTGTTGAGGGGTTTGGGCTTTATTTTTGGATGTTCGTTGAGGTCCTGCCCAGCTAGGATGCAGACTAGCCACTGTTTGCCTGCCGAGGTTCCGCCCTGCTGTTGTGAGGCTCGCCCTGGCTCCGCTGTTCTGCTGTTCTCCACCATGCCCTGCGGCGGATTCTCTCTGTTGTAGTGGGTTGCCTCGGCAACGGCAGGCTGCGTCAGCAGTGGGCGTGTATCTCAGTAGGGACGGGTTGCCTCAGCAACGGCTGGCTGCGTCAGCAATGGGCGTGTATCTCAGTTGGGGTGGGTTGCCTCGGTAATGGTGGCCGCCCCTCCCCCTCAGAGCGTCTCGGGCCGTCTGCACGGGGCTTGTTTGAAATCGCGGTTTTGTTCGTCCCACTGGGCCAATCCTAATGCTCTGTTCCTGCAATCCCCTGGGCTGGCCCACTGTTCAAGTCTAGCTCAGTCTCAAGTCCAGCCCTCTCACATCTCCAGTTGCCGGTTCAACGGGGCACCCGGACAAGTGCGCCCTGTGGGGAGCGCTGGGTAGGGCCGGCCGCCACCACCCTGGCTGCCGGCTTCGCCAGGCGGAATATCTTCACTTGGGAATTTCCTCTTCACTTGGGAATTTCCCCGTTCCGTGAGCAACAAAGATCAGTCTGGAAGTGCAGCTCAGACTCACCTCTCCGCAGACACAACGAGAACTCCAATCCTGGGTTGTTCTCACAGCGCCATCTTGAGTCCTCCCTCTTAGGAATACAATTTTTAAAACAGTAAAAGAAAGCTCTGGAAAAGAAAAAAAAGTGGTCAGAGCATATCAACTGAAAGAAAAGAACTTTCACGTCATTATCTTATTTTACTTTATTTTATTTCGTTTCATTTCATTTTTTGAGACAGCGTCCCTGTTGCCCAGGCTGGAGTGCGGTGGTGCAATCTCGGTTCGCCATGACTTCTGCTATCCAGGCTCAAGTGATTCTCCTGCCTCAGCCTCCCAAATAGCTGGGACTATAGGCATATACCACCATGCCTGGCTAATTTTTCTATTTTTAGTAGAGACGGGGTTTCACCATGTTGGCCAGGCTGGTCTTAAACTCCTGGCCTCAAGTGAAACGTCGGCCTCAGCCTCCCAAAAAACTGGGATTGTAGGCCTGAGGTACCACACCCAGCCCCTTCACTTCAAATTCAATGGATATCAGGGTTGAGAAGCAAAAAGTTTGGGTACTAGTCCATATGAAATAAGCCAGTGAGAACTCCTTCTTACTAAACAATTACACCCTGAAGATATTCTTTTAATGGTTGTCAGATCACAGAGAAAAATCAATATCCTAAAGCAAACAAACATATTCAGACTTTCTCCAACCACTGGAAACAATCAGTTGCTAGAACTCTTTGGCCCCTACTGTTAGGGAATGCTGGCTCCCAGAAGGTAAGATGCCACTGGTGCCCCATGCCTAATGCATAACTTTATAGCCTGGCTTTAATGCCTGGATGGCAACTGCTATTTCCAGCCAGGAGAGCCAAAGCCCAAATAAAAGCTCCCTTCTGCCTAGAAAATAAAATCCAGATTCCTCAGAGGGCATTGGGTAGTCAAGCTTTGCAGCCAAACTTCTCATTCCTTTTGGATATACTATATGCTCTAGTCCAGTTGTTTACAAACTTTTTGGTCCCAGGACTCCTTTAACACCCTTACAAATTATGAGGATCCTAAAGAGATTCCATTTGTATCAGTTTCAGCTATCAATATTTAATTTCAACTTTTTAATACACAAGCAAGCATTCAATTAGCCGTCAGGATGATAGCCTCATTACATGTCATGTATCCTCTAGAAAACACTGTATACTTGTGAAAGAATGAGACTGAAAAACACAAAGAATGTCTCAGCATCATTGTAAAAATAATTTTTGCTTTGGGAATCCACTGTTCTAGCTAAACTAATGCACCTCTGTTATTTATTTTGGCAATTTCTTCTTTCTGGAAAGTTCCTCTTCCTTATGGAGTAAAAAGCCTTCAAACCTCAAATACCTGACTCCTCCAGCCAGAAGTTCACCTTCTCTTCCTCAGTGCCCCAGAGCACTTTGTACCTCTCTTAAGAGGACTTCTCAAATCACCCAGTAACTTATATGTATGTCTGGTCTTTGCTACTGGACTAGAACCTACATGAAAGCAGGTACTGGATCCAAGTCATCTTTTTATCACTATCAAAACTCATATCCTAAGTAACATGTAACAGGAGGCCGACAAATACTAAGTGATGAATCAGCAGGCCTGACTAGACTTGGGAGAATAAGCAAGAAGACAGATCTGGTTGCCCCTCACTGGCCCCGTGACTCTCAGACAAGGTTGCTAGATGCCCAAAAACTCACACTAAAACTCATGAAGGAACAGCGTTTTCAGAAACTGCTTACATCACCTTCATCCCCTCTGGTCACTTATGCTGCTCAGGTTAAAGTGCTGACAAAGTCATCCTGATAAATGTAGTGTAGCCTGGTCCCTGAGAGGCTCATTAAATCAAAAAGTCAGAGGCCGGCTACTTCCCTGGGAAACTACCACTGATGCTCCTGGACTGTGTATTGCCAAAAGAGACCCCCACAGGGGGAAAGAGGGCAATGTTTGCCAGGGGGTGAAGGGGCAGGAGGCCAAATAAACTGGAATGCACTGTGTCTTTCTCCATTTTGGAATCTTGCTCTGCAAGTCTCCAATCTCTGCCTTGGCACATGCTTGGGCTGGGAGATGACAAGCCTTATTCTTTGTAAAAAATAATTGTGTGTTCTGAAATGACACCTCTATTATGATTTTCAAATTGACATCTCTGTTCTAATGCAGAGACATCTAAGCCTCCCCATTTCAAACACTAGCAATTATCGTTTAAGTTATCCAATGATAGGCATTCATCTGATTGCTTCAGTGCCCCCTAGTTTGAGGGGTGCACTTAAAGCATGCAATGCAGCTGCCAGCAGAGACTGGCAGGCAATTCCGGCCCCTGATGTGGGGTGGGCCAAGGCAAGGGGCACTGCTATAAGGCTGGTAACCTCAGGAAAAAAAAGACATATTAGAGAAAGACACCACAGTGCCTATAGTGTAGATTAGCCTTATTTTACTGTTATCAAACATAAACAACTTACAGAGTGCAAACAATGCCTTTCACCAGAAAAGCTTAAAAACATCTTTACAAAAGATTAACATCTGCCTCAGTGCCTCTGGGCAGTGATCAGTAGATGGCAGAACATGAGAGCACAACATAATCACAGATAGCAAAAGGGAAGAAGCTGGCAACAGAATGTACACATAGTGTGCAATCACCTAGCCAGTGCTACAAAAGTCTTGTCTGAAAAGTCAGTCAGTTCCCTCTGGGAACATATGACCCTCTGCTAACTCTCTGGTGTGTAGTTATTTTTAATACATTTCTAAGATGATTGGTTGGCACTATGCTTAGCTCCTATATACCCTCAACACATTACACTATAGTTATAAAACTTGAACGTATGATAAAAAAAAAAAAACCTCACTTTTGTTAGCAAGTAAATTCAAAAGCCCAAGCTGATCTACATGGACATCTTTACTTGGTATCCAAATCTATTTCTCTGGAAGACTTGGAAGGTCTGCTCACAGACCATAGACTTTTTTTAACTAGGAATTTGGAATCAGAGGCTTTTCACCAGAGAATGAGTAAGGCCAAATCTATGAAAAGTCCACAGCTAGTTTTGATGCCACGTGCACACACGCCCCCACATGCAACAGGTGAGGTATATAGGTTGAGATTTTAAGAAGCAGTACATTCTAATTCACTGATTTCCCCCTGGAATTTGCAGAATTCCATAATCCTGAATTCTTAGCTAATTTTATTCAGAAGCACAGACAAATCCTTAAAAGTCCTCCTCCAGGCCCACTAAGTCTACAAAGAATATACTGGTAGAATAATTTATTGCTGTGATACTAGCAAACCTGTGAAGGTCTTATAAGACATTTTTTCACATTCACATTTCTGACCTGAAACTTTAAAAACCCTTGACCAAGGCCACTCATTAAGAAGTGACAGGCTCTTGACCCTGGTATACTGCAAACACTATATAATAGGAAGTAAAATCTTAGGACCCATATCACAAAGGCAAAGTGAGTTAGTACATGAAACCTCAAGAGAATGAGGGAAAAGCAAAGCACAGTGTGCGGGGGTGTTTATTAACCAGAGGCAAAGAGGCGCTTTCCTGGCTCGTATCTGTCCATGGGATGAGGTTTCTAGAATCTGCAGAAATATGAGGGCAGAGACTATAGCTGCAACCCCAAACAATCCACTGTTAGCCCTTGAGCTAACACAAAGCTCAGAGTACAATCACTTTTCTTATATCCAAGGTTCATTCTGAATTGCTTCTTAGTGACATCCGATTTCACTGATTAGCCTCTGGAGATGTACTACTTGTCCTTCCACCCTGATCTTGACTTCAGCAACCATCCTGATTCCTTTTGGACTCAGCATCTGACTCTACTGAAATAATTTCTCCACCATTTCCCCTCTGTCTAGACAACATGAAATTGTCATAAATGACACCTAAAGTACAATTAGTAGAGAAGCTGCAATTTCCACTCTCCTCCCCCGTTCCTCCAGCATGTCAATCAATACTACCCTGATGAAGATGAACTCTGTAAAGTTTGGAAGCCATTTGATCCCCAGCTTGCTAAAAATTATGCATTCTCCCTTCTACTATAATTAGAAGATGTAAATTGCTTTCTTTTTACTAGCACTAATAGCTGTAATCTCAGAGTTCTGAATACCTGCTAAATCAATACCTGTGTAAAAAGTCCTTACAAACACCACTTTACCCAGCTGCACTTTATTTAGAAAAGTCAGAGACAAAAGACAAAAGATAAGGCAAAAGAGGAGAGAGGCAATGAGAAAAAGACATGACGCAAGACCACCAGAACCAGGAAGTACTAATATTCACTATCCTAAGAAGATGGTTTGAAGTCACTGCCAGTTCCTTATGAGAGGTCAAATTTTTATTTTTACTTTTATTTTTTTGAGACAGAGTTGCACTCTTGTTGCCCAGGTTAGAGTGTAACGGCACAATCTTGGCTCACTGCAAGGTCCATCTCCTGGGTTCAAGCAATTCTCCTGCCCCAGCCTCCCAAGTAGCTGGGAGGCATGTGCCACCATGCCCAGTTTATTTTGTATTTTTAGTAGAGATGGGATTTCACTATGTTGATCAGGCTGATCTCAAACTCCTGACCTCAGGTGATCTGCCCACCTCACCTCCCAAAGTGCCAGGATTACAGGTGTGAGTCACCATTCCTGGCCTAATGTCATATTTTTAAAAACCAGCAAGATCAAAGGACAACAAATCATGAAATAATTTACCAGTGCTTTTCAAGGAAAGTGGGAATCCCCTCGCCTGCCCTGGCAAATGTGGCAATGTCTGGTGACATTTTCGGTTGTTGCTCTGGGTGCCAGAGCACTACTGGCATTTAGTAGGTGAAGGCCAGGAATAGTGCTAAGCATCCCACAATGCACAGGACAGCCTCCCACAGTGAGGAATTACCCAACCCCAAATGTCAATAGTGCTGCTGTTATAAAACCTTCTGACAGATCTTAATGGTCTGAGACTAACCAAGAAAAACTCTAACTAAAATATGAGGCAATTTACTGAATTAGACAGATTGCAGTTTAAATTCCATCTTCTGTCACCTACTAGCTGTGACACCTTGGGCAAGTTCATTATCCTCTGCTTCCACATTTGAGGGGAAATTCCTATTTCACACTGTTATCATGATTAAGTCAGTCAAGTACAGCAGCCAGTACACAGTCTAATAAACAGCCATTATTATTTTTTCCTTCCTTGGATTACAGCTCTCAAAGTATCTGCAGTGAATATGATGCCCTCTGGCCACTCAAGTCATTATGCCTGAAAAGGTACTTTGTCAGAAAGAATGACATGTTGAAGAAGAATAATAAACACTGTAAAGGTATACACAGGGTACCTGAGCCCTGAGAATCACATGCACCTCATCCACAAAAACCAACAAGAACAGTCAGGTATCCATCTACCAATCTATGTGTTGGGCCACCCAGCCAGTGATTCAAACAGAAAGACTGAGTGCCTTCTGTTGGTTACATATATTAGTACTATATAAAATAATAGATGTGGGCTGGGCATGATGTCTCACACCTGTAATCCCAGCACTTTGGGAGGCTGAGAGCCCAGGAATTTGAGACCAGCTTGGGCAACAAAAGGAGACCTCATCTCTACAAGAAATTTAAAAATAAGCTGGGTGTGGTGGTTCATGTCTATAGCTACTTGGGAGGCTGAGGCAGGAGGATCACTTGTGCCCTAGAGGTTGAGGCTGCAGTGAGCTGAGATCGTACCACTGCACTACAGCTTGGGTGACCAACTGAAACCCTGTTTCAAAAAATAAGTAAATAAATAGGCCAGCACGGTGGCTCACACCTGTAATCCCAACACATTGGGAGGTCAAGACAGGTGGATCACCTGAGGTCAGGAGTTCAAGACCAGCTTGATCAACATGGCAAAACCCTGTCTCTACTAAAAATACAAAAAATTAGCAGGGTCAAGGCTAGGCGCAGTGGCTCATGTCTGTAATCCCAGCACTTTGGGAGGCCAAGGTGGTGGGTCACTTGAGGTCAGGAGTTCGAGACCAGCCTGACCAACATGGTGAAACCCCGTCTCTACCAAAAATATAAAAATTAGCTGGGCGTAGTGACACATGCTTGTAGTGGGAGGCTAAGCAGGAGAATCACTTGAATCTGGGAGACAGAAGTTGCCAGTGACCTGAGATCATGCCACTGCACTCCAGCATGGACGACAGTCTTCAAAGCAAGACTCTGTCTTTAAAAAAAAATTAGCCAGCATGGTGGTGGATGCCTGTAATCCCAGCTACTACTTGCTATGCTGAGGCAGGAGAACTGCCTGAACCCATGAGGTAGAGGTTGCAGTGAGCTGAGATTGCACCATTGCACTCCAGCCTGGGCGACAAAGCGAGACTCTGTTGCAAAAAAATGAATAAATAGGCCAGGTACAGTGGCTTACATCTGTAATCCCAGCACTGTGGGAGGCCGAGGTAGGCAGATCACCTGAGGTCAGGAGTTTGAGACCAGCTTGACCAATACAGAGAAACCCCGTCTCTACTAAAAAGACAAAATTAGCCTGGTGTGGTGGGGCATGCCTGTAATTCCAGCTCCTCAGGAGGCTGAGGCAGGAGAATCACTTGAACCTGAGAGGCAGAGGTTGCGGTGAGCTGAGATCATGCCATTGCACTCCAGCCTGGACAGCAAGAGCAAAACTCCGGCTCATCAATAAATCAACAAATAAAATAAATATGGCCTTTAGAGTAGTCAATTTACAAAGATGGCTCCAAAGAACATCCTCTTGGCATTCTCGCCCTTGTGTGGTCCCCTCCCACTCTGAATCTAGACTGCTCTATCACTAGCTTTAATCAAGAAAATGCAGCAAGTGCCATTTTCTGTGCCAATCCTGGGCCTACCCTTTTAAAATAATTGGCATCTTCCATTTCCTTCCTCTTAGAGTTTCACTTTTGGAAACCTTAAGCTGCTATGTAAGAAGTCTGTCCCTGTCATCTATATAGCAAGAGATATTAAAAAAATTAAAAATTAAAAAAAGAAAAAGAAGAAGACGCCTGGCTACTCTGGAGAGGCCATGAGGAGAGAAGAGCCCCTGAGTCTACATGGCGAGGGAGAGAGACCCAGTTTATTCTAACTGGGTCTCCAGATAACTCTAGAGAAAACCCAAGCAAGACCAGCAGAAGAACTTCCCAACTGAGCCCAGTCTACACCCCTAAAAAAACAGGAAAAATAACTGAATTGGTTTTAAGTCAGGTTTTTGGAGTATGGTTTGTTATATATCGATGTATGAATAAAACAGGATCCAAGATGGCCGACCACTAACAGCTCAGGATTATAGCTCCCAGTGAAAGCCCAGAGAACGAGACGACACCACACTTTTGGACGAATTTTCATCACTCACCGATCAGCCAATTCCCAGTGGAGGAGCCCCACGGGTCGCCAGCGTGACTCTTGTGGCCGCCGCAGCGGTTTTGCCGGCGTCTTGGTGCAGCAGCTCTTCATGCAGAGCCAACGGGACTGCATCCCCTACTGACTGGAGTTTGGAGCTCCAGGAAGTCAGAGCCGCTTGTTGCGGACTCAAGAGGGAAGCCAGACCAGAGATTCCCGGGCAGAAGAGCACCAACAGTCTCACCGCTGCTATTTAGGCTGCCACAGTGGGTTGCTCGGATCCCAGCACTGGGGATCAATAAGTCGGACGTTGACTCAGAAAACTAATTAGAAAGGCGGTTCATCTACAATGAAGGGGAAAAAACAGCCTAAGAAGGCCAAGTATACTCAAAATCAGAACCCATCAGCAACGGAACAAGCCCTGATGGAAAAGGACTCATCAGCAACTGAACAAGCCCTGATGGAAAAGGACTCATCAGTAACGGAACAAGCCCTGATGGAAAAGGACTGTGTTCCATTATCTGAAGTAGGCTTTAAAAGGTGGATGATAAGAAACTTCTGGGAGTTAAAGGAACTTGTTCTAACCCAATGTAAAGAAACTAAGAACTTGGAAAACAGGTTAGATGAAATGTTGAAAAGAATAGACAATATAGAGAGGAATACAAATGAACTTATGGAGTTGAAAAATACAACACGAGAACTTAGTGAAATATGTACAAGCTTAAACAGCCGAATGGATCAAGCAGAAGAAAGGGTATCGGAGGTTGAAGATCAACTTAATGAAACAAAACAACAAGACAAGAATAGAGAAAAAAGGATAAAAAGGAATGAGCAAAGTCTCCAAGCAATATGGGACTATGTGAAAAGACCTAATATACGCTTGATTGGTGTACCTGAATGTGACGGAGAGAATGAATTCAAGCTGGAAAATACTCTCCAGGACATTATCCAGGAAAATTTTCCTAATTTAGCAAAGCAGGACACTATTCAACCCCAGGCAACACAGAGAACACCACAAAGATATTCCTCAAGAAGACCAACCCCAAGGCACATAATCGTTAGATTCACCAAGATCGAAACGAAGGAGAAAATATTAAGAGCAGCCAGAGAGAAAGATCAAGTTACCCATAAAGGTAAGCCTATTAGGCTTACAGCAGATCTCTCAACGGAAACCCTACAAGCTAGAAGACAGTGGGGGCCAATATTCAATATACTTAATCAACAGAACTTTCAGCCCAGAATTTCATATCCTGCCAATTTAAGCTTTACATTTGAAGGAAAAATAAAATTTTTTAGGAACAAGCAAGTACTCAGAGATTTTATTACCACCAGGCCTGCTTTACAAGAACTTCTAAAAGAAGCACTATACACAGAAAGGAACAACCAGTATGACCCTTTCTAAAAATACACCAAAAAGTAAAGAGCATTAACATAAAGAAGAATTTTTATCAACAAAAGGACAAAATAGCCAGTTAATATCAAATGGCAACAACCCTAAATTTAAATCGACCAAATCTCCCAATCAAAAGATACAGACAAAATCTAACGGTATATCCAAAGATATACATAGACTCAAAATAAAGGGTTGGAAAAAAAAACGTACCAACCAAATGGAGAGCAAAACTAAATAAATAAAAAGCAGGAGTTGCAATTTTCACATTTGACAAAATAGATTTCAAAGCTACAAGGATACGAGGATAAAAGGATTAATGTAATAAGAGATCTTAACACTCAGATACATAAGACCCATAATGAGATTTAGATTCAACGAGACAGAAAATTGATAATGATATCCAGGACTGGAACTAAGATCCAGAACAAATAAACTCAATAGAGCTCTCCATTTTAAACACACAAAATATACATTATCCACAAAAATCTAACGATATATCTAAAGATATACAAAGACTCAAAACAAGGGGATGGAAAAAAACTCACCAACCAAATGGAGAGCAAAAATAAATAAATAATAAGCAGGAGTTGCAATTCTCACACTTAATAAAATAGATTTCAAAGCTACAAGGATGCAAGGGTAAAAGGATTAATGCAACAATAAGAGATCTTAACACCCAGATACATAAGACACATAATGAGATTTAGATTCAATGAGACAACAAATTGATAATGATATCCAGGACTTGAACTCAGAGCCAGAACAAATAAACACAATAGAGGTCTCCATTTTAAACACATAAAATATGCATTAACCACTTTAAACACTCAAAATATTGATCGGCCATTATTGAAACCCATTTTAGGAATGAAGTAATATTCCTTTTTCCCTCTTTTTCTTTTTTTCCCCTTCTTCTTCTCTTTTTCCCTCAAAAAAAAAATGAATAAAACAGTTTCTTATCTTTGTAGAACTTTCAAGCTAGGCACAACAGCAACATCAGAACTAAGACCACGAGGTTAGTTTACAGCCGTAATCTCATCTCTCCTGCAAGGAACCCTGGCTATCCACCCCCCCCAAAAAAGGCATTTGAAAATAGATTGTAAAAAATAAAGCAAGCACAAGTTTGCGTACTGTTCCTAAAGCATGAGGCCCCTGTATTAGTCAGAAGAGTCCATGTTCATTTAGAAAGATTTGCGCTCATTCCTACCTATCTCAAGGCTCTCCATCTTTCTGAAACACATTTCTACCCTGGGTGGGTACTCCTTTCAATGTAGAAAATGATCCTATAGTTTTTTTTTTTTAGGAAATTAAGAATATTTGTGCTCCCTCCTTTATCAAGGAGGAGGAGGCCAGTAGCAGTGACTCACTCCTGTAATCCCTGAACTTTGGGAAGTCAAGGCGGAAGGATCACTGGAAGCCAGGAGTTCAAGACCAGCCTAGGTAACACAGCGAGACCCGTCTCTACTAAAATACAAAAATTAGCCAGGCATGGTGGCAGGCACCTGTAATCCCAACTACTCGGGAGGCTGAGGCAGGAGAATCGCTTGAACCTGGGAGGCAGAGTTTACAGTAAGCTGAGATTGCGTCACTGCACTCTAGCCTAGGTGAGAGAGTGAGACTCTGTTTCAAAAAAAAAAGAGAGAAAGGGCAAGGTATGAATGGGAGAAAATATTTGCTAACCATATACCACATAAATGTTTAATGTCCATAATATACAGGGAACTCCTACAACTCAATAACCAAAAAAACCCCACAAATAACCATATTAAACAATGGGCCAAAGACTTGCATGCATATTTCCCTAATAATGATACACAAATGGTCAACAAGCATATGAGAAGATGCTCAACATGACTAATCACTAGGAAATGCAAATCAAAACCACAATTATTTATCACCCCACACCTGTTAGGATGACCACTAAAAAAGAAAAAAAAAAACAGGAAATAACAAGTGCTGACACGGATATGAAGAAGTTGGAACCCTCATGCACTGTTGATAGGACTGTAAAATGGTTCAGCTGCTATGGAAAACAGTATGGAGGTTCCTCAAACAATTAAAAATAGAACTGCCATATGTCCAGCAATTCCACTTCTGGTTACATATCTAAAAGAATTAAAAACGGGATCTTGAAAAGATATTTGCACACCCATGTTCATTGCAGCATTTTTCAAAATAGCCAAAATGTGGAAGCACCATAAATGTCCATCAATAGAGGAATGGATAAAGAAAATAGGGTATAGGAGAGGACTCAAGATGGCGCAGTGAGAACAACCCAGGATTGAAGCTCTCAGTGAATGCATGGAGAGGGTGAGTCAGGGCCACATTTCCAGACAGATCTTTGTTGCCCACAGAACGGGGAAATTCCCAGGTATAAAAGAGATGTGGGACGCAAGGCAGAGGTTTTGGCTGGTGCAGCCAGCAGCTGGTGCAGCCAGCGGCCGGTGCTGTAGCGCAGTGGCACTACACAGCACTCCGCACAAAGCACACTGGTCCGGGTGCCCTGTTGAACCAGCAATCTGAGACTTGAGAGGGCTGAACTTGAGACTGAATGGGACTTGGACAGTGAGCCAGCCCAGGAGATTCCAGGAAACAGCGTTTGGGGTAGCACAGTGGGACAAACAAAATGGTGATTCCAAACGCTCCTGGTGGAGAGGTTTCCTTAGGGCACAGCTGAACCCAGGATGCTGCAGCTCCGTGGGGGAGGGGCGTCTGCCATTACCGAGGCAATCCACCCCTACTGAGGTACACGCCCATTGCTGATGCAGCCTGCCATTGCCGAGGCAACCCGCTACAACAGAGAGACTCTGCCACAGGGCGTAGCCCATGGCAGCAGGGCAGAGACCACAGCATCTGGGCAGAGCCTGCAGCAACAGGGCGAACCTCACACCAGCAGGGCAGAGCCTTGGCAGGCAAATAGTGAATAGACTGCCTCCTAGCTGGGCAGGACAGCACAACGGACACTAACAAAGAAAGCCCCAACACCCCCCAAGACAGATCATCTGAGAAAAAAAGGGTTTTTCTATGAGTTCTGTTGCAGCAGAATTAAATATAGCAGCCTAACAGCCCTGAATAAACAACAGAGCTCACAAATCAGCACTTGAGCTCCTATAAAGTACAGACTGTCTCCTCAAGCAGCTCCCTGATCCCTCTATATCCAGAAGACTGACATATGGCAGGCATCATTCTGGGACAAATATAGCAGAAAAAGAAACTGGTAGCATCCCTCACTCTTCCGCAGCTGCTATAGGTGCACCCCAGACAAGCAGGGCCTGAAGTGGACCTCAGCAGTCATACAGTGGAGGGGCTAGACTGGTAGAAGAAAAACCAAGTAACAGAAATACTTCATCATCAACAATCTGGGCGTCCACTCAGAGACCCAATCGAAAAGTCAGCAACTACACAGACGACAGGTGGATAAATCCACAAAGATGGGAAGAAACCAGCACAAAAATGAGGAAAACAACCGAAACCAGAACACCTCGCCTCCTAGAAAGGACCAAAACTCATCACCAGCAAGGGAACAAAGCTGGACGGAGAATGGCTGTGACAAAATGATGGAATTAGACTTCAGAAGGTGGATAATGAGAAACTTTCGTGAGCTAAAAGAACATGTCTTAAATCAATGCAAAGAAACTAATAACCTTGAAAAAAGATTTGAAAAAAGATTCGAGGAAACGATAACAAGAATGGATACCTTAGAGAGGAATAGGAATGAATTAAAGGAGCTGAAAAACACAATATGAGAATTTCGCGAAGCATACACAAGTTTCAACAGCCGAATTGACCAAGCAGAAGAAAGAATATCAGAAATCGAAGATCAACTCAATGAAATAAAACGAGAAACCAAGATCAGAGAAAAAAGCGCAAAAAGGAATGAACAAAGTCTCCAAGAAATGTGGGACTATGTGACGAGACCTAACCTATGTTTGATAGGTGTACCAGAATGTGATGAAGAGAATGAATCCCAGCTGGAAAATACTCTTCAGGACATCACCCAGGAAAATTTCCCCCACCTAGCAAGACAGGCCAACACTCAAATGCAGGAAATACAGAGAACACCACAAAGATATTCCACAAGAAGAGCAACTTCAAGGCACATAATCGTCAGATTCAACAAGGTTGAAATAAAGGAGAGAATACTAAGGGCAGCCAGAGAGAAAGGTCGGGTCACCCACAAAGGGAAGCCCATCAGACTCACAGCAGATCTCTCGGCAGAAACACTACAAGCCAGAAGAGAGTGGGGGCCAATATTCAACATTCTTAAAGAAAAGAACTTTCAACCCAGAATTTCATACACAGCCAAACTGAGCTTCAGAAGTGAAGGAAAAATAAAATCCTTTGCAAACAAGCAAGTACTCAGAGATTTTGTCACCACCAGGCCTGCTTTACAAGAGCTCCTGAAGGAGGCACTACACATAGAAAGAAATAACCAGTACCAGCCATTCCAAAATCACATTAAATGCTAAAGAGCATCAATATAATGAAGAATCTACAACAACTAACAGGCAAAACAGCCAGCTAGCATCAAAATGGCAGTATCAAATTCACACATAACAATATTAACCCTAAACGTAAATGGACTAAATGCACCAATCAAAAGACACAGACTGGCAAATTGGATAAAAAACCAATACCCATCAGTGTGCTGTATCCAGGAAACCCATCTCACATGCAAGGATACACAAAGGCTCAAAATAAAGGGATGGAGGAAGATTTACCAAGCAAATGGAGAGCAAAAAAAAAGCAGGAGTTGCAATTCTCATCTCTGATAAAATAGACTTTAAAGCAACAAAGATCAAAAGAGACAAAGAAGGCCATTACATACTGGTAAAAGGATCGATACAACAAGAAGAGCTAATGATCCTGAACATATATGGACCCAATACGGGGGCACCCAGATACATAAGGCAAGTTCTTAAGGACTTACAAAGAGACTTAGACTCCCACACAATAATAGTGGGAAACTTTAACACTCCACTGTCAATATTAGACAGATCAACCAGACAGAAAATCAACAAGGATATCCAGGGCTTTAACTCAGACCTGGAGCAAGCAAACCTGATAGACATTTACAGAACTCTCCACCCCAAATCCACAGAATATACATTCTTCTCAGCACCACATCACACCTACTCTAAAATTGACCACATAATTGGAAGTAAAGCACTGCTCAGCAAATGCAAAACAACTGAAATCATAACAAACAGTCTCTCAGACCACAGTGCAATCAAGTTAGAACTCAGAATTCAGAAACTGACCCAGAACCACACAGCTTCATGGAAACTGAGCAACTGGCTCTTGAATGTTGACTGAATAAACAATGAAATGAAGGCAGAAATAAAGAAGTTCTTCCAAACCAATGAGAACGAAGACACAACGTGCCAGAATCTCTGGGACACATTTAAAGCAGTATCTAGAGGAAAATGTATAGCAATAAGTGCCCATATGAGGAGAATGGAGAGATCCAAAATTGACACCCTATCGTCAAAATTGAAAGAGCTAGAGAAGCAACATCAAAAAAACTCAAAACCCAGCAGAAGACAAGAAATAACTAAGATCAGAGCTGAACTGAAGGAGATTGAGACACGAAAAACCCTTCAAAAAATCAATAAATCCAAGAGCTGGTTTTTTGAAAAGATCAACAAAATAGACAGACCACTAGCCAGATTGATTAAAAAGAAAAGAGAGAACAACCAAATAGATGCAATAAAAAATGATAAAGGGGAAATCACCACAGATTCCACAGAAATTCAAACCATCATCAGAGAATATTACAAACAACTCTATGCACATAAACTAGTAAACCTGGAAGAAATGGATAAATTCCTGGACTCCTGTGTCCTCCCAAGCCTAAACCAGGAGGAAGCTAAAACTGAATAGAACAATAACAAGGTCTGAAGTTGTAGCAATTAAGAGCCTACCACACAAAAAAAGCCCAGGTCCAGATGGGTTCACAGCCGAATTCTACCAGACACACAAAGGGAGCTGGTACCATTTCTTCTGAAACTATTCCAAATAATCCAAAAAGAAGGAATCCTACCCAAATCATTCTACGAGACCAATATCATCCTGAAACCAAAACCCGGCAGAGACCCAACAAGAAAAGAAAACTTCAGGCCAATATCCATGATGAACATAGATGCAAAAATCTTCAATAAAATATTGGCAAGCCGAATGCAACAGCAAATCAAAAAACTTATTCATCATGATCAAGTAGGATTCATCCTGGGAATGCAAGGCTGGTTCAACATACGCAAGTCTATAAATGTAATTCACCACATAAACAGAACCAAAACAAAAACCACATGATTATCTCAGTTGACACAGGGAAGGCATTTGACAAAATTCAGCAGCCCTTTATGCTAAAAACCCTCAATAAACTAGGTATCGATGGACCGTATCTCAAAGTAATAAAAACTATTTATGACAAACCAACAGCCAGTATCATACGAAATGGGCAAAAACTGGAAGCATTCCCTTTGAAATCCAGCGCTAGACAAGGATGCCCTCTTTCACCACTCCTATTCAATATAGTACTGGAAGTTCTATCCATAGCAATCAGGCAAGAAAAAGAAATAAAGGTATTCAAATAGGAAAGGTGGAAGCCAAATTGTCTCTATTTGCAGACGACATGATAGTATACCTAGAAGACCCCGTCACCTCAGCCCAAAAATTTCTGAAACTTATAAGCAACTTCAGCAAAGTCTCAGGATATAAAATCAATGTGCAAAAATCGCAAGCATTCCTCTACACCAATAACAGAATTAAAGAGAGCCAAATCAAGAACGAACTGCCATTCACAATTGCTACAAAAAGAATAAAATACCTAGGAATAGAACTCACAAGGAACGTAAGGGACCTCTTCAAGGAAAACTACCAGCCACTGCTCAACGAAATCAGAGAGGACACAAACAGATGGAGAAACATTCCATGTTCATGGTTAGGAAGAATTAATATCGTGAAAATGGCTATACTGCCCAAAGTAATTTACAGAATCAACGCTATCCCCATCAAGCTACCATTGACTTTCTTCACAGAACTGGAAAAAACCACCATGAACTTCATATGGAACCAAAAGAGAGCCCGCATAGCCAAGTCAATGCTAAGCAAAAAGAACACAGCGGGGGGCATCACACTATCAGATTTCAAACTATACTACAAGGCTACAGTAATCAAAACCGCATGGTACTGGTACCAAAACAGAGACATAGACCAATGGAACAAAACAGAAGCATCGGAGGCAACACAACATATCTACAACCATACAATCTTTGATAAACCTGACAAAAACAAGCAATAGGGAAAGGATTCCCTGTTTTACAAATGGTGTTGGAAAAACTGGCTAGCCATATGCAGAAAGCAGAAACTGGACCCCTTCCTGACACCTTACACTAAAATTAACTCCAGATGGATTAAAGTCTTAAACATAAGACCTGGCACAATAAAAACCCTTGGAGGAAATCTAGGCAAAACTATCCAGGACATAGGAGTAGGCAAGGACTTCATGAACAAAACACCAAAAGCATTGGCAACAAAAGCCAAAATAGACAAATGGGACCTAATGAAACTCCACAGCTTCTGTACAGCTAAAGAAACAGTCACTAGAGTGAATCAGCAACCAACAGAATGGGAAAACATTTTTGCAGTTTACCCATCTGAAAAAGGGCTGATATCCAGAATTTACAAAGAACTCAAACAGATTTATAGGAAAAAACAAACAAGCCCATTCAAAAGTGGGCAAAGGATATGAACAGACACTTTACGAAAGAAGACATATATGAGGCCAACAATCATATGAAAAAATGCTCATCGTCACTGGTCATCAGAGAGATGCAAATCAAAACCACATTGAGATACCATCTCACGCCAGTTAGAATGGCGATCATTAAAAAATCTGGAGACAACAGATGCTGGAGAGGATGTAGAGAAAAAGGAACATTTTTACACTGTTGGTGGGAGTGTAAATTAGTTCAACCATTGTGGAAGAGAGTGTGGCGATTCCTCAAGGCCTTAGAAATAGAAATTCCATTTGACCCAGCAATCCCATTACTGGGTATATATCCAAAAGACTATAAATCGTTCTACTATAAGGACACATGTACACGAATGTTCATTGCAGCACTGTTTACAATAGCAAAGACCTGGAATCAACCTAAATGCCCATTGATAATAGACTGGATTGGAAAAATGTGGCACATATACACCATGGAATATTATGCAGCAATCAGAAATGATGAGTTCGTGTCGTTTGTAGGGACATGGATGAATCTGGAGAACATCATCCTCAGCAAACTGACACAAGAACAGAAAATGAAACACCGCATATTCTCACTCATAGGTGGGTGATGAAAAATGAGAACACATGGACACAGAAAGGGGAGTACTAAACACTGGGGTCTATTAGGGGGAAAAGGGGAGGGCCAGTGGGAGGGGGAGGTGGGGAGGGATAGCCTGGGGAGAAATGCCAAATGTGGGTGAAGGGGAGAAGAAAAGCAAAGCACACTGCCATGTGTGTACCTACGCAACTGTCTTGCATGCTCTGCTCATGTACCCCAAAACCTATAATCCAATAAAAAATTTAAAAAAAAAATTTCCCCTTTTTTTAAAATACACCTCCAATCTGATGGTTCTAAAGATATTCCTAAAAAAAAGGCGATAATGTCTGCCCTGGGATGTCAGCTGGGGGTCGCTTATTTCAATCTATTCTTCATCCAGGAGTCAGCATGGCCTAGGATAGTGTTCCTGCCGGCCGTCTCAGATCAGTTTACATTAGGGTTGGATAGGTCCCAGGGATAGCTATTGGTTTTTTTTCCTGAGACAGAGTCTCGCTCTGTCACCCAGGCTGGAGTGCAGTGGCACCATGTTGGCGCACTGCAGCCTCTGCTGCCCAGATTCATGCGATTTTCCTGTCTTGGCCTCTCGAGTAGCTGGGATGATAGGCACGTTCCACTGTGCCCGGCTAATTTTGTAGTTTTAGTAGAGATGGGGTTTCACCATGTTGGCCAAGCTGGTCTTGAGCTCCTGACCTTGTGATCCACCCACCTTGGTCTCCCAAAGTGCTGGATTACAGGTGTGAGCCACCGCAGCTGGATGATAGTTACTGTTTTTATATCTTCCCAGGTGATTTTTATGTGCAGCCAGGATTGAGAACCATTGGTTTTGTGGTTATAAGAACGAGCTCTAAGCCCAGTTACCTGGATTCAGATCTTAACTTGTAACTTTCTAGCTCTGTGCCCTTGGGCAAGATATTTAGCCTCTAAAAATCTCAGTTTCCTTATTTGGAAAGGCAGATGACAGGACTGCTGGGAGACTAACAGAATGTCACAGTTGGTGGAGTGACGCTTGGCATGCAGCAGGTGCCCAGTTAATGTCAGTTTTCATTGTCATTTGGTTTTCTCCACCTTCCCAGCAGTGATTTCAGTGACTGAGCTTCTTGGGAGAGTGGGGAAATTGGAATAAGCATGTTGACGCCTGCATCCATGCCAGGTGTTCAGTTCAAGTTATTTGTGATTAATACCAACAATAGTAATAAAAGATCAGATTTGTCAAATGCTTAGTATGTGCCAGTTATTCTGCTGTGTAATTAACTTATCCTGCCAACGGGCCTTTGAGGAGAAGGTGTTTATTATTTCCATTTCACTGATGAGAAAATTTAAGGTGCTGAGAGGTTAGGAAACTTGCTCATAGTCCCACAGCTCTGTCAGTAGCACAGCTGAGGTTGGAAGGCTGATCTGACTGAAGCCTGTGTTCCTACCTGCTCTGCCAGCATTCAGTCTGGGATGTGCTACAGTAGACTATTCTGCATCAAGAGTGACTTGCTGCATTTGAATGACTCTGTCAAACAGCTTCAGTCACTTTATCCCCAAGATTGAAGCTCTTGTGGTTGGAAGAGACCTAAGAGGTCATCTAGGTTACCTGCCCAGTGCTGCAGGCCTTTTGGCAAACTTCTTCATGGTCTTCTGGCCTCTGCCTGAATGTTTCTTAAGTGATGGCATGGAACTGTGAGGCAGACAACTTTATTTTTGGATGCTTACTTGTGTTGAGCATTGCCTTCTAGTAATTGCTGTCTGTTAGTGACTGCATGACTCTTAAAACAACAATGAAGTCCTTTGGTACATGGCCCTTTGGGTGGTGGAAGCACAGGCCCACTGCCTGTTTGCTCAGCTTTTCTTCATGTGACGCTACTTTCTGGTCTCCCTTCTCTAAACACTTTCCAGTTTTTGAATGTTCTTCATGAGGCGAGATGCAGGTTCCAGTTGTGGTTAGATGCGCAGGGAGAACAGCAGGGCTGTTACCATGGTCTCTGCCTCAGCCACTTCATGGTGTGGAACTCATCCTATGTGCAGCTGAAGCACCTAGCTCTTTTCCCAGGAAGTGTGCCCATCAGAACAGTCCTTTACATGTTGTACTTGAGGCTTTAAAAAAAATTACTTTTCGGTGTATTCCTATTAAATTACATCTTGTTGATTGATTTCAAACCTCTTTTTTCAGTCTGTTCATTTTCATCACAACTCTGCCTCTCAGCTCCCAGCTCTACTTCGTGCTGTTCCTCCCCACTGTGGCATGCGTGGCTTCTGTTTCTTCTTCCAGTGGGTGGTGATTGGTGGACAGTTATTCCGGTATCATAAGTCTATTATCTATTATCATAAGGCCCGCATTTCATTTTACTGTCAGGAGAAACGGGATTACTTGCCTTAATGAACTTGAAATAGAACACCATCTTTGTGTTCTCTGAATGTCTTGACCTGGTGATGCTACCAAAAAAGAAATGAGGTTGAAATGAGGTTCGTGTGGCTTTCTTCTTTTTTTTAATTCCATCCAAGGCTTGGAGCTTGTTTCTTACTGAACTGTTGTCATTCCCTATGGGAAAGATTTGCTTATTTATTTATTTGTTCTTTAGAGATGAGGTCTCACTAGTTGCCCAAGGCGGGTCTTGAACTTCTGGGTTCAAGCGATCCTCCGCACTTAGCTTCCCAAGGTGCTGGGATTACAGACATGAGCCACGGCACCTGGCCTAACACTTGGTTTTGGATCATAGATACTGTCTAATAAGCTTTTTTTTTTAAATTTCAGAGGCTGACAGTGAGGTTTTTAATCTTCAGTTTGGGAATTTTTCCTTTCTTTTTTTTTATGAAAGCTTATACAGGATTAGTCTTTCTCATAGTTTTAAGATACTTTTCTCCTTCCCTGCTACTTTTTAGAGATTATTACCTAATTCTGAAATCACAGCTGTGTGTTTGAGTTAGTACATTGGGATATAATTCTACACTAGAAGATTTAAATCTATTAAGACGAAGTCTTACACTCTTGTCACCGAACTTGAGTTTTCACTGTTCTTTAATGACAGTTGTCAGTAGAATAACAAAATAGGTCAACAGTTCAGCCTTTCTGCCTTTTTTTCCCATCATCTTCCCAAAGCAGGTTTTGCTCTAAACACTTACAAAAAGAAAGCTGTCAGCATTTTCTTTCTTTTTCCTTTCTTTTTGAGATGGAATTTTGATCTTGTTGCCCAGGCTGGAGTGCAGTGGTGTGATCTCAGCTCACTGCAACCTCTCCCGCCTGGGTTCAAGCTGTTCTCCTGCCTCAGCCTCCCAAGTAGCTGTGATTACAGGCATTCGCCACCATGCCCGGCTAGTTTTGTATTTTTAGTAGAGATGGGGTTTTTCCATGTTAGTCAGGCTGGTCTTGAACTCCCGACCTCAGGTGATCTGCCCGCCTTGGCCTCCTAAAGTGCTGGAATTACAGGCATGAGCCACCAAGCCCGGCCGCTGTCAGCATGTTTGATGAGCTTGTTCACGCTGGACTATAATCTTTTCTTCATCAGCTCTTTTACAAACAGTTGTGCTCACCAAAGCACATTTGGAAGAGACAACAGGAAGCAAAGTTGCCCGCAGTCTACCATCCAGACGCAGTCCTTGTCAACATTCTGTGTTTTTCCTTCTCATCTCTTCTGGGCGTGAACTTCTGTTTTTCCCTTGGTAGTCACACTGCTTTTTTTTCCTTTTTCCTCGTCAGTCTGTGGTCAGCATTTCCATGTTACTGTATCGCCTGGCATCAGTGGTTCATATTTGTGCCATTCTTGTCGCAGTTCATCTGTCTCCCACACGTGTGCTTTGGCGAGTTGTGCTCACCTAAAATTTGCTACCTTCTCTTTTCTGGGGAACCCCAGGAAATCCTTATTAGTGACCGGCAGTGCAATAGTGAACAGAGGCCTAAATGCAGGATGGAAAACAAAGATTTATTCAGTCCAAGGGACTTCTCGGTTCTTGGAGTTAAAAGTCATGATTTTGGAACAAAAGGAGTCTGTGGGAAGTAAACAGATGGTTTCACAGAACGTAGCAGAAAGCAAGGAGGGCCCTGAGTGATGGTAGAGGAAGCAAACTGAGGAGGAGGGAGAAAAAAAGTAAATAGGAGACTCATTGATCTGACAAAAAAAATTAATCTTAAAGGAGACTAGCCTAGAAACAAAGACCAAAAAATGACAGAAATAATTTTCAAGGGCATGCTAACATTGTTCTAACATTACAGTGTTAAAGCCAGACCTACAGGTGAAGAAATCCTGAAAAGCTAAAGAGAAAGAATGTAAGAAACAAAATTTCTGGTCTTGGATGTCTCTTTTTAAAAAATAGAGACAGTCTTGCTTTGTTGCCCAGGTTGTTCTCAAACTCTTGGGCTCAAGTCCTCCTACCTTGGCCTCCTAAGGTGCTGGGATTACGAGCATGAGCCACTGCACCCAGCCTCACATGTGTATTTTAATTTAGAGAATGTCATATACATTCAAAACTTGGGCAATGGATAATCCTGTTCAAAAGAAGCAGGTAAGGATACAAAAAAAAAAGAAAAAAATGCAGGCGCCAGGTACAGTGGTACATACCTGCAATCCTAGCACTTTGGGAGACCAAGACAGATCTCTTGAGGTCAGGAGTTCAAGACCAGCCTGGGTAAGATGGTGAAACCCTACCTCTACAAAAATACAAAAATTAGCTGGGCAGGGTGGTTTTTTCCTTTTGAAACAAGGTCTTACTCTGTTGCTCAGGCTGGAGTGCAGTCATGTGATAGTGTCTCACTGCAGCCTCAGCCTCCTGGGCTCAAGGGATCCTCCCAGCTCAGCCTCCTGATACCTAGGATTACAGCCGCAAACCACCACGCCCAGCTAATTTTAAAAAATTTTTGTCGAAGTGGGGTCTCCCTGTGTTACCCAGGCTGGTCTTCCAAACTCCTGAACTCAAGCAGTCCTCCCACCTCAGCCTCCTAAGTGCTGGGATTACAAGCATGAGCCACCATGCCCAGGTGGATTCATACATCTTCATGGTGTCTTTATCATTTTTCATTTGGGATGTCAGGAAAGTACTCATCTGCATTAGTCTGGCCACACTTACATGGGCTCCTGTTAAACACATCTCTTAACTCTTTGGGATTTAAAATTATTATGTGTTTAAAGTTATTAAACATTAAATTATTTTTTAAAATTCTTTTTTAATTTTTGTGGGTACATAGTAGGTATATGTGTTTATGGGGTACATGAGATGTTTCATATCGGCATGTGACATGAAATAAGCACATTGTGGAGAATGGGGTATCCATCCTCTCAAGCTGTTTTTTGTTTTTTTTTTTTGAGACGTGGAGTCTTGCTCTGTCTCCCAGGCTGGAGTGCAGTTGCATAATCTTGGCCCACTGCAACCTCCACCTCCCAGGTTCAAGTGATTCTCCTGCCTCAGCCTCCCAGGTAGCTGGAGCTACAGGCACACACCACCATGAATGGTTAGTTTTTTGTATTTTTAGTAGAGATGGGGCTTCCTCGTGTTGGACAGGCTGGTCTTGAACTCCTGACTTCAAGTGATCTGCCCCCCTCGGCCTTCCAGAGTGTCTAGCCCCCCGAAGTGTTTATCCTTTGAGTTACAAACAATCCAATTACACACTTCATGTTATTTAAAAATTTAGAATTAAGTTATTATTAACTGTAGTCACCCCAGGAGGCAGAGGTTGCAGTGAGCCAAGATTACAACACTGCACTCCAGCCTAGGTGAGAGACTGTGACTCCATCTCAAAAAAAAAAAAAAAGTACACAATCCTGATAAGGCTAAGTTTCCATTTTGACCATAGTCTTGAACCTTTCTACCTCCTCAGAAGTAACAGCTACCGTCAGTGTGACTCATTCCAGGTCTGGCCTTTGCTAGGTGTTTGTGTACATAAATATACACCCTTAGTAAATGTTTTGTTTTGTACGATTTTTAAAAATGTCATCACCTTGTATGTAATTTTTTACAACTTGTTTTTTCACTCAGAAATGCATCTTAGAATCTTTCTGTGGTATATAATTTATCTCATTTTTTTACCACATATTTTATAATGTGGATAAAACATTATTTATTACCCTGGTAACTACTAGGTTATTAGAAATAGTGCTGCAGTGAGTATCTTTGTGTGAGCTACTTTGTGAATCCAAATGTTTGGGTTTATTTAGGGCCAATACTGAGGAATAAAATTCTAGATCTGTATGGCATATGCAAAATCACATTTTTTTTCACCCTGTTTGTAATTTTCTTTTTTTTTTTGATTTTTTATTGGATTTTAGGTTTTGGGGTACATAAGCAGAGCATGTAAGACAGTTGAGTAGGAACAAACATGGCAGTGTGCTTTTCTTTCCTTCTCCCCTTCACCCACATTTGGTATTTCTCCCCAGGCTATCCCTCCCCACCTCCCCCTCCCACTGGCCCTCCCCCTTTCCCCCCAATAGACCCCAGTGTTTAGTACTCCCCTTTCTGTGTCCATGTGTTCTCATTTTTCATCACCCACCTATGAGTGAGAATATGCGGTGTTTCATTTTCTGTTCTTGTGTCAGTATACTGAGGATGATGTTCTCCAGATTCATCCATGTCCCTACAAACGACACAAACTCATAATTTCTGATTGCTGCATAATATTCCATGGTGTATATGTGCCACATTTTCCCAATCCAGTCTATTATCAATGGGCACTTTGGTTGATTCCAGGTCTTTGCTATTGTAAACAGTGCTGCAATGAACATTCGTGTACATGTGTCCTTATAGAAGAAGGATTTATAGTCTTTTGGATATATACCCAGTAATGGGATTGCTGGGTCAAATGGAATTTCTATTTCTAAGGCCTTGAGGAATCGCCACACTGTCTTCCACAATGGTTGAACTAATTTACACTCCCACCAACAGTGTAAAAGTGTTCCTTTTTCTCTACATCCTCTCCAGCATCTGTTGTCTCCAGATTTTTTAATGATCGCCATTCTAACTGGCGTGAGATGGTATCTCAATGTGGTTTTGATTTGCATCTCTCTGATGACCAGTGACGATGAGCATTTTTTCATATGATTGTTGGCCTCATATATGTCTTCTTTCGTAAAGTGTCTGTTCATATCCTTTGCCCACTTTTGAATGGGCTTGTTTGTTTTTGTCCTGTAAATCCGTTTGAGTTCTTTGTAAATTCTGGATATCAGCGCTTTGTCAGATGGGTAGACTGCAAAAATGTTTTCCCATTCTGTTGGTTGCCGATCCACTCTAGTGACAGTTTCTTTTGCCATCCAGCAGCTGTGGAGATTCATTAGGTCCCATTTGTCTATTTTGGCTTTTGTTGCCAATGCTTTTGGTGCTTTGTTCATAAAGTCCTTGCCTACTCCTATGTCCTGGATGGTTTTGCCTAGATTTCCTTCTAGGGTTTTTATGGTGCCAGGTCTTATGTTTAAGTCTTTAATCCATCTGGAGTTAATTTTAGTGTAAGGTGTCAGGAAGGGGTCCAGTTTCTTCTTTCTGCACATGGCTAGCCAGTTTTCCCAACACCATTTGTTAAACAGGGAATCCTTTCCCCCTTGCTTGTTTTTGTCAGGTTTATCAAAGATTGTATACTTGTATGTATGTTGTGTTGCCTCTGGTGCCTCTGTTTTGTTTCATTGGTCTATATCTCTGTTTTGGTACCAGTACCATGCTGTTTTGATTACTGTAGCCTTGTAGTATAGTTTGAAATCCGGTAGTGTGATGCCCCCCGCTGTGTTCTTTTTGCTTAGAATTGACTTGGCTATGCGGGCTCTCTTTTGGTTCCATATGAAGTTCATGGTGGTTTTTCCAGTTCTGTGAAGAAAGTCAATGGTAGCTTGATGGGGATAGCGTTGATTCTGTAAATTACTTTGGGCGGTATAGCCATTTTCACGATATTAATTCTTCCTAACCATGAACATGGAATGTTTCTCCATCTGTTTGTGTCCTCTCTGATTTCGTTGAGCAGTGGTTTGTAGTTCTCCTTGAAGAGGTCCCTTATGTTCCTTGTGAGTTGTATTCCAAAGTATTTTATTCTTTTTGTAGCAATTGCGAATGGCAGTTCGCTCTTGATTTGGCTTTCTTTAAGTCTGTTATTGGTGTAGACGAATGCTTGTGATTTTTGCACATTGATTTTATATCCTGAGACTTTGCTGAAGTTGCTTATCAGTTTCAGGAGTTTTTGGGCTGAGGTGATGGGGTCTTCTAGGTATACTATCATGTCGTCTGCAAATAGAGACAATTTGGCTTCCACCTTTCCTATTTGAATACCCTTTATTTCTTTTTCTTGCCTGATTGCTCTGGCTAGAACTTCCAGAACTATATTGAATAGGAGTGGTGAAAGAGGGCATCCTTGTCTAGTGCCAGATTTCAAAGGGAATGCTTCCAGTTTTTTCCCATTCAGTATGATATTGGCTGTTGGTTTGTCATAAATAGCTTTTATTTCTTTGAGATACGTTCCATCGATACCGAGTTTATTGAGGGTTTTTAGCATAAAGGGCTGTTGAATTGTGTCAAATGCCTTCTCTGCATCAATTGAGATAATCATGTGGTTTTTGTTTTTGGTTCTGTTTATGTGGTGAATTACATTTATAGACTTGCATATGTTGAACCAGCCTTGCATCCCCGGGATGAATCCTACTTGATCATGGTGAATAAGCTTTTTGATTTGCTGTTGCATTCAGCTTGCCAATATTTTATTGAAGATTTTTGCATCTATGTTCATCATGGATATTGGCCTGAAGTTTTCTTTTCTTGTTGGGTCTCTGCTGGGTTTTGGTATCAGAATGATGTTGGTCTCATAAAATGATTTGGGAAGTATTCCCACTTTTTGGATTGTTTGAAATAGTTTTAGAAGGAATGGTACCAGCTCCTCTTTGTGTGTCTGGTAGAATTCAGCTGTGAACCCGTCTGGACCTGGGCTTCTTTTGTGTGGTAGGCTCTTAATTGCTGCCTCGACTTCTGACATTGTTATTGGTCTATTCATAGTTTCAGCTTCCTCCTGGTTTAGGCTTGGGAGGACACAGGAGTCCAGGAATTTATCCATTTCTTCCAGGTTTACTAGTTTATGCGCATATAGTTGTTTGTAATATTCTCTGATGATGGTTTGAATTTCTGTGGAATCTGTGGTGATTTCCCCTTTATCATATTTTATTGCATCTATTTGGATGTTCTCTCTTTTCTTTTTAATCAATCTGGCTAGTGGTCTTTCTATTTTGTTGATCTTTTCAAAAAACCAGCTCTTGGATTTATTGATTTTTTGAAGGGTTTTTCGTGTCTCAATCTCCTTCACCTCAGCTCTGATCTTAGTTATTTCTTGTCTTCTGCTGGGTTTTGAGTTTTTTTGATCTTGCTCCTCTAGCTCTTTCAATTTTGACGATAGGGTGTCAATTTTGGATCTCTCCATTCTCCTCATATGGGCACTTATTGCTATATACTTTCCTCTAGAGTCTGCTTTAAATGTGTCCCAGAGGTTCTGGCACGTTGTGTCTTCATTCTCATTGGTTTCGAAGAACTTCTTTATTTCTGCCTTTATTTCGTTGTTTACCCAGTCAACATTCAAGAGCCAGTTGTTCAGTTTCCATGAAGCTGTGCGGTTCTGAGTCGGTTTCTGAATTCTGAGTTCTAACTTGATTGCACTACGGTCTGAGAGGCTGTTTGTTATGATTTCAGTTGTTTTGCATTTGTTGAGCAGTGCTTTACTTCCAATTTTGTGGTCAATTTTAGAGTAGGTGTGATGTGGTGCTGAGAAGAATGTGTATTCTGTGGATTTGGGGTGGAGAGTTCTGTAAATGTCTATCAGGTTTGCTTGCTCCAGGTCTGAGTTCAAGCCCTGGATATCGTTGTTGATTTTCTGTCTGGTTGATCTGTCTAGTATTGACAGTGGAGTGTTAAAGTCTCCCACTATTATTGTGTGGGAGTCTAAGTCCTTCTGTAAGTCATTAAGAACTTGCCTTATGTATCTGGGTGCTCCTGCATTGGGTCCATATATGTTTAGGATCGTTAGCTCTTCTTGTTGTATCGATCCTTTTACCATTATGTAATGGCCTTCTTTGTCTCTTTTGATCTTTGTTGCTTTAAAGTCTATTTTATCAGAGATGAGAACTGCAACTCCTGCTTTTTTTTGCTTTCCATTAGCTTGGTAAATCTTCCTCCATCCCTTTATTTTGAGCCTTTGTGTATCCTTGCATGTGAGATGGGTTTCTTGGATACAGCACACTCATGGGTTTTGGATTTTTATCCAATGTTCCAGTCTGTGTCTTTTGATTGGTGCATTTAGTCCATTTACATTTAGGGTTAATATTGTTATGTGTGAATTTGATACTGCCATTTTGATGCTAAGTGGCTGTTTTACCTGTTAGCTGTTGGAGATTCTTCATTATGTTGAAGCTCTTTAGCATTCAGTGTGATTTTGGCATGGCTGGTACTGGTTGATCCTTTCTATGTGTCGTGCCTCTTTTAGGAGCTTTTGTAAAGCAGGCCTGGTGGTGACAAAATCTCTGAGTACTTGCTTGTTCGCAAAGGATTTTATTTTTCCTTCACTTCTGAAGCTCAGTTTGGCTGGATATGAAATTCTGGGTTGAAAGTTCTTTTCTTTAAGAATGTTGAATATTGGCCCCCACTCTCTTCTGGCTTGTAGTGTTTCTGCTGAGAGATCTTCTCTGAGTCTGATGGGCTTCCCTTTGTGGGTGACCCGACCTTTCTTTCTGGCTGCCCTTAGTATTCTCTCCTTTATTTCAACCCTATTGAAACTGACGATTATGTGCCTTGGGGTTGCTCTTCTTGCGGAATATCTTTGTGGTGTTCTCTGTGTTTCCTGAAATTGAGTGTTGGCCTGTCTTGCTAGGTGGGGGAAATTTTTCTGGATGATGTCCTGAAGAGTATTTTCCAGCTTGGATTCATTCTCTTCATCCCCTTCTGGTACACCTATCAAACGTAGGTTAGGTCTTTTCACATAGTCCCACATTTCTTGGAGACTTTGTTCATTCGTTTTTGCGCTTTTTTCTGATCTTGGTTTCTCGTTTTATTTCATTGAGTTGGTCTTCAACTTCAGATGTTCTTTCTTCTGCTTGGTCAGTTTGGCTATTGAAACTTGTGTTTGCTTCGTGAAGTTCTCGTATTGTGTTTTTCAGCTCCTTTAATTCATTCATATTCCTCTCTAAGTTATCCATTCTTGTTATCATTTCCTCGAATCTTTTTTCAAATCTTTTTTCAAGGTTCTTAGTTTCTTTGCATTGATTTAATACATGATCTTTTAGCTCACCAAAGTTTCTCATTATTCACCTTCTGTAGTCTAATTCCGTCATTTCGTCACAGTCATTCTCCGTCCAGCTTTGTTCCCTTGCTGGTGAGGAGTTTTGGTCCTTTCTAGGAGGCGAGGTGTTCTGGTTTCGGGTGTTTTCCTCCTTTTTGCGCTGGTTTCTTCCCATCTTTGTGGATTTGTTCGCTGGTCGTCTGCGTAGTTGCTGACTTTTCAATTGGGTCTCTGAGTGGACACCCAGAATGTTGATGATGAAGTATTTTTGTTGCTTGGTTTTCCTTCTACCAGTCTAGCCCCTTCACTGTATGACTGCTGAGGTCCGCTCCACACCCTGCTTGTCTGGGGTGCATCTCTAGCAGCTGTGGCACAGCAAGGGATGCTACCAGTTTTTTTTTCTGCTCTCTTTGTCCCAGGATGATACCTGCCTAATGACAGTTTTTTGGATATAGAGGGGTCAGGGAGCTGCTTGAGGAGAAAGTTTGTACTTTATAGGGGCTTAATTGCTGAGCTGTGCGCTCTGTTGTTCATTCAGGGCTGTTAGGCTGCTATGTTTGATTCTGCTGCAACAGAGCTCATTAAAAAACCCTTTTTTTTTCTCAAATGCTCTGTGTTGAGGGGTTTGGGCTTTATTTTTGGATGTTCGATGAGGTGTCCTGCCCAGCTAGAAGGCAGACTAGCCACTGTTTGGCTGCCGAGGCTCCGCCCTGCTGTTGTGTGATTCGCCCTGTTCCTGCAGGCTCTGCTGTGGTCTCCGCCATGCCCTGCAGCGGAGTCTCTTCGTTTTAGCATGTTGCCTCAGCAACAGCAGGCTGCCTCAGCAGTGGGCATGTATCTCAGTAGGGACGGGTTGCCTCAGCAATGGCTGGCTGCGTCAGTATTGGGCGTGTATCTCAGTTGGGGCGGGTTGCCTCGGCAACGGCTGGCTGCATCAGCAGTGGGCGTGTGTCTCAGTTGGGGCGGGTTGCCTCGGTAGTGGTGGACGCCCCTCCCCCACAGAGCGTCTCGGACCGTCTGCTCGGGATAGTTTGAAATCGCGGTTTTTTTCGTCCCACTGGGTATCCCAAACAATCTGTCCCTGCAATCCCCTGGACTGGCTTACTGTCCAAGTCTCGTTCAGTCTCAAGTCCAGCCCTCTCAAGTCTCAGGTTGCCGGTTCAACAGGGCACCCGGACAAGCGTGCCCTGTGGGGATTGCTGGGTAGGGCCAGCCACCGCCGCCCCGGCTGCCAGCTTTGCCAGGCAGACCTACTGCCTGGCGTCCCGTGTCTTTTTTATACTTGGGAGTTTCCGCATTCTGTGGGCAACAAAGATCAGTCTGGAAATGCAGCTCCGACTCACCTGTTTGTGGATTCAACGAGAGCTCCAATCCTGGGTTGTTCTCACAGCACCATCTTGAGTCCTCCCTCCGCAAAATCACATTTTTAATAGACACTTAAAGTTTGAGTGACGATGCCAATTCATACTCCCACCAGCAGGGGAAGTAGCTTTTCCCCCTACTTCCTGCCAACATTTCATACTAATAAGGTGTGAAATCTCTTGATTCCAGTACCGGAGACGTGAGGAAATAAGATATAAAATCTGGTCAGTGGAAATTGGCATCTTCTTGTTTTAATGCGCGTGTTAATAATTGGTAGTGAAGTCAGCCCATCTCTGCACGTGTGTATTGACCTTTTATATTTCCTTGTATGTAAATTGCAGACTGATGTCCTTTGTCCATTTTTATTTTGGATTGTCTTTTTTTAAACTGACTTGTAGGATTTCATTACTCTAGTTTTGTGCTTTGACATACCCACGGGTAGCATCTTCTCTCAGAATTATCTCCAGTAATGCATGTTTCTCTTTAACGTACATTTAAGAATTTTAGAATTAACTAGTTAACTTCAACAGATACTCCCAGGGAGCTTGATATTGCTCTGATTGCTACAGATTAGTGTGAGGAGAGGTACCATGTATTTCTCAACACCTTTGTTTAATCTTTCTGAGCCTGATACGCCTGTTCTGAATTGTATTAATGCTCTTGTTTAGGGATGAAAATTAAGGTAGTTTACCTTACTGTTATGTCTCATGCACTTTTGAAATAATTGTAGTATCTCTCAGCATATTTCTTTCTAAACTCGTGTTATCTGAGCTATTAGACAGGAGTACTGATGGGATGTGCAGTTGTGGGTAGGAAAATTCTATCATCTTTTTTGTGTCTTGTCTTTCCAGCAATCCCCAAAGTGAGACTGGAGACAATCTATATTTGTGGAGTAGATGAGATGAGCACCCAAGATGTCTTTTCCTATTTTAAAGAATATCCTCCAGCTCACATCGAATGGTTGGATGATACCTCCTGTAAGTACCCCCGAGTTTTCTGTCAATATGCTTTTGTTGATGATTTTGCAAGCCTTCTTGCCATCGGAGATGCTGAATGATTATGGCCCCTATCACTCATTCATATATAGCTTCTGCTCTTAGTCTAGCAGAGAAAACATTGTCCAGCAACGAAACCTGGCATGCCCTAACCAGTCTGTCAGCTCACACCCCATCAGTATTCCAAGTCAGCCTAGGTGGTGACCAGGACTCTAGGAGGTGGGTTACTGGCATCTGAATCTGGCGTACTTGATTGAGGCCTCTTTAACACTCACTTTTCCCAATAAAGGAGAGAATCCAACTGCACAGACTTGGGGCTGCATTTTCAGGGCCTTGGACTTTGTCATTGCTACCTTCTGTACAGTTCTTCAGAGGGCTGACTCTGCCTGTGTCTCTGACCTAGAGCTAGACCAGAATGCTCTTGACACTGTAGCAGACCTCTCATTTCTGCTTGCCTTGAACTGCGGGTTCTAGAATGTCACCTGCTTGCCCTAACCTACGAGCTTTCCAACTTGTGGGCTAACTGTCATTGCTAACTCGCCTCCTTGCTGTCAGTCTGGCCTGACCTCTGCTTACTGCTTTGCTGGCTTCTTGTCTTGATTCACTTCTCGTCCGGCTTTACTTGCTGCCAGCTGGCTGACCTACTAAGTAGCACCCTAGATAGCAGCCTGGTTTTCTTAGCTGCTCTCTTAGGAAGATGGAGTGTGTTCATTGAAAGAAGAAACATGACTGAGTGAAACATTTTTCTCCTTTTTTCTTTCTGTTTAACTTACACTATCCAAATCAGGAATTGGCAGACCTTTTTCCATAACGGACTGGAATGCAGTTATTTTAGGCTTTGTAGGTTTGATGGTCTCTGTCACATCTACTCAGCTCTGCTGTGGTAGCCTGAAAGCAACTTTCAATCATACATCAACTATGAGCCTGGCTGTTTTCCAGTAGATTTTTATTTACAAAAACGGGTGGTAGGCCAGGCATGGTGGCTCATGCCTATAATCTCAGCACTTTGGGAGGCCAAGGCGGGTGGATCACCTGAGGTCAAGAGTTCAAGACCAGCCTGGCCAACATGGCAAAACCTCATCTCTACTAAAAATTAAAAAATTAGGCTGGGTGTGGTGATGCACACCTGTAATCCCTACTACTCGGGAGGCAGAGGCAGGAGGATCACTTGAACCCAGGAGGTGGAGGCAGTGGTGTGCTGAGAAAGCACCACTGAACTCCAAACTGGGCAACAAAGTGAGACTCCATCTCAAACAAAACAAAACAAAACAAAACAAACAGGTGGTAGATGTGTGTAGTTTATTGGACATTAATTATACCAAATAAAGCTGGTGCAAATATAAACAAACAACAGGTGGTGGGTTAGATTTTGCCTGAGGATTCTAGTTTACTAACCTTGATTTAAGTTTTTAAAACTGTAGCTAAGGGACGTTAGAATTGTTGGGACCCTCAGAATTACGTGATTCACCTACCTTGTATATCAGAACCTGAGAAACAGAGGAAGGAGACTATTTGCTAAAGGCCACATGGCACATTAGTAACAGAAGTGAGAGCCTTCAGACCTTCATTCCCAAACTCAGATACGGGGGACACATAATTTTGAGAAATGTTGCACAGGATAAGATAAGAAGCAGGGATGCCAGTGAGGACAAGTCATCTGAGAAAAATAAAAAAGGTAAGTGATGAACAAAAGAGGGAACTTGGGTTTGAAAGTCCTCTTCTTCACTCAGTTCTGCTGTGCGCTGTGCGTGTCTCAGCAGAGTGCTGTAGCGTCTCATCAGGTGGTTCTGAAGTAAGCTATGATGCTTTAGATCATCAGCAAAGGGGAAAATATTGGACTTTTAAAATTATATGAAATAGTTCATCCTGTATCTCATTATATGAAACTTTTACCTTGTTTCATCTTGTCCTTCACATTCCATGTTAGACAAGCAGGAAGACAGTTCAGAGGATGATGAAGCTGAAGAAGGAGAGGTTGAAGACGAGAACACAAGTGACGTAGAGGTTAGTAATAGGGCGAAGGTAGATGTCAGGCTCTCTTGTAAAAAAGGCTTACTGTCTTTTTAATTTAAGTCTTAAAGACTTAGTTGTGTTTTTCCTCTGGCTTTCACCGTGAGACCTTCTGAGGATGCACAAGGCTCTTGTCCTTTAAGGTCATGTGGATGTAACAATTCACCTTGAAACCCCAGAATAGTGCTCATCCTTCTACAAAAAAGAAAATAGTTCTATTGAGAAATACTTTGAAGTGTTATCTAATCAGTAAAATTAAGAAACAGCAAGTAATGACATATTTCCTAATGGATTATGTACTGCTGTTAGAAATATTAGCATGTATTCATTTAAAAAATATTTACTGAGTACCTACTATATGCCATATTCTAAGTGCCAGGGATATAGCTTCAAGCAAAACAAAGTCCTGGTCTTCTTGGAGCCTGCATTCTAGTTGGAATACAGGTGATACACCGATGCACAGATCCTAATACTGTGTCAGGTGGTGACAGGTGCTATGAAAACAGGAAAGAGTAGGGAATAGAGAATGGCTGAGACTGTTCCTTTAGACAAGGTGGGTGGGAAACCTCTGAGTTAGAAATTCTACAGAGGAACTGGTGCTATAACCCTTGTATGCATTAAAGGTAGAATGCCTTTCTTAATGGTAACTTGACTACTGAAGAAATATGAAAAGGACTTTAACTTTTATATTAAAAATACTCCTTTCTTAAGTTGGACACATTGTCTCAGGTAGAAGAGGAGTCTTTGTTAAGAAACGATCTTCGTCCAGCTAACAAACTTGCTAAAGGAAATAGGTTATTCATGAGATTTGCTACAAAAGGTAAATTTTTTATTTGGTATTGTTTTGTATTTTCAATCAAAATGATTTATTGTGGAGTGAAATCCTTTTTTTTTTAAATAGAATTTAGGTCAAGTAGTCTCAAAGTTCCCTTCAAACTATAATATTCTTGCTTATGAAATAAGTGCTCGCTGCCTGAGCTGGAATTTCTGACTTTTTTTTTTTTTTTTTTTTGAGACGGAGTTTCCCGCTTGTTACCCAGGCTGGAGTGCAATGGCGTGATCTCGGCTCATGGCAACCTCCGCCTCCTGGGTTCAGGCAATTCTCCTGCCTCAGCCTCCTGAGTTGCTGGGATTACAGGCATGCGCCACCATGCCCAGCTAATTTTTTGTATATTTTTTAGTAGAGACAGAGTTTCACCATGTTGACCAGGATGGTCTCAATCTCTTGACCTTGTGACCCACCCGACTCGGCCTCCCAAAGTGCTGGGATTACAGATTTCTGACTTTTAAAGTGAATATATTTGTATACTTCTGTGACTTCTAGCTAAAGAAAGTGATTTTCTATTAAAACTGGTTTGCCCCATGTGTTTTCAGCCAGTTACATCTGAATTATGAAAACTTTAAAATGAAACGTTTTAATCTATTGCAGCAGGATCCTCCTGAACATTGCCAGTATACCATTAAGCTCTAATTCCCGTCTCATAAGACTTTTGCACACAGTGACTTTTGGCGGGCATTTAAAAATGTGTGTGTATATGTGTATCCACATATACAAATACTGTTTTTTTGAGAGTTATTTGAAGATAAAACCCGTCACCCCTAAATACTTGAATACGTATTCCAGAGAACAAGAACATTGTCTTTCACTGATAGCACACTCATCAAAATCAATGCATCTGACATTAATAGAGTACTGTTACCTAATCCATCGTCCATATTCAAGTGTTGTCAGCTGTTCCAATAATGTCGCTTCTGTATTCCCCACCCAGCCCCCAGGTCTAGGATCCAATCCAGGACTGAGTGTTTTTAAGAATGTCACGTTTCCTTAGCTTCCCTTAATCTGGAGCTACTTCTGTCCTCCTGTGTTTTCCAAGAGTATAGGCTTACTGTTTTATAGGATGTCCCCGGTTTCGGTGTGTCTGATGATTCCTCCTGGTTGAATTAGGGTTGTGCATGTGAGGTAGGCGTGCCATGGAAGTGATGTCATGTAATTTCCAGTGCCTCATGTCAGGAGCCCTGGGACACTTACTTGTCCCATTCCTAGGGATGTTCACTTTATTCACTTGGTGAAGGCAGTAATCACTAGATTTTTCCACTGTAAAGTTACTGTTTTCCCATTTGTGTCTTAAAAATTGATGGGCTGGTGGTTGCAGTGGCTCATGCCTATAATCACAACACTTTGGGAGGCTAAAGCAGAAGGATCACTTGAGTCCAGAGGTTCAAGACCAGCCTAGGCAACATAGCAAGACCTCATCCCTATTTTTAAAAATTAAAGAAATGAATAAAATCTCTTGGTGGGCAGATTCTTTGAGCTCCTGTAAATAGCCTGTTGCTCTCAGCATTTCCTGCTTTTAATATGTGTTGATGTCTTTCTGACTACATCATTTCTAACTAGTAGACAGATGCTGTAAGGAGGAGCTTTCTGTTTTTACCTGTTTGTTTATTTACATCAATTTAGAATCATGGATTCTTTATTCAGTGGGTCGTCATCCATTAATATGAGTATTTTAATTTACAAGTTGTCTTGGATTTGGCCAGTAGAGCCCCTTCAAGCTGTTTTGATGTACTCCATGATTCTTTAAGCACTTTCTTACTTTATGGCACAACAAAGCATCTTGCTTTTCCAGACTCATTTTGGATCTTACCTGCTCCACATCTGGAATCAGCCATTTCTCCAAGGAGCTGGTGGGCATGGTTTGAGGGGCTCAGGGTTGGGGGCTGTGCATTCCAGTTTGTGTTGTCACATTTACCTAGAGCACTGAGTATATTTACAGTGGTGTTTGTTATTTACTGTCAGAGTGTCCAAGAACCATGGAAGGCCTTTGTATTACTGCTTTGGACAAAAATTTATCATCACTGACCGCCTTTCTTTCCTGTTAACTGACGTTTTTAACTTGACAAATGTGATCTTTGCCACATGTACTCATTTGAGTTGTTGAGTACATTCTAGATGTATAGTACTATGCCGTTTTCTTTAAGCCATTTTGAGAAACACGGTAAGCTGGAAAAAATGATTTACCAAATATATGGAATGATAAACACTCTTTCTTTCATCCTGATTCTGTGTTGTTGACGTCTTATTCAGAAGTGAATATCATCTTTCATGGGGTGGCAAAAATGCCGTTTTGAGAAAGCCTTTTTGGTTCCTGAGTACCTGCAATGACCTAAAGCTCTTTATGCCTCTTGGAACCTTGTGTCTTGTATTGTTTATTTTTATTTCCCCGTTAAGTCATTTGGCTCCAAAACAGCAGTTGTAACCTTGTTCGCCTCTGTATTTGGCTTTATCCCTTCTACACTCACTGTCGTAGTGGGCACTCAGAGTATGAATTTGGTAGTGGATTTTTCCTGTTTGTTTGCAAATTGCGCTGATCTGATTCCAGCTATGGAAATCATTAAGGAAAAAAAAAACAACAGAAAACATTCAACATTGCCTTCACACTCACAGGAAATCCTAGGTCACTATTATAATTAATTTTTAGATGACAAAAAGGAACTTGGAGCAGCCAGAAGGAATCAGTATTACATGAAATATGGGAATTCAAATTACGAAGGCATGAAAGGAATTCTTAGCAATTCATGGTGAGCCCAAAACCTTAAAATGCAAAAGTATTTAAGTTTTTCTTAATTCTTCAGTTAGTATTCTGTGTTGAAATGTCTAAACCCCATGTAGACTGGAAGGAAGATGAGGGAAGAATTCAAGATTCTTAAATGTGGTAAATGCTGAGTTTTAGTTACATTTAAAATATCTGTTTTAGTACCTAACATTGTTTCATTGTGTAGTTGAAATGAATTAGTGAGGCCAGAGGCAGTGTCTCACACCTGTAATCCCAGCACTTTGGGAAGCCAAGGCGAATGGATCACCTGAGATCAGGAGTTCTAGACCAGCCTGGCCAACATGGTGAAACCCTGTCTCTACTCAAAATACATAAATGGGCCAGTGTGGTGGCACACACCTGTAGACCCACCTACTCAGGAGGTTGAGGCAGAAGAATTGCTGCAACTCGGGAGGCAGAGGTTGCAGAGAGCTGAGATAGCCACTGCACTTCAGCCTGGGAGAAGGTGAGAGACTCCATCACAAAAAAAAGAAAGAAAGAAAGAAATGGGCTAGTTGATTTCAGGGCCCTTCCTATTAGTTTTTGATTGTGTGCTTATTTTGGCGTTCTTGCAGGAAGCAAAGATATAATTCCCGTCGTATTCAGTGGGACGTGATCAAGAAGAGAGCCCTGATTGGGGATAACGTTGGCTTGACGTCGTATAAACATCGGCATTCTGGTAGTTGCCTGCTCAGCTCTTGGGTAGACACATGTTTGGCTCCTGAAATCATATTTTTATTCTTAATACAATCTTTTAAGGTTCCAAACTTTATCATCCTCGCTTCCTTGCCCTCACCCTCTGCCAACATATAGGAAAGTAAGTCAAGTCACAGTTAATTTTAAGTTGCCCAAAGAGATCAAATGATTTTATAAAAGCTGTTCTATCAAAAAGACCAAATGTGACACAGAGAAAATTAAACCTTTTTTTAGGATTCTAATTTTTCAACTATTAATATCAACAGCTGCATGAAAACAATTTTATTTTATTTTTAGATGGAGTCTCGCTCTGTCGCCCAGGCTGGAGTGCAGTGGCATGATCTTGGTTCACTGCAACCTCTGCCTCTTGGGTTCAAGTGATTCTCCCACCTTAGCCTCCTGAGTAGCTGAGACAACAGGCGTGCACCACCAGGCCCAGCTAATTTTTGTATTTTTAGTAGAAATGGGGTTTCACCGTGTTGGCCAGGCCGGTCGATCTTCCCTTCTCGGCCTTGTGATCTGCCTTCCTAGGCCTCTGAAAGTGCTGGGATTACAGGCGTGAGTCAACATGCCTGGCTGGAAACAATTTTAAAAATTATTTTGTCATATAAACTGATTGTGTGTTCTTTTTCTGTAATAAAAATAGGCTGCTGTGTTGAGTGCTTTGTGCTTGTTGGTTTGTGCATGTGAATGCCTCAGAAAAGGGAGATATCAGAAAAATGGGTTTCTTTCTCCTTTTTTGGTGCTTATTTGTAAAAGAACCATTTTAATTATGTTTTATAATGAATTGTTCTTATTTTGAGCCTAATCTGTGGAATCTTCTACATGCATAATAGAACTTGCCAAGTCAGCATACAGAATCACATACACACACATTGATTGTAATGGGGACAGAAAGGGATGAAGTCTAGACATTTTATTTAGTGTGTATATACAAAATTGTGTATTTGAGATCTACATATTAATAATACACATAGGCTGGGAACAGTGGCTCACACCTATAATCCCAGCACTTCAGGAGGCCAAGGCAAGAGGATCGCTTGAAACCAGGAGTTCGAGACGAGCCTGGGAACATAGTGAGACCTTGTCTTTACAAAAAAATAAAGAATTAGCCAGACCAGGTCTTGCTACTTGGGAGGTTGAGATTGCCTGAGCCTGGGAGGTCGAGGCTGCAGTGAGCCAAGATGGTGTTACTCTATGCCAACTTGGGCCATAGAGCAAGACCTTTTCTCAAAATAACAACAACAACAACAACAATAATAATACACATATTTTTCTGTTACACTGTTATGCTTTTCCAGTTTTACTTACTATAGATATTTTCATCATACAGTTTTTATATATAGATTAAGGAAATTAAAAAGCAAATTACCCCATTTCTAGTACCCTGTATGATGACTGATTTTATCTTACATTTTTCCCATTTGTCTATTTTCATAATAAATAGTCTAACTCTTGTGAATTTATACTTTCTATTTTGCTGCTTTTGTTTATTGTGTTTTCCCATTGATTTTCATTATTCATGGGGCTTATGTTCTATAAAGTCACTGTGCACACTGAATTAGCAAACACCGAATCATGTGTAGCCTCTGGTCACATTTTTGCCAGTGGATCAATATGGTATCTTGTTTTATGTGTTTCTGTTTAAGGACACCTTATTTAACGTTGAATTCACGGCCAGTAGCCCTAAAACTCAGGCTGCACACTGCCCACCACAGCCTGGTTGCATCTAGGAACACCAGGCAGCACTTGAGCAGGACACTCAGGGCAGTTTTAAGCAGTGAAATCACTGGCAGCAAGTGCAGAAGTGTGAAAACTGTGGCTAGCGGCAGACTGAAACAGACAGTTGTTTACAGCTTGAGATGAAACAAGAAGGCAGAGTGTTGCTTTGTTTGGCCTCAGCTGGGAGTGTGCGTGTCTGGTGACTCAGAGTTTTTTCGCCATTCTTTGCGTGCCAGCAAACAACCATTGAAGCATTGCAAGTATTGATTTTGGAGTTACAAATAAATTTGGCAAATTTGCAAATACAAAAACTGTGAATAATGGATCAGTGTATTTTAAATGACTTTATGATATTTGATTATGTTGCTGCATCATACTTTACCTAGCCATGCTCCTGTTACAGTATCAGAGTAATGTCCATTCAGCACTATTACAGATCGTGCTCTTATAAAATGTCAGGGATGGGAGCCCTGTCTTTAAAAAGGTCCCCGATGTAGAGCAGAAAATCATACTTGTTAATTTTAGTGCTTTTCCTAATGTTTTCTGATTAAATTTCCTCAGGACTAGTGAATGTACCTGAGGAACCCATTGAAGAGGAGGAGGAGGAGGAGGAGGAGGAGGAAGAAGACCAGGACATGGATGCAGATGACAGAGTGGTGGTAGAGTACCACGAGGAGCTCCCAGCTCTCAAGCAGTCCAAAGACCGGAGCACGTCCAGACGGTCCAGTGCCAGCAGCTCAGACTCAGATGAAATGGACTATGATCTGGAACTGAAAATGATTTCCACTCCTTCCCCAAAGAAGAGCATGAAAATGACTATGTATGCTGATGAAGTGGAATCTCAGTTGAAAAACATTAGGTAAAATCTTTGTTTTATCAATGCCAGCTTTTCATTTGATTTTAAATACTAATATGACTTCTTCTTAATGCCTCCTAATTTTATAATATCTTTCATCTATTCTGATTTCAGTCCCTTGTAGGAGTTTAATAAACACATCCAGTGTTTCCTCTATACAAGCAGCAATTCTTGTTCTAAAAGCTATAGACAATATAGAAAGTGAAAATCATCTGTATTCCCATTCTTTCCTGACAGTAACACTGTTCCCAATTGGGTGAATAGCCTTTCAGCTGTGTGTATGTGTGTATAGCACATGGAAAAACTATAGCTATAGTTGTATAAAAGTATATTTTTTATAAAAATGAGGTTATGCTATTTATAGTTTTGCATTGTGCATTTTCACTTGTTATAGACATTGTTATTTTTTCAACTGTATGTAGTCCATTGTTTGAAAGTATCATGGTTTATTTAAAGAATTCCTTTTTGATGGACTTTGGGTTTCTGTTTTCTTACTGTTGCACTAACTAGATAAATTCTTCAAAGTCCAGTTATTATATAAAACAATATACATGTTTTAAAAGGTGGTATTGCTAAATTGTTTTCCAGAAGGGTTTTAATCACACAATTACCACTATTACCTACATGCTCACCAGCCTTAGCTATTACCATTCTTTCTAATGTTAGCTAGTTTCATGAACAAAAACGAATTAGTTATTTCAATGTGCACGTCTTTGATGACTACTAGGGGTGAGCAGATTCTGTGCAGGCAGAATCCACAATTCAAGGGTTAAAGTCTAGGGATGCTCTATCTCACATGTTCTCAGTATGTTTGTAGGGAGGAGAAAAGTCCATTCAAGCTGATTTGTTTGTATGGCCTTGTTCACACTCTTATATTTAGTTTTCAGAGAACTTTCTGGTAGAGAATGCCACCAGAACCGTGCTGTTACCTAGTATGGTAGCATATCTCTTTGAAAGAGAAATCTGCCCTTTAAGGAGAGAGACTGTAGACTACACTATGTATTGACTACAGCCAAATCACAGCATGGGTGAGCCGAAGCCCCAGTCTCTTTGTAGGCCTCTACTTAACATCTATCCCAGGAGAGGGGGACTGGTAGTCTCGTGCTCTGTGATAGGACATACACGTGTGGAAACCACATTTGAAAACCTGTTCGCCCAGACCAGGCTCTTTATAGCAGGTAGCTCATGGTTTCCATAAGCAAATAATTGTAAGTTTATGAATTTGTGAGTGAATGTTGGCCATATTAGATTGGATTTCTTAAATTGTTTCCTCCAAAGTATGAGATTGTTGTTTGGGCCTTGTCTCAGAGCTGAAGTTGGTTAACTGTGCCCTGTCCTACCTGCTTTTTCAAGGAACTCCATGAGGGCAGATAGTGTATCTTCAAGCAATATCAAAAACCGAATTGGTAACAAACCGCCACCTGAGAAATTTGCAGATGTCCTAGATCTATTAGATGAAAAACGCCAGCACTCGCGTCCACGACCACCAGTCAGCAATACTAAATCAGGTATTGTAGCTGTGCTTCTGGGCTGTATTCTGAGCTCCAGAAAGCAGACTGGGGCAGAGTTGAGTTCTTGGGTAAAATACACCATTTGTGAACTGATTTCGCTGCCCTGGCTCATCATATCTAGATTTTGGGCTAGGTGTTGGAATTTCAGGAAATGAAAAGTAATCAAACTTTTGCAAAACTAGTTTTAAATATTTTTATTCCAGATAATTACAGTCGCTCCTTGGTATTTCTGGGGGTTTGTTTCTGGGACTCCTCACCCACTTACAGATACCAGAATCTGCAGATACCAGAATCCACTAATGCTTAAGTCCCTTAAAGTGACGTATTACCTGCGTGTAACCTACACACATCCTCTCATATATTTTAAGTCATCTCTAGATTATTTATAATACCTAATACAGTATAAATTCTTATCCTGTATATTTTTTGCTGGACTCTTATGTCTTATTTTTTTTTCCCAAATATATTCAATCTGCAGTTGGTTGAATCTGTAGATGTGGAGCCCATGGCTGAGGTGCGCCAACCATATTTTACTCTGTATGACATTGGCATACTTTATATACAAGAATAATGGAAATTAAGTTGGGTGGTTGTCTGAATGGTTAAGAGTTTTCACTAGATCATTTGTACATGCAAACACTCATTTGGGAGGTGTTTAGCCAAACCTGCTGTGTGTCAGAGCCAAGGCTGGGTGCTTAGGAGCGAGAGAAGTCTTTGGAGGAGACACACAGCCATTGCCAATCTACTAAGGAGACTGTGAAAGGCTCTTAGAGAAAGTAGCTTTAGAGCGCGGACTCAGAAGGGCAGCATCTTTGTTGGCAAACCTGATTTTTTTAGATGGGAAGTAACCTGGTCTTAGATCTATGTTAGAAAGATAACTGGAGGGTGGAGTGGGGTGGGGTGGAGAGTTAAATCAGTACCAGGAGCCTGAGCTAGGTTAGTGGATACAGAATGGATAAAGAACAGGAAGTCCTATGAAGGAAGACTCAGGGCTAGGAAGTGCTGAAGGAAGGGGCTCGGGCCTGAGTGAGCAGATGCCAGGGTGCTGCTCTCCGAGAGAAGTTAGAGATGAGGTCTCAGCACAAGGTCTCACTGACAACGCTGTTTCGGCCATTGCTGTCATTGTTAGGGGGAACGCAAGAGGACAGGCAGATTTCTGGGGGGATGGAGTGAAAAACAAATTTTTATCCTTTGCTTTTGCTGGTTGCCAGTCTCTTTATTAGGAACTACTTAATATGTTCAAAGATTGTCCCTTCTGCTCTCAGGGAGCTTGCAGGATTCTTTTGTTAGCTGAAACTTTTGTAAATTATTTAGTGTGCTTGAATCTGCTAAAACAATAAAAATGATTGTTTTTTCAAAAATTTAGTTCTGGAGCAATCAATTAAAGATTTTTCCCCCTGACAGCACCTACGTCCGAATTTTCCTAGGGAAATCCAGACTGATGACAAAGGAAAGATATGTAGCAGCCTGCTTGTCAGGCCCTGTGTCCTCACTTAGGGAGAGCTGGTTCCAGATCCTTTAGAGGTCTCAGGCAGATGGTGCTGAGAGTAAAGCACGTACACTGTGACTGTTGTACTTTCTCTCTGTTTTCAGATATATGCCAGCGGTTAGAAAAAGACCATATTCTCCAGAAAAGGCTTTTAGTAGTAACCCAGTGGTTCGGAGAGAGCCCTCTTCTGATGTTCATAGTAGACTAGGTGTTCCTAGGCAAGATATTAAAGGCCTCTACGCCGATACTCGGGAGAAGAAATCAGGTTGGTAACACTTAACATTGATGGGATGGGGAGTTCGGTGAGAGCAGAGGACAGTGGTGTATTGTAGAAATACTTTCTTATCAGAAGGCAAGAAACAGCACATGACAAACATAAGTGATGATTCCTTTTCCTTTAAGGTCATCATCAGCATCATCAGCATCAGCATCCCAACAGTAAGGAATGCTTAGAAAATGGGAAAAAATAGCGTGCTCATGGTTCCTTCCGTGTGGCACAGATCCTTTTTAGTTTCATGTGAGCTATTCCGATCTTTGTCCACATACAAATCCTACTTTTTTCATATAGCATTTTATCATAGTTGTTTGCCATATTCTATCATCTTATAAATAAAATTTGTAGGCCAGGCACGGTGGCTCATGCCCGTAATCCCAGCACTTTGGGAGGCCGAGGCGGGTGGATCACCTGAGGTCAGGAGTTTGAGACCAGCCTGACCAATGTGGTGAAACCCCGTCTCTACTAAAAATACAAAAGTTAGTCAGGTGTGGTGGTGGGTGCCTGCACCACTGCACTTCAGCCTGGGCAACAGAGCAAGGTCCTGTCTCAAAAAACAAAAACAGAAACCACTTTTAATTGCCTTATAATGTGGCTGTTCACAAAATCTAAACACATATTTCTCTTGCAAAATTTTCATAAAATGTATTTCAAAAATGAATGGATAGTGGGCAGAATTTCTGAAACGTTGCAGTGCAGTAGGCCCATTGATTTGTAGAATGTTGGAGCTGGAAGGATCTGGGAACGGCCTACTCCCAGCAGAAAGGATTGGCACACAGGGGTGTGTCTCAGCAGGGAAGGGCAGGAGCAGGAGGAAACAGCCTCTCAGGTGATCCCATGTGTCCGGTGACAGGGAGGTACATGACTGTCCCCACACAGTGAGAATCCCCTGTGGGGTCCAGACCCCTCTGTTTGCAGGCAGGGGCTGCCCCCAGGAAATGAGATGACCTTCCCAAGGCTGCACCGTGCTGGCAGGCGCCACAGACTGCTGGCATTTCCTGCACATCAGGGGTTGACAGTGCCACTGCCCCCTTGGTACTACCCTGGTTTTTAGCACTGACTGCAAAACTGAAATGTCATATCATCCAAACAGGTAATTTATGGACTCGCTTAGGATCTGCACCCAAGACCAAAGAAAAGAGTATGAAGAAAGGAGATCATAGGGCACCTGGCACTGAGGAAGATGACTCCGAGCTGCAAAGGGCGTGGGGGGCTCTGATTAAGGAGAAAGAGCAGTCTCGCCAAAAGAAGAGCCGGTTAGATAACTTACCATCTCTCCAGATTGAAGTTAGTCGGGAAAGCAGCTCTGGTTCAGAGGCAGAGTCCTGATGCCCCCGGGGCCTGTGACAGCTGCCCTAAAGCCTGACATTCAGGCACAGGGTGGGGCACAGTAGCAACCTCCCCCACAGGAGCTGGCACCCTCTCTCTCCTGCTCACACAGTCACCCTCAGCTTTTGCTACCTTGGCAAGGCATCTTAAGAATGTGACAAGTTTTCAAGGGCATCTCTATCTCACTGCAGAGTTGTAGTTCTGGGCCCTCGATTATTTTCCCACCACCCCACAGGCTTTACCCTTTGAGAAAAAGGCAGCCCTCCAGATTTTGTAGACATTTTTCTTAATATTTTTAACATTGTGTCTTTTAAAATAAATGTTTTACACAGTTCATCCAAAGAGCAGAGAACTGAACTTCTCACTATTGCCTTGGCCCTGACAGCTGTTACCAGCACCCTTTCCCCAAGAAAAGTCAATTCCCAGGTGCTTATTGGACATCCTTCGAGGGGGAAGATGAGGGAAGCGGCCAGCTCACCCTTCCGGGGCCCTAGTCTGGGGGCGAATCTCATGGACCTGACCTCAGAGGTACACCAGTGCCGCCAGGTAGATAATAGATGCAGCATTGATTGTGCTTCTGTTCTACCCTCGGGATTGCTCATATTGCAAGCCTCTTACTTGCTGTCAGCCTGATGTGAAGATCAAGTTCAGTGCTGTGGGATTTTTAGGAACAAAAACCTGTGACTTCTGGATTTGGGGTTGATTTTTGTGCTAGGGGTGGGATTATGGGTTAATATTGAACAATTTCTAAGTCTGTATTATGTTTAAAACACGAATGATTTAAAAGTTTAAATTTTTAATTTTTATATGTGGAAATTCTTCCTGTTGGCTAAAGGGGAAGCTCAAGTGGTATCTTCTTTTGTGCTGTTAAATATATATTCTATTCTTTGCAAGAAGGCAGAGAGGAGTCTTATTATTTTTAAATGCCCCTAATTGTATAGTCTGTCTGTTGTACATAGAGTTCAGCTTGCTTTTTGGCTATAGCAGGGAAAAAAAATCCATCCATCCGAGATGGGGTCCCATCATTTATTATCACTCTAGAAGTTATACGTTGATATTTATTCTTTCTCGCCCCCAGTTGTGGCACCCGAAGACGTCTTCAAAACTGGCAGATAATAGTTATAAAAATTTTAGTTCGTGTATTTTTAAACTCCTTTCAGATTATTTTTCCATGAGGAGGAGGTAGATTATTTCGTCTTCCTGTCTGCTTTTTGTTTGGTAGTGTTTAATTTTGGATTTCTCTGCAGTTTTAGGAAACAGTGTTTGGCCTTGGTTTGCTGGACCATGGGAAGTAGAGATGGTGATAGGCCCTGGTCGTTTTTGCGACATCTCAGCTCTTCAGCTGCCTGGGCTGTTCTGCACCCAGTGCAGCCTGGATCCTGTCAGCCCTTGCTTGGCTGAGCTGATGGTCACACTGATAGTTGATTACTGTGGCACGAATGAATGAAGAACAATGTTGTTAATAAAGGAAGTAAAGGGCTGTAAGATTTGAGAGCTGCAGCTAAAACCCTATCATCCCATGTTTTGTTGGTTAACCTGCTTTTCCCCCTTCCTTTAGAGAGATGACAGCATATAACCATGACAGTTTCCGTTTCTTTTCTAGGAAAGAGGTGATTCTGGTTTCTCTGCCAGTTGAGACTTAGGCATCTGATATTCCTCACCTTTTCTTTCCCTGTGGAGCCAGGTTCTTAGGAAAGGTCAGGGTTTGAGGAGTTGGTAGAGTGAGAAGTGCAGAGCCCTAAATGCCAACCCCGGCTCTGCTCCATGGACCTGGGCCTCCGTTTTGCCATTTAGCAGTTGAGTGTGCTGGTACCAGAACTCCCAGCTTTGTTGGCGCATCTCAGGGGTGTTTTCCTCTTCCCTAGCTGTGGCGGCAGTGGCTGGCCAGCATTAATTCTATTGAAGGTGGAGAAAGCATCAAGGAGATGTCGGAGGGCATGTGTGAGGTGTGGCCAGGCTTATTCCCATCCCAGTACAGTCTTTGCTTCTTCTAATGGGGCAAAGATGACTTGTGGTCATGGTCCCAGCTGCCAGTCTCTGCAGGGTTTGGAATGTGGTCCTTCACAGACTTGCCTTTTGGTTTTCCACCAGCAGGCCAGGTCCATTTGTCCCATGGCCTTTCCACACTCATCAGTCTCCTCCTGGAGATGAGTGAAGATGTTCTGGAAGGAGGTGGTATGCAGTCAAAACTGGGTCTTTGCTCTAACCAAGAAAAATGCACACTTCAGCAGCCTTACAGTTTTCACAGACATGCAGAGAACCCAGAAAGGCAGCTTTAAAGATTTGACTTCTGGGAGTAATTGGCCTTCTCAGCCTCTTTGTATATTTAGTAGAGACAGGGTTTCACCATGTTGGTCAGGCTGGTCTTGAACTCCTGACCTCAGGTGACCTCATGCAGATCTTGCAACATCTTGAGTGTGACCTGAATGATGAGTCCTTTCCTTTGGCGTTTAGGAGGGAGAATGGACAGTCAGCACAGCCCCCTGGCAGGCAACTTGGTGTGCTTTTATCCTGGGCACTCCCCACACATGCGGGCGACACACTTTTTGAGTTCCTCTTAGTCTTCCATGTAGGAGATTTTGAGTACATTTTTGCTGCTTTATGATCATTGGAGTACCTCATTTGTTCCCACTCTCCTCTTTGGAGAATTGCCAGGTGCCCAGGAGAACTTGTGGCGCCCACGACAGGATGTAGTCTTCTCCTCCGGCCCCTCGTAGTCTGGTCCTGTGACTCCCTCCCACAGTTCAGCCACTGTCCTTTCCAGCTCCATCCGTGTAGCAGCCCTTCACTGCTCTCTGCCCTGCCTCCATTCTGCACGCTGCAGCCAGGACAAACCCTTGTTGTTACCAGCTTAATTTAGAGGTAATTTGCATTCAGTTCAGTCATTTGCAGTGTACACTTTAGTGACTTTGAGTATATTTACAGACTTGTGGCCCAGCACTGTAATCAACTTGAAAACATTTTTCTCACCCAAAGGAACCCTGAGCGCATTAGCAGCACTCCCATCCCTCCCTGTTAGCCTCTGGCCGCCGCTGCTCTTTCTCTCTGTGGATCTGCTGTTCCGGACAGTTCATATAAACGGAATCCACCATGGGTCTATTTGTGACTGGCTCCTTAACGTATTTTTGAGGTTCATTCATGTCATAGCATATATCATTATTTCGTTTTTTAAAATTGCTGAATAATAGTTCATTTTATGGGCACACCACATTTGTTTTTATCCATTCATGAGTTAATGGGCATTTGAGTTGTTTCTACTTTTGGGCTATATATATGTATGTTTGTATTTTTTTTTTTGAGACGGAGTTTTGCTCTTGTTGCCCAGGCTGGAGTGCAATGACGTGATCTTGGCTCACTGCAACCTCTGCCTCCTGCGATCCAGCAATTCTCCTGCCTTAGCCTCCAAAGTAGCTGGGATTACAGGCATGTGTCACCACGCCAGCTAATTTTTTGTATATTTAGTAGAGACACGGTTTCACCATGTTGGTCAGGCTGGTCTTGAACTCCTGACCTCAGGTGATCCACCTGCCTCAGCCTCCCAAAGTGCTGGGATTACAGGCATGAGCGACCACACCTGGCTCTACTTTTTGGCTACAATGATTAACGTTGCTATGAACATTCCCATACAAATTTTTGCATCGAAGAGTGTTTTCACTACTCTTGGGTGTATACCTAGGAGTGGAATTGCTGGGATATACAGCGACTATCTTTAACCTTTTGAGGAACCACCAGGCAGTTTTTCAACAGCTGTATCACTTTCCACTCCCATTAGCAATGAGAGAAGGTTCTAGTTTCTCCACGTCTTCACTAACACTCATTATTTTCTGATGTGAGGTGGTATCTCATTGTAGTTTTTTTATTTTTTCTTTTTAAAATATGTTTTGTACAGAAGGGCCTCCTTATGTTGAACAGGCTGGTCTCGCACTCCTGGCCTCAAGTGATCCTCCTGCCTCAACCCTCCAAAGTGCTGGGATTACAGGCATGAGCCGCCACGCCTGGCCCTCATTGTGGTTTTGATTCGGATTTCCCTAGTGGCTAATGGTGTTGGGCATCTTTTCACATACTTCAGGATGAACTTGCTTAAATATAAATCTGATGCTGTTATTCCTCTACTTGAAACCTTTTCAAAGCTTAACCATTACCCTGAGAATAAACTCCAAACTCCTGATCGCATGAGCCCAGGAATTCGAGGCTGCAGTGATCAAGCCACCGTACTCTAGCTTGGGCAACAGAGCAAGACCCTGTCTCAAAAATACATACATAAGTAAATTCCACCCTTGTGAAATCGCTCTTCATACAGCCCGTCAAGGCCTATCCTCTGGCAGTGTTTCTGGCCTGTGCCTCCTCCCCTGCCCTCTGCTCACTAGTTCCCTGCGTGCATCTTGACCTCACTAGCCCCACAGACTGTGCATAGTGTTGTTTCCACCTCCAGCCACATACTCCCCCAGGCCTCTCCCCTCCCGCCTCAGTCTTGCCATTCCCCTCACCCTCAAGATCTTAGGGGCCCTTCTAGGAGGCAATCCCCAACTTCCAGAGCCAGGGTGTAGGCTACTTCTGTGTGTCCCATGGTACTGCCACAAAGAGTCTTGGTTCTCTCTGGGATTCAGTTACAAGGTCAATGCCTAAGATAAAAATGGAGTGTAATTAAAATTCCTCTTAGAAATCAATGGAGAGTGCCATGTTGAAGGCCAACATCTTAAGGTCCCAAATGATCATTTTGCCCATATGGGAACAGATCACTGTTTCTGTGGTTGAGTACCAGGTAAAGTGCTTGCCCTGTAGTTAGGGCCGTGTTGTGCAAAAATCACTTATTTTGGTGTTAGAACCACATTTAGGCGAGAAGGTCACTTTTGGGGAGCATGGGAACTGGGGCAGGCCACAGGAGCAGCAAAGGCATGAGCTTGCCTGGGCCCCACTCCTGTCTCTGCTCATGGAGGGAAAGAGGGGTCAGTGGAATGGCCCAAACAACTTATTTTTCTTTTTTTAAAGCTTTTTCAGACAGATAACATTGTGTTTAAGTGAAATGTGTGTATAATGCCAACTCACTGTACCCCACAACCCAGCACACCTCTACAGTGGACTGTAATTCTTGTTTTGCTAGACTTCTAGCTCCGTGAGGGCAGGGACCATGTCTGCTTGTTCACCGGGGTTTCCCCACTGCCTACCACCACGCCTCGCATCCAGCAGGTCTTGTAAAGATGGAATGAATTTGTAAACCCTCCAGCCTCACAAACAGCTCCATCCTGTGAGGCTCTGAGGCCCTCTGACGGGCTAGTTATGTTTCTATGTACGTACGGTGCTTTATTCTCTTGCTTTATGTTCCTTTCTAGCCTGTAAGCAAGCTCCTAATGAGCAGGTTTCTTTATGGTGTTATCTCTGTATCCTTGCATCAGGCCAGCCCAGAGGAAGTACTGCTTCGAAAGTGTTTGGTAAATGAATGAATTGTGGTAACCCAGCCCAGCTCTGGCATCATTGTCTGCAGGCTAGTCTAAATCTAGGTGAAACCCCCAGATTCAAAAAAGGGAAGATTATTCAGAGGTACATATGCTTGCATAAGAAAAAAAATTCATTAAATAGACCTGAGTAAACTTCAGATTTTGATGATCTGACCATGTCAGAGCTGAAGCTTACTCAGCTTCAACATTGACCAGGGAATCATGCAGATAGGCCAGAATATCTTTTAGAAAAGCATTCCTCTGTCCCACGATAGAAGCAGAGGAAGCTGGCAGGTGGGTGATGGGCCCCGAAGAAGGACTGTGGAGCCAGGTCTTAGCCTGTGGTTCTCTTGCTGAGGAACATGACAGTAGTCCAGAGCAGGTGAACAGAGCAAAACTCACTCCCGCAGTGGCTCTTTTGCCGAAAGCAGCATTCCTCAAACTTCTCACTTGAAGCATTTAGTTACAGTGAGATGCTAACACGCACTTTAGATTCAAGTCAAAACTTGCTGTGAAGCCTACAGCAAATCGTGGCTTCCCAGGTTAATTAGTTGCTACACGAGTAAGTTTGATAGGTAAGTACAGTAATTGCTTTTAAACCTTATAATAACAGGAAGTAAATTAGAAGTTAAACCAATTTTTTCTTTTATGAACTAAGAGAAGAGAATGCTTTTGATACCGAGAATTGCACACTTGCAATAAGGCGGATTGTTACTGCATAACCAGGCCCACAATAAATACCAGGAACTTTTCTTAAATGTTTACAAAATAAATCTTAGAAGAAAAAAATATTGTAGCTTTTTTTTTTTAAATGAAACACTGAGCATTTCATAGAACTCTGTTCCTGGGAGTGGCTAGGGATATGCTGCCTCAAAAACCCTGTTTTGAGTAGTTGTGAGGCATTGAAGTGGAATTTTGCTGTGCTATAAATAAAACTAGCATAGAGGTGGTGTTTCACCTACCACAGTCAGTACCTGCCTCAGGATTCTTATCTGTTCATTTGAGCAATTCCAGAAGCCCTCCCTGGATGACCAGATTCTTAAATAGTTGAGACTTTGTATTATTTTAAATTGTCACCCTCACCTCTGGGCCAGTGTAGGTTAGTGAGGTCGAGAGGCCTACACCATTGGCAGAAGAGAATTCTTGGGCCGAGCGCGGTGACTCACACTTGTCATCCCAGCACTTTGGGAGGCCGAGGCAGGCGGATCACCTGAGTTCAGGAGTTAGAGACCAGCGTGGCCAACATACTGAATCCCTGTCTCTACCAAAAAAAAATAGCTGAACATGGTGGCTCATGCCTGTAGTCCCAGCTACTCAGGAGGCTGAGACAGGAGAAATACTTGAACCCTGGAGGCGGGGGTTGCAGTGAGCCGAGATTTCACCGTTGTACTCCAGCCTGGGCAACAGAGTGAGATTCCGTCTCAAAAAAGAAAAAAAAGAATTCTTGCCTTCCTGTCCCTCCCTCGGGTTTTTGTGGTAGTGTTTAATCCTGTGATGTGGCCATCTTCCCGTCAGAGGGCCTGTGAAAGGCAGGCAGCAGCTTTAGCTCAGGTAGAATGCCTGTTGGGGAAAGTCACATAGGATGGCAGTGGGGGCTGGGGCCCTGGGGACTCCTGCACCATGTACTCAGTTGGAAGGACTGAGCAAGTCCCCTCACCTCTCTGGGCCTCAGCTTCCCTGTGTGTGAAATGAAGGGCTTAGCTGGGGAAGTGCCCCAGTCTCCTTCTAGTGCCAGTGTGTGGTCAGGGCCTGTGCCCTCCTCTCCAGGGAGCATCAGAAGTGTGGGCTAGACAGCAGGAAAGAAGTAGGGGCTTGTCAGCAGGACAGCCAAGCCTCAAAGGAGCCTTGGTCCCCGCACCCAGTGCAGCCCTCACCTCGCAGCCCCTCAGTTATGAAGGACAAGAGAGCCCACTCCTTGCTCTCTCCCTGTCCCATCACCCCTCAGCCCCCCACAGATCTGAGGTCCAGAAGCCAACAATCAGGTTGCTAGCATGGTGGGCACCCTCTTGCTTGTCTTGCTCAATTAGGCTTTCCTTGGTGTGTGCAGGTGGCCCTTGTCAGGCCCCCAATCTTACTGGATTATGACCTCACTCAACCTAATGACTTACTTTTTTTTTTAAAGACGAGGTTTCACTGTGTTGGTCAGGCTGGTCTTGAACTCCCAACCTCAGGTGATCCGCCCGCCTTGGCCTCCAAAGTGCCTGGATTACAGGCACGAGCCACGACGCCCAGCCCCTAATGACTTCCTAAAAGCCGTATCTCCAAGAACAGCCACACTGGGGGTTAGGGCTTCAACAGATGAATTTGGAGGGTGTTTACAGTTCAGTCCGCAGCACCTAATAATGTGGGGATCCCAGCCTGTATTTGTGGAATGAAGTCTCTGCTTTTTTAAACTTTATACACCACCTGGCCAGATGTGGTGGCTCACACTTGTAATCCCAGCACTTTGGGAGGCCGAGATGGGCAAATCACCTGAGGTCAGGAGTTCAAGACCAGCCTGGCCAACATGGTGAAACCCCAACTCTACTAAAAATACAAAAATTAGCTGGATATGGTGGTGCGTGCATGTAGTCCCAGCTACTTGGGAGGCTGAGGCAGGAGAATTGCTTGAACCCGGGAGATGGAGTTTGCATTGAGCCAAGATCGCACTATTGCAATCCAGCCTGGACGACAGGGCAGGACTCCATCTCAAAAACAAAAACACACCAATAGACCTGAAGGCAGGAGAGTTTGTGATGGTTCAGAGTCCTGATTCTGGAGGAAACACCTGTTTTTGGGTTTCAGCTGTGCTCCTTACTGGCTGTGTGGCCTCTCTTGGAGACGGCATCCCCCTCATCTGTGAAGTAGGGTTGAACTTGTAGGTGGCTGAGAGGCTCAGGCGAGGACTAGCAGGTGAGGCCTTGGCACTGAGCGGGCACTCACCACTGCTCTGCAGCCCTAGGGTCTCTTGTCAGCAATGTCCTTACTCTTCCTGAGTCAGTCTTTCTGGCATCCTAAGACTCAGAAGGAAAGTGGGGGAATAGAACCATCTTCTGCCTCTGAAGGCTGTGGCCAGCCTCTGTCCACTGGCACAATGGGATGTCCTCGGTGAAGACAGCAGGCAGCCCTTTCCTTTTTTTTTTTTTTGGAGATGAAGTCTTGCTCGGTCATCCAGGCTGGAATGCGGTGGCACAATCTTGGCTTACTGCAACCTCCGCCTCCCAGGTTCAAGAGATTCTCCTGCCTCAGCCTTCTGAAGCTGGGACTACAGGCGCTCACCACCACGCCCGGCTAATTTTTAGTAGAGACAGGGTTTCACCATATTGCCCAGGCTGGTCTCAAACTCCTGAGCTCAAGCAATCCTCCCACCTCAGCCTCCCAAAGTGCTGGGATCACAGGCACGAGCCACCACGCCTGCCTGCAGGCTGCCCTTTCACCTCGCACCAGGCCCATCTCCTCCATCGCTGAACATTTTGCAACTTTTTTTTTAAGAGACAGAGTCCCACTATGTTGTCTATTAGACTCAAACTCCTGGGATCCAGCTTTTCCAAGTGGCTTGAGCCTCTCAGTAACTGTGACTGTACGTGCACACAACTGGACCTGGCCATGTTTTAAACGCTTCATTCTTTTTGGTGTCAAGGGGAAGAAGAAAAGCTTTTTTCTTTTTTAATTAAAAAAAAAAAAACTTTAGGCCAGGCATGGTGGCTCATGCCTGTAATCCCAGCACTTTGGGAGGTCAACGTGAGTAGATCACATGCAGCAGTTCGAGACCAGCCTGACCAACATGGTGAAACCCCGTCTCTACTAAAAATACAAAATTATTAGTACAGGCATGGTGGCAGGTGCCTATAGTTCCAGCTACTCAGGAGGCTGAGGCAGGAGAGTCACTTGAACCAGGTGGTGGAGGTTTCATTGAGCTGAGATGGTGCCATTGCACTCCAGCCTGGGTGACAGAGTGAGACTCTGTCTCAAAACAAACAAAAAAACTTTATTTTGAAAAAATTTCAAAATTACAGGAGTTTCAAGAGTACAACAAAGAACATTTTGCCACATTTTTTTCTTTCATTTGTTCCCTCCTCTCCTCCCTTGTCCCTTTCCCTTCCAGTCTTCTCTGAACATGAACAACCAGGAAGGGTGATTTGCATACGTCATTCCACGTTTACCCATAAGGTGTTAGTGGACATTTCCTAAGAGCAGGGGCGTCCTCTCAGTATCCATAGTACAGCTCTCAAATTCAGGAAATAAGCTTAAATCCTTCTCCTGTGATAAAAATACAACTAAAATAAAATTTTAAAAGGAAATGTGTAGTATTCTCCCATCACTCCAAAAGTTGTGAGTTTGTAGCTCATGTTTCAAATCTGCCAGCTGTCCCTATAACGAGTTTGAAATCCATTGTTCTGGTCCAGGATCCCGTCCAGGACCAGGCCCTGCTGCGAGTTCCCTGCAACCTCTTCTGATTTGGAGTAGGTCCTCAGCCTTGCTTTGTCTTTCATGACATTGATGTTTGGAAGAGTACAGTCCAGTTTTTGCTGTAGAATGTTCCTCAGGTTGGTCCGAGAGCATTTGTATCCAGTGAGTTGGGAAACGACATTCACCTCTTTCGGTGATGTGTATATTTGCCAAACCCCCAGCCTTGTGCTAGGTGTGTTACTCAGCCAACCCAGCCCCTGACCTTGGCAATGTAGTTTGGGTTTGTGGGAAAAGCAGGTACCGTCAGGCGGGCGTTACGGACCCCTCTGTGTCTCATGACCAGAGGCACTGACGCTTAGATAAATACAGGGATGGATGCAGGGCGAGTCAGCATTCTAGAAGTCTGCAGAGGTACAGAAATGGCCCTGCTCCCTCTCCAGCATTCAGCCATCAGCTTTGCCTGGCTTCCTGAGGCACCGTGAAATTCACACTCCAGTCTTCTCTTGGAAATCTTGAGGGACCTGAGGTCTGGGTTCTAGCCCTGCCCTACCAGGGACCTGCTCTGCGGCTGGGAGAGGAGGCCCCTGTGGCTCTCCCAAGTGTCCTTGGAAGGAAGAATGCTTTGAGGCGAGGAGAGTCACAGAGCTCTGAGTGGCGCGGGGAGATAGGCCTGGGCCACGGGCTTCGATCCCGCCTGGGACGAGGTTAAACAGAATTAGGATGGGTTCATCATGACCTGGCAGAAAACCATCAGACCCGGATTTTTGCTTTTTCAGCTGTTTAACTTCTGTTTCATACAGGATAAAAAATGGTCAACCGTGATCTTAAACAATCGATGTAGTAGCCATGGGCACTTTGTCAGACCAAAGCAGACAAGGCGAAAGTGTTTGGAGTGCTGTCGGATCGTCACGAAACCTTAGCCCACAAGCTTTCAGTGAGACACAAAATAACCCGGATTTCTATCTTGCAATGAAGTCAGCACCACTGTCCATTCTGTGTTACACACTAACATTTCAGAGTTCCCTCCCTGGGGCTGCAGACATCCATGTGAGAGACACTTGAATGCTCTGTCTTTATAATTTAACTTAAATTAAATAAAACTTAAAATTCAGCTGTCAGTTGTTCTGGTGACATTTGAAGGGTTTCGTACCATACGTGGCTTGTGGGCACCATCCTGGACCATGTCTGTGGAGAACAGCGCCATCCCTGCGGGGAGTCATGCTTCACAGCGCCACCCTGCATGCCCAGCAGCCTGGGGAGCAGGAGATTTCCTTCCACGTCAAAGACTGGCTGCACGGTACAGAATCTGACAGATCCTGAAGTCAGCCCTTAAATATGCTGCAAACTGTCAACGGCGTGTTCTCTGGAATGCCGGGGTGGATCAGAGGTATGCTACATTCAATGCTAGAAGATTTATAGAATTTTACTTCTGTTATCCTGGTGACTCAGAGCCCTGTTAAATCAGTTTCAGCATCAGGCTGCAGTCCTGGTTTTAAAGAGAATGATTGCAGCGAAGTTGGAATCGCAGTGATGTCACTCAGTGCCCTGGGTCTCTCCACTCACCTGGCCCTCCAAAATCCCAGGGCCTTGAGCGCATGGGCTCCTACTGGAGTCCAGTTTTGGCTGGGTGGGGGGCACTTCCTATGGGAGGGGGACCCCATCTCAATGCTGAGGCAGCCACTCCCGAAGACAATAGGCTGAGCTGTCTGGGGGCAGGTTCTGAGGCAGGCCATGAGACAGACTCAGCTGGATAACACAGATGGCAGGCTGGATTCATGTTGCCCCCACACCTCCCGCATCTGCTGATGACACCCAGAATTGTGGCCCTGGGCCAAACCTCAGCTCCCTGTCCCATGAAAGTGTGGGTTGCAGCTTGGGTGATAGAGCGGGGCTGCCAGTGCCCCCTAAGCTCCTGCTGTGGGTCCAGTCTGCAACTGAGGAAGCCACACACAGCTGTGCCAGAGTGTGTCTGTTTGAGAGTGCCTGTCTGCTGTGGGTCCTTGCTGTCCCCACCTTCTGGCTTCCTGGCTGAGGGAAGCTGAGTGGGCCAAAGCCCCTGTGCAGCGTTCGCCTCGGCTCTCACGCAGCTCCCACGTGGCTGCTGCTGCTCCAGCTGCGATGTGACTCTTCCACACTGCTCTGCGTGGCCAGTAAGTCCTCTCACCCGCTCCTCGGGGGGCTGCAGAGCACAGCTGTGACTGTCTGTCTGACAGGGGTCCGTTAGAGCTAGAGGTTAGAGAGTGGGAGGCCCTCCAGGGAAGTGCTCTTGCTCTGTGGGTCAGATCCCCGGGCTTGCTGGGAAGGGCGGCTGAGGCTTTGTGTTGACAGTGCTGGAAGCCGGGACTTCAGACTCCAGGCTCTGCCACTCTGTTCCTCCTCCAGCCCCCAAGGTCCTTTCCCCGTGGCACCCACGTGGGGCAGGTCCTCGGGTCTGTAGTTTGTTGTCTGAGTGTGGAGCCTGCACCTGGCAGAGCTCCCTTCTGTTACAGCAGGGGTTGGGCTGATGAGGGTGAGGACCCTGTGAGAGACTGGGGCAGGTGTCTGCATGGTCGAGGGTGAGTGTGGGCCGGCAGAGCCTGCTTCCTGTAGTTAAGCCCAGTGTGAAAACTGGCATTTGGGGAGTGGGGAGGCACTTCTGCTGCCTGGTTGGGGAGGGGTCCCCTTTTGGCCTTTAAATATGTGGAAGCCTCTTTGGGCAAGCCAAGCCATAAGCCCTTTCACTGGCCCCCAGGGATGAGACAGCATGGTCAGCTGAGCCTCTGGAGGCCGTTCAGATCAAGCCCGAGCCCAGGGTGGTGCTGCCTAGAGGCCGAAGCAGACTTCCCATGGGCCTCCTGTCCTGGCTCAGGAGGTTGGCAGGAGAACTGGATGAGCGTCAACCATATGTGGATGAAAGTTCCTGGTAGCCGAGTTCTCCCCAGAAGATGGGCTGAGGCTGTGCTGAGGGGGACGAACTCGGGATTAGCATTCCACATGGCGCCAGATCACCCAGGAAGCAGGCCGGAATATGTGGGACACCAGTAAGGCACACGTTTTTGGACAGATTTTAATGTTTTATTTTATTATTTTATAAGATGGAGTCTCACTGTCGCCCAGTCTGGAGTGCAATGGCATGATCTCAGCTCACTGCAACCTCTACCTCCCTGGTTCAAGCCATTCTCCTGCCTCAGCTTCCTGAGTAGCTGGGATTACAGGCACCTGCCACCATGCCCAGTTAATTTTTCTGGTATTTTTAGTTGAGACAGGGTTTCGCCTCGTGATCCACCCACCTCAACCTCCCAAAGTGCTGGGATTACAGGCGTGAGCCACCGCGCCCGACCGACACTAGTGCTCGCGGGCTGCAGGGACAGGGCGGACTAGAGGCGAGCACCCCAGCGGCACCTGGCATTCCCCGACCCAACCGGGTCGCCAGCCGCACGGCCCCTGGGCGGATGCGCGCGGTGGCTGCAGCTCAGAGCGGGGAGCCGCTGCTCGGCCCCATCCCCAGGCAGCGGGATGCCCAGAACTGGTCCCCTGGCTTAGGCACCAGCCGAGTAGGAGCTGGGCGGGCAGTGGCGTCGGGTAGGCCCTTCCCGCGGGGCGGGCAGCTCGCTTTGACCCAGCCGCCTGACTCGGCTTGTGTCCTGGCAGCGATGACTCTGGGGCAACTCCGCTGCGGTGGCTAGCCCGGGGCGGCCAAGCGATGGCGGCACAGGGGCGGGAACCGGTCCGCACGCCTGACCTGAGCAAGCCGAGGAGCAGGTGCTCGGCGGCGCTGTGAGGCGGCACTCCCTGATGACAGGCAGGCTGGACGGCGCCACCCGGAAGGACCCGCCAGCCCAGGCCGGCGCCGGAGCTGCAGCGCCACCTGTAGGCCAAGGAGTTTTCTCCGGGTGTCGGGGAAAGCAGGAAGCAGGCCGGAATGTGTGGGGCACCAGTAAGGTGTGCGCAGGTGCAGTGACGTCACAGGAGCATGAGCAAGTGCGATGACGTCACACGCGAGGGCCTGGCCGTTACCCGCGTGGCTTGGCGTTACCCGCGTGGCTTGGCGTTCGTTGTCCGTGAGGCTTCGAGGTGATCGCTTGGCTTGGCGGTGGTTGCTTGGCTTGACGTTTTTTACTTGGCTCGGCCGTAGTCCTTTCAGTGATTGGAAACCTCAGACTTTCCTCCTGGGAGGTTGTGGCCAAGGCAGTAACTCCTACTGTTGGCCTCCTGAGGTGGAGAAAAGCAGGGAGGTGCGCGGAGGGGCTGAGGGGGTCTCCGAAGGCGGCAGTCTCCGCCATGAGGAGGAGATACAGAGTTTGGAGCCCGCCCGACAGCTCGGACAGCGGAAGCGAGGGTGCAGCGGACGCCTTCAACCCGATTTGGTACTTCATCCTCCCCCCGCCTCAGTATCACGTCCACCTGGAAGATCTCGGGGAGCTCCACAGAGCTGCCTGGCTGGGCGACGTCCCCGGGCTGGAGCGCGTCCTGGTGCCCGGAGGCCCTGGCTTGAACGAGAGGGACAGTGAGAATAGGTAATGGCCAGGCGAAGGAGGCGGGCGCGCCGTCCTGTCGGGGACCCGGGCTTTCTGGTGCTCACAGGTTCCACGGTACCCCGGATGGAGAAACCTCGGAAGGGTCGGGGGCCCAGGCCTCTCCGTGAGCCAGGAGCAAATATAAATGGTTATTTCTATTGCAAAAGTGTTGCAGGCCGGGCGCGGTGGCTCACGCCTGTAATCCCAGCACTTTGGGAGGCCGAGGCGGGCAGATCACGAGGTCAAGAGATCGAGACCATCCTGGTCAACATGGAGAAACAAGAAGTGACAGATCTTACAGTAGGATTTCACTTCAAGGTGAACTGAATCCAGAGGCGAAGCATTTTTTGTTTTTTAATTTTTTTTTTCCTTTTTTTTTTTTTTTTTGACACAGAGTTTCACTCTTGTTACCCAGGCTGGAGTGGAATGGCACAATCTCGGCTCACCGCAACCTCCACCTCCTGGGTTCAGGCAATTCTCCTGCCTCAGTCTCCTGAGTAGCTGGGGCTACAGGCACGCACCACCATGCCCAGCTAATTTTTTGTATTTTTAATAGAGATGGGGTTTCACCATGTTGACCAGAATGGTCTCAATCTCTTGACCTCGTGATCCACCCGCCTCAGCCTCCCAAAGTGCTGGGATTACAGGCGTGAGCAGAGACGAAGCATTGTCTTTTCAAATAAGCTACATTTCATTAATGTAGTAAATAAGAGCTGGTAAATACTGTGCTTTCTTCTCAGGAAAATTAAATACTTGTTTTAAAGACAGAGGACTAACATTCTATCCAGTGCTATGGATATATGTGAATCATTGTGTGTTTTCAGATAGTACAATACAACTTCCTAAAAAGTCTTCTTACTGTCATAGGACGGCTCTGCATTTGGCATGCACCAGTGGACATCCAGCAGTGGTAGCTCTCCTGGTGGACAGAAAATGTCAACTTAATTGTTTTGACAGCAATAAGAGGACAGCTCTGATAAAGGTATATAGTAACCAAGTATTTCAGCATGAGATGGCTCTGATTACGTAGTAGAATGACTGAGAGCAAGCTCGGCCATAGAGACTCCCACCCAGGCAGCACTGAAGAAAATGAGAGGCAGACACCCAGATAGAACAGCAAAGTGGGTCAATCGGGGGGCCAGCAGCCTTCCAAACTGAGAGGCTCAGGGCTGACAGCATTCCAGGCTGAAGGCCCCAGGTAGACTCTGACCCATGCAGTTAATCTCTCTGAACAGGTGATCATTATTAACAAACAGGTGTTCAGTATTTTCTCATAACACAAAACACCAAGTAGGCAGCTGGTGCCCACTTACACTGATCAAACAACCTAAAATGTATTCTTCATGAGGGAGCCACTGGGGCAGGGTCAGATAGCTTAAAGAATAGTTTTAACAGGTGTATGATATTTACATATTGTCCTGCCACTTTGGAATGCACCAAGTGGTTTTCTGTGGTGGGGGGGTGGAGCTGCTAGGTTTTCCTTGCCATTGTTCTTCCTAGCAAACAATATATTCTATCATACACTTAGCATTAATCAGTATTCATAAACTTTACATTTCTCAACAGAACAAAAATGAATTCATCTCATTTAAATGTAACTCATTAGCAAAACCTCTATTTTGAATTCCTAGCATTTGTAATCTATTTCTTGGTCTAATAATGACAGGCCGTACAATGCAGAAAAGAGGAATGTGCAACTATTTTGCTGGACGGGGGTGCTGATCCAGACCTTCCCGATATCTACGGCAACACCGCTCTGCACTATGCTGTGCATAATGAAGACGAATCACTAGCAGAAAAACTGCTTTCATACAGTACAAACAAGGAGGCAAAAAATGAGGTATTGACCAACCAACTTTATTTTCAAACTATTTGAAATGCATTTAACACTGACATATGTAACTGTCAGTTTTCCATATTTGGAAGCTCAAGAACCCCCTGAATAAGAATATTTTGAAATAATTACCTAATATTTCAAATCTTGATACTTTTAAAGCAGCATTAGAGGGCACAGCTTTCTTTTATGCACATATGGTAAATATTTTTGAAAACACTGAATTTGTCAAAGTTAATACTTAAAAATTGTTTTTTCTTCCCAATTTTTTTTTCTAAGGAAAAACAACACAAGAAAGCAAAATTTGCCCTGGAAATAGACTTCATCTTAAAACTCCAAGAAAAAACAAGTTCTTAAATAACACACATTCAAGCAGTTTAGCTCTTAGTGGCAAAGCTTAGGAGGGCAAAATGGAAAGGGCAAAAAAAGCAGCTAGAAATATGGAGGCCAGCTTGAAGGTTAGGTAATTGAGGGAAAAATACCAAGGTGACCTTTTTTTAAATGTGTTTTGTTGTTATTACTATTTCTTTTTTCTAGTTTATATGTTTAGACAAGGTTTTCTTCAGTTTTGGGGATAATCGGATCATCGTTTTCAGTTTGGAAGAGAGTGAGTTGTGAACTTGCCTAGGAATCCAATTTAGGAGGACTCTGAGGAAACAAGATTAGCTGCGACTAGGTGGTGATGAGTAGGAAACAGCCACTTAGATAAGGGTCTGCACTCAGCCCTCAAATCTAGAACACTCTGATGGGAAGGTGGGCGAGGCGGAGTTTAGAAATAGCAAAATCAAGTTGGATTTTGAGTTTACTAGTCCCTGTGCTACTCCTACCCAGGAAAACTAAATGGAGTTTTTAGCAAATGACTGTCTCTTATTCTTTCCTCTTTTTGACAAAATCCTCAAATGTTAAAGGGAACTGGTCACGTGGGTGAGAGATGAGACTGAAGTAATTGTTGTTCTAGTTCTCAGCTAGAGTTGTGCATCACAGCAACCTGAGGAAATGAAAACAAATCTACAAGTCTAAGCTCTTCCCTGAATACTTTTGATATAATAAGTCTAATAAAGCCTGAACAAGTTTATGTTTTAAAATATTTCCTTGATGCCAGGCATAGTGGTACTTGGCTGAAGTCCCTGCTAGTTGGGAGACTGAATTGGGAGGATTGCTTGAGCCCCAGAGTTTGAGTCTAGCCTGGGCAACATAGTGAGACCCTGTCTCTAACAACAGCAGTAAATTCCTAAAACTTCAGATACAGTCCTGGTTAAGAGCCAGTGAATAGGTAGGTGTAATATGTAAATGACCATTCTCAGAAATGTAAGAAATCTCTAGAGGAGTTGGAGTTTGATAGGTGCTACTTCCTTTAAATCTGTCTCTTTTCAATACTATTATCCTGACTTTTATCTTTCTTTACCTCTGGGTTGGGAAGTTAAAAGGAATGTTATTGGTAATATCTCTCAGCTTCCAGAATACCTTTTCCTTTCAACCTCATAGCCCTTCAGTAAGCAGAGGCTGACTCCTTTAGGATTTTCTGTCTTTTTTACCATCCAGGTGATTATTGTTTATTACAAGCAGCTTAATCTTTATTACAAGCAGTTTTCTCGATTAGAGCTGGCAAACACTTAGCCTTTTTTTTTCGCTGAAGCTCTGTTATGAACTACCTCAGTATCTCTGTTAAGTTCACAGAGTTTGAAATAATCAAGATGGCAGTTTTAAGCACTGAAAACCCTGAAATTAGTAAGAGTACAAATATTGATTCTTTTAACAATTTAGTTTCGGCAGTCATGTGGACTAATTATCCATTTGGTTAACAAGCTGGGAAAAATAAACACAAGTAGAATTTAATTGAATAAGTATTGGAAAAATTCTTGAAGTGTGAGTGTTTTGAGCCTGTGAGCATTTTTTTTTTTAATTCTGAAGAAACAGGGTCTCACTGTGTTGCTCAGGCTGGTCTCAGACTCCTGGGCTCAGGTGATCCTCTTGCCTTGGCCTCCCAGGGTGCTGGACTTGCAGGTGTGAGCAACTGTGAGTTTTAATAGCAATTTTTATTACATGTTGGGGCCTGATTTGTTTTGGTAAAACATCTGAAATTAAAGGAAATGTTTTACAAGTAAATACTTTACACACAACCATTTTGAAACACATCTATAACAAGTATAAAAACACAAGGGCTGTAGTCAAAATGTGGCCCACAGATATGTTTAATTTGCCTCCACAAATTGTGTCAATGTGTAAAATTTAGGAGACTCATGCCCAGATCTGGATTTCAGGCTTCTCTTTAAGAATCAAGCCTGTTGTCCCTTGAGCCCATGTCACTGTTCAGTGTGCTGCGACTAGGTTACCCCTTCGTATGAGGTATATGTTCTCTGGTTTGCTGCTGCGCCCACCTAGGTACTTCACTCAGGTCCCTTCCTTTGCATTGGTAAGATTTGAGTTTACAGCTCCTTTCATGGCATATTTTGATAAAGATTTGAAGTTTTTCAAAACAGTTTATATTTGTTTATAAAATATAGCCTAAATTTTATAGATATCCCTTAGTAAGGGGGTTGAACTTTAGGGTTTGGAAGTTGTTTTTTAAAAACTCTTTTGCCGGCCCGGTGCGGTGGCTCAAGCCTGTAATTCCAGCACTTTGGGAGGCCAAGACGGGTGGATCACGAGGTCAAGAGATCGAAACCATCCCGGTTAACATGGTGAAACCCCGTCTCTACCAAATAATACAAAAACAATTAGCTGGGCACGGTGGTGCATGCCTGTAATCCCAGCTACTCGGGAGGCTGAGGCAGGAGAATTGCCTGAACCCAGGAGGTGGAGGTTGCAGTGAGCTGAGATCGCGCCATCGCACTCCAGCCTGGGTAGCAAGAGCGAAACTCCGTCTCAAAAAAAAAAAAAATCTTTTGCCTTATAGCTACCACAAAGAGTCACCTTCCCATTAGCATGCCTGTAAGCCTGTTTGGGTTATTCCTGACTGTAGGTGGCTGGCTATTCATATTGCAAAAAAAAATTATATTTTTCTCCTCAGCATTGTTTCATAGAAATGCAGGTGACTTAGTGGCTTTCATTATTATAGAAACAATCCAGATAGATCAGTATTAGATAGTTTTATTGATAAGCCATTGTATTTGTATTTCTGATTTACATTTTGCCTAAAATGAAAGATAGTTTTAAGAGGCAATAAAAATGGAAACAAAATTAACAAAGAATTTTAACAGTAGATGTGCATTAGGGTCTTAGTATTATAATTAAAAACAGAATTTTATACTGTGCTTTCTAACATCTAAGATAAAAATCTCTCCTCTTGTAGTAGGAGAAAACCCGTGAGCCTTTTAGTAATAAGCAATGGAAGTTCATTTGAAGCTGATTTCTGTAATTCACAGACCATTTTCTTAGTGACCCATTTGTAGTAGAAGGGCCTGACACTGGGCGCTGACATTGGGCATCTGGGATCCTGACACCACTGATAGAAGAGAATTAAGCAAGTTTGTGTAACCTGGAGGAAACACCCACCTTTACTGGAAAGCTCTCACCACAGTATTCCCGAAATTCTAGATCCTCAAATGTTACTGTTTGCCACAAAGAAAGTATTGCCAAATAGGAATTCGGCAAAATTCAAGAGATTTCTTGAATACTGGATATATAATGTGCTGTTTAATAATATTTCCCAAATGTAGATGATCATGGAATCTTCCTGTTGGGAAGATATACAGTCTATAACTTCTGGTAAAGTAAATATTTTGGAATGTAGCTTAAGAAACACTGATCTAAAGGCAAATACATTAGATCATTAATTTAGTAAAAATACTTGAAGCATTTACTGGTATGTCTCAGGGATTGGAAATATGGAGCTAAATACAGAGACATATATAGCGATAAAGAGCCTGCCCTCCAAGAAGCTCTTGGTTTACATCGGAAGCAATACCACTGTTACGATATTCCATGCTAAATGCTGTGATAGAAGCAAAGATTTTTGGAACCAGTAATATTTGAAGGGAGTTTTGGAGATGACTAGAGTTGATGTGGTGAGGCAGAGGAAGGTGGCCTCTAAGGGAAGGAGCAGCGCATGGGAAAACACAGAGTGAGAAGGAAGAGGCTATTTTTAATTTACTTTCTGTGTTATACATTTATGTCTATAGGATCTTATGTAAGGTTTCCAGTCCATTGAGAAATAAGAATTTTGTGAATTGTAAATCGTTGTTGGTGTATTACAGAATGACCTCACACCACTTCTATTTGCCGTAAGTGGAAAAAGACAGCAAATGGTAGAATTTTTACTGGAGAGAGGAGCAAATTTACTTGCAGTTGATAAGTGTCAAAGGTATGGTTTTTTTTTTAACGCTCAGTGTGGTTCTGGAGTGAAAACAGTCAAGTCAGAAATATTAAATTAATAAAAAGATTAATAAAATTATTGGGATATAGTAAAAAATATAAACACAAATCATCTGGTGGAAAATTATTTGGACTGGGCGACATGAACAGTGTCTAGTGGGATTCATCTTCTCTTCTTACACTGACTGGTGTTTGTTATTTGTAGTTGGATGTTTTGGGTCATATAATCTTGTATTAGCTACAGAGGTCTCCTATTAGTTTATTAGTTTATGGAGTGTGGACTTTGTAATTTTTACTTTACGACTTGATACTGAATTTCTTAACCCTTTTATTAAAAAATTTCTCCTTCTTACATGATTTTCTTTAAACATGCTATGTTAAATAAACATGAATAGAGTTAAAAAGAATTTTGCCTTTTGGATAACTCTTTGCTTTATTTCTTTGAAAAATATTAATGTTAGATTATCTCTACATGACTGTGAATTGCCATAATCAGATATGTGGGTTTCCTTTTTCACTTCTAATGTATTTTGATGTTTTTTAAATTGGCATGGGCAGAGGGAGAAAATACAGGTTTCGGTGGATAAACTTTTCCTTTCACGAAGGCAACTCATAGGTGGATGATAAAGAGAAAAGAGTTAAGCTTCAGATTCACACAAGACTGAGTTTAAATTTCTAGCTTTCCCATTTGCTAGGTGTGTGACCTTGGGAACATTACTCATCACCAAATATGTTTTTCTGTATTAAAAAGAGGATACGAATATATCCTTCCAGGGTTGTGTATGTAAGAAAGATGGTGTGTGTAGCCTTTAATTCAGTGCCTAGCACATGCTTATCAGTATCAGTAACTGAAACCACTGTGACTACTAATATTACCATTGTTATTGATATTTTTGTTTTTCAGCCTGCAGATAGCTCTCACTTATCTGACCCCTGGCTGATTTTGAATTACAGCATATTGGTCTAGGGAAGCAGTGGTGAAATCTTCACTTAAATCTTTGCCTACTTTAGATAAGTGACCTCAGCATAGTTTCTTGCTAATCAGTGGACTGAAAGTTAGTAACTTGTACTATGACATACCCCACTGGGACAAGAGACTTCCTCTTTGTCCCTTCCTTTTAGCCTTGGTGGTAATTTACAAAGATGAACACTTGAGCACCCAAGATGCTGGTGTCTGTTAGTACAAGTAAATGTTTAGTTCTACACGGATGGGCAAGCTATTAAGTTGGTAAAGTATATTGAATACGCTTTTTAAATAGCTTTTTACAGTTCCTAAGGGAGAAGTTATCGCTCTGTCATTTTAGAACAGTGCTCATTCTCGCTGTGCAGTGTGGATCAGCGAACATAGTTAGCCTTCTTCTGCAGCAACAAATTGACATCTTTTCTCAAGATACATTTGGGAGGACTGCAGAAGACTATGCAGTTTTAAATCAGTTTACTGGGTAAGTGTTTACATTAAAAGGCTAGTTAACACCAAACTGAGGTTTAAAATAATTATAATGATTGTATTGTATACATCAGGTGAGATTTTATAGTTTGGTTCAGGTAGTTTTGGAGTGGCAATGAATTATTCCATGTCATTAGCCTGAAATCCAGCAAAAGGCCAAACTAGTTAAAAGTAGCAAAGGGTACAGGCTTCTTTATCTCAGGACTTTTAAGACCTTTATCCTTAGGGATCCCAGCATTGTCCATTTCATTCCAAGTGTAACCCCTGTGCATGAGATAAAAAATAGTGTCACAGCTTAGGGTTTTCTGATTAGGTATTTGGGTCTTGAAATGTCCAGTTTAGCAGAAAATTTTATACTGTCTTCTGGGAACTGTCTCCTCTACCCTCTTCCTTGAATTTTTTCAGAATTTATGGGGTTCTTTAAGTTTCAGAAGACAATCCTCTTTTTCAAGTCAGAAGGAGGGAAGAAAAAGGTCACTGTAATCATCCTGTTGTTTCTGCTGTTGTTTCTGTTGCTGTGTCATTGCACTGAAACTGGTCCTGCAGTCCAGTAATGGTTGACCTTTGCCACCAGGATGCCCTCAAGTCTTCATGGTGATCCATACATAGATTTCAAAGCTAAACTTTTTTTGCTTTACATACATATGCTCAGGCATTGTTCCCAGCATCCTGCTCTGGCAGCTGAGCCTCCTAGCATTATCCACACACATAGTGAGCCAACCGACCCTTCACCCCTCACTCAGAACCTAGGTGGAGCCAACATCTTAGCTTAGACTTAGCCAAGACCTTTATGTTAAGTTATCCTTTAGGCCCTCTGGTTCAGTTCAAATAATGTTGCAGAGATGAGTTTCCTTTTTTCATTAATACCAGATCTGTACGCTGAGGGCCCTGTATATCCAGTATAGTACCTTTTCTTAGATCGTGGAAGGTCCCATATTATTTTTCCCAAGAGTTGTGGCAATCAGCAGAATCAGGAAGCCATCAGCAGAATTCAGAGTCTCAAGTATGTTAGTTGGATTTAACAAAGCTAAGCCTCATTCATGACTCACGAGTATCCATGTAGAAAAGGAGAGCTTTGTACTTGCTTCACCAGCAAACGTATGCTAAAATTGAAACAAAATGCAGAGAAAATTAGTATGGCCCCTGCATAAGGATGATGCACAGATCTGTGAAGTGGTCCATATTTTGCACCATCACTGGAAGTTCATTTGACTATTTGCTGACTAGCTCCAAAGAAACAGTGTGAGTCAAAGCAAATTGGGTGTAACCTAATATTAAAATTGTGATTTTTACCACAAAATATGCAGTAAGGTAATCTATGGAGTGAGAATTGAGCTGAGTAACATGTGGGATGTGTGTGCAAATATATTGTTAGTATGTATCTCAGAAATGAGAGAATGTCAACTTGCATCTCTTTCAGGGAACTGAAAAAATAAAAGTAGAATTTTGTTTTCTGTGTCAGCTGGAGGTTAACATGGGATTGAGCATCATTCTAACAAAGATCTGCCAATTCAGAGTTTGAGTCTGGAACAGTAGTTCAAGCTAGGTCTTGACATGTTAGCTTTCTGCCCTTAGTGTGGTTGATGAGTTCAGTCATAGTGGACAGGGAAGTTATCTAGTTTGCTGAAATAATATATTTATTAGAAAATTTAGTTACAAAGTATGAAATAGTTGTGATGCCCTGAATTATAAGCCACAAAGAATGGAACAACTGATAAGTAAAACTAGGACTTAATAACAGTTTCAGAAAACTGCAATGGGAATTTTAGAACCTCTGAAAAAATACACATTGGGAGATAGTTTTGGCAATAAAGTTCAAGAACAAATTATTTTATTGCTTCACTGTTTGAGCATTTTCAAAACATTATTTCATTAAATCTTTAACAACCTAGTGAAATAAGCCAGTAAAATCCTTGCTTTTTAGAAGAATACATTGAGCCTAAGAGAAGCGACTTGTCAGACAACAAGTAGCTGCTGATAATAGGGCTAGGACACTTTCCATTATGTCAAGCGAATGTGAGTTAATTTATACTGAGCTATACTCCCTTCAATTTAGGAGTACTTCATCTGTTTTCTTCATTAAAAGCTTAAAGAAAAGTTGGTAGAACTCGCAAATTAGGATATAGGATAAAGTTCTAATATTAACCCTAATATTGTTTGAAATACTCTAAAAATTTAATATATTTGGTATTTTTCATTTGTTTTAAAATAGTAATTTCATTTATTACATTTTTATCCATAGCATTCAGCAACTAATTTCTGAATATAAGGAAAAACAGACACCTGAAAGTCTTCCTCAAAATAACAATCCAGGTAAGACTTCTGACTGTGAATTATTTTTGGTGGTCCTATAGATAAAAAAGTAAGAGTAAAGAAGTTTTGATCATGAAAAGCAGTTTTTTAAAAGCCCTGTGTGTGTAAGTTGCTTGTATATTTTTCTCTTAATTTCTTTCTTGGTAGGTTAGATTTCACAATAATGTAAAAAGTTAATTGCAGGTCATTTATTATCTCAAAAAATCTTGTCTGAAAAAAAATATATTCAATTATGGTTCCTAAAATCCTATATGCTATCTTTGTATAAATAAGAAAAAGATACTTTTTTCATGGCATTTTAGGTTTGGGGGTACGTGTGCAGAACATGCAAGATAGTTGCATAGGTACACACATGGCAGTGTGTTTTGCTGCCTTCCTCCCCTTCACCCACATTTGGCATTTCTCCCCAGGCTATCCCTCCCCAGTTCCCACCCATCGCTGGCCCTCCCCTGTTCCCCCAGTAGACCCCAGTGTGTAGTACTCCCTTCCCTGTGTCCATGTGTTCTCATTTTTCATCACCCGCCTATGAGTGAGAATATGCAGTATTTCATTTTCTATTCTTGTGTCAGTTTGCTGAGAATGATGTTCTCCAGATTCATCCATGTTCCTATAAAGGACACAAACTCATCATTTTTGATTGCTGCATAAAATTCCATGGTGTATATGTGCCACATTTTCCCAGTCCAATCTATCATCGATGGGCATTTGGGTTGGTTCCAGGTCTTTGCTATTGTAAACAATGCTCCAATGAACATTTGTGTGCATGTGTTTTTATGGTAGAACGATTTATAGTCCTTTGGATATATACCTAGTAATGGGATTGCTGGGTCAAATGGAATTTCTATTTCTAAGGCCTTGAGGAATTGCCACACTGTCTTCCACAATGGTTCAACTAGTTTACACTCCCACCAACAGTGTAAAAGTGTTCCTATTTCTCCACATCCTCTCCAGCACGTGTTGTCTCCAGATTTTTTAATGATCACCATTCTAACTGGCGTGAGATGGTATCTCAATGTGGTTTTGATTTGCATCTCTCTAATGACCAGTGATGATGAGCATTTTTTCATATGTTTGTTGGTCTCTTGTATGTCTTCTTTTGTAAAGTGTCTGTTCATATCATTTGCCCACTTTCGAATGGGCCTGTTTGTTTTTTCCTGTAAATCTGTTTGAGTTCTTTGTAAATTCTAGATATCAGCCCTTTGTCAGATGGGTAGACTGCAAAAATTTTTTCCCATTATGTTGGTTGCTGATTCACTCTAGTGACTGTCTCTTTTGCCATGCAGAAGCTGTGGAGTTTCATTAGGTCCCATTTGTCTATTTTGGCTTTTGTTGCCAATGCTTTTGGTGTTTAGGTCATGAAGTCCTTGCCTACTCCTATGTCCTGGATGGTTTTGCCTAGATTTTCTTCTAGGGTTTTTATGGTGCCAGGTCTTATGTTTAAGTCTTTAATCCATCTGGAGTTAATTTTAGTGTGAGGTGTCAGGAAGGGGTCTGGTTTCTGCTTTCTGCACATGGCTAGCCAGTTTTCCCAACACCATTTATTAAACAGGGAATCCTTTCCCCATTGCTTGTTTTTGTCAGGTTTATCAAAGATTGTATGGTTGTAGATATGTTGTGTTGCCTCTGAGGCCTCTGTTCTGTTCTATTGGTCTATATCTCTGTTTTAGTACCAGTACCATGCTGTTTTGATTACTGTAGCCTTGTAGTATAGTTTGAAATCCAGTAGTGTGATGGCCCCCGCTGTGTTCTTTTTGCTTAGAATTGACATGGCTATGCGGGCTCTCTTTTGGTTCCATATGAATTTCATGGTGTTTTTTTCCAGTTCTGTGAAGAAAGTCAATGATAGCTTGATGGGGATAGCGTTGATTCTGTAAATTACTTTGGGCAGTATAGCCATTTTCACGATATTGATTATTTCTAACAATGAACATGAAATGTTTCTCCATCTGTTTGTGTTCTCTCTTATGTCATTAAGCAGTGGTTTGTAGTTTTTCTTGAAGAGGTCCCTTACGTTCCTTGTAAGTTGTATTCCTAGGTATTTTATTCTTTTTGTAGCAATTGTGAATGGCAGTTCGTTCTTGATTGGGCTTTCTTTAAGTCTGTTGTTGGTGTGTAGGAATGCTTGTGATTTTTGCACATTGATTTTATATCCTGAGACTTTGCTGAAGTTGCTTATCAGTTTCAGGAGTTTTTGGGCTGAGGCAATGGGGTCTTCTAGGTATACTATCATGTCATCTGCAAATAGAGACAATTTGGCTTTCACCTTTTCCATTTGAATACCCTTTATGTCTTTTTCTTGCCTGATTGCTCCAGTACTATATTGAATAGGAGTGGTGAAAGAGGGCATCCTTGTCTAGTGCCAGATATCAAAGGGAATGCTTCCAGTTTTTGCCCATTCAGTATGATATTGGCTGTTGGTTTGTTGTAAATAGCTTTTATTACTTTGAGATACGTTCCATCGATACCAAGTTTATTGAGAGTTTTTAGCATAGAGGGCTGGTGAATTTTGTCAAATGCCTTCTCTGGGTCAATTGAAATAATCATGTGGTTTTTGTTTTTGGTTCTGTTTATGTGGTGAATTACCTTTACAGACTCGCATATGTTGAACCAGCCTTGCATCCCCGGGATAAATCCTACTTGATCATGATGGATAAGCTTTTTGATGTGCTGTTGCAATCGGTTTGCCAGTATTTTATTGAAGATTTTTGCATCTATGTTCATCGTGGATATTGGCCTGAAGTTTTCTTTTCTTGTTGAGTCTCTGCCGGGTTTTCGTATCAGGATGATGTTGGTCTCATAAAATGAATTGGGAAGGATTCCCTCTTTTTGGATTATTTGGAATAGTTTCAGAAGGAATTGTACCAGCTCCTCTTTGTGTGTCTGGTAGAATTCGGCTGTGAACCCGTCTGGACCTGGGCTTTTTTTGTGTGGTAGGCTCTTAATTGCTGCCTCGACTTCAGATCTTGTTATTGGTCTATTCATAGTTTTGGCTTCCTCCTGGTTTAGGCTTGGGAGGACACAGGTGTCCAGGAATTTATCCATTTCTTCCAGGTTTACTAGTTTATGTGCATAGAGTTGTTTGTAATATTCTCTGATGATGGTTTGAATTTCTGTGGAGTCTGTGGTGATTTCCTCTTTATCATTTTTTATTGCATCTATTTGGTTGTTTTCTTTTTTTTTTTATCAGTTTGGCTAGTGGTCTGTCTATTTTGTTGACCTTTTAAAAAAAACAGCTCTTGGATTTATTGATTTTTTGAAGGGTTTTTCGTGTCTCTATCTCCTTCAGTTCACCTCTGATCTTAGTTATTTCTTGTCTTCTGCTGGGTTTTGAGTTTTTTTGATCTTGCTCCTCTAGCTCTTTCAATTTTGACGATAGGGTGTCAATTTTTAATCTCTCCAATCTTCTCATATGGGCATTTATGGCTATATATTTTCCTCTGGAGACTGCTTTAAATGTGTCCCAGAGATTCTGGTATATTGTGTCTTCGTTCTCATTGGTTTCAAATAACTTCTTTATTTCTGCCTTCATTTCATCGTTTATCGAGTCAACATTCAAGAGCCAGTTTTTCAGTTTCCATGAAGCTGTGCGCTTTTGAGTTAGTTTCTGAATTCTGAGTTCTAACTTGATTGCACTATGGTCTGAGAGACTGTTTGTTATGATTTCAGTTGTTTTGCATTTGCTGAGCAGTGCTTTACTTCCAATTATGTGGTCAATTTAGAGTAGGTGTGATGTGGTGCTGAGAAGAATGTATATTCTGTGGATTTGGGGTAGAGAGCTCTGTAAATGTCTATCAGGTTTGCTTGCTCTAGGTCTGAGTTCAAGCCCTGGATATCCTTATTGATTTTCTGTCTGGTTGATTTGTCTAATATTGACAGTGGAGTGTTAAAGTCTCCCACTATTATTGTGTGGGAGTCTAAGTCTCTTTGTAAGTCCTTAAGAACTTGCCTTATGTATCTGGGTACTCCTGTATTGGGTCCATATATATTTAGGATCATTAGCTCTTCTTGTTGTATTGATCCTTTTACCATTATGTAATGACCTTCTTTGTCTCTTTTGATCTTTGTTGCTTTAAAGTCTATTTTATCAGAGGCGAGAATTGCAACTTCTGCTTTTTTTTTTTTTTTGCTCTTCATTTGCTTGGTAAATCTTTCTCCATCCTTTTATTTTGAGCCTTTGTGTATCCTTGCATGTGAGGTGGGTTTCCTGGATACAGCACACTGATGGGTTTTGGGTTTTTATCCAACTTGTCAGTCTGTGTCTTTTGATTGGTGCATTTAGCCCATTTACATTTAGGGTTAAAAGGCATTTTTAAGTTAGTAAGTTATATGTTTTCTTTATGGTCACATTATAATGAATTAGACTTGATATGAAATTGGAACTTTAATTTTTAAAATAAATGGCTTGTGTTTAGTAAATAAATATCAATCAAAGTTGACCCTTAATAACATGGGATTTAGGGATGCTTGATCCCCTCTGCAATTCAGAAATTTGTGTATAACTTTTGACTCCCCCAAGAAGGTGACCAGCAGCTTATTGATAACATAAACAATCAATTAAGATGTGTTTGGTGTGGTGTCTGTATTAATATGCTGTATTCTTACAATAAAGGAAGCTAGAGAAATAAACTGTTATTAAGAAAATCATAAGAAAAAGTAAGTTTGCTATTCATTTAATGCAAGTGGATCATTATGTAACTCTTAATCATAGTCTTGAACTTGAGTAGGCTAAGGAGGAGGAGAAAGATTGGTCTTTGCTATCTGAGGTGGGAGAAAATCTGCCTATAAGTAGACCCCTGCAGTTCAAACCTGTGTTGTTCAAAGGCTTACAGTATTACATAGTGATTTGTGTCACTCAAGTAACACAAAGTAGTTTCAAAACTGGAAAATTAACAATGCCTTTCTGGCACCATAAACAAATGGCAATAAGAACTGCAAAACGGCCAGGTGTGCTGGCCCACAGCTGTAGTCCCACACATTGGGAGGCCTAGGCAGGAGGATTGCTTCCATCGGGAAGCTCAAGACCAGCCTGGGCAGCATAGTGAGACCACATCTCTACAAAAGCAAGTAAAAACTTAGCTGGGTGTTTTGGTGCACACCTGTAATCCCAGCTACTTGGAAGGCTGAGATGGGAGGATCATTTGAGTCTGGGAGTTGAGGCCGCAGTGAACTATTATGGTGATCATGCCACTGCACTCCAACCCAGATGACAGAGTGAGACCCTGTCTCTGAAAAAGGAAAAAACATGAAAAACCTATCCAGTGTGCATACTAATAGGAAATTATTTTTAAAAATATCTACTGAGTGCAGAAGTCAGAAAAGCAATTTCTTGTTGAGAAGTACAGGTCATGTTACATACTTATAAACCAACAAGCTCTCACGATTATTAACTTTTCCCCTAATTTGAAATCGAGGCTGGGCACATTTGGCTCACACCTGTAATCCCAGCACTTTGGGAGGCCCAGGCAGGCGGATCACAAGGTCAGGAGATCGAGACCATTCTGGCCAACATGGTGAAACCCCATCTTTATTAAAAATACAAAAAAAATTAGCTGGGCATGGTGGTGCATACCTGTAATCCCAGCTACTCAGGAGGCTGAGGCAGGAAAATTGCTTGAACCCAGGAGGCGGAGGTTGCAGTGAGCCGAGATTGTGCCACTGGACTCCAGCCTGGCACCTGGCAACAGAGCAAGACTCTGTCTCAAAAAAAAAAAAAAAAGAAATCGAATGAGGTATATTTACTTCATTAGAACAAGATGTGTTCTTCTACCTGCTGGTTAGTTGTTATGATAACAATAATTTTGTTAGCACAAGATATCCTGTTACCATTAGCCAAAAGATGATCATAATAAATATTCAAGTAGCCCAACTCTAGGCTCAACAAATTATAATAAAAGTATAAAAATGTTTCACAATAACAAAAATGCTACTGTGCTACTGAGATGTGCTGCCTCATGCATTGGACAACCTGAATTGTAAGAGGACACCTTGAATTTAGTACATATTAATCAAAGAACTTCTGTAAGTTAGGTTTTGCAAGTTATTGGAGACAAACATGAAATAGACATAGTTTTAGTCTTTGAGGTAGTCCTAATAGAACTTTCTCTATTTAATTTCTGTGTTTTTTTCAACAGAATTTTCAAGGAAATCATTCACTTGTCCACTTAACAAATAATTATCAAATGTCTGTTAGATACTAAGCATTTTTTCTAATGTTACAGAATACAAACATTTAAAAATATAGCCATGGCCAGCTCAGTGATGCATGCCTCTAATCTTGGCAATTTGGGAGGCTGAGATGAGAGGATCACTTTAGCCCAGGAGTTTGAGACCAGTCTGGGCAGCATGACAAGACCTCATCGCTACTAAATTTTTTTAAAATAATAAAACATTAGCTGGGCACAGTGATAGGTGCTTCTGTTTCTAGCTACTTGGGAGGCTGAGGTGGGAGGATTTCTTGAGCCTGGGTGTTTGAGGTTATGGTGAGCTATGATCATGTCACTGCACTCTTGTCTGGGTAACAGAGTAAGACCTTGTCTCAAAAAAGAAAAAAAAACAAAAAACCCAGGAGCTTGTTATTATCATTGTCATTTTATTTATTTGCTGAATTATTTATTCAGTGCCTACTACTGTGGGCTAGATGCCCTCTGAAGCATATAATGATAATTTATTGTGTTAAATATGTGCCAACACTTTATGTGGTGAGGAATGAAAGCTGTAAAACAGTGGGTAGGATTTAAGGTAAGCATGCAGAGAAAGTAGAACTTTATTAGGTAAAGAGGCAGAAGGATGATGTGGGCAGAAGGAACATCTAACAAGATTGTGTGTTTGGCAGAAGGAGAAGCAAGTGCAAAAGTCAGATGCCTGAATGAACTTTGCAGGGTTTATGAGCAGTTCAGTTTTGCTAGTGCAAGTCGTGTGAGATGTGAATGCTTGGGAATGAAGTGAATACCTAAGGCAAGCTTACCACAGACTTCTTTTTCTTTTTTTGAGACAGAGTCTCACTCTGTCATCCAAGCTGGAGTGCAGTGGCATTCTCTTGGCTCACTGCAACCTCCACCTCACAGGTTCAAGTGATTCTCGTGCCTCAGCCTCCCAAGTAGCTGGGATTACAGGTGCGAGCCATCATGCCCAGCTAATTTTTGTATTTTTAATAGAGACAAGATTTTGGCATGTTGGGCAGGCTGGTCTCAAACTCCTCACCTCAAGTGATCCATCCCCCTTGGCCTCCCAAGTGCTGGGATTAGACATGAGCCACCACTCCCTGCCCAGACTTTTTAATACTGTAGAAATGAGTAGATCTTTTCCTGTAGGCCATGGGAAATTTACAGTGGAATGCTTTGGGCTGCAAATACTAGATGACCTAACTAACAGTGGCTAAAACAGTAGGGACCAGAGTCGTTTTGACTGTTCAGTGACATCACAGTGTTTTGTTCATGTCTCTTTTCATGGCTGGCTAATTAGCAGCAGCTCCAAACATCATGGTCTCACTGACAATATCTGAAGCTGAAAGGGTGGCTTTTGTTTATATTTTCTTTTAATTAGGGAGAAGACTCAGAAGCATGCAGTGGACTTCCTGTAACATTTTATTGGCTGCTACATGCTCATTCCTACACCAGGCACTGGGAAAGCAAATGTAATTACTGTGATAAGCTTAGAATAATCATTTCTTCTTTTGGAGTTGGGAGGGCTATTGGCATGATAAATATCCAAATAGATGTGTGTTTCTCCAGCAACACAAGTAGGGAATCGGGTAGGGAGACAGCAATGTTTACTGTAGGGGTTCATTGGAGAATTGTGAGCTGGGAGTCACACAATTAGATTGGAGTATTAGGGCATTCTGGTTATGATATAAAGCAGGGAATGGGAAGCTTTTTCTATACAGGGATTTTTCATGTTCTCTGTCATTCCTACTCAACCCTACCACTGAAGTATGAAAACAGTCATAGATAACAGGTAAGCAAATACACATAACTGAGCTCCAGTAAAACTTTATTTACAAAACTATAAGGCAGACTGGATTTGGCCCATGGCCTGTAGTTTGCTGACTCCCTCATATGGAGGGCAGCTAGAAGATCACCATATAAAGAGACAGGAAAACAAAGGAAGCATTTGCAGTTAGCAGAGCTATAGTTCCCTTGTCCTGTCCTCAGACTAGTAGCAGTCTGTTGTGAGGTTTTCACCCAGCCCTGGTGAAATCAGGAAGATTAAGGAGCTCAGTTACTCATTTAAAAATGTTGGTCTCATTCTTGGCATGATGCCTTTTTAATTTATTTTACTTAAACTTTTTTTTTCCATTTAAGAAATAACATTAATAGTTGTTTTTTCCCTATAAAAGCCACTACTTAACAACCCATGTTTAACTAGGAAATATAAGCATAAAATGAATGTGTGGTGGTGGAAATATAAAGCGGATGCAGAAAAGAGGTACAGTTAAAATGATTTAGTGATTATTGAATGTAAAACGATAGGGGATAAGGAGAAATCTCAGATGATTCTCAGGTTTCTGGCTTATGCCCTCGCACCTAACCGGGACATGAAGTAGGCAGTTTTCAGGTGTGTAAAGGAGAGCAGGTCAACAGGCATGACTAGCATTTCTCAGCATTGTTAAGTTCACTGGAATGTCCATGTAGGATATTTTCAGTAAGTAATTGGATAATAGGCATTTATGGCTGGAGAAGGAACTCTGAGGTTGGAGATGCAGACTTGGAATAACGGAGGCAAAATCATAGATTTGAGTGAGCTTATCCATGATGGAAAATGTATAGAATGAGCAGAGGGCCGGTGACAGAACCCTAGGAATATCAGCATTTCCCAGAGGAGTTAAGAAAGAAGCCTAAAGAAGACATATATGAGGCCAACAATCATATGAAAAAATGCTCATCGTCACTGGTCATCAGAGAGATGCAAATCAAAACCACATTGAGATACCATCTCACGCCAGTTAGAATGGCGATCATTAAAAAATCTGGAGACAACAGATGCTGGAGAGGATGTGGAGAAAAAGGAACACTTTTACACTGTTGGTGGGAGTGTAAATTAGTTCAACCATTGTGGAAGACAGTGTGGCGATTCCTCAAGGCCTTAGAAATAGAAATTCCATTTGACCCAGCAATCCCATTACTGGGTATATATCCAAAAGACTATAAATCGTTCTACTATAAGGACACATGTACACGAATGTTCATTGCAGCACTGTTTACAATAGCAAAGACCTGGAATCAACCCAAATGCCCATTGATAATAGACTGGATTGGAAAAATGTGGCACATATACACCATGGAATATTATGCAGCAATCAGAAAGGATGAGTTCGTGTCGTTTGTAGGGACATGGATGAATCTGGAAAACATCATCCTCAGCAAACTGACACAAGAACAGAAAATGAAACACCGCATATTCTCACTCATAGGTGGGTGATGAAAAATGAGAACACATGGACACAGAAAGGGGAGTACTAAACACTGGGGTCTATTGGGGGGAAAAGGGGAGGGCCAGTGGGAGGGGGAGGTGGGGAGGGATAGCCTGGGGAGAAATGCCAAATGTGGGTGAAGGGGAGAAGAAAAGCAAAGCACACTGCCATGTGTGTACCTACGCAACTGTCTTGCATGCTCTGCTCATGTACCCCAAAACCTATAATCCAATAAAAAATTAAAAAAAAAAAAAAAAAAAAAAAAAAAAAAAAAAAGAAAGAAGCCTGAGCAGTGGCTAAAGAGAAAGAGGAGAGGAATCAAAAGGGATGTTGCAAAAACTTACAAAGGTGAGAATTTCAGGGAGGGAGTATAAATTCTAACCAATAAGATTACTAAAAAGTCAAGTAAGTTAACCTTTTAAAAGCTCTTCAGTGGGCCATAATCCCAGCACTTTGGGAGGCCAAGGTGGGTGGATCATGAGGTCATGAGATGGAGATCATCCTGGCAAACATGGTGAAACCTGTCTCTAAGTAAAAATACAAAAATTAGCTGGGTATGGTGGCACATGCCTGTAGTCCCAGGTACTCAGGAGACTAAGGCAGGGGAAGCGCTTGAACCCAGGAGGTGAAGGTTGCAGTGAGCCAAGACCACACCACTGCATTCCAGCTTGACGACAGAGCAAGGCTTCATCTAAAAAAAAATAAAAAATAAAAACCAGAGAGAGAGAGAGAAAAGCTTTTCAGTGGTACTCTCTTCTAAAGAACAATCATGGAGTTGCAGGGTTGGCTGATTACGTGATCAGTACTTCTGGGGTTCAAATGTGGAAGAATACACCTACCAAGGTCCTACCTAACTTTTGTAACTGCAGCAACTCCCCTATACGGGATCAGGGAAAATGGGCAAGACTGGTGAGTTCATGTACCACCACTTTCCTAGAATTGTCTAAACCTAAAGGTCCTATGTGAGGAAGAGTGTAGTCTTTCTTACCTGTTGTTTTGTGGAAATGCTTGTTTTGTACTCAAATTCTTGATAAGGTCTTCTGGATGCATTCCCAAACAAACAGTGGCAGCAACTTGAAGCCGCTATCAGACGGTACATATATCCCTCCTTTGACATGGAATCATAATATAGCAACGTTTTGACAAAATTTTAAGTTTTAATTAGAAATAGTTTACAGACCAGCACTTTAGTGGAACCAACATTAAAAAGATAGTTTATTGCAGGAAACTAATATAATGTCCTGGAGAAAAATGTACAGTGAAATGCTGAATATAGTGGTTCTGTATTTGGGGAACACTAGTCACATCGGTAGAAAAGTCAGTGCCTGACTCTTTGTTAGTGCAGTTCCCTTTGCATTTACCCTTGTGATACTTCTGCTTTTACTGCTTCCTTTTGAATTTTATTTCTAAAAAAAAATACTATTAAAACACATTTCAAATACACTTCTTTATATCTGCACCACAATGACACAATGATGATGGTCTGCGAAGATTTTAAGTGTCTTCTGGTTGTCAAATACAAATTGTTTTATCTGACATAGTTTAAATGTAAAGTGCTTTTCTAGTAATTGCATTTCTTCAGAAATGGGTAATCTGTGATTAACTAGAATATGTGGTCTGTTGGATTATCACACTGTTAACTATCTATGTGTAAGATAAGTCTCTTCTCCTGGCCAGATAAGCTAAAAGTCCTGTTGATCCTTACTGATCAGTTCCACTATATGGAGGGAGAAATGGATAATTTATACTACATTTTGGATGCGGTCTTTCTTTTTGAACAGGTGATTAGGAGCTTTAGTTTCCAGCCTCAAACCTCCTGAATAGGTGCAGCTACAGATGTGTGCCACTGCACCTGGCCTGCTGCACACTTATTGTAAAAGTGAATTAAACCCTACCGAGTTGGAGAAAATTTACTATGATCTTTTAATTTTTTGTGTCAGAAACCTTTATACTATAGAACATACTGTCAATCATCAAGATTTTCTATTTTTTAATTGGGTTAATATAGGATTGTTGCTTTTAAAAATTACTTTCTGACATCATTGATGCATTTTTAATGCCTTTAGTTCATTGGATACGGAAGTGCAGGAATTTCCAAGACAAGTGTCAAAAACTAAAAAATTAGTATATTAAAGAAAGGTATTCTGTGAAACAAGCTTCTGATTGCAGTCACATGTAACATATCAACTTAAAAAATAAAAAAATTATATTATGCAATTGTATCAGGGGTTCCCAAGACCACCCCAGGTTTGGTAATTTACGGAGAAGGACTCACAGGACTCAGCAGATAGTCATTCTTAGAGCTTTGATTTATTACAGTGAAAAGGCACAAAGCAAAATCTGAGAAGGGAAAAGGTGCATGTGTCAAAGTCTGGAGGAAGCCAGGCACAAGCTACAGGAGTCACCTCCTGTGTAGTTACCAGGATGTGCTTAATTCCCCCAGCCTCAAATTTTGAAAACACACGTACAATGTTGTCTGCCTTACCAGAGTTTCTTTAGAGGCTCAGCACCCATCTTTTAGATGGAGGCTAGTCACGTAGGCATCCTCTCCTCTCCTTCACATGTACCAAAATTCCAGACTCCTAGGAGGAAATGAACTGTTCATAGTAAACATTTATATTTGCATTTGCACAAACAGTTTAGGCACGGTGAGCCATTCCCTTCTTCTAAGTTAGGGAATGGTGGGAGCCCTCCCAAATTCAAGGTCCCGAACACCAGCCAAGGACCAGCCTTGCAAGCAAGCTCTCTAAGGATGGCTGTCTCGTGCCTGTTATATGCAATCCTTGCTGCCCAGCAGCTATGGCCCTGACTAAATTTTTGGTGTTATCATAAAATTTGATGTAATATGATAGCAAATAATAGAATGGTAGACCATAACATGGTACTGGTTTCAGTTGCATCATTCATATTAAGTAGCAGTCCTGCTTACAGTTTTGACATTTGGTGAATACTTAACAGGTAATTGTACATAAGTCACTATGGCAATATTAAATAATTATAACCTGTCCTTATCTGATTAAACTTTCAATAAAATTGTGGATAAAATGGGCATAATAAGTTCTGATTTAAAATTAGAATAAAAATTGTGTTTCATTTTATGTACATGGATGGACCAGTTTTGATTCATATTGTATTAAATCCCTGTTTATAATTGTGAAATAATGATTTCATAGTCAATCATTTTTATCAATTTTTTTGCCTATGTGTGCAGTTAAATTAATTGCTTTATGTGTTTTTATATGCTTCAATTTGGGAGCTTATACTCATATTCTGTTACCTTGATCTTTAGTGATTCACAATTTTCAAGGTAAAATTTGTCTTTTTATGATTTAGGGTAATAGCAAGTTTAGTATGTTTTTTAGAATTCATAACATTATTTTTCAAGCAGTTTTAGATTCACAGCAAAATTGGGAAGGTATAGAGATTTTCCATATTCCCCATGACCCCAGACATGTGAGTAGCCTCCCCATTATCAGGACCCCCCATGAGAGTTACAGTTGAGGAACCTACTTGGACAGACACATCACCCCCAAGGTCCACAGTTTTTGTTAGGGCTCACTCTTGGTGTTGTAAATTCTCTGCTGTTGGACAAATGTGTAATGGCATGTATATATCCTTGTAGCATCATAGACAAAATAGTTTCCCAGCCCAAAATATCCTCTGTCCTCTGCCTTTTGATCTCTTCCTCTCCGCTGGCTTCTGGCTACCATTGGTCTTTTTGGTGTCTCCATAGTTTTGCTTTTTCCAGGCTTGTCATATAGTTGGAATGAAAGAGTGGATATCTTTTTGAACATTTAAAAAATAAAGTGTCATGGTAATTTCATTCTGTCATTTTAGATGTTCTTTGTCCTTGCCTTTGTTTTCCTCATGTCTTGTTCATCAGCATAGGATCTGATGACATATGACTTGACATGCTGAGAAAGTGTGATTTCTATAGACATTTGCCATGTAATGGGGAGAGGGGAAAAATGGCATCATGCAGTACTCCACAGCAGGAGATGGGTCCAGAGAGACTTTAGCAATGGGGCAGGATAATCTCAAGAGTTGGACTTTATAAACCTGGAATCACAAAGTCTTTCATACTTACCTGGCATTTAAAAAGATCGGGCAGTGAATATGACAGGTGAAACTAAATATGTTCCCCACCAATTCTCTTCCTTTTAGGGATGAGTTTGGAAACTCATTTCTATATTATTATAACATGGCTCATCTACAGTTAGGTTCCCTGTCATAGGAAATGCCAGTGTTTTGCTTTACAAGAACTGAAAAATAATTTTGTTTTCACCAGCGAGAGCAACAACTGTTGGCACATTCTGGTAGTGTGAGTGAGTTGATAGTTGTGTTCGTATGTATTTTTCATATCAGATCGCACTCCCTGGCAACCTGCCACCATTGTGGTATTTCTTCTTAAGCTTCTCTCTGAATGAGTGGTATGGCTCAGAGTGAATAAGCTCTTTAAGGGAGTGATCTTTCCAGTGGTTCTTTCCATGGGAGGTAAAATGGGAGTGAATTTGAGCCTTGTTTGTGCTAGAGAAAATAGCTAAAAGTAAGTAAACATAACCAGCATCTGCCCCAGAAGAGGATTAGTGAGAGTGAATACATTGATCTCCCTTGAGCTCTTCTCCACTGGCAGTGAAAGTCTGTGCAAAGATCCTTGTCCCTGGTCTGTTTCCTATGTTTTGCCATATGACAGAGCACAGTACCCATAGACCTAGCTTCCTTGTGCTAGGGTGTTTTTTCCTAAACGGAATAGTTTTAACTGAAGATCTAGAGAATTTAGGTTGTGACACAACAAAATGTACCATTTCCCCACCTTATCCATGGGGGATATGTTCCAAGACCCCTGGCGAATGCCTGCAACTGTGGATACTATTGAACCCTAGATATGCAATGTCAGATTAGAAGGAAGAGGATAAGAGTAAAAGGGAGAATAAAGAACGAGGAAGGCAGAGAGTGTAGGGAGCAAATGAAGGGAAAAGAAGCAGGTGCATATGGTGGAGGGTGGTAAAATAACACCTCCGAAGAAGGAAGAGTGGGTATTAGGAAGGTGGAAAGAATGTAAGGTCAACGTGTAGCACCAAAACTTATCAGATAAGACAAACTTTACCTGCCAACATGTGAGCTGTGCTTTAAGTTGAATTATTTCTTCATACTGTGGCTATACTGATGATTTTAAGCCAGTCAGATATTCTAGTTAGCAGACCGTGTGTGTGTGAGTGTATGTGTGTGTGTGTGTGTGTGTGTGTGTGTGTGTGTGTGTGTGTTGGGGGGAGGGTATCTTTGATTATCAAGAATGAGGAAAGTAATTAATCACTCTTTACTGAGTATGTGGTGGACATAGTCTTTTAAAACACTGGTTCCAAAACTTTCTGGCCTGAAGTTTCTTTTATATGATTAAATATTATTGCCTAGAGGTAACTGATACCCCAAATTATTATTTCCATTTATCATTTTCATTCTCTTTTAAAACATTTTATTACATATGTGTATGGTCATAAATAATATGTAGAATTTGTTTTTATGTCCTAAAAGTGCATATATATTGTTGTACACTCTACATATTTTGCAACTTTCTTTTGTCTGGTCACATTACATTATTAAGGTCAGTCCTTATTGACACAGGAAGCTCTGGTTTTCTATCAAATTACTGAATCTCAGTTAAACCATCTTCATAATGATAAATGAAATGATTGCATTTTTAAAATGATTGCAGATTCCAAAGAGCTTTTAAGTTGGTTATATCTATTGATATTTACCATTTTAGAAATAAAAACTAAAATATTTAAAAAACAAGCATGCACAACCATACATCCCAATAGACATTAGGACTATGACCCATTCACCATTAGAGCTATGCCGTTATGACACATCATGTCTATGAAAAGCTCCACTGTACACTTAAAAGAGAATGAGAGGCCGGGTGCGGTGGCTCAAGCCTGTAATCCAGCACTTTGGGAGGCCGAGGAGGGTGGATCATGAGGTCAAGAGATCGAGACCATCCTGGTCAACATGGTGAAACCCCATCTCTACTAAAAAATACAACAAATTAGCTGGGCATGGTGGTGTGTGCCTGTAATCCCAGATACTCAAGAGGCTGAGGCAGGAGAATTGCCTGAACCCAGGAGGCGGAGGTTGCTGTGAGCCGAGATTGCGCCATTGCACTCCAGCCTGGGTAATGAGAGAAACTCCGTCTCAAAAAAAAAAGAGAGAATGAGAGTGAAAATGGCAAATAACATTTTGTATTATTTGACCTTTTAGACCTCCTGCCTGAATCTTGAACTCCAGGGATTCTCAGATCACAATATAGAGTCAATATTTTATTTTTAATTTTTTTTATTATTTTATTTTATTTTTTTTTTAATTTTTATTGGATTTTAGGTTTTGGGGTACATGAGCAGAGCATGCAAGACAGTTGCGTAGGTACACACATGGCAGTGTGCTTTGCTTTTCTTCTCCCCTTCACCCACATTTGGCATTTCTCCCCAGGCTATCCCTCCCCACCTCCCCCTCCCACTGGCCCTCCCCTTTTCCTCCTAATAGACCCCAGTGTTTAGTATTCCCCTTTCTGTGTCCATGTGTTCTCATTTTTCATCACCCACCTATGAGTGAGAATATGCGGTGTTTCATTTTCTGTTCTTGTGTCAGTTTGCTGAGGATGATGTTCTCCAGATTCATCCATGTCCCTACAAACGACACAAACTCATCATTTCTGATTGCTGCATAATATTCTATGGTGTATATGTGTCACATTTTTCCAATCCAGTCTATTATCAATGGGCATTTGGGTTGATTACAGGTCTTTGCTATTGTAAACAGTGCTGCAATGAACATTCGTGTACATGTGTCCTTATAGTAGAACGATTTACAGACTTTTGGATATATACCCTGTAATGGGATTGCTGGGTCAAATAGAATTTCTATTTCTAAGGCCTTGAGGAATTGCCACACTGTCTTACACAATGGTTGAACTACTCTACACTCCCACCAACAGTGTAGAAGTGTTCCCTTTTCTCCACATCCTCTCCAGCATCTGTTGTCTCCAGATTTTTTGATGATCGCCATTCTAACTGGCGTGAGATGGTATCTCAATGTGTTTTTGATTTGCATCGCTCTGATGACCAGTGACGATGAGCATTTTTTCATATGATTGTTGGCCTCATATATGTCTTCTTTCGTAAAGTATCTGTTCATATCCTTTGCCCACTTTTGAATGGGCTTGTTTGTTTTTTTCCTGTAAATCTGTTTGAGTTCTTTGTAAATTCTGGATATCAGCCCTTTGTCAGATGGGTAGACTGCGAAAATTTTTTCGCATTCTGTTGGTTGCCGATCCACTCTAGTGACTATTTCTTTTGCCGTGCAGAAGCTGTGGAGTTTCATTAGGTCCCATTTGTCTATTTTGGCTTTTGTTGCCAATGCTTTTGGTGTTTTGTTCATGAAGTCCTTGCCTACTCCTATGTCCTGGATAGTTTTGCCTAGATTTCCTTCTAGGGATTTTATGGTGCCAGGTCTTATGTTTAAGTCTTTAATCCATCTGGAGTTAATTTTAGTGTAAGGTGTCAGGAAGGGGTCCAGTTTCTGCTTTCTGCACATGGCTAGCCAGTTTTCCCAACACCATTTGTTAAACATGGAATCCTTTCCCCATTGCTTGTTTTTGTCAGGTTTATCAAAGATTGTATAGTTGTATGTATGTTGTGTTGCCTCCGGTGCCTCTGTTTTGTTCCATTGGTCTATATCTCTGTTTTGGTACCAGTACCATGCTGTTTTGATTACTGTAGCCTTGTAGTATAGTTTGAAATCCGGTAGTGTGATGCCCCCCGCTGTGTTCTTTTTGCTTAGAATTGACTTGGCTATGCGGGCTCTCTTTTGGTTCCATATGAAGTTCATGGTGGTTTTTTCCAGTTCTGTGAAGAAAGTCGATAGTAGCTTGATGGGGATAGCGTTGATTCTGTAAATTACTTTGGGCAGTATAGCCATTTTCACGATATTAATTCTTCCTAACCATGAACATGGAATGTTTCTCCATCTGTTTGTGTCCTCTCTGATTTCGTTGAGCAGCGGTTTGTAGTTCTCCTTGAAGAGGTCTCTTACGTTACTTGTGAGTTGTATTCCAAGGTATTTTATTCTTTTTGTAGCAATTGTGAATGGCAGTTCGCTCTTGATTTGGCTTTCTTTAAGTCTGTTATTGGTGTAGACGAATGCTTGTGATTTTTGCACATTGATTTTATATCCTGAGACTTTGCTGAAGTTGCTTATCAGTTTCAGGAGTTTTTGGGCTGAGGCAATGGGGTCTTCTAGGGATACTATCATGTCGTCTGCAAATAGAGACAATTTGGCTTCCACCTTTCCTATTTGAATACCCTTTAATTCTATTTCTTGCCTGATTGCTCTGGCTAGAACTTCCAGTACTATATTGAATAGGAGTGGTGAGAGAGGGCATCCTTGTCTAGTGCCAGATTTCAAAGGGAATGCTTCCAGTTTTTGCCCATTCAGTATGATATTGGCTGTTGGTTTGTCATAAATAGCTTTTATTACTTTAAGATACATTCCATCGATACCGAGTTTATTGAGGGTTTTTAGCATAAAGGGCTGTTGAATTTTGTCAAATGCCTTCTCTGCGTCAATTGAGATAATCATGTGGTCTTTGTTTTTGGTTCTGTTTATGTGGTGAATTACGTTGATAGACTTGCATATGTTGAACCAGCCTTGCATCCCCGGGATGAATCCTACTTGATCATGATGAATAAGTTTTTTGATTTGCTGTTGCAATCGGCTTGCCAATATTTTATTGAAGATTTTTGCATCTATGTTCATCATGGATATTGGCCTGAAGTTTTCTTTTCTCGTTGGGTCTCTGCCAGGTTTTGGTATCAGGATGATGTTGGTCTCATAAAATGATTTGGGAAGGATTCCCTCTTTTTGGATTGTTTGAAATAGTTTTAGAAGGAATGGTACCAGCTCCTCCTTGTGTGTCTGGTAGAATTCGGCTGTGAACCCGTCTGGACCTGGGCTTTTTTTGTGTGGTAGGCTCTTAATTGCTGCCTCAACTTCAGACCTTGTTATTGGTCTATTCATAGTTTCAGCTTCCTCCTGGTTTAGGCTTGGGAGGACACAGGAGTCCAGGAATTTATCCATTTCTTCCAGGTTTACTAGTTTATGCGCATAGAGTTGTTTGTAATATTCTCTGATGATGGTTTGAATTTCTGTGGAATCTGTGGTGATTTCCCCTTTATCATTTTTCTTGCATCTATTTGGTTGTTCTCTCTTTTATTTTTAATCAGTCTGGCTAGTGGTCTATTTTGTTGATCTTTTCAAAAAACCAGCTCTTGGATTTATTTATTTTTTGAAGGGTTTTTCGTGTCTCAATCTCCTTCAGTTCAGCTCTGATCTTAGTTATTTCTTGTCTTCTGCTGGGTTTTGAGTTTTTTTGATCTTGCTCCTCTAGCTCTTTCAATTTTGACGATAGGGTGTCAATTTTGGATCTCTCCATTCTCCTCATATGGGCACTTATTGCTATATACTTTCCTCTAGAGACTGCTTTAAATGTGTCCCAGAGGTTCTGGCACGTTGTGTCTTCGTTCTCATTGGTTTCAAAGAACTTCTTTATTTCTGCCTTCATTTCGTTGTTTACCCAGTCAACATTCAAGAGCCAGTTGTTCAGTTTCCATGAAGCTGTGCGGTTCTGGGTCTGTTTCTGAATTCTGAGTTCTAACTTGATTGCACTATGGTCTGAGAGGCTGTTTGTTATGATTTCAGTTGTTTTGCATTTGTTGAGCAGTGCTTTACTTCCAATTATGTGGTCAATTTTAGAGTAGGTGTGATGTGGTGCTGAGAAGAATGTGTATTCTGTGGATTTGGGGTGGAGAGTTCTGTAAATGTCTATCAGGTTTGCTTGCTCCAGGTCTGAGTTCAAGCCCTGGATATCCTTGTTGATTTTCTGTCTGGTTGATCTGTCTAGTATTGACGGTGGAGTGTTAAAGTCTCCCACTATTATTGTGTGGGAGTCTAAGTCCTTTTGCAAGTCATTAAGAACTTGCCTTATGTATCTGGGTGCTCCTGCATTGGGTCCATATATGTTTAGGATCGTTAGCTCTTCTTGTTGTATCGATCCTTTTACCATTATGTAATGGCCTTCTTTGTCTCTTTTGATCTTTGTTGCTTTAAAGTCTATTTTATCAGAGATGAGAATTGCAACTCCTGCTTTTTTTTTGCTTTCCATTAGCTTGGTAAATCTTCCTCCATCCCTTTATTTTGAGACTTTGTGTATCCTTGCATGTGAGATGGGTTTCCTGGATACAGCACACTCATGGGTTTTGGATTTTTATCCAATTTGCCAGTCTGTGTCTTTTGATTGGTGCGTTTAGTCCATTTACATTTAGGGTTAATATTGTTATGTGTGAATTTGATACTGCCATTTTGATGCTAAGTGGCTGTTTTGCCTGTTAGTTGTTGGAGATTCTTCATTATGTTGATGCTCTTTAGCATTCAGTGTGATTTTGGAATGGCTGGTACTGGTTGATCCTTTATATGTGTAGTGCCTCTTTTAGGAGCTCTTGTAAAGCAGGCCTGGTGGTGACAAAATCTCTGAGTACTTGCTTGTTCGCAAAGGATTTTATTTTTCCTTCACTTCTGAGGCTCAGTTTGGCTGGATATGAAATTCTGGGTTGAAAGTTCTTTTCTTTAAGAATCTTGAATATTGGCCCCCACTCTCTTCTGGCTTGTAGTGTTTCTGCCGAGAGATCTGCTGTGAGTCTGATGGGCTTCCCTTTGTGGGTGACCCGACCTTTCTCTCTGGCTGCCCTTAGTATTCTCTCCTTTATTTCAACCCTGTTGATCTGACGATTATGTGCCTTGGGGTTGCTCTTCTTGCAGAATATCTTTGTGGTGTTCTCTGAATTTCCTGCAATTGAGTGTTGGCCTGTCTTGCTAGGTGGGGGAAATTTTCCTGGATGATGTCCTGAAGAGTATTTTCCAGCTTGGATTCATTCTCTTCGTCCCCTTCTGGTACACCTATCAAACGTAGGTTAGGTCTTTTCACATAGTCCCACATTTCTTGGAGACTTTGTTCATTCCTTTTTGCGTTTTTTTCTCTAATCTTGGTTTCTCGTTTTATTTCATTGAGTTGGTCTTCGACTTCAGATATTCTTTCTTTTGCTTGGTCAATTCGGCTATTGAAACTTGTGCATGCTTCGCGAAGTTCTCGTATTGTGTTTCTCAGCTCCTTTAATTCATTCATATTCCTCTCTAAGTTATCCATTCTTGTTATCATTTCCTCGAATCTTTTTTCAAATCTTTTTTCAAGGTTCTTAGTTTCTTTGCATTGATTTAATACATGATCTTTTAGCTCACAAAAGTTTCTCATTATCCATCTTCAGAAGTCTAATTCTGTCATTTCGTCACAGTCATTCTCCGTCCAGCTTTGTTCCCTTGCTGGTGAGGAGTTTTGGTGCTTTGTAGGAGCCAAGGTGTTCTGGTTTCGGGTGTTTTCCTCCTTTTTGCGCTGGTTTCTTCCCATCTTTGTGGATTTGTCCGCTGGTCGTCTGCGTAGTTGCTGACTTTTCGTTTGGGTCTCTGAGTGGACACCCAGAATGTTGATGATGAAGTATTTCTGTTGCTTGGTTTTCCTTCTACCAGTCTAGCCCCTTCACTGTATGACTGCTGAGGTCCGCTCCAGACCCTGCTTGTCTGGGTTGCACCTCTAGCAGCTGTGGCACAGCAAGGGATGGTACCAGTTTCTTTTTCTGCTATCTGTCCCAGGATGATGCCTGCCTAATGTCAGTCTTTTGGATATAGAGGGGTCAGGGAGCTGCTTGAGGAGACAGTTTGTACTTTATAGGGGCTTAATTGCTGACCTGTGAGCTCTGTTGTATATTCAGGGCTGTTAGGCTGCTATGTTTGATTCTGCAGCAACAGAGCTCATTAAAATACCCTTTTTTTTTCTCAAATGCTCTGTGTTGAGGGGTTTGGGCTTTATTTTTGGATGTCCCTTGAGGTCCTGCCCAGCTAGGACGTAGACTAGCCACTGTTTGGCTGCCGAGGCTCCGCCCTGCTGTTGTGTGATTCGCCCTGTTCCTGCAGGCTCTGCTGTGGTCTCCGCCATGCCCTGCGGCAGAGTCTCTCTGTTGTAGCGGGTTGCCTCGGAAATGGCAGGCTGCAGTGGGCGTGTATCTCAGTAGGGACGGGTTGCCTCGGCAACGGCTGGCTGCGTCAGCAATGGGCGTGTATTTCAGTTGGGGTGGGTTGCCTCAGTAATGGTGGACGCCCCTCCCCCTCAGAGCGTCTCGAGCAGTCTGCCCAGGGCTTGTTTGAAATCGCGGTTTTGTTCGTCCCACTGGGCCAACCCTAACGCTCTGTCCCTGCGATCCCCTGGCTGGCCCACTGTCCAAGTCTAGCTCAGTCTCAAGTCCAGCCCTCTCACGTCTCCGGTTGCTGGTTCAATGGGGCACCCGGACAAGCACGCCCTGTGGGGAGCGCTGGGTAGGGCCAGCCGCCGACACCCCGGCTGCCGGCTTCGCCAGGCGCAGGTTCTGCCTGGCGTCCCGCATCTCCTCTTCACTTAGGAATTTCCCTGTTCCGTGGGCAACAAAGATCAGTCTGGAAATGCAGCTCAGACTCACCTTTCCGCAGACACAACGAGAGCTCCAATCCTGGGTTGTTCTCACAGCGCCATCTTCTATTTTTTATTTTTTTTACTTATATTTCTCACTTTTCATTCATTCCTAGGTGGGATAATTTTATTTATTCTTTTTTTTTTAATTTTTTATTGGATTTTAGGTTTTGTGGTACATCAGCAGAGCATGCAAGACAGTTGCGTAGGTACACACATGGCAGTGTGCTTTGCTTTCCTTCTCCCCTTCACCCACATTTGGCATTTCTCCCCAGACTATCCTTCCCCACCTCCCCCTCCCACTGGCCCTCCCCTTTTCCCCTCAATAGACCCCAGTGTTTAGTACTCCCCTTTCTGTGTCCATGTGTTCTCATTTTTCATCACCCGCCTATAAGTGAGAATATGCGGTGTTTCATTTTCTGTTCTTGTGTCAGTTTGCTGAGGATGATGTTCTCCAGATTCATCCATGTCCCTACAAACGACACGAACTCATCATTTCTGATTGCTGCATAATATTCCATGGTGTATATGTGCCACATTTTTCCAATCCAGTCTATTATCAATGGGCATTTGGGTTGATTCCAGGTCTTTGCTATTGTAAACAGTGCTGCAATGAACATTCGTGTACATGTGTCCTTATAGTAGAACGATTTATAGTCTTTTGGATATATACCCAGTAATGGGATTGCTGGGTCAAATGGAATTTCTATTTCTAAGGCTTGAGGAATCGCCACACTGTCTTCCACAATGGTTGAACTAATTTACACTCCCACCAACAGTGTAAAAGTGTTCCTTTTTCTCCACATCCTCTCCAGCATCTGTTGTCTCCAGATTTTTTAATGATCGCCATTCTAACTGGCATGAGATGGTATCTCAATGTGGTTTTGATTTGCATCTCTCTGATGACCAGTGACGATGAGCATTTTTTCATATGATTGTTGGCCTCATATATGTCTTCTTTTGTAAAGCGTCGTTCATATCCTTTGCCCACTTTTGAATGGGCTTGTTTGTTTTTTTCCTGTAAATCTGTTTGAGTTCTTTGTAAATTCTGGATATCAGCCCTTTGTTAGATAGTACTGGAAGTTCTAGCCAGAGCAATCAGGCAAGAAAAAGAAATAAAGGGTATTCAAATAGGAAATGTGGAAGCCCAATTGTCTCTATTTCCAGACGACATGATAGTATACCTAGAAGACCCCATCGTCTCAGCCCAAAAACTTCTGAAACTGATAAGCAACTTCAGCAAAGTCTCAGGATATAAAATCAATGTGCAAAAATCACAAGCATTCGTCTACACCAATAACAGACTTAAAGAGAGCCAAATCAAGAACGAACTGCCATTCACAATTGCTACAAAAAGAATAAAATACCTTGGAATACAACTCACAAGGAACGTAAGGGACCTCTTCAAGGAGAACTACAAACCACTGCTCAACGAAATCAGAGAGGACATAAACAGATGGAGAAACATTCCATGTTCATGGTTAGGAAGAATTAATATCGTGAAAATGGCTATACTACCCAAAGTAATTTACAGAATCAACGCTATCCCCATCAAGCTCCCATTGACTTTCTTCACAGAACTGGAAAAAACCACCATGAACTTCATATGGAACCAAAAGAGAGCCCGCATAGCCAAGTCAATTCTAAGCAAAAAGAACACAGCGGGGGGCATCACACTACCGGATTTCAAACTATACTATAGAGTCAACATTTTAAACCACATACATATGTGGTTTAAATATGGATAAACGGGCTCTTGATGATGAAATGGCTTTTAAAGTTTCACCTCTGTGTTTTTTTGCTTTTTTTCTTTCACCTGTCTTAAAAAATTTAAATCACAACAATTCTATTTAGATAGAAAAACATATGGGAAAAAAGCTCTTCATCACTGGTCATTAGAGAAATGCAAATTAAAACCACATTAAGATACCATCTCACACCAATTAGAATGGCAATCATTAAGAAATCAGGAGATGTTGGAGAGGATATGGAGAAATAAGAACACTTTTTCACTGTTGGTTGGAATGCAAATTCGTTCAACCATTGCGGAAGACAGTGTAGTGATTCTTCAAGGATCTAGACCTAGGAATACCATTTGACCCAGCAATCCCATAACTGTGTATATACCCAAAGGATTATAAAACATTCAATTATAAAGACATGTACACGTATGTTTATTGCAGCACAGTTCACAATAGCAAAGACTTGGAACCAACCCAAATGCCCATTAATGATAGACTGGTTAAAGAAAATGTGGCACATATATGCCATGGAATATTATACATCCATAAAAAAGGATGAGTACATGTCGTTTGCAGGGACATGGATGAAGCTGGAAACCGTCATCCTGAACAAACTGACACAAGAACAGAAAACCAAACACCTCATGTTCTCACTCAAAAGTGGGTGTTGAACAGTGAGAGTGCATGGACACAGAGAGGGGAACATCACACACACCAGGGCCTGTTGGGAGGTGGGGGGGTGGGGAAGGATAGCAGGGGATGGGAGGATAGGGGAGGAATAACATTAGGAGAAATATCTAATGTAGATGACGGGAGGATGGACACTGCAAATCATCATGGCACGTGTATACCTGTGTAGCAGTAACAAAGCTGCACGATCTGCACACGTAATCCCAGAACTTAAAGTGTAATAATTTTTTTAAAAAGTTGTTTCCATACAAAAAAGAAAAAAGGAAAATGTTTTTTTATATATTCCTTTCTCATCTCATGGTACTGCGTGCTCTTTGGATCTAATGTGGTCCTAGACTAATCCTGTTTTTATATGGGAACAATTAGGTCCCTTAAGGCTCTCATTTTGCATATAAATATATGAAGTTTATCCAAGTATTTGAAAGTGAATTCTGAAGATAGTGGTACATTCAGGAAAGACTATCTCATTATAATTAAAATAGTTTCTAAAATATATTATGACTTTTTGTGAATCCTGTAAGTCTGTTTTTTATTAATAAACAAGAAAAGATGAACATTGGAGTTACGGTTCTCTCAGGGAATACTACTCTCCATGACGTGTTACAATCACAGCTGTCAGAAAGCGAAGAGAGCGAAGAAGGTAACAAAGAAGCAGGGAGAATTCAGTCCTAGAGTGCCCCTGTTTGGCCGCATAGTGCTATGGTTCTAACTTTAAAAACTTATTTCCTGGTAACATGTGCGTTGTGTTTACTCTCCTTTTGCACTGAACAGAATACCTTTTGGCAGGACATTTGTATTCTTCCTTTAACTAAAGCGACAACTAAATAACAGAGAATTAGGGGAAAGCACGATTTTCTTTAGAAAGTAGGATTAAAGTTAGAATGTAGAGACTAAATATTTTAGGGACTAACATTGGTTTATATTTAGGATAACTCAGTAGAGACCTAAAGATTGCTGACTCCAACACAGTCTGGTTTCTTTGCTTTATTTTTACAGCTCTGAATTCACAGCTGTTAGTGATAACTATATGCACTACAAACTTAAAAGGCACCTTCCAAAAGCAAATATTAAGTGACTTCCTATCCTGTCTATGACTTTATGTATTATAGAATTGATTTTCCAAGTCAGTGATTAATGAGAATCATAGAAAATTAGCTGCATAGTATCTCCTCGGCTGTGTCCCTGTGAGCTACCACCTGTGTTAATAAATTTGTTCACTAGGAATGTTGGTTTTGGCATTGAGAGTGTTCTCTGGTCAATGCAAATAGGACTCTTGAGAACATTAATGTACAAGTGTTTTTAAATTACACATAAGGCTTTCATAATGTGACTTCTGCTCAGCTCTCCATCTTTAGCCCCTTCCCCTGTATGCTCTTTCTCTGGCCTTACTGAACTGCTGGTCCTGTCCTCTTCACCCATCCCTCGATTGTGGGCAAATACATATACCCTTTCAGGCCTCTCTCTGCCTTTCATTGCTGCCTGGCATGCTCTCACCCTTTCCTGCCCCCTACCCCTTCTAATTTGGCTCTCATTCTTTAAGTGTCAGCTTGGGCAGGATCTCTAGAAAAGTCATCTCTGACATGCTGTCTTTTCCCTCTTTAAATCCTTGTGCTTAGCACATAGCAAGACTCAGTAAAAAAATTGCTGAGGGAAATAGATAATGACTCTTTGTACAAAGATGATTTTCCAGATTGTTCCTATAGCGTAGGAGCAAAGGGAATAGATGTGTAAAGCAGTTATCGACAGTTCAGATGGTAGAGATGCAGTAGAAAGATCAGTAAAGTCCTAGGGGAGCCCCAAGGAAGGAGATACCGAGATACCTGTTTACCTGGGGAAAGACAGCCAGGAGGAGGGTTAATTTCATCTAGCACTCTGTTTTTATTTATTTTTAGCAGTCCATTTTAAAAGATGAACAGATCAATACGTTTGTCAGAATAATACAGGAAAACATTTCAGATGTTAGGAAGAGGGTGTACACCGATAAAGGTGTCCACAGACATTCTGGAAATCATTAGTAGGGTACTCCTATGAAGTAGAGAACAGTATACAGCACTGCCTAATAATATTGCTCCTGCATTCCAAAATGCCTTGTTTGTGATGGCTTTGTTCATTGACGTTCGGTGGATGAACCTGTTAGTGAATCTTCGACATGATTGTATTTCTTTAACCTGGTGGCATCTAGTGTCTCCCACAAAAAGGTTTGTTGAAGTGTTGGAGAATTAGAAATATTTCTTAAAGAAGGAAGTATTCCACTAAAGATCAAGCTTCATTTAAACTCTCAATTTATGAAATAAAATGAAATGTAATTTAAAATCCATTTTTGTAAAGACTCTCTTTTATCTAACTTCTAAGTAGTTTAACTAAACATTTGGATTTCGTAGAAGAACAAGACTTGGAGCTGCCATCAGAGGAAGAGGAAGAAAGACTTAACAGATGTGAAAATAAGCAGACGCAGGTGTGTAAACATTTAAATTAAATCTAAATTTCTGGTTTAATACTGTTTTCTTTGCTTTAATAATTTAAGATAGCCCAAATCTTTTTTGGCTTTGTTCCAGTTATCAATAGATAGTGGGCTAAAGTAGATTCTTTTTTTTGTGTGTGTGTCTGACAGCAATAGATTTATTAAGTATCCCCAAAAATATAAACACAAACCAGTAATAAACAAAACCGTAAAACATCAGGCCAGGAGCTGCAATAAAACAGACAGGAGCAGCACACAGGTGGCCTGGGTGGGGAGGAGGAGGCTGTAAATACTGCAGAAGGCGGCACGGGAGCCCGAGGGTGGGGGGATAGCAGGGGTGGCAGCAAGATGGCTCTGGGGGTCAGGTACTGCTGGCTTTGGCCCTGGCCACCACCTGCCCCTCATGCCAGCTGCAAGCACCTTCACTTCGGGCCCTGGGCCTCTGACTCCTCGTCGTAGTCTTCATGCCTCTCGCCCTCCTCCTTGGCCGTGGAGTCCTAGTACTGCTGGTACTCGGACACCAGGTCGTTCATGTTGCTCTCGGCCTCAGTGAACTCCATCTCGTCCATGCCCCCGCCCGTGTACCAGTGCAGGAAGGCCTTGAGCTGGAACATGGCTGTGAACTGCTCAAAGATGAGCTTGAACAGCTCCTGGATGGCAGTGCTGTTGCCAATGAAGGTGGAGGACATCTTGAGGCCGTGGGGTGGGATGTCGCACACATTGTTGGGGATCCACTCCACGAAGTAGCTGCTGTTCTTGCTCTGGATGGCCAGCATCTGCTCGTCCACCTCCTTCATGGACATGCGGCCCCGGAACACAGTGGCGATGGTCAGGTAGAGGCCGTGGCGTGGGTAGCAGGCGGCTATCATGTTCTTGGCATCAAATATCTGCTGAGTGAGCTCGGGCACGGTCAGGGCCCGGTACTACTGGCTGCCCCGGGCCGTAGGGGCGCAAAGTTGGGCATGAAGAAGTGCAGGTGGGGGAAGGGCACCATGTTCACCGCCAGCTTGCACAGATCGGCGTTGAGCTGCCCTGGGAAGCGCAGCGAGGTGGTCACCCAGCTCATGGTGGCCGACACCAGGTGATTGAAGTCCCCGTAGGTGGGCGTGGCCAGCTTGAGGGTGCGGAAGCCGATGTCGTAGAGCGTCTTGTTGTCGATGCAGTAGGTCTCATCCGTGTTCTCCACCAGCTGGTGGATGGGCAGCGTGGCGTTGTAAGGCTCCACCACTGTGTCGGACACTTTGGACTAGGGCACCACGCTGAAGGTGTTCATGATGCGGTCGGGGTACTCCTGGTGTACCTTGCTGATGAGCAGCGTGCCCATGCCAGAGCCTATGCCCCCGCCCAGCGAGTTGGTCAGCTGGAAGCCCTGCAGGCAGTCGCAGTTTTCACACTCCTTCCGCACGACGTCTAGGGCCGAATCCACCAGCTCCACTCCGTGTAGTGGCCCTTGGCCCAGTTGTTGCCGGCCCCACTCTGACCGAAGATGAAGTTGTCAGGCCTGAAAAGATGTCCGAAGGCTCCAGGGCAGGCGCTGTCCATGGTTCCAGGCTCCAGGTCCACCAGGATGGCCCGAGGCACATATTTGTGAGAAGATGCCTCATTGTAGTAGACGCTGATCCACTCCAGCTGCAAGTCAGAGTCGCCCACATAGTTGCCACTGGGGTCTATGCCATGCTCATCACTGATGACTTCCCAGAACTTGGCCCCGATCTGGTTGCCGCACTGGCCGGTCTGGATGTGCGCGATCTCACTCATGCTGGGCGCCTCTGGCGGGTTGCTGAGGACTGATGCGGGCAGCCGGGCTGGCTGCTCAAGTAGAGTCTTATCCTGTATATCCTCCAGCTACAAACTTTTATGGCTATTGAATGTGAAATTTGGGAAGCATCTCATTTCCATAATTCCACACTGGCAGCTTAGCAGTTTCACTCTGCTTTTTGTATTGAGGCAGACTTGTATTTCAGTAAGCTTTGGCATCCCAGGATTCAAATGAAAAAAAAAAATGACAAAAGTTAATGGCGGAAAAGAATAGCTTAGTGCAGAAAAGAGAAAGCTTCCTTTCTGTTCCTGAAGCCCCACAGTGTCACATCCTCTCAGTCTGGCTGTTAATGTTGAAGCCAGGTGGTGAAGACAGAAGAAAAGACATGCTTTGTGTCTTTGTCTTCTTATTTATGTCTTTGTGCCAGTCAAATGAGGTTAAAAATTCATAATACATAGTGAAGTGTGGTTGGGAATAAAAGCACAAAATTAAGAAGGGCACTTGTTGAAATTTTGGAAAATTCTGTCTCATTGATAGAAACAGAAATAAAGCTGACTTTACAAAACTGTTAATGATACAATTATAATAATTATAATTCTATTATAGTTTTAGATATGATAAAGTAAGCACAAAGTATTTTAATGACTAAAATTATGATAAGTAAACTGAGTCAAGTGATGAAATCAATGAAAACAGAACAAAATTCTTTGTATTGAATAAAGTAATAACAATCATCCTTAACATCAAACTTTCACTCAAGGTCGAAGAAGAAATGAAGCAGCACACAAGTGATGACACGGAGTTATCCGGAAGCCTACCTGACGGTGCCACTGCTGGCAGTGATGATAATGGACTTAATCAGCAGTTTCCTAGGAAGGAGAATGAAGTGCATGACAGGTAAGCCTATAGCAACACTTAACAGGAGACAATTGGGTGGGAATGGTGGCTCAGGCCTGGAATCCCAGCATTTTGGGAGGCTGAGGCGGGCAAATCACCTGAGGTTGGGAGTTCGAGACCAGCCTGACCAACACAGAGAAACCCCATCTCAAATAAAAATACAAAATTAGCTGAGTGTGGTGGTATATACCTGCAATCCCAGCTATTCGGGAGGCTGAGGCAAGAGAATCACTTGAACCCAGAAGGTGGAGGTTGCAGTGAGCCAAGATTGCGCCATTGCACTCCAGCCTGGGCAACAAAAGCAAAACTCCATTAAAAAGACAATTATGTGCTAGGACATGAATTCTAATTTTGGCTAATATTCATGCTGAACAAATTTTATACTTTTACTAGGATATTAGCCTTTTTCAGTTATCAGAAAAATGAAAATTAACAATGAGATGCCATGTTTTCCAATCATATTTTTATTTATAAAAATAGGAAGCATTGGCAAATATGAGGAAAAAGGCATTTTCATACACAGTTGTTAAATGAAATTGGCAAATCCTTTTTGCAGGGTAGTTTAGTAGCGTGCATCAAAATTTCAAACATGTCACTCCTTTAATGGCTTCACCTTTGGGATGAGAGCCCAGAGGAAAATATTACTTGTGTAAACACATACACATATGCATTAAGGACATTTATTACATGTAGTATATAATATACGACAGGGTAATGGGTAAATATGTCGTAAGTATGACATAGGTATGTTAAGGTTACTTATATGTGTTCCATATGTACTTATGTATAAAGATATTTATTATAGCATTTTAATATCAAAAAGTTGGAGATAGGCTAAATCCTTAGCAATAAGGAAATAGTACAATTGTCATAGCTAGAAAATCATGTAGTATGCAGTCATTTTAATAAATGAAGTTCTTAGATCTAGAGTGTCCTGATTATTTCACAAAGTGTATTTAAAGCATTTAGTTTGGTGACACATCTTAAGCCAGTTTTGTTGAAATTCTCGTAATACCTGCTCAGTTACAACAGGAAGCTAGCTACATGCTACACTGACACCGTACCTTGTTAGCAACAGAACTGCTAGTTATTAAATTTTTGTTTTTTTTTCTCAGTGTGTGGGTGCTGAAATACCAGACCCTCAAATTAATCTGTATATTGCTAAGGGATTGCACAAGGGGATTCATATTCCACATAAGTGTTTCAGTATATCGGGTAAAACTTGCTAAAATACATCAGAGGATCTTAGATGTACTGAACCAAGAGTTAGACAGCCCTTTTTGTAAAGAGCCAGTTAGTAAATATTGCAGGTTTTGTGGATTATAAAGTGAGTGTGTTTCAAGGAAATTTCCTCGTGAAACGGGCAGCGGTCTGGATTTGGCCCACAAGCGCCAATTTGCTGACCCTTGTGCTAAAACCAAGGTGCTCTTATGCAGTGAATCCTCTTTTTAAAGGTGCCCTACATGCATGCCATTATCCTTGCTTTTAAAAGATAATATATTTCAGTAGGTAGCACACCATATTTTTCAACAGTGGCTTCATATAATTTCAACAAATTTGGTTTACAAAATAAGATTATTTTCTGCATTTGTCCCCTTTTATTCCTGTTAATAGAATTCCATATTTTGACTACTGTTTTTGTATATTTGATGAGTATAACATATTCTAGAGTTGGATGATTTTTATCAAGCAAGAAATGCTTCTTCTGAAACTTTTAGTCTTCCTGGATCTTTATGTATAAGCATGAGCACAATGATCATCAGCTTATGTAATCTAGAAAAGTTTAATCTTTTGGTTCTACAACTTCATGAATTTTTTATTCAATACCTTGATCTGGCATTGCAAAAATACCATATAGACATAATTTTAAAAACTTTTAAAGGGTAAAAATATACTATATAGTAATATAAGAATTGAAAAATACAGCTAAACAAAAAGAAAATAAGGTCATCTACATCATGTCCCTAGGTATGTTGGTCTTAAAGGAATGGTTTATACTCATGGATTTAGATTTCCTGTCCATTCACTCTTGAGCTGACACCAGTAATTTTCACTCCCACCGCTCTTCCAGGATTGTTGTTCTCAGTTTACCACTGATTTGCACTTCAGCAAATCTAGACATTGTTTCTTAGACCTCATTTTATTTAACCTGTCAGCGATATTGGACCTGCTGGAAACCTCTCTCTCCTCCATAGCAGTGTCTTCACTTGGCTTTCAGGATCTTCCTTACTCACCTGGTGTTTCTTCCTGCCTTTCTAGTCCATCTGTCATAATCTGTTTTGGTTTCTTCTCATATCCCACATTTTACACGTTGATGTGTCCCGGGGCTCAGTCCTCAATCTTTTTCTCATGGCTTACTACCTTGAGTGTGCTAATGATTTCCAAATGCGTGTCTTCTGCCTCGATCTCTCTCCTTAATTCCAGACTTCTGTACTAACCTGGCATCTCTGTTTGGTTGATCACAAACTGTTGGGTACCACAATCTTACCAGGTCCAATATTGGGGTACCAGTGTTCTTTCTCATACCTGCCCCTCACATAGTCTTTCCTACTTGCATTCATGGCACTCTTGCAGTTGCTCTGCTAGAAACTAAAGCATCATCCTTGACTCACCTCTCTCTCTGACACCTCATGTCTAATCTATCAGCAGATCTTGTCAGGAGTACCTGAAGAATATATCCAGGAGCCAGTTGTATCTTCCATGTCCAAGTCACCACCATCTGCTGTGTAGATGCAAGTAATAGACTGTTAATTGGTCTTTCTGTTTTCTTAAAAGAATCTTCTTTTCATCAATCGTTAACTCAGTGGCTGTCTTTAAAACATAAGTCAGATGATGTCATTCCTCTCCTCAGACCCATCTGATTGCTCCCCTTTCACTCTGAGTATGTGTCAGGGTTCCTCCTAATGCCCCTCTCTCAACTTAAATTTCTGTTTCTTACTCCCTTTGCTCTGCTTCAGCCATGCTGAACGTCTTGCTCTTTCTTATATATCACTCTTGCTTAAACACTCCAGGCATACCTCTGTACCAGGCAGTTCCCTGTGTCTGGGATGCCTTTTCCTCAGATAGCCTCCTGGCTTTCTCCTTCCACTCCTTCAGTTCTCTACTTAAAAGCCCCTTTCCCAGTCAGGACTTTTCTGGCCATCCTAAAATTCCCACCACTCCTCCTCTCAAACCTGTAAACATTTCATTTTCCTGCTTCAGTTTTTCCCTCTAACATTATATATTTGCCTAATCTATCTACTGTCATTGTGTGTTTATTTCACTCATGAGTAGGATTTTTGTTGTTCTCTACCATATCCTGTGTGCCTAGAAAAGGGCCTAGCATGCAGTAAGTAGCTACTCAACAAATACTTAATAAATGAGCAAGTGAAGTTTACCCTTTGGTGTATTTTAAAAACATTAGACTGATCCTCATGTAAAAAAAAAGAAAAGAAAAGAAAGAAAGGCCGGGCACAGTGGCTCATGCTTGTAATCCCAGAACTTTGGGAGGCTGAGGCAGGTGGATCACGAGGTCAAGAGATCGAGACCATCCTGGTCAACATGGTGAAACCCCGTCTTCTACTAAAAATACAAAAAAAATTAGCTGGGCGTGGTAGCACGTGCCTGTAGTCCCAGCTACTAGGGGGGCTGGGGCAGGAGAATTGCTTGAACCCAGGAGGCGGAGATTGCAGTGAGCTGATGTCGTGCCACTGCACTCCAGCCTGGCGCCTGGTGACAGAGTGAGAGTCTGTCTCAAAAAAAAAAAAAAAAAAAAGAAATGAAGAAAGGTTTGACATGGGTTCATTCTAACACTTTTGCTTGGCAATTATATGCGTTTTTGGATTTTTTTTTAGCTCTTTGTAATAGGCTGCATTCTTTATATTAATAGTTTTCCATTTAGAGACTAAAGCTTAATATTATGTTTACTCAGTATTTACTGTTTTAGTCATAATCATAATAGTTTTACTTATGATAAAATGAATCAAAGGAATTACAAACTTCACTGGTAATTTATAAAGAAAAAAATATAAGGGTGGTAAATTTAATGGACTTAAAAATTGTTTCCAAGCAATTAGGAACCTTCAGTATTTGAAGTTAAAAGACCAAGTCGGAATGTATTGCTTTGTACCAGAGAGCTGTGCTGATCAGGCACTCTGAGCAGCTGTGGCTCTTACATAGGGTATTGGGAGGAGTGGACTTGAAGGATTGGCAGACTCTCAGGGCATAAGAGAGTCTGGAGAAACATGGCTATGTGAGGGAGGCTGCTGTGGGTTGGTCAGCACTCCCAGGCTTGTGGATTGGAGTAAGTTTGTGTTTGTTCACCTGTCTTTCAGAAGCAAGTGGCCCACATTGATACTGGTTGATTGATTGACTGTATTTAGAACTGGCTGTGGGTGGTTGCTTGTTACTACCGTGCTTCGGGTCAGTTCTTTCCTAAGGCTGAGGCAACTTTAAACTGCAGTTTTCTGTTTAAAAGTTGCCTTCCATCAACTATGTTCAAAATGAAAATGATTTCATATTCCAGAACTATGTAATTAATTTGGACTATGGGTCAAGAGGAATTGTTTAATAATTGGTCTCAGCAAGATTACTGTCTCTTTTTTTTTTTTTTTTTTTTGATTAGTTTTAACCAGAGTTCTCTACATAGTTAAAAACAAACGGCAATTATTAGTTTTGTTTCAGTTTTTGGTATTTTCAGAGGCTTCTGCTAAACTCCTAACATAATCTTCAGTGGTAAATGTTTGTCTCTTTGTTAATGTGTGTAGCTATATGATAGTGATACTTTTTTTTATTCCTTAATCTATTTTGTTGTTGTTGTTCACTTTCTGTTCCATGCAATGGCAGTGATGCTATGTGTTTACTTCATTAAAAAAAAAGGCATTATAATTTTCAGCTGGCAAATTCAGCTTTCTGTGTTAAGATTTAAAAACTAGGCTATGGGCCGGGCACGGTGGCTCACGCCTGTAATCCCAGCACTTTGGGAGGCCGAGGCAGGTGGAGGCCGAGGTGGGTGGATCACGAGGTCAAGAGATCGAGACCATCCTGGTGAAACCCCATCTCTACTATAAATACAAAAATTAGCTGGGCATGGTGGCGTGTGCCTGTGGTCCCAGCTACTTGGGAGGCTGAGGCAAGAGAATTGCCTGAACCCAGGACGCAGAGGTTGCAGTGAGCCAAAATCATGCCATTGCACTCCAGCCTGGGTAACAAGAGCAAAACTCCGTCTCAAAAAAAAAAAACTAGACTAAACATATAGAAAATTTACCAAATTATTTTCAAACAAACTTCTGTAACTAACAAAAATATTGCTATTTTTGAACTGTATACACTGACATTTAGGAATTTTAACAGTAAGATTTTTTTCTTCCCAAGACATTTTTCTAATTTCTTTAATGTAATATGTGCCTGTTATTTTTAAAACCTTGTTTAAACTGTTTAAATATTATTCTATTTAAAAACAAAACCCAAAACATAGAACAGATCTAATTATGAGTTTCATGTCTAAGAGTCATTGTCTGTATGCTCCAGCTGTCTGATGTAGCATTCATTTTCCATTCTTAGTTTCCTTGTGTTTTACACTCTTCCTTTCAAGTTCCTAGGAATCACCTAGACTCCATGGGACTAATCTTCGTGCTCTCATTCTGTTCTCTGAGTGGAGTCGTTTTCTCTATTTTTCCCTGGTGAGCTCCTATTTTGCCTCTTCTGTAAAGCCTTTCTTGTGCTAAAATATAATTTTTTATATATCACCTCTTAAACAACACATTGTATCATAATTGTGTATTACTTGTTTTCTGAGGCAGGAAATATATATATTTTTATATGTTGGTAATTCATAACTGTTTTTTTAAATTAATGAATTGAGATAGGGAAGAGTTGGAATTTTATTGTTTTTTATTTGTTATCAAAATTATTATAAAACATTGGCTTTTTATAGATTTTTTTTTTTTTTGAGACAGAGTCTTGCTCTTTTGCCAGGCTGGAGTGCAGTGGCCCAATCTCGGCTCACTGCAGCCTCCATCTCCTGGATTTGAGTGATTCCCCTGCCTCAGCCTCCTGAGTAGCTGGGACCAGAGGTGCATGCCACCATGCCTGGCTAATGATTTTGTATTTTAGTGGATACAGGGTTTCACCATGGCTAGGATGGTCTCGATCTCCTGACCTCATGATCTACTTGCCTCGACCTCCCAAAGTGCTGGGATTATAGGCATGAGCCACTGCACCTGGCCAGATTTTTTTAAAGTTGTGGTTCTGTATTACATATGAAGGAAGTAAAGAAAAATGAAAATAAAAAATGGACCTCACAATAATGTGATTACACCAATGTTTGAGAAGGCTAATTTAGTAACTCATGGTCTGCTGCAAGTAGATGATGACAGTGGTTTAAGTGAAGTAGATGAGGATGAAAGGAGGTGAAATTTAAATGTTCTTTATTTCTCTGAGAAGGAACATTTGCAGTGGTTACTTTTTCTGGAAATGGAATAGTGTAGACTGCCAAAGCTAGAGGATACTCAACTATCAATGCTGAAAGACAGATTATTCTGAGGGCTGGTGACTTTGACAAGGAGCAGTTTCAATAAATAATTGCTGTGGAACCCTGACTATCATGGATAAGCATAGACACCCCTTGGGGAAATGTTTACTGGGAAAGAGAGTAGAGAAATGGGTGATAACTGAAGAAGAATATGGAATTCAGGGACTTTTCTTTCTTTTTTATTTTAAAATAGAAGCTTTTAGAGTGTGTTTGTATGATGCTGGCAATGATCAGGAAAGAAGCACATGTTTATGAGATTTAGTTTTGTTTGCATGTCTCAGTGCTTGAAAGCTCGACTCATTATCTTTTATAGGCTTTTAGCAAACTAATTGTCCTTAAAATGTTTATTCATGTAGAGTTTTATGGTAAGAGTTGTTCCTTCAGCATTGCTTCAGAAATGTAACATTAGTCTAACTGAGCATGTAAATGTGAACTAAAATTCAAACTGTTATGTACAGATTTTTTTAAATTGTGAAATAATAAACATGCGAACACTTGGGCCATACTGAACAGAATTTAAACATCCCTTGATGAATAGGTATGATTTACTAAGGTACTCTAAAATGTCAGGCGTATCAACTTTAGAGTTGTTTAGATTCTGGGGAGAAGGGGAGGTTTTTGTTCAAGTACTTTAGAAAAACTAATTGTTGACAGTCTATCACAGATTATTACTTCTGAGTTTAAAAAAATTTTAATCAAGTTGACCCACAATGGATTCTAAAGTTCTAAAGTATCAAAACACCATGTTTCCCTGGACCAGCATTGCCATCAGGATGTATTGTGTGCTTAATTAGTATTTATTTGTTAAATGTGCAAATAAATGGGTGAATACATGAAGGAATGCCTGTTGATGAATTTCATTAAAAATGATTTTTAGTTTTTGAACGTAGGTTTCCAAACTTGCCTCTGTATAGTTTATCAGAAGAAATTGCAAGATTCTGAAATTATTATTTATAGTTAGAAATGGAATGACAGTGTGGATTAATTTGCTGTTATATCTCTTTAAAACACTTGAAAATGAAAATAAAGCTTACCTTCACAGCATCTCATGAAACACATGTTTTTGAGGTGGAATTCTTGGGTTTGAGTGCTGGGTCTGCTACTGGCCAACTCTATCGGCTGAGGAGAGTCATGGGGTCTTTCTGTGCCTATTTTCTTTCTTTATAAAATACCTAATACGTTACCAACCTCATAGTGTTACCAACCTCACACTGTTAAAAGGATTATATGAGTTTGACACATGGACAGTGCTTAGAATGATGCATAGTACCTGCATAGTAAGTCCAGAAAAAGCTAACTAATATCATCATTAAAAAAGGGATTTCCCTTATATAAGAATGTGAGTAGGCTGGGCGCGGTGGCTCACACCTGTAATCCCAGCAATTTGGGAGGCCGAGGCGGGTGGATCACGAGGTCAAGAGATTGAGACCATCCTGGTCAACATGGTGAAACCCCATCTCTACTAAAAATACAAAAAATTAGCTGGGCGCGGTGGCACATGCCTGTAATCCCAGCTACTCGGGAGGCTGGGGCAGGAGAATTGCCTGAACCTAGGAGGCGGAGGTTGCGGTGAGCCAAGATTGTGCTATTGCACTCCAGCCTGGGTAACAAGAGCAAAACTCCATCTCAAAAAAAAAAAAAAAGAATGTGAGTAATATTTTCCAAATAGGTTTTAGGGCCTGTAAACACTGTTTTTATTGAAAAGGACAACAATAAGAAGAACTTGATGTATATCTTTTTTATTACATAATGCAGGTAACATGTTTTTTTCTTTTGGTTTTGCTCTCAGAAAGCTGGACCTAAATTTAATTATTTTGGGTAGTAGTAGATTTCTTTATCCCTTAATGTCAATGTTTCTGTTTATAATTTAATGTTCATTGTAGAAAATTACTGTATTTTGCATTACCTGTAAAAAAAAATTACCTGTGCACTTGATGAATAGCAGAAGTAATACAAATGCAGATATTTTATATGATAAAACAATAGTATTAGATATTCTTTATATTTTACGTCTTTGCTATTTTTCTAATAGGAATTGTTTCTTTTTCAGGGCTGAAAGTAAAACATCTACTGAAAAGAACCAGGTATTGTAAAAAAAGTAAATGATCTAAAATATTATTTTAAAAAAAATTCTAAAAGGTAAGGTGGAAAAAAAGAATGTTTTGTTATAAAGCTGTTTGCTTAGAAAAAGTGATGAAAAAAACAGCCATTGATAACTGTATCTTCTAAGAACAGTCTGTTTCTTTAAGAAGTACCTGTGTTTTTGCTCATACAAAAAAAAAACACAATGGAGAAATACCACTTCTGTACATTTAGCATATGTGATAAATCTTTCTAGGACATTGTGAAACAGTATTATTTATCTTATAGGTCAAAAACCAAATACATTTTGAGGCTGACTTTGCTGACTCAATGCAACCATCTGAAACAGACTCACAATGCGAGTTGTCTGACTCTTCCTATAAGAATATTTTGTTGCAGATTGAACAACTTAGAATGAAGTGTAAAGGTAGGACCATTGCATAAATGCAAGGCCTTTTAATGTGTCCTGCAGTAATGTGTGTATACATTGCTGAGAACTGATGCATGATAGTGAAGCTCATCTCAGAAATATGCTCAGTGTTAAAATAAAAAGAGAACAAATGTATACTGTACACCAAAAAGCTATGATAACTCCACTGTACTTTTCTCGGTGTGAATGGCACTCCCAGTCTTTTTGTTGGCTCTGTTTCTCTCCTGTGCCTTCCCCCAATGTCAGGTTACCATTTTTGTCCACCTGGAATGCTACAGGAATCTTAGGAATCATAGAACTCTTTTCCCTAATACCCTACCTCCTAAAACCATGGTCTACTCTGCAATCATAACTATATGTTTTTAAAGATTCGGATCTGATCATGTTATTCCTTTGCTTATAACTCAGCTTCTTCTACTCATTGCTATAAGGTTAGAGATCTGAATCGTCTAGCTTTATCCTGCATCGTTTTTACCCTTCTCTTTCTCTGTGTCCCACCCAGTGTCTTAGATGATTGTTCCAGCAGTCGATAGTTTCAGTGAGGTATAACTGACACACTATAGACTGCACATATATAAAATGTACAATTGTATAGATATGAGAAACCATCACCATAATCAAGAGAGTTAACATGTTGATAATCCATCAAAGTCTTTTCCTGTCCCTTTGTATTTCTTTATTAAGAAACTGCTGAATTGTTTCCCAAGGTATTTGAATTGATTTTCCATTCCAACCAGAGGTATATCACATTTCTTGTTCTGTAGCATCTCAAGATCTTATTATTGCTGTTTTTTTAATTTTTAAATTTCAGCCATTATAATGGATATGTATTCATATCATTATGGTTTTAATGTGCATTACTCTAAGGACTAATAATGTTGAACATCCTGTTTGGGCTTATTTGCTACCTGTATATCTTCTTTGGTGAACTGTCTTTTCCAATTGGGGTAGCTTATGAACATTTAAAATTGAGATTTGAGTCAATCAGCTTTTATACATACACCAAAGGTTGTCAGACCTTTTCATTTTGAAACTAACTTGTGGCAAAATGGTCTCTGTCACAGCCAATCAACTCTGCCATTGTAGTGTGAGACCAGCTGTAGACAATGCATATGTTAAAAAGCACAGCTGCAACTGTTCTTCAAGATGGCCAAATAGGAACAGCTCTGGAGTGCAGTTCTCAGCAAGAATGCAGAGGCCACCACAGGTGATCCTCAGGCAAACAGGGTCTGGAGTGGACTTCCAGCAGTCCTACAGCAGAGGGGCCTGTTAGAAGGAAAACTAAAAAACAGAAAGAAATAACTTCATCATCAACAAAAAGATGTCCACTCAGAGACCCCCATCTAAAAGTCACCAACTACAAAGACCACAGGTAGATAAATCCACAAAGATGGGAAGAAACAAGCACAAAAAAAGATGAAAATATCCAAAATCAGAACCCCTCTCCTCCTCCAACGGATCACAACTGCTCACCAGCAAGGGAACAAAGCTGGATGGAGAATGAGTCTGATGAATTGACAGAAACAGGCTTCAGAAAGTAGGTAATAATAAACTTATTTGAGCTAAAAGAACATGTTTTAACCCAATGCAAAGAAACTAAGAATCTTGAAAAAATGTTAGACGAAACGCTAACGAGAATAAACAGCTTAGAGAACATAAATGACTTGATGGAGCTGAAAAACACCACACGAGAACTTCGTGAGGCATATACAAGTTTCAATAGCCCAATCGACCAAGCAGAAGAAAGGATATCAGAGATTGAAGATCAACTCAATGAAATAAAATGAGAAGGCAAGATTAGAGAAAAAAGAGTAAAAAGAAATGAACAAAGCCTCCAAGAAATATGGGATTATGTGAAAAGACCTAATCTACGTTGGATAGGTGTACCTGAATGTGATGGAGTGAGTGAATCCAAGCTGGAAAACACTCTTCAGGATATTATCCAGGAGAACTTCCCCAACTTAGCAAGGCAGGCCAACATTCAAGTCCAGGAAATCAGAGAACACCACAAAGATATTCCTCAAGAAGAGCAACCCCAAGGCACATAATCGTCAGATTCACCAGGGTTGAAATGAAGGAAAAAATGCTATGGGCAGGCAGAGAGAAAGGTCAGGTTACCCACAAAGGGAAGCCCATCAGACTCAGCAGATCTCTCGGCAGAAACCCTACAAGCCAGAAAAGAGTAGGGGCCAATAGTCAACATCCTTAAAGAAAAGAACTTTCAACCTAGAATTTCAGATCCAGCCAAACTAAGCTTCATAAGCGATAGAGAAATAAAATCCTTTATGAACGAGCAATTGCTCAGAGATTTCATCATCACCAGGCCTGCCTTACAAGAGCTCTGAAAGAAGCACTAAACATAGAAAGGAACAACCAGTACCAGCTACTCCAAAAACGTACCAAATGGCAAAGAGCATTGAAGCAATGAAGAAACTGCATCAACTAATGGGCAAAACAGCCAGCTAGGATCAAAATGGTAGTATCAAATTCACACATAACAATATTAACCTTAAATGTAAATGGGCTAAAGGCCCCAATCAAAATACAAAGACTGGCAAATTGAATAAAAAGTCAAAAACCATTGGTGTGCTGTATCCAGGAAACCCATCTCATGTGCAAGGATACACATAGGCTTAAAATAAAGGGATGGAGGAAGATTTACCAAGCAAATGGAGAGAAAAAAAAAGCAGGAGTTGCAATCCTAGTCTCTGATAAAATAGACTTTAAACCAACAAAGATCAAAAGAGACAAAGAAGGGCATTACATAATGGTAAAAAGGATCAATGCCACAAGAAGAGCTAATGAGCCTAAATATACACGCACCCAATACAGGAGCAGCTAGATACATAAAGCATGTTATTAATGGCCTACAAAGAGACTTAGACTCCATACACAATAATAATGGTAGACTTTAACACTCCAGTGTCAATATTAGACAGATCAACGAGACAGAAAATTAATAAGGATATCCAGGACTTGAACTCAGATCTGGACCAAGCAAATCTAACAGACATTTACAGAACTCTCTACCCCAAATCTGTAGAATATACATTCTTCTCAGCACCACATCACACCTCTAAAACTGACCACATAATTGGAAGTAAGTCACTCCTCAGCAAATGGAAAAGAAGGGAAATCATAACAGTCTTTCAGACCACAGTGCAATCAAATTAGAACTCAGGATTAAGAAACTAACTCAGAACTGCACAACTTCATGGAAACCAAACAATTGGCTCTTGAATGTGGACTGGATAAACAATGAAATGAAGGCAGAAATAAAGATCTTCAAAACCAACAAGAATGAAGACACAACATACCAGAATCTCTGGGACACATTTAAAGCAGTATCTAGAGGAAAATTTATAGCAATAAATGCCCACATGAGAATCAAGGAAAGATCTAAAATCGACACCCTGTCATCAAAATTGAAAGAGCTAGAGGAGCAAGATCAAAAAACTCAAAAGCTAGCAGAAGACAAGAAATAACTAAGATTAGAGTATAACTGAAAGAGATAGAGACACAAAAAAAACCTTCAAAGATTAATAAATCCAGGAGCTAGTTTTTTGAAAAGATTGACAAAATAGATGGACCACTAGCCAGATTAATAAAAAAAAGAGAGAGAAGAATCAAATAGATGCAACAAAAAACAATAAAGGGGGATATTACCACCAATTCCACAGAAATACAAACTACCATCAGAGATTACTGCAAACAACTCTGTGCACATAAACCAGTAAACCTAGAAGAAATGGATAAATTCATGGACACTTGCACCCTCCAGGCCTAAACCAGGAAGAAGTCAAAACCCTGAATAGACCAATAACAAGGTCTAAAGTTGAGGTAGCAATTAATAGCCTACCAACAAAAAAAAAAGCCCAGGTCCAGATGGGTTCACAGCTGAATTCTACTAGACATACAAAGAGGAGCTAGTACCACTTCTTCTGAAATTATTGCAAAAAATCCAAAAAGAAGGAATCCTTCCCAAATCATCTTATGAGACCAACATCATCCTGACACCAAAACCTGGCAGAGACTTAGCACAAAAAGAAAACTTCAGGCCAATATCCATGATGAACATAGAAGCAAAAATCTTCAATAAAATACTGGTAAACTGATTGTAACAGCACATCAAAAAGCTTATCCACCATGATCAAGTAGGCTTCATCCCGGGGATGCAAGTCTGGTTCAACATACTCAAATCTATAAACATAATTCACCACATAAACAGAACCAAAGACAGAAACCACATGATCATCTCAATAGGTGCAGAGAAGGCCTTCAACAAAATTCAACAGTCCTTAATGTTAAAACTCTGAATAAACTAGGTATTGGCGGAACATATCTCAAAATAATAAAAGCTATTTATGCCAAACCCACAGCCAATATCATACTGAATGGGCAAAACTGGAAGCATTCTTTTTTAAATCTGGCACTAGACAAGGATGCCCTCTCTCACCACTCCTATTCAGTAGAGTATTGGAAGTTCTAGCCAGAGCAATCAGGAAAGAAAAAGAAGTAAATGATATTCAAATAGGAAAGGAGAAAGTCATATTGTCTCCATTTGCAGACGACGTGATTGTATGTTTAGAAGACCCCATTGTCTCAGCCCAAAATCTCCTTACTGATAAGATTCTTCAGCAAAGTCTCAGTTTACAAAATCAGTGTGCAGAAATCACAAGCATTCCTATACACCAATAACAAACAGAGAGCCAAATCAAGAATGAACTGTCATTCACAATTGCTACAAAGAGAATCAAATACCTAGGAATACAACTAACAAAGGATGTAAAGGACCTCTTCAAGGAGAACTATGAACCACTGCTCAAGGAAATAGGAGAGGACACAAACAGATGGAAAAACATTCCATGCTTATGGTTAGGAAGGATCAATATTGTGAAAATGTCCATACTGCCCAAAGTAATTCACAAATTCAATGCTATCCCCATCAAGCTACCTATGATAGCCTCTTCACAGAACTGGAAAAAAAACACCTTAAACTTCATATGGAACCAAAAGAGACCCTGCATAGCCAAGTCAGTTCTAAGCAAAAAGAGCAAAGCTGGAGGCATCATGCTATCTGACTTCAAACTATACTACAAGGCTACAGTAATCAAAGCATGGTACTGGTACCGAAGCAGAGATATAGACCAATGGAACAGAACAGAGGCCTTGGAGGCAATACCACACATCTACAACCATCTGATCTTTGACAAACCTAACAAAAGCAATGGGGAAAGGATTCCCTGTTTAATAAATGGTGTTGGGAAAACTGGCTAGCCATGTGCAGAAAGCAGAAATGGGATCCTTTCCTGATACTTTACACTAAAATTAACTCCAGGTGGATTAAAAATTTAAACATAAGACCTAACACCATAAAAACCCTAGAAGAAAATCTAGGCAAAACCATTTAGGACATAGGCATATGCAAGGACTTCATGTCTAAAATACCAAAAGCCAAAATAGACAAATGAGACCTAATCAAACTCCAGAGCTTCTACACAGTGAAAGAAACAATCATTTGAGTGAACCAGCCACCAACAGAATGGGAAGAATTTTTTCAATCTACCCATCTAACAAAGGGCCAATATCCAGAATCTACAAAGAACTAAAACAGATTTACAAGAAAAAAACAAACCCATTTAAAAGTGGGCAAAGGATATGAACACACCTTTTTCTAAAGAAGACATATATGAGGCCAATAAACCTATGAAAAAATGCTTATTGTCCCTGGTCATTAGAGAAATGCAAATCAAAACCACGTTGAGATACCATCACATGCCACTTAGAATGACGATCATTAAAAAATCTGGAGACAACAGATGCTGGAGAGGATGAGGAGAAATAGGAACACTTTTACACTGTTGGTGGGAGTGTAAATTAGTTCAACCATTGGGGAAGACAGTGTGGCGCTTCTTCAAGGACCTAGAAACAAAAATTCCATTTGACCCAGCAATCCCATTATTGGGTATATATCCAAAGGATTCTAAATCATTCTGTTATAAAGACACATGCACATGTATGTTCATTGCAGCACTGTTTACAATAGCAAAGACGTGGAACCAACCCAAATGCCCATCAATGATAGACGGGACAAGGAAAATGTGGCACATATACACCATGGAATACTATACAGCCATAAAAATGATGAGTTTGTGTCCTTTGTAGGGACGTTTATGAATCTGGAAGGCATCATTCTCAGCAAACTGATGCAAGAACAGAAAATCAAATGCCACATGTTCTCATAGGCAGATGTTGAACAATGAGAGCACATGGACACAGGGAGGGGAGCATCACATTCTGGGGTCTGTTGGGGGCAAATAGGGGAGGGACAGTGCAGGTAGAGAGGTTGGGGAGGGATAACCTGGGGAGAAATGCCAGATATAGGTGATGGGGGATGGAGACAGCAGACCACATTGCCATATGTGTACCTGTGCAACAATCCTGCATGTTCTGGACATGTACCCCAGAACCTAAAGTGCAATAAAATATATTTTTAAAAACACAGCTGCATTCCAGTAAAACTTTATTTGTAAAAATAATAAGCTTCCCCACAGGTTGGATTTTACCTGTCCCTATTATGTAATCATGATTGTGAATAAGGACAGTTTTACTTCTTCCTTTCAACCCAGATAGCTTTTATTTCCTTTTCTTGCCTAACTGTGCTGGCTTCAGTACACTGCTGCTCAAACAGTGAAAAGAGACATTCCTGTGTTCCTGATCTTACAGGGAAAGCGTTCAGTTTTTCATCATGATGCATGTTAGTTGTAGATTTATCAGAGATGCTCTTTATCATGCTGATGGCCTTCCCTTGTATTCTTTAGTTACTAAGAGGAAATTTTTTTTAAAATCAGGAATGAATGTTGTATTTTACCAAATGCCTATGTCTACTGAGATGGTCAGATGGTTCTTCTCTTTTAGTTTGTTAATGTGGTGAATAACTGACAGCAAACCAACCTTGTGTTTTGGGATCAACCTCACTTGTTTATGATGTATTATCCTTCTAGTGTATTAGATTTGAAAAAATTTTATTTAGAAATTTTTAGAAGACCATCTTTTAGAGTAGTTTTAGCTTCACAGCAAAACTGAAAGTAAGGCACAAAGATTATCCCTGTACTACCTGCCCCACACACGTTCATAGCCTCCACAATTATCAGTCTCCCTCACCAGAGTGGTACAGTTGATCTCATTGATGATCCTGAATTGACATATCATAATCACCCAAAGTCCATAGTTTATATTAGAGTTCAGTCTTGGTGTCTTAACTGCTGTGAATTTAGACAAAGGTATAAGGACATGTATTTATCATTGTAGTATTATTCAAAGTAGTTTCAGAGTTTCAAAACTCCTTTGTGCTTCATCTGTTCAACTTTTCCCACCTTCCCCAACTCCTGGCTACCACTGATTTTTTTTTACTGTCTATAGTTTTGCCTTCTCTAAAATGTCCTATAGTTGGTATTATACAATGTGCAGCCTTTAGACTGCATATTTCACTTGGTAATATGCCTTTGTGGTTCCTTCATGTCTTCCCATGACATGAGAGCTCATTATTGCATGACTGTACCAGAGGTGGTTCTGTCACCTAAAGGAGGGTATCTTGGTTTCTTCAGAAATTGGTTAAATTTTTATGTCCACATTCATGAGGAAGTTTTTCTTTTTTGTAATATCATTGTCAGATTTTGGTTCAGGGTGACAGGATGAGTTGTATTTTTTTTTTTTTTTGAGGGCTAGGAGAGAAGCCATGTAAAATTGTTGTATTACTTATTAAATATTTGGTAGAATTCACCAGAACATAGCTATCTGGGCCTGGAGTTATCTTTCTAGGAAGGCTTTACTTATGCTTTATTTTCTTTTTTACATATAGAACAGTCCAGGTTATTCCTTCTTGATTGAACTGTCATAGTTTTTACTTTTCAAGGAAAGTGTCCGTTTCATCAGAGTTGTCATATTTAGTCACATAAAGCTGACCTTATTATACTGCTAATCGTTGAGTGTCTGTCGAATCTATACAATGCCGTATGACTATGTTTCTGAAGTTAGTCATTTGCATCTTCTTTTCTATGACCACCTGGCTAGAGAGTTTCATCACTTTTTTTGACCTCCTCAAAGTGTTTGGTTGTAATTGATGTTTTTCCTATTGTGTTTGTTTTATTGGTTTCATCTTTGATGTTATGGTCTGTTCGGCTGCTGTAACAAAATACTATAGGCTGGGTGGCTTATAAACAACAGAATAGATTTCTCACAGAAGTCCAACACCCAGGTGATGCAGATTTGGTGTCTGGTGAGGGACCAATTCTGGGATCATAGATCCCTTTTTGCCCCCTGTGTCCTCACATGGCAGGATGGGTAAATGAGCTCTCTTTGGTCTATTATATAAGAGCACTAATCGCTTTGGTGGGGGCTTGGTTCCCATGTGCTAATCACCTCCACAAAGCCCCAACATCCTGATAACATCACCTCTGTGATTAAGTTTCAGCATAAACAACAAACTTAAGTTCTGGGAAGATGCAAATGTCAACCATGGCATATGTTTATCTTTTATTCTTTTGCTGGTAGGGTTTTTATTAGATGGTTATTGCTGTACTATAGGGCCAGATGAGCACTGTTTAAGCAGTGTCAGAGGCCTGTGTTCAGCCCAAGAATGTGGATCTTCTCTCTCTGTTGATCACAGTGGATAGGTTTCTTCAGAAAAGCCCCAGAGGCAGGGACCCATGAGCCCCAAGGTTAGAAGTGAAACTGGAAGGCCTCAGTCACATGCTACTTCCACGCTTCCAGGCTGGGCAGCAAGGAGGAGATGCCCATGATGTGCCAGGTCTCCCCATCTGACACCAGTAAAGTCTGGTAGGAAAGCAGCCGCACGCCTGCCTCTGCCAGGAGGCCAATCATGGTAGGCAGCATTGCAGGGTCGGAAGCCTGAGTCCAGAATAAGAGCAGGGGCAGGCCCCTGCAGAGAGGCACTTCTGGCCTGAAGACAGCTCCATTGAGCCCTTGCAGCACAGGTGTGGTGCCCTGGACAAAACCCGCAGCCTGGTAAGGGGTGCCTGCCAGGGCCACGGCCAGGAGACATTCCCCGAAGCCCTGCTCCCCTGGTGCTGCTGGGCTGTGGGAGGTGGTGACACTGAGGCCAGCCTCTTTCACCAGCAGCTTGGCATTCACCAAGTTCACATCCGCCTGCTTGGAAGCCTCCTTCAAGAAGCCGATGATGACTGCAGGGCTTAGGCAGTTCCCAGCATTCTTCAGGGATGTTCCTGGTGTAATCACCTGGATGATCCCTTTGGGAGACCCAGCCCAGGCTTGCATCAGTGTCCCCAGAGCTTCTGCCAGACCGATCCAAGGCTTGGTGTGTGGAGAGAAGGCGCTGGTAAGGGCCTGGGCATTTACAACCCCTGTGAGAGATTTCCCCTTCACCATGTCCACGAACGGAACAGCAATTTCCTCCCCACGGCAGCTCTGTGCCTCCTTGGTGCTGGCGCCCAGGTGGGGACAGCTGATGACATTCTCATGGTCCACCAAGTTTCGATCCTGTGGTGGCTCTTCCGTAAACATGTCCAGCGCAGCCCCAGCATACTGGCCAGACTGCAGGGCCCAGAGAAGGGCGCCATCGTCCACGATCCCTCCGCGGGCACAGTTCACCACACGTACCCCCTTCTTGTACTGGACAAAGGTGCTATTGTTCAATAAGCCTTTGGTGGAGGGCAGGAGAGGAGTGTGCACAGTGATGAAATCACAGAGAGGCCAGATCTCCTCCAGGGGCAGTTACTGAACACCAAAGGAGGCCAAGACCTCTGAGGAAATGATGGGGTCATACCCTATCATCTTCATCCCAAAGGACTGCATCCGGGTAGCCACCTTCCTCCCAATCCCTCCCAGGCCCAAAATTCCCAGGATCTTTCCATTCAGCTCTGTTCCCATGAACTGCAGCTCGGCTATCAGCTCCTCTTTGCTAAGGTTCTGCTTCTCCACCACCTGCAGCCCTCCATCTTGCAAGATCCTACGGTAGCAAGGGTCCAGGCTGTCACTGATGAGCACTTTCCACAGATTTGCAAAGGCCATTGCTGGAGGTGGCCTCAGAATCGGTGCTGCAAGTGGAGGTGCTTAAGCCGAGAAGCTGCGGTTGGGCCTGGCACGCCCGAGTCCGCCTATGTTTATTATGTCGTTTCCTCTGCTTGCTTTGGGTTTAATTTGTTCTTTTTTTAGTTGCTGCTGCTGCTGCTGCTGCTGCTGCTTCCTCTTCTTCTTATTCTTCTTCTTCTTCTTCTTCTTCCTCCTCCTCCTCCTCCTCCTTCCTCCTCTTTCCCCTCCTCTTCCTCCTTCTCCTCCTTCTTTGCTTAAGATAGAAGTCAAGACCATTGACTTGAAAGTCTTCTAATATAGACATTAAGTGCTAAAAAAATTTTAAGTACTGTCCTAGCTGTGTTCCACAGATGATGATACTTAGTATTTGCATTTTCATTCCGTTCACAATACTCTTAATTTCTCTTTGCAGGTGTCTTTGACCTAGGGTTGTTTAGATGTGTGTTACTTTGTTTTAAAATATTTGAATATTTTGATGAGATATTTTGTTATTGATTTCTAATTTGATTGCTTTGTGGTCAGAGAACATACTTTGTATGAGTTAAATTTTTCTGACTTAGTTCTTTTGCTAAGCTTGATTGCAGAACCTAGAATGTGGGGTGTTTTGGAACGTGCTCCCCGGGTACTAGAGAAGCATGGTGTTGTTCAAGTCTACCCGCTTCTTGCTGATTTGCTGCTCCCTTGTTTTAATCACTTACTGAGTAATATTCAAATGTCAGACTGTACTTGAGAATTTGTCTATTTGTTCTATCAATTTTTGCCGCATATATTTTGAAGCTGTTATTAGGTACACAGTCACTTAAGATTATATGTTCTTGATTAACTGAACTTTTGAAAGTCATGAGGAAATGACTGTTTATAGCTGGTAAATATTTTTGCTGTGAAATTTACTTTGGTGTTAACATAGCCATTTCTTCTCAGGCTTCTTTTGTCAACTCTTAACCTGGTATATCTTTTAACGTCTTTCTGAACAATTTGTCTTTTTCAATTTAAAGTGTTTTTCTTTTCTTTCTTTCTTTCTTTTTTTCTTTTTTTTTTTTTGAAACAGAGTCTCACTCTGTTGTCCAGGCTGGAGTACAGTGGTGCAACCTCGGCTTACTGCAACCTCTGCCTCCTGGGTTCAAGCGATTCTCCTGCCTCAGCCTCCCGAGTAGCTGGGGGTTACAGTTGCATGCCACCACGCCCAGCTAATTTTTTGTATTTTTAGTAGAGATGGGTTTTGCCATGTTGGCCAGGCTGGTCTTGAACTCCTGACCTGTGATCCTCCTGTCTCAGCCTCTCAATGTACTAGGATTAGAGGCGTGAACCACTGCACCCGGCCTCAAGTTTTTTTTTATATAGGAAGCATGTAGTAGGTTCTTGCATTTTTATCCAATCTGATAATCTGCCTTTTAAATGAGATTTTTGGCCAGTTTCATTTATAATGTGCTTATTGATACAGTTAGGTTTATCTGTCATCATGCTTTTTGATTTCCATCAGTCCCCGCAGTTCTTTGTTCTCTTCTTTTTCTGCTTTCTTCTCAATTAGTCTAGTAATTTTTGTGATTTATTTTTAATCTCCCTTTTATGGCTTATTAGCGATAACTATTTTTTTATCTCAGTGGTTGCACTACAGTTTATAGTATATGATTTTAACTGATCACAGTCCATCTTCAAAAATTATGCCATGTCACATATGGCATAAGAAAATTACAAATGAAAAACCAAACACCATATGTTCTTACTCATAAGCGGGAACTATGCTATGAGGATGCAAGAACATAACAATGATACAATGGAGGTTGGGGACTTGGGGGCAAAGTTTGTGGCGGGGTGAGGGATAAAAGACTATGGATTGGATATTGTGTATGCTGCTTGTGTTATGCTTGAGTGCACCAAAATCTCAGAAACCACCACTAAAAAATTGATTCATGTAATCAAAGACCACCTGTTCCCCAAAAACCAATTGACATTTTTTTAAAAAGGAAAATTAGAATAATATACTTTTATTTCCTCTCTCCCAGCCAGAAGACTCTTCTGGATTTGTAGGGTTATAGTTTTCTTTCCATTTAAAAAGTTTTGGCCATTCTCTTTTTATTTTCCTGTCTCTCTTTTTTCCTCTTTTGGGACTTATTCCTGTTTGAAGTTTTCACGTAGTTCACTGATGTCTCAAATTTATGAAACTTCTCTTTGGTGATGTCTAATCTGTGTTCACTTCCATCCATTGTAGTTTTCATTCCTGACATTGTAATTTGAATCTCTAGAAGAGCATTTTGCTTTAAAAAAATATGTATCTTCCATGCCTCTGCCAATCTGCTTGAGCTTAATTTTGATATAAGTTGAGTTCCATATGAACAGCTTGATCTTTCCGGTCTTCCCTTTATGATTGGGTTGAATCTCCCACTCCTGAGGCAAGATCTTTGTGATGGCTCTATTCATTCCCATGTGAAGTCAGAGTTTTCCCAGCATCACTCATGGGAATGGACACTCTTTTTGGCACCTTATGAGCAGCAGGCGTGTTTCTTTCCAGTTTTTTTTAGATGTTTCTTCCCCTTGGTCTGGGGCAGTTTTCTGGCACACATGCACTGTTCAGTACTCTGCTAGATACCCAGGAGGTATTTTTGCAGATCTTCAGTGTTCTTTCCCTGTACTCTGTCTCCTTTCCCGTGTTCTGTTTTGTAACCTCTGCCTGCCTAGGCTTCACCAGACTCTCAGCTTCATTGTCTCATCTCAGGGAATCTGGTAGACTCCATGTCACTTTTTTCTCTGTGTGTGATAGCCTGGAAACTCTGTGAAGGCAGGAAGCTGGAGCATCATTATGAATTCCATTTGTTTCCTGTCTTACGGGATCATGGTCTTCATTACCTGAAGTCCAATGCCTGGTAAATCATTGTATAATATATTTTTTCTGTTTTCCTTTTGGTTATTTCAGGCAAGAAGGTAAATCAGTACTTGCTTTCCATCGTGGCCAGAAGCAGATGGCAGCAGAGCGTCGGCACCTGCTGTCAACTGCTAGAATGCTTTTCTACCCCTTTGCTTAAGTGCTTCCTTCTCACCCTTGATTTCTTGGTGTAGTCATCTCTTCCTCAGGGAAATCTTTCGTGGGCCCAGTATAGATCAAATTCTCCTATGTGATCATGGAACTCTGATTTCTTACACCATCTATGTGAATTTATAATTGTCACTTTTGTTGTCTTCATTCCCCACTACACTTAAGACTAAATGAGAGTAGAGGTCTCATTTGTTTTACCTGCAGAGCTTAGTGGAATATCTGCCACACTGTAGGCACTCAGTGCCTGTTTGTTCTGTGTATGAAGGAGACAGTGTTTAAAAATGCACAGTCCTTTTTACCTAAAAAGTACTCACATATTTTATTTCCACCTTGTTTTCTCCCTGACACAGAGTCTGTTAGCCTATCAAGAATTGAGAATGTATTTCATTTATATGAAGACTTCCTGGAACTTAAGAATAATGAGGATGAACGACTTACAGCAGAAATTAAACAAATGGGAAATATGGTTAGTGTACTACAAAAGGAAATCTCTGAAACAAAAGAGACAAAATTACAGTTAGAGCATCAGAAGATCGAATGGGAACGAGAGCTGTGCAGGTTGAGGTATGACACTCAAGTTTATGTTTGTTTTGTTTATTATTATACTTAAATTCTGGGGTACACGTGCAGGACGTGCAGGTTTGTTACATAGGTATACGTGTGCCATGTTGGTTTGCTGCATCCATCCCCCCATCATCTACATTGGATATTTCTCCTAATGTTATCCCTCCCCTAGCCCCCCAACCTCCTGATATCCCTACTGTAGACCCCAAACCCCCAAATAGGCCTCAATGTATGATGTTCCCCTCCCTGTGTCCATGTTTTCCGATTGTTCAACACCCACTTAATGAGTGAGAACATGAGGTGTTTGGCTTTCTGTTCTTGTGTCAGTTTGCTGAGAATGATGGTTTCCAGCTTCATCTATGTCCCTGCAAAGGACTTGAACTCATTATTTATGGCTGCATAGTATTCCATGGTATATATGTGCCACATTCTAGTTTTAAAAAAAATATTTATACTAAAGATAATATATTAGAATTTTTATAATTTCTGACTTGCCTTCTGGGGATTAATGGAAGAAACCTTCTTGGTCTTGTGGAACATGAAATTCTTGGAAATAATAAATTATTTTAACTGTGAACTCCTCTGCTAATAAATAAATGCATAGTCTTTGCAATCTTAATGGCCATGTAGAAGTCCAGCATATGAAATCTTGTTATTCATTTAACGAATTGCAATTTGAGTTTTGAAATTATCTTGTATTTATAATTAATGATGTAAGGAGCATCTTTTCTCATTATTATTATTTATAGACACAGGGTCTCACTCTGTGCCTGAGGCTGGAGTTCAGTGGTGTGATCATACCTCCCTGCAGCCTCGAAATTCATCCTCCTGCCTCAGCGTCCTAAGTAGTTGGGACTACAGGTGCCTGTTCCCATGCCTGGCTAACTTTTTAAGTTTTTTGTAGAGACAGGATCTCACTACATTGCTCAAGATGATCTCCAACTCCCAACCTCAAGCGTTCCTTCTGCCTTGGCCTCCCAAGTCATTAATATAACAGGCATGAGCCGTCATGCCCAGCCCATAACATTTTTTATATAAATCTCGCATTTCTAAACTGTTTGCTTTGAATAAATTATCCAATATAGAATTATTAGGTTGAAATACAGGAACTTTTTTAAAAAGACCTTTGATCAATATTCATTTTTCTCAAGAATGTTTGTGTTAATTTACAGTCCAACCAATAGAGCATGAATTGACCACTTTTCTAAAACCAAAGTAATTTTTTTTAAATGTCTACACTTTTACAGTTTTTCAGAACTTTGGTGTATTTCATCGCTTTAAGGGATGCAAGTGGTTTTTGGTTACATGGATGAATAGCTTAACTCCCTATTATGAATGAGAACGTATTTTTATTTGGCTTTCCATTCCTGAGTTACTTCACTTAGAATAATGGCCTCCAGTCCCTTCCAAGTTGCTGCAAAAGGCATTACTTCATTCTTCTTATGGCTGAGGAGTACTCCACGGTGTACATATACCACGTATCATTTATTCCATTCACTGGTTGACGGACACTGAGGTCGATTTCATATCTTTGCAATTGCAAAATGTGCTGCAGTAAACAAACATTTGCCGATGTCTTTTTGATGTAATGATATCTTTTCCTTTGGGTAGATACTCAATAGGGGATTGTTGGAGTGCATGGTAGCTCTATTTTAGCTCTTTGAGAAATCTTCCTACTGTTTTTCATAGAAGTTGTACTAATTTTCATTCCCATCAGCAATGTATGAGCAGGCATTCCCTTTTCACCACATCTGCACCAACATCTTTCTATTGTTTTCAATAATGAGGATGCTGGCTGGGAATACGGGGATATCTCCTTGTTATTTTAGTTTGCATTTCCCTGAATATTAGTGATGTTGGGAATTTTTAACTGTGTTTGTTGGCCATTTGTGCATCTTCTTTTGAGAAATGTCTGTTCTAGTTTTTTTTTTTTTAATTTTTTATTGGATTATAGGTTTTGGGGTACATGAGCAGAGCATGCAAGACAGTTGCGTAGGTACACACATGGCAGTGTGCTTTGCTTTTCTTCTCCCCTTCACCCACATTTGGCATTTCTCCCCAGGCTATCCCTCCCCACCTCCCCCTCCCACTGGCCCTCCCCTGTTCATGTCATTTGTGCACTTTTTGATGGGATTATTTATATTTTTCTTGCTGCTTTGTTTGTCCCTTGTCAGATGCATAGTTTGCAAATACTTTCTCCTATTCTGTAGGTTGTCTGTTTACTCTTATGATTATTTCTTTTGCTGTGCAGAAGACTTTTCATTTAATTAGGTCCCATGTATTTATTTTTGTTTTTGTTGCTTTTTGTTCTGGGGTCTTTGTCATAAATAATTTGCCTAGGCCAGTGTCCAGAAGAGTTTTCTCCTACACTTTCTTCCAGATTTTTTTGTGGTTTCAGGTTATAGATTTAAGTTTTTAATTCATCTCTTTTTTAATTAAAAATAAAAAATATTTTTTGGTAGAGACAAGATCTCACTATGTTGTCCATGCTGGTCTTGAACTCCTGGGCTCAAGCCATTCTCCAGCCTTGGCCTCCCAAAGTGCTGGGATTACAGACAGAAGCCACCATGTTAGGGCCTAATCCATCTTGAGTTAATATTTATATATGGTGAGAGATAGGGATCCAGTTTCATTCTTCTATATGTAGCTATTCAATTTTCCCAACACCATTTATTGAATAGGGTGTTCTTTGCCCGGTTTATGTCTTTGTACACTTTGTGAAAGGTCAGTTGGTTATACATATTTGGCTTTATTTCTACGTTCTGTATTCTGTTCCACTGGTCTGTGTATCTACTTTTATACCAGTACCATGCTGTTTTGGTTACTTTAGGCTTCTCGTGTGGTTTGAAATCTGGTATTGTGATGCCTCTGGCTTCATTCTTTTTGCTTGGGATTGCTTCAGCTAGTCGGGTTCTTTTTTTATTCCTTGTAAATTTTAGAAGTACTTTCTCTAATTTTATAAAGAATGACAGTAGTATTTTGATAGGAATTGCATTGAATCTGGAAATTGCTTTGGTTAATATGGTCATTTTCAATATATTAATTCTTCTATGAACAAAGGGCATATTTCCATTTGTTTGTGTCATCTGTGATTTCCTTTTTTCCTATGAAAGATGTCTTCAGCAGTGCTTTGTAGTTCTCCTTTTAGAGATCTTTTATCTTGGTTACCAAGGAGGTGAAAGATCCTAAAAGGTTAATTTTTTGTTGTTGTTGCCATCACTATCATAAAAGGGACTAGGTTCTTGATTTGATTCTCACCTTGGCCATTCTTGATGTATACTAGTGCTACTGATTTGTGTACATTGATTTTGTAACCTGAGACTTTTACTGATTTCATTGATCAAATCCAGGAGCATTTAGGGTGTTCTAAGCTAAAAGATTATCTCTTGGGCAAACAGATAGTTTGACTTTCTCTTTTCCAATTTGGATGTACTTTCTTTCTTTCTCTTGACTGATTGCTCTGGCTAGGACTTCCCATTTTTATTCTAAATATGCATGAAATAAAAAGTAAAATGGAAAGTAATTGATGATTAGTTTATTCCACATCTTTGTATGCAGATAAAATTAATTCCAAATTAGACGTTGGAACACACATTATCCTTTACTTTTAAATGAAATATTAGATCCTCTCTTGTTCCAAAAGGAATTAAAACATTGTTTATAAAATGCATAAGAATCAAGGAGATAAGTTGAAAGTGTTACCAAAAAGAGAGACATAAAAAGTATGGGGGTAACAGTTATTAAACAGCTTAGCCTAGTCTTGGATTATAGGAGTCTGCAGACACACGTTGTGTGAATGACATCTGAAGGTGTTATCTTACACTGTAAGTCATTTTTCAGGCTACACATACAATATTTCATAAAGAGGAAAATGTATTTCTAGTGAATTTCTAAACTTGTTTGTAAATAGTAACTTATTTTAAGTTAGCTAACTCTAAATGATCTAATTAACTAATTTTCAATTTGCAAAACATGAAAAAGAAGTAATTTTCAACTTGTAACTTTGCTGAGAAAATTCAAATATGCTCTTCACAGGTTTACTAGTAACAGAAACTTACCAGTTAACAGAATGTTTCTTTCCTCGCTACTTCGCTAACATATATGGCCCTCGGAAGAGAATGGAGTGAGAAATTAAAAACATGAGAACTAGAAAGGAAACAAGAACATAGGAGTTTTTATGAGGATTATAAACCCACATGGAAGAGCCAGATGACAAAATAAACATGTTTATTTTCTAACAAAACACATTTTAATATCCATATTTAACTGCAGACTTGCCTTAAAACAAGAAAAAGAGAAGAAAGAAAATGCCGAAATGTTGTGTAATAAAGTTAATGAACAGTTAAGAATAAAAGAAGAGGAATGTAGGGGAAAGGCTGAAATGATTCAAGAACTTCAATGGACTCTGAGAAAACTCATTAAGGAATTGAGGATGGTAAGAAACAACTTGGATCTGGTAAATTAATCTTTGGTGAAAACTTCGTATTTCTAACTTAATGTTTCATCAGTATTGCTTATACTTTTTTTGGCTTCGTGTATATCATTTAGGTTTAAAACAAACCAAAACTGTTATCTCCTCTTAAAAATGAACTATGACATTTATAGCTCAAATTATTTATTGTAAACCTTGGCATCTAAATAGATGCTCAGTTTATGTTTTCAGAATGGAAGAAGAGTTTAATCACTAAATGAGTTTACACATTTTTATGTTAAAATACAGGCTAAATAGCTTTGAAACTATAATGACACTAGTTAAATGTTTTGAAAGAAATTTTATTTTACAATGCTGTATCTTCCCGTATTTAAGAACTGTTTTTCCTCTTTGACAAATGTAATTGTTATGTATGCAATTAAGATTTGAGTGATTCTTGAGGGATAAAAGTTCTTGTGTTTTAACAGGCTACTTTCTTTTAACCATTTTATAAGAGGGGCTCTGTTTTTTTTTTTTTTCTCACTTTTTTTTTAGGCAGAGTCTCACTCTGTTATCCAGGCTGCAGTGCAGTGGTGCAGTCTCGGCTCACTGCAACCTCTGCCTCCTAGGTTCAAGTGATTCTCCTGCCTCAGCCTCCGAAGTAGCTGGGACTACAGGCGTGCACCACCATGCCTAATTTTTGTATTTTTAGTAGAGATGGGGTTTCACTATGTTGGCCAGGATGGTCTCCATCTCCTGACTTCATGATCCTCAGACCTTGGCCTCCCAAAGTGCTGGGATTACAGGCATGAGCCACCATGCTCAGTCAAGTGAGGCTCTGCTCTTAATTAACCCTTTAGTCTTTTTTTTCAGTGCTATTAGACAAACACCTCTATGTTATCTCTATGTCAAGCAGCAGCAAACAGATGCCCAGCAGCAACTTTTTGAAGAACAGAATGCCAGAATAGTACAAGATCAGATTCTGACCAGTAAACAAAAGGAGCTAGAAACGGCTCAAAAGAAAATGGATTCTGAGGTATTTTCTTTGGCCATTTTCAGATATGCTTTTGTAGGTGAATATAATTTTAAAAACAACTCTATTCAACTTGGAATTCTAATGGATTTTTGAATCTCTCTCTCTCTCTCTCTCTCACACACACACACACACACACAGACATATTTGGGGGTGGTGACAGTGGTTCTGGAATTTTCGGCCCATTGTATAACGTCATTTTCTTAATTCAACTTCATTTGTCTGCAAGGGTCAAGTAGTGACTTTCACAGTGGCCTTATCCAAAGGAGAAACATTTGTTATTATTGATAGGAATTAATGATCTTTCCACAATCTCAAAACCCTTGCTAACAACAAACATTCCAGCTTTCAGACATGATTTCATCTTTCTAATATATTAATGGAGAGGTTAGATGATTATTTCTACTGGTAGTAAGGATGAAATGTATAGCCAGTTCAGAGGCCGTACTTCAGATGCCATACCCCTTACTTTTGGGGACATCACAGTTTGCTCCAAGTAGCATCTCATTTCAGCACAAAGAGCTTTGAAAACAATGATATGCTATAACAGAAACTTAGTGATGATTTGTTGATAACTATTTTGTTCTTAGAAAACTACTTCAGTGTATTTTTCCCTGTTTCATGCTTATTTCTGTTTCAAACACTGTAAAGAGGAAACAGAAGTTATTGCAATAGCAGATAGTCTGAGGATTTTCTAAGAAAAGCTCTATAACTTCTTTTTTACCACTGGTGTTTTGAAATAAAAAGCTTCTTTTATATTTACATATTTACAACACAGAAGTAACCATGATTTGGTGGACGAGCACTAGAAGTAAAGTAAGAGGACCTGGGGAAAATCCTGCAGCTTGCATATTTTTGACCTCTCCTTTCAGAATTATGATATAAATGAGCTCAGTGATGTATGTAGAAGTGCTTGGTACAAGGCCAGGTGCAGTGGCTCACGCCTGTAATCCCATTGCTTTGGGAGGCCGAGGTGGGTGAGTCACTTGAGCTCAGGAGTTCCAGAACAGCCTGGGCAACATGGCAAAACCCTATCTCTACAAAAATTACAAATAAATTTAGCCGGGTGTTGGGATGTGCGCCTCTAGTCTCATCTACTCAGGAGGCTGAAGTGGGAGGATCACCTGAGCCCAGAAAACCAAGGCTGCAGTGAGTCTTGATTGTCCCACTGCCCTCTAACCTGAGTGATGGAGTGAGACCCTGTCTCAAAAAAAAAAAAAAGCAACTAATATAATGCTTAGATTTAGCATTTATGAATAAATGTAATTCTTATATAACTGACAATAAAAAATGGTAGAAAAATAAAATAGCTACAGGATATTCTCAGGAAAAAAAAAGAACTTAAGGAACATTGGGAAATTTCCTCTGCCTGTTGTGGAAATTCATGCCGAGAAGAACAGAGAGACCAAGAGACACAAGAGAACATCTTTATTGGAGCTCCAGCTGACAGTGGCCTTACTGCCTGTAATGCCTGCCAGCCCCACATAAAGGAAAATTCCTTGCTTATATTAGTTTTGGCATGGGAAGATAAAGGCAGGAGAAAAAAATAGGTTTAAACAAAGACAGTTAGTCATTGACTTGTGACAAGTTTACACCCTTGAAAATATGTATATTTTCTTTTTTTTAAATTTTTTATTGCATTTTAGGTATTGGGGTACATGTGCAGAACATGCAAGACAGTTGCATAGGTACACACATGGCAGTCTGTTTTGCTTCCTTTCTCCCCTTCACCTCCCCAGCTCCCCCCTTCACTGGCCCTCCACTTTTCCCCCCAATAAACCCCAGTATTCAGTACTCCCCTCCCTGTGCCCATGTGTTCTCATTTTTCTTTTTTTTTTTAATTTTTTATTGGATTATAGGTTTTGGGGTACATGAGCAGAGCATGCAAGACAGTTGCGTAGGTACACACATGGCAGTGTGCTTTCTTTTCTTCTCCCCTTCACCCACATTTGGCATTTCTCCCCAGGCTATCCCTCCCCACCTCCCCCTCCCACTGGCCCTCCCCTTTCCCCCCCAATAGACCCCAGTGTTTAGTACTCCCCTCCCTGTGTCCATGTGTTCTCATTTTTCATCACCCACCTATGAGTGAGAATATGCGGTGTTTCATTTTCTGTTCTTGTGTCAGTTTGCTGAGGATGATGTTTTCCAGATTCATCCATGTCCCTACAAACGACACGAACTCATCGTTTCTGATTGCTGCATAATATTCCATGGTGTATATGTGCCACATTTTTCCAATCCAGTCTATTATCAATGGGCATTTGGGTTGATTCCAGGTCTTTGCTATTGTAAACAGTGCTGCAATGAATATTCGTGTACATGTGTCCTTATAGTAGAACGATTTATAGTCTTTTGGATATATACCCAGTAATGGGATTGCTGGGTCAAATGGAATTTCTATTTCTAAGGCCTTGAGGAATCGCCACACTGTCTTCCACAATGGTTGAACTAATTTACACTCCCACCAACAGTGTAAAAGTGTTCCTTTTTCTCCACATCCTCTCCAGCATCTGTTGTCTCCAGATTTTTTAATGATCGCCATTCTAACTGGCGTGAGATGGTATCTCAATGTGGTTTTGATTTGCATCTCTCTGATGACCAGTGACGATGAGCATTTTTTCATATGATTGTTGGCCTCATATATGTCTTCTTTCGTAAAGTATCTGTTCATATCCTTTGCCCACTTTTGAATGGGCTTGTTTGTTTTTTTCCTGTAAATCTGCTTGAGTTGTTTGTAAATTCTGGATATCAGCCCTTTGTCAGATGGGTAGACTGCGAAAATTTTTTCCCATTCTGTTGGTTGCCGATCCACTCTAGTGACTGTTTCTTTTGCCGTGCAGAAGCTGTGGAGTTTCATTAGGTCCCATTTGTCTATTTTGGCTTTTGTTGCCAATGCTCTTGGTGTTTTGTTCATGAAGTCCTTGCCTACTCCTATGTCCTGGATAGTTTTGCCTAGATTTCCTTCTAGGGTTTTTATGGTGCCAGGTCTTATGTTTAAGTCTTTAATCCATCTGGAGTTAATTTTAGTGTAAGGTGTCAGGAAGGGGTCCAGTTTCTGCTTTCTGCACATGGCTAGCCAGTTTTCCCAACACCATTTGTTAAACATGGAATCCTTTCCCCATTGCTTGTTTTTGTCAGGTTTATCAAAGATTGTATAGTTGTATGTATGTTGTGTTGCCTCCGGTGCCTCTGTTTTGTTCCATTGGTCTATATCTCTGTTTTGGTACCAGTACCATGCTGTTTTGATTACTGTAGCCTTGTAGTATAGTTTTAAATCCGGTAGTGTGATGCCCCCCGCTGTGTTCTTTTTGCTTAGAATTGACTTGGCTATGCGGGCTCTCTTTTGGTTCCATATGAAGTTCATGGTGGTTTTTTCCAGTTCTGTGAAGAAAGTCGATGGTAGCTTGATGGGGATAGCGTTGATTCTGTAAATTACTTTGGGCAGTATAGCCATTTTCACGATATTAATTCTTCCTAACCATGAACATGGAATGTTTCTCCATCTGTTTGTGTCCTCTCTGATTTCGTTGAGCAGTGGTTTGTAGTTCTCCTTGAAGAGGTCTCTTACGTTCCTTGTGAGTTGTATTCCAAGGTATTTTATTCTTTTTGTAGCAATTGTGAATGGCAGTTCGCTCTTGATTTGGCTGTCTTTAAGTCTGTTATTGGTGTAGACGAATTCTTGTGATTTTTGCACATTGATTTTATATCCTGAGACTTTGCTGAAGTTGCTTATCAGTTTCAGGAGTTTTTGGGCTGAGGCAATGGGGTCTTCTAGGTATACTATCATGTCGTCTGCAAAGAGAGACAATTTGGCTTCCACCTTTCCTATTTGAATACCCTTTATTTCTTTTTCTTGCCTGATTGCTCTGGCTAGAACTTCCAGTACTATATTGAATAGGAGTGGTGAAAGCGGGCATCCTTGTCTAGTGCCAGATTTCAAAGGGAATGCTTCCAGTTTTTGCCCATTCAGTATGATATTGGCTGTTGGTTTGTCGTAAATAGCTTTTATTACTTTGAGATACGTTCCATCGATACCGAGTTTATTGAGGGTTTTTAGCATAAAGGGCTGTTGAATTTTGTCAAATGCCTTCTCTGCGTCAATTGAGATAATCATGTTGTTTTTGTTTTTGGTTCTGTTTATGTGGTGAATTACATTGATAGACTTGCGTATGTTGAACCAGCCTTGCATCCCCGGGATGAATCCTACTTGATCATGATGAATAAGTTTTTTGATTTGCTGTTGCAATCGGCTTGCTAATATTTTATTGAAGATTTTTGCATCTATGTTCATCATGGATATTGGCCTGAAGTTTTCTTTTCTTGTTGGGTCTCTGCCGGGTTTTGGTATCAGAATGATGTTGGTCTCATAAAATTATCTGGGAAGGATTCCCTCTTTTTGGATTGTTTGAAATCGTTTTAGAAGAAATGGTGCCAGCTCTTCCTTGTGTGTCTGGTAGAATTCGGCTGTGAACCCGTCTGGACCTGGGCTTTTTTTGTGTGGTAGGCTCTTAATTGATGCCTCAACGTCAGACCTTGTTATTGGTCTATTCATAGTTTCAGCTTCCTCCTGGTTTAGGCTTGGGAGGACACAGGAATCTAGGAATTTGTCCATTTCTTCCAGGTTTACTAGTTTATGCACATAGAGTTGTTTGTAATATTCTCTGATGATGGTTTGAATTTCTGTGGAATCTGTGGTGATTTCCCCTTTATCATTTTTTATTGCATCTATTTGGTTGTTCTCTCTTTTCTTTTTAATAAATCTGGCTAGTGGTCTGTCTATTTTTTTGATCTTTTCAAAAAACCAGCTCTTGGATTTATTGATTTTTTTAAGGGTTTTTCGTGTCTCAATCTCCTTCAGTTCAGCTCTGATCTTAGTTATTTCTTGTCTTCTGCTGGGTTTTGAGTTTTTTTTGGTCTTGGTCCTCTAGCTCTTTCAATTTTGATGATAGGGTGTCAATTTTGGATCTCTCCATTCTCCTCATATGGGCACTTATTGCTATATACTTTCCTCTAGAGACTGCTTTAAATGTGTCCCAGAGGTTCTGGCACGTTGTGTCTTCATTCTCATTGGTTTCAAAGAACTTCTTTATTTCTGCCTTCATTTCGTTGTTTACCCAGTCAACATTCAATAGCCAGTTGTTCAGTTTCCATGAAGCTGTGCGGTTCTGGGTCTGTTTCTGAATTGTGAGTTCTAACTTGATTGCACTATGGTCTGAGAGGCTGTTTGTTATGATTTCAGTTGTTTTGCATTTGTTGAGCAGTGCTTTACTTCCAATTATGTGGTCAATTTTAGAGTAGGTGTGATGTGGTGCTGAGAAGAATGTGTATTCTGTGGATTTGGGGTGGAGAGTTCTGTAAATGTCTATCAGGTTTGCTTGCTCCAGGTCTGAGTTCAAGCCCTGGATATCCTTGTTGATTTTTTGTCTGGTAGATCTGTCTAGTATTGACGGTGGAGTGTTAAAGTCTCCCACTATTATTGTGTGGGAGTCTAAGTCCTTTTGTAAGTCATTAAGAACTTGCCTTATGTATCTGGGTTCTCCTGCATTGGGTCCATATATGTTTAGGATCGTTAGCTCTTCTTGTTGTATCGATCCTTTTACCATTATGTAATGGCCTTCTTTGTCTCTTTTGATCTTTGTTGCTTTAAAGTCTATTTTATCAGAGATGAGAATTGCAACTCCTGCTTTTTTTTGCTTTCCATTTGCTTGGTAAATCTTCCTCCATCCCTTTATTTTGAGCCTTTGTGTATCCTTGCATGTGAGATGGGTTTCCTGGATACAGCACACTCATGGGTTTTGGATTTTTATCCAATTTGCCAGTCTGTGTCTTTTGATTGGTGTGTTTAGTCCATTTACATTTAGGGTTAATATTGTTATGTGTGAATTTGATACTGCCATTTTGATGCTAAGTGGCTGTTTTGCCTGTTAGTTGTTGGAGATTCTTCATTATGTTGATGCTCTTTAGCATTCAGTGTGATTTTGGAATGGCTGGTACTGGTTGATCCTTTCTATGTGTAGTGCCTCTTTTAGGAGCTCTTGTAAAGCAGGCCTGGTGGTGACAAAATCTCTGAGTACTTGCTTGTTCGCAAAGGATTTTATTTTTCCTTCACTTCTGAAGCTCAGTTTGGCTGGATATGAAATTCTGGGTTGAAAGTTCTTTTCTTTAAGAATCTTGAATATTGGCCCCCACTCTCTTCTGGCTTGTAGTGTTTCTGCTGAGAGATCTGCTGTGAGTCTGATGGGCTTCCCTTTGTGGGTGACCCGACCTTTCTCTCTGGCTGCCCTTAGTATTCTCTCCTTTATTTCAACTCTATTGAATCTGACGATTATGTGCCTTGGGGTTGCTCTTCTTGCGGAATATCTTTGTGGTGTTCTCTGAATTTCCTGCAATTGAGTGTTGGCCTGTCTTGCTAGGTGGGGGAAATTTTCCTGGATGATGTCCTGAAGAGTATTTTCCAGCTTGGATTCATTCTCTTCGTCCCCTACTGGTACACCTATCAAACGTAGGTTAGGTCTTTTCACATAGTCCCACATTTCTTGGAAACTTTGTTTATTCCATTTTGCATTTTTTTCTCTAATCTTGGTTTCTCGTTTTATTTCATTGAGTTGGTCTTCGACTTCAGATATTCTTTCTTTTGCTTGGTCAATTCGGCTATTGAAACTTGTGCATGCTTTGCGAAGTTCTCGTATTGTGTTTCTCAGCTCCTTTAATTCATTCATATTCCTCTCTAAGTTATCCATTCTTGTTATCATTTCCTCAAATCTTTTTTCAAATCTTTTTTCAAGGTTCTTAGTTTCTTTGCATTGATTTAATACATGATCTTTTAGCTCACAAAAGTTTCTCATTATCCATCTTCTGAAGTCTAATTCTGTCATTTCATCACAGTCATTCTCCGTCCAGCTTTGTTCCCTTGCTGGTGAGGAGTTTTGGTCCTTTCTAGGATGCTAGGTGTTCTGGTTTCGGGTGTTTTCCTCCTTTTTGCGCTGGTTTCTTCCCATCTTTGTGGATTTGTCCGCTGGTCGTCTGCGTAGTTGCTGACTTTTCGATTGGGTCTCTGAGTGGACACCCTGAATGTTGATGATGAAGTATTTCTGTTGCTTGGTTTTCCTTCTACCAGTCTAGCCCCTTCGCTGTACGACTGCTGAGGTCCGCTCCAGACCCTGCTTGTCTGGGGTGCACCTCTAGCAGCTGTGGCACAGCGAGGGATGCTACCAGTTTCTTTTTCTGCTATCTTTGTCCCAGGATGATGCCTGCCTAATGTCAGTCTTTTGGATATAGAGGGGTCAGGGAGCTGCTTGAGGAGACAGTTTGTACTTTATAGGGGTTTAATTGCTGAGCTGTGAGCTGTGTTGTTCATTCAGGGCTGTTAGGCTGCTATGTTTGATTCTGCTGCAACAGAGCTCATTAAAAAAACCCTTTTTTTTCTCAAATGCTCTGTGTTGAGGGGTTTGGGCTTTATTTTTGGATGTCCGTTGAGGTCCTGCCCAGCTAGGATGCAGACTAGCCACTGTTTTCCTGCCAAGGCTCCGCACTGCTGTTGTGAGGCTCGCCCTGGCTCTGCTGTTCTGCTGTTCTCCGCCACACTCTGCGGCGGAGTCTCTCTGTTGTAGCGGGTTGCCTCGGCAATGGCAGGCTGCGTCAGCAGTGGGCGTGTATCTCAGTAGGGACGGGTTGCCTCGGCAAGGGCTGGCTGCATCAGCAGTGGGCGTGTATCTCAGTAGGGAAGGGTTGCCTCGGCAACAGCTGGCTGTGTCAGCAATGGGCGTGTATCTCAGTTGGGGTGGGTTGCCTCGGTAATGGTGGCCACCCCTCCCCCTCAGAGCGTCTCGGGCCGTCTGCACTGGCCTTGTTTGAAATCGCGGTTTTGTTCGTCCCACTGGGCCAATCCTAACGCTCTGTTCCTGCAATCCCCTTGGCTGGCCCACTGTCCAAGTCTAGCTCAGTCTCAAGTCCAGCCCTCTCACGTCTCCAGTTGCCGGTTCAACGGGGCACCCGGACAAGTGCGCCCTATGGGGAGCGCTGGGTAGGGCTGGCCACCGCCAACCCAGCTGCCGGCTTCGCCAGGCAGATATTCTGCCTGGCGTCCTGCGTCTCCTCTTCACTTGGGAATTTCCCCGTTCCATGAGCAACAAAGATCAGTCTGGAAATGCAGCTCAGACTCACCTCTCCGCAGACACAATGAGAACTCCAATCCTGGGTTCGTGTTCTCATTTTTCATCACCCGCCTATGAGTGAGAATATGTGGTATTTCATTTTCTGTTCTTGTGTCAGTTTGCTGAGAATGATGTTCTCCAGATTCATCCATGTCCCTACAAACGACACGAACTAATCATTTTTTATTGCTGCATAAAATTCCATGGTGTATATATGCCACATTTTCCCAATCCAGTCTATCATGAATGGGCATTTGGGTTGATTCCAGGTCTTTGCTATTGTAAACAGTGCTGCAATGAACATTCGTGTGCATGTGTTCTTATAGTAGAATGATTTATAGTCCTTTGGATATATACACAGTAATGGGATTGCTGGGTCAAATGGAATTTCTATTTCTAAGGCCTTGAGGAATCGCCACACTGTCTTCCACAATGGTTGAACTAATTTACACTCCCACCAACAGTGTAAAAGTGTTCCTTTTTCTCCACATCCTCTCCAGCATCTGTTGTCTCCAGATTTTTTAATGATCACCATTCTAACTGGCGTGAGATGGTATCTCAATGTGGTTTTGATTTGCATCTCTCTGATGACCAGTGACGATGAGCATTTTTTCATATGATTGTTGGCCTCATATATGTCTTCTTTCGTAAAGTATCTGTTCATATCCTTTGCCCATTTTTGAATGGGCTTGTTTGTTTTTTTCCTGTAAATCTGTTTGAGTTCTTTGTAAATTCTGGATATCAGCCCTTTGTCAGATGGGTAGACTGCAAAAAATTTTTCCCATTCTGTTGGTTGCTGATTCACTCTAGTGACTGTTTCTTTTGCCATGCAGAAGCTGTGGAGTTTCATTAGGTCCCATTTGTCTATTTTGGCTTTTGTTGCCAATGCTTTTGGTGTTTTGTTCATGAAGTCCTTGCCTACTCCTATGTCCTGGATGGTTTTGCCTAGATTTCCTTCTAGGGTTTTTATGGTGCCAGGTCTTATGTTTAAGTCTTTAATCCATCTGGAGTTAATTTTAGTGTAAGGTGTCAGGAAGGGGTCCAGTTTCTGCTTTCTGGACATGGCTAGCCAGTTTTCCCAACACCATTTGTTAAACAGGGAATCCTTTCCCCATTGCTTGTTTCTGTCAGGTTTATCAAAGATTGTATGGTTGTAGATATGTTGTGTTGCCTCCAATGCCACTGTTTTGTTCCATTGGTCTATATCTCTGTTTTGGTACCAGTACCATGCTGTTTTAATTACTGTAGCCTTGTAGTATAATTTGAAATCCGGTAGTGTGATGCCCTTCGCTGTGTTCTTTTTGCATAGAATTGACTTGGCTATGCGGGTTCTCTTTTGGTTCCGTATGAAGTTCATGGTGTTTCTTTCCAGTTCTGTGAAGAAAGTCAACAGTAGCTTGATGGGGATAGAGTTGATTCTGTAAATTCCTTTTGGCAGTATAGCCATTTTAACGATATTAATTCTTCCTAACCATGAACATGGAATGTTTCTCCATCTGTTTGTATCCTCTCTTATTTCGTTGAGCAGTGGTTTGTAGTTTTCCTTGAAGAGGTCCCTTACGTTCTTTGTAAGTTGTATTCCTAGGTATTTTATTCTTTTTGTAGCAATTGTGAATGGCAGTTCGTTCTTGATTTGGCTCTCTTTAAGTCTGTTATTGGTGTATAGGACTGCTTGTGATTTTTGCACATTGATTTTATATCCTGAGACTTTGCTGAAGTTGCTTATCAGTTTCAGGAGTTTTTGGGGTGAGGCAATGGGGTCTTCTAGGTATACTATGATGTCGTCTGCAAATAGAGACAATTTGGCTTCCACCTCTCCTATTTGAATACCCTTTACTTTATTTTATTTTTTTTTGCCTGATTGCTCTGGCTAGAACTTCCAGTACTATATTGAATAGGAGTGGTGAAAGAGGGCATCCTTGTCTAGTGCTGGATTTCAAAGGGAATGCTTCCAGTTTTTGCCCATTCAGTATGATATTGGCTGTTGGTTTGTCATAAATAGCTTTTATTACTTTGAGATACGTTCCATCGATACCGAGTTTATTGAGGGTTTTTAGCATAAAGGGCTGTTGAATTTTGTCAAATGCCTCTCTGCATCAATTGAGATAATCATGTGGTTTTTGTTTTTGTTCTGTTTATGTGGTGAATTACGTTTATAGACTTGCGTATGTTGAATCAGCCTTGCATCCCCGGGATAAATCCTACTTGATCATGATGCATAAGTTTTTTGATTTGCTGTTGCAATCGGCTTGCCAATATTTTATTGAAAACTTTTGCATCTATGTTCATCATGGATATTGGCCTGAAGTTTTCTTTTCTTGTTGGGTCTCTGCCAGGTTTTGGTATCAGGATGATGTTGGTCTCATAAAATGATTGGGGTAGGATTCCCTCCTTTTGGATTATATGAAATAGTTTCAGAAGGAATGGTACCAGCTCCTCTTTGTGTGTCTGGTAGAATTTGGCTGTGAACCCATCTGGACCTGGGCTTTTTTTGTGTGGTAGGCTCTTAATTGCTGCCTCGACTTTTGACCTTGTTATTGGTCTATTCATAGTTTTGGCTTCCTCCTGGTTTAGGCTTGGGAGGACACAGGAGTCCAGGAATTTATCCATTTATTCCATGTTTATTAGTTTATGTGCATAGAGTTGTTTGTAATATTCTCTAATGATGGTTTGAATTGCTGTGGAATCTGTGGTGATTCCCCCATTTTCATTTTTTATTGCATCTATTTGGTTGTTCTCTCTTTTCTTTATAATCAATCTGGCTAGTGGCCTCTCTGTTTTGTTGATCTTTTCAAAAAACCAGCTCTTGGATTTATTGATTTTTTGAAGGGTTTTTCGTGTCTCAATCTCCTTCAGTTGAGCTCTGATCTTAGTTATTTCTTGTCTTCTGCTGGGTTTTGAGTTTTTTTTTTAATCTTGCTCCTCTAGCTCTTTCAATTTTGACGATAGGGTGTCAATTTTGGATCTCTCCATTCTCCTCATATGGGCACTTATTGCTATATACTTTCCTCTAGAGACTGCTTTAAATGTGTCCCAGAGGTTCTGGCACGTTGTGTCTTCGTTCTCATTGGTTTCGAAGAACTTCTTTATTTCTGCCTTCATTTCATTGTTTACCCAGTCAACATTCAAGAGCCAGTTGTTCAGTTTCCATGAAGCTGTGTGGTTCTGGGTCTGTTTCTGAATTGTGAGTTATAACTTGATTGCACTATGGTCTGAGAGGCTGTTTGTTATGATTTCAGTTGTTTTGCATTTGCTGAGCAGTGCTTTACTTCCAATTATGTGGTCAATTTTAGAGTAGGTGTGATGTGGTGCTGAGAAGAATGTATATTCTGTGGATTTGGGGTGGAGACTTCTGTAAATGTCTATCAGGTTTGCTTGCTCCAGGTCTGAGTTCAAGCCCTGGATTTCCTTGTTGATTTTCTGTCTGGTTGATCTGTCTAATATTGACAGTGGGGTGTTAAAGTCTCCCACTATTATCGTGTGGGAGTCTAAGTCTCTTTGTAAGTCATTAAGAACTTGCCTTATATATCTGGGTGCTCCTGTATTGGGTCCATATATATTTAGGATCGTTAGCTCTTCTTGTTGTATCGATCCTTTTACCATTATGTAATGGCCTTCTTTGTCTCTTTTGATCTTTTTTGCTTTAAAGTTAATTTTATCAGAGATGAGAATTGCAACTTTCGCTTTTTTTTGCTCTCCATTTGCTTGGTAAATCTTCCTCCATCTTTTCATTTTGAGCCTTTGTGAATTTTTGCATGTGGGATGAGTTTCTTGGATACAGTACACTGATGGGTTTTGGATTTTTATCCAATTTGCCAGTCTGTGTCTTTTGATTGGTGCGTTTAGTCCATTTACATTTAGTGTTAATATTGTTATGTGTGAATTTGATACTGCCATTTTGATGCTAGCTGGCTGTTTTGCCCATTAGTTGTTGTAGATTCTTTATTATGTGGATGCTCTTTAGCATTTAGTGTGATTTTCTAATGGCTGGTACTGGTTGTTCCTTTCTATGTGTAGTGTCTCTTTCAGGAGCTCTTGTAAAGCAGCCCTCGTGGTGACAAAATCTCTGAGTACTTGCTTGTGCACAAAGGATTTTATTTTTCCTTCTCTTCTGAAGCTCACTTTGGCTGGATATGAAATTCTGGGTTGAAAGTTCTTTTCTTTAAGGATGTTGAATATTGGCCCCCACTCTCTTCTGGCTTGTAGTGTTTCTGCCGAGAGATCTGCTGTGAGTCTGATGGGCTGTCCTTTGTGGGTGACCCGACCTTTTTCTCTGGCTTCCCTTAGTATTTTCTCCATTATTTCAGCCTTGTTAAATCTGACAATTATATGCCTTGGGGTTGCTGTTATTGCAGAATATCTTTGTGGTGTGCTCTGTATTTCCTGCATTTTAGTGTTGGCCTGTCTTGCTATTTTTCTGGATAATGTCCTGAAGAGTATTTTCCAGCTTGGATTCATTCTCTTTGTCACATTCTGATACACCTATCAAACATAGGTTAGGTCTCTTCACATAGTCCTACATTTCTTGGAGACTTTGTTCATTCCTTTTGGCGCTTTTTTCTCTGATCTTGGTTACTCATTTTATTTCATTGAGTTGATCTTCGGCTTCTGATATTTTTTCTTCTGCATGGTCAATTCGGCTGTTGAAACTTGTTCATGCTTAACAAAGTTCTCGTATTGTGTTTTTCAGCTTCTTTAATTCATTCATATTCCTCTTTAAGTTATCCATTCTTGTTATCATTTCCTTGAATCTTTTTTCAAATCTTTTTTTAAGGTTCTTAGTTTCTTTGCATTGATTTAAAACATGTTCTTTTAGCTCACAAAAGTTTCTCATTATCCACCTTCTGAAGTCTAATTCCGTCATTTCATCACAGTCATTTTCCGTCCAGCTTTGTTCCCTTGCTGGTGAGGAGTTTTGGTCTTTTCTAGGAGGCGAGGTGTTCTGGTTTCCGGTGTTTTCCTCCTTTTTGCACTGGTTTCTTCCCATCTTTGTGGATTTATCTGCCTGTCATTTGTGTAGTTGCTGACTTTTCGATTAGGTCTCTGAGTGGATGTCCAGATTGTTGATGATGAAGTATATCTGTTACTTGGTTTTTCTTTTACCAGTCTAGCTTCTCCACTGTACAACTGCTGAGGTCCACTCCAGGCCCTGCTTGTCTGGGGTGCACCTATAGCAGCTGTGGAACAGTGAGGGATGCTACCAGTTTCTTTTTCTCCTATCTTTGTCCCAGAATGATGCCTGCCAAATGTCAGTCTTTTGGATATAGAGGGGTCAGGAAGCTGCTTGAGGAGAAAGTCTGTACTTTTTAGGAGCTCAAGTGCTGAGCTGTGAGCTCTGTTGTTCATTCAGGGCTGTTAGGCTGCTACGTTTAATTCTGCTGCAGCAGAACTCATAAAAAAAAACCCCTTTTTTTTTCAGATGCTCTGTGTTGGGGGGTTGGGGCTTTCTTTGTGTGTGTCCATTGTGCTGTCCTGCCCAGCTAGGAGGCAGTCTAGTCACTATTTGCCTGCCGAGGCTCTGCCCTACTGGTGTGAGGTTTGCCCTGTTGCTGCAGGCTCTGTTCTGCTGCTGCGGTATCTGCCCTGCTGCCACCAGTTATGCCCTGCGGCAGAGTCTTTCTGTTGTAGCAGGTTCCCTCGGCAATGGCAGGCTGCATCAGCAATGGGCGTGTACCTCAGTAGGGGTGGATTGCCTCGGTAATGGTGGATGCCCCTCCCCCATGGAGCTGCACCATCCTGGGTTCAGCTGTGCCCTCAGGGAACCTCTCCACCCAGAGCGTTTGGAATTGCTGTTTTGTTTGTTTCCCTGTGCTACCCCAAACGCTGTTTCCCTGGAATCTCCTGGCCTGGCTCACTGTCCAAGTCCCATTCAGTCTCAAGTTCAGCCCTCTCAAGTCTCAGATTGCCAGTTCAACAGGGCACCCCGACCATTGTGCTTTGTGCGGAACTCTGTGTAGCGCTGCTGTGCTACAGCGCTGGCCACCGGCTGCACTGGCTGCCGACTGCACCAGCCGAAACCTCTGCCTGGCATCTTACATCTCTTTTATACCTGGGAATTTCCCCGTTCTGTGGGCAACAAAAATCCGTCTGGAAATGCGGCCCTGACTCAAGCTCTTCGCGCATTCACCGAGCGCTCCAATCCTGGGTTGATCTCACTGCGCCATCTTGAGTCCCTCCTCCAGAGAATATGTATATTTTATATGTGGTTATTTTGCTCCCATGGCTGTCTTGCTCCCACTGCTGGTAGCTGGGGAAGAGAACAGGTTTTTTGTTTTTTGGGCTTTTTTCTGGCAGAAATATGCTTGTGAGCTGTGGGTACAAAGATATGCTTGGGTACCTTATCTTGGAAGGAGGAGGCTATGCTGGGTCTCCTTTAGCTAACTCTAGGCATTTTAGGCTGAGAGGGGTGGTTTACTTGCTCCTCTGCTTTTTATAAATATTTTTGTGGCTTACAGGACAAAATGAAGGCTGATATGTCTGACCTACGAGCTAGGAATGAGATTATTTCTGAAAAACTTTCTAATGTGGAAAACGAAATCAACAGCCTACAAATTCAGCTCCATAATGCAAGAGATGCTGTTGGAGAACAGAATTTGATTTTGGAACGTGTGCAAAGAGACCTCGGCCAAACACACTGTCAGAAGAAAGAAATTGAACAAATGCACCAAATTCAACAAAGAAAACTGAAGAAATACATTGCAAAGCAGGAATCTGTAGAAGAGAGATTATTTCAATTACAAAATGAAAATACGTTGCTTCGACAGCAACTGGGTGATGCTCACAAGAAAGTGAACAGACAAGAAAAGACAATCAGTTCTCTCCATGACCAGTTTCAGGCTTTTGCCAGTAATATTCAATTTGAGAGTGAAAAGCAGAGTCTTCTACTACAAGAGACTGAGGAAGTAAGTATTAAGAAAGATAAATATTTTTCAACCTTCCTAAAAGAAAATTTAAAGCAATATTTGATTATGGCTAAATGTTTTATCTAGGTGAATATAAAAATATATAGATCTTAAATGTATTTGCTGTTAAAACTGATACTTTGAGTGAAGAAATTGTGTCACCTATGAAATTGTAAGCTCAGTTACAGTGTTAATAGGTACAGATTAATGTTCATAGTGTTGTCTTACGCTGCTGAAATGATCATTGCAATGCTTTTATATGGCCATGTTTGAAGACCATGGTGAAGCAGATAAACAGAATGCTTATACCTGACATGGGTATTTTGAAATTAAGATTCAGTTAGGAGGGTTACTTTGACCATTAATTCCAGATTTTCCAGGTGAACTGAAGTATACTACTATACTTCAGTATATATTTCCACAATACTTTCCCTTCAGTAGTTTTGCAACTTATTTACGTTGGTATAATATTATTTTTATTCATATCAATTTGACTTAAATCTGAGAGGATTTCAGTTTCAAATTACTCATTATGACCTCTCAATTCTTTAAAGGCATTTACTTTTTAATAAATCATAATTTGGGGCAGATGTGAATTTCAGCAAAGCTATGTTAGATTTCATCTTACCACTAGTATTTATAATTTCTTTGAATTTTTTTACAAACAGTTTGCTTATAATTTTCATTTCAAGGCTCACTGCCTGTCATTCAGATATAACTTTGACCAGTACAAAGGTAACTGTGTTTATCTGTGATTTATGTGTTTGGCATTGAGTCCCCATTTTTTAACTAATGAGAGGTGGCAGGATTCACATATAGTGAGAATGGACTGAATAGGGGAGACACTTGTAGAAGCTGAGGTCGATGGCCGACCACTAACAGCTCAGGATTGTAGCTCCCAGTGAAAGCCCAGAGAACGAGACGACGCCACACTTTTAGACGAATTTTCATCACTCACCGATCAGCCGATTCCCAGTGGAGGAGCCCCACAGGTCGCCAGCGCGATTCTTGTGGCCACTGCAGTGGTTTTGCCGGCGTCTCGGCACAGCAGCTCTTCATGCAGAACCAACGGGACTGCTTCCCCTACTGACCAGAGTTTGGAGCTCCGGGAAGTCAGAGCTGCTTGTTGCAGACTCAAGAGGGAAGCCAGACCAGAGATTCCCAGGCAGAAGAGCACCATCAGTCTTATCACTGCTATTTAGGCTGCCACAGTGGGTTGCTCGGATCCCAGCACTGGGGATCAATAAGTCGGACGTCGACTCAGAAACCTAATTAGAAAGGCGGTTCATCTACAATGAAGGGGAAAAAACAGCCTAAGAAGGCCGAGTATACTCAAAATCAGAACCCATCAGCAACGGAACAAGCCCTGATGGAAAAGGACTCATCAGTAATGGAACAAGCCCTGATGGAAAAGGACTGTGTTCCATTATCTGAAGTAGGCTTTAAAAGGTGGATGATAAGAAACTTCTGGGAGTTAAAGGAACTTGTTCTAACCCAATGTAAAGAAACTAAGAACTTGGAAAAAAGGTTAGATGAAATGTTGAAAAGAATAGACAATATAGAGAGGAATACAAATGAACTTATGGAGTTGGAAAATACAACACGAGAACTTAGTGAAATATGTACAAGCTTAAACAGCCGAATGGATCAAGCAGAAGAAAGGGTATCAGAGGTCGAAGATCAACTTAATGAAACAAAACGACAAGACAAGAATAGAGAAAAAAGGATAAAAAGGAATGAGCAAAGTCTCCAAGCAATATGGGACTATGTGAAAAGACCTAATATACGCTTGATTGGTGTACCTGAATGTGATGGAGAGAATGAATTCAAGCTGAAAAATACTCTCCAGGACATTATCCAGGAAAATTTTCCTAATTTAGCAAAGCAGGACACTATTCAACCCCAGGCAATACAGAGAACACCACAAAGATATTCCTCAAGAAGACCAACCCCAAGGCACATAATCGTTAGATTCACCAAGATCGAAACGAAGGAGAAAATATTAAGGGCAGCCAGAGAGAAAGATCAAGTTACCCATAAAGGTAAGCCTATTAGGCTTACAGCAGATCTCTCAACGGAAACCCTACAAGCTAGAAGAGAGTGGGGGCCAATATTCAATATACTTAATCAACAGAACATTCAGCCCAGATTTTCATATCCTGCCAATTTAAGCTTTACATTTGAAGGAAAAATAAAATCTTTTTGGAACAAGCAAGTACTCAGAGATTTTATTACCACAAGGCCTGCTTTACAAGAACTTCTAAAAGAAGCATTATACACAGAAAGGAACAACCAGTATGACCCTTTCTAAAAACACACCAAAAAGTAAAGAGCATTAACATAAAGAAGAATTTTTATCAACGAAAGGACAAAATAGCCAGTTAATATCAAATGGCAGCAACCCTAAATTTAAATCGACCAAATCTCCCAATCAAAAGATACAGACAAAATCCAACGATATATCCAAAGATATACATAGACTCAAAATAAAGGGTTGGAAAAAAAAAAAGTACCAACCAAATGGAGAGCAAAAATAAATAAATAAGAAGCAGGAGTTGCAATTTTCACATTTGACAAAATAGATTTCAAAGCTACAAGGATACAAGGGTAAAAGGATTAATGTAATAATAAGAGATCTTAACACCCAGATACATAAGACCCATAATGAGATTTAGATTCAACGAGACAGAAAATTGATAACGATATCTGGGACTGGAACTAAGATCCAGAACAAATAAACTCAATAGAGCGCTCCATTTTAAACACACAAAATATACATTATCCACAAAATCTAACGATATATCTAAAGATATACAAAGACTCAAAACAAGGGGATGGAAAAAAAACTCACCAACCAAATGGAGAGCAAAAATAAATAAATAAAAAGCAGGAGTTGCAATTCTCACACTTAATAAAATAGATTTCAAAGCTACAAGGATGCAAGGGTAAAAGGATTAATGCAACAATAAGAGATCTTAACACCCAGATACATAAGACACATAATGAGATTTAGATTCAATGAGACAACAAATTGATAACGATATCCAGGACTTGAACTCAGAGCCAGAACAAATAAACACAATAGAGGTCTCCATTTTAAACACATAAAATATGCATTAACCACTTTAAACACTCAAAATATTGATCGGCCATTATTGAAACCCATTAAAAAAAAAAAAAGCAGCTGAGGTCAGGAGGGAGGTAGAGGCCAGGTAACCCAGGGCCTCAAAGGCCATTGGAATTTTACTTGTATTCTGAGATAGGAATCTTTTGGAAGGATCTGAGTAGGCAACTGAATATGCAAGGAACTCTGAAGTTGATTGGAGCTTCTAATAAAAACGAGGGAAAAACATTTCACAGTGTGGGATGTACCACCAGCAGCCCCACCCGATTTCTTTTTGAGACTTCAGTAGGTTGTTAAGCATTGCAGATGTTTCAGGGATGAGTGAATAGTGGGTGAATCTATTGTCTAAGTTAACAGAAAACTGATTTGGCAGAAAGATAGCACCTTCTGTGTCCTTAACTGAATTCAGTAATAAACAAGAATGTGCACACACAAGGAAAAGGTGAATCCACATATGTGTTGATGTTTTTCAAAGTGTATATGTTAGAGCTAAATATCATTACTACAATTTAACAATAAGGTGATGATACAATCAGTAACAAAAATACTTTCACAGGTAGTTATGAGACAACACCAACTAGAATGGACTGATCCCCTAAAACAACAACCTACAGCAGAGGCTACATCATTTAATTTAGATGAGACACAGGATTCAAAGAAGAAATTGGGTCAAAGCAGCAGTGAAGTATGTATGAAACCTAACATGTCTACAGTTAATCTATAGGTGGTGAAATAGTGTCAAATGCTTTAGGATACTGATTGAAGTGGATGGCTTTCCTTTGTATTTTTAGGATAATTTTATTATCTTTATAATGCACTTTTTTCTTAACCTCTGGTTTTCATTCTGTCCTTTTCTCCTGTTAAGTACATACATTTTAAAAATAAGGATCATTTCCAAAGATCCTTAGGAAACTTGGGAATTATTATTATTCCTCATAGAAGTTGAGAGGCTTTTTTTTTTCCTGTGAAGTATTTTTAGTGATTTCTCTATTGCCATGGTTAGGCAAGCCAGATTAAATCATAGGATAATGTTTAATGGAATGTTTCAGAAATCGTCTTATTTCTTATCTTTACTTTTGTAAATGGGTACAGAATGTGTGTATATTTATTTCATGAATTTCAGGATAACTTGTACAGAAAGGCCATAGTACTGTTCTCCAAAATGCAAATGTTTTAATTTATAAACTACTTGACATGTTAGGCACTTCCTTCATTTACCTTTCATTTTAAATATATTGTGCTTTTTTACAAATCACCTATAGTAAGTACATCCAAAGTAGAGAATTAAGAGATGTATCTAGATCCTACCACTGAATTTAAAAAAAAAAAAAAACTTTACTGAGACAAAATTCTTATACCACACTGTTTACCCATTGAACGCGTACAAATCATGGTCTCTTAGTATAGTCACAGTGTTGCATAAACATCACCATCATCAATTATAGGACATTTTCATGACCCTGAAAAGAACCAGCAACCTATTTTGTTTCCATACATTAGCCCATTCTGGACACCACATATCAACTGGATCACACAATATGTGGTGGTCTTTTGTGTCTGGCTTCATCTACTTAGTATAACATTTTGAAGGTTCATTGTGTTGTAACATGTATCAGTACTTAATTTCATCTTTCTGCTGAGTATTGTTCCACTGTATGGACGTACCATTCATTTTATTTAGCCATTTATCAGTTGATGGACCTTTGGGTTTTTTCCACGTTTTGGCTATTAATCATCCTGCTGTGACCTTTTATGTACAAGTTTTTGTGTTTGCGTATGTGTTCTTCTCTTGGGTATATACTTAGGAGTTGAATTTCTGGGTTCTATAGTAACTCTATACTTAAGCTTTTGAGGAGCTGACAGTCTGCTTTTCAAAGTGGTTGCACCATTTTACATTCTCATCAGCATTGTATGAAGGTTCTAACTTCTTCACATCTTTGCCAGCATTTTTCATATTTTTGATTTAAAAAGGATTCTAACCCAGAGGTATAAAGTGGTATCATGTCATTGTGGTTTTGATTCACATTTCCCTAATGATGAATGACTGTAAGCCTCTTTTCATGTGCTTATGAGCCATTTGTATATCTTCTTTGGGAAATGTCTATTCAAATCATTTGCCCACTCTAAAATTGGGTTATCTTAAATTTCAGAATTTTAAGAGTTCTTTATATACTCTAGGTGTAAGTCCCTTATCAGATATATTGTTTCCAAATATTTTCAATGTCTTTCCTTTTTACTTTCTTATGATTTATTATGTTTTTAAAATTTATATAATTTTAAGTTGTAGAGAGAAGGTCTCACTAAGTTGCCTAGGCTTATCTTGAACTGAGCTCAAGCATTCCCAAAATATTAGGATTACAGGTGTAAGCCACCATGCCCAACCTCCTTTCCCTTTCTTAATGGTCTCCGTTTAAGCACAGAAGTTTTGCATTTCAATGAAGTCCAGTTAATCTATTTTTCTGCAGTCACAAAGATCTATGGCTATGTTTTCTCCTAGGAATTTTATAATTTTAGTGGTTCTATTTTGTTAGTTTTATATATGACATTTGGTGGAAATCCACCTTTATTCTCTTGCACATGGAAATACAGTTGTCCCAGCATCATTTGTAGAAAAATCTATTCGTTTCTCATTTTTTTATACCCTTGTTGAAAATCAGTTGACTATAAAAATGTAGGTTTCTTTTTGGATTCTAGATTCTAATATGTTGAGCCAGTACCAAATCACATTTATGCCAGTACCGAATCACATTTTAGGAGAATTCATTTTCAGTCCTGTTGCTTATCACGAGTTGTCTTAGGTAAGAACAGAAATTCAAGTAGTAGAATGTCTTTAATTTCATTTTATGCTTCTTGAAGGAGTGTATGGCCAGCTTATGCCTTGCTGATTCCATGACATGATGAGAGTCAGGCTTGCAAAGACAGATCCCATTGATTTTTTTTTCTCCAGTCACACCTTTTGTCTCTCACCCAGTGCCTCTCTCTTCACTCCCATTTCCATCAATTCTTCACCACAGGATCTGCTGACTGCATCTACTATTTATTACGTTATGTTTCATTAGCTCATTATAAGTCATGAAGTCATGTGTAGATTTGAACTATCTATGAAGATCAAGATTAAGTCTGGGCTGTCATCTTTCCTCATTGGAAACTGAGCTAATTTATCATGTTGCAGTTCACAGTTAGATCCTCTTTTGACCCAGCACCTGGTTCTCTTATACAACCCCGGGGCTAAATCCTATTCTTGGCACAGATCCTACATTCTCAGAAACCAGAGTTCCCTGCATTTACCTCCTTTTGCTTAAATGTAGATGAGTAGCTATGCTTTTCTAGCTCAATACATAATTCATTGAATAAATACTTCAACCTATTCAAAGAACAACTTCCAGGAGTGCAGCAACTGGATATCGGGTAATGTCCAGGCATTTATCAGGAACAAAGAGTCAAATTAGTTGTATGAATTTCAAAATTTCAGAGCCAATTTATATGATATGGAGAAGCATTTTGTTACAATATAAAGATGAGCTGCTTTTCCCTTCTCCATACAAATGAGTTAAGGGGAAATTGCATTGAATAGCCAAATATTCTACACTGGAACTCCTAGGCTCTCTTTGTGGCTAAGTTTCCTCACAACATGGGGGCTGGGTTTCAAGGCGAGCAGTCTGCGGTAGAGAGCCTCTTTAAACCTAATGTAGGAAGCAACATCGTGTTATCACTTTTAACACATTCTGTTCATTAGAAGCAAGCCGTTAAGTTTCACCCATAGTCTATGTATAGGATGAATTATTTTGCTTTTACTTTTATTTGTGTGTGTGTTTTTTTTTAAACATGATGTCTTGCTATGTTGCCCAGGCTGGCCTTGACCACCATGGCTCAGGAATTCTTTCTGCCTCAGTCTTCCAGGTGGCTGAGATCACAGGCCTGTGACACCACACCTGGCTTCCTTTTGTTTTTTGTGGACTTGTATAACTACATATTTATGGTATACACAGTGATATTTCGATATGTGTAAACAATGTGTGATGGTCAAATAAGACTATAACATATCCATCACCTCAAACATTCACCATTTCTTTGTGCTGTGAGCTTTGAAAATCCACTCCTCTAGCTATTTAAAACTATTAGTTAACCAAACCAGGTGTGGTGGTACACACCTCTAATCCTAGCTACTAGGGAGGCTGAGGCAGAATGGCTTGAACCTCAGAGGCAAAGGTTGCAGTGAGCTGAGAGTGCATCACTGTACTTTAGCTTGAGTGACAGAGTGAGACTCTGTCTCTAAAAAAAAAAGAAAAGTTAACCATATTCACCCTACAATGCAGAAGAACACTAGAATTCATTCCCCCATCTAGCTATCATTTTATATCCATAAAACAACCTCTCCCCATCTCCCCTTACCTTTCTCAGCCTCTGTTACCCACAATTCCAAAAACTTTTTTTTTAATTTTAGCTTCCATATGAGTGAGAACATACAGTAGTTATTTTTCTGTGCCTGAATTATTTCACTTAATGTCACTTAATGTTTTCATCCATGTTGCTGTCAATTGCATAATTTTATTCTTTTTTATGGCTAAATAGTATTCCACTGTGTACATATGTCACATTTTCTTTCTTTTTTTGCTTCTCTAATTTATTTTATATATTTTTTCATTGCATTTTAGGTTTTGGGATACATGTGAAGAACATGCAACATAGTTGCATAGGTACACACGTTTCGGTGTGATTTGCTGCCTTCCTCCCCTTCACCTACATCTGGCATTTCTCCCCATGCTCTCTCTCCCCAACTCCCCACCCCCAGCTGTCCCTCCCCTGTTCCCCCAACAGACCCCAGTGTATCACATTTCCTTTACTCACAACCACAGTCATCTATTGATGAACATTTAGGTTGATTCTGTAGTTTGGTTATTGTGAATAGTGCTGCAGTAAACATGGGGATACTGGTATCCCTTTGATATACTGAATGTCTTTCTTTTGGATAAATAGTAGTGGGATTACTGGATTATATGAGACTTGTATTTTTAGTTTTTTAAGAAAGTTCCACAGTTTTCCATAATGGCTATACTAGTTTACATTCCCTCCATGAGTGCATAAGAGTTTTCTTTTTCTCTCCAACCTCACCAGGATTTTTTACTTTTTTTTTTAAATATATATAGTAGCCATTCTAACTGTGGTGAGATGATATCTCATTTTGAATTTTATTTCCGTTTTCCTGCTGTCAGTGATGTTGAGTACTTTTCCATATATTTTTTGGCCATTTGTACCTCTTCTTTTTAGAAATGTCTATTTAAATTCTTTGTCCACATTAGGGACATTATTAACTGCTTTTACTGTTGTGTTAAGTTTCTGGTATATTCTAGATATTAGACCTTTCTCAGATGAATAGATTTATAAATATTGTCTCTTATATTACAGATTGTTGGTTGTTCAACAAAGGATTTGCTGTGAAGAAACTTAATTTTAAAATAGCCTTACTTGTCTATTTTTGTTTTTATGCCTGTGCTTTTTTTGCATATTCCTGTGATAACTTAGCTTGAAAATCTTTGCCTTGACCTGTGTCATGAAGCATTTTTCCTGTATTTTCTTGTAGTAGTTTTATAATTTTGGATTTCATGTTTAAGTCTTTAATCCATTTTGTGTTGATTTTTGTATATGGTGAAAAATAGGGACCTAGTTTTATTCTTCTTTTTACAAATATCCAGTTTCCCTGGTTCCATTTGTCAATGAGAGTGTTCTTTCCCCAATGTATGTTCTTGACACCTTTGTTGAAAATCCGGTGTCTGTAAATATGTGTTTTTATTTCTGGGTTCTCTATTCTGTTCCACTGATTTAATTTTCTGTTTTTTATACCAAGACCATGCTTTTTTGTTACCATAAGCTTATAATATATTTGAAGTCAGGTAGATTTCAAGGAGGTAGAGTGATGCTTCCAGCTTTGTTCTTTTCCCTCAGACTTGGCTTGTCTAAGTCTAGCATTTTTGTGGTTTCATATAAATTTTAGGATTTTTTTTTTATTTCTGTGAAGAATGTTATTGGTGTTTGTCGTTGCAAGTTATAAAGGGCATTTTATTTTCATCTTATTTATTTTTTCTCTTTCTTTCTTTTTTCTTTTTTTTTCTAGACAGAGTCTCACTCTGTCTTCAGGTCCCAGCCTGAAGTTTAGTGGCACAATCTCAGCTCATTGCAATCTCTACCTCCTGGGTTCAAGCAATTCTCCTACTTCAGCCTCTCGAGTAGCTGGATACTACAGGTGTGCGCCACCACTCCCAGCTAATTTTTGTATTTTTTAGTAGAGACAGGGTTTCACCATGTTGGCCAGGATGGTCTCGATCTTTTGACCTCATGATCTGCCCACCTCGGCCTCCCAAAGTGCTGGGATTACAGGCGTGAGCCACCGCCTCTTTCTTAACTTTTATTTTAGATTTAGGGGGTACATGTGCAGGTTTGTTACAAAGGTATATATTGCATAATGGTTAGGTTTGGGGTGCAATTGAACCTATCACCGAGGTAGTGAGCATGTACCTGGCATGTCATTTTTCAACCATTGTCCCAACCCAATCCCTCTTCTTGTAGTCCCCAGTGTCTGTTGCTCTTCTCTTTATGTCCATGTGGACCCAATGTTTAGGTCCCACTGACAAGTGAGACATGTAGTATTTGGTTTTCTGTTTCCACATCAGTTTGCTTAGCATCATGGCCTCCAGCTACATCCATGTTCTTGCAAAGAACATTATTTTGTTCTTGTTATAGCTGCATAGTGTTACATATTTTATGTGTGCTACATTTTCTTAATCCAGTGCACTATTGATGGGCTTCTGGATTGATTCCATATCTTTGCTATTGTGAATAGTGCTGCAGCCAACATATGGGTGCGTGTGTCTTTTTGGTAGAATGATTTCTGGGAGGGAGTGGGTATTTAACCCGCTAATGGGATTGCTGGGTTGAAGGCAGTTCTATTTTTAGTTCCATGACAGAAATCTCCAAACTGCTTTCCACAGTGGCTAAATGAATTTACCATTTTCTCCAGCAGTGTATTCGAATGCCCTTTTTGCTGTAGCAGCTCTGCCAAAATCTGGGTCGATGTTCCTTGTTTTTGGACTTTTTAGTGATAGCCATTATGGCTATCACTGGTTTGAGATGGCATTTCATTGTGGCTTTGATTTGCTTTTCTCTGATTAGTGAGATGAGCTTTTATTTCATGTTTGCCCTCTGCTTTTCTGTCTTTTTTTGGGAAATGTCTCTTTATGTATTTTGCCCGCTTTTATATATTTTTTTAAATTCTTGCTTGTTGATTTAAGTTTCTTATAGGTTCTGGATATCAGAACTGTTTAATGCATCGCTTGTAAATACATTCTTTCATGATTTAGGTTGCCTAGTTAGTCTCTTGAATGGTTCCTTTTTCTATGCAGAAGCTCCTTTGTTTAACTAGGTTCCAGTTTTTCATTTTGTTGCAGTTGCTTTTGACGACTTATTCATAAATTATATTCAGAGGCTGATTTCAAATACTATGTTTCTTTGGTTTTCTTGTAGGGTTTTTATAGTTAGAGGTTTTTCTTTTAAGAATGTACTTCAGCTTTCATTCATTTTTATATGTGGTGATAGCTAGGGGTCAAGGTTCATATTTCTGTGTATGGATAGCAAGTCATCCCAGCACCATTTATTGAACAGGGAGTCCTTTCCCCATTGCGCTTTTTCAAAGATCAAATGGTTATAGGCTTGTGGCTTTATTTCTGGGCTCTCTATTCTGTTCCATTGGTCTGTGTGTCTGTTTTTGTGCCAGTACCATGCTGTTTTGTTCATTGTAGGCTTTGTTTACTGAGTATAGTTTGAAGTTGGGCAGTGTGATGTGTCAGGTTTTGTTCTTTTTGCTTAGGATGGCTGTGGGTGTTTGGGCTCTTTTCTCATTTCATATGAAATTTTAGAATAGTTTTTCTAATGCTGTGAAAAATGACCTTTGTAGTTTGATAGGAATAGTATTGAGTTTGTAGATTGCTTTGGGCAGTATGGCCATTTTACTGATACTGATTTTTCCAATCTGTGAGCATGGAATGTTTTTGCATTTTTTGGTGTCATGACTTTTCAGCAGTGTTTTGCAGTTCTCCATTTAGCCACGTTTCATCTCTGTGGTTAGATGCATTCCTAAGTATTTTGCTTTCTTGTGTATGGCTTTTGTCAATGGAATCACATTCTGGATTTGTCTCTCAGCTTGAACTTTATTGGTCTATAGAAATGCTACTGATATTTTTGCATTCTGACTGAAGTCATTTGTCAGTTCCAGGATACACTGGCAGACTCACAGAGTTTTCTACTTAGAGCATCAGATCATCAGCAAAGGGAGATAGTTTGGCTTCTTTTCCTTTTTGGATGCCTTTCTTTCTTTTGCCTGATTGCTCTGGCTAGGTGGGAGTTCCAGTCCTATGTTGAATAGATGTGGTGAGATGGGGCATCCTTGTCTTGTTCCAGCTGTCAAGGGGAATGCTTCCAACTCTTTTTGTTCTTTTTTCTTTATTATTTTATAGAGACAAGGTCTCACTGTGTGGCCAGGTTGGTCTCAGACTCCTGGCCTCAAGTGATACTCCTGTCTTCACCTCCCAACATGCTGGAGTTATAAGCATGAGCCACTGCACTCAGCTCCCACTTCCAGCTTTTGCCCATTCTGTGATTTCAGCAGCAGGTTTGTTACAAAGTGGCCCTTGTTATTTGGAGGTCTATTTGTTTGATGCCTAATGTGTTGATTTTTTTCATGAAGGGATTATGGATGTTATTGAAAGCTTTTTTGCATCTTTTGTGATGATCATATGGTTTTTCTTTTTCCATTCTGTTTATGTGGTGAAACACATTTACTCATTTGTGTACTTTGAACCAACCTTGCATCACAAGAATAAACTCGACTTGATTGTGGTGAAGTAAACTTTTGATGTATTGCTGGGTTTCATTTGCTAATATTTTGTTGAGACTTTTGTGTCTACATTCATCGGAAATATAGGGCTGTAGTTTTCCTTTTTTTCATGAAAGCCACTGACTTTATTGATTTAAAAAACTTTACAACAATAGTGACTCTTCTGCCAAAAAAGGAGCCAAATGGTTTCAAACTGGCTGAAAGTGAGGGTGGGGGTCAGGGATAGGGCCAGGATTCCATTCAGGAAAGCCAGTAACTGTCATCAGGGAACTGGCAATGGAAAAAGGAAGAGGGAGGCATGGAAGAGCGAGAATCCAAAAAAGTTGAAATGGTTAGGGGAGGAAACTCCCAAAGACCCTGGAGTATGTCGGAGGTGAGTAAGGCAATAGCAATCTTTTACTTTGTAGCAGACAGAGAGGAGTCCCTATTCCAGAGTTGAGTAGGAAAATAGCAGTCTTTTTTTTTTTTTTTTTTTTTTTTTTTTTGAGACAGAGTTTAGCTCTTGTTACCCAGGCTGGAGTGCAAAGGCGAGATCTCGGCTCTCTGCAACCTCTGCCTCCTGGGTTCAGGCAATTCTCCTGCCTCAGCCTCCTGAGGAGCTGGGATTACAGGCACGCACCACCATGCCCAGCTAATTTTTGTTGTTGTTATTGTTTGATTTTTTTTTTGAGACAGAGTTTCGCTCTTGTTACCCAGGCTGGAGTGCAATGGCGCAACTTGGCTCACCGCAACCTCTGCCTCCTGGGTTCAGGCAATTCTCCTGCGTCAGCCTCCCGAGTAGTTGGGACTACAGGTGCGTGCCACCATGCCCACCTAATTTTTGTATTTTTAGTAGAGACAGGGTCCATGTTGACCAGGATGGTCTCGATCTATTGACCTTGTGATCCACCTGCCTCTGCCTCCCAAAGTGCTGGGATTATAGGCGTGAGCCACCGCGCCCGGCCTGCTGAATTCTTTTATGTGCACAGAGAGACAGTGTGACTTTCTGTTTTCCAATTTGGATCCCCTTGATTTTTTTGACAATTTCTGTGTCTGTGTCCTTCAGGGATATTGACATGTAGTTTCCTTTTGTTGTGTGTGTCCTTGTCTCGGTTTGGCCTTACAGTAATACTGACCTTCAGAATAAACTAGAAAGATTTTGGAGTAATTTGCAAAACATTGCTGTTAGTTTTTCCTTAAAAGTTTAATAGAATTCAGCAGTAAAGTTACCCAGTTTTACACTTTTCTTTATTGGGAAACTTTACTGCTGATTCAATTACATAACCTTTCATTGTTCTGTTCAGGTTTCCATTTCTTCTTGGTTCGTTCTTGCTGGTTATGCATTTCCAGGAATGTATCCATTTTCTCTAGGCTTTTCAGTTTGTTGGCATATAGTTGTGCACAGTAGTCTCTCATGACCCCATGTATTTCTTTGGTATCGGTTTTAATATCTCCTTCTCTGTTTCTCTTTTTGTTTTTCTCTTTTTTCTTGTTTAATATAGTTAGCAGTGTATCAGTTGTGTTTATCTTTTCCCAAAACCGTCTTCCAGTTTGAAGGATGTTTAGTTGGTTTTGTTTTTTTACTCTACCTCATTCAGTTCTGCCCTGCCTTTATCATTTCTTTCCTTCTACTATATTTGAGTTTCGGGTCTGTTCTTGCTGTTTTGGTTTCTTAAGGTGCATGGTTACGTTACTTGTTTGAAGTCTTTCTCTTTTTTAGACGTAGCTGTTAATTGCTATAAATTGCCCTCTTAGTGCTTCTTTTGTCACTTTCTATAGGGGTTGGTTTCTTTCCCATTTTTATTTGTTACAAAATATTTAAATTTTTTTTCTTAATTTATTGATTGACCCAGTTGTTCATTCAGGAGCATGCCGTTTAATTTCCATGTGTTTGCAGTTTCCAAAATTTTTGTCCCTGTTATTGATTTCTATATTTATTCCATTGTGGTTGAGAAGATACTTGATTCCTAGGAGTTTGTAAACTCAGTAGATGGTCTATTCTGGAGAATTTTCTATGTGCTAATGAGAAGAATGTGTATTCTGCAGCTTTTTTTTTCTTTTTTTTTTCAGCACACTCAAAAATATTCCCTACTTTATTGTTTAGTGGTTTATTCAAAAGGACATCATGAAACCCAGATACCTATGGGATTCTCTCATTTCAGAGGTCTTGTAGTTCGTGTAGTCAATTTTGTTAACCTTAACATATAACAAAGGATTTTGAATGTATAACTGGATGGCAATTTCAGGTAGTCTCCCATTCTTACCAAGTTTTAGTTTCTAATAATAATATTGCCATTTTTATTATTATTATTATCCTTTAGGTTCTGGAGCACATGTGCAGAACATGCGTGTTTGTTACATAGGTATACATGCACCATGTTGGTTTGCTGCGTCCATCAACCCATCACCTACATTAGGTATTTCTCCTAATGCTATCCCTCCCCAACCCTCCCACCCCCAACAGGCCCCAGTGTGTGATGTTCCCTTCCCTGGTCCAGGGGTTCTCATTGTTCAACTCCCACTTATGAGTGAGAACATGTAGTGTTTGGTTTTCTGTTCTTGTGTCAGTTTGCTGAGAATGATGGTATCCAGCTTCATCCATATCGCTCTGAAGGACACGAACTCATCCTTTTTTATGGCTGCATAGTATTCCATGATGTACATGTGCCACATGTGCTTTTTTTTTTTAATTTTTATTGGATTTTAGGTTTTGGGGTACATGAGCAGAGCATGCAAGACAGTTGCGTAGGTACACACATGGCAGTGTGCTTTGCTTTTCTTCTCCCCTTCACCCACATTTGGCATTTCTCCCCAGGCTATCCCTCCCCACCTCCCCCTCCCACTGGCCCTCCCCTTTTCCCCCCAATAGACCCCAGTGTTTAGTACTCCCCTTTCTGTGTCCATGTGTTCTCATTTTTCATCACCCACCTATGAGTGAGAATATGCGGTGTTTCATTTTCTGTTCTTGTGTCAGTTTGCTGAGGATGATGTTCTCCAGATTCATCCATGTCCCTACAAATGACACAAACTCATCATTTCTGATTGCTGCATAATATTCCATGGTGTATATGTGCCACATTTTTCCAATCCAATCTATTATCAATGGGCATTTCGGTTGATTCCAGGTCTTTGCTATTGTAAACAGTGCTGCAATGAACATTCGTGTACATGTGTCCTTATAGTAGAACGATTTACAGACTTTCGGATATATACCCAGTAATGGGATTGCTAGGTCAAATGAAATTTCTATTTCTAAGGCCTTGAGGAATCGCCATACTGTCTTACACAATGGTTGAACTAATTTACACTCCCACCAACAGTGTAAAAGTGTTCCTTTTTCTCCACATCCTCTCCAGCATCTGTTGTCTCCAGATTTTTTAATGATCGCCATTCTAATTGGTGTGAGATGGTATCTCAATGTGGTTTTGATTTGCATCTCTCTGATGACCAGTGACGATGAGCATTTTTTCATATGATTGTTGGCCTCATATATCTCTTCTTTCGTAAAGTATCTGTTCATATCCTTTGCCCACTTTTGAATGGGCTTGTCTGTTTTTTTCCTGTAAATCTGTTTGAGTTCTTTGTAAATTCTGGATATCAGCCCTTTGTCAGATGGGTAGACTGCGAAAATTTTTTCCCATTCTGTTGGCTGCCGATCCACTCTAGTGACTGTTTCTTTTGCCGTGCAGAAGCTGTGGAGTTTCATTAGGTCCCATTTGTCTATTTTGGCTTTTGTTGCCAATGCTTTTGGTGTTTTGTTCATAAAGTCCTTGCCTACTCCTATGTCCTGGATGGTTTTGCCTAGATTTCCTTCTAGGGTTTTTATGGTGCCAGGTCTTATGTTTAAGTCTTTAATCCATCTGGAGTTAATTTTAGTGTAAGGTGTCAGGAAGGGGTCCAGTTTCTGCTTTCTGCACATGGCTAGCCAGTTTTCCCAACACCATTTGTTAAACATGGAATCCTTGCCCCATTGCTTGTTTTTGTCGGGTTTATCAAAGATTGTATAGTTGTATGTATGTTGTGTTGCCTCCAGTGCATCTGTTTTGTTCCATTGGTCTATATCTCTGTTTTGGTACCAGTACCATGCTGTTTTGATTACTGTAGCCTTGTAGTATAGTTTGAAATCCGGTAGTGTGATGCCCCCCGCTGTGTTCTTTTTGCTTAGAATTGACTAGGCTATGCGGGCTCTCTTTTGGTTCCATATGAAGTTCATGGTGGTTTTTTCCAGTTCTGTGAAGAAAGTCGATGGTAGCTTGATGGGGATAGCGTTGATTCTGTAAATTACTTTGGGCAGTATAGCCATTTTCACGATATTAATTCTTCCTAACCATGAACATGGAATGTTTCTCCATCTGTTTGTGTCCTCTCTGATTTCGTTGAGCAGTGGTTTGTAGTTCTCCTTGAAGAGGTCTCTTACGTTCCTTGTGAGTTGTATTCCAAGGTATTTTATTCTTTTTGTAGCAATTGCGAATGGCAGTTCGCTCTTGATTTGGCTTTCTTTAAGTCTGTTATTGGTGTAGACGAATGCTTGTGATTTTTGCACATTGATTTTATATCCTAAGACTTTGCTGAAGGTGCTTATCAGTTTCAGGAGTTTTGGGGCTGAGGCGATGGGGTCTTCTAAGTATACTATCATGTCGTCTGCAAATAGAGACAATTTGGCTTCCACCTTTCCTATTTGAATACCCTTTATTTCTTTTTCTTGCCTGATTGCTCTGGCTAGAACTTCCAGTACTATATTGAATAGGAGTGGTGAGAGACGGCATCCTTGTCTAGTGCCAGATTTTAAAGGGAATGCTTCCAGTTTTTGCCCATTCGGTATGATATTGGCTGTTGGTTTGTCGTAAATAGCTTTTATTACTTTGAGATACGTTCCATCGATACCGAGTTTATTGAGGGTTTTTAGCATAAAGGGCTGTTGAATTTTGTCAAATGCCTTCTCTGCGTCAATTGAGATAATCATGTGGTTTTTGTTTTTGGTTCTGTTTATGTGGTGAATTACGTTGATAGACTTGCGTATGTTGAACCAGCCTTGCATCCCTGGGATTGAATCCTACTTGATCATGATGAATAAGTTTTTTGATTTGTTGTTGCAATCGGCTTGCCAATATTTTATTGAAGATTTTTGCATCTATGTTCATCATGGATATTGGCCTGAAGTTTTCTTTTCTCGTTGGGTCTCTGCCGGGTTTTGGTATCAGGATGATGTTGGTCTCATAAAATTATTTGGGAAGGATTCCCTCTTTTTGGATTGTTTGAAATAGTTTTAGAAGGAATGGTACCAGCTCCTTTTTGTGTGTCTGGTAGAATTCGGCTGTGAACCCGTCTGGACCTGGGCTTTTTTTTGTGTGGTAGGCTCTTAATTTCTGCCTCAACTTCAGACCTTGTTATTGGTCTATTCATAGTTTCAGCTTCCTCCTGGTTTAGGCTTGGGAGGACACAGGAGTCCAGGAATTTATCCATTTCTTCCAGGTTTACTAGTTTATGCGCATAGAGTTGTTTGTAATATTCTCTGATGATGGTTTGAATTTCTGTGGAATCTGTAGTGATTTCCCCTTTATCATTTTTTATTGCATCTATTTGGTTGTTCTCTCTTTTATTTTTAATCAATCTGGCTAGTGGTCTGTCTATTTTGTTGATCTATTCAAAAAACCAGCTCTTGGATTTATTGATTTTTTGAAGGGTTTTTCGTGTCTCAATCTCCTTCAGCTCAGCTCTGATCTTAGTTATTTCTTGTCTTCTGCTGGGTTTTGAGTTTTTTTGATCTTGCTCCTCTAGCTCTTTCAATTTTGACGATAGGGTGTCAATTTTGGATCTCTCCATTCTCCTCATATGGGCACTTATTGCTATATACTTTCCTCTAGAGACTGCTTTAAATGTGTCCCAGAGGTTCTGGCACGTTGTGTCTTCGTTCTCATTGGTTTCGAAGAACTTCTTTATTTCTGCCTTCATTTCGTTGTTTACCCAGTCAACATTCAAGAGCCAGTTGTTCAGTTTCTGTGAAGCTGTGCGGTTCTGGGTCGGTTTCTAAATTCTGAGTTCTAACTTGATTGCACTATGGTCTGAGAGGCTGTTTGTTATGATTTCAGTTGTTTTGCATTTGCTGAGCAGTGCTTTACTTCCAATTATGTGGTCAATTTTAGAGTAGGTGTGATGTGGTGCTGAGAAGAATGTGTATTCTGTGGATTTGGGGTGGAGAGTTCTGTAAATGTCTATCAGGTTTGCTTGCTCCAGGTCTGAGTTCAAGCCCTGGATATCCTTGTTGATTTTCTGTCTGGTTGATCTGTCTAGTATTGACAGTGGAGTATTAAAGTCTCCCACTATTATTGTGTGGGAGTCTAAGTCCTTTTGTAAGTCATTAAGAACTTGCCTTGTGTATCTGGGTGCTCCTGCATTGGATCCATATATGTTTAGGATCGTTAGCTCTTCTTGTTGTATCGATCCTTTTACCATTATGTAATGGCCTTCTTTGTCTCTTTTGATCTTTGTTGCTTTAAAGTCTATTTTATCAGAGATGAGAATTGCAACTCCTGCTTTTTTTGGCTTTCCATTAGCTTGGTAAATCTTCCTCCATCCCTTTATTTTGAGCCTTTGTGTATCCTTGCATGTGAGATGGGTTTCCTGAATACAGCACACTGATGGGTTTTGGATTTTTATCCAATTTTCCAGTCTGTGTCTTTTGATTGGTGCGTTTAGTCCATTTACATTTAGGGTTAATATTGTTATGTGTGAATTTAATACTGCCATTTTGATGCTAAGTGGCTGTTTTGCCTGTTAGTTGTTGTAGATTCTTCATTATGTTGATGCTCTTTAGCATTCAGTGTGATTTTGGAATGGCTGGTACTGGTTGATCCTTTCTATGTGTAGTGCCTCTTTAAGGAGCTCTTGTAAAGCAGGCCTGGTGGTGACAAAATCTCTGAGTACTTGCTTGTTCGCAAAGGATTTTATTTTTCCTTCACTTCTGAAGCTCAGTTTGGCTGGATATGAAATTCTGGGTTGAAAGTTCTTTTCTTTAAGGATGTTGAATATTGGCCCCCACTCTCTTCTGGCTTGTAGTGTTTCTGTCGAGAGATCTGCTGTGAGTCTGATGGGCTTCCCTTTGTGGGTGACCCGACCTTTCTCTCTGGCTGCCCTTAGTATTCTCTCCTTTATTTCAACCCTGTTGAATCTGACGATTATGTGCCTTGGGGTTGCTCTTCTTGCGGAATATCTTTGTGGTGTTCTCTGTATTTCCTGCAATTGAGTGTTGGCCTGTCTTGCTAGGTGGGGGAAATTTTCCTGGATGATGTCCTGAAGAGTATTTTCCAGCTTGGATTCATTCTCTTCGTCCCCTTCTGGTACACCTATCAAACGTAGGTTAGGTCTTTTCACATAGTCTCACATTTCTTGGAGACTTGTTCATTCCTTTTTGCGCTTTTTTCTCTAATCTTGGTTTCTCGTTTTATTTCATTGAGTTGGTCTTCGACTTCAGATATTCTTTCTTCTGCTTGGTCAATTCGGCTATTGAAACTTGTGTTTGCTTCGCGAAGTTCTTGTATTGTGTTTTTCAGCTCCTTTAATTCATTCATATTCCTCTCTAAGTTATCCATTCTTGTTATCATTTCCTCGAATCTTTTTTCAAATCTTTTTTCAAGGTTCTTAGTTTCTTTGCATTGATTTAATACATGATCTTTTAGCTCACAAAAGTTTCTCATTATCCATCTTCTGAAGTCTAATTCCATCATTTCATCACAGTCATTCTCCGTCCAGCTTTGTTCCCTTGCTGGTGAGGAGCTTTGGTCCTTTCTAGGAGGCGAGTTGTTCTGGTTTCAGGTGTTTTCCTCCTTTTTGCGCTGGTTTTTTCCCATCTTTGTGGATTTGTCCGCTGGTCGTCTGCGTAGTTGCTGACTTTTTGATTGGGTCTCTGAGTGGACACCCAGAATGTTGATGATGAAGTATTTCTGTTGCTTGGTTTTCCTTCTACCAGTCTAGCCCCTTCGCTGTACGACTGCTGAGGTCCGCTCCAGACCCTGCTTGTCTGGGGTGCACCTCTAGCAGCTGTGGCACAGCGAGGGATGCTACCAGTTTCTTTTTCTGCTATCTTTGTCCCAGGATGATGCCTGCCTAATGTCAGTCTTTTGGATATAGAGGGGTCAGGGAGCTGCTTGAGGAGACAGTTTGTACTTTATAGGGGTTTAATTGCTGAGCTGTGAGCTCTGTTGTTCATTCAGGGTTGTTAGGCTGCTATGTTTGATTCTGCAGCAACAGAGCTCATTAAAAAACCCTTTTTTTTCTCAAATGCTCTGTGTTAAGGGGTTTGGGCTTTATTTTTGAATGTCCGTTGAGGTCCTGCCCAGCTAGGACAGAGACTAGCCGCTGTTTGGCTGCCGAGGCTCCGCCCTGCTGTTGTGTGATTAGCCCTGTTCCTGCAGGCTCTGCTGTGGTCTCCGCCACACCCTGCAGTGGAGTCTCTCTGTTGTAGCGGGTTGCCTCGGCAACGGCAGGCTGCGTCAGCAGTGGGCGTGTATCTCAGTAGGGACGGGTTGCCTCGGCAATGGCAGGGTGCGTCAGCAGTGGGCGTGTATCTCAGTAGGGACGGGTTGCCTCAGCAACGGCAGGCTGCGTCAGCAATGGGCGTGTATCTCAGTTGGCGCGGGTTGCCTTGGTAATGGTGGACGCCCCTCCCCCTCAGAGCTTCTCGGGCCATCTGCCTGGGGCTTGTTTGAAATCACGGTTTTTTTCATCCCACTGGGCCAAACCTAACTCTCTGTCCCTGCGATCCCCTGGCTGGCCCACTGTCCAAGACTAGCTCAGTCTCAAGTCCAGCCCTCTCACGTCTCCTGTTGCTGGTTCAACGGGGCACCCAGACAAGCGCGCCCTGTGGGGAGCACTGGGTAGGGCCGGCCACCGCCACCCCGGCTGCCGGCTTCGCCAGGCAGAGGTTCTGCCTGGCATCCCACGTCTCCTCTTCACTTGGGAATTTCCCCATTCCGTGGGCAACAAAGATCAGTCTGGAAGTGCAGCTCAGACTCACCTTTCCGCGGACACAACGCGAGCTCCAATCTTGGGCTGTTCTCACAGCGCCATCTTGAGTCCTCCCCCCTATTCTGCAGCTTTTTAATGAAATGTTCTGTAAGTGTCTGCTAGGTCCCTATGGTCTGCAGTGCAGGTTAATTTTGATGTTTCTTTATCGATTTTCTGTTTAGATCTTTACAATGCTGAAAGTCAGGTGATGGAGTCCTCATCTACTATTGTACTGGGGACTGTCTCTTTAGTTTCAGTGATGTTTGTTTTATAGATCTGTGTGCTCAGGTGTTAAGTGCATATACCTTTATGACTGTTGTATACTCTTGCTGAATTGATCCTGTTATTATTATATAATGACCTTCTTTTTTTCTTTTATTTATTTATTTTTTGACTTAAGATCTATTTTGTCTGGTAGAAATATAGCTGCTCCTGCATGCTTTTGGTTTCCATTTGCAGCTGTGTAGTTACAATGTCCTTTCCTTCGGGTTCCACTATCATTTTCTTCACTATCCTTAAAACCCTTCCTACCAGCCTCTTCGAGGACCACCAGGCTTCCACTCACAGTCGCTTTAAGACTTTTTGTTTTCATGCTTATATGACAAGTCTATTCAAAACTGTTGCCAGCAGTCTCCAGTTACCCTAGATATGCTTATGGGGAGGGGGGTGCATTCTGAATTGCCTGGCCAACTTAATTACCCTAATGAGGCTTATACTCAGATAACCTCCTTGGCGATGTGTGCCTGGAGGCAGTTACCATCATCCAGTGTTAGGATGGAGGAGCTTGCTAAAATTCGTCAGGGATCTGACGAGCCTTTTCAGGAATTTGTCTCACGCCTCCTCCAGGCTGTTACACGCCAGGTTGGCAATGATGAAGCTGGATCTCTATTGGTGAAACAATTGGCTTTTGAGAATGCTAATACGGCATGCCAGGCATCCATGAGGCCCTTTAAACGTAAAGACACCTTAACTGATTATATTCGCCTCTGTGCTGATATCAGACCTGCTTATCAACAAGGTCTTGCTCTAGCAGCTGCTCAAGCAGGTATGTCTATTGCCACCTTTTTAAAACAGAGACCCAACCAACCTAGACCGCCCCTTAAATTTTTTCATTGTGGCAGTCTGGGCCATATGGCTAGACAGTGTCAAGTTCCTTTTGCTCCACAGCCTCAGATGTTAGCTTTGCCAGCACCCCCAGATCCTACTTTTACTTCTCCTTCTCCTGTCACCCCATCACCCCAACCACATCAACCAGGTTTGTGCCCTCGCTGTCACCGTGGCACCCATTGGGCCAACGAGTGCCACTCTAAGCATGATGCCCAGGGCAATCCTCTCCCTCAGCAATTGGGAAACTCCCAGGGGGGTCAGTCCCAGCCCCCGCAAAATATCAGGACACCTTATGTTCAAGCTCCTGTCCTGAGTTTGAGCGCAAATCCGTTTCTCAACTCTGCAGAGCAACACCGAACAGCACAGGACTTGACCTCTGTGTCACCGCCTGACAGGTATTAAGCCCTGACATGGGACCCCAAGCCATCCCTACGGGCATTTTTGGCCCTCTTTTCTCAGGATATATTGGTCTTATTTTAGGTCATAGTAACTGTTCCTTGAGAGGTCTGAATGTATTACCTGTTGTTGTTGATGCTGATTACTCAGGAGAAATTAAGGTGTTTGCTTGGTCGCCTACAGGTGTTTTCACGCTGAGTCCTGAATTGTTGTTTGCTCAACTGCTTCTCACTCCTATTGATACCTCAGCTGACTCTCAATTGTCGACTAAAGTTATAGGTAACAAAGGTTCTGAGCCTTCTTCTTCTTATGCTTACTGGGTTCAAGCCATTTCATCTATCAGACCTGAACTTACCATTAAAATTAATGGCAAAACATTTAAAGGCCTCCTGGACACAGGGGCTGATGTGTCTGTAATTCCCATAAATATTGGCCTTCTCAATGGCTTACAACTACTGCCATGACTTCTCTACAAGGCATAGGAATGACTAACAATCTTATGCAATCTGCAAGTTTATTAACATGGACTGATGATGAGGGTCACTCTGGCTCATTTCACCCCTATGTAATTCCTGGTATCCCACTCAATCTTTGGGGCTGCGATGTTTTAGAAGCCATGGGGGCTCTATTGGTGACCAATCCCATTTCTCTCGACATTATGACTAAACAGGGCTACTTGCCTGGCAAGGGCTTGGGAAAACTTTGCAGGGAAATCCTGAGCCTCTTGCTCTTTTCCAGAAAACTGACCGTTCTGGCCTAGGATATTTTTCCTAGGGGTCACCATGATTCCCAACTCCCATGCTGATAAAATTACTTGGTTGTCAGATACTCCAGTGTGGGTGGAGCAGTGGCCCCTTTCTGATTAAAAGATTACAGTGGCTCATGAGGTTGGTTCGGGAACAACTCTCTGCGGGTTATATTAGACCTACTAATAGTTTTTGGAATTCCCCTATCTTTGTCATTAAGAAGCGCTCCGGTAAATGGAGGCTTTTACAGGATTTAAGAAAGGTTAATGCTACTATGAAGGTGATGGGCTCCTTACAACCCAGGCTACCTTCCCCTATTGTTGTGTCTCAGACTTGGAAACTGTTAGTGATTGATCTGAAAGATTGTTTCTTTTCCATTCCTTTGCATCCCTCAGATTGTCATCGTTTGGCCTTTAGCATACCATGCACTAATTTTGATCAACTGTATGAGCGGTACAAGTGTATTGTGTTGCCTCAAGTTATGGCTAACAGCCCCAGCTTGTGTCAGACCTTTGTGTCTAAAGCCATCCAACCTGTTCATCAATAATTTTCTGATACTCAACTATTACATTATATGGCTGATCTTCTCTTAGCTGTTCCAACTGAGACCCTTCTTTATCAAGCCTTTGAATGTTTGCAAACCTATTTGACAAAAAATAACCTTGTTATTGCACCAGATAAGGTTCAGACTGCCACTCCCTACCATTACTTGGGAAAGCTTATTGAATCTAACCAAGTTTCCTTTAAGACTCCTATTCTCTCCACAGCAAATTTAACCACACTGCATGACTTTCAGAAATTTTTAGGAGACATTAACTGGATTTGCCCGAGCTTGAAACTTACCACAGGACAATTGAAGCCCTTATTTGACATTCTCAAAGGACCCTCTCTAATCCAACTTCCCCTCGTTTTTTGACAGCTCCTGCCAAGGTGGCTTTGCAGTTAGTTCATGATACCTTGTCCAGGCAAAAACTTTCTCATATTAAGGAAAACTCCCACTGGTGTTATTGTGTTCTTCCCACTGTTTATACTCCTACTGCAGTTTCTTGGCAACAAGGTATCCTGGAATGGCTTCATCTCTCGGCCAGCTGTGGGAAAGTTGTAACATCTTACTTTGAATGAGTTTCTGTTTTGGTAGCTAAAGGTCGTGTACAGGCTCTTTCTCTTTTTGGTATTGATCCTCCTGAAATCCTTGTTCCTTATTCTAGCACTCAGCAACAGTGGCTTTGGCAGTTCTCTGACTCCTGGCAATTGGCCTGTGCTGGCTTTTCTGGTCAAATACTGTGCCATTATCCTGCTGATAAATTGTTACATTTTTACTCCCAAAACTTCCTTATTTTTCCACAGACCTGCCTCAAGTCACCATTATCTGAAGCATGCTTAGCCTTTACTGACGGCTCCTCTTCTGGTATTGCTGCAGGCACTGTTAACACACACCCTTTTTGGTTTCAGACCCCAGAATACTCCACTCAGTGCATGGAGCTCCTGGCAGTTCAACATGTCCTGACTAATTGGGATGTCCCTTTGAATATTACTCTGATAGTCAATATGTTGTTAATTTGGTTCAAAATCTGGAAACAGCCCCTTTGTTTTTTTCTGACTCCTCTTCTATAATTCATCTTTTGCTCCTCTTACAGCAGACACTTCACCGCAGATTGCATCCTTTTTTCATTGGTCATATCAGAGCCCATTCCTCCCTGCCAGGTCCTCTAACTGAGGGCAACACTCAAGCTGATCAGCTCACTCAGTGTATTTTTCCTGTTCTGTCCCCTGTACAGCAGGCTGAGACTTCTCACACCCTGCATCTTCAGAATGCTCACAGTCTGTGATTGCAATTTCAGATTACCAGAGAACAGGCCCACCAAATTGTTAAACAATGCACAGCCTGTTTGCCTTACTTGCCTGTTGCTTGCCACTATGGGGTGAATCCCCGAGGACTGCAAACTGGTCATGTATATCAAATGGATGTTACTCATTTTCCCCCCTTTGGTAAATTATAATATGTACATGTTTCCATTGACACTTTTTCTCATTTTGTAGTTGCTACCGCTCATGCTGGAGAAGCAGTTAAGGATTTTGTAGCACATTGCCTAACCGTTTTTTCTATTATTGGCCCACCTAAAATCCTGAAGCCAGACAATGGACCTGCTTATACCAGCAAAAAATTTGCTTCCTTTTGCTCTCATTTTCAGATTTCTCACCATACAGGCATTCCTTTTAATCCTCAAGGCCAAGGCATCATCGAAAAAAGCCGTGCTGTTTTGGAAAATTTACTACACAAATTAAAACATGGTCTGATTTCTGACTTACTACATAAAACCCCTCACACTTGGCTTAAACATGCTGTTTACGTTTTTAATGTCTTAACTTTAGATGCTGATGGACTCCCACAACGGATCGTCATTGGCACCCTAATAATGTATCTCATCCCCAGGTCTTGTGGAAAGATGCTCTCACTAACCAATGGCATGCTCCAGATCCAGTCCTAATATGGGGATGAGGACATGTTTGTATTTTTCCCAGGTCTGCTTCCTCTCCAATTTGGGCTCCTGAACACCTTGTCAAGCATGAATTCTCCACCAGGCAGTGCAAACGCCCTGATACCCCGTTTTCATCGTCTCTGGCTGACGCTACCCCCGCCTCACCACCGCCGTGGGACTCGTCAAGCAGCTCAATTAGCGAACTTCTAGACTCCGCAACGAGGCAGCCCCCTGCCGATGTGGGCCCAGATGCACCGTCTGACTGCTGAAGCAGCTGCCCTGGTCGCATCTTCCGGACAATCCCATTCTCCTACTGTTATGTTTATTGCTATAATAGCTATATTGTCTTGTCATTTGGCACAGGCCTTCCCTCTCCCTAATTCTCGTGTTATGTGGGCTTATGTTCCCGACCCTCCTTTTCTTCGACCTGTTACCTGGAATGATCCCACCTTCCCTGTCTACATTAATGATACTTTTATTCTTGGCTTCTTTTCTTTTTCTCACATTACTCCTCAGGTTGCTACCTATACTTACTCTGCCCAAGCTGTTGCCCCTCCCATGTGCTTCTATGCCTCCAAAATCTGGGATCGTGATTCCTCTGCTAATGTCTATTCTCCTCCTTCTATTCCTCTTTCTTTTTCCAGTTCTTATTGCTTCGATCTTGGAATTTGCCAACTTCATACCTTTTCTGGCCCCTCTGACCTCTTCCCAGGTGAGACCATTTATTCTCGTGATTGGATACTCAACCATGTGGGAATTAGAGAAACTTACAACTTTTCCTCTGCTCAGCATTTTCCCCTCATTGAGCACTGGCATTGTTGACCTTCTAACTCCTCTTTGGACACTTCCCCTCACTGGCAGTTCTGTTTTCCTAACCAAAAGCAAGCTATTAATTACACCCTGCCTTCTGGTTTCTCCTTGTATAACTGGTCTGTTCTTCATCCTCTTGACATTGCCTTAGCTTGTTATGAAACACCTGATGGTTGGAGCACTCCCATTTACACTACCTTCTCTGGCAAAGCCTACGCTTTTCTCTGGAAGCTGTTTGTATCCTTATCTCCTACCTTTGTTCATGCCGGTTCCCGTAGTTTATCTTATCCCGCTAATCAGACTATTTATACTCAATCCTGCGTTGCTTCTCCTTAAGACTTTGTTTACCAGGCATTGTTTCAACCTAGTGACCTCCCCTGTGGTCCTTCTCTCTCGCAGATGCACGGTTTACTGCCGAGCTTGTGACTTCTAGTTAATTAAAGATTGTTATCCAAGTTACTGATTGTTCTGACAATATTGATAATCAGCATCACCTATTTCCCATTGATCTTTTAAATTAGTATTTGTTCCCTTTGACAGTTCCTCAGAATCATCCCCCAAGGAATTTTCTGTTCCTTTTATTGTTTGAGTAATGATCTGCATTGAGGTAATGATGTTAAAGAAAAAAGTATATAAGGAAACCTGTAGTCCCAGCTCCTTGGGAGGCTGAAGCAGGAGGATCACTGGAGCCTGAGAGTTGGAGGTTGTAGTGAGCCATGATTGCACCACTGCACTCCAGCCTGGGGCAAAAGAGCAAAACTCTGTCTCAAAAAATTAAAAATAAGTCAGAGCCAGGCTTGGTGGCTCATGTCTACAATTCTGGAACTTTGGGAGCCCAGTGAAGGAGGATAGCTTGAGTCCAGGAGTTCAAAATCCTATTTCTGCAAAAATTTAAAAATTAGCCAGGCACAGTGGTGCATAGCTGTAGTTCCAGCTACTTGGGAGGCTGAGGTGGGAGGATCGCTTGAGTCCAGGAGTTCAAGGCTGCAGTGAGCTGTGATCATGCCACGGCACTCCAGCCTGGGTGACAGAGTCTGTAAAAAAATTAAGGCTGGGCATAGTGGCTCAAGGCTGTAATCCCAGCACTTTGGGAGGCTGAGGCGGGTGGATCATTTGAGAGGTTAGGAGTTTGAGACCAGCCTGGGCAACATAGTGAAACCCCATCTCTTCTAAATATACAAAAATCAGCCGGGCGTGGTGGCAGGTGTCTGTAGTCCCAGCTACTTGTGAGGCTGAGGCAAGAGAATTGCTTGAACCTGGGAGGCAGAGGTTGTAGGGAGCTGAGATCATTGCCATTGCACTCCAGCCTGGGAGACACAGCCAGAACCTAAATAAAGAAAATAAATAAAGAACAGGGATGAGATAAGTGTGGCTGCTCTCACTGCTTCCATTCATTATTGTTACTGCAAGTTCAAGCCAGGGTGACTGGACATGAAAATGAAGTAAAAAGCATCCAGATTGAAGCAAGAGAAGAAAAAAACATCTCTGTATTTACAAACAGCCTGATGTGACATAAAACATTCCCAGGCACAATTTGTGCAGCAGAAATAGGGTGCTTCACAGGCTGCTTAGAAACCTAGTGGGTCACTCCAGCACAAACTATCTCCCTAAGCTTAATGAGGGAATGAGAGGGTAGCATGGGCCTGATGAGAGTGTTGTTTGTCCACTGGGAGAGTCTGGCTAAATTACAACTGGCCTTTACATCCTCACCAGCTCCCTGGGGACAGCCTGAAAGATATCAGATTAAAAAGTCACACTGAGATAAACCATCCTGACTCGTCTCTCAACAAAGTGACAGGTAGTAAACAGACCTAAACACGCATCATGAGGCTTGTTTTCCTTTTAAAGTCAACAGCTGGTGAATTGCACAGGGCCAGGCAGGGCAGTCAAAGGGCCTGTTTCCCCCAGCTGGGAAAAGGGCAGGAGCCCTGGACACTGGCCCCGCAGAACTCTCTCCTGTCAGTCAGGGGCCATATTACTTTTCCATCCTCCTCTGACCTTCATTACAAACCACCTGCTGATGCATCAAACCTTGGCCCACTCCTTGGGAACTCTGTACTCAGGGTGACCAGCCTGACCTGGGTTGCTCGGGGTTGTCCTGGTTTGAGTCTACCAAGTCCTCAGACCCAGCACACCAGGGCTTGCTGATTGCACCCCGGACCCTACCGGGTGGTCGTCTTTCTGGGGAAACTGGCTTCTTTTCCTCCCCGACCTCCTTGCTTTGACTTGATGGTTGCATCTGTCAGCCCAGGTGCTCAGGTGTGACATTGACCATCCCTGGCCAGCCTTGGTGCTAGCTGACCCCAAAGTGTCCTTCCTTTTCTTTCTTTTAAGACAGTCTCCCTCTCTACCCCAAGCTGGAATGCAGTGGTGGAATCTCAGCCCACTGCAAGCTCAGCCTCCTGGGTTCAAGTGATTCTCCTGTCTCAGCCTCCCAAGCAGATGGGACTACAGGTGCCTGACACTGTGCCTGGCTAATTTTTGTTTTTGTTTTTTTTCTTTCTTTCTTTTTTCTGAGACAGAGTCTTGCTCTGTCACCCAGGCTGGAGTGCAGTGGCAAAATCTTAATTCACTGCAACCTCTGCCTCTGGGTTCAAATGATTCTCCTGCCTTTGCTTCCTGTGTAGCTGGGATTACAGGCATGCACCACCACACCTGGCTAATTTTAGTATTTTTAGTAGAGATGGGGTTTCACCATGTTGGCCAGGCTGGTCTCAAACTCCTGACCTCGTGATCTGCCTGTCTCGGCTTCCCAAAGTGTTGAGATTACAGGCATGATCCACTGCACCTGGCCTAATTTTTTGTATTTTTATCAGAGATGGTGTTTTGCCATTTTTACCAGGCTGGTCATGAGCTCCTGACCTCAACTGATCCACCCACCTTGGCCTCCCAAAGTGCTGGAATCACAGGCGGGAGCCACCGCCCTGGCCCCCCAGGTCTCATTTCTTACAGATCTTGGGGTCTTCCATGTGTCTCTGGATCTTCCTGCATCATTCCCACCTCCACTCTTTGACTCTGGCCCCTCCTCTCATGTCAGATGATGGCAGCAGTAAGGAAACAATGCCTTGATTTAGCTCCTCTAGGCCCTGCACACAAGGGGTTTTGCTAAGTCTAGGAGCATTGAAAACCTCACTGCATACACACTACAACACAGATGAACCCCCCAAAATCACACCCAGTGAGAGAAGTCAGGCAAAAGGCCACAGTGTGTGATCCCATTTATATTAGATGTTCAGAATGTAAATATTTCATTTATATGTAATGCTCTGTTGCCCAGGTTGGAGTACAGTGGCACAATCTTGGCTCACTGCAACCTCTGCCTCAGGGGTTCAAGGTATTCTCCTGCTTCAGCCTCCCAAGTAGCTTGAATTACAGACATGCGCCACCACACTAGGCTAATTTTTGTATTTGTAGTAGAGACAGGGTTTCACCATGTTGGCCAGGCTGTTCTCGAATTCCTGACCTCAAGTGATCTACCTGTCATGGCCTCCCAAAGTTCTGGGATTAGAGCCACCACTCCCAGCCTTTATAGCATATAATTTTATCTCAATAAAGCTGTTAGGAAATAAACTATAGATAACAACATGATCAAGAGGTCGGGTCTTTTATCCAAGTGGATTTTTCAAATGAATCAGTTTTAAAAACTACCATTTAAAAACAAGATTATAAGTGGTATGGAAACAGTGATAGAAAATTATTGTTAGTCAAATACCGCAGATGTGGAAACTGAAGCTTAGAGAGCTCTAGGGACTTGCTCTTAATCATCACACAGCTATAGCTGAATAAGCATGGAATGGAGTCTTCTGACTTACCAACAACCACGGGTAATTAAAACAAAACCCAAAACACTAATAAAGGGATGCTAACCAAGGTAAAAAAAAAAAAATAAGTGGTATGGAAAAAAATAGAACAGGCAAGGAGAATGGGTCAGTCTTCCTTTTTTCTTTGTCAGGCACATAAAAATCTTTCATATTTTATAGATAAAACTGAGGCTTAGAAATAGTAGAATTGTGTGAATCATATCTTGATAAAGCTGTTATCTATGTCTTTATATCTATTCAGCCATCCATCCATCCATCCATCCACCCATTCATCCACCCACCCAACCATCCACCCATTCATCTACATACCCAACCCTTCATCCATCCATCCATCCATCCATGCATTCATCTGCTCATTCATCCATCCACTCATCTATCCACCCAACCAACCAACCTCCACCCATCCACCCACCCATCCATTCATCCATCCATCCATCCATCCATCCATCCATCTACACACATACATATTAGAATGGTAGAATTGCAACTAGAATTCAAGACTTGAAAGTCCTGGTGCCGTACTTATTATTCTTATTCATTTTTAAATGTCAATATCTATTATATTTTTCAAAGTTGAGCACAATATAAGTATGTTGTTCCCTGGATTCCTGATGTTTTCAGTAACCTAGGAACTCAGCATCTCACAGAGAACACAGAAGAACCTCTTGTGTCGGAGATTTCACTTGCAAACAAGCAGTTCCACAGTGGAATTCTGTGTGAACTGATGATGCGGATTTAAGAATAATCATCCCTCCTTGTTGTTTCTTATGAGATTTGTAAGGCATACTCCTACTTGCCAATACTATTTGCCAACATACTGTTCTGCCTCCTTTCTGTTTCCTCTCTTGTAAGATGCCAACAAAGCATGCAGGGTGACAGGTGGACCTCAAGCAATCCACCATGAGCTCATAACCACATCAGTCCCAGCTCATTTCTCAGAAAGCCGGAACTCTGAGCCCCACTGAGAATTTGTGTCTGAGCCCAGGCAGCAGGGACACAGCGAAGGGGGGAGGATTTTGCAGGCCGAGGTTGGGAGATGCAAAGCTGGGAGTTTCAGGGGAGAGAGAGGTTGCTGGGGATAGGGTGATGCCGGAACAGCTCAGGATTGGCCTTGAGTTCCCTACCAGAGTTGACATGATTCTGAAGACCAAGGCCACAGCTCCAATAAACCAGACCCATCCTCATTGTTAGTATCCTGGGGCCATAAGATCTAGGGGAGACAGTGCCCACTGATAGAACAAAGATAAATTTCCCAGAGCGCTAAGCATTTGTTCACCCTGATCAAGAGCCTTCACACATCCAGGGAAGGAATCATCATTCCTACAGATAACTAAGTAAGGCCATAATTCCCTGTGCACACCTGGCCATCCAAGCTCTTCCATGGTGGCTCTGTGGGGCCCTCATGCAGCCTCCATGCTCCTGCTCACAATGCCTTGCAGCTCCACCTGAGTTACACAAACCCCCCAGTGACACCAACCCGCTGCAGCCTTCTCTTCCACAGCCTCCTGTTTATTCTCAGGAGATTCAGTCTCTTTCTTTTGCACACTGAGTCCCTTCACTTGTGCTTCCACTGTGGGTGGTCACAAGCTCTGTGCCCTTTGGTGTGGATCTCTCTATTGGAGGACACAGGACACCCTTCAAGTCAGGGATGGGTGTCATCCTTCACAGAGATGGCCAAACAGCCCAGGTTCTATACACACCTGCAACACTGCTATTTCTGGCTTCTATACACAATCTCTGGCTGGGCTAGTGGCTCATGCCTGTAATCACAGCACTTTGGAAAACCTAAGTTGGCAGATGACATGAATAAATTCTGGGAGTTTGAGACCAGCCTGTGCAACATGGTGAAACATGGTCTCTACAAAAAGTTTAAAAAAAGAGAGAGAGAGAGAGAGAGAGACACGGTGGTTCACACTTGTAATCCCAGCACTTTGGGAGGCCAGAGTGGGTGGATCACCTGAGGTCAGGAGTTCGAGACCAGCCCAGCCAATGTGGTGAAGCCCTGTCTCTACTAAAAATACCAAAATTAGCCAGGTGTGGTGGTACACACCTGTAGTCCCAACTACTCAGGAAGCTGAGGCAGAAGAATCACTTGAACTTAGAGGCAGAGGTTGCAGTGAGCTAAGATCTGAGATCGCACCACTGCACTCCAGCCTGGGTGACAAAGCGAGACTCCATCTCAAAAGAAAAAAGAAAGAAAGGATGAGCAGTGTGGCTCATGTGTGTAATTCCAGCACTTTCGGAGGCCAAGGCGGGCAGATCATGAGATCAATCGATCAAGACTGTCCTGGACAACATGATGAAACCATATCTCTACTAAAAATACAAAAAGTTAGTTGGGAATGGTGACATGGGCCAGTAGTCCCAGCTACTTGGGAGGCTGAGGCAGGAAAGTCACTTGAACCTAAGAGTCAGAGGTTGCAGTCAGCCAAGATGACACCACTGCATTACAGCCTGGCAACAGAGTGAGACTTTGTCTCAAAAAACATAAAGATAAAAATAAAAAAGAGCCAAATGTGGTGGTATGTGACTAGTCCCAGCCACTTCTCTGGAGGCTAAGGTGGGAGGATCACCTGAAGCCTGGAGATGGAGGTTGCACTGAGCCAGGATTGCACCACTGCACTCCAGCCTGGCTGATGCAGTGAGGCTCTGTCCCCACAAAAAAATAAAAAATCTGCCTCTATCTACAAGAGATATCTGCTGCCAAACTCATGATGAGGAAATAATGCAATGGCCTGATTACTCTCAGAAACTTGTGAAAAATGACCAAGATCTCAGCCAGTGTTACCTTGTACTGCAAAGCCCTCAGAACCATCTGTGACATTTCTTTTTATTCACTCAAAAAAAGAAGAGATGAATTTTTTTTACAAATTACTTTATATCATTCAAATCAACACATCAAGTGGTGCATTTACAGGTGTTGGTCGAGGTGTCAGAGGCCACATTAGTAGAGGAGGGGGTAAAGTCTGAGGCCAAGTCAGGTGAAGGCTGAGTGTCAGCAGGTCAGCCACGTGAAGGAGGTGACTGAAGTACTAGAGAAGACCTAGGGGAAGGAGAGCTGAGAGGTCATGAGGAGATTCTTTAGGTACTAAAGGAGACTCATTCGAAGGTGATAGCTAAGGGAGGCCACCAAGGTAGAGAAGGTGGCTGAGGTGCCAGTGGCCACTAAGTGGACAAGTAGGCTGAGGACGCAGATGCCACACTGCTGGAGGAAGAAGGTAAGGTCCAAAAGGAAATACAGCTGGATGAGGTGGATGGGGTCCCCAAGGAAAGACAGATGAATGAGGTGGGTGCAGTCCCCCAAGATACAGAGGGGGATGAGGTTGATGTGGTCCCCCAGGACACACAGAGGTATGAGGCAGATGGGGTCCCCCAGGAAAGACATATGGATGAGGTTGATGGGGTCCCCCAGGACACATAGGGTGATGAGGTGGATGGGGTCCCCTAGGACACACAGAGGGATGAGGTGGATGGGGCTCCCTAGGACACACAGAGGGATGAGGTGGATGGGGTCCCCCAGGACAGATAGGATCAGGTGGCTGAGGTACAGCAGGATAGACAGGTGAATGAGGTGGATGAAGTCCCATAGGAGATGCAGCTGGAGGAGATGGTGGAGATCCCACAAAACAAACAGCTGGAAGACATGAAGGAGGTCCCAGAGGACATTCAATTGCTGGAAATGTCTGTGGTTTCAGAAGATCACCAGCTGGAGAGATGGTGGAGGTACCAGAGAGCACTTGACTGGAGGAGGTGACTGTGGTCTCAGAGAATCTTCACTTGGAGAAGATGATTGAGGTGGCACAGGACATTCACGTGAAGTAGGTGGTTGAAGTCCCAGAATACACGTGAGTGAAATAGGAGGTTGAGGTTCCAGAAAACACTCAAGTGGTGGAGTTGCCTGTGGTCTCAGAAAATCTTCAGCTTGAGATGGTGGTAGAGGTATCAGAGAACACTCAAGTGGAGGTGTGTGAGGCCTCAGAACATCTTCAGCTGGCGATGGTGGTAGAGATACCAGAAGACACTCAGATTGAGGTAAGTTGGGTCTTAGAAAATCTTCAGCTGAAGACAGAGGTAGAGGTACTAGAGTACACTCAGGTAGAGGTGTCTGTGGTCTCAGAAAATCACCAAGAAAGTGAAGAGATACCAGAAGACACTCTATTGAATAGGTAGTTGAGGTCTGAAGGGATACTCAAATGGTGGAGCTACCTGTAATCTCAAAAAATTATTAGTTAGTGAAAGTAGTTGAGGACCCAGAGGACACTGAATGGATGGTGTGTGTGGTCTCAGAAAATCATCAGCTGGAGACAATGGTATATGTACCAGAAGACACTGGACTAGTGGTGTCTGTGGTCTCCAAAGATTATCATCTGTAGATGGTGGTAGAGGTGCCAGAAGACACTCAGGTGGAGTTGTGTATGGACTCAGAAAATCATTGGCTAAGGGTGGTAGAGGTAACAGAAGACATTCATGTGTAGGTGTCTGTGGTTCCCAAAAATTGTCAGCTGGAGAAGGTGGCTGAGGTCCTAGAAGACACTGGAGTTGATGAGTTGTCAGAGGTCCCAGAACACCTTTAACTAATGAAAATGGTTGAGCTCCCAAGTGACACCCAGATGGAGGAGGTGGCAAGCCATCAGTGACCTTGAAGGATCAGCCATGAGGTAGTGTGAGGAGGGCAATTCTGAGCAATGATGATGCTGTGCAGCAGCCATGTAAACCTGCAGGCAGAAGGAGGAAGTGTTGTGAGATGTATTAATTTGATGAACAGAACCACCATCAACAACACAGGCTGAAACTTATGTTGCTGCTGATAGTTTTTGCACCTTTCCATCCTCCAGGTTTCAAAGTAGCACATCAGTATCATGAAGTCACCCTTCCACTAAGTACTACCGACAGCTTGGAAGTGAAGAAAAGTCATTGGGAAAAACTGTTTTCTCCACATGCCATTGTGTTTGTCTGCAAATATCGGCAGGTGGGGGGCCTACCCCAGGGGAGACAGAGTCATAGCACAGTAAGGAAGAAGCACGTTTCTGACACGAGAGTGTCTATGTCTATCTTCATTCCTCCCTCACCACCATCACCAGAGCGTGCTCCTTGCATCAGATAAACAGCAAGTAAGAGAGGCATGAAAAGTGCATTGTCCACACATGCATTGAAGCTTCTTTTTGGAGAATGTTCTCCAGGACTTTTATGTTCTGTCTCTGATTCTCAGAACTCTGCAAGTCAGTGTGACCACCTGCTCCAAATAGAAGAAAACAGAGGCTCCCCGAGGAAGAGCATGTGCCCAGGGTCACACAGCTTGCAGGAGGCAGAGTGGGAGTTGATTCCAGCTCTGCCTGCCTACAGGACCCTCTCATTTCCTCTCTACTTCCCTTCTTGACAAAGGGTCTTGTTCACTCTGGGGGTGGCCCTGTCAGCACAAATGGCTCTGGGGAAATGTGTGTTCCTGAAGACATTCATGGGAACTGGGAGAAAGTTTTCTGACAGAACAATCCGACATACAGAAGTCAGTTAGGCACAGCTAGAATATTTCTTTGAATGCCCAGGCTATACAAATTAAAATGCATTATGACATAAATAATAATTTTTGTACATGGAAAAATGAGGGATGATTCTGAAAAAAGCAAGTTTTAGAAATATGTTTAATTTCAAGTGTACAGTTCTCATCATGTGTAATCATAAGCCTCAGCAGCTGTTGTAAGTACAGAGGCCAACACAAGAACCAGCAGAGCTGAGCATCATTTAAGGCCTTCATTGGGAATCGTCGCTGTGGGTAATATGTTACATTCACTTTCACTAACTCACAGTCAAGACATATTTTCTATTACAAGTACAGAAACTCTGACACTTAGAATATTAGATCAGGGCACAACACTGAAGGGGGTGAAGGTGGGTTTTTGCACAACACAGTTAACAACAGGAATGGGACTGTGATGAACTATGGAATTGACCTTGTTGAAGAGCATTCAAAACTGCACAAAGCACCTATTAATGTTGGATTAATGAGTTTTCACTTGTCACTTCTGGGAATACAGAAGATATTTCAAATGTTAATCATTTACCTTATAGAAGAAAACAAACAAAATCACAGCAAAATAAAACCCCATATATTTCTGAAATAGTCCCCACAACACCTTGAGTAAGAGAGATCAGTCAGAGTTCACTGGGCCGTGAGACCTGCAGAGGTGGAAGTCGGTGGCATTCCTCATGTTATTTCTGGAAACAGAACAGTAAAAAGCCCTTCAGCCCTCAGTCCCTAAGCATTTATGGCTACTGTAGGTGTCACCCAAGATGACTAGCTGGGGATGGAGAAACCAGAAAGCTTATGGGGAAGATGTTGCTTCTGAAAAAGTCCAGACAGAAAAGGTATCACAGATCCCATAGAGCAGAGGCCAGGCCAGGAGAGACTGGTGGAGGAAAAGACGACAGTGTCCTGATACAGGCAGAGTGAAAATGACCCCAGCATTTACCTTTGTCTTCTCCATGTTTTCAGTTGGGACACAGCTGCTGTTGCTCATGGGAACTGAATGAGGTCCTGAATCTGTTAAGGGCCAGAGAAGGGAATGGGGCTAAATCTGGCTTGCATGTTCTGTGCCGAATAAGAAACCGTCCACGCCCTCCGCTGCCACCTCACTCTCTTTGCCACACTCATGTCCCTCACCAGAGGCACAGAGTTTATTGGTCAGATGCCTCAGAGGACCCTGGAGCCCTCTGGGCCTCAGCCCTGAGGAAGATACTGCAGATCCCTGGTCCAGGGGTTTTCTTAACTCTCAACACGCTGTGGACAGGCCAGGCTCTAACCAGCTGGAAAGGAGCTTGAAATCAGGGGTTCCCAGTACACATCAAAGGAAATCACCCATCATGTGATCACAGACTCCAGATTAAAATAGAAACAGCCATGGATGGGAAGAACATCTATAGGCCCAGGACAGGAGCAGCACTGCTCCTTTTCTTCAAGCTATAGGGGCATTTAAAATTCTGTGGATTTGTAGTGAATCTATCCTCCATATGTGAACAGAAATGAACATAAAGAGATTAACAGTCATGAGAAAAGGTCAGAGTTACAGAAATTAAATGGAGGCTGGGTGGCTCACACTCATAATCCCAGCACTTTGGAAGGCCAAGATGAGCAGATGACTTGAGGTTAAGAGTTAGAGGCAAGCCTGGTCTACATGGTGAAACTCTGTCTCTACTGAAAATACAAAATGAAAAAATTTGCCAGGCATGGTGGCAGGTACATGTAGTCCCAGCTACTTGGGAGGCAGAGGCAGGAGAATTGCTTAAACCTGGGAGGCAGTGGTTGCAGTGAGCAAAAATCACACCACTGTACTCCAGCCTCAGTGACAGAGCAAGGTTTTTGAAAAGAAAAGAAGAAAGAAGAAAGAAAGAAAGAAAGAAAGAAAGAAAGAAAGAAAGAAAGAAAGAAAGAAAGAAAGAAAGAAAAAGAAAGAAAAAGAAAGAAAAAGAAAGAAAGAAAGAAAGAAAGAAAGAAAGAAAGAAAGAAAGAAAGAAAGAAAGAAAGAAAAGAAAGAAAGAAAGAAGAAAGAAAGGAAAGTTTTTAGGGTCATACTTCAAATGTTAGAGGAGTAAGATTACACAGATATTTAGCTTACTAAAGAAGTTATATAATTCACAATAAACAATTTAAACAAGTAAAAAGAATGAAGGAAGTTGCAAAAAGTGCAAATAAATGATTCTTTTCTTAAAGCAGACCTCATACTGCCTTATTGATCCATGAAGACATTGCCCAAAAATCTCTGCTCTCATCAGCACTTACAGCTCCCATTCTAAAATGCTATTGTTGTGACTTTTCTCAAATGAAAGAAAAATAAAGCCTTCACACTGACTCAAGGTGGGAAGGGGAGCTGGCCCATTTGCCTTGCAGGCTTATCTTTGCAGTTAAAAGTAACCAAGACGTCAGGGTGAGGCAATGTCCACAGTCAGTGGAGAGGCCTGAACTGCACCATTCACAGGGGATCAGCCAAGAGCTATTCAGCTAGGGCACCTGAGAAAAATGGGGCCCTGTTACCCAACAGGACAACTGTTCTCTTTATAAGTGCTTGGAACTGTTTCCAGGAAATATGACAATTACCCCACCTGAGCCCTCACCCCCAAAAAAGAGAAGCGGGGTGTGTGGATTGGGCAGCAGAAATTAAGCGGCTGCCTTCATGGGAGCTCCTACCTCTCCAGAAAACATTCTCTAAGCACAGGCGTTTCTGGGCTGGCTCCTCACTCATGTATCTCTCTGGCACTCTCTGCTTTCTCCTCCTTTCCCATATAGAAAACAGAGAAAGAATTGACTTGATGAAGAATTAAAACACCACGTTCTTTACTAGACACTCAAAGCTTCATCTTAAAACAAAAACATTCTTAAAAGTGACCATCACAACTGGGCATGGTGGCTCATACCTGCAATCCCAGCACTTTGGGAGGCTGAGGTGGGCAGATCGCCTGAGGTCAGGAATTCGAGACCATCCTGACCAACATGTAGAAACGCTGTCTCCACTAAAATTACAAAATTAGTCAGGTGTGGTGCTGCATGCTTGTAATCCCAGCTTCTGGGGAGCCTGAGGCAGAGAATTGCTTTAACCCAGGAATTGGAGATTGTAGTGAGCTGAGACTGCACCACTGTACTCCAGACTGAGAGAAAGAGTGAGATTCTGACTCTTTTAAAAAGAAAAAATAATCCATCACAATGACCTACCTGTGCTGCTTGTAGGCAGGCTTCCTCTTGGCTGTCTCCCTCTCCAAGGCTTGAGCACAGAGCTATGGGGAGAAAAATACATCCACTTTCTGACCTGACGGACTATGCCCAAAAGCAAGGAAAACAAACGAAGAAAACTTACCCAGTTGTCAAACTTACCCTTTCTTGCAGAGGGACGATCTGAAAGAGCTACCATGTCCAGCCTGAAAGAACATCTTTCAAGTTCTTTGTAGAATTTGTTTTTTATGATTTTAACTCCTAGAAATTTGTATTTCCTGGGAGTTAAAATCAGAACTGATGCATTCAAAAACATCCCCTCCCCAGGCATGGTGGCTCACACTTGTAATCCCAGCACTTTGAGAGGTCGAGGTGGGTGGATCACTTGAGATTGGGAGTTTGAGACCAGCCTGGCAAAAATGGTAAAATCCCATCTCTATAAAAAATACAAAAATTAGCCGGGAATGGTGGTGCACGCCTGTAGTTCCAGCTACTTGGGAGGCTGGAGCAGGAAATTCACTGGAACCTGGAAGGTAGAGGTTGCAGTGAGCTGAGATTATGCCACTGCACTCCAGCCTTGGCCAGAGAGTGAGACTCCATTTCAAAAAAAAAGGAAAGACCGTTAAATGTGCCTAGATATCTTCATAACTCATCTGTTTTCTGTTTTCTATGTATCTTGAAAGGCAGTCCTGAAGGGTGGGTACTTATCTGGATTGTAAAAATAAAACATACTTTCTCTTCCCTTGAATATAAACCAGCATTGTGGGATTGGTGTTTTTTCTTGGATCATTGTTCAGAAGGAGGTCAGACGACCACATTTTTACTGTCATGAAAGGCAAGAGAAAATGTAGAGCTCAACTTCCCAATGGACAAAAAACTCAAATGATGGCAAAACTTAGTGGCCAGATTTCTATCAAGTACGGACTTTGGACATACTGATCCCTCACCACCTGCAACCAGAACATGCACTTTGATGGTGTCATTCGAAATTACCCTGCCCAGACACACTCTTCATTGATTCCCTGAAGGGCAGTTCCAGCAGATTCTCTGGGGCTTTCTCTGCATCATGAGATGCAGTGCAGCCCTGCCCTTCACCTTCCTGCAGTTTGTCGCCTCGTCCCTATGACCTCAGAGGAACTTTGTCTAAGGCCAACCATTTGTTCCTTAAACTCGTTTGTTTCCTTTGAAATTCATTTGCTGCCCCTCTAAATTGCCCCCATCTCCATCTATTTTCCTTGCCCCTGAAAAGAGGGTGCTCTTTAACCATCTGACCCTTCTTACAGTCTCATTTTTTTCCTGGCTCCCATGTTTATACCTGTTCTATGCTTTTCTTCTCCTGTTAAGCTGTCTGTTGTTAGTTCATTTCTGCAGTGAACCATTAGAGAGGACAGAGAAAGCTTTCCTTCCAGCCATACAATAGAATCATAAAGCAGAAAAGTTTAGACAGAATTTCCTATTTAAATGCCAAACTTCATACTTCATTTCTGATGAAGAGCACAAAGGTTTAAAAAAAAAAAAAGCTTATTTTTGACCCAAAGCTCTGTTGACATTCTATTAAACAAACATCAACCTATTTAATTTTCCTAATGTAAATGGCAGATATTTTTATAATTCTTACACTAGTAAATCATTTCCCGGATGTTTTTGGTAAAACTGAATATTCATAGTAAAGTCCAGAACCATGAACTGTTTTAAATAATTTCTTCTTTGTGATTACAAGTATACCTGTACGGGAAGTTAGTATACTCACACGGAAGATAATTTTTCAGAGGAAAAGGCCAACTGTAGAAACTCCCAGAAACACAATAGGGACAAGCATCCACAGAACACCAAGAAGGTCATGCCCAGGATACAAATAATCAAGTAGAAACCTGATCACCTGGAATAATAATAGTTGAAATAATGAAAGGGTCAATGACATTTATAATATTTCAGTAAATAATAATAATCTTTAGAAACCATCAACCTCCTCCAGGAGGAAACCACACCCCTCAGACATCACCAGGGGATTCCACTGCTTCAAACAGATTGGAAGCTACCAGTCTCATGGTTTTTGCATGGCCGGTAGTGCTTTTAGGCATTCCAAATGTAGACTGTGTTTTTTTCTTGATGTAAAGCAGGGATATCCAATTATATGGCTTCCTTGGGCAATATTAAAAGAAGAGAAGTTGTCTTAGGCCACACATAAAATACATTAACATTAATAATAGCTGATGATCTAAAAAAAAAATCACAAGAAGGCCAGGCATAGTGGCCTGTGCCTGTAATCCTAGCACTGTGGGAATGCTGAAACTGGTGGGTCACCTGAGTTCAGGAGTTCCAGACCAGCCTGGCCAACATGGTGAAACCTTGTCTCAACTAAAAATACAAAAATTAACCAGGTGTGGTGGCGAGGGCCTGGAATCCCACCTACTCAGGAGGCTGAGGCAGCAGAATCACTTGAACTAAGGAGGAAGAGGTCTCAGTGAGCTGAAATCGCACCATTCACTCCAGCCCAGGAGACAAGAGGGAAACTTTGTCTCAAAAAAAGAAAAATTACCAACCAAAAAAAAAATTTTTTTTAAGACAGTGTCCCACTCAGTTGCCCAGGCTGGAGTGCAATGGCACAATTTTGGCTCACTGCAACCTCTTGACACCTGGCTTCAAGCCATTCTCCTGCCTCAGCCTTTAGAGTAGCTGGGATTACAGGTGCCTGCCACTATGCCCAGCTAATTTCTATATTTTTAGTAGAGACAGGGTTTCACCATGTTGGTCAGGCTGGTCTGGAACTCCTGACCTCAACGGATCCACCAGCCTCAGCCTCCCAATTATAGGAGTGAGCCACTACACAGGGCCTGTCATTTCCTTATATTTGAATAACATAAAAACTTGAAGACCCTTCTTCTTTGGGTCAATCAATGACCTGCACCATACACACTTTACAAAACAAAGGACAATACAGTCATTCCCATCCTGGTCCTGTCATTCCTAGTGACTCCCGAATTGTAAACCTCCCAGCAGGTGCAACCCTTTCTTCTCCATCTGATGGGCTTCTCAGCTCTCATCACACTCACTGGACACAGACTCCCTAGAGACAGTCCCCAAAAGCAGAAGACATGGATGACACAGAATTTTCTAAAAAGTCATCAAACCAGATGACACAAAACTCAAATGACATTTCACTTTGTTTTGGTTTATTTTGTTTGAGACAAGAGTGCAGTGCACCAATCTTGGCTCACTGCAACCTCCAACTCCTGGGCCCAAGCGATCCTCCCACCTCAGCCTCTCCAGTAGCTGAGACCACATCCATGAGCCACCAGGCCTGACTCATCTTTTTTGGAATCTTTTGTAGAGATGGGGTTTGGCTATGATGCCCAGGCTAGTCTTGAACTTCTGGACTCAGGTGATCTGCCCACCTTAACCCCTAAAAGCACTGAAATTACAGGCCTGCACTGTGTAATGTGTTACATGACACAGCCCGATAAAAAGGAAGAAACCCCAGGGGTCCAGTGTCTACTCACAAGGGTGGATTGATGGCTGGGAAACTCCAGCAGGAGGAGCCAAAAGACCAGCCACCACACCCGCATCTCCTGGTCTTCTTAGGGTGCCCTGAGGTGGCTGAGACAGAGATGGCAGTAGCTTAGGGCTGGGGGAAGGAAGAGGATGGGGATGGGGAGTTGGGGAAGGGAAAGGGAGAGAAGAGGAGGAAGGGAAAGGGGGCTGTTGGGCACCCAGTGGAGGGGGAGGAGAAAGCTGTCTGGGAAAGGATCTGGTTTAAACTAATTCTTCAAGCGAGAGTGGGAGGTTCAGCTACAAGTCAGGGAGAAAGTCTATCAGAAAAGCAACAGAATATGTGGGGCAAGAAAGCAGGAGGCTCAGGAGCAATTAGATGGAGATCAGGGCTCTGGTTTCCACCAAACCTTCTCCTGTCTGGGCACAGCCTAAGCAATCCTGGGGCTTTATACTCCCTCCCCACCAATTTCCAGCCCCAGAATGTGGTACCTCACAGTGGACATTCCAGGAGCACCTGTGTCCTCCAATACCCCTCCCCCATCTCAGGCCCCCTACTTGACTCCCAAGGACAGGTCCTCTCTGGAACCTTCACAGACCTGACTTCTGGTCTTTCCCATCAGCTCCCTGTCCCTGCTTCTGAGCAGCTCATTCCCTCCTGAGCTCCCAGGGTTTCTCACAGTCAGTCTTGGCTGCAAAACATAAGAAATAAATGATGGGTGATGGCAGGAAGAACCTCACACACAACCAGAGTGGGAGCTCCACAGCTCCCTCTCCACCATCCATATTCTAAGCAACAAAACATCAGAAGGATGCAGAAGGTCCCAATAGTAAAGCATCTCCATCACATCCATGGAGCCATCATCCATCATCCTGTATCTCAGATAATGGCAGATGAGGGAATGTGGAGCAGCATTCATTTTAAGCATGCATGGTACATTTACAAAAATTAAACTCAATTATCTTGTTTATCAAGCAAATCTCAGCATATTTCAGAGAAATCCAATCACTCAGCATGTTTCTGATCATAGAATTGTGCTGGAAGTCAACGATTAAAACCTATCCAAAAAGTATTATATGCTTGGAAATTCAAAGCATATAAACATAGGAAACATAAACATAAACATTCTTTCTTATAAACATAAGAAAGAATCCAAAATGAAACAAGACTGCTTTTATACTCAGTGATAAGGTCATAACATGACAATCAAATGTCTCCCTTTGGCCCAGGAATTCCACTTTGTGGCACAAGTTTCGTGGTCTCAAATCACCCCTAACCCACCTAGCCATGTTAACATCTGAAACAGGGTGATGTTATCACTTATCTATATTATCTTACTGCCTGTGAAGGTGGACTTTTAATTCTGAACCCTAATAAGTGGGAGAAAACCAAGTTGACTCTCATGGTTGATTTCCCAGGGATGGCCACAGAATCTGTGCATTTCAAGGGACAAATTTCACCAGCCTCTCCCCTGGGGGATTTGGCCACAATACCCAGAGGATTTGGCAGATCATGAGAGATGGGTGAGGAGTGCCAGGCAGGTGGGCAGGACCCAGGGTTCTGGTGAACAGATCAGACCCCCACTGTCCATCATCTTTCCTGGCCCCATCCTCAGCTAAACTTCCCAAAGGCCTGATCACACAGAGTGTGCTCAAACTCACTCAGGCCTCTTGCAGCTGAAAATCACTGCTTTCAGTGTCTTTACCATTTACTATGATGTAAAGTTATTGTAAACTGCAAATATTCTATTTATGCTACAAATGCCTTTATCATATATTAAAAAAACAACCCTGAGACACAAGCAAAATAAAACAGGGATAACACAACTATGGCATTCAATTCTATTCAGATGCTGTCACCTGCATAAAGAGCCCCAGATTTGGGTTGTCTTGGTTTTGAAAGGAGAGACCAAGTAAGTGGGTGTTGAAGTCAGATTAGCCCAAAAGTGAATGGCAGAGAGTACTATGATGTCCATGGAGGGCTGCTGGGGTCACCTTGATTATAGCCCAAGAAGAGACAGGGCAAGGAAGGAGATGTGAGCAGAGTTTGAAGCCTCAAACAGGGGAGGTGATTCATGTAGCCCAGGAAAGGCTCCCCAAAGCCAGGGTCAACCTCCCTTGCAGGCAGGTCCCTCATGGAGCAAGAGCCAGCCATGATTTGAGACCAGCTGTGTGACCCTGGGCTTGTTTCCTTCCAAACAATGGGAGTGTCAATGGCTGTGTCAAAGGCTGTCTGAGGATAGGAGGAAGCAACCTGTTGAGCACCCATGTACTGAGTGTCATAACCTCCCAAGGACATCTTTCCTTCCAGAGCTCGCACCTTGGAAGGCCCTTGGCCACTAAAGGCATTGATGATTATAACAGCAGCAAATCATCATTTATGGCTGATGATGGAGGGCCACGGGTTAGGGCTCCCAGGTCCTTGATAAGAATGAGGGTCTGGGGACTCCTGGGGATAGCTGAGTGAGTCCTGTAGGTCTCCTGGGTCTCCAGGGGCCAGTTTTGTCTTCAGCAGCATTGGGCCTAGGCTGGGATGCTGGGGCAGCCACTGGAGCATCGGCAGGACAAACAGGCACAGAGGCAGTGGATCCATTGGAGGTGGCAGGTGTAGGATCATCTGTCCACCAAGTAGAGTCACCAGGCCTGGCTGACCACTGCCCCCACAGCCGATGCCCTGTCCCTTGCCTCACACTTTTGCAGGGCAGCAGCTTGCACCTGGGGCCTCATGGGGTATCCCTCTAAGACCTCTGTGTCCTGGTCATTGAATGGGCACTTGAGTCACCCAGGGCCATTGGAACAAGAAGGAAGAATCAGGCCCCACGATGTTTTGAAACAGTGTTTAGCACAGGAAAATGCACAGAATGCATGCATGACACAGGAGCTGTTGGTGTGGGAGCCAATATTTTATGTCCTCCAACCCTGATCTGAGCACTCTCACCTGTGCAATCTGAAAGGCAGAGGAGACTTGCAGAAAATATAGTGCCTGGATTTAACTTGAAGAAACTAAAATGTTGAATGTTTGCACTCCTGATATCCTTCCAAATCAGCTCTCTCAACATTCCCATCTTCACCACTATCATACAAGGTAACTGAGACAGTCAGAGATTTACTGACTCAGTGTCACTCAGCTGATTCTGAGTTCACTACTGATCACATCTGAACAAACTCCTTTTTCTGAGGTTTACCCTGTTTGATCACGCTGCTGCTGATTTTGTGCAGCTCTGGAAAAAACTCCACCTGGTTGAGGATAAAGCAAATCAGACGTGACTCAGTCCTGCTGTCATTTCCCATCAATTCTCCACTCTCCTCCTCTGCCCCTCCACAGTCTCCCACACAGGCTGACACTGTATGGTGGCCCTAATAAAGTCCACTAATTTTTTCAGGTTCTCCTCTGGGCCCCTTGAAGGTGGAGGTAGTTATGGGATTTGCTTTGACTCAGGAGATGTGAGTGGAAGTGAAGTGTGTCACCTCAAGGCAAAACAGTTGGAAGCCATTGAGACTGACCACCCTTTCCTTCATCTCTTAGAGCTGTCGATAGTTCCCATATAAAGGCTGCTCCTTTATTTTGGTGGCAGATGAGGGGACGTGGAGCACAGGGCCCAGAAGTGCCATGGAGGATGTGCAGCATGAGTGGGAAAAGAGCCTTCAGTGTTGTAAATTTCCATTTTGGGGGCTGTTTATTACCTACAGTGATACCTGGTTCATCCTAGCAGGCACACACTATCTACTCCATGCTCTGGGAAGCAGACTAGCCTACCATCAGAACATAAACTGGTGGTGAGACACATATAGGTTTCAGTTCCAGCTCTGCCTCTTATTAACTTCAACCTCAGGCATTTAACTTTCATTCTCTGAGCCTCCATTTCAATTCTGTAAAATGGGTTGGTTATACTACTCGAGGTTATGGAGAGAATGAAATGAAATAAAATGCATGTAGAGCACTAAGCCCAGGGTCTGGCACACACAGTGAGTACTTTATATTAGCCATGGAACTTCATAATGCACAGTGATTGCCAATATTCAGATAATGAAGCACATTATTACCAAAAAAGTAAACTTACTTGCATATGTATTCTTTCAATTTTTATTTTTAAACAGATAAAATAAAACTATGAATATTTTTTCATATCTAGTGTTTTTCTCCTAATAGCATATTGTTAAAAAATTTTTATCTTGGCCTGTAACGATGGCTCATGCCTGTATTCCCAGAAGTTTGGGAGGCCAAGTTGGGTGGATCATGAAATCAAAAGTTCAAGACCAGCCTGGCCAATATGGTGAAACCCCCATCTCTACTAAAAATACAAAAATTAGCCAGGTGTGGTAGCATGCACCTCTAGTCCCAGCTACTTGGGAGGCTGAGGCAGAAGAATCACTTGAGATTGAGGATTCAAGATGGCGCAATAAGAGCAACTCAGGATCACAGCTCTCAGGGAACACACAGAGGTTGAGTCAAAGCCGCATTTCCAGACGGATCTTTCTTACCCACAGGACGGGGAAATTCCCAGGTATAGAAGAGACACGGGATGCAAGCGCAGCCATTTTGGCTGTTGTGGCCACTTCGGCTGGTGATGCAATGCAGCGGCACTCCGCAACACTCCACACAATACACACTGGTCTGGGTGTCCTGCTAAACCGGCAATCTGAGATTTGGGAGGGCAGATTAGCATATCCATCTGATTAAACGGGACTTGGACAGTGAGCCAGACCAGGAGATTCCTGGGAAGTGGTGTTTGGGCCAGCGCAGTGGCTCGCTGCACAGGAAATCACACAGATCCCAGTGCCCCAACAGCGGAAGACTGAAACACCTGGGAGAGAGCCATTCGTTAAACTTAAAAAAAAAAAAAAAGGCGCTCTGAAGCAGGGAGCCAGGCGAACAGGCTGGGTGGGTTTCACCCCCACAAGGACAAACAAAATGGCCATTTGAAACGCTCCAGGTGGAGAGTTTCACTGCGAGCACAGCTGAACCCAGGATGGTGCAGCTCGGTGGGGGAGGGGCGTCTGCCATTACCAAGGCAATCCGCCCCTACTGAAGTACGTACCCATTGCTGATGCAGCCTGCCATTGCCGAGGCAACACGCCATAACAGAGAGACTCTGCCACAGGGTGGAGCCTGTGGCAGCAGGGCAGAGCCTGCAGCAGAGCCCACGGCTGCAGGGCAGAGACCACAGCAACAGGGCAGACCCCACATCAGCAGGGCGGAGCCTTGGCAGGCAAATAGTGAATAGACTGCCTCCTAGCTGGGCAGGATAGTGCAATGGACACTCATAAAGAAAGTCCCAACTTCCCAAGACAGAGCATCTGAAAAAAATAAGGGGGTTTTAAGAGTTCTGCTGCAGCAGACATAAACGTAGCAGCCTAACAGCCCTGAATAAACAACGGAGCTCACAGCTTAGCACTTGAGCCCCTATAAAGTACAGACCATCTCCTCAAGCAGCTCCCTGACCCCTGTATATCCAGAGTCACCTCAAAAAGGACTGATCAGACTGACATTAGGCGGGCATCATTCTGGGACAAAGATAGCAGAAGAAGAAACTGGTAGCATCCCTCACTGTTCTGCAGCTGCTATAGGTGTACCCCAGACAAGCAGCGCCTGGAGTGGACCTCAGCAGTCATACAGCAGAGGGGCTAGACTGGTAGAAGGAACACCAAGTAACAGAAAGACCTCATCATCAACAATCTGGGCATCCACTCAGAGACCCAATCGAAGAGTCAGCAACTACTCAGATGACAGGTAGATAAATTCACGAAGATGGAAAGAAACCAGCGCAAAAATAAGGAAAACACCCGAAACCAGAACGACTCACCTCCTACAAAGGACCAACACTCCTCACCAGCAAGGGAACAAAGCTGGACAGAGAATGACTGTGACGAAATGACGAAATCAGACATCAGAAAATGGGTAATGAGAAACTTCTGTGAGCTAAAAAAAACATGCTCTAAATCAATGCAAAGAAACTAAGAACCTTGAAAAAAGATTCGAGGAAATGATAACCAGAATGGATAACTTGGAGAGGAATATAAATGCATTGAAGGAGCTGAAAAACACAACACGAGAACTTCGCAAAGCATGCACAAGTTTCAACAGCTGAATTGACAAAGCAGAAGAAAGAATATCAGAAGTCAAAGATAAACTCAATGAAATATAACGAGAGACCAAGATTAGAGAAAAAAAAACTTAAAAGAAATAAACAAAGTCTAAAGGAATGTGGGGCTATGTGAAGAGACCTAACCTACGTTTGATAGGTGTACCAGAAGGGGACAAAGAGAACGAATTCAAGCCGGAAAATACTCTTCAGGATATTATCCAGGAAAATTTTCCCAACCTAGCAAGGCAGGCCAACACTCAAATACAGGAAATACAGAGAACACCACAAAGATACTCCACAAGAAGAGCAACCCCAAGGCACATAATTGTCAGATTCACCAGGGTTGAAATGAAGGAGAAAATACTAAGGGAAGCCAGAGAAAAAGGTTGGGTCACCCACAAAGAAAAGCCCATCAGACTCACAGCAGATCTCTCGGCAGAAACCCTACAAGCCAGAAAAGAGTGGGGGCCCATATTCAACATCCTTAAAGAAAAGAACTTTCAACCCAGAATTACATATCCAGACAAACTGAGCTTCATAAGTGAAGGAAACAAAAAATCCTTTGTGAACAAGCAAGTACTCAGAGACTTTGTCACCACCAGGGCTGCTTTACAGGAGCTCCTGAAAGAGGCACTACACACAGAAAGGAACAACCAGTACCAGCCATTCCAAAAACACACTAAATGCTAAAGAGCATCAACAAAATGAAGAATCGGCATCAACTATTGGGCAAAACAGCTAGCTAGCATCAAAATGGCAGTATCAAATTCTCACATAACAATATTAACCATAAATGTAAATGGGCTAAATGCACCAATCAAAAGACACAGACTGGCAAATTGGATAAAAAACCAAAACCCATCAGTGTGCTGTATCCAGGAAACCCATCTCACATGCAAGAATACACAAAGGCAGGGAGGACTCAAGATGGCGCTGTGAGAACAACCCAGGATTGAAGCTCTAATTGAATCCGCATAGAGGTGAGTCAGAGCTGCATTTCCAGACTGATCTTTGTTGCCCACAGAACGGGAAATTCCCAACTATAAAGGAGACGCGGGACGCCAGGCAGAGGTACTGCCTGGCAAAGCCAGCAGCTGGGGTGGCAGCGGCCGGCCCTACCCAGCGCTCCCCACAGGGCGCACTTGTCCAGGAGCCCTGTTGAACTGGCAACCTGCGACTTGAGAGGGCTGGACTTGAGACTGAATGGGACTTGGACAGTGGGCCAGCCCAGGGTATTGCAGGGACAGACCGTTGGGGTAGCCCAGTGGGACAGACAAAACCACGATTCCAAACGCTCCCCATGCAGACATTCCCTGAGATGCTCTGTGGGAAAGGGGCATCCACCATTACCGAGGCAACCCGCCCCTACTGAGATACACGCCCACTGCTGATGCAGCCAGCTGTTGCCGAGGAAACCCGCCCCTACTGAGATACACACCCACTGCTGACACAGCCTGCCATTGCCGAGGCAACCTGCTACAACAGAGAGACTCCACTGCAGGGTGTAGCCCATGGCGGAGACCGCAGCAGAAGAGCAGAGCCTGAAGCAACAGGGTGAACCACACAACAGTGGGGCTAAGCCTCAGCAGGCAAGCAGTGACTAGACTGCCTCCTAGCTGGGCAGGGCACCTCAACGGACATCCAAAAATAAAGCCCAAACCACTCAACACAGAGCATTTGAGAAAAAAAGGGTTTTTTTAATGAGCTCTGTTGCAGCAGAATCAAACATAGCAGCCTAACAGCCCTAAATGAACAACAGAGCTCACAGCTCAGCAATTGAGCACCTATAAAGTACAGACTGTCTCTTCAAGCAGCTCCCTGACCCCTCTATATCCAAAAGACTGACATTGGGCAGGCATCATCCTGGGACAAAGATAGCAGAAAAAGAAACTGGTAGCATCCCTCACTGTTTTACAGCTGCTAGAGGTGCACCCCAGACAAGCAGGGCTTGGAGTGGACCTCAGCAGTCATACAGCAAAGGCGCTAGACTGGTAGAAGGAATACCAAGTAACAGAAATAATTCATCATCAACAATCTGGGTGTCCACTCAGAGACCCAATCGAAAAGTCAGCAACTATGCAGATGACAAGTGAATAAATCCACAAAGATGGGAAGAAACCAGCGCAAAAAGGAGGAAAACACCTGAAACCAGAACAACTGGCCTCCTAGAAAAGACCAAAACTCTTCACCAGCAAGGGAACAAAGCTGGATGGAGAATGACTGTGACGAAATGACGGAATTAGACTTCAGAAGGTGGATAATGAGAAACTTTTGTGAGCTAAAAGAACATGTATTAAATCAATGCAAAGAAACTAAGGAACTTGAAAAAAGATATAAAAAAGATTTAAGGAAATGATAACAAGAGTGGATAACTTAGAGAGGAATATGAATGAATTAAAGGAGCTGAAAAACACAATACAAGAACTTCGGAAAGCATGCACAAGTTTCAATAGCCGAATCGACCAAGAAGAAAGAATATCTGAAGTCGAAGATCAACTCAATGAAATTAAACGAGAAACCAAGATTAGAGAAAAAAGCAGAAAAAGGAATGAACAAAGTCTCCAAGAAATGTGGGACTATGTGAAAAGGCCTAACCTACGTTTGATAGGGGTACCAGAAGGGGACGAAGAGAATGAATCCAAGCTGGAAAATACTCTTCAGGACATCATCCAGGAAAACTTCCTCCACCTAGCAAGACAGGCCAACACTCAATTGCAGGAAATACAGAGAACACCACAAAGATATTCCGCAAGAAGAGCAAACCCAAGGCACATAATCGTCAGATTCAATAGGGTTGAAATAAAGGAGAGAATACTAAGGGCAGCCAGAGAAAAAGGTCGGGTCACCCACAAAGGGAAGCCCATCAGACTCACAGCAGATCTCTTGGCAGAAACACTACAAGCCAGAAGAGACTGGGGGCCAATATTCAACATTCTTAAAAAAAAGAACTTTCAACCCAGAATTTCATATTCAGCCAAACTGAGCTTCAGAAGTGAAGGAAAAATAAAATCCTTTGAGAACAAGCAAGTACTCACAGATTTTGTCACCACCAGGCCTGCTTTACAAAAGCTCCTGAAAGAGGCATTACACATAGAAAGGAATAACCAGTACCAGCCATTCCAAAATCACACTAAATGCTAAAGAGCATAAACAAAATGAAGAATCTGCATCAACTAATGGGCAAAACAGCCACTTAGCATCAAAACGGCAGTATCAAATTCACACATAACAATATTAACCCTAAATGTAAATGGACTAAACGCACCAATCAAAAGACACAGACTGGCAAATTGGATAAAAATCCAAAACCCATGAGTGTGCTGTATCCAGGAAACCCATCTCACATGCAAGGATACACAAAGGCTCAAAATAAAGGGATGGAGGAAGATTTACCAAGCAAATGGAGAGCAAAAAAAAAGCAGGAGTTGCAATTCTCATCGCTGATAAAATAGACTTTAAAGCAACAAAGATAAAAAGAGACAAAAAAGGCCATTACATAATGGTAAAAAGATTGATACAATAAGAAGAGCTAACGAACCGAAACATATATGGACCCAATGCAGGAGCACCCAGATACATAAGGCAAGTTCTTAATGGCTTACAAAGAGACTTAGACTCCCACACAATAATAGTGGGAGACTTTAACACTCCACTGTCAATATTAGACATATCAACCAGACAGAAAATCAACAAGGATATCCAGGGCTTGAACTCAGACCTGGAGCAAGCAAACCTGATAGACATTTACAGAACTCTCCACCCCAAATCCACAGAATACACATTCTTCTCAGCACCACATCACACCTACTCTAAAATTGACCACATATTTGGAAGTAAAGCACTGCTCAGCAAATGCAAAACAACTGAAATCATAACAAACAGTCTCTCAGACCATAGTGCAATCAAGTTAGAACTCAGAATTCAGAAACCAACCCAGAACCGCACAGCTTCATGGAAACTGAACAACTGGCTCTTGAATGTTGACTGGGTAAACAATGAAATGAAGGCAGAAATAAAGAAGTTCTTCAAAACCAATGAGAATGAAGACACAACATGCCAGAATCTCTGGGACACATTTAAAGCAGTCTCTAGAGGAAAGTATATAGCAATAAGTGCCCATATGAGGAGAATGGAGAGATCCAAAATTGACACCCTATCATCAAAATTGAAAGAGCTAGAGGAGCAAGATTAAAAAAAACTCAAAACCCAGCAGAAGACAAGAAATAACTAAGATCAGAGCTGAGGTGAAGGAGATTGAGACACGAAAAACCCTTCAAAAAATCAATAAATCCAAGAGCTGGTTTTTTGAAAAGATCAACAAAATAGACAGACCACTAGCCAGATTGATTAAAAAGAAAAAAGAGAACAACCAAATAGATGCAATAGAAAATGATAAAGGGGAAATCACCACAGATTCCACAGAAATTCAAACCATCATCAGAGAATATTACAAACAACTCTATGCACATAAACTAGTAAACCTGGAAGAAATGGATAAATTCCTGGACTCCTGTGTCCTCCCAACCCTAAACCAGGAGGAAGCTGAAACTATGAATAGACTAATAACAAGGTCACACATCGAAACAGCAATTAAGAGCCTTCCACACAAAAAAAGCCAGGGTCCAGATGGGTTCACAGCCGAATTCTACCAGACACACAAAGAGGAGCTGGTACCATTTCTTCTAAAACTATTCCAAATAATCCAAAAAGAGGGAATCCTTCCCAAATCATTTTATGAGACCAACATCATCCAGATACCAAAACCCGACAGAGACCCAACAAGAAAAGAAAACTTCAGGCCAAAATCCATGATGAACATAGATGCAAAAATCTTCAATAAGATATTGGCAAGCTGATTGCAACAGCAAATCAACAAACTTATTCATCATGATCAAGTAGGATTCATCCTGGGGATGCAAGGCTGGATCAACATACACAAGTCTATAAACGTAATTCACCACATAAACAGAACCAAAAACAAAAACCACATGATTATCTCAATTGATGCAGAGAAGGAATTTGACAAAATTCAACAGCCCTTTATGCTAAAAACCCACAATAAACTCGGTATCAATGGAACGTATCTCAAAGTAATAAAAGCTATTTACAACAAACCAACAGCCAATATCATACTGAATGGGTAAAAACTGGAAGCATTCCCTTTGAAATCTGGCACTAGACAAAAATGCCCTCTTTCACCACTCCTATTCAATATAGTACTGGAAGTTCTAGCCAGAGCAATCAGGCAAGAAAAAGAAATAAAGGGTATTCAAATAGAAAAGGTGGAAGCCAAATTGTCTCTCTTTGCAGACGACATGATAGTATACCTAGAAGACCCCATTGCCTCAGCCCAAAAACTCCTGAAACTGATAAGCAACTTCAGCAAAGTCTCAGGATATAAAATCAATGTGCAAAAATCGCAAGCATTCCTTTACACCAATAACAGACTTAAAGACAGCCAAATCAAGAACGAACTGCCATTCACAATTGCTACAAAAAGAATGAAATACCTTGGAATAAAACTCACAAGGAACGTAAGGGACCTCTTCAAGGAGAACTACAAACCACTGCTCAATGAAATCAAAGAAAACACAAACAGATGAAGAAACATTCCATGTTCATGGTTAGGAAGAATTAATATCGTGAAAATGGCTATACTGCCCAAAGTAATTTACAGAATCAACGCTATCCCCATCAAGCTACCATTGACTTTCTTCACAGAACTGGAAAAAACCACCATGAACTTCATATGGAACCAAAAGAGAGCCCGCATAGCCTAGTCAATTCTAAGCAAAAAGAACACAGCAGGGGGCATCACACTACCGGATTTCAAACTATACTACAAGGCTAAAGTAATCAAAACATCATGGCACTGGTACCAAAACAGAGATATAGACCAATGGAACAAAACAGAGGCACAGGAGGCAACACAACATATCTACAACTATACAATCTTTGATAACAAAACAAGCAAGGGGGAAAGGATTCCCTGTTTAACAAATGGTGTTGGGAAAACTGGTTAGCCATGTGCAGAAAGCAGAAACTGGACCCCTTCCTGACACCTTACACTAAAATTAACTCCAGATGGATTAAAGACTTAAACATAAGACCTGACATGATAAAAATCCTAGAAGGAAATCTAGGCAAAACTATCCAGGACATAGGAGTAGGCAAGGACTTCATGAACAAAGCACCAAAAGCATTGGCAACAAAAGCCAAAATAGACAAATAGGACCTAATGAAACTCCACAGCTTCTGCACGGCAAAAGAAACAGTCACTGGAGTGAATCGGCAACCAACAGAATGGGAAAAAATTTTTGCAGTTTACCCATCTGACAAAGGGCTGATATCCAGAATTTACAAAGAACTAAAACAGATTTACAGAAAAAAAACAAACAAGCCCATTCAAAAGTGGGCAAAGGATATGAACAGACACTTTATGAAAGAAGACATATATGAGGCCAACAATCATATGAAAAAATGCTCATTGTCACTGGTCATCAGAGAGATGCAAATCAAAACCACATTGAGATACCATCTCACGCCAGTTAGAATGGCGATCATTAAAAAATCTGGAGACAACAGATGCTGGAGAGGATGTGGAGAAACCCAAAGGACTATAAATCGTTCTACCATAAGGACACATGTACACGAATGTTCATTGCAGCACTGTTTACAACAGCAAAGACCTGGAATCAACCCAAATGCCCATTGATAATAAACTGGATTGGAAAAATGTGGCACATATACACCATGGAATATTATGCAGCAATCAGAAATGATGAGTTTCTGTCGTTTGTAGGGACATGGATGAATCTGGAGAACATCATCCTCAGCAAACTGACACAAGAACAGAAAATGAAACACCGCATATTCTCACTCATAGGCGGGTGATGAAAAATCAGAACACATGGACACAGGGAAGGGAGTACTAAACACTGGGGTCTATTGGGTGAAAAAGGGGAGGGCCAGTGGGAGGGGGAGGTGGGGAGGGATAACCTGGGGAGAAATGCCAAATGTGGGTGAAGGGGAGAAAGGAAGCAAAACACACTGCCATGTGTGTACCTACGCAACTGTCTTGCATGCTCAGCTCATGTATCCCAAAACCTAAAATGCAATAAAAAATTTTAAAAAAAAAGAATACACAAAGGCTCAAATAAAGGGATGGAGAAAGATTTACCAAGCAAATGAAGAGCAAAAAAAAAAAGCAGGAGTTGCAATTCTCATCTCTGATAAAATAGACTTTAAAGCAACAAAGATAAAAAAAAGACAAAGAAGGTCATTACATAATGATAAAAGGATTGATACAACAAGAAGAGCTAATGATCCCAAATATATATGGACCTAATACAGGAGCACCCAGATAAATAAGGCAAGTTCTTAATGACTTACAAAGAGACTTAGACTCCCACACAATAATAGTGGGAGACTTTAACACTCCACTGTCAATATTAGACATATCAACCAGACAGAAAATCAACAAGGATATCCAGGGCTTGAACTCAGACCTGGAGCAAGCAAACCTGATAGACATTTACAGAACTCTTCACCTCAAATCCACAGAATACACATTCTTCTCAGCACCACATCACACCTACTCTAAAATTGACCACATATTTGGAAGTAAAGCACTCCTCAGCAAATGCAAAACAACTGAAATCATAACAAACAGTCTCTCAGACCATAGTGCAATCAAGTTAGAACTCAGAATTCAAAAATCAACCCAGAACCGCACAGCTTCATGGAAACTGAACAACTGGCTCTTGAATGTTGACTGAATAAACAATAAAATGAAAGCAGAAATAAAGAAGTTCTTCGAAACCAATGAGAACGAAGAAACAACATACCAGAATTTCTGGGACACATTTAAAGCAGTCTCTAGAGGAAAATATATATAAATAAGTGCCCATATGAGAAGAGTGGAGAGATCCAAAATTGACACCCTATCATCAAAAGTGAAAAAGCTAGAGGAGCAAGATCAAAAAAACTCAAACCTAGCAGAAGACAAGAAATAACTGAGATCAGAGCAGAACTGAAGGAGATAGAGACACGAAAAAAACCATTCAAAAAATCAATAAATCCAAGAGCTGGTTTTTTGAAAAGATCAACAAAATAGACAGACCACTAGCCAAACTGATAAAAAAGAAAAAAGAGAACAACCAAATAGATTCAATAAAAAAAGATAAAGGGGAAATCACCACAGATTCCACAGAAATTCAAACCATCATCAGAGAATATTACAAACAACTCTATGCACATAAACTAGTAAACCTGGAAGAAATGGATAAATTCCTGGACACCTGTGTCCTCCCAAGCCTAAACTAGGAGGAAGCCGAAACTATGAATAGACCAATAACAAGGTCTGAAGTCGAGGCAGCAATTAAGAGCCTACCACACAAAAATAGTCCAGGTCCAGATGGGTTCACAGCCGAATTCTACCAGACACACAAAGAGGAGCTGGTATCATTTTTTCTGAAACTTTTCCAAATAATCCAAAAAGAGGGAATCCTTCCCAATTCATTTTATGAAACCAAAATTTGGTAACATCATCCTGATACCAAAACCCGGCAGAGACCCAACAAGAAAAGAAAACTTCAGGCCAATATCCATGATGAACATAGATGCAAAAATCTTCAATAAAATACTGGCAAACCGATTGCAACAGCACATCAAATAACTTTTCCATCATGATCAAGTATAATTCATCCCGGGGATGCAAGGCTGGTTCAACATATGCAAGTCTATCAATGTAATTCACCACATAAACAGAACCAAAAACAAAAACCACATGATTATCTCAATTGACACAGAGAAGGCATTTGACAAAATTCAGCAGCCCTTTGTGCTAAAAACCCTCAATAAACTCGGTATTGGTGGGACATATCTCAAAGTAATAAAAGCTATTTACGACAAACCAACAGCCAATATCATACTGAATGGACAAAAACTGGAAGTATTTCCTTTGGAATCCGGCACTAGACAAGGATTCCCTCTCTCACCACTCCTATTCAATATAGTACTGGAAGTTCTAGCCAGAGCAATCAGGCAAGAAAAAGAAATAAAGGGTATTCAAATAGGAAAGGTGGAAGCCAAATTGTCTCTATTTGCAGACGACATGATAGTATACCTAGAAGACCCCATCGCCTCAGCCCAAAATCTCCTGAAACTGATAAGCAACTTCAGCAAAGTCTCAGGATATAAAATCAATGTGCAAAAATCACAAGCATTCCTATACACCAACAACAGACTTAAAGAGAGCCAAATCAAGAACGAACTGCCATTCACAATTGCTACAAAAAGAATAAAATACCTTGGAATACAACTCACAAGGAAAGTAAGGGACCTCTTCAAGGAGAACTTCAAACCACTGCTCAATGAAATAATAGAGGATACAAACAGATGGAGAAATATTCCATGTTCATGGTTAGGAAGAATCAATATCATGAAAATGGCTATACTGCCCAAAGTAATTTACAGACTCAACACTATCCCCATCAAGCTACCATTGACTTTCTTCACAGAACTGGAAAAAACCACCATGAACTTCATATGGAACCAAAAGAGAGCCCGCATAGCCTAGTCAATTCTAAGCAAAAAGAACACAGCAGGGGGCATCACACTACCTGATTTCAACCTATACTACAAGGCTACAGTGATCAAAACAGCATGGTACTGGTACCAAAACAGAGATATTGACCAATGGAACAGAACAGAGGCCTCAGAGGCAACACAACATATCTACAACCATACAGTCTTTGATAAACCTGACAAAAACAAGAAATGGGGAAAGGACTCCCTGTTTAACAAATGGTGTTGGGAAAACTGGCTAGCCATGTGCAGAAAGCAGAAACTGGACCCCTTCCTGACACATTACACTAAAATTCACTCCAGATGGATTAAAAACTTAAACATAAGACCTGGCACCATAAAACCCCTAGAAGAAAATCTAGGCAAAGCCATTCAGGACATAGGAGTAGGCAAGGACTTCATGACCTAAACACCAAAAGCATTGGCAACAAAAGCCAAAATAGACAAATGGGACCTAATGAAACTCCATAGCTTCTGCATGGCAAAAGAAACAGTCACTAGAGTGAATTGGCAACCAACAGAATGGGAAAAAATTTTTGCAGTCTACCCATCTGACAAAGGGCTGATATCCAGAATTTACAAAGAACTCAAACAGATTTACAGAAAAAAAAAAGCCCATTCAAAAATGGGCAAGGGATATGAACAGACACTTTACGAAAGAAGACATACATGAGGCCAACAATCATATGAAAAAATGCTCATCATCACTGGTCATTAGAGAGATGCAAATCAAAACCACATTGAGATACCACCTCATGCCAGTTAGAATGGTGATCATTAAAAAATCTGGAGACAACAGATGCTGGAGAGGATGTGGAGAAAAAGGAGCACTTTTACACTGTTGGTGGGAGTGTAAATTAGTTCAACCATTGTGGAAGACAGTGTGGTGATTCCTCAAGGCCTTAGAAATAGAAATTCCATTTGACCCAGCAATCCCATTACTGGGTATATATCCAACGGACAATAAATCGTTCTACTATAAGGACACATGCACATGAATGTCTATTGCAGCACTGTTTACAATAGCAAAGACCTGGAATCAACCCAAATGCCCATCGATGATAGACTGGATTGGGAAAATGTGGCACATATACACCATGGAATATTATGCAGCAATGAAAAATGATGAGTTCGTGTTATTTGTAGGGACATGGATTAATCTGGAGAACATCATTCTCAGCAAAGTGACACAAGAACAGAAAATGAAATACCGCATATTCTCACTCATAGGTGGGTGATGAAAAATGAGAACACATGAATACAGGGAAGGGAGTACCAAACACTGGGGTCTATTGGGGGGAAGAGGGGAGGGACAGCAGGGGGGAAGCTGGGGAGGGATAGCCTGGGGAGAAATTCCAAATGTGGGTGAAGGGGAGGAAGGCAGCAAAACACACTGCCATGTGTGTACCTATGCAACCGTCTTGCATGTTCTGCACATGTACCCCAAAACCTAAAATGCAATAAAAAAAAAAGAAAGTACTCAAAAAACAAAACAAAATACAAGGAAAAAAAAAAGAATCACTTGAACCTGGGAGGCGGGGATTACAGTGAGCCAAGATCGTGCCACTGCACTCCAGCCTGGGTGACAGAGCGAGACACTCTTTCAAAAAGAAATATATATATATATATATATATATATATATATATATATATATATATATATATATATATGTATATACATATATAACCACATATAATGTTAAAAACAAAAGATCATTTATGAAATCATTTTAAATGACAAGATAATGTTTAATTTAATGAATAATTTATTTATTACTATTGGACTTTTTGTAGATTGCACAGGGCATTCAAAACAAATGAAGGAGAATTTAAAAAGTATTACTTGCAAAATAAATGTGATATTACTAATTATTGTATTCAAAATTATAGAACTATATATGTAATATAAAATGTACTTCTAATTATGAATCATATTAAAAATAATTTAGAAGATGCTGATTTTGATTTCTGTTTCAAATTTTGCAAAATAATTTCTTTTTTATTAAAGACAGACTCTCCCTCTGTCACTCAGGCTGGAGTGTTGTGGTGCAGTCTCAACTCACTTCAACGCCCGGCTCCCAGGTCCAAGCAATTCTCCTGCCTCAGCTTCCTGAGTAGCTGAGACTACAGCCACATGCCACCATACCCGGCTAATTTTGTGTTTTTAGTAGAGACAATGTTTCTCCATATTGGTCAGGCTGGTCTTGAACTCCTGACCTCAAGTGACCCACTCGACTCAGCCTCCTGAAGTGCTGGGATTACAGGCATGAGCCACAACTCCCTTCCTAAATTTTGCAGGATAATAAATAGTCTTTTGAAGTACCGCTGGACACTTGTCTGTTTTTTTTCTTTAGGTTAACATGCCAGCAATGATTCTTTTTGACTTCCTGACCGATATAGTGGTTTTTATCCAAATAATTCAACTACTCTACTCCATCCCTAAGGTACTTGCATAGAAGGAAAAAGCCAGTACTGTGACTGCCTATGCTTCCCCCAGCATGGCCCCCTGTGAGACATGGGGCAGCCGAGACCAGGAACTGTTCAGCAGTGCCAGGCCCCTTCTGTCTGCGCTCACTCACCTTCCTCAGGTACTCGCATCATGGATGGCACTGACTTTACGTGCTGCTGCATCTTGTTGGTGGGCTGGCCCTGGTCATGGGACAGAAACTGTGGGGTCAGGACAACAGAGGGCTTCACCACCTGCAGAATGGGAACAGAAGCTCATGATGAGGGCCAACCTATTAGATAATTAAACTTTTAAAAAGTTTCTTGAATGAGTGGAAAAACAAGGTGATGCTTGAGTCTATAGTGGTCAAGAGGATGGGGGCCTCAGAAAAGGTCAGAACCAAGTTCAAATTCCTGTACTTTGAATTTCTACTTCATGCCATAAAAAATTAATTTACCCCTCTTCACCTCAGTTTTTTTGTGTGTGAAGTGGAAACAATTTTATTCCTCACTCAGTTTCTGTCAAGGATTCTAAAACACCCAACTCATGTAAATGTATTGTCATTTCTGTCATGACTAGTGGAATCAATTTCACTATTTTTGGATACAAAGTTCTGTGCCTGAAACCTACAAAAAAGAAAATCTTACATCTGAAAAGTGTCAGTGATTTGTCATTGTTATGTTATTAATCATAACTGTATTTAATCACACAAGGCCTTGTGCATGGCAGATGCTCAATAAACACTTCTTCAATCAATGCATGTGGGATCTGCAGCCACACTGTTAGGTTCTATTCAGCCTCCACCACTTATTAGCTGAGTGATGTGGGCAAGATAATTCATGTCTTTATGTCTTTGTGTCCTAGAATAGACATATAATAAGAATCCCCAGCTCCTTAGGTTGTTGCCAGGAGTGAGTGATTTGGCAAATAGTAGGGGCTTGTTAAATATTAGCTGTGATAAACTTTTGCCAAATCATTCTTTTCAGAGCCACAGACGAGGTCATAGTGCCACCTGGTGACCGTAGAGTGTAAGTACACATGATCACCAACACGCTCTTTCTCCACCATAGATCCAAGACTGGGTAGTTACCTCCCAAAGGTTTCTGCTGCATCTGCCTTCTCAGTGCTCATGTAAAGACTTTTGTATTTTCCTCCTTACATCCCTGCATATGGGGTTCAGGTTGCCTAACACAGAGGGTGATCCATGCCCTCAAGTTTCTTGCTTTGGACAGTCATTTTCTTTTGGCAAGAAAGGCAAAGGTCACAGGAAGCCAGAGACCCGTGATCTCTCTGTGTCGCAGGTTCAAACTATAAAGACCTGAAAACTCTATGCTAAAAGCCCAAGGCTCAGGTGCTCCCAGGGCTTCTCATCTCACGTCCTCTGCTGAGGGAGGATGAATATTATGTCCTCCTAGAGTTTTGGGAGCTTGTAGCAAGCAGCCTCCCTAGCACAAAATGTTTTGGAAACCTTGAACTGTGTCTAAAACATTCCTGCACATTTTGCATCCTATTTCCCATACATCAGCATGTTTTAGTAAAAAAATTAAATGAAATTCAGGATTTAAGGTGCAAAGGGTGGCTATGGGAGAGCTTGAAGCAGGAGAGCGCTATCAGCTCAAAGGTGAGAGGGGATGGACCCCAATGCAAAGTGAGGAAATGTGCCTCGAACAGGTGTGTTTTTAATTCTTCCACTAAGATGGCGTGATAGGAGCAACTCAGGATTGCAGCTCTCAGTGAAGATGCAGAGGGTGAGTGGAGGCCGCATTTGCAGCCGGATATTTGTTGCCCACAGAACGGGGAAATTCCCAGGTGTAGGAGAAACATGGGATGCCAGCGCAGCTGTTTCAGCTAGCACAGCTGTTTCGGCTGGCACCGCAGAACAGCAGCACTGCACAAAGCACAAAATGCACTGGTCTGGGTGCCCTGTTAAACTGGCAATTTGAGATTTGGGAGGGCAGATTAGCATACCCATCTGATTAAACGGGACTTGGACAGTAAGCCAGACCAGGAGATTCCCAAGAAGCTACCTTTGAGCTGGCGCAGTGGATCGCTGCATGGGAAATCACACAGATCCCGGTGCCTTATCAGCAGGTGACTGAAACACCTGGGAGAGAGTCAAACATTCAACTTGAAAAGGGAAAAAAAAAAGCTCTGAGGCAGGGAGCCAGGTGATCAGGCTCAGCGGGTCCCACCCCCAGAGGGACAAACAAAATGGCGATTTGAAATGCTCAGGGTTGAGAGTTTCACTGCGGGCATGGCTGAACCAGGATGGTGCAGCTCAGTGGCGGAGGGGCGTTCGCCATTACCGAGGCATTTCTGATCCTACTGAGGTAAACTCCCATTGCTGATGCAGCCTGCTGTTGCTGAGGCAACCCGCCATAACAGAGAGACTTCGCCAACAGGGTGGAGCCCACGACACTAGGGCAGAGCCCACGGCAGCAGGGAGGAGCCTCAGCAGGCAAATAGTGACTAAACTGCCTCCTAACTGGGCAGGACAGTGCAATGGATACTCATAAAGAAAGACCTAACTCCCCGAGACAGAGCATCTGAGGAAAAAAGGGGGTTTTATGAGTTCTGCTGCAGCAGACTTAAATGTACCTGCCTAACAGCCCTGAATGAATAAGAGAGCTCACAGCTCAGCACTTGAGCTCCTATAAAGTACAGAACACCTCCTCAAGCAGCTCCCTGACTCCTGTACATCCAAAGAGTCACCTCAAAAAGGACTGATTAGACTGGCATTTGGCGAGCATCATTCTGGGACAAAGATAGCAGAAGAAGAAACCGGTAGCATCCCTCACTGTTCTGCAGCTGCTACAGGTGTACCCCAGACAAGCAGGGCCTGGAGTGGACCTCAGCAGCTGTTATTTTTTTAGAAAAAAATTAAGTAACAGAAATACTTTATCATCTACAATCTGGGCATCCACTCAGAGACCCAATTGAAAAGTCAGCAACTACTCAGATGACAGGTGGATAAACCCAAAAAGATGGGAAGAAACCAGTGCAAAAAGGAGGAAAACACACAAAACCAAAGCACCTCACCTCCTACAAAGGACCAAAACTCCTCACCAGCAAGGGAACAAAGCTGGACGGAGAATCAGTGTAATGAAATGACAGAATCAGACTTCAGAAGGTGGGTAATGAGAAACTTCCGTGAGCTGAAAGAACATGTTCTAAATAAATGCAAAGAAACTAAGAACCTTGAAAAAAGATTTGAAAAAAGATTCGAGGAAATGATAACAAGAATAGACAACTTAGAGAGGAATATGAATGAACTGAAGGAGCTGAAAAACAGAACAGGAGAACTTGGCGAAGCATGCACAAGTTTCAACAGCGAAATTGACCAAGCAGAAGAAAGGATATCAGAAGTCAAAGATCAACTCAATGAAATAAAACAAGAAACCAAGATGAGAGAAAAAAGCGCAAAAAGGAACAAACAAAGTCTACAAGAAATGTGGGACTATGTGAAGAGACCTAACCTACATTTCATAGGTGTACCAGAATGTGACAACAAGAATGAATCAAAGCTGGAAAATACTCTTCAGGATATTATCCAGGAAAATTTCACCAACCTAGAAAGGCAGGCCAATATTCAAGTACAGGAAATACAGAGAACACCAGAAAGATATTCCAAAAGAAGAGCAACCCCAAGGCACATAATTGTCAGATTCATCAGGGTTGAAATGAAGGAGAAAATACTAAGGGCAGCCAGAGAGAAAGGTCGAGTCACCCACAAAGGGAAGCCGATCAGACTCACAGCAGATCTCTCGGCAGAAACTCTACAAGCCAGAAGAGAGTGGGGGCCAATATTCAACATCCTTAAAGAAAAGAACTTTCAACCCAGAATTTCATATCCAGCCAAACTGAGCTTCATAAGTGAAGAAAAAATAAAATCCTTTGTGAACAAGCAAGTACTCAGAGATTTTGTCACCACCATGCCTGCTTTACAAGAGCTCCTGAAAGAGGCACTACACATAGAAAGGAACAACCAGTACCAGCCATTCCAAAAACATACCAAATGCTAAAGAGCATCAACAAAATGAAGAATCTGCATCAACTAATGGGCAAAACAGCCAGCTAGTATCAAAATGGCAGTATCAAATTCTCACATAACAATATTAACCATAAATGTAAATGGCCTAAATGCACCAATCAAAAGACACAGACTGGCAAATTGGATAAAAAACCAAAACCCATCGGTGTGCTGTATCCAGGAAACCCATCTCACATGCAAGGATACTCAAAGGCTCAAAACACAAGGATGGAGGAAGATTCACCAGGCAAATGGAGAGCAAAAAAAAAAAAAGCAGGAGTTGCAATTCTCACCTCTGATAAAATAGACTTTAAAGCAACAAAGATCAAAAGAGACAAAGAAGGTCATTACATAATGGTAAAAGGATTGATACAACAAAAAGAGATAATGATCCTAAATATATATGGACCCAATACAGGAGCACCCAGATATATTAGGCAAGTTCTTAACGACTTACAAAAAGACTTAGACTCCCACACAATAATAGTGGGAGACTTTAACACTCCACTGTAAATATTAGACAGATCAACCAGACAGAAAATTAACAAGGACATCCAGGGCTTGAACTCAGACCTGGAACAAGCAAACCTGATAGACATTTACAGAAGTCTCCACCCCAAATCCATAGAATATACATTCTTCTCAGCACCACATCACACCTACTCTAAAATTGACCACATAATTGGAAGTAAAGCACTCCTCAGCAAATGCAAAACAACTGACATAATAACAAACAGTCTCTCAGACCATAGTGCAATCAAGTTAGAACTCAGAATTCAGAAACTAACTCAGAACTGCACAGCTTCATGAAAACTGAACAACTGGCTCTTGAATGTTGATTGGATAAACAATGAAATGAAGGCAGAAATAAAGAAGTTCTTCAAAACCAATGAGAATGAAGACACAACACATCAGAAAAGTGCCCACGTAAGAAGAATGGAGAGATCCAAAATTGACACCCTATCATCAAAATTGAAAGAGCTGGAGGAGCAAGATGAAAAAAACTCAAACCTAGCAGAAGACAAGAAATAACTGAGATCAGAGCAGAACTGAAGGAGATAGAGACACGAAAATCCCTTCAAAAAATCAATAAATCCAAGAGCTGGTTTTTTGAAAAGGTCAACAAAATAGAGAGACCACTAGCCAGATTGATTAAAAAGAAAAAAGAGAACAACGAAATAGATGCAATAAAAAAATGACAAAGGGGAAATCACCACAGATTCCACAGAGATTCAAACCATCATCAGAGAATATTACAAACAACTCTACACACATAAACTAGTAAACCTGGAAAAAATGGATAAATTCCTGGACACCTATGTCCTCCCAAGCCTAAACCAGGAGGAAGCCGAAACTATGAATAGACCAACAACAAGGTCAGAAGTTGAGGCAGCAATTAAGAGCCTACCACACAAAAAAAGTCCAGGTCCAGATGGGTTCACAGCCGAATTCTACCAGGCACACAAAGAGGAGCTGGTACCATTCCTTCTGAAACTATTCCAAATAATCCAAAAAGAGGGAATCGTTCCCAAATCATTTTATGAGACCAACATCATCCTGATACCAAAACCCAGCAGAGACTCAACAAGAAAAGAAAACTTCAGGCCAATATCCATGATGAACATAGATGCAAAAATCTTTAATAAAATACTGGCAAGCCAACTGCAACAGCACATCAAAAAACTTATGCATCATGATCAAGTAGGATTCATCTCGGGGATGCAAGGCTGGTTCAACATATGCAAGTCTATAAACATAATTCACCACATAAACAGAACCAAAAACAAAAACCACATGATTATCTCAATTGACACAGAGAAGGCATTTGACAAAATTCAACAGCCCTTTATGCTAAAAACTCTTAATAAACTCGGTATTGACGGAACATATCTCAAAGTAATAAAAGCTATTTATGACAAACCAACAGCCAATATCATACTGAATGGGCAAAAACTGGAAGCATTCCCTCTGAAATCCAGCACTAGACAAGGATGCCCTCTCTCACCACTCCTATTCAATATAGTACTGGAAGTTCTAGCCAGAGCAATCAGGCAAGAAAAAGAAATAAAGGGTATTCAAATAGGAAAGGAGGAAGCCAAATTGTCTCTATTTGCAGATGACATGAGAGTATATCTAGAAGACCCCATCGTCTCAGCCCAAAAACTCCTGAAACTGATAAGCAACTTCAGCAAAGTCTCAGGATATAAAATCAATGTGCAAAAATCACAAGCAGTCCTATACACCAATAACAGACTTAAAGAGAGCCAAATCAAGGATGAACTGCCATTCACAATTCCTACAAAGAGAATAAAATACCTAGGAATACAACTTACAAGGAACGTAAGGGACCTCTTCAAGAAAAACTACAAACCACTGCTCAACGAAATAAGGGAGGACACAAACAGATGGAGAAACATTCAATGTTCATGGTTAGGAAGAATCAATATTATGAAAATGGCTATACTGCCCAAAGTAATTTACAAACTCTACACTATCCCCATCAAGCTACCATTGACTTTCTTCACAGAACTGGAAAAAACCACCGTGAACTTCATATGGAACCAAAAGAGAGCCCGCATAGCCAAGTCAATTCTAAGCAAAAAGAACACAGCGGGGGGCATCACACTACCGGATTTCAAACTATACTACAAGGCTACAGTAATCAAAACAGCATGGTACTGGTACCAAAACAGAGATATAGACCAATGGAACAAAACAGAGGCATCAGAGGCAACACAACATATCTACAACCATACAATCTTTGATAAACCTGACAAAAACAAGCAATAGGGAAAGGATTCCCTGTTTAATAAATGGTGTTGGGAAAACTGGTTAGCCATGTGCAGAAAGCAGAAACTGGACCCCTTCCTGACACCTTACACTAAAATTAACTCCAGATGGATTAAAGACTTAAACATAAGACCTGACACGATAAAAACCCTAGAAGGAAATCTAGGCAAAACTATCCAGGACATAGGAGTAGGCAAGGACTTCATGAACAAAACACCAAAAGCATTGGCAAGAAAAGCCAAAATAGACCAATGGGACCTAATCAAACTCCATAGCTTCTGCACGACAAAAGAAACAGTCACTAAAGTGAATCGGCAACCAACAGAATGGGAAAAAATTTTTGCAGTTTACCCATCTGACAAAGGGCTGATATCCAGAATTTTCAAAGAACTAAAACAGATTTACAGGAAAAAACAACCAAGCCCATTCAAAAATGGGCAAAGGATATGAATAGACACTTTACAAAAGAAGACATATATGAGGCCAACAATCATATGAAAAAATGCTCATCGTCACTGGTCATCAGAGAGATGCAAATCAAAACTACATTGAGATACCATCTCACGCCAGTTAGAATGGTGATCATTAAAAAATCTGGAGACAACGGATGCTGGAGAGGATGTGGAGAAAAAGGAACACTTTTACACTGTTGGTGGGAGTGTAAATTAGTTCAACCATTGTGGAAGACAGTGTGGTGATTCCTCAAGGCCTTAGAAATACAAATTCCATTTGACCCAGCAATCCCGTTACTGGGTATATATCCAAAGGACTATAAATCATTCTACTATAAGGACACACGCACACGAATGTTCATTGCAGCGCTGTTTACAATAGCAAAGACCTGGAATCAACCCAAATGCCCATCGATGATAGACTGGATTGGGAAAATGTGGCACATATACACCATGGAATATTATGCAGCAATCAGAAATGATGAGTTCGTGTCGTTTGTAGGGACATGGATGAATCTGGAGAACATCATTCTCAGCAAACTGACACAAGAACAGAAAATGAAATACCGCATATTCTCACTCATAGGTGGGTGATGAAAAATGAGAACACATGGACACAGGGAGGGGAGTACTAAACACTGAGGTCTATTGGGGGGAAATGGGAGGGCCAGCGGCGGGGGGAGCTGGGGAGGGATAGCCTCGGGAGAAATTCCAAATGTGGGTGAAGGGTAGAAAGGAAGCAAAACACACTGCCATGTGTGTACCTATGCAACTGTCTTGCATGTTCTGCACATGTACCCCCAAACCTAAAATGCAATAATAAATAAATAAATAAAAACAAAAACATGTTACTTAGGCTGGGCATGGTGGTTCATGCCTGTAATCTCAGCACTTTGGGAGGCTAAGGTGGGTGGATCACCTGAGGTCAGGAGTTAGAGACCAGCCTGACTAACAAGGAGAAACCCTGTCTCTATGAAAAATACAAAATTGCCCAAGCATGGTGGCACATCACTGTAAATCCAGCTACTCAAGAAGCTGAGGCAGGAGAATCACTCATACCTGGGAGGCGGAAGTTGCAGTGAGCTGAGATCATGCCATTGCACTTTAGCCTGGGCAGCAAAAGCAAAACTCCATCTCAAAAAACAAACAAACAAAAAACTGAGTCTCAGAATGATGAAGCACTTTGTCCAATGTGACTCAGCTGGTAAGTGTTGAGACCTTGCATCCAATCAAAGTCCATCTCATTCTAAAGGCCATGCTGTGTGTTCTCTGGCCCATGGAGAATAATTTTAACACAATCAATGACATTTCTACACAATGTTCTTCTCTTTTTTTTTTTTTAATAAATTTGGTTCTCTCTATTAAGCATATTAGGAATTAGTATCAATTATATTTCAAGGGCTAATATGTAACTAAGGTTAATGAATGGGCCTTGGGCCTCAGTGCATTTGGTTATTTTTATATGAAGTACCTTTCGTTTCAGGTGCCAGATTAAGGTTAGTCTGATAACCGGCATATGCACTAAGAATAAATGAGGGTTTATTTGTCTCAGAGTGATTGGAGCGACTTCTGTCATTTGTTTTCTTTTTCTTTTTTTTTTTTTTAAATGGAGACCTCTATTGTGTTTATTTGTTCTGGCTCTGAGTTCAAGTCCTGGATATCGTTATCAATTTGTTGTCTCATTGAATCTAAATCTCATTATGTGTCTTATGTATCTGGGTGTTAAGATCTCTTATTGTTGCATTAATCCTTTTACCCTTGCATCCTTGTAGCTTTGAAATCTATTTTATTAAGTGTGAGAATTGCAACTCCTGCTTTTTATTTATTTATTTTTGCTCTCCATTTGGTTGGTGAGTTTTTTTCCATCCCCTTGTTTTGAGTCTTTGTATATCTTTAGATATATCGTCAGATTTTGTGGATAATGTATATTTTGTGTGTTTAAAATGGAGAGCTCTATTGAGTTTATTTGTTCTGGATCTTAGTTCCAGTCCCAGATATCGTTATCAGTTTTCTGTCTCGTTGAATCTAAATCTCATTATGGGTCTTATGTATCTGGGTGTTAAGATCTCTTATTATTACATTAATCCTTTTACCCTTGTATCCTTATAGCTTTGAAATCTATTTTGTCAAATGTGAAAATTGCAACTCCTGCTTTTTATTTATTTATTTTTGCTCTCCATTTGGTTGGTACGTTTTTTTTTTCCAACCCTTTATTTTGAGTCTATGTATATCTTTGGATATACCGTTGGATTTTGTCTGTATCTTTTGATTGGGAGATTTGGTCGATTTAAATTTAGGGTTGCTGCCATTTGATACTAACTGGCTATTTTTTCCTTTTGTTGATAAAAATTCTTCTTTATGTTAATGTTCTTTACTTTTTGGTGTATTTTTAGAAAGGGTCATACTGGTTGTTCCTTTCTGTGTATAATGCTTCTTTTAGAAGTTCTTGTAAAGCAGGCCTGGTGGTAACAAAATCTCTGAGTACTTGCTTGTTCCTAAAAGATTTTATTTTTCCTTCAAATGTAAAGCTTAAATTGGCAGGATATGAAATTCTGGGCTGAAAGTTCTGTTGATTAAGTATATTGAATATTGGCCCCCACTCTCTTCTAGCTTGTAGGGTTTCCGTTGAGAGATCTGCTGTAAGCCTAATAGGCTTACCTTTATGGGTAACTTGATCTTTCTCTCTGGCTGCCCTTAATATTTTCTCCTTCGTTTCGATCTTGGTGAATCTAACGATTATGTGCCTTGGGGTTGGTCTTCTTGAGGAATATCTTTGTGGTGTTCTCTGTATTGCCTGGGGTTGAATGGTGTCCCGCCTTGCTAAACTAGGAAAATTTTCCTGGATAATGTCCTGGAGAGTATTTTCCAGCTTGAATTCATTCTCTCCGTCACATTCAGGTACACCAATCAAGCGTATATTAGGTCTTTTCACATAGTCCCATATTGCTTGCAGACTTTGCTCATTCCTTTTTATCCTTTTTTCTCTATTCTTGTCTTGTCATTTTGTTTCATTAAGTTGGTCTTCGACCTCTGATACCCTTTCTTCTGCTTGATCCATTCAGCTGTTTAAGCTTGTACATATTTCACTAAGTTCTCGTGTTGTATTTTTCAACTCCATAAGTTCATTTGTATTCCTCTCTATATTGTCTATTCTTTTCAACATTTCATCTAACCTTTTTTCCAAGTTCTTAGTTTCTTTACATTGGGTTAGAACAAGTTTCTTTAACTCCCAGAAGTTTCTTATCATCCACCTTTTAAAGCCTCCTTCAGATAATGGAACACAGTCCTTTTCCATCAGGGCTTGTTCCGTTACTGATGAGTCCTTTTCCATCAGGGCTTGTTCGGTTGCTGATGAGTCCTTTTCCATCAGGGCTTGTTCCGTTGCTGATGGGTTCTGATTTTGAGTATACTCGGCCTTCTTGGGCTGCTTTTTTCCCTTCATTATAGATGAACTGCCTTTCTAATTAGGTTTCTGAGTCGACGTCCGACTTATTGATTCCCAGTGCTGGGATCCGAGCCACCCACTGTGGCAGCCTAAATAGCAGTGATAAGACTGATGGTGCTCTTCTGCCCGGGAATCTCTGGTCTGGCTTCCCTCTTGAGTCCGCAGCAAGCGGCTCTGACTTCCCAGAGCTCCAAACTCCGGTCAGTAGGGGAAGCGGTCCCGTTGGCTCTGCGTGAAGAGCAGCTGCGCCGAGACGCCAGCAAAACCGCTGCGGCAGCCACAAGAGTCGCGCTGGCAACCCGTGGGGCTCCTCCACTGGGAATTGGCTAATCGGTGAGTGACGAAAATTCGTCTAAAGATGTGGCGTCGTCTCGTTCTCTGAGCTTTCACTGGGAGCTACAATCCTGAGCTGTTAGTGGTCGGCCATCTTGGATCAATCTCTGTTCTTCTCTCAAGTCCAAGAGTACCTCCTTCCTATACCTTCTATAACACTGGCTTTATGGTCACTAAAGATGCTATTCTAATGTGTAATCATGTGGCCAATGAAGATATGACCAATGTCATCATGTGTGTACACCCATAAGCTGTACATACTCCTGCTTTGTCCGATGAAATTCAAGTACCCTTTTTGATTACTTAGTAAAACTGAGCTTTAAAAGGGTTAAGGTTTTGCCAGGTGTGGTGGTTCATGCCTGTAATCCCAGCACTTTGGGAGGCTGAGGTTGGTGGATCACGAGGTCAAGAGATTGAGACCATCCTGGCCAACATGGTGAAACCCCATCTCTACTAAAAATACAAAAATTAGCTGGTAGCTGGGTGTTGTGGAGTGTGCCTGTAGTCCCAGCTACTCGGGAGGCTGAGGCAGGAGAATTGCTTGAACCCAGGAAGCGAAGGTTGCAGTGAGCTGAGGTTATCCCACTGCACTCCAGCCTGGTGACAGAGCAAGACTGTGCATATATATGTATGTATGTATATGTGTGTGTGTGTGTGTGTGTGTGTGTGTGTGTGTGTGTGTGTCTGTATGGTTAAGGTTTTTATATCCATGGAACTTTCTGTATTGCTTTTGAAGTCTCTAGTTAAATGAATATATTCTTCTAATAGTAACCTGTGTCATGGATGAAACTGGAAACCATCATTCTCAGCAAACTGACACAAGAACAGAAAATCAAACACTGCATGTTCTCGCTCATAGGTTGCCTCCTCCTGCCTGTGCCCTGCCAGCCTTCTCCCTTAGCCAGTGGTAAGATGGTCTTGAGGTAACTGCGACCCCTCAGCCCCTCTGTGGTTCCTGGGGTCTCTTGTTTCTGAGAGCCAGTATTTCCGGTGCTCACCCTACCCTTTCTTCCTCCCTCAGATCTCCTCTCTCTGCTCAGAAGCACTGGTGGCCTGTGCTGCTCTCACCCACCCACAGGTTCCTCCCCTGCTGTCCATGGGCCCCACCTGCCCCACACCTGCTCCAGTACCCTCTCCTGAGGCCCCATTGCCCTTCAGCACCCCACCCTCCCATCCTCTGGGCCCCTTGCTCTCAGAAGGCCCCATGCCCTCAGTAGGCCCTGTGCCCTTGGTACTCCTGGACCTCCCACCACAGACAACTACCTAGGCTTTTCTGTCCCAGGCCTAGTGTCTGTCCCTCCCCAACTTCTTCCTGGCCCTGAGAACCCCCAGGCAATCTCAGATGAAGACCCATCCTTGCCCCTTGTTGGATTCCCCCTCCTACTATACCACCAGATGAAACTTTGGGGGGAGAATGCCCAGACCAGCCTTTGTCCACTATGATAAGGAGGAACCATCTGAGGTGGAGACCTCCCTGGAAAGTGACTCTGAGGACAGCATGGTGATTGTGCCCAAGGGGCTTCCCCCTCGCCACCTCCACCACCCTCAGGTGTCACATCACCCCCTGTAGCCCGTTCTGGGCCACCAACAGGAGGGAGAGGAAGGTGGCCCTCCACCCCCAACCCTGCCTCCAGCTCTGCCTCCCCCTGAGTCTCCCCCAGAGATGCAGCCTAAGCCAGAATCAGAACCTGGGCTGCTGTCAGAAGTGGAGGACGCAGCTCTCACCCATGCCCCTGAAGTGCTCCCCTCCCAGGGGGAGGTGGAGAGGGACGGGGGCAGCCCCACAGCAGGCCCACCTCCCCAGGAGCTGGTTGAAGAAGAGCCCTCTGCTTTCCCAACTCTGCTGGAAGAAGGGACTGAGGATGGGGATGACAAGGTGCAGCCCCCAACAGAGACATCTACAGAAGAAAAGATAGAGACAGAGACAGAGGCCGAAGCTCTCCAGGAAAAGGTGAGCCGGCCAGGCAGGGAAGGCTCCTTGGGTGAGAAGGTGGGGCTGATGTGAGAAGTAGGGGAAGGGGTTGCAGCCACTTATCTAAGGAGAGAGGTTTGCCCCATCCTGAATCATTCGTGTGTGTGTGTGTGTGTGTGTGTGTGTGTGTGTGTGTGTGTGTGACTATTCTGAATCTTGTATCTTCATGCCTAAAAGGAGCAGGATGACACAGCTGCCATGCTGGCCAACTTCATCGATTGTCCCCTGATGATAAGAAGCCACCACCTGCTGCAGAGCCTGACTCTGGGCTATCCTCTGCTCCCCTCCTTGTTTCCAGTGAAGTTATGTCCTTAGATAGCAACTGCTCCTTCTGCCTTTTGCCACACCTGGGTTCTCACCTAGAAGCTCCAGTGTCTGCTGGGCTTTTCTGGGTATCCATAGTATCCCCCAAATGTCTCCATAGCTGTCCTTGTCAATGATCCAGAGAGGAACCATTGACATATGGGGGTAATGGACTTTCCTGTCACTCAGCACGGTGGCGTCAGAAATGCAGGATCCTTGCAGGATGCCAAATATGTGCAGGATCGTGTGTGCAGTGAAGAAGGAGGAGTTAGAGTCATGGTCCTGCTTTCGTGTTCATATTCAGGGTGGGAAATTTGTGGATAGAGTGAGTGAACCTGTGTCAGCACACACTTCCCCACATGCCTGTGTGCCTGCTCAAACATGGCCCCTTGGTCTGAAAGGGCAGGTGGAGTGATTGCTCAGCCTATGCAAGTGTAGGACATTAGGGAAAAGCAAAGAGGGGTTTAGAGAATTCTGGGAAGTGTGGACCTTGCCCCAGGTTGAAAGTGCCTCCATAGTGGCCGTGTTGAACATGAGCTCTGCTTTGGGGCTGGTCCTCCTCATGACAGCTCCCCCCATAGCTCCCTGGCACAAGTGTGGTAAGCTCACCCTAGGCCTTTCTGCTACTCCTGAGGTCTGGATATTTCCTGCCCAGTGTCTGCCTTCCTTAAGCACTGATCCTGTTCTAGGCCTTGTGGGATGAACAAGTGAGCATGAACTGAGAGATGTGTCTGCGAGAGGATGCCAAGATTTATGGGCTTGAACCAGGGGCCCATGATTTTTTTACTCAGTCAATTGAATCTTGAACATAAGTAAAGTGCCTTGGAAATGCAGAAAAGGGAGTCATTTCTCCCAAAATGTATCTTGAAGAGCCTCTTCAAGGAGGTGGCATGTGAACTAACTTTTGGAAACTTCAATAAGATTTTTAAAAGTTACACCTCAACTTGTTACTTCGAAAAATTTCAAACCAACAGAAAAGTTGTGAGAACAGCACAATGAATGACTTTTGCCTGTATTTGCTGATGAACATCTAGTCATGTTAACTTTTATCCCTATAAACTCTGTATCTACTTGTAGACATGTATCTGCATTATACCCACATGTCTATGTCATCGATACATCTATATTTATACATATTTTTTCATGTGAAAAAAGAACCATGTGAAGGTAAGTTGCAGATATCATGGCCCTTCCCATCCCAAATTCTTTGACATAAATTATCTTCTAGGATTAAGGCTGTTTTCCTGCACAGTCATGATACGACTATCAAACCTAAGAAAAATAACAGTAATCCAATATATCGTGATATTCAAATTTGCTGTTAATCACTGAAATGTCCTATAGCTTTTTTTAATGCCCAGGCTAACTTTTTATTGAGCTTATGCAACTAACAGACTTGAGAACAATGGCAGTTGACAAAGTTTTGCTGAATATTACAGCTTGTGCCCACTAAACACACCTCTCTCTGAGATTAAAAAAAAAAAAAGTAAACAAATACTGAGAGAGAATGAAGAGACACATCTTGAGTCTTCCAGGAAGGCCAAATTAAAAATGACACATGGCTTGTCCCCAGGCTTTCACCATGCCTAGGGTGCTGCTGCTGTGACCACTGGCTCTGCTCCCTGCCGGTGGCCAGGTAGAGGCAGGGGAGAAGGATCAGCTTGGACATGCTGCAAATACAGCATTTGCTGGTGTTGACACCCTCTTGAGGCTGTGGTGGCAGACCGCTGTGTCAGGAGCCCATTCCCTGGGAGTAGCAGAGGGGGCCCAGGTCTCAAGACAGCCTGAGATGGCAGCCCATATACCTCAGCAGGGGTACCTTGTCCCTTTCCTTCAGTGAGGTTCAACATTGAGATTGTCTATCCCCAGTTGGTGATAAAACCTGAGCTGTGTTCCTTGTAGGTTACCCCTCCTTTCCCCAACTTGGGGGAGTCATGGGAGGGAACAGGAAAGGATCACTGAGGGGGCAGGGGACACCCCAGGTATCAGTGACCTGGCCCTCTCACAGGTTCTTCACCAGTTGTGCAAGCCAGTATTTCATGGCGGTGTCATCTTTTAGCAAAGGTTGTGTCCTTCAGCTGGTCAGAGAGGCACTGCCTGAGTGCTTCAGGTGCCCTGGGTTATCTGAGAGTTGAATGTAACATCTCACTACATGCTTCAGCAGATGGGCAGAAGGCTCTTTGGATAACTGCAGGACCATCTTACCCAAGATCATGGCAACAAGGGAGAAACGCTCATACGTCTGACATATATAAGCCAAACCAGTGTCATCTAAGAAGATCTTCTGGAGGATGAATGTGGCAACTGTTTTAGAAAGTTCACTTCCAGATTCCATAATTCGCAAACATAAAGGGATAATTTCTGTTGTCAGTAAAAAGTTGATTACTCCTTGTTCATCTGTTTTCACCAGGGTCCCAATAACTCCAAGGCTGGTGAGTCAAAGATACTCAAAGGGACGTGTGTGCAAAAAAGGGGTACAAAAAAGTGGATGTGTGCTGCAAGAAACGCTGACCTGGCTTCTGGATGTGATGCTACACATTGCAGTAATGCCAGAGCATTGCAAACTCTGTTAATTTGGTGTGCTGTCAATGTGGGTGAAGGTCAGGAACAGATTCTCACTTCTTACTTAGCTCCAGCAAATCATTTTCCCTCATCTCAGGACTGGACAACTCCTTGTTCCACTGGTAGATCTTTTCTCTATCCACTTGTGCCAATGCAGTAGGCACAGGCTTGTACTGGGAACTGTCCTGGCACTGGGGGAACCATGTCAGCAGGGCCAAATGACCCCTGTCTTACAGTCATCGCCAGGCTGTTCATGTTGCTCTCAGACCAGCATCCCAGCATCAGCACCCCTCATCTTAGAGCTTTTTTCTTCCCTCCTCTGAGTTAAGAGGAGCTTCTTCAGGTGGAGAAGGCCCTGCAAGGTTTAAGGATCTCTGCAAGGACAAGGGTGCCAAAGTGTAGAACTGCAATAGTGGTTTCTCAAAAAGGGAAAGAACCTGATTTCTGGGAATGGTGGGTAGGTAAAATTGGCATTGATTCTGGGGAAGAGGCTAGAACAGAATGTTTTCTCATTTAAATTGTATTCTGAATAGATAACACATCCACATGGTTCAAAATTTAGTCTCACCCCTCTTCAGCCACCAAGATTTTCTGCCTAGAGTGGCCAATATGATCAGTTTTTACATATTTTTCTGGAGATATTGCATGCATATACAAATATATATGATTCTTTTAATGCAAATAGTAGTATATTATCACTTAATATAATCAATTTCACTGTCATGGGGACTTATTCAGCAGATATTTATTAAGTACCAATTATGTAGTAGACACCAGCCAGATGTGGTGGCTCACACCTGTAATCTCAGCACTTTGGGAGGCCAAGGTGGGTGGACCACCTGAGGTCAGGAGTTCAAGACCAGCCTGACCAAAATGGTGAAACCCCATCTCTACTTAAAAAAAAAAATTCAAAAATTGGCTTGGTGGCACTCGCCTGTAGTCCCAGTGACTTGGGAGGCTGAGACAGGAGGGAGGCAGTCATTGCAGTGAGCCAAGTTCACACTCCTGCACTCCAGCCTGGGTGACAGAGTGGCACTTTGTCCCAAAAGAAAAAAAAGTATATATGTATGTATACAGAAGACATCATCTCAGTATAGATACTTAGAAATAACTAAGGTACACAGGTGGTTGCAGAGGTGGTACTGAGAGGTAGTGGTGACAAGGTATCCTGTAGCCAGTGTCCCCCATGGTTACATCCTATATGATTATAGTAAAACCAGGAATGTCATGTTGGTAGTGATAGGTGGTGCTTTACAAGCTGGAGATACAGCAGTGAACAAAATGCAGAACTCTGCCCTGCCCTTGTGGGATCTGTATTCCAGATATTTTGGGGGTGGGGAGTAGACAAGTAAAATTTATATTTGCTGGTGAGCACAGCGGTTAAATAAAGCAAGGAAAAGGATAGGTGTGTGGGTGTATTTTCAATATATTAAATTTTTTAATTTAATTTTTTTTTCAAGAGAGGAGTGTTGCCCCAGACTGGAGTGTAATGGCACAATCTCTGCTCACTGCAACCTCCGACTCCTGGGTTCAAGCAATTCTTGAGTAGCTGAGTTCAGCCTCTTGAGTAGCTGAGTAGCCAGGTGCACACCACCACGCCCAGCTAATTTTTGTATTTTTAGTAGCAAGGAGGTTTCATCATGTTGGCCAGGCTGGTCTCAAACTCCAGACCTTGTGATCCTCTTTCCTCGGCCTCCCAAAGTGCTGGAATCATAGGCATGTACCACTGCACCCAGCCTGTTTTCAATATTTTAATTTTCTAACATTCACAGCAGGTGAAAGAATGACACCGAGAACACCCATGTCTACCATGTTACTACATTTGCGTGAGGGTGTTTGTGAAATTTTAAGTATGGTGGTCAAGGAAGCACTTGCCCAGTAGGCAATGTTGAATAAAGACGCTCAAGACCCTCAAGAGTGGAGAGAGAACTACGTGGAGTCTGGGGACCAGGCACAGCAAGTGCAAAGATTCTGAAGCAGGAGCGTTCTTCCTGTGTTCAAGGAAAGCAAGGAGGCCACTGAGGTTGAAAAGGGAATAAGGTCAGAGTGACAACAGGGGAGAGAGAAGGGCTGGGGGTGGGGGCACAGGGAGGTAGGGCCTGTGATTTCTATTTGGTGAGGTGGGAAGCCACTGGAGGGGTTTAAGCTGAAAATTGATGTCACATATCTTATGTTTTCATAGTACCCATGTGATTCCTCCTGATGAATAGACAGAAGGGAGTGAGGGTAGCTAGCAAGCAGATTCAGCTAGAGGAAATGATGCCTTTGACTAAGGCGTTGGAGAAGTGATTGGATTCTAAATAACTTTTCACGGTGGAGTTGACAGAATTTGAAGATCATTCCATTTGTTTATACAGAGCTTCCTCATTCTCTTTGACAGCTAGAATCTCATTATATCATAAGGTTTTAAACTAGTCCCTGAGGATGAACATTTAGGTTGATACTCTATCTTTTGCTGTCACAAAATAGACAAATACGAAGAGCATATGGACATCCACAGATCCTCAATAGTCTTTCAAAGTGTGCCTGAGGACAGGGCTGGCTGAATGTTAGGATAGTTTACACATGTGTGTACGTACATGTAACTTTTCACACAAGTGAGTATTGGAAGAATAAATTCCAAGCAACAGAAACGCTGGGTTCTTGCTTGGATGTTGTATCCATTTTTGCTCCCACCAGGAGTAGGGCTGATTCCCCAACCCTTTGCCAAAGTGTGTTCACAGTTAACGTTGTGATCTTTGCCAATATGTTAAATGGAAATTGGCACATCAGTGTGTTTAAATTTACATTATTCTTAGGAGAGAGTTTGAGCCTCCTTTTATAGGCTCGAGATCTTTTTGCCAGCCCAGCCAACACGGTGACACCCCATCTCCATAAAACTACAAAAATTAGCTGGGCATAATGGTGGGCGCCTGTATTCCCAGCTACTCAGGAGTCTAAGGTGGGAGAATCACTTGAACCTGGGAGGCAGAGGTTGCACTGAGCCGAGATTGCATTAATGCACTCCAGCCTGGTGACAAAGCGAGACCCCGTCTCAAAAACAAAACAAAACAAAAACTCTGAATTTCCTTTTTTGTGAAATATCCATATCCTTTGCCTATTAAGCTGATGTTGCTTTCTCGGTTCACAGCCTGTATATTGGGAACATTGTCCCTTTGTAATAAAAGAAGCATTTTTAGCAGCCTGTTTTTGTCTTTTGACATTTAGTGGGTTTGTATTTTTGCCATGCTGAAAATTTAATTTTCATTAGTTGAATTTATTCCTTAAAAGCTCCTGGATTTGGGGTAGTATTTTTAAAAGGACTTGGAAGATTGTTGGAATATCCTCACATCTTCCTGACATTTCAATGACGCTCATAAGCATTGACAATGCATGATTGCTTCCATCATCCTAATACTTTTATGGGTTCAGTATTTCCATGCAAAGCTTTCATCCATTTGGAAATTATTCATCTTAGTGTAAGGCATGAAGTACAAATCTAACTTTACAGTTTTGTCCAAGTATCTGTTAGTAAATAATCCACCCTTTCATGATTGGAAACACCACTTTTATTATATTCTGAGTTCCTGTGTGTGTTTGAATCTGTTTCTCGGCCTTGTGTCCTATTCCATTGATTTGCGTGTGCACATATATTCATTGTGGTTTTATGATATGTTCCAAGATCTGGGAGGTACAGTAGGTTATTATGGTGTGTTTCGTTTTATTCAGCAACAGTGGTGCTTCTCCGAATCTCGAAATGCCTGTTAAAGGATCACTGAAATTGGATGGTCTGTTAGAAGAAAATTCATTTGATCCTTCAAAAATCTGTTTGCTTTTCCCACAAGCTCTAAAGAACAAGAGTACCAAAATGGACTATCAAATGAAAAGAGAAAAAAATTGAATTACCCCAGTTTAATTGAAAGCAAAGAATCTACAACAAAAGTCAGTGATGAATTGGTGATCTTGCTGTCTAAAGTTGAGAAATTGTCAGAAGAAATTGTGGAGATAATGCAAAATGTAAGTCATATGCAGGCTTCAGAGGGCAGGAGAGAGCCTGAAAATCTCACTGGAATCTCCTGTGGATCACGTTTCTTAAAAAGAGAAATGCAGAAAACCAAAGAACTAATGACAAAAGTAACTAAAGAAAAACTGTTTGAAAAGAGTTGAGGACTTCCTCACAGAGAATCATGTCATCATGACAGCTGTGAATTCCTTAAAGTCATTTTAAACTGAGGCATTTGGAAGAAATGCACTCACCAGAAGCATCAACTTACTTCTGCATCTGCCTGATCATATTTAAAGGAACAGAGAAATATTCATAATTAATCTGCCCAGTAAACACCAGCTTGTAGCAGTTGGCAGGTGCAAGTCTAGATAAAATTTCTTGCAGCTAATTTAAACTTTCTACACACTAGTAGATAATCTCAATGTAAATAATACATTTCTTTTTGACTCTTTAAGCCAACAGGGAGAGGAGGATCTTGACTTATATTCTGTATCACATACATTTCGGTGGACTTTTAGCACTTGTGGGTAGACTTAATAAAGCATGTATAAAGATGGCACTTTGGTAGAGCTCTATATTTTTCTGAAATTCAAATTAAATATAATGGTGAGTAGAATTAAGTACCAGTTTTCCCATTTAAAGCCTCAACTGCTTATTAATTTATAGATTCTTAAAAAATTGTTTTTAATTTATCTAGTCTGTTGTGTAGCCATTATCTCAGAAGTGAGTTTTTATTTTCCTGTGCTTGGAGAAAAAAAACACTTTCAAGGTTTTAAATGTCAATACCATTTATAAAATATTATAATGTATTTTTCAGTACACATGTTTTAAATATGAAGTGTTTTGAGCTAAACCACACAGAGTACTGAATTTAAGAAAAAGACCTTTATTGAGAGCAATATGTGTTCCCTTCTAAACTATTTTGAAACATTCAATTTCAATTATTATGTGGTGGGAAAAAAAAGAAATGGATGAGGAAGTCAGGAATGGACTACATAGCGAGTATCGGGAAAAGACAGTTTGGGTCTGGTTTTAGCCGTGTCATTAGTATTTGGCATTGCAGGTGAGCGTAGGAGAAAACAGTCAGTTAAACTACACAGCAGAGAGCATTTAAGGGGGAAGTGCATATCTCCTGTACCTTATCATTGTTGTGACATCTCTACAACAGCTTTAAAAATATATCTGCATTGGCTGGGTGTGGTGGCTGATGCCTGTCATCCCAGCACTTTGGGAGGTCGAGGTGGGCGGATGACCTGAGGTCAGGAGTTTGAGACCAACCTGACCAACATAGTGAAAGCTCATCTCTACTAAAAATACAAAAATTAGCCAGGTGTGGTGTCAGGTGCCTGTAATCCCAGCTACTGGGGAGGCTGAGGCAGGAGAATCGCTTGAACCTGGGAGGCAGAGGTTACAGCGAGCCAAGATTGTGCCATTGCACTCCAGCCTGGGAAACAGAGAAAGACTCCGTGTCAAAAAAAAAAAGTTTGTATATATATTCTTGGAGATGTACCTCCTGCTCCACTCTGGAGATGGTTCCTGGTATTTTATTCTGAATGTCTCACCATCCTTGGCAATTCCCTTTGCCTTTCTGTTTTCTGGATCCCCTGCCTTCCTCTTTCTTGGTTTGTTTCTTTATTTCAGTGAACTACATCCTTCAACAGCTTCCTAAGAACTAGTGTGTAGGAGGTAAAGTGGTTTACTTCCTGCATTTCTGAAAATAACTTTACCGTCACTTTGTTTGACAATTTGGTCAGGTACAGGAACCAGAAATTATTTTCCCTCAAAATTCTGTTGACATTTACTCATTTCTTCTGTTTTCCAATGTTGCCATTAAGAAATATGATGGGCCTGGTGGCTCACGCCTATAATCCCAGCATCTTGGGAGGCCCAGGCCTGAGGATTGCCTGAGCACAGGAGTCTGAGACCAGTCTGGGCAACATGGTGAGATTTCATCTCTACAAAAACTTAAGAAATTATCTGAGCATGGTGAGTCATGCCATGGTCCCAGCTACTCAGGAGGTTGAGGCAGGAGGCTGGCTTGAGCCCAGGAGGTTGAGGCTGCAGTGAGCCATGTTTGTGCCACTACACGGCAGCTGGGCAAAGAGTGGGACTCTCTATTAAAAAAACAAAGTTTGATGTCATTTTGGCTCATTTTCTCATCTCACATGTAAACAGTTTTTTTCTCTCTGGAAGTTTTAGGGTTTTGGTCTTTGTCCCAGCATGCTGACATTGCACAGTGGTGGCCTGGGTCTAGGTCTGTTTATGTTCCCTTTATTGGCAAGTGCTGGGTTGTATCAACCTGGAACTAATAATGTCCTCAGACCTAGAAAATGTTCTTCTTTATGTTCTATGCTTCCTCACCATTTTTCTTACTCAGGAAATTCTCTGATTTGGATGCTGAATTATGAACTTATTTCCGAATCTTACTTTTTCTCTCTTGTTTTCTATTACTTCATATTTCTTCCTGAGATGATTCATTAACTTTTCCTCCAATCCTTCTTTTGAAATTTGAATTTCTGCTATTGATGTTGATTTCCAAGTGCTTAGAGTTTAGATTCCTTATTCTCTGAATGCTCTTTTTGTTGCTGTGGTAAGTAGGTTCCTGTTCTTGCTTCAAGGTTGCAGCATCTCCCCTTATCTTTCTTTGTGTGTTACGATAATTTTTTTTTTTTGAGATGGAGTTTTGCTCTTGTTGCCCAGGCTGAAGTGCAATGGAAAGATCTCAGTTTACAGCAACCTCTGCCTCCCAGGTTCAAGTGACTCTCCTGCCTCAGCCTCCCAAGTAGCTGGGATTACAGGCATGCACCAACATGCTGGGCTAATTTTTTTTCTTTTTTTTTTTAATAGAGATGGAGTTTTTCCATGTTGGTCAGGCTAGTCTCAAATTCCTGACCTCAGCCTCTCAAAGTGCTGGGATTACAGGCGAGAGCCACCACACCCAGCCATGATAATATTTTTTTAAAGTTTTCCTCTGCACCCTCTTATCTCTCTTCTCTCCAAGTTCCCTTTCTGTCTGATCTCTTTACTTCACAGTGGGAGCTTTCCTTGAGTATCTGGTGATGCTTGGCTGTCAGATTTAAAGTAAGGAACTGTGAGCTCATTGGAAACTTTGTGTGCATTAGTTGAACTTTTTGACTAGAGGACATTGCTGGGGGTGATGGGATGCCAGATGCCAGCATCTGTGGGCCATGTATCTTGGTCATGCTCAGGTTCCCCAGGTCTCTCATCTCTGGTGTAAGCCAGGCTGCTGGTGTCCAGGAAGCTTGAGTGTGTGGGAGCAGGGACAATCTCCCTGGCCACTGTTGTTTTCAGCATAGAACTGCAACCTGGCTCTCAGCTGTGCCTGGTTTCCCCAGAAAATGATCTTATATTCCCCCAGGGTTAGACAGATGTAATTTCTTGGCTGTGCAGATTGAAGAAAGAGATCTGGGGCTCCAACTGCTGCCTTTAGCGATTTTCAGCTGATTTGCTATGTCCAGTCCTACTCTGTGCCTTCAGAGGTAAGTAATTGGTGCCTCGATTTCTGAGCTTTTTCAAGAATGTGTTGAAACCAAGCCCCAAAGAGAAAGAAGCCAATGACTAACAGAAATTCTTAAGCTTGCAGGATGGCAGATAAGAAAAGAAACATCTTGCTGAAATGCTGAAACTTCCTCTGCTCATGAGATTAAAAAAAACTGGCTGAAATCAGTTGGACCCAACATGACCAGCTAGAGTCTGCAGAATGAGCTCGCTGACATTACCACCTTTCCATCACAAGTTTCACACTAATGCCCCCCAAATTTGTACCCATGACCCAGGAGGAGGCATGAAGTCCTCTCCTTTCCTTCCACCAATCACCTCCTAATCTCAGAATCCACTCACTAAACATTTTCTAATAAAGACACTGCCTAAAAGCTGGCACAGGGGGATATATTTGAGCTGGACTTCTGTCTCCTTGTGGGTCGATCTGTTTTCATTATCTCAAAACACTGGTGCTGTAGTATTGGCTTCTGATACATTGGGCAGTGGGCCCTTTCACTCGGTAACACCGCATCAGGAACTGGCCTGGTCTCGAAACCCCAGCCCTGCCCTTCAAGGCATCCAATTTTCATCATTTTCTTTCTTTCATTTTTTCCAAGATGGAGTCTCCCTCTGTCACCAGGGTGGTGTGCAGTTGTGCGATCTCCACTCACTGCAACCTCTGCCTCTTGGATTTGAGTGATTCTCTTGCTTCAGTCCCCAGAGTAGCTGGGACTACAAAAACCCACCACCACAACCTGCTCATTTTTGTATTTTTAGTAGTGACAAGGTTTCATCGTATTGGCCAGGATGGTCTTCAACTCCTGACTTTGTGATCTTCTCCACCTCAGCCTCCCAAAGTGCTGGGATGACAGGTGTTAGCCACTGTGCCCTGCCCACTCCCCCCACCTTTTGTTCTTTAATCCAGAGCATCTGCAATATCTCTTTGGACTGAGAGCTAGTGCCCTCACCCTGGTTACAGAAAACAGCTTTCTCAGGCATAGTGTGGAATGGATGGATGTATCATCTTGGGAATAAAAAATGGCAGGTGCCAATCTTCCACGTATTGATTTTATGTATTGTGTGTTCCGTGCTTGAGGCAGGCTGGAGGGACCTCCACAAAACCCTATTCCTTGACCCATCGTTGAGCCACAGCCTACCCTTCGCTACCGGGAGAGAGTTGCAAAGGCTCTTCCCCATCGCTCTCCACACAGGCATTTCAGGTGGCGACATTTGTCAGATATCCTGGTGAATGCTTGACCCAGCACACTCTTGCTCTGCAGCCTCCTCTGTCTGTTAGCATACTCCATCTTCAGTTAGAACATTTACAAGTGTTTTGCTTTTCTTAATCTTATCTTGGCATCTAAGGCCCAGTTTACCTTATATTGAATCTGAGATGTTTCCAAAATTCCACACACATTTGCAAGTCATGGGTGGGTTTGCATGGTCCAAGCTTCTTACATCATCCTTCACTTTGAAGTCCAAAGTGAACCAACTGAACTGAAAACAACTAATTCCATGGAAGTTGTTTGCAGGATTAAGTATCATTTTCAAATGACACTATATCACTTGGAATTTCACTAGAAAATCTTTCAGTTGCCAACTCTTCTCAGGCTCTGCAGTTTCCAAAAAACCATATTTCTTTCCAAGTCAGACACACCCACACACACACATTATACACACATTACATGTGCATACATAATACACACAAGTTTTCTTCATTAGAGTCAGACAGAAAAGAAATCGAATTCATTGAATTTTTCTCTGTTTAATCACTTATTTCAAGACAAAGGAACACAAAATCCAGGTGAAATTCATCCTACCTGCTTCATTCTTTGGCTTTGTGGTATTTAATATTTTAGCCAATCTCTATCTCTGTAAACATAAATGTACTAATGCTGATTGATTTACCTACTCTAACCATTGTTGCTCCTAATTTCAAATTATCCAGAAATTTTCCACAAGGCATTTTTCTTGTATAACCATGTTTTAGACTTTACACCCATATCACAGACTTGGGATTTAATAAGAATTCTGGAGTTCTTGAATTCACATCATCGGCCTCAGCTTCACCTAGATGATAGGCAGTGTATTTAGATCAAGGCTGGAGCCATTTCCATCTTTGCAGCCAATGACATCTCAGTTTTTGTGTGTGTGTGTTTGTTTGTTTGTTTGTTTGAGACAGAGTCTCACTCCATCACCAGGCACCAGGCTGGAGTGCAATGGCGCGACCTCGGCTCACTGCAACCTCCGCCTCCTGGGTTCAGGCAATTCTCCTGCCTTAGCCTCCTGAGTAGCTGGGATTACAGGCACGCGCCACCAAGCCCAGCTAATTTTTTTGAGTTTTTAGTAGAGACGGGGTTTCACCATGTTGGCCAGTCTGATCTCAATCTCTTGCCCTCATGATCCACCCGCCTCGGCCTCCCAAAATTCCGGGATTACAGGCGTGAGCCACCGCGCCCGGCCGACAAATCAGCTTTTATGGTACGTTCCCTTGGAAAATCCCATGTGATCGTTGACAGGAAAAGCATGTAGAGCCTTGGGAAGCTGGGGTCCTAGTTGGCCTCAGTTTTTCAGAATTAGCCAACCACAGAAGCCCAATGGGGAGCTGCAGCAAGTCTGAAGCACAATCGAATGACAAATCATCACTTTTTTTTTTTTCTGAGTTGGAGTGTGACTGGTGACTCTGTCGCCAGACTGGAGTGCCATGGCACGATCTTGGCTCACTGCAACCTCCACCTCCTGAGTTCAAGCGATTCTCTTGCCTCAGCCTCCCAAGTAGCTGGGACTACAGATTCCCACCACCACACCCAGCTCCACCATGAGGCCAAGCTAATTTTTTCGCATTTTTAGTAGAAATGGGGTTTCACCATGTTGGCCAGGATTACAGGCATGAGCCACCATGCCTGGCCTGATGAATGGTCACTTCTTCTCTTCTAAGGAGTATTCTCTGAATCCACTGGACACATTTCTGCCCGAACCAGACTAAGGAAGCCAGGCTTTTGCTGCATTTCAGGTTTTCCACATTTTTGAACTCCAGATGAATTTCATTTTGTCTTGAAGGTGGGCCAGGAATATTTGCATGATCCTAAAAGTTTTTATGTCATTAAGCCAAATTTTACCCATCGATTAAAAAGAAAAGCTATGCTTTTTTTTGGCTGGTGCCTGAATTTTTTTAAAAAATGTGTGCCAACTTTTAAAAATCAGATTGTCCTCTGTAATGAAATACAGTGTCAGGTCATTTTCTTTTTACAGTCTTTTCTCTCTGCTTGTCAAGACCCAACCATCAGGTATCAGCTTTGACTCAGCTTGTCAGGATGAGACATCCTGAACAGTCAACTATCTTTGATTTTAAAAGATTTTGAGCTAAAATTAGTATCTTGAATTTCAAACAATAAATGCATGTTTCTAACTAAAAAAGGTAAGAGGGAAGATGTCAACAACTTTTCTATCATTAAATATTAATTTAATCATCTGTTTTTTGATTTTGGGTGTCTCTATGTAGCCTAGTGTTTTGATGAACCTCCTAGAAATACTACATAGGTTTTATTTCCTTGAACTGCCTCATGAAATTCTAAGGTTTGGGCATGTGCAAAGCTTTTCTTTTCTTTTCTTTTCTTTTTTCCTTTATGTTTTTTTGAGGCAGGGTCTCACTCTGTTGCCCAGGCTGGGGTTCAGTGGTGCAATCCCAGCTCACCCTAGCCTTGACCTCCTGGGCTCAAGCAATCTTCCCATCTCAGTCTCCTGAGTAGCTGGGACTATAGGCTATACCATGTCTGGCCAATTTTTTTATCATTCAGCGTTTTGCTATGTTGCCCAGACTAGTCCTGAACTCCTGACCTCAAGCAATCCTCCCACCTTGGCCCCCTACAGTGCTGGGATTACAGATGGGAGGCACCACGCCAGGCTGAACGTTTCTCTTAAGAATTCTTTACAAATCTTATAGTTTCAGTGCACCTTCATAAGTAGTTCTCTAAGAAGAGGTCTCTCAACTACCAAAAGAAGAGCTTTTACTCCTTTATCCTGTTACATTTTCTTCTGAGAAAACATTTTCTATCATTGCAAAATTACAGCATAAATTCTTATTTTCTTTTTCTTTTTTTTTTTTATGATATGGAGTCTCACTCTGTTGCCCAGGCTGGAGTTCAGTGGTGCAGTCTCAGCTCACTGCAACCTCCACCTCCCAGGCTCAAGCAATTCTCCTGCCTCAGCCTCCCAAGTAGCTGGGATTACAGGCACTCACTACACCTGGCTATTTTTTGTATTTTTATTAGAGACAGGATTTCACCATCTTGGCTATGCTGGTCTTGAACTCCTGACCTCAGGTGATTCTCCCACCTCAGCCTCCCAAAGTGCTAGGATTACAGGCATGAGCCACTGTACCCAGCTGTAATGCTTTAAATGTTTGTTTCAGCAACATCTCACACCTAGTACCAAATATGTTCTGGTATCTATTGCTAGTAACAAATCACTATAAAATTTGGAAGTTTAAAATACTAATTTTTTTTTGTTTTGAGACAGAATCTGACTCTGTCACCCTGGATAGAGTGCAGTGGCATGATCTCAGCTCACTGCAACCTCCACCTACCTGGTTCAAGTAATTTCCCTACCTCAGCTTCCCAAATAGCTGGGATTACAGGGGGATGCCACCATGCCTGGCTAATTTTTTTGCATTTTTAGTAGAGACAGGGTTTCGCGTGTTGGTCAGGCTGGTCTTGAACTCTTGACTTCATGATCCTCCCACCTCAGCCTTCCAAAGTGCTGGGATGACAGGCCTGAGCCACCGCACCCAACCTCTCATGTGATTATAGTTAGGTTGTGACCACATCTGTAGTCCTCTGAAGGCTTTCTTACTCCCACGTGTGTGGTTAATGTTGACTCTCAGCTAGAACACTTACATATGGCACTGCCTTGTGGCTTCCAGTTTCTCATGGCATGGTGGCTTGATTCTGAGAGAATGAGGTGGAAGGGAGAACATGGAATTCCTGTGGCATAGCCTTGGAAGGCGCAGGCTATTACTTCTGTGCTGTAAGTCTCGAGGCAGTCACAGGGTCACTCAGGAGCAAGGAGATTGAACACAGAGTGTACCACTCAATCAGAGGGAAGTCAATGTTGCATTCTAAGAAGACTCTGTGGGAGGGGACATGTTGAGGCCACCATATTTTGAATAAACAATCTGTCACAATGTCTAAGGTCAAGTTTTAAGCACAGACGCTATCCTTACTACAAACAAAATTAAGAGGTAGACGTGTACCTAGCTTATTCGACACTCAATGCATATTACTGTTAAATCCTTATATTTTATTTATTTTATCATGAAATGCAAATAATAATTTTAATAATTGAGGCTAAAAAATAATTGATGACAGTAAAATTTTTTTTTTTTTTTTGCTCTTGTTGCCCAGGCTGGAGTGCAGTGGCACAATCTCTGCTCACTGCAACCTCTGCCTCCCAGGTTCAAGTGATTCTCCTGCCTAAACCTCCTGAGTAGCTGGGATTACAGGCACCTGCCACCACACCTGGCTAATTTTTTGTATTTTTAGTAGATACGGGATTTCACCATGTTGGTCAGGCTGGTCTCGAACTCCTGACCTTGTGATCCTCTCACCTCAGTCTTTTACAGGCGTGAGCCACCATATCGGCTGAAATTTTTCTTTTATTGAACTTTGTGTATACAATTATGTTAGTACACTTTTCAGTGAAAAGTAAAAAATGACAATAAAAATTTTATGGGATCGAGTCCAGTGGTTCACGCCTGTAATGCCAGCACTTTGGGAGGTCGAGGTGGGTGGATCACCTGAGATCAGGGATTCAAGACCAGACAGCCTGACCAATATAGTGAAACCCTATCGCTATTAAAAACACAAAAATTCATCAGATATGGTGTTGTGCACCTGTAGTCCTATCTAGTTGGGTAGCTGAGACAGAAGAATTGCTTTTACCCAGGAGGTGGAGGTTGCAGTGAGCTAAGATTATGCCACTGAACTCTATCCTGGGTGACAGAACAAACCTACCTGAGAAAAAGAAAAAGAACTAGGGTTGGTCACAGTGGCTCATGCCTGTAATTCTAGCACTTTCGGAGGCCAAGGTAAAAGAATTACTTGAAACTAGGAGAGTTTAAGAAAACCTGGGAAACAAATCAAGATCCTGTCTCTGCAAAAAAAAGTTAAAAAAAAAATAGCCAGGCATGGTGGTGTATGTTCGCAGCCCTCACAACCTGGGAGGCTGAGATGGGAGGATCTCTTGAGGCCAGGTGTTTGAGGCTGCAGTGAGCTGTAGCCTACATTCTAGCCTGAGTGACAGAGCAAGACTATTTCAAAAAGAAATAAAGGATCTCAGCAAACTCTATATAAACAAACTTAACAAAATCAAGCCCAGACAAGAAGCAAATTATTAAAAGCCAAAAACTAGAAGAAAATAAAAAATCCTCTTTAAAGTCTCACTTTACATGCAGCAGAGAAAAATGACAAATTACATAATAGGGAAGCAACCATCTGAAGGACTGTGGATTTTCCATAGAAGCAAAGAAGCCAGTAGACGGTGGAATGACATCTAACAACATACATACCTGATCTGTGTGCTGGAAACAAGAAAATACTAATAAAGGAAATCAAAGCAGACTAAAGAAATGGAGAGATATACCTTATTCATGGATTGAAACACTCAATATTGTTAAATGTCAATTAGAAAAAATGTTTATAGATTCAATGCAATCCTGATTTTTTTGTTTAAAGTTTGATTTTTTTTTTTTCTTTTTGAGACAGATTCTGGCTCTGTTGCCCAGGCTTGAGTGCAGTGGCATGATCTCAGCTCACTGCAACCTCTGCCTCCCAGGTTCAAGTGATTCTCCTGCCTCAGCCTCCCAAGTAGCTGGGATTACAGGCACCTGCCACCACACCCAGCTAATTTTTATATTTTTAGTAGTACAGGGTTTCACCATGTTGGCCTGGCTGGTCTCAAACTCTTGAGCTCAAGTGACCTTCCTGCCTCAGCTTCCCAAAGTGCTGGGATTATAGGCATGAGCCACTGTACCCGGCCAAAAAGTAGTAGAAATTTTTCTTGATAATTTTTATCAATATCAATAAGCTGATGGCAAAATTTATAGCAAAAAACACATATAGAAGGTAATGGAATAGCTAAAATCATTTTGGAAATGAAGAACAAAGTTTTAAGTCTAGTACAACCTGATTTCAGTACTTATAAAACTACAGTAATCAAGTCAGTGTAGTATTGGTAGAATGATAAACACATAGATGATGGAGCAAAAGAGTCCAAACATAGACATAGAAATGGTGAACTGATTTTTGGCAAGGATGCAAAGGCGATTCAATGGAGGAATCAAGAAATGGTGCTAAAACAATATTTGCATATGGGTATTCATATGCAAAAAATGAACATGACCCGTTCTTCACATGTCATACAAAATTTAACTCAGAATGGATCACAAACTTAAATATAAAATGTGAAATTATAAACCTTCTAAAGAAAACAGAAGAGACTCTTTACAATCTTTTGTCAGTCATAGGCAAAACACAATCTGTATCAGAAAAAAATTGACTATTGTACTTCAACATAATTAAAAACTTCTCCTCTGCTAAAGACACTACTGCTTAGACATAAAAAGACACCTTTACTCTCTGAGATGTTGCTTGTGGGGAGAAAATATTTGCCAATCATATCTTTCAGAGGACTTAATATCTGGTGGGACACAGTGGCTCATGCCTGTAATCCCAGCACTTTGGGAGGCTGAGGAGGGCACATCCCCTGAGGTCAGAAGTTTGAGACCACCAGCCTGGCTAATAGGGCAAAACCCTGTCTCTACTAAAAATACAAAAATTAGCCAGGTATGGTGGCACATGCCTGTAATTCCAGCTACTTGGGAGGCTGAGGCAGGAGAACCGCTTGAACCTGGGAGGCGGAAGTTGCAATAAGCTGAGATTGTGCCACTGCACTCCACCCTGGGTGATTGAGTGAGACTCCATCTCAAAAAAAAAAAAAAAGGACTTAATATGTAAAACGGTGCTCCACACTGGGCAGGCTTATGCAAACCTATCTGCAAAAGTCCAAGAGAGCAGAGAGACTGAATAAAGAGGCTGATATATTTAGTTTCTCAGAAAGAAACATTTAATAGAAACTTAGGAACAGAAGCTACATCTGTGTCTCAGGTGGTGGTGAGACAAGATGGTAGATCCCTGCACCAATACTCCCTAGGCCCAGGCCTTATATATTATGGGAAAGGGTATGTGCTTCAGAAGGGATATATAGGACAACTGCTGAAGGGCAGGATTGATGGTAAGTACTTGCTCTTACACAAGTAATAATACATAAACTGGAAACCTCAGAAGCTCCTTGAACTGTGGCTGATCAAAAGTCTACATGAAGCTGGGCACAGTGGCTCACGCCTATAATCCTAGCACTTTGGGAAGCCAAGGTGGGTGGATCACTTGACAACAGGAGACCAGCCTGGCCAACACAGTGAAACCCCATCTCTACTGGAAATGTAAAAATTACCCAGGGTGTGGTGGTATAGGCCTGTAATTCCAGCTACTCGGGAGGCTGAGGCAGGAGAATTGCTTGAACCCAGGAGGCGGAGGTTGCAGCGGGTCAAGATTGCACCACTGCACTCCTGCCTGGGCAACAGAAAGAGACTCTGTCTCCAAAAAAAAAAAAAAAAGTCAGTACGGCTCCTTAGTATCCAAGCTGGAGTTGTTCCACAAACACAGAAAGAACTCTCAAAACTCAACAATGAGAAAACAGCATTGGCCGAAGTTTGAATAGATACTTCCCAGAGTGGTTATACAAATGCCAAATAAACACTTGAAAAGATGCTTGGCATAATTAGTCATTAGCAAAATATAAATTAAAACCATAATGGCGTACCACTGCTTACCTATTAGAATGGCTAATCCCTCCTAACTCCCCCACAAACCATCCCTTGCTTCCACAAATGAACAGTACCAAGTACTGGTGAGGGTACAGAGAAGCTGGAACAGTCGTGTCGCTAGTGAGAGACTGAATATGCAAAAGGACAGTGGCCAGAATCACATAAAAAACAGACCTCTGTCCTACAACCTCTTTAACAACCAGCCTGGCAAGTCAAACCACACTCCTTCCCACACAGGAAGCCAAACATCCCCTACAGCAATTGGCCCATAACAGTCAGGACTTGGTCAGTAACTGTCATATTTCTTCATTTTTGTCTCCACTTCCACTTAGAGCCAACCAGAGAAGGCCAAATATGCACCCCTAACCCATCATAGATGCTGCTCTGCTTCTCCCTGCCAACAGCTTCCAATCAGCTGGCTCCTAGGAAACCAGGAGAGACCTACTCAACCCCACTCCCCAAGATCTTGCTGGTTGAGAATTTGCCCTTAGAGGCTGAGCCAGGTTCACATTCATTTCTGCTCCAAAATATGAGGTGGTTCCTCCTGCACCAACTCTGTTGTTTTATTTTATCTTCTAATATAGCAGATGTCCTCTCCCTCTCTTGTGTGAATTCAGGAAGACCTTCAGGTAATTTTGAAGTCTGAATTTTCCCAGTGAAGCTCCTCTATAAATTACTGTCTTCTTCTAACTCACCCTAGTTTTCCAAACTGCATTCCATATTATCTGGTGGTTTTGTTCATCTAAGGCTCCTCCAGCCTTAATCCACAGGGGCAGAGTGTTTTTTCCTTCTGCCTGTGGGATAATGTTAGCTGAAATCTGGTGTCCAAACCCTGTGTCTTTCTGAGACTTGTTGGGCAATTGCAGAGTTGAAGGCATTGACAGCTTGGAAGTCAACTACAGTTTCTAACATTGGTCAGAAAAGAATTCCCTTAATCTTCTGCTTCTCTCCCTCAGGCCCACACTTTACTGACATGTTCTTTCTTTTCTTCCCTCCTTCCTTCCTTCTTTCTTTCTTTTCTCTTTCTTCCTTTCTTTCCTTCTTTCTTTCTTTCTTTTGTTTTGAGACAAAGTCTCGCTCTGTCGCCCAGGCTAGAGTACAGCAGCCCAATCTTGGCTCACTGCAAACTCTGCCTCCTGGGTTCAAGCCATTCTCCTGCCTCAGCCTCCCAAGTAGCTGGGGTTACAGGCATGAGCCATCATGACTTGCCAATGTTTGTATTTTTAGTAGAGACGACGTTTCACCATATTGGCCAGGCTGGTCTTGAACTCCTGACCTCTGGTGATTTGCCTGCCTTGGCCTCCCAATGTGCTGGGATTAAGGGCATAAGCCACCATGTCTGGCCTTCGGTGACATGTTCTGACCATAGTTCCAAATCCTTTTGTTCAGTCCCAGTCCTCTGTACCCACTGAGAATGTCAATATCTCTAGTTTCTGGTAGCAAGTGATCTTACCCAGAGGTTTAAGAGTGTGCCTTTTGGCACCTAAATCAGACTCCAGGGAATCTTATCTCAGCAGAAGGAATGGAGTGGAGGCAGATTAATTTCAAGCACATCACATACACTTCCTGAGATTCTACCCTCTTACTAAATGGGATGTTTCTAGAACCTGATAAACACCAGAGGTTGAGGTCTTCTGCCACCAATTATCTCAGCAGGGAATTACTCAGGTTCAGTGTCTCTGTTAGGTTCATGGAATGATCTATGTGTGGCTTACTTATTGCTTATAGAATGTCTGAACATTCAATTTGAGATTGTGTGTCCATTCATGCCTTGAAGGCTATAAGGCTGATTTGTGTAGTTACACAACTTTTTGTTTTTGTTTTTGTTTTTGAGACAAGGTCTCTCTGTGTCACCCAGGCTGGAGCGCAGTGGCACAATCTCAGCTCACTGAAACCTCCACCTCCTGGGTTCAAGTGATTCTTGTGCCTCAGCCTTCCAAGTAGCTGGGATTATAGGCCCGAGCCACCACACCCGGAAAATTTTTGTATTTTTAGTAGAGACGTAGTTTCACCACGTTGGTCAGGCTGGTCTCAAATTCCTAGCCTCAGTTGATCCACCTGTCTCAGCCTCCCAAAGTGTTGGGATTACAGGTGTGAGCCACTGCCCCTGACCTATTTTTATTTTTGTGGAGACAGAATCTCACTATGTTGGTCAGGCTGGTCTCCTGAGCTCAAGTGATCCTCTCACCTCAGCCTCCCAAAATGCTGGGATTACAGGTATGAGCCACTGCACCCAGTTGAAACATATATTTTTATGATCCTGGTAGTTCCATAATTTCAGCTGGGGTGGGAAGAGAACTTGAACCTGGGAGGTGGGGGCTGCAGTAAGCTGTGACTGTGCCACTACACTCCAGCATGGGTGACAGAGCAAGACCATGTCTCAAAAACAGAACAAAACAAGAAAACACCCATTACCTTAACGTACCTTGTTTTGGGAGGCAGTTGGTTCTAGTTCAAGTGCCTTATGAGGTTTCAGTTAAGATGTTGGCCATAGTCATCCGAAGTCTTAACCAGGAGGACCTGTTTCCAAGATGGCTCTCCCACATGGCTGTTAGTTGGAAGTCTCAGTTCCTCTCTGGCTCATAGCAGAAATGCTCAGTTCCTTGCCGTGTGGACCTCTCCATAGAGTTTCTTGAGTGACCCCACGACATAGTAGCTGATTTCTCCCATAGAAAGCAGCACAAGAAAGAGAGAGAGTGGGGAGGGAGAAGAAGGAAACCCAGTGTGTTTTAGGACCTAGCTTTGGAAGTCGCACACATCATTTCATACTGCACTGGCTTTGCAGACCAACCCAGATACAATTTAGGAGACTACGCAAAGGCATGCATATCAGGAGGTAGGAATCACTGGGGGACATTTTAAAGAATGGCCACCACCAGTGTGCCCTCTGACCCCAAGTGATTTACATTTCTTCCACATGCAAAATACACTCACCCCCTCTCAAGCCATCCCAAAATCTAATCCCATTGCAGCATCCCCAGAGTCTAGAATTTCATCATCTAAATCAAGTCCATGTATACATGAGATTTCTCAAGTGTGTTACCCTAAGTATACTTCCTGAATACAACTCCTCTTCTCCTTTTCTTTTTTTTTTTTTTTTTTTGAGATGGAGTTTCACTCTGTCACCCAGGCTGCGGTGGTGCAATCTTGGGTCACTGCAACCTCCACCTCCGAGGTTCAAGTGATTCTCCTGCCTCGGCCTACTGAGTAGCTAGGATTATAGGCATGCACCACCACACCTGGCTATTTTTTTTTTTTTTTTTTTGAGATGGAGTCTCACTCTTGTTGCCAAGGCTGGAGTGCAATGGTGTGATCTCGGCTTACCCAAATAAATATCTGACTCCCGGGTTCAAGCAATTCTCCTGTCTCAGCCTCCCAAGTAGCTGGAATTACATGCATGGGCTATCACGACTGGCAAATTTTGTATTTTTAGTAAAGACAAAGTCAATAGTTCGAGACCAGCCTGGTGAACAAGATGAAACCCAGTCTCCAATAAAATACCCAAAATTAGCCCAGTGTACTGGCAGGCACCTATAATCCCAGGTACTCAGGAGGTTGAGACTCAGGAGAATCACTTGAACCCAAGAAGTTGCAGTGAGCTATGATCCTGCCATTGCACTCCAGCCTAAGCAACAAGAGGGAAATTCCATCTGAAAGAAAGAGAGAATGAGAGAAGGAAGGAAGGAAGGAAGGAAGGAAGGAAGGAAGGAAGGAAGGAAGGAAGGAAGGAAGGAAGGAAGGAGGGAAGGAAACATACACTTGAGTTTTGGGGCTTTTATTTTTAGATGGAATCTCGAACTGTTACCCAGGTTCCTGGAGTGGAGTGGTGCTAACTCAGTTTACTGCATCCTCTACCTCCCAGTGCAAGCAATTCTCATGCCTGAGCCTCCCAAGTAGCTAGGATTACAGGTGCACACCTCCACACCCAGCTAATTTTTTGTATTTTTAGTAGAAATCGCATTTCACTATGTTGGCCAGGCTGGTCTTGAACTCCTGTTCTCCTGATCCACTCGCCTCAGCTTCTCAAAGTGCTAGGATTACAAGTGTGAGATACCTCATCCAGCCTGGGGCTTCCTATATAACCACATTTGATTATAGTTAATGTTTTTATAATAGCATTTATAGCCTTGTGTTTTATTCAAGATAAAATGTTTGAAATTAACTCATGCTTCCTTAAAAATTTTAGAAACATTCCAAAGTGTTTAAAACACAAAAATTCCTTCCATGCTTTCTCTCCACTCCCTAGAGATAATTATTGCTAATATTTTTTCAAGTATTTACCCATACTTAGCATTGACAGAGTTTATGCTCATTGCTGAAAGAGTTTTTAATGTTTAAGGATAGTTTTGTCCATGTAGAGAACACCCCACAAATATTCATGTGTTTAATGCTTGATTTATTAAAAATATACATTCAAACAACATTTTGAAACATGTTTTAATATTCAAAGATTAGTTGCAAATGTCATTAAATTTCCTTCAACAATTTAAACTGTAATTACAAATTTAATATGAAGATTATTTGAAATACACTTATTTATTTGTTTATTTTTGAGACCAAGTCTCACTCTGTTGCCCAGGCTGGAGTGCAGTGGCACGATCTTGGCTCACTGCAACCTCCACCTCCCAGGTTCAGCAATTCTCCTGCCTCAGCTTCTCGAGTAGCTGAGATTACAGGTGCCTGCCACCACACCAGGCTAACTTTTTGTATTTTTGGTAGAGTCAGGGTTTCACCATGTTGGCCAGGCTAATCTGGAACTCCTGACCTCGGGTGACCCGCCCACCTGGGTTTCCCAAAATGCTGGGATTACAGGTGTGAGCCACTGTGCCTGGCCTCTTTTGAATACACTCTAAACATTACACAAAGTAAACATAAATGCAGTGATTACAAGACTTACTGTAATTATCCTTAAATCTATTTAAAAAAAACCAGCATCCTGGATTTAATTTATTGCTTCACTGGTTTTTACTTGTTTGTGATTTTTTCTAGGTGTGCAATATTTTCTAATTTGCTAAAAAATTTCTTTTGTTTCCTTGTGTTACTGAAATCTTATCAGACCCTACCCGTGCCCAAATTGTGTAATATCCTCAATCTTCAGATCAACCAAGGCTACTGACTTGGACGTCTCAGCAGACTGCTACCTGGTTGGGGCTCTGAAGCTTGTTGTTTCTCTCAAAGAGCCATCCTTTTTCTTTCTTTCTTTCTTTCTTTCTTTCTTTCTTTCTTTCTTTCTTTCTTTCTTTCTCTTTCTTTCTTTCTCTTTTTTTTTTTTTTGACACTGTCTCACTCTGTCACCCAGGCTGGAGTGCGGTGGATCTCAGCTCACTGCAACCTTCACCTACCGGGTTCAAGCGATTCTTTTGTCTCAGCCTCCTGAGTAGCTGGGATTACAGGTGAACGCCACCAAACTTGGCTAATTTTTGTAATTTTAGTAGAGGGGAGTTTCACCATGTTGATCAGGCTATTCTTGAACTCCTGACCTTGGGGTCTTCCCGCCTCAGCCTCCCAAAGTGCTGGGATTACAGGCGTGTGCCACTGTGCCTGGCCTCAAAGAGCTATCTTTTTCTAGTAAGATTCTGCTACGGCAACACCCTTACGTTTTAGCAACATCAGTATTCCCAAGCTTATCATGTGTTTTACCCTAACCCCAAACACAAAATCAGCTACCCTCCAAGGCTCCAGGTTTCTTTCAGTGGAGAATTATATTATAGGCCAAAATCTAGGCTCTAAGGAGCTGATGTGAAAAGGACATTGTTGTTACTGGGCCCCTCTTAGTAGTAATTGAGCTGAAAGAAAGCTAATATTCCCAATATATAAATAGTTCCTAGAAATTAATAAGAAAAAGACCAAGGCTGGGTGTGGTGGCTCAGGCCTGTAATCCCAGTGCTTTGGGAGGCTGAGGCAGGAGGATTGCTTGAGTTGAGGAGTTTGAGACCAGCTGGTGCAACATAGCCAGACCCCATCTCTACCAAACATTAAGAAAATGAGCTGGGCATGGTGGCATACATCTGTAGTCCCAGCTACGTGGGAGGCTGAGGTAGGAGGATCACTTGAACCCAGGAGTTAGAGGTTGCAGTGAGCTATGATTGCACTACTGCAGTCCAGTGACATGGTGGGACCCTGTAAAAGAAAGAAAGAGGAAAGAAAGAAAGAAAGAAAAGAAAGAAAGAAAGAAAGAAAGAAAGAAAGAAAGAAAGAAAGAAAGAAAGAAAGAAAGAAAGGGAAAAAGCCCAAAATTCAATAGAAAAATGGAATAGCCAGCTCACACACAAGGAAGTACAAATTGCCCCTCCAATATAAAAAGATGCTATTGGAAACACCACCACGGCATGTGTGTCCCTATGCAACAATCCTGCAAGATCTGTACACGTATCCCAGAACTGAAAGTACTATAAAAAATAATTCTTAACTTTACTCATAATAAGGGAAATGCAAATTAAAATTAAAACTAGGATGCCATTTTTCACCCATCTGATTGGCTAAGGTAATAATGGTTATTAACACACCACTGGCAAGAGTGAGGAAGGACAGGCGTTCTCACATATAGCCCACTGGTGGAGTGTAAATCGGTACAACTTTCTATGGAGGGCAAATTAGCAATTTCTGCCGAAATTAGATATGCTTTTGGTCCAGAAATTCCATCTCTAGGATTTTGTTCCACAGATACACTTTTATATGAGAAATGGTATATGTACAAGGGTTATTTCTTTCAGCACTTTTTTTTTTTGAAGTAGAGTTTCACTCGTGTTGCCCCAGCTGGAGGGCAATGGTGCCATCTTGGCTCCTGGATTCAAGTGATTCTTCTGCCTCAGCCTCCCGAGTAGCTGGGATTACAGGCATGGGTCACCATGGATGGCTAATTTGTGTATGTGTGTATTTTTAGTAGAGACAAGGTTTCTCCATGTTGGTCAGGCTGGTCTCCAACTCCCGACCTCAGGTGATCCACTGGCCTCGGCTTCCCAGAGTGCTGGGGTTACAGGCGTAAGCCACTGCCCCTAGCCTAGCACTTTTTCATAGCTACCAAAGATTGCTAACAACCTGTGTCCACTACAAGAGACTAGCAGAACTTGTCCAGGTGTGGTGGCTCATGCCTGTAATCCTAGCACTTTGGGAGGCTGAGGCAGGTGGATCACCTGAGGTCAGGAGTTCAAGAGAGAGAGAGAGAGAGAGAGTGACTAGTAGAATTTATCATGTTACAGCAAAACAATGGCACCCTTACCGGAGAACAAGGAAGCTCTTTGTGTCTAAACATGGAATGAACTCCTGTTACACTGTGAAAAAACCAGATGCAGAATAAGGTGTGCTACAATGCGTGCAGGAAAAAGACAAAAAGGATAGGCGTGTATTTGCTCAGTAATATTAGCGCACAGAGGAGACTGCTGACAGTGATTGCTGGAAGTGTCGAAACTGGGGGGCTTGGGGTCAGGAGGGAGAAACTAATGAATATCACTTTGTACCTTTTGAATTTTGAATCATGTGAATGTACTTTCCACTAAACAACTAAGGAGGGCCAGGTCCGGGGGCTCATGCCTGTAATTCCAGCACTGTGGGAGGCCGAGGTGGGCGGATCACTTGAGGTCAGGAGTTCGAGACCAGTCTGGCCATGTTTGGTGAAACCTCATTTCTACTAAAAACACAAACTAGCTGGGTGTGCTGGTGTGTGCCTGTAATCCCAGCTACTCAGGAGCCTGAGGCAGGAGAATCACTTGAACCTGAGAAGCGGAGGGTGCAGTGAGCCAAGATCACACCACTGCACTCCAGCCTGGGTGAAAGAGCGAGGCAAAAGAGCAAAGACCAAGACCCCTAAGAAGCTCCCTCAGCGCACAGCATCCAGTGTGTTTGCTACATTTGACCAGTCACAGATTCAGGAGTTCAAAGAGGCCTTTAACATGACTGATTGGAACAGAGATGGTTTCACAGACAAGGAAGATTTGCACGCTCTGCTTGCTTCGTTGGGGAAGAATCCAACTGATGAGTATGTGGATTCCTCCCTGGAGGAATGAGGCTCCAGGGCCCATCAGTTTCACCATGTTCCTCACCATGCTTGGTGGGAAGTTGAATGGCACAGATCCTGAAGATGTCATTAGAAATGCTTTTGCTTGCCTTAATGAAGAAGCCACTGGCACCATTTGTGAAGGTTACCTGAGAGAGCTGCTGACAACCATGGGCGATCAGTTTATGGATGAGGACGTGGATGAGCTGTACAGAAAACACCTATGGACAAAAAGGGGAATTTCAATTCCATTGAATTCACACACATCCTGAAACATGGAGCAAAAGACAAAGATGACAGAAAGAACTCGAATTCCAGCCAAATATTCCTTGTCACCATTTTGGGTACTTCTGAGATTTTCTCTTGCATGCCCTTAGCTTTACAGCTTTTGCATTTCCTGTTGTATTTATTCTCAGCCATTTTGGGTACATGTATCTTTATACTCAGACTGGAAACGGGACTTTCTAGGAATATCATTTTCAGAATAGAAAGTAGGGTAATTTAACCTACCAGCCCCTCCCCCCAATAACTGCGGTCTATACAAAGTCAATATATTTTTTCAGAGAAAGTTATTCACTCAATTTTTCTGAACCATTATTAAACTTTATGATAAAATAAAATAAAACGAAGGAGCAAAACCAACAATTAAGCAAACCAGAAACTAAGCATGACAAACGTGTTTTCATGGACTTCATTGGTGTTTCCAGGCTGATGGTAATCCATGCCTGGAGTTGATGTCACTATTCCCTTATTGTTTACATTGCCTGACAGTTATTTGTTTCCCTTTGTCTCCCTCAAGGGAAGGATTCATTTATAATGAATTTCTCAGCTCAGTGTTTCAGCAAACACTTACTGATGCCCACAAGCCCTGACACTATGCTAACTCCAAGAGAACAAAAGTGAGTCATGCTGGGTGTCCAGCCCCTGCCTAGGATGGGCTCGCATTAGTGGGAGAAACATACAAACACATGCCGGCACTGCAGGATTCAGTGTGCAACAATAGAAGTGTGCACAAGGCGAGAGCGGGAGAAAGGAAAGCTTTCTCCCGGTAGAAATTCGCTCCGGTAGGTGGGAGGGATACCAAGCAAGACCTCCCTGAGAAATTGGAGTGGAATTCGGCTTTAGAAGCATGAATAGACTAATCCAAGAGAAGGTTCTTTGAGAGAATAGCAGGATGGGTTCCAGGGAGCACGTGGCTCCAGCCCAGAGTGGAGCACAGGAGATGCCAGGGTGCAGTGGGATGAGAGGTGAGGAGGGCTGGTCAGGCTACTGAATGCCAGAAACATCTGGACTCTTATTCTGCAGGTAACAGGGAGGCAGAGGCTTTTAGGCTCAAAAGGAATGAGTCCTAGTGGCTGGCACAGAGAAGGCAAGTGCGCAACACGGGTTGAATGAATTCGGTGGCCTCAATGCAGCGTCCTCAAATGCCACTGCAGACTGGGTCTCCTCGTCCACTTCACCCTCTGCGGCAATCCGACTTGTGAGGCCTGCGTGCGTGCGTGTGCACGTGTGTGTTCAGATGGAGGTGGCTTCCCAGCCATCCAGGCTTCCCCCAAGCTCCCTGGTGCACGAGCGCATGGCTCCTACCCCACCTCGCCTGCCTGCTGTACCCGGCGTTGATTCCTTCCTCCTGCGTGTTTTCTGTCCAAATCTTTTTCTACTTCTCCCTCCCATCAAGATAGTGGATTCCAGTCCCTGCTCCCGCCAGGACACCGCCTTTGAGACTGGGGCTGAACTCTGCGCCTTGGAGGTGGGGGCCTCAGCGTAGGCGGGGTTGGTTGGAGGCCTGCCACCCACATTCCAACCGCAAGCGACCTCCGAGAGGGCGGGGTCTCAGGCCTGGTTATTTAGCTCGTCCACCCTTCTTCCCCACCACAAGGATCGAAACGTGTTTGAGCAAGATGGGTCTCTACCGCGTCCGCGTGTCCACTGGGGCCTCGCTCTGTGCGGGCTCCAACAACCAGGTGCAACTGTGGCTGGTCGGCCAGCACGGGGAGGCGGCGCTCGGGACGCGACTGCGGCCTGCACGGGGCAAGGTGAGCTCCCCAGAGAAATCTGGCCAGGAGGGCTGCGCCCCTGGCTCCGAGTCAGTCAAATCCCGGTGGTGGGGGGAGACGCGCCCCAGCCGGCATCGGACGGATCCCCCCTCCGAGGGCGCACGCTCTGCTCTCACAGCGCACGGAGACCGCGGGGATGTAGGCTTTAGGGCAGACAGCGCTCAGTAACTGTTCCCGCTGCCCGATCTCCTTGGAATTGAGGGGATGCTCCTGTGCGCCCCTCATTGCGCAGAGCTCCCTTGTCTGGAAATTCAGCGGTCCCCTGAGCGGCCGTCTCTCCTACCGCTTTCTCTGGATCATGAGATCAAGAGATCGATACCATCCTGGTCAACATGGTGAAACCCCGTCTCTACTAAAAATACAAAATATTAGCTGGGCATGGTGGCGTGTGCCTGTAATCCCAGTTATTCAGGAGGCTGAGGCAGGAGAATTGCCTGAACCCAGGAGGCTGAGGTTGCGGTGAGCCGAGATCGCGCCATTGCACTCCAGCCTCGGTAACAAGAGCGAAACTCTGTCTCGGGGAAAAAAAAAAAAAAAAAAAAAAAAAAAAAACTGTTTCAACCGCTAGCGCTGTGGGATCTCTGACCTTCCCGGCTTTCTCGCCTGAGGTGAGGTGGGTGGTGAGGGGGAAGGGATGGGAAGCCCAAACAGGAGGACGGTCTCGATTCCCGACCCACATCCCATTATATCTCATCTCATATCTACCTGGGGTCCTACCGGGTCCTGTTAGGTTTTTCTTCCGCCAACCCTAAATTCTCGTCACTGCTCCAGCTTTCTCCCAGTTCCCAAATCCGGATGCCTGTCCCAGGGAACTTCAGAGGAAATGAGTCCGCCCCTCCTCCCATCTCCGCCTGCCTCCCCCGGTGTCACCTGCGCCTCCTTCATCTTTACCTCCCTGTAAACTAGAATGCGGCGCAGTCAGTTCTAGACCCTGAGCATCTCCCGCGCCCCGGCCACATATCCGCCCGCCCCGGACCTCCCGCCCCCCTTGAACCTGCTGAGCGCTGCTCCCCACACCCCCACGCCCTTGCTCCGAGCTTCCGTGAAAGCGGCGCGAAGGGAGCCAGAAAGAGAAAGAAAAAATGCGCACAGAGCAGGTGGCCCCGCAACTCCACGGTGAGGGGATGGGGCACGGAAGGCGGAAAGACGAGCTCCTTCCTCCCTTTTTCCCTTCCGAGGGTTGGCATCTGGTGATGCAGAATAAACACTCAGTAAATGTTTCCGCTGCTTCACCTCCTTGGAATTGAGGGGATGCTGTTGAGCACCCCTCATTCCACGCAGCTCTCACGCCTGCAAATTCAATGGTCTCAGGAGCGGCCGTGGGTCCTCTCGCTTTCTGGATTTCAACCTTCCATTGTCCTGGCCACCTCCGCCACAGACCTTCCAAGCCCTTCTGAAGCCAGAATGATTCCCCTAATTCACTCCAGCTGCTTAACGCCTTTGAATGGCTCCCCCTTGTCCTCGGGACCAAATCCGAAGCCCTCGGCGCCACCTTCCAGAGCCTCCCGACCTGCTGACCCCCCACACCTGGGCTCTGAGCTCCAGCTCCAGATGCTGATCCGCCCTTCCCCTCTGCGCTGTCCCTGCCCGGCACGCCTTCCCCCTGCCGCCCTGGCTCTCACTCTCGCTGGCTGAGCCCTCTCCTCCAGGTCTCCGGGAAGACTGTCTCCAGGCCGGTGGGGCTCCCGCAGGGCCTCAGTGGGGCGGGGGGGAGGGGGGGTTCGGACAGCGGGAGTTGCCGCTAGCGAGTCCCAGCTCCACAGCGCTCACTCGCCCAGGACGCGGCTCCGGGTTCCCAGCGCCCAGCCCAGCGCTTGGCACCGCCAGTGACCACAGGGAGGAGGAAGTAAAGGAAGGAGCGCACCTTTCCACCTGCCGCCCTCCCGTCCCCTCAGAACCCAGTCCTGGGGACACCTGGTGGGGCGCGAACAGCCCCCCCCCCCCCGCCTCCCACCCTCCTGTCTGTCTCTCTCTCTCTCTCTCTCTCTCTCTCTCTCTCTCTCTCTCTCTCTCTCTCTCTCTCCATTCCATTCGCCGCCTTCTCAGAGGCTCCCAGGAAGTGCGTGGGCTTGGAGGGCGCAGGGTTCTGCCGAGTCCCCCCCCCCCCCAGCGGGGCTGAGCCTCTGCTGCCGCTCGCAGGTGACGGAAGTCAAGGTGGAAGTGCCCGAGTACCTGGGGCCGCTGCTGTTCGTGAAACTGCGCAAAAGACACCTCCTCCAGGACGACGCCTGGTTCTGCAGCTGGATCTCCGTGCAGGGCCCCGGGGCCGCGGGGGAGGAAGTCAGGTTCCCTTGTTACCGCTGGGTGGAGGGCGACGGAGTCCTGAGCCTGCCTGAAGGCACCGGTGAGAGCGGGGCTGGGCTGTCAGGAGGCCTCTGGGGTGTCGGAGAAGCTGGGCGGATGATGCCGCGGGCACAGAGTGGCTGGAGGCTGGGGAAGGGGCATGGTGCTGAAGGGGCAGGGGCCACATGGAAGGACGGGGTGAACAGGATCTCCTGACAGGGACCAGAAGAGGCTCTCAGAAGCAGTGACTCCCCAAGCCTTCCTCTGTCCTTCTAGGCCGCACTGTGTTCGACGACCCTCAAGGCCTGTTCAGGAAGCTCCGGGAAGAGGAGCTGGAAGAGAGAAGGAAGCGGTACCGGTGAGCCCTGCCCCCACCCACGGGAGCTGCTGAAGCCTCCAGCACCCAGGCCTGACTTCATCCCTGCCCCACAGGTGGGGAAGCTGGAAGGATGGGCTGATTCTGAATATGGCTGGGGCCAAACTGAGTGACCTCCCTGTGGATGAGCGATTTCTGGAAGACAAGAGAGTCGACTTTGAGGCTTCGCTGGCCAAGGGGTGAGAGCGAGGGGAGGCTGGGTGACAGGGAGGTGACCTGGTCTAGTGGAAGCCAAGGGGCTTATGGGCTGCACTGCACTGGACTAACCCAAGATGGGTGCCTGTGGCTGCAATGCTGGAGTCTCAGAATCACGCTCCAACCCTTTGCCCATCTGCCCTGAAGGCTGGCGGACCTCGCTATCAAAGACACTTTCAACGTTCTGACTTGCTGGAAGGATCTGGATGACTTCAACCGGATTTTCTGGTGTGGCCAGAGCAAGCTGGCAGGTCAGCCCCTACCCCGATACGTCTCCCAGGACCCTTACCCCCAGATCCTACCCAATCCAGGGGAATTGGAAGAACCAGGGCGGGGAGACAAGCGACTTGGGTCCCTCTAGGGGGGCTGGGTCAAGGAGGCGTGGCTGATGAGGTGGGCAGGACCAAGAGCTCAGATCCCACAACTTGCTCAACTGCCTTCCCCAGAGCGTGTGCGGGACTCCTGGAAGGAAGATGCCTTGTTTGGGTACCAGTTTCTTAATGGCGCCAACCCCATGGTGCTGAGGCGCTCCAGTTGCCTTCCCGCTCGCCTTGTGTTCCCTCCAGGGATGGAGGAACTGCAGGCCCAGCTGCAGAAGGAGTTGGAGGTATGGACATCAGAGCCCAGAGGAGCTCAGCAGTGCAGTGGGATGGGTTGGCGCCAATGATGCCGCTATGGGACCCACTGTGGGCCTGACTTGTTGCCAGCCCGCAAGGAGGGCTTCTGCGGGAGAGGCCCTGAGGGTTCCCAGAGACTCTCCGCGGCTTGGCCTCCTTCCCACACAGGGGGAGCGTGCTGCAGAGGGAGGGCGTGCAAGGGGCAATGCTTGACAGAAACAGGGTCAAACGAAGAAACGTGACTGGGCCTTGGTGCTAGGGATTCAAGGAGTGTGCAGAGTAAGAGAACCAGGGTCGAGTGCTGTGGCTGCTGATCAGGAGGCAACATGGAGCAACAGAGAGGAAGTCCATGGGATTACAGGGCAGAACCGCTTGGATGGAACCCTGGTTCTGCTGTTGTAAGCTGTGTGACCTCAGGCAAAGTATCCAGCCTCCCTGATTATCTGTTTCTGTAAAATTAAGGCTCATTCAACTATGTGTAAAAATGATAAGGCTGAATGCAGTAGCTCGCACATATAATCCCATCACTTTGGGAGGCCGAGGCAGGAGCATCACCTGAGCCCAGGAGTTGGAGACCAGCCTAGCCAATGTGGTGAAACCCTGTCTCTACAAAAATACTAAAATTAGTGCCTATAGTTTTTGGTGTGGTGGCACGCACCTGTAGTCCCAGCTACTTGGGAGGCTGAGGTGGGAGGATCACCTAGGCCCACGGAAGTGGAGGCTGCCATGAACCATGTCGATTCCGTCACTGCACTCCAGCCTGAGCAGCAGAGTAAGACCCTGGCTCAAAAAAACTGATACGTGGCAACAAGCCCGTGATCCACCACCTGGTACAAAGTAGGTGATGGAGACGAGTCTGCTCCCCTCTCTCTCTTCCCCCTTGGAGGAATCAGAGTAGGAAGAAGACACCTTATGCTGATAGCAGCCCTTGGCCTCTTCCCCACCCAGGGAGGCACACTGTTTGAAGCTGACTTCTCCCTGCTGGATGGGATCAAGGCCAATGTCATTCTGTGTAGTCAGCAGCACCTGGCTGCACCTCTGGTCATGCTGAAACTGCAGCCTGATGGGAAACTCTTGCCCATGGTCATCCAGGTGAGAGGACTCCAGATTTCTGCTCCCAGCCTCCAGCCATCTCCACTCAGCCCCGTATTGAGATGCACTGAGCACCATCTGCAAAGGTGCTGGGCTAAGGCGCCGGGGAGGCCTGAGGGAGGAATGCGCCAAGTCTCCAATCTGAAGCCTTGCACTGTAGCTGGAGACAGACTGAGCCAGTCTGCAGAAGCTCCAGGACTGAGGAAGTCCCTGAGGACAGAGGACAGCCCAGGAGGGATCAGGGGAGGTGGGGGTCACGGGCCTTGGAGGAGGGCCAGGTGTCAGGCCAGCAGGAGGGAGAGGAAGGACCTGTCCTCAGGGGCAAATCAGACAGGGCAGAGGCTGAGGGAGGGGCGTCAGGAGATTCCTAGGCACCAGTTGGACTGGGGCCAGACCAAGCCAGGATAAGGAGTCTGAGGTGGGAAGCTGGAGAAAGCTGTGCTGAGACGTGCTGAGGGTGCGTTGAGGGCACACGGTGTGGGCTGTCTTGTGTAGGATGGGCTGGAGAGGGGAGAGGCCAGGGCGACTTGCTCCAGGGCTGGCCCCAGGGGGAGGGGAGCTCAGGTGTGGGTAGTGACTGTCGGGATGGAGAGGACAGATGGATGTGAGTGCAGAGGGAGGTCAAGGAGAGAGGAGAGGGAAGCCAGGCCAGCTGCCTGCAGAAATAGCACAAATGAAGAGGACAGGGTGCTCTGCTGAGCTTTTGTCTGGCCAATGTTGAGTTAAAGGGAGACATTGAAATTATCCAGCAGACAGCTCAGAACTAGAGATTTAGTCATTTGTGCAGAGGTGGAGCCAAAAGATGAGATTTGGAAAAAAGAGTGTGGGATGAAGGAAGCAGGCGGTTTGAATCTTAACTGCTGTGGGGACTGAAGGAGGAAGTGGAGGCTGGAGGAGGCACCAGAAGGGCAGTTTCTGCAGAATGCTGGGGGTAGAGCAGCTTGCAGAGTGCCAATGCAGCGAGTGAGCCAGGTAGAAAGGGAGGGGGAAATGGTGGCTGTGGGGAGCCACAGTGGGCAGATGGGGAAAGGGAAACACGTTTGCAGGAGGAAGGGCGAGCTTCAACATGCCAAGGAGGGGCTGGGATCCCTGAGTGCCTGGCACTCAAGCCTTCTCTCCCCATACCTCATCCCTGCTCCAGCTTCAACTGCCCAGCACAGGAACCCCGCCACCTCTGCTCTTCTTGCCCACGGATCCTCCAATGGTCTGGCTTCTGGCCAAATGCTGGGTCCGCAGCTCTGACTTCCAACTCCACGAGCTGCAGTCTCATCTTCTGAGGGGACACTTGATGGCTGAGGTCATTGCTGTGGCCACCATGAGGTGCCTTCCATCAATACATCCTGTCTTCAAGGTAACAACTCATTCCCTTCTCTCCTGGCTGCTACTGTCTCTGCCCCAGGGCATGTTCCTGCCTCTGGTGGCTCCCTTTCTGTGAGGTCTCAGGTTAGGGAGAGAACCAGTGAATGGACAAGGTGAGAGCAGCAGAGAGAGATCAGGTCTGACCATGTATTTTCAAAGGGGATATCACCTCCCCCCACAATGGGAAATGATTCTTGGGGAAAATGGCAAAAAAAAATCTTACTCTTTTTATGGGTAAAGCACAGTACATGCAAATAACCGAGGATTCCGTCCAGCAGGAGGAAACCATGCAAATAACATTAAAAAGACCTTTTCCAGCCAGTCATTAATCTGTTTTGTTTTGGTTTGGTTTGGTTTTTTTTTTGACAGAGTCTCACTCTGTCACCCAGGCTGGAGTGCAGTGGTGCCATCTTGGCTCACTGCAACCTCCGCCTCCGGGTTCAAGCAGTTCTCCTGTCTCAGCATCCCGAGTAACTGGGATTACAGGTGCATGCCACCATGCCTAGCTAATTTTTGTATTTTTAATAGAGATGGGGTTTTGCCATGTTGGCCAGGCTGGTCTCAAACTCCTGACCTCGTGATCCACCCACCTCAGCGTCCCAAAGTGCTGGGATTGCAGGCATGAGTCACCGCACCCAGCCCAAATTTTATTATTTTTATACAGCATAGATATAATGTGATATATATCTGTATAAAGCACACATATAATGCTTTATCCAGATATATAGACAAATATGTCTATATTTCTCAAATATAGATATCTATATATCTTTGACAAATATAGGTATCTATATATCTATATTTGTCAAATGTAGCATGAATATTTCATGAGGTGGGGTGAGATTAGGAAAAAATATTTCAAAAGGCTGCTTAGAGGGTGATTATTTTTAACAAGTTGAAAACCTTTGGTCTAGACCTATGAAAACCTATGAAACAACAAGGAGGCCGGGCATGGTGGCTCCCGCCTGCAAGCCCCGCTAGTCAGAAGCTGAGGCACAAGAATGACAGGAACCCAGAAGGCGGAGGTTGCAGCGAGCTGAGATCACACCACGGCATTTCAGCCTGAGAAACAGAGTGAGACTCCGTCTCAAAAAAAAAAAAAAAAAAAAAAAAGGCAGAGAGAGAGAGAATGATTTTTATCAATTATCATAAAGCACTAAGGCTGGTTTGTGGAACACAGATAGTCAACGCCAATCAACTGAACACTCAGTGGTTTATTTTTGTTTATTTATTTTTAACTTAATTTTAGGTCCAAGGGTACATGTGCAGGTTTGTTCTACACCTAAATTGTGTGTCATCTGGGCACGGTGGCTCATGCCTGTAATCCCAGCACTTTGGGAGGCTGAGGCGGGCAGATCACAAGGTCAGGAGATCGAGACCACCCTGGCCAACATGATGAAACCCTGTCTCTACTAAAAATACAAAAATTAGCTGGGTGTGGTGGTATGCGCCTGTAGTCCCAGCTACTCGGGAGACTGAGGCAGGAGAATGGCTTGAATCCAGGAGCTGTAGGTTGCAGTGAGCCAAGATGGTGCCACTGCCCTCCAGCCTGGCAACAAAGTGAGATTCTGTCTCAAAAAAAAAACGTGTGTCACAGGGGCTTGGTGTACAGATTATTTTGTCACCAGGTAATAAGCATGGTACTGATAGGTAGTTTTTGGATCCCCTCCCTCCTCCCACCCTCCACCCACCAGTAGACTCAGGTGTCTGCTGATCCCTTTGTGCCCATGTGTACTCAATGTTCAGTTCTCACTTAAAAGCAAGAACATGCCATGTTTGGCTTTCTGTTCCTGTGTTAGTCTACTTAGGATGAAGGCATCCAGCAGCATCCATGTTGCTGCAGAGAACGTGATTTTGTTCTTTTCATGGCTGCGTAGTATTCCATAGTGTATATGTACCACATTTTCTTTACCCGGTCATTGTTGATGGGCATTGAGGTTGATCCCATATCTTTGCTGTTGTGAGCAGTGCTGTGATGAACAAACATGAGCATGTGTCTTTGTGGTAGGGCCATTGGTATTTGAGGGGGGAGGGGGTATATATTCAGTAATGGCATTGCTGGGCCAAATGGTACTTCTGAAAACTCACCATTGAGAGGCCACTGAACTTTGCGTCTGTGACTTTTCTGAAGACCTGGTGCCTTCCTGCTTGCCAGCCCCTGTTTCCTGCAGGGATCTGCCATGGCTCTCCTCTGACTTTGCCCTTCCCTGCTTTTCTCCCTCTAGCTTCTAATTCCCCACCTGCGATACACCCTGGAAATTAACATCCGGGCCAGGACTGGACTGGTCTCTGATATGGGAGTTTTCGATCAGGTATGGGGAGAGAAAGGGAGACTCTGGGTCACTCTTCTTTCCAGCTCTGGACTCAGGGCAGGTCCATTCGCCTGACCCTGCTCATCCTCGATCCTCAGGTGGTAAGCACCGGTGGGGGAGGCCACCTGGAGCTGCTCAAGCGAGCTGGAGCCTTTCTGACCTATAGCTCCTTCTGTCCCCCGGATGACTTGGCTGACCGGGGGCTCCTGGAAGTGAAGTCTTCCTTCTATGCCCAAGATGCCCTGCGGCTCTGGGAAACCATCTCTCGGTGAGGCCATCGGGAAGGCCAGTGGGGGCGCCAGTGGGGGTGGAGAGGAAGTCTAGAAGGGCAGGAGGTCTGCACCTGATTGGAGGCCTGGGGCCCTGACCTGGCCATGTGGGCAGGGGCAGAGCTGGCTTCAGCTCCCTGGCCCTGCTCCATTGGCTGGTAGGTACGTGGAAGGAATCGTGAGTCTCCACTATAAGACAGACGTGGCTGTGAAAGGTGACACTGAGCTGCAGACCTGGTGTCGAGAGATCACTGAAATTGGGCTGCTAGGGGCCCAGGACCGAGGTAAGAGGCCCCTGCCCCAAGATCTCAGACACAAAACATGAGAGGCCTCCTCAGAATCCTCTGTGCTTCTTTTTTTTTTTTTTTTTTTTTCCTGAGATGGAGTCTCACTCTGTCTCCCAGGCTGGAGTGCAGTGGCATAATCTCTGCTCACTGCCTCTCAGGTTCAAGCAATTCTCGTGCCTCAGCCTCCTGAGTAGCTGGGATTATGGGCACCCGACACCACACCCGGCTAATTTTTTATTTTTAGCAGAGACAGGCTGCTCTCTGCCTGTTGGCCAGGCTGCTCTTGAACTCCTGACCTAGTGATCCGCCCACCTCAGGCTCCCAAAGTGCGGGGATTATGGGCGTGAGCCACTGCACCCAGCCTCCTCTGTACTGCTCTGAAATCCCTCAGAAGCATTTTCAACACCGGTGAAAACTCCAAAGGCCTTCTCAGATTCCACTCCCTCTCACCTAGAGACAGGTCTCCATCCTATGCACTGAGAACCCCTAGGTCCCTGATGCAGGGGACCAGAGGCTGCTCATAAACTTTTAACGACTAACTCTCGAGAACAACAGTTTGATTTGATTTGTAGGATTTGCGCATTTCCAGGTTATAAATATTTCTTTTTTTTTTTTTTTTTTTTTTGAGATGGAGTGTCACTCTGTTGCCCAAGCTGGAGTGCAATGGTGCAATCTCGGCTCACTGCAACCTCCACCTCCCAGGTTCAAGTGATTCTCCTGCCTCAGCCTCCCAAATAGCTGGGATTACAGGCACCTGACACTACACCCGGATAATATTTTTTATTTTTAATAGAGACCGGGTTTCACCATGTTGGCCAGGCTGGTCTTGAACTCCTGACCTCAGGTGATCTGCCTGCCTCGGCCTCCCAAAGTGCTGAGGTTAAAGGCCTGAGCCACTGTATCCAGCCGGTATAAATATTTTTACTATGAATACCAAGGTGATGCTGACCAGCTTGCCAAACACCTTCACATCCTGGACTAACTCTCGTGAGCCCATATGAGTAAGCAGAAACACCCCACTGCGTGGGACTCTCAGCAGAGCTCCCCATTCCCCACCCCAACCTGCTGTCATGGCAGTTCCCATAAGAGTTACTGAGCGCTCCTGTCGCTCTTCTCACGCCTCTTGTTTTCCTCTCTGGGCCTGATCCTCTGAGCTCTGCCATCCTCCTGGCTTCACAGCTTCTGACTCTCCTCCCCCCTGCAGGGTTTCCTGTCTCTTTACAGTCTCAGGAACAGCTCTGCCACTTTCTCACCATGTGCATCTTCACCTGCACGGGTCAACACTCCTCTGTCCACCTGGGCCAGGTACTTAGCAGAGCTGGGCAGCTGGGAATTTGGGGTCTGGAGTGAGGGAGGTGTCTGTGTGCAAGTGGGCCACAGGGTTTTCTTTTCTTTCTTTGTTTCTTTTTTTTGAAACAAAATATTGCACTGTCACCTGGGCTGGAGTGCAGTGGTGTGATTTTGGCTCACTGCAACCTCCGCCTCCTGGGTTCACGCAATTCTCCTGCCTCAGTCTCTCGAGTAGCTGGAATTACAGGTGCACACCACCATGTCCAGCTCATCTTTTGTATTTTTAGTAGAGACAGTGTTTCACTATGTTGGCCAGACTGGTCTCAAACTCCTGACTTTGTGATCCACCCGCCTCGGCCTCTCAGAGTGCTGGGATTACAGGCATGAGCCACTGAGCCCGGCGGCCCCAGGGTTTTCATGCTTCGCAGACACTGACTCTAGATCCCTGCCCTTCCTTAGCTGGACTGGTACACTTGGGTTCCTAATGCACCCTGCACGATGCGGTTGCCCCCGCCAACCACCAAGGATGCGACAGTGGAGACGGTGATGGCGACACTGCCCAACTTCCACCAAGCTTCTCTCCAGATGTCCATCACTTGGCAGCTGGGCAGACGCCAGCCCATTATGGTGAGAGCCAAGTGCCTGGGGTCTGAGGGAGGAGGGAGGAGGCAGCTGTGGGGGCGTGTGGCTCCCCAGGCTGGGGGTCATGAGGCTCTCAGCTGCCTTTCCCTCTGCCTCCCAGGTGGCTGTGGGCCAGCATGAGGAGGAGTATTTTTCGGGCCCTGAGCCTAAGGCTGTGCTGAGGAAGTTCAGGGAGGAGCTAGCTGCCCTTGATAAGGAAATCGAGACCCGGAATGCAAAGCTGGACATGCCCTATGAATACCTGCGGCCCAGCCTGGTGGAAAACAGTGTGGCCATCTGAGTCGCCAGGCTTTGGTTATTTCAGCCCCCATCACCCAAGCCACAACCCCACCCTTGGTGGTGACAGTCCCGTTCTCCCAAGCCCCACACTCTTCCCATGTCCCACCCTCCCTAAAGGGGCACCTTGCCATGGTCTCTGCACCCAGTGAGCACATGTTACTCTAGAGGCATCGCCTGGGGCTTAGTCCTCCTTCCTTCCTCCCTCTCTTTCTCTTTCTTCTTTTAGATCTGCAAGGCAAATAGCCACAATTATATAAACCATATCAAGGATAGAATAGGGTGATAATACATATTACTCCACACCTTTTATGAATCACATATGATTTTCTTTCGAGACACAGTCTCACTCTGACACCCAGGCTGGAGTGTGATGACGCCATCACCAGGCTCACTGCAGCCTCAACCTCCTGGACTCAAGTGATCCTCCCTCCTCAGCCTCCCAAGTAGCTGAGACTACAGGCTCATGCCACCATCCCCAGCTAATATTTTTTGTGAAGGGGCCTCACTATGTTGCCTAGGCTGGAAATATGATTTTGAACCCAAATTGAGTTTAACAGTAACAAAAAGTTATTTTACACTAATGATGGAAAAGTACTAGGACTGAACTATTTCAAATAAAACATTGGCAAAAGAATATAGAGCATCAAAAAATTTTCTCTGGGTTCGTATGCTTAATGTGGTAAAGAATTTAAAATTTTTAATTTTTTTTTTGAGATTAAGTCTTGGTCTTGTTGCCCAGGCTGGCGTGCAATGGCACCATCTCGGCTCACTGCAACCTCCACCTCCTGGGTTCAAGCGATTCTCCTGACTCAGCCTCCCAAGTAGCTGGGATTGCAGGCCCCCACCATCATGCCAGGCTAATTTTTGTATTTTTAGCAGAGATGGGGTTTCACCATGTTGGTCAGGCTGGTCTCAAACTCCTGACCTCAGGTGATCCACCTGCCTTGGCCTCCAAAGTGCTGAGATTACTGTCATGAGCCACCACCCCCAGCCAGAGGTTTTTTTTCTTAATACAGTAATTCGAGTATTTTAAAACAGAAACTAACAGTATACACAAAACAAAAGCGTTTCCTTTATAATACGAATAAAGTTGATTCTTGCCTCTGATTCTGTTTACTTCTACAGAAGACATACTGGCGATGCTTGGTCTGATTTTTTTTTGTTGTTGTTTTTTTGAGATAGTCTCTCTCTGTTGCCCAGGCTGTAGTGCAGTGCCGAGATCTTGGCTCACTGAAACCTCTGCCTCCAGGATTCTCCTGCCTCAGCCTCCCAAGTAGCTTGGATTACAGGCACCTGCCACCACACCTGGCTAATTCTTTTGTATTTTTAGTAGAGATGGGGATTTTACCATGTTGGCCAGGCTGGTCTTGAACTCCCAACCTCAGGTGATTTCCCCACCCCCCACCTCAGCCTCCCAAAGTGCTGGGATAGCAGGCATGAGCCTCTGTGCCCGGCCTGAATTATTTTTTTTTTTCCTGAAAAGAAAGAGTCTCACTCAGTCGCCCAGGCTGGAGTGCAGTGGCCCAGTCATAGTTTTACAGAGACAGGGTCTCACTCTGTCGTCTAGGCTGGAGTGCAGTGGCATGAATGTGACTCATGGCCTTGACCTCCTAATATTTTTTATTTTATTAGGTCAGGTGATCCTCTCACCTTAGCCTCCCAAGTAGCTAGAACCACAGGCAGGTGTCACCACACCAGGCTAATTTTTTTAATTAAATTTTTTGTAGCGATGGGGTCTCTCCAGGTTGGTCTCAAACTGCTGGGCTTAAGAGATCTTCCTGTGCCTCAGCCTCCCAAAGCGCTGATATTGCAGGCATGAGCTCTGTGCCCTGTCTCGTGTGACTCTTTTTTTTTTCTTTGAGACAGAGTCTTGCACTGTCGCCCGGGCTGGAGTACAATGTCATGATCTCGGCTCACTGCAAGCTCTGCCTCCCGGGTTCACACAATTCTCCTGCCTCAGCCTCCCAAGTAGTTGGGATTACAGGCACCCACCACCACACCTGGCTAATTTTTTTTTTTTTGTATTGTATTTTTAGTACAGATGGGGTTTCACTATGTTGGCCAGATTGGTCTCAAACTGTTGGCCTCGTGATCCATTAGCCTTGGCCTCCCAAGTGCTAGGATTACAGGTATGAGCCTCCTCACCCAGCCTGGTGTGACTCTGGAAGGAAGAATTGTAAATAAATAGTAGAGAGGCAGGGGTAGAGTTTAACGCTGGAATCTAGGAGAGTTTAAAAAGAAGCAGAGAGCAGGGTAGGTCTCCACACCAGCAACAAAGCAGTGCTGCAGCCTGGGGAGTGCTGCGGTGGGAGCAGGGCGAATAAGGGGTGTGTGTGTGTGTGTGTGTGTGTGTGTGTGTGTGTGATGTGTTTGTTTTGAGTCAGGGTTGTGCTCAGGGTGCCCAGGCTGGAGTACAATGGCACAATCTTGGCTCACTGCAACCTCCACCTCCCGGGTTCAAGTAATTCTCCTGCCTCAGCCTCCCAAGTAGTTGGGATTTCAAGTGCCCGCCACCATGCCCAGCTAATTTTTGTATTTTTAGTAGAGACAGGGTCAACTTTTGACCTCGTGATCTGCCCACCTCGGCCTCCCACGGTGCTGGGATTACAGGCATGAGCCACCTCGCCCAGCAGGAAAGGTTTTAAGTTAGCACATGATTTGGGTCCTGGGAGACAAACTCACAGAGGCACCTCCTTCCTCCTAGAGGCTACACCCTTCTTACAGGCCACGAACCTCTCTTTAGGGTCACACCCTCTTTTCCTTGGGGGCCATAACCTCATCTTTGATTCCTCATCCAGTGCATTCATTCAAACAGCTTCTCTCCTCAGTCCCTGACAGAGAAAATCTCAAATCTCGTTGTTTTCTGGAAATGAATCTTTTAGAGCCTCAGATTTATTACAAAAAGACTTGCATGGGGAAAGCCAAGACATACAATCTTCATGTTCTCTCACACATGAAGTCATGCCCCATCCCTTCCAGTGAAACTCCAGAATAAAAAGCAAGGGGACAGATAGATAGAGAGTGACAGGTACAGTGCACATGCCGGTAGTGCCAGGCACTTCGGATGCTTGAGCTCAGGAGTTCAAGATTGCAGTGGGCGGATCACGAGGTCAGGAGATTGAGTCCATCCTGGCCAACATAGTTAAATCCCATATCTACTAAAAATAGAAAAATTAGCTGGGTGTGGTGGTACAGGCCTGTAATCCCAGCTCCTTAGGAGGCTGAGGCATTAGAATTGCTTGAACCTGAGAGACAGAGGTTGAAGTGAGCCAAGATCGTGCCACTGCACTCCAGCCTGGTGAAAGAGTGAGACTCTGTCAAAGAAAGAAAGAGAGGGAGGGAGGGGGGAGGAGAGAGAGAGAGAGAGAGAGAGAGGGAAGGAAGTCGGGGAGGGAGGGAGGGAGGGAAAGATTTACAAATATGAAGAAAATTAAATTTGATGTCGTCTTCAGAGTAGTATATAGACTATAAGACATGGTGCCAAAAGTCACCACCCCCCTCATGAAAGCATAGCTGAGCATCCCAGCTGGACTCATTCATTCTCTGAACTCATTCATTGATTTGTTCAACAAAGATTTGTTTACCACTCTCTGAACTCATTCTCTGAATTCACTCATTCATTAATTTGTCCAAATATCTATTGAACATCTATTGAGTACCAAGACCTGTGTTCAACACTAAGGTTAGATGAAAGTAAAACACAGTCTCTGCCTTCTGTGGAGTTTATATATGCACAGCTATTTAGCATAACAATTCAATTCCACATCTAGGGATTTCTTCTACAGATACAACTGCACATGTGCAAAAGGATGTAACTGTATGTAAAAAGCTATTCACTGTGGCCGGGCACAATGTCTCACGCCTGTAATCTCAGGACTTGGGGAGGCCAAGGCGGGTAGATCACGAGGTCAGCAGTTCAAGACCAGTTAGACCAACATGGTGAAACCCTGTCTCTACTAAAAATACAAAAATTAGCTGGGCATGGTGGCTCAGACCTGTAAACCCAGCTACTTGGGAGGCTGAGACAGGAGAATTGCTTGAACCTGAAAGGACGAGGTTGCAGCGAGTCAAGATGGTACCACTGTACTCCAGCCTGGGTGATAGAGCAAGACTCCATCTCAAAAAAAAAAAAGTTATTCGGCTTCTCGGGGGACTCAAGATGGCGCTGTGAGAACAACCCAGGATTGGAGCCCGCGTTGAATTCGCAAACGGTGAGTCAGTGCTGCATTTCCAGACTGATCTTTGTTGCCCACAGAACGGGGAAACTCCCAAGTATAAAAAGACACGGGACGCCAGGCAGTAGGTCTGCCTGGCGAAGCCGGCAGCCGGGGCGGCGGCGGCCGGCCCTACCCAGCAATCCCCACAGGGCGCGCTTTCCGGGTGCCTTGTTGAACCGGCAACCTGAGACTTGAGAGGGCTGGACTTGAGACTGAACGAGACTTGCACAGTAGCCCAGCCCAGGGGATTGCCGGGACAGATCGTTTGGGATACCCAGTGGGACGAACAAAACCGCGATTTCAAACTATCCCGGGCAGACGGTCCGAGACGCTCTGTGGGGGAGGGGCATCCTCCACTACGGAGGCAACCTGCCCCAACTGATATACACGCCCACTGCTGAGGCAGCCAGCCGTTGCCGAGGCAACCCGCCCCAACTGAGATACACGCCCACTGCTGACACAGCCAGCCGTTGCCGAGGCAACCCGTCCCTACTGAGATACACGCCCACTGCTGACGCAGCCAGCCGTTGCCGAGGCAACCCGTCCCTACTGAGATACACGCCCACTGCTGACGCAGCCTGCCGTTGCTGAGGCAACACGCTACAAGGAAGAGACTCCGCCGCAGGGCGTGGCGGAGACCACAGCAGAGCCGGCAGGAACAGCGCGAATCACACAACAGCAGGGCGGAGCCTCGGCAGCCAAACAGTGGCTAGTCTGCCTTTGAGCTGGGCAGGACACCTGATCGGACATCCAAAAATAAAGCCCAAACCCCTCAACACAGAGCATTTGAGAAAAAAAAAAAGGGTTGTTTAATGAGCTGTGTTGCAGCAGAATCAAACATAGCAGCCTAACAGCCCTGAATGAACAACAGAGTGCACAGCTCAGCAATTAAACCCCTATAAAGTACAAACTGTCTCCTCAAGCAGCTCCCTGACCCCTCTATATCCAAAAGACTGTCATTAGGCAGGCATCATCCTGGGACAAAGAGAGCAGAAAAAGAAACTGGTAGCATCCCTCGCTGTGCCACGGCTACTAGAGGTGCACCCCAGAGAAGCAGGGTCTGGAGCGGACCTCAACAGTCGTACAGCGAAGGGGCTAGACTGGTAGAAGGAAAACCAAGCAACAGAAATACTTCGTCATCAACATTCTGGGTGTCCACTCAGAGACCCAAACGAAAAGTCAGCAACTACGCAGACGACCAGCGGACAAATCCACAAAGATGGGAAGAAACCAGCGCAAAAAGGAGGAAAACACCCGAAACCAGAACACATCGCCTCCTAGAAAGGACCAAAACTCCTCACCAGCAAGGGAACAAAGCTGGACGGAGAATGACTGTGACGAAATGACGGAATTAGACTTCAGAAGATGGATAATGAGAAACTTTTGTGAGCTAAAAGATCATGTATTAAATCAATGCAAAAAAACTAAGAACCTTGAAAAAAGATTTGAAAAAAGATTCGAGGAAATGATAACAAGAATGGATACCTTAGAGAGGAATATGAATGAATTAAAGGAGCTGAAAAACACAATACGAGAACTTCGCGAAGCAAACGCAAGTTTCAATAGCCGAATTGACCAAGCAGAAGAAAGAATATCTGAAGTCGAAGACCAACTCAATGAAATAAAACGAGAAACCAAGATCAGAGAAAAAAGCGCAAAAAGGAATGAACAAAGTCTCCAAGAAATGTGGGACTATGTGAAAAGACCTAACCTACGTTTGATAGGTGTACCAGAAGGGGACGAAGAGAATGAATCCCAGCTGGAAAATACTCTTCAGGACATCATCCAGGAAAATTTCCCCCACCTAGCAAGACAAGCCAACACTCAATTGCAGGAAATACAGAGAACACCACAAAGATATTCCGCAAGAAGAGCAACCCCAAGGCACATAATCGTCAGATTCAACAGGGTTGAAATAAAGGAGAGAATACTAAGGGCAGCCAGAGAGAAAGGTCGGGTCACCCACAAAGGGAAGCCCATCAGACTCACAGCAGATCTCTCGGCAGAAACACTACAAGCCAGAAGAGAGTGGGGGCCAATATTCAACATTCTTAAAGAAAAGAACTTTCAACCCAGAATTTCATATCCAGCCAAACTGAGCTTCAGAAGTGAAGGAAGAATAAAATCCTTTGCGAACAAGCAATTACTCAGAGATTTTGTCACCACCAGGCCTGCTTTACAAGAGCTCCTAAAAGAGGCACTACACATAGAAAGGATCAATCAGTACCAGCCATTCCAAAATCACACTGAATGCTAAAGAGCTTCAACATAATGAAGAATCTACAACAACTAACAGGCAAACCAGCCACTTAGAATCAAAATGGCAGTATCAAATTCACACATAACAATATTAACCCTAAATGTAAATGGACTAAATGCACCAATCAAAAGACACAGACTGGCAAATTGGATAAAAATCCAAAACCCATCAGTGTGCTGTATCCAGGAAACCCATCTCACATGCAAGGATACACAAAGGCTCAAAATAAAGGGATGGAGGAAGATTTACCAAGCTAATGGAAAGCAAAAAAAAGCAGGAGTTGCAATTCTCATCTCTGATAAAATAGACTTTAAAGCAACAAAGATCAAAAGAGACAAAGAAGGCCATTACATAATGGTAAAAGGATCGATACAACAAGAAGAGCTAACGATCCTAAACATATATGGACCCAACACAGGAGCACCCAGATACATAAGGCAAGTTCTTGATGACTTACAGAAGGACTTAGACTCCCACACAATAATAGTGGGAGACTTTAACACTCCACTGTCAATACTAGACAGATCAACCAGACAGAAAATCAACAAGGATACCCAGGGCTTGAACTCAGACCTGGAGCAAGCAAACCTGGTGGACATTTACAGAACTCTCCACCCCAAATCCACAGAATACACATTCTTCTCAGCACCACATCACACCTACTCTAAAATTGACCACATAATTGGAAGTAAAGCACTGCTCAACAAATGCAAAACAACTGAAATCATAACAAACAGCCTCTCCGACCATAGTGCAATCAAGTTAGAACTCAGAATTCAGAAACCGACCCAGAACCGCACAGCTTCATGGAAACTGAACAACTGGCTCTTGAATGTTGACTGGGTAAACAACGAAATGAAGGCAGAAATAAAGAAGTTCTTCGAAACCAATGAGAACGAAGACACAACGTGCCAGAACCTCTGGGACACATTTAAAGCAGTCTCTAGAGGAAAGTATATAGCAATAAGTGCCCATATGAGGAGAATGGAGAGATCCAAAATTGACACCCTATCGTCAAAATTGAAAGAGCTAGAGGAGCAAGATCAAAAAAACTCAAAACCCAGCAGAAGACAAGAAATTACTAAGATCAGAGCTGAGCTGAAGGAGATTGAGACACGAAAAACCCTTCAAAAAATCAATAAATCCAAGAGCTGGTTTTTTGAAAAGATCAACAAAATAGACAGACCACTAGCCAGATTGATTAAAAATAAAAGAGAGAACAACCAAATAGATGCAATAAAAAATGATAAAGGGGAAATCACCACAGATTCCACAGAAATTCAAACCATCGTCAGAGAATATTACAAACAACTCTATGCACATAAACTAGTAAACCTGGAAGAAATGGATAAATTCCTGGACTCCTGTGTCCTCCCAAGCCTAAACCAGGAGGAAGCTGAAACTATGAATAGACCAATAACAAGGTCTGAAGTTGAGGCAGCAATTAAGAGCCTACCTCACAAAAAAAGCCCAGGTCCAGATGGGTTCACAGCCGAATTCTACCAGACACACAAGAAGGAGTTGGTACCATTCCTTCTAAAACTATTTCAAACAATCCAAAAAGAGGGAATCCTTCCCAAATCATTTTATGAGACCAACATCATCCTGATACCAAAACCCGGCAGAGACCCAACGAGAAAAGAAAACTTCAGGCCAATATCCATGATGAACATAGATGCAAAAATCTTCAATAAAATATTGGCAAGCCGACTGCAACAGCAAATCAAAAAACTTATTCATCATGATCAAGTAGGATTCATCCCAGGGATGCAAGGCTGGTTCAACATACGCAAGTCTATCAACGTAATTCACCACATAAACAGAACCAAAAACAAAAACCACATGATTATCTCAATTGACGCAGAGAAGGCATTTGACAAAATTCAACAGGCCTTTATGCTAAAAACCCTCAATAAACTCGGTATCGATGGAATGTATCTCAAAGTAATAAAAGCTATTTATGACAAACCAACAGCCAATATCATACTGAATGGGCAAAAACTGGAAGCATTCCCTTTGAAATCTGGTACTAGACAAGGATGCCCTCTCTCACCACTCCTATTCAATATAGTACTGGAAGTTCTAGCCAGAGCAATCAGGCAAGAAAAAGAAATAAAGGGTATTCAAATAGGAAAGGTGGAAGCCAAATTGTCTCTATTTGCAGACGACATGATAGTATACCTAGAAGACCCCATCGCCTCAGCCCAAAAACTCCTGAAACTGATAAACAACTTCAGCAAAGTCTCAGGATATAAAATCAATGTGCAAAAATCACAAGCATTCGTCTACACCAATAACAGACTTAAAGAAAGCCAAATCAAGAGCGAACTGCCATTCACAATTGCTACAAAAAGAATAAAATACCTTGGAATACAACTCACAAGGAACGTAAGGGACCTCTTCAAGGAGAACTACAAATCACTGCTCAACGAAATCAGAGAGGACACAAACAGATGGAGAAACATTCCATGTTCATGGTTAGGAAGAATTAATATCGTGAAAATGGCTATACTGCCCAAAGTAATTTACAGAATCAACGCTATCCCCATCAAGCTACCATTGACTTTCTTCACAGAACTGGAAAAAACCACCATGAACTTCATATGGAACCAAAAGAGAGCCCGCATAGCCAAGTCAATTCTAAGCAAAAAGAACACAGCGGGGGGCATCACACTACCGGATTTCAAACTAGACTACAAGGCTACAGTAATCAAAACAGCATGGTACTGGTACCAAAACAGAGATATAGACCAATGGAACAAAACAGAGGCACCGGAGGCAACACAACATACATACAACTATACAATCTTTGATAAACCTGACAAAAACAAGCAATGGGGCAAGGATTCCATGTTTAACAAATGGTGTCGGGAAAACTGGCTAGCCATGTGCAGAAAGCAGAAACTGGACCCCTTCCTGACACCTTACACTAAAATTAACTCCAGATGGATTAAAGACTTAAACATAAGACCTGGCACCATAAAAACCCTAGAAGAAAATCTAGGCAAAACTATCCAGGACATAGGAGTAGGCAAAGACTTCATGAAAAAAACACCAAAAGCATTGGCAACAAAAGCCAAAATAGACAAATGGGACCTAATGAAACTCCACAGCTTCTGCACGGCAAAAGAAACAGTCATTAGAGTGGATCGGCAACCAACAGAATGGGAAAAAATTTTCGCAGTCTACCCATCTGACAAAGGGCTGATATCCAGAATTTACAAACAACTCAAGCAGATTTACAGGAAAAAAACAAACAAGCCCATTCAAAAGTGGGCAAAGGATATGAACAGATACTTTACGAAAGAAGACATATATGAGGCCAACAATCATATGAAAAAATGCTCATCGTCACTGGTCATCAGAGAGATGCAAATCAAAACCACATTGAGATACCATCTCACGCCAGTTAGAATGGCGATCATTAAAAAATCTGGAGACAACAGATGCTGGAGAGGATGTGGAGAAAAAGGAACACTTTTACACTGTTGGTGGGAGTGTAAATTAGTTCAACCATTGTGTAAGACAGTGTGGCGATTCCTCAAGGCCTTAGAAATAGAAATTCCATTTGACCCAGCAATCCCATTACTGGGTATATATCCAAAAGACTATAAATCGTTCTACTATAAGGACACATGTACACGAATGTTCATTGCAGCACTGTTTACAATAGCAAAGACCTGGAATCAACCCAAATGCCCATTGATAATAGACTGGATTGGAAAAATGTGGCACATATACACCATGGAATATTATGCAGCAATCAGAAATGATGAGTTCGTGTCGTTTGTAGGGACATGGATGAATCTGGAAAACATCATCCTCAGCAAACTGACACAAGAACAGAAAATGAAACACCGCATATTCTCACTCATAGGTGGGTGATGAAAAATGAGAACACATGGACACAGAAAGGGGAGTACTAAACACTGGGGTCTATTGGGGGGAAAAGGGGAGGGCCAGTGGGAGGGGGAGGTGGGGAGGGGTAGCCTGGGGAGAAATGCCAAATGTGGGTGAAGGGGAGAAGAAAAGCAAAGCACACTGCCATGTGTGTACCTACGCAACTGTCTTGCATGCTCTGCTCATGTACCCCAAAACCTATAATCCAATAAAAAATTAAAAAAAAAAAAAAAAAAAAAAAGTTATTCATTGCGGGCCACGCTTGTAATTTCAGCACTTTGGGAAGCAAAGGCAGGTGGATCACGAGGTCAGGAGTTCAAGACCATCCTGGTCAACATGGTGAAACTCCATCTCTACTAAAATACAAAAAATTAGCCAGGCATGCTGGTGGGCATCTGTAATCCCAGCCACTTGAGAGGCTGAGGCAGGAGAATTGTTTGAATCTGGGAGGCGAAGTTGCAAGATCACGCCATTACACTCCAGCTTGGGTGACAGAGCAAGACTCTGGCTCAAAAAGAAAAAAAGAAGGAAGACTTTACTTCCGGAGTTCTCCATAGGTGTTTCAGTGGCTTCACAAATGTTTAATTTTTATGAAAAAAAAACCTTAGACCCTTAAGCAATCTCTCCAAGATTGCTGGAGTAACTTTTATGAAACTTCTTTTGCTTAAGGGTCTAAGGTTTTTGCTCTGGAGACACTCGGGGTATGTTATCTGCTAGATCTGGCTTAGAAGGCTTGCTCATGGCTGCTTTCTAGGTAACCAAACCAAATGTTGAGCATATTCAGGGTTTCACCAAGTACTCCAAAAACAAGACCAAATGTAATCAAAAGTTAGGAAGAAAGACATTAGGAGATGGCGTAAAATGATACCAGCATGCACAATGTTATTCATTTCAGCATCGCTAATGACAGCAAAAGACTAGAAGCAACTCACATGTCCATCAACAAGTGTCTTGCCAACAAATTATGATACATTCTCACCATTGGCAACTATGAAGCTACAAAAGAATGAGGAAGGATTTTTTGTAGCCAAATGAAATGACCTCCAAAGAATAATGTTAAGTGAAAAACAATAAAAAATCAATTCTCTTGCCTCAGCCTCCTGAAGAGCTGAGGCAGAAAGGTTGGTATTGTCTATTATGTCCTCAAAAATATTTATATGGCTGGGCATGGTGACTCATGCCTGTAATTCCAGCACTTTGGGAGGCCAAGGCAGGCGGATCACGAAGTCAGGAGATCAAGGCCATCCTGGATAACAAGGTGAAACCCTATCTCTACTAAAAATACAAAAAATTAGCCAAGCCTGCTGGCACATGCCTGTAGTTCCAGCACCTTGGGAGCTGAAGCAGGAGAATCACATGGGAGGTGAAGGTTGCGGTGAGCCGAGGTCTTGCCACTGCACTCCAGCCTGGGCGACAGAGTGAGACTCAGTCTCAAAAAAAAAAGTCGGGGAAAACATGCATATTTGCTTGCAAATGCATGAGTATCTCTGGAAGGACACACAAGGAACTGGTGACACTGGCTGACACTGATGTAAACTAGATGAGTGGGGACAGTGGTAGAGGGAGGCTTTTCATCGAATTCCCTTTTGTATCTTTCACAGTTTGAACCATATACATGTATTACCTTTGCAAAAACTGTAATTAAATTTTATTCATTTCATTATTAAAATTATTTTTAGACCAGCATTGATAAGTAGGAACAAGATAGGACATCTTGTAATAAATAAAACAAAGGGCTAGAAGATTTTTTTTTTTTAAGACTGAGGCATGCTGTGTCGCCAAGGCTGAGGCACAATGGCACAATCCTGGCTCATTGCAACCTCTGCCTCCTGGGTCCCAGCGATTCTCCTGCCTCAGCCTCCAGAGTCTCTGAGATCACAGGCACCCACTACCTCACCCAGCTAATTTTTTTGTATTTGTAGTAGAGATGGGGTTTCGCCATTTTGGCCAGGCTGGTCTCAAACTCCTGACCTCAGGTGATCCACCCACTTTGGTCTCCCAAATTAGCATTACAGGTGTGAGTCACCACACCCAGCCTAGAAGATTTCAGTTACAATGATTGGCTATTAAACCATCAGGATTAACCAGTTAAGTGTCACTACATTTGGTCTTTTACTGCAAAGAAAGCTGAAATGAAATTTCTGCTTTGGTGAAGCCATTACATAACCTACATTTCTGTGATTAATTTCAGTTCATAACCATTGCTTCTTCTTGTAGCAAGACCTCAGAAGTAGTCCAGACACACTAATGAATAGAAACTTTGTGGTTTCCCTGAATATCTGATGGTGGTTGAGTGCCTATTTTCAGAAAGTTTTTGCATTATTTACCCATTTAACAAATCTCTTTTTTGGGGGTCGGGCGGGACGGAGTCTCACTCTGTCACCCAGGCTGTAGTGCAGTGGCACAATCTCAGCTCACTGTAACCTTGACCTCCCGGGTTCAAGCGATTTTCCTGCCTCAGCCTCCCAAGCAGCTGTGATTACAGGCACGCACCACCATGCCCAGCTAATTTTTGTATTTTTAGTAGAGATGGGGTTTCACTATGTTGGTCAGGCTGGTCTTGAACTCCTGACTTCAGGTGATCTGTCATCCCTCCCAAGGTGCTGGGATGATCAGCGTGAGCCATCGTGCCCAGCAGCAAATCCCTTTTGAATCTCCACTTGCTGCATCCCACAGTGCTGGGTGCTTCAGGGTGGGAGCATGGGGTCAGCCTCTGGTGTCAGACGGAGTTCAAGTCCAGATCAGGCTTATAACTAGTTGCAGAATCTTGGGGGGTTTTTTGTTGTTGTTGTTGTTTTTTGTTTTGGTTTTGGTTTCGGTTTCGGTTTTGAGGTGTTTTTGTTTTTGCCAGGGTCATGCTGTGTTGCCCAGGCTGAATGCAGTGGCAGCAATCACGGCTCACTGCAGACTTCAACTCCTGGGCTCAAGTGATCTTCCCACCTCTGCCTCTCAAGTACCTGGGACTACAGACACATACCGTCTGCCATCATGTCTGGCTATTTTTTTTTTTTTTTTTTGTAGAGTCCGGGTCTCCTATGCTGCCCAGGCTGGTGTCAAATTCCTGGCCTCAAGCAATCCTCTGGCCTCAGTCTCCCAAAGTGCTGGGACTGCAGGCATGAACCACTGTGTTTGGCCCCAGCTGTGCGATCTTGGGCAAATTACTTGTCTCTGCATCTCGGTTTCCTCATCTGTGACAAATGCACACAACAATATCTACCACATAGGGCTGGATAAGGATTAAATGAAATAATATATGCGAATTCTTGCAGATGCTCAAAAAATATATTGTGTTCTTCCTTTCCCTTCAAGGTGCTTTGTGTCTTGCTATACTCAGAACTTTTTATTTACAAGGCAGCTTTTTGTAATAAATAAGTGATATAAATAGCATATATCACAGGACAGTAGTTCCTAACTAGCAGTTTGTATCAACAGCAAATGAAAACCTTCTCATAAAGTTCTTCTTAGGTCTACTCACTCAGCGTCATCAAGGGCAGGGCTAGGACATAGCAATGCAGTGTGTACCTGTTGCCTGTATAAATAGGTAATACATGCGATGATTAAAATTTTAAATAACATAAAGGGGAGGCCACCACCGTCGCCACCGCCACCGCTGCCGCAGCCATCTGTCACCTTTGCTCTGGCACTAGCAGCCAGTCGCCCCTGCCCTGCCCATCTCCGAGGCAGAGCCTACTTCCTGTCCTGCCACCTCTCTGCTCTGTTTTTGTCGCTGCCTTCATCCCCCAATGGATCTGGTAGGAGTGGCATCGCCTGAGCCCGGGCCAGCAGCGGCCTGGGGACCCAGCAAGTGTCCGTGGGCTATCGCTCAAAATACAATATCTAGTTCTTTGGCTGAGGTAATGAGTGAACAGCTGGCCAAAGAATTGCAGTTAGAAGAAGCAGCTGCTGTTTTTCCTGAAGTTGCTGTTGCCGAAGGACCATTTATTACTGGATAAAACATTGATACTTCCAGTGACCTTATGCTGGCTCAGATACTATTGATGGACTTTGACAGAGAATATGATGCACAGCTTAGGTGTGAAGAAAAAACATTCAATGGAGATAGCAAAGTTTCCATTTCCTTTGAGAATTATCGAGAAGTGCATCCTTATGAAGACAGCGATAGCTCTGAAGATGAGGCTGACTGGCAGGTACTCAGGATGATCCATCCCTACAGACCAGCAAAACCGGCTCCCACTCCTAAAAAGGGTTTTATTGGAAAAGGAAAAGATATCACCACCAAACATGATGAAGTAGTATGTGGGAGAAAGAATACAGCAGGAATGGAAAATTTTGCACCTGAGTTTCAGGTAGGGGATGAATTGAAATGGACTTAAAACTATCAAACCATGTTTCCGATGCTTTATAACAACATGCCTACTCAGAAGAATGTCAAAGTGCCCAGCTACATGAAAAAAAGGAGCATTCAACAGCAGAAAAAGCAGTTGATCCTAAGACACGTTTGCTTATGTATAAAATGGTGAACTCTGGAATGCTGGAGACAATCACTGGCTGTATTAATACAGGAAAGGAATCTGTTGTCTTTCATGCATATGGTGGGAGCACGGAGGATGAAAAGGAAGACAGTAAAGTTATACCTACAGAATGTGCCCTCAAGGTATTTAAAACAACACTTAATGAGTTTAAGAATCGTGACAAATATATTAAGGATGATTTCAGGTTTAAAGATTGCTTCAGCAAACTACATCCATGTAAGATCATCTGCATGTGGGCAGAAAAAGAAAGGCACAATCTCACAAGAATGCAGACAGCTGAAATTTCTTGTCCAACAATTGTACTACTCAAGAAACACATTTTTCTTATGTCTTTTGTTGGCCATGATCAAGTTCCAGCTTCTAAATTAAAAGAAGTAAAGCTCAATAGTGAAGAAATGAAAGAAGCCTACTATCAAACTCTTCATCTGATGCAGCAGTTATATAACGAATATACACTCATCCACGCTGACCTCAGTGAATACAACATGCTGTGGCATGCTAGAAAGGTCTGGTTGATTGATGTCAGTCAGTCAGTAGAACCTACCCATCCTCATGGCCTGGAGCTCTTGTTCCAGGACTCAGGAATGTCTCGCAGTTTTTCCAGAAAGGAGGAGTCAAGGAAGCCCTTAGTGAACTCTTCAATGCTGTTTCAGGCTTAAACATCTCAGCAGATAATGAATCTGATTTTTTAGCTGAGATAGAAGCTTTGGAGAAAATGAATGAAGATCACATTCAGAAGAATGGAAGGAAAGCTGCTTCATTTTTGAAAGATGATGGAGACCCACCAGGACCATATGATGAACAGCACTAATACCCACTGCTTCAGTGTTAACGCACCAGTGATCATCAGCTGCCAATAGCAAATGAAGTTATGGGTGACCTGAAATACCAAAACATGAAGAGTGGACAATGGTGCTTATGTGCTTTGTCCCCCTTATAATCCGTGTGCCAGATGTGTGGAATTTTTAGCTCAGCATTGAGAGAATAAAATGTCACTACCTCTCATCTTATGAACAGGAAAATATAATTCTTTAACAGCTATAGGTTATCTGGCTGAAATAGACCTTATTTTATGTGACTTGTGGTGTAAAATGTCTTGATTAATTTTTTAAACTTAGGCAACATTTCCAAACATGGGAGGAAAGGACAGATGCGTTTACAAGGGAGGGTTTCATTACAACATATTTGCTTTATTCACCTCCCTGTTTTGTGTTGAATCTTTCCTTGAAGATTTTATTGGCCCAGAATTAGCCTTTCTCAATTATGTTTCCAGACTGTGCCCATTATTCTAAAGGAAAATATATGTTCTTTATTGGGTAGAACAAATGGAAATTTGGTTTCAGAATGGCTGACAGAAACAGACATAAGCAAAATTTAGTTTACATTTCACTAAAACTGTGTACTTGATTGATTTTCAGAGAAATATAGCAAAATAATTAGAAATACTAAATAATCAGAGGATGAAAAGTATGTATAAAACAATTTAGCGGCCAGGCGCAGTGGACCACAACTGTAATCCCAGCACTTTGGGAGGTTAAGGCAGGCAGATCACTTGGGGTCAGTAGTTCAAGACCAGCCTAGGAAACATGGTGAAACCCCATCTCTACTAAAAATACAAAAATTAGCTGGGTGTGGTGGCGCTTGCCTATAATTCCAGCTTCTCAGGAGGCTGAGACAGGAGAATTGCTTGAACCTGGGAAGTGGAGGTTGCATTGAGCCAAGATCACACCACTGCACTCCAGCCTGGGTGACAGAGTGAGACTCTGTCTCCAAAAAAAAACCGATTTGAATACCAAATTAACCAACTAATTTGAGCTATCTGGCCTTACTTTTACTAGTTTTTAGAATGGGCTGGACACTACTTTAAAGAAAGCAATCACTGTCCTAGGAAAGTATATTGGCTTTGTTAGGACTGAGGTTCATTAGCTTCAGTGTAATCACTCCTCCTATTACTGAAATCAGATTGGAACCACTAAATCCAAACCTTCTGTCTGGGAATAGAAAGTAAAAATCTAGACATCCTTCACATTTGAAAGCTGTTTTTAACATTATGTTAAAATGCCAAATATGTTCTTTCCAGAAAATAATATTTATTTTTTGTTGTTGTTGGATAGATTTTAATTGCATTTCAGTGAAGTGTGATTTTGGGTAGATGCTCATTACCTTTTTGAAAGGTTTACTATTCCAAAATAAAGATTTAGATGACTGCTGATACTGGCTTTACAGAAATTTCAAAGAACGAATTTTTAAACCATTAGCATTTAGGACTTTGTTTTGTTTTGTTTTCTGACATATCCTGACAAAGGGCAGCAAACCACTGCTGTGTGGTATTCTTGGAGTGTGCTATAAATGTGCTTTTTAAGAAATTAAAAATGAAGAGATTGTTTTAAAATTGAAAAAAAAACATAACGGGGAACACATGAGAAGTAAGTCTCCCTCCCATTCCTATTCCTCTGGCTCCTTTTTCCCTCTGAAAGGCATTCATTTGGTCCAAATATGTCTCATTATTGTTTTCTAATCCTTTCTCTATGTGTTCTTCAAATTGAATAAGTTCTATATTTTTATCTTCAAGTTCACTGACTTTTTTGTTTTTGCCATTTTTATTCTGCTGTAAGCCCATCCAGTGAATTTTATATTTCTGATATAGTATAGTTTTAGTTCTAGAATGCAATCATTTGGTTATGTTTTAGAAGATTGTATTTCTTTGATAAAATTTCCTATTCGGTTATTTGTCATTAACATATTTCCATTTATATCCGGTTCTTTTTTTTTGAGACAGAGTCTCACTCTGTCGCCCAAGTTGGAGTGCAGTGGTACGATCTTGGTCCACTGTAATCTCTGCCTCCTGTGTTCAAGCAATTCACCTGCTTCAGTCTCTGTAATTACAGGCACCCACCACCACGCCCGGCTAATTTTGGTATTTTTAATAGAGATGGGGTTTCACCATGTTGGCCTGGCTGGTCTCGAAATCATGACCTCAGGCGATACACCCACCTTGGCCTCCCAAAGCGCTGGGATTACAGGTGTGAGCCAGTGTGCCCAGCCTACATCCAGTTCTCATCTCAGGAAATATTTCCCCTTAATCACAGACTTTAAAATATGTATATTTTTCACTTCTATTTAAGTCTTAGATGATTTCCTCATAGAGAATGAAGAATTTAGACTCAGCGATCATCACAGAAATAAAATTATTTCCATCTTTTAAAAAGTCCTTTTATTCACCTTAAAAGCAATTTTGGATTTCAGACTTTGAAAATAATATTTCCCTTGAAAACTGTCTCAAGCATCTAATGTAAATGAAAACAGCATGGATTCTGATAAATGAAGAAAGACATTGAAACACACTGATGCATGTTTTGTTGTAATTAAGACAGAGTCTTCCTCTATTGCCCAGGCTGAGTGCAATGGTGCCACCACAGCTTACTGCAGCCTCGACCTCCTGGGTTCATGCGATCCTCCTGCCTTGTCCTCCCAAAGTGCTGAGATTACAAGCATGAGCCATTTGCGTGTTTTTTAATTGGGAATTTTTGGGTCTCTCTCCAGTGCCTCCTTATGTAAGGTATACAACTTACGGGGCAACTTTCTAGTGGCCTGAACGTTCTAGTGGCAGAAAAGAGGGCACAAGAACACGTTTGCCGCCTGTCCTAGTGTTGCTAAAAATAATTTTGGCCCTTGAGTTCATGTACAAAGAGAAAGCAATTTTGGCCTGGCCACTCATGGGGCGCACAAAAAGCATCCCTGCCCCTCTGCATTAGGAGAAAACACGTTGTCTATGCATGAAAGAAAGGGAGCAGAACTTCTGCTAAAACGATGCCCAGGAAAATCATGTCTTTTGAAATTAACTATTCCATTAGTTCTACTAGTCAATAGGGAAGTATGTAATATATAATCAGTATAGATTATGTTCACTGACAGTTGCTCTAAGAATAGTGCCAGGCCAATTCTGAGATGAGTACCTGGAACAAAGTAGGTGCTCAGCAATCTTTTTTTTCAATTAATGAGCCAAAAAATTTTAAATGTATGTTTCACCTGGATGGTATTTCCCAATACAAATACCAGGGGCTTCCACAGAAAGTCTTTGAGGGATTTTTTTTTTAAGGGGCAATTTTTTTCATACAAAGTTTCCATTGAATAAAGTTTCACAGAGAACAATTTTGCTCTATGGTACGGTCTGTCTGCACATCGCAGTTGTCTTTGCTCTTTAATTATTTATTTTTTGAGACCAAGTTTCACTCTGTTACCAGGCTGGAGTGCAGTGGCATGATCTTGGCTCACTGCAACCTCTGCCTCCCGGGTTCAAGTGATTCTCCTGCCTCAGCCTCCCAAGTAGCTGAAAATACAGGTGTGTGCCACCACTCCTGGCTAATTTTGTGTGTGTTTTTAGTAGAGATGTGGTTTTACCATGGTAGCCAGGATGATCTCAATCTCCTGACCTCATGATCCACCCGCCTCCACCTCCAAAGTGCTGGGATTACAGGCAAGAGCCACCACACCTGGCTGTTTTTGCTTTTTGTGATTATCAAACACTTATAAGATCTGAAGGTCCAGTTTCCAAAAAAGGAAGATGGTCATGGATGCTATTTGAAATTAACTATTCCATTAGTTCTACTAGTATAAGTCAGGCCTTCTAGAAAAGTTTAAGCAACTGCCTGATCCCTTGAGTTGGGAAAGGTATTTTAAAATTAGTATTGCATAGCAAAAATGATGTGTTAATTATTGTTAATTGTCTTCAGTGTTAATTTTGGGCTTGCTAATTGCATAAATCATGACTTTCTTCATGTTTTATTTGAAAGTGTAGTTTAGAATGCTAAACATATGTTTATTGTTTGCAAATACCTATGTGCTGGGATTTATGTGAGCCAAGCAAAGTCTGATTGGGCCAAACCCTGGAAAATGTGATTATATTTATTCTTATTTTACTATCTGGCACAGCCCATGTCTCCTGATAATTGTAAGAGTGTCTGCTATTGAATCTTGGCAGACACCGTCCAGTGTTTCCCAGAATATGGGCAGCCCTCCAACACTCTGCCTCAGAACCCCTCCTGCAGGAGCTTGTTAAAGGATGGATTCCAGGCCCCGCTGCAAACCTGTGAATCAGAACTGAAGTTTAAAACACGCTGCAACTTCAGGAGCGCTCGCTCTGTCCTACCTGTGGGCTTCCCTTTGGTTTCGCTTTTCCACAGGTAAAAGGACTTGAAGCTGAAATCGTCTTTGCACTTCAGTTTCCTTTGCTCATCTAATACAGAATAGCTTTTTGTACTGTGACTGCGAGTGTGCTGAACGGACCCTTTGTGTTTCAGGAGAAGAAATTCAGTGCCTCATTGCTCACCATCACCACTGGCCCTGGTAGCTTGGCAGATAAACCAGCATGGATTTCACCCCTGAGGATTGACATTGCATAGCCACATAAGGCCACTTGAAAGTCAAGATGAGGGATCTTTGTGTGGTTGGTTTTTCTGTCTTTTGCCCTTTGTCAGGCACAGCAGCTGAGGCTGCTGAAGCAGGTGAGTCACTTTCAAGAGCTGAACAAATGCAAGAACTTCTCCTGGAGATGGGCATGAAGGCTGCTGGCCCACATCCTGCCCTTCCACTGACCAACTCCACACCTGGGATTAGAGAGGAGGAAACATTTGTCCCATACACTCTTAAGTTTGATTCCAGGTGGCTGCAAGTTAAACTGAGAAAACACAAATTAACAAAAGAAAAAGTATACAAGTTTTAGTGATGTTTATATTTTTATGTGGCCAGGAGCTTCACAAAAATAAGTAGAAAACTCAAATAAATGTTTAGACTTGAGAAATTATGAACTATTTTAGCAAAGGCTAATAGGTTATAGAGAAGTGACTGGATAAAGAAAAGAATGTCTGTGCTTCCAGGAGTGATAAGCTGTGAGAAAGTGCCTAGGAGTATATGAGAGAAATTAATGGCAGAGAAGAGCCATCTCCCTTCTCTCTGTTTGTTTATGCAGACTCTTCTCAATGCAGCTCCAATCACTAGTGATAAGAGTCACTCTCTTTCTTCTGGGTACAGAGGAGCATCTTCCTCAAAGCAAAATTTAGGTCCTGCATTTAGGCAGATAAGGGAGGGCAGAGAACTTCTACTGCGTCTGCTGTTTCTTCATTGCCTACAGCTCAAAGTATTCTTCTGCCAAGGCAGCAGATCTTGGTGTGGCATGGTCCGATCCTCTTTAGAATCATCAGCACATCCAGCGAGGGTGAGGCTGGGCTGGGGCTGGCGTAAAGGAGGCGTTCATGCAGTTTCCTTGAGTTCCAGCCACAACCCCTGCAAAACAATTGGCCTGTGGCTGTGGCCTGCTTGCCCCACGATGCCTGAGTTGCTGCTGACTAATTTATGAGTATCCCTCTGAACCCAGAGGAAGCTAGAGGAGCAGGACTAATATACTCACCAGGCAAAATTGCTGTAGGAAGATAGAATCAGTGAACATCACACCTCCAACTTCAAACTACTGAAAATGACATAATAATTTTTAAGAGCTTTGTGAACTATGTGGATAAAGCATACTTTCTGAAAAGCCTAATACTATGAATGATAAATTTTAAAATGGGAGTTCCTGTTTCAAATCTAAGCAAGGATGGCCGGGGCGCGGTGACTCTTGCCTGTAATGCCAGCGCTTTGAGAGGCCAAGAAGGGCAGATCACTTGAGGCCAGGAGTTCAAGACCAGTCTGGCCAACATGGTGAAACCCCGTCTCTACTAAAAATACAAACATTAGCCTGAAGTGGTGACAGGTGCCTGTAATCCCAGCTACGTGGGAGACTGAGGCAAGGGAATCACTTGAACCCAGGAGGCAGAGGTTGCAGTGAGCTGAGAACAAGCCACTGCACTCCAACCTGGGTGACAGAGTGAGACTCCATCTCAAAAAGAAAAAAAAAAACTAAGCAAGAACTTGAACGCCAGGAAATCAATATGTTCCACAAGAGGGCAGTATAGTAACTCGTTTAGAAAACAGTAGGCTTGGAAGAACAAATCTGTGACCAGTTTTTAAATTTGTGATGAGAACTGCTTTGAGCATAAACAAAATGAAATCGCATCTTTACCATCAACTGTTTGTCTCTATGATGTGAAAACTACTCAGGAAGATTGTTGTTTAAAGTCTGAATGGCATGCTTTTGAGAAAGTAAGTTGCTTGACTTGGAACTAAATGGCCGTGTTTTCATTGGTTGCTATGTTGCTCAGTTGCTATGTGGTCTAGTAGCAGCTACAAACAAAATCAAGGCGATCACATTTCCTCTGTCTCAGCCCTTGGAAAAGCTTCATATGCCTGACCCCTCACCTCCAGTTGTGCCTGGAGCTACAAAGTTTGAGGAGAATTTAAATCGGGAAACATAGTAATCATTAGAGCTAGCTTTTTCTGAACTCTGAGTACTAGGCTGGGTACTTTACATGGATTATTTCTTTCAGCCCCATGGTAGCTTTATGTGTTAGGAACTATTATCATCTTCATTTGACAGATGAGGAAACCTAGACTCCTAGAGGACTGAGTAGTTGCTGGTGGGACGTGGCTCATCAACGGCAGAGTTGGGATTCAAATCAGGCAGATCAAATCTAGATCCCAAGTTTGAGCTATTTCTAGGCAGTTGGTGGCAAAGACAGAACTAGAACCCATATCTCTTTGTTACAAATTAGAGTGATGTTAATGTTGAAAGTGATGTGTATGGACAGGACTGGGTACAAGAACCCTTTGGGAGAGGGCTAATGGGACAGGCACAAAGTGACTGTGTTTGCAAAAAGACAGGTTCATGCCAAGAAACAAGGACATTCCAGGCTGAACTGGGATGCCCCATTGACGCCAATTACGTGCAATGACAGAGTGGCCAAGACCGAGGGATTTCCCCATTGCCTTTGCAACTCCACAGTGCTCTGAGATCCACAGGCTGGTGGGCTCCCCAGGAGGAGCCTACAGAAGGTGCTTCCTCCTTCAGGGGCAGAAATTCCCCTAAATCCCCAGAGCCCTTAGTCAAGTTCATCCAGAAACTATCAGAAAAATCATCACTGCTATCCCTTGAGAACTCCAACGCCAGGCCCTGTGCTAAGCATTTTACTTGTATTAGCTCATTTAATCCTCATAGCAACTCGATGAGGTGGGTCCTGTGTCCACCACCTGGGAATGTCATGGGATGGGCCGGCCCCTCTCACAGGAACTATATGTGTAAGGCATGTGGATGTGTATGCATGAAAAAGTAGGTCTTGTACACAGATTGCTTTTCCTAAACCCTCCCTCATCTTTGAGCAATGCTGCCAATTTCATTTTTAAAATGTAGCCCACTTCTGAGTAAGCATGGCAGATTGCTCACTTCTCCCTTCCAAACTCCGCTGAAATGGCAATAAAGGAATCCAGAATATATAAACTCATAAAGAGATAAAGTGAGGGAAGAGATGCACATGGATGAGAGTCCTGCAGATATTTGGAAGAGGGAGAGGAGCAGGCACTTGGCAGAACTATGGATCGCTACTGGCTCCCTGCAAACGACGAAACTAACAAGCAGAAGGGGCTTGGTCTTGCAGAACTCTAGATGCTGAGGACGGGGAGATCCAAACCTACACGTGTGCATGAGGCTTGGACTAAAAACAGGGGAGAAAAGTGGCCTGTATGGGGGAAGGATGTACCCCCTTCCTCCTCCTACAACAGGCACAGCCCAGCTCTCTCCACCCACTCATCGCATCCCTCCCCACCCCAACTGCCAGCAGGAGAGTTGACATTTTCTCCCTGGATAACTGACTGGTTCCAGGGAAAAGACTTCCACATTCTGACATCTTGGAGTCCTGCCCCAATTTGAAAGCCAGTTTGGGCTGGGCATGGTGGCTCATGCCTGTAATCCCAGTACTTTGGGAGGCTGAGGCAGGAGGATCACCTGAGGTCATGAGTTCAAAACCAGCCTGACAAAAAGGGTGAAACCCCATCTCTACTAAAAAAAGAAAAAAACAAACAAAGTTAGCTGGACATGGTGGCACATGCCTGTAATCCCAGCTACTTGGGAGCTGAGGCAGGAGAATCACTTGAACTGGGGAGGCAGAGGTTGCGGTGAGCCAAGATTGTGCCATTGCACTCCAGCCTGGGCAACAAGAGGGAAACTCCTCTCAAAGAAAGAAAGAAGGAAAGAACGAAAGGAAGAAAAGAGGAAGAGAGAAAGAGAGAAAGGGAAGGAGGGAGGGAGGGAGGGAAGGAGGAAGGAAGGGAGGGAGGGAGGGAGGGAGGGAGGGAGGGAGGGAGGGAGGGAGGGAGGGAGGGAGGAAAGGAAGGAAGGAAAAGCCAGTTTGCTATCTAGCAACCTTGTCATAAATCCTTCTATGGACAGTCCCTCAGAGTCCCCCTTTATGTTTTCGGCGAGTCACACTTAGACAAGAGCAGGCAGCCCAGGATCACCCGATGTTTAAAGACAGCTTCCAAGTTGGAAGAGAGGCATGCAGACAAATAGAAAAAAGGAATTTGGAGAAAGGAGAGATGCTGGAAGGAGTAGAAACAAAAGTGAAAAACATTTGATGAGTAATTTCTTCAGAAAAGTAAAATAAGATGTTCTCTCCATTTAACAGGAGTGAAAGGCTTTATTCTCTTTTTTGGGTGTTACTTTTAAAGGAATTAATGAGAAAACAAAAATGAAATTTTGGAAAGTGTTCAAAAGAAGAGTCAGAATGAAATATGCAAAAGCAAGTTTGGTGGAAGATAAAGTAGAATAAAAATACACAGAGATTTTAAAATAATAATAATTGAAGAAATATAAGAATGAGTATCACTCCAGGAAGTCCAGTTTCCAGCTAATGCCATAAGGGGAAAATAGAGGAGAGAAAATGAGAGGAAAACAATCCCACTCCCCAAAATTGAAACATGTGAGTCTCCAGATTGAGAGGCCCAACTAAATGCCCACACTAAGGTGCACCATCACAAATTTCAGAAAACCCAGAATAAAGAAAAGATTTCTAAAGCTCCCCGAGAGAAAGAAAGAAAAAAAAAACATACAGAAGTTCAGGCATCAGCCTTAGACTTCTAAATAGCTGCACTAAAAGTTAGAGAACAATGACTTCAAGCTTCTGTGTGAAAACGATTTTCAGTCAAGAATGCTTGTAACCAGATGATCAATGAAATAGGTGGCATAAAAGCATCTCAGATATGTAAGGACTCACATTTTACCTCACATGTGTATCCCCTCTTAAGTAGCTGCTGCAGGATGTGCACCAACAAAATGAGGAGGTAAACTAAAAAAAATAATGTGGAACTAGAAGTCATGGGATTCAATGCTGGACAGCAGTGAAGAGAAATGCCAGGATAATAGTGGATAGGCAGCAACCAGTCCAGAGGGGAGCAGGATGGTAGGCACTAGGAGTGATGCACCCCAGGAATCAAAGAAAATGGCACATTTGAGGATATGGAAAATAGGCTTCAGAAACATGAAAGCACTTGGAGAAAAAATTAGCAATTGCCACATAGAATGGTAGCAAATGACAAACAAAAAGTAATGATTAAGTCCAGGAAATAAATGAAGAGAATGGCTCATGCAAAGGGGCTGAGGTAGAAATCAGCCTCATGCATTCAGACACTAGCAAGGAGAGTGGGGCTGCAGCAGAACTGGAGAGGGAAGGAGACTAGGCGATGTGCTCAGAGAGACAAGAAGGGCCAGGACGTTGTGAGGACTCAACCATTTACTCTGAGCAAGATGGGAGCTGCTGCAGTGTTTTGTATAGAAGAGCAACATGATCTGACTTACATGTTGGCAAGATAATTCTGCCTATGTGCTGAGAATAAATGGTAGGAGGGAATCAGTGGAAGTAGGATGCTTTTGCAGTCAGAAGGCCACTGAGGTGATCCAGGTGAATGACGATACTCATGGCCCCATTGGATGATGGTGGCTTAGGCCAGAGTGGAAGCATTGGAGGTTACAGGGATTCACTCATGGTGGTGGAAAATTATTAAGGGAAAGTATTAGAGAAAGTTATAGAATATAGTCTCAAACCCTAATGGAAGGCCTAAGGGTTTCTTCTATAGTTCTTGCATGAAGGGAGCCAGAATCTTTTTGCAGGAGCCAGAGAGATTAGGGTGCAAATACAAAGGACTCTGAGTAGTTTACCTAGCTAGCTTGTTTGCTCATGTGGTCCTATAAAAGTAACCTTTGTGGTGTTTTTTATTTCGTTTTTTGTTTTTGAGACAGAATCTTGCTCTGTCACCAGGCTGGAGTGCAATGGTGCAATCTCGGCCCACTGCAACCTCCGCCTCCTGGGTTCAAGCAGTTCTCCTGCCGCAGCCTCCTAAATAGCTGGGACCACAGGTGTGTGCCACCATGCCTGGCTAATTTTTGTATTTCTAGTAGAGATGGGGTTTCACCATGCTGACCAGGATGGTCTCAATCTCTTGACCTCATGATCCACCCGCCTCAGCCTCCCAAAGTGCTGAAATTACAGGTGTGAGCCAGCGTACCCAGCCTAAAATTAACCTTTGATCATTGCAGATGGCTCTCTCCAAGGGAGGCTGACCAAGGATATTACCCACTAATGGTGTCTGCTTTAGGCATCAGAACCTGTCCTTTAATCTTTAACCTCTAGTGGTGTTGACTCTAGCCTTTGTCAATTAAACTGTACTGAATAAATGTGAGTCTCGCTGGCTGGTGAGGGCCAGTGGTTGCAACTGTTTACAGCACTCTCCAAGTTGTCTGTAAGCAGCCACGGACACTCAGTGAAACTGGCAAAGCATAATATCTGTGTGTCAGTACACTTTATTCATCCGTCACTGAGTCAAGGTCTGCAGGACAGGCCTCCACAAGTAGTAACCCCAACAGAAGGTGGTGAGAAGCAACTGGATTTGGGATATTTTGAAGGCAGAGCCAAATACTCCTTATAGAATGAAGGATATGAAAGAAAGAGAAATCAAAGATGGCCTGAGCAACCGGAGGGATGAAGTTGTGGTCAAATGAGGTGAGACCACAATTGGAACAATTTTCCCATCACCTGCTGCTGAACCAACCTAAACTTATAGATGTAAAGCAACAATCATTAATTATTATTAGCTCTGATGACCCTGGCAGTTAACTGGCTCAGCTAGGCAGGTCGCACTCTGTGGTTGGGGCTAGAGTCATCTCAAAGGCCTCCTCATTCACATGTCTGATTCCTCTACAAGAAGGTTCTTAGAGCTCGGGGATGGACTGGCAGGGGCTCCTTGGGGCTCTCTCTCTATGCTCTCTGGACAGGATCTCTCCAGCGTGGTGGCTTCAGGATAGCCAGGCTTCCTGTATGGTGATCCAGGGCTCCAAAGGCGCAGGTCCTAAAAATAAGAGGGAAGCTGTATCTTGCTGTACGGCCTGTGTCAGAAGCAACACAGCATCATTTCAGCAGCATTCTGTTCCTTAGCGCTGGGTCACCATGTGCAAGCAGGAAGGGAATCAGATTCCTCGTCTTGATGAGAAGAGAATCCAAGAATGTTAGATATGTTTTCAAACCACCGAAGCAGGTTTTGAGGAGACCGTAAGAGTTGAGGAGCATTTTGAGTTAAACATTATTTGCATAGTCATTATAAACACTATCAATTTAACCAAAGTTGTGATATGACCACATTATGGGAAGACTGAGCAGCTGAAGTGATGGGGTCATTGGGACAGGCAGGGCCTGGTTCCCGCCCCCCACCATAATAGGCACATATAAAGAAAGAATTAAGAAAGAAAAGAACAGTGACATCAGTCAGAAATCCAGGGATAAACACAAAGTGAAATACACAGAAGAAGTAAGGATTGTTCCTTCTCAGGAGCAGGATGGAATGAGGAGGACGGGGCGGGAGGGGATTAGTGAGTTTCAATATGGCTTTTAGTACCATTTGACTTTTTTTTTTTTGAGACAGAGTCTCGCTCTGTTGCCCAGGCTGGAGTGCAGTGGTGTAATCTCAGCTCACTGCAACCTCCACCTCCAGGGTTCAAGTGATTCTTGTGCTTCAGCCTCCTGAGTAGCTGGGATTACAGGTGCCTGCCACCACGCCTGGCTAATTTTTATATTTTTAGTAAAAACAGGTTTTCACCATGCTGGCCAGGCCAGTCTCGAAGTCCTGACCTCAGGTGATCCACCCCCTCAGCCTACCAAAGTACTGGCATTACAAGCATGAGCCACTGTGCCTGGCCTCCACTTGACTTTTTAATTAATGTACAAGTATTACTCCGGTAAAGTAACTGTTTTAAAAGGACATAAATGTCATTTCTATAAAATTGATGTTAAAATGATAGAAAAGTGCTTCCTTCAGCAGCACATACACTAAAATTGCAATGATACAGAGATGAGCATGGCCCCTGAGCAAGGATGATATGTGAATTCATGAAGCATTCCAGATATCTTTTACATAAAAATAAATTTTTTTAACTCAAAAGTTTTAAAACTGAGAGAAAAAAATGCCAAAATCTGGGCAACATAGTGAGATCCCATCTCTAAAAAATAAAAATTAAAGAATTTGCTGGGCATGGTAGTGAGCATCTGTAATCCCAGCTACTCAGGAGGCTGCAGTGAGAGGATTGCCTGAGTCCAGGAGTTTGAGGTTGCAGTGAGCCATGATTGAACCACTGCACTCAATCTGGGCTACAGAACTAGACCTTGTCTCTTAAAAAATAAAAACTAAGGCCAGGCACAGTGGCTCATGCCTGTAATCCCAGCACTTTGGGAGGCCAAGGCAGGTGGATCATCTGCGGCAAGGAGTTCAAGACCAGCCTGGCCAACATGGTAAAACCCCGTCTCTACTAAAAATATTAAAAAAAAAATTAGCCAGGTGTGGTGGCAGGTGCCTGTAGCACCAGCTACTTGGGAGGCTGAGGCAGAAGAATCGCTTGAACCCAGGAGGCGGAGGTCGCAGTGAGCCGAGATCACACCATTGCACTCCAGCCTGGGCCACAAGAGCAAAACTCCATCTCAATAAATAAATAAAACTTTTAAAAATAGCAGGGTGTGGTGGCTCACGCCTGTAATCCCAGGCAGATCACGAGGTCAGGAGTTCGAGACCAGCCTGGCCAACATGGTGAAACTCTGTCTCTACTAAAAATACAAAAATTAGGCAGATGTGGTTGCCGATGCCTGTCTTCCCAGCTACTCAGGAGACTGAGGCAGGAGAATCACTTGAAACCTGGAGGCAGAGGTTGCAGTGAGCCAAGATCACACCATTGCACTCCAGCCTGGGTGACAGAGCAAGACTCCATCTCAAAAAATAAATAAATAAACACAAATTTAAAAGTTAAAAAATTTTACAAAGCCGCATCCCTATGGCAAGTGCAATTTAAGGAAATACTTCCGCCCAGTCCCTTTCCCCTCTGTGCCTTCCCCTGGTGTCTCTGGCTTCAAAGAGTTCTCAGACTCACATAATTGATTGGCCCGGTGCTTTCCCACCAACGACCATTGTGGCTTCCCAGGTTTCACATGCCTACCACCCGCCTCCTGATCCTTTGGAGCTCATGCCCATTGCAAAGGAGAAAGCTGGTGAGTTCCCATGTTCATTAAAAGGTGGATGAGAAGCAGACCTCCCAGCTTACGGTTTAATGGTGTCTCCAGGATAAAAATGATAGCTGCCGTCATGAAGATGATCTGGCAGGTGGCATGGGGGACAGAGGTGGGGGGAACATTCCTGGAGTGAAGTCCATCTCTCTAAATTAAGTGCATTAATTTTCTCTAATAAAGACGCGCCTGTCATGAATTCCACTGCCTGGAAGAGATATTTGATACAGCAACTGTGATGGCCCCTGGCTGGAAATACTCCATTTCCCCTTAGTCACCCTCGTCGGGGCAGGGTAAGCCTGCGGGCTAAAGGAACAGAAAGAAGCAAACAAATCTGTGGAATGAAATTCCTTGGTTCACAGGAAAACTGCAGTGAGAGGAGTAGGGAGCAGGGGACAAGGTTCTCAGCAGAACTTTGGGTTTTTCTCTTGTCCTCAGTGCAATAAGGGTTGTGGGCACAAATCTGGGATATAGAAAATCAGTCCCGAGTAGGGGGTGGGCCCGAGAGAGAAACCCAACCCAGGAGGCAAAGTCATTGTCATCACCGTTAACCCTCTGCAGACCAGAAACCACCAGTACAGCCAACTAACCCTGATTATTATTGTATTTGAAAGAACCCTTGTGTGATGTTCCCCAAATTTGCCAATGTGCGACACCATGGTAACCGTGATGGTGGAGTGGTTTTCACGGGCAGACACAACAGCCTGCCATGGTCAGGTGCACAGAAGCCTCTCAGGCCTGGGATGGCAGAGGGGACAGACATGAACAGAATCCATCTGTGTCCCGAGGCTGCTCTCGTCAGACCTACAGCCCACAGCGGCTGAGGTGCCTGCATTTTCCTCCGCAGCAGGAGCCGTGGTTTGCACCCTTGCTCTGCCACATGCCTCGTGGTTAATCCAGTTCTTTTAATGGCACCAGGGTGGAAGCGAGTGAAGGGGGAGGCGTGGTTGGCTTCTCCCTCGGTGGCCTTGCGTTTTGACAAACAACAGCAGGTCCCCTCGGGGTCTCTGGTCTAACCTGAATTTGATTTTTTTTTTTTTCAGTCTCATGCTAGTGATTGAAGGGAATGAGATTGTGATCTCCCTCATGACACTAATAAATATCCTTCATCAAAGGTGACACTGTACTTTGGGGCTGAAATCTGAAACTTAACCAATGGCAGTTCTGGTCCAGCCTGGAGAGGCTAGGTGACAGCTTGTTACCTTCAGCTTCATTTATTAACATCAGCTGAATAAACAAATCCCTATGGGACCATAGCCCTGCTCCCCAGGAACCCCTCCCACTGGTTCTCAAAACTCTGCTGATTGAAGAGTTTTGAATTGAAGCCATCTTGAATAAGAAGGTCCCACTGGAAGGAATTCAATGGCAGCTGAGTAATTCTGGAAATAAGCACTTCACCTTCAGGAACGCCGGTGGGACCACTCACTTTTTCATTCCATCCTTCCAGTATTTAGCTGGTACCAAACAACCTGTTGACTTGGCAGTCCAGGCCATCCATTAAAAATACTGATGAAGGCCAGCCGCGGTGGCTCACGCCTGTAATCCCAGAACTTTGGGAGGCCAAGGCAGGCAGATCACGAGGTCAGGAGCTCAAAACCATTTTGGCCAATATGGTGAAACCTCATCTCTACTAAAAATACAAAAATGAGCTGGGCATGGTGGCACTCACCTGTAGTCCCAGCTACTCAGGAGGCTGAGGTTGGAGAATTGCTTGAACCCAAGAGGCCGAGGTTACAGTGAAACAAAATCACAGCATTGCACTCCAGCCTGAGCAACAAGAGTGAGACTCTGTCTCAAAAAAAAAAAAAAAAAAATACTGTGGAGCCCCTGCTAGGTCCAGTAGGGAAGCAAACACACACTCTGCCCTCAGGGAGCTTATAGTCTAGTGATAAAACAGGAGCCGTGAGTGACAGGATGAAGTTCCCGTGGTTCCAGGAACAGAAATGATGGAGGAGTGTTGATGACGGCCTCCCCAGGGAAGTGATGTTTAGACTGAGAGACAGTGTAGCCAGCGTCAGAAGCCAGGTCTTCTCATTTCTGCTTGCCAGCGTTAATTTCACAAAGTCCCTCATTCTGTGACCATATACAGCTCTTCAAAAAGATGCTTTGAAGACAAAAGAGGACAGAGCACATGGCCAGGGGAGGTGGTCCCCAAAACCCCATTAAGGAGCTGCTCATTCCAAGGACAACAGGAATCCAGTCAGTGGAGGGGTGACATGATCAGATTTGCATGTTAACGTCATCCTAGTTCCAGTGTGGACAATGCGTTAGAGAGGGACAGCAGTGAAGGCCTGGAAGCCAGTTTAGGAGGCGCTTGCCCTCATCCAAGTGAGATGCGACATGAGCTAAGCCAGGCTACAGGCAGAGTGGGTGGAGAGCTGGGATGGGGACAGACACAAATCTCTTATTTATTTATTTATTTATTTATTTATTGTGTTTTTTTATTTTATTTATTTATTTATTTTGGAGGCAGAGTCTCACTCCGTCGCCCAGGCTGGAGGGTAGTGGTGCAGTCCAGCCTCACTGCAACCTCCGCCTCCGGGTTCAAGTGATTCTCCTGACTCAGCCTCCCAAATACCTGGGATTACAGGCACTGGCTACCACGCTCAGCTAATTTTTGTATTTTTAGTAGACATGGGGTTTCACCATGTTGGCCAGGATGCTCTCAAAGTCCTGACCTCGTGATCCACCCGCCTCAGCCTCCCAAAGTGTTGGGGTTACAGGCATGAACCACTGCACATGGCCTATTTATTTATTTTTTTGAGAGATGGGGTCTCACTTTGTTGCCCAGGCTGGAGTGCAATGGCGCAATTACAACTCACTGCAGCCTTGACCTGGGCTCAAGCAATCCTTCTGCCTCAGCCTCCCAAGTAGCTGGGACTACAGGTGCATGCCACCATGCCTGGCTAATTTTTAAACTTTTTGTAGAGACATGGTTTCACTATGTTGCCCAGGCTGGTCTTGAACTCCTGGCCTCAAGCAATCCTCCCCAGCTTGGCCTCCCAATTTGCTGAGATTACAGATGTGAGCCACTGTGTCCAGCCTGGAAATCTTTCTAATATATAAGAAGTTCTTGGCTGGGAGTGGTGGCTCAGGCCTATAATCTCAACACTTTGGAAGGCTGAGGCAGGCAGATCACTTGAGGTCAGGAGTTTGAGAACAGCCTGGCCAACATGGCGAAACCCTGTCTCTACAGAAAATACAAAAATTAGCCGAGCATGGTGGTGCACACCTGTAGTCCCAGCTACTCAGGAGGCTGAGGCAGGAGAAATGCTTGAGCCCAGAAGGCAGAGGCTGTCATGAGCTAAGATCATGCCATTGCACTCCAGCCTGGGCAATGGAAGTAAGACTGTCACAGACACAAACACACACACACACACATTCTTAAAAATTGAGTGGGCTGGGCACAGTGTCTCACTCCTGTAATCCTAGCAAGGTGAGTGGATCATGAGGTCAGGAGTTCAAGACCAGCCTGACCAATATGGTGAAACTTTGTCTCTACTAAAAATATACAAACATTAGCTGGGTGGGGTGGTGTGCACCTATTATAATCCCAGTTACTTGGGAGGCTGAGGCTGGAGAATCACTTGAACTGAAGAGGTGGTGGCTGCAGTGAGCCAAGATCATGCCAATGCACTCCAGCCTAAGTGACAGAGCAAGATTCCATCCAAAAAAAAAAAATCAAGTGAAAAAATAGAAAAATGAATGAAGACAGAAGAGTTCATAGAACAAGATTTACAAGTCTCCCATAAACATGAAAATATGCTCGTCTTCACTCATTAGAAAAATACAAATTGAAACTACACTGAAACCATCTGTCACCTAAAAATTCAAAAACCTGCCAGCACTCACTGTTGGGGAAAAGCAAGTATTCTCACGTTTCTGGTGACAGTGCAAAACAAAAGATTTTGCAATGCCTAACAGAATACGGATTTACCCTTGAACCCAGCAATCTCAATCCTGGGAACTAACCCTGAAGATCCACCCCCTCAAATGCAAAACAGTATGCACCCAAGGCCGCTCCCTGCAGTCCTGTTTCTAATAGCAAAATAGTGGAAAAACAAATCAAGATATCCCTGCATAGGAGATAGGCTGAACACAGGATTGGCTAGCCACAGTGGAGCGCTACCAGGCATTTTTTAAAAATAAGGAGGATCAGCTGGGCACAGTGGCTCACACCTGTAATCCCAGCACTTTAGGAGGCCAAGGCAGGCAGATCATCTGAGGTCAGGAGTTCAAGACCAGCCTGGCCAACATGGTGAAACTCCATCTCTACTAAAAATACAAAAATTAGCCAGGTGTGGGTGTGGGCTTCTGCGGTCCCAGCTACTCGAGAAGCTGAGGCAGGAGAATCACTTGAACCCAGAAGTCGGAGGTTGCAGTGAACTGAGATTGCACCACTGCACTCCAGGGTGGGCAACAGAACAAGACTGCATCTCAAAAATAAAAATAAGATGAGGAGTAACTCTAGGAGATTAATTCACTTGTTAATGAAAATAAAAATTAAAAGCAAGGTACCGCAGAAAGTATGTACTATGCTATCTTTTGTGTAAGAAAAAAAAATAACGCCAGGTATGGAGGCTCATGCCTGTAATCCCAGCACTTTGGGAGATCAAGCTGAGTGGGTTCAGGAGTGAGTCAGGAGTTCGAGACCAGCCTTGCCAAGATGGTGAAACCCATCTCTACTGAAAATACAAAAATTAGCCGGGTGTGGTGGTGGGCACCTGTAATCCCAGCTACTCAGGAGGCTGAGGCAGGAGAATGGCTTGAAGCCAGGAGGCAGAGGGTGCAGTCAGCTGAGATTGTGCCATTGTACTCCAGCCTGGGAGACACAGCAAGACTCCGTCTCAAAAATAAAAATAAAATAATAACATAGCTATGTACCTGCTTATTGTTGTGGAAGGAAGGTAAAAAGGAAGGGAGGAAAAGGAGAAGATGAACAAGGAAGAGAAAACAGAGACTGGAGGGGAACAGATGGAGGAATGGGAATGGGAATATACTCACTTGTGTAGTGTTGACTTTTGACCTGGGTCAAGAATATACGTAGGCAAGAAAGAAATAAAAATGATGGAACAAACCTTCAAGTGAATAAAACAGAATCAAATGAAATCAAATCATACATATCAAACTCATAACATAGTTTCCAAGAGAAAATTAATAATTCAATTACCTTTTTTCTTTCTTTTTTCTTTTGAGACAGGGTCTCACTCTCACCCAGGCTGGAGAGCAATGGCGCAGTCTTGGCTCACTGTAACCTCCACCTCCTGGGTTCAAGCAATTCTTCTGCCTCAGCCTCCTGGGTGGCTAAGACTACAGGCGCCTGCCACCACACCTGGTTTTTTTTTGTTGGCGGGGCAAATTGCAGGTGACTCACACCTGTAATCCCAGCATTTTGGGAGGCCAAGGTGGGCAGATCACCTGAGGTCAGGGATTCAAGATCAGCCTAGCCAACATGATGAAACACCATCTCTACTAAAAATATAAAAATTAGCCAGACATGGTAGCTTATGCCTGCAGTCCCACCTCTCAGGAGGCTGAGGCACGAGAATCTCTTGAACCCTGGAGGTGGAGGTTGCAGTGAGCTGAGATCATGCCACTGCACTTCAGCCTGGGCAACAGAGTGAGACTCGGTCTCAAAAAAACATAAATAAAAATAAAATGAAGGAAATGCTCAAATAACCATGAGGATATGTGAAAAAGATACGAGAGCTGTCTCCTCGCTCTGAACATTTTCAGCATCAGAAAAATATTATAACAGTAAGGCGTTACAAACACCTTGAATTAAAGGGAAGAAAAAGACTCATAGGCCTACAGGAATACTCAAAGTTAGAGGGAGGGAAAGACCTTCTTTACAGAAGAATGCCAGCCAGTAAACATCAAAGAAATGGTGTGATTTTTTGAGACAGAGTTTCGTTCTTGTTGCCCAGGATGGAGTGCAATGGCTCAATCTCGGCTAGCTGCAACCTCAACCAAATTGAGGTAAAACACTCAGTTTGAACATCCACAGACTCCCTAGAGCCCTGGGCTATGAACCCTGATGTAGAAGGAGAGTGGAGCTTAGGACGAAGTACAGAGGAACAGCAAGCTGAGGAGAGGAGGCTCGAATGAGTGGAGCAGGGAAAGCCACAGCCAGAGAGGGGGGCAAGCCAGGAGAAGTGCAAATGCCACTCAGTCAGCACACCAGGTGGGATGCTTGCCCTGGGAGTGATTAAAAATCAGATCCCTAAAGATCTTTTTTTTTTGAGATGGAGTCTCGCTCTGTCACCCAGGCTGAAGGGCAGTGACACCATCGTGGCTCACTACAACCTCTGCCTCCCAGGTTCAAGCAATTCGCCTGCCTCAGCCTCCTGAATAGCTGGGATTACAGGCGTGCACCACCACATCCAGCTGATTTTTGCATTTTTTAGTAGAGACAGGGTTTCACCATGTTGGTCAGATGGTCTCGAACTCCTGACCTCATGATCTGCCCGCCTTGGCCTCCCAAAGTGCTGGGATCACAGGCATGAGCCACTGCACCCAGAAAGATCGATTTTACATCCACCTATATGACAGTAAGAAAGCCAGATCAACTTCAGGGATGAAGGCGGACAGTCAAGACCTGTGGTAACACTGTCTGGCATCTCTCTGGTGCCGCCACCACATATCACCTGCCTCTGATTCAGGGCCCCTTCCCAGCTTATCATCACACATGCCTGGCCTTCTCCGTCCAGCAAGGCTGTTTGGATGCCTCGGAGAGCACAGCCTTCTGAGCTCCATTCCTCCCATGTTTTTCCTTGTTTGGTGCTTTCTAGGGAGTAGGCAGGTTTTAGGGATTTTTTTTTTTTTTTTTCGAGACAGGGTGTTGCTCAGTCACCCAGGCTGGAGTGCAATGGTGCACCCGTGGCTCACCGATGCCTTGACCTTTCTGGCTCAGTCCATCCTCCCACCCTTGGCCTCCCGGGTGGCTGGGACTACAAGCACGTGCCACCACACCCGGCTAATTTTAAAACTTTCTGTAGAGACAGAGTCTCCCTATATTGCCCAGGCTGGTCTCAAACTCTGGAGCTCAAAGATTCGTCCTGCCTCTGCCTCCTAAAGTATTGAGACTACAGGCATGAGCCACCATGCCCAGCCCAGGGATTTTTAATGCACTCTTTCAAAAGACCATGAGGGCTGTTTGGTGTCAAAGCACATCCAAGTACCAAGAGATAAGAGATCGAAAGCTCTGAAAGCATGCCCAATCCAAACTTCAAAAGTGAGAGAGATAAGATGGCTCAGAAACAACCACACTGGGTCCACTTAGCATTCAGCAGATCACGTGGTTGCGAGAGCACAGCTAAAAGAGGGAGATAAATAAGGCAAGTGGGCCACGTCCACGGGCATAATCAACTCATCAGAATGAGTCAGTCACCTGTCACCAGCTGAGAAACCCAAGCCAGAGCTGGCTCTGCTGGGTTGGTAAGATGTCCCACCTCAAACTGACCAACTGAACCAGCATTTCGAGTCTTCTGAATTGCCTGCAGTCCTATAGGCCTGGTGGTGACGGCAGAGAATAAAATCTCTCACACTGGTCTCCAGTTACAGAGTCCTGATCACTGCAACTGGGAAAGCTGAGAACCTTTCCTCATCTAGCACATTCGCAAAACTCATTGGCTTTAACAAACTGTTCCCCACACACCTGGCCTGTGCAGTCTCCTCTAACCAGCTTGTGCTATATCATATTCAGAAAGTGCTTATAGGCGCTCACTGGCCTTGAAAAATATCCATCAGCTGTAGGATAAGCTGAAAGTCATGGAGGCTCTGGTGAAACGCTCATCAGGGAAACACACATACAAGGCAATTTGATCAGACTTCACATGTTTTAACCAAATCCAGGTGAAGGAATCTCGTCTGGAAAAACAGAAGACTGTTAAGGGCAGCTCCAAGAAATAATTCTCTCAAGAAAGGGAAAAAAGATGTGAAATTCTCCGTACCAGGGTAGAAAACAAGATGAAATGGGATTTCACCCAACGTGGAACTTTCATGCAACCCTGATCTAAAACGGTGGTTTCCAAACGTCTCAGGATTGTGAAACCCTCTTGGATTTTCCTCCCACACTTAGTCTTAGAGGTAATCAAGTTCAAAACTCATAAACTCTAAAAAATCATGATCCCTCAACCCCCACTCCCAACAAAGACGGCAGGCAAGAACATCATGGAACTGACTTTAAGATTTCGAGTCTGTAGAGGACACCATTCCTAAAGTTTAAAATAAATTGATCTTTATTCTGGTAGGATCTGCTGTTTCAAGCAGAATGTATGACTATGTCTGCAACTTGGGAGAGCTTTATTTAATGTGTGCGAGTACTCAGTAACATATACCCATGCTTTTTACAGAGCCCTTGTGTTCCCAGATTGGCTTTAGGTTTGAAACCCTAAGCTTCAGTTATGTGTCTCTGCTAATAATAGGGCTCACCTCCCAACGCCTGCAAGAGACAAGAGGCCTAGCAAGGGAATGGCTTCCAGTGTGGGGGAATCCGAGAGAAAGGGCAGGACAGCAGCCTGGGTCAACCAATCCATGGAGAATACTGCTCTCCCACCCGCAGGCTCTGCCATGTTCCTCCTGACACCCCCATGGATCTCCTACCCACCCCCAATGTGCCACACAGTGACACATGGGACCCCAGGAAGGCACTGGTGTTGAGAGCCCACTGCATGAGATGAAGACACACACTCACTCCTTAAAGAGACGTTTTAGACGTGCATGGCTAAAATCCAACTCACTTATACAAGGACTCTTGGCTGAAACTAATGGCTGGAGCTTTATAGAATCTCAAGATTTTTCTATGTAATTCCTACCACCAAACAGCTGTGAAAATAAACCAATGTTCCTTGATGGGCTTCCTCCAAGTGCGGGACTACATCAAACCCTGCTGTCTTGGGCCACTGTTTATCACAAACACTGCGGCCTACGTCCAGAGGACAGACCTCAAGGGGAGTCTATTGACACTCCTCCCGCACCACGGAGCCAGGAGAGAGGCAGACTCAGAGCTGACAGCGAATGTCGTCTTCAACTTTCCAGGCAAGAGATTTAAGTGCAGAAACGGGGTGGGGTTTTGGTGGATATTCACTTGGAAGGTGTACAGAGCCTCTTATTCACAGAACTCCCTTCTCCCAAACAGAAATAACAAACCCCAAGCAAAGTTCAACACATCTTTTTTATGTACAAATGGGTCACTGGCACAGAGGGAGTTACTTTTTATAAATATCTGCAGCAAATCCCCTAAAAAAGATGTGAATAAAAACGTTCTTTGTCAGCACAAAAAGCTTATCCTTCCTCCAAATCGCAAACTTCCCGAGAGCCTGTGCTTAGCCAAACACTTGTAGGCCCCCTGGGAAAAACAGGATCACAGTGGGACCAAGGGGAGAGCCTTCCCATCTCCCAGGAGAGCGGAGGTGACTTGAAGGTCATCTGTCACCCAGGACTTGGGAGTGATTAAACTGCTCCTTCCCAAGACTTGCGGCTGGTCGTCTTTGTCAAGCTGTTGATTAAGTGGTCTGTTTCCTGGCAGTGGCCCAGAGGGAGGAGAGGAACCTACAATTGCGTGAGGAAGTAAAAAACTGAGTGTTTTGATTTAAAAAGAACACTTGGTAATCATTGTAACCCTGTAAAGCCGAAGTATCGAATTCACCAGAAGGAACATCGTAGGTTAGCATTCTGGAATCTATAAAGACAAGCATTGCTTTAGGAAGATCATTACTTAGCACCAATTTTTCTCTCTCTCATAATTTTTCCTTTTCCTCTGAGCCCTTGGCTGTGATCAGCGCTGTCAGGGCAGAGCTCAGCGGTACTTTTAATCAGTAACACAGCTGGTCTCGAGGAGGAGTGCGGTCACACGCCACAGAACAAACAGCGCGCTCACACCAAACGGCAAGGCCTCTGGGGCACGCGGACCCACAGCCTCTTCCTGGGGCTGCTCTTTGACTCTCCAGGCCCAGGGGCTTTACTCGAAGCGACGCAAGTGGTTGTACAGCGACTGGACGTAGGTGAAGACACACATGGGATCCGGCTTGCGGCCCATCACCATCATGTCCTCCACTTCAATGAGGCGCTCACAGTTGGCCAGATTCCTGAAACACACAAGCCCCGTCAGAATGGCAGTCCAGCCCCACAGCCGCGACGGGATGGAACTCAGCCTGCAGCCAGAGGTCCCCCCTCTTTATTTTCTTTTTTTTTCCCCTTGGTGTCCCAACCCAATTTGAAAGCCAGTTTGGGCCAGGAGCAGTGGCTCGTGCCTGTAATCCCAGCACGTTGGGAGGCCGAGGCAGGTGGATCACCTGAGGTCATGAGTTTGAGACCAGCAGGGAATTCAGAAAACCTGGCAGAACCTTTGGACTCACTGGCTCCAATGCAGTGTTTCCAAACTCCCAGATTTATAAGCCCCTTATATAATTAATATTTTCATTTAAATAGACTTACATTATTAAATTTGGCTTTTATTTTTTAGACACAGGGTCTTGCTCTGTTACCCAGGTGTGAGTACAATGGCATGATCCTAGCTCACCGTAGCCTCAACCTCCTGGGCTCAAGTGAGCCTCACGCCTTGTCTTCCCAAATAGCTGGGATAGACACACACCACCATGCCCAGCTATTGTTGTTGTTTTTTTTTTTTTTTGAGACAGAGTTTTGCTCTTGGTTGCCCAGGCTGGAGTACAGTGGCATAGTCTTGGCTCACTGCAACCTCCGCCTCCTGGGTTCAAGCGATTCTCCTGCCTCAGCCTCCTGAGTAGCTGGGATTACAGGTGTCCACCACCATGCCTGGCTAATTTTGTGTGTGTGTATTTTTAGTAGAGACGAAGTTTCACCATGTTTGCCAGGCTAGTCTTGAACTCCTGACTATAGGTGATCCACCTGCCTCAGCCTCCCAAAGTGCTGGGATTACAGGCATCAGCCACCATGCCCAGTCCAGCTAGTTTTTAAAAAATAGTTTTGTAGAGATGAAACTACGTTACCCAGACTGGTCTTGAACGTCTGCCTTAAGCCATCACAAAGCCTCCTGAGTAGCTGGGATTACAGGCACAGTCGAGCCACAGTATCTGGCATATTGTATTTAAATTTTAAGTGAGATTATATTAAGTTAAAAAAAAAAAAAAGTAGGCTGAGTGTCCTCGCTCATGCCTGTAATCCCAGCACTTTGGGAGGCTGAGGTGGGAGGGTCACCTGAGGTCAGGAGTTTGCAACCAGCCTGACCAATAACGGTGAAGCCCCATCTCTACTAAAAACACAAAAATAATTAGCCGGACGTGGTGGCACACGCCTATAATCCCAGCTACTAGGGAGGCTGACAGGAGAACTGCATGGACCCAAGAGGGGAAACTACTGTGCCACTCCACTCCAGCCTGGACAATGGAGTAAAACTCCGTCTCAAAAAAAAAAGTAAATATCAATAGTATATGGAAAGTCAGTGTGCGTTATTAAAATAAATGTAAAACTAGGTCAGGTGCAGTGGCTTACACCTGTAATCTTAGCACTTTAGGACACAGAGGTGGGCAGATCACAAGGTCGGGAGATCGAGACAAGCCTGGCCAACATAGTGAAACCCCGTCTCTACTAAAAATACAAAAGGTGGACAGATCATGAGGTCAAGAGATCTAGACCATCCTGGCCAACATGGTGAAACCCCATCTCTACTAAAAATACAAAAATTAGCTGGGCATGGTGGTGCGTGCCTATAGTCCCAGCTACTTGGGAGGCTGAGGCAGGAGAATTGCTTGAACCCAGGAGGCGAAGGTTGCAGTGAGCCAAGATTGCACCACTGCACTCCAGCCTGGCACCTAGTGACAGAGGGAGACTGTCTCAAAAAAAAAAAAAGTGCAAAAGTTAGCCAGGCATGGTGGTGCATGCCTGTAATCCCAGCTACTCGGGAGGCTGAGGCAGGAGAATCGCTTGAACCTGGGAGGCAGAGGTTGCAGTGAGCAGAGATGGCACCATTGTACTCCAGCCTGGGAGACAGTGCAAGAATCTGTCTCAAATAAATAAACAAATCTAAAACTAATAAAGCAAAAAATAGAGATCTATCCAAGATGGCCGACCACTAACAGCTCAGGATTGTAGCTCCCAGTGAAAGCTCAGAGAACGAGACGACGCCACATCATTAGACGAATTTTCGTCACTCACCGATTAGCCGACTCCCAGTGGAGGAGCCCCACGGGTCGCCAGCGCGACTCTTGTGGCCGCTGCAGCGGTTTTGCTGGCGTCTCGGCGCAGCAGCTCTTCACGCAGAGCCAACGGGACCGCTTCCCCTACTGACCAGAGTTTGGAGCTCCGGGAAGTCAGAGCCGCTTGTTGCGGACTCAAGAGGGAAGCCAGACCAGAGATTCCCGGGCAGAAGAGCACCATCAGTCTTATCGCTGCTATTTAGGCTGCCACAGTGGGTGGCTCGGATCCCAGCACTGGGAATCAGTAAGTCGGACGTCGACTCAGAAAACTAATTAGAAAGGCGGTTCATCTAAAATGAAGGGAAAAAAACAGCCTAAGAAGGCTGAGTATACTCAAAATCAGAACCCATCAGCAACGGAACAAGCCCTGATGGAAAAGGACTCATCAGCAACCGAACAAGCCCTGATGGAAAAGGACTCATCAGTAACGGAACAAGCCCTGATGGAAAAGGACTGTGTTCCATTATCTGAAGTAGGCTTTAAAAGGTGGATGATAAGAAACTTCTGGGAGTTAAAGGAACTTGTTCTAACCCAATGTAAAGAAACTAAGAACTTGGAAAAAAGGTTAGATGAAATGTTGAAAAGAATAGACAATATAGAGAGGAATACAAATGAACTTATGGAGTTGAAAAATACAACACGAGAACTTAGTGAAATATGTACAAGCTTAAACAGCTGAATGGATCAAGCAGAAGAAAGGGTATCAGAGGTCGAAGACCAACTTAATGAAACAAAACGACAAGACAAGAATAGAGAAAAAAGGATAAAAAGGAATGAGCAAAGTCTCCAAGAAATATGGGACTATGTGAAAAGACCTAATATACGCTTGATTGGTGTACCTGAATGTGACGGAGAGAATGAAGTCAAGCTGGAAAATACTCTCCAGGACATTATCCAGGAAAATTTTCCTAATTTAGCAAAGCAGAACACTATTCAACCCCAGACAATACAGAGAACACCACAAAGATATTCCTCAAGAAGACCAACCCCAAGGCACATAATCGTTAGATTCACCAAGATCGAAACGAAGGAGAAAATATTAAGGGCAGCCAGAGAGAAAGATCAAGTTACCCATAAAGGTAAGCCTATTAGGCTTACAGCAGATCTCTCAACGGAAACCCTACAAGCTAGAAGAGAGTGGGGGCCAATATTCAATATACTTAAAGAACAAAACTTTCAGCCCAGAATTTCATATCCTGCCAATTTAAGCTTTACATTTGAAGGAAAAATAAAATCTTTTAGGAACAAGCAAGTACTCAGAGATTTTATTACCACCAGGCCTGCTTTACAAGAACTTCTAAAAGAAGCATTATACACAGAAAGGAACAACCAGTATGATCCTTTCTAAAAATACACCAAAAAGTAAAGAGCGTTAACATAAAGAAGAATTTTTATCAACAAAAGGACAAAATAGCCAGTTAATATCAAATGGCAGCAACCCTAAAGTTAAATCAACCAAATCTCCCAATCAAAAGATACAGACAAAATCCAACGGTATATCCAAAGATATACATAGACTCAAAATAAAGGGTTGGAAAAAAAAAAACGTACCAACCAAATGGAGAGCAAAAATAAATAAATAAAAAGCAGGAGTTGCAATTTTCACATTTGACAAAATAGATTTCAAAGCTATAAGGATACAAGGGTAAAAGGATTAATGTAACAATAAGAGATCTTAACACCCAGATACATAAGACACATAGATTTAGATTCAACGAGACAACAAATTGATAACGATATCCAGGATTTGAACTCAGAGCCAGAACAAATAAACACAATAGAGGTCTCCATTTTAAACACATAAAATATGCATTAACCACTTTAAACACTCAAAATATTGATCGGCCATTATTGAAACCCATTTTAGGAATGAAGTAATATTCCTTTTTCCCCCTTTTTCTTTTTTTCCCCTTCTTTTTCTCTTTTTCCCTAAAAAAAAAAAAAAAAAAAAGAATTGATCAAATTACTATCAAAGCAAAAATTGTCAAAAATAAAAATATAAAAAAAAATAAAGCAAAAAATAAATTGACCCATTTGCCTCCTAAAAGTGCTTTTAGACTTCTTTTTTTGAGATGGAGTCTTGCTCTGTCACCCAGGCTGGAGTGCAGTGGTGCAATCTCAGCTCACTGCAATCTCCACCTCCCGGGTTCAAGCGATTCTTCTGCCTCGGCCTCCTGAGTAGCTGTGATTACAGGCGCGCGCCACCATGCCCAGCTAATTTTTTGTATTTTAGTAAAGACAGGGTTTCACCATGTTGGCCAGGATGGTTTTGATCTCCTGACCTCAAGTGATCCATCCACCTCAGCCTCCCAAAGTGCTGGGATTACAGGCATGAGCCTCTGCACCCACCTGCCTTTTTTTTTTTTTTACCACGACCCACAGTAAGGAAGATATTTTTGTTATGATTCAGCACAGGCACACATGTATGCGGAAATAAACTTTCACATCCTTACCTTTACTACTGCCTATATTTTCTCCGCGATACTTCACGTTATTTCTCTCCCGTGCCCCTCCCCAGCTCCGCCTCTTTAAAATGCTGGTCAGGAAGCACTGAAGTGATTTTATAATCACTAATGAATCATAACTGGCACTTTAAAAGATTGCTTAAAATCATTGCCACCCCCTTTGCCCCCCAGGGCCCTCTGCCTCCTGGTGTGGGAAGTACGGGTTTAACTTTTGGCTCACTGGTTTAGACTCGTGTGTACACTGTGGCCTTTCACTGGGGCTCAGAGGGAGGGTGAAGGCCTCATGGCTGTAGGAAGAGGAACATCAACAGTCAAGACATATCGCCCTGAGCATCTCAGCACCGGGTCCTGAAATAACAGCAGACGGCCTGTGGAAAACCCAGTCCCACGGCCCCACCCCCTCCGACGCTGCTCACAGTATGCCTGGTTCCCCTGGGCTCTAGATGGAGCTGGCCTGATATTATCAGGCAGAACCAAAATGACAAAAACGGTCGCACTTGGTCCAGTTGTCAGCACCCTTCCTTCAGCAGCTGTGTGCACTTTTGTAGCTCCAGAGGGCCCCAGTCTTTTTAGTTTTTGCTTTTCTTTCCATCAATAAGTGCATGACTGTCAGGGTACAAATCCCAGCTTCACCTCTTACAGGCCATATATCTTTGGGCAACACACTTTGTTTCTCCAGGCCTCAGTTTCTCCATCTGTGAATTATATCCACCTCAAAAGTGTGGCATGAAGATCGTAAACCCATGCAAAACAGGTGGCATCACAAAGGGCACATCGAAAGAGCTAATAAACGTTCAAGATTAGGCTGGGTGAGGTGGCTCATGTCTGTCAGCCCAGCACTTCATGAGGCCAAGGCAGGAGGATCTCTTGAGCCCAGGAGTTTGAGGCCAGCCTGGACAACACAGTAAAATCCCATCTCTACAAAAACTGCAAAAATTAGCCAGACGTGGTGGTGCGCTCCTGTAGTCCCAGCTACTCGAGGCTGAGGTGAGAGGATGGCTTCAGCCCAGGAGGTGGAGGCTACGGTGAGCCCAGATCGCACCACTGCACTCCAGCCTGGGCAACAGAGCCAGACCCTGTCTCAGAAAAAACAAAACCAAAACAAACAAAAAAAGTCACAGCTCATTACTGTTGCCATTTTGATGATGATGCCTCACTTTAAGAAACAGGATGGATCACAGAGAAAATGCCTGAATGCAAAATCTAAATAGTCGAGTTCAAACTCTGACTCTTCCAACTGCTTCACCTTCTGTGCCCATTTCCTTACGGTGGCTCATGACTGTAATCTCGGCGGGTGGATCACCTGAGGTCAGGAGTTTGAGGCCACCCCGGCCAACATGGTGAATGGTTTTTATGTCTCTACTAAAAACATAAAATTAGCCAGGCATGGTGGTAGGTGCCTGTAATCCCAGCTACTTGGGAGGCTAAGGCAGGAGAATTGCTTGAATTTGGGAGGTGGAGGTTGCAGTGAGCTGAGATTGCACCACTGCACTCCTGCCTGCGTGCAAAAAAAAAGAAAATTGGAATACCAGCTCTGCTGTCCCTCCCAGTGGGCCTGTTGGGAGGTTATGATTCCACAATGTGTCTTTATGCATCTTGTTCCCCAGAAAGCCCAGCCAGAGGGGAGACCCCCGTGAGCGAGCAAGACTCCTCTGACCCACCCCAGTTTGGCACGACACACTCAGCACTTTCTACCAGGACTCACGCAGCTGTGTGCTCCAGAGACAAAGGCTGTAACATTACCCTCAGCCCTGCTCTGCTCTGCTGGCTGGCTGCCAGGCCTCCTATCAGAAACCAACTGTCACGGCGAAATGGAGACATCTGTCCTGGATCACCTCCCCGCCTCCCCCTTGGGGTTGCAGCGGGTGGCCTGCAAGGGAATCCAACAGGCTTTATGGGGTGGTGAGTGAGTTTGGCCCGATGAGCGGGCACCCTTTCTCTCTGGGACAGGCCAGGCCAGGGCTCCACGTCAGGGAGGTCAGCCCTCTGATGCGAGCAGGCATGCAAAGGTGCTTCGTCAACGATAAAGGATTGAAAATCTGAGTTCAAGCCAGGCGCAGTGGCTCATGCCCGTAATCCCAACACTTTGGGAGACTGCAGTGGGTGGATCATTTGAAGTCAGGAATTCAAGATCAGCCTGGCCAACATGGTGAAACCCCACTTCCACTAAAAATACAAAAATTAGGCCGGCGCAGTGGCTCGCACCTGTAATCCCAGCACTTTGGGAGGCTGAGGCAAGCAGATCACCTGAGGTCGGGAGTTCGAGACCAGCCTGATCAACATGGTGAAACCCTGTCTCTACAAAAAATACAAAAATTAGTTGAGCATGGTGGTACACACCTATAATCTCAGCTACTCAGGAGGCTGATACTCAGGAGGCTGAGGCAGGAGAATCACTTGAACCTGAGAGACAGAGGCTGCAGTGAGCTGATATCGAACCACTGCACTCCAGCCTGGGCGACAGAACAAAAGAGAGAGAGAGAGACAGAGAGAGAGAGAGAGAGAGAGAGAGAGGAAGGAAGGAAAAGAAAGAGAAAGGAAGGAAGGAAGGGAGGGAGGGAGGGAGGGAGGGAAAGAGAAAGAAAGAAAGAAAGGAAGGAAGGAAGGAAGGAAGGAAGGAAGGAAGGAAGGAAGGAAGGAAGGAAGGAAGGAAGGAAGGAAGGAAGGAAAAGGGAGAGAGAGAAAGCCTGAGTTCAGAAAACCTGGGTTCACCTTCCTGAGTGATCCTGTCGCACCTGATGCCCTCCTCGTCACCTGCCATACAGGTGGAGCACCTCCTCTCCCAGGCCTATTTGGAGGATCCCAGGTGTGTGGGAACAGACGGAGCACATGGCCAGGTTATCAGCCCTGACAGCAATTGCCTCAGTGGTCCCACATGTTAATTGGTAACAGCATGAGGACTCCAGGACCTCCACCCATCCAAACACCCCCATCAGAAGCACTAACCACCTCCATAAAGGCCGTACCTCAGCTTGTTCATCTCAGGGGCCAGAAAAATGGGACCCAATTTCCTCCAAGGACAGCTCAGAGCCCTCTGCAGACACTGTGAGCAGGAGAAAGTTCCTCTGATATTTCTTTTTTTTTTTTTTTTTTTTTTTTGAGACGGAGTTTCGCTCTTGTTACCCAGGCTGGAGTGCAATGGCGCAATCTCGGCTCACCGCAACCTCCGCCTCCTGGGTTCAGGCAATTCTCCTGCCTCAGCCTCCTGAGTAGCTGGGATTACAGGCACGCACCACCGTGCCCAGCTAATTTTTTGTAATTTTTAGTAGAGACGGGGTTTCACCATGTTGACCAGGATGGTCTCGATCTCTTGACCTCGTGATCCACCCGCCTCGGCCTCCCAAAGTGCTGGGATTACAGGCTTGAGCCACCGCGCCCAGCCAAGTTCCTCTGATATTTCTTACGCTATTTATGCCTGTGTGTAACTTCTACCTACTGATCCCACAAGGCTACTTATTCTCAGTCTAACTTTCCCCCCATAAAAGAACTCTTCACGTGCCAGAAGAAAACTTGCTTTCATGTCTTTCTCTGAACTAAATAGCTCTGGTTCCTTAACTGTCCCCACAGAGGACACCTAGAATGCACTCTTCTGAGCCAGGTCTTGTTGCTGTGACACCCACTTCATAGGAGGCCCTCAGAATTGCTGGCATGTTCAAGGTGCTGCTCACCCTCCGCAGAGGAGAGCCGGCTGACCCCCGCTTCATTCTAGAGGTTGCCTTTATCCTCTGATAATGACCCCTGGCCCCTGCTCTGGCAGCAAGTCTTCAAGACCAGGGTGGCAGCTAGGATGGGAGTGGAGGCCATGCCCTGTGTCACCCTCCACAGCCCAGATCACTGGCTTCCACCGCAGGCAACCAGGGCACTGGGCCAGGATCCATTTGTACTCACTGTTGGTATTGCTAAGTTGAGCACAGGAGAATGTGCGGTTCCTAGGGGAGCGGGGGTGTCACAAGATGCAACACGCAACCACCATCTCCTGGCTCCCTCTTTTCTTCCCCCTGCCACCTTCGCCCCTCACTAACTTCTTTCCCTGAGAGCTCCAAATTCTCAATCTCATAGGCAGGGATCATCCTCCATCTTGGAGACACAGCTCACAGCACACCCTCAAGAGCATCTGCCTTCCACAAATCCCCTGAGGTCAGGAGGTCGTGACCAGCCTGGGCAACAAGGCAAAAATCCTATCTCTACTAAAAATACAAAAATTAGCCAGGCACAGTGGCTCACGCCTGTAATCTCAGCACTTTGGGAGGCCGAGGTGGGTGGATCACCTGAGGTCAGGAGTTTGAGACCAGCCTGGCCAACATGGTGAAACTCCATCTCTATTAAAAGTACAAAACTTAGCTGGGCGTGATGGTGGGCACCTATAATCCCAGCCACTTGGGAGGCCGAGGCAGGAGAATCAATTGAATCTGGGAGGGGGAGGTTACAGTGAGCTGAGATTGCTCCACTGCACTCCAGCCTGGGCAACAAGAGCAAAACTTCATCTCAAAAAAAAAAAAAAGAATACATAAAAAAGCACCTGCCTCCCACCTCAGCCTCCCAAGCAGCTGGGACCACAGGTGCACACCACCACACCCAGCTAATTTTTTGTATTTTCTGTAAAGATGGGGTCTTGCCACATTGCCCAAGCTGGTCTCGAACTCCTAAACTCAAGCAGTCCACCCGCCTTGGCCTCCCGAAGTGCCGGGATCGGACTGCAGGCGTGAGCCCGGGGCCATCCAATCCCGACTACCATTTTTAAAGTGACTTTGCCTGCACCCCACATAGGTCAGGTGGGGAAAAGATGGAAAGGGTTTCTGCTACTCTCTGTCTCGAGCTTCAGCTACCACAGGGCTGGCCTGGAAAGGAGATGGAGGAGGGGTCTGGTGTTATTTTTATTTTTTTATGCCTGCTCTAAATGCAGGCAAGGATGCCAGGAATCAGACTAGTATCTCCTATCTGGTTTTAGACAGAGACACATGGGCACTACAAATAGCTTGGAAGCCCCTTCTGCTCCAGTGAAATCCGAGAGCAGGACACATTCCCCGAAGGGCAAGTGGGAAGCCTGGGGCTGCACATCCTGCACTCTGCCTCTGAGGAGATGGAGGGGACGGGTGCAGAAGGGTCAGGTGTCTTCCATAAAAGGGGCTGGCCCTCACTCGTTCCAGATCCCGGACACCTGTGAGGCAAGGGAAGCTCACTGCGCTGTCAGCACCGCATCACTCACACAGATTAGGCCGAGGGGAATCTCCGAGACCATAAATCATCAGGTGCGGGTGGGGGAGGGGAAGCACACACCACTTTTACTCCAAAGGTCACTGATGCATCTTCATGCCTTTAAGGTACTTGCTGGCGGAAATGTTTCCTTTCTCCTGCAAGGGGAACCCATGGTTTGGGGACCTGTGTCCTCCTTTCCCTTCCAGGGCCTTTATCAGACCCCATGCTCCTCTCATCCCATCCTGCCTGCCCCCAGGCTGCCCGTCTCAGCCCTGTGGTCCCTTCTCGGCCCTGTGGTCCCTTCTCAGCCCTGTGGTCCCTTCTCGGCTCTGTGGTCCCTTCTCGTCCCCGTGGTCCCTTCTCTGCCCTGTGGTCCCTTCTCAGCCCTGTGGTCCCTTCTCAGCCCTGTGGTCCTGCTGCCAGCACACCATGCGTCGCTTTCAGCAGCACGTGTCTGCTCAGCCTTTGCTGCAAACCTCAGGAATATGGGTGAGGACATGACAGCCAGCATCCTCAAGCAAGTGTCCCTGCGCTTTCTCACCAGCTCTTCTAAGCAGCCTATTGTCTAGGAAAGGAGGCGATCCAAGCTGCTGTCCCCCCAAGAGGCCCCAGGCAGGCGAGTCAGTCTTCCCAGCCCTCTCCCCCAGTACCTGGGAGATAATCTTGTGATGAATCATGAGGGGAGGCGCCTTCCCAGGCTCTGAGCAAACTCCCACCCCCAACTCTGGCACAGGCCTGTGGTGGACGCCTCTTCCCACCCCCTCAAGTCAGCAGAAAAGCAAGAACTCATCTCAGCAGCTTCAGCAGACCCATCCTCCCTGCCCCCCTCCACAGCCGGAGCAGGCTCAGGCCACAGGGAGGCCAGGCCGGCGATTTTACCCTGCTGTGTGCTCTGGGAAGGCAGCAGGCAAAACCTGGACCAACCTCGCCACTGCCTCCCCCTTACCCCACCAAGCTGGGAATAGCAGAAACATCTGTTTGGAGTCTAGAGGCTCCCTGGACCTAAACCTCGTGCTGGGGAAGCACCCCCTGGAGTCGCTCTGGCTGCCAAGGGGAGCTGTGTTCCCTGCAGGCTGGGGCACGGGGCCACCACCCCATGGCCCATGGCATTCTCTCTCTCCCTGCCACAGCCTAGCCTGGTCCAGGGCAGAGGGTGACCGAGGTGGCCAGGACACAAGCGGGCACCACACTGAACTTAGACAATGAACAAAGAACCCTGAAAGACAGTGTGGCTTCTCTGCTGGGGTGGGTGCTGGGGTGCGTGCCCCAAGGCCCGGACCCTGCATACTCTGACAGTCTGGTTGTTGACGGGTGCCCCATCTGGGCTTCGGCAGCGGGGCCTTGTCCTCGGGAGCTGCCTGCTCCCCGCACCAAGAACTCCCCTTGGCTCTACCTCCCCATAGTCTGGATCCAGTTGCACAACACGCTCAGCCAGAGCTGTTTCTGCAATTAGGATGACAGCTGACCCCAAGCAGCCAAGACAGAAAGGCTTTTCAAGTATACAAGGAGTTCTTGTGACCCCAGGGGGCTGAGTCCAAGCGCGTCATCCAAGGCAACCCAACAGGGCTGATACCAAGATTCCAAAAACTCAGACCGAGGAGCTCAGAGCCAGTGTCTCAATTCTGCCCCCAGAGTGAGAGTGGCTGCCCCAGAGAGGGGCAGCTGTCTCAGGTCAAAGCAAGACTTAGAATACCACGTGTGGGTCACAAGACACCCTGGCTTTTGTTACTTCCCTGGCCAGGCTCAGGGTCCGGGGAGGTGGGCCGGGGCCAAGGCCCAATTATTGGGCCAGGAAAGGAGTGGGGAAGGCAGGTGAGGCCTGGGGTGAGGCTCCTTCAACCCAACAAGCCCATGAGGGCCACTCTTTTTTTTTTCTTTTCCAGAGTTTCACTCTTGTTGCCCAGGCTAGAGTGCAATGGCATGATCTCAGCTCAATGCAAGCTCTGCTTCCTGGGCTCAAGTGGTTCTCCTGTCTCAGCCTCTTAAGTAGCTGGGATCACAGGCATGTGCCACCACGCCCAGCTAATTTTGTATTTTTTTAGTAAAGACGGGGTTTCTCCATGTTGGACAGGCTGGTCTTGAACTCCCGACCTCAGGTGATCCGCTCTCCTTGGCCTTCCAAAGTGCTGGGATTACAGGCGTGAGCCACTGCACCCTGCTCAGTGAGGACCTTTCTTAAATGTGGGCACTGAGGACCCAGACCAGAAACAGACATGGTCAGTTGCAGACGGACGTCAGAGGCTGACACCAGTGGGCACAAAGGCAGGGAGAGAACAGCAAACCCACCCTCCAGAAGGCTTGGCTTTGGGGATGGCCTTACTTCTCTCAGCTTCAGAGAGCTTAGCGTCAGGCAGCCCCAAACACCACTCATCTGTGCCCTGCTCCCTGCCCTGGGGGCCGGGATGAACCACAGCCACCGCTCCTGGCCCTCTGTCTTCCTACTGGGTTCAGTCCCCAAGAGGCCCTGGTGTGAGACAAGAGGGGAGTGACGTTGGGCACTCATCCTATAGCTGCCTCCCTGCCAGGTCACAGCAAGCTGACTACAACCATTTGCCCGAGCATGGCCCTCATCAGACTGTCCTCTCCACCCAGGCCACTGGCTGCCGACCACGCACTGCTGTTCTCCCGAGGCTGCTGCTCAGGGCCTGGCCCTCTACCTCATCCCTGCCTGCACCTTTGTCAAGAGTCCCTGTATGAAACTCTCCTCGCCCAGTTTTTGACTGTGCCCTTGTGCCCCGCCAGAGCCCCGGCAGACAGACCTAACTTTGCCACCTCTCCCGTGGCCTTCAGCCAATAACCAAATCCCAAACTCACTTTCCAGTTGCCTCCTGAGCCCAGAGCCATCCCCATCCTCACCCCAGGAGTGGGACCTAAGCAGCAAGGCAATTTCACGATCAATGCCAGAACACAATTTAGGGAAGGAAAATCTGATTGATTGGAAGCAAAATCTCCTTTTTGATTTTTAGACAGAGTCTCACTCTGTCACCCAGGCTAGAGTACAGTGGCTTGATCTCAGCTCACTTTAATCTCCACCTCCCGGGTTCAAGCAATTCTCCTGCCTCAGCCTCCTGAGTAGCTGGGACTATAGGCACACACCCCATGCCTGGCTAATTAAAAATCTCCTTTTAAGTGGCCCGGAGAGTAATCAATTTCTTGCTAACTGGCCTCTGTGGGTCAGGCAAGCAACAGCATCTCCCCATCAGTCCAGAGAGGACAGATTCAGAGCTCTGGGAGACCCTGTCTGGCTGCTCTTCATGCCTGGTCTGTGACTGGTCTCCCAGAGTATACCCCAGAAGCTGGGCACCCAGCAAAGAGGGCAGGTATCCCAAGAATAGAGTCCCCCCTCCCCCGAGTGCTATGTGACTCGGAACATCCCTCTCCAGGCCTGTCTTCTCATCTGCTCAAGAGGTAGACAGACCACATGGCCTCGGGGTCCTTCAGCTTTGTAGACAGCTGCACCCTGTTCCACTCGTCCCATGCCCCATCTGGGGAAACAGTTGGGCTCAGGAACTGGGCTGGGGCTGGCAGCCAGCAGGAGCCACCACACTCACTCGGCCATGGTGAAGGCCAGCTCGAAGTTCTTCTGCCGCTGCGTGGGGCTCAGGGAGTTGTAGTCAAAGGCGTCAGGGAAGAAGGAGTGCACCAGGGCGCAGAAGGCCATGCCATCACTCCAGCTGGAGGAGAAGTTCTGCAGGTCCACGTGCTATAGGAGGGAGTGCGGTCAGCGCAGGACCCAGACACAGATGCCTGGGGTTTCTCAGCACATGCCGTGGACAGTCAGGCACCCACTGGGAAGGCATGATGACCGTGGCTCCCATCCCTTAACCCCCGCCTCAGCAGGCTCCTGCCCAGGCCGGAGAACAAGGACAGGGGCAATGCCTGGTCAGGCCTCTGGGGGGGGTGACCCAGCAGCTGGAAGGGAGCCTGGCTCACCTGGTAGCCCAGTGTCTTGCTGCGGCACCACTCGAGCAGGATCTGCTTGATGCTGCTGGCGCTGGCCACGCCGAAGCTCTGCGACCGCTTCAGCCGGGCCCGGGCCTCGCCTTTCCCCCTGCAGAGAGAGCGCAGGCCTGCTGCGGGGTGGGCCTCCAGCCACCATCTCCCACTGCGGGTCCAGGACAGGAGAGGCCATCCCTGCACCCCCAGGGAGGAGGCCCCCGCTCCCTCTGCTCACCCAGGAGAGATGCTGGCAGCACACAGGCTCAGCTGTGCCCATGTCCAAGGCCCGGCCCCATATACCAGCCACACAGCAGCGGGACCATCCTCACCCGAACCGCCCTCCAGGTCCCCTGTCTACTTCCCACCCCAGGAAGCAGGGGCCCCTTGGGAATCCTGAGACAGAAGACCCTGGCCCACCCACACAGCCCCAGGCCCTGCCTTCTGCCTGGAACTCCTTTTCCTGTTCCTTCCTCCCCGACCTCCTTCTGAGCCCCCCTCCTAATGGAAGGCCTCCTTCCCTGATGGCTCCTTCCAAGCCAGGAGGAATGATTTCCTCTTCTGGGTCCCAAAGACAGTCTGTAACGGTCAGGACCAGGTTGTTTGGGGTGAGTGGGGACACGTCCTGGGTTGGCCTCCCTCACTAGAGTTGAGCAGGGACTGGCTGTCGTCTTCATTATCCCACAAGGTCTGAGCCACACCTGCTCACAGCTGGCATCAATACCAGGAACTGACTCGAAGACGGGCTGAATATGCAGAGGCGGCTGGAGCCCAGGGAGCCTCAAGGCCTGGTAGCGGGCTTCAGGGCATTCGGTCCCAGGGCACCACCTCTACAGTCCTTGGGCGAGGCCAACCCCACGCCCACCAGGAATCTCAGTCCCCATCCAGTCCCCAGTCATGCCCAGAAGCTAAAGGAGCCACAACCCATGGGGAACATGGGTGTGAGGGCAGCCTGGGGGCACTGGGGACAGACCAGGGGCCTCGAGAATGAAGGAGGAGAGAGGGGCCCTCGCCAGGCCTGGCCCCATGCCTCACAGCCCTCTTCCCCCAACAACTGGAACCCCCGTTCCCCCAATCTGCCCTGTGGCCCAGCCCTAACTTTGTGCCTTACCTGAGAGATCTTGTCTTGGGGAACAGGACAGGGCTGAACCTGGCTCTTCAGCGCCCACCCAGCCCCTGCCTCGGTGTGGGCACACTGGGGAAGCACCCCCATCTGTGAGTGGGCATCTGTACTTCCCCCCCATCTGTGAGTGGGCATCTGTACTTCCCCTCCCCCAACTGTGAGTGGGCATCCCTATTTGCCCCTCTTCCCGCCTGTGAGTGGGCATCCATATTGCCCCTCCCCCATCTGTGAGTGGGCATCTGTATTGCCCCTCCCTCATCTGTGAGTGGACATCCGTACTTGCCCTCCCCCCTTCTGTGAGTGGGCATCCGTACTTGCCCGCCGTCTCCTGCTCCCACTTCTCAAACAATGCCTTGCGGGCCTGTGCCCCCGAGGTGCGGGGCAGCGTCTGCGACCTCACCAGCTCCCTGCGACGCTCCCCTGGCCAATGGACCTGAGTTGTGGCTGGTGACTGCGGGGACACAGGCGACTGTGGTGGTGTCACCAGCGGTGGGCTGAGGAGAGAATCGCCGAGTTGGGACGTGGGCCCAGCAGCCGTCACTAGCTCAGCAGGCCCCAGTCTGAGTGAGATCCCACTGAGTGAGACAAGGCAGCTGCACCATGATGGGTGCTCAGAGAGGAGCCCCCTTGCTCGGGATCCCCGCTGGTTTGGCAGGTTTTCTGAATTGTGCTGCCTGGCGGGCCTGGCCCATAGACCCAACTCTGGAAGGATGCTGGGCCCCTCTCTGGACATCACCACCCCTTGGCAGGTGTCAGTGCCTGGGGAGGACAGGGGACCTCCTCCTCGGGCAGGAGGTGCGCCCAGAACCAGCCTGGTGGGGCCAGGCCTCCTGCCTCCACTGCCATGAGATAAGACCCCTCTGTTTCCTCTGAAACTGTTTGCCAAGAAGTCACAATTATCCTTTAATTATTAAAGAAAAAAAAAAAGCCAAGCCCACTACCCCACTCCCTCTGGCCAGAGTGGGGAGGCCTGTGCCACAGGGAAGGCTCGGCTCACCTGCCCCTGCCCACAGCCCATGGGCAGGAAGTTCCCGGCTCCGAGGGACCCCAGCAGGCTGGGATGGAAGAAGACCGTATTCCTGTCTTCCCCTTCCGGCTGGCTGAGACACCTCCTCCAAATTTTTTTTTTTTTTTTTTGAGACAGAGTCTCACTCTGTCACCCAGGCTGGAGTGCAGTGGCGCCATCTCGGCTCACTGCAACCTCCGTCTCCCAGGTTCAAGTGATTCTACTCCCTCAGCCTCCCAAGTGGCTGGGATTATAGGCACCCACCACCATGGACGGCTAATTTTTGCATTTATTTATTTATTTGAGACAGAATTTCACTCTTACGGTACAGGCTGGAGTGCAATGGCGCAATCTTGGCTCACTGCAACCTCTGCCTCATGGATTCAAGTGATTCTCCCGCCTCAGCCCCCCAAGTAACCGGGATTAGAGGCATCCACCACCATGCCCTGCTAATTTTTGTATTTTTACAGAGACCGGGTTTCACCATGTTGGCCAGGCTGGTCTTGAACTCCTGACCTCAGGTGATCCACGGCCTTGGCCTCCTACAGTGCTGGGATTCCAGGCGTGCACCAAGGCGCCTGGCTCCTCCTCCAATCTTTTAACTGACTTGAAGGGTCCACAAAGAAACCAGCCTGTGGCCACATTTCTCTACCCAGCCCCACTGCCCCACTCCCTGCTCACACCTTCCCCCAACCCTGCCGCCCAGTGCTCTAGAGATCCAGCCCCGAGCCTTCCATGGAGACGCCAATCCCTGGGCGGCCTGCATCCAAAGCCGAGAAGACATCTGGGCTGTGGTGACTGCGCAGGAACACGAGCCCTGACCCACCTGTCACTGTGTTTGCTGGCTGTCACTGCCCCATAGCCGGAGCTTGACACAGACCTCTTGAAAGAGGAACTCTTCTCTGTGGAACAGAGAGGGGGAGAAAAGTGACACACCCCAGAGAGGGCCGCCACAGCCTCCCTTCCTCTGACCCGGCATCACTGCATGGATGAAGGAACCCTCTGGGCTAAGCCAGCCCTGCCTCAGTGACAGTGGCAGAGAAAGGAAGATGGGCACTTGCAGCAACAACATCAAAGAGGTCTTTTCAGCTGTCCCCGCCCTGCTCCTGAGAGCGCAGAGCTCAGGGCCCGTGCCATGTATCCGGAAAACACGGCTCCCAAACCCGTCCCACAGAGGCCCGTGCCACCTCCACCAGGACACAGCACAGAGGCCTGACCACAGGCCACATCAGGCCTAGGGCCTTGAGGGAGGGGACAGTGCCAACATGCAGGGCAAGAGCCACCTTTCAACTGTGGCCTCCACCTGTAATAAAAGCCAGTCACCCCCACCAGGGGATGATGCTATTTCTCAGCATCTCTGGGCAGGAGCCCGGGAGGATGGGCTAAGGGAAGGGGCAGACATGGCAGGCAGAGGCAGGGCTCAGCTTGGTCCCTCATTTTCCAAGTCACCCACCGACTCCCCCTCCCCAGCCCCTGCCCTCCCACTCCCATCCCAAGGGCAGGTCCGCCTGAGGCCAAGCTGCCCTGCTCCTACCGCTAGGACTGGGAGTCCAGGGCGTGGTGGCCTCGCTGGGGCTCAGGTTGAGGCCCCCCAGGGTGTCGGCAGACGTGGGTGATAGAGCTGCAGCTGAGGTCTCCCCAGAGAACCTGTCAGAGACTCGGGTGACAGCCGTGACTGGCTGGTGGGGCAGCTGCAAGGAGAGACTCACGGGGCGAGGTCTGGGGGTATCTGGTGCCTGGAAGGTTTGGGCAACCTCATGGGGGCCATTGCCTGGACCTGGAACATGTGACCAGCATGGGTGGGTGGTCAGCTGTGGCAGCCACAGGGGTCTGAGACCTCCCGGAAGGGCTCTAGCCTCCCTGAACCTTCCTCCCACCTCCTCCAGGAAGGCCTCCCTAACTGCTCCAGGCTCCCTGACCTCCTACTAGGGATATCCTACTGCTCCAACCAGAGCTAATTTTCCCAGCTTCCCAAATACTAGTTGGCTCATCAGCCCACTCTCCACCCTATTCAGTGCTTAGGAAAATTCCTCAGCCTCTACTTGCTTTCCTCTAGAAATGGGAGAGCTAACTACCACCTGAGATCTCCCGACTTTCCTCTGTGTTTCAAAAGTTCTATGAATGACGCTGCTCTCCTGGCAGCCTCTCTGCCTGCTGGAGTTCAGGCTAGAGTCCCCCCACCCCAGGCCAAGGGCTGGCCTGGCACAGATACTTGACCAAGGCTTTACTAAACCCCAAAACCTACCCAACCACCCCTCCACTGCCCTCAGCCCTACCTGCCCCCAGTTGGTGCCCATTTTCCACGATGCAGGAGTTTAAGGCCTTTTTTATCTCCGACTCGCTGGCCTCATCATTATCCAGACTCTGCAGAGACACAAACCGCACCGAGAGCCCGTCAGCCAGGGGAAGCTGCCCACCCCCAGAAGCTGCCCACCCCAAACCCCCTTCAGATTCTGGCAAGATCCTGGGAGGCAAATACCTCCACTGGGCTCCTCCCAGAGTCCCAAAAAGCTGAGGCAGACATCAAGATTGAGGGTTCCAAAGTAGGTGAGGCCACCTCACCCTTTCCCCCAGGCTGGACCACATAATGGTCAGGAGTGCCTGGCCCCCTGCCCCTCTCACCTGGTCCAGGCTGGCATGACTGCCCTTGCAGGGGCAGCAGTAACCAGTGACACCAACGATGAGCAACAGCGCCAACAATGAGCAACAGCGCCCTGACCATGCTGAGGCCCGTGCATGGGTGGCCGGGACACAATTTACCCCGCCATTCAGAGCCTGGTCAGCTGCAGGCGACTCATCCATCCCGGCTGGGCAGTAGGAGTGGGTGGGGCAGGTGGGGGCAGACAGACAGCCAAGACCAGGAGCCAGTGGGGAACCTGGGATCCAGGCCATGCTGCCACCCACCCCTGTGACCTGGGCCACATCACTTCCCCTCAAGGTCTTAGTTTCCCCATTTGAGAAACGGGAGTAGGCTAGGCAAGTGGTGCTCAGCATCCACCAACATCCAGCCCTTCTTACGGGCACACCCCTTATGCTAACCAGCTTCTGTCCTTGCAGTAGATGCTGCTAGAGCCATTTGACAGATGGGACCCGAGGGCTCCAAGAGGGCATGTGCCCTGCCCAAGGCTATACAGTGGAAACCAGCTGGAACTTGTGGCCAGGGGAGAAGTTCTCAACTGTGGTCCCACTCCCCTGCTCCCAGCAAAGGCGTGTGAAGGGCTGAGAGTGTCTGTGGGGCTGGTAGGAGCTCCAAGAGCCCAGAATGAGCGGCTTGAGAGGTCAGTTGTGCATCTTGTAGATGCCCTGGTCTACAAGGTTCCCAGGCAAATGGTGACGCAGCCCTGGCCCAGAGGGTTCAGCTCCTCCCGCAGCCAGGGCAGGAGGCGCGCGCCCTGCTGTGGGGAATTGGTCTGGTAGGGGAGCCAGGCTCGTGAACAGAGGGGGCCGTGCCAGCATAAGGATGCCTTGCACAGGCTCCATCCAACCCATCGGGGCAAGGAGGGCCTCTCAGAGCCAGGGGTACCTGAGCCACATCCAGAGTGAGCCCGGAGGATGAGCAAGGGAGGGCACACCTGGCAGAGTGGTCAGTGTCTGCTTCTGCAGAGACATCAAGGCACAGGTATCCTAACCACGTCCACCCCGGACTCAGGCAGATGGAGCAGTGTACCAGGCTGCCTGCCCAGGGTCCTCGACACCTTAGACAGGAAGGAACCCAAGGTCCTCAGCTCTGTGTTTCAGAAGCACGCTCCAGAAGATGTCAGAGAGGGGCACAGTGGAGCAGACCAGACGGCAAGACACTTCTCTAGTCCTGGGCAGGAACCGGGGAGGGGAGATAGGGCACTGGGAGGGCCACGGGCAAGAAGGACTGGGAGCTCTCAAGTAAAGGGATGGGCCGGGAAACTGGGCGATGTGGAAGAGGGAGGGTGCCAAGCCTCTTCCAAGCCCAGGCTTGGTAGGGTAGGGCAGGTTTAGGGGATAAATGGGGGTTTCAGTTGGGGCATGATGAGGGCACAGGGCTCATGGAACATCAGGCAGCTGAGGGCGTAGCTGAATTTTTAAGACTGGAGTTTAAGAGAAAAGAAGGATGAGGCCGGGCACGGTGGCTCACACCTATAATCCCAGCACTTTGGGAGGCCGAGGTGGGGGGATCATGAGGTCAGGAGTTCGAGACCAGCCTGGCCAACACAGTGAAACCCTGTCTCTACTAAAAATACAAAAATTAGCTGGGTGTAGTGGCAGGCACCTATAATCCCAGCTACTTGGGAGGTTGAGTCAGGAGAATCACTTGAACCTGGGAGGCAGAGGGTGCAGTGAGCTGAGATTGCACCACTGCACTCTAGCCTGGGCGACAGAGCAAGATTCTGCCAAGAAAAAAAAAAAGAGAGAGAGAGAAAAGAAAGATGAGCATGTTGAAAAACAGGAGTCAGGGCATGCATTGGGCTCCTGGAAGTCCAGCAGAGGAAGAGCAGCTTGGGACCCTGGGATAAGGTCCCCACATTTCAGGAAGCTAAAGAGCAGTCAGCAGAGAATAAGGAGCAGCCAGAGAGATAGGAGAAGCCCTTGCAGAACAGTGAGAAAGCCAAGGCCAGGAAGGAAGTGAATCCAGAAGCCAGGCACGGGGCCGGGCACAGTGGCTCACGCCTATAATCCTAGCACTTTGGGAGGCTGAGGCAGCGGTTGGATCACTTGAGGTCAGGAGTTCAAGACCAGCCTGGTGAACATGGTGAAACCCCGTCTCTACTAAAAATACAAAAATTAGTCAGGCATGGTGGCACATGCCTGTAATCCCAGCTACTTGGGAGGCTGAGGCAGGAGAACCGCTTAAACCCAGGAGATGGAGGTTGCAGTGAATGGAGATTGCACCACTGCACTCTAGCCTGGACAACAGAGTGAGACTGTCTCAAAACAAAAGGAAAAAAAAAGACAGCCTGGGGTGGAGGAAAAGGTGAAGAGGAAATGCAATCAGGTGTCCATTGGGTTCAGCAAAAGAAGAGGCCATGGGTGCTTAGAAGCATGGGACGAGGGACGGCAGGGACAGGAGAGGCCTAGGGGAGAAGTCCCAGGGAAATGAAGGCAGTACAGTAACTTTAGCCCTGAGTGGAGCCGGGGGAAGGGGTCTGAGGGGTTTTTCCAGAGGGAAGAGGCAAGACCACATTTATAGGCTGAGAAAGGTGAGGGGACCTCTGCAGGGTGGAGACCCTGGGGAGCTCAGAGCAGACAGGACCCAGAGCCTGAGAAGGAGAAGCACTCGGCGTCTCAAGGCACGCACAGAAGAATGGGCACCCCTCCAGCCGTGTCGGCCATGTCAGCCATGTCGGCAGGGGGAGGAGAACCAGCCAGTCCAGCTGGAACCGTGGTCCCCACTGTCACCAGGGCTCTGGCTCTGGGGTCTCTGTGCCCTCCCGCCACGCCCCTGGTCTTGTCTGACAGTTCCACAGGCCCAGGCAGGGCTCTGGGAGGAAAGGCTAAGGGCGAAACCATTTTCCCAGGAAATGTGTGTCTCTATGAGTGGGTGGGGAGAGGGTCCCCCACAGATGCCTGTACCTGCACATTGCAGTCCCCTCAACAACCCCCATGGTGCCCCAGGGGTCCAGGTGCTACACCACACCTGGAAGTCAGTTCTCTCAGCTCGATCCCTGCTAAGGGAGGAGGAAAAGGGGCTGGGCTAATGCAGCCTGGGGTGCGGGGCTGAGCCCAGACTCCCAAGCTCCCTTGCCCCAAGAATAGAAGCATTCCTCACCTGGGGAAAGGGTTCTGCCCAGGCCTTGGGTCAAGGAGCAAGGGGCTATTCTGAGACCACCCTCCAACCCATCATCACACAGATGGGGAGAGGCAGTGGCAGAGTCAACATATGGTACTCAGGTCTCCTACCCCAAGCCAGGGCTCTGTCCACGAAGTGCTCTGGCCTTCTAGGGGGCAGACAGGAAAACTCAGGCCGCTCATCTCCCAGGGCCTGGGTCAGTGTGCGCCCCAGCCCATGGGCTCTGTCTTAGAAGAGGGTGAGGAAAACGGGTGGGACTGGGGCCAGCACCCAGCAGGACCTTCACAGAACCCAGTACTTTTTAACCAGAGGGCTGGGCTGGAATGAGCTGTCCCCGCAGACCCCTCAGTAGGCTACTGCGGTCCTCTGTTCGGGCGGGGCAGCTGCCTCGGTCATTGGGAAGAAAACCAGGGAGGCACCTCTGATCTGGGACCGGGCAGAAATAGCTGGAGAGCCCTGGTGCTGGGGACAGGTCCTGTCGAGCTGGCCTGGTACCTCCCAAGAGTACCCAGGTCAGCTTTGTTTCGAGAAGGGGGAGGTGCCCCATGAGGGAGCCCAGGCCTGGGGTGATAAGTCTGATTTCGGGGGCCTTCATATTGGAAAAGCTTTTAGACATTTTTGTGGGGGAGGATGAATATTTCAGGCCTTCTAGGTGCTGCCTGAACTGCACGGACCCATCCATGGGGACAAAGCCCCCGCAGGGCCAGAGTCCCATCCTAAGACAATTCACACGCTGACCCGGCCTCCTCCACTGACACCACCATTTGAAAGGACTCGATTCAAACTTCTCCCTAAAGCATTTAGCTCTTATCAGAGTGTGTCTGGGAAAGGAAGGCAGATAAGGCAAGTCTGTTTTCTTTCACAGTCGGGCCTCTGACATGGGGCTCCTGGCAGCTGCTCCTGCGGCCTCCGTGGCCTCGGCCATGGGAACTTAGTGGCTCCAGCTCAGTTGAGGATGACATTTCCAGGTTGCAGCTCTGGCCCAACCTGCTGGGGCCTGGACCTGGCCTCAGGCTGCCACCATCCACCCCAGGCCCCCAGCTGGCTCCCAGCTCCCTGCTCCCAGCCAGACAGGATTGCTTGATCAGCTCTTCCTGCGCTGAGTCCAGGGCACATTTATATACTGGAGACAATCTACCTCCAATCCCTCAGTCCCCAGTTTGAAAGTAAACGGCTCTCTAAATGTCGTGGCTTGTTACAGAGGGTCAGTGTGACACCGGCCTCTACAATGCCAGGTAGCACAGTTATCCCTGGCTCATGTGGGTGGGATGAGACTGTCCCACCAAGACCCCCACTACCCAGACACAGTCTTAGAGGTCAGACGCCCAGCAGCCCGGTGTTCGGCTGTGACTCTCTGTCCACGGCCTACACTCAAGTCTCACCCGGCGTTCAGCTGTGGTTCTCTGTCCACAGCCCACACTACAGTCTCACCCTGCGCCCTGGCTCCTTGCTTGTAACCAAGCTCTTGATCACACGGTGCTGGTCACGGCACGTCAGCCCAAGCATGTAGATGGCTCCACATGGTCCCTCCTCTTGGGCCGGACACCGGCCTGGAGGCCAAGTCAATGCTCCCGAGGCAGAGGACAGCAAGAGAGGTGGGGATTGGTGCTTGTGAGGACAGCCTCGTGGCAGCTGCCTCAGGCCCAGGGAGCCAGGGTTCAAGGGGTGCGGGGCTTCTAACCTAACTGGGGACCGTAGCCATGCTCCCCCCACATAGCTCACCTATGCTTGCTGCCCACGCCCCTCGCTGCCTGGGTCTCCATCCTCACCCCACAAAAGGTTGATGCATCCCCTGGGTGCCTGGGTTTCCATCCTCACCCCCCAAAAGGCAGATGCACCCCCTGGGTGCCTGGGTTTCCAGCCTCACTCCCCAGCAGGCTGATGGGTCCCTGCTGACCCCAGCCTCTTCTTTCGGGAGGGCTCCCTCTCTGGTTTGCTAAGAACAGGCTCTCAGGCCCTCCTCACTCCCTGGCAGTTCCCCAGTATATTTTTTATTTCCTTCAAACTCTTCTGCCTCAGCCCAGAGAGCTCCCGCATCTCCAGCCTTGCCCGCTCTCTGGAGCACCACATCCAGCATCCATCTGCTCTGAGACAGCTTCACCTGGTTTCCCATAGACCCTCACGTTCAGCACGGCCTGGGTGGAACCCAGCATCTCCACCTAGATCTGTGGCCCAGCAGTCTCCCCAAGCCAGGCCTCCCCTCTGAGACTACCCCGTCTGCTCACTCCCCTTTGAAATCCCTGCCCAAGGCAGCTCCTCTACACACCATGACCCATGTCCCAGCTCAGACCCTTCCTTTCTCTTTGGACCGTCACAATTAAGTTACCCATCTCCAGCCACCGTCCACCTTCCATCCACTCCCAAGAGGGCTTGCCCGACACAAAGACCCTCATCCTGAGCCAAACCTACCAACCCCTAAGCCAGAGGACCAGCCTGGTGCTAGTAAATAATGGCTAATTTCCAATGACAAAAGTCACTACTGGAGAGAATCCTCCCCCCTCTGTGTGTGTTTGTGTGTGCGTGCATGTCCATACACACACACACATTTACATGTATATGTGACTCTGACATTATTTTTCTTAAAATTTGGACCCTGCTCCTATGAGCAGGCAAATAGCAAATGCATGTTAAAATCAAACCTCAGAAACAACGATGACACAGCCAACGAGGCACGTGTGAGCTCACAGCGGTGATTTTATGCCACAGTCATGTAGAGTGACATGTTCAGAAGCCAAACCTAAGTGTATCCACATTTCCAGATGCTCCACACGGAGCACTGGGACACCCATAGGCTCTGCCACCAGGACAAGCATCAGAACCTCTCACAGGCTGGACAAACCCAGTGCCTCTGCCCCGTACACCACAGCATTCGCCACTCCCCACCCCACTCACATGCCCTGAGGTGGCACTGTCACCAGTGAGTCCTATCAGCATTTCTGAGGCTTAATGCCCCACCCCACTCCCATCTGCAGCAGCGGCAGCAACCCTGGGGCCCCACACAAAGCCTTGCTGGGAAACCCACTGAGAAGCGACTACCATGTCTGGAGCAGAGCACCTCCAGCTGCCCAACCTTGGTCTGGGGCCATCTCCCACCCTGGCTGTGACCTCCAGGGGGAAGACCCAATCTGATACCCTCCTCCAGGCCCCCTGAGGTCCAGCCCAGCCCACAGCAGGAAATCTGAGTGCCCCATGGATCAGACCAAGGAGGGAGCAGGTGCAGGTTACACAGCCGCAGACCCTGGGAACCCAACCCCAGAGCACATGCCTGACCAGGATGGAAAATCCCACCCAAGGGTCACTGCACACGCCATGGAAACACTGGAAACATTCTAACCACCCTGGGTAGCCCATGTGGAAAGTAGCGCCATCCCCTTCGTCCTCTCCCCTATCCCCACACGGTGTGGGGCTCTGGCCAGTCACTGACCCCAGGAATCTAGACACTGCTGGAGGCTGGTTCCCACCTCTCTCCCTTCACGGTAAGGGATTTTCACCCCCCAGCCCCCACCCCACGATGCAGGGTTCCCAAACGCTGCTGCTGATCGTTTGGGAACGCCGCTGCCCCTCGGCCCCCCCTCCCCACCCATCCAGGGGACTGAGTTCTCAATCTGGGTTAATCAATAACCAGAGCCGTCAGGCCTCAGTGAAACGGCAATGCAGGGGCGCGTGAATGGAGAGGGGGGCAGGCAGGGGTGGTGACCATTTCAACACGCCCCGAGCAGCCCCAGGCAGTGCTGAACAGTCGGGAGCTGGACCTTGGCGCCCAGGCCCTTGGTGTCATGGGACAGAGGAGCGAGGGAGTCGGGACTCTGAGCAAACAGAGCCTCGCTCCAAAAACGGGCGAGGGCCCAAGACAGGTGCAGCGGCCAGGCTAAGCAGTCCTCCCCCTGCCCTCTCCAACTCCGGAGGGGCAGCAGGACCCCATCGCCTAGTCTGAGCAGCCGGTGGTAGGCCCCAGCCCGGAAGATGCGCCGACGCAGGCGGTCGGGGCGAAGGGGCGGCGCGGGTTCGGAGCCCCACTCCCCGGCGCCAGCGCGCGAGCTCCCCGGGGCTCACCTGGCGGCGGCCCGACAGCGAGAAGGTGGCGTGGCTGGCGAAGCGCGCGCTGCCCAGGCGGGGCGCGCGGTCCAGGACCCCGGGCGCGGGCGGGGGGCTGGGCGTGCCCTGGGTGCCCGGGATGCCGGGCGCCGGGGACATCCCGCTCGCCAAGCCCAGCGCATCCACCTGGCGCGTCAGGCGCTCGAGCTGCGCCTGCAGCCGCTGGTTGTCCCGCTGCAGCTCGGCCACCGTGCGCGCCAGGGGGCCGGCCAGGCGCAGCGCTTCCGCCACCCGCCGCTCCACGCCGCGCTGCAGCCCCTGCATGTCCTCCTGCAGCGCGCGCACCGCGCCCGCCAGCGCCGCCTCGTAGCGGCCCAGCGCCTCGCGCACAATGCGCGCCTCCTGTGCGTCAGGGGCCGGCTCCATGGCCCAGAGGGGTGCGCTGGGCGAGAGAGGGCCGGAAGGGGAGAGGATCAGAGCTCCGTAGCTCCGGACCGCGACTGGCAGTGCGCGGCTGGCTTCGCCGGAGGGGCGGCCGGGGAGGCGGGCGCGGGGCGGGGCCTCGGGGGCGGGGCCAGGGCCGACTCGGGGACACCTTCCCCCAGCCCTGGAGCCCCGCGGGACCGTGCGAACAGAGAGCTCGCCCAGCCTCTCCTCTCCCCGGCTCCGGACTGAGCCCTGCGGGAGGGACGGCGCGCCCACCTGAAGAAGGCCCTGGCCCCCCAGTGGACCGTGAAGAGTACACCCGGGCTGACGCGTTCTCTCGGGGCTCTCACCCGCAAGGCCCAGGTTCTGCCGGGGGCCGGGACTCCGGCTCTGCTTGGGGGCACCTAGAGCAGCAGCTCCCAGAGCTGCCGCCCTACCCGCTGGGCCCTCCCTGCGCAGCGGGCACGCACTCACCTGTAGGACCTCCGCCTGCAAAATTGCACCTGTTCTAAGACCTCAGGGAGTAGAAAGGTGGTGAGGTCCCCTCCCTGACTCTGCAGGTATACGCTCTCCCCTCCCAGTCCTACTCTGTGTAGCAAGATCTTCGTGCCCTTCGCACCAGTGGTCGGTGGAGGCTCCGGGCTCACCAAAGGCCCTCTGTTAGGGGGTCCTGGAGAGGCTAAGGGCAGACAGGGAAAGAAGGGGGCGCCAGGGCTGAATCTCCAAACCCTGGAATGAGCGGCTTCGGGACTAATCGCCCCCTCATCCACGGAGAGTCTCAGTCACTGGCCTCTACCCGCAGGCCAGGAGTCCTACCCTGATTTCTTCTCAATGCTCTTCATGCCTGAACCCAGATAGTTCCCCCTTCCAAACACACACCCCCAACCACCACCAGAAAAGGGAAGAAGGAAAACAGGGTGGCTTTAGGAGGATACAGTGATGTACGAAGCTCGCTCTCTGTTTTCACTTATCATAAAGCTGATTTCAAATCAAAATGGGAACGTATCCCCCTTTGTACAAAAAGCCTTTTCTTTTTTTTTTTTTTGAGACGGAATTGCCCTCTTGTTACCCAGGCTGGAGTGCAATGGCGCGATCTCAGCTCAAGGCAACCTCCGCCTCCTGGGTTCAAGCAATTCTCCTGCCTCAGCCTCCCGAGTAGCAGGGACTACAGGCGCGCGCCACCATGCCCAGCTAATTTTTGTATTTTTAGTAGAGACGGGGTTTCACCATATTGACCAGTATGGTCTCGATCTCTTGACCTCGTGATCCACCCACCTCGGCCTCCCAAAGTGCTGGGATTCTAGGCGTGAGCCACAGCGCCTGGCCTACAAAGAGCCTTTTCTAACTGGCCTTCTTTTTTTTCCCAAGCCTGGCCTGCCTGAAAGAGGCCCAGAGACTGGACAGGCCCAGCCAGCTGACTTGCAGGAAGGAGAAGTCTGAAAGGCTTGTTCATATCGTGTTCAGCTCCCAAGGGTGTTCGGAGCTTACAAAACCTCCTGGGTTGGCCATCATTGCCCCAAGGGAACTAGAGCAGCCTGACAGATGCTAAATGCTGGTTCTCTCCCCCAACCACCGCCCCAATGGGACGGGAAAGAACGCTGAGTTACCTAATCCAAGGAGGCTTCCAGCAATTATTTCTTGAGAGTCAAATGCCAAAAGGTGTGCATGTTGCATGTATGTGTGAGCATGTGTGTGCGTTCCAAGTAGCCGCCTGCAAGGGTGAGCTGAACTGCTCCCCGAATTCTTTCTCCAGGTGGGATCTCTAGTAGCAGCCTCCAGAGACGCCGCTGGTGCTCTTTACAGACAGCACTCAGAGCCCTTGCAGGTCTCAGCATAAGAACCTGGAGTTCAGAAACCCTGGTCTCAGCCACAGAAGCCAGTCCCTTCCCTTGTAAGATCCAAGGAAGGACCGTGTGGAGAAGTCTTGAGAGGGACTGGCTGCGCTGGTCCCCATCCTTCTCTCCGTCCTCCAGGAGAAGGCAGGCTGGCTGGGCCATGGGTGGGAAGCCTGGCAGTGAGGAGGAGGTGACAGATTGCAGAGCCCAGCTGCCTGGGATGCATCCACACTCCCCAACCTCAGGTGTGTTATGTGGTCCCTCCTGAGCCACATGGGAATGTGTAAGAGGAACTTCCTGGGGACGGGGCCTGGATGCTTCTGGGGCCGGAGGAGGGAGACTCGGTCAAGGGCAGAACCGGGGACTCACTGCGGGTTCTGGGAAGGCAGATGGCACAAGACCACCCCTCTGGCTCCTTTTTCTTAGTAGTCAGACCCCCAAGGCTGGAGGTGCACCTAGGAGGGGAGAGAGGAGCCAGGGGCATGAGGAAAAGGGTGATTCTGGGTGGGAAGGGGGAGGGGGACGGAGGATCAGCACCACCCTCTGACCTGGCTCCATGACAGATGGAGCCACACTGCAGCTCTGCTCCCAGGCCAGGGGCTCCTGTGAGCCCTCCCTGCAGTCCCCTCCCCCACTCTCCACAGCTCCACCCCTGCCCAGTACCAGGCTGTGAGGGAGGTGAGGGCCCCTGAACCTGGCTGAACTCCCTGCACATTCACCAGCCCTGATGTCAGTGAGCAAGAGGAGGCCAACCTCCCACCAAGGCCTGGGGGCCTGCCCTTCCTGCACCATCCCCCCCCCCGATCTGTCCCCCCACCTCCTGGCTCTGCCCCAGCTGCTGCCCACCAGGTTCTGCTCTGCTCTGATCTAGGCTGGATGTAGAAGACAGGACACACTTTCCCCACCCCCCCTGCCAACGTCTCACAAAATCAAATCCTGCAGGGCCACAATCAAACCTAGGGAAGTTAGCATCTTCGGGCCTGAGGTGGGGAAACCGAGGCCCTAAGAGGGGCAGGGACTGGCCCAAGGCCACACAGCAAAGCATGCAAAGACAGGACTGGAACCCAGGGCCCTGCCCCAGACCTGGGTGCAGCACCCCGTTTCCTGTCACCTCCTGGAACAGCAGTCAGGTTGCACCAGGTCAGGGCAGCGCCTGACTGGCTGGAGGCCTCACTCCCCTGAAATTGCTCCTCAGAAGGCTCCAGTACCCCCATGGCCCTCGGGACCCCCAGGACTGCTCCCTCTTCCTCCTCACTCATGCAGTTCTCTTCTTTCCCTCCCCAGCAACTTTCCCAAGTGACCATGCTCATCCCTTCACCGAGGTGGTCCCAGAACTCTGAGCTGGGCCTCCCCCGTCTCACCTGCACACCTTCCCTGGGTGGCCTCACCCTCACACCTGCGGGGTGCTTGCCCTTCAGTGCTGAGGACTCCCACTTCTCTGCTTGCCCCCAGCCTCTCCCCTGAAGGCCCTACACACTTTCTAGACTCCTCAGGTCCTGACAGAACACAAATAGGGCTTCCAGCATGGGGAAAGGACAGGAGTGGGGCCACGGAATCCCGCATGTGAGGTGGGAATGGGCTCTGTCCCCTTGCCTGGTTCCACTCCTTCTGCCTCTGCCCCCCAGGTCCATAGGCATGGTGCGCAGGCACACAAGCATGCTCATGCATTGGACCCCATTCCTGGAGGTCAGGAGCTGTCTCAGCATTTGGCTGTCCCCACACCTGAGTCACAACTGGCTTTAGTCAAGGCTCAATGAACGTAGTGGCTGGGTCCTCTGGGAAAAGGGGACTTACTGGAGAATCCGTGGAACTGATAGAAGCTGGATGTGGGGACAATGGAGAAGGAGGGAAGGGAAGAGGGCAAGGATGACTCCCAAATTCTGACTGAGGAATATGGGGGTACCATTCATTAGAATGGGTCACAGAGGCCAAGCGAGGTGGCTCACACCTGTAATCCCAGGTGTGAAACCTTCCTTTGGGAGGCCAAGGTGGGCAGATCGCCTGAGGTCAGGAGTTCAAGACCAGCCTGGCCAACGTGGAAGAACCCCATCTCTACTAAAAATACAAAAATTAGCTGGGCGCAGTGGCACATGCCTGTAGTCCAAGCTACTTGGGAGGCTGAGGCAGGAGAATCACTTGAACCTGGGAGGTGGAGGTTGCAGTGAGCCGAGATCATGCCACTGCACTCCAGCCTGAGTGACAGAGTGAGACTCCATCTCAAAATAAAATAAAAGAAAGAAAAAAGATCAAATGGGTCACAGAGAAGGTGCTTTGGAGGGACAGCGAGCTGTGGGGCTCCCCGGCCTACGGACAAGCTCGCATCAGCCTTCTCGCTGGGTCAAAGGCAGCTGCACATCTCACTGGGATCCCTCCAAGCCCCTCCACCAGCAAGGACTCAGGCTGGAGAGTTAGGCCCTTCTTGGCCCTGCCACACCCCTATGGTGGTCTTGCTGGCTGGGACAGCTAGCCAGCCTGGCCATCAGGGTCGCCATCAGTATCACCATCAGGAAGGTGGCATCCAGCCACAGCCTGACTCCTCACAGTCTGCAGCTGCAGGGACCCACAGGGAGAGGGCCTCAGAGGAGAAGTGCACCCCTGGGACCAAACCCCACCACCCCTGGCAAACAGGCCATTCCCCCTCCTCCTCCCAAATCCTGAAATCCAGCTTCTGCCCTGGAAACTGTTGCCTTGTTATGAGATCCAGAGGGGTGGGAACGCAGGGCTTAGATTTATCTTTTCCTGCCAGGTTGCTGGATTCAGGAGCCAAGAAGAGTGATAAAGAGGGAGGTAGAAAACTTGGCGAAGATTGTGCAGGATGGGCCCTGGTGGGCAGACATGCCATGGTGTGCAGACGTGCCATGGTGGGCATGTCTTGGAGGCTTCAAGTCTTATCTCCAGCTGGGTCACAGGGCAGAGCCCAGGAGAGGGACACATGGGTCTTGGCCCTAGTCCCACAGCTCTGCCTGAAGCAGAGCCACAGGGCCTGATCCTGGGACCCTCCTGACGCCTGGATAACTTCACCTCTGCTCCACCAAACCCTCTTTTAAACTCTGTCCCTCCTTCCCAACAGACATTCTGCCAGATACACGTGTACCTTTCAATGTTTATCTCTTTCCCGTGTATCTGAGGATGTGTCTGGGCATCCATGCTGCTTGCATCTGGGTGTGTGTGTGTGTGTGTGTGTGTGTAAAGGAAAGATTTGGGGGTTCAGGCATCTGTGCTCCTTACCCGCGCAGATAGGTGGTATGTGGGGTATGCGCACATTTGTAAGTGCCCGCGTTTACAGGAGGGTTTGTAATGTGCTTGCTCGCAGGTGGGGAGCGTGTCTCTGTGCACACATACACATGCACACCTGCAGTACGTGCGTCGCTGTAGACAGGTTGTGTCTGTGCAGTGGACACACCCACATGCTTGCACATGAATCACATGTGCACACATGCTTCCACATATTAAATGTGTGCGTGGATGATGCTGAGTGAGCATGAGTTTGAACATGTATATCACATGCCCCAGTGCTGGCTCACTCTAATCAGAAGTAGGTCTCTGGAAGATGCAGATCCTGGCGCTGCAGGGGCTGCTAAAATTCTAAGCATATGGCCCGGCGCGGTGGCTCATGCCTGTAATCCCAGCACTTTGGGAGGCCAAGGCAGGTGGATCACCTGAGGTCATTAGCTCAAGACCAGCTTGTCCAACATGGTGAAACCCCGTCTATACTAAAATATATACCATCAGGAGAGCTCGAGACCAGGTGTGGTGGCATGCGCTGGTAGTCCCAGCTACTCAGGAGGCTGAGACAGGAATATCGCTTGAATCCAGGAGGCTGAGGCTGCAGTGAGCAGAGATTGCGCCGCTGCACTCCAGCCTGGGGGACAGAGCCAGACTCCATCAAGAAAGAAAGAAAAGGAGGGAGGGGAGGAGAGAGGAAGGGAAAGAGAGAAGGAGAGAGAGAAAGGAAAGAAAGAGAGAAGAAAGGAAAGGAAGAGAAAGAAAGAAAGAAGAAAGATAGAAAGAAAGAAGGAAGGAAAGAAAAGAGAGAAAAAAACAGAGAGAAAAAGAAAGAGAGCAAGAAAGAGAAAAAGGAAAGGAAAGGAAGGAAAGAAACCTCATCTCTACTAAAAATACAAAAAAATTAGCTGGGCATGGTAGTGGGCACCTGTAATCTCAGCTACTCAGGTGGCTGGGGCATGAGAGTTGTTTGAACCGGGGAGGCAGAGGTTGCAGTGAGCCGAGATAGCATCCCTGCACTCCAGCCTGGGTGACAGAGCAAGACTCCATCTCAAAAGAAAAGAGAAGAAATCAGGATGACTTGTGAGGTGAGGAAAGGGAACGAGCTGAGCTTCTCACCCTCCTGCACCAGCCTTGGGCCTGTGAGCCCAGTGAGGAAGAATTTCCCGCAGGCCTCTCTGGAAGCCCAGGCTACCCCGAGAACAAACACCACCTATTCCTGCAGGGAGGGGCTGTCCTCCCCGCAGAGGCCGGGGCTGCCCAGGGTGTGGAGTGCAGACAGCTGCTTCCAGCCCAGATAAGGCTGTTTGGCTCAGATTTTCCATTTCCAGGGCCCTCCCCCTTGGGTCCCAGCCCCTAAGCCCTCGCTGAATGGCCTGGAGAGGGCTCTCCACTGACTCACCAGCTCCCCACCCCTACCCTGAAAACCACAGATCCAGGAGGGGAGACTGAGTCCAGGAAGAACAGGCACATGTTTAAGGCCTCAGGCCAGCAGAGACAGTTTGTCCTAGGCCATTGGGAACTGAGGAAGGGATCTCTGGGGCAGGCCAGGCTCAGCCTGGGGGGCCCTCAGAGCTCACATCCGGACTCTTGGACCTCCGGAAATCCACCTAGAGCTGGGAGGAAGGAGGACCAGCCTCTCCTCTACAACAACAGTGCCTCTTTCCCTGTAGATGGAGCTCGGCTGCTCCAGCCCAGAGGACCCCGAGACTCCAGGGACAAGCAGCCATTGCTGGGGATAGAACTGGGCCTCCAGCCATAGGCCCTGTCCCCTTCCTCCCTCACCCCTTCACAGCTTCCCACCAATAGACCTGGCACCTCCAGCCTGCTGGGCCTGCCTTCCCTCCCCCTTCCCAGAGAAGGGGTCAGGGGAGGGGTTATTTATAGGCCCTGGCTCAGCACGCTTTGGGACAAGAGGAGCCCGAGCTCCAGGGCTCTGCTCCCCGGGCCTTTCCCAGGGGCCTCACCAGCCAGGCAGTGTCCACTTTCAGCCCAGCAAAAGTCTGCGTCAGTCAGAGTGGGCAGTGGGGGTGGGGAGGCCAGGCCAAGGCAGGGGGCTGGGCTGAGCCCTGGGCCAGAGCCCACTGGAGACACCACAGCCCATAGACCAGCTGGGCTTCCTCAAAAGCATTTTGGAGACTAACTGGGGCTGGGCTGGGGCTGGCAGGGGAGGTCTCAGAGGCTCCAGCCCCTCCTTGGCAAGGCCTGGAGTGCCATGAAGCTGCCACTTCCCCAAAGCCCCCAGCTGCATCTTGCTTTGACAACCTGTCCCAGCTAGGACCCCTATCTCTGACTCATGGGTCCCCTCACCAACAAGGGAGTGCCTGAGGGGGCCATTCAAGGCCCCTCCTAACCAGTCCCCCCACCAATCTCACCTCCATTTCTCAGGGGCTGCCACCAAAAACCACAAACACAAAACTCTTCCACATTTCTGTGATTGCGCCTGGGTTTCTATTTCTCAAACGGACACATTCTTGCTCATTCTCCAGATCAGGGTCCGGCTTAACCGCCCGCTCCTCCAGGAAGCCTTCCCTGATAAAGCCTGTCCTTACCTCGTTACCTCCACTAACCCCACGTGGTGTCCACTAGAACATAAACCTCGTCACACTCCATCTTCCTCCTCCAAAGCAGGGCTATGTTTCTCAACCAGTGGTCTCCAGGGTGTGTCTGTGTGGCCACCTGCCCCCTACCAGGCAAGGGGCTCCCTAAAGGGCAGGACCCTGTTTCTTTGTCCCTCTGTCTCTATCACTCATCCCCACTCCATCAGCCAATGCTTGTGGAATGAGTGAATGAGTGAACTACTCAATAAACAATGGGTGATGGGCCAGGCACAGCAGCTCACACCTATAATCCCAGCACTTTGGGAGGCTGAGGCGGGCAGATCCCCTGAGGTCAGGAGTTCGAGACCAGCATAAACCCTGTCTCTACTGAAAATATAAAATTAGCTGGCTGTGGTGGCACATGCCTGTAATCCCAGCTACTCAGAAGGCTGAGGCAGGAGAATTGCTGGAACCTGGGAGGTGGAGGTTGTGGTGAGCTAAGATCTCGCCATTGCACTCCAGCCTGGGCGACAAGAGGGAAACTCCATCTCAAATAATAATAATAATAATAAAAATAATGATGGATGATGAAGAGAAGAAGGAAGGGAAGGAAAGCAGGAAAGACCCCCCCTCCCCGTGTCTCCTGAGCCCAGATAACCACTTGGTGTTCCAGTGGATGGGGAGGCAGCAGGAGCAGCCCAGGCCAGGTCTCAGCGACACGGCTCAGCCCTGGGCAACAGCCAGATCACTCACTTTCATTCTTTCCAGATCAAAGTTCCCCCGGGGAACAGCCTGGAACCTGACACTGGCACCGGGAGGGTGGAGCCAACTGGCCCATGCAGGAGGAGGGCACCGTGATGCCAGGCGCCTGTCCTCAGAACCAGGGACAGCAGACCAGCAGCCAGGAGGACCTGGATACAATACACACACTTGCTCCAGCCCCACCCCGCCCAACACAGGTCCGCACGGATGGTGGGAGGAACCCCTGGCTCCAGGCCTTTTTCACTTGGACTCCCCAGAGCTCTAATTCCCCACGGCCGAGGATTCGTTCCTTGCACTGTCACCTCCTCTATATTTCTTTTCTTTTTCTTTTTCTTTTTTGGAGACAGAGTCTCGCTCTGTTGCCTGAGCTTGAGCTTGAGTGTGGTGGTGCAGTCCGGACTCTGCAACCTCCACCTCCCAGGTTCAAGCAATTCTCCTGAATCAGCCTCCCAAGTAGCTGGGACTACAGTCTCTCATCATCATGCCCGGCTAATTTTTTTTTTTTTTTTAGAGACAGGTTTTTGCTATGTTGGCCAGGCTAGTCTCGAACTTCTGATGTCAAGTGATCCACCCATCTCAGCCTCCCGTAGTGCTGGGATAACAGTCGCGAGCCACCGCACCCGTATTTCTGTATTTCTGTATTCCTCTGTATTCTTTGTTCTCTCCTGGGTCCTGAATCCCTTGTTCTCTCTCCATCTCACTGTGTTTCTAGACATGAAGAATAGCAGTGAGGTGGCATGGTGGCCTTCTCCTCTAAGAAGGCAGCTGTCGTCACGTCTGTTTCCTCTCCAGGCCCCGGTCCCTACAGCCTGCAGGGAACAGATTCATCCTGCTGGTGGGCTGGGATGGGATAGCGGGAGAGAGAGCCCCTGCTGCAGCCAGGCCTCCTTGGCAGCCTCAGACTCCTGTGTCCGAGCCTGTGAGTGGCGGGGGAGGGGGGACGTGGGCAGAGCATGTCTAGGTCAGAGGGTTGGTGTCCCCAAGCCAGTCCCTGAGCCTGCCACTCTCCTGTCCTTCCACATTCCACTGTCAGCTGAGGAAAAGCATGCCACTGTCAGAGGTAGCATGGACTTCATGCCCCGACCCTTGTGTGCAGGCTAAGGCATGAGGGCACACATGCGCACACACAGCAGAGAGAGCCACAGGACTCTGCATCCCAGTCATGGCTCAGCACTCTTTTGGCCTCAGTTTCCTTATCTGTAAAATGGGGATCATAATAATAGTATCTGCGTCCTAAGATTGTTATGAGGATTCAATTAGTTCATGTTTGTAAGCCCCTTACAAAGGCCCTTATGTCTGGTATGTAGTGATCACACACACACACACACACACACACACACACACTCTCTGAAGAGAATTAATGAATATGAATATATGTTTAAAATGGATTCTTAATAAAAACTAGAAGTGGCTTTCACCTTTATCCCATTGCCCCAGGCTAAGCTGGACCTTGGTCACAACAGGTCCAAACAGGCTTGACGTGAGTGGTTGCTGTGAATGCAGAGCTCCAGGGTGCATACATTTCTGACTATCTGCTTACCAAACAAAACTGAGTTCACAGCAGCTGTAAACACACGTAGAGAAGTCACAGTGCTTCGGATTGAGATAGTTGAAATCCTTTTCTTCTGCTTCAAACATACAGACATGAGCTCTTTTTAAAAGTAATAATGACACAAAGATGAGCCATAACAAAAGGTAGACAGTTTTGTAGACCAAAACTGGAAACTTCTCCTTAGGAGAAAGGAGACTGGAGCCAGGAGGGGACACAGGAGCTGATGTTGGCAGTCTCTGCGGAGGGAAGACATCAGGACAGAGTTTGGGCCATGGTGCCGATGATGAGCAGGACTGGGAGCACTGGGACCCTCCCTGCCAGTGAGTAAGCATAAGCCAGAGTGGCTACACCACCTCTCCAAGGTCATGGCAAAGGTCAAGCCACATGCTTGTGGCTCAGCAGAGCCACCATGCTCACAGGGACTTTCCCAGAAAAGCAGCACTCACATGAGGTAGAGACCCACAGTAGATATTTCTGAGAAAACCGTTGTCTGAAGCCCAGCCCAATATGAACCAAGCTGAGGCCACTAACAGATGGACTTGGTTTCTAGAGACTCTCCAGATAACCCACAACCAGGAAGCACAGAGCACTGAGGAAGACCAACATCATGTAAGCAAACAAACTCTGCAAACAGGGGAACTGATCACTCAGAAAATCATTTTAGAGCTAACCAAAAAGCACTTTAAAGAAAGTATCTTTAAAGTCCTCACCTGTAATCCAAGCACTTTGGGAGGCCAAGGAAGGTGGATCACTGAAGGTCAGGAGTTCAAGACCAGCCTGGCCAAAAACCCCATCTCTATTAAAAATACAAAATTTAGCTAGGTATAGTGGCACATACTTGCAATCCCAACTACTTGAGAGGCTGAGGCAGGAGAATCAGTTGAACCCAGGAGGTGGAGGTTGCAGTGAGATCACACCACTGCTTTCCAGCCTGTGTGACAGAGCAACAACCTGTCTGAAAAAAAAATCATATGAGTGGTCCTGATGTGAGAAAGAGAGAGAGGATGCAGGAAGTCTACAAAACACTGCTGAGATAAATTAAAGAATACCTAAAGAAATGGGAGATATACCATATTCATGGATCTTAAGACTCAACATTGCCAATTCTCAATTTTATCTAGAGAGTATCACTATCCCAATCAAAATTTCTACAGGCATTCATTCTTAAAAACAGACTAGTTAATTCTAAAATTTACCTGAAAAAAATTTAATAAGAAATATGGGCCAGGCATGGTGGATTACACATGTAATCCCAACAATTTGGGAGGCTGAGACAGGTGACTTACTTGAGATCTGGAGGTCAGGAATTCAAGACCAGTCTGACCAACATGGAGAAACTCCATCTCTACTAAAAATACAATAGAAAATTAGCCAGGGATGGCACACACCTGTAATCCCAGCTACTCAGGAGGCTAAGATAGGAGAATCACTCGAACCCTGGAGGCAGAGGTTGTGGTGAGCCAAGATTTCACCATTGCACTCAGCCTGGGCAATAAGAGCAAAACTCTGTCTCCAAGAAAAAATAATAATAATAACACAAAAAATTAGCCAGGTGTGGTGGCATGTACCTGTAATCCCTGCTACTTGGGAGGCCGAGGCAGGAGAATCACTTGAACCCAGGATGCAGATGTTGCAGTGAGCTGAGATTACACCACTACACTCCAGCCTGGGTGACGGAATGAGACTCTCTCTGAAAATATAAATAAATTAAAATTAAGAAAGAAATATGTTGGAGGACAAAACTTTTCAATTTTGAGATGTGTTATAATGCAATTATAATTAAGATAGTGTTCTCTGACTCTAAGGATAAACAGGGATATCAATGGAACAGAATAGAGACCAGAATTAGGCTTACAAACAGTCAACTGATTTTATCCAATGGTAACTCAGTGGGGAAAAGGATAGTCTTTCATATAAATAGTGCCAGAATAATTAGATTACCTATATGCCAAAATAAAATTTAAAAAACCTTGACCTTTACCTCACATCATACCTTAAAATGAATTTGAAATAAATCATAGACCTAAATATAAGAGCTAAAACTATAATACTTCTAAAAGAAAACAGAACAGAATCTTCATGACCTTGAGTTAGGCAAAGATTTCTTAAATGAGAACCAAAAGCAAAATTATAAATAGAACTTTACCAGCATTTTAAAGTTTTGATCTTTAAAGCTGCTATTAAGAAAATGAGAACAACTATTGGGGGAGTGGGGGAAGATGGCACTATAGAAGCAACTCAGGATTGCAGCTCTCAGTGAAGACGCAGAGGGTGAGTTCACGCCGCATTTCCAGATGAATCTCCCTGACCCCTGTATATCCAAAGAGTCACCTCAAAAAGGATTGATCAGACTGACATTTGGTGGGCATCATTCTGGGACAAAGATAGCAGAAGAAGAAACTGGTAGCACCCCTCATTGTTCCGCAGCTGCTACAGGTGTACCCCAGGCAAGTGGGGCCTGGAGTGGACCTCAGCAGTTGTACAGCAGAGGGGCTAGACTGTCAGAAGGAAAACTAAGAAACAGAAATACTTCATCATCAACAATCTGGGCCTCCACTCAGAGACCCAATCAAAAAATCAGCAACTACTCAGACGACAGGTGGATAAATCCATAAAGATGGGAAGAAAACAGCGCAAAAAGGAGGAAAACACCCGAAACCAGAACACCTCACCTCCTACAAAGGACCAAAAACTCCTCACCAGCAAGGGAACAAAGCTGGACGGAGAATGAGTGTGATGAAATGACAAAATCAGACTTCAGAAGGTGAGTAATGGGAAACATCTGTGAGCTAAAAGAACATGTTCTAAATCAATGCAAAGAAACAAAGAACCTTGAAAAAAGATTTGAAGAACGATTTGAGGAAACGATAACAAGAATGGACAACTTAGAGAGGAATATGAATGAATTGAAGGAGCTAAAAAACACAACACGAGAACTTCGCGAAGCATGCACAAGTTTCAACAGCCGAATTGACCAAGCAGAAGAAAGGATATCAGAAGTCAAAGACAAACTCAATGAAATAAAATGAGAAGCCAGGATTAGAGAAAAAAGCACAAAAAGGAATGAACAAAGTCTCCAAGAAATGTGGGACTATGTGAAGAGACCTAATCTACGTTTGATAGGTGTATAAGAATGTGCTGAAGAGAATGAATCCGAGCTGGAAAATACTCTTCAGGATATTATCCAGGAAAATTTCCCCAACCTAGTAAGACAGGCAAATATCCAATTCCAGGAAATACAGAGAACACCACAAAGATGCTGCTCTGCAAGAAGAGCAACCCCAAGGCACATAGTCATCAGATTCACCAGGGTTGAAATGAAGGAGAAAATGCTAAGGGCAGCCAGAGAGAAAGGTCAGGTCACCCACAAAGGGAAACCCATCAGACTCACAGCGGATCTCTCGGCAGAAACCCTACAAGCCAGAAGAGAGTGGGGCCAATATTCAACATTCTTAAAGAAAAGAACTTTCAACCCAGAATTTCATATCCAGCCAAACTGAGCTTCAGAAGTGAAGGAAAAATAAAATCCTTTGCAAACAAGCAAGTAGTCAGAGATTTTGTCACCACCAGGCCTGCTTTACAAGAGCTCCTGAAAGAGGCACTACACATAGAAAAGAACAACTAGCACCAGCCATTCCAAAAACATACCAAATGCTAAAGAGTATCAACAAAATGAAGAATCTGCATCAACTAATGGGCAAAACAGCCAGCTAGCATCAAAATGGCAGTATCAAATTCACACATAACAATATTAACCCTAGATGTAAATGGGCTAAATGCACCAATCAAAAGACACAGACTGGAAAATTGGATAAAAAGCCAAAACCCATTGGTGTGCTGTATCCAGGAAACCCACCTCACATGCAAGGATACACAAAGGCTCAAAATAAAGGGATGGAGGAAGATTTACCAAGCAAATGGAGAGCAAAAAAAAGCAGGAGTTGCAATTCTCATCTCTGATAAAATAAACTTTAAAGCAACAAAGATCAAAAGAGACAAAGAAGGACATTACATAATGGTAAAAAGGATCAATACAACAAGAAGAGCTAACGATCCTAAATATATATGGACCCAATACAGGAGCACCCAGATATATAAGGCAAGTTCTTAACGACTTACAAAGAGACTTAGACTCCCACACAATAATAGTGGGAGACTTTAACACTCCACTGTCAATATTAGACAAATCAACCAGACAGAAAATTAATAAGGATACCCAGGGCTTGAACTCAGACCTGAAACAAGCAAACCTGATAGACATTTACAGAACTCTCCACCCCAAATCCACAGAATATACATTCTTCTCAGCATCACATCACACCTACTCTAAAATTGATCACATAATCGGAAGTAAAGCACTCCTCAGCAAATGCAAAACGACTGAAATCATAACAAACAGTCTCTCAGACCACAGTGCAATCAAGTTAGAACTCAGAATCCAGAAACTAACTCAGAACCACACAGCTTCATGGAAACTGAACAACTGGCTCTTGAATGTTGACTGGATAAACAATGAAATGAAGGCAGAAATAAAGAAGTTCTTCAAAACCAACGAGAGCAAAGACACAAAATACCAGAATCTCTGGGACACATTTAAAGCAGTATCTAGAGGAAAATATATAGCAATAAGTGCCATATGAGAAGAGTGGAGAGATCAAAAATTGACACCCTATCGTCAAAATTAAAAGAGCTAGAGGAGCAAGATAAAAAAAACTCAAAACCTAGCAGAAGACAGGAAATAACTAAGATCAGAGCACAACTCAAGGAGATAGAGACACAAAAAAAAACCCTTCCAAAAATCAATAAATCCAAGAGCTGGTTTTTTGAAAAGATCAACAAAATAGAGAGACCACTAGCCAGATTGATAAAAAAGAAAAGAGAGAACAACCAAATAGATGCAATAAAAAACGATAAAGGGGAAATCACTACAGATTCCACAGAAATTCAAACCATCGTCAGAGAATATTACAAACAACTCTATGCACATAAACTAGTAAACATGGAAGAAATGGATAAATTCCTGGACACCTACGTCCTCCCAAGCCTAAACCAGGAGGAAGCCGAAACTATGAATAGACCAATAACAAGGTCAGAAGTTGAGGCAGCAATTAAGAGCCTACCACACAAAAAAAGCCCAGGTCCAGATGGGTTCACAGCCGAATTCTACCAGACACACAAAGAGGAGCTGGTACCATTCCTTCTGAAACTATTCCAAATAATCCAAAAAGAGGGAATCCTTCCCAATTCATTTTATGAGACCAACATCATCCAGATACCAAAACCCGGCAGAGACTCAAGAAGAAAAGAAAACTTCAGGCCAATATCCATGATGAACATAGATGCAAAAATCTTCAATAAAATATTGGCAAGCCAACTGCAACGGCACATCAAAAAGCTTATCCATCATGATCAAGTAGGATTCATCCCGGGGATGCAAGGCTGGTTCAACATACGCAAGTCTATAAACGTAATTCACCACATAAACAGAACCAAAAACAAAAACCACATGATTATCTCAATTGACACAGAGAAGGCCTTTGACAAAATTCAACAGTCCTTTATGCTAAAAACCCTCAATAAACTTGGTATTGATGGAACATATCTCAAAGTAATAAAAGCTATTTACGACAAACCAACAGCCAATATCATACTGAATGGGCAAAAACTGGAAGCATTCCCTTTGAAATCTGGCACTAGACAAGGATGCCCTCTCTCACCACTTCTATTCAATATAGTACCGGAAGTTCTAGCCAGAGCAATCAGGCAAGAAAAAGAAATAAAGGGTATTCAAATAGGAAAGGTGGAAGCCAAATTGTCTCTATTTGCAGACGACATGATAGTATATCTAGAAGACCCCATCGTCTCAGCCCAAAAACTCCTGAAACTGATAAGCAACTTCAGCAAAGTCTCAGGATATAAAATCAATGTGCAAAAATCACAAGCAGTCCTATACACCAATAACAGACTTAAAGAGAGCCAAATCAAGAATGAACTGCCATTCACAATTGCTACAAAGAGAATAAAATACCTAGGAATACAACTTACAAGGAAAGTAAGGGATCTCTTCAAGGAAAACTACAACACTGTTCATCAAAATAAGAGAGGACACAAACAGATGGAGAAACATTCCATGTTCATGGTTAGGAAGAATCAATATCGTGAAAATGGCTATACTGCCCAAAATAATTTACAGAATCAATGCTATCCCCATCAAGCTACCATTGACTTGCTTCACAGAACTGGAAAAAACCACCATGAACTTCATATGGAACCAAAAGACAGCCCGCATAGCCAAGTCAATCCTAAGCAAAAAGAACACAGCGAGAGGCATCACACTACTGGACTTCAAACTATACTACAAGGCTACAGTAATCAAAACAGCATGGTACTGGTACCAAAACAGAGATATAGACCAATGGAACAGAACAGAGGCATCGGAGGCAACACAACATATCTACAACCATACAATCTTTGATAAACCTGACAAAAACAAGAAATGGGGAAAGGACTCCCTGTTTAATAAATGGTGTTGGAAAAACTGGCTAGCCATGTGCAGAAAGCAGAAACTGGACCCCTTCCTGACACCTTACACTAAAATTAACTCCAGATGGATTAAAGACTTAAACATAAGACCTGGCACCATAAAAACCATAGAAGAAAATCTAGGCAAAACCATTCAGGACATAGGAGTAGGCAAGGACTTCATGACCTAAACACCAAAAGCATTGGCAACAAAAGCCAAAATAGACAAATGGGACCTAATCAAACTCCACAGCTTCTGCACGGCAAAAGAAACAGTCACTAGACTGAATTGGCAACCAACAGAATGGGAAAAAATTTTTTCAGTTTACCCATCTGACAAAGGGCTGATATCCAGAATTTTCAAAGAACTCAAACAGATTTACAAGAAAAAAACAAACCCATTCAAAAATGGGCAAAGGATATGAACAGACACTTTACAAAAGAAGACATACATGAGGCCAACAAACATGAAAAAATGCTCATCATCACTGGTCATTAGAGAGATGCAAATCAAAACCACATTGAGATACCATCTCATGCCAGTTAGAATGGCGATCATTAAAAAACCTGGAGACAACAGATGCTGGAGAGGATGTGGAGAAATAGAAACACTTTTACACTGCTGGTGGGAGTGTAAATTAGTTCAACCATTGTGGAAGACAGTGTGGCGATTCCTCAAGGACCTAGAAATAGAAATTCCATTTGACCCAGCAATCCCATTACTGGGTATATATCCAAAGGACTATAAATCGTTTTACTATAAGGACACATGCACACGAATGTTCATTTCAGCACTGTTTACAATAGCAAAGACCTGGAACCAACCCAAATGCCCATTGATGATAGATTGGACTGGGAAAATGTGGCACATATACACCATGGAATATTATGCAGCAATCAGAAATGATGAGTTTGTGTCATTTGTAGGGACTTGGATGAATCTGGAGAACATCATTCTCAGCAAACTGACACAAGAACAGAAAATGAAACACTGCATATTCTCACTCATAGGCGGGTGATGAACAAGGAGAACACATGGACACAGGGAAGGGAGTACTACACACTGGGGTCTATTGGGGGGAATCGGGGAGGGACAGTGGGGGGGAGCTGGGGAGGGATAGCCTGGGGAGAAATGCCAAATGTGGGTGAAGGGGCAAAACACACTGCCATGTGTGTACCTATGCAACTATCTTACATGTTCTGCACATGTACCCCAAAACCTAAAACGCAATAAAAAATAAAAAAATTTTTTAAAAATTTAAAAAAAAATGAAAATGAAAAGCCAACCAGAAGCAGTGGCTCATGCCTGTAATTCCAGCCCTTTGGGAGGCCAAGGCGGGTGGATCACAAGGTCAAGAGATCGAGACCATCCTGGTCAACATGGTGAAACCCCATCTCTACTGAAAATACAAAAAATTACCTGGGCATGGTGGCGCATGCCTGTAATCCCAGCTACTCAGGAGGCTGAGGCAGGAGGATTGCCTGAACCCAGGAGACGGAGGTTGCAGTGAGCCAAGATCATGCCATTGCACTCCAGCCTGGGTAACAAGAGCGAAACTCCGTCTCAAAAAAAAAAAAGAAGAAAATGAAAAGCCAAACCACAGACTGAGAGAAAACATATGAAAAATTTGTTTATTCGTTTAATGGGGTTGCTAAAAATAAATAAATTTTAAAAATAATAATAATTTAATAAAGAATTTGTATCCAGCATGCACAAAGAACTCTTAAAATTCAGTAATAGGCCAGGCACAGTGGCTCACGCCTGTTATCTCAGCACTTTGGGAGGCCAAGGCTGGCAGATAACCTGGGGTCAGGAGTTGGAGACCAGCCTGACCAACATGGTGAAACCCCATCTCTACTAAAAATGCAAAAATTAGCCAGGCTTGGTGGCATGCATCTGTAAGCCCAGCTACTCCAGCGGCTGAGGCAGGAGAATTGCTTGAACCTGGAGGTGGAGAGTGCTGTGAGCTGAGATCGAGAGTGCTGTGAGCTGAGATCGCACTACCTCACTCTGGCCTGGGTGACAAGAGTGAGACTCTGTCTAAAATCAATGAAAATAACAACAACCAAAAAAAACCCCACCTTGGTAATAAAATAAAATTACCTGATTTTTAATGGGCAAAAGACTTCAACAGACCCTTCAGCAAAAGATATATGAATAGCAATAATGTCCAGTATCATTAGACATTAGGGAAATGGAAATTAAAAGTATAATGAGATACCGCTACACACACACACACCCCTAAAACCTTAAAAACTGACAATACTTAAGTGTTGCCAAGAATATAAAGCAACTGGAATATTCATCCAATGTTGGAGGGAAAGCAGGAGGCACCGTTATTTTGGAAAATAGCATGGTGGTTTCTTGTTAAGTTAACCATATACTTACCATATGACCCGGCAATCTCACCCAGATATTTATCCAAGAAGAATGAAAACATTCATCCACACAAAGACTTGTGCACAAATGCTTATAATGCCTATATTCATTACAGTAAACAATTGGAAGCAATCTAATCTACATCAATGGGTGAATCAATAAAATGTGGTACATAGAAACAATGAACACTCCTCAGCAATAAAATGAAAAAGCCGATACATACAATGACACAGATGCTTCTCAAATGCTTTATGCTAAGTGAAAGAAGCCAGATATGAACAAGTACATCTTGTATGATTCCTTTTACAATACATAAGTCCTCAAAATATGATTTCTTTATTTCTTTTTTTTCTTTTTTCTTTTCTTTTTTTTTTTTTTTTTTTTTTTTGAGACGGAGTTTTGCTCTGGAGTGCAGTGGCACCATCTTGGCTCCCTGCAACCTCTACCTCCTGGGTTCAAGCAATTCTCCTGCCTCAGCCTCTCGAGTAGCTATAACTACAGGCATGTGCCACCATGTCTGGCTAATTTTCTATTTTTAGTAGTTACAAGGTTTCACTATGTTGGTCTCAAACTTCTGACCTGGTGATTCACCTGCCTTGGCCTTCCAAAGTGCTGGGATTAGAGGCATGAGTCACTGCCCCCAGCCAAAACATGGTTTCTTAGGTGAAGACCAACACATAGGAATCGAACTTAGATGAGTGCTTCTCAAGGACCAGAGGTAAAGGGTGGAGCAAAGGGGTGCTGGAAAACTGCTTCCTTGTTGGAAATGCTCTTTGCCTTCTTTTTTTAACAGGGAACTGATTGTATTCATTTGTAGCCAGTCACCCCATAATTCTTCAGGATGTTCAAAGTTGGATTGACCATATGCCTGTCCCTGTTCCTCTTTACACTCAGTGAGATGCAGCTATCTCAATAAGTAGAAGTGTAATATTCACTCTGGGAATTATGTCAGGAGCCTTAAATCCAAATGCATTGGATTGAGTCTTTTAACCCAATAGTTTGCCACTGTTGGCAGATTTAGGAACATCTGAGGTGAGAGCTCACATTATAACAGGGTGGTGCAGGGCTCCCCCAGACCCAAAAACCTTCTGAGTGTTTTCCAGGCAATGCCTCTTTCTCCTCAAATCCGACGATCTTGGTTACAACTGACGGTAGTGCAATAGATGAGGCTGTGTGTTGGTCTAGAAACATCTTGATGGTATGATATGATATGTTGTCATTTGCACTCTGCCAGCCACCAGTCTAACCTGGTCCAGTAGCTCTTCTTCCGGGGACTCACATTCTCCTATTTTCAAAGCAAAGACAAGTGATCTGTCCCATGGTCTCAAATAAAACCAGTCAGCCACCAGCCCCGCGTTGTCACTGAGTAGCAGGTTGGCGCCACCCGTGTGTGGGTCGTTGGAGAGACACCATCAGGTTCTTGAAGCATTTTTGAGCCTGGAGACTATTCGCATGAATTTTGTCCCTCGACCTTGCTACTATGTCAGCCAGATCACAACAGTGCCGAGGTACAGACAATTTCTCAAAGGATGTGGATTCCAGGTCTTCCCTTTGAGGATTTCACCATACAGTGTTTTGGTTGTTTAATTTCCACTACTGGAATCACAAGATACAACTCCCCGGAGATTCCTACAGATAAGAGATACTCAGCCTGGTGGGGTGGCTCTGGCCTGCAATCCCAGCACTTTGGGAGGCTGGGGCAGGCAGATCACCTGAGATCAGGAGTTTGACACCAGCCTAACCAACATGGAGAAACCCCACCTCTACAAAAAATGCAGATTTAGCCAGGCATGATGGTACATGTCTGTAATCCCAGCTACTTGGGAGGCTGAGGCAGGAGAATCACTTGAACCTAGGAGGCAGAGATTGTGGTGAGCCAAAATCACGCCATTGCACTCCAGCCTGGGTAACAAGAATGAAACTCTGTCTCAAAAAAACCAAAAGAGATTGTCATGTAACGCATCAAACAAAAGCAGAGAAACACCTAACTTGCTGTGATGGGATGGAAGTGTGATCAGTGGGTTGGGTCAAGCATCAATGTGGCTGCTATAAGTCTTCTGCTTCCCCAGTTCAAGGATGCAGTTCATCTAGGTAGATTGGGTACTGCCCAGATTTCCACTTAGCTCAAATGACTTCCACCCAGGAAATGGCAATATGGAGGGAGGCTCAGAGACATCCACAGGGTCCTCCATGGTGAACTATAGTGTTGGTTTTGGGAGCAACTGGTTCCTTCTTGGTCTTAATTGTGGTGTCAGTTGCTGGCAATATACACAAAAATTGGTGACTTTTACTACATGCAAATTATACCTCGGCTGGGTGCAATGGCTCACACCTGTAATCCCAGCACTTTGGGAGGCTGACGCCAGCGGATCACATGTTAGAAGTTCAAGACCATCCTGGCCAATATGGTGAAACCCCATCTCCACTAAAAATTAGCCAGGCATGGCAGGTTAGGCACCTGTGGTCCCAGCTACTCGGGAGGCAGAGGCAGAAGAATCGCTTGAACCCCAGAGGTGGAGGTTGCAGTGAGCTGAGATTGCAGCACTGCACTCCATCCTGGCAACAGAACCAGACTCTGTGGAAAATAAAAAATTGTACCTCAATAAATCTGATTTTTAAAATTCAAGTCCTGGAGCAGTGGCTATGCCTATGATCCCAGCATTTTAGGAGCACAAAGCGGGAAGACTGCTGAAGCCCTGGAGTTCCAAACCAGCCTGGGCAATATAACAAGACCCCGTATCTACAAAAATAATTTTTTTTAAATGAGTTCATGAGAGATCTGCTGACTGATAGTGGTTTCATCATAAATTGAAGAGAGTTGGCTGCATTGGAAACTGGTACCTTGAAACCTATCGTAGGAAAAGGATGTATGTTGTTTCCCAAGGACCAGATTTGATCTAAGGGGGTGGGAGAACCTGCATCAGACTGATTAAAACCTGCTCAACCTTGAGCAAGAGCTATAAAAAAAAAAAAAAAAAAAAAAAAAAAAAAAATGGCCAGATGCAGTGGTTCATGCCTGTAATCCTAGCACCTTGGGAGGCTGAGGCAGGCCGATCCGGAGGTCAAGAGACTGAGGCCAACATGGTGAAACCCCATCTCTATTGAAAATACAAAAATTAGCCAGGCGTGGTGGCACACACCTGTAATCCCAGCTACTTGGGAGGCTAAGGCAGGAGAATCGCTTGAACCCGGGACAAAGAGGCTGCAGTAAGCTGAGATTGTGCCACTGAACTCCAGCCTGGTGACAGAGGGAGACTTCATCTGAAAACAAACAACAAAAAAAACCCAGGCGCGGTGGCTCAAGCCTGTAATCCCAGCACTTTGGGAGGCCGAGGCAGGTGGATCACGAGGTCAAGAGATCGAGACCATCCTGGTCAACATGGTGAAACCCCGTCTCTACTAAAAATACAAAAAATTAGCTGGGCATGGTGGCGTGTGCCTGTAATCCCAACTACTCAGGAGGCTGAGGCAGGAGAATTGCCTGAACCCAGGAGGCGGAGGTTGCAGTGAGCCGAGATCGCGCCATTGAACCCCAGCCTGGGTAACAAGGGCGAAACTCCATCTCAAAAAAAATAAATAAATAAAATCTGCCTAGGAGCGCCCCCTGGAGAGAAGGTGTAGCCCAGCAGCAAGAAGCTGAAACCAGAGCTGCTTGTGAGCCAAGAGCTCAGCTACACCAAGGGAACTGTAGGTGAGACCCCAGTAATGGGGTCGGCTGGGGGTCTGGGAAGGACCTAAAAAAAGTCCCAATAGATAAGAGTCAGCCATATACGAAGCCCAAGAAGCTTCCGTAGCAGCTCTCACAATGCAAAATCAGATCTTCCCCGCCCCTTTCTTCCTTTCCCTGCCATGTCAACACTGGGAGTCCAAAAGCAGCTATGTGAGTGAGGAGGAGGAGAATGCCAGGGCACAGGAGCAGGAGGGGGTCAGGGGTACATTGAGAAGTTAATTAGAGTCTCTCTCTCCTCACCACACCCTTCCTTACACTTACACACACACACACACACACACACACAGCCTTTTGCATGCTGCTTGCCCAAAACAGACCGAGAAGGTGCAAGGGAGAAGTTTTCAACTTTATTTTATTTATTTACTTATTTGAGATGGAGTTTCACTCTTGTTGCCCAGGCTGGAGTGCAATGGCTCGATCTCGGCTCACCACAACCTCTGCCTCCCAAGTTCAAGTGATTCTCCTGCCTCAGCCTTCCAAGTAGCTGGGATTACAGTCATGTGCCACCATGCCTGGCTAATTTTTTGTATTTTTAGTACAGACGGGATTTCACCATGTTGGCCAGGCTAGTCTCGAACTCCTGACCTCAGGTGATCTGCCAGCCTCACCCTCCCAAAGTGCTGGGATTACAGGTGTGAGCCACCACCCCCCACCTGAAATTTTCAACTTTAAATGGACTTTTAAATTTTGGAGAAGGGCTGTGGGGTGTTTTGGGGTTTTTTGGTTTATACTTTTTTTTGGCATTTTTTTCATTGTGATACAGTATACATAACACAAAATTTACCATTTTAACCAATGTACATGTATATGAATCATGTCAGTGGCCCCAGATATGCTCACACTGTCATGCAGCATCTGCCGAAACTGTTCATCCTCCCAGATAGAGCCACACATACTAAATAAACAGGAACTCCCAGCCCACTTCCCCTGCCCCTGGCAATCACTGCTCTACCCTCCAGCTCCATGAATGGAACCACACTTATTTTTTAATTGCAATTACTGAAATGAAACTTTTTCTTTTTTTGAGACAGGCTCTCACTCTGTCTTCCAGGCCAGAGTGCAGTGGTGCAAATACGGCTCACCACAACCTCCGCTTCCCAGGTTAAAGAGATTATCCTGCCTCAGCCTCCCTACTAACTGGGACTACAAGCACCCGTCACCATGTCTGGCTAAATTTGTATTTTCAGTTGAGAGAGGGTTTCATCATGTTGGTCAGGCTGGTCTCGAACTCCCGACCTCAGGTGATCTGCCCGTCTCACTCTCCCAAAGTGTTGGGATTACAGGCATGAGCCACTGTGCCCTGCCATGAAATGAAACTTTATAACTTGAAGTGACCCAAAAACTTTGTACTAAAGCACAGTGTCCCAAAAAGACATGGGCCTGCTCTATATTCAATTCAAAAGAATGGTGATGGGCTGTCCCCACAGAACAAATGTGAATGGAGATTAGGAGATTAAAATAAAGATAGACTGTGAGTCCTTTTTGTTAACCAAGCAGCTACACAAAGAAGAGATTTATTTTCCCCAGGTGACAGAATGTGAAGGTATAGAGTCCAGGGCTGATACTGCTGGCTGAGCAGTCGGCGAGGCTCAGCCTCCTTCTAGCTGCCTGCCACACTGTCCTTCACCGCAGTCCTTCCATCCCCAGGGCCCAGGCCTAGAGACTGAATTCCAGCAGGAAGAAAGGGAAAGGGCAAAGGCTTTTGGGAGAATTAGGAAAATCAATCCTGTGTTCTGTGGTTCAGAAGAGTGACCTGGTTGACAAAGCCTGCTCTAAAGAATCAAGAAGTAAGAAGTGCTGGGCGTGGTGGCTCACGCCTGTAATTCCAGCACTTTGGGAGGCCAAGGTGGACAGATCACCTGAGGTTAGGAGTTCGAGACCAGCCTGGTCAACATGTTGAAACCCTGTCTCTACTAAAAAAAAAAAATTAGCCAGGTGTGCTGATGCATGCCTGTAATCCCAACTATTTGGGAGGCTGAGGCAGAAGAATCGCTTGAACCCAAGAGATGGAGATTGCAGTGAGCTGAGCAAGACTCTGTGTCAAAAAAAAAAAAGAAGGAAAAAAATTGGATTCTATTAGGGAGAATAGAGGGTAGGCAGCCAGAAACCTGACAAACATCACTGCAGCAGGTAATATCTAAGATCAATAAAACTCTCGGCCCAAGAAAAAGGCTGGGGCCCAAAGGCAACTAGAATACTATTGCCAGGAGGTAAAAGGAGGGAATAAAGAACTAGATGCTACCAGGAAAGGCTTCGTAATTCATCCCCCCTGCTTCAGAAATACTAAGGAAAAAAAGGTGACAAAGCGACAGCCTCCTACTGGAATTGAACTTCCTCCCTTTGTCTGAGTCTTCCTCCTTAGTCCAGGGCTAAGACACACTCTTCCTGGGAGCCAGCAGGTCAGGAAAGCACAGATGCCCTCTGCTCCTCTGCAGAGACTTGGAGCCAGCGTCCAACTTCTTACAGCGCTGCTCCTGCCTCCCTGCTCCCACTCCAAGCTGCAGGTGCTGTTTGCTGCCCTCTAGGGGCTTCTAGATGTATATGCATCAGTCAGTGTTACTAACTGTCAATGAAAGACACACTTCTGCCTGAGTTAAATAGAAAATAAATTTATGAAAAATTTATGGGCACAGAAAGTGGATGGTGGGTAGAGCTGTTGGAGAGCTAGCTCAGAGGCTATGCAACCAAGATCAATGTTCCAAATCATGTTGCAGAAATGTCTGGTGAAGGCACCACTGTCTCCACCTCATCTGAGTGCCAGCTGCCATGGTTAATGTGCCTGGCATTGACCATCACATATTGTGTTGCCACAACTCTGAGGCAAGGTTGTAAAGGTGCACTGCTGTCCCTACCAGGCAAAAACAAATGACTTCTGGGTTCTCTGGTGTCTGGGATAAGGAACAAAGCATTTGACCTTATGTGGCTCATAAGGTGCAGTGGCTCATGCCTATAATCCCAGCACTTTGGAAGGTCGAGGCAGGCAGATCACATGAGGTCAGGAGTTTGAGACCAGACTGGCCAACATGGTAAAACCCCCATCTCTACTAAAAATATAAAAATTAGCCAAGTGAGGTGGCACATGCCTATGATCCCAGCTACTCGAGAGGCTGCAACAGGGGAATCACTTGAACCTGGGAGATGGAAGTTGCAGTGAGCCGAGACTGGGCCACTGCACTCCAGCCTGGGTGACAGAGATGAGACTCTGTCGAAAAAAAAAAAAAGAAAAGCATTTTCCAGGAGCTATGTTGATTTTCCTCATAAAGAAACACCTAGAGGCGGGGCGTGGTGGCTCATGCCTGTAATCCCAGCAGGCAGATCACCTGAGGTCAGGAGTTCGGGATCAGCGTGAGCAATGTGGTGAAACCCCGTCTCTACTAAAAATACAAAAATTAGCTGGGGCGTGGTGGCGGGCACCTATAATCCCAGCTACTCGGGAGGCTGAGGTAGGAGAATTGCTTGAACCCAGGAGACAGAGGTGCAGTAAGGTGAAATCACACCACTGCCCTCCAGCCTGGGCAACAAGAGGAAAACTCCATCTTAAAAAAAAAAAAAAAAAAAAAAATCATCATGACTGAAGCTCAGTGTCAGAGAAGCTGATTCAATTGGCTTGGAACTGGATGAAAGGGAGGGATCAGGATATTGGTGTTGGGGGGGGGTCCCAATTGCTACAGGTGATTCCAATTGCAGAAATCACTAGCTAAAGCAGTGGTTCTCAGCCTTGCCTGCACATTGAAGACACCTGGGAAGCTTCAACAGTTGATGAAGCTACAATCTAGAGATTCTGATTTTGTCATTTAACTGATCTGCATAGGTATTTGATTTTTTTTTCTACAAATACACGTGTTTGGTGAGTAAGGGACAACAGAAGGCAGAGAGATGGTGCCGTACACGGCCAGTATAGGCTTGGAGGCAGAACTCCGGAGAGACAGACATGCAGACAGTCCTCCGAGCAGAGCAGGCCAGGCAGCACTCTGGGCCTTGTAAACCCTTGGTTGTTGCCCCAGAGCTGGAGGGGCCCAGGCACGCTGCAGGTTCCCTGATCCGAGGTTCTGGGTGGCATCAGTGGTGGCACCTGGGCTCAGCTCACATCACTCAGAGCCTTGCAAGACTTGGGCACTCAAAGCCTGCAAATTCGGGCAGCACAAGGGTGGCGTGGTGCCTGTTGGAGTTGCAGCACTTCAGCTGGATCTGTGCCACCTGCTGCTGTGCCAGCAGCTGCACCTGCTCCTGGAAGTTGGTGCTCGGGTTCTGGCTGCACTGCATGAAGCCCATCTGGCCACTGGGGTAGGTGGGGATAGTGCAGCAGGCACCAGGGGGAATGGTGACTGGCAGAACTGCCACCTCTCCTGGATGAGATCCAGGTGCAGCCACTGGCACTCACCCTGGTCCTCTTCCTTGAGGGCCATCTTCATGAGCTGGGAATAGGACTCCCTGGGGAGACTTTCGCTGGGCCCATGGAGTCTGAGGAGTTGGTGATGGTTGCATGGAAGGCCTCCTGATTCTGTTTCATGAACTAAAAACCGTCACCCACATGGAGGGTCAGCTTCAAACTAGACTAGCCAACAGCCACGCCCAGCAGGAATTTTTGGGGACTTAGATGACATCCTCGATGATCTCACACTGGACCACAGACTCCGCAGAGCTGTGTGTTTCACCACCTTGCACAGGATGGTCAGCACCTGTTGGGGGCGGGGGGTGGGGGGACTGCTGCAGAGAGGCAGGCAGGCGATCAGCTCCTGGGAGGAGAACTCATCCCCCTGCGTCCATTGGATGACACATAATACACCATCACGTGGCCATAGGTCTGGCTGCAGGTGAGGATGTCCTGGGAGCACGAGCGCTGGGTTTGGAGCAGCTGCTGCAGCTGCAGTGACAAGGCCTGGCTGGGCCACAGGCTGCAGGTCCCTCGGAACCAGTCCTCGTGGATGGCAGCGGGCGGGAGGCAGCTGGGCCCTCGGGGCTGGGCGCCATGACAGGCAAGGGGGCAAGGGCCAGGACTGCAGGCTGTTCGGAGCTGAGTGCAGTGGCTCGATGTCAGCTCACTGCAACCTCCGCCTCCCAGCTTCAAGTGATTCTCCTGCCTCAGCCTCCTGAGTTCCTGGGACTATAGACGCCCTCCACCACACCCAGCTAATTTTTGTATTTTTAGTAGAAATGGGGTTTCACCATGCGGGCCAGGCTGGTTTCAAACTCCTGACTTCGTGATCTACCTGCTTCAGCCTCCCAAAGTGCTGGGATTACAGGCGTGAGCCACCTCACCCGGCCAGTCGTCGAATTTTGTAAAGCTTGCCAAGTAATTCTAATGTGCAGCTAAGGTTAAGAACCATTAGGATAAGAGGACAAATGAGGGAATGAATGAAGAAATTAATAAATCTACAGTCTTACACTTCAGGCTTCAAGCCACCGTGAGTGTGTGTGTGTGTGTGTGTGTGTGTGTGTGTGTGTGTGTGTGTGTATTATCCATAATAATCACTGGGGAGACTGAGGCTTACAGAGCAGAGAAAGGAACCCATGTTTTTGAGGGACTGCTCTGTCATAAGCACTGGTCTAAATGCTTTAAATGCATTTTCTTGTGAATCCTCTAAACAACCCCAAGAGGATGAATATTGTTATCCTGTTTCACAGAAGTGGAGTCACAATGCCTAGAGGTTAAATATCTTGCCTGCAGTTATATATTCAGTTACTAGCCAACATGGGAGTAGACCCAGGCCTCCTAAAGCCAATGCCAACCCCCACCCCTACGCTGAGCCCTGAAATGAGAAAGGCCACACTGGGAAATGTGCCCCAAACCCAAGGAGTGGAGGTCTCGTCCAAAAGAGCTCATCAGGCCCTAGCTCTAGGAGCAGAGGAATGTTGGCTGGGCATGGTGGGGCTGAAAATAACGCTGCCTGCTGGACTGAAGGAGGCTGAGGCTGGGGCAGGAGATGGGGCAGCACAGACCCCTAAGGTTCTCAGATGCCTTTCCTTAGGAAGGAAGGACTGACCTTCGTTCTGAGATTCTAACCTTCTTACATTGTGTTAACAGAAAGTGAAACCAAATTATTTTATGACATCATAATATCATAAAATGTCATAAAATAATCCAATGGTCATTTTGATTCCCACCCTCCCACCAATGGCAAAATTAGAAGGTGGAAACCCTAGGCTGCTCTGATTGGTCAGTTTTTTAATTGGTTCAAGAAAAAAAAAGGGAAGCCAAAGGTTTCTCTGGGGAATTAAAGACATACCAGCTAAGGGAAGAAACAGGAGAGAGAGAAGTGAAGAAACAGGAGAGAGAGACATAAAGGCAGCAGGTGAAACTGAATTTGTTTTGAAACTGAAGGCATGGTTCCAGGACTGTGGCGTTGAGGAAATCATGTCCAGCTGGAGCCAGACTTTCTGGGAGGGGAGCCCAGCAACCTGACTTCACAGGTTCCCCAGGTCATTGTGACAAACTTTAAAAGCCTCCATACTTGCTTGTGAAGAGACCTCGAGAAAGGAAAGCAGCTGGAGGGCCAGAGAAGATGATGGATGATTTGAAGGATGATTTGTATGGCTGTTGTTTTAATGTAGAAAATACTTCAGCTTTTTCATTTATACTTTGTTATTGAAAGACAATATTCATAAAGAAAAGTACATGTCATCACTGCCCAGCTTGACACATTTTCACACTCGGGACATTCCTGTAACCAACGTTCAGATGAAGAAACAACTTGACCGGGTGAGGTGGCTCACACCTGGAATCCCAGCATTTTGGGAGGCTGAGGCTGGTGGATCACCTGAGGTCAGGAGTTCAAGACCAGCCTGGCCAACATGGTGAAGCCCTGTCTCAACTAAAAATACAAAAAATTAGCCAGACGTGGTGGTGCACACCTGCAATCCCAGCTACTTGGGAGATGGAGGCAAGAGAATTGCTTGTGCACCTGGGAGGTAGAGGTTGCAGTGAGCTGAGATTGTACCATTGCACTCCAGCCTGGGCAACAAAAATGAAAACTCTGTCTCAAAAAAGAAGAAAGAACATCTCCAGTATCCCAGAAGCCCTCTCGTCCCGACTTCTAAGGGCAGACTCGTTTTACCTGTTTGTGTACTTTATGTAAATGAAAGCATATCGCGTGTGCTGTCTCAGGCCTGGCTGGTTTCCCTCGTCCTTACGTTTGTCAGACCTGTGTATGTTATTTGCATATGATTGTAGATCACTCGTTCTCATTGCTGCAGAATGGTCCATTGTGACTTACATCACTCATTCCAGCGATCATGGATGTTTGACGCTTTCCAATTGAAGGCATCACAAGTATCACTGTTATGCAACAGGTCCTTCATGGGAATCCCAGAATGAACTTGGCAATGCTTGGTTTCCAGGCTGTGGTGTCACCTCCTGAACCAGAGTCACATAACACACCCAGGGAGTTCTCTTAGGAACCAAGTCCCTCCCCAGAGAAACCCAGACCCAGAGTAGCCACAGGCTGAGCCTTGACTCTAGCCAGAGACCAGATACCCTGACGCCAGAACCTAGTCATGCACTGACCCAAGCATGTGGGACCCCTGACCCAAGTCGCCATGCAACTGTAGCTCTAATTCAAGTCCACCGTTTCTAGACTAGAGTCCTGGGTGGGGTCCATGGGCTACATCCCCCCAAGGGGAAAGGGGGGTGTCCAGCAGGTGCCTGAGTGTCAAGGTTGTGGCCTTAGGGATGGGCTCCTCCTCACTGAGCTGTGATCCCTTACAGGCAGTCACACTGGAAGCCGTGTCGTGAGAACTCCTCGGGCCTTGTGTCCTAATGGGGCAGGCTCATGCAGCCTCCTTGGCCCCGTGCCCTGCCCAGACCTGTTCTGGATTCCACCCCACCCTTCCCCAAGGTCGCTGCCACCTCCCACCTGCCAGACTTGGGCAGGGCCTCTGAGACACGGCCAGGAAGGCTGGCAGGCAGGAGGGCTGGGGCGAGCACTGGGGGCCATGGAGGGGACAGCAGAGCGTGTAGTCTATCAAAAGCTGTTGCTCTGGGAGCCAAGCTTGGAGTCGGAGGAGGAAGAAGAGGAGCAGGAAGAGGAGACATCAGAGGAACTGGTTCCCAATCCCTGGAGGCCCCAGGACTCTTCTGGGTAAGTAAGGAAGGGGTCTGGGGACCAGGCTTCCCAAGCTTAAGGTTCAAAAGTCCCTCTCTCTGGAACCCCTCAGGCGGACCAGGCAACTCCCCGCTGGGCTTAGCTCCAGGCACTGTCCCATCAACTTGGGGAAAAACCTAGGCTGCAGCCCCAGACTTGGCCTGACCCAGTCACAGGTCTGTGCATCTGGAGGGACATTGGTACCAAGCCAGCCTCTGTCCCATCTGCTGCTCTGTCAAAGGTCCCCAGCCCCCAAGCCCTGGCACAGGAGGTACCTGCTGGGCAGGTTAGGGCCTGGCTACACCTGGCAGCGCCTGCCCCCAGCCCCTTCTCTCCCGCCTGCCACACCCCATTGGGCCTCCCTCCCACCTGATTTGACTCTGCCTCTCCAGTCTCCCCTCCAGAGGCTCCCGTCCTAGCTAGCCTCAGTTTCCCCACTCCTTTCACAGCTCCATGTATTTGCCCAAGCTGTGCCCACTGTGAAGATGCCCTTTTCTCCTTGGCAGACCTGTACTCCTCTTGCTAAATCAAACCTTTTTTTTTTTTTTGAAACTGAGTCTTGCTCTGTTGCCCAGGCTGGAATGCAGTGGTGCGAACTCCATTCACTGCAACCTCCACCTCCTGGGTTCAAGTAATTCTCCTGCCTCGGCTTCCCAAGTAGCTGAGACTACAGGTGCATGCCACCGTGCCCAGCTAATGTTTTTGTATTTTTAGTAGAGACAGGGTTTCACCAAGTTAGCCAGGATGGTCTCAATCTCCTGACCTCGTGCTCTGCCCATTTCAGCCTCCCAAAGTGCTGGGATTACAGGTATGAGCCAGCATGCCTGGTGCTAAATCAGACCTTTTGGGAAACATTCCCTGGGGACTCTCGGGGTTCCTGGGCATCCCTCTGTCCCAGCCGCAGCTCAGGACACCCCTCTGCAGGAACAAGGCTGGTGGGCTGACCGGAACCTGGGCCCGTCTAGTGGCTGCCCTGCTGCTGCTGGCTGTGGGCTGCTCCCTGGCCATGAGGCAGCTCTGGCATCAAGGCAGCCCCACAGGAAGCCTGGGCTCCTCGGCCCCTTCACCCGGCGGACACTCCCATGGCCCTGGCATTTACCACCATGGTGCCATCATCAGCCCTGCAGGTCAGTCATGCTGGCAGTGGCTCGGGGGAGGGAGGGTCAGGGGTCACCGGGCCCAGTCCCTCCTGCTGTATGACAGTCCCTTCCTTGCTGCAGCCACGTGCTCCCACCTAGGCCGAGAGCTACTTGCTGCTGGGGGCAACGTCGTGGATGCTGGCGTGGGAGCCGCTTTGTGCCTGGCGGTGGTGCATCCTCATGCCACAGGGCTAGGTCAGTGACCCCGGATCGCAGACCGCAATCCCAGCCCACAGCCTGATCAGTGACCTGGGCCTCAGGGAGTCAGTAGCCCTGACCTCAAGGCTGCTCGATGAGCAGGACCCAGGGTTTGGGCAGCAGTCCCCACCCCCTGAGCCAGGTCTGCGTCACCTTGACCTCAGGCGTGGTCAGTAACTCCTGATCCCAGACTCAGGCAAGGGATCTTGACTGAAACAAGTCAGCGGCCCTTGACCCATGCCTGCTGAGTGACCCCTCTGTCTCCTGCAGGTGCCATGTTTTGGGGCCTCTTCCACAACAGCTCCTCGGGCAATTCCACAGCCCTGACATCAGGCCCAGCACAGACCCTGGTCCCCGGAGTGGCGCTGCCCACGGCTCTGCCCACCCTGCACCTGCTGCATGCACGCTTTGGCCACCTGCCATGGCCACGCCTGCTAGTGGGCCCCACCACGCTGGCTCAGGATGGCTTCCTGGTGGACAAGCCCCTGGCAAGGGCCCTGGCGGCTCGGGGCACAGAAGGCCTCTGTCCACTGCTTTGCCATCCTGATGGGACGCCCCTGGGCGCTGGAGCCCGAGCCACCAACCCACAGCTAGCAGCTGTGCTTCACAGGGCAGCCCTCGCTCCCACCTCAGACCTTGCTGGGGATACACTACTGAGTCTGCTGGCAAGAGACCTGGGGACAGAGGTGCCCTTGGCTGGGCCCAGGCCCACTTTGGAACCAGCGCAGCAGCTACCCATGGCCCAGGGCATCCTGTTCACCACCCCCAGTCCCTCAGCTGGCCCAGAGCTGCTGGCATTGCTGGAGGCAGCCCTAGGGTCTGGGGCACCCAGCCCTGACCCCTGCCCACCAGTCTTGCAAACTTCTGTGAGCCCCGAGAGCAGCACCCTGGCCACCGTGGACAGCAGTGGCTCTGTGCTCCTTCTCACCTCCTTGCTCAACGGCTCCTTTGGTTCTGCATACCTGTCCCCAGGCACAGGGGTTCTGCTCAGCAACACAACAGCCAAGTCTACCACTAGTGCCTGGGCCTGCCCCCTCATCCTCCTGGATGACACAGAGGCCAACGTGTTGGGGCTAGTGGGTTCAGGGACCCCTGATATGGCCAGAGCCATGACTCACACCATACTCAGCCATCTGGCAGAGCCCCAAACTCAGGCCCAGCACCAGCACCAGGGCCAGCAAGAACCAACAGAGCAGCCCAGCACTTGTAGTCAAGGGATCCTGCTCCAGGTGGCAGCCTACGCAGAGCATGCGCATGTCTCCAGTGTCCCCCATGGCTGCTGCCCCTACCAGGGAATCTAACAGGATGGGGGTGGGTCTGGCACAAGGCAGAGTTAACTGAAGCCTGGGGCAGGAGTAGAGCAGATCCAGCAGCAATGGAGTGTACCCTAGCTCACGCCTGTCATCTCAAGCACTTTGGGTGGTCAAGGCAGGAAGATTCCTTGAGGCCAGGAGTTTGAAACCAGCCTAGACAGCATAGCAAGATCTTGTCTGTCCCAAAAAGTTTTAAATTTTCCAGGTGCGGTGGCAGATGCCTGTTGCCCAGATACCTGGGAGGCTGAGGCAGGAAGCTTGCTTGAGCCAGGAGTTCAAGGCTGCAGGAAGCTAGGATTACACCATTGCACTCCAGCCTGGACAACATAGTGAGACCCTGTCTTTTGAAATAATAATAATAATAATAGTGGCCGGGTGCGGTAGCTCATGCCTGTAATCCCAGCACTTTGGGAGGCCGAGGCGGTGGGATCACCTGAGGCTAGGAGTTTGAGACCAGCCTGGGCAATATGGCAAAACCCCATCTCTACTAAAAATATAAAAAAATTAGCCGGGTGTGGTGGCGCACACCTGTAATCTCAGCTAATCAGGAGGCTGAGGCAGGAGAATTGGTTGAACCTGGGAGGTGGAGGTTGCAGTGAGCCAAGATCACACCACTGTACTCCAGCCAGGGCAGCAAGAGTGAAACCTCATTTTAAAAAATAGAGCGTGCATCTATTATGTGCTCACTACTGGCTCAGGCCCCCAGTCTCTGGCCTTTTCCATTAGCTAGATTTGAGTTGTGGGATCCAGAGCTAGCACAATCATTCTTCAAACCACCCACACTGAGGGAATCGCTGGCTCCTTTACCAGCTAATGAATACAAGGGTAATGAGGAAAAAGCAACAGGACCCGGGGCAAGCACTGAGTTCAGATCCAGCTTTCGGAAGGACAGCAGAAAGAGTGCAGAGCCTCTGCCTCGGCAAGCGCTGGGCCCCAGGGAGCAGGGCAGGCAGAGCCCAGGGTACTGCTGGCATCGCTGCCCTTCCCTTCAGGGCACCCTCTACCTATCTTCCTCAACCAGACTGATACAAAATAAAGATCAAGTCTCCCAGAGGCCAAGAGCCATTCCTGCTTCTTGGTTAATTTCCCATCACCCTTGAAGCAACTGGAGTCGGGGCTTCCCTCATGGGCAGCACAACTGACCAGTAAACAGAGAGGGGAGAGCCTGGGTTGGTATCTTTCAGCTTCCACCCCCGCTCCGCTCACCTCCTGCCTCCTGGGGCACTAGATGTGCGAGGCGAATGTTTTAATCTCACTTTCTAGAACACACAGCAAAGCAGGGAAGCAGTTGAGAGGGTGAGTTGGAGTCAAATGGGTGGAAATTCAAGGTGAAGGGTAGCCAGGACCTCCTCGCAGTGTTAGGTCCTCTCTGGACCACAGCCCCCTAAAAACAGCTTCTCAAACCAGGAAGAAAGGGTGACCAGCAGTGCTTCCCTCCCCTGCCATTGTAAAAGGCTCCTCTGATTTAATAGACCCTTTGATCCCACCACCTCCACCTCCCACTCCAAAGAAAATTCTTCTCCAGCTCAATAATGGCACAACAATGTACTCGGTTATTTTAGTCCCAAACCTGGCACCCCCCTCACTTCCTGTCCCCCACATCCAATCCATCACCCACCCCACCTGCTCCACATCAGCCCAAATCTGACCTGTTCTCATTTCCCTGGGTCCAGTCCAGCACTGTCTCTAACTGGTCTTCCTGTTCTTCCACTTGTGTGGAACTGCAATCCATCATCCCCCACACAGCAGCCAGCATCACCTGATGAGAATTTAAATCAGATCCAGGCCTGCCCCTGCATTAAACTCACCAGTGACTTCCTACCACACTCAGAATGAAATCCTAGCCCGGGGCCCTATGCAACCTTGCTTCTCTGAGCCACTTGGCAGCCTCAGCCCCTGCAGCCCTGGGCCTTTGCAGTTGCAAGGATTGGGATTTCCTCCCCTTAGATCCTTGCAGGAGTGTGAGGAAGGCTTCTTGTCACTCAGCTCTCAGCCCAAATGCCAGCCACTTCCTCACAGAGGCCTTCCCTGACCAACCCCTCAAATCATTACCATAGACTCTGTTGAATGATAATTAGCCACTGTTGGAAATAGATGCTCAGAGCTGAAAAGAAAAATCGGCACTGAAACAAAGGATCTTTTAGCAACGCAATTTTTACTTCCTGAGCTACAGGAAGGGTACTCTCACTGGCCATCTTCCCACAAGAATATAAAAATAAAAGAAAACAGACATACTTATTTCTCAGGCCTGGACGCTCTTTCACCCCCCTTACAAAGCAGGGGGAAGGGCAGGTAGAATGAGGTAATGACGGTCAGTGAAGGGTCATGTAAATCACACCCCTATGTGGGCGTGACAGAGGGCTTAGAGCATCTGGCCTTAGGGTCACCTCTTTTCCAATGCCACTTCAGTCCCATACTTCCTGAGACTTATTAGTAAGATTAGAGATTATACCATTACATACATGTATATATGATTATGTATGAAGAGCTATGTGATTACGTGATTATACATCTGTATATAGTTATGCTTACATATGAATAGCTATATGATTATGATTACATATAACTATGTAACTATATCGCTAATTCTTTTTGAGTTTTTTTATTACATTTTAGGTTTTGGGGTACATGTGAAGAACATGCAAGATTGTTTACTAATTCTACATTTATATGAGAATGTGCTGAGGCTTCAGGCCCTTGCTTTGGCTCTTGCCGGGTTTACACCCACAGCTTAACAGTTATTAGCAGCTTATTCCTTAACAAGAAAAGAAACTTTAAAAGGAACTTTTCAACTTTCCACATTCGTGTTTTTAACCGGTGATGTATTAACGTTCCAACACTGAAAAGGCTCCCTCTGACCCCTGCATTCCCAGTTCTCTTCATAATTACGATTTTTTTTTTTTTTTTTTTTTTTTTTTTTTTTGAGGCGGAGTTTCCCTCGTTACCCGGGCTGGAGTGCAATGGCGCGATCTCGGCTCACCGCAACCTCCGCCTCCTGGGTTCAGGCAATTCTCCTGCCTCAGCTTCCTGAGTAGCTGGGATTACAGGCAAGCGCCACCTTGCCCAGCTAATTTTTGTATTTTTAGTAGAGACGGGGTTTCACCATGTTGACCAGGATGGTCTCGATCTCTTGACCTAGTGATCCACCCGCCTCGGCCTCCCAAAGTGCTGGGATTACAGGCGTAATCACGATCTTTTTAAATGTATTTAGCTCCGTCTTCCTCCACGAAAGCGGCAGCTTTGTTCCAACCGCCTAGCGCGGCGCACAGCAGGAGCCAGTAACTGTTGAATGGCTCAGGGCTCCGAGCGCAGGGCCACCCTGGGACGAGGCGGATGATGTGCTGCACCTCGGTTTGTTTCCGAGATGGACCCTCAGAAACCGCCCCTTGGGGCTCCAAAGGGGCAGATGCCCCAGCCACCGGGGCAGAGCGGGCACGAGCGTAAGGCTGGAGCCACCGCGCGCGGCGCAGCGAGGAACTTCCGCTGAGAGCGAGGGCGGAAATGCCGCCCTTCCTGGGTCCCCCGCCCCCTGCCCCGCCCCTCCCAGGTCCCTCTCCGAGCCAACTCAAAAAACCAGTGCGCATGCGCCTGGCCCTGACCTGGAAGCGGCTGGATCCCGGGCACACGTGTTTGGATGAGTGTCGCGGAGATGGGGAGCCGGGAACCCGCCGAGCCCCTGTCGTCCGGAGACGCGACACAGAACAGCGCCCGGCCTGCGGACCGCCACGGCCTGTTGAAACACAGCCGCGAGTTCTTGGACTTCTTCTGGGACATTGTGAAGCCTGAGCAGGAGACGCGACTTGCGGCCACGGAGAAGCTGCTGGAGTATCTGCGCGCTAGGCCGAAGGTGGGGCGGCGGGTTTGGGGCAGGGGCCGCGCACTTCCCGCAAGGAAGCGGCGGCGGGCCCAGGGATTTGGGATGGGGGCAAGTGGTCGCGAACCTGGATGCCAAGGTGCGCGGGGGTGTGCAGCTTCTTGTCACCGTTCAACGCGAGCATGCGCTTGGTTCCGCAGGGGTCCGAGATGAAATACGCCCTGAAGCGGCTCATCACGGGACTCGGGGTCGGGCGAGAAACAGCCCGGCCCTGCTACAGTTTGGCCCTGGCCCAGGTGAGGTGGTGTTCCTGGCAGGATCCCAGCCACGCAGGTGAAAACGGTGGGGTGTGCGGAGGGCGGGTGTCTCAGCGCGGCGGAGGGGCAGCCCGGAGAGAAGTGTAAGCTGATTGGAGGCCAGTCTGAGGGAGCCTCCTCACAGGAAGGTGGAGAAAGCATAAGCAGGGCCTGTCTCCAAAGCAGTCCAGGCAGAGGGAGTGGAGAGCGGAGCAGGTTTTCTTTCTGGTGCTTGGGTTACCCGGACTCTTAGGTACACTTGCTGGGAGCAGTGAGCGCTGGGTGGGGTGGGCTCCCTTAGGGGGCATTCAGCTGATTGGAGTAGCCCACTCTCTGAGGAGCCCTGACAAGGGGAAGAGCAGTTAAGACGCAGGCTCGCCGGATCAGCCTGAGTGGAGCTCAGACCAGGCTGTGGAGAGAAGACCCAGTGGCTGAGAATTTCAGCAGAGCAATCTAGGGGCTGTAGAAGGTACTTTTGTGGCTGGGAGCGGTAGTGGCACACACCTGTAATCCCAGCACTTTGGGAGGATGAGGCGGGTGGATCACCTAAGGTCAGGAGTTCGAGACCAGTCTGGCCAACAGGTTGAAACCCCATTTGTACTAAAAATACAAAAATTAGCTGGTGGTGCACACCTGTAATCCCCAGCTACTGTGCGTGCTGAGGCAGAAGAATTGCTTGAGCCTGAGAGGTGGAGGTTGCAGTGAGCTGAGAACACAACACTGCACTCCAGTCTGGGCAATGAAGCAAGACTCCATCTCAAAAAAAAAAACTGCCCTGGCCCCGTCCCAGTCCAGTCCCAATCCCAGAACCACTTGCAGACGGTACTTTGGAAGCCCACAGGAGTGGAGATGTGGCAGGGAGGCAAGATTCGTTTCCCTGAGAGCAGCTTCAGAGGCATTCTTGGGGTGCGACTAGGCACCTGAGGCTTCTTGGGAGGAGTTGAAGGAGGAAGGGAGGTTGAGGTGTGAGGATGTACTGGGCCACTTCCTGAGCCCCTGTTCCTCCTGGCAGCTGTTACAGTCTTTTGAAGACCTCCCTTTGTGCAGCATCCTGCAGCAGATGCAAGAAAAATATGACCTGCATCAGGTGAAGAAGGTGAGAGTGGGCCTGGGGAGGTCAGCAGCCCCGGGGGTGAGAGGCTGGGGGTGGGAAGTCCCACGGCCCCTCATGCTGTGCCTGGAATCCTCTTCTAGTCAATGGTGAGACCTGCTCTCTTTGCAAACCTGTTCGGAGTGCTCGCCCTCTTTCAGTCAGGCCGGCTGGTGAAGGTGAGAACTTTGGGAGGGCCAGGGGATGTAGGCTGGCCTTGGATGGGTGGGGGACAGTAGCAGTCCCTGCTCATACCCTCTACCCCTCTGTGAGGACCAGGACCAGGAGGCACTGAGGAAGTCAGTGAAGCTGCTGCAGGCCCTGGCCCAGTACCAGAACCATTTGCAGGAGCAGCCCTGGAAGGCCCTGGTGGACATTCTCTCCGAGGTATGAGCTCACCAGCCTTGCGGGTTCTGGAGACACTTCCCGCTACAGAGACATCAAGAGGGCTCAGATGAGAATCAGGAACAGCACTGTTCCATAGAAATATAAAGGCATATAATTTGAGGTGTTTCAGTGACTTTGTTGAAAAGGTAAAAAGAGGCTGGGCATGGTGGCTCATGCCTGTAATCTCAGTACTTTGGGAGGTGGGCGGATCACCTGAAGTCGGGAGTTTGAGACCAGCCTGACCAACATGGAGAAACCCTATCTCTACTAAAAATAGAAAAAATTAGCCAGGCATGGTGGCGTATGCCTGTAATCCCAGCTACTTGGGAGGCCGAGGCAAGAGAATCGTTAGAACCCAGGAGTTGGAGGTTGCAGTGAGCCAAGATCACGCCATTGCACTCCAGCCAGCCCAAGCCATATAAGAGCAAAACTCTGTCTCACAAAAAAAAAAAAAAAAAAGGTAAAAAGAAACAGATGTCATTAGTAACATTTTACATCATTTAGTATATCTAAAATATTATTTCAATATGCATTTGTATACAAAACTGTTGAGCTGGCCGGGCACAGTGCCTCATACCTGTAATCCCAGCACTTTGGGAGGGTGAGGTGGGTCAATCACAAGGTCAGGAGTTTGAGACCAGCCTGGCCAACATGGTGAAACTCTGCCTCTACTAAAAATACAAAAAATTAGCCAGGCATGGTGGCAGGCACCTGAAGTCCCAGCTACTCAGGAGGCTGAGGCAGGAGAATCACTTGAACCAGGGAGGCAGAGGTTGTAGTGAGTTAAGATCGCACCATTGCACTTCAGCCCAGGTGACAATATGAGACTGTCTCAAAAAAAAAAAAATCGTTGAGGTATCTTCACTCTTTTTTTCAGTGTGTTTCAAAATCCAGCGTGTATTTTACACGGCACATCCCTGTTCAGATTTGCCGCCTTTCAGGCGCTCAGCAACCCCATGTGGCTAGTGCCGCTCTAGAACTGAACCTGACACGTGGCAGGTATATAAAACGTTTGCTGTTGCCGTCCTGGTCAAGGCTGGTCCCTCGTGGGCCTCCACTGCCCAACTTGGGAAGGTATACCTATGCCTTTTTGCCACTGAAGAGAAAGGCAGGGGCTGGCAAGTCCCAGACCAGGGCATACCAAGGAGTCTTGACCTCAGCGCCAAAAGGACCTGAATTCAAATCCCAGCTGTCTACCTAGGGCCCCTTGTGTATAAAATGGGCTAGTCCTCTGAAATCCCAAAACCAGGAATGAGTAATGGGTAGCTCTGGCCAGGTGCCATGGCCCACAACTTTAATCCCAGAACTTTGTAAGGCTGAGGTGGGTAGATCACTTGAGGTCAGAAATTCGAGACCAGCCTGGCCAATATGGTGAAACCCCATCTCTACCAAAAATACAAAAATTAGCTGGGCATGGAGTTGCACACCTGTAATCCCAGCTGAGGTAGGGGAATCGCTGGAACCAGGCAGGTGGAGGTTACAGTGAGCTGAGATCACACCACTGCACTTAGCGTGGGTGGCAAAGCAAGACTCTGTCTCAAAAAAAAAAAAAAAAAAAAAAGGGCAGGTAGTTCCGGGCCAGTTAGCATCAGCAGGGTGCTTGTCAAAAAACCTAGCTGCCTAGGAATTTGAGTATTTTAGCAAATGGTCTCTGATGACTCTGGTGCCTGGCAGGTAAAAGAGGCCTCACTGGGCTCACCCGGCAGAGGAAGCCACCATTTCTTACCTCTCCACCCTTAGGTCTCGGAGGCCACATTGGAGGAGATGCTGCCAGAGGTCCTCAGCACTGACTTGGATGCCATGTTCAGCTGCCCTGAACAGCTGGGGCTCTTCCTCCTGGCCCAGCAGAAGGTGCCCTCTAGGCTCAAGAAGCTGGTGGGATCCATCAACCTATTTTCGGATGAGAATGTTCCCAGGTGTGAGGGAGGTGGATGAATTTGCTCTCTCTGGGGCCATAAGACTGCATCTGGCCAAGCCCAGATTGGCCGTGTGGCCTGGAAGTGCCCCGGCTGCTCTTGGCACCCTGGCCCTTGCTGGTAAGGCAAGCGTTCCCTGAGTCGTCTGCCCCCCACAGGCTGGTGAACGTGCTAAAGATGGCAGCGTCCTCCGTGAAGAAGGAACGCAAGCTGCCCACTGTCGCTCTGGAGCTGCTCCACCTGGCACTCAAGGAAAACGAGTTTCTGCGGTTCTGGAAGGGGGTGGTGGAACAGGGGCTGCTGAAGCTGCAGTTCTGGCCAGCCAGGTGCGTGTGGCACGTGGCCTCTCTCAGCCCCCTTCCCTGTCTGTGAAGTGGGGCTGGGCCGCCAGTCCTGATGTCCCTGCCGGGGGACCAAGGGCTCTGACCATGCTCTGTCCCACACTCCCTCTTAGCTACCTGTGTTTCCGCCTGCTGGGCGCCGCCCTTCCCCTGCTGACCAAGGAACAGCTGCAGCTGGTGATGCGGGGAGACGTGATCCGCCATTACGGGGAGCACACGTGCACAGCCAAGGTGGGCAGGGGCTCTCCTTGCCAAGAAGGGGAGAGGGCACCTCAGGGCCTGGCCAGAGACCTGGGCGTGTCCACTGTCTGAGCTGTCTGAACCCCTTCCCCTCTGACAGATTGTTTTGAGTTGGAGTTTTCTCTTGTTGCCCAGGCTGGAGGGCAGTGATGCAATCTGTGCTCACTGCAACTTCCGCCTCCCGGGTTCAAGCAATTATCGTGCCTCAGCCTCCTGAGGAGCTGGGATTACAGGTGCCCACCTCCACACCCAGCAAATTTTTGTATTTTCAGTAGAGACAGGGTTTTGCCATGTTGGCCAGGCTGGTCTCAAACTCCTGACTTCAGATGATTCACCCGCCTCGGCCTCCCAAAGTGCTGGGATTACAGATGTGAGCCACTGCGCCCGGCTTCCCTCTGACAGTTTTGAAAAGGAGCGGGCCCCCACTTGAGCCAGACCTCCCTCCACCCCCGCCCATGTTGCGGTGATGAGAACAGTCATCGTGACCGTGTTTAAGCACCGGTGTGCCTGGTGCCCAGTCAGCACTGCTGGGTTTACTGTTCTCAGCAGCTCATTTTATCTTTGCAGCAAGTTTCCAAGAGCTGTCATTCTGGGTGGGGGCAGACTTGAAGCATCAGGCAGTGATTTAGAGCCTGCGTTGGACAGTGGTGTGCAGCTGTAGTCCCAGTTACTTAGGAGGCTGAGGTGGGAGGATCACGTGAACCCAGGATTTCGAGGCTGCAGTGAGCCATGATCATGGCACTGCACTCCTGGGGCACAACTGGAGAAAATTACAATGAGAAGAGCTTGGGCTGTGAGGCAAGACGTGGTCCCACTGGGAGCCCTCTGACCCTGAGAAGTTTTATTCTACGTTTTTGTGCCTCACTTTACTCACCTACACAATGGCAGTAATGGCCAAGTGCAAAGGGTTGCTAAGATGCTGAGCTGCCAGACAAAACGTGGAGCACGGGTCCTGGCACCTAGGCAGCACGTGAGAGGTGGTTGGGTAGGTCCCGAAGATGACACAGCGAGGAATTGGCGGCATAGGCCTTGAACCCGGGTCAGCCTAGCCTCTTAACCACGGCTCTGCCTGTGCGTTGAGCCAGGAAAACGGGCCATCCCCACCCAGCAATGTGGCGAGAGGGACCTTCTGGGGCCAAAGGCACTGAAGCTGGGGAAGTCAGACCCGGGGAGGCCTTGACGCCAGACAGAAGCACTGGCGTGACCAGGAATGGAGCAAGCTCAGGCTCAGCCCTGCTGTGTGCAAGGGGAGACCCTGGGCCTCGGTTTAACCCTAAAGGCCGCAAGCTTATGGGCTCAGTGCCGTGCCTAACTCTTATAGCTCCCAGACCAGTTCAAGTTCGCCACGGAGATGGAGGAGTACGTGGGCACCTTCCTAGAGGGATGCCGGGACGACCCTGAGCGGCAGCTGGCTGTGCTGGTGGCCTTCTCCTCCGCCACCAACCACGGCCTCCCAGTGGTGCCTACCTTCTGGCGGGTCGTGCGGTTCCTGAGCCCTCAGGCCTTGCAGGGCTATGTGGCCTGGCTGCAGGGCATGTTTCTCCAGCCGGACCTGGACTCCTTGATTGACTTAAGCACCGACAACCCGAAGAAAGCTCAGGATGCATCACAGCACATGTGAGTGGACCGTGCAAAGGACCTGTCCTTCAGGAGTTAGCTTCCCTAGCCTGCAGAGCCCAGCGATCCCGCCACCCCCACCCCCCACCCCCGCCCTCGGTGTCCTGGCTCTAAACCATGAGCAGAGAGAGGGGAAGCACCATAGCTCTCAAACGAGACCTTGGTTTCCTTGTGAGGTCCTGCACTGGCAATTGGGAAGGGGAGAGCTTGGTTTTCTGTCTCTTGAGATCAGTTAAAGGAATGTCATGTTTCTGCTAGTTCGTTCTTTTTTTTTTTTTTTTTTTTTTTTTTTTTTTTTTTTTTTTTGATACAGTCTCACTCTGGCCTAAGCTGGAGTGCTGTGGCATGTAATCTCAGCTCACTGCAAATTCTGCCTCCCAGGTTCAAGCGATCAAGCGACTCTCTGCCTCAGCCTCTCCAGTAGCTGGGACTACAGGCACCCATCACCATGCCCAGCTACCTTTTGTTTTTTGAGATGGAGTTTCCCTCTTGTTGCCCAGGCTGGAGTACAATGGCACAATCTCAGCTCACTGCAACCTCTGCCTCCCAGGTTCAAGTGATTCTCCTGCCTTAGCCTCCCAAGTAGCTGAAATTATAGGCCTGTGCCACCACACCCAGCTAATTTTTTGTATTTTTAGTAGAGATGGGGTTTCTCCATCTTGGTCAGGCTAGTGTTGAACTCTCAACATCAGGTGATCCGCCCACCTCGGCCTCCCAAAATGCTGGGATTACAGGCGTGAGCCACCGCACCCGGCCTTAATTTTTGTATTTATTGTGGAGATGGGGTTTTATCATGTTGGCCAGGCTGGTCTCGAACTCCTGTGACCACAAGCTATCCACCTGCCTCGGCCTCCAAAAGTGCTGGGATTACAGGTGTGAGCCACTGGGCCCAGCCTGCTTTTGCCAGTTCTAAGTGGCTCACATGACCTCGCCCCTGCACCCCAGGCCTAAGCGAGCTGTGTTCCGGCTGCGGAAATGGATCATCCTTCGACTGGTGAGCCTTGTGGACAACCTGTACCTGGAGATGGAGGAGGCCTTGACGGAGGAGGTGGCCAGGTATGAGAGGTGCTGGAGCTTCCTGCAGGCATGTGGTCAAGGAATTGAGCCCCTCAACTCGTCCTGATTTGTGTCCTCTGGAGCCAGAAACCTTTGGGTTGAGTCATCAGTGGGGAGCAGGCACAAGGGGACTTGGAAATTCCTCAGGAGCCTGTAGGGAGGGGACCCAGGAGGTACCCCAGCTGCAGGCACCTAAGAGGTTTGGGTGTGCTGTGCATGCCCTGCAGGGAGCCTTTGCCCAGGGAATGCCTCGTCTGTGCCCGAGCAGAGCCAGGTGCTCACCTCGCCTTCAGCATGCCCGGTTGCAGGAGGGGGCTGCACTGGCCCCATGTTTGCAGGAGCAGTGGCGTGACTCGGCCGTGACCACACAGCCTCACATCTCTTGGTTCCTTGAGAGGGGCACTGATTCTCTCTCCCTAGCTCAGGTTGAGCCATGTTCAGCTGGGGATTCAGCCCTTCCTGGCCCAGCCACCTCCAGCCTTGCCCGTGAGGGCCCTGAGGACTGTACCCAGAGCAGAAGGGGACAGAAGGGCCCCCCTCCTCCTCCTGTTCTTGAACCCTGGGTGGTGCCACCAGGGGAGGGGAGCCCGTGGAAACAAATGGCCGTGAACGGCACCAGCTGCTCTCCCGCCTGCCCCAGGTTTTGTTTGTTCCACTCGTTCTTCGTCACAAAGAAGCCCACATCCCAGATCCCGGAGACAAGGCAGCAGCTCTCCTTCCCTTTGGAAAGCCAGGCCCGAGAGGCCGTCAGCAGCGCCTTCTTCAGGTGAGCCTGGGGCGGCTCAGGAGAGGTCCGAAAGTGGGAAGGTCTTCAGGACGCCTGCTCCCTGCAGTTCCCCTACGCTGGGGACAACGGCCGAGGCCCAGGGAGTTCTAGCAGGTCCTGGAGAGGTGGGAGACCGAGCCCTGGGGAGGGCGGAGGGAGGTGGCTGTATTCACTTATCGGTCTGGTGACCAAGCCCTGCCCATCGCCCAGTCTGCTGCAGACCCTCAGCACGCAGTTTAAGCTGGCACCAGAGCAGACCCGGGGCGGGCAGCCCTGGACCTACCGCCTGGTACAGTTTGCAGACTTGCTGCTGAACCACAGCCACAGCGTGAGCCTTGTGACACCCCTCACTGCACAGCAGTGCCAGGCCTGGGACCGGTGAGCGGGTGGGATTTCCGGGGGGGGGGGGTTGGCAGGACCCTGTGGTCTGATGGCAGCTGGGGTCTGAGGGATCTGCCTGGCTCCCTGCAGGATGCTTCAGACTCTGAAGGAGCTGGAGGCCCCCTCCTCAGAGCCCAGGGCTGCTGCCTTCCAGCACCTTCTGCTGCTCGTGGGCATCCACCTCTTCAAGGTACTGTGGCCTGGGACGGAGGGGCCATGAGCCTGGGGTCCTGTGGCTATGAGGGCTATGGGGGGGAGCCAGGAAAGGCTTGGGGAGTTATGTTGGGAGGTTTCCTAAGCCAGCCTCAACATGAGTGGAATTATCACCAAGGAAACATCACTCCGGCCCCTTAGCAGGCACCAGCTGGTGTCCTGAGCTTTCCAGGCAGGCCTTCTTAATCCCCACAACTTGAGGCAGACTCTACTTCTCCATGTTTGACATGGGGAAACTGAGACTCAGAGGCAGAGTAGCTTGCACTGTACCTTCTGGCTGTGGGAACACCTTCTGGCCACGGGTTCTCTAGAACCACAGGGTCTCCCTCTCAGTTCTTCCCATCAGGAAGCCCTGACCACATTCAACACTCACCTGATTCCTTTTTTGTTTGTTTTTTGTTTTGAGACAGAGCCTTACTCAGGCACCAGGCACCAGGCTGGAGTGCAGTGGCGCACCCTCAGCTCACTGCAACCTCCGCCTCTCGGATTCAAGCAATTCCCCTGCCTCAGCCTCCCCAGTACCTGGGACTACAGGCGTGCGCCACCACGCCCAGCTAATTTTTTTGTATTTTTAGTAGAGATGGGGTTTCACCACATTGGCCAGGATGGTCTCAATCTCTTGACCTCATGATCTGCCCGCCTCGGCCTCCCAAAGTCCTGGGGTTACAGATGTGAGCCACTGCGCCCAGCCATCTGTTTGTTTTTTGAGATGGAGTCTTGTTCTGTTTCCCAAGCTGGAATGCAGTGGCGTGATCTTGGCTCATTGCAAGCACCGCCTCTCAGCTTCAAGCGATTTTCCTGCCTCAGCCTCCCGAGTACCTGGGATTACAGGTGCCTGCCACCGCGCCTGGGTAATTTTTGTATTTTGAGTAGTGACAGGGTTTCGCCATGTTGGCCAGGCTGGTTTTGAACTCCTGACCTCAGGTGATCCGCCCACCTTGGCCTCCCAAAGTGCTGGGATTACAGGTGTGAGCCACTGCGTCTGCTCTTACCCTGATTCTTAGAGAGTTTTCTTCTCACAACAAGGGAGGCTCTTATCGAGGCTGGTGGTCTTATGTAGCCTGAGTAGATGGGTCTCTCACTTGCCGGTCTGGCCACTTGGCTGTGGTGGTTTTATTTGCCAACTTTGGTTATTCTGAGCCCAGCCTGTGGATGAGCTATGTGGGTAAAGGTTGCCGTGATGCCCCTTCTGAGTGTTGGCATCAGACTTTGATAGCAACGGAGCCCTGCTGATTCCAGGACACACGTGGAGCCTGCAACCTTGGGCTCTCTGGTCTTGGCTTGCACAGAGAAGGCTGCAGTTTGCTGTGCCCATCTTCAGATAAAAGGTGCAGCTGTGGCTGGGTGTGGGGCTCACACCTGTCATCCCAGCAGTTTGGGAGGCCAAGGCAGGCGATTCACCTGAGGTCAGGAGTTTGAGACCAGCCTGGACAACATGCTGAACCCCATCTCTACTAAAATACAAAAATTAGCCTGGCGTGGCGGCAGGCGCCTGTAATCCCAGCTACTCGGGAGGCTGAGGCAAGAAAATCACTTGAAGCCGGGAGGCGGAGGTTGCAGTGAGCTGAGATTGCACCACTGCACTCTAGCCTGAGTGACAGAGCAAGACTCTCTCAGAAAAAATGAATAAATTAAAAAGGTACGGCCCGGAAGTCAGGGACCTGCACTGCACACAGCCTGGGAGCCGGGGGCAGTGACCAGGGCTTTGGGCTGCTTTTCCCACCCTGGCCTAAACGTTTCGTTGTGAAGGGAAAGTCTGCCTTTTAGGTACCAAAGATCACACAGTTGTCAAGATGCCCTGCACATGCACATCCCTGGAGTCCGGGGCTATCCCATCAGATGAGTTCAGATATGATTAAATTAGTTGAAACTAATGACTTTCAATTCTGTCTCATGCCAAGCCAAGCACGGAGGAAATAATCTAGAATTATGAATTGGGGACTGGGGTTTGCTGGCTGCCCTGGGACCCTGACCATCCTTGTCAGCTTTGCCTGTCTTGAGTGTCAAAGTGGGAGCTGGCCTCCTTGTCTGTCCCCTGCAGGTTTTCAGATCCTGTAACTGCGTATTGGTGTAAAAAGGCCCTCAGCCCTTGGTATTCTGGGGTCCAGCTGAGGTCTTCCATGCTGGATTGCGGTGGGGGGCTGGCCGGGGCAGGCCAGTGGCTGGGCTGTTGAAGGCTTCTGGTGCCACTGCTTCCTTTTGCCAGCCCCTTGCCTGGTTCAGAAAGGCTGTCCCCAGTGTGTGTTCTACCCTGTCCCCAGTCCCCTACAGAGAGCTGTGACCTGCTGGGTGACATCCAGACCTGCATCAGAAAGAGCCTGGGAGAGAGGTGCCGCGGGAGCCGCACCAAGGTCATCGGTGGGTCCTTGCTACTGGGACTTGGGCACAAGAGGGACTGGAGTGGCACAGTGAGGCCAACGGTCCCCTGCCTGGGCTCAATCCCCCCTCTTGCAGATCCCCAGGAGCTCCCATGGGTAGAGGTGCTGGTGGAGATCCTGCTGGCCCTGCTGGCCCAGCCCAGCCACCTCATGCGTCAAGTGGCCCGGAGCGTGTTCGGCCACGTCTGCTCCCACCTGACCCCACGTGCCCTACAGCTGATTCTAGATGTGAGTTGGGACCTTTGGGAATGCACCTTGGGCTGGGGCTCACTGAGCAGGGAGCTGCATCGGGTGGGGGAGCGCTTCAGCCTATGGCCTCCTAGCCTCCTTCCTGTCAGCTTGCACCTGGTGGGAGGGGTCTCGATGAGGCCCTATCCTGGCCTTGCAGGGTGTAGCCACCTCTCTTAGGCTCTGTTTTCTTCCCTGAAATGGGGACCTTTGGCCAAGGCTGGGTGGGGCCTGGTCAGGAGGGTGGGGGCCGCAGATGGGTCAGTGGCTGGGTCTCCTCCCCAGGTACTGAGCCCGGAGACCAGTGAGGATGTGGATGACCATGTGGTGGTGACGGACGAGTCTGACGAGCGGTGGCTGAAGGCTGCAGAGGTGCTGCCAGCGAGGGCCAGGCGGGGTGGCGGGAGTGGGAAGATCGTAGAGGTGTGTGATAAGCCTGCCCCCACCCCACAGGACAAGAGTGAAGACGGCGAGGAGAACAGAGGCTCAGAAAGCGAAGACCAGAGTGATGGGGGGGAGAGCGAGGAGGAGGAGCGTGACAGGGACGTGGACCAGGGCTTCCGGGAGCAGCTGATGAGTGTGCTACAGGCTGGGAAGGCGCTGGTGAGCAGGGCCAGGGAGGGCTCTTGATTCCCCATGTTGTGTGCCCACCCGCCCGAGGCCAGGCTGACCACTGGGCCTCTGTCCCTCAGAGTGGAGAGGAGAGCGAGGATGAGGAGGAGCTGGGAGACGAGGCCATGATGGCCCTGGACCAGAGCCTTGCCAGCCTCTTTGCTGAGCAGAAGCTGCGGATCCAGGCCCGGCGAGATGAGAAGAGCAAGCTGCAGAAGGAGAAGGCGCTGCGGCGCGACTTTCAGATTCGGGTGAGCCTGGGGGCCAGCACCTCCACCGCCTCCATCACCACCCACCCCCGTGCCCTGCCCCCACCTTGCTGACCAGCTCTCCTGGCCACAGGTGCTGGACCTGGTGGAGGTGCTGGTGACTAAGCAGCCTGAGAACGTCCTGGTCCTGGAGCTGTTGGAGCCACTGCTGGGCATCATCCGGCGCAGCCTGCGCAGCAGCAGCTCCAAGCAGGAGCAGGACCTGCTGCACAAGACGGCGCGCATCTTCACGTGAGCGCAGGGGCAAGGCGGGTGGGTGCCGCCAGCAGACCCCAGCCCCCAGCCCCCAGGCAGAACTCCTGGCTTGCTTTCTGTACAGGAAAGAGAGAGCCAAGCTTCCAGCTGGGGCCCTAGCTTGCAGGCTCACCACTCAGCCCTAGGTCACATGTCACTCAGTGACTCACACGGTCCTTGGTCCATCCCTGTGTTCTCCTGACACATGCGAGTGGTGCCCTGGGGTTGGGTTCCATCCCAGCCCCTGATGGTCTCCAGTGGGGCTGTGTGGGGGGTGGGTGGGGACAGTGGCAGCACCTGTGGCAGGGGATACCCACCAAGTCCTCGGAGGTGCAGTGTACATGGGAGTTTGTCAGGTTGGGAGGCCTTGGGGAGTGCAGAAAGAGGAAAGAGTCTCCCGATGGGAGGCAGTCAGACATCCAGCTGGGAGGTCAGGTGAGGCATGAGGCCACAGGCCCCTGTACCCTCGCAGGCCTGACCCTAGTGGGGCTGGGGCCGCAGAGGCATTTTCAGCAGGAGCATTGGCATAGGGAAGGCTTTGGGTCTGGTTTCCCTTTTTGGAAATGGCTGGCGGCGTGGAGAAGGCTTTGGGCAGGCTGTGTTGGAGGCAGGCCTAGCAGGGAGGTGATGGCAGGCAGGGGAGAGCCAGGCAGGTGCCAGCCATGTGCAGACCTGCCTTCTGGGCTCAGGTGCTGGGTAGTTGAAGCCCTGGGCCCCGGGGCACTGAGCGGATGGTCTGCAGGGCGGGGGGTGTGACTGGCAGTCATCCTCCATTCAACCCCAGGCCACACCTTCTCAGATAGTTCTGCCAGCGTGCCTGGACAGTGTCGCTCATTGAGCATCCTACCTCTTGTCCCCACTCTGTCCTGGCCCTGCAGGGCCACATAGGGTTCTGAGCGCAGAACCCTTGCCTCGCTTTACAAAAGGCCTGGAGGCCACTTCCCCACAAGGGATGAGTATGGACAGGAGAGGTGCACCAGGTGGGTGGTTGGCCCTGGTGCAGCCCGCACTTGGGGAACTGTTCTGTTACCGCCCCGGGGTGCCCCCTTGCCCAAGCACGCTGAGCCCACATAGCTCCCAAGCAACCTGCAGGCGGCCCTGCCTTCCTTTGTGGCCTCGGTCACGTCCGTCTTCCAGGTCTGTTTCCTCACCTGTAAAGTGGGACTTGGCGCTGCTTGGCAGAGCGGGGTAGACCGAAACTGTTCTGACCAGCTCTTGTCCTCACCACCTGCAGGCACCACCTGTGCCGTGGCCGTCGCTACTGTCATGACTTGGGTGACCGCGTCGAGGCCCTGCATGGCCAGGTGGCACGGCTGGTGGAGCAGGCTGGCCGCCAGCCCGACTCCTCCACTGCCCTTTACCACTTCAACGCCTCCCTCTACCTGCTCCGAGTCTTGAAGGGTGGCACTGCAAAGGGTCACGTGCACGAGACACAGGAGGTGCTGGAGGCTGGCACCGACCCCAGCCCTTCAACCGAGGGCCTGCAGGTGAGCAGGGCCTGGCCCAGGCGGAGCCCACACACTTCACATTTCTCCAGGACCCACCCCTCCGCCATTCGAAGCTAGCCCAGTCTCTGCTCCCATCCCAGAGTCCCTCTCCTGGCCTCAGCCAGCTCTCTCACCTGGCCTAGGCTGCCGGCTGTCTGGACTTGAACCTTACGATACGCATCTACTCGTCAGCACTGAGCTCCTTCCTGACCAAGCGCCACAGTCCCCTCACGGTCCCCATGTTCCTCAGCCTCTTCTCCCGGCACCCGGTGAGTGTCAGGGCCCACCCTGCCCACTTGGGGTCCCCTCTCAGCCCCAGCCCCACCTGTGCCTCACAGCCCTCCCCTCCCACCAGGTGCTCTGTAAGAGCCTGCTCCCCATTCTGGTCCAGCGAGTCACAGGCCCAGGGCGGCCCCGCCAGCAGGTAAGAGACTTCCCAGCTCCCAGCCTAGGGCCTGTGTGAATTAACCTGCTTAACCCGCTTCTGAGGCCCCAGAGCACTGCCCTGGTCAACATGGGCGCAGCTGTCCCTGCCACACCGTGAGCACCGAGGTGCTGATGGGGTGGGCTGGTCTCACTCCTGCAGCCACCACTGCCCATCCTGCCACACAGAGGACACCCCAGTAGTGTCTGCTCAGGTGCCAGGGCTGCTGGGGGCAGACTGAATGAAGATGACATTAGCCAGGAATCAGTAGGAATTGTCCCACCTGAGGTCCCACCTCTATCCAGATGGGAGGCCTCGGTGCCCCCACCTGTACATGAAGGCACGAGAGCAGGTGGTCACGGAGCCCAGAGCAGCAGGTGGCCTCGTACGCCACCCACAGCCATGTCTGGCAGGTCCCCTTGCTCCCCTCAGCATCTCGTACCCAACGTGCTGAGGCTCCAGGCACCCACCTTCACCCAACCACAGGCACAAGCCTGCCTGCTGCTCCAGAAGACCCTGTCCATGCGGGAGGTGAGGTTGTGCTTCCAGGACCCCGAGTGGAAGCAGCTGATCGGCCAGGTCCTGACAAAGGTCACGGAGGTAACAGCCAGAGGGCGCCCCTCCTCCCTGCCTGCTCCAATCGGTTCTCTGGGAGAGAACAAGCCAGGATTGGAGCCTGAGCCTCCCGGAGTGTGGGGGGTGGGGGACAGGGAATTGGGATTGTCTCAAGAGACGGTCCCTGCCTCTGGGCTTTAGTCCCTGCTGGGAAACAAAGGCTTTGACAGCCCTCCGAAGTACCTCAGCCTGGCCACCTCTCCCCAGAACCTGCGCACACTGGGGGAGGTGCAGACCAAAGCAGAGCACCAGCAGGCTCTGTCCTCCCTGGAGCTGCTCAATACTGTCTTCAGGACCTGCAAACATGAGGTGAGGCGGGGCCCAGCCCAGGACAATGTCAGGTTCCTCCTGGGGGCCTCCGGGCCTCCCGGGCAGCAGTGCCATTCCCTGGGCCAGACCTCGGTGGGGTTGGGGGGGGTCATGTGGGGAAGGTTCTCAGTGCCTTGGTTGAGGCTCTGGGCTGTCATTTGGGCAGTTACAAAGCCATGGATGGGCAAGTGACTAGGGAAGGGACTGTGCCACCCTGTCCTGCAGGGTGGGGTGCAAGGGTGTGGCACTGCCGTGTCCAGTGAGAAAGCTGAGAAGGGGTTGGCAGGGCTGGAGACGGTGAAGGGTGGGAGAAGACTCGGGGTGGACATACATTAGGGAGGCCATGTTTCCAGGCCTGGTGCAGGGTGTGGACGGGTAGAATGTGACATGTTGGGTAGCCACAGGGCAGGGCCAGGAGGCAGCTGTAGGTAGCCATCTCAGTCCCCTAGTCTGGCCCACAGGGCAAGGTTTGGGAGGCCTCAGCATAGGTGCCAGTCAGCCCTTACGGAGGGAGAGCTTGCCAAGGCTGCGCCAGTGGGCAGAGGTGGGGCCCAAGATGGGGCCTTGCAAAACTGGGTGATAGCGAGGAAGCCAGGAGAGCGGGGCTCCTGGAAGCCAGGGGATTCCAACAGTAAACCATTCAGGACGTGCAGCGAGGCTGGGGGGCAGCGTGGCAGCCCCACGGTGATCGAGTGGCGGGGATGGCCCTCCTGGAGGTGGGCGTGCCAGGGCCACAGCGGAGACTCTGAGACCAGGCCTGCGGCTGTGGGGAGGAGGAGAACCAACACCTGGGCACGTGTTTCCTCCAATGGTGAGACAGACACGGACACCTTAACAGGCAGGAGAGGCTGAGGCCCAGGAGAGTGCAGGGGTCGCTGGTGAGACAGCAACGGGGCCAAGTTGGGAAGACCATCAGGAGCCCCAAAGGCTTGCCCCCTGTGGCCACCACCACTCTGCCTTCCCACCCTCTGCAGAAGCTGACCTTGGACCTGACAGTGCTCCTGGGCGTGCTGCAGGGGCAGCAGCAGGGCCTGCAGCAGGGGGTGCACTCCACCGGCTCCAGCCGCCTGCTCGACCTCTACTGGCAGGCCATGAAAACCCTGGGAGTCCAGTAGGTTCTGGGCAGGGGGATGCACACTTGGGCAGGGCTAGGATCACCCTCACACTGCTGTGCATGCTCAGATGTGGGAGCCCTGGGCCTCTGGGACCCCACAGGACCCGAGTGGAGGTGGCTGCTACCCTCACTGGGCACCTTCCTACCTTCTCACTCCCCTTCAGGCGCCCCAAGTTGGAGAAGAATCCCAAGGAGATCCCCAGTGCCACCCAGGGCCCCATCAGCAGGAAGCGGAAGAAAAAGGGATTCTTGCCAGAGACAAAGAAGCGCAAGAAACACAGGTCGGAGGACGACATGCCTGCAGCCACCGGCGGGAGCCAGCCCCCCGGCACAGGCAGGAAGAGGAAAAGGATGAAGGCCAAGGTCCCGGCCCAGGCCAATGGGACACCCACCACCAAGGGCCCAGCCCCTGGCACTCCCACCCTGAGCCCCAACACCCCTGCCAAGTTTCCAAAACTGCAGAAGAAGAAACAGAAGCTGTCCTGGGTGAATGGAGCTCCCAGCTCCCCGACGAAGCCTGCAGGCCAAAAGCAGCACCACAAGGCTCTTCCCAAAAAGGGGGTCTTGGACAAATCGCCACTGTCCACACTGGCACGGAATAAGGCAAGGCCACCTTTGGTCATCAGGAGTCTCAGCCTGCTCCAGAGTGGGACCAAGAAGAAAGCGCAGCTGAGGAAGGCGGGGAAGCCCTGAGTGCAGGCCACCCTCAGCCTCCGTCTGCCCAAGACTCCAGTTTTTCCACCATGATTTGAATATGCAAGCCACTTCTAAGGCTCTGTCCCCAGGGAGGGTGTCACTGCCTGCCCAGGCATCCTGCTCTGGTAAGCACAGCCCAAGCCATTCCTGCAGGGGTCCCAGGATGCAGAGACCCCCCTGGTTCTAGGCTGGGACTGTGGCTTCAAGGCCCTGTGGGCCAGGTCCAGGTCTCTGGCGTTCACCTGGTTGGGTACAGGGTGACATGCTGGGTACAGGTGTGACCATCTCTTGCACACACACCCCCCCCAGGCTTTTTTGCTGAGGGAGCCACAGGGGGTGATTTAAATTAGGTTTATTTCTTCATTTATGAGAGGAATATATTTGGCTTCTCTCTTAAGACTCTGAGATTCACAATCAGCAGCTCTAAAAAATAAAGGAGCAGTTTGGCTTCCGGAAGGAAGAGGAGGCAACACTTGGACCTGGTTCTTGTACGACAAGAAAACATCGCTGGGGCCCCAGCTGAGGCTGGGGTGGAGGCCGGGCTTTGGGGGATACCACCCCACCTTCGTCTGGCCTCCCTGGGTACCCCAGAGCTCGGTGGGTGGGTATTCCACTAGCTTACACCCACTGAAGCCGCAGCTAGCCAGTAACTAAGGGGTGGAAAGAGCATTGTCCAAGCCAGCTCTCGGGGTCTCCTACCACTGGGGTTCCCCCATGCCAGCACCGCCTTGATGGCAGCAAATGTACAGGGAGTGTGTGACACAGGGGCTGAGCTACCCCAGAGGAGTTTGGGGCTGGTGTGACATTGGCAGCTGCATCCTGGTATTCGCACAGGCGTGAGTTGGGTCATCAAAGCCAGAGTGAAGGCCTGGCCCCGGGGGTCATTTGTGTGATAGGGGCTAGCCTCTCCCAGCGCCTCAGCCCATGCAGGAAGCTTTGTGGAGAGCTGCTTCCTCCAGCAGTGGAGCCCTGGCGGCTGCCCTGTGGATTCTGGGAATGGTCTCCTGGGCCCTAGCCCTGGCCAAGGCCTAGCCCAGCCTCTGGAGGAAATGGGTTCCTGGCTCGGGGTGGTGGCAGGAAAGGGCTAGACAGCAGAAATATTCCTGGGGCCACCAGGAGCCCTGCAGAGGTGGGCTGGTGTGTGAACCCCGAGACCACGAGCCTGGGGCCCAGGTGCTGTGCCGCTGCAGCCAGGTCCTTCACCCCTGGTAATTTCAGTTTGTCAGAACAGTCCCCGCCTGGGAAGTCCAGGCCAGCAGCCGACCCGAGATAGACAGTGGCCTCCAGAGAGACCAGCCCGGCCAGGGGGTGCACAGCTTCATCTGCCAGATTGCATCCGATGTCCCCAAGGTCAGCTGAGAAGCAGCAGTCCTGCATGCCGGCCCTCGCCTGGGCCTCAAAGCTGGGACTGCCACCCTGAGGCCTGAGCTGTTCCCTCTCCATATGGCCCAGGGCCTGGTGAGTCTTCAAAGCTGTGGATCGTGCTTTGCCCAGCAAGTTGCCTGGGAAAGTCCAGCCCCCTGGCCCTTCGTTCCAGGGAGGGCAGGGACTTGCCCAGGATCACATAGGCTGGTGTCAGGCCAGGCTCTTGCCGGACACCCACTTCGGGCTGCCTTCTTCCTTGGCCCCAGGGGCCCGGCAGCCCAAACCTAGGGCCAGGAATCTGTCCAATCTCACGGCTCCAACACACACAGCCTTCCAGTGTGACTGAGGACACCGCCTCTTCCTGAAGCCAGGGCCACTCAGCAGGCCCCGGCCAGAGTGGGTGGGTGCCTAGCCGAGGATCACACAGAAAGCCGGTGGGCAGCCCAGGCAGTCCCAGACGCTGTAGGACACCTTCCAGACTAGGTGGGAGTGTGGTTTCTTCATTGTCCCAGTGGCACCTGGGGAAAGGGGCATCAGGTCAGAAACGGGGCTCAGTGGGGCCCCCTGCCAGGGTGCCCTCCCTCCTCCACTTGCTGTTGGAGCAGCAGGCCTCCCCCTGGGCTTGGGGCTGTGACCCTGGTTCTCGTGCTGCTGGGAAGCTCTAGCTCCCACAGGGAAGGTCCAAGGAGCCAGGCCCTGGTACATCCAGGAGGACCCGGGAGGGCGGAAGTCCGGATAGAGTGGGGAGTTCTGGCCAGGCCCCACCCAGCCCTTGGAAGGAAGGGGGAGCTATTTACTGGAAGTGGGAGCCCTGACCCATGGCTCCATCAGTGAATTCTGGCAACATCAGAGTCCAAGCCCAGGGTTGGTGGGAGGTGCTGGGGCAGGAGGGGACTCTGGGGGAAGAGTGCTCCCTGTCACCTAGCCCTGGCCTTCCCCCCTCCCTGAGGGCCTCCCTGCCTGCACTCACCACCTCAGACTTTCACAGCTGGGGGCAGCATCACCAGCTGGTTCACCCTGGGGGAGAGACGGGCGGGGGTCAGGGTGGCGCATCAGCAGGGGCCGGGCCCGGGCACTGCTCTGGCACATCGCGTCGTGGGGGCCAGCTGACCGGAGGTGCTGGGCAGGGACCTCGTCAGCCCCAGGGGGAGGTGGGAGAGCCCAGGGGTAGGGAGAGGAGAGAGAGAGAGAGGAGTAAAGAGGAAAGGAGAAAAAAGTCAGAAGGTGAGAGGAAAAGGAAGGGGGAGGGGTCCCAGCTTCGAAAACCACCAAGTACAAGCCTGGACCCACCAGACACCCCTGTGGCCCCCTACAGCTTTAGGCTGATGCTGGCACTGAGCCCCACAAGCACGGGGAGGCCCAGGGACTGGACCCCAGCAACCAGGCCACCAACTGGGTGCACCCAGGTCTCCCCTCCGCCACCCCCGAGCAGGGCTCCCCAGCAGGCCTCCCCTCAGCCCCACTCACTGCTGCTCAGCCTTGGCACGGTCGCTGAGGAAGAAGAGTGCCGTGGCGAGGAAGAACATGCCCCCCAGGACGACGACAAAGGGGCAGAGCATGAGCGCGTAGCCCAGGCTCAGGAACTCCCAGAGTGGGGAGTCCTTGGTGCTCTGGCGGATCAGGTCTGAGATCTGCGAGGACATGGGGGTGGGTGTAAGGGCACAGCCTCCAAAGCCTCCAGCCTCCCCAGGCCAGCCCCCGCCCAGGGTGACTCACAAAGCCGATGAGGTAGGGGCTCCCGGCGTCCCCCAGCAGGTGGGAGGTGAAGCTTTGCAAGGCCACAGCCGTGGCGCGCCGGGTAGGGATGACCACGTACTACGGGAGAGGCAGGCAGGTCAGCGGCCCAAGGAGCCAGCCCCAGCCCAGTGCCTGGCACCTCCGAAGTCCCATACCCTCAGACTCATTCCTGTCTCCCCTGGACCTTGCCCTCCCCTGCACCAGCCTGGCCGCTTTTTCCCGCCAGCCATCCCTCTGCTCCCTGAGCCCCTCTACCCACACACAGTTTCAGTCACCCCCTTAGCCCCAGGCGCTTCCCCACCTCCAGCCCAGACCAGTGCCACCTGCCCCAGATTGAAAGCGTCATCCTCAAACCTGCTGTGCCCCTGGGACGCCCCTCAGAAATGGGAATCTTCACCTCCCTCCCAGCTACCTGCAGCTGAGGGAAGGCAATTTGGGGGCTGCCCAGGTGCCAGTCACTAGAGGCCATTAGCCCAGAGCCCTCTGAGCCTCACAGGACCTGAGCCATTGGGAATGGCCATGCTGCCACCTCCCCTGCTCGGCTCCTGCTCTGTTCCTGAGACCAGGCTGCCGTGGCTTCTGCCCTTGGCCCATAGTCATGGGGACACTGAGGCCCAGAGAGGCACATGTTCCAGGGGAACCTGAACCCCAGCTAGGGCCATTTGTCCTCACTCCCATCAAGCTAAAGACCCATCTTAGTTCCCCTCCTTGAGGACCAAGTAAGGCCTGAAGCCTGGGTCGGGAGCTGGTGAGGCAGGGCCCTGCCTGGAAGAGCCTCTGCTCACACCCGTGGGCCCCTCAGCACTGAGTGCCAGGTACTGCTGGGCCCCAGGCCCCGATCAGACCAAGCAGGCCCGAGCCACAGGAGGCGCACTTCAAAGCTGGGCAGGCCAGAGTCAGGAGGGGCTGGGGCGGGGGTGGGACAGGCATGGCCAGCTCTATGGGTGCCCTGAGCCCCTGTGCCCTGAGCTCCAGCTGCCTCACCTCTTCGGAGTGCCAGCCTTAGTGGGCATCAGCAGCCAGCACCCATGGGCATCCCATTGCAGGAGAGGTGGGGGCTGATGGAAAAAGGCCTGAATCTGGTTAAACGGAGTGGCCTCGTTTCCAGCAGGAGAAAACTGACACTGAATAAACTGGGACACAATTTCCCTGGGACCCTGACCCTGCCGGCAGCCACCAGGGGCTCCCCCGGGGGTGGTGGAGGAGGGGAGGAGGGGTCCTGACCAGCACCAAGGGCACTTGATCTGCACAGACTCACTCCTCCCTTCATGTTGGGCCTGGGCAGCAACCCCAGCCCACCCCTGCCACTGCCTGGCTCTGTGCTGAGGCTCAAAGCTGCATCAGACCTCCCCACCACCACCCTAGCCCAGGGACTCAGGAGGACAGAGAGAGACAGCCCAGGGGAAGCAGATATGCCAGGAGGCTCAGGGTGGGCAAGGCAGGCTTCCCAAAGCACAGGAGACAGCAGGGGCCTCGGTGCCTGGCAGACTTATCTCCTGGGCTGTCCCATGCTGGGCACCCGATCCGGAGCACCCTGAAGGTCCACCCATGGGTCCTTCCTCTGTCTTCCCCAGAGCCTGCCCTGACACCTCCCAGACACACTCCCCTATCCCCTGCTGACCCTTGCCAGGCTGATCCCTGGGCATGGGACCAAGTGTCACACCCCTGCCACCGCCAGATGGCCACGAATTCCTAGCCCCCTCCTGGCTCCTCCCAGGGTGCTCCCATCCCCACCCAGGGACACAAGCCCCTGCTGGCCACTCAGACGGCCCTTTGTCCCCAGCCGGCTGGTCTGGAGCCCATTGTTGGCCCCGTGAAGACGGCCTCTGTCCACCAGCCCCAGCCACAGGCACTCGGGCAGGCGCGCCTGGGAGCCAGGCTGAGCAAGGAGGGGCAGAGCCCGTGAACACTCAGACCCGGGGGGAGGAGTGCTGGCAGGCAGCAGTACCTTGGTGCCAGCCTGGCACTACCAGCCTCCCAGACATTAACCTGAGCCTCGAGACACCCCTCCCCACCCGGTCCCCACATCTCACTCTGCCTGCCCAGCCCTCTGCTTCCTGGCCCTGCCCAGACGCAGACCCCAAACTCTGATCCCCTCCCTGCCTCTGGCTTCACCTTCCTGGCAGACCTGCCAGCTCTCCCACCCCTTCACCCGCCCTTCCCAGCCGCCCCTGTGAGGTCGACGCCTGGGTCAGCTGCACAAGGTGACCTCCGCCTGCCTGGCTCACCATGAGGATGTCGGCGGTGATGGCCCAGTTGGAAAACAGCAGTGTCTCCCCAACGAAGATACAGATCTACCCAGGAGAAAACAAAGCAATCAGCAGGGGACCCTCCCCTGCCTGCAGCGGCCACAGGCTGCTCCCTACACACTGGCTGCTGGCAGGTAGCCCACAAAACCTCACTCCCCGTCCCCAGGCCCGCATCCATTCATGGGCCATTCAGAGACTTCAAGCCATGCCCACGGCCCTGAGGCACCCAGAGGCCCCAACAGGCCAGGGATGCGCAGGGGCAGCCAGAGAACAGGAGCCTCCCTAGGGAAGGGACCATCCCACAGGTCACAGAATTTCCCATTCCAGACTTTCCCTGTGGCCCAGGCCCAGCTCCCCCAGCACCCCTCCCCCCACCGCACTCACATAGGCCCCTACGATGCTGCTCTTGGCAGCCACGAAAATCAGGCAGATGAAGATGGCAGAGCCCAGCATGCCCACGGCACACACCAGGGGGTCGGCCCGCTGGGTCCTCAGGCGGCACCAGCGAGTGGCTCCCGCACCCGTGACCACACCCAGGAAGCCCGTAAAGCAGGTGATGGCCCCGAAGATGAGGCTGTGGGGACAGAGGATGGGGTCATGAGTTGAGGGGGGTCAGGGCTGAGGCTGAGGGGCCCTCCTGTCCAAGAACCCATCCCAAGGGGCCCCACCTGTCCTTGGCCCCGCAGGGTGGGCTGCTGCACGACTCTGCCGTCTTCTGCACGACTTGTGCACGGTGCAGGTAGAGTGGGATCCACATGCCCAGGGCCCCTGTGGCGAAGGAGACAGCTGACGTGGCCAGGGAGGAGAAGACGTAGCTGCGGCTGGGGAGAGGCCAGGCAGTGGCACTGAGCTGAGGGACCTCCTCCAGCTCCCACGGGCAGCCCCATGCGTTGGGGGAACAGAAGTCCCCAAATGCTTCGTCTTACAGGCCCGGGGGGGTGAGGGTTCAGGCTGCAGGAATAATAGATTCTCGGGGCCAAACGTCCCACCCAGCACCAAGACAGCAGAACTGGCAGGTTTCCGGCTGAGGGTGTGGGGGCTGTCCTGCAGGGACAGCCCCTCACCTCAGCACTCCTCCCCCTGCCCTCCAGGCACTTCCCAGCCAGACTCACTTTCGGATCAGGGCCTTCATATCTCGGAGCCATGAGGTCTGGGCCTTGAGCTGGTCCCCAAGCTGGTCGGCATGGCCTCTCTTAGTGGCTGGGACCAGGATGAGGATGAGCGTTCCTGTGATCATGCCCAGGACAGGGGACACCTGTCAGGGAGCAGGAAGTTAGGACACCAGGGCCTGGCCAGCCTCGTCTCTGCAGCAGAAGGGGGACTCAGACAAACCACGCCTTCTCCAGGCCACAAGCTTCTCCTCTTCTGAGCTGGGGGTCTGCCCAGCCTTCCTAACTGGGCTGCTGAGAAAAGCTGGGGCCGAGGTCAGTCAAGGGGCTGGGGGCTTGAGATGGACCTTCCAGACCAGGGGCAAGACAGGAGTGGGGAAGGTGCAGGGAAGCCAGACTGGAGGAAGAAGAAGGGGTGGGTAAGTGGAGCAGTGTGTGGATGGACAGAGGAGAGATGGCTGAAGAGATGGATGGAGAACAGAAGAAGGGAGGGAGGGAGGGAGGGAGGGAGGGAGGGAGGGATGAATCGATATATGGATGTATGGACAGATGGATGAATGGACAGACGGACGAACAGACGGATGGATGGATGAATGGATGGACAGACAGATGGACAAATGAGAGAGAAGTAGATAGCCAGATGGAATGATGACTTTGAGGGAGGAGAGAATTCCTGAGGCAGGTTCCCAACATAGGTTCCTCAGCCACAGGGCACTGGGAAGGTGCTGTCTGGGCCTGGAGCGTCTGACTGACAGACTAGGTGGGCTGGCATTTAGGGGGGTGACCCATACAGTCCCCACAAGAACAGAGGCTCACCAGCCCTTTTGGGTCTTCCCTGTGTCCAGCCCATTTTCCAGAAGAGAACCTCCAAGCCCCAGGTTTCTCTCTGGATGGGAGAGTGACATCCTGGCAGCCTGGATTCCATCCCACCAGCCCCTCAGAACAGTCTCCCCTTGCGCCCCCGGGACTGGGAGCCCCTGGGTTGGGGAGTTCCTCTGCATGCCACCTCCCTCTCGCCCCCCATTAAGAAATTCCACGGAGGCTACTTCCTTCCTGCTTTTAGGAAAAAACACTTTGTCTTAAGCTTCCGCTCCTCCGAGACTGGGGGCCTCTGTTTCCTCCAATTGCACTGTCCTGGGGCCTTGGTAACTTGCCCCAAACCCAGTGAGACAGGAAGTGACTCCAGACCCTGGGGCCCCCACACAGAGGTCTTGTCCCAGCCTTACCCTAGCACAGCGCCAGGGCTCGAAGCAGGAAGCACCACCATGGACCTGGAATTTCCTGACATGGTGGGAGAATCCTTGGTTCTCAACCTGGGACTGCAGGGCGGGAGATTCCAACCCTCAGCCTGGGGGCCCTGAGGGTGGCGGGACTGTGTCTGGCTCCCCGCACGCCTGAGCATTCTGACACCTCCATCTGCACTAATCTGGAAGGGCAGGGATTTTAGGGTCCAGACAGCTGGGGAGGAATCCTGGAGGCCTACGTCCTATCCTGGGCTCCATCTCTGGGCAACCCTGGGGCAAGGTCTGGACTGAAGGGTATCCTTGTGGAGGGAAGGGATGTAGGCCTTACCCGCAAGGCCCAGTGCCAGTCTCCGGCTGCCTGCTTCACGCTGGAGCCAGTGATGTAGCCCAGGCCGCTGCAGAGAAGAGACATGTCAGGCTGAGCACAGACAGGCTGGGGACAGGGAGTGCCTGCTGGTCTGCAAGGAGGCTGCCCACCCTCACCACCCAGCCAGCTGGCCAGGGAGCGGGTCCAGGCGTTTCTCAAAGGCTGACCATCCACCTGTTGAGTTCCCTGGGGGTGCAGGGAACCTTCCCGGGATCCTCAGCCAGACCCTGGTGTCTCGGCTCTCACCTGCCCAGCGGGATGGCGAAGTAGAAGATGGACAGCATGAGCGTGCGAGTGTTCTTGGTGAAGAGGTCACCGATGATGGTGGGCGCGATGGTGGAGTAGCTGGCCTCGCCGATGCCCACCAGCCCCCGGGACAGGACCAGCAGCCAGAAGTACTGTGGGGAGGGGCGGCAGATGCTGAGGACCAGCTATCCACTCTCTGCCTCTCATCTCTGCTTCCCATTTGCTCCCTCCCCCTGCAAGGCCCAGGAGCCAGGGGAAAGAAGGGTAAAGGTGCTGGTGGGCTGCACCTCTGTAAAAACAACCTCCCCAGCCACTCCGGGCCTCAGTTTGCCCCTCTGTATAGTGGGTCTGACGGGGCCTGGCTGGCCCATGCTGGGATGGAACAGGACGATCCCAGCTTGAGAGTGGTATGGCTCAGGTAGACCCCTTTGCCCCCATAAGCTCTGGGGACACAAGCCTAGGTGTCCACTCTCCACCAACTAGGAGACCTGCTCCCTGGTTCTTACTGCAGTTCAGGAGCCTCAAGTCACCACACTTCACTCTGTCCCTCTCCCAAGCCGGGGGACTGGGCCAACCTCACAGTGCTTCGGGCCCAGTATGAGTTGGGAGTGGGCAGGGAAGCCCAGGGGGCCCAGATCCCCTCCCCCTGCACACATCAAAGGGCAAAGCCTGGCTCAGTGGGGAAGGGTGGGGCCCTGCCAGCTGCTGGTGGCAGTACCCTTTGATGTGGACCTGTCCTCTCCTGTCCCCAGCTGCCCAGGAAGAGAACCCAGCCTGGTCATCATTCCCCAGCCCCACCCTGACCACCCATCTGGCCAGCATCACCCACATCCAGCCCTCTCTGGGGGCTCCCTGACTTCTGTCCATCTGCTCACCTCGTCCCCAGCTGGCTGTGATCGCGGTGCTGCCTGGGTTGGCCCATCTCTGACCCCTCATGCTGGTCTCTCTTTCTTCCTCTCACTCTTCCCATCTCCCCATCTGCCCTTAGCTCTTCACCTCTGTTTCTCTTCCTAGGATCACCTGCCCACAGCCTTGGCCTGTTTTTATGTGGGGTCATTTGTCTCTTTTGTATTTTTTTTTTTTTTTTTTTTTTTGAGATGGAGTATCACTGGAATACAGTGGTGCGATCTTGGCTCACTGCCACCTCTGCCCCGCTCATGCCTTGCCCTCTGTGTGAGGCGGGGCACAGGGGCTTACACCTATAATCCTAGCACTTTGAGAGGCTGAGGCAGGAGGATTGCTTGAGGTCAGGAGTTCGAGACCAGCCTGGATAACATAGCAAGACCCCATCTCTACAAAGGTGCACACCTGTAGTCCTAGCTACTTAGGAGACTGAGGCAGGAGGGTCAGTGGAGCCCAGAAGGTCAAGTCTGCAGTAAGCGGTGATCACACCCCTGCATATCAGCCTAGGCGACGAGGCGCGGTGAAACACATTTAAGGCCAGGCATGATTGTTCACACCTGTAATCCCAGCACTTTGGGAAGTCAAGACGGGTGGATCACCTGAGGTCAGGAGTTCGAGACCAGCCTGCCCAACATGACAAAACCCTGTCTCTACTAAAAATACAAAAATTAGCCAGGTATGGTGGTGGGTGCCTATAATCCCAGCTACTCAGGAGGCTTAGGCAGGAGAATCACTTGAACCCGGGTTAGGGACGGCAGGGGGTGTCAGAGGTTGCAGTGAGCTGAGATTGAGCCATTGCACTCCAGCCTGGGTGAAAGAGCAAAACTCCATCTCAAAATAAACAACATTTAAAAATAAAACGAACGTAAAAGGAAACCTTCCATGTGTCTTATCCTGTAACTTCCTTTTGCCCCCTCATTCTTATCTTTTTGAAACCTGTTTATGCTGATGAATCAAGATCTAGTTCATTCTTTTACTGTCAAGAGTCTCACAGGGATGGGCACAGTAGCTCACACCTGTAATCCCAGCACTTCAGGAGGCTCAGGTGGGTGGATCACCTGAAGTCAGGAGTTCGAGGCTAGCCTGACCAAGACGGTAGAAACCCCGTCTCTACTAAAAATACAAAAATTAGCTGGGTGTGGTGGCACACACCTGTAATCCTAGCTACTTGGGAGGCTGAGGCAGGAGAATCACTTGAACCCAGGAGGCAGTGGTTGCAGTGAGCTGATATTGTGCCATTGCACTCCAGCCTGGGCAACGAGAGTGAGAGAGAAACTCTATCTAAAAAAAAAAAAGAGTCATACACACTATTCATCTGTGTAGCTAGTGATGGCCATTTCGATTGCTTCCTTGTTTTTTTTTTTTTTGTTTGTTTGTTTTTTTTTTGCTATGACAGTGCTGCAATGAACCTTCTTTGTCTACAAGCTGGAGTTTCTCTCTTGGGTATATACCCCAAGTAGAGGGCTGGGCCATGGGAGATACAGAGAGTTTTATAATATCCTGCCATCTCACTCTCCAAAGAGACTCTACCAATTTACATTCCCCCCAGCAGGGCTGGAGTCCCCAAATCTTCACAGCTTTGATGACACTTGGTATTGTCAGCCTTTGCAATTGTTGCCAAACTGACGGGTGTGAAATGGTACCTTGCTGCTCTCATTTGCATTTCCCCATCACTGGAGAGGCTGAGCCCTGTCTCTTCCCACATTTATTGGCCGTTTGGGTGTCTTCCTAAGCTGTCTGTAACTATTCCTTGCCCATTTTTCTGCTGCGTTATTTGTCTTTTTCTTATTGATATATAGTCCTAGATTTTAAGAGCTTGCTTTCTGCTTTACTCTCCCCTATCTGGACTTTATTCCGCAGTATGGTTTGAAATACCGACCAAACTTTTCTTTCAATCCAGATGGAGAGGTAGTTCTTCCCAAGCCACCTGTTTCAGATGCAGCTTTCATCCTCCACTAAATCCCCACGGAAATGAGGACTCTGTTGCGTGGATCTTAGTCCACGGCTCTGCTATTTGAGTTAGAATAGCTGCATTTTCATAACTGAGAGGCAAATCCCCTTTTATTTTTCACAATGTTCTTGACGGCTCCTGGGCATTTTCTCTGTCAGATTAACTTCAGAACCACATGGCCAAGGTCTACCAAAAACCCCAGTGGGATGCAAATTGTGACTGCAGTGGATTTCTAGATTCATTGGGGGTGACCTGTTTCTCCCTGTGCCTCTGCTTATCTCCTCTACCAACGCTCCCTCCCCTTCCACACACCCAGAGGTGGGCCCAGACCTGGCACGATGGCCTCCACTCACTGGTCAGTCCCAGGAGCAGCCCCAGAGGTTGGTGACCAGGGGCCTGGCCAGGGGCAAGACAAGGCCCTGAGGGGCCCTAGAGGTTTCTGTAGAGACAGAGTCTTGCTGTATCACCCAGGCTGGAGTGCAGTGGCACACTCTGGGCTTACTGCAACCTCTGTGTCCCAGAAGGCATTCTTTTGCCTCCGCCTCCTGAGTAGCTGGGACTACAGGTGCACATGGCAATGCCCAGCTAATTTCTTTTGTATTTTAGTAGAGATAGGGTTTCACTGTGTTGCCCAGGGGGTCTCGAACTCCTAAGCTCAGGCAATCCACCCACCTCAGCCTCCTAAAGTGCTAGGATTACAGGCATGAGCTACTACGCCCGGCCCAGTCCTTATTTTTGACTGTGGCCACCAGGCTCACTTGCCATCCTGGGCCTGGAGCTCACCTGACCTGACCCTCCTCCATGAAGCTGCCACACGAAGCAAGGATGTCCCTGAAAACCTGCTGATTCTCTCTGCCCTCCCTCCAGCGTCCCCTCTATCCACCCACATCTGACCCGGCCACTGTTCTTCAAACTTTTCCAGAGCTCAGCACTACCACAGAAGGAAGCCCAGACCCTCGAGCCTGGCATTCAAGGTTCTCCATGATGCAGTCCCTGCTTCCTTTCTAGTGAAGATGCAATCCTCAATCTTTTTTTTTTTTTTTTTTGAGATGGAGTTTTGCTCTTGTCACCTAGGCTGGAGTGCAGTGGCGCAATCTCCACTCACTGCAACCTCCACCTTCCAGATTCAAGCGATTCTCCTGCCTCAGCCTCCCACATAGCTGGGATTACAGGCACACACCACCATGCCCGGCTAATTTTTGTATTTTTAGTAGAGATGGGGTTTCTCCATGTTGGCCAGACTGGTCTTGAACTCCTCACCTCAGGTGGTCCACCCACCTCGGCCTCCCAAAGTGCTGGGATTACAGGTGTGAGCCACTGCGCCTGGCCCAATCTCACTCTTTCAATACACTGCACCATTTCTGCAGCTGTGGGTTGGCCCCCTCTGCCCATGATGCCTTCACCGAAAGGCCTAATCTCCCAATCCTGTCTGCCTAGCTCAAACACCATCTTCTCCAGGAAGCCTTCCCTGACCCCATGGATTTCAAGAGATAGCTGTCTCTAGTGAGGACTCTTTCTGCACCTCTTGAAGGCTCTGAGCACAGGAGATCCCGTCAAATCTTCCTGCCCCAAAGCCTCGGTGCTCCCAAGGACAGGGCTATACTGAAAGCTCCTTGAACACAGATCATGTTCTCCCCTTTTCCCATCATCTTTCTCTACAGCAGCCATCATGTGATTGCCCCTCTCTGCTTGACTGCACCTAGAGATGGGAAACTCACTATCTCACAAGGCAACAGGCTCATCTTCAGGAGAAAGAGCAGAAACAGGGACTGGATGAACACAGGGCATGTTCCAGGGCCTAGCCCTTCACAGCTCGGCTGCTTCTCACAGGAAACCTTCGAGTTGGGAAGCATCATCCCCATTTTAACGATGAGGAAACCGAGGCTCAGAGAGATTCAGAGTAAGTATCTCCTGGATACAAAGCTGAGTAGGCAACAAAGTTGGGATAGTCAAGCCGAGGCCTGGGAGAGCTAAATGAGAGGATGCTTCTTTGTGTTGAATTGATGTTTGCTTCTCTGGGATGTCGATCCAAGAATTTAGCTGGTCATCAGACCAAGCACAAACTAAGCAAGAACCAGAGAGGGGTAGTGACTCCCCCAGGGTCACACAGCCAGGTAACAGCAGAGCCAGGACTAGAACCCAGGGCCCTCACTCCTAGGCCAGACTTGTTCTTTGCATCCATCCCAAGTCAGAGGGCCACTCAGAAGGAGTCAGGAGGCCCCTTGGGCTGCAGGTCTCTCTGGTCAGGCCAGCATGGGGAAGGCCCCAGCTGCAGGGCTGGTTTGTGAAAGTGCCCAAAGACCACCTTGTCCCTCTACACTGGGAAGACGCTGGCCTTCAAGCAAAGGAGCTGGAAGCCCCAGGCTGGATGAGCACAAGCCAGTGAGACTCACCACTCAATGGAGGGCCCAGGACGCAGGGGTAGGGGAGAAGCTGGGGCGGGCCTCACCTGCTGGGGAATGAAGGAGCTGGAGAAGGTGACTGCCGACCAGAAGAAAATGCCGCAGCTGAGAATCACCTTCCTGTTGAAGCGATCGCCCAGGTAGCCGAAGATGGGGGCGGCCACCATGAAGCTGCAGATGAACACTGCACAGGAAAAGGAGAGCTTGAGGGGCAGCCCGGGCCCCACGCCCCAGCCCACTGGCCACTTCACACCTGCTTGAGGCCAAGTGCCTGTGGGGCAAAGCCACTGAGGAAGCAGCTCAGAGAGAGGGGACCTCAGCCCCACCTGCACCCCAGGATGGCAGGACCGGCCTTACGAGGTCAGGCGATTCCATGGCACCATCCCCTCCAATATATGTCCAGCGTGTCCAGTTTTAGGTGAGCCCTTTGGGTACTGTTTTTGAGAGTCTTGCTCTGTCACCCAGGCTGTAGTGCAGTGGCACGATCTCAGCTCACTACAACCTCCACCTCCTGGGTTCAAGCAATTCTCCTGCCTCAGCCTCCCGAGTAGCTGGAATTACAGACTTGCACCACCACGCCCAGTAGAGATGGGGTTTTACCATGTTGGCCAGGCTGGTCTTAAACTCCTGACCTCATGATCCACCTGCCACAGCCTCCCAAAGTGCTGGGATTACAGGCGTGAGCCACCGCGCCCAGCCTGGGGTACTTTCTAAAAGAATAAAGACCTATTTATTGAACACTTTCTACATGCCAGACATTGTGCTGGGGGCTCAGCATGTCATATCTCACATATCTTTTTAAATTTTGCTTCTGTTTATTGTTTTGAGACAGGGTCTTACTCTGTCACCCAGGCTGGAGTGCAGTGGCACAATCTCAGCTCACTGCAACCTCCACCTCCTGGGTTCAAGCGATTCTCATGCCTCAGCCACCTGAATAGCTGGCATTACAGGTGCGGGCCATCATATTTGGCCAATCTTTGTATTTTAGTAGACATGGGGTTTGGCCATGTTGTCCAGGCTGGTCTCGAACTCCTGGTCTCAAGTAATTCACCTGCTTCAGCCTCCCAAAGTGTGAGGATTACAGTTGTGAGCCACCGCACCTGGCTGTATCTCATGTATCATGTACCTTTCCAGCCCCTCCCACCTCACAGATGCGGAGACAGATGCAGAGGGAAAGTGACTTTCCCAATAGCCCACAGGCAATAAAAGTCCCAGTGGGGATGTGACCCCATCTGCATGACTCCAGGGCCTGTGTTCCTTATACTTCGCCACACTGCACTCCTTATTCTACTTGGGAAAGAAGTTCAGAGAGGGAAAGGGATCTACACAAGGTCACACAGCAAATCAGGGCAGAACTGGGCCTGGAACTCCATTTCACACCTGCCGAATCACACAGCTACCCTTGTTCCCAGCGTCTCAGGGGCTTTCCTGATGCCTGAAAACACTGTCATCCATCCCCCCATCCTACCCTCCTGTCATTCACCACCACCGCCACCACCAATTTTTTTTTTTTTTTTTTTTTGAGATGGAGTCTCGCTCTGTCTCCCAGGCTGGAACGTAGTGGCATAATCTCAGCTCACCACAACCTCCAACTCCCGAGTTCAAGCAATTGAACCCTGCCTCAGCCTCCAGGCTGGAGTGCTAGGATTACAGGCGTGAGCCACTGCACCTGGTCCAGTCCTTATTTTTGACTGTGGCCACCAGGCTCACTTGCACGCCACCATGCCTGGCTAATTTTTGTCTTTTTAGTCAAGATGGGGTTTCACCATGTTGGCTAGGCTGGTCTCAAACTCCTGACCTCAAGCGATCCGCCTGCCTCGGCCTCCCAAAGTGCTGGGATTACAGGCGTGAACCACCACACCTGGCCACCACAATTTTAAATAGAGGGGTCAGAGGAGGAGATATTTCAGCCAGGACCTGGAGGAGGTGAGGAAACAAATCATGCAATTCTTGGGGCAAGAACAGCAGGCACTCAGGCCCTGGGGCAGGAGTCCACTCAGCATGTCGGATGACAGGAGAGAGGCTGGGGTGGGGCCTCAGAGCCCCCAATGATGACTGTGATGTCCATGGATGACAAAGGAAGACATGAGGGGATGCCAAGAACACACCATGACCTGGCTTTGTTCTTCTAGGACAAGAGGTTAAAAGACTCACTGGGAGGCCACTGCCAGTGATGGGAGGGGCCTTGGAGGTCCCAGGTGGGATGAAGAGGTGCAGAGCAAGGCAGGGTAGACCCTAGGTTACACGGCGAGGCAGCTCCCTTTCCCATTCCTCCCCCTGGAAGGCAGTCCCACAGCTGATAGACAGATGGCCAGACAAAGGCTGGGAGTGGCAGACAAGGCAGCCTGTTGGCCTCTGACCGCCTGGCTGAATGTGCTGAATGTGTGCGTGGGCCTAAGACCCTGGCGAGATGGGACCTGAGAGAAGAGAAAGAGGGAGAGAGGAAGGAAGGAGGAAAAGAGAGGGGAAGGCGGGGCGAGAGGGCCGGGCACAGCCCCCGAACTTGGCTGGGGAGTGACTGCCCCTCTCTTATTAGAGCAAGAGCAGGCTGGGGAGTCTGTGTACATGGTGGGTGTGCAAGGAGACCCACTAATTCCAGAGGACTTGAGCAGAATCCCCTTGTAGGTGCACAGACCTGGGCGTGGGAGACACTCCCTGGGCTCAAATTCACCTCTGCTTATTCCCAGCTGGTAACCTCAGTCAGGTCCCGACCTTTCTGTCCCACCTTCAATGGTGTGCTGAGAAACATTTAACTGGCTCTGAAAAAGGGTCAAGAGAAGCCCTCATGTGGCGTGTTTTTTTTTTTGTTGTTTGTTTGTTTGTTTGTTGGTACTTGGAGGCTTGCTCTGTCTCCCAGGCTGGAGTGCAATGGTGTGGTCTCATTTCACTGCAACCTCCACCTCCCAGGTTTAAGCAATTCTCCTGCCTCAGCCTCCCAAGCTGGGATTACAGGTGCGCACCACCATGCCTGGCTAATTTTTGTATTTTTAGTAGCAATGGGGTTTTGCCATGTTGGCTAGGCTGGTCTCAAACACCTGACCTCAGGTGACCTAACCTCCTACCTCACCCTCCAAAGTGCTGGGATTACAGGCATAAGCCACTGTGCTGGGCTGTGTTTGCTCATTTCTGTGGTGTAAACACCCGCTCTGAGTTCAAGCTACCCATGTTGGGTCACTGATGGGAGTTAGAGAGGCATATGCAGGAGCACACCACTGTCCGGGGTTTCTGCCACACAAACAGAACAGATGTCACCACCATGGGAACACGGACGACACTTAAACATAGTACAATCATTAGAAAGTGAGGGCTTTTTTTTTTTTTTTTTTTTGAGATGGAGTCTCGTTCTGTCCCCCGAGCTGGAATGCAGTGGTGTGATGTCGGCTCACCGCAACCTCCACCTCCAGGGTTCAAGTGATTCTCCTGCCTCAGCCTCCCGAGTAACTGGGATTATAGGCAGGAACCGCCACACCTGGCTAATTTTGTGTTTTTAGTAGAGATGGGGTTTCACCATGTTGGTCAGGCTGGTCTCAAAGCCCTGACCTCAGATGACCCGCCCGCCTTGGCCTCTCAAAGTGCTGGGATTATAGGTGTGAGCCACTGTACCCGGCCCCCGTTTCTAATTACTTAATTGTAAGTTGATACTATTTAGTTATTAACAATGGTTGTATTTAACAACCAGCTCACACACCATTCCTGAAATGTCAACAATTGACTCTCATGAGCCCATGTGAGCCAGCGCCAACATGCCAACATCCTCATCTGTAAAATGAAGATAAAAATAGCAGCTTCCAAGGCTGGTCTGGGTGCTGGCTAGCGCATGTGAGGAGGTACTTAATACCACACCCTGCCCAGAGCAGGCCAGCCTTGATCAACACTGGGCCCTTGTTTAAATTAGGGCAGAAATTATTTCCTCACATCTAGAAAAAGAATTTTTCCTGCTGGGCCTGCCTCCAAGGACCTGCCTGAGATCAGATGAGAATGTGAGCAGGAGGGAGATTTCCAGTCGCATCAGGACTCATACATGTTAGGGGGAGGAGGAAGGGTTACTCTCTCTGTGCCTATCTGTGCCAGGTGGGGAGTAGACAGAAGCAGAGGAGGAGTTGCTGGCCAGGGACAGATCCTATTCATAAGTTGGCCTGTTTAAGAACAACCTATGCTGAGCAACCAGCAAGGAGCTCCAAATGCTGCCAGGATAATGAAGACAGGCTTCCTGGAGGTGGCGGTGTCAAAGCAGGGTGCTGAAGCATGCACAGGAGTTTACCATTACAATAACACTTAACATCAATGATATATGCTGAAATATAAACTTCGGATCTTACCAGCAATACTAGATAATGGCTGATGAGGCATAAAGCTTAGTGTTCATAATAACTGCACTGATTATTTATGGAGCACTTGTTACAGGAAAGGCCTAGGGATGCAGCCTCAACATACACACAGATGATCTCACTTCATTCTGTTCTCTTCATTTGACAGAGGAGACAATACAGGCCAAAAGAAGTGATGTCACACTGCTAGTGTGTGGCTGAGCCAGAATTCAAACCCCAATTTGGCAGACTCCAGAGCCCTTGGTCAAAATCACGCCACAGTCTGCCATGCTGAAAAGCGGGAAGGTCCCTGCCAGTGTTCCCAAAGTCAGAGAAAGCTCAGGGCACGTTGAGGACAGCAAGGAGACAGGTCAGGCCACGGTGTGAGAAGGCTGAAGAGGAGGCAGTGAGAAGGGAGGCCATGGAGGGAGGACTGGACTCTGAAGAGCAGGACAGCATCTGGTGTTTAGAAAGCGACGGAGAAACACCACCCCCAACGCCACTTGAAAAAGCACCTGCCAGTTGGGTGAAGAGGTGTCAGAGGGATGCAGCCCAGACCTTGGCCAGACCCTGGCCATCGTGGCCGTTCTCCCCTCTTGCCCACAGTGGAGTAGGAATCGCAGTCCTCTCCTGGCTCTTTCAACTCCTCCCTGGTTTCTGGCTGCTCATTCAGATGGGCAGAAGCCCCCAGGACTGCAGATGGACTCCTGGCAGAGGCAGGCATGCTCCATCCCCACCCACTGGTCCCAGCGTGATGTACTTGGCCAAGCACCTACGTGCCCTTAGCTCCCCACATCCATGCCCATCTTACAGCTGGGGTCACTGAGGCCCCAAGAGGTGGAGGAATTGGCCCTAGATGACAGCACATAAGAAAGGGACACTCCACACCACTGCCTGCCCCCGAGTGCCTTCCCTCAGGACAAGGCAGTCCAGGGTCGAGGGGAGGTGGGGTCCATCATTGCTGCCCTCCCCTCTGCTCAGGACAGGAGGGAAGACCCCTCCTGGACCTCTGGGAGGTCACAAACCTTGAAGGGTCCTGAACACAATCAGGGTAGGCACGGGGAGGGGGCAGAGAGAACATTCCTGGCAGAAGGGACAGGATGGGTGATGGCTCAGCCATGTGAACCTCGTCCGATGCAGACACAGAGGCCAGCGGGCAGCTCTGATGAAAATAAAGACCAGCCTGGCTGGGCCTCCAGGCTAGAAGCTTCCCCTGCCCACCGCCCCACAATCCCGTGGTCTTTGTTTGTTTGAGGAGAGCTTTCTGGGCAGACTGGCAGCCCCACCCCTGGTTCTGGTAGGGGCGGCTTTCCCAGCAGTTCCACAGGAGGACATCCTGTGGAGGGTGTGGGGAGCCCTCACTCGGCTCACGTGTGCTGAGCCCACAGGTCTGGGACAATGGAGAGACAGGGCAGGCAGCCAGGGCCCGGCGGGGGAGGCCGGGGCAGCAGGGAGGGAGGACTCAGAACAACCGGCCCGCCTCAGGGTCTCGGACCGGGGCCTCACTCCCTCCCCTCAATGTTCAGGCAGGAGGCCATCCAAAAGCCACAGGGGGCAAACGGGTACCTTAGGTGCTGGACACCTCTCACAGCAGCCCAGAGCTCAGAACCCCCACGGGGTCTCTCTGTCCTGGTAGGCAGCCCCAGACATCCGTCCATGGTGAGGGTAGCCACCTTCCTGGCATGCCTGGCCTGTATGACTCCAGAAGGCCATTCTGGAGCAGGAGAGACAGGGCTGAGCTTGGGGGAGCTCTGAGCTCCCACTCAGTGGCCTTGGACCCTGCATTCGGCCCTTGCCTCAGCCTGAACCACAGCTATTTTTACATGGCTGAGCTGTTATTTGGAGAAGACTCGCCATCCTCCACATCCTGTGGGCAGGGAGGATACTCAGGAGGCATGGGTGGGGTGCGGCCAGGCTCTGCCATCCAAGGGACAGCCCAGGTTGGCCAAGCCAAGGGAGAGTGCTGAGGACAGATGGCCCCATTGGCACCTGAGAGCTCACCATGCTCAGACTTCCCACCTTCTCCGTGATCCCTCTACTCAGGATATAAATTGTGCTGGCCTCACAGGCCTCAGGGTGAAGGAGATTTTGGGGCCACCTCTTGAACAGTTGGGGGGGCTTGGGGAACAGCCACAGGAGATGTCCGACTCTGCCTTCAGAATCCAAGTCCGCTGAAGCAGAAGGCAGTTGCCGGGCTGGCCAAAGATGTGGGGGTGAACGGCCAGGAGACTTGCCCTAAAGCAGAGGCACTGTCTGGTTTCAGAGTTGGCTCTTCCTGTCCCCACTCTCCCTCCATTCCCCCATCCCATCCTGGCACTTCCTCATGACCCCACAAACCCCAGCCTTTAGCTTCCTCTGCCACCCTTCCCACACTTGATCTCAGAATAAATATCCTGATACACACATCTTACATGGACCTGCCTGCTCCAAAACCTTCTCTGGCTCCCCACTGCCCCAAGACAAAATCCACATGCCTTATCTTGGCCTTCAAGCCTTTCATGGTCAGACCCTGCCCACTGTTGAGCCTCTCCTCCTCTGTTCTCCCCATGCACCAACCCATGGCCAATGGGCCACACAGGTCACTGAGTTAGGCAGTGTCACAAACAACCTTTGTTCTCCCTCGCCCTTCTCTGTGTGCCACTGATGTCGATTTCCTCAGATCCTACTTTCTCTTTTATTTTGAGACAGAGTCTCACTCTGTCACCGAGGCTGGAGTGCAGTGGTGCGATCTCGGCTCACTGCAACCTTTGCTTCCTGGGTTCAAGCAATTCTCCTGCCTCAGACTCCCGAGTAGCTGGGATTACAGGTGCACACCAGCATGCCCGGCTAATTTTTGTATTTTTAGTAGAGACAGGGTTTCACCATGTTGGTCAGGCTGGTCTCGAACTCCTGACTTTGTGATCCGCCCACCTTGGCCTTCCAAAGTGATGGGATTACAGGCGTGAGCCACTGCACCCAGCCTGCTCTATTAATTTGGAATTTGAGTTTGTCTGCAGTGGCGATTGTCCCCTGTGTCCCATGCAGGCTCTGCGTCATGAAGAATTCCCCAAGGAATGGTCTGGGATTTGCTTCTGCTGGGGTCCCTGGAAATATAGGGGGCCTCCGTGGGGAAGGAATTAGAAGGCCCAGGCCTGTATGCAGCAGGGGCTAGAACTAGGCTCTCTGCATCAAGCCAGAGCCAGGTGGGAAATGTCTGTTCTTGAAAGGGAACTCCACCAGAAAACTACCCACCAGCGTGGGGACACAGCTTGGAATCAGGGAGCTTGGCTGGAAATGGAACCACCATGATGGGAATGCAGAAGCCCCAGGCCTGGAAACTGAGCCAGACTGGTGTTCCTTTGCTGAGTCTGGGCGACGTGTCATATGGAAGTTGGTTGGGCTATTCTCACTGCTTTTTATGTATGTTGAAAATTTTTCATGATAAAAATGTTTATATTAAAAATACTGTGACAAGCTTCGAAGACATTTATCTGGTCCCTAAACACTGCAGCACTTGGCTTCAATTCTAGCTCCCACTCCCTTTTCTGAGTTCAGCTCTCTGCTTCTGGCATCTGGGAATTTCCTGCTAGCTTTAGCTGTCAAGCTCAGCTTTGTAATTTAAACATGTTTTCTTGGCATATTTTATCTAGCTTGGAGGGGAAAGGAGGCTTCACACATTTACTCGATCTCACATGCTGACTACAAACTCTAACTCATCTTTCAAAGCCTCATTCTAATGTCTCCTCCTCGAGGACGTATTCTCTACCTGCCACCCGCCAAGGCGAGGCGCACACTCTCTGCCATCCACCAGGCTCCCATAGTCCCCCTGTGCCCAGGTGGTGACTTGATGATACATTTTCTGCCCCCATAGCTAGAGGGAATCTACCTGAGGGCAGGAACTGAGTCTGGGTAGAGCCCAGCACACAGCCTGCCAAGATGTAGGTTCAGTGGCAGCTGCCTCTTCAGGTATAGGCCATAGCGGTTCCTGATTTCCTGGAACAGCAAAACCTATGAGCTGTAATTTTTTTCTTTTTTTTTTTTTTTTTTTTTGAGATGGAGTCTTGCTCTGTCACCCAGGCTGGAGTGCAGTGGTGCAATCTCGGCTTGCTGCAACCTCTGCCTCCCGGGTTCCAGCGATTCTCCTGCCTCAGCCTCCTGAGTAGCTGGGATTACAGATACATTCCACCAGGCCCAGCTAATTTTTGTATTTTTTTAGTAGAGACGGGGTTTCACCATATTGGCCAGGCTGGTCTCACACTCCTGACCTTGTGATTCGCCTGCCTTGAACTCCCAAAGTGCTGGGATGGCAGATGTGAGCCACCACACCAGCCTTTTTTTTTTTTTTGAGATGGAGTCTCATTCTGTCACCTGGGCTGGAGTGCAGTGACATGATCTTGGCTCACTGTAATCTCCACCTCCCGCTTCAAGTGATTCCCCTGCCTCAGCCTCCTGAGTAGCTAGGATTACAGGTGTCAACCACCACACCTGGCTAATTTTTGTATTTTTAGTAGAGACAGGGTTTCACCATGTTGGCCAGACTGGTCTCGAACTCCTGACCTCAGATGATCCACCTGACTTGGCCTCCCAAAGTGCTGGGATTACAGGCATGAGCCACTGTACCTGGCCTGTGAGCTGTAATTCTGCTGTGGGTTTTCACAGAGGCTGAGCTATGACTCCTGTGGGCAACTCAGGGGCCAGGCCCGAGCCAGCAGCACTCTCATCTCTGCAAAGGGGCTGCTGAAAGTGGGCAGTCCTCAGCAGTTTTCACGCCTGGTCCCAGAGGGGAGGCAGCAGGAGCAAGCCCAGGCCTACCCCTGAGCCACCCCCTCCCTGTCTCCTGGCCCAGCAGCCCCTGGTGCCCACAAATAAGCAGGCAGCCCAGCTCTCAGCCCCAGCCCTTTGATCTGGGCAAGAACCGACACCTGGCTGGCGCCCTCCACCTGGCTCCAACCTTATCGGGCGTGGGGAAGGCACAGATGCCTGAGACACAGGCCAATTAGGTGACTTGCCTAGTTGTCCACTGAGTCACATCTTGGTCTACTCGAATGTTGCCTTGGCTTAGGTGGCCGAAGGGGTGAGGACACCCTGGAGAGGCATTCCAGCTATGCTGGGGCAGGTGACAGGTGAGGGCCATCATGTACAGACTAGACAGTCCCTGAGGATGCTGAGAGTTCTCACCATGGCCCAGAGGCACCCACCCTGGGGACACTGAGATGCCAGACACCCAAACCATGCAGGCCAGTGGGCAGGAGAGGCAGAGGCCAGGTCCCTCTTCCGGGCTGGCTGCTGTCCACCATGAGCCCTCAAGCAAGTGGCTTCCCTGTCTTGGCCTTTGTCCCTGTATCTGATAAGTGAAGCTGATGAAGGGAACCTGCAGGGTTACCGGAAGACTCAAACGGGATGACGGGTGTCATGCTTTGTCCACCTCTAGCCAGGTCACTGGGATGAATAGGAATGGTGTGAATTCTCTTTCATGAGCCCAAGAAGCCAGCCAAGAACAGAGCCACAAAAAGAACCAGGGAACCCTCACAGCTGCCTTGAGCCGAGCCCCATGGCCCTCCCTACCATTCCCTGCACCTCCCACCCCTCCCCCTCCCTGGGCTGTGCTGGCCCCGACCATGCTCAATGGGCATTAAACAGAGGATGCTTGCGGTAAAGCCTTACTCCAGATGAGGCAGTGAGGCCAGGACTAGGAGGGAGATGGGGCTCAGGCCAAGTCCCCAGTGAGTCAGGAGCCATGCAGGGTGGGGGTTGGGCAGCGAGGCCTTCTCCACCCTTTCCTCACCAGCCTGGCAGCCCACTCCTTCCCATGTACCCATGTGCCCGGAACTCTGTTTCCCAGCCAAAGTGCTGGTCACTGCATGTACACAGCCCAGAGCAGGCCATAGGAGCCTGTCTCGGGGGCAGGGCAGGCAGACTTATTCTGGCCTAGCCAGGGAGGCCCAGGAAGAGGTGGTGGAGGGGTTGGGCTCATGGCATGGGAAGAGGTAATGTCTGCCAGGACAGACACCTGGACACCCACAGGGAACACTGGACCACACAGCCTTGCCCCATCCCAGCACAGTCCAGTCTCACCTGAGACCTGGAACCATTGCATCCCCTCTCTCTGAGCCCTAAGGTCCCCATCTGGGCTATGGGGACAGCTAGGAGGGGGTGGTGAGTGGCTGTGGCACTCTGAGCTCAGGAGACATTGTGCATACTGGAATGCCACTTAGACAGGTCAGGCAGGTTCCTGGGCAGAGCCAGCTCACTCCTCCCTTCCCTCCCAGGAGGGCCCAGGAAGGGAAGCATTCCCCAACTGCAGTACAAACCATGGGGACCTTATCCTATATCTGACTGGGCCTCCAAGCTGGATGGACTCCGGGTCCAAGGGCCCAGAAAAGGCAGGGCCCAAGCCAGGGCTACATAGCACCTCCAGGCCAGAGTCAGGACCAGCGTCAGGACCAGCCTCCTGCCCCAGCCCTGGGCTGTAGGACTGGCCAGAGTCTCTGCCCGGCCTGAGGGGTGCTGCTGAGGGCAAAGCCAACGAGGCCAGGGAGCCAGGAGCCTAGTTCCCATGGGACCATGCCTCAGCGGGGGCAGGGACAGGGAGGCACATACCCGGATGGAGGGCCTGGGAGGCTGCCTGGGAGGCTCCATGGCCTCCCACACTGTCCCAGCCCAGCTTCCAGCAGGCTGGGGGCTCGGGCCCTGCTCTGGCAGCCCATCAGAAGCCTGGGCTCTGCAGGAGAGAGAACCTCAGGCCCACGGCCAGTCCAGGGCTGATTCTCAGGCGCCTGCCCCAGGCTTGGGAACTGCTCTAGGGCTGACCAGGTGGAGTTTCCTGCTCATCACCTAAGAGGTGATTCCCAGGGTGGATGGTTATGGAAGGAGTGTGGGGGAGGACAGGAGATAAAAACGGGGTCACCATGGCTCTGTTGGCATTGCTCAACTTATTGACTTAAGGAGCTCCCTACACCAGCCTCAGGATGGATACCAGATCCTGATGGATACCTGATGAGGCCCCAGGACCTAGAGGAAGAGTCACCTCTGCAAATCTGGCCCTTGACCTGCACCCCCATATCTGCCCTCAGGGCAAGTATTATTCATTTTGTTAGACAAGAAAAGAAGCAGAGGCTCAGAGACACGTTGCCATTGGCAGGCGACAATAGTGGGATTGGGGGGCAAAGTCCACTCTTTCCAGGAGTCAGCACCAGTGAAGAGAGACCGGGCGGGGCAGGGGGCAGAGGACGGCCAACAGGACAGGACCCACGATGCCAGCGCCTGGGCAGGGTAAGGTGGGGGTGGGCCTCACCTGACTGCAGCAAGCCAGCGCCTCGGTCCTTGACCCCAAAGTGCTGCTGGATGTCCAGAAGGACGCCTGGAGGAAGACAGAGGGTGCTCACTGGACGAGTCTGATGCCTGGTGTCCCCAAGCCCAGCCCAGCCTCTTTCCCGCCCTGCAGGGCCCAGCCTGCCCCATTTGCAGGTCTCCTGCTCTGCTGTGACCTCCACCCTTACAAGGTTTGCCAGGCTTGCCTCCTGCCCTGCTGGGGTCTCCTGTCCCCAGCCTGTCCCCATCACTCACAAAGGCCTGAGGGGCAGGGACAAGCAGGGCTTGTCTGTGGTTATTCTGCCCCATGGGCAAGCATGCCTCCTATCTGCCAGCCTGGGCCTCTTCCCTACCTGCGGCCCAGGCCCAGATCAGTGCAACACACACAGGCCTTTCCCTCCGAGTCCATGGCCTAGAGAGCAGTGGGGGGCCTGAAAGCTGCAGGGAGCCCTCTGGCCTGGGAGGGAGCAGCCACACTCACTCTGGTTCACCTGCTCATGTGCACAAGCACATTTGTATGCACACACACACTCACACGCGCACACACACACATGTACACACACAGGCACATGTGTGCAGACATACACACATGCACACACACATATATGCACATGCACACACACATGCACGCTGCTCTCAGGATTGTGTAACTGGGGCCCCCCATTTTCAGACACAGCATCCAGGGATACAGAGGGAAGCGGGTGGGGTTTCAGGCCCACTTTCTTAGGAGAACTGGATTCCTGAGGCCGAACCTGCTCCCAAGCCCCACTACTTTAGGGCTTTGCATGTCACAGGGTGGCAGCAGCAGCTGGACCACCTAGAAACCATCCACAGCTGCCAACAGACTGACAGAGCCATGGCTTGACAGCAGGAAGGCAGGGTCTTGGACCCTCCACCCCTCACAGCACCCAGTGAGGACTTCTGAGTAAGCACAACTCACAGCCCTGCAAGGCCTTGGGGTCCCCACTTACACTTCCCTCCCAGGACAGGACCCAGGCCACAGGTCAGGGCCCCCTGACCACAGCATGTCTGCAGTGAGAAGGGACAGGGGAGAAAGGAGAGATGGCCCTGCCCTTGGGGGCTCCCCAGGCAGGGACAGAGGCCTCTGGGGGACTGCAGAGCTCTTCGTGATGATGATGATGACGACGGCAGCATTCAGCAGAGGATGGTTTGCCTAACTGACCATTAAATGCCTGTTTAATCCTCACTCAGCCCCAGGATGCTGGTCCCAGTATCCGAGTTGACAGATGAGGAAACTGGAGCATAGGAAATTAAGCCATGGGCTCAAAGCCACACCCCAGGGAAGCAGGAAAGAGTGGAATCTCTGAGTGCTGTATGAGGGACCCGCTAGCAGCTGGGACTGAGGGTGCAGAAGGACTGGGGAGGTTGGAATGTCCCCATCCCTTCCGAGACCCAGGTTGGGATGCTGAGTGATTTCCTGGAAGGCAGAACCACACAGGCTGATGTCCCAGCAGCCTGACAGCCCCGAGAAGCCGTCTTCCTCCTTGTTAATGCCCTGAGTGGATTGACCATAATTACCCATGATGAAGAGACTGTGAGAGGCCCAGTTAATGACTTAATAACCAAGGCAGGCTGTGACTTTGTCTTGAGGGTGGAAGCCGGGGCCACTCCTAGGCCCGTGGATGGCAGGGCCAGCAAGAGGGACCTCTGAGGTGCCCCGCCCCAGCCCCAGGGGCTCACCGTCCCACAACCCGTTCCTTTCTGAGTTAGGACCTCTGTTCCCTCCTGATGTGTGGCTTTGATCCCATCACTCCGTGGTACAGTCACTGTCATCTGGGGTTCCCCCTCGCCCAGGCCCTTCACCAGACCACAGGGTGCAGGTATGGCCCTGCCAGCCCCACCCTCAGCCTGCCTTCTCAGAACACCACCCCTCCACTAGCCACCCCAAACTCCTCATAGCCCCCTGACTCCGCACACTTCCTCTTCTTTTTTTGAGACGGAGCTTCACTCTGCCACCTAGGCTGGAATGCAGTGGCTCGATCTCGGCTCACTGCAAACTCCACCTCCCAGATTCAATCAACCCTCTAGCCTCAACCTCCCACGTAACTGGGGTTAGAGGCACACACCACTACGCCCAGCTAATTTTTGTATTTTTAGTAGAGACAGGGTTTCACCATGTTGGCCAGGCTGGTCTCAAACTCCTGACCTCAGGTGATCCACCTGCCTCAGCTTCCCAGAGTGCTGGGATTACAGGCGTGAGCCACCGCGCCTGGCCCACACCTCCTCTTCTATACTTGTATGATGACTTCATCAACTGGGCTCACTCCTGCCACTCCTTTGAGGCCAGATCAGATGCCTGATGTTCTGGGACATCTTCCCTGGTTGCTCCCCTCCCACCGCTCTCTGTAAGTTACTTTCCTCCACTCTACCCCGTCCAAACTCATTTTAGCACTGGGCCCACCAGGATGAGTGAGTTCTATGGGGAATGCGCATAAGAGTGGATGTGAGTGCCTCCTAAGGCCAGGAGCTAAGAGCCACTAGTTACTGCTGCCTGCTAAGTTCCAAGGAACTGTGTGAGGTTTTGAAGATGGTACAGATGCTGGCCTCACTTTCTGTGCTGGGATTTGTGATTCTCATCCCGTTTTATTTTGGAAGAAACCAAGACTCTGAGACATGAAGTCATTTGTCACCCAGCACATTCTGTTTTGGAGTGAGCTCTGAAACCAGGTCTACGGCCAGAAACCAAAGCTTGTTCTCCAACCACGCTGCCTTCTGCATGGTTTGCTGGTGTCCTCCAGGGCCCAGCACACACGTGGCCCACAGGGACTTCACACATGGGTGAATGTGGCCTCATCCTCCACTAGACCACAAGCAAGGAAGGGCTGTGGTATATCATCTCCAGGACCCAGACCAGGGACTGTCATGATTTGGGTGTTGGGTGGACAGAAGGATGGGCGGAGTCAGGAGGAGGCAGGAGGGTCCCCATCCATAGGCCAGGGGAGGGACATGGGTCTGCATGACTGCAGGCTCTGTTTCAGGGAGGGAGGCCATATCAAATAGCCATTATGGGCCAGGTGCGGTGGCTCATACCTGTAATCTCAGCACTCTGGGAGGCCAAGGTGGGTGGATCACCTGACGTCAGGAGTTCAAGACCAACCTGTCCCACATGGTAAAACTCCATCTCTACTAAAAATACAAAAAATTAGCTGGGTGTGGTGGCAGGTGCCTGTAGTCCCAGCTACTTGGGAAGCTGAGGCAGGAGTATTGCTTGAACCCAGGAGGCAGAGGTTGCAGCGAGCCGAAATCATACCACTGCACTCCAGCCTGGGTGACAGAGCAAGACTCCGTCTCAAAAATATATATATATAGCCATCATGACCACGTCCTGTGTGCACGACAAATCAAAACACTCTCATTTCTTCCCTGCAGCACATCCCAGCCATCCAACTGCACACTTCCCCATCCGATGACTTCAAGGTCCAGCATTTGCCTCTGCCTCCAGGAAGCCTCCCCTGACTTCCTCTACCATAGAGCTCCTGGTAGAGGGAGGAACATTCCTCCATATCCAGATGGGCATCTAAGATCTCTGGGAAGTCCTGGGCAGTTCTCAGGACACAGGAAGCTGTGGATAACACGGCCTGTCCCCATCCAACCACTCCCCAGAGCCTGGCCTTGGGTCCAAGGCCAAGCACCAGGAAAAAGACCAGAGAGAGCCTTCCCAGGGAACAGGGCTTCCTGCAGGCTGCGAGGCCCAAGGTTGCACCCAGTCTCAGCCTTTCTGGCTTGCTTTCCCTCTTCCAGGCCTGGAAGCAGCCTGAGCCACAGGAGGGTGAGATCCTGCTGGCCGCTGGCACGGGAAGCGTGTGTCACAGCAGCTCAGCCGTCGCCTCAGATTTTCCTCTGGGCTCCAGCACCCTCCCTTCTTCACCACAGCCTTATTTTTAGCCTCTTTCCTGGAGGCTGAGGTTTGGTGGGTCACAGGACGGGCCTCACGCCCAGGAGCAGCCTCCCACAGCTCGGGCCAAGCCCACCTCGCCAGCCCTGGAACAGGCAAGGTGGGATTCCCACCCCAGATGCGGACACAGTCACAGTGCAGGCCTCTCCAGGCAGCACCCCAAATCCACAGCCAGAATCGTCCTCTGGCCACAGGGTCCTCATCACCCAAGAAAACGGGAGTGCCTGAGTCTTCTCATCCACTGACAACAGTTACACACCTCCCAAGCCCCAGGAGGTGTCACCTCTTGTCTGAGGCCAGTGCCCCCTACTCTGGGCCAACTGTCTCTCTCACCTGGCAGGGATGTGGCGCTGAGCCACTCCTTGGCTTGGGCTGGTGCATTCAGCCTCTCCCTGGCTTCAAGCTCCTGCACAGCGGCTCACACACGTGCCCACACCTCCCTCGTCCTGGTGGTGAGAATAGCTGTCTTGTCCCCTCTGCCAGCAGCTCCTTCCCTCTCCTCCTTTCACAGGTGATGGTATTTGTTGTCACTTTGAGACAGGGTCTTGCTCTCTGACCCAGGCTAAGGTGCAGTGACACAATCACAGCTCACTGCAGCCTTGGCCTTTTGGGCTCCAGCCACCCTCCTGCCTCAGCCTCCTGAGTAGCTGAGACCACAAGTGTGCACCACCACACTCAGCTGAGAAGTTCTTAAGAGTTCCTTCCCCTTCCCAACTCAATATCTTCACCTGCTTTCCTCCTCTAAAACCAGCCACTTCCTGGAGACTCAACCCCCAGATGCTCTCATCCCCATTTCTCAGACCCCTGGCTCTGATTCCCCAGCTCACCACTGGGTCCCCATTCCCTGAGACACTGCAGGACCCTGAGAGTCAGATGCAATGCCCCCTCACCCCCCCCGGCTCCCTCCACCCCATGAGCGTGTCCCATTTATTCCCCATCTGCTTCGTCGCCTGGCCTCCTCCCTGGGCTCCCTGCCTCCGACCCCTGCCTTCCTTTTGCTGCCGGACCTCACAAGGTCTTACCAATCTCCTACTGGGTTCTAGGTCCTGGCCCGGGGCTCCAGAGGCCACAAGAGCGTTCCTGGACTCGAGGAGCTAGGGCTGTGACCCACTGGCTGTCACCTCTGTCCAGGCCTCAGAATCGCCCATCAGTCCTTCAGGGTCCACTGGCCCACGCCCCTGGTTCAGTAATGGTACCGACAAGGATAACACACACATTCATGTGTATTGGCCAACTGCTTTATGCTAGGTGCTCTTCCACAGGCACAGCTGCCCACTCACACGGAGCTGCCCCACTACTGCCCAGACTTCTAGCATTTGAGGTCTCCACGATCTGGCCCTAAGCCAGCTCTTCTCCCAGCCACAGTGCCCACCACCACACACACACACACACACACAGCCCCTGATTCCAGGCCAAGGGGAACGTCACTAGCCATGACTCCACCTCCCTGGAGCCCTCCTTCTTCCTGTGAAATGCAGAGACCAGACAGATCAGTGGCCCCAAACTTGCCTGAGAAGCCCAGTCACCTCTAGGGAGGGTGCTTATTAAATACGGCTTCCTGGGGCCCGTCCCAAGCCCTCGGAGCCACCCTCTCTAGGTGTGGGACCCAGGTATCTATAAATGCACTGGCCGGGTGATTGGAAACCTGGCCCGGCTGCTCGGAGCTCCCTGGGGAACCGCACGGCGCAGACTGCAGGTGTACCCTTTTCCTAAGACAGTCATCTCTAGCCATTAACAGCTGCCTCGCCCTCTAGGGCCCAGATGCAAGGTCACATCTATTGGGACAGCTGCCCTCTCTCCTCCGAGGCTCTTGGTGAAATGGTGCCCGTAACCGCAAGGGCACCCCCAGAACTAGATGAACTCTGGCCCTGACTTACTCAGCGGCAGGTCCCAGACACTCGCAGTGATTCCCCATCATTGCCAGGCCCTCCGTGGCCCCCAGAGGAGTCAAGCCCAGATTCCAGGACTCCTGGCCGCCTCCTCCCTCCTCCAGCCAGGCCCAATCTGCTGACATCACAGAGTCCTCGAAAGGCCCAGGTGTAAGGGGAAGCCCACACTGACCTCAAGAACCCTCAGCTGAGGCCAGCCTCAAATGCAAGATGCCAACAGTGTGACTCTGAGGTGTCTTCCTTCCTAGGCAGCCCAGACAGGCCACCTGGTGCTCAAGCTTGTCCCCACGTGCCCCCTGCTTTCCCCAAACACAGTCAATATTACCCCACCTGCACCCTGCCCAAGCCTCTCTCAGCAGCAGCGGCTTACCTGAATCCTCAAGAGCATGGGCTCCAGAACTGGAGCATCTGCGTTTCCCACTTTCTCTGCTGTGTGACCTTGGGCAAATGACATAACCTCTCTGTGCCCATTTCCTCCTCTGTAAAACGGCTCCATTTGAAGACCTGCTTCATTTCATATGGTTATGGTGAGGTTTAAGTCGCTTAATCCACGTACCATGTTTAGAACAGTGCCCAGCACACAGTAGGTACTCAACAAATGTCATAAATGTCAACTGCCCCAGGGCCTAGGGATCTGAAGGGATGGGCCCTCATGCCCTTGGCCAGTCCCTGTCGGAAGGACCTGGGTCCCCATGTGGAGGTCTCAGTCTCCGGCTCATGCTGGGAGTCTTACTCCTGCTCTGGCTCAGCTCGGCTCAGCTCCCACCCCGGTAATTACAGGGGCCTGGGAGCCTGGCTCTGCTGACCTGGCGCTGGATGGCTCAGGCTGGGAAGCCACAGCACGGCCCCGCCGGCACCCCACCAGCCTAGGGACCGGGCCAAGGCCGTCCCTGAGCCAGCACCCTGGACTCAGGCACACTCACTCCTACCCATCCCCAGGCTTCCACAGGGCAGGATCCTGCCCCCATCTGCCCGGAGGAGGCTACATGACCTTCAGGAGCATCTGGCCCCTACTGTGAGCCTCAGGTTGCTCATTTGAGAAGTGGCCCAGAATCCCAAGACATCCCTGCTGGGTTCACTTCTGAATCTCAATCGGGTTTGTTCTATGTGTGCCATTCCCCTGCCCCCACGCCACCCTGCAAATCTGGGTCATTAATGGCAGAGCAGCTTAGTGACCATCTCTGCAGGGACCACAAGGATGAGGTCCCCAGCCCAGAGCCTTGACCCCTCAGAGAAACACCCCTCCCCACCCAAAAGTCCTGCCCAAAGACCCCACCAGCCCTAGAGAGACACCACCCCCGGAGCCCAAAGCGCCCCCCTCCTCCCTGCTGTGTCTCTATGCCCAGAGTGGGCGGGGCCGGGCAGCTGGGCCTCTGGCCTGTGGTTCTAGTCTATCATTTGGGGCCAGCTTTACTGGAACCAGGCTCTGCCTTAGGAATTTGGGGGCTTTGCACAGCCACTCCTTGCCCAGCTCAGCCTCCCCAGTCCTGTCCTGGCCCAGGAACTCCAAAGACCACCAGGGGCCAGGGACAAGGTGGCCACAGCCTTATCATGACCCATGGGGGTGTGGGCTGCATGCCCACAGACACAGACTAAGCTAGGGGCCTGGGGAAGAGGATGGGGAAGAGATAAGAGACTTCTGAACAGCTCCCCTCAAGCCCACAAACCCTCAGCCTTCTCCCACATGCTGCTTCAGTCACCAAAGAGGCCAGGACTGCTGCTCCCCACCTCAGATGGAAACTGAGACGCAGAGGCTGCAGGAGCATGGTCGGGCTGGCCCCCAGGCTCCCACATGTGGCCTATGGTCCCCACCTGCACCCTAACACCCCCCAAAAGGCTGCAACCCCCAGTCACCCCGCAACATCCACGCCAGCTGTCCTCACATGGGTGCTAGAAACAGTTGAGCAACAAGTAAGCCCACCCCTCCCCAGGCACCGCCCTTTTCAGTTTACAAAGCCTCATCCTGCTGTTTGCCTCCTGGAAGCCTCCTTCAGAAACCCCAGGCCTGACAGTGAAGGAATCCCGAAGACCTCACAGCTCTAGGAGCAGAAGTGGGGAGACCCTAGCCAGGGCTCCAAGAGGGCAGAGGAAAGTGGGAGGCAGGACAGGCCCCTGTCTGCAGCCTCCAAGCTCTGGCTGCTGCATCATTCCAGGTTTGTTTCTCCCTCTGATACCGATGCTCACCCTCATCTCCCCTATGGCCCCATTCACCAACCTCCCAGCCAGCAGATGAGGACTAGGCCCAGAGCAGGCCAGCGCTCTGCTTCACACAGCCTCCCTGTGTGACCTGGGCCAGCCCTTTGCCTCAAGTGCCCTATCTGCAGAAGAGACGGGGCAAAGCTGCCACTGTGCCCTCCTGAATGTAGAAAAGCTGCTCTGCCCAGCTTGGGGTTTGGGCAGCCTCATTGTCAGGCTGAGGCCTGGGTAGACGGGGACTGCCACCAACTACTTCCTCCCATTTCCTTCCTGGACACTCAGGACCTGAGGTACACTGTGACCCCTGGTCAGGACAGACAGCACCAGCCACTGTTGGAGAAGCCCACAGCAGAGGGCTTGGCCCTTCACCTGAGCTGTCGAGACCTACCAGTCCCCTTTCAGCCCAGAAGAATGTGCTTCGGGTCAGGCAGGACTGAGCCACCCCAAGTCTCAGCCAACTGAGTCTGTGACTCAGGCAACAGGCTCAAGCCTGGGCATCTGCCATGCATGTGGGGGTCCCAGGTGTGACTGGGCTCTGCCCCTCATGGCTGGAGGGGGACGGCGACCCTCCATGGGGATAGGTGCTGTGATGGAGGTAAAGCAGAATTAGGCACCAGGAGTTCAGCCAGGAGTTAGGCGCCTGGTTCAGCCCAGAGCACTGGAGAAGACATCCTGGAAAGAGGATGCTGCTGAGACCCACCAGGGGACACTGCAGTTGGCCACTGCACTTCCGGGAAGCAGCTTTTGGTGTCCTGGGGAAGAGAGGTGCAGGCACAGCCAGGGACCAGCAGAGACCTTCGTTCCTGAGACCAAGTGCAAGAGAGGGACAAAAATCATCTGTCATGGATTCAGGGATCAGAGAGAGCCAGGATTTGCCTCCAGTCATACAGTAAAGCTGGCAAAGGCTGGCAGAGCAGCAGCAGGGAGCTCAGCCCAGGAGACCTTTGGAGCCCACGAACCCCTAGGGATCGGGCCAGTGTTCTCCTGGCTCCCCCACTCTCATCCCCCTTCTGCCTTCAAGATTTCAGGCCTCCACTGGCAGAAACAAAAGCCACTTCCTACTGCAGAAGGATCTGGGGAAGGGACGAGGAGCTCCTCCTCTGAGCAGCTCTGAGCAGGGCAGTCTCCATCTCAGAACAGGCAGACCTGCTGCCTTCCTGCCTCATCCACAAAAGTAGAAATGGCCCGTCACCGGCCCAGGGCCCCAGACCAAGGTAGTATGTTTCAAAGCACTTCCTCTGGCAATGCACCAGAGGGGCCAGCAGAGCCCACCGGAAGGGCCTTCAGGAGGAAGCAGGAGCAAGGAAGTGGACAGCAGGCAGTTAGTCACGGGGCGCTGGCATTCCAGGCCACCCGGCGCTCCACCTGGGTGCTGGCCCTGCCAGCCAGGCACTCTGGATGCCCCGCCCCTCAGGCCTCAGCTGCGGTTTCCCCACAGTGCAGATGTGGTGGCCAGGACCGGCCACCTAAGAGGGCAAGGCAGGGGCACTGCATATCCTCAAGGTGGCCATCCTTATCTAAAGAGAGAGCCGCAAGGCAGGGCCTGGCTTAGACCCTACCCACCCAGGTGGCGCTGTAAAAGCCCCGGGGCCTCAGTTTCCCCATCTATCAATTCTGGATAGACTTAACGGGACAGACCACAAAATGGGCCCATAGGAGAGTGAGCCCCAGCCTGGCACCCCCTCATCCTGCACCCAGTTCAGCGGCTCCGTGGAAGCCGCCCAGTCACTCCCGGCTTATGTTCCCAGCTGGGTCCCCATGCTCTTCGCTACTTCTGGGTTTGTGTTAGTGAGCGGTTGCCATGGTTACGAGTCTCAGCTTCTTTGGCAGAAAACTACTCCCCCCAGGGCAGGGCTCTGCCTTTCCTCAACAGCCCCCACTCTGCCCAGCTCCAAGTGCCCAGGCTGCCATGGGCTGGATGGAAGCAAAAGAATTTAAATAGGTCTCAGAAGGAGAGCAGGTACCCCAGAGAAGTTGGGGAAGGATCTCAGTTCCCAAGTAGTCACTCACCAACCATGAACAAGGCTGGGGCCGGCTCCCTCTTGTGGGGTCTGTTCCAGGAGCAAAATACTGCCACCTACACCCGCAGCTCTGCTTCCATTTTACAGTGGGGGGCAGAGCTGTTTAGAAGGGCTGTGAGCCCCCCTGTCTGAGGAACTCCCTCCTTCTCCTGACCTGGCAGCCAGGCATGGGCTCTGAATGCAGACTGCGTGGCTGCTGGGCTGGTAGGGGCCATGTGAACAGGAGCCTATGGGGCTTCAAACTGCCTTGGCTCAATTAAACTGAAATCCACCTGCCCAAAGGGCTCTGGCCTGAGTCGGCAGAGCTTCGTTCCCAGGCCAGAAGCAAGGAGCATGCCCCTACCTCCACCGGGGCTCCTGGGGCTAGAGAGAAGGCCGCACTGGCTGGTGTGGGCTGCTCCGCCCCACATGTGACCTTGGGGAAGTGTCTTTGTTCTCTGAACAGCCGTGTTCCCATCTGCACAAGGAGGTGGAAGGAAGGACTTAGAAGAGGTTTCTGGGCTACCTCGATTTCATCCAATGGAAGCAGCGCTCAATAAGAAGAGAAGCACAGGAGCCTGGCCCTCCGCACCTGATCCTCCGAGGCTCGCTGCCCTCAGGGGGTTCTCAGGGGGCAGAGAGGCTGTAATTAGCAGGATCACCAGTTGGGTGGCGCTGGGAATGCTCTCGCAGTGGCACAAGCTACTGGAGTTCCCAGGATGGAAACCAGCCCTGTGGAGAAGGGAGGGGCTCGCAAAGGTGTCCTGAAAAGGACTGTCATAAACAGAACAACAACAAAAAAAAACCAGGAAGGGCATCGTGGCCAGGGGCCCCACTTGAGCAGAGGCATGAAAGAGAAGGCAGCTGATGCTCGTGAAGCCCTCCTAGGAATCTGGCCCCGTCCCAGGTGCTGGAGATACAGTCTCATTTATCCCACACAACCCGGGAGGCAGGCGGGAGGGGAATGATCACACAGAAGGCTCAGGTGATGTCTTCAAGGTCACACAGCTGGGAAGCCAAAGACCCTTGCCTTGATCTCTGGCAGCAGAGACTCTAGACCTACACTGTCCACTCTGGTGGCTGCCTGCCACCGTGACATGGACATGTGCTGTGAATGGAAAACACACACACTGGGTTTCAAAGCCTTCATATGCAAATGAAAGCAAAATATCCCAATAACAACTTCATATTTTTTTTATTCATTTTTTCTTTTTCTTTTTTGAGAGGGAGTCTCACTTTGTGGCCCAGGCTGGAGTGTAGTGGTGCGATCTCGGCTCACTGCAACCTCTACCTCGTGGGCTCAAGTGATTCTCCTGCCTCAACCTCCCAAGTGGCTGAGACTACAGGCATGTGCCACCACACTCGGCTAATTTTTGTATTTACTTTAGTAGAGATGGGGTTTCGCCATGTTGACCAGGCTGGTCTTGGACTTCCAACCTCAGGCGATCTGCCTGCCTCAGCCTCCCAAAGTGCTGGGATTAAAGGTGTGAGCCACTGCATCTGGCCACTGAACTGACATTTTAGTGGGGCTGACAGAAATATATATGTCGGTTGATAATAAATACTGTGAGGAAGAATAAAGCAGACTAAGGGATTACAGGTGCACGCCACCACGCCCGGCTAATTTTTGTATTTTTAGTAGAGATGAGGTTTCACCATGTTGGCCAAGCTGGTCTCAAACTCCTGACCTCAAGTGATCCACCCTCCTTGGCCTCCCAAAGTGCTGGGGTTACAAGCATGAGCCACCATCCCCAGCCCTAACAACTTTTATATTGATTGCATGTTGAAATAGATTGGATATTGAGTTAAATAAAATATATTATGAATTAATCATACCTATTTCTTGCACTATTTTAATCTGGCTACCAGAAAATTTGAAATGAATATGTGGCTTACATTATATTCCTTTTGGACAAAGTTGATGTTTGCTATGAACAAACACATTTAAAGGACAGATTAAAGAAGGAGAGTGGGTCCTCCTGTCACTCTTTGGTGGGGAGCTGGGGCCAGGTAGGTGCGAACATCAAAGATGGAGCAGGTCAGCGCCTGCATCCCTTCCTCCATCCCAGCTGGGCCAGCCAGCAACAGGTGGACTCAGGCCTGGAATGCGCACTCCCCGGCCCCTAGCACATCAAGCCATGGCAGTTACCTTAGAGACAACAAATAATCCTAAAAACTGAACTTGGGGAAGTGGAGATGGGAAAATCTGCCATAGAGAGAGGGGCAACCAGGCTCATCCGGAAAGGAAATCTGTCTGCTGTGTGTTGGGAGTGGGGTGGTGCGGGAGCTCCCATCCCAGACCAGGAGAGGGAGGGAGGCACAGCCCAGGCCAGTGTTTGCACAGGGTTTTCCGGGCCTCCCTCCCTAACCGACCCACGCCCCTCTCAGCCACCACTCCCCACCTCCCCTCGCCTATTCACCAGAAATTTCCTATCTCATTCCCCCATTCTGAGAGTCTGACTCTGAGACCCAAGTAGAGGTGGAGGCAGATAAGCGCCAGACCTCCCTGATGCCACTTTCTCAGGCTCTGCCCCTGGCAGAGGCAATTCCCCTAAGAACGTCAGAGGGGGAGGTCTGGGGCTGGAAAAATAAAGTTGGAAAGCGTTACAGTGCCAGAAGTAGTGCCTACCATTCATTCTTCAGCTGAGAAAAGAGGGGAAAACCTCTTCCCAGGCAGACCCTTGCTATGAGATGTAACACCAGCTTTGCCAGTCACTTTGCTGGCCATTTTGGACAAGGGTGTACAGGGACCTTGGTCCCCCCCATCTACATCCAGAAGCCTTTTTTGAACTGACTACAGGTCCTAGGTAGTCTCTGATTTCTCCCTCAAAGGATGGCACTTAAGCTCCCAGGTCCAGGCAGCATGGTGCATGGAAGATGGGGGTTGGCTCAATATTCCTGCTCTCTAGACCAGAGTAAGTGTCTCTTTGGGACAGCTCCAAGCAGAAACCATATCACCAGTACCCACTTCCAACTTCCTCCGGTGGAAGGACAGAGAGCCAAGGGGTTTTGAAAGCAGGAATAGGGGGGAGGGGAAGCCTTTGCTCTCTCATCAGAATTCCTCCCTTCCACTTGACACAAAACTCCATTCAACAGAGGGGAGACTGAGGCCCGGAGAAGGGCACCAGGTTTATGCCAGGGCTCTTCTCTCAACTGCCACAAAGTTCTCTTTAGAGTCTGTCCAAAATAAATCCTTGTCTCTCTCTCTCTCCTCTCTCTCTCTCACTTTCTCTCTCTCTCTCTCTCTGTGTGTCTCTCTGTCTGTCTCTCTGTTGTGTGTGTATTTGGTAGCTCCAGATTTCACTAAGCTATAGTTAGGCAGGTTCTGGGCCAGCATGCCAGGCACACAGTACTGCTCTCCTCCTGCAGGGAGCCCCTACCTATGCCAGTCTGGCCAGAGTCCTTCCCTCTCAAGGCACCACCATTCCCAACCAGTAGCAGCTCAGTCTAGGGCAAATTCCTACCCCCAGACCCACCCCTAAGAGCTGGGGAGGGGAGCCAGCAGAAGGAAATTCCAGAACCACGTGCATTCCCCCCCCCAAAAGCCCAAGGATCAATCAACCCACAAATGGGCAAAGAGACCTAAACACACGCTGAGACTGGCCCAAGGTCACACATCAAGCACATTAGGAGCAAATCTGGGACTAGAACCCAATCCCGACTCCAATCCCGTCCCCAAGGCTGATTCCCAGAGATGCTCCCTGAGGATGAGGCTCCGGGTCTCTGGTTCCAGAGGCCTGCGCCCCAAGTGCTATGGAGCAGGGGGAGGCGTCTTCAGGCCTCTGTACGGGGCCAGCTGCAAACCGCATCCCGGGTCCCCAGGCGCCGCGGACCCGCCCCGCCCCTCCCTCCGCTACCCGCAGCCCAGAGCCTTTGTCAGCCACGCGCTCACACGCTCACAAACACAACCGGGCCTCCACGCGCGCACACACCCGTCTCCCTAGCGCACACCCGCAAGGGGAACGAGCACTCGCGGCACGCACGCTGGGGGGTGGAGGCGGCGGAGAAAGGAAGGAACTGACGGGCCGTGGACGGACAGACGGCCTGGGCTGGGGGAAGGGAAGGAGGCCCGGGAACCTGCGGTTGGGGTGGAAGGGGCGCAGAGAGACGCAGAGAAGACTTGGAGAAGAGGACAACGGATGGGCCGCCAAGGGCTGGCGAGGACGCGCGGGCTGCTCCCGGGTGGGGACCTCTCCAACCCCTGGCCCCGGGTGGGTATGAGCGCGGAGGGGTCCCTTGCCCAGTTGTGCCTGAGCAGAGGGCCCGTGGAGACCTCACGTAGGGCCTGAAGCTAGGAGGCCGGGGACGACAGCTCTCTGGGGTCCCCCGAGGCGGGGGTGGGCTGGGTGGGGTCCTGGCCCCCGGGTGGGGTGGGGCCCTTGCTCACCTGCCACGGTGTACCTGTCCAGGTAGTTGAGCACGTTGCCCAAGCTGAGGATGGCTGCGGCTGCCCCCCGCCCGCGGCCCAAGCTGGCGGGTTTGGGCTGCGGCGCGCCCGGGGCCTTGGCAGCAGCTGCGCAGCCGGGGGTGCCGGGGGCGCCAGGGGCTGCGGCCGGGGCCCGCCTCACGCTGCCCGACAGGGTCTGCACCTCATCGTCCGCGGCCGAGACTCCAGCGCCGCCCGCGCCGCGCGCCCCGCAGCAGCCGCCGCCACCGCCAGCCCCGCGCTGCGCCCCCCGGCGCCGCCGCCGCCGCTCCGCGTCCGCCTCCTCCTCCTCCGCGCCGCCCGCCGCCGCCGAGGCGCACTCCAGGCACATCATGCCAGCCGGGATCGGGGCGGCGGGGGGCGCGGGGGGCGCGGGGCCCAGCCTGGGCCCGCTCAGCGCGTGCGTGCGCCGCGGAGCAGCCGCTGCACCATCCCGGTCGGGCCCCGTCGGCTTCTGCGCTCCGGCCCCGGCTGCGGTAGTGCCACCGCTCGGCTCGAAGCGCAGCGGTCGCCGCCGCGACTCTGACAGCTGCGGCCCGGCCCCGCCCCCCAGGGCCCGCTCCCAATCAGCTCCGGGCTCGGGCCACAGCCCCGCCCCGCACGTGCTGCCCCGAGGGCGGGGGCCCGGAAAGGGGGGCGAGGGGCGCGGGCGGCAGAGCCCCTCCCACAAACGGGGGCGCAGTCACCCTGGGGCCTCTGGGCCGCGAAAGCCCGCAGGGAGCGGGAGAGGGTTTGCTCTGGCTGCGGAGCTTGGAGCCGGGTGCTAGTGACGGCTCCCAGCACCTACTCAGGACTCTCCACCCAACCCCCGCCTCGGGCGTGGACTCCCAGCAGAGGTGTTGGGAGAGGGCTGAGGGCTTGAGTGTATTTGGGCGAACTGGATGGAAGGGTCTCAGATGGCTGAAGTCAAGGGCGCCTGTTGGAGAGCCAGTGGCTCCTCCCATACTCACACGCCCTGATTTAAACAGTTCAGGGAGGGCACAGAACCTCGACCTCCACCAGGCATGATGGGCTGGGTCGCCTACCTCCACAGGGCAACCCAGATCCAGCCCCAATCTACCCCGGGCCCATTCCTGGGTGGGCACCCGGGCCCTACCCTTGCCCCACAGAGCGGCCGGCAGCCCCTGGCAGGGGGAGCCAGGGCTCTGATTGGGGCCCAACAGAAACAGGATATTCAGAAGGGGCCCTTCTCTCCTGAGGGACCCATCTCCAAGCTTCAGACTTCCGGGTGCGTGCCAGTGTACAAAGCCCTCAGTGGGAGACGGGAGGCTGGGTCCTAGCTCAGCTCTGCCCTGGTGTGTGGCATGACTCTGAACAAGACATCCACTCTTTCTGGGTCTCTGTTTCTGTATCCGGGGGCAGATGGCAGGATGGGATTCAAACAGTCACTTCCCCTTGGTGGGTCAGGGCTTGGGGTTTCTGCCTCCTATGGAGAGTGGTTGGGGAGCTTCTGTGTTGCTGACTGCCATCACGGTTTCGCCCCTCCTCAGAGGTGCTGTGGCCCTGTGACGATCCCCGCCTTCCCTCCCTCATTCACCTGTTTGGGGCTTTCACTGAAATTAAAATCCTGTACAAAGTGCAGAGGACAGAATGTTAGAACTGGACAGACCTTCAGAATCCAGTTAATTATTCCCTGTGTTTCACAGACAAGCCCCAGGGCATGGACATGACCCATTAGAACAGGCAGCCAGTCTGTGGCGGGGCTGGAGCTCACTCCCCACTGCAGGCTTCTCCAGACCCCACGTCCACAGGCAGGTGCATCTCATGAAGCTGGCAGGCACAATGAGTCATGCCATAGCCAATGGGTGACGCAGCACGAGGCACCCCCTCCACTGTCTCTTGTGAGCAGAGTTAATCCCCAAGCTGGTATTTCTTGGCGCCTTCGAGGTGTATTTTAAATTCTGCAAAGTGACTAAAAATATGCTTCAGCATGCTGGGTCTGAATGGCTGCGATGGGAGGGTTAGGAAAACATTTCATTCTAAAAGTTGCCTGCTGCCTCTTTCCAGCTTGCTGAGCTCAGGCCTGCAAAGGTGGATGGGGGTGGGTTCCCCTGGGTGGCCTGGCATGACGGGTGATTAGCAAGCAAGGGTAGAGCTAGGCGCTCCGTGGGGCTAGAACCTGGCCCCCACAATGATCCTCAAAAGTATGTGATGGTGCCAGCAGGTGGACAGAGTGCAGCTGTGGGAGGCTGCCCAGCAGTGGAACTGTGTCTGGTGGTGAAAGGCACAACCACAGCTCTAGACCCAACCCCATGGTCCCCTCCAGGGGGAAACTTTTGGCCTTGACAGAAAGGGGTGCATTCTCTGTCTATTGCCTTCCCTTTTCACCACTGGGAAGGTCCCAGAGCAGGGGAAGAGGGTGGCGTTGTGAGCCTTTCAAACTGGGGACCTCTGAGCTGCCACCAAGAAAGCCAGCTGTTCCCACTGTTTCACTGGGGTTTCAGCTCTAAGACAGTCTCTAGGATAGATCCTTGTGTGGGAGAGGGGGGCCACCAAGGGCAGAGCAACAAGGAGAAGAAGAAGCTCTTTCTGGTTGTGCAGCCCTGGGCAAATCCCCGAAGCCTTCTGAGAAGCTCCGGCAGTATCCTGGGATGGTCAGATATAAGACTGGTAGGGTTCTTTCCTCCATGTCACCAATGAGGAAACTGAGGCCCAGGGATTGGAAGTGATTTGCCCAAGGTCGCACACCTGGTAAATGATGGCACATGGACTCAAACCAGGTGTGTCCACCCTCTAATCCAGCACTTCTTCCACTCTCCCACTTGCTGCCCTCAGCCTCTGCAAGACACTGTTTCCTCAGCATCATAACAGGAGGCTGAACTCCATAGCTAAAGGACATTGTGAGATTCATCTATTAGATCTAGAACACAGCTCCAAAATCAAATGGGGGCCAGGTGCGGTGGTTCATGCCTATAATTCCAGCACTCAGGGAGGCCAAGGTGGGTGGATCACTTGAGTTTGGGAGTTCAAGACCAGCCTGGACAAGATGATGAAACCCTGTCTCTACTAAAAATACAAAAATTAGCTGGACATGGTGACATGCACATGTAATCCCAGCTACTCAGGAGGCTGAGGCAGAAGAATTGCTTGAACTTGGGAGGCAGAGGTTGCAGTGAGCTGAGATCGCGCCACTACACCCGCCCTGGGTGACAGAGCGATGCTACATCTTGAAAACAAAACAACAACAAAGATTAAAAACAAAACAAACAAGAAAAACCAAAAACAAATGGGGGAAAAAGAAAAGAACACACACACACAAAAAAAAAAATGGGGCACAGGACATTCATGATCATTATTCAAAGGGCAGGTATATTCAGGAAGTAGTGGGATAAACACAGAAAAGCAGGTTCCCTTGCTCAGGGACTTTTCAGAGCCTTGACTATGAGAATGGTCACTCTGAGTCTCCCACAGGGAAATATACGATGCCATATTCCCAGGTGTGCGTGACCACAGAATGTCCTGTAAGACTAGAGCTCGGCAGAGCACACACTGAGAAGTACTGGCCTAGAATGTGCTCGCCCCTCCGTGGCTGGCAATTGGGAGCTCAGTCCTTCTGCCCCCTGCCCATCCTCCTGCACGGGGCTGTCTCCAGGGCTTAGGCCTTGGTGGCTTCCCTTCTCCCTTAGCAGCTTCTGCCTTGACAGCCTCTCACCTAGGCCTGAACTTTACTTTTTTTTTTTTTTTAATTTTTTTAAGAGGCAGGTTCTCGCCAGGTGGCTCATTCCTGTAATCCCAGCACTTTGGGAGGCCGAGGTGGGCAGCTCACCTGAGGTCTGCAGTTCAACACCAGCCTGGCCACCATGGTGAAACCCCATCTCTACTAAAAATACAAAAATTAGCTGGACATGGTGGCAGGTACCTGTATTCCCAGCTACTCAGGAGGCTGAGGCAGGAGAATCAGTTGAACCCAGGAGCGGGAGGTTACAGTGAGTCAAGATCATGCCATTGCACTCCAGCCTGAGTGACAAAAGTGAAACTCTGTCTCAAAAAAAAGGCAGAGTCTCTGTGTCACCCGGGCTGGAATGCAGTGGTAGAATCATAGCTCATCGTAACCCTGAACTCTTGGGCTCAAGCCATCCTCCTTAAGAAGGGGCTTCTTGAGGCCAGGCTCAGTGGCTCCCAGATTGGCTCCTGGATTATGCCTGTAGTCTCAGCACTTTGGGAGGCCGAGACAGGCAGATCACTTGAGGTCAGGAGTTCAAGATCAGCCTGGCTAACATGGAGAAACCCCATCTCTACTAAAAATACAAAAACTAGCTGGGCGTGGTGGCACACGCCTATAATCCCAGCTACTCAGGAAAAGAATCGCTTGAACCAAGGAGACAGAGGTTGCAGTGAGCTGAGATCACCTCACTGAACTCCAGCCTGGGTGACAGAGCAAGACTCCGTCTCGGGTGGGGGGCGGGGAAGGGAGGGGCTTCCTCTCCTGAGGGTCCACACTTCAGCTTGCCAAGTGGCTGGGACTACAAGCATGCACCATCACATCCAGGTTTTTGTTTTTAGCAAAAGGGTTTCACTATGTTGACCAGGCTGGTCTCAAACTCTGGAGCTCAAGTGCCCCCACCTCGGCCTGCCAAAATGCTGGGATGAGAGGCATGAGTCACTATGCCCAGCCATAGCCTAAACTTTCAATCTTCATCCATGTGACCCCAACACCCCAACCTCCGTCTCTATTCAGGGCCCCATCTCCAAACACTAGATCCATGTGTGGTCCCTACGCATCCCCCTCTGCCCACCCAGATATCCCACGGGCACCTTGGGTCAACACATTTGAAACTGAACTTGTCATCTCTGCCCCAACCTGCTCCCGCTCTGGTATCATTCGTCTTTTGGCAAAAAGCATCATCGTCCACACTGTCGCCAAGCAGGAAGCCTGGTGGGCCACTGGGGCTCCTCTTACTCAACACCCACATCTAAAGCCTTTCCATTTTTTCTCTTTCACTTCTCCCCATGTCCATACTGCCTGCTCTGCCCGCTGGCTTAGCTCAGACCTCTCTATGTCTCACCCGGACCCTTGCGAAGCTCAATGTCACCTGCTCTCACATCCCCCTCCAGTCTTTTTATTTTTGAGACAAGAGTCCTGCTCTGTTGCCCAGGCTGGAGTGTAATGGCATGATTTCTGCTCACTGCAACCTCCGCCTCCTGGGTTCAAGCAATTCTCCTGCCTCAGCCTCCCAAGTAGCTGGGAATACAGGTGCACACCACTGTGCCCAGCTAATTTTTGTATTTCTAGTAGAGATGGGGTTTCACCATGTTGGCCAGGCTGGCCTTGAACTCCTGGCCTCAAGTGATCCACCCACTTTGGCCTCCCAACGTGCTGGGATTAAAGGCGTGAGCCACCCCACCAAGGTCGTTTCTCCATATTGCTTTCCAGTCACTTTCTGAATCACACAAAGGACCTCACCATTACCTTGAGCGAAACCTTTCTAAGGCTCTTCACTGGCTATAGGGTCAAAAATGTCTAATTTCCTTAAGGATCTCTAAGAGCCTTCACAACCTTTCCCAACCCATGACTCTCTCCAGCTTCAGATCCTATGACCCATCTCTCAAAATTACCCTCTGCCACACTGAACATGGAGCTCCCTGAACTCACAGTTATAATACTTCCTGGAGCCTCGGGGAGGGGCAAGAATTGAGGCACTTGTCTATAGCCCCCATCCGCCCCTCAACAGAAAAGCTCTTGTCCCACTAACACAATGATGGTTCAGAACCACGGAGAGCATCCCGCAAGCAACACTCCCCCCACCCCCCCACCCTGGACCCTGACTGAGGCACGCACTGCCTGTGCCGCCTACTCACTCATCCTTCCCACTTGTCCTTCAGGAACCCAGTACAGAAACAGCTTCCTCCAGGAAGCCTTCCCTGACCCACCAAACAATCATTTCCTTTTCTGGGCTATTGAGCAACCTGTGTATCCTTCCATCACACCAACACGATGCTGATTTTGTCTGTACAAAATTCTGTTCCCCACCCTTCACCAACAGACCGTGAGCCTCAAGGGCCTATACCCTTTCTGATTCATCTCCACGAGCCAGTACAGAGGAGGTGCTTAAAGACTGTCGACTGAATGAGTAAATGACATTTAGCAGGTGCCCAGGAAATGTGTATTAATTTGTATCATGTGTCTGTTGGTGAGTGACTCAGAAACGAGACGATTCCTCTCTTGGTCCCTCTGGAAGAGGCATTTTCTTCCTGATATGACTCCACCCTCCATTAGCTTCCACCTGCCATTTGCCTCCACCCTTTGATTAGCCTTCCCCACAGGTCACCACCCACGATGGGGAGAAGGCACCTCCTCTGCTCTTGCTGTCACCAAGCTGAGGACTGGTTGGGGCCTCCCTTCCCTCCTCCAGCCCGAGCCTGCCTTTGCTCAGAATGCTTCATCTCTGCCTCTCTCTCCTGCTCAGAACAGATAGCTCTGAGTCCTAACACAGAAGTTCCTGTTCTGTCATTAGAACATTTTTAACACTTTCTACATTATAGAAGCTTCAGTATCCTTTCATCATGGATTCGGATTCTCAGAAATAAAGATGCCACTGAAGGTAATCAAGTCCAGCCTCTTCCTCAGCCCATGGAGAGGCTGCGGCTCAGAGATGGCCAGTGGCCGCCCAAGATATTGTAGTGGATGCTACCTTTGTTTATGTTTTCTGTCATTTTTCTTTCTTGTCTTTTTATTTTTATTTTTATTTTGAGACAGGGTTTTGCTTTTGTTTCCCAGGCTGGAGTACAATGGCACGATCTTGGCTCACTGCAACCTCCGCCTCTTGCATTCAAGGAATCCTCCTGCCTCAGCCTCCTGAGTAGCTGGGATTACAGACATATGCCACCCTGCTAATTTTTGTATTTTTAGTAGAGAAGGGGTTTCTCCCTGTTGGCCAGGCTGGTCTCGAACTCCTAACCTCAGGTGATCCCCCCTGCCTTGGCCTCCCAAAGTGCTGGGATTACAGATGTGAGCCACCATGCCCAGCCTGGCATCTTGTTTTCTTTAATTCCTGTTTTGTTTTGGTGCTCAGACTTCCTTCCCCTTCCAAAAGCACCCTAGTTTCATGGTCTTAATGGGGCTATAAACCAAGGCATGGGTGTCGGATCCAAGCTAGCCCAACTGGAATGTCTTGCCCAGGGCTTTAAATCTGGAGGAGAGTGGCAAAAGAACAGGGATAAAAGGTCTTGAGTTCTGGCACGGACCCCAAAATAATATGGCCTAGGAACCCCAGCTCCTGAATCTCCAAACTTCTCATCAATTCTATGAGTTCCTGATACACTTTCAATACAGTTTTGCCTAGTTAAGGTAGTCAATCTGTTTCTGTCACATACAACCCCGCAACACAAACTGATATGCTCACACAGGAGCACAAGCAGCCACACACCTCTCTGTGTTGAGATAAAGCATGACTCCCAGAACCTCCGGCTGCCAGCTGCCAACTTTGTCTGTAGAGGCTGCATTAAACAACCACCCAAACCCACCCAGGCACAGAGGAAAGTTAAACACTTCAAGGAATGAAACAAACCAATATTTGGTGCTGCAGAGGAACAAGCCAGGATACACAGCTTTAAACCCCCGACCTCCAGGACAAAGTAGAAAAAGAGATTTTAGGCCAGGCGCAGCAGCCCACACCTGTAATTCTAGTACTTTGGGAGTCTGAGGCAGGTGGATTGCCTGAGCTGAAGAGTTGGAGACCAGCCTGGTCAACGTGGGAAAACCCTGTCTCTACTAAAAATACAAAAAATTGGGCCGGGCGCGATGGCACACATCTGTAATCCCAGCACCTTAGGAGGCTGAGGTGGGTAGATCACAAGGTCAGGAGATCAAGATCTTCCTGGGTAACACGGTGAAACCCCGTCTCTACTAAAAATAACAAAATATTAGCCAGGCATGGTGGCACGTGCCTGTAGTCCCAGCTACGCAGGAGGCTGAGGCAGGAGAATCGCTTGAACCTGGGAGGCAGAGGTTTCAGTGAGCTGAGATCACACCACTACACTCCAGCCTGGGTGACAGAGAAAAATGAAAGATACAAAAAATTAACTGGGTGTGGTGGTGTGCTCCTATAATCCCATCTACTCGGGAGGCTAAGGCAGGAGAATCTTTTGAACCTGTGAGGCAGAGGTTGCAGTGAGCCATCACGCCAGTCTACTCCAGCCTGGGCAACAAGAGCAAATGTTCGTCTCAAAAAAAAAAAGTTTATACCAATACCCCCACATGGGCACACACCAACATGGATATGCACACACAGGTACATGTACATGATGTACATGCACACGGACACTCACGCCTGCATTCCAGGATAATACCTAGAGCTGGAAGGCAGCGTGTGTCTGGAAAGAGCAATGAACACATGGAGAGAGCAGGTCAGGCTTCAGGACTCGTCCTGCTGAGCAGCATTTTTCCTCCTGTTGACATTCCCAACAAACGAGCCCAGAGTATCAGTGGCTGGGATTACCCAAGTGCCCTTAGGCGGGAAAGATGTGTTCTCTTTACCCTCCACTCTAGCCTCTCCCAGGCTGGCATCATAACCTCCGCCCACCAGCACTGGCCCCAAAGAGGCAGGAGGTGGGAGTCTGGGTTGGCTACAGAGGAGATATTGATCTCCGTCACTCACACCATCCACCAGTCCCAGAGCTCCCACTGTGCCTCAAAGCCCTTCAGACAATAGCATCGTATCCACTCCTGAACAGACGTCTCGTGTGGCTCAGCCCTGGGAGCTCCACCTTGCCCTGCCCAGCAACCCAAACAACAGAATGCACTTGAGTCATAAGGAACTACCCTGGATTGTAGGATTAGAGCCCAGCTCCTCTGCCTGCATCTGAAGCCCCTCTGATCCCAGATGGCCTCTCTCACCTCCTCTCCCCACTCAGCAACACACGTACCCTCCTCTCTGGCTGCACCACACCCCTCCATGATTCATTGCATATCTTCTGCTCGGCCCTCAGTGGAAACGATGCTATTGTCTGAAGGGCTTTGAGGCAGAGTGGGAGCTCTGGGACTGGTGGATGATGTGAGTGACGGGGATCAATATCTCCTCTGCAACCAACCCAGACTCCCACCTCCTGCCTCTTTGGGGCCAGTGCTGGTAGGCAGAGGTTATGATGCCAGCCTGGGAGAGCCCAGCCACTCGGGCTAGAGTGGAGTCTGGTAAAGAGAACACATCTTCCCCCCACCTAGAATTCCCTTCCCCCACACCTAGTTACCAATTCCAACACTACCTCCTTGAAGGCTTCTGGGGCACGGAAACCCTTAGTCTTCCCACAGGTGTGCCACACTTGCCTGTCCGCCATGGGCTGCAAGGTCCATGGGCAGGGCTGGAGTCTGATTCACTGCTGGACACCCGGAGAGGCACCTGCTGATACCAAGGCATGTTTGTAGAGTTGGCATGAACAAGGTTTCTGCTTTTCCTCTACTGGACACTGGGTGGAGGAGGTGGCGGCTGGTATTTTCTTTTTGTTTTGTTTTTTGTTTTTGAGATGAAGTCTCACTGTGTCACCCAGGCTGAAGTGCAGTGGCACCAACTCTCTTCACTACAAACTCTCCCCCTGCCCCACCCCTGCCAGATCAAGCGATCCTCCCACCTCAGCCTCCCAAGTAGCTGGGACCACAGATGTGCACCAACATGCCCAGCTACGTTTTTGTATTTTTCGTAGAGGTGGAGTTTCACTGTATTACCCAGGCTGGTCTCAAACTCTTGAGCTCAAGCAATACACCTGCCTCTGCCTCTCAAAATGCCAGGGTTACAGGCATGAACCACCATGCTCAGCCAAGTGTTCTGATCTGTGGGAAGCGTTCACTCATTTTCTGGGAGCCTCGCCTCGCAGGGGTCCTCCCTGGGGCTGCTGGGAGGAAGGTTGAGACCCTGGAGCTGGGATTCTGTGGGTCTAGACCCAGCCTGTGCAAATCACATGAGGCCCAGGCTAGAAAGCCACATCAGCACACCTCTTAAACCCAGCCAGGGAGTCAGTGGCTCTCAGGCTCAAGGAGCCACCGAGATCACTCAGCCAGTGGACGCTGAGAGGGACTGGCGCATCCTGCTCCCACCCAGACTGGCTGCCTCCTTCTTAGGAAAAACAAAATATCCTCAGATATATTTTTCCTCGTAACTTCAAAGCCTGCCTGTGGCATGAGCTCCAAGCATTGAGTCACAGTCAAGGGCCTGGCCAGCCTGCGGAGAGGGTTGGCTCTCAGGCAGGTGTGGGCTGAGCTGGAGAACCCTGCTCCTGGGGCCTGTTGTGGCCAAAAGTGGGGGCTGAGGGACACCCCACAGAAGGGAGGGACGGAGCAAGCCAGGGTCAGGGGGTGTACAGGAGTCTCAATCTCTGCTCTGCCTGCAGCTGCTGGGAGACAGGCACAGCCTGGCACAGCGAAGGTGGCCGTCAGTGAGTTAGCAAGTGATCGCCTAGCCGGGCACCAGGGGAGGCGGAAAGAACATGAGAACAAGCCTCCCCACTGCTGCCCGCCTGAAAGCTGTCGATCTCCCGCAGGGCCCACTGAGCCCAGCTGCTCTGAACCCAGCGGCAAGCAAGGGCCCCACAGAGCCAGCCCCTCCCACAGGCTGTGCCAGGGTCAGAGTATGGGCCCAGGGAAGGCCAGGGATGCAGAATGGGCAGGCCAGGAAGATTCCTTCAAGATCACTCAAGTCCTCAGCAGGGTTTCGGGGCAGGGCGCCCGTGTCTATGTGGGTGTGGGCACTTCTCCATGTGGTTACCTGGAACCTAGAGCCACATCCCCATACCAGTGCCCAGTGGAATCTCATCTTCAAGACTGAGATTCAGCCCCCACGTTTTGTTCAAAGGGTGAAGTCGGTGACCTGGCATGGTGGCTCCCACCTATAATCCCACCACGTCGGGAGGCCAAGGTGGGTGGATCACCTGAGGTCAGGGTCAGGAGTTCAAGACCAGCCTGGCCAACATGGTGAAACCCCGTCTCTACTAAAAATACAAAATTTAGCCAGTCATGGTGGTGGGCACCTGTAATTCCAGCTACTTGGGAGACCGAGGCAGGAGAATCGCTTGAAACCAGGAGGCGGAGGTTGCAATGAGCTGAGATGGTGCCACTGCACTCCAGCCTGGACAACAAGCGCGAAACTCCATCTCAAAAACGAAACAAAACAAGCAAACAAAACAAAGGGTGGAGACCTCACCCGTGACTTTGCAGAATGGAGAAGCTGGGTTGGAGTGGAAGGTCCAGGGTGAGGACCCCTAGAGACCCATGCCCAGCACCCCCTCAGCTTCCTCACTTTAGGGGCAGCCCTGCACCCTTGGCCTGGACTGCCCATCCCATCATCTCCTGTTTCCCCTCTAGCAGAGGCACAATAGGCTATAAATAACACGCTGGTCTACAGGCCTGAAATCCATGGGATCTGTACTGGCCCCGCAGCAGCCAGGCTGAGGACCCCAGGCTGGAGCAGCCATGATCTGGCTACAGGCACAGACCTAGGCCTCCCACACAGGGTGCTGACAGCTCAATTCCCAGCCCAGCCACGGGGTCCTGCCAGCTCTCCAGCTGGGAACATAAAAGTGGCAGATGCGCATCAGCCGGAGTCCCCGAGGACAGCCAAACAGGAACGGAGGCACTGCTACCATGGGGACCGACGGGAGGCATGCAGGCAGGGTGGGTGCAGGCAGGGCAGGTGCAGGCAGGCGCCTCAGGGCTCCTCTGCGGAGGCCCCAGTGCCAGAAAGCAGGCCTTGTCTCTCCAGGTCCTTGCTGTCCACATCCTTGCTGTCTGGGGTCCCTGCAGGAGGAAAGATGCCTGCCTGAGAATGCAGAAGGTGCTTTGGGGCCAGCGCTCGGCACAGGCTGTCCAGAAATCCTCCATGTCCCATTCTCGAAATACATTCCAGATCCACCCGCCTCTCATCATCCTCAGTGCCACTGCCCTCGTCTTGGCATGACTCTCCCCTGGAGGGTCTCAGAGTTGGCTCTGCCTCTCGGCCTCAATGCTGACCCTCCCGCAGTCTGTTAACATGGCAGCCAGGGCGATGCTTTGACAGTATCGCTCCTCTCCTGGAAGCCCGCAGCAGCTCCCCTCTCTCTCTGAGTGAAAGCCACAGTCTTCACAAGGACCCCTTCTCTGGCCCCTTATCCCTCATCCCTACCGTTGTCCCTCCTGCTCCTGCTCCAGCAACACTGGCCTCCTTGCTGATCCTCAGACACATCAGGTGCACTCCCATAGCAAGGCTTTTGCACTGCCCGAGCACCTTCCCCCGGGGGCTGAATGGCTCACTACAGACCTTTGCTGCAGTGTCACCTGCACAGCGGGGACTCTTGCAACCTGTGCACACCTGTCCCTCTCTCCTTTCTTTTTATATTTTATTTTATTTTTTTGAGATGGAGTCTCACTCTGTCACCCAGGCTGGAGTGCAGTGGCTCAATCTCTGCTCACTGAAACCTCCGCCCCCTGGGTTCAAGAGGTTCTCCTGCCTCAGCCTCCCAAGTAGCTGGGATTACAGATGTGCACCACCTCGACCAGCTAATATTTGTATCTTTAGTAGAGATAGGGTTTCACCATCTTGGCCAGGTTGATCTTGCACTCCTGACCTCGTGATCCACCTACCTTGGCCTCCCAAAGTGCTGGGGTAACAGGCGTGAGCCAGCAGCCTTTTTTTTTTTTTTTTTTTTTGAGACAGAGTCTCACTCTGTTGCCCAGGCTGGTGTGCAGCAGTGCGATCTCAGCTCACTGTAGCCTCCGCCTTCTGGGTTCAAGCGACTCTACTGCCTCAGCCTCCAGAGTAGCTGGGTTTACAGGTGCCCGCCACCCCACCCAGCTAATTTTTATATTTTTACAAAATACAAAAATGACATGGGGTTTCACCATGTTGCCCAGGCGGGTCTTGACCTCAGGTGATTCGCACACCTCTGCCTCTGCCTCCCAAAATTCTGGTATTACAGGCATGAGCCACCTCACCCGGTCCCTTTCTCCTCTTTCCTGCTTTATGTCTCTCTGTAGCACTCGTCACCCTGATCCTGCTGTATCTTTCACTTTTTCTGTTTCTGGTCTGTCTTCACCAACTAGAGTGTCAGTTTCTACAGGAGCCTGGACTTGGCCCAATTCTTTGACTGCCCAGCATCTGCAGTCTTGCCTGGTACGTAACAGGGGTGTACTAAGATTCCTGAATGAATGAACAAACAAGCTGGCCAGGGGCTCAGGGGGTGGCCAGTGCTGTCCCCTGCCCCTAGGGTGTCCAGCCCTGAGCCTGGCCTGGTGCAAGAGGTGGGGGTACCTGTGCCAGGCTGCCAGGCCCAGGCCCAGGCCTGGTCTCTCTCCAGGTACAGCGCAGTCAGCAGGAAGCAGCTGCCCCCGAGGGCGACTGCAAAGGTGCAGCACAGGAAGCTCTGTTGCAGGCTGAGGAAGCGCTGCAGGTAGGTGTCGGGGCGCCTGGCCCGCAGGGCACTAGAGATCTGTGGAGGAGAAGGAAGGGTCTGCCAGGTCCTCCAGGCTGGCCCCTAGACCTTAACAAGGGCACTGCCTCCCCAGACCCTCCCCACCTGACACACGCAGACACGTCTTACAAGTCCTATGAGATAGGGGCTGCCAGCGTCTCCCAGGATGTGGCCCGCCATGATGTGGAGCGCCTCTGCTGTCCCCCGGCATCTGGGCACTACTACAGACTGCAAAACATAGGTGCAGCAGGGCACCCCAAGTCAGGGCACACCCACCTCCTGCTCCCCACCTGCCAAGGACCTGCCCGGAGGAGTGAAGGCCATTCAGGTGAGTGGGGTGAGAGGGAGTTGATGACCCCCAAGGCCTGAAGTCCCACCCCAGAACATCAGGCCCATCGGAAGCCTGCCAGTGCCCCAGAATGGAGGTGCCAAGGCCCTGATCAGGGCCACCCTTCTTGAGAGTTTGTCCTTGGACCGGGAAGGAAGCAGGCAGGGCTGTGACCACAGTGGCAGGGTGAGGTGTCTCAGCTGAGGGACCCAGGACACAGCAGCACAGGCGGGCGGGGTGAAGAGCAGGTGCATCCCAGGTGTCTGCATGTGCTGGCAGCTGGGCAGGAGTGGTGCAGAGGGCTTAGTCCTCTCAGGAACCTCAAGGCCCATGGGGCAGCAGCCAAAGGCAGCCTAGCTGGAGAAGCTCACGTGACCCCGCAGAAGAGGATGAAAACGTTAAGAAGATGAACTCTGGACTGGCCGAGGTGGCTCACACCTGTAATCCTAGCACTTTGGGAAGCTGAGGCAGGTGGATCACCTGAAGTCAGGAGTTCAAGACCAGCCTGGGCAACATGGTAAAACCCTGTCTCTACTAAAAATACAAACACTAACTGGGCTTGGTGGCACATGCCTGTAGTCCCAGCTATTCAGGAGGCTGAGGCAGGAGAATTGCTTGAACCTGGGAAGCGAAGGTTGCAGTGAGCCAAGATTGCACCATTAGACCGAGGCGGGTGGATCACGAGGTCAAGAGATCGAGACCATCCTGGTCAACATTGTGAAACCCCGTCTCTACTAAAAATACAAAAAATTAGCTGGGCACGGTGGCACGTGCCTGTAGTCTCAGCTACTCAGGAGGCTGAGGCAGGAGAATTGCCTGAACCCAGAAGGCGGAGGTTGCGGTGAGCCGAGATCACGCCATTGCACTCCAGCCTGGGTAACAAGAGCGAAACCCCATCTCAAAAAAAAAAAAAAAAAAAAAGATGAACTCTGGAGTCAGACTCTGATTCTGATCCAGATCCTTACTTGCCAGCTATGTGACTCTGAGCAAGTGGCTTCACCTTTCTTCCCTCAGTCTCCCCATCCCCAAATGGGGATAAGAGTAGCACCTATCTTGAGAGTCTGACACATTATCATTATTCATCTGGTACCTGGAGGCTTCACATGGACATCAGACCGAAATACGCTCTGAGACAGAATGCTCCCAGGCACTTGAATTCAGCTACGCCTTCTGCCTGGCACACCTTCCACTCTCCGGTCCAGCTGGAGCACCTCTATTTGTCATTTACGGCTTACCTTTGGGTGACCTCCTGTGTGAAGCCCTCTCAGAGTTTGGGTACCTGCCCTGAGCTCCTGCAGCCCCCATGCACACCCCTAACTGAACGCAGTCGCCCAGAACTGGGAGGGGTCCTTTCTCTGCCCACCTCCCCTTATTCCCCGTGGTGTGCGCACAGCAAAGACCCTAATTTCTCTTGGGGTCCCTGAGTGCAGCAAGGTACCAGGCACAGAGGGCACTAGCTGAGAGTCTGCCAACCACATAAGTCAAGTATGGCCAGGCGTGGTGGCTCACACCTGTAATCCCAGCACTTTGAGAGGCTCAAGTAGATCACCTGAGGTGGGGAGTTTGAGACCAGCCTAACCAATATGAAGAAACCCCATCTCTATTAAAACTACAAAACATTAGGCGGGCATGGTGGCGTGTGCCTGGAATCTCAGCTACTCAGGAGGCTGAGGCAGGAGAATCGCTTGAACCCGGGAGGCAGAGGTTGCAGCGAGCCAGGATCATGCCATTGCACTCCAGCCTGGGCAACAAGAAGGAAACTCTGTCTCAAAATAAAAATAAATAAGTCAAGTAGATCCATCTGGGAGACTGTTCCCAGGAGAAACTCTGTTAGAACCCAGGGCCACAGAAGGAAATAGAAGGAGGGAGGCAGAGGGGACTCAGGCAGAGACCACATGGTCACGTGAACCCACCTGGACAGCCACAGGAAAGCTTCCCACCCTGGAACCTTATCCCCAAGACCCCGGTGTCCACAATCTGAGGCAACAAGTCAATAACAGTCAATATTAGCTGAGCACGGTGGCTTACTCCTGTAATCTCAGTACTTCAGGAGGCCGAGGCAGGTGGGTCACTTGAGGTCAGGAGTTTGAGACCAACCTGGCCAACATGGTGAAACCCTGTCTCTACTAAAAATACAAAAATTAGCTGGGCATGGTGGCATGTGCCTGTAATCCCAGCTACTGGGGAGGCTGAGGCAGGAAAATGGGTTGAACCCAGGAGGTGGAGGTTGCAGTGAGCCGAGATAGTGCCATTGTACTCCAGCTTGAGTGACATTGAGATCCTGTCTCAAAACAAAACCCTAATAATAAGAAAATAATAATAATTGCCAACATTTGTTAGATGTTTCCTGTATGCATGTTCTGTATCAACTTAAACAACCCATGAGGGGGATATGATGATCACCTGCATTTTACAGATTAGAAAACCCTCCACAGGGAAGCCAGTGACTTGCCCAAGGTCACCCAGCCTGAAATAACAGAGCTGACACTGCCTCCCAGGCCTTCTCCCTCCAGGACCTGGCCCTTTGACCACTCTGCTATAACGGGCAACAAGGAGCGGTGTTTCCAGCAATATTTACACATCTGTTTTTTTCTTTTTTTTAGACAGAGTCTCACTCTGTCACCCAGGCTAGAGTGCAGTGGTACGATCTTAGCTCACTGCAACCTCTACCTCCCGGGTTCAAGCGATTCTTCTGCCTCAGCCTCCCAAGTAGCTGGGATTAGAGGCACCATGCCAGGCTAATTTTTTGTATTTTTAGTAGAGACAGGGTTTTACCGTGTTAGCCAGGATGGCCTCGATCTCCGGACCTCATGATCCGCCCACCTCGGCCTCCCATTGTGCTGGGATTACAGGCATGAGCCACCTCGCCCAGCCTTATATTTACACATTTGTAATAGAACATTCAGAAATGTAAGAGAAAGATGAGAACAGGTTCATTGCTAGCCCCATAAATGGATGGCAGAGGAATTGGTAACTGGCAAAGAGATGGGGAAAGGCATTCCAGGCAGGGGACAGTGTAAGCAAAGGTGTGGAGGGGGATCCCAGGGACATGATCTCTGGATTCCAGAGTCCCAGGGGACAGAGGCAGGGGGTTTTGCGGTAGGCAGGGCAGAGTGGCGGGAGTCACTGTGGTGCCTGGCTGGTCCCGGGGCCACTGGCACTGAGCCACCCTGCGCAGGTGGCGAGAGAAACCGGACCTCTTGCCATCCTCTGGATCTGCCAACAGGCCTGAGAAGGAACTGACCACAGCTTTGCACCTTCCATGAGGACTTCCTTCTCACCCCATAATTATGTGATTACTCACTGGTGGCTCTGGAAAGACAGGCGAGGCTTCCTGGAGGGAGGGGCCTGAATGTCCAAAAAGGTCCACATGGAGGCTGGGGCTGCCTGGACCCCCACAGTAAGGTCCGGGCAGGCTGGCCACTTCTTCCTCCCCGAGGAACCCCAACCTGCTGGGCCCAGCGAGGGAGGTGGGTCTCCCTGAGCCTGTTCTAAGACCCAATTGTCGCCATGCAGCCAGCAGCCAAGGGTGGGCCCCGCAGAAGCCGGAGAGCCCAGGGGGTAATTTCAGAAATAAGAGGCTTTGGGTTCCCAAAAATCCAGGCTCACTCTATTCCAAGATAAAAACACCTCTGTTTCTGGCTCTCTCCTTTTAGAAAAGCTGCTCCCTTTATAGCCCAGGGCAAAACCAGAGCCAACCAAGAACTTGGAGAAAGACGGAGCGGCAGCCACCAGGTGCAGACTCCCGGCAGCCTTCCTCCGGCACCCCCTCTCAGCCCTAGCCCACAGACGCCCCTGGGAGGGCGAAACAGGAGACAGGCGAGTGAGCTGACAGCCCCCTGGGGGGCAGAGACTGAGCAGGGAAGCATGGAGACCTGGGGCCGGGGGCTAACACAGAGGTGACAACACTCCGGGGACGTGTGGGGACAGACGCCTGCTGAGGGGTGGGAGATGAGCCTGTGGCTGGATTCCAGGACCCCAGAGGACAGGCCTGAGAGAGAGAGAATGAGCTCCCCTCTGCTCTAGCCCTTACACTGGGGGGTTGGGGTGAGCTGGCTCTGGGCCATCCTGAGGGGGCCAGACAGACAGCAGGGCTGGGAGGGAGCTGAAGACCCCATGACTAGGTTAGGGAAGACAGGGAGCTCTACCTGGAGAGATGTGGGTTTGGGGGACACAATCGAAGCCGCGAGGGAGCAGGGCCCTCTGCAGCCCAGCAGGGCCAATGTGGGGTGCCAGAGGTGGGTCTTGGCTGTGACTGAGCCAAATCATTTTCACCAGCAGGAAGCCCCCTGAGGCCGGGCGCGGGTGGCTCATGCCTGTAATCCCAACACTTTGGGAGGCCAAGGCAGGCGGATCGCCTGAGATCAGGAGTTCAAGACCAGCCTGGCCAGCATGGTGAAACTCCATCTCTACTAAAAATGCAAACATTAGCCAGGTATAGTGGCAGGCACCTGTAATCCCATCTACTAGGGAGGCTGAGGCAGGAGAATCACTTGAACCCGGGAGGCGGAGGTTGCAGTGAGCCAAATCGCACCACTGCACTCCAGCCTGGGTAACAGAGCAAGACTCTGTCTCAGAAAAAGGAAAAAGAAAAAGAAAAAAAAGAAAGCCCCCCCGAGAGGCAGGGTCTGCCTGAGGTGGAGGGAATGAGTGCCCAAGGGAGGCATATGTGAACAAGGGGATGGCTGGAATCTGGCAAAGCATTTATGGACTGGGGAGCTTGTGGTACAAGGCCAGTGTTCTCAAAGTGTGCCCTAAGGAATTCTACGGCAGAGTCACTTGGGAAATTCATCAGAAACAGGTGCCTGGACCCCAGCACGGACCCTCGGAATCAGACATGGATGACCCAGGACCTGGAAGCTGGGTTGGTAACAGGCTCCCTCAAACCTGATTCTCATGCACAAGAACGTCTTCAAGCCACTGGATCAGAGCCCCTGAGGTCCCTTCTCCAGAGAGAACCTGGATTGTCCCCATTGTGGAGATGGCATCAAAGAGAGCAGTGTCTCGAGGAAGGAATGATCTGGAATTCAATGGGGCCCACAGGCCAGCTCAGGAATCTGCATGATGCAGCTGTGAGGTTATTGTATCCTTATAGCCTGGGGTGTCATTGGTGGATGCCACCACCATACCTATTGGACACGTGAGCAAACCAAGACCCAGCCATTTGGCCAGGGTCACACAGCTCGAGAGGAGCCGGGCTGGGAGTGAAAGTGGATGGGCTGCTGCAGAGTCCTCGAGCCTGGGGTTTGCTGCCCTCTGTACTCTGACCAACCCACAGACTCCAACCTCCCAGACACCTGCAGTCTCCACCCCTGTTTCCATATCAGTCCGACGTGACTTTCCTGGCTGCCGAAAGCTGTTCACCTGAACATACCCGACCCTCAGCTCCCTGCTCCCTCATCCTGTGGCCTCCATACACACACTCCAAGGTCCCCCCCCTCCCCAGGCCCCTGCTGAAAGTGAAGCTGACCTCCTGTCTCAGGAGCAAGGGCACCTTCCTCTGCTTCCTGCCGCAGGCCCTGTCCCCACACACGCCCTGTCCCCACACACTTCCTGTCCCTGCTCTGCTTCGAGGCTGCATCCTCTCCTCCTCGCTAGAACCCACCCCCTGCTCACCCTCGAACAGGGCCCCTCTCTCCTCCTGCTCGCCCCTCCCTGCTCCCTGGAGGCTGTTCTGGCCTCCCCTCTTGAAAAGCAATACCAGCTTTCCGGGATCTGCCTCCGACTCCAGCTACCACACCCTTCGCTCCTGTCAGCTCAGCTCCTCAAGGGAATTGTCTACCCTCGGGGTCCTGCTTCCCCTCCCCAGCCCTCCTCACCCTGCTCCAAGCTGGCATCTGACCCTCCACAGCACAGAAGTCTTCCCCACCACCTGCCTTTACAGAGAAGCAGCAACGTGGAGGAACTGAACAGCAGGGGCTGCAAGGATCGCTCAGTTCGGATCCCCTATGTGCAGAAAGGCATCTGTGGCCCGGGGCTCCAGAAGGTGGGAAGGCAAGGGAGGGGGCAGGAGGCTCTGCTGGGGTGAAAGATGTTGCTAAGCGCTGGGGCTGGAGGCCTCCAAGCCAGGGAAGGACCACAGGGAGCCCTGAGGTGGGCTGGCTCCTGTCCAGCTGGCTCCCTGGGCAGCTCCCCACCTGGGTGAAACTGGAGTGGGCCAGCTCCTAACTCTCCTTCCCCACCCCCCGCCAGCACACATTCTCCTCTTCAACTCCACAAAGAGCCTGGCTCTCCAGGTTAATCATTCTTACAAACGCAGGCGCTGGGAGACCTGGGGGACGAGGGTGCAATCTTCACATATCTATGGGGCTGTCATGTGGAAGAGGGAGCTGCATGGCGGGGGGGCAGGTGCGGCTCTGTCTGGACCACATCAGAGAGGACGGCTCTACTGGGGGGATGTGAATCTCCCTAATGCTGAAATCGGACAATCCCACCAATAAAACATTTGCCAATGCCTTCCCGCTTCCTGAGAGCCTTCCTGCAGGCTGCCTCACTCACCCTACCGAGCAGGTAGTAATTACCCCTTTTATAGATGGGGAAACTGAGGCCAGGGCCATGCAGCAGGTCTGTGGCTGACTCTGGGCTGGAGCCCAAGTCTCTCCTGTCTGGAGGGAGGGGCAGGAAGTGCTGCCAGCCCCGAAGCGATACACTCAGCCAGGAGCCAGAGATGGGGCAGGCCTCTCCACATCCACTGAGCCTGTGCTATAGGGAGGGGCCACGGGATCTGCTGGGGAGGGGCAGACATCTTGGCAGGGAGTGAGCATCCCATCCACAGTAGGATTCAAGCAGGCTTTGTTGATGGATTAAATGACTATGCGTGCCCTAACCCTGTCAAACTCAAACTCTAGAACACCATGATTTCTTTGGACGATAGAAAATGAGAAAATGGAAAATTTGGGATTGTGTGAGAATCCCAGCCTGCATTCTCTGTGCCAGGCACGTGAATCATCTCATTTTACCCTCAGGACAGTCCCTAAGGCAGGCGCCATTATATCCCCGCTTTCCACAAGGGGATGCAGAGGCTCTGAGACACACAGTGACTTGCCTAACGCCACACAGCTCATAAGTAGCAGGCCCGGCGCTGACAGCCAGGCCTGTTTTCTGAACCCAGGCTGGTGCCCCCACATAGAACTGCCCTCAGGACCGATCTCAGCTTACTGCCAGTCTGGTCCAGTTCTCTTGTGGCCAGCATCTGACTGTGCCAGGCTGCCAGGAGGTGGGAGGAAGGCTCTCAGGGTGCTCACAGGCCCAGGGCCTGCATTATCTACAAAAGAACAGCCCTTCATGGCATTCAGAGTCCTTCCCTTATGCCTCCCAGGAGGAGGCAGGGAGGCTGGACGAAGAGTGTGGGGCTCAGTGGGTGGGGGACCTTGCAGGACTCTGGACGTGGCAGTCATGTGATCAGGACAGCATCAGGCCTCTTCTAGGCGAGGCTGCTCCTTGCACAGCCGCCTGTGACACACAAGTCGGGGCGAGCTGGCTCAGTGTCGATTGCCCTGAAGGACAGCATCCAAGCTGCATGCCCCAGAGTGGAGGCCAAGGAGTCTGCCTGCTGAGAAGCACTGTGTTACAGAAAGAGGGAGGAGGGCCAGGCACGGCAGCTCACACCTGTAATCCCAGCCGATCCGGCAGATCACCTGAGGTCAGGAATTCAAGACCAGCCTGGCTACATGGTGAAACCCCATCTCTACTAAAAATACAAAATGAGCCAGGCATGGTGGCAGGGGCCTATAGTCTTGGCTACCTGGGAGGCTGAAGCAGGAGAATCACTTGAACCTGGGAGGCGGAGGTTGCAGTGAGCCGAGATTGGGCCATTGCACTCCAGCCTGGGCAAAAAGAGCAAAACTCTGTCTCAAAAAAAAAAGGGAAGGAGCCCAGGGAGTCAAAACGCCTCCAACCCTCGCTCCCTGCATTGGAGCTGTGTGACTTTGGGCCAGGCACCTGCCTTCTCTGAACCTCCATTTGTTCATCTGCAAAACGGGGATGACGGTCAAAGATGTTGCAGAGTGTCAGAGAGGCCTCAGGTCCAAGGTAACTGTGGATGGCTGTAGTCCCCTGACGCACCATCTCTGACACCGCTGCCAACCCCCAGCTGCTCAGCAGCAGAGGCCCAATCCTGAGCTGGACAGAGCCCAGCTACTCCTGCTCCACCCCCACCCCGACTCCCACACCTACCAGCAGGATGTCAGCAGCCACCGCCCAGTTGCAGGACAAAAGCAGTTCCCCGAAGGCCAGGAACACCTGTGGACAGAGGGCAGCCTGGGTGAGGATTCCCAAACCCCAGTCACAGGCCCCACCTGTTGCTTCTCACCCGTGGAGAGGAGAGACTGGGACACCACAGAGAAAGGCATTATGGAGACTTGCTGGCATGAGCGAGGAAGGCCTGGAACTATTTTTCTGGTTTAGCAGCCTTGACGGTGGGTAGACAGAGCCAGGACCCACTGGCAAGTGTCCAGCCCCCGGAGTCCCCCACTGGGGCCATTAGGAGGCATCTAGGTCTCCTCCCAGGCATTGTAAGGTCAGAAAACAGACTTTAAGCGAGGCACAGTGGCTCATGTTTGTAATCCCAGCACTTTGGGAGGCCGAGGCAGGTGGACCACTTGAGGTCAGGAGTTCAAGACCAGCCTGGCCAACATGGTGAAATCCTGTCTCTACTAAAAATACAAAAATTAGCAGGGCATGCTGTCTTACACCTGTAGTCCCAGCTACTCAGGAAGCTGAGGCAAGAGAATGGCTTGAACCCGAGAGGCAGGGCTTGCTGTGAGCTGAGATCACACCACTGCACTCCAGCGTAGGGGACAGAGCGAGATTTTGCCTCAAAAAAAAAAGTAAAAGAAAAAAAAAACAGACTTTAGAGGACAAAGACCAAAAGACTACTGGAGCCTGCCCACCCCTCTTCTGTTTCCCCCAAAAGTCTGTGTACACTGCTAAGGCACCTACTGTGTACCAGTCAGCCTGCCCGGCCCCAGGCACCCACCAAAGCCCCTTCCAGGCCATCTCCCTCCCCCTGGAGCAGCACAGGCAGGTGGGCAAGGCCTGTACACCCATCAGGCGTTCAGTTAAACTGAGCCTGGTCAAGGGCAGCGCTTGTCAGGGGTCACAAGTTGACCCTGGGCAAAGCCTGCCGGGAATGCAAGGCTTCCGGCTCCTACCCAATGCCCACCCCCAGCCCTGCTCCCAGTGTCCTTTGGTTATCACAAGCCCTGAACCCCCCCTTCACCTCATGCCAAGGGATTAGGACAATCCTCATTCCGCTCATTCAAGAAGAGTTTAATGAAGCAGCAAGAAGAAAGAGAGAGAAAAAAGTCTCATTTTCAAGGCTCCCAAGAGCTTATTGCGGGGTGAAATTAGTCATTCCTGGGTCACGGGGAGGCCCAGGCTCAGGCACCCAGAGACCTAATGATCGGCGGCCAGGGAGCACCCAGGGTGGAGGACCTGAAGGGCCACCCCATCCTTTCTCGCGGCCCTGTCTAACACCTCGGGTCAAGTACCCCGTCAGGCAGATGCCATTACACCCATTTCACAGACAAGGAAACTCAGGCCAGAGGGCACGCATCAAGCCAGGTCCTGGTGAGTGCCCCACCCCCACCATGTGACTGGCCTGTGCATGGTGAGGGTGAAGAGGCCATCGTGGGGAGGAGCTGGGGGGGGCGGTTCCCAGCATCCACAGTACTTGGTGACGCTAACACAGGGGAGTCAGAGGAAAGGCGGAGATGGGCAGGGAGCCCCCAGGTGGAGGTGGCACCAAGGAGAGCCCTGAAGGACAGTCAAGATCAGGACAGGCCCAGAACACACACAAGATCTCGCCACCAGGGGACCGGCAGGAGCGGAGGCAAGGGGCTGGGATGTCCCACCATGCCAGGCAGGGCGAGAACGCGGCCCAGCTCTGGTGGAGGGAGAGCAGAACCGAAGAAAGAGCCCCAGCAGCCACGAGCTCTCCTGGTCCAACCCAGTCCCTGAGACCAGGCACTGCCTGCTACCCACACTGAGAGGCCCCTGAGGGCAGAGTGGGTGTCCCTCAGGCCTCGGACATGGAGCCGGGCACCCACAGGGGTAGGAATCAGGAAGTCACTGGCAGATAAGTCTCAGGCGGGACCCAGGCAGCTGCAGGTCCACATTCCAGCCCAGCAGGGTCTGCCAGCTGCCTCCTGGGGCCACATGAAAGAAAGCCCAGCTGACTCACACCCACTCCCCTCGGACTTCTTCCGGGGCCTGCACCTGCCCCACCAGGCCTGTCCCCCCCCCGCCCCCCCAACACTGCCAGCATCTGCCTCTGCAAACTCCCCTCCCTGCGCCCAGGCACCCCGCCCCCACCCAGCCCCCATTTCGCTCTCACCTGCCACTCCAAACCCACAGGACATGCTGAAATGCCTCCAGCTGGGGTAGGGTGAATCCCCCCCAAAATAGAACCCCTTAGAGGGAGGCGGCAGCCACAATGGGGCCTTTGAGGCTGAAGAAGCCACCCAAGGATGCCAGGTCTCAGACACACCTGGAGGCCGGCACTGTGCCACCAAATCCTCGTCTCCACTTGGAGGCTTTGAGGGGCAAAGGGCTCAGCTGTGGAGAGGCCACCTTCTAATCCTGTAATTACAGAGTCTCCGGGGCAGCAGCCACTGGGGCTGACTCAGCTCCAGGAGGGGCTCCACAGCCAAGGGTGTGACTTACCAGGGTAAACGGGCCCAGCCCCACCCTGCCTTGCTGCATGGGCCTGGCAAAGCCCACCTCTGGGCCTTGGTTTCCCCAATGGTACAATGCTAGGGTGGTCCAGATGCTCGCCCAGGGCCCTCCAGCACCAGCAGCCCCTGCACGCGAAGCTAGTGACCTTGCTTCGCACTGGACCTCCTCATAGACCAGTCCACACCACTGGCTCCTAGAGTTCAGTGGCTTCCACGGGCAGTTCTTTTTTTTTTCTTTTGAGACAGAGTCTAGCTCTGTCGCCCAGGCTGGAGTGCAGTATAATGATCTCAGATCACTATAACCTCCACCACCTGGGATCAAGAGATTCTTCTGCCTCAGCCTCCTGAGTAGCTGGGATTGCAGGCACATGCCACCACAACTGGCTAGCTTTTGTATTTTCAGTAGAGATGGGGTTTCACCATATTGGCCAGGTTGGTCTCGATCTCCTGACCTCGTGATCTTCCTGCCTCAGCCTCCACAGTGCTGGGATTCCAGGTGGGGGCCGCCACGCCCGGACCTCCATGAGCAGGTCAAACCTGGGCTCCACAACGAAAAAGGAAAGTGTGCACATAAAATGGGCCCTGGTTTGTAGGATTCAGCTGACTGCTCAAAGCCACTCCTGCCTGGGTATCTGGACACTCCCTCCTGGACAGCCACAGGCACCTCACACTCAACAGTTGCCTAAACTCATTCTCTCCCCTGTCCCCAAACATCTCTGTCCCTGCGCACAGTGGCTGAGCCAGGACATGACACAACCCCAGGTGCAGACAGGCCGCCAGCAAGCTGCCAGAGCGGATCTCCTCTGGCTCAGGAATCTCGCCTGGTCCCCATCATCCAGGCCAGACGCTGGGGGTGGGGTCCTACCTGCCTTGCTCACCCTCACTCCCCTCCATCTCGGATTTCTGTCCATTCTGCATCCTGCCCGCTCCTCAAATCTGCCCCCTCCTCCTGCCTATGGTTGCTGGCCTGTGCACTCCAGGCCTCCCCCGGGCATCTCCTCCCCAGTTTCCCAGGCCCTATCATCCCTCCAGACACCAGCCCCAGAGGGGACTTCCGAAAGAGAAATCCAACTCTGCCCCTGACTCCTGAGTCAATGCAGCCTCCTTGCACCCTGACTTAGATTCCCCTGGGAGATAGGGCCTGGGAACCCTGCCTGGAGCCCCTGGCCTCTACCATCCTAGACTGAGAGAATTTCCCTTTGAGCTAAGAAAATGATGATGAATGTCCCTGGCTTTGGTTACCCCTGGCCGCAGAGACCCGCTCACATAGACACCCATGCTCACACTGTCCTGTGTGTGGCTGCACGAGCATATCCAGACACAGGCACAGCCAAGGCCTCTCACACGGGCACACAAGCTTCAACACACAAGCACACTCACACACACGCACCTACAACCCAAGACACACACGAACTCACACGCCATGACCACACACATATGGAGGTAATGGGAGCCATTCCAAATATCAAAGTGGGCTGGGCAATGGTGGCTCACGCCTATAATCCTAGCACTTTGGGAGGCCGAGGCGGGCAATCACCTGAGGTTGGGAGTTCGAGACCAGCCTGACCAACTTGGAGAAACCCTGTCTCTACTAAAAATACAAAATTAGCTGGCGTGGTGGTGCATGCCTATAATCCCAACTACTCGGGAGGCTGAGGCAGGAGAATCGCTTGAGCCTGGGAGGCAGAGGTTGCAGTGAGCCAAAGTCACACTATTGCACTCCAGCCAGGGAAACAAGAGAGAAACTTGGTCTCAAAACAAAAACAAATATCAAAGCATGCGCAGCAAGGGCACCAAAAAACATGATGGCTATCAACCCTGGCACAGGCTCTCTAGGACACCCTTGCCAAATCACAGCCTGGCATGTACCTGTGCATACCTGTGGTCTCATGATAAGCATAGTAAGTTATGCTTACACACACACACACACACACACACACACCCCTGCTTGTGTCCTCACTAATGCACACCCATGCAGAAGAGTGGCTGTGCACACACTTATACCTTCACATGTACATAGCGCTCCTCATGTCCACCTGCATGCACAGCTAGGCAGGAGGAGGAGGCAGGAAGAAAGGGTCAGCCCTGATGGGGTGGCAGGGGCAGTGCCTTCGATCTTGGTTCATCTTGATCTTGAACTGCCAAGAAGGGAGCAGGTCACCCTCCCCCAGGGGCTGGCTGTGCCCAGGGCAGAGCTGAGACCCAAGCCTCCGCCCTCCCGGAGCAACTCTTCACTGAGCCAGGACACAGACCAGCCGCTAGCAAGCTGCTGCACGGGCTGGCACGCTTTGTCCCTGGGCTTGCCAACCTGTAATTACAAGGACTGGCATCGTGGCACAAGGGCACCGCCTGGCTTCCAGGGGCCGGCAGCAGCCCCACAAGCCGGTGGGTAGGCAGGCAGGGAGTGAGTCAGTAAAGGGAGCAAAACCCTCATGTCCTCCCAGAGAATTCAGCTGAGACTGCAAGCTTTCCTGGGGACTGTGAGGCCAGCCAAGACACACCTGCTAAATCTTAGGAGAGAGGTAGGGCCATCAGAGGAAAGACAAGTGGACCTGTCTCAACCCCTCTCAGACAGCCCCTGGTAGGGCCCAGTTACTCCAGCTCAGATAGAAAGGGCTTATCCAGCCGGGTGCCATGGCTCACACCTATAATCCCAGCACCTTGGGAGGCTGAGTCGGATGGATCACTTGAGGTCGGGAGTTCAAGGCCAGCCCAATCAACATGGAGAAACTCCGTCTCTACTAAAAATACAAAATTAGCCGGGCATGGTGGCACACACCTGTAATCCCAGCTACTCGGGAGGGTGAGGCAGGAGAATTGCTTGAACCTGGGGGTCAGAGGTTGCAGTGAGCCAAGATCACGCCATTGCACTCCAGCCTGGGCAACAAGAGGGAAACTCTGTCTCAAAAAAAAAAAAAAGAAGGGGCTTATCCAAGAGGCCCCCTAAGGACCAAGTCTGGGAAGTGGTAGAAACGCTCCCCAGACTTGGGGAGCTCACAGTCCAGCTTCCCACACCACTCCAGGGACCAGGAAGCAGATTCCACAGCCATCCCCTGAATCCTGGGCCGACCCTTGATGACAGTTGTGATGGGCCACATCCTAGCTGATCTCTGCCAACCAACCTGCAAGCCCCCTATGGACACCAGTTGGGCAGATATCAGGTCCTCACTCAGGAGTCTTTAAGACTGGGAAGGGGCCAGGCACAGTGGCTCCTACTGGTAATCCCAGTAATTCGGTAAGCCGAGGCAGACAGATTACTTGAGGCTAGGAGTTCGAGACCAGCCTGGCCAACATGGTAAAACTCTTTCTCTACTAAAAATACAAAAATTAGCCAGGTATGGTGGCGGATGCCTACAATCCCAGCTCTTTGGGAGAGGTAATGTCCCCTCCTGGATCTAAAGGCCTAGTGACAGCCATGCTGGCTCTGCCCTGTGCAGTGCTGGCCACATCTCTCCCTGGACAAGGAGGAAACTCAGAGCTATGATCAAGTTGGGCAAGAAGTGGCCTTTGAGATCCCCTGGGATCTTGTCCCCAGGTCTGTGACCTGGGGCCTGTGTTCTGAATGGCTCAGGCAAAGAGATGGTCCATGACGGAGGAGGCTTGGATCTCAAGTCTGCCCCAGGCAGAGCTGACAAAGGTGGAGGATTAAATATTGCGTCACAGACTAAAATTCTCACATAGGAGCAAAAAATTGCCAGAAAAAGTGATTTTTTCTTTCCAAGAAAAGAACAAAACCTAGTGAAACAAACACTCAATACTGGCAGCCAGGTGCAGTGGCTCACACCTGTAATCCCAACATCCCGAACTTTGGGAGGCTGAGGCAGGAGGATTGCTTAAGCCCAGGAGTTCAAGACCAGCCTGGACAACATAGTGAGTCCCTGGCTTTACAAATAATTTTTAAAATTAGCCAGGCATGGCACCATGCACCTGTAGTCCCAGCTATTCCAGAGGCTGAGAGAGGACGATCTTTTGAGCATGGGAGGTTGAGACTGCAGTGAGCCATGATCACACCACTGCACTCCAGCCTGGGTGACAGCAAGATCAAAAAAAAAATGGCCACCGAGCAAAAGAGCAGATGATTCTGTAGAAGAGAGTATTACCCTTCTCAGCTTCCCCTCCCCAAAGCCATTCACCAAAAAACCCTCATATCTGGAGGGAAATAAACTGAGTAGCAGTCCCTACCTGACAGCCAGCAGAGAAAGCTGCTAGGGAGAGAGGCTAAAAACAGAGAAAGGGAACAGGGACTCCAGTCACTGACTTCACTCAAGGCCCAGGGGCATCTCCCATCTCAGAAGGGAATGCACCCAGTAATTAAGTAGAATGAACGCTGGTTGAGAACATTTACCTGAATCCCAGAAGACAGAGCAGACCCAGGTGTTTTGACAAAGACTCCTCATTTGCCTGAGCCCTGCGTTTCCCTCCAGCAACAGAAAAGTCTGCAAAGCCCAAGCTCAAGCAAACTGCATCCCCTTGGACAACAGAATGATCACAGAGAAGGCAGGGAGTCAAAGAACAGGAGTCACCCACACTACCGAAAGCACACCCAGCTCGGAGGAAAGGATTCAGCATGCAAACTATGGAGACATATTGTAGAAAAGGAAGGAAGGAAAGAAGGAAAGGAGGGAGGCAGGGAGAAAAAAATCCAACTTAAAAGATAGGTGATAAGAGAAGGAGCAGAAGGAAATCTTATATTTGCTTCAAGCTATAAAACAATGCAATGAGAATATTAATTCAGGCTCGGCATAGTGGCACATGCCTGTAATCCCAGCACTTTGAGAGGCCAAGGCAGGTGGATCACTTGAGCTGAGGAGTTCGAGACCAGCCTGGACAACATGGCGAAACCTACTCTACAAAAATTACAAAAATTAGCTGGTCATGGTGGTGCATGCCTGTGGTCCCAGCTACTAAGGAGGCTGAGGCGGGAGGATTGCTTGAGCCCAGGAGGTCGAGACTGCCGAGAGCCATGATTGCACCACTGCACTCCAGCCTGGGTGACAGGGTAAGACCCTGTCTCAAAACAAATAAATAAATATCAAAGAAAAGACAATCACGCGTATAAATGAACCAAAGGAAAATAAGCTCTCTAGGCTTTGCAGGGGACAGGGGGTGGATAAAAACTGTTTAATCACAAAATCTACCCAGTTAGGAGTTCAAGCAAAATAAAGAACTCAGGAATAAAGAATCTGTGTAAACACACTGATAACAAACATGGAATCTACTTAAATATGAAACTGCTGTCAAACCACTACAAGGATGATGCTTAAAGAACAGACTGCAGCCGGGCGCAGTGGCTCACGAATTTAATCCCAGCACTTTGGGAGGCCGAGGCAGGTGGATCACCTGAGGTCAGTAGTTCGAGACCAGCCTGATCAACATGGAGAAACCCCATCCCTACTAAAAATACAAAATTAGCTGGGTATGGTGGCACATGCCTGTAATCCCAGCTACTTGGGAGGCTGAGGCAGGAGAACCTCTTGAATCCAGGAGGCAGAGGTTGCAGTGAGCCAAGATCACGCCATTGCACTCCAGCCTGGGCAACAAGAGTGAATCTTCATCTCAAAAAAAAAAAAAAAAAAAAACAGACTGTGAATGGTCTACATCTAGAAAAACTAAAAATAATAAGGTAACTAACAAAAATCAGGAGGTCAGAGAGAGAAGGGAGAAAGGATGCGTAAGAAGGCTGGTGTCCTCTTTCATAGCTAGTATTCATCAGTATGTCCACAGTTTTACAATTAATTCAAACTTAATTCCTTTGATTTCACTTCAGTTTCTTCAAGTGGATTCATATAAATTAAACATATTATATGATTCTATTTATATGAATTATCCAGAGGAGACAAATCTATAAAGATGGAAAGTAGATTTAGCAGCTGCCTAGGGCCAGGGCTGGGGTGCAGAGAGATAGATTGAAGAGAAATGGGGGTGACTGCTAATAGGCACAAAATTTATTTTTAGGGTGAGCAAAATGTTCTGAAATTGATGTGGTAATGGTTGTACAACTCTGTGGATGTACTAAAAACCAGTGAATTATATACTTTACTGGGTGAATTGTCTGATCCATGAATTATTATTACTATTATTTTGAGACAGGGTCTCACCCAGGCTGGAGTGCAGTGGCATGATCTCAGCTCACTGCAGCCTCCACCTCCCAGGCTCAAGTGATTCTCGTGCCTCAGTCTCCCAAGTAGCTGGGATTACAGGATCCCGCCACCACGCCCGGCTAATTTTTTGTATTTTTAGTAGAGTTGGGGTTTCACTATGTTGGCCAAGTTGGTCTCGAACTCCTGACCTCAAGTGATCCACCCACCTGAGCCTCTCAAAGTGCTGGGATTACAGGCGTGAGCCACTACACCTGGCCTGATGTATGAATTATACCTCAATAAATCTGTTGGTAAAAATTGCACTACCATATTACCTCAGTTTAATAAAACTATTTCTACCTAACCATAAGCCTATGAATGTATAGAGACAGATACAGAATGATGTTTACCTAATTAAATAAGAAATATGGAAGCAAAAAGGCCAAAATGGTAAGACTCATTCATTCTTGTGGATGAAAATGTGAATAGCTGTTATTTTCTTCTCTGTGATTTTCTGCGTTTCCTTTTTTTTAAAGTGTCCCCCATAAAAATATAAAAGTCATGCGCCACAGCATGCTAGAGTGAGTCGTTGGTCCCACCCTTGACTTCACCATGGTGGCACTGCATACGCACACCCTTGACTGACGTATGGACTGCCTCCAAGCTCAAGCTTCAGGTCTATTTCATGCCCTTGTCGACCTCACTTGGTTTCATGGCTTTAAATAACCAGCCTAGACCCTCTCTCCTGAACTCCAAGACTCATACATACCCAATTGCTTCTTTTTTTTGAGATGGAGTCTTGCTCTGTTGCCCAGGCTGGGGTGCAGTGGTACAATCCTGGCTCACTGCAGCCTCCTCCACCCAAGTCCAAGTGATTCTCCTGCCTCAGTCTCCTGAGTAGCTGGGACTGCAGGCTCCCACCATCATGCCTGGCTAATTTCTGTGTTTTTAGTAGACACAGGATTTCACCATGTTTGCCAGGCTACTCTCAAACTCCTGACCTCAAGTGATCCGCCCGCCTCAGCCTCCCAAGTGCTAGGATTGCAGGCAGGAGCCACCACACCTGGCCCAACTGTCTCTTAATATGTCCAGTTGAGGCCAGGCACAGTGGCTCACCCCTATAATCCCAACACTTTGGGAGGCCGAGGCAGGTGGATCACTCAAGCCCAGGAGTTCAAGAGCAGCCTGGGTAACATAGTGAAACCCCGTCTCTACAAAAGAATACAGAAATAAGCTGGGCATGGTGGCTTGCAACTGTAGTCCCAGCTACTCAGGAGGCTGAGGTGGGAGGATCCTCTTGAGCCCAGGAGGTCCAGGATGCAGTGAGCCGAGATCACACCACTGCACTCCAGCCTGGGTGACAGAGCAAGACCCTGTCTTAGAAAACAGGTCCGAGGCAGGGCACCGTGGCTCACACCTGTCATCCCAGCACTTTGGGAGGCTGAAGCAGGCAGATCACCAGAGGTCAGGAGGTCAAGACCAGCCTGGCCAACATGATGAGACTCTGTCTCTACTAAAAACACAAAATTAGCTGGGCTTGGTGCAAGAGGGGCCTGTAATCTCAGCTACTCAGGAGGAGGAGGTTTCAGTGAGCTGAGATCATGCCATTGTCCTCCAGCCTGGGCAACAGGAGCAAAACTCCATCTCAAAAAAAAAAAAAAGAAAACAGGTCTAGTTGAACGTCCTAAGAAGCACCTCAATTTAACATGTCTAAAATGACCTCTCCACAATGAATCGCCCTGCCCCTCCCTCAGTCTTCCCGCCACAGGAAGGGGCAAGTCCATGCTTCTAGCTGCTCAGGGCAAAAACCTTAAAGCCACCCTGAACCCCTCCCTTTCTTTCACACTTCACACCCAGTCTCTCAGGAAATCCTATAATTCTACTTCCAAAATACACCCAGAATCTGACCACTTCTCCACACTTCCTCCATAACTACCCTGCTCCAAGCCATCACTATCAACTGCCTAGATTATTAGAAAACCTCCTGAGTGATTTCCTTGTTTCTGCCTTTGTCCTCTTTTTTAATTTCTGGGTTTTTTTGTTTTTGAGATGGAGTTCCACTCTTGTTGCCCAGGCTGGAGTGCAGTGGCATAATCTCGGCTTACCACAACCTCTGCCTCCCAGGATCAGGTGATTCTCCTGCCTCAGCCTCCCGAGTAGCTGGGATTACAGGCGTGCACCACTAAGCCCAGCTAATTTTGTTTTTTTAGTAGAGAAGGGATTTCTCCATGTTGGTCAGACTGGTCTTGAACTCCTGACCTCTTGATCTGCCTGCCTCCGCCTCCCAAAGTGCTGGAATTACAGGTGTGAGCCACCATGCCCAGCATCTTTTTTTTTTTTTCTTTTTGTTTTTTAATTTTTTCTCTCTATGTGGCCCAGACTGGTCTCAAACTCCTGAGCTTAAGCTCAAGTGATTCTCCAACCTCAGCCGCCCAAAGTGCTAGGATGGCAGGTGTGAGCCTCCATGCCCAGCCTGTCCTCTTTCATTCTATTCTCAATGTGGCAGCCAGAGAGTGCCTGGTAAACCACATGGTCCACAGCTACAAAATGGCCCCAAATTAATGAGGCCTCTTGACATTCACACCTTTGTATGAAGGCCACTGCCATGGTAAACGGGCTGGTGTTATACCTTCCTTTGACCAATAAAATCAGGCGGAAGTGGCCGGGCTCGGTGGCTCACCCTGTCATCCCAGCAATTTGGGAAGCTGAGGCTGGTGGATGACTTGAAGTCAGGAGTTTGAGACCAGCCTGGCAAATACAGTGAAACCCTGTCTCTACTAAAAATACAAAAATTAGCCGGGCATGGTGGCTACTGTAATCCCAGCTACTTGGGAGGCTGAGGCAGGAGAATCACTTAAACCAGACAGGCAGAGGTTGCAGTGAGCCGAGATCACACTCCAGCCTGGGCTACAGAGTGAGACTCTGTCTAAAACAGATAGATGGATGGATGGATAGACAGAGATAGATAGATAGATAGATAGATAGATAGATAGATAGATAGATAGATAGATGATGAGACAATATCAGGTGGAAGTGATGCTTTTCAAGTTCCTGGCCTGGGGGTAACAGACATTGCAACTCCCACTTCTGCTTTCTTAGAGCATTGCCCTGAGATTGTCATGTAAAAATGTTGATCTAGCCTGGTGGAGGATGAAGGGCCACATGGAGAAGAATGAAGGAGACCCAGGGGACAGCCAGAGGGGAGCAAGGTCGGCGTGGACCTTCCAGTGCAGCAATTGTCCAGGTGAAAGCAGCCGCATGAGTGAGCGCGGGCAAAGCAGCAGGAAGCGTTCAGCCAAGCCACCAAATTGGAAATAACTGGGCATTGTTTGTTTGTTTGTTTGCAGTTCTCCTACCTCAGCCTCCGGGGTAGCTGCCACTACAGGCACACACCACCACACCCAGCTAATTTTTTTTTTTTTTTTTTTTTTTTTTGTATTTTTAGTAGAGACGGGGTTTCACCATGTTGGCCAGGATGGTTTCGATCTCTTGACCTCGTGATCCGCCTGCCTCAGCCTCCCAAAGTGCTGGGATTACAGGCTTGAGCCACCGTGCCCGGCCTGGGCATTGATTTAAGCCACTAAGTTTTCGGGTGATTTTTTTATCACCCCTAAGTCAGAGCCTCTCACCCCTGCGCTGGACACTTTCTAGTGGCTTCCCATTTCACTGGCATTGGAAGCCAGAGGGAATATATGTACAAGACCCTCCATAATCCCCACCCTCACTCCCCGCTCAGAGGTCACAGTCCACTACTGCTTCCTGGCTGACCCCATTCCAGTCACATTTCCCCAACACAGCAGCCACGCGTTCTCCCTTAGGGCCTCTGTGCAGGCTGCTCCCCACACAGGGACCACCCTTCCCCGCCCCAACCCAAACCCACACGGCTCCTTCCCACACTCACTTCTGGAGTGCCACCATCTCAGCAAGGCCTCCCGTGGCTGCTTGCATTGCCCCATCACTCCCTTTGTCCCCTTTCCCTGCTGTTCCTCTCCACAGAACTCGTCCCCATCTAACATGCTATGGTATTTATTTTATTTTTATTTATTTATTTTTTGAGCAGGAGTCTCACTCTGTCGCCCAGGCTGGAGTGCAATGGCATGATCTTGGCTCACTACAACCTCTGCCTCCTGGGTTCCAGCGATTCTCCTGCCTCAGCCTCCCAAGTAACTGGGATTACAGGTGCGAGATACCATGCCCAGCTAATTTTTGTATTTGCAGTACAGACTGGGTTTCACCATGTTGGCCAGGCTGGTTTCAAACTCCTGACCTCAAGTGATCCTCTTACTTCGACCTCCCAAAGGCCTGGGATTACAGGCATGAGCCACTGCACTGGGCCTCTGCACATAGCCTTTTTTTTTTTTTTTTTTTTTCTTGAGACAGAGTCTTATTCTGTCATCCAGGCTGGAATGCAAAGGCGCAATCTCAGCTCACTGCAACCTCCACCTCTTGGGTTCAAGTAATTCTCCCACCTCGGCCTCCCAAGTAGCTGAGATTACAGACACCTGCCATCATGCCAGGCTAATTTTTGTATTTATGTAGAGAGAGCATTTCACCATGTTGGCTAGGCTGATCTTGAACTCCTGATCTCAGGTAATCCACCTGCCTTGGCCTCCCAAGGGGCTGGGATCACAGGTATGAGCCACCGCACCAGCCTAGAGTTCATTTATTTGCCCCATTAATCGGAGCAGGAAGTAGTTGTGCTCAGGTTTAAAAAAAAGTGAATGCAATAGAATGCAGAGAATGAAGTTACATTCATGGTAACTTTCAAGGGTAGGTCATAAAAGGCAATACAGTTCCACCTGGCCCTCTGTCTCAGGACATTAGTCCTTGCTTAATCCAGACACCGTGTCGTGAGGAAGCCCAGACCACGTAGAGAGGCCACAGACAGGAGTTCCAGCCCACAGCTTCTGCTGAGCTCTCAGTCAACAGCTGTATCCTCTGCCAGGCAGGCCCCACCCCTTCAGTGATCCAGCCCCTCACCCTCGTCCTGCCTAGCTAATACCAGGTGGAAAAGAGGTATCAGCCTCCTTGCTCTCAAACCTGGCCCAAACTGCACATTTGTGAGCAAAATAAATGTTGCTGTCATTTTAAGACATTACGTTTTGTGGCATCGCCATAGCAATTAGAACAGGCTCCAAAGTTCACTTAGCTCTTTGATGAAACCAAGAGGTAAGGAGTAGCACTCCCATTCTATTGCTAAGAAAACTGAGGCTCAGCAGGCCAGGTGCGGTGGCTCACACCTGAAATCCCAGCACTTCGGGAGGCCGAGGTAGGCAGATCAGGAGGTCAAAAGATCAAGACCATCCTGGCCAACAAGGTGAAACCCCGTCTCTACTAAAAATAAAAAATTAGCCGGGCAGCGTGGTACAAGCCTGTAGTCCCAGCTACTCGGGAGGATGAGGCAGGAGAATTGCTTGAACCCGTGAGGCAGAGGTTGCAGTGAGCCAAGATTGCACCACTGCACTCCAGCCTGGGCAACAAGAGCGAAACTCCATCTCAAAAAAAAAAAGGAAAAGAAAATTGAGGCTCAGCAAGGTCCAGATCTTGCCCTAGGTCACACAAGTCATACAGCGGGTAAGGGAAGAAGAAGGAATGATGTCTTTCAGGTCTTTCAGGCACCTCATTGCATGCCCTCTCCCATGCCCCACTCCTGCCCCTCCACCTTGACCACAGAGCCCACCTGAGGGGGACCGCCAACGTGCACCCACATCCTCCAGCCACCAGGTCAATGACAGTGGAGCCCCTGCCGAGGGCGCAGTCCCTCCTCTGAACTCAAACAACTTCTCCTCTGAAGGGCAGCAGCTCTGGGAAGAAGGCCAAGGAAGGTGGTGTGAGCCAGGACCTGCTGTGTGCATGTCTGGACCCTAATTAACAGCCGGGAAGTCCACTTCCCTTGCCAAGAGGCCTGGAAAGATGGAAACCTCTGTTTCTGTAGGTGGCCACAGGGCGTGAGCTCCCCCAGGGAAGGCCCCGGACTGGACTTTATATTCTCAGAAAAACTCATTTCCATGAAACCGGCAGCAGGATTTGGCCCTACTTCAGGAAATCTGGGAGCAGACACACGATGCCACCAAAAATCAGCCTGCCCACACAGCGCAGTGACAGCCACCAAGTAGCAAGAGAAAAGCTATACTTAGCTGCAGGCGCACATGTGCACATGGGCACATTCCACGTAGTTATCTGCATGTTCTGACGTGGGTGTGCATGCCCAGGCACAGACCAGTGTACAAAACAGCACACACACACACTCACACACACCACACACACATACACACACGCAAATTAAAACAGACATAGTTGTACATACAATATGCATTTAGCATGTTTATTCATGCTAAATTTAAATGAACATTCATGCTAAATGTATATTGTATGTACAAGTATATTCTTTTTTTTTCCTTTTTTTCTTTTTTTGAGATGGAGGCTCATTTTGTCGCCCAGGCTGGAGTGCATCGGCATGATTTTGGCTCATTGAAACCTCTGCTTCCTGTGTTCAAGCAATTCTCCTGTCTCAGCCTCCAGAGTAGCTGGGATTACAGGTGCCCACTGCCACACCCAGCTAATTTTTTAAAATGTATTTTTAGTGGAGATGGGGCATGGGAGAGAGCATGTCGCTCAGGCTGATCTCGAACTCATGACCTCAGTGATTTGCTCACCTTGGCCTCACAGGTGTGAGCCATCATGCCCAGCTAGTATATTCACATTTTTTGTTTTTTCTGAGACAGAGTCTTGTTCTGTTGCCCAGGCTAGAGTGCAGTGGTGTGATCTCAGTTCACTGCAACCTCTGCCTCCTGGGTTCAAGCAATTCTCCTGCCGCAGCCTCCTGAGTAGCTGAGATTACAGGCACATGCCACCACACCCAGCTAATTTTTGTATTTTTAGTAGAGATGGGTTTTCGCCATGTTGGCCAGGCTGGTCTTGAACTCCTGACCTCAAGTGATCCACCCACCTCGGCCTCCTAAAGTGCTGGGATTATAGGCGTGAGCCACTGTGCCCTGCTAGTATGTTCATTTTAATGTAAACACACAAAAAGGAACATACACACACTCATATTAGATGCATGCACACACTAGCACACAGGCCCATCTTCCCATGGGCCCTTCTCAGGAAGGGTTTAGAGCCTATCTGGCCAGGACCTACTCCTTCAACAGCAGAAATCCTGCAGGAAGGACTTCGGTTCCTGCAATCTGAGAAGCGAAGTGGAGGGTGGATGGATGGATGGATTCATTCCTTCCTGGAATTCATCAGGAAATTCTGGTAGCTCTACCTTCAAAATATGTATGTAATTCAACTACCTCTCACCACCTCCATTGCTGTCACTGAGACAGATGATGGTTGAAGCCCCATCATCTCACCTGCATTCTAGCAATAGGCTCCTCACTCCTCTCTGCTTCTGCCCAGAGTAGCCAGATTATACTCAACATAAGCCAGCCAGATGGGGTGGCTCTCTCCTACAATCCCAGTGCTTAGAGAGGCGAGGCTGAGGCCAAAGGATTGCTTGAAGTTAGGAGCTCCAGCCTGGGAAACAAAGCCGGACCCTATGTCAAAAAAAAAAAAAAAAAAAAGCAAATAATAGAGAAAAATCGATGAAACCAAAAGTTGGTTCTTTGAAAAGATCAGCAAGATAGACAAACCTTTAGATAAACTGACTGAAAAAAAAGACTCAAATTATTAAAATTAGGAATGAAATGGGGACATTACTACCGACCTTATGGAAATTAAAAAAATTAGAAGGAACTGTTGTATAAACTACTGTGGCCAACAAATTAGATTAACCTAGAATAAATGGACAAATTCCTAAAAAGATACAAACTACTAAAACAACTCAAGAAGAAATAGAAAATTTGAATTGACCTATAGCAAGTAAATATTGAGTTAGCAATCAAAAAACTTTCCACAAACGAAAGCCCAGAACCAGATGGCTTCACTGGTGAATTCTTCCAAATGTTTAAAGATGAATTAACAAATTCCTCATAAAGTCTTCCAAAAACCAGAAGAGGAAGGAACACTTGCCAACTCATTACAAGGCCACTGCCCTGCTACCAAAACAGACAAAGACACCACAAGAAAACGGAATGCTGATATCAAAACGTACATGCAAAAATCCTCAACAAAGTACTATCAAGTCAAATCCAGCAATGCATTAAAATGATCATCCACCATGACTATGGAGAACATATCCAAGGAATCCAAGGTTGGTTAAGCATATAAATGTCGGTCAATGTAATAAACTGTAGTAATCAAATAAAGGAGAAAACTACATGATCATTTCAACAGATGCAGAAGACAAAAGCCAGGTGTCCCCCGTCTTAGAACACATCATCGGGCACCCATCATCTCTCTGTCCTCCCCTCCCTCTCCTCCTCCTCTCTCTGCACTAATCAGAGTAGCCACCTGGTTTTATACCCATTGGGTACACTCCTGACTTACTGTTCCCCCATATATCCACATAATTCACTCTTCACCCCCTACAGATCTTTATTCAACAAACACCTTCTCAATGAGGCCTCTCTGACCACCCTACATCAAATTGCTACCCTCTCCTCCCAATACTCACACTCTCCCTATTTCCCTTCCCAACACCACTTCTCTCCTAAGCCTTTATGATTATCTGAAATACTGTGAATTTTACAATAAAATTTACAATACTTATATATCTTGCTTGTTATCTATTTCCCCCAACTAGAATGTAAGTTCCCTCAAGAGAGAGACATTGTTATCTGTTTTATTCATTGCTATATCTACAGCATTTATTTATTTAGAGATGGAGTCTCGCTCTGTTTCCCAGGCTGGAGTGCAGTGGCATGATCTTGGCTTACTGCAATCTCCGCCCCCTGGGTTCAAGTGATTCTCCTGCCTCAGCCTCCCAAGTAGCTGGGACTACCGGCACGCACCACCGTGCCCAGCTAAATTTTTGTATTTTTAGTAGAGACAGGGTTTTGCCATGTTGCCCAGACTGGTCTTGAACTTCTGACCTCAGGTGATCTGCCTGCCTCGGCCTCCCAAAGTACTGGGATTACAAGCGTGAGCCACCTCGCCCAGCCACCTGTATCTACAGCATTTAAACTAGTATGCCACTTAACTGGCATTCAATCAATATTGATTGAATAAACAAATGAATACAAAGAGTTTGTCAGTCGACTCTTCATCAGCCAGCAGTGACTTTCACTCAGCCATCCACATGCCTGCCCGTGCTTTGAGCTGGAGTGCGGAGAAAGATTAGAACCAGACCTGGGCCCTGCTCAAACTCACAGACAGGGCTGGGAGAGGAGTCAGAACGTACATAACCAAGACCCCAGCAAGATGATGCTGGGGCGTACTAAAGACAGAAGGGAGAGGGGGTCAGTCCTGGCGACAGGGAGGAATCCATGGAGAGACGGAGGCCCTTGAAGGCCTAGGATGCTTTGGACATATGGAGAAGGGAGTGAGGATGGGGAAAGAGAGGGAGAGGGAGCATGCCCAGGGAATCAAGAGGGAACCTGTCTGGCAGGACTGCAGTGGTGGAATAAGCCTCCCAGGGTTATCAGGGAAGTTCATGAGGGGCTTTAAATGCCAGGATAAGAAGCTGGACCCAGCCCCAGAGGCCCCAGGGAGCCACGTAAGGCTTCTGAGCAGGGAAGGGTCATGGTGTCAGAAAGCTCACTCTGTAAGCCAGGCACAGTGACACACACCTGTAATTCCACCTACTCAGGAGGCAGCACGGGCAGGATCGTCTGAGGCCAGGAGTTCAAGACCAGCCTGGGCAACACAGGGAGACCCTGTCTGGAAGGAAGGATGGAAGGAAGGAAGGGAGGGAGGGAGGGAGGGAGGGAGGGAGGAAGGGAAGGAAGAAAAAAGGAAGAAGGAAGAGAAAGAAAGAAAGAAAAAGAATGAAAGAAAGAAAGAAAAGAAAGAGAAAGAAGGTAGAAAGAAAAAGAAAGAAAGAGAAAGGAGAAAGAAGGAAGGAAGGAAGGAAGGGAGGGAGGGAGGGAGGGAGGGAGGGAGGGAGGGAAGAAAAAAGGAAGGAAGAGAAAGAAAGAAAGAAAAAGAAAGAAAAAAGAGAGAGGGAGGGAGGGAAGAAAGGAAGGAGGGAAGAGAAAGAAGGGAGAGAGGGAGGGGAAAGAGGGAGGGAGGAGGGAAGGAAGGGAGAAAGGGAGGAAGCTCACTCTGGCAGCATGTGAAGAACTGAAGAACAGATTGTGGTGGGTGAGCAGGAAGACAAGCAGAGCAGTAAGGTGGCTTCTGGAACAGTTCTGGAGAAAGACAGCAAGGCATGAGCCAGGGACAGGCAGGGAGGACAGAGACGGGCGGGTGGACTCTGGAGAAGTCAAGGGCTTTTCGACTGACAGTTGTTGAAGAGGAGGAACTGGAGCCTGAATCTCAGCTCAGACCATCCAAGCAGACTACAGAGGCACAGGCGGAGCCAACGAGGTGGGGGCGGGATGCAGCACCTCTGGAGGGTTAGAGTTCTGGTCATAGTGGCTTGGCATCAGTGGGTACCAGGCCGGATCCAGCAGCTTCCCAGCGCCAGAGGATGGATGCACCCTGGCCCTGCCCACCTTTCCGCCCCTCAATCCCAACCCCCAGGGCAGGTATAAATAAGAGTTTCTCCAGCAGGCTTTGGCAGCCAAAACGCAATGTCATTTCTAGATGAGCCAACCAGCTCTGGAGATGTGCCAGGCTGCAGGGTGCCGGCGGGGGGTGGGGGGCAGCTGTGTCCCCAAAACCCAGCCAAGGAGCCACCTCACACAGCCAACCAAGGCAGTGGCAGAAGCAGGGCTGGCAGGGGGCCCCAGCCCCAGATGGCTGGTGCAGGGATGGCTATGATGGGGCCTCCATCTGCCTGGGCTGCAGCCTCCCTGCGAGGTCAGGCCCCCACGGCTCCTATCAGCCAGAAGTGATGCCCCCTCCCTTGGTCAGTAAGCACTGATGTATTTACTAGTTCCTGGTGTATATGCAGCTCTGTGCCTGGGTCAGTGCACTAGGAAGGACACAGGCTTTGGAGGCATCAGAGCCAAGTTGGAGGTTGTTGGATTGTCTGTTTTGAGACAGGGTCTCAAACAAACTCTGCCACCCAGGCTGGGGTGTAACGGCATGATCGCAGGTCCCTGCAGCCTCCATCTCTCAGGCTCAAGCAATCCTCCAGCCTCAGCCTCCTACATAGTTGGGACTACAGTCATGTGCCGCCATGCCCACCTAATTTTTTAATTTTCTGTAGAAACAGGGTCTTGCTACATTGTCCAAGTTGGTCTCTAACTCCTGGGCTCAAGCAATCCTCTCACTTCATCCTCCCAAAATACTGGAGTTCCAGGTGTCAGTCACTATACCTGGCCATTCGTTGGAGTTCTGTCTGTCCTGCTATTCACCTGTTTCTATCTGTGGACATCAGTTTTCTAGCCTGTCAAGTGACATAAGAAAAAGCCTTCCAACAGCCAGGCATGGTGGCTCACACCTGTAATCCCAGCACTTTGGGAGCCTGAGGCAGGCAGATCACTTGAGGTCAGGTGTTTGAGACCAGCCTGGTCAACATGGTGAAACACTGTCTCTACTAAAAATACAAAAATTAGCGGAGCATGGTGGTGTCTGTAGTTCCAGCTACTCAGGAGACTGAGACAGGAGAACCGCTTGAACCCAGGAGGCGGAGGTTGCAGTGGGCCAAGATCATGCCACTGCACTCCAGCCTGGGCAACAGAGCAAGATTCCATCTCAGAAAAAAAAATAACAAATAGAACAATTAGTGGCCCATGCCTGTAGTCCCAGCTGCTGGGGAGGCTGAGGCTGGAGAATTGCTTGAACCTGAGAGGTGGAGGTTGTAGTGAGTTGAGATCATGACACCACACTCCAGCCTGGGCAACAGAGAGAGACTCTGTCTCAAAAAAAAAAACAAGGAAAGAAGAAACCTTCCCCACAAAGGTGTCAGTCATGAGAACTAAATCAGTATATGCAGAAGACAATGACAAGACTTTTCTAGTCTTCAGGAATTTCTGCAGAGACCCAAGGCTTAGAGCAAGGGGTGAGCAGCGCCCACACCTTAAGAGGTGCCAGACACACCTTCAGGACTCGGTGGGAGAACAGAACTATCTATCCTATATGGCCCCCACCTGCCTGCATCGAAGTCACGCTTTGGGGAGGATTTATTAAAAGAGTTCTGCCCTTGACCAGGCGCAGTGGCTCACACCTGTAATCCCAGCACTTTGGGATGATGAGGTGGGCAGATCACAAGGTCAGGAGTTCGAGACCAGCCTGACCAACATGGTGAAATCCTGTCTCTACTAAAAATATAAACATTAGCTAGGTGGGGTGGCACATGCCTGTAATCCCAGCCACTAGGGAGGCTGAGGCAGGAGAATCGCTTCAACCCAGAACATGGAGTTTGCAGCGAGCCAAGATTGTGCCACTGCACTCCAGCCTGGGCGACAGAGCGAGACTCCATCTCAGTAGTAATAATAATAAATACAAAAATTAGCTGGGTGTCATGGTGCAAGCCTGTAGTCCCAGCTACTCAGGAGCCTGAGGCAAGAGGATTGCTTGAGTCCAGGAGTTCAAGACCAGCCTGAACAACGTAGTGAGACTGTCATCTCTAAAAGATGAATAAATAAATAATAGAGTTCCACTCTTAAGCTGAATAAGGGGCTTCAGGTGACACTCTCCACAGATGGCAGTGCTTTCCAGGAAGGAAAGTGGCCTTTTCCCCCTGGCTGGACACCACCTAAATGCCAAGCCTCCTGTACCAGGGCACCTGAGGGGTGTGCACAGAAGGCGTCCTCAGGACACCCAGATGCACATCATCTGGCATTCGGGGAGATGGATCCTGGGGCCTGACTCCCCCCAGGGAGATGCCAGATGGAGCAGTCTGCAGTCTCATGGTGGGGGACAGGGTGGCAGTGGGGGAGGCTTCCCTTCCTGACCTCCTTCGGGGGTCAGATGGACACCATGGAGGGAGACAAGTGCTCATAAGAGGGGACCCCTTGCAGGATCTCCTTCCCTGGCAAGAAGGCTGGGCTGGAAAGGCAACCCTGCAACGAGGAACTGGGCAAAGCAGAAACCAGGGCCAGAGGCCCCAAAACGCCCACAAAAGTGCCCCCCCACCTGCCTCTGGGCATCTGCCACAGGGAAGGCACTAACAGTCAGCAAAAACAGCTCCTAACACGGGCAATGCTCGGCTGTTCTGAGTGGTCCTTCCTCGCCTGCTCATCTCTGGAGGAGACAGAATCTCGAGGGGAGGCGTGGTGTCAGGATGCCAGTAGAAGATGGAACACGGAGAACAAGACGAGACTGCAGCCCCCACTTCCCAAGACAAGTTTCTGGTCCTGGAAAGAAGCTTCATTTGGGGCTGGGCGCAGTGTCTCACACCTGTAATCCCAGCACTTTGGGAGGCCGAGGCGGGCAGATCACAAGGTCAGGAATTCGAGACCAGCCTGACCAACATGGTGAAATCCTGTCTCTACTAAAAATGCAAAAATCAGCTGGGTGTGGTGGCACGTGCCTATGATCCCAGCTACTCAGGAGGCTGAGGCAGGAGAATTACTTGAACCTGGGAGGCGGAGGTTGCACTAAGCTGAGATCATGCCCCTGCACTCCAGCCTGGGCAACAATGCAAGACTCCATCTCAAAAAATAAAATACAATACAAAAATTAGCCAGGTGTGGTGGCTCGCACCTGTAATTCCAGCTACTCAGGAGGCTGAAGCAGGAGAATCACTTGAACCCAGGAGGCAGAAGTTGCAGTGAGCTAACGCCATTGCACTCCAGCCTTGGCGACAGAGAGAGACTCAGTCTCAAAAATAAATAAATAAATAAAAAGCAGCAGCTTTATTTGGAAGCAGGTCCAAAGTTTTGATTTCGATGATTTCAATGGGACCAGCCTGTTTAGCTCCTGCGTGTGACTAGAGAATCAATGGCCTCTGGCCATGGGTGGGAGATGCAGCCAAACTAGTGGGTGGACCACAGAGCCGTGCCTGGTTCACTTTTCCCAAGTCCAGCCTGCTCCGCGAACCTGCTGTACACACAAGCACATCCATGTCTACAGGCCCAGGGCCGTGGAGCTGGGAGAGGCAGGGAGCTCCGGCCCCTCTGCTTGCAACCGGGCTGGCGTCATCCTCCCTGAAGCAGTGGCCCTTCCCCCTATTGGGGGATGAGCAGGGCTGGGGCTTTGCGGAGCCAGGGACACTGCTACACACGGGACTCTTGGGCTCTGGTCTCCACCCTTTGGGCTCCCTGTCCATGGACAAGCCCCATAACCCTCAGCGCCTCCTGGGACCCAAACCAGCATAAGCCCAAGTGGGAACATGAATTCTGACATGAGGACAGAGTGGTCTGGGAAGGCTTCTGGAGAAGCGGCCTTTGAGTTGAGACTTGCAGAAGGAGGATTTCAGGATGCACAAGAGAGGAGATGGTGCTCTTCTTGGAAGAAATGGACACATGCAAAGTCTGGGAAGCATGTGTGCCCACATGGCTGGCATGGCCACAGCTCAAGGTACCTGAAGGGCTGTGATGGGATATGGATTCAGAACAGTCGCCGTGACCGTGATTATCGACTGAAAGCAGCGTCCACACTAGCCATAACCAATCTGGGCCTTGCTTCCCTCCTCTGTGACCTGGGGAGAATTGCTCTATTTCTTCCTGGGCTCACAATATGACCTGGCAATAAATGAGTCCTGTTTTCTCAAACTAACACATTAACCCAGAGCTCAGAGGACACCTTTTACAGTCAGAAAAGCTTAGGCTCAAATCTCAGTTCTGTGGAACTCCTGTTAAGCTTCTCTTCCTCATCTCCCCACCCCCACCCCGCCCTGCTGCCGAGATGGAGTCCCGTTCTGTCACCCAGGCTGGAGTGCAGTGGCACGATCTTGGCTCACCGCCACCTCCGCCTCCTGGGTTCATGCGATTCTCCTGCCTCATCCTCCTGAGCAGCTGGGATTACAGGTGCCCGCCACCATGCCTGGCTAATTTTTTGTATTTCTAGAAGAGATGGGGTTTCACCATCTTGGCCAGGCTGGTCTCAAACTCCTGACCTCAAATGATCCACCCGCCTTGACCTCCCAAAGTGCTGGGATTACAGACGTGAGCCACCGTGCCCGGCCAAGCTTCTCTTTGCTGATCTATAAAACGGGGATGACAAGCTCTACTCAGAAGGAAGGCATAACATAACGTACATAAAGGCCAGGCCCAGCGTGAGCCTGTGGAAACAGGAGCCCTCAGCCCCGACACTGTCCTCACCTTCACAGAGGCGCTCACTTACATAGGACACCAGCAAGTTGGTCGGGGCCAGGACGAGAGCCAGGTAGAGGCAGGGGGCTGCAGTGAGCAGGCTGGAGGCGCAGATGAGGGGCTCAGCTCTTGGGTTGACTTTCTTGTACCTCTTTGCAACTTCTGCCCCCAAGATGACCCCAATGACGCCGGTTATAATGGTCAGTGACCCAAAAATCAGGCTGATGGGGAAGAGGAGAGAGGGATTGGTCGGCTGGGTGGGATCAGCACAGGGAACTTTCATCTTGCTCCCAGCCCCAGGTCTAGCCATTTGACCCAAGCACACGATCTGATGCCTGCAGGGAGCATGGCTGTGGACCCCTGACCTGACCCAGGCCTTACCCACCCACCCCACTGATGATCCCAGGGCCTGCAGACCCTGACCAGGGACCAGTATCCCACCCCCTTTCCTGCCCCATCCCCTGCCTCATCCTGGGGATCCCACTGGCCATGTGGGTGATTGCCCAGCACCCTAGGGCCCAGCCTGCCCCATCTCCATTGACCCTCACCCTCTCACCACCCAAAACTACCCCACTCAAAATCTTCATTCCAGGGTCCCACTCTGGCCCCAGCCTTTCCAGCTCCCAGTACTAAGAGGAATGGAGGTGACTGCACATGGACTGACTGAGCCCCTGTGATACACCCGGCCCTTGTCTGGGCCCTGAACACACACTCCCCCCTTGAATCCCACCCTTCCAGTCCCTGTCTTCGAACCCCTCTCATGCAGCACCCATGACTGAAGTCCCTTCCAGCCCTCTCCTAGACCCACTTCAACTCCGCTTGGCTTCCCCATGCTCATCCTTCCTGTGGAGACCTGTCCCTCCAAAGCAACCTCCAGACAGGCTCCCCGAGAGTGCACTGCAAACACAGATCTGTGGTGGGAGGAGTTCAAGACCAGCAAGATCCCATCTCTACAAAAAATGTTCAAATTATCCAGGCTTGGTGGCGTGCATCTATAGTCCCAGCTATTCAGGAGGATCACTTGAGGTCAGAAGTTTGAGGCCACAGTAAGCTACGATCATACCACTGCCCTCCAGCTTGGGCAACAGAGCAAGAACCTGTGTCTAAAAGTAAAATTAAAAACACAGATCTGACCTTGTCCCGGCCCACCTCCTACCTGAAATTCTCCACAAGCTCTCAAACACCTACAAGATTTGTCCCCAGTTCCATATGGTGTACATTGTCCTTCATGATCTGCCCCTGGCTCACATCAACCCCAGGTTCCAGCTCTGTTTTCTTCCCCTCCCCACTCCACACCTCACACTTTCATTTCTCTATCAGAAATACCCTTCACTAGTTTTTGACCTACCAAACTCCTACTCATTCTTCAGAACCCATCACAGCCTCCTCGGGGATGCCCTTCCTTTGTTCCCTTGCTGATCCCTTCACTCCCATGAGTTCCCACAGCACCTTCTGTCTCCAGATTCATTCCTGGCATGGGAATTCCCCAGAGGACAGTAATGGGTTTGGTGTCTTTTCTTGACTCTATGCTGGGAGCAATCAGCTCATTGATCCCTCCTAGAATTCCCAGACAGATAGACGAACAGGGTGAGGCTGAGAAAGGTCAAGGCCAAGATGTGGTATTCCAATCCTGGTCTGTCATCCTGGTAAATGACAGACCAGGATTGGAATAAACATCATCACCCTATTCGTCCATTCTGCAACCTCCAGCCTCCTTTTAAAGGAGCTCAAAGGGGCCAGGCAAGGTGGCTTAAGCCTGTAATCCCAGCACGTTGGGAGGCTGAGGTGGGTGGATCACTTGAGGTCAGGAATTCAAGACCAGTCTGGCCAACACGGCAAAACCCCATCTCTACTGAAAATATAAAAATACAAAAATTAGCTGGGCATGGTGGTGGGCACCTGTAATCCCAACTACTCCAGAGGTTGAGGCAGGAGAATCACTTGAATCCGAGAGGCAGAGGTTGCAGTGAGCCGAGATCATGCCACTGCACTCCAGCCTGGGTGAGAGAGCAAGACTCCATCTCAAAAAACAAAACAAATAAAGGAGCTCAAAGGAAAGGCTGAGACAGACCAGCATGAACTCTTGAAGACACCAGTCTAATCAGGGTCTTTCCAGCCTCTCAGTGGCTCTGTGCAGTCCTCCCAGCAAGCTCCTAGCCAGCACGGATGGCCCTGCAGGACTGGTCCATGCTGACCCTCTCTTCTCCCACCCTGACTTCGCACAAATGACTGGGAATTCTCCAAACTCATCCTCTACTTGCTGGCCTCCCTGTGTCTGCCCAGCCTGTTTCCTGGGTGCAGAATACCAAGCCTCCACCCATCATTTACTACCTGGCCATATCTACTGCTAGAGCCAAACGCTTCTAGGGGTGTGTGGATGGCCAGGTGCCCTACTATTATTCTCATAGTTCCCACCAAGATGGAAGAGAGTCATAGAGGCAAGATTATGGTTACCAACAGAGTGCCATGAGAAAACCACCTCTCCCCTAAAGAACTTCCGTGAAGTGTCCATCTCGCAGGCTGAGGACTAATGGGTTCATTCCCCTCCACCATCTTCCCAGTGTGGAGGAGACAGTGTAATGCCCAGAGAGGGCAGGAACTTGCCTGAAGTCACACAGCCTCTCAGGGGCACAACCAGGGCCTCATGGCCCTCTGCCTGCCAGACGAAAGCACACGCGTCCTTGGGTAGTTTAGAAGTGCTTTCCAAACCTTCCCAGGCTTCTGAGCGGTTCGAGGTCTGGCTCAGCCCAGTCATGTGACTGGAATCCCGGAGGAATGCTAGCTGCCTCTGAGTCCTGGTCTGAGCTGAGTTTGGCAGGTTCTCAATATATTCATGAGACTTAGGATTGATTATTCAGACACACCGCCTGAACAGGCACCGCCACCAGCCTGAGCAGGAGATGCAGCCAGAGGGCACGCCCCAGCACCAAGCCCTTCGAGTTCCCTCCGTCCACACAGGGCCTTCCCAGCGTCACAGACTCTCACAGCCAGGACAGCCCTTAAAGACCTATCAGCACAGCCAGGTGCAGTGGCTCAGGCCTGGAATCCCAGCACTGTGGGATGCTGAGGTGGGCGGATCATTTGAGGTCAGCAGTTCGAGACCAGCCTGACCAACATGATGAAACCCCCGTCTCTACTAAAAATACAAAAATTAGGCCAGGCGTGGTGGCTCACGCTTGTAATCCCAGCTTAAGTGGCCAGGCTGGTGGATCACTTGAGATCACGAGTTTGAGATCATCCTGACCAACACAGTGAAACCCCATCTCTACTAAAAATACAAAAATTAGCTGGGCATGGTAGCAGGCATCTGTAATCCCAGCTACTGAGGAGGCTGAGGCAGGAGAATTGCTTGAACCTGGGAGGCGGAGGTTGCAGTGAGCCAAGATCATACCACTGCACTCCAGGCTGGGTGGAAGAGCTAGGCTCTGTCTCAAAACAAAACAAAACAAAAATTAGCCAGGTGTGGTGGCGCACACCTGTAATCCCAGCTACTCCAGAGGCTGAGGCAGGAGAATTGCTTGAACCTGGGAAGTAGAGGTTGAACCCAGGAGGCAGAGGTTGCAGTGAGCCATGATCATGCCACTGCACTCCAACCTGGGTGACAGAGCTACACTCTGTCTCAAAACAAAAATTAGCCAGATGTGGTGGTATGTGCCTGTAATCCCAGCTACTTGAGAGGTTGTGGCAGGAGAATTGTTTGAACCTGGGAGGCGGAGGTTGCAGTGAGCCAAGATCACACCACTGCACTCCAGCCCAGGTGACAGAGCAAGACTCCATCTCAGAAAAAAAAAAAAAGATCTGTAAGTTCTACACTGATCCCCTGCACATTGGCCCTGGCAAGCAGCTGACCAACCTCCACTTACACGCCCCCTGGGGCAGGAAGCTCACTACTCCCCTCCCCACACAGCCCCTTCCATCTGGGCCACTTGCGTTATGAGTGTTGGAAGTTCTCCCTCTGGCTGAACTGGAATCCTGTGTCCTGTGGCTTCCTGCCCCTGCTCACCTTCACCCGGGACTTATTCTCACCACAGGGGAGATACTAACAGCTGAGGTCTGTGCAGCACTCTCACACCAGGGCCTTCTGTCCGCTCAGGGGTAGGCTGAATGAATACCCCCGCAAGATGTCTACGTCCTAATCTCTGCAACCTGTGAATGCTACCTACCATATATGAAAAAACACACTTTGTAAGCCGGGTGCGGTGGCGCACACCTGTAATCCCAGCACTTTGGGAGACCGAGGCAGGTGGATACTTGAGGTCAGGAGTTTGAGACCAGCCTGGCCAACATGGTGAAACCCGGTCTCTACTAAAAATACAAAAAAAATTAGCTGGGTGTGGTGGTGGGTGCCTGTAATCCCAGCTACTCAGGAGGCTGAGACAGGAGAATCACTTGAACCCGGGAGGTAGGGACTGCAGTCAGCCAAGATTATGTCATTGCACTCCAGCCTAGGCAACAAGATTGAAACTCTGTCTCAAAAAAATAAAAGCCAGGCATGGTGGCGTGCCCCTGTGGTCCCAGCTACTTGGGAGGCTGAGGTGGGAGGACTGCTTGAACCTGGGAGGTTGAGACTGCAGTTTGTACCACTGCATTCCAGCCTAGTGACAGAATGAGACCTTGACTCAAGAAAGAAAGAAAGAAGGAAAGAAAGGGAGGAAGGGGAGGAGGGGAGGAAAAGAGAAAGAGAGAAGGAAGGAAAGGAAAGGAGAGGAGAGAAGAAAAAAAAAGAAAAGAAAAGCTGGGCACAGTGGCTCATGCCTGTAATCCCAGCACTTTGAGAGGCCAAGGCAGGCAGATCACAAGGTCAGGAGTTCAAGACCATACTGGCCAACATGGTGAAATCCCATCTCTACTAAAAATACAAAAATTAGCTGGGTGTGGTGGCTCATGCCTGTAATCCCAGCTACTCAGGAGGCTGAGGCAGGAGAATTGCTTGAACCCAGGAGATGGAGGTTGCATTGAGCCGAGATCGCGCCATTGCTCTCCAGCCTGGGCGACAGAGTGAGACTTTGTCTCAAAAAAAGAAAGAGAGAGAGGAGAAGAGAAGAGAAGAAGGTATGCTCAGCATAGGGCCTGAACCAAAGTAAAAGCTTAATAAGTAATGATGAGAAAAGGGAAGAAAGTTATGGGCAAAGGGCATGGCTGAGGCCCAGGCACAGACCAGTGAGAAGCCAAGGACGTCCTGGAAGTTACACGGAGCTCTGTCTGGGCATCAGAGAGTGAGGCAGAGGCAAGAGAGGAAGAGGAGGAGGAGGTGGGAAGGAGAAGGGGGAGGAGGGAAGGAGGAGGAGGAGGGAAGGAGGAGGAGGAGGAAGAAAGGAAGAGGAGGAGGAGAAAAGGAGGGCAGGAAGAATAGTGAAGAAGGAGGAGGGGGGAGGAGGGGGAGGAGGGAAGAAAGGAGGAGGGAAGGGGGTGGAAGGGAAGGAGGGAAGGAGGAGGATGGAAGGAGGAGGAGGAGGATGGGAGGAGAAGGGAGGAGAGGATGGGAGGAGGAGGGAGGGGAGGAGGGGAGGAGGAGGGGAGGAGGGGGAGGAGGGAAGGAGGAGGGGAGGAGGGGGAGAAAGAGGAAGGAAAGAGGAGGGGGAGGAGGAAGGAAGGAGGAGGAGGAGAGGCAGTCAGCAGAGGAAGAGTGTCGCCAAAGCCCTGGGGAGGATGGGGCTCCAGAGAAGAGGACAGCATCCCCAGGACCCACCAGGACAGGGTCAGAAAGGAGGAGGAGGCCACGGGGAAGCTGAGGAGCAGCCCTGGAGGCAGGGAGGAGGCCGGGGTTGAGGGTCAGGTGCCTGCTATTCAGGAAGGATGTTCTTGACTCAGCATCAAGCCGTCACTGGAGCTCTTGGAGCCCAGGGTCAAAGGTGGCAGGGACAGAAGTGGAGCCAGCAGGGTGGTGGAGACAGCCAGGCAGGAAGCAGGAGAGGCTGTGCCCCGAGGGCAGAGTGCCTGCGCCCCCCTCCCAGCAGCCTTCCCAACACATGAAATCCCCAAACCAGAGAGGCAATGAGGCCTCCAGGCCCCCATTTGCCATGTGTAGAATGGGATGCCCTCATGGAAGACACTGCAGGCCCCCCACAGGATGGTTGCTAAGGCTCCTGTCATCCCACAGGCCCCGAAGGAGCCTCACCCCCATCTCCCACAGGCACCTCCCGGAGCCTACAGCAGCCCCAAGTGTGGAGAGATGGGGAGTTCAGCCCAGAGAAGACAAGGGGGCTGGCAGTGGCCAGTGGAGCAGCAGAGGCTCGGCCAGAGCCAGAGCCAGAGCCAGAGCCAGAGCTCCTACTGTCTCCACACAGCGCCACGTGCTCCCCCTCCAGAAACTGAATGTTGGAGCTCAGAACCTCAGAACTTCCTCAGCAAGAGCCCCCACCCTGAGCTAGGCCATGGGCCCCCGACACCCTCACCTGTCAGGGTTGCTGCATGGTTCCTGCAAGCAGGGAAGCTGCAGCCCGTGGACCACATGCACCTCGAGCAGAAATTTGGGGACCCAGAAGCCCAGGGCTCCAGCCACAAAGGCCATGGCAGTCACACCGAGGGTCAACCACACAAAACTCCAGCTGTAAGACAGACAAGGTACCTCGGCTGACATCGGGCGGGGCTGGGGCTGAAGGAACCTGTCCACCCTCCCCATTCCTGGGCTCCAGAAACTTTCCATCTTGTGTCTCGTTAACCTTCAAGGTTCCAAAGGCAGCATTTGCTACCTGCTCTTTACAGGCAGGCAAACTGAAGCACCAAAGAAGACACTCAGGTTTCCCCAAGCTCCAGCCTCCAGATCCTTCCTGGCAGCTCCCTGAGCTCCAGCCTCCCCGATGTTTCTGAGGCCCCCACCTGCACACCCTGGCTCGTGCATGCCGCCTCCTCCCTCCCTCCTCTCTGCAGGGCCCACTCTCCCCATGCTTAGGGGTCGCCATCCAGCATCACATTCTATAGGAAGCTGTCTCTGCCTGCCCCATCTTCCCCTGAATCCTCCCAGCCAGTGACATGGCTCAGTAACAGAATCAGGTCCTGTCCCTGGCCTGCACTGCAGTGAATCTGAGGCCTGGGACCCGCAGGGGACTCCTGCCTGCCTCCCCAGCGTGGCTGGCACGTGGCGAGGATGACGCATGCCACAAGGCTGGGAGAGGTGAGTGATGAACTCCCAGCATCCTCCCCACAACCCGGAGAAGCAGGCAAGGCTGGAGAATTCCTTCTTGAATAAACGGACAGTGAGGCTCTGAGTGCCAGGGCCACTTATGGGCAGGTCAGCGGCAGTAGCAAGGCTGGGTCTCACTCCAGCTCCCTCCCTCCCTGTCCATATATCTGTTACATGACAAGGTGACAAAAGCCAAGCTCTAAGGGAGGGAGGGCCACTTCCATTGGTAAGTGGGATCTCAGAGGAAGAGGAGAGCTGTGAATACTGGGGCAACCAGGGAGGGCTCCCCAGAGGTGGAGAGAGGGGTTCAATGAGGCTGGGGCAGACAAAGGGGTTTTTCCGTGGCTGGCAGGGGGTAGCAGGGACACTCACTTTCTCCCCAGGTATCTGACATCCTCGAACCAGCTCCTCCTGGAGCCTCCTGCAGCCCCCTCCCCCTGCATCTCCGCAGCTCCCCGGGGTGGGTCTGGAACCAACAGCATGAGCAGGATCAAGGCCACAGCCTCCAAGCAGGGCATGATCTGGGGACAAGAGAGCCCAGAAAGCTGAGGACCACATATTCTCACAGTCCAGGAGACCCCGGGGGCAGCTGGCCACAGTACCAGCTAGCATCTGACCTCTGGGAGTAGTGGGGGTAATGTGATTCCTGGGTACTGCTATCAACAGAGCAGGCTGTACCCCTGTTTCTCAGCCCGCTCCGCTGGAGCCTTTCTGGGGAGTGGAGTCTCTTCGGGGCTTGATGTAACTCCCGTCTTTCCAGTATTGACACCACTCTTTTGGGACCAGTGGACCTGAGATGGTTGAGAACAGGGACCCTCGATACACTGGCCCGGTCCCTGGAGGTCTCGCTGCCCCTAGAGCTGACCTTTCCCTGGGCCAGCCCTCCATCTGCCACACCAGTCTTGATATCCCCTCCTAGGGGCCCCTCAGCTCAAACCCCAAGGATGGGGATCTTATTGCCCGCCTTGAGTGGCCTTCAAACGGCTAAGACCATGAGATGGTACATTCGAGCCAGGTCAGACCTGCCTCCTTGAAGCCCACCCCACCCCCAAGGTTCTGGCTCTGGCTTCAGTGCTTTACACACCAGCTCCCGGGCACTCCCAGCTCAGTGCCTTTGCTACTGAGCACGTTCCTCTGCAGAATGGTCGTCTCCTGCCCACATTGGAGTCACGACGGCTGCAGCCCCAGCAGGGCCTGCATAGCATCTCCCCAGCATCCTGCCCCACTGCCCAGCAAGCCTCGTTGCCAGCCCTCAAGGGCCTCCTCTGTGCCCTGACCCTGCAGCCCGGAAATTCCTTCTCTGTCTCACTGACCCCCAAGATGCCTCCGGTAGCATTTACTATCCCCACTCCGCCCCCAGGCAAACTGAGGCTGTGAAGAAGGCGGCTCACTTGAGGTCACACATCGAGTACACAAAGCAGCCAGCTTTGGAACCCAGGGCCAGGACCTCCACAATGCATGCTCCCTATGAGGCTCCAAATGTCCAAATCTGCTGATGCCGTCCACCGCCCCCCACTGTGGCGCCGGGTGCTTCGCCAAGTGGCAAAGGTCACCCAAGGCTGGGAAGTCCCTGCCGGTCCAGAGGGAAAGCAAAGGGAAGACAAGGAAGCTGGACTCACTCGGAGGGCCCAGCGCCAGCTCCCGGTCAGCGCCGTCACGGCCGACGCTAGCATGTAGCCCAGGCCACTGCAACAGAGGGGCAAGGGGAATGGGCTGTGGGGGGGTGCAGGAGGCAGACCCCATGGCCAGCCTGACCAGGGTGCCCCCCCGCCCCAGGGAGTTGGCCCTCTGCAGGCCCAGAGCTGTTTCACTGAGGAGAGCAAGTCACGTAAGGCCCAGATGTCCACTGCCCTTGATCAAGCCACCAGCGGCCTCTGGCTCCAGGCCCACCCCAAGCGCCACTCTTCCACTTATGGGAACACCCTCCACCCTCCTGCCCAAGGCTGGGCCCTACTTGAGTCAGGTGAGTTCAAGAAAGCGGGGTCAGAGGCCAGAGTCCTGACTGCAAACCCCACCCTGGCAGAGCCTGCTGTGGGTGCAGGGCCTGGTCCTAGCACACTTCCTCCCCTCTCCTCCCTGGCCGGGCCCTCCCTGCGCAGGCCATGCTCCTGAGTGTACAGATCTGTAGGTGCATCCCCATCCCCTCTACTCCTCCCCCGCCCATCAGCTGGTGCCCCATTCACAGATGAGGAAACTGAGGCTCGGAGAGGTAAACTCATGCAGTGAGGAAGGGGTAGTATTAGAACTCCAATCCCAGCTCCTCTGGTCTGACTTCTCCTACCCACCCCAGCCCCTGTTCTGACTCCTTTGTGCCTCAGTTTACCACCTGGGGAAGTGGACCTATGGGTGATACCAACCTTCCCACGGGGATGAAGATGTAGAAGACAGCCAGCATGTGGGTTCGCTGGTCCCTCACAAAGAGGTCGCCCAGGACGGTGGGTGCGATGGTGGCGTAGCCGCCAGAGCCAATGCCCATGGTGCCCCGGGACAGGAATAAGAGCCAAGAATACTGGGTGAGTGAGCACAAGACCACAGTGAGTTCCAGAAACCACCCATAGGGCCATGGGCCCGAGGGTTTGGAGGAGGGGCCAAGGGGACCCATGACACAGGACCCCAGAGGAGGGAAAGGGGATCGGGGCTATAGACACCTCACTACCTTCCCCGCTCCAGGTTCCCAAAATCACATGTGTGTCCCCTGCAGCCACCGCCTGCCCTCCTGCTCAGGGGAGCCCTTCTCCTGGGTCCTGCCATGGCTAACCAGGCCAGTTCCCCAAGACAGCAACTGTTACCCCCAGCAGAGTTGGGCAGAAATGAACCTGGTGTGGCAGTGAGAGGTAGGAGAGAGGAGGCCTCCTGTTAAGAAAGTCCACCAGCTTGGCTGGGTGAGGTGGTTCACGCAAGTAATACCAGCACTTCGGGAGGCTGACACGAGTGGATCACCTGAGGTTAGGAGTTCGAGACCACCCTGGCCCACATGGTAAAACCCTGTCTCTACAAATATACAGAAATTCGCTGGGCTTGATGGCAGGTGCCTGGTATCCCAGGTACTTGGGAGGCTGAGGCAGGAGAATCACTTGAACCCAGGAGGCAGAGGTTGCAGTGAGCCCAGACCACGCCATTGCATTCCAGCCTGGGCAACAGAGCGAAACTCTGTCTCAAAAACAAAAAGAAAAAAGAAAGAAAGTCTACTGGCTCTGACCTGTGCAGGCTCAGCTGGAGGCTGTGCCCTCACCTCCTCTCCTAGCCCTCAGTGCGACCCCCACTCACCTTGGTAAAGGTGAGCCGGGAATGGAGCAGAATTGTCCACACCCAGCTCTGACGGGACTGGGCCAGGGAGGAAGCAGGTGGGGAAGGGGCTTCAGGGGCCTGGGCAGGGGCCTGGATACCTACCTGGCGTGGGATGAAGGAGCCAGCCAGGCCAGCTCCTGACCACAACAAGATCACAAAGCCCATGGTGGCCTTGCGACTATGTCGGTCACCCAGGTAGCCAAACACGGGTGCAGACAGCAGCAGGCAGCCGATGAAGACTGGAGGAGACACAGAGGGGCAGCCTGGATCCCCCACAACTGTGGTGGGGCAGGCCACCCAGCAGGCCCGGGAAAGGAGCCTGATTCAGATGCCACAAGCTGGCATCTTGGCAGTTGGCCCAGGGCATGAGGAAGAAAAGACAAGGTGAATCTCACAGTGCTCTGCCAACACGAAACCACAGCCCAGAGTGTTGGGGCCTGGACCCGGCATTGGCTCTGAGTGTCACCCCAACACTGGAGAAGTCTATCCCCTCCAGGCTGGTAAAGGTGAGATGGGAGTGAACATGGAGCATCAGGCATGGAGCAGATGACAGTCTCCCAACTCTACAAAGACACATGACCCCTGTGAGCCTGGATATGGAACTGGTCTGATTTTTCATTCATACACCTGCTGGGGCAACAGGGAGCAGGGGAAGAGGGAAGTCTGTCTGGGCCTGCTCTGAGCAGCGGACGAGGATGGTTTTGAATGAGCACACTGCACCGGGAGCGGTGGCTCATGCCTGTAATCCCAGCAATTTGGGAGGCCAAGGCAGGCAGATTGCCTGAGCTCAGGAGTTCAAGACCAGCTTGGGCAACATGGTGAAACCCTGTCTCTACTAAAAAACATCAAAAAATTAGTCAGGTGTGATGGTGGGTGCCTGTAACCCCAGCTACTCCGGAGACTGAGGAATGAGAATCACTTGAACCTGGGAGGCAGTGGTTGCAGTGAGCCAACCTTGCACCACTGCACTCCAGCCTGGGTGATAGAGCAAGACTCCAGCTCAAAAAAAGAAATTAAAAAAAAGAACAAGCACATTGACTGTGAACTAGTGACTAGTTCAGGAAGCCAGGAAAGAGTTGGTTTTCCTACTAGGTAAAATGTTCCCTGGACACAGCTGTATTCATACCTTCTTCTTTTTTTTTTTTTTGAGACAGAGTCTTACTCTGTCACCCAGGCTGGAGGGCAGTGGCTCGATCTCGGCTCACTGCAGCATTTGTCTCCCGGCCTCAAGCCATCCTCCCACCTCAGCCTCCAGAATAATTGAGACTGCAGGCGTGTACCACCACACCTCACTAATTTTTGTAGTTTTTGTAGAGACAGGGTTTTGCCATCTTGCCCAGGCTGGTCTTGAACTCCTGGGCTCCAGGGATCCACCCTCGGGCTCCCAAAGTGCTGGGATTACAGGCGTGAGCCACCACTCCCAGCCCTCTCTCCATTTTTCCACTGGGCCGTTGTTCGTGAATATGTTTTGTAAATAAGTTCCCATCGTTTTTTATATTTGTTTTAAGAATTAAAAACGTAACTTCTGGGACTAAGTTGGCTGGGTTTGCATCCTGGCTCACCACTCTGGCTATGTGACCCAGAGCAAATTCCTTAACTCTTCATGCTCCCTTTCATCAACAGCACTATTTTCTTGTTGCATTCCTGAGAGGATGAAGTAAAATAAAGCACATAAAAGCTATCTGCATAGCTTCATGTAAATGTCCAATAAATGTTACCTATTATTACTAATTGCATAATTTCAATCACCATCATACAAAAGTGTTTAGCTTTGATGTGGTCAAATTTATTAACCTTCCAGAGGGGCAAGGGTTGTTTCATTTCTTGTTTATGCACATCTTCTTTACCCAAAATTTATAAAAAATATTTCCCAGCTGAGTATGGTGGCTCATGCCTGTAATTCCAGCACTTTGGGAGGCTGAGGTGGGCAGATCACCTGAGGTCAGGAATTCAAGACCAGCCGGGCTAACATGGTGAAACCTCGTCTCTACTAAAAATACAGAAATTAGCTGGGCATGGTGGTGTGTGCCTGTAATCCCAGCTACCAGGGAGGCTGAGACAGGTGAATCACTTGAACCTGGGAGGCAGAGGTTGCAGTGAGCCAAGATTATGTCACTGCAATCCAGGCTGTGTGACAGAGCAAGACTCTGTCTCAAAAAACAAATGAACAAACAGCAAAAGAAAAGAAAATATATATATATTTCCCCATATTTCTCATCTCCAGGGATCACTTGCGGGCTTAAGTCCCTGAACCTGCAGACGTACTGTGAACCTGCAGGTGCCCCTCCCCAGGGGAACACAGACACTCTTCATTCCCAGCATCTCCAAATTCAAATTATTTCTGTGACATAGCAGGTGAAATGAATCCTCCCGGAGTTAAAAGACAGGCTCGGGAGGCACACCTCCTGGATTCAAAATGTAAAATGGGCATAAGAGTAAAACCTGCCTCGTGGGGTTGTCGTGAATGTTAAACAAGCTGATATTTAAAGCACTTAGAATACAGCCTAGCACGGGGTAAGGGCCAAGTCAGTGTCAGTTTTAAATATTGTTAATGAATTAACTAACTCCAGCAGCCTCCCTATCCCATGGGTGGGTGGAGGGAACCTGACCACTGCATCTTCTCACCTTCCACCGCTTTCTCTTTTTGTTTTTTTGAGACAGTCTCGCTCTGTGGCCCAGTCTGGAGTGCAGTGGCATGATCTCGGCTCACTGCAACCTCTGCCTTCTGGGTTCAAGTGATCCTCCCACCTCAGTCTCCTGAGTAGCTGGGACTACAGGGACCCACCACCACGCCCAGCTAATTTGTGTATTTTTTGTAGAGTTGGGGTTTCACCATGTTGGCCAGGCTGGTCTCAAACTCCCAACCTCAGGTGATCTGCCCACCTCAGCCCCCCAAAATGCTGGGATCACAGGCATGAGCCACGGTGCCCAGCCTAATCCCTCTATCTCTTCACCAACCTCTCTCAGTCACCAGATTCCTCCTCTCAGCAGCCCTGTGGACAGACAACAGGCTGGGGCTAAGGGCCATTGCATGGCAACCCGAAAAGGTGAAGAGACTCACCTGAGCGCCCAGAGACCATCAGCCTCCAAGCCTACTGTCCTTTCCATGACATTTTTGGGTTGTTTTTGCAAAGATGACCCTTCTCTTCACCTACTCCCAAACACACACTCACACATACACACACACACACACACACCCCTCCCTCTGTAGCCCAAGCCTTGTAGTAATAATCCTGACCACCCTGGTAAGAACCAGGTAAGGGCAGGGCGCGGTGGCTCATGCCTGTGATCTCAACACTTCGGGAGGCCGAGGCTGGTAGACGACCTGAGGTCTGGAGATCAAGACCACCCTGGCCACACGGTGAAACCCCGTCTCTACTAAAAGTACAAAAATTAGTGGGCATGGTGGCGGACACCTGTAATCCCAGCTACTTGGGAGGCTGAGGCAGGAGAACCAGTTGAACCCAGAAGGTGGAGGTTGCAGGGAGCCAAGATTGTGCCATTGCACTCTAGCATGTTCAATAAGAGTGAAATTCCATCTCAAGAAAGAAAAAAAAAGAACCAGTGAAGGGAAATGTTGACCAAACCACCATTATCTATTTAATTGAGAAGGCTGTGGGTGTTGAACCAAGATGGTCTCACTTCAGCTACAGATGTGGCTGGAAGATCAGCTGCCGGCCTCTTGGCCTCAAGACTGAGGGGCAATTGGAAATGATGCGTGTTCTAAAGCTGTGATCTTCTAACTCTTGCTCACGTCACTTTCAAAGAAGTTTCTAGAACTACATACTCTGCCACACATTTTCAGCTAACACTAAAATGTTCTTATCATAACTTTGAATCTTTGCCAAAGATGGGATTTCCCACATTGTTGTGTATTTTTTTAACTATATTTTCATCCAAACTCTTGGAGCTACAGGGCCGAGTTTATTCCGTTTCTGGGAAATCTCTGCAGTAGAATTTAAGCAAGGACACCCACCCATCCTTTCTTGCCAAACCAATTACACAATCAAACTGATTATAAGAAAAACGTTGGTTTTGTGTTTTTCACTGAAAGAAATGTGTGGACATGCATCCCTGAGACCATGATCTCACTCTGAATTCTAATTCGTAGATAGATGGTAGACATGGCACACAGGGATGCTTAGATAAGGCCTGGCTCCTTGCCTGGGCCTGTGTCCTGGAGCAAACCTCCCTAGCACGTGTCTCCTGATGCTCTCTGCTTCTCTCCCAAGGCCCCCCCAACAGAAACCAAGCATCCATGCAGGAGGGAGCCTGGGAGGTTTTACACCCAGGACAGGGAGAGGAGTCCCTTTCTGCTTCCCTCAGTAGACAGGGAATTGTGACGGGGAAGAAGAGGAAGGGGAAGCACAGGCTGACCACGGGCTTCTCCTCAGGCACATCATTTTAGGAAAAAACATACAGACTTGAGGATCTAGAAATGAGTCAATCTCTCAAAACTCTCTGTGTTCGTGCAGACCCTGGAAAGTTACTGTATATCCCCAGGGATACCTGTACCCAGTTTGAAAGCCATGTTCCTTTTCTTTCTTTCTTTTTTTCTTTTTTCTGAGATGGAGTCTCACTCTGTCACCTAGGCTGGAACGCAGTGGTGCCATCTCATCTCACTGCAGCCGCCACCTCCTGGGTTCAAGCAATTCTCTTGCCTCAGCCTCCTGAGAAGCTAGGATTACAAGCGTATGCCACCACAGCCGGCTAATTTTTTTGTAATTTTAGTAGAGACGGGGTTTCGCCATGTTGGCCAGGCTGGTCTCGAACTCCTGACCTCATGATCCAGCCGCCTCAGTTTTCCAAAGGGCTAGGATTACAGGTGTGAGCCACCGCGCCCAGCTGAGAGTCATGTTCCAAAGCCCTGAGAGACGGGCTGTTAGGAGGCCCCTCAGCACATGCTAGTTACAGGCTGGGTGTGTGTGCACGTGTGTATCACGTGTTGTGACCATGTGTGTTGTGTGTGTGCACATGTGGGTGTGTAACGCCATGCAGGCACCCACAGGGGAAAAGCTCATGCCTCATGGCCCCAACCACTCTGATGCTGAGATGGGACATGTGGCTGCCCTCGCTGCCGGGTGTTAGGCTCTCTGTGGGCCACATCCCTCTGAGCCCATACAGGAGGATGTGTCTGTTTGTGTCTGTGTCTGTCTGTCCTCATGTGTCCCAGTAGTCAGATTTTTCAGGTCTGTGAGGCAAAGGCACACATCAGGATTTCTCAAACACAAGCAAGCCTCAGGTGCATAGCTGAGCTTCACCAGTGCCAAGGGAAGCAGTAATCAGCTCCGCAGCCAGGAGCTGAAGCGCGGGGCCTGTCCCAGCCCCACCTCCCTCTGCTCTCCTGTGGTACCCTCCACTCGAACTAGTGCAGCTGTTCCAGCCTAGGCTCCCTCCTCCTCCTGCCCAGATTGCCCCTCAAGCCACACTCCACCCACCCCCTGTGCCAGCAGACCCACTGGGGCTGAAGCTGGGCACAGAACATGAGCCACTGAAAGAGCTCACCCCAGCATGAGCCCAGGGCCCCAGCTCCAGAGCGGGGACTCCTCCTTACCAGTCTGAAGCAAACCAGCATTGCTGTCACTGATGTGGAAAAACATCTGTACATCTGTCAGCACTCCTGTGGACAGAGGGACAGCGCTCACGAAATGGGAAGTTGCCCTCCTGGCATTGAAAGGGGCACTGGACTGCAGCTGACCAGCACAGCACAGGGTGTGGCACCCAGCCCAGTGTTCTGTCCCCGTCTCCCACACATGTACAACCACATGCACATAAGAGCAGGCACACAGAGAAATGTGTGCATATCACTCAAAGCAACAAGCATCCCTAAGGAACAGATGTTCACACACACACATTTACACACACGCCTGAAGCCACGTGGCTCCTTCCCTGCTTCATATGCGAACACAGACACAAGTCGTGGCTCACACCTGCAATCCCAGCACTTCGGGAGGCTGAGGCAGGTGGACCACAAAGTCAGGAGATCGAGACCAGACTGGCTAACATGGAGAAACCTCGTCTCTACAAAAAAATACAGAAATTAGTTGGGCGTGGTGGATTGCACCTGTAGTCCTAGCTACTCAGGAGGCTGAGGCAGGAGAATCACTTGAACCTGAGAGACAGAGGTTGCAGTGAGCCAAGATTGCACCACTGCACTCCAGCCTGGGCCACAGAGCGAGACTCTGTCTCAAAAAAGAAAAAAAAATTAGCTGGGCATGGTGGCGGGTGCCTGTAATTCCAGCTACTCGGGAAGCTGAGGCAGAAGAATCATTGAACCCGGGAGGCGGAGGTGGCGGTGAGCTGAGATCACGCCCATTGCACTCCAGCCTGGGCAATAAGAGCAAAACTCGGTCTCAAAAACAAAGCAAAACAAAACAAAAAACCAAGGCATTGCCAGAGGAACACACCTGCAGAGGCACAAATATACACACACACAGGAACTCACACTCACAGACATGTACACCCAGCCTCATACACCCAGACATACATATACATGTGCAGTGAGATGAACCCATAAGGACACGCCCAGAGTTCTGCCAGCCTGTGCACAGGCTCAGGACTGCCACCCACAGTGCAGTCAGAGGGGCCGGCAGCTCTCTTTCTTCGAGGTGCACAGCCCTTAACTTAGGCCACTGTGTAAACAGAAGTCCCTGGAGGTGTGCGACACAGCGGCCTTGCCCATGCACAATCACCAGGCATGCACAGATGAACAGGTACGTACAAAGACACAAGATGTCCCGGCTTGCATGCACGCATGCACAAGCATGTTCTTCCCTAGGCGCAGCAGCGGGCACCCAGCTAATGCACAGAGACAGAGTGGGTCTCCCAGACACCAGGGTCTGTTTCCTGGTAGCCTCTAGGTGGTATCTCAGAAGGCTCCGGGTCTGCAGCACCTGCTCACATGAGCCAGGCAGCTCTGGCCCTTCATTATCATGAAGAAGAATGATCATCACATTCATGCTCAGATGACCGAGACCCAGGCCCTGAACTGTACACGTGCCATTGTCATCCTAAAAGGTGGGGACTCTCATCGCCCCCATTCTATAGACAAAGAAACAGAGGCTCTAGGTGCCCAAGTTCACCCATCTGAAGCTGGAGGAGCTGAGACTCAAATCTCAGCCACAGGCAGCCTGTCCGCACACCCAGAAACACAGAAGGGGAACAGAAGCCCCCACATGGGTCCCCACAGAAACACCCACCCCAAGAAAGCCCTGCATGCACACCTCCAAGACCTGCCCCATGCACATAAAGGTCAAGGAATCAGGCCAGGTGTGATGGCTCACACCTGTAATCCCAGCACTTTGGGAGGCTGAAGCAGGCTGTTCACAAGGTCAGGAGATCCAGAACAGCCTGGCTAAACCTCGTCTCTACTAAAAATGCAAAAAATTAGGCAGGAGTGGTGGCACCTTCCTGTAATCCCAGCTACTCAGGAGGCTGAGGCAGGAGAATCACTTGAACCTGGGAGGTGGAGGTGGCAGTGAGCCGAGATTACGCCACTGCACTCCAGCCTGGGTGACAGAGTGAGACTCCATCTCAAAAAAAAAAAAAAAAAAATCAAAGAAACAGAAGCAACGTAAGAAATCTTTGTTTAGACATTTAATTTGTCCCTAATTGCCACCACAACCTGGCATACAAACCAGTATGTCTTTTTCCCCCTTTTAATATTTTCTCTATTTCTTTTTTTTTTTTTTTTGAGGAAGGGAGGGATGAAGGAAGGGAGGAAGTGGGGAGGGAGGGAGGAAGGGAAGGAAGGAATTCAAGCAATGAGAGAGACATTGCCGATCTGGATCTAGAGGTTTACAAGTTGATTTCTTTTTTTTTTTTTTTTTTTTGAGTGAAGGAAAGAAGAAAAAAATGAGTAAAGGAAAGGAAGAAAGAGGAAGAGAAAGAGGGAGGGTGAATGGAAATATTGCTTTATTCTGAAAAAAAAAATGGGTATTAATAATGACCAATCAGAGGAGATCGATCCAAGATGGCCAACCACTAACAGCTCAGGATTGTAGCTCCCAGTGAAACCTCAGAGAATGAGACGACGCCACATCTTTAGACGAATTTTTGTCACTCACCGATTAGCCAATTCCCAGTGGAGGAGCCCCATGGGTCGCCAGCACGACTCTTGTGGCCGCCGCAGCGGTTTTGCCGGCGTCTCGGCGCAGCAGCTCTTCATGCAGAGCCAACGGGACTGCTTCCCCTACTGACCGGAGTTTGGAGCTCCGGGAAGTCAGAGCCACTTGTTGCGGACTCAAGAGGGAAGCCAGACCAGAGATTCCCGGGCAGAAGAGCACCATCAGTCTCACCGCTGCTATTTAGGCTGCCACAGTGGGTTGCTCGGATCCCAGCACTGGGAATCAATAAGTCGGACGTCGACTCAGAAAACTAATTAGAAAGGCGGTTCATCTACAATGAAGGGAAAAAAACAGCCTAAGAAGGCCGAGTATACTCAAAATCAGAACCCATCAGCAACGGAACAAGCCCTGATGGAAAAGGACTCATCAGCAACCGAACAAGCTCTGATGGAAAAGGACTCATCAGTAACAGAACAAGCCCTGATGGAAAAGGACTGTGTTCCATTATCTGAAGTAGGCTTTAAAAGGTGGATGATAAGAAACTTCTGGGAGTTAAAGGAACTTGTTCTAACCCAATGTAAAGAAACTAAGAACTTGGAAAAAAGGTTCAATGAAATGTTGAAAAGAATAGACAATATAGAGAGGAATACAAATGAACTTATGGAGTTGAAAAATACAACACGAGAACTTAGTGAAATATGTACAAGCTTAAACGGCCGAATGGATCAAGCAGAAGAAAGGGTATCAGAGGTCGAAGACCAACTTAATGAAACAAAACGACAAGACAAGAATAGAGAAAAAAGGATAAAAAGGAATGAGCAAAGTCTCCAAGCAATATGGGACTATGTGAAAAGATCGGTGTACCTGAATGTGACAGAGAGAATGAATTCAAGCTGGAAAATACTCTCCAGGACATTATCCAGGAAAATTTTCCTAATTTAGCAAAGCAGGACACTATTCAACCCCAGGCAATACAGAGAACACCACAAAGATATTCCTCAAGAAGACCAACCCCAAGGCACATAATCGTTAGATTCACCAAGATCAAAACGAAGGAGAAAATATTAAGGGCAGCCAGAGAGAAAGATCAAGTTACCCATAAAGGTAAGCCTATTAGGCTTACAGCAGATCTCTCAACGGAAACCCTACAAGCTAGAAGAGAGTGGGGGCCAATATTCAATATACTTAATCAACAGAACTTTCAGCCTAGAATTTCATATCCTGCCAATTTAAGCTTTACATTTGAAGGAAAAATAAAATCTTTTAGGAACAAGCAAGTACTCAGAGATTTTATTATCACCAGGCCTGCTTTACAAGAACTTTTAAAAGAAGCATTATACACAGAAAGGAACAACCAGTATGACCCTTTCTAAAAATACACCAAAAAGTAAAGAGCATTAACATAAAGAAGAATTTTTATCAACGAAAGGACAAAATAGCCAGTTAATATCAAATGGCAGCAACCCTAAATTTAAATCGACCAAATCTCCCAATCAAAAGATACAGACAAAATCCAACGGTATATCCAAAGATATACATAGACTCAAAATAAAGGGTTGGAAAAAAAAAAAACGTACCAACCAAATGGAGAGCAAAAATAAATAAATAAAAAGCAGGAGTTGCAATTTTCACATTTGACAAAATAGATTTCAAAGCTACAAGGATACAAGGGTAAAAGGATTAATGTAATAATAAGAGATCTTAACACCCAGATACATAAGACCCATAATGAGATTTAGATTCAATGAGACAGAAAATTGATAACGATATCCGGGATTGGAACTAAGATCCAGAACAAATAAACTCAATAGAGCTCTCCATTTTAAACACACAAAATATACATTATCCACAAAATCTAACGATATATCTAAAGATATACAAAGACTCAAAACAAGGGGATGGAAAAAAACTCACCAACCAAATGGAGAGCAAAAATAAATAAATAAAAAGCAGGAGTTGCAATTCTCACACTTAATAAAATAGATTTCAAAGCTACAAGGATGCAAGGGTAAAAGAGATCTTAACACCCAGATACATAAGACACATAATGAGATTTAGGTTCAACGAGACAATAAATTGATAATGATATCCAGGACTTGAACTCAGAGCCAGAACAAATAAACACAATAGAGGTCTCCATTTTAAACACATAAAATATGCATTAAAAAAAAAGAAAAAAGAATGGCCAATCAATGTTTCATTTAAACCTATGAGTAGGTGTGATGTGGTATTGACTAGAATGTATATTTTGTGTATTTGAAGTGGAGAGCTCTATAAATATTTATTAAGTTTACTTGTTCCGGATCTGAGTTTGAGTCCTTGATATCCTTATTAATTTTCTGTCTCATTGTGTCTAAGTCTCTATGTATCTGGGTGTTAGGATCATTAGCTCTTGTTGTTGCATTGATCCTTTTACCACTATATCTTTGTTGCTTTAAAATCTATTTTATCCGATACGAGATTTGCAACTCCTGCTTTTTATTTATTTATTATTTATTTTTGCTCTCCATTTGGTTGGTAAATCTTTCTCCATCCCTTTGTTTTGAGTCTTTGTGTATCCTTGCATGTGAAACAGGTCTGGATGTAACATGACTTTGGGTTTTGGCTGTGTCTTTTGATTGGGGGATTTAGTCGATTTAAATTTAGGGTTACTGCCATTTGATGTTAACTGGCTGTTTTATCCATTCGTTGGTGTAAATTCTTCTTTATGTTGGTGCTCTTTACTTTTTGGTATATTTTTAGAAGGGCTGATACTGGTTGTTTCTTTCTGTGTGTAATGCTTCTTTCAGAAGCTCTTGTAAAGCAGGCCTGGTGGTAATAAAATCTCTGAGTTCTTGCTTGTTCATAAAAGATTTTATTTTTCCTTCAGTTGTGAAGCTTAGTTTGGCTGGATATGAAATTCTGGGCTGAAGGTTCTGTTCTTTGAGGATGTTGAATATTGGCCCCCACTCTCTTCTGCATTGTAGAGTTTCTGCTGAGAGATCTGCTGTAAGTCTGATTGGCTTGCCTTTGTGGGTAACCTGACCTTTCTCTCTGGCTGCCCTTAGTATTTTCTCCTTCGTTTCAGCCCTGGTGAATCTAACGATTATGTGCCTTGGGGTTGCTCTTCTTGAGAAATACCTTTGTGGTGTTCTCTGTATTACCTGGGGTTGAATATTGACCTGCTTTGCTAGTTTAGGAAAATTTTCCTGAATAATTTCCTGAAGGGTATTTTCCATCTTGGATTCATTCTCTCTGTCGCATTCAGGTACACCTATCAAACGTAGATTTGGTCTTTTCACATAGTCCCACATTTCTTGGAGACTTTGCTCATTCCTTTTTATCCTTTTTTCTCTAATCTTGTCTTCTCATTTTATTTCATTAAGTTGGACCTTGACCTCTGATATCCCTTCTTCTGCTTGAACAATTCGAGTGTTTAAACCTGTGCAAACTTCTCGGAGTTCCTGTATTGTATTCTTCAGTTCCATTATTTCACTCATACTCCTCTCTAAGTTGTCTATTCTCAATAGGATTTCATCAAACTTTTTTTCAAAGTTCCTAGTTTCTTTACATTGGGCTACAACATGTTCTTTTAACTCACTGAAGTTTGTTATTATCCATTCCCTGAAGCGATATTCTAGCATTGGGATGCGCTAGTTCTTCATCAAGCCTTGTTCCATTGTTGATGTGGAACTGTGATCATCTTTAGAGGGAGAGGCGTTCTGACTTTGAGTATTCTCAGCTTTTTTACGCTGGTTTCTTCCCGTTATTGTAAGTTTATCCTCCTGTGGTCTTTGAATTTACCAACTTTCAGATTAGGTCTCTTGAGTGGGCGTCCAGGTTGCTAGTTCCCAGGGCCAGAGCAGCGGCATTAAAACTCATGGTGCTTTTCTGCCCAGGATTCTCTTGTCTGGCTTCCTTCTTGTGTCCATAGTGGGCGACTCTGCCTTCCCAGGGCTCCAAACCTCAGTCAGAAGGGGAGCCGGTCCCGTTTACTGTGCGCCTCTGCGCTGAGTGCTGCCGCGCCGAGGTGCCATCACAGCCACTGCGCCGGGCTCTGGTGTCGTGCTGGGGGCCCTTGTGGGTCCTCCGAACCTGTTTACTCTGCTCCAAGAGCTGCCGTGAGAGGCTACTGCGGAACTGCTGCGCAGGCCACGAAAGTCGCGCTGGCGACCCGTGTGATTCCTCCACTGGGGATCTTCTGCTCCGTGAGCGACCAGAATTTGTCTGAAAGTGTGGCGTCGTCTAGTTCTCCGCGCCTTCACTGAGAGCTGCAGTCCCGAGATGTTAGCGATTGGCCATCTTGGATCAGTCTCCATTTTCTCTATTTCTTGTTGTTTGTTTTGTTTTGTTTTTGAGAGGGAGTCTCATTCTTTCATCCAGGCTGGAGTGCAGTGGTGCAATCTCAGCTCACCGCCACCCCCACCTCTTGGGTTCAGGCTATTCTCCTGCCTCAGCCTCCCAAGTAGCTGGGATTACAGGCACACGCCATCATGCTCGGCTAATTTTTGTATTTTTAGTAGAGACGGAGTTTTACCCTGTTGGCCAGGCTGGTCTTGAACTCCTGACCTCAGGTGATCCACCCATCTTGGCCTCCCAAAGTGCTGGGATTACAGGCATGAGCCACCACGCCCAGCCTGTTGCTGTTTTTTGTTGTTTTTTTTTTTTGAGACGGAGTCTCACTATGTCACCCAGGCTGGAGTGCAGTGATGTTATCTCAGCTCATTGCAACCTCTGCCTCCCAGGTTCAAGCAATTCTCCTACCTCAGCCTCCCAAGTGGCTAGGATTACAGGCATGCACCACCATGCCTGGCTAATTTTTTTGTACTTTTAGTAGACAGAGTTTCACTGTGCTGGCCAGGCTGGTCTTGAACTCCTGGATCACTCCACAAGTGATCCACATGCTTTGGCCTCTCAAAGTCCCCCTTTTATTATTTTATTTTATTTATTTATTTATTTATTTTGAGACGGAGTTTTGCTCTTGTTACCCAGGCTGGAGTGCCATGGCGCGATCTCGGCTCACCGCAACCTCCGCCTCCTGGGTTCAGGCAATTCTCCCACCTCAGCTTCCCAAGTAGCTGGGATTACAGACATGCGCCACCATGCTCAGCTAATTTTTTTGTATTTTTAGTAGAGACGGGGTTTCACCATGTTAACCAGGATGGTCTCAATCTCTTGACCTCGTGATCCACCCGCCTCGGCCTCCCAAAGTGCTGGGATTACAGGCCTGAGCCACCGCGCCCAGCCCCCCTTTTATTATTTTAAATACACAAAGAAGACAGTCACTGGAAAGAAAAAAAATACACAACACAGGTAAGCAAAATAAATAGCAAATGCAAATGCCCATCTTCCATTTTTAGGAATTAGGACTCATCCCTTTGTTTTGTCACCTCCTGGGCTCCCCCCAGCTCCGTGGCTCTGGGGATGACCCAGAGCCAAGCGTGCACCCAGCCTTGCTGTTACCTGTAGCCCACCACCCTGGCCCCAAAAGAGCCATTTCCTGCAAGAACGTATCAGCCCCCACCCGTTTCCAGACACTCAGCAAGATTTCACTTCTCCAGGCCTCTATTGCCCCAGTAATCACAGCCCCCTTTCTTACACATCCAGAGGAAGTGCTAACAGGGAAGGGACCTGGGCAGGCAAGACTCAGGGTCTTAGGGCCCAGCCAGGGGCCCCCGGGGTCAGCAGCAGAGATAGCAGGTACCCAGGCTCCGGGGTTCAGGACGCACTGTACTGGCGATTCCCGGCTCCCGTCTGCCTCTTGCTCCTTCCCTCCTTTGCATACCCTCAGCCCACACTCCAAATCAGGCCTCCTCAGCTTTGGCCTGATCCACAGCAGCAGCCTCTGAACTGACTCCCCGGCTCATCTTGCCTCCATCAGGGCCTCAAATCAAATTATATGGCTCCACATTGCCCAAGGCAGAAAACCCAAGCTCCCAGCCTGGCACCCAAGAAGCTTGTGATCTCACCCCATACATTCATACCTGGAGGCACACAAACCCCTTTGGGGTTTTTGTTGTTGTTTATTGTGTTTTGTTTTGCTTTGTTTTGCTTTCTGTCTTCAGGGGATTTTTTTGAGATAGGATCTTGTTCTGTCACTCAGACTAGGGTGCAGTTGTATGATCATGGCTCACTGCAGCCTCAAGCAATCCTCCTGCCTCAGCCTCCCAAGGAGCTAGGACATCAGGCTTGCATCACCGTCCCTGGTTAATTTTTAAATTTTTTTATAGAGACAAGGTTTTCCTCTGTTTCCCGGGCTGGTCTTGAACCCCTGACCTCAAGTGAGGAGGAACTCCTGACCTCTGAGCTCCTCAAAGACAACAACCAGGTCTAGGGGTGATTCCATAGCCACTCTGGCATGCTGAGTTGGTAACTGACAAGCAGCTGCAGCCACCCTCCTGAGCTCCCAGCCTGGCCTGTGCCTCCCCCGCATCTGGCCTCACCTCTCTGCTCTCAGCACTGCCGTCAATCAGCCTCTATCTCTGCCCCATGAGATGGTCATTCCTGAGTTCAGGAACTACAAGTCTGATTTCCACCCTGGGTCCCCAGCGGACACCAGGGCGTCCTGCCCACTATTAGTGCTCAATTGGTCTTGAATGAATGAATGAATGAATGACAAGAAGAGAAGAACAAGTGAAGGCACAATCAGTATTTTATTTTTAAGATAGAGTCTCACTCTGTCACCCAGGCTGGAGTGCAGTGATGTGATCTCAGCTCACTGCAACCTCCGCCTCGCCTCCCAGGTTCAAGCAATTCTCCTGACTTAGCCTACCGAGTATCTGGGATTATAGGTGCACACCACCACGCCTGGCTAATTTTTGTATTTTTAGTAGAGACAGGGTTTCATCATGTTGGCCAGGCTGGTCTCAAATTCCTAACCTCAGGTGATCCGCCTGCCTTGGCCTCCCAGAGTGCTGAGATTACAGGTGTGAGCCACCATGCCTGGCCCCCGATCAGTCTTGAGTAAGTGAGTGACAGAAGGCAGAGGCTGGTTGAGCCCTGAGGCCTGCAAGAAGGAAGGCAGCATGTGCAACATTTGGAGCAGCCTACTGTCCTAGAAACACAGCCCGCAGGAGCTATTCTTGCTGCCCCAGGCTACCCTGTCCTCCACCCAGAACCTCGAGGCCTCTGCCTGGAAGTCCTCCCTGCTGTCCTTACCCACCCCACTACCCAATAAGTCCCTGGCCCCACCCCCACTGTGCCCTCTTAATTTTTAAAAACATTTTTCTTTTTTGAGACAGAGTCTCCCTCTGTCACCCAGACTGGAGTGCAATGGTGAGATCTCAGCTCACTGCAACCTCCATCTCCTGGGTTCAAGCAATTCTCCTACCTCAGCCTCCCCAGTAGCTGGGATTACAGGTACCTGCTACCACACTTGACTAATTTTTGTATTTTTAATAGAGACAGGGTTTCACCATGTTGTCCAGGCTGCTCAAACTCCTCACCTTAAATGATCCGCCTGCCTCAGCCTCCCACAGTGCTGAGATTATAGGCCTCAGCCACTGAACCCGGCCCTAAAATATTTTTAATTTTTTAAATAGAGACAGAGTCTTGGCCGGGTGCGCAGTGGCTCATGCCTGTAATCCCAGCACTGTGGGAGGCCGAGGCAGGTGGATCACAAGGTCAGGAGTTCAAGGCCAGCCTGGCCAAGATGGTGAAACCCTGTCTCTACTAAAAATACAAAAAAATTAGCCAGTCGTGGTGGCAAGTGTCTATAATCCCAGCTACTTGGGAGGCTGAAGCAGAGAACTCCTTGAACTTGGGAGGTGGAGGTTGCAGTGAGCCAAGATCACGCCACTGTACTCCAGCCTGGGTGACAGAGTGAGACTCCGTCTCAAAAAAAAAAAAAAAAAAATAGAGACAGAGTTTCATTGTGTTGTCCAGGTTGGTCTCAAACTCCTGGGCTCAAGCAGTCTTCCTGCCTCAGCCTCCCAAAGTGCTGGAATTACAAGTGGGAAGCACCACGTCCAGCTGGCGCCCCCTCTTAGTTGAGGCTGCATAGGGAACCTCGGTTGGTCCTCCCTGATTCAGGCATAGCTGAAAACCACCTCCAGAGCTGAGAACACCAGAGACGGGCCCAGGAGCAGAAAGACAGGTGATGGCTGGAAGGCCATCTCGGACCTGCAGCCCCTGGCTGGCGGGCAGAGCGGTGCTAGCGTGGCCGTCTTCTCCTCACCTGCGATGATGAACCAGTTCATGTAGTTCAGGAGGTTGATGTAGCAGAGCACAGCAGCAGCCACGTAGGCCCTCCACCGGGGCAGGCTCCAGCGGGCGGGCAGGGCAGGAGGGGAACACTGCCTGCCTGGCCCTGGGGACTGGCCCTGCGGCCCTCCTGGCCCAGGCTCAGGGCACTCCGCTGACATCCTCCCAGTCATGCCAGCCTGCAGCTCCTGGCAGGGACCAGCCCCCCGGGTGAAGGTGCATCAGCTCAGCACCAAGTCACTTCCTGTCGGCTCCCAGGCTCCAAACCTCAAAGCTGCTACCCTAACTGTGGGGCATCTTATCACAGTTTCCTCCTGGGCCCACGGCAGCCAGGGTGATTTCCCCATCACCAGCCTCACAGACCTGCTGTGGAGAAGGGCTCCCGGCACCCTCACCCTGGGCAATGGAACAACTCTGTGCTCCACTCGATCCAGCCTGTGGCTGTGGTGGCTGCAGTGAGGAAGGGAAGCTCCCAGAGAAGCTCAACCTCCGCCTCGTGGGTTCAAGCAATTCTCTGCCTCAGCCTCCCAAGTAGCTTAGATTACAGGCACCTGCCACCACACCCAGCTAATTTTTTTGTATTTTTAGTAGAGACGGGGTTTCACCATGTTGGCCATGCCGGTCTCAAACTTCTGACCTCGTGATCCACCTTCCTTGGCCTCCCAAAGTGCTGGGATTACATGTGTGAGCCACCGCACCCAGCTGAGACTCTGTCTCTATTAAAGAAAATGAGATGAGCCTCCCAGACTGCTGCTCACCGTGCGACAGTCTGGCTGCCTATACAGGACTGCAAACCGATGCGCTGAAGCCAGGTCAAATGAGGAGGTGAGGTGTTGGCCGAGACAGCTGCGTTGCACTAGCCTGCCAGGAAGGGCAAGCACCTGCCCAGGATCTAAGGTCCTACCCAGAGAAACAAAGATAGCAGAGGGGTCACCCACAAGAAGACAGCCTGCGAGCAAAACTCATCAGGGCAATACATCTGCAGGGGAAGTGTTCAGCGAGGGACAGGGTGTCAGCATGGTCAGGAAGTGTCTCTTGATAGATTACTTATTACTAACAAGAAAAAAAAGAGGCCCGGAGTGGTGGCTCACTCCTGTAATTCCAGCACTTTGGGAGACTGAGGCAGGGGGATCACTTGAGGTCAGGGGTTCAAGACTAGCCTGACTAACACAGTAAAACCCTGTCTCTACTAAAATACAAAAATTAGCCAGGCGTAGTTGCAGGCATCTGTAATCCCAACTACTTGGGAGGCTGAGGCAGGAGCATTGCTTGAACCCAGGAGGCAGAGGGTACAGTGAGCCAAGATTGCACTACTGCACCTCAGCCTGTCAACAGAGCGAGACTCCATCTCAAAAAAAAAAAGAAAGAGAAAGAAAAAAAGAGCATATTCCTCTATACAGTAGAGGAATCAGACATCTTGATGAGGGATTGAAATAAACCACCTGTGAGAGCAGGTGTCGTATGCCTCCAGATGTGAAGGTCTTCGCAGCTCACAGCATCCTCTCTGCAGCTTGCCAGCCAGGAGTGCACAGCCAGAATCTAATCGTGAGAAGACATCAGCTGGGCATGGTGGCTCACACTTGTCATCCTAACACTGGGAGGTCAAGGCAGGAGGATCGCCCGAGCCTAGGAGTTTGTGAGCAGTCTGGGCAACATGGCAAAACCCCATCACTACAAAAATACCAAAAACAAACAAATAAAAATAGCTGGGTTTGGTGGTATGCATCTATAGTTCCAGCTACTTGGGAGGCTGAGACAGAAAGGATCACTTCAACCTGGGAGGTTGAGGCTGCAGTGAGCCAAGTTCGCACCACTACACTCCAGGCTGGGTGACAAAGTGAGACCCTGTCTCAAAAAAAAAAAAATGTAGGGGCTGGGCATGGTGCCTCATGCCTATAATCCCAGCACTTTAGGAGACTGAGGTGGGCGAATCACCTGAGGTCAGGAGTTCAAGACCAGCCTGACCAACATGGAGAAACCTCATCTCTATTAAAAATACAAAATTAGCAAGGCGTGGTGTTGAGTGCCTGTAATCCCAGCTACTGGGGAGGCTGAGGCAGGAGAATTGCTTGAACCTGGGAGGCAGATGTTGCAGTGAGCTGAGATCACACCACTGCACTCCAGCCTGGGTGACAGAGCGAGACTCCATCTCGGGGAAAAAAAAGGATGTTCAACATCACAAGTCATCAGGAAAACACAGATCGAGGCTACCATAAATTATCCATTAATACCCACTAAGATGGCTATAATTTTAAAAAGAGAGAGAGAGGAAATAACAAATGTTGGTGGAGAGATGGAAAGCCTCGCGCATTGCTGGGAATGTGAAGTAAGGCTGTGGCAGTGGAATACAGTTTGGCAGCTCCTCAAAACGTTAAACAGAAAATCACCATATCGCTCTGCAATTCCAATCCTGGTTATATGTCCAAAAGAATTGAAAACAGGCCGGGCGAGGTGGCTGATGCCTGTAATCCCAGCACTTTGGGAAGCAGAGGTGGGTGGATCATGAGGTCAGGAGTTCAAGACCAGCCTGGCAAAGATGGCGAAACCCCATCTCTACGAAAACTACAAAAAAAAAAATAGCCAGGTGCAGTGACAAGCACCTGTAATCCCAGCTACTCACGAGGCTGAGGTTGAAGAATCACTTGAACCCAGGTGGCAGAGGTTGCAGTGAGCTGACATTGTGCCACTGCACTTCAGCCTGGGCGACAGAGTGAGACTCCATCTCAAAAGAAAAAAAAATAGAATTGAAAACAAAGACTCTGCTCACGCCTGTAATCCCAGCACTTTGGGAGGCCAAGGTGGGCAGATCACTTGAGGTCAAGAGTTCAAAACCAACCTGACCAACATGGTGAAACCCCGTCTCTACTAAAAAATCCAAAAAAATTAGCTGGACATGGTGGAGTACCCCTGTAGCCCCAGCTACTTTGGAGGCTGAGGCAGAATTGTTTGAACCCTGGAAGCAGAGGTTGCAGTGAGCCAACATCTAGCCACAGTACTCTAGCTTGCATGCCAGAGCAACTTTGTCTCAAAAAAAAAAAAAAAAAAAGAAAGAAAATCTCAAACACTTGTACACAAATGAACACTATTCACAACAGCCAAAAGGGAGAAACAACTTAAATGCCCAACCGATAGATGGGTCAACAAAATGTGGCATAATCATACAGTGGAATAGTATCTAGTCAGAAAAAGGAAGGAAGTACTGAGCCATGCTACAACGCGGATGGACCTTCAAAACATCTGCCTGGGCGCAGTGGTTCACGCCTGTAATCCCAGCACTCTGGGAGGCTGAGGCGAGTGGATCACCTGAGGTCAGGAGTTCGAAACCAGGCTGATCAACATGATGAGATCCCAGTCTGTATTAAAATTCAAAAGTCAGCCAGGTGTGGTGGCATGCACCTGTAATCCCAGCTACCTGGGTGGCTGAGGCGGGAGAATCACTTGAACCTAGGAGGTGGAGTTTGCAGTGAGCTGAGATCACACCACTGCACTGCAGGCTAGGTGACAGAGTAAGACTCTGTCTTGAAAGAAAAAAAAGAAAACATTATGCTAAGTGAAAGACATCGGGCACAAAAGGCCAGCCACATAGTGTGTGATTCCATCTCTATAAAATATCCTGCATAGGGAAATTCATAGAAATGGAAAGTAACTTAACAGTTGCCAGGGCCTACGAGGGGAGGAAAAAGCTTAACGGGCACCTGGTACCCTTGGGAGCGATGACAATGATTCAGAACTAGACAGAGGTGATGGTGTCACAACACTTGGATATACTAAATGCCACTGAATTAATATCCTTTAAAACATTTACAATTTTGGCCGGGTGTGGTGGCTCACGCCTTGTAATCCTAGCACTTTGGGAGGCCAAGGTGGGTGGATCACCTGAGGTCAGGAGTTCAAGACCAGCCTGGCCATCAGGGTGAAACCCCATCTTTAAAAAATATATATATTTACAATTTTATGTTATGTAAATTTCACCTCAATTTTTTAAAAACATTAAAGAAGCCGGGCTTGGCGACACACGCCTGTAGTTTCAGTTACTTGCGAGGCTGAGGTAAGAGGATTGCTTGAGCCCTGGAGTTTGAGAACAGCCTGGACAACACAGCAAGATCCTATCTCTTAAAAAAAAAAATAGTTAAAGCAAACAAAAAAAACAGCCGGGTAACATGGCAAGACTGTGAGCTTTGCCATCTCACCGACCTGGATTCAAAATCAAATTTTGCCACTTCCTAGTTATGTGCCTCAGGCAAATCTCTGACCTCTCTGAGTCTCAGAGTTCTCATTTGTTTTCTTGTTTAGAGACAGAGTCGCCCAGACTAGAGTGTAATGGTACAATCTCAGCTCACTGCAACCTCTGCCTCCTGGGTTCAATCAACTCTCCTGCCTCAGCCTCCCAAATAACTGGGACTACAGGTGCACGCTGCCATGCCCAGATAATTTTTTTGTATTTTTAGTAGAGGTGGGGTTTCACCACGCTGAATAGGCTGGTCTTGAACTCCTGACTTCAGGTAATCTGCCTGTCTCGGCCTCCCAAAGGCCTGCAATCCCATGCCCAACCCATTTTATTATTCTCTATCATAAGTGAGAACACTGGCCGGGCACAGTAGCTCACTCCTTAATCCCAGCGCTTTGGGAGGCCGAAGCAGGTGGATCCCCTGAGGTCAGGAGTTCGAAACCAGCCTGGCCAACATGGTAAAACCCTATTTCTATGAAAAATACAAAATATTAGCCAGGTGTGGTGATGGGCCCCTGTAATCCCAGCTACTCGGGAGGCTGAGGCAGGAGAATTTCTTGAACCCAGGAGGCGAAGGTTGCAGTAAGCCAAGATTGTGCCATTGCACTCCAGCCTAGGTGACAAAAGCTGGTCAACAAGCTTTTGTCTGGCCTGGTCAACAAGAGGCAAACTCCATCTCAAACACACACACACACACACACAAAATGGGGATACAAATAGTACACACGTCATGGGATTGTTGTGGCTTGAAATATGATGATGTTTGAAAAGTGCATAGAACTATGCTTGGAATTGAGGAAGTGTTATGTGTATTAAATACAATGGGGTTTTCCCCAGCACACATACACCAAACTTTGTTCTCAGACTCTGCCCTCAGAGCCAGAGTAGCAGGCAGAGCTACATGCACAAGTGTGAGTGCATGAGAAGGAAGTGGACATACAGGCACCCACCCCCCACTCACACACTCACGCAAACCACACAACAGTAGGGACCAAGGCAGCCCCATCCCAGCAGCTGCTCCCCCAAACAGGACCTTTCCAGGGTCCTGCCCTTACCTTTACCCAACAGGAAGGATGCCCTGTGGTGGCTTTCAGAGCCAGTCAGGGACTCGGGAGGGGCTTGTGGGGCCATAACTTGCCAGAGTTGGGCAAGTCAGGGAGGCTGAGTATTAGCCAGGAGAGCAGCATTAGAATATACCTGACTGAGCAGGGCATGGTGGCTCACACCTGTAATCCCAGCTACTGGGGAGGCTGAGGCAGGAGGATGGCTTGAGACCAGGAGATCGAGGCTACAGTGAGTTATGATCGTGCCACTGCACTCCAGCTGGGTGACAGAGCGAGACCCTGGCTCTAAAAAAGGACAGGGTCTCTCTCTGTCGCCCAGGCTTTTTTAGAGACAGGGTCTCGCTCTGTCACCCAGGCTGGAGTGTAGCGGCACCATCTCAGCTCACTGCAACCTCCGCCTCCCAGGTTCAAGTGATTCTCCTACCTCAGGCTCCCAAGTAGCTGGGGCTACAGGCACATACCACCACGTCTGGCAAATTTTTTGTATTTTTACTACATGTTGGCAACAACTGGTCTGCAGCTCCTGACCTCCACCCACCTCAGCCTCCCAAACTGCTGAGATTATAGGTGTGAGCCACCAAGTCTGTCCAAAAAAAAAATTTTTTTTAGCTGCCAAAGACAAAGTAGAATGTCATATTTTTAAAAATTGCTGGGCATGGCGGCTCATGCCTGTAATCCCAGTACTTTGGGAGGCCAAGGCATGTGGATCACAAGGTTAGGAGTTCAAGACCAGCCCGATCAACATGGTGAAACCTTGTCTATACTAAAAATACAAAACTTAGCCAGGCATGGTGGCTCATGCCTATAATCCCAGCTACCTAGGAGGCTGAGGCAAGAGAATTGCTTGAATCCAGGAGGCAGAGGTTGCAATAAGCTGAGATCGTGCCACTGCACTCCAGCCTGGGCTGGAGTGAGATTCCGTCTCAAAAACAAAATTAATAAAAAGTAAAATCTATCTGACCAAGTGTCCTAGACTCATCAGCTTTCAAGCATGGGCTCCCCAGAGGGACCCAGGGATTGGGGTTCTACAAAGAAAGAGGCTTTGCCCAGAGGCATGTGGGGACTCAGGGGCTGCATGGAGTCCTGGAGGGTGGAAGGAAGGTACTGGAGGCACTGGAGGATGCCTGCCTACTCTGGACCTCGGCTTTGCTGTTTGAACATTAGTGGTCATGGTGGCGGAGGGATCCAATGACCCAGAGGGGTCCTTCCAGCTTCACAGTGTGGGTACACATCAGTCTCTCAACGCAGCACAGGCTCCTGGGGGTAGGCATCACACTGCAACCTCCCGGGGCCCAGGATAGAGCCCACTGATGGCTCAGGGAATCACCAGATGGAAGGAAACTGCTGCTGCTACTGCTGCCTTTTTTTTTTTTGAAACGGAGTCTCACTCTGTCACCCAGGCTGGAGTGGAATGACGTGATCTCAGCTCACTGCAACCTCTGTCTCCTGGGTTCAGGCAATTCTCCTGCCTCAACCTCCTGAGTAGCTGGGATTACAGGCATGCGCTACCATGCTCGGCTCAGTTTTGTATTTTTAATACAGACCAGGTTTCTCCACATTGGCCAGGCTGGTCTCCAACTCCTGACCTCAGGTGATCTGCCCGCCTTGGCCTTCCAAAATGCTGGGAGTACAGGCATGAGCCACCGCACCCGGCCGCTGCTGCTGCCTTCTGACCCTCCATGCTGGAGCCAGAACCAAAACGTCCTATTTTGTAAAGAACAGAAGCAGCCCCACAGGGACAGTGACAGGAATAGTCTCTGGAGGAGAAGCGGCTTTGTGTGTGATGTGGAGCCCCCATCACACAGGAGGAGGGGATGGGAGGATCTCCGGGCTGCCTGCAGACCTTTCCCCATGGGCAACAGCCACAGCAAGACCCATGCTGGCTGTCTGGCACTCAGTTTGCAAAACTGCAAACCGAGGCATAATATGTTCAACATCACTTTCCCTTATAAGTAAATGTGCATTTCTGAGTGTAGACCCAAAAGAAAGGACAGCAGAGACTTGAACAGATGTGTGTGCATGCATGCTCTCAGCAGCACGATTCCCAGAGCCTAGGCTGGAGACAGCCCCATGTCCACCGACGGACGAATGCTTAAAGCAAAGCAAGGACACAGGTAGAACAGAGCATTTTGCAGCCTCAGAAACGGAGGAAGTCCTAACATCTGCTGCAACACAGATGAACCTTAAAGGCATCAAACTAAGTGACACTAGCCAGATGCAAAAGACGCATACTGATTGTATCATTCCACTTATATGAGATTCATAGAATAGGCGAATTTTTTAATTATTTAATTTTTTTTGAGACAGTCTTGCTCTGTCACCCAGGATGGAGTGCAGTGGCAGAATCCCAGCTCACTGCAACCTCTACCTCCTGGGTTCAAGCAATTCTCCTGCCTCAGCCTCCTGAGTAGCTGGGATTACAGGCATGCGCTACCATGCTCGGCTCAGTTTTGTATTTTTAATACAGACCAGGTTTCTCCACATTGGCCAGGCTGGTCGCTGACTTCTGACATCAGGTGATCTGCCCGCCTTGGCCTCCCAAATTGCTGGGATTATAGGCATAAGCCACCAAGCCCCACCTATTTAGTTAGTTAGTTGAGACAAGGTCTGGCTCTGTCACCCAGGCTGGAATGCAGTGGCATGATCTCAGCTTTCTTCAACCTCCTCCTCCCAGGCTCAATCTGTCCTCCCACCTCAGCCTCCCAGGTAGTTGGAACTACAGGCATGTGCCACCATGCTGGTTAATTTTTTGCATTTTTTGTAGAGACAGGGTTTCTCCATGTTGCCAAGGCTGGTCTCAAACTCGTGAGCTCAAGCAATCTGCCCACCTCAGGCCTCTCAAGGTGCTGGGATTACAGGTGAGGGCCACAGTGCCAGGACTAGACTACTGAATTCATAGAGACCAAAAGTAGAACAGAGGTTAGGAGGGACTGAACAGGGCAAGTTGAGAAATGGGGAGCTATTGCTTAACGGTACGGAGTTTCAGTTGGGGATGATGAAAAAGTTTCAGAAATGGAGGGTGGTGATAGTTGCTCAACAAAGTCAGTGAATTTAATGCCTCTGAGCTATATGCTTAAAAATGGTTAAATTGAGCTGGGCACAGTGGCTCACTCCTGTAATCCCAGCACTTTGGGAGACCGAGGCAGGCAGATCACCTGAGGTCAGGAGTTCAAGACCAGCCTGACTAAAATGGTGAAATGCCATCTCTACTAAAAACACAAAAAATTGGCTGGGCGAGGTGGCTCACATCTGTAATCCCAACACTTAGGCCGAGGGGGGTAGATCATGATGAGGTCAGGAGTTCGAGACCAGCCTGGCCAACATGGTGAAACCCCATCTCTACTAAAAATACAAAAAAATTAGCCAGGCATTGTGGCACATGCCTGTAATCCCAGCTACTCAGGAGGCTGAGCCAGGAGAATCATTTAAACCTGGGAGGTGGAGGTTGCAGTGAGCTGAGATCACACCACTGCACTCCAGCCTGAATAACAGAGTGAGACTCTGTCTCAAAAAATAATAATAATGAAAATAAAAAATAAAAAGGCTAAATTATAAATTTTATATATTTTACCACAGTAAAATAAATAAATATAGAATTGTCATATCAACACAGCAGCAACATTCTAGATCCCAGCTTCAGGGCTGATTAAATAAATTCTGGCACCTCCATACAATGGGCACTACACACTCCTGTATGGGATGTGAGTTTCTGTTGATCTGAAAGGCATTCAGGATTTGATGGTGAAGAATAAACAAGAGCCTACAAAATCCATGTCCAGGATAATTCCATCCATGTAAAAACGATAAAAATAAACGAAAGAAAAACTTGTGAATTGGCCAGTCATAACTTACTCTGCTGATTTTTCTCATGAACTCTGATACAGAAACTCATTGGAGGTTGAGGCAGGTGCAGTGGCTCACAGCTATAATCCCAGCACTTTGGGAGGCCGGGGCAGGCAGATCACTTGAGGTCAGGAATTCGAGACCAGCCTGGCCAACATGGTGAACACCTGTCTCTACTAAAAATATAAAAAAAAATTTGCCAGCCATGGTATGCTGGTGGTGCCTGTAATCCCAGCTACTTGGGCAGCTGAGGTAGGAGAATGCCTTGAACCCAGTAGGCAGAGGTTGCAATGAGCCAAGATTGCACCACTGCACTCCAGCCTGAATGACAAGAGCAAAACTCCATCTCAAAAAAAAAAAAAAAAGCTCATCTGAGATCATTTTTAGCCCCTTCCAGAGGGCATCCCACCAGTTTAAATGTATGTCCTTCTTTTTTTGACAAAAGAAATTTCCAGCCTCACAGAATAGGAGGTGACAGGCTGGGCACAGTGGCTCACACCTGTAATTCCAACAGTTTGGGAGGCCAAGGTGAGAAGATTGTTTGAGCCCAGGAGTTCGAGACCAGCCTGGGCAACATAATGAGACCCCCATCTCTACACACACAAAAAAAAAAAAATTAGGCAGGCATGGTGGTTGTGTGCCTGTGGTCCCAGCTACTCGGGAGGTTGAGGCAGGATGATTGCTTGAGCCAAGGAGGTCAAGGCTATGGTGAGCTGTGATTGCATCACTGCACTCCAGCCTCATTGACAGAGCAAGACCCTGACTCAAAAAAAAAAAAAAAAAAAAAAAAGAGTGAGAGAATAGAAGGTCACAGGAAGTCACTCAGGAATCACTCATCACTCTCCAGAAATCCCCAGAGAGTTGTCTTTTATGTGATGAATCAATAAGGATATTTGGCTGCAAGTAACAGCAGAACTAACAGCAGCTAAACCAGGACATTCATTCATTCTCTTGCTCTGTAAGTCAATAAGTAGGCAGTTTGAGGCTTGATTAACTCAGTGTCACAATGACATCATTAAAAACTCAGTGTTTTCCTTTTGTGTTTTGAAATCTTTATAGTGTTGGCCTTTGATGACTTAACTAATTGCTATAAAACAAATCTCCCCAGAACTCATGGCTTTATACAACAGTAGTCATTTACCTCTTGCATTGTTCAGTCGTCAGGAATTTGGGAGCAGCTGAGATGGGGGGCTGTAGCTCAGTGTCTCCTGTTGCTCAGGGGGACTATGACTTAGGGACTATGGCTCAGGGGTACTATGGCTCAGGGTCTCTCTTCCAGCCCCAGTCAAGCCTTCAGGTGACTGCAGTCCTTCAGTCACCTGAAGGCTTGACTGGGGCTGGAAGCTCTGTTCCAAGGGGCCTCACTCACATGGCTGGCAAGTTAGTGCTGCCTGTTGGGTCCTCTCCTGATGGGCCCCTCCACAGGACTGCTTGAGCATCCTCACAGTATGGTGGCTAGTTTCCGGCAGAGGGAACAATCTATTAGGGATCAAAGCAGAAACTGCAACATCTTTTTTTTTTCTTTTGAGACAGAGTCTTTTTTTTTTTCTTTTTTTGAGACAGAATCTCGCATTGTCACCCAGGCTGGAGTGAAATGGCATAATCTTGGCTCATCACAACCTCTGCCTCCTGGGTTTAAGTGATTCCTCTGCCTCAGTCTCCTGAGTAGCTGGGATTACAGGTGCATACCTCCACACTCGGCTAGTTGTTATATTTTTAGTAGAGACGGGGTTTCGCCATGTTGGCCAGGCTGGTCTTGAACTCCTGACCTCAGGTGATCCACCTGCCTCTGCCTCCCAAAGTGCTGGGATTACAGGAGCCACCACGCTGGTCCTGCACTTTTTCTGACCTGGCCTCCTAGGTGTGTACACGACTGTATCCTATCGGCCACACAGGTCAGTCTGTGCTCTGTGCTCCCATCTTTCTGCTGCCCCTCTGCATGGAAGGGCATGAATACCAGGAAAGGAAGCTCATGGGAGAGCTTCTTTAAAAAAAGAAAAAGAGATTTATGTATTTTACTTAAGCGTATTGTTATTATTATTTGAGTTGTCATTTTGCTCTTGTTTGCTGCAGTGCAGTGGTGTGATCTCGGCTCACTACAACCTCTGCCTCCCAGGTTGAAGTGGTTCTCCTCCCTCAGCCTCCCCAGTAGCTGGGATTATAGGTACCCGCCACCACGCCCAACTAATTTTTTTATTTTTCCCCACCCCTCTCTAATTTTTGTGTTTTTAGTAGAGATGGGGTTTCACCATGTTGGCCAGGCTGGTCTCAAACTCCTGACCTCAGCTGATCCACCACCAGGATTATAGGCCTGAGCCACCAGGCCTGATTGAGAGATCTTCTTGCAGGCTGGCTACCACAGTCTCCATCTTGGGGCTTGTTGTCTCACATATAAGAAGGGAGGCGATTCCTCCTGAAATGTGTTCATGTGGATTTATTAGGGAGGAAAGTCTGCCCTAGAAATCCCACAGCTGCCTCTCCCTCACAGCCCACTGGCCAGGGTGAGTCACACTCCCCTGTCCCAGCTGCCGGAGAAGCTAGAAAGGTGGTTGCCAAGGGAGGCTGCCTCTGTCTCTGAGGAAGAAGGGGGAAGAAAGTGGCCACAGGCGCAGTGATTCAAGCCTGTAATCCCAGCACTTTGGGAGGCCGAGGCAGGTGGGTCATGAGGTCAAGAGTTGGAGACCAGCCTGGCCAATGTGGTGAAACCCTGTCTCTACTACAAATACAAAAATTAGCCAGGCATGGTGACAGTCACCTATAGTCCCAGCTACTCGGGAGGCTGAGGCAGGAGAATTACTTGAACCCAGGAGGCAGAGGTTGCAGTGAGCCAAGATCACGCCACTGCACTCCTGCCTAGGCAACAAGAGCAAAACTCCATCACAAAAAAAAAAGAAAGAAAGAAAGTGCCCATGGGTGAGCAGACTGTGTCTTCGTGGATGCCACCTCCCCGCCTTTATGCCTGCAGGGCTGAGACAAGCTCCTGGTGTGGATTCCCAAAGAGGAAGGGAAATTTTTAGGTTCTGGATCTACAAGGTGGCAGATGCCAGCAGCTGTCCTAACCCAGGCCTCCTGGAGCTAGGAGTCACCCTGGATGGTGGGAAGTGTACAGGGACAAGAGCTGCAGAACCCTGAGAACAGCAAACTTGACATCTCAAGCCTGGAACCCTCCCCACTGAGGTTAGCGCGATTTCAAAAAGCATCATTACCAAGTTATGAGGCTGGTTACCATCAAGCTTCAATGGTGACACCATGTGGTCATGAGGGGAAATAGCAGCCATGAAATATGTCCCGCACGGTGTCAGCCCCCCAAGATCGCACCTTTCCACTCCAGCCTGGGTAACAATAGTGAAACGTCATCTCAAAAAAAAATAGGCCAGGCAGAGTGGCTCATCCCTATAATCCCAGCACTTTGGGAGGCCGAGGAGGGTGGATCACCTGAGGTCACAAGTTCAAGACCAGCCTGGCCAACATGGTGAAACTCTGTCTCTACTAAAAATACAAAATTTAGCTGGGCTTGATGGTGTATACCTGTAATCCCAGCTACTCGGGAGGCTGAGGCAGGAGGATTGCTTGAACCCAGGAGGCAGAGGTTGCAGTGAGCCAAGATTGCACCATTGTACTCCAGCCTGGGTGACAGAGCAAGACTCCGTCTCAAATAATAAATAAAATGAAATAAAAATCATGCTTTGAAACTAAACAAAATGTGCATATGATGTGTGCTATCCATATGTATCCAGGGCACAGGACCGCAGGTGCCACAGGGATGTAGCTGAAGGCTTTCTCTCTAAGATCAGGAACAAGACAAGGATATCTGCTCCTACCACTTCTACCCCAGAAAGTTCAGGAATTTGTGCCTGTAAAGGCCCAGTCCCCTCTCCGCCTGGGCTCTCCTTATTTGACAGCAGTGTGGAAAATCCCCCCTTTCCTTTAGCCTCTATCAATACAGGGACCCACGGTTCTTAGGGCCCTAGCTTTGGTGAGCAATGGGCCAGAACCAGCCTGGTGTGTTGTCTCATGCCTGTAATCCCAGTACTCTGGGAGGCCCAGGTGGGCGGATCACAGGGTCAGGAGTTCGAGACCAGCCTGACCAACATGGTGCAGCCCCATCTCTACTAAAAATACAAAAATCAGCCAGGCATGGTAGTGCACACTGGTAATACCAGCTACACGGGAGACTGAGGCAGGAGAATTACTTGAACCCAGGATATGGAGGTTGCAGTGAGCTGAGATCATGCCACTGCACTGCAGCCTGGGCAACAGAAGGCAAGACTCCAACTCAAAAAAAAAGCAGGGGGGGCGGGCCAGAACTGGGAACAGAAATTGGAATGAGAGAGGCTGACAAACTGAAGGAAGATGGGAAAAAAGAAGGAGGGAAAGAGGAAGTGGGCAGAGAGGGATGAAAAGGAGGAAGAGAAGGCTTCAAACTCCCTCCATCCCCAGCTCCCTGAGCTTTCAACCCTCAGTCCATGGGCCTGTTAATGCCACCTCTTACAAGTGTGGACTTCATGCACTACCTTCTCCAGGAAGTTGCCAGGCTTGGCTAAGCCTCTTGGCTTGGCTTACCTTTATTATGACACTTACTGCTCATCATTAGGATTTTCTGTCTTCTCCACCAGCCAGTGAGCCTCTCAAGGGAAAGGACGCCTTTCCACCTCCCTCCCCAGAGTCCAGCCCAGGCCTTGGCTACAGCAGGAAGACAAAACAGGTGTTCTGAATGAGTGAATAAATCTAGCTTCTCAGGCCATCAGCCTCACCAGCCTGGGAGTAATAGTAGGCTCTGAATTTCCGCAAAGGATACTCTAGCCTACATCAGTAAAATAGCTAGAACTCTAACTCCATTTGAAAATGTGGGCTGGGCATGGTGGCTCATGCCTGTAATACCAGCACTTTGGGAGGCCAAGGCGGGTGGGTCACTTGAGCTCAGGAGTTCAAGACCAGCCTGACCAACATGGTAAAACGTCGTCTCTACTAAAAATACAAAAACTACCCAGGTGTGATGGTGTGTACCTGTAATCCCAGCTACTCAAGAGGCTGAGGCGGGAGAATTGCTCGAACCTGGGAGGCAGAAGTTGTAGTGAGCTGAGATCTCGAGGCACCGCACTCCAGCCTGGCGGCAGAGTGAGACCCTGTCTCAAAAAAAGAAAAGAAAATCTTGCATGCGCATGGAATAGCCTTTCACATGCATGGCCCCAGACACTCTCTGTACGCAGGCATCTCTGTGCAGCATCCAGGGTCTTGCAGGGATCAGGACAGAAGTGTTCACATCCCCTCTTCCTTTCCTGAGACTAGAGACCAAGGCGCATAGGACAACCTGAGCGATGGGCCAGTGCCACAGACCGCATCACTCTGCTCTCCAGCACCAGAGGTTCACACCCACCACAGCCCAGGCCCTCGCTCTCTCCTTACTCCTTGCGGGAATTATTTTATCCAGGAGCCACCTAGGCCCCTTATGCGAATAGACAGCAGCTGTTTCCCGCATGTACGTAACCATAACTGAAGGCCATGGGAGGCACAACAGACTCCAGCCTGAATCCTCAGGACCAGTCAAAGACCCAGAGACCCAGGGGACACGCACAGGCTCTAGCCCAGCTCTGCCTCCCCACGGTCCCAGCTCCAGCTGTAACACCATTTCACCAGAGAGAAGAGGGAGTACCCGGGCCCGAGCTCAATGTTAGACTGTCCCACCACCCAGCCACTGGAAAGAAGAGGCCTTCAGAGCTAAGAGCAGGCCTCCATGGAGGTATCCAGGAGATACCTCCATCTTGCCTACTCTCACATTGGAGCTAAGGAGCAAGGAGAGGTCTGTGCCCCCAGAGCTTGAGCTAGCTGTCTATGGCTGCTTAGCAAATTACCCCTAATTTAGTGGTTTAAAACAATAGGAAGAATTCTAGGCCCAGCACAGTGGCTCACACCTGTAATCCCAACACTTTAGGAGGCCAAGGCAGGCAGATCACCTGAGGTCGGGAGTTCAAGACCAGCCTGACGCATATGGAGAAACCCCATCTCTACTAAAAATACAAAATTACCCGGGCATGGTGGTGCATGCCTGCGATCTCAGCTACCTGGGATGCTGAGACAGGAGAACCATTTGAACCCAGGAGGCAGACATTGCAGTGAGCCAAGATCACGCCATTGCACTCCAGCCTGGGCAACAAGAACAAAACTCTGTCTTGCTCAGTCGCCCAGGTTGAAATGCAGTGGCACAATCTCGGCTCACTGCAGCCTCCACCTCCTGGGTTCAAGGGATTCTTCTGCCTCAGCCTCCCAGTAGCGGGATTACAGGCACCCACCACCACACCCTGCTAATTCTTTTGAATTTTTAATAGAGATTGGGTTTCACCGTATTGGCCAGGCTGGTCTCAAACCCCTAATCTCAAGTGATCCGCCTGCCTTGGCCTCCCAAAGTGCTGGGATTACAGGTGTGAGCCACCATGTCCAGCAAGAATTCTATTATTATAAGAATGATACACCACAGGCCGGGCACGGTGGCTCACACCTGTAATCTCAGCACTTTGGGAGGCCAAGGCAGGCAGATCACTTGAGGTCAGGAGTTTGAGACCAGCTTGGACAACATGATGAAATCCTGTATTTTCTAAAACTACAAAAAATTAGCCAGGCATGGTGGTGGGTGCCTGTAATCCCAGCTACCCGGAAGGCTAAGGCAGAAGAATCACTGGAACCTGGGGAAGCAGAGGCTGCAGTGAGCTGAGATCACACCATTGCACTCCAGCCTAAGGGAAAGAGCAAGACTTCATCTCAAAAAACAAAAACAAACAAACAAAAAAGAATAATACACTATGATCCAGTAGGACTGATTTCTGGAATGATATGCCAGGTTGGTTTAAGATCTGAAAATCAACAAATGCAGTATATCACATCAATAAAATAAAAAACAAACTGGGCATTGGCAGCGCGCCTGTGGTTCCAGCTTCTCAGGAGGCTGAGACAGGAGGATCACTTGTGCCCAGCAGGTGGAGGTTGCAGCCAGCCATGATTGCATCAGTGCACTCCAGGCTTCGTGACAGAGCGAGACTGTGTCAAAAAGGAAAAAGAAAGAAAAACAAATCACATGATCATTCAATAGACACAGAAAAAGCATTTGACAAACTCTAACACCTTTTCATGATAAAACAGTCAAACTAGGAATAGAATGGAACATCCTTAATCTGATACAGGGCATCTATAAAAAATCCATAGCCAGCATCGTACTTAATGATGAAAGACTGACACCTTCTCTCTAAGATCACGAACAAGACGAGGATGTCTGCTCCTACCACTTCTATTCAACATTCTACTAGAGGCTCCAGCCAGGGCAATTAGGACAGAAAAAGAAAGAAAAGAATACCCAATTGGAAAAGGAAGAAGCAAATATAATCCTGTACATAGCAAAGCCTGAGAATCCACTAAAAGACTATTGGAACTAATAAGTGCATTCAGCAAGGTTGCAAATACAAGATTGATGCACAAAGATAAATAATATATACTTTTTTTAAAATTTGTGATGGACTTTTGCTCTTGTTATGCAGGCTGGAGAGCAATGGCACACCCAGGCCTCCCAAAGTTCTGGGGTTTTACAGGCATGAGACACCACTCGTGGCTTTTTTTTTTTTTTTTTTTTTTTGACAGAGCCTTGCTCTTGTCGCCCAGGCTGGAATGCAATGGTGCAATCTCAGCTCACTGCAACCTCTGCCTTCCGGGTTCAAGTGATTCTCCTGCCTCAGCCTCCCAAGCAGCTGGGATTACAGGTGCCCACCACTATGCCTGGCTAATTTTTGTATTTTTAGTAGAAGCTGGTTTTCACCATGTTGGCCAGGCTGGTCTCAAACTCCCGACCTCAGGTGATCCTGCCTGCTCTGCCTCCCAAAGTGCTGGGATTACAGGCGTGAGCCACCACGAAGGCCTCTTTGTAGTAAATTTTGAAGTTGGGATGTGTGAGTTCTACTTTGTTCTTTTTGTTTGTTTGTTTGTTTGTTTGTTTGTTTGTTTGTTTGTTTGTTTTTTGAGATGGAGTTTCGCTCTTATTACCCAGTCTAGAGTGCAATGGCGTGATCTCAGCTCACCGCAACCTCCGCCTCCTGGGTTCAGGCAATTCTCCTGCCTCAGCTTCCTGAGTAGCTGGGATTACAGGCACACGCCACCATGCCCAGCTAATTTTATATATATATATATATATATATATATATATATATATATATATATATATATATATATATATATATATTAGTAGAGACAGGGTTTCACCATGTTGACCAGGATGGTCTCGATCTCTTGACCTAGTGATCCACCCACCTCGGCCTCCCAAAGTGCTGGGATTACAGGCTTGAACCACCGTGCCTGGCCTACTTTGTTCTTTTTAAGAATTGTTTTGGTTTTTCAGGACCCCTTGCAATTCCAGGATTTTAGAAGGATCTTGTCAATTTCTCCCACTCAGCTGAGACTCTGACAGGGAATTCAACTGAATCTGTAGGTTGGTTCTGGGAGTATTGCCATCTTAATAACGTTAAGTCTTCTGATTCTTGAACATGAGATATTTTCCCATTTATTTAGATCTTCTTTCTATTTTATTTTATTTTATTTTTGAGACAGAGTTTTGCTCTTGTCACCCAGGCTGGAGTGCAATGGTACAATCTCAGCTCATGGCAACCTCTGCCTCCCGGGTTCAAGCGATTCTCCTGCCTCAGCCTCCCGAGTAGCTGGGATTACAGGCACATGCCACCACATCTGGCTAATTTTTTTACATTTTTAGTAGAGACGGGGTTTCTCCATGTTCGTCAGGCTGGTCTTGAACTCCCAACCTCAGGTGATCCACCCACCTCGGCCTCCCAAAGTGTTGGGATTACAGGCATGAGCCACTGAGCCCAGCTGGTCTTTTCTTTCAACATGTTTTGGAGTTTTTAGAGCATAAGTTTGAACTTCTTTTGTTAAGTTTATTCTTTTTTTTTTTTTTTTTTTTTTTTTTTTAGATAGAATCTCACTCTGTGGCCCAGGCTAGAGTACAGTAGCACAATCTTGGTTCACTGCAACCTCCTGAGTAGCTGGGATTACAGGCACATGCCACCATGCCCGTTTGGCTAATTTTTGCATTTTTAGTAGAGACATGGTTTCACCCTGCTGGCCATGCTGGGATCGAACTCCTGACCTGGTGATCTGCTCACTTCAGCCTCCCAAGGTGTTGGGATTAAAGGCGTGAGCCACTGCACCCAGCTAAGTTTATTCTTAAATATTATGTTCTGTTTGATGCTGCCGTGAATGGAATTGTGTTCTTAATTTTATTTTTGGATTGTTTATTCTAAGTGTGTGGAAATATAATTTATTAGGCCAGGCACGGTGGCTTAGGCACAAGAATCACTGGAACCCAGGAGGCAGAGGCTGCAATGAGCCGAGATCACACCACTTCACTCCAGCCTGTGCAACAAGAACAAGACTCCATCTCAAAAAAAAAAAAAAAAATTAGCCAGGCGTGGTGGTGCATGCCTGTAATCCCAGCTACTTGGGAGGTTAAGGCAGGAGAATTGCTTGAACCTGGAAGGCAGAGGTTGCAGTAAGCTGAGATCACACCACAGCACTCCAGCCCGGGTGACAAGAATGAGACTCTATCTCAAAAAAAAAAAAAAGACAAATAGCCCAACTGTCTTAATAGGCATTTCTCCAAAGAAAACGCATCAATGGCCAATGAACACATGAAAAGATTCTCAATATTACTATTAGTCAACAGAGAAATGGGCAAACCGAAACCACTGCTATGGTCTAAATGTATGCCCCAGAATTCCAGTACTGGGAACATAACTCCCAATACAACAGTGCTGGCATCCTGGGAGGTGCTGACATCATGAGGGCTTTGCCTTTGCAAATGGATTCATGCCGCTATAAAAGAGCTTGCTGAGGGCTGGGCATGGTGGCTCAAATCTGTAATCCCAGCACTTTAGGAGGCTGAGGCGGGTGGATCATCTGAGGTCAGGAGTTCAAGACCAGCCTGGCCAAGAGGGTGAAACCCCATCTTAAAAAAATATAAAATAATAAAAAGAGCTTGCTGAGGGGGTTGCTGTTTGTCTTGTTGGCCTTTGCCGTGTGAGGACTGGCATTCCTCTAATGCTAACACAGCAACCAGACACCATCTTGGAACCAGACATTCAACTGGTTGCTGCCTTGATCTTGGACTTCCCAGCCCCTAGAACTATGAGAAATACATTTCTGTTCTTCATAAATTGCCCAATCTGTGCTATTCTGTTATAGCAGCACAAAATGACCTAAGACAGGCTGCACACCGTGGCTCATGCCTGTAATCCCAGCACTTTGGGAGGCCGAGGCAGGTGGGTTGCTTGAGGTCAGGAGTTCAAGACCAGACTGACCAACATGGTGAAACCCCATCTCTACTAAAAATACAAAAATTAGCTGGGCATGGTGGTGGGAACCTGTCATCCCAGCTATACTAGAGACTGAGGCAGGAGAATCACTTGAACCCCAGAGGAGGTGGAGGTTGCAGTGAGCCAAGGTCATGCCATTGCACTCCAGCCTGGGTAACAGAGAGAGACTCCATCTCAAAAACAAACAAGCCAGGCGCATCAGTTCATACCTGTAATCCCAGCACTTGGGAGGCTGAGGTGGGTGGATCACCTGAGGCCAGGAGTTCAAGACCAGCCTGACCAACATGGTGAAAGTCTCTCTCTACTAAAAATATAAAAAATTAGGTTGGCATGGTGGTGGGCACCTGTAATCGCAGATACTTGGGAAGCTAAGGCAGGAGAATCATTTGAACCTGGGAGGCGGAGGTTGCAGTAAGCCGAGATAGCACCATTGTACTCCTTACAATAGCAAAACTCCTTCAAAAAAAAAAAAACCCCAGTCACAAAAGACCACATACTATGTGATTCCATTTAGATGGGATGTCCAGAATAGGGAAATCTATAGAGATAAAGAGCAAGTCAGTGGTTGCTTAGAGCTGATATTGGGCAAGGGGGTGCTGCAGGGGCAATAGCTAGAGGCCACAAGGTTCCTTTTTGAGGTGATGATATGTTCTTGAACTGACTGTGGTGATGACTGCACATATCTGTGAATATACCAAAAACCGCTCACACCTGTAATCCCAGCACTTTAGGAGGCCAAGGCGGGCATATCACAAGGTTAGGCGATTGAGACCATCCTGGCCAACACCATGAAACCCCATCTCTCCTAAAAATACAAAAAAATTGGCCTGGCGTGCTGGCATGCACCTGTAGTCCCAGCTACTCGGTAAGCTGAGAAAGGAGAATCGTTTGAATCTGGGAGGCGGAGGTTGCAGTGAGCCAAGATCATGCCACTGCACTCCAGCCTGGGTGACAGAGCGAGACTCCATCTCAAAAAAAAAAAAGTGGGACCAGGTGTAGGGGGGAAATCCCATAAGCACCAAGGCAGGAGCCAAAAGCCTCAGCCTATTTCCATATAAATAATGAAGAAGAAAGTAACTAGAAATATAACCATAGCAGTTATTATTCTTAGTTATTCATAGGTGATCCTAATTCTTTCACTAATGCCTCTCAGGTCGGAGGTGTGAACCCAGGGTGACATTGTGAAAGAAATGATCCTAAGGCCAGATACTCTAAGCCCTCTGTCACACCCGAATAAGGGCTGCTGAAGGGCACCTCGGCTGAACGGCAGCTCTAGCGCTGGGAAAGCACCCACTGTTTAGCCAGCTAGGGAAGGAGACGTCCAAAATAGCTGAGACGTCTCCTTCCCCGGAGGAGTTAGAAGAAAACTCTGCTTCGCCAAGCTCTTGTGGTAAAGCCTGATGCTGTCAGGAGGCCCACAGGCATCCGGGGGTTAACTGTCTCTATGTGACACTGTGCTTCAGTGGTCATGTTCCGTGTCCACTCTCATGTTCTACTTCTGCACCTGGTTCCTTTTTTCTTGTAATAATTAATCAGTAAAAGTAACGTAAATCTTAATGTCTTTGTTATTTCCTAACAAGAGTGGAAAAAGTGCTGATGCGTTATGCTCCTCACCAATTCCTGAGACCCTATCTGAATGACCCGTGATGTACTTGGCCCTATCACTGCCACGCCCTATCTACCCTGCCCACAGTCTCCGACCACCAAGGCCACGCCCTAATTGCCCCGCCACCAGATTTACAACTCAATAAAATTGAGAGCGTCCTGGCATTCAAGGCCACTGCAGATTTGATTGGCGGTGGACCCCCAGGCCCAAACTTTCTTTTCTCTATCTCTGTGTCTTGTGTCTTTTGTTTCTACAATTTCTTGTCCCTGCACCAGGAGTAAGTGGCTCACAGAACCCTGTAGGACTAGACCCTACAGCCGGTCACAGTGGCTTTTGCCTGTAATCCAAGCACTTTGGGAGGCTGAGGCGGGTGGATCACCTGAGGTCAGTGGTTCGAGACCAGCCTGGTCAACATGGGGAAACCCAATCTCTACCAAAAACACAGCCAAGCACAGTGGCTCATGCCTGTTATCCCAGCAGATCACCTGAGGTTGGGAGTTCGAGACCAGTCTGACCAACACGGAGAAACCCCGTCTCTACTAAAAAAAATACGAAATTAGCTGGGTGTGGTGGCGCATGCCTGTAGTCCCAGCTACTCTAGCGGCTGAGGCAGGAAAATCGCTTGAATCCCGGAGGCGGAGGTTGCGGTGAGCCAAGATCAGGCCATTGCACTCCAGCCTGCGTAACAAAAGTGAAACTCTGTCTTTAAAAAAAATAATAAATAAAACTGTAGTCTCAGCTACTCGGGAGACTGAGGCAGGAGAATTGCTTGAACTCGGGAGGCAGAGGCCCCAGTGAGCCAAGATCGTGCCACTGCACTCCAGCCTGGGTGGAAGAGTGAAACTCCATCTCAAAAACACAAAAAAGAAAGAAAGTAAAAGAAAAGGCAGGCTGACACTGAGACTGTGAGACTTCAGGGCATGCAGTGATGTAACTGGACAAACTCCTTCAGTTTCTGGCTGCCCTCAAGGCAAGTCACAGAGCTGATGCCCAGTGGCCACCAGGTGTCGCTGGAGTTAAAGATGAGAAAGAGCCTTCACTAAGCTGTCATTCCAAGGCAGGGCCACCAGGAGACGTTCCAGGAACACTTGGCCTCAGCTTTTGTCTTCTAGGGGTGACCTTAAAGTCGGGGGGGTCCCCAGTGACAGGCATCCAGGTGTAAGACCAGGGGCTGCACCCCGCGTTGTCTCTGGCCTTCGTCTTCCCATCTGTCCATTGGGTGTGGATTCACTGTCCAGGTTCCGCTAGCTCAGACCTTCCTCTGTGGGCAGAATCAGGGCAGGAGGAAGGACAGAAAAGGTTTCCTCCTCTCTTCTGCTCTCCAGGACCCTTCCCTTAGGGCATCCCACCAAAGTCATCCGCAGGGCTTGGGGAACTCGTGGAAGAGGTGGGGAACTGTTTTTCTTTTTTCTTTTTTTTTTTTTGAGACAGAGTTTTGCTCTTGTCGCCCAGGCTGGAGTGCAGTGGCAAAATCTCAGCTCACTGCAACCTCCACCTCCTGGGTTCAAGCGATTCTCCTACCTCAGCCTCCTGAGTAGCTGGGATTACAGGTGTGCACCACCACGCTTTGATGATTTTGTATTTTCAGGAGAGATGGGTTTCACCATGTTGGTCAGGTGGGTGTCAAACTCCTGAGCTCAAGTGATCCACCTACCTCGGCCTCCCACAGTGCTTACAGGTGTCAGCCACTGCACCTGGCTCGGAAATGTATTTTTCTAAATAAACAGATGTTAAAACTATTATTAGTTCAGAGGCAGAAAAAAAAAAAAAAAAAACAGGCCATCAGCCATGCTGCCAGCAGGCCAGAGTTCACAGAACCCTGATATAGAGGAAAACTCATAATAAGCAGCTTGGGATCCCAGGTAATCATTTCAGAGAGGAGACTCAGGGAAGGACACTGACTGGTGAAGGTCATCACTTTTCTTCCTTCATGCAAAACAAACACGCAGAAAAAACACGGTCCATCAGCTACTATGCATGAATTCAAGGGAGAGATCTGCTCGGCCCAAAAGCCCAAAACCCCAAATCACCACCAAGAGTACATTTTACTGCACACATCAAAGTTCGAAATAGGTAAAGTAGCCCAGGCACGGTGGCTCACACCTGTCATCCCAGCACTTTGGGAGGCCGAGGCAGGCAGATCACCTGAGGTTGGGAGTTCAAGATCAGCCTGACCAACATGGAGAAACCCTGTCTCTACTAAAAAAAAAAAAAAAAAAAAAAAAAAATACAAAATTAGCTGGGTGTGGTGGCACACACCTGTAATCCCAGCTACTCAGGAAGGTAGGCAGGAAAATGGCTTGAACCCAAGAGGCAGAGGTTGCAGTGAACAGAGATTGCACTACTGCCCTCCAGCCCGGGGAACAAGAACAAAACTCCATCTCAAAACAAACAAGCAAATAAATATTTTTGGCTGGGTGCGGTGGCTCCTCCTGTAATCCCAGAACTTTACAGGCTCATGCCTGTAATCCCACCAAGGCTGGTGAATCACTTGAGTTCAGGAGTTTGAGACCAGCCTGACCAACATGGTGAAACCCTGTCTCTACTACAAACGCTAAAATTAGCCGGGCGTGGTGGTGGGCTCCTGTAATCCCAGCTATTCAGGAGGCTGAGCCAGGAGAATCTGTTGAACCCGGGAACAGAGGGTGCAATGGGCCAAGATCACGCCACTGCCCTCCAGCCTGCATGATAGAGTGAGACTCTATCTCAAAAAATAATAATAATAATTTCATCACCTCAAAAAACACTCTGTGCCCATTATCAGTCACTGTCTAGTTTCCCCAACTCTTCCTCCCTCCCCGCCCCTGACAACAGCCAACTACTTTTCATCTCTATGGATTTGCCTGTTCTGGACATTGTATAGCAATGGATTATACAGTATCTGGCCTTTTACGAGTGGCTTCTTTCACTTGTCATGATGTTTTCAAGGTTCATCCATGTTCCAGCTTGTGTCAGTACTCATACCTTTTCATGGCCTAATAATATATATATTTATTTATTTATATATATTGAGATGGAGTCTCGCTCTGTCACCAGGCTGAAGTGCAGTGGTACGATCTTGGCTCACTGCAACCTCCACCTCCCAGGTTCAAGCAATTCTCTTGCCTCAGCCTTCCGAGTAGCTGGGACTATAGGTGTGTGCTCACATACCCAGCTAATTTTTGTATTTTTAGTAGAGACAGGGTTTCACCATATTGGCCAGGCTGGTCTTGAACTCCTGACCTCAGGTGATCCATCCACCTTGGCCTCCCAAAGTGCTGGGATTACAGGCGTGAGCCACCACCCCCGGCCAACCTAATAATATTCTATTGTGTGAATACGCCATGTTTTGTTGACCCATTCTTTGTTTGGACATATGAGTTGCTTCCATTTTTTTTGCTATTATGAGTAATGCTGCTACAAACATTCACATCAAAGTTTTTGTGGAACATGTTTTCAATTTACTGGGAATATCCCTAGAAGGGGAATTGCTGGAGCAAATGGCGATTCTACATTTAACTGCTCGAGGAACTGCCAGACTATTTCCCAAAGAGTCTACACCAGTTTCATTCCCACCAGCAGCCGTGAGGGTTTTGATTTCTTCAAATCTTTGCAACCATTTTTAAAATTATTTCTGTTTTTTAATTCCAGTCATCCTAGTGAGTGTGAATTGGTATCTCACTGTGATTTTGATTTGCATTTCCCTGATCATTTATGATGTTACATCTTCAGAAAGAAACGTCTTTACAAGTCTTTTGGCCATTTTTAAATTGGGTTATTTGGTTTTTTTATTGCTGAGTTGTAAGAGACTTTTCCTTTTTTTTCTGAGACAGTCTTGCTCTGTCACCCAGGCTGGAGTACGGTGGCAAGATCTCAGTTCACTGTAACCTCCACCTCTCAGGTTCAAGTGATTCTCCTGCCTCAGCCTCCTGAGTAGTTAGGACTACAGGCATGTGCCACCACGCCCAGCTAATTTTTGTACTTTTAGTAGAGATGGGGTTTTGCCATGTTGGCCAGGCTGGTCTCAAACTCCTGACCTCAGGTGATCCACCCACCTCAGCCTCCCAAATTGCTGGGATTACAGGCATGAGCCACTGCGCCTTGCCAATGATTTTTTAAAAATATATATTCCACATACACATCCCTTATGAGCTACATGATTTGCAAAAATTTTCCCCCATTTTTCTGTGTGTTGTCTTTTGCTTTACGTGTGTTAAGCATATATTGTTAGGTAATACAACTTGAAAATTGTTTCACCTTACTATTTCTTTGAGACAGAGAGAAACAGAGAGAGACCAGGTCTCCCTAGTCGCCCAGGCTGACCTTGAACTCTTGGGCTCCAACAATCCTGCCTCAGGCTTCTGAGTAGCTGGGACTACTGGTGTGTGCACTGCACCCAGCTGAGATTGCTCCGTCTCAGCAGGCTGTTCCTATAACCACGCTGTAACCTCTCGTTTCCCCTCACAACTATTTTCGTCTTAAATGCTATTTAGTTTGATATGGATGTAGATACGCTAGCTTTCTCTTGGTGAGTATTTTCTAGCCACTGACATTCAACCTTCCATATCCTTGTTTTATGCGAGTCTTTTATAAACAGCATGAATCTAGATTTTTTTTTAAATCCAGTCTGACAGCCAATCTGGCCAAGTTGGTGCATTTACAATTGCCGTGACTCAGGCTAACCAGTGGTGCCAGCAATCTACAGGCAGAGGGAAAGGGGTGGCCATTTGTCAGTATTAGCTCTGTGCCAGCCCTGTGAGCTGTTCCCATAGGTGGCCTTGCTGAGTGCTCATGCTGCGTTCACATAAACATCATTACCATCATGTTATAGAGAAGGAGACCAAGGTTTGGCGCAGGTAAGTCACCCAAAGTCACACAACTAGTAAGTGGTAGGGTTGGACCCTGCCTGGCTGCAAACAGCATCTCTACTGCCTGCTGGGTCTCTCAGAGAGGATAGAATTCCAGCTGGACCTTGAAGGTCAGGTTGTGATTAGGCAGATGAGACAAAGAGTTTCGGCCGGCGCAGTGACTCACACCTGTAATCCCAGCACTTTGGGAGGCTGAGGCAGGTGGATCATTTTAGGTCAAGAGTTCAAAACCAGCCTGGACAATATGATGAAACCCTCGTTTCTACTAAAAATACAAAAATTAGCCAGGCGTGGTGGTGGGTGCCTGTAATCCCAGCTACTCAGGAGGCTGAGGCAGGAGAATCACTTAAACCTGGGAGGCAGAGGCTGCAGTGAGCCAAGATCACACCACTGCGTTCCAGCCTGGGCAACAGAGTGAGACTCTGTCTCAAAAAATAAAATAAAATAAATAAAGGGTTTCCAGGCAAACAGGACAGTCTCACCCAGGTGCAGAGATGCAGCAGGGTCAAGTGAGCAGGCCCCCGTTCCACTTAACCCAGCCCACCCACAGGTCTGGCGATGTATGTTGTCCATGCCCAGTTCTCCTCCTTCCCTAACCCACAGCCTGCCCTGCATTCCTCCTGCCTGTAGCAGCTCTGTCCGGCCCCTGGAGCCCATGCACAGGCTAAGAGCTTCCACAGCCATCTGGGAAACAAGGTGGTTGTGTTCCAGTGGAGCGCAGGTAAATGTCAATGACCCGCTGAGGGAAGAGCGTTTGCCAATTTCTATAGTGTAAATGCTCCTACCATAGCCAAACGTCAGCATCACGAAACACACAGAGTTGGGAAGACTCTCACCCAATCAGCTCTCAAAGCTGGAGAAGCCCCCTCCTCCCCGACCCTACCTGCTCTTTCCCGGAGACATCTGCCGGACAGAGGATGGGAATTGTTCTGGGTGCTGTGCCTTCCCAGTGGGGTCAGAAACTTCCTGCCTCTCCTCATCCTCCAGCTGGGCTTGGCGTTCTCTGCCTTTGAGGTAGGCAAACAGAGCTACAGCTGCTCAGAGTGGAGGAAATTGAAGCTGAAAGAGAGCTTGTCCAGGAAATTGTAGGAGACAACCCATGTGGAGCTTCATTGTTCTGTTTTGTCTTGTTTTTGAGGCAGTGTCTCACTGTCGCCAGGCTGGAGTGCAGTGGTGTGTTCTCTGCTCATTGCAGCCTCCGCCTCCCGGGTTCAAGTGATTCTCCTGCATAGCTGGGACTACTACTTAGGTGAGTGCCACCACGCCCGGCTAATTTTTGTATTTTTAGTAGAAATGGGGTTTCACCATATTGGCCAGGCTGGTCTCGAACTCTTGACCTTGTGATCTGCCTTGAGTTCACTCTTATCTCCCAGGTTGGAGTATAATTCTGCAATCTCATCTCTCTGCAACCTCTACCTTCCAGGTTCAAGTGATTCTCCTGCCTCAGCTTCCCGAGTAGCTGAGATTACAGCCATGTGCCACCATGCCCAGCTAATTTTTGTATTTTTAGTAGAGACGGGGTTTCACCATGTTGGCCAGGCTGGTCTCAAGCTCCTGACCTCAGGTGAGCCACGCACCTCAGTCTCTGAGAGTGCTTGGATTACAGGTGTGAGCCACTGCGCCCAGCCTTTTTTTTTTTAAATAGAGGCAGGATCTCACTCTATCACCTAATCCAGAGCACAGTGGTGCAATCATAGCTCACTGCTCACACTCACAGTCTCAAGCGATCCTCCTGCCTCAGCCTCCCAAGTAGCTGAAAATACAGGTATGTGCCACCACGCCTGTCTAAATTCTTTTTTAAATTGTTTTGTAGAGAGGAAATCTTGCTATGTTGCCCAGGATAGTCTCAAACTCCCAGCCTCAAGCGATCCACCCACTAGGCCTTCAAAAAAGTTGAGATAACAGCCATGAGTAACAGTGACCAGCATAAGGGCTGTTTTTGAGATTGAACCAGAATATGGACTTGTAAATTGGGATTTTTTTAATGTAATGCTTGAAAACACCCAGCCAGGCACGATGGCTCACTCCTGTAATCTCATCACTTTGGGAGGTAGAGGCAGAAACATCACTTGAACCCAGGAGTTCAAGACCAGCCTGGGCAACACAGTGAGATCCCTGTCTCTAAAAATTAAAAATTCAGCCGGGCACAGTGGCTCACGCCTGCAATCCCAGCACTTTTGGAGGCCCAGGCGGGTGGGTCACGAGGTCAGGAGTTAGAGACCAGCTTGATCAACATGGTAAAACCCATCTCTGCTAAAAATACAAAAATTAGCCAGGCATGGTGGCTTGTGCCTTTAGTCTCAGCTACTTAGGAAGCTGAGGCAAAAGAATTGCTTGAACCTGGGAGGCAGAAGTTGCAGTGAGCGGAGAGCACACCATTGCACTCCAGCCTCAGTGACAGAGCGAGACTCGGTCTCAAAAAGAAAAAATTCAAAATTCAAAAATTAGACAGGCATGGTGGGACATGTGTGTGGTCTCAGCTACTCAGGAGGGCACAACTGCACTTCAGCTTGAGCAACAGAGAGAGACCCTGTCTCAAAAAAAAAAAAAAAATGCTGGACGTGGTGACTCATTCCTGTAATCCCAACACTTTGAGAGGCCAAGGTGAGCAGTTCACCTGAGGTCAGGAGTTCCAGACCAGCCTGGCCAACATGGCGAAACCCTGTCTCTACTAAAAAATAGCCCAGCGGGTGCCTGTAATCCCAGCTACTCTGGAGGCTAAGGCAGGAGAATTGCTTGGACCTGGGAGGTGGAGATTTTGGTGAGCCGAGATTGCGCCACTGCACTCCAGCGTGGGTGACAGAGTGGCCCACATTTTGTTTGAGACAAACTCTGTCTTAAAATAAAAACCAAGAATAGCCGGGCATGGTGGCTCACACCTGTAATCCCAGCACTTCAGGAGGCTAAGGCAGGTGGATCACCTGAGGTCTGAAGTCCCAGACCAGCCTGGCCAACATGGTGAAACCCCATCTCTAACAAAAATACAAAAAATTAGCCAGGTATGGTGGTGCGCACCTGTAATCCCAGCTACTAGGGAGGCTGAGGCAGGAGAATCGCTTGAACCCAAGCGATTGCAGTGAGCCAAGATTGTGCCATTACACCCCAGCCTGGGCAACAAGAGTGAAACTCCATCTCAAAAAACCAAAACAAAACCTCATATTCTAATTCTGCACACCGTGTGTGCTGAGCTATTATTTATAAATGGCTTCTCTCTGCCTCGGCTCTTCTGAATCCCTTCCCTCTGTCCTGATAAGCATGGGAACTTCTCCAGCCTGGGTCCCACCAGAGGTCCTAGACAAACCCAGAAACCAGCTCCTGGGACGTAGTCTGGGTCTGGTGAAGGTTAGTGGGATACAAACTAATTCTCAGGGGGGTGGGAATCATGGTCAAGGAGGGAGCCAAGGTCAGTGGCCAGTTGTCAGCAGGAGTCAGTCCAGGGGCTGGGCACGGAGCACAGGAGGCAGAGCCAGTGGTTCAGGAAGGGACATGGGAGACCAAGGAAGGGCCCTCCACCCACCCGGCTGCCTGCAGGCACAGTCACTGCACAGAGGCTGTAGGAGGCCGAGGCATGGTCTGGCCTGAGCAGATGGACCTGCGTCTACATTACACCAGTGTCCACTGACAACCAGCTGACCCCGTCACTCAAGAAGAATGGCATGAATCTTCTTGACCCCAAATGCCTCTGCTTATGGGCAGAGCCCCAGAGAGACACTGAGTTCCCAGGAAGGGAATGGAAGCTAGTGTACCTTCTGGGTCCCCAAGTGCAACCCAACCTGTCCACCCGCCTTGTCCCCTGGACTCCCTCCCCATCCTCACCTCTCTTTTTTCTCCCCCAGTTTCCCTGCACAGCTCACTGGACCCATCGCTGGGCTGATGAATGTCCTGCCAGGGAATCTCTGTGCAGCTAGACATGTGTGTACCTGTGAGTGATCATGCATGCCTGTGGCGCACACATCCTCGTGTGTGTGCCCGTACATGCATGCAGGAGCCCATATATGCGAAGATGGGCACATACACATGGTGTGTCTATGCCTCTGTGTAAGCATGTGTGTGGAATACAGAGCGGGGTCTGTGAGCTCCCCCGTCCCAACTCCCCAAGCCCAGATGAGCTGCCTCTACTGGGCTGACCCTGTCCTGACAGCTCCTTGGGACGGGGGGAGATGCAGAGCCTTCCCTGCCCTCACCAAGAAACTAGGAGGCCCAGAGTGTCCCCACCTTCCTGGAGAGGGTAAGAGGGAGGAACAGCCTGAGTGAAATGAGAAGGAGCATGTGGCTCATGTGGGTGCCCCTGGGCGTCAGTGAGGGCAGAAGAAAGATGTCTGGGACAGAAACCTGTTTAAAGGGAAAAACAGTGAGTTAGGTTCAAGAGATTTTTTTTTATATATACATATATATATTTTTTTTTTTTTTGAGACATTGTTTAGCTCTTGTTACACAGGCTGGAGTGCAATAACACAATCTTAGTTCACTGCAACCTCTGCTTTCCAAGCAGATTCTCCTGCTTCAGCCTTCCAAGTAGCTGGAACTACAGGCACACAGTACCATACATGGCTAATTTTTTTATATTTTTAATAGAGACAGGTTTTGTTCTTTTTTTTTTTTTTGAGACGGAGTTTCTCTCGTTACCCAGACTGGAGAGCAATGGCGTGATCTCGGCTCACTGCAACCTCAGCCTCCTGGGTTCAAGCAATTCTGTCTCAGCCTCCTGAGTAGCTGGGACTACAGGTATGCACCACTATGCCCAGCTAATTTTTATATTTTTTAGTAAAGGCGGGGTTTCACCATGTTGACCAGGATGGTCTTGATCTCTTGACCTCATAATCCATCCGCCTCGGCCTCCCAAAGTGCTGGGATTAATGCGTGAGCCACCGCACCCGGCCAGAGACGGGTTTTATCATGTTGGCTAGGCTGGTCTCAAACTCCTGACCTCAGATGATCTACCTGCCTTGACCTCCTAAAGTGCTGGGATTACAGACATGAGCCACCGCGCCCGGCCAAGACATGTTGTATTTGGAGGGTCCTTGGGACATCTGTGTAGGGCGAAACCTGGAGTCAATGGGGATCTTGGAGCCTTGAAACCCTAGTTCATGTGGACAGGGCAGAGGGGAACTGACCGCAGGCCCTGGGTTCAGGAGTGGACACAGAAGCAGGAACTCCCCAGTGTCTGAGACTTAGACTTAGTGTGCATTTCCCCACAGTACACCCTGAAACAGGGACTTGGTTGTGGGCAGTTGATTTGGGAGGCGATCCAAGGAAACAGAAGTGAGGCAGTGGGGAAACTGAGGCAGGGAAGGAAGAAAAGGCAATGAAGCCTGGGCAATTAGTGTATAATCTTACTCTGGGCCCTCTGAGGAGTTAATCTCTGAAGACCTGAGGGGTTCACCCCGGAAGAGGCAAAGCCAGTCTGACCAGTAAGAAAACTGCAGAAACAGCTGGGCACGGCAGCTCAGGCACATAATCCCAGGACTTTGGGAGGCCAAGGCGGGCAGATCACCTGAGGTCCAGAGTTCATGACCAGCCTGGCTAACATGGTGAAACCCTGTCCCTACTACAAATACAAAAAAAAAAAAGAATAGCCAGACGTGGTGATAGGCACCTGTAATCCCTGCTAAGGCAGGACCATCACTTGAACCCAGGAGGTGGAGGTTGCAGTGAGCTAAGGCCCAGACTGCACTCCAGCCTGGATGACAGAGGGAGACTCCATCTCAAAAAAACAAAAAAAACAAGGAAACTACAGAAATAGCAAAGTGCAGAGCGCAGCCGGGAGGCACCTCTCACCAAGCCTGAGGCTTCCAGAGCCTTGTCCCAAGGTACCGGCAGGGCTGCCTTGTCACTCACCCTTCCCACCACTGCTCCTCAACTTGCTTTCTTAGTTAAGGGGGCCAATGCCAAGGCATTGGCTAACAGCAAAAATGAACCCTTGTTCCAAGGAATGGATAAATGAGCAAAATTACCCACACTCAGCTGGGTGCAGTGGCTCATGCCTGTAATCCCAGCACTCTGGGAGGCTGAGGCGGGCAGATCACCTGAGGTCAGGAGTTCGAGACCAACCTGGCCAATGTGGTCAAATGCCATCTCTACTAAAAATACAAAAATTAGTCAGGCGAGGTGGTGGGCACCTGTAATCCCAGCTACTGAAGAGGCTGAGGTAGAAGAATCACTTGAACTCAGGAGGTGGAGGTTGCAGTGAGCCGAGATCACACCACTGCACTCCAGCCTGGGCAACAGAGTAAGACTCTGTCTCAAAAAAGAAAAAAATTACCCACAGTGCAGAGCCCTCGGCACACTTCCTCTTCATACCTGTAAGATTCTGAGGGAGCCAATGCCAAGGCATTGGCTAACAGCAAAGATGAACCCTTGTTCCAAGGAATGGATAAATGAGCAAAATTACCCACACTCAGCCAGGTGCAGTGGCTCACGCCTGTAATCCCACCACTTTGGGAGGCCGAGGCAGGTGGATCATGAGGTCAAGAGATCGAGACTATCCTGGTCAACATGGTGAAACCCCATCTCTACTAAAAATACAAAAAATTAGCTGGGCATGGTGGTGCGTGCCTGTAATCCCAGCTACTCAGGAGGCTGAGGCAGGAGAATTGCCTGAACCCAGGAGGCAGAGGTTGTAGTGAGCCGAGATCGTGCCATTGCACTCCAGCCTAGGTAACAAGAGGGAAACTCCATCTCAAAAAAAAAAGATTCTGAGGGAAATAAGATCTAAGATGGCCTCTCCTGGCAGGGTGCAGGGGCTCACACCTGTCAACCCAGCACTCGGGGAGGCTGAGGCAGGTGGATCACGAGGTCAGGAGTTTGAGACCAGCCTGACCAACATGGTGAAATCTCGTCTCTACTACAAATACAAAAAAATTAGCTGGGTGTGGTGGTGTGCGCCTGTAGTCCCAGCTACTCGGGAGGCTGAGGCAGGAGAATCGCTTGAACCCAGGAGGCAAAGTTGTAGTAAGCCGAGATCGCACTACTGCACTCCAGCCTGGGCAACAGACTGAGACTACCTCTCAAAATAAATAAATAAAAACAATAAAAATCAAAGAGGGCCTCTCCTGAGGACTTATGCTCTTCACAGGGTCCAGCTGGAAAAGCACATGGGATCCTAAGAGCAACAGGTGGACAGGAGATTAGCATTCTGGGGAAGTGTGTCCCTCTATCCCAATGGCCCTGACGCCCCCAGTTTTGATGACCTAGCTGTGGCCAGAGGAAGAGGCCTACACCAATACCAGGTGCTGCAGGGACTTGGGCCTCTGGACACTAAACCCATTCTAATAAGCTGCGTTCTTTTTTGTTGTTGTTCTTTTTTTTTTTTTTTTTTTGAGTTGGAGTTTTGCTCTTGTTACCCAGGCTGGAGTGCAATGGCACGATCTCGGCTCACCACAACCTCCGCCTCCTGGGTTCAGACAATTCTTCTGCCTCAGCCTCCTGAGGAGCTGGGATTACAGGCACACGTCACCATGCCCAGCTAATTTTTTGTATTTTTAGTAGAGACAGGGTTTCACCATGTTGACCAGGATGGTCTCGATCTCTTGACCTCGTGATCCACCCGCCTCAGCCCCCCAAAGTGCTGGGATTACAGGCTTGAGCCACCACGCCCGGCCTGTTGTTCTTTTTTAATGGCACAATCTTGGCTCACTGCAACCTCCACCTCCCAGTTTCAAGTGATTCTCCTGCCTCAGCCTCCTGAGAAGCTGGGTTACAGGCACCTGCCACCACACCCAGCTAATTTTTGCATTTTTTAGTAGAGATGGGGTTTCACCGTGTTGGCCAGACTGGTCTCAAACTCCTGACCTCAGGTGATACGCCCACTCGGCCCCCCAAAGTGCTAGGATTACAGGCATGAGCCACCACGCCCAGCTCAATGAATATTTATGTATATATATGCACCTGTGTGTTCTAGTACTGTGGCTGATATAACAAACTATCCCCCTGGCTGGGTGCGGTGGCTCACGCCCGTAATCCCAGCACTTTGGGAGGCTGAGGTGGGTGGATCACAAGGTCAGGAGATCGAGACCATCCTGGCCAATATGGCCAATAGAAACCCTGTCTCTGTTAAAAATAATAATAAAAAAAATTAAGTGGGCATGGTGGCATGTGTCTGTAGTCCCAGCTACTGGGAGGCTGAGGCAGGAGAATTGCTTGAACCCAGGAGGCAGAGGTTGTGGTGAGCTGAGATCTCGCCACTGCACTCCAGTCTGGGCAACAGAGGGAGACCCTGTCTCAAAAAAAATAAAGAATAAAAATAACAAAGTACACCAAACTTGGTGCCTTAGAGCAACATAAATGTATTCTCTTATATATTTTCTCTCCTAAGTATCACAGGACTGAAATGCAAGTGTCAGAGGGTCATGCTCCCTTGAGGCTCTCTGGGAGAACCCCTTCCTTGCCTCTTCTAGCTGCTGGCTGCTAGCATTCCTTGGCTTGTGGCTGCTTCACTCCAATCTCGCTCCATCTTCACAGCTTCACACACCTTCTCCCCTTCTGTCTTCTCAAATCTCCCTCTGTCTCTCTCTTGTGGGGCACTGGTGATTGCATTTAGATTCCCCTGGGTGATCCAGGATAAGCTCTCCATCTCAATGTCCCTAACTTAATGCATTGACAAAGACCCTTTTCCCACACAGGACAACATTTGCAGACACCAGAGCAGCAGTCCCAGCCTTTTTGGCACTAGTCCCTGTTTTGCAGAGGACATATTTTGTTTGGGGAAGACATATATTTCCTTGGATGGGTGATGGATGGTGGGGGAGGGTTTCAGGATGATTCAAGTGCATTACATTTCTTGTGTACTTTAATTCTATTATTATGGCATTGTAATATTTAACGAAATAATTATACAACTCACTATCATGTAGAAACTGTGGGAGCCCTGAGCTTGTTTTCATCCATCTAGATGGTTGCATCTGGGGGTGATGGGAGACAGTGACAGATCATCAGGCATTAGATTCTCATAAGAGTAAGCAGCCTAGATTCCTTGCTTGCACAGTTCACAAGAGGGTTTACACTACTGTGAGAATCTAATGGCCCCACTGACCTGACAGGAGACAGAACTCAGGCATAAAAGTTATTGATGGTAGCATTAGGAGGAGCAGGAGGGGTGGGAGTGGGTGAGGCTAGCTCCTTGCCGGTAGTGTCCTGTCTTAGGAAAAGGGAAACTGAGGGCTAGAGTAGAAGCAGATAGGGTTGGTTGAGTGCCCTAGCCTGCCTTAGGTGGCTGCCACAGGGAACCTGGGCCTCGCCTAGACCTCACCTGGATCAAAGGTATCTCCATCATTGCAATAGATCCTCTGATGCCAGGCTGAGGGCAAGGTGGGCTGGGACTCCTGTGAAGAGGGGGTAGGGGACTAAACCTTCCTCCCCACCCTGCCCACCTTCCTTCCTGTACCACAAAGGCATCACCATCCAACCTAGTGCAGGGATCAGGGAAAGCGGAAAAAGGAAGGAAGGGAGCTGTGAGCCCCACGTGGTAACAGGGATACCAGTTGGTTGAGGACATCCTGGGGGCCAAGCATTCCCCTCTGCTAGCTACACCTGCTGCTGCCAGCATGGGAGAGGGACCTGTCAAATGGGATGGGGCTTGGGCTCCCTTCAAGACCAGGAGTCTTCCCAGTCACTCTATGGGGAACCAGAGGAAAGAGTTGGGGAGCAAAGAAGGGACTCCCAAACCAAGAGCCCACTGCCATGCCCTGACTCCAGGACAGTGGGTAGACAGCAGACACCAGATGTGGCTAAGTAGACCATTAGCCTGGCACAGGAGGCCAAGTGTATGTGTGATAACTGAAGCCAAAAGAACACTTCCTCTCAACCACTGGTCCTGCAGCGGCTGGTGTGCTCCTCCCGAGAGATGGAGAAGACGCAGGCAGAGGCACTGGAAGGATGTGGGTGATGCATGCTGCCCATGTCTTTTCTTTTTTTGAGATGAAGTTTTACTCTTGTCACCCAGGCTGGAGTGCAGTGGCTTGATCTTGGCTCACTGCAACCTCCATTTCCCAGGTTCAAGTGATTCTCCTGCCCCAGCCTCCCAAGTAGCTGGGATTACAGGTGCCCACCACCATGCCCAGGTAATTTTTGTATTTTTAGTAGAGATGGGGTTTCACCATCTTGGCCAGGCTGGTCTTGAACTCCTGACCTCAGGTGATCCGCCCACCTCGGCCTTCCAAAGTGCTGGGATCACAGGTGTGAGCCACCTGCCAAGCCAGAACTACACTTTTAGAGAGAGCCACTCACAAAAGGAAACTGGGAAAAAAAAAAAAAAAAAAAAAAACACTAAAGTTTTCAATAAAGAAACTAGACGGTGGGGGTGGGGAGGCATATCCATAGCCTTATCATTTTTTTTTTAATCTTTCTGAAAGATTCCCCACCGTTCCTTTAACAGTTTCACGGCACTCCTGAAACCCTGTTGGCCTAAGGCCGAGCACAGTGGCTCACACCTGTAATCTCAGCACTTTGGGAGGCGGAGGTGGGTGGATCACTTGAGGTCAGGAGTTCGAGGCCAGCCTGGCCAACAAGGTCTCTATTACAAATACAAAAATTAGCTGGGCATGGTGGCGGGCGCCTGTAATCCCAGCTACTCAGGAGGCTGAGGCACAAGAATCGCTTGAACCTGGGAGGCTGAGATTGCAGTGAGCCAAGATTACGCCACTGCACTGCAGCCTGGGTGACAGAGCAAGACTCAAAAAAACAAAAAACACACAAAAAACCTGCTGGCCTAAAGGACACCCCACCCTGCCCACCCCTTGCCTCACATGGCATGTAAAAAGGGGAAGAAAAACTCAGAAACTGAAGCATTCGGCAGTCTCTTCCAACGCAGATCAAAACAGAGGTAAAAGACCCTCAACCAGATGAGATTTGATTTACATAAGTCTCATCCTGCCCAACGTCCTACCCACCCCGGACTCCCCACACACACAGGTGTCCCAAGCCCCTCCTCTCCAGCTTACCCCAAACCCATCTTGAGGGCCTGGGCTCCCAGCTCCCTCCCTCAGAGGATCTGTTGTCTTTCAGACGCTCGCTGAGAGCAGAGACTGGTTGACACTTCTCTCACTGACACTGGAATACAGTCAGGCAGGTGGTGTCAGGAACTGTAAACCATGCATGTTTGCACCCAATGGGGGCCAGCAGGCAGAGCTGGAATCGGCCACTGGAACCGAGGCCAGACCCACGCTCAGAGCCGGTGGTCCGAGACCCTCATCTAGAAGCTCCTGGAAGCTCCGGCAGGCCCAGAAGGGTCTGCCCAGCACCCACCCACCCCCGCAAGTCCGGGCGGGAGCACAGGAAACCTCCCAGCATCTGCCGAGAAACCCTACAGGCCTCGTTCTCTCTCCCATGTGCCTTCTTTGTTTGTTTCTGTTTTGTTGCTGTTGTTTTTGAGATGGAGTCTCGCTCTTGCTGCCCAGGCTGGAGTATAGTGGCACGATCTCAGTTCCCTGCAACCTTCACCTCCCGGATTGCAGCGATTCTCCTGCCTCAGCCTCCCGAGTAACTGGGATTACAGGGAGCGTCACCACACCCAACTAATTTTTTGTATTTTCAGTAGAGATGAGTTTTCACCAGGTTGGCCAGGCTGGTCTCTAACTCCTGACCTCAGGTGAGCCAACTGCCTTGGTCTCTGAGTGCTGGGATTACAGGCGTGAGCCACCGATGCCCCACTTCCATCTGCCTTCTTTGTCATTCTAATTAACTGCTGGAGATACCTTTTGTTAACCATTATGCATAAAAGAAAGTTATGCATGACGGATGCTGAGATTGTTATTACCAAGAGGCACTTGGTTTCAAAATCACTTCGAATATTCTAGCACTGAATCTCATCCTTCCTGTGCCTGGGGGTCTGCATGCTATTTGTCTTGTTCCTCCTGTGTGAACGGCAGGGTGAAGGCCTTCCTGCTCAAAAAGTGGGTGCTTTGCCAAGCTACCTGGGGTGTGCATCTATGCACTTGAACTTTGGAGTCAGACTGGCAAAGGCTGGATGTTCTCCTGCGCCTTGGTTACCGTTTGCCCTCATGCAGGTCGCTTGGCTTCTTGGAGTCTCCGTTTTCTCATTTGTGAAAGATAAGTGAACACCCTCATTCGAGAGCTGCCATGTGACCATCTGTGAGATGATGGAGGGAGAGTCCGCAGTGCCCTTTAGAGTGGCAGTTGTGCTGGTGCTCCACAGGACCAGGACCAGGTGGCAGTGGCTGTCTGGAACCGTGATGGAGGAACTGGCAAGGCTGCCAGATTCCACAAATAAAAATACATACACACAGTTACATCTGAATTTCAAATAAGCAGCTAAATTTTTTTGTATAATTATATCCCATGCAGTATTTGGACTATACTTACACTGAAAAATCGGCCGGGTGTGATGGTTCACGCCTATAATCCCAGCACTTTGGGAGCCCAAGGCAGGCAGATCACCTGAGGCAGAGGTTGCAGTAAACCAATATCACGCCACTGCACTCTAGCCCGAGCAACAGAGTGAGACTCTGTCTCTAATAATAATAATAATAAGCCGGGCACAGTGGCTCACACCTATAATCCCAGCACTTTGGGAAGCTGAGATGAGTGGATCACCTGAGGTCAGGAGAGACCAGCCTGACCAATATGATGAAACCCTGTCTCTAGGCAAAATACAAAAATTAGCTGGGCATGGTGGCGTGCATCTGTGATCCCAGCTACTCGGGAGGCTGAGAAAGGAGAATCACTTGAACCTGGGAGGCAGAGGTTGCAGTGAGCTGAGATTGTGGCATTGCACTCCAGCCTGGACAACAAGAGTGAAACTCCATCTCAAATAATAATTAATAATAATAATTTATTATCTGAAATTCAAATTTAACTGTGTCCCTTTTTTTTTCTTTTGAGACAGTGTCTCACCCTGTGGCCCAGGCTGGAGTACAGTGGCATAATCATGGTTCACTGAAGGCTCAACCTCCTGGGATCAAGTGATCCATACACCTCAGCCTCCCAAGAAGATAGGACTGCAAGTACAAGCTACCATGCCTGGCTAATTTTTTTTTTTTTTTTGTAGAGATGGGTTTTGCCATGTTGCCCAGGCTGGTAACTGAGTATTCTGTATTTTATCTGGCAATCCTAAGAAAAGAGGTTAAAATGATTAGAATGGGAGTTCTTGCTGCCCCTTTGAGAAGTCTTCATTTGGGATTGGGCAAGAGCCACTGGAAGAAATGTAGGCCAGGGAGGCTGAGGCATAAGAATGGCTTGAACCTGGGAGATGAAGGTTGCAGTGAGCCAAGATTATGCTGCTGCACTCCAGCCTGGGTGACAGAGTGAGACTCTGCCTCAAAAAAAAAAAAATTAAGAAAAAGAAAAAGGAAACATGAGCCAAAGGAGGAGAAGAATCTAGAACACCAAGGCACAGATCTAGAACACCTCCTGGCCTGGTTCCCTATCTGCTGATCGTAGTAGGCCAAGCAGCAAACACACTCTGAAAGCCTGGATGAGGGCTGGGCTCCACTGGCCCCAGTCTCCAGCCTCCAGCCTCCATAGCACGCCCTCCATCTGTCAGTACCCACTTCCCAACCCACCCATCCCTGAGCCAAAAGACAGCAGCAGAAGGAGCACCACCAAGTGGGACACCTGTGTTCATTAGCCTCCAAGGAACCAGACTGCGGAAAGCCGGGAGAGGACACACCCCAGAGGTGGTTTAACCTGCTGTGGCCGGACTGGCCACATTCACATCCCAGGGTTGGGCATGTGACTACTCCATTCCTTTAGCCTCTGGGAGGACATTCATCCAACAAACATTTCTTCACGTCCTTGGTCCATCCCACAGACAACCTCCAACTCACCCACCATCCCCCTGAAATTACCCCCCTCTCCCTGGGGTTGCCTGTCTGCTTCTCCCCCTCTTCTTCCTCAGCCCATCAGCCCCAGTGGGGCCATCTCTGAGATCTCTGGGTCCCTCCCGCTGCTCAGCTTGCTCATTCTCACTCTCCAGACCTGCTGCAGCCTCCTCCCCGATCCCTCCCCATTCCAGCCCAGTTCCAATAAAATCAGGTCTCATCCTGCCATTGCCCTGCACAAATCTGCCTGCTCAGCCTCAGAGGCCAAGTCCCAGCCCTCAGGGAGAGAAAAGCAGGACAAACCAGGGGTCTGAATAAAGCACACCTCCTCCAGTCTCCCCAGATAAACTGCTCCTCATCCCAGGTGAGGGGGTGAGGAAGACAGCCCCTGGGAGGGCCAAGGGTCCAGGCTGCCAGGCCATCTCATCTGCAGGGAGAGGAGGAGAGGCACAGTACCTCAGCCTGGGGCCGGGCCAGAGCCCACTCTACTTACAGACTGGCCTCTGGGTTTCTTTCGTAGAGGCTTTTTTTTTTGAGATGGAGTTTTGCTCTTGTTGCCCAGGCTGGAATACAGTGGCACAATCGCGGCCCACAGCAACCTTCGCCTCCTGGGTTCAAGCAATTCTCCTGCCTCAGCCTCCTGAGTAGCTGGGATTACAGGGATTCGCCACCACACCTGGCTAATTTTGTGTTTTTAGTAAAGATGGGGTTTCACCATGTTGGTCATGCTGGTTTCGAACTGACCTCAGGTGATCCACCAGCCTTGGCCTTCCAAAGTGGTGGGATTATAGGCGTGAGCCACCACACGCAGCCAATCTATGAAAAATGTATACTAAGGGGGAGGGGAGATGTTTTATTATTTATTTTTTAAATTTTATTTTTTATTATTTTTTAATTCTTTACTATTTTTTCAATTTCAATTATTTATTTTATTTTTTAAATTGTAAAATTAAATTTAAAAAAAATTTTTTTCTTAAAAGACGGGGTTTCACCATGTTTGGTGAGGCTGGTCTTGAACTCCTAACCTCAGGTGATCCGCCCACCTTGGCCTCCAAAGTGCTTGGATGGGCGTGAGCCACCACACCCAGTCTTATTTTTTATTTTATTTATTTTGAGAGGTAATTTTGCTCTTGTTGCCCAGGCTGGAGTGCAGTGGTGTGATCTCGGCTCACTGCAACCTCTGCCTCCCAAGTTCAAGCAATTCTCCTGTCTCGGCCTCCCAAGTAGCTGTGACTACAGGCATGTGCCACCACAGCCAGCTAATTTTTGTATTTCTGGCAGAAACGGGGTTTCATCATATTGATCAGGCTGGTCTCAAACTCCCGATCTCAGGTGATCTGCCTACCTCGGCCTTCCAAAGTACTGGGATTACAGGCGTAAGCCAATGTGGCAGGCCTATTTTATTTTATTTTGAGACAGTGTCACTCTGTCACACAGTCTGGAGTGCAGTGGCGCCATCTCAGCTCACTGCAACCTCTGCCTGCCAGGCTCAAGTGATTCTCCTTTCTCAGTCTACTGAGTAGCTGGGATTACAGGTGCCCAACACCATGCCCGGCTAATTTTTGTATTTTTAGTAGAGACACACTTTCACCATGTTGGCCAGGTTTGTCTCAAACTCCTGGCCTCAGATGATCTGCCCGCCTCGGCCTCCCAAAGTACTGGGATTATAGGCGTGAGCCACCTCGGCCTGGCAGGGGATGTTTTTTAAATGTACGTTAAAACTGTGAGAAAGAACATTCCACTTATCAGATCAGCAAAACAAACAAAACTAAATAACTCAAGTGGGTGAAGGAGTCCTTTGGTTTTTGTTTGTTTGCTTGAGATAGGGTCTCCCTCTGTCCCCAGGCTAGAGTGCAGCAGCGCCATCATGGCTCACTACAGCCTGACTTCCTATGCTCCCTCGATCCTCCTACCTCAGCCTCCCAGGTTGAGGTACATCATGCCCAGCTCATTTTTGTGTTTTTTGTACAGATGGGGTTTCACCATGTTGCCCAGGCTGGAGGTGAATGTGCCTGAAACAGGCAGTACCAAACATTGTTGGTGGGAAAGTTAATTGGTACAACCCCTTTGGGGGGCAAACTGGTAATCTCTATCAAAAAATGAAATACACACATTCTTTGTTCCAGTAATCCCACTTCAGGAATGTACACTAACGTACACAAAACCCCAGACATGTATCATAAGCACCAGCACATTCACTGCAGCATTGCTTTCACAGCTAAAGTTTGGAACTGCATGGTGGCTGGTTAAATAAATTATGTGCCGGACACTGTGGCTCATGCCTGTAATCCCAGCACTTTGGGAGGCCAAGGCTGGCAGCTCATGAGGTCAGGAGTTCCAGACCAGCCTGGCCAACAAGGTGAAACCCCATCTTTACTAAGAATACAAAAAAATCAGCTTAGCTTGGTGGCGTGCGCCTGTAGTCCCAGCTACTCAGGAGGCTGAGGTAGGAGAATCGCTTGAACCTGGGAGGCGGAGGCTGCAGTGAGCCAAGATGGCATCACTGCACTCCAGCCTGGCGACAGAGCGAGACTTTCAAAAAAAAAAAAAGGAGGCCTGGCTCAGGAAAGGAGCTGGTAGGCAGGATCCTGGCTCCAGCCTGTTACAAGAGTTGCCTTCTTTGAATGGGCACAGAAAGGTGGGTAGGAGAGTCCAGGCAGACAGGTAAACTAGGCAGAGCCTGACAGAGTAAGGAGGAAGCCAGAGACAGGCCAGGCTTCAGCTCCACCCCTGGGCCAGCTTAGGGCGTCAGTGGGCGGAGGCAGGAGAAGCTGCCAAGGCCTGGGGAGTTGACACGGCAGAAGCTAGCAGGGGCCGGGCAGGCTCCTCCAGTCCAGGCAGATGCAGCTTTGCCTATGGGCACCTGCTCCGGGCCAGAGAAATGACCCTGTCCCTCAGGGGATGGGCGCTGCACCCTCATTTTAACAATGCCATTTTATATTATGCCCTTACATGCCATCAAATATTATCTTTTTTTTTTTAAGACAGAGTCTCACTCTGTTGCCCAGGCTGTAGTGCAGTGGCACAATTTCAGCTCACTGCAACGTCTGCCTCCCAGATTCAAGTGATTTTCCTGCTTCAGCCTCCCCAGTAGCTGGACTCCAGGCACACGCCCAGCTAATTCGTGTATTTTTAATTAGCCATCACGCCCAGCTAATTCTTGTATTTTTAGTAGAGACGGGGTTTCACCATGTTGGCCAGGATGGTCTCGAACTCCTGACCTCGTGATCCACCTGCCTCGGCCTCCCAAAGTGCTGGGATTACGGGCGTGAGCCACCGTCCCTGGTCCAGGTTTCCTTCTTTAACAGAGGATGTCTGTGCAGGTGGCTGAGAAACCCGAGATGCCGCCCACAGCAATCTGAGCCCTCGGATTACACATAAGACCCAGCCTCGGCAGGAAGCCACCTTGTTCCAAAGTACTGGGTCTTTCTCTTAATATTTGAAGCCAAAGGAAAAATACATAGGAAACAGAGGAGTCAAAGCTGGACACACTTCCTGTTCCTCATTCCCCCTACTTTTCTTCCTAGCTTGGAATCAGAGGACTTGAGTTCCTGTCCGAGGTGAGCCCTGACTCCCTGAAGAAGTCACTTCCCTTCTTGGGACCTCACCTGCAAGAAGACAGGCTTGGGTCCAGAAAGCTACATATTAACAGGTGTCCCCAAGTGGTTCCAATGCAGCTGGTTAGCTTGGTGGCATGCGCCTGTAGTCCCAGCAGACTTTAAGCAGCAGCGGCGGCCAGGCGAAGTGGCTCACACCGGCAATCTCAGCATTTTAGGAGGCCTAGGTGGGTGGATCCCCTGAGGTCAGGAATTCAAGACCAGCCTGGCTAACATGGTGAAACCCTGTCTCTACTAAAAATACAAAAATTAGCCTGGCGTGGTGATGGGTGCCTATAATCCCAGCTACGGGGGAGGCTGAGGCAGGAGAGTTGCTTGAACCCGAGAGGTAGAGGTTGCAGTGAGCCGAGATCATGCCATTGCACTCCAGCCTGGGCAACAGAGTGAGACTCTGTCACTAAATAAATAAATGGACAAACCCAGTGGTTTGCAACAACAGGAATGAATCTTAAAATAATTATGCCAGCCTGGGCAATGTAGTCAGACCCCTGTCTCTACAAAACATTTCAAAATCAGCCAGGTGTGGTAGTATGTGCCTGTAGCCTCAGCTACCTGGGAGGCTGAAACAGGAGGCTTGCTTGAACCCAGGAATGTGAGGCTGCGGTGAGCCATGACTTTACCACTATACTCCAGCCTGGGAGGCAGCAAGACTCTGTCCCCCTAAAAAATCATAATAATTAATTAATTAAAAATAAAGAAATGGCTGGGCACAGTGGTTCACACCTATAATCCCAGAACTTTGGGAAATCAAGGCAGGCAGATCACCTGATATCAGGAGTTTGAGACCAGTCTACACAACATAGTGAAACCCCGTCTCCACTAAAAATACTAAAATTAGCCAGGTGTGGTGGCAGGCGCTTGTAGTCCCAGGTACTATGGACGCTAAGGCAGGAGAATTGCTTGAACCCAAGAGGCGGAGGTTGCAATAAGCAGCGACTGCACCACTGCACTCCAGCCTAGGCAACAAACTGAGACTCAGTCTCAAAAATAAACACATAAATAAATGGCCAGGTGCAGTGGTTCACGTCTGTAATCCTCGCACTTTGGGAGCCTGAGGCAGGCAGATCATCTGAGGTGGGGAGTTAGGAGACCAGCCTGACCAACATGGAGAAACCCTGCCTCTACAAAAAATACAAAATTAACCAGGTGTGGTGGCCTGTAGTCCCAGCTACTCGGGAGGCTGAGGCAGGAGAACCGCTTGAACCCAGGAAGTGGAGGTTGTGGTAAACCGAGATTGTGCCATTGCACTCCAGCCTGGGCAACAAGAGCAAAACTCTGTCTCAAAAAAAAAAAAAAATTATGCTGAGTGAAAGAAGACCAAAGAGAGTACACACGTTTTCTTTGATTTATAAAAAAATTCTAGAAGGCCAGGCTCGGTGGCTCACGCCTGTAATCCCTGCACTTTGGGAGGTTAAGGCAGGTGGATTACCTGAGGTCAGGAGTTGGAAATGAGCCTGGCCAACACGGTGAAACCCTATCTCTACTAAAAGTACAAAAATTAGCCAGGCATGATGGTAGCGCCTCTAATCCCAGCTTCTCAGGAGGCTGAGGCAGGAGAATAGCTTGAACCTGGGAGGCAGAGGTTGCAGTGAGCTGAGATCGCACCACTGCACTGCAGCCTGGGCAACAAGAGCAAAACTCCATCTCAAACAAACAAACAAACAAACAAACAAAAATTCTAGAAAGTGGCAGAAAGGGGATCAGAAAGTGGATGAGGTGAAAGGAAAGAGGGAAAGATTGCAGCAAGGCACAAAGAAACATTTAGGTGCAATGGAGAGGTTAATTATCTTAACGGGTGATGTTTTCATGTCAAAACTCATAAAATTGTATGTGAATTATCAGGTCATTTTAAAAAGGTGATTATGAATGAACATGTGTTGAGCATATCCTAAATGCAGCCAGACACTGAAGATGCTCATGGAATCAATCTGGATGCCTTTTTTTTTGAGATGGAGTCTCGCTGTCACCGAGGCTGGAGTGCAGTGGCATGATGCCTCACTACAACCTCTGCCTCTGGGTTCAAGCGATTCTCCTGCCTCAGCCTCCCAAGTAGCTGGGATTACAGGCACCCACCACCATGCCCAGCTAATTATTTTTTTTTTTTAAGACAGAGCCTTGCTCTGCCGGCGGGCTGGAGTGCAGTGGCATGAGCTCAGCTCACTGCAACCTCCGCTCCCCTGGGTTCAGGTGATCCTCCTGCCTCAGCCTCCCGATTAGCTGGGACTACATTTGTGCACCACCACACTCAGCTAATTTTTTTGTATTTTTAAAAGTAGAGACGGGGTTTCACCGTGTTTGCTAGGATGGTCTTGATCTCTTGACTTTATGATCCACTCACCTCAGCCTCCCAAAGTACTGGGATTACAGGTGTGAGCCACCTTGCCCAGCCTATATTTGTATTTTTTGATAGAGACAGGGTTTCACCATGTTGGCCAGGCTGGTCTCAAACTCCTGACCTCAAGTGACCTACCTCAGCCTCTCAAAGTGTTGGGATTACAGGCGTGAGTTACTGCACCTGGCCATGGATTTTTTTTTTGAGACAGAGTTTCGCTCTTGTTACCCAGGCTGGAGTACAATGGCGCGATCTCAGCTCACTGAAACCTCCGCCTCCCTGGGTTCAGGCAATTCTCCTCAGCCTCCTGAGTAGCTGGGACTACAGTCGCGCGCCACCATACCCAACTAATTTTTTGTATTTTTAGTAGAGACAGGGTTTCACCATGTTGACCAGGATGGTCTTGATCTCTTGACCTCGTGATCCACCCGCCTCGGCCTCCCAAAGTGCTGGGATTACAAGGGTGAGCCACCACGACCGGCCTATATTTGTATTTTTTGATAGAGACAGGGTTTCACCATGTTGGCCAGGCTGGTCTCAAACTCCTGACCTCACGTGACCCACCTCGGCCTCTCAAAGTGTTGGGATTACAGGCGTGAGTTACTGCACCTGGCCGTGGATGCTTTTAAGAACAAAGAACAGAAAATCCAACTGAGTAATATAAACAATAATAAAATGTACTATCTCATCTGCCTGGAAGGCCAGAGGCTACAGGTGCACTTTGTCCCCTCCTTGTCCAAGACACTATATTTAGCTACATCATGGAAGCCCCATAATTGTCAGGGAACTTAGCTACAAGTAACAGAATCTACTCTAACTAGTTTAAGCGGCCAAGGAATGTACTTAAAGATATAAATGACTCACACAGTCTCTGAGAGGGATAGAGAATTGGGCTTGGAGGCTACACAGCCAGGAACAATACCCAAATTTTGCTCCTGGACTGTTATCAGCAGAGCCTCTGCTTTTCACCACCACTAGGTACTGCAGTTCACAAGTGCAAGAAGCATCTCTCCTCCCAGAGCCGCTCCCACTGCCCTCAAAAGCTTTGTGTCTCTGCAGAGTTCTCATCCTCATACAGCTCACCTCTAAATGGATACCAGCTGCGTCTGATTGGACGAGCCTGCACTGTATGCCGGAGTGCTAGCTACACAGGAAGCTAGGTACAAGAGTCTATCTTCTACTTGGGGAGGCAGAACTCATAATGTCTTCGCATAGAATGGGTTTTCAAAAGAATCTGGGTGGCTGGGCATGGTGGCTCACGCCTGTAATCCCAGCACTTTGGGAGACTCAGGTGGGCAGATCACGAGGTCAGGAGTTCGAGACATTGTGAAACCCTGCCTCTACTAAAAATACAAAAATTAGCCCAGTGTGGTGGCGGGAGCCTGTAATCCCAACTACTCGGTAGGGTGAGGAAAGAAGAATCTCTTGAACCCGGGAGGCGGAGGTTGCAGTGACCCAAGATCGCACCACTGCACTCCAGCCTGGGCAATAAAGGGAGACTGCCTCAAAAAAAAAAAAAAAGCCAGATGTGGTGGCTCACACCTGTAATCCCAGCATTTTGGGAGGCCGAGGCGGGCGGATCACGAGGTCAGGAATTCAAGACCAGCCTGGCCAATATGGTGAAACCCAATCTCTACTAAAAATACAAAAATTAGCCAGGTGTGGTGGCACATGCCTGCAGTCCCAACTACTTGGGAGAGTGAGGAAGAAGAATCACTCGAACCCAGGAGGCAGAGATTGCAGTGAGCCAAGATCATGCCACTGCACTCCAACCTGTGCGACAGAGCAAGACTCCATATGAAAAAAAAAGAAAGAAAAAGATGCTGAGTGATGACAATATTTAAAAGGTCCCCTATAAACCCTGTTAGAGATTATCACAGCCTGAGCAACATGGAGAAACTCCATCTCTACAAAAAATGCAAAATGTAGCTGGGTGTTTGGGCAAGTGCCTGTAGTCCCAGCTGCTCGGGGGACTGAGGCCGGAGGATCGCTGGAGGCCGGGGGTGGGGGGGGTGAGTTATATTCCCGCCACACCACTCCAGCCTGCATGACAGACTGAGACCCTGTCTCAAAACAAAAACAGAAACAAAAAAGAAAGAAACTAGGAAAGAAAAACCAGAATGATGTGGCCTTTTCTTTTTTGAGACAGAGTTTTGCTCTCCTTGCCCAGGTTAGAGTTGTCGGCTCACCGCAACCTCCGCCTCCCGGGTTCAAACAATTCTGCCCCAGCCTCCCGAGTAGCTGGGATTACAGGCATTACCACCACATCCGGCTAATTTTATGTTTTTAATAGAGACAGGCTTTCTCCATGTTGGCCAGGCTGGTCTCGAACTCCTGACCCCCGGTGATCCGCCCAACTCAGCCTCCCAAAGTGCTGGGATTACAGGCGTGAGCCACTGCACCCCGCCATAAATCCAGATTTTAGGAAACTATATAGGAACACATGACAAATGTTCTTCAATAAATTGCAAGGAATAACAGATTTTAGAAGGGGGAACCTAGTGATTAAAGGGAACGTAAGAGTCATATTAACCAACCAAAACATATGGATCTTTTTTTAGGTCTTATCTATTTATTTATTTATTTTGAGAAGGAGTTTCACTCTTGTTACCCAGGCTGGAGTGCAATGGCGCGATCTCAGCTCACCGCAACCTCCGCCTCCTGGGTTCAGGCAATTCTCCTGCCTCAGCCTCCCAAGTAGCTGGGATTACAAGCACGCGCCACCATGCCCGGCTAATTTTATGTAGCTTTAGTAGAGATGGGGTTTCACCATTTCGACCAGGATGGTCTTGATCTCTTGACCTCATGATCCACCCACCTCGGCCTCCCAAAGTGGTGGGATTACAGGCGTGAGCCACCGCGCCCAGCCTTAGGTCATATTTAAAACAAATGTAAATAGATTAATGATGATGATGATAAGCGGGAATATTTGAACACTGAATATTTGGTATTAAGGAATTATTTCACACCTATAATCCTAGCACTTTGGGAGGCCAAAGCAGGTAGATTGCTTGAGCCTAGGAGTTCAAGACCAACATGAACAACATGGTGAAACCCCACCTCTACAAAAACTACAAAAATCAGCCAGGTATGGTGGCATACACATATCCGAGCTGCTTGGGAGGCTGAGGTAGGAGGATCACTTGAATCTAGAAGGTGGAGGCTGCAGTGAGCTGTGATCATGCCACTGCACTCCAGCCTCGTTAACAGGGTGAGACCACTGTCTCAAAAAAAAAAAGAAGAAGACAGAGACCAGGCCCAGTGGCTCACACTTGTAATCCCAGCACTTTGAGAGGCCAAGTCGGACTGATCACCTGAGGTCAGGAGTTCGAGCCCAGCCTGACCAACATGATGAAACCCCATCTCTATCAAAAATATAAAAATTAGCCAGGCATGGTGGCAAACGCCTGTAATCCCAGCTACTGGGAGGCCGAGGCAAGACAATCGCTTGAACCTGGAAGGCAGAGGCTGCAGTGAGCCAAGATCATGCTACTGCACTCCAGCCTGGGTGAAAGAGTGAGATTCCCTCTCAAAAAAAAAAAAGAAGAGACAGAATTGCTGGGGCTAGAAGGATGTTACTACTTCTCCCTCAATTCTCACCATGCTGGCAAAGCCGACTCCAGCCAGAGAAAGTGGTTCCCTTCAGAGAGATGCACATGGTGGTGTTGACTAGCAGGGCACCTCACTAAGCCCGGGCCATGCGTTATCCACCGCAGTTCCTTTGGAAGAATTAATGTTATTGCTTTGATTATATGCTTATATCAACATACACATTTCCAAAGCCAGGAGTGGTGACTCATGTCTATAATCCCAGAGCTTTGGGAGGCCAAAGTGGGGGGATAGCTTGAGCTCAGGAGTTCAAGATTAACCTGGGCAACACAGCAAGACCCCATCTCTTAAAAAAAAAAAAAAAGCCAGGCGCAGTGGCTCACACCTGTAATCCCAGCACTTTGGGAGGCGGAGGTGGGCGGATCACGAGATCAGGAGTTTGAGACCAGCCTGGCCAATATGGTGAAACCCCGTCTCTACTAAAAATACAAAATTAGCCAGGCGTGGTGGTCGGCACCTGTAATCCCAGCTACTCAGGAGGCTGAGGCAGGATAATCGCTTGAACCCGGGAGGCAGAGGTTGTGGTGAGCCGAGATCGCACCATTGCACTCCAATCTGGGCAGCAAGAAACTCTGTCTCAATAAAAAAATGAAATAAATAAAATAAAATAAAACAAAGGAATTAGCATGGCATGGTGTTGTGTGCTCACAGTCCAGCTATTTGGGAAGCTAAGATAGGGAGATCCTTTGGGCCCAGGAGTTGGTTACAGTGAGCCATCAGCACACCACTGCATTCCAGCTTGAGTGACAGAGCAAGATCCCATCTCTAGGCTGGGCGTGGTGACTCACGCCTGTAATCCCAGCACTTTGGGAGGCTGAGGTGCACGGATCACCTGAGGTCGGGAGTTTGAGACCTGACTGACCAAAATGGAGAAACCCCATCTCTTCTAAAAATACAAAACAAGCCAGATGTGGTGGCTCACACCTGTAATCCCAGCTACTCAGGAGGCTGAGGCAGAAGAATCACTTGGACCCAGGTAGTGGAGGTTGGGGTGAGCTGAGATCAGGCCACTGCACTCCAGCCTGGGCAACAAGAGCGAAACTGTTTTCTCAGGAAAAAAAAAGACTCCATCTCTACAACAAAAACAAGCTGGGCCCAGTGGCTCAGACCTGTTATACCAGCACTTTGGGAGGCTGAGGCAAGTGGATCATGAGGTCAAGAGATTGAGACCATCCTGGCCAACATGGTGAAACCGTCTCTACTAAAAATACAAAAATTGGCCGGGCATAGTGGCTCACACCTGTAATCCAAGCACTTTGGGGGCCAAGGTGGGCAGATCACCTGAGGTCGGGGAGTTCAAGACCAGCCTAACTAACATGGTGAAACCCTGTCTTAAAAAAAAAAACAACACAAAAATTAGCTGGGTGTGGTGGCACATGCCTACAATCCCAGCTACTCGGGAGGCTGAGGCAGGAGATTCGCTCCAACCCGGGGGGCAGACGTTGCAGTGAGCCGAGATCATGCCACTACACTCCAGCCTGGCGACAGTCTCAAAAAAACAAAAACAAAAACAATATACACTTCCAAAGTAGAGCTAAACAGAATAACCAGGTGTACTTATGCTTTTGGGGGATCAGGGAAGTACATGGAGTGTTTATGGAGACTCTGTCAAAGGTAAATGGTCACGGGCTTGCTCTTGCGCAATTCAGCATGCACTGTTGAGAGTCATGCGCTGTGCAGGGCACAGCATCATTCAAGATAAGCCCTGCTGAAGAACTAAAGTACGGTTTCTATTTCAATCAGGCTCTCTCAGGCAGTGGGTTAAAGGCCTTGATATTCTTTGGGAATGATAGCCGCCTCTTCGGGACAAGATTGCAAGATTTTTATGTCTTTGTGTAGGGCAGGAATCAGGTCCTGAATGTACAAGATTGCCTGCCACTGCCAGCTTTTCTCATTTGCACACATCTGCTGAATGAATGTGTGAAAAATAAGTGAATGAATGAAAAAGCAAATGACTGTCTCAAGGAGCAAATAAATGAATTTTTAAGCATGTCAGGAATAAAACGGGGTCATTATATATGAGCTGCTTTTGATCCTCTGGGAAGAAAGCAATTCTTAAAAAATTGGACCTGGCTGGGCACGGTGTCTCACACCTGTAATCTCAACACTTTGGGAAGCCGAGGTGGGTGGATCACGAGGTCAGGAGTTTGAGACCAGCCTGACCAAAATGGTGAAACCCCCAACTCTACTAAAAATACAAAAATTAGCCAGGCATGGTGGCACGCACTTGTGATTCCAGCTACTTGGTAGGCTGAGACAGGAAAATTGCTTGAACTCAGGAAGCAGAGGTTGCAGTGAGCAGAGATCGTGCGACTGCAGACTGCCTCAAAAAAAAAAAAAAAAAAAATTAGCTCAATGTGGTGGCACACGCTTGTAATCCCAGCTTCTTGGGAAGCTGAGGCCAGAGGATCACTTGAGCCAGGGAGGTTGAAGCTGCAGTGAGCTGTGATTGTGCCTTTGTACCCTAACCTGGGTGACAGAGTGAGATCCTGTCTCAAAAAAAAAAAAAGGAACTGTTCCTTAGAAATGTGAAGCTTGGCCAGGTGTAATGGCTCAAGCCTATATTCCCAGCACTTTGGGAAGCTGAGGCAGGTGGATTACCTGAGTTCAGGAGTTCAAGACCAGCCAGGCCAAGAGGGTGAAACTCTGTCTCTACTAAAAATACAAAATTAGCAGGGCATGGTGGCGGATGCCTGTAATCTCAGCTACTTGGGAGCCTGAGGCAAGAGAATTGATTGAACCTGGGAGGCGGAGGTTGCAATAAGCCGAGATTGCGCCACTGCCCTCCAGCCTGGGTCACAGAACGAGACTCTCTCTCAATAAAAAACAAAAACAAAAAAACAAAAGAATGGGCAAAAAGTCTTGGGATTCCCAAAAAGAGCTGACTTGAGGTCTAGGTGGGGTGAGGTATTAAAGAAATTTAATGTATAAGACGGTATTTGTGAGGTCAGGCTCAGTGGTTCATGCTTATGATCCCAAAGACTTGGGAGACTGAGGCTGGAGGACCAGTTGAGGCCAGGAGTTCAAGATCAGCCTACGCAACATAGTGAGACTCCTGGCTGTGCAAAAAAATCTGATATTTGTGGTCGGGTGTGGTGGCACATGCCTATAATCCCAGCACTTTGGGAAGCCGAGGCAGGAAAATTGCTTGAACCAGGGAGGCAGAGGCTGCATTGAGCTGAGATGGAGCCACTGCACTCCAGCCTGGCGACAGCACAAGACTCTGTCTTAAAAAAAAAAAAAAAAAAAAAAAAAGAAATCTAAAAATTAGCCAGGTGTGGGGGCACATGCGTGTAGTCCCAGCTACTCCAGAGGCTGAGGTGGGAGGATCATGCGAGCCCAGGATGTCAAGGCTGCAGTGAGCTGTGATGGTGCCACTGTACCACAGCCTAGGTGACAGAGTGAGACTCTGTCTCTAAAAAAAAGACAATATGTACGTTAAGCCTTGAAAGCAAGAAGGGGATTTCTGAGTAACTATGACATGCCAAGTATTCTGCAGAGCCTTTTTTTTTTTTCAGTCAGAGTCTTGCTCTGTCACCAGGCACCAGGCTGGAGTGCAGTGGCGCAATCTCGGCTCACTGCAACCTCCGCCTCCCGGGTTCAAGCAATTCTCCTGCCTCAGCCTCCTGAGTAGCTGGGAGTACAGACATGCGTCACCACGCTCAGCTAATTTTTTTTGTATTTTAGTAGAGACGGGGTTTCACTATGTTGGCAGGGTGGTCTCAATCTCTTGACCTCGTGATCCGCCCACCTAGGCCTCGGCCTCTGCTGAGCCTTTGTCTGCATTTTCTCATTATATCTTCACAATAATCCTGTGAGGTTGTATTTCCCTTTTATTACATGACAAAACTGAGTGGACAGGCAGGAGGTGAGGCTGTCAACATTTCAGAGCCAGCCTTCAGTCTCAGCACTGCCATTTGGGGAAAGGAGATTAGTAAATCAGCAATTTCAGCACAGGTACTATCTCTCACTAGCCAGTGCTGGGCAATCAAAAAAAAAAAAAAAAAAAAATAGAGCTGGGCAGAGGGGCTCACGCCTGTAATCCCAGCACTTTGGGAGGCTGAGGTGGGTGGATTACAAGGTCAGGAGTTCAAGACCAGCCTGGCCACGATGGTGAAACCCCCGTCTCTACTAAAAATACAAAAAAATTAGCTGGGCGTGGTGGTGGGTGCCTATAATCCCAGCTACTCGGGAGGCTGAGAAAGAGAATTGCTTGAACCCAGGAGGCGGAGGTTACAGTGAGCCGAGATTGGGCCACTGCACTCCAGCCTGGGTGACAGAGTGAGACTCTGTCTCAAATAAACAAATAAATAAATAAAGCCGGGCGCAGTGGCTCATGCCTGTAATCCCAGCACTTTGAGAGGCCAAGGCAGGCAGATTGCCTGAGGTCAGGAGCTTGAGACCAGCCTGGCCAACCAAACCCTGTCTCTACTAAAAAAAAAAATTCAAAAATTAGCTGGGAGTGGCGGTGGGGGCCTATAATCCCAGCTACTTGAGAGGCTGAGACAGGAGAATCGCTTGAACTAGGGAGGTGGAGGTTGTAGTGAGCCGAGATCTTGCCATTGCACTCCAGCCAGGGAAACAAGAGCGAAACTCCATCTCAAAAAAAAAAAAAAAAAAAAAGTAGACACCTGTTGGCCCCGGAAGGGACCCTCCCTGTGTGCCAGGAGGAAGAAGCCTTGGCTGTCATCACAGCAGCCAAAAAGAGCCCCATTACTTCTTCGGCTTCTGCAATCTGGGCTGACACCAAGAGTCTGGGCTTTTCTGCTCACAGCATGTCTGTGGACCTGGAAGAGTGGCATCAAACATCAATGCCCTGAGCCACAGAAGTCAGGGGGTTGCCCTTACCACAGTGTGATTGCTTTTAATCACCCTCCTGCCTTTCAAGGTCAGGAATCCCAAGCCCTTTATGAGCCATTGTCTTCAGTCACTGGCTGACGGAGGCTGACTTCCACGCAGAAGTTGTGTTTTCTGCCTATGTCACCTATGGCACACCAGGAACTGTTGCCACCCTGGTCACTCTAAAGAGCTACATCTGCTTCCTTGGAGTTGTTTCTGATGATGAAAAAGTCATAACAGGACTGGGTGCCTGTAATCATTACTCATGCCTGTAATCCTAGCACTTCGGGAGGCCAAGGAGGGAGGATTACTTGGGCTCAGCAGTTCAAGCCCAACCTGGGCAATGTAGTGAGACCTCATGTCAGAAAAAAAAATTTTTTTGTAATTGAAAAAGTATGGCTGGGAGTGGTGGCTCATCCTTGTAATTCCAGCACTTTGGAAGGCTGAGGCAGATGGATCATGAGGTCAGGAGTTCAAGACCAGCCTGACCAACATGGTGAAACCCCAACTCTAATAAAAATACAAAAATTAGCCAGGCGGCAGGGCATGGTGACTCATGCCTATAATCCCAGCACTTTGGGAAGCCGAGGACGGCAGATCACGAGATGAAGAGTTCCAGACCAGCCTTGCCAACATGGCCAAACTCCGTCTCTACTAGAAATACAACAACAACAAAAAGTTAGTCAGATGTGGTGGTGTGTGCCAGCGGTCCCAGCTACACAGGAGGCTGAGGTAGGAGAATCACTTGAACCTGGGAGACTCCAGCCTGGGTAACAGAGCGATACTCCATCGCAATAAATAAATAAATAAATTGCAGTGAATACAATGAAATGCTATGAAGTCACTAAAATGAATGAGATAGACACATGCAGCCCTGAAAGCCCAGCCACAGGAAGTGTTCAAGAAATACGCCATGTGAGGCCAGGCGCAGGGGCTCACACCTGTAATCCTAGCACTTTGGGAGGCCAAGGTGGGCGGATCACCTGAGGTCAGGAGTTCCAGACCAGCCTGACCCACATGGTGAAAGTCAGTCTCTACTAAAAATACAAAAATTAGCCAAGGGTGGTGGCGGGTGCCTGTAATCCTAGCTACTCAGGAGGCTGAGGCAGGAGAATCGTTTGTATCCAGGAGGCAGAGGTTGATCACACCACTGCACTTCAGCCTGGGCAACACAGCAAGACTCCATCTCTGGGAAAAAAAAATCCATTACTCACCTTGGCTTAGAAAGCATACGTAGGCTTGTCTCTTCTCTCTGTCCCTGCTGTTCCTACCCATTTCTTTCACCTGCACCTCACAAACTTTCCTTATGTTCTTATACCACTCTCAGGGTCTTCTCCCTGCTGGTCCCTGTGCCTGAATCACTCTTCCCCAAACATCACATGGCTTCCTCCTTCTCACCATTTGGTCTCATTTCAAATGTCACCACCTTGGAAAAGCTTTCCCTGACCACCTTAGCTAATCTTTCCTACTCAGTCTTTGCAGGTATCCTATTTTCTTTCTCTCTCTCTTTTTTTTGTCTCGATCTGTCACCCAGGCTGGAGGGCAACCTCCATCTCCTGAGTTCAAGCATTTCTCCTGCCTCCGCCTCCTATAGCTAGGATTACAGGCACGAGCCAGCATGCCCAGCTAATTTTTGTATTTTTAGTAGTGATGGAGTTTTACTATGTTGGCCAGCTGGTCTCAAACTCCTGACCTCTGGGAATCCTTCCATCTAGGTCTCCCAAAGTCCTGGGACTACAGGCATGAGCTGCTGCGCCCAGCCTTGTATATATTTTTATGAGAGGTTTATAGTTTTAGTTCTCACATTTATGTATTTATGTCTTTGATCCATTTTGGTTTTTTTTTTTTGTATAAGGTAGGGGGTCCAACTTTATTGCTTAGTATAAGCATTAAAATTGTATATTTCCACCGGGCACGGTGGCTCAAGCCTGTAATCCCAGCACTCTGGGAGGCTGAGGCAAGTAGATCATGAGGTCAAGAGATTGAGACCATCCTGGTCAACATGGTGAAACCCCGTCTCTACTAAAAATACAAAAATTAGCTGGGCATGGTGGCGCTTGCCTGCAATCTCAGCTACTCAGGAGGCTGAGGTGGGAGAATTGCTTGAACCCATGAGGCAGAGGTTGCGGTGAGCCGAGATCGTGCCATTGCACCCCAGCCTGGGTAACAAGAGCGAAACTCCGTCTCAACAACAACAACAAAAGTTGTATATTTCCTTTTTTTTTGACTGGGTCTCATTCTGTCGCCCAGACTGGAGTGCAGTGATGAGATCTCAGCTCATGGCAACTTCTACCTCCCAGCTTCAAGCAATTTTCCTTCCTCAGCCACCTGAGTAGCTGGGATTACAGGCGCCCACCCAGCTAACTTTTTGTATTTGTAGTAGAGATGGGGTTTCACCTCGAAGGCCTGAGCTTACCCAATCTGCCTGCCTCAGCTTCTCAAAATGCTGGGATTACAGTGATGGGCCATCACATCTGGCTTATTTGCTTTTCATTATTATTTTTTACTTTTTTAACATAAAAAAGTTAGTAAAGTTAACAGTGGCTTATTCTGTATTGTCAAGAACATATAATAAGCCTCTATTAACTTTACTAACTTTATTTTGGATTAAAAAAAAACCATGAGGCACACCATTTAGTACCACCCTCTGACAGGTGCATAAACCGGAATACCAAATTTAATAAGCATAGTCCTACAGTAATCTTGACAAATTCCCCTGTTATTAATTTTATAGGATTCATTAGTTCATTCAAGAGATATTTGTTAGGTGCTACTCTGTAGCAACATTAAGCTCTGAGAACAAAGACATGAAAGAGAGTCCTGGCATCACAAGCTTATATACAGAAAAGAAAACTGATCAATTGCAGGACGAGATGACAAATGCTAGGATAAGAGATGTAATACATGCTGGAGGAAACAGGGAAGATAAGATTAGAGATTGTGAAAGGTATTTTGGAGGAAGTTTGCTTCTTTCAAGAATTGCAAAGACGGATTAGCAGGTATGAACCACATACATCTAGCAGAGAAGACAGTTTAAGCTACCGGAACAGCAGAAGGAAAGACCTTTGGGAGGAAGGAAAGAAGTGTAGTGTGTCAGAAGTATAGAGTGTCAGGATGAGGCCAGAGCATCCCTGGAGACTAGACTGTGAAGGTAAGGCATTAAATAAAAAATGGAGCCAGGCATGGTGGCTCACACCTGTGATCCCAGCACTTTAGGAGGCTGAGGCAGGCGATCACTTGAGATCAGGAGTCTGAGACCATCCTAGCCAACATGGTGAAATCCTATCTCTACTAAAAATACTAAAATTAGCCCAGCACTGTGGAGCACGTCTGTAATCGCAGCTACTCAGGAGGCTGAGGTGGGAGAATCACTTGAATCCAGGAGGCAGAGGGTGCAGTGAGCATAGACCTCACCACTGCATGCCAACCTCAGCAACAGAATGAGACTCTATCCCCCAAAAATAACAAAAACAAAAAACAAAAATGGGGAGCATGGACCTCATCCTAAAACAGTGGGAGGCTCCTGAAGAGTTTTCAATAGGAACAGAACCATAACAGATTTTTTTTTTGTTTTGAGACGGAGTCTTGCTCTGTCACCCAGGCTGGAGGGCTGTGCTGCGATCTCGGCTCACTGCAACCTCCACCTCCTGGGTTCCAGCAATTCTCCTGCCTCAGCCTCCCAAGTAGTTGGGATTACAGGTGCCCACCACCATGCCCAGCTAATTTTTGCACTTTAAGTAGCGACGAGGTTTCACCATCTTGGCCAGGCTGGTCTTGAACTCCTGACCTCAAGTGATCCATGTGCCTCAGCCTCCCAAAACTGCTGGGATTACAGGCATGAGCCACTGTGTCTGGCAGATTTGTATTTTTGAATGTTTTGCTGTGGCTGCAGAGAACAGATGAAGGAGGGAGGGAAGAGGTCCTAAGGGAGGTCGTGGCAGTCACCCAGACCTGGATTAAGAGTGTCCACAAGAACATTGAGGCCTTGGTGATCCATGAGATGTAGAAGAGAGAGGAGGGAGCATCAAGGGTGACTTTCCTCCTTCTGACCAAGGTGACTGGATATCATTGGTTATGGCAGAGTAGGACTGGGGAGAAGACAGAGAGTTTGGTTGTGGGCAGTTTAAGGTGTTAATGGGACTCTTCCCCCCTTGCTAACCTTACCTGAACTTGGCTCTTTTCTGAGGATTCCCCTCAAGGGAAAGCTGTCTCTTCTCTCAAAGCCAGCAGATGTAGCATATTCTCCTCGTTCCCCATTGTTGAGTCTTAACTTTTTCAACCCTTTCTCCTCCTTTTCCTTCCCCTAATTCTAGCTTTTTTGTTTTGTTTTGAGACAGAGTCTTACTCTGTCACCCAAGCTGGAGGGCAATGGTGTGTTCTCGGCTCAGTGCAAACTCTGCCTCCAGGGTTCACACGATTCTCCCACCAAAGCCTCCCAAGTATCTGGGACTCCAGGTGCCTGCCACCATGCCCGGCTAATTTTCGTATTTTTAGTAGAGAAGGGGTTTCCCTATGTTGGCCAGGCTGGTCTGGAACTCCTGACCTCATGATCTGCCCACCTCGGCCTCCCAAAGTGCTGGGATTACAGGTGTGAGCCACTGTGCCTGGCCAAATTTTGTATTTTTAGTAGAGATGAAGTTTCACTACATTGGCCAGGGTGGTCTCAAACTCCCAAACTCAAGTTATCCACCCACCTCGGGTTCCCAATGTACTGGATTACAGGTATGAGCTACCACACCTGGCCAATTTTTTTGTTTCTTTTAGAAACAGGGTCTTCACCAGGCATGGTGGCTCATGCCTGTAATCCCAGCTCATTGGGAGGCCAAGGCGGGCAGATGACCTAAGATCAGGAGTTCGAGACCAGCCTGGCCAACGGTGAAACCGTGACTCTACTAGTAACACAAAAATTGGCCTGGCATGTAGTCCCAGCTACTCAGAAGGAGATGCCTGAACCCAGAGGCAGAGACTGTGGTGAGCCAAGATCCTGCCATTGTACTCCAGACTGGGCGACAGAGTGAGACTCCATCTCAAAAGAAAAACAAGCAGCTTGTCAAACTCTTGGCCTGAAGCCATCTTTTCCTGCTTGGCCTCCCAGAGTGTTGGGATTACACTTGTGAGCCACTGCACCTGGGCCCTAGCTTTTTAAAATTTTTTCCTTTTTTTTTTTTTCTGTGTTTTGAGACAGAGTCTTGCTCTTTTGCCCAGGCTAAATTGCAGTGGGGAGATCTTGGCTCACTGCAACCTCTGCTTCCTGGGTTCAAGCAATCCTCCTGCCTCAGCCTCCCAAGTGGACCATGCCCAGCTAATTTTTTTTTTTTTTTTTGAGATGAAGTCTCGCTTTGTCACCCAGGCTAGAGTGCAGTGGTGTTATCTTAGCTGACTGCAACCTCTGCCTCCCGGGTTCAAGCAATTCTCTGCCTCAGTCTCTTGAGTAGCTGTGATTATAGGTGCCTGTCACCATGCCCAGCTAATTTTTTGTATTTTTGGTAGAGATGGGGTTTCACCATGTTGGTCAGGCTGGTCTTGAACTCCTGACCTTGTGATTCACCCGCTCTGGCCTTTCAAAGTGCTGGGATTACAGGCATGAGCCACCGCACCCGGCCTAATTTTTGTATTTTTAGTAGAGGCGGGATTTTACCATGTTGCCCAGGCTGCTCTAGAACTCCTGACCTCAGCCTCCCAACCTGCTGGGATTACAGGAGTGAGACAATGTGCCCAGCCTTTTTTGTTGTTTTTTTTTTGACACTGAGTCTGGCTCTGTCACTGAGACTGGAGTGCAGTGGCATGATCTTGGCTCATTGTAGCCTCCGCCTCCCAGGTTCAATTGATTCTCCTGCTTCAGCCTCCTGAGTAGCTGGAATTACAGGTGCCCACCACCATAACTGGCTAAGTTTTATATTTTCAGTAGAGACGGGGTTTCACCATGTTGGCCAGGCTGGTTAAACTGCTGGACTCAAGTGATCTGCTCATTCTTGGCTTCGCAAAGTTTGGAGATCACAGGTGTGAGCTGCCGCGCCCAGTCAGCCCCTAGCTGGTTTGAAGTTAATGCCGTCAGCTGCAGCACTTGCTTTGGTGCTGTGACCCTCAGACCCACTCATCATGGACTGTGCTTCCTGGCTCACAGCCCTTGTCTTCCTTCTACTCCAGCCCTCCTGGGGACCTAATTACTCATGTGGGTGACCCATCAGTACCCATGCCTGTCACCCACTTGACTTCCTCTCCTCCCCTTCCCACCTGCTGGCCTATGTTCCCATGAGACAGTCTCGTCACCCAAAACCACACCACACCCTGATTCTCAGTTTCCAGACACGTACCTGACCACCATTTTTTCTCCTGCTAGCTTACTGGCTTTAGTGTTCACACCATGCAGCTCTTCCACCCCAAGACCCTGTTCTGGGTACCAGAACATCATTTCCCTCCCGTTCCCTCTTCTCTTCTGAGCTTAGAGAATAGTGCATGACTGTACAACCCTTCTCTCCAAACGCTGTCAACAAACTTGGCTGTTTATCTCCCTCCCTCTCCAGTTTACTTGCCTGGCTGATCCTTAAGCCTGAGTGAACCCAGCTATCAGTCATAACTGCACCTGAGCAGCTGAACATTACTGGAAGAAAAAAAGAAAAACCTCAATTAGATCTACATGCTGTATTTTCAGTTCATGACCACAAACCTCAAATAAGCTCTCAGCACTGAGACCTGCACCTCCGCGCCTTACACTCAGCCTGCCGCTCCTCCGCTCTGACCGCCCTCAGCACTGCTCCATCAACATCCTCCATCAAGGTCAACAACCTCTTCCCCGTTTCAAAATTCAGAGCACACTTAGCCTTTGCTTTTCTGTACTTCTCAGCGGCACGTTGCGGTTGATCGTTCCTTCCTTGTGAACGTTCCCTTCTTGGCTTTTGTGAAACCACACTAGTTTTTCTCCTCTTTTGTCTTTTCTTTCTCAGCCTCCATTGCTGGTTCCTTCTTCTCCATTTGACCTCTAAATCTTGGGGTGCTTCAGGGCCTTTTATTTATTTATTTATCTTTTTATTTTAATTTAATTAATTTATTTTTTTTAAAGACAGGGTTTCCCCATATTGGCCTGGCTTGTCTTGAACTCCTGACCTTAGGTGATCCGCCTGCCTTGGCCTCCCAAATTGCTGAGATTACAGGTGTGAGCCACCGCGCCCAGTCAGGGCTTTTTAATTTTAATTTAATTTTATTTTATTTATTGAAGACAGAATCTCACTCTGTTGCCCAGGCTTGAGTGCAGTGGCGCGACCTCAACTCACTGCAACCTCTGCCTCCCGGGTTCAATAAATTCTCCTGCCTCAGCCTCCCAAGTAGCTGAGATTACAGGTATGTGCTACCACACCCAGCTAATTTTTGTATTTTTAGTAGAGATGGCGTTTTACTGTATTAGCCAGGATGGTCTCCATCTCCTGACCTCGTGATCTGCCCGCCTCAGCCTCCCAAAATGCTAAGATTATAGGCATGAGTCACCGAGCCCGGCCGCAATCTTTTCTTTTATTTTTTTCCCCACTTTTTTCCTTTTCTTTTTCTTTTTAGACAGCAGGAGAGGTGATTTATCGAATGGTTGTTACACTCGGCCACAAGCAAACACAGAAATAGTCCAGAATGTCACGTGTCCAGGGTAAAGGACCAACATGGGCAGTTTTGGTTATGAGCAAAGTGGGTCTCAGAGGTGATGGGCGATCAGAGGTTGATGAAGTTCAAGATCCGCTGAGACAAGCTCTGAGAGTAGCATGCAGTCCACAACTTGTCCCAGCATCCCCAGCAGCTGGCATTCCATGTTTCTGCTCCTGTGGCCCCCACAGTGCAACAGACTAGTGGTTTACTTGGACCTGCCTCATTTTTCTTCTTCTGCACTTCAGCCTGTGTGGCATTTGCTTCTTCCTCTACTTGGCTCTCATGGCGTAGCGGTTTCCAAGAAAATGGCGCTCCTTTTTTTCTTTACATTTTCTTAAGAGACGGGAGGGGGTCTCATTTTTTGCCCAGGCTGGTCTCAAACTCCTGGACTCAGGTGATCCTCCCCCTACAGCCTCCCAAAGTGCAGAGATTATAGGTGTGAGCCACCACATCCAGCCCTCTTTTCAATAAAGAGCAAAATAAGCTTTAAAAAATGTAAATCCAGAGGGGTGCAGGGGCTCATGCCTGTAATCCCAGCACTTTAGGAGACTGAGGTGGGCAGATCACGAGCTTAGGAGTTGGAGACCAACCTGATCAACATGGTGAAACCCTGTCTCTACTAAAAATACAAAATTAGCTGGCTGTGGCACCTGTAATCCCAGCTACTCAGGAGGCTGAGACAGGAGAATTGCTTGAACCCAGGAGGTGGAGGTTGCAGTGAGTCGAGATCGCACACTGCACTCCAGCCTGGGCAACAGAGTAAGACTCTGTCTCAAAAAAAAAAAAAAAAAGTAAATCTGGAGGGGCACGGTGGCTCATGCCTGTAATCTCAGCACTTTGGGAAGCTAAGGTGGGTGAATCACCTGAGGTCAGGAGTTTGAGATCAGCCTAGCCAACATGGTAAAACCCCATCTCTACTAAAAATACAAAATTAGCAGGGCGTGGTGGCACATGCCTGTAATCCCAGCTAGTTGGGAGGCTGAGGCAGGAGAATCACTTGAACCCAGGAGGTGGAGGTTGCAGTGAGCAGAGATCGTGCCATTGTACTCCAGCCTGGGAAACAAGAGCAAAACTCCGTCACACACACACAAACACACACACACACACACACACACACAAGTAATCCCGATCACTCTCCTCCCAAGGCTTTTTTTTTTTAAAGATGGGTTTCACCATGTTGGTCAGGCTGGTCTTGAACTCCCAACCTCAGGTGATCCGCCCACCTTGGCCTCCAAAGTGCCTGGATTACAGGCGTGGGCCACCACACCCAGCCCCAAGGCTTTTATTTATTGAAACTAAACAAAATTCTGAACTCTTCACTGTGATCAATAGGGTCCTCTGAGATGACACCTTCCTGCCTCTCCAAATTCCACTTATAGCCTCTTTTTCATTAAGCTCTAATGGAGCTGCTCCACCCATGCTGACCTCTTTTGTAGTCTTTTTATTACTAAAAAAAAATTTTTTTTTTTTTGAGATGGAGTTTCGCTGTTGTTACCCAGACTGGAGTGCAATGGCACGATCTTGGCTCACCGCAACCTCTGCCTCCTGGGTTCAAGCAATTCTCCTGCCTCAGCTTCCCGAGTAGCTGGGACTACAGGCACGCACCATGCCCAGCTAATTTTTTGTATTTTTAGTAGAGATGGGGTTTCACATTGTGAAGGGTCTCGATCTCTTGACCTCGTGATCCACCCACCTCAGCCTCCCAAAGTGCTGGGATTATAGGCGTGAGCCACTGCGCCCGGCCCTTAAAAAATTTTTTAATTTATTTTTTTATTATTTTAAACAATGAGATGGCTGGGACTTGGGAGTTGGGGGGGAGAGGGTGATGTGGGTCTTACGATGCTGCCCAGGCTGGCCTCAAACCCTGGGCTCAAGAAATCCTTCCAACTCGGCCTCCCGAAGTGCTGGAATAACAGGCTTGAGCCACGGCATCCCACCTCACCCTTTCTAGTCTTTGTAGCAGTCGGTAATTCTCCAATGAAAATCTTTCCTTCCACTGGGCTTTGGCAGCAGCCATCTCCTCTGCCTGGCATGCTCTTCCCCAGAATCTTCAAATGCCATATCCAGTTTGTAATCTCATCCCAATTAAAATCTTTTTGAAGGACTTCCCTATCTTATCTAGAACAGACCCTATTCCTCAGTTGTTCACTCACCCTATTCACTTCTATCTTATCACTTCCCATAATCCAATGCAGATTTTTTTTTTTTTTTGGAAACAGGGTCTCCCTATATTGCCCAGGCTGGAGTGCAGGGGTGTGATCATGCCTCATTGCAGTCTCAACTTCCTGGGCTCAAGAAATCTTCCCACCTCAGCCTCCCAAGCAGCTGGGACTACAGGCATGTTCCACCACGCCTAATTTTTTAAATTTTTTGTAGAGATGGGGCCTCACTGTGTTGCTCAGGCTGGTCTCGAACTTCTGGGCTCAAGAGATCTGCCTGCCTCAACCTCCCAAAGTGTTGGGACTACAGTTGTGAGCCACCAGGCCCGAGTAAATGTTGACCTTAATACTTGTTTACTTTTTTTTTTTTTTTTTTGAGACGGAGTCTCACTCTGACCTCAGCTCACTGCAACCACCATCTCCCAGATTAAAGTGATTCTCCTGCTTCAGCTTCCCGAGTAACTGGAATTAGAGGTGTGAGCCACCATGCCCAACTAATTTTTATATTTTTAGTAGAGACGGGTTTCACCATGTTGGCCAGGCTGGTCTCAAACTCCTGACCTAAGGTGATCTGCCGCCTCAGCCTCCCAAAGTGCTGGGATTACAGGCGTGAGCCACCACGGCTGGTCGTTGTTTACTTTTTGACTGTTCTGTCCCACTAGATGTTCATGTCATGAGGGTAGGAACCTGGTCAGTGTAGTTTACACCTAGACCTCAAGTCCTAGGATTGTGTCTAGCTCGTAGGAGTTGCTCAATAAATGTTTGTTAAATAAAGCAACACAGTTAGACAGCTGGATGTTCACCAAGGCTTGAGGATCAGCCACGAAAGTAAAATGGAAAGGGAGGGAGACAAACAGCCAAGTTTGTTGAGGGTGTATGGAGAGAAGGGTTGCAGTTACTATTCTCTAAGCTCAGAAGAGAAGAGAAAACAGGAGGGAAATGATGGATGGTGAAAAGGTGGTACCCAGAACAGGGTCTTTTCGAGGCAGAAGTAGTACTGCATGGTGCGATCACTAAAGCCAGTAATCTGGCAGAAGAAATGGTTAGGGTGGGTGACTGGAAACCAAGTATTGGGGTGTGATGTGATTTTGGGTAGTGAGACTGTCCCACAGGAACATGGAAAGGCCAGCAGGTGGAAAGGGGAGGAGAGGAAGTCAAGTGGGTGACAGGCAAGGCTACCGGATGGGTCATCCACATGGGTAATTAGGTCCCTAAGGTGGAGGGCTGGAGTAGAAGGAAGAGAAGGGCTACCAGGCAGGAGCCAAAGTCTGTGATGAGTGGGTCTGCGGGTCACAGCACCAAGTGCTGCAGCTGATGGCGTTAACCTCAAAAGTGCTAGGGCCCAGGTGCAGTGGCTCACACGTGTAATCCCAGCACTCTGGGAGGCCAAAGCAGGAGGATCCCTTGAGGCCAGGAGTATGAGACCAGGTTAAGCAACGAAGCGAGACCGGCCTTCCCGAACTTGGTACCTAGTCACACGGGTCAGAAGGAGAGTCACCTGTGGTGCGCCCCACTCTTTCCAAGGCCTAAATATTCTTATGGACACTCCTTAATCCAAGCCCGAGTGACTGCCACAATCTTCATAAGGGTCTCCAGACCGCTGGTCTTTTTGCCCTTTTTTTTTTTTTTTGAGACTGGAGTCTTGCTCTTGTTCAGCCTGGAGTACAATGGTGAAATGTTGGCTCTAACTCCCGAGTTCAAGCAATTCTCCTGCCTCAGCCTCCCAAGTAGCTGGGATTACAGGTGCCTGCCACCACACCCAGGTAAATTTTGTATTTTTAGTAGAGACAAGGTTTTGCCATGTTGGTCAAACCAACATGGTTTTGCTGAGGCAGGAGAATCGCTTGAACCTAGGTGGTTGCGGTGAGCCAAGATTGCGCCATTGCACTCCAGCCTGGGCAACAAGAGCAAAACTCTGTCTCAACTATCAATCAATCAATCAATCTTAAGAAACTAGGAATAGGCAGGGCGTGGTAGCTCCTGACTGTAATCCTAGCAGTTTGGGAGGCGGAGGCAGGGGATTACCTGAGCTCAGTTGTTCGAGACCAGCCTGGGCAACACAGTGAAACCTCCTGTCTACTAAAAAACAAAAAAAAGTTAGCCTGGCATGGTGGCAGGTGCCTGTGATCCCAGCTACTCATGAGGCTGACCAGGTGAACCCAGATCGCCCTCCTGCACTCCAGCCTGGGCGACAGAGCAAGACTCTGTCTCCGAAAAGAAAAGAAACTAACTAAGAATAGAAGGAAATTTCCATGATTTGTTAAAAGCTATCTATAAAAAAATTTAAAGCATAAGACTTAAAAGTGAAACAGCCCCTTTGGTCTATTTAGTAGGGGGCAGTGGTTCATACCTGTAATCCTAACACTTTTGGAGTCTGAGTTGGAGGACTGCTTGAACCCAGGAGTTTTGAGACCAGTCTGGGTAACATAGAGAGACCCCTGTCTCTATAAAACAAATAAAAAAATAGCAGGGTATGGTGGTGCGTACCTGTAATCCCAGATACTAAGGAGACTCAGATGGGAGGATCCTTTAAACCCAGGAGTTCCAAGCTGCAGTGAGCTATGATCATGGCGCTCCAGCCTGGGCGACAGAGAGAGATGCTGTCCATAAAATAATAATAATAACAGGGCCGGTAGCGGTGGCTTAATAATAATAGGGCCAGACGCGGTGGCTCACACCTATAATCCCAGCACTTTAGGAGGCTGAGGCGGGCGGATCACTTGAGGCCAGCAGTTTGAGTTCAGCCTGGCCAACATGGTAAAACCCCATCTCTACTGAAAAATACGAAAATTTGCCGGGTGTGGTGGCACGTGCCTGTAATCCCAGCTACTCGGGAGGTTAAGGTAGGAGAATTACTTGAACCTGGGAGGCAAAGGTTGCAATGAGCCGAGATCGCGCCACTGCAGTCCAGCCTGAGCGACAAAGCGAGACTCAGTTTAAAAAAAAAAACAGGAAACTTTTTGTGCACTCTTCATGTAAAGAGAATTGTCAGCATATATTGCCTCTATTTTGGTGTTTGGTTAAAATGCGGCACACCACGACTGACTTCGGCTTTCTAACAATGCCTAATTCGTACAGTATGTGGCAGTGTTAGATGGTTTTTGGGCGCTCGCCAACGACTAGATAGTTACCACTTCTTTCGGCGCCTTCACTCCCGCTCCCGTATCCACGGCTTCTATCCAGAGGCTGTGTCTTGACCCTCTGCGACCTCTTTGTCATGGCGTCCGCGACTTGGGCTGGCCGCCGGCCGTCGACCTTCCCAAAATGGCGGCGACCGGGCCGACTGCGCCCAGGGGGCGGGGTTCCGCCGCCGGGGGCGGGGCGGGAGGCCGCAGGGTCGGGCTAGCTGGCTGGAGGCTTCCCAAATCGGCAGTCTGAGCGCGCCTGCGCCGAGCGGCCCTGCGCCCAGTGAGGCAGTGGCGGGGGAAGGCTCCGGTGGGGCCGACGGGCGGGTTGAAGGAGGGAAGCGGGCGAGCAAAGTCCCAGTGCGCGCCGCGGCAGCCCGGGCATCCTCCCCTTCCGGGCGTGAGTCGCTGTGAGAAGACGTGAAGCGAGCGGACTCGCACCGGCAGCGAGCGCCGCTCCCGCCGCCTCAGCCCGGCCTCCTTCGGCTCGGGTCGCGGGGCCCGGGTTCCTCAGCACACCCCGCTCCAGCCGCCCCCAGATCCTGTCCCCAACCCTTCGGAAGCCCCGGCGCCCGCCCGGGCCCTCGGTGGGGAGGATGACGGAGCTGCAGTCGGCACTGCTACTGCGAAGACAGCTGGCAGGTGAGCAGGCGGGCGGCTGGGCGCCAGGCCCGCGGCGATCGCGGACAGCCGCTGCCCGGTCCCTCCTCTCCTCCTGTCGGGCCGGCGGCCGCACGGCCGAAGGGGCCCGGGCCTGCGAGGGTGGGGACTCGAGGCTCCGGTCCCGGCCGGGCCCAGTCGTTCTCGCCCGGCTCTCGGAGGGCATTGGGGGCGGGGACGCAACCCAGCTCCGGCCCCGGGGGTCGAGAGAAGGCGGCCCCCGCCCCCACTGTTGGGTAGGACGTTGCGGGGGAGGGGCTGAGTGCGGGTCTCCCGGTCTGGGCCGCCAGTCTGGAGGGGCGGGTCCCGGGCTCAGGTGCTGCCGGGGCCGCAGGACGTTCGCTGCCGGGCGGAGCGTCAGGGCCCAGAGCGGCTGTGAGTCGTAGGCTCGGTGTCTGAACCGCGGGGGGCCAGGGCGGGCGGAAAGGACCGGCCTTGGCGGGATAGGTGAGGCGCACAAAACTTCTCCCCGGGCGGCGCTGGGTCCGCGGAGCTGGGGCCGGTAACAAAAGCGCTGGCCTCCACGCGAGCGCGCGGGTGCCCGAGACCCTGGCGGGGTGCGGTACGTCGCCTCGCCTGCCTCCGCCTGGCACGGGCTCCGGCTGCGCCGCTGGCTGGGGGAGGGTAGAAGCGGGCCGCGGGGACAGCCGCTCGCTGGCGGGCTCGGGGCTTTGTGCTCGCCGAGATTCCGGCTCCTGCGCAGGCCCGCAGCCCCCGGAGCTGCGCCCGCCGGCTCAGGCCGGGGGCGGCAGCCGGGTCTGCCTCACTGAGGAGCCTGCGGCCCCCCTCCCCCATTGTCCCGGCCTCTGGCCGTTTGCGGCTTCCAGGTTGACTTTTTAGGCGGTTGGCTCCTACTCTGCTAGGACTGTGTGCGCGGAGCATGCGCACTGGAGACGTACGTGTGCGGAGTGGAAGGGGGAGGCGGGTTGGTGGCTTCACAATGCCGCCCCACGTGCTGCCAGATTTAAAGAGAAATGAACCAGTAGTTACCCCTGCTGTACAATGCCCGGCGTGTGTCATTCTCAGTTCAAGGGATCCTCCCCTTTCCCGCTCTACAATCAGCAGCCCCTAACCCTCAGCAGACGCCAAAGACTGGAATGATGAAATCTGTCTTTGAAATATATTTACTGAGTTTGAGGTGCTCCTTAAATCACCTTTATGGCATCTCAAGGGAAAGGTTGTCAGGGGTTCTTACGGATTGTATAATAGGGTTTATTATTAGACCATGAGCAAGTAGGTTTGGACAAGTATTAAAGTTCTAGATGCTCAGGGGGAGTTACTTGGAGTGAATGGAGATACTACAGGATACCCATCACAAATAATGTATTGGAAAAGGAATTCGGCCAGGCGTGGTGGCTCACGCCTTTAACCCTAACACTTTGGGAGGCTGAGGCAGGTGGATCACCTGGAGGACAAGAGTTTAAGACCAGCCTGGCCCACATGGCGAAACCCCTGTCACTACTAAAAATACAAAATGTTAGTCGGGATTGGTGGAGGGCACCTGTAATTCGAGCTACTTGGGAGGCTGAGGCAGAATTGCTTGAACCTGGGAGTTGTAGATTGTGCCATTGTATGACAGCCTGGGCAACAGGGCCAGACTGTTAACAACAACAACAAAAAAAGGCAATAAGAGAACTCTATTGCATCTTGTTTCTGGAGTGCAGTGGCGTAACTGTGGCTCACTGCATCCTCCGCTTCCTGGGTTCAAGTGATTCTCCTCCCTCAGCCTCCTGAGTAGCTGGGATTACAGGCAGTGTGCCATCACGCCTTGCTCATTTTTTGTATCTTTCAAAGAGACAGGGTTTCACCTTGCTGGCCAGGCTGGTCTTGAACTCCTCACCTCGTGATCTGCCTGCCTTGACCTCCCAAAGTGCTGGTCGCGCCCAGCCACATCTTAACATTTGTAAACACCTTTTCTGTATAGTTTTTTGTCTGGAGGATGGATTTAAGATTTCCCTAATAATTCTTTAATCAGTGAACTATTAAACAGCATTCAAGTACTAGGTATTAAAACAGTACTGAATTCTTACATAATCGAAGATAAACATTTTAAACGTGTGAAAGGAGTTATGCATTGCCAAGAAAGTAAAATAAGACATAACAGTGTCAGCGGTAGCAATGTGTCAAAACAATTTCCCACCCGTTTGTGAACCAGCTATAGATTTTAATGGTAACTTGGTTCCATTTTGGACTCTCTTTTTATTTTTTGACAATATATTTAGCAAATATTAATAAAACATCCCAAAGTGCTTTCTTAATGATTGACTTTCTGATGGGACACACTAAAATATACTTTAAGATAGAGGAGAGAACAATTTAATTGGTAATTTTTCAGGCGTCATTACGAAGTTACTTAGCTGTAGATTTAAGTTTTCCTGCCTTGATCAGAAACAATGCGATTGTTTTTAGTTTTGTTTTTTTTTTTTTGAGTTGGAGTTTTACTGCTGTTACCCAGACTGGAGTGCAATGGCATGATCTCGGCTCACCGCAACCTCTGCCTTCTGGGTTCAAGCAATTCTCCTGCCTCAGCCTCCCTAGTAGCTGGGATACAGGCACGCACCACCATGCCCAGCTAATTTTTGTGTTTTTAGTAGAGATGGGGTTTCACCATGTTGACCAGGATGGTCTCGATCTCTTGACCTCGTGATCCACCCGCCTCAGCCTTCCAAAGTGCTGGGATTATAGGCGTGAGCCACCACGCCCGGCTAGTTTTTTTTTTTTTTTTTGAGACAAAAGTTTCAAAAAAACTTTTTGGCACAATCTTGGCTCACTGGAACCTCTGCCTCCCAGGTTCAGGTGATTCTCCTGCCTCAGCCTCCCAATGCTTGTTACCACACCTGGCTACTGTATTTTTTAGTGGAGACAGGGTTTCACCATGGTGGCCAGGCAGGTTTCGAACTCTTGACCTCAGGTGATCCACCTGCCTTGGCCTCCCAAAGTGTTGGGATTACAGGTGTAAGCCACCACGCCCAGCCCACTTTTAATATTTTCTTAAAATTTTGAAGCATGTTAACATACTCAAAATGTACAAAGTAGTAGGCCAAGGCAAATGCGTTTTAATTGATGTGTAAAAATATCAAGTTTATTGGAAAGATTTGATAACTACACACAGTGAAATAAAAGCCTTGATTTGTTTTGTTTTGTTTTTGAGACAGAGTTTGAATTTGTCACCCAGGCTGGAGTGCAGTGGTGAGATCTCAGCTCACAGCAATGTCTGCCATCGGGTTCAAGAAATTCTCCTGCCTCAGCCTCTGAGTAGCTGGGATTACAGGTGCCCCCTGCCATGCCTGGCTAATTTTTGTATTTATAGTAGAGATGAGATTTCACCATGTTGGCCAGGCTGGTGTCGAACTCCTAACTTCAGGTGATCCACCCACCTTGGCCTTCCAAAGTGCTATGATTGCAGGTGTGAGCCACCGCCTTTCACCCAAGCTGAAGCATGGTGGCACGATCTTGGCTCACTGTGACCTCCACCTCCCAGGTTCAAGTGAATCCGCGCACCCCTCTCCCCCCAGTAGCTGAGATTACAGGTATGTGCCGCCATGCCAGGCTAATTTTTGTATAAAATCTCCAAAAACTTAAAACGACAATGGCCAACTACAGCTACATTTATTGCACTCCTAGTCTGTCAGTCCTTAAGGATTTAAATTAATTACTTGGGAGAATATATTGGATATGTTTTGTTGATAACTTAATGAAGAACCTGGTTACCTTCAGAATTGAACGAAATGTTTCCCTGGGTTGTGGAGTTTCTCAGTCTTGGCGCTACTGACATTTTGGGTTGAGTATTGTAGTGCCTATACTGTGCATTATAGAATGTTTAGCAGCATTCCTGGTCTTTACCCACTAGATGCCAGTAGTACACCCTCTCAGTTGTGACACCCACAAGTCTCTATTGCCGAATGTCTCCTGAGGGACAAAATCATCCAGGTTGAAGATCACTGGGTTAAAATGTTTCAGAGAAGACCATTATGGCTAATTGTTAAGCACATAAAGACACCTAACAGATTCATGTAATCAGATAGGTTGTATATTTCTTTGTGGATATTATTAGACTATGACTTACTCCTTTGCAAATTCATCGGTGGCAATTCAAATTTTCAGTGCCTTATGTTAAACACTAAGAAATCCCTCAGCACAAGAGATACTTTTAAAATATTTTATCTTTTGAAGAGGTATTAGCATTGGTTAAAAATGCCAACAGTACAAAACAGCATATGTAGTCTATTCACCATGACCACAAGTTCTTTTCATGGAGCAGCCCATCACTGACGCATGTATGTCTTTCTTTTTGGAGACAGCCTTGCTTTGTCACCCAGACTAGAGTGCAGTGATCTTGGCTCACCGAAACCTCTGCCTCCCGGGTTCAAGCGATTCTCCTGCCTCAGCCTCCTAAGTAGCTAGGATTACAGGCACAGGCCACCACACTTGGCTAATTTTTGTATTTTTGGTAGAGACAGGGTTTCACCATGTTGACCAGGCTGGTCTCGAACTCTGTACCTGAGGTGATCTGCCCACCTTGGCCTCCCAGGCGTGAACCACTGCAACTGGCCAGTTTTATTATATAGTTTGTTAATACACGTAGTATTTTCTGATACTTCCACATATAGTTGTGAAATTAGGTGCGTTGATCATTATTTAATAGAGTGAATCCAGGGTGTAAAATCTGATAATCCAGTGACTATCATTATCTTGTTGGCTTTTGACTTTCTTCTTCTTCTTTTTTTTTTTTTTTTTTTTTTTTTTTTTTTTTTTTTTTTTTGGGACAGGGTTTCACCATGTAGGCCAGGCTCGTCTCAAACTCCTGACCTCCGGCAATCCGCCTGCCTCAGCCTCCCAAAGTGCTGGGATTGCAGGTGTGAGCCACTGTGCCCAGCCTTAACTTCCTTTTCTCAGGTGAGAACGTTTGATTGCACTGTTAGTGTCAGGATGAGTTGAAATCCTTGCCTCTTTTGTCCTTGGGTACTTAAGTGGAATTGTTTTGTTGGTGGGAGGGTATGCTAAGTTATGATAAACTGTAGTAGAGGCATTACCTTGCTTCAAGCAAGTAAAGTATTAACTAAGCACTCTTTTAGTGAGGTCAGTTTGATTTAGGATACATAATTTGACATTTCTTAATTATTGAAAACTTTATTTTAGAATTTAAATTTTGTTAAAATTTAGATGACCTCGACGGGTATATCTAATGTCATCTTTCATTGGTTTATAGGAAATAACTTTATAGAGAAGGAATTGTGGACTTAAGGAAACACTGTGGCAAGGTAAACATAGTGTAGTCTTCTATGGCTAATAGCATTTCAGATACAGAAAAGTCCAAATCAGAAAAAGCAAACATTTTCCAAATTTTGGTAATGAACATGAATTATTGGTATAAACAGATAAATGATAAAGAATAAAATGTAGCCAGGCGAGGTCGCTCACAGCTGTAATCCCAGCACTTTAGGAGGCTGGGGTAGGCGGATCATCTGAGGTCAGGAGTTTGAGACCAGCCTGGCCAATATGGTGAAACACCCATCTCTACTAAAAATTACAAAATTAGCCGGGCATGGTGGTGCATGCCGGTAATCTCAGCTACTCAGGAGGCTGAGGCAGGAGAATTGCTTGAACCTGGGAGGTGGAGGTTGCAGTGAGCCGAGCGCTAGCCTATTGCACTCTAGCCTGGCGACAGCAAAATTCTGTCTCAAAAAAAAAAAAAAAAAGTAGTTCCAGGAAATAAGATAGTTAAATGTTAAAATGTAACATTCTAAACTTTTCCCCTTAGTGCAAGATAGTATTGGGCTACTTTGAATAAGTCAGAAGTTTTTTATCAGTGCTGTTCCATTGATAGATTCTGGCCCTCAGAGAAACTTCTGGAAAAATACTGTACTGTATTGTGGTTGCTGTAGAGATGTATACCTCTTTTTATGAAGTTGTGTTCTAAAAGATTTGCAGCAAGTTAATTTTTGTAAGTGGAAATATTTTATTTTACCTTTTATTTAAACGTTATACCCATGTCCAGTGACTTAGAAAAAAAATGCTGCTGCTCTTTTTTTGCTTTTTTTTCTTTAGATTTTCTTTATTTTTTTTTTTGTGACTGGGTTTCACTATGTTGGTCAGGCTGGTCACGAACTTCTGACCTCAGGTGATCCTCCTGCCCTCGGCCTTCTAAAGTGCTAGGATTACAGGCCTGAGCCACCTCGCCAGGCCTCTTTAGCTTTTCTTATCTGCTCTTATTGGCTAGGGATATGTTAAAAGGATCAAGAACAAAGAACTTACATTTTTACCGGCAGCTTTTGTTGTTTGCTTTAATCTTGTAAAACAAGATTGCTTTTAAGTAAGTTTATCAAATAGGAATTTAAAAAAAATGTTCTTTATGTGAGGAGACACTGTTTTCATTTGCTTTTGAATGTACATGCATTTTAATTACATTATATTCTTATGTAAGGTTTATACTTTCTAGGGTTTCTATGTTAAGACAAAGTAATGCTAGGCAAAGAGTTCTTTTTCAGCTTGATACCAAAAGCGTGAGCCACAAAAGGAAATATTAGTAAACTGGACATCATGAAAATTAAGAATTTTTACCAGAAAAAAACTGTTAAGAGGATGTAAAGACAAGCCATAGACTGGAAGAACATATTTGCAAATCATGTATCTGGCAATCGATTGATCAAGAATGTATAAAGAGCCCTCAATAGTTAAAAGTCAATTCAAAATATGGGCAAAATTCAAAAAATGGGCTCAGCTCACTGCAGCCTCTGCCTCCTGCATTCAAGCAGTTCTCCTGCCTCAGCCACCAGGTGTGGTGGCTGTCATCTCTAGTTTGTACTTCTAGGGACTAGGAGAATCATTTGAGACAAGGAGTTTGAGGATGCAGTGAGCTGTGATCACACCCAGCCTGGGCAACAGAGCAAGACTCTGTCTCAAAATAAAAGGGCAAAAGACACCAACAGACATTTCACTGAAGAGGACATACAGATAGCAAATAAATGAAAAGATGCTCAACATTACTAGACATTAAGGAAATGCAAATTGAAACCACAGTAAGATATCACCACTTACTATTAGAATAGTTAAAAAAAAGCAACACTGAACGCTGCCAGGGACTTGGAAAAAGTTGAACTTTTATACATTGCTGGTGGGAATGTAAAATTGTATATCCGCTATAGATAGAAAACAACTTGCTTTTTTTTTTCTAAGAGACAGGGTCTCTCTCTCTCTCTCTCTCACTCTCTCTCTCTCTCTCTTTTTCTTTCTCTGTCTCTCTCTCTCTGTGTATATATCTTTTAAAATACTTTCATAAAAATAGAGACAGGGGTCTTGCTATGTTGCCCAGGCTGGTTTTGGACTCCTGGGCTCAAGCAATTCTTCTGCCTTGGCCTCCCAGAATAGTGGGGTCACAGATGTGAGCTACGGCATCCAGCCTTTTTTTTTTTTTGAAACGGAGTTCTGCTCTTGATGCCCAGGCTAGAGTGCAATGGTGTGACCTCGGCTCACTGAAACCTCTGCTTCCCGGGTTCAAGCCTCAGCCTCCTGGGTAGTTGGGAATACAGGCGCCCGCCACCATGCCTGGCTAATTTTTGTATTTTTAGTAGAGTGTTGGACCCCTGGAGTGTAGTGGTGGGATCTCAGCTCACTGCAGCCTCTGCCTCCTGCATTCAAGCAGTTCTCCTGCCTCAGCTTCCTGAGTAACTGGAATTAGAGATAGGAGCCACCATGCCCGACTACATCTTATATTTTTAGTAGGGATGGGGTTTCACCATGTTGGCCAGGCTGGTCTCGAACTCCTAACCTCAGGTGATCCACTCACCTTGGCCTCCCAAAGTGCTGGGATTACAGGCGTGAGTCACCGCACCCAGTCATAACAGAGTTTTAATGCAGTATGAGTGCATATGTATATGTTCAAAGAACAGAAAGTAGCATTGAAGGAGGAGTGTTTAATTATGGGGGGAGTACAGGGAGATTAGGTAAGGCTTCCCAGGAAAAAGACTGTATTTGTATATAGCAGAGTCAGTATTTCAGTTCTCTTAATTACATTAGGTTATATACTTTTTTAAAAACCTAGGCCGGGCGCGGTGGCTCACACCTATAATCCCAGCACTTTGGGAGGCTGAGGCGGGTGGATCACGAGGTCAAGAGATTGAGACCATCCTGGTCAACGAAGTGAAACCCTGTCTCTACTAAAAATACAAAAATTAGCTGGGCATGGTGGTGCACGCCTGTAGTCCCAGCTACTCGAGAGGCTGAGGCAGGAGGATTGCTTGAACCCAGGAGGCGGAGGTTGCGGTGAGCTGAGATCGTGCCATTGCACTCCAGTCTGGGTAACAACAGCAAAACTCCGTCTCAAAAAACAACAACAACAACAAAAAAAACCTATGAATTTATTAGCACAGGGAAAACAATAATTAGAATTACGTGGCATGACAAAACAGAAATCTTATGTTGGCAGGTTTAAAACACATGGATGTTTCTGAGAGACAGCTAATCTGTTTCAGATTAAGTAGTAAATGAATTTTTCTTCTTTTTTTTTAATGCAACAAGTTTATTAAGAAAGTACAGGAATAAAGAATGGCTACTTCATGGGCAGAGCAGCCAGTAATAAGATAGTTTTTTTTGTTTTTGAGACAGTCTCACACTGTTGCCCAGGCTGGGGTACAATGGGCTCACTGCAACCTCCATCTCCTGGGTTCAAGCGGTTCTTCTGCCTTAGCCTCCTGACTCAGTGGGATTACAGGTACCCACCACCACGCCTAGCAAATTTTTTTGTATTTTTAGTAGAGATGGAGTTTCACTATGTTGATCAGGCTGGTCTTGAACTCCTGACCTCATGATCCACCTGCCTTGGCCTCCCAAAATGCTGGGGTTACAGGCCTGAGCCATTGCTTCCTGCCTAGTAGTAAATGAATTTCTAAGAAAATAGTCTGGCAGGCCAGGTGCAGTGGCTCATGCCTTTATACCTGTAATCCCAATACTTTGGGAGACTGAAGCAGGTGGATCACCTGAGGTTGGGAGTTAGAGACTAGCCATGGCCAGCATGGTGAAACTCCATCTATATTAAATATACAAAAATTAGCTGGTCATGGTGGCACGTGCCTGTAGTCCCAGGAGGCTGAGGCAGGAGAATTGCTTGAACCGGGGACATGGAGACTGCAGTGAGAAGAGATTGTGCCACTGCTGTCTAGCCTGGGCAACAGAGTAGGACTCCATCTCAAAAAAAAAAAATAGTGTGAACACAGCTTTCAAAGTATTGCAGCAAATTGTAATAAAAAAAAAAAATTCTAAAAGACATAAGCCTATTCACTTCACAGATACGTAAACTTATTTAATGTGGGGAAGAAGAGTGGTAAGGAAACTGGTATCATTTTTTTTTTTTTTTTTTTTTGAGACGGAGTTCCGCTCTTGTTACCCAGGCTGGAGTGCAATGGTGTGATCTCGGCTCACCGCAACCTCCGCCTCCTGGGTTCAGGCAATTCTCCTGCCTCAGCCTCCTGAGTAGCTGGGATTACAGGCCTGCGCCACCATGCCCAGCTAATTTTTTGTATTTTTAGTAGAGACGGGGTTTCACCATATTGACCAGGATGGTCTTGATCTCTTGACCTCGTGATTCACTCACCTCGGCCTCCCAAAGTGCTGGGATTACAGGCGTGAGTAACAGTGCCCGGCCTGGAAATTTGTATCATTGAGTGTCTGTCATATATTCTTCATGATTGGAGGACTTTCCATATGTAGTCACATTTTGTTCTCACAGCAAATCTTTGTCTTGTTTTGAGACAGGGTCTTGCTCTGTTGCCCAGACTGGAGTGTAGTGGCACCATCAAGGCCCACTGCAGCCTCCACCTCCTAGGCATAAGCAGTTCTCCTACTTCCTTCCCCACAGCTGGGACTATATAGGTATATACCATCACACCTGGCTAATTTTCCCTTTTTTTTTTTTTTTTAAATATATTTTTTTTAATTTGAGACGGAGTTTCACTGTTGTTACCCAGACTGGAGTGCAATGGCACAATCTCGGCTCACTGCAACCTCCGCCTCCTGAGTTCAAGCAATTCTCCTGCCTCAGCCTCCCAAGTAGCTGGGACTACAGGCATGTGCCACCACTCCCAGCTAATTTTTGTATTTTTAGTAGAGACGGGGTTTCACCTTGTTGACCAAGATGGTCTCAATCTTTTGACCTCGTGATCCACCTGCCTCGGCCTCCCAAAGTGCTGGGATTATAGGCGTAAGCCACCGTGCCCAGCATTTTTCCTTTTTTTTTTTTGAGATGGAGTTTTGTTCTTGTTGCCCAGGCTGGCTTGCAGTGGCACAATCTTGGCTCACTGCAACCTCCACCTCCCAGCTTCAAGCTATCCTCCTGCCTCAGTTCTCCCAAGTAGCTGGGATTGCAGGTGTGTGCCACTATGCCTGGTCAGGCTGGTCTCCAATTCCCGACCTCAGGCAATCTGCCTACCTTGGCCTCCTAAAGTGCTGGGATTATAGGCGTGAGCCACCCGGCCCAGATTATTTTTCCTTTTGATATAGCCTTCTTTTGTCACCCAGGCTGGGGTGCAGCAATGTGATCATGGCCCACTTCTGCCTCCATCTCCTAGACCCAAGTGATCCTCCCACCTTAGCCTCCTGAGTAGCTGGGACCACAGGCACGCATCACCGTGCTCAGCACATTTTTACATTTTTTTATTTGATAGAGACAGGGTTTTGCCATGTTGCCCAGGCTGGTTTTTGAACTACTGGGTTCAAGCAATCCTCCCACCTTGGCCTCCCAAAGTCCTGGGATTAGGCACATGAACCATGGTGTCAAATCTTTGCCCCAGCCAAATATTTGAAGTAAATAAAGAAATTGGTAATTTCTTTAACCCTCCTAAATGCTGATGGAGCTGGCTGGCAGAAACAGTTCTATTTGCTCATAAAACTTGAGCCCATTACTTCTCAGAGCATTTTAAAAAAATATTTAAAAATACATATAAAATATATATGTATAATTTTATGCCTGAATATTTAAAAATACATATATATTTTATTTTTAATATATTTTTAAAATATTTGATTGTCTTAGTTTCCTTTGAGAATCTAGTAAAAGACCACCTGAGAAAAGCACACATGCATAATTTTGTATGTAATTTCAGAGGGTTCTTTGATGTATCGAGTGAAGCTTGCTTATACAGATCTAATGCTGTCTCTTAAATCAGCAAGTTTGATGCCGTTTTGTGTGCTCTAGGGATGCTGTTTTGTGTTTCAGGAACTTGTAGTCTGTAGAAAAATAAAAGTTCCATAAAACAGCTGCTTTAAGATTGTTATTATAGGCCGGGCACGTGACTCAAGCCTGTAATCCCAGCACTTTGGGAGGCCAAGGCAGACGGATCACCAGGTTAAGAGATAGAGACCATCCTGGCCAATGTAGTGAAACCCTGTCTCTACTAAAAATACAAAAATTAGATGGGTGTTGTGGCGTGCGCCTATAGTCCCAGCTACTCGGGAGACTAAGGCAGGAGAATTGCTTGAACCCAGGAGGCGGAGGTTGCAGTGAGCCAAGATTGTGCCACTGCACTACAGCCTGGCGACAGAGCGAGACTGTCTCAAAAAAAAAAAAAAGATGGTTATTATAGAAAAAGTCAAGAAAAGCTGGCTTCTTCCAGTCTGCTTCATGGAGGGCTTTGAGGAGGAGTTCATGACACTTGTGCTTGATTAAATAGATTATTTATTTATGGTTTATATGTAGAGAGGAGAGTTATTCTGAGGTCTTCTTTAATACTCTTTCATCTTAGGTAAACAGAAGATTGTATTTCCCTCTTTTTTTTGTATTTAGCAGTTTGTAGGGTGGTTTATATTATCCTCATTAGTACTTTAGGCTGTGCTAATTTCTTTTTTCTTTGCATTCTTTTTTCTTTTTTTAGTTGTCACTGACAAAGCTCAGAATAATTTCTTATTTTCAGACTGCTGTGAACATCTATGTTGTGCTAGTTCCCCCAGGGAAATACAGTATTTTCACTGTCTTCTCTGGTTATTTCTACATCTCTCCCTCAGGATGAAACCTTTGCTCTTCTGCCCTTAGCATTTGCCTGGTGGGAACAACAGAATTGTTGTTACCCAGTTCGGTTTCTGTTTAACTCTTGCAGGTGCTGCAGTGGCACAGATGAGGGTATTGTGCCACCTGCTACCCTCTTTAGCATCTAATGCATATGACATGGCTGTTGGGGAAGCAATACCACTGTAATAGGCTTTTTGTTTTTAAATAAACCTTTTTAGAAGAGTTTCAGGTACAGAAAAATTGTGGGAATAGTACAGAGTTCTTTTTTTTTTTTTTTTTTTTTTTTTTTTGAGATGTAGTTTTGCTCTTGTTACCCAGGCTGGAGTGCAATGGCACAATCTCAGCTCACCACAACCTCTGCCTCCTGGGTTCAAGCAGTTCTTCTGCCTCAGCCTCCCGAGTAGCTGGGACTATAGGCATGCGCCACCATGCCCAGCTAATTTTTTGTGTTTTTAGTAGAGACGGGGTTTCACCATGTTGACCAGGATGGTCTCGATCTCTTGACCTCGTGATCCACTCGCCTCGGCCTCCCAAAGTGTTGGAATTATAGGCATGAGCTACTGCGCCCAGCCCAGTTCTTTTTTTTTGACCAAGTCTTGCTCTGTTGCTCAGGCTGGAGTATAGTATCGTGATCTTGGCTCACTGTAACCTCTGCCTCCCAGGTTCAAACAATTCTTCTGCCTCAGCCTCCTGAGTATCTGGGATTACAGGCATGCACCACCATGCCCAGCTAATTTTTTGTATTTTTAGTGGAGACGGGGTTTCACCATGCTGACCAGATCTCAAACTCCTGACCTTGTGATCTACCCCCGCTTGGCCTCCCAAAGTGCTGGGATTACAGGTGAGAGCCATCGCACGCAACCTAGAGTTCTTATATACCCTGCATTCAGTTTCTCTTAAACTCTCCCCTGGATCCCCTTGAGACAGGATGTCACTATTGCCCAAACTGTAGTGCAGTGGTGCGATGATGGCTCACTGCAGCCTGAACCTTCCTGGGCTCAGGTGATCCTCACACCTCCACCTTTTGAATAGCTGGGACTCCAGGCATGTGCTACCATGCCCAGATAATTTTTGTAGTTTTTTGTAGAAACAGGGTTTTACCATGTTGCCAGGCTGGTCTTGAACTCTTGGGCTCAAGTGATCCACTTGCCTCGGCCTCCTAAAGTGCTGAGACTACAGCTGTGAGTCTCCTTGCCCGGCTGAGACTGTTTCTTTATGGGTCAAGTAATAATTAACATGGGGGTGTTCTGGCCGGTTTCTTTTTTAATGATTCTTTCATGATAGCATACTACTTTTCTTTTTTTTGAGATGGAGTACTTGCTCTGTCACTCAGGGTGGAGTGCAGTGGCACCATCTCTGCTCACTGCAACCTCTGCCTCCTGGGCTCAAGTGATTTTCCTGCCTCAGTCTCCTGAGTAGCTGGGATTACAGGCACATGCCATCATACCTGGCTAATTTTTGTATTTTTAGTAGAGACAGGGTTTTGCCATGTTGGCCAGGCTGGTCTCGAACTCCTGATCTCAATCCACCCACCTCACCTCCCAAAGTGCTGGGATTACAGGTGTGAGCTACTGCGCCTGGCCTTATTATTATTATCATTTATTTTTATTTATTTTCTTTTTTTTATTTTTAATTTTTTTTTTTGAGACAGAGTTTCGCTCTTGTTACGCAGGCTGGAGTGCAATGGCGCGATCTTGGCTCACCGCAACCTCCGCCTCCTGGGTTCAGGCAATTCTCCTGCCTCAGCCTCCTGAGTAGCTGGGATTACAGGCCCGTACCACCATGCCCAGCTAATTTTTTGTATTTTTAGTAGAGACAGGGTTTCACCTTGTTGACCAGAATGGACTCGATCTCTTGACCTCGTGATTCACCTGCCTCGGCCTCCCAAAGTGCTGGGATTACAGGCTTGAGCCACCGCGCCCGGCTCTTTCTTGACCTATTGAAAATGTAAGCTGTATAGATGAGACTGCAGTAACTCACCCACTGTGAAGGACCATAGAAACCAAGTATATTAGCTATCTAATACATAGTTAGGATTATTTTGGTGTAAGTCTGGATAAGGAGCAGCAAAAGGTGTGGAGCAGAGGCTTCATGGTTTTTACAGGTGAGGATTTATGCTTTTACTCTTAGTGAGGTATTCATGGTTATTGTTCACTAGCACTAACATTTGATGTTTAGTTAGTGTAAAAGGCTTTCAGAAGGTAGAAAGCATGAGTGTTAAAATTGGCCTTCAGATTACTGGTTGTAAATCAGATTGTATTTTAAGGTTAGTAATTTTTATAAAGAGAAAGTTATTTAGAAAATCTGAATCCTATGTTATTGAAATATCAATAGCAGATGCCAGAATCCTATTAGTAATCCCAAGATAAAATGAATTCTAAAAGTGCAATCTTGAATTGTTCAACACTTTATATCCAAATTATATGAAATATAATCGTCCATTTTATGATTTTGAATAGAACTATAGGTTGTTTCCTTAAGTAAGAGTTGTTCTTCCTCAGCCTTCTCACTTTGACTTCCTGGAATCTGTTCTATTTTTACTTGTGGATCTACATACTAAACCTGTCTCTGATTTCATGCTCTGAAGATCAACAAGAGATCTCTTGTAAGATGAGAATTGTGTAGTGGGTGACTATTAGAAGAGTAAACAAGTCTTAAGTCTGTAAACCTTTTTTTCCATAAATGCAGTACTGTACTAGATAATCTGTTGTTACTACAGCTAAGAAAGTTCAATAGTAAATTCAGTGGCTGACCGTTTTTTTGCCTTGATAAGTAATTACTAGAAGTAATAGCAACTGTTTTTGTAGTGTTACTGAAGCTCTACTGTATGTGTGATTTTTAAAGTTTTAAAGGGATCAGTGAAAGTGATATATAGGGAATATTTGTAAGTTATTGGAAATAAGCTAGGAATTGAATTTTTAAAAGTTCCTTTCATAATAAATTATTTTTTCATTTTCATTATAGAATGAAAGTGGAACAGTATTGTTTCCAATTCAAATTGAGCAATATTTGTACTTTTCAGGCCATTAGAATCTGCTCAAGGCTTGTGTGGGAAAGATTATTTGATTATTAGGGATTACCTTTGACTAAACATTGCAGAGAAGACTTGTTGACACCTTTTTCCCTCAAAAAAAAAAAAAAAAAAGTAATAACCCCCTGAATCTAATATAAGAGTTGGAAAAAAAGTCCTGAGCACTCGTGAGGAGGCTGGGACTTCCTTGTGTTTCTGGCCGCCCATTTGGTGCTGTCACTTTGCTTGTCCCTCCCAAAATACTGGGATTACAGGTGTGAGCTACTGCACCTGACTGAGAGCTTTTTTCACATTATGGCTTGGTTGGGCTTCTGTTTTTTGTTTTTGTTTTTGTTTTTGTTTTTTTTGAGACAGAGTTTCACTCTTGTTGTCCAGGCTGGAGTGCAGTGGCCCAATCTTGGATCTCAGTTCACTGCAATCTCTGCCTTGCAGGTTCAAGCCATTCTCCTGCATCAGCCTCCCAAGTAGCTGGGATCACAGGCATGCACTGCTATGGTCGGCTAATTTTTAGTTGAAGCTGGGTTTTTTTCCATGTTTGTCAGGCTAGTCTTGATCTCCTGACCTTAGGTGATCTGCCCACCTTGGCCTCCCAATGTGCTGGGATTATAGGTGTGGTGCCCACCCAGTTGGGCTTCTTGATTGTAGATTTTGAATATACGCACTTACTTTGTATAACACTTGGTGTGAATAGCTCTAAGTAGTTACTCTTTATTGCTTTTTTTCTTTTCTTGTTATACTGTTTATTCCTCCTATGAACTTGCTTTACAATTGAGAATTTGGTTCCTCTTTCAATAAATGAAGGACTTAGTGCTGTTTTAGAAACTTGTTGGAGAACTATTTTATTTGTTTTATTTGCCTGTTTTTGGCTTTTGGCTAATAGTCATTGCTGTTTTTTCCAGAAACATCCCCAGAGCTTTAGTCTCCAGAGTTCATATCTGTTGCAACTGAGGAGAAATCTACCACTATAATTTTTCCTCTCCTGTTGAAAAAAGGTTTGAAGAAGAATATAGTGAAATGCCACCCCCCGCCCCCAATAACAACCTTCATATATATGAAAAGAGGGCTTGGACATTAAAAATTTTTTTTTTGAGATGGAGTCTCACTCTTTTCATCCAGGTTGGAGTCCAGTGGTGTGATCTTGGCTCAGTGCAACCTCTGCCTCCTGGGTTCAAGTGATTCTCCTGCCTCAGCCTCCCAAGTAGCTGGGATTACACCTCAGGGTGATCCCCCTGCCTCGGCCTCCCAAAGTGCTGGGATTACAGGAGTGAGCCACCATGCCTGTCCCAGACTTGTTTTTAATATAAAATTTTAGAGCATTTAAGCCATGGGATCATGTAAAAATTATGTTATATTGGCACTTTAAGTTTAAAGTGCTAACAGAGCAAATGTAATCTTCAAATTTAATTCTACATTTAACAAATATGTCAGTGCATAATTTTTTTTTTTTTTTTTGAGATGGAGTTTCGCTCTTGTTACCCAGGCTGGAGTGCAATGGCGTGATCTCGGCTCACCGCAACCTCTGCCTCCTGGGTTCAGGCAATTCTCCTACCTCAGCCTCCTGAGTAGCTGGGATTACAGGCCTGCGCCACCATGCCCAGCTAATTTTTTGTATTTTTAATAGGGACGGGGTTTCACCATGTTGACCTGGATGGTCTCGATCTCTTGACCTTGTGATCCACCCTCCTCGGCCTCCCAAAGTGCTAGGATTACAGGCGTGAGCCACCGCGCCTGGCCAAGTGCCTACTTTTTTGTAAGCATAGCAGTACATTAAAGAACAGGACATAAAAGTTTTGGTACAAAGGTTTGCAGTTAGTGTGAGAAGACAGATGATAAATTAGATAATTAAGTTAAAAATGTGGTATATTAGGTAGTGATAAGTGCCTTGGAGGAAAGTAAAGCGGGGAAAGGGAATGAAAAGTTGAGAGTGGAGCGCTGATGTCTTGAAGAGCTTTCCAGGCCAAGAGAAGAACAGTACAGAGGCACTGCAGTGGGAGGAGAGGCCTGGCAATGTCAGAGGAGCAGCAAGGGGTGTGGAGGGGAGGCTGTGTGGTTTTTACAGGTAAGGATTTAGGCTTTTACTCTTAGTGAGGAAGCCATGAGAGGTTTTCAGCCCTGGAGTGATATGACCTGATTTACATTTTAATGAGATCATTCTTGGCCTCCTATGCTGAGAATATGGACCGCAGGGAGAGTCATGTGAGACATGAGACTAGCTTGGACCTGTATTGGCAGCTGAGGAGATAAGTGGTTTAATTCTTGGGTATATTTCCTAAGTAGAGCTGTTGGAATTTGCTGGTGGAATATAATTCTTTTATTTTTTTAATTTTCTATTTTTGAGACAGGATCTTGGTTTGTTGCGCAGCAGGAGTTCAGTGGCATAGTCGTGGCTCACTGCAGCCTCGAACCCCTGGGCTCAAGCCTTGGCTTTCCCAGTAGCTGGGACTGTAGGCATGCACCGCTGTGCCTGGCTAATTTTTTACATTTTTTGTAGATATGGGGTGTTGCTTTGTTGCCCAGCCTGGCCTCCAAAATGCTGGGATTACAGTTATGAGGTACTGTGCCTGTCCTAGAAGGAACACAATTTTTGGACGTGGTGTGTGTGAGAGAATGTGTCAGGAATGACTTCATGGTTTTTGCCCTTAACACCTGAAAGGATACAGTTGACATTCACTGAAATGGAAAAGACTACAGGACAAGAAGGAGAGATTACCAGGGCACAGTTTTGAATATGCTGATTTTTATTTGCCTGATAGACATTGAAGTAGAGAAGTCACATAGGCAGCTTACTATATTTGATCTGGAATTCAGTGAGGAGGTTTAGCTTAGAGATATAAACTGGGAAATTATTAGCATACGGATTGCACAGAAACCATGAGGTTGGATGGGCTTAATAAGGGAGTAAATGTAGATAGGTGAAGAGGACCAAGCACTAAGCCTTGGGACGCACTGGTGTTAAGAAGCCACAGGTAAATAACCAGAAGCTAGTGAAGGAGTGTGAGAAGAGGCAAACCAGAAAGCAGTGGCCTGTAAGCCACATGAAGAAAGCTTTAAGGCAAGAGAGATCAGATGTGTCAAAGAAGAGACTGGTTAATATACGGAATGATGAGGGACCACTAGAGGTGAGTGGTACTTTGAGAAAGGCACTGGATGGATTGGTGTGAGCCTGAGCAAATGGAAGGAGAGAAACTGGAGATACGGAATAAAGACAGCTCTTAAATTGTACCCTAAAGAGATGTTGAAAAATGGTGCAGTAAGTGGAGGGCTTGTGGGCTTCATGTGTGTGTGTGTGTGTGTGTGTGTGTGTGTGTAAAGGTTGGAGAACTGCTGGTAGTGTGCTTGATGCCAATGGGATTGACTTTAGTAGAGGGAAGAACGATGACACAGGAGAGGGTAGGAATTTCTGGAGCAGTGTCTTTGAGGACATCTGAGTAGGGAGAATGAGATGAGATGTAATTACTGGCCAGTTTGGAAGCCTTATTAGGAGCAAGGGCAGTTTATCCAGAGTAACATGAGAGAACGTAGACTAGTAAATACTCGGGCAGAGATTCAGGTTAGAGGATATGTCTGGGTAAAGTATGGAACATTTTCACTTACCTCATGATTTTTTTGAGTATTAAGTTTAATACTTAGGGATGATTACAGAACATAGCACTTAGTGTTGACTGAAATTGTTAGGTTTGTAATATTTATAAAGTTACAATGTGATTTACATGACCAGTTTTTTTCAATGTGTAACTGATACTCTGAAAATGCTGGCTTTTCATTTGAGCCAGATGGCTCAGTCAGTAATTTCTAGTTATGCCATCTTTTTTTTTTTTTTTAAATAAAGACACTGGGCACCAAAGATGCTACTCACAGAGAATATCAACTTAAAATTCACCCTGGAAAGACAAGATTTTCACAGTTCTAATCAGAAACATTGTAAAAAAAATTTTTTTTAAGACTAGAGTCTTGCTCTATCACCCAGGCTAGAGTGCAGTGGTATGATCTTGGCTCACTACAACCTACACCTCCCGGATTCAAGCAGTTCTCCTTCCTCAGCCTTCCAAGTAGCTGAGATTACAGACCCAGCTAATTTTTCATATTTTTAGTAGAGATGGGGTTATACCATGTTGGCCAGGCTGGTCTTGAAGTCCTGACCTCAGGAGATCCACCCGCCTGGGCTTCCCAAAGTGCTGGGATTACAGGCGTGAACCACCGCTCCTGGCTGGAACATTGTAATTTTGTTTGTTTTTCTGAGACTGAGTCTCTGTTGCCAGGCTAGAGTGCAGTGATATGATCTCGGCTCACTGCAACCTCCACCTCCCAGGTTCAAGTGATTCTTCTACCTCAGCCTCCTGAGTAGCTGAGACTATAGGTGCATACCTCCACACCTGGCTAATTTTTATAATTTTAGTAGAGCTGGGGTTTCACCATATTGGTCAGGCTGGTCTTGAACTCCTAAGCTCGAGATCTGCTCACCTTGGCCTCCCAAAGTGCTGGAATTATAGGCGTGAGCTACCATGCCTGGCAAAGCAAAACATTATAATTTTATGTTTGTGTTATGGTTTTGAAGGTGTTTTTTTTTTTTTTTTTTAATATGTGATTAAAGGGACCAGGTGTGGGAGGCAGAAAAGGGAAGGTCACTTGAGACCAGGAGTTCAAGACCAGCCTCGTCAACATTGTGAGACCCCCCCCATCTCTATTTAAGAAAAAAATTAAAAATAAATAGTACGTTGGGTATTAGTTCATTCTCATGCTACTATAAAGAATTGCCAGGCCAGGCATGGTGGCTCATGCCTGTAATCCCAGCATTTTGAGAGGCCAAGGCAGGTGGATCGTGAGGTCAGAAGTTTGAGACCAGCCTGGCCCATGTGGTGAAACCCCATCTCTACTAAAAATACAAAAATTAGCCAGGTGTGGTGGTGGGTGCTTGTAATCTCAGCTATGCTGGAGGCTGAGGCAGGAGAAATGCTTGAACCCAGGAGGCAGAGGTTGCAGTGAGCTGAGATCATGCCACTGCACTCCAGCCTGGGCAACAGAACAAGACTCCATCTCAAAAAAAAAAAAAAAAAAAGAAAAAAATTGCCTGAGATTGGGTAATTTATAAAAGAAAGATGTTTAACTCACTCATAGTTCTGCATGGCTGGGGAGGCCTCAGGAAACCTACAATCATGATGGAAAGGGAAGCAAACATCCTTCTTCACATGGTGTCAGGAGAGAGAAGTGCAGTGCGGAGTAGGGAAAAGCCCCTTATAAAACTGTCAGATCTTGTGAGGACTCACTCTCTATCACAAGAACAGCATGGGGAACACCCCGACGATCTAATCACAACCCATGAGGTCCCTATCTCAACATGTGGGGATTACATTTAGGATTACATTTCGAGGTGAGATTTTGGGCAGGAACACAGCCAAACGATGTCATGTGGATCAAAGTTCCTTTAGTAAAACTGTAACATTGTCTAATGGAAAAGGGGATTCGTTTTCTGTCTTGGTTAGGACAGAAGTAGTAGAGAAATCATGTATTCATGTATATGGTAATTGTAGTTTTAGGACCAGTTGTAAAGTTACGCAGATAATGTGGGAACGAACATTAGAGGAGAGTTGCAACCAGGACATACTTGGAAAAGGTACTCAAACTCTCACTGGATTTAAGTGTATTCCTGTTTTGAAAATTCAGTAGATATGTTCTCTAAGAACATAAGAACCTCAGTATCAGTTTAGGGCAAGATGAAGGATCGAAGCATGAAAGACGGGACATAAAGGAGTCGGATTAGGTAGGGCATGGTGGCTCATGCCTGTAATCCCAACTTTTTGGTAGGCCATGGTAGGAAGATCATTTGAGCCCAGGAATTTGAGACCAGCCTGGGCAACATAGGGGAGACCCTGTCTCTACACACAGTTTTAAAAAAGATAGCCAGATGCATCTGTGGTCCTAGCTGCTCAGGAGGCTGAGGTGAAAGGATGGCTTGAGCCCAAGTCCAGGGCTGCAGTGCACTCCAGTGACACATGCAACCCCAGGCTGAGAGAAGTGAGACTCCATCAAAAGAGGGAAAAGAAAAAATGAAAAGAGAGAAGGAATAAATTTTGTTATTTTAAGAAATTGTAAGAAAATTTGGTTTTATCTTCTTTTTTTTGAGGCAGGTCTTAATCTGTCAGCAGCCCAGGCAGGGAATACGGTGGCGTGATCATGGCCCATTTGCAGTCTAGACTTCCCAGGTGCAAGTGATCCTGCCACTTCCTTTTAAACATTTTTTTGTTTTTAATTTTTTGTAGAGACAAAGTCTCACTATATTGCCCAGGCTGGTCTCTAAACTCCTGAAAGAAGAAATCTTTCAGAAAGTCTTACAAATAGGAAACTAAAAGAGGAGCAAATTGTTATACTATGTGCAAATGTAACTGATTAAAATTAAAAAGAAAATAGCAGTGTGGAGATTAAGTGGTAATTATGTCAGTATTTTTGTAAAATAAATTCCTACAAGGGGAATTAAAACAAAAGGGTGAAAAACAAGTTTTCATGTTGCCAAACTGTGCTCTCCAAAAGTTTTATCAGTTGATATTTCCATCTACTGCTTGTTGGGTCAGATCTGCCAATTCTGGCTAACATTGCTCCTCTCTTTACAATTTTATAAGTAATTTATTTGCATTTTAAAAACAGTGAAGTTGAACAGTCGTTCATGTGTTTATTGGGCATTTGTATTTACATTTTTTTGCAGATGTTGGGTTTAATATCTCGCATTGATTTGCCAGCTCCCTTTACTGATCTAGGAATTAACCCTGTGATGTGGCAAATGTTTTCCCATTGGTTCGTCTTTTGGATAATTCCTCCTTCTCCTTTTAAACCAGAAGTTTGAAGTTTTATGAAGTTTAAAGTTTTTATATAATAAAGGTTTAGTCTTTACATCTGTGGCTTCTAGGTGTTATGTCTGATTTAAGAGTTTTCCTAAGCCAAAATTATAAAAATGTCCCCCACCTCATCTTCCCATGTTTTCTTTCTGTATTTTATGATTTTTGTTTTCTCTCTATATATATAAATATGCATATTTTTTCTGGAACAGATTAAAATGATAATTTTTTTTTTTTTTTTTTTTTGAGATGGAGTCTCACTCATTACCAGGCTGGAGAGGTGCACTGGCGCGATCTCGGCTCACTGCAACCTCTGCCTCCTGGATTCAAGTGATCCTCCTGCCTCAGCCTCGCAAGTGGCTGGGACCGTAGGCATAGATCACTGTACTTAGCTAACTTTTTTACTTTTTGTAGAGATGGGATTTTGCCATGTTGCCCAGGCTGGTTTTGAACCCCTAGGCTCAAGTGATACAGCTGCCTTGGCTTCCCGAGTGTTGGGATTACAAGTGTGAACCACTGTGCCTAACCAACACATCATTTTTGACGAGTCAATTTTTTCCTTCCTGATTTGAAGGATACATAAAATTCATTATTTATCAAATTTCTATGTGAATTTTGGTTCATTCCTGGATTCTATTTTGTTCTTTAGATCTCTCCCAAGTTCAGAGTAGACTATGTTAGTCACTATAATTTTATAAGTGTTTTCCATTTATATATCATCTTATTTTCAAAATGTATTTTTGTCAATTATGGGCAATTAGGTTAAAAATCGGTGCAAAAAGGTTTTTAACAAATAGTTGCCTTTGTCCTCACTTGGGAAGTCTAGTACCAATTTTAAATTTAAAAAAAATGTCAACTTTCTCTGTGTGGAGGCTTTTAAGACTTAGTATACAGATGATTAATTTTATTTGTGGGTATGTATCTACCTCCCTATATATCTTTTCCCCTTTTCTGTTTTCTCTGTTTCTTCTTTCTGGAACTTCTGATAATGGAATGTTAGACTTACTGAGCAATGTGGGAAAGTCAGCCATAGGGTCAGCAGTAGTAGGAGGTGAGGTGGGGCTACTCAAGGGGAAGATGTGCGCCGTTAGAAGGCTATCACAGCAGGCAGGGATTTTTGTTTTGTCTTGATACTTAGGAATAGGAATACATCTAGTTTTCACCTTTCTGGCTTTATGTATTGTATGTGTGTAAATCTTTTTTTTTTTTTTAATGGGGTTTTACTCTTGTTGCCCGGGCTGGAATGCAGTGGCACAATCTTGGCTCATTGCAACCTCCGCCTCCAGGGTTCAAGCAATTCTTCTGCCTCAGCCTCCAACTAACTGGTAATACAGGTGCCTGCCACTGCACCTGGCTGTTTTTTGTATTTTTTTTTTTAGTGGGCTAATTTGTATTTTCACCATTTTGGTCAGGCTGGTCTTGAACTCCTGACCTCAGATGATCTGCCTGCCTGGGCCTCCAAAGGGCTGGGATTATAAGCATGAGCCACTGCGCCTGGCCTGTATATATCTAGATGTATTACTCCCAGTTACTTGGAGGAGAATGACTTGAACCCAGGAGGCGGAGGTTGCAGTGAGCTGAGATTGCGCCATTGTACTCCAGCCTGGGTGACAGAGCAAGACTCCGTCTTAAAAAAAAAATAGATAGCTACAAATACAGCTTAATGTGTATTATGTGGGCCTCTCTTTTGAAAGATAATGGTATTATCCGCTCCTATTATATTCGTATTCTTTCCTTTTAGTATCAGGAATGTGTATTACATTTTATGAAAACTTTTAAGCAACAGTAATGATGAATGGTTTCTTTTCTTTTCAACATGAATATCATGTTGGATCAGGAGATTGAACTGGAGTTTGTGGAACATTGACACCTTTTTTTTTTTTTTTTGAGATGGAGTTTTGTTCCTGTTGCCTAGGCTGGACTGCAGTGGCGCCATCTTGGCTCACTGCAACCTCTGCCTACCCAGATTTGTGATTCTCCTGCCTCTGCCTCCTGAGTAGCTGAGATTACAGGCACCTGCTGCCATGCCAGGCTAATTTTTTGTATTTTTAGTAGAGACAGCATTTAACCATGTTGGCTAGGCTGTTCTTGAACTCCTGACCTCAGGTAATCCACCTGCCTCGATCTCCCAGAATGCTGGAATTATAGGCATGAGCCACTCCACCTGGCTCACACTCTTCTCTTAACTTAACTCTTCTGGGTTTCCTGAACTGTAAAGTGTAGATAATAAATAGTTCTCACCTCATCAGCAGGGTAGTGCTTGGGCAGTAGGCACTGGCACCCTCATTGTACAGGTTGTTAAGATATTTACCCCTTCTTGGTTATCTAGCCACTGAAGGGATAATTAATGTTTGGCACAAAGAGGGTGATGCAGCACAGCATAGCTCTGGCATTTTTCTGATTGGTCAGTGTGTTCTATACCTGCTGTTAAATATTTTGACTCTCAGGCCAGAGCATCAAATTGTTTTAGAGTAAATGAGTTGAAGTATACGTACTGACTAGGTAGACCAGTATCTGACATATAATAAATATAATATAGAGGTTGCTATTATAATTTAGAATTTTTATTGAGTATACTCTGTGCTGTCTATGCATAGTTGGCTCAGGAAATGAATTTGGAAGGTTTTCTGTTTCTTAGGATAGTTTAATAAAACAGTTAGCTTTGAAATTACCTTTTACTTTGAAAATGTCCTGGAGACTGGTATTTGGAGTGGCTGGGAAGCTAACTGGGTAACTTATGCGAATCTTTGGAAGTTATTAGAGTGTTTTCTATTTCTGTTTTATGCTTTTGACAATCTGTATTTTCCTAGAAAATCATCCATTGTATCTATATTTAAAATTTAGTAGCTTAAGATTTATGGAGACATATTTTATACTTATTTTGATTTCTTCTCTATTATCTTGCTCCCTTTTCAGTCCCTAATTTCATATAATTGTTTTTTTTAGTCTAGCTAATAGTTTGTCTGTTTTGTTTTTCCCCCTTCCATCAATATATAACTCCTAGGTTTTAGAATTAATTTTTCAGGCTTCTGTTCTCTTAACTGAATAACTCTAATTTCTTTTGTTCTTATTTTTAAAAGCTTATTTTCTAACCTTGAGTTGAATACCCATTTAATTCTTGCCCCGTTGAAAGTATTACGCTGTAAATACATCCTCTGGGTGTAGCTTTAGTAGTGTACCAAAGATTTTTTCTTTTTCTTTTCTTTTTTGAGACAGGGTCTCACGTTGTTACCCAAACCAGACTAGAGTGTAGTGGTGTGAACACAACTCACTGAGGCCTTGACCTCCTGGACTCAAGGGATCCTCCCACCTCAACCTCTCAGGTAGCTGGGAATGCAGGCATGTGCCAGGATGCCCAGCTAATTGTTTTTTTATTGTTTGTAGAGACCGGGTTTTGCCACATTGCCCAGGCTGGTCTTGAACTCCTGAGCTCAAGCAGTGTACCTGCCTCGGCCTTCCAAAGTGCTGAGATTACAGATGTGAGCCACTGGACCCAGTCATACTAGAAATTTTTATATGGGCAGTTTTTATAATTGCTATTTTCTAGGTAATCTCTTGATTTTGATTTATATTATTCCATTCAACTACTTGAATGGGGTAATTTAAGGAGAGAGAGTACATAAACTGTCAAGTCAAGCAGTAAGGGGAGTAGCTTAAGTGTGCTTTGGACTGTTTCTGCTTTCTTGAAATTTTTGAGGTGTTAATGGCCTAAATAGATGACCAGTTTTTATAACTGTTGCATGGAGACTTGATCTCATTCTTTCATATGTTCAGCCATTTTATGGTTTGTATATTTGATCTTTCAGGATTGAAATGGTAATCCTCTTACATTGCTTCTGCCTAAAGGTTTTTCTTATATTTCTTTAAAGTTTTTGTTCTAACTATATATTAAGATTTTGGTGTATATAGTTTTATAATATTATATCTTTATAGATTGTAGTCTTGATCATTATATAAAAAATGACCCTTATCTGCCTCCTTTAATTTTCTTTCAGTTTGAATTTAACTGGTTTTGAAAGGGTGTTTACTTGTGAGGTATACTTTCATCTAATCTTTTATTTTTAACTTCTCAAAGTCTCTGTTTTAGGTTTATCTCTTGTAGAACCATGTAGTTTGATCAAGGTTAGTCTTTTTGGACTCAATTTGAGATGCTTTTAATCATTTACATTAACATATATTTTGCTTTGCTTATATAATATTAGTGTATTTGTTTTTATTGTCATCTGTATGTTTGCTTTTTGTTCTTGGTTTTGTTTTGTTTTGTTTCTTTTTGAGATGGAATCTCGGTCTGTTTCCCAGGCTGGAGTGCAGTGGCGCGATCTTGGCTCACTGCAGCCTCTGCCTCCCGGGTTCAAGCGATTCTTCTGTCTCTGCCTCCCGAGTAGCTGGGGTTACAGGTACCTGCCACCACACCTGGCTAATTTTTGTATTTTTAGTAGTGACAGGGCTTCACCATGTTGACCAGGCTGGTCTTGAACACCTGACCTCAAGTGATCTGCCCACCTTGGCCTCCCAAAGTGCTGGGATTACAGGCATACGCTACCGCACCTGACCTGGTTTTCTTGTTTTAAACTACTTGACTTGTTTTCTTTTCTTTTTTTTTTTTTTGAGACAGAGTTTCGCTGCTGTTACCCAGAATGGAGTGCAATGGCACGATCTCGGCTCACCGCAACCTCCGCCTTCTGGGTTCAAGCAATTCTCCTGCCTCAGCCTCCCAAGTAGCTGGGACTACAGGCGCGCACCACCACGCCCAGCTAATTTTTGTATTTTTAGTAGAGATGGGGTTTCACCTTGTTGACCAGAATGGTCTCGATCTCTTGACCTTATGATCCACCCATCTCGGCTTCCCAAAGTGCTGGGATTATAGGCGTGAGCCACGGAGCCGGGCCGGTTTGTTTTCTTTATTTGCTCTTCCTTCTCTCTCATTTTGTAACTTAGATACTGTTTTTCATTATGTCTGAGATACCATTGGTGGTTTCATGCTTTGTTATTTTGTATACCACTAATAGAGTTAAATGCTGTCAAAGAAACTATGTCATACCATTGGTGGAAATATGCATGCTGACTGGGCATGGTGGCTCATGCCTGTAATCCCAGTACTTTGGGAGCCTAAGGAGGGCAGATCACCAGAGGTTGGGAGTTCAAGACCAGCCTGACCAACATGGAGAAACCCTGTCTCTACTAAAAATACAAAATTAGCAGGGTGTGGTGGCACATGCCTGTAATCCCAGCTACTTGGGAGGCTGAGGCAGGAGAATCGCTTGAACCCAGGAGGTGGAGGTTGCAGTGAGCCAAGATGGTGCCATTGCACTCCAGCCTGGGTAACAAGAGCAATACTCTGTCTCAAAAAAAGAAAAAGAAATAAATATGCATGCTTATTTCAGATATACAAAAAATGTGAAAAACCGTGCATTTTAGAATATACATGGTAATTTGTAGTTCTATGAGTATTATAGTAAAGCTATAGCTTTAATATATTTAATCTATTACGTTTATCAAATAGGTTTTTCAGGAGTGGTTGACTGAATGCTCTTAAAAATGTCTGTTAGCAGCTTTCATAAGCGAAATAATGTTTTGGCTGGTTACAGAACTTTTGGGCTACGTTTCCCTTTCTCCAACTCCCAGCAGACACTATTCCATTATCTTCTGGCATCTAGGGTTACTCTAGAGAAGTCTGGGGCCAGCCTGACTGTTTTTTTCCCTTTGTAGGTGACCTACTTCTGCCTGAGTATTGCTAGAATTCTTTCTTTATCCTTGAAGTTCAGTAACTTCATCAGGATATAACTCGATCTGGGTGTGATTCTCTCTTACATTTTCCTGTTAAATGGTAAGCCATTCAAACTGCAGATTCAGGAATATTTTCTTATACACCTTCTAATATGCATTCATTTTTATTTTTCTTTACTCAAGACCAGTTTTATGATTTTTAAATTTTCATTTCCTGTCTTCTGTTTCATTGCTTTTCTAAATGCTTTCTTTGTTCTTTTCTGCTGTGCTCAAGGTAGTTTTCTTAAGATTTGTTTCATATCATGTTTGTTTTTTATCAGTGCCAGGCTGATTACTTCCTATATATGATACAGTTTTCATTTTGCCAGTGGCTTCACTACTTCATTCAATTTTCTTTATTTATGTCTGTGAGTTGCTCTTTCAACTTGTCTCATTTATTTCCCTCTTTTTAAAAAAGTTTTTACTTGTGGTAAAAACAGGTAAAACCACCTGTGATCCCAGCACTTTGGGACGGTGAGGCGGGTAGATCACTTGAGGTCGAGAGTTTGAGACCAGCCTGGCCAACGTGATGAAACCCTGTCTCTACTAAAAACACAAAAATTAGCCATGCATGGTGGTTGGCGCCTGTAATCCCAGCTACTTGGGAGGCTGAGGCAGGAGAATCGCTTCAACTGGGGAGGCAGAGGCTGCAGTGAGCCAAGATTGTTCCACTGCACTCCAGCCCTAGGTGACAGAGTGAGACTCCCTCTCAAAAACAGACAAACAAAAAACAGGTAAAGTCACGTTGTTTTTGAGAAGATGGGTTAAAACCAGTTACACAGTGGCCCATATTACAGTTTACTTCTTAGAAACAGAATAAATGATGAGTAAATTGGTTTTACCAAGTCTTGTGTTTTATGAATGGCGTGAGATAAGAGACCATTATTTATTTGCAGGCTTAGAGATACTTCTTTTTGCAGTTGGATAAACTTTTGTACATAGTAGAAATCTGATTTTGCCATGTGTATTTTTGTTTTTGAGGGAGAAGTGTTCAAAATGACTTTGCCCTGTCAGTCAGTGAAAATCAATGAAGATTTTTTTTTTCCATTCAATGAGCTACAAAATAGACCAGAAAAAAGAAAAATAGAAATGTACCTTGAATGGTGGCTTATGCCTGTAATCCCAGCACTTCGGAAGGCCAGCTTAGACAACAGACCGAGACCCTGTCAAAAAAAAAAAAAAAATCAGGGAAATTATAACCGACATGCTCTGCCATTCATGTGCCACAATTCAAGACCTGTTATATGATTGTCTCCTGAATGCTGGTTGCCTCTTTGTTTTATTCTGAAGAAAAGGTGATCAGTGATAAGCCCCCAGTCTTCATTCAGGGTTGAAGGGAATTGTGAAATTGTGAATGTGTGCAGGTTGTGGTTACTAAGAGTGAGACTTTTCACTGCCATTTATACAAAAGGTGTTAAAGTCTTTTACATTGTAAACATTTTGGCTGTTTGGTAAACAGATTCTCCCATACAGTTTTTTTTCTTTCTCTTTTTTTAGAATGATGGCTAAGATACATTCCTTACATTACTCTTGATAACAAAGGTTATTTCAGTTGACTTGCACATTTTGAGTATGCCAGCAACTTACTCAGTATTGTGATAGCTGGAATTTACGGTCTAGAGTCTGAATTGTGACTTATCCTCATCCATTAAAATTGTTATCCAAATTTCTTAAGTGTTCCAGACTTACGGATTGCTGTGTTTCATTGCCAATAACATGGCTTCTTCCTAAAGTGATACATATTTCTAAGTAATATATTTATTTGGCAAATATTTACTGCCAGATTCTGTCACAGGTCCTGGGGCTATATCAGTAAATAAACAAAAACCCTTGTTCTTTTAGAGCTTGCATTCTAGTCAGGGTAGGAGAGATAGGAATTAATAGAAAGTTTTCAACTTTCTATTAAATAGAAAATAGAACAGGGAAAGAGGATAAAATAAGGAACATGTAAGGGGGTGGGGTTTAATTAAAAATAGGGTGACAGTGGACCAAGGAATTCATGCGAAGGAGTGACTCAGGCAGAGAGGCACAGCAAGCACAGAGGCCCTGAGGTGGGGCTTACCTGAATGTTGGGAGGAGGTGGCAGAGAGTTAGCTGAAGGTTGGAGAGAGATACTGGTTAGTTCTGAAGGACCCTATAGGCCATCACGCAGGCCATTGCTCTGAGTAAGAATGGGAAGCATTGGGCCGGGCGCGGTGGCTCACGCCTGTAATCCCAGCACTTTGGGAGGCTGAGGCGGGTGGATCACGAGGTCAAGAGATCGAGACCATCCTGGTCAACATGCTGAAACCCCGTCTCTACTAAAAATACAAAAATTAGCTAGGCACGGTGGTGAGGGCCTGTAATCCCAGCTACTCAGGAGGCTGAGGCAGGAGAATTGCCTGAACCCAGGAGGCGTAGGTTGCGGTGAGCCAAGATCGCGCCATTGCACTCCAACCTGGGTAATAAGCGCGAAACTTCGTCTCAAAAAAAAAAATAAATAAAAGAATGGGAAGCATTGGTATAGTGCCATTATGTGATTCATATTTTTGCAGGGTTACTTCTGCCTGCTGGGTTGAAAGTAGATACAATAGGGAAGGTATTTTCCATGGTACCCCAGCGCACACATTTTACTAAACATTGATAGCTGAAATGAAAGCTTCACCAACAATACCCGTTTTTTTTATTGATTGATTGATTGAGATGGGGTTTCGCTCTTGTTACCCAGGCTGGAGTGCAATGGCGTGATCTCGGCTCACGGCAACCTCCACCTCCTGGGCTCAGGCAATTCTCCTGCCTCAGCCTCCTGAGTAGCTGGGATTACAGGCATGCGCCACCAAGCCCAGCTAATTTTTTGTATTTTTAGTAGAGACGGGTTTCACCATGTTGACCAGGATGGTCTCGATCTCTTGACCTCGTGATCCACCCGCCTCGGCCTCCCAAAGTGCTGGGATTACAGGCTTGAGCCACCGCACCCAGCCTATTTTTTGTTTCTCTCAGGAAAAATAAGTGCTGGTTATGTCCCATTAGATCTATTTCATGACTGCGTATAATGGTTAAAGAACACTGCCAAATGACTTAGTGAACAAGAAGTACAATTGAGATTTGTGTACGAAAGCAAAGTGAACACAATGTAAGATTTAAAAAGAATAAAAACTTAAAAATCAACATTATGTATGTGTGTGTGTGTACACACACACTCTCTCTCTCTTTCTCTCTCTCTCTCTCTCTCTCTTTCTCTCTTTCTCTCTCTCTCTCTCTCTCTCTCTTTCTCTCTCTCTCTCTTAGCTTTAAAAAACCCAAATAATAAAATACCAGTGATTCAAGAGGTCTAATAGTGAACAGTACATTCAGTGAAGGATAATGAAGAATTCCCCAGAGGCAAGTGCTTTTAAAACCTTTCAGGTTCAGATCTCCTGGGGGCTTAGCTCCATGCTTCTAAATAATATATTTATAGTGTTTATTTTTTGGTTTATCAACTTGAGACATTCTCTGTTGACTTCTTGCTGTGACAGATGTTTTCAGTCCCACTTCTCACTACTGACCTTCCTCGTACGACGGTCACTGAACTGGCGCCTCTCTGGGGTCTGCCCACAAGATTAGCCTTCCTCCTTCGCTGCAGCTCCTCTGTGAGTATTCCGCTCTCTCCTCTCTCCACTCTGCTTACTCAGTTCACATTCTTCCATCTATTTTCATCTTTCAGAGCCATGGGCAATCCACCTCGTCTTTTTAATAAATATTGTAAAGTTATTTTTAAATTTCTTTAGAAAAATTTATTTAACTTCTTAGGAGGGAGAGGAAATAAGCACACGTGCTCATACCGACACCTTGAACTAGAAGACAAGATTAGGCCAAAGCGTTTTGTTGTCAAAAACGTGTAGTGTATATACTTAGGAGTTAGATATAGATTGTCTTATCTTTTAAAAAATTGTAAATATTTCCCCATGTTCTTTCAAAGTAGTTTAAATAGATGCACAGCATTCTTTCATATGCTGGTACTGTAATATTCCCCACATTTTGACTTCTGGGTTTTCAAATTATAATCATAAATCACTTAAATTATAACTAATGCTTCTCTGTATATTCCGTATGAAAAAATATATATATAATCTTTTATTATTTCTCTTCAGATAAATTTCTGGTCATTTCTGAGTCAAAGAAAATAAATATTTTTTTGAGGTTCTTTATAAATATTACTGATTGCCTTCTAGAAGGCTTTGCCAATTTGTATTTCTACTATTAACTGTATTAAAGTGCCACTTTTTAGTGTGTTCTTCATACCACCAGGGACTTTTAAAAATCTTTGATTCTGCTAGGTATAAAGAAAGTTATTTTTTAAATTCCCAAGAAATGTGAACACCTTGACAGTTTTGAGTGTGTATATGTGTTGTTTTAAACGTTTATAAGAGTAATTATTTGCCTTTTAATTTTTTATAGCTATTTTGGCATTTAGAAATTTTATTTTTTTGGGCAGGGTACAGTGTCTCATGCCTGTAATCCCAGCTCTTTGGGAGGCCAAGTCAAGCAGATCACCTGAGGCCTGGAGTTTGAAACTAGCCTGGCCAGCATGCTGAAACCCTGTCTCTAAAAATTAAATAAATAAATTTTAAAAAATCATCCAATTAATTCGCTTTTCTATTTATTTATTTTTTTGACACTTAATGTTTTTCATTTCTAAAATCAGATGAGACCAAAAAATTTGAAGATAGCTTTGAATTTGGAGGGGGCATGGAAAAGTGCCCGGGAGAAACTTGGCAAAAGTTGATTTAGGAACAATTGGTCTTGGGCTTGTGTTGAAATCTGCTAGTCATTTAGATTTCGGATTGTTGCTGTCTCTATATATGACCTGTTGCTTCATACTATAAAAGGTGTTAAATTATTAGACACTTCGTGAATGTACTTTATACGTGTAAAAGTTTATAGATGCGTGAGCTGCAACTCATTGCTCTGGGTAGTCAAGCTGAACTAGTTTTTTCACTCAAAGAGCATAATAAGTAAACTTTCTCCTCATGAGTGGTGAATTGTCATCAGTGCATTTCTCACTATTTGGCTTAATTTCATTAGAAACTGCTACTGGTGATAGTTTAGTCCTTATTTAGTTTTAGAATAAGAGAACCTTATTGATATTACTATAAATCTTTAAAAAAAAAAAGCATACCTTTAAAAAAGCCTAACAACAATGGTCTAGTCAGGATAGTAAGAAAAAGTTATACTGGAAAGAGAGAGTTCGTTTATGAATTGGTTACAAAAGATACGTCGGCATTATTTTGAAGACAACTCTACTTTCAGTTGTTGTTGAAATCCTCGACCAACCACAAAAATGTCTTGCATTTTAGATATATTAAAGTCCTTAAATATGTAAATAGTATCTTCTTCTGAGAAGTTGATTAATAGTGGAAAGAAGAATCTAGTCTTTTTTCTTTTTTTTGACACAGTCTCAGTCGCCCAGGCTGCAGTGCAGTGGCACGATCTTGGCTCACCACAACCTCCGCCTCCTGGGTTCAAGCAATTCTCCTGCCTCAGCCTCCTGAGTGGCTGGGATACAGGCGCGCACCACCATGCCCAGCTAATTTTTGTACTTTTAGTAGAGACGGGGTTTCACCTTGTTGACCAGGATGGTCTCGATCTCTTGACCTCGTGAACCACCCGCCTCGGCCTCCCAAAGTGCTGGGATTATAGGCGTGAGCCACCGCGCCTGGCTGCCATTGTCTTTTTTTAAGGCAGCACAGAAGCCCATCAAGTGGCAGTCACATAATTCCCCAATTTATTTTTGAAAAAGTTTTAGCTAAATTCCAATTTTCCATGTGCTTAGGTTTCTTTCATAAGTTTGAATAAATATATAAACGATTTCAAGGTTGTTTCATGGGTTCTTGGTACCTCAGGCAGATAAATTGTTCTAAATGGAACAAGATGTAGAGGAATGGAAAAGACGCAAAGACGCAAGCATGGCAGCATCCTCTTACTTTATCACATTTTCCTCTGCAGTAGTCAGGGCATGGGGCACTGAATTCAGATCAGATTCATAGACTTGAGTGTACTTCTTGTTAGCCAAAATATTTAATTCATCTGACACTAGGTCTATTAAATTACCCAAGGGAAGAACTTTTTTTGTATGCATAAGGTAATAAAGGGCTTTTGCAAAAAATCCAATATTTTGATATTTTGGACAGTATAAAATAATATACACCTTGTATATTTATTTAAAAATTAACTTGTGAAAAGCATTTCTCATTTTGTTTTCTTGGTTCTAAAATAAAGCCAGACTAGTTTATCTTAATATGTGGGTTCTCAGCTGGGAGAACAAGATTAGCCCTCATTCTAGTCAAGGCTTTGAGTTTCCACTCTGTAAAATGATGGCTTGCAACTTGATGGAATTTGATATTCTTTCCAAAACTAAGAAGTTTTAGTGATCCATTTGGAGATATTTCTACTGTTTCTTTAACAGTGAGATTGAGAGTATTAGCTTACTTGCACTGTACGTGGGCTAAAACAGACCTTTCATAGGAGAAGCTCTACAGAAAGGAAAGGAGAAAGAGTTCTTGCAAAAGGAAGAGAAGGGCAGGTTTGTTCTCAGAGGTCACTTGTATTAAGGCCAGGATGGCAGATGTCTCATCATGGATTTATTTGGTAGGTGTGGCTGTTGAGTACCGTATTGAGAGGAATCTTAAGTACATGTTAGGTTATTAATGGTGCCTTCTTTGGGTGTGGGTCACATAGAAGGCTTGAGGGTGATTCAGAGTAATGACACAGTCCATCTGTATCTTAGGATCTGCCACACAAGGAGGTAGGAATATGCTTGGCTTCCATTTGATGTGTCCCACACTTCTGATTTGTATATTGGACTTTTTAGCTCCTCCATTCTACTCTTTCCCCCTTCTCACTACTACACTTGACTAGGTCTTAATAAACAAATACATAAACCGGTAACTCCTCATCCATCTTTATCCCCAGCCCTGGCAACCCCCATTCTATTTTCTGTCTCTGAATTTGACTTCTCAAGTTATTTTCTTTTCTCTACTTTCTTTTTTTTCTTTTTCTTTCTTTTTTTTTTTTTTTTTTTTTTGTTTTTTGAGACGGAATCTGGCTCTGTTGCCCAGGCTGGAGTGCAGTGGCGCAATCTCAGCTCACCACAACCACCACCGCCAAGTGAATCTCCTGCCTCAGCCTCCCAAGTAGCCAGAATCACAGGCGCCCACCACTACGCCCAGCTAATTTTTGTGTTTTTGTAGAAATGGGGTTTCACCATGTTGTAGAAATGGCTGGTTTCAAACTTCTGACTTCAGGTGATCTGCCTGCTTTGGCCTCCCAAGTGCTGGGATTACAGGCATCAGCCACTGCACCGGACCACAAGGTGTTTTCATATAAGTGGAGTCATACAGTATTTATCCTTTGTATCTGGCTTATTTCACTTAGCATGATATTTTCAATTTCATTCATGTTGTGGAATGTCTCATAATTTCATTCCTTCTTAAAGCTGAATAACATCCTATTGTCTGTATATGCTCTACATTTTGTTTACCCATTCATCTGTTGGGTTGACACTTATGTTGTTACTACATTTCGACTGTTGTGAATAATGCTGCTTTGAACATTGGTGTACAAATATCTGTTTGAACCTCTGCCTTAATTCTTTTGCATATGTAACCAGAAGTGAAATTGCTGGATCTTATGGTAATTCTAAGTTTAATATTTTGTGGACATGCCATACTGCCTTTTGCAATGGTTACATCATTTTACATTCCCACTAGCAATGCACAGGGTTCTAGTAATAGCAATTCTAATTGGTGTGAAGTGGCATCTCATTGTGGTTTTGAATTTCTCTTATCATTAGTGAAAGTGAGCATCTTTGCATAGTGCTTGTTGACCAGCCATCTTTTTATCTTTGCAGAAATGTGTATTTAAGTTAATTTGCCTATTTTTGAATTGGTTTTGTTGTTGTTATTGAGTTGTATGAATTCTTTTTTTGTATTCTGGATTTTTTTCTTGAGACAGAGTCTCACTCTCTCACTGGGCTGGAGTGCAGTGGTGCAATCTCTGCACACTGCAGCCTCCGCCTCCCGAGTTCAAGCTATGCTTCTGCCTCAGCCTCCTGAGTAGCTGGGATTACAGGTGCATGCCACCATGCCCAGTTAATTTTTGTATTTTTAGTAGAGATGAGGTTTCACTATGTTGGCTAGCCTGGTCTCCAACTTCACCCGCGTCAGCTCCCCAGAGTCCTGGGATTACAGGCGTGACCTCAGGTGATCCACCCGCGTTGGCTCCCCAGAGTGCTGGGATTTCAGATGTGAGCCGTAGTGCCTGGCCAATATGTATTGTTATTTAAGGGTTACCAGAGTTCTGGGAGCCTGGGAGGACAGGATTTCCTAGAGCCTAGAGGCGTAACAAGAATAGGGAATCTTGAGCCCCCATCTGAAAATAATTTGCTCCAGAAACCAGTTATTTATAGTCTAAATTTGTAGTCTATTTTGTCCAGTATGGGGTAGGAATGAGATTAAGAGTAAAGTAGCTAGAAAGTACTTGTCTATTACAGCTGAGTGGTATTGTAATAAGACTTGAGGGGTGGCTCACACCTGTAATCCCAGCACATTGGGAGGCTTAGGCACGTGGATCATTTGAGCTCAGGAGTTTGAGGCCAGCCTGGCCAACATGGTGAGGCCCCATTACTGCAAAAAATACAAAAAATTAGCCTGGCGTGGTGTTACATGCCTGTAGACCCCAGTACTCAGTAGGCTGAAGTGGGAGAATCACCTGAGCACAGGAGTTGGAGGTTGCAGTAAGCCAAGATCATGCCACTGCACTACAGCCTGGGCAACAAAGTAAGGCCCTGTCTCAAGCAAGCAAATGAACAAATAAAGACTTGAAGCTGTGTATTTATTTATGTGTTTATTTTTGAGACAGAGTCTCATTCTGTCACCCAGGCTGGAATGCAGTGGTACAGTCTTGGACTGGACCACTGCAACCTCTGTGTCCTGGGTTCAAGTGATTCTCTTGCCTCAGCTTTCCCATTAGCTGGGTCTACAGGTGTACATCACCACACTTGGCTAATTTTTGTACCTTCAGAAGAGACCAGGTTTCACCAGGTTAGCCAGGCTGGTCTCAAACTCCAGACCTCAGGTTGTCTGCCTGGCTTGGTCTCCCAAAGTACTGGGATTACAGGTGTTTGCCCCCACACCCAGCTGATTTTTGTATGAGACGGGGTTCCACCACGTTGGCCAGGTTGGTTTTGCACCCCTGACCTCATGATCCACCCACCTCAACCTCCCAAAATTCTGGGATTAAAGGCGTGAGCCGCCATGCCCATCCATGCCAAGACCCTTAAGACTTGGTAGACTTTCAACAACCAAAGGTCAGGAGTAGGTTAAAGTATGTATTAAGTGTTTTAGGATTGGAGGTTGGCGTGAATAAAAGTGATGGGATATGCTTTGTGCTGTGTAGGAGTAGCTCAGTGGTTGTTGGTGTGAGCGCCACTCTGTGTGTTCAGACGTAGAGAGGAGGCATGATAGTAAGAGATAAAGAGGGAAAGGTTGATTTTGAAGCCAGATTATGGAAGAGGAAGCAGTAGTAATGATTGCCAGGTTTCAGGGTTGGGTGACTGAAAGGAAATAACTGAAATAAAGTCAAGTGGAAGAACAGGTTTAGGAGGGAGGATGAATTTAGATTGAGGTCCTGGTAAGATACCCACTCTTGGGAAATGGTCTATGAGGCTCAGGAGAGGTAACTTTGGAAGTCATCCCCTATAGAAGGGTAGAATTGGAAGCCTTAGTTGTGTCTGAGTGCCTGGAGGAAGGTGTTGAGTAAACAGCAGAGAGCAAATGGCAGCATCTTCTTGTAAGGCTGTGTTTGGAGGGCAGGAGGAGGAAGGTGAGGCATGAAAACCCTGAGAAGTGGTCTTCAGAGACAAAGAAGAAAAGCCGGAATCAAAGAGGAGTCATCTGGGACTGAGGGAGGAGAGTCTGAAAGGAAGTGGGGTTGAGTGGAATTCCTAAGCCCAGCATGTGTTCAGAGTGTCAGCAATTGAGAGAAGAAGATGAGAAGGATTGAGATGTAGCTAGATTTTGGTGACCACATGTGTCTGAGGAATTTGGTTATATACCATGAGAGAACAGAGGCTCAGAAAAGCTTTTTTTTCTCTTTCTCAAATTGTGGCAAAATACACATAACATTTTAACCATTTTGAAGTGGACAGTTCTGTGACATTAAGTACATATACTTTGTTGTGTCGCCATCGCCACCATCTAGAAAGTTTTTCTCTAGGAGTAGAGAAAATGACGTGATAAAAGTGTTGCTGAAATAATTTTTGGTTGATGAGTTGCATCATTGCTTTTCTCTGTCTTACTCTAGAAGTGGTTTATGGTAGCTCATGGGTACTCTTGGAATCCGTCAGCGTCCACATGCACTTCCACGTGAAGCTTTCGTAACCTACCACCCATGTCACCATCCTTCCTTCTTCCTTTTAGCTGCTTTACTTTTCTTCTTAGGAGGTACCATCACTTGATATATATTTGTCTATCTTCCCTCACCAAAATGAAAGATACTTGAGAGCAGAGACTATTTTTTTCATTGCCTTATATATCCCCAGTGCCTAACATGTACTGTAATATGTAATGTGGTATAGTCTTATTTCTTTTTAAGATTAAACCTAGAATGGTGGGTTGAAAGTAGCAATGCTAAAGTAGATGGACACTAAAGGATATTGTGGAAGGAGGAAATGTTGAGAGAGAGGTGACTACATGGATCTTTATGTTGAATGGACTGGCAGTAGATGAAAGGAATGGTGGAAGATGACAAGTCTTGTCTTGATTGATTCAGAAAACGGGGAAGTTGAGAAGGGAAAGAATGTATGGGGTGAAAATAAACTCTGTGCTGATTTAACTCTTGCCACGGACACAGCTTTATGTTCTGCTTAGGAGACTATTACATGCTTATTAGCATGCAATTCCCCCCATTTTTTTCAGAAAACACTAAGAGTATGTAGGAAAAAAACTCTATAGTCCCCAGTAATGAAAAATAACAATGATAAAGATTTGGTTGTGTTACTTTTTAGATTTCTCTCTCTCTCCTTATTGGTCTTTCTCTGATGTCATAATACTACTTTGTAATCAGCTTGAAAAAAAATCAACAACCTTAATATGTGGATGATTGTCAGTGTCAAATAGTAGTTTTTACTGATAATCTTGAAATATTTTACCTGAATATCTAACACATCATAACATGCTCCCCCCCAGTTCTCATCCTCTTTATGCTCAAGTTTCATGAGATAGTACTTACCCTTACTAACATGTAATGAAGTTTGATATTTTCTAGGTACTTCGTTTTTAAAAGAAAAGTTGTTTGGTTGCGACACACTGAATTGATGTCGGAAGTGCACTGCAGACTGTTGCCTGCAGTTTGAAAAACTTTGCTGCACTTTAGACATATTTTTATCTCTATTTTCGGAGATGGAGTCTTGCTCTGTTGCCTAGGCTGGAGAGCAGTGTCATGATCTTGGTTCACTGCAGCCTCCATCTCCCAGGTTTCGATGATTCTCCTGCTTCAGCCTCCCGAGCAGCTGGCATTATAGGCACATGCCACCATGCCTGGCTTATTTTTATATTTTTAGTAGAGACAGAATTTCTCCAGGCCAGGCTGGTCTCGAACTCCTGATCTCAAGTGATCCACCTGTCTCAGCCTCCTAAAGTGCTGGGATTACAGGCGTGAGCCACTGTGCCCAGCCTCTGGCCTGATTATTTTAAGTGGGGAAAACCAAGTCTGTTCTAGCCTACTAAAAATCTCAAACTAAATGAAAGACTTCATTCCTCTTCTCCTTGCCCCAGTTTGGTTGAACCATTTGAAAGTGAGTAAGTGGCAGACATGATATCTGTCTTCTCAGTTCTTTAGTTTGCCGTTCCTAAGAATAAGAGTATTCTCATCCATAATTATAGGATCATTTTGACATTAATTACAGTTACTGAACGTTTCCCAGTTGTTCCAGAATGCGTAACAGCTATATTTTTCTGATCCTGGATCTGCTCAAGGTGTGCATTGCATCCCTCCCCGATCCAACAATTATTTACCTTTTTGTTAATACTTAATTAAAAAAAAAATATATATATATATATATTTTTAAATTTAAAAGATGGGGTTTCACCATGTTGATCAGGCTGGTCTTGAACTCTCGATCTCAGGTGATCCACCCACCTTGGCCTCCAAAGTGCTTGGATTACAGGCGTGAGCCACCACACCCAGCCAATACTTAATTTTTTTTAGAGCAGTTTCAGGTTCATAGCACAACGGAGCAGAAAGTACAGAGATTTCCCAAATTACATATATGCCCCCACATATGGACACCTCCCCTGAACTACATTGACACACCATCAGTTTATATCAGGGTTCACTTTTGGTATTGTACATTCTATGGGTTTAGAGAAATATTTTACATGTATCTACCGTTATACTAGCATACAGAATACTTTGATGGCCCTAAGAATCCTCTTGAGATTGGGTTTTTGGAGATTTCAGACTAGTTGTTAAGTAGAGTATCCTACTCATCAATATGGATTTTTCTAATTATTGTCTCAAGAAATCATTTAACTGGCTGGACATGGTGGTTCATGCCTGTAATTCCAGGATTTTGGGAGTCCGAGTTGGGAGGATTAGTTGGACCCAGGAGTTTGAGACCAGTCTGGACGATATGTAGTGAGACCCCCATCTCAATTTATAAATAAACAAATCATTTAACTTATTTCCACATCCTCTACACATATTTTCTGTTAACTGTAGCAGTACTATCTAATAAAAACACAGGAACCACAAATGAGAGCCTAATAGGTGATTTAAAAATTGTAGCCACATTTAGAAATGTAAAAAGATAGGTAAAATTAGTTTTAAAAATTTATTTAACTTAATATACCACAAGTACAATTTTAAGATGCAATCAACATAAATTTTTTTCCTCACAAAGTCTTGAAAATATTCAGTTTATATTTTACATTTGCAGCACATCTCAACTCAAGACTAGCCACTTTTTTGGGGGCGCGAAGGGGCAGTCAGAGTCTTGCTGTGTTGCCCAGGCTGGAGTGCAGTGGCACGATCTGGGCTCTCTGTAACCTCTGTCTCCTAGGTTCAAGTGGTTCTCCTGCCTCAGCCTCCCCAGTAGCTGGGATTACAGGTGTCCACCGCCACACTTGACTAATTTTGTATTTTTGGTAGAGATGGGGTTTCACCATGTTGGTCAGGCTGGTCTTGAATGCCTGACATTGGCCTCCCAAAGTGTTGGGACTGCAAGTGTGAGCCATCGCGCCCGGTCCGACTAGCCACCACTTTTTAGGTGCTCAGTGGCCACACGCTACTAGTGACTATTATATTAGAAAGTGCAGGCCTAGGAAGCTTGGTTTGATTCAGTGTAAACATTTTGGGGGAGGGACAAGAGTATTTCATAGATGAAGCTTGTGTACACCATTTTGCATCAAATAAGCTACACATTCTTGGGTTGTCCTGCTATTAATGATTCTAAGTTTGAACAATTACCTATTGTCAAGATGCATTATCTCTTGTATTGGTGAGTAATCTGTGGGCTGTTGCTTGGGCAGCATACTCTGTTCCCCAGTGACCTTTTTACTTAATGGTTTTAACATCTATTGATGATTCTTGCCTGGATCATTACATTAAGGGTTGCAACTGAAATACTCTAAATATATCTGTGTAACAAATTTCCACCCCTGTCTTCCATTACATAAAGCATTAAAAATACTAGCTACTGGCCAGGTGCAGTGCCTCACACCTGTAATTCCAGCACTTTGGGAGGCCAAGGCGGGCAAATTGCTTGAGCCCAGTTTAAGACCAGGCAACATGGTGAAACTCTGCCTCTACAAAAAATTCAAAATTTAGTTGGGCATGGTGACATGCACCTATAGGCCTAGCTACTCAGGAGGCTAAGGTGGGAGGATTGCTTCAGCCTGGGAGGTCAAGGCTTTAGTGAACCGTGATTGTGCCACTGCATTTCAGCCTGAGTGACAAAACTGTTCTCTCAACTTAGTCTTCTTAGTAAGATCTAGTGATTTTCCTGTGGGAGATGACTTTCTCTAAACTTTGGAGGTGAGCAGTAAATGGAAAGGGACGAATTTCTTACACAATGAATTCATTTTCGTTTTGATGAATTCATGTGCATTCTTAGGTTCCTCCTTAAAATCCTTCATTAAAGGAGTTTTGTCTTCATCATCATCCTGCGTCAGAAACTGCATCAGTAACTGATATTTAATCTCATAGGTTGTGATGAGACCTTACTTCTTTTTTAGAGGTTGCTTTTAAGTATTATTGGTTTCTTAGAGTATATCAGCAAACATCTCTCATTTTTTTAAAATATAAAAGCAGTGTTAACCTGATAATGTTTTCTTGTCTTGCAAAAGTATAAGATGGCATTTCTTAAGAAAAGGTCTATTTTTGTCAATTATAAATTTGCTTTCCACTATTTCTTTCTTTTTTTTTTTTTAATTTTTTATTGCATTTTAGGTTTTGGGGTACATGTGCAGAACATGCAAGACAGTTGCATAGGTACACACATGGCAGTGTGTTTTGCTTCCTTTCTCCCCTTCACCCACGTTTGGCATTTCTCCCCAGGCTATCCCTCCCCAGCTCGCCCCCCCCCCGCTGGCCCTCCCCTTTTCCCCCCAGTAGACCCCAGTGTTTAGTACTCCCCTCCCTGTGTCCATGTGTTCTCATTTTTCATCACCCGCCTATGAGTGAGAATATGCGGTATTTCATTTTCTGTTCTTGTGTCAGTTTGCTGAGAATGAGGTTCTCCAGATTCATCCATGTCCCTACAAATGACACGAACTCATCATTTCTGATTGCTGCATAATATTCCATGGTGTATATGTGCCACATTTTCCCAATCCAGTCTATCATCGATGGGCATTTGGGTTGATTCCAGGTCTTTGCTATTGTAAACAGTGCTGCAATGAACATTCGTGTGCATGTGTCCTTATGGTAGAACGATTTATAGTCCTTTGGATATATACCCAGTAATGGGATTGCTGGGTCAAATGGAATTTCTATTTCTAGGTCCTTGAGGAATCGCCACACTGTCTTCCACAATGGTTGAACTAATATACACTCCCACCAACAGTGTAAAAGTGTTCCTATTTCTCCACATCCACTCTAGTATCTGTCGTCTCCAGATTTTTTAATGATCGCCATTCTAACTGGCATCAGATAGTATCTCAATGTGGTTTTGATTTGCATCTCTCTGATGACCAGTGATGATGAGCATTTTTTCATATGATTGTTGGCCTCATATATGTCTTCTTTTGTAAAGTGTCTGTTCATATCCTTTGCCCATTTTTGAATGGGCTTGTTTGTTTTTTTCCTGTAAATCCGTTTGAGTTCTTTGTAAATTCTGGATATCAGCCCTTTGTCAGATGGGTAAATGGCAAAAATTTTTTCCCATTCTGTTGGTTGCCAATTCACTCCAGTGACTGTTTCTTTTGCCATGCAGAAGCTGTGGAGTTTGATTAGGTCCCATTTGTCTATTTTGGCTTTTGTTGCCAATGCTTTTGGTGTTTTGTTCATGAAGTCCTTGCCTACTCCTATGTCCTGGATGGTTTTGCCTAGATTTCCTCCTAGGGTTTTTATGGTGCCAGGTCTTATGTTTAAGTCTTTAATCCATCTGGAGTTAATTTTAGTGTAAGGTGTCAGGAAGGGGTCCAGTTTCTGCTTTCTGCACACGGCTAGCCAGTTTTCCCAACACCATTTATTAAACAGGGAATCCTTTCCCCATTGCTTGTTTTTGTCAGGTTTATCAAAGAGTGTATGGTTGTAGATATGTTGTGTTGCCTCCGATGCCTCTGTTTTGTTCCATTGGTCTATATCTCTGTTTTGGTACCAGTACCATGCTGTTTTGATTACTGTAGCCTTGTAGTATAGTTTGAAATCTGGTAGTGTGATGCTCCCCGCTGTGTTCTTTTTGCTTAGAATTGACTTGGCTATGTGGGCTCTCTTTTGGTTCCATATGAAGTACATGGTGGTTTTTTCCAGTTCTGTGAAGAAAGTCAATGGTAGCTTGATGGGGATAGCGTTGATTCTGTAAATTACTTTGGGCAGTATAGCCATTTTCACGATATTAATTCTTCCTAACCATGAACATGGAATGTTTCTCCATTTGTGTCCTCTCTGATTTCGTTGAGCAGTGGTTTGTAGTTTTCCTTGAAGAGGTCCTTTACGTTCCTTGTGAGTTGTATTTCTAGGTATTTTATTCTTTTTGTAGCAATTGTGAATGGCAGTTCGTTCTTGATTTGGCTCTCTTTAAGTCTGTTATTGGTGTAGAGGAATGCTTGTGATTTTTGCACATTGATTTTATATCCTGAGACTTTGCTGAAGTTGCTTATCAGTTTCAGGAGTTTTTGGGCTGAGGCGATGGGGTCTTCTAGGTGTACTATCATGTCGTCTGCAAATAGAGACAATTTGGCTTTCACCTTTCCTGTTTGAATACCCTTTATTTCTTTTTCTTGTCTGATTGCTCTGGCTAGAACTTCCAGTACTATATTGAATAGGAGTGGTGAAAGAGGGCATCCTTGTCTAGTGCTGGATTTCAAAGGGAATGCTTCCAGTTTTTGCCCATTCAGTATGATATTGGCTGTTGGTTTGTCATAAATAGCTTTTATTACTTTGAGATACGTTCCATCGATACCGAGTTTATTGAGGGTTTTTAGCATAAAGGGCTGTTGAATTTTGTCGAATGCCTTCTCTGTGTCAATTGAGATAATCATGTGGTTTTTGTTTTTGGTTCTGTTTATGTGGTGAATTACGTTGATAGACTTGCGTATGTTGAACCAGCCTTGCATCCCCGGGATGAATCCTACTGGATCATGATGGATAAGTTTTTTGATTTGCTGTTGCAATCGGCTTGCCAATATTTTATTGAAGATTTTTGCATCTATGTTCATCATGGATATTGGCCTGAAGTTTTCTTTTCTTGTTGGATCTCTGCCGGGTTTTGGTATCAGGATGATATTGGTCTCATGAAATGACTTGGGAAGGATTCCCTCTTTTTGGATTATTTGGAATAGTTTCAGAAGGAATGGTACCAGCTCCTCTTTGTGTGTCTGGCAGAATTCGGCTGTGAACCCATCTGGGCTTTTTTTGTGTGGTAGACTCTTAATTGCTGCCTCGACTTCTGACCTTGTTACTGGTCTATTCATAGTTTCAGCTTCCTCCTGGTTTAGGCTTGGGAGGACACAGGAGTCCAGAAATTTATCCATTTCTTGCTTTCCACTATTTCTATTTTTATTAATAGTTTTCTGCAATTCATTGAGGGAAAGTTGGTTGAAGCCTCACTATCAGCAGAAGCTAATTTATTTACCAATGATAATTTATATACTAGTGGTGTTCTTAAGCCTCTGAAACAATTCAGGGCTTTCTTTGCAACTCAGCTGCTCACTAAATTCTCTTTCTCTACTTTCACCTTCTTCATAACTTTGGAGATAATAAATGCATATTACTGTTTCCACAGAGTGCTCAGTGGCTCCATGCTGCTTGTGGTTATACATTTGTTGCAGACAGCATTATTCTAGTTGTTAGAAAAACACCATGCTATGCCCAAGTAATCAACATTACCTTCATTTTTATTTCTCTTGCATAGAAACAGTCTTAGGTATGATATATGGGATATGTTTATAGTCAAGTGCTTAGCTTTTGGTTCCCTTACCTTAACGAATATACTAATTCTGATGTTTTTCTTTCAATGTATGTGCTTTCCTAGGATTCTTACTTAGGCTCCTGTATTTTTCCAGGACATCTCATTTTCTTAGAAGCCATTTTTACTTAATGTGGAGAAGATAATGTACAAGATGCCTTTCAGTAGAAGTCATATTTCATGTACACCATTTCTGATCATGCAGCAGGGCTCTCTTTGCTAATGTCAGGAAAGAATTCTTCTAACAGGGATTATAAGGAGATGAAGCACGTACACATAAATAGTTATTTGAATTAGAGAAACGTAGTCTCTTAGTGCAGTTTCAGGAAGGGTTTGAGGAGGGGTTCAAGGCATGATGGGAAGGTACACTGGAGGGTGAATTAATGTCCATATATCACAGCTACTTTGACATAATCACAGCTGTTGTTCCCCTTTGGAAGATATATTGGGTTGGACCTGGCATGGGCGGCTGCTTGGCGTATCCTGTCCTCCTTCTGTCAGGAGGGCAGTGGAGACTACTTAGAGGATTGAGGAATCAACACCATCTTAATGGGTGTAATAGTTTAATACTTGGTCATATGTTAGAAGAATTCTTTCCTGTCATTCAGATTGTTGCATTTCAAAATGTAGACAAAGCTGTCATACTAACTTGTTTGGCTTTTGAGTTTCATATCCAACTTAATCCAATCAAAGTATAGAAAAGGAACATTATGTTGCTAATTTTTTTTCAAATTTTAAACTTTTGCTTTAATTATAGTAAACTTTATAACATACATTTGAATGGTGCATTAATAGCTGAGGAAAATTAGGGGTCCAAAGGTAAATATCGCCTTTATCCCTGAGACTGTAATAGCAACAAATGTTGTACAGATTGGCTGGGCTCACCTGTAATCCCAGCACTTTGGTTTGGGTGGAGGGGGTGAGAGGTGGGGCAAGCTCAGGAGCTGAAGACCAGCCTGGCGGCATAGGAAGACCTTGTTTCTACCAAAAATACAAAAAAATCCAGACATGGTGGTTTGTGCTTGTGGTCCCAGCTACTCAGGAGGCTGAGGTGGGAGGATTGCTTTAGCCCAGGAGGCAGAGGTTGCAGTGAGCCATGAACACACCACTGCACTTCCACCTGGGCAACAGAAAAAAAGAAAAAAGGCCACAGTGCTTAAAATGCCCATCTAAATAGTAAAAAAAAAGAGAATTACTCAATGTGAAAAAGGGGGTGGGAGAATACAAATATATAAATGAACCAAAAATAAATTGCCAATGGCAAAAGGATGCCCAGTGTTAGCCAGTGGTAAAAATACCCACTGTGAGCAAGGCTGTAGGGAAATAGTTGCCTACAGTGTTTCTGGGATAATACATTGAAGTAAACATCTTCCTTTGATTTGCAATTCAATCTATAGTTTATATTCTAGATATACTTCCACAGATGTACAAGGAGTGGGCAAAGATGTTTTATGGTAATATGGTAATACTCTTTTTTTTTTTTTTTTTGTACAGAGTCTCACTCTTGTTGCCCAGGCTGGAGTGCAATGGTGCAATCTTGGCTCACTGCAACCTCTGCCTCCCTGGTTTAAGCAATTCTCCTTCCTCAGCCTCCTCAGTAGCTGAGATTATAGGCACGCACCACCAGGCCTGGCAAATTTTTGCATTTTTAGTAGAGATGGGGTTTCACCGTGCTGGCCAGGCTTGTCTTGAACTTCTGACCTTGTAATCCACCTGCCTCAGCCTTCCAAAGTACTGGGTTTACAGGTGTGAGCCACCATGCCTGGCCTTACTTTTATTTATTTATTTATTTATTTATTTATTTATTTATTTATTTATTTAAAGATGGGGTCTTGCTTTGTTGCTCAGGCTGGAGTGCAGTGACTCGATCTTGGCTCACCGCAGCCTCAAACTCTCCTGGGCTCAAGAGCTCCTCCCACTTCATCCCCTAGAACAGTTGCAGCTACAGGTTGACACTGCCTGGCAGTGGCAACATTATTTTTCTTTTTAATTTATTTTTAAAAAGACTTTTAAATACTCATAATTTTTTTTTTCACTCCTCTCAGCTCATACCTAGGCAGCATTTTTTATATTTGAGGAAAAAAAAAAACAGCTGCGTTGGTGGAAACGATGTTCAGGCTATGCTAATGTTCAGGCTGTGCTAAGTGGCCATAAGTTATAAAAGGGTGATTCCATTTCTGTATAGTTATGTGGTGGTGTAGCCAAAATCTGAAAGAATACACATCAAATTGTTAGCAGTGGTTGTCTTTGGAGAGCAAGAAGGTAGAGTGTCTAATGCTTTATATTTTATTTCCCTTTGTTACTTTAGGATAAATGGCCTTTTTTCATAATTAAAAAATTCAAAATATAAAAGAAACTTGAAATTATTCTACTTAGTAATAACAGCCACCACCTACAGATGCCTACTGATGTTGAACATCCTTGCATATACTTTTCAATGCATGGATGCTGGTTGAAATCTGGGGTTGTAATAAGTATGCCATTTATATACTTTAAGTTGCAAGTTGCATGTGAATGACAACCCAGCTAAGGTAATATTGAACAAATTATTGCCCTATAGATAGATGTTTATCACAAGAAGAGATTAATTTCTAAAAGAGGACGAAACTTGAGAGAAGAAAATTTACAAAAACCTCTAAATAGTTTTGAGACTCTTGATAGAACCCACTGACCTTTTTGTTTTTCTTCCCACACTTTTGTTTTTCTTCCCACAATTCTTTATTGTTTTAACTGGTAGAACCCATTGACTTATTGATGTCCAGGATGAGGGAATAAGCATATGTATATATTCCTTAGTATCTTTCTCTCTTTCGTTCCCTCCATTCCCTTCCTTCCCTCCCTTCCCTTCTTGTAATCATAAATATGTATATATTTAGTAATTTGTTGTTGTTGTTTTTTAACATATAAATCCTGTAATGTAAAATTATGATAATACAGAAAATAATAATGTAAAATCCTGATAATGTAAATTTATACATAAATCATGATAATGTAAAAATAAGGTCAACAACAACAAGAAAAGCATACAACACACACAGGTGTGTGCCACTTGGCAATGGCAGCATATATTATTAAATATATAAAAGTTTATAGAATTCATGGTGGTTTGGTTTTTGTTTTTTTTTTTAAGATGGAGTTTCACTTTTGTTATCCAGGCTGGAGTGCAATGGCATGAACTCTGCCACGGCAACCTCCACCTCCTGGGTTCAGGCAATTCTGCCTCAGCCTCCTGAGTAGCTGGAATTACAGGCACGTGCCACCATGCCCAGCTAATTTTTGTATTTTTAGTAGAGACGGGGTTTCACCATGTTGACCAGGATGGTCTCAATCTCTTGACCTCGTGATCCACTTGCCTCGGCCTCCCAAAGTGCTGGGATTACAGGCATGAGCCACTGCACCTGGCAGTGGTTTGGTTTTATTTATGTATTTACATGGGGTGGGTAACTATACTGGTCCCTTTCACCTGGTTTTTCTATTACAGAATTCTTTATTTTGATTCATTTCCCAGCATTTGTTTCAAGAAGAATACTTGTGAATGTGTATTGCCATCCAATTTTGACTTCCTGTTTTGGGGTCTCTCTCTCTCCCCCCCCACCCCCTCTCCCCCTCTCCCTCTGTCTTTGAGATAGGTGCCTAGGCTGGAGTGCAAATAGCATGCTTATAGCTCATTGCAGCCTCAACCTCCTGGGCTGAAGTGATCAGCCCACCTCAGCCTTCTGAGTAGCTGGCACCATAGGTGATTGCCACCATGTCCAGCTAATTTTTGTACTTTTTGTAGAGGTGGTGTCTCCCTGTGTCGTCCAGGCTGCGGAAGGTAAAAGGACAGTTGAGAACTCCTGTATATTCAAGAGAAAACTGATTAGAGACAAACTGGGATGTAAACTTAAAAGTAGGGCTTTACAAATGAAGAAGGTGGCATTGTTAGTTGGAAGTGACAGGAATTCAACTAAAGTAAGTTTAGACAAAAAGCAAAACTGACTTTTAACTAAGTTTATAGAAGGGCAGGTGTGGTACCAGGTGTAAGAAACCTGCCCTTCTATAAACTTAGTTAAAAGTCAGTTTTCCTTTTATTATTGACGAACCCTTAGGCATGTGGTTGAAATCAGTTTGGGCCTCTTCTTGATGCTTACTGTTGATGATTCTTCCCTTCAGCTTCATTCTTCTTGAGATTTGAATTGTGGCTGTTGGCAACTCTCAGGCCTCTATAGCACAGCTTCCCAACTCTGAAAGACCACTTCCTCCTGTGGCCTTGGGGTACAGGGGGCCTTGTTTGGCAGTCCTGCTAGAAACATAGTTGGGTGTGATATTTGAAGCTGGGTAGTATTTTCCAAAAGAAATATTTCAGGTATGGGCTTGTTCTCAACATTCTGAAGAACAGTATTCTTTTTATATCCTGTAGTCTAATTAATGAGCAATTTTAAAGGAAGAAAATGGACAACTAACATTTATTGACCCTTAAGATGGGTCAGACTTTTGCATATACAGTGTCTTCTCTGTGTTGAGCAGCATAACCATGGGTTTTACCATCCTTTATTGATAAGGAAAATTAGACTCAAAAAATAGAAATGATCTATTTAAGTTTGCCAGGTCAGTAAGACTGACATAATATCATCCACTGTGTCCAAATTTTCCATTATGAAGTGATATTCAGAAGTCCCCAGAAATCATCTTTATCAAATTTATTTGTATAAAATAGGCAAGATCAAAGTAAGCTGTTTATTTGATGCTACAAACTAGTGTTAGGGCATAACTTCTGTACTACAAGGTGTTCCGGCTGCAACAAATCTTGGCAGAGATGTTTGCTTACGCTGCTGTATGTAACTGAAGCACAAGCAACAACATACTTAGGACTTATTATTGACGAACCCTTAGGCATGTGGTTGAAGAGGCTGTGATAAGCAAGGTGAGACATTGCGGGTAGCAGAATGTCAGTAAGTGTTACTTTAGGAATGTAGTCTGGAATCCTGCCAAGCAAATCCCATTGGGAAGCGTATTAACAAACTCTTTTTAAGAGATCATCTCTAATCTGTTTTGCTTGTCTGTTTCATTTTCCTTATGTTTTTGAAGCACAGTAAAAGAAATTGGGTTGAATATTTTTTGTTTGTTTTGTTCTCTTTTTTTGAGACAGGGTATCACTCTGTATTTCCCAGGCTGGAGTGCCTTCATTCATGTGGTTTTGGCTCACTGCAGCCTCTGCTTTCCAGGCTCAGGCAGTCCTCCCACCTCAGCCTCCCGAGTAACTGGGACTAAAGGCACATGCCATCGTGTCGGGCTAATTTTTTTTTTTTGGAGACAGAGTCTTGCTTTTGTCACCTTGGCTGTAGTACAGTGATGTGATCTCAGCTCCTTGTAACCTCCTTCTCCCAGGTTCAAGCAATTCTCCTGCCTCAGCCTCCCGAATAGCTGGGATTAGAGGTGCCCACTACCACGCCTAGCTAATTTTTGTATATTTAGTAGAGACAGGGTTTCACCATGTTGGCCAGGCTGGTCTCAAACTCCCACCTTAGGTTATCCCCCGCCTCCGCCTCCGCCTCCCAGAGTGCTGGGATTACAAGCGTGAGCCACTATGCCTGGAGAGGGTATCATTGTATTGCCAAGCCTGGTCTCAAATTTCTGGGCTCAAGTGATCCTCCTGCCTTAACCTCCCAAAGTGTTGGGATTAGAAACCACTGAACCTGGCCTGTAATTTTTTTTTTTTAATTTAAGAGACAGGGTCTTGCTCCAAGCTGGAGGGCAGTGGCACCTTCTAAGCTTATTGCAGCCTCAAACTCCTGGGCCCAAACAATCTTTCTGCCTCAGCCTCCGCAGTAACTAGGACTGCAGGCATGTGTCACCACACCCAGCTAATCTTTAAATTTTTGGTAGAGAACAGGGTCTCTCTATGTTGCTGTTGCCTAGGCTGGTCTTGAACTCCTGGCCTTAAGTGATTCTCCCACCTTGGCCTCCCAAAGCACTGAGATTACAGGTATGAGCCACTGTGCCTGGCCAGAAATGTTTTTGATTAGGAAATCAGCTAGCCTGTAACCTGTGTCGTGGTATAAATAAAAAATTCTAATTTTAAGCAAATTTTTAAAGTTTACCAGAAATTTATAAAGATTATTAAATTGATGCATCTTAAAATCTAAAGAGGAAATAAAACGTTCTGATTGCTATACTTGACTTTTTTTCAATATTAATGGAAGGTTGAAGAACAGGAATGTTTTTGCAACTACTTTTGGTGACTTGGTTTGTGACATTTTTATTTATTTATTGAGACAGCGTCTTGCTTGTGTCGTTCAGGTTGGAGTGCCATGGCGCAGTCTTGGCTCACTGCAACCTCCACCTCCTGGGTTCAAGCAATTCTCCTGCCTCAGCCTTCTGAGTAGCTGGGATTACAGGCATGCTCCACCACACCTGGCTAATTTTTGTACTTTTAGTAGAGATGGAGTTTCGCCGTGTTGGCCAGGCTGGTTCAAACTACTGATGTCAGGTGATTCGTCTGCCTCAGCCTCCCAAAATGCTGGAGGCTACAGGTGTGAGCCACCGCGCCTGGCTGCATTTTTATGTTTTAAGGTAAGATGGCAGTTTATTTCTCTGACAATAAGGTCAAAATTATTTTGACAAATTGTCTCAATAGTTAGGAGTAATTGTGTGCTATTTGAGTAAAAGGGTCTGTCTATCTATGGTCTGAAAAGTTCAGAGTGAAGCTGCTGCAAACATAGTCACTTTACAGACGTGCACCTTGCAGCCAACTGTGTTGTATAGACTTGACAGGAGCTCACATTCCCCGAAGCAGGAGACCACACTCACCCAGACACAAAGGAAAATCGTTAGTTACTAGGCTATAAACCCCAGTTTTGTATTTGGCTTTGCAGAAGTTAGACTTAACAATTGGTCTCGGCAAAATACACTTACAGTTAAAAGTAGCTTATTATCATAGTAGTCTAGTACAAAATGACATATAGTTAGTTGGGTCCTGGAATGTTATTCTGAGAATTTGTATTTTGCTGAGTGCAGTGAATGTTTATTTTTATGTAATGATTGACAATACTGAAAATACTGTTCTTTTGAGGAAAATTTTAAATGCATAATAATACCAAAGTAGACGGATATGCATAATGAACCTCTCCATGTACTCCCCCAGCCCCTGAAGTTACTAGGTCATGATAAGTATCTTATCCCTCTCCCTAATGATTGTGAAGTACATCCTAAACATGATCATTTGTCTGCAAATATTTCAGTATGTGTCTCTTTTTTTTTTTTTCAAAGAAAAAAAAAACAGACACATACTGTGGTATCAGTATGTATCTCTAAAAGATGATAGGAAAATCCCCAGCACAATACCATTGCCAAACTTAAAAAAAGTTAACAATTTCCAGATATTGTCAAATATCTTGTTACGCTACAAATTTTTATTTGTGTCATAATTATCATAAATTTTTTAAAATGTTTGAATTAATTTCTCTTTTGTTCTCCTTGCAGTATATTTGCTGAAGATTCCAGGTCTTGTTCTTTAGAATATCCTGTAGAGCAGATCTTGCTAATTGTGTCCCAGGGATGTCCTTGAACATGTTTCTGTTTCTATTTTTTGTGAATTAGTTATTGTACCTAGGGGCTTGAATAGGTTCAGATAGTGAGGTGAGATTACTTCATATCTGGTTCTTTGTTCATTTTTCAGGAGATGTGTAATCCTGGTTGTCTTTTAAAATGCCTGGATTAAATGATAAAATGGCAATGTTTTGCTTACTTTTCAGTTTTTAGCTGGAATATTTTTATAGAGAAAAACCTCATTTGATCAAATGTTACTCTTTTGAATACTTGGCAGTACAATTTGTGATAAAAGGGTTATACTAAATATTGATTCTTTTGCTTTTTAAAATTGATTTTCAGAGTAACAGGATGGTTTACTAGCATCCTGCATTGGTGATAAATTAGTTTTTGTTTTTGATATCACAGTTATAAACTCATAGATTTAAACTTGCGTATTTTATTCATGTGTTGTTACTAACTTTATTGACACTCAAATTGTCCCATATTTGACCAGTGGAGGCATCTTCAAGCTGGCTCTTGAGTCTTTTTCTCACAGTATCATGGTATAACTTGATAGCTTCCTTTTTGTCTGGTATGTATGAGATGAACCTAAAACATTTCTTGCTCTAGACCTGGAGTCAGCCATTTCTCTGAAGAGCCCTGGTCCATTTTAATGATAAATTCCTATTTAGAGACCACATTCTGGGCACTACTGGGATGTTCATTTTTTCTATTCCTTTTCAGTGGACACGTCTCAGAAGTGTATATTTGAAAGCAATGCCATTTTATATTCTTACATTTCAGATTCAGAATGCAGGATTTTACTTTTCATATGCTCTTTCTGTTCTTTTTTTATCCTTATTCTTTGTAACGACTCTATCTTAGCAAGTCTGTTCATGCATTATTTTCTATTACTTAACACCAAACCATTACTCTCAAGGACATTTCCTTGTCCTTGGGTTTCCTTTTTATTCATGGCTTGTAGGCCACTCTGGCCCAGGGTGATTTCCAGATTCATAGCATGAGCATAACTCTGATTTAACAGTCACTGGACACTCCAGGATTTACCGAGTTTTAAAAATTGAAGTATAACATTGGCAGGAAAGTACATTCATACTACGGGCAGCATGCCTCTACCAGTACCCCAGAAATCCATTCCAAAAAGAAAAAAAAGAACGAAACTATTATCCTGATTTGTACTACTGTTGCCTAGTTTTGCCTCCTTTAGAACTGTAAACTTTTGTGTCTTAGCACTCATGACTTTGCTGAGAAAGAGAGGTCTTTCTAGCCCTTTCCAACTTTTAATTGTATCTCCATTAGAAAAGATGTGTCTTCATCTTTGGCATGTTCAAAACTCCTAATATCTTAGGAATATAAGTAGAAGGTCAAGCATGGTCACTTTTTGGTTTTAGTTTCCATTATGATTTACAGAAGCTCTATTTATTTGTATTAGGGATTTTAGACTTCTCCCTATTATGTTGCACATATTCTTTCCCAGTCTTTTGTATTTAGACTGTATTGCTGTGCTGCACTTAAAGTATTATGTGTAGCATTATTTGACTGAGTTTGGTGTCCTGCATAGGACCACCTCTACTCAAAATGATGTGAAAAAAACATCATTCTGTATTTTCTTGTAGTTAGGCTTTATATCTCTTTGTTGATATCTGTAATGCATCTGGATTTGAATATAGTGTGAAGTATCCATATCAATTTTAAACACAGATAGGATGTTTTAACATCTTTTAGGCTTTTCCATTAAAATAAAACTTCCTTGAATTTCATTTACCTGTGACTACTATACTTTTCCATCTCAAGTCAAACTTTGAGAAAAAATTTACATTTGGGTTTTTCCACTTCATTTTCTCTTTGTCAACTCAGCGTTGCCTGCATAGATTCCACCTCACCATTACGCTGACATTGCTTATGCCGTTGGCAACGGTGGCCTTTTTTTTTTTTTTTTAAACTGAATCCAGTGGACTGAATACAGACCCCTTCTTCCCTGAGCTGTATGTTTTTATCATCATTGGATAGTTTCTCCTTTAAATGCAGCTCCTTTAGCTTCTTTAATAAAATGTTTTCTTGGCTTCTTATTTCACGGGCTTGCCTTTCTCAGTTTACCTGAGAAAGGTAAAGAAAAGAGTGCAGCCTCCTCTTTTCTATTTCTCAGTTGTTAATACTTGATAGAATTCATTCAGTTACATCCCCTACAGCTTATACTAATGCTTATCCTTGCGTGATGCATCATCTTATGACTTCAGTTATCTACTGTATTCTGACAACCCTGAAGTCTCTATTGTCAGCTCAGATTTTTCTTTTCTTTTCTCCTTCCTTCCTTCCTTCCTTCCTTCCTTCCATCCATCTCTTTCTATCTCTTTTTTCTTCTTTTCTTTTCCTTTCCTTTTCTTTTTTTCTCGGAATCTCTGTTGCCCAAGCTGGAGTACAGTGGCACTACTATCTCGGCTCACTGCAACCTCTGCCTCCTGGCTTATCCTCCCGAGTAGCTGGGCTTACAGGTACCCACCACTACACCTGGCTAATTTTTGTATTTTTAGTAGAGATGGGGTTTCACCATGTTGGTAAGGCTGGTCTCAAACTCCTGACCTCAGAAGATCACCTGTCTCAGCCTCTCACAGTGCTGGGATTACAGGCATGAGCCACTGCTCCTGGCTAGATTTCTTTTTAAAACAATGTATTTTTGCCCCTAACAAAAGGCATTTAATATTAAACCCAGCACCATTTCTTCCCCTCTCCCACCAAACCAGTACCTCCTCCTATGTTTTTCATTTCAGTGAATGAAGCAGATTTCTACCCTTGCACAGAAATTTGGTGTCATTAAAGAGGAGGGGGTGATTCACATTATAGATAACAGTGTTAAAGTGCACCACTCAGTGGTATTTAGTGTATTCACAATGTTGTGCAACCAACCACCAGCTCACACTTCCCCCCCTTCGGGTGTCTTCATTGGAATTTTTAATTTTTTAAAATTTATTTTTATTTTTTATTATTATTTTCTCACTCGCACTGGTTTTAAATTTTTTTCACCACATCATTACATCGCCCCCCTCCCATATTCATTAAGTAATGATACCCCATTTCTCCCTCCCCTCATTGTCCAGTCTGCTTTCTGTCTCTCTGGATTTGCCTATTCTGGATATATCGTATAAAATAAGTCACATGATGTGTGACCTTATGTGTCTGGCTTCTTTAACTTAGCCTGATGTCACTGAGCTTCATATATTGGTGCTTCATTTCTTTTTATGGCAGAATAATATTTCACTGTATGTATATACCGCAGTTAACTCATTTGTTGATGGACATTTTGAGTTTCCGCCTTTTGATTATTACAGCTAATGCTGCCACAAACATTCATGTACAACTTTCTGTGTGGACAAATGTTAGGTATATACCCAGTAGTGGAATTGCTGGGCCATATGGTAACTCTGCTTAACTTTTTTATTTATCATTTTCCTTTTAAAAAAATATTTATTTTTTTGAGTGTCATCTCAGGTCACTGCAACCTCCACCTCCTAGGCTCAGGCCATTTTCCCACCTCAGTCTCTCGAGTAGCTGGGACTTCAGGTGTATGCCACCATGCCTGGCTAATGTGTGTGTGTGTGTGAGTGTGTGTGTGTGTGTGTGTGTGTGTGTGTGTATGTGTGTGTATATATATATATATGTGTGTGTGTGTATATAGAATTTTTTTTTTTTTTTTTTTTTTTTTTTGGGTAGAGACAGGCTTTTGCTATGTTGTCCAGCCTGGTATCAAACTGCTGGCTCAAATGGTCTGCCCACCACAGCCTCCCAAAGTGTTGGGAGTGAGCCATCATGCCCAGCTCATATGTCATTTTTGACTTAATACTTTGAGCTCCACTACTGTAACATCACCAAGTTAGGTTGATTGATTCTGTCTTCTAAATACCCTTTTTTCTTCATTGTTTGTACTACTGTATACTTGATGTATACTTTTCAGGATTACTTGAATCGTTTTGCTTTTTGTTTGTCCTCATTGTGCCTTATTTATATAATCTTCTACATACTGCAGGATTGGCTTTTGCAAATGTAAATCTCCTGAGGTCACCCCATTGTTTAAAAGAAAAAAAAAAGAACCACCCTTCAAAGGCTTATCATTGCCCTCTGGATAAAGTCCAAGCATGCAGGGCTTACAAAGGCCCTTTGCTGTCCAGCTTTTGACATTCTGTGTAGTTTCAGCTGTTCCCCTGCCCCTTGCCATTCCAGTCACAGACTGATTGCCTTATTTCAAGTTTTTATATGTGCTCCTCTATCTAGAAGTGTAGATTCTAAACCTTGCATTCCAGACCCTTAATTTTTTTCCTTTTTAGAAGGACTTTCTTACTCTTCATGGCTATGTTATGTGCCCTTCTTTTTTGTGTGCCCCCAAATTCTTGTCCTATTGTTGGAGCACATTGTAATTGCCCATTTACTTCTCTGGGAATCAGGAGCTGCTGTTAGTCACATGTCAGAAGATACAGACTTGAAAGTACAATCAGTAGGAATTTAGCAGAAGTCAAAAGATTATTTGATAAATTCGTTTAGGGAAGACTTCATGGGAGCGGGCTAGTATAGATATGGACCTTGAAGGAAGCATTCATGAAGGTATGGTAAGGTTCTATCACTTTAGGTGGATTAAGCCTGTTAAATATTCATGCGTGTAGACCTAGGAGGTTTCATGCTGGGGGCAGAAGCCATGACAAAAGTGAGATGTTGGACATTTTTCATCATGGCTTTTGTATGACTTACATGGAACAAGCAAAGGACACAATTATCCTGGTGGAAGAAATACATGGAGGGAATGGGCAAAAGATTTTAAGAACTTAGGGGTTTTGACAAGAATAAGAAGCAATGATACACTTTATGGAAAGTGTAATGAATTTTTCAAGGATAATTTTGACCATATATACTAATTTCAGAGCTTACCTATGTTTATAAACCCTGGACTTCCGGTGGAAAATGCAACTAGGTAATTTCTGGGTATATTATAGAATCTTCCACAAAACTCCTATGTACAGTGTTGTAGAAAGTGGTCTGAGTAATGTAGTGTGTTTATCTAGAAAAGGGTTGGAAATGAAATAACTCAGGTAGAAAATAACTGCTCACAGTGCATTTGTGTGTGTTCTAGTCCATCGTTCAGTTGACAGTAAAGTGGGATTTCTTGTTTTTTTATTTATGAGAGTGTCTGCAACATAGTTGGCGCTCAGTACACATATGCTTGCATAAACGAAATAACGAGAATGCTATTCCCATCTTAATGTGTTTATACTTTCAGCATCTTAAAAAGTACGTTAGATTAGCCACTTTAAAGTAAAAATACCTTTATTGTGTTTTGTAATACAGCACTGATTTCAGCTATTTTAAAAATCTAGTTTGCTTCTTACCCAAAAATACTAGACTTATAAAAATCTCCCCTCAAATTTCAAGAGACGAAGCATTTCATGTTTAAACATAAATTTTTTATTTTTGTTTTTGAGATGGAGTCTCACACTGTCACCCAGGCTGGAGTACAGGGGCGTGGTCTCGGCTCACTGCATCCTCCGCCTCAGGGTCCAAGTGATCCTCCTGCCCAGCTTCCTGAGTTGCTGGGATTACAGGTGTGCACCCCCATGCCCGGCCAATTTTTGTATTTTTAGTAAAGACAGTGTTTCACCACATTGACTAGGCTGGTCTTGAACTCCTGACCTCTGCCTCCTGAAAGTGTTGAGATTACAGCACCATGTCTGGCCTAAACATAAATTTTCACTATTGGCTTTCTCATGTTTTGGTGGCATGTTGTTGAAATAATACCATCTTTGATTGCCCAAAAAATTAATATCTCCTCAGAAAAAAAAAATAGGCTGGGCTCAGTGGCTCATGCCTGTAATCCCAGCACTTTGGGAGGCTGAGGCAGGCAGATTACCGGAGGTTAGGAGTTTAAGACCAGCCTGACCAACATGGTGAAATCTTGTCTTTAAAAAAAAAATTTAGTATCTCCTCACTGACCTACACATTGGTTCAATCCTTTGTAGCATTCTGAGTTGTATTATACTGACTTTCATCATTAGACAAAGTTGCTTGAGGATGATGGCAGGTAGTACATGAGAATTACCTGTTGAGATTCCCAGAAAGTCCTTTTCAAACCACTCTTTTGTGTGTTCTCTGTCCCCACTTTCCAATTTGAGCCAGTGAGTACTCAGTTCCCCTGACAGGTAAAACATTTGATAACCTTGTGGGTGACTGATATGTGCATTCACTATTGTGATTGTTGTTGTGTTGGTTCCTGTGGTGTATACATATGTTAGTACTTACTAAATTTTTTTTTTGGTGGGTCGGGGAGGGAAGATGGAGTCTTGCTTTGTCACCTAGGCTAGAATGCAGTGGTGTCATCTCGGCTCACTGCACCTTTTGCCTTTCAGGTTTAAGCAATTCTCTTGCCGCAGCCTCCTGAGTACTGGGAGGCTGAGGCAAGAGGTGCATGGCACCATGCCCAGCTAATTTTTGTATTTTCAATAGAGACAGGGTCTCAACATGTTGAACTCCTGACCTGAAGTGATCCACCTGCTTCGGCCTCCCAAAGTGCTGAGATTACAGGTGTGAGCCACCACACCCAGCCAAATTGTGTAATTTAAGTATGTGCAGTTACCGAATGTCAGTTATACCTCATTAAAGCTGCTTAAACGTTCCTCACATGATCTGCTCGCCATCAGTAGGCCAGTACTTTATTAATCCTGGTGTCTCTGGAAACCTTTTGGGCTCTGTACCCCTCCTCACCTGCTCCTTATGGTCCCTGTCTTGGCCTGTGTGCCCCGACCTCAATAGTTCCTTACCTCTCGTTTCCCACTCTGTCAACCTTTCTCCATTCCATAGCACTCTCTTTAGAAGCGAACAACCTCACGATGCTCCAGGCATTCCTGTATACTCCAGCTGTTACTCTTAAGCTGCTCCTGTGTCCTAGGAGCTGTGGCTCTCAGAGGGTCAACATGTACAGGCAAGACATATGGGGCCTCTGCTCTCCTTGTGCTCAAAGATGGATGGGCACACAGGAGCACCAACTGTAGAAGCAGGCCCCCAAGACTACAGAGACATGTCAGATAGGTATACAAGTGGTAGTATAAATGAAAGTTATTAAGCTCAGTACATTCCAATGAAAAGGTATGATTAGATACTCTGTTGAAGTTTCTGAAAGTATGCCCTAAAGACAGCAGCATAAGAATTGCCAACTTGATTTGATTTCAGGGGCTCCCTCTTAATGAGAATCTCTGGGGGATGGGCCTGGATATCTGCATTTTAAAAGGTTTCTTAGAAGACCACTGTAGGCCCACCTAGAATGACAGCAGCCTTGCTGGACACCAGTAGAAGCTGATCTTCTGGTTAGTTTGCTTTACCCAGGGCTTCCTCACAGTATAGACATGAAAATGCTTTGGCCATCAAGCAGCGTTTTGTCTTGCAAGGTATATGCATTTAATGGTTTACTTGAATATTTATGTTCAAGTTCCGTAATTTGGATGAAAATTATATGCTTAAATGTATTAAATAAACTTTTCTTTTTCCACAGAACTCAACAAAAATCCGGTGGAAGGCTTTTCTGCAGGTTTAATAGATGACAATGATCTCTACCGATGGGAAGTCCTTATTATTGGCCCTCCAGATACACTTTAGTAAGTATAAAGAAACTGACATCTTCAAAATGGAGACCTTTTAATTCATTGAAATCAAAACTATTTTGGCAAACTGAAACAAAATTATTTTTTAAGGAGCAGGAGAAATGGCTCTCTTCAGTATCCTTTGTACTGAAATTGATCATTCAAGGGTTTTTGTGTCCTGCTTGAAGCTCTAATGTCTAAGATATGTTGCTATTAAAAGTAATAGTTTCAGACCAGGCGCAGTGACTCACCGCTGCAACCCCAGCACTTTAGGAGGCTGAGGCAGGCGGATCACCTGAAAGATCAGGAGTTTGAGACCAGCCTGGCCAATATGGCGAAACGCTCTCGCTACTAAAAATATTAAAATTAGCGAGGTGTGGTGGCACACGTGTAATCCCAGCTACTCAGGAGGCCGAGGGAGGAGAATTACGTGTTTTTTGGACGTTTTTATAAACGTATTATAATCACATATAAATCACATATGTATTATAATCACATATAAAACACATCAATGTTTTAAGAAGGCTAAGGAGAAATTTTAAGATTGATTATTTTTATGGTTCTCTAACTGGGTCCCTACTGAATACTGGTTAGAATCTAGGTGTTCTTATCCTAAACTAAACTAGTGGTCACTTTCTCCTGATTTATTGAAAGTTATTTTTAGACTATGTGATGATCTATTGACTATTAATTGTTAAACCAGTGACTTAAGGATAGGCAACAATGTAGTGGTATTCACGAACAGTAGAAGAAGAGAGGTAGAATTGTAAAAATATTTTGTATAGTACATTTCTAGATGCAAAGACCACAGTCTTCTTTTCTGCTCTGAGTGTTTGCCTACTAACTTAATTTTACTAACATGTATTGTTTTGTAAGATGCATCAAGACTTGCGTACATTGGTGACTGGTACAAGTTTCTGTGTTTTTTTATAGCAGTTGAGGTATTGGGGGAAAAAATGAGGTGGCCTTCTCAAAGCCATACAACTGAGTGACAGGGACAGATCTAGATCTGAATTTCTTCAAGTCTGGATTAGACTTCCTCACTCAGCTTTGATCTCAGTGGTGCTAAGTGAATAAGGATTTGGACACATCAAACATTTTATTGGTGATGGTCAAGTAGTTGTTTTTAGGTTTTTCTTTTCCTCCACAGAAAACAGCTGATGGAAAAGCAGATTTGGAGCTATTCCTATGCCAGGCCAGGCTGATACATACAGAGTTGAGCTGTACTGTGGACACTGGTGTTTGTGATAACTATTGCCACTCAGAATTTTTGCTGTTGTGTTTCCTGATGGTAGTTTGCATTGATAAGTTTTACAAACTGAGATTAACTAAATTTTGTCACCCCACATGATTAAGGTTTTTGACAGATAACAGTAGCCATTGAAGACCATCTTGTGTTTCCTTGTAACCTTACTGTTATTTGAAAGCAAAATTCTTGACCATTTTTTTCATCAAAAGATGTTTGATGCAGCCAAATCCTTACCACTTATATCACACCTGGGATGTGAGCCCAGTGAAGACACAGCAGCATTTCAGTGACAGAATCTGGTTACCCTTGTATTATGTACATGAAAACAAGAAAAACTCTGCTAAACAGATGTCTGTATGGGGCATTGGTTAGGAATCCAGATTGAAACTCAATTCTAAGGGCCTCATTGAATTTTTTTTTTTGTTGGTTTGTTTGTTTGTTTGAGATGGAGTCTCACTCTGTCTCTCAGTCTGGGGTGCAGTGGCATGATCTTGGTTCACTGCAACCTCTGCCCCCACAGATTCAAGTGATTCTCCTGCTTTAGCCTCCCAAGTAGCTGGGATTACAGGTTCCCACCACCATGCCTGGCTAATTTTTGTATTTTTAGTAGAGAGAGCATTTTACCATGTTGACCAGGTTGATCTTGAACTCCTGACCTCTCAGGATTAGATATACAAATACCTACCATTGTGTTATAATTGCCTACAGTACACAGTACAGTAAAATGCTATACAGGTTTACAGCCTAGGAGCAATAGGCTATATCATAAAGCCCAGGTGTGTAAGTAGCCCATGTCTTACAGGCTTTTGTATGTTCACTCTGTGATGTACAAAATCTCCCCAGGGTCTTTCTTAGATCATAATCACATAACTGACTGTATGTTGTATACCTCCAGCTCCACCAAAGAGAACCACTTTTTGTTTTCACTAATAAAAACCCATTTCTGGCGTTTGGTATACATTTTTATAAGTGTTGGCTGTTGAATTGAGACATGAGTCACTGCAATATTTCTGGCAGCTCCTCTGGAGTGTGTACATGCTGCTGAGAAAACTAGTGGTCACTTCTGGTCTGTGCCTTTCTGAGATCAGTAGCCTTTGCGCAGGAAAGAGAGAGCATGTTCCTAGGGCGGGACCTGAGGAGGGCAAAGGAAGGCTCAGGGTAATGAAGAAAGGCTTGTGAGAAAGGCCTTTTCAAATGCTGCCAACAATCAAGTACTTCTTAGAATGCCTAGAAAGTATGTGTTGTCTTAACAGGAAGTAGTGATGTTCTTGTAGTTATTTCAGTGGAATGGAGAGAGGAGAGGCCATCTTGGAACTGACTGAAGTGCACTGTTGGGAGTGGATATACAGACCTTATGTATAAATAACTGCCTGTGAAGGGAAAGAGAGGCTTGGAATGGAGGTATGTGTTATAGGATTGAAAATGAATTAGTGTAGGCTCAGATGGTTCCCAAACCTAAGTGATTAATTCACAACTGTATAATTAGATGATTGAAGTAATACTGTACGAGTTCTGTAAAAGCTCGTGTGATTATCTCACTATGCCATCATTAGCCCTCATTTAGTCACTAGACGGCACTCCACACTCTTCAGTTTATGTAACTGAAAGCTACTACATCCAAGGGTTACTTCGAGACTCCTGTAGTTACCACAAGTCTTAATTCAGTCATACTCATCTTTTTATTTTCATTAATGATTCTTTCCCTTACAGTAGTCTTTAAGGTATTTCTCTGAAATGTACATTCTGAAACTGGTGTGGTATACCTGCTATTTTCAAACTGATTGTCAAGCAGTATGGATAGCCACTCATATCCACAGAAATTAAAATTTCAGATAGAGAAAGTTTAGGCTGGGCATAGTGGCTCACATGTATAATCTCAGCACTTTGGGAGGCCAAGGGTGGATTGCTGGAGCTCAGAAGTTAAAGACCAGCTTGGATAATATGGCGAAACCCTTTCTCTACAAAAATAAATAAATAAATAAGCCATGTTGGTACATGCCTGCAGTCAGGAGGCTGAGGTGGGAGGATCACTTGAGCCTAGGAGGTGAAGGCTGCAGTGAGCCAAGATCACGCTCTGCATTCCACCTTGGGCAACAGAGCTAGACCCTGTCTTAAACAAATAAACAGAAAAACCCAGAAAGTTTAAGAAACCTGGATATCACTGGATGATTATAACATTTTATAAATTTGTATTAATGAATGGTGACTGTATAACTTCTTTTATCTCTTTTCCTTTCATCACCAGTGGCTGTTCTGTTCAAGGAATATGCTTTATTTATTTTGGGGTTTTTTTTGTTGTTGTTTTGTTGTTTTGTTTTGTTTTTTTTGAGACGGAGTTTCGCTGTGGTTACCCAGACTGGAGTGCAATGGCAGGATCTCGGCTCACCGCAACCTCCGCCTTCTGGGTTCAAGCAATTTTTCTGCCTCAGCCTCCTGAGTAGCTGGGACTACAGGCACGCACCACCATGCCCAGCTAATTTTTGTATTTTTAGTAGAGATGGGGTTTCACCTTGTTGACCAGGATAGTCTGGATCTCTTGACCTCGTGATCCACTCACCTCGGCCTCCCAAAGTGCTGGGATTATAGGCATGAGCCACCGCTCCCGGCCTATTGATTTTGTTTTTTTAACCACTGGCAATGGTGTGAAGAATTTGGAGAATCTTAAGATTATGTATTTTCTATTATCCACCTTGGGTGGATTATAGAAAATGAAGAGTCAGTTAACCAAAACTCTGAATTACATTCTTTTACAGTTGCAAAACTCCATTCTTGTTAACAAAATTATTTTGCAGTCCTGTGTAAGACGTAGAGGCAGAAGCCATCTGTTCTGCAATGAAATTCTGGAGGGAATGAACCTGGTGCCTACACTGCTTAAAAATGGAATGATCAGGCCGGGCGTGGTGGCTTACGCCTATAATCCCAGCACTTTGGGAGGCTGAGGCGGGTGGATCACGAGGTCAAGAGATCGAGACCATCCTGGTCAACATGGTGAAACCCCGTCTCTACTAAAAATACAGAAAATTAGCTGGGCATGGTGGTGCGCACCTGTAGTCCCAGCTACTTGGGAGGGTGAGGCAGGAGAATTGCCTGAACCCAGAAGGCAGAGGTTGCGGTGAGCCAAGATCACGCCATTGCACTCCAATCTGGGTAACAACAGCGAAACTCCGTCTCAAAAAAAAAAAAAAGAAATGGAATGATCAGTGGTAATGCCATACCATTTCTCATGTGGTGTTGAAGAACGTGGACTTTGGTGAGTGCCTTAGTTAGCTCCCTAACTCTTCCACTCTTCTTAGTTAACTCTTTCACTCTTCTTAGTTGAGTGACTTTGAACAATTACTTCACTTTGGTCTTAGCAATTTTATTTCTAGGGTAAACACCCTATGCTTTGGAAATATTCTGAATGCTCAATGTTCTATTGCTTATAATAACCAAACAAAAAAAAAAAAAACAAATTTTTTTTTCCCCTTTTGCAGTTTTGTTACTTATCTTTGTAAACAGTCAATTATAATTTGAAGGACACTTTGTAGTAATTAATTAGACTATTTGAAAAACTGTACTTAAAGTTTGTACTACGTTATTGTGTCCCTAAGAGATTAGGGTCCTTAGTAACAGAAATAAATTCAAAAGGGTCACTGCTTAGCAGTCCACATAACTACAGAGTAGAGCACAAGCTACTGACCGTGAATAGAAAGAGGCTTCATAAAAATATTGTCAGTTATTTTCTAGCATTATGTTCTACCACAAAAGGGAATGTCTGTGGCAATGCCATTGTTTTTTTCTGCTGTATCCCTAAGATACACACTTAATGAAGATGATCTCAACAGAAACTCTAATATTTTTTTTTTCACTGTTCTTTCTGAAGTTCATCTGGATGTTCCAGAGCAGTTTTCTAAACCTTTCATTGTTAATTGGCCTATTAAGAGTAGAATTCTTCAGCATCATGCAAAGAAAAGACACAGGCTAAAATAGTCCACACAAATGCACTTTGAAATAGGTATATTTGGATATAAATATAACTTGCCATTCCATTATTTTTTCTTTCTTTGTTTTTTGAGATGGAGTTTCAGTCTTGTTACCCAGACTGGAGTGCAATGGTGCGATCTCGGCTCACTGTAACCTCTGCCTCCTGGGTTCAAGCCATTCTCCTGCCTCAGCCTCCTGAGTAGCTGGGACTACAGGCGCGCACCACCATGCCCAGCTAATTTTTGTATTTTTAGTAGAGACAGGGTTTCACCATGTTGACCAGGATGGTCTCAATCTCTTGACCTCATGATCCACCCATCTCGGCCTCCCAAAGTGCTGGGATTATAGGCGTGAGCCACCATGCCCGGTCTATTTTTTCTAATGTCTATAAAGTTTTTAAATGGAGAATTTCAAACCAATGATGTGCAAAGCCATTCTCATGGCACAGTCGCTTAAACTTATTTTTCTTTTAATTTATTTTTACTCTTTTTTTCATACATTCTTAGAGTATAAAGTTAATAAGGATGGGAAAATTTTATTTCTTCCCCACGTCTTGTGGAATAATTTAGGTTCCCACTCTGGGCCTGATTCACAAAATGAGTAAGACCACATATAAAAATGACATAGAAACATAGGCAATGAAGAAAACTTCTAAAAACAAATATCCCCGCATATCCAGTATCATGCCAGCAATGACGGAAGTGATGGCCAACCCAAGATTCTGATTGAACTTCGTGAAGCCACATGCAGTTCCCAGCTGATGTTCAGGAACTACAGACACCACTGTTGGCCATAATGCACAGGCAGGCAATGAATAGAAGATTCCCAGAAGACACACAGCAACCCCAGGGTTCCACATTGTAAAGGCCAGCACCATGTGGAACACAAGAGTGGCTGGCTGCTACCACACGCAGAACCCAGATGGTGTTCTTCCCTGTTTCATCTACCAGGAGCCTAAATACTTTGACATGGCAGCTGATAGGACATATACAACACTGTTAATTGCACTTGATTCCTGGGTAGAAAATTCAAATTTCTCTATCAAGAAAACTTTCCCAAGTCCAGTAAAGGGAACTTGGCAACACAGTAGCAGACACAGATGATAAATATGAGCCCCAGGAGTAAGGAGAAATCCTTTACATCAGTTAATTTAAAATTTCACCTGTTTTTTTTTTTCTTTTTTTTGCTCTTTATGAAGGATTCTCTTTGCTCTGTGATCTAAGTAAGCAAGAGCCAAGGAAAGTACAGATTAGTGAAAGAATATATGTTACACTCCCAGTCCTAAGCGTGACCCCGAGGGTTGTGTGGCCAGCAGACCCCAATGAAGCTTCAGTGTTAGAATACAGCCAGCTCGTGAAGTCATGTTACTGTACTTCCAATTCTAGCCATGCTAAATTGTTGGGAGTCCAAACACCAGATTTATTTCCTTGTCTTGAAACCAGCTCATGGCATGGTATTCTGGGCAGCTGCTAAGCACTCCCCACCAATCCCAAACACAAAACTTTGAAATTCCATCAGCCAAAAACCATTAAGAATTCCACCCAGAACAAAAACAACTTGTCCAGTGCAAATAAAGCAGCTAAAAATAATTGTGTCCCATCGTATTCCAAATACTCAGTCTTTTTTTTTTTTTTTTTTTTTTTTAAAGCCACCAAAGAAATACAAAACTACATTGGGCCAAGAATATCAGGCATATAGCAGCATGAATTTCACGGTATTCACCTGCATATCCTGTTTATCCTGAGTCTGAAGGACAGCAGGATTATCATAGCAAAAATAGCTGCCAAAGCCAACGAAGCACATCAATAACAGAATCAGAAGTTGTCGCCAAGTGACTGGAGGCCCCAAGGGGCCGGCATCGCCCAGGCTCTCTCATCCTTCTCCATTGTGCCCGTGGGAGACCGAGAGGCCCAAGGGGTGACAACTGCAGGACCCAGCAGAAAGCAGCACCTGCAGAGCACAGACAAGGCAGTGATCACCTGACTTCAAATATAAGAATAAAAGATAGTGAACTGGGGCAGATAAAATGAATGGACGAGAGACAGGTGCAACAGGAATATAGATTAATAGATTCATGTTGACCACATTTCAGACGGCAGCATATAGCACATCATTTAAGTAAAATAAATATGACAGAATGGTATAGGATTTGATCCTTGAAAGATTTTTTATAATTTAACACAAAAACAGTAAGGGAGGCCTCATGGAAGAAACTTGAACTAGGCCTGGGTTTTTCAACTCTTTCAAATGTGAAACTGCTGGCAACATACCTCTTTTTTCATTTTTGAGATGGAGTCTCATTCTGTCCCCCAGGCCGGAGTGCAGTGATGTGATCTTGGCTCACTGCAGCCTCTGCCACCTGGGTTCAAGCAATTCTGCCTCAGCCTCCCAAGTAGCTGGGAATGCAGGCACCTACCACCGCACCCAGCTAATTTTTGTAGTTTTTAGTAGAGCCGGGGCTTCACCATCTTGGCCAGGCTGGTCTTGAACTCCTGACCTTCACCCGCCTAAGCCTCCTAAAGTGCTGCAATTACAGGCATGAGCCACCATGCCTAGCCTACATCTTTTTTTAATATCATGGTAGTAATTGTACTACAGTATCTGTGATGAAGATAATATGTAATTAAAGGGAAAATATTTTGAATTCATCGATGCTTTCTTTTCTTTTTTTTTTTTTTTTTTGAGATGGATTCTTACTTTGTGGCCCAGGCTAGAGTGGCAGTGGTGTGATCTCGGCTTATTGCAACCTCTGCCTCCCAGGCTTAAGCCATTCTCCTGCTTCAGCTTCCTGAGTAGATTGCCTGGCTAACATACATTTTTAGTAAAGTCGAGGTTTCACCATGTTGGTCTGGTTGTTCTCAAATTCCTGACCTCAAGGGATCTGCCCGCCTTAGCCTCCCAATGTGCTGTAAATACAGGTGTGAGCTACCATGCCCAGCCAATCACATCTTTTTATATTTGAAAAATAGTGAATGTGTGATGTGTTAATGTTTAGTCTACAGTGTTGTTGTACTCTATGGGTTTTGGGCTTTCTCTTTGCCAACTTGGCTGATTGGCAGAAGTTTGCATGCATAAGTTGAGTACCGTTGAGTTAAGCATTCAAAAAAAAAGCAAGTAGAATTTCCACAGGTAAAATAGAAGAAAAGGGGTCCATAGATAGGAGAAAAACTATCAGAAATAGCATGGTTGCTTCAGAGTGGGAGAGGGCATTTTCAAGTAGAGTGAAAATTGTGTACTTTATATCTTTAGGGCTACCCTCTTAGGTGAATTTGGTTGACATTTTAGAGATTGAAAACAATTTAGAAGGTCTAAGGCAGTTTTTCATGATGAGGATTCCAGTCAGCTATTGTTAAGCTTTTGAGTGAATCTAACCAATCAAGAGTAAGTGACATGGAAAAGTTGACTTAATGTTGTCAAGGAATCAAGTGGTAAGCGGCTGCCAGTGGGATCAAGCGCAGGGGCTTTGTGGCACTGGCTTTCAGGTCCTTTTACATAGACTCTCTCTTTTTTTTTTTTTGAGACAGAGTCTCACTCTGTTGCCCAGGCTGGAGTGCAGTGGCACAATCTTGGCTAACTGCAACCTCCACCTCCCAGGTTCAAACAGTTCTCCTACCTCAGCCTCCCAAGCAGCTGGGACTACAGGTGTGTGCCACCAAGTTTTGCTGTTTTCTGTTTGCGGCTTTCAAACCCATAATTAGAAATACTTTACGTCATGACCCAGTGCATACTTATGTGTATGTAGATGAGTGAATAAAGCACATGTAGATTATATAAAGTGAAACCACTTGTGATAATAAACTCTCATGTTTTCTATTTTTGTTAACAAAAAAACTGCTACTGACCCATTAAATTGCTTTTGCAGCCCGGTTTGGAAAACGAGTCCATATAATCAGTATATCCTAACACTCATGTAGGCACTAACTCACAAAGAGTAACAGGATGAGAAGATAAAGATTTAACTCTTATTCGTGTAATCCACTCTTCACAGCAGCTGTTCCAGCCTCTCTTCCCTCAAGTCTTCATGTTTTCCCTTCAATAGATAACCTCCTAAATTATGGAAAGGAAGGCCCTAAGGTGGGCTAACATTCCTTAATTTTTTATTTCTTCTGAGTATCTCATTTACAAATTTTGATTTGTACAGTTTCCCCATCTAGTTACTATCTTCAACTGTTAAGTTTTTGGTATAAATTGTCCAAATTACTACCCTATTCAATAATCATTTACAGTCTTTTTAAATTCCTTTTTACTAAAAAAATTGGATTATCAAAGTCACTGACTTTTTGTACTTTGAGTCCTGTGGCATTTCAGAAGTGTTATTCAGAAGCATTTGTTATTAATGATCTGTCTCTTTTTTAAACTTAATCTGCACCTCCCCCATGTTCAGGAAAAACAGTAAAAATTCATACTTGCTTGTGGTGAACAGTTCAAGCTGTTTTAAAATGAGCAGATCAGAGAGAAAAAGATCTCATAACACTACACTATTGTTCGTTAACTGTTGTTGTATATTGATGTCCTGTTTCTGGACATTTTTCTATGCGTATACAAGCACTCTCCCACTTTCTTTCCCTTTTGTTTCCCCTTCCCTTCCCTTCCCTTTCACCTCCTCTCCTCATCTCTCCCTGCCCTGTTTCTTTCTCCCTTTCCCTTTCCTTTCCGCTTCTGCTTCCCCTTCCCCTCCTTTCCCTTCCTTACGTCCTCCTCCTTTTTTTTTTTTTTTTTTTTTTTTTTGAGAAAGGGTCCCACTCTGTTTCCCAGGCTAGAGTGCTGTGCAGTAGCACAATCACAGCTCTCTGAAGCTTCGACTTCCTGGGCTAAAGGGATCCTTCCCACCTCAGGCTCCTCAGTAGCTACGATTACAGGCATGAACCACCATGCCTGGCATCCCAGTTTTTCTTTTTCTTTTCTTTTCTTTTTTTTTTTTTTTTTTGAGATGGTGTCATGGTGTCTCATTTTATCTCTAGGCTGGAGTACAGTGGCACGATCTCAGCTCACTGCAACCTCTGTCTCCTAGGTTCAAGCCATTCTTCTGCTTCTGCCTCAGAGTAACTGGGACTACAGGCTTGCGCCACTATGCCCAGCTTATTTTAGTATTTTTAGTACGGATATGGGGTGTCACCATATTGGCCAGGATGGCCTCAGTCTCTTGAACTCTTGGTCTGCCTGCCTTGGCCTCCTAAACTGCTGGGATTACAGATGTGAGCCACTGTGCCCGGCTCCCACTGTTTCTTTAAAGACAAATGAGATTATTTTAGAAATACCTGCTTTTAAAAATGTAACAATAGGTTCCTCATATTATTCCATGACAGTACTTAGTACTGATATTTTCCTGGTGGATATTTTTTTTCTGCCATTAACATGGTAAGCTCCACAGCGCTCTCTGATGCTTTGTTCTCTCCTTTTATGTAGACCAATGGTTAGAGTAACTTGGTAAACAATGTGCGTTTGTTCGATGAATGAAAACTATTTAATGAGCTGAGAATTTCTTTTCTCACTGATCTGAAACAACCACAGTCATGCCTCTGATGGTTGGACACATTGAACAGTAGAAGAATTAGAAATGGTATTGCAATGAAGAAATTTAAAGAGATCATCTCAAGCAACTCCTAGATAAGAAGAAAAATAAATAAATAAAATAAATTTTAAAAAGAGGTCAGTGTACTAGAGGGGACCTGGTGGCTAGTTTAGGTTTTAGTCAAAATCTTTAGAAAGATTTAGAAAGAGATAATATTTAAGCTGAGTACTGAATGATAATCAGAAGACAAAGGGAGAAAGGTATTTCCAGTAGAGGCAACTTTCAGTACCAAGGCCACAAGACAGGAATTTAATGTTTTTTGCCCAGTAAGGCTGACTTGACCTCTTTGGTTTTGATTAATATATACAACTCATTGTATTGTTCTTTTGACGATTCCTGAAGAATAATTGCTAATTAAATGTCAGTGATCTGGAAATGCATTGTCTAAAATAGCAGTCATAAGCCGTATTTCAAGTGGCTGGTGGCTACATTATTGGACAGCACAAATACAGAACATCTTCAATGTTATAGTTCTGTTTCACAGTGCTGTTCTGGAAAGTCATTAAAATATAAACTTGAGATTCTTTTTGCTGCTGTACCCCTAGAGTTTGATACATAAATGCCGAATAAATATTTGATAAATGATGAAATGAATAAATGGACAGATGGAGGCAGTGTATCTGTTCCTGGACAAGGAACAAAACATAAGCCTAAGTTTTGAGATGAAAAAGATGACATATGTTTGAGGGACAGAAAGAAGACTGGCTAGAACAGAGAGGACTGAAAGTTTGAAATCAGCATAGAGAAATTGGTGATGTTAAACCTTCTGAATTTTCTTTTAAGTACATTGGGAAGTGATGGAAGGGTTTGTAGTATAGCAGTAATGTGATCTAATCTGATCTGAATGTGTTTTTAGCAGATGATTTCTTCTCATTTTACTAGCTCTCTTGAGAGTTTAAAGTGATAGCTGTGACAGTTTATTAAACCAGTTATTTGAGTAAGTAACTGCCTGTGGTGAATCCAGGTTATTTGTTTACTTCATTTTTGATGTTAGTGCTGGCACCCTTGTTTTGTGTTTGTTTTAATGATTCTATACTTACAAGCAGGAACTTACAGGCAAGAACTTGTTCTTGTTCTTTTTTCCAGTGAAGGTGGTGTTTTTAAGGCTCATCTCACTTTCCCAAAAGATTATCCCCTCCGGCCTCCTAAAATGAAATTCATTACAGAAATCTGGCACCCAAATGGTAAGTTTATCTAGTTTTACTTTTACATTTGCAAATATGTTGGCCTGTCATCGAACTGTTCAAGGTCAATAAGATCTATTTCTCAGTGAAATTGCTTTGGCATTTTGGTACTGTGTTCATTGTGCACATGGTTGCGTACTAAAACCTTTAAAAGAGGAGAGGCCAGGCGTGGTGGCTCACACCTGTAACACCAGCACTTTGGAAGGCCGGGCAGGAGGATCTCTTGAGGTCAGGAGTTGGAGACTAGCTTGGCCAACACGGTGAAACCCCATCTCTACTAAAAATAAAAAAAATTAGTTGGGCATCATGGCACCTACCTTAATCCCAGCTATTTGGGAGGCTGAACTTGGGAGGCACAGGTTGCAGTGAGCCAAGATTACACCACTGCACTCCAGTGTGGGCAATAGAGTGGGACTGTCTTAAAAAAAAGAGAGAAGGCAAAATAGAGATCATGTGGAAAAAGTTATTTTTTATTTATTAGTTTTCAGCTTGGTTTGAGACTTATATTTTAAACCAGAGGCAAGGTTACTGAGTGATAACATCAGTGGAGCTCCTCTAATTGAGGGGATAATTACCAAGGTATTAGATGATTCACTGGCTATTACAAAGAACACAAATTAGGAAACCTGGATTTGTAATTTGTATTTTTTCATATTATTTTTATACCATGGACAACTCTTAATTTCTATGTATATTCTTAGGTCTAAGGTTACCGACAGCATCATAGGAAACAACATTTTTATTATATTTTTTTAAGCCTGGAAAGCATCTAGTATGGCTGTGCATGTAGCAATGACATTGACTAAAGAAGAGCAACCATTTCAGATCCACATTATGGCAGTTCTCCTGCCTGGGCAGCTGCCACTGGACTCTCTCCCCTATGTGTAAGCCCCCAATAAAACCCTGTGTCTCATTTAAAAAATTAAAAAAAAAAATCCTCTATTTTTATAAAGTAAAATAAAATCCCCAAAGGCTAGGCTAGATAAGCTTTATTTATAAAACAGTCTCTGAACTTTTGGCTTTGTTTTGTATGATAGAACTTGCAGGGATTTCTAATTATTTTGACTATGTAATCAGAGTTGTCTCTTTAGGCTATTATACTCATTTGCATTTTGCTTCTCATCAAGGCTTCTGGGTGCAGGGAATAGAAACGCATATATTAGTTTAAGCTGGAATCAGTGAGACAGGAATGAATGATTGAACAAAGTTAAACAAGGATTTATCGGAAGGGTATGGAGTTTGTCATAGAAGCCAAGGCTGGAAAACAGACGGGCATATGCGAGACTGGGACTGGCACATGGAAAGCTACTGGGAGCCAAGGGACTTAGCATAATTTAGTGCTGTATCTGAGGCAGCAGTGATTGTAAAAGATAGTTATTTTTCATGTCAGGAAGAAGGAGAAACTGTCTTTGACAGTTTGTGGCAGAGCGAGTTAGCGGCAGTCCTGCATGATGGGTGGATGCATGAATGGGTGACACTTGTCTCTTGTACTTTGACCTTTCGTCTGTTTCTTCCTAGACTTTTGGCATTTCTTCTACCTTCACTTGCATCACTTGATTATAATAGGCACCTATTTCCAAAAAAGATGGGACAAAGACTTGAATGTTGGCTTCACCACAAATTAGCTGTGTAGCTCTAGGCAAAACTTCTTGGAGCCTTAAGCTACCTTGCCTGCCTGCCTGCCTGCCTGCCTGCCTCCCTGCCTCCCTGCCTCCCTGCCTCCCTGCCTCCCTCCCTCCCTCCCTCCCTCCCTCCCTCTTTCCTTTCCTTTCCTTTTCCTGTTCCTTTCTTTTCCTTTTCCTTTTTCCTTTTTCCCCTTTCCTTTCCTTTCCTTTCCTTTTCCTTTTCCTTTTCCTTTCCTTTTCCTTTTCCCTTTCCCTTTCCTTTCGTTCCCTTTCCTTTCTTCCTTTTCCCTTTCTTTTCCTTTCCTTTCCTTTTCATTTTCCTTTTCCTTTTCTTTCCTCCTTCCCTGCCTCCCTTGTTTCCCTTCTGTGCTGTCCTGTCCTGTCTTTTTTTTCTAAGACAGGGTCTCACCCTGCCACCCAGGCTGCAGTGCAATGGCATGATCACAGTTCACTGTAGTCTTGACCTCCTGGGCTCAAGTGATTAAGCAGCTGGGATGACAGGGTTGCACCACCACACCCAGCTAATTTTTTTTTTTTTTTTTTTTAAGATGGGGTTTCATTATGTTGCACATGCTTGTCCTGAACTCCTGGGTGCAAGTGATCTGCCCACCTTGGCCTCCCAAAGTGCTGGGATTACAGGCATGAGCTACCACGCCAGGCCTATGTTTTCTATCTGTGAAAATTGAATGAAAGCATATATGTAAGCAAGTACATGGTACTTCCCTTCTGGTAAGAAGAAAGTTAGCAATCATCTAGGTAGTTTAAGAGGACTATTGCTAAAATGGTGTTGTGTTTCATTTTAAGGTTGAAGAGACTTTATATTTCTTTATTTCTTTCATTGTTCTTTTTTTTTTGAGACAGAGTCTCACTCTGTCACCCAACCTGAGTGCAGTCTCACGGTCTTGGCTCACTGCACCCTCCACCTCTTGGGTTCAGTTGATTCTCCTGCCTCGGCCTCCTGAGTAGCTGGAATTACAGGTGTCTACCACCACACCTGGCTAATGTTTGTATTTTTAGTAGAGACAAGTTTTCACTATATTGGCCAGGCTGGTCTCAAACTCCTGACCTCAAGTAATCAGCCTGCCTCAGCTTCCCAAAGTGCTAGAATTACAGACATGAGCCACTGCGTCCAGCCTTGGATGGAATTTTGAGGAAGATGATGCTTGGCTTGAACTTCCTTCTTTAGGCTGTGAGCACTCATTTAATTAATGATTTTTAAAGCTGTACATAATAGTAGGTTGTCATGACAAAAATAGAAAATGACAAAAAATAAAAAAGCTATGTAATTGGTTTCGCTTAATTTTCCTTCTTGAAAGATTATACTCATGGAAGACTGGAAGGGGAAGTCAGGTGCTGAATCAGATAGCCGGGAGGTAGAGCATTTTAGTAGTAATTTGAGTAAAAAACAATAAAAGCTTGAACTAAGAATAGTATCACAGGAAGGGCAATTTACTTAGACTTGTCTGTCAGAGGTGGAGGGTAATGGAGAAGTAAGAATTTAGGATTGACTGGCTGTTTACAAAAATAATTATAGAGTGAAAATCATAACAAAATACTACTTTTTAGCAACTAGGATTCCTGTAATAAAAAAAGATAATAACAAGTGTCGATGAGGAAGTAGAGAAATTAGAACTCTCATGCACTACTGGCAAGAAGGTAAAATGGTGCAGATGTTTGGAAAAGAGTCTGACAGTTCCTCAAAAGGTTAAGCACAGTTACCATGACCCAGCAGTCCCAGTCCTAGGCACCTAGCCAAGAAAATTGAAAACACATTTCCAGAAAAAAACTTGAACATGAGTGTTCACAGCAGCATTTGTTATTCATAAGCGCCAAATAGTGGAAACAACACAAATGTCTATCATTTGATAAACAGAAAAACAAAATGTGGATTCATAGAACAGAATATTATTTGGCAATAAAAAGAAATGAATTATATGATACTGTTTTCTTAAGGAAAGAAGGAAATGAAGTAGTAGTACATGCTACAACATAGACGAACTTTGGAAAGATTATACTATGAGAACTAAGTCAGAAGTTAAAGGTGACATAGTGTATGATTCCCTTTGTATGAAATGTCAAGAATAGGCAAATCCATAGAGAACGGAAGTAGGTGAGTGGTTCCCTGCTGCTGGAGGGGAGGGGGGGATTGAGAAATGGTTGCTAACTGGTACCTGGGTTTCACTGTAGGGTGAAAAAAAATTCTAAAATTGATTGTGCTATTGATCGTACAACTCTTATAGACATACTAGACATAAACCATTAAATTGTGCTCTTCAAATAGGTAAATTGTACAGTAGGTGAATTATAGAGATGTTATAAAATTATCATAGGGGAAACAGTTTTGTGTGACCTTACATATATTCAGTTTTTCTTGAGGTATACTTGCTGCATCCAGTTAGATAGTTAGATAAAACTAGTTCAGGGTTGAGCAATGAGCTTAAGGGTCTTGGAAGTTACTGTATCAAGATGAGAGATAACATGATAATGAATGAGCTAATTTATCTAGGGGGAATATAATTAATGTTGGAGATTAGAATTACATCAAAAGTCAGATTGAGGAAGATGAAAATGGCAAGTGACTGAGTGACTGGCTCAAGAACCAGGGAAAAACAAGGGTACCACAGATGCCAGGGGAGGAAAATGTATCCAGCAAAGTGTTGTCATAGTATGAGTTGTCTTGGTCCAGAGGGGTGACTTCAGGTAGATTAAGGTACCCAGGAAAATAAATATGCTATCCAGACCACTCATGACACAGTTGTGGTGAGTAAATAGAGAAGATAAGGGTAAATCAGGTTTTCAGAACTCTAGATGCATGGCCTCAAGAAAAAGGAGCTAGCTAGAAGTGTATGCACTGTTTAGGTAGCTTCACTTTTGTGGGTTTTTTGTTTTGTTTTTTTTTTTTGCTTTTGTTGTTGTTGTTTTTTAAAGAGTCTTACTCTATTGCCCAGGCTGCAGTGCAGTTGCTCACTGCAACAGCCTTTGCCTCCCAGGTTCAAGCAATTCACCTGCCTCAGCCTCTCCAGTAGCTGGGATTATAGGCACGTGCCACCACACCTGGCTAATTTTTGTATTTTTAGTAGAGATGGGGGTTTTACCATGTTGGCCAGGCTGGTTTCGAACTCCTGACCCCAGGTGATCCACCTGCCTCGGCCTCCCAGAGTGCTGGGATTACAGGCATGAGCCACCACACCCAACTCAGGTAGCTTAGTTTTAAGATAAAAACTAAACTGTGTTTTGAGTAGTTGGTGCCGAGACTATAGGCTAGCTATTTCCAGGGAAAATGATAGAATTTTCTTCATGCTAAACAGCACAGTGGAAGAAAACACTAAAAACAATAAAAAATTACAAATGATTTTTAAGTAGTGAATAGCACTTAAATTTGGTGTAAGGAACAAAAATATATTTTCAAAAGTAATAAACACTGAAAGACTAAACAAACAGGACCAAAGAGAAATGGCAGCTGCATGCAATATGATATTCTTAAGTGGGTCCTGTGTCAGAAAAATAAAGCCATCTCTAATGAACATTGAAATGAAAGAAAAAAATAAAAGGCAGAAATTAAATGGGGAAAGCTAAGAAACCTTTTGGCAAGAGAAAAGTAAACGTTATGTACTTAACTGGCGGCGGGCGCGGTGGCTCACGCCTATAATACCAGCACTTTGGGAGGCTGAGGCGGGTGGATCACGAGGTCAAGAGATCGAGACCATCCTGGTCAACAAGGTGAAACCCTGTCTCTACTAAAAATGCAACAATTAGCTGGGCATGGTGGTGCGCACCTGTAGTCCCAGCTACTCGGGAGGCTGAGACAGGAGAATTGCTTGACCCAAGGAGGTGGAGGTTGCGGTGAGCCAAGATCGTGCCATTGCACTCCAGTCTGGGTAACAACAGCGAAACTCCATCTCAAAAAAAAAAAAAAAATGTACGCGACTGGCTAACAGATAAGAACAGAGATTTCACAGAAGAGGAAAGACATACAGGTTATATCCATGGAAAGTTGTCACCTCAAAAGCATTTAGAAAAGTGAATTAAACCAGATATCATGTATGAAATTTAAACAGTATCAATAAAGAAAAATGTTCATCCTGAGGAAGCAATTAAATGGTCATCTCAGATTGCTAATAGCAGTATAAATTGATACAATCCTTTAAAACATAATTTGATAATAGGTATTAAGCCTAAAAATCTTCTCATTCTAAAATAAACTGTTTAAAATGATATGAGAAGGTAAAAAATACAAAGATCCTGGATTAGTGATAACCTAATTTTTTAAAAGGAAAATGAATCGTATATTGCTGTGGGTAGAATTCTGTACACACACTTAATAGCATGTTTTTAAAGAAAAATGACTTGGAAAAAATTCTTATTACACAGTAAGTACAGAAAACATTGTAAAAATAGTAATACTCTGAAATTTTTATGCTGAACTTTGTAGTGTTACAAGTTTTGATGTTATTCTTGTCCTGATTCTATTTCCGTTAATAGATTTTACTAGCAGATAGGGGTGGGTTGGGAAGAGGAACCTTAATTATAGAAAAACTCATACATAAAGCATTGAAGGCATGGGCCTCGTCCGTCATATATTCACTGCTGTGAATAGATGTGTTAGATGTGTGCCTGACATGCAGTAGGCATTAAAAAAGTATTTGGTGGCTGGGCGCCTGTAATCCCAGCACTTTGGGAGGCTGACATGGGAGGATCCCGAGAGTTCGAGACCACCTTGGCAACATAGTAAGACTAAATCTCTACCAAAAAAAAAAAAATTAGCCAGGAATGGTGCCATGTGCCTGTGGTCCCCGCTACTTGGGAGGCTGAGGTGGGAGGATCACTAGAGCCCAGGAGTTTGAGACCAGCCTGGGCAACATAGTGAGACCTCCACCTCTATGGGAAAAAAAAGGTTAGCAAGGCATCACGCCATGTGCTCATGGTCCCAGCTACTCGCGGGGCTTAGGCAGGAGGATCACTTGAGCCTGGGAGGTCAAGGCTGTACAGAGCTGTGATCATGCCACTACACTCCAGCTTGGGTGACAAAATAAGACCCTGTCTCAAAAACCAAAGCAACAACAACAAAAAACCACCAAAAAATAAGTATTTGTCTAATTAAGAGAGCAGTGATATTGATTGGTATGTACAAACCTTGATTCTGATTACCCAGAGTTCGTAACAGGATAAATATTAATGTTATGAAACGAAAAATAAGATTTAGAATTATATTTATTCACAAATTTGTTAGACTATGTAGAATAAGTGATGAATGAAATATACATAAATATTGTCACCATTTAAATTCCTTTCAAAAATTTCCTCCTCAAAGTATGCTTTAAAAAAACATTATAGTGGATAAATGTTGCCATAAAAGATTAGTTTCACAATAGGGATTATTTATATGATGTATACATGAATTTGTGGGTTAGGACTTTTTTTTTTTTTTTTTTTTAAGACAGAGTTGTCTCACTCTGTTACCTAGGCTGGAGTGCAATGACACGATTTCTACTTGATGCAACCTCTGCCTGCCGGGTTCAAGCAATTCTTCTGCCCCAGCCTCCCGAGTAGCTGGGACTACAGGCACGTGCCGCCACACCCGGCTAATTTTTGTATTTTTAGTAGAGACAGGGTTTCACCATATTGGCCAGGCTGGTGTTGAACTTCTTTCCTAGTGATCCGCCCTCCTCGGCCTCCCAGAGTGCTGGGATTACAGGTGTGAGCCACCCTGCACGACCTTTTTTTAAAATCAATAAGTAATATTTTGCTTTTTGTTGAACCACTTAAACAGTTGTGTCAGCACATGTCTCCTAAAAATAAGGATGTTTTCTTATTAAATGTATTTATTGAAAGGAGGCCCCAGAGTGTCATATATGTTGATGAGTTTTCATTGGCAGTATGGCATGTTAGTTTTGTGAATTGAATATGCTTCTTTCCCAGAAAATACAATTTTGCCTTTATATGATTGTAAAAATACATTTCTTAGGAAAATCTCTGGGCCTTTAACTATCATTAATTTAAGTCTATAAGTTAGTGGGAAACTAGGAAACCATTACCTAGAAACTCAGTTGCTGGTACTTTCTCCAAATGAAAAACTGATTCTGTAGTTGCCATTTATTCATTTATTATGTCGTACTTATGACATGTGAATGTTAAGTACCATCCATCTATATACTAGATATTTTAATGTTTTTTACATAGATGAAAAAGATAGCTTACACTCCTATTGTATTTGTCAGATGGATCCTATGTATTTGGTAAAATCTATACTATAGTAGTCTTCCTAAAAAGTCAACACATTCCATTTTTAGACATGAACTTCTGTATATATGTGATGTTTTATAAAGATACTGTATGAATCAGGATCACATTTGTAACTGATATTTTATATATAGCCAAATTAGCAGTATATGAAACAACCCTCTTCTTTAATTTTGCAGTTGATAAAAATGGTGATGTGTGCATTTCTATTCTTCATGAGCCTGGGGAAGATAAGTATGGTTATGAAAAGCCAGAAGAACGCTGGCTCCCTATCCACACTGTGGAAACCATCATGATTAGTGTAATTTCTATGCTGGCAGACCCTAATGGAGACTCACCTGCTAATGTTGATGCTGCGGTAAGGTGGTCACATGCCTTCCCTTCTCTTCACTTTCCCTTTTAATAAAACTTGAACTATAGTTAGTATGTTTGTAAGTATGCATGTATATGTGCGTGCGTGCGTGCATGTGTGTATGTATCTCTTTCTATAATTATTTTTGACAAATATAAATAAATATATTTATTTACTTATTTATTTTATTTTTTTGAGACAGGATCTTTCTCTGTCACCTAGGCTGGAGTGCAGTGGCACAATCATAGGTCACTGCAACCTCAAACTCCTGGGCCCAAGTGGTCCTCCAGCCTTGGCCTCCCAAATTGTTGGGATTATAGGCATGAGCCACCATGCCTGGCTAAAAGTGCATATTTATTGTATACAATATGTTGTTTTGAAATATGCGTATGTTGTGGAAAGGCTAATTTGAGCTAATTGACATTATACAGTACCTCACATAGTTAACCAATTTTGTTGTGAAAACACTTAAATTCTCCTCTCAGTACTTTTCTAGAATGCTGTACATTGTTACTAAGGTGTAAACTGTGACACCAAATTTAAAATTGGGGGTGGAATGGGCAGAGCCTAAGTAGTTTTTTTAATGCAATCAAAATTAGTTATCAGGTTAAAATGGCTTGTTGTAACAATCAAATTTTTTTGTAAGCCTCATGGTAACCACAGAGCAAAATCCTACAGTAGTTAACACGAAAGATAAAAAGTAAGGAATTGAAGCTGGGTGTGGTGGCTCACGCCTGTAATCCCAGCACTTTGGGAGGCCGAGGCAGGTGGATCATGAGGTCAAGAGATCGAGACCATCCTGGTCAACATGGTGAAACCCTGTCTCTACTAAAAATACAAAAAATTAGCTGGGCATGGTGGCGCGTGCCTGTAATCCCAGCTACTCAGGAGGCTGAGGCAGGAGAATTGCCCGAACCCAGGAGGCGGAGATTGTGGTGAGCCGAGATCCTGCCGTTGCACTCCAGCCTGGGTAACAAGAGCGAAACTCCGTCTCAAAAACAAAAAAAAAAAGTAAGTATTTGAGTAATACCAGTAGAGAAAATCACTTATTATTCATAAAGGAAGACAGCAAGAGAGGAAGAAAGAACAAAGGGATCTATACAAAACAACCAGAAAACAATAAAATGGCAGTAGTAAGTTTATATTTCTATTTCTGTTTATAATTTTTCCGAATCTTTATGGAAGTTGCAGACATAGTTAAGCTTTGCTTTTAAATACTTAAGGCTGCATCTTTTAAAAATGACACAATCTTACATAAGTATAATAGTATTGTAAACTGGGTATGGTAGCTCATGCTTGTAATCCCAACATTCTGGGAGGCCCAGGAGGGAGGATTGTTTCAGGCCAGGAGTTGAAGACCAGCCTGGGAAACACAGCAAGACCTCGTCTCTACCAAAATTAAAAAAAAAAAAAAAAAAAATTAGCTAGGCATGGTGCTGTGTTCCTGTATTCCCAGCTGCTTTGGAGGCTGAGGTGGAATGATGGCTTGAGCCCAGGAGTTGGAGGCTACAGTGCGCTGTCTTCACACCCCTGCGCTCCAGCCTGGGTGACAGAGCAAGACCTGGACTCTTAAAAACAAAACGTGTTGTCATACCTAAGACAGTTTAATGCCTAGTCTCTATTAAAGTTCATATTATTATCCCCAAGTTTTCAATTTTTAAGTTCCACATCTACAGAAAAAAATGTGTTAAATGAACTTCACTATACCTTTCACCTAGATTCACCAATTGTAGAAATTTTGCAATTCTTCTGAAGTTTGAGAGTAGTTTACAGATATAACCCTTCACCCCAGAATGTTTCAGCATCTGTTCCCTAAGAACAAGCCTATCTTTCCATGTACACATAGTACAAGCCTGTCATTGATGTAGTATTATTATTGTTTACACATATTCAATCTATATTCACATTGGATTGGATTGTCCAGTATTCGTTACAGCTGCCACACCCCAATCCAGCAGCTTTTTTTTTTTTTTCTTTTTAAATCCAGAGGCTAGTCTAGGAACATCCGTTACATTTGTATTCAAGTTTCATTAGTCTCTTTTAGAATAGTTCCTAGTACCTTAGCCTTCTCTCCTTCTTTGAAAAGTCTTTGTTCTTATTCTTAGAACCTTTGTTAGTAGTATATACCAAAGCCAGGTTATAAAATTTATCCTTTTTCTTAGGTTAATAACAACTTGGGTGGAATCTTACACATAGACTAAGACACTATAGAGAACTCCCTCTGAAAGCTATGACTGAAATTTATAATAAAGTTGAACTAAAATTGGCAGAAAACTATTTTAACTTTCTGTTTAATCAAGTATTTGTCTCAACAATGTAAGAGATGATAAGGGAGAAGGGGTGATAGCTGCATTAAAAGGAATCCTAGGGAATCATTTTGAGAGAGAACTGATGAATGTTTATTTGGTTCATGATCAGCTGTCAGCAGTTTTAATAATGAGGTCAGAGCTGACAAGCCACCCTTTTATTTTATTTTATTTTATTTATTTATTTGTTTGTTTGACAGAGTCTTGCTCTATCGTCCAGACTGGAGTGCAGTGGCATGACCTGGTCTCCCTGCAACCACAACCTCCACCTCCTGGGTCAAGTGATTCTCCTGCCTCAGCCTCCTGAGTAGCTGGGATTAGAGACGTGCGCAGCACGCCCAGCAATTTTGTGTGTGTGTTTTCAGTAGAGACGGAGTTTTACCATGTTGGCCAGGCTGGTCTTGAACTCCTGACCTCAAGTGATCCACCCACCTTTGCTTCCCAAGGTGCTGGGATTATAGGCATGAGCCACCATGCCCAGCCCTTTTATCTTAAAGAAGTGTAAATTAATAGCTAATAATCAAAACCATAAATATACGAAAACTATTAACCCCTCAAAATAGCTGAATCCTAAAAAAAGCCAAATGTACTGCCAAAATAAAGTCAATCTCTTGATGCTAAACATTTCTCTAAATGTAGAAATAGGCCTTAATATAAAGTTGAAATATCCAAACATGAGTTCTAGTCTGAACACCACAAATTGTGCAAAATCTATTCTGTTTTTTTCTTGAAACCCACTGATTCTTCCTTCTGGTTTAGTTTTCTCATATAAAAACCAAAAACCATGACTTATGGACAGCTTACCATTCTTTTTCTTTTCTTTTCTTTTCTTCTTTTTGGAGGGGAGACAGTCTCATTCTGTCACTGAGGCTGGAGTGTACTAGCACAATCTCGGCTTGCTGCAACCTCAACCTCCACCTCCCGGGTTCAAGTAATTCTCATGCCTCAGCCTCCCTAGTAGCTGGGATTACAGGTGCGCACCACTCCACCTGGCTAATTTTTGTATTTTTAGTAGAGACAGGGTTTTGCCATGTTGACCAGGCTGGTCTTGAACTCCTGAACTCAGGTAATCCACCTGCCTCAGCTTCCCAAAGTGTTGAGATTACAGGCTTGAGCCACCATGCCAGCCCAGTTTACCATTCTTTTTATTTATTTTTTTTGAGACGGAATTTTGCTCTTGTTTACCCAGGCTGGAGTGCAATGGTGCAATCTCGGCTCACGGCAACCTCTGCCTCCTGGGTTCAGGCAATTCTCCTGCCTCAGCCTTCTGAGTAGCTGGGATTACAGGCACGTGCCACCATGCCCAGCTAATTTTTGTATTTTTAGTAGAGACAGGGTTTCACCAGGTTGACCAGGATGGTCTCGATCTCTTGACCTCATGATCCACCTGCCTCGGCCTCCCAAAGTGCTGGGATTACAGGTGTGAGCCACCGTACCAGCCCAGTTTACCATTCTTACTTGCTTTTTCCTCTCAAATACTACACCTTTGATCGTGTTTTCATAGTTTTGTTTTTCTGACCTCCCAATCAATAGTACCTGTTCCAGGAAACTCCCATTTTTCTTAGCTGTCTCTCTCTTGGGTCCCTTTATTCTTTGGCTCCGACTTTCTCAGCCTGCTGCTTAGCTGCTTTACTCGATTTCCCATTCACTGTTCTTCTCAATTGAATCTTTTGTTTCGTGGATCCCATTCTTTTTCTTCTTGGTTGATTTCCTCCTTCTTCTAGAGCAATGTCTTAGTGTATGTGGCAATTAAATCCTGAGTCTGTTCATGATTTAAGGTGCTTTTATTCTTCCCTTATACTTGATTGATACTTAGGGAGAAAATCAAATTTACATAAAATTTGTATTTTAACCATTTATTCTTGCTGATGCAAAAATTGGTGCTAGGCTGAGTCTTTTCCATCTTTAGGTGACTTGTTCTTTTTTCCTTTTTTTTCCCTTTTTATCTTTAGATTCTTTGTTTTATTATTGGTCCTTGGAAATTTCACAGAGTTGTGGGAACTCTTTTTACTTTGCCATCTCTGTACTTGATGTATACCCTTTAAGTTTAAAGGTTATCGGCCCTGGGAAATTTTCCTTTTAAATTATTTTAAGGCTAGGCACGGTGGCTCACATCTGTAATCCCAGCACTTTGGGAGGCCAAGGCAGGTGAGTTACTTGAAGCCAGGAGTTCCAGACCAGCCTGGGTGACACGATGAAACCCCATCTACAAAAAATACAAAGTAAGCTGTGTGTAATAATGTGCACAGGTAGTCCTAAATACTCTAGAGGCTGAGGTGGGAGGACTGATTGCAGGGCCCAGGAGTTCGAGCCCCCAGTGAGCTGTGATCACCACTGCACTTCAGCCCAGGCAACAAAGTGAGACCCTATCTCATAAAATACAAAAGAAAAGAGAGTCTGGGAAGAGTGTGTTTATGATATTGATGTCACTCAAAGCTGTATGGTTATGTGGATGATGAAGCAGATACTAAACTGAAGGTTAGGGTAAGAGTTAGAGGAAGAGGAATCATTTCAATTACAAAATGAATGAGTAATTGTTTTCGACACCAATACCTACGCTAGCAGGTTTTTGTTTTTATTTTGTTTTTGGAGATGGAGTCTTGTTCTGTTGCCCAGGTTGGAATCCAGAGGTTGGCTCACTGCAACCTCTGCCTTCCGAATGCAAGCGATTTTCCTGCCTCAGTCTCCTAACAGGGATTACAGGTGTGTGCCACCATGGCTGACTAATTTTTTGTGTTTTTAGTAGAGACAGGGCTTCATCATGTCAGCTAGGCTGGGTCTTGAACTCCTGACCTCAGATGATCTACCTGCCTCAGCCTCCCAAAGTGCTGGGATTAGGTGTGAGTCACCGCGCCTAGCCTAGCAGTTCTAATTATAGTATTCTTCAGTATATTTATATAAAGTTTATATATTATTATTATTTCTAGAAAGTATTAAAATTTTGGATATAGGTGGGGGAAAATGTTAAGTATAGAGATTTTCTTTTTCTTATTATTTTTTTGTGTGTGTGAGACGGAGTCTTGCTTTGTTGCTCAGGCTGGAGTTCAGTGGCTCGATCTAGGCTCTGCAACCTCCACCTCCCAGGTTCTAGCTATTCTCCAGCCTCAGCCTTCTAAGTAGCTGGAACTACAAGGCGCGTGCCGCCCCGCCCGGCAAATTTTTGTAGTTTTAGTAGAGACAGTGTTTCATCATGCTTGTCAGTTGACCTTGATATCCTGACCTTGTGATCCACTTGCCTCGGCCTCCCAAAGTCCTGGGATTATAGGAGTGAGCCACTGTGCCCAGCTGAGTGTGCAGACTTTCAATTAATTTCTAATTTCAGCGCACCACTCCCCCTTTGTTTTTTTGAGAGATGGAGTCTTGCTCTGTTGCCCAGGCTGGAGTGCAGTGGTACAATACTGGCTCACTGCAACTTCTGCCTCTCAGATTGAAGGGATTCTCCTGGCTCAGCTTCTCAAGTAGCCGGGACTACAGGTGTGTGCCCCCACGTCCAGCTAATTTTTGTATCCTTTAGTAGAGATGGTGATTCACAATGTTGGCCAGGCTGGTCTTGAATTTCTGACCTCAGGTGATCCTGGGGTCCCATCTCCGCCTCCCAAAGTGCTAGAATTACAAACAGGAGCCACTGCATTTGGTCTCAGCCTCACTTTTTATTCAGGCTTGTCTCAGAGTTAACATTTCCAAATTTTAGTTTCTTTAGACCTTTGTTCAATAGATCCTTTTCCTGCTTTGTTTCTCCTCTCCCCCAATTCTTCGCTCTCTTGCTCTTTCTCCCTCCTCTCCTCTCCCTCTCCCCTACCCCCTCAACTGTTCTGTTTCATTTTCACATGCCTGGCAGTGACAGTGATAATTTTATGTCTTTTAAATCTCAGTATAATGCATCCCACCTATTTACTTTATGTTGCAGCCACTTTTATGTTTATTTTCTGGTTGTTTCCAACAGGGAGAGTTGGTAACCTTTCAGATAATCCTTCGGATTACCAACTGAATATTTTTTTGTTTGGTTTTGTTTTTGAGACAGTCCCGCTGTGGTGCGATCTCAGCTCACCGCACTCTCCACCTCGCTGGTTTAAGCAGTTCTCCTGCCTGAGTAGCTGGGATTACAGGCCTGCGCCACTATGCCCGACTAATTTTTTGTATTTTTAGTCTCACCATGTTCATCAGGCTGGTCTCAAACTCCTGACCTCATGATCCGCCCACCTTGGCCTCCCAAAGTGCTGAGATTACAGGCGTAAGCCACTGCACCTGGCCTGAATGTCTTATTTGTATATTTTTAGATTTCTTTTCTTTTCTTTTTTTTTTTTGAGACGGAGTTTCGATCTTGTTACCCAAGACTGGAGTGCAATGGCGCGATCTTGGCTCACCGCAACCTCCGCCTCCTGGGCTCAGGCAATTCTCCTGCCTCAGCCTCCTGAGTAGCTGGGATTACAGGCACACGCCACCGTGCCCAGCTAATTTTTTGTATTTTTAGTAGAGACGGGGTTTCACCATGTTGACCAGGATAGTCTCGATCTCTTGACCTCATGATCCACCCGCCTTGGCCTCCCAAAGTGCTGGGATTATAGGCTTGAGCCACTGTGCCCGGACTTGATTTCTTGATTTCTTTTTCAGTGTAATACAAAACTGTAAATCTTCTTTTTTTTTTTTTTCTTTTTTTTTTGTGAATCCTGAGTCTGTTAAAACTATTCTAAAAGTCTGACTTATTTCTAAATAGATGTTCTAGAAATACCTTGAATTCAGTATGTCTAAGACTGTCTTTCTTACTTTCTCTTTCAACTCTCTATTTACTCCTCTATTCTTTTTCTCTGGCTCTCCCTTTTTTTTTTAGAAAGGAAAGAAGAAAAGAAAGAAAGGAGTGAAGGAGAATAAGAAAGAGGAAGAAAAAGAGGGAAAGAGAACAGGAATATTGCTTTATTCTAAAAATGGGTATTAATAATGGCCGATCAATATTTTGTGTATTTAAAGTGGAGAATGTATATTTTGTATATTTAAAATGGAGAGCTCTATAAATATTTTTATTTATTTATTTATTTGTTTGTTTATTTTTTGAGACAGAGTTTCGCTCTTTGTTACCCAGGCTGGAGTGCAATGGTGCGATCTTGGCTCACCGCAACCTCCGCCTCCTGGGTTCAGGCAATTCTCCTGCCTCAGCCTCCTGAGTAGTTGGGATTACAGGCATGCACCACCATGCCCAGCTAATTTTTTGTATTTTTAGTAGAGACGGGGTTTCACCGTGTTCACCAGGATGGTCTCAATCTCTTGATCTCGTGATCCACCCGCCTCAGCCTCCCAATGTGCTGGGATTACAGGTGTGAGCCACCACGCCCGTCCTAAATATTTATTAAGGTTTCTTGTTCTGGATCTGAGTTCAAGTCCTGGTTGTCCTCATCAATTTTCTGTCTCTTTGAGTCTAAATCTCTTTATGGGTCTTATGTATCTGGGTGTTAGGATCATTAGCTCTTATTGTTGCATTGATCCTTTTACCACTATATCTTTGTTACTTTGAAATCTATTTTATCAGATGCGAGAATTACAACTCCTGCTTTTTATTTATTTATTTATTTATTTTTGCTCTCTATTTGGTTGGTAAGTCTTTCTCCATCCCTTTGTTTTGAGTCTTTGTGTATCTTTGGATGTGAAATGGGTTTGGATGTAGCATGCCATTAGGTTTTGGCTGTATATTTTGATTGGGGGATTTAGTCTACTTAAATTTAGGGTTACTGCCATTTGATGTTAACTGGCTATTTTATCCATTCGTTGATATGCGTTGAAATTCTTCTCTTTGTTGATGCTCTTTAGTTTTTGGTATATTTTTAGAAAGGCTAATACTGGTTGTTCCTTTCTATGTATAATGCTTCTTTCAGAAGCTCTTGCAAAGCAGGCCTGGTGGTAATACAATCTCTGAGTACTTGCTTGTTCATAAAAGATTTTATTTTTCCTTCAATTGTGAGGCTTAGTTTGTCAGGATATGAAATTCTGGGCTGAAAGTTCTGTTCTTTAAGGGTGTTGAATATTGGCCCCCACTCTCTTCTGGCTTGTAGGGTTTCTGCTGAGAGATCTGCTGTAAGTCTAATAGGCTTCCCTTTGTGGGTAACCTGACCTTTCTCTCTGGCTGCCCTTAGTATTTTCTCCTTCATTTCAATCCTGGTGAATCTGACGATTATGTGCCTTGGGGTTGCTCTTCTTGAGGAATATCTTTGTGGTGTTCTCTGTATTACCAGGGGTTGAATATTGTCCTGCTTTGCTAGATTGGGAAAGTTTTCTGAATAATATCCTGAAGAGTATTTTCCAGCTTGGATTCATTCTCTCCGTCACATTCAGGTATACCTATCAAACATAAATTGGGTCTTTTCACATAGTCCCATATTTCTTGGAGTCTTTGCTCATTTCTTTTTATCCTTTTTTCTCTATTCTTGTCTTCTCGTTTTATTTCATTAAGTTGGTCTTTGACATCTGATATCCTTTCTCCTGCTTGATCAATTTGGCTATTCACACTTGTGCATATTTCACTAAGTTCTTGTGTTGTGTTTTTCAACTCCGTTAGTTCATTTATATTCCTCTCTGTATTGTCTATTCTTGTTAGCATTTCGTCAAACCTTTTTTCAAAGTTCTTAGTCTCTTTACATTGGGTTAGAACAAGTTCTTTTAACTCCCAGAAGTTTCTTATCATCCACCTTCTGAAGCCTACTTCTGTTAATGGAACATAGTCCTTCTCCATCAGGGCTTGTTCCGTTGCTGATGAGGAACTGTAGAGGGAGAGGGGTTCTGACTGTGGGTATTCTCAGCCTTTTTAGGCTGGTTTCTTCCCTTTGTTATAAATTTATGCATCTGTCCTCTTTACAATTACCGCCTTTCTAATTAGGTTTCTGAGTGGATGTCCAGTTTATTGATTCCCAGTGATGGAATCTGAGCAACCTGCTGTGCTGGCCAAAACAGCAGTGATAAGACTGATCGTGCTCTTCTGACCGGGAATCTCCGGTCTGGCTTTCTTCTTGAGTCTGTAGTAAGCAGCTCTGCCTTCTCGGAGCGCCAAACATCAGTCAGAAGGGGAACCAGTCCCGTTTACTCTGCACGAAGAGCTACCGCACCGAGGTGCCAGCAAAACTGCTGCGCCGGCCACAAGAGTCGCTGGCGACCCATGGGGCTCCTCCACTGGGAATCTTCTGGTCTGTGAGCGACGAAAATTCATCTGAAAGTGTGGCGTCCCCTCACTTTCTGCACTTTCACTGGGAGCTACAATCCCGAGTTGTTAGTGATCAGCCATCTTGGATCCATTGTTCTTTTGTGACCTTTTTTAAAGATAATTTTTAATGTAGAGGTAATTTGCATAGGAGATTTCTGCCCGTGTGTCCTGACAACGTCTTCCAAAAGTATATCCGTTTTTTACCTAATCAACTTTACAACATTTTTGAAGTGTACAGATCACCAAGGGATTATATTCCAAATTAAATATTTGAGATTATAAAGAGGAGTTTGCATGAAATCATTTGATACTGCTTTTTTAATTACAGAAAGAATGGAGGGAAGATAGAAATGGAGAATTTAAAAGAAAAGTTGCCCGCTGTGTAAGAAAAAGCCAAGAGACTGCTTTTGAGTGACATTTATTTAGCAGCTAGTAACTTCACTTATTTCAGGGTAAGTTTTTTCGAACATCATAGTTTTGGTTTTTTGTATCATATTAGTTTTTGGAAATTGTGTGATTTGGGTATATGAATTATATTTTTTCATTGACTTTATTTTTAATGGCTATCCTTGCTTCCTGATTTGCATTTCTTGTAGTCTACTCGTCTCAAAACTACTGTATAATCTGCTTGCCTTTCTCCTAAGACACCTAGCTGTTTTTCACTAGATACTCTGCATTCATATGTTTAGTATACTGCTGGTCTGTTTCTTTTCACTGATGGTAAAGTTTCTAATGTTAAGGTTCTTATTTCTGTTTAGTTTCTTTGTTTGACTCATATTCCTCAGGCTAGAGTGCAATGGTGCTATCTCAGCTCACTGCAACCTCCGCCTCCCAGGTTCAAGTGATTCTCCTGCCTCAGCCTCCTGAGTAGCAGGGACTACAGGCATGCGTCACCAAGGCTGATTAATTTTGCTTTTTTTTTTTTTTGAGATGGAGTTTCGCTCTTGTTACCCAGGCTGGAGTGCAATGGCGCGATCTCGGCTCACCGCAACCTCCGCCTCCTGGGTTCAGGCAATTCTCCTGCCTCAGCCTCCTGAATAGCTGGAATTACAGGCACGCGCCACCATGCCCAGCTAATTTTTTGTATCTTTAGTAGAGACAGGGTTTCACCATGTTGACCACGATGGTCTGGATACCTTGACCTCGTGATCCACCCTCCTCAGCCTCCCAAAGTGCTGGGATTACAGGCGTGAGCCACCACGCCTGGCCTAATTTTGCATTTTTTAATAGAGATGGGGTTTCTCCATGTTGGTCAGGCTGGTCTTGAACTCCCAACCACTCTCAAGTGATCTGCCCACCTCGGCCTCCCAAAGAGTTGGGATTACAGGCCTCAGCCACCACACCTGGCCTGTTTGACTTTTTTTTTTTTTTGAGACGGAGTTTTGCTCTTGTTACCCAGGCTGGAGTGCAATGGCGTGATCTCGGCTCACCGCAACCTCCGCCTCCTGGGTTCAGGCAATTCTCCTGCCTCAGCCTCCTGAGTAGCTGGGATTACAGGCACGCGCCACCATGCCCAGCTAATTTTTTGTATTTTTAGTAGAGACAGGGTTTTACCATGTTGACCAGGATGGTCTCGATCTCTTGACCTCGTGATCCATCCGCCTTGGCCTCCCAAAGTGCTGGGATTACAGGCTTGAGCCACTGTGCCTGGCCCCTGTTTGACTTTTTGATTTACCATTCTGATCACTTCTGGGTACTAATGTTTCTTACATGTTCATATACTGTATTATGTAGGTTATAGGCAAGACCGTGAATCATCTACCTGTTCCTTTAAAGTTGGTCTTCTGTCTCCTTTGTTCTTTAGAGACAGGGCCAGTAGTAAAAACATTCCTTTTACTGTAACATGTGTCCTCAGTTTTATCTTAGGTCTAGAAAAGAGTCAGAGATGGAAGGTGCCCATCCACCTTACAAGAGGCAATAATATAGATTAATTGCTCATATGTGGGTTATTTTGTCTCTTTTTTAAAAAAAAAATATTGAAATGATGGAAACTGAAATGAAGACTATACTTTCAAGGATCATTTCTATAGTATGTTACTATGGAAGTTTCTCTGAAGGTGTAGAGCACCAAAGGATACAAAACTGAGCAGTTTCAAATTTAGCTGCTTTGATTTAGCAGGCCGCAATAGTTAAAAACAAGGGTATCAGAACATGTTTATTTAGTATCTTTGTCTCTGAAAAAGGAATAGTCCCGTAGCTGCAAAAACAAGATGCCAGATGATTCCTAAGACCTGCTTGTGATAATTAAATGATGCAGTAAAAGACCTCTTGATTTGTGGGGGGTTGAGGGAGAAACTGAAATAGAGTGTGTAAAGAATGACAATTCATGGTACATCCTGTATGGACTCTACCTATTTTAAGAAAACGAGCATTACCATTATCTTATGCCCCTACCCTCCTGCTTTCTTCTGTCCCTTCCTCCTCTTCCTCATTCTGGGTTTGCTATTGCTTTCTTCATAATTTTACCAAATTTGCATTTTGAAACAATGTATTACATGATTTTGAACTGTTTATATGTGAAATGATAATGGATGTATTCTTCTGTTACTTTTATTGCTCAGCATTCTTCAAATTGATATGTGTTGTTGCAAACAGATATACTTTATCTGTACTATTTCATTAGGTAAATTATCTCTCTACTCTTTATTCTCATTGCAGTGATTTTCTGAATTGCTGTAGGGGTGTTTTTTTTTCTTTTTCTATTATAGAGGGTGGCTATCCTTGTTTCCTGATTTGTATGTACTATAAGAGGTTCTCTAGGGTATATCCTTAGGGTTGAAATTGTTTAATTAAGGGCACATGCACCTCATTTTGACTAAATAATGCTAAATTGTAAAGTGTTCCTTCTTTTTGTAGTCCCATTGGCAAGGATAAAGTTTCCCTCTGCAGCCCCTTTTCAGCTGGGCATGGTGGCTGATGCCTGTAATCCTAGCACTTTGGAAGGCTGAGGTGGGCGGATCACAAATTCAGGAGTTCGAGACCAACCTGGCCAATATGATGAAACCCCGTCTCTACTATAAATACACAAAATTTGTTGGGTATGGTGGTGCGTGTCAGTTGTCCCAGTTTGTCGGTTGTCCCAGTTACTTGGGATGCTGAGGCAGGAGAATCGCTTGAACGTGGGAGTGAGCTAAGTTCACACCACTGTACTCCAGCCTGGGAGACAGAGCGAGACTCAGTCTCAAAAGAAAAAAAAAAAGATTCCTGGCCCAATTCAGTGGCTCATGCCTGTAATCACAGTACTCTGGGAGGCTAAGGTGGGTGGATCACCTGAGGTCAGGAGTTTGAGACCAGCATAGCCAACATGATGAAAACCTGTCTCTATTAAAAAATACAAAAATTAGCCAGGCACGATGGTGGGTGCCTGTAATCCCAGCTACTTGGTAGGCATAGGCTGGAGAATCGCTTGAACCCAGGAGGTGGAGGTTGCAGTGAGCTGAGATCACCCACTCTAGCTTGGACGACAGACCAGGACTCTGTCTTAAAAAAAAAAAAAAAAAAAAAAATAGATTCCCTTTGCTTCATATACTCAATAACATTTGAGATTATCATACATCTGAATGATTATTGGTTTGGCCTGGCATGGTAGCTCATGCCTATAATCCCAGCATTTTGGGAAGCTGAGACAGGCAGATCACTTGAGGTCAGGAGTTTGAGACCAGCCTGCTCCACATGGTTGAAACCCTGTCTCTACCAAAAAATATAAAAATTAGCAAGGTGTGGCCAGGTGCAGTGGCTCACGCCTGTAGTCCCAGCACTTTGGGAGGCCTAGGCAGGCGGATCACGAGGTCCAGAGATGGAGACCATCCTGGCCAACATGGTGAAAACCCATCTCTACTAAAAATACAAAAATTAGCTGGGCATGGTAGTGCATGCTTGTAGTCCCAGCTACTTGGGAGGCTGAGACAGGAGAATCACTTAAACCCAGGAGGCGGAGGTTGCAGTGAGCTGAGATCGGGCCACTGCACTCCAGCCTGGGGTCAGAGCAAGACTCTGTCTCAAAAAAATTAAAAAATACCAAGGCATTGTGGTGCACTCTTGTAGTCCCAGCTACTCAGGAGGCTGATGGGAGAACTGCTTGAACCTGAGAGGCGGAGGTTGCAGTGAGCTGAGATTGCATCATTGCGCTCCAACCTGGGTCACAGAGTGAGACCATTTCATGCACAGGTGGGCGTGGGCGTGTGTGCATATCTTGATCTGGATATTATAAAGTGTTGGGTCATTGTGGGCTTAATATGCATCACCCTAGTTACCAGTGAAATTGCATATTGTTTCATGTGTTTGGTCATTGAGGTTTCTTCTGTGAAATTCGTGTTCAGGTTTTAAGATTGTTTTTTTCTTTTCTTGAGACGGAGTTTCGCTCTTGTTACCCAGGCTGGAGTGCAGTGGTGCGATCTTGGCTCACCGCACCCTCCGCCTCCTGGGTTTAGTCAATTCTCCTGCCTCAGCCTCCTGAGTAGCTGGGATTACAGGCATGTGCCACCATGCCCAGCTAATTTTTTGTATTTTTAGTAGAGATGGGGTTTCACCATGTTGACCAGAACGGTCTCGATCTCTTGACCTCGTGATCCACCCTCCTCGGCCTCCCAAAGTGCTGGGATTACAGGCATGAGCCACCGTGCCCGGCCCCTTCCTTTATGGTATCCTTTGGACAAACTGATGTTCTTATTTTTAAATTTTTTTAGACAGAGTTTTGCTCTGTTGCCTAGGTTGGAGCAGTGGTACAATCTTGGCTCACTGCCACCTCCACCTCCTGGGTTCAAGCAATTCTTGTGCCTCAGCCTCCCAAAGTGCTGGCATTATAGGCATGAGCCACCGTGCCTGGCCTGAGGTTTTTAATTTTAATGCAGGTAATTGATTAGTCTTTTATGGAGTTTACTTTTGATGTCTTAGCTAGAAATCCTACTTTTTTTTACCACCAAAAATCTGTTTTGTTTTGCCTTTCATATTTGTGTTGAATCCACTGAAATTGATTTTTGTGTGTGATGTGAGGTAAAAGTTGAACCTCATTCCCTATGCTTTTCTCCCCGGTGTATAACTGTTGACTATATCACGTATTGACAAGTCCTTCCTTTCAGCATTGGTATACAGTGCCTGTTATGTCATAAAATCATATTTCCAACACATCAACCAGTAGGTGTTGATCTATTTTGTGCATTATTTTTCAGTGATTGGTTTGTTAATCCCTGAACTAGTGTAATACTATCTTAATTTTAATTTGTTATCTTTTTGATTAAATGTATCAGATGCAAAGGTGCAAGTCAGAAGTAAAGCCAAAGTCTATCCACCATTTATCCTATTTTCATGTTTGATATATCTAGTTTCCAGAAAAAATTTAGATGTGCTTTTAGATCTCCTTATTATAACCAGAAGTAGTCCCATTTACTAGCAGATACACCATGCAGTCTAAGAATTATTCCTATTTTCACCATGTTTTTTTATTTGCTCAGAAAGGAAATGCCTCAGTAAGTACCTAAACCAGTCATTAGTTTGGGTTGAACTAAAGGTGTAATCATTTTAAAATCAGATTAAAAATATATCACACCAAAATCTATGACTTCACTAATGAATGTCTTCTAACAGTGGGTCTATATTCATGCAACTGTCTGATATTCAGAGTATAATATGCGCGCGTGTCCAGCCTGCAGGCCACATGTATCCCAGGATAGCTTTGAATGCAGCCCAACACTAATTCATAAACTTTCTTGAAACATGAGATTCTGGCTGGGCACAGTCGCTCACGCCTGTAATCCCAGCACTTTGGGAAGCCATGGCGGATCACTTGAGGTCAGGAGTTCAAGACCCTGACCAACATCTCCACTAAAAATACAAAACTTAGCTGGGTTTGGCAACATGCGCCTGTAATTCCAGCTACTTGGGAGGCTGAGGCAGGAGAATTGCTCGAAGCCAGGAGGCAGAGGCTGCAGGAGGCAAAGGCGGTGAGCTGAGAGACAGAATGAGACTCTCTCTCAAAAAAAAAATTTTTTTTTAAGATACCCATTTCCCCAAGTCCAACTTTGTAGACTGAATAGTCAGCAGCCTCACCTGTCTGTTTTTGAAAGCTGACTTTTCTCCCGGCTTTGTAACCATGCACTTTATAAGTATTTTTTGTGTTTTCTGTCATGCGATAGGACATAAATGTAAGTGAAGACTCACTACAAATATTTGAAAAGTGTATAGTCGGCCGGGTGTGCTGGCTCACGCCTGTGATCACAGCACTTTGGGAGGCTGAGGTGGGTAGATGGAAGTTTGAGACTGACGTGGTGAAACCCCTTTCTACTAAAAATACCAAAAAAATTAGCCGGCATGGTGGCACATGCTTGTAATCCCAGCCACTTGGGACGCTGAGGTAGGAGAATCTTTTGAACCTGCAGGCAGAGGTTGCACAAGTGGAGATTGCACCACTGCATTCCAGCCTGGGTGACTCTGTCTCCAAAAAAAAAAAAAAAGAGATTCAGTGGGATTAGAAGCAGAGCCTGACTCTGTTTGGGGTGGTTAGGATAGAGGTTAGAAGTAGGGTTGCTGCTGACATTGCAAGTCTCCAGAGTAGAGATACAGATCCTTTTGGTGTAGAGAGCAGTACTTACCAGGGCCAAGGACAGCAGCTTGGAGACTGCACGCTGAGGCGACAGGAGGAAGAAGTGGAGACCGTCTTGGTAACACGCTGGAGAGTTAGGAGAGTGATTTGTCACAGAGAGCTCAGAAAGGAGATTGGTGTTAGTGCTCACCAGTTTCATGGTAGAAGAGGAGCAGCACTGTCCCAGTTTGGGGAAAAGTCAGCAGGGCAAGAGTACACTGGGTGGCTGTGCAGGGTGATTTGGAACTTTTCAAAGCATTTGTGTGAAGGGTAATGGGAGAACTTCCTTGATATTAGCTATTTTCCTCATGGTGAAGATCATTGAAATACTTGCCTGTGAGTGAAGAATTACTTTTATTTTGTCATTAACATCAAAAAGTGGCTTCTATTTGAGAGCACACTGGTCTGTTTTATATTTTTTTTAGATCTTTTTAAAAGATTAGATTTGGTAGCCACATGGAAAATTACGGGCTTGATTCTAGTTTTAGAAATATTAATAAATGGAAGCAGACATTCAAGTTGTTTTTTGTTTTTTGTTTTTTTGAGACAGAGTCTCAGTCTGTTGCCGAGGCTGGAGTACAGTGGCATGATCTCAGCTCACTGCAACCTCTACCTCCCGGGTTCAAGTGATTGATTCTCCTGCCTCAGCCTCCTGAGTAGCTGGGATTACAGGTGCGCACCACCACGCCCAGCTTTTCTACCACACACAAAAAATATATATGTGCGTAGATACACACATGCACATACATATTTTTTATTAGAAAATCAAAAGTCATACACTGAAATTCAAGAGATGGCCAGGCACAGTGACTCCTGCTGTAGTCCTGGCACTTTGGGAGGCCAAGGTGGGAAGATTGTTAAGAGGCCAGGTGTTGGAGACCAGCCTAGGCAACAGGAGACCCTTGTTTCTGCAATAAATAATTAGCCAGGCAAGGTGGCACATGCCTTGTAGTCCCAGCTGCTCGAGAGGCTAAGGCAGGAGATAACTTGAACCTAGGAGTCAAGGCTGCAGTGAGATATTAGTGTACCACTGCACTGAAGCCTGTGTGACTGTGAGAGTGAGATCTTGTCTTGAAAGAAAAGAAAGGAATGGGTGAAGGGAGGACGTCACCGCACGTAGTTCATCTACATGCAGATGATAGGACCTGACTCTGGTGAAGGTGATATATTTGTTATGTAGTACATTGCATGCTTTGCTAAGGGCCATTTACATTGATTGGTACATGTCTTTTGGAAAGACATTTAGCAGTGGTTCAACCTCTCAGGATCTTGTAGGGAGGTCATCTAAGCGGTTTGCTTCCTCCCTACAACAGAGCTTTTGGTATAGTTGCATTTGAGTGATTATAAGGTTGATAAATTCATGTTGGGCTTTAGAAGGCATGCTGAATTTTGAACATGTTTGGTGTGAGTTAAAATTTGCCATAACTCTTAAGTACATTTGGCTTCTCTGTGAGGCATTTAAAATTATATCCCTTGATTTCTCAGTCATTTTCTGTTCGAATTCTTTTGCCCGAAATTGTGCATGGCAATAGATTCAGTTTCTGAGTTCTTTGGAACACTTAAAGATGTAATCCTAATAGGTGCTTCCTTTTCTGCTGTCCTTGGCACTCCCACCCACCCCCTTTCAAAGCACATATTAATATAATCAAGACTCTGAAAAGTCTAATAGTCAGATGAGACTTCTAAAACTTTAACCACTGGGTGCAACAGCACATGCCTGTAGTCTTAGTGCTTTGGGAGGCTGAGGCAGCAGCATTGCTTGAGCCCAGTAGTTCAAGACCAGCCTAGGTGACATGGTGAGACCCTGTTTCTACAGAAAAATTTAAAAATTAGCTGGGCATGGTGGTGTGTACCTGTGGTCCCAGCTACTTGTGAGGCTGAGGTGGGAGCATCACTTGAGGCTGGAGGCTGCAGTGAGCCGTTTTCATGCCACTGCACTCCCTCATGAATGACAGAGTGGGACCCTGTCTTAAATAAATAACAAAAACTAACAAAAACTTCAACCTAGTGTTTTTCTGACTTTGCACAGGAAACTCAGCCATTTATTAGCTATGTGAAGTTGTTGCACCTTTATGGGGTAGACTCTTTCATATGATGTGCGCGTTCAGAAACTGAGTTGGTAAAGCACTTAGCATGCTGCTTGGCACTTAAGAACCGGACATTGTACTGCTTTTGATGCAGATGTGTTCTTGACTTATAGTTTAATTTGATGATAGAGGCCAACAGATTCAAAACAATTACAAACTGTAATTGGGAAGGAGGGTCATTTGTGGGAGGCTTTGTGGAGAAAATGGGTTTGAAGGGAGCTATAGTGAGTTGGGTAGAACTTAGCAAGTTGGGAATGTCCGATCTACCCTCTGCGGGAGGACTGAGCTCATTTGGAAAAAAACCGGACCGCAGGTTAGAAGAAAGTCTTAAGTTCAGGCTTTATTGAGAGGAAAGAGCCTCCGGGCAGACCAGCCGGGAAGAAGAGGAAAATGGCCGCGCGCGCTCAGAGGAGCAGGGTTCTTTTATAGGCGGCTGAAGGGCCGAGGGAGTGGGAAGGCCAGGAGAGCCGAGGTGGCGGGCAATGGTTGGTCAGTTTAAACTGCCGGGCGGGGAAGCCGGGCAGCGGGAAGCCGGGCAGCGGGAAGCTGGGGAGAGCTGATGAGGCAGGTGGTGATTGGTCAGCCAGTTGTCGGACGGGAGGTGGCTGCAGCTGGGCGGGAAGGCCAGAACGGTATGTAGAGTGAAACATAAGGGAGCCTCTTTGTGTGTGTTGAGGGGGGAGAAGAGCTTTCATGACAGGGACAGAGTTTTCCAAACATTCCCGACTCCTTAAAGAAAAGAAAAGAGGGGGGTCAGGGGCGTCGGTTGTCTCTCTGGCTACTTCCTGCTAACAAGGGTCGACGGGGGGGGGGGGGGGGTTTGAAGAGGTTTCTTTTCTTAAGGAGCCTGGATGTTCCGGGAGAGGTCTGCTTCTAGCACTTGTTTGGGGTAAGGTTGGAGCAGCATTTGGTGAATGGTGACTCGAGTTAGTTCTTGAAAGCGCCGTTGTAGGAACTGTAGAAAACAAGGAGCAATAAGTAAGATTAAGCAAATGGCTATCAGCGGCCCAAGCAATGGGGACAAGAGGGTATACATAGAGGAAGACCACTATGCTGTGGCTTCAGCTGAGAATTTTTGATTCTGCAGGTTAACTTTAAGTTTCTGGAGGTTCTCGATTCGGGTTTCTCCTAGGCCGGATTCATTAATGTAGTAGCAGCGCTCTTCTTGTAGGACGATGCAGGTTCTTCCTTGCTCGGCGGTGAGGAGGTCTAACGCCCGGCAATTTTGTAGGGCGACTTGAGCCACTGAGGTGATCTGTCTTTGGAGAGAGGCTAAAGATTCTGCAGAATTGTCGATGGTGGCCTGAAATTGAGAGGTTAGTCGTGCTAGGGCCTGATGGGAGTGGGCTAGGGCTCCTCCCCCCAGTCTAGCTCCTATGGCTGATCTGGCGAGAGAGAGAGAGACCTACTATGAGGGGTAAAAAGGCGGCCCGTCATACACGATGATGTATGAATTGTTGTTGGAACTCTGCTGGGGAGTAAATGGTTAATCGGGGTATGAGGGTTACTGGTAAGCATAGGCTGTGGGAGTGTGTAGAGGGGTTGAGGGTTTTAAAAAGTGCTCTGTTGCACCATAAAAAGGTTCCGTGAGGAGCGGTGAGATTGGTGATTATGGGTATAGTTCTGTTGCAGGTGGGAGAGCTGTTCCCATAGCAGGCTGGTATTTGCTGGTTTGGAGGTAGGTAGATAGAGGAGGGGGGTCTGGTGGTAGGGGGGAGGAGAGTAAGAAGGGCCGTCCGTATAGCAGCTCAAAAGGGCTGAGTTGTGAGGGGCCCCGGGGGCTTGCTCGGAGCCTTGTCAAAGCGATAGGAAGTAGGGTAACCTAGGACTGGCGGAGTTCGAGGGCAAGTTTTGTTAGGTGTTCTTTGATGAGGCCGTTGGCCTGTTCTACTTTACCCGAGGATTGGGGATGGTAGGCTGCATGCAGTTTCCACTGAATCCCTAAGGATGTGGAAACGGCAGTGGTGATCTTAGAAATAAAGGCAGGTCCGTTGTCTGACTGGATGGTAGAAGGAAGGCCGAATCGGGGAATGATGTCCCGGACGAGGTGCTCGGCTACAACTCCTGCGGTTTTATGAGCTGTGGGGAAAGCTTTGATCCAGCTGGAGTAAGGAAGAAGGGGAGATGTTACATTGCTGCAGGTCTGTTGCCAGGGCCTGGCTGAACAGGTGGGGGCTGTCCCGGAAGCCTTGAGGGAGGACCATCCACGTTAACTGTTGAGACAGATTGGTGACAGGATCTTTCCAGGTAAAAGCAAAGAGGAAGTAGGAGTCAGGGTGTAGCGGGATAGAGAAAAAGCATCCCTAAGATCTAGGACTGAAAAGTGGGTTGTGGACGGTGGGATATGTGAGAGGATGGTATAGGGGTTGGGGACTACTGGATGGACCGGAATGACTGCTGCGTTGATAAGGTGGAGGTCTTGGACCAGGCAGTACTGACCTGAGGGCTTTTTCACAGGCAGAATGGGAGTGTTGCAGGGGGAGTTTGCAGGAATGAGTAGTCCTTGAGCTTTCAGTTTATTTATGATAGGTAGGAGGCCGAGGCAGTGAACTTTGGAGATAGGAAACTGAGGGCGAGAAGGGAAGGCTGTGGGGTCTTTTAGGTGTATGAATGGTGTGAGGCTACAGTGGGGGTATCAGTATCCCATACTTTGGGATTTACGTCAGGGAGGAGTTTGGCCGTAGGAAGCGGGGAAGGTGGGTTGGCGATGAGGGGTAAGAGGAAGGTCTCTGTGTGTGGAAAAGTAATGGTAGCTTGCAATTTTACTAGGATATCTCACCCTAGGAGAGGTACAGGGCAAGAGGGAATGACTAGAAAGGAGTGGGTAAAAATGGAAGGGCCAAACAGACAGGTTAAGGGTGGAGTTTGGTGAGGAGTGGAGGGGGACCCATCAATTCCTATAACAGAGACCTGGGAAGGGGTGGTTTTGCCTGAAAAGGAGGGAAGAACGGAGTAGGTAGCCCCCGTGTACGCTCTTACCCGCTACCTGGAGCATGACCTTGGGCTCAGCAAGGGTAACTGAGGTTGAGGAGCCAGGGCCCTGTTAATCATCCCTGAACCCTAACAGCTTTGGGATTGGAGATTCCTGAATGCCTGGCTCCTGACCAGCTGAGGCAGAAGCCTGGCTCCGGGGGAATGTTACCCTGCTGACCCCTCGTGCCAGAGTTTTGAGGAACTGAGGCCTGAGGTGAGTTAGGGCAATCCGACTTCCAGTGTCCCATGAGGTGACAAATAGGTCAGGGCTTGGTAGGAGGCCATGGCTGGGGGCAGGCTTTTGACCAGTGCCCTTCTTTTCCACATTTGAAACACGCCCCGGGAGGGGTGCGGGTATTTGCTTTACCCTTGTTATTTCTGCCGGCCAAAGGGCTGCTACTAGGGCTTGGGTCTGTAGAGCGACTTTTCTGCTTCATGCGAGTTTGGCGGGCAGCCTCAGCCGCATCTTCCCTGGCATTGAATACTTTAAAGGCCATTTTTACCAAGTCCTGTATAGGGGTTTCGGGGCCATCTCCTACCTTCTTCAGTTTTTTCCAGATATCAGGGGCGGACTGAGATATGAAATGAGATGCTAGGACAGTCGCCCCGTTTTGTGAGGCTGGGTGTAGGCGAGTAAAGCAGGTAAGGGCGTCTTGAAGACGGGTGAGAAACAGGGCAGGGTTTTCATCGGGTGGTTGGGTGACTTCTCTTAGTTTATCATAGTTTACAACTTTGTTAAGATACAGTATCCATTCCCCTGAGGAGGTATCTAATCATGCGGTCTCTCTTGGGTATATCAGACCCTCGACTAGCCTGATAGTCCCATTGGGGGTCTTCACCTGGGATTACTTCGGGGCCTAGGGGGATCTGGTCATCTATAGCATGATCTTTGTCTGCTTGGTTTCTGGCTGCAGCTAGGATGCGCTCGTGCTCCTCTACAGTGAGGGTGGAGGAGCAGATAACGCGAATATCATGCCACGTGAGGCTGTAGGCTTGAGTGAGGTATTGGAATTCCTTAATATAGGTGGACGGGTCGGCTGAGAAGGATCCTAAACGTTTCTCAATTTGGGACAGGTCTTGGAGTGAGAAAGGAACATGGACCCTGACTAAACCTTCAGTGCCTGCTACTTCTCGGAGTGGGGCCAGGATAGTTGGTTGGTGAGAGCGGGTGTGGGCCGCCACTGGGGAGGTAAGAGGAGGTGCAGCCTCCGAGGGAGGGGGCCCAGAGGGAGTGGAGGAAGGGCGAGGCATGGCCTCTGAGGTAGGAGGTGCAGAGGGAGTGGGGGAAGAGCATGTTGTCGAAGGCGACTGGTTGCCGAGGTTGGTAGGAGGGGACAGATGTTCAGGCAGATCTTCCGGTGAGGAGCAGGGAGAGGGAGAGGTAGTGGAGGAAGATTTACGAGGGGTACGAGCTAAGAGGATTTGGTAGGTGGAGCAGGAAGAACATAGGTCAGGGTGGGTACGGAGGTCCCAAAAAGCCTGAACGTAAGGAATTTCATTGTCTTTGCCCATGCGGCGACAAAAATTGTCAAGATCTCGGAGGGTGTTGAAATCGAAAGTGCCAGTTGGGGGCCAATGTGACTGGTTACTGAGTTTGTATTGGGGCCAAGCCACCTGGGACAGGAAGACAAGCTTTTTCTTTCTGAGGGTTTGGGAGTATACTCTGAATTTCCCATGGCGGGCACAGCTACAGACCCTCCGGCGCGGTTGGGTAGATGCAAAGAAAAGGCGTCCCCTTTCGTTGCAAATTCCCCGGAGTACAGTTAAGTACGGTTAGGGAAGCAGTCAGAGGGGCGTCCCCCGTCTGGCAGCTACCCCTCAGAAGGCTCCTGGAGCCGGAACGGAGGACTTCCTCGGCTCGGCCGAGACTAGGCGAGGAGTCGGTGCGGAACGCCGGAGGGGAGCAACTGCACCGTGCCATAGGAGGAGGAGAAGGAAAGTGGGGGTAAAGCAAGAAAAAGCTTGGCTTACCTTAATCAGAGCGTGGAGGTGGCAGGGCTGGTGTTGGGTAGGTCGGGGGAGGGGGCCGTGGCCGGGCCAACGGCCCCAGCTCCCAGGTTTTCGGCACCACTTGTCCAACCTACCCTCTGCGGGAGGACTGAGCTCATTTGGAAAAAAACCGGACCGCAGGTTAGAAGAAAGTCTTAAGTTCAGGCTTTATTGAGAGGAAAGAGCCTCCGGGCGGACCAGCCGGGAAGAAGAGGAAAATGGCTGCGCGCGCTCAGAGGAGCAGGGTTCTTTTATAGGCGGCTGAGGGGCCGAGGGAGTGGGAAGGCCGGGAGAGCCGAGGTGGTGGGCAATGGTTGGTCAGTTTAAACTGCCGGGCGGGGAAGCCGGGCAGCGGGAAACTGGGGAGAGCTGATGAGGCAGGTGGTGATTGGTCAGCCAGTTGTCGGACGGGAGGTGGCTGCAGCTGGGCGGGAAGGCCAGAACGGTATGTAGAGTGAAAGATAAGGGAGCCTCTTTTTGGGGCGGGGGGGAGAGCTTTCATGACAGGGACAGAGTTTTCCAAACAGGGAAGTCTGGCAATCTTAAGTTGTTTCTCTGAATATCCTCAAATGTTTGTAAATTTCCAAACCACTGGGTTTTTAAATCTTCTCTTATGGATTCTAGATTTAACGTAAGTTGAACGACATTTGAACTATTGAAAAATCTAAATTAATGCTGTCCAATAGAACCTTCTATGATGATAAAGATACAGCTGTGCTGTTGAGCTTGCAGTGACTAGCCACGTGTGACTTGAGATGTGATTAGCATGACTGAGGAACTAAACTGTAAATTGTATTTAATGTCAATTAATTTACATCTAAAATTAAATATCCCCGCATGGCTTCTGAGCTACCATAATAGACAAATTCAAAGCAAGCTCAGAATGAAATAGGGATTTGTTGCCAAAGAAATCTAAGATGAATAAAACCTTCTAACAGTTAATTCTTTTGTATTCATAAATTGACTGTATAATGTTGTTTGTTTTCTTGTAGGTCTCCAATTGAGAAACATGGCACTGTTTTTCCTGCACTCTACCCACCTATTGCTGGACTTCTGTTGTACAAGTTGGCAAACACTGGCTGGAACTGGGCTGCAATAAAACATGCCAGTTATCAGTGCTGACAAGAGCCTAACAAGTGCCAACTCACAGATGATTACACATTTTGAATTCTAATGAACTGTTTTAACCTTCAGGAAGAATTGTAAAGACCTGTACATAGCACAACATGATCCGGATAATATATATACTGTTCATGCACATCCACAGATACACCTTGTACCAAATAATGCTTTCTTGTAGTAGAATAAGAATCGTGTACATTCTAAAAGATTTTAGCAGGTTTTCTTTCCTATTCATTGTTTCTTATCAGTTTAAAAGGACTCCTTTAAGCATGTCAGATGAAAAGCAATTAGGATTAAAAGTTTCCATTTAATTTCCCTTAACCCATTGAGGCTTCATTAAACTCTTTTCACTTACTAAACTTTTGTATCTTCTTTGTTTTGACACACACCCTTTGCTTTTCTCTCTTCTGTCTACCAGAATGTTCTCAAATCACTTAGTTCAAATACTGAAATACTTAATGAGCAATTACTTGATCTTTAATGATGACTTGGAAGGAGTCATCACTAGGTGCTTTGTCCTTTTTGTATTCCGGTTGCACCCACCTCTTGGATTGGATGTAGCAATAACATTTATTGGCTGTTATGAGCTCTTGATCCCAGTCATTACCCCCGAGAATGAAAAACAGATGGTTCTTAATTCAGCTTACTGAAAATGTCCCCAAACAATAGCAAATCTGACTTTCCCTTCCTTCGGTTGCCTAATATTAAGGTTGGATAAATGAAGCATGCACAGCTACAGGCTTTCTACTTTACCTCTGGGTTTGCTGTTCCAAATGCTATTTACTCTCATATCCTTCTCTTTAGTCCTTCATCTTCCTTTGCCTCTATTCTTCTCTACTGCAGAATTTTCTCGCCTATTGTACAAAGAAATTGCGATGTATATTTTCATGTAATTTGATTTTGGAATTCTGTCACCTTATGTAGTGAGTTCTTCCAAAATACAATTTTTTTTTTCAATAATTGTCAAGTTGTTTGTTGGCTTTTATTGTATTGAATGAAGGCTATAATACTGAATGCCAGAGAAGTGGTTTAGAAAACTCTCAGGTTGATTCCTTATGCAAACAAACTTAATACTTGAAAATCACATGGCCATGGCAGTATATGTATTTGGTTCTATCTAGATTCTTCTGTGAATCTAAAAGCATTACAGGGGTAAATGCTTTGCTATTTGACGTATAGATCCTGTCACTAACCATAGTACACTTGGATTTGATTAATGTTTGAGCTGAAATATATTTCATATCATACAGTTTTCTAAAACAGCTTCAGCAAATGATAAAATGAACATGTGCAGTGTTAAAGGCAGGCCCTGGGCTCCTTTATGTTTGTTGTGAGGTGGTGTGTGGGAAGTAGTCTTCGGCTTCTAAGGGATAGAACTTGAGACGGTAGCAGATGGGACATGTGTTTGTGAGAATCAGTGAGAATTCGTGCATCTCTGCTTTGTGGGGTTTGGGGAAATGCTTTGGCAGAAAAGTGAAAGAACTCCTGCCAATAGCCCAGACCTCTACAAATGCTGTATGTCCTTTTTTAAGCAGAAATAAAATGGTTGAGGATGTAGTCACAGTAGCGAGTGATTTTTTTCCAAATCCCTGTCTGTTCTCTACTCTGAAGCATTGTAAAAACCCATAAACATTATACAAACCTTATAAAACTTGTAAATGTGTTGTGACTGGAAATTGTTTGATTCATTGGAACCCAATTTCCTTCAAGAACTTCGTGACTTGGTCTGTTTTTCAAAGATTCTAAAAATTGTTACCCCAAAATATCAGCACTGCAACCCCACGGGACTTGGAATGCAATTCCTTTTACTTTTTTTTTTTTTTTTTAAACTGGGTGTCTCTGTCATTCAGGCTGGAGTGCAGTAAGAACGATCATAGCTAACTACAGCTTTGACCTACTGGGCTCAAGTGATCCTCCTGCCTCAGCTTCCTGAGTAGCTAGGACTACAGGTATGTGCTACCATGCCTGGCTAATTAAAAAACTTTTTTAAAGAGATGGGATCCCTCCCTTTTTACTCTTAAGTCAGAAATTGTTCACATGGTGTTTGCTTGTGGCAAAATGGAGTTCGAATTTTGATCTCCTATTGCTGTAATTCTGCTAGCAATCTATTGAGGTGAAACTTGGGATTTGACTCTTCAGCAAGCAGCAAATGACCTAGTAACTCAGGGACAACTATTTTTGAACTTTAAGTGCCACTTTAATGCAGTTCCTTTGATAAAACCATGTGGTTTTTTTTTTTTTAGGGCTAGCTCTAGGGGAATGGAAGTGAGAGCCAGGAATGAGTGTGTCTCTCTTCACGTGCTTTATCACCCGGTGCCCTGATTGTGCCACACACTGAAACACAGGCCCACGGTAGATGTTACAACTTCCCTTCCTCTGTCAGAGATGTCATCTGTGCCTTTCTCAGTGTTCATCTGATGATGTAAATTTAAATGCCTCTACGTTTGATATGAAACCCACACTCAGATGACACTGAATCAGGTGGCTTTTGCTCCACCGGCACCTCATTATCAGTGTGAGGTGATTCTTTGCTTTAGGAAAAGGATTTTCCCCCAAAACTTGTGCCAGCATCTCCCTAGATCAGGATTATAGAACTGTTGGCCATTTCCTAAATTCATTCCAAATTCTTGTAGAGGCATATAGATTTCAGGCTGTGCTCGTATGGGATAGATGATCTCAGTGGCTTTTTGGCCTCTTGAGTTTAAAATCCTTGTCATTATAAGGTAATATGTTTGTGAGGTTATTCCATTAGTACTGTGATCATGTGGGTGTCATCGTATCTTTAACGGCCTTCATTCTCGGTTGTGAAATTTAATTTTACATGCTCATTCACCCTCTACAGATCTGCCCGCTTTGGGCTGTGGTGCCTCTGTGTATCTTTGCCCCTCTGGTCTCCAGTTGGTGGAATTACCTATTTTGTACTGCCACTTCTCAGCATCTTTGAAATCTGACGTAATGTTGCTTCATTCCAGTTTTTTTTAGTTCTGTAATTTGTTGATTGTATTTAACTATGTGAGTTCTGTTGTGATGTTTACTGTATTGTAAAGCACCTCATTCATGCGATGGGTGCTCTAAAATCAATAAATGATGACTTAGAGGCTGTATCATGAGCTATTTTGGTTTTAGGATGCAGGTCTCAAAACCAAGTTGTGGGATTCTTTCTGTATAAACAGTACATGATACCAAAGGGACCACAGGGAAACCTTGTATTTTACAAACTTTATTTAAAGAAGGAACCAGAGAAGTTAACTTGCCTTCCAACCTGATAATGATGCTCTTTAGATTTCCAGTACGTGGCCAAGCACGATTTTAAGTCAGAATTTGTGTGCATGGTGATTTAGAACCTTAAAGTGAGCACATACTAGAACATTATTGGGGATTTTGTCTTCGGCCTAACCTGGCTCTACCATAAAGATAAGCTAAAAGGTGAGGAACCCAGACCCCAGTGTGGACTGGAGGAGACTAGGCATCATCAGTCATCACCTTCTGTCCTCTCAACAGATGGGGAAACACCCAAATACCTGCCCAGGGCCATATAGTAAGTTACTGACGAAAGAGGCAAGACCTAGTAGAGTGCCTTCTTTTCTTTACAAGATGGGGTACTAGCATCCACTTTTTATCCTGAATCCTACAAACAGTCATTCGGAGTTAGCATTAGGTATGAAAGCTTGTTTGTCCTTGATATAAATCACTAGTAGGCTGCTAGGGCCTCTTACAAACTCTGAGAAATGAACATGGAGCCAGAGGTCTTACTCAGCTAAATAATAAACAAGAAAATCCCCCGAGAGAAGTTTTGGGGAAATCAAGGATTATTTCCAGAGTGTAAATTCCCTGATAAATATATTTAGAATCAACTGTTGTGGAAGGGTCTAGATGATACATCAAACTTACATCAGTTAGAGACATAATCAGGGTATTGGCCAAAACGTTTCATTTGCATGCTGCTTTAAATGCAAATGAACAGGTTTTTGATGGTGTGTGCAAGGCACTAGGATCCAGGAGAGATGTTGCTTTTCCGCTCCCTCATGGGATAGGGCTAATAACCACCTTATCACAAACCCTTTTGCTTTGGTGAGGCCTACAACCCTACCAGGATTCAGTTCACAGATCAAATTCTTTTCTGGGTGTGGCATTTCAGTTCAGTTTCAGATGTGTGTAATCTGGCTGCCAAGGTAGGATTAGCCTTTTTGGCTTGTTGGCACTCCTCACTGAGCTTTAGTGACTTGGTTAAAAGAATTTGAATTCTGTTCACATAGGTAAATAAACTGAAGGAAAAGCCTTTCACAAAAGGCAGCCGGACATCTTCTAAGACAGGAGCTGCACAGAAAGTCCTGGGCAAGACACTTGGTTTTTTTCCCTCTTCTCCGCAGTATCCAGTAGGAATAAATACACCAGCACCTTTGTGTTCACAGTGAATTCCATTTATTCCCAACAAGAGCACTGGAAATCAAGTTCCTATTCGTTCTCTTTTGCGGCAAGCTTGTGCTGTTTTTCCTAAACATTCTAGTTTAATTCTTCTAAGAAGCTTCCACAGTAATTATCTGCCATAAGGAAGCAGGTTCAGGCTGATTTGCTGTCGCTGTAAAGCACACAGGTTACATGGCTGGGATTCATTCCGACCGCCTTCCTTACGTACTGGGTGCTGTTAGCCCTTCACAGGTGAGGAGACCAGAGCTCAGGAACACTGACTTTTCTAGGGTCATCCAGAGACTGGATGTGTTGAGCCTGCTGCTTGACCCAATTCATCGGTCTCCCAGTGTAAATTTCCTCCTCTTCTTGCCCTGCCATGATAGCTCACTGCCTACCGAGTCTGTTCCCCTGCGCTCTTGAAGCTAAGGCAGACAGCATTTATTACCTTCCTCTTATTCATGCTCCTTGCCTGAGACAGCACCACACTACATTCCTCTGAATCTGACTGGCAAAACCTGAAGTGAGTCTAAAATGGACCATGTTCAGTGCTCAGCTCTTTCAAGATGTCTGTATTTCTGGTTATAGCTAATGTTATAGCTCCCTCCAAACCTGTTGGGTGTTGTAGTTTACTGAGTACTACAAGTACTTTATTTCGCAGGCTTTACTTACGTTCTCTGTTACTCAGGGGTTACAAGCCTGTAAGAGTCCCCTCAAAAGACAAGGGCCTGCCGGGCACGGTGGCTCACGCCTATAATACCAGCACTTTGGGAGGCTGAGGAGGGTGGATCACGAGGTCAGGAGTTTGAGAACAGCCTGGCCAATATGGTAAACCCCGTCTCTACTAAAAATACAAAAATTAGCTGGGCATGGTGGTGGGTGTCTGTAATCCCAGCTGCTCCAAAGGCTGAGGCAGGAGAATCACTTGAACTTGGGAGGCAGAGGTTGCTGTGAGTCGACATTGTGCTACTGTACTCCAACCTGGGCGACAGAACAAGACTCTGTCTCCCCGCTCCCCCGTCAAAAATAAAAAACAAGGGCTCAGGGATACCATGAAGTCCCCTCTAAAGGGGTACATTCGCCTCTGGTAGAGGGCTCCTTAGAGCGAGGTTGGGATGAAGAGGCAGTCAAGCCCCTGAGCTCATCCATCCCTTCAGGTGAGTTCTTTGATCATGGGCATCTAGTCCAAGCACGCTCTGAAAGGGCACACGTTTGTTTATTCCTGCACGTGTGCTACTCAAAGGGAGAGGCCTCTGGTTTTCATCAAATTCTCAAAGGGGGTTATGGCCCTCCAAATCTTTAGGAACCATGAGTTCTAGTCCAATTTCCTCGTGAAACTGAGGTAGACTCAGATGCGTCATAAGGCTGGCAAGGACTTGCCCATAATCAACACAGCAAGTCAGCTGCAGAGTCAAACCCGAACTCGGGTCCCCACTCCCAGAATAGCACACCATGGAAAACACCTCTTCAAACATTCTGAGCACCTGCTATATTCCAGACTCTAGCTAGGCTGGTGCGGCTGAGGTTAATGACAGTCATCATGCCAAATCAGGAATCGGCTATGACAGGACTACAACTTTCATGTCGTTTTTACGTTACGACCCGGGCCATATTTGCAGGGTACTCCACGATAAACAGACGAGGCTGCTTGCTCTGTAGGTCCCAGAGGCTCACCGTTGGGCACACCTATAGACCATTCTCAACAGAGAGGGACGCTTGAGTGACGGCACTTCCACGGAGCCTGGCAAGTTGTCCCCTACCCTTCTTTTTGCCTCAGTGTGGCTGGCTCAGGGCAGCTCCAAGCACCTCCCTACCCATACCACCTTCGCGCCTTTCGTCTCCTGCCACAATCAGAAGGCTTACATATTTCAACAACGTCTCTCATCTCCCAGGTATCTGTCAACCAGAATGCCTACGCTTCAAAAACGACTCCCGCGGAGTCCAGCTCACCTAACCCCCTCAGCTTTCATTCAGCCCTTTCCTCCCCTCGGCTCCACCCTTTGCCGCTCCTCCCAGGATTCTCGCGAGACTTGGTGCCTCGGTTCCGCGCCGCCCCGGCTCTTCCGCGCACTTCTCGCGAGGCTGCGGGCAGTGCCGGGTCAGACATGGCGGAAGGTAAGGTTTCTGTGGAGCCGCGCTGGAAGACGCGGAGCTGTGGGGGCGCTGCTGGCCGGGCGAAGCTTCCCTGGGAGGGGACGGCCGGGCGTGGTTGCATGGGGGCCCCGCGCGTCTCGCGAGCCTTCCTTTCCAGCCTCTCCAGACCTCCGCGGGCCGGGGTCCGGAGTTCGGTTCCTATGGCAACGCCCCTCCCGCGATACGGACCCAGCGGGACTGCGGTCGGCTGCGGAGCGGAGCTGGGAGGTCCCCTGTCGGTGCTGCGTGCAACCGCGGAGCCGGAGGGCAGCGGAGGAGGCTCTCGAGTGACGGGACGCCGGGGGAAGTAAGCCTTCTCCTAAGGAAATCGAAACTGCTGTCCTGGCACGTCTGCATCCGGAAGGGGTCCGGGTCCATCCCTCGCCTGCGGAAGAGCGTGGGACTCCTCGGGTTGGGTTGGGCTGGGCTGGCCCACGCGGCAGGCGGGCGCGCTGGCGGCTCCGGCTCCGCAGGCGTACTGATGAAGACGGGAGGAAGGGGTTTGCGGGAAGGGAGTTGGCCAAGGTCACACTGCTCGGTAGAGGGCCGCTCGGACCAGACCTCTGCGCCTTTGCCTCCCAGTCCAGTGCCCACCCTCTGGTCTGGTGCACTTTTCATGACATTGCAGGTTAAGGCACTCTGGTCTCTCAGCGTCGGCCTCCCTTAATGTACCATTAATTAGAAGTCTTCATTGTCAACGCCTCATTGTACACGTAGGGGGAAAGAAGGCCCAGAGACAGGGAGTTACTTTTTAAGGACCGTGCAGTGACACTGCTGGGTCTGACCAGCACGCTTCTCCTCTTTACCCCATCATTGGAGAAAAAAAAAATTTTTTTTTTTTTTTGGAGTCGGAGTTTCGCTCTTGTTACCCAGGCTGGAGTGCAATGGTGCGATCTCGGCTCACTGCAACCGCCGCCTCCTGGATTCAAGCAATTCTCCTGCCTCAGCCTCCCAAGTAGCTGGGACTACAGGCGCGCGCCACCATGCCCAGCTAATTTTTGTATTTTTAGTAGAGACGGGGTTTCATCATGTTGACCAAGATGGTCTCCATCTCTTGACCTCGTGATCCACCCGCCTATTATAGGCGTGAGCCACCGCGCCCGGCCTGAAAAATATTTTTTATTTGACCTTTGTTTATTGAGTGACTGCAGTGTGCTTGGCCACGACCTGTCCTGTTGGTTTTGAGCTTTGACTGAACCCTTCACTTAATGGATCTTAGATTTGGGCACACATGACAGTTGGTAGTCTTTTCTCGTTTGCATTAGACTTCAGAACAGCCTCGTGAAGGAGGCCGGGCGTGTGCATTTGCCCTTTATTGATAAAGGAATGTAGGCAGAGTTACAGAGATAGCTGGGACTGGCATGCAGTTGGTTTTGGGATGTGCGTGTGTGTGTTTTGAGACGGTCTCGCTCTGTCACACAGGCTGGAATACAGTGGCGCTTCAGCCTCCTGAGTAGCTGGGACCTTGGCCGCTCAACACCACACCCGGCTGATTAAAAAGAGTGTGTGTGTGTGTGTGTGTGTGTGTGTGTGGACACGGTCTTGGCGCAGTGTTGTGGCTCATGCCTGTAATGTCAACGCTTTGGGAGGCCGAGGTGGGAGGATCGCTTGAGGCCAGGAGTTCAAGACCAGCCTGGCGACATGGCGAAATCTCGTATCCACAAAAGAATACAAAAGTTAGGCAGGTGTGGTGGCACGTGCCTGTAATTCCAGCTACATGGGAGGATGAGGCACGAGCTACTAGGGAGGTGGGAGGATCGCTTAAGCCTGGGAGGCGGAGGTTGCAGTGAACTCCACCAGCCTGGGCGACAGAGCGAGAGAGCCTGTCTTAAAAAAGAGAGAGACTAGGCGGAGCGCGGTGGCTCACGCCTATAATCCCAGCACTTTGGGAGGCTGAGGCGGGTGGATCATGGCAGAATCTTCTGCCTGATTTCCAGGCAGAATCTTCTGTTTTTACATGTGAATGTTAACGGTTGCAAAACAATAAAATGACTTTTATATTATGTTTAAAAAAAGACTAGGTCTCATTATGTTGCCCAGGTTGGTCTTCAACTCTTGGGCTGAAGCAGTCCACCTGCCTTGGCCTGTCAAAGTGTTGGGGTTACAGGCGGGAGCCATCGTGCTTGGCAGGCACTCTTTTTGTCTTTGCTTTTTATCCCTCCCTGGACGGGGAAACTTTTGGTGAAATGTTGCCTGAAAGCAGAGAAGTAAGAAAAGGAGCAAAAATCTAAGGCATTCCCTGAAGTTACTTTTTGGGTAAATCACAGAGTGTTGTTTTACGCAGCAGACAGCTGTTGCCCACAGAAGTGGGGTGCATAGAAAGGTTCAGGAAGGCCTTCTGTGAGGTAATGGATAGTCTGGCGCTTTTACACTAGGAAGGTAAGTTGAGTGTTTTGGGAATACGTTACCAAGGTTGAGATTGTGGAGGGCGGCTGGTTTTTCACTCAGCAGTTTCACTCACACCTGCTGTGCTTTGCAGTCAGGTTCCAGCCCTGAGGAGCCATAGGCTGAGTCAGTATACTCATCATCCAGCAAGTGCCTTGAGAGACATCTTGCCAGTGGGGTATCTCTCCTTAAAGACACAAAGAAAACATCCTTTCAAGGTTAAATTAGCAGAGAGAGAGTTAGGTAAGCAGTCATGAAGTTTTGGCTTTGCAGTCTTTTTTTTCTCTTTTCTTTTCTTTCTTGATGGAGTCAGAGTCTCATTTGCCTAGGCTGAAGTGCAGTGGCGCGATCTTGGCTCATTGCAACCTCCACCTCCCGGATTCAAGCGATTCTCTTGCCTCAGCCTCCTGAGTAGCTGGGATTACAGGCACCCACCATCATGCCTGGCTAATTTTTCTATTTTTGTAGAGACGGGGGTTTCACTAAGTTGGCCAGGGTCTTGAACTCCTGATCTCAGGTGATACGCCTGCCTCGGCCTCCCAAAGTGCTGGGATTACAGGCATGAGACACTACCCCCGCTGAAGTTTTTCTTTCACCTTTGCCATTACCTTTGTTGCAGTTTCCCCTTTTACCTTTTTAGTGTCCCAACTTTTTGTTGGGATTTAAGCTTTTTAGAAACAATGTTGCAAACTTCCACTAGGAGGCAGCTGGGCCATATTTAGCTCATTAACTTGAAGGTGTTTGTTAGGTAGGAAATAATTCCTGGGATATTAATACTGCTTGTGCTTTAACCAGATTCCCAGAGCCCACTATGCTTGTTTGCAGAGACACATTTAAATATAAATAAATAGCAGATATTTATTCATATTTAATATTTTTTTATATTTAATATTATTTATGTAAATAAAATTAATGTAAATAAAAATATATTTATATTTAAAGGAGGGCACTGTCATATAATGGTTGAATAATCTGTAAGCACACTCAATGGGAACATCCCTGATAGTGGTTGGTTGGTAGTGTGAGAATGTGGGAGATGGTGCCTAGGAATAGTAAACAGAACCTTGAGAGAGTTGGGTATACAGCTGCTTTTGTGGCTTGTTTAGAGAACAACCTTCTTTCCTTCCATCTATCTATGGCTATTGATTGGACCATATATATTTAACTGAAGTCTGTCCTAAAATTAGTTTTACTTCCCCACTCTAGTATGCAGTGGCTAACCTGCTAATCTAAGCTTCATTTGTAATCTTTTTTTTTTTTTTTTTTTGAGACGGGATCTCACTCCGGGCACTGGCATAATGACAGCTCACTGCAATCTCCATCTCCCGGGCTCAAGTAATTCTCTCACCTCAGCTTCCCAAGTAGCTGGGACTGCAGATGTGCGTGCCACCACATGCAGCAAATTTTTGTATTTTTTGTAGAGTTGGGGTTTTGCAGTGTTGTCCAGGCTAGTCTTGAACTCCTGGGTTCAAGCTATTCGCCTGCCTGGGCCTCCTGAAGTGCTGGGATTACAGGTGCAAGCCATTGCACCCAGCCCTAAGCTTCCTTTGTAACTCAGCTACTTCAAGTTTCCAGTTAAAGTTGCTTTTTACTTTTCCTCCTACATTTTGCTTTCTCACAGTCTGATTTCACAGTTTCTAGTGTTCCCTTTAAAATATGAATCAGATCATGTCTCCCACTCTTCTTAATACTCCTGCCCCTCAGTGCCCAACTCTCACAGTTCTCCCAAGGACCTTTAAGTATTAACAGGGTCTGGCCCCCGCTGAACACATCCAGCTTCTTTTCTACTGCCCATTCACTGTGCCCCTGCCAAACTGCCTTCCTCGCTGTCCTTTGTACGTGCCCAATATACTGCTACCTCTGGGTCTTTGTTCCAGCAGTTCCCTTGGCCTTCAACAGCTTGCCATTGTCTCCACACAGCTGACGCCTATTTTCTTCATTCAGTGTCTGTTCAGTTGTCATCTCATTAGAGAGCTTCCCTCCCTGGAATGTAAACCCTATGAGGGCAGGGACTTGTTCTGTTTTGCACACTCCTGTATCTCGCAGCTTAGAATCATGCCTGTGGTTGAAGGAATGTGGTGATCGTTATTGAGCATCACCTGCTAGCCATCAAGAAAAGTTGCCTGAAAAAAAAAAAAAAAAAGAAAAGTTACCTGAAGTTACCTGGATACATCCTTAGCCTCTTGTCAGGCAAACTGGCTGGTCCAGCCTTTATTATGCTTTGGATAACATAAGTCTGCTAAGGGTTACCTAGTCTACTTTTCATCCAGCCCATTTTTGGTTTAGCAACTAAAATATAATGTTTAAGGCCGGGCACCGTGGCTCACGCCTATAATCCCAGCACTTGGGAGGCCAAGGTGGGCAGATCACTTGAGGTCAGGAGTTCCAGACCAGCTTGACAAACATGGTGCAACCCTATCTTTACTAAAAATACAAAAAGTTAGTCGAGCATGGTAGCCGGTGCCTGTAATCCCAGCCACTCTGGAGGCTGAGTCAGGAGAATCACTTGCACCCTGGAGGCAGAAGTTGCAGTGAGCCAAGATCGTGCCACCGCACTTGTGTCGAGCCTGGGCGGCAGAGACTGTCTGAAAAACTAGTAATAATAAAATAGGATTTAACGTTTCAGAGCTTAGACTCTGCAGCGGGACATGGGTTTAAATCCTAGCTTAAGATGTGATTGTAAGTCAATTAATTGCTCTCAGTCTCAGTGTCCTCAGCTTTTTTTTTTTTTGAGACTGAGTCTCGCACTGTCATCCAGGCTGTAGTGCAGTGGTGCAGTCTTGGCTCACTGCAGTCTCCGCCTCCTGGGTTCAGTCAGTTCTCCTGCCTCAGCCTCCTGAGTAGCTGGGACTACAGGCGTGTGCTACCATGCCCAGCTAATTTTTTTGTGTTTTTAGTAGAGACAGGGTTTCACCATGTTGGCCAGGACGGTCTCGATCTCCTGACCTTGTGATCCACCCACCTCGGCCTCCCAAAGTGCTTGGATTATAGGCGTGAGCCACCGTACTCAGCCTGTCCTCAGCTTTAAAAGGGGGATCATTCAAACTCACAGGTAGCTGTGGGATCCTAGGAAATAGCACAGGAAGAGCCTTTTTCCACAGTGCCTGGCGTTTTTTCCACAGTGCCTGATGTTTTGATACTGGCACACGGTCTTTCTCGAGTGTCCTCTAAAATCACTCTCTACTTCTTTTCCTCAGTAAAAGTAAACATTGGAAAAAAATGTAAATGGTTTTTTTTGTAAATAGTATATTGAACAGAAAATTTATAAACTTTTATTAACTCAATGGAATTTGATCAGAAGAATACTTTTGACAACAACCCAAGTAATGTGGTGAAAACATTTCGTATTCTGAGTATTCGTTGGCCAACACAATAGCCACTAGCCACATGTGGTTACTTAAGTTTAATTAAAATGAAATAAAATTGAAAATGAACTTCTCAGCTGTGCCAGTCCTAGTCCAAGTTCTCAATAGCCATGTGGCTACAGCTCCCCTAATGGACAGCACAGATCAATAGAACACTTGCAGCATTGCCAAAAGCACTTTAGACAGCACTGTTCCAGAAAATGCTTCATCAGTGTAGGTTGATAGAAATAAGGAAAGAAAGAACTTTGCTGTTTCTGGTTTTGAAATTTATCTGTTTATTGTTTTACTTATTAAACAAATGTCCCAAGTAATTATGTGTAGTCTAGAGACCTCTCAAGGACTGTTCCTTTTATACCATTCTTTTCTTTTCTCTCCCTTTCCTTTCACTGCTGTCACCAGCTGTAGCTGTTGGCTTTCTCCTTGTGGATTATTTTTACTGAGAAATAAAATTTATCCTATACTGTGCTGAGATACACAGGATTCCCTCACTGGCAAGGTGGCTTTGCTGTAGGCAAGTTGAGATATTATCATGATTTACAGCCTTGCCAAACAAAATGAGGAATTGCCGTGTCCCCAGAATTTCCTGTTGAATGGAGGAGACCGAGAACCTGTGGTATTTATTGAACTCTGCCTAGGAAGCTATAGGCGGGAGGAGGGTGAGATAACCATGGAATGGGTCTAGAGGGAGAAGTAATTGCTAGTTAAACGAGAATCACCAGAATTCAAGCTGATCCACAGGGAGTTCTGAAGTTAGGAGGGGAGATAAAAGAAATTGTATATGAGAAAGTATTGCAAGGTGAAAGATAAAACATGCTTAGGAGTTACTTTGAAAACTCAGAATAGGGAGAGATTTTTTTTAAGGAAGTAATGGGGAATGTATTTTGGTTGATCAGGGAGAGTCTTATTGCAGGAGATGTTGCTTGAGCTGAGCTTCGAAAAATGGCCCTCCTCTGGACATGGGGACATGAGATGGCGGAGAGGTACCTATTCTAGGTGGAAGGAATTAGTGGGATGTGAGGTTGGAAGAGTATGTTGACGGCCAGATAATTAAGGGCATTGGTCACACTTTTGGATTTTATTCTGAGTCCTGATACTTCTGAAAGGAATCAGCCAAGGTAGTGGTATAAGTGGAATTGTCTGAGGCATGATGATGGACGTGGGAAGAAAGGAAGCCAGAGAGCAAGCTGATAGCATTTGATGCTGAGCCATTTTGTAGGAGGCTGTGGGACTGGTGAGGATGGATGGGAGAAAGACCACAGAAGGGTATACAAGACAGGACCTTTGAAACCTGTTTAAATGTTGATGGGAGACAAAGCTCAAAGATGACTCCAGGGTTCTAGGTCGGGGTGGCTCGGACAAGTGGCTGAGCTGCAAAGAGGCAGAGGAGGAATAGATTTGAGAACAAATATTTTGACCTCACTTTTGGGCATATTCTCTTTGCCTGGTATACTTCTATGTGGATATATTTAAGTTGGAAGTGTTTCCAGTTGGGAATTTGGGAATTTGGTGGAAATTAGCTAATATTTGTTGAGCATCTCATATGAAATCAGCCCAATTGTCAGTGCTATGCAAGGTGAGCTTTTGAAAGAGGTGTAAGTCATGCCACTGACTTTAATACAGAGGCAGACAAAATGAACAGTTGAATTGCATCAGGAAAAATCTGTTTTACGGTAGGGGCAAGCTACTGTGGCCAGGGATGACGAAATGAGCAGGACGCAACCTTAACCTTAATGGAACTTGCAGAACAGAGAGGAGAAGCCAAGTGTTTGAAGTGTGCATGTTGTATTCTTTAGTTATACTGGGTTTTCTCTTCTACGTTCATGTTAATGGCACGATTGTTCAGCCAGACTCTCAAATCACCAAAAAGTTATCCCTGACCCCCCCGCAAATCTGCATCAGTCACCAAATCCCCTGGATGCTGTACACCTCTCACATCTGCGTGCATTCCTCTCTCCTTTATTCTGTTAGTAGAGATGAGTAGTTCTCAACCTGGAGGACTCTGCACAGGACAGTCACCTGGGAGTTTTTTCAAAATCCAGATTTATGGGCCGGGTTTGGTGGCTCACACCTGTAATCTCAGCACTTTGGGAGGCCAAGGTGAGCGGATCAGGAGGTCAGGACTTTGAGGCCAGCCTGATGATCATGGTGAAACCTTGTCTCTACTAAAAATACAAAAATTAGCCAGGCATGGTGGTGCACGCCTGTAATCCTAGCTACTTGGGAGGCTGAAGCTGAAGGACTTGAAGCCTGGACATGGAAGTTGCAATGAGCCAAGATCCCTTCATTGTACTTCATCCTGGGCCACAAGAGCGAGACTCCACCTCAAAGAAAGAGAGAAAGAAAGAAAAAAGAAAAGCAGTAGTGGTGGTTAATTCATTACCAGTGAAGAGCTTTTCTAATCTGATGCCAACAAGGAAGATAGTATTTTCTGGAAGTTGAAACTTTAATGATAAGCATTTTATGTGGAAGATCCTAATAGAAGCCTGTAACAAAAAATTTTTCTTGTGGTTCTCAAAATCGAATGTCATCACAGCCTTTACAATCATTTCTCTTTTATCTAATGGACATTGTTAAAGCAGAATAGGTATATAGTCATTTAGTCAGTAAAGAATTACATGGCTGGGCACAGTAGCTCAGGTCTGTAATCCCAGCACTTTGGGAGGCTGAGGCAGGAGAATCACTCGAACCTAGGAGACGGAGGTTGCAGTGAGCTGAGATCAGGCCATTGCACTCCAGCCTGGGCAACAAGAGAGAAACTCTATCTTAAAAAAAAAAAAAAAAAATTACATGAAGAATACTAATTCACTGCTAAAGTTTTGGCTAGAATATAAGAACTACAGGAGTGTAGAGAAAGGAGATGCCTTTGCTCTAAAGACAGAGTAAGTGGTGGTGGTGGTGGTGGTACTCTAAAAAGAGTTGCTGCATTCTATGTGGGTTAGAATCGGTGGCCAGACGGGAGTAGAGTGCATTTATGGAAGGAAATGCAACTCACTTAATTCCTGGATTAATTAATGACTAATTTTGATGTTCTGATGCTGGAGCTGAAATCCGGCATCATGGTATTAATGGATTGGGCTCTGGCTTAAGACGCCAAATCTTGGCTGTGTCTTCTGCTAATGGTGTGACTGTAGGCAATCCACTTAACCCAAGTGAATTTCACTGATAGCCTGTTACTTTTTCAGTATAGTTAGAATCTGAGATGAAGAATGGGAAGAACTTAACTGCTATAGGAGACTTAAAAAATATTTCCACTTTCTCTTTTATTGCAAAATATTATAGGAAAGTGTACATTTTCTTTACTTCGTAAAATGATGTTGACACTAGTCTAGCAGAAAGTTACTAGGGTATTAAAATCTTTTACTATACAGAATTTTTGGTTTGTAAGGATAGTTGTTTCAGTTTCCTGTGGCTGCTGTAGCAAATTTCCACAAGTGGGATGGCTTAAAACAACAGAACCATGTTCTTATGACCCTGGAGGACAGAAGTTGACAATCAGTATCACTGGGCTCAAATCAAGCTTTCAATAAGGCCCTATTCCCTCTGGAGACTCCAGGAGAAAATCTTCCTGATTCTTCAGCTGCAAGAGGCTGCTGACATTCCTTGGCTAATGGCTGCATCACTCCAGTCTTCAAAGACAGCATCTTCACATTTCTCTCTGTTCTGTGTTTACCTGACCTTCTGCTCTGAGTGGGTCAAATCTCCCTTTGCTCCCTCTTATAAGGATACACGAACCGTTATGTGCTGCATAACGATGTTTGGTCAATGCAGAGACACTTTTTTTTGGTTTTATAAGGCAATATTGACAAGTTCCAGGGATTAGGATATTAGTATCTCATGGGGATGGGGACATTTTTCAGCCTACCATGGTAGGTAAAGTCAGATTTCTAAAATTCCTCTGTGTGCTGTTTCAGAATGCTCAAAGACCATGTGTGCCACACAGTTCAAGATACTGCCAGTGAAGTGAATAAGATGGTTTCTGGGATCAGGAAACTTAGGCCAATCAGAATGCCGTATTAGGAAACTGGTACTTTTGTAGACAGTGGGGAACCAGCTGAAATTGGTTAGGTAAGCTGTGTTTTAGGAAGATTATTAGCAGTGTGTGTGGGATAGAATAGAGACATGGAAGGATGAGAAGGGCAACAGGTTATGTGTGTGAGTGATGCTAAGGCCTCAAGGAAATGTTGGTGTGATCAGCAAGAAATAGATGTCATGGTACATCCCAAAGGAAGGAGTTGTTAGATTTATTGAGGTGTGATTGACAAACAATAAAATTTACTAATTGTAACTGTATATACCTAACTGTAACTGTAAATATATACAGTTATATGGCCACCAGCACAATCATGATAGATCTCTATCACCATAAGAACCTCCCTCGAACTCCTTTGCAGGCAGTCTCATTCCCCTGGCTTCTAGCAATCACTGATCTGCTTTCTCTTGCTATAGTTTGTTTTGCCTACTATATATTTTGTTGTTGTTGTTGTTATTATTGTTTGTTTTTTTTTTTTTTTGAGACAGAGTCTCACTCTTGTTGCCCAGGTTGGTGTACAGTGGCGCCATCTTGGCTGACTACAACCTCTGTCTCCCAGGTTCAAGCAATTCTCCTGCCTCAGCCTCCCAAGTAGCTGGGATTACAGGTGTGTGCTGCCCCAGTCCAGCTAATTTTTGTATTTTTAGGAGAGACAAGGTTTCACCATGTTGGCCAGGCTGGTCTTGAACTCCTGACCTCAAGTGATCCTCATTTGCCTACTATGAAACTACACTTTCATATGGGATCATTCAGTATGTAATCTTTAATGCCTGGCTTCTTTCACATAGCATATTGCTTTTGAGATACATCTGTACCTCATGTGTCTTGCATCAGTCCTTTCTGTTTTATTGCTGAGTATTATTCATTTATATGGATAGGTGACAGTTTGTGTCGGTTTACTAGCTGGACATTCAGGTTGTTTCTAGTTGTTACGAATAAAGCTTCATTGAACATTTAGATAGAAATCTTCATGTTTGTTTTGAGGAAACACCTGGGGGTGGAATTGTTGGCGGTAAGCAAGTATATGTTTAACTTTATAAGACAGCGTCAAACTTTTCCAGAATGGTTATGCCATTTTGCATTTCCATTAGCAATGTATGAGGCTTCTAGCTTCTAGTTCTCCAATTTTTTTTTTTTTGAGATAGAGACTCACCCTGTTACCCAGGGTGCAATGGTATGATCAAAGCTCACTGCAACCTCAAACTCCTGGGTTGAAGCAATCTTCCCATCTCAGCCTCCTGAGTGGCTAAAACTACAGGTACACACCACCACACCTGGCTAATTAAAAAAGGTTTGTTTTTTTTTTTTTTGTGGAGACAGGGATCTCACTGTGTTTCCCCGCTGTTCTCAAACTCTTAGCCTCAAGCTGTTCTCCTGCCTTAGCCTACCAGACGGTTGGGATTATAGATGTGAGCCACTGCGCTTGGCCTAGTTCTCTAAACCTTTGCCATGAGTTTTTAATTTTAGCCATACTAGGGATGTGTAGTGGTATTTTATTGTGATTTTAATTTGCATCTTAATTACTAATGATGAACACCTCGTCTTCTTTTTTTTTTTTTTTGAGACAGAGTTTTGCTCTTGTTACCCAGGCTGGAGTGCAATGGCGCGATCTCGGCTCACTGCATCCTCCGCCTCCTGGGTTCAGGCAATTCTCCTGCCTCAGCCTCCTGAGTAGCTGGGATTACAGGCATGCACCACCATGCCCAGCTAATTTTTGTATTTTTAGTAGAGACGGGGTTTCACCATGTTGACGAGGATGGTCTTGATCTCTTGACCTCGAGATCCACCCGCCTCGGCCTCCCAAAGTGCTGGGATTACAGACTTGAGCCACCGCGCCTGGCCGATGAACACCTTTTTCATATGCTTATTTACTAGACATTTATCTTTTTTGGTGAAATCTCCAGATTTTTTGGCCCTTTTTTATTGGGTTGTCTTACTGAATTGTAAGAGTTCTTAATATAATCTGTCTACAAGTCTTTTTTTTTTTTTAAGATGGAGTCTCACTCTGTCACCGAGACTGGAGTGCTGTGGTGTAATATCAGCTCATTGCAGCCTCCACCTCCCGAGTTCAGCTGATTCTCCTGCCTCATCTCCTGAGTAGCTGCTACAGGCACGTGCCACTATACTCAGCTAATTTTTGTGTTTTGTAGAGATGGGGTTTCGCCATGTTGGCTGGGCCGGTCTCAAACTCCTGACTTGAAATGATCCACCCACTTCGATCTCCCAAAGTGCTGGGATTAACGGCATAAGCCATCGCTCCTGGCCTTGTCTGCAAGTTTTTTGTTGGATGTTTTGCAAATATTTTCTCTCAGTCTATGTCTTGCCTTTTTATTTTTTTATGACTTTTCAAGAAAAATTTTTAAAATTAGGTAAAGTCAAATTTAGCCATTTTTCTTCTGTAATTTTTTTTACAGAAAAAGCTCTTATAGCCAAGAGCTTGAGGCTATAGTGAGCTGTGATCAGGCCACTGCACCCTAGGCTGGTGACAGAGAGAGATCCTATTTAAAAAAAAAAAGTTAGAATCATTCTTTCAAATTCTACAAAAATAGTTTGCTGGGATTTTTATTGGGAAGGTATTGAATCTATAGACCAATTTGGAGAGACCTGACATCTTAACAATATTGAGCCTTCCAATCCATGAGCATAGTACAGAACTCTGTTATTTAGGTTGCCTTGCATTTCTGTCAGCAGTGTTTTATAGTTTTCAGTGTGCATGCATTGCATATTTTATTAAATTCATCTCTAAATATTTTGTATGTTTGGTATATTGTTATAAATGCATTATCATAGCCTGTACATTCATAGCGTAGAGCTTTGATAACATGAAATGAAGGAGGAAGAAGACTTTGATTTCAGGAAGATGGGAAGTTTGATTTTGGACTCACTGAGTTTATAGTGCCATTCGGTCATTCTTTCAGCAGGAGGTGTTGAAAGAAAGAGATTTGGGTCCACTTTTGTAGCAGTGACAGTAAAGTATGGGCATGCATGAGACCACCTTCAAGGAAGAAAATTTAGCAAAAGTTGAGTTCTAGGTCTGAACCTTGCAGGACTGTGCCCTTTTCGGAAAGTGGGTGGTCAGAATAGGAGGTGAAGGATCTGTAACGAGGTTAGGAAGAAAGTGGAATACAGAGTTAGGAAGCCAAGTTTTAAGAATGGGTGATTGAGAGTCGGGTGCTACAAGGAGATGGAAGAGCTCGAAGAATAGGGAAAAGGTCATTGAAATGGGTGATTTTATCTTTGTGACTGTTTAGTAGAGTGAGGTGAGTAGAAGCCCAGTTTCACAAGGTTTGGGAGGGAAGGCAGGGAGTAGTGACTAAAGAGGATGCTTAAGAAATTGGTGGAGAAGGTGAAGTGTGTGATTGACGGGCAGCCAAGAGCACAGCTGCAGAAGAGATGTTTGCCTTGGGGTGGGAGGCATCACTGTGAGGGTGAGGAGAGAAGCTTGGAGAGAGGCATGTCTTGGAGATGCAGCGGCTGTTGGGTCTGGTAAGAAGTGAGAGGTTACAGAATTCTAGGCATCCAAGATAGGTAACTGCTTGCTTCTCTTTTCATTTGGCTCTATGTGTCATTTTAACATCCTGATTCTTTTTTTTTTTTTTTTTTTTTTTTTTTTTTTTTTGAGGCGGAGTTTCACTCTTGTTGCCCAGGCTGGAGTGCAGTGGAACGATCTCGGCTCGCAACCTCCTCCTCCTGGGTTCAAGCAATTCTCCTGCCTCAGCCTCCCAAGTAGCTGGGACCACAGGCAGCACCACCACGCCTGGCTAATTTTGTGTTTTTAGTAGAGATGGGGTTTCTCCATGTTGGTCAGGCTGGTCTCGAACTCCCAACCTCAGGTGATGTACCCGCCTCGGTCTCCCAAAGTGCTGGGATTACAGGTGTGAGGTACTGCGCCCAGCCAACATCCTAATTCTTTTTTTTTTTGAGAAGGAGTTTCGCGCTGTTGCCCAGACTGTAGTGCAGTGGCGCGATCTTGGCTTCCTGCAATCTCTGCCTCCTGGGTTCAAGCAATTCTTCTGCCTCAGCCTCCTGAGTGGCTGGGACTACTGCCGTGAACCACCACGCTTAGCTAATTTTTTTGTATTTTTAGTAGAGACAGGGTTTCACCTTGTTTGCCCAGGCGCTCTTGATCTTCTGACCTTGTGATCCGCCTGCCTCTGCCTCCCAAAGTGCTGGAATTGCAGCTGCCTAATTCTTTAAAATCACCTGCAGCAGGGGAACAGGGGTTGTATGGCCTCTCAGCCAAATCTGACCTGAGACTTGTTGACTTGTTTTTGTGCAGTCCTTAAGCTAAGAATTTATGTATATGTTATACATATAATATATAAAAATAACTTATAAATATTAACTATATTTTAAATATTTTTAACTGGTTGAGGAAAAATCACATCAGTGTATCATGATGTGAAAATTATATGAAATTCAGTTTTCAGTGTTCATAAATATTTTTAGTCCTTAAGCTAAGGATGTATATATATCTTATACATGTAATATAGAAAAATAAAGGATGCAGGAAAGCATATGAAAGAGACAGAGAACCAGAATAAGATAGTGGCATTATGGTTGTGGTTGCTGAAATGAGGAAAGAAAGGGATGGACAACAGAGTGATGTGCTGTCAGAGGTCTAGGAGGAGAGCCACTGGCAGGAGTCCACTGGATTTGGGAATTGGAATGTCATGCCTGAGAGGAGTTTTAAGGGAATGGTGGGACAGAACAAGGGAATGGCAGGTGAGACAGTTGTGTGTGGTAGCTGGAGATAGAGGGGCTGAGGGTTTCAGATGTGATGTGGAAGTGGGAGGCTTTAATAGAGACTCGAACTGGTTTATGTGCTGGCTCGAACCACCCAGTTGAAAGAGAGACTGGAGTTGCAGGAGATGGGGTGTGGATGATAAAGCACACAAGGTCCTGAGGAGCGTGATGAGATTTGGGGAGCACATTGGGGATTAAACGTGGAAGGGAGGGAGATATACCCTCTTTGAGGAAGCAAAGGGGGTGTGGGAATCATTATTGGTACTGTGGGAGTTATTGGCAGTATTTCTCAGGGCATTGGGCTGGAATGAGGCAGGTTGGATTGGAGATGGGCTTGAGGGCAGTGTCAAGATTTGGAATGTCTGTGGTGTGGAGTAGGGAGTGGGGAAGGGACCAAGGTCCAGGGTATGATTGTCGCAGCGATGTGGAGCCGCGGAGACCTTGATTGATAAAGCTGACAGTTTGCATGGTGGCATAAACTCCCTGTCTTATCCCTTCTCGAGACTCCAGACCTCAGGTGAAGGAGAAGTTTCATGACTGTTTGCTTCCTCAGGGAAGCCTTTCCTGACCTCTTAAATTAACTTTCTTTATAGCCTCTCATAGCTGTTTTTACCTTCCAGGTCTCTAACGTAGAGTTGTAGTTTTGCATTTGACTGTTGTAATTATTTTAATTATAAATTATAACAAAAGTTATTTGACTTCTGGCCCGGCATGGTAACTCATACCTATAATCCCAAAACTTTCAGAGGATGAAGTGTGAGGATCACTTGAGGCTAGGAGTCTGAGACCAGCCTGGCCAACATGGCAAAACCCTGTCTTTACTAAAAGTACAAAAATTAGCCAGGTGTGGTGGTGCCGCCTGTTGTCCCAGCTATTTGGGAGGCTGAGACAGGAGAATTGCTTGAACCCAGGAGACGGAGGTTGCAGTGAGCCAAGATTGCTCCTCTGCACTCCAGCCCAGGTAATAGATTGAAATTCTGTCTCAAAAAAAAAAAAAAAAAAAGTTCTGGACAGGCTTACGCCTGTAATCTCAGCACTTTGGGAGGCCAAGGTTGGTGGATCAGAAGTTCGAGGCCAGCCTGGCCAACATAGTGAAACCCTGTCTCTACTAAAAATACAAAAATTAGCCAGGCATGTTGGTGCTCACCTGTAGACCCAGCTACTCCAGAGGGGAATCATGTGAACCTGGGAGGCAGAGGTACAGTGAGCCAAAATTGCACCACTGCACTCCAGCTTGGGTGACAGAGCGAGACTTTGTCTCAAAAAAAAAAAAAGGTTTCTCTTTGTTTTTCTCAGTAACTCGGAGCTCTGAGGACAGATATATCAGAGCGCGTGTATCATTGTGCAGGGTCCAGCACCTATTGCACACTGGACATATGCTTGTTGCATTGCATGAATCAAAGACAGTGGTTCTCAACCTTTTTACCTGCCCAGTACACCTGTGGAAGTTGACTTGCCTCCCTCTGAACCCTTATTGACTGACCTGATTATCACCTGAAGGAGGACAGGTGTCAGGGTTGGGGATAGTTAATATGATCATAGGCCCTGGAATAAGAATGTTGGGCTCAGATCCCAGCCCGTCCTCTCACCAGCCTTGCAGCCCAGGGGAATCATAACTTCTCTGTGCCCCAGTGTCCTCCTCTGTAAAATGGGGGTGGAATGTAGCAGTACCTGCCTCATAGGCTTGTCGTAAAGATGACATGAAGCCGAGCACAGTGGGATGTGCCTGTAGTCCCAGTTATGGGAGGCTGAAGCAGGAGGAACGGTTGAGTCCAGGTGTTTGAGTCTAGCCTGGGCAACATAATGAGACCTTCATCTCTTAAAAAAAAAAAAAAATTAAATGAGGGAATTTATATAAAGCTTTTAGAAGAACATGGAAAAATTAGGAAATTGTTATTACTGTTAGTGGTTTCAGAAAATCTCGTAGGTGATTTTGATAGCTTTTTCTCCTGGAGACTCCTAGCTTTATGGGAAAGATTGGTAGGGCAGGTTCCTGTCAGCATCTTTGTGTATATCTCTTCATTGTCATCTACTGGACACTGAGCTGCTGAGAGGAGAAATCCCTGTAACCATGATGGTCTTCTTGCTCCGGCACCCTGAAACAAAGCCGCCATTCTTCTTTTTTTTTTACTGAATATTTTAAAAAATGGAGACGGTATATTGCCCAGGCTGACCTCGAATTCCTGGGCTCAAGTGATTCCCCCTGCTTTGGCCTCCGAAAGTTTGGGATTACAGGTGTGAGCCACTGTACCCAGCCCTCAAAGCCATTCTTGATCCTGTAGGACTAGCACTAAGAAAGAGTAGATCTGTCAAGGGCCGGTCACTTGGGTGTCTTTCCATCTGTGTGATGAGGACACGGTGAGTGCTGCCTGCTTTACACCAGCCACAGTAAACTTTGATCCTTTGTTTGCCTTGCAGAGGAGGTGGCCAAGTTGGAGAAGCACTTGATGCTTCTACGGCAAGAGTATGTCAAGCTGCAGAAGAAACTGGCAGAGACAGAGAAGAGATGCACTCTCTTGGCTGCGCAGGCAAACAAGGACAGCAGCAGTGAGTCCTTCATCAGCCGCCTGCTGGCGATCGTGGCGGACCTCTACGAGCAGGAGCAGTACAGGTGAGCTCCTGAACATCAGAGGCCCCTTGGCTTTGCTCCTGGACCAGGCGACAACTTTTATCATTAACTTTCTTCACAAATTTATTTCTCTCTTAGAAGGATATTAGCAAATCTTTATTCCCTAGAATAGAAGCTCCTTGAGGCAAGATTTTTGTGTCTCCTGTTTACTGCTTCAGCAAAGTGTCCAGGAGTCATGGTGATAGCATTGCTAACGCAAACAGGAATTGGCTTACATGTCTAGGAATTCAGAGGGCAAAGGTCCGTTTCTCTTGAGATGGTCAGAGGAAAACAGGCTTGGAACTAGTTGGAGAGTTCATGCTGTTGGTTGAGGGTAAAGTCTGCAGCCATACAGCTCATGTTAGCAGCTCAGCTGGCCACTTATTAGCTCAATTAGTGTGACCTCAATCTGTATGACATGCCTCAGATTCCTAATCTGTAAAATGAGGTTACTACTACTACTTACCTTCAGGTTGCTGTGAGGATCAAATTAATAAACACAGGTTAAGCAATTAGGACACTGCATAGCACATAGTAAGTGCTCAGTTGTTAACAGTCGTTATTCTTTTTAAAACTTAGTTTTTCACCAGTTATAGCAGCAATAGGATGTTAGCTGTTGTTATTTGAGTTTTGAGGTAGATGTTAGAGACTGGATAGGATTTACTGGATAAAGACAGTAATATTACAAGTAAGGAGAGTAACTGAGAAAAGTCTCAAAGGTGAGGAAATACAGAGGGTTTAGATGACAGAGAGGGCCAGGCCAGGGTGCATGCCTGCTAGTGCAGCAGAGAGAGGTGGGGAACATGGGTTGGATTGTGTTAGGATGCTCAGGTGAGGAGTCTGGACTTGGTCCTCTGGGAAGTAGAGCCATGTGTTTCCAGTTTGGGGGGCTCTCATAATCAGGGTCATGTTTTAAGAAGATTAACGTGCGGCCAGGCACAGTGGCTCACGCCTGTAATCCCAGCACCTCGGGAAACTGAGGCGGGCAGATTACCTGAGGTCAGGAGTTTGAGACCAGCCTGACTGATATGGTGAAACGCCGTCTCTACTAAAAATACAAAAATTAGCGGGGCATGGTGGCGGGTGCCTGTAATCCCAGCTACTTGGAAAGCTGAGGCAGGAGAATTGCTTGAACCCGGGAGGTGGAGGTTGCAGTGAGCCAAGATTATACCACTGTCCTCCAGCCTGGGCAACAGAGAGAGACCCTGTTTTTAAAATAAAAAGAGATTACCATGCTAATGTCATGTGGGTGAAATTGTAAAGAGAAAAGATCAGGGCAAGCACCTGTGATATTGCATATAGTCCAGACCAGCAAAGATGAAAGACTGAATTGGGATGCTGGACATGGCAAAGAAACCCAGTTGTGAATATACGTAAGAAGGAAGGACTTGAGCCACTTGGGAGAGAGAAGCTCAGACTAGGTAAGACTTAGTAAAATTTTCAAATAAATTAGGACATTTTAAACAGGTCATGCCTGTAATCCCAGCACTTTGGGAGGCCACGGCAGGTGGATCACCTGAGGTCAGGAGTTTGAGAGCCAACATGACAAAATCCCATCTCTACTAAAATACAAAAATTAGCCAAGGGTGATGGCACACACCTGTAGTCCCAGCCACTCAGGAGGCTGAGGCAGTAGAATTGCTTGAACCTGGGAGGTGGAGGTTGCAATGAGCTGAGGTTGCAGCTCATTGGGTGACTGAATGAGACTCTGTCTCAAAAAAAAAAAAAATCAAAATTTACAGCTTGGTCTTTGATGGAACTAGAATTGTTGATCCTTTCAAATGATGATGAAGCGTGCTCTAGACAATACTGTAGGGTAGAATGTGTCTCTGTCCAGTGTTACATACAAACAGTATTCTGTTTGGGTTTCATTTTAAGTGGATGGGTTAATTCATTTAATGGTATATTTTTTTCTTTTTTTTCCCATATAGTGATTTTTGTGTAGTTTCCAAAGACTTTCCAACCTAGTAAATAACTTTAAAGTTGAATATGAAAATAAAACATATAACTAGAAGAAGGATGATGACAGTGACTTTGGATTCCTGCCAGCATAACCATATGGCATGTGCTCGTGTCAGCCCTGTGGGTCATCTTGACATTTTTTGTTAACTGCCCAGATGCTCTCCTACAATAGCATTTGACATTTCTGAGTTAAACATAAATTATCTATTCAGGAAGATCTTTTCACATAATGGCATGTCATAAATATGGAAGCATGTTTTGAAAAGAGAGCTTTTTCCTCACTCCCTTTTTTATAAGTATATAACATTTTTATAATAATGTTAGGTGTGAATGTTCCTGGTGAGAACAGGAGTCCAGGCGTTGGGTTTCATGTTCTGGACTGCGTGTCAGTTTCTTCTTGGTTTTTCTGCTGAACCTTGCTTGAGCTTACTGTGGAGCACAGCAGCACTGTCGTCTCAGAGCTGTCCTTACCGTCTTTCTTTCTTTCTGTCCCTGACGGTCTATTTTGTTTTATGCTTTTTTTTTTTTTTTTGAGATGGAGTTTTGCCATTGTTACCCTGACTGGAGTGCAATGGCACGATCTCGGCTCACCACAACCTCCGCCTTCTGGGTTCAGGCAATTCTCCTTCCTCAGCCTCCCGAGTAGCTGGGATTACAGGCACGCACCACCATGCCCAGCTAATTTTTGTATTTTTAGTAGAGACGGGGTTTCACCTTGTTGATCAGGGTGGTCTTGATCTCTTGACCTCGTGATCCACCTGCCTCGGCCTCCCAAAGTGCTAGGATTATAGGCATGAGCCACCGTGCCAGGCCTATTTTGTTTTATTCTATATAAAATATCCTGTACTTTTTATGTGATTATTAATCATTCCACTTAACTTGTAGGTTCCCCACCATAAGAATGCCATTATTCAGTGCTAGCATATAAAAATAATTTTTTGCTGTAATTTTTTTCTTTAGCAGATAGATGTTGATCAATACTCAATGTGTTTATCAGCTATGAATCTTAATTAGGATGACATTTTTCTAATATATATGGATCTTTTTCTTCACCAGTGATCTGAAGATAAAGGTTGGGGACAGGCACATCAATGCTCATAAGTTTGTCCTGGCAGCCCGCAGTGACAGCTGGAGTCTGGCTAACTTGTCTTCCACTAAGGAGCTGGACCTATCAGGTGAGCCTTTGAGTGATGAGGGATACAAAACTGCTAGCGGAAGAATTCTCGGCAGAAAGTTACAGTGTTTTATTTTGAAATATTTGTGATTTAATGAAAGTAAAATAGTTTTCTTAGCAATTGATGGTGACCATGAACTAGTTAAATAATTAATGAATCAGGAGGTTATACTTTTAGGTGCTTTGTTTACCTACCTCTTTAGGAGGTAATACCTGGCTAACAAATCATAAATATTTGAGTATCTGCAATGTCCTTATGATTTATCAAATGTAAATATTTTCCATATATTCATTTCATGAAAAAGTATGCTACAAATAAGGATTCCTGGGCAGAAAAAATTTTTCCCTCAAATCTAATAAAAAGTCCTGCTGTCAGATTGCCTGAAACTTAATACTACATGCCTTAACTCAGAACAGTTACTCTGAAGAATAATAGTAATCTATCTTTAACATCAAAGGTTGACCATTAGCCTTCAGAATTTTTTTTGTTTTGTTTTGGTTTTGGTTTTTTTTTTTGAGACGGAGTTTTGCTTTTGTTACCTAGGCTGGAGTGCAACAGCGTGATCTCAGCCCACTGCAACCTCCGCCTCCTAGGTTCAGGCAATTCTGCCTCAGCCTCCTGAGTAGCTGGGATTACAGGCATGCGCCACCATGCCCAGTTTATTTTTTGTATTTTTAGTAGAGACGGAGTTTCACCATGTTGACCAGGATGGTCTCGATCTCTTGACCTTGTGATCCACCCACCTCGGCCTCCCAACGTGCTGGGATTGCAGGCGTGAGCCACCGCGCCTGGCCTTTTTTTGTTTGTTTGTTTTTAATGAATGAGAGGTTCTTATGTTGCCCAGGTTGGACTTGAACTCATAGCCTCGCCTCCTCAAGCTCCAGGACAACTGGCCTGAGCCACCGTGGCTCCCGCCTTCAGAATTTTAATAGGTGTGGGTTACTGTATCAGATGGTGGATATGTTCATCTGCTTCATTTTAGTACCCATTTTACTATATATGTATCTCATAGGATTGTGTTGTATAGCTTAAATATATACAATTTTCTTTTTTGAAAAGAATTTTAAGGCCGGGTATGGTGGCTCATGCCTGTAATCCTAGCACTTTGAGAGGCCAAGGAGGATCACTTGAGCCCAGGAATTCAAGACCAGTCTGGGCAATGTAGCAAGACCCTGCCTCTATAGCAAATTAAAAAAAAAAAAATCAGCTTGACATGATGGCATGTGCCTGTAGCCCCAGCTTGTTGGAAATCTAACGTGGATGGATTTCTTGAGCCAAGAGTTTGAGGCCACAGTGAGCTATGATGTCACCACTGCATTCTAGCCTGGGCAACAGAGCAAGACCCTGTCTCAAAAAAAAAATAGCTACATTGGCTTATTTAATGTTATTATTTGTTTTACATCATGTGTGTGTATGTGTATATTTGGGCGTGTGTGTGATTGAAGCAAATAGGGTGGCAAGTGGACTAAAAAACAATCGTTTTCAAAAGTTGACCTGAAAGTTTCATTTTTCATTTAGTACTTGCCTGACTGCTATTGGGAAAAAGGGGCAAAGAGCAAAGTTTTAATTTAATTCTACTGTTAATATTCGTGAGAATTATATGGTGAGGAGAACGACAGGGATGTGTTCTGAGAAATGTGTCATTACGTGGTTTTGGTGTGGGAATATCATAGAGTATATTTACACAAGTCTACATGGTAGAGCCTGCTACATGCCTAGGTGCTATGGCATAGTCTGTGGCTACTGGGCTACAACCCTGTACAGTGCTGGATGCCATAGGCAGCAGTAACACGGTGGTAAGTATTTGCATATCTAAACATAGAAAACGTCAGCAAAAATACCGTTTTATAATTTTATGGGACCAGCATTGTATCTGCAGTCTGTTGTTGACCAAACATAGTTACGCTGCTCATGACCATACTTGCTGAAGTGCTTGTCTGAGTGAGTTACATCTTTGTTTAGAAGGTTTGTCAGTGCAGAAGGCACTATTTTCCATGTGCAGTGCCAGCATCACTGGGGTGATGACGCAGTCCCTGCCATATGGAGCCCATACTCTGCTGGAGGAAGCAGGCCACGAACAAGTCATTTCAGACCAGGGCTCTACATACAGAAATGTGATTCGCTTACATGTAAGGTTGAGAAGAGACTCAGTTGGGGTGATGAAGGACGGTTGCATAGGTGGCTAATACCTGAGTAGTGTTGTAAAGGCGAAGTAGGCACTTATCTCACGGACTAAGGGGAGCATATCTCAGTGTTCCCCAACTGTGAGTGAACTCTGTCTCTTTATGATAATTTCTAGGATTTAACTTGAGATCCGTAACTAAAAGTTACAGATACAGATACACATATACACCAACCCGTGTGTATACCTGCATACCAGTGACTAAAAACATCTGCCTGGGAAATAGTGTTTTCCTGGAAGGGCATCAGTTCATGTGATCGAAATCTCAAGGCATAGCTTTTTTTTTTTTTTAAAGCGTAATGTTTTGAAGCCGTATATCTTTGACCTCATATATAACAAAATTATGGACACCTTTTAAAATTCATAAGATCATTTGGTGTTTTTCGCAAAATGTATGATAGGATCTTGATTATATGAACAAAATGTTTTTGAAGTCTAGAAGATAATATATGGAAAATATTCAACTTTGTTAGAAAAAAGTTAAGAATAAGCTACCATCTTTTGATAGCTATATAATCAAAAATTGATGATCCCAGTAGTTGTGAGGCTCATGAAATTGGTATTCTTGTACATTGCCAGTGACATTATAAGTAGATATGATAGTTTTAGAAAGCAATTAGGCAGCTGAGCGGTGAAATAGTCTTACTTTTTTTTTCTTCATTATGTGTCTTCTGGGAATCTATCATAGGTAACTCAGACAGTTTTAATGTTCCTCAGTTTTATTTGTAATGGTGAAATATTGATTGCAACAAAAATGAATGAGAGTGGGAAAAATAAAACATGGCTGCTCTCTGGAACAAACAAAATTGCACAACACTGAAAATTACATTAAGGAATAAAAAGCCAATTTAAACATCGAATTAAAAAATTTTGCTTTTCACTGAACTTTTTTAGTACATCTAAACATTTAGAGCTTAATTCAGTGCTGTCTTGCCACAAGATTGCATCACTGTGAGTCAGGAAGTTTTTTTGAGTTGAGGACAATAAATTGTTGATGTCTTCAAATGTCTGTAGACTCGCTCCAGTTGTAAATAGTAAGTGTGTTTTGATCCTACTATAAGGTTTATTTCAGGAGTGATCTGCTTCAAAGCAAATGGTTTTTGTGTCTTTGGTAGATCAGGTATCTGTGAAGATAGCTGATGGGAGAACATGTGGCATTTTTACTGTTTATGACATTTTTATGAGCGGTATCTTTGAAATGTGTTATGGGGGAGAGGTCCAGGGTGGTAGTGGCACGTGTGGACCTTTTCGTGTTTAATTGTGTGCTTTGTCCAGCAGTCCTGCTCACTGCCTAGGTGGATGTGTGATTGCCTAAACCTGGGGTTGCGGTTTCTGGGACTGGCTGGGAAGCCTGTGTGTTATGTGAAACCTGTGAGCACTAGCACTTCGTGGCTGGCCAGCAATTTGAGGAAGATTGGAAATAGGTTCTTGTAACAGGTGTATAAATAGTACAAAAGCTATGTTTTAAATACCCAAGTGTTTTCCACACCAACAGTTTTGATAAAATCATTTAGTGAATTTATTGGTGTTTTGTTTTTTCAACATTAATCCATTCATATAACAAATACTGAGTGGTAAGCACTGTTTAAGGTGCTAGGGATACAAAGTGTACAAAGTTAAATTCTTGCTTGCACAAAACTTACATCTTAGAATGTAAGAAAACCTCCACATGTTTCTTTTCAAGATCTTGCCTAATTTTTCTTCTTTTTTTTCTTTTTTTTTTGAGATGGAGTTTCACTGTTGTTACCCAGGCTGGAGTGCAATGGCATGATCTTGGCTCACTGCAACCTCTGCCTCCTGGGCTCAAGCAAATCTCCTGCCTCAGCCTCTCAAGTAGCTGGGATTACAGGCATGTGCCACTACGCCTTACAAATTTTGTATTTTTAATAGCGATGGGGTTTCTCCATGTTGGTCAGGCTGGTCTCAAACTCCCAAACTCAGGTGATCTGCTCACCTCGGCGTCCCAGCGTGCTGGGGTTACAGGTGTGAGCCACTGCCCTCAGTCCTGATATTTCTTAAGATTAAAAACAAGTTTAATCCTGCTGTTAGTTATGATTTCTTTTTTGAGATTTTTTTTTTTTTTTAAGATTTACCCAGGCTAGAGTGTAGTGGTGCAATTATGTATGGCTGACTGCAGCCTTGATCTCCTGGCCTCAGGTAGTCCTCCCACCTCAGCCTCCCAAGTATCTGGGACTACAGGCATGTGCTACCATACCTTGCTCATTTTTTTGTATAGATAGGGTTTTGCCATGTTGCCCAGGCTGGTCTTGAACTCCTGGACTCAAGAAATGCTCCTGCTTTGGCCTCCCAAAGAGTTGGGGTTACAAGTGTGAGCCACTGCACACAGCCTTAATTACGAGAATTTTAGCACATGTTGATGAAATACAACAGGCATTATGTACTATAAAGGTGTTTGGGTATATGAATCATACCTTGTTCAAAAAAGTGAAATGTTTGCACCTGATGTGATCCACTGATAAAGGCACAATCACTTCTGTAGGATTCTTTTTTGTTTGTTTGTTTTTGGGATAGGGTCTCACTCTGTTGCCCAGGCTAGAATGCAGTGACACTGTTGTGGCTCATTGCAGCCTTGAACTCCTGGGCTCAAGAGATCCTCCCACCTCAGCCTCTCAGGTAGCTGGGAGTACAGGTGTGCAACACCATGCCTGGTTAATTTTTTAGTAGAGATGGGGTCTTGCTAGCCAAGGCTGGTCTCAAACTCCTGGGCTCAAATGATCCTCTTGCCTTGGCTACCCAAAGTGCTGGATTTCAGGCATGAGCCACTGTGCCTGGCTTTTCTATAGGATTTTTGCCATTAATGCATAACCTCAATCTAATCATGAGAAAACATCAGACCCAAATTGAGGAACCTTTCTCAAAATAATCAGCCAGTGTTCCTCAAGCATGTCAAGGTTATGAAAAACAAGAATGGGACGAGGTGCGGTGGCTCACGCCTGTAATCAATCCCAGCACTTTAGAAGGCCGAGGCGGGTGGATCACAAGGTCAAGAGATCGAGACTATCTTGGTCAACATGGTGAAACCCCGTCTCTACTAAAAGTACAAAAAAATTAGCTGGGCACGGTGGCGCGTGCCTGTAATCCCAGCTACTCAGGAGGCTGAGACAGGAGAATTGCCTGAACCCAGGAGGCGGAGGTTGCGGTGAGCCGAGATCGCGCCATTGCACTCCAGCCTGGGTAACAAGAGTGAAACTCCGTCTCAAAAAAAAAAAAAAATATATATATATATATATATATAAAATTAGCTGGGTGTAGTGGCATGCACCTGTAGTCCCAGCTACTTGGGAGGCTGAGGCAGGAGGATCACTTGAACCTGGGAGGCGCAAGTTGTAGTGAGCCAGGATTGCATCACTGCACTCCAGCCTAGTAGAATCCTCAGTTGGAATTCTGTCCATAAAAAGGGTATTACTGGTAAAACTGGCAAAATAGAGCCTATAATTAGTTAATAGTATTGGTATTGTAATAGTAATAGGTAATATGTAGAATTTTGATAATTGTACTGTGGTTAAATAAGCTGTCTTGGTATTAGGGGAAGATGAGTAAAGGGCATATGGGAATGCCCTGCAGCTTTGCAATAAGTATGAAAGTGTCTGAAAATGTAAGTCAAGTAGAAATTTGCTTTTTTATTTCTTATTAAGATATTTTTAAATATGTTAAGTGATAGATATGTTAATTAGCTTATTATAACCATTTCATAATGTATACATATATCAAAACATGTATACATTTTTCATGTATACATGTATCAAAACATTATTAACTCTATATAATTTTTGTCTACCCTAATAAGAAAGAATAAAAGATAAAAGGTTATAAAGATAACTGACCAAGTGGGAAGAGAAAGAATATGACTGTTAGTTCAACAAAGCATAACAAATCTGAGTCCACAAGGAGAGTATTACTTCTCTGTGAAATAAAGTAATTTACTTCTAGCAAAATGATCTGTTTATAGCCTCTCTGTAGCGCTTTACCAATAGCAGCTGACATGGTGAGAGGTTCCAGTGGATTAGAATGGCTGTTTTGAAGCTAAAGTTTGTTGCATGCTTTCTCAAGCAAAGATCTTACAGTTCCTTGGCTTAAGAGCTCATGGTGTGAGTCATTCAGCTCTCCTGGAATGTGTGCTGGGTAGTGTCAAGCCATTCCAGATGGCAGAAAGCATCCTCCTTGATTCCTTTCATTCTGGTTGGGAAAGTTGTACCTTGAAGAATGGCCTGGAAAGCTTGCACTGTGCAGTGGGAGGGCATAGTTTCCCAAACTCTGTGCTGAGGCACCCCCAAATGCTTCAGCAAACTCAGGGGAGCTGTGTGATATTTAAATTTTTAAGAGAAGCATAGCAGTATTCAACATCTGTTGGCTACTGTATGAACTACTAGCTCAAGGCTGTTCAGTTTCAGTATTAAATTATACTGTGTTCTTTCAGTGACATCCATGCTAAGTTTAGAATGTGCTCGCTGAAAAATAATATTCTCACAAATTCTTTGATAGTTCTCCCTTTCAGGGTGGATTCAGATTCTCCTTTTCAGTAAGGGCTGATTCACCTTTAGTAAGTGGAATGTGGTAGAAGTGAGAACATGTGTGACTTGAGAGATGGCTTCATCAAAGGGATTGTGGCCTCCTCCTTGCTCTCTTTCAGATTGCTCACTTTGGGGGACATTAGCGGCCATGTCATGAGGACATTCAAACAGCCTTGTGGCCTCCTGCCGACAGCTGAGTCCCATGTCCAGAGATTCTCTTAGCGCTCAAAAGAATCTTGTTTTATCTGTGGTTATATTCTTTACTTAATCCTGATACTGCTTTTGGGTTTTTCTCACCAGTCTTTGATTATGTTAAGTTTGTTGTCTTTTGTTGGCTTAAAACAAATAAGCAGATTTGGTTTAGGTTAATTGTTCTTTTAATTTTTATTTATATTTAGCCAATTCAGTAATTTTCTCTATATTAAATCTTTCTTTGGAATTCATTTATTTTTTCTTTTTGAGTTGAATTACTCTATTTTATCTCTCTCTTTTTTTTTTTTTTTTTTTCTGAGACGGAGTCTCACTGTTGCCCAGGCTGGAGTGCAGTGGTGCAATCTCGGCTTGCTGCAACCCCCCCTCCTGGGTTCAAGCCATTCTCCTACCTCAGCCTCCTGAGTAGCTGTGATTACAGGCAGCCACCACCATGCCTGGCTAATTTTGTATTTTTAGTGGAGACAGGGTTTTGCCATTTTGGTCAGGCTGGTCTTGAACTCCTGATTTCAGGTGATCCACCCACCTCGGCCTCCCAAAGTGCTGGGATTACAGGCGTGAGCCATGGCGCCTGGCCAGGGCTTTTTCTTTATGGTTAGTTTTCAGCAGCTTGATTATAATGTGTCTGGATATGATTTTCTTCTTGTTTGGAGTTCACTAATCTTCTTGAATCTGTAAACATACGATCCTTTGCCAAATTAGGAAGGTTTTAGATATTTTTCTTCTCTAATCTCTTTCGTCTCTCCCTGTGACACTCAAATGGCTCATATAGTAGACTTTTCATTACTATCCCGTGGGTCTCCTTGAGTCTCTGTCTTTTTTTTCTCTCTTCAGATTGGGTAATTTCCGTTGACCTAACTGTTCACTGACTTTGTCTCCTGCAATTTTTATTCTGCTCTTGAGTCTGTTGAATGAGTTTTACTGCATATTTTAATTTTTTCTGTTCTATAATTTCCTTTGTTCTTTTTTATAGTTTATCTACTGAAGTGTTCGTCTTTGCATGTCAAGTGTATTTTCCTTTAACTCCTGGAGCATAGTTATACCTAATGTTTTCAACTCTTGGATAAATCCAACATCTCGGTCATTTAGGGGTTGGTATCTGTTGATTGTCTGTTCTCCTGAGATACTTCTCAGGAGATACTTCTCACATTTTCCTAGTTCTTTCTATGCCAAAAAATAATTTTCGATTATATTATGTACATTGTGGCATGTTCTGTTATGCTGTGTTGACTCTGGGTCCTGTATAACCTCTGGAAAATGTTGAATCTCTTCAGGTCCAGACCACAAGTTCTGTTTCACCTTCTGTGAGTTGGTATTTACACATCACTTCAGTTCTTAAAGCTGGGTTGGGGCTATTTCACTATGAGTAAGTCAGAGGGAGCCTGAGGCTTGTGTGGGTTCATTCACAGAATTATCAGATCTCCTTCTCTGGCTCTCTTCACTCTGGAATTCTCCTCTTACTTTTTTGTCCAGAAAGATGGCATTTTTAGCCATCCCCAGGGTCACTGAGGCAGTTCTACTCCTTTACTGAAGGTCCACCCTCAGGCAAAGCCTTGGGGAAATTCATCCCCTGCAGAAATTCATCCCCTGAAGTTGCTGCTTCAAGTTTTGCCTCCCCCTCACTTCACCTGCTTTTGTTGACTTTTCCAAGTCTTTAGGTTGTTATTTTGTACCATGTCCAGAGTTTTTGGCTATAATCAGTTAAATTGGGATGAGTTGTTCTACTGCCATAACAGAACTAGGGCCTCTGTCCTTTTATTTCTTTTTGAGCCAGAGATTATTTAGAAATATGGTTTGAGGTTTAATTTTATTTCCAGGAGGTTATATTTAAGGATACATCCTTAAACTGACTAAAGAGGATGTTTTTTATTGATAAAGATGATACAGTCTGCCAAGAGTTTTTAATTTTATGAAACAAATTTTTATGTGAAGTAGATTAAGAAATAAACAGGGCTGGGCATGGTGGCTCACGTTTATAATCCCAGCACTTCGGGATGCTGTCGTGGGCAGATCATCTTAGGTCAGGAGTTCAAGACCAGCCCTCATTGCTACAAAAATACAGAAATTAGCCAGGTGTGGTGATGTGCTTCTGCAGTCTCAGCTACTTGAAAGTCTGAGGCAGGAGAATCGCTTGAAGTTGGGAGGTGGAGGTTGCAGTGAGCAGAGATTCTGCTACTGCACTCCAACCTGGGCAACAGAGTGAGACTCTGACCACCCCACCCCGCCCAAAGAAAGAAAAAAATGGTTGGAAACTCAGAGAATTTAATTAAACCAGAGTCATAATAGGAGATTCAGAACACCTTTCTCAGCTTTTCACAGATTAAAAACAGAGGATTTAAAAACAATGTCAGCCAGGTACTATGGCTCATGCCTGTAATCCCAGCACTTTGGGAGGCCGAAGCAGGAGTATTGCGTAAGGCCAAGAGTTCAAGGCCAGCCTGGGCAACATGGCAAAACTGTCTCTACTAAAAATATGAAAATTAGCCAGGCGCGGGGGTATGTGTCTATAGTCCCACTTACTTGGCAGGGTCAGGTGGGAGAATCGATTGAGCCTTCAAGATTGAGGCTGTAGTGAGCTGTGATTGCACCACTGTACTCCAGCCTGGGCAACAGTGACTCTGTCCCTAAAGAAAGAAAATAAAGTAAAAAACAAAGTCATTTACTCAGTATGTTTCATTTAATGGTTAATTGCATACAGATCAGTTTATTCCCATCCTTTTCAGATGTCTTGCAAAACTCTTACTTAAAATTCAAATCAAAACAAAAACTAGGCCACATGGAAAATCCTAAGGTCTCCAAAGTATGTTTATGTCCATCCTGAACTGCAGTGAAACAGAGTCAGCAGTTTGAGTGTTACTTTGCTTTTTATCCTTGACGTCACTGAGTGTTCTGGCTTGCATGCCGGGCCTTCTGAGGGGATGATTACCTCCATCACGCAGGACTCAGAGGCCAACTCCTTTCTCTTCCAAGGCTACTCCTTTTAGAGCAAACTCCTGTTTTATGCAGTCATCTATCTTTTACCACCACTTGCTTAAGTAGATTGGAAGCAGATAGGCTGGACAATTTACCCAAAAGTACACAGTTGTAGCACACACCCTCCTTCCTATTCATTGTTCTTTGCCTACCCTTAGGCTGCTTAATCTGAGTCACAGAGTGAATTTCTTGTCCTTTTTTTTGAGATGGAGTCTTGCTCTGTCACCAGGCTGGAGTGTAGTGGCGTGATCTTGGCTCACTGCAACCTCTGCCTCCTTGGTTCAAGCAATTCTCCTGCCTCAGCCTCCCGAGTAGCTGGGATTACAGGTGCACGGCATCACACCTAGCGAATTTTTGTATTTTTAGTAGAGACAGGCTTTCACCATGTTGACCAGGATGGTCTTGATCTCTTGACCTCGTGATCCTCCCGCCTCGGCCTCCCAAAGTGCTGGGATTATAGGCATGAGCCACCACGTCTGGCCAAGAATCAGATTTCTAGTAAGTTCTCAGATTGAGGCTGAATCTCCTAGCCCAGGACCACACCTTGAGAATTACTTGTGTTGACCATGATTTTAAGTATTCTTCTAACCATCATTCTTCTTATTCTGACTAGTCAAGAGTTAACTCTAGATGAAATAACAGTTTAGATATTTTGTACTATGATTCTCATCCCAAGCATTTCCCCAAGTGGCTGTACAGTCTTTATTTTAACTTAAAAAGATTGCACAAGTAATTCATGTTCCTTAAGTAAAAATAAACCTAACAGTAAAATTAAGCTAAAAGAAAAATTCGTTATAAATTATCCCTGGGTTGATATTTTAGTATGTATCCTACTAATCTCTTGAGAGACGGACACAGAAAAATGTGGGTGTGTGTGTCTCTCAATGTGTATAGTGTGTAGTGTGTAGTATGTAGCATATTACATATATATATGTATGCGTGCATGCACACGAGTATATGTACAAAAAGCAAGACCTATTTTTTTTCCTTTTTCTTTGTTTTTTGGAGACAGGGTTTTGTTCTGTCATCCATGCTGGAGTGCAGTGGTGCAGTCACGGCTTGGTGCCGCCTCAACCTCCTGGGTTCAGTTTACCTTCCCACATTGGCCCCCTGAGTAGCTGTGACTACAGGCACATGCCACCACTAATGATATGTGCCCAGCTAATTTTTGTGTTTTTAGTTTAATTTCTTCTTATTTCTGTAGTTTTTGGGGGACAGGTGGTGTTTGGTTACATGGGTAAGTTCTTTGGTGGTGATTTCTGAGAATTTGGTGTAATTTTTGTATGTTTTGTAAAGACAGGGTTTCACTGTATCACCTGCACTGGTCTTGAATTCCTGGGCTCAAGCCATCCGCCACCTTGGCCTCCCAAAGCTTTGAGACAGGCATGAGCCACTGCACCGAGCCAATGAGATCTTATACAAGTATTTTTAGCCGACTTTTCAAAAAGCCTATGTATTAAATCTCTTATGTTGAACATATATCTGCATAGTTTTAATTGCATTTTTCCAGTGTGTATGTATATTGTAATTTAATTAGCTCTCCATTGTTGGACTCTTTGGTCTAGTTTTTCATTATTAATGATACTGTGTTGAGCATCTTAGTACACATGTTTTTCTGTGTTTGTCCAATTATTGTCTTAGGATAATAATCTACATATGTAGTTGCTATGTAAAAGGTTATGTTCTTTAAAAACATCTTTGCTGGTCGGAGAGATAAAATGTACTCCGGTTTAAATTTGTGTTTGGTTGTCAATAAGGTTTATTGACCATTATTTATCTTTGTGAACTACCTATTTATATCCATTGCCCATTTTTCCACTGGGTGTCCGTCTTTTTATTTGTAAGGTATTTTTATTATAAAGAATGTGAGCTCCGGCTGGGGAAGCAGCTTACTCCTGTAATCCTAACACTTCGGGAGGCCAAGGCAGGAGGATTTTGAGACCAGTCTGGGCAATACGGTGAAACCCTGTCTCTACAAAATACAAAAATTAACCTGGCATGCTAGTGTGCACCTGTCGTCCCAGTTACTCAGGAGGCTGAGGTGGAAGGATCAGTTGAGCCCAGGGAGTTCGAGGCCTCAGTGAGGTGTGACTGCCACTGCATTCCAGCCTGGGGGACTTAGTGAGACCCTGTCTCAATAGAAAAAAAGAATGTGAAGTCTTTGTCAGAGGTTTCAAATGTTTTCCCCAATTTATTCAACAGATGTTTAGTAGGTTCACTTCACCACTCACTGCTCACTGTCAGATGCTGCCCAGACTGCTTAGTCACCATTTTTAATGGCTGTGTAATATTTCTTTAAGTTGGGTATACCATAATTTATTAGCCTCCAATTTTAGGGGTCCCTCGAGAAAGTCTGAGCATGTCATTCAGTGCTTTTTCAGTTATTCTTTTGCTTTGTTTAACCAGATGCTAACCCTGAGGTGACGATGACAATGCTTCACTGGATCTATACGGACGAGTTGGACTTCAGAGAGGATGATGTGTTCCTGACGGAATTGATGAAACTAGCAAATCGGTTTCAGCTACAGCTCCTCAGGGAGAGGCAAGTCATAGCAGATATATTCAAGCACCTCAGATGGTGGTGGCTGAGCTTTAATTATGCCAAGCTCTGGGAAAACAGCTGCTTCTGCTGATGTATATAACTTCTGCAGGGTGTTTTCTTAAGGGTGATGGTGGGGAGAGAATTTGTTATCTCCCTTGCTTGGTGGTATCTTGTAGCTAAATTCTGCTAAAGCTTTTGCTGTTTTCTTTCACTGCTCTGTTACCTGAAATTACACAATTGTATAAACTGAAAAATTAAATATGAAATAATGTAATCCAGTGTCCAGATGTGCAGCTTTCCTTCCCTTTCTGTTTCCCTTGACATTTTACTCTATTTTCTGATATATCTAGTTGAAGTCCTTAGCCATAGTCTTGTTGGAAACAATGAATGCCTAAATTAATAAGTGAAAATATTGTTCAAGTAAGTTTCATAGCCAACATTCCAGAGAACTCACTTCAGTGAAGTTACTGCATTTTAGATTGTCAAGGAGGTAGCATGCTGTGTTTTTATGTGGCATTTTCTCTGTTGCTCTCCCAACTTGACATTTTGGAACAACAGAAAACAAAACATTCACTAAATAACTTCAGACAGTATGTCCTGCAGCGTCTGTCTTCTGGAGATGTGGCTCTTGGTAATCAGCTTGGATGCCGGAGTGTCTTTTTTTTTTTTTTTTTTTTTTAATTTTTTATTGGATTTTAGGTTTTGGGGTACATGAGCAGAGCATGCAAGACAGTTGCGTAGGTACACACATGGCAGTGTGCTTTGCTTTTCTTCTCCCCTTCACCCACATTTGGCATTTCTCCCCAGGCTATCCCTCCCCACCTCCCCCTCCCACTGGCCCTCCCCTTTTCCCCCCGATAGACCCCAGTGTTTAGTACTCCCCTTTCTGTGTCCCTGTGTTCTCATTTTTCATCACCCGCCTATGAGTGAGAATATGCGGTGTTTCATTTTCTGTTCTTGTGTCAGTTTGCTGAGGATGATGTTCTCCAGATTCATCCATGTCCCTACAAACGACACAAACTCATCATTTCTGATTGCTGCATAATATTCCATGGTGTATATGTGCCACATTTTTCCAATCCAGTCTATTATCAATGGGCATTTGGGTTGATTCCAGGTCTTTGCTATTGTAAACAGTGCTGCAGTGAACATTCGTGTACATGTGTCGTTATAGTAGAACGATTTATAGTCTTTTGGATATATACCCAGTAATGGGATTGCTGGGTCAAATGGAATTTCTATTTCTAAGGCCTTGAGGAATCGCCACACTGTCTTCCACAATGGTTGAACTAATTTACACTCCCACCAACAGTGTAAAAGTGTTCCTTTTTCTCCACATCCTCTCCAGCATCTGTTGTCTCCAGATTTTTTAATGATCGCCATTCTAACTGGCGTGAGATGGTATCTCAATGTGGTTTTGATTTTCATCTCTCTGATGACCAGTGACGATGAGCATTTTTTCATATGATTGTTGGCCTCATATATGTCTTCTTTCGTAAAGTGTCTGTTCATATCCTTTGCCCACTTTTGAATGGGCTTGTTTGTTTTTTTCCTGTAAATCCGTTTGAGTTCTTTGTAAATTCTGGATATCAGCCCTTTGTCAGATGGGTAAACTGCAAAAATTTTTTCCCATTCTGTTGGTTGCCAATCCACTCTAGTGACAGTTTCTTTTGCCGTGCAGAAGCTGTGGAGTTTCATTAGGTTCCATTTGTCTATTTTGGCTTTTGTTGCCAATGCTTTTGGTGTTTTGTTCATGAAGTCCTTGCCTACTCCTATGTCCTGGATGGTTTTGCCTAGATTTTATTCTATGGTTTTTATGGTGCCAGGTCTTATGTTTAAGTCTTTAATCCATCTGGAGTTAATTTTAGTGTAAGGTGTCAGGAAGGGGTCCAGTTTCTGCTTTCTGCACATGGCTAGCCAGTTTTCCCAACACCATTTGTTAAACAGGGAATCCTTACCCCATTGCTTGTTTTTGTCAGGTTTATCAAAGATCGTATAGTTGTATATATGTTGTGTTGCCTCCGGTACCTCTGTTTTGTTCCATTGGTCTCTACGGAGTGTCTTTTTACAGCATTTAGTGATCTTTTGTATTTCACTGGGTGCCTAAAGGAATGGCTGTTCTACTGGGTGAGTGAAGGGTTGGTTTCAGCCATCAAGAGGCACTTCAACTGTTGCTGTGTTTTTCCTCAGAGAGCCCAGAGAGACTTTGCTGCCTAGAGTTGCTCGCTGTTTCATCACGGGGCTGCTGTTTTCCTGGGAGGACTCATTGTTCCCCCACATGAAACCAGTAGACGGCTGACTCCTGGTTATTGATGTGGGTTTGCATGCATTTTAATATCTAAATTGAATAACAAAATCAAAAGCAGGTCCACAGTCTGTAGGTGCACACAGTATTAGGTTATTAGCAAAGCTAACTTTACTGTTGAGGCCATTCAGTTAACGCTTTCATTTGTTTGTTAAAATGTTTCAGTGAGTTTTGGTGAGAGTGAAATGAGACTGACTTTAATTAGAGTGAGTATGATTTATGTCTTTATATTTTTTCCAGACTTCCTGAGCTTTCTCCTACTGACCCTGTCAAACTTGCTTATATAAATTAAGTTGCTTTGATACAAAGGTTCGGGTTGGAGCAGTTTAGAGCATTGTAACGGATTCTTTAATTAAACTCTTGTGTATTGACTGAGTAGGCTTCATAACTGTCAACATTACCAGATGCTTCATTTTGTATCGTTGGATGTGATTATTGGGTTATTATCTGTCATGGCTTTCGTAAGAGCTGAAGTGGAAGACACCAGGATTCAAGTGTCGGCCTTTAAAGGGTCACAGAGTGCCCACTGCTGTCCTCGAAAGGAATTACATGTTTGAGATGGTGATTGAAAGGATGCCGACAGATGCAGGCACTTCAATGTGAGGCAGGTGTTGCTTTTTTTTTTTTTTTTTTGTAATGTAGGGATCTCAGCACCATTTTAATGAAAAGGAAGTTTTTATAGTAAGAATTATCAGGAAAATACTTTTTTTCTTTTTTTTTCTACCATGGAGGGCACACTGAAGAAAATACTCTTTTCCTTTAATTTTTTTTTTTTTTTCTTTTTTTTGAGACAGAGCCTTACTGTGTCACCCAGGCTGGAGTGCAGTGGTACCATCTCAGCTCACTGCACCTTCCGCCTTCAGGTTCAAGTGATTCTCTTGCCTCAGCCTCCTAAGTAGGTGGGATTACAGGCGCATGCCACCATGCCTGGCTAATTTTGTATTTTTATCAAAGGCAGAGTTTCACCATGTTACCCATGCTGGTCTTGAACTCCTGACCTTGAGTGATCCTTCTGCCTCAGCCTCCCAAAGTGCTGGGATTACAGACGTGAGCCACCTCACCTGGCTATTTTATTTATCTATCTATCTATCTATCTTTTGAGACCGAGTTTCGCTCTTGTTGCCCAGGCTGGAGGGCAATGGCGCAATCTTGTGGCTCACTGCAACCTCCTCCCCCAGTTCAAGTGATTCTCCCACCTCAGCCTCCTGAGTAACTGGGATTATAGGCGCCCACCATTATGCCCGGCCAATTTTTGTATTTTTAGTAGAGATGGGGTTTTGCCATGTTGGCCAGACTAGTCTTGAACTCCTGACCTCAGGTGATCTGCCCACCTCGGCCTCCCAAAGTGCTAAGAGGCATGAGTCACCACTCCTGGCTAATTTTTTTTAAAAAAGAGAGAATTAATGTATACTAAAAAATGATAGGTAGTATTTTTCTCCTTACAAAATTTTAATACATGTTCAGTGTGTGATATTTGGAAAATACAGAATGATGTAAAGGAAAAAGTCATTTGTAACTAAATCACTGTTCACCTGTCATTTTTCTTTTCAGTAATTTTTCCCACATCCACTTAAGAGTGATATGAAAACTAGACAGGAGTTTTTGGGACATTTAAATATATGCTTGATTTTATACTTTTAAAGTTAGGTTTATTGTTTTTGTACATCTATATCCTTTCTGTACTCTAAAGTTAAAAATAATAATTAAAAAATTCCCTTTGGGTGAAAGTTAATCTGTCTTGCTATTTTCAAAAAGAATATAGGAACTGAGAATCTGACTTTCTAAATAAGATTACGTGTTCGTTGGCATAAATCATGTCAGTTACTATTTATAATCTATCCAAATGGCAAATGGCACTCTGGAGATCCTAGAATTGGTGACAGTGAAATGTCTGCCAGCTTTAATAAAAGATCTCTCTTCCTGAAACATATTTGAGTCCCTTGGCACAATATCATTTGACAGTAAAAAGGAGAATGGAATTTTCAGATTCTCAGCATTTGTCTGTAAAAGTGCTTTGTAAAGTGCTCTACAAATGTGAGTCATTACTTCTTGAGATCACACTGTGTATTAGACTGCCTGTTGTCAGGATATTAGGAAGGCAGACTGAATATTAGTTGTAAAAGTGGTAAAAGCTTTGTATATCTAAAAAGAGGATTTTTCTCCTGAATGCTCTGTTTTCATAGCTGAGGTTAGAGTGACTTTGTCAGATGTTGATGTGGTGTGCTACAGGTTTGGAGAAGCCAATGGTACAGAAAACTGAGGCTTAGAAATATCATGCTGTTGTACAGAACTTATGTTCTTGTTTATTATAACTTATTAATATAACTTAGATATTATAACAACATGATTTTTTTTTTTTTTTTTTTGGGTGGGGCGGAGGAAGGCAGGAAGGGAGAGAAGAAGGACGGTAGGGAGGAAGGAAGGGAGGAAGGGAGGGAGGAAGGGAGGAAGCGGGGAGGGAGGGAGGGAGGGAGGGAAGGGAAGGAAGGGAATCAAGCAATGAGAGAGACATTGCCGACCTGGATCTAGAGGTTTACAAGTTGATTTCTTTTTTTTGAGAGAAAGAAAAAAAAAATAAGTAAAGGAGAGGAAGAAAGAGGAAAAGAAAGAGGGAGAGTAAATGGAAATATTGCTTTATTTTGAAAAAAATTGGGTATTAATAATGGCCCATCAATGTTTCATTTAAACTTATGGGTAGGTGTGGTGTGGTATTGACTAAAATGTATATTTTGTGTATTTGAAGTGGAGAGCTCTATAAATATTTATTAAGTTTAGTTGTTCTGGATCTGAGTTCGAGTCCTTGATATCCTTATTAATTTTCTGTCTCATTGAATCTAAGTCTCGTATCTGGGTGTTAGGATCGTTAGCTCTTGTTGTTGCATTGATCTGTTTACCACTATATCTTTGTTGCTTTAAAATCTATTTTATCCGATACGAGATTTGCAACTCCTGCTTTTTATTTATTTATTATTTATTTTTGCTCTCCATTTGGTTGGTAAATCTTTCTCCATCCCTTTGTTTTGAGTCTTTGTGTATCCTTGCATGTGAAACAGGTCTGGATGTAACATGCCATTGGGTTTTGGCTGTGTCTTTTGATTAGGGAATTTAGTCAGTTTAAATTTAGGGTTACTGCCATTTGATGTTGACTGGCTGTTTTATCCATTCGTTGGTGTAAATTCTTCTTTATGTTGGTGCTCTTTACTTTTTGGTGTATTTTTAGAAAGGCTAATACTGGTTGTTTCTTTCTGTGTGTAATGCTTCTTTCAGAAGCTCTTGTAAAGCAGGCCTGGTGGTAATAAAATCTCTGAGTTCTTGCTTGTTCATAAAAGATTTTATTTTTCCTTCAGTTGTGAAGCTTAGTTTGGCTGGATATGAAATTCTGGGCTGAAGGTTCTGTTCTTTGAGGATGTTGAATATTGGCCCCCACTCTCTTCTGGCTTGCAGAGTTTCTGCTGAGAGATCTTCTGTAAGTCTGATTGGCTTGCCTTTGTGGGTAATCTGACCTTTCTCTCTGGCTGCCCTTAGTATTTTCTCCTTCGTTTCAACCCTGGTGAATCTAACGATTATGTGCCTTGGGGTTGCTCTTCTTGAGGAATATCTTTGTGGTGTTCTCTGTATTACCTGGGGTTGAATGTTGACCTGCTTTGCTAGTTTAGGAAAATTTTCCTGAACAATATCCTGAAGGGTATTTTCCAGCTTGGATTCATTCTCTCTGCCGCATTCAGGTACACCTATCAAACGAAGATTTGGTCTTTTCACATAGTCCCACATTTCTTGGAGACTTTGCTCATTCCTTTTTATCCTTTTTTCTCTAATCTTTTCTTCACGTTTTATTTCATTAAGTTGAACTTTGACCTCTGATATCCCTTCTTCTGCTTGAACAATTCGAGTGTTTAAACCTGTGCATACTTCTCGGAGTTCCTGTATTGTATTCTTCAGTTCCATTAATTCACTTATATTCCTCTCTAAGTTGTCTATTCTCAATAGGATTTCGTCAAACCTTTTTTCAAAGTTCCTAGTTTCTTTACGTTGGGCTACAACATGTTCTTTTAACTCACAGAAGTTTCTTATTATCCATTCCGTGAAGCCTGATTCTGTCATTGGGATGCGCTTGTTCTCCATCAAGTCTTGTTCCCTTGTTGATGTGGAACTGTGATCATCTTTAGAGGGAGAGGCATTCTGATTTTGAGTATTCTCAGCCTTTTTACACTGGTTTCTTCCCATCGTTGTAAATTTATCCTCCTGTCGTCTTTGAAATTACCAACTTTCAGATTAGGTCTCTTGAGTGGACGTCCAGGCTGTTAGTTCCCAGGGCCAGAGCAGCAGCGTTAAAACTGATGGTGCTTTTCTGCCCAGGATTCTCCTGTCGGGCTTCCTTCTTGTGTCCGTAGTAGGTGACTCTGCCTTCCCGGGGCTCCAAACCTCCGTCAGAAGGGGAACCGGTCCCGTTTACTCTGCTCCGAGAGCTGCCGCGCCGAGGTGCCGGCGGAACCGCTGCGCGAGCCACGAAAGTTGCGCTGTCCACCCGTGTGTTTCCTCCACTGGGGGATCTTCTGCTCCGTGAGCGACCAGAATTTGTCTGAAAGTATGGCGTCCTCTAGTTCTCCGCGCCTTCCCTGAGAGTTGCAATCCCGGGATGTTAGCGATTGGCCATCTTGGATCTTTTTTTTTTTTTTTTCATTTTTTAAAGACGGGGTTTCACCATGTTGGTCAGGCTGGTCTTGAACTCCCAACCTCAGGTGATCTGTCTGCCTTGGCCTCCAAAGTGTTTGGATTACAGGCGTGAGCCACCACACCCGGCCAACAACATGGTTTTTAAAGTGCTCTGGGAGAGATGCTTCCTTACACCAAGTCAGTTATGTTAATTAGAAACAAAGCGCCCAGCCTGGACAACATAGTGAAACCCCATTTCTACTAAAAATACAAAAATTAGCTGAGCTTGGTGGTGCACGCCTGTAATCCCAGCTACTCGGGAGCCCGAAGCAGGAGAATTGCTTGAACCCAGGAGGTGGAAGTTGCAGTGAGCCGAGATCATGCCACTGTACGCTGCCTGGGTGACAGAGCAAGACTCTGTTCAAAAAAAAAAAAAAAAAAACCAACAACAAAAAATACCAAAACTTTGACAGGTCTTAGTAAAGCAGGTGCCTTTATTTATTGCTAAATAGAGAAATGACTCCAAGATTGCATTCTTGCTCCTAGCTTCTCCTTTGTGAGGTTTTGAAAGTGTGTTCTTCATTCTTCCCAGGTCTGTCTTGTGACCGCCTTCTTTCTTCCTCCATCACCCCCTCCCGTGGTCCTTTTCTACTCTGTTACCTGAAACTCATCTGTTAAAACTGGGAATTAGCTGCTAGCTGGTTATTGTTAACAGGACTGACATCCACAAATGTGGGTTATTAAAATCATATGCTTCTTTCTTAGTAAAGGAATTTGAGACTTGAGAGACAAGACGGACTAGGAGAGGGCCCTCAAACTTTTACGAGCATATCGACTACATACCTCACTCAGCTGTGCTGAGTGTAACTAGCTTCCTCTGTCTTGACAAACACACAAGTATTCCTCAAACATCTGAAGGGAGAGTAACATCTTCATTTTACAGAGGAGGAGCTGGGGCACAGAGAGCCCAAGTAATTTGGCCCCTAAAATTTAATGGGTCTCCACTCAGGTCTTTCTTACCTCATTGTTTATTTATTTTGCTCTGTCCACAATCTGCCTTTGTGATTAGAAAAGAGTTTTGGTGGCTGCTGCTGGCAGGGAAAACAATGGTGGATGTCAGGAAATCTCGTGAAACCATGCTAGTCCTCTGTGGCTGCCCTTGTAGGTGAACTTGATTTGGAGGGAGTTGTGGAGGCAAGGGAGCTGAAGGACTATGCCCTGGCCTTTTTTTCCGCATAGACCTGGTGTCATAGGAGATCCCCTAAGGCTTCCAGGAATTCTGGGATAGAGGAAGTATGGTCTTTCCAATGCTGTATCTTCCAGACTACGATGTGGTCCTGCTCTTGCTACCAGAGACCTGTTTGCCTGCCTTCAGCTCTCTCTTCTCTGATGGGTAGTTGATGGTTTTTTTTTGTTTTTTTTTTTAAGACAAGGTCTCCATCTGTCATCTAGGCAGGAGTATAGTGATATGATCATGGCTCACTGCAGCCTTGAACTCCTGGGCTCAAGTGATCCTGTCACTTCAGCCTCCTGAGTAGCTGGGACTATGGGCACACACTACCATGCCTGGCTAATTTCTAAATTGTTTTGGTAGAGACAGGGTCTTGCTGTGTTGCCCAGGCTGATCTTGAACTCGTGGCCACAAGTAATCCTCCTGCCTTGGCTTCCCAGAGTGCTGGGATTACAGGTGTGAGTCTCTGCACCTGGCCATGTTTTTTTTAATGATTCTGAAAGAATCTTCTTGTTTTTGTTGTTACTTGGCTTTATGAGGACATCCATTGTAGCCCATTTTTCTCTATTTTGGTGTACTGTGGTTTTGTTGTTGTACTAGAAATCTGATTTTTTTGGTGGTGGTGGGGTACTATGATTTGGCTATTTTTCCTAATTTTTTTTTTAAACAGAGTCTTGCTCTGTTGCCTAGGCTGGAGTGCAGTGGCATGATCTCAGCTCGCTGCAACCTCTGCCTCCCAGGTTCAAGCAATTCTTGTGCCTCAGCTTCCCAAGTATCTGTGACTACAGGCGCCCACCACCACACTCAGCTAGTTTGTTTTTGTGTTTTTAGGAGAGAAAGGATTTCACCATGTTGGCCAGGCTGGTCTTGAATTCCTGAGCTCAGGCAGTCTACCTGCCTTGACCTCCCAAAGTCCTAGGATTACAGGCATGAGCCACCATGCCCGGCTGATTTGTCTGTTTTTTCTAAACATAGATACTGTGGATGGACTTTTAAAATACAACTTTATTGAGTTATAATTCACATGCCATGCAGGTTCATCTTCTAGAGCTTTTAAGGAAGTGTTATTGAGGCCTAGAGCTCATGTTTGAAACTATTTCTAACCCACACTGTTTGCATGACATAGTTGTGCTAGGGGGAACTAAAGCCATGTTCCATACAATTACATGTCCTTTGAAGGACAGAGGTTAGTCCATTTTGTGCTTGATTTGACAAATTACCTGTCTATATGATCAGCGAGTGTCACATGCTTACTGTTAAGGCAATTGGGGTATTATGCTTAGTAAGTTTATTTGCATGTTTGATTCTGACCAGAACTGAACAATGAAATATCATAATGAAATTTTAATACTTTTAAAATTTGGAGACCAACTGTAATTTATCCATAATACTTTGTTTAACCTTACCCCATAGTGTTATTAACAGGACATTGCCAGCCAGTACACTGATTATTGCTTTGGTTTGTTCATTTATGAATGTATTTGTTTAGTAATCCCGCTCATCATGAATACTCTCTTACAGATGTGAGAAGGGTGTTATGTCTCTAGTGAATGTTAGGAACTGTATTCGCTTCTACCAGACGGCAGAGGAACTGAATGCCAGCACCCTGATGAACTACTGTGCAGAAATTATTGCAAGTCACTGGGTGAGTGAGAGCTTGAGAGGGGTACTGACAAAGCACTATAACCGAGACCGAGGCCTGGGACATAGCTCCATGGGAAGGTACCTCTCTGGCACCGCAGTCAGGAGACCAAGGCCTGGGACGTAGCTCCATGGGAAGGTACCTCTCTGGCACCTAGTTTTCTCTTGTTACACAATTGAAGAATAAATCGTATGATTAGATGATCTGTGAGACTCTTCTGCTCTGAAATTCTGGTAGTTCTGTGATTTCAGAGTGGAAGGACAAAAGATAGCTTAGGTTGGGCTGGGCGTGGTGGCTCATGCCTGCGATCCCAGCACTTTGGGAGGCCGAGGCAGGCAGACCACTTGAAGTCAGGAGTTCGAGACCAGCCTGGCCAACATGGTGAAAGCCTGTCTCTACTAAAAATACAAAAATCAGCCAGGCTCAGTGGTGCATGCTTTTTAATCCCAGCTACTCTCGGGAGGCTGAGGTGTGAGAATTGCTTAATCCTGGGAGGTGGAGGTTGCAGTGAGCCACGATCATACCACTGCCCTCCAGCCTGGGTGACAGAGTGAGACTCTGTCTCCACCCCCCAAAAAAGATAGCTCAGGTTCAGAAACAGGCTTGGAAGCATCACCTGCCTTCACCCTCCATCTGTGGAAGCTGCAGCTGAGCTGCAGGAATAGGGTGTGGCTCTGCAGCCAGCAGGTTCTGCAGTACTCAGCACACAGTTTCAGAGCTAGCCCTTGCTCTCCCCATCAGGTGGAGAGCATCTTTAAATTTAGATTTGTCTTTCTTAGGTTGTTTTCATCATAAAGAACAGTGTTTCCTTTTTTTGTTGTTGTTAGCAGTTTTAAGAAATCAGGGCTAGTGCTACCTTTTGCAAATTATTTTCTGTGAATTGTTTGGTATTCAGCAACATTGTGGGAAAAGCCTTAGAGTTTCAGAAAAGGTGGCTAAAAGCACTGGATTTTTTTTTTTAATTTTTCTTTCCTTTTCCTTCTCACAACCAAAATAGAAAAGCACTGGATTTTAAGGAATTGAAACAGGATTGGAAACCTTTCAGTTAAAATAGGTCAAAATATAGAGAGCTGCAATAATAGGACCAGCTCTGACCCAGTGGAGTGACTTGTTTGTGAAATTCTGATTGACTTTGTAACTACCATCTTTGTGGGGATGGGAGGTGGACTCCTTGCTCTCATGTGGAGGCTCCCTCGGGGTGCATTCCTGTTAGAGGTAAGCATGGCTTGTGCTTTTCCATCTCACTGGGGAACTCAGTAGTGGTAGGGTAAAGTGAGGCTCGGAACACAGGCTTTCTGGTTCCCTAGCCATTTAAGGACTGTCTGAACTTGAGCAAGTTATCTAATCTCCTTATGCTTTACTTTTTTCTTCTGTAAAATGGGGATGATCAAGTACTTACCTCATTGGGTTTTGGGGAGAAATAAATGAGTTGGGAAATGTTAAGCTTTTAAATTAGAGCCTCACTGCTGCATTTTAAGGGCTTACTAATGGGAGTTGTTTTTATTGTTTTGTATCTGTTCTGCTTTTTACTATGTTATGAATTCTTAGGATGACTTGAGAAAGGAGGATTTCAGTAGCATGAGTGCTCAGCTGTTATACAAAATGATCAAATCCAAAACAGAGTACCCGCTACATAAAGCTATCAAAGTGGAGAGAGAAGATGTGGTCTTCCTTTATCTGATTGAAATGGATTCCCAGGTACTGTCGCTGCCTTTTCCATTTTTCATTTCCCAAAGCTGTAATGCACTTATTTTTTCCATGGTACTCCTCACTTCCATTGGAGCCATCCCTGGCACGGTCTTTAATGTACGGATTTCTACTAAATGGTTTGTTCAAGGCGAGTTGAGCTTTTCTGTCATGTTTCTCAAAATCCTTCCAGCCTTAGCCCATTGCCCAATTTAAAAACCTCCCACATGCTTTTATGTAGCTTTTTTTTTTTTTTTGGTAACAATACTTCTTAACTTCCAGGTGCAAAATCTGTATTAGTTTACTTTTCCTGCTATAATAAATTACTATCAACTTAATGGGTAAAACAACACAAATGTATTGCCTGACAGTTTCATTGGTTGGAAGTCTAAGACAGGAGTCACTGGCCTAAAATCAAGGTGTCAGCAGGCTGTGCTTCTTTCCAGAGACTCTAGAGGAGAATCCATTTCCTGCTCATTTGGGTTTTTGGCAGAATTCAGATTTTTGCAGTTACAGGATCGAGGTCCCTGTTTTCTTGCCAGCTGTCAGCTGAAGGCCATTCCCACCTTCTAGAGGCCACCACACATTCCTTAGCTCATAGCCCTGGCTTTTATCTTAAAAGCCAGCAGTGGTGGGTCAGGTCCCTCTCATGTCATATCTCTTGGACTTAACTCCTCTGGTTCCCATTTTCACTTGTAAGAGCTTGTGTGGTGAGTTAGATTGGGCCCTCCTGGATGACCTGGGTGCCCTCCCCATCTCAAGGTCCTTCACCTTCATCACATCTTCAGTGCGCCTTTTGCCGTGTAATGTGACATGTTTGCAGGTTCTAGGGGTTAGGACATGTACATCTTTGGGGGGCTATAATTCTGCCTTCTTTCTTCTTCTTTTTTTTTTTTTTTGAGACCGAGTTTCGCTCTTGTTACCCAGGCTGGAGTGCAATGGCGGATCTCGGCTCACCGCAACCTCCGCCTCCTGGGTTTAGGCAATTTTTCTGCCTCAGCCTCCTGAGTAGCTGGGATTACAGGCATGCGCCACCATGCCCAGCTAATTTTTTGCATTTTTTTTAGTAGAGACAGGGTTTCACCGTGTTGACCAGGATAGTCTCTATCTCTTGACCTCGTGATCCATCCGCCTCGGCCTCCCAAAGTGCTGGGATTACAGGCATGAGCCACCGCGCCCGGCCCATTTCTACCTTCTACATTACCTTAAACGAAATGTAGTGGCTCTTGATGGATGGGAATGAGGTATGTTTTATCCTGGGTGTCAGTGTAGTGGGAGACATTGAACTGCTGGGAAGAATGAGGTAGGAAAGCTACCGCCTTTCATGAAAACATGAGCTCTTTACCAAGAAGCCCTCCGAACCTCTGCCCTGGCAGTCATGCCCCATGGCACTCTGTCCACATTTTCCCTGTGGTTCTTACATTGTCTCCCACATTGTTTATGTTTGCTGTCTGGTCCCCACTACTTCTGTCCTCCCTGAAAATATGTGCCCTGAGGAATCCTGATAGAAGTTTGTGACGAAGTTGAATTTTGGGAGTAAGCAGTGTCAGAGCACTTAAATTGGACTTTTGTAGAGGAGATGATATTTAAGGGTCAAGGTGGAAGAAATTAAAATAGCTTGTATTCTCTATTCACTGGACACTAATTTGCAAACTTGTTTGTGTAGCTCCCCGGGAAGCTGAATGAGGCGGATCCTAATGGAGACCTGGCATTAGATCTAGCCCTTTCACGACGATTGGAGAGCATTGCCATCACGCTGGTTAGTCACAAAGCTGATGTGGACATGGTGGACAAGCATGGCCGGAGCTTGTTACACAAAGGAATCCAAAGAGGTGGGAAGAGGTGTATTTTATGTTTTTCTCTGCAGGCAGTTTGATTTTTATCCAAGTAATTTTTGAAGACTTTCTGACTTTGTTTCAAAAATTCACGAAGGCTTCTCTAGTCTGTACTTACAGGCTGCGTGATTTAGAATTTGATCATGGGTCATGATTGAGAATATGATCATGGCTGTTCCCTAGGACTTGTTTGTTTGGCCATTCATGGTGCCAACAAGGCCCCAGAAGAAAGGCTCTAAAGATGGTCCTGTGTGTGAGGAAGTACCTTTTACTTATAAGCACCTGATGTGTTTGCTTGCTCAGTGGGTCATTTTCTCCAGGAATTGTGCTAGGAAGGTTTTGCTTTTCTATCCTACCACAGATACACAAGGATAGTATCAAAACCATCAGTGTTTAAACATATTCTCAGATTCAGGGTTTTCATTTTAACAGGCTAGACCTCTATTAAGATAAATTGATAAAGTTTTATTTTGTTCTAGCAATGTTATTTGGAATTGTAGCTGTATTTTGAATACATTGTTGGTAGTTGGAAGAATACAGAAAGGATAAACTTGAGAACAAAACATTTTAATCTTAATGAATTAACTTCTCAAAGGAAGAAACAATACTAGTTTTTTGTTTAGTTTTTTCCATGGTCTTACTAATTCCTAAGTCCCAAATGGATCCTGGCTGATGTTGCTTTGCAGTGGTCATTTTTGACCCAGTGAAATCTGTATAGAGGTAGAGTTCCAGTAAGGAATGAAAGCTTTCAAAAGTGTCGAAGCATTAATTTTGTGGCAAGATGGTGGACCTGATTGGAGTACATTGCCATGGCCACTTTTTTGTTACTTACATGAAGACATCAAAGAGAGAATATAGTCGTTTCACTCCATCTTAATCATCTGTATTTTCCCCTTTCGATGATGCATTGTCACTCCATTCTTGTCTATACCACATTTTGCCATTCACAGATTGCTCCTAGTTGGTAGAATGTAGTTACATCAAGATGTGGTCCTGTGCCAGCTTTGTCCTTTTTGGGCAAAGGTTTTGACACAAATATCCTTGTTAGCCATGTATTGGAGTGCTGAGCTTGCTGGCTGGTAGAGAGGAAAATTTTGCTCATCACTGGGTAGGAAATCCTTGGAGTATGTCAATGTCAAGACTAGATGGGTTTTTCCCAAGCACCATTCTGTGCTGTGCAAAGCCAGTAGGAGCTTAGCACTGAGTGTGCGTTCAGTGGGGAAATCTCACCAGGGAGGGACTGATTCTTTCCCACACTGTTTAGTGTCTGAGATGTTTATCTTGGAAACAAATACCCCATTACTTAAAAAAAAAGAGAGAATTTTGTTTCTTTCCTCTTGGGGAGATAATTCTTGTTTGATGATAAAACATTTTTGACTTATTAAATATTTTGGTGATTGCTTAGTTTCAAGAGTTGCCAAGAATTAGTGATCCATTTTTGATGTTTATTTTCAGATGATTTAATCTTCCACTCTGAGTTTATTAATTGCCTGAAAATATGTGGGTTACAGTGTGGGTATAATGAAGTTGATTTTGCTAACTTTAGAGAATGTAGCATGTTACGGTAGACAGAGCACTGGTTATGAAGCTTGTATGTACAAAGGTTTGAATCTTAGCTGATCTCTTGACTCTGTGACCTTGGGTGAATCACATTCTGAGTCTTATCCATAAAGTGGAAATCACTTTGGCTTCATTTGTTTGTTCAGAGAATTCGAGACAGGGTTGGTAGTACACCCAGCAGTGATTACCAGGTGACGGGTAGGGTCAGCCCTGCAGTTCATACCTTGACCCCGCATCAGAACCCCACCACCAGATTCAGTTCCTGTAGGATTTTTTTTCACTTTCGCTGTTAAGAGTGAAAGTCTCTAGTATATGGGATTTAGGTTTAGTTCTGAGCACACATTAGAATCTATAAACAAAATAGTCAGTGATCATCCTGATAACCAAGTAAACCAGTCATTTTGTCTGAAGAAGGGAACAGGCAGGCAGTGTCTCTGGGGGAGCCCCCAGGAGGCCCAGGTATGGCTGAGGAGGTCATCTCCTTCAAGCAGCTTGATCTCAGCAAGAAGGTGAGCCTTCACTTTATAAAAACAATTCTTCCTGAACTTTTTTACCTTAGTAACCAGCATCAGTAAGTGGGGTTCTTGAGTATGCTCCTGTTAATTATTTTTAGTAAATTTGAAAATGATGCCACTAACTGGAGCAGCATGATATGTGGTTTGTATGAGTGGAATAATGAAGGCTACTGTTATGAATAGAGCTGTCCGGAAGCCACATCGAGAGAAATACTGTATATGGATTGTTTTAGTGTGGACTTTACTGTTAAGAATATTTTTATGGGCTGGGCGCGGTGGCTCACGCCTGTAATCCCAGCACTTTGGGAGGCCGAGGCGGGTGGATCACAAGGTCAAGAGGTCGAGACCATCCTGGTCAACATGGTGAAACCCTGTCTCTACTAAAAATACAAAAAATTAGCTGGGCATGGTGGCACGTGCCTGTAATCCGAGCTACTCAGGAGGCTGAGGCAGGAGAATTGCCTGAACCCAGGAGGCAGAGGTTTCGGTGAGCCAAGATCCGCCATTGCACTCCAGCCTGGGTAACAAGAGCGAAACTTCATCTCAAAGAAAAGAGAATATTTTTATGTGGACAGCTTGTGATAGTTGTGCCTCATATACCTGCGAGTGTCGGGGAATGAGGTGATGAAGTAACTGAAACTTTGAAGCACCAGTTTTTATTTGAACTGTTTTTGATGATTTGAAATCAAAACATCTGAACTGTATTACCCACTTTCTTATTGACAGAAACTTTATAAATGGTGCTTTTGGCATTTTCTGTTCCTCCCTTTGTTCTACTCTTCTGATATCAGTTCTCTTTTTCCCTTCCTTTATGTACTCTCTGGGCTTTCTTTTAATGTAAAACTTCATTAATTTTCTGTTTCTAATAATTTCTAATAGCTTCTTTGTATGGGGTGCATATATTAATGTATATGTGTGTATGATTATAAGTAAAAAGAACTTTATATTTGGATCTTATTAATAAAGTAAATCTGATCCAAAATCTATAATTCTTCTAAGAGGACTTACACTTTAAGATACAAATTTTTTTTTTTTTTTTTGAGACAGAGTTTCGCTCTTGTTACCCAGGCTGGAGTGCAATGGCGTGATCTCGACTCACTGCAACCTCCGCCTCCTGGGTTCAGACAATTCTCCTGCCTCAGCCTCCTGTGTAGCTGGGATTACAGGCACACGCCACCATGCCCAGCTAATTTTTTTTATTTTTAGTAGAGACAGGGTTTCACCATGTTGACCAGGATGGTCTCGATCTCTTGACCTCATGATCCACCCACTTAGGCCTCCCAAAGTGCTGGGATTACAGGCTTGAGCCACCGCGCCCGGCCAAGATACAAAATTTTTTTATCATGCCTTCCATTTGATTCTACCCATTCATAGGTTTTCATATACCTGTGGGGTATTGCCCTGTTTATCTTCTGTATGTATGGTGTAGTATACATTTTTCATTAACTTACCTTGTCTTAGCTTTACTGTGTTTCTCTCTCTCTCTTTTTATTTTTTTGAGACGGAGCCTTGCTCTGTCGCCCAGGCTGCAGTGCAGTGGTCCAATTTCAGCTCACTGCAACTTCCACCTCCCGAGTTCAAGTGATTCTCATGCCTTAGCCATATTAGTAGCTGAGACTACAGGTGTGTGCCACTACGCTTGGCTAATTTTTGTATTTTTGTAGCTATTGGGTTTGCCATGTTGGTCAGGTTGGTCTGAATCACCTAGCCTCAAGTGATCCACCTGCCTTGGCCTCCCAAACTACTGGGATTACAGTCAGGAGCCACTGTGCCCAGCCACTATGTATTTGTGTCTTGGTTTGGATTATATTTTAAGCTTAAAAGTAATGACACTACGTTATCCCTTCTCCCCCGAGTATCTCATATTTTGGACTTTTCATTAAGATTCTTTGTCCCAGTAGTTCTAAAGTTTCTTTCTACTCCCAGAATGTTAGTGGCTATCTCTAGGATATTTTGTTTTATTGCTAATGTATTGTTGTCTTTACGTATTTTCTCCTATACCAAATCAATGTGGAGTTCGTTCATGATACAGAGTAGGGCCCTCTGTGTACCTGTATAAATGGATAGCAAAGGACTGACCTAGCCTAGCCCCCGGTGTGCATGTTACCTGTAGTGTTTTACTGCCTCTCTACTATAAAGAAATCTCAGCTTTAGCCCTTTGCACCTGATACTGGTAAAGATTGCACCCTTCTGCACCCCTGCCCCACCCAGAACGGGAGCAGAAGAATGAAAATATTTCAAGAGAAGGGACTGATTGGAAAATTGTTAAGTTACCTGAAGTCATAATTAATTCAAATTAGAGCCTTTCTGATAACATAGAACCTAATAGTCCCAACCAGTCAATCCATTTTCTTCCCAAACATTTCCTCAGGGTCTATTTTGTATAAGACAGTGTGAATACAAAGAAAAAAAACCAGACATGAGCCAATCCAGCATCTGAGGAGCGAGTCAGCACCTGAGGCCTTTCAGCTGCCCCAGTGCCAGAGTCCACATTCTCTAGCAAGATGGTCCCTTGGAAGAAAGCATAGAGCAGATGGGAAGTGTTGAAAAACAGACAACCTGGGTGCGGTGGCTCACACCTGTAATCCCAGTACTTTGGGTGGCCAAGATGGGAGGTTCACTAGAGGCCAGGAATTCGAGTCCAGCGTAGGCAACATAGTGAAAGCTTATCCCTACAAAAACATTTTTAAATGAGCCAGGCAGAGTGGCATACACTTGTATTCCTAGCTGCTTGGGAGGCTGCGGCAGGAGGATTGCTTGAGGCTGTGCAGCTGAGGCTGCAGTAAGCCATGATTACACTACTACACTCCAGCTTGAGCAGCAGAGCCAGACCCTATCTCAAAAAACCAGAAACCAAAACAAAAGCAAATGATTTTCTAATTTCATACCCACTGAGAACCAGATGACACCTGAATACTCCTATGAAAATGCGTACAGGATCAACAGAATTGAGAGAGCTTTACTACTCCTGAAGCCCCATTTTAGGTGTTCGAACTGTAGATGTGTAGTTGAAGGAGATGAAATGATATCGTAAGATGTAAAGAGAAAACTTTGGAAGAGAGAAAAGCCTTGTCTCGAAGTTGTGATTCAAAGGAGTCTGTACCCACAATTCTAACAATAGGGACCAAAGTGTCTTGATGTAAAGACAAAAGCAGACGGACTATGGAAAGAACACCATTGCCTGTGATCCATAAAAGAAAGATGTGCCAAGCCACCTTCAACAATCCAGCATTCATCCCAACACCACCCACACATTTAAGGAATGTAGTCAACTTTCATGGGACCAGCAAATCAAACTCTGGGACGTTGTTCTGCATTTTGGGGATCATCCAGGTGAAGAAGGATGTGATTTGCAAGAAATTCACCCGTAGCCCTTGGGGAGATGGAGACCACATCTGCAGAAAGTGCCCTGAATCCCAGCTCTTGGGTCAACTTACATTTCAGCCATCAGTTACATGTGCAGATTTCAAGTTGCAGATGAATTTGACTTGGAAGATGTTTAACGTTCACCCTCGAAAGACTTTCCAGACTAGGGGCCATGGCTCATGCCTGTAATCCCAACACTTTGGGAGGCTGAGATGGGCAGATTGCTTGAGCCCAGGAGTTCAAGACCAGCTTGGGCAACGTGGCAAAACCCATCTCTTCCAAAAACACAAAAATTAGCCGAGTGTGTTGTGTAGTCCCAGCTACTCGGGAGGTTGAGGTGGGAAGATCACCTGAGCCCCAGAGGTCAAGGCCGCAGTGAGCCATGATGATGCCACTGTACTTCAGCCTGGGTGACAGAGAGCCTGTCTCAAAACAAAAAACAAACAAAAAAACAAAATAATCCTCAAAACCCAACTTTCCCAGTATGAGCTCATTGGTGCCACCTGGAGGCCACTGAGAGCAATTGCTCTCACCCTGCGAGGTGTAATGCCCCAGACCTTTTTAACAGGTTTCTGTTCTGTATATTATGATGCTTTGCTATTCTTGCCTTGTTTTCTTAAGAAGCGTCAATTTTATATATATGTAGTGTGTTTGTATGTTTTAATTTTTAAATATAAATCCAAGTAAGATTGAACTTTAATCTTAAATTTAATTGTTTAGTCTTTGTCATTCTCCAAGTTAACTTGACAAGTATACTTTAACTGGTTTTTCACAAGTATTTTTTTTCTTTTCTTTTTATCTTTATTCTATGAAGAATTTCAGAAGTATTTTTAACATTAAATGGCCACTTATTAGATTGGTTACTTCTGAGTCTTAACCATGTATTTGTACAACTGGTCTCGAGTCTATTTCTCTTTACTAGTGTCTGACAAAGTATTGTCACAAATGTGTACCTTTAATATCTTAAACTTAATTCTTGGCCTTTTATTAACATGTCAAAGTAGTTGTATTCCCTCCTACAGAGCATAAATAGTCAAAGACAGTAAATCAAGCTATTAAAATTCATGGATTTTGGCCAGGTGCAGAGAGAACCTAGTGTGTATCAACGACCTTATAAATCTATAACTGCTATTCAAAAACCAGAATGTATGTCCTGTTTGGCCTGTATATTGTTATCTTCACATAGGAAAGGGGATCCCCATTATTTGTTACTTCTTTTGTGTGAATCTGAAATGCCCTTCTGTGGACCACCTGCATTGGAGTCAGCTAGTAAGCTTTTTTTTTTTTTTTTTAATAAAGTATTAATACATGACAATAAAACTTTTATTTTTGCAAGAAAAAAAAAATGCCAGTAATCCCAGCACTTTGGGAGCCTGAGACAGGTGGCTCTTTTGAGCCCAGGGTTTGGAGACCAGCCTGGGCAACATGGTGAAACCCTGTCTTTACTAAAAATATAAAAAATAAGCCAAGCATGATGATGTGCGTGCCTGTAGTCTCAGCTACTCAGGAGGCTGAGGTAGAAGAATCCCCTGAGCCTAAGAAGTTGAGGCTGCAGTGAGCTGTGATCATGCCAGTGCACACCAGCCTGGGTGATGGGGGCTAGACTTTGTCTCAGAAAAGAAGAAGAATGGATTTTTGAGTCAGGATCTCTCTCTGTCACCCAGGCTAGAGTGCAATGGCACACTCAGAGCCCACTACGTTCTCGAACTCTGGGGCTCAAGCAGTCCTCCCACCTCAGCCTCCTGAGTAACCGGAACCACAGGTATGTGCCACCATTCCTTGCTAAGTTGTTTTGTAGAGATGGGGTTTCCCAATGTTGCCAGGCTGGTCTTGAACTCTTGGGCTCAAGCCATCCTTCCGCCTCGGCCTTCCAAAGCACTCAGATGTTATTCAGTCTTAATTTGATATTTGTAAATAGTTCCAGGTAGACTCTTTTACCTGTAATACTCCAAGCGTTAAGTCAGTGGAAGGGATTTAGGAAGAAGTTTTGTTTTCACAGTGAGGTTATTTACCATGTGAAATATTTGTAAATAGGAGTGTATACAGATACTTCGTTCAAATATTTCATTGTAAACTTCTCGTTAAGTCAGTTATGTATGTGTAATGAGATTACAAACCTAAAAAGGTCAGTTGTAGTGGCTCACGTCTGTAATCCGAGCACTTTGAGAGGCTGAGGCAGGTGGTTTGAGCTCAGGAGATGGAGACCAGCATGTGCAACATGATGAAACCTTGTCTGTACTAAAATACAAAAAATTAGCTGGGCATGGTGGCATATGCCTGTAATCCGAGCTACTCAAGAGGCTGAGGCATGAGCATTGCTTGAACCCTGGAGGTGGAAGTTGCAGCAAGCTAAGATTGCACCACTACACTCCAGCCTGGGCAACAGAGCAAGACTTTGTCTGGGGATAAAAATAAAACTAAAAGGAAAAATTGTATAATACTAAAACAGGCATGGGTTTACTCTGAGTAGGAACCTGTATGCAAGTACAGTAGAATGGGGGCCGATGTTGCTTAGTTAGCGACAAGCTGTGGTCAGGAAAGGAGAGAGAGAGAGATTGTGTGAGGAGGATCCTTCCCACCCTCTTTGAGAGCTGCCTGGAAGAGACTTTGAAGAATAGAAGCCTGCTATTCTTAAAGAGTGAAGAGATGCTGAGGTGAGGCGGCAGGACAAGTGATAATAGGTAGTCAAAGATTGAGCAAAGCCTTTTGAGTTCATCTGTAACTCCACGATCTCAGGGATGAGTTTCCACTCACAGATGCCCCCAGAGGTTCCCTCAGACACATTCTTAGTCTGCAGTCGTTTGCTGCTGCCTCTTGAGGAGGCACAGGCCAGAGCACCTTATCCTGAATATTGTTTCTTCTGTTATTTCTTTTCAAGGAGACCTCTTTGCTGCCACTTTCCTCATTAAGAATGGGGCCTTGGTTAATGCTGCTACACTGGGTGCCCAGGAGACACCGCTGCACCTTGTGGCCTTGTACAGTTCAAAGAAACACTCGGCAGATGTGATGTCTGAGATGGCGCAGATTGCAGAGGCCCTCGTGCAGGCCGGCGCCAACCCCAACATGCAGGACAGCAGGGGCAGGTGAGCTGGGGGAGGCAAGGTGCCTGCAGCACTGTTCTTGGGAGGTGACCTTCCAGTAGCATGCGACAGTCTTGCAGGGACTTCCTGGTCTGGAGTTTGGTGTTGTTCAGTCTGGTTTGTATTAAGGTCACAGACACTGATGTGTAGTATAGTGGTCCTACTGAAACCAGAGGCATCTGGGGAAAACATTTCCATCCTGGGTAACTGGAGTCTTTGAGGGTTTTTTGTTGTTATTTGTTTGTTTGTTTTTAATTGCATCAGCATCTCACTCTGTTGCCTAGGCTGGAGTACAGTGGTGCGATCTTGACTCACTGCAGCCTCCACCTCCCAGGCTCAGGTGATCCTCCCACCTCAGCCTCCTGAGTAGCTGGGACTACAGACATGCGCCACCCCGCCTGGCTGATTTTTGTATTTTGTTGGAGATAGGGTTTTGCCATGTGGTCCAGACTGGCCTCGAACTCCTGAGCTCAAGCAGTCTGCCCACCTTGGTCTCCCAGAGTGCTGGGTTTCCAGGCGTGAGCCAATCTTCCAGCTTCTAAGCAATTTGTATCTTCATGTTCAAAGGAGCCAGAGTGGTCATCCAGTCCAGTGCCTGCAAGCGAATCTTGTAGCGTTTCTTAGAGTTGCTTGGGTAGTTTGAAGAAGAGGAGCTCGCTAACTCCAGACAATCAGTTGTTATTTTTATGAGATCTAGTCGTTGGATATTCTCTGCAGTAAGCCCAATTTCACCTTGTTAGCACTCCCACTTTATCTGCACAGCCCCATTCATAGTGGCCCTTCCCATATTTGACAGTGTTTATTGTGTTCACTTTGCCCTTTCCACAAATACCTAGTTGAGGATTCTTTGTTGTTTAGCGTCTAAGAAAAGGCAACTTGTCTTGGGCCAGTAGTGAGAGGCTGTGAAGGACAGTTAAGTCACCTGCTCTCTGACCAGAGTTGGGAACCACTTGTCATTAGAACAACTCAGTATTTTATACCCTTGAAAAACCTCTCAAAAAGAAAACATTTTTTATAAAGTCTGGTTGTCAGAATAGGAAAATGGATCTGTGTGACAGATAAAGCACATGCGAGATGCAGCTTCATCAACTCTCAGTATCATGTGATAATTACCTTATTTCCCTGCTGTTGATTCTTGCATTTTTTCCTCCAGCAGCAATAAACTTACAGTTTGTGTGTGTGTGTTGTGGGGGAGGCGGGTAGATGCAGCCTTGGGCCCTGACTCTGCAGTGTGTGTGTGTGTGTGTGTGTGTGTGTTGTGGGTAGATGGAGCCTTTGGCCCTGACTCTGCAGTGTGTAGGGGGTGGTGGGTAGCTGCAGCCTTGGGCCCTGACTCTGCAGTGTGTATGTGGGGGGTGGCGGGGAGTAGATGCAGCCTTGAGCCGTGTGTGTGTGTGTGTGTGTGTGTGTGTGTGTGTGTGTGTGTGTGTTGTTAGGGGGGTAGATGCAGCCTTGGGCCCTGACTCTGCAGTGTGTTTGGGGGGGGCCCGGGGGGCGGGGGACGGTGTAGATGCAGCCTTGGGGCCCTGACCTCTGTAGTGGCAAGTCTCCTGCAGGGCTCCTGGGTGCTACATAAAAGCAGTGAAAAGGGTTAAGTGCAGCTTTCATCACTGGCTGCTCTGAGTGTGTTTGAGAAGAACAGAAAATTATAGGGGAAAGTTTCCTTTTAGAATTGATGGAGAATAGATAATGGAAAATCTTCACACCTATGGCAGAAAGTGCTGTTTTCAAGCAAATCATGTATATGCCTTCAGTAAGGGGTCAGTATTGAGTGGGAGAGGATTTGGGATCTCTTCCTTTAGCCAACTCTTGTCTGTTTTGGCCACTGAATCGCAGTAACGTGAGCAGATCCATTTTCATGTTTTGTTGCGCTGTCGTGGTTTTAGGAGACTTGGAGAAATGTGGAATTTCCCGTGGGTGGTGACTGCCCAGGGTTCCGGCTCCCCTTGCCGAGAGTCGCCCTGATGGGTCCTGTCCTGAACTGACACCTCTTCTTTCTATCCTGCAGGACTCCTTTACATGTGTCCATCATGGCCAGGAACGAATATGTGTTCAATCAGCTGCTGCAGTGTAAACAGTACGTAGGGAGACATGAAGAAGTGAAAAGGCAGTTGTGAGGGGGGTATTGTGAGTGAAAAATAATTCTTTTTAAACATCTTTTAGTGTTACATATGTTAAAAAGTTAAAGGGAGCTAAAAAAATTTGTCATCGAAAAAGTATAAAGAGAAAAAACGAGGTTGTCAGTATAGAGTGTCTGTAAAAGATTTTATTTGCTGTTGACTTGGCTTCTGCTTTTCAGACTAGATTTAGAACTGAAAGACCATGAGGGCAGCACGGCTCTGTGGCTTGCCGTGCAGTATATCACCGTGTCTTCTGACCAGTCTGTGAACCCCTTCGAAGATGTCCCTGTGGTAAATGGGACTTCATTTGATGAAAACAGCTTTGCAGCCAGACTCATCCAGCACGGCAGCCACACAGACGCACCTGACATGGCGACAGGTAAGCACCTGCCTCCCAGAGGGCAGTGCCGGTAGATAGCGCGTAAATGCTCTCACCCCAGATCTAGATACTGGACAGCATACTATTAGGATAATTACTGTTTATTTAATTTTTAAATACAATAAAACCCTGGGTTGTAATTTTTAAAAATCTTGTGCTTCAGCCAGGCATGGTGGCTCATGCCTGTAGTCCCAGCACTTTGGGAGGCCAAGGCTGGTGGATCACCTGAGGTTGGGAGTTCGAGACCAGCTGACCAATGTGGAGAAACCCCTTCTCTACTAAAAATACAAAATTAGCTGGGCATGGTGGCGCATACCTGTAATCCCAGCTACTCAGGAGGCTGAGAATCACTTGAACCTAGGAGGCGGACGTTGCAGTGAACTGAGATTGAGCCATTGCACTTCAACCTGGGCAACAAGAGCGAAACACTGTCTCAAAAAACAAACAAAACAATCCTGTGCTTCAAACAATTTAGCAGACATCAAGTGCTTGAAGCTGAAACACCTCCATTTATTTAATGCGGGGATTCTCAAATGATTTGGACTCAGAATTCTTTTGACTGACTTAAAAATTATACCCCAGAGAGCTTTTTTTTTTTAGGTGGATTATAACTTCAATATTTGCCATATTAGACTACACTTTGAGAACCGGTTTTAATGTATTTCCTTGACCTGATTGAATAAAATACAGGGATGTTTTAAGGAGAGGGATTCCATGTAATTCCGTATTGAGTACTAGCAACGTATAAAACATGGGTAGGTGCCACCCACAAAAAGGGTTGACCAAAAAAAAAAAAGATGGATATTGAAACAGCCCTTTCTCCAAGGAAGTTTGGCCAGGCACGGTGGCCCACACCTGTAATCCCAGCACTTTGGGAGGCTGAGATGGGTGGATCACCTGAGGTCAGAAGTTTGAGACCAGCCTGGCCAACATGGAGAAATCCTGTCTCTACTAAAAATACAAATATCAGCTGGGCATGGTGGCAGGTGCCTATAATCCCAGCTACTTAGGAGGCTGAGGAAGGAAAATCACTTGAACCCAGGAGACAGAGGTTGCAGTGAGCCAAGATCACGTCACTGCACTCCAGCCTGGTGACAGAGTGAGACTCCATCTAAGACAAACAAATAAAAATAAATAATATAAAATAATACTTAAAGGTCAAACGAAATCGCCACTCTAGGTGATATAAAAGCTAAAGGCAGGTAAAGGTACTACAGGACAAGGAATGCTGGAAGAACTGTATGTGTTTTAGACTGAACTTCTGGAAATCAGATTGTTACTAATTGCTTTTCATTTACAAACATATTGGTTATTACCCATAATTTTACTGACCACTAATTTAATCATATTATATCAGAATGTGCCATGTAAGAGATTGGTTCTTTGATATTTAAGAATTGAGGTGGTTTATGCCTGTATTCTGAGCTACTCAGGAGGCTGATGTAGGAGGATTGCTTGAGGCCAGGAGTTGGAGGCTACAGTGAGGCTGTGATCACTTCACTGTACTCCAGTCTGGGTGACAGAGCAAGATCCCATCTCTGAAAAAAAAAAAAAAAAAAGACTTGGATATTAGACTCCCAGGACTAGTTTTTAGAAATGTCTGCCATGTGCTTGAAAAGAATGTGCATTCTGTAATTGTAGGATGCTGCATTAAATCAAGCTTGTTCGTGGTGCTATTCAGATCCTATATATTCTTACTAACTTTTAGACTGCTTGATCTGCCCATTTCTGAGAGGTATATTAATATTTTTAATTGATTATGGTTTTGCCCATTTTTCTTGCTGGTTCTGTCAATTTTATATACTTTCAGTTTTAATTGTTAAATATATACAGGTTCAGGATTGTTTTTTCTATTGATATGTTTCATTTTTCATTTTACATGTAACAATCTTAGTCTACTCGTTTTTTAAATTTTTTCTTTTTTTTTTTAAATTTATTTTAAGGCTATTCAAGTAAAGCAGTGGGAGTGAAGAAGGAACAGAGAAATTGTAACTGGTTGTGATGAGTTGTAAACACCACTGCACTCAGGCCAGCCAATTAGCTAGCGCGTTTTTTGTTTTTTTTTTTTGAGATGGAGTTTCTCTCTTGTTGCCCATGCTGGAATGCAATGGTGCAATCTTGGCAATCTTGGCTCACCACAACCTCCGACTCCTGGGTTCAAGTGATTTTCCTGTCTCAGGCTCCTGAGTAGCTGGGATTTCAGGCATGCGCCACCATGCCTGGCTAATTTTATATTTTTAGTAGAGATGGTTTCTCCAGGTTGGTCAGGCTGGTCTCGAATTCCTGACCCTAGGTGATCCGCCCGCCTCAGCCTCCCAAAGTGCTGGGATTTCAGGCGTGAGCCACTGTGCCTGGCAGTCCACTAGCTTTGAACAGTTGAGTGATATTTGGCAGTCACAAGTTATCTTTATTTTGTTGTGAGGTGTAGAATTTAAGTCTTGTCTACACTGGAATGACTGCACACGTGAACATGGGACCCACATTAGTAGTCTCTAGATTAGAGTAACCATCAAGTAGGAATCGAATCCCTGTCTCTGAAAGATAAGGAAGAAAATGGCCTGGAAGCAAAGTAATACTTTGTCTCATTGCTTTTTGTTTGTTTTGAGACCGAGTTTTGCTCTGTCACCCAGGCTGGAGTACAGTGGCATTGTCTTGGCTTACGTCCGCCTCCTGGGTTAAAGTGATTCTCCTGCCTCAGCCTCCTTCACAGCTGAGATTACAGGCATGTGCCATCAGGCCTGGCTAATTTGCTTTTTTAAGTACAGAATGGGTTTCATCATGTTGGCCAGGCTGGTCTTGAACTCCTGACCTCAGGTGATTCACCCACCTCAGCCTTTCAAAGTTCTGGGATTACAGGCATGAGCCACTGTGCCTGGCTAGCCCAATTCTTTATTTTGTTTTTAGTCCTGGTGTTTAGTTTATTTGGAATTTCTAACAGTATAGCTATCGACATGAGATAGTTTGTTCATTTTTGGAAATGGATTTTACTGAGAAATGCTGTTTTCGGGCTAAAACCATTTTAAGAGAAAAAAATTTTTTTTCTTTTCTAGGTTTTTACTTAGAAAAGAATGACAGTGTTAAGGAAAATATTTATAATCCAAGAACAAACATATTTAAAGCATTAGAAATAAAACTGACATATTTAAGGGACATTTTCTAATGGAACTTAAAATATTTTCAAAATGGTCATCCAGTGGTTTTCAACCAGGCACAATCCTGTCTATACTGCCTGAGAACACTTGTCAACATCTCTAGACTTTTCTTTCTTTTTCTTTTTTTCCTTTGAGACGGAATCTTGCTCTGTTACCCAGGCTGGAGTGCAGTGGCACCATCTTGGCTCACTGCAGCCTCAGCCTTCCAAGTAGCTAGGATTATAGGTATGCACCACCATGCCTGGCTACGTTTTGAATTTTTAGTAGAGACAGGTTTTCACCATGTTGACCGGGCTGATCTCAAACTCCTGGCGTCAAGTGATCCGCCTGCCTTGGCCTTTCAAAGTGCTGGGATTATAGTTGTGCAGCACCACACCTGTCTAGCATCTGTGGACATTGCGAATTGTCCTAAGTTCAGAGGATGCTGCTAAACACTCCACAATGTGCAGAACAGACCCCCACAGCAAAGAACTTACCCCTCCAAAATGTGAGTAGCATCACTGTTGAGAAACGTTGCTCTACCCCAACCCCAGCAAGGAGACAGAACTTACCTTTGGTCCTGGGCAGTGGCCAGTGGGAACCCCATGGAGGAATGGATGCTCCAGCCCAGGGTATTCTCTAGGCTCTGTGTCCACATCCAGAGTAGTACCTCTGTGGCCTTAGTGATACCTGCTGTCTGGTGTGGGCTTGCCAGTCGTAAGGTAGCAGGAAAAGCAGGTGTTGTGCGGCGTGCAGCTTGACTGCATTTTGATGCAAGCAGAAGAATCATATGCCCATTTTCTTCTAGGAAACTGCTTACTACAGCGGGCAGCTGGGGCAGGAAACGAGGCAGCAGCTCTTTTCCTGGCAACCAATGGTGCCCACGTGAACCACAGAAACAAGTGGGTAAGTGACGGGGCAGCCAGGAAGATAGTTTTCATCTATGGAAGAAATGACAGTGGGGCATATGCAGGGAAAAGGGAATAGATGTGTTTTTCCATTTTTATCAGAATAATACATGCATGTGGTTACAAAGCCAGCGGGAAATGTTATTTTGTGTTTCCTCAAATATTGGTTGATTGATTCATTCAGCAACCATTTCCTAAGCATTTGTTTAGGAAACTGCTTGTTTAGGTTATCAGGCCCTGAGCTAGATACTACAGACTTCAATAGAGGTTAGCCCACAAACCTACCATAATAGCATTTGATTCTCTATAACAACACTTCACATTCGCTTGGGTTTTTCTGTGTGGATTGCCATTCATAAGTGTGTATCGCAAGCTAACAAGGTAGAATGTATGGTGTTAGGAATGAAAGTGTTACCTTTGAGGCCGGACATTACAGAGTTAGTTGACCAGCTTTCCCATTTCCTCCCTATGTGATTGTGTGGGGTTTTGTTTGTTTTTTGAGACAGACTTTCGCTCTTGTTGCCCAGGCTGTGCAATGGCATGAACTTGGCTCACCACAACCTCCGCCTCCTGAGTTCAAATGATTCTCCTGCCTCAGCTTCCCAAAGTCCTGGGATTTCAGGCATGAGCCACTGCACCCTGCCTATGAGGTCTTAATTTTAGTTTCCTCATCTATAAAATGGGGTTAATACTCATTTCATAGGGCGTGGTTAAGATGAAAGTAAATGATATAATTAAGTGCTTACTAGCATAATATCAGAGACATTAGTCCTATTTGATAGTTATTTTTACTTTATTATTTTCAGACCAGGAGGATATGCTTGTCTTTAATGTTGCATTTATTTCACAGTCACTTTGTGCCAGCACCTTTAAGGCTGTTATTTCTTTTAGTTCTCACAGTGGACCTGGAAGCAGCATGTATTGTTAGGATTAAAGAGGCCTTTCCTTCATCAAATTCATTTCGGGGTCAGGGACCTTGAGGTTAAGTGGCTTATAACTGATGAAGTGTCCGCATTGAGACCCCGGCACAAGGCTGTCTGGCTGTCGACTCTCGATAGCACTGGGCAAGGCAGTAAACACTTAGCTTGCTATCTGAGCCAGGCCAGCGAAGTATAGGAGAGAGGGCAGTGCCGTCCTTTCTACCACCAACTCCACTGTGTGTGTGCATACCGACAGCTCTGCAGCCAGAGCGACGGCGTTGTCCTGTGCCCACTGGAGGCTGCTGCTTTGTTTGGGTTCTGTATCCCAGATCTCAGGCCCTCTCACCTTCTCCTGGCCTCTGCTCTTGCCTTTGTGTGTCTGTCTCTTTCTCTCCAGCATCGTTAACTCTGCCTACTCCTAATTTCTAATAGCAGAGAGACATGCTTTACTGTCTCCTAACTTAAAATCCTCGGCCAGGCACACTGGCTCATGCCTATAATCCCAGCACTTTGAGAGGTCGAGGTGGGTGGATCACCTGAGGTCAGCCTGGCTAACGTGGTGAAACCCCATCTCAACCAAGCTTTAGAGACACATGAGGCCTAACTTGAGAGCAGTGGAGAGCAGCTCTGGAGAAGGGCCTGATACTGGTTTCTAGTGTGTGGGCTTTATCCTGTGGGGACAGAAGAGCCATTGGAGGGTTTTGGGCAGGGAAGTAGTAGGATCCTTCTAGCGTTGAGAAAACTGCCTGGGATGGCTGGCATGGTGGGTGTGCCATGGAGCGCAGGCTGGAGCCAAGTGGGAATCATCTTGATAAGCAATGACCTATCCTGGTCTCACACTGCATTTGGATCCAAAGAAACAGGTTTCACCAGAAATGCAGAATTAGTGTGTGCAACATGCATGTTTGAGGCTCCCAGAAGTGAGGGCAAGAAGCTGTTAAAACTGTTGTGGTCCCAGGGAAGGGAGTACTACACACTGGGGTCTATTGGGGGGAATAGGGGAGGGACAGTGTGGGGGGGGTGGGGCTGGGGAGGGATAGCCTGGGGAGAAATGCCAAATGTGGGTGAAGGGGAGGAAGGCAGCAAAACACACTGCCATGTGTGTACCTATGCAACTATCTTGCATGTTCTGCACATGTACCTCAAAACCTAAAATGCAATTAAAAAAAATAATAAAAATAAATGTGTTTAGACAAAACGCCTACAAAGAAAAACCTAAAAGATGGTGATATAGAGAGATCCAGGGATTATATAAAATAACTTTTACTACTTTAGTCCTGAATAATACAACACAAAATGTTCCTTAGATTTATCTGTGAATTTTATTGTTTCTAAACATGAATTGCACAAAACCCTCAAGTCACAGTAACCTTCTCTAATATGAATAAATTTTCATATAGAGACTTGTGTTAGAGAGAAGACTGATTCTGATTTCTCTAAATCATTAAACACCGTATTTTATGTATTTATAGAGAATTTTCTGAATTACTGGGAAAAAAAGCTGTTTATGAGAGATTGTGAAATTTTCTTAATATAAATTACCCACTGAGAAGTGCTAAGTCAATTTTTTTTATTACTAAAAAGATACCTCTTAAATTTGTGCAATTTTTGATTCTTTAGAAGATGGTCATAAAATTAATGTTTAAGTTCTGTGTAAAAAAGAGAATTTCATTATATGAAGATTAATGTTTTCTTTTTACTCCCAAGCTCTAATCTTCTTTTCTGTTGAGCCTAAAGCCAGTGGAACTGTTTGCTTAACCTAACATTTTAGATTTGCTGGGGCTTTTTCTTTTAATATAACAAAATATTAGCTACATTTCATATTTATGTGATACCTTCCATCAATTCTCTCTGTAGTGCTTCTTCACAAGAAATAGAAGGGTAAAAATTCACTGAATGATATAATTACACTCATAGTCTAATCAGAAGCCATCAGTAAATAACAAAAAAGTCTGAAGGCCAATATGATCCTATTTGCTTTTTTTTAACTTTATATAAGAAAGTCAAAGTTATTGAAGAGAACTCAAACATACATGCTACTGAATATTACCTAAATAGGTAATTACCTGTCTAGAGAAAGTGTCACCGTTTCATTCATTTCCGGTATGTCATCACCTTTGACAGTAATGTTGATTGTTGTGTCACTTTGTCCAGATAAAAACAAAACAGAACCATTAAAGGGACCTATATCATCTGCGGTCACTGATTTTGAATTAAAGCCAGAGGGCTTCAAACTCCAGTAGACAGTAGCCTGGGCATCAGTTCCATCCTGATATAAGGGTATGTACACCTTATAAAAAGAAAAGAACAGGACAATTTCTTCTAAAATACATGCTCACAAATTATATAAGCTTTGCTACTGCTATTAGTTTGTACATACCTATATTAGTGTGTGAACATATGTATTCTATATAGAGAAGTGAACTATTAAATGCATTAAAACTCAACCAAACAATCCTCTAAGCATGGAAATAAACTTAGACATATTTGTATTAACTTTTGCTAATCAAATTTATATACAAAATTACCCTCACCCAAAAATGTGTCTAATCTGGATTTGTCTTAATAAAAGACAAATATTTTAAAAGCCAAAGAATTTTGAAAAACATTGAGCAATCTTCCTAAAGAATAAATTTCCATTAGAGGTTCTCTGAAAATAGAATCTGCTATCACAATATAAACTGAAAAATAAACTCCAGTGATTAAAACTGGAAAACTATATGTCATGTAAAATTACATCCTAAGTGATGGGGGCAAAACAATTTTTTTTAAATGTTTCTAACCAATAGGACAAATACCATAGGAAAAAAATCAGATACTTTATCGTGACTGTGGATGACCTTGAGCAAGTTACTTAACTTCTCTGATCCCAGTTTTCTCATATGAAATAAAACTAATGATTTCCTATTTTGCAAGTTTGTGGTGATGATTAGGAATTGTTTAAGTAAAGTATCTAGAACAGTGCCTCTCTACAGTATAAAGCTAAATAAATGGAAGCTATTATAATAATTCTGAAACAAACTATTTGGTAGTTTCAGTCAAGGGCAGTACACTTAAAAACATATAATAAAAGGATCACTATAGATTATGATCAAGTTTTTTCAAAAGAAGAATATAAAGGAATATTTAATGGTATATTACGCTATTCTTTTTATGCTCCTAAAAGAGGAGTATCCTCTTTTTTTTTTTTTAATTTGCCCTTTAAACTCATCTTGGGAAAAAAAACAAGATATTTTCACCATTAATCATTCTGCTACTTCAACTTAGAATGGTCAGAATGTGAAACCAGTGAGGAAAGATTCTTAGGGAAGACAAAAGAAGTAACAGAGGGCTGGGTCCTAAATCACCTTGAGGGAGTGGATCCAGGCTGTATCTGAATAAACAAAGGAAAACTCCTAGTTTTTCTGCTGTTTCCCAAGAGGGGAAGAATGAAGGTTCAAGGAGCCCAAAAGTTCGTAAAAGCTAATTTTTCTTAAGGAAAATATATGAAATGGTAAATTTACAGCTTTCTAAGATAAATAAAAGCAATACACTCTTTAAGAGCAAACTAACCTTTAGACAAGAGTGTATTCAGAAAAAAACATGAAAAATCAAAACCATCTTGAAAAACGAAACTTCTCTGTCCATTTATAGAAACTAATATACAACAGAAATTGAGGTCAATGTATTTTAATATAAAGCTTTGATAACAAAAACTCTCCTCCTTTCTAATCTAAACCTCAACTTGGTTTAAATCAAATTTAAGTGTGGGGGACTTGGAGAAGGTCTATTTAGGGATGGCTCTTCCTTCAGCCTTACCATTGCCTGAGACTATGACTCAGGCAATGGTAAGGCTGAAGGAAGAGCCATCCCTAAATAGACAGAAGCTTGGGAAAAATTCAACCAGGGTATGTAGTGGTGGGGTAAGGGGAGGGATGGGGTGCTGTGTATGTGAATTTTTAATATGTCTATATGTAAAAACGTATATATAGTACAGATATATAAAATTAAAAATTCTTAAGATTTAGCAAAAAAAAAACAAAAAACCTGTTGTGGTCCAAGAATGACGTAAGGGAATTTGGGAACTCAGAGGGGAAGGTTGGGAGGGGATGGGAAGAAAAGACTACACACCAGGTACAGTGTACAGTGCTCAGGTGACAGATGCACTGAAATCTCAGAAATCACCACTGCAGAACTCATCCATGGAACCAGAAACCACCTGCACCCCAGAGACATTGAAATGGGAATTTTCAAAAACGGTAGTTGTGATGAACGTGTGAAAGAAGAGAGGAAACTGGCCAGGAGGAGGAACCTGTGTGGGGGAATAAATTCCATTGTAATTTTGAATTTCTAAACATTTAGGTAGGGATGTCTAATAGGCAGTGGGAAAAATCAGATGCAGAAATGGGGCTGGAAACCTGTTGAGAGTCCCAGGCAGAAGCCATGGGGTAGATCACCACACCCAGTGAGAATGCATAGGAGGAAGGGTCTGGAACAGAAGACAGCCCTGAGCAGGAGGGGAAGAGGAGGAGGAAGAAATACCTGGGAGGGCTCACACCAGTTACAGCACCCCTGTATGGGGAGGACTTGGGATGGGAAGCATGCACTGGGGCTCGAGGCGTGAAAGCACTCAATTCTTACCTGCCATGGTGGCAAGTCACACAGGTAATGTTCAAAGCTGGAAAATGAAGAGGCAGCAATAAAAACACATTAGAAATATGGAGATTTAGGCCAGGTGTGGTGGCTCACGCCTGTAATCCCAGCACTTGGGAGGCCGTGGCAGGGGGATCATGAGGTCAGGAGTTTAAGACCAGCCTGGCCAACATGGTGAAACCCCGTCTCTACTAAAAATACAAAAATTAGCTGGGTGTAGTGGCTCATGTCTGAAATCCCAGCAACCTGGGAGGCTGAGGCAGGAGAATTGCTTGAACCCAGGAGGTGGAGGTTGCAGTGAGCCGAGATCGTGCCATTGCACTCCAGCCTGGGGAACAAGAGCCAAACTCTGTCTCAAAAAAAAAAAAAATATGGAGATTTACAAAACTCAGCTGGAAGAGTTAAAAGTGATTCCTGGTGAGAAAGGATAACTTTTGAGGGAAAGGGAGGAGATAGGATCTTGTTTGTTTGTTTAGGCTAGTCAAGTGAAGTGGTGGGAGTGAAGGAACGAAGCAGTCTAGAACTGGTTGTGATCAGTTATTTGCAAACATCACTGCCAGGGATCTTGCTGGGTTTTACAACACGCCTTTAAGTGATGAGGGCATGTAACTCTGATGAGAGCAGGCACCTTGTGAAGCAGAGCCGGGTGTTGAGGTCATTCCCATCTGTTTGGGTGAAAAAAAAAATGTGTGTGTGTGTGTGTGTACATACAAACATACACATATACACACCTAAGTGCATAAGTGTATGCGTACATACATATTCCTGTGAATATTCTGTCATTGGAGAGAAACATGAAACTGCTAATAATGGTTCCAGATGTGAGAGGAAACTTTTAAAATATTGCATCAGGAGTATTTTGAACTTTTAAAATAGGGGCAGGAGGACTTGATCAGAGTTCAAGATGAGGTTGATATGAGCAGGTGAAGGAAAACAGAGTGCAAGTGGGGAGGTGAAAAGGAGCAAGGGTTACAATGCCAACACTGCTCGTCACCGGGCTCTTGCCCCCGCTCTCCCACTAGTTGCAGTGTTTATTTTGGTGACACTTGTAGCTTGTTATTGTTTTGTCATAATAAGCATTTATTATTTTTATAATTAAATAAAGAATTATAAAACAAAGTGAAGGGTGGTTAAGGAGGCCCTCAGAGGTGAAGTCAAGAAGCCAGTCCTTTCTGAAGGTGCTGGGGGAAGACGCTGAAGAAACTTAAGGGTAGAACCAGTTGCAGTGCCTCATGCCTTTAACTCCAGCTGTTTGGGAGCCTGAGGCAAGAGGATTGCTTAAGCCTAGGAGTTTGAGTGCAGCCTGGGCAACACAGTGAGACTCCGCCTCAAAAATACATGAAAAAGAAGATACGAAGAGTGATGGCTCAGGAGAAAGAGAACAAAAGTCATGAGGGTCAGCTGGCGACAGGATGGGCCAAGGACCGGAGTTTGCATGCTTAGCTGTCGTGCCTCTGCGAAGGGAATTCCTGGCCTGTGAGTGCTCAGATCTGGGCCATTTGTTTCCATTCAGGGAGAAACGCCGCTGCACACGGCGTGCCGGCACGGCCTGGCCAACCTCACTGCAGAGCTCCTGCAGCAAGGCGCCAACCCAAACCTGCAAACGGAGGAGGCTCTGCCTTTGCCAAAGGAGGCTGCATCCCCTACCAGCATGGCGGACAGCGTCTATCTGCAGACACCACTGCACATGGCGATCGCCTATAATCATCCAGATGTGGTGTCTGTCATCCTGGAGCAGAAAGGTAAGTTGGTGGGAATACTGTCCCTCATTTGACTTGTGGACAACAGTTTAGGATAGATAGAGTTGATGTTTCTTCTGTTGGTGAGTTTCGTATAGCTAGTTTCTTTCCCCCAGAAGTCCTTTCAGGTCAAATTAGAGAAGCTTTTAGTCTTGCTCTTGACTGCTGTATGTTTTCAGGATGGGGCCTGCCCATTTCACCTGTTAGGTTAAGGTGTTAGAACCTTTAATTCTGCCGTCTCTCTCTCTCTTTTTTTTGGACGGAGTTTCGCTCTTGTTGCCCAGGCTGGAGTGCAATGGCGCGATCTTGGCTCACCACAACCTCTGCCTCCTGGGTTCAGGCAATTATCCTGCCTCAGCCTCCTGAGTAGCTGGGATTACAGGCACTCACCACCATGCCTGGCTAATTTTTTGTATTTTTAGTAAGATGGGGTTTTACCATGTTGACCAGGATGGTCTCGATCTCTTGACCTCGTGATCCACGCGCCTTGGCCTCCCAAAGTGCTGGGATTACAGGCTTGAGCCACCATGCCCAGCCAGTTCTGCTGTCTCTCTTACTGAGTATTTCTCCAAGGCGAGCGGATCACTTGAGGTTGGGTAGGTCAAGTAAAGCCTTGCCTTGGCGTGAGCACTGTCTTTGAGAACTCTGCTGTGGCAGGCACCCCATGAGAGAGGAGCCAGACTGCCCTTGGCCCCTGCGGTACAGAAGCCCCCTTTCCCTCAGATCTTCCTCGCACCTTCTTTCCCTTCCTGAGGTTGGTTTTGCTCTTGCCTCAATCCTTGTTAAGGACAGTGTTTCTTAGCCTTGTGCTTCTGGAGGAAGGCTGGGTTTTAGGTGGTATGTGCCCTTTTTTGGTCTTCACAGAAGTTTTATGATTGTAGGACTTGTGTATTAGGAAACCCCGTCAGGACATTCTTTCATCTTGTCTTCAGTCAGCAGGTGGTTAGTGTGTGTTTCCATACTGGATTCCGTTCTCCTTAGGTGAAGAGTCAGTGTTTCAAGCTTTACAAAGATTGCTTTTCCCCATAAGGTGTACTCTTAAAATATCAGATTTCTGGGCTTTGACTCCTGACAAGATTGATCTACTCTCTTTTTATAGCGTTGATCGTATTATAGCCTATCAGTCAGTTTCAAACTCAGTTCTTACTCTCCTGAATGCTCTAAATGTGATCCATGGGTGGTGAAATCATACGTTCTTTTCCTTTCTAAAAAATGCAGCCAATGCTCTTCATGCCACCAACAACTTGCAGATTATTCCGGACTTCAGCCTCAAAGATTCCCGAGACCAGACCGTCCTGGGCCTGGCATTGTGGACTGGTAAGGCTGTGCCAGGGCTGTGGATGTCTGTAGGTGGACAGCCATCCGATGCGTGGGTGGGTGGGTGAGAGAGCAAGCAAGAGGAGAGAGGGCTAATCGTTTGGTTGTGAAGTGACCTTTCTGTTAGAGTGAAGCCTGTTATGTCCAGTCAAAAGTGCTGGCTTTGAGAAGTTGAGAGGGTGTGTGTTGCTGCAGGATGCAGAGGAAGCAGGAGATGTTGAGCGCCATTAATTGGGGCTTGCTGTTTTCCCAGGCATGCACACGATCGCAGCCCAGCTGCTGGGGTCAGGGGCCTCCATCAATGACACCATGTCGGATGGGCAGACCCTGCTGCACATGGCCATACAGCGGCAGGACAGCAAGAGCGCCCTCTTCCTCCTGGAGCACCAGGCAGATATCAATGTCAGGTAGGGTGAAGCAGCACTTCCCAGTGTAACACCAGTAACATCTAATCAAGGTGGGTCACGAGCATAACCTTGCTTGTAGAAAAGTGTTTTTGTTTCATATTAAATGAAGGAAAACAGTGGCTCTAAAAATACACGGGTGGTGTTGTTAATGAACAGCATCAAGAGACCTGATTGTAGTGGAGAAAAGGAACTGTACGTTGCTCTTCTCTGAACCTTTCAGGACCAGTGCACAATATTGCACAAGTCTCATTGTGAAACACAATCTAAAATCAGGTTTTTTTTCCGAGGCAGGATCTCACTCTGTTGCCCAGGCTGGAGTGCAGTGGCACAATCTCGGCTCACTACAGCCTCTGCCTTCTGAATTCAAGTGATTCTCATGCCTCAGCCTCCCAAGTAGCTGGGATTACAGGCACACACCACCACAGCTGGCTAATTTTTGTATTTTTAGTAGAGATGGGGTTTCACCATGTTGGCCAGGCTGGTCTCGAACTCCTGACCCCAGGTGATCCACCACCCTAAAGTCAGTTTTTAACAAGGAATTTCAGTTACAACAAAGAATGTTCCAACAAATGAGCTATCAACAAGGCTTGAGAGGGAAAAAGACGAGTCACATTTTTGTTGCGGTTGTATTTTCAGAAGAACTTATCTCCAAGTGAGTGAATGAGTGAGGGAAAGAAGGGTTTTGTCAAGTGGGTTCTTGGGGTGGCATTTTATTAAGATGCCACAAAAAGTATTTCTGTAAGATTTCAACATGCTGGAATTTAGTTATCTTGGAGGGGCAATAAGGTGACATGGTTATGTTTTCTAAAAAGGCAGAAGGGACAGACACTATTGTCACATTTAGTTTCCCTGAGAAAATGTTTAATGAATGTGAGTAAGTATGATTAGGGGTGCAGAAAATTCTGGGCTCTGGAATGCCCAGAAGGGCACCTTCTGTCCTTTTGCTCCAGTTAGAAATATTGGTTTGGGCGTGCCTGTCCCAACAGGACTCAGGACGGAGAGACAGCCCTCCAGCTGGCCATCAGAAACCAGCTTCCACTCGTAGTCGATGCGATATGCACCCGAGGAGCTGACATGTCTGTGCCAGATGAGAAGGGGAACCCCCCGCTGTGGCTTGCATTGGCAAACAACCTGGAGGACATCGCGTCCACTCTGGTGAGAGAAGCACAGCATTAGCCTCTGCTTACAGATGGGCACAGATTGTGTCAGATGGATCTGGTGCCTCTGTAGCTGTCATAGGAGTGAGAGACCTGCCAAGTAACAAAGTGGGACAAGGACAGGCAGTTGACAGTCACGTTAAAGAAACTTTCAGTTCAATGTGATCTTGGTCAGCACTTTTGTTTGTAGGCTGTCTTTACCAAGAAAACTACCGAGAAGCAAGAGAAGGGCGGCCTTTCCTCAGGAGCCTTCTCTTGGGGTTACTGATCTCATGTGTGGGCTCTCCTCATTCTCACCATAGTGATCATTTCCCCAGTCTTAGCTTTATCTCCCTAGTTTGCAAGACAGGCCCCAAAAATGGAGGTAAGCCTGCAGGTTCCCATTTAGCTCCTTGAAGGGTCTGCAGTGTGATATGAAGGCATCGTGCACTGGAGGGTTAACCCAGACATTGAGATGACCTGTTAATGACAGGTGTGTGTTGCCGAGGACCTGTTGGTGCATGTGAACACAGACACTGTGTTTTCTGTCCCTTCTAGGACATAGCTCTAAAAAGGACATGAATTAAACATTCTTGTTTATGCTTCCCAAATCTATCCCACAGGACCTAGTGCAAGAAAGAACTTGCACACAGCAAATTTTAATTCGTGTTTGTAAAACTAATGAGTGATACAAATAAAGTAATTATCATTTAATTATCACCCGTAACTTACCTGAAAATGGATTAAATGTTATACATAGAGGTAAGACTTGGTAATAAAAATATTTGCCTTTGCTCAGCAGTGTTTATGATAACCTGTGTTTTTCTGCAGGTCAGACATGGTTGTGATGCCACATGCTGGGGCCCCGGACCTGGTGGCTGCCTCCAGACGCTCCTGCATAGAGCCATTGACGAAAACAACGAGCCCACTGCCTGCTTTCTTATCCGCAGGTCTGAGGGGCCCCACTCTCTTTTGAAATCTGTTGAGTGAGCTTATTGCAAACTGGCTCTTTTCCTTTCTAAATTTGCCTACAGTCTTGGCATGCCAGTAGCTGGCTTTACTTTCACAATTAAGGGTGTCACAGGGTCACTGTTCTGTCATGTCAGGTCAGCCAGGAGCCAGGCTCAATTGTGAGGGTAGGAGCTCACAGGCTTGGATCAAAGAATCTGAACGTTTAAGTCAGCATCCCGCTTTGGGAGCTGCCTGGGCTCCTGCAGTCATGACAGACCAGTTCAGACTGTGGAGCCAGTAATGTATGTAATATATATGATATATACACACACACACACACACACACACACACACACACGTGTACCTTCCCCTGGGGAGTTTTTAAGTGTTCTGATGCTCAGGTTGCCCACCCCCAAGGCCAGTCACAGAACAGTCTATGGGGGTGGGAGCCCAACTGAGGTGAGGGACTGAGGACGGCAGACCCTGCATAGCAGAGCCTGTGGGACTGGAGGAGCCTCCTGCTTCACATTCAGCAGGATGCTACAGGCTAGATCGAAGCACAGCCTTTCTAAACACCTTCCCCATTGCTTTCAGTGGCTGTGACTTGAACAGTCCCAGGCAACCAGGTGCTAATGGAGAAGGCGAGGAAGAGGCTAGAGATGGACAGACCCCTTTGCATCTGGCAGCCTCTTGGGGGCTGGAAGAGACAGTCCAGTGTCTTCTGGAGTTTGGTGCCAATGTGAATGCGCAGGTATGTCATTTCTCTTTTCCAGGAAGAGAGATAGTAGCCCCAGCATGAGGGAAACCTCCTCTTAGGGCAAGGGACCTTGCACTTCCCAGCCCAGGCCCCACTTCTTTATGAACAGGGCTGCATTACTTACATCCTCCCTAGCAGTGTTCACGATTGCAGGGTGACGTCTTTTCTGTGCCTTCATCCCTTCTCCAGCAGGAGGAAGCTTGGGTTCAGCTATTTCTCTTTGCCTTCTCTTCCGCCTTAGTCATAGATTTCCATTGAGAGTTTAGTCACAAATTGAGTATTGTATTTAGGAAAATGTCCCAGTAACTCACTTGAATAACCCTGAGTTGTGCCCTTTGATGCCTTTCAACATTCTAGCCTGTGAAGATTGATATATAAGGCCCTGTGGCCAGATGAGGGTGGCAGCTTAGAGCAGAGACTTGCTGTGGATCTAAAGCACATTGTTTGTGCTGGGCCTGCAGCCACCACCAGGTCACTGGAACATGCTGTAACAGGAAGTGACTTTCGGTATTTCTATTTGGCCTCTTTAAAAGCTGGGTCAAGCACAGGGTGGTAGTATTGATTGATTCTTGTGAACTGAAATTTCACTTAGAAGTTTTACCCCCTCATATTTTTCCTGAGTTTTATCTTGCAATTGAACATGAGATCTGTGCCTTGTCTCCCCAGGATGCGGAAGGAAGAACACCCATCCACGTGGCCATCAGCAACCAGCACAGCACCATCATTCAGTTGTTGATCTCTCACCCCGATATCCATCTGAACGTCCGAGACAGACAAGGGCTGACCCCGTTTGCCTGTGCCATGACTTACAAGAACAACAAGGCAGCCGAGGCCATTCTCAAACGAGAGTCCGGGGCTGCTGAGCAGGTGCGTGAGTAACACCCAGCATTCTCCGCCTTGTCCTGGGCCCCACAGAACCTGGAGACTACACAGATGTCACCGACTGAACAGGTCTCTTCGTGGAAAGGGCTTTGCTTTGAAATTGTTCTCCCTTTCCTCAATTGTAGCTGTCGAGTGTCCCGTTAGTGCAGGGTGAGGTCTGGCTGCTCTGCCCTGTTCGTCAGCGCCGGACGACGCCAGGCTTAGAAGGAGGTGGAGCCAGTGGGCTCCACGGTAGGAATTCTGGGCTCATTCTCTGCCAAGAGCACATTCTTTGCTGTTGCTAGATTGGTTAACTGTCTTTATAAAGAATGTCTTTAAAAGCTCTGAAATGAACTCAGAGAGCTTGTGCTGTGCTGTTGGGGCAACGTGGACTGTTTGGGAGGAGGTCAGTGATTCTGCTAGCAAGCTGGGCTGGCCTTGTTCTTTGTGGCTCTTTACCAGCTGCGAAACCTGGAAGGTGAACTCTTGATCTGCAGCAACCATCTGGGTGGGAAATGGCCTCAACAGCTGATATGAGGTGGGGGCGGGGGCGGGTACAAAGTCAGTTCGACAGAAACCTCATCTCCAGCCAACACTTAGCATACTGCCAGGATTTAGAAATGTCTGTTCATGACGGTGAGATGGACACTTGGGACCTGGATGAAATGGAATTCTTGGTGGGTGGAGATGATGGCTTGGTATCTTAGGGTTCTCATACCATGTGTCTTCAGCATTTCACAAGTGTGACTGGATGGTGTAGGTGTTGATCTTGCATTGGCTCAGATGGTGTGAAATGGCCGTGAGTAGGGCTAGTTGTCTCACGGGTCTTCTCTCCAGTGTGAAACTGTACTGTTGATCAGAGCACTCTGTAGATCCATTGCTTATGAGACCGGTGTGTGCCGTGGGTGTGTGGCCGTATGTGGTGGTGTGCCATGTGTGTGGCATTGCTCATGAGACTGGCGTGTGCCGTGGGTACATGGCCGTGTGCGGTGGTGTGCCATGTGTGTGGCATTCCCTATGAGACTGGGGTGTGCCATGGGTGTGTGGCCGTGTGCGGTGGTGTGCCGTGTGTGGCATTGCTCATACTGGCGTGTGCCGTGGGTGTGTGGTGGCATTCCTTATGAGACTGGCGTGTGCCATGGGTGTGGGGCCATGTGCGGTGGCGTGCCGTGTGGCATTGCTCATACTGGTGTGTGCCATGGGTGTGTGGCCATGTGCGGTGGTGTGCCGTGTGTGTGGCATTGCTCGAGACCAGTGTGTGCTGTGGGTGTGTGGCCACGTGCAGTGGTGTGCTGTGTGTGTGGCATTGCTCTTGAGACTGGCGTGTGCCGTGGGTGTGTGGCCGTGTGCAGTGGTGTGCCATGTGTGTGGCATTGCTCATGAGAACGGCGTGTGCCGTGGGTGTGTGGCCGTGTGTGGTGGTGTGCTGCCTGTGTGGCATTGCCTGTGAGAGCATTGCCTATGAGACCGGTGTGTGCCATGGGTGCGTGGCCGTGTGCGGTGGTGTGCCATGTGTGTGGCATTGGGGCCTCCCTCACTGCTGCCTCAGCACTCAAGCTAAGACAGCTCTTGGAACTACAGTGTACTGTGTGGCTTGATTTCCTTGAGCTCCGCTGCTTTACATCAGTGGAGCAAAGTCCATGACCTGCTGTTGGCTCCCTCCCCATCATGTATAGTCTGTAGCTGAGTAAAAGAGGACATTCAGCATTTCTGAGGCCTTGGTTTGACCGCTTAGGGCTCAGGCTAGCAGTGCAGCTGGGGCATTAGGATGCTGGGTTCTTGTTATACCCAAAGCAAAGAGCCTCCCAAGGTTTGTCTCCCATCTTTGCCTCTCCATGAGTTCCTGATATCATGGTGCCTTCATTTCCCTGTCCTTCAGATTGTCTTTTCCTTGGCTTTCCACATCCAGTTTCTACTACAGGAGGCCGCCAGGGCACCGTGGGTCACTGCATCGGCTCCCTTCCCCTGACTGTGTGGGTGTGGTCATGCACGCGTGTTCTGTGCACCTAGATGTGGAGCGGGTCCTTTCCCCGACCATGTGGGTGTGGTCATCCACACATGTTCTGTGCATACAAGTTTGGAGCGGGTCCTTCCCCTGACCATGTGGGTGTGGTCATGCACACGTGTTCTGTGCACAGAGATGTGGAGCGGGTCCTTCCCCTGACCATGTGGGTGTGGCCATGCACGTGTGTTCTGTGCACAGAGATGTGGAGCTGATCCCTCCCCTGACCTTGTGGGTGTGGCCACGCATGTGTGTTCTGTGCAGAGATGTGGAGCGGGTCCTTCCCCTGACCATTTGGGTGTGGTCATGCACACATGTTCTCTGCATAGAGATGTGGAGCGGGTCCTTCCCCTGACCGTGTGGGTGTGGTCACACATGCGTGTTCTGTGCATAGACATGTGGAGCGGGTCCTTCCCCTATGTGGGTGTGGTCACACGTGTGTTCTGTGCACGGAGGTGGAGCAGGTCCTTCCCCTATGTGGGTGTGGTCACACGTGTGTTCTGTGCACAGAGGTGGAGCGGGTCCCTCCCCTGACCATGTAGGTGTGGTCATGCACGTATGTTCTGTGCACAGAGATGTGGAGCAGGTCCTTCCTCTGACGGTGTGGATGTGGTCACGCACGTGTGTTCTGTGCACAGAGGTGAAGCAGGTCCCTCCCCTGAGCATGTGAGTGTGGTCACGCATGCGTGTTCTGTACACAGTGGTGGAGCAGGTCTCTGGGTGGGTTGTGGGAGGGAGTTTCCTAGGCCTGAGAGAAGGTCTACGCCATGACCTCTACAGTGGTCAGTATAGCTTGCAGATGAACCTCAGGATGTACTCTTAAAAGGGAACTAATGTTTTGGTTTCCACTTGTTGCTGTAGGTGGATAATAAGGGCCGGAATTTCCTTCATGTGGCAGTTCAGAACTCTGATATTGAAAGTGTGCTTTTCCTGATCAGTGTCCACGCTAATGTGAATTCAAGAGTCCAGGATGCTTCCAAGTTGACTCCCTTGCATCTTTCTGTCCAAGCAGGCTCAGAAATTATTGTCCGCAATTTGGTAAGTGACACAGAAATATTATCGTATGTAATATGTTGTCAAAGCCTGTTGCAGAGCTTGTGCAGAACCTCCCCACAGGTGCTTTGTCAGGGGTGGTGAAAGGCCAGTGTGAATTTGGGGAATGAGGCCAGTGCACTTGGAAGACGGTGTGTCAAGGCTGCATGTCCTGTGTGCCCCATTGGGCTGCATAGGCTGTAGGCACTGGATTGGCCCTGACAGAAAGCAGGATTGGGATGGCAGAGGTGGGGTGGGAGCACAGAGGAAGTGGAGGGCCGCTGCTCTTCTCCGTCAGGCATTCAACTGGGACTCTGAAGGGAGCTGTCTCTTAATTTTCAAAACCACAGCGGGGTATGAGACATGTTTCCCGTTTTATAAAGGAGAAAACTTAGACTAAGAATTTTACCCCCAAGGCTGAGCTGGTAGTGTTGGATTTTAGCCTTTTCTATTGGACTCCAAAGCCTGCTTTTTACAGTATAACATAATACCACCAGGCAGGGGAAGTGTCTCAGCAAAGATGTGGAGATTGGGAAGTGCATGTGGCATGTTTTAAGTAGGGAAGTTTGGTTGAAATTATAGTAGAGTTGAAAGAGATGTGGTTAGAGAGGCAGGCAGCAAACAGATCGTGGGGCGTCAGGTTTCAAACCGAGAACCGTGAGCAGCCCTTATCCTTTAGACCGCGGAGAAACCACTGTAAGTGTTTGAGCTGAGAGGACAGGGTCGAGCTGAGACTGGGCCTTCTCATCTGGCCTGCTTCTCTTGGCCTGCACCAAAAGCTGCGCAGGTGCCCTGGTGGCCACTGCCGCATAACTGGCTACCAGGGCACCTGCGCAGCTTTTGGCGCCTTGTTTTCATTGTTTCTGAAAAACGCTTTTTAGAGAAGGATTTGTGACTTGCTGTGTGTCTGAGCTGAGGCAGCATTTAAAGAAGGTGTCTTGGGGGAGAGAGGGACACAGGCGTGGGCGGGTTCACCAGTGAAGGGACCGAGGGCAGCAAGGCAGTGAGTGTGAACTGAGGAATAAGGAGAGGCGGTCTGATGGTGCCGGGAACACACCAGATGTGGGGGGAGCAGCCCAGGAGGCAGATGGAGGTCCTAAAGCAGAAGAGAGTTGGCCTTGTGTTGATCCGTCTTTAGGCCTCTGTGGAGCCAAAGGAGGTCTGCGGTCCCTGATCTAGGTTCCAGACTTCCTAGGGCCTGACAGGGCAGATGGGAGGAGCCCCAGAAACCTGGAAGCAGCAGGTCTTCCAGTGTCCGTGTGCTCTTTTCTCTTTGAATCGACGCTGCATAATGCTTGACCCTGTTCCCGCTAACTTTACCCACCTCTTACTCCTCCCAGCTGACCAACTATGCAGTTAGTTATGATCCCCAACTTAGCACTAGTGACCGTGAGTAGATGTCTGTAATGTGTCCCATGTAGGTGTCCCATATCCGCTCACATGTCCCATCCATCAGTGATAGACTGGGTGCTCAGAGTTCTGGGACTTGGAAGTCAGGGTTCTACCCAGAGCAGCTGACCGGCGCCTAGATTTCCCCACAGGCAGTGTCTGTACACACAGGGGAAGCAGGGTGGCCTTACAGCGTAGGAGCAGCAAATGGTTCTGACTACAAACTCAGGAATTTTCTGTTAACAGCAACTATTTTTTAAACTTTGTCAGAAAGAGGATGATGAACTTCAAATACTAAATGAATAGATGGGGTATTATTTAAAGGTCCCTTCTGCCTTTGATTCTGTAATTCTTTGTGTCCTTTTCTTTCTTTTTTGAGACATGGTGTCCCTCTGTTGACCAGGCTGGAGTGCAGTGACCCGATCACAGCTCACTGCAGGTTCAGTCTTCCCACTTCATCCTCCCGAGTAGCTGTGATTACAGGTGCATGCCATCATGCCCAGCTAATTTTTAAATTTTTGTAGAGATGAAGTTTTTCCATGTTACCCAGGTTGGTCTTGAACCTCTGGGCTCAAGCAATCTGCCTGCCTGTCTCCCAAAGTGCTGGGACTACAGGCCTGAGCCACTGCACCCAGCTTGTGTTCTTTCTTTTAAAAAACAGGCTGGATACAGTGGCTTATGCCTATAATCCCAGCACTTTGGGAGGCCAAGGTGGGAGGATTGCTTGAGGCCAGGAGTTTGACACCAGCCTGGGCAACGTAGCAAGATCCTGTCTCTACCAAGCATTTTTTTAAAAAACTAGCCAGGTATAGGGTCACATGCCTGTGGTCCTAGCTACTCAGGAGGCTGAGGTGGGGCAGTCCTCTAAGCCCAGGAGTTGAAGGTTGCAGTGAGCTATGATGGTGCCACTGCACTGCAGCCTGGGTGACAGAACAAATTGCTGTCTCAAAAATTAGTAAATACATAGAAAACAACAGTGAAGTAGAACATACTCATTGTGGAAAAACTCAAAGCACATAAGGATATGAATCAGACAGTGTCTCCTTTGGACTCCCAGCTCTCCCGAGTGTGGCATTTATGCTGTGAAACACCTTCCGAGTGCATGTGTGTGCATGCTTGTGTGTACAGCTCTGTCTTCCCCAGATGGAACTGTACCATCTTCTAATTTGCAAGGTTTTTTAAACTTACTTGTCATCAACATCTTTCCATGTTAATTGATAAATATTTATCATCTTAATTACTACATGTTCTATTGTTTATAATTTTTACAACCAAACCCTTTTGCCATCAGGCTTTTCTAGTATAAGCAGTAGACATCCTTCTATAGTCCAGTCAGTATCACTGCAGTCCTGCATTGTTTTTATATACTAAAGCTTTAGAAGTAGTTTCTGTGTCCCAAGGAATGGCAGTTTAACATTCTGACAGGTAATTGCCAGTTTGCCCTTGGCACAGGTTTTGCTGGTTTGTGCTTCAGCAGGAGTATGTGTGAAGCCCTCATGCTCCCAGCTCTGTCATCAAGGCAGGCCATCAGCCTCTGTGGGTGTCAGAGGACAAGCAGCTTGGTCTCCAAAAAGGGGATCTTGATTGTGGTAGAGAGACTCTTCATGTAATGAACTTCAACAGCTTCTTGCAGGAGCCAAAGTGAATGAATTAACCAAGCATCGACAGACTGCCCTCCATCTTGCTGCCCAGCAGGACCTGCCTACCATCTGCTCAGTCCTCCTAGAGAATGGAGTGGACTTTGCTGCGGTGGATGAGAATGGAAACAATGGTAACTCTGTCCTTCCTCTGTGTATAGTGCTGAGTGCCTTGAACTATCCCTCCATTCTAGGGTGGGGGTGCGGTGCACCCTTGGGTCTGCTACCCCGTGTGGGGGTTGGCTTTTATAGGAGCAAAGTGGTGACAGGGAGTGCTTGGGGTAGGGCATCCAGCCTTCCACTGTCCAGGCCTTGTGGAGCCTCCCCATCTGGTTGAGAGACTAGAAGCCCACACTGCCTTCCTGGGAAACTGTTCAGTTTCACCTTTGGGTAACTGCTGAAGCAGAAAGCACAGCACAGAGCAGTCACGAGATTGCATTTTTGGTCCATCCTTGAGGGCAGTAAAGAGCAGAAAGGATGGCTCTGTGCGTGGCCAGTGGCTGCTGTGGCTGGGTCCCATTGACAGAGAGGTCTGTGAGGGTGAGGAGTGGTGGAGAGTTTTCTGCCTGTGCTTCTGGGCTTCTGGGCTTGCACAGTAAGAGGATTTACTTCCCAGCTCTTCATCTTGCTGTCATGCACGGCCGGCTCAACAACATCCGGGTTCTCCTGACAGAGTGCACAGTGGACGCCGAAGCCTTTAACCTCAGGTGAGCGTGTGGGACCCGAGCAGGCCCCTCGGTGACCAGAGCTGCCGGCTGCCGGTGCCTCCCATTAGCCCCAGGGAGGGGCTGCAGAACTGGCCGCTGGGCACCTCACCAGCTTCGGGTACTTTATTTTGGAACTTTTGGCACTGGTATTTTTGTTTTAATAAAAAATGCTTCTAAAAAAAAAAAACTTTTGTTATACATCTACTTAGGTTACAGTAAAATAAAAAAGAAAAAGTTTTGTGACCTGTTACATGCCTTTAGATGTATCCACCAGAGTTCAGAAAATTCTGTTTATTTTGTGTGTGATGGCCTGGCAGATTCCTAACTTTTCCAACATGTTTCGTCAGAGGCCAGTCCCCGCTGCACATCTTGGGACAGTACGGCAAGGAGAACGCAGCAGCCATCTTTGAGCTCTTCCTGGAATGCATGCCGGAGTACCCTCTAGATAAGCCAGATGCAGAGGGCAGCACGGGTATGTAGCGAGATCTTGCGTGTCCTGTCTCACTTGCAGGCCTTGTGCCTGGAAAAACTGGAGTCAGGCACATGTCATGGCCTCAGGGCATTTCTGTCGGGCCCTCTGAGCCTCTGCTCCAAAGCCCTGCTGTGGAATTGGAGCGTCGGCTTTTAGGCATCATCATGTCTCGAGTGCATCCAGTGCTGAGACCATGTGTACCTTCTCCAGACAGGCCTGTCGACCTGCTTTCATTTCCCTCGTTTGCCTTTTGTCCAGTCAAATAGGGCCCTACCCAAGCTCCCAAATTTTAGCAAAGAAAATAGAAGAACCTCACAGAATCTTCAGAAGGAAGAAATGTGCTATGGTATGTGTTGACATGCTTGAGAAAGTGGCGAATTGCACCTAGATCCACGGGAGCCGTCTTAGGGAGAGGGCCGCAGGCCTCTCCGGCTTGCTCTGGGCGCCCGTGGTCACTATGTCCATCCGCGTGGCTCTCCTGGCTTTTCTGACATACTCTTTCATACATTTTCTGGCTTAGTGCTCTCGACAGCCCCACATAGTTGTATCCCCATTTTTCAGGTAAGGAAGAATAACCCAGTAAAACCAAACTAGATTTCTCTGATCCCAGAACCCCCTGTGCAGCTGTGTGGCTACTCAGTTCCCTGAGCTCACCCTGTTCTGGAGAGAGAGCCTCCGTGGTCGTGGCAGAAATGGAGTCACTATGGGTTGTGTGAACCTTAATGTGGGACCACATATATTATCAGCATTTTATCTTGGTCTTGAGAGGAGTTCTTGGCCTTGCTAAGTGAATGTTGTTTTTTAAGCTGGCAGTGGTGGGCCTGAGCTTCAGAGGAGTCAGCCCTGGGAGTGAGCTGCTCTACCCAGCACCTACTGAGTAAGCATCTTGCCCAGGAGCATGTCAGCAGGCTGGCAGGGAGGGTCGCATCTAGACCTCCCAATTACACACAGCTGGGTTCAGATGCCAGGCCCCATGATTCTAGCAGTGTGACTGGGTACACGTTCTCCCCTCATGTGCCTGTTTCCTCATTTGATAATGGGAATAAAAACCCTCCTCTTATGGTATAATTTTCAGTTAAATGAAAGACTGTACACACAGTGTCTGGGAAAGGGATGCAAAGGTTAGCTGCAGTCAGCTGTGACTCTTCACAGGGAAGGCAGGAGGTTGGCCTGACCAGAGCATGGGTTCCCATGGGCTCTGTACCTGCACAGAGGAGAGGCTCCATGGAGTGGAATAACCTTTGGGAGCATGTTCCTAATACTGATTTTTCTTCTCCACGTGTACATAACTCATAGGCTTAGATTTAATTACACTGGGTGAAAGAACTTTGTCCTTTGTGGGGAAACCAGTGTTTCCTGCCAGAGGAAGGCAAGGGAGGCAACAGTGGATGGTTGTTTTGTGTTGAATCCCCACCCACCTGCCCTACCTTGGTTATCCTGCAGCCCAGGCTCTACATGGGAAAGGCTGCGTCTCGGAACCCCAGCTGCTCTGGAATCTCGGGCTCAAGGCCATGTCCTTTTTTGGGAGATGCTACAGCTTGTCTGTAGAGGTCTCCCCGGAGCCTCAGGGGCCCCTGTGTGTCTGTGGGGACTTTCTGAGCAGATGTCCTGCCAGCAGTCTCCTGCCCTCCCATGGTCGGTGCCAGCCGTGCCAGGTGGGGAGTAGCCCTACGTGTTTGTTTTCCAGTGCTGCTCTTAGCATACATGAAAGGGAATGCCAACCTGTGCCGCGCCATCGTCCGATCTGGGGCTCGTCTTGGGGTGAATAACAACCAGGGAGTCAACATTTTCAACTACCAGGTTGCCACCAAGCAGCTTCTGTTTCGACTTTTAGGTGAGTGGCCTATGTTTGCTCTTTCAGTGCTACTATCGAGATATATTTGTGATCTTTAAATCTCAAGATGCCTTAAGGTCAGAACCACCTGTTTCCAGGCAGTATATGGGACTCTTCCTGTGAATGGGGTGAAGGGTTTTGAGCGCATTGGGAAGGTCACTGTTGCCAGTCTCTCTTCAAAGCGCTCTGCCTTGTTCATGTCCCACTCCCCACAACCTGCTGGGAGTGCGCAAGCTCCAGGCAGGCCACCCTTCCTGTGTCTCCTGGCCACTTAGCTGCACACCTGTCCTCCTGAGACTGATTCAGATCCTTTAGAACCTTCAGAATGGCTTCTGCTTCAGCCCCACCAGCTCTCCCCTCCCAGCGTCCCTTCTGTGGAAAGGAGTGTTCACTCCTAGCTCATATTTGTGAGTCTGTCCTCCTCCCTGCTGAGGTGGTAGAGAAGCAAGATGCCTCCAGTGCCTGTGCTATGTTGTCACCCACCGTGGGGAGAGACAGACAGGAGAGAACAAGCTCAGAAACACTTGGTGGCCATGTGATCACAGTGGAGTGACTTGCCCACAGCTGCACAGCTGGTCCGTGGCAGAGCCGGTGTTGAAGCATTTGTGACATCTGTATACTGTCACTTTGCTTTGGCCTTTCCAGAGCTCCGCACTGGTGCCCCTCACAGCACCAGCTACATACACGCACCACGGTGCTCAGGAGTAACGACTGATTGACGCGCTGCTTCCTCCCCACGCGCTCGGGGCCCTCTCTGTGAAGTGCAGTCACACAGTGCCTGGCATAGAGTGAGAGTTCAGCCAGTAAATCCTAGTGATGGTCGTTCCTGTTACACTGCTAACTCCCAGCTGAGACGGAAACTGAGTTCTTCCTCAGAGGTCACTCGGCTTGTGGTCCTACTGCAGACTCAGGCCCTCTCCCTGGAAGCCTGGACATCACCTTTTCTTCTGTCTGCTCCATGTCACATCCCACACTTCTGCAGGCACTAAGTCTTACAGATCCTGCCTCCACAGTTTCTCTTAGTCCCATCTTCTGTTCCCCATCGTGTGGCCCTAGCCAGTTTTTCTAGCTGTGTGATCTCCGTTCTCCCCCTGCCATGTCTTCGTTCCAGCCATCCCCGACTACGTGTGCTTCCCCCCACAGACATGCTGCCTCCCCCACAGATGCAACACCGCCTCCCCCACACAGACGCCATGCCGCTTCCCCACAGATGCCATGCCACCTCCCACACACACACCATGCCACCTCCCCACAGATGCCACGCTGCCTCCCACACATACCACCTCACCAGATGCCACACCACCTCCCCAGACACCACGCCGTCTCCCACACACACACCATGCCACCTCACCATAGATGCCACACCGCCTCCCCCACACAGACACCACACTGCCTCCCCACAGATACCATGCCACCTCCCCACAGATGCCACGCTGCCTCCCACACATACCACCTCACCAGATGCCACGCCATCTGCCCCAGACGCCACGCCACCTCCTCAGACGCCACACTGTCTCCCACACACACACGCCACCTCACCATAGATGCCACGCCGCCTCCCTCACACAGACACCACACTGCGTTCCCACAGATACCATGCCACCTCCCCCACAATCGCCACGCTGGTTCACTTCATTGGCGTGTTTCCTTCTCCCCCATTCTCCCTGGCAAGTGCTGATTCTCATCTCCTCTGGGAAGCTGTCCCTGAACCACTTAGAACCTTTTTGCCTCTTGGCCTATGTCACGTGGTAGTGTGTGGCTTCACTTGCTGGTCTGTTTCCCTGCTCCCTCTGAGCCCTGAGGCTTGCCTGGCAGTCGCTGTTTGATGGGACTAGTCCTCTTCCATGTGTTACAGATATGCTGTCCAAGGAGCCTCCATGGTGTGACGGCTCCTTCTGCTATGAGTGCACTGCCAAGTTTGGAGTCACGACCCGCAAACACCACTGGTAAGACCCCAGCGTCACTGTCAGACAGGTAGGGGGACTTGCGCCGACGTCACTGCTCCCGCCCTTCTCCAGGATAAGCCATGAACCTGCCCGGGGCCTGCACACTCATGGGCAAAACTTGACCAAATGGAGTGATGAGATGAGCACACCCAAGGATCTGACTGAGGAAGAGATGGAGGGAAGGCAGGGACCTGCAGACTGGTGCTGTCCTGTGGAAGCTGAAGGTGCACAGTTCCCAGGTGGCCCATCAGGCCTGTGCCATCCTCCCTGGCTTCCGGCCTGCAGCAAAGCTGAGATGAGTTACTGCCCTCATGGTATGCTTCAGTATGGGCTGCTTCTGACAGCAAGGCGCTTTTCCCATCAAAATGAGATAGATAGGCCAGGCGCCATGGCTCACGCCTGTAATCCCAACACTTTGGGAGGTGGAGGCGGGTGGATCAGTTAAGTTCAGGAGTTCAAGACTAGCCTGGCCAATGTGGCGAAACCCCATCTCTACTAAAAATAGAAAAATTAGCTGGGGGTCGTGGCAGGCACTTGTAATCCCAGCTACTTGGGAGGTTGAGGCAGGAGGTTGCAGTAAGTTGAGTTCACGCCACTGACTCCAGCCTGGGTGACAGGTGAGAGTTCATCTCAAGAAAAAAAAAGTGCTGAGCTGCTCTCTTTTTGTTGGTTTTTGACAGTCTTGCTGTCACCCAGGCTGGAGTAGAGTGGCATGAGCTTGGCTTGCTGCAGTTTCTACCTCCTGGGTTCAAGCCATTCTCCTTCTTCAGCCTCCTGAAGTAGCTGGAATTCAAGTGTGCACCACCATGCCCAACTAATTTTCGTATTTTTAGTAGAGATGGGATTTCACCGTGTTGGCCAGGCTGGTCTTGAAACTCCTGACCTCAGGTGATCCGCCCATCTTCCGAAGTGCTGGGATGACAGTTGTGAACGTTGTGCTTAGCCTCAGCTGCTCTTGATCTTTAAGGAAAGAAGAAAGCCGCCTTTAGTATTGCTTTAACGTGATGACTGACTAGTTTTGTTTTCATGGACTAAAAATTCTCCATGAATTGCTGTGACTTGGCTGGTGGTGTTGCCTCAGTGCCCCTGTGGGGGTTGCCCTCACATGCTGGGAGATGGTGTGTCTTCAGTGCTCCCCTCATACTTCCTTTCTTTGCTTCCACAGTCGTCACTGCGGACGTCTTCTTTGCCATAAATGCTCGACCAAGGAGATTCCTATCATCAAGTTTGATCTGAACAAACCTGTGCGAGTTTGCAACATTTGCTTTGATGTGCTGACTCTGGGTGGGGTCTCTTAGTCAGCCCCCGGAGCGTCCAGGCCACGTTCTTGGTCACCTCCCCAGCAGCTGCTCTGCTCACCAGCCCGACTGCCCACAGAGCAGGAGCTGGCAGTCATCCTCCTGAGGCAATAGACTGGAACATTTAAGGATCATGGTGTGATAGATCCCTTTTCCAGTGATTCCATATGATTGTCAGTGTGTGTGTCAGACTGTGATCAATTTCACTGGGCGTCTCACTGATTGGACCAGGCCATTTAGCCTAAGTTGTTAATGTGATTAGGAATTAGACCCCTCCCCATTCTGCTAGCTACATACAAGGAAACTTGGATAAGCGTTTTCCCTTCCAGTAGCTTGGTGTCCATCCCAGAGCATTCATGAAGTCTTCCCGCCTGGGCTGGCTGAGGCAGCAGAGCCTTACAGAGTAGGAAGCTGGCTGCCTAACAAGCGGGCTTTACTCTAGGGTAAGTGGCTGTGGACTTTTCTGCACAGTGTTTTCATAAAGATAATAGGATCCTCTTGCCCTAAAGTCTTTTTTTCTTTTTAAGCTAACCTGTGTTTTTGGTGAGCTACGCCTTTTAAAAAGGTGAAATCTTTCTTAACAGGGTTCAAAGATGAGAGCTGAAAAATCGTGGCCTTACCAACTGAAAGCTTTACAGTGTTCGTGCTATGCAGGTGTCAGGGGTGCAGCTGGCTGCTTGACACCTCGTGGCAGCGTCTCATTCTCTCGTCTTGCCGCGTCCTGTGTGGAGTCTTAGTCCCTCTGCCCCTGGAGAGTGGTGGAGGAAGCGCACTTTGTGCTGCCCTTTTATAGAGCTGCATTATCAGTGATCCCAATTTAAAAGTCCACATTCAGAAATACCCTCACACATGCTTGCATCAGTGATTTGAATGATCAGCTTTGACGGGACCTCAGCTCACACAAATCTTTAAGGAAAAACTCTGTAGTGTCTTTTAGAGCAAGAGATTCATCCAGGCTGAGTGATGAGGGGGGATCAATATGGCTTCAGCCCCAGGGGCGTCTGGAGCCTCAGGCTGGCAGGTCCTGTGTCCTTGACGCAAATGCTTCTTGCCGAAATCCTCCCTCATGATGCTGTGAGTCACATCATGAGTGGCCACAGCCACATGTGCGCCACCACGTTTTGGAAGTCTCTGGCTTGTGTGCTGGATGAGGCCACCAGAACTTGCTGGGTCTTAGTCGCTGCTAGTACATCTATTAACCATGAGGTGTTAAACTTCTCTTTTGAAGGTTTGGCCAGTTTCTAAAAAACGCACATTTAAAGAGAAACATCTACCACCGCTTTAAAACAAAACAACTCTGAGGTAAACGCTGTGTGTTATACTCGGAGATTGAGTCTCAGTCATACATACTGATCCTCTCAGACATTTAATAACCACTACCTTTTTGCATTAATGAAGTTTGCATATGTGTGTTAAAGGGAAAAAATATGTTTTGCAATGTCATTTGTTTCTTTTCTGGGTATGTTCTCTGTGTTGCTGTAGATTTATACATTCTGTTGCCTAAACGTGTAAAATGAGCTGATAAACTGCAGTGCTATTTTAAAAAACATTTCTGTGATTTATAAGATATATATGCTTTCTATGTTAATATAAGCTTGTGCACAATGTATAAAAGAAAAAAATTAATTAGAAGAGTCCCCTGTCCCTCAGTTTGACATGTTTCATAGAGAGTTGCCAGTCTTGGCAAACATTTGACCACCTGAGGTATGTGGTCAGTTTCCATTTTCTATTACCTGAAAAGGGCCATAAGGAAGCCGGCAGGCAGGGTTAGGTAGCTTAGTTACCTGAGTTAGGAAGATAATCATGGTTTGGATAGGAATTGAAGTGGCTGGTACATCGATACCTGTTCTTTAAATGTTCATGATGGAAAAGGAATCTGGAGATCAGTCAGGGGTGAGGCTGATTGTTCTGCCCATGCCCTACCTTATCAATTTCATTAACAATCTTGCCTGTAATTGCACTTAAAATCTTAAGATCATGTTTCAAATAGGTTGATTGGAGTTTCTGTTTCTTCCATGAATCCAGGGATAGCAATGGTACTGAGCAGCTGTGGACTGGGAGAATTTTTTTTTTTTTTTTTTTTTTTTTGAGACAGTCTCCCTTTGTCGCTAGGTGCCAGGCTGGAGTTCAGTGGCATAATCTCAGCTCACTGCAATCTCCGCCTCCCGAGTTCAAGCAATTCTCCTGCCTCAGCCTCCCGAGTAGTTGGGACTAACAGGTGCATGCCATCACACCCAGCTAATTTTTGTATTTTTAGTAGAGACAGGGTTTCACCCTGTTGGCCAGGATGGTCTCGATTTCTTGACCTCATGATCTGCCTGCCTCAGCCTCCCAAAGTGCTGGGATTATAGGCTTGAGCCACCGCGCCCGGCCAGAATGTCTTTTAGTCCTATTACACACTGGCTGCAAGGGGCATCCATGTGGATACAGGAAAAGCTTAGGAAGACCCCTGACTGCGCAGACGCCACCATAGCTGCCCTGTCCGGGACCAGGCATGTTTCCAGTCCTTCCCGTCTCTTCCTGCTGCCAACACTTGAATACAAAACTGCCTGGTTGTTGTTAAATTTTCAGCATAGCTTAAGCACTAGTAGCCAAAACTTAATTTTAATTCAATCAGAAAGTTCCCACTTCAATGAATGAGCAGGAAAAGAAACTTGACTCAAACATCATTTATTGCAACAGTCAATGTTGTCATGCTGAGTTCACTCTTGAACTGCCCTTGCTCATCGCCAGATTTATTATCCAATATATTCTTAAGTCTTTTGTTGTCGTTTTTAAGATGAAGGTACAAACCATGTGCTATATATAAATCAAATGGCTTAAACTAAGTTGCTGTGATCCTCTGACACCGAAATTTCCCATAAACTTAAGTGCCTACACTTAGGACTTTGAACGTTCAGTCATCTTTTTAGTGGCGTCTTACTGAATGATGTATTAGAACATGTGCTGTGTCAACCCCAATTACTATACTAATTTAGTTGCGGCTGGATTAGATTGCTTAGTTCACCTGCCACGTTCTCTCCAAGGAGTGGGGTCTACGTGACCTTGAGTCCTCTACCTCAGAGCCCCGGGTCATCTCTGGCCACCGTTCCGTGCCCTCACGTCCCTGTGTGGAGCCCAGCATGTGTGTGGTTTCACCACTCCTCCCTGTCCATGTCCCACACCTACCGTATTGACCCGACTGCACTAATCTTGTCCATAGGCATGGAATGGAGGGAATATCTTGAGAAAAGGGAGGACCTTCACCTCCATCTAGTTTTCTTTTATCTGGAGAAAAAGAACTCTCTGAACTATGTAATGCTTAGCCCCGAAAGTCAAGTCAACTTCCGAGGTGACAGCAGCTTGAACAAGTAAGGGTCACGCTTCCATGACAGACAATGCTTCCCTTGGGACAAGTCCCAGAACTAGCTGAAGCACCAAAGCTCCCCACTCCCAGCCTGGGAGCAGAGGAAGCAGGGGCACAGCTCGCCAGCAGGACTCGGAAGTCACCTCCTCACTCTGTGGAAGTAATTTAGTAAAGAGCTGACTGACAAGATATCAACCCTGAAATTCCCTGAAGTTACAGATGCCTTAAAAACTTTCTTTGGAAGATCATTGCCTGTGCAATTCCTTTTTTGTGTGGCATAAATAATATAGTAACCTGTTAAAACTAACATTGCTTTTCTGCAGCTAGGGAGTCTTGAGTCGTGACTGCTTGACTTGATGACTTGCCCTTTTTGGCAGATGTGCGGAGCTGGCTGTTACCACGACATCCCTGTGACCCCAGAGGAGGGGCTGTAGCTGGGCAGAAACTGCAGGCACACATTCGGTCAGTCACCTAGGCTTCCAGCCCATTTGGGGCAGTGCTCAGTGTGGGGTGACGGTGTCTCATAGGACCATGGCGCTTATCAACATTGTTTCTTTGGGGTCTGTGTAATGGAATGTATTTTTCAAATACTGATATTTGCATTTTCTCTAACAATTCCTTATAATAAAATGAAGTAAAATTGTGCATTTAAAGTGGAAACTTTAATAAGATATTTGTAGTTACTTCTAATGCAGAAGTACTAATTAAAACAAATTTTAAAAAACTCCTGACATGAATGAATTTCTTACGAGCCACCCTCTAGGAAAGTCCCAATTCCAGCAGTTTTCAGGAACATGCTGTTGACAGCAGCCAAAAAGCTCTTTTATGTATTTATTTTTAATTAATTTTTTAAAATATCAGTCAGTTTTGGGGTTTCAGGTGGTGTTTGGTTACAGAAATAGGTTCTTTCGTGGTGATGGCTGAGATTTTGGTGCATCCATCACCCGAGCACTGTACACTGTCATCTTTTATCCCTCACCCCCTAACCCTTTCCCAAGTCCCCAAAGTCCACTGTATAATTCTTAGGCTTATGTCCTCATGGCTTAGCTAACCAAAAGTAGTTATTTTACACAGTGAGTAGCTGCCTGAACTTAGTGTGCTCTTGGCCGATTATGGCTCATGACAGGTACCATAAGGTAAGTATGAAAAAGCAGTTCTCACTGAGCAGGCCCCTGAAGCCGGCCACGTTTGTCCTGGAGCCTGCACTTGGGGGTCTTGCATCAGAGATAGGTGCCCTCTAGGCACGGCCAGAGTGCACCTGGCTGGAATGACTAATGCTCCTTGCTTATTTTTTTGAAGGATCAGAACTTTTGGGGGCTGGGCCCTCACACTATCCCTGCATTCCTACCACAACAACAGCCTCTGGCAGCTCTAATAGGGTTGATTCCACCACCAGACTACTCCCCCTAAGGTAAGGAGCCTTGCTTCTCCAACCCCCCCAATCTTAACATGATGCCTGGCACATAGTAGGTGCTTGGTAAGTTACCTGCTGAATAATTAAGGAGTACTAAATCAGGGGCAGATTAGTTTCCAGTTAGTCCAGAGTTGGGGGCCATTTTGGTTAACAGAGAAATCTCAGCACTGAGCTCAGGGACTTCCTAAAACTCAGAAGAAAATCCTAATTTCAGCTCTTCTCCTTTCTGTCTGCTCCTGGTCCTGCTCCAGGGAGGCAGAGACGTACAGAAATACAGAGGAGTGAAAATGGCACCGAATCTGGTGCCAAGAGCTTAGAGTTCTGAGCTCAGATCAGTGACCTTAAGTTCTACATACCTTTGTTGTCTTATCGCCAAAACGCTCCTTGGCTCACAACTGTAATCCCAGCACTTTGGGAGGCCGAGGTGGGCAGACTGAGCCCAGGAGTTCGAGACCAGCCTGGTGAAACTCCATCTCTACAAAAAGAAACTAGCTAGGCATGCTAGCACATGCCCATAGTCCCAACTACTTAGGAGGCTGAAGTTGGGAAATCTTTTTGAGCAGGGAGGTCGAGGCTGCATGAGCTATGATCACGCCACTGCACTCTAGCCTGGGCAACAAAATGAGACCCTGTCTCAAAAAAAAAAAAACACTGCACACACTTTCCACATGCTAGGTGCAGTGGATATATAGGGATACAGCGCTGAGTCATGTTGATATAGGGCTACATTGCAGAGTTACGTAGATATAGGTGTATGGAGCTGAGTCATGTTGACATAGGGGTACGGCACTGAGTTACGCTGATATAGGGATATGTTGCAGAGTCATGTGGATATAGGGGTATGGAGCTGAGTCTACCCGATTTAGTACTCCTTAGTTATTCAGCAGGTAACTTACCAAGCACCTACTATGTGCTAGGCATCATGTTAAGGTTGGGGGGTTGGAGGATCAAGGCTCCTGACCTCAGGGGGAGTACAGTCTGGTGGAAACCCAATTAGAGCTGCCAGAGGCTGTTCTTGCGGTAGGAATGCAGGGATAGTGTGAGGGCCCAGTACTGTTGATATAGGGGTATGGAGCTGACACACACTGATATAGGGGTACATTGCTGAGTCACATATAGGTGTAAGGCACTGAGTCACGATACAGGGGCTTGGAGCTGAGTCACGGGGATATAGGGTACGGTGCTGAGTAAAGTCGATACAGGGGTACAGCGCTTAGTCACATTGGGGCTCTGTCCTCAGAGTGTCTGAGGTCCTGTGCAAGAGGCTGGCTGGAAGTTCATTGTTAAGAGCCTACTGTGGTATGAGCACAGTGCCGTAGGAGCCAAGGAAAGTGCCTCTGTGCCAGGCCAACAGTTAATGAAGGCTTCCAAGAGGGGCCTGAATGAACTGAATATTAAAGAAATAAATGCAGGGTGGATTAATTCAACGGAGGAAGATGTGTCGTTCCAGGCAAAAGAAACAGCTTGTGTGAAGACACTGCAGGCATAATGCAGTGAGACGGAGGCTGGAGAGGTGCACGGGGAGGAGACGGGAAAGGTACAGGCCTAAGAGGAGAGGCCACAGAAGGGCTTCCTGTGCTCCACAGCAGAGGAGTGGCACTGAGTCCTTATAGATAAGGGGAGCCCCTGAGGAGGCGCAAATGGGGGATGCCCTGATCACCACTAAGAAAGACGGTCCTGGGCCTTGTGAGCCGAGATCACACAACTGCACTCGAGGCTGGGGAAAAGAGCGAAACTCCATCTCAAAAAAAAAAAAAAAAAAAAGGACGTCACAGCAGTGTGGAGGAGGGAATGAAGGGAGGGAGCAGTCAGGCTTCTCAGTAACCCGAGTGAGAAGTGACAGCCTAAGCCAGAGGAGGAGTACCGGGGACAGGTAAGAGGAAAGGGAGAGGAGAGAATCCGGGAGGCACAGCCGCCAGGACCTGCAGGCGGTCTAGAAGGGAGGGAGGGCGGAGTGTGGGCAGCTGCTAGGATTCTGACTTGGTGTCAATGAGTGTAGCTGCTGGTGCCCCTCACCCTGAGAACTAAAAGCAGCATGGGAGGGAAGATGGAATACTCTGGAAATCTGCCTGGGGTAGAGATGCAGGTTTCATGCTGGATTTGGAGAGAAGCCAATGGAAAGGGGTTTGTGGAGGTAAAACAAGGTTCTCAAGGCAACTAAGAAGGAAGGGGCGGAGGGACAAAGGGAGCAGGACAAAAGCCAGTGAGGGTCTTGTGGAGGACAAAGCTTAGGTAGGAGCTGGATGTGACCATGGAATGTGTCAACGCAGAATCTGTCCTGATTGTTAGAGCAACTGGGGCTGAAAAGCAAAGCTAGTAAGTAAAAGCCCAAACCGTGGAGGTGAGGGAGTATTTATGATGTGAGAGGAGTGAGCGGTTTCATGCATACTTGGGGAAGATCCATGAGGCGGGGAGAGGGGAAAGGTACAAGAGGGGTACGTGAGGAAGATGGAGGTGGGGAGGGAGCAGACGAAAGGAGCCATGAACCAGATCCCAAGTGGAAGGAACAGCTGTGACCACAAGGGCAGTGAGCCGCGGGTCTCTGGTGAAGGGGAGGAGGCAGCCTCTATTTTCTAGTCTGTGAATCTGGAAGTGATTTGGTGAAATGAATGACAGAAAGGAGGCAGTGGAGAGGGGAGGAAGGGCAGAGGATGTCTAGGGTGAGAATGCAAATGGGAAGGGAGTCAGGCAAAGCTCTGAGGGTGATGAGCAGAGGCCATGGCACGGCGGTGATGCCGGCCTCCACTTGTCTGTGAAGTGGGAACATGCCTTGCCCCCATCTACCTTAGTAGGCAGTCAAGAGGTAACAGGTGTGACGCCTGTCAAGTGTAGGGCATTGCAGATGACCCTGGACACACACACACTGGATGAGCGGAAGCCCAGCCACCTGAAGTCTGCGGCCTTGTCCAAAGTTTAATATCATGCTAACCAGTTACCTTGTCAGAGCTGGGAAACTACCTTTTGCTCAAAATGCAGACCTCTGCCTTTGAAAACACACCACACCTGATTTTAAGTCCTTAAAGGAGAAAAAGTGCCTCTGCTTTAAATTGTTGTTTTGCTCAGAGATATCTGGATGTGCTGTATCCATGTGAGCAAAAGCTTTTCCAGTTCCAGAATCAGCCATCCTAAGTGATTACTGCCTCTTAATGTATTGGCCCAGCCATGATCAGCTCAGCAGGCTTTTGGGTATAAATTCAAGTTGAAATTCAGTTGATAATAGTCGTGGCCCACTGGTATCTGCAGGCTCTGAGGAAGATGACCAGTGGGTCGAGGGGAGTCGTGGTGAGCCGCTGACCAGTACTAGGCATGTGGCTGGGCTGTCCCTCGGGTCCCACAGCACTGAGCCAAGGTGAGGGCAAGAGTCACATTTGCAGAATACAGCCAGAGTCCTTCCAGATCCTCCTGTTTCATGCCAGGGGCCATCCCAGGCCGCATGCGTGTCAAGGGCCTGCTCAAGTTCTCAGCAGAGCTCTGTGTGTCAGCAACATGAAAGGCTCCGCTTAGAGCAGGAAGGAGCATGTGACGGCGAGAGGTGGGCAGCCCGTGTATTCCGCCAAGTGTGGGTGGTCCAAGTCCCCACGATTTCTGTGTGTCGGGCTGTCTGGCATCTGGTCACTAGGGGGACCAGTGGTTCTCACACACACACAGCGGGGCTCCTTAGCACCTGGCTTATACAGCTTCCTGGGGACACCAGTCCATTCTCTGCTCACACCGCCGCTACAGACAGACGGAAAGAGGACTTCTTAAACCTGAGAACTCATGAGTCTCTGGGCAGGGGAGAGCAGGAAGCAGTGAGCCAGGCTGTGTGAAAAGCAGAAGCCCACGGGAGTGTCTCCCAAGACAGCAGGCCACGGCGGGCAGACCGAGCCTCCATGTTCTCTCCTAACTACCTCCAGCTTGCCCAGGCCATGGGCAGAGTCCACGGCTCCTTTCACTGCTCCCAGCTCTGCCCTGCCCATCCTAGGAGGCAGCACCATGTGCCTGCACTGCTGCTAGCAGCTGGGAAAAGTTTCCCCGCTGGCCAGTGAGCTTCTCAGAAGCAGGGTCTGGGTGTGACTTCCTTCTTCCCCTCTACAACCCAGCACTGGCCACTGTCTTCACGTTCCTCTCTGGGGCACTGGGGTGGGGGTGGGCAACTGGCCGTTGTGCCCTGGCCACCTGAGTCGGCCTTCTCCGGGAAGCCCTTGGCACAGGGTGTAGCTGCAGGCTGGCCTGTCCCCGACAGGTCCAGTCCTTGATGGCGCCAGGCTTCAGAAGTGGAGGACTCAGCTCTGGCCCAACATCACCTGAGCAACCTCCTTGGGCAGAGGAACCTAGCTCATCTCAGAGTTCTGGGTTCAGTCTCTCATGGACTCACAGGCCTTGAAAAAGAAAAATGAGGTTCTTGGAACTGATACCTCATACAGGTTCCAGTGCCTGCGAGCAGACTCACTGCTGTCAGAGAAACTGCCAGCCAGTAAGAAACACCTGACTTCTAGCTTACCAAGAATAAGGCTGTCACCAAAATGCCTCCCCTTCCACCCAGCCTCCATGCCATCCTCGGTGGCCTGACTCCACGCCTGTCCCCTGCCTTTGGCGCTTGTTCCTCGCATCTAATGGGGGATACACGCAAGTGAACAGAAAGCAACAAGCTGAGCTGAGGCACAGTGACGGGCCCTCCATTCCCCAGGGCAGCTCTGGAGGGTTCTGTGGGAAGGCAGAGCCTGAACTCCTCAGTCATGAAAGCGAGAAGGGCTTCAGCAGACGGTGGGGAGGGAAAAGGAGGCAGGCCCCAGAGGTGCAGAGTCGAGCATCTGAACACACATAGGCCTCCTGGAGTCTCCTCTGGAGGACCAGTGCTCTCTGGGGCCACCTGCACTCAGGCCTGGGTCACAGGAAGGACCCCCGTATCTTAGCTTCTCTCTGTGAAGTGAGCAGGCCAGGAACTCACAAGTCCCTCCCCTCTTTCTTGAGATGATGACATTAGGGAAGCCGTCTCTTCAAGGCTAGTGGCCAGGAAAGAAGGGGCTTTCCTCCCTGCTCCCTTTGCCCTTGCTCCCCTCACTTAAGGCAGAGAAGTCCAAATCTTCAGTGTTTTTGTTGCTGCTGTTGTGACTATTTTTTTGTTATGTTGTCCAGGCTGAACTCCAACTCCTGAACTCAAGCAACCTGCCTGCCTTGGTCTCCCAAGTAGCCAGGACCACAGGTGTGTCACCACGCCTAGCTCGCCCTATTTTGTAGACAGCGGCAGAAGCCATCCCTGTGCATGCCGTCCCCACCTCCTCGCCCCTCTCTCCTGTAGACAGCCATGATTTGTACAGTCAAACAGGAAAACAAACCCGGGGAAGGCTGAACAGGCCAGAGAAAGCAAGAGGGCTCCTGCATTCTCATTCCTCAGCTGAGGTGGTGTCAGCAGGCTTTCTGGAGAATTTGGAAAAAATAAAAATGCCCAGGCCTCAGGTCCAAGTCTCGATCCTAATATTCTCACACTGTTGACTGGAGTGAGGTCTGACCAGCCGTCATTTCTGCCGTTCCCCAGATCTAATATGCAGCCCAAGTTGGGAATGATTATCAGAATTTTGAAAAAGTTCCATGGGTTAACCATCCAGACCCTGCTTTCACTGAGTAATGTAGACTGGATGACCCAGAAGGTGGGTTTGAGACAGAGGCAGAAAGAACAGAAGGGGAGCATGCTTACCTCTTCTGGGAACACCAGAGCCGGCTGCCCCTGGCTGAGCTCCACTCCGCATTGCACGGCGGGAATGCCTGCTTCTCTTCCAGCTCCTGCTGGTTTCTCTCCAGGCCTTTGGTGATCATAGCTTCCGCCTGGGTCAGTGCTGGGGTAGGCAGCCCATCCTCTCCGTAGAACCGTCCTACCACCCTTCCTGTGAAGACAGCAAGGCAAACATCAGAGTAACAGTGAGAGTGAGGCGTGAACAGATACTCAGCTGCTGAGGCAGGTTGGGAAAGCGCACATTCCCAGGGTTTCCAGCTGCAGGCCTGCAGGTGTGCATTTATTAAGAACTTACACTGCAGGGACTTCTGGTGCCTGGCATACCCGCCTCTCAACATCCTACAAGGCTGCACACAACAGCAGCCCTGTTCTAGCTGTGGAGTCCTTTAGTATAGAAATCACCCAATCTTTTTCACTCCCAGACAACAGCTCCCTGAGGGTGGAACCACGTGTGGTTCATTTACCGATGCTTCAGCGATCCTGGAGCACACGGTGAGTATCCAATGAACGTTTGATCAATGAAGGGCATATTGGCTAACATTTTAAAAATGTTTACTATAATAGAGACGGAGTCTCACTCTGTTGACCAGAGTGGTCTCTAACTTCTGGGCTCAAGTGATCCTCCCACCTCAGCCTCTCGAAGTATTGGATTACAGGCAGGAGCACCACACCCAGGCATGCTGACATTTCTGCAGCTCCATTCCCCCAGCAACAAATTATTCTGCTTTCTACACGTCGTTTATTAACTCAGTCTCTGGCAGTACACTAGCCCTTTACCAAATAATAATCCTCCCAACGAACCTCTGAGAGGAATCACTGCTTTGTTACTCCTTATGTGCAGGAAAGAGACTGGAGGTTCAAAACCTTGGGGTGGTCTACAAAGCTAGTAAATGAATCTGGCTCCAAGCCCATGCTCTCCCCTCGGGGATGTGACTGAGTAAAAACTGGCTTTCCTTTAAAATGCCTATAAGAATGTTTTCTTATAGATGGGTCTCGCTGTACTGCCCAGGCTGGAGTGCAGTGGCTATTCACAGGTATGGTCACGGCTCATTACAGCCTTGAACTTCTGGGCTCAAGCAATCCTCCCACCTCAGCTTCTGGAGCAGATGGGGCTACAGGTGTAAGCCACAGTGTGCCCAGCTGTAAAATGCCCATCAGCATTAGTAAAACTCTAAGCTACGGCGGCAGCCAGCAGGTGGTCCACCAGCCTAGAGGCTAAAACGAAAAATACATGAGTTCTCTCAGTGCAGGGCTCTAACGTGCCTCAGTCCTGAGGTGCAAACGGCCTTCAGAGGCATCACCTGCCACAGACGAGGGCAGCAGAAAGCAAGCACTTCAGGGAGGTGCCACCAAGGAGGCAGTAGCCCTAAGAACTAGCTGCAACTTTGATTCTGGTGGCACGTATGTTCAGCATATCCAAGATTCAGCGCATGTTCTCAAGTCCAACGCCCTCCCTGACCTTCCCAAATCCATGTTACCGGGGGTTAGGAGCCTTAGCGCTGACTCCTCCTCCTGGACATCCACAAGCACACTCCCTTCCCTGCCGTCCCACCCATCAGAAAATCCTGTCTGTCCTTCCTCTGAACAGATCCTGATTCTGTTCACTCCTTTCCATTTCTACCACCACCACCCTCCTCCAAACCACAGACAGTGGCAGTGGCCTCCCAGCTGCTCTCTCTGCCTCAGCTCGTGCCCTTCTAGAGCTCTCTGTCCATTAAACAACTGGGGAATCTTTTAAAAACATGAATCAGGAGAAGAAAAGATGGCGCTTTGGGATCAATTAAGGATTGCAGCTCCCAGTGAATCCACAGAGGGTGAGTGGACGCCGCATTTCCATATGGATCTTTATTGCCCACAGACCAGGAGATTCCCAGGTGTAAGAGCTCCAAGGGCCGCCAGTGCGGCAATTTGGGCCGGCGTGGCTGTTTGGGCCAAGGCCGCAGTGCAGCGACACTCCGTACAAAACACACTGGTTTGGTTGCCCTGTTAAACCGGCAACTGGAGATTTTGGAAGGCAGATTAGCACATTCATCTGATTAAATGGGACTTAAACAGAAAGCCAGGCCAGGAGATTCCCGGGCAGCAACATGGTTTGAGCCGGCACAGTGGGTTGCTGCATGGGAAATCACACAGATCCCAGCGCCCTTGCAGCAGGCGACTGGAACACCTGGGAGAGAGTCAACCGTTCAACTTAAAAAAAAAAAAAAGGGCTCTGAGGCAGGGAGCCAGGTGATCAGGCTCAGCGGGTCCCACACCCGCAAAAACAAACATAACAGCCATTGGAAACGCTTGGGGTTCAGAGATTCACAGCAAGCACAGCTGAACCCTGGACAGTGCAGCTCAGTGGGGGAGGGGCGTCTGCGACTACCGAAGCACGCGACCCCTACAAAGGTACTCTGCCATTGCTGACGCAGCCTGCTGTTGCCAAGGAAACCCGCCATAACAGAGAGAGTCCGCCACTACAGAGGCGGGCCACCATCGCCACTGCAGTTCTAACCACACCCATATAAACAGGACTACAGGGAATTACACACGGCAGCAGGGTGGAGCCCATGACAGCAGGGCAGAGCCCATGATAGAAGGGCGGAGGCCACGGCAACAGGGCGGAGCCCACGGCAGCTCATCATAGCCACTACAGGCAGGGAGTGACTAGACTGCCTCCTTGCTGGGCAGGAAAGTGCAACGGATACTCATAAATAAAGCCCTAACTCCCCGGGACAGAGCACCTGAGGAAAAAAAAAGGGGGGGCTTTATGAGTTCTGCTGCAGCAGACTTAAACATACCTGCCTAGCAGCCCTGAATGAACAACGGAGCTCACAGCTCAGCACTAGAGCTCCTATAAAGTAGAGACTGTCCCCTCAAGCAGCTCCCTGACCCCAGTATATCCAAAGAGTCACCTCACAAAGGACTGATCAGACTGACATTTTGCGGGCATCATTCTGGGACAAAGATAGCAGAAGAATCATCTGGTAGCAACCCTCGCAGTTCCGCAGCTGCTACAAGAGTTCCCCAGGCAAGCAGGGCTTGGAGTGGACCTCAGCAGTCCTACAGCAGTGGGGCCAGACTGTTAGAAGGAAAACCAAGAAACAGAAATACTTCATCATCAACAATCTGGATGTCAACTCAGACCCAATCGGAAAATCAGCAACCACTCAGATGACAGGTGGATAAATCCACAAAGATGGGAAGAAACCATCACAAAAAGGAGAAAAACACCCGAAACAAGAACACCTCACCTCCTACAAAGGACCAAAACTCCTCACCAGCAAGGGAACAAAGCTGGACAGAAAATGAGTGTGATAAAATGACGGAATCAGACTTCAGAAGGTGGGTAATAAGAAACTTCTGTGAGCTAAAAAAACATGTTCAAAATCAGTGCAAAGAAATTAAGAACCTTGAAAAAAGATTTGAGGAAACGATAACAAGAATGGACAACTTAGAGAGGAAAATGAGTGAATTGAAGGAGCTGAAAAACACAACACGAGAACTTCACGAAGCATGCACAAGTTTCAACAGCTAAACTGACCAAGCAGAAGAAAGGATATCAGAAGTCGAAGATCAACTCAATAAAATAAAACGGGAAACCAAGATTAGAGAAAAAAGCGCAAAAAGGAATGAACAAAGTCTCTAAGAAATGTGGGACTATGTGAAGAGACCTAACCTAGGTTTGATAGGTGTACCAGAATGTGACGAAGAGAATGAATCCAAGCTGGAAAATACTCTTCAGGATATAATCCAGGAAAATTTCCCCAACCTAGCAAGCCAGGCCAATATTCAAGTCCAGGAAATACAGAGAACACCACAAAGATATTCCGCAAGAAGAGCAACCACAAGGCACATAATTGTCAGATTCACCAGGGGTGAAATGAAGGAGAAAATGCTAAGGGCAGCCAGAGAGAAAGGTCGGGTCGCCCACAAAGGGAAGCCCATCAGACTCACAGCAGATCTCTCGGCAGAAACTCTACAAGCCAGAAGAGAGTGGGGGCCACTATTCAACAACCTTAAAGAAAAGAACTTTCAACCCAGAATTTCATATCCAGACAAACTGAGCTTCAGAAGTGAAAGAAAAATAAAATCCTTTGCAAACAAGCAAGTACTCAAAGATTTTGTCACCACCAGGCCTGCTTTACAAGAGCTCCTGAAAGAGGCACTACACATAGAAAGGAATAACCAGTGCGAGCCATTCCAAAAACATACCAAATGCTAAAGAGCATCAACAAAATGAAGAATCTGCATCAACTAACGGGCAAAACAGCCAGCTAGCATCAAAATGGCAGTATCAAATTCACACATAACAATATTAACCCTAAATGTAAATGGGCTAAATGCACCAATCAAAAGACACAGACTAGAAAATTGGATAAAAAGCCAAAACCCATCAGTGTGCTGTATCCAGGAAACCCATCTCACATGCAAGGATACACAAAGGCTCAAAATAAAGGGATGGAGGAAGATTTACCAAGCAAATGGAGAGCAAAAAAAAAAGCAGGAGTTGCAATTCTTGTCTCTGATAAAATATACTTTAAAGCAACAAAGATCAAAAGAGACAAAGAAGGACATTACATAATAGTAAAAGGATCGATACAACAAAAACAGCTGACGATCCTAAATATATATGGACCCAATACAGAAGCACCCAGATATATAAGGCAAGTTCTTAACGACTTACAAAGAGACTTAGACTCCCACACAATAATAGTAGGAGACTTTAACACTCTACTGTCAATATTAGACAGATCAACCAGACAGAAAATCAACAAGGATATCCAGGGCTTGAACTGAGACCTGGAACAAGCAAACCTGATAGACATTTACAGAACTCTCTACCCCAAATCCACAGAATATACATGCTTCTCAGCATCACATCACACCTACTCTAAAATTGACCACATAATTGGAAGTAAAGCACTCCTCAGCAAATGCAAAACAACTGAAATCATAACAAACAGTCTCTCAGACCACAGTGCAATCAAGTTAGAACTCAGAATTCAGAAACTAACTCAGAACCACACAGCTTCATGGAAACTGAACAACTGGCTCTTGAATGTTGATTGGATAAACAATGAAATGAAGGCAGAAATAAAGAAGTTCTTCGAAAGCAACGAGAATGAAGACACAACATACCAGAATCTCTGGGACACATGTAAAGCAGTCTCTAGAGGAAAATATATAGCAATAAGTGCCCACGTGAGAAGAGTGGAGAGATCCAAAATTGACACCCTATCGTCAAAATTGAAAGAGCAAGAGGAACAAGATAAAAAAAACTCAAAACCTAGCGGAAGACAAGAAATAACTAAGATCAGAGCTGAACTGAAGGAGATAGAGACACGAAAAACCCTTCGAAAAATCAATAAATCCAAGAGCTGGTTTTTTGAAAAGATCAACAAAATAGACAGACCACTAGCCAGATTGATTAAAAAGAAAAGAGAGTATAACCAAATAGATGCAACAAAAAACGATAAGGGGGAAATCCCTACAGATTCCACAGAAATTCAAACCATCATCAGAGAATATTACAAAGAACTCTATGCACATAAACTAGTAAACCTGGAAGAAATGAATAAATTCCTGGACACTTGTGTCCTCCCAAGCCTAAACAAGGAGGAAGCTGAAACTATGAATAGACCAATAACAAGGTCTGAAGTTGAGGCAACAATTAAGAGCCTACCACACAAAAAAAGCCCAGGTCCAGATGGGTTCACAGCCGAATTCTACCAGACACACAAAGAGGAGCTGATACCATTCCTTCTGAAACTATTCCAAATAATCCAAAAAGAGGGAATCCTTCCCAAATCATTTTATGAGACCAACATCATCCTGATACCAAAACCTGGCAGAGACTCAACAAGAAAAGAAAACTTCAGGCCAATATCCATGATGAACATAGATGCAAAAATCTTCAATAAAATACTGGCAAGCCAATTGCAACAGCCCATCAAAAAGCTTATCCATCATGATCAAGTAGGATACATCCCGGGGATGCAAGGCTGGTTCAACATATGCAAGTCTATAAACGTAATTCACCACATAAACAGAACCAAAAACAAAAACCACATGATTATCTCAACTGACGCAGAGAAGGCCTTTGACAAAATTCAACAGCCCTTTATGTTAAAAATCCTCAATAAACTCGGTATTGATGGAACGTATCTCAAAATAATAAAAGCTATTTATGACAAACCAACAGCCAATATCATACTGAATGGACAAAAACTGGAAGCACTCCCTTTAAAATCTGGCACTAGACAAGGATGCCCTCTCTCACCACTCCTATTCAATATAGTATTGGAAGTTCTAGCCAGAGCAATCAGGCAAGAAAAAGAAATAAAGGGTATTCAATAAGAAAGGAGGAAACCAAATTGTCTCTATTTGCAGACGACATGAGAGTATACCTAGAAGACCCCATCGCCTCAGCCCAAAAACTCCTGAAACTGATAAGCAACTTCAGCAAAGTCTCAGGATATAAAATCAATGTGCAAAAATCACAAGCATTCCTCTACACCAATAACAGACTTAAAGAGAGCCAAATCAAGAACGAACTGCCATTCACAATTGCTACAAAAAGAATAAAATACCTAGGAATACAACTCACAAGGAACGTAAGGGACCTCTTCAAGGAAAACTACAAACCACTGCTTAACGAAATCAGAGAGGACACAAACAGATGGAGAAACATTCCATGTTCATGGTTAGGAATAATCAATATCGTGAAAATGGCTATATTGCCCAAAGTGATTCATAGATTCAACGCTATCCCCATCAAGCTACCATTGACTTTCTTCACAGAACTGGAAAAAAAACCACCTTGAACTTCATATGGAACCAAAAGAGAGCCCGCATAGCCAAGTCAATCCTAAGCAGAAAGAACACAGCAGGAGGCATCACGCTACCAGACTTCAAACTATACTACAAGGCTACAGTAATCAAAACAGCATGGTACTGGTACCAAAACAGAGATATAGACCAATGGAACAAAACAGAGGCATTGGAGGCAACACAACATATCTACAACCATACAATCTTTGATAAACCCGACAAAAACAAGCAATGGGGAAACGATTCCCTGTTTAATAAATGGTGTTGGGAAAACTGGCTAGCCATGTGCAGAAAGCAGAAACTGGACCCCTTCCTGACACCTTACACTAAAATTAACTCCAGATGGATTAAAGACTTAAACATAAGACCTGGCACCATAAAAACCATAGAAGAAAATCTAGGCAAAACCATTCAGGACATAGGCGTAGGCAAGGACATCATGACCAAAACACCAAAAGCATTGGCAACAAAAGCCAAAATAGACAAATGGGACCTAATCAAACTCCACAGCTTCTGCATGGCAAAAGAAACAGTCACTAGAGTGAATTGGCAACCAACAGAATGGGGAAAAATTTTTGCAGTTTACCCATCTGACAAAGGGCTGATACCCAGAATTTACAAAGAACTCAAACAGATTTACAGGAAAAAAACAAACAAGCCCATTCAAAAATGGGCAAAGGATATGAACAGACACTTTACAAAAGAAGACATACATGAGGCCAACAAACATATGAAAAAATGCTCATCATAACTGGTCATCAGAGAAATGCAAATCAAAACTACATTGAGATACCATCTCACGCCAGTTAGAATGGCGATCATTAAAAAATCTGGAGACAACAGATGCTGGAGAGGATGTGGAGAAATAGGAACACTTTTACACTGCTGATGGGAGTGTAAATTAGTTCAACCATTGTGGAAGACAGTGTGGCGATTCCTCAAGGACCTAGAAATAGAAATTCCATTTGACCCAGCAATCCCATTACTGGATATATATCCAGAGGACTATAAATCGTTCTACTATAAGGACACATGCACACGAATGTTCATTGCAGCACTGTTTATAATAGGAAAGACCTGGAACCAACCCAAATGCCCATTGATGATAGACTGGACTGGGAAAATGTCGCACATATACACCATGGAATATTATGCAGCAATCAAAAACGATGAGTTCATGTCCTTTGTAGGGACATGGATGAATCTGGAGAACATCATTCTCAGCAAACTGACACAAGAACAGAAAACGAAATACCGCATGTTCTCACTCATAGGTTGGTGATGAACAATGAGAACACATGGACACAGGGAGGGGAGCACTATATACTGGGGTCTATTGGGGGGAATAGGGGAGGGACAGCGGTCGGGGGAGCTGGGGAGGGATAGCATGGGGAGAAATGTCAGATGTGGGTGAAGGGGAGGAAGGCAGTAAATCACACTGCCACTTGTGTACCTATGCAACTATGTTCCATGTTCTGCACATGTACCCCAAAACCTAAAATGCAATAAAAAAAAAATGAATCATAGCTGGGTGCAGTGGCTCGTGCCTGTAATCCCAGAACTTTGGGGGGACCGAGGTGGGCAGATCACAAGGTCAAGAGTTCGAGACCAGCCTGGCCAACATGGAGAAACCCAATCTCTACTAAAAATACAAAAATTAGCCAGGCATGGCAACGCATGTCTGTAATCCCAGTAACTCAGGAGGCTGAGGCAGAAGAATCACTTGTACTTGGGAAGTGGAGGTTGCAGTGAGCTGAGATCGTGCCACTGCATTCCAGCCTGGGCAACAAGAGAGATCAATAAAACTTCAAAAAGACATGAATCAAGCATGTCCCACCGACAGGAGAGTAGTAGTGAATCATACCATGTCACTCCTACATCTGATTAAAACCCTCCAATGGCTTCTTCAAGCATACAGACAAAATGCAAGTTTCTTACCAAGGCCTGTAACGTCCTGTACGGATTTCATTTACTCGCTTCTTCAGCCTCTTATCAAGCCGCTTCCTCCCTCGTTCACTGTGGGCTCCAGCTCATGGGCTTTCTTTCTATTTCTTGGCCATGCTTCCCCACTCCCCACCTTTGGCGCTGCTCTTCCCTGAGCTGGAACTCTCTTGTCCAGCCCTGAATGCTGCCTCCTGCTCACCTGCCCGGTCTCAGCTTCATGGTCATCCTCTCCAGAAGCCACTCCTGAGCATCTTCTCTAGTGGTGCTGAACTCCCAGACATGCACCACATCACAGTTTCATGCATGGTCCTATCTGGAGCTGTTCAATCTGTTTACCTGTTTATGACATGCCTCTCTCTACTAGTGAGGCCCAGTACTCAAAACAGCTTAGTGCCAGGTGCGGTGGCTCACAACTGTAACCCCAGCACTTTGGTAAGCTGAGGTGGGTGAATCACTTAAGGTCAGTTCGGGACCTGGCCAACATGGTGAAACCCGTCTCTACTAAAAACACAAAAATTAGCTGGGTGTGGTGGTGCACGCCTGCAATCCCAGCTACCCAGCAGGCTGAGGAAGGAAAACTGCTTGAACCCAGAAGGTGGAGGTTGCAGTGAGCCGAGATCGTGCCACTGCCCTCAAGGCTGGGTGACTGAGCAAGACTCCATCTCAAAAAATATATAAATATAGGTTGGGTGTGGTGGCTCATGCTTGTAATCCCAGCACTTTCAGAGGCCGAGATAGGTGGATCACGAGGTCAAGAGATCAAGACCATCCTGGCCAACGTAGTGAAACCCTCTACTAAAAACACAAAAAATGAGCTGGGCACCTGTAGTCCCAGCCACTGAGGAGGCTGAGGCAGGATCACCTGAACCTGGGAGGCAGAGGTTGCAGTGAACTGAAATCACACCATTGCACTTTTATTTATATATAAATAAAACAGCTTAGCGCAGAACATTCCATTTTAAATACTTGTTAGATGAATAAAGGAAGGGATCGGGGCCCGAGTCACAGGCCTCCAGTGTACGAGTTGGCCTGGCACAGAACTTCCCACTATGGGGGTTAGGATGTCTGTGTTACATGGTGACAAGCTGGTCTTGGTGAGTTTTCCACGAGACCCAAAGCCAGGACAGCAGTAGCAGAGGAACAGAGGAGTTCTAGAAGCTGTGTCATGAGAATGGCAGTCACCCCTGGCTGTGTCTCCGGGCCAGTCCTGTGTCCATAGCAGAACCAAGGCCATCTTGCTTTTCCTTGAGGCCTGGCCATGTGGCTGCCAAGATGGCTTCCCAGCTGTCCTCACTTCAGCATGTGCCTTTACAAAAAACCTTCATCCCCTGAGGGCTTCTGGTGACCTTAAGAAGCTAACGTGGCACCTATCCTACAGAATCAGCTAACAGGGGCAAGAACTGTAGTCAGCTCATCCCTGGTCGCCCCCACCACCCAGGATGGAAACTGTAACTTCTGAATAGCAGGTATTCAACACGATCCCAACATCAACGAAAATCCTGAGGTATTTCCCACCACATGCCCCACCCCATCCTCACCCGCAACACATCATCACAACAAGACCAGTTCACCTATCACACCAAGCACACCAGGAACCTTCAAGTGTGCTCCCAAATCTTAGATCAAGTATTTGGCCTGGCATTCTTTGCTCATTTAAGAGACTATTCTTTTTGAGAAAAGGTCTCACTCCGTCACTCAGGCTGGAATGCAGTAAGGTAATCTCAGCTTGTTGCTACCTCCGCCTTCCAGGTTCAAGTGATTCTTGTGCTTCAGCCTCCCAAGTAGTTGGGACTACAGGCATATGCCACCACACTCAGCTAATTATTTGTATTTTTAGTAGAGACATGGTTTTGCCATGTTGGCCAGGCTGGTCTTAAACGCCTGACCTCAAGTGATCCGACCACCTCAAGTGCTGGGATTACAGGTGTGAGCCACCGCGCCTGGCTTGGACTCCATTCTTTTTTTTTTTTTTGAGACAAGAGTTTCGCTCAGCTGGCCAGGCTGGAGTGCAGTGACACGATCTTGGCAACCTCTGCCTCCCGGGTTCAAGCGATTCTCCCATCTCGCCTCCCTGTTAGCTGGGATTACAGGCACCCACCATCACACCCAGCTAATTTTTGTATTTTTAGTACAGACAGGGTTTCACCATGTTGGCCAGGCTGGTCTTGAACTCCTGACCTCAAGTGATCCACATGCCTCAGCCTCCCGAAGTGTTAGGATTACAGGCGGGAGCCACTGTGCCCGGCTCTTATTCTTTTCTATTGGGTTTTCTTTTCTTTATTAACCCAGTAATGTTTCAACCTTGGTTTGGCAACTTCATTGGGAAAGGGAAGAAAGAACAGAGCCCTCTGAAGCAAGCGCAGGTGAGTAGAGGCCAGTGCCTTCGATGGCAGGCAGGGTTGTGGTCTCAACAATGCTCTTGGGTAGACAGAGAAAATGAAGAAAGGCAGAGGCCCACAATAGATGGACACAAGCTTTGGATGTCTCCACTAACTGGATGTGGAGGGAGCAGAGGTGTTAATAAAAATGCCAAGGTTCTCAGAAAAGGGAACAGTAATGACAGAAGCAGAAATTCACAGGCATTAAGGAAAGAATTCTTCCCAACTAGACCCTAGTTCGATAAAGTGACGATGGTTTTTCCTCAGGAAGTCAGTCATGTCCAAGTAGGACTCCACTGAGAGGTGAGGGCTGCAGACAGATGGGAGAAACGGTAACAACCATCCCAACTGTGGGTACTTGTGAAGAAATCTAGTGTTTAGTGTCTTTCGTTGTAGGTTTTCTTTTCCTTTCTTTCTTTTTCTGTTTTGAGACAGAAAGTTTTGCTCTGTTGCCCAGGCTGGAGTACAATGGTGCCATCTCAGCTCACTGCAACCTCTGCCTCCTGGGTTCAAGTGATTCTCCTGCCTCTGCCTCCTCAGTAGCTGGGACTACAGGTGCACACTACCACACCCAGCTAATTTTTGTTTTGTTTTAAATTTTTGTATTTTTAGTAGAGACGGGGTGTCACCATGTTGGCCAGGCTGGTCTCAAACTCCTGACCTCAAGTGATCCATCCGCCTCAGCCTCACCAAGTGCTGGGATTCAGGCATGAGCCACCGCACCGGGCCTAGTGCCAGTGTCTTTAACACTCTGGTTTAGGATGCAGTTCAGTGTCTTCCCACTGGAGAAGTGAGTCCCTCATGTACCCGCAGTAAGCAGCAAGTGCAGAACCCTCCACAGAGGTTTGATGAGCATACCTCCCACCTGGGAAACAGCTTACTCAGGAAGCTGCTCTCCTCCCAGAGGACCAAATAAAAGGGGACTTGTTGAAACATACATCTAGGCTTCACGCCTTCCTGGTTGCGTGCTGAAGCCAGCTGCGCAGAGCACAGTGAGACAGGGAAGCTGCCCTTCTGGAGCTGGTTGCTGAAGGATGGTGCAAGCAGCCACTGGCCGCAGTGCAGCCAGGCCAAAGCACACAGCTCAGCAACCCTCTCCATGGCCAGGAGTGGAGGAAACAGGTGCCCGTGCATCTCATTCTGGACGGCTCAGCCCTGTGCTAACAACCCGAATGTAAAGTAAAAAAAAAAAAAAAAAATCGACGGCTGTTTCCAGATTTTAACCTTGAGCCCAATCCCTAAAAAATCTCAGGCCCCTAAAAACATTCCAAGACAATCACATGATGCGTATAAACTGTGGACTACTTACCAACACATACATAATTCTTCTCATAGAATGAAAGCCAACTTTGAAGTGTCAGCATCTCAGAGAATGACAAGTCAGATATATCATCCACAAGGCCTGCTTCAGAGTAGTCCCCGGTCACAAATGCTCTGGATGCATCTCGACCTGTAGGAGAAAACTTTCCATCAGATCCAGCTGTAAATGACTGACACTACACAAACTCAAGAATGTGGTTTTTTTCTCTTTTTTGAGACAGTGTCTCACTCTGTCACCCAGACTGAAGTGCAGTGGCACAATCTTGGCTCACTGCAACCTTGGCCTCCTGGGTTCAAGTGATTCTCCTGCCTCAGCCTCCCCAGCAGCTGGGATTACAAGCTCCTGCCACCACACCCAGCTAAATTTTTTTTTTTTTTTTTTTTTTTTTTTTTTTGAGATGGACTCTCACTGTTACCCAGGCTGGAGTGCGGTGTTGCAATCTTGGCTCACTGCAATTTCTGCCTCCTGAGTTCAAGCAATTCTCTGCCTCAGCCTCTGAGTAGCTGGGATTACAGGTGCCGCCACCACGTTGGCTAATTTTCCTATTTTTAGTAAATATGGGGTTTCACCATTTTGGCCTAGCTGGTCTTGAACTCCTGACCTCGTGACCCACCTGCCTCGGCCTCCCAAAGTGCTGGATTACAGGCGTGAGCCACTGTACCTGGCCTTGTTGGTTTTTTTCTTTTCCCCAGTAGAGACAGGGTTTCACCATGGTGGCCAGGCTGTTCCTGAACTCAGGCAATCTACTCAGCTCAGCCTCCCAAAGTGCTGGGATTACACGTATGAGCCACTGCACCCAGCAAGAATGTTATCTGAGGAATATCTCTTGACAACCCCTACTTCCTATCCCAGGGAAAGGGGGCCCCCAACCCCTCCTCTGTGGCAGATGCTCCTGGACCTTGGACACACATCTCTTTGGCATTGGTCACATTCATTTACCTTCAGCAACATTTAACACAGCCGACCACCTCCCTTGGCTTCCATGACACATCTCATTTTCCTCCTCTCTCCAGCCTCTCATTGTCTACCAGCCTTAGCGGTCCATTACCGTCCACACCCTCTCACCTGACAATCTTATCCACACCTGTGCTTCAAAGTCCACCTACAGGCAAAGACAGCCACATCTGCATCTTTAGCTCAGATGTCTCCCAAGGCCCACACCTGTATATCCAATACCACTTAGTGTCTTACAGACATCACAAGATCAAAATGTTCACACTCTGGGCATGGAGGCTCATGCTCATACTCCCAGCTTCTCAAGAGGCTGAGTAAGGACTGCTTAACCACAGGGGTTTGAGCTATGACCATGCCTCTGCACTTCAGCCTGGGTGACGGGATGAGGCCCCATCTCTCTCAAAAAAAAAAAGGTGGGGGGAGGGTTTGGGTATGGTGGCTATCTCTAATCCCACCACTTCCCAGCACTTTCGGAGTCCAAGGTGGGCAGATTACCTGAGGTCAGAGGTTCAAGACCAGCCTGTCCAACATGGCAAAACACTGTCTCTACTAAAAATACAAAAATTACCCAGACATGGTGGCTGTAATCTCAGCTATTCCGGAGGCTGAGGCAGGAGAATCGCCTGAACCTGGTAGGCGGAGTTTGCAGTGAGCCATGATAGCACTATTGCACTCCAGCCTGAGCAGCAGAGCAAGATCCATCTCAAAAAAAAAAAAGGGCTGGGTGCAGTCGCTCACACCTGAAATCCCGACACTTTGGAAGGCCCCGGCGGGTGGATCACTTTGGCTCAGGAGTTCAAGACCAGCCTGGCCAACATGGCGCAAACCCATCTCTACAAATACAAAAATGAGCTGGACGTGGTGGTGTGCACCTATGCTCCATCCCAGCTACTTGAGAGGCTGAAGTAGGAGTATCGTTTGACCTGAGAGGCGGAGGTCATGCCACTGCACACCAGCCCAGGCAACAGAGACAGACCCTGTCTCAAAACAAAAACGACAACAACAAACCCCACTGAACTGTATACTTTTTTTTTTTTTTAGTGATTGTGGGTGTGTGTGTGTGGGGGGGGGTCTCTCCATGTTGGTCAGGCTGATCTCGAACTCCTGACCTCAGATGATCCGCCCACCTCGTCCTCCCAAAGTGCTGGGACTACAGGCATGAGCCACTGTGCCCAGCCAGAATTGTATACTTTAAAAGGGCTTTACATCATGTGAATTGCATCTCAATGAAAAACAAAATATTGAATGAACGAATGAATAAGTGAACATAACTACTTCCCAACTAGCCTGTGTGCGCAGTGGGAAGCATGTTACAGACATCTTGGATTCCACAGCCCGTGACACAAGGTAAGCAGTGGTAAATAAAGATGGGGAATGAATACCAGGAGCACAGGAACTCAGCAGACAGCAGAGCACAGTGAAAAATAAAAAGCACTCCAGAAATCGAAGGTTTTATGCCCACACTTGTGCATACATCCAACGCAGTGCAACAAGGAGTGCCTTCAAAAACACCTTGATTCCAGTCCCAGCTCTGCTTCTAACTCACTGGGCAGCCCTGGGTAAGTGCCTTCCCTTGCTGGACTATCTCAGGGGCTTAGCGAGATCAGCTGAACTTCATTCCTTTTCTGTCAACCCTTCCATTTCTGAAGTATTCCCTAGAAAGAGGGAAGTGGCTTGTATTTCAGTCCTAGAGGCAGCTTCCCAATACCCCTAAGATAATAAGGGGAAAATACTTATTTAATATCATCCTAGTAACTGATCTTGGGCTTGCCCTGCATTTTTTTGTCCTTTTTAAATTTGGGAGGTAATCAGTCCCCCTGGCTGGCCAGACAATACCTGTATAAAAGCACTAGGCTGGTGGTCCGAGTCCATGTTCTGTCAGCACTCAGGGGTGAGGGCCTTAGGCAAATCACATCCTTTAATACCCTTAGCTGTACAACAGGGACACCAAGCACAAACTTACTTTGACAAATGTTCTTTGAGGTCTAACATATGCACAGCTTTGTTCTACGTATTAAGGACTGTAAAGATGACTGGAGCCCTCACCTGTGCCTTAACCTGGCTCTTTTCTAAGAAAGACAAACAGGTGCATCTGTACTAGAAGCAAGAATGACTCAGACCAAATGTACTGTTATGACGGGCCATAAAGAAATGAAGTACTGATACGTGCTGACAAACCATGGATGAACCGTGAAAACACTATGCTAAGGGGTGGGGGTAAGAAAGATTACTTTGGATCCGGGCACAATGAAGAGATGGGTGGAATCAGTAAGGAAACGGTGAGGGTAGGGGCGGAATCTCATTTATCTTTGCTCTGAGAGCACCCACAGAAGTCTGGGACAAAGCCCGTATCCTCGGGCTTCCGACGGTGGGTAATGGGTAACAAGAGACAGAAGACACGTTTCTCCAACAGTCACGCAGGGCGGTGGTGAAAGACAGAGCTGACCATAGTCCCGACTGAGCCACAGAGACTAGAAGGATGGTGCAGCTCAGTTCCGCCTTGCGCATTTGATGGATGAGGGGTGGGGGGCAAGATACATGAATAATGAACGAACGACGCGCAGGTGGCTACTGGCTCGCGCCGGCTGAGGAAAAGGCCTAAGTAGCGTCGCTGATACCTGCGAAGCCGCTATAGTGGGACCCAGGCTCGTAGTGCCTCCGGCCGGAGGACACATCGTAGACACGGCCGAGCAACGCCAAGTAGAGGCCTGGGTCCCCAGGGCCGCCGCGGTAGCGGGACAGCTCCTCCGGTATGAAAAGGCGAAAGCCAGCGCGGGGACTCCACCAGCCCGTAAGCCGTGCTGCCATCACCGCTGCTGCGGCCACGGCCAGGGCCAGCAAAATCCCGCGGCCTCCGAGCCTCAGCATTTCAACAACCGCACCCGCAGTGCACTTCCGAAGTTGCCGCCTCCCGGTCCAAAACCAAGATGGCGGAAACGCCGACCGTGACGTCATCGGCGCGCTCCTTCTCTCTCGGTCTCTCTTTGTTCCTCTGTCTCTAGCGAAAAACTCACTGACTCCGACTTTTTCCTCGTACTTCTTTTTTCTTTGAAACAGATTTTTCGCTTTTGTCGCCCACGCTAGATAGAGTACAGTGGCCCAATCTCGGCTCACTGCAACCTCCTGCTGGGATTGCAGGCACCCGCCACCAAGCCCGCGTAGTTTTTTTGTATTTAGTAGAGACAGGGTTTCACCACGTTGGTCAGGCTGGTCTGGAACTCCCGACCTCTGGTGGCCCACCGCCTCCCAAAGGGCTGGGATTACGGTCGTGAGCCACGGCGTCCGGCCCTTGTACTTTTTGGCTTGCAGGTTGTCTGCCGAAACAAAGATGGCGGCAGCGGAGGCTGCGGAATGACGTAGACGTTGAGACAGGCTCGTCCTCTGGGAAATCCAGGTTGCACTCTTTGCTGCCGCCTAGCTGTCGCGAGCTGCTAGAGACCGTCTACCTGCGTGATGGCGTCTTTGCGACAGCGGTCCTCGCTTCACGGCCAGGAAGCCGGAAGCCGCAGCCGCAGCCGCAGCCGCGGTCTCCTGTCAGTCCCCGCCCGCCGGCTGCTGTCGGAGGTTGACAGGTCGAGGCGGGGAGGCGGCAGCGGCTGCAGAGCCGGGTGCCCAAGACGGAGACCCCATGGGGAACGCTCCGAGTCACAGCAGTGAAGACGAAGCGGCAGCCGCCGGGGCCGAGGGCTGGGGCCCCCACCAGGACTGGGCCACGGTCTCGGGCACGACCCCCAGCCCGGGCCTCGCGGCTCCGGCGCTACCACCCGCCGCGACGCTGCTGGAGCCGGCCAGACTACGAGAGGCGGCCGCTGCATTGCTGCCCACACCCCCCTGCGAGTCGCTGGTGTCGAGGCACCGCGGCGCGTTGTTTCGCTGGCTGGAAGAGCGGCTGGGGCGCGGCGAAGAGTCTGTCACTCTGGAGCAGTTCCGGGAGCTGCTGGAGGCTCGCGGAGCCGGCGGCTCTGGCGAGCAGTTCGAGGAGGTCAGGGCGGGCTGGCGACGGCGGGGGCGGGGCAGGGCGATCGCCCCCAGGGGACTGAAGGAAGTGGTGGGCGTTTGCTTTTGAGAGGACAGGCGGGGACCCTTATGAGGTGCATCCAGCTTTTCAGCGGGCGTTTGGTTGGTCTTGAGCCTGTTAGAGGTGTGGAAAGCCCGGATTAGGCCGTCCTTGTTCAGAAGAGCTGGACAAACCTAGATATATCTGTGTATGTTGTAATATACAGACATATATTTGTGCAGCTGACTGACGCTGCTCTCTGGAGATTTTTTATCCGGTTCTAGAACAGTTTGAAAAGAGATGTAAGGACAAGAGGAGTGGCGGTGAAAACCGTCTTGTTATATTGGCCTGTCCAGGTTTTTACACAGCATCTTCCGAATTCATTGTGGGCACCAAATAAAATGTGAAAGACAGTACATGCTGGAAAGGCTCACCTTCTAAAACCCATCCTCCTCACGCAATAACTAGCTTTTCCAAAATACACATTGGTTTGTAGATCTTTAAAGAACCATATATTAGACTCATTTAAACTTTCATGGGCAAATACCACGTTTCCTGTGAATACTTGTAATTATGTAGTTTTTCATATAATCACTAAGATCATGTCTGCTAAATCATCATGAGAGCAAATTGATTTGGTAGCAAAATATTTTCTTTGGCAGGCGTCTTGGGAATTACCTTTACTTGGGCACTCAGAGTCAAGAAGACTGATCCAAGATTGCCCAGTGAATCAGTAAAACTTAGACTATCACCTAGAGCTCTTGCTTTTTTTTTTTTTTTCATGCAACTTTTATCTTAAATTCAGGTGTACATGTGCAGGATTTGTATTTACATATATGTTACATAGGGAAACGTGTGTGCCATGGTCGTTTACTACACACATTACCCCATCACCCAGGTATTAAGCCCAGCATCCATTAGCTCTTCTTCCTGATGCTCTCTCTTCCCCCACCCTGCCCTATTTCTTGTTTATAATGTCTCACTCCCTCCTTCCTGGGATCCTATTTCTTTTAACTCCACAGTATGACAAAAGTGCTGCATTTGTGAAAATGAGTTAGGCATGTAGAATCTTCAGTGGCCATGAAGGGTGAGGACATAGAACAGTAAATCAGCAGGAACTTGTAATGCGTTTTTGGTTTTTTTGTTTTTTTTGACACAGAGTCTCTCTCTTGCCTAGGCTGGAGTGCCATGGTGCGATCTCCACTCATTGCAATCTCCATCTCCCAAGATCAAGCAATTCTCCTGCCTCAGCTTGTAAAGTAGCTGGGACTACAGGCGCACACCACCACACCTGGCTAATTTTTGTATTTTTTTTTTTTTAGTAGAGACGGGGTTTCACCATATTGGTCAGGTTGGTCTCGTACTCCTGACCTCAGGTGATCTGCCTGCCTTGGCCTCCCAAAGTGCTGGGATTACAGGTGGGAGCCACCACACCTGGCTTGTAATGCCTTTAAAAGGTTCTGTTCACTTTAAAATCAGGGGCTTTTAAAATATTTTAAGAATGTCTTCCTGTACATGGCCAGAATTCAGATAACGTAGTTTGTGTGTTTCTTATGTTTTCCTTAAAAAAAAAAAAAAGTACCTTTAAGGCATCCCAGCCCTGAAAAATAATAGTCATGGCCAGACATAGTGGCTCACACCTATAATCCCAACACTTTGAGAGGCCAAGGCGAATGGATCATCTAAGGTTAGGAGTTCGAGACCAGCCTGGCCAATGTAGTGAAACCCCATCTCTAACAAAAATTGGCTGGTCATGGTGGCAGGTGCCTGTAATCCCATCTACTTGGGAGACTGAGGCAGGAGAATGGCTTGAACCTGGGAGGCAGAGGCTGCAGTGAGCTGAGATTGTGCCATTGTACTCCAGCCTAGTGCCAGAACAAGACTCTGTCTCAAAAAAAAAGTCGGCCGGGCCGGTGGCTCATACCTTTGTAATCCCAGGACTGGGAGGCCGAGGTGGAAGGATTGTGAGGTCAGGAGTTTGTGACCAGCCTGACCAACATGGTGAACTCTGTCTCTACTAAAAATATAAAAATTAGACCGGCACGGTGGCTCACACCTATAATCCCAGCACTTTGGGAGGCTGAAGCAGGCGGATCACGAGGTCAGGAGATCGAGACCATCTTGGCCAACATGGTAAAACCCCATCTCTACTAAAATACAAAAAAATTAGCTGGGTACACCTGTAGTCCCAGATATTTGGGAGGCTGAGGCAGGGGAATTGCTTGAACCCGGGAGGCTGAGGTTGCAGTGAACTGAGATGGCGCCACTGCACTCTAGCCTGGTGACAGAGCAAAACTCCATCTCAAAAAAAAAAAAATTAGCTGGGCATGGTGGTATATGCCTGTAATCCCAGCAACTCAGGAGGCTGAGGCAGGAGAATCTCCTGAACCTGGTAAGCAGAGGTTGTAGTGAGCTGAGATTGTGCCATTGCACTCCAGCCTGGGTGACAAAGCAAGACTTCATTTCAAAAAAAAAGTCATATTAGTGAAAGATCTACTTTTCAAAAAATTTTCTAAGAATACACATAGCACCTTCCCTTTAGTATCTATGTGTATATGAGAACATGAAGTGGTAGTGGAAAGAACCACGCAGATTTGTTCAAAAAGTTGGCACTTTGCAGATTTGCACAAAGGCAAAGGCAGAGAAACACAGTTTACACTGTGAGAGTATCTGACAGAAATAGAACTTGATGTAGAGTTCATAGGAGTCACTTCATATAAGGTCAAGACATACTCGAGGTGTGGTCCAGAACACTAAAGGGTTGTGGCATTATTGTTCACTGAGCAAATGTTTATTGGGCGTATATTGAGTGCCGCTCACTTCGATGACAGTGAACAAAGCAGGTACTTGCTATTAAAGAGTATGTAGTGTGGTGGAAGAGACAGGTATTAACCCAGTAATTATAAGATGTGGTGAGTGTTAACCGAGGGAGGGCATAAGGAATAAATAGCAAGTGTATTTAACCTCATCTAGGGCTCAAGCAAGACTTACCTGAGAAAGTAACATTTCAGCCCACAGGTGAATGGTGAAAGCAGACAAGGAACAGGAGGTAGTAAGTGTTTCAGGCAGAGGAAATTGTATCTACAAAGTCCAAAGTCCAGAGAATCTTGAAGTCTGGTATGGTTTTTCAGAGATAGACAAAACTATTTCAAGGAACTGAAAACCTAATACACCAGTGATTTTTTGTTTGTTTATTTGTTTGTTTTGAGACAGAGTGTCACTCTGTCACCAGGCTGGAGTGCAGTGTTGTGATCTCAGCTCACTGCAACCTCCAACTCCCAGGTTCAAGCAATTCTCCTGCCTCAGCCTCCTAAGTAACCGGGATTACAGGTGGGCCACCGTGCCGGGATAATTTTTGTATTTTTAGTAGAGTTAGGGTTTCACCATGTTGGCCAGGCTGGTCTTGCTCTCTTGACTTTGTGATCTGCCCACCTCAGCCTCCCAGAAGTGCTGGGATTACAGGCAGGAGCCACCACGCACACCCGGCTTATATTGCTACATTTTAATGCAAGATGAAGAGTTTGTGAAATAATTAAATGTCTTTATAGCAGCAACTAAAATGAGAAGTTGTTTCCTTCATTCATTTTTATAAGAGCTAACGTGGTAAACAGATAATCGTTGGTGTGCGTGATTTCTTAGAATGCTAAGAGTTTCCGAGTGTTCCGTGTTTGTTCTCTGGCTTCCTAATTTACACTATCGTTCGCATCCACACAGCGGTCTTGCTTTCACGTCCTGTGAACTCAGTTACTTAGGAGGTGTTATAAAGTAGTTCTTGCCAGGCGTGGTGGCTCACGCCTGTAATCCAAGCACTTTGGAGACCAAGGCGGGCGGATCACCTGAGTTCAGGAGTTCAAGACCAGCCTGCCCAATGTGGTGAAACCCCGTCTTTAAAAAAAAAAAAAAGTTCTTGGAGTTGGATCATGGACCAAAGTCTGAAATATTATCGTTTTATAGTACAACACACCTTTTCTCATCGTAGGTGTGGTCCAGGGAGAAGGGACTCTGTAGTTAGCTCACAGGGAGCGGTATTTAATTAACTCCCGTATACAGGGAAAATAGAATTAAAATTAAGTTCTTATTTCACAGCAGAGATTAGAGATTAGATATTTAATGCTCTAAGAGTACGCTTCTAGAAAATCTATGGCAGAAAAAACATGCTGAGCACAGAATGATAACAGATGACCTTAAAGTGAAATTTCATGTGAATAGGTCCTATTTTATGAATTTGCTACATTACCTTTGGTGCCTATTTTGTGAAATTCATGGGATTATAAGCTGTAACAGAAGGGCCTTTTCAATTCATCCCTATTCATCCTCTAAGCACAGTGCTGGGTGGTTGCCGGTGCACAGTGTGATTTAGGAGACTAAGCTGTAGTCCACACACACTCAAACCTCAGATTTTATATTCAGTCTGTAACCTCTTAATAATAAAATATTTCTTGATGTTGAACAGTTAAATAGAGTTTTTGTGAAAACTCTAAAAGGTTCTTAGTCACTTTTGGGTTTACAGGAAGTTTAGAGAAAAGCCCTATTCCCATCTTCATATTATTATCCTGAAAAGTATTAATCAACTCATTTAAAATGGCTTTGAACCCAGGAATTGTGCCCGTAGGAATATGCAGACGTGATTATCTGCCCTTTTAAGACAGTAGACAGTGAGAGCTGTGTTTGCACCATAAAGCTACAGTGGACTGCCAGCATTTCTTGCCCTTGGCTCTCCACTACCCAAGGGACCAAGTACTCATTACCTAACTTACCTTCCCCCTTCGCCCCCACCCGCCCCCACCACACGCACGAGCCCTGTGCTAACTATGGGACGACTGCTTGGTCCTATGTGTGGACCCTGCCATCAGTTCTTTAAGATTCCCCACCTTGGCACCGTCCCCTGGTCAGCACCATGATTCAGATGTCTCCATAATGGTGTTCTCAGCCCTGCGCCCAAGGCTCATGTTCCCTGTTCTGCGTGGGTCATTTGGCACTTAGAGCATACTGTCGGGCCTTGCTCTGCAGCCAGATTGTGAGGCCGCCAGCCACCTGCCTGCCAAACCATTGCTCACAGGAGGTCTTTGGTAAGGGATGGATGGCTGTTGATGGTGACGTGGCAGTGCAAGAAAGATCCTTGGTGATTGGAGATTATTTTCGCTTACTTTGGCTTTGTGTGCTTTGCTGTGGGAGAGTTAATGGTGTTGGCTTCTTTGGAGAAATTCATGATCTACGAGAGCTATAGAGGACAGGCCACAGCTCTTTGCCTCTCCCTAATTTCCAAAATCCCATCTCACCATGGTACTGTCTTGCTTTAGAAACTTCAGTGGCTCCCCATTGCCTTCAGAACCATATCTGAAGAGTAGAGCAGCCTTTTAGGCTTTTACACCTTCTACCCTTGTCTCGAGGTGCTCTATAAGGAGCCCCTTTATTCTACCGTTTCCCACATTTGTGGCAATTTTGTCCTTTGCTCTCCTCCTCCTCCTTCTCCTATCTGCTCTTTGCTCCATCCTAAGCCTACTCCAATTTCAAGGACCAATTTCAAGAAAAACACTTACCAGTAGCATGGAGTCTGAGAAAGGCTTCACTGAAACAAGGCTTGAGAGGCTGGAAGAATTTGCCTGGCAAAGGAAGAAAGGCCTGTTCCATTTGAAAGGCACAGAATGTGCAAATATACAGAAGTGAGAGGGCATGGAAAATTTTGGGAATGATACTTCAGCACCTGGTCTAGAGTCTGACTGCCTGGGACTTTAGTACTCATTGCCTGCAACCTGCCCTCCCCTCCCCCGAAAAGGGGTCCCTTTCATAACATCCTGGGCGGATGTATAGTTAGCCTGTAATGGCATCAGAGGGTTTGCTGCGTTACGAGTCTGCTCATTCTGCTGTTCTTTAGACTGAGCTTGAGAATTGGGCCTCGAGCCAACCTGCTTATGAGCAAATTCTAGTTCCAGCATTCTCCAGCCAGGTGACTGGTCAACTTAGTTGACCACTGTGTCTCAGTTGCCTCACGCATAGAACAAGCTCAATGCTCAGTAAGCGTTAGAATTGGTAGTGTTACTATTTTCTATGGTTGTGGTTCAGTTCCAGGATTTTTATTCCAGCCTCTGTGTAACAGCTCTTTAAATACTTTCTTTTACACAAGGACATTCTTTTCTTTTTTTTTTTTTATGAGACAGAGTCTTGCTCTATCACCCAGGCTGGAGTGCAATGGTAACCTCTGCCTCCCAGGTTCAAGCCATTCTTGTGCCTCATCTTCCTGAGTAGCTGGGACTACAGGCACGTGCCACCACACCGGCTAATTTTGGTTTGTTTGTTTGCGTTTTTGGCAGAGCTGGGGTTTTGCACTTTTGACTAGGCTGATCTCAAACTCCTGGCTTCAAGTGATCCGCCTGCCTCGGCCTCCCAAAGTGCTGGGTAGACAAGGACATGATTACAGATGAGTAACCTGAGGCCTTGGATAGGTGGATACGTTACCCACCCAGTCAGTTAGTGGCAGAAATAAGATCAGATCCAGATTTTTTGACTGATGGAGTGTGAGTGTAACCACAGGCAGCCTTCCTATTTAAGCCAGTGCATTGCAGTCTAAGCTCACAATTCTGGTCTATGATTTGCTCACAATTCTGGTCTGTGATTTTTTTTTTTTTTTTTTTTGAGATGGGGTCTCTTTTTGTCACCCAGGCTAGAGTGCAGTGATGCTATCTCAGCTAATTGCAACCTCCACTTCCTGACCTCGAGTGATTCTCCAGCCTCAGCCTCCTGAGTAGCTGGGACTACATGTGCACGCCACCAAACACCCAGCTAATTTTTAATGTTTTTTTTGTAGAGGTGAGGTTTTGCCATGTTGCTCAGGCTGGTCTCGAACTCTTGAGCTCAAAGCATTCTGCCTGCCTTGACCTCCCAAAGTGCTGGGATTACAGGCATGATCCACTGCTCCCGGCCTGTTCTGTGATGCTTTTGGTAACCATTTACATGTTGTAAAGGAGGCTAAACAGAGATGGCTGAGAGTCTGAGCCTGCCTCGTGCTGTCCTCAGGCTAAGGCAAATTGATGGAAGTCTGTAGTCAGCCAGCTCACTTTTCTGTCTCTTATCTGCAAGGTGGATCAATATGGCTTTCTATCTAGATTGTAATAACTGGTTTTTTTGCTTTGTTTTTGTTTTTTGAGACAGAGTCTCACTCTGTTGCTCAGGCTGGAGTGCAGTGGTGCGATCTTGGCTCACTACAACCTCCGCCTCCTGGGTTCAATCTATTGTCCTTCCTCAGCCTCCTGAGTAGCTAGGACTACAGGCATGTGCCACCACGCCTGGCTAATTTTTTGTATTTTTTTAGTAGAGACAGGGTTTCACTGTGTTAGCCAGGATGGTCTTGATCTCTTGACCTCGTGATCCGCCTGCCTCGGCCTCCCAAAGTGCTGGGATTATAGGCTTGAGCCACTGCACTTGGCCTTTTTTTTTTTTGAGACGGAGTTTTGCTCTTGTCGCCTAGGCTGGAGTGCAATGTCTTGACCTTGGCTCACTGCAATCTCCGCTTGAATCTTGAAGTAGGATTCAAGCGATTCTCCTACCTCAGCCTCCTGAGTAGCTGGGATTACAGGCGCCCACCAACACACCAGGCTAATTTTTGTGTTTTTAGTAGAGACGGGGTTTCTTCATGTTACCCAGGCTGGTCTTGAACTCCTGGACTCAAGCAATACACCTGCTTTGGCCTCCCAAAGTGCTGGGATTATAGGTATGAGCCACTGTGCCTGGCACAAAGAACATATTTTAAGAGATTGTAGGTCCCTTCCAGTAAGAGAGCTTATATAGTTAGTACTGGGGTGATCAGCAACCTCTACCCTTAATAGTCTCCAGTGGCCCTGTGGTGCCCTTGCTGTAATAATTGAGCTCTTCATCCTGGGTCTGCCAGGTTCTTTTTATTCTGACCTCTGTCCCTCTCTTTATCACTTGCCCTCTTCCTTTCTAGCCACACCAGGCAGGTTATAGTTCTCTGCCATGCAGTCTTTTTTTTTAATAGAGACGGGGTTTATTTTGGTCAGACTGGTCTCGAACTCCTGACCTCAGGTGATCCACCCGCCTCTACCTCCCAAAGTGTTGGGATTACAGGCGTGAGCCACTGCTCCTGGCCTCCTGCAGTCTTTATGTATTTGCATACTCTGCCCCGCCCCCCCCCATGGGATTGCCTCTCCCACGCTATATACTTTCAACCTCCTAGTTATCCATTAAAGTGCAATTCAAGGGCTGTTGTTTTCCAGCCATTTCCCCCAAATACCCCTCCCTTTCCTGGACTTCTCATCCCCAGAGTGTCTGTTGGCTCATGGTATAGTGGTTAATTGTGGCATCTGGAATCAGTCCAGGATTCAGATTCAAGCTCCATCATGTACTAACCATATGCCTTAAACAAAATACTTAACCTCTCTGTTCCTCGCCTGCAAAAAGGTAGTACCTACCCTTGGAGTTACGGAGTTGATCTATGTGAAGTGCTTAGAACTCTGCCTGGTGCTCGCTAATATTGGCCGTTGTAAGTAGATTATACTCCGTGTATCATAATTATCACACCTATTATGTTGCTGCTGTTGGTTTACAGGTCGGTCTTCTAAGCTGTGAGGGTTTTGAAGGGTAAGGACTACGTACACTTTATTCATCTTTGTATACACAGAGCCAAGCACAGGATCAGGTATAAATGTACACGTGTGTGTATATGTGTATGATGACAGCTTATCAGATAGGGATGAATGAGTATATGAGTAAATGGGCTTCTGTGAAGTCTTTTGGCCAGGATTCTGAAAATATATTTAAAGTTCAAAACCAATGGCAATAGGTAACATATGGTACTCCTTAATTTATAGAATTTGTTTATATGATTATCCTGCTTAAGCCTCACTAAACCCTGTTTCGCATCTAAGTCCATTTTACAGTTGCAAAAACCCAAACTTAATGAGGAAACAGGTTTCATATGAGACTATATAAACATACTTCAAAAAAAAAAAAAAAAAAACCAGTTTCTCTCTCTGTCACCCAGGCTGGAGTACAGTGGTGTGATCATAGCTCACTGCAACCTTCAACTCCCAGGTTCAATTGATCTCCCCCCTCAGGCTCCTGGGTAGCAAACCTGAATGTTTCTTTTCTTTAGGACAATCAGTTTGTAAGTGTTAGGAAATTGCGTAATTATTTGGTGAAGCTGTTCACAAAGCTATGGTAATTTTTTTCTTAGTCAAAATATATTTGTTTTTATTTTGTTCAAAAATCCCTTTTATCATCTTCATTAACTATTGACAGATCCATAAAATCTATTAAAAATAGCAAAAATGAGGCTGGGCATGGTGGCTCATGCCTGTAATCCCAGAACTTTGGGAGTCCGAGGCGGGTGGATCACGAGGACAGGAGATCAAGAGACCATCCTGGCCAACATGGTGAAACGCCGTCTCTACTAAAATACAAAAAATTAGCCTGGCATGGTGGTGTGCACCTGCAGTTTCAGCTACTCAGGAGGCTGAGGCAGGGGAATTGCTTGAACCCAGGAAGCGGGGGTTGCAGTGAGCCCAGATTGTGCCACTGCACTCCAGCCTGGTGACAGAGTGAGACTCTGTCTCAAAAAAAAAAAAAAAATAGCAAAAATGGCCTGGCACAGTGGCTCATGCATATAAACCCAGCAATCTGGGAGGCCGAGGCAAGAGGATTGCTTGAGTCCAGGAGTTTGAGACCAGCCTGGGTAACATAGCGAGACCTTGTTTGTACAAAAACATAAAAATTTAGCTGAGTGTGTCCCAGCCACTGTAGTCCCCATCACTCAGGAAGCTGAGGTGGGAAGACTGCTTGAACCCAGGACGTTAAGGCTGCAGTGAGCCATGATCACACCACTGCACTCCAGCATGGGTAGTAGTTGGAGACCCGGCTTAAAAAAAAAAAAGATAGCAAAATGTTGCTATTTTTATAGCCTTGCTTATATAAAAGTTTTATTAGCAATATACAGCAGGAGTTGTGTGGGAAGTTGGAGGTGCAGGGAGTGCTTGATTTGTGGAAGTAGGACTTGAGTGCCTCCTTGAGATTCAGAGGGAGTGAGTCTTACTTCTAGAGTTGATAGGAATTAATTGGGACAAAAGGTGCTGAAAGCAAATTTTATAGATGGTGGAAAGAAAAGGAACTAAGAGGGTTAAAGCCTTTGGTCTCCAGACTGTAAGGAACCCCAGGGGTTATCTAGTCAAAAAGGAGAATGGAGTTGTAATGAAGAACATGAACTCTGCAGCCTTAGATGCAAACACTAGCTGTGTGACCTCAGGCAAGTTACCTGACCTCTCTGTACAACTATAAGATGAGAAGTTGATAGTACTGTTACTATTATGAGGAATTAATGATATTATAGCATATAAAATGCTCTGCGCAGTGCCTGGCATTTAACAAGTACCCAAATATTGATTCAGAGCTTCCCAATCTGTCATTCCCAACCAAATGAATTATAGCTGTGCTGATCTCCCCAAACCTTGAGTCTTACAAATGTCATTATTTTCTAAGTATGCTGTAATGTGAACAACTTGGAAAGTAGCTATTATCTGGTACTATAGTATTCACAACTCGGGCTGCAGGGAAGATAGAGGCTGCGCTCTGTGCCACCTTCTTCCCCCACTGGCTTCGCTTTTTGTATTTTTGGGTTGTACTTAAAATTTCTTAATGTTTAAAAATTCTCCATTATTAAAGCAATATATGTAGATTTTAGAAAATTAAAAATTTTCTTATTCTTGCTTATACAGATAAACAAGAATAAGAAAATACAAAACATTTTATTATGACTATTAACATCTTTTTTTTTTTTGGAGATGGAGCCTCTGTCGCCCAGGCTGGAGTGCAGTGGTGCGATCTCAGCTCACTGCAACCTCTGCCTCCCCGGTTCCAGGGATTCTCATGCCTCAGCCTCCCAAGGATCGTACCACTGCACTCCAACTTGGTGACTCAAAAAAAAAACAAAAGGACAAAATTTTGGCTTTTACTTTTATCAGTTGTACATGTGCATAGTATATAGCCGACAAGACTCGAACAAGAAACGATGGTTTCTTGCTGTCCTGCCCCAGGGTCTCATTCCCCAAGAACAATCACTTTTCAAGCTGGTTCTTGAGTATTTAACTCCGTATTACCAAGTAGTATATTTATGTCCTTTGTGGTATTTTTTCAGGGTTAGGCTTTGTCTATTTTATTTCCAGCATCAGCCATGAGGCTTGAGTTGTCTTTCCCCTTCCCTTCCTTGCCCATGCAGGCACGTCTCCTGTCCTCCTGCTACAGTTCTGTCCATTTTGTTTAGATCACCCTTTGATGTTTACATTATTATGCTTGCTTAAGTTCTTTGCATTGCCGTTCCATATAGTACCATGTTTTTGTTTTTCTTTTGCATTTGACAGGGTCTTGCTCTGTCACCCAGGCTGGACAAGTGGTACAATCTTGGCTCACAGCAGCCTCGATTTCCCAGGCTCAAGTGATCCTTCCACTTTAGCCTCCTGACTAGCTGGAATTACAGGTGCGTGCCACCACACCTGGCTAATTTTTGTATATCTTTGTAGAGAGTTTTGCCACGTCGCCCATGCTGGTCTTGGACTCCTGTGGCTGAGGTGGTTTCCTCAGTCTCTCAAAGGGCTGGGATTACAGGCATGAGGCATGGCCTGCTTTTCTTTTCTTACACTTTTTTTTTTAAATTTTCTTGGTAGTTAACAATTAAATAGGTACTTTTATTCTCCTTAATTTTTGGTCTTTTATCATTAATTTAGTCCCAGATTCTCTGACGGTTGTCTAAATCTCTTAACATAAACATTCAATATGTTTAAACACATGGGCATTCTGTCAATTTCATCTTCTCAAGGAAGTGTTTCCTGAAGCCTTCTGACCTGCTCTAACCTAGATTTGTTATTCTCTAGGTCTGCTGTGTGGGTGTCATCTGAGAAGCTCCATCATCCTGGGGATTCATTTTCTCTCTTGTTTGGACTCCATTCTTGTCCTGTCTTGGCATATTTCTTCATTCTGGTGGCTGCATCCTCTAGTAGCTTTCTGAAAATGGGAGGATTAAGCAGTTCATTTTATGAGAACCTTGCCTGTGTAAGAATGATTTTATTCTGCTGTCTCACAGTTGATGGGATTGAGTATTGACTTCTGGGGTAGAGCACTCCCCAGAATGAAGTCAGTGCTTTCATTGCTGGCTGGCTTCCGTGTGGCTGCTGATCGAGCCCCATTCAGATTCTTGACCTTTTACATAGAAACTGTTTCTTCTCCCTGGAAGTAGGACTTGCCTTTTTCCTCAGTCTTACAGAATTTCATTGTGATGCAGTTTGATCCATTGAATATGGTGATCAGCCCCTGCAGTCACAGAACTCATGGCCTTCAGTTTGGGGAACTTATCTTGAATCATAATGATAGTGATTTCCTCCCATCCGTTTTCTGTGTTCCATCTTTCTGGAACTCATGTTATTTGGATGTTGGATCTCCTAGACTAGTCCCCTGATTTTCCTTTGCTTTCCTATCTTGGTTTCCGTAGTCTGGTCTTTTTGCTGTACTTTGTGGGCACTTTGGTCAACTTCACCTTCCAACCTTTCCTTTGAGATCTTTGTTTTGTTGTGATATTTTAATTTTCAAGAGCTTTTTAATTTTTTTTTTTAACTTTTAGGTTCGGGGGTACTTGTGCAGTTCTGTTATATACGTAAACTTGTGTCACGGGGGTTTGTTGTACACATTATTTTGTCACCCGGCTGCTAAGCCTAGTACGTAATAGTTATTTTTTCTGCTCATCTCCTTCCTCTCACCCTCCCCGCTCAGGTAGCCCAGAGTCTGTTGTTCTCTCCTTTGTGTTCATGTGTTCTCATCATTTAGCTCGCACTTATAAGTGAGAACATGCAGTCTTTGGTTTTCTTTTCCTGCATTAGTTTGCTAAGGATAATGGCCTCCAGCTCCATGTTCCCCCAAAAGACATGATCTGATTCTTTCTATGGCTGCATAGTATTCCATGTATATATGTACTACCATAGTTTCTTTTTATTTTTTTTTTATTTAAAGGAGTCTTGCTCTGTCACCCAGGCTGGAGAGCAGTGGCGGATCTCAGCTCACTGCAACCTCAGCCTCCTGGATTCAGGCGATTCTTGTGCCACAGCAATCAGCCTCCTGAGTAGCTGGGATTACAGGCATACGTCACCACACCCAGCTAATTTTTTGTATTTTTAGTAGGGACAGGGTTTTACCATGTTGACCGGGCTGGTCTTGAAGTTCTGGCCTCAAGGGATCTGCCGGCCTCAGCCTCCCAAAGTGCTGGGATTGCAGACGTGAGCCACCGCACCCAGACTCTCCTAGTTGCTTTTTCTGTTTCATATTAGGGCTTTACTCAAATGTCCAGGTGCCCTGGGCTGTCCACTCACTAAAGAATGGGGGACTAAAAAGCTGGATGCTCTTTGTTTCTGGCTTGTCAACTGGCGGCCTCACAGTAAGATGAACTGGCTGGCCCTTTCATTGGGAGATCTCCAGTGTTAGTGGCTGTAGGTACGTTCCCTGAGCTTATCAGGTTCCCCAGGTAATACTTTTCCAGTCTTCTGCTCGCAGGCTATGAGGCTAGCTGCCAGCATTCTGGGAAACCTGGGGGAAGATTGAGTCTCGCGTATGTAGCGAGTAAACATCAGTGCCCCTGTTCTTAGTATGGTATTCTCACTTTCAGCTGTGCCTGGTATTTTCCAGTCCACACACCTACTGCTCTCGAGAGAATACACCCCCAGATTCCTGCCAAGATTGGAAAGGGGAATCTGCCTTTTTTAATTGGAAAATTTTAAACATAAGAAAGTAAAAATAAGTAAAGTTAGCTAGTTTCACAATGACCAGCTTAAGGCCAATTTGATTTGATCTAAACCCCACCTACTTTTTCTTTTCCCTATCCAAATTATTTTGAAGCGAATCTTGAAGTCAGATCATTTCATACATAATATTTCATTACGTATTTCTACAAAATATCACTTTAAAAAAGACATGCAACACTGCTGTCACCCTTTTCTCCTCAAAGCAAAACAAAAAGTCCAATTTCTCCTTAAGATCATTTAGAGCCAGGCGTGGCAACTCTTTCCTAGAATCTCAACACTTTGGGAGGCTGAGGCGGGAGAATCGCTTGAAGGCAGGAGTTTGAGACCAGCATAGGCAGCAAAGTGTGAGACCCATTCTCTACATAAAAATTAAAGAATCAGCCAGGTGTGGCGACACATACCTATAGTCCCATCTACTTGAGAGGCTGAGGCAGGAGCATCTCTTGAGCCCAGGAGTTTGAGATTACAGTAAGCTGATAGCACTGCTGCATGCCAACCTTGGCGACAGAGCAAGATTGTTTCTCAAAAAAAAAAAAAAAAAAAAGGTTGGGGGCGGTGGCTTAGGCCTGTAATCCCAGCACTTTGGGAGGCCAAGGCAGGCGGATCACCTGAGGTCAGGAGTTACAGACCTGCCTGCCCAACATGGTGAAACTCTGTCTCTACCAAAAAATGAACCAGGCATGATGGCAGCTACTCAGGAGGCTAAGGCAGGAGAATTGCAGAAGTTGCAGTGAGCTGAGATCGCGCCACTGCACTCCAGCCTGGTGATGAGCAAAACTCCTCAAAGAAAAAAAATGAGCGTTTATCCAATCAGTTCTGCGAGACAGAGTCTCACTCTAGCACCTAGGCTGGATTGCAGTGGCACGATCTTGGCTCACTGCAATCATCACCTCCCGGTTTCAAGCAGTTCTCTGCCTCAGCCTCACAAGTAGCTGGGATTACAGATGCCTGCCACCATACCTGGCTCATTTTTTGTATTTTTAGTAGAGACTGGCCTCAAGTGATCTACCCTTCTGGGAGGCACTTTGGCCTCCCAAAGTGGGATGACAGGCATGAGCCACCACACCTGGCCCAGTTCTGCTTTTTTAAATGGCCTTTTTACCACTTACATCCACTTTCCACAGCACCTGCTGCTACCAGCCCCTAAGTCTTTTTGAGCCTGCAGCATGGGGCAGCTGGCTTCTCAGCCTTGCCTACTCAGATTAGAATTCCACCTTTTTGGGTCAACCAACCAGGTACTACTTATCCACCTGTTTCTGAGCTTCCAAAATTTGGTAGCTGTTGTATCTTGTATTGTTTGTTTGTGTGCTGAAAACATAGACATATACCCCAGATCTCTTTGTAATATTGTCTTAATGGGTTTTGGAGGGAACAGAGGTAAATACATTTGTTTAGTATGACTTGTTTGAGCTATGAACACTCTTGATGGCTGGTTGTCCAGATGCTGCTCTGAAGCCTTGAGGGATAGGGTAGGCATTTCTTCCCAGAGCCTCCTAACCCATCTTTTTTTTTTTTCAAGATGGAGTCTCACTCTGTCGTCTAGGCTGGAGTGCAATGGCATGATCTTGGCTCACTGCAACCTCCATCTCCCAGTTTCAAGCAGTTCTCTGCCACAGCCTCCCAAGTAGTTGGGATTACAGGTGCCTGTCACCACACCTGGCTAATTTTTTGTATTTTTAGTAGAGATGGGGTTTCACCATCTTGGCCAGGCTGGTCTTGAACTCCTGACCTTGTGATCCACCTGCCTTGGCCTCCCAAAGTGCTGGGGTTACAGGCGTGAGCCACCGTGGCTGGTCTTTTAATCCATCTTTATACCCCCATGACAACAGACAGGTCCACCTTTATGATGAACATTTCTCTCTATCTTCTATCCAATGATATTAATTTTAATTGCTGCTTCCCTCCTTCCCATTGCATCCCATCAGGACTGTGTTACTCCCAGGCCTCTTTTCTCCACACTTAAAATTCCCCCACAGGGCACAGTTTCTAGTCTTTCTCTGTGACGCGGTTTCTGTCCTCTGATCTCTTATATTCATTTCTTTTTAGCGTGTAGTTTCAAAACCAAACTCACCTTTCTTGATTAGGTCTAGTCAGAGTAGAACAAGATAGTATCTCCTCTCCTTTTGAGTATTATACCTTGATTAGTGTAGTCTTTGATCCTATTAACTTTTTGGATAATCTTGCCAGGTTGAACAGAGGCAAAAAGAATGCTATGATCTTTTCCATGTTGCTTCTAAGCTCACTGCTCCCCATACTGCATTTCTGCCCATGGTTATTGGACTCAAGTACAGGAATTTGCATTTGTTCCTCTTAAACACTGCATTGTTCAGGGGTCTGTGATGGAAATGGGGGTATATGTGTTAGTCATGAAACCTCAGTGGGATGTTTTCCTGTTTCATGGAGGAGAGAAATAAAAAGTAGGAGTTTTAAGAAAGAGAGAGGGTTACTTGGAAAGAGGGTGGAAGGCTCCTGAAGTATTGCATGGTGAGGGGGATGTGTGAGTGAGTGTATTAGCAGGAGGGCAGAAGGCATTGCTGAGGAAGGAATTGAAATCTGGGGAGAGGGGGCAGTTGCTAAGTGAGGTAAGTCTTGTAGGATGTGAAGGAAAGGGGTCAGGGACACGAGAGGGTGAGGTTAGAAAGGAGAAGGGGAGCTCTGTTTTATTGGGCTCTGTTCAGATGTTACTTAATTCAGGCAGCAGCCTGTGAGTTTGACAATATTTGCTCGATATTTCAGATCAACAAGCTGTGGCTTATGGAGGTAAAGAAACTTACATAAGATCACATAGCAGAGTAGTGATAGAGCAGATTTAAACCAGATCTCTACTGTACCAAGTTCCCCAGATGGCCCAACATGGGCAAGGGGCAAGTTAGATTACACTTAAAGGTTAATGAAAACAGGGCTGTGAAACAGATAAACCAAGTTAGCTCTTGTGTCCAAAAGAGTGTTTAAAAGAAAAGGCCCGGCTGGACTTGGTGGCTCACACCTGTAATCCCAGCACTTTGGGAGGCTGAGATGGGTGGATCACCTGAGGTCTGGAGTTTAAGACCAGCCTGGCCAACATGGTAAAACCCCATTTCTGCTAAAAATACAAAAAAAATTAGGCATGCTGGTGGGCACCTGTAATCCCAGCTACTCGGGAAGCTGAGGCAGAAGAATTGCTTGGACCCCAGAGGCAGAGATTGCAGTGAGCTGAGGTCACACCATTGCACTCATGCCTGGGTGACAAGCGCAAAACTCCGTCTCAAAAGAAAAAAAAAAAAGAAAACGTCCAACTAAACTTGAGGTGGTATTCTAAGCTAATTCTTTATATTTTGACACTTTGCAACCAGTTGAAAAGTTTTACAGTGGCTGCTTCCTTCTGAAATTATTTAGTGGGGAGGAGACTTACTAAATAATTACTCTCTTGGATTACTAAATGGTTACTCTCTTGGAATGTAGATTGGAATACCAATAAGATTAAATTGTGTATACACACCTATACTCTTTATGTACTTGTATACATACATCCTACAAAGCACAGTGAGTTCCTATTCTGAATTTATCTTTGATTGATATATATGGACTCTTCCCCCTGCAAACAAAAAGAAATAAATCACTGGTCTTGAGAATTGTAAATAAAAGAAAAAGTTACTTGGAACAGCCCTGATTTTCTTGCATCTCTTGTCTTTTAGGCCTTTGCCCAGTTTGATGCCGAGGGTGATGGGACAGTTGATGCTGAGAACATGTTGGAGGCCCTCAAGAATTCCAGTGGAGCTAATCTTCAGGGGGAGCTGAGCCACATCATCAGACAACTACAGGCCTGTTCTCTTGTTCCAGGTGAGGCTTTATCTGAGTGCTCTCTTAGAACCCAAATGAACTTTGCTATACTGCTGATTGAAATGAGGCAAAATTGTGGCCACATGTAATAAACTCCCCCAACAGTATTTGTTAGGCACGTGATCTGCATTGGCATTCAGTAGAGTCATCTTCGTTTCCCAGTACAATGGTGTCAGCATTTGATGAACCCTCGTCCTAGGCTGCCTTCCTTACTACATCTCTTTATTTCACTCTCTACAGAAGCTGCCTTTGGCCTCCACTGTTCATTCTCTTAGGATCCTGCATTTCTTTTTTGCAACATATTACCATTGTAATTGATCAATTCATTATTCAATTATTAGTAAAGTGTTTGTCTTCACTCCTATACCGTAGTTCCACGAGGCCAGGGACCTTCTGTCTTATTTCTGCTGTGTCCTCACATTTGGCACATTTTTTTTGGCATATGGTAAGTACTTAGAGGTTTTCTTAGAAAGATATTGCAGTAGTCCCTCCTTATCCATGCATGAGATGTTCCAAGACCCCCAGTGGATGTCTGAAACCAAGGATAGTACCCAACCCTATATATACTACATATTTCTCTGATATCTATACATATATATATACTTAGGATAAACTTTAATGTAAAAAATAGGCATAATAAGAGGTCAGTAACAATAGCTGATAATAGAATAATTATAAGAATATACTATAATAAAAATTACAAGAATGTGGCCCCTCTTTCTTTCTCTCTCATAATATCTGTTTGTACCATACTCAACTATTTTTGGGCTTTTGACCACGGGTAACTGAAATTGTGGATAAGGGAGGACTACTATATTCAGAAATTTAAGAATAAAAATAGCTTAAAATTAAGCAATGAGCTTCTACATGGTGCATATGAAAAGACATGGCCTGTGTTTTCTTATGGTTTCTTTTGGGAGCTCAGACTTTATATAAAGACAGTATCATAATAAAATTAACATTTTTTTTCCCAGTGAGAAGACAGTTGTGTTTGAAAGAGAAAAACGCTTTGTACATTTTCCTTTTAGTCTTGGTTTACATTATCTCAGAACTTTTCCTGCTCTGTGTAGATGGCGTCATAATACTTAGGGCAGCAATGGAGGCAAAATAGATTTCATAGAACATAAGTGTAAATCTGGTTGCGCTTGACCCTCCTGCCTACTTACTGCTGAGAGAGTTATTCAGCTAGGGAAGGATAGTGTCCATACATTAATGAAGAATATATACTTCTTGCCAGACATGGTGGCTCATGCCTGTAATCTCAGCATTTTGGGAGGCCAAAAAGATTGCTTGCTGCCAGCAGTTTGAGACCAGCCAGGGAAACATAGTGAGACCCCCATCTCTTAAAAAAGTTATCAGGGCATGGTAGTGTGCACCGTTGGTTCTGGTTACTCAGGATGCTGAGGCAGGAGGATTGCTTGAGCCCAGGAAGTTGAGGCTGTAGTGAGCCATGATGGCACCACTGCACTCCAACCTTGGTGATAGAACGAGACCATCTCAAAAAAACAGATGTGCATTTCCATTCTCCTTCAGGTTGTCTTTAATTATGTAATATTTATACATGTTAACTTTTTCCCTAGTCTCATGGCAATTAAAATTATTATCATTATTATTTTTTTTGAGGTAGAGTCTCACTCTGTCACCCAGGCTGGAGTGCAAGGGGATCTCTGTTCACTGCAGCCTCCACCTCCCGGGTTCAAGAGATACTTCTGCCCCTGCCTCCCAGTAGCTAGGAATACAGACACCCGCCACCATACCTGACTAATTTTTATATTTTTAGTAGAGATGGGGTTTAACCATGTTTGCCAGGCTGGTCTCGAACTCCTGACCTCAAGTGATCCACCCATCCCGGCCTCCCAAAGTGTTGGGATTACAGGGGTGAGCCACCATGCCCGGCCTGTATTATCTTTAGCTAGCTTATATCTTAGCATTTACATACTACTCCACTTTTGCATTACCAGCATGTAGATAGCAGGAGGAGCTTTATTTGGACACCTCAGACAGTTTTAGGCAGGAAAGCAAAGGGGTTGAGACCTAGGAATCCACCAACAGATAATTCATAGTGTACTGTTGTGCTGGGCAACTTTGATAAAATGGGGGATTAGACTGAGAAAGCTTCAGGGTCCAAATCTCAAGGCACTTAAGTAGCAGGCTTATGACTTAGGACTTCTACTCAAAAGTTTTCATCAGCACTCAATTTATCAGTCTTGGAACGCACCTTTGTAAGCTGAAGTTGCTTTGGTGGTGGGATGTTTTAGTGTCTAACCTTTGTCTACACTAAAACTAGTTTCTTTTGTATCTCATGGTGTTGGTGCTTAAGCATTTAAAAAAGAGACCAGTACCTTTTCCTAATTCATTAGGCTTGGAATTCATTTACTGAAGACTAAATTAATTTACCAAATGTTTCAGCATATGAAAATACTTTTTCCATTATATGAACAAGTCTTTTTTTTTTAAATAGGGTTTTGCCATGTTGCCCAGTTTGGTCTTGAACTCCTGAGCTCAGGCAATCCACCTGCCTCAGCCTCCTGAAATGTTGGGATTAGAGGCGTGAGCAACTGCACCAGATCTGTTTTTTCACATGGGTTTTGAGCAAATCAGTGCAGCATCAGCAGTATCATAAATATGAAGCTCAGGTGTTACTGTGGAGTCAGGGAAGAAAAAGACGGAGCCACTACTGGCTTCTTTCTTCCTCAGCTTGCAAACGGCCTATCATGGGACTTTGCCTTGTGATTGTGTGAGCTCATTCTCCTTTATAAACTCCCTTTTATATATACATGTATCTGTTGTTTCTGTCCCTCTGGAGAACCCTGACTAATAAGAGATTTGGGTACTAAAAGGGGTTCTAGAGGAAGAGAATTTTAAGGATGGATTTCTTTAGTTCGTTTTGGAGTTTTTGGAGTTAGCCATTTAATCTGATTAGACCCCAAAATGCTAAAGGGTCTACTTCTAATAGTATGGAAAACACTGATAGACCTTGGCATGAACTGTTAAGAGAGTTATGCAAAATAAATGCACCTGATACTCCCGATTCACCTCTCTTGAGAGGCAGGGAGTTTATTGACTCCATACATGATACCTTTGGCCATATGTGGAGACCCAAGGACTATAATGAAGTTGGTTGGTGCTCCCAAGTTTGCTGGAGAAAGTGATGAAAGGAAAGGATGAGCTCAGGGATTTTATCTCCAGAAAGGCATACTTAGCCTCACATCTTCCAAAAGTGCCCAGGTGAGAGTCTTATCTCCTTTAGACAAAGGGCTGAAATTGTGGAAAATCAGACAAAAGCTCATAGCATCTGAGAGACTGACCTGTAGTTAAAGCTGCATGCTCAGCCTCAGTAGGTATCTACTGTTAAAACGAGGGCATTGATTGGGAAAGAATGGGACCCAATGCATAGTTGAAATAGACATACTTAGCAGCTGGCAGAACTCACACATTGGCTCCCTGACCCGTGGGGTAAGAGCCATTTTGGTGAGAAAGGCCAAATGGAAGCCATTAGAGCTGGCTCTACCAAGAAAAATAGTAAATCTAAAACAATATCACACTCCTGGAGGGACTGCAGAGATTGATGCCACCATAAAGAACTTGAAAGATGCAGGGATGGTGATTCCCACCACGTTCCCATTCAGCTCTCCTATTTGGCCTGTGCAGATGACAGATGAATCTTGGAGAGTGACAGTGGATTATCTTAAGGTTAGCCAAGTGCTGACTCCAAGTGCAGCTGCTGTACCAGATGTGGTTTCATTGCTTGAGCAAATTGACACACCTCCTGGTACCTGGTGTGCAGCCATTGATTTGGCAAATGCCTTTTTCTCCATTTCTGTCTATAAGGCTCAGCAGAAGCAATTTGCCTTCAGCTGACAAGGCCAGCAGTATACCTTCACTCTCTTACCTCAGGGGTATATCAGCTCTCCGGTGTTGTGTCACAATCTTGTTTGCAGAGATCTTTGTCACTTTTCCCCTCCACAAGATATCATGGTGGTCCATTACGTTGATGACATTATGCTGATTGGACTCAGTGATGGAGAAGTAGCAAGCACACTGGACTTGTTGGTGAGACCTTTGTGTGCCAGGAGTGGTAAATGCATTTGAAATAAATACAGGGACCTTCTACCTCAGTGAAATTTTTAGGGGTTCAGTGGTGTGGGGCCTGTGGAGACATTCCTTCTAAGGTAAAGGGTAAGTTGCTATATTTGACCCCTCCTACAACAAAGAAAGAGGCACAATGCCTAGTGGACCGACTTGGATTTGGAGGCAACGCATTTCTCATTTGGATCTGTTACTCTGGTCTGTTTATCGAGTGACCTGAAAGGCTGCCAGTTTTAGGTGGGGTCCAGAACAGGAGAAAGCTCTGCAACAGGCCTAGGCTGCTGTGCAAGCTACTCTGCCACTTGGGTCATAATGATTCAGCAGATTCAGTGGTGCTTGGGGTGTCAGTACAGACAGAAATGCTGTCTGGAGCCTTTGGCTGACCCTATAGGTGAATCACAGCGGAGGCCATTAGGATATTGGAGAAAGGCCCTACCATCTTCTGCAGATAACCGCTCTCCTTTTGAGAGACAGCTCTTGGCCTGTGACTGGGCCTTGGTAGAAACTGAACATTTGACTATGGGTCACCAAGTTACCTTGTGACCTGAACTGCCTATCATGAACTGGGAGCTTTCTGACCCATCCAGCCATGAAGTGAGTCGTGCACAGCAGCTTTCCATCATCAGATGGAAGTGGTATATACATGATTGGGCTTGGGCAGGTCCTGAAGGCACAGGTAAGTTACATGAGGAAGTGACTCAAATGCCCATGGCCCCCATTCCTGCCATCCTGCTTTCTCTCTCCCAGCCTGCACCAATGGCCTCATCGGGGGGTTCTCTGTTATCAGTTGACATCTTGGTGTGTGATCTGAGCCTCGTTTTCCTCAGTGGTTAAAAAGGCTACCTGTACCTTCTGTGCCTCCCCCTCACCTTATTGTGGGAACACCTTACTGGTTGTAAAATGCCATTGGAAATTGTGGTAATGGCAGTGATTGTATTGTCATTCTCATTGTCTTATTAGTATAGAAGCAGTTATGCTTTTACTCTTAATGCACTGAACTGTATTTCTACCCCGTATTCTATATGCAAGACTTCATTAAAAACTTAGTGTTTAAGTGCTTATATATTTTTGAAGTTTGGATTGAAACAAATAATCATTATTCTAGGACTTCTAAAATTCTGTTCAACTAAAATTAATTTTTTTTTTTTTGAGACAGAGTTTTGCTCTTGTTCCCCAGGCTGGAGTGCACTGGCGTGATCTCAGCTCACTGCAACTTCTACCTCCCGAGTTCAAGCGATTCTCCTGCCTCAGCCTCCCAAGTAGCTGGGATCACACCACACCCAGCTAATTTTTTTTGTATTTTTAGTAGAGACGGGGTTTCACCATGTTGGCCAGGCTGGTTTCGAACTCCTGACCTCAGGTGATCTGCCCACCTTGGCCTCCCAAAGTGCTGGGATTACAGCATGAGCCACCACATCTGGCCTAAATTAATTCTTAAGTTCGGAATGCTACTGGTTCATTTCTTTAAAACTTACTTAGATTTTTAAATGATTAAAACTGAAAATGCCAATGAAGGTTGTTAATGACTGCTTTTAATTTAGCCAGTTCAGATAGACACCAGGCAGGGGATGTGGAAACTACTGTGGCTTCCCCAAAATGCCAAAAACGGATTTTGTCTATTTAGGTTTCATAGACATATTTTCAGAGTCAAAGGAGGGCCTTGGTATTCACTCGTCAATGATACTGCGCTTCCTGCACCGCAATCGGCTCTCCAGCGCAGTGATGCCCTACCCGACGTTGGAGCACTGCAATAACATGTGCACCATGAGGTCTTCTGTTCTCAAGGAGTCTCTGGATCAGCTGGTACAAAAAGAAAAGGGTATGTGTATGGGGGGGGCGTTCTCCTGAAAATACTCTTATCATTTCTTCTAAATGTAGTATTGATAAAATGAGCCAATCCTTTTCCCTACCTTTATTTCTAAAAATACAAAGTAATGAGTTTGTAGCATAAGAATGTGATCCTCATTCTCTTTCTTCCTTCCTAACACCGCTGGTTTCTCATCATTCACTTCTCTGCTCAGATATGACTTCAGGGATGCCTTTTCTGTTGATCTAATTAACACCACTCCTACTCCCCAGCTTCTGGTCAGGATCACTTTTGCAGGTTTAATGGTCAAAGTAGCTCTTACTGTTATCTGAAGTTGTAGCATTATTGATTCACTTGTATGTTGTCTGTGTTGTGTGCTTCCGTATTCCTGCACTGGGCCTGTTGCATCGTAGGTACTCAATGAGTATTTGGTGGATAAATGAGGGAACCCAGCACAGACTCACTCAGAGCTGGCAACAGAAGTTCATGACATGTATAGATAGGTCTGTGGAACATAACAGAGTCCAGACATAGACCCAATACACATGTGAGAATATAGTACCAGATAAAATGTCAAAATATCAGTGTTATAAATCAGGATGGAAAGGCGAACTGTCAACAGATGGAGTTAGGGCACCTCATTAGCCATTTGAAGAAAAAATAAAAGTAGATTTTTTTTTTTTGGAGAGTGAGTTTCACTCTTGTTGCCCAGGCTGAAGTGCAGTGGTGTAATCTCCAGAACCTCCGCCTCCCAGGTTCAAGTGATTCTCCTACCTCAGCATCCCTAGTAGCTGGGATTATAGGCACGCGCCACCAAGCCCAGCTAATTTCTGTATTTTTAGTAGAGATGGGGTTTCACCATGTTGGTCAGGTTGATCTCAAATTCCTGACCTCAGATGATCCACCCACCTAGGCCTCCCAAAGTGTTGGGATTACAGGCGTGAGCCTCAGCACCTAGCTGAAACTAGATTCCTAATACATTCCATTGACTAAAGTAAATTTCAGATGATCAAAAAGTTCAACTAAAAATAAAATGCTAAAAATATTGGAATAAAATAGTTCCACTTTGTAAAATACGGAACAGCCTTTCTTTCTTTCTTTTTTTTTTTTTTTTTTTTTTTTTTTGAGAGGGAGTCTTGCTCTAATGCCCAGGCTGGAGTGCAGTGGTGCGATTTTGGCTCACTGCAGCCTTTGCCTCCTGAGTTCAAGCAATTCTCCTGACTCAGCCTCCCAGGTAGCTGGTATCACAGGCATGCGCCATAATGCCCAGCTAATTTTTGTATTTTTAATAGAGACAGGGTTTCCCCATGTTGGCCAGGCTGGTCTTGAACTCCTGACCTCAGGTGATCTTCCTGGCTCGGCCTCCCAAAGTGCTGGGATTATAGGCATGAGCTACCTCGCCCAGCCGGAACAGCCTTTCTAAGCAAGACATGAAACCTGGAAAGTGTGAAAGAAAAGATTAATAAATTAGTCTTTATGAAAATTCAACCTTCCTCAAACCAAAGGTATCATAGGCAGAGTCAAAAACAAATGGCATTTTAGGTAACAAAAATAAATTTTGTAACATGTTAAAGACACAATTGACTGACTAAATTTTTTATTAACTCCACTGTAGGGCAATTATGTCACTCTGTGTTCCTCAGTTTTTTAATTTTATTTATTTATTTATTTTGCGATGGAGTCTCACTCTGTCTTTCAGGCTGCTGTGCACTGGTGTGATCTTGGCTCCCTATAACCTCCACCTCCCAGGTTCAAGCAATTCTCAAGCTTCAGCCTCCTGAGTAGCTGGGATTACAGGCATGTGCCACCATTCCTGGCTAATTTTTTGATTTCTAGTAGAGATGGGGTTTCACCATGTTGGCCAGCCTGATCTTGAACTCCTGACCTGAAGTAATCTGTCTGCCTTGGCCTCCTAAAGTAGGGGAATTACAGTGTGAGCCTCTGAGGCCAGCCAGTTTCTTTATTTTTAAAATGAACCAATACATAAAGAATGTATAAAAAGCACATGGCTAGGCATGGTGGCTAAAGCCTATAATCTCAGTACACTGGGAGGCCGAAGAGGGAAGATCGCTTGAGGTCAGGAATTTGACAGCAGCCTGGGCAACACATGGGTGACCCCCATCTCTATAAAAATTTTTTTAAAAATTAGCCAAGTGTGGTGGCACATGCCTGTATTCCCAGCTACTTGGGAGGCCGAGGCAGGAGAATCAACTCAAGCTTAGGAGATTGAGGCTGCAGTGAGCTGTGATCATATCACTGCACTCCAGCCTGAGCAACAGAGTGAGACCCTCTCAAAAAAATCTCAACAAAAAAGTGTATGGCTCATAGTAAACACTCAATAAATGTTAGCTGTTACGTATATATGTTTATATATGTATTTGATAATGTATAGAAAATATTTGAATTGACCCAGAAGAAAATGGAAGAGGGCAGGACTAGACTGTACTCAGAAGCAAGCAGCTTAAAAAGTGTCACTCATTTCTACACAAGTGGAGTAAAAAAAAAGTGTCACTCATTATTTAAAAATATAAATTCAAACTGTAATTTACCGTTTTCTTCTCGGCATGGTTTTGCAAATGTATCAGTGATTAAAGAATTGCACTAATATGAAATGATGGGGTAATCCTTGGCCAGTGGGTTCTTTGGAAGGAGACATGATTTTCATGTTAGACCGGTATGTGCATGAAAACCCACTCATGACACTGACGAACTACAAAAGGATCTGGAAGGAGATTGTAAGGGAGATTTGTGTTTCTAGGGCCGAAGTACCAAACGTATTTCTGTTAGATATTTTAAGTGACTCTTTTTTTCCCCTTGCGAAAGAGATGTCATATAATAAACTCTGGTTTCCCCTGCAGAAAGCCCTGGAGATCTGACTAGAAGCCCAGATATGGATAAACTCAAGTCAGTAGCAAAGTGCTATGCTTATATAGAAACGTCCTCCAACTCTGCCGACATTGACAAGATGACAAACGGAGAAACCTCTTCGTACTGGCAGTCAGATGGCAGTGCCTGTTCACACTGGATTCGGTGGGTGGTGTATCACACTTTTTAATTTTTTTAAATTTTGGAATGTTTTCTTAACTGCTTTCATTTTTTAAATGGCTATCTGTGAAGGTGCTTAAAGAATCAAGTAAAAGGAGTCATGTGAAATCATGTAACCTGGCTTATATATTCATAAACAGAAAATTTCCCTGATATTTTTAAGGAGGAAATAACATTTGATTAATTTCAGGTTAGTACTGATTTTATATCTTTTTTCACTAGTTTCTTGGGAAATTAGCATCACAAAGAATGAGTACTTATATGTGATTGTATGCTGAAATATCCTTTCTCTCCTTTTTTTTTTTAAGACAGGATGTCTTTTTGTCACCCAGGCAGGAGTGCAGTGGTGCAGTCATAACTCACTGTAACCTCGGACTCCTGGGTTCAAGCAGTCTTCCTGCCTCAGTTTCAGTATCTGGGATTTAGGCATGTACCCCTATGCCTCACTAATTTCTTTGCACTTTTTTGTAGAAATGGGGTCTCACAGGCCGGGCACGGTGGCTCATGCCTGTAATCTCAGCACTCTGGGAGGCCAAAGTGGGTAGATCACCTGAGGTCAGGAGTTTGAGACCAGCCTGGCCAACATGGTGAAACCCCGTCTCTATTTAAATAGAAGAGAAAAGAAAAAAGAAAAGAAGAAGAAATGGGGCCTCACCACGTTGCCCAGGCTGGGCTGACTCCTGGCCTTAATCCTGCTACCTTGACCTCCCAAAGTGCTGGAATTATAGGTGTGAGTCCCTGCACCCTGTCCATTTCTATACTTTTTTTTTTTTTTTTTGAAATGGAGTCTTGCTGTGATTCCCGGGCTGGAATGCAGTGCACGATCTGTGCTCACTGCAACTTCTGCCTCTCAGGTTCAAGCAGTTCTCCTGCCTCAGCCTCCCAATCAGCTGGGATTACAGGTGCCCACCACTACACCCTGCTAATTTTTGTATTTTTAGTAGAGGAAGGGTTTTACCATGTTGGCCAGGCTGGTCTCGAACTCCAGACTTTAGGTGATCTTCCCACCTTAACCTTCCAAAGTGCTGGGATTACAGGTGTGAGCTATAGCATCCAGCCCATTTCTATACATTTTTGAAATTCACTGTATGCAAGTGAGTTGGTCACTTTAGAAGAAGGAATGGTGGCCGGGCGCGGTGGCTCACGCCTATAATCCCAGCACTTTGGGAGGCCGAGGCGGGTGGATCATGAGATCAAGAGATCAAGACCATCCTGGTCAACATGGTGAAACCCCGTCTCTACTAAAAATACAAAAAAATTAGCTGGGCATGGTGGCGCGCTTGTAGTCCCTGCTATTCGGGAGGCTGAGGCAGGAGAATTGCTTGAACACAGGAGCTGGAGGTTGCGGTGAGCCAAGATCTCGCCATTGCACTCCAGCCTGGGTAACAAGAGCGAAACTCTGTCCCGGGGAAAAAAAAAGAAGAAGAAGAAGGAATGATATGGTTAGGAATCCTAGAGTGGAGCTGTTGATAATAAACTGTGGTATTTCTGGAGGTTCGGAAGCTGCTATTGAAATTTTCACCTGTCCCCTCAGAAAACAGGCTAATTCCAGTTGGTAGAAATAAGTGCCGGAAGTAATTACATTGTTTTCTCGTAGAGGGCACATTTGACCTTTAGACATTTAATTTACAGATGAGGAAATAAACTCAATTCTTTGTACATGGTTTAAAATTTGCTTTTTGCCAGGTAAAGGGATTTTGTTAGAATGTTCATATTGTTCTTTCCTTCCTGTACCAATAGCTTAAAAGGAATCATAAGATTAATCTTGAACCAAAATGTCTTTTAGAGATGTGGGAAGGTCATGAGGACTTTGAAACTCCTAGCCAGCATTTCAAGTTAGTTGCTGTTGGGAGAATCAGCCTTTGGGTGTATCACCTGTAGGATCTTTCAGATGGGACTTCTGGATCCTGTCCTTGGTTCATATAAACATTTCTGGTTTCTGCTCTATGTGTTTTCTAGTTTGAAAATGAAGCCAGATGTTGTGCTTAGGCACCTGTCCATTGCAGTGGCTGCCACTGACCAGAGCTACATGCCACAGCAGGTGACGGTTGCTGTGGGGAGGAGTGCCAGTGATCTTCAGGAAGTCCGAGACGTGCACATCCCCAGCAATGTCACCGGCTATGTGACGCTGCTGGAAAATGCCAACATCAGTCAGCTCTGTAAGTTCAACAGAACTGAGAGGATGGGAAGGGGCAAGGAAGTAATATTTCCTAGCAGAAGGCCCTTTGAAGTGGAGAGGTTGTTAGTTTTTGAGATTTGATTTTCTTCTTAGGACGTACACTAAAGTGGTTATTATTTCATCCATTAAGTATTGTAGAAATTACAGATCAGCAGCCGGGCATGCTGACTCACGACTGTAATCCCAGCACTTCAGGAAGCCAAGGCAGGCAGATCACTTCAGGTCAGAAGTTCAAACCCATCCTGGCCAACATGGTGAAACCACATCTCTACTAAAAGTACAAGAATTAGCCAGGCATGTCAGTACATACCTGTAATCCCAGCCACTTAGGGGGCTGAGGCAGAAGAATCACTTGAACCTGGGAGGCTGAGGCTGCAGTGAGCCAAGATTGCGCCACTGCACTCCATCCTAGATGACAGAGCAAGACTCTATCTCAAGAAAAAAGAAAAGAAAAATTATAGAAGAGCAGTGAAACAACTTTTTTCATTAAAATGTTTTATTCTCATTTTTTTAAATTGAATATCCAAAATGATCCTCTTTGACTTGATATTCCCATTTTCCTATCAGAAAATTAGGAAAATATAAACAAAAATACTGAACTTCTACCACCCAGGGATTGTTCCTGTGACTGCCTTGCTGTGGATCCTTGCAGACCTTTCCTTGTGTTTGTGTATTTGTGTAAGTGTGTGCATGGTTTACATGCACACACACACACACATATTTACACACCTCTTTTCCTAAAAAAGTGTTGTATGTATCTGTTCACATATATCTATACATATCTTTTTTGTTTTTTTTTTTTTTTAGACAGAGTTTCACTCTTGTTACCCAGGCTGGAGTGCAATGGCGCAATCTCAGCTCACCGCCACCTCCGCCTCCTGGGATCAGGCAATTCTGCCTCAGCCTCCTGAGTAGCTGGGATTACAGGCACGCGCCACCATGCCCAGCTAATTTTTTGTATTTTTAGTAGAGATGGGGTTTCACCATATTGACCATGATGGTCTCGATCTCTTGACCTTGTGATCCACCCGCCTCGGCCTCCCAAAGTGCTGGGATTACAGGCGTGAGCCACCATGTCCGGCCATCTATACATATCTTTTTACAAAAATGTTGATAGTCTGTGCATGTTCTTCTGTAATTTTTTAGAATGTGTTATAATGATGAGCACCCTTATTTAGTGTTGTAAAAATATGCTGTAATTGGCTGGTCGCACTTTCTCACACCTGTAATCCCAGGACTTCGGAAGGTGGAGGAGGGCTGTGGGGAGGAGTTCCCAAACAACCTGAGTTGCCTGAGCTTAGGAGTTCCCGAACAACCTGGGCAACTTGGTGAAACCGATCTCTACTAAAGTACAAAAAATTAGCCAGGCATGGCGTTGTGCGCCTGTAGTCCCAGCTACTTGGGAAGCTGAGGCAAGAGAATTGCTTGAACCCAGGAGGTTGCAGTGAGCCAATATAATGCCACTGTACTCCAGCCTGGGGGTGACAGAGCAAGAGCAAGCCTTTGTCTCAAAAAAAAAAAAAAAAAAAAAAATGCTATAATTGGCCGGGTGCAGTGGCTCATACTTGTAATCTTAATCTAAAAAAAAAAAAGCCGTAATTTGAACCCGCGCCTTATTCTTGGACATTTAGGTTGTTTCCAGTTTTATACCATTATAACCTTGCTTTACACATAGCATTTTGGAAATAATCACAAATCTGTGATTTCTTTCCAGGCTTATTTCATTCAGGGAACCGGAATGCTTCATGTTTTATCTAATTTCTTCTAATGCTTTCCTGGGCCAAAAGAAGTATCTTTGCTCAGAGGAACCGAGGCCTAGGGAGGTAGAGTCTTTGTGTCTCACCCCTAGGCAAATACGTAGTTAGGTTTGTGGATTAGATGCTTCCTGTCTTATATTGTAATCTTTTCTCTAAGTTGTGTCCTTTTTAACTTCTTACCTTCTCTCCTCTGACCCAAATAAGAAATTGTGACATCTCTTAAAACTGAGTCACGTCTATATCATCTATTTGGATTTGATTATTAAAAATAAATTCTCACAGTTGCTTATAAGTCAGCTACTGTTCTATAACTTAATCCAAATTTCAGAACCCTAGGAAGAATTCTAGAAATGTTCTTACTATGCATTCAGTCAGGCTTGTTTTAAAGTGTTCTTTGTGTAATTTTCAAGACACCTAAGTTCCTAAGAAGTTTTATTGTAAAGACTTAAGCCATCCTTAATTTTACACATTCTTATGATTTCTTAGATTTGCCAGTGCTCTTTGCCAAATTTATTATATACCAGTTACATTGCACATGCTATTTATTTCTGTCTTCAAAATACATCTTCAGCATTTTCTTTTCAAAATGTCTGTTACTATTTTGCTATTAGTTGGGAGCTTAGCATTTGCCTAACTAAAGAAGTTAATCCAATACTGAATTTTTTGTTTGTGCTCAACAGATGTCCAGATTAACATAAAGCGTTGTCTTAGCGATGGCTGCGACACTAGAATTCATGGTCTCAGGGCTGTTGGCTTTCAGAGAGTTAAGAAGTCTGGGGTCTCAGTCTCAGATGCTTCTGCAATATGGTATTGGTCTCTGCTGACATCTCTGGTGACGGCTTCTATGGAGACAAATCCCGCCTTTGTCCAGACAGTGCTGCACAATACTCGGTAAGTCATTCTCTCTGTTTTCCAGCCCCTCAACGTGGCATGCTCTCATTATCCCCTCATCCTTTAGGGATTATCACTGAGCAGCCTTCCATCATTGACCATTGTGGCTCAGTTGGCTCGGCCTCAAGTGCTCTAGTGTTTCCTGTTCGTGCCTCTCGGCTCCGCATTCCTCTCTTTGATTGACGTTCTGACTTTACAGACTGAAAAAATGCCCATTCCACCTACCTGCTCCTCCTCATACAGTTGTACGGTGCTCTTCTTCAGCTCTCTAAGTGGACCAGTCTTGTGAGAAGGTCATTTATGCTGTCCCTCTTCCTTGTCCGTTGGGAAATAATTGCTCATGTTTGTATAGGATTCGATGTTGCATAAAACACTTTCAGATGCTATCTGTTATTTTGCCTACTGACACTGAAATGTACCTGTGAAAATTACCATTTTATAGATGCAGATGTTGTGACCTTTCCTAAAGTCACATGACCAGGCAATAATGGATGAGTTTGAATCTTGGTCTTTGGATATCCAAGTTGAGGGCTCTCTCTGCTAATGAATGAAATCTTTTTAGGGATACTAAAATAATTTATTTTGAAATGTATAAAATACTTTTGAAATTTTTCTCTTATAAAATGATCTAGAGGCCAGGTATGGTGGCTCATACCTGTAATCTCAGTACTTTGGGAAGCTGAGGCAGGCAGATCACTTGAGGCTAGGAGTTCAAGACCAGCCTGGCCAACATGGTGAAAACCCATCTTTGTTAAAAAATACAAAAATTAGTGGGACATGGTGGTGCGCATCTGTAATTCCAGCTACTTGAGAGGCTGAGACATGATGAGAATCACTTGAAGCCAAGAGGTAGAGGTTGCAGTGAGCCGAGATCACACCGTTGCACTCCAGCCTGGGTGACAGAACAAGACTGTCTCAAAAAAAAAAAAAAAAAAAAAAAAAAACAAATTAGGGCAAAAAGACCAAGTACTAACATATAAGACGAATACAACCAGGTATATCAGCACTGAAATATTAGTATTGTGCAGATTCGGTATCTGATAATGGGCACCTGTAGTGTAGGCTGTGAGAGTATCAGCCATAAAGAGATTGCTAGTATTTTGCTCTCTAGACATCTTTTGAGATTTGTTAGCACTATTGAGTAAAACTATTTAGCAAATAACATTGCTGCAATGCTAGTTCTGAAGGGTAATAGTTGCCTATACCTAATTCTTTCTTCCTCTTTTAACATGGATAATTTCTCACTAAATTATTTCATACTTAGAGAAACGTTGCAAGTATACATTTATTTAACAAATAATTTTTATTTCTTCCTCAGTCATTTGAGAGTGGTTTGCCAGCCTGCGCCCCATGTCCCTGCATGCTTTTGTGTGTTTTATCTGTAAACAAGAACATTCACTGACAACCAATGAAATCAGGAAATCAACCTTGGTGTCGGTTGCTGCCATCTTCAGACTCCCTTTAAGTTTTGCAGGTTGCCCCAGTCACACCCCTTACAGCAAAAGGATCCGACGAAATACTCTGCATTTCACTGTCATATCTCTTTAGTGTCCTTCATTCTGGAACAGTTCCTTAGCATTTCCTTGACTTTCACGACCCTGATACTTTTGAAAATGACAGATCAGTTATTTTGAAGAGTGTCCTTCAGTTCTGGTTTATTTGATGTTTCATTGTGATTAGATTTAGGTTTTGTATGTATCTCTAGCAGGAATATCATAGACGTGATGCTTTGCTCTCATTGCATCCCATTGGATGGCACACAGCTTCAGATAATCCAAATTCTAGTGCAGTCATGTCAACTTTGATCACTTGATTAACATGGTTTTTGCCAGACTCTCCATTGAAAAATAATTATTTTTCACTTCGTAATTAATAAATGTATTGAAGGAGGTACTTTGAGACTATGTAAATACTTAATTCCTCATTTGTATTAGTGGATTCCTATTTTATATGTAGATTATAATCATCCACAGTTTTGGTGCTTATATTATCCTGGAGTTGGCTGGTGGCAAACCCTTCAGTCTGGCTTGTGTGTCCTTTTGACATGTCTCATTCTTGGAATACTTCCATATGTTCTGACACAGCATATTCCAGGCTTATCTTGAATGTTTCCTGCATTAGTCCTGGAATCAGCCATTTTTCTGAATCAGGTGCTCTTTAGGTGCCCCTGTCTTGACCTCCCAAAGTGCTGAGATTATAGGCGTGAGCCACCGCGCTTGGCCTATTTGTGTATTTGTGAGTCCCTTCTCTGATATTAAGAAACTTGCTCCCCATCATACTTGATATATTTCCATACTTATGCAGTCCACCTCTATGCAACCAGTGTCCCATTGCCCCTGCCCCTGCATGGACACCCTCCCTGTCCCATTCCTGCTCCAGCATCTTTTGTAGGGCTACTGCTGTGTCCACCCTTGCACAGATGCCGTTCTTATCTTCCCTGAGTGCTGTACCCTGTGCCAGGCCACCCTTCTTGTCCCACTTGATGCCTGCATTGCGTGCCAGGCTGTACCTTTGTGAAGATACCTTTCTCACCCGGCTCAGGCTCTGAAACCTCACTGTAGGCCACCACGACTCCTCCCCTTTCTCCCCAACTCATACGAATGCCTGTGTTGCACAGCCCCATCTTATGGACTGGATTTTCAGGAAAAGGAATAGGTTTCTACATTATTTTTTGGAAGATGTGCCAAGTGGTTGAAGAATGGACACTTTTTTTTTTTTTCTGAGATAGAGTCTCACTCTGTCATCAGGCTGGAGTGCAGTGGAGTGATATTGGCTCACTGCAACCTCCACCTCCCGGGTTCAAGTGATTTTTCTGCCTCAGCCTCCCAAGTAGCTGGGACTACAGGTGCACACCACACCGGCTAATTTTTGTATTTTTAGTAGTGATGGGGTTTTACCATATTGGCCAGGCTGGTCTTGAACTCCTGACCTCGTGATCTGCCCACCTCGGCCTCCCAAAGTGCTTAGATTACAGGTGTGAGCCACCATGCCCAGCTGGAAGAATGGACATACTTTAAAGTTTATGATCCTGATCAGTTTTACTAGTTTATCTGCAATGGTATTTTCATGTACTCCAGCCTTTTTAAGATCAGTGATCTAAATCTATTTTAAAATTAAAGATTTATTGGAAAAAATATCAATGAGGAAAAATAGGTAAGGAAAGAATATTTTGGGACAGAAGTGTTTGCCTGTGTCAGGGGAAATAAATTCAGGAAATGATTGCATGCTTCTTGTGTGCATTAGACCTCACTGACTAGCTGCATCTACATGTAGCTGCCATGTTTGTGCAACCCAAAAATGACTCATTGTGTAGACAGGAACAGAAACTAGGGCAGAGTGCGAGCTGACACTGTGTTAGTTTTGCTGTATTGTCTCTATTTTAAAATGTAGAAATGAAATTGTTTCAGGGAGTTTCATTACCATTATCATGAAGCAACTGTCAGTTGTATAATTTTTACTTATTTTGATACATTCACAGAACATCTTGAAATTTTCGTGGCACACTCACTTACCTAGCACAGTTGCTGGCACACAGTAGGACTCAGAAATCATGTGTTACATAAATGTTTGATGACTGCTAATCTAGAGGAGATAAAGCGATTGGGGGATTCAGAAAGATAAACATAAGCAAAGACAAGAAAAGAGAAACATTGAAACAGACGTTAAGGCAGAAAGGCCAAGAAACATGCAGGAGTGGAGACAGTGGCATGCCGATCTGCTCAGGAGAAAATGAAATTCATGACGCATCTTTAGATACCATATCGTAGATCCCAGGTGGCATGCCAATCTGCTCAGGTGAAAATGAAATTCATGATGCATCTTTAGATACCGTAGATCCCATACATCTTAAGATTGCAGGTAGAAATTTTTCTTTTCTTTTTCCCTATTGCTGCTAAACAAATTATAAATTAAATTTTCTACTGATCCACAAGTTTCTCTGCCTCTTGGGTCAGTTTTTTTTTTTTTTTTTTTTTTTTTAAACAATACTTAATATGAAAGCTGGATTCCAGAGACTTGAATAAGCTTTATTCAACAGAGGGACGCAGAACTCCTAAAAGAAAGAAAAACAGAAAGATAGATAAAGAGAGAGAGGGTGTAAACAGAGAGAGAGAAAGAGAAAGACAAAACCCTATTAGACTACTTAGCACTGTGACTCTGGGTAAAAAGGGCTACTTTAGGCTGGGCGCGGTGGCGCATGCCTGTAATCCCACCACTTTGGGAGGTTGGGGTGGGTGGATCACGAGGTCAGGAGTTTAAGACCAGCCTGGCCAGGATGGTGAAACCCTATCTCTACTAAAAATACAAAATAATTAGCTGGGCAGGGTGGCGAGCGCCTGTAATCCCAGCTACTTGGGAGGCTGAGGCAGAGAATTGCTTGAACCCAGGAGGCGGAGGTTGCGGTGATCCAAGATTGCACCACTGCACTTCAGCCTGGGCAACAGAGCAAGACGCCATCTCAAATAAAAAAGGAGGCCTAGTTTATATTGTGTGCCAGCTTCTCTTTGCTGTTTATAAGGGATTAGTCAAAACAAGCTTGTAGCTGCTTATTTTCTGTCTATTATTCTGGTTTTGTCTGATTTTACATTTTGCTATTCTAGGAAGGCACTGCAGCACATGCCTCCACTTTCTCTCTCACCAGGATCTACAGATTTCTCAACTTTCCTGTCACCTAATGTGCTGGAAGAAGTGGACAGTTTCCTCATAAGGATTACTAGGTAAAATCAAGGTTGATGAGGGTAAACTCTGTGAGGAATGGAGGGCATATATTCTTGTTAAGTCTTTAAAAAATAATGTTGACTGGCTGCTCAGAAAAGCCATCTTTGCATTGTTCCTCGTCCGGCTCCTTGCTCACCGCAGCCGCGTCAGCCGCGTGCCTCCTTTGCCGCCGTGGACTCCAGCAGCTTTATCGCCAGAGTCCCTGACTCTCGCCTTCTTCTTAATCACATGCATTGGATCACTGCTGTGCCCCAGCATGTCAGACGCAGCCGTAGACACCAGCTCCAAAATCACCACCAAGGACTTGAAGGAGAAGAAGGAAGTTGTGGAAGAGGTGGAAAATGGAAGAGACGCCCCTGCTAACGGGAATGTGAATGAGGAAAATGGGGAGCAGGAGGCTGACAATGAGGTAGATGAAAAAGAAGGTGGGGAGGAAGAGGAGGAGGAAGAAGAAGGTGTTGGTGAGGAGGAGGATGGAGATGAAGATGGGGAAGCTGAGTCTGCTGTGGGCAAGCAGGCAGCTGCAGATGATGAGGATGACGATGTGGATACCAAGAAGCAGAAGACTGACGAGGATGACTAGACAGCAAAAGAGGAAAACTTGAACTAAAAAAAAAAAATAACAAAAAAAAGGCCACCGTGACCTATTCACCCTCCACTTCCCGTCTCAGAATCTAAACACGTTTCTCTACACCTTCGAGTACAGAATCTCTACACCTTCGAGTAGAGAGGCCCGCCCACTGCGGGCAGTGCCACCTGCAGATGACACGACGCGCTCTCCACTACGCAACCCAAACCATGAGAATTTGCAACAGGGGAGGAAGAAAGAACCGAAACTTCCAAGGCCCTGCTTTTTTTCTTAAAAGTACTTGAAAAAGGAAATTTGTTTGTATTTTTTATTTCCATTTTACATTTTTGTACATATTGTTAGAGTCAGCCATTTTTTGTTATCTCAGATGACCAAACCAGCCTTTGGAGTGTTCTGTGTCCTACTTCTGACTTTACTTGTGGTATGACCACTTCCTTATAATTTCAAAGGAGAAAAAAAACCTTGTAAAGAAAAGCAGAAATGACAATAGGAAAACAATTGTACTCCAAGCATTCCAGTACCTTTTTTGTGTACGTACTTAGCTGTACTGTAGTTGGTTTGGATGAGATGGTTGAAAAGGCCAAAGACAAAAAGGTTTCCTTTTTTGTCTATGAAGTTGCTGTTTAATTTTTTTTTGTGGCCTGTTTGATGTGTGTTTGAAACTATATTGTCCAAAAATAAACAAGAATTTCATTTTGCTGAGTTTTTCTAACAACAACAACAAATATCTATCTATCTATCTATCTATATGTGTGTGTGTGTGTGTTAATCTTTTAAAGATCACCACTAAAAATGGTTGCTCTTTAGCAGCTAAAGAGAAAGTGACATAATAGTTCGCTCATCCAAAGTCTGTTATTTAGCAATATGACCTGACCTGAAGAATTGGGGCCAGGGGTGGTGTTGCAGGGCCCAGGGAGAGTAGTCCTATGATTCTGACAGGACAGATGTCTCAAAGTCCAAGTGGCATAATCTCCCAGTTCACTGCTGTGTCTAGCCTGTGGTCCTCACTCAGAACCTGCTGACCTTCACACACAGGTCCAGGGAGCCTGGTTACCTATAGAACTGAGAAAGGGTACCTGGATAGCTTGATAGTAGGGACCAGTTTGTGTGGGGACACTTCTACCTCAGTGAGCCCTGAGGACATTACTGCATTAGACAACAAACCAGTCCCTGAGCCATTTAGACAATTTTTAACGTTTCAGTGTAATGTGTTGAAATGAAAGGCATAGAAGTGTGATTCAGAGTAGATCTAAAATAAATTTTTGGTGCCTCAAGCATAAACTCTCAGCTCTCTGGCCAAACGAACTCATTACCCACGGCTTCTTAACAGCAGAGGCTTATTACAGTAGCTCATTTATTTTTGGCTTATGAGTATTATGTAATATTTAAAGATTAAAAGTTATAGAAGTAAGGCTTTCACTCCCTGGTTCTCTGGATTGATTTAATTTTTCCTCCGGTTATCTTAAGGATTTTGAAAAATATTTTTGATAAACCTGTAGAAAGGAGTATGGCAGGTTAATATTACTTGTGGTGATCACTTTTTACATGGGGTTTGAGCTACCTGGATTTTTTCATGTTGTTAAGAAGTGAAACATTGTTGCTCTTTCTTTATAGCTGCTGTTCTACCCCAGAGGTAGAACTGACTCTTCTGGCTTTTGCACTCGCAAGAGGAAGTGTTGCCAAAGTGATGAGCTCTCTGTGCACCATCACTGACCATCTGGACACACAGTACGATGCCTCATCCCTCCTCTTGTCCATGGCGTCAGTCAGACAGAACCTGCTCCTCAAATATGGTAAATATGGTAAAACATGGGGGTGACGGAAGTGCCAACAGTGGACACATCGTAAAGCCATTCTTCACCATGTGACCTCCTGGTATCTTCTCATCTCTTTAGGTTGTTGTAGTTATACAATCCTCTGAGTATTGGACCTTACTAGGATTGGCCGGGAGAAGGGGGATTTTGGTTCATTTATGTTATGACAGTATCACCAGAAGAGGGAGCTTGAGTGTCAACAGGGCTGTACTCCACCGTCTGCTTGCAAAATTATTCAGGTCTGGTGGCCGTTTGAACACAGCCATCTTTGGTGAAGTACCAAAGTATCTCATTGTGTAGGCCAGCAGGGTTGGAGTAGTTCTTATCTGTCAGGGAGGAAGGTGGCCATGCTATGGTGCAAAGGGATCTTTGTCTTAGATGCATCCCTCTGCATTCCCATCATAACTGCTCCGAAGGATTTGCACATATGTCTGCCACTGCTTTCCCCTCCTGGGCCTAGCAGTAATTCATGTGAGCACTTTTCTACTAAGCCAGAATGGGGCCTTGTAATCCTCCTTAACACAGGAGCCCATAAAGTTACTCCCAGAAGACCGTAGTATAACACTTCCTCCTGCGAGCACAACCTTCCTGGACTCCACAATGTATGGTATTAGGTCTCATCTTTGCACAATATTACTATGATATTTCTGCCCTTTTTTTTTCTGAGAGGGTCTTGCACTGTTGCACAGACTGGAGTGCAGTGGCATGATCATGGCTCACTGCAGCCTTGACTTGCCAGGTCCAGCGATTCTCCTGCATCACTCTCCCAAGTACTTGGACTACAGGTGCATGCCACCATAGCTGGTTAATTTTTAACATTTCTTTTTGCCCAGGCTGGTCTTGAACTCCTAGGCTGAAGCAATCCTCCCACCTTGGCCTCTTAAAATGCTGGGACTACAGGTGTGAGCCACCACACCTGGCTTCTGCCTTGACGTTTGTACCATTGTCTTAATATGAATGACTTAATGACTTATTTTTTTACTTTATTTTTGTTTGTTTGTTTGAGACAGGGTCCCACTCTGTCACCCAGGTTGGAGTGCAGTGGCATAATCTCAGCCCACTGCAACCTCCACCTTCCAGGTTCAAGTGATCCTCTTGCCTCGGCCTCCTGAGTAGCTGGGACTATAGGCATGTGCCACCACGCCTAGCTAATTTTAAAAAAATTTTTTGTGGAAATGAGCTCTCCATGTGTTGGCCAGGGTGGTCTCAAACTCCTGGACTCAAGCAGTTCTCCCACCTCAGCCTCCCAAAATGCTGGGATTACAGGCATGAGCCACAATGCCCAGCCTGTTTAATATTTTTTTCTTTTGCCTCTTTAAATTTTAAAATTAGACAACTAATGTCCTGTAAATCTAGTTTCTCCCCTAAATTTTGAAAGTTCTTTTTTTTGGATGGTGGAGGCTGGCGCTGGTGAACAGCCCAGAGCAGGTGTGGCTGGATGGGAGGGATAGCAGGTAGTGTCTGGAAGTTGAATAGAATTCAGACGAATGGTTGTTCAGACAAGGAGCAGTGGATAGGAAGGTATGCCTAGGGGTCATGTTCTAGTTCTAGGTCATATCAGAGGTGAATGGATACTCATTATATTACTAAAACAAAAGGAAAACATTTTCAGATCATCATAGCAAAAGATGATTTATGTATATATATATATATATATATATATATATTTTTTTTTTTTTTTTGCCAAAGCCAGGTGTTCTGAAAAAGTTTTTTCTAATTCTTGAAATAGAAATTTTGCTTGAAGAGATGATTTAAATAAACAAGATATATATATTTAAATGCAATTGCAATAAAGTTAATTATTGGCTCCAAAACAGTATTTTAGGAATCACCTCTCACCCCAATGTGTTTAATCTGTGTTATCAACCTATATCTTGTGATGTCCTTTTTCCAGAACAATGGCTGTTTTAGAAAGCTGTCCTTGGAATCACTCAGGGACATAAGCTGTACTTTGTCTCTTTCAGGGAAGCACAGAGGGCAGGTGTCAGTTTTTGTCTAATATGACTGCTCTGTTTCACCTTTTACACAGGGAGATATTTAGTTAGCAGTCCTGGTAGCCACAGGACTATTTCCACAGATAGGCCTGCTAGTTTTCAGTTCTTCACGTGTTCGCTAAGGCTCGTTCTTTCTTTTCTTTGGTCAGGTAAACCTCTCCAGTTGACTCTTCAGGCATGTGATGTCAAAGGAAAAGAAGAGAAGTCTGGACCTGAAAACCTCCTTGTTGAACCGTGGACTAGGGATGGTGAGTGGGAGGTCTGTTTCGAGTGAGCTCGGCAGACAGTAGTCAGCTGTATGAAAGCACACTGGGCTTTGAAATGTTCGAGGTGTACAGTCTTCAACTTTAGGGTGCTTTTCAGTTGGCAGTGGTTCTGGAACAGCTTGTGTAGTTTACTTGTAATCTGCCTAGGTGTCAATGACCTGTAACAACTTAGAAGTATTTGAGAGCCTGAAGTTTTGAAAAGCAAGGATTCTTTCTCTTGGAATATAAAAAGTTACTGTTGTTTTTTTAATCGTTTTTTTTTTCAGTTCCAGTTGTCTTTCCATTGTGTTATCTTCAGGTAGTAGGAAACTCAGTGGATCAGTAGCACTGTACTACTGACATCGTTTAAGAAGGGTGTCTCCAGGCCGGGCGTGGTGGCTCATGCCTGTAATCCCAGCATTTAGGAGTTTAAGACCAGCCCGGCCAACATGGGGAAACCCCATCTCCAATAAAAAACTACAAAAGTTAGCCGGTTGTGGTGGCAGGGCACCTGTAATCCCAGCTGCTTGGGAGGCTGAGGCATGAGAATAGCTTGAACCCAGGAGGTGGAGGTTGCAGTGAGCTGAGATTGCACCCCTGCCCTCCAGCCTGGGTGACAGTGCGAGACTCTGTTTCAAAAGAACAAAACAAAGAAGGGTATTACCAGATACAGCTGATCTAGTATTTGAGTGTCTGGAGGAAGGCTAATGTCCACATGATAATTGCTGATGTGCTTTTCAACTTTGCTGGAGGCTCTCTTATCGTGGGGGTGTCTGTGAGTCTCTTTCTCATCCATCTTGTTGGCCGCCTCATTATTGTCCTGCTATGTCCCTTTTCTTCTCACTGGACTGCTTTGAATCTTGCTGAATCCCTAGAGAAGGTAGAATGTTCCAGCAATGATCAGACATTGAAGGGACCGGCCTTGCTGCTTTGTGACTGCTTCTCTTGAGCTTTTCTCCCAGCACTGGGTCCTCACATATTCTCAGTGGTTGCCTCTTCTCTGTCCTGTTTCCTGTATCCATTCTCAGCACTCGTGGAGTGCAGACCCTGGGAGAACACGCTTTTCCCAGCTGCACCTCCTCTCCTCGGTGCTCCTCTTGAGCCGTAGATGCTTAAACAGGATTGTTTCCCTGTGGTCTTCCCTGAGCAGCTCAGCCTCTGCTGAAACGTTTTCTTTACTGCATCCTTTTCCAGCCACACTGAAGGCCATGGCCGGCTGTGGTGCATCTGCCACCCAAAGTGGGTGGGGCTGGGAGGAGACAATGTTAGTGCCCAGGCTGGAGTGTAGTGGTGTGATGATAGCTCACTGCAACCTTAACCTCCCAGGCTCAAGCGATTCTCCCATCTCGGCATCCCAAGTAGCTAGGATTGCAGGTGTACACTACCATGCCTGGCTGATTTTTTTTTTTTTCCCTGAGACAGAGTCTAACTCTGCCGTCCAGGCTGGCCAGAGTGCAATGGTGCAATCTTGGCTCACTGTAACCTCTGCCTCCTGGGTTCAAGCGATTCTCCTGTCTCATCCTCCTGAGTAGCTGGAATTACAGATGTGTGCCACCACACTCAGCGAATTTTGGGTTTTTAGTAGAGATCTCTACTAAAAACAGGTGGCACACACCTGTTTTCTCTAACCATATTAGCCAGGTTGGTCTTGAACTTCTGAGCTCAAGTGATCCACCGGCCTCTGCTTCCCAAAGTGCTGAAATTACAGGCGTGAGCCACCACACCCGGCTTGATTTTGTTGTTGTTGTTGTTGTTAGAAATGGGGTCTCACCATGCTACCCAGACTGGTTTTGAACTCCCAGGCTCAAGTGATCCACCGGTCTCAGCCTTCCAAAGTGCTAGGATTGCAGGCATGAGCCACTGTGCCTGGCCCAGACTTTTTATTTAGCTCATTAATTTTTGTTTTGTTTGTTCCCTCATTAGATGGAACCAGTAAGATGTTACAAACAGTTGTAAGGAGAATTCATAAAATACATAGACTAATAGCGATGCTAAAATGAATCTACAAATAGATATGATATTAGTCAGTATCCATAGGAAGTGATCAGCAATATTTCCGCAGAACACAGTGTTTATTTCTGTGGACAAGAATCGTGCATCACTACCAGTGTTCTACAACTTACAGAATTGTGCAATAGCTTAGAGACCACAAAAGGTAGAGATGACCAAAGAGTGTGACTGGGCAGGACAGCTAGTGATCCTTTTCTTTTGTCCGTTTCAAAGCCTTTCATAAACTTTCCTGACCAAGTGTTGTAGAAGCTAACTAATCCCTTTCTTAGGCTCTAAGCCATTAGGCTTCATCAGCCCAGTCAGCCAGGTGTGGCTCAGGAAGATGATTGATTGTCCTGTCTTTTGTCTCTTTGGCTTGTTTTATAAACATTTATTTTTTTATTGTTACCTCAGAGCAGGGCTACCTGTGAGGTGCAGGAGATTGTGCCCTGAGGAAGTAATACCTGGTCAGTTTTCTGCTTACCTAAGCGTTTATCATTGGGGTCGCCTCTGTCCAAAGAGGAAATTTTTCTCTAATTTTCAATATATCAGATAGACCAATTAACCCCCGCCTCAAAGGATATGGTTTGTTTTTGTTGATCTTAGTTCTTAGGGCTAGAAAAATTAGTTAGTTACCTAACTAGAGTTTTTCCTTTTTTCAGGTTTTCTTACAGAGACTGGAAAAACCAGAGCAAGCACTATTTTTTCTACAGGAACTGAATCTGCCTTCCAAGTTACACAGATAAGAATTATGGTAATTCTCGTGCTACCTTCTTTAAGCAATGTTCCTTCTTTTGTATTGTTTTTAATTTTTGTGGGTATTAGTAGGTGTATATATTTGTGGGGTGCGTGAGATGTTTTGATGCAGGCATGTAACGTGAAATAATCATGGAGAATGGGGATGAGCTACCCATTCCCTCAGCTATTTAGTCTTTGTGTCATCGACAATCCAGTTACACTCTTTTAGTTATTTTTACTTGTACAATTCTTTTTAAATAATAGTGTTACATTTCAGAAGGCCATGTCATTGGTATTTGCCTTTTTTTTTTTTTTTTAAAAGATGGGGTTTCACCATGTTGGCCAGGCTGGTCTCGAACTCCTGACCTCAAGTGATCCACCCACCTCGGCCTCCCAAAGTGCTAGGATTACAGGATGCCCAGTGCCTTTTTTTTTTTTTTTTTTTTTTTTAAGTCAAGTCAGATCTACAGCTGCCCATGTCATTGGTATCTCATTGAACATTTAATGATTCTTGACTCTTTGTCGGGCCTGTAACAGAGGGCAGGGACATGAAGATGGATAGCTGGTAAACCTTTGAAATGATGAGAATATGAGGATTGAGAAAGTTAAGGAGCATTTCTTGGGAAACAGCTTTTTTATTTTTTCATGGCTTAATATACTCATTGGTCTGGTTTTGTTTTTGCTTTAACCTGTTTGAATTTAACCATGCTGGAAACAAAACCGCCCCAGAGCTTTCATCCCTTTGATAGACTTCATCCTAATCTCTGTTTCCAGGTTCGACGTGGTGGCATTGGTGCCCAGTGTGGGTTGGTATTTGCCTATAACTCATCTTCTGATAAATTTTATGCAGAAGAACACTTCAAAAGGTTTGCAAAATATGACAAATGGAAGCTTCAGGAGCTTAGGCAGTTTGTAAAAAGCAGGTAAGAAGCAGAACAGAAATCTTTGTAGTTAATCAGAATGTATTCATGCTCTTGTTGGTGAACTGTGCTTTCTTGATTTCATAGAAAAAGTGCCACTGATCCATCTCAGTGGCCGTGAGTGTTCATTGCTTTCTAGCAGCATATATGAAGATGTGTATGTTAATTTGTTCATAGCCTGTTACTCAATCCCTTTTGTGACCAGGGGCACACATCTTCACAATGGCTGGGTAATGATCTATGCCTGAATTGTAGACAGCCTGTGATCTTCAGCCATTGCCCCAGCTCCCCTTCTCTGTTCCTGCTTTTAACAAAAATATTTATTAAGTACCTATTGTGTGCCAGGCCTGATGCTAGATGCTGAAGATACCATAATGAGGAAATTGGCACAGTTCTTGCTTTATATAGCTTACTGTTGAGCTCAGAAGACAGATAGGAAAACTTACAGTATCAACAATGTTATGAATGCTCTGTAGGGTAGAAACGGCAGAGCAGCTCCCCTGATCAGAGACAGCTTTCTGGAGCAAGTGGTGTTATGCTGTTTATGAAGGATGAGTTGGAGTTGATCGGCCACTGGAAGAGGCAGAAGTAGAATGTTCTAAGCAGAGAGGGCAGCTTCATGGGCCCAGAGGTGAAGCATGGCACATTTAAGGAACTGGCAGGTCCCGAGTTGCTGAGAATACTCGGAGGTGGAGGGTGGTGAGAGATGCAGCTGGAAAGCTGGGAAGGGTAGGGTATTAAGGGCTTTTGTCTCTGTTTCAGGGTTTAGACTTTATCTTTAAAGCATCGTGTGAGGGATGTGCTGAGGCATTTCCAGAAAAGCGAGGAGCTCAAATGCGTGCCGTAGAAGCACGCTCAGGATCACGTAGTGTGTAGTATGGACTGGAGGAGAGCAAGTCTGGAGGCAGCTGGGCTGGGAGGAGGTTGTCACTCACCACCTAGGAAGCCAGAGGTGTCGGTGGCCTCTGCTAGAGCAGCAGCAGCAGTGGAGAGATGCGGACCAGGAGACCATTAGAAGGGAAAAGCGGCAGGACCTGGTGACTGACTGAATTTAGAGCAGGAGAGGTAAAAAAGCATCATTGGCAGCGAGTCCTGGCTTTTGGCTTTAGCAGGTAGGGAATGGGCAGTGGTGTCACATGTGACCCAGAATTCAGAAGATAAAGTCTAAAAGTGGATCGGTCGGATGTGGCCACATGCATCACTGGTGCCCCCGCTTGGAGAAGGTTGCCTCCCTTATTGCTACTAGTGAGTTGAAAGAATCTGGAGAACATTATTCTCAGCAGACTGACACAAGAACAGAAAATGAAATACCACATATTCTCACTCATAGGTGGGTGATGAACAATGAGAACACATGGACCTGGGGAAGGGAGCACTACACACTGGGGTCTATTGGGGGGAATAGGGGAGGGACAGCAGAGGTGGGGAGCTGGGGAGGGATAGCATGGGGAGAAATGCCAAATGTGGGTGAAGGGGAGGAAGGCAGCAAAACACACTGCCACATGTGTACCTATGCAACTATCTTGCATGTTCTGCACATGTGCCCCAAAACCTAAAATGCAAAAAAAAAAAACCTCGAGCTTAGATAAGAAAAAACAAACAACAACAAAAAACGCAATGAGCTGACACTCTGTACGTGCCGTTATTAATGCTCCGTTATGTCAGGGACAATGGATTGCTGGTGTTAATAGAAGCCTTTTCATAGCATCTGTTCCGTACTGCTTGAGCTTCAGTGTGCATACACATCAGCCAGGGAATTTGTGAAAAATGCTTGTTCTGATTCAGGACTTCTGAAGTGGGGCCTGAGACCTTGATTTCTAACAGGCTCTCTGGTGATGCTTATGCTACCTGTCTGTGGACCACACTTGAAATCATGAGGATCTAGGAATAATTCGCTCTTTTTGCTGCAGTTCCTTTAGCAGCATTCCTGGTGAAGGTTTGATCAGTCTCTCTGCAGTACTCTTGGTAGAAAACTCACCGAATATCAGACACTTCAGTATTCCCAATTTCTTCATTTGAAATCCACATTTGTAATTTCTCTTCGGTGGTCTTCATTTCAGCCCTCTAATGAATTGGAGCAACGTCCTTCACTCTAACATCTCCCTTCCATAACATGTGCATGCATTTTTAAATGCTGCTTTTCTTTTTAAATAATAGCTAGAGATGACACTGGGTTTTAAGCAGCCGTGTCTTGGGACAGACTAAAATAGGTTGTTTGCCTTAAAACTGCTGTTAAGCAAGGTCTTTTATATCTTATACAGGATGATTTTTTTTAACCTAAATACAGGCCTATTCACTACTCCCTTAATGATTTTAGCTCCTGATTCCAGCCTGAATGACTCTTAAATCCTGATTTAGTTAGCCTACGTATTTCCCAATCCCTCTCTAGTTTGGAAACCAGAATGTTAATGTGCATGCATTTTCTTTTTGCCTTTTTTTTGGTCATGTGTTCCTGGCCAGGTGTTGGTCAGTCAGCACGCTCCATGGTCAGTGGTTTGGTGCTGTGCATACGTAAGAGGACTAGTATTCAACTCTCTTCCATCTTGCCTAGTATGCAGTGCAGTATAGGGAAGAAGATTGCTTCTCTCTGTTGTCTGACATCCTGCCAGCTCATATCTCCAAGATGTTCTTGACCACTGCCAAAGAGTAGATTAAAAAATCTTCAAGCTTATGCTATTGATGAAACTAATTGACATGGCTTTGGGTTAAGAGAATACCATTTACCATTAGGGTTAACTATATCATGAAAGGTTTATGCCTAGAAAGACTTACGTGAAGAAGGGACATTTTGCCAGGCATGGTGGCTCACACCTGTAATCCCAGCACTTTGGCAGGCCAAGGCAGGTGGATCACTTGAGGTCAGGAGTTCAAAACCAGCCTTGCCAACATGGTAAAACCCTGTCTCTACTAAAAATACAAATAAATTAGCCCGGTGTGGTAGCAGGCGCCTGTAAACCCAGCTATTTGGGAGGCTGAGGCTCTGAAGGTGGAGAATGCAGTGAGCCGAGATTGTACCACTGCACTCTAGCCTGGGTGACAGAGCGAGACTCCGTCTCAAAAAAAAAGGGACATTTTTTTCTCTGTTACAGAACTTACTCTGGATTTTCTTGCCATAATTTCCTCTTTTTGGTGGTTTCACCAATGCAGAATACTGATGTGTTGCCAGCTTGGTGGCTGTATCACAGACTGAATAGTAAAGTCTTAGGAATGCTATTTGAAAAAACTGCTCTTTTTCTCGTTATTTGTATATTTATTTATTTTTACATTTTTCTTGAGATGTAGTCTCACTTTGTCACCCAGGCTGGAATGCAATGGCACATTCTTGGCTTACTGCAACCTCTGCCTCCTGGGTTCAAGTGATTTCCCCACCTCGGCCTCCCAAGTAGCTGGGATTACAGGTGTGCACCACCATGCCCAGCTAATGTTTTGTATGTTTAGTAGAAATGAGGTTCACCATGTTAGCCAGGCTAGTCTCAAACTCGTGACCTCAAGTGATCCACCCTCCTCAACCTCCCAAAGTGCTGGGATTACAAGGCATGAGCCATTGTGCCTGGCGCTTCTTAATTATTTAATTCTTGAGGGAGTAGCATGTAAGTATCCAGCTTCTAAAAAGAAGTGGCATACAGTTGTATTTCTTCAGCCTCAAGGCTGTAATGTTTTTCTGAAAGGACTTCTTAAGAAACAGACACAAATACTGAGGCCTGTGAAGGCTGAGGTTTTTGTTTTTTGGAGCCCCAGGATCTGAAGGCCCTCAGACTTTTACTCATCAGCTATGGCAAGTGGCTTAAACCTCAGGCTGTTCATAAACATGTTAGCCAGAGCTAGGGAAAGAAAAACAAGCCTGCCTCTTTTCCGGTACCTTCCAGAAGCACATGCCAGCTGTTGCATTGTACCTTACTCCTGAGCGTCTCATCCAAGATGCCCGATTTCCTATCTCATTCTTCAGATGAGCCAGTTATCGAGAGAAGCAGACTTTTTCCTTAGTTCCCAGATTTGGGAACTAAGGTTTGGGGTTGATGTAGTTCCCAGTTCATAGAGAAGGAGACTGAGCAATGGAAAGGAAATACTACCGTTTCATGTGTTCACAGAGTACCAGGTACCACACCCAGCTCTCCACTGTTAGTTGACAGGCTGCAGATACAAGTTACATGCTACTTAGCTGATACTGTATTTGTTAGACCCTTGAGAAGTTTTGAAATAAGAAAATGTTTTGTGAATTCTCTTGTCTTTACAGGATTGGTTGCTCACCTGATGACCTTGGAGAGGATGATCCTATTGGCTGGTTTGAACTGGAGGAAGAATGGGATGAAGCAGACGTCAAGCTGCAACAGTGCAGAGTTGCTAAAGTAAGCATTAGTGAGTTGTTTGCCCACTCCCCTCCTTTTGTTCTGTGTTTATTGAGTGGTGATTGTGTATCAGCTCTGTGCCAACGCTGGAACCCCAGAGGCACATCGACCTTCAGGGAGTTCATACCCTGTAGGAGAGACAGATGTGTAAGACAGCGTGATACGAGCTATGAAAAAGGGAGAAACAGACGGCTGTTGGCACCCAGGGGAAAAAGATTTAACTCGAAAGCCTCTCAGGAAAGGTAGTGTGATGCCAAATGCTGGAGATCGATTGAGTCATTTAGCCAGGCTGCAGTGTGTGGAGGAGGGCCTCTCAGGCTGAGGGAATAAGAACACAGACATAAACTCGAGAGAGATATGTTTCCACAGAAAGGACAAGTCATTATTTGACTACTTATTTTTTTTCTAAACCTTGAGTGTCAATCTCAGGCTTAAATAGGAGAATTAGGAACTCTCTTAAGGGCACGTAATAGTAGGTGCTCAGTAAATATTTACGCAGTTGAGTAGTGTGTTCTGAAAGGCCTTTCAAAGAACTTTAACTGTGAGAAGCAGGTAGTTTGCATGGAAGTCGGGTTTGGAAAATGAGCTTAGATTTGAGTAGACAGAACTGTTTTCCTGGGTTTCTAGCGTGGGGGTTCCTATATCATTTGAGGGCTTTGAGGTGTAGGTTTTCATCATATATCTGATTTTTTTTCAAAATGATTGCCACAGAGCAAATGTACTTCTATTCATACTCTCTTTTCCTGTTTTTGCCTCAAAGAGGGAGGAATGATGCTATTTCCCCTACTGTGATCTTGACCCAAACCCAATATGATTCAGCATTCATGTTGTCTTTTTTCCTGTTACTGTAAATGCTGGACTTAAATTTTGTGTCCCTAGTTCTGTGCATAGTGTTCCCTCATAAATTATGAAAGTCATAGGAAGACCTTCCCAGAAAGACCTATTTTCCTCTTTCATCAGTATTCAGGGATTCTGAGTTCTTCTCTTGAAATCTGTCTTGTCTTTTCCAGTATTTGATGGTGAAGTTCCTCTGTACCCGTCAGGAGTCAGCAGAGCGCTTGGGAGTGCAAGGCTTGAGCATCAGTGGGTACCTCCGGCCTGCAAGAGCAGAAGCAGAACAGAGCGTCACCTGTGCGCACTGCAAAAAGGACACAGAGGAGAGTGTGTGTGGGGCCACGCTGCTCCTCAAGACCCTTCAGTTTATCCAGCAGCTCGCCCATGACCTGGTAGGACTTCCTCAGTTGTCAGACTGCATGCCTTCAGGAAAAACAAAGGACAGTATTAAGAGACATGAACACCTGCTGATAAAACCTGCCCCTGCCGGAGCCAGTCACACAGGCATTGTGCTGTTGCAGGGACATTCACAAGCTGAGGGAAGTGAGATGTTGAGGATCCTTGGCATCGGTCAGTGAAGGACTGAGTGGCTTGTGGCCTTTGCTGTGACTGCTCCTGGAGTAGACCTATAGACACAGCCTAAAGATCCCTGGCCGTGGTTGCCACGGGGAAACAAAACAAACAAGTTCATGGGATTTGCATTTTCTTTAAGTCCTAGAAGAATTAGGGCTGAAGTCTGGGTGAATTCTCATTATTTACTGAAAATACTAAAATAATGTCAGGATTTGAAATCGAAAATGATTTTTTGATTTCTGACTTTTCTGAAACTGACTTTCAAAAATAAATAAAACACACCGTGACAACTCACCCAGAGGAAGGTTCTTAGAGCCATCACCATAGCCTCAGGAGTTGAGTGGAGCCCTCTCACGTGTAATGTACAAAGTCGTTCTTGATCCTTATTCTGCTTCAGGCACATTCAGAGGCTGGTGACTCATTTATATAAGGTTCGTTTTGTCTTTGTTATTCAGACCTTCTATCACAGTAGAAAAGAGCAAATTAGGAGATGCCTGGAAATAACAGGCATGCTTGCAGAAGAGTTGATTCCTTTCAGCCCACATGTGGGGAAGAGTTCAGTATATTGTCATAAGTCCTGGACAGTGATCATCCAGGAAAGACTGGCTTATGCGCTGTGTTGGGAAGTCAGGAGCGTTCATGGGTGTGCGTGTGTTTGTGTGTGTGTGTTTATACACTTACATACATACGTATAATATGTACATATAACATATAGAAAGTTTCAAACCAAAAATATTTGTTAGCAAACTTCTTTGTAGTTGAGTAAGCGTCAGTAATATGAAAATCTCACTCATGTAGAGACACCTCATTCCTTTACAATGAGAAGTAAATGAGACATTATAGTATTTCTCTAAATGCATTTTTCAATCTTTTTTTCTGATCTTTATAATTTTTTAGGTGCAGCAGAAGGAAAGTGGCTTAAAATATAAATCTTTTCTGGACTTTGCCGGTCTTGATTTGCAGATCTTCTGGAATTTTTACAGTAAATTAAAGCAAAAGTAAGTCAGAATTTGTTATAAAGTGATAATCGTATAAACTGAAAACACTGAGTTTTACTATTCTAAGTGGGTGATTTTTTTTCTGAATTTTTTCTTTACTTCCTACCAGTGTTTATAGTTGTGATTTGAAATATTTGGTTATTATGGAAAATAACACCTCAGGTTTCTAGAAAATATTCTATTTAGGCAGTAATAAACAGGTCAAATATTATAGTACTGTCCTCATTTTATAGATGAAGAAACAGGATCAGATATGAACCTCCTTCCCCACAGTGGACAGAGTCAGTAGGGTCTGTTTTCAGACTTCTAGTACAGTGTTCTTTCTGGTCCACCCTTCTTCCTCTCAGTTGGCATTATTTTCACCAAGCCTGATGCCTAGAGGAAAGTCCTTTGTAGACAGCTGTGCGGTTTTGGAGAGTAAATGCAACTTGCCCTTTTGCTCTCTGATATTTTTTGTTTTTCTGTAGCCCGAGGGAAGAATGCGTCTCCGCCCAAACCCTGCTTCTGCAGCTCCTCCAGAGCTGCTTCTTCGTGCTGCAGGGAGATGTACTGGCTGCTTCTGAGAAGGAAAAGGCTCCAACCCAGAGCCCTAAAGGAGTAGAGGCTGCCAAGGAGCTCTACACACACTTGTGTGATGGTAGGGATTTTGGTTTTTTCTTTAATACAATGCTGTGTAGGTAGCCTGGGGGCCTCTTGCTATAAAGAAGAAGGGTGTCCTATGATGATGCGAGCCAGAAACGAGTGTTTCCTCTGATGCTCTTTGGAGTTACTAGTTTGAGTTCAGGATCTATTCCTTCCTCAACTGACTTCTGTTCCTCCTGGTTTCAGATCTATAGCTGTGTTATGTTGAGAGTCATTACTGAGGCACTATATGGAGCCTTAACTTCCATTGAGTTACTGAGATGAGGCTGAGATGATAAGCTGAGGATGAAACTCATGGCCATCTGAAGTTGTATTTAAGGCTTGCCAAATTATGTCTCAAAAGAATGGGGAAGTAATGACATAAAAACTGTGACATACAGTCTTTGTTTTAGTTAAATATAAGCAAAAAAAAGTAATTTTTAATACTGCCTGGCCTGTACAGAAATATTTCTTTGCTCTTTTATTAAGTACAAAATGGAAAGTAGTGAATTTATAGGCTTGTTATAGCCACTGTAAATGCAAATAGATGGAATATATGAAAACTGATTCCATTGTTCATTTTATCAGTGGTAGACAGGGTGGATGGAGACTCTGTGCCCATGGAGATATTAAAAGAAGAAGTCAGGAATACCCTTCTCAATGGGGCTGCCATCTTCTTTCCTAATCGGCAGACCCGACGGAACCAACTCTTCACCATGATGGTAATTATTAACTAAGAGTCTGGATTCAGTTTCTGAAGTCTGTGAGGATGAAATTTGTTAGGCTTTGTTATCTCTGAATATATTGTCTGTTGCAGCTTCCATTATGTTTATTAATATTATATGCTGACAGATTTCTAAGGACATGGCATTCTACTCAAAGTGGGATGACAGATATTCCCAATCTGTGTTTCATAATCTGATGTCTCACAAAGTGACAGTGTAGTCTCCTTCATCTTTATGACTTGCCTACGATCATACTTTCATTTTAACATTTTAACTTTTTATTATAGGGAAATTCAAAACAAATACCAAAGCCAACTAAATAGTATAGTGAATGCCCCTGTCCCCCAAATGTACCTGTCACCTAGCTTCAACGGTTACAAACTCAGGATAACCTTGCTTTATTTATAACGCACCTCACCCCCACTTTCCTCCTTTCCCCCCTGCCCATTATGAGTTCAAAGTAAATTCCTGACATTTTATTCATAAATATTTTAGTATATATCTATAAAAATAATACCAAGTTCTTTTTTTTTTTTGAGATAGGTTCTTGCTCTGTTGCCCAGGCTGGAATGCAGTGGTACCATCACAGCTTAGTGTGTTCTTGACCTTCTGGGCTCAAGCAGTTCTCTCACCTCAGCCTCCCAAGTAGCTGGGTCTACAGGTGCTACCTGGCTAATTTTTGTATTTTTTGCAGAGATGAGTTTTGCCATATTGCCCAGGCTGGTCTTGAAGCCCAAGGCTTGAGTGATTCACCTACTTTAGCCTCCCAAAGTGCTGGGACTGCAGGTGTGAGCTACTTACCTGGCCAATGTCACCAAGTTTTAGTCCTAAATGGTTCTTGTCACTCTCCTAGATCACTTCTTCGTGTTATTCAGACCTTAGTACTGGGGGTGAAAAATGCTTTTAGTATTTATAAGCACTGTGTTACCAAATGCAATATCCTATACAAAGATCCAGGTTTTTAATTCTTAAGGAAGTATTTCTATATGAAAATGAATATAATACATGAAAAAATATTAATGATGATGTAAAACAAAACAATTTTTCTCTCTAGGCCATATTAAAAACACCTAGGTAAAGAAACGTTAGAGGTTGCTGTGTTACCATTATAGTAAAACACAGGGAACATGTGTATCCCAAGGGGATAAATTAGGGAAATGTATACAAGAAAGCAAAATTAGAGGCCAGTCTTACTTATGAACATAGTTAGAAGAACCCTAATGAAATATTAATTTACCAATCCAACAACATACAAACAAAATTATGGCCAAGTTGGATCTACTCTAGAAATGCAGTGATGGTTCAGCAGTAGAAAATCTGTAAATGAAATCAGAAAGGAAAATAAACGTGTCACTAAATGCAGAAAAAAATTTAATAATGTGAAATTCTGATGATTAAAACAATGAGACAATATGGTTTCTTTAGCAAACTGAAAATAGAAGGAAACGCCTTTAATCTGGTGGAGGGTGTGTATTTGATGGTGGATTACTGGAAGCATTCCTTTCAAAATGGGGACTAAGACAAGGGTGCCACTGTCATTGCTTCTCTTTGATGTTGCGTTGGAGGGCCTAGCTAGTGCTGTAGGACTTGGAAAAGAAGTTTTAAAAATTATAATGAGAAAGAATAAATATTTATTTGTTTGGAGATGATTATACATTATTTTTTAATGTCTGTGTAGTCAAGCAACTAATAGAATTATTTAAAAGAATTTGACAAAACTAGATACAGCATTTTAAAAAGGCATTTCTAATGCAACAACCCATGAGCAAACATAAGGGAAGTGTTCTGTGCAATGCAGACTGTGGGATGTATAAATAAGGGGGGGAATGAAAGAAGTGGAAAATGTGGTCCCTGATGGCAAAAGGCTGCAGTCTAATTGGGGACACCTGCCAAAAGGAAAAACTGCTTCCATATGCAAGAGGAGAATCATGTTGAGGCTAAGAGATTGAGGAAGGTTTCAGAGAAGAGGAAGGATATTTCTTTGTGTAAAATTTGCATATCAGCTCAAGGAATCACTTCCCACATTCTGAATTATATAACCTTTGTCAGCATCAGCTGACCCAGCCCGCTGGTCTGTGGGTGGGTCTCTACCCTGCTTGTTTGGTGCAAGCATTTATCCGGTAGCTGAGCAAATGATTATTGTCCTAGCATGTTTCCTACACAGGAAATAGAAACAGAACATATGACTTTTTGAATGACATTGGTGTCTTCTCATGCTGAGAAGTTAAATAGCACTGCCAACCTTTTATATAGTGCTAAGCGATCCTCTCTCCATCAGGTGCCTCCTCAATGTCTTCTGATACCATACCCTCAGGAGATACTATTACTCCAGGGATGGCATTTCCAATGGTAAAAAGCATATATGAGCATGTGTCAGCCGGGCACGGTGGCTCATACCTATAATCCCAGGACTTTGGGAGGCTGAGGCCTGCGGATTGCCTGAGCTCTGGAGTCCGAGACCAGCCTGGGCAACGTGTAAAACCTCTCTCTACTAAAATACAAAAAATTAGCCAGGTGTGGCAGCGTGTGTCTGTAGTCCCAGCTACTCGGAAGGCTGAGACAGGAGAATTGCAAGAACCGGGGAGGTGGAGGTTGCAGTGAGCCTGGCAGCAGAGCAAGACTTCATCTCACATTTAAAAAAAAAAAAAAGTATGTATCTTTTTGAGGTCATTTTCCTAAGCAGGAAACCTGAACCTTGTGTTGACTTTGGCAGTGAACAAAGTGAACCTGCCACCTTGTGTTTAGATGGCTTCCTCTTAGCACTTGACCAGGTTTTAGTTGGGTGCTGTGAGGTAGTCTCCTGACCTTAGCTTTTCTCATTCTTGGGAACAGTGGGTGGTGATACATTTTTTTTTTTTTTTTTTTTGAGATGGAGTCTTGCTCTGTCACCGAGGCTGTAGTGCAGTGGCGCGATCTTAGCTCACTGCAACCTCTGCTTCTCTAGTTCAAGCAATTCTCCTGCCTCAGCCTCCTGAGTAGCTAGGACTACAGGCACACATCACCACCCCCAGCTGATTTTTATCTTTTTGGTAGAGACAGGGTTTTCACCATGCTGGCCAGGATGGTCTTGATCTCAGGATCTGCCTGTTTCTGCCTCCCCAAGTACTGGGATTTCAGGCATGAGCCACCGCGCTCAGCCAGGTGGTGATATTTCGTTGCTGCTCTAGGTCTCTGGAATGTCATGGAATAGATTTTCTGAATGTACAGTTTCTGGTTTTCTAGAAGAATGTCACCGAGCAGGAGCATAAGCAGTCCCTGCAGCTCACTTTCCGTTCACTGTGCACGTATTTTAGGTAAGTTGATAGTTTTTAATCGTCAGTTAACCGAAATCTTTGCAGAGTTGTTTTCTTGAGCTCGCCCTTCCTTCCATTTGCTTTCGGAGTAGTACTTCCTTCTGCTCAGCTAGAAAGCCAGGCCAAAGAGTGGTAAAACTGACCCAAATCGTGGTAAAATAGTAGTCTTGTTGACAGCCTGATCCGGTTCCCATCCATTTTAAGACAGTTGAGCCCGTTGAGGGACTTTTTGAACACTTCAGTTTCCAAGTGATGTTTAACAACTAAAACTAAAGCCAAAGGAATTTAGGGTCCTGTATTCGTGTCTATGTTAAAGCCAGCTGCAGAAGCACAAAATGATAGCTTTCAGAGGGGAGTGTGCTGGGAGGGAGGACTTAGAGGTTTTTGCATGTTTTAAGTACCAGAGAAGCTAAATGGGCCTGTAGGCTTTGTTACTAGAGGGGATAGACTCTTGAAGGAAGGGAGCTAATATCCTGAGAAGCTACCTCAAGTCAGACTCTACCTGGTGTGGGTGCCAGATTTAGAGGGCTCAGAATCCAGTAGCAAGGATGCTGAAGGGGTCTGGGGCTGTCCTGTGAGAACATTTGAAGACACAAGGATATTTAGCCAGGACTTGCAAGCTAGGAGTCCTGAGATTAGGTGTATTTTACTTCGGCGGCCAAGGTGATTTCTTCATCAGCTTTATACCTCAGGATCTCTTCCAGGACTGGAGGATTTGTGAGTCTGTGCTAATGAAGGACATGTGGACAGACAGAGGCACAATCCTAGCTGGCTCCACAGCCTGAATTCCTGACCCAGACTCCTCCCGTCCGGTAGAACTGACATTGAAATCTTTCTGCATTCTTTCTTGGAATCTAGTAAGACAGTATGAAATCTTTCTCCTCTAGCCAGGTGTCATGATAGTTTGTATCCTTTCAGTGACAAGGATCCAGGCGGCCTTCTGCTTTTACCTGAGAAGAACGACCTGGCCAACATGAACATCAGTGAAGTTCTGGCAGTCATGAACACTCTCCTCTCTGTTGCTGCTCGAGAGGTATCTGATGGCTGCCACCCTGTTTTCCCTGCCTCATGCTTTTTGGAGCACATGATGCGGCAGTCTGTTGTGCCCCTGTTTGCCTCTGCAGTATGAATGTAATTTGTTGTGTTTTTTCCTGTTTTTTTTTTTCCTGAGACAGGGTCTTGCTCTGTCACCCAGGCTGGAGTGCAGTGGCACAATCACAGCTTACTGCCCCTTCTGCTTCCCAGGCTCAAGCAGTCCTCCCACCTCAGTCTCTCAAGTAGATGGGACCACAGGCACCATGCCCAGCTAATTTTTAAATTATTTGTAGAGACGGGGTCTCTCTATGTTGCCCAGGCTGGTCTTGGACTCCTAGGATCAAGAAATCCTCCCACTTTGGCCTCCCAAAGTACTGGAATTATGGATATGAGACACTGTGCCTGGTGTGAATGTAGTTTGTTATTGATCCTTACAAATGATCAAAAAGGTTTCCCGGCCAGTCCTTGCAAATGAGTGAGGTCATACTTAATGTTCTTGGTAGTGAGCAAACAATAAAAACACAGAAGTGCATGGTAACACTTTCTGTGGAAAAAGAGGAATGGATTTGTATCAGGTCCCCTTGTACCCCTTGTAGTGATTGTCAGTGAACCCAACACGTAGTTGTGTGTTGGTGTTGTGAATTTTCAGGACAACTACTTTGACTATAAAGACGAAATTCAGCAGGGTGTGGTGGTGTGTGCCTGTAGTCCCAGCTACTGGGGAGACTGAGGCTGGAGGATTGCTTGAGCCCAGGAGTTCTGGGCTGTAGTGCACTATGCTGATCAGGTGTCCGCACTAAGTTTGGCATCAATATGGTGATCTCCCAGGAGCGGGGGACCACCAGGCTGCCTAAGGAGGGTTGAACGGCCCAGGTCAGAAATGGAGCAGGTCAAAACTCCCATACTGATCAGTAGTGGGATCGCGTCTGTGAATAGCCACTGCTCTCCAGCCTGGGCAACATAGAGAGACCCCTGTCTCTAAAAAGAAAAAAAAAGAAGACATTCAGGGCTGGGCACAGTGCCTCACACCTGTAATCCCGGCACTTTGGGAGGCCAAGGCAGGTGGATCACCTGAGTTTGGGAGTTTCGAGACCAGCCTGACCAACATGGAGAAACCCTGTCTCTACTAAAAATGCAAAATGAGCCAGGTGTGGTGGCGCATGCCTGTAATCCCAGCTACTTGGGAGGCTGAAGCAAGAGAATCGCTTGAACCTGAGAGGTGGAAGTTATGGTGAGCCAAGATCGCTCCATTGCACTCCAGCCTGGGCAACAGGAGCGAAACTCCATCTCAAAAAAAAAAAGAAATTCAGATTTCTTAGCAGTTTTGTGGACTAATCAAATCTGAAAGTATATTATCTTTTTTATGTGTTACTGATTTTTTTTTTTAATTTGCCTTTTTTTGAAATACAAGGGATTTTTCTTTCTTAAATGTAGTTTCTGTTCCAAATGGATCAGTCACTTGGGATATTTGATAGAAATTAAGATTCTGTGTCCCACCCTAAGTTACTGATTCAGAATCCCTAGGAATAGGGCATAAGAACCCCATTTTTCTAAGCACACTGAGAGATTCTGAAGTGATAGCACCCTGTACTAGGAGACCAGGAACTACCTCTTTGGACTAATGTGGGAACCAGAGAGTTAGAGGAGATTTTGTGGTAAACTAATCCAAACCACAGCCTTCAGGTATCTAATGATATGGACTTCAAGATAACTTATCTTTTATTTTGTGGCTAACTTATCTTGTATCTTTCGACTGAACTTAGTGTCTTTAAATCTCTTACATTTTTGCGGGTACCTTACTATTTTTGAGTTGCTGTTAGAGCCATAATTTCCTTCATTCCCAGCTGCCTGGAGTGATAGGCCATCAGTGGGTATCCCCCAATTCACTGATCGGGACCTCAGTAGGCTGCCTAGGTTCTCATTTGCCAGGGTTGCTCTTTGACTGACTGCTGTTTAGACCTAGTATTAATTTAGATCCAGGGTAACATTGACTTTGTAAGCCTCAACTTTGTATTTGATCAAAAACTTTGCTCTATTTTTTGCTGTCACATTAATTTTCTCTTACTTTCCACTTTCTGGCTTATTTCTAGACTCTTCTGCCCATCTCTGAGTCTTCCTTTAAAAACTCAGTTCAGTCCACTGCTCATCAGTATGTGTTCTCCGCCCAGTTAGCGGTGGCTCATTCTAATCTCTGTCCTTATTTCTGCTATTTCCCATACTTTTCCTTTCTTCTGGAGCTAGTCTGCATTCTGCCTGTTTCTTCAGGTCCCTGAAGCCTGAACTAAGTTCTTTCCTCACCGGTCTGTCTTCTGTAGTTACATCATCAGTGCCATTGGGCAGAAAACTTCAGCCTTCTCACCTGGTTTTCATAGGTGTCAATTCTGCCCGCCTGTGCAGAGTGGATAGGTGGTAGAGCCAGGACTGAAACTGGGGCTGTTCAGCTCAGAGTCTTGTCCTCTCTCCACCAGGTAAGATAGGCCAGACTTATTTTAAGATGTATGTGGAGAAATGAGACAGCATTTGCCCAAGAGAATTTCCCATAATCATAGACCATTTGCAGATCAGATATGTGTCTTTTCTTCTCTTTCACTTAACCTGTGGTACAAAAACTATAGATGTCATTGAACCTCCTTCCTAGAGATTCAGCTATTAGTGTGTTTCCCTGAATTCTCTTTCAGTAAAAGACATTGATGGTTATACTAAAGAGTTAGGGTTCAATAGGAAAAAAAATTTAAAGGTGATCAGAAATGTACTTCGTCTGAAATTCTTCTCACGAATTCAGCAAATGCCCACCGAATGCCTGATGTGTGCTAGGCCCTGTGCTAGGCCACAGGGGATACAGTGATAACAAGCACGATCTCTAGGAGCCAATACGTCATCAGGCAGTTGTAACAAAGCAGCAAGCTCCATCAAAGAAGTGAGCCCAGGGTAGAGGGACACGGAAGTGCATACCTGACCCTGTCTGGTGGAGGTGGGGAGTGGAGCTGGGGAAAGGCTTTCTGGAGAAGGTGATACTGGAGCTCAGTTCAAGGTCATGAATAGGATTTAACCAAGAAGAGAAGAGGATGGAGGCATTGTAGGTGGAGGCAGCGGCATGTGCAGAAGGCCAGTGATGAGATGGCAAGGAGTAGGTATCTGAAGAGAAGAATGATGCTGGAGAGACTCTGAGCATGCCAGGCACATGGTTCTGGTAGGGCTGCAGGTGATGAGATCTGGTTGTGCCCCAGGAGATGAGTGCGTGCTGGAGACTGTGCAGTCAGTGACAAGCAGCTTCTAGTTGAAGCCATAACTGTAGATGGCATCACATCACCCATGGGCATCTTGAGAGACATCTACAGGAAGGGGCAGCCAGGAGAGTAAGGAGTGGCAGGAAAAAATTCAGGGGACACAGACCTGAGCGGGGAGAGTTTAAAGAGGGACAGTGGTCAGCAGTCTCCAAGGTCAAGTGGAGGGGCTTTGTCTTCTAGGTGGGAACTGATGCCTTTGAAGAGTCATTTCACAAGAAGCGGTAGAATGGAAGGAAGAGGAAAAGCGCAACCAGAACAGGTGCTGGAAACTTTTTAAAGAGTATGTGTGAATGGACAGCTGAAAGAAACAACTGTCTCTTATAAGGACTAGCTATTACAGTATCTTTGATGTCCAGTCCCCTCCATCCACTCGCCTTTTCATGGCTCACTCCCTTCCTTCCTTGCCAGATGAAATCATCATTCTGAAGTTTGTGTTCACTGTTTCCTTATTCTTCTTTCTGGTTATTCCTACACAGCACATCTGTATTGCCTGGTTTTTACCTGTAATGGAATCATACAGCCTACAGTCTTCCGTGATGTTTTTTCACTCGTGTTTTTGAGGTTCTTCCATGTTGGTTTTTTGCTGCTGTTTGTTTTCGCTGGTGCACAATATTCCCTTTATGAACATTGCACAATTTATGTATCCATCTTACTTTGGAGGGATTGTTGAGGTCCGGATTGGGGCAGTTAATCCCATGACAGGGCTGATAGGAGCAGACCTTGTAGTTCTTTTTTATTTATTTTAATTTCTTTATACCTTCTGGTTTTTATGTGCAAGAGTTTATCTCTAGAGGCCAGATAACTCTTCAAAGAAACTTTGTCAACAAAGATGATGGTTAGAAAGCCATAGAGACATGAATAATTGTTTTTTTAAGATGGGAGAGGTTTGACTGCAGGCTTGAGGGAAGGAGCCAGAGAAAGGAGATTTTAAGATATAAGAGAAAGGAGAGCTGCCAAAGAGCTACCCAGTGGGGCAAGGTTCCTGAGGTGGCAAAAAGAGATGCCATGTGGAGTAAAAACATTTGTAAAGGTTCCAAAAAGCTGGAGAGAGGAGCGTTTTCATAATACCATCTTTCTTGGTCACTGCTGGGTTGAAAGCTGTTTCATGACTGTTCCCCATAACTATAGAATGTTTTTGCTGGTGGCAGCTGCTGCTTTAGTGAATACTCTTGGCTATGCTCTGTGAATGGCCTTGTCATGGACACTTTCTATTTGTCTCCTACCTTGTAGTGTGAGCTGTTAATGCTCAGTGAGGCCCCAGGGGAGTCTGGCTCTGTGCTCTTCTCCCTGTTCTGGTCCGTCCAGGGCAGCCTGCTATCCTGGTGCTACCTGCAGCTGAAGAGCACGGACTCTGGAGCCAAAGATATTGCCGTGGACCTTATTGAAAAGTGTGAGTTTCAACATGAAAACAGATGGTCATTTGGGTTTTGACTCTGAGTATGTTCTCTTTAGTAACTCATGCATTGACTGTGCATATGGCTTTCTTTATTACAACTCACATTCTTGGACTGGTTGGTCTAATTAAAATAGAATTCTACAGCATGTCTTTTTGTCCAGAGTTTCCTGTCTGAATGTGGTGGTATGCCTAAGTATTTTTATTGCAGAATTAGATCATTTCACAGCCTAAACATTGTTTCTGCAATCATACAGCACTCTTACATGATGTCTCACTCTTCAGGAGAGTCTGCCTGTTTTAATCAAGTCATCTAAAAATGAAAGTCTTGAATTTTAAAAATCTAAGGTGTATGAACATTCCTGTGATCTTGGCTAATTACTGAGAACAATTAGATTCATGTTCTGTAAACTCACAGAAAATTATGTGAAACCCAATAGGTACCGATAAATTATGTGTGGAAAGTTCAGTACCATCAAACTTGGTCCCAGCAGCTGTGACGAAAACACTTATGTTGGGTCTTGCCACCTAGAGCTTGGCCTATTAGACTGTTATACCTCATGCACGACCCATTGTAAGCAGAAGGAAAAGGAGAGGCTGACAGCTGGGTTAGTCAGCCATGAAACTTCACTTCCAGAAGTGCCCCTCCACTTCATCAAAAGAGACGAAAACACAACATCCCATTCAGAGCAGTCTTTTTCTGAAATTTGCACTGCTCCTTCCTCCCAGAGGAGTGCATCAGGGTGACACTTCACGGCCTGCCGTCTTTGCTGTGGGGTCTCCTCCACAGCTCTGTAGTCCTCTTTGTCTTTGTCCGTGGTGATAACTAAGCGTGTGATATTTCTGCTATATAAAATATTATTTAATTTCTTTGTTTTGGTAGATGTGGGACAGTTTCTGGCAAGCATGAGAGTGATTTTGGAATCCCTTTTGTCACAATATAGTGGAAAAACCATAGTAGAAAGATTATGTAATTCCGTGTTTTCAATGGCACCTCGTCAACTGGTAAGAAAAAGTGGCAGCTATTTTTAATGAGCCTGAAGGGGGCTGGGGATCTCCGTCCCCAGGCACAGCCTGAGGTGGACACTAAGTACTTCATCCATCTGTTAGGTTATCTTCCTGCTGGACTTCTGCACTTTAGACATCTCACACTGCACGCTCTTGAGAGAGTTCAGCGCCCTCACAGGACTGTTGAAGAAGCTCTGTGGTGACCCCGAAGGAGGACTGACTAAGGTAACTGGAGTTGGCACTTGAGCCTGCCCTGTGTTCTCTCTGACTGCTGACTGCACACAGACACAGCTGGCGGCCTCTGGAAGGCTCCCTGTATTTTACCAGCAGTCCTGCCAACAAGAGTAATGCCAGTCCAGGTTGATTTGGCATGGTCAGCATGGAGACACATGGTCAGAAAGGAGACACAGAGAAAAAGCTGTAGAGATGAATCTCATCATTTTGTAGTTTATGAAGTTATATAAATACCATGTAAGTGAATGAACAAATTGAAGTTTAAAAGAGAAATTGTATGTTGAAAGGTAAATTAGAAGGTTTTATCTTTTAGAAGAAATTTCTTCTTTACTTAATTTTGCATAGGTAATGTTTAATCACTGTCTTGTATGAGTTTCACAACAGCTCTGTGATAGTAGAAAAGAGATTGATATTTAATAGGTCAAAAAAAACAAAAAAAGGGTGAGGAGAAAGGGAGAGTGGGTCCAGATTTGCCAGTGTCCCAAGTAGGAATGTGAGGTCTTTAAACTCGTAACTCAGTGCTTTTTCCACTGGAAATTCACACTGGTAATGATTTATAAGAAGTAGTTCTGTCATAGTTAAAGGTAGTCTAGTAAAAGCATGTCTGCTCTGCTGAATGATGGGTGTGTGTGGATCTGTCGGTGAAGATGGGCATGTCAGGTGAATATGGGCATGTCGAGCCTACATGATGGTTTGTGCAGGGCTGGCAAAGCCCATGTGCCTGGAGCACTGATAGAGAACCAGTCTGCTGTGTGTGGCTGCGTAGAGTGATGAGAACCCTTTTTTCTCCCGGCTCATCTGTTTGCATAGCTGGATGTTGAGACCTGGCAACAGGAGCAGCCTGTGGTGTTACATACGTGGACTAAGGAATCTGCCCACAGCTACGAAAATAATTGCCATGAGGTATCTGTCTTTGTTAGCCCGGGAGCAACCTATTTTGAGGTGGAATTTGATGAGAGGTGTGAAACTGAAAAAAGGTAAGACCTACATGTTCTTTCTCCCCCAAGAAATAATAGGTCAAAAATGTGAGAAGGAAGGTAATAGACATTATGCTCTCACAGGTATGATTATCTGGAATTTACTGACGCTAGAGGTCGGAAAACACGCTATGACACAAAAGTTGGCACTGATAAATGGCCCAAGGTGAGTGAGAGTCCCGGAAAGAGGAACCTACTTCTGCACCAGTGCTTTTCCTTTTGTCAGCCTTCAGGGGGCAGTAGAGGTATGGTCTTTGAAGGGAGGCATTTATGTGACACTTCCCGGAAAGGAAGGATTTATATCAGAGTCTGTCACTTGTTTTGTATGAATTTTTTGGAACACAGCCCTGCCTGTTTATGTCTTGTTTATAGCTGCTTTGTTTGGCACTGCAGTGGCAGAGTGGAGTAGTTGCAGCAGACTGTGTCTAGAGTAAGTGAGAGCTTTCATCCTTAGCAGGAAGCCATGGTGGGTCTAGCGGGTAGCCCACACCATGTGGTGGCAGCTGAGAGTCTGCCTCCCAGGTAGATCTGCTTGAGCTTTTGGGCTGGAGGTTAGTGCTGCCTCAGACTGTTGACCTCTCCATGGTCAGTGGTGTTGGCGGGAGCAGAGGCATGGAAATGTGACCACTGGCCAAGCAGGTAGTAGACAGACGGTCACGTAAGGTGTCAAAAGCTGAGCAGCAGGTTTCTGCCAACTCTCCTTCATGGGGTCCGGTTGTGAATTTGCCATTTTCGTCACCCCTCTGTACATTTCTCCATTAATAGTTTTGGACGTGTGGTACTAGAGATCAATTTTAAACTTAAATGTTTCTAGTCATGAACAGCATGTTTATTTCAGAAACACTCCTCTAATCTGTTTGACCACATGAGTTCTGTCTGTCTCTAGAAAGTGACCTTCAAGGCTGGTCCTCGGTTGCAGTTCCTCTTTCACTCTGACAGCAGTCACAATGAATGGGGCTACAAATTCACTGTCACTGCCTATGGCCTGCCCGATGTTGCCGTGTCTTGGGGGCTGGATTTACAACTCCTTGTCTCCCGGCTGATGGGACGCCTAGCTTCCCAGTGCATGGCACTCAAGTCTGCACATCGTAAGTCCACATTCCTGTTCCTTCCCTTATTACACTCACGTGAAGTGCAAGATGCATGCTTGCTGTCTTGTAGGTCGTCTCCACTTAATGGCAGGGGATCAATAACATTCCCTTTCAGTTTCCCTTAAACCAGAAGAACAAAGTGTCCACTCAACACCATTGTCACGAAACTTGTTGCCTTAGACTTTGGAACATAGCACAGACGATGCCATGGGTTCTCTGTCTATGGAGGATAGCAGCTTTTTTGGCAACATTATCTTCCTTTTTTTATAAGTAGTTATAGGTATAGTTCATCCAGAAGGCAGGAATATAGAATAAGTTAATTGCATGTCCTTTAAATATGTGAATATTTACGTAAATATATGTAGATATGTGAATATGGATTTTGTTTTAAAGTTATTTGTTCAGGGCTGAGCGAGGTGGCTTGTGCTGGGAATCCCAGCACTTTAGGAGGCCAAGGTGGGAGGATTTCTTGATTCCGAGTGTTCAAAACCAGCCTGGGCAGCATAGTGAGACCCCTACCTTTACAAAAAAAATTAAAAATTAGCTAGGCGTGGTGGCACATGCCTTTTGTCTCAGCTACTTGGGAGGCTGAGGCAGGAGGATCACTTGAGCCCAGGAGTTGGAGGATGCACTGAGCTGTGATCATGCTGCTGCACTCTAGTCTGGGTAACAGAGACTCTATCTCTTGAAAAAAAGGAAAAAAAAAAAATTTGTTCAATTTAGTTATTTATTTAATTATTCCAAGGAACAAGAATTATAGAATAAAACTTTCTACTGTATTTTATTTCTTAATCATTTCTTGAATTTTTCCAATTTTAGAAGTAAAATATCATAGAAAAATTATGTAATGGAAAGAAACAAAGGAAAATAGAATCCTTCTTAATCGTGATGCTCATAAGTAACTAATTTTTTTCTTTTCATAGTTCTCCAAGAAAGAAAGAAAGAACTATTAGCATTTTTATTTCCACCTGTTTTTTTCTCTGTGCCTATTTTAAACACATCAGTGCTGGATATTTATTATTTGCTACAGAATTAAGTTTACAAATTGTGGATGTTTTTCCATAATTAAATGTTTCTGAATGCCCTCGTGTATATGCCAGAGATGGTTCATATCCTGTTTTTAGCTTAGTGTAAACAGATTAGTCATTTCAAGGGTACCTCGTAGCTGAAGTAGTTCCACAGAACAGCAGTATTTCAGGACTTGCTGGTTTAGCTTAATCTGTGATATGTGTTTACAAAGTATCACAATTACATTCTGGTATATGGGTGAATTTTCTCTAAGTTTTGATTTTTTTAAAGCTTTTCTTTCTACCCATTTTAAAAAATCTTTTCTTTGTCATTTCAAAGATTTTCAATGTATTAAGGCAAAAATAGAACTCTCATATATCATCTCTTTCTAGAATTGGGAAGTAACATGGCAATACCTCAGGCAAAAATGGCATTAGTCTTAAACTCCCCTCTGTGGAAACCTGTCTTCAGGCATCAGATTTGTCCAGAGTTGGAATTAGAAGCAAGCTGGCCCACTCACCCACACCAGGATAGTAAGGAGGTATTTACTCTTCTATTCTCTTTCTATTTAGAGTGGAAACTGCCTATAAGTATTTATTACTTTAAGTTGTAAACACTTGTGATTCTGTCTTCCTATCCCCATGAAGCAGTTAGCTCCTTGAGGCCAGAAACTATACCTTGTTAACTTGTTAATTCCACTGTGACCCACAGGGGCCAGTGTACAATAGGTGTTGAGAAATACTGACCTCATGACTTGGGTGACATGGAAGAGGTGCTCAGTAAATCTCTGTTGATGGAGGTATCAGACAAACAATTGAGTGCACTTCTGGTGCCTGCTGAGTCCAGCTTTAGAGGAATGATTGGTGCTATACCGTTTGTTCAGCATAGAATCACAGCTTATGATTTAGGTGTATGATATTTTAAAACTACGAAGTTTGCCCTGTCTCTATTTTTCACCCCTCCTTCCCTCTATTTCTCAGTTCTACTTTTCTTCCTTTCCTTCCCTGCCCTGCCCCACGTTATTCAGTAGTTAAGTGCCAAATCCAGTGGCTCCTGCTCAGCTTCTGTTCTCCTTGCCTCTGTTAAACTTGGCTCCTTCAGACCCTCTCTTCTTTGGATCCATGCTAGTCCACTGTCTCCTCTTACATCTCACTGCCCACCTGCCTCCTCCACTGACTTCTTGTATTCCTCCTTCCCTAAAGGGTAGGCTTTATACAGGCTTTCCTCCCTTCCCACAGCCCACCAGGACTCCGTCCTCCCTACTGTCTTCTCCTGTCACATTGCGGCACTAAATCCTAATATCCGTATCCAGGTCTGGTTCTTCTCCCCGCTCCCAGTACCTGTTTCCATCTTCCTGTGAGGCATTTCCATTTAAGTGTCCTGACTCCCCTTCACTCAGAAGTGTAAAACCAAAGACTGGTGACTTCTGTGACTGTCATTGTCTCCTCAGGTCTGAAGCCACTGCTCCCTAGCATTCCCTGTCCTCACCTGTCTCCCCATTTTGTCCAGTCAGCTTGCAGGTCCTGTGGATTCTTCCTCATGCTGTTCATCTCTGTCCTTTCCTCTGTCTGCATCTTTATCCAGGCCCTCATTCGCACCTGCCTTATGACATTGGTACCTACCAAGTTTTTTTGATAATCACTGCTTTATCTTGTCATTCCACTGCCAAGCACCATTAATGGCTCCCCATTGCCCACAGGGTGAAGTCTAACTCCTCAATGTGACAGTCAAGGCTCTCTGCAGTCTCCTTTCACCTTACCTATCTGACTCTAGTTCCCATCACTCCCCAGCTGAGACTTCAGGCCAGGTCAGTCTCCCCACTGACTCGTAACCTCTGCTAATGGTTATGCTCCTCAGGGCCGAATCTGCCAGTCCTTCAGGGTTCAGTCCAAAGGCCATATCCTCCAGGAGGCTTTTCTTAACTACTTTAACCTGCCAGGATCTCTCTCCTTTGAACTCTCAGCATTGGGTATCCCTTCTAGGCATTTGGCACTTGATAATCTTTTGCTTTATGGGAATGCTAGTTTTATTGCTTTCACTGTTTTATTTATGTTTATCTTTTTTTTTAACTCAGCTCTCTGTCTGGTCTTCCTAAAATAGATGTAAACTCCAAAGAGTGGTCACTGTATTTTATACTTCTGCTTTGGCCTAGTAGTTTGCTCAGTAAATTTTTTTTTTTTAATGAATGTGTTAAATGTGATGGGCTTATTTTCTGTTTCCAGGTTAAGAACATTTCTGATGACCCCTGCCACCATTTTCTTCTTGATTTTGCCCAGTCAGAGCCTGCTCAGAACTTCTGTGGGCCATATTCAGAACTTTTCAAAGGATTTATACAGGCATGTAGAAAACAGGCCCCAAAGACAGATATAGTTGCTGGTTCCACTATTGATCAAGCTGTGAACGCCACCTTTGCTGCTCTGGTGTATCGCACTCCAGATTTATATGAGAAGCTGCAAAAATATGGTAACTTTATTACAGGGAATATTTTTGATCTGAAGGCTAATTGCTAAGTTTTAAGAAAGGCTATCTTAAGTGAACATTTTTAAATATTTAAAAATATAAACACATTTCTATAACTGCAAACATCATCTTGTTTGTCCTGCTTTGCCTATTAAAAGATTCATGGCCAGTTTATGGTTAGCAGAGTAGCCTAATGTGTAGCACCTAACCTGGAGTTGCAGAATTAGCAGGTAATTTGTCTGTATCCAGAATTCTCATGGAAAACCGCTAAGAAATTTAATGGAAAGAAACCTTACCTTGGGTCATGGTCCCAGTGCAAAAACTTAGAAGTTGTGCAGCTTCAGGTTAATCAGACAACCTTTCTGCACCTCAGTTTCTTTATGTGTAAATTGGTTTAAGGTTGATTTGCTCAAACATTCTAAGAAATTCCAGTTAAAACCGCAGATGTTTAAGTTCTTGAATGTAGGCCGGGCACGGTGGCTCACGCCTGTAATCCCAGCACTTTGGGAGGCCGAGGTGGGTGGATCACGAGGTCAAGAGATCGAGACCATCCTGGTCAACATGGTGAAACCCCGTCTCTACTAAAAATACAAAAAATTAGCTGGGCATGGTGGCACACGCCTGTAATCCCAGCTACTCAGGAGGCTGAGGCAGGAGAATTGCCTGAACCCAGGAGGCGGAGGTTGTGGTGAGCCGAGATCGCACCATTGCACTCCAGCCTGGGTAACAAGAGCGAAACTCTGTCTCAAAAAAAAAAAAATGTTCTTGAACGTAGTAATAACCAAGGAGGAAACTAGGTTTTAACTGTTACCTTCAGCTGGCTTGCAGCGTCTTGGTAGCATCACCCTGCGAGGCTTCCTTTGCTGGTAGCCTTCTCCTTCCCACCTCTTTTCCTCATGTCTCCTAGGGATGCCATCTCTGTATTTACCCTATATGTAGCCTGCCACCTAGCAGGACCCACAAGGAGGGAGAGTCTCTCTCTACACTCCTTCAGGGAAAAAGTGTTTCAAACCCTACCTAGAGATGAGGTCTGGGTTTTCCTGGCAGGGTATGTGTTCTTTACACAGTGCAGGTGAAATAAGCAAAACCGGAACTTCCTTCCGTTAGAGTGAGTAATTGACTACTGCTCATTTTGTTTTATTTTATTTTATTTTGAGATGGAGTCTCACTCTGTTGCCAAGTCTGGAGGGTAGTGGTGCGATCTCAGCTCACCACAATCTCCGTCTCCTGGGTTCAAGCCATTCTCCTGCCTCAGCCTCCCGAGTAGCTGGGATTACAGGCGCCTGCCACCACACCCAGCTAATTACTGTATTTTTAGTAGAGACAGGGTTTTGCCATGTTGGCCAGGCTGGTCTCGAACTCTTGACCTCAGGTGATCCATCTGCCTTGGCCTCCCAAAGTGCTGGGATTACAGGCGTGAGCCACTGCGTCTGGCCTCATTTTGTTATTTTTGATATTTTTATTCCTACCACCTTTATTGCTGAGTCCTTTGGATTTCACGCTGCAGAATTTATTTTCTGATTGTTAAAACATCTTGAGTACATCCCCAAATCTTAATATCTCCTTTAAAAAGCTGCTCAAATAAACAAAACTGCATTGAGACATGAGTGATTTATGGAAACAAATGCCGTATGGAAGAGTGTATCTCTGCTAAGGAATGGAGAGAATGATGTAACCTGTGTGAGTTAGGACAGGGAGAAGTCAATATGTATTTTTGTAATCAAATTATAGTAAGAAAGGTGGATAATCTTTTTACTTGAGGGAATTTTCAGTAGAGGGATAAAAGCTTGTGGGTTCAAAGCTGAGAAATGGAAGGCATCCTGCTGTGGGAAAGTTCAGGCTGTGTTCAAATATCACATACCTCTTTGCAGAGGAGAAAACACACAGTCAGCTGTGGGAACTAGAAATGTCTTTCTGTATGCAGGTTGTTTCTAGAATGCCTGCCATGGTTGGTTTGAAGGAGGCAAGGCTTGTCTTAGATCTTTCTATCTCTGCTTTTACTACATTGTTACAGATACTGTATGTCTAAGGACTATTTCTGAGTTCTATAAGACTGAACTACCATGAGAATGGTCTTTGTCTAGCAAATTTGCTCATCTTTGTCTAAAAATTGGTCACTCTTCTGGGTTAGAAAGGTCAGGGAGGAGTTTTTCAATTTAAATATAGGCTTCATGAGGGCAGGAACTTTGTCAGTTTTTCTCAGCAGAGCATTCCCAGTGTCTGGTATAGACCCTAGTGTATTTTAGGGCTTCAGAAAATACTGCATTGTAGCATAGATGCAAAAGAGAGCTTCACACTGTTCTAGTATATTACCTTTTGGGTTTTAGATGAAGATAAGGGGCAAGCCTCATAGATCTTTCTTTAAAAATTTTTTTTTTGTTATTTTTCTAATTATAAAAAATACCTATTTATATAGAAACTTAAGTATAGCAAAGCTTAAAATAATTATCAACTAGTCTCACCACTTAGAACCTTTATGAACATTTTTCTGTGTACCTGCACTTTTATCTAGGTATATTCATATATATCCATACATTTTTGTTTGCTTGTTTGTTTTTAGAGACAGGGTCTTGCTCTGTTGCCTAGGCTAGAGTGCAGGGGCACAATTGTAGCTCCCTGTAACCTTGAATTCCTGGTCTCAAGTGATCCTCCTACCTCATCTTCCCTAGTAGCTACGACTACAGGTACATGCCAGCATGTCTGGACAATTTTTTAATTTTGTAGAGGCAGAGTCTTGCTATGTTGCCCAGGCTGGTCTTGAACTCCTGGCCTCAAGCAATCCACCTGTCTCGGTCTCCCAAAGCACTGGGATTGGAGTTTGAGGCTGCAGTAAGCTATGATGGTGCCACTGCACTCCAGCCTGGGTGATAGAGCAAGACTCTCTTAAAAAATTTTTTTTGAGTAAGAATAATAAAAATAAGCAGTGCTGGGATTGTAAGCCTGAGCTGCTGCACCGGGCTTCATGTTTTAAATATATATACTCTCTTTATTCAAGATTATTTTGTTTATACTGTTTCCTAAACTGCTTTTTTACTTCATATGCCATGAACTTTCTTCTTTATCAATAATTAACTTTTTTACCCACTGTAAATATTTTAAAATTTTTACTCTTAGTATTTTTTACGTTTTACTTTTAGTATTTTACTCACTTTTAAAATAATTTCTATTTTAGAAGTTATTAGTTTGAAAAAAGTTAGTTTGAAATAACACAAGAACCCATACAGGTATTCGTGGCTTAATTGATTATTTTTTTCCCTAAGCCTTTCTTACCACCCTCAATGTGTGAATGTCAGGAGGAGTTTTTCTATACTTCAGCAGATTTAGAAGGTCTTTAGTGTTAATGTTGCAGTAGTGAATTGTGTTACCTGAATGTAATTGTCATCTCTGCTTCTTTCCCCAGTCAACAGTGGAGGCAGAATAGCCCTGAGTGAAGAGTTTGCACAGGTTTATTCCTTGGCAGATGGTATTCGAATATGGATGGTAAGATTTTCCTTTGCATGTGATTTTAATATATTTTAGGTTTTTTACCATGGCATCATGGAATTAAGCTGAATTGTTCTCTTCTCAAGAATATAACTTCAGGGTTTTCATTAAGCTAAAGTTTAGTGACATGAATAGATGTAAAATAATTTACAGCCCTTGAAATCATAGTCAGGATAGTGTTGAACATAGAAGAAATGGGATTTAGTTGAGCCTCCCCCGATCCCTGCATGGAACTCCACAGATGTGGAGGAAGAGCATTGCTTTACATACAGTAGCCATGGACAGTTTTAGGTAGAAGAGAGGTCTCTCAGATCTGCATTTTAGAAAAGTGATTCTGCAGCAATATTTGTGACAACAGTAACCTGGAAGAACCAAGTGTCTATTAGTAGGAGGACAGACAGAAAATTGCATGTCATTGTATAGTACTGTATCACAGTGTAAATATGATATACTGTATTACAATAAAAGTGAAGGAACTAAAGCTACATGTGTCAGCTCTCACAAACTTTGATGAACAAAAAAAGCAAGTTGTAGAAGAATGCATCAGTATGATTTTACACAAACCAAATCCGCGTGATACGTACATAAATATGTAGTAAAATTATACAGATGCATGGTAGTACCAAACACCAAACTCAGAAGAATTGTTTGTATTTCTTGGGCATGGAGATGAGTACCTACATAGTAGTAGTATTCTCTTTTGTTTTTTCTTTTTCTTTTTTTTTAAGACGGAGTCTCACTGTCGCCCAGGCTGGAGTACAGTGGCATGATCTCAGCTCACTGAGCCTCTGCCTTCTGGGTTCAAGTGATTCTCCTGCTTCAGTCTCCTGAGCAGCTGGGATTACAGGCACCCACCACCACACTCAGCTAATTTTTATAGTTTTTTTAGTAGAGATGGGGTTTTACCATGTTGGCCAGGGTGGTCTCAACCTCAGGTGATCCGCCCACTTCGGCCTCTCAAAGTGCTAGGATTGCAGGCATGAACCACCATGCCTGGCCAGTATTCTTCTTTATATATTTGCCTGCATCCTACATGTTATATAGTAAGGGGATGGGAGAATCTGTAAATAACTGGGTAGAGGATGGATAACGAAATTGAAAGCAGACTTGCAGGAGTTATAGGAGGATGGCTTCTGCAGTGTAGGGGAGGAAATGACCAACAGGACTTTGTGACTGCTGTAAGTGGGGAACAGGAAGAAGGAATTTAGGACAGTTCTTAGGTTCCTGGCTTGGGTCACTTGGTGGGTGGTAGAAACATAAGAAAAACGCTCGTGAGCCGGGAGCGGTGGCTGACGGCTGTAATCCCAGCACTTTGGGAGACTGAGGCAGGCAGATCACGAGGTCAAGGGATCAAGACCATCCTGGCCAACATGGTGAAACCCATCTCTACTAAAAGTACAAAAATTAGCTGGGCGTGTGGTGTGCACCTGTAGTCCCAGCTACTTGGGAGGCTGAGGCAGGAGAATTGCTTGAACCCGGGAGGCAGAGGTTGCAGTGAGCCGAGATTGTGCCACTGCACTCCAGCCTGGCGCCTGGCAACAGAGCTAGACTCGTCTCAAAAAAGAAAAGAAAAATGCCCTAGGATCTGGAAATGTGGAGGTAAGTTCAGAAGTTCAGTTTTGGACTGGTCAAGTAAGAAGACATCTGGGTTGTTATCTGAGATATCTATGCAAAAAGATCATGGTTTTTGCCATTAAAAGTAATGGCAATTATTTTTTTTTTGCTATTAAAAGTAATTAAAATTTAATTACATTAAAATTACTTTCAGTGGCAGAAACCACAATTACTTTTGCACTAACCTGATAGTTGGAGAATTTAGTAAATGGAAGAATCTAAAGGGCTGATTTTTCACTGAACTGTCAAGGCAGAGATGGGGATGACTTCCAGTCATTTGTAATAGTTTGTTCATTTTTAATATGAATGTATCCAGGAACAGACAGCCTTGGACAGAATTTACAGGGACTAACTAGAACATAGTTAGTACTCAGTGTAGACTGGATAAACACAGACCAAGATGAACAGGTGTTGCAAAAGAAACTAGAAGGAGAATCAGAAGAGGATGTCGACCGACAGACCAAGACCGTAGCATTTAAAGAAAAATGGTGTCTGATAAAGTCATCTACCACAGACAGTTCAAGTCAAAAGCGTTTGGCAGTTGACAAGGTGCATTGTAGATGATGCTTCTGGTTTAGCGTAGGGCAGACTGCCTGCAGTTGGATGAGAGGCCACCCTTCTCTGCAAGACCTTGGCCTCTCATATATCACATATGGCCCCCTACCTGGCTGTCAGTGTTGTGGCCTATGCCACAACCATTGCCTGGGCTGGTACTAAAAGCACCATTCTCTACCTGTAAGTCTCAGAATCACGTAGAGATGTTGCCTCATTCAGAGTAGAATATGGATGAAATTTTGGTTAAAACTCTGCGGCAGACTGGGTTTATGACTCTAGCAAGACTCATCATTTCTCTAGATCTCAGCTGCTGCTTTATCAGTACCAGATGGGTTTTAGAAAAAGCCCCCTCCAGCACCCGTGTCCTAGAAATCTTTAAGTAATAAGGTTGTGGGAATTACAGACCCCTCCTAAATAACACATAGTTGAAGAAAAGGTAGTTTTGTTGATACACGGTCAGACCGCTTCAAAGCCTGGATGACTTCCAGCACAAACAAGAACAGCTTGGTTCTGTATCCTCAACTGCAGCAGCTGTAAAGGACCCTGTGATCTCAGTGCTGTGTGCTTTTGAAGTAGTTTGCTGGGGCTACCTTTGCTTCCCCGCCTGAACAGCATAATTACGTGGCTCAAATTCTCCCCTAGTTAGAGATGAAGCAGAAGTCCCTGATGAGCCTGGGGAACGAGGCAGAAGGAAAACGCAGTTCGGAAGCAACTGAGGTGAACCCTGAGAGCCTGGGTGAGTGTGCTAACACCAGCTGTTGTCCCTGAGCCTCTGCTTTTGTTGTAGAGCCTGGAAAACCAATGACTCACCTTCTGGATTATCTTGGTTGAGGCTGTGTTGACCTAAGGAAAGTAAATCAGGTGCTAAATATAGTATCCAAGGATGTATCATAAACAGAAAATGCCAGAGAGGAGTAATTTTTTATTGACCTTCTCCACATGAAGCATCTTTCTAAACACTTCTCTTAGGAGACATCGGGGACTTTTTGAGCTACATCTTTTTTGTTTCTTGAGATGGGGTCTCATTCTGTCACCCAGGCTGGAGTGCAGTGGTGCAGCCCTAGCTCACTGCAGCCTCCCACTCCTGGGCTCAAGCGATCTTCCCACCTTAGCCTGCTGGGTAGCCGGGACTTTAGGCAGGTGCCACCATACCTGATTAATTTTTTTTCTTCTTTGTATCCCCCTTGCCTAGCAATTTAAAAAATTTTTTTAGCGGTGGGTGTCTCACTATGTTGCCCAGGCTGATCTCAGATTCCTGGCCTCAAGTGATCCTCCAACCTCAGCCTCCCAGAGCACTGGGATTATCATGAGCCACTGTCCTTAGCCTTGTTATATTTTAAAGTGTGCTCACACTGAATATTCAGTGAAATTAAAGAATTACTATTATTTTTTAAATATGATGGTTGCATTTTTTTAAACTCATATATTTTTGAGAGAAATATTCTAAAATTTTTACTGATGAAATAGTGTGGTGCTGGAATGTGCATGAAAATAATCTAGGGAGTGGGGAGTTGATAAGGGTGAAACAAGATTGGCTGTGGGCTAATAATTACTGAAGCTGAATGACAGGTACATGGAGAGGTCCTTATGGTATTTTCTCTATATAGATGTTTGGAAACATATACAATAAAACTTTTTTTAAAAGTGTGCTGATGGTCCTGGTGAGATTTTGATTTCTATAATTAGATAAAATTTGATTCTGTTCTTCTCTTCTGTCAGTAGATATGTATATCACTGTATCCGTTTTTTTTTTTTTTTTTTTTTGGAGACAGTGTCTCGCTATGTCACCCAAACTAGTAGTGATCTCTGCTCACTGCAGTTTCAACTTCTTGGACTCAAGCAATCCTTCAGCCTCAGCCTCCCAAGTAGATGGGACTATAGGCATGTGCCACCATGCCCCGCTAATTTACTGTATTTTTTTAATAGAGATGGGGTTTCACCATGTTACCCAAACTGGTCTCAAACTCTGGAGCTCAAGCGATCCTCCTGCCTTGGCCTTGGCCTCCCAAAGTGCTGGGATTACAGGCATTAGCCACTGCACCAGGCCTATATCATTTTATTCACGAAGCTGTCTCTTGCCCTAAATCATGACGTTTAAATAGATCATTTTCTCTCCAGAAGTAGGCAATACATTTAAACTTTTTTTTTCCAATTATGATTCTTATTTGCATTTAGCAAAAGAGTGTATTGAGAAGAGTCTTCTATTACTAAAGTTTCTGCCCACGGGCATAAGTTCACAAGAAAGCTGCGACAAGTTGGTGACTGCTGATGAAACCAATCATCTCCAGCCACTTGACAAGCGCCAGAGGACAAGCTCTGTGGTGGAAGAGCATTTCCAAGCCTCGGTATCTCCCACCAAAGCAGCACCCCCTGCCACAGGAGACTGGAGTCCTGGCCTGGACACCCAGCCAAGGCTGCTGCCCAGCAGTGGCCTTCCTGCCGCAGACGTGTCACCTGCTGCAGCTGAAGAACCCTTGTCACCTTCCACACCCACCCGGCGGCCTCCCTTCACCCGAGGGCGACTCCGGCTGCTCTCCTTTCGATCCATGGAGGAGGCCAGACTGGTGCCCACAGTGAAAGAGAAATACCCTGTGCTGAAGAACGTCATGGACTTCATTAAGGACCAGTCGCTCTCGCACAGGAGGTAAACCAGTCATTACCTTCCTGGCACTTTCTCTTTTTTAGCTGTAGCTACCCAGTCTAGTCAGAGGCTTGAAGTTCATGTTAAAAACAAGCAAATAACGTTTAGGATAGATCAAGACTTGTTGTAGAATATTTAGGAAATTTTTTGATTATTTTTTTTTTCTTTTTCTTTTTTTTGAGACGGAGTTTCGCTCTTGTTACCCAGGCTGGAGTGCAATGGCCCGATCTCGGCTCACTGAAATCTCCACCTCCTGGGCTCAGGCAATTCTCCTGCCTCAGCCTCCTGAGTAGCTGGGATTACAGGCACGCGCCACCATGCCCAGCTAATTTTTTGTATTTTTTAGTAGAGACGGGGTTCCACCATGTTGACCAGGATGGTCTTGATCTCTTGACCTTGTGATCCACCCGCCTCGGCCTCCCAAAGTGCTGGGATTACAGGCGTGAGCCACTGCGTCCGGCCCTTTTTTTTTTCTTTAAATAAGTAATTTTTGGCTGGGCACAGTGGCTTATGCCTATAATCTCAGTAGTTTGGGAGGAGCACTTAGGGTCAGGAGTTCAAGACCAACTTGGGCAACATAGTGAGACCCCATCTACAAGAAATGTTTTTAAAAAAATAGTTCATAGCTACCATTAAATAGAAAAAAAAAAAAAATTAGCTGAGGCCAGGCGCAGTGGCTCATGTTGGTAATCCCAGCACTTTGGGAGGCTGAGGTGGGCAGATCACCTGAATTCAGGCGTTTGAGACCAGTCTAGCCAACATGGTGAAACCCTGTCTCTACTAAAAATACAAAAATTAGCCAGGTATGGGGGTAGGCAGCTATAATCCCAACTCCTTGGGAGGCTGAGGTGGGAGAATCTCTCAAACTTGGAAGGCAGAGGTTGCAGTGAGCCATTATCACGCTGCTGTACTCCAGCCTGGGCAACAGAGCAAGACTCTGTTTAAAAAAAAAAGAAAAAAATAGCTGAGTGTGGTGGCACATGCCTATAGTCCCAGCTACATGGGACGCTGAGGCAGAAGGATCACTTGAGCCAGGTAGGTTAAAGCTACAGTAAGCCAAGATTACATCCACTTCACTCCAGCCTGAATGACAGAGTAAGACTCTGTCTCAAAAAAAAAAAAAAAAAAGATGCTTTTTCATGTAAGATTTATGTATTGCACTGTATACAAAGTATATCTCAAGAATGTACTATTATAATTTTAAAAGGAAGCATTTTTTGGGTAGCTCCCACTTATAAATTTGTCTTATTTTAACCCAGGGAGAAATTTAGCATTTGGTATTTTCTAGAGACATGGTCTCCCTATGTTACCCAGGCTGGTCTCGAACTCCTGGGCTCAAGGGATCTTTCTGCATCAGCTAGGATTACAGGTGTGAGCCACCATGCCCAGCCAGGATTTGATATTTTCCAACAAAATTATTTGTTCATAGGCCTTCATCTCTGGAAGTATTGCATGGTTAAGTTAGTGAGGAATTTCCTGTCCTGAGAATTAAAGCTTTGTCTCTATGGAAAGTGAAAATATCAATGATCCTTTTTAATTAATTAACTTAAATATTGGGTTGCTGGACTTTTGGACAGTAGGCATGAACAGATTTATAGTGCTGCTGAGTGAAGATTTAAAAATAGTAAAGAGGTATGGGTACTCTTCCTACATGGTGTTTCTAATGCCTCACAATAGTATTTCCTCCTTGATATATGGCATCAGGGCTTTGTGGGGGGAATATTTTCTTTCTGCCCCAGCTCGAGAGATTTCTAGGTATTCCTTACTTGCGTTGTGTCTCCAGCATTGTGAAGGTCCTGGCCCTGAGAAAAGCCCAGGCCCAGGGCATCCTGGAGGTCCTGAAGATAACTCAGTACTGTGCAGAATCCCTTGGGCAGCCTCACTGCTTCCAGCCACCTTTCATACTTTTCCTGTTGGAACTTCTGACCTGCCAGAAAGATTTCACCAAGTAAGTACAAATGACAGGCCCACAAGGAAAATAATGAAGAGCGTTGTAAATAAATCCCGATTGCCTTCTCTCATTAATAACTGTATCATTTCTATATAGGATACAAACATACATTTTTGGTTAATTCATTCTCTCATTCCAAGGAAAGATGGGTTATGTCCTTTTAGTGTGTAACTGCCAGGAACACATTTATTGCTCCTGGTGAGTTGATCAGGTCAGCTTTACCAGATGGTCAGAATTGCATTTCTCCTATACTCATATACATCATTTGGCTTCTGGAAACTGTGAGCTAAATCTAAGGCTTACAGAAATGATATTAATCTGAGTACCTCACAAGGTGATTCTTTAGATTAACTCAGTAAATACCTTTTGAGTGTCTCGTGAGCTAGGAAGTCTTCTGGGTGTTATTTGTGCAGCAGTAGACAAGGCAGATTTTGTATTTATATTGAGGAGAGAGAGAGACAATAAAAAAATAAATAAATGAAAAAATACCAGATAGTGATATTGTTATGTGGTGATTAATACAGTGACCTAGTTTGGATGGTCAGGGAAGGCAGGCTGAGGAAATGAAAGCTGGGAGATAAATGACCAGTTAAGATCAGATGGAAGAGCCTTAAAGGCAGAAGGAAGAGTGCAAATGTTCTAGAGTGGTGAGTTAGCCCAAGAAGCAGAAAGAAAACAAGTGTGACTGAGTGACGGAAGATGGGATGGGATAAGGTCAGAAAGGCAGGACCCTTATCACCATAAAGGATTTTGATTTTATACTGAGTTGTAGTTGGAAAACCACTGGAGATTTTTGAGCCCAGGAGGATCACACTTTGTTTTATATTTATAAAAGATGCCCCTGGCTACTGAGTGGAAAAGGGTGGAAATAGAAAAGCAGTTAGGAGACTGGCAGTAGTCCAGGCAAGAGATGATAGTGGTTTGACCCAGAGAGAAGTACTGGAGATGGAGGGGAAAGGATGAGATTCAGAATATATTTTATAGATAGAATTGTCAGGACTTATGTGTAGATATGATAGAGGGTAAATGAAAGAAAGGAATCATGGGAAACTCCTAGGATTTATGAGTGAGGAGCTGGTGGATAGTGATATATTTTACTGAGGGAGAAAATATGGAAGAAATAGATTGGGGTGAAAATCAAAACTGCTGTTTTGGCCATGTTAAGCTGGAAATGCTTTTTTGTAAAGATATAAAGTTATGGAAAGAAGTCAGGACTAGGGATATAATTTGGGTGCGGTTGGCATGTAGATGGCATTTAGGGCTATTGGAACTGCTAGAAAGAGTGCAGAGGTACACAAGGGGCCCAGGACTGAGCCTTAGGGGAACTTTTTTACTTAGAAGTTGAGTAGAGGAAGGAGAGTTAGTTAGGGCGATCAAGAAGCAGTGGCCAGTGAGGTAGATCAAAAACCAGGGGATGCTGGTGTCCCAGAAGCCAAGAGAAGAATGGATCTCAAAAGATAAGAACATCATCAGGTGAGTGTCCATCCTGGAAAAAAAAAAAAAAAAAAAAGAATGGTCAGTTGTGTCAAATACTGATGTGAGAGTGAATGAGATAAAAACACAGTAAGGCAACAGCCTTACTGGAGCCATGGGACCAAAAGGCCAGTGAGACTGAGACTGAGGATAATAAAATGGCGAGAGAGACTACAGACATTTAGCTTAAGAAATTTGGCCCCAAAGGGAGCAGAGAAATGGGGACGTTTTTGGAGGGGGATGTGGGATCAACTGAGGGTTTTAAGGAGGTGTAAGAGTACTTCTGTGTGCTGGTGGGAATGAATCAGTGACAAGGAAAGTTTGATTCAGGAAGAGAGGTGATAATTTGCAGTAGCAGTTGTGTAAGTAGAGAGACTGGCCTTTGATTGAACCAGGGAGGCACTTCGTTTAGTAGTGGGGAAGCAGGACACACAGTGTCCACAAGCTGGCTGGTAGATATTTGGTGGTGCAAAGGTAAGGGAATTCCTATGTGACTGTTACTTTTTTTTTCTTTCTCAAGATACCTAAGTTTTTCTTTTAAAAAATAAAAAGTAAGGACAGTCATCAGAGAGAACGGAAAAATGAGAAGGAGGTAGTGGTGGCATAAGAAGAAGCAGGAAGGGGTTTTTTGGTGGGGAGTGGGAGTTGGTGTGTGTATGTTTGAGACAGAGTCTCACTGCATCACCCAGGCTGGAGTACAGTGGCACCATCTCAGCTTGCTGCAGCCTTCGCCTCCCAGGTTCAAGTAACCATCCAACTTGGCCTCCTGAGTGGCTGAGATGATAAATGTGTGCCACTACGCCCAGCTGATTTTTCTATTTTTGCTAGACACCAGGTTTCCCCATGTTGGCCAGACTGGTCTCAAACTCTTGACCTCAATTGATCCGCTCACCTCAGCTTCCCGAAGTGATGGGGTTACAGGCACGAGCTACTATGCCTAGCCTACAGGAAGGTTTTTAGATAGGAATTGAAATTGAGAAAGCCAGTCCACTGAATTACCTGACAATTTTGAGTGCTTAATTGATGATTATGGTTGTGAATTTGAAGTGATAGTAGTCGACTTGGTTGTGTGGTGTTTCCTCCACGACATTCAGTTGTTTTAATGTAGGTATAAGATTGCTCAGGCAAGTACTTGGAGGAAGGAAGGGACATGGGAGTTGGTGTTTGCCGAGCTGTGATTATGGGCCGTGGAGTCTAAGCTGAGAAGCGAGCAAAGAGAAAGCATGGCAGGAGTAGTAGATGGTGAACACGAGGCAGTGTCCTGGGCTAAGGCCTGTTGGCATTGAAGAAAGGGATGCTGTGGGAGTCCTACCTGGGTGAGCAGGAGAGCTGGGGTCAGAGCAGGGTGCTCTGGCGTCGGGATTTCAGAGATGATGTCATCACATGATAACAAGGTCCAGGAAATGACCATCAAACTGGGATGGCTAAGGGCACGGAAAAGAAGATAATCAGAGATGAAGATGGCAGAGAATTGAGGGAAGAAGGAATGGAGACATCATTCTCATGGATATTGAAGTCACCAACGTGGCCAGGATGAAGGTAGAAAAGACAACGAGCTTGGTGCCGAAGTCACCAAGGAAGGGAGGCAGGGGGTGAGCATGATTGTGTGGAGAGGATAGAATGAGGCGATTTGTGAAATACTTAACACAGTATCTGGCACCCAAGTAGTGGTGGGAGGGGTGGTTTTCTGTATTCACAAAGAAGATAATCTAATCTCCATACTTCTGAGTAACTCTCTTGACCCAGTCAAATGTATTTGCTTGCTGCTTTGTGCATGACTTTCTGTAGATGTTATATTTTTATTTACTTGAGCTCCTGTGCCACTTTGTTCAGCTTGCTGCCGCTGGCTCTTTTTCATGTACGAAATCATGATTGTTAAGTAGAATATAATATGTTCTGGCAATTAAGTGAATCAGTGATTTCCTCTGTTTCTAGTTATTTTGGACACTTGGAAGGCTGTGGTGCCAATCTACACAAAGAAATTCGAGACATTTACTATCAACTGGTTCTGTTTTTGGTCAAAGCAGTTAAAGGATTTAGTAGCATAAATGACAGGTACTGGCTAACTTTATCATTTCTAGGGAAAGAAATGTATTTTTTTTCTGATCACCAAATAAATATATATTCACTGTGAAAAATACCAAAAAGCACAGAGGATGAAATAGAAACAACCTCAAATGTTCCCACTTAGAGAGCTAATCACTAATGTTAACTTAATTCATGTATTTCCTCCCAGTCCTTTTTCTGTCTCGTGTGTATAATTTCTGTTTAAGGGGATGAATCTAGATTATTCTAAGAATTTCTAACCTATTATTTTCTGTTGTGGTATATTAGGGGTTTTTTTTGTTTGTTTTGAGACAAGGTCTCGTGCTGTCACCCAGGCTAGAGTGCAGTGACTCAGTCATGGCTCACTGAAGCCTGGACCTCCCAGGCTCAATCGATCCACCCACCTCAGCCTCCTGAATACCTGGGACTACAGGCATATGCCACCTTGCCCTGCTAATTTTCTTTATGTTTTGTAGAAATGGGATTTTGCCATGTTATTCAGGCTGGCCTTGAGTTCCTGGGCTCAAGCAATCTTCTTTCCTCAGCCTCCCAAAGTGCTGGAATCATAGACGTGAGCCACCTCGCCCAGCCAGTATATTATGTATTATGTGCAGTTTTAAAACTGGAGTTTAAAGCCGTTTCCCAGTCATCTTAGTAAGTGGTTTAGACATAAGCCTCAAATCAAATGATTCTTCTGTAAATCTATACTGCATAACCTTGGCTAATTTGGAGCTGGCCCTGATCTTGCAGTTTTTCTGGAGGTGATTTTTACTTCTTAGTTCTTTACCGTAAGATACTCCAGTGGTGGTCCTGGCAGGGCAGAAACCTTACTTTACACCTTTCAGAGTTTTAAGCTTTGAAGAATGTTTGCGTGGAGTATGAGAAATTTGACAGGAACCTAAACCAGCAGTGTGAAGTTCCCTTCTGCTTTCAATTACAAACCCCGTCACCTACTTGAATGCTTCTTTGCCTCTGTTGTGATGGGCAGTGCTTATAACTGTCACTTTCATGGCCCCTTTAGGTCCTTGCTGCCTGCCTTATCCTGTGTTCAAACAGCCCTGCTTCATCTTTTGGATATGGGCTGGGAACCCAGTGATCTCGCCTTCTTCGTTGATATTCAGTTACCAGATCTCCTCATGAAAATGTCACAGGAAAATATAAGTGTCCATGACAGTGTGATCAGGTAAGAGCACGGTCCTGCACTCTGCAGTTCCTGATGTGGATTATGACACACAAGGATCACAGTAGAGGCGTTGAGAGCACAGTCTCGGAGCTAGACTGTCTCTCAGAGCCTGGCTTGGCCACAGCCTAGCAGAGTGGCCTTGTACAAGTCCTGTAATCCCTCTGTGCCTCAGTTTCCTCATCTTTAGAGCTGCAGATAACAATGGTGTGGCCTCCCAGGCTGTTGTGAAGAATACCTGAGTTATATATTTCAGCGTTTAGAACAGCATCTGGCATGTGGTAGAGCTATGTGCATTGGTGGTCTCACGAGCTCTGAGGCCTAGAATCCCCTGCATTACAGAGATCTTATTATAGCTTGTTGAATAGGGAAGTCCTCTTCCATAATTTTTGTTACGTGTATGATGTTAGCCACTCTAACTCTTGCACATTATAAGGACCTACGTTAGAAAAAAATAGTGCATTGAAGGTTTTTTCCCTCTGACTTGACCAGTATCATCTCTCCACTCTGCTCAAGTCCACTTCCCAATTCGCAGCTGTTCATGTGTAGAGAAGAAAGAAGAGGAGAAGGGGAGAAGGAATGTGCCAGAGGAGAGAACTGTGAGGAAGTAAATGAATGAGTCAACACTGGGACACTTTCACTCTCTCAGGAGAGTGTTCCAAGGGAAAAGGGACAGAATTTGAGCTGTCTCTATTTCACGAACCTCAGCCATTGCCTTGCTGGTAGAGCTCCCTTGGCAGAGACAGGGGACACAGCTTGCGGGGGCATCAGTATGTGGTTCTTGGCTGTGGAACTGCTTGCAGTTTTTTACGCTTCATCTGCCGTGGGTGCTGCAGTCCTCAGGGATGGAAGCACGCCCTTCACAGCAAGCCCTCCTAGCACCCAGCCCAAAGCTTAAGTATGAGGAGGCCTAAAACCATTTTATTGGAATGTATGAATTAATGAACCTGTATTTATTGCTTGGTAAATATTTTGTATTTGCTGTCAAGCAAATCATTTTCTGTTAAAGTTCTGGTTGCTAAAGTAAGCTGTGAACTGAAATTATGGAAATTTATAATTTTGAAAGGAGCTTATAAGATTATCTACCTGAAACTCTTTATTTGAAATGAAGAAACTGTCTATGGCCATACTACCCTGAATGTGCCCGATCTTGTCTGAAATGGGGAAACTGAGGACCAGGGCTGAGTCAAGGCCTTACAGCAGCTGGTGGTAGAGCTGAAGTCACAGTGTCTCCTGATTCCCTTCTCATACTGATTCCAACAGGATATGCTGAGCATGTCCAAATCAGACTTTAAAAAAAAAACTAACTTTATTTGACCCTAGTGCCTGGCACATAGTAGGTTCACCATAAGTGATTATCCAGTGGGATTATGCCATGTGGTACAACCTTTCAAACTCTTAATTTCTTCTCTCTGGTAGTCTACTCTGGAAAGGGCTTCTTTCTTGGCATATATCCACCAAATACTTGACAAATCCTGGGACTTTGAAAAGCAGTTGACCTTTCCCTCTCAGAAGTTGAAAAATACCCAATATAATAGACCCATAGTACTTAGAGTCTGCTAACCAGCCCTTTCCTTGGTGATTGGGAGAGGCATGCTTTTCTCTCTTTATGTCCTTCTTTCAGCCAATGGAGTGAAGAAGATGAGCTTGCTGATGCCAAGCAGAATTCAGAATGGATGGATGAGTGTCAGGATGGCATGTTTGAGGCCTGGTATGAAAAAATCGCCCAGGAAGATCCAGAGAAGCAGAGAAAAGTAAGACCTCTCAACTAGAGTACTCTGAAGTGATTTACTAGGAGTTTGGAGAGGAGAGTTTGCCTGGGGAGGTTGCAGGTGGTATTTAGTACCCTAGTGAGGGGGTTTCCCCCAATCGCTGAATGCCGCCAGGCAGCCCAGCAAGCTGTGAGCAGTGGGCAAGCAAGGGAAGCTGAGCTCAGCCTCCTGTCAGATCAGCTGCAGCATTAGATTTTCATGGGAGCACAAACCCACAGTAAACTGCGCACGCCAGGGATCTAGTTTGTGCGCTCCTGAGAATCTAGTGCCTAATGATCTGAGGTGGAACATTTTCATCCCGAAATCATCCTCCACGTGGTCCTGTGCAAAAATTGTCTTCCACAAAACTGGTCCCTGGTGCTAAAAAGGGGGACTGCTGCCATAGCGCCTGGTCTTTAACCTTTTTGTAAACCCTGATTTGAGCACACTCAGAGTGGCTCCCTGTCATAGAACTAGATTCATTGGAAAATTGGCTCTTAAAACTGATATAAAATATGAGGTGCCAGTTTACTAATTTACAGTGAGAAATAGAATTGCTGAGGGGCCTGGGTTCTTATGTCTTTGGAGCGGCACACTTCTGTAGACAAGCAGCGTGGGAAGCCACATTTCCATCAGAAAGCTGCCTGGTGAGCATGGGAGCAGCTGTATGTATATGTCAGCGCTACATGACTGAAATGTGCAAAGGCACAGGCCCATAGCCCACTGTGTCCATGTCCACGTCACCTGTTACATCCGTCACTACCACATGTGCAAAGCATCTGCTGCCTCAGATCCATTCATTTTCTAAGTATTGAGTGCCTACTATGTGCCAGCCACTTTGTTCACATAGCACCTCTGTGGTCCTTGGATGGAGCTTGCCACATGGGCTTTTGTGGCTTTTTCTCTCTCATATGTTAATACCGTTTGGGAGCCATTCTGTAGTTTTAAGGAGACTTGGCATATTTGCTCCAGTCTACTACTGTATGGTGACTTAGTGATTTAGATCCCTCATTTCCAGGCCCTAAAGATAAACCGTCCTGCAGTCTCCAGGTACTTTGCAGTAAAGCAATTTGTTTGCTCATGAAGCAGTGCCTAGGCTATCCCTGCAGAAAGTCTGCCTCTAAGTGCCAGGGACAGTACTCCTTTTGCAGTGTTTCCTGTATCTGAACACTGCCATTGCCCAGCCAAGTTTCCAAGCCAGGAACTCGCCTGTTGTTCTTGACCCTTCCCTTTAACTCTTCCCCATAGCCAGGCAGTCACCAGGGTTTCTCACTTCTGCCTCAGCACCTTTCAAATCCATGCACCTTTCGCCCCTTAGTACACCTTTCTTCTCAGTCCCAGCCCTTATGACGTGCTGTGGGGCTCCATCAACGCTTTGGTCATGGTTGGTCTCCCTGAATCCAGCCTGCCCAGCCCTTTGATCCGTTCTTTCCTCGGCTTCCAGACGTACTGTTAGAGCACTCTAGTCTGATCACATTACTATTTAAAAACAATCTGTAATTCCTGAGACTAACATTCAGGGCCCTTTGGGGTTTAACCTTTCTCACTTCATCTGACTCTTCCCCTCTGTCCTGTATTTTGCACACTGTACTATATTCATGCCAATTTCATAAACCCCTCTCTAGTCCCATTTTTTGCTGTCTGTCAGATTTGCTATGCCTATCTGATATGCCCACCTCACTTACCCCCACCCAGCTACTACCTGTTTGTCCCTCGGGTCTCAGCTGAGGAACTTTCTCTTTTGGAAAACCTTCCTTGACCTTCTGAATACCCATTGGTAGCCGTAGTCCTCTGTTCTCTGAGCCTGCTGAATTTACCTGTGAAAGCACTCGTCACAGTAAATGGTCATCATCTCCTTGAGGGAATTCCCAACTAGATGCTGAAGAGCTTGTTAGTCTTCCAACCCCAGCGCCCAGTACAGTGCCTGGAACATTTTAAGTACCTATCGAAAGGAGGAATTGATGAGTGAATTGTGGCCACCTTAGAAGATCTGTCAGTTAATTGTATTTCTTTTGCCTTACAGATGCACATGTTTATTGCTCGCTACTGTGACCTGTTAAACGTGGACATCTCTTGCGATGGATGTGATGAGATTATCCCCTGGCATCGCTACCGGTGTCTGCAGTGCAGCGACATGGATCTTTGCAAAACTTGTTTCCTAGGTAAATTTCATGAACTGAGTTTGCCATATCCAGAAGTAGTAATCATTTCTAATTTCTATGATCTTGTCATTTTAAAAACTGTCATTGTATTAAATAAAAGTACTGCCCAGTGGTACTCTCTGACTTCTTGGCAAACATGAGCCTTATCTCCTCAAGTAAATGAAAACCTCCACAGCTCTAATATCTGTCATCCTTCCTTCTTCTATTATGCTGGGTGTAGCCACTTAACAAACACTCGAGACCAATGTGTGTATGTTCAGTGGAGTTTTCGGGAAATGGTGTTTGCTTCTGCATCATGCAGTGCTTACATGTAGCAAAATACACACACACACACAGACACACACACACGTACACACACACAAGCAAGCTTCAACAGTCCTCTCGTGCACTTGACCTGTAGGTGCTGAGGTTAAACAGATCCACACGTGAGCGCCCTTTCTGTGCATGACCCAGCGGTAAAAGACACAGCACTTGCCCTGGAACCATCATCTATAGTCCAGTGGGAAGACTGGACATATCCACAGAATGTCTATTCCAGTACAAGAATGTGTCTGCTGCTTTATAAATGAGGGTACAGATTTTTTCTGGTAAAGTTTAGAAGCAGCAGCAGCATTGCTTCAGGGAAGGCTTGAAGGAGGTGGAATGAGAATTGGTCTTTGAGGGAAATTATAACTGGATGATGTGTAGGAAACGTTGGGGACAGTATCACCATCAGGGGCATAGCAAGCCCTGGGACAGAGGAGTATCTATAGTGAGTTTAGATGGACATGCTGAAATGTTTGCACCACTAAGTGATGGATTAAGACAAGTGGGGACCCCGATTGTGGGACCCCAAGATAGTGAGCTAGGGAGTTTGAATAGTCTAGAGACAGTGGGGAAGGATTTTGAAGTAGGTATTACTAATAACATGAGGCGTTATGCTAGAGGAAGATGGTTCTGTCTGTGTAAGAGTCTCCTTTAGGAAATAAGTCACAGTATTCCCAAGGGCATGGGAGCCTGGACTGGGTTCATGGTAGTGGGAATGAACAGAAGTAGGCCAGGCATTAGGGGCATTCTGCAGGGTCCATGACAGAGCTTGGAGACCCAAGGGCCTTAGAGTGAGAAGGAGATCAGTGCAGCCCATCTCTTTCATGACTGTTATTCTCTTACTCAGTGGGTCTGGGTATGGTTTTTTTTTTTTTTTTCCATTTTTCTTTTTTTTGAGACAGGGTCTCAGTCTGTCACTCAGGCTAGAGCACAGTGGCGCCATCTCGGCTTGCTGCAACTTCCACCTCCCAGGTTCAAGTGATTTTCCTGCTTCAGCTTCCCAAGTAGCTGGGACCATAGGTGCCTACCACTACGCCTGGCTAATTTTTGTATTTTTAGTAGGACAGGGTTTCACCATGTTACCCAGGCTTGTCTTGAACTCTTGGACTCAAGCGATCCACCTGCCTCAGCTTCCCAAAGTGCTGGGATTATAGGCATGAGCCACCTTGCCTGGCCTTTTTTTTGAAACCTGTTTTCTTCTATGATTCTGAAGTGAAAAAGGAAAAGCAGATATCCTGATCACTCCTCAGTGCTTTTTATCAGGAATACATAATACACGCTTACTCTCTGTTAGAGGAGGGCTCATGGGAGACATCTCACAAATTGACATGTGGACTGTTTCCACCAAATAGCAGACCTGATAATGTGCTTGATCTCACTGTACCTACCATTGCTGAGAAATGGTGTGCCAAGAACCTCAGTCTTCTGCCTCGAGCCACCCAGGCAGAGCCTCCTGTTTCCAGAGAATGCCTGTGGGCCCTGCGTCCCTGAGCAGCCACTTGGGAATGGCCCTGGTGCTGGGATTGGATTGGGTTTGGACACTAGCCCGTCTAGGAGCCCTTTGACTCATCCGACTCTGACTGCTGTGTTTTTCCCCAGGTGGGGTGAAGCCTGAGGGCCACGGAGAGGACCATGAAATGGTCAACATGGAGTTCACCTGTGACCACTGCCAGGGTTTGATCATAGGCCGGAGGATGAATTGCAATGTTTGTGATGACTTTGATCTTTGCTATGGATGCTACGCAGCAAAGAAATATTCCTATGGGTATGTCTCAGATAACCATAGCCACAAAGACTTTTCTTTACATGTTCCTTCACTTGAAGAGGGATTTCTTTCTTTTTTTAAAAAAAGGATTTTTTTATTTACAAATTTAAACATAACCAAAGTAAACAGACTAACACAGTGGACCTTCATGTACCTATTATCCAGATTCATCAGTTCGGAAGATTTTGTAATGTGTGCTTAGTTTATTCCTTTTTCATTTTTTTTTTAATTGCATTTTAGGTTTTGGGGTACATGTGCAGAACATGCCAGATAGTTGCATAGGTACACACATGGCAGTGTGTTTTGCTGCCTTCCTCCCCTTCACCCACATTTGGCATTTCTCACCAGGCTATCCCTCCCCAGCTCCCCTCCCCGCTGTCCCTCCCCTATTCCCCCCAATAGACCCCAGTGTGTAGTACTCCCTTCCCTGTGTTCATGTGTTCTCATTTTTCATCACCTGCCTATGAGTGAGAATATGCGGTATTTCATTTTCTGTTCTTGTGTCAGTTTGCTGACAATGATGTTCTCCAGATTCATCCATGTCCCTACAAAGGTTACGAACTCATCATTTTTGATTGCTGCATAATATTCCATGGTATATATGTGCCACATTTTCTTAGTCCAGTCTATCATCGATGGGCATTTGGGTTGGTTCCAGGTCTTTGCTATTGTAAATAGTGCTGCATTGAACATTCGTGTGCATGTGTTTTTATAGTAGAACGATTTATAGTCCTTTGGATATATACCCAGTAATGGGATTGCTGGGTCAAATGGAATTTCTATTTCTAGGTCCTTGAGGAATTGCCACACTGTCTTCCACAATGGTTGAACTAATTTACACTCACACCAACAGTGTAAAAGTGTTCCTATTTCTCCACATCCTCTCCAGCATCTGTCGTCTCCAGATTTTTTAATGATCGCCATTCTAACTGGCGTGAGATGGTATCTCAATGTGGTTTTGATTTGCATCTCTCTAATGACCAGTGATGATGAGCATTTTTTCATATGTTTGTTGGCCTCATGTATGTCTTCTTTTGTAAAGTGTCTGTTCATATCCTTTGCCCATTTTTGAATGGGCTTATTTGTTTTTTTCCTGTAAATCTGTTTGAGTTCTTTGTAAATTCTGGATATTAGCCCTTTGTCAGATGGGTAAACTACAAGAATTTTTTCCCATTCTGTTGGTTGCCAATTCACTCTAGTGACTGTTTCTTTTGCCGTGCAGAAGCTGTGGAGTTTGATTAGTTCCCATTTGTCTATTTTGGCTTTTGTTGCCAATGCTTTTGGTGTTTTGTTCATGAAGTCCTTGCCTACTCCTATGTCCTGGATGGTTTTGCCTAGATTTTCTTCTATGGTTTTTATGGTGCCAGGTCTTATGTTTAAGTCTTTAATCCATCTGGAGTTAATTTTAGTGTAAGGTGTCAGGAAGGGGTCCAGTTTCTGCTTTCTGCACATGGCTAGCCAGTTTTCCCAACACTATTTATTAAACAGGGAATCCTTTCCCCATTGCTTGTTTTGTCAGGTTTATCAAAGATTGTATGGTTGTAGATATGTTGTGTTGACTCCGATGCCTCTGTTTTGTTCCATTGGTCTATATCTCTGTTTTGGTACCAGTACCATGCTGTTTTGATTACTGTAGCCTTGTAGTATAGTTTGAAGTCCAGTAGTGTGATGCCTCCTGCTGTGTTCTTTTTGCTTAGCATTGACTTGGCTATGCGGGCTCTCTTTTGGTTCCATATGAAGTTCATGGTGATTTTTTCCAGTTCTGTGAAGAAAGTCAATGGTAGCTTGATGGGGATACCGTTGAATCTATGAATCACTTTGGGCAGTATAGCCATTTTCACGATATTGATTATTCCTAACCATGAACATGGAATGCTTCTCCATCTGTTTGTGTCCTCTCTGATTTCGTTGAGCAGTGGTTTCTAGTTTTCCTTGAAGAAATCCCTTACGTTCCTTGTAAGTTGTATTCCTAGGTATTTTATTCTCTTTGTAGCAATTGCGAATGGCAGTTCGTTCTTGATTTGGCTCTCTTCAAGTCTGTTATTGGTGTATAGGAATGCTTGTGATTTTTGCACATTGATTTTATATCCTGAGACTTTGCTGAAGTTGCTTATCAGTTTCAGGAGTTTTTGGGCTGAGGCGATGGGGTCTTCTAGGTATACTCTCATGTCGTCTGCAAATAGAGACAATTTGGCTTCCTCCTTTCCTATTTGAATACCCTTTATTTCTTTTTCTTGCCTGATTGCTCTGGCTAGAACTTCCAGTACTATATTGAATAGGAGTGGTGAGAGAGGGCATCCTTGTCTAGTGCCAGATTTCAAAGGGAATGCTTCCAGTTTTTGTCCATTCAGTATGATATTGGCTGTTGGTTTGTTGTAAATACCTTTTATTACTTTGAGATACGTTCCATCGATACCGAGTTTATTGAGTGTTTTTAGCATAAAGGGCTGTTGAATTTTGTCAAAGGCCTTCTCTGCATCAATTGAGATAATCATGTGGTTTTTGTTTTTGGTTCTGTTTATGTGGTGAATTACGTTTATAGACTTGCATATGTTGAACCAGCCTTGCATCCCCGGGATGAATCCTACTTGATTATGATGGATAAGCTTTTTGATGGGCTGTTGCAATCGGCTTGCCAGTATTTTATTGAAGATTTTTGCATCTATGTTCATCATGGATATTGGCCTGAAGTTTTCTTTTCTTGTTGAGTCTCTGCCGGGTTTTGGCATCAGGATGATGTTGGTCTCATAAAATGAATTGGGGGAAGGATTCCCTCTTTTTGGATTATTTGGAATAGTTTCAGAAGGAATGGTACCAGCTCCTCTTTGTGTGTCTGGTAAAATTCGGCTGTGAACCCATCTGGACCTGGGCTTTTTTTGTGTGGTAGGCTCTTAATTTCTGCCTCGACTTCAGACCTTGTTATTGGTCTATTCATAGTTTCAGCTTCCTCCTGGTTTAGGCTTGGGAGGACACAGATGTCCAGGAATTTATCAATTTCTTCCAGGTTTACTAGTTTATGTGCATAGAGTTGTTTGTAATATTCTCTGATGATGGTTTGAATTTCTGTGGAATCTGTGGTGATTTCCCCTTTCTTGTTTTTTATTGCATCTATTTGGTTGTTCTCTCTTTTCTTTTTTATCAGTCTGGCTAGTGGTCTGTCTATTTTGTTGATCTTTTCAAAAAATCGGATCTTGGATTTATTGATTTTTTGAAGGGTTTTTCGTGTCTCTGTCTCCTTCAGTTCTGCTCTGATCTTAGTTATTTCTTGTCTTGTGCTAGGTTTTGAGTTTTTTTGATCTTGCTTCTCTAGCTCTTTCAATTTTGACGATAGGGTGTCAATTTTAGATCTCTCCACTCTTCTCATATGGGCACTTATTGCTATATATTTTCCTCTAGAGACTGCTTTAAATGTGTCCCAGAGATTCTGGCATGTTGTGTCTTCGTTCTCATTGGTTTCGAAGAACTTCTTTATTTCTGCCTTCATTTTATTGTTTATCCAGTCAGCATTCAAGTGCCAGTTGTTCAGTTTCCATGAAGCTGTGTGGTTCTGAGTTAGTTTCTGATTTCTGAGTTCTAACTTGATTACACTATGGTCTGAGAGACTGTTTGTTATTATGTTAGTTGTTTTGCATTTGCTGAGCAGTGCTTTACTTCCACTTATGTTGTCAATTTTAGAGTAGGTGTGATGTGATGCTGAGAAGAATGTATATTCTGTGGATTTGGGGTGGAGAGTTCTGTAAATGTCTATTAGGTTTGCTTGTTCCAGGTCTGAGTTCAAGCCCTGGATATCCTAGTTAATTTTCTGTCTGGTGGATCTGTCTAGTATTGACAGTGGAGTGTTAAAGTCTCCCACTATTATTGTGTGGGAGTCTAAGTCCTTTGTAAGTCATTAAGAACTTGCCTTGTATATCTGGGTGCTCCTGTATTGGGTCCATATATATTTAGGATCATTAGCTCTTCTTGTTGTATCGATTCTGTTACCATTAAGTAATGTCCTTCTTTGTCTCTTTTGATCTTTGTTGCTTTAAAGTATATTTTATCAGAGACGAGAATTGCAACTCCTGCTTTTTTTTGCTCTCCATTTGCTTGGTAAATCTTCCTCCATCCCTTTATTTTGAGCCTTTGTGTATCCTTGCATGTGAGATGGGTTTCCTGGATACAGCACACCGATGGGTTTTGGTTTTTTATCCAATTTTCCGGTCTGTGTCTTTTGATTGGTGCATTTAGCCCATTTACATTTAGGGTTAATATTGTTATGTGTGAATTTGATACTGCCATTTTGATGCTAGCTGGCTGTTTTGCCCGTTAGTTGATGCAGATTCTTCATTTTGTTGATGCTCTTTAGCATTTGGTATGTTTTTGGAATGGCTGGTACTGGTTGTTCCTTTCTATGTGTAGTGCCTCTTTCAGGAGCTCTTGTAAAGCAGGCCTGGTGATGACAAAATCTTTGAGTACTTGCTTGTTTGCAAAGGATTTTATTTTTCCTTCACTTACGAAGCTCAGTTTGTCTGGATATGAAATTCTGGGTTGAAAGTTCTTTTCTTTAAGGTTGAATATTGGCCCCCACTCTCTTCTGGCTTGTAGAGTTTCTGCTGAGAGATCTGCTGTGAGCCTGATAGGCTTCCCTTTGTGGGCGACCCGACCTTTCTCTCTGGCTGTCCTTAGTATTTTCTCCTTCATTTCACCCCTGGTGAATCTGACAATTAGGTGCCTTGGGGTTGCTCTTCTTGCGGAATATCTTTGTGGTGTTCTCTGTATTCCTGGACTTGAATATTGGCCTGCCTTGCTAGGTTGGGGGAATTTTCCTGGATAATATCCTGAAGAGTATTTTCCAGCTTGGATTCGTTCTCTTCGTCACATTCTGGTACACCTATCAAACCTAGGTTAGGTGTCTTCACATAGTCCCACATTTCTTGGAGACTTTGTTCATTCCTTTTTGTGCTTTTTTCTCTAATCTTGGTTTCTCGTTTTATTTCATTGAGTTGATCTTTGACCTCTGAAATTCTTTCTTCTGCTTGGTCAATTCGGCTGTTGAAACTTGTGCATGCTTCGCGAAGTTCCGTGTTGTGTTTTTCAGCTCCTTCAATTCATTCATATTCCTAAGTTGTCCATTCTTGTTATCATTTCATCGAATCTTTTTTCAAATCTTTTTTCAAGGTTCTTAGTTTCTTTGCATTGATTTAGAACATGTTCTTTTAGCTCACAGAAGTTTCTCATTACCCACCTTCTGAAGTCTGATTCCGTCATTTCATCACACTCATTCTCCGTCCCGCTTTGTTTCCTTGCTGGTGAGGAGTTTTGGTTTCAGGTGTTTTCCTCCTTTTTGTGCTGGTTTCTTCCCATCTTTGTGGATTTATCCACCTGTCATCTGAGTAGTTGCTGACTTTTCGGTTGGGTCTCTGAGTGGACGTTCAGATTGTTGATGATGAAGTATTTCTGTTACTTAGTTTTTCTTCTAACCGTCTAGCCCCTCTGCTGTACGACTGCTGAGGTCCACTCCAGGCCCTGCTTGTCTGGGGTACACCTGTAGCAGCTGCGGAACAGTGAGGGATGCTACCAGTTTCTTCTTCTGTTATCTTTGTCCCAGAATGATGCCTGCCAAATGTCAGTCTGATCAGTCCTTTTTGAGGTGACTCTTTGGATATACAGGGGTCAGGGAGCTGCTTGAGGAGATGGTCTGTACTTTATAGGAGCTCAAGTGCTGAGCTGTGAGCTCTCTTATTCATTCAGTGCTGTTAGGCAGGTACATTTAAGTCTGCTGCAACAGAACTTATAAAACCCCTTTTTTTCCTCAGATACTCTGTCTCGGGGAGTTAGGACTTTCTTTAGAGTATCCGTTGCACTGTCCTGCCCAGCTAGGAGGCAGTCTAGTCACTATTTGCCTGCCAAGGCTCTGCCCTGCTGGCGTGGGGTCTGCCCTGTTGCCATGGGCTCCGCCCTGCTGCCATGGGCTCCGCCCTGCTGCCAAGTGTAATTCCCTGTAGTCCTGTTTATATAGGTATGGTTGAAACTGCTGTGGTGATGGTGGCCTCTGTATTGGCGGTGTCTCTCTGTTATGGCAGGTTGCCTCAGCAACGGCAGGCTGGGAATGTACCTTAGTAGGGGCGGAATGCCTCAGTAATGGTGGACGTCCCTCCCCCACCTAGCTGCACTGTCCTGGGTTCAGCTGTGCCCTCAGTGAAACTCTCAACCCCAAGCGTTTCAAATCACCGTTTTGTTTGTCCCTGTGGGGGTGGGACCTGCCGAGCCTGATCACCTGGCTCCCTGCCTCAGAGCCCTTTTTTTTTAAGTGAATGGTTGACTCTCTCCCAGGTGTTTCAGTCGCCTGCTGATAGGGCACCAGGATCTGTGTGATTTCCCGTGCAGCGACCCACTGCGCCAGCTCAAATGTTGCTTCCTGGGAATCTCCTGGTCTGGCTCACTGTCCAAGTCCTGTTTAATCAGATGGATATGCTAATCTGCCCTCCCAAATCTATGATTGCCGGTTTAACAGGGCACCCAGACCAGTGTGTTTTGTGCGGAGTGCCGCTGCACTGCGGCACCAGCCAAAACGGCTGCACCAGCCAAAACAGCTGTGCTGGCATCCGTGTCTCTCCTATACCTGGGAATTTCCCTGTTCTGTGGGCAACAAAGATTTTTCTGGAAATGTGGCTTGCACTCACCCTCTGCGCCTTCACTGAGAGCTGCAATCCTGAGTTGCTCCTACCGCGCCATCTTCTTTTTCCCCTCTCTCCTTTTTCTTTTTTCTTTTTCTTTTCTTTTCTTTTTTTTTTTTTTTTTTTTGAGACTGAGTTTCACTCTTGTTACCCAGGCTGGAGTGCAATGGCACAATCTCAGCTCATCACAACCTCCACCTCCTGGGTTCAGGCAATTCTCCTGCCTCAGCTTCCTGAGTACTGAGATTACTCTTTTTTCTTTGTTAAAGTATTTTAAAGCCAATTCCAGGGCAGGTAGAGTGGCTCACGCTTGGGAGGCTGAGGCGGGTGGCTCACTTGAGGTCAGGAGTTCGAGACCAGCCTGCCCAACATGGAGAAACCCCATCTCTACTAAAAATATAAAAATTAGCTGGGTTTGGTGGTGGGTGCCTGTAATCCCAGCTACTCTAGAGGCTGAGGCACAAGAATCACTTGAACCTGGGAGGTAGAGGTTGCAGTGGGCTGAGATTGTGCCACTGCACTCCAGCCTGGGTGACAGAGCAAGACTCCATCTTAAAATAAACAAATAAAGCAAATTCCAGGCTTTAAATTATTTCCTTCCTACATACTTCATACCCACCTTTAAAAATTACGAGTTTGTTTTTTTTTTTTTACATTACCAAAATGCTACTACCACACGTTACCATAAAATCACCATAAGCAATTCTTCCTTAGTCCAGTTTCCACAGACAGTCTCTGGGGATTGTGAAATCCTGAAAGCTATGCCTAGTGTTTGCGTTTCTATATTTTTCTGAAGAGAGGGCCCATATCTTTCTTTAAATTTTCAGTAACTACAGCCTAGAGGTGACTAATGCCCAGTTGTGACCATGTGCTTCCCTGAGGCCCGGTGCTCCTCTTTGGAGCCTTATAAGCTTTTCAAGGCTTGTAAGCTTTAAATATGCCTTGCCTTTGCAGCCATTTGCCTACCCACAGCATCACGGCCCACCCAATGGTAACCATTCGGATCAGTGACTGTCAGAGGCTCATCCAGCCATATATCCATAACTACTCCTGGCTGCTCTTTGCCGCCCTGGCTCTCTACAGCGCCCACCTGGCCAGTGCAGAGGACGTGGATGGGGAGAAGCTGGATCCCCAGACCCGCAGCAGTGCCACCACCCTGCGGAGCCAGTGCATGCAGCTCGTCGGGGACTGTCTGATGAAGGCTCACCAGGGAAAAGGTGACTTCCCCATGCACAGAAACCAAAACCAGCCCTTTGTTGCTGGTGAAAAAAAAGCCTTGGCACTTGTAAAATACTAAGCTTAGCTTACAGGCAACAAAATCCAGTTTACCACAAAAGGGGCTTACCCTGGTGTGGAACTTAATTTTAAGTTTCCAGGTGCATTTTAGAGATATGTTGGCATTGAATTAATATTTAGTTCCTCCAAAACTAGTATTAATACCTCAAACTAATTTTAAATAATAACTAAAACTCTATCTGTGGATGCAATCTAGTATTTGAATCTACCAAACTTTTTTGAAAGAATTCAGACTTTTTAACCTGCAGTGTAAATCTGCTTCCATACAACTGTATTCTAGATGAGAGCTGTTCATGAGTAAAATAGTTTAGTGATATATCTACATGAATCAGACTTCACTGAGGAGCGGGAGGAAGAAAACAGCTTGAAAATTAAACCTTGGAGGCATCTAAACTTCCTCAGATCATGGAATCCCCGTTCTAGTCAACATTAGGGAATTAGACCTATATTAGATAGAAGATGGGTAACACCAGCCCCAGAGCAATTCTCTTACCCATTTGCCGGTGAGAATTTTGCAGTCTGCTTGTGTGGGGTGACTATAAATGTTTAATGTTGATTATTTTCTAAAAAGACAATCCAGTTATGTGTTTTATCTTCTGTTGTTAATAAAGTGCAGGTATCCCTTGCTATTCAGCCTCTCACCATCTGAGATGAAGAGCTGAACAGATTTAAATAGTGAGGGATGTTCCTGTTGAGTACTGCAGGATTTCATTTGTGCAGAACTCATTTATCTTTTTCTATATAATGGCAAAGTAATTTATGGCACTTGCTGAAAATAACTCTCATTATAAAACTTTTAACCGTTCTCTTATTTGCTTCTCATATAGGTCTTAAAGCTCTAGCTCTGCTTGGAATATTGCCAGAAGATCAGGCCCTACCAGCCACTGTGCCCACCCAAGCATCAGAGGAGCAGTTAGAGAAGAAAGCTGTCCAGGGTGCTGAGGGGTCAGAAGCAGACCCTTCTGTGCACTGCAATGTAAATGACAGTTCTTTAGTACACAGAATCACAGGTTGAACTCGAGAGAGCAATTCACTCAGTGCAGCATAGTGGAGAGGTTAAGGGCACAAGCTCCTAACCCAGACTGCTACTGCTGGGTTCAGATGCCTGCTCCGTCAAACCTTGGGCATGTTATTATAATCTCTTCTGTGTTGTGTTGTGTATTGTATGTGTTGTTGTGTTTAAAACAGGGTCTCACTCTGTGGCCCAGGCTGGGTGCAGTGGTGTGATCTTGACTCACTGCAATCACTGCCTCCAGGGCTCAAATGATCCTCTCAACTCAGCCTCCCAAGTAACTGGGACTACAGGTGCATGTTGCCATGCCAGTTCATTTTTGTAGTTTTTGTAGGGACAGGGTTTTGCCATGTTGCCCAGCTGGTCTCAAACTCCTGGACTCAAGCAATCCACCCTTCTCAGCCAACCAAAGTGCTAGGATTATAGGCCTGAGCCACTGTGCCTGACCCATTGTTTATTTTGATGCGCAAATGGTCCCATGTTTGGGCAGTGGAAACTGCTCCTACCTGGCTTTCATGTTCTTTTGATATATTGCTGCTATTTTTTGAACACTTCCTTAATTTTTGATAAAGACGTTTCAGGCTTGTTTTAGGCCTTCCCAGCCTCCGGATTGAAATGGGACTTTCTCCAAAGAGTTCTAGGGCATTGTTTTATTCTCGAGCCATTCCCACCTTTCAGGTCGCCTTCCCACCAGCAGCCAGGGGCACCCGGGGTATCCTGCCTCTGGCTCAGCCTCTTAGGCTTCTAGTAAAGTCACAAGCAATTTCCAGCACTGTCCCCACCACTGAACCTGAGTGTTGCCACTACAGTGGCCTTAAGGACCATATCCCGTTGGAGACCCTAGGACAAGTCACTGTTTCTCAGCTCTCACATGCTTCTAAGTAACCCCAAGTCCCTGTTAAGGGTATCTACCTTCCTCCTCCAGTGACTTTTTGTTTTGAACAACTGAGAAGCCAATCTTAGCCAGAAACATTATCCAGAAGATTCTGTCTACAGTGTCCTTTGATAACAGGAAAGAAGATGAAGTCATTTGCCAGCACTTTGGAATTGTATTATCTTCACAAGTGCCACATGGTACAGGGAGTATGGTGTCAGGTCTTTTCAGAGGGTACATTTAACAAAGCAAGTAGCTCTCCCAGTTTCATTCCTCCCTTAGGACAGTCGTACAGTCACCTTTTTCTCAGAAAGAGGTTGAAGGTAGGGTTGATGTTGAGTTTACATATGCAGAGAGGGGAGGGCAAGTTAGGTGCCCTGGGAGACGGCATGCCTCCTCCTGAATGTTTGGTGTTGCATAACACTTCACCTTTGGCCCCAGAGAGTGAAAGTCATGTTTGGCCTCCTCAAACGTGGACCTGGGATGCCTTCACCATGCACAGAAGACTCCGCATGTAGCCACAGTTCTACATATAAGCCTGTGTGACAATAAGGAAAGGCACCCTGAGGTCCCAGGAGTGCAGGGTCACTGGGGGCTTCTGAGTGACTTCTCAGGACATGCAACTGAAGACTGTCACCTTGCCCATCTGGGCAGCTTACCACTAGACTCCTGATTCCAGAAAAGTCTCCCCCCTTCAGGGAGGGCCCCTTTAACAAATTTCATTGCCGAAATAGGATTCTCAAAAGGGCATCAAAGTAGGCTTATTCTGTTTTTTAAAATAAAGGGCAGCTAGGAAAGAATGCTAAAACCTGTTAGAGAGGGTATGAGTCGTTCGGTTTAGGAGTAGCATCCGGTTTTGTTTGATTGTGACGTGTGATTGGCTTTATGTACACCTACTGTGTTAACTAACAAAGACAAGTTCTGTAGAAAAGTAAGAGAGGAAATATATACAACCCACAGCCCTGTCCCACAACCCCCAGAATGCCAGTTTCTACAGCAATAAAATAGCTTCATCTATGGCAGTGAAAACAGTGTCATATTTCTAGGCTATAAAATTGATGTAGTCTTATCTTCATAATATTAAAGATAATGTTAGATATCAAGAATTTTCTGATTATTCTGTATGTAAAGATTTGGTTTTTATACAGAAGAAAAACAAAGTACATTAATGATAGTCACCAGAGTGTACTAGAAGAGAAGTCACAACTTTTTATACTCACAGGGTCAAAAGGAAAAGAAAGAAAGAATTTCACAGCTTTGTCTTTTTCCCCAGGGAACAGCTTTCCATACTTGGTTTCTGAAAACTAAATAGAATGTATGAGAGGTTTTTAATAGAGCCATTGCTTATGGGACTGCAGGTTCTGATGGAGGGACATTTGGAAGATGGGGATGCGATGCAATGGTTACTATCTTTTGTATTTATATTTTGAGATGGAGTCTTGCTCTGTCGCTCACGCTAGAGTGCAATGGCATGATCTTGGCTCACTGCAACCTCCGTCTCCTGGGTTCAAGTGATTCTCTCACCTCAGCCTCCTGAGTAGCTAGGACTACAGGCGCATGCCACCATGCCCAGTTAATTTTTTGTATCTTTATAGAGATGGGGTTTTGCCATGTTGGCCAGGCTGGTCTTGAACTTCTGACCTCAGGTGATCTGCCCATGTTGGCTTCCAAAGTGCTGGGATTACATGTGTGAGCCATTGCGTCCAGTCCAGTGGTTACTGTCTTAGTTAGAATATAGATTTATCATAAGAAATGAGTGGCATTTCCTAATGGCATTCAAAAGGTTTTCAGTCTGTGAAGACTGACTAATCATTAAAAAATTGTTATAATAATGGAGCAAACTTTATTATAAGAAACCTTCTTTTACACTTTTTTTTTTTTTTAGGGATGGAGAGCTGTTCATGAGGAAGTCAGACCTGTAGATTTCAAGCAGAGAAATAAGGCAGATAAAGGTGTATCATTAATGAAGGATCCTTCATGCCAGACCCAAATTTCAGATTCACCTGCAGATACTAGCACACCTACAGGACTTCCAGGTACAGATGATTTGACCGTTATCTTGATCTTGTTCATCTTAAAATGCATATATACCCGTCCCCGAGCTGTTTGTGGCACACAGCTTGACACTGGCCAGGGCTGTGTGGTTTCTCAGTTCTGTTCAGATGGTGCTGATGACACTTCAGATATCATCTTTCATCACTTTGACTGCTTTCCTACCTTGTTTATTTCATGTATTTATTGAGCACCTTCTATATGCCAAGCACTGTTCTTGACCTTGGGGATGAAACAGGGACTGAGTCAGACAGACACATGGTTCCTGCCCTCTTGGGGCTCACAGTCTAGGAGGCTTAAGACAGAGATGCAGGTAACTGTCACTGGAGGCCGACTGAGGTGTAAGTGGGTGTTAACAGTGGTGATTGGTATCTCTCTGGGGCAGATTGTGTCCTCATAAAGCTTTATAGAGGAAGAGATCTTGGGGACCCTGAATGTGCTGGATCTGCAGTGGGGATGGGCATTTGGAGAAGAAAGGACAACATGAGCAAAGGCCCCAAAGTGGAGAAGCGCCTCTTGGCAGGTGTGTAGGGATGGATGGAACCCTGGAGGATGATGGAGGAGATGCTGCTGAAGGCCTCAGCTTGCCAAAGGATAGCAGCATCAAGGTCAGAGCTGGTTCAGGAGGATTGAGGAGCATGCTGTGGGCTCAAGAGAATGGAGCCAAGTCCCAGGCTCCTCCTTATGATGGCCCAGGGGGTGCAGGATCTTCCCTACTTTCCTGCTCTGTGATGGCAGGGTGAGCACCTGGCATTCTGCCCTGTCTGTCTAATGCTCATCTGAGTTCTAGAAAACAGTCTGACACTCTACTTCAATCCAAATCATCAGAATTCACTGGAGTCTGATTCCCCTGAGGACCAGCATCCTGGTTCATAAGCGGTTTATTCATTCATCAAGTATTGAGTACCTGCCCTGCTCCAGAAACATCTCTAGGTGCTTGAGATATGTCACTGAAAGAAACAAACATCTGAAGGAAGGCAAACAGTAAACTTTAAATATAAATTATGTGGAATGTGAAAAGATGAAATGCTGTGAGTACAGTAGAGTAGGCTCAGGGAAATGGGGAGGGCGGTGGTGAGAGAGCTGGGGGAGGGCAGGATCTTAAGCAGGGTTCAGGCAGGCCTCCTGGAGAAAGACAGCTGAGCGCAGACATGCACAGCCATAGGTTTTTAAAATCCCAGCGTTAGGCCAGGTGCAGCGACTCGCGCCTGTAATCCCAGCGCTTTGGGAGGCTAAGGCAGACAGATCACTTGAGGTCAAGAGTCAAGACCAGCCTGGCCAACATGGTGAAACCCCATCTCTACTAAAAATACAAAAATTAGCCAGGCATGGTGGTGCACGCCTGTAATCCCAGCTACTCCAGAGGCTGAGGCAGGAGAATCGCTGGAACCTGGGAGGTGGAGGTTGCAGTGAGCTGAGACCTTGCCACTGCACTCGAGCTTGGGCGACAGAGCGAGACTCCATCTCAGATCTAAAAAATAAATAAATAAAATCCCAGCTTTATTCCATAGCAGCATAGGGGACAGTTTATTTGCCTCTTCATCCATGTAGAGACCCAGACAAATTTTGAAAGTTTGTTTAACCTCTTAGATGCTGAAGATTCAGAAGCATCATCTCAGAAGCCCATAGTGGAAAAAGCAGTTACTCCAAGCCCTGAGCAAGTGTTTGCTAAGTGTTCCCAGAAGAGGATTTTGGGATTACTAGCAGCCATGCTACCTCCCTTAAAGTCGGTAAGGGCAATTTATTTTTCAAAGACGGGGTGGTGATATGTATAAGAAACAAAATTGGGAAGCCATATACTGAAACAAATGATGACAGTCATCTCTGTATCCTTGAGGGTAGGATTGTAAGTTAGAATTATTTTCTTCTCTTTCTGTATTCTGTAAACATGTATGTGTGTATATATATGTGTGTGCGTGTGCGTGTATAACAACATCATTATATGTATATAATGCTTATAATATTTTCTACCCTTTTATTTTGAAGTTTTAAGCTCATTGAAAACTTCAAAGAACAATGAATGAAGATCTTCACCTAGATTAATATCTAGATCTTCATCTAAATTAATATCAGTTGTTAATATTTTGCTTTATCTCTGTTTATATATTTTTCCTGAACTTTTGAAAATGGCTTGAAGCCATCATTGACACTTCACCCTCAAGACTTCAACCTGTGTCTCCTTAAAGTACATTCTCCTGGCCGGGCGTGGTGACTCACACTTGTAATCCAAGCACTTTGGAGGCCAAGGCGGGCGGATCACCTGAGGTTGGGAGTTCGAGACCAGCCTGACCAACATGGTGAAACCCCGCCTTTAAAAAAAAAAAAAAAAAGTACATTCTCCTACATAACCACAATGACATTGTCATGCTTAACACTTTTAGCATGGATAAAATAATTTTATCTTATACATATAGCCTGAATACAGATATTCCAAGTTATCCTCAAAACGTGCTTTACAGGTTTAAAAAAAAAAACAAACAGGATCCACTTAAAAATTCTATTGCATTTAGATGTCATGCTGATTTCATCTTTAATCTGCGTCCCTTGCCTTTTTTTAAACTTTCAAAGCATTTTAAAGACTCTGGACAGTTTAGATATGCCTTCATTATTCTTTTCTGTAATTTTCTAGACTGTTCCTGCATGTATATTTTTTCCATTTGAACACTAGTGTCATTTTTATTGTATTAAAGAAAAGATGCTGTTAGCTTTTTCACTGAGCTGGTAGTGAATTTATTTATTAATTTAGGAATAGCTGACAGTCTTTACAGTAGTCTCCCATTTTCTCTAGTAAACAGAAAGGAATCAAAGACAAAGCTAGCAGGCTGCTGAAACAGGACTTCTCAACTTGGCAGGGCTTTGGGGAAGGGAAGGTTCCCACAGGACCCAAGGTTTGGTGCTCAGATCTCTGAGTCGAAGGACTTTTTTTCTAGCAGTTTGCCTGGAGATGCTCAGACTCCGAAGAATCAACTTTTACATGGGAATTGAGGCTGATTTATAAATCAGTAACAATTCACAGGGGTATGTGTCTGGTAGGAAAATCAATGTGTTCCCTCTTGATATGGAAATCCCTCCAGAAGACTACGCTGTAGCTCAAAGGTTGTATGGTGCACGTGAAACTAGAATGAGGAGAACAGGATATTTTGAAGATGTGTTTCTGTTCACCTGGGTGAATTGGCCTTACCCAGCAGCACATCTGTATAGGGAGCTGGTAATGCACCTCTGAAATCAGCACCCTCAGGCTTGGACAGTGCAGGCACTGTCCTGGTCTTTGCCTTCCCTCCCCAACCTTTGGAGACTGAGCAGGCACGTCAGCCCAAGCCTTTCTTCTCTCTTAATACCACTGATTCTGCTCACTTCAGTTGCCTCTGTGTCACTTAGAGCCGTGCCTTTTCCGTATCTCACCGGGCAGTGCGTTGAGCAACCCTCTCTTGGGGTGGGGCCCTTCTGCAATGGGCTGTTAGCCTTTTATGTTGATTTTACCCATTTCACTGTAAATGACCTTTTCCTGACTTGGTCTCTGCTGTGTTATACGCATTTGTGTTACGGCAGCCAGCTTACTTCTCATGGGATGAGCTGGTTAACTGTTCCGTGCCAGCCAGCTGTCCCCATCCCAGCCCTGCTCCAGTGCACATTTTCCCTGCCCCTTCCTAAGTTCTTTTCACCTTTTTTTCTAATCATTCATGAAGTCTGTATCATATTTTTTACCTAAACATGGTTGTAGTTAAATTTTTACCCACTTTTTTCAGCCAATAGTTCTATCTTAATTAACCGTGTAACTGTTTTACCTTTTCTCCCAAACAAAATGAGACCTTTTATTCCTTGACAAGATAAGATGCTTTTATTTCCCTCATCATATCCCAAGTGTGAAAATTGTCTGATTTTTTTGACTAAATGTTTTCTTTTTACCCTTGGAACTCAGATGTTTCATTAAACTGTGTCAAAATATATATCTCTTCATGAGAAAGGTTTTGTACAACAATTTTTAAAAAGATGTTCTCTTTTTATGTTCCTTCCCAGCATCATTTGCTTTTCTGATGAAAACTCCATTTGTACTTCTGCTGAGGAAATGCCCTTCTGCCATTGTTCTGTATCTGCCCTATTTGCATCTCCTGGATGCAAGGTAGACCTTTTTTTTTTGAGGCAGAGTCTCACTCTGTCTCTCAGGCTGGCAGGCTGGAGTTCAGTGGTGCGACCTCTGCTCAGCTAACTACATCCTCTGCCTCCCGGGTTCAAGCGATTCTCCTGCCTCAGCCCCCAAGTAACTTGGATTATAGGCGTGTGCCACCACGCCCTGCTAATTTCTGTGTGGTTTTTTTTTAGTAGAGACAGGGTTTCACCATGTTGGCCAGGCTGATCTGGAATTACCAACCTCAAGTGTTCTGCCCACCTCAGCCTCCCAAAGTGCTGGGATTACAGGTGTGAGCTGCCGTGCCTGGCCGGGGTGGACCCTTGAATCTACCCTCTATTTTATCTTCAGTTTGGTCATATTTTTCTTGGGTTTATCTCTTGTTCTGAGAGATTTCATTAAGTTGACTTTTAAAAATCATCACTGAGGTTATTTTCCCCAATAATCTTTTTTTCTTAGCAGGCACTTTGGAAGGCACGTGATTAGTTTTATTTTAGTATAAAAAGTGCTTAGATAGAGTCCTATAAGGGATATATAAAGAACTCTTACAACCCAATAATATCACCTATATCACCATAGGTTACTCTCTCACCATAGGTTACTCTATCACAATAGGTTAGTTTTGCTCGTTATGAAACTTGACGTAGGTGGATTAAGTCACTGTGCATTCTTCTTGTGTTTGGCTCTTTTTTTTTTTTTTTTTGAGACAGAGTCTTGCTCTGTTGCCCAGGCTGGAGTGCAGTGGTGTAGTCTCTGCTCACTGCAGCCTCCGCCTCCCTGGTTCAAGTGATTTCTCATGCCTCAACCTTCCAAGTAGCTGGGACTACAGGCACGCACCATCACACCCAGCTAATTTTTACATTTTTAGTAGAGACGAGGTTTCACCATGTTGGCCAAGCTGGTCTCGAACTCCTGGCCTGCAGCGATCCACTCACCTTGGCCTCTCGAAGTGCTGGGATTACAGGCATGAGCCACCATGCCCAGCCTGTGTCTGGCTCCTTCTGCTCAACATTATGTTTGTGAGATACATCCATGTCATTGTGATTAGTTTCCTTCATTCATTTTCACTGTTTTCTAAAATTCCATTTACCATACTTTCAAAGTTTACTATTGTTGTTTCCAAACTGGAAATTACTGCAAACAGTACTATGAACACACCCGAATGTGGCTTTTGAACATCCAAATCCAGGCCACGCTTGGTCTGCCATACAGTTTCTGTAATGTTTGTACCAGTTCACACTCTCACAGTAACATGTGAAAGTTTTATTTGCTCCATTTCCTCTTGAATTTAGGAACAATTTCAAACGTAAATAAAAGTTGAGAGTATTTTACAAATAATTTGTTGCCTGGGAGTAAGTTGCCAAGTTCATGCCGTATCACCCCCAAATATGTTAGTGTGTGTTTTCTACAAACAAGGAGATTCTCCTGTGTAACCAGACAGCAGTCATCAAAGCCAGAGAAATTAACATCAGTACATTGCTACCATCTAATCCTTAGTCCCTTATTCAGGTTTCACCAGTTGCTCCATAAATGTCTTTTATGGCAGGAGGATCAGAATTAATGTATAGGCCAGGCACAGTGGGTTGAATCTGTTATCCCAGCACTTTGGGGAGACCAAGGTAGGAGGATTGCTTGAACCCAGGGTTTCTGGACCAGCTTGGGAAGCATAGCAAGACCCTATCTCTACAAAAAATAGAAAAATTAATCTGGCATGGTGGCACACACCTATACTTTCAGCTACTTGGGAGGCTGAGACAGGAAGATCACTTGAGCTCAGGAGGTTGAAGTCATAGCGAGCCAAAGCTGTACCTCTCTACATTCTAGCCTGAGCAACAGAGTGAGACTGTCTCTTAAGAAGAAAGAAAAAAAATGTGTAGGATTTTGTTGTTGTGTCCTTTCATCACCTCTAGTCTTCAACAGTTACCAGTCTTGTCTTTCATGATTACAATGCTTTTGAAGATTACAGACCACCATTCCTCTTTGGGGTTGGAGTTGTCTGAAGTTTCCTCATAATTAGGTTCAGGCTTTGCTTCTTGGGTAGGAAAGTCACAGACGAGATGCTGCATTCTCAGTGCAGCCTGTCAGGTGGAACAGTTTTCACATATTTCATTACTGATCTTGCTTACTTTGATCACTGGATTAAGTGGTGTCAATTAGCCTTTTCCACTATAATCTTTCCCCTTTTGTTGTTAGTAAATATTTAGTGGGTAGAGTCTTTGAAACTATGTAAATATCCTGTTTCTCATCAGACTAGTTAGTTAGTTAGTTAGTTAGTTAGTTAGTTAGTTAGTTATATCAGTATGGGTTCATGATTTCCTGTTTTACTCCATGAGCTATAATTCATTATTCTAATTACTTATTTTGACCATGTGAACCCATTCAGGCTGACTTCTATGTCCTTTTGACATATCCTCATCATTTCAGGTACTTCATTGAATTCTTCCTCCGCTAGCCCTAGAATCAGCCATTTCTCTAAGGTGACTTCATTCCTTTTGGTAGAGGATAGTATTTAGAAACGAAGGTTTGAGCACTAGATAGGTTAATTGCTGTGTCACCCAGGCTGTAGTGCAATGGCGCCATCTCAGCTCACTGCAACCTCCGCCTCCCAGATTCAAGCGATTCTCCTGCCTCAGCCTCCCATGTAGCTGGGATTATAGGCGTTTCAGGTGCCCGCCACTACACCTGGTTAATTTTTGTGTTTTTAGTGGAGACGGAGTTTCACATGTTGGCCAGGCTGACCTTGAACTCCTAACCTCAGGTGATCCACCTGCCTCAGCCCCCCAAAGTGCTGGGATTACAGTGGACTCTTGATGTGGATACTTCCCCACAACACTTGGGTCTACCTCTCTAGTCCAGGTTGCCCCCTTGCAGTGAGACCACCCTCACCCACAACAAGCTGCTACTCAGTGGCAACACTCTCCTTATGCCGTTTGGACTCTGAGCCCCTGTGCCAGGCTGAACTCCTCACACGGATGCCCTCACCTCTCCTCTTAGGTTTGGATAGCCTGCCCTTCTGTGTTGATGCCCTCCTCACCTCACTTGGAGTCCAAGCTCCAACTCCAGAGGCCTGGGCACTCCTGGGCTTGGGTGACTCCTTTACCCCACCTGTGCTCTGACTCCTCTGCCAGGCCCTCTCCATGGTAACTCTATACCCTGCTTGGGTTCTGACACCCTGTGGCCTATACCAGACCAGCCCCTGCCTAGGTACCTTCTTAATTCTTCTGGGACTGTGACACTCCTACCAGGCTGCCGTTTCAGGGAGACACCTTCTTAAGAATCACTTTTTATTTCCAAGAATTTTTTGTTCTTTGATTGCTTCGTATTCATATTATGGATATAGTGCCCTCTTGAATCACCTGAGGATAACAACTCAAACATTTTAAAAGTTTTCTTCAGTTTTTTGTTTTTTTTTTTCCTGTGGAAAATAACAAATGGCATAAGTATAGAAATGTTTGTACCAAGCTGTTGAGCTGAATAGTTTTTATAATAATGTAGAATTGGAAACAAAGTATTAATAAGTTGCAAGAAAAATAACTAAAATTAAAGAAAAATAACAAATTTTAATTTTATTTTACATACACGTGTGTGTGTGTGTGTGTGTGTGTGTGTGTGTGTTTGTGTTTGGGTTTTTTGTGAGATGGAGTCATGCTCTGTCGCCGAGGCTAGAGTATAGTTGGCGTGACCACGGCTCACTGCAGCCTTCATCTCCTGGGCTCAGGCAATCGTCTCACTTCAGCCTCCCAGGTAGCTGGGACTACAGACATGCACCACCACACCTGGCTAATTTTTGTATGTTTGTAGATACGGGTTTCACTATGTTACCCAGGCTGGTCTCGAACTCCTGGGCTCAAGTGATTCTCCCACCTTTGCTTCCTAAAAGTGCTGGGATTACCGGCATGAGTCACTATGCCTGGCCTGTTTTACATATATCATGTAAATATGCATAGAAAAAGGTTGAATGGCTATTCATCAAACTTAACAGTTGCTATCTCCTAGGCGTGGCTGCAGGGAGGGGATTTAGGGGAGCTTTAAATTTTGCGTGTTTCTGAATTATTTAAATTATTTTACAATGGACATTTTGGAAGTTGGGGGGAACCAAATATTTAAGTTTGTTTTTCAGGGTAAAGGAATATTAGAAGTAGGATTGTAAGATGATGTCTGAGGATGTTTCTTTTATAAATGATTATACGTATGCATTTAGGAAAGCCACAGCATGATTCTGTTAGCACTAGGCCGGTTGTAAATAGAGTAGGAGGGGATATAATATGTACATGCTTTGGTATGTGGATTTTGTACTGAACAGATTTCTCTCTCTCTCTTGGCAGAGCCCCACAGTTCCCCTCAGAGACCTGGAGCACGTCCTTCCACTCATGTTTCAGGTTGTCATCTCAAATGCAGGCCACCTGAATGAAACCTACCATCTCACCCTGGGTCTTCTCGGCCAGTTAATTATCCGTCTTTTGCCAGCAGAGGTAGACGCTGCAGTCATCAAAGTCCTCTCAGCCAAACACAACTTGTTTGCTGCAGGGGACAGCTCCATTGTGCCAGATGGCTGGAAAGCTACCCACCTGCTCTTTAGCCTGGGAGCTGTGTGTCTGGACAGGTAGCCTTGGTTCTCGCTCCTCTAGCCACCTGCCTTCTACCCACTGTGGTGTTTGTTTAAGTTGGAGTTCTGGCTGTTGATTAATTTCACTGTGCTACAGTTCTGTTGTCTGAGAGTTTTGTGGAAATAGAATTGGGTTCATGAGCAATGCTGTCAACCCACATTAAAGCTGTACTTAACACCAGCATTAACACAGCTGAGCAGTCTTGGCACTGGCTGCTGATTCAGCTCTCTGATGAGGCATATTCTGTTTTTTTTCTACGAGCAGTAAGTGTAGGCTTTGCGGTTGAAGAAAATAAATCTATTTTCATTATAAAAGTAACATAACTGCAACATCAAATTTGGAAAACAGAGATGAAGGAAAAAGCTCTGATGAGTTTGGAGCCCTGTGTCCTGCCCCTAATGGAGCTCTTGCCTTCCAGCCAGGTGGGCTTGGACTGGGCGTGCTCCATGGCAGAGATCCTGCGGTCACTCAACAGCGCCCCACTGTGGCGTGATGTCATCGCCACCTTCACAGACCACTGCATCAAGCAGCTGCCGTTCCAGCTGAAGCATACCAACATCTTCACCCTGCTGGTGCTGGTTGGCTTCCCCCAGGTACCACACTCTGAAGGCCTGAGGGCCTGGTCACCCCTTCCAGTCTTCTCTATGCACACCAAAGTGTCTATGGCATCTGTAGATATAGGTATAGATATCTTCGGAAGCTTTTTCCTTTGCTTGTATGCTTTGCTTTCACAGTATTGAAGTATTTTCAGGATTATGGGATAATTTATTCAATTTGCATTTTTAACAGTTAAGCCATTTGACTCACTTAGGAGCCAATAGTTGGCTTTGAGTAATAGGTAACTGTAATACATTAAATTACAAATAACTTCAAAGAACAATTGTCTTTCATTTTGGCATTCATCTTGATCTTATTTCTAATCTTCGTGTCTCAACTGATTAGGACAAAGGGGGCTGTAAAAACATGGCTTCATCCAGCAAGGACTGAAACCAGTTCTGTGCCAGGCCTGTGCCAGACTCTTTGGACTTTGAGATGAGAAGGTCTCTATCCTTGCATGCTTGTTGAAGTCAGAGGCACAAAGGAGGCTGGGCTTATGTCTTAAGTATTCTTTCTGGTCTCGAGGCTTGAGTTGCCTTTTTGTCTCTATCTCCCACGTTCTAGGTCCTCTGTGTGGGAACCCGCTGTGTTTATGTGGATAATGCCAACGAACCCCATAATGTGATCATCTTGAAGCACTTTACTGAGACGAACAGGGCTGTGATTGTTGATGTCAAAACTCGGAAGAGGAAAACAGGTACCACAAATAATTATTTTTTTCTAAGAATGGAATAAAAATGTCTAATCCCTGCATACCCTAAAATCAATGAAATTACCTTGGCTCTTGGCCTGCGTTTGATTTTTTTTTTAAGAGCAACTTACAGCTCCCTGAACTTCTTTTTCCTCATCTCTGAAATGATGTGTTGAATTGGGATAATTGCGAAAGCCCCTTTCCATGCTGTCTTTTTGTGTATCTGGCTCTGTGTTTTTTGGTTGGCTAGATACCTAGGTTTGGAACATTTCATTTCTCCATTTCCCAGTGTCACTTGTTTTCTGCGGGTAATTTAAACATGTTACAGAGTCAGGTGACTACATGGAGTTAGGTGGCTACACTTAAAATAATTGTATTAGCATTCATGTAAGTTTCCATTTTGTTTTATCAGTAGAACACTAAAAGTATTGCATCACAAATGCCCTTTTGACTTAGTTTGCCAAACCCCAGGCAGTCTGGAGTATCTACCCATTACATTCCCAGTTCTGCTGGTGAAGCAGTCTGCATTTTCACTCCGCGTCAGCATTAGTGTCTGTGCTGTTTTCATGAATGTGAATGTCTAAGTTCTTTTCTTTTGCATGCGAACATCCATTTGATCCACGACCACTTGTGGAACAGATCATCCTTTCTCCATCGAATTATCTTGGCACCTTTGTTGAAAATGGACATACATGTGTCTGTCTATTTATGGATCTATTATGTTTCCTCAATCTGTATGTCCTTACTTTAATACTACACTTTTTTGACTATTGTAAATTTATTTATTTATTTGTTTTTGAGACCAAGTCTCACTCTGTCGCCCAGGCTGGAATGCAATAGCATGATCTCAGCTCACTGCAACCTCCACCTCCCGGGCTCCAGCAATTCTCCTGCCTCAGCCTCCCAAGTAGTTGAGATTACAGGCACACACCACCATGCTCAGCTAATTTTTTGTAATTTTTTTGTTTTGAGATGGAATTTCGCTCTTGTTCCCCAGGCTGGAGTGCAGTAGCACCATCTCAGCTCACTGCAACCTCCACCTACCATGTTCAAGTGAGTCTCATGCCTCAGCCTCCCAAGTAACTGGGATTACAGGCATGTGCCACTATGCCCAGCTAATTTTTATTAGTAGAGATGGAGTTTCTCCATGTTGGTCAGGCTGGTCTCAAACTCCCAACCTCAGATGATCTGCCCGCCTTGGCCTCCCAAAGTGCCAGGACCACAGGCACGAGCCACTGTACCCGGCCAATTTTTTTTATTTTTAGTAGAGACGAGGTTTCACCATGTTGGCCAGGCTGGTCTCGAACTTCTGACTTCAGGTGATCTGTCTGCCTTGGCTTCCCAAAGTGCTGGGATTACAGGTGTGAGCCACCACATGCGGCCTAATGTCTGTATTTTTAATAGAGATGGGGTTTCACCATGTTGGACAGGTTGGTCTCAAACTCCTGACCTCAAGCGAGCCACCTGCCTTGGCCTCCCAAAGTACTGGGGTTACAGGCATGAGCGACCACACCTAGCCAGATTATTTGTATAAAATTTTGAAATCAGGTCTTTTAGCTTTGTTCTTTGTCAGAATTGTTTTGGCTCTTCTAGTTTCTTTGCCTTTCTGTGTACATTTTAGAATCAGCTCCTGTAGAAGAGTTTCTATAAAAGAGACTGCAGGAGCCAGGCTCAGTGGCTCACACATGTAATCCCAGCACTTTCCAGAGACCCTATCGCTACATAAAATAAAACAGCCAGATGTGGTGGCATGCTGTGTAGTCCCAGCTGCTTGGGAGGCTGATGTGGGAGGATCACTGTGCCTGGAGCTCAAGGCTGCAGTGAGCTGTGATCTCCACTATAGCCTGGGCAACAGAGCAAGACCCTATCTCAAAAAATATATATAGACTTCTGGAATTTTGATTGGCACTGCATTGACTCTATAGTTTCATTTAAGGAGATATTTTAACAATACAGATGCTCCTCAATTTATAATGGTGTTATGTCCTGATAAACACATTATAAAGGCTGAAAAATCATTAAATTGAACCATTATAAGTCAGGGACTGTCTATATTGAGTCTTTTGGCCCATAAGCATGGTACATCTCTCAGTTTATTTAGAAAATAAATTTAGATTTCTTTAATTTCTCTTGGTCCAGAATATTGGGGTATTAGCTATATTCTCTTATTTTCTAATCTTGGCAATTTATGTCTTCTCTTTTTGTTTCCTAGATGGCCTAGCCAGAGATCTACAGTTATTTTATTTTTTCAAAGGACCAACTTAAGTTTCATTTGGTTTTCTTTTATTTCTCTTTGCTGTTTCTTTGATTTCTGCCCAGATTAATTTCTTTATTTTTTCTGGCTTTGTGTTTAATGTGTTGTTACTGCTTTTCTGGTTTCTTTTTTTTTTTTGGAGAGACAGGGTCTCACTATGTTGCCCAGGCCGGTCAAACTCCTGGACTCAAGTGATCCTCCTGCCTTAGCCTACCAAAGTGGTGGGATTACAGGCATGAGTCACCACACCTGGTTGCTTTTCTGGTTTCTTTCTTTCTTTTTGAGGTGGAGTTTCACTCTTGTTGCCCAGGCTGGAGTGTGATGGCTTGATCTCAGCTCACGGCAACCTCTGCCTCCTGGGTTCAAGCAGTTCTCCTACCTCAGCCTCCTGAGTAGCTGAGATTACAGGCACATGTCATCACATCCGGCTAATTTTTGTAGTAGAGACAGGGTTTTACCATGTTGCTCAGGCTGATCTTAAACTCCTGACCTCAGTAATCCACCTGCCTCAGCCTCCCAAAGTGCTGGGATTACTGGTTTCTTAAGGTAGGAGTCGTCACTGGTTTGAGAACTTTCTTCCTTGCCAATAGAAGAATTTTAATTATATGCATTTCCTTCTAAATGTAACTTAGCCACATCCACAATTTTTTCCTTTTCTGGTGTCCCTTGGATTCAGTAGGAACATCCACAGTTTTTTATATGATATATTATTTTCATTTGGGTCACAGTATTTTCTAATTTATCTTGTGATTTTTTTCTTCTTTGCTTTGTGTATTATTTAAAAGTTGGATATTTAATTTCTAAATATTTGGGGGATATTCCAGATATCTTTTGGTTATTGATTTCAGGTTTAATTCATTTGTGATCAGAGAGCATATTTTTAATTAGTTCAGTCCTATTATTATTACAGTTTTTTTATTATCCAAAATTAGGTCTGTTTTCATGAAGGTTCCATGTGCACTTTAAGAGAATGCATGTACTCTGCTATTGGTGGAGTATCCTATAGATGTTATTTAGGTTAAGTCAGTGGATAATGTTATTCAAGTCTTCTGTGCCCTTGCAGATGTTTGTCTGCTTGTTCTAATAATTACTGAGAGAGGACTGTAGAAGTTTCTAACTTCTATAGTAATTGTGTGTTTCTCTTTTTATTATGAATTGTCCCTCTTTCTCCCTAATGATATTTCTCATTCTGAAATCTAATATTTATATAGCCTCTCTTGCCTATTTAAAAATAGTCATCCCTTAGTATTCTCAAAGGGTTACTTCCAGGACTCCCCATAGATAGCAAAATTCATGGCTGCTCAAGTTCCTTATGTTGACCCTCCATATCTGTGGGTTTTGCATCCACAGGTTCAACCAACCTCAAATCAAAAGTATTATTGGCCCTTCATATCCATGGGTTTCACATCTTTTTCATCTTTTCACTTTAACCTGCCTGTGTCTTTAAAGTGGATTTCTTGTCTTTTTAAAAAAAAATCCAGTCTGATAATCCCTGCCTTTTAATTGATGTGTTTAGACCATTTACACTTACTGCAGTTATCAAGATGGTTGAATTTAGGAATATCTTTTTTGTTTGTTTGTTTTTGAAACAGAGTCTCACTCTGTCACCCAGGCTGGAGTGCAGTGGCATGATCTCAGCTCACTGCAACCTCCACCTCCCAGATTCAAGCGATTCTCCTATCTCAGCCTCCCAAGTAGCTGGGATTACCCATGCCTGCCACTACATCTGGCTAATTTTTGTATTTTTAGTAGAGACAAGGTTTTTCCATGTTAGCCATGCTGGTCTCTTACACCTGACCTCAGGTGATCTGCCCGCCTTGGCCCAAGGTGCTGGGATTACAGGCATGAGCCAACCCTGCCCGACCTAAGATGACCGAATTTAAATCTGCTCTCTTCTTGCTTGTTTTCTGTCTCATTTATTACTTTTCCTTTTCTTTTACTCTCCCTTCTTTTGGATTGAGTATTTTGTTTTATTTTTCTTTTATTTTTCCTTTTCTTAAAGAGACAGGCTCTTGCTCTGTCACCCAGGCTGGAATACAGTGGTGCAATTATGGCTCGCTGTAACCTTGGGCTTCTGGGCTCAGGTGATCCTACCACTTCAGCCTCCCAAGTAGCTAGGACTACAGGTGTGTGCCACTATGCCCAGCTAATTATTACTATTATTATCATCATTATTTATTTATTTTTGTAGAGATGGAATCTCGCTATGTTGCCCAAGTTAGTCTCAAATGCCTGTCCTTCCTATCTTCCCACCTCACTCAGGCTCCCAGAGTGCTGGGCTATTTTGTTTTCCTTAATGATTTCATTTTATTTCCACTGTTGGCTCTTTAAGTAGTGTATCTTTTTGGGTTTTGTTGTGGTTGCTGTAGGGTTTACAGTAGTGTACCTTCAAATAATTTCTTAGACGTTGTTCTAGGGTTTACACTATACACCTTTAACTTATGGTCTGCCTTGAGATAATATTATACCATTTCACACATAGTGTGGAAACATTAAAACATTGTCCACCTTCATTTGTTGTGCTGTTACACATTTTACTTCTGTATGATATAAATGTCACAATACATTTTTTTTTTTTTTTTTTTTGCTTCAAAATGTGAGGTATTGGCCAGGCATGGTGGTTCACACCACCCAGCAATTTGGAAGGCCAAGGAAAAAGGATCGCTTGAGGCCAGGAGTTTGGGACCAGGCTGCGCAGCATAGCTAGACCCCATCTCTACTGAAAACAATTTTTTAAAAAACCAGATGTGGTGACACACACCTATAATCCCAGTTACCTGGGAAGTGGAGGCAGGAGGATCACTTGAGCCCAGGAGATTGAGGCTGCAGTGAGCTATGATCGTGCCACTGCACTCTAGCCTGTCTCTAGCAAGAGCCTGTCTTTTATACAAAACAAAACAAAACAAAACAAAAAACAGTGAAATACTACTGGTTGCATAGGGCTTACACCTGTAATCTCAGCACTTTGGGAGGCCAAGGCAGGAGGATCACAAAGCTTGAAGCCAGAAGTTCAATGCCAGCCTGGGCAACACAGCAAGACCCTGTCTCAACCAAATAATTAAAAAAAAAAAAAACGAGAGAGACAGATATTTTAAGAGATTTTAAAATGAGAAAACAAGAGCTTTTATATTTAGCCATATATACTTTTTTTTATTTCTAGTGCTCTTCTTTCCTTTGCTAATTACTCAGTTTTCCATCTGATACCTTTTTTTGGTTTTTTGGGGGACCTGAAAAACTGCACTGAACATTTTTTGTAGTGCAGGCCTGATGTTACCATAATCTCTCAGTTTGCCTGGGGATTTTTTTTTTAACTTCACCTTTGATAGATAATTTTGCTGGGTAAACAATTCTAAGTTGAGTTTTATCTTTAAATACTTTAAAGATGTTGGTCTAGGCTGGGCATGGTGGCTCACGCCTGCAATGCCAGCACTTTGGGAGGCCGAGGCAGGTGAATCACCTGAGGTCAGGAGTTTGAGACCAGCCTGGCCAATATGGTAAAACCCAGTCTCTACTAAAAATACAAAAATTAGTCAGGTGTGGTGTGGATACCTGTAATCCCAGCTATTCCGGAGGCTGAGGCAGGAGAATTGCTTGAACCTGGGAGTCAGAGGCTACAGTGAGCCGAGATTGCACCATTGCACTCCAGTCTGGGTGACAAGAGCGAAAACTCCATCTAAAAAAAAAAGAAAAAAAGATGTTGGTCTGTTGTCTTCTGGCTTGTATAGATTTGAAGATGAAGTCTGCTGTTACTCTTCTTTTTGCTACATTTTTGTAATGTGTCTTTTTCCTCTGGCTATATTTTTGTCAATTTGATTGTGATGTGCCTTGACATGATTTTCTTTATGTTTCTTTTGCTTAGGGGTTTATTGAACTCCTAAGGTTTATAGTTTTCATCAAATTTGGAAAATTTTGACCATTAGGTATTCAAATATTTTTTCTGTCCCCATCCTCATCTCCACCAGGACACTTCCACTCTTACTGGTGGAAAGCCAAAATATTCCCAGCTCTCTGTGAGCTCCAGGAGTTATTCTGCCCAGTGTTGCTGTTTCTCTGGCCCCAGTAGTTTCCTTTCATAGAAATGTGCAAGTCAGCATGCAGCCACAGACTCGTGAGGAGCCGTCTGTGGATCTTCAGAGAGCTCTCCCCAACCCACACCTTTCTCTGTGCCTCTCCCTGCTCTGTGATATTCTACCCTGTACATTCCAGCTGCCTTGACTTCCCTGAACTCTCGTCTCTGTTTCTTTAATTCACTGAGACTGTTGGATTCTGGTTGGATGTTTGCTTCCCACTTTGCAGCTTGGAAATCATCTCCAGATAGCTGGTGCCATTGGAGGTCTAATCTAGTATATGTCTCTTGTCTCAGAGATCATAGTCCTTTATTACCTTTTGCCCAATGTTTGCAAGCTGTTTGTTTCAGGTTTTTTCAGTGTTCTGGTTGTTTAAGGTGGGAGAGTTAGTCCAGTCTCTTTTGTTCTGTTTTGTTTGGAAGTGGAAATCTCATGCGTACCAGTTGGTTTTTTTTGAGATGGAGTCTGGCTCTGTCACCCAGTCTGAAGTGCAATGGTGTGATCTCAGCTCACTGCAGCCTCTGCCTCCTGGGTTCAAGTGATTCTTCTGCCTCAGCCTCCTGAGTAACTGGGACTACAGGCATGTGCTGCCATGCTCAGCTAATTAGTATATTTTTAGTAGAGATAGAGTTTTGTCATGTTGACCATGCTAGTCTTGAACTCCTGACCTCAAGTGATCTACCTGCCTTGGCCTCCCAAAGTGCTGGGATTACAGGCACGAGCCACCATGCCCGGGCTCATGTATACTATTTTTAAGAACTTTTGTTAACACTTTTGTAGACAATCTGCTTATGCACAATAGTAAGAATGTAAATTGTCCCACTCAGTTTCTTGATGGATAGATAGCCATTACTATTTTTGTGTTTACCTGCAAGCTGGGTTTACTGGCTAAGATTGAGCCTGGAAGATTTGTGTTTCTGCAGTCCTTACTTTAGTAAGGCATGTTACTATGGAAGAAACAGCTGCCGGAAGCATAAACTGTACTTTTTGTGCCTTTCTCTTTCTGCCTGATGTCACCCTTCAGTGAAGGACTACCAGCTGGTCCAGAAGGGAGGAGGACAAGAGTGTGGTGACTCTCAGGCCCAGCTGAGCCAGTACTCCCAGCACTTTGCCTTTATTGCCAGTCACCTTCTGCAAACCAGCGTGGACAGCCATTGTCCTGAGGCAGTGGAAGCAACTTGGGTCCTGTCTCTGGCCCTCAAAGGATTGTATAAAACATTAAAGGTAATGGTGAGCTTCTCCAGTTGGCAATAGATCTGTCTATAATTTGACATCTGCGTGGGGATTAACTAGGAGGAGATGCCATCTGATTTTGATGGATGGTAAACTGTAGGAACTTCATCATTTTTAGAAACACCTGGGCCTTGCACAGATAACTTCAAAGAGGAAATACAGTTTTCCTGATAGTCAGGTTCTCTGTCTTTCCATACTGGTTCCACATAGAACCAGGCAGGGACCTTGTAGGACTTTGTCAGCCATGATCAGAGGCCTGGATTTTAGCCTAAAGAGCACTGGAAAGCTTTTGGAAGTGTGAGCAGGGGTGTGACATAAAATAGGCTTCATTCAAAAGCATTTGTTAAATGAATGAATGAATGAGAGTGAATGGACAGACAGTGAGTTATAGCAAAGGTTGTATCTTCTTGACTCCAAGGCAGTCACAAATCATTCTTTTTCTGCTTGGCAGGCTCACGGTTTTGAAGAGACCCATGCTACCTTCCTTCAGACTGATTTACTGAAGTTGCTGGTGAAAAAGTGCAGCAAAGGGACTGGCTTTAGTAAAACATGGCTCCTCCGGGACCTGGAAGTAAGAGACCAGAGCGACTCCTGCTACTCTTGCCTGGTTCAGATGTACTGGCCTAGGTGTTAGAAGTGTCAGCAAGTTCCAGCTGCCTCTGCCCTGCGCACACTCATTTAGTACAGTGTTTGAAACTCCTTGCCTCTGTGTTCCCTTCTGGAAGTAGGGATTATGACACCTGTCTACCCCTGTCAGGGAAAATGAATTTAATGTTTGTTCAAAGAACAGTGGAAGAGAAGCATTTTATGAAAACATGTGATTAAGCATTATATCATGGTCATAAAGTACACCTTGGAATTATTATTTCCCTTTAAAGTTCCTTTCAGCCACAATCAGCCTCTAAATTTGTCCTCACTTATGTTTATTTTATGTAGGATTTTAGTTGATATTTGTAATTTTACTGCTTGTTCTCCTTAGACCTTGGAGTTTTCTTAGTGGAATTTCTGTGGTTCCCTGTGGACCTTCTGGGCCCAGAGCCAGCTTTAGGCCCAGGAAAGGCTGCCGCTGCAGAGGATTGAGTGTGTGGCCATTCACAGCCCAGCAGAGCCTGCACCTGCAGAAACAGCTCTCAGTTGCCAGAAGAGGATTTGGTTAGGTTTAAGGGAAATATGCTAAAACATATGAATGGATAATTTGGAGAGTATTTGAACTTTTATTCTTAGGGAATATTTTAAATTAAAATCTTTATTATTAGAACCACATTGCAGAAAACTTAAAAACTGTAAAAGAAAAACAACCCTCCAAACTCTGTATCCCAAACACAGCTGCCATTAGCCTTTCATGTATTTTCTCCCTCTCGTTTTGTTTCTGTACATCTACAGTACATGCATAACTCTAGACTGGGTGACGAGCATAGTATTCAAATCAATTGCTGGCCTATGGGCATCTTTCTAAGTTTTGATGTAGTTTTCATAACCACCATTTTTTCTCGCTACATATAATACATGAAGGTGGCTTTCAGTTTTTTGCCATTAGTGCTTTACTGAGCATATTGTAAAAATAACTTTATATATTTTACATTATTCGTAACAGATGAGTTGCTGGGTGAAAGCATATGAGCATTTTCATAGCTGTTTACATTTTGCCGAAACAAGTTTAAAAAGGATGATGGCGGTTTATATCATCTGTGGGAAAGTTAGTCAACACAAAGGTCCCCACAGTGTGCACTTAGTGTTTCTTTGGTTGCATAGTATAATTAAACATGCATTCGTGTTTCTTTTCTAATTTAACATTCTTCAAGTAAAGTCCGATGTCTTAAAGAGTTAGGGCAAATTTTTCATGATTAAAGAACTGTGCCATCTTCCCACCTCCGGAGCGCTCACATTCTGCGGGTTTTCTTTCTGTGTAGATTTTGTCCATCATGCTGTACTCCTCAAAAAAGGAGATGAGCGCTTTGGCTGAGCATGGAGACTTAGAGCGGGATGAGCAAGGAGACCGAGAGGAAGAGGAGGAACAGCCAGCCAGCAGCCCTGGCAACCCAGAGCAGAAAAAGCTGGACCCCCTCGAGGGCCTGGATGAGCCCACCAGAATATGCTTCTTGGTGTGTTCTTTAGTCACCGTGTGGCTTGGGCAGGGGCTTCTGAGGGATGGCTTCTCTTTGGCTAGGGCCATATTTCAACCTAAACATGAAAATGCTTCCATCTGATGTCCTGAGAATTCCCTTTCTGAAGACTCAATCTGTGTTGTTGCAGAATTGATCCAGAAGAACAGAGCCCAGCAATAGTGCTTAATATTTTTGATTATAAACTCAAAAGCTTTAGCTCCTCTCTCCCCATAAAATACACATTCAAATATGCATGTAAAATTTTGCATGAATTTCCACTAAAGCCCTAAGACCTGTGTGTGAACTCCTATGTGATAGTTCCTTCCTCATAGTTTCTCAGAAATACACTCTTACCTTCCCTAAGTCGTCTATTCTTCTTCAGAACAACATGAGAAGGATGGGGGCTTGGACTTCAAAAGCTGTAACTAAATGAAGAGTAAACAGAATGTAGGGTAGAATGTCAGAAAAAGCAGATCCTGGCCAGGCACAGTGGCTCCCACCTGTAATTCCAGCACTTTGGGAGGCGAAGGCAGGAGGATTTCTTGAGGCCAAGAGTTTAAGACCAGCCTGGGAAACATAAAAAGATGCTGTTTCCACAAAAATAAGACTAGCCAGGTGTGGTAGCGTGCTGTAGTCCTAGCTACCCAGGAGGCTGAGGCAGGAGGATCACTTGAGCCCTGGAGTTCAAGGTTACAGTGAGCTATGATCTCACCACTGCACTCCAGCCTGGGCAACCAAGTGAGACCCTGTGTCAAAAAAAGAAAATACAGTGCCCAGGTATGTGCTGGTTATCAAACCGGAGTGTAAAACGGCATAGAGACGGTAGCAGTGAGTGCAGTGTGGTAAATAAGTATTTACCGTTGTGTTTTGTTGATATGCTATTTCTTTCAGGTTTTAGTGTTTTATCATTTCCTTTGAAGTTACAGTACTAATGCAGATGTTACAGTCCATGTTTTAGTGCTTACAGTTTTATATGCTTTTTAAACTACCCATAAAATGTTCTTCAGTTACAACCTGTGGAAGCTTTTGATATATTGTCTTCTCAGGTTTAAGTTCAGTTTATGAGTAATGTATTGAAGTGCTTTTAATGGTTCTTGTCTGCTTCCTCCCTGGGCCTTCAGATGGCTCATGATGCCCTCAATGCCCCTCTGCACATTCTCCGGGCCATATACGAACTGCAGATGAAAAAGACCGACTCTTTCTTCCTGGAGGTTCAGAAGAGGTAAGGGACATTTTGGTGCAGCGGAGTGTGGCCAGGGAGAGAACATGTGAGGGTGGGAGGGTGCACCTCCTGACAGCGGGCTCAGGATGGACACTCCGACAGGCCGGGAAGCAGTTGTTAGTCCTTCGTAAAGCGATGTCGAGGGCATCTGGGCCACACCACATGGATCATCTTCCAAGTGTACTGTGGGTTCCTCTTGAAAACTTATGTTTGTAGCCTCCGAGAGTAAACTCATTTCACAGACACAGACATTGGGCAGGCACCGGGATGTGTCTCGTGTATAATCCCAGTGAGCAGATAGCACGGAGCAGGAACTGCTGCTCAAGAGATTTTTAAAATTAAGAACATTCCCTTTTTCTTGGCCAGGAAATTGAGAGCTAGTTCTTGGGCCCAGCTTTTTAATTTGGGTAGAACTTTACAAATCTGGAATCTCATCTCCTCCTCCATCCCCCATATCCTAATTTTGGCTTCTTATTCTAATTTATAGTAAAATCACTTAATTTTTCTTGCATTTTGTATTTCATAGTTCTCTTTACGTGTTTCTTATATACTGCCTAAAATGCTTTATGAGATAAGCAGGGTTGCTCAGTTAGGGTACGGCCTAAACTGCTGTAACTAAGAAACCAGAAATATAATGGACAGATAGATAGAATTTATATAACGGACGGATAGAATGTAAAGGTAGGAGAGAGAGAATTGTTTTCTCCCTCTCATGTAACAGTCCAGAGGTAGGCAGAGTCTGGGGTAGGTGACAGCTCTGCTCCACAGAGTGACCCAGAAATCCCAACGTTCTCACCTGTGGAGTGAAAGCTTGCTTGGCCACCCCACCTCTAGGTTCTAGCCCAGAGGAAACGGGGAATGTGGAGAAGGGAGTGCATTGTTAACCCAGTAGACTCCAGAGGTGGCACACCATCTCTCTCACCTGCCACTGCCAAGAACCCAGGGGCATCCCCACTCTAGCTGCTAACCATGTCTCTAGCTGGGTGACCATCTCTCTTGTTAAAGCTCTGGGGAGCTTTAGAGAGAAAGAAGGGTCACCGAGTTTCTGCCACAGTTGTCCTGCTGTTCAGCCTGTACAATAAGGCAAACACCAGGCTGTAACCATTCCAGCTATTTCTGTACCTCACTTCTGTTTTCTCTGTGTCTTCTGCCTTTTTCTGTCCACAAAGCTCCAACCACAGCAGCAGAGTCACTCTGAACTCATTCTGATTCAGGAGCTGCCCAATTTGGCGATCACTCTTTGCTCAAACTCTGTTAAAAATTCTTTAAAAACAAAAGAGAGAAGGGGTGTCCCGGCATGGTGGCGTGAGCCTGTAATCACAGCTACTAGGGAGGCCGAGACAGGAGGATCGCTTGAGCCCAGGAGTTCCAGTCCAGCCTGGGCAATATAGCTCATCTCTAAAAAACCAAATCATCTAAAAAAACAAATTTCAAGAAAATGTTTTCTTAATGAAAATAAAACATTTGAGTTAATTTAAAAAATGAAAAAGAAGAGGAGAATGGACTTTTCAGGCGAGTTTGCAGCCTCTGCCACAAAGTTTACATGCATTCTGTATCCATGAATAACTGAAGGCTATGAATCCAGTCAGCAAAATACAGAAAGTGACAATATCATTGTTACGAACAGAAAAATAGCTCTGATCAGCACTGCTGACAAGTTTAAGTGCAGGTGAAAACTCTTGCCTTTCTGCGTTTTCGGTCCTCAACTTTGTGCTGCCTTTCTTAAGGTTTGACGGTGATAAGCTCACCACAGATGAGCGGATACGGTCCCTGGCTCAGCAGTGGCAGCCCAGTAAGAGTCTGAGGCTGGAAGAGCAGAGCGCCAAAGCTGTGGATACAGACATGATTATCTTGCCATGCTTGGTACGTCACCCCACCTTGGACCCAACGCGTCAGCATCCCCATCCCCGCCCCCACTCCACCACTGTAAGAAGGCTGGACCTCTGTAATGGTGGTCTTGGGTTTGCAGTCCTGGCCTGCACGCTGTGACCAAGCCACTGCTGAATCGAACCCTGTGACCCAGAAGCTGATCTCCAGTACAGAGAGTGAACTGCAGCAGAGCTACGCCAAGCAGCGTCGTAGCAAGAGTGCCGCCCTGCTGCACAAGGAGCTGAACTGCAAGAGTAAGAGGGCTGTCCGGGACTACCTCTTCCGAGTGAACGAGGCCACAGCTGTCCTGTATGCCCGCCATGTGCTTGCATCCCTGCTCGCCGAGTGGCCCAGTCACGTGCCAGTGAGCGAGGACATCCTGGAGCTCAGTGGTCCTGCCCACATGACCTACATTTTGGATATGTTCATGCAGCTGGAGGAAAAGCACGAGTGGGAGAAGGTAGTTACGCAGACCAAGCTTTCGCTCACCCACCGGGCTCTTCCTCTGCCCCACAGGCTTCCTCCAGTGAGTGCTTCCTGGAGCGAGGCTACCCATGTGGCTGTGCAGCTCCCTCACAGGTGTGAATGCAGCAAAGGTAGGGCCACTGTATCCTCTCCCAAGGATTCAGCTGCTGAGGAACTCAGGGGCCCTGAGCATGATTTCCTGCTGAGCTAGAAAGCTTTGTGGCCACCTTCCCAGTTTCTGAGTGCAGAAATCTTGAGGCATATTTGGTAGCTCCTTTTTTACCCAGTTGCTCACCTACCTTCACACACACTCGCAGTCCATGAGGAAGCTCATTTGGCCTCTCACCACCAGACCTTAAGGTCCTGTCCCGGCCTCACAGCCCTGCAGGTGCTGGCAGGCTTGCTCTAGCGTATTTCTCTTTGGGAAGGGGCAAAGGGAGCCGTCCTGCCTCCACTAGGCCCTTGGTGGATGCATCCTCTCTGGTTCTTGCCACCTGGAGCTCCCAACTCTGCGCCTCACTCTAGGCATCGATCACATTGCATGGTCATTATTTCTCCATAGGCCAGTTCACTTGCTTGGTGGGAACCCCTTCAAGGACCAGGATGTTTATGATTGGTTCTGTTAGTTCTGTCAGACCACTTCTAAGCAGTAGCATTCTGAAAGGACTGCAGTATCCTGGGGGATAGCAGGGGCCCAGTCAAGTGAGAGGTGGCTGGTGAAGCTGGTTTTGGGTGATGCAGTCACAGAGGCTCTTTCTAAGTCTAAGGTGATGCATCACCTTTGGGCGGTCCTTGGGTTGAAGTAAACTCTCCCTTCTTCCCGATGCCACTAGCAGGCCCTGACCTTATCTGCCTGTGTCCCACCAGATCCTGCAGAAAGTGCTCCAGGGCTGCCGAGAAGACATGCTGGGGCCCATGGCCCTGGCCGCCTGCCAATTCATGGAGGAGCCGGGAATGGAGGTGCAAGTGAGGGAATCGAAACACCCATATAACAACAACACCAACTTTGAGGTACGATCCAGGGTTGGCAGGCCCGATGAGGGCCACTGAGTGGCAGAGACCTCACCAGTGGCATAGACCTCTTTCCCCCTGGCCAGCAGACCTGGCCAGGGAAGTGCCTCCTTGAACAAGCTGTGGTCTGCCTCTCTGAGGCCAGGGCTTCTGTACAAGTGAGTCTCCTCTCTTTGTGCCTTTCTTGTTTTAATAGAAGAAAACTGGCCACCTGGCCCTGGAGGAGAGTGTTACTTTCTCTGCAGCAAGCTCCTAAGAGGGAGTCCTCGGCTTCACAGTGAGGCAGGGAGTCTGAATGTGGTCCAGGTTGAACCCTGACTCTTCAGCTGCCTCCTAATGACCTGCCCACACCTTGGATACCACAGCCCCTTTTTAAAATTTCCTAGAACTAAATCAAAGTCTCATCTTTTCCATCCTTAACTTTGTATCTGGGCAGGGAGGTTGGAGTTTTGATGAGGCAGCCTCCATTATTCTCATTGACTTAAGGCCGTCTGTATCCCTTTAGCACTTTTTTTTTTTTTTTTTTTTTTTTGAGACAGTCTCTCTGTCGCCCAGGCTGGAGTGCAGTGGTGTGATCTCAGCTCACTACAACCTCCACCTCCCAGGTTCAAGTGATTCTCATGCCTCAGCCTCTAGAGTAGCAGGAAGAAAGGCACCCACCACCGTGCCCAGCTAATTTTTGTATTTTTAGCAGAGATGGGGTTTCACCGTGTTGGCCAGGCTGGTCTCAAATGCCTGACCTCAGGTGATCTGCCTGCCTTGGCCTCCCAGAGTGGTGGGATTACGGGCGTGAGCCACCTCACCTAGCCCCCTTTAGCACTTTTAAAAATGTTGGAGAGGAAAAAGAAATGGTGGAGTTGCTGAGGCATCTGCGTCTGAGTGGAAGGCACCCACAGCAGCAGTGGCGGAGGATGGAAGCCAAGTTAGAACTGGGTGATTGGCCAGCTGAGATTTTGTTTTTCAGAAGTATAACCTCCTAACTGTCTTCCTTCCAAGCCTGTTCTCTCACCTGGTTCCTGGGCTCCAGCTTCATTCCCTTGCACACAGGCATATTTGGCCAGCCACTGCATTCCACCCCCTAGAGGTCTTGTCTTCTCCACCAACCCTAGACACTCCTTGCCCTTCTCTAGGGTTCCTGTTGCTGCTCCTTTCTGCTTCCTCACTTTTGCCTCAGCCTGGCCTTGCTGCACACCATCTGTCAGTTGTGCTAACAGCGTGCAAGCCTCACCAAAGCTTTCCGGGGTTTCCCCTGTGGTCCAAAGTCTGAGTGCCTCACTTTTGGGCACGGGGTCTTCAGTGTCAGCTCCTGCCAACCTCTCTGGGGTCATGTCTTATCCCTGTTCCTACTTCCCAAGCATATGTGCCTACATAGACACCCTTAACTCCAAGCACGCCAAGCTCCTTGCCATTCCCTGATGTGCTGCGCCTTCCCAGGGTTGTTCCCAGTGCTCTTCCCAGGCCTGAAATGCGCCCCAGGCACTCACATCACCTTGCCTCCCACTCCCACTCTCTCCCGACAGGGTTCTCCTGTCCCCTTCACTTTGCACAGTAGCCTATGTCGCCTGCCCCGCTGTGCTGTGCTTCCCTCCCACCATATTTGCAGCCTGTGCGTGCTCCTTGCCCCAGCTGGACAGTGCACTCCTGGAGGCCAGGGCTGTGGTTTCCTCATTCTCACACCCCCGAGTCCAGCCACAGGACTCGGTATGGGGCAGCTGCAGTAAATGTCTAGCGAGCGGTATCAACAGAGGTGTTCTTTGTTTCCCTGCCTAGGATAAAGTTCACATTCCCGGTGCCATCTACCTCTCAGTCAAATTCGACTCTCAGTGCAACACGGAGGAGGGCTGTGACGAGTTAGCCATGTCCAGCAGTAGTGACTTCCAGCAAGACCGACACAGCTTCAGCGGGTCCCAGCAGAAGTGGAAAGATTTTGAACTTCCAGGTAGTGAAACAACTACTCAATGATATAGGTTCTTCGCAGGCAGTGTTTACAGTTGATATTGAGAAGGGAACTTACTGGAGAATGTTTAAAGGGTTTAGTACCTTCCATCAGAAACATCTCTGTTGCCATTCCTGTTGCTGCAGTTCCTGATCTGCCTGATTCTTGTGTGCCTAGGAGACACTCTGTATTACCGCTTTACCTCCGACATGAGCAACACTGAGTGGGGCTACAAATTCACCGTGACGGCCGGACACCTGGGGCGGTTCCAGACAGGTGTGTGCTCGGGGCTTTTCGTTCGCACCATCTGCCTGCCAGGGACACTCCATGGCTCTGGGTGCCATGATGTCACTGATCTTGGTTAAATCAAAGCAGGTACTTTTCTCTCACACTTTCACAAATTTGTGTCACAAACCCCACACCTGTCACTCTTAAGTATGATTTCATTGGCTAGTTGAAACTGGAATGGCCAGCTTGAGAGGCATTCTGTCAGGACCAGAAAAAGATGCTTGTTCTGTTGGGATTTGCCAGGGCATTTTGATAGGAGGAGGAACTGCAAATATTGCTTCTGTGTTATTTTTATAAATGCCTTAATTTCAGCCAGAATTTAAATGATCACAATCATTTCATCCTATTTTTAAAATTTTGAGCAGTTTATAAAATGTATAATTCTTAATATACACAATTTTTATACTTTATATTACTACTACTTATTACATATCTCTGTTTATATATCTGTGTTTTGGGTGTTGGCCAGGATTCGAGATTTTGAAGCAGATGTTGTTAGAAGAAAGAGTTGTGCCTCATCTCCCATTGGCAAAAATTTGGGAATGGTTGGTAGGTGTGGCCTGTCGCCAGACTGGCCATCAGCGGTTAAAAGCCATCCACTTACTTCTGAGGATTGTGCAGTGCTGCAGCCACAGGTAAGCTGCCCACGTCCTGGATGTGAGGCCTTTGCCAGGCATATGTATCCTGCTCATGACTGGCCCTTTCATTCTCTTAGTGGTGTCTCTGATGAAAAGACATTTGTGATTTTAAAGTCTTCCGCTTTTTCAGTCATTTCCTTTTGGTAGTGTTCTTGGTGTCTTGTTGAAGAAATGTTTGCCTTATTTGAAGGTCATGAAGATATTTCCTGTATTACCTTCTAGAAGCGTGTTTTTCCTTTCACACTTAGAGGCGTATCTACCTGTGGAGTGCATGTTAGTGTATGATAGAAGGGGTAGGCGTCCAGTTAGTTTTGTTCCATATGGCTCTCCACTTGACTCTCTAGATCTTTTTATTTTGAGACGGCATCTCGCTCTGTCCAGGCTGGTGCGACTATAGATGAATTTGATGAGAATCAAGATCATTAGCAACCTTCTTTCCAGTAGCGACACTCCCGAACCCTCTGTCCCGAGCCTGGAGGGAACTCCCAGCATACCTTGCCACCCTAGGCTATTTCATCCTGCTCCTCATAGAGTGAGAGAGGCCTGCCTGAGGGCTTGACCCGGAGGCCACACGGGGCAGCCCTCGGGAGAGGGACCTTCTCAGCTCACAGGTGCATTTACTTCACGTGCTGATGCTTCTCTGAAAACCCAGCTGTAAAGCTTTCGGAATTTTTCCGTTTGTTTTATGAAGATTTATTCCTCTGGGAGAAAGGGATTGGCTTCAAGATAACAAATATATCCAATAATTTTTCAAGTCAGAAAAAGCTAATTTCTTTTTTTTTTTTTTTAAAAGCAAAATCCAACATTTTATATATGTATATATATATATATATATATGGCCATGTAACAAGTTCTAGAATATTATTTATTTGATAATTTTTCTTCTTGAAAGGATATCGAGTTGGAATTAAAGCACAGCCTCCCTCTGAGTAAAATAGAAAAAAAAAAAAAAAAAAGAAAACCTCAGTTAATTCTCTCAGCAGGGGTTTTGCTTTACTTAGGGAAAAGATTTCTGCCTGAGCAACCTTCCAAGCATATTCTGTGTTTCATAAGCCAAGCCTAAAATCATAACACTGGTAGTCATCGTTATCTTTTTTTTTTTTTTCTTGAAACATAATCTGGTTCTTTCACCCAGGCTGGAGTGTAGTGGCATGATCTCAACTCACTGCAGCCTCCACCTCCTGAGCTGAAGTGATCCTCTCCCCTCAGCCTCCTGAGTAGCTGGGACTACAGGCATATGCCACAACACCCAGCTAATTTTTGTAATTTTTGTGGAGATGGGGTTTCACCATGTTGCCCAGAATGGTCTCAAATTCCTGATATCAAACAGTCCCCCTACCTTGGCCTCCCAGAGTTCTGGGATTGTAGCTATGAGCCACTGCTCCTGGCCATCTTTTTTTTCTTTAATTTTTTTTTAGAGGTGGGGTCTTATTCTGTGGCCCAGGCTGGAGTGCAGTGGTACCATCCTAACTTACTGCAGCATGAACTCCTGGGCTCAAGTGATCCTTCCACCTCAGCCTCTTGAGTAACTAGGACTGCAAATATGAGCCACCACGCTTGTCTTTTAAGTGTTGTTTTCTGATGATAAAAGCAATGAGCATTGTAGAAAACCTAGAAGGCCGAGAGGGACAGCTGCTGGCGACATCTTTTGCTCTGTCTGTTTCCTGTGGTTTTCATTTGCATAGAGAAAATACTGTATATGCAGGTTACTTCTGAATTGTATTTTGTACATAAAGTTTTACATCTTGCTTTTTTTCATTTAATATTTATTTTGAAATGAGTTCCCACTGTCATTGGAAAGTTTACAAAACTTTTTTTTTTTTTTTGAGACAGAATCTTGCTTTATCGCCAGGCTGGGGTGCAGTGGTGCGATCCCAGCTCCCTACAACTTCCGTTTTCCGGTTTCAAGCAATTCTTCTGCCTCAGCCTCCTGAGTAGCTGGGACTACAGGTGCGCACCACCATGCCCAGCTAATTTTTTTGTATTTTTAGTAGAGATGGGGTTTCACCATGCTGGCCAGGATGGTCTCTGTCTCTTGACCTCGTAATCTGCCCGCCTTGGCCTCCTTCTGGGATTACAGGCATGAGCCACCACCCCCAGCCAACTTTTTTTTTTTTTAAGAGACACGTTCACACTCTGTTGCCCAGTCTAGAGTATGATGGTGCAGTCATGGCTCAGTGCAGCCTCCAAGTCCTGGGCTCAAGCAATCCTCCCACCTCAGCCTCTCGAGTAGCTGGATGCCATCATGCCCAGCTTGTTTTTTTTTTGTTTTTTTTTTTTTAATTTTCTGTAGAGACAGGGTCTTGCTCTGTTTCCCAGAGCAACTCTTGAGCTGAAGGGATCGTCCCACCTCAGCTTCCCAAAGTGCTGGGATTACAGGTGCGAGCCCCCGTGTCTAGCCCATAACATCCATTTTTAAAGGTGCACAGTAATTCCCGTGCACACGCTTCCGGGCCTCCTGTTCCCTTGGAGCCTGGATTTGAAGTTTAGGTTCTGCCCCTTTCCTTCTTTGCTGTTGGTGACTGTTTTGCGGGGAGCATAGGTGAGACAGTTTTGTAATCACTTGTACCAGCTGTGGAAGAGGGAGGGTCTGAGCTGCAGCTCCTGCCAGCTGTCAGCAGTGTGACTTTGGCATGGCCCTCAGTAAACTGACCACCTCCGGGGTTCCTCCTGCAGCGACCTGTGTGACCTGGCACTGTTGAAGCCCCTGTGGCAGCTCTTTACCCACATGGAGTACGGCCTATTTGAGGATGTGACGCAGCCCGGCATCCTCCTTCCCCTGCACCGGGCCCTCACGGAGCTCTTCTTCGTCACCGAGAACCTCGCCCAGGTGAGGCCCGAGGTCTGCACAGGGAGCCCCATGTCTCCGTGGGCTTTTGCTTCCTCTGCCACCCTGGGCAGAACTCGCCACCCCGCCTGAACCTTAGGGGTCTCAGCAGGCCACACAGGACAGGCATGGCTGAGAGTCTGAGGCCCTCAGGTCAGCTCTGACATGGCTTATTTTGTCAGGCTTAGAGCCAAAGGGGGAAAAACCGCCCGGGAGCAGCCCTTGCCAACAGCGAGTTTTGGAGAATAAAAGGATGGCTTCTTTCTGCTTCCTCGTTTTTTCCCCCTCAGCACAATAGACTCATTGAATGTGGGAACTGAAAGGGCCTTTCAGAGTTCTTTAGCTGTCCTCTCCTTTCACATGAGGAAGCTGGCCTGAGGAGGGGTGCGGCCTGGCACTGCGCACCTGGCTCCTGCCAGTCAGGTTCCTGCTGGGTTCTGAGCAAGGCAGGGCCATGTGGGCCTGGCAGAATGAGTAGCGTCCACCCACGGGAGGCTTCTGCTTTTGTGAGCAGGTGTCCCAGGTGGTGTGAGAGAGCCATACTTGCACCTCTGGCACTGTCGCTCACAGCCCCTGCTCTCTCTGCAGGAGCTTGGTGTGCTGCAGGATTACCTGCTGGCCCTCACCACGGATGACCACCTTCTCCGCTGTGCGACACAGGTACTGTCTCCACCCCAGCAGAGCTGACCCCTGTGGGGTGCCACCATCTCACCATTGCCAGGGCAGAGAAGTCTGCACATTGCATCTGACTAGGACAGAATCCACCCGGAGCTTACACAGGGCTCATCTCAGTTCAGTCGCTTCCTCCTGGTGCTCAGAGAGTGTGCACAAGCCCCATTTATCACAGTCATTCATCTAAACTGTGGGGTCAGAAGAATTTGTGTCTTTAAAACAAAACAATGCCTTAAATTTAGTTTGGCTGATTCTGGAAGTTTCCGTGGAGTTAGATCTCACATATTTGTAGATGTGAGTTGCTCTCTGGTAGCGGAACTCCTGACAGCTGTTTGGTCTCAGGACACCTCAAGCTTTCACTGATGGAGGAGCTCAGAAAGCTTTTGGAGATGTGTACTACATGTATCCACATGTGCCATGAGAAATGAGATTTTCTATGTTCAAATAAGCACAAGTTTAAACCTTTATTTTTTTAAGTAGCGAACCCCTTTTGTTTTAATATGAATAACATGTCTTGTGAAAAACAACTCTAACTTTTGAAAATAATTACTGAGTGCTTTGGGACAAATAGGTGACGGGAAAAAAAAGGATTACTGCAGAGGGTGGCGCTGGGTTCCATCCTTGCAGACTCCTCTCTTGCCTGGCCTAGCAGAAGACAGCTGTGTTCACATCTGCTTCTGTTCTGCAGTCATTTCACATGTCAGGCTGTGGAACACTACACCACATACTATGAGATGGAAAGTGAGAAATAAACCTTGCAGACCCCGAAAGGGTCTCGGGAGTTACCTGGTCCCAGACTACATTTGGTGGCCCAACAACCCTCCCCCAGAGGACAGCTGTGGACACCAAGGCTCACAGGGTTACCTGTGGGCGGACTCCCAGCCAGGAGCCCGGCCTCAGCACGGTGCTCTGTCCCTGGGAAGTCCTCTCGGAACGCTGCCCCTTTTCGGGAAAAGGGTCTTCTTTCCAGCCCTAGGCTTTGACATGTACGCTTGGAAGTGGGAATGCCCCCAGCATACAAGGAGGAGTTTGTGTCAATCCACCTGAGACCTGTAGGCAGAGAAAAAACTCCCTCCCCCTCAGCAGCTGCCTACAGCATTGCCACCACCACCCCGGGTTTCATGATAAAACGTAACGAAATTTTCCTATTGGACCGCCCTGGCCCCAAAGCTCCCCGTGGTGGCTTGCCTGTGGGCAGGTTTCTCTTGCGTTCTGGCTCTTCTGACCCTCCCCTTGGCCTGCACCAGTGTGCGGACATCTCTCACTGCCAGCCCCCTTCCTCCCTCGGCCACCTCCACTCTCCTGCTGCCCAGACTGTGAAGGCCTGAGTGGCCTTAAAATCAGATATTTTAAGGCCATCTGATTGCCGCCTCCAGGCCATCTGATTCCCAGTGCCTTCCTGGCCCTGTTTCTGCGCTCCCTCTGGTCCCCAGCGCTGGCTCTTGATTTCCTGTGAGTGCCGTGCCCTCCCACCTGCCCCTTTGCGGGTCTTTCCCAGACCTCTGCACGCTGCCTTCTGAGCCCCCGCACTGGGACTGCCCCTCTGGGCAGGGATGATTTCTACCTTACATTTGGAGCTTTCACATGGTCTTAATAGCATTTTCTCCCTCCCTCCACCCTGTGGGCCTCTGGGGGAGGGGAACACATCTGGTTCATCTCAGGGCCCCTCTCCCCGCTATCCCCACATCCTCAGTGCTCAGCTGAGGGCTTGTTATCAGCACTCAGCAAATGAGGGAGTGAGTGGCTTCTAACATTGGCGACAACTCTTTTTCTCTCTGCAGGCTCTGCAGAACATTGCTGCCATCAGCCTGGCCATCAACTACCCTAACAAGGCGACCCGCCTCTGGAATGTGGAGTGTTAGCCCTCGGTATGGCGTGCATGGGGCTAGCTAATCTGTCACAGGGATTTTAGAGCAGACATGTAACCTCATTCAGGAAAATTCCTGTAGCACAGTGCCCAGCTCTCCCTGAGCTCACTTCCACTCCGATTAGGACGCCAAGCAGCCCCGTCTCCAAGTGCTCCCGTGTGTAGGCTGGACATAAGCTGCTCTCCTGGCCCCGCCCGGCCGCCTCTGCCTCGGGCCACCGGGTGGCGCTGCCGAGCTGGAGCCCCCGGCCGGAGGACGCCAATCCCGCAGAGCAACGGTGGAACCACGTGCCTACGCTGTAAAGAAATCCCGTTCAAAGCAGGCCTGTTGCACAGACAGACACTTTCCTAATGAGAGGAGTGACGTATTTTCATCACCGTTTTTAATTTGTTTTCTTACGGGTTTACGATTTTGAATTTTTCTTATTTGGTTGAAAGAAAGAATTTTGATTTTATCAGCTGAGTTCAGCCTGTAAAAAGGATAAGTTGTGGGTAAAATATGCAAATGAAAAGAAATATATTGTACAAATTCTATATAATAAGGTACGCCTGTGTGTGGACTCGTTTCTCCCTCCTCCCTCCACCCCGCCGTATCTCGTGGAGCTCAGGACCCTGCCAGAACTGCTGCGAGGCGGAGAATCAGACCTGAAAGGAGTGGAAAGCTGCTGCAGACCTTCCTCCAGGCCATCCTCCCATGCCCGCAGCCTGCACTCCTCCCAGATCCCACGGCTTGGGTCACCCTCTGTGCGGCCGCACGGAGGTTTCCACACGCACGGCACCCTCGGGGTCTCCGCTCCCCAGCCAGGCGCCCGGGCCTGCCACCTGCCCTGGCCCACGCTGGTAGCCGCAGGACACTGCGGAGCAGGGAGAGGAAATCAGGGCCCCAGTCAGTGGCCTGCCTTCCCCCAGGGACTGGCCGCCTTCCTGCCGGCCTCTGCACCCTGCTTCTGACCCAGGTGTGGCCTGAGGTTTCCTAGTCCCTGAGCCTCCCACTTCTTCCTCCCTCCAGTCTCTGGTTTGCCACGTGCTGCCCTGTCCCCTTCCTCCAGGCATTCTGGGGCTGAGGACTGTCTGGCAAATTAGAGTAGAGTGCCTTCTTGCCAGGGCTGCACTTAACCAGCCTTTGAGGCCCATCATCCCCCAAAGCCCCAGACTGCTGTTGGGGGAGCCCCAGGCAGGGCCTGGACCCAGCCTCAGCCCTCGCCATCCCTCGGGCCAGAGAGAAACGGGGTTCAGCGTGAGACTCAGGAGGACTGGGTGCTCCCAGGCCTGTGCTGCTCTGGAGGCGCTCTCTAGGGCCTGGTGCAAATATTTACACCCTCCCCGCCTCAGTTGTCTAGGAGCACACTGGGGCTTCACTCTGAAAAGCAGGCGGGTCCATCTGAGCCCTGCCTGGCTGGCAGCTGACGTGACTAAGGTCATTGCTGAGACTAAGCCAGTACCAGTGGACTAAGAAGGGCATGGAGAACCAAGGTGAGTTGAGCCGTAGCTTCTAGAACTGAAGAGAAACATGGAGTTCCACCAGCTGACCCTCCTCATTTCATCAAGAAGCAGACACAGTGAGAGGTCAGCCTGGAAGCGCACGAAAACAGGGAGCCCAGGACCCCAGCCAAGGCTGCATCGCAGGGGCGCTCAACGCGCGCCCATCCACTCAACACGTTCTCCACACACCCAGGCCGGACTCCATGCGGAACCGCCAGAGCAGCCCAGGCGTGGCCCTCACGCTCCCCTAGCTCCCTCTCCTGCCCTTCCCCTCCATCCCTGCTGACAAAATCCTGTTTTCTCCAGTGGTGACTGTAGCTAATTTAATCTCAGGAAAGGCAGGACTTTCTACCAGCTCCTGAGGAAAGTTGATTACGTCCCTCCCTCCCCAATCCTAGGTAAGCTCACTTCTGTGTCCCAGCCCTTCTTGCAATGAGGCTGTCAGGAACGCCTGAACCAGAGGAACTCCATCTTAAATAGGGGCTGGGTAAAATGAGGCTGAGAAGTGCTGGGCTGCATTCCCAGACACATATGAGTCACAGGATGAGATAGGAGCTCAGCACAAGACACAGGCCCTAAAGGCCTTGCTGATGAAACGCTGCAGTAAAGAAGCAGCCAAAACCCAAAACTAAGATGGCGACAAGAGTAACCTCTGGTGTTCCTCACTGCTGCACTCCCACGGGTGCTGTGACAGTTTGCAAATGGCATGGCCAAAGTCAGGAAGTTACCCTATATGGTCTGAAAAGGGGAAGCATGACTAACCCACCCCTGTTTAGCATATAATCAAGAAATATGCCAGGGGTGGTGGTTCATGCCTGTAATTCCAGCACTTGGGGAGGCGGAGGCAGACAGATCACAAAGTCAGGAGTTTGAGACCAGCCTGGCCAACATGGTGAAACCCCATCTCTACTAAAAACACAAAAATTAGCCAGGCCTGGTGGCAGCGACCTGTAATTCCAGCTACTCAGGAGGAGGCTGAGGCAGGAGAATTGTTTGAACCCAAGAGGCAGAGGTTGCAGTGAGCCAAGATCGCACCGTTGCACTCTAGCCTGGGCGACAGAGTGAGACCCTGTCTCTAAGTAAATAAATAAAAGGAACCATAAAAATGGGCGATGAGTAGCCCTCAGGGCGGGCTGCCTGTGGAGTTGCTGTTCTTTTTTCCTTTACTTTCATAATAAAGTTGCTTTCACTTTATGGACTCGCCTCAAATTCTTTCTTGCATGAGATTCAAGAACCCTCTCTGGGGTCTGGATTGGGACCCCTTTCCGGTAACAAGGCGGCTCTATGGCTGCATTTTCCAGAGGCTCTGGGAGGGAGCTCTGCTCCTCCGTGCTTCCTTTTTGCCCAGACGAGATGCCCGGCCTCCCACACGGTCTTGCCGCCATCAGGTAAAAAGCTGGGGGCTGAGAAGCCAACGCTCTGGGGCCATGGGGGCAGAAGGACAGGAGTCTGGCTCCTTCATTCCATTCTCTGAGCCCTGGAACGACCGATCTCCAGGCAGGTGGGAAAGAGAACGCGGCGAGGTTCCTCTCACCTCAGTGGGAAGCGTTTCTGACCCAACTTGATGCAACAATTTGGCTCCAGTAGGTCGAAATAATGTCACAGCTCTCTTCTCATATTACTATGGACAGCATATGGAAGGGAAATGTAAAAATTACAGAAATAAAAAGGCCTCAACAGTGTCTAGTTAAGCCACAGATGCCATCCGGTGACAGGCATTACTGAATTCTTCTCTCTCGGGATTCTTGCATATGTAGCTTTGCTCATGCTCAGCCAGCCCCAGACGTCCGATCTGGAGGCACTGTTGCAGGATGCGTTGGGGTTTCTTAAAGTCACTCCAAACTAAGTCCACATGGAAATGTATTAACTCACAAAACTGAAGAGCCCAAGGATTGCATCTAGCTCCAGGCAAAGCTAAATTCCAGGGGCTCAAAGATGTCAGGTCAGTCTCTCTCCCTGCCCTCCATCCTGCTGCTTCTTCCTCTTTTCCTTGGCTCATTCTCCTGCCCTGCTTCCCTTGGGCTTTCAGGAAGGTGAGGGCCAACATGAGAGTACTAGGTGATGGTTCTCTCCTCCTTTTGCACCCAGCCACTGACCTGCTGCCAATTTTCCAGTGGAGAGAGCTTCTCACTCTATATGAGGCTTCCCAAGCTGTTGACTGGTATCTTCTAGCTGTGATTTAAATTTACTGTTTTAAAAGCTACCTGGGAGACCCATGAGTTTGTGTTGTTATCTCAGAATTGCTGAATAACATGGCATCCATGACAATGGGCAGAAACTGGGCCAGGGAAGCCACTGTGAGCCTTGTCAACACATCAGTTCAACCACTCAACTGCCAGCCAGGCGAGGTGCCCCCAAATGTGGCGGGCCGCTTACCCACTAGCGAGTATAGAAAGTTGCAACAGACATGGAGACAGAGACATCTAAAACAACTGCTCTTAACACAAAAGGTGAAATGCAGAAGAATGAGTACGAGTCTGTCAAGCAGATACAAACAGAAAATCAGAGTTACTCAGCATCAGGCAATATAATTCGAGACAAAACTAAATGGGGCAAGGCCAGGCACGGTGGCTCACACCTCTAATCCCAGCGCTTTGGGAGGCCAAGGTGGGCAGATCACTTGAGGTCAGGAGTTCAAGAAGAGCCTGGCTAATATAGTGAAACCCCATCTCTACTAAAAATACAAAAATTAGCTAGGCGTGGTGGTGCATACCTGTAATCTCAGCTACTTGGGAAGCTGGGGCACGAGAATCACTTAAACCTGGGAGGCAGAGGTTGCAGTGAACCAAGATGGTGACACTGCACTCCAGCCTGGGCAACAGAGCGAGACTCTTGTCTCAAAAAAAAAAAAAAAAAAAAAAGGGAGCCTCAAAGAAATGTGCAGCAGCATGAGTCCTATCAGCCTATGAGAAGCGGGAGTAATGGAAGGGGGCGGGGGAGGAAAAAAATATTTAAGGACATAATGGCTAAAAACATCCCAAATTCCTTGATAAACAGTCTACACATTAGGAAGTTCAATGAATCCATGTAGGATGAGCACAGAGAGATCAGCAATAATAAAAATACTGAAAGCGGCAAGAAAAGAAATGACTTGTCATTTAAGGGTAACTGCAATAAGATTAACAGCTGACTTGTCAGAAACTATGGAGATTAGAAGGCAGGAGGGTAATATATTCAAAGCACTCACAGAAAAAAATTTATCAACCAAGAATCTTATATCGAACAAAGCCACCTTTCAAAAGTGAAGGCCAAAGAGATTCCCAGATAAACAAAAGCTGAGTAAATGTGTTCCTACCAAACCTGCCTTACTAGACATGCTAAAGAAAGTTCTTCAGGCTAAAAGCAAACGCTCCCGGTGGAGAGGTTCCCTTAGGGCACAGCTGAACCCAGTACGGTGCAGCTCTGTAGGGGAGGGGTGTCCGCCATTACCGAGGCAATCCGCCCCTACTGAGGTACACGCCCATTGCTGACGCAGCCTGCCGTTGCCGAGGCAACCCGCTACAACAGAGAGACTCTGCCGCAGGGCGTAGCCTGTGGCAGCAGGGCGTAGACCGCAGCAGAAGGGCAGAGCCTGCAGCAACAGGGCGAACCTCACACCAGCAGGGCAGAGCCTCGGCAGGCAAATAGTGACTAGACTGCCTCCTAGCTGGGCAGGACAGCACAACGGACACTCACAAAAAAAGCCCCAACCCCCTCCCCCCCCGAGACAGAGCATCTGAGAAAAAAAGGTTTTTTTTATGAGTTCTGTTGCAGCAGAATTAAATGTAGCAGCCTAACAGCCCTGAATGAACAACAGAGCTCACAGCTCAGCACTTGAGCTCCTATAAAGTACAGACTGTCTCCTCAAGCAGCTCCCTGACCCCTCTATATCCAGAAGACTGACATTTGGCAGACATCATTCTGGGACAAAGATAGCAGAAAAAGAAACTGTTCCGCAGCTCCTATAGGTGCACCCCAGACAAGCAGGGCCTGGAGTGGACCTCAGCAGTTGTACAGTGGAGGGGCTAGACTGGTAGAAGGAAAACCAAGTAACAGAAATACTTCATCATCAACAATCTGGGCGTCCACTCAGAGACCCAACCGAAAAGTCAGCAACTACACAGACAACAGGTGGATAAATCCACAAAGATGGGAAGAAACCAGCGCAAAAAGGAGGAAAACACCCAAAACCAGAACACCTCACCTCCTAGAAAGGACCAAAACTCCTCACCAGCAAGGGAACAAAGCTGGAAGGAGAATGACTGTGACAAAATGACGGAATTAGACTTCAGAAGGTGGATAATGAGAAACTTTTGTGAGCTAAAAGAACATGTTTCAAATCAATGCAAAGAAACTAAGAACCTTGAAAAAAGATTCGAGGAAATGATAACAAGAATGGATACCTTAGAGAGGAATATGAATGAATTAAAGGAGCTGAAAAACACAATATGGGAACTTCACGAAGCATGCACAAATTTCAACAGCCAAATTGACCAAGCAGAAGAAAGAATATCAGAAGTCGAAGATCAACTCAATGAAATAAAACGAGAAACCAAGATCAGAGAAAAAAGCACAAAAAGGAATGAACAAAGTCTCCAAGAAATGTGGGACTATGTGAAGACACCTAACCTACGTTTGATAGGTGTACCAGAATGTGACGAAGAGAATGAATCCAAGCTGGAAAATACTCTTCAGGACATTATCCAGGAAAATTTCCCCCACCTAGCAAGACAGGCCAACACTCAAATGCAGGAAATACAGAGAACATCACAAAGATATTCTGCAAGAAGAGCAACCCCAAGGCATATAATCGTCAGATTCAACAAGGTTGAAATAAAGGAGAAAATACTAAGGGCAGCCAGAGAGAAAGGTCGGGTCACCCACAAAGGGAAGCCCATCAGACTCACAGCAGATCTCTTGGCAGAAACACTACAAGCCAGGAGAGAGCGGGGGCCAATATTCAACATCCTTAAAGAAAAGAACTTTCAACCCAGAATTTCATATCCAGACAAACTGAGCTTCGTAAGTGAAGGAAAAATAAAATCCCTTGCAAACAAGCAAGGACTCAGAGATTTTGTCACCACCAGACCTGCTTTACAAGAACTCCTGAAAGAGGCACTACACATAGAAAGGAACAACCAGTACCAGCCATTCCAAAATCACACTAATTGCTAAAGAGCATCAACATAATGAAGAATCTACAACAACTAACGGGCAAAACAGCCAGCTAGCATCAAAATGGCAGTATCAAATTCACACATAACAATATTAACCCTAAATGTAAATGGACTAAATGCACCAATCAAAAGACACAGACTGGAAAATTGGATAAAAAGCCAAAACCCATCAGTGTGCTGTATCCAGGAAACCCATCTCACATGCAAATACGCACAAAGGCTCAAAATAAAGGGATGGAGGAATATTTACCAAGCAAATGGAGAGCAAAAAAAAAAGCAGGAGTTGCAATTCTCATCTCTGATAAAATAGACTTTAAAGCAACAAAAATCAAAAGAGACAAAGAAGGCCATTACGTAATGGTAAAAGGATCGATACAACAAGAAGAGCTAACAATCCTAAACATATATGGACCCAATACAGGAACACCCAGATACATAAGGCAAGTTCTTAATGACTTACAAAGAGACTTAGACTCCCACACAATAATAGTGGGAGACTTTAACATTCCACTGTCAATATTAGACAGATCAACCAGACAGAAAATCAACAAGGATATCCAGGGCTTGAACTCAGACCTGGAGCAAGCAAACCTGATAGACATTTACAGAACTCTCCACCCCAAATTCACAGAATATACATTCTTCTCAGCACCACATCACACCTACTCTAAAATTGACCACATAATTGGAAATAAAGCACTCCTCAGCAAATGTAAAACAACTGAAATCATAACAAACAGTCTCTCAGACATAGTGCAATCAAGTTAGAACCCAGAATTCAGAAACCAACCCAGAACCGCACAGCTTCATGGAAACTGAACAACTGGTTCTTGAATGTTGAATGGATAAACAATCAAATGAAGACAGAAATAAAGAAGTTCTTCGAAACCAGTAAGAACAAAGACACAACATGCCAGAATCTTTGGGACACATTTAAAGCAGTCTCTAGAGGAAAATATATAGCAATAAGTGCCCATATGAGGAGAATGGAGAGATCCAAAATTGACACCCTATCGTCAGAATTGAAAGAGCTAGAGGAGCAAGATCAAAAAAACTCAAAACCCAGCAGAAGACAAGAAATGACTAAGATCAGAGCTGAACTGAAGGAGATAGAGACATGAAAAACCAAAAAATCAATAAATCCAAGAGCTGGTTTTTTGAATAGATCAACAAAATAGACAGACCACTAGCCAGATTGATTAAAAAAAAAAAAGAGAGAACAACCAAATAGATGCAATAAAAAATGATAAAGGGGAAATCACCACAGATTCCACAGAAATTCAAACCTTCATCAGAGAATATTACAAACAACTCTATGCACACAAACTAGTAAACCTGGAAGAAATTGATAAATTCCTGGACTCCTGTGTCCTCCCAAGCCTAAACCAGTAGGAAGCTGAAACTATGAATAGACCAATAACAAGGGCAGAAGTCGAGGCAGCAATTAAGAGCCTACCACACAAAAAAAGCCCAGGTCCAGACGGGTTCACAGCCGAATTCTACCAGACACACAAAGAGGAGCTGGTACCATTCCTTCTGAAACTATTCCAAATAATCCAAAAAGAGGGAATCCTTCCCAAATCATTTTATGAGACCAATATCATCCTGATACCAAAACCCGGCAGAGACCCAACAAGAAAAGAAAACTTCAGGCCAATATCCATGATGAACATAGATGCAAAAATCTTCAATAAAATACTGGCAAGCCGATTGCAACAGCCCATCAAAAAGCTTATCCATCATGATCAAGTAGGATTCATCCCGGGGATGCAACACTGGTTCAACATACACAAGTCTATAAACGTAATTCACCACATAAACAGAACCAAAAACAAAAACCACATGATTATCTCAATTGATGCAGAGAAGGCCTTTGACAAAATTCAACAGTCCTTTATGCTAAAAACCCTCAATAAACTCGGTATTAGTGGGACATATCTCAAAGTAATAAAAGGTATTTATGACAAACCAACAGCCAATATCATACTGAATGGACAAAAACTGGAAGCATTCCCTTTGAAATCTAGCACTAGACAAGGATGCCCTCTTTCACCACTCCTATTCAGTATAGTACTGGAAGTTCTAGCCAGAGCAATCAGGCAAGAAAAAGAAATAAAGGGTATTCAAATAGGAAAGGAGGAAGCCAAATTGTCTCTATTTGCAGACGACATGATAGTATACGTAGAAGACCCCATTGCCTCAGCCCAAAAACTCCTGAAACTGATAAGCAACTTCAGCAAAGTCTCAGGACATAAAATCAATGTGCAAAAATCACAAGCATTCCTCTACACCAATAACAGACTTAAAGAAAGCCAAATCAAGAATGAACTGCCATTCACAATTGCTACAAAAAGAATAAAATACCTTGGAATACAACTCACAAGGAGCGTAAGGGACCTCTTCAAGGAGAACTACAAACCACTGCTCAACGAAATCAGAGAGGACACAAACAGATGGAGAAACATTCCATGTTCATGGTTAGGAAGAATTAATATCGTGAAAATGGCTATACTGCCTAAAGTAATTTACAGAATCAACGCTATCCCCATCAAGCTACAATTGACTTTCTTCACAGAACTGGAAAAAACCACTATGAACTTCATATGGAACCAAAAGAGAGCCCGCATAGCCAAGTCAACTCTAAGCAAAAAGAACACAGTGGGGGGCATCACACTACCGAATTTCAAACTATACTACAAGGCTACAGTAATCAAAACAGCATGGTACTGGTACCAAAACAGAGACATAGACCAATGGAACAAAACAGAGGTATCAGAGGCAACACAACATATCTACAACCATACAATCTTTGATAAACCTGACAAAAACAAGCAATGGGGAAAGGATTCCCTGTTTAACAAATGGTGTTGGGAAAACTGGCTAGCCATGTGCAGAAAGCAGAAACTGGACCCCTTCCTGACACCTTACACTAAAATTAACTCCAGATGGATTAAAGACTTAAACATAAGACCTGGCACGATAAAAACCCTAGAAGGAAATCTAGGCAAAACCATCCAGGACGTAGGAGTAGGCAAGGACTTCATGAACAAAACACCAAAAGCATTGGCAACAAAAGTCAAAATAGACAAATGGAACCTAATGAAACTCCACAGCTTATGCACAGCAAAAGAAACAGTCACTAGAGTGAATCGGCAACCAACAGAATGGGAAAAAATTTTTGTAGTTTACCCATCTGACAAGGGGCTGATATCCAGAATTTACAAAGAACTCAAACAGATTTACAAGAAAAAAACAAACAAGCCCATTCAAAATTGGGCAAAGGATATGAACAGACACTTTACGAAAGAAGACATATATGAGGCCAACAATCATATGAAAAAATGCTCATCGTCACTGGTCATCAGAGAGATGCAAATCAAAACCACATTGAGATACCATCTCACGCCAGTTAGAATGGCGATCATTAAAAAATCTGGAGACAACAGATGCTGGAGAGGATGTGGAGAAAAAGGAACACTTTTACACTGTTGGTGGGAATGTAAATTAGTTCAACCATTGTGGAAGACAATGGTTGGCGATTCCTCAAGGCCTTAGAAATAGAAATTCCATTTGACCCAGCTATCCCATTACTGGGTATATATCCAAAGGACTATAAATCATTCTACTATAAGGACACATGCACACGAATGTTCATTGCAGCACTGTTTACAATAGCAAAGACCTGGAATCAACCCAAATGCCCATTGATAATAGACTGGATTGGGAAAATATGGCACATATACACCATGGAATATTATGCAGCAATCAGAAATGATGAGTTTGTGTCGTTTGTAGGGACATGGATGAATCTGGAGAACCTCATTCTCAGCAAACTGACACAAGAACAGAAAATGAAATACCGCATATTCTCACTCATAGGTGGGTGATGAAAAATGAGAACACATGGACACAGGGAGGGGAGTACTAAACACTGGGGTCTATTGGGGGGAAAAGGGGAGGGCCAGCAGGGGGGGAGCTGGAGAGGGATAGCCTGGGGAGAAATGACAAATGTGGGTGAAGGGGAGAAAGGAAGCAAAACACACTGCCATGTGTGTACCTATGCAACTGTCTTGCATGTTCTGCACATGTACCCCAAAACCTAAAATGCAATAAAAAAATTAAAAAATAATAATAATAAAATAAAATAATTTGCAAAAAAAAGAAAATAATTTGAGGTGAATGAAAATGAAGACACAAAATATCAAAACTTACAGGATGCAACTAAAGTAGTGCTTATTAGGGAAGAGCTTATTAGAAGGGAAATTTATGTTGTAAAGGTCTACATTAAAATAATGATCTCAAATTAGTCACCTAACTTTCTACCTTAAGACAGTGGTAAGAGAAAAACAAAGTAAGTAAGCCTAAGGAAGCAGAACAAAGATTAGAGTGGAAATCAATGAAATAGAGAATATAAAAATTAGAGAAAATTAGTGAAAACAAATGCTGGCTCTCTAAAAAGACGAACACAATTGAAAACCTTTAGTTAGATGGACCAAGAAGATAAGAGAGAAGACTGTAGTTACTAGAATCAGTTATGAAAGAAGAAGCATTACCACCAGCGTTACAGAAATAAAAAAAAAACATAAAAGAATACTATGAACTTTTCATAGTAAAAAGTTCTTTTAGAGAGCCAGCATGTTGTCTAGGCTGGTCTCAAACTCCTGACCTCAAGTGATCTGCCTGCTTCGGCCTCTCCTGGGATTACAGGCATGAGCCACCATGCCTGGCCTGGATGAAGTGGGATTTACCACAGGAATGCAAGTTTGGTTTAACATCCAAAAATCAGTTACTGTAATGCAATGTATCAATAGCATAAGGAAAAAAGCCACATGACCATCTCAAAAGATGCAAAAAATGCATTTGACAAGATTCCAGGCCCTTTGATCATAACAGTATGCAAAAAACTTGGAACAGAAAGAAGCTTCTGGCCAGGCATGGTGGCTCATGCCTGTAATCCCAGCACTTTGAGAGGCCAAGGTGGGCGGATCATCTGAAGTCAGGAATTCAAGACCACCCTGGCCAACATGGAGAAACTCTATCTCTACTAAAATACAAAATTAGCTGTGCGTGGTGGTGCATGCCTGTAATCCTAGCTACTTGGGAGGCTGAGGCAGGATAATCACTTGAACCTGGGAGGCAGAGGTTGCAGTGAGCTGAGATTGCCGTTGCACTCTAGCCTGGGCAACAAGAACGAAACTCCATCTCGAGGAAAAATAAAAATAAAAAAGAAGGAAGCTTCCTTAACCTGACAAAGAGCATTTATGAAAAATCCATGGCCAATGCGGTGGCTCATGCCTGTAATCTTAGCACTTTGGGAGGTTGAGTCGGGTGGATCATGAGGTCAGGAATTCAAGACCAGCCTTGCCACCAAGATAGTGAAATTCCACCTCTATTTAAAATACAAAAATTAGCTGGGTGTGGTGGTGGGTGCCCAGCCACTTGGGAGGCTGAGGCAAGGAATTACTTGAACCCAGGAGGTGGAGGTTGCAATGAGCCAAGCGTGCCACTGCACTCTAGCCTGGGTGATGGAGTGAGACTCCGTCTCAAAAAAAAAAAAAAAAAAAATCCACTAACATCAAACTTACTAATGAAAAGCTGGATGCTTTCTTCCTAAGTCAGGAACACAAGGATGTGTCCTCTCACCATTTCTACTCAGCATCGTGTGGGAGATTCTAGGCAGGGCAATTAGGCAAGAAAAGGAAGCACAAGCCATCCAGTTTAGAAAAGAAGTAAAATGGCTTCCATTTGCAGATAGCCTGATCTTCTATATGTAAAATTCTTAGGAACTCAATAAGAAACGACTGAATTCCAGAGGCAGGGTTCAGGGGGCTGCCCTCCCCAGTGCCCACTGTTCTTCACAGCACCGATCACAATGTGAACATATACTGACATGGATTTTTTTGTATCAGCATCTCTCTTTTAAACAGTAACACTAATACATTCAGCAAGGTTGCAGAAAATAAGATTAATACACAAAAATTGATCCTATTTCTATACATTTGCAAGAAAGAATTTCAAATATGAAATTAATAAGATTCCATTAATGACAGCATAAAAAAGAATAAAATACTTAGACATAAATTGATGGCAAAGTGCAAAACTTATAGCATGAAAACCCCAAAACATTGTCTAAAGAAACTAAAGATCTACCATGGCTTGGATGTGGTTTGTGTCTGTCAAAACTCATGTTGAAATTTGATTGCCAGTGTGATAAAGTTGGAACCTTTAAGAAGTGGAGTCTAATGGGAGGTGCTTGGGTCATGGGGTCCACTCTCATAGGCGCCTTGGTGCCATGCTTATGGTAGTGAGTGAGTTCTAGCTCTTGTGAGACTGGATTCGTTCTCATGGGCATTTATGAAAATGCTTGCTAGTACTTTGTTGAGGACTTTTGCATTCACACTTACAAGAAACATCTTAGCCGGCCGCAGTGGCTCTCGCCTGTAATCCCAGCACTTTAGGAGACCGAGGTGGGCAGATCAGGAGGTCAAGAGATTGAGACCATCCTGGCCAACATGGTGAAACCCCACATCTACTGCAAATATAAAAATTAGCTGGACTTGGTGGTGCACTCTTGTAGTCCCAGCTACTCGGGAGGCTGAGGCGGGAGAATCACTTGAACTGGGAGGCGGAGGTTGCAGTGAGCCGAGATTGTGCCACTGCACTCCAGCCTAGTGTCAGAGTGAGACTCCCTTTCCAAAAAAAAAAGAAAGAAAGAAACATCTCATGGGAATGTGAGACTGGGTTGTCATAAAGCCGGGACAGCCCTCAGGTTTTGCTGCTTCAAACGTGCTCCCTTCCCCTTTGACCTTCTGCCATGTTTTCATGCAGCAAGAAAGCCCTCACCAGAGCCAAGCAGACGCCGGTACCATGCTTCTCAAAGTTCCCAGCCTGCAGAACTGTGAGCTAAGTAAACCTCTTTTCTTTATAAATTACCCTTTCTCAGCTATTCTGTTATAGCAATACAAGGCAAACAAAGACAATATAGAAATAAACTTCTATATTTAGAAGCCTTAAGTTTGTTAAGATGATAGTACTCTCCAAATTGATCTACAGAGGGGAATCCACTGGCTTACAGATTTAGCAGTCTACGACAATGAGAGTTTATTATCTCAGTTTCGGTGTGCCAGGAATCCAGGCACAGCATAGCTGGGTTTCAGTAGTTCGAGGTCCGCCGTGAGTTGCAGTCATGTTGAGACTTGGCTGGAGCTAAAGGATCTGTTCACTCACATGGTGGTTTGCAGGCCGCCGTGTTTCTCACGATGTTGGACTGAGGGTCTCAGTTCTTTGCCATGATGCCACATGGGCTTCTCCATAAGTCAACTCACAACATGCCAGCTTACTTTCCCTGGCACAAGCGATCCAAGAGCAAAATCATGCACATTAGAGCCCCCAGTCATTTTTTTTTTTTTTTGAGGCTGGGTTGCCCAGGCTGGGGTGCAGTGGCATGATCTCGGCTCACTGCAACTTCTGTCTCCTTGGTTCAAGTGTTTCTCCTGCCTCAGCCTCCTGAGTAGCTGGGATTACAGGCGCCTGCCACCATACCCACTAATTCTTGTATTTTTAGTAGAGACAGACTTCACCATATTGATCAGGCTGGTCTCGAACTCCTGACCTCAAGGGATCTGCCCACCTCAGCCTCCCACAGTGCTGAGACTACAGGAGTGAGCCACCTGCCTGGCAGCCACAGTCATTTCTTCTGAGACAGATTTTCTCTGTCACCCAGGTGTGAGTGTGGTGGCACAATCATGGCTCCCTGCAGTCTCAAACTTCCAGGCTCAACCCATCGTAGCTGGAACTGCAGGTACATGTCACCACACCCAGCCAATCGTTTTACTTTTTGTAGAGACAGGGTCTTCCTATGTTGTCCAGGCTGGTCTTGAACTCCTGATCTCAAGCAGTCCTCCCACCTCATCATCCTAAAGTGCTGTGATTACAGGTGTGAGCCACTCTGCCTGGCCAGCTACAGTCTTTTTATGACCCAATCTCTGAGGCCACACTCCATCCCTCCAATTTGGTGCTTGTGATCAGCCAGCCAATGAGTCCTGCCCCCTACAAGGGGACAGTATTAAACACAAGCTTGACTTCCAGGAGGCAGGGATCACGGGGATCTTGGAGGCTGTCCCCCACAGCGCCCGTTATTCTCTCTTCACAGCTCTGACCACATGTGTACAGAGCCTGACATGGATTTTTTTTCTTTTTTTTTTTTTTTTTTGGTATCAGCATCTCCCTGTTAAACTGTCAGCTCCATGGCGGCAGAGACAATACCTGTTTTGTTCATCATTTTGTGACCAAATCAGAGCACAGGGCCTGACCCTACAGGCATTTACCAAATTTTAGTTGTGTGTCGGTTAGTTGGGGATAATAAATATCTTTTACTTGTTTTTATTTTATGCATGTATTTATTTATTGTTTTGGTGGTTTTGGGTGTTTTTTTTTTTTGAGACAAGTTCTCAAAAAACAATGTTGAGATCTGTCATTCAGTCTGGTGGGTGGTGGCGTCATGATAGCTTACTGCTGCCTCAACCTCCTGGGCTCAAGTGACTCTTCCAGCTCAGCCTCGGACAGAGCTGCGACTGCAGGTACACACCACCATGGCTGGCTAATTTGTGTTGTTGTGTTTTGTTGTAGAGACAGTGTTTTTGCCATATTGTCTAGGCTGGTCTCACACACTTTGGCTCAAGCAATCCGCCTGCCTCAGCCTCCCAAAGTGTTGGCATTACAGGCGTGAGCCACGGAGCCCGGCAGCCTCTTCCTTTTACACAGCCTCTCCCTGTTTGTTATTTAGGTTGACAGTTGAACGAATGGATTTATAAATATTTATTTTTGAATACACATAGAATATGTTGGCCAGGCGCAGTGGCTCACTCCTGTCATCCCAGCATTTTGGGAGGCCGAGGCAGGTAGATCATCTGAGGTCAGGAGTTCAAGACCAGCCTGGCCAACATGATGAAACCCTGTCTGTACTAAAAATACCAAAAATTAAAAAAAAGGTGGGGGGCGTGGTGGCACACACCTGTAATCCCAGATACTTAGGAAGCTGAGGCACGAGAATCGCTTGAACTCGGGAGGGGGAGGTTGCAGTGAGAAGATGGTGCCTTCTCATTCATTTTCTCATTCATTTCAGCCTTTTCATTCATTTTCATCGTTGCCAATCTGGTAGGTGAGCAATTATTTCTTCTCCTTCCTTATTCCTCCTACTCCTTCTTTCTTCTCCTTTTCTTTCTCCTCCTCCACTTTCTCCCTCCCTCCCTTCTTCCTCCCTTCCTTCCTCCCTCCCTCTCTTCCTTCCTTCCTTTCCTCCCTCTCTCTTTTCTCCCCTCCCCTCCCCTCTCCTCTCCTCCCTTCCCCTCCCCTCTCCTCCCCTCCCCTCCCCTCCCTTCCTCTCCTCTTTTCTTTTCTTTTCTTTCTGACAGGGCCTTGCTATGTTACCCAGGTGGGAGTGCAGTGGCACAATCTTGGCTCACTGCAGCCTCTGCCTCCCAGGTTCATGCAATTCTCCTGCATCAGCCTTCCCAGTAGCTGGGACTACACATGTGCACAACCATACCCAGCTAATTTTGTATTTTTAGTAGAGATGAGGTTTCTCCATGTTGGTCAGGCTGGTCTTGAACTCCCAACCTCAGGTGATCTGCCCACCTAGGTCTCCCAAAGTGCTGGGATTACAGGCGTGAGCCCCTGCGCCTGGCCTCAAAGGGTTTTTTAAAAAATACTCGATTGTGAGAGTTGGCATTTTCAAGTTTTGTTTTTACATTTTTCACAGGGTTTGACTTTCTGGGCTCCAGGCTGGAATATGTGACGGGTTTCCTGCTGGGAGAATTGTGTTTGTCCAGGTTGCCTGAGAGGCACTGGGAGTTTGGAACAAGCAGGGGCTGCCTGCTTCTCACAGAGCCCTGACCAGGGGTAGCCCACTGGGCCCGGGACACCACATGGCCCTGCAGGCTGAGGACCCAGACAGGCCTCATGCCCACTGCACACCGAGCAGAGCACCCAGGCTACCAAGCAGAGCACCCAGGCCACTGAGCAGAGCACCCAGGCCTGTGTGTTTCGCTCTACCTACATCTCTAGGAGTCTGTCGTGTGAGCCTTGTTGTTCTTGCCGTTTGCACTCGTCCCCTACACATCTTCTTCTCTCTGTGGCTCACTCCAAGGAGCAGGCCAGTGACTCCGGCCTGGCCACCCCGAGCCTCTCACTCTCTTGCTGCAGTGATTGCCCCTTGGGTGGGCACCCGATCCACACAAGACCCGTCAGCCCAGCAAGGTGCGGCCCCAGGACGTCTGCCACGGTGGTGGAGAAAGAGAAGTTTGTCTCCTGGGGTTGCTGGGAGAAGAGAGCCTCGGCTTGTCGAGGGCAACAGGAAAGTGCACTGATGCGTGTCCCCTGCCACAGACAAGCCGAGGCCGGTTACTCTGGGCTTTTCATCCCATAAGCCAAGAGTTTCCCATTTTTGCTCAACTACTCTGAGATGTATTTCTGTCACTTAGAACCAAAAGAAGCCCAATGGATTCGTGAGTTAGGAATCAGGTGCTGCAGGGGGCCAGAGATCCAGGGGTGACCTGGCAGGCCAATCTCGGCCTTGCAGGTCCACAGCCCTGTAAGCCCCAGCTTTCCTCCTTGTGACTCACCTTGCCTGCGACCTTGCCTGTGATCTGCCTGTGACCTGTGATCTGTCTGTGACTTTGCCTGTGATCTGTCTGTGACTTTGTGATCTGTCTGTGACTTTGCCTGTGATCTGTCTGTGACTTTGCCTGTGATCTGCCTGTGACCTTGCCTGTGATCTCCCTAGCAGCCCTGCCCAACAAGCCAGCCCTCTGGGTCCTACTATCCATAGAATCTATGAAGATTTTGAGAACTGTGCCACACAAGCTCTCTCATTGACAGAATACCAAAAAGTTGAACTTGCATTCCTCCCAAGCGCTTGGCTTCAGATTCCAAACTTCTTAATGTCTCCTACTGTAGCTTACATTTTGTGTAAATTTTGCATTCTCAACCACTATGCTTTAACATGTAAAGAATGTTTCCTCAGCCTAGTGTGGTGGCACACAGCTGTAGTCCCACCTACTCAGGAGGCTGAGGCAGGAGGATTGCTTGAGGCCAGGCGTTCAAAGTAGCTGTGAGCCATGATCGCGCCAATGGGCCACATAGCAAGACGCTGGTCTCAAAAAAAAGTTTCCCCAAGAAACCTTTGAGTAAAATGCCTGTTTATCCTGTGACTTTTGGAAAGCAGACCTGCAAGGATTCTTCCCTATCCTGTGGCTGTCTTCTCACTCTCCTGATAGTTAGTGTTCTTTGATGAACAAAACTTTTTAACATTGATGAAGCCCAGTTTATATTTTCTTTCGTTGCTCATGCTTTCTGGGTTATTTCTAAAAAACTACTGTCAAATTCAAGGTTATTAAGATTTGCCCCCATATTTTCTTCCTCTTGTTCTTCTTCTTTTTTTTGTTGAGACAGAGTCTCACTCTGTCACCTGGGCTGGAGTGCAGTGGCATCATCTTGGCTCACTGCAACCTCTGCCTCCTGGGTTCAAGTGATTCTCCTGCCTCAGCCTCCCGAGTAGCTGGGATTACAGGCACATGCCACCATGCCCAGCTAATTTTTGTATTTTGAGGAGAGACAGGTTTTACCATGTTGGCCAGGCTGGTCTTGAACTCTTGACCTCAAGTAATCCCCCTGCCTTGGCCTCCCAAAGTGCTGGGATTACAGGTGTGAGCCACTACGCCTGACCAAAGTCCAACTTGTTCTTTTGCATGTGGATATTCAGTTGTCCAAGCCGAACCGACCCCTGGGTAGGATTCTCCCAGGTCCCCTGAGAACCCTGGGGAGATGATACCTTCACAGCATTCCAAAAGGGATGGACCCACTAAACACCAGACTCAGTTCATGGATGGTTTATGTCTGGGAGGGTGGAAAGGGGCTGACTGGGAAGGGATAACATGGGACAGAGGCTGGGCAGAAAGATAAAGCAAGAGGGGAAGAAACTGGGGCAGGTAGGAGGGAACTGCAAATGTGGGAACCAGGGTCAGCACCCTGGCTGGGAGGGGAGGAGTCCGCCATTAGCCGAAGGGGAAGGTCCAGCTCCACCAAGAGCCTGGAGGCTAGGTTTGGGGTGAGGTTGAGGCAGAAGGAAGCCTGGAGCCCCTCATCATCATGGTCCCAAAGGACAATGTCCCTCAGAGGGCCACAGGGCTTACAGCAGCTGGCTAACAGTTCTCAGCCTCTGGGAAAATAACTGGCCCCGTGCCTCACCTGAAAACAATCAACATGAGCGTTTCCAGGCAACATAGTGTAGGGGTCAAGTTCATGAATTCAGGAATCCAGCTATCAAACAGTGTTCAAGACCTGGATCGACTGCAAACACGTGTGTGATCTGAGCCTCTGAACCCCTGGACAGTTGAAGGAGGAAAGCCTCAGAGGGGGATAAAATAAGTTACGCAATACCCTCAGCCTGGAGCCCGCACTCACAGCAAGCAGGGGTCGGTGACCAGCACGTGCCTGGGAAAGTCTGGGAGCAGGTGCCCGAGATGCTGAATGACGCTTACTTTCTCATTCTTTCCAAGTCGGATTTTTCACAATGAGGGTTGTGTCCATTTGGGTGTAGACAACCCAGGGAAGCTTAGGGTCCATGAAGTGCCGTTTTAACCCAGGTCTGCCCTGGTTCGGGACTGCAGGCCGGGGGCAAAGGCCACACTATTGGCTTGACCTGAGCATGGCCAGGCTGTGCTTGGCTCCAAGCCGGCTCTGGCAGAAGTGTTTGCTGCCTGAGTCCCCCACCCTTTGTGTCTGGGGCTGCCGGGCAGGGGCTGTGGGGCGGCCTCTCTGGGAAGAGCCGAAAAAGGTGTGGGCTTTTAGGATTGCATGCAGGGTTTGGTCCATTTCAGCCTCAGTATCCTCTCAGAGGGACAGTGACTTGCTTGGGGTTTCACACACATTTCTGAGCTGGAACCCCAGCTGGCCTGGCTCTCAGCACCCCGTTGCAGAAAGCTGAGGTCTTGGTCCAGGAGGGGCCACGGGAGTCTGAGATGCCTGGTGCTGGTGTCTGCCCTGGCTGCAAAGTCACATCCGCTGTTTGGCTGCGGGCGTGGGCTCTGCTGCATCTCCCTGGGGGGAAGCTGGCATTGTGTTCTCAATGGCCGGTTGTGGAAAAATCACAGCATGCCGAGTAAACAGAGAACTGGAGGCTGCCACCATGGGAACCGCTGGGTGGAGGTGGCAGTGGAGGCTGCAGTAGGGAGGCCGTGGCTTGACCCAGGCTCACCTGGGAGCCAAGAATCTGCCAACAGGGAGCCAGGGGACTGAGGGGGCCCTGAGGGGGTCTGAAGCCCTGGGAGTTCCCCAAACTCACCCAGCACATCAGGGCCAGGGCCAAGGGCTGCACCCAGTCCCCCCTCCACCAGCTCTAGCTCCTCTGCTCCTTGCTCTTCCAGCCAGATAAGCTGGCAGTAAAACAGCAGGAATTTCTTTCTGAACTATCATTTTGGGGAGGCTTTGGGGACAGCCCTCATCCCTCATCTTCCAGACACTGAGCTTGACCGAAGTGCAAAGCAAGGAGCCATCAAGATCCAGGTGAAGGTACAGGTGGTTGCAAGTTTTGCTCTGTGCTATTCAGTGAAAGCCCTTCAAAGTCCCCAGGAAGGTGTCTGCTCCTAGAAGACACCGGCACACAGTGCAGGAGCACAGGGAAGGGATGAGCGAATGGGAGGGATGAGCATATGGGTGGTGTTAGTACATGGGTGGTGTTAGCACATCGGAGGCCTCAGAATCAGAAGATTCAGTAGGTAAAGCTTATGACACACAGTGAGCACTCCCTTACCAAGGACTGGTGATGAGGACACCTTTATTTAAACAGATGATGATTCACTTTGAGAACAGAAGTATAAACAAAGCAGCCAGGCACAGTGGCTCAGGTCTGTAATCCCAGCACTCTGGGAGGCCAAGGCGAGTGGATCACCAGAGGTCAGGAGTTTGAGACCAGTGTTGCCAACATGGCAAAGCCCCGTCTCTACTAAAAGTACAAAAAATTAGCCAGGCATGGTGGCGCATGCCTGGAATCCCAGCTATTCAGAAGGCTGAGGTAGGAAAATCGCTTGATCTCGGGAGGTGGAGGTCACAGTGAGCTGAGATCACACCACTGCACTCCAGTCTGGGCAACAGAGCAAGACTCTGTCTCAAAAAAATAAATTAAATAAGTAAATAAATGTGGATTGGCCCCAATGCTTCCCTGCGTGAGAGGTGGCCACATCACTTTGGAAGTGGTTGGACCCAGGGGCCATCTCAGGGCTCAGGGATGAGGTCAGTTTGCTCTCAGGAAGCTACCACTTCCTGTTTCTAAGAATACGGGTCAAATGTCATTTCCCTTAAGAATCTCCCAGCCACCCAGGAAGGACTTGTCTGCTGAGGCCACAGGCCCTCTCCCAGCCTCTGCGTCGTCTGAGAGGCTGAGTCTCTGGGCTGCTCTGCTTTCAGCACACCCCCACAGCTGTGGATGCTACTTGGTGCTTGGGGCTGGCCTGGGACCGGGCACTTGGTGGTTCCTTTGCTCCACTCTGGAGCTCACCACAGCTCATACAGAGCAGGACTCCACTTGGTACCCACAGAAGGAGATCCCAGCCAGCAGCAGTGGCCATCCTGCTCCTGCCTGCTCAGCACCCCTTCTTCCAACGTCTGCACCTTGACTGTCTTTTGGGTACCCCCTCCCCTGACCTCCTGCACTGGCCTCAGAGCGTATGACTCCATGTAACCAATTGGAGCATCTGAGGGACTGGTCCAGGGATGGGCGCAGAACCCATATCCTTTGAGAGCCCATTAGGAGAATCAAATCAAAGATGGTTTTTTTTTTTTTGAGATGGAGTCTTGCTCTGTTGCCCAGTCTGGAGTGCCATGGCACTATCTTGGCTCACTACAACCTCCACCTCCCAGGTTCAAGCGATTCTCCTGCCTCAGCCTCCCCACTATCTGGGATTACAGGTATGAGCTACCACACCTGGCTAATTTTGTATTTTTAGTAGACACAGGGTTTCTCCATGTTGGTGAGGCTGGTCTCCGACTCCCAACCTCAGGTGATCCACCCACCTTGGACTCCCCAAATGCTGGTATTACAGGCGTGAATCACCACGTCTAGCCTCAAATCAAAGGCTTTTGATTAAACCATTGGCAAACAGAATCTCCTGGCGGGGTGGGGGGGGGGTCACTCAAGTGGGATGTTGGATGTGGCTGAGATGGGGTCTTGCTGTGTTGCCCAGGCTGGTCTTGAACTCCTGGGCTCAAATGATTCTCCTGCCTCTGCCTCCCAGAGTGCTAGGATTACAGGCAGGAACCACTGCACCCAGCTGAGAGGTAAATTCTTAAAGATGTCACCTGAGAGCCCTTGATCCTGCCAATCCTGAAGCCATCCATTCCCTGGACTTTTCCGTGAAATAAGCCAATAATTTTCCCCTTGTGCTTCAACCCATTGCAATCAGGCTTCTGCCCCTTGCAATGGAAAGAGAGCAGCCTCCTCCACCACATCAAGCTCAGCTTCTGCTGGACCTTCAGGGGCTTCTTTTTCTCTGGCAGATCCCAGAGTGTGGCTGGCTTCCTGCTGGCCTCCCCCACTCACTCCTCACATCTGCCTTCAGTAAACATAGAGAAAGGGCCGAGGGTGAACCCAGAGACCTGCAGGGGGGTGGTGGGTGAAGGCTGGGTGGAGGCGTGAAGGCTGGAAGTAGGGGACGGGCTGCGGTCCCAGGGGTTCTGGTGGTCCTGGCAGCCCTTGAGGAGGTCAGAGGTGCAGCCGGGGAGGTTTTTGAGTCCCTGGAGTTGGGGAGCTCAAAGAGCTAGTGAGACCCTCCTTGTCCAGGCCTGGCTGTATTAACAGGGTCACTGAGGCAGAGAAGGCCAGGACTCCCCAGGGCTCAGCAACTGGCAAGGCAGGCTCTGTCTCCTTGGGAGGCCCTGTGTGTGGCCATCGCGGCCAGAGCAGTCCCTGATTCTCTGGGGAAGGTTTCCTCTGGGCAAAAGTCTTCCCCTAAGACAATGTGGACCACCACAGGCCTGGAACCGGAGGGAAAGAGCCTCACAGGCCAGCTGGTCCCCCCAGTACACCTCCCCCAAGCCTCCATGCAAGAGAGGAAGCTGAGGGCCAGAGGCGGATGGGGTTTGCTGGGATTTGCACAGTAGGTTGGGGCCCCAGGTGTACCCTGGAATGGTTCTCCTGGCTTCCAGGCCAGTCTTGTGCCAGCTGGGGGCATGAGGGCAGACAGCTGGGAGGTGTGGGGGAGCTGACTAGAGAGGGCGTCCAGGGCCACTTCTGTGTCTGATCACAACGTGTCTGTGTGTCTGTCCCAGCGCTGGGTGGGGGTCTGAACATCCTAGAGCAGGTGCTTCTGGTTCCCTTGTAACAGGAGATGCCTCACAAAAGCAGACAGCCGGAAGGTGGGGGGGACTTGCCAGGCGCAGTTGGGGGAGGGGCAAGCCCAGAGCCCTTAGGCGGGCCTGGCCCCACGTCCCCATCAGGTGGTGGAGGATGGGGGAGACCCTCATTTAGGGGAAGCCTACCTGAGAACTGCACTGTGGATGCACGGAGGTTGACAGGTAGGAGACTGTCTGCTTAGGACCAAGGTGTCCCTGCCCAGTTAGGGCCACAGCTGAGGCCAGGGACCTTCTCCAGCAGCGGGCAGGGGCTCTTCCACCACCCACCCCCTGCCCAAGTCCGGCCATGTTCTTGAGCAGCCACACCTCGAATTCCTGCAGCCTGCAAGGGCCCCCCCACCGGAGGGCAGACAGAGCCTCTCTCCCAAGTGGAGCGGGCAGGACAGGTGTTCCCAGGCAGGGTTGTCTGCCTCTGGGGTTTCTCCAGTTTCGACGACGCCCTGGTGGAGTTTAAGTGAGGAGGCGGTGGCAGCACCCAGGGCTCTCCCCTTGATGTGCAGGCCATGTCTGCTGGCCGGGTGCTGGGCATGTGCTTCCTGGTGCCCCGGCTGGGCTGAGCGGCAGGGCTCCAGTGTCTACCCTTGGCTGCTGGTGAGCGCCTTGCTGTTCAGCCCCGGGGCTGGCGTTCAGGGCTCTGTGATGCATCTTTACTGAGATCTGGGCTCTGGGTGGGAGGGAAAGCTCCAGAGCAGACCAAGCCTGGGGTCAGGACTGGGGAGATTGCTCAAACATCATCTGGGCAGCAGACGCTGTCTTCGTTGACTAGGGTCGGGGAGTGAAGACGGGAAGAGCAGGAAGAAGAGAGGGGCAGAGAGTTGGTACTGTCTCAGGTTAGAAGGCCCAGCTCAGGACCGGGCAGTGTTTGAGTCTGTAAGCCCAGGCTTTGGGAGGCTGAGGCAGGTGGATCATGAGGTCAGGAGTTCAAGACCAGCCTGGCAAACATGGTGAAACCCCGTTTAAAAATACAAAAAATTAGGCAGGTGTGGTGGCATGTGCCTGTAATCCCAGCTACTCGGGAGTCTGAGGAGGAAAATCACTTGAGCCACTGCACTCCAGCCTGGCTGACAGAGCTAGACTCTATCTTAAAAAAAAAACAACAAAAAACCCAACAACGAAAAGGACCAGCTCAACTGGGCACGGTGGCTCACGCCTGTAATCCCAGCACTTTGGGAGGCCAAGGTGGGCAGATCACTAGAGGTCAGGACTTTGAGACCAGCCTGATCAACATGATGAAACCCTGTCTCTACTAAAAACACAAAAATTAGCTGGGTGTAGTGGTGGGTGCCTGTAATCCCAGCTACTCAGGAGGCTGAGGCAGAAGAATCACTTGAACCCGGGAAGCAGAGGTTGCGGTGAGCCAAGCTCTCGCCACTGCACTCCAGCCTGGGTAACAGAGTGAGACTCCGTCTCAAAAAGAAAAGGAATTCAAGAAAGACCAGATCAAAGGATGTGCAGTGTGTTCCATGGGGCCAGAGTGTCCAAGAGATGACCAGTCTTCTTTCCTTCCCGCCCTACAGCTCCGGGTTTTAATATATTCATTTACCTTCTGTTAGTTTAATAGGCAGCTAAGGGCACCCCCAGCTAATACATTTCTGGGTTTTGTTTTTGTTTTTGTTTTGAGATAGGGTCTCATTCTGTGGCCCTGGCTGGTGCCATCACAGCTCACTGCAGCCTCGACCTCCCCAGGCTCAGGTGATCCTCCTACCTCAGCCTCCTGAGTAGCTGAGATTACAGGTTCCTGCCAACACATGGAGCCAATTTTTCTATTTTTCTTTCTTTCTTTTTTGTAGAGATGGGGTCTGACTATGTTACCCAGGATGGTCTAGAAGTGGACTCCAGTGATCCACCTGCCTCAGCCTCCCAAAGTGGTGGGCGTACAGGCGTGAGCCACCATGCCCGGCCTGTACATTTATTATATTGATAGGGAGATCCTTTCCCATCCCAAGCCACAGCCCGTGGCCCGTGCATCTGGGGTCCAGGTGCTTCTCCACTGTGCGCGCTGGTTGAGCTGAGGCCACGTCCTGGTGTCACTGCAGGTGAGCAAGAGTGTGGCCACCGCGGCAGTGCCCCCAGCCCATGTGGGCCCTCCTCTGTGGCTCTTCCCTGGGTGTTTACTGTAGAAAATGCCTGCACAAGTGTACACTGTTTTCACTCACCTTCACTGGCGTCCTTCCGACAGCGCTGCCTGTTTCTTCAATGCTGAGTCTTTTCCTCTCTGCATGGCCCCGCCTGTCACCTTGGGAAGCCGTCCCAGCCTCCCTGGCCTCATCTCCCACTGTACAAGGGGGAGGTGGGCGGAGGTGACTCAGAGGCCCTTTCCCGGTCAAACACCCTGGGGTCTACTGCCTTGCCATTCACAGGGGGAGGTGCAGAGCCACCATCGGCTTCCTGATAGCTCTGCAGGGTGCTGGATTGGCGATGCGTCTCTCTGTCTCTGAGATGTCTGATGCATTGCACGCTGCATCCATCAGCACCTCGCGGACTGGGCAAGATGGCTCAAGGCCCTCCCATTCCTCATCTGCGCACTCAGGTGCCCTTCTCTGCATGAGGGCAGAGCTACATGGCTGGCGCCAAGGACGCCTGGAACAATGCATTTTCACCAACAGGCTCTGCACTCTGAGCTCGCCCCACAGACCCATGCAACATCAGGGGAGGTGGAGCTGGGCATTGTTCCCATTGCTCAGATAGGCAAATCGAGAGCAGGGCCCGTGCCCCTAACTCCCACCTCTACACAGCTCTACCTCCTTGAGAAAAACAAAATAAAACAAAAACTACAGAATATTTGCAAACTGAGAAGCTAAAAAGAAAGCCTTAGGGGCCAAGACTCCAAATGTATTCCTCTTGGTGGCTCTGTCCCTGACTGTAAGATGGAGTCTCGCTCTGTCGCCCAGACTGGAGTGCAATGGCATGATCTTGGCTCCCTGCAACCTCTGCCTCCCTGGTTCAAGTAATTCTCCTACCTCAGCCTCCCGAGTAGCTGGGATTACAGGCACCTGCCACCATGCCCGGCTAATTTTTGTATTTTTAGTTGGCCAGGGTGGTCTCAAACCCCTGATCTTAGGTGATCTGCACATCTCAGCCTCTGAAAGTGCTGGGATTACAGGCGTGAGGCACCACGCCCGGTGTAACCTCCACTGACATTTCATATGAATGCTGCCACCTCCTCAGACGTCATCTCCCTCCCAAGCCTGTGTTAACTTTGGGCTAGAACACTGAATGAAGTCACAGGAGGGTCCATTGTGGCATACAGTGTTCCTTCATAAATTAAGACTATAATGGTCACGGAGGCCAAGTTTCTCCCTTTGTCTTTCTTTGTTCTCAGTAAGGAACCTCTAGTGTGGGGTCAGCCCCGCCACCTGTCAGCTCTCCTTCAGCTGCTCCATCCAGTGGGGTAACGAGCACCTCTGGCAATTCTGACTCAAACACAACACCACGATGTTTCCTCCACCATTCCAGAGTTGGAGCATGAGGCCTGGGAGTGCGCGGAATTACCCTTGAAACCTCCAGGAAGAGGTGGGGGCACGATGCCGGCACCTGTCAGTTACAGTAGCCTCGCTGAGCCCAGTAGAATTTGGTTTCTTCAGTGGATCTTGTGCCGGAAGCCATCTGTACCCTGTGAGGTGCCGTGGCTCCACCACACCCAGCCATAGAGTGGAAAGGTAGGTGGGGTCACCCACACCGCAGACTCTCCCCTCCTCACTTCCTGTCTACCTGCAGAGCACAGAAATAAAGGCGACCAGGCTGTGACATCTCTGTGATGCCACAGCTGGTATTTAATGAGCATTTCCCGAGTGCCAAGCGGGGTGCTAAGGGTCTATAGCACTCGGGTGTGTTCAGCTGGAAGGAGTAGACCACCCAGAACCCAATTGCTTTGAATAATAAAGGCTTTATTTTTAGATGGAGTATCACTCTTTCTCCCAGGCTGGGGTGCAGTAGTGCAATCTCAGCTCACTGCAACCTCAAGTGATTCTCCTGCCTCAGCCTCCCGAGTAGCTGGGATTACAAGTGCACACCACTACACCCGGCTAACTTTTTGTTTTTTGGTTTTTTTTGAGACGGAGTCTCGCTCTGTCGCCAGGCTGGAGTGCAGTGGCACGATCTCAGCTCACTGCAACCTCCGCCTCCTGGGTTCAAGCAATTCTCCTGCCTCAGCCGCCCGAGCAGCTGGAACTACAGGCACGCGCCACCACGCCCAGCTAATTTTTTGTATTTTTAGTAGAGACGGGTTTTCACCATGTTGGCCAGGATGGTCTCGATCTCCTGACCTCATGATCTGCCTGCCTCGGCCTCTCAAAGTGCTGGGATTACTGGTGTGAGCCACTGTGCCTGGCAATTTTTTGTATTTTTGTAGAGATGGGGTTTCACAATATCGGCCAGGCTGGTCTCGAACTCCTGACCTTGTGATCCGCCTGCCTTGGCCTCCCAACGTGCCGGGATTATAGGCATGAGCCACTAGGCCCAGCAAATAAAGGCTTTTAAGATCATCTCTCTGCCAGGCTCAGAAGCTCATGCCTGTAATCACAGCACTTTGGGAGGCCGAGATAGGAGGACTGCCAGTGTCCAGCAGGTATAGGTTGCAGTGAGCCGAGATTGTGCCACTGTACTGCAGCTTGGGAGACAGAGTGAGACCCTATCTCAAAATAATAATAATAAGAAGAAGATACTCTCAGAACAAGAAGTCTGGAAGTCAGTAATCTCAGGCTATTTTGCAGCTCAGCAATGCCCCCATCCCCCTGCTCGGCCATCCTCCGTGTGAGGGTTTTACATCCTCAAGCTGGAGGCCTCGTGGGCACAAAACAGCTGCTGGACTTTCAGCTTCAGAAGCTCATCACAGGCAGGAAGTAGGGAAAGCAAAGGCTTCCGCCTCTGTATTTTATTGAGGAAGTCCAGCAGACTTCCTCTTATAACTCAATGGCCAGAGGAGGGTCACATGGCCACCCTTAGCTGCCAGGGAAGCTGGGAAAGCCAGTATCCAGCAGAGAGAAAGGCTTCGCTGTCAACGGATTAGCCCACTCATGATTCATGCACCGGGCCTGGCGCTTTTGCTACCTGGAGCAGCTTCAGGCTTCCATTAGCAAAAGGGCTGTCATCTCTGCTGCACTGCCAGCTGCCACTGTCAGGTCTCTTCTCAAACTCACAAACCCCACTGAGGTGGGATGTATTATTACTTCCATTTTACAGATGACGAAACCAACACTCACATATACTTTGTAGCTTGCCAGAGATCACACAGCTGGTAACTGGCAAGGATCTCATCCCAGATCTGTTCCCGTAGAGAGTGCTCTCAGCTAGCACATATGACTAGGTACCTGCTGCTTACCCACCACCGCAGACTCTGAGCCTCTGGAGGGAAGAGAGGCCTTCCCTCTCTTCATCTTCATCTTCATTTTCATCTTTATCTTTGCTTTTCAGCAGGGACTTGCAATTGACAGAAGCCCCCTGAATTGATTTAAACATAAAACCATTTGGTTTTGATGCTCACTGTTTTGTAATGTGCTTTAAAACTAAGAGTTTAAACTTGCCGACCCTGCCTTTAAAAACACACCTCTTTTCTTTTGTATTATTTTCCACTTACCCATGCTGGGTTCCTGAAGTCCTGGGCATAATTCCAATGTAAATATCACCAGTGATGGAAATCTGGGGAAGGAGAAGAGGGTGAAAGAGCAATTGAGGCCCTGAAGAGTGGCAGTTCCTCATGAACAGTGGAGCCACGGAAAATTCTTTGTTCCCGCCTGTTGGCTTCTTGCCTCCAGGATCTGGGTGGGTATTGCCTCTGGCTAGCTTCCTGCTCAGGTCACAGACAGTCTGATCAGAGCGGGAGTGTCCTGGGGAACAGAGGCCTAACCCCAGCTACATCCCTAGAAGTGGCTGCAAGAAAAAGGTGGGCACGGAGAATCAGCAGCCCAGTGGGCCCATGTGGCCACTCTGTGTCCATTTTCTTTCTTTTTTTTCTGGAGATGGAGTCTTGCTCTGTCACCTAGGCTGGAGTGCAGTGGCACGATCTCGGCTCACTATAACCTCCACCTCCCAGGTCAAGGGATTCTCTTGCTGCAACCTTCTGAGTAGCTGGGATTACAGGCGTCCACCACCATGGCCGGCTAACACTTTTTTATTTTCCATAGAGATGGGATTTCACCATGTTGGCCAGGCTGGTCTTGAACTCCTGACCTGCCTCAGCCTCCCAAAGTGCTGGGATTACAGGTGTGAGCCACAGTATCCAGCCCCTGTGTCTACCGTCTTAGGTGGCACTGATAATGTGACCCTGTGGAACTGGGACAACTGTGCTGTCCATTTCACAGTGAGAAAACTGAGGTTCAGAGAGGTGGAGTCATTCCCCTAAGGTCACACAGTAGAGCTGAGACCAAAGCCGACAGACCTCTCAGGTGAGGTGCTTAACCTAGGTGAGGGTGACTAATAGGTACCTCGGGGTCCTTGGAGAGGGTGCTGAGGGCATGTTGGGTGCCAAAGAGGCCCCAGGCCCATCCTCAGGGCTATATGAGTAACTCAGTGCTCAGAAGCGGGGGCTTTGAGTCAGAACTTGCACTGTCTGGGGACCAGGGACAGACACTCCAGCCTCTTTCTGTACAGCACAGAGGCTGTGGGCCACGTGGCCTGCACTGAAACCTCTGCTCTCCCATGCACAGGTCATATGGCCCTGTTTAACTGGGTGTGATAGCACCTGCTCTAAGGGCTTCTGAGGATGAAGCAATGCACTAGCCCCGAGCCTGCGGCAGCTGGGATGCCAATGTGTTGACTATGGCTGTTTTACACCCTCACAGCTGAGAGGGCTGTGGGGGCCCAGGGCAGACTCCCTCCGGCACCCTCCTTCCCTCCACCCAGCAGCTGCCTTTGGAAGTGCTGCTTTTGGGGTGGGCTGACCCAGGAGGGCCCAGGCTGATTTGGATATGCAAATGAGGGGGTGGGAATTCAAGACAAATGGAAGCCAACTTGCAAATGTGAACATTTTCATGCAGTCTGGTTGTTGGAAGCCAGGGCACAGAGCCCAGCTGAAGCTCCCTCCCACCCCGCACCCCCACCGGGTCCAGAGGGCAGCCTAAGGCTCAGCAACTCCCAGCACCCAGCCACTCCAGGAGTGACCCCTCACACCTGTCCTACAGAGCCTCTGGGTCCGCTGGGCCCCGAATGGGTGTGCCATAAGTTATGGCCTCAGAGAGGAAGCCCAGAGAGATAGAGGACACGCCAAGGTCACCTGCAGGGCCAGCTATGGATCTGAGAGCCCCGCCTGTGCGTCTGCCACAGAGGCTGGCCAAAGCCCAGGCGTCAGGTGGCTGGGACACAGTTCCCAGTCCTGCCATGCTGAAGCTCTGGGTGCCTCTGCCAACTTCCCCCACCTCTCTGGGCTCCTGGGCCCCACCTGGAGACCTGGAAAGAACCCAGAGCACTTGTGGCTGACCTGGCAGACACCGGGCCAAGGCTCTGGGCCACAATGACAGGATATCCCCAGGGAGCTGGGCAGGCTGCCCACGCAGGGAACACAGGGCGGAGGCCTGGCACTGCCCAACCAGAAGACCCACAAGGGCACGGAGGAGGGGAAATCAGATGGCTGGGCCCCAGGGGTCAACAACAGTCTGGGGTTGTTAGGGAAACCGGGACCACAGGCAGAGGGTGCAAGGAGCACTGGGCACCCACAAACGGAGCCTGAGAGCAAAGGCCAGGCCCCCTCTCCCGCCACTTTATCCCCGTGGCCAGGGACCTTACAACCTCCAGACGCTGTCTGTCCCACCCCGACTTCAGAGTGACCCTGTGTTCAGAGGGGAAGGCTGTTCCCAGACTCCCACAGCCAGGGTAGTGCCCGGCTTGAGGACTGCCCAGCCACCCTCACCCAGCCCCAGGCCTGGGGGCACCCTCTGGGGTGAACCAGCAGCCCTGCCCCCACCCCTGCACACAGGAGGCAGGGCTGGCCCTCCAGGTTCAGGGCCTGACCACTTGCCCTCAACTGTTCCCCAAGCCAACAGCCTCTTCCCCATACCAGGGAGCAAGTCCCAGCTTTCAAAATGCCTTTTCTAGTTGTGCCTTAAGGCTTACAAGCTGGGTGGGTGTAACCATTTACAAGGCAAATAGGGGTTTTGTGTCTTTCGCCCTAACAACCCGCTTCCAGCTGAGGACACGGTGGCAGGCTGGTTGGGCTTGATCTGGAACAGCTGGAGCCCTCTCCCTGCCAGGCAGGGCCTCTGGCCTCACTGCCAGGGTGCCAATAGGTGCAGCACAAGACTAGCGCTGTGTATTTGCGCCTGACACTGTGTCAGGGAAGCAGGAAAACACAACCCTCTGTGTGGCGTTGGCAAATCCCAGCCCCTCTCTCAGACTTCAAACCCTGTGCTTGGCCGGGCTCGGTGGCCACGTCTGGGATCCCAGCACTTTGGGAGGCTGAGGCGGGTGGAACACCTGAGGTCAAGAGTTCAAGAGCAGCCTGGCCAACATGGTGAAACCCTGTCTCTACTAAACATAGAAAAGTTAGCCAAGCATGGTGGTGGGCACCTGTAATTGCAGCACTTTGGGAGGCTGAGGCAGGTGTATCACCTGAGGTCAGGAGTTCGAGACCAGCCTGGCTAACACAGTGAAACCTCATCTCTACTAAAAACATAAAAGTTAGCCAGGTGTGGTGGTCGGCATCTCTAATCCCACCTATCTGGGAGGCTGAGGCAGGAGAATCACTTAAACCTGGGAGGCAGAGGTTGTAGTGAGCAGAGATCGTGCCATTGCACTCCAGCCTGGGTGACAAAGCAAGACTCCATCTCGAAAAAAAACACAAACTTGTTCATACAGTATGGGTTGTCTGGTGTATCTCCTGGATGGGGAGGACGGCACACGCTTATGAAAGTAGATATGCTCATCTGTTCTTTCGCTTTCTAGTTATTTGCACCTTGCTTCTTTTTCTTGTCTTACTGCATTGGCTAGAAATGCCGGACCAGGTGCTAGGACCTGAGATGCAGTGGTGAGGGCCACAAACGCCACGGCTTCTGCTTCAGGGCGTTCCCCACCTAGAGGGCAACTTTACAGTGACCTTCACACACTGGGCTGGCCTTAGAGGCCTCGTGATGACTCCGATGCAGCACCTGTTCTGGACAGACACACAGTGTGGATGCTGGAGGTAAGAGTGAGGAGCACCAAGGGGCTGGCTGCTCAGGAGTCAGACTGGCTCCTGAGAAATCAAGGAGGACTTCTTGGAGAAGGCAGCACTGAAGCCTGGCTTTGAAAATGCTGAGGGTTTAGAAATGTACAGATAAGGACGGGTAACCACAAACATGGAAAAGTTTGGAAGTATAGAGAAGATAGGTCAATGGATGGACCCTAAGGTGCCAGGGATGGATGTGGGAGCAGGGGTGTGAGGTGAGGCTGGCGAGATGGCTTAAAGCCAAGCTGCAGAGTTGATCTGAACTAGGGAGACAGAAGGAGTCACCGAAGGCACCCAAGCAGGAGGGTGGCAGCGTGGCTACCTGGGAGGGCCTGGGAGCAGCAGAGGGAGGAGGAAGGCCCAAAGGAGTGAGCCCACCCTCACATGGCTTGCCCTCTTCCTGAGGTCCGGGAGTGTCTCTGTCTGCCTCTGGGAGGGAGATGGCGGCTTCCTCTCCTAGGTCTGGCTGGGGAGATATGGGGGAGAGGACAGGAAGTTGCCTCAAGGAGCAGAGGAGTGAGCTGCCTGGCCCCAGGGCCCCAGCCCCGCTCTGTGCAGGGAGTTCCTGTAGAGGTGGAGGCTAGAGGGCAGGAGGCAGGTCCCCATGGCCCAAAATGCAATGGTGCAGGTGTCCTGGGCTGGCTGGCGCCCTGGGTGCCTGCTGGGCCCTGCTGACCACACGTCCCCACTTCCCCGGGCCCCAGGAGGCCAGAGTGTGCTCCACTCCCAGGAAGAGGCTTCAGAATGTTCCCACCTGACTCAGCCATTCAGCAAACACCCCTGACACCTCTCGGGAGCAGCAAGTCAGGTGAGGTGGCTGCCAGACAGGGGAACTAGGCAGACAGCAGGGGCTGGGGGAGTCACAGGAGGGAGTGCAAGAGGGCCCTATTGACCTCAGGGACTGGGGGGCTACAGGCCTTTAGGATGGGTAGGAATTAGCTGGCTGAGAGACGGAGAGGTGTTTCAAGCAGACAGAAGGCATGGGCAGCCCCAGAGCTAGAAACTTCCTACTGTGTGCAGGGGCTGGATATGGTTCAGTGTGCACCCTCCTACTGTGTGCAGGAGCTGGATATGGCTCAGTGTGGCCCTACTGTGTGCAGGGGCTAGATATGGCTCAGTGTGCCCTCCCCTACTGTGTGCAGGAGCTGGATGTGGCTCAGTGTGCACCCCCCTACTGTGTGCAGGGGCTGGATATGGCTCAGTGTGCACCCCCCTACTGTGTGCAGGAGCTGGATATGGCTCAGTGTGACCCTACTGTGTGCAGGGGCTGGATATAGCTCAGTGTCCTCCTCTATTGTGTGCAGAAGCTGGATGTGGCTCAGTGTGGCCCCCTGATTGTGTGCAGGGGCTGGTTGTGACTCAGTGTGCACTCCCCTACTGTGTGCAGGGGCTGGATGTGGCTCAGTGTGGCCCTCCGAGTGTGTGCAGGGGCTGGTTGTGACTCAGTGTGCACCCCCCTACTGTGTGCAGGGGCTGGATGTGGCTCAGTGTGGCACTACTGTGGGCAGGAGCTGAGTTTGGCCCTATTGTGTGCAGGGTCTGGATGTGGCTCAGTGTGCACCCCCCTACTGTGTGCAGGGGCTGGATGTGGCTCAGTGTGCAGCCCCCTACTGTGTGCAGGGGCTGGATGTGGCTCAGTGTGCACCCCCCTACTGTGTGCAGGGGCTGGATGTAGCTCAGTGTGCACCCCCCTACTGTGCGCAGGGGCTGGATGTGGCTCAGTGTGCACCCCCCTACTGTGTGCAGGGGCTGAGTTTGGCCATATTGTGTGCAGGGGCTGGATGTGGCTCAGTGTGCCCTCCCCTACTGTGTGCAGGGGCTAGATGTGGCTCAGTGTGCCTTCCCCTACTGTGTGCAAGGGCTGGATGTGGCTAAGTGTGGCCCAATGTGTGCAGGGGCTGGATGCGGCTCAGTGTGCCCTCCTCTACTGTGTGCAAGGGCTGGATGTGGCTCAGTGTGGCCCCCCCCTACTGTGTGCAGAGGCTGGATGTGGCTCAGCGTGGCCCAATGTGTGCAGGAGCTGGATGTGGCTCAGTGTAGCTACCATAGTGAGGGTAGGGTAAGGATCTGGAGGGGAAAGCCTTGAGGGCTGGATGGTGGGCTTTGAGGGCAGAGCTGATGAGTTGGGTGGGTGGGAGTCTCAGGGCTCTGGGGACCCATCATAGAGCAAAGGGAGAGGCTGGAGGAGCCAGATGTGAGGTGGCTCCAGGCCAGGGAATTGGCACAGCAAGAATGACAGGTGCATCAGAGACTAGCACAGGGGTCCTGAGGCCCAAAACACAACAACGAAAGAACTTGGGGTCGGGGCAAGGTAATGGGAATGTCACCCACTCTGAACAGCTGGGAGCCGAGGTCTTCCCCTGCCCCTCCCCTGGGGGGGTGTCAAATAGGGAGTGGGGTGGGGGCGTAAAACAGCAGACCCAATGCTCAGATTATATCAGATAAGACCAACAAACGGGTGGCTCACCCCTCAGCAGCAAGTCTCCAGAACACCTGGGACACCTGCTCCCCAGGCCCAGGGGACCCTGAACAAGAAGAAGGTGAGGTTCCCAAGCCTACAAGGCTGTTTAGATTTTGACTCAAACCGATTACAAACCAAGGTGGGGCAGCAGCAGGGCAATCCTGCCACTGCTTTCTGTTCTCTCTGGGGGAAGACACTGCCCCTGCCATTTCCACTGTCAGCATGGACATGTGAGAAAGGGGGCTCAGGTCCAAACGTGGGCAGGCACTGCCAAGACCTCACAGCCAGGTCGGCCTCGCAGAGTCTGTTCCCTCAGCCTGGAACACTATTCCCTCCCCTGTGCCTTCAGATTTCAGAAGAAGTATCCCTTCCTCCAGAAAAGCCTCCCAACCTCCCTGACTAGGAGAAATCTGACCTCCTCTACCTGGCATCTTCTCAAGGCACCACTGGCCACACTGTGATAGGTTGCTGGGTGTGGTTATGTGCTGCTTTCTCAGGTGTGGGCATGGGGAGGACAAGGACCATCTCTTCAGGGTCATGCCTGGGGCATGCTGGGTCCTTGAAACTTTTTTTTTAGAGATAGGGTCTTGCTCTGTCACCCAGGGTGGAGTGCCGTGGCACAATCGTGGTTCATAGCCTTGACCTCCTGGGCTCAAGCGATCCTCCCACCTCAGTTCCTTAGTAGCTGGGACCACAGGCAACCATACCTGGCTAATCTTTAGATTTTTTTTTTGTAGAGATGGAGGTCTCCTATGTGGCCCAGGGTGGTCTCAAACTCCTGGACTGGAGCAATCCTCTCACCTTGGCCTCCCAAAGTGCTGGGATTACAGGTGTGAGCCACCAGGCCCAAAGGATAATTTTTTTTTTGAGATGTAGTTTTGCTTTTGTCGCCTGGGCTAGAGCGCAATGGTGCAATCCCAGCTCACTGCAACCTCCACCTCTCAGGTTCAAGCGATGCTCCTGTGTCAGCCTCCAGATTACAGGCTGTAGCTGGGATTACAGATGCCCACCACCAGACCCAGCTAATTTTTGTACTTTTAGTACAGACGGGGTTTCACCATGTTGACCAGGATGGTCTCGAACTCCTGACCTCAGGTTACCCACCTGCCTGGATTACAGGTGTGAGCCACTACGCCCAACCGAGAAATATTTTTGAATGAATAAAGCTAGGATAAGGGGGGCAGAGCCCAGGCCTCCTGCCCTCCTCCCTTTCCCCTAGTTCTCCCAAATTCCAACATAACTCATCTCCTGAACAGTGGCTCAAACTTCCATTTCACTTTTCTGGAGCAAGACCCTTTCTCAGGACAGGGGTAGAGCCCCCTGAGGTGGGCTGCCCTAAGGTCAGTCCCTGGCTTTTGAGGAGACCGTCCCGGTCCTAACCCAGCAGCCAAACTGAGGCAAGCCATTGACACACAAAGACCAGGACGCCTGGGCCCAGGGCTCCTGTCGAAGCTCCGCCTCAGCCTCCCTGGCTCCATGTCCCTGCTTGAGTCCTTTCCTTTTCCTGGGCCTCAGTTTCCCCTTGTGTACAATGAGGAGGGAGGCCTTCATCTCTGGGGGCCTCCGCAGGGGTCTCATTCAGAGTTAGCCAAGCCTGCAGGGAAGAGAGTGAATACACAGGGTTGGTGCAGCCAGTGAAATGAAGTTTCCAGATTTTTTTTATTTTTCTTTCTTTTTTTTTTGAGACAGAGTCCTGCTCTGTCACCTAGGCTGGAGTGCAGTGGCTCGATCTTGGCCCACTGCAACCTCCACCTCCCAGGTTCAAACAATTTTCCTGCCTCAGCCTCCCAAGTAGCTAGGATTACAGGCACGCACCACCATGTCTTTCTAATTTTTTATATTTTTAGTAGAGACGGAGTTTCACCATGCTGGCCAGGCTGGTCTCGAACTCCTGACCTTGTGATCTGCCCATCTCAGCTTCCCAAAGTGCTGGGATTACAGGCATCAGCCACTGTGCCCGGCGAGTTTCCAGATTTTAGGGAAAAGAGCTGGAAGAGAAATCAAGGCCAGGGGAACAGCATGAACAAAGGGGTGAAGCCAGAATGTGCAAGGCCAGTGAATTTGGAAGAGTCTGGACTTTATCCTCCAGTACTAGGGAGCTACGGAAAGTTCTGGAGAAGAGGAATGAGTTATGAAAGCATCATCTCGGGGAAGCAATCTTGCTATACCAGAAGTCTGAAGACAGGAATGTTGCTGGTAGGTCTTAAAACAGCAGACCCTGGCCAGGTGCAGTGGCTCACACCTATAATCCCAGCACCTTGGGAGGCAGGGGCAGGTGGATTACAAGGTCAGGAGTTTGAGACTAGCCTGACCAACATGGTGAAACCCGGTCTCTGCTAAAAATACAAAAATTAGCTGGGTGTGGTGGCAGTCACCTGTAATCCCAGCAACTCAGGAGGCTGAGGCAGGAGAATCGCTTGAACCTGGGAGGCAGAGGTTGCAGTGAGCCGAGAAGCCACTGTTGGAAGACCCTGACAGGAAGGCGGGGGTTTGCTTAGGAGCCTGTGCTCTGGGGTCAGATCAGATTTGAATCCCAGCTGAGCACCCTCACAGCCTTTCAGGCTCTTATCTGTTAAATGGGAAGAAGACTGGCTACATAATTTGTGGAGCCCAGTGCAAAATGAAAACGGGGACCCTTCGTTTAAAAAACAGAGGGGCCAGATGCGGTGGCTCACATATGCAATCCCAGCACGTTGAGAGGCTGAAGTGGGAGGATCCTGGGAGCCTAGGAGTTGGAGACCAGCCTAGGCAAAGTAAGACCCGCCTCTACAAACTAATTTTAAAAATAATTAACCAGTGGTGTGCACCTGCAGACCGAGCTACTGGTGGGGAGGGGGGCGGGGGAGGCTGAAGGGAAAGTGAGGCTGATGGAGTGAGCTCAGCGGTTCGAGGCTGCAGTGGACCATGACCGCACCACTGCATTCCTGCTGGGCAACTGAGTGAGACCCCATCTCAAAAAAATGTTTAAAATAAAATTTAAAACAGGGAGAAAAGTGTCATTCAAGGCGCTCAAATATAAAACTTTTCCTTTCTTGTGCAGTGTCTCTCAACGTGTCACAGTGCTTTGAAAAAATCTACAATTTAATTTTCTTTTCTTTTTTTCCTTTTCTTTGAGACAGACTCTTACTCTTGCCCAGGCTGGAGTGCAATGGCACAACCTCAGCTCACTGCAACCTCCACCTCCCAGGTTTAAGCAATTGCCCTGCCTCAGCCTTCTGAGTAGCTGGGACTACAGGAGTGTGCCACCACACCAGGCTAATTTTTTATATGTTTGGTAGAGACAGGGTTTCACCATGTTGGCCAGGCTGGTCTCAAACTTCTGACCTCAAATGATCCGTCTGCCTCAGCCTCTCAAAGTGCTGGGATTACAGGCATGAGCCACCACGCCTAGCCTACAAATTAATTTTCTAAGAAAAGAAGAACTAAAATTTTTAATTATTTGCATGAAATTGTATCATGTATCTTTACTTTGTGCAATGTCAGCTTTAGATGCAAAATGAAGAGCATTTAACTCATATTGTGTAATCACTAAAATTACCAGGTCTCAGTGTGTAGCTGAGCAGAACAGGAAAATGATGTACATGAAATGTTTCCATTTCGCTTGTGGATATGAATACACTCTACCCACACCCTCTGTCTTTGCTTTACTGATGAGTAAGGAGCTGAAAGGAAAAGGAACCATGGGTTGCCTTATCTTTTCCTTTTCTTCTGTGTCATGTTGAACATGAGTGGCTGTTTAATACAAGGAAGTAATGTGAATAAGAAATGATATGACAGGGATCCCAGACCTTTCGTGTTTCACAGAACACGACTGTCTTCTTCTTCTTCTTTTTTTTTTTTTTTCCGAGACAGAGTTTCACTCTTGTTGCCCAGGCTGGAGTGCAATGGCGTGATCTTGGCTCACCACAACCTCTGCCTCCTGGGTTCAAGTGATCTCCTGCCTCAGCCTCCTGAGTAGCTGGGACTACAGGCACGTGCCACCACACCTGGCCAATTTTTATATTTTTAGTAGACACGGGGTTTCTCCATGTTGGTCATGTTGGTCTCGAATTCCTGACCTCATGATCTGCCCGCCTCGGCTTCCCAAAGTCTTGGGATTACAGGTGTGAGCTACTGTGCCCGGTCGACTGTACTGTCTTCTTTCTGCATGAAGCAAATTCGGGGTCAAATGGAAAGTGGGCCTTCTCAGCTGTCAGCACCCCCGCTTGCTCAGCTGCAGATGTAACACATTCCCCCAGACTTGATTTGAGTCCACTGAACTCCCACGAATCGTGAGTCTACCAGAGTTCCGTGCTCACGGAGCACAGGGAGCATGTGAGTGAAAGAGACAGCAGACTAGGCAGGCCTCCTGCACTCACTGCATGCTCCATTTCCCATCAGGCTTCACTTACAAAGCACAAGTTCAATGAGAAAATTACTGTATTAAGAATTTCAAGGCCGGGTGCGGTGGCTCACACCTGTAATCCAAGCCCTTTGAGAGGCTGAGGTGGGTGGATTGCCTGAGCTCAGGAGTTCAAAAGCAGCCTGAGTAACACAGTGAAACCCTGTCTCTACTAAAATACAAAAAAGTAGGTGGGTGTGGTGGCGGGAGCCTGTAACCTCCAGTTACTCGGGAGGCTGAGGCAGGAGAATTTCTTGAATCCGGGAGGCAGAGGTTGCAGAGAGCTGAGATCACACCTCTGCACTCCAGACTGGGTGACAGAGCAAGACTCTGTCTCAAAAAAGAATTTCAAGATGGCAGTTGCAGAGTGTTAAACCAAGCGGATGGTAGGCCGGGTGTGGTGGTGCATTCCCGTGGTCCTGCCCACTCAGTAGGCAGGGCTAAGAGAAGCATTTGAGTCCAGGAGATGGAATCCAGCCTGGGCAACACCGTGAGACCCATCTCTAAGAAAACAACAAAAATCAAGCAGAGGGTCCTTCTGACAACAGGTGACCTATGCAGGTTGCACGCCCATGAAGCCAGCTCTGAATGGGGATAAGCAAATACTCCTCCAGTGTTATTATGAGGATTAACTGGGGGCAATGTGTGAAACAAATAATCACAGGTATTCCCTCCACAGCTGAGAGGCTCCTCCCCTGAGGAGGCCTGAGGGAAATCGGGTGCTGGCGCATGTCCCTGGCCCCCGACCCACAGTCCTTTCAGCCATGGCTCTCCCCTGTAATCTCTTCTCCATACCAGCTTCTATGGGGGTTGTTTGTAGCAGGCAAACCTGGCCCCATCTCTCCATTGCTTTAAAGGCCTTCAGTACAAAACCTGGGATATTACACAGACAATTGAGGTTCGCAGTATCCTAGCCCTGTCTCTCTAATCTACCCTCCTGGTCCGTGCACTTCTGCTCCTTATGATTCAATCCCCTTCACTCTAAGGGATTGAATCACCATCCCCGACATATGGCTGAGATTTCTCACCTTCAACTCAGGCTGGTTTTGTCTGCCTGCAACACCCTCTTCTCCATGTGTCTAAATCATTCCAGAAAAGCCAGGTGCAGGGGCTCATGCCTGTAATCCCAGCACTTTGGGAGGCCGAGGTGGGCGGATCACCTGAGTCAGGAGTTAGAGACCAGCCTGGCAAACATGGTGAAACCCCATCTCTACTAAAAATCCAAAAATTAGCTGGGTGTGGTGGCAGGTGCCTGTAATCTCAGCTACTCGGGAGGCTGAGGCAGGATAATCGCTTGAACCTGGGAGGCCGAGGTTGCACTGAGCCGAGATCACACCACTGTACTATAGCCTGGGCGATACAGCAAAACTCCGTCTCAAAGTAAAAATAAATAAATCATTCCAGGGAAGACCTCTTTTTCCTCACGCCCACCCGGTGCCCTCAGGCAAGGCGGGAAGACAGGCCTCTGCCAGATAGGTGGTATGTTCTGCCACCCTCTGTCCGGTAAAGGAGGTGGAAAGAGCCGTGTCTAGGTACCAGGCGTGGATCTCCCGGTTCCTGGCAGCTGGGAGGTGGGAAAGGCAGGCCTGCCCTTTGGATAGACTGACTGTGACCATGTCACCCTGGCCACCAGCTGTTTGTCTGTCCAGGCGCGAAAACAGCATAATGAGGAGGGCCCCATGCCACGGGGCAGGTAGCAGGCTGCGGGAGCGTGGAGGAGTGCCCAGAAGTTGTGACAGGGCCAGTCAAGCAGGTGGGCATGCTGACAGGTGTGTGAGCTGCCAGGCGATGGCCCCAGTTGCTGGCAGCTGTTTGTCCTGCCATGGTCGTTTGAGGTAGGGTGGGGTGACCTGGTGAAAGGGGACATAGGCATGGCTGCCAGAGCAAACACTCAGGCCTTCTGGCCCTGCCTTCTAGCAAATACCAACTCATAACTGAGGGTTCGGTGGAGTGGGAGAGGCTGGGGTTAAGGTCCCTAGGGCTGGCAGAGAAGGAGTCAAACCAGGAGATGCATGTAGGGCTGAGCCAGGGTTTCCCAGCTGCTCGCAGGCCTAGGGCTTTGCGTGACTGGGAAAGGGGTCTAGTGGGGAACTTCGAGGCTCTGTCCAGTCACGTCCTGGCTGACATTTTTCCTGGCAACTTAGGGATACAGTTGGGATTGTGTGGACTACAGCAGTGGGGGAGAAAGGGATCGGGTGGAAATATCTGGGAATATCGAACTTGAGATCTAAAATGCCAGGCTGAGGGTGGCTCGGTGGCTTACACCTGTAATCCCAGCACTTTGGGAGGCCAAAGCTGGTGGATTGCTTGAATCCAGGAGTTTGAGACCAGCCTGGGGAATATGGTGAAACCCTGTCTCTACCAAAATAACAATATTAGCTGGGCGTAGTGGCTCACACCTATAATCCCAGCTACTCCAGAGGCTGAGGTGGGAGGATCGCCTGAGCCCGGGAGGTGGAGGTTGCAGTGAGGTGTCATCATGCCACTGCACTACAGCCTGGGTGACAGAGCCAGACCCTATCTCAAAAAAATAATAATTGTGCTGGGCGTGGTGGCTCGTGCCTGTAATCCCAGCACTTTGAGAGGCTGAGGTGGGCGGATCACCTGAGGTCGGGAGTTTGAGACAAACCTTCCCAACATGGCAAAACCCCTTCTCTCTTTTTTTTTTTTGAGGCGGAGTTTCATTCTTGTTACCCAGGCTGGGGTGCAATGATGCCATCTCAGCTCACTGCAACCTCCGCTTCTGGGATCAGGCAATTCTCCTGCCTCAGCCTCCCGTGTAGCTGGGATTACAAGCATGCGCCACCATGCCCAGCTAATTTTTTGTATTTTTAGTAGAGATGGGGTTTCACCATGTTGACCAGGATGGTCTCCATCTCTTGACCTCGTGATCCACCCACCTCGTCCTCCCAAAGTGCTGGGATTACAGGCGTGAGCCACCACGCCCAGCCAAAACCCCTTCTCTTAAAAAATATATATATAAAAATTAGCCAGGCATGATGGTAGATACCTGTAATCCCAGGTTCTCGGGAGGCTGACACAGGAGAATCACTTGGACCGGGGAGGTGTAAGTTGCAGTGAGCTGAGATGTCAACGCTGCACTCCAGTCTGGTGACAGAGGAAGACTCCGTCGGAAAAAAAAGAAAAAAATAATAATAATGAAAACAATACATAAAATAGCAGGCTGGGAGGAGCCACAGCCAGAAGACCAGCATTCCTCTAGCTCCACAGCAGCAGGCTGGGGTGCAGCTGATACCGAGTATCCACCTGGACCACCAACCAAAAGCCACGAAGAACCCTTCTCCAGCCAGTCCTCAGGGAATGTCTTTGCTCAGGAAGGCTCTGAGAGGCAGAAAGGAGGAAGATCCCGGTCCGGTCCCGGGAGGAAGAGCACAGAAGCTGGGGTGTGCATGATCTGGGTGGGGGTTAGCCGCTCCAGGCAAGGCTGGAAGTTGAGGCTCTCAGGAGTGGGCGGCGGGGTGGGGCTGTGTTGTAGGGGCGGAAAGCTCCTGGCTGCGGGGCACGAAGGGTTTGGGGTTTGAACAGCCAGCTGTGCGGGCTCAATCCTGGCATCTGTGACCCGGTGCAGCCTTGGTGGGTGGCAGAGGCTGAGGCTCTAGACGCAGAGCCCAGTTCGCGGGGGAGGCAGGTGGAGGCCGAGGCGCGGGGGAGGCTGTCTGAGTCAAGCTGGAGGGAGCTGCGATCAGGTTGTTCTCCTATCTCCTCCTTTTGGCCTGGCGCGTGGTTTCTGCCTTCCTGCGACTTCCTCCTCTGCCCCGAAGCCGCTACTCCAGGCACTCCCGGAGCGGGGGGAGCGCTGGAATAGTGGCTCCTCCATCCCTCGCCCTCCCTGGGCCGGGGTCAGTCCCCTGGGAGCCCTGGGGAAAGCCCCCCACCGCACCCCTCGGGCCCCTCTGGGGAGCCACACCCCTGCTCCCTGGTCACATTTCCTGCTGGGGTGACGGCGTGAGTCTAGGGTAACCAGCCGGGTTTTCTGAACTTTCTTCTGCGCCGGTTCCCTGCTAGAGGTTCTGGGGAAGAACACCCCCTGGGTGGGGACTGGAAAAGAAGAAAGAATAAAGAAACGCCAAATAAGGAAAACACCCAGCACTCTCCTCTAGAGGAGCCCCGCTTTCTCACAGGCTTTTGGGCTCCCTCTGAATCCACTTCGCAGAAGTCTAGCTGGGAAGCAGGGTGCCCCGGCCGGGGAGACCTCAAAGGCGACTCGCAGCCCAGAGCCAGGCGCTCCGCAGCCCGCCCCCGCTCTCGGACAGATCCCAACCCCAGCAGCTCTGCGGACCCGGACCAGGACCTCCCGCCCCGGGCCGCGCGCCCCGCCGGCGGCCTCAGTTTCCCCTCTGCCGCACTGGCTGGCTGGCGGGCTGGGAGGGCGGCCGGAAAGGGTGTGATGGGGGCGGGCCCCGCGCCGCCCCGCCCCGGGGAGGGAGCCCCGGGCGAAGCATCCTGGCCCGGGCGGGGGCCGCCGCCGCCACTGCCGTTGGGGAAGGTCCCAGCGCAGACATGGCCTTTCGCGGCGCCCACACGCGCCCTAGCCCACCGCGCTCCGCGCTGTAGCCCGGCGGAGAGGCGGCCTCGACGGTGCGGACGGCTCACAGGGCCGGGCGGGCGGCATGGAGGCGGCGCACCTGCTCCCGGCCGCCGACGTGCTGCGCCACTTCTCGGTGACAGCCGAGGGCGGCCTGAGCCCCGAGCAGGTGACCGAGGCGCGGGAGCGCTACGGCCCCAACGGTGAGCGCGCGGGCCTGGCAGGAGAGCGGGGCCGCGCGCGCGGCAGGCTCAGTTTCCCCTCCTGTCCCCGGCGACGGAGCGGTCCTCTCCCCACCCGGCTCTCGGCCCCAGCGGGCGGGCGGGCAGGAAGCGAGGGCTCCGGAAACCTCTTCCGATGCTCTTGCAGCACCCGGGGCTAGGCCGACACCTTCGCGGGCGCGGAGGGCTGGGGGCGGGTTCCAGCTTGGGAGACCCGACGCCTGGTACCCCCTGCGCCTGACACCTCCCGGACATCCCACCTGCACCACGGCCCCGTCCACCTTGTGAGCGTTTTCCACCCCATCCTGGATCGTACTCCATCCCCGCGCCGCGCCGCCCCCGCCGGCATTCTGCAGGTGCAGCGCTGACCCGTCCGTCGCCGGCCGCAGACTCAGGCTCAGCCTCCCAGCTGGCCCCAGGTCTCCCCTGAGAGCTCCAGAAAACGCCCGGGAAGGTGCCTCTCCTCAGCTAGCGGCCTTGGGGCCCCCACCCCCACCCCCCACCCCAGGTCTTCCTCTTTCTGAAGCGGATGTGGCTGGTGGAGTCGGTGGGGGCTTTGAACTGCTGAGGCGGGAGTCCCACCTTCCTGAGGTGGCGGAATCAAGGCCTCGGGGAGCTGCCAGGGAGGCCTTTCCCGTCTCTGAGCAGGGAGGGAGACTTCAGGCCCTTGCTGTTCGGGTGGAGGGGTAGCATTTCTTCGTCATCTCCTTCAGAGGTGAGTGGGGATCTTTTCTGCCAAAAGGCACATTGAGTGCCACTGGGTACTGTCCTAGTGTGGCCTGGCAATTTGGAGGTCCCATGAGGGTAGAAGATAGAGATGCCCTCCCCACGTCCCTTCAGGCAGGACCTGCCACCCCTTGCTCGTGCCCTCAGCACAGGGCAGAGTGTGAGCAGTCCCGGGAGAAACGTCCCCACCATCTCTGGGGTGCAGCCGGGGTCTGCATCCTTTGGGGACTTGGATTCTTTCCCTGTTGGTGTTCCCAGCCAGCCAGAGGGGAAGGTATTCCAGCTCTGGGATCCTATGACTTAGGCTAGCTCGGAAATTAGGAAGAACTGTCAGAAAAGGACTATTGGGTTTTGTATTGGTTTATGAAACCCACCTCTTATATAAATATTATCTTTCTGGAGCAGAAATCCTTTTTCAAAAAAATTAGTTGCTATATTTAGTTGAGCTGTGGGAGGAACTGGGGAGATAAATATTATTTAATATCCCCCATTAGTGACTTGGCAGTGAGGCTGTGCTTTGCTGCAGGGGAGCCGGGCAGCCTGGTCTGCCTCTGACCCTGGGGTGGGCTGGGGTGGGCTGAGGCAGGCAGATCTGGGGTCCTACTGCCTCTTCTGTGTTGCTGTAGCCTCAGCTTCGGAATGCTGATTCCTAGCCCTTGACCTGCCCCTGGAATTGCATAAATTCTGCTTCTGTGGGACTCCAGGCAAGGCCTGTCTCCATGGGGACATCATGTCTTCATTGGTCCAGCAGAGGAGAAACGGAGTGGGAGGGAGGAGCCCCAGCCTTCCCCACCAGTTCTTTGGTTAGCTGAGACCTTGGGGTGCCCTGGCCGCGGTGGGTCTGTGTGGGGTGATGGGGAAGGCTGTGGGCTTGATGTGGTGTGTTGGCCCTCAGAGGGTGGATGTGTGTTGGGTGTGATAGGGAAAGTTGGGGAGGGGTATTGCTGAGCTCCCCTGGGTCCTCTGGGCCTCGATAGTAGTAATAATAAAAGCTAATGTTCACTGAGCACTTACTATGTGCCAGGCACTATTCTCAGCATTTTTCACCTATTATCTCATTTCTTGCCCCAAAACAACTCCGTAAGGGAAGGACTGTTGTCATCCCCATTTTATACAGGAGGAAACGGAGGGACCTACACATTAAACCACTTGCCCGAGGTCACACAGTCGGTGGTGGAGCCAGCACTGGGTACCCGCTCCTCTCTAGGCCTCAATTTCCCCATCTGTACAAGAGCATCACAAGTTCCGCAGGCTCTGGAACCCTGGTGTTGGCACCTGTCTGGAAGTTTGGGTCAGCTGGCAGCAGCTATTTCAGCTTTGCCTCCAGGCTCCTGGGGTCCCCAGAAGGCGGTTCGCTCAGATCAGTGGTCGTGGTTGGGGGACTTTCAGGGCTCCAGAAGTCATGAGGTGAACAGAGGGGAGCCAGCTGTTCCTTCCTGCCTCACGCTTGCCGTGGCTTGAGGAGGAGGCGCAGATGTCCTAACACAGGTGTTGGGGTGGAGCTGAAGAGGCTTTGAAGCCTGGCCCTGCCCCTTCGTAGATGTTCGATGCTGGCTCAGCCTCTTTGCCTCTCTGTGCCTCAGTTTCCTCACTGTAAGTGAGGCCACCATAGAACCCATCTCCCAGCGTTGTTTGTGAGTCTTTAGTGAGGTCACAGACATCAAGTCATCCTTCCCCTTCACAGAAGAGGCAGGGGTGGGCTCTTGGCCACAAGCTGGGTGGCAGGGTGGGTCGGGCCTGTGGGTAGAAGGGACACCCCAGAGACCTGTGTTCTCCCCACCCTGTGAGTCTGTGCATCTGCAAGCTCTTTAGTGCTGGAAACCACAAGGAAGTCATTTGCCTAAGTCCTGAAGCTTGCAAATCTGCAGGGGGAGGGAGAAAGGGCGGCAGGGACTGGCGATCCCACCGCCACCCCCACTCTCCCACACTCCTCCCTCACTGCAGACAGACACTTCAGAGCTGGGGAGCCTCAGCAGTGCAGTCGGTGAGCATGCTAGCCTGGACCCCCTCCACTTGCACACAAAACACCACCTCTCCCAATCCCCAACAAAGAGAGGGCCGGGAGGCTCCTGACCCCAGCACCTCCTATGAGGCCACTTTGCAGGTGACAGAGGTACCCAGAGTGCAGCCTCCTTGGGGGGCTTTTGTATCTTTTTATTTATTTATTTATTTATTTATTATTTTGAGACAGTCTCGCTCTCTTGCCCAGGCTGGAGTGCAGTGGTGCAATCACGGCTCACTATGACCTCCACCTCCCAAGTTCAAGCGATTCTCTTCCCTCGGCCTCCTGAGTAACTGGAATTACAGGCACCCGCCACCACGCCCAGCTAATGTTTTGTATTTTTAGTCGAGATCGGGTTTCACCATGTTGGCCAGGATGGTCTTGATCTCCTGACCTCGTGATCCACCTGCCTCGGGCTCCCAAAGTGCTGGGATTACAGGTGTGAGCCACTGCACCCGGCCCTTTTTAATTTTTTTGAATAAAAATGTGCATAGTGCATCATTCAAGGGGTACAAAAGGTCCACAGCAAAGCCTCCAACCCTGTCCCCACCCACCTGTTGTTTCCCATCCTCCCCGTTTCTTGTGTGTGCTTCCCAAGACCGTCCGTGCAGACACACATCTGGAGCCGAGATCTGTGATCTTTTCCCACACGGAAGCGGGAGGAGGATGAGTGCCCTCTGCCCCTGCTTTGACCTTGATGGTCATTCTTGGAGCGGGTGCCAGGAGAAGCCTGGTCGGGCTTCCTCTTGGCTGTGGGGACTTCGCATGTGGCTTTTCCCTGACTTCTAGTGAGATTGTGTTGTCGGCAGCCTCTGCTATGACACGCAACGTTGTTGCCACATCATGTCATGCACTTGCCAATATCACCAAAGGCTACATTCCTGGAGGTGGAGCTGTGTGGGGTGCAACTGGGTGTGTTTTCAGCATTAAATTGTTCTCTGCAGTTGGGCTGGCTGACCGGCTTGTTCTCCACCACCTCGTCTTGCAGGGGTGGGATCAGGCGGTTTGATCTGTGCCTACAGAAGTGTCCCCTCTAGGTTTGCTATGCATTTTTCTGTTTCAAGTCACATCTTTTCATATGCTAAGGAGCCATCAAACGGGCTGTGCAGTACCTAAAGGGCCCGCCCCCTCCAGAGCCAGGCAACTTGGGAGTCGGGCAGATCCCAGGAGGTCTCCCAGGGTGGTCTCTGTTCAAGGGAGTGGGCAGGCCAGGCGGAACCTGCCTTCCTGGGCCACATGCTGCCTGTCTGCAGTGTGCACCTTGGCCCCAGGGCTGCCAGGTGGAGTAGGTGCTCCTGATTTAGATTCCTGCCGGCAGCCTCTTGGCTGTGGCCTTATTTGCTGCCCTCAAATAACTTCCAGGCCCTAGTTAGAACTGAAACTTGGGCAGCCCATATGCGTAGCCCACGGAAACCAGGCCAAGAGGAATGGAGGGTGTCAGGAGGAGGGGGTGATGTGGAGTGGCCCTGCTTGCTGGGTGGCCTTGGGCAGACTTGCCCCTCCTGGGACTTGCTACTCCTCAGGATAGCAGGGACAGGACCCTGAGGTCCCCTAAAGGCACTGCAGAATCTGAGAGTGTGTGTTTTGCCTGTAGCCCTTTGGAAGTTCGAGGTCTTTCACCCTTCACCCTAGTTTTCACTCACACTGGCCCCTGCTGGGCAGCTGAAGCCCCCCGGGGGGCAGCATCAGGCCTGCCCAGCCAGTCCCCCTCACCCTCTGGCACCCTAAGGCAGGGCCTGGTTTTTCCCACAGCGTAATCGGGCATTAGCTGCTGAGTAAACCCTTCATCCGCAGCTCCAGATGAGCCAGGTGTGCCGCAGGCCCCTCTGCAAACAGAGAACTACTTCCCAAGGCCCCGCAGCAGCCCCCGCACAGCTGGGTCAGGTGTCCTCTCTAGGTGGACCCGGGAGACACAGGCAGGGCCAGGTGGGCTGGGCAGGTCCTGCTCAGCCAGGGCCTGTCCCTGACTCTGCAAGTGACGATTTAATTGCTCTGCAAATTTACCTTTGAGGAAGACCTGGGTGAGTGCTAGCCTCTCCCGGCTGGAACTGACATTTAGAAGCTGAAATACCAGTTTTCAATGTTTCGAGAAGGAAGGAGTGGGGTGGATGAGGGAGCAGGTGGTGTGTGGAGCCTGGGGGCAAGTCAGAGCCATCTCCTACCCACTTCTCCCTGGCTCCGGACTGTGGGCTCAGGACCGAGGCTTGCACTGTGAAGCAACTGAATCAATTACTGTGAAGATTCAGCATCCACGTGGGGGTGACTCAGCCCCACCCCACCCTGGCGGTGCTCCAGTGTGGAGGGGGACCCCAGCACTGATGGCCAGTCAGAGAAGGGCACAGTGACGAAGCAGGGGAGAGGCTTTTCAGAGAAGCCTTCCTGGAAAGGGATTGAGATGATGAAATGGGACAGTACTGTGGAGAGAAGGCACAGCACAAGCCAAATATCGGAGGAGGAAGGCTGGCCGTGTTGCCTAGCACTTTGGGATCCTAGAACTTTGGGAGGCCGAGGCAGGCAGCTCACTTGAAGTCAGGAGTTTCAGGCCAGCCTGGCCAACATGGTAAAACCCTGTCTCTACTAAAAATAAAGATAAAAAATTAGCCAGGTGAGGTGGCAGCCACTTGTAATCCCAGGTACTCGGGAGGCTGAGGCAGGAGAATAGCTTGAACCCAGGAGGCTGAGGTTGCAGTGAGCCGAAGTCACGCCACTGCACTCCAGCCTGGGCAATAGAGCGAGACCCTGTCTAAAAAATAAATAAATAAATAAAAATATACGTGTGTGTGTGTATAAAATATATATAAATTATACATATATTTTATATGTATATATTGTTATATACATACATATTTTATTTATATTGTATTATATACATATACATATAATATATCTATACATACACACATATATATAAGCAGGGGAAGGTTTGTAAAACAGGGTTATCAACACATCATGCTGGACCCCATAAATATATGCAATTATGATTTGTCAATTATAAATAAACTAAGCAACAGGGGTGGCAACCCTGAGGCTTGGCGTCCAGAGGGACAGATGTACGCTGGGGTACACACATGAAGGGCAGGTGCGGGAGGTCCAGGAAGGCCCTGAACGCTGAGCTAAGGGTGGTGTTTATTCTGTAGGCCAAGGACAGCCCGGAAGCTCTATGAGCAGGACCGAGGTAGGGCCAGGCGTTCGTCACATACATTTACTGAGTATCTGCTGTGCACCAGGAGCCGCTTTGCCTGCTGGAGACACTGCACTTAGTCAAGTCCACTGCCTTAGAGCTTATATTCCAGCAAGCGGTGATGACTGCAGTTTGTGAGCTGTGAGCTGTGCCTTCTACCTGCTCTGTGGGTGCCATTCAATCTTCGCGCATCCTTGCGAGGCACTCACCATTATCACTCTCTTTTTGCAGATGGAGAAACAGGGGATTAGGTAACTTGCCTGTGGCCACGGAAGTACCGTGAGATAGAGCAGGATTCGAACTTGAGCCCTCTGGTCCAGATTCCTTGCTCTAAACCACAAAGCTTCTCTGGTCACCTGCCTTTTGTCCCCAGGACGGCAGGCCCAGGTCTGCACATTGGGCCTTCTTGACACAGGCCCTCTCAATCCGGCCACATGAGCCAGTGCAGGGTTCACTGTGGCAGAGGCTCAGATAAGAATAGTGGCCTGCCCCACTGTGGCTCTCGGAGAGAGTGGCACCTCCTGGTCCTGCCTCTGCTCCCTGCAGCCCAGTGGATGGCGCTGAGAGTGGGCAGAGCCAGGGCACTCTCCCGTGGAACAGATGGGACATCTGGCACTGCTGGAGGCCCAAGGCCACCATTTCAAGGGGAACTGTCTCAGTCCCCAACATGCAGCCTGTGGGGAGAACAAGGAGGGAGTCAGCGTCTTCCAGGAATGCCTGGGGGGGGGCTCTCCCAGCCCTGGGCTCCCTCCGTCACCCCTCATTCAAGTGAGCGGAGAGTAGGGTCCTTTGGGGGTGCATTTGAAGCAGACCAGGCCTGGGCAGGCAGAGCCCAGTAAGCCCCTCAGACACCATCAGGGAGGCCAGCAGGGCCTTTCAGACTGGAGGATTTGGGCTGTGGCTCTGGGGTCTCTACAGAGGGGCACGCCCATTGATGGGATGAGGGCGTCCAGCCCAATAATCGGGACATGGGATACCAAGGGTGTTCAGATGACCTTGGGTGGGCGGTAAAGAGAGTGGAGGAGGGAAGGCCGGACTGCCTGAGAGTCAGCACAGCAGGCCCACAGCAGGGGGTTGAGAACCAGGCGGCCTGCACCCAAAACCCTTCTCTGCCTCCCCGCCACTGTGTGACCCTGAACGAGTCACTCAACCTCTCTGTTGTGTGCTTTGTAAAATGGGCATGACAATGGCATCCTCCTTCCCAGCTTGTTTGAGGATCGTGAGCATATGGCACGAAAGGAGTTAGCAGGGTGTCTGGCACGCCGCCAGCCACTGCTGTTACCTCTGCTAAGCGCCTGGCACACTCGGTCCCTGGTGTCTTCCCATTGGTTGTCTGGAGATGACGTGGGAAGGTGCCTGGCACATTGCTTGGCAGGTGCTAGGTAAATGTGGCTCTTAGTAGTGATGATGGTGCTGGTCGCCACAGCAGCCCTTCAAGGTGGCTGTGCGTATCCCACCTCCCAAAGGAGGCTCAAGGCCTCACCAGGAGCAGGCTGTGGGAAGGACTCAGGGGCAGGTCGGGGCTCCCCCGGTGGGCGGCGTGAGAGCGGAGCCTTGCGGTGGAGCCAGGCTTGGGCGGAGGGGGCTATCAGTCAGGTTCAGCTACGTTACTGCAGCAATCACCTCCAAATCTCAGTGGCTTGAACGACCCAGAGGCTCATTTCTCACTCCTGCTGAGTGCTGGCAGCAGGCTGGGCATCGGGGGCTCTGCACCTTCCTCACCACCTCATAGGCTGCTGGCTGCTGTAGGAGAGTGTCAGAAGAGCTCCAGCCACTTGGCTCTTCACATTTAAATGCATGAAAATCAAAGTCAAATCAGAAATGAGTCACAGTGCAGGGGCTCACCAGCTGCATGTGGCTAGTGGTCCTGGCCAGCACAGAGAGAGGACACTTCTGCCATCACAGAACATGCTACTGCACAGTGACCTCTAGAAGTCCCCACCAAAAGTCAGTGTTCCATCCTGGCATGAGTACCCACCTTCTTCTCAAACCCACCTGGGGGCCATGAAGTGCCTTCCTACTATGTGTGTGCAAGGTAGGGAGAAACAGAAATATTTGGGGAACAGCATAATGAGCACTCAAGAGTGGGTCCCGGGTCAGGGTGGATCAGAGAGCAGGAGGGGAGATCATTCCCATGGAGAGAGAGAGAAAGGCAAACTGGGCTGGGCGCAGTGGCTCATACTTGTAATCCCAGCACTTTGGGTAGCTGAGGTGGGTGGATCACCTGCAGTCAGGAGTTCGAGACCAGCCAGGCCAACATGACAAAACCCCGTCTCTACTGAAAATACAAAAATTAGCTGTGCGTGGTGGTGGGTGGCTGTAATCCCAGCTACTGAGGAGACTGAGGCACGAAAATCGCTGGAACCTGGAAGACGGAGGTTGTAGTGAGCCAAGATTGCACCACTACACTTCAGCCTGGACAGTAGAGTGAGACTCCATCTCAAAAAAAATTAAATTAAATTAAAAAAGAGAAAGGAGAACTTGAGAGATCAGCCAGGGCAGGCAGGCAGCATCGTAGGGACCTTTGTGGGGAAGCACGGGGAATTGAGCTGGCACGGAGACCCCACGGCACGCTTTCTCACCCCAGGCCTCGCCCATTCCCAGAATAAATAAAGGTGAGAGTTCCAGGAGTCTCCCTGGTAGGGCACTGCACAGGCCCATGCATGTGCACGAGGTTAGCAACACCCTGATTCGAGGCTGGGGCATGGCTGAGGCAACCTCCAACGCACCCTGCTCCATTGGAGAATTGGCCCAAAAACCAGGCCTGGCTCTCCCCCCGCCTTTCCTGTTCACCTCAGCTAAATAGATCAGAAGGAAAAAGTCTGTTTGATTTTAATCTCTACGCAGGACACTGGAGATTACATTTTCCACAGAAAATGTCAGCCATTGCCTAAAATAGGACTTTAGAGAAAATGCTAGAAAGTGTAATTTTAGGCTCTGTGTTTCCCTCCTGGATTCCTGCAGTCCAGTGGGCTGCTTGATGCTCCCCAGGGTTCCGCTGCCAGGTGCAGACCCCAAAGCTTCAAACAGGTGGTCCGGGGAGAGGGCTCCATAGGAAAGAATGCCTGCAGGCAGAGACAGGTAGACAGAGCAGAGGACCCGTTTCCAGTGGCAGGAAGGACTAGGTGGAAGACAGCCAGCCTTGCTCTCCGCAGGGCTAGAAAGCTTTGGGGAGATGCCACAGATGTCTGGAGACTGTCCCTAGAGTGGCAAGGACAAGAGGAGGCAGGGCTCAGTTAGACAGCAGCCTGGAAAGGGGAAGCCTCTCCAAGCCACCCTCCAGGGCCCCGCTCCCACCTGTCTCCGCCCCCCACTCTCTAGCCATGTGGTCTTGCCCAGGCCGTGCCTCCACTCCGTTAAGCAGGACTGGACCTCCCTGCCGCCTGCCCTGCAGGCTGTAGAAATGATTCAGACTTCAGGAGCCGAGGCAGCCAGCTCTTCCTGATAGAAAAGGTGCTTCAGGAAATGTTGGAGATAAAAACCAGTGCCTAGGCCAGGCTTGGTGACTCATGCCGGTAATTCCAATACTTTGGGAGGCCGATACAGGCAGATCACAAGGTCGGAAGATCGAGATCAGCCTGGCCAACATAGTGATTTTTAAAAAAAATTTTTTAAAAATTAGCCAGGTGTGGTGGTGGGCACCTGTAATCCCAGCTACTAGGGAGGCCGAGGCAGGAGAATCGCTTGAACCCAGGAGGTGGAGGTTGCAGTGAGCTGAGATGGCACCACTGCACTCCAGCCTGGGCACAGAGTGAGCCCCGTCTCAAAACAAAAAAGCAGCTACAGTGTGGCTGGTGCTGTTGGAGTTTGAAAACAGCGTTCTTCACTGTGCTGGGTGGTACTGGGACTGGGTATGGGGGGGCTGGGGGTCTTCACTGAGTTGCCCGGGGTGCAGGGCCAGGGCGGGGGACTGCACCATGGGAGGGATCCTTACTGCAGGGTGCTGGCTGCTGGGGTCCTGTCCAGGGGAAGCCCCCCGTGCAGTGGGGTTCAGCAGGCTGGTGCAGCTGCAGACCTTGGCCAGCTGGTCCTAGGGGAGCCAGGATGCCAGAGGCCAGGTGAGCAGAAGGAGCCTGAGCCATTGTTCTCCTTTGAGGGAGGGGCTGCCTTGCTGTGAGGATGGGGGTTGTTGAACAGAACCGTGCAGCCCTGTGAGGAAGGGCTATGCAGCGAGCCATGAGAACAGCCCACTCTCCACGTGACCTGGGAGGGGGAGTTCCTCTTTTCTAGACCTCAGTTTCCCCTCTAGGAATGGGGCAGGGAGGGGCTGGACTGGAGGGGCTGGAAGGACCCTCTTGGCTCTGATCCTATCTCAAGATGAGCCAAGACTCCCTTGGCTCGTCTTCCTTAATCTGCGTGGGGTGGGGTAGAGGGGTAGAGGCATTTGGGATCAAACCGTCCATTCTGTGACCTGAGAGAGGCCTGAGGACACATCCAGACTTCGGTGGGGACCTGGGTGGGCACTTCGGGAAGATGCTACCAGGCTCCCCTGAGGCCCCTGCTGACCCTCCTCTCTTGTCTCCTCATGGCTCTGTGGCTGCCTGGATCCTGCAGAGCTCCCGACCGAGGAAGGTAAGGCTGGCACTGGGAGGCTGGCACCAGGGTGGGCCACCAGGCCACAAGACAGCTTTCCTGGGTAGTTCACTGTCAGATTGTGACTCCCTCTCCCAGCAAGGGAGGTCTTGCTGAGTGCCCCAGGATCACCCACCTGTGCCTCTCAGTGACCTGGGTTCTCCGTCTTCCGAGTGCAAGAGAGAACAGGCCGGGAGGTCTCCGAGGCCACCGCAGCTCTGAGTGGGAAGGGTCAGTGGTGGGGGCCAGCCTCACGCGTGCTCCCCATCCCCAGGGAAGTCCCTGTGGGAGCTGGTGCTGGAACAGTTTCAGGACCTCCTGGTGCGAATCCTGCTGCTGGCCGCCCTGGTCTCCTTTGTAAGTACCGCCCTGCCTGCCACCCCGTGGTTGGGGGTAACCTGGAGGGAGAGCCAGGCTGGGCAGCGCTCAGAGACCCAGGAGCCTAGCCCTGTCCTCCACACTGTGGGGGTCCTGGGCTGGCTCCCCGGCCTTACCTGGCCCTGCCCTGCTCAGACTTCAGCCTCCCTTGCCTGAACCTCATGGACCCTACCCTAGGCTCCTGGCTCCCACCTGACCCCTCGATCCATCTTACCCTCTGGCTCTCAGCCAGCTCTCCAACTCACATCTGCCTCTGCCCTGCCCTGCCCTGCTGGGGACTAGGCCTGCTCTACCTCAGCACTACTGAAATTTTAGACCAGATAATTCTTGTTGGGGTGGGTGAGGGGGCTTTCCACTGTGGGATGTTTAGTGGCATCCCGAGACTCTACCCACCAGATGCCAGCAGCACCTCTCAAGTGTGACCACAAAAATGTCTTGTTTTTTGGAGATAGAGTCTTGTTCTATCGCCCAGGCTGGAGTGCAGTGACACAATCTTGGCTCACTGCAACCTCCAACTCCCAGGTTCATGCAATCCTCCTGCCTCAGCCTCCCAAGTAGCAGGGATTACAGGTGCCCGCCACGACACCTAGCTAAATTTTTTGTATTTCAGTAGAGATGGGGTTTCACTGTGTTTCCCAGGCTGGTCTCGAACTTCTCAGGCAATCTGCCCAGCCTCAAAAATGTCTAAGTAGACATTTTTGTCTACTTACACAGCCAAGCCTGATGGCTCATGCCTGAAATCTCAGCACTGGGGGATGCTGAAGCAGTAAAATCACTTGAGCCCAGGAGTATGGGACCAGCCTGGGCAACATAGGGAGACCCTATCTCCACAAAAAATACAAAATATTAACTGGGTGTGGTGGTGCAGGCCTGTGGTCGCAGCCCCTCTGGAGGTTGAGGCAGGAGAACTGCTTGGGCCTGAGAGGTCAGAGCTGCAGGGAGCCATGATCACACCACCGCGTTCCAGCCTAGGCAACAAAGCAAGACCCTCTCTCAAAAATATAAACATGTCTTTGGACATTGCCAAATGTCCCTGGGGGGCACATTGCCCTGCCTGAGTGCTGCTGCCATAACCTCTCCTGTGGCTCCCAGTGCCCCCCAGGTGGACTTGGGGCCTGAACCTCTGGCAGCCTCCTCCCGGCTGCTGCCTCCTCTTGCTCTTCCTTCATTCCTGCTGATGCTCCGCTGGCCACCGTGCTTTGAATACGTGCATCAGAATCACCTGGGCTTGGCTGGGTGCGGTGGCCCACGCCTGTAATCGTAGCACTATGGGAGGCTGAGGCTGGTGGAACACCTGAGCTCAGGAGTTCGAGACCAGCCTGGGCAACATGGTGAAACCCCGTCTCTACTAAAATACAAAAAAATTAGACTGGCATGGTGGCGCACACCTGTAGTCCCAGCTACCTGGGAGGCTGAGGCATGAGAATTGCTTGAACCTGGGAGGCGGAGGTTGCAGGGAGCTGAGAACGAGTCACTGCACTCCAGCCTGGGCAACAGAGCAAGGCTCTGTCTCCCCCACCAAAAAAAAAAAAAAAAAGAATCTTTAGGCTCTTTGACACACAGATGACGGGCCCCACCCCAGAATTTCTCACTAAGGAGATCTGGAATGGGCCCCGACCTCCTCATTTCTTTTCCTTTTTTTTTTTTTTGAGACGGAGTTTTGCTCTTATTGCCCAGGCTGGAGTGCAATGGCTCAATCTTGGCTCACTGCAACCTTCGTCTCCTGTTTCAAGCCATTCTTCTGCCTCCACCTTCTTAGTAGCTGGGATTACGGGCGCCCAACACCACACCCGACTAATTTTGTATTTTTAGTAGAGACAGGGTTTCTCCATGTTGGTCAGGCTAGTCTTGAACTCCTAACCTCAGGTGATTCACCTGCCTCAGCCTCCCAAAATGCTGGGATGACAGGAGTGAGCCATCCTGCCCGGCCGAGAACTACATTTCTTACCAGTTCTCAGGCGCTGCTGCTGCTGGTCTGGGGACCACACTGAGCAGCTGTGCTCCAGACAGACAGTAAGGCCTCGGTGGGCAGCCCTACAACTGCCCCACACCCTTGAAGGTTGGCCCGGGTGGGGTGGTCACTCCTGTGCGGCGGGCATCCTTCTCAGAGAAGTGGCCCTCTCCAAGCCCAAGGCTCCACAGTGGCATCTTCCCAAAGCAGGACAGCAGACAGGAGGTAGGGGGTGCCAAGGAAAAGGACAGCAGACCCCATCCCGCAGCAGGGCCCAAGCTCACCCACTGTGACCCTGCAGGTCCTGGCCTGGTTTGAGGAGGGCGAGGAGACCACAACCGCCTTCGTGGAGCCCCTGGTCATCATGCTGATCCTCGTGGCCAATGCCATCGTGGGCGTGTGGCAGGTGGGAGGTGCTGGGGCGGGACCGGGTCAGGGGTCTCCCAGCCACTAGGAGTGCCCCCACCTGGTGCCAGAGAACTGCAGGCCCTTCTGCTTCTGGCTCCATCCCAGGCCCCAGGGAGTCGCTCTACGGGGGTGGCCTGCAGGAGTTGGGCAGCGGGGACAGACCGCCCGCCTGCCTTCTGCCCTGCAGGAATGCAACGCTGAGAGTGCCATCGAAGCCCTGAAGGAGTATGAGCCTGACATGGGCAAGGTGATCCGCTCGGACCGCAGGGGCGTGCAGAGGATCCGCGCCCGCGACATCATCCCAGGGGACATTGTAGAAGTGGCAGGTATGCCAGGGGCCTCCTCCTTTTATTCTATTGTCTTTTATTTCTGAGACGGAGTCCCGCTCTGTTGCCCAGACTGGAGTGCAGTGGCACGATCTCGCTCTGTTGCCCAGACTGGAGTGCAGTGGTACAATCTCAGCTCACTGCAACCTCCGGCCTCCCAGGTTCAAGCAATCTTCCTGCCTCAGCCTCCCCTAGGGGCCTCCTCCTTTTATTTTATTTTATTTTTACTTATTTATTTTTTTGAGATGGAGTCACAATCTGTCACTCAGACTAGAGTGCAGTGGCAGGATCTCGGCTTACTGCAACCTCCGGCCCCCCAGGTTCAAGCAGTCCTCCTCCCTTAGCCTCCCATAGGGGCTTCCTCCTTTTATTATGTGGGCCTGAGAGCCCCATCCGTCTCTGTGCTTCCATTCTGGCTGTTTATATAGAGGGGGTGGCCGTCAGATCCCTCCAAAGCCCTTTGGCCAAAACCCCATTGGACAGATGAGACTGTGGGCCAGAGGGACAGGGGTCCACCAGAGCCACCACAGCTCAGGCACCCAGCGCCCAGCCCTGGCCTTCAGTCCTGGGAACCCTTCTGGCTTTTCCCAGCCAGTGGTGCCCAAAGCCACCCTCAGCCAAGCCATTCTCCGTGCACAGTAGGGGACAAGGTGCCTGCTGACCTCCGCCTCATCGAGATCAAGTCTACCATGCTGAGAGTGGACCAGTCCATCCTGACGGGTGAGGCCCCCCCGGAGGCTGGGACTTTGTGGGTCTGGACCAGGGGATGGGCGTGTCTTCATGTGAGGCTTCTCATCTCTAACTTCGTGACCAGGTGAATCTGTGTCGGTGACCAAGCACACAGAGGCCATCCCAGACCCCCGCGCTGTGAACCAGGACAAGAAGAACATGCTGTTTTCTGTAAGTCTCTGAAACGTCTGGGGCCTTTGCCCAGACAATGATAAAAATAATATTAAGATTATTACTTATTTTCCAGCCCTGTTGTCCAGGTTGGAGTGCAGGGGCACAATCTTAACTCATCGCAACCCCTGCTTCCCAGGTTCAAGCTACTTTTGTGCCTCAGCTTCCCAAGTAGCTGGGACTGTAAGCGCATGCCATCATGCCCAGCTAATTTTTATTTTTAAGAGTCTTGCTCTATCACCCAGGCTGGAGCGCAGTGGCCCAATCTTGGCTCACTGCAACCTCTGCCTCTTGGGTCCAAGCGATTCTCCTGCCTCAGCCTCCTGAATATCTGGGATTACAGCCACCACACCCGGACAATTTTTGTATTTTTAGTAGAGATGGGGTTTCACCATGTTGGTCAGGCTGGTCTCAAACTCCTGACCTTGTGATCCGCCTGCCTCAGCCTCCCCAAGTGCTGGGATTAGAGGCGTGAGCCACTGCGCCCAGCCTGACATTAGGATTAATCAGCTAAAGTCCTACAGGGAAGAACCTTATCAATTTTTGACAAGACATGCAAGTTTATAGTAATAATCATAGCTTGTGTTTACTGGGGGTGACGTGCCTGGCACTGTTCTAAGCCCTTTACTCATATTGGTTAATTTAATCCTTACACCAACTATTTGAAGCAAGTACTCTTGTTATCCTTGTTACCTATATTTTCCAGCAAAGTTGCCCAAGTTCACATAGCCAGTGAGTGGCAGAGCTGGGACGAACGCAGACATCCTGACTCTAGAACTTATCTGCTGGGAGACCCTGCTTTCTTCTGGAAGGGCAGAGCCTCCCTATAATCACCCAGCAGAAATCCTCTAGAGGAAAGAGGTCGGCCAAAGTGGCGGAAGATGGTGGGAACAGTCCCCTCTCAGATAGGAAAACCAACCCACAATGCATGGTGCCTGGTCGACCCGGCTCTTCTCAGGGTTGATCTTTGGCGGGAGAGATCTGCCTCTGTGGCTTCAGAGAAAGTTAGCAAGTGATACTTACACCTGCCCAGCAACAGCCTGAGACTAGCAAGAAGCATTTGGGGCCACAAGGAGGGGTCAGGCCAATGAGACAATGGCCCAGGCCACCAAGTTATAAGGGGATAGAAAACTTCCTGGAAGTGAAGAGGGATCGAGAAAGTGAAACTCACCCAGAACTCTTCTGTTTTGAAACAGAGTGTCACTCTGTCACCTAGGCTGGAGTGCAGTGGAGCAATCATGGCTCACCGCAACCCACCTCCTGGGTTCAAGCAATACTCCCGCCTCAGCCTCCCATGTAGCTGGGATTACAGTTGCCCGCCACCATGCCAGGCTAATTTTTGTATTTTTAGTAGAGCGGGGTTTCACCATGTTGGTCAGGCTGGTCTCAAACTCCTGACCTCAGGTGATCTGCCAGCCTGGGCCTCCCAAAGTGCTGGGATTACAGGCGTGAGCCACCGTGCCTGGCCAATCCCTGCCTTCTTAGAGCTGCACTATCATGGGAAGGCAGTAGTGACCCTATACATAGCTACCGAAGTCTGGAAGCACTAGTGAGACCCACAAAAAGCAAGCCAGGCAGAAGGATAAGTGGCTTACTCCGGCCTGAGGGAGTTAGGGGTCTTGGGCCCATGGTTGGCCTCTGAGCAGCTTTTTCCTTGTCTCTCCCTTGGCCCAGGGCACCAATATCGCATCAGGCAAAGCAGTGGGTGTGGCAGTGGCCACGGGCCTGCACACAGAGCTGGGCAAGATCCGGAGCCAGATGGCGGCGGTGGAGCCCGAGCGGACCCCACTGCAGCGCAAGCTGGATGAGTTTGGGCGGCAGCTGTCCCATGCCATCTCCGTGATCTGTGTGGCCGTGTGGGTCATCAACATCGGCCACTTTGCTGACCCAGCCCACGGTGGCTCCTGGCTGCGCGGTGCTGTCTATTACTTCAAGATCGCTGTGGCCCTGGCCGTGGCCGCCATCCCCGAGGGCCTCCCGGCTGTCATCACTACCTGCCTGGCACTGGGCACGCGGCGCATGGCACGCAAGAATGCCATCGTGCGAAGCCTGCCCTCTGTGGAGACCCTGGGCTGCACCTCAGTCATCTGCTCTGACAAGACGGGCACGCTCACCACCAATCAGATGTCTGTCTGCCGGGTGAGTGACGGCCAGCTTGGTGTTGCTGTGCATCGCTGGCAGACTGGGCTCTCTCTGTGGGTCTCTCCCCAACCTCCTTTTAGGTGAGGGATGGAGGAGATAACCTGTGGGCTGTCCCTTGGCACAGAGCAGGTCCAGGTTTTCATGAGATGACAGGGAGGCTATCGCAAACTATGGCTGGTGGCCACATGTCACTGAGTCCTGTGCGTAACTGTGGGGCCCTGGCCAGGTTGCTGACAGTCTGTGAACCTCAGTCTCATCAGAAGCCTGGCTGTGTGAGCCCTGCTAGTAACCATAAAGGACGCAGGAGAGGCTCAACTTCAGCCTCGGTGTAGGCGCCATGCTGGCCCAGACCCGGGTTCCATCCTGCCCCAACATGATTCTGTACAGTCCATGCCCGTCACCAGATAAGCCAGCTTCAGTAACCTGGGAAGGGCCAGGGCAGGAATTATTCATTCCTGGGCACTTGATCCCACATCCTGGGCCCGCTGCCTACATTGCCAAGGGATTCTTGCTGAGACTTCAGCCGGCCCATGGGGCAGAAGGCTCCTCCTGACCCAGCAGGTGGGTGGATGTGGAGATGGTAAAAGGCTAGGGGTTCTCCACCCTTCCAGGTCCCCCACGGCCCCTCTGTCACCCCTGCTTCCACAACTGCCCACTGGGCTTGGAAACCCAGGCTCTCTATTCTGAGACCCTAAGGCCCCTCTAGGAGCCCATCAGCGGCCGCCGTAGGGGAGGGTGCTAACCAGCTTTACTGTCCTGCTAAAAGCCCTAGTAGGATTTTATTTAAACAGAGTCTTTCTTGACTAGCAACAATTTTTTTTTTTGAGACAGAGTCTCATGCTGTTGTCCAGGCTGGAGTGCAGTGACATGATCTGAGCTCATTGTAATCTCTGCCTCCTGGGTTCAAGCGACTCTCCTGCCTCAGCCTCCCAAGTAACTGGGACTATAGGCGTGCGCCACCACACCTGGCTAATTTTTGTATTTTAGTAGAGACAAGATTTCTCCATGTTGGCCAGGCTGGTCGGTAACTCCTGACCTCAGGTGATCCGCCCACCTTGGCCTCCCAAAGTGCAGGGATTACAGGCCTGAGCTACCATGCCCAGCCCTAATTAAGTTTTTTTTTTTTTTTTTTTTTTTTGAGACAGTCTCACTCTGTCAGCAGGCTGGAGTTCAGTGGCATAATCTCGGCTCACTGCAACCTCTGCCTCCCCAGTTCAAGCAATTCTCCTGCCTCAGCCTCTGAGTAACTGGGATTACAGGTGCCTGCCACCATGCCTGGCTAATTTTTGTATTTTAGTAGAGACAAGATTTCACCATGTTGGCCAGGCTGGTCGGTAACTCCTGACCTCAGGTGATCCGCACTCCTTGGCCTCCCAAAGTGCAGGCATTACAGGCCTGAGTCACAGCATCCAGCCCTAATAAAGATTTTTAAAGCTCTGTGTAGGGAAGTTGTAGAGGCCTCATGTGCTGGATGCTGGGCTGTGCTTGCTGGGGGACTGCCGCAGGAGCAGGCAGGAGAGTGGGAAGGAAGGGGCATTGATTATGCATCTCCTGGGTGCTGGGCTGGCCATTTGCTTGAAAATGTGCAGCAAAGTCATGTCCAGAAGCAAGAACCATCTCCCCAGCAGAGCTGGCCAAACAGACAAAGAAATAGGCACCCTGGGCCCAGTAAGCCCCTGTCCCTGAGGTGCACAGGTAGGGGCTGGGTGATCAGCAGGCCTGTGTCGGGGCTCACTCTCTGACATCTCTGGGCTAGAGGGGTCTGTGCCTCAGAGCAGCCTGTTGCTTTCCTCCCCTGAAGGCCAGGAACTCATATCCTTGAAGGCAAAAGAGGGATGATTTCCATGTTACCCGGGGAGAAACGGGGGCTCAGCTGTTTGGTCAGGGGTCACAGTGAGATGAGCAGGCTTTCTGCCTAGCTCAGGGCTCCCTCAAGCTGGCAGCTGCCCCCAGGGAATGGAAGAATCTGCCATAAATCCCTCAGAAGCCCAGGACTTTTGGACAAACCGGAGTGGGACACACCTGGGCAGAGCAGACAGTCCCCACCTGAGCCTGGACACTGCCTTCTGTCTCCCTCGTGGTGGGGACGGATGCCCAGGCCGATTTGGCTCTTAGTGGGGTAGGGGGCCTGGAGGAACCCACCCAGGGGTCAGGCTTTATTCACACTGGCCGCCCAGGAAGGAAGGAGGCGACCCCTCCCCAGCCTGAGCATGCCCCTGCGCTCCCCAGATGTTCGTGGTAGCCGAGGCCAAAGCGGGCTCCTGCCTTTTGCACGAGTTCACCATCTCGGGTACCACCTATACCCCCGAGGGCGAAGTGTGAGTTCCGGGCCCGGGAACTGGTGGGCGGGGCGGCCTGGGGGCGGGGCCTCCCGAGGTATCCGTGGGAGTCCCCGGAGACGGGGTGAAGAGGCGGAGCCCCTTCCTGAGGCGGGGCCAAGGTCCTCGTAGTGACCCCCTCCGGATCCGCAGGCGGCAGTGGGAGCGGCCGGTGCGCTGCGGCCAGTTCGACGGGCTGGTGGAGCTGGCGACCATTTGCGCCATGTGCAACGACTCAGCGCTGGACTACAACGAGGTGGGCCCCACCCCTTTTCATGACCTTCCTAGTATCCAGGCCACCCAGACAGACCCTTTTCCCAGCCTCAAAGCTCCCAGGGTTGGCGGCCCTTGCCCCCTGGGAGTGCCACACCCAGGAAGCATGGTAACCCCGGTGCACCCCTCTCCGCTGCCCCTCCCTTTCTTCAGACAGGCTTCAGAACCCTCCCTCTGGGGCTCCAGGGCTGTTGGGGACTGCCATGGAAAGGGCTGAAGGGCTGGGGATACCTGGTGGGGAGAAGAGATTTGGGGAACAGGACCAAGAAAGTGTTTAAAGCAGCCGAGCGCATTGGCTCGTGCCCGTAATCCCAGCACTTTAGGAGGCCAAGGCGGTCGGATCACGAGGTCAGCAGTTCGAAACCAGCCTGGCCAACTTGGTGAAACCCATCTCTACTAAAAATAAATAAATAAAAAATTAGTTGGGCGTGCTGTCACTCGCCTGTAATCCCAGCTACTAGAGACATTGAAGCAGGAGAATCACCCGAACCCGGGAGCTGAGTTTGCAGTGAGCAGAGATCATGCCACTGCACTCCAGCCAGGCCGACAGAACGAGACTGTCTCAAAAAAAAAAAGTGTTTAAAGCAGAAGACACAGCCCACAAAAGGCCCACATTCAGTTAAAGCCTCTGTGACTTCGGCATTGACCACCGTTCACGTGGCTGCAGCAGTGGAATGGGGCATGTGGCAGGATGCATCTGCTCAAGGGAGGTCCTTGGCCAGGCCCAGTCTGCTCCAAGGCCAAACTGGGGGCAGTAGAACATCACTTGAGTAGTAGAGTTACATGGTCAGATGAGCATTCACCGCAGCTTCTGTGTGGAGGACAGACAAACAGGACCGGAGCCGGGGAGGGCTGTGTGGTCATTTAGGCCAGAGAGATGCTGGCTGAGCCCTGGCTGGAACCTCAGGGAGAGGGGAGAAAGCATGGGTCAGCGACATTTAGGAGCCGAGAATCCTGTGGCTCAGTGACTGGTTAGTGAAAGAGAGAGGGAGGAGGCCGGGGTGGCTCCTGGTTGCTGTCCTGGCTGGGGCTGTGTCTGGAGTGGCAACTACAGGGAGTGGGAGAGGTGGCTTGAGTGGCCCCCAGAGAACAAGGTTCAGCAGGCAGCGAGCGGTTGGACATGTGGGCTTGGAGCTCAGCAAGGGATCTTGGCGGGGTATGCACAGGCAGTCATGAGCACGTGGAGCTGGAGGCAGGAGGCACGTGGTCCCAGCGAGAGCAGGTGGGAGGGTAGGAGCAGGCCCAGACAGCAGACACCCAAAGGAGGCTGGCAGAAAGTGGACAGAGATGCAGGCGGAGGGCAGGGAGGGTGTGTGGCCATCGATGCTGGGTGGGAGGCTAGATGTCAGTATCAGACACCACCCTGACCCCAGGGCGGCCAGGCTGGGAAGGACTCACAGGCCCACACACAGGAGGTTACACGGAACTCCAGCAAAGGCAGCGTCCAGGGCAAAGAGTGAGTGAGGCTGGGGACGCTGGCTAGAGGCGGCCTGCCCTTCACTCCTATCCCCCAATCCTTGCCAGGCCAAGGGTGTGTACGAGAAGGTGGGAGAGGCCACGGAGACGGCTCTGACTTGCCTGGTGGAGAAGATGAACGTGTTCGACACCGACCTGCAGGCCCTGTCCCGGGTGGAGCGAGCTGGTGCCTGCAATGCGGTGAGCGGGGATGGGGCTTCTGGGACATCTGGAGAAGGCAGAGAGAACACCAAAGGCTTTTCTCTTTTAATGAAAGCATTTATTATGTCTCCAAAGATAAATGTGTAATATATTACACATGAAAAACTAACAAAGAGAGTTTCGCTCTTATGGCCCAGGCTGGAGTGCAATGGCTCGATCTCAGCTCACCACAGCCTCTGCCTCCCGGGTTGAAGCAATTCTCTTGCCTCAGCCTCCCGAGTAGCTGGGATTACAGGCATGTGCCACCATGCCCGGCTAATTTTTGTATTTTTAGTAGAGATGGGGTTTCACTCTGTTAGTAAGGCTGGTCTCAAACTCCTGACCTCAGGTGATCCGCCCACCTCAGCCTCCCAGAGCACTGGGATTACAGGCATGAGCCACTGCACCTGGCTGACAGTGAAGTCTGGGGAGGCTTTTGGGAGGAGGAAGGACATCTAAATCCTAGTAAGACTTGGCTAGGGAGCAAAGCGGGGAGAAGGCTGAGTGTGGACAAGGGTTTGGAGTTGGGCTGCACACAGCGTGGTCAGGGAATGGCAACTGACTGCCATTTCTGGGGCTGGAGAGGAAAGTGGGGGCCTTAAATGGCAGAGTCAGAGGAGTATAGATGTTACCCCACAGATGGCAAGAGGCCTTCTGGGGGCCAGGCAGTTGGTGGGAGAGCAGGCGAGGGTCGCTGGCTCTGTCCTTCCTGCCCTGACCTACCTGGACCTGCAGGTCATCAAGCAGCTGGTTCGGAAGGAGTTCACCCTGGAGTTCTCCCGAGACAGGAAGTCCATGTCGGTGTACTGCACGCCCACCCGCCCCCATGCTGTGGTCCAGGGCAGCAAGATGTTTGTGAAGGTGGGGCTGCCCGTCCGGCCTGTGCCCCTGCACACCAAGGGAAACCTGGCCATCCAAGCTCCTCTGTGGGCCCGTCTCCCTGCGAATGGCAGGGTTGGTTTAGAAGTTCTCAGGAGCCCCTTTTGCCTCTAACTGGTGGAATACCCTTGGTGTTCTGTGTTTTGGAAACTGAGTCCCAGGGAGGGAAAGGAATCAGCCCCCGTGCACATCACCGTCTGCGGCATCTCCCGTTGCTGCTCCCAGACACGAGGCGGGACACACAGCTCAAGCTTCACCCTGCACGGGAGCTGTTAGCTCCTTTTGAAATGAAATGGCTTCTGTGCTGGGAGCTCCAACCATTGTGAAAAGTTAATTTCTGGGTGACCTTTCAGGAGCAGGAGAAGCCATTGAAGGAGCTTGAAAGGCTCTTCCTAGACCCGGGGTGAGGTCTGGGGTGAGACCTGAGGCCACTGAAGGGCCTGTCTCCCCTGGACCTCCTTCCCAGTGCTGTGCGCTGCCACACCTTGTATGCGGCTCTGTTTCTGGTCCCCTGCAGGGCTCAGCCTGCCTCCCTGCTGCTGAGGCTACTACCCAGTTGGAACCAGTGTAGCACCAGGGAGGCTGGGCCGGCAGGGACGCCATTCCCACCCCACCTGCAAAGCCGAACCAAGCCAAGCCCTCCCCTACTCCTATGGGCTGGCAGGGGAGGGCTTCACTTGGTTGGTGGCTGAACCCACCCCAGCACCCTCCCCACCCCATTCCCTTTAGATTGTCTCACAGGGGGGCCCACTTGGTTCTCATGCTGAATTTACTTTATTTATTTATTTATTTATTTTGAGACGGAGACTCGCACTGTTGCCAGGCTGGAGTGCAGTGTTGTGATCTCGGCTCACTGCAACCTCTGCCTCTGGGGTTCAAGCGATTCTCCTGCCTCAGCCTCCCGAGTAGCTGGAACTACAGGCACGCACCACCACACCCAGCTAATTTTTGTATTTTTAGTAGAGATGGGGTTTCACCATGTTGGGCAGGGTGGTGTCGATCTCTTGACCTCATGATCCGCCCGCCTCAGCCTCCCAAAGTGCTGGGATGACAGGCGTGAGCCACTGCACCCAGCCCTTTGAACTTTCAAATAATGGATTCTGGTCCCTGCCTTGCGCCTGTAGCACTGGGTGGCCTTTCCCCTTATCTGGGTCTAGTTTCCTGAGTTTGGGCAGGAGGGAGGGGAGGGGCCCTGACTGATATGCTGCCTCCTTTCCCGCTCCTGCCTTGCAGGGGGCTCCTGAGAGTGTGATTGAGCGCTGTACCTCAGTCCGAGTGGGCAGCCGCACAGCACCCCTGACCCCCACCTCCAGGGAGCAGATCCTGGCAAAGATCCGGGATTGGGGCTCTGGCTCAGACACGCTGCGCTGCCTGGCCCTGGCGACCCGGGACGTGCCCCCGAGGAAGGAGGACATGGAGCTGGACGACTGCAGCAAGTTTGTGCAGTACGAGGTGGGTGCGGGGCCGATCCTCCCTGGGCAGATGGCAGGTCAGGGATGGGCGTCGGCCCCACGTGAATCTGTCTCCTCCCTACAGACGGACCTGACCTTCGTGGGCTGCGTGGGCATGCTGGACCCGCCGAGGCCTGAGGTGGCTGGCTGTATTGCACGCTGCCGCCAGGCGGGCATCCGCGTGGTCATGATCACCGGGGATAACAAAGGCACTGCTGTGGCCATCTGCCGCAGGCTCGGCATCTTTGGGGACACGGAGGACGTGGTGGGCAAGGCCTACACGGGCCGCGAGTTTGATGACCTCAGCCCCGAGCAGCAGCGCCATGCCTGCCGCACCGCATGCTGCTTTGCCCGTGTGGAGCCCACACACAAGTCCCGCATCGTGGAGAACCTACAGTCCTTTAACGAGATCACTGCCATGGTGAGGGCACAGCCTGGAGCCCAGGAGAGGCTGACGAGCGGGGCCACAGGGCGCAGAAAGAGCAAGCTGGGCAGCGCTCCCCTCGGCCTCATGCTTAGCTTTCCTAACGCCTTGTTAGTATCTTATTTGTTTATTTATTGAGACAGAGTCTTGCTCTGTGGCCCAGGCTAGAGTGCAGTAGCGTGATCTTGGCTCACTGCAGCCTCTGCCTCCTGGGTTCAAGCGATTCTCCTGCCTCAGCCTCCTGAGTAGCTGGGCTTACAGGCACCCACCACCACACCCAGCTAATTTTGTAATTTTTTTTTTTAGTAGAGACAGGGTTTCACCGTGTTGGCCAGGCTGGTCTCAATTTTTTGACCTTGTGATCCACCCACCTCAGCCTTCCAAGTGCTGGGATTACAGGCGTGAGCCATGGCGCCCGGCCTTCTAACATGTTATTACCAAAAAATTCAAATACAAAGAGAGATTTAAATAATGTTTCTTTGAGCCAGGTGCCCAGAACGCTGACCTCCAGACTCACCCAGTCCTTTTCCTTGACCTTAACCCTGACCCATGGCCCAGCCTTGATCTTCATGCCAGCCTTGACTGCAGCTGTGACCTGGTTCTTGATCCTATCTCTGACAGCTATGCGGATTTGCCCCTGACCTTGCTGTTGACACTCATCTTAATGTAATATTTGTGTGTGTGTGATGAGGTCTCACTCTGTTGCCCGGGCGGGAGTGCAGTGGCACAGTCATGGCTCAAGGGATCCTCCCACCTCAGTGTCCTGAGCAGCTGAAACTATAGACACACACCACCACGCTGCCTAATTTTTTAATTTTTTGTAGCGATGGGGTCTCTGTATGTCACCCAGGCTAGTCTTGAACTCCTGAACTCAAGCAATCCTCCTGCCTTGGCCTCCCACAGTACTAGGATTGCAAGTATGGGTCGCCACACCCAGCCTGACCTAACTGTTTACTTTGAGCTTAACTCTGATATAGATTTAAGTCTTGACCTGGACCAAGACCTGATTCCCAGCACTGACCTTGACACCACCTCATCCCCAATGTAATACTTTATGTTAACTTCAACTTTGACCTGGCTTTCAATCTTGACCTTGAATCAACTCCAGACTTAATACCACTTGACATCACTCCTCATGTGGACCTGGACTTGGCCTCTGACTTTGACCTGACCTTCAACTTTTTTCTTTTGAAATGGAATCTCACTCTGTCACCAGGCTGGAGTGCCATAGCGCCATCTCCGCTCACTGCAACCTCCACCTCCCAGGTTCAAGCAATTCTCCTGCCTCAGCCTCCTGAGTAGCTGGGCTTACAGGCTCACACCACCACACGCAGCTAATTTTTGTATTTTTAGTAGAGACGGGGTTTCACCATGTTGGCCAGGATGGTCTCGATCTCCTGACCTTGTGGTCTGCCCGTCTCCACCTCCCTAAGTGCTGGGATCACAGGTGTATGCCACCCCACCCCATCGTCTTCCCTGACCTCATACCCGATATTCTTGCCAACTTTGTCCTCGTGTGCTCCCCTTGCCTTTCCCTTAGTCCATCCTCAGCCCGATTTCTAAGTTCATTCTAGAACCCACCACGTGTCCTGTCCAGCTGCCTGCTTCCTCCAGGACATCCCCTAAGAGCGGGGAAGGGCTGAGTTGAGAAGAGAGGGGGAGGTGGGAGGGAAGTTTCTCAGGCACAGCCCCACCTGACCTGACCCACAGACGGGTGATGGTGTGAACGACGCTCCAGCCCTGAAGAAGGCAGAGATCGGCATCGCCATGGGCTCAGGCACTGCCGTGGCCAAGTCGGCAGCAGAGATGGTGCTGTCAGATGACAACTTCGCCTCCATCGTGGCTGCGGTGGAGGAGGGCCGGGCCATCTACAGCAACATGAAGCAGTTCATCCGCTACCTCATCTCCTCCAACGTTGGCGAGGTTGTCTGGTGAGGCCGGGGATTTCCTCCTCGCAGCCCACTCCATCCTCTCTGTGCCCGAGACTGGGAAAATGCCCATTCCTGCGACGGGGTTGCATGGATGGAGGGACCTGTGCGCTGCCCTGGCTGGGGCCTCCCAGGGTCCCACCTTGGATTGGGCAGGGGAGAGGGCATCTGGTTATTCCCCAGAGGCCCTGATGACCTATGGATCATGGTCACCCCAGCACCCAGGAGGAGCCTGAAGAGCCGCCTCTCAGCCCTCCAGCCATGAACTTCCACTTTTAGATTAGCAAGATGAGAGAAACCCCCCTTTAGGCAGGAATGTATGTGTCCATGTGTGAATGTGTATTTGTATGCACAGGCGTGAGTGCCTGAGTGAGGTGTGTGTGACATGTATATGTATGCGTGTGTGCTCTTGTGCATTTTGAGTGTATGAGCAGAAGTTTGTGCCGGTGTGTGACTGTGTACACACTCGTACTCACGTGTGAGGATGCGTGTGGGGAATGGTGAGCATATGTGCTGCTGGACACGTGTAGATTCTGCATCTCTGCACCTCAGGGCAGACGTGTAGGTGTTTGTGTTTGCAGGATTGTGTGGCATGTGCCAGGTTTTTGCACGTCTGATGCTTTGGCATGCCCTTTTCACGCGCCTGTGTGTATGTGTGTGTGCACTTGGCTTTTGCTAGGTCTAAAGAGCAGATATGGGGCCGGACACGGTGGCTCACGCCTGTCATCCCAGCACTTTGGGAGGCCAAGGTGGGAAGATCACGAGGTCAGGAGAACGAGACTATCCTGGCCAATATGGTGAAACCCTGTCTCTACTAAAAATATAAAAATTAGCCAAGCATGGTGGTGTGCACCTGTAATCCCAGCTACTTGGGAGGCTGAGGCAGTAGAATCGCTTGAACCTGGGAGGCAGAGGCTGCAGTGAGCCGACATGGCACCATTGCACTCCAGCCTGGGCAGCAGAGCAAGACTCTGTCTCAAAAAAAAAGAGCAGATATGTCCAGGATCCAGAGCTGGGACTGGGGAAGGCAGGGTTGGCCAGGCCTGAGGCAGAGCCGTGTACACATGCCCTTCACATCAGAGCTAGCAGAGGGAGGAAGGGCCGCTGTGGAGGCAGTGGGTGAGCTCCCAGCCTGGGGTCTGAGCAAGAGCTGGAGCCTCCATCTGGTGGGTGCCAGGCCTGCTGGGGGCTAGAGCCCATGACTCTGTTCCAGCATCTTCCTCACGGCAATTCTGGGCCTGCCCGAAGCCCTGATCCCTGTGCAGCTGCTCTGGGTGAACCTGGTGACAGATGGCCTGCCTGCCACAGCGCTGGGCTTCAACCCGCCAGACCTGGACATCATGGAGAAGCTGCCCCGGAACCCCCGAGAAGCCCTCATCAGCGGCTGGCTCTTCTTCCGGTACCTGGCTATTGGAGGTGAGTGGGCTGAGTGCAACATGGAATTCCTAAGCTTCCCAAGAGCCTAGTATCAGGCTTGCAAGCTGTGACAGTGTGCCTCAGCCTGGCTAGGCCAGTAGAAACTGCATGGGCTCATGCAACCAAAAAGACCAGAGCATACACACCTCAGGCATGGCTGGATCTGGGTCTCTGTGTCACTGGCTCTGCCTCAGCTTCATTCTCAGGCCCGTGACTCTCATGGTGGCAGAATGGCTGCTGCAGCTCCTGCCGTCATGCTCACTCCATTACAACCCCAAATTCAGCAGAAGAGAGAGCCTTTTATCACACTGCTCCCTGGTAGTATGATGAAAGTCCCAGGCCTGGGCTGGGCAGCATTTTGGGAGGCAGAGGTGGGTGGATCACTTGGGGTCAGGAGTTCGGGACCAGCCTGGCCAACATGGTGAAACCCCATCTCTACTAAAAATACAATAATTAGCCAGGCATGATGCCAGGCGCCTGTAGTCCCAGCTACTCGGGAGGCTGAGGCAGGAGAATTGCTTGAACCCTGGGGACGGAGGTTGCAGTGAGCAGAGATGGCGCCATTGCACTCCAGCCTGGGCAACAGAGCAAGACTCTATCTCAAAAAAAAAAAAAGCCGGGCACGGTGGCTCAAGCCTGTAATCCCAGCACTTTGGGAGGCCAAGGCGGGTGGATCACGAGGTCAAGAGATCGAGACCATCCTGGAGAATTGCTTGAACCCAGGAGGCAGAGGTTGCGGTGAGCCGAGATCACACCATTGCACTCCAGCCTGGGTAACAAGAGCGAAACTCCATCTCAAAAAAAAAAAAGCCTCAGGCCTGTTCTCATCCATCGGCCACCTTGTGTCACCTGCTAATCTCCAGTCACTGTGGCCAAGGGTATGGCCGATGCTGATTGACCAGCGAGGGCCCAGCACAGGCCTCAAGGGTAGGTGCCTGCAACCCACATGGCTTAGAGAGGAAAAGGGTGGCTGCCACCGGGAATTCAGGGAATCAGGAGGCAGGGAAACGGATGCCAGACACCACCCTGTTCTCTACAGCCAGTCTCCTCCCTCTCCCCACAGTGTACGTAGGCCTGGCCACAGTGGCTGCTGCCACCTGGTGGTTCCTGTGTGATGCGGAGGGCCCTCACGTCAACTTCTACCAGCTGGTGAGCAAGGGATGGTTAGGGAGCCTCTTGAACTTCCAGAGCCTCTGGGTGGCCTGCAGCGTCCTTCCCCACTCACTATATACATGTAGACATCCCCACCCAGGGAGCCATGTTCACAGCCCACTGGAAACCCAGAAACACCAGCACAGCCTGCCAAGCCAACAGGCTGCTCCCCATCCCAGTCAGTTAGGAGGGGCAAGGGGCCTGTCAAATCTATCTTACCTTTATCAGGGAAACCCTAAAACATTGAGGCTCCAGAGGAATGAGCCCCTAAATGGTGGGACTTTAGGCAGAGGGTCAAACTGAGGAGATCAAGAATGGAGGGGAGGGCTGGGCGTGGGGGCTCACGCCTGTCATCCCAGCACTTTGGGAGGCCGAGGTAGGCAGATCACCTGAGATCAGGAGTTCAAGACCAGCCTGACCAACATGCTGAAACCCTGTCTCTACTAAAAATACAAAAATTAGCTGGGCGTGGTGGCAGGTGCCTATATCCTAGCTACTCAAGAGGCTGAGGCACGTGAACCTGGGAGGCGGCAGTTGAAGTGAGCAAAGATCACACCACTGCACTCCAGCCTGGGAGACTGAGTGAGACTCTGTCTCAAGAAGAAAAAAAAAAAGAATGGAGGGGAGGCTGGGCACGATAGCTCATGCCTGTAATCTTAGTGCTTTGGGAGGCCAAGGTAGGCGGATCACTTGAGCCCAGGAGTTTGAGACCAGCCTGGGCAGCGTAGTGAGACTCCATCTCTAACAACCAAAAAAAAAAATGGTAAAAATTAGGTACGGTGATGTGTGCCTGTAGTCCCTCCCAGCTACTAAGGAGGCCGAGGTGGGTGGATCACTTGCACCCAGGAGTTTGAGAGCAGAGCAGCCTGGGCAACATGGCCAAACCCTGTCTCTACTAAAAATACAAAAATTACCCAGGCATGGTGGCTCAGGCCTGTAGTCTCAGCTACTTGGGAGGCTGAGGTGAGATAATCACCTGAGCCCAGGATTGAGTTGAGATCGTGTCCTTGCACTCCAGCCTGGGCAATGGGCGTCAGACCCTGTCTCAGAAAAAAAATCAAAAACAACAAAACATGCACTTGCTCCAAATGCTGGGGCTTGAGTTTTGGAGAAACGTCCACTATTGACTTAAGAGATTATCAGATTCTTTATCTCTTTGTTAAAATAAGAAATCCAGCCACGTTTATTTTCCTTCCTGCACGAGAGAGAAGCAAAGATACCCAGAGTGGCCTTGTCTGCATTTGTGCAGTGTGTGAAAACAGATGTGTTTGTGGGACCGACAGTAGATCAGACAGCCGGGCATTTTACAGGTTTTTCTTTGAGGATTATGTTCACAGCACATGGCCCCAGTTTCTAATGTAAAATATCCCTGTGTTCATATTAGACTCCCAAGAGCTGATCTGTATCTTTGGAGAATAAGCCGGTTAACGGTTGGAAACATTCACCCTCATCCCCATAATATGAAAGAACAAGCCAAGTCCCCCAGATGCCCTCAGTTCAGCCTCTTATCTCAGCAGATTCTGTGAACAAGGTTTATGGGCAGAAAGAAAACGCCCCTAGGGTTACAGGGGCAAAGGCGACTTCTTTTATTGACCCTAACGGCTTCTTGTTAATTACAGAGAAGATACCTGTCAAGGCTGCCCCTTGCCATTCATTAGTCTCTGTCAGAAGCAAACGTCAGAGCTGTAGAGCTCAATTTCAGTGGGAGAAATGGAGTGAGGTATGAGGTGTAAATGGAATCTTTTTTGTTTGCTTCTGAGACAGAGTTTAGCTCTTGTTACCCAGGCTGGAGTGCAATGGCATAATCTCAGCTCACAGCAACCTCCACTTCCCGGGTTCAAGCAATTCTCCTGCCTCAGCCTCCCAAGTAGCTGGGATTACAGGCACGCACCACCACGCCTGGCTAGTTTTTATATTTTTAGTAGAGACGGGGTTTCACTGTGTTGGCCAGGCTGGTCTCAAACTCCTGACCTCAGGTGATCCACCTGCCTCGACCTCCCAAAGTGTTGGCATTACAGGCATGAGCCCCCACACCCAGCTGTAAAAGGAATCTCAGTAACAGTGATCGGGGCCTGTGTCCCACACAGGTGAAATTCGTTCACGCAGGGTTTTGTCGGTTGATTTTCACACAAATTTCCTTATTCCGTGGTCTCCAGGGTCCCGCCAGCCTCACCAGGCTAACGCCACATGTTCTCCCTCTGATCACTGCTCCACTGCTCCAGAACTGTCTGCCTTTCCCACTCTGTGCCTTCCTTCTCCCTGGCACGGTGCAGCGCCCTCCACCCTGAGCCCCTTCCGGGATCCCTGGTCCACCCCATGGCAACGTTTTGTGGGCTGCTTTTGCCCAGGCGTGGGCCAAGGGCAGGGTGAGGCTTCCCTCCTCCCACCCAGTGGCCCCCTGCCTGACTTACCACTCTCTCTGACCCGCCACGGTGCCTTCAGAGGAACTTCCTGAAGTGCTCCGAGGACAACCCACTCTTTGCTGGCATTGACTGTGAGGTGTTTGAGTCCCGCTTCCCCACCACCATGGCCTTGTCCGTGCTCGTGACCACTGAAATGTGCAACGCCCTCAACAGGTGGGCTGGGCGCAGGGCCTGGAGCTGGGGCTGAGGAGTGAGGGGCTGAGGGTTGGGAGTTCCAGCATTGGTGTCTGAGCGGCAGGGCCCAGGATTAGAGTCTGTGGGTCAAGAGGGTCCAGGGTTGGGGTCTGATGTTTGGGGGGTGGTCAGGATTGGGATCAGAGGTTCAAGGGGGTCCAGGATTGGCATCGAGAGGTCAAGAGGGTCCAGAGTCGAGGTCTAGGGCTCAGAGAGGCCCAGGATTGGAGTCAAGGGGTTCAAGTTGGGGTCTGAGGTTTGGGGGGGGTCAGGATTGCTATCAGAGGGTCAAGGGTCCAGGATTGAGGTTCCAGAGTCAAGGAGTCCGTGACTGAGGTCGGAGTCAGAGGAGTCCAGGATTGAGGTCTGGGGCCAAGTAGGGTCCAGGATTACGGTCTGGGGGTCGGGGCGTCTGAGACTGTGATCCAAAGGTCCTGAGACCAGGATTGGGATGTAAGGGTCAGAGGGGCCTGGGGGGATTCTGAGAGTCCCTGGGGACCAGGACTGGGGTCTAGGGGACAAAGAGGGCTGAGACTAAGGTCTGAAGAAATAGAGGCCAGGATTAGGTCTGAGGGAAGGAGAAAGGGGTCTCAAGCCCCGGACAGGCCCTGGTGGGCCAAGCGGGCAGCAGTGATGGGCTGCTGGGGAAGTGGCCAGGCTCTTCCCACGGGGTGGGTGCCCACGGCAGGGCCTAAGGAGAGCGCCCGTCCCTTGGCAGCATCTCGGAGAATCAGTCGCTGCTGCGGATGCCGCCTTGGATGAACCCCTGGCTGCTGGCGGCCGTGGCCATGTCCATGGCCCTGCACTTCCTCATCCTGCTCATGCCGCCACTGCCCGTGAGTCACCCCGCCTGCCCCACTGCCCTGCTCCCCAGACATCACGGGACCTGGGCTGGTTGCTGGGCCTCTCCGGGCCTCCCTGCAATGGAAGCCACCTGGAGGAGAGGGAGGTTAGGGGTCTGGCCAGTCACTGCCTCCAGATGTGGCCCCACTGTCAGGAGCTCCCAGACTTGGGGGACAGAGAGGGGAAAACCTCTTGCTGAGGGGACTGTGCAAGGCTGGGCTGGGAGGAAGAATGATACCTTCCCCGGGCAGAATCCTTCTGCCTCCCCACAGGATGGGTGGGGGCTGGCCCAGCAGGCAAGGGCGGGGGGCCTTCAGGCAGAGGAAATCAAGTGGACAAAGATTTGGGGGCTGCATCCAGGGGGTTCTTAGACGTGCTCACGAGGAGTCCATCAGAGTCCCGGGGGGTAAGGCTGGCAGACAGCCAGGGCACGGGATAGTCAGTGCTTCCTTCAGCCAAACCTCCCTTCCCCGCCCCGCCAGCTCGTTTTCCAGGTGACGCCACTGAGTGGGCGCCAGTGGGTGGTGGTGCTGCAGATCTCTCTGCCTGTCATCCTGCTGGATGAGGCGCTCAAGTACCTGTCCCGGAAGCACGTGGACGGTGAGTGGAGGCCCCGCCCCACCCGCTGCCTGCTTGCCTTCAGCCTGTCCCGCACCTGCCACTGCTCCTGGGCTGCCGTGGACGCTGTGGGTGCAGCGTGCAGAGCCTCTCCATCTGCACGTGGTGGGGAGGGCATTCTTGGATCATCAAGCAGAGGGTGTGAAGGGACTCTGCTGGCTGGGACCCGAGGTGTCTGTGGGGTCCGGCACTACAGGGGTCCTGGGCTCACTGGGCCAGCAACAGGAGCACCGCTCGGCCACACAGCCTGTCTTCACCTGCCACCCACTGCGTGGCCAGGGCCCCTAGGCCCTATTCTGTGCCTCGGCCTCTGACCCCTCTGCACTGGCCTGTCTTTTATCCAGGCATTCTTGGGACAGTCTTGCAGGCCTGGAGTAGGCAGCCACGACCACCTCGTGGACCCCAGACCACACCGGATTGGCCTCTTTAGTGTCACCTTGTGGGTGGGGCGAGGGGAGCATTCTTTGTTTCCGAGCTCACAGATTGACCCCAGAGTGGATAGGACGGGTTGGCCAGTGTGGGGGTGGGGAGAAGTAGGCAGGGACATGGGGTCCCTCCACCTGCCTCTGCCAGGTGGGCTCTGAGAGTGGGTGATTCTGAACCTCCAAGGGCCGGGCACACGGCTTCTTCTCGCCATCAGGGCTGCTTTGGGAGGGCGGAAGCAGGCGTGAGCTCCCATTCCTGGGAATGTGCACAGAGCCAGTGGCCATGTGGCTGGACTGTGGTGCTGGGGCCTAGCTTGGGCTGGGCAGTGGCTGAGGCCTGCATGGGGGCAGCTGGGTCATTGAGGACCACCTCTGGCAGAAATGTGCCCCAGGGGAGGGAGAGGGGGACTATAAATAGATCACCCATCATTCCCTAGGGGCTGAGCAAGGGAGCTGGCCTGTCCAGGGAGTGGCCAGACTCCTGGCGGGGCTCACTTGAGGGTGCAGGTGGGTACTCAGCCTGTTGGAGCTCATGGGTGGCAGAGGCTGAGCCAGGCCGTTCTGCCTCCTGCCTGGTTCTTTCTGGCCAGTGTTCTGTGGCACCCTTGGGAAATGTGGAAAAGGGGGCAGACCTGACCCTGGAAATGCCCATCCAGGGGGGCCTGAGGCCTCCCAGCGCTGGCCGCTGGCCGCTGGACGGAGCGCCTGGAAGTTATGCCAGGAAATCCTCCAGCCGTCGTTGGCCACACCTACTCACCTGCAAAGCGGGGTATCCTGGGGACGTGGCAGCTCTGGTGGCTCTTTTGTCTTCCTCGGGAGATTTCCCAGATGGTCACAATTACCTAGGAGCTCAGCAGGTTTTCCTGAGAAAATGTAAACGTGAGAAAATTCTGCCCATAGCTAAAAGGTCTCAGCCAGCAGGGAAAAGCCTGTCTCAGATGCCTTTCTTTGCTCATTGGCTGTTGGATGGTGGAGGATTCCTGGGCCTGAGGAGGGGGAGGGCCCTGGCTGGATGGGACAGGCTAGGAGGGCTGGGAGGGAGAGATTCCTGCTGGGCCAGGAGGTAGGGGGAGTTTCTCGAGGCTTTGACGTTAAAGCAGCGTTTGAACCTAGTGGAACAGGGTTGGGTAAGCACAGATGCGCTCGGAGTGCAGGGCAGAGGGGTGAGGCCTAGGTGGTGGCAAGGGCCTTGAGTGCCAAGGTAGAGACCCTGGACGCTGTCCTCAGGGCAGTGGGGGAGCACGGAAGGGTTGTAAGCATGGAGGGGACTGTGTCATCCATGGAGGGCAGGCAAGAAGGAGTGAGACTAACAGGGGCCGGGCGCGGTGGCTCACACCTGTAATCCCAGCACTTAGGGAGGCTGAGGCAGTCGGCTCACCTGAGGTTGGGAGTTCAAGACCAGCCTGGACAACATGATGAAAACCCATCTCTACTAAAAATACAAAAATTAGCTGAGTGTGGTGTCGCATGCTTGTAATCCCAGCTACTCAGGAGGCTGAGGCAGGAGAATACCTTGAACCCGGGAAATGGAGGCTGCAGTGCATTCCAGACTGGGCAAGACTCCATCTCAAAAAAAAAAAAAAAAAAAAAGGGGGTGAGACTAACAGCAGGAGGTGGGCGAGCAGCATTATGGCATCTGGGGAGGAGGCAGAGCTCTGGCCCTGGGAGCCATCGCAGGCAGCACCCCACCTCCACCTCCCCGAGAGGCTGACCATGGTACCTGTGAAGTTTGGCTTGGAAAGGTGGTGCCTGGATCCTGAAGGACAGACACAGGCTGGGTACCTGCGGCTCCATCTGAGGGGTGGGGTGGAGGCACCCCGAGGAATGTGCTTGCTGGAAGCCCAGCCAGTCCTGCCCAGCGCGCGGCTGAGGTCCCTGGGGCCTCCTAAAGCCAGACAGGGCGGGGGTGAGAGAGGGACCCTTGGCACTCCCAAGCCAGCTGGGTGGCCTTTTAGGGAAGTTTTTCTGAAGCCTGATGCTTGTGACTGCCCCATGATTTATGTCCTTTACAAGGGATGTGTCCTGGCGAGAGTCATGGCTCCTGGGTCAGCCCTGAGGGCTAGGGGCAGTCCTCCTGCCACACCTCCTGGCTCTGCCCAGGTGTGACTGAGCAGCTGTCAGGGGAGGCCTGGGGGCTGGGCTGTGAGGGGGTGATTGGAGATCTGGGAGGTCCTGGTTACAGGCTGGCTTAGACTTTTCCCTGAGGACAGTGAGGAGCTGTGAAATGGGGTGTTGGGACTGGATTTCAGCTTTGGCTTGATGTTAGGTACAGAGGGATGATGGGATGGTAAGACTGGGGCTGGGTCCAGGGCAGGAGGCCTTGAGGCCTGGTGGGGGGCAGCAGCGGAAGAGATTAGCTAGCGCATTTTGGGTGAATCAGGCCTGGGTGTGAGAGCTGGCCAAGAGAAGCAAGAGTGACCCTGGTTCTGAACCTTGCGATGATGGGTGGCAGTTCCCCAGACTTAAAACCAGGAGAATATGTACTGGGGGTTTGGAGGTGTTCATGGAGCAGTGGCGTGAAGGAGGCGTGGGGGCCGTTGGGGGAATGTGTCTTGCAGAGCAGGCTGCAGCTCAAGGGGTCTGGAGTGACAGAGGCCATGGGAGCCTGGGGCTGTTCTGGAGAAGTGGAGGCTGGAAGGGGCTGGGAGGGGCCGGAAGGAACCCGCCTGGATGTGTGCCCTTCCTTACACATACATCTTTTTTTTTTCATGAAGTCTCGCTCTGTCGTGCCAGGCTGCAGTGCAATGGCAAGATCTCGGCTCACTGCGACCTCCCCCTCCTGGGTTCAAGCGATTCTCCTGCCTCAGCCTCCAAGTAGCTGGGGCTACAGGCTCATACCACCATACCTGGCTAACTTTTGTATTTTTAGTAGAGATGGGGTTTCATCATCTTGGCCAGGCTGGTCTCAAACTCCTGACCTCATGATCCGCCCGCCTCGGCCTCCCAAAGTGCTGGGATTGCAGGTGTGAGCCACCGCGCCCGGCACGCATACATTTTAACACGCTCTTGGGTTTTTCTTCCAGAAGAAAAGAACCAGAAGTGAGTGCTGGGAACAGAGTGGAGTCTCCGGGCTGCTCCTCAGACTGATGGTGTCCAAGCATTGGCCTCCATCCCTGCCTCTGCCACCACACTTGCCCACTTGCCCCCTGGGCCCCACCGGATAAACCACAGGCCTGAGGCCAGAACGGTTATCTCTGGCCCCTTCCTGGGGTCTCCGTCCCCACTTCCTTCTGGCCTGCAGGCTCTGTAATTCCTGTCTCTTGGACTCTCCTGGGAAGTTCCCCGCTCTGATGCTCTAGCCCAGGAGCTGCAGGCTGGAGGCGGGGGCAGCCAGGAAGCCAGAGCTGGCAACAGACCCAGAGATCCGGGGCCCCTCCACCCCCAAATCATGAGCCCGTCTGGAGCTTGCTCTCCCTCGCTTACAAGCTGGACATTCACTTGGTGATTGGTGCCTCTGCACTGACGAGGACTCCTGGGGGGTCCTTCTTCCCGCTCTGACCTCTCCCTTGCGCCTGGTCAGCCACGGTGGATCAGAGGGGCCATCTGGGCCCAGCTGTGCACAGCAAGGGTGGGCAGTCCCCGCCACTCTGCTTTGCTTCCACAAAGTCGGCTCCTGAGAGCTTGAGGCTGTTTCTGTTTATATGTGCAGAGCCCAGGGGGTGAAGGGTCAGCAGAGACACAAGGACCCGGGAGGGGGACGGAGCAAAGATGCTGCTCCTGGGAGGCAGCCTGGAAGGACTGTCTCAGCCCCCTTCGCTTCCTGGACTCAGGGTTCCCTGTCCTGAGCACATAAGACTTTCGGAGTCTCGCTGTCGCCCACTGTGCCGTGCAGAGGTCAAACTCCCCATCCACGTCCTTGGTACCTGAGACCCCAGACAGCCTCGGGTTCCTGACCGAGGTGCCCTTCCACCCAGCCCCCTGCCTGCACAGCTAGGGCCTCCAAGTCTGGTGGGCTCTCCTGGACTCTTGGCCTCACTCCTTGCCCCCTGCCCACGACAGCCCTGAGCTGAAAGGTTATCACTAAGGATGGCTAATTCCCCACGGGCACTTTCTCTCCCTCCCTCCCTCCTGGTGTATTGCGTCAGGTCAGATGACAGGAAGGTGCCATTTGATGGACAGAATCTTTCTCTTAAGTCGGCTTTTGCTGCTTAGGCAAAAACTCGCTAGGTGTGTCAGGAAACAGTATCAGGCACTGCCCTGTGCTTTGCCTGTCCTAGAGAGGGTGCAAAGTGATGATTTTGCATGTAAATCAAGACTCACATCCATTTCCTAGTCCCCCAAAGCTGCTCAGCCTGCCTTGCAGAGCAATGGGCTCCGTGTTCTGTAGCCACCCTTCCCACTCCTCCCCCCTCCTCTCTCTTGCAGGTTCTTGGTGGGCCAGTGAGAGAAACGCAGTGGGGGAGTTAGGGCATCTGGTGCCTGCAGAGATTCTCTGCTCCTTTCCTGCGGGAAGGTGAGGAGGTGGCAGCAGGAGCAGGGCCCTGTACCTACCTGCTGACGTGCTGTTTGGTAGAGAAATAAATGTTGTGTCTGGGGCGATGGAAGACCCTCAGCGTCTGTTTCCTGGGGAGTATTCCCACCTGCTCCACCTACGCGGTGTCTGCCTGGGGCCCTACCACCTGCCCACACCCACTCCAGGAGATGCTGAGCAAAGGGCTGGGGTTCACACGTCACCGGGATTGTTCTCTGGCCTCCAAGACAAGACTCTGAGAGCCACACTCGAGTGGCAGGTGCAGCGCCTGTAGACCCTCCCGGCTTCAGGATGCTTAATCCTCAGGGAGCAGAGTTGGCAATTTGTGCACGAGTTCAAATAACATAACCTTTTATTTTATGTTATTTATTTATTTGAGACAGAGTTTTGCTCTGTCACCCAGGCTGGAGTGCAGTGGTGCAATCTCGGTTCACTGCAACCTCCGCCTCCTGAGTAGCTGTCTCGCCTCCAGAGTTGCCAGGAAGGCGCATGCCACCACAGCCAGCTAATCTTTTGTATTTTTAGTAGAGACGGGGTTTCACCATGGTGACCAGGCTGGTCTGGAACTCCTGACCTCAAGGGATCCGCCCGCCATGGCATCCCAAAGTGCCAGGATTATAGGCGTGAGCCACCGTGCCCAGCCCCTTTTGTGCACTTTATGATCTTCATGTCACCACAGAGGAAACTGAGGCTGGGGGTGTTCCCTGGTTGGGCCTGGGGCAGGTCTGGGCCTGGAGTCTGAGCCTCGGGGGCCCCTTGCATCCCACAGAGGAGCCTTTGCCTTAGCCCTTCTGCCGGTCCCACAACTCTCTTGCTCTATTTCCCTCCCTCCTCAAACCCCAGGATCCCTTCCACTTCTGGCCCTTCCAAGCCCAGCTCAAATGCACCTGGCACCTGCCACCTCCCCAGGCTTCCCTCAGCCCACAGTGCCCCCAGGGCCTCTGTGAGGCTGCTCGGGGTGAGCGGACTCGCTCTGGTGGCCCTGCCTTCCTGGAAGCCGGGCTCTGGGAAGGAAGTCACCACGGCCCTCATTTCATCCAAACGCACCATGAGGTCTTGGTATCTAATCTTCCACTCAGCTGCCCCAGGAAGGAGACTCAGGCCCTGCCCCTGGGGCCACAGGCAGGGATTGTCTACATCATTTGCAGGGCCCGTTGCAAAATTAAAACCTGGAGCCCTTTGATCAAAAATGACAAGAATTGCAAAGACAGCAGAACAGTCAACATTATGGCCAGGCATGGTGGCTCACGCCTGTAATCCCAACACTTTGGGAGGCCAAGGTGGGTGGATGACTTGTGGTCAGGAGTTTGAGACCAGCCTGGCCAACATGGTGAAACCCCGCCTATACTAAAAATACAAAAATTAGCTGGGTGTGGTGGCAATGCGCACCTGTAGTCCCAGCTACTTGAGAGGCTGAGGCAGGAGAATCACTTGAACCTGATAGGCAGAGGTTGCAGTGAGCTGAGATCATACCACAGTCTGGGCGACAGAGTGAGACTCCATCTTAAAAAAAAAAAAAGGCATTAAAATTCACCAAACCGTGTGTCTAAAATGGGTGCATTTTATCGTTTGTGAATTACACTGCAGTACAGTTTGACTTAGAAGGAAAAGAGGTAGCAGCTGCAGAAGAGGTGGGTGATGTGGTGTCAGCATCCTCAGCACCTGGGGAGGAGTGCTCAGTGCTTGAGGGGCAGGGCCGATCCCAGGCACCAGGAGTCCTTAATCCAGGGCAGAGAGAGGCTGGGATGAGGGGAAATAGCCCAAGCATGGAGGCTTTTAGAGTCTCCGTGACAAGGAGGCAGTCCCCACCCTCACCCTGCTACCTGGGAGCTCCCCGGTTCCTCCTTGGGGGGCCGGGGGTTGGCCCCTAGTTCACAGCAGAAGCCACGGTCGGCCTGGAAGACCCCTCACACCACAGAACCTTCCACACACTTCATCTCCCCGTGTCTTCAGCCAGCCTTGGGAGATGGGCCAGGCAAGGGCTAGGACTCCATTTACGGATGAGGAGCCTGAGGCCCAGGATGTGTGGGCCTTGCCCAAGGCCCTCTGCTGATCTGATCATCAGGCTTGCACCATGGTGCCCAGGCAAGGTGTGGGTCTGAGATAGGCTGGGGGTCCTGTGTACAAGGCCGTCAGCTCCAGGCTTCCCAGCCTGCTGCCTCCACCCCCATCCCGGCCGGCCTGAGTCCAGCTCTGTGCAGCACACAGCATGGAGTCCACAGGCCAGGACGGGGCGGCCAAGGTAAACAGAGGTCTCCTTACCTCACAGCTGCTCGCCCAGGAGGGAATTCCGGGGCAAGCCCCGGCACACTTCTAACTGGCAACTACCACACGCTCATGGGGACCCCGCCCCTCTGGAGACCAGGAGTCTTCCAGCCCCACACCCCATGCTCCAGGACCACAACGGGGCTTTATTTGGAGAAACAGAGGCACGAAATCAGAGCAGGAGGAGAAGGAAGCCAGACACACACACAGAGGCCTGCCCCCAAGTTTCCACAGCAGTTTACCAGCACAGGCCCCAAATGTCCATGAACAGGTGAAGGGTAAGCGAGCTGTGGTGCGTGCACACAACCGAAAGGAGCAAACCATCGACACACACACAACGGCAACTCGGAGTCCACACCTTCAGCGGCAATGAGCAGAGGCGGCCAGACCCCGAGCAGAGCTCCTCCTGTGTCATTCCACCTGCCTGATGATCCGGAGGAGGCTGGAGAAGATGGACCACAAAGGGGAAGGCGGGGGCATTCTAGGCTGATGGATTTGGAGCGTGTGCATGCATTTGTCAAAACTCATCAAATCGTTTGCCTAAAATGGGTGCATTTTATTGTATGTGAATTACACTCCAGACAGTTGGATTTAAAAAAAAAAAAAAAGGCTGGGTGTAGTGGCTCACTCCTGTAATCCCAGAACTTTGAAAGGCCGAGGCAGGTGGATCACTTCACGTCAGGAGTTGAAGACCAGCCTGGTCAGCATGGTGAAACCCCATCTCTACTAAAAACACAAAAAAAGTCTGGGTGTGGTGGCTCACACCTGTAATCCCAGCACTTTGGGAGGCCGAGGTAGGCAGATTTCAAGGTCAGGAGTTCGAGACCAGCCTGGCCAACATGATGAAACCCCATCTCTACCACAAATACAAAAATTAGCTGGGTGTGGTGGTGGGCGCCTGCAATCCCAGCTACTCCAGAGGCTGAGGCAGGAGAATCGCTTGTATCGGGAGGTGGAGGTTGCAGTGAGCCACAATCATGCCACTGCACTCCAGCCTGGGCTGGACAGAGTCTCACTCTGTCTCACAAGAAAAAAAAAGAAATAAAGATGTAAGTGCCAGAAAGGAGGTGAATGTGGTCACCTACTGGTGTAGAGGTGCCGGTAGCCTCAAGAGCTGACAGGGAGAGGGGTCTCCCTCGTAAGGGCTCCGCACTCAGTGTTTGAGGGACAGGGCCTAGCCCAGCCCCCCAGAAGTTCTCTTTATTTTTATTTAATTAATTAATTAATTTTGAGACAGGGTGTTGCTGTGTCACCCAGGCTGGAGTGCAGTGGCGTGATCACGGCTTGCTGCAGCCTCCCAGGCTTACGAGATCCTCCCACCTCAGCCTCCCAAGTAGCTGGGACTATGGGCGTGCACCACGATGGTGGTGCATGCCCAAAGAATTTTTTTCTGTTTTTGATAGAGTTTCACTCTATCCCCCAGGCTGGAGTGCAGTGGCGCGATCTCGGCTCACCACAATCTCCCTGTCACAGGCTCAAGCAATTCTCCTGCCTCAGCCTCCCAAGTAGCTGGGATTACAGCTGCCTGCCACCCCGCCCAGCTAATTTTTGTAATTGTAGCAGAGACAGGGTTTCACCGTATTGGCCAGGCTGGTTTCAAACTCCTGACCTCAAGTGGTCTACCCATCTCAGCCTCCCAGGTTGCTGGGACTATAGGCATACACCACCATGCTCAGCTAATTTTCTTTTTTTCTGTATTTTTTGTAGAGATGGGATTTCACTATGTTGCCCAGGCTGTTCTCAAACTCCTGGGCTCAAATCCTCCTGCCTTAGCCTCCCAAAGTGCTGAGATGTCAGGCGTGAGCCGCCGCCCCTGGCCTCCCGGTAGTTCTCTTAATCCAGGGTGGAGGGAGGCTGGGGATGAAGGGAAGTGGGGCAGAGGGGTGAGCCGGATGGAGAAGGACCAGGAGGTGATACACTTTAAACACACAGGGGGAGTGGGGAGGGCCTCAGCTGGGTCACAGCCCAGAGTGCGGGGTAGGAGAGGCCTGAGAAGCAGCTCAGGTCCAGGTAATGGGAGAAGCCAAACCTGGGGCCAGCGCTGTACCCCAGGCCTCCCCCCAGCTGCCGGCCCTCCCCCAGCCTCCCCATGGCAGGCTCTGCCCGGCTGGCCCAGAGCCCTGCTGTAGCCAGAGTCTCAGAGGCTGCATGGCATTATAGGAATCTCAGCCCAGACAGTGTCAGGGTTGGACTGAGGCAGCATCTGGGCATCCTTGGGACCCTGAGTGGCTAAGGAGCCCCTGTTGGAAGCTGTGTCCCCTCCCTTGAGGCCCCAGCCAGCCTCGAGCCTCCATGCTGCACAGAATCGCTAAATTTAGCCCCACCGGGAGGCTGTCCGGGGCAAGTGCTTGGCAGCCAGGCCGTCTCCCTACAAGGCCCGGCCTGGTCCCCGAGCCGGCCACCCAGTCTTTGGGCTTATAAGGCAGGACTGGCAGCTCTCACACGCTGGAGTCTTCGGGTGGCTCGGGGCCAAGCCCTCAGACTTTGGGGAGCCTCCTTCCAGCCATCAGCTCACGTGGGAACTCCTGTGACCGTGGGCCTCAGTTTCCTGGCCTGTGAAATGCGGACTCCGGGGCCTCCCCAGCCTCCCCCTGGGGCTGCTGGAAGGAAAACCCTTCCCCGACCGACCCCAAGTGTGGCACTCCGGCCTGTGCCCTGCCCACGCCAGCCCCAAATGCCTAGAACAAAGGCAGGTGTTTGTCCCAGAGAACACTGCGGCAGGGCCCAAGGGAGAGAAAGACGCAGTTTAGAGCCGGCGAAAGGCGTGCTGACCCCACCGGATGGCTGACTTGCTCTGTGGAGTTAGCAGCAGGAAATAAATGTAGGTCCCTGGGGTGCACTTTGGATAAGATAATATCCCCACATGAGACACTCCTCCAGGCTGCTCCGCCTTCTGAGGGTCAGCGCCAGGGCCCAGGCTGTGACAAGCACAGGTGTGTCCTCCAAGCAAATCTGTCCCTCAGCCAATCTCTCCTCAGTCTCTCCAGCAAGCCTGGCTCCCTGGAGGAGGAGGAGGAGGAGGAAAACACGGTGGTGTGACAGGAATAGAGCAGACTGAAGAACCCCTTCCCTTCCCTTCCCTCCCCTCCCCTCCCTTTTCTCCCTTTTCCTCCCCTTCCCTTCCCATCCCTTCCCATCCCTCCTTCCTCCCTCCCTACCTCCCACCTCCTTCCCTCCTTCCTTTCTCCCTCCTCCTTCCCTCTCTTCCTCCCTTCCTTCCTTTCTTCTTTCCTCCCTCCCTCCCTCCCTTTCTTCCCCTTCCTCCATCTTCTCCTTCCTTCCTCCCTCCCTCCCTCCCTCCTCCCTCCCTCTCTTCTTCTCTTCCTTCCTTTCTTTCTTCCTTCCTCCCTCCCTTCCTGTCTTCCTTCCTCCCTCCCTCCTCCCTCCCTCCTCCCATCCCTCTCTTCCTCTTTTCCTTCCTTCTTTCCTTTCTTCCTTCCTTCTTCCCTCCCTCCTGCCTTATTTCCTCCCTCCCTCCCTCCCTCCCATTCCACAGTGCCAGCCACTCTCCAGAACGTGGTGTTCGTGTCAGGGAGCAGTGGCTGAAAGGGGACCCAGAACGGCCCACGAGGTCTCAGCATCCACCCCAGTCCCCATCACAAGCAGCTGAGTCCTGGTGCCTCCCATTCCACGGCCACAGGGGCAGCTGGGAAAGGAACTGGCCCTTTTGTCTGGGGTCAAGATCAGGAGACGGCCGCCCCAGCTCTGGTTCCCAACGTCGCTGGATTTTCTTTAGAAAAGCCCACGACACTCACCAGATTAGCAGAAACTCTCCGACAGGGGTGAGACTGGTCCACTTGGCAAGGAGAGACAGGCCAGGGTGCTGGAAGGGGCCTCGGGCAGCCCTCTGTGGGCGACCCCCATTCAGACAGGCTGTGGGGATTCCCAGCCCCAGGCCTGGCTCCCTGCCAGGAGCACTTCTGGCTAACGGCTTGCCAGGAAGACGACTCCTTATCAGTCTCAGGGGTGGCGCAGCTCGGACTCTGGGGCCTCCAAGGCCCTGCTTCCAGCTGGAACCACCAGTTCCACTGGGTGAGCTGGACCAACTCATTTCTCTTCTCTGAGCTTCCATTTCCTCGTCTGCAAGATGAGGGATGGGGCTGGGAGGCCTCCAGCTCTGAGGTGCTAACATGGGACCCTGTGCCCGCCCCAAACCCCAGTGTTCAGGCCCTGGCTGGGGTTGGGCAGCGAAGGTAGGGGCTGCAGAGGTGCTGTGCCCCAAACTCAACAGTGGCCTGTTCTGTCCTGTGTTGCTGAGACCCATCCCCCGGGAGCCTCCACTCAGGAGGAGTAGCCCTGATCACCCCACTTTACAGATGAGGGAGCTGGCTCAGACGGACAAGGTGGCACCCAGCGCCCACAGCCAAGAAGCGGCAGAGCCAGGGAGCTCCGAGGGCAGGCTCTCCGCTGGCCTCAGGGCCCCGACAGCCCTGTGTGGCAGACGTGGTGCCTGCCTCGCCTGGCACCTGCCACCTCTCTCCCTCCAATGGTGGCCCAGGCAGGGCAGGTGGTGGAGAGGAGGGGTGGGGGATAGAGATGCCAGCCCAGCACTGCAGTCAGCTGGGCCGGGCCAGGCTTGGACTCAGAGCCTCTTTCCTCTCCACCCGCTCTCTACAGGCCCCCAGGGACAGAGCAGTCAGCCCTGGTGGGAGAGGAAGAGGGTGGTCAATGGGGATGGGGACGGGGATGGAAGGCTGATTTTGGCGGGCAGGGGAGGGCACGGGCGGGGGGAGGGGTGCGGTGCAAGGGCGGGGGCTTCTGAACCTGAGGCGACTCCAGATTCCCGCAGGCCTTGGCCAGAGCTCCATCTTGCCAGGTTTTGGAGGAATAACTCGAGGAGCCGGCAGAGAGCTTTATCTTTGCCCCCGTGACGGGTGGCCAGTGGTTTCCTGCCAACAACTCCTGTTTCCGGAGGCCCATCAGGGCCAGGCAGAGCCAGGAGGGGCAGCGGGGCTGGGCCTGAGTGGCCCCGCCAGCCCCGCCCCATCTATCTTTGGGAATTTATTTGTACATGGGCAAGGCAGGCCTGCAGTCTCCTGCCTTCCAGGGGCCAAGAGCTGCTCCTACCGCCCCAGGCTTCTCTCTCCAACCCACACGCCTCCAGCCGACCCCGGGCTCTGGCCCTGTCCACACCTGCACGGCCCCGCTCTTCCTAAGGGGCCGCACAGCCCCCAGACGCCCTGCCATCCACGTGGGTGTTGGCACCGGCTCACCCTGAGAGCAGAGGCCGGGCAGGGGTGGGCTCTGAGCCCCCGCCGGTCTGCCATGGCGCGGCGGTTCCAGGCTGAGCTGGCTGCCTTTTTCTTCGAGTACGATACCCCCCGCATGGTGCTGGTGCGCAACAAGAAGGTGGGCATAGTCTTCCGGCTGATCCAGCTGCTGGTCCTCGTCTATGTCGTGGGGTGAGTCTGGTGCCTCCCGCTGTCCCCGCCCCCGCACTGGGCCTGTCCTCCAGGCCCCGAGACACCTTCTGAGACACCAGGGAGGCCTCTTCCTCTCCAGCAGTGGAGGGGAAAAGCTGCCAGGTCACCGGAGGGGAAGCCCTGTCCGGGGCCTTCGGTGAACGGGAGGCAGAGTTGTGGGGTTTCGAGGAACCGGCTCAGTGTCGGGGTTCCTTTGAGGGGTGGTGTTCAAGGCTAGGGCCCACCAACCACAGCGACCGAGCCCTCGACCTCTGACTGCCTGCCAAACCAGGCTGTCACGGACGCACAGGCCAGAGAGGGACAGGCTCTGCTGCCACCTTCCCTGCCTAAGTGAGAGGCATCTGGGGAGGTTTGAGGCCCCTGGAGCAGAGAAGTCCCCGCCGCCTGAAGGACTGGTGCCTTCACGTTGGCATGTCAGGCAGAGGCCAGAGATTGGAGGTTCTGCTCCCTGGGATGATGGTTTCTTCCCGGGCGTCTCTGGACCTGTCCCGCCAGGCAGGGAGTGCAGTCAGAGGCAGCAGGGGAACGCTCCTACAGTCTGGTGCTCCCGGGAGGCAGGCTTGGCCTGGCAGACACTTGCACACATATGGGTGTGTGCATGGACTCGGCTGGCTGCCTATGCGTGGGGACCCCTGTGTGTGCATATGGCTGTGCCCATGTCTGCCCTGTGGCTGGTGCGTGTCCCCTGTGTGTGGTTCATCTTGTCCACTCACAGTGACTCTGCAGAGGGCTCCTGGAGGCCCCAGGGCCGCAGGCGGGGTCTCAGCCCCTGCTGGGGGGGCTCAGGGTGCCCAGTAACCCCTGCCTGACTCTGCCGTGTGATTCTGAGACTCTGGTCTCCACATCATGTTTACCATGGTTCCAAACCAGAACTGCTAAATGGAGTCCAGGGCAGGCTGACCCAGGGCCCAAACAAGGACCTCAGCTTCCTAGTCCCCCTGAAACGAATGGCGTCCAAAAGAGCCGTCCCTCTGCCTCCACCCCGTCTCCGAAGCTCAGAGCTGGCCAGATGCACCCAGGGCCAGGCCCCAGCCTTGGCCTCTCTCCTCTCTCTGGTTCAGAAACCAATTTGACATCTGCGATGCTGTTTGAGCTTGTGAGGGAAACTGAGGCCCAGAGAGTCGCAGTGGGCCTTCCAGGTCCACAGTGAGTCAGCAGCCCGCATGCAAGGGCACAGAGCTCCGTACACACCCTGACCCCCAGGCTTCTGCTGGGCCTGCTCCTTCCTCACCATCACAGGACTGGGGATCTTTTCTAGCGGGCACTTATGATGGGATGCCAGGTGCAGGACGGGCCTCAGGTTCACCTAGCGGCACTCCTGACCCTCCCTGGAAGAGAGAGGCTGCCTGCTGAAGCCCAGCCTACCCTTGCTGGAAGAGGTGGGGGCGGGGGGCTGGGGGAAGGTTGTCCTCTCTCTGCCCCTGCGGCTCCCTACTTCTGCTCTCAGATCTGCAGGTGTGAGGGGCTCCTGTGTGAGGGTCACAGGCTGTCAGTGTGGGAGTCCCCACCCTGTACCCCCAGCCCCCACCCAGCCACAGCCACAGCCTCAGCCTATGCCCCAAGCTGCCGCCCAGCCGGGAACCTAAACCTCCAGTGACGGGGACCTCACTACTGCCCTCCTGCCCATCTTCCTTCCCAAGACGGTCTCATCAGCTTCCAGATGGCCGTGGCCCTTCTCGGTGTCCGTGGGGCCCAGGGCCACAGGGGTCTAGCCAGGATCTCACAGCTGAGTAAGAGGCTAACCAGGATTTGAACCCACCCACCTGCAGGGCTCCAAAGTCAGCCTTGATATTCCAGAAAGAAACATCCTCAGAGAGAGGGCACTGACCTGCCCTAGTCACACAGCAGAGGGTGGAAGGAAGGCAGGGTCCCTCAGCACAGCCTTCCAGCTCACGCGTGGGCTGTGGCTCCTGCTGTCCCTTGTGCCCTCGTCTGGCCACTGCCCAGTACTGCACTGACCTCTCAGCTAGGAACCCATAGCTGCAAACCCAACCCCTGACCCAGCCTGGACCTGGTCTTGGCATCTCAGGCCTCAGCTTCCTAACCGGCCCCTGGGGCAGGGGTTGCAGGGTACCTCCCTAAAGTGCACTCAGCTCAGCATGTGGCTATTTCCTGGGGAGGGCTTTGCTTTCGTGTCTGGCCCTGTGGGCATTGCCGGGGGATGGAAAAGAGCTTGAGAGAAGAGCCAGGTCCCGTGTCCCAGAGACAGGGCGAAGCCTGGGTCGGGGATGGGTGGACACAGAGACAGACCTGGACAGAGAGACAAACACCGGAGCACAACTCAGATGAAGGGAAGGAGGTCCTGAGACTCAGAGATGGACAGTTACTGAGGCTGAGCAGAGAGGCTGACATGCCGAGAACACAAACTCTGAGGAGGGAAACTGAGGCAGTGGTCTTTGCTAGTCATGCTCTTCTAGGAAATCCTGGGCAAGGGAGGACGTGAGTAGGCCTGATACCAGAAGGGTTGGGCTGAGTTGAGCTGGCCCTCTCCAGTTAAGATGGTCTCAGATAAGGCTGGGCACAGTGGCTCACGCCTATAATTCCAGCACTTTGGGAGGCCGAAGTGGGCAGATCACCTGAGGTCAGGAGTTCGAGACCAGCCTGACCAACACGGTGAAACCCCGTCTCTACTAAAAATACAAAAATTAGCTGGGTGTCATGGCTCATGCCTGTAATCCCAGCACTTTGGGAGGTCACGGTGAGCAGATCACTTAAGCTCAGGAGTTCAGGACCAGCCTGGCCAACATAGGGAGGCCCTGTATCTACAAAATATTGCAACAAAACAAAATTAGCCAAGTGTGGTGACCCGTGCCTGCAGTCCCAGCTACTCAGGAGGCTGATGTGGGAGGATCACCTGAGCCCAGGAAGTTGAGGCTGCAGTGAGCCACGACTGCACCAGCGCACTCCAGCCTGGAGGACAGAGTGACACCTGTCTCAAAAATTAATAAATAATGGCCAGGCATGGTGGCTCATGCCTGTAATCTCAGCACTTTGGGAGGCTGAGGCAGGTGGATCACCTGAGGTCAGGAGTTCAAGATCAGCCTGGCCAATATGGTGAAACCTTGTCTTATAAAAAGAATAAAAATAAAAATAAAATTAATAAATTAAAATAAAATAATTAAAAATGCAAATCGTTGGCCTGTGATTCAATTCCACATTCATTTAGTCATGCAATACACCGGTGTTTATTGAGCCCCTACTATGTGCCAAGCATTGCGCTGGACACTAAAAATACAGAAGCGAACAGAAAAAAGATCCTGTAGTCAGGGAATAAATGCTCAGATGCTCCTGGACTTGTCTGTAGGTTGTGTTGAGGCCTCAGGGTGGGCTCAGTTCTGAGCAGTCCTCCCAGGCTTGGCGTCTGGTTGTGCCCCTCCCCAAGGGCACTGCTGTCTGACAGCTCATGCCCCATCTGGTCAACTCTTGCCTGTGGCCCATGGTCATACCCTGTATCCCATCAGCCACCACCTGGCCGGGCCCTCCAGCCCGTGCCAGAGCTGCCCCAACATCTGCCCCAGCTCCTCCAGCGTCTCAGCCTTCCCACCACAAGCCCTTCTGGGTCCTTAGATGAAAGCCAAGGGAGGACAGGAGGACTGAGAGACCCAAAGAATGTGGGCATGATGGGGAGGGTGGCTGTGAGGACGCTGCCCAGGTGCCGAGCCTGGGCGATGGGGTGGGGCAGCACCATTCTCCATGATGAGGACACAGGGGAACAAGTTTTAAAGGGGGATGAAGAGATCAGTTTGGTCCAGTTGAGTTTCTGTTTGTATAGTGGTTAGTACTCGGCATTGAAATAATTGTGTAAACCAGGCACAGTGGCTCACGCCTGTAATCCCAGCACTTTGGGACACCAAGGCAGGTGAATCACGAGGTCAGGAGTTCAAGACCAGTCCCGCCAACATGGTGAAACCTGTCTCTATTAAAAATACAAAAACTAGCTGGGAGTGGTGGTGGGTGCTTATAATCCCAGCTACTCAGGAGGCTGAGGCATGAGAACCGCTTGAATCCAGGAGGCGGAGGTTCAGTGAGCCAAGATCATGTCACTGCACTTCAGTTTGGGAGACAGAGAGACTCCATCTCAAAAAAAGAATGAAAGAAAGAAAAGGAAAGAAAGAAAGAAAGAAAGAAAGAAAGAAAGAAAGAAAGAAAGAAAGAAAGAAAGAAAGAGAGAGAGAGAGAGAGAGAGAGAGAGAGAAAGAAAGAAAGAAAAGAAAAGAGAGAGAGGAAGAAAGAAAGAAAGAAGGAAAGAAAGAAAAGGAAGGAAGGAAAAGAAAGAGAGAGGAAAGGGAAAAAGAAAAGAAAGAAAAAGAAAGAAAGAAAGAAAGAAAGAAAGAAAGAAAGAAAGAAAGAAAGAGAGAAAGAGAGAGAAAGAAAAGAAATGTAATATACCATAACATTTACCCTTTAAAAAAATACCATTCAGGCTTGGCTTAGTGGCTCATGCCTGTAATCCCAGCAATTTGGGACACTGAAGTGGGAGAATCCCCTTGAGGCCAAGAGTTCAAGACCAGCCGGGGCAACAGAGACTGACTCTACAAAAAAACATATTAAAATAAAAATCCAATTCTGTGGTTTTTCGCATATTCACAGAGTTATGCAACCATCACCACTGATTCCTGAACATTTTCTTCCCCCCAAAAGGAAAGCTCCCACCCTTTAACAATCGCCCGCCATTTCCCCTCCCCGCAGCCTGCTGTGGCTATTCTGGGTATTTCATGTGGGCAGAATCCTATGATACGTGGTCTTTTGCGTTTGGCTTCTTTCACTTACTCAAGTGTTGTCAAGGTTTATCCGTGTTGGTTGTAACTCGTATCAGCACTTCATCCATTTTCAAGGCTACATAATATTTCACTGTGTGGCTCTATTTTGATTATCTAGTTGTCAGCTGATGGACAGTGGGGTTGTTTCCACTTCTTGGCTCTTGTGAAAATACTGCCGTGAATATTTGTGTCCAAGTTTTTGTGTGGACATAGGTTGTGTTCTGTTTTTTTTTTTTGAGATGGAGTTTTGCTCTTGTTGCCCAGGCTGGAGTGCAGTGGTGTGATCTCGGCTCACTGCAACCTCCACCCTTTGGGTTCAAGTGATTCTCCAGCCTCAGCCTCCCGAGTAGCTGAGATTACAGGCACGTGCCACCACGCCCAGCTAATTTTTTGTATTTTTAGTAGAGACAGGGTTTCTTCATGTTGGCCAGGCTGGTCTCAAATTCCTGACCTCCAGTAATCTGCCCACCTTGGCCTCCCAAAGAACTGGGACTACAGACATGTGCCACCTTACCCTAGGCATGGAATTGCTGGGTCAAATTTAATTTTTGAGGGAGTGCAGGACTGTTTTTGAAACATTTCGGTTGAGCTCGAGGAACCTGTGAGATAGGTAAGGGGTAGGGAGGTGTGAGCCACCCAGCAGTTGGAAATGCGGACATTTATCCAGATGGTCCCCCACTCACATGGGTCAATTTAGAATGTATCAGGACATAACCCCATTGTAAGCTGAGGAGCATCTGGACTGAATGGTTTGACTTGGGATTCTTTGACTTTTTGGTGGGTTTCCTGGGGGTATTAAGAGCACTTTTAACTCAGGATGGGTTCATCCGGCCACAGCTCCATCGTGATTCCAGGAGCACCTGTGTAAGTCTCTTGGGTGCAAGATTTGTGTTTATTTTGTTCATTTTTGTGTTTGCTTTGTTCAACAGTGCTTGGCGCATAATGGGGCTGGATAAATACTTGTTTGTTTTCATTTTTTAGTAGAGACGGAGTGTCGCTATGTTGCCCAGGCTGGTCTCAAACTCTGGGCCTCAGGTGATCCTCCCCCCTCAGCCTCCCAAAGTGCTGGGATTACAGGCCTGAGCCACCACACCCGGCTCATGTTTACTGAATGACTATGTGGATTGAATCTCAGGGGAGAGTGCAGTCTGGAGTTAGAATTCTGGGGACAGAATGTGTCTGAGGCAGCTCACTCCGGGAATGGGGGCGGATCGGCATTGAAAGAGGAATTTGTGAAGGAGGAACAGAGAACAGTGAAAATGAAAGGTTTGCATCATATGCGTCTACTGAGTCCCCGGCACTGTGCTAATTTCCTTAAAAAGAACTCATAGAGGCCCAGCGCAGTGGCTCCCAGCACTTTGGGAGGCCAAGGTGGGCAGATCACAAGGTCAGGAGGTCGAGACCAGCCTGGCCAACATGGTGAAACCACATCTATACTAAAAATACAAAAATTAGCAGGGCGTGGTGGTGCATGCCTGTAATCCCAGCTACTGGGGAGGCTGAGGCAGGAGAACTGCTTGAATCCAGGAGGCAGAGGTTGCAGTGAACTAAGATTATACCACTGCACTCCAGCCTGGGTGGCAGAGTGAGACTCTGTCTCAAAAAAAAAGAAAAAAAAGAACTCATGGAAACTCCCCCCCAAACAATTTACCTAAATGCCTTTGTCTCCTGAGCCCTGGCTGAGTACATAGTAGGGCCTCACTAAATACTTCTTCTTTTTTTTTTTTTTTTTAAATAGAGACGGGGTTTCACTATGTTGGTCAGGCTGATCTTGAACTCCTGACCTTGTGATCTGTCCACCTCAGCCTCCCAAAGAGCTGGGAGTACAGGCGTGAGCCACTGCGCCCGGCCAAATACTTCTTGAGTAAGCAGTGCCTTTGAGGTAGGTGGCATCACCTCTGTTTTATTGAGAAAACCAGGACTCAGAGAGGTGTAGCATCTAGCCTGATGCCACACAGCTGGGGAGCAGCAGGGCTGGCCCCTGACCTTCAGCCACTCCACCATGTGGCCTCTTCCACAAGGAGGTCATCAGAGAGCCCCAGGACAGGGGATTGCTGATGACAAGGTAGAAAGCATGGCAGGGTTATTTCTGGAAGGGGAGAGGCTTCTGAAGACACTGTGTCTGACATCAGGCCCTCTAGGTTGCCTTCCAGGGTGGTGATACAAGGCTGGATCCAGGCATGGCTTTGGAGGAGTGGGCTGGCACCACTGTCATTCTATTATTTTGTTTGTTTTTGAGACGGAATCTCACTGTGTCGCCCAGGCTGGAGTGCAGTCTGCAATCCCTCTGCTTGCTGGGTTCAAGCGATTCTCTGCCTCAGCATCCCAAGTAGCCAGGATCACAGGCACACACCACCACACCCGGCTTAATTTTGTATTTTTAGTAGAGATGGGGTTCACCATGCTGCCAGGCTGATCTTGAACTCCTGGCCTCAAGTGATCTGCCCACCTCAGCCTCCAAAAGTGCTGGGATTACAGGCGAGTCACTGCGCCCGGCCCAAAGTCGTTCTATTATCATAAGAGCTGAGGTCACAAATGCCAGATTTGACTGACCCTCAAGACCCGCAGCCGCAAGAGCAGACACAGACGCACGCTGAGTGCATCAGCCCCATGAGGCCTGCAGGCTCCACGTGGCTCTGTTTGCCCACTGTGCTCTGCCTCCTGGGAGCCACATGAAAGCCAGTGTTGCTTGGTTGGAGGTGGGCTGAATCCTGGGCTGGGTGCCTCAAGTGTGGGGACACTTGGGAGTGCCACTCCTGCAGACCTCAGTTTCCCTGGCTGTGTTATAAATTGGTATCAGGTAAATATAGAAAGGTCACTAAGCTCTTAGGGTTGGGGACACCAAGAGGAAGGTCCATGGCCTGTCTGCAGAGGGACTCAGAACACAGAGCAGCTCCCTCCCCACTGCAGCAGCTCCTGGCTTGGACACAGAACCAGAGGCCTTCCTGGAGGAAGGGACCCAAGGAGGGCAGGGGGATGGGTGATGCCATCACTCTCCCCCATGGGGCTGCAGGCAGCGTGACAGGCTCAGGACACTGAGAGCCAGGGGCCTTTGTCATGCCTTACCTGTTGCTCTCTGGGACCTGCAGGGGACAGCAGTGACCAAGCTGAGGCTTCTGGAGTGTGCGGCTTGGCCCCAGTGCCAGGGGGGCTTAGAGGAGAGGTGGGTGGAGGAGGAAGGAGAGGACGTTGGTGGGTGGCCTCCTGGGGCCTGGGGCCTGCAGCGGGGAGAGGAGTGACTCTGGGACTAAGAGGCCTGGAGAGTTCTGTTACTGGCCTTAGCCCTGGGGAAAGGAGAAGGGGCCATTGCTTTGAGCTCCCCTTGGACAGGTGAGCTTGCGGTAGGGTAAGGAGTGGAGAGGAATGACACATCTGCCCACAGGTGCCCTCACAGATTTGCCCTGGAAGTATACAGCCACACACTCCATATGCCAACACACACACACATACACACACATTGCCCGGAATCTCCATAAGGAGTCTTTCCTCAAGGAAGGAGCCGCCTGGAGAGCAGTGTGATCCAGGGCTTTTTCATTTGTAAGCAATAGAAACCAAGCCCAAACTGGCTTCAGTAAAAGAAAAATGTATCGGTTTATGTAACTGAAAAGTCCAGAAATCGATTTTTCATGTGTGCTTCAGGCATGGCTGAATCCAGGTGCTCAAACAACATTGTCAGGATTCTGCCCCTCTCCATCTCCTGGGCTGGCTTTCCTCTAGGTGAGCTTCACTGTCGGGCTTGCCCTCTCTATCAGGTGGCAAGGATGACCACCACAGTTTCGTCTCGCAGCCGTCCTGCTTAGCCACTCAGTAGACAGGGTGTTCCTTTCCTGGCACCTTCCAGAAGAGTCCTGGCCTCACTGCTGAAACTCCCCAGGTCATGTGCCTCTCCCTAGACCCATCACTGCTACCAGGGGGATGAAACACTGATGGGCAAGCCTTGGTCATCTGCCCACTCGGGGGCTAAGAGGGAGGAACCTTCCAGACTGAAAGTGGAGAACCCAGAGGAGGACTGCTTAATGCTGCAAAGGAAAGGCCAGAATTTCCCAAGAAAGCTGGAAGCCCTCCAGTCTGAGCCACTCCTACAGCGCCTCAACCGAGGGGCAGGACGCTGCAAGCCCTTCAGAGGGCCACCTCCCAGCTCTGTGTTCCTTCATGTCTCCCAGGGAGCCCCAGCATGGCTGGATCATAATAACAACTCATGTCTCTACAGCATTGATTCTGTGCCGCCCCCATTCTGAGTGATTCTACATGTATGAACTCACTCATTTGATCACTTCAAGAAGTACTGCTATAATTCCCGTTTTATAGATGAGGAAACAGAGGCACAGGGGGATTGAATATCTTACCCCAAATCCCAGTAAGTAAGTGGTGGAGCTGGGATTTGGACCCAGGCTGTTAGGCACCAAAGACCATATTCTCAGCCTTTGTGCTCTGCTGGCGCCTCTGGAATGAGGAGCACCCTGGGAAGGATTAGGGTCTGAATGGCTTGGCCTCCAGGCCCCAGCAAATGCTGTTCTTGGAAAGGGATTGGAGGGAGTATCTGAATTAGCATTTATTTCTCCCTTCCTTTCCCTTCCCCTCCCCTCCCCTCCTCTTCCCTCTTCTTCCCTTCTTCCTTTCTTCCTTCCTTTCCCCTTTCCTCCCCCTCCCCTCCCCATCCCCCTCCCCTTCCCCCTCCCCTCCTTCCTTCTCTCCCTCCCTTCCTCTCTTTTTCCTTCTTTTCTTTTCTTTTTTTTAAATTTTTTTCTTTTTTCTTCTTTTTTTTTTTTTTTCTCAAAGATGTGGTTTCACCATGATGGCCAGGCTGGTCTTGAACTCCTGACCTCAGGTGGCCTCCCAAAGTGCTACGATTGCAGGCGTGAGCCACCGCGCCCGGCTTTTTTTTTTCTTTTCGAGAAGGAGTTTCACTCATTGCCCAGGCTGGACTGCAATGTTGCACTCTCAACTTACTGCAACCTCCACCTCCCGGGTTCAAGCAATTCTGCCTCAGTCTCCCCAGTAGCTGGGATTACAGGAGCCCACCACCACACCTGGATAACTGTTGTATTTTTAGTAGAGATGGGGTTTCACCATGTTGGCCAAGCTGGTCTCAAACTCCTGGCCTCAAGTGATCTGTCCGCCTCAGCCCCACAAAGTGCTGGGATTACAGGCGTGAGCCTCGACACCCGGCCTGAATTCACATTTTCATAGTGAGAAGCTCAGTGGAACTTCAGGCACCAGCCAGCAGGGGGAAGCAGGCAGAGGCAGGGGAGGCCATCCTGCCTCTAGTCCAAGACAGAAGCTTCAGGAGAAGGCGGTGGCTCAGAGGCACATCTGGAGTGGGCGCAAGGAAGGAGGCGATGGATCCGGCCCGTGCCAGAACCACAACTCCCCCTGTCCCCTACCCGCACAGGTGGGTGTTTGTCTATGAGAAGGGCTACCAGACGTCCAGCGGCCTCATCAGCAGTGTGTCTGTGAAACTCAAGGGCCTGGCTGTGACCCAGCTCCCCGGCCTCGGCCCCCAGGTCTGGGATGTGGCTGACTATGTCTTCCCAGCACAGGTGAGCTGGCTTGGGGCTGCGCCTGCCCTCACAGGGCCTGTCTTGGAGCGGGTGGGACTCTGTCTCCGTGGGAGCAGCCCAGCTCCTCTTTCTCTCCGGGCCTTAGCAATACCATGCAGAAGCAGCCTGGTGATGGCAGGGGGTGTGGCGGCTGCTGGGTGTCCTGTGGGCTCTAGGGGTCTACTGGGGCAGCTCTGGGTCCTTGGGGCTCTTCTCTCAGCTCCCAGCCCACCCCTCCCTCCCCTGCCCCTCACTTCTAGGGGGACAGCTCCTTCGTGGTCATGACCAATTTCATCGTGACCCCAAAGCAGGCTCAAGGCTACTGCGCAGAGGTGAGGACTTCTGCCCACCAGCCCCTTCCCGGACTCACAGGGGAAAATGACCTGCAGGGAAAGTCTCCGTGGGCACCAGAGAGGAAGCCAGAGAGGCTTCCGCAGTGGCCATGGCGGTGGAAATTTGGGCGTGTATTCACACAGTCACTGTCAGGCCCTGCAGAGCTGAGCCTTCCCACCCAGCACTTGATATACCTGGCAGCGTGCTGAGACTGCCCACCCCCATCCCCAGCTGACACTGGCAGTGGGTGGCTGGGCAGGACCCCAGGGTGGGGGAAATGGGGAAGGAGGCTGTGAGTGGGTGTCACCCCAGAGAGGTGGGAGACACTGCCCCACACCCACCTCGGGCCCTGGGGACGGGAGGGGCCTGAGGCCAGCAGCTCTTGCCTCGCCCAGCACCCGGAAGGCGGCATATGCAAGGAAGACAGTGGCTGCACCGCTGGAAAAGCCAAGAGAAAGGCCCAAGGTAAGGTCAGCCTCCTCCTGTCCCTCCACAGCCCCCAGCTGTAGCCCTGGCATCCTGCAGGCCCAGCTCATGCTGACCAGCGTCTCCCCACACCCCTCCTGCCGAGGCGTCCTCTGAGAGGGGCTCCCTCCTGCCCTCTCTCCTCTTCCACCCAAGCTCGGGCTGCCCTGTCCCAGACCCAGACACGTTTCTGTCCTCAGCTCCTTTGCTTGAGTGCCTCTCACTGGGGGCCCCTGGGGAAGGGGCCTGGGTGGCCTCCTCTGCACCCCAGTTTGGGGCGGGCACCCAGGGGTTCCTCTCTGGCCGCAGGCATCCGCACCGGCAAGTGTGTGGCCTTCAACGCCACTGTGAAGACGTGTGAGATCTTTGGCTGGTGCCCCGTGGAGGTGGATGATGACATCCCTCGGTAACACTGACCTTCTGGGGAGCCAGAACAGGGTCCCAGGCCAGGCAGAGGGGGAACCTGCGTCTAGAAAGGATCTCTACCCCCTTTCTGACCCCACCCCAACCCCATCCGAATGACCTGGGCCGAAGATTCCCCCGGGCCTTGGCCGGTTACAGCACACCCACCCCTCCACCTGCCCAGGGCTGAGGAGGGTCCCGGATGCACGCCCACCCCTGCTATGTCAAGCTCTGCCTGGGACACACAGGGGGCCCCTGGGGAGGAGCGGATGAGTGAGTGTGATGTCCTCCAGCCCTGCCCTTCTCCATGAGGCCGAGAACTTCACTCTCTTCATCAAGAACAGCATCAGCTTCCCACGCTTCAAGGTCAACAGGTGTGTGGGAAATTCCGCCAGAAGTTCAGGCGGCTGTCCGAGACTGCCCCAGCTGCTCTCAGCTGTCTCTGTCTCCCTCCATTCCTGCTGGCATGCAAGGAATCGAAGGGGCATTGTGGAGCCAATGAGGGGTCCCCAGGCTTTTGGCAGTAGTGGGCACCCTCCCGATGGCACCCCGCTGCTGTCAACACCTTCCACCCGGACAGGCGCAACTTGGTGGAAGAGGTGAATGCCGCCTACATGAAGACCTGCCTCTACCACAAGACCCTGCACCCCCTGTGTCCCGTTTTCCAGCTTGGCTACGTGGTGCAAGAGTCAGGCCAGAACTTCAGCACGCTGGCTGAGAAGGTATGGAACATGGTGCCAGGCGAGCAGGGAGGGCTGGGCCGCAGGATCCTGATCAAGGCTGCTTAGGCCCAGTGCATCCTCCCATCTCCTTGGTGAGGGCTGAGTGTTTGTATGCGTCTGTCCCCTGATACTAGGGCCCCTGAGACTCAGTAGGTCCTGGCATGGACCTGGCACAAAGGAGGTACCCAGAATGAAGAGATGTGGGCAGACCTTGTCACCTGGATGTTTGTTAATGTCTTGCTTTAAAAAAACAATTAGATAAAGCAGCTTGGTCAGGTGCGCTGGCTCACGCCTGTAATTCCAGCACTTTGGGAGGTGGAAGTGGGAGGATCACTTGAGGCCAGGAGTTTGAGATCAGCCTGCCAACATAGTGAAACCTCCTTCTCTACTAAAAATACAAAAATTAGCTGGGTGTGATGGCACATGCCTGTAATCCCATCTATTTGGGAGGCTGAGGCAGGAGACTCACTTGAACCCGGGAGGCGGAGATTGCAGTGAGCCAAGATTGCGCCATTGTACTCCAGCTGGGGCAACACAGTGAGACTTCATCTCAAAAAAAAAAAAAAAAAAAAAAATGCCAGCCTGGCCAGTGAAACATCGTCTCTATTAACAATATAAAAATTGGCTGGGCACAATGGCTCATGCCTGTAATCCCAGCACTTTGGGAGGCCAAGGTAGGCAGATCACCTGAGGTCAGGAGTTCAAGACCAGCCTGACCAATATGGTGAAACCCTTTTGTATTTTGTAAAAATACAAAAAAAATTAGCTGGCTGTAGTGGTGTGTTTTTGTAGTCCCAGCTACTTGGGAGGCTGAGACAGGGGAATTGCTTAAACCCAGGAGGCAGAGGTTGCAGTGAGCTGAGATGGCACCACTGCACTCCAGCCTGGGTGACAGAGCAAGACTCTGTTAAAAAAAAAAAAAAAAAAAAAATATATATATATATATATATATATACACACACACACACATAAATTATCTGGGTGTGGTGGTGGGTGCCTGTAATCCCAACTACTCGGGAGGCTGAGGCAGGAGAGTCGCTCGAACCCGGGAGGTGGAGGCTGCAGTGAGCTGAGATCGCGCCATTGCACTCCATCCTGGGCAACAGAGTGACTCTGTCTTAAAAAAAAAAAATAGATAAAAGCAGCTTGAATCCTAAAGCCTATGGCCCTGAGAAATCCTGTGCCCCTGAGATCCTTGCAGTCACCTGGGACTCCAGAGAAGCAGTCTCTATGAGCACAGAACTAGCTGACTTTGTTCCAATCCCAGCTCTTCTGCAAACAAGCAGTGGGAACTCAGACAAGTCTCTAAACTTCAGTGGGGCTGAGCTTTTGCCCCATCAAGGGGGGTATCATGGCGCCAGTCTCATGGGGTTGTCCCTAGGGTCCGGTGAGTTGACTCGCTGCGCCTGGCATGCTCTGATGCCTAGCACGTGGCAGGCCTATCCAGCTGCTACCACGTGCTCCTTATCAGTACTGCTCCTGCAGTTGCCTATTCAGGGATGAAATCAGTCCCTTTTCTGTGATGTTACCAAAAAACCCCACTCACAGGCTGGGTACAGTGGCTCATGCCTGTAATCCAAGCACTTTGTAAGGCCAAGGCAGGTGGATCACAAGGTCAGAAGTTCGAGACCAGTCTGGCTAAGATGGTGAAACCCCATCTCTACTAAAAAAAAAAAATTAGCTGGGTGTAGTGGCACATGCCTGTAATCCCAGCTACTTGGGAGGCTGAGGCAGGAGAAATGCTTGAACCCAAGGGTGGAAGTTGCAGTGAGCCAAGATTGCATCCCTGCACTCCAGCCTGAGTGACAGGGTGAAAATAAATGAATAAATAAATTAAATAAAAATGAAATGGTCAGAAAGCTGGAGTGTGGAGGGTAATTAGAAGGCTAGAGAGGGTGATAGGACCTTTACCCCAAAACAGCTTCTCAGTGTCTTTTTTTCGAATAAAAAATGTTTTGTTTTGTTTTGTTTTGACATGGAGTTTCACTCTGTCACCCAGGCTGGAGTGCAATGGGGCGATCTCAGCTCACTGCAACCTCCGCCTCCCAGGTTCTAGAGATTCTCCTGCCTCACCCTCCGGAGTAGCTGGGATGACGGCACCTGCCACCACACCTGACTATTTTTGTATTTTTAGTGGAGACAGGGTTTCATCTTGTTGGCCAGGCTGGTCTCCAACTCCTGACCTCAGGTGATCTGCCCACCTCGGCCTCCCAAAGTGTTGGGATTACAGGTGTTCGCCACTGCGACTGGCTCCAAAATGTTGTCGTTGAGAGAGAACTGGTACCAGCTGTGAGATGGGGTTTTTGTTTGTTACCGCATTTGAGATGGACCCTCGCTCTGTCACCCAAGCTGAAGTGCAGTGGTGCGATCTTGGCTCACTGCAACCTTTGCCTTCAGGGTTCAAGCAATTTTCCTGCCTCAGCCTCCCGAGTAGCTAGGATTACAGGCACTGCCAACATGCCTTGCTAATTTTTGTATTTTTAGTAGAGATGGGGTTTCACCATGTTGGCCAGGCTGGTCTCGAACTCCTCACCTCAGATGATCCACCTGCTGAAGCCTCCCAAAGTGCTGGGATTACAGGCTTGAATCACTGCGCCTGGCCCCAAAATGTTTTCAAGAGAATACTGGTACCAGCTGTGAGATGGGGTTTTTGTTTGTTACCATATTTGAGACGGAGTCTCGCTCTGTCACCCAGGCTGAAGTGCAGTGGTGCGATCTCGGCTCACTGCAACCTCCGCTCCTGGGTTCAAGTGATTCTCCTACCTCGGCCTCCTGATAACTGGAATTACAGGTATGCACCACCATGCTGGCTAATTTTTGTATTTTTAGTAGAGATGGGGTTTCACCATGTTGGTCAGGCCGGTCTTGAACTCCTGACCTCAGGTGATCCACCCGCCTCAGCCTCCCAAAGTGCTTGGATTACAGGCATGAGCCATCATGCCCAGCCGAGATGGGGGTTTTTTATCCTGAGACCCTAGCTCTTAACCACTTGTGTCCCTGGCAGGGTGGCATGGTTGGCATCACCATCGACTGGCACTGTGACTTCGACTGGCACGTGCGACACTGCAAACCCATCTACGAATTCCATGGGCTATACGAGGAGAAAAACCTCTCCCCAGGCTTCAACTTCAGGTGTCTGTCAGCCCCCACACCCCAGCCATCCTTCCTGGTGGTCTTGCAGGGTCTCCTATTCCCCCAACCCTTCGCAGCTGAAAAAGCATCCCCAGAGGGGAGCAGAGGGTCTGTGCGGCTCCTACTGTGCCTTCCTCCCATGTAGGAAGCCAGCAGGAGCGAGATATTGAAGTCTCCGATCCCCTGTCCCTGGGTCTCAGTCCCTTTGAGGTCCACCCGGCCAGAACAAGCTGGAGAAATTGCTGACATCAGGAGCTGGGGCAATGGTCTGGCACAGTGGCTCCTATCTGTCATTGTTGAACCTCAGGAGGCTGAGGTGGGAGGATGGCTTTGAGGCCAGGAGTCTGAGGCTGCCGTGAGTTGTGATTACACTACTGCACTGCAGGCTGGGTGACAGAATGAGACCCCATCTCTTTAAAACAAACAACTAGGCGCAGTGGCTCATGCCTGTAATCCAAGCACTTCAGGAGGCTGGGGCAGGTGGATCACAAGGTCAGGAGTTCAAGACCATTCTGGCCAACATGATGAAACCCGTCTCTACTAAAAATACAAAAGTCAGCAGGGTATGGTGGCACATGCCCGTAGTCCCAGCTACTTGGGAAGCTGAGGCAGGAGAATCACTTGAACCTGGGAGGTGGAGGTTGCAGTGAGCCAAGATAGTGCCATTGCACTTCACCCTGGTTGACAGAGTAAGACTCAGTCTCAAAAAACAAACAAAAGCAAGCAGTTGGGGCAAGAGCTGAGTACAACTTTCCCAGAATGAGGCCCGGGAGCCTGCCCGGGCTGGGGATGGGGCTTTATTTAGAGACTGCTAAGGCTCCTGCATCCCTGATCCGCTGAGAAATCCAGACCCAAGACAGTCCCCTCCATCACCCTCCTGCCACCTCATCCCTTCCCCAAGGTTTGCCAGGCACTTTGTGGAGAACGGGACCAACCACCGTCACCTCTTCAAGGTGTTTGGGATTCGCTTTGACATCCTGGTGGACGGCAAGGTGAGAGTCCAGCGTGAGTGTGGTGGCAGCTGAGACACGTTCTTGGCTCCTCTGAGTACCTCTGGGCATCTACAGTTACAGACATCCGGAAGTTGGATGGGTTCATCTGGCAGTTTTACTTCTAATAACAGACGGGGCGTGGGGGCTGTCCAGGGCAGAGCTTTGCAACCTATGGCCATGTCTCCCCCACAGTCCCCTTGGGCCCAGGGAGGCAGAGCCAAGGTCAAAACCCAGGTCTACTGACAGCAGCTGTTGGTGCATATAGAGTCAGAGGCAGGGACAGTTCACAGCTGAGGGTGGGGAAGTACCCTTGTCCCTTTTCCAGCTGTACCCCTTCCGACTGGTAGCCCTTTTCTCCCTGGGTCCTACCACCAGGCCGGGAAATTTGACATTATCCCCACGATGACCACCATCGGCTCTGGGATTGGCATCTTCGGGGTGGTAAGTGCTGGGGTCACCGGGTCGCTGTGCTGGGTCAGCTCCTACTCTTCCACAAGTCAGTAGCAGCAAGACACCTCTCACCCTAAAACTTGACCCTAACGGTCTATCATTTCTGGGCCAGCAGCTGCCCACCCCACCACACACAGCAGATCTAAGAAAACCAAGGCCCAGAGCCAGGACACTGGCTCATACCTATAATTGCGGCACATTGGGAGGCTGAGGCGGGAGGCTGGCTTTGATGCCAGGAGTCGGAGGCCGCAGTGAGCTGTGATTACACTGCTGCCCTCCAGCTTGGCGGCCAAATGAGATCCCCCCTCTCATTCTGTCAGGGTGGAACCATCTTGGTCCCCTGAGAGTACTGCAGGGCCTCGTCCACCCTCCAGGAAATAGGCCTCCAGTGAGGAGGGATCCGGCCAGGCCACAGCGTTAGGGACTGAGCAGGGATGTGGTGGGCTCTGTGCCCGTCCCCAGATTCCCACGCTGTCTCCCTGCCCTTCCCTGACCCCAGGCCACCGTCCTCTGTGACCTGCTGCTGCTTCACATCCTGCCCAAGAGACGCTACTACAAACAGAAGAAGTTCAAGTACGCTGAGGACATGCGGCCAGCAGAGGTGAGGGAGCTCCCTGAACCCGGCCCTCGGAGCCTCCGGCACAGGCGTTTGCGTTGAGGGGGACGGGCAGCTGCTTCCCCAGCACCAACTTGTGTCCCCCAACCTTGCACCACACACACAGGGTGAACATGACCCCGCTGCCACCAGCTCCACCCTGGGCCTGCAGGAGAACCTGAGGGTATCCTGATGCCAGCCTGTACTCCCGACTGCATGCAGCGTGAGGCTTCAGGCTGGGGGCCTGCTGGGTCCCAGCCAGGGCAGAGGGTCTCCACAGGAAGTCTCCTACCCTCTCAGCCAGGCACATACCAGTTTGCCAGAAGCTCAGGGTGCAAACTAGGAGAGACGTGTGCCAATCTGAGCTCTGGCTCCAACTCCACACCCCCCAAGGGAGCCTGCCCCGGTCTCAGCCGCTCCTGGGAGGGAAGGGCTGGGGCTGGGCAGGCCCCTCCCACACACCTGTACGCTAGCCTTGCGCTTCTCTCTCTGGACCTCACGATCCATCCCTCTGCCTCCATTCCTCCAGCTCTGGGCTCTCCAATGTGGCAGTGGATAACCATAGGCGACTAAATTAAACTAAAATAAAATCAATGAAACACAGCATTCACTTCCTCAGTTGAACTAGCCAGATTTCAGCTGCTCAGTAGACACGTGTGGCTAGTGGCTGCCATATTGGACGGCTCAGGGCATTTTCACCATTGAAGAAAGTTGTATGAGACAGCTCTGCTTGAGCCCTGTTTCTTCCTGGCCTTGGGTTTCCCTGGGAAATGTATCGACCATGCAGGCTCCTGGGTCTAGCCCAGACTTCCGAAACCACAGGCCCTAGGGCTGGCCATATGACCTGCACAGACAGCAAACTCCCCAGGCCGTTCTGGGACCTAAACTGAAGAACTACTGTCCTCGAACTTTCTTTTTTTTTTTTTTTTTTTTGAGACGGAGTTTCGCTCTTGTTACCCAGGCTGGAGTGCAATGGCGCGATCTCGGCTCACCGCAACCTCTGCCTCCTGGGTTCAGGCAATTCTCCTGCCTCAGCCTTCTGAGGGGCTGGGATTACAGGCACCCGCAACCATGCCCAGCTAATTTTTTGTATTTTTAGTAGAGACGGGGTTTCACCATGTTGACCAGGATGGTCTCCATCTCTTGACCTCATAATCCACCCACCTCGGCCTCCTAAAGTGCTGGGATTACAGGCTTGAGCCACCGCGCCCGGCCAGAATTTTTTTTTTTTTTTGAGATGGAGTCTCACTCTGTTGCCCAGGCTGGAGTGCAGTGGAGCAATCTCAGCTCACCACAACTCCGCCTTCCAGGTTCAAATGATTCTCCTGTCTCAGCCTCCTGAGTAGCTGGGATTATAGGCACCTACCACCAAGCCCAGCTAACTTTTGTATTTTTAGTAGAAATGAGGTTTCATCATGTTGGCCAGGCTGGTCTTGAACTCCCGACCTTGTGATTTGCCCACCTTGGCCTCCCAAAGTGCCAGAATTACAGATATGAGCCACCGTGCCCTGTCATGAACTTTCTGACCCTAAGCTCCTGAGCAGGAGTCAGACTTTGTCCTGAGCTTGCACCACCTGGCAGGTGCAGACACGGAGCAGGGTCCTGGACACCTCCAGTGTGTGTGTCATATACTTATGTGCCACACGGTGTGTCATACACACAACCTGGCGTATGCACTGCCCACATGCACGCAGCGTCCTTCCACACTGTGTCTATAAACAGCTGGGGCCCGTCAAACACAACCATCTAAACACACCTCCACCACCATGCACAGACTCAGGGTCCATGCCACGTCACCTCCACAGGAAAAGCTTCTCTCCAAGAGTGCCAGGCCAGGCCAGCCCTTCTAGCCATGAATCCTTACGCAGCTACCTCGGGTTGGGGGTGGGAGCTCCAGCCACATCCTGGGCTCCCTGCCTGTGGCTCAGCCCTCACTCCAAAGGCCTGCCTGGCTCTGTCTGAACAGAAGGTCTGGGGAAAGTGGGGGACGGAGTACAATAAAGGGAGTGAGGACAGACCTCTGCCTTCCATGCTTTCTTTCCAGACCTCTCTGCGACTCAGTGTGCTCGTCTGTGAAACGTGGGGCTAAGCTGGGCAGTCTCTGAGATTCCTCTGGATCTGCCGGGAGCAGGGTGGGGGTAGGCAGGGACCAGTGAGCCGACTCTTACGCCCTGAGCCCAGCAGGGCCAGGGCTGGATGGGGACGTCGGCTCACCTCTGTCCACAGGCTGCTATCTTGGCACAGCCCTGACATCGGCACTCTCCCTAATCCTCCTCGGCTGTGAGAGGCCTGGCACTGGGACAAGTAGAGAACCCCAGGAGTGGCCTCATGAACCAGCAGGGAGGAAGGGGCTGACTGTCCAGGAGGGAGATCTGGGGGAATCCCAAAGAGGGGAGGAAGTCTTTTTTTTTTTTTTTTTTTGAGATGGAGTTTCACTCTTGTTACCCAGGCTGGAGTGCAATGGTGCGATCTTGGCTCACCGCAACCTCTGCCTCCTGGGTTCAGGCAATTCTCCTGCCTCAGCCTCCTGAGTAGCTGGGATTACAGGCACGCGACACCATGCCCAGCTAATTTTTTGTATTTTTAGTAGAGACGGGGTTTCACCATGTGGACCAGGATGGTCTCCATCTCTTGATCTCGTGATCCACCCGCCACGGCCTCCCAAAGTGCTGGGATTACAGGAGTGAGCCACCGTGACTGGCCAGTTTACTTGTAATTAATTTAAATGTTACAGGTGACTAGTGGCTGCCAGACTGGATGACACAGTCCAGCCCCTGCCATCTCCCTCAGGCCCTTGGCCTTCTGCCCTCTTCCCCAACCAAGAACCATCACTTACAAGACTGGAACTCCCTCTTCTGCCCCCCCTTCCTTCTCCAGACCCACCTGCTTTTGCACCCCCTGCCCCCTTCCCTTCCAAATGAACAGAAAAGGGCCCCTCCTCTGTATTCAGCCTTGCTACCCAGCCACAGGCTGCACAGCAGAAGCCACCCCCATTCTCCCAGCCCTACACCTGCTCCCCTCTTCTGCCTCCTCTGGCCCAAGGTTCCCCAGCAGCTCTGCCCACTCTCCCCTCACTGCGACCCTTCCAGAAAGACCAGTCCACACTTCCCTCTGCAACTGGCCTCCACCCACCACTTCTCCTCGATGCCCTTGCCAAGGTCACCGGCGGCATCCTAGTTGCCATATCTAGGCAGATCCTTTGGCCCCATATCCTGCTTGGCCTGACAGCATCTGGCATCGTTGTCCAAGCCCTCCTTGTGAAAAGACTTCCTTCCAGCAGCTCCTAGGACACACCCTTTCCAGATTTTCCAGCCTGTCTGGTGTGCAAGGAAAAGACAGGTTTCAACTGCAGCTCTGCCACAGTTCACTGTATGTCCTTGGGGAAGTGGCTTAACTCTCCAAGCCTCCTCTGTGAGTCAAGGATAAGAACAGCTCTTTTTTTTTTTTTTTTTTTTTTTTTAATAGAGACAGTTTCACTATGTGGAACAGGCTGGCCTCGAACTCCTGGCCTCAAATGATATGCCCACCTCAGCCTCCCAAAGTGCTGGGATTACAGGCAGGAGCTACCGCACCCGGCCAATAGTAGTTTTTAGTAGCGATGAGAAAAGACATGTAAATGGAGCCTGGCATACAGTCGTGCTCTGCCCCTCCATCTATCCACCCTCTCAAAGGTGGAGTCCACTAGTTGTTCCGGATGTATATTCTCCCTATAGCAATTCAGTCCTTGGTTCTTGGTTGGGCATGTGGTTACCCAGAATGGAAGCTGCATTTCCCAGCTTCCTCTTGCAGCTGGGTCTGGTCACGTGACTAAGCTCAAGTGGTGTATGTGAAAGCGTCACATGGCAACTTCTGGGAACTTTCCTGAAAAGAGAGTTGGTGCAGACCCTCTGTCCTCTTCTTCATCCTTTTCTCCACTTTACCGCCTGGAACACATATGGGATTGCTGGAGCTCTAGCCGCTATCTTGAACCATGAGGTCAAAAGCCACATCCAGAAGTTTCTGGAATTGTTCATTCAACAATCATCCATTGAGCACCTGTGCCATGTGACAGGCTGTGTGCTGGATGAATCAGACACAGTGCTTGCCATCAAGGAGCTCCCAGTCCCGATGGCAAACAAGCAGGTAAACAGATGCTGGGTACAAGAAGTACCTTGGAGAGGTTGCTAACCCATGCCGGGAAGCGGGGAGGTATGGAGGTTTCCTGGCAGAAGGGACATTGAAGTGAGCCCTGAAAGAACAAGTAGGCGTTAAACAGGCAGGTGGTTGGGAGTAAGGTGAAACAGGGTTTGATCAGACCTATTCTCTGGGTAGCCATGAGCCACAGAAGATGTCTAAGCAGGAGCTAATTCTGTGGACTTTGTTCCTGAAAACTTGCCAGGTAGAGAAAGACCAGGACGTTCACTGAAAGGGGCTGGAGGCCAGTGAGGAGGCTGCTGTAGCAATCAGGGGCAAGGTGGTGGTAGCCTGAGCTAAGGGAAGGGACCTGGGGTGGAGAGAAATGGGCAGATTCCGGGGATACTTAAGAGGCAGCATGGCAGGGCCTGGAGATGACTGAATGGAGCCGGAAACAGGCTGCAGTGACTCCCAGGCTCCTGGCTGCACTTGCAGACCAGGACACAGGAGGTCAGGTTTGGGGAAGGACATGGGGCAAGGGGTAATGCTAGAGTTTTCACACCCGGAGGCGTTAGGGGACGAGGTGGAGGCAGAATCCCCAGGAACAGCCAAGGGGAAGGTCACCATGCCCTGTTGAGTTCCCGCCATTCCCTGGGACCCCGCTAGGCCAACCTGTCGCCTGCTCCCCGAGCCACCACTTCGCTCTATGCTGAACCACCTCTCAGCCTCCCTGCTCCCGCCCCGCAGCAGCTACACTCTAGACCTGCCATTCAAGGCCTTCCTCCCGGGCCTCGCCCCTCCCTCGCACGCACCGCGCCTAGCCCGGGAGGGAGGGACGCCCTGACTCCCGCAGGCCGGGATGGGGGCGCAAAGGGTCTGGCTAGGAAGCCACGTGCCCTGCAGGCTCAGGTGAAGGGCCTGCGCCGCGGCCAGGAGGGACTTCGGGGGCCCCGGACGCCAGGGGCGTGGCGAGGTAGGCCCAGAGCAGGGAAGGGAGCGCCCCTCCCGCGCCGCCCGCCGCGATCCCCGAGTCCAGGAGGGGGCGGGAGTCCCGGGCTCTGATTGGACGGCGCTAGCGGGGCCGTTCGGCCCGACCAATTAGCGTGAGTCGGGCGCGACGGTGGGCGGGGCGGCGAGCGGCGCCCGCAGGCTGAGCTTGAGGAGCCGGGCCCCGGCTAGGTGGCCGGGCGCGGCGGGGCGGGGCGGGGCCGGCGCGCAGCGGGAGCGGGCCGGGCCGCCCGCCGGGCCGCGGAAACTGTCGCCCGGTGCTCAGGTAGGGATCGGCGGGGAGGGGACGCGGGCCGGGAGCTGGAGGACGAACGCCGTGACACCTGCCCCCAGCCTGCCCGGAGAGGGGCGTCTGCGGGGAAGCGAGCGTGCATCTGGCGCGGGTGGAGACCTTCCCCTTCTGTCTGCGGGGCCGGTTTGTGCCCCGCGGAGTCGGCTTGAGTCTGCGCCGGCCGCCGGGATCGCATCGCTGCGGGCGCCACGCCGCCTGCGTTCTTCCCCCGCGCCTGTCTGCGGACAGCATCCCTCCCGGACGCACCATCTCCCGCTCCCGGGAGGGTGGGTGGAGGCCGCGTCTGTGCGGAGTGGGCCCGGCCCGGGGCACCCACGTGCGGCTCTCCGCGGAGCGCTCCTCCCACGGTCCTCCCGAGCGTCTTCCTGCGGGAGCCCGGGGCGAGGTGGGAGATGAATGGGGCGGCGGCGGCGTGCGGCGCGGGCTGCGCGGAGTGCGGCGCGGGCTGCGCGGAGTGCTGCCCAGGCCGGGGCGCGAGGGGGCGGCAGAGGCGGGCGCTGCGGCTCCGGGGCCCGGGAGGCGCAGGGCTGGCGGCTGCGGGGGCGGGGGGGGGCGCCCACGTGCGCGGGGACCTGCGTGTGCTGTTTGGAGGCGGGCGTGCGTGTGTCACGTGGACGGGGGAGTGTGCCTGTGTCTGCGTGGGGGTACCAGGACAGGATGGAGTGGTGTGTGAGGGCGGGTCACGCGGACAAGGGCGTGTGCCTGTCCCGGGAGGGGGTGTGCGCGTCTGGAGGGCGGTACAGGGCCGTGCAGAGAAGCGGTGTCACAGGCCACAGCACCGTGCCTTGGTGGAGTCCACGGGGACGGCACAGGAGTGTGGGAGGGGCACACAGCTGGTGCACTGGAGGATCCCAAGGACGCGGCACCAGCCTCCCCAAGCCCTGCGCTCCTTCCTCTAATACTTACAAATTGACCCCCAACTTCATCACAGGCACACACACTCTGGGGACGCTTCGCCTCCTCCTTGGTCTCCCACCGTCCCCCATAGCAGCCATGGCAGTCGATTTAAAGCTCACCTAGCTGAGGCATTCCCCTGCCAACAATCTCCCCCTGGCTTGGGGGGTTCCTGGGCTCTGTCTACCACACTGCCCCCACCCCCAAACCAAGCCCCAAGTCCCAACCAGGAAATGACTCTGTTTGTGCACAGTGTGAACTTCCACCCTCTCTTCCTCCTGAAACCCTACTCAGTGCTCAGATAAGAGCTTAGTGCCACCTCCTCCAGGAAGCCATCCCCGAGGCCAGCACAGTGAATGAGGGGCTTTCTCTCCAGATGTCACTCCTCATGTAATCAGGTGCCCCTGATGTGTGGAAGACTCCACTCCAGCCACATCAGGGAGGCCCCCCTGCTGTTCTTCACACGGAGCAAGCACTGTCCCCTCACGGCCTTTGCACCCACGGGGCCCTGCGCCTGAAACGCTCTTCCCCAGATAGCCAGGCTGCCTGTTCCTCCTTCCTTCCTTTGGGCGTCTGCTCAAATCCTGCACCGCAAAGGCCTTCCTGAAGCACACTGTACCAGCAGCATCTCCCAGCCCCCTTCTCCTGATCCTTCTTACTCTGCTGTGTTTTGCTCCACTGTATGTACCACCTCACATATCCTATCTGAATTACTCACTGGCTTTCTTGTTTGTTGCTTCTTGCCCCCAGAATCAATTAAACTGTATGAGAGTAGAGACTGTCTTTCTGGTTCGCTGCTGTGTCTCCCCACACCTCGCACAGAGCCTGGCAGGCATCCAGCAGGTGCTCGCAGACTACTTGGATTTGCATCCCAGGCGTCCATGGCCCTGCCCCCTAGCCTGTGACCCCCTGCCCCTGGTCTGAGGCCAATTCTGCTCCTCTGTCCCTGACATTCCAAGTTCCTGGAAGGCCAGGTCTGGGAGAACTGTCCCCACATTTGCATGTTAGAAATCCTCCCTCTAGCACCTGGTGTGGAGGAGGGGGTAGGGTGGGGTGGAGGTGTGAGCCTGGGGTCGGGGAAGATACACGTGGCAGGAAAGGAAGTGGGGTCGGAATCTGGACTTTCTAAGGGGTTTGACTTGGTGAGTTCACTCAGCCAGTAGCAGGGCGATGAGGGAGGCTCTCAGAAGAGGCGAGGTCTGGCTGTCCTCCAGGCAGCAGAGGAGAGGGAGGCGTGTTCCTGGCAGAAGGCACAGCTTGTACAGGGGCCTGGCAGCAGGACAGAATCTGCAGTTGGGGCAGCCGTGGTGTGGCTGGGTGGAGAGTGAGTGTGGGGTGGGAGCGAGGATGGGCTGCAGGGAGAGGCCAAGTGACAAGGAGGGCTCCTGGATTGTTGGCCTGGGTCAGGAAAGAATGGGGAGGGTGCAGCACCCATCTTGGCAACGGAGACAGGAGGATGAGCAGCTTCAGGGAAGATGCTGAGTTGAACGGGGCCCTGTTGGATCCGAGCTGCTTGTGGAGGGGGAGGAGGCAGCTGGCTGGAAAGAGTGAGGCTGGAGCACAGACCTGGTGTGGAGGATGAGGATGGGCAGAGGTGGAGGATGGGGCCTGGAGACTGTCAGCCTCCTCGGGTGGGCCAGGACGATGTGCCGGGGTAGCTGTGCTGAGTCAGGCACAGAGGGCTCCCCGGGGATGGTGGGAGCGGGCGTCCTCACAGCAGGAGTCGTCAAGCATGACTTGGCACAGACGCCTGGGCCTCCCTCAAGGGGACTGAGTCATCCCAGGTGGGGGCGGGAGCTGCGGAGGGTACCCATTGCCAGGGCCATCCAGACACTCATCGGGATCATAAACACGGCTCCAGTGAGGCGGCCCGGGGATGTCAGGGCCACCTTCTGTGTCTGGCCTGGGTGGCTGCCACCTCTGTGGCTGTCCCTTCTGGTGGGTCCTCAGCTGGTCAGGGCTCTCCATCCTTTTACCTGGACATAGCTAGTCCCCTGCCTCAGCCTTTCAGAGCTCGGAATGAGGCCTGACCAGGGCCTGAAGTCCTCCCAGGCAGAGCTGCTTGAACCCGAGAGGATGGCTGCAGGGTCTGCCTGCTCTGCCCTGCTCTGGAACTCCTTTGAGGGATGCAGCTGCATGGGGCATGTCCTGAGAGGCCAGGCCAAGCAGGCATCTGGAGCCAGGGGCCCACGTTCCTTGGGAGTGGCCAGATACTTGTGGGATGAGGCACAGCCTGGGAGGAGAAACCTGGTGGGAAGGCGGGGTATATGTCAGGCCGTCTTGGACCCGGGGGCAGAGGTGGGGTTGTACCTTGTACATCAAGGCTCTCTTGGCTTCCAGACACGGACACATCCGAGCCCCACAGTGCCCTGGCACAAGCTACTTCCGTGTCCACAGCTCATTCTGTTCTTTCTGTAGACCTGGGAGCTGGCAGGACGACGACCATTTGTTTCATTCACATATTAGGAAACTGAGGCTCCGGGAGGCACAGTGACTTGTCCAAGGCAGTGGACCCCCAGTCTGGGAGGACAGGACTGGAGTATTTTTCTCAAAGAGGGAGGGCTTGAGTCTGGCCATTCATGGCTGCAGGATTGTGCCAGTGCCTAGGGAGCCCCTGTGCCCATGGGAATCCTTGCTGTCATGGGCCTGGGTCCCAGCCTGGCTGTTCATCTCTCTGTTTGCCCACATGGCCCTAGTTATCCACTGAATTAGTTTCTACAAAGCGTCTACTGAGGCCTGAGCTTGGGAAGGGCCTGAGACACCCCCTGTGTGAGCCCCTGATGGGCCTGGGTTTCTGCCTGGGGCACAGAACCCCATGCAGCAGGCAGTGCCAGGCTGGTAGCACCAGTGACTGTGAGGAAAGTCCAGATATGAGCTCTGGGATCAGGGCCCCTGGGGAGGCCACCCTCACCCTGGGCACTGGTCTGTGGAGACCCGCAGGCACACAGGCGCATGCCCACACCTGCATACACACATCGCACTCCTGTGTGTGGACCCACAACACACGCAGATACATGCCACCACTCCAGGCCCACAGCCTGCATGTACGTATTCTCTCCTGTGTGAACGCACGCCCCCACATGCACCGCAGTGCCGCCAGGCCCTGTCTCTCAGACACGCAGCAGGAACCTCGGGCCTCCCTGGCCACCGCCTCCCTCGCAGATGCGCTTAGTCACCTGAACTTGATCCAGGTGGGAGGGAGGGAGGGAGAGCCTGACGTCAGCCCTCGAAGCTGCCTTCCACCACCCGCGCATCCATCTGGGCCACTGCGTGTCCCAAGCAATCACCACAGCCGCAGCACAACAACAACTCACTTTTACAGGACCCCTTAGTGGCAGGTCCTGGTCTCTCTCACAACGTGTGGTGAGGGGAAACCCCATTGCAGGTGAGAAAAACCCAGGGCACAGAGGCGAAGCCACCTGATCAGGACCCCCAGCCAGGAAAGGGTACAGCCTGGCTGCCTGGCTTCAGAGCCAGGGCATCAAACTGGGTAGCCGCGCTCAGGCTGGGACAGGAGCCTTCTGCCCCGACCTGCTGGACAGCCCCAGCTCCATCCCTATCCCCATCCCCTCCGGCTGCTGGGCCTCACTCTACCTAAGAAAAGGGGGGAATGGTGTTAAAGGGTGAAAGAGGATGGCCTCTTGCTGGAATGGCAACCTTAGGAAAATCAGAGGCAAGTTGTATTGGCCCAGGCAGCTATGGCCTCTGCCTGTGGTGGCTCTGAGTCCCATGGTCCCTGCTCCAGCCAAAGAGCAGGAGCTCCTGATCTGCAGTTCATTCTCCTCTGTGTGCTACAGCCCGAGGCTGGCTAGGGTTCCGTCTCTGAGGCTGCTTTCTCATCTGTCTAATGGGGACAGGGCTGTCACGGTCACTATGGCAACCACTCATTTCTTCAACAAATATTTATCCGGTTCCTATTACACGCCAGGCACTGGTGATCTTTTGGAGACAAGGCAGACAAGAGCCCTAATCTCAAAGCTTACATTCAGGAGGGAAGACAAGGCTTGCGCTTACATTCAGGAGGGAAGACAAGGCTTTCAGGGTGAGGGGACTGGGTAGAGGGCTAGGCCACATGCTGGGAGGAGCCTGGCGGGAGGGCACTTCCCTGCTTTGGATTCCTCCTCCCTACCCCATGCATCTGCTTTCCAAGGTCTCCCCAAGCTCCAGCCCCACTCCCTGTCCCTCTCACCTCCTCCAGGGATTCCTCCCTGTGCCACAGCCCCATTCCCTGTCCTTCTCACCTACTCCAGGGAACCCTCCCGTGCCGCAGTCCAACTCCCTGCTCCTCTCACCTCCTCCGGGGAGTCCTCCCCGTGCCGCAGTCCTACTCCTTGTCCCTCTTACCTCCTCCAGGGAGCCCTCCCAGTGCCACAGTCCCACTCCCTGTCCCTCTCACCTCCTCCAGGGAGGCCTGATTGATGTTCCAGCCCCACCGCTTCCCTCTCATTCCTCTGGGTCCAGCTTCCATGCCGTTTCCTGTTCCTGGTGTGGACCCCTCCCTCTTCCTTTCTCCGTGTCAGCATCAGCCCCACTACCTCTAGACTTCCACTCTGTCAACATGCTGCGTGCCAGGCACAGGGGTCTGGACCACACCCTCACCCACAGTCTACCTCCAAACCCTGCTGTGAGGCTGGGGAATCTGGAAGGTATGGAATCCCTATGACAAGTCAAGAGACCAGGTCTCAGAATTGGGAAGGAGCTTGTCTGGGGCCCCTGGTAAGTCAGCAGGCAGGACTGGAACCCGGCCCTGGCTCCTCAGTGGCCAGCCCTGCCTCGCTGACATCTGTCAAAGCAAGGGCATGGGGAACGCAGGGTGACAGGCGCATCGCTCCCTGAGACCCATGTTCTCAGTCACTGTGTGGGTCCAGAGGAAGTTACCAGCAGACAGGAAGGATGGAGGGTCAGGAGTCCATCACTTCCTTCTCCTGAGAAGATGCGGAGTCCAGTGCAAGCAGGGGTGGGGCATCAGCTTGGGTGCGGCCAGCGCTCTGCCAGCCTGGGACAGGGCCGGGGGTCTCAGGCTGAGTGTCAGGGTGCAGTCCAGGCTCAGGGCATAGCCCAGGGTCATGGCTGAAGGTGAGGGCTGGGCGTCACCTCCCTGATGTTTGAGCCACCACACAGCGACTTTGAGAACATGGATGTCAGGGTGTCCTGTCTCTGTATTACCCCTCAGTCCCCTCATTCCCCTCATTCCCATCCCCTTGCTTTTTTTTGAGATGGAGTCTTGCTCTGTTGCCCAGCGCAGTGGCACGATCTCAGCTCACTGCAACCTCTGCCTCCTGGGTTCAAGTGATTCTCCTGCCTCTGCCTCCCTCAGCTGGGATTACAGGTGTGTGCCACCACCTGTAATTTTTGTATTTTTAGTAGAGACAGGATTTTGCCATGTTGGCCAGGTTGGTCTCGAACTCCTGACCTCAGGTGATCTGCCTGCTTCCTCCTCCCAAAGTACTGGGATTACAAGCGTGAGCCACCCCTCGAGGCCCATCCTTTTGCTTTAACAGGTATCAATGAGGCAGGGCCAGCTGGAGTCAGGAGCCCCAGGGAAGTCTTCCTGGAAGCAGTGAGAAGGGTGGGGATAGGAGGCTGCAACATCAGGGAGGCCTCCCTGGAAGAGGCGGGTGGGTCTGCAGCACCAGCACAGCTTCCGAGTTGCTAGTGCCTAGCTCTGTGGTCCAGGGTCAGGACTCAGGACTCACAGGACTGCATGCCTTGCTGGGGCTGAGCCAACCCTGGGTTCTGCTCCTCCAGTGCTGCTGGGCCTCCAGGCTTCTGCCCCTGTCTGTCCTGATCCCAGAGTATCAGGTTCTCTCTGCTTCCCTGTGAAGCCAGCAGGCAGAGGTGACTGCCTATTACCGGTGGGGAGACTGAGGCCTGGAGGGCTGGCATACAGCAGAAGCGGATGTGAATTCCCTCAGTTCATAGGGACAGACTTGAGTCGGGGTGTTGGCACTCCTGGTAGAGGGAGCAGCCAACGCAGAGGCAAGGAGGTGGGAGCCAGGGGGCTGTGGCCACGGGAGGAAGGGGGGAACTCCTTACTCAGCAGCCAGCCTGACATCCAGGAGTGAAGGCTTCTCTGTCCTCTTTTCTCAGGTTTCCAGCAAGGCTACTCAGAAGACCCCCACTTGACTGAAGCAATGGAGGGCGGCCCAGCTGTCTGCTGCCAGGATCCTCGGGCAGAGCTGGTAGAACGGGTAGCAGCCATTGATGTTACCCACTTGGAAGAAGCAAATTGTAGCCCAGAGCCCACTAGAAACGGTGTGGACCCTCCACCACGGGCTAGAGCCACCTCTGTCATCCCTGGTAGTGCTTCAAGACTGCTCCCAGCCCGGCCTAGCCTCTCGGCTCGGAAGCTTTCCCTGCAGGAGCGGCCGGCAGGAAGCTATCTGGGGGCACAGGCTGGGCCTTATGCCACGGGGCCTGCCAGCCACGTCTTCCCACGGGCCTGGCGGAGGCCTACTGTCGAGTCTCATCACGTGGCCATCTCAGATGCAGAGGTTGGTGGCAGAGGCCCTCAGTAGACTGCAGTGAAAACTCTTTTCTGTCCCTCTCTGTGTCACACAGCTATTTAGCTTTGGTTTGCATACCCTCAGAGCTGGGGAGATCACTACCTAACAATGCAGCCTCTTCCCACCCAGGGGAGCTCCAGCTGAGCCAAAGGCTGCCATTCCCACCCCCAGCCCAGGCCTAGGACATAGGTCTCTCCCTTGTCCCCTGTGTCATCCTCTTAGAGGTTTGAAGATAGATGCCATGTCCTCCCTGCTTCCTCACTCTTCCCCAGCTTGCCCTCCTCACTTCTAATTCTGCCTCTTAGAATCCACTCTGACTCCGAAGTGGCCTGCCTGCTTCCTGCCTCTGGCTTCCACTGGAGTTCTTGCCACTTAGGTCTGAAAGTGAACTCGGGTTCTAAGCAGTCTACAGAGCTGGACTCCGTCAGGGGCTGAGCTTTCTGTGCCTGAACCCAGCCTCTCAGCCTCTGCCCAGGGCTCCTCATCTTGTTTTTGGAGTCTAGACTTTCTCATTCAGCTGCTTCTGGAAATAGTAGCTCATGGGTTTCTCATGGAATGGGGTCTCCCAGACTCCAGAATCCAGATGGGAATTGCTGCGTTTTCCTGTCATGTGTTCAAATATGAGCCACATCTTTTTATCACATACGGGGGTGATAGCACCACTGACTTCCCCATGCAGACTCAGAAACTTCGTGTGACCTGGGGGTCTGGGAATGAGGGGCCTGTGGCCGGGATTGGGCACTAGACGGGCTCTGAGGTAGGAGCAGGGTTGCTTCTGGATCCAGCTTGACCTTATGCTTACTCTTCCTCCTACAGGACTGTGTTCAGCTGAACCAGTACAAGCTGCAGAGTGAGATTGGCAAGGTGGGACGGGGTAGGCTGGATCAGTGCAGGCTCCGGGATCCTCTGCTTGGCACTGGCCCTTCTGTGTGGGAGGGAATGGGAGGCAGAGCCAGGCAGGTCCTAGCCTGGGGGTGAGGACAGTGTAGTGCCCTGTAGGTACCCAGGTACCCAGGGGGAGGGTGGAATATGTCTCCTGAGTCCCGACTCCTCAGAGCTCTTGACAGTTGACAAGGAGGGACTGAGGGAGGCATGGAGCTGTGTTGAGCCAAGCAGGGGCAGTTAGCAGGGCACAGGAGTCCCCTCCTTCTGCTACAATATATACCCATAAGCAAGCTGGTGGTGAGAGGTGTACATGGGGGGCAGGAGAGACCAGAGCCGCTCAGGCTCCCCACTTCCCGAGCTGGTCCTAGGAGGGATTGCCTGTCCAGGTGGGGCTGACTGCTGCCTGTCTGCAGGGTGCCTATGGTGTGGTGAGGCTGGCCTACAACGAAAGTGAAGACAGACACTATGTGAGTCTGGGGATAGGAGGGAGGCATTGTCCAAGCTGGGCCCTAGAAGCCTGAAGGGTGGGGCAGGAGTGTACGTAGGAGAGAGCGGACAGGGCTGCCCAGGAGTGAGCTCCCTGTCCCTAGGGGCATGCAAAGGAGTGAGATTCCTAACCCTGGGGATATCCAAGCAGAGGCTGGATTCCTCCTAGGGGAGAGTTCCAGAAAGGGTTGCTGGGGGAGTAAGGGGAAGGCCCAGACATAGCTATGGTCACCCTCAAAACCCGCATGACACATGCCTGGGCCATGACCTCAGGCTGCAGCAGATGCCCAGTCAGTGTGTGTCTCTGGGCCTCAGTCCACACGTCCTAGCCTGTTCTAGCCCCTGGTGGCTGCACACTAGTGAAGGTTCTTTTTTTTTTAGACAGCGTCTCACTCAGTCACCAGGCTGGAGTGCAATGGCGTGATCTCAAAACCTCCAAAACCTCCGCCGTCTGGGTTCAAGTGATTGTCCTACCTCAGCCTCCTGAGTAGGTGGGATTATAGGCAGGCACCACCACGCCCAGCTAATTTTTTGTATTTTTAGTAGAGATGGGGTTTCTCTATGTTGGTCGGGCTGGTCTCGAACTTCTGACCTCAGGTGATCTGCCCGCCTCGGCCTCCCACAGTGCTGGGATTATAAGCGTGAGCCCCAGGCCTGGCACACTAGTGACATTTCTGTCCCTCCTTCCTTAGGCAATGAAAGTCCTTTCCAAAAAGAAGTTACTGAAGCAATATGGCTTTCCACGTATGTATCTTCTGGTCTGCCCTGGGTGCTCCTAGCCTGAGTGGCAGAGGAGGAGGAGACCTCAGTCCTGAGCTAGTTTTGGCTGGGGATGGAGTAGAGAGGGAGACAGCCTGGGCAAAGGCTGGCGGAGGGAATGTGCTCGGGGGTTGGGACATGACCGCAGTTGTACAGACTCTTGCTGGAGGCTGGCTTTGGGCCACGGTGAGGCCGAGCTGTCTGGGGCAGGTGTTTGAGTTCCCTCCCTGGTCACAGGTCGCCCTCCCCCAAGAGGGTCCCAGGCTGCCCGGGGAGGACCTGCCAAGCAGCTGCTGCCCTTGGAGCGGGTGTACCAGGAAATTGCCATCCTGAAGAAGCTGGACCATGTGAATGTAGTCAAACTGATTGAGGTAGGGGGCGGGGGTGAGCCAGTGGGAGCCGGCGCCTGAGTCTCACTTCTGGGGCTGGGGAGCCCCTACCATAGACCCAGGGGTCTTGCCAAAGGAGCAGATGTGGCTGAGGCTTCTGAGGACAGGGCCAGACTTGGGGTGGGGCTGCAGGGAGGCTTTGGGGGTCCAGCCTGGTCAGGGGTGTTCCCCAGTTCCCACAGAGGGTGAGGGGCTGCCCCAGAGGCAAGAAGTGAGCCCCTCGATGCAGCAAGAGGGGAGAAGGGCTGGATGCCAGGCTGGGGGCCAGTGATTTCTGAGGCTCCATCATCTGGCACCTGTATACTCCTGCTCCATCGTCTGGGGGGTTGCAGTGGATACTGAGGGTTCTGGGGCTGGCCTGGGACCCCAACCCCATGCCTCCTCAAGCCCCCTCGCCATGTCTGCTCCCTCTGACCAGGTCCTGGATGACCCAGCTGAGGACAATCTCTATTTGGGTGAGTAACCCAGCTTGTTCCCACAGCAGCTCACCCTGGGCTGGTCCGAGGGCTCCCTTGGGACATGCATGAGCTTCGGGTGGGCGGCGTGAAGGCACTGACCTCCTGGGAACAGAAGAGAAATACTTGTTCTGAAGCCCCAGTGTCCCTTGCCCGGCCCTGCAGAACCAGGCCCAGAATACCCAGTTAGACGCACCAGATATTCCCAAGCCTCACTCCCTGTGTCCTTCTGAGCAGCAAGACAGGAGATGCATTTGGGCTCTGCACTCAGGTAGAGGCAGGAGGCAGGCTGCACGGGTTCCCAGATGCTGTAGCTCCATGCCTCAGTTTCCTCACTTGTAAAACGACTACCAATGGTATCTACTTCATAGTGTTGATGTGAGGAGTCTATGAGTAATGATATGTAAAGCACATTCATTATTTGCCTTGTTAAGAGTGATGTTATTATTTTAGTTCCTTGCATCTGCTTTGGGGCTGGGCTTAGAGGAGGCCTCAGAAAACGGGGCAGAAGAAGAACTGGCTTAGGAAAGAGGCCAAGGCTTTAGTCTCCTCTCTCTACCCTGCCTGCCTATCTCCTATGACCTTTAGGAAAACTTCTGCCCCTTCTCTGTGCCTCAGTTTCCCCTTCTGTAAAAGGGCCTGTGCTTCTGCTGCCAGCTCCCTCCTGGCACCTGGCGATCAGATGAGGCAGGTCCATAGTAGGCCCTGCTCTCGTCTGTTTATTTGCTCTGATATCCCGGGATCCGGTTGAGTCCCTGCCTCAAGCCTGCCTGCGTGCCTGCCCCTCCTACCCTCCAGAACAGGGAGGGACCTTGGCGTCGGCTGCTTTGCCAGCCAGCTACACCTTACCTTCTTGTCTTTTCTTTCAGTGTTTGACCTCCTGAGAAAGGGGTGAGTTCCCCGTCCTGATCAGGCAGGTCAATTCTCATCCAGGCCTTCCTTCCTTTTCCTCCCTGTGTCCCCAGCCCAAGGGTCAGCTACCCCAGGAGAAATCAGAGACGGAGGCCCTGCCCTTGGGGGTAAATAAGAGAGCAAGAAGGTGGGAGTCAGTGAGGCTGAAATAGTCAGGGAGGCCTCTGGAAGAGAGGATGAGTTTTTGACCCAGGCCTTGAAGAACTGGGAAGATATGGAGAGAGGAGAGGGGAAGAAAGGCATGGTTTTTAAGTAAAAGTAGAGAGGTGAGACTCAACTCTTACCTGTATTCAGATCACAAAGGGTTTTTCAGCTTTGCACAAGCCTGTGAATGGAGTGGGTGGGATTCCATTTACTCCCATTTATGAGAGGGAAAGCTGAGGACCAGAGAAGGTACGTGGCTTGCTCACAGTCACACAGCAAGTCACGGACGGAGCCTAGGGTTCCACATGTCTGCACTGTGTGGCTTTCCAGGGTATTTACAGAGCAGATGACATGGAGTAGTGAGCTTGGGGCTGAGTGGACCAGGATCCTCACTGCCAAGGCCTGAATGCAGGCTGCGGCTTGGCGCTCTGCCTGGCAGCTTCCCACAGGCCGATTTGGGGAGAGGGGCAGGGAGTGGTGTCCCTTTAAGACTTGGAGGCTTTCCAATGTTTTGACCTCTATCCAAAACAAGAAATGTGTATTTATACTGCTGTCCACATCTGTAACTGAAACCAAAGTTTTACAAAACAACGTGTATCTTTACTACATGTGATATATTCTGACATACTCTATTTCTTTAGGAAAAAAAAGCTGTTGCCACCCATTAAATTGATTTCACAATCCTCTGATGGGTTGGGATCCACAGTTTGAAACACAGTGCTCTAAATGGGGTCTTTGCAATTGTTTGATTACAGACAGTTAAGTACTTAGAAGAAGGAATATCAAGCCAGTCAGAAATTAAGATAAAGCCTATTTGAAATTATGATTGAAACAGGATATGTATGAGTACGTGTGCTTTAAATGTTTTATTATGTAGGAGGAAAAGGTTCTATCTTGGGTTGTAGGAACCCATGTGAGCACAGGTTTCCCAGGATGTCGTGACCACCAGAATGGTAGGGTCCCCTGATTCCGGCTGAATGCCCCTCCCCACATCCTTCTCCACAGGCCCGTCATGGAAGTGCCCTGCAACAAGCCCTTCTCGGAGGAGCAGTCTCGCCTCTACCTGCGGGACGTCATCCTGGGCCTCGAGTACTGTGAGTGCGGGGCTACCTGCCCCGGCCGGGGCTCAGGCTAGGGGATCTAGGAGGCAGCAGAGCCCGGGCTGAGCAGGTGCTGAGCCGCTCCTGTCAGTCAGAGCTGGTCTGCCAATCAGCTTCAGTGGGGGGGGGGGGGGCATGCATGTGTGGGCGGGGCCAAAGTCCTCCATTGGGAAGCTGGAGACGGAGGAGGAGGGTGGAGGCGGAGGGGGAAGATGGGGGTGGTGGACTTCACCGGACATGCGCCAGATCCATCGCAGGGTCTGGTCCTGTCGGTCTGAGCTCTGGGTGTTCTGTCTGTATCTTTCTTCTGCTGAGTTCTTAGCCTAGCTTAGTTAGTGTTGCCACGGGGCCTCAAGCGATATGGGAAGGAAGGGATTTATGTCCAGCTTCTGGGGGAGAGTCTGTCCTGGCCAGGGGCCAGGGTACGGTGGCAGGGCGGGTTTAACCATCAGGGGCCCTAGGCTGATGAGAGCTCAGGAGGGTGATGTGAGCTTAGCCTCTGTCTCATTTCACTCATTTGCTGCATTCACTCAGCTGGGAGCATAGACTGGACCTCACAGCCTAGTGGGAGGGACAGGAATCTAGGCAGGCAGATAATACAGTGGCGCCTGCAGGTTGTTGGAGTGCCGGGGGTTGGGGAAGGCTCCCTGGAAGAGGCTACTTAGGATGAGGGTCCTGAGGGACGAGTAGAGTTCCCTGCTCAGGTTTGGAGGGGTGCGAGTAGGAGACAGTGCGCCAGGCATAGGCTCAAACTCTTGGAGTCTGGGGAGAAGTTCAGTCTGGGTGAAGCCTCCAGCGGGCAGAGTATGGCTGTGGTTAGTGAAAGATGGTGCTGGAAATCCATTCCAGGCTGCAGCCTGAAGGCTGGGGAGCCTCCCCGAGGTCTCTCATGACTTCATCCTGCCAGCGCTGTGAGGCCAGGAGAGCTTTGAGCAGGGGAGGAGCGTGATGGGATTTGCGCCTGAGAAAGCCCTGTCTGGCAGCTGTGTGGTGGCTGGATTGGAGGGTGTCATCGGAAGGTGACAGGCAGCCAGCTGGCCAGGGAGGAGGCTGTTTCTGCAGCCCAAGTGACAGATGGTGAAGCCTGGATTAGGGCAGTGGCAGCGGGTTGGGGACAGGAAGGAGGTAAGGTGGTCAGCATGGGGTAACTGGTCGGTCTGGAGAGGGGGAGCCCCCGGACACCTAGGGTCCTGGCCTGGGTTGGGGACCAAGGGAGATGCCTGTCTCTAAAATCTTAGCTAGGCCGGGCGCAGTGGCTGATGCCTGTAATCCCAGCACTTTGGGAGGCCAAGGCGGGTGGATCACCTGAGGTCAGGGGTTTGAGACCGGCCTGGCTAACATGGTGAAAACCCAAACCCTGTCTCTACTAAAAATACAAAAATTAGCCAGGCGTGGTGGCAGGGGCCTGTAATCCCAGGTACTCGGGAGGCTGGGGCAGGAGAATCGCTCAGACCTGGAAGGTGGAGGTTGCTGTGAACTGAGATCGCATTACTGCACTCCAACCTGGGCGACAAGAGTGAAACTCCATCTCCAAATTAATTAACTAATTAATTAAAAAATATAAAATAAAATTTAGCTTGGTTTCTGGGGAACATGTTTTTTCCCTGGGGGAACAGGGTGGGGATCTGGCTGAGGTTTGACCTGCAGTGACAGAAACAGGACTGCCTTTATCCTGCTCAGGCCTCTCCTGTGCCCTCAGATTTAGATTCCTTTTGCTCATATGGGGAAACTGAGGCACACAAGTGAGGGTTTTGCAAAAAGCCTGTACCAAGGTCTTAGAGGCATGGGATAGGAAGGGGACATTTTACTCCTGTTATGGTCAGCAACAGGCACAGTCCTGTACCGGCTTGGCTCCACCACTTCCAGTTCTAGGCCCTTCTTTCCAGCTGAAGTCCTGTGGTCTGCTGTCCCCTAGCCGCCACAAAGAAACCAGTTTATCTTCCCTGGTTCTTGGGTAAAGCCTCATCAGGACCCAGCTCATCACAGTGAAGGGCTTTCCTGGAGCAGCGTGGTTAGTGCCAGGGACTGACAGGTGGATGAACAGAGGCACAGGGCGCTGGAGACCTGCCTTGTTCTTCTGGTCCCAAGAAGGGAGAGTGGAGGCTGCCCTGAGAGGGCCCGGGGGTCAGGGAGGCCCAGACCTGGCTCTCATTTGATGCGGGTAGGGGCGGCGACGCAGGTGATGAGAAGCAGTTGGATCTGGGATAGATGTGAGAGGCTGGGCTCACAGACCTCGCCCATGAGTGGGGAGTGGGGTCTCAGAGGAGGAGCTGAGGATGATCCTGAGGGTTTTGGCTTTTCACAGAGTGAGAAGGACTGGGGAGCAGCAGGGCTTTTTGTTTTGTTGTTTTCTTTTGTGGGTGGCGGGAGTTGTAGGCAGAGTAATCAAGTTCTGAATTAGACATATTACTGACTACAGTCAGATGCATAGGGACAGATGTTGATGCCTAGCTGCCCAGCTATCTAACGAGATGTCTACTGGAAATCCATGTGGGTAGAGAGCCTGGAGTTCAAGGGAGAGGCTGGGGTTTGAGATAAGGGCATGAGATCCATGGCCAAACATCCAGCCCCCTGAGCTGCTGTGCCCTGATGGGTGTGTGTCGGATTCCTTGTGTGTGCCTGGCACATAGTAGGCCATCAAGAAAGTGCCACTGGCTTTGTGGTTATTGTTTTATGGCACCCGCCCTCTCTGCCCCCAGCCTCCCTCCCTTTCCCTGTCTTCTCTCTCCTCCTCTCTTCCCTTCTCTCCAGCATCCTGGGATCCATTGGTCCAGAGTAAGGGAAGGTATTTGCCAAGGAGGGAGCCTACAAGTATATGGTCATGGGATGGGGTCAGTGTCTCTCTTGGCTGGGACCTTTCTGGCCATCTCAGCCTGAGCCACTCGTGACTTCCTGATGGTGCTTGACCCAGGAAGCGGGGCAAGCTTCCACCTACTGAGTCATTTCTGATTCTAGCTTCATCCTGCTAGACATAGCTGGCCTTATACCCCAGCTGTGCCATCTGCTAGCCTCAAGGCCTGGGATGCCAGCGTCTCTGAAACCCTGTCAGCCCCGATCCTGAGGGCTGAGATCGTACCTCTGTAGGATAGCACAGTCCCTACAATCTTACTCTCAGCCCCAGCAGCCAGGGACATCATTGACTCGACTGGGTGGGGATGGAACTGGAGAAAGGTTTCGGTGGGCTTTGGGCCTGCAGACAGCAGTCACAGGGAAGGGGCAGAGCTGGGCTAGGAAGAAGGCTCCTCCCAGCCTGGCACAGTGGCTCACGCCTGGAATCCCAGCACTTTGGGAAGCTAAGGTGGGTGGATCACCTGAGGTCAGGAGTTCCAGACCAGCTTGGCCAACATGGTGAAACCCCATCTCTACTAAAAATACAAAAATTATCCAGACATGGTGGCTTATGCCTGTAATCCCAGCTACTTGGGAGGCTGAGGCAGGAGAATCGCTTGATCCTGGGAGGGGGAGGTTGCAGTGAGCCGGGATGGCACCATTGTCCTTCAGCCTGGGCAATAGAGGGAGACTCTGTCTCAAAAAAAAAAAAAAAAAAAAAGTCTTCTGCCCTAGTTTCCTGTGACCTGCCCATTCAGCAACAGGTACCTCGTTTTTCATGGAGAGGGCAGGGAGGAGTCCAGACTCCTAAGGTTCCAGTCCTGGCTCTGCTGCTCACAGCCTGGGCTCAGTGTCCTCACCTGCATGGAGCGGATGGCCCTGACGTCCTCTTCCCATTTTGTCACCAAGACGAAAGCATGCATAGGCTGGGGTGTCCCTGGCTGGGCGAGGACAGGCGTGGGCTCCCGGACAGCAGTGCCCAGGCCAGTACGCGGATCAAGCTCCCTTTCTCTGCAGTGCACTGCCAGAAGATCGTCCACAGGGACATCAAGCCATCCAACCTGCTCCTGGGGGACGATGGGCACGTGAAGATCGCTGACTTCGGTGTCAGCAACCAGTTTGAGGGGAATGACGCTCAGCTGTCCAGCACGGCCGGGACGCCGGCCTTCATGGCCCCCGAGGCCATTTCTGACTCCGGCCAGAGCTTCAGTGGGAAGGTGACTCTCAGGCCCCGGGCCAGGCTGGGGTTCAGGGTGGGGGGGCATAGTAGCTTGCTGCAGGGACCCCATTTCCCACCAGAGGGTGCCAGGGTCCTTGTGTCTAGGGAGTGACACAGTTGCCTCTTCTTGGAGCCTGATAAACTCCTCGCCTTTGGCCTTCTCCTGTTTTCCAGCAAAGTGGCCCCAAATCTCCCTTGCAGATATTTCCTGTTGGTTTCTCTGTGCTGGGTTCTGGACCGGGCTGCGGAACAGGCAGAGCCAAAGAGAAGCCTGTTTCCTGCCCTCTGGTTAGTTTAGAGGGAAGTTGGAGGCCCCCCACAGATCTTGGACATGGCAGGGTTTGAACTGGCCCTTGAAGAATGGGGAGGATCTGAGAAGGACCTGGTACCCAGAGAATAAACAAGAGAACAGAGGGGCACGAGATGGGGCAGAGGGTAGAGGGCCTGGCAGTCTGGGCTTTCTCCTAAGCAACATAAACATAGGCAGAGTTGTCTGAACAAGAGGTTACACAGTCTGGCATAATTCCCTGGGCACATGACTGTTTTTACCTGTGGGATGCCAACCACCCTGCCACCAGGGAGGCTGTGGCTGAGTGGCATTTGGACACGTGTTGAGTATCCAGGAAAGAGCTCAGGAGGCCGTGCACAGTGGCTCATGCCTGTAATCGCAGTGCTTTCGGAGGCAAAGGTGGGGCTCTTAAGGCTGGGAATTTGAGATAAGCCTGGACAACATAGCAAGACCTTATTTCTATAAAAAGTGAGAAAACTAGCCAGGTGTGGTGCTGCACGCCTGTAGTCCCAGTTACTTGGGAGGTGGAGGTGGGAGGACCACTCGTGTCCAGGAGCTGGGGGCTACAGTGAGCTGTGATTGCGCCACTGCACACCAGCCTGAGTGACTGAGTGAGACCTTGTCTCTAAAAATGAAAGAAAAAAAGAGGTTGGGGATGTTGATAAAGACTTTTTGAAATGTTTTATTTTGATAAATTCTACATTTATAGAAAAGCTGGAAGAACAGAACAAAGAAACCCCATATATCTTTTTACCCAGATTCACCAATGGTTGACCTTTTGTCCCGTTTTCTCTCTTGCCATCTTTTTCTGTTTATCTGTACTCATACTACACCTTTCTGAGCCATTTGAAAGTTATGTGGAGGGTGTTACGCCCCTTTATCACTAAACACTTCAGTGGGTATTTCCTAAGAACAGGGACATTCTCTTACATAACCTCAGTACAGTGATTAAAATTAGGAAATTCATCATTGATAAGATTTAAATATAGGCCAGGCATGGTGGCTAACACCTGTAATCCCAGCCCTTTGGGAGGCCAAAGCCAGTGGATCACCTGAAGTCAGGAGTTCAAGACCAGCCTGGCCAACATGGCAAAACCCTGTTTCTACTAAAAAATACAAAAATTGGCCAGGCGCGGTGGCTCATGCCTGTAATCCCAGCACTTTGGGAGGCCGAGGCGGGTGGATCACAAGGTCAGGAATTCCAGACCAGCCGGGCCAATATGGTGAAACCCATCTCTACTAAAAATACAAAAAAAAAAAAAAAAAAAATAGCCGAGCATGGCAGCACAGGCCTGTAGTCCCAGCTACTAGGGAGGCTGAGACAGGAGAATTGCTTGAACCCAGGAGGCGGAGATTGCAGTGAGCTGAGATTATGCCATTGCTGTCCAGCCTGGGCAACAAAATGAGACTCCGTCTGGAAAAAAAAATACATATATAATCCACAGGCCTTATTTAAATGCTCTCTGTTGTCCTGTTACTGTCCTTTGGAAATTTTTCTTTCTTGGGTCCAGGGACCAATCCAGGGCCACTTGCTCCGTTCTCTTTCCTGTCCTTGGTGCCCTTTGATCTGGAAGAGCGACTTGGCCTTCCTTTGCCTCTCCTGACCTTGCCATTTGAAGAGAACAAGCCTGTTAGTTTGTAGAATGTTGTCAGGTTGCGTTTGTCTGGTGTTCCCTGATTGGATTCAGATGATGCATCTGGGGCAGGAATATGTCGGTAGAGATTTGTGAATCACTCACGTAAGCGAGAAAGTGGATACCAAAAGAGGTGATGTCCCAGAGCAGGAGAAGGTAGAGAGAGCGCACGTTGGAATCCAGGCCGTGGGGAAGCCCAGGGGTGCTTGGGAGCCGGGAGGAGTTGTCGCAGTGGCCGTGGGCGAGGGAGTGAGTGGGCAGGGCCTCTGTGTGGACAGGGGCTGCTCGAAATATCAGGAAGAAGATGGATTGTTAGGAGAAGGGGTGACTCCTACAAGCCTGAGCTGGTTTATTGAGCAGAAGTTTCATATATACCGTCATTCCTGGGGTGGCGCGTGACATGGGAGCAGTACCTGCGACCCTGTGGATGAAGCAGGTTTTGTACCTGTTGGTTTGGAAATGTTCCTGGTTGAGCCTGTCTCAAGGAGACTCAGAACTCCTGGAGGGTGGAGGCCCTGTTCTGGCTGGCCCTGTATCCTCAGCACTCAGCACATCGCCCAGTGTCGAGGAGGTACCGGGGTGTGTTTGTTGAGTGAATGCATGACGGAGGAAAGAGGTTCCCTGCAGGCCTCTCCTACAGCCCACTGGAGCTGGGTGGGCAGAGGCAGCAGTGCCTGTTGGGGACTGATGTGAGCATTTCTTTCCAGGCCTTGGACGTGTGGGCCACCGGTGTCACGTTGTACTGCTTTGTCTATGGGAAGGTGAGTGCAGGGGATGCCAGCAGAGCTGGGGCAGGTGCAGTGAGGCGGGCATGGGTGATGGACGCAGGCCCTTCCTTTCCATCCTTAAGCAAAGTGGCTTTTGAAAGGGCCCACCTGGCCCAGAGAAGCCTGAGAGAGAAGAGGCTTTTTCTGTCTTTCTCCCATCCCCTGCGGAGGGATTCAAGGGAAGGAGTCCCAAGGACGGCAGGCACCCAAGGGGAGGTGTTGATGGTGTTGCCACCTCCCCAGCCAGAGTGCTCCCGTCCCTCTGTCCCTTGATGCCATTCATTCATTGAGCCACGCATTCCCTCTGTTGCTCATTCATTCAACCAATTGTCCTTCACTCCTACCCTGGCTGAGGCGGAACCCTGGGGACACCCAGCGCTGGCGTGACCGAGATCCCGGCTCACAGGTGCTCATGCTCTGGTGACCGCACCAAGGAGCAGGAGGGAATTTCAGTGGCCCTGGGAGCAGAGGTCTGGCTGCAGGTGGCTGTCATGGTGGTGGATGCACCCAGCCTCATCATTTCCCCAGTGACTCATTCATTCAGTCAACATTTGTGGCACATTTGCAGTGTGCCAGGCCCTGAGCAAATGAATTGAGGTCCTTCTCATGTAATTGGGAGCCCAGAACTGCCCCTGCCCTGGCCTCACCAAGGGGTGGGGGCTGGTCCCCTGGCATTTGTCAAGGCCCCGGGCCCACCTCCTTTGTCTGCCTCTCCACCCCGCAGTGCCCATTCATCGACGATTACATCCTGGCACTCCACAGGAAGATCAAGAATGAGCCTGTGGTGTTTCCGGAGGAGTGAGTTTTCCACCCAGGGGACCAAGGAGCTACCACCTACCCCTGGTGTCTGGGTTTTAGCGCAGCTTTTGCCCTTTGAGGACCCCAGCCTCAGATATGAAGGTGGCGATGTGGTTCCCTGGGAGGGACCCCTGAGAAGATGGAGGGGTGGGACTCTGGAGCCAAGGGTCTCCGAGACACCACTGTATGGATGGGAGCCCTGAGTTCCAGCGTTGGCCGGGGATGATTGCAGGCATCGCTCCCACCACTCCTTCATCGCAGGCCTGCCCGGGGTCAGTGGCACCACCCACCCTGCCCCTGTACTCCAGGGAAACTTCTCCTTCTCCCACTCAGGGTCAGGGAGCTTCGGGATGCTAGCGCACCCCCCATTTCACAGATAGAAAAGAGGATGCTCTGGAGGAGAGCTGTCAGGGACTGGGACTCAAACCACCTTCCTCACCACTCCTCCATTGTGACTGAGGTCTCTAGCCCGGCAGGCAGTCTGGGAGGCCTCCTGCTCCTGCGTGGTTCACCTCCTGATGTAGGAGCCTGAGCTCCCTGTCCCCTCTTCAGGAGTGCATTTCAGGAGTGAAATGGAGGCCAGGCGCGGTAGCTCACGCCTGTAATCCCAGCACTTTGGGAGGCCGAGGTGGGTGGATCACCTGAGGTCAGGAGTTCGAGACCAGCCTGGCCAACATGGCAAAACCCTGTCTCTATTAAGAATACAAAAATTAGACGGCGTGGTGGTGTGTGTCTGTAGTCCCAGTTATTCAGGAGGCTGAGGCACGAGAATTACTTGAACCTGGGAGGCAGAGGTTGCAGTGAGCTGTGATTGCACCACTGCACTCCAGGCTGGGAGACATAGTGAGACTCTGTTTCACAAAAAATAAGGAAACTGAATGGACCTTGTCCTCAGTGATGCCTACTCCTTTCCTGTGTGGTTCCCAGGCCTCCTCGAGTCCTCCTCTTCCCTGTCGCTGGGCTCTGTTGCCACCTGCACCCCATGCCTCATTCAGGGCTTAGGCTCCTCCCAGACTTGTCTCACCACCCCCCACCCTGGTCTCCCTGCTGCTGGCCTCCCTCCAGTCCAACCAACACAGTCAGGTGGGGGCAGCCCTGGTACACAAGGTGCAATGCACCTGCCCGCATCTCCTGCCCGCACACCTGCCCACATCTCCTGCCCGCACACCTGCCTGCATCTCCTGCCCGAAAACCTGCCTGCACACCTGCCCACATCTCCTGCCCTCATACCTGCCTGCGTCTCCTGCCCGTATCTCCTGCCCTCACGCCTGCCCGAATCTCCTGCCAGCACACCTGCCTGCATCTCCTGCCCTCACATCTGCCTGCATCTCCTGCCTGCACACCTGCACTCACACCTGTCCTCACACCTGCCTGCATCTCCTGCCCGCACACCTGCCCGCATCTCCTGCCTGTACACCTACCTGCATCTCCTGCCTGAAGTTTGTCTGAGGCTTCTCCAAGCCTGCAGGATGGAGGCCATACCCTGGCCCTGGCGTTCAAGCATTTTGGATTCTGCTACCTGCTTATCTGGGTTGTCACTCCCTTTCCCAAGCACCAGCCAGCCGGCTTCTGTCCGTTTCCTCCTCATTCTTTGATTGGCTTCCCTGCTGACCACAGTGGTACCCCTGGTACCTCTCCTCCTTCTTTGCCCCCTGCCAGGGATGTCTTTCTCCCCAGCCCAGGAATTTTAAAAGGGGTGAAGCATTTAAGACAATAGGAGGAACCGAAGTCAACAGTACCAAGAGTGGCTTCTGCTCCCCAGACCTGGAAGGATGGGCTTCCCAAGACCATTGGTGGCAAAGAAGCCTGGGGTCTGGGCAGAGAGAGTTCGGACTGAGGGGGCTGCTCCCCCCCCCGAGTCTCCCATCTCTGCCTACCCTCTTCTGGGTGGCATTGTGCCAGCCTGCTAACCTCTGTGGGCCTCTGCTTCCTCCTCTGAAGTGAGAGAGGATCTTCCCTGGGTGTAGAAAAGGATGAGGTGGCAAGTGGAACCGAAAGCCCTGAGGTCCCATGAAGTGACTCTCCTCACCATTTTGCCACCCAGCGGGGTGTCTAGCGCGCATGGAAGTCTGTTTGTGCCTCTGTCCTGAAGGGAGATGTTTCCTCCTGCTCAGGAAAGGCTTTCCAAGCACTTGTCATATGAACTCAGTCTTCTGGGAGGAGAGGCGGACAGGAAGGGTCCCCATCAGCGTGCCTACCCTCTCCTTCCTCTGCCTTCTCCAGGCCCAAGATCAGCGAGGATCTCAAGGATCTAATCCTGAAGATGCTGGACAAGAATCCCGAGACGAGAATTGGGGTGTCGGACATCAAGGTCGGGGACTTGGAGGTCCTGGGCAGGGCTGGGACACAGAAAGCAGGCGTCAGTTTCCCCTTCTGGAGAGCTCTACACCAGGGTGCATGTGGGTGGGGTTTGGGTCTGTGGACTTTGCACCCCTCCAGGGGATACTGGTAAAAGGCCTGGAGTCCTTTGCTGATTGAATGTCTGCCTATGGCCTGACCTCTCCCCTCTCCCTGCCCTCTCGCCCCTACAGTTGCACCCTTGGGTGACCAAGAACGGGGAAGAGCCGCTGCCCTCAGAGGAGGAGCACTGCAGCGTGGTGGAGGTGACGGAGGAGGAGGTGAAGAACTCCGTCAGGCTCATCCCCAGCTGGACCACGGTGGTAAGAGGGCTACGTAGATGCTCCCTTGTCCTTGAAGGCCTCGGGGGCCTGAGCCTTGCTATATGCCTGGTCCTGTGGGGGCACAGAGGCCTGCCTGGCCAGCCAGCTGTGATCTGGGCCACTGGAAATGCCATTCTGCTGGAGGCCCATGGAGGAGGAGGTCTTGTGGTAGGGAAACCAGGGGGCTTGGTGAGGAGAGTGACTCACACCTGTAATCCCAGCACTTTGGGATCACCTGAGGTCAGGAGTTTGAGGCCACCCTGGCCAACATGATGAAAATCCATCTCTACTAAAAATACAAAAAAATTAGCTGGGTGTGGTGGCATGCACCTGTAATCCAAGCTGCTCAGGAGGCTGAGGCAGGAGAACCACTTGAACTCGGGAGGCGGAGGTTGCAGTGAGCTAAGATCACGCCACTGCACTCCAGCCTGGGCAACAGAAAGAGACTCCATCTCAAAAAAAAGAAAAAGAAAAAGAGGTAATCAGCCCTTGCTGAGCGGCAACAGTCACCATGACTGGATAAAGCGTTTCCTTCCTTCCAGACAGTTACTGAACCCCGTTCTCCATGTACTGCACCAGGTGCTGAGGACACGGCAGGGGAACGGCCTGGGCAGCCTTTGGATTGGAGCCCAAGTGTCAGTTAGACAGAGCCTGCATCCCCCCCAAGAGCCTGAGTGTCAGTTAGACGGCACATGCATCTTCTGAAGAGCCTTCGTGTCAGTTTGAAAGAGCCTGCATCCCCCCTAGAGCCTGTGTGTCAGTTAGACAGAGCCTGCATCCCCCCCAGAGCACAAGTGTCAATTAGATGGAGCCTGCATCCCCCCAGAGCCCAAGTGTTAGTTAGATGGAGCCTGCATCTCCTGCAGAGCCCGAATGTCAGTTAGACAGAGGCTGCATCCCCCCAGAGCCCAAGTGTCAGTTAGAGGGAGCCTGTGTCCCCGAAGAGCCCCAGTGTCAGATGGAGCTTGCATCTCCTGCAGAGCCTGCGTGTCAGTTAGATCTTGCATCCCGCAGAGTCTGAGTGTCAGTTAGACAGCCCCTGCATCTCCCACAAAGCCCACATGTCAGACAGAGCCTGCATCTTCCTAAGGGCCTGAGTGTCAGTTAGACAGAGCTTGCATTCCCCCAGAGCCTAAGTGTCAGTTAGACGGCGCCTGCATCTCCTGCAGAGCCTGTGTGTCAGAGCCTGCATCCCCACAGAGCCCGTGTGTCAATTAGGCAGTGCCTGCATCTGCTGCAGAACCGGTGTCAGTTAGACAGCCTGCATCCCCCGCAAGAGCCTGAGTGTCAGTTAGATGGCACATGCATCTCCTGCAGAGCCTTCACGTCAGTTAGACGGAGGCTGCATCCCCCCAGAGCCTATGTGTCAGTTAGACAGAGCCTGCTTCCCCGCCCAGAGCACAAGTGTCAATTAGATGGAAACTGTATCCCCCCCAGAGCCTGAGTGTTAGTTAGATGGAGCTTGCATCTCCTACAGAGCCCGTATGTCAGTTAGACAGAGCCTGAATCCCCACTAGAGCCCAAGCATCAGACGGAGCCTGCATCCCCCCAGAGCCTGGTGTCAGATGAAGCCTGCATCCCCCCAGAGCCTGAGTGTCGGTTAGACGGTGCCTGCATCTCCTGCAGAGCCTATGTGTCAGAGCCTGCATCCCCCCAGAGCCCATGTGTCAGTTAGGCAGCGCCTGCATCTCCCTCAGAGCCTGCATGTCAGTTAAATGGCACCTGCATTTCCTGCAGAGCCTGTGTGTCAGAGCCTGCATCCCCCCAGGGCCCGTGTGTCAGTTAGGCAGTGCCTGCATCTCCCTCAGAGCCTGCGTGTCAGAGAGCCTGCATCCTCCCCACAGCCTGCGTGTAAGTTAGATGGCGCCTGCATCCACCCCAGAGCCCTCGAGTCAGTTAGAGCAGCCTTCATGCACGCTCCTGTTTCAGCTTTGCTCCTCTTCCTCTGCTCAGCTTCCGTGTTGGCACTTGGAAGTGATTCATGTTGTCCCTGGTGAATGTCAGGGCCACTGAGAGTCCTGCCCTGCACCTGCATGAGAGTGAGTCAGGGCAAGCACAAGGCCAGTAACGAGGGCCAGGGAAGCTGTTGCTGTGGGTGGGGGCTTTATCCCCACACCCATCACCCCCCCTGCAGGGTCCTGGCCCAGCTAGGACCAGCTGGCTGAATCTCTGCCCCGTATGCTTACTTGGCTCTGTGGGGTCCCTGGAGCCAGGCAGCTCCCACAGGGTCCCCATGGCCACGTCCCTGGTCTTAGCCAGCATCGCCTTTCCCCCAGACATGGGAAGAGCCTCTCATATTGTCTTCTGCTTTTGCTTTCACCCCTGTACCCCCGTTAATGCTCAACTCAGCAGCCAGCATGGTCCTGGTGGCATGAGTGTCACCTCTCAGCTCAGAGCCTGCTTCTCACTCGGGCTCTTGTGTCCCTCAGAGTCAGACCCCCAGCCTGCCCTCCCCGACCCTGTTTTTCTGCGGGGCTCTTCCACTGTCCCCCATCATGCACTCAGCTCTGGCCATGTGCCACGGAAGGGGCTGCTGAGAGCCGTCAGCTTTCACTTCCCTCTGCCTGAGGAGTGCCACTCCAGTCGCCCCCAGGACGTGCTGCCCCTCTTCCTTCAGCTTTGAGAGAGAAGCGAGCCTTCCTGACCCTGTAGCTTCCTTCCCTGTGTCACTTCATCACCATTCCCTGGTTTTATTTTTTTCTTTCCACTTGCTAACATACATATTTTACTGATTTGTCGTCTTTTCTTTTTGCCTGTCCTCCCAACTAGAATATAAGCTATACGATGGCCAGGCGCGCTGGCTCATGCCTGTAATCCCAGCACTTTGGGAGGCCAAGGCAGGCAGATCACCTGAGGTCAGGAGTTTCAGACCAGCCTGGCCAACATGGTGAAACTCTGTATCTACTAAAAATACAAAAAATTAGCCTGATGTGGTGATGGGCTCCTGTAATCTCAGCTACTCAGGAGGCTGAGGCAGAAGGATCCTTTGAACCTGAGAGGCAGAGGTTGCAGTGAGCTGAGAGTGCACCACTGCACTCCAGCCTGGGCAACAGAGCGAAACTCCTTTACACACACAAAAAAAGCTATGGCCAGGTGCAGTGGCTCACGCCTGTAATCCCAGCACTTTGGGAGGCCAAAGTGGGAGATCACAAGGTCAGGAGATTGAGACCGTCCTGACCTTGAACAACAAGGTGAAACCCCGTCTCTACTAAAAAAAAAAAATTAGCCAGGTGTCGTGGCGTGCACCTGTAGTCCCAGCTACCCAGGAGGCTGAGGCAGGAGAATCGCCTGAACCCAGGAGGTGGAGGTTGCAGTGAGCCAAGATCGAGCCACTGCATTGCAGCCTGGAGACAGAGCCAGACTCTGTCTAAAAAAAAGAAAGAAAGCAAGCTACATGAGGGCTAGACGTTTGGCCTCCGTGTGGCCCCAATGCCTAGCCTAGTGTCCAGCATGCGGTAGGCAGCCAGTGGTGACCCGTGTTGCCAGGATGGATGCAGACATGTGAGTGAGGGTAGGACTGGCCAGTGTGCCGCTGGCTCTGCTTGGGTGTGAGTCAGCGTGTCTGTGGGCAGGGCATGGAACCGTCCTTGTTACGGAGAAGGGATAGAGGCAGAGAGCCAGGCTGTGGTGGTGCTCCCCTCGCGACATCCCCACGGGCTCGGCCATCATGCAGCTCAGCTGCTTCCCGGCCCGCGGTCGCATCCTCTGTGGTGGGAAAGCAGGAAGGATGGCACAGCCTCTCCGTACACCTTGGCACCATAGCGAGAAGGAATTTTCCAATGGACTCCCACTTCCAGCCTTGGCCGCCCCACCCTCAGCCTGGCCTGCTGACCCTTCGTGGACTGGCCTCGGCCCCCGCTCATGCAGCAGCAGCCCCTGCCATCCCAGGAACTGGCCATCAGCTACCGGCCCTCTGTGCCCTCGCCCCTGCCATTCCGTGCTCTGCTGACTGAAATGGGGGCAGGAATCAGCGGAGCTATGTGTCAGGGAGCCAGGGCCTGTGCTGTCATGCCGCCGTGTCCTCCTCAGATCCTGGTGAAGTCCATGCTGAGGAAGCGTTCCTTTGGGAACCCTTTTGAACCCCAAGCGCGGAGAGAAGAGCGCTCCATGTCTGCTCCAGGGAACTTACAGCTGTAAGTACTGGTGGGCCGAGGCCTCCGGTGCTCCCTGGAGGGCGGTGGGGAGGACGGAGCCCCATCTTCCTGCTCTCACTGGGCTGAGGCCAGAGCCTGGGGATGTGGCCAGGTCTTGGAGTTGGCCCCATTTGCATCTCTGTCCCCAAGGTTAGTCGGGGCTAAAGGGACCTTCGGCGCCCAGCCCCTGCTGCACTCCTGGGGCCAGCATCTCCCACTCACATGCTCCCCCTCTGCGGACAGAAAGACCCTTCTTCCATCCACCTTGATGTCACACATTCACACGGAGTCCAGCCCCTCTGGGGCTTCAAATCTGTGGCCCCCTCAGCACTTGGCAGCCTGGCAGAGGTTTGCAGACAGGCTGATGTGGGCTCCCAGTAGGAAGCTGGCGGGCTGTTGAAGGGGCGCTGGCCTCTCTGCCTGGCCCTGGGGAGTGCTGGCTGCTGTCCTGAGTGACCCAGGCTGCCTGCACCATCACTGGGGCTACGTGCCCCGTCAGTGCTTTGTAAGTGCTTGTCCAGTGAGTAAGCAGGGACAGGCTGGCTGATGGACCACAAGAGAGGAACCCCATTTGCTGAGGGCTCCCCACAGTGGACCATGCCTGTGGCTTCACCACCTCCTAGGATGGGTCAGAAAAGCAGCTCCCCAAACCTGTGCACCTCGGCCTCAGCAGTTCCACCTTCGCCCACTGTAATAAAAGCTGGTCTGGGATGCTAGTAAGGCCTGCTGGAGTTTGTACAGAAACCTGCAGAGAGAAACCTGCCAGGGGTTTCTGAACCACAGCATGGCCCTGGGACCACCACTGCCTTCCTCTGGCCGGGGAGAGAAGCTTCGGGGAAGGGGCTGGCTGGAGGCGTTTGCCCCATGCTGGCTGGCTCTGTGTGGAAGGCGCACTTCCCAGAGGGGTGAGTCCCTGCGCTGCCCGGGAACCCTGGCTTCCCGAGTGGAACGCTGTCTCCAGACCTGTCCGGGACCATCACGTTTGTTTCCCGTGAGGTCTCCCTCTTGTAAGTGGGCTCTTCAGAAGCGTCGGGCCCCCTCGTAGTGGACAGTCTGGCATCTGCTTCTGCTGGAGGTTGCTTGCACCCAGGGAGAGGCCCTCCATGAGGTGTGGGGCCTGGAGGTCCCACCTGCAGTTTTCCGATAACTCCTGAGTAAGGTGGTTGGGTTGGGGGCGGATTCTCTGAGCTTATCTAGGAATATAGGCCCCTAATGCTGGGATTGTGCTTAGTGGCAGGGGTTGGGAGAGCATATATAATTTGACATCCAAATGGGGACATTTTTGATAGTCAAAGGGGAAGCCATTAATAATTAGGATAGCACGGTGGCTTATGCCTGTAATCCCAGCACTTTGGGAGGCCAAGGCAGGATTGCTTGAGGCCCAGAGTTTGTGACCAGCCTGGGCAACATAGCAAGACCCCATATCTAAAAATAAAAAGTGAAAAATTAGCTGGGTGTGATGGTGCACGCTGGTAGTCCTACCTACTCAGGAGGCTGAGGTGGAAGGATTGCTTGAGTCTGGAAGGTGGAGGTTGCAGTGAGCTGAGATTGCACCACTCTGTTCCAGCCTGGTTGACAGAGCCAGACCCTGTCTCGAAAAACAAAAAGTAATAATACTTATGCCAGGACAGGTGGAATCAGGCCTGTGTCCAGCAAACCTGGAGACCTGGTCCCTCTGACTCAGACCCTGTGGTCCAGCACCCCCTAGTGGCAGGTGAAGCCAGACACAGGATAAAGACACATTTGGTGCCTAGGTTGTATCTAGCAAACAGTGACAAGATACTTTCCAGCTATAAAATTCTATACTCTGTGACCCAAGTTTAATTAAGAGTGGAGCTTTTTTTTTTTTTCTTAATAGAAATGGAGTCTTGCCATGTTACCCAGGCTGCACTTGAACTCCTGGCCTCAAGCAATTTGCCCACCTCAGCCTCCCAAAGTGCTGGGATTACAGGCATGAGCCACCACACCCAGCCTCCAGGTTTAACTTTGAAAGCAGATTTTACCTCATCATCCAGTCCCAATATTTATCCTTGATAGACGTGTTTTCTTTTGTTTTTGAGAGTGTTTCACTCTTGCTGCCCAAGCTGGAGTGCAATGGCACGATCTTGGCTCACTGCAACCTCTGCCTTCTGAGTTCAAGTGATTCTCCTCCCTCAGCCTCCCTAGTAGCTGGGATTACAGGCACACACCACCATGCCAGCTAATTTTTGTATTTTTAGTAGAGACAGGGTTTCACCATGTTGTCCAGGCAGGTCTCGAACTCCTGATGTCAGGCAATATACCCGTCTCAACCTCCCAAAGTGCTGGGATTGCAGGCGTGAGCCACTGCACCGGCCATAGACTGTTTTTTATACTTTGGGATAATTGTAAAAACTCTGTGGTAGAGTTAAATGGAGTTGGTCCTTTTTAGAGACCTCAAAACCCATTTATTGGTTATTTTAAAAAGAGACATTATGGGAGGAAAATTAGCAAAAGAAATCTGTTGAAATGTAACAGAATCCCAAGACTGATAGATGGACTCTGTCCTGTGAACAAGGCAAAGAAAAATGCAAAATGAAGGTCCGTCTACACAGATCTGCTGGGGTTGACGGAGGTGGACACAGAAGGCCCTCAGGCCGACACGGTCACACCTATAATCCCAGCATGTTAGGAGGCCCAGGTGGGTGGATCACTTGAGCCCAGGAGTTTGAGACCAGCCTGAGCAATCTGGTGAAACCCTGTCTCTATTAAAAAATACGAAAATTAGCTGGGCATGGCGATGCATGCCTGTAGTTTTAGCTGCTCAGGAGGCTGAGGTGGGAGAATTGCTTGAGCCTGGGAGGCGGAAGTTGCAGTGAGCTGAGATCGTGCTACTGCACTCCAGCCTGTGCCACAGAGTGAGACCCCATCTCAAAACAACAAAACCACATGCACACACACACAAGGCCCTTGGCCAGGCTGACAGTCAGAGGATGTAGGGAATTTGGCTGGCTCAGACCATGATAGGCTCCTGAGGCTGTGCTGGAAGATTTAGACTTACTTCATCTCTGGGCAATGGGGAGCCACTGAGGAGTTGTGGGCTGAGGCTCAGGGCAGGGCGACTAGCCAGGAGCAGCTGCGGTGATGGAGGGAGGCCAGAGGGAGGCCGAGCATGGGGGAGACGGTGAAGGGGGATTTGAGAGCCCATGGGATTCAGAGGCCATCTTCTGATCCAGAGGTCCCTCTATCCCTGGTGTCCCCTGAACAGGAAAGAAGGGTGTGGCGAAGGGGCCAAGAGCCCAGAGCTCCCCGGCGTCCAGGAAGACGAGGCTGCCTCCTGAGCCCCTGCATGCGCCCAGGGCCACCTGGCAGCACCTCATCCCGCGCCTCCAGAGGCCCTCATGCCACAGCTGCTCCCACGGGCAGGGGGCCAGGGACTGCACCCCTCTCCCGCCCCTTCCCCCCATCGTGCTGCATGACCTCCACGCACGCACGTCCAGGGACAGGACTGGAATGTATGTCATTTGGGGTCTTGGGGCAGCGCTCCCACGCGGCCTTCCTCCTCCTCCTGGCTGTCCTTGGCCTGACCCATTCTGTGGGGAAACCAGGCACCCATGGAGCTTTAGAAAGCCCACCTGGCTGGTTGGCATGGCCCAGGGCACGAGGCAGAGGCAGGAGACCAGTGGTGACCAGTATTACCAGGATGGATGGAGACACTCGAGTGAGGGAAGGCAGGTGGAGGCCTGGCTTACTGCAACTGAAGAGACCTCCCACTGGGCCGGGCCTGTCTGGCTCAGCTGCCACAGGCATACAGTGGGGGGGGGTCCCTGCCCACCTTGGGGTGGTGGCGCCAGGGCTCTGGTCTACTCAGACACTGGCGTGGGGGCTCGGAGCCCGCACTGAGGAGAGGGCCAGCGTTGGAGAATTCAGGTTCCTTTTGTGTTGTTTACTTTTGTTTTTAACCTGGGGATTCGGGGAGGAGGCCAGCTAGGGAGCATCTCACGAGCGTTCCTCCGGCTCTGGTGGCTGCCAGCACACTCACCATGATGTGTCAACCAAGCGGATGGAACTAACTTTCCTGGACTGTGTTTCACATTCGGCATTATCTGGAAAGTGGGCTGAAGGGAATCAGGCTCTGAGCAGAGGCCCAGAGCAGAAGTGCTGCGTCGTCCCCACCCATCTCCCTCCCTCCCTTGATGGCTCCCCAGAGCTGAGGCTGCAGAAGACACCAGGGCTGGCTTTGACCGAGGGCCGGGGACTCAACAGTCCTGTGGGCTCGCACATGCTGAAATAACTGGAACCCAGTCTCTGTCCTACGCTGGCCCACCCATCTGGCCCCAAGAGCTGCACTCACAGCCCTACCATGAAGGACAAGCTGTCCAGGTTGGAGGGATCACTAGACATGGCCTGGAGGGGTGTGCACGTTAGCAGGTGGCCTCTGCGGCAAGGATGTCACCCTGAGGACATCAGCAGTCAGCCTGCTCAGAGCAGGGGTGCTGAAGCACGTGAGCAGGCACAGCTCTTCCAGAGCAGGCTTCACCTTCTCTCTGGCATCAGCGTCCGGCTGGCTGGCTTGGCATTTGCTGACCAAATGCCCATAGAGGTTGACCCCCACAGGGAGATCACACAGGACTTGGACATTGCCCTGGAAACATGTGCTGGACAAGGGCTTTTGGGCCCAGGTGTGGGTTTCCTATGGAAAGAGGGCTTGTTTGGAGAAGGGAGGCTGGCTGGGGGAGAAGCTGGCTCCCGCTACGTCGCCATGCCTGTGGATGTATGTCGCCTCACGCCCAGGCATGTGCGTGCCCCTCTGCCGCACGCAACGCACCCGCATGCCTTGCACCATTCCATGCATCTGTAATGCCCTTTCCATGTCTGTTTCAGGCTGGGAGCAGAATGCGGCCCGTTGTCAATGGGTCCGCGTTTCCCCAGCTCTTCTGTGCTAAGGCAGTGTGGCCCAGGGCTTAGAAAGTCATTGGTATTGTTTAGAAAAACACTTTTATAGAGTTCATGGAGCAAGTGAAGAGCCAGCCACCGAGCCACAGGTGTTTCTTGAGCATCTCTGTGAACATCTGGTTTCAGGTGACCGTACCGATTGGACCCACCCTTGCAAAGCTCGGGGGTGAGCCCAGTTGGGATGCTCACCCCGACACTGAGGGTTTTGGTTGGCATCGTTTTTGAGTGTAGCACAAGCAATGAGCAAACTCCATAAGAGTGTTTTAAAAATTAACTTCCCAGGAAGTGAGTTAAAAACAATAAAAGCCCTTTCTTGAGTTAACAAAAGGCTTGTGTGTACGTTTTCTTTATCTGCTCTTTCTCAGCAGCTGGAGCAGCACTTTGTTGGATTTTCTGGAAGCATCTGAGGACCCCTACGTCCCTAGCAGGACAGTGGTGAGAGAAGAGGGAAGGGAAGGGTTGGCTCAGCAGGTGACGGGGCTGCAGTCCAGGGAACAGCTGAGGCTCCTGGGTGGTCCATGGCCGCTCCTTGGGAAGAACTCCCTGTTTCACAGAGGCTCAGGAGGCCAAGGTCTGGGCCAGTTGGGAGCCACAGCCGCCGCCCTTGGGGCAGAGGTCACCATGGTGGTACAGGAGTTCCTGTGACACCAGTCCTCTGTCTTCCCACCCCCACCTAGCCCTGGACACTGGTATAGACTTGTAGGACCCTGCACCTCTGTTCCCATGGTACAGCTCGCCAGGGCAGTGATGAAAAGAATCGTCATTGAGGTCAGATAGCCCGGAGCTTGAATCCAAGCTTCGCTACTTAAAAATTGTGTGACCGGCCAGGCACAGTGGCCCACACCTTAAGCCCAGCACTTTGGGAGGCCAAGGTGGGCGGATCACCTGAGGTCAGGAGTTCGAGACCAGCCTGGCCAACATGGTGAAACCCTGTCTCTAATAAAAATACAAAAATTAGCCAGGCATGGTGGCACATGCCTGTAATCCCAGCTACTTGGGAGGCTGAGGCAAGAGAATCGTTTGAGCCTGGGAGGCAGAGGTTGCAGTGAGCTGAGACTTTTCCATTGTACTTCAGCCTGGGCAACAGAGTGAGACTCCCTCTCAAAAAAAGAAAGAAAGAAAGAAATTGTGTGACCTTTGGCAAGTCATTGGAGGAGCCTCAGTTCCCTTACTGGTATGATGGGAATGCTCCTGTGGGTTGTTTTTTGTTTTGTTTCGTTTTGTTTTGTTTTTTTTTTCCGGAGACTCGCTCTGTTGCCCAGGCTGGAGTGCAGTGGTGAGATCTCGGCTCACTGCAACCTCTGCCTCTTGGGTTCAAGCAATTCTCCTGCCTCAGCCTCTTAAATAGCTGAGACTACAAGCATCCGCCACCACTCCTGGCTACTTTTTTTGTATTTTTAGTTGAGATGGAGTTTCACCATGTTAGCTAGGCTGCTCTCTAGCTCCTGACCTCAGGTGACCTGCCCACCTTGCCTCCTACAGTGTTGGGATTACAGGCATGAACCACTTCGCCTGCCTCCCATGGGGTTTGAATGCAAAAAATGCAAACTTTCTTCTGCTTTCACCCCACAACAATGAACACAGAACACTTCTGTGACCAACTGTGTGACTTCCTCACCTCCCCCATACACCAAGCGACCAGTTCTGCTGGGTGTCTTCTGACTCAATTCTGACACTGTGGACTTGGAAACAGTATCAGATCCTGCAGGTTGAGGACACAGTCCCACAAAACAGTCCCTCCGTCAGACACCAGTCACAAGTTCAAGCCTCTGGAGTTTCTGTCCCACCAGCTTCAAGCCAGGGTCCCCACAACACTCTTTTTGGGTTTGATTAATTTTCTGGAGTAGCTCGCAGAAGTCACAGAAACACGTTTGCCGGTTTATTATAAAGGATTTGACAAAGGATATGGGTAAAGGGTGGGGGAGGGGTAGAGAACTTTCATGCCCCCTGCCCCAGGATACCACCCTCCAGGAACCTCCACGTGTTCACTCTGTGGAAGCTCCCAAATCCTGTCATGGGTTTTTGCGGAGGTTTCAATGCGTAGGCTTGATTGATTAAATCATTAGCCATTGGTGATCAACTTAACCTGCAGCCTCTCCTCCCCAGAGGTAGTGGGCGGGACTGATAGTCCCAACCCTCTAATCCTGACTAGGTTTTTCTGGTGATCAGACCGCATCCTGAAGCTACCTATGGGCTGCTGGCCACCAGTCAATTCATTACCAAAGGAAAAAAAAGTTATCCCTTTGAAGAGCCTAAGGATTTTAGGAGTCGTATGCCAGGAAATGGGGTGGAAAACCAGATACATTTCACAGCATCACAGGCTCTCGTGACAGTAAATGAAGTCCTTGTACCAAGCCTGGTGCAGTGCTCAGCACGAGGTAACCACTCAGCAAATGACACCCTTAAAAGGAAACACCTCTCTGTCTCCGGGCTGCCTGGACCCAGCCCTGGGGGTCATCGGCTTGGCATGTCCTATATGCCTAGTATGAGCCCAGCTGGAGAGCTTCCCTCTGGGTGAATGAAGCATGAGGTCCCACAGAGCTGCTGAAGGCCAGGAGAGAGACCACGCTACAGGCTGCCCAGCGTGGTGATCGGGTTTTCCATCTGAGAAACAGACCAGAGCTGCTACTATGCCTGCTTCCTGGTGGTCCTGCAAAATTCCTGTGAAGGGCTGCGCCACGCCCTCTCCAGGAGGGCTGCTGGTGGCCAGGCAGAAGCTCCCCAGACACCAAGACCAATAAGCCTGTCTTGTTCCCATTTCCTCCCCCCCACTGGAGCCCCTCACGCACAGCCCTTGCCATCTCTCAGCTCCTCACTGGTCTCCTATACTAGCCATGGTCCTTGGAGCTCTAGCCTATGCCCTCCCTGGCTGCCCAAGTGATTTTTTTTTTTTTTTTTTGGGATGGAGTTTCTCTCTATTGCCCAGGCTGGAGTGCAATGGCACGATCTCCGCTTACTGTAACCTCCGCCTCCTGGGTTCAAGCAATTCTCCTGCCTCAGCCTCCCGAGTAGCTGGGATTACAGGTGCCTGCCACCATTCCCAGCTAATTTTGTATTTTTAGTAGAGACGTGGTTTCATCATATTGGACCGGCTGGTCTTGAACTCCTGACCTTGGGTGATTCACCTGCCTTGGCCTCCCAAAGTGCTAGGATTACAGGTGTGAGCCACTGCTCCCAGCCTTCTTTTTTCTTTTTGAGACAGAGTTTTGCTCTTGTTGCCCAGGCTGGAGTGCAGTGGTGTGATCTCGGCTCACTGCAATCTCACATACATGGCTCTGTTCTCTGGGACCTCAGACACATCTCCAGCTAGGATGACCCAGGAGACAAAGCCTGGGTCCTCTCACTCTCCAACCTCAGCTGCCAGTCCCTGCCAATTTGTCATTACCCAATCCCTGCTTTGGGTGATCAGCCCACTGTCCTCCCCACTACCTGGGCCCCCACCATCTGCAAGTCACCTCTTCCAGGAAGCCTTCCCTGGTCCATAATCCCAGAAGCATCTTTCATGTGTCATCTGGCATTTGGCCCATCTCTTACAAGATGTGCAACCAGGGATCTGGAATCACAGCCTCGGCCGCTGCTGAGTCACAGCGTATACCTGCTCACCCGCCATTCCCCATGTTGAAGACCATTCCAAGAGCATCTCTCAGCTCAATCAGAAGAATGGGGCCCCTTTGGGAATTCTGTAATTTCCCCCAGATCCCCAGCAGGCCCTTTCTCTGGCCTGTTTACCTCTGGCCTTTTCTAGTCCTCTGTGTCCTGCTCAGCCTACTAACTTCCTCAGGCTCTCTGAGGTATAAACAAAAAAAAAAATTTTTTTTTTGAGATGGAGTCTCACTCTGTTGCCAGGCTGGAGGGCAGTGGTGTGATCTTGGCTCACTGCAACCTCCGTTTCCCAGGTTCAAGTGATTCTCCTGCCTCAGCCTCCTGAGTAGCTGGCATTACAAGCACCTGCCTCCATGCCAGGCTAATTTTTGTATTTTTAGTAGAGATGGGGTTTCTCCATGTTGGCCAGGCTGATCTCGAACTCCTAACCTCAAGTCATCCACCCGCCTCAGCCTCCCAAAGTTCTGGGATTACCGGCGTGAGCCACCACACCCGGCTGATATAAATTTCTGTCCCCCTTCTTTCTGAAGGCCACTGTCCCACAAACAAGGGTAGTGTCCCTCTCAGATGCCCTCTGCATGGATGGGCTCCTTGGTCCCTGCTACCACCTGACTTACTCTGTCCCATCCCCAGCAGGACTGGTCAGGGTTTCTCCTAGCTGTGGTCCCTGAGGTTGGCGAATGGTCTCTGCACTCTGATTCCTAGTGATTTGGTTACCCTGACACACGTACATGCATGCACACGTGCACATGCACGCACACACACATGCACGTGGCATACTGGTCTACACTGAGGAATGGAACCAGATCGATGCAGAATTGCAGCACAGGAGGGCACTGACTAAACTTCTCACTCGGTCCCCACCAGCCTCCAGGAGAGATCATGCCTAAGGCAGTGGAGCTTTCACAAGGACGAGATGCTCCATGCCGTCAGGCGCTCCCGCTCCTTTAAGGCAATCGTTGCCAATATCTGTTTACCTCCCTGGGAAACCCACTCCCCACTGCAGTCTGTCTGCCCCCTCCACTCTACCCTCTGACCCCCCATTCCCCATTCAGTCTGAAGGGGTAGTTCTAAAATCTCCTAGGGAGCTTTAAAAAAAAATCCTCGGCCAGGTGAGGTGGAGATCGAGACCATCCTGGTCAACATGGTGAAACCCGGTCTCTACTAAAAATACAAAAATTAGCGCCTGTAGTCCCAGCTACTCGGGAGGCTGAGGCAGGAGAATTGTCTGAACCCGGGAGGCGGAGGTTGCGTGAGCCGAGATCGCACCATTGCACTCCAGCCTGGGTAACAAGAGCGAAACTCCATCTCAAAAAAAAAAAAATCCTCATGCCTAGGTCCCACCTTCAGAGATTCTGGTTCAAATGGTTAACGATGTCATCTGGGTGTCAGGATTTTTTTCGGCCCGGCACAGTGGCTCATGCCTGTAAGCCTAGCACTTTGGGAGGCTGAGGTGGGTGGATCACTTGAGGTCAGGAGTTCAAAACCAGCCTGGCCAACATGGTGAATTCCTGTCTCTACTAAAAATTAGCTGGGCATGGCAGTGGGCACCTGTAATCCCAGCTACTTGGGAGGCTGAGGCAGGAGAAATACTTGAACCCAGAGGTGGAGGTTGCAGTGAGCTGGAATTGCACTACTGCACTCCACTTTGGGCAACTGAGCAAGTCTCTATCTTAAAAAAAAAGAAAGAAAAATCTTTAAAAAATTATTTTAGCAGTTTTAGGTTTTTAGGAAAATTGAGCAGAAGGTACAGACAGGGCTGGGTGCAGTGGCTCATGCCAAGGCAGGCAGATCACTTGAGGTCAGGAGTTTGTGACTAGCCTGGCCAACACAGTGAAACCCAGTCTCTACCAAAAATACAGAAATCAGCCAGTTGTGGTGGCATGCCCTGTAATCCCAGCTACTCAGGAGGCTGAGGTAGGACAATTGCTTGAACCTAGGAGGCAGAGGTTGCAGTGAGCTGAGATCACACCACTGCAGGCCAGCCTGGGCGACAGTGAGACCCTGCTACAAATAAAAAGGAATGAAAAGAGAAGGGAAGAAAGAGAGAAAGAGAAAGAAAGCAGGAAAGCAGACAGTTCCCATATATCTCCTCTACCTCTACCTCCTGCCCCCCAATTTCCCTTATTATTAACATCTTGCATTGAGGTGCATTTGCTACAATTTTTTTTTTTTTTTTTTGAGACGGAGTTTCGCTGTTGTTACCCAGGCTGGAGTGCAATGGCATGATCTCGGCTCACTGCAACCTCCGCCTCCTGGGTTCAGGCAATTCTCCTGCCTCAGCCTCCAGGGATTACAGGCACGTGCCACCATGCCCAGCTAATTTTTTGTATTTTTAGTAGAGACGGGGTTTCACCATGTTGACCAGGATGGTCTCGATCTCTTGACCTCTCTGATCCACCCGCCTCGGCCTCCCAAAGTGCTGGGATTACAGGCGTGAGCTACCGCGCCCAGCTTCCTTGGGTCAATGTCTATGCCTCAGTTTCTTCATATATGAAATGGGGGTCATAATAGGATATACTTCACAGAGTTGTTCCAACGGTTCGAGGGCTTGGAAGTGTCTGGCACATAGTGATCGCCCAGTAAAATTAGTGTTTAGTGCAAGGTTAACCTCAAGGTGTTGCAACCCCAGACTACCCGGGGCTTCCCCAGGCTCCGTCCGCTCCCGCAGGCCCCGCCCCCTCCCCGCTCAGTCCCGCCTTCTCCTCCCCAGGTCCCGCCCGCGCAGCTCGCCTGGGTTCCTCCCGCCACCAGGGGACGGCGGCGCTGAGGGCGGCCTTCTGGCGGAAGCCGGCGACGCTCTAGGTAGCTGCGGCGGCTCCTCTGTGGCCAGTGGCAGTGGCGCTCTAGCCGGCGGCAGTGAGGGGCGGGATCTTGGTGCTGCGGCCGGCAGGCAGCGATGGCGGCCGTTCGGGGCCTGCGGGTGTCGGTGAAAGCAGAGGCCCCGGCGGGGCCGGCCCTGGGGCTCCCGTCCCCTGAGGCGGAGTCCGGCGTAGACCGTGGCGAGCCGGAGCCCATGGAGGTGGAGGAGGGCGAGCTGGAGATCGTGCCGGTGCGGCGCTCGCTGAAGGAACTGATCCCGGTACGGGCGGGGGTCGGGGGGCTCGGAGGAGGTCGCGGGTGAGTGCCCGGCGCCGGAGGGGGCCGGAAGGGGCGGTGGCCAGAGCCCCAGCCGGGGAAGTCGGGGGAGCGGGAGAGAGGGTAGCCGCGCCCTGGGGCCGGGGGCGCCGGTCTGGAGTAGGGACGCGGAGCAGGAGAAAGGAGGCTGGGGCGCCGGAAATGGGGGTTGAGGGGGTGGCGGGGAACTGGGAGGGAGTTGAGGAACCCCCTCCGCTGCTCCCTCCGAGCCGCGCAGTGCAAGGGGGTGAGTGAGGAGGGGCTGGAGGGATGAGATAAAGGGAGAGCCCTGGGCGGGAACAGAACCTGGACAGCCCCGAAGGAGCTGCTGGGTGGCGCCAGCGCCCAGGTCTCCTGAGGGTCTTGCCCCGGAGGAAGTGGGGTCTGTGAAACATGGCACTCGCTCTTTCTTTTGGGAGTGCGTACAGCAGCAGACAAGTACATTGTCATCAGCAGAGCTCACTGCTTCTGTCGTGATCAGGGTCGCCCTGATCCCCGCGGCCCCACTGACACCTACACCGTGGCCCCAGCACCTGACTCAATGAAAACAAAGTGGAGACGACCAATAGACGTCCTTGGTCCCTCCTTCACCACGCTGGGGATGGTGAGAGGTGTTTTGCTTGTGGCTTGGTGGCTGAATATCCAGTTCTTAGAGCTGGTCTCAGGCCTGGATGACTCCTCTTAATTTCTCACCTAACATGAACTACTTTTGACCACATGTCAACATATTTAGACTGAAGTTACGGAGAAAGGTTAAGGTATGATCGCCAGAAAGGGCAAACGTGAATGGTTATGATTAACAGCAGTTACATAGTAGATTTACCATTCACTACATTCACTTCATTCACTGCCATTGGCTTCCTTGTGTCACTTAAATATACTGGCCGTGCACACGTACCAGCTCTTCAGGAATCTAAGTTCCAGACCAGCCTCAGCAACATAGCAAGATCCCTTTGGGGTCCCTCCTTTTGCTTCTCCCCATCTCAAAAACAAAACAAAACCAAAATAAATATCACTGCCGTTGTGAAGGAGGTGGTACCATTCCTTCAGTCATTCAGTTCAGCGTGTATTTATTTATTTATTTATTTGAGACGAAGTTTCGCTCTTGTTGCCCAGGCTGGGGTGCAATGGCGCAATCTCGGCTCACTGCAACCTCTGCCTCCCAGGTTCGAGTATTCTCTTGCCTCAGTCTCCCAAGTAGCTAGGACTGCAGGCATCCGCCACCGCACCTGGCTAATGTATTTTTAGGAGAGACAGGGTTTCTTCGTGTTGGTCAGGCTCTGACTCCTGACCTAGTGATCTACCCGCCTCAGCCTCCCAAAGTGCTGGGATTACAGGCAAGAACCACCGCGTCCTCAACGTGTATTTATTGCATCCCCCACTATGTACCAGCCACAGTCCTAGGTGCCTTGATCAAGATCAAGATCAAACTCCCTCCTGGAGTTTGTGTTCCAGGTGGGGACACAGTAAATAAATAATTTTGTCAGTGTTAAGTGGTGTGAAGAAAGTAAACCATGTTAATGGGATAGAGAGTGCGGGGAGCGGGGAGGGTCGGGGGAAGGGGGGAGTGTCGGGGGGAGGGGGGAGTCTGTGCAGAGGGGTCAGGGAAGTCCTCTCAGATAGTGACACTTTAGCTAAACTCTAAATGACAGAAGGGAGCCAGCCTTGTGCAGATTGAAAGGGTGTTCTCCAGCAGGAGCAATAAGAAGCACAGAGGCTCTGAGGTGGGTCCAGGATTGTTGGAAAGTTCGTAGCACAAATGGAAGAGCAGTAAAAGAGCTCAGGAAGGCAGGTAGTTACCACGGAGGAAACTGAGACCCACAGAGGTCAAGGAAACCACAGTGTCCTGTAATTAGTGATCGTCAGAGCTGAGGCTTCAGTGCTTGCCCAGTGTTCACATCCCATCCTCTTTGCATTGCACTGTGCCGCATTTGCCTCCGGAGTTCTAGGTGAGGCTGGACCTTCTGCGTTGAGGTAGAGGATTATGCTCCACCTGGTGGCGGGACATGGGGATTTGTTCAGATGAGGTTGGGGAGCTAAGTGTGCCTCATCTTTTGACATTTTCCAAAAAGCCTTTAGATTTTCTTTACATGGATACTTTCAGTTGATGGAATTACTTCAGGTTTTGGATGGGCTCTGATCTTATTGGAAGATTTGATTGATAGCATAGAATCACTGGTGTGGGGCTTTTTAATAAAACGTTGTCAGGGATAGGAAAGGGCTTTGAAAAGAATGACTATTCAAAAAGAACCAGACTGGCCAGGTGCAATGGCTCATGCCTGGAATCCCAGCACTTTGGGAGGCTGAGACAGGCGGATCACCTGAGGTCAGAAGTTTGAGACCAGCTGGCCAACATGGTGAAACCTCATCTCTACTAAATATAAAAAAGACAGCTGGCTGCAGTGGGACATGCCTGTAATCCCAGCTACTTGGGAGGCTGAGGCAGGAGAATCGCTTGAACCCGGGAGGTGGAGGCTGCAGTGAGCCGAGTTCATGCCACTATACTCCAGCCTGGGCGATAGCGCGAGACTCCATCTCAAAAAACAAACAAACAGAAAAACAAAAAGAACCAGACTGGGTATGATGGCTCATGTGTGTAATCCTAACACTTTAGGAGACTGAGGCAAAAGGACTGCTTTAGCCCAAGAGTTGGAGACCAGCCTGGGCAACATAGGGGGGACCCTGCCTCTACAAAAATAAAAAAATTAGCTGGGCGAGGTGGCACATGCCCAAAGGCCCAGCTACTCGGGAAGCTGAGGCAGGAGGATTGCTTGAGCCCGGGGAAGTCCAGGTTGCAGGGGAGTTGAGACTGCAGTAAGCCATGATGTTTCTACTGCACTCCAGCCTGGGCAACACAGTGAGACACTGTTGCAAAAAAAAAAAAAAAAAAAAACAACCAGTCGTCAGGCTGACTTTTATCATGGGTTTTTCCTCAATTGCCGTCTGAATTTCTCACCCTTCCCCTTTGTGTTAGGACACAAGCAGGAGATATGAAAACAAGGCTGGCAGCTTCATCACCGGGATTGATGTCACCTCCAAGGTAAGGCAGACCAGGATGCCTTTATTCAGGATGACGAGCAGGTGAACTTAATCAACCTGACCCCTAGGACTTAGCAGTAAATACTTTTTTTCTTTTGTTGCTGAATTTAAATCTCATGCCTGTAATCCTAGCACTTTGAGAGGCCAAGGCATGTGGATCATTGGAGCCCAGGAGTTCGAGACCAGCCTGAGCAACACAGTGAGACCCGTCTCTACAAAAGAGACAAAAATTAGCTGGGTATGGTGGCACATGTCTGTAGTCCCAGCTACCCGGGAGGCTGAGGTGGGAGGATCGCTTGAGTCTGAGAGGTCGAGACTGCAGTGAACTGAAATCGTGCCACTGCCTACCAGTGTAGGCAACAGTGAGACCCTGTCTCAAAAAAAACAAAATGTTGTGTTATACAGTGATGTCTTGCATCCCGAAACTGTGCAGGACAGCCATGGAGAGGTAAAATCACTCTACCTAGATAACTGTATGTAACCATTTCCAAGAAAGTGGCCAGTATCAGGAATGCTTTTTTAAATGATATGTCCATTCTTTAAAAAATGTGTACTCTTTCAGTTGAAATGAAACAAAACATTAAAAGAGCCTGGCACATAGTAGGCTCTTAATAGTCTTTATTCCTCATCAGTTGGAGACTTAGAAAAATAGGGCTTCTTGATTGCCTGGCTGTCTGAAGTTTGAAGCCCAAGTCAAGGGAATTGTTCTCAGTACCTAAGACTATTGGCTTTTATCTAATGATTGCTATTACTAGATTACCACCTTCACTGTAACACCTCATAGAGTCAAGCCTATTATTTTCCTTCTACGGAGTCAGTACATATAAGTTGCTTTAATCAGCGTTGTTCAATTTTAGACAATTTTTCTGATTTTAATTGTGCAGTTTGGAACAGAATTTTGTATTACATTTCTGAATAATAGTATATATTGCTGTATTGAATAGGTAAAAGCAAAAATAAAAATATTTCATGCTTACCTTTTTATAGTTTTGTTTTGTTTCGTTTTGTTTTTGTTTGTTTGTTTTGAGACAGTCTCTCTCTGTCACTGGAGTTCAGGGGCACAAGCTCTGCTCACTGCGACCTCCACTTCCTGGGTTCCGTTGATCCTTCTGCCTCAGCCTCCTGATTAGCTGGGACTACAGGCAGATGCCATCACGGCCAGCTAACCTTTTTATAGTTTATCTGTGTCTCAGTGTGTTTCCAATTACTTAAAGGCAAAAAAAAAAAAAAAAAAGAATTGGTCATCTTTTAGACAAGAAAAGAGAATAAAGTGAAAATCTTTTTTTATTGTAATTGAATAAGTAGACTGTTCATAATCTTACACCATTTGTCATTATATGAAATAGGTATATGGGAAAAGGGTGGTAGTCTCAGAGTTAGTACTTTGTTTCTAAAGGAAGGTAAATTGTTGTTAGTACTAGGAAGACTTCAGTGAAAAAATGGGCATAACTATTGGGAAATAACAGAAGTGTTGCTACTTTACCAATCCCCACAAGGTTTCTATAGTCAGACCTTCAGTTAGTGTGGCAGAGTCAACATACAATTAATGAAGGGGGCCATTCCTGTAATCCCAGCACTGTGGGCGGTCGAGGTGAGCGGATCACAAGTTCAAGAGATCGAGATCATCCTGGCCAACATGGTGAAACCCTGTCTCTACTAAAAATACAAAAATGAGCTGGGCGTGGTGGCGCATGCCTATAGTCCCAGCTACTCTGGTGGCTGAGGCAGGAGAATCAGTTGAACCTGAGAGGTGGAGGTTGCAGTGAGCCGAGATTATGCCACTGTACTCCAGCCTGGTGACAGAGCAAGGCTCCATCTCAAAAACAAAACAAGCAAAAAAAAAAAAAAAAAAAAAAGCAGTTAGTGAAGGGTTCCTAGGAGCCATCAGAAAGAAGCCCATAGGTGGACCTGGCTTTATTTTAGCTCCTACAAGAAACTTACAAAGTGGATTATTTTTTCTGTGATGTGTCCATGGTTCTTATCACTTAAAGATGAAAACTGGTGATTCCGTGGACACAAGGCTGGAAGAGGAGAGAGTTTTTTTTTTTTGCTTCAGTGTTATTTTTAAACAGACTACTTTTAGGGAGTGGACTGTTCAGGCAGATATAATGTGGAAGAGCGTGCTAAGTGTGATTACCATGTCCACAGAAAATGAGAAATGGTGGTTGTAGGTGGGCCCCTGAAAACAGCACTGGAATCAGATCTGCTTGCTTACTAGCCGAAGTATTCCAGCAAACCTTTTTGTTTTTTTGTGCCTCCATTTCTTCGTCTGGAAAACTGGGATGTTGAAATTGTTTCGTTGTAATTTGTTGGCATAATTGATAACAAATGAAATATCATATAACTTCATAAACGATAAAGCACTCTTTATTCAGTCAGCAGATGCTCACTGAGTTCCTAGTATGTCCCAGGCACAGTGATAGGTGGTGTAGTTTTGGCCATGGTTGTAAGTCACAGCAGTACTAGCATATGCCCTCCCGGTCATTGAGTGTGAATGTCCAGGTCTCTGCAGAGCTTATTCAGGGTGCAGAGCTGCTTATTTCTTCCTGTGTATTTCAGGTTTGCCACCGATGCATCGTGATGCATTTGCAATTTAACGTGCCTTCGCTGTCTTTTACTACTTTAACTTTTTCTGTTCTTTCTAGGAAGCAATTGAAAAGAAAGAACAGCGAGCCAAGCGCTTCCATTTTCGATCAGAAATAAACCTTGCCCAAAGAAATGTAGCCTTGGACCGAGACATGATGAAGAAAGGTACAGGGTGTTTTGGGTGAAATTTTTCCACATTTCCCCAGAGAATGACTTTTCCCTGCCATTGTCTGATGCTTCTGGCCTTGCCTTGCGTGTCCACTCCTTATCCAAACACTCCTGCCAGAAGGGACCTGTGAGTCTCCATTTCTGAGGGCACCTGTTTAAGGTTCAGATGCTGTCAGCTGGCTCAAATACTAGAGCTGGGAAAGAAGAGATTGTCTTTTCTGAGGAGGCCCAGAAAAAGTTACCAGTTAGTGGTGGAGCTGAGATTCAGACCTGTGCTTCTAAGGACCCTTACTCATTTTCTGCTTTTATCATAAAGCTGTTAACTCCTCTTTGCCTTTAAATGTAGTGAAAGTGTATGTATCACAGTGAGACCTTCTTTTAGGGGGTTGGAGCAATTTTGAGATTGGTGGGGAAAAACCATGAACACTTTTATTGATAATCTGAATCTATTGGCCAGGTTTGGTGGCTCATGCCTATAATCCTAGCACTTTGGGAGGCTGAGGCAGGTGGATTACTTGTAGTCAGGAGTTTGAAACCAACCTGACCAGCCTGGTGAAATACCGTTTACTGAAAAATACAAAAATTAGCTGGGTGTGGTGGCGCATGTCTGTAATCCCAGCTACTTGAGAGGCTGAGGTGTGAGAATCACTTGAACCCTGGAGGCGGAGGTTGCAGTGAGCTGAGATTGCACCACAGCACTCCAGCCTGGACAAGAGTGAGACTGTCTCAAAAAAAAAAAAAAAATCTGAATCAGGTGATAATCCTATCGTCAGAGAAAGCTAAACTAATCCTGCCCTGAGTTTTAAGCCTGCCTTTCCAGTTGCACTTGTGATTTTATTTCACTTGTGTGTTTTGTGGGTGTATTTTGCTCCCGAGAACTCAACTTGATTTATCGTATATAGTAATCTGCTATAGTTTTCTAAAACGATTTATAAATAAAAGGAAAAATTGCTACTTTTTTAGTGAGTCTATGTTCTTATTTATTATTCTGCTCTAATATAAATCCATGAATGCAAAAGGCTTCCCTCTGTGGTATTTGCACATTTGGGTGTTCATAAAGGGCTTAGTAGGCAGCTTTCTGAACACATGGTAAAGGCCTCTGTGGTATTGTGTGAGCTTCTCTGGCCTTGTTTGGTTGATAAAAGCAAAAGCTCTGTAAATATGCTGAATAAATAAAAGAATAGCTGCTGTTTTTGTGACCTTGCTTTTTTACCAGACACTGTTAAGCACATTACATATGTCTTTTTTGTTGCTCACAACAACTCTATGAGGAATATATTTTGATCCCTATTTTACAAAGGAGGAAGCAGGCTCAAAGTAGTTTAATAAATTGCCCAGGGTTATGTAGTTAGAAAAGGTGGAGTCAGGATTCAAACCTAGTTTATTGGACTCTCCAGCCTCGCTCTTAACTCCTTTGCTATGTTGCTGTGTGGTGTAGGATATGGTGCTAGTGACTGAAATGGTGTCCCTTCTTAGTGAGTCCTAATGGCACAGTAGTGTGGAGCAGAGCTGAACTCTAGAGCTGCCTCACTCATGCTGCCTGCATAACTCATTCAAGTCAGAAACACGACCTTGCTTCCCTCGTGGGTGGGGGTTTCTGTCTGAGGAAGTCCTGTGCAGGCCGGGGACAGCATGTGGCTTGGTATCAGGTGCCTGCACAGTCAGGGTCCTCTCTCACAGCTCTACCTTGAGGGAATCTTGGTTTTATCACACCTGTTCATTTGTTTTCCTTCTCCTCCCTGGACTAGACACTTATTATCACACCTGTTGTCTTCTGGTCCTGAGAGCGTTCCTTGAGGCGGCTTGCCTCTGATATGGTTCATGCCTTTCACTCTGTGCATTTGCCCTTCCTTGTTGCATGCCTTGTCTCTGGTCAGGTGTCACTTCCTCCATGAAGCATCTCTGCTCACCCACTTGAAGTGGTTTCTCACCTCCTCCTGGAATCTAGTCTCAGTTCTTTGTGACTGGGTGAGTTCTTGAGCCTTGTTAGTGTCCTTGTCTGTAAAATGGAAATACGATACTTAGGATCACATTTGGGGTTAACTTTTAAATAACAAAAAATTTTTTTCCCTTTTTTTAAAATACAACTCCAATCTGATGGTTCTAAAGATATTCCTAAAAAAGGCAATAAGGTCTGCCCTGGGATGTCAGCTGGGGGTCGCTTATTTCAATCTATTCTTCATCCAGGAGTCAGCATGGCCTAGGATAGTGTTCCTGCCGGCCGTCTCAGATCAGTTTACATTAGGGTTGGATAGGTCCCAGGGATAGCTATTGGTTTTTTTCCCTGAGACGGAGTCTCGCTCTGTCACCCAGACTGGAGTGCAGTGGCACCATATTGGCGCACTACAGCCTCTGCTGCCCAGATTCATGTGATTTTCCTGTCTTGGCCTCTCGAGTAGCTGGGATGATAGGCACGTTCCACTGTGCCCGGCTAATTTTGTAGTTTTAGTAGAGATGGGGTTTCACCATGTTGGCCAAGCTGGTCTTGAACTCCTGACCTTGTGATCCACCCGCCTTGGTCTCCCAAAGTGCTGGATTACAGGTGTGAGCCACCGCAGCTGGATGATAGTTACTGTTTTTATATCTTCCCAGGTGATTTTAATGTGCAGCCAGGATTGAGAACCATTGGTTTTGTGGTTATAAGAACGAGCTCTAAGCCCAGTTACCTGGATTCAGATCTTAACTTGTAACTTTCTAGCTCTGTGCCTTTGGGCAAGATATTTAGCCTCTACAAATCTCAGTTTCCTTATTTGGAAAGGCAGATGACAGGGCTGCTGGGAGACTAACAGAATGTCACAGTTGGTGGAGTGACGCTTGGCATGCAGCAGGTGCCCAGTTAATGTCAGTTTTCATCGTCATTTGGTTTTCTCCACCTTCCCAGCAGTGATTTCAGTGACTGAGCTTCTTGGGAGAGTGGGGAAATTGGAATAAGCATGTTGACGCCTGCATCCATGCCAGGTGTCCAGTTCAAGTTATTTGTGATTAATACCAACAATAGTAATAAAAGATCAGATTTGTCAAATGCTTAGTATATGCCAGTCATTCTGCTGTGTAATTAACTTATCCTGCCAACGTGCCTTTGAGGAGAAGGTGTTTATTATTTCCATTTCACTGATGAGAAAATTTAAGGTGCTGAGAGGTTGGGAAACTTGCTCATAGTCCCACAGCTCTGTCAGTAGCACAGCTGAGGTTGGAAGGCTGATCTGACTGAAGCCTGTGTTCCTACCTGCTCTGCCAGCATTCAGTCTGGGATGTGCTACAGTAGACTATTCTGCATCAAGAGTGACTTGCTGCATTTGAATGACTCTGTCAAACAGCTTCAGTCACTTTATCCCCAAGATTGAAGCTCTTGTGGTTGGAAGAGACCTAAGAGGTCATCTAGGTTACCTGCCCAGTGCTGCAGGCCTTTTGGCAAACTTCTTCATGGTCTTCTGGCCTCTGCCTGAATGTTTCTTAAGTGATGGTATGGAACTGTGAGGCAGACAACTTTATTTTTGGATGCTTACTTGTGTTGAGCATTGCCTTCTAGTAATTGCTGTCTGTTAGTGACTGTGCATGACTCTTAAAACAACACCGAAGTCCTTTTGTACATGGCCCTTTGGGTGGTGGAAGCACAGGCCCACTGCCTGTTTGCTCAGCTTTTCTTCATGTGACGCTACTTTCTGGTCTCCCTTCTCTAAACACTTTCCAGTTTTTGAATGTTCTTCATGAGGCGAGATGCAGGTTCCAGTTGTGGTTAGATGCGCAGGGAGAACAGCAGGGCTGTTACCATGGTCTCTGCCTCAGCCACTTCATGGTGTGGAACTCATCCTATGTGCAGCTGAAGTACCTAGCTCTTTTCCCAGGAAGTGTGCCCATCAGAACAGTCCTTTACATGTTGTACTTGAGGCTTTAAAAAAAATTACTTTTCGGTGTATTCCTATTAAATTACATCTTGTTGATTGATTTCAAACCTCTTTTTTCAGTCTGTTCATTTTCATCACAACTCTACCTCTCAGCTCCCAGCTCTACTTCGTGCTGTTCCTCCCCACTGTGGCATGCGTGGCTTCTGTTTCTTCTTCCAGTGGGTGGTGATTGGTGGACAGTTATTCCGGTATCATAAGTCTATTATCTATTATCGTAAGGCCCGCATTTCATTTTACTGTCAGGAGAAACGGGATTACATGCCTTAATGAACTTGAAATAGAACACCATCTTTGTGTTCTCTGAATGTCTTGACCTGGTGATGCTACCAAAAAAGAAATGAGGTTGAAATGAGGTTCGTGTGGCTTTCTTCTTTTTTTTAATTCCATCCAAGGCTTGGAGCTTGTTTCTTACTGAACTGTTGTCATTCCCTATGGGAAAGATTTGCTTATTTATTTATTTGTTCTTTAGAGATGAGGTCTCACTAGTTGCCCAAGGGGGGTCTTGAACTTCTGGGTTCAAGCGATCCTCCGCACTTAGCTTCCCAAGGTGCTGGGATTACAGGCGTGAGCCACGGCACCTGGCCTAACACTTGGTTTTTTAAGGGACCATAGATACTGTCTAATAAGCTTTTTTTTTTTTAATTTCAGAGGCTGACAGTGAGCTTTTCAATCTTCAGTTTGGGAATTTTTCCTTTTTTTTTATGAAAGCTTCTACAGGATTAGTCTTACTCATAGTTTTAAGATACTTTTCTCCTTCCCTGCTACTTTTTAGAGATTATTACCTAATTCTGAAATCACAGCTGTGTGTTTGAGTTAGTACATTGGGATATAATTCTACACTAGAAGATTTAACTCTATTAAGACGAAGTCTTACGCTCTTGTCACCGAACTTGAGTTTTCACTGTTCTTTAATGACAGTTGTCAGTAGAATAACAAAATAGGTCAACAGTTCAGCGTTTCTGCCTTTTTTTCCCATCATCTTCCCAAAGCAGGTTTTGCTCTAAACACTTACAAAAAGAAAGCTGTCAGCATTTTCTTTCTTTTTCCTTTCTTTTTGAGATGGAATTTTGATCTTGTTACCCAGGCTGGAGTGCGGTGGTGTGATCTCAGCTCACTGCAACCTCTCCCTCCTGGGTTCAAGCTGTTCTGCCTCAGCCTCCCAAGTAGCTGTGATTACAGGCATTCGCCACCACGCCCGGCTAGTTTTGTATTTTTAGTAGAGATGGGGTTTTTCCATGTTAGTCAGGCTGGTCTCGAACTCCCGACCTCAGGTGATCTGCCCGCCTTGGCCTCCTAAAGTGCTGGAATTACAGGCTTGAGCCACCAAGCCCGGCCGCTGTCAGCATGTTTGATGAGCTTGTTCATGCTGGACTATAATCTTTTCTTCATCAGCTCTTTTACAAACAGTTTGTGCTCACCAAAGCACATTTGGAAGAGACAACAGGAAGCAAAGTTGCCTGCAGTCTACCATCCAGATGCAGTCCTTGTCAACATTCTGTGTATTTCCTTCTCATCTCTTCTGGGCGTGAACTTCTGTTTTTCCCTTGGTAGTCACACTGCTTTTTTTCCTTTTTCCTCGTCAGTCTGTGGTCAGCATTTCCATGTTACTGTATCGCCTGGCATCAGTGGTTCATATTTGTGCCATTCTTGTCGCAATTCATCTGTCTCCCACATGTGTGCTTTGGCGAGGTCGCAGTTCATCTGTCTCCCACACGTGTGCTTTGGCGAGTTGTGCTCACCTAAAATTTGCTACCTTCTCTTTTCTGGGGAACCCCAGGAAATCCTTATTAGTGACCGGCAGTGCAATAGTGAACAGAGGCCTAAATGCAGGATGGAAAACAAAGATTTATTCAGTCCAAGGGCCTTCTTGGTTCTTGGAGTTAAAAGTCATGATTTTGGATCAAAAAGAGGCTGTGGGAAGTAAACAGATGGTTTCACAGAACGTAGCAGAAAGCAAGGAGGGCCCTGAGTGATGGTAGAGGAAGCAAACTGAGGAGGAGGGAGAAAAAAAGTAAATAGGAGACTCGTTGATCTGACAAAAAAATTAATCTTAAAGGAGACTAGCCTAGAAACAAAGACCAAAAAGTGACGGAAATTATTTTCAAGGGCATGCTAACATTGTTCTAACATTACAGTGTTAAAGCCAGACCTACAGGTGAAGAAATCCTGAAAAGCAAAACAGAAAGAATGTAAGGAACAAAATTTCTGGTCTTGGATATCTCTTATTAAAAAATAGAGATGGTCTTGCTTTGTTGCCTAGGCTGGTCTCAAACTCTTGGGCTCAAGTCCTCCTACCTTGGCCTCCTAAGGTGCTGGGATTACGAGCATGAGCCACTGCACCCAGCCTCACATGTGTATTTTAATTTAGAGAATGTCATATACATTCAAAACTTGGGCAATGGATAATCCTGTTCAAAAGAAGCAGGTAAGGATACAAAAAAAAGAAAAAAATGTAGGTGCCGGGTACAGTGGTACATACCTGCAATCCTAGCACTTTGGGAGACCAAGACAAATCTCTTGAGGTCAGGAGTTCAAGACCAGCCTGGGTAAGATGGTGAAACCCTACCTCTACAAAAATACAAAAATTAGCTGGGCAGGGTGGTTTTTTCCTTTTGAAACAAGGTCTTACTCTGCTGCTCAGGCTGGAGTGCAGTCGTGTGATAGTGACTCACTGCAGCCTCAGCCTCCTGGGCTCAAGGGATCCTCCCAGCTCAGCCTCCTGATACCTAGGATTACAGCCGCACACCACCACACCCAGCTAATTTAAAAAAATTTTTGTAGAAGTGGGGTCTCCCTGTGTTACCCAGGCTGGTCTTCCAAACTCCTGAGCTCAAGCATCCTCCCACCTCAGCCTCCTAAGTGCTGGGATTACAAGCATGAGCCACCATGCCCAGCTGGATTCATACATCTTCATGGTATCTTTATCATTTTTCATTTGGGATGTCAGGAAAGTACTCCTGCATTAGTCTGGCCACACTTACATGGGCTCCTGTTAAACACATCTCTTAACTCTTTGGGATTTAAAAAACAGTTATTAAACACATTTTTTAATTTGTAAATTGTTTTTTGTTTTAATAGAAGTAGTAGCATATATCTGTGGAAGAAAGATGGGCTAAATATTTTTAAAATTTTGTTAATAGCATATATAAACATGTCGGGAGTAATGGACATTAAATTATTTTTTTTAATTCTTTTTTAATTTTTGTGGGTACATAGTAGGTATATGTGTTTATGGGGTACATGAGATGTTTCATATCGGCATGTGACATGAAATAAGCACATTGTGGAGAATGGGGTATCCATCCCCTCAAGCTGTTTTTTTTTTTTTGAGACGTGGAGTCTTGCTCTGTCACCCAGGCTGGAGTGTAGTTGCATAATCTTGGCCCACTGCAACCTCCGCCTCCCGGATTCAAGTGATTCTCCTGCCTCAGCCTCCCAAGTAGCTGGGGCTACAGGCACACACCACCATGAATGGCTAATTTTTTGTATTTTTAGTAGAGATGGAGTTTCCTCGTGTTGGGCGGGCTGGTCTCCAACTCCTGACTTCAAGTGATCTGCCCCCCTTGGCCTTCCAGAGTGCCTAGCCCCCTGAAGCATTTATCCTTTGAATTACAAACAATCCAATTATACTCTTTATGTTATTTAAAAATTTATAATTAAGTTATTATTAACTGTAGTCACCCCAGGAGGCAGAGGTTGCAGTGAGCCAAGATTACGTCACTGCACTTCAGCCTAGGTGAGAGACTGTGACTCCATCTCAAAAAAAAAAAAAAAAAGTACACAATCCTGATAAGGCTAAGTTTCCATTTTGACCATAGTCTTGAACCTTTCTACCTCCTCAGAAGTAACAGCTACCGTCAGTGTGACTCATGCCAGGTCTGGCCTTTGCTAGGTGTTTGTGTACGTAAATATGCACCCTTAGTAAATGTTTTGTTTTGTACGTTTTTTAAAAATGTCATCACCTTGTATGTAATTTTTTACAACTTGTTTTTTCACTCAGTAATGTATCTTAGAATCTTTCTGTGGTATATAATTTATCTCATTTTTTTACCACATATTTTATAATGTGGATAAAACATTATTTATTACCCCGGTAACTACTAGGTTATTAGAAATAGTGCTGTAGTGAGTATCTTTGTGTGAGCTACTTTGTGAATCCAAATGTTTGGGTTTATTTAGGGCCAATACTGAGAAATAAAATTCTAGATCTGTATGGCATGTGCAAAATCACATTTTTAATAGACACTTAAAGTTTGAATGACGATGCCAATTCATACTCCCACCAGCAGGGGAAGTAGCTCTTCCCCCACTTCCTGCCAACATTTGATACTAATAAGATGTGAAATCTCTCTATTCCAGTACTGGAGACGTGAGGAAATAAGATATAAAATCTGGTCAGTGAAAACTGGCATCTTCTTGTTTTAATGCACGTGTTAATAATTGGTAGTGAAGTCAGCCCATCTCTGCACGTGTGTATTGACCTTTTGTATTTCCTTGTATGTAAATCGCAGACTGATGTCCTTTGCCCATTTTTATTTTGGATTGTCTTTTTTTAAACTGACTTGTAGGATTTCATTACTCTAGTTCCATGCTTTGACATATCCACGGGTAGCATCTTCTCTCAGAATTGTCTTCAGTAATGCACGTTTCTCTCTAACATATGTTTAAGAATTTTAGAATTAGCTAGTTAACTTCAACAGATACTCCCATGGAGCTTGATATTGCTCTGATTGCTACAGGTTAATGTGAGGAGAGGTATCATGTATTTATCAACACCTTTGTTTAATCTTTCTGAGCCTGATACGCCTGTTCTGAATTGTATTAATGCTCTTGTTTAGGGATGAAAATTAAGGTAGTTTACCTTACTGTTATGTCTCATGCTCTTTTGAAATAATTGTAGTATCTCTCAGCATATTTCTTTCTAAACTCGTGTTATCTGAACTATTAGACAGGAGTACTGATGGGATGTGCAGTTATGGGTAGGAAAAGTCTATCATCTTTTCTGTATCTTGTCTTTCCAGCAATCCCCAAAGTGAGACTGGAGACAATCTATATTTGCGGAGTAGATGAGATGAGCACCCAAGATGTCTTTTCCTATTTTAAAGAATATCCTCCAGCTCACATCGAATGGTTGGATGATACCTCCTGTAAGTACCCCCGAGTTTTCTGTCAATATGCTTCTGTTGATGATTTTGCAAGCCTTCTTGCCATCAGAGATGCTGAATGATTATGGCCCCTACCACTCATTCATGTATAGCTTCTGCTCTTAGTCTAGCAGAGAAAACATTGTCCAGCAACGAAACCCGGCATGCCCTAACCAGTCTGCCAGCTCACACCCCATCAGTATTCCAAGTCAGCCTAGGTGGTGACCAGGACTCTAGGAGGTGGGTTACTGGCGTCTGAATCTGGCGTACTTGATTGAGGCCTCTTTAACACTCACTTTTCCCAATAAAGGAGAGAATCCAACTGCACAGACTTGGGGCTGCATTTTCAGGGCCTTGGACTTTGTCATTGCTACCTTCTGTACAGTTCTTCAGAGGGCTGACTCTGCCTGTGTCTCTGACCTAGAGCTAGACCAGAATGCTCTTGACACTGTAGCAGACCTCTCATTTCTGCTTGCCTTGAACTGCGTGTTCTAGAATGTCACCTGCTTGCCCTAACCTACGAGCTTTCCAACTTGTGGGCTAACTGTCATTGCTAACTCGCCTCCTTGCTGTCAGTCTGGCCTGACCTCTGCTTACTGCTTTGCTGGCTTCTTGTCTTGATTCACTTCTCGTCCGGCTTTACTTGCTGCCAGCTGGCTGACCTACTAAGTAGCACCCTAGATAGCAGCCTGGTTTTCTTAGCTGCTCTCTTAGGAAGATGGAGTGTGTTCATTGAAAGAAGAAACATGACTGAGAGAAACATTTTTCTCCTTTTTTCTTTCTGTTTAACTTACACTATCCAAATCAGGAATTGGCACACCTTTTTCCATAACGGACTGGAATGCAGTTATTTTAGGCTTTGTAGGCTTGATGGTCTCTGTCACATCTACTCAGCTCTGCTGTGGTAGCAGGAAAGCAACTTTCAGTCATACATCAACTATGAGCCTGGCTGTTTTCCAGTAGATTTTTATTTACAAAAACAGGTGGTAGGCCAGGCATGGTGGCTCATGCCTGTAATCTCAGCACTTTGGGAGGCCAAGGCGGGTGGATCACCTGAGGTCAAGAGTTCAAGACCAGCCTGGCCAACATGGCAAAACCCTGTCTTTACTAAAAATATATAAATTAGCTGGGTGTGGTGATACACACCTGTAATCCCAACTACTCGGGGGGCAGAGGCAGGAGGATCACTTGAACCCGGGAGGTGGAGGAAGTGGTGAGCTGAGAAAGCACCACTGAACTCCAAACTGGGCAACAAAGTGAGACTCCGTCTCAAACAAAACAAAACAAAACAGGTGGTAGATGTGTGTAGTTTATTGGACATTAATTATACCAAATAAAGCTGGTGCAAATATAAACAAACAACAGGTGGTGGGCTAGATTTTGCCTGAGGATTCTAGTTTACTAACCCTGATTTAAGTTTTTAAAACTGTAGCTAAGGGATGTTAGAATTGTTGGGACCCTCAGAATTACGTGATTCACCTACCTTGTATATCAGAACCTGAGAAACAGAGGAAGGAGACTATTTGCTTAAGGCCACATGGCACATTAGTAACAGAAGTGAGAGCCTTCAGACCTTCATTTCCCAAACTCAGATACGGGGACACATAATTTTGAGAAATGTTGTTTTAAACAAAGTTAAAGAGGTTTATTTTCTATAAGACTTCTCAAAGCCCTTTTCTTGCTAAATTATCTTCCTTAAAGGGGCACATTAATTTAGTTGCTACAAAGCCAACTGGCTGTTATGCCTCCGTTATACTTATCCTGTGGATACCTTCATCACCCACAATTTACAATGGGAGTGATGAAGGGGGATATCATTTAGCACGTCCTGACAGCAAGGAACTACAAACGGCTTCCCTGTAGGGGGCAGTGGTATAAAGGGTAATCCAAGCTTACCTGACAGCTGTGATCATCATCAAGAACTGCTAATACATATTAAGTATTTAACTACCTGTGTTCTATTCCAATAGTGTTATCATACACAACCCTTTTTCATGGAATACTTAAGCTATTTTGTAGAACCCAGTTTGGAAATGCAGCTCTAGGCTAATTTTGTCAGAGGCTTTACTACCATGTCCGCCCTTTCTTCCTTCCCCGTCTGCTTCTCCTTCCCTTGCCCTCCCTTTCCCCTTCCCTTGCCCTCTTTTTCTTTCCTTTCTTCTTCCTTCCCTCTTTCTCTCTCTTTCTTTCTTCTCTGTCTTTCTTTTCTTTTCTTTTCCTTTCTTTCTTTTTCTTTTTTTATTTATTTTTAACTTTTCATTTCTTTTGAGATGAAGTCTCACTCTATTCCCCAGGCTGGAGTGCAATGGTATGAACTTGGCCTCAATATCCTGTGGCATTGAGTGGTAGCCTCAATATCCTGGGCTCAATCCATCTTCCCACCTCAGCCTCCCAAGTAGCTGGGACTACAGGCTCATGCCACCATGCCCAGCTAATTTTTGTATTTTTGGTAGAGGCAGGGTCTCACTGTGTTGCCCAGGATGATCTCACTTCAAGCGAGTCTCCTGCTTTGGCCTCCCAAAGTACTGGGTCACAGGCGTCAGTCACTGTCCCTGGCCTATATTTCTCTTCATTAGTTGGTTTGTATATTTACTGATGATAATCTATTGCTAGATGAGGCCATAGTGATGACTGCAGTGCAGAATCTGCTCTCAGGAAACTTACTATTTGTGTGCCATGTAGCGTCTTATTTTATATTTTATTTAAGGTAATGTAGTTTGGCTGGATGAAATGACAGCTGCACGAGCCCTTATCAATATGAGCTCTCTGCCTGCACAGGATAAGATAAGAAGCAGGGATGCCAGTGAGGACAAGTCATCTGAGAAAAATAAAAAAGGTAAGTGATGAACAAAAGAGGGAACTTGGGTTTGAAAGTCCTCTTCTTCACTCAGTTCTGTTGTGCGCTGTGCGTGTCTCAGCAGAGTGCTGTAGCGTCTCATCAGGTGGTTCTGAAGTAAGCTATGATGCTTTAGATCATCAGCAAAGGGGAAAATACTGGACTTTTAAAATTATATGAAATAGTTCATCCTGTATCTCATTATATGAAACTTTTACCTTGTTTCGTCTTGTCCTTCACATTCCATGTTAGACAAGCAGGAAGACAGTTCAGAGGATGATGAAGCTGAAGAAGGAGAGGTTGAAGACGAGAACACAAGTGACGTAGAGGTTAGTAATAGGGCGAAGGTAGATGTCAGGCTCTCTTGTAAAAAATGCTTACTGTCTTTTTAATTTAAGTCTTAAAGACTTAGTTGTGTTTTTCCTCTAGCTTTCACCGTGAGACCTTCTGAGGATGCACAAAGCTCTTGTCCTTTAAGGTCATGTGGATGTAACAATTCACCTTGAAACCCCATAATAGTGCTCATCCTTCTACAAAAAAGAAAATAGTTTTATTGAGAAATACTTTGAAGTGTTATCTAATCAGTAAAATTAAGAAACAGCAAGTAATGACATATTTCCTAATGGATTATGTACTGCTGTTAGAAATATTAGCATGTATTCATTTTTAATTTTTTTTTTGAGATGGAGTTTCGCTCTTGTTACCCAGGCTGGAGTGCAATGGCGTGATCTCGGCTCACTGCAACCTCCGCCTCCTGGGTTCAAGCAATTCTCCTGCCTCAGCCTCCCGAGTAGCTGGGATTACAGGCACGCGCCACCATGCCCAGCTAATTTTTGTATTTTTAGTAGAGACGGGGTTTCACCTTGTTTGACCAGGATGGTCTCGATCTCTTGACCTCGTGATCCACCCATCTCGGCCTCCCAAAGTGCTGGGATTACAGGCGTGAGCCACCGTGCCCAGCCGCATGTATTCATTTAAAAAATATTTACTGAGTACCTACTATACGCCATATTCTAAGTGCCATGGATATAGCTTCAAGCAAAACAAAGTCCTGGTCTTCTTGGAGCCTGCATTCTAGTGGGAATACAGGTGATACACCGATGCACAGATCCTAATACTGTGTCAGGTGGTGACAGGTGCTGTGAAAACAGGAAAGAGTAGGGAATAGAGAATGGCTGAGACTGTTCCTTTAGACAAGGTGGGCGGGAAACCTCTGAGTTAGAAATTCTACAGAGGAACTGGTGCTATAACCCTTGTACGCATTAAAGGTAGAATGCCTTTCTTAATGGTAACTTGACTACTGAAGAAATATGAAAAGGACTTTAATTTTTATATTAAAAATACTCTTCTTTCTTAAGTTGGACACGTTGTCTCAGGTAGAAGAGGAGTCTTTGTTAAGAAATGATCTTCGTCCAGCTAACAAACTTGCTAAAGGAAATAGGTTATTCATGAGATTTGCTACAAAAGGTAAATTTTTTATTTGGTATTGTTTTGTATTTTCAGTCAAAATGATTTATTGTGGAGTGACATCCTTTTTTTTTTAATAGAACTTAGATCAAGTAGTCTCAAAGTTCCCTTCAAACTATAGTATTCTTGCTTATGAAATAAGTGCTCACTGCCTGAGCTGGAATTTCTGACTTTTAAAGTGAATATATTTGTATACTTCTGTGACTTCTAGCTAAAGAAAGTGATTTTCTATTAAAACTGGTTTGCCCCATGTGTTTTCAGCCAGTTACATCTGAATTATGAAAACTTTAAAATGAAACGTTTTAATCTATTGCAGCAGGATCCTCCTGAACATTGCCAGTATACCATTAAGCTCTAATTCCCGTCTCATAAGACTTTTGCACACAGTGACTTTTGGCGGGCGTTTAAAAATGTGTGTGTATGTGTGTATATGTGTATACACATATACAAATCCTGTTTTTTGAGAGTTATTTGAAGATAAAACCCGTCACCCCTAAATACTTGAATACGTATTCCAGAGAACAAGAACATTGTCTTTCACTGATAGCACACTCATCAAAATCAATGCATCTGACATTAATAGAGTACTGTTACCTAATCCGTCGTCCATATTCAAGTGTTGTCAGCTGTTCCAATAATGTCGCTTCTGTATTCCCCACCCAGCCCCCAGGTCTAGGATCTAATCCAGGACTGAGTGTTTTTAAGGATGTCACGTTTCCTTAGCTTCCCTTAATCTGGAGCTACTTCTGTCCTCCCATGTTTTCCAAGAGTATAGGCTTACTATTTTATAGGATGTCCCCGGTTTCGGTGTGTCTGATGATTCCTGCTGGTTGAATTAGGGTTGTGCATGTGAGGTAGGCGTGCCATGGAAGTGATGTCATGTAATTTCCAGTGCCTCATGTCAGGAGCCCTGGGACACTTACTTGTCCCATTCCTAGGGATGTTCACTTTATTCACTTGGTGAAGGCAGTAATCACTAGATTTTTCCACTGTAAAGTTACTGTTTTCCCATTTGTGTCTTAAAAATTGATGGGCTGGTGGTTGCAGTGGCTCATGCCTATAATCGCAACACTTTGGGAGGCTAAAGCAGGAGGATCACTTGAGTCCAGAGGTTCAAGACCAGCCTAGGCAACATAGCAAGACCTCATACCTATTTTTAAAAATTAAAGAAATGAATAAAATAAAAACTTGGTGGGCAGATTCTTTGAGCTCCTGTAAATAGCCTGTTGCTCTCAGCATTTCCTGCTTTTAATACATGTTGATGTCTTTCTGACTACATCGTTTCTTACTAGTAGACAGGTGCTGTAAGGAGGAGCTTTCTGTTTTTACCTGTTTGTTTATTTACATCAATTTAGAATCATGGATTCTTTATTCAGTGGGTCATCATCCATTAATATGAGTATTTTAATTTACAAGTTGTCTTGTATTTGGCCAGTAGAGCCCCTTCAAGCTGTTTTGATGTACTCCATGATTCTTTTTTTTTTTTTTTTTTTTGTATTGTTAGTAGAGACGGGGTTTCACCATGTCGACCAGGATGGTCTCGATCTCTTGACCTCGTGATCCACCCGGCTCGGCCTCCCAAAGTGCTGGGATTACAGGCTTGAGCCACCACGCCCGGCCCCTCCATGATTCTTTAAGCACTTTCTTACTTTATGGCACAACAAAGCATCTTGCTTTTCCAGACTCATTTTGGATCTTACCTGCTCCACATCTGGAATCAGCCATTTCTCCAAGGAGCTGGTGGGCATGGTTTGAGGGGTTCAGGGTTGGGGGCTGTGCATTACAGTTTGTGTTGTCACATTTACCTAGAGCACTGAGTATATTTACAGTGGTGTTTGTTATTTACTGTCAGAGTGTCCAAGGACCATGGAAGGCCTTTGTATTACTGCTTTGGACAAAAATTTATCATCACTGACCGCCTTTCTTTCCTATTAACTGACGTTTTAACTTGACAAATGTGCTCTTTGCCACATGTACTCATTTGAGTGGTTGAGTACATTCTAGATGTATACTATGCCGTTTTCTTTAAGCCATTTTGAGAAACACGGTAAGCTGGAAAAAATGATTTACCAAATATATGGAATGATAAACACTCTGTTTCTTTCATCCTGATTCTGTGTTGTTGACGTGTTATTCAGAAGTGAATATCATCTTTCATGGGGTGGCAAAAATGCCGTTTTGAGAAAGCCTTTTTGATTCCTGAGTACCTGCAATGACCTAAAGCTCTTTATGCCTCTTGGAACCTTGTGTCTTGTATTGTTTATTTTTTATTTCCCCGTTAAGTCATTTGGCTCCAAAACAGCAGTTGTAACCTTGTTCGTCTCTGTATTTGGCTTTATCCCTTCTACACTCACTGTCATAGTGGGCACTCAGAGTATGAATTTGGTAGTGGATTTTTCCTGTTTGTTTGCAAATTGAGCTGATCTGATTCCAGCTATGGAAATCATTAAGGGGGAAAAAAAAAACAACAGAAAACATTCAACATTGCCTTCACACTCACAGGAAAGCCTAGGTAACTATTATAATTAATTTTTAGATGACAAAAAGGAACTTGGAGCAGCCAGAAGAAGTCAATATTACATGAAATACGGGAATCCAAATTACGGAGGCATGAAAGGAATTCTTAGCAATTCATGGTGAGCCCAAAACCTTAAAATGCAAAAGTATTTAAGTTTTTCTTAATCCTTCAGTTAGTATTCTGTGTTGAAATGTCTAAACCCCGTGTAGACTGGAAGAAAGATGAGGGAAGGATTCAAGATTCTTAAATGTGGTAAATGCTGAGTTTTAGTTACATTTAAAATATCTGTTTTAGTACCTAATATTGTTTCATTGTGTAGTTGAAATGAATTAGTGAGGCCAGATGCAGTGTCTCACGCCTGTAATCCCAGCACTTTGGGAGGCCGAGGCGAATGGATCACCTGAGATCAGAAGTTCTAGACCAGCCTGGCCAACATGGTGAAACCCTGTCTCTACTCAAAATACAAAAATGGGCCAGTGTGGTGGTGGCACACACCTGTAGACCCACCTACTCAGGAGGCTGAGGCAGAAGAATTGCTGCAACTCGGGAGGCAGAGGTTGCAGAGAGCTGCGATAGCCACTGCACTTCAGCCTGGGAGACGGTGAGAGACTCCATCACTGAAGAAAGAAAGAAAAAGAAAGAAAGGAAGAAAGGAAGGAAGAAAGGAAAGAAAGAAACGGGCTAGTTGATTTCAGGGTCTTTCCTATTAGTTTTTGATTGTGTGCTTATTTTGGCGTTCTTGCAGGAAGCGAAGATATCATTCCCGTCGTATTCAGCGGGACGTGATCAAGAAGAGAGCCCTGATTGGGGATGACGTTGGCTTGACGTCGTATAAACATCGGCATTCTGGTAGTTGCCTGCTCAGCTCTTGGGTAGACACATGTTTGGCTGCTGAAATCATATTTTTATTCTTAATACAATCTTTTAAGGTTCCAAACTTTATCATCCTCTCTTCCTTGCCCTCACCCTCTGCCAACATATAGGAAAGTAAGTCAAGTCACAGTGAATTTTAAGTTGCCCAAAGAGATCAAATGATTTTATAAAAGCTGTTCAATCGAAAAGGCCAAATGTGACACAGAGAAAATTAAAACAAACCTTTTTTTAGGATCCTAATTTTTCAACTATTAATATCAACAGCTGCATGAAAGCAATTTTATTTTATTTTTAGACGGAGTCTCGCTCTGTCACCCAGGCTGGAGTGCAATGGCATGATCTTGGCTCACTGCAACCTCTGCCTCTTGGGTTCAAGTGATTCTCCCACCTTAGCCTCCTGAATAGCTGAGACTACAGGCGTGCACCACCACGCCCAGCTAATTTTTGTATTTTTAGTAGAAATAGGGTTCCACCATGTTGGCCAGGCCGGTCGATCTGCCCTTCTCGGCCTTGTGATCTGCCTTCCTTGGCCTCTGAAAGTGCTGGGATTACAGGCGTGAGTCAACATGCCTGGCTGGAAACAATTTTAAAAATTATTTTGTCATATAAACGGATTGTGTTGTTCTTTTTCTGTAATAGAAATAGGCTGCTGTGTTGAGTGCTTTGTGCTTGTTGGTTTGTGCATGTGAATGCCTCAGAAAAGGGAGATATCAGAAAAATGGGTTTCTTTCTCCTTTTTTGGTGCTTATTTGTAAAAGATTTAATTATGTTTTATAATGAATTGTTCTTATTTTGAGCCTAATCTGTGGAATCTTCTACGTGCATAATAAAACTTGCCAAGTCAGCATACAGAATCACATACACACACATTGATTGTAATGGGGACAGAAAGGGATGAAGTCTAGACATTTTATTTAATGTGTATGTACAAAATTGTGTATTTGAGATCTACATATTAATAATACACATAGGCTGGGAACAGTGGCTCACACCTGTAATTCCAGCACTTCAGGAGGCCAAGGCAGGAGGATCACTTGAAACCAGGAGTTTGAGACAAGCCTGGGCAACATAGTGAGAACTTGTCTTTACAAAAAAATAAAGAATTAGCCAAACCAGGCATGGTCTACTTGGGAGGCTGAGATTGCCTGAGCCTGGGAGGTCGAGGATGCAGTGAGCCAAGATGGTGTTACTGTATGCCAACTTGGGCCACAGAGCAAGACCTTTTCTCAAAATAACAACAACAATAATAATACACATATTTTTCTGTTACACTGTTATGCTTTTCCAGTTTTACTTACTATAAATATTTTCATCATACAGTTTTTATATACAGATTAAGAAAATTAAAAAGCAAATTATTCCATTTCTAGTACCCTGTATGATGACTGATTTCATTTTACATTTTTCCCATTTGTCTATTTTCATAATAAATAGTCTAACTCTTGTGAACGTATACTTTCTATTCTGCTGCTTTTGTTTATTGTATTTTCCCATTGATTTTCATTATTCATGGGGCTTATGTTCTATAAAGTCACTGTGCACACTGAATTAGCAAACACCGAATCATGTGTAGCCTCTGGTCACATTTTTGCCAGTGGATCAGTATGGTACCTTGTTTTATGTGTTTCTGTTTAAGGACACCTTATTTAATGTTGAATGCACGGCCAGTAGCCCTAAAACTCAGGCTGCACACTGCCCACCACAGCCTGGTTGCATCTAGGAACACCAGGCAGCACTTGAGCAGGACACTCAGGGCAGTTTTAAGCAGTGAAATCACTGGCAGCAAGTGCAGAAGTGTGAAAACTGTGGCTAGCAGCAGACTGAAACAGACAGTTGTTTACAGCTTGAGATGAAACAAGAAGGCAGAGTGTTGCTTTGTTTGGCCTCAGCTGGGAGTGTGCGTGTCTGGTGACTCAGAGTTTTTTTGCCATTCTTTGCGTGCCAGCAAACAACCATTGAAGTATTGCAAGTATTGATTTTGGAGTTACAAATAAATTTGGCAAATTTGCAAATACAAAAACTGTGAATAATGGATCAGTGTATTTTAAATGACTTTATGATATTTGATTAGGTTGCTGCATCATACTTTACCTAGCCATGCTCCTGTTACAGTATCAGAGTAATGTCCATTCAGCAGTATTACAGATCGTGCTCTTATAAAATGTCAGGGATGGGAGCCCTGTCTTTAAAAAGGTCCCCGATGTAGAGTAGAAAATCATACTTGTTAATTTTAGTGCTTTTCCTAATGTTTTCTGATTAAATTTCCTCAGGACTAGTGAATGTACCTGAGGAACCCATTGAAGAGGAGGAGGAGGAGGAGGAGGAGGAGGAGGAAGAAGACCAGGACATGGATGCAGATGACAGAGTGGTGGTAGAGTACCACGAGGAGCTCCCAGCTCTCAAGCAGTCCAAAGACCGGAGCACGTCCAGACGGTCCAGTGCCAGCAGCTCAGACTCAGATGAAATGGACTATGATCTGGAACTGAAAATGATTTCCACTCCTTCCCCAAAGAAGAGCATGAAAATGACTATGTATGCTGATGAAGTGGAATCTCAGTTGAAAAACATTAGGTAAAATCTTTGTTTTATCAATGCCAGCTTTTCATTTGATTTTAAATACTAATATGACTTCTTCTTAATGCCTCCTAATTTTATAATATCTTTCATCTATTCTGATTTCAGTCCCTTGTAGGAGTTTAATAAACACATCCAGTGTTTCCTCTATACAAGCAGCAATTCTTGTTCTAAAAGCTATAGACAATATAGAAAGTGAAAATCATCTGTATTCCCATTCTTTCCTGTCAGTAACACTGTTCCCAATTGGGTGAATAGCCTTTCAGCTGTGTGTATGTGTGTATAGCACATGGAAAAACTATAGCTATAGTTGTATAAAAGTATATTTTTTATAAAAATGAGGTTATGCTATTTATAGTTTTGCATTGTGCATTTTCACTTGTTATAGACATTGTTATTTTTTCAACTGTATGTAGTCCATTGTTTGAAAGTATCATGGTTTATTTAAAGAATTCCTTTTTGATGGACTTTGGGTTTCTGTTTTCTTACTGTTGCACTAACTAGATAAATTCTTCAAAGTCCAGTTATTATATAAAACAATATACATGTTTAAAAAGGTGGTATTGCTAAATTGTTTTCCAGAAGGGTTTTAATCACACAATTACCACTATTACCTACATGCTCACCAGCCTTAGCTATTACCATTCTTTCTAATGTTAGCTAGTTTCATGAACAAAAACGAATTAGTTATTTCAATGTGCACGTCTTTGATGACTACTAGGGGTGAGCAGATTCTGTGCAGGCAGAATCCACAATTCAAGGGTTAAAGTCTAGGGATGCTCTATCTCACATGTTCTCAGTATGTTTGTAGGGAGGAGAAAAGACCATTCAAGCTGATTTGTTTGTATGGCCTTGTTCACACTCTTATATTTAGTTTTCAGAGAACTTTCTGGTAGAGAATGCCACCAGAACTGTGCTGTTACCTAGTATGGTAGCATATCTCTTTGAAAGAGAAGTCTGCCGTTTAAAGAGAGAGACTGTAGACTACACTATGTATTGACTACAGCCAAATCACAGCATGGGTGAGCCGAAGCCCCAGTCTCTTTGTAGGCCTCTACTTAACATCTATCCCAGGAGAGGGGAACTGGTAGTCTCGTGCTCTGTGATAGGACATACACGTGTGGAAACCACATTTGAAAACCTGCTCACCCAGACCAGTCTCTTTATAGCAGGTAGCTCATGGTTTCCATAAGCAAATAATTGTAAGTTTATGGGTTTGTGAGTGTATGTTGGCCATATTAGATTGGATTTCTTAAATTGTTTCCTCCAAAGTATGAGATTGTTGTTTGGGCCTTGTCTCAGAGCTGAAGTTGGTTAACTGTGCCCTGTCCTACCCGCTTTTTCAAGGAACTCCATGAGGGCAGATAGTGTATCTTCAAGCAATATCAAAAACCGAATTGGTAACAAACCGCCACCTGAGAAATTTGCAGATGTCCGACATCTGTTAGATGAAAAACGCCAGCACTCGCGTCCACGGCCACCAGTCAGCAATACTAAATCAGGTATTGTAGCTGTGCTTCTGGGCTGTATTCTGAGCTCCAGAAAGCAGACTGGGGCAGAGTTGAGTTCTTGGGTAAAATACACCATTTGTGAACTGATTTCGCTGCCCTAGCTCATCATATCTAGATTTTGGGCTAGGTGTTGGAATTTCAAGAAATGAAAAGTAATCAGACTTTTGCAAAACTAGTTTAAAATATTTTTATTCCAGATAATTACAGTTGTTCCTTGGTATTTCTGGAGGTTTGTTTCTGGGACTCCCCGCCCCCTTACAGATACCAGAATCTGCAGATACCAGAATCCATTGATGCTTAAGTCCCTTAAAGTGACGTATTACCTGTGTGTAACCTACACACATCCTCTCATATATTTTAAGTCATCTCTAGATTATTTATAATACCTAATACAGTATAAATTCTTATCCTGTATATTTTTTGCTGGACTGTTATGTCTTTTTTTTTTCCCAAATATATTCAATCCGCAGTTGGTTGAATCTGTAGATGTGGAGCCCATGGCTGAGGTGCGCCAACCATATTTTACTCTGTATGACATTGGCATACTTTATATACAAGAATAATGGAAATTAAGTTGGGTGGTTGTCTGAATGGTGAAGAGTTTTCACTAGATCATTTGTACATGCAAACACTCATTCGGGAGGTGTTTAGCCAAACCTGCTGTGTGTCAGAGCCAAGGCTGGGTGCTTAGGAGTGAGAGAAGTCTTTGGAGGAGACACACAGCCAATTGCCGATCTACTAAGGAGATTGTGAAAGGCTCCTAGAGAAAGTAGCTTTAGAGTGCGGCCTCAGAAGGGCAGCATCTTTGTTGGCAAACCTGATTTTTTTAGACGGGAAGTAACCTGGTCTTAGATCTATGTTAGAAAGATAACTGGAGGGTGGAGTGGGGTGGGGTGGAGAGTTAAATCAGTACCAGGAGCCTGAGTTAGGTCAGTGGAGACAGAATGGATAAAGAACAGGAAGTCCTATGAAGGAAGACTCAGGGCTAGGAAGTGCTGAAGGAAGGGGCTCGGGCCTGAGCGAGCAGAGGCCGGGGTGCTGCTCTCCGAGAGAAGTTAGAGATGAGGCCTCAGCACAAGGTCTCGCTGACAACGCTGTGTTTCGGCCGTTGCTGTCGTTGTTAGGGGGAACGCAAGAGGACAGGCAGATTTCTGGGGGGATGGAGTGAAAAACAAATTTTTATCCTTTGCTTTTGCTGGTTGCCAGTCTCTTTATTAGGAACTACTTAATGTTCAAAGATTATCCCTTCTGCTCTCAGGGAGCTCGCAGGATTCTTTTGTTAGCTGAAACTTTTGTAAATTATTTAGTGTGCTTGAATCTGCTAAAACAATAAAAAAGATTGTTTCTTCAAAAATTTAGTTCTGGAGCAATCAATTAAAGATTTTCCCCCTGACAGCACCTACGTCCGAATTTTCCTAGGGAAATCCAGACCGATGACAAAGGAAAGATACGTAGCAGCCTGCTTGTCAGGCCCTGTGTCCTCACTTAGGGAGAGCTGGTTCCAGATCCTTTAGAGGTCTCAGGCAGATGGTGCCGAGAGTAAAGCACGTACACTGTGACTGTTGTACTTTCTCTCTGTTTTCAGATATACGCCAGCGGTTAGGAAAAAGACCATATTCTCCAGAAAAGGCTTTTAGTAGTAACGCAGTGGTTCGGAGAGAGCCCTCTTCTGATGTTCATAGTAGACTAGGTGTTCCTAGGCAAGATATTAAAGGCCTCTACGCCGATACTCGGGAGAAGAAATCAGGTTGGTAACACTTAACATTGATGGGATGGGGAGTTCGGTGAGAGCAGAGGACAGTGGTGTATTGTAGAAATACTTTCTTATCAGAAGGCAAGAAACAGCACATGACAAACATAAGTGATGATTCCTTTTCCTTTAAGGTCATCATCAGCATCAGCATCCCAACAGTAAGGAATGCTTAGAAAATGGGAAAAAATAGCGTGCTCATGGTTCCTTCCGTGTGGCACAGATCCTTTTTAGTTTCATATGAGCTATTCCGATCTTTGTCCACATATAAATCCTACTTTTTTCATACAGCATTTTATCATAGTTGTTTGCCACATTTTATCATCTTATAAATAAAATGTGTAGGCCAGGCATGGTGGCTCACACCCGTAATCCCAGCACTTTGGGAGGCCGAGGCGGGTGGATCACCTGAGGTCAGGAGTTTGAGACCAGCCTGACCAATGTGGTGAAACCCCGTCTCTACTAAAAATACAAAAGTTAGTCAGGTGTGGTGGTGGGTGCCTGCACCACTGCACTTCAGCCTGGGCAACAGAGCAAGGCCTTGTCTCAAAAAACAAAAACAGAAACCACTTTTAATTGCCTTATAATGTGGCTGTCCACAAAATCCAAACACATATTTCTCTTGCAAAATTTTCATAAAATGTATTTCAAAAATGAATGGATAGTGGGCAGAATTTCTGAAACGTTGCAGTGCACTAGGCCCATTGATTTGTAGAATGTTGGAGCTGGAAGGATCTGGGAACGGCCTACTCCTGGCAGAAAGGATTGGCACACAGGGGTGTGTCTCAGCAGGGAAGGGCAGGAGCAGGAGGAAACAGCCTCTCAGGTGATCCCATGTGTCTGGTGACAGGGAGGTACATGACTGTCCCCACACAGTGAGAATCCTCTGTGGGGTCCAGATCCCTCTGTTTGCAGGCAGGGGCTGCCCCCGGGAAATGAGATGACCTTCCCAAGGCTGCACCGTGCTGGCAGGCGCCACAGACTGCTGGCGTTTCCTGCACATCAGGGGTTGACAGTGCCACTGCCCCCTTGGTACTACCCTGGTTTTTAGCACTGACTGCAAAACTGAAATGTCATATCATCCAAACAGGTAATTTATGGACTCGCTTAGGATCTGCACCCAAGACCAAAGAAAAGAGTACGAAGAAAGGGGATCACAGGGCACCTGGCGCTGAGGAAGATGACTCCGAACTGCAAAGGGCGTGGGGGGCTCTGATTAAGGAGAAAGAGCAGTCTCGCCAAAAGAAGAGCCGGTTAGATAACTTACCATCTCTCCAGATTGAAGTTAGTCGGGAAAGCAGCTCTGGTTCAGAGGCAGAGTCCTGATGCCCCCGGGGCCTGTGGCAGCTGCCCTAAAGCCTGACATTCGGGCATGGGGTGGGGCACAGTAGCAACCTCCCCCACAGGAGCTGGCGCCCTCTCTCTCCTGCTCACACAGTCACCCTCAGCTCTTGCTACCTCGGCAAGGCATCTTAAGAATGTGACAAGTTTTCAAGGGCGTCTCTATCTCAATGCAGAGTTGTAGTTCTGGGCCCTCGATTATTTTCCCACCACCCCACAGGCTTTACCCTTTGAGAAAAAGGCAGCCCTCCAGATTTTGTAGACATTTTTCTTAATATTTTTAATATTGTGTCTTTTAAAATAAATGTTTTACACAGTTCATCCAAAGAGCAGAGAACTGAACTTCTCACTATTGCCTTGGCCCTGACAGCTGTTACCAGCACCCTTTCCCCAAGAAAAGTCAATTCCCAGGTGCTTATTGGACATCCTTCGAGGGGGAAGATGAGGGAAGCGGCCAGCTCACCCTTCCGGGGCCCTAGTCTGGGGGCGAATCTCATGGACCTGACCTCAGAGGTACACCAGTGCCGCCAGGTAGATAAGAGATGCAGCATTGATTGTGCTTCTGTTCTACCCTCGGGATTGCTCATGTTGCAAGCCTCTTACTTGCTGTCAGCCTGACGTGAAGATCAAGTTCAGTGCTGTGGGATTTTTAGGAACAAAAACCTGTGACTTCTGGATTTGGGGTTGATTTTTGTGCTAGGGGTGGGATTATGGGTTAATGTTGAAAAATTTCTAAGTCTGTATTATGTTTAAAACACGAATGATTTAAAAGTTTAAATTTTTAATTTTTATATGTGGAAATTCTTCCTGTTGGCTAAAGGGGAAGCTCAAGTGGTATCTTCTTTTGTGCTGTTAAATATATATTCTATTCTTTGCAAGAAGGCAGAGAGGAGTCTTATTATTTTTAAATGCCCCTAATTGTATAGTCTGTCTGTTGTACATAGAGTTCAGCTTGCTTTTTGGCTATAGCAGGGAAAAAAATCCATCCATCCAAGATGGGGTCCCATCGTTTATTATCACTCTAGAAGTTATACGTTGATATTTATTCTTTCTCGCCCCCAGTTGTGGCACCCGAAGACTTCTTCAAAATTGGCAGATAATAGTTATAAAAATTTTAGTTCGTGTATTTTTAAACTCCTTTCAGATTATTTTTCCATGAGGAGGAGGTAGATTATTTCGTCTTCCTGTCTGATTTTTGCTTGGTAGTGTTTACTTTTGGATTCCTCTGCAGTTTTAGGAAACAGTGTTTGGCCTCGGTTTGCTGGACCATGGGAGGTAGAGATGGTGATAAGCCCTGGTCGTTTTTGCAACATCTCAGCTCTTCAGCTGCCTGGGCTGTTCTGCACCCAGTGCAGCCTGGATCCTGTCAGCCCTTGCTTGGCTGAGCTGATAGTCACACTGATAGTTGATTACTGTGGCACGAATGAATGCAGAACAATGTTGTTAATAAAGGAAGTAAAGGGCTGTAAGATTTGAGAGCTGCAGCTAAAACCCTATCATCCCATGTTTTGTTGGTTAACCTGCTTTTCCCCCTTCCTTTAGAGAGATGACAGCATATAACCATGACAGTTTCCGTTTCTTTTCTAGGAAAGAGGTGATTCTGGTTTCTCTGCCAGTTGAGACTTAGGCGTCTGATATTCCTCACCTTTTCTTTCCCTGTGGAGCCAGGTTCTTAGGAAAGGTCAGGGTTTGAGGAGTTGGTAGAGTGAGAAGTGCAGAGCCCTAAATGCCAACCCCGGCTCTGCTCCATGGACCTGGGCCTCCGTTTTGCCATTTAGCAGTTGAGTGTGCTGGTACCAGAACTCCCAGCTTTGTTGGCGCGTCTCAGGGGTGTTTTCCTCTTCCCTAGCTGTGGCGGCAGTGGCTGGCCGGCATTAATTTCTATTGAAGGTGGAGAAAGCATCAAGGAGATGTCGGAGGGCATGTGTGAGGTGTGGCCAGGCTTATTCCCATCCCAGTACAGTCTTTGCTTCTTCTAATGGGGCAAAGATGTCTTGTAGTCATGGTCCCAGCTGCCAGTCTCTGCAGGGTTTGGAATGTGGTCCTTCACAGACTTGCCTTATGGTTTTCCACCAGCAGGCCAAGTCCATTTGTCCCATGGCCTTTCCACACTCATCAGTCTCCTCCTGCAGATGAGCGAAGAGTTCTGGAAGGAGGTGGTATGCAGTCAAAACTGGGTCTTTGCTCTAATCAAGAAAAATGCACACTTCAGCAGCCTTACAGTTTTCACATACATGCAAAGAACCCAGAAAGGCAGCTTTAAAGATTTAACTTCTGGGAGTGATTGGCCTTCTCAGCCTCTTTGTATATTTAGTAGAGACAGGGTATCACCATGTTGGTCAGGCTGGTCTTGAACTCCTGACCTCAGGTGACCTCATGCAGATCTTGCAACATCTTGAGTGTGACCTGAATGACGAGTCCTTTCTTTTGGTGTTTAGGAGGGAGAATGGACAGTCAGCACAGCCTCCTGGCAGGCAACTTGGTGTGCTTTTATCCTGGGCACTCCCCACACATGCAGGCGACACACTTTTTGAGTTCCTCTTAGTCTTCCATGTAGGAGATTTTGAGTACATTTTTGCTGCTTTATGATCATTGGAGTACCTCATTTGTTCCCACTCTCCTCTTTGGAGAGTTGCCAGGTGCCCAGGAGAACTTGTGGCACCCACGACAGGATGTAGTCTTCTCCTCCGGCCCCTCGTAGTCTGGTCCTGTGACTCCCTCCCCACAGTTCAGCCACTGTCCTTTCCAGCTCCATCCGTGTAGCAGCCCTTCACTGCTCTCTGCCCTGCCTCCATTCTGCACGCTGCAGCCAGGACAAACCCTTGTTGTTACCAGCTTAATTTAGAGGTAATTTGCATTCAGTTCAGTCATTTGCAGTGTACACTTTAGTGACTTTGAGTATATTTACAGACTTGTGGCCCAGCACTGTAATCAACTTGAAAACATTTTTCTCACCCAAAGGAACCCTGAGCGCATTAGCAGCACTCCCATCCCTCCCCGTTAGCCTCTGGCCGCCGCTGCTCTTTCTCTCTGTGGATCTGCTGTTCCGGACAGTTCATATAAACGGAATCCACCATGTGTCTATTTGTGACTGGCTCCTTAACGTATTTTTGAGGTTCATTCATGTCATAGCATATATCCCTATTTTGTTTTTTAAAGTTGCCGAATAATAGTTCATTTTATGGGCATACCACATTTGTTTTTATCCATTCATCGGTTAATGGGCATTTGAGTTGTTTCTACTTTTGGGCTATATATATGTATGTTTGTTTTTTTTTTTTTTTTTTTTTTGAGACAGAGTTTTGCTCTTGTTGCCCAGGCTGGAGTGCAATGACGTGATCTTGGCTCACTGCAACCTCTCCTCCTGAGATCAAGCAATTCTCCTGCCTTAGCCTCCAGAGTAGCTGGGATTACAGGCATGTGTCACCACGCCAGCTAATTTTTTGTATATTTAGTAGAGACAGGGTTTCACCATGTTGGTCAGGCTGGTCTTGAACTCCTGACCTCAGGTGATCCACCTGCCTCAGCCTCCCAAAGTGCTGGGATTACAGGCATGAGCGACCACACCTGGCTCTACTTTTTGGCTACAATGATTAACGTTGCTATGAACATTCCCATACAAATTTTTGCATCGAAGAGTGTATTCACTACTCTTGGATGTATACCTAGGAGTGGAATTGCTGGGATATACAGCGACTATCTTTAACCTTTTGAGGAACCACCAGGCAGTTTTTCAACAGCTGTATCACTTTCCACTCCCATTAGCAATGAGAGAAGGTTCTAGTTTCTCCACGTCTTCACTAACACTCATTATTTTCTGATGTGAGGTGGTATCTCGTTGTAGTTTTTTTATTTTTTCTTTTTAAAATATGTTTTGTACAGATGGGGCCTCGTTATGTTGAACAGGCTGGTCTCGCACTCCTGGCCTCAAGTGATCCTCCTGCCTCAACCCTCCAAAGTGCTGGGATTACAGGCATGAGCCGCCACGCCTGGCCCTCATTGTGGTTTTGATTCGGATTTCCCTAGTGGCTAATGGTGTTGGGCATCTTTTCACATACTTCAGGATGAACTTGCTTAAATATAAATCTGATGCTGTTATTCCTCTACTTGAAACCTTTTCAAAGCTTAACCATTACCCTGAGAATAAACTCCAAACTCCTGATCGCATGAGCCCAGGAATTCGAGGCTGCAGTGATCAAGCCACTGTACTCTAGCTTGGGCAACAGAGCAAGACCCTGTCTCAAAAATACATACATAAGTAAATTCCACCCTTGTGAAATCGCTCTTCATACAGCCCGTCAAGGCCTATCCTCTGGCAGTGTTTCTGGCCTGTGCCTCCTCCCCTGCCCTCTGCTCACTAGTTCCCTGCGTGCATCTTGACCTCACTAGCCCCACAGACTGTGCATAGTGTTGTTTCCACCTCCAGCCACATACTCCCCCAGGCCTCTCCCCTCCCGCCTCAGTCTTGCCATTCCCCTCACCCTCAAGATCTTAGGGGCCCTTCTAGGAGGCAATCCCCAACTTCCAGAGCCAGGGTGTAGGCTACTTCTGTGTGTCCCATGGTACTGCCACAAAGAGTCTTGGTTCTCTCTGGGATTCAGTTACAAGGTCAATGCCTAAGATAAAAATGGAGTGTAATTAAAATTCCTCTTAGAAATCAATGGAGGGTGCCATGTTGAAGGCCAACATCTTAAGGTCCCAAATGATCATTTTGCCCATATGGGAACAGATCACTGTTTCTGTGGTTGAGTACCAGGTAAAGTGCTTGCCCTGTAGTTAGGGCCGTGTTGTGCAAAAATCACTTATTTTGGTGTTAGAACCACATTTAGGCGAGAAGGTCACTTTTGGGGAGCATGGGAACTGGGGCAGGCCACAGGAGCAGCAAAGGCATGAGCTTGCCTGGGCCCCACTCCTGTCTCTGCTCATGGAGGGAAAGGGGGGTCAGCAGAATGGCCCAAACAACTTATTTTCCTTTTTCTAAAGCTTTTTCAGACAGATAACATTGTGTTTAAGTGAAATGTGTGTATAATGTTAACTCACTGTACCCCACAACCCAGCACACCTCTACAGTGGACTGTAATTCTTGTTTTGCTAGACTTTTAGCTCCGTGAGGACAGGGACCATGTCTGCTTGTTCACCGGGGTTTCCCCACTGCCTACCACCACGCCTTGCATCCAGCAGGTCTTGTAAAGATGGAATGAATTTGCAAACCCTCCAGCCTCACAAACAGCTCCATCCTCTGAGGCTCTGGGGCCCTCTGACGGGCTAGTTACGTTTCTATGTACGTACAGTGCCTTATTCTCGTGCTTTATGTTCCTTTCTAACCTGTAAGCAAGCTCCTAATGAGCAGGTTTCTTTGTGGTGTTATCTCTGTATCCTTGCATCAGGCCAGCCCAGAGGAAGTACTGCTTCGAAAGTGTTTGGTAAATGAATGAATTGTGGTAACCCAGCCCAGCTCTGGCATCATTGTCTGCAGGCTAGTCTAAATCTAGGTGAAACCCCCAGATTCGAAAAAGGGAAGATTATTCAGAGGTACATATGCTTGCATAAGAAAAAAAATTTCATTAAATAGACCTGAGTAAACTTCAGATTTTGATGATCTGACCATGTCAGAGATGAAGCTTACTCAGCTTCAACGTTGACCAGGGAATCATGCAGATAGACCAGAATATCTTTTAGAAAAGCATTCCTCTGTCCCACGATAGAAGCAGAGGAAGCTGGCAGGCGGGTGATGGGCCCCGAAGAAGGACTGTGGAGCCAGGTTTTAGCCTGTGGTTCTCTTGCTGAGGAACATGACAGTAGTCTAGAGCAGGTGAACAGAGCAGAACTCACTCCCGCAGTGGCTCTTTTGCCGAAAGCAGCATTCCTCAAACTTCTCACTTGAAGCATTTAGTTACAGTGAGATGCTAACACGCACTTTAGATTCAAGTCAAAACTTGCTGTGAAGCCTACAGCAAATCGTGGCTTCCCAGGTTAATTAGTTGCTACACGAGTAAGTTTGATAGGTAAGTACAGTAATTGCTTTTAAACCTTATAATAACAGGAAGTAAATTAGAAGTTAAACCAATTTTTTCTTTTATGAACTAAGAGAAGAGAATGCTTTTGATACCGAGAATTGCACACTTGCAATAAGGCAGATTGTTACTGCATAACCAGGCCCACAGTAAATATCAGGAACTTTTCTTAAATGTTTATAAAATAAATCTTAGAAGAAAAAAAATTGTAGCTTTTTTTTTTAAAATGAAACACTGAGCATTTCATAGAACTCTGTTCCTGGGAGTGGCTAGGGATATGCTGCCTCAAAAACCCTGTTTTGAGTAGTTGTGAGGCATCGAAGTGGAATTTTGCTGTGCTATAAATAAAACTAGCATAGAGGTGGTGTTTCACCTACCACAGTCAGTACCTGCCTCAGGATTCTTATCTGTTCATTTGAGCAATTCCAGAAGCCCTCCCTGGATGACCAGATTCTTAAATAGTTGAGACTTTGTATTATTTTAAATTGTCACCCTCACCTCTGGGCTAGTGTAGGTTAGTGAGGTCGAGAGGCCTACACCATTGGCAGAAGAGAATTCTTGGGCTGAGCACGGTGACTCACACTTGTCATCCCAGCACTTTGGGAGGCTGAGGCAGGCAGATCACCTGAGTTCAGGAGTTGGAGACCAGCCTGGCCAACATGGTGAAACCCTGTCTCTACTAAAAAAAAAGTAGCTGAACATGGTGGCTCATGCCTGTAGTCCCAGCTACTCAGGAGGCTGAGACAGGAGAAATACTTGAACCCTGGAGGCAGGGGTTGCAGTGAGCCGAGATTTCACCATTGTACTCCAGCCTGGGCAACAGAGTGAGATTCCATCTCAAAAAAGAAAAAAAAAGAATTCTTGCCTTCCTGTCCCTCCCTCGGGTTTTTGTGGTAGTGTTTTATCCTGTGATGTGGCCATCTTCTCCTCAGAGGGCCCGTGAGAGGCAGGCAGCAGCTTTAGCTCAGGTAGAATGCCTGTTGGGGAAAGTCACATAGGATGGCGGCGGGGGCTGGGGCCCTGGGGACTCCTGCGCCATGTACTCAGTTGGAAGGACTGAGCAAGTCCCCTCACCTCTCTGGGCCTCAGCTTCCCTGTGTGTGAAATGAAGGGCTCAGCTGGGATGTGCCCCAGTCTCCTTCTAGTGCCAGTGTGTGGTCAGGGCCTGTGCCCTCCTCTCCAGGGAGCATCAGGAGTGTGGGCTAGACAGCAGGAAAGAAGTAGGGGCTTCTCAGCAGGACAGCCAAGCCTCAAAGGAGCCTTGGTCCCCGCACCCAGTGCAGCCCTCACCTCGCAGCCCCTCAGTTATGAAGGACAAGAGAGCCCACTCCTTGCTCTCTCCCTGTCCCATCACCCCTCAGCCCCCCACAGATCTGAGGTCCAGAAGCCAACAATCAGGTTGCTAGCATGGTGGGCACCCTCTTGCTTGTCTTGCTCAATTAGGTTTTCCTTGGTGTGTGCAGGTGGCCCTTGTCAGGCCCCCGATCCTACTGGATTATGACCTCACTCAACCTAATGACTTACTTTTTGTTTTTAAAGACAAGGTTTCACTGAGTTGTCAGGCTGGTCTTGAACTCCCAACCTCAGGTGATCTGCCCGCCTTGGCCTCCAAAGTGCTTGGATTACAGGCATGAGCCACAACACCCAGCCCCTAATGACTTCCTAAAAGCCGTATCTCCAAGAACAGCCACACTGAGGGTTAGGGCTTCAACAGATGAATTTGGAGGGTGTTTACAGTTCAGTCCGCAGCACCTAATAATGTGGGGATCCCAGCCTGTATTTGTGGAATGAAGTCTCTGCTTTTTTAAAGTTTATACACCACCTGGCCAAATGTGGTGGCTCACGCTTATAATTCCAGCACTTTGGGAGGCCAAGATGGGCGAATCACCTGAGGTCAGGAGTTCAAGACCAGCCTGGCCAACATGGTGAAACCCCAACTCTACCAATACAAAAATTAGCTGGATATGGTGGTGCGTGCGTGTAGTCCCAGCTACTTGGGAGGCTGAGGCAGGAGAATTGCTTGAACCCGGGAGATGGAGTTTGCATTGAGCCAAGATCGCACTATTGCAATCCAGCCTGGACGACAGGGCAGGACTCCATCTCAAAAACAAAAACACACCAATAGACCTGAAAAAAGTTTACACACCAATAGACCTGAAGGCAGGAGAGTTTGTGATGGTTCAGAGTCCTGATTCTGGAGGAAACACCTGTTTTTGGGTTTCAGCTGTGCTCCTTACTGGCTGTGTGGCCTCTCTGGGAGACGGCATCCCCCTCATCTGTGAAGTAGGGTTGAACTTGTAGGTGGCTGAGAGGCTCAGGCGAGGACTAGCAGGTGAGGCCTTGGCACTGAGCGGGCACTCTTACGGAGCGAGCACTCAGTCAGAGGCCTTGATCACCACTGCTCTGCAGCCCTAGGGTCTCTTGTCAGCAATGTCCTTACTCTCCTGAGTCGGTCTTTCTGGCATCCTAAGACTCAGAAGGCAAGTGGGGGAATAGAGCCATCTTCCGCCTCTGAAGGCTGTGGCCAGCCTCTGTCCACTGGCACGATGGGATGTCCTCGGTGAAGACAGCAGGCAGCCCTTTCCTTTTTTTTTTTGGAGATAAGTCTTGCTCAGTCATCCAGGCTGGAATGTGATGGCACAATCTTGGCTTACTGGAACCTCCGCCTCCCAGGTTCAAGTGATTCTCCTGCCTCAGCCTTCTGACACTGGGACTATAGGCGCTCACCACCACACCCAGCTAATTTTTAGTAGAGACGGGGTTTCACCATGTTGCCCAGGCTGGTCTCAAACTCCTGAGCTCAAGCAATCCTCCCACCTCAGCCTCCCAAAGTGCTGGGATCACAGGCACGAGCCACCACGCCCGCCTGCAGGTCGCCCTTTCACCTCGCACCAGGCCCATCTCCTCCATCGCTGAACATTTTGCAACTTTTTTTTTAAGAGACAGAGTCCCACTATGTTGTCTATTAGACTCAAACTCCTGGGATCCAGCTTTTCCAAGTGGCTTGAGCCTCTCAAGTAACTGTGACTGTACGTGCACACAACTGGACCTGGCCATGTTTTAAACGCTTCATTCTTTTTGGTGTCAAGGGGAAGAAGAAAAGTTTTTTTTTTAATTAAATTAAAATTTTAATTAAAAAAAAAAAACAACAAAACTTTAGGCCAGGCATGGTGGCTAATGCCTGTAATCCCAGCACTTTGGGAGGTCAACGTGAGTAGATCACCTGCAGCAGTTCGAGACCAGCCTGACCAACATGGTGAAACCCCGTCTCTACTAAAAATACAAAATTATTAGTACAGGCATGGTGGCAGGTGCCTGTAGTTCCAGCTACTCAGGAGGCTGAGGCAGGAGAGTCACTTGAACCCAGGTGGTGGAGGTTTCATTGAGCCGAGATGGTGCCATTGCACTCCAGCCTGGGTGACAGAGTGAGACTGTGTCTCAAAACAAACAAAAAACCTTTACTTTGAAATAATTTCAAAATTACAGGAGTTTCAAGAGTACAACAAAAAACATTTTGCCACATTTTTTTCTTTCATTTGTTCCCTCCTCTCCTCCCTCGTCCCTTTCCCTTCCAGTCTTCTCTGAACATGAACAACCAGGAAGGGTGATTTGCATACGTCATTCCACGTTTACCCATAAGGTGTTAGTGGACATTTCCTAAGAGCAGGGGCGTCCTCTCAGTATCCATAGTACAGCTCTCACATTCAGGAAATAAGCTTAAATCCTTCTCCTGTGATAAAAATACAACTAAAATAAAATTTTAAAAGGAAATGCGTAGTATTCTCCCATCACTCCAAAAGTTGTGAGTTTGTAGCTCATGTTTCAAATCTGCCAGCTGTCCCTATAACGAGTTTGAAATCCATTGTTCTGGTCCAGGATCCCATCCAGGACCAGGCCCTGCTGCGAGTTCCCTGCAACCTCTTCTGATTTGGAGTAGGTCCTCAGCCTTCCTTTGTCTTTCATGACATTGATGTTTGGAAGAGTACAGTCCAGTTTTTGTTGTAGAATGTTCCTCAGGTTGGTCCGGGAGCATTTGTGTCCAGCGAGTTGGGAAACGACATTCACCTCTTTCGGTGATGTGTATATTTGGCAAACCCCCAGCCTTGTGCTAGGTGTGTTACTCAGCCAACCCAGCCCCTGACCTTGGCAATGTAGTTTGGGTTTGTGGGAAAAGCAGATACCGTCAGGCGGGCGTTACGGACCCCTCTGTGTCTCATGACCAGAGGCACTGACGCTTAGATAAATACAGGGATGGATGCAGGGCGAGTCAGCATTCTAGAAGTCTGCAGAGGTACAGAAATGGCCCTGCTCCCTCTCCAGCATTCGGCCATCAGCTTTGCCTGGCTTCCCAAGGCACCGTGAAATTCACACTCCAGTCTTCTCTTGGAAATCTTGAGGGAGCTGAGGTCTGGGTTCTAGCCCTGCCCTACCAGGGACCTGCTCTGTGGCTGGGAGAGGAGGCCCCTGTGGCTCTCCCAAGTGTCCTTGGAAGGAAGAATGCTTTGAGGGGAGGAGAGTCACAGAGCTCTGAGTGGCGCGGGGAGATAGGCCTGGGCCACGGGCTTCGATCCCGCCTGGGACGAGGTTAAACAGAATTAGGATGGGTTCATCATGACCTGGCAGAAAACCATCAGACCCGGATTTTTGCTTTTTCAGCTGTTTAACTTCTGTTTCATACAGGATAAAAAATGGTCAACCGTGATCTTAAATAATCGATGTAGTAGCCATGGGCACTTTGTCAGACTAAAGCAGACAAGGCAAAAGTGTTTGGAGTGCTGTCGGATCGTCACGAAACCTTAGCCCACAAGCTTTCAGTGAGACACAAAATAACCCGAATTTCTATCTAGCAATGAAGTCAGCACCACTGTCCATTCTGTGTTACACACTAACATTTCAGAGTTCCCTCCCTGGGGCTGCAGACATCCATGTGAGAAACACTTGAATGCTCTGTCTTTATAATTTAACTTAAATTAAATAAAACTTAAAATTCAGCTGTCAGTTGTTCTGGTGACATTTGAAGGGTTTCGTACCATACGTGGCTCGTGGGCACCATCCTGGACCATGTCTGTGGAGAACAGCGCCATCCCTGCAGCGAGTCATGTTTCACAGCGCCGCCCTGCATGCCCAGCAGCCTGGGGAGCAGGAGATTTCCTTCCACATCAAAGACTGGCCGCACGGTACAGAATCTGACAGATCCTGAAGTCAGCCCTTAAATATGCTGCAAACTGTCAACGGCGTGTTCTCTGGAATGCCGGGGTGGATCAGAGGTATGCTAGATTCAATGCTAGAAGATTTATAGAATTTTACTTCTGTTATCCTGGTGACTCAGAGCCCTGTTAAATCAGTTTCATCATCAAGCTGCGGTCCTGGTTTTAAAGAGAATGATTGCAGCGAAGTTGGAATCGCAGTGATGTCACTCAGTGCCCTGGGTCTCTCCACTCACCTGGCCCTCCAAATTCCCAGGGCCTTGAGCATGGGCTCCTATTGGAGCCCAGTTTTGGCTGGGTGGGGGGCACTTCCTATGGGTGGGGGACCCCATCTCAATGCTGAGGCAGCCACTCCCGAAGACAATAGGCTGAGCTGTCTGGGGGCAGGTTCTGAGGCAGGCCATGAGACAGACTCAGCTGGATAACACAGATGGCAGGCTGGATTCATGTTGCCCCCACACCTCCCGCATCTGCTGACGACACCCAGAATTGTGGCCCTGGGCCAAACCTCAGCTCCTCGTCCCATGAAAGTGTGGGTCACAGCGTGGGTGATAGAGCAGGCCTGCCAGTGCCCCCTACGCTCCTGCTGTGGGTCCAGCCCACAACTGAGGAAGTCACACACAGCTGTGTGCTGGAGTATGTCTGTTTGAGAGTGCCTGTCTGCTGTGGGTCCTTGCTGTCCCCGTCTTCTGACTTCCTGGCTGAGGAAAGCTGAATGGGCCAAAGCCCCTGTGCAGCATTTGCCTCGGCTCTCACGCGGCTCCCACGTGGCTGCTGCTGCTCCAGCTGCGATGTGACTCTTCCACACTGCTCTGAGTGGCCAGTAAGTCCTCTCACCCGCTCCTCGGGGGGCTGCAGAGCACAGCTGTGACTGTCTGTCTGACAGGGGTCCGTTAGAGCTAGAGGTTAGAGAGTGGGAGGCCCTCCAGGGAAGTGCTCTTGCTCTGTGGGTCAGATCCCTGGGCTTGCTGGGAAGGGTGGCTGAGGCTTTGTGTTGACGGTGCTGGAAGCCGGGACTTCAGACTCCAGGCTCTGCCACTCTGTTCCTCCTCCAGCCGCCAAGGCCCTTTCCCCGTGGCACCCATGTGGGGCAGGTCCTCGGGTCTGTAGTTTGTTGTCTGAGTGTGGAGCCTGCGCCTGGCAGAGCTCCCTTCTGTTACAGCAGGGGTTGGGCTGATGAGGGTGAGGACCCTGTGAGAGACTGGGGCAGGTGTCTGCATGGTCGAGGGTGAGTGTGGGCCGGCAGAGCCTGCTTCCTGTGTAGTTAAGCCCAGTGTGAAAACTGGCATGTGGGGAGTGGGGAGGCACTTCTGCTGCCTGGATGGGGAGGGGATCCCCTTTTGGCCTTTAAATATACGGTGGAAGCCTCTTTGGGCAAGCCAAGCCATGAGCCCTTTCACTGGTACCCAGGGATGAGACAGCATGGTCAGCTGAGCCTCTGGAGGCCGTTCAGATCAAGCCGGAGCCCAGGGTGGTGCTGCCTAGAGGCCGAAGCAGACTTCCCATGGGCCTCCTGTCCTGGCTCAGGAGGTTGGCAGGAGAACTGGATGGGCATCAACTATATGTGGATGAAAGTTCCTGGTAGCCAAGTTCTCCCCAGAAGATGAGCTGAGGCTGTGCTGAGGGGGACGAACTCGGGATTAGCATTCCACATGGGGCCAGATCACCCAGGAAGCAGGCCGGAATATGTGGGACACCAGTAAGGCACACGTTTTTGGACAGATTTTAATGTTTTATTATTTTATGAGATGGAGTCTCACTGTCGCCCAGTCTGGAGTGCAATGGCATGATCTCAGCTCACTGCAACCTCTACCTCCCTGGTTCAAGCCATTCTCCTGCCTCAGCTTTCTGAGTAGCTGGGATTACAGGCACCTGCCACCACGCCCAGTTAATTTTTCTGGTATTTTTAGTTGAGACAGGGTTTCGCCTCGTGATCCACCCGCCTCAACCTCCCAAAGTGCTGGGATTACAGGTGTGAGCCGCCGCGCCCGACCGGCACTAGTGCTCACGGGCTGCAGGGACAGGATGGACTAGAGGCGAGCACCCCAGCGGCACCTGGCATTCCCCGACCCAACCAGGTAGCCAGCCGCACTGCCCCTGGGCAGATGCGCACGGTGGCTGCGGCTCAGAGCGGGGAGCCGCTGCTTGGCCCCATCCCCAGGCAGCGGAATGCCCAGAACTGGTCCCCTGGCTTAGGCACCAGCCGAGTAGGAGCTGGGTGGGCAGTGGCGTCGGGTAGGCCCTTCCCGCGGGGCGGGCAGCTCGCTTTGACCCAGCCGCCTGACTCGGCTTGTGTCCTGGCAGCGATGACTCTGGGGCAACTCCGCTGCGGTGGCTAGCCCGGGGCGGCCAAGCGATGGCGGCACAGGGGCGGGAACCGGTCCGCACGCCTGACCTGAGCAAGCCGAGGAGCAGGTGCTCGGCGGCGCTGTGAGGCGGCACTCCCTGATGACAGGCAGGGTGGACGGCGCCACCGGAAGGACCCCCCAGCCCAGGCCGGCGCCGGAGCTGCAGCGCCACCTGTAGGCCAAGGAGTTTTCTCCGGGTGTCGGGGAAAGCAGGAAGCAGGCCGGAATGTGTGGGGCACCAGTAAGGTGTGCGCAGGTGCAGTGACGTCACAGGAGCAGGAGCAAGTGCGATGACGTCACACGCGAGGGCCTGGCCGTTACCCGCGTGGCTTGGCGTTACCCGCGTGGCTTGGCGTTCGTTGTCCGTGAGGCTTCGAGGCGATCGCTTGGCTTGGCGGTGGTCGCTTGGCTTGACGTTTTTTACTTGGCTCGGCCGTAGACCTTTCAGTGATTGGAAACCTCAGACTTTCCTCGTGGGAGGTTGTGGCCAAGGCAGTAACTCCTACTGTTGGCCTCCTGAGGTGGAGAAAAGTGGGGAGGGGCTGAGGGGGTCTCCGAAGGGGGCAGTCTCCGCCATGAGGAGGAGATACAGAGTTTGGAGCCCACCCGACAGCTCGGACAGCGGAAGCGAGGATGCAGCGGACGCCTTCAACCCGATTTGCTACTTCATCCTCCCCCCGCCTCACTATCAAGTCCACCTGGAAGATCTCGGGGAGCTCCACAGAGCTGCCTGGCTGGGCGACGTCCCCGGGCTGGAGCGCGTCCTGGTGCCCGGAGGCCCTGGCGTAGACAAGAGGGACAGTGAGAATAGGTAATGGCCAGGCGAAGGAGGCGGGCGCGCCGTCCTGTCGGGGACCCGGGCTTTCTGGTGCTCACAGGTTCCACGGTACCCCGGATGGAGAAACCTCGGAAGGGTCGGGGGCCCAGGCCTCTCCGTGAGCCAGGAGCAAATATAAATGGTTATTTCTATTGCAAAAGAGTTGCAGGCCGGGCGCGGTGGCTCACGCCTGTAATCCCAGCACTTTGGGAGGCCGAGGCGGGCAGATCACGAGGTCAAGAGATCGAGACCATCCTGGTCAACATGGTGAAACAGGAAGTGACAGATCTTAAAGTAGGATTTCACTACGATGTGAACTGAATCCAGAGGCGAAGCATTTTCTTTTTCTTTTTTTTTTGAGACGGAGTTTTGCTCTTGTTACCCAGGCTGGAGTGCAATGGCACGATCTCGGCTCACCGCAACCTCCGCCTCCTGGGTTCAGGCAATTCTCCTGTCTCAGCCTCCCGAGTAGCTGGGGTTACAGGCACGCACCACCATGCCCAGCTAATTTTTTGTATTTTTAGTAGAAATGGGGTTTGACCATGTTGACCAGAATGGTCTTGATCTCTTGACTTCGTGATCCACCCGCCTCGGCCTCCCAAACTGCTGGGATTACAGGCTGAGCAGAGGCGAAGCATTTTTTATTCAAATAAGCTACATTTCATTTATGTAGTGAATAATAAGAGCTGGTAAATACTGTGCTTTCTTCTCAGGAAAATTAAATACTTGTTTTAAAGACAGAGGACTAACATTCTATCCAGTGCTATGGATATATGTGAATCATTGTGTGTTTTTGGATAATACAGTACAATTTCCTAAAGTCTTCTTACTGTCATAGGACTGCTCTGCACTTGGCGTGCGATCATGGACATCCAGCAGTGGTAAATCTCCTGGTGGGCAGACTATGTCAACTTAATTGTTTTGACAGCTATAAGAGGACAGCTCTGATAAAGGTATATAGTAACCAAGTATTTCAGCATGAGATTGATCTGATTACGTAGAATTACTGAGAACCAGCCCGGCCGTAGAGACTCCCACCCAGGCAGCACTGAAGGAAATGAGAGGCAGACACCCAGATAGAACAGCAAAGTGGGTCAAGCAGCGGGGCCAGCAGCCTTCCAAACTGAGAGGCTCAGGGGCTGACAGCATTCCAGGCTGAAAGCCCCAGGTAGACTCTGACCCATGCAGTTCTCTCTGAACAGGTGATCATTATTAACAAACAGGTGTTCAGTATTTTCTCATAACACAAAACACCAAGTAGGCAGCTGGTGCCCACTTACACTGATCAAACAACCTAAAATGTATTCTTCATGAGGGAGCCACTGGGGCAGGGTCAGATAGCTTAAAGAATTATTTTAAAAGGTGTTTGATATTTACATATTGTCCTGCCACTTTGGAATGCACCAAGTGGTTTTCTACTGTGGTGGGGGGGTGGAGCTGCTAGGTTTTCCTTGCCATTGTTCTTCCTAGCAAACAATATATTCTGTCATACACTTAGCATTCATCAGTATTCATAAACTTCACATTTCTCAACAGAACAAAAATGAATTCATCTCATTTAAATGTAACTCATTAGCAAAACCTCTATTTTGAATTCCTAGCATTTGTAATCTATTTCTTGGTCTAATAATGACAGGCCGTACAATGCAGAAAAGAGGAATGTGCAACTATTTTGCTGGACGGGGGTGCTGATCCAGACCTTCCCGATATCTACGGCAACACCGCTCTGCACTATGCTGTGCATAATGAAGACGAATCACTAGCAGAAAAACTGCTTTCATACAGTACAAACAAGGAGGCAAAAAATGAGGTATTGACCAACCAACTTTATTTTCAAACTATTTGAAATGCATTTAACACTGACATATGTAACTGTCAGTTTCCATATTTGGAAGCTCAAGAACCCCTGAATGAGAATATTTTGAAATAATTATCTAATATTTCAAATCTTGACACTTTTAAAGCAGCATTAGATGGCACAGCTTTCTTTTATGCACATATGGTAAATATTTTTGAAAACACTGAATTTGTCAAAGTTAATACTTAAAAATTGTTTTTTCTTCCCAATTTTTTTTTTCTAAGGAAAAACAACACAAGAAAGCAAAATTTGCCCTGGAAATAGACTTCATCTTAAAACTCCAAGAACAAACAGGTTCTTAAATAACACACATTCAAGCAGGTTAACTCTCAGTAGCAAAGCTTAGGAGGGCAAAATGGAAAGGGCAAAAAAAGCAGCCAGAAATATGGAGGCCAGCTTGGAGGTTAGGTAATTGAGGGAAAATACCAAGGCGACCTTTTTTTTATGTGTTTTGTTGTTGTTATTACTATTTCTTTTTTCTAGTTTATATGTTTAGACAAGGTTTTCTTCAGTTTTGGGGATAATCGGATCATCGTTTTCAGTTTGGAAGAGAGTGAGTTGTGCACTTGCCTAGGAATCCAATTTAGGAGGACTCTGAGGAAAAAAGATTAGCTGCGACTAGGTGGTGATGAGTAGGAAACAGTCACTTAGATAAGCGTCTGCGCTCAGCCCTCAAATCTAGAATGCCCTGACGGGAAGGTGGGCGATGCGGAGTTTAGAAATAGCAAAATCAAGTTGGATTTTGAGTTTACCAGTCCCTGTGCTACTCCTACCCAGGAAAACTAAATGGAGTTTTTAGCAAATGACTGTCTCTTATTCTTACCTCTTTTTGACAAAATCCTCAAATGTTAAAGGGAACTGGTCATGTGGGTGAGAGATGAGACTGAAGTAATTGTTGTTCTAGTTCTCAGCTAGAGTTGTGCATCACAGTAACCTGAGGAAATTAAAACAAATCTACAAGTCTAAGCTCTTCCCTGAATACTTTTGATATAATAAGTCTAATAAAGCCTGAACAAGTTTATGTTTTAAAATATTTCCTTGAAGCCAGGCATAGTGGTACTTGGCTGAAGTCCCTGCTAGTTGGGAGACTGAATTGGGAGGATTGCTTGAGCCCCAGAGTTTGAGTCTAGCCTGGGCAACATAGTGAGACCCTGTCTCTAACAACAGCAGTAAATTCCTAAAACTTCAGATACAGTCCTGGTTAAGAGCCAGTGAATAGGTAGGTGTAATATGTAAATGCCCATTCTCAGAAACGTAAGAAATCTCTAGAGGAGTTGGAGTTTGATAGGTGCTACTTCCTTTAAATCTGTCTCTTTTCAATACTATTATCCTGACTTTTATCTTTCTTTATCTCTGGGTTGGGAAGTTAAAAGGAATGTTATTGGTAATATCTCTCAGCTTCCAGAATACCTTTTCCTTCCCAACCTCATAGCCCTTCAGTAAGCAGAGGCTGACTGCTTTAGGATTTTCTGTCTTTGTTATCATCCAGGTGATTATTGTTTATTACAAGCAGCTTAATCTTTATTACAAGCAGAGTTTTCTCGATTAGTGCTGGCAAACACTTAGCCTTTTTTTTAATTGAATCTCTGTTATGAACTATCTCTGTATCTCTGTTAAGTTCACAGAGTTTGAAATAATCAAGACGGCAGTTTTAAGCACTGAAAACCCTGAAATTAGTAAGAGTACAAATATTGATTCTTTTAACAATTTAGTTTCGGCAGTCATGTGGACTAATTATCCATTTGGTTAACAAGCTGGGAAAAATAAATACAAGTAGATTTTAATTGAATAAATATTGGAAAAATTCTTGAAGTGTGAGTGTTTTGAGCCTGTGAGCATTTTTTTTTTTTATTTTGAAGAAACACGGTCTCACTGTGTTGCTCAGGCTGGTCTCAGACTCCTGGCTCACAAGATCCTCTTGCCTTGGCCTCCCAGGGTGCTGGACTTGCAGGTGTGAGCAACTGTGAGTTTTAATAGCAATTTTTATTACATTTTGGGGCCTGATTTGTTTTGATAAAACATCTGAAATTAAAGGAAATATTTTACATGTAAATGCTTTACACACAACCATTTTGAAACACATCTATAACAAGTATAAAAACACAAGGGCTGTAGTCAAAATGTGGCCCACAGATATGTTTAATTTGCCTCCACAAATTGTGTCAATGTGTAAAATTTAGGAGACTCATGCACAGATCTGGATTTCAGGCTTCTCTTTAAGAATCAAGCCTGTTGTCCCTTGAGCCCATGTCACTGTTCGGTGTGCTGTGACTAGGTTGCCCCTTCGTATGAGGTATATGTTCTCTGGTTTGCTGCTGCGCCCACCTAGGTACTTCACTCAGGTCCCTTCCTTTGCCTGGGTAAGATTTGAGTTTACAGCTCCTGTCATGGCATATTTTGATAAAGATTTGAAGTTTTTCAAAACAGTTTATATTTGCTTATAACATATAGTCTAAATTTTATAGCTATCCCTTAGTAATGGGGTTGAACTTTAGGGTTTGGAAGTTGTTTTTTAAAAACTCTTTTGCCTTATAGATACCACGAAGAGTCGCCTTCCCATTAGCATGCCTGTAAGCCTGTTTGGGTTATTCCTGACTGTAGGTGGCTGGGCTATTCACACTGCAAAAAAAAATTATATTTTTCTCCTCAGCATTGTCCCTTAGAAATGCAGGTGACTTAGTGGCTTTCATTATTATAGAAACAATCCAGATAGATCGGTATTAGATGGTTTTATTGATAAGCCATTGTATTTGTATTTCTGATTTACATTTTGCCTAAAATGAAAGATAGTTTTAAGAGGCAATAAAAATGGAAACAAAATTAACAAAGAATTTTAACAGTAGATGTGCATTAGGGTCTTAGTATTATAATTAAGAAGAGAATTTTATACTGTGCTTTCTAACATCTAAGATAAAAATCTCTCCTCTTGTAGTAGGAGAAAACCCCTGAGCCTTTTAAGTAATAAGCAATGGAAGTTCATTTGAAGCTGATTTCTGTAATTCACAGACCATTTTCTTAGTGACCCATTTGTAGTAGAAGGGCCTGACACTCGGCCCTGACATTGGGCATCTGGGATCCTGACACCACTGACAGAAGAGAATTAAGCAAGTTTGTGTAACCTGGAGGAAACACCCGCCTTTACTGGAAAGCTCTCACCACGGTATTCCCGAAACTCTAGATCCTCAAATGTTACTGTTTGCCACAAAGAAAGTATTGCCAAATAGGAATTAGGCAAAATTCAAGAGATTTCTTGAATACTGGATATATAATGTGCTGTTTAATAATATTTCCCAAATGTAGATGATCATGGAATCTTCCTGTTGGGAAGATATACAGTCTATAACTTCTGGTAAAGTAAATATTCTTTGGAATGTAGTTTAAGAAACACTGATCTAAAGGCAAATACGTTAGATCATTTAGTAAAAATACTTGAAGCATTTACTGGTATGTCTCAGGGATTGGAAATATGCAGCTAAATACAGAGACATATATAGCGATAAAGAGCCTGCCCTCCAAGAAGCTCTTGGTTTACATTGGAAGCAATACCACCATTACAATATTCCATGCTAAATGCTGTGATAGAAGCAAAGATTTTTGGAACTAGCAATATTTGAAGGGAGTTTTGGAGATGACTAGAGTTGATGTGGTGAGGCAGAGGAAGGTGGCCTCTAAGGGAAGGAGCAGCGCATGGGAAAACACAGAGTGAGAAGGAAGAGGCTATTTTGAATTTACTTTCTTATACATTTAAGTCTATAGGATCTTATGTAAGGTTTCCAGTCCATTGAGAAATAAGAATTTTGTGAATTGTAAATCATTGTTGGTGTATTACAGAATGACCTCACACCACTTCTATTTGCCATAAGCGGAAAAAGACAGCAAATGGTAGAATTTTTACTGGAGAGAGGAGCAAATTTACTTGCAGTTGATAAGTGTCAAAGGTATGTTCTTTTTTTAAACCTCAGTGTGGTTCTGGAGTGAAAACGGTCACTCAGGTCAGAAATATGAAATTAATAAAGAGATTAATAAAATTATTGGGATATAGTAAAAAATATAAACACAAATCATCTGGTGGAAAATTATTTGGACTGGGCGACATGAACAGTGTATAGAAGGATTCATCTTCTCTTCTTACACTGACTGGTGTTTGTTATTTGTAGTTGGATGTTTTGGGTCATATGATCTTGTATTAGCTACAGAGGTCTCCTATTAGTTTATTAGTTTATGGAGTGTGGACTTTGTAATTTTTACTTTATGACTCGATACTGAATTTCTTAACCCTTTTATTGTAAAATTTCTCCTTCTTACATGATTTTTTTTTTGATGAATACAGTTAAAAATGATTTTGTCTTTTGGATAACTTTTTGCTTTATTTCTTTGAAGAATATTAATGTTAGATTTTACAGTTAAAATGATTTTGTTTTTGAATACAGTTAAAAATGATTTTGTCTTTTGGATAACTTTTTGCTTTATTTCTTTGAAGAATATTAATGTTAGATTATCTCTACATGACTGTGAATTGCCATTACCAGATATGTGGGTTTCCTTTTTCACTTCTAATGTATTTTGATGTTTTTTAAATTGGCATGGGCAGAGGGAGAAAATACAGTTTTCGGTGGATAAACTTTTTCTTTCACGAAGGCAACTCATAGGTGGATGATAAAGAGAAAAGAGTTAAGCTTCAGATTCACACAAGACTGAGTTTAAATTTCTAGCTTTCCCATTTGCTAGGTGTGTGATCTTGGGAACATTACTCATCACCAAATATGTTTTTCTGTATTAAAAAGAGGATACGAATATATCCTTCCAGGGTTGTGTATGTAAGAAAGATGGTGTGTGTAGCATTTAATTCAGTGCCTAGCACATGCTTATCAGTATCAGTAACTGAAACCACTGTGACTACTAATATTACCATTGTTATTGATATTATTGTTTTTCAGCCTGCAGATAGTTCTCACTTATCTGACCCCTGGCTGATTTTGAATTACAGCCTATGGTCTAGGGAAGCGGTGGTGAAATCGTCACTTAAATCTTTGCCTACTTTAGATAAGTGACCTCAGCATAGTTTCTTGCTCATCAGGGGACTGAAAGTTAGTAACTTCTACTATGACATACCCCACTGGGACAAGAGACTTCCTCTTTGTCCCTTCCTTTTAGCCTTGGTGGTAATTTACAAAGATGAACACTTGAGCACCCAAGATGCTGGTGTCTGTTAGTACAAGTAAATGTTTAATTCTCCACGGATGGGCAAGCTATTAAGTTGGTAAAGTATATTGAATAAGCTTTTTAAATAGCTTTTTACAGTTCCTAAGGGAGAAGTTATCGCTCTGTCATTTTAGAACAGCGCTCATTCTCGCCGTGCAGTGTGGATCAGCGAACATAGTTAGCCTTCTTCTGCAGCAACAAATTGACATCTTTTCTCAAGATACACTTGGGAGGACTGCAGAAGACTATGCAGTTTTAAATCGGTTTACTGGGTAAGTGTTTACATTAAAAGGCTAGTTAACACCAAATTGAGGTTTAAAATAATTATAATGATTGTATTGTATACATCAGGTGAGATTTTATAGTTTGGTTCAGGTAGTTTTGGAGTGGCAATGAATTAGTCCACGTCATTAGTCTGAAATCCAGCAAAAGGCCAAACTAGTTAAAAGTAGCAAAGGGTACAGGCTTCTTTATCTCAGGACTTTTAAGACCTTTATCCTTAGGGATCCCAGCATTGTCCATTTCATTCCAAGTGTAACCCCTGTGCATGAGATAAAAAATAGTGTCACAGCTTAGGGTTTTCTGATTAGGTATTTGGGTCTTGAAATGTCCAGTGTAGCAGAAAATTTTATACTGTCTTCTGGGAACTGTCTCCTCTACCCTCTTCCTTGAATTTTTTCAGAACCTATGGGGTTCTTTAAGTTTCAGAAGACAATCCTCTTTTTCAAGTCAGAAGGAGGGAAGAAAAAGGTCACTGTAATCATCCTGTTGTTTCTGCTATTGTTTCTGTTGCTGTGTCATTGCACCGAAACTGGTCCTGCAGTCCAGTAATGGTTGACCTTTGCCACCAGGATGCCCTCAAGTCTTCATGGTGATCTATACATAGATTTCAAAGCTAAACTTTTTTTGCTTCACATACATATGTTTATATGCTCAGGCATTGTTCCCAGCATCCTGCTCTGGCAGCTGAGCCTCCTAGCATTATCCACACACATAGTGAGCCAACTGACCCTTCACCCCTCACTCAGAACCTACGTGGAGCCAACATCTTAGCTTAGACTTAGCCAAGACCTTTATGTTAAGTTATCCTTTAGGCCCTCGGGTTCAGTTCAAATAATGTTGCAGAAAGAGATGAGTTTCCTTTTTTCATTGCTACCAGACCTGTACACTGAGGGCCCTGTATATCCAGTATAGTACCTTTTCTTAGATCATGGAAGGTCCCATATTATCCTTCCCAAGAGTTGTGGCAGGAAGCCATTAGCAGAATTCGGAGTCTCAAGTATGTTAGTTGGATTTAACAGAGCTAAGCCTCATTCATGACTCACGAGTATCCATGTAGAAAAGGAGAGCTTTGTACTTGCTTCAGCAGCAAACATATACTCAAATTGAAACAAAATGCAGAGAAAATTAGCATGGCCCTGCATAAGGATGATGCACAGATCTCTGAAGTGGTCCATATTTTGCACCATCACTGGAAGTTCATTTGACTATTTGCTGACTAGGTCCAAAGAAACAGTGTGAGTCAAAGCAAATTGGGTGTAACCTAATATTAAAATTGTGATTTTCACTACAAAATATGCAGTAGGGTGATCTATGGAATGAGAATTGAGCTGAGTAACATGTGGGATGTGTGTGCAAATATATTGTTAGTATGTATCTCAGAAATGAGAGAATGTCAACTTACATCTCTTTCATGGAACTGAAAAAATAAAAGTAGAATTTTGTTTTCCGTGTCAGCTGGAGGTTAACATGGGGATTGAGCATCATTCTAAAAGATCTGCCAATTCAGAGTTTGAGTCTGGAACAGCGGTTCAAGCTAGGTCTTGACATGTTAGCTTTCTGCCCTTAGTGTGATTGATGAGTTCAGTCATAGTGGACAGGGAAGTTATCTAGTTTGCTGAAATAATATATTTATAAGAAAATTTAGTTACAAACTATGAAATAGTTGTGATGCCGTGAATTATAAGCCACAAAGAATGGAACAACTGATAAGCAAAACTAGGACTTAATAACAGTTTCAGAAAACTGCAATGGGAATTTTAGAACCTCTGAAAAAATACACATTGGGAGATAGTTTTGGCAATAAAGTTCAAGAACAAATTATTTTATTGCTTCACTGTTTGAGCATTTTCAAAACATTATTTCATTAAATCTTTAACAACCTAGTGAAATAAGCCAGTAAAATCCTTGCTTTCTAGAAGAATACATTGAGCCTGAGAGAAGCGACTTGTCAGAGAACAAGTAGCTGCTGGTAATAGGGCTAGGACACTTTCCATTATGTCAAGCGAATGTGAGTTAATTTATACTGAGCTATACTCCCTTCAATTTAGGAGTACTTCATCTGTTTTCTTCCTTAAAAGCTTAAAGAAAAGTTGGTAGAACTTGCAAATTAGTATATAGGATAAAGTTCTGATATTAACTCTGATATTGTTTGAAATACTCTAAAAATTTAATATATTTGGTATTTTTCATTTGCTTTAAAATAGTAATTTCATTTATTACATTTTTATCCATAGCATTCAGCAACTAATTTCTGAATGCAAGGAAAAACAGCAATCAGGTAAGACTTCTGATAGTGAATTATTTTTGGTGGTCCTATAGATAAAAAAGTAAGAGTAAGGAAGTTTTGATCATGAAAAGCAGTTTTTTAAAAGCCCCATATGTGTAAGTTGCTTGTATATTTTTCTCTTAATTTCTTTCTTGGTAGGTAAGATTTCACAATTATGTAAAAAGTTAATTGCAGGTCATTTATTATCTCAAACAATCTTGTCTGAAAAAAAATTATTCCATTATGGTCCCTAAAATCCTATATGCTATATTTGTATAAAGAAGAAAAAGATATTTTTAAGTTAGTAAGTTGTATGTTTTCTTTATGGTCACATTATAATGAATTAGACTTGTTATGAAATTGGAACTCCTACTTAATTTTTAAAATAAATGGCTTGTGTTTAGCAAATGAATATCAATCACAGTTGACCCTTAATAACATGGGATTTAGGGATGCTTGATCCCCTCTGCATTCAGAAATCTGTGTATAACTTTTGACTTTCCCAAGAAGGTGACCAGCAGCTTATTGATAACATACACAGTCAATTAAGATGTGTTTGGTGTGGTGTATGTATTAATATGCTGTATTCTTACAATAAAGGAAGCTAGAGAAATAAACATTAAGCAAATCATAAGAAAAAGTGAGTTGGAAGGCCTAGGTGGGAGGATTGCTTGCATCGGGAAGCTCCAGACCAGCCTGGGCAAGATAGTGAGATCACATCTCTACAAAATCAAGTAAAAAATTAGCTGGGTGTTTTGGTGCACAGCTGTAATCTCAGCTACTTGGGAGGCTGAGATGGAAGGATCACTTGAGATATTTTGTTATTGATTTCTAATTTGATTGCTTTGTGGTCAGAGAACATACTTTGTATGAGTTAAATTTTTCTGACTTAGTTCTTTTGCTAAGCTTGATTGCAGAACCTAGAATGGGGTGTGTTTTGGAACGTGCTCCCTGGGTACTAGAGAAGCATGGTGTTGTTCAAGTCTACCCGCTTCTTTGCTGCTCCCTTGTTTTAATCACTTACTGAGTAATATTCAAATGTCAGACTGTATTTGTGAATTTGTCTATTTGTTCTATCAATTTTTGCCGCATATATTTTGAAGCTGTTATTAGGTACACAGTCACTTAAGATTATATGTTCTTGATTAACTGAACTTTTGAAAGTCATGAGGAAATGACTGTTTATAGCTGGTAAATATTTTTGCTGTGAAATTTACTTTGGCGTTAACATAGCCATTTCTTCTCAGGCTTCTTTTGTCAACTCTTAACCTGGTATATCTTTTAACGTCTTTCTGAACAATTTGCCTTTTTAAATTTAAAGTGTTTTTCTTTTCTTTCTTTCTTTCTTTCTTTTTTTCTTTTTTTTTTTTTGAAACAGAGTCTCACTCTGTTGCCCAGGCTGGAGTGCAGTGGTGCAACCTCAGCTTACTGCAACCTCTGCCTCCTGGGTTCAAGCGATTCTCCTGCCTCAGCCTCCCGAGTAGCTGGGGGTTACAGTTGCATGCCACCACGCCCAGCTAATTTTTTGTATTTTTAGTAGAGATGGGTTTTGCCATGTTGGCCAGGCTGGTCTTGAACTCCTGACCTGTGATCCTCCTGTCTCAGCCTCCCAATATAGTAGGATTAGAGGCGTGAACCACTGCACCCGGCCTAAAGTTTTTTTTTATATAGGAAGCATGTAGTAGATTCTTGCATTTGTATCCAATCTGATAATCTGCCTTTTAAATGAGATTTTTGGCCAGTTTCATTTATAATGTGCTTATTGATACAGTTAAGTTTATCTGTCATCATACTTTTTGATTTCCATCGGTCACTGCAATTCTTTGTTCTCTTCTTTTTCTGCTTTCTTCTCAATTAGTCTAGTAATTTTTGTGATTTATTTATTTTTTTTTAATTTTTTATTGCATTTTAGGTTTGGGAGTACATGTGCAGAACATGCAAGACAGTTGCATAGGTACACACATGGCAGTGTGTTTTGCTTCCTTTCTTTCCTTCACCCACATTTGGCATTTCTCCCCAGGCTATCGCTCCCCACCTCCCCCTCCCACTGGCCCTCCCCTTTTCCCCCCAATAGACCCCAGTGTTTAGTACTCTTCTCTCTGTGTCCATGTGTTCTCATTTTTCATCACCCACCTATGAGTGAGAATATGCTGTGTTTCGTTTTCTGTTCTTGTGTCAGTTTGCTGAGGATGATGTTCTCCAGATTCATCCATGTCCCTACAAACGACACAAATTCATCATTTCTGATTGCTGCATAATATTCCATGGTGTATATGTGCCACATTTTTCCAATCCAGTCTATCATCAGTGGGCATTTGGGTTGATTCCAAGTCTTTGCTATTGTAAAGAGTGCTGCAATGAACATTCGTGTACATGTGTCCTTACAGTAGAACGACTTATAGTCTTTTGGATATATACCCAGTAATGGGATTGCTGGGTCAAATGGAATTTCTATTTCTAAGGCCTTGAGGAATCGCCACACTGTCTTCCACAATGGTTGAACTAATTTACACTCCCACCAACAGTGTAAAAGTGTTCCTTTTTCTCCACATCCTCTCCAGCATCTGTTGTCTCCAGATTTTTTAATGATCGCCATTCAAACTGGCGTGAGATGGTATCTCAATGTGGTTTTGATTTGCATCTCTCTGATGACCAGTGACGATGAGCATTTTTTCATATGATTGTTGGCCTCATATATGTCTTCTTTCGTAAAGTGTCTGTTCATATCCTTTGCCCACTTTTGAATGGGCTTGTTTGTTTTTTTCCTGTAAATCTGTTTGAGTTCTTTGTAAATTCTGGATATCAGCCCTTTGTCAGATGGGTAAACTGCAAAAATTTTTTCCCATTCTGTTGGTTGCCGATTCACTCTATTGACTGTTTCTTTTGCCGTGCAGAAGCTGTGGAGTTTGATTAGGTCCCATGTGTCTATTTTGGCTTTTGTTGCCAATGCTTTTGGTGTTTTGTTCATGAAGTCCTTGCCTACTCCTATGTCCTGGATAGTTTTGCCTAGATTTCCTTCTAGGGTTTTTATTGTGCCAGGTCTTATGTTTAAGTCTTTAATCCATCTGGAGTTAATTTTAGTGTAAGGTGTCAGGAAGGGGTCCAGTTTCTGCTTTCTGCACATGGCTAGCCAGTTTTCCCAACACCATTTGTTGAACAGTGAATCCTTTCCCCATTGCTTGTTTTTGACAGGTTTATCAAAGATTGTATGGTTGTAGCTATGTTGTGTTGCCTCTGTTGCCTCTGTTCTGTTCCATTGGTCTATATCTCGGTTTTGGTACCAGTACCATGCTGTTTTGATTACTGTAGCCTTGTAGTATAGTTTGAAATCCAGTAGTGTGATGCCCCCCGCTGTGTTCTTTTTGCTTAGAATTGACTTGGCTATGTGGGCTCTCTTTTGGTTCCATATGAAGTTCATGGTGGTCTTCTCCAGTTCTGTGAAGAAAGTCAATGGTAGCTTGATGGGGATAGCGTTGATTCTGTAAATTACTTTGGGCAGTATAGCCATTTTTACAATATTGATTCTTCCTAACCATGAACATGGAATGTTTCTCCATCTGTTTGTGTCCTCTCTGATTTCGTTGAGCAGTGGTTTGTAGTTTTCCTTGAAGAGGTCCCTTACATTCCTTGTGAGTTGTATTCCAAGGTATTTTATTCTTTTTGTAGCAATTGTGAATGGCAGTTCGTTCTTGATTTGGCTTTCTTTAAGTCTGTTATTGGTGTAGAGGAAGGCTTGTGATTTTTGCACATTGATTTTATATCCTGAGACTTTGCTGAAGTTGCTTATCAGTTTCAGGAGTTTTTGGGCTGAGGTGATGGGGTCTTCTAGGTATACTCTCATGTCGTCTGCAAATAGAGACAATTTGGCTTCCTCCTTTCCTATTTGAATACCCTTTATTTCTTTTTCTTGCCTGATTGCTCTGGCTAGAACTTCCAGTACTATATTGAATAGGAGTGGTGAAAGAGGGCATCCTTGTCTAGTGCCGGATTTCAAAGGGAATGCTTCCAGTTTTTGCCCATTCAGTATGATATTGGCTGTTGGTTTGTCATAAATAGCTTTTATTACTTTGAGATATGTTCCATCAATACCGAGTTTATTGAGGGTTTTTAGCATAAAGGGCTGTTGAATTTTGTCAAAGGCTTCCTCTGTGTCAATTGAGATAATCATGTGGTTTTTGTTTTTGGTTCTGTTTATGTGGTGAATTACGTTTATAGACTTGCGTATGTTGAACCAGCCTTGTATCCCCGGGATGAATCCTACTTGATCATGATGAATAAGTTTCTTGATTTGCTGTTGCAATCGGCTTGCCAATATTTTATTGAAGATTTTTGCATCTATGTCCATCATGGATATTGGCCTGAAGTTTTCTTTTCTTGTTGGGTCTCTGCCGGGTTTTGGTCTCAGGATGATATTGGTCTCATAGAATGATTTGGGAAGGATTCCTTCTTTTTGGATTATTTGGAATAGTTTCAGAAGGAATGGTACCAGCTCCTCTTTGTGTGTCTGGTAGAATTCGTCTGTGAACTCGTCTGGACCTGGGCTTTTTTTTTTGTGGTAGGCTCTTAATTGCTGCCTCGACTTCTGCCCTTGTTATTGGTCTATTCATAGTTTCAGCTTCCTGCTGGTTTAGGCTTGGGAGGACACAGGAGTCCAGGAATTTATCCATTTCTTCCAGGTTTGCTAGCTTATGTGCGTAGAGTTGTTTGTAATACTCTCTGATGATGGTTTGAATTTCTGTGGAATCTGTGGTGATTTCCCCTTTATCATTTTTTATTGCATCTATTTGGTTGTTCTCTCTTTTCTTTTTAATCAATCTAGCTAGTGGTCTGTCTATTTTGTTGATCTTTTCAAAAAACCAGCTCTTGGATTTATTGATTTTTTGGAGGGTTTTTCGTGTCTCAATCTCCTTCAGTTCAGCTCTGATCTTAGTTATTTCTTGTCTTCTGCTGGGTTTTGAGTTTTTTTGATCTTGCTCCTCTAGCTCTTTCAATTTTGACGATAGGGTGTCAATTTTGGATCTCTCCATTCTTCTCATATGGGCACTTATTGCTATATACTTTCCTCTAGAGACTGCTTTAAATGTGTCCCAGAGATTTTGGCATGTTGTGTCTTCGTTCTCACAACAATTGGTTTCGAAGAACTTCTTTATTTCTGCCTTCATTTTGTTGTTTATCCAGTCAACATTCAAGAGCCAGTTGTTCAGTTTCCATGAAGCTGTGTGGTTCTGAGTTGGTTTCTGAATTCTGAGTTGTAACTTGATTGCACTATGGTCTGACAGGCTGTTTGTTATGATTTCAGTTGTTTTGCATTTGCTGTACAGTGCTTTACTTCCAATTATGTGGTCAGTTTTAGAGTAGGTGTGATGTGGTGCTGAGAAGAATGTATATTCTGTGGATTTGGGGTGGAGAGTTCTATAGATGTCTATCAGGTTTGCTTGCTCCAGGTCTGAGTTCAAGCCCTGGATATCCTTGTTGATTTTCTGTCTGGTTGATCTGTCTAATATTGACAGTGGGGTGTTAAAGTCTCCCACTATAATTGTGTGGGAGTCTAAGTCTCTTTGTAAGTCTTTAAGTACTTGCCTTATGTATCTGGGTGCTCCTGTGTTGCGTCCATATATGTTTAGGATCGTTAGCTCTTCTTGTTGTATCGATCCTTTTACCATTATGTAATGGCCTTCTTTGTCTCTTTTGATCTTTGTTGCTTTAAAGTCTATTTTATCAGAGATGAGAATTGCAACTGCTTTTTTTGCTCTCCATTTGCTTGGTAAATCTTCCTCCATCCCTTTATTTTGAGCCTTTGTGTATCCTTGCATGTGAGATGGGTTTCCTGGATACAGCACACTGATGGGTTTTGGCTTTTTATCCAATTTGCCAGTCTGTGTCTTTTGATTGGTGCATTTAGTCCATTTACATTTAGGGTTAGTATTGTTATGTGTGAATTCGATACTGCCATTTTGATGCTAGCTGGCTGTTTTGCCCCTTAGTTGTTGTAGATTCTTCATTATGTTGATGCTCTTTAGCAATTCGTGTGATTTTCGAATGGCTGGTACTGGTTGATCCTTTCTATGTGTAGTGCCTCTTTCAGGAGCTCTTGTAAAGCAGGCCTGGTGGTGACAAAATCTCTGAGTACTTGCTTGTTCGCAAAGGATTTTATTTTTCCTTCACTTATGAAGCTCAGTTTGTCTGGATATGAAATTCTGGGTTGAAAGTTCTTTTCTTTAAGGATGTTGAATATTGGCCCCCACTCTCTTCTGGCTTGCAGAGTTTCTGCCGAGAGATCTGCTGTGAGTCTGATGGGCTTCACTTTGTGGGTGACCCGACCTTTCTCTCTGGCTGCCCTTAGTATTTTCTCCTTTATTTCAACCTTGTTGAATCTGACGATTATGTGCCTTGGGGTTGCTCTTCTTACAGAATATCTTTGTGGTGTTCTCTGCAATTTCCTGCAATTGAGTGTTGGCCTGTCTTGCTAGGTGGGGGAAATTTTCCTGGATAATGTCCTGAAGAGTATTTTCCAGCTTGGATTCATTCTCTTCGTCACATTCTGGTACGCCTATCAAATGTAGGTTAGGTCTCTTCACATAGTCCCACATTTCTTGGAGACTTTATTCATTCCTTTTTGCACTTTTTTCTCTGATCTTGATTTCTCGTTTTATTTCATTGAGTTGATCTTCGACTTCTGAAATTCTTTCTTCTGCTTGGTCAATTCGGCTATTGAAACTTGTGCATGCTTTGTGAAGTTCTCGTATTGTGTTTTTCATCTCCTTTAATTCATTCATATTCCTCTCTAAGTTGTCCATTCTTGTTATCATTTCCTCGAATCTTTTTTCAAGGTTCTTAGTTTCTTTGCATTGATTTGAAACATGTTCTTTTAGCTCACAAAAGTTTCTCATTATCCACCTTCTGAAGTCTAATTCCATCATTTCGTCACAGTCATTCTGCATCCAGCTTTGTTCCCTTGCTGGTGAGGAGTTTTGGTCCTTTCTAGGAGGTGAGGTGTTCTGGTTTCGGGTGTTTTCCTCCTTTTTGTGCTGGTTTCTTCTCATCTTTGTGGATTTATCCACCTGTTGTCTGTGTAGTTGCTGACTTTTCGATTGGGTCTCTGGGTGGACACCCAGATTGTTGATGATGAAGTATTTCTGTTGCTTGGTTTTCCTTCTACCAGTCTAGCCCCTTCGCTGTATGACTGCAAAGGTCCACTCCAGGCCCTGCTTGTCTGGGGTACACCTATAGCAGCTGCGGAACAGTAGGGATGCTACCAGTTTCTTTTTCTGCTATCTTTGTCCCAGAATGATGCCTGCCAAATGTCAGTCTTTTGGATATAGAGGGGTCAGGGAGCTGCTTGAGGAGACAGTCTGTACTTTATAGGAGCTCAAGTGCTGAGCTGTGAGCTCTGATGTTCATTCAGGGCTGTTAGGCTGCTATGTTTAATTCTGCTGCTACAGAACTCATAAAAAAGCCCTTTTTGTCGCAGCTGCTCTTTCTGAAGGGGTTTGGGCTTTATTTTTGAGTGTCCGCCAGGTTGTCCTGCCCAGCTAGGAGGCAGTCTTGTCCTGCCGAGGCTCTGCCCTGCTGGTGTGAGGTTCGGTGTGTTTCTGCAGGCTCTGCCCTTTTGCTGCAGTCTCCGCCCTGCAGCCGTGGGCTCCGCCCTGCAGCCACGGGCTCCGCCCTGCGGCGGAGTCTCTCTGTTGTACCGGGTTGCCTCAGCAACGGCAGGCTGCGTCAGCAATGGGGGTGTACCTCAGTAGGGGCTGATTGCCTTGGTAATGGCAGACGCCCCTCTTACACGGAGCTGCGCTTTAAGGGAACCTCCTAACAGCGAGTGTTTGGAATCACCGTTTTGTTTGTCGCACTGCGCTACCCCTAACGCTTTGTCCTGGGCTGGCTCACTGTTCAAGTCCCGTTCAGTCTCAAGTTCAGCCCTCTCAGGTCTCAGGTTGCCAGTTCAACAGGGCACCCGGAACAGTGCGCTTTTGTGCGGAACTCTGTGGAGCGCCTCTGCGCTCTGGCGCGGGCCGCAGCCGCACCGGCTGCTGGCTACACCAGTCAAGATCTCTGGCTGGCGTCCCACGTTTGTTTTATATCTGGGAATTTCCCCGTTCTGTGGGCAACAAAGGTCCGTCTGGAAATGCGTCCCCAACTCACCCTCTCCGCACATCCAGCAAGAGCCTCAATCCTGGGTTGTTCTCACAGCGCCATCTTTGGAAACCTCTCAAAATTCTTTCTTTACCTCTGTCTTCTTCATCCTGTTTCCTCCATCACTCTACAGTGTGTGATTTATTTTTAATCTCCCTTTTATGGCTTATTAGCGATAACTATTTTTTTTATCTCAGTGGTTGCACTACAGTTTATAGTATATGATTTTAACTGATCACAGTCCATCTTCAAAAATATTATGCCATGTCACATATGGCATAAGAAAATTACAAATGAAAAACCAAACATCATATGTTCTTACTCATAAGCGGGAACTATGCTATGAGGATGCAAGAACATAACAATGATACAATGGAGGTTGGGGACTTGGGGGCAAAGTTTGTGGGGGGGTGAGGGATAAAAGACTATGGATTGGATATTGTGTATGCTGCTTGTGTGATGCTTGAGTGCACCAAAATCTCAGAAACCACCAGTAAAAAATTGATTCATGTAACCAAAGACCACCTGTTCCCCAAAAACCAATTGACATTTTTTTAAAAAGGAAAATTAGAATAATATACTTTTATTTCCTCTCTCCCAGCCAGAAGACACTTCTGGATTTGTAGGTTATAGTTTTCTTTAAATTTAAAAAGTTTTGGCCATTCTCTTTTTATTTTCCTGTCTCTCTTTTTTCCTCTTTTGGGACTTATTCCTGCTTGAAGTTTTCACGTAGTTCCCTGATGTCTCAAATTTATGAAACTTCTCTTTGGTGATGTCTAATCTTTGTTCACTTCCATCCATTGTAGTTTTCATTCCTGACATTGTAATTTGAATCTCTACAAGAGCATTTTGCTTCAAAAAAATATGTATCTTCCATGCCTCTGTCAATCTGCTTGAGCTTAATTTTGATATAAGTTTAGTTCCATATGAACAGCTTGATCTTTCCGGTCTTCCCTTTATGATTGGGTTGAATCTCCCACTCCTGAGGCAAGATCTTTGTGATGGCTCTATTCATTCCCATGTGAAGTCTGAGTCTTCCCAGCATCACTCATGGGAATGAACACTCTTTTTGGCACCTTATGAGCAGCAGGCGTGTTTCTTTCCATTTTTTTTTTTTAGATGTTTCTTCCCCTTGGTCTGGGGCAGTTTTCTGGCACACATGCACTGTTCAGTACTCTGCTGGATACCCAGGAGGTATTTTTGCAGATCTTCAGTGTTCTTTCCCTGTACTCTGTCTCCTTTCCCGTGTTCTGTTTTGTAACCCCTGCCTGCCTTGGCTTTACCAGACTCTCAGCTTCATCGTCTCATCTCAGGGAATCTGGTAGACTCTACGTCACTTTTTTCTCTGTGTGTGATAGCCTGGAAACTCTGTGAAGGCAGGAAGCTGGAGCATCGGTATGAATTCCATTTGTTTCCTGTCTTACGGGATCATGGTCTTCATTACCTGAAGTCCAATGCCTGGTAAATCATTGTATAATATATTTTTTCTGTTTTCCTTTTGGTTATTTCAGGCAAGAAGGTAAATCAGTACTTGCTGTCCATCGTGGCCAGAAGCAGATGGCAGCAGAGCGTCGGCACCTGCTGTCAACTGCTAGAATGCTTTTCTACCCCTTTGCTTAAGTGCTTCCTTCTCACCCTTGATTTCTTGGTGAAGTCATCTCTTCCTCAGGGAAATCTTTTGTGGGCCCAGTATAGATCAAATTCTCCTATGTGATCATGGAACTCTGTTTTCTTACACCATCTATGTGAATTTATAATTGTCACTTTTGTTGTCTTCGTTCCCCACTACACTTAAGACTAAATGAGAGTAGAGGTCTCATTTGTTTTACCTGCAGAGCTTAGTGGAATATCTGCCACACTGTAGGCACTCAGTGCCTGTTTGTTCTGTGTATGAAGGAGACAGTGTTTAAAAATGCACAGTCCTTTTTACCTAAAAAGTACTCACATATTTTATTTCCACCTTGTTTTCTCCCTGACACAGAGTCTGTTAGCCTATCAAGAATTGAGGGTGAATTTCATTTATATGAAGACTCCCTGGAACTTAAGAATAATGAGGATGAACGACTTACAGCAGAAATTAAACAAATGGGAAATATGGTTAGTGTACTACAAAAGGAGCTCTCCGAAACAAAAGAGACAAAATTACAGTTAGAGCATCAGAAGATTGAATGGGAACTAGAGCTGCGCAGGTTGAGGTATGACACTCTAGTTTTTGTTTGTTTTGTTTATTATTATATTTAAATTCTGGGGTACACGTGCAGGACATGCAGGTTTGTTACATAGGTATATACGTGCCATGTTGGTTTGCTGCATCCATCCCCCCATCATCTACATTGGATATTTCTCCTAATGTTATCCCTCCCCTAGCCCCCCAACCTCCTGATATCCCTCCTGTAGACCCCAAACCCCCAAATAGGCCCCGATGTATGATGTGTTCCTCCCTGTGTCCATGTGTTAATGAGTGAAAACATGAGGTGTTTGGCTTTCTGTTCTTGTGTCAGTTTGCTGAGAATAATGGTTTCCAGCTTCATCTATGTCCCTGCAAAGGACTTGAACTCATTTTTTTATGGCTGCATAGTATTCCATGGTATATCTGTGCCACATTGTAGTTTTAAAGAAATATTTATACTAAAGATAATATATTAGAATTTTTATAATTTCTGACTTGCCTTCTGGGGATTAATGGAAGAAACCTTCTTGGTCTTGTGGAACATGAAATTCTTGGAAATAATAAATTATTTTAACTGTGAACTCTTCTGCTAACAAATAAATGCATAGTCTTTGCAATCTTAATGGCCATGTAGAAGTCCATCATATGAAATCTTGTTATTCATTTAACGAATTGCAATTTGAGTTTTGAAATTATCTTGTATTTATAATTAATGATGTAAGGAGCATCTTTTCTCATTATTATTATTTATAGACACAGGGTCTCACTCTGTGCCTGAGGCTGGAGTTCAGTGGTGTGATCATACCTCCCTGCAGCCTCGAACTTCATCCTCCTGCCTCAGAGTCCTAAGTAGTTGGGACTACAGGTGCCTGTTCCCATGCCTGGCTAACTTTTTAAGTTTTTTGTAGAGACAGGATCTCACTACATTGCTCAAGATGATCTCCACCTCCTGACCTCAAGCATTCCTTCTGCCTTGGCCTCCCAAGTCATTAATATAACAGGCATGAGCGTCATGCCCAGCCCATAACATTTTTTATATAAATCTCGCATTTCGAAACTGTTTGCTTTGAATAAATTATCCAATATAGAATTATTAGGTTGAAATACAGGAACTTTTTAAAAAAGACCTTTGATCAATATTCATTTTTCTCAAGAATGTTTGTGTTAATTTACAGTCCAACCAATAGAGCATGAATTGACCACTTTTCTAAAACCAAAGTAATTTTTAAAAAATGTCTACACTTTTACGGTTTTTCAGAACTTTGGTGTATTTCATCGCTTTAGGGGATGCAAGTGGTTTTTGGTTACATGGATGAATAGCTTAACTCCCTATTATGAATGAGAACGTGTTTTTATTTGGCTTTCCATTCCTGAGTTACTTCACTTAGAAAAATGGCCTCCAGTCCCTTCCAAGTTGCTGCAAAAGGCATTACTTCATTCTTCTTATGGCTGAGTAGTACTCCACGGTGTACATATACCACGTATCATTTATTCCATTCACTGGTTGACGGACACTTAGGTCGATTTCATATCTTTGCAATTGCAAAATGTGCTGCAGTAAACAAACATACATTTGCCGGTGTCTTTTTGATGTAATGATTTCTTTTCCTTTGGGTAGATACTCAATAGGGGATTGTTGGAGTACATGGTAGCTCTATTTTAGCTCTTTGAGAAATCTCCCTACTGTTTTTCATAGAGGTTGTACTAATTTTCATTCCCATCAGCGAGGTATGAGCAGGCATTCCCTTTTCACCACATCTGTACCAACATTTTTCTATTGTTTTTCAGCCTTTTAATAATGAGGATGCTGGCTGGGATACGATGATATCTCCTTGTTGTTTTAGTTTGCATTTCCCTGAATATTAGTGATGTTGGGAATTTTTAACTGTGTTTGTTGGCCATTTGTGCATCTTCTTTTCAGAAATGTCTGTTCATGCCATTTGTGCACTTTTTGATGGGATTATTTGTATTTTTCTTACTGATTTGTTTGTCCCTTGTCAGATGCATAGTTTGCAAATATTTTCTCCTATTCTGTAGGTTGTCTGTTTACTCTTATGATTATTTATTTTGCTGTGCAGAAGACTTTTCATTTAATTAGGTCCCATGTATTTATTTTTGTTTTTGTTGCTTTTTGTTCTGGGGTCTTTGTCATAAATAATTTGCCTAGGCCAGTGTCCAGAAGAGTTTTCTCCTACACTTTCTTCCAGATTTTTTTGTGGTTTCAGGTTATAGATTTAAGTTTTTAATTTACCTCTTTTTTAATTAAAAAATATTTTTTGGTAGAGACAAGATCTCACTATGTTGTCCATGCTCGTCTTGAACTCCTGGGCTCAAGCCATTCTCCAGCCTTGGCCTCCCAAAGTGCTGGGATTACAGAGAGAAGCCACCATGTTAGGGCCTAATCCATCTTGAGTTAATATTTATATATGGTGAGAGATAGGGATCCAGTTTCATTCTTCTATACGTGGCTATTCAATTTTCCCAACACCATTTATTGAATAGGGTGTTCTTTGCCCAGTTTATGTCTTTGTACACTTTGTGAAAGGTCAGTTGGTTATACATATCTGGCTTTATTTCTACGTTCTGTATTCTGTTCCACTGGTCTGTGTATCTACTTTTATACCAGTACCATGCTGTTTTGGTTACTTTAGGCTTCTCGTGTGATTTGAAATCTGGTATTGTGATGCCTCTGGCTTCATTCTTTTTGCTTGGGATTGCTTTAGCTAGTCGAGCTCTTTTTTTATTCCCTTTAAATTTTAGAAGTACTTTCTCTAATTTTATAAAGAATGACAGTAGTATTTTGATAGGGGAATTGCATTGAATCTGTAAATTGCTTTGGTTAATATGGTCATTTTCAATATATTGATTCTTCTATGAACAAAGGGCATATTTCCATTTGTTTGTGTCATCTGTGATTTTTTTTTTTCCTATGAAAGATCTCTTCAGCAGTGCCTTGTAGTTCTCCTTTTAGAGATCTTTCATCTTGGTTACCAAGGAGGTGAAAGATCCTAAAAGGTTAAGTTTTTGTTGTTGTTGCCGTCACTATCATAAAAGGGACTAGGTTCTTGATTTGATTCTCACCTTGGCCATTCTTGATGTATACTAGTGCTACTGATTTGTGTACATTGATTTTGTAACCTGAGACTTTTACTGATTTCATTGATCAAATCCAGGAGCATTTAGGGTGTTCTAAGCTAAAAGATTATCTCTTGGGCAAACAGATAGTTTGACTTTCTCTTTTCCAATTTGGATGTACTTTCTTTCTTTCTCTTGACTGATTGCTCTGGCTAGGACTTCCCAGTTTCATTCTAAATATGCGTGAAATAAAAAGTAAAATGGAAAGTAATTGATGATTAGTTTATTCCACATCTTCGTATGCAGATAAAATTAATTCCAAATTATATGTTGAAACACACATTATCCTTTACTTTTAAATTAAATATTAGATCCTGTCTTGTTCCAAAAGGTATTTAAATATTGTTTATAAAATGCATAAGAATCAAGAAGATAAGTTGAAAGTGTTACCAAAATGAGAGACATAAAAGTATGGAGGTAACAGTTATTAAACAGCTTAGCCTAGTCTTGGATTATAGGAGTCTGCAGACACACGTTGTGTGAATGACATCTGAAGGTGTTATCTTACACTGTAAGTCATTTTTCAGGCTACACATACAATATTTCATAAAGAGGAAAATGTATTTCCAGTGAATTTCTAAACTTGTTTGTAAATAGTAACTTCTTTTAAATTAGCTAACTCTAAATGATCTAATTAACTAATTTTCAATTTGCAAAACATGAAAAAGAAGTAATTTTCAACTTGTAACTTTGCTGAGAAAATTCAAATATGCTCTTCACAGGTTTACTAGTAACAGAAACTTACCAGTTAACAGAATGTTTCTTTCCTCGCTACTTCGCTAACATATATGGCCCTTGGAAGAGAATGGAGTGAGAAATTAAAAACATGAGAACTAGAAAGGAAACAAGAACATAGGAGTTTTTATGAGGATTATAAACCCACATGGAAGAGCCAGATGACAAAATAAACATGTTTATTTTCTAACAAAACACATTTTAATATCCATATTTAACTGCAGACTTGCCTTAAAACAAGAAAAAGAGAAGAAAGAAAATGCCGAAATGTTGTGTAATAAAGTTAATGAACAGTTAAGAATAAAAGAAGAGGAATGTAGGGGAAAGGCTGAAATGATTCAAGAACTTCAATGGACTCTGAGAAAACTCATTAAGGAATTGAGGATGGTAAGAAACAACTTGGATCTGGTAAATTAATCTTTGGTGAAAACTTCATATTTCTAACTTAATGTTTCATCAGTATTGCTTATACTTTTTTTGGCTTCGTGTATATCATTTAGGTTTAAAACAAACCAAAACTGTTATCTCCTCTTAAAAATGAACTATGACATTTATAGCTAAAATTATTTATTGTAAACCTTGGCATCTAAATAGATGCTCAGTTTATGTTTTCAGAATGGAAGAAGAGTTTAATCACTAAATGAGTTTACACATTTTTATGTTAAAATACAGGCTAAATAGCTTTGAAACTATAATGACACTAGTTAAATGTTTTGAAAGAAATTTTATTTTACAATGCTGTATCTTCCCGTATTTAAGAACTGTTTTTCCTCTTTGACAAATGTAATTGTTATGTATGCAATTAAGATTTGAGTGATTCTTGAGGGATAAAAGTTCTTGTGTTTTAACAGGCTACTTTCTTTAATCTGCTCTTTTTTTTTTTTTTTTTCCTTTTTTTTTAGGCAGAGTCTCACTCTGTTATCCAGGCTGCAGTGCAGTGGTGCAGTCTCGGCTCACTGCAACCTCTGCCTCCTAGGTTCAAGTGATTCTCCTGCCTCAGCCTCCGAAGTAGCTGGGACTACAGGCGTGCACCACCATGCCTAATTTTTGTATTTTTAGTAGAGATGGGGTTTCACTATGTTGGCCAGGATGGTCTCCATCTCCTGACTTCATGATCCTCAGACCTTGGCCTCCCAAAGTGCTGGGATTACAGGCATGAGCCACCATGCTCAGTCAAGTGAGGCTCTGCTCTTAATTAACCTTTTAGTCTTTTTTTTCAGTGCTATTAGACAAACACTTCTATGTTATCTCTATGTCAAGCAGCAGCAACTTTTTGAAGAACAGAATGCCAGAATAGTACAAGATCAGATTCTGACCAGTAAACAAAAGGAGCTAGAAACGGCTCAAAAGAAAATGGATTCTGAGGTATTTTCTTTGGCCATTTTCAGATATGTTTTTGTAGGTGAATATAATTTTAAAAACAACTCTATGCAACTTGGAATTCTAATGGATTTTTGAATCTCACACACACACACACACACACACACACACACACACATATTTGGGGGTGGTGACAGTGGTTCTGGAATTTTCGGCCCATTGTATAACGTCATTTTCTTAATTCAACTTCATTTGTCTGCAAGGGTCAAGTAGTGACTTTCACAGTGGCCTTATCCAAAGGAGAAACATTTGTTATTATTCATAGGAATTAATGATCTTTCCACAATCTCAAAACCCTTGCTAACAACAAACATTCCAGCTTTCAGACATGATTTCATCTTTCTAATATATTAATGGAGAGGTTAGATGATTATTTCTACTGGTAGTAAGGATGAAATGTATAGCCAGTTCAGAGGCGGTACTTCAGATGCCATACCCCTTACTTTTGGGGACGTCACAGTTTGCTCCAAGTAGCATCTCATTTCAGCACAAAGAGCTTTGAAAACAATGATATGCTATAACAGAAACTTAGTGATGATTTGTTGATAACTATTTTGTTCTTAGAAAACTACTTCAGTGTATTTTTCCCTGTTTCATGCTTATTTCTGTTTCAAACACTGTAAAGAGGAAACAGAAGTTATTGCAATAACAGATAGTCTGAGGATTTTCTAAGAAAAGCTCTATAACTTCTTTTTTACCACTGGTGTTTTGAAATAAAAAGCTTTTTTTATATTTACATATTTACAACACAGAAGTAACCATGATTTGGTGGACGAGCACTAGAAGTAAAGTAAGAGGACCTGGGGAAAATCCTGCAGCTTGCATATTTTTGACCTCTCCTTTCAGAATTATGATATAAATGAGCTCAGTGATGTATGTAGAAGTGCTTGGTACAAGGCCAGGTGCAGTGGCTCACGCCTGTAATCCCATTGCTTTGGGAGGCCGAGGTGGGTGAGTCACTTGAGCTCAGGAGTTCCAGAACATGGCAAAACCCTATCTCTACAAAAATTACAAATAAATTTAGCCGGGTGTTGGGATGTGCACCTCTAGTCTCATCTACTCAGGAGGCTGAAGTGGGAGGATCACCTGAGCCCAGAAAACCAAGGCTGCAGTGAGTCTTGATTGTCCCACTGCCCTCTAACCTGAGTGATGGAGTGAGACCCTGTCTCAAAAAAAAAAAAGCAAGTAATATAATGCTTATATTTAGCATTTATGAATAAATGTAATTCTTTTTTTTTTTTTTTTTTTTTTTTTGAGACGGAGTTTCGCTCTTGTTACCCAGGCTGGAGTGCAATGGCGCAATCTCGGCTCACCGCAACCTCCGCCCCCTGGGTTCAGGCAATTCTCCTGCCTCAGCCTCCTGAGTAGCTGGGATTACAGGCACGCGCCACCATGCCCAGCTAATTTTTTTGTAATTTTTAGTAGAGACGGGGTTTCACCATGTTGACCAGGATGGTCTCGATCTCTTGACCTCGTGATCCACCCGCCTCGGCCTCCCAAAGTGCTGGGATTACAGGCTTGAGCCACCGCGCCCGGCCTTGAATAAATGTAATTCTTATATAACTGACAATAAAAATGGTAGAAAAATAAAATATCTACAGGATATTCTCAGGAAAAAAAAAAGAACTTAAGGAACATTGGGAAATTTCCTCTGTCTGTTGTGGAAATTCATGCTGAGAAGAACAGAGAGACCAAGAGACACAAGAGAACCTCTTTATTGGAGCTCCAGCTGACAGCGGCCTTACTGCCTGTAATGCCTGCCAGCCCCACACAAAGGAAAATTCACTGCTTATATTAGTTTTGGCATGGGAAGATAAAGCAGGAGAAAAAAATAGGTTTAAACAAAGACAGTTAGTCATTGACTTGTGACAAGTTTACAACCTTGAGAATATGTATATTTTCTGTGTGGTTATCTCGCTCCCACGGCTGGTAGCTGGGGAAGAGAACAGGTTTTTTGTTTTTTTGGGCTTTTTTTGGCAGAAATATGCTTGTGAGCTGTGGGTACAAAGATATGCTTGGGTACCTTATCTTGGAAGGAGGAGGCTATGCTGGGTCTCCTTTAGCTAACTTCAGGCAATTTAGGCCTGAAGAGGGGTGGTTTACTTGCTCCTCTGCTCTTTATAACTATTTTTGTGGCTTACAGGACAAAATGAAGGCTGATATGTCTGACCTACGAGCTAGGAATGAGGTTCTTTCTGAAAAACATTCTAATGTGGAAAATAAAATCAGCCTACAAATTCAGCTCGATAATGCAAGAGATGCTGTTGGAGAACAGAATTTGATTTTGGAACATGTGCAAAGAGACCTCGGCCAAACACAGTGTCAGAAGAAAGAAATTGAACAAATGCACCAAATTCAACAAAGAAAACTGAAGAAATACATTGCAAAGCAGGAATCTGTAGAAGAGAGATTATTTCAATTACAAAATAAAAATACGTTGCTTCGACAGCAACTGGGTGATGCTCACAAGAAAGTGAACAGACAAGAAAAGACAATCAGTTCTCTCCATGACCAGTTTCAGGCTCTTGCCAGTAATATTCAATCTCAGAGTGAAAAGCAGAGTCTTCTACTACAAGAGAATGAGGAAGTAAGTATTAAGAAAGATAAATATTTTTCAACCTTCCTAAAAGAAAATTTAAAGTAATATTTGATTATGGCTAAATGTTTTATCTAGGTGAATATAAAAATATATAGATCATAAATGTATTTGCTGTTAAAACAAAGATACTTTACTTTGAGTGAAGAAATTGTGTTACTGTGAAATTGTAAGCTCAGTTACAGTGTTAGTAGGTACAGATTAACGTTCATAGTGTTGTCTTACGCTGCTGAAATGATCATTGCAATGCCTATATGGCCATGTTTGGAGACCATGGTGAAGCAGATAAACAGAATGCTTATACCTGACATGGGTATTTTGAAATTAAGATTCAGCTAGAAGGGTTACTTTGACCATTAATTCCAGATTTTCCAGTTGAACTGAAGTATACTACTATACTTCAGTATATTTTTCCACAATAGTTTTCCTTCAGTAGTTTTGCAATGTATTTAAGTTGGTATAATTCTATTTTTATTCATATCAATTTGACTTAAATCTGAGATGATTTCAGTCTCAAATTACTAGTTATGACCTCTCAATTCTTTAAAGGCATTTACTTTTTAATAAATCATAATTTGGGGCAGATGTGAATTTCAGCAAAGCTATGTTAAATATAATCTTACCACTGGTATTTATAATTTCTTTGAATGTTTTTACAAACAGTTTGCTCATAATTTTCATTTCAAGGCTCACTGCCTGTCATTCGGATATAACTTTGACCAGTACAAAGGTAACTGTGTTTATCTGTGATTTATTTGTTTGGCATTGAGTCCCCATTTTTAAACTAATGAGAGGTGGCAGGATTCACATATAGTGAGAATGGACTGAGTAGGGGAGACACTTGTAGAAGCTGAGGTCAGGAGGGAGGTAGAGGCCAGGTAACCCAGGGCCTCAAAGGCCATTGCAATTTTACTTGTATTCTGAGATAGGAATCTTTTGGAAGGATCTGAGCAGGCAACGGAATATGCAAGGAACTCTGAAGTTGATTGGAGCTTCTAATAAAAAAGAGGGAAAAACATTTCACAGTGTGGGATGTACCACCAGCAGCCCCACCCGATTTCTTTTTGAGACTTCAGTAGGTTGTTAAGCATTGCAGATGTTTCAGGGATGAGTGAATAGTGGGTGAATCTATTGTCTAAGTTAACAGAAAACTGATTTGGCAGAAAGGTAGCACCTTCTGTGTCCTTAACTGAATTCAGTAATAAACAAGAATGTGCACACACAAGGAAAAGGTGAATCCACATATGTGTTGATGTTTTTCAAAGTGTATATGTTAGAGCTAAATATTATTACCACAATTTAACAATCAGGTGATTGATACAATCAGTAACAAAAATACTTTCACAGGTAGTTATGAGACAACACCAACTAGAATGGACTGATCCCCTAAAACAACAACCTACAGCAGAGGCTACATCATTTAATTTAGATGAGACACAGGATTCAAAGAAGAAATTGGGTCAAAGCAGCAGTGAAGTATGTATGAAACCTAACATGTCTACAGTTAATCTATAGGTGGTGAAATGGTGTCAAATGCTTTAGGATACTGATTGAAGTGGATGGCTTTCCTTTGTATTTTTATGATAATTTTATTATCTTTATGATGCACTTTTTTCTTAACCTCTGGCTTTCATTCTATCCTTTTCTCCTGATAAGTACATACATTTTTAAAATAAGGATCATTTCCAAAGATCCTTAGGAAAGCTGGGAATTATTAGTATTCCTCACAGAAGTTGAGAGGCTTTTTTTTTTTTTCCTGTGAAGTATTTTTAGTGATTTCTCTATTGCCATGGTTAGGTAAGCCAGATTAAATCATAGGATAATGTTTAATGGAATGTTTCAGAAATTGTCTTATTTCTTATCTTTACTTTTGTAAATGGGTACAGAATCTGTGTATATTTATTTCATGAATTTCAGGATGACTTGTACAGAAAGGCCATAGTACTGTTCTCCAAAATGCAAATGTTTTAGTTTATAAACTACTTGACATGTTAGGCACTTCCTTCATTTACCTTTCATTTTAAATATATTGTGCTTTTTTACAAATCACCTACAGTATGTATATCCAAAGTAGAGAATTAAGAGATGTATCTAGATCCTACCACTGAATTTTTAAAAAAAACTTTACTGAGACAAAATTCTTATACCACTCAGTTTACCCATTGAACGCATACAAATCATGGCCTCTTAGTATAGTCACAGTGTTGCATAAACATCACCATCATCAATTATAGGACATTTTCATGACCCTCAAAAGAACCAGCAATCTATTTTGTTTCCATACATTAGCCCATTCTGGACACCACATATCGACTGGATCACACAATATGTGGTGGTCTTTTGTGTCTGGCTTCGTCTACTTAGTATAACATTTTGAAGGTTCATTGTGTTGTAACATGTATCAGTACTTAATTTCATCTTTCTGCTGAGTATTGTTCCACTGTATGGACGTACCATTCATTTTATGTAGCCATTTATCAGTTGATGGACCTTGGGGTTGTTTCCATGTTTTGGCTATTAATCATCCTGCTGTGACCTTTTATGTACAAGTTTTTGTGTTTGCGTATGTGTTCTTCTCTTGGGTATATACTTAGGAGTTGAATTTCTGGGTCCTATAGTAACTCAATGCTTAGGCTTTTGAGGAGCTGACAGTCTGCTTTTCAAAGTGGTTGCACCATTTTACATTCTCATCAGCATTGTATGAAGGTTCTAACTTCTTCACATCTTTGCCAGCATTTTTCATATTTTTGATTTAAAAAGGATTCCAACCCAGAGGTATAAAGTGGTATCATGTCATTGTGGTTTTGATTCACATTTCCCTAATGATGAATGACTGTAAGCCTCTTTTCATGTGCTTATGAGCCATTTGTATATCTTCTTTGGGAAATGTCTATTCAAATCATTTGCCCACTCTAAAATTGGGTTATCTTAAATTTCTGAATTTTAAGAGCTCTTTATATACTCTAGGTGTATGTCCCTTATCAGATATATTGTTTCCAAATATTTTCAATGGCTTTCCTTTTTACTCTCTTTCTTACGATTTATTATGTTTTTAAAATTTCTATAATTTTAAGTTGTAGAGAGAAGTTCTCACTAAGTTGCCTAGGCTGATCTTGAACTGAGGTCAAGCAATCCTCCCACCTCAGCCTCCCAAAATGTTGGGATTACAGATGTAAGCCACCATGCCCAACCTCCTTTTTCTTTCTTAATGGTCTCTATTCAAGCACAGAAGTTTTGCATTTCGATGAAGTCCAGTTAATCTATTTTTCTGCAGTCACAAAGATCTATGGCTATGTTTTCTCCTAGGAATTTTATAATTTTAGTGGTTCTATTTTGTTAGTTTTATATATGACATTTGGTGGAAATCCACCTTTATTCTCTTGCACCTGGATATACAGTTGTCCCAGCACCATTTGTTGAAAAATCTATTTGTTTCTCATTTTTTTTAATACCCTTGTTGAAAATCAGTTGACTATAAAAATGTAGGTTTCTTTTTGGATTCTTGATTCTAATATGTTGAGCCAGTACTGAATCACATTTATGCCAGTACCGAATCACATTTTAGGAGAATTCATTTTCAGTCCTGTTGCTTATTATGAGTTGTCTTATGTAAGAATAGAAATTCAAGTAGTAGAATGTCTTTAATTTCACTTTATGCTTCTTGAAGGAGTGTATGGCCAGCTTATGCCTTGCTGATTCCATGACATGATGAGAGTCAGGCTTGCAAAGACAGATCCCATTGATTTTTTTTCTCCAGTCACACCTTTTGTCTCTCACCCAGTGCCTCTCTCTTCACTCCCATTTCCGTCAATTCTTGGCCACAGGATCTGCTGACTGTGTCAACTATTTATTGCATTATGTTTCATTAGCTCATTATAAGTCATGGAGTCATGTGTAGATTTGAACTATCTATGAAGCTCAAGATTAAGTCTGGGCTGTCATCTTTCCTCATTGGAAACTGAGCTAATTTATCATGTTGCAGTTCACAGTTAGATCCTCTTTTGACCCAGCACCTGGTTCTCTTATACAACTGTGGGGCTAAATTCTATTCTTGCACAGATCCTACATTCTCAGAAACCAGAGTTCCCTGCATTTACCTCCTTTTGCTTAAATGTAGATGAGTAGCTATGCTTTTCTAGCTCAATACATAATTCATTGAATAAATACTTCAACCTATTCAAAGAACAACTTTCAGGAGTGCAGCAACTGGAAATCAGGTAATGTCCAGGCATTTATCAGGAACAAAGAGTTGAATTAGTTGTATGAATTTCAAAATTTCAGAGCCAATTTATATGATATGGAAAAGCATTTTGTTACAATATAAAGATGAGCTGCTCTTCCCTTCTCCATACAAATGAGTTAAGGGGAAATTGCATTGAATATCTTAACACTCAAAGGACACTACATTTGTTTTACTTTCGAGATTGTTAAAACTGATTCCATAATTTTTTTAATTTCCTCATTGAGGAAATGAAAATGAAGATTGAATCCTAGATTGATGAATAAATATCCAAAGCTGCTGATCACTTTTAAAATTTTAGTTCCTTGAATCAGGTACAATGTCTGATTTTTGGTTATTAATCAAATATTTCTAGTTTTTTCAACTTTATACTTCAAATTATATATCTCCTTCCTTCCTCATCTTCCTTATTTCATAACTCGGGGGACAAATTCTAAAAGGCTCACTGGCTTAGTCATTGGAATTTGTAATCAATGGGAACTTTTTCTAAACTTCCTCCTCAGTAGTTCTTATGTCTTTCTTATGAGAAGACCCAGCACCTGGTTTCTTTCTCATAAGAAAGACATAAGAACCACTGAGGAGGAAGTTTATCATATAAATTATATGTATTTATCGTATAAATTTGCTTTCCTAATTCATACAGTTAGAAAAGTTCTGCTGCTTCCCATTAGAGTTGTTTGTCATTAATAAATTAACCTCAACATTTGTTAGCTCTTACTTTAAAGGAGACTAATTTCTACTGGGTCTGTTATTCTATCGCTTATTATCTCCTTGTTTAAATTTATTTTTCTGGTTATTTTTTCCTAACAAATTACCCAAATTTGAGTGGCTTAGAACGTTTGTTTAGTTCACCAATCTGTGGTTTGGGAAAACCTTGGCCAGGGCAGCTTCCCTCTGCTCCCTTCAGCTTCACTTGGGATAAGTCAAAGGCTGAGGGACTAGAATCATCTGAAGATTTGTTCACTAAGATGTCTGTTGCTTACAGCGGCTATTGGTTGGAACTTTAGTTGGGGCAGGATACCCAAATATTCTACACTGGAACTCCTAGGCTCTCTTTGTGGCTAAGTTTCCTCACAACATGGGGGCTGGGTTTCAAGGCGAGCAGTCTGTGGTAGAGAGCCTCTTCAAACCTAATGTAGGAAGCAACATTGTGTTATCACTTTTAACACATTCTGTTCATTAGAAGCAAGCCGTTAAGTTTCACCCATAGTCTATGTATAGGATGAATTATTTTGCTTTTACTTTTATTTGTGTGTGTGTGTGTTTTTTTAAACATGATGTCTTGCTATGTTGCCCAGGCTGGCCTTGATCACCATGGCTCAGGAATTCTTTCTGCCTCAGTCTTCCAGGTAGCTGAGATCACAGGCCTGTGACACCACACCTGGCTTCCTTTTGTTTTTTGTGGACTTGTATAACTACATATTTATGGTATACACAGTGATATTTCGATATGTGTAAACAATGTGTAATGGTCAAATAAGACTATAACATATCCATCACCTCAAACATTCACCATTTCTTTGTGCTGTGAACTTTGAAAATCCACTCCTCTAGCTATTTAAAACTATTAGTTAACCAAACCAGGTGTGGTGGTGCACACCTCTAATCCTAGATACTAGGGAGGCTGAGGCATAATGGCTTGAACCAGAGGCAAAGGTTGCAGTGAGCTGAGATTGCATCACTGTACTCTAGCTTGAGTGACAGAGTGAGACTCTGTCTGAAAAAAAAAAAAAAAAGAAAAGTTAACCATATTCACCCTACAATGCAGAACACTAGAATTTATTCCCCCTATCTAGCTATCATTTCGTATCCATAAAACAACCTCTCCCCATCTTCCACTCCTGCTTACCTTTCTCAGCCTCTGTTACCCACAATTCTACTCTCTACTTCCAAAAACTTTTTTTTTAAATTTTAGCTTCCATATGAGTGAGAACATACAGTAGTTATTTTTCTGTGCCTGAATTATTACACTTAATGTCACTTAATGTTTTCATCCATGTTGCTGTCAATTGCATGATTTTATTCTTTTTTATGGCTAAATAGTATTCCACTGTGTACATATGTCACATTTTCTTTCTTTTTTTTCTTCTCTATTTTATTTTATATATATATATATATATTTTTTTTTTTTTGCATTTTAGGTTTTGGGGTACATGTGAAGAACATGCAACATAGTTGCATAGGTACACACGTTTCGGTGTGATTTGCTGCCTTCCTCCCCTTCACCTACATCTGGCATTTCTCCCCATGCTCTCTCTCCCCAACTCCCCACCCCCAGCTGTCCCTCCCCTGTTCCCCCAACAGACCCCAGTGTATCACATTTCCTTTACTCACAACCACAGTCATCTATTGCTGAACATTTAGGTTGATTCTGTAGTTTGGTTATTGTGAATAGTGCTGCAGTAAACATGGGGATACTGGTATCCCTTTGATATACTGAATGTCTTTCTTTTGGATAATAGTAGTGGGATTACTGGATTATATGAGACTTGTATTTTTAGTTTTTTAAGAAACTTCCACAGTTTTCCATAATGGCTATACTAGTTTACATTCCCTCCATGAGTGCATAAGAGTTTTCTTTTTCTCTCCAACCTCACCAGGATTTTTTACTTTTTTTAAAAATATATATAGTAGCCATTCTAACTGTGGTGAGACGATATCTCATTTGGAATTTTATTTCCGTTTTCCTGCTGTCGGTGATGTTGAGTACTTTTCCATATATATGTTGGCCATTTGTACCTCTTCTTTTTAGAAATGTCTATTTAAATTCTTTGTCCACATTAGAGGGATTATTAACTGCTTTTACTGTTGTGTTAAGTTCCTGGCATATTCTAGATATTAGACCTTTCTCAGATGAATAGATTTATAAATATTGTCTCCCATATTACAGATTGTTGGTTGTTCAACAAAGGATTTGCTGTGAAGAAACTTAATTTTAAAATAGCCTTACTTGTCTATTTTTGTTTTTATGCCTGTGCTTTTTTTGCATATTCCTGTGATAACTTAGCTTGAAAATCTTTGCCTTGACCTGTGTCATGAAGCATTTTTCCTGTATTTTCTTGTAGTAGTTTTATAATTTTGGATCTCATGTTTAAGTCTTTAAATCAACATTTTGTGTTGATTTTTGTATATGGTGAAAATAGGGACCTGGTTTTATTCTTCTTTTTACAAATATCCAGTTTCCCTGGCTCCATTTGTCAAAGAGAGGGTTCTTTCCCCAATGTATGTTCTTGACACCTTTGTTGAAAATCCGGTGTCTGTAAATATGTGTTTTTATTTCTGGGTTCTCTATTCTGTTCCACTGATTTAATTTTCTGTTTTTTATACCAAGACCATGCTTTTTTGGTTACCATAAGCTTATAATATATTTGAAGTCAGGTAGATTTCAAGGAGGTAGAGTGATGCTTCCAGCTTTGTTCTTTTCCCTCAGACTTGGCTTGTCTAACTCTAGCATTTTTGTGGTTCCATATAAATTTTAGGATTGTTTTTTCCATTTCTGTGAAGAATGTTATTGGTGTTTTTCGTTGCAAGTTATAAAGGGCATTTTATTTTCATCTTCTTTTTTTTTCTTCTATTTTTTTTTTTGAGACAGAGTCTTGCTCAGTCTTCGGGTCCCAGCCTGAAGTTTAGTGGCACAATCTTGGCTCATTGCAATCTGTGCCTCCTGGGTTCAAACAATTCTCCTGCTTCAGCCTCCCGAGTAGCTGGATACTACAGGCGTGCGCCACCACTCCCAGCTAATTTTTGTATTTTTTAGTAGAGACAGGGTTTCACCATGTTGGCCAGGATGGTCTCGATCTTTTGACCTCATGATCTGCCCGCCTTGGCCTCCCAAAGTGCTGGGATTACAGGCGTGAGCCACCGCCTCTTTCTTAACTTTTATTTTAGATTTAGGGGGTACATGTGCAGGTTTGTTACAAAGGTATATATTGCATAATGGTTAGGTTTAGGGTGCAATTGAACCTATCACCGAGGTAGTGAGCATGTACCTGGCATGTCATTTTTCAACAGTTGTCCCAATCCAATCCCTCTTCTTGTAGTCCCCAGTGTCTGTTGCTCCCCTCTTTATGTCCATGTGGACCCAATGTTTAGGTCCCACTGACAAGTGAGACATGTAGTATCTGGTTTTGTTTCCACATCAGTTTGCTTAGGATAATGGCCTCCAGCTACATCCATGTTCTTGCAAAGAACATTATTTTGTTCTTGTTATAGCTGCATAGTGTTACATATTTTATGTGTGCTACATTTTCTTAATCCAGTGCACTATTGATGGGCTTCTGGATTGATTCCATATCTTTGCTATTGTGAATAGTGCTGCAGCCAACATATGGGTGCATGTGTCTTTTTGGTAGAATGATTTCTGGGAGGGAGTGGGTATTTAACCCACTAATGGGATTGCTGGGTTGAAGGCAGTTCTATTTTTAGTTCCATGACAGAAATCTCCAAACTGCTTTCCACAGTGGCTAAATGAATTTATCATTTTCTCCAGCAGTGTATTCGAATGCCCTTTTTGCTGTAGCAGCTCTGCCAAAATCTGGGTCGATGTTCCTTGTTTTTGGACTTTTTAGTGATAGCCATTATGGCTATCACTGGTTTGAGATGGCATTTCATTGTGGCTTTGATTTGCTTTTCTCTGATTAGTGAGATGAGCTTTTATTTCATGTTTGCCCTCTGCTTTTCTGTCTTTTTTTGGGAAATGTCTCTTTATGTATTTTGCCCACTTTTATATATTTTTTTAAATTCTTGCTTGTTGATTTAAGTTTCTTATAGGTTCTGGATATTAGAGCTGTTTAATGCATCGCTTGTAAATACATTCTTTCATGATTTAGGTTGCCTAGTTAGTCTCTTGAATGGTTCCTTTTTCTATGCAGAAGCTCCTTTGTTTAACTAGGTTCCAGTTTTTCATTTTGTTGCAGTTGCTTTTGACGACTTATTCATAAATTATATTCAGAGGCTGATTTCAAATAATATGTTTCTTTGGTTTTCTTGTAGGGTTTTTATAGTTAGAGGTTTTTCTTTTAAGAATGTACTTCAGCTTTCATTTATTTTTATATGTGGTGATAGGTAGGGGTCAAGGTTCATATTTCCGTGTATGGATAGCAAGTCATCCCAGCACCATTTATTGAACAGGGAGTCCTTTCCCCATTGCGCTTTTTCAAAGATCAAATGGTTATAGGCTTGTGGCTTTATTTCTGGGCTCTCTATTCTGTTCCATTGGTCTGTGTGTCTGTTTTTGTGCCAGTACCATGCTGTTTTGTTCATTGTAGGCTTTGTTTACTGTAGTATAGTTTGAAGTTGGGCAGTGTGATGTGTCAGGTTTTGTTATTTTTGCTTAGGATGGCTGTGGGTGTTTGGGCTCTTTTCCAGTTCCATATGAAATTTTAGAATCTTTTTCCTAATGCTGTGAAAAATGACCTTTGTAGTTTGATAGGAATAGTATTGAGTTTGTAGATTGCTTTGGGCAGTATGGCCATTTTACTGATACTGATTTTTCCAATCTGTGAGCATGGAATGTTTTTGCATTTTTTGGTGTCATGACTTTTCAGCAGTGTTTTGTAGTTCTTTTAGCCACGTCTCTGTGGTTAGATGCATTCCTAAGTATTTTGCTTTTTTGTGTGTGGCTGTTGTCAATGGAATCACATTCTGGATTTGTCTCTCAGCTTGAACTTTATTGGTCTATAGAAATGCTACTGATATTTTTGCATTCTGACTGAAGTCATTTATCAGTTCCAGGATACACTGGCAGACTCACAGAGTTTTCTACTTAGAGCATCAGATCATCAGCAAAGGGAGATAGTTTGGCTTCTTTTCCTTTTTGGATGCCTTTCTTTCTTTTGCCCGATTGCTCTGGCTAGGTGGGAGTTCCAGTCCTATGTTGAATAGATGTGGTGAGATGGGGCATCCTTGTTTTGTTCCAGCTGTCAAGGGGAATGCTTCCAACTCTTTTTGTTCTTTTTTCTTTAAATTTTTTCTTTATTATTTTATAGAGACAAGGTCTCACTGCGTGGCCAGGTTGGTCTCAGACTCCTGGCCTCAAGTGATACTCCTGTCTTCACCTCCCAACATGCTGGAGTTACAAGCATGAGCCACTGCACTCAGCTCCCACTTCCAGCTTTTGCCCATTCTGTGATTTCAGCTGCAGGTTTGTTACAAAGTGGCCCTTGTTATTTGGAGGTCTATTTGTTTGATGCCTAATGTGTTGATTTTTTTCATGAAGGGATTATGGATGTTATTGAAAGCTTTTTTGCATCTTTTGTGATGATCATATGGTTTTTCTTTTTCCATTCTGTTTATGTGGTGAAACACATTTACTGATTTGTGTACTTTGAACCAACCTTGCATCACAAGAATAAACCCGACTTGATTGTGGTGAAGTAAACTTTTGATGTGTTGCTGGGTTTCATTTGCTAATATTTTGTTGAGACTTTTGTGTCCACATTCGTCGGAAATATTAGGCTGTAGTTTTCCTTTTTTTTTTTTTTTCCATGAAAGCCACTGACTTTATTGATCTAAAAAACTTTACAACAATAGTGACTCTTCTGCCAAAAAAGGAGCCAAATGGTTTCAAACTGGCTGAAAGTGAGGGTGGGGGTCAGGGATAGGGCCAGGATTCCATTCAGGAAAGCCAGTAACTGTCATCAGGGAACTGGCAATGGAAAAAGGAAGAGGGAGGCATGGAAGAGCGAGAATCCAAAAAAGTTGAAATGGTTAGGGGAGGAAACTCCCAAAGACCTTGAAGTATGTCGGAGGTGAGTAGGCAATAGCAATCTTTTACTCTGTAGCGGACAGGGAGGGGTCCGTACTCCGGAGATGAGGACGAAAATAGCAGTCTTTTACTTTGTAGCGGACAGGGAGAAGTCCGGAGATGAGGGAGAAAATAGCAGTCTTTTACTTTGTAGCGGACAGGGAGGGGTCCGTATTCCGGAGATGAGTACGAAAATAGCAGTCTTTTTTTTTTTTTTTTTTTTTTTTTTTTTTTTTTTCCTGAGGCAATTTCGCTCTTGTTACCTAGGCTGGAGTGCAACAGCACGATCTTGGCTCTCTGCAAACTCTGCCTCCTGGGTTCAGGCAATTCTCCTGCCTCTGCCTCCTGAGGAGCTGGGATTACAGGCACGCGCCACCATGCCCAGCTAATTTTTTTTTTTTTTTTTTTTTTGAGACGGAATTTCGCTCTTGTTACCCAGGCGGGAGTGCAATGGCGCGATCTCGGCTCACCGCAACCTCCGCCTCCTGGGTTCAGGCAATTCTCCTGCCTCAGCCTCCCGAGTAGCTGGGACTACAGGCACGCGCCACCATGCCCAGCTAATTTTTGTCTTTTTAGTAGAGACGGGGTTTCACCATGTTGACCAGGATGGTCTCGATCTCTTGACCTCGTGATCCACCTGCCTCGGCCTCCCAAAGTGCTGGGATTATAGGCGTGAGCCACCACGCCCGGGCTGCTGAATTCCTTTATGTGCACGGAGAGACGGTGAGACTTTCTGTTTTCCAATTTGGATCCCCTTGATTTCTTTGACAATTTCTGTGCCTGTGTCCTTCAGGGATATTGACATGTAGTTTCCTTTGGTTGTGTGTGTACTTGTCTGGGTTTGGCCTTACAGTAATACTGACCTTTAGAATAAACTAGGAAGATTTTGGAATAATTTGTAAAACATTGCTGTTAGTTTTTCCTTAACAGTTTAATAGACCATCCTGGTCAACATGGTGAAACCCCGTCTCTATTAAAAATACAAAAAATTAGCTGGGCATGGTGGCGCATGCCTGTAATCCCAGCTGCTCAGGAGGCCGAGGCAGGAGAATTGCCTGAACCCAGGAGGCGGAGATTGCAGTGAGCCGAGATCGCGCCATTGCACTCCAGCCTGGGTAACGAGCGAAACTCCGTCTCAAAAAAAAAAAAAAAAAAGTTTAGGCCGGGCGCGGTGGCTCAAGCCTGTAATCCCAGCACTTTGGGAGGCCGAGGCAGGTAGATCACGAGGTCAAGAGATCGAGACCAAACTGGTCAACATGGTGAAACCCCGTCTCTATTAAAAATACAAAAAATTAGCTGGACATGGTGGCGCATGCCTGTAATCCCAGCTGCTCAGGAGGCCGAGGCAGGAGAATTGCCTGAACCCAGGAGGCGGAGGTTGCGGTGAGCCGAGATCGCACCATTGCATTGCAGCCTGGGTAAACAAGAGTGAAACTTCGTCTCAAAAAAAAAAAAAAAACGGTTTAATAGAATTCGGCAGTAAAGTTATCCAGTTTTACACTTTTCTTTATTGGGAAACTTTACTGCTGATTCAATTGCATAACCTTTCATTGTTCTGTTCAGGTTTCCATTTCTTCTTGGTTCGTTCTTGCTGGTTATGCATTTCCAGGAATGTATCCATTTTCTCTAGGCTTTTCAGTTTGTTGGCATATAGTTGTGCACAGTAGTCTCTCACGACCCCATGTATTTCTTTGGTATCGGTTTTAATATCTCCTTCTCTGTTTCTCTTTTTGTTTTTCTCTTTTTTCTTGTTTAATATAGTTAGCAGTTATCTTTTCCCAAAACCGTCTTCCAGTTTGAAGGATGTTTTGTTGGTTTTGTTTTTTTACTCTACCTCATTCAGTTCTGCCCTGCCTTTATCATTTCTTTCCTTCTACTACATTTGAGTTTCGGGTCTGTTCTTGCTGTTTTGGTTTCTTAAGGTGCATTGTTAGGTTGCTTGAAGTCTTTCTCTTTTTTCTTTTTTTACATGGTTTTAGATTGTTCTTTTAATGTGTTAGTCTCAGGTAAGAAATCATTCTTTTAACTGGAATTTTTGGAGGAACAAGACTTAGAAATGATAATATTTGGTGGTAATCACATAGAATAACAATTTTTGTGTTTGGGTCAGTGCTAGAGTTCATTCAGGTGGTAATCTGGCTGGCTTTGTTAGTCTTGCTTCCCAAATTAGCTTTGCTTTCTGATCCAGATGTCAGTATGTGAAATGGTCATCAGCCAAGTGCAGAAGGATACACAAGTTAGCTGCAAAACATGATGACCTATCCAGTGGAAAGATGAAACCTGACAGAGACTTGGGAGCAGGCTCAGATGCTGCCTGGGAATGCTTAGGAATCTGGGGAAAAGCACATCGGAAACTTTAAATGGGAAATGGCAAACCTCAAAAACATACAAGGTTAAAAGTACAAAAAGCTCAACCCAGCCTTCTTTTGAAAGGCAATCCCAGTCTTTGGGAATATCATAGAGAAAATCTATCAACATATACACGAACTCTCAGTGCCAGTATGGCCTTGCCAATGACACCTTGGCTCTCATGGACTGAACCATAATCAATTATATACAAATCAAATATTCCAAGTGTATAACATGCGCTCTGTGAATTGATGAGATGTGTAGCCTTGAGGATAAAAGGATAACAGGTGTATAGTCACTGTTTTCTCAGCTGGTCACATGAAAGGAGAAAGCAGTGATGCATGCAGCTGTATTTATATCTTGTATTCAATCATGAAAAAGCAGCATTCAATATCATCATCTGCCCCACCAAAAGGAAATCTGGATAGTTCTTTTGGGAATTTTAAAAGTTATCTGGATACAGGATGTAGTCCTTACTTATTTCCAGCTCTGCAGAGTTCTAAAATGCATGTATCGGGGCAAGGGGTATTTGGCATTTCTGGGAACCTTCCTCACAATTTGCTGCTAACCTAAAACCGCTTTAAGAGTCTTCAATAATGATTTTTTAAAACTAACAAACATTATGCATTGTTTTTAAAATTCAATACCAATCAGTAAATGTGTTTTGAAATTTGTGAAGCCCAGGTAGTTAAGACATACACTCATTCAGTTCTGCCCTGCCTGTATCATTTCTTTCCTTCTACTACATTTGAGTTTCGGGTCTGTTCTTGCTGTTTTGGTTTCTTAAGGTGCATGGTTACGTTGCTTGTTTGAAGTCTTTCTCTTTTTTAGACGTAGCTGTTAATTGCTATAAATTGCCCTCTTAGTGCTTCTTTTGTCACTTTCTATAGGGGTTGGTTTCTTTCCCATTTTCATTTGTTTCAAGATATTTAAATTTTTTTTCTTAATTTATTGATTGGCCCAGTTCATTCAGGAGCATGCCATTTAATTTCCATGTGTTTGCACAGTTTCCAAAATTTTTGTCCTTGTTACTGATTTCTGTATTTATTCCATTGTTGTTGAGAAGATACTTGATTCCTAGGAGTTTGTAAACTCAGTAGATGGTCTATTCTGGAGAATTTTCTATGTGCTAATGAGAAGAATGTGTATTCTGCAGCTTTTTAATGAAATGTTCTGTAAGTGTCTGCTAGGTCCCTATGGTCTGCAGTGCAGGTTAATTTTGATGTTTTTTTGTCGATTTTCTGTTGAGATCTTTGCAATGCTGAAAGTCAGGTGATGGAGTCCTCATCTTCTATTGTACTGGGCACTATCTCTCTTTAGTTTCAGTGATGTTTGCCTTATAGATCTGTGTGCTCAGGTGTTAAGTGCATATACCTTTATGACTGTTGTATACTCTTGCTGAATTGATCCTGTTATTATTATATAATGACCTTCTTTTTCTCTTTTATTTTTTTTTGACTTAAGATTTATTTTGTCTGGTAGAAATATAGCTGCTCCTGCATGCTTTTGGTTTCCATTTGCAGCTGTGTAGTTACAATGTCCTTTCCTTCGGGTTCCACTATCATTTTCTTCACTATCCTTAAAACCCTTCCTACCAGCCTCTTCGAGGACCACCAGGCTTCCACTCACAGTCGCTTTAAGACTTTCTGTTTTCATGCTTATATGACAAGTCTATTCAAAACTGTTGCCAGCAGTCTCCAGTTACTCTAGATATGCTTATGGGGAGGGGAGTGCATTCTGAATTGCCTGACCAACTTAATTACCCTAATGAGGCTTATACTCAGATAACCTCCTTGGCGATGTGTGCCTGGAGGCAGTTACCATCATCCAGTGTTAGGATGGAGGAGCTTGCTAAAATTCGTCAGGGATCTGACGAGCCTTTTCAGGAATTTGTCTCATGCCTCCTCCAGGCTGTTACACGCCAGGTTGGCAATGATGAAGCTGGATCTCTATTGGTGAAACAATTGGCTTCTGAGAATGCTAATACGGCATGCCAGGCATCCATGAGGCCCTTTAAACGTAAAGGCACCTTAACTGATTATATTTGCCTCTGTGCTGATATCAGACCTGCTTATCAACAAGGTCTTGCTCTAGCAGCTGCTCAAGCAGGTGGTATGTCTATTGCCACCTTTTTAAAACAGAGACCCAACCAACCTAGATCACCCCTTAAATTTTTTCATTGTGGCAGTCTGGGCCATATGGCTAAACAGTGTCAAGTTCCTTTTGCTCCACAGCCTCAGATGTTAGCTTTGCCAGCACCCCCAGATCCTACTCCTACTTCTTCTTCTCCTGTCACCCCATCACCCCAACCACATCAACCAGGTTTGTGCCCTCGCTGTCACCGTGGCACCCATTGGGCCAACGAGTGCCACTCTAAGCATGATGCCCAGGGCAATCCTCTCCCTCAGCAGTTGGGAAACTCCCAGCGGGGGCAGTCCCAGCCCCCAGCAAAATATCAGGACACCTTATGTTCAAGCTCCTGTCCTGAGTTTGAGCGCAAATCCGTTTCTCAACTCTGCAGAGCAACACCGAACAGCACAGGACTTGACCTCTGTGTCACCGCCTGACAGGTATTAAGCCCTGACATGGGACCCCAAGCCATCCCTACGGGCATTTTTGGCCCTCTTTTCTCAGGATATATTGGTCTTATTTTAGGTCATAGTAACTGTTCCTTGAGAGGTCTGCATGTATTACCTATTGTTGTTGATGTTGATTACTCGGGAGAAATTAAGGTGTTTGCTTGGTCGCCTACAGGTGTTTTCACGCTGAGTCCTGAATTGTTGTTTGCTCAACTGCTTCTCACTCCTATTGATACCTCAGCTGACTCTCAATTGTCGACTCAAGTTATAGGTAACAAAGGTTCTGAGCCTTCGTCTTATGCTTACTGGGTTCAAGCCATTTCATCTACCAGACCTGAACTTACCATTAAAATTAATGGCAAAACATTTAAAGGCCTCCTGGACACAGGGGCTGATGTGTCTGTAATTTCCCATAAATATTGGTCTTCTCAATGGCTTACAACTACTGCCATGACTTCTCTACAAGGCATAGGAATGACTAACAATCTTATGCAATCTGCAAGTTTATTAACTCAGCAGCGTGGAAATTTCAGGGAGATTTTTCTTTGTCATCGTTTAGTGTGCTCTCTTATTTCGTGTAAAGCAGCAATGAATTACAAGACTGTGCTACTTACTAAATTAAGGCATTTTTATTCAGAAAAGTGGTACGGATCATGCCATTCAACTTTTATACTGGGAGATGTGATTGCTTCTTAACGCCAAGTGTCATTACTCCTTGAAATGTAATTCAAATTAACTTAAGACATTTGCAGTTCAGCAAGAGGCTTGTGGTGCTGGAATCCACTTTTTTTCAAGATTTATTAGAGTTTTATTTTCAGAGTCTTATTATGGAAGCCATGTCTTGACTGGGGCCCAAATAATTTAATATGACACCCCTAAAACTTCCATGCAATTTATGGAGAATGACATTGGGTTAAAGGACTAAGAGACTTGTGCTAAGGGGGTGACTTAGAGCCATTTTAAGGAGGAAAGCCATGAAATGATCAAAGAAAAACAGAAGTCTAAGATCAAATCCAAATGTTATGTGGAAAAAATGATGAAAGTAAAGGATATATTTTTGTGAATTCTGGTGGTTTTAACTTTGTTTTTAATTTTCTGAGTAATCCAATGGTCTGTTTTTTATGAATCTACAAGAATATAGGTAATATTTTATTGCAACTGAATTCATTTCAAAAATGATTAGTTTTGTGTTAGAACATTCTCAGTCTACTTTCTTTTATCTTTTTTTCTTTTCTGCCCATGCTAGCATGCAGTGGCACTGTCTCTGGTCACTACAACCTCCACCTCCCCGATTCAAGCCATTCTCCTGCCTCGGCCTCCTGAGTAGCTGGGATTACAGGCACCCCCCCACCACACCCAGCTAATTTTTGTGCTTTTAGTAGAGATGGGGTTTTTCCATGTTGGCCAGGCTTGTCTCAAACTCCTGACCTCAGGTGATCCATCCACCTCGTCCTCCCAAAGTGCTGGGATTACAGGTATGAGCCACCACACCTGGCCTCTGTGTACCTTCTTCATTACCAAAGTATATTGTTTTTTGACTCATGCAGGATGACCTTACTGAAGCACAGAAAACTGCACCTTCACGATGTCCAGATCTGGACGCAGATAATGAAGTTCTTCGGCAGACATTATTCTCTGTGAAAGCATTAAAAAAGAAATGTCAAACACTAGAGGAGGAGAAGAAGCAGTTGAAGCAGGAAATAGTAAATCTCAAAATTCATATGGAAAGAAAAATGTTAGAACGTGGTGAAGCTGAACAGTATGAGGTGCCGATTGAAGAAAGATCAAGACGGATAGTAGAAGCGTTAAAGGAAATCAGTCTCTCCTTGCAGGTTGGTTTAATTGTCTGCAATGTGCTTTCATTCGTTTCGCTGCAGATTCTATCTTGGATATATCCATCGTATATGTTTTCTGTACTTTTCTTACAGCAATTTGTTTGGCAGACTTCTAGAAGGAAGGTGATATCTGTTTCTCCCTTTAAATATTTTAGTTTCCATCATTCTTCTAACTAAATTGATCTTCCATAATAAGAATTCTCACTAGAAAATCATTGATTACTAAGGCCAGTATGCATAAAAGAAGACTAATAGAAAAAGTAAAAAAAAGAAAAAATTGTGATTGAGAAATTATACCATACTCTTGAACTGCTTTTAAGTTACATGGTTCCATTTTAAAATCTTAACTTGTTTCTGTCATTGTTTGGAGGATTGTTGTACAACTCAGAATCAATCGTTAATTCAGTTGATACTGATGATAAATATGTGAAGCTTGAGCTTCTTTCTTTCTTCACGTACTTAAAATTGTTGTCTGAATAACTGACTCCAAACAAAAGGAAACAAATGCACAGTAATTATTCAGGTTATAATTACTTTAAAATGTTCCCTTTTAATTAATTTTAGACTCAAGCAGCACCTCAGGAACAGTTAGAACAGTTAGTGCAAAGGGTGAATGATATTACCGCAGAAAAAACCCAGATGGAACTCACAATCAAAGACCTGCAATCTGAGCTCTCCAGAGTAAAAACTTCGCAAGCCGAAAATAAAATCGAATTGGAAAGATATAAGGAATACCGCCTAAACGAAGTAAAATTTGCAGCAGCCTTTTCAAATGAACTGAGAAGGCAAGTCAGTATACAGAATCATAGCAAATAAGTTAAGCTCATTAATTTGCCATCCAAAGCATAACTTCCAGTGAGACAGGTTCATGAGGTGTGCGGGAAGTGAAAGCTAACTAGACTGTACAATTTTTGAATATTGTAAATGATAAATAGTAAATGAACTTAAACTTTAAGTAAAATAGAAAATAGTAAATGAACTTGACCTTTAAAATCTTAGTCCAGGACAGTTCATGTCACTCCTGTTGTTGGTTTTACGTGGCTCCCCCCAACCCCTTAATATTCTTGTATAGTTAACCCAATCTATTAGGGATTCCGCTAAATATTTGTGAAGCTTCATAATTTAGACAGTGATATCATGATAAAAATTGTCAGTATTCCCTTAATTCAAAATATTAATGAATTTAATTAATTTTTGGAAGATGGCAGCTGAAACCTTGGGTCAAGTACGACGACTCTGGGCACATTCTGGCACTGAGTAAATTCCCTTTGCTTGACTGTGATCATTAGAGGGCTCCTTGAGAAGAAACGTCATGTATAGTTTTTCCACTCCACGTAAAGACACACTTGTGAAGTACAGAATGATTAACATAGGGTTGAAGGGACGTATTACTAAGTGATTAAAAAAAAAAAAAGCACCTCGGTCAGCCTGAGGGGGTGTGTGGAAGACAGAAAGGGCAGGCCCCACCTCTGATGCACGGGCCACAGCGGTAGTTGATGCTGCTTTAGCTCTCTTCGATCTCAGCCATCTTATTCTCCCCTAGGGAAAGTCTCCTTGAGTGATTCCTCAATGCCAAATGCTCAATTTTTTCCAGATAATGGGTGAAATATACAAGAGTGGTAAAAACAGTTGTTTGAAAATCTCTTTGACTGATAGTTTTTTAAAAATCTCAACTAGTTTACTCAATACAAATATTTCTAGCTTTTATTTTTTTCTTTTAGCTTTTTAATTGTATATATTTAAAGAGTACAACATGATTTATTGTATATATTTAAGGAGTACAACATGATTTCTAGGGGGATTTCCAACCAACAAGTAGTTGTTCCCCCTAGAAATAGATGTACTTCTTTAGACCAATGTTAAAACTATAACTGGATACAGTAGGCGTGCTCTAACACATTTTCAGAGTTAAAATATGGTTTAGAGTTATTCCATTTACTCTTACGGCAACTTTTGGAAGACTTGAAGTCATTTAGGAATCATTTAGGAAAAAATGAAATACTAAGCATTTGTCTTTTGTAACCTTCATAGAACCATGGAGATGACAGCAGAGGTCAGTGCCCAGCTTACTGCGGAGAAAGAGAAGACCAGATATCCAGCCACTGCTTCTACTACAAGGCCATTCCTAGTGTCACCTTCTGTTGGAAATCTTGGTGAAGGTCTCAACAGAAGACATATTGGAAGAGAAAGCAGGTCTTCAGATGAGAGCATGGAGAGCTTCATGTTGAGGGTTAGTTATATTATCTTTTTTCCTTTGGTGTTTAGATTTCTGATATAATTCTGGCATGTTACTTGCTGAAATACTCAGTTGTTTAATTGTGTTGTGTGTGGTAAGCAAAGGTAATAATTATCTGTTCATAAAGAGGAGACAGAAATTTTAGTGATTTTTGAATCCCCGGAGCTCTCATTCACAGGAGATTACTCCTTTGTTAACTTGATTCAGTAAAGGTAACCAAACTGACACATTTTACATTTCTTTAAAAACTACAATTAAGTTAGATTTTAACAAAGGTATACTTTGATGTGCGTGGTCTTGCTAATTGATTTTATGTTTGCCTGGGGTTCACTTTTAAAGGGTTTAGTGTGCCTGGGGTCACTTTGAGAGTTTTTCTGCATCATCATGACAAGGAGACCCAGGCATCTAGGATCACCTTCCCCTTGAGCTCCACACTGCATTTCATTAGGAAAAAAAGGATGGCTGACTGGCCTCCTAAATCACGTTCCTGTAAATAGCAGGCATGGTGTGGGGGAATCTCTCCAGAAGACATTGCTTTTACTTAAACAAGATCAAAACCCCATCCCACTCCTTTATCGACCAAGACCCTTTCATATGTGCTTTCTAAAACTGTAAACCCAAGACCCTTTCACTGGTAATTTCTAAGGCTGGAAACCTAAGATTCTTTCATGTGTAATATCTGGAGTATAAGCCTATATTAAGGCAGAGCGTCTCTTTGTTAGGAGAGTGTAGTCATTTAGACAAATTGTCACCTGGCTCCTGGCCGTAATAATAATAATAATAATAATAATAGTAGTAGTAATAAAAACACCTCTTCCTTCGCAGTTCAGTGTTTGAGAGGTCTGATTCTCGAGGCCATTCCTGCTTCAATCTCAGGTTTTCTACCCCTCATCATATGTGAATGATTGGTATCCACACACTAAGCACACATGGATGTTTATTATTTAAAAAGATCCAATGTGAATACTTTTAATACATTGTATAAACCTGCAACACTTGATTAATCTCTATTCTTTAAGTTGAAAGTTTTGTGATTTTCTTACATGAGTACACCTGTAATTGCTATTGCTCTTACAGCATATAAATCTCACTAACCCAACCAGGCCTCCCTCTAGTGTCTGCTCCTAGGGTAGGTCCAACTAGGTAGTTTTGTCCCCTAGCCCTCCACACCCAGATCACTGGACTGTTAGTGCTTTCAGGCTGTGGGCTCCCTCAGGCAGAGGCCGTGGACAGACAGGTTACACCCTTCCTTGGCAGGTCTTGTAGAACAGGGTCCCTAACCCCCAGGTGGCAGACCAGTACTGGTCTGTGGCTTGCTAGAAACTGGGCCGTACAACGAGAGGTGAGGGAAGGGCTGGTGAATGAGCATTACCACCTGAGCTCCACCTCTTTTCACATCAGCACTGGTATTAGATTCTCACAGGAGCACAAACCCTGTGTGAATTGTGCATGCAAAGGATCTAGGTTGTGTGCTCTTTATGAGAATCTAATGCCTGATTTGAAGTGGAACAGTTTCATCTCAAAACCATCCATACCCCCTACATCTGTGGAAAAATTGTTTTCCACTAAACCAGTCCCTGGCACCAAAAAGGCTGGGGTCTGCTGTTGTAGAGGGAGGCACACCTGGCTCCCACAGTGGCAGATGAACTCGGGCCTTCTTCTTCTCGGCATTCTGAGATAGGAAGCTCCTCCTCTGCTTGAGCTCAGTCCACAGATACCAGCTCAGTATACTTGAGCAGTGTGCTTGAACCCTGGGGGTATCAAGACCAGGTTCATGACTTTGTCTTCTGGTCCCATGGGGTTGAGCATTGGCTGTGCTGGGGTTGGGGGCTGAACTGCTCCCAGGCCTCTGGAAAAGCACTCAGATGGGGCAGTGGAGGCTGCGCTGTGTGCTTACTCTTGAGTGAGTAGCCAGGCAGGTGCCTTGGGAGGGGCTGATGGACAAGAAGGTACACAAACCAGATATGCCACAGTCCCATGGTTAATGTGACCCTGCTGTCTACTGACCTGGCAGTAAGCAGGAGCTAGAGTCACTCTGAGCAAGATGGAGAGCCTTGCCGGATGGGTGCCTGTGGTTGTGTTTTGCTGCAGCTGCACCAGATGCAAAACCTTCTGGGCTGTATGCAGGTTTGAGCTTTGCCTCTGCCTATTCTCCAGGCAGTTCTTCTTGCCAATTTAGATGTTTGTGTGGTCCGGGGATCTCTTGTAGCTAGTATCCCAGAGTTCCTGTGTGGGTGTGTGGTGTTGTATAGTTCCTTCATTCACTCCCTTCTTAGTTTCTGGACTGGGGTGTAGTCCTAGTGCTTGGTGACCCTGTGCAGGCTTCCCAGATTTCTTCTTCAACGTTGATGCCTGCATTACTTACCTCATTTCAGTGTTTTCTCTCCAAAGACCTGCTAAAAGTGTGATAATTTACTTGATATTCCTGGCTGCATGTGGTAACCATCTTGTCTCCCCCTAAAAACATCAGAAATTGGCATTTAATAGAGTTTGCATTGAATTGGTAGACCGCTTTCAGGAATAAGGCCATGTAACCAATATTCTTCCAGTCCATGAGCATGCAGTATCTTTTTTTTTTTTTTTTTGAGACGGAGTTTCGCTCTCGTTACCCAGGCTGGAGTGCAATGGCGTGATCTCGGCTCACCACAACCTCCGCCTCCTGGGTTCAGGCAATTCTCCTGCCTCAGCCTCCTGAGTAGCTGGGATTACAGGCATGCACCACTATGCCCAGCTAATTTTTTGTATTTTTAGTAGAGACAGGGTTTCACCGTGTTGACTGGGATGGTCTCGATCTCTTGACCTCGTGATCCACCCACCTTGGCCTCCCAAAGTGCTGGGATTACAGGCTTGAGCCACCGCGCCGGGCCCAGCATGCAGTATCTTTCCATGTGTGCGTCTGCTACAGTTTCTTTCATCAGTGTTTTGTAGTTTTTTTGGTAGCGGTCTTTCATCTCTTCGGTTGACTTTATTTCGAGGTATTTTATTATTTTGTAGCTTAAGTAATTGGACTGCCTTCTTGATGTCTTTTTAGGCTAGTTGATTATTCGTGTATAGAAAGGTTACACGTGTCATTGGCATTATTTTTTGTATGCTGATGTTGCAGCCTGCACCTTTGCTGAATTCTTTTATGTGCACAGAGAGACAGTGTGACTTTCTGTTTTCCAATTTGGATCCCCTTGATTTCTTTGACAATTTCTGTGACTGTGTCCTTCAGGGATATTGACATGTAGTTGCCTTTTGTTGTGTGTGTCCTTCTCTGGGTTTGGCCTTATAGTAATACTGACATTTAGAATGAAGTAGGAAGATTTTGGAGTAATTTGCAAAACATTGCTGTTAGTTTTTCCTTAAAAGTTTAATAGAATTCAGCAGTAAAGTTATCCAGTTTTACACTTTTCTTTATTGGGAAACTTTACTGCTGATTCAATTGCATAACCTTTCATTGTTCTGTTCAGGTTTCCATTTCTTCTTGGTTCGTTCTTGCTGGTTATGCATTTCCAGGAATGTATCCATTTTCTCTAGGCTTTTCAGTTTGTTGGCATATAGTTGTGCACAGTAGTCTCTCACGACCCCATGTATTTCTTTGGTATCGGTTTTAATATCTCCTTCTCTGTTTCTCTTTTTGTTTTTCTCTTTTTTCTTGTTTAATATAGTTAGCAGTTATCTTTTCCCAAAACCGTCTTCCAGTTTGAAGGATGTTTTGTTGGTTTTGTTTTTTTACTCTACCTCATTCAGTTCTGCCCTGCCTTTATCATTTCTTTCCTTCTACTACATTTGAGTTTCGGGTCTGTTCTTGCTGTTTTGGTTTCTTAAGGTGCATTGTTAGGTTGCTTGTTTGAAGTCTTTCTCTTTTTTAGACGTAGCTGTTAATTGCTATAAATTGCCCTCTTAGTGCTTCTTTTGTCACTTTCTATAGGGGTTGGTTTCTTTCCCATTTTCATTTGTTTCAAGATATTTAAATTTTTTTTCTTAATTTATTGATTGGCCCAGTTCATTCAGGAGCATGCCGTTTAATTTCCATGTGTTTGCACAGTTTCCAAAATTTTTGTCCTTGTTATTGATTTCTGTATTTATTCCATTGTTGTTGAGAAGATACTTGATTCCTAGGAGTTTGTAAACTCAGTAGATGGTCTATTCTGGAGAATTTTCTATGTGCTAATGAGAAGAATGTGTATTCTGCAGCTTTTTAATGAAATGTTCTGTAAGTGTCTGCTAGGTCCCTATGGTCTGCAGTGCAGGTTAATTTTGATGTTTTTTTGTCGATTTTCTGTTGAGATCTTTGCAATGCTGAAAGTCAGGTGATGGAGTCCTCATCTTCTATTGTACTGGGCACTATCTCTCTTTAGTTTCAGTGATGTTTGCCTTATAGATCTGGGTGCTCAGGTGTTAAGTGCATATACCTTTATGACTGTTGTATACTCTTGCTGAATTGATCCTGTTATTATTATATAATGACCTTCTTTTTCTCTTTTATTTATTTATTTTTTTGACTTAAGCTCTATTTTGTCTGATATAAATACAGCTACTCCTGCATGCTTTGGGTTTCCATTTGCGTGGAATATCCTTCCATGTTTTCCCTTGCAGTCTATGGTGTTTACAGGTGAAATGAGTTTCTTGTGGCCAACGTATCATTTAGTCTTTTTGTAATCCATTCAGTCAATCTATATCTTTAGTTGGATGAATTTAAACCACGTATATTCAAGGTTTTTATTGATAGGTGAAGACTTACTCCTTTCATTTTATTGTTTAGTGATTGTTGGATCTATCCTTGGTTCCTTTCTTCTTCTTCTACTGTTTACCTCTATAATATGGTGGTTTTCTGTAGCAATGTTTGATTCCTTTTTCTTTTGCTTTTCTGTACCTGCTCTACCAGTGAATCTTAGCGTTTTTTTATTTTCATGGTGGTAGACACTGTCTTTTTGCTTCCAGATTGAGGACTCCTATGAGCATTTCTTGTAGGACTAATCTAGTGGTGATGCATCCCTTCAACTTTTGCTTGTCTGAGATGTTATTTGTTTTTCAGTTTTATTTATCATTTGTTGGAGAGACAGTCTCCCTCTGTTGCCCTGGTTGGAGTTTAATGACATGGTCTCAGCTCACTGCAACCTCCGCTCGCCTGCCAGTTTCAAGCAATTCTCATGCCTCCGCCTCCTGAGTAGCTGAGACTACAGACATGTGCCACAATGCCTGGCTAATTTTTAGTATTTTTAGTAGAGACGGGTTTTGCCTTATTGCCCAGGCTTGTCTTGAACTCCTGAGCTCAGGCAGTCCACCCACCTTGGCCTTTCCAAGTGCTAGGATTACAGGCATGAGCCACTGCGCCTGGCCCCTCTTTTTCAGTTTAAAGGATAGCTTCGCTAGATACAGTATTCTTGACTGGCAGTCTTTTTCTTCGCACATATTAAATATATCATCTGATTGTGTCCTTTCCTCTAAGGTTTCTGCTGACAAACATGCTGTCTGTCTGATACGAATTCCCTTGTATGTGACTTGGTGTTTTTCTTTTGTTCTTTGTCTTTGACTTTTGAAATTTGACTCTGAAGTGCCTCAGAGAAGACTTTTAAAATTGTATTTCTTTGGGGATCTTTGAGATGTCTGTATCTAGATGTTGACGTCTCTCACAACACTTGGGAGTTTTTCAGCTATTATTTCATTATATAGGTTTTATGTGTTTTTTCCCCTCTCTTCTATTTCTGCAACTCCCAATTTTTGAAAAATTTTTGGCTCATCATGGCCCATATATCACATACACTGTCTTCATTCTTTTTTTTTTTTCTATATATATATTTTCAAAGATGGGGTTTCACCATATTCGTCAGGCTGGTCTTGAACTCCTGACCTCAGGTGATCTGCCTGCCTCAGCCTCCCAAAGAGCTGGGATTATGGGCATGAGCCACCGTGCCTGGCTTGTCTTCATTCTTTTTACTTTGTTTTTTCTTTTTGCTTTTTATTTGTCTGACCTCATATAAAAACCTCTCTTCAAGTTCAGAAATTCATTCTTCTGCTTGATCTAGTCTATTACCAACATTCTCAGTTGTTTTTATTTTATGTATTGAATTCTCAGTTCCAGGATTTCTGTTTGGTTCCTATTAATGCTATGTTTTTCATTGGTGAATTTCTGATTTAGATCATAAATCATTTTCCTGATTACTTTGTATTTTCTATCTTTCCTATCAGAAATCTCTCCTGATTCCTTTATATTATTCTGTATCTCACTATGTTTCCTTTAGCTTATTGTTTTGAATTTTATAGGCTTCCTTTTCTTCAGGATCTGTTACTGGAGAATTACCGTGTTCCTTTGGAGGTGTCTTGTTTCTTTGATTTTTTATGCTGCTTGTGTCCTCAATATTGATAACTGTGTAGCTGGTATAATAGTCACTTCATCAAGTTTTAGGGGTTGACTTTTTTCTGTAGATGTATCTATGTTGTTGGTTAAGTATGGTGCTCTGGCATTGATGATGGGTGGGTGCATTGGTGTAGTCTCCACATACTTATTCTTTCTTCTGCTGTAATGAGCATCAGTATTTGTAAGTTACTCAGTGGCTTATGGTATGGTTGTTAGTCATTTGGGATGCTGTGGCGAGGCCTTGATGGTGATGGGGAGGATAGCAGGCCAGTCCTCAGGCACATTGGTGGCCCACACAAAGTACTAGCACTGGCAGCACTAGACCAGGCTTGTCAGTTTTTGGTGGCAATAGAGTGCCTGAGTAGGCTGGCTTTTGGGCCTCCAGGTGGTGTGTGCTGGGATCAGAGTGGCAGTCATGGGCCAGCCCAAAGGACCTTGGTGACACTTGTGGCACTGGAGATGACAGTAGCAGCTGGGCCTGACCTTGGATTCTTTGGTCACATGCATGGGCACTGGTAGTGATGAAAGCAGGCTGTATGGGCATTTCTCTCTGGCCCTCTATGAGGAACATTTAGGGGGATTCCTTTGGCAGTGTGTGGAGCAGGCTTGTCCACAGGCTCACTAAAGGGACGTGCAAGAGCCTTTGTCAGTGGCTGTTGAGGTAGCCCTGTCTTCATGCTCCTGGCCGGCATGTGCAGGTACCGGTGGGGCAGTGGGACTGTCCTTGGTGGTAGTGGTAGACGGGGCCTGGGTAAATACACGCAGGCCTGGGTGAAGTGGGCTGCTTCTCAGGGCCCTGGACAGTGTATGTGAGCACTGGCAGCAACAACAGCAGCAGCAAGCAAAGTGACCTTGTCCTCAGGCTTTCATATGGCTCACATGGGCACCAGCCCTGGTGGGTTCGGTAGGCTTGTTCTCAGGCTCCGGCATGGTACACTTGAGTGGGCCAGTCCTCAGGGCTCCTAAAGGTATACACAGGTATGCACAGCACTGCCACTGAAGAGCACAGGCCTGCTGTTAGTGGCAGTGGTGGCAGTCAGGTGGCTCCCAGGCTCTGGAGAGCACCCACTTAGGATCCCTTTGACCTAGAGTAGTTTCCCTGGTGGGCTATTAGGTGACAATTTATTTCCACAAGTATAGGGTGCTGTGGGGCAAGGGATTTGGGGGAATCTGTCCTGGCTTTGAGATAATCCTGGCTGGGCTGGCTACCTCAGTTCTCTTTCCTTCTGTCTTCAGAGGATCCCCATCAATTTCCTGCTGAATTCCAGTGTGTTCTCTTTGATGTTTTCCTCAAGTTATGTTTACCTACTTGCTGTTTTGGTTTTTCTTTTTGAAGGAGGTGAGTGCTGGCCGTTCTGTCAGCCTTCTCGATGATGTCTGTCTGTGCTGTGCATATTAAGGAAGGTATAGCCATGTTTTAAAACATGCACAATCGACCCTATAATTTTAAAATTTTCTACCACTTGAAAAACACACTCATTTCTAATTATTACCCCCCACTTCACACACACATCGCAGTTAATATGGCAGCAGGTTCAGGCTTGAAGCACAATATCCTGTCTTTACCACGTCTGGTAGGGATTCACCCTGGGGTTGTGGTTTCTGTGGTATAACCCTGTGAGTGTATTTCTTGTTAACACAAAGACTTAAGAACTAAAGAGGCAAGTTATCTACCACTCACCCACCCAGTATTCTCCTAAACTGCCATGGACCCTCCTATTGAACAGAGAGAAAATGGGAGTCACAAAGGAAATACTACACCACAGCAATTCTGAAATACAGCCTGTCGTGTACTTCTGCTTCTTTGATTTGGACTTCATGGGAGCCATCCTCTGTGGCTCTTTACAGTACCTTCTTGGCTCTTTGTTATATCCTTTCTTAAGCAGTGACCTGGGTTTTCAGCTAAGTCGTTTTCTCAGCCAGCTTCCTCCCCATAGAACTTCTTAGGTTCTAAGGCCTCTTTTCATTTTTACTGTCTTGCTGTCTTTTAATCCACGCTAGCAAGCAGTGCTATTGTTACTACAGTTCTCTTAATAATTAAGAGTGCTGTGAATTTTACTTGGGTTCTTGTCATTGGAAAAACCACATGTCCAGATCTCTTAGAGATAAGCCCTTCACCTTGCACTTCCTGTGAGGCTGAGTAAGACAGTGCCTTCAGATGTTTATACCCTTAAGATCTTTAAGGGAATTTGAGGAACCACCTTAAATCTTTCAGAGGTCTTAAGAAAGGGTCTTATAGTCACAATCTTGGCTTCACCTTCGGATGGTGTTCCCTGGCCACCCTGGATTCGATTTTATCCCAGAGACCGTTTATCTCAGCAATACAGGTGCTCCTCAAGTTAGGATGGGGTTATGCCTGGATGACATTTGCGTTTGTTATGTAGGATATTTGCAAATTTGTGGACCATTATAAATTGCAAATGTCAGAATTTGGGAGTAGGTTTTCCATTTACAATAAATTCCATTTACGGTGACTTTATTTTTATGCAGCCACCCCCTTAAGCTAAGAGGTGTACTCAACCGATATAATTTTCACACTATTATACGATGTCAGAAAATGTTGAATTGAACCATGCTAAGTTAAGGACTGTCTGTATTTGGGACTCTGATATGTGGAAAGGCTATAAAAAGGAAACAGATACTTAAACCCAGAAAGTGCTGGTTGCTTTATATGCAGTAGTCTTTCTTTAGCTTATCTCTTGCATTGGTTTTACTTTCAGCAGCTGTGTAGTAACAGTGTCCTTTCCTTCGGGTTCCACTATCATTTTCTTCACTATCCTTAAAACCCTTCCTACCAGCCTCTTCGAGGACCATCAGGCTTCCACTCACAGTCGCTTTAAGACTCTTTTTGTTTTCATGCTTATTCTTCTGTAGGTCCTTTTAACTTCTGCTTAGCTCCTGGTCCAGGGGTAATCCTACATGTTTTAGTAGTTTTTGTTATTATGCAATCTATATGCAGTGTCCGTATCTGTATCGGTTACTTCTTGGTATGTAACAAAATGTCGTGTCTCAAAACATCTATTTTGTTCATAAGCTGTAGTTATAAGCAAGGCTCAGTGGGGCCAGCTCACTTTTTCTTTACTTGGCATCAGTTGAGGTGTCTTAAAGCTGGGGACTAGAATCATCTAAAGGCTTGTTCATTCACCTTTGTGGCATTTGAAGCTGCTTTTGGCAGACATTAGGTAGGGAAGACAACTCAAACACCCACCTACATGAGGATGCACCATGTAGTTTGGGCTTTCTCCCAGCGTGGTGGCTACATTTGAAGCACTAGAGTCCCTAGAGAAAGAGAGTCAGGTGGAAGCTGTATGACATTTTGTAACCCAACCTTAGCAGTCACACAGCAGTTCTGCCACATTATGTTCACGAGAAGCCAGTTATTAATGCCAGCTTGTATTCAGGAGAGGGAATGTCATGGGAGAAGTGGCAAGCAATTTGCAGATGTTTCGGAACCACCACTTCACTTACCTTTTTAAAATAAAAGAGTCCTAGTCATTTCCTCTAAAGGAAAGCAGTTCTTTCCAACTCAGCACCACGGAAATTTCAGGGAGATTTTTCGTTGTCATCGTTTAATGTGCTCTCTTATTTCGTGTAAAGCAGCAATGAATTACAAGACTGTGCTACTTACTAAATTAAGGCATTTTTATTCAGAAAAGTGGTACGGATCATGCCATTCAACTTTTATACTGGGAGATGTGATTGCTTCTTAATACCAAGTGTCATTACTCCTTGAAATGTAATTCAAATTAACTTAAGACATTTGCAGTTCAGCAAGAGGCTTGTGGTGCTGGAATCCACTTTTTTCAAGATTTATTAGAGTCTTATTTTCAGAGTCTTATTATGGGAGCCATGTCTTGACTGAGGCCCAAGTAATTTAATATGACACCCCTAAAACTTCCATGCAAATTACGGGAATGACATTGGGTTAAAGGACTAAGAGACTTGTGCTATGGGGGTGACTTAGAGCCATTTTAAGGAGGAAAGCCATGAAATGATCATAGAAAAACAGAAGTCTAAGATCAAATCCAAATGTTATGTGGAAAAAATGATGAAAGTAAAGGATATATTTTTGTGAATTCTGGTGGTGGTTTTTATTTATTTTTATTGCATTTTAGGTTTTGGGGTACATGTGAAGAACATGCAAGGTAGTTGCATAGGTACCCACATGGCAGTGTGATATGCTGCCTTGTTCCCGCTCACCTATATCTGGCATTTCTCTGCGTGGTATCTCTCCCCAACTCCCCACCCACCGCTGTCCCTCCCCTATTCCCCTCAACAGACCCAGTGTGTAGTGCTCCCCTCCCTGTGTCCATCCATGTGTTCTCATTGTTCACCACCCATCTATGAGTGAGAACATGCGGTATTTCATTTTCTGTTTTTGTGTCAGTTAGCTGAGAATGATGGTCTCCAGGTTCATCCATGTCCCTACAAAGGACACAAACTCATCATTTTTGATGGTTGCATAATATTCCATGGTGTATATGTGCCGCATTTTCCCTCTCCAGTCTATCATTGATGGGCATTTGGGTAGGTTCCAGGTCTTTGCTATTGTAAACAGTGCTGCAATGAACATTATTGTGCATATGTCCTTACAATAGAACGATTTATAATTCTTAGGATATATACCCAGTAATGGGATTGCTGGGTCAAATGGAATTTCTATCTAGGTCCTTGAGGAATCGCCACACTGTCTTCCACAACGGTAGAAGTAATTCACACTCCCAAAATTCTGGTGGTTTTAACTTTGTTTTTAAGTTTCTGAGTAATCCAATGGTCTGTTTTTTATGAATCTACAAGAGTATACGTAATATTTTATTGCAACTGAATTCATTTCAAAAATGATTAGTTTTGTGTTAGAACATTCTCAGTCTACTTTCTTTTATCTTTTTTTCTTTTCTGCCCATGCTAGCATGCAGTGGCACTGTCTCTGGACACTACAACCTCCACCTCCCCGATTCAAGCCATTCTCCTGCCTCGGCCTCCTGAGTAGCTGGGATTACAGGCACCCCCCACCACACCCAGCTAATTTTTGTGCTTTTAGTAGAGATGGGGTTTTTCCATGTTGGCCAGGCTTGTCTCAAACTCCTGACCTCAGGTGATCCATCCGCCTCGTCCTCCCAAAGTGCTGGGATTACAGGTGTGAGCCACCACACCCGGCCTCTGTCTACCTTCTTCATTACCAAAGTATATTGTTTTTTGACTCATGCAGGATGACCTTACAGAAGCACAGAAAACTGCACCTTCACGATGTCCAGATCTGGACGCAGATAATGAAGTTCTTCGGCAGACATTATTCTCTGTGAAAGCATTAATAAGGAAATGTCAAACACTAGAGGAGGAAAATAAGCAGCGGAAACAAGAAATAGTAAATCTCAAAAGTTATATGGAGGTAAGTATGTTAGAACGTGGTGAAGCTGAACAGTATGAGGTGCCGATTGAAGAAAGATCAAGACGGATAGTAGAAGCGTTAAAGGAAATCAGTCTCTCCTTGCAGGTTGGTTTAATTGTCTGCAATGTGCTTTCATTCGTTTCGCTGCAGATTCTATCTCGGATATATCCATCGTATATGTTTTCTGTACTTTTCTTACAGCAATTTGTTTGGCAGACTTCTAGAAGGAAGGTGATATCTGTTTCTCCCTTTAAATATTTTAGTTTCCATCATTCTTCTAACTAAATTGATCTTCCATAATAAGAATTCTCACTAGAAAATCATTGATTACTAAGGCCAGTATGCATAAAAGAAGACTAATAGAAAAAGTAAAAAAAAGAAAAAATTGTGATTGAGAAATTATACCATACTCTTGAACTGCTTTTAAGTTACATGGTTCCATTTTAAAATCTTAACTTGTTTCTGTCATTGTTTGGAGGATTGTTGTACAACTCAGAATCAATCGTTAATTCAGTTGATACTGATGATAAATATGTGAAGCTTGAGCTTCTTTCTTTCTTCACGTACTTAAAATTGTTGTCTGAATAACTGACTCCAAACAAAAGGAAACAAATGCACAGTAATTATTCAGGTTATAATTACTTTAAAATGTTCCCTTTTAATTAATTTTAGACTCAAGCAGCACCTCAGGAACAGTTAGAACAGTTAGTGCAAAGGGTGAATGATATTACCGCAGAAAAAACCCAGATGGAACTCACAATCAAAGACCTGCAATCTGAGCTCTCCAGAGTAAAAACTTCGCAAGCCGAAAGTAAAATTGAATTGGAAAGATATAAGGATATCTACGTAGAAGGAATAAATTTTGTAAGATCCTTGTCAAGTGGACTGAGAAGGCAAGTCAGTATACAGAATCATAGCAAATAAGTTAAGCTCATTAATTTGCCATCCAGAGCATAACTTCCAGTGAGACAGGTTCATGAGATGTGCGGGAAGTGAAAGCTAACTAGACTGTACAATTTTTGAATATTGTAAATGATAAATAGTAAATGAACTTAAACTTTAAGTAAAATAGAAAATAGTAAATGAACTTGACCTTTAAAATCTTAGTCCAGGACAGTTCATGTCACTCCTGTTGTTGGTTTTACGTGGCTCCCCCCAACCCCTTAATATTCTTGTATAGTTAACCCAATCTATTAGGGATTCCGCTAAATATTTGTGAAGCTTCATAATTTAGACAGTGATATCATGATAAAAATTGTCAGTATTCCCTTAATTCAAAATATTAATGAATTTAATTAATTTTTGGAAGATGGCAGCTGAAACCTTGGGTCAAGTATGACAACTCTGGGCACATTCTGGCACTGAGTAAATTCCCTTCACTTGACTGTTAGAGGGCGCCTTGAGAAGAAGCGTCCTGTGTAGTTTTTCCACTCTACGTAAAGACACACTTGTGAAGTACAAAATGATTAACATAGGGTTAAATGGACGTATTACTAAGTGGTAAAAAAAAAAAAAGCACCTCTGTCAGCCTGAGGGGGTGTGTGGAAGACAGAAAGGGCAGGCCCCACCTCTGATGCATGGGCCACAGCGGTCATCGATGGTGCTTTAGCTCTCTTCGATCTCAGCCGTCTTATTCTCCCCTAGGGAAAGTCTCCTTGAATGATTCCTCAATGCCAAATGCTCAATTTTTTCCAGATAATGGGTGAAATATACAAGGGCGGTAAAAACAATTGTTTGAAAATCTCTTTGACTGATAGTTTTTTAAAAATCTCAACTAGTTTACTCAATACAAATATTTCTAGCTTTTATTTTTTTCTTTTAGCTTTTTAATTGTATATATTTAAAGAGTACAACATGATTTATTGTATATATTTAAGGAGTACAACATGATTTCTAGGGGGATTTCCAACAAACAAGTAGTTGTTCCCCCTAGAAATAGATGTACTTCTTTAGACCAATGTTAAAACTATAACTGGATATAGTAGGCATGCTCTAATACATTTTCAGAGTTAAAATATGGCTTACAGTATATTCCATTTACTCTTATGGCAACTTCTGGAAGACTTGAAGTCATTTAGGAATCATTTAGGAAAAAATGAAATACTAAGCATTTGTCTTTTGTAACCTTCATAGAACCATGGAGATGACAGCAGAGGTCAGTGCCCAGCTTACTGCGGAGAAAGAGAAGACCAGATATCCAGCCACTGCTTCTACTACAAGGCCATTCCTAGTGTCACCTTCTGTTGGAAATCTTGGTGAAGGTCTCAACAGAAGACATATTGGAAGAGAAAGCAGGTCTTCAGATGAGAGCATGGAGAGCTTCATGTTGAGGGTTAGTTATATTATCTTTTTTCCTTTGGTGTTTAGATTTCTGATATAATTCTGGCATGTTACTTGCTGAAATACTCAGTTGTTTAATTGTGTTGTGTGTGGTAAGCAAAGGTAATAATTATCTCTGTTAATAAAGAGACAGAAATTTTAGTGATTTTTGAATCCCTGGAGCTCTCATTCACAGGAGATTACTTTTTTGTTAACTTGATTCAGTAACCAAACTGACACATTTTAAATTTCTTTTAAAACCACAATTAAGTTAGATTTTAACAAAGGTATACTTTGATGTGCATGGTCTTACTAATTGATTTTATGACTAAGGTGGCAGTGATGTCTAGAGTCCTTCAGTAGCAAATGTGACCAGACAGAATCAGTTCTATTCTTTCTACCCCAAATGCCATGTAAAGCTGCACATGGACATCTCCCCTGGACCAGTAACAGGAACCTTTTAGTTCAGCCACGTGTTTTGTGACATGGTAAAGCCCTATAAAACTGCATTCCTCAACCATACCTCAGCCTTCCATGGAAACTGCTCTCAGTAACCCAAATGTGACAGGCAAGCAGTCCAAACCCACGTTATCTTGGCCCCTGTGACTTGTAATTTCCATGCTACGCAGACAATGTGTAAACAAATGCTTATCTTGACTCTGTGAACTGCTTAAGTAACAATCAGAATATCAGAAGTCCCCTGGCTCTCGGAGTGTCCGGAGCCCCTCACCCTCATCTCCGCGCAGGAGATGATTTACAGAATCTACTATCCCTCAGAATGTCTGAAACCCCTCATTCCCACCCATGCCCCTCACCCTCACTTCTGAGGTGGTTGTACAGGTATAAAAGGTCTTGACACCCTGCTTTCAGGGCCACGGGTTGGAGAGATGTGAGTCCTCCGTGGCCGCCGGCAATAAAGACCCTGCAATCTGGCATACTTTTGTCTTGGTGTTGACTTTCTATGCTCACTTGACTGTAAAAGTTTCACTCAGAGTAAGTCTATTTCTGAGGATTTCAAAATGGATCCAAGAATGACAAGCTGTGTGAATTATAGAATTGGTAAAGAAAAAAAGGAGTTCAACTATGCTTAACTCAGATTAAGGTATTTGTCTAATATTTGTCCATTTTTCAACTGGAGGAAAATTATAAAAGCTGAGCACAGTGGCACACACCTGTAATCCCAGCTACACCTGAGGCTGAGGGCAGAAAGATCACTTGAGCCCAGGAGTTCAAGGTTTCAGTGTGTAATGATTGTTCTGTAACACTGTAGCACTCCAGCCTGGGCAACATAGCAAGATTCTGCCTCTTACAAAAATTACAAAATCCATAAAACATTTGTATGAACAAAAAAAATAGTTTTCTTTGTGTTTATTTTTATTTTTTAAATTTCTGTCAATGCACATTGGCTTATAGTTTCAGTGGTTTTGTTGTTGTTGTTGTTATTTTGTTTATTGGGTTTTGTTTTGATTTTTTTTATAAGACAGGGTTTCACCATGTTGGTCAGGCTGGTCTTGAACTCCCGATCTCAGGTGATCCACCCCCCCTTGGCCTCCAAAGTGCTTGGATTACAGGTGTGAGCCACTATGCCCAGCCTATTGTTTTGTTTTGTTTTGTTTTTGAGATGGAGTCTTGCTCTGTTGCCCAGGGTGGAGTGCAGCGGTGCAATCTTGGCTCACTGCAACCTGTCTCCTGGGTTCAAGCGATTCTCCTGCCTCAGCCTCCCAAGCAGCTGGGATTATAGGCATCCACCACCACACCCAGCTAATTTTTGTATTTTTAGTGGAGATGGGGTTTCATTATATTGGCCAGGTTGGTCTTGAACTCCTGACCTTGTGATCTGCCTGCCTCAGCCTCCCAAAGTCCAGGCATTACATGTGTGAGCCACCATACCTGGCTTTTTTTGGTGTGTTTTTATGATTTTCTTAATGCACAGAAAATTAGCATAGGCCCACATGGAATGAGGCCTCGACCTTGTTGTGTTTACCTGGCTATTTCATGTCCTAACATATCACAGAAGAGCAAATCTGTGGTTTCTTAGACAGCATTGCAGCCAAATAGCTTAAAAGGCAATGCATTAAATTATTGTTTTAATACATAGATTTCAGGAGCCCAGCTAGCTGAGGTTTTTAATGATATTGTTTGCTTAGGTTTTCTTTTTCTGAAAAACAAATAAGATGATTAGCATCCAGATGCTTCAGTCATGAAATTGTACCACTGGGTACAAAAGGAAAATGAATGTTAAATATATCTGTAAATTGTTAAGCATGATGCCGATATAATGTTCTCATTAGTACTGTGAACCCCCACAATTTGAGACAGGCCTCAGTTAATTGAGAAAGTTTGTTTTGCCAAAGTTGAGAATACATGCCATGACACAGCCTCAGGAAATCTTGACGACATGTATCCAAGGTGGTCGGGGCACATCTTGTTTTTATACATTTTAGGGAGACAGGGGACATCAATTAATATATGTAAGAAGTACATTGGTTCAGTCTGGAAAGGTGGGACAACTTGAAGCAAAGGTAGGAAGACTGGAAGTTGGGAGGGGGCTTCCTTCCAGATAGGTGAGAGAAACAGTGGCATTCTTTTGAGTTTGATTTGCCTTTCTGAAGGAGACAGTCAGATATGCATTTATCTCAGTGAGCAGAAAGGTAACTTTGAATAGAATGGGAGGCAGGTTTTCACTAAGCAATTTCCAGCTTGAGTTTTCCCTTTAGCTTAGTTATTTTGGAGCCCAAGGTATTTTTTCTGCTCACAGTACTTAACAGAAAAGTGAGGTAATGTATCATTTTACAAGATGGTGATGAGAGAGTATAAAAAGCAGATCAGATGCAAGGGAAGATTTTTGAGGAACTATTTTTTCTCAATTTTTTGGGGCCTTTCACTGGCTAGGAAAAAACTGGAGTCATCAACACTCAAGACCCCTTTCCTAAGCTTTTGGGTCCCAGAGGCACTTTGTCCCTGTGTCCTGGGTCTGTCCCTTTTCCCTCTGCTTTCACATCTGACCTGGGATCTCTTTCCCAAAGGCTGTTGCCCTCCACTGTCATTTATGTGGTGAAATAGTCAAGGGTCAGGGAAAGGCTGGAAGAGAATTGGTGCAGGGGGAAGCCACTCCGGGAGTGGAAAGGGGCAGAGACTTCTACCATGTACTTATTTCTAAGAGTTTGAAGATAAAATGACCTTTATTTGAAGTTGTTATACAGAAGTATTCTCCTCTACAGAGTTATGATTTCTTCAGTATAAAAGTAAGCAATTTGTTAAGGAGAATATCTCATTTTTATGTTAACCAAATTGAGGTAGTACGAAAGTATTTGTGAATGGGGTAGAAAGAAATAATACAATCTATTACACTGGTAAGATTTAGCAGAAGAGTTTTTTGGAGAAAAGATAACTTTACAGTAGTAGGTTCTTAGTTTGAGTCATGTAAAAATGTACTTTTACATACTGCTTATGGGTGGCAATATCTAGGGGTTCTTTGAAGAAAGGCTCCCCCTTTATCTGGTATTGAGTTACTTCTTTTATAAGGCCTGGCTGGTAATGCTGTTGTCATGTTGTTATACCAGAGCGACAACAGAAAGTTAACGCCAAGACAAAAGTATGCCAAATTGCAGGGTCTTTGTTGCTGGTGGCCACGGAGGAGGACTCACGTCTCTTCAACCCGTGGCCCCGAAAGGAGGGTGTCAAGACCTTTTATGCCCATAAACCACCTCCTGGGCAGGGAAGGGGACGAGGGGCTTTGGACGTTCCCAGGGCCAGTGGACTTTGGACATTCTGTAAACCACCTCCTGGGCAGGGGTGAGGGTGAGGGGCTTCGGACATTCCGATTGTTACTTAAGTGGTTCATGGAAGTTAAGCATTAGTTTACACATCGTCTGGGTAGGGTGGAAATTACAGACCTTAGTTACTTATTACAAGTTGCAGGGGCCAACATGGCGTGGGTTTGGGCTGCTCGCCTGTCACATCAGGGTTACAGAGAGCAGTTTCAACAGAAAGCCGAGGTATAGTTGAGGTATGCAGTTTCACGGGGCTTTTACCGTGTCACAATGTTACTTACTCTGTAAAGCCTATTTATAATGTTTTTTGTCACAGAAATGTTATGGAAAGGAGGCTCAAAATATTGGTTAACCTGTTAGTAAAAAAAAAATTGACACCTAAAATTTATAAAGGCATTAGATATCATTATCATTCTCGCCACAAACCATCTCAGACCCTTTCTGGGCCTTTAATGAGAGAGTGCCTATTCTACAAAAGATTTAATGAGAGCACTCTAGATAGAGACACTGACAATAAGTTTGAAATATTCCCACACCTTTCATAATTAAGTAGATAACTATAACTTGTCAGATGCTTCAAAAATGGGTACTAATTTCTGAAAAGAAATCAAAGTTGCAAAATCCAAGTTGCAGTTAAATGACTATATTGTTTTCCTAGTTTCTAATTCTAGAGCATTCATTTTAAGGAACTATTCATTAAAGTGAAAAACTGATTAGACTTTTATGAAGGGCAGAGTTTTGATAAGAATGGGAAAGTAATGCACTCATTGCAAAATATGAGTTGACTTGTTTAACCTCTGTATTAATAAGGGAAAACCTCACATTTTTGAAATGACATTGTCCAACAGACCAATATTAATTGTGCTTTTATGAGATTAAACAGCATAACACATATATGTTTTCCTTTACCTAAATTTAAAATATGAATTTATGTGATTTTTTAAAAAGCAATCTTGAAGTTAGGTCTAGTCTCTGAAAGTATTATATAAAGGCCACATTTTGTAATTGATACTTCTTACCATAAGAAGGTCTCTTCTTAAACATTATAAATAATATTTGACTTATTTCAGATGCAGCAGAAGCTGGATAAAGAAATACATTCAGCAGGAGTAATAGGTAAGTTACCCAAAAAAAAAATTTTTTTTTCTGAGACAGAGTCTCACCCTATTGCCCAGGCTGGAGTGCAGTGGCACAATCTCAGCTCACTGCAAACTCTGCTGCCCGGGTTCAAGCAATTCTCTTGCCTCAGCCTCCCAAGTAGCTGGTATTACAGGTGCCTGCCACTATGCCCAGCCAGTTTTTGTATTTTTAGTAGAGACAGGGTTTCACCATCTTGGCCAGTCTGGTCTTGAACTCCTGACTTCGTGATCCACTGGCCTTGGCCTCCCAAAGTGCTGGGATTACAGGCATGAGCCACCGCAGCTGGCCATTACCAAAATTTATAAATTAAATTTAGATTAAGTAATATATGTGTGAAATAAACTGCAAATGACATCCCTTTTCATTCTTCGGTTAACAGGTCCTACATTAAATATTCCCTCTTACACACATCTAATGATGTGAAAACTCGAACATGTATAATGAAGAGCATACTTATGCCTCATGAATTATCACCTTCCATAGCTTGAAAAAAAAGCTCGAGAAGTCAGGTTCTACACTTTTCTTTTGCCATCCCTATGGGACTGTCAGCCAGCACACAGAAACCATCCTCAGAAAACAAAGGCATCATCAAGTTCTCAGGGTTATTGTAGTGATTTTTTCTTTTTTTTTTTTTAATTGTACTTTAAGTTCTAGGGTACATGTACAGATCTTGCAGGATTGTTACATAGATATACACATGCCATGGTGGTTCGCTGCCTCCATCCCACTCATCACCTAATTAGGTATTTCTCCTAATGTTATCCCTCCCCAGTCTCTCCACCCGCCGCTATACCTTCCCGAGTCACCTGTTCCACAACGGGCCCTGGTGTGTGATCTTCACCTCCCTGTGTCCATGTGTTATCACTGTTCAGCTCCCACTTATGAGTGAACATTTGGTGTTTGGTTTTCTGTTTTTGTGTCAGTTTGCTGAGAATGATGGTTTCGAGATTCATCTGTGTCCCTGCAAATGACATGAACTCATCATTTTTTATGGCTGCATGGTATTCCATGGTGTATATGTGCCACATTTTCTAGTCTATCATTGATGGGCATTTGGGTCGGTTCCAAGTCTTTGTTATTGTAAACAGTGCCACAATGAACATACATGTGCATGTGTCTTTATGATAGAACGATTTATAATCCTTTGGGTGTATATCCAGTAATGGGATTGCTGGGTCAAATGGAATTTCTATTTCTAGATCTTGAGGAATCGCCACACTGTCTTTTACAATGGTTAAACTAATTTACACTCCCACCAGCAGTGTAAAAGTGTTCCTATTTCTGCATATCCTCTCCAGCATTTGTCTCCAGATTTAATGATCGCCATTCTAACTGGCATGAGATGGTATCTCAATGTGGTTTTGATTTTCATTTCTCTAAAGACCAGTGATGATGAGCATTTTTTCATGTGTTTTTTGGCCACATAAATGTCTTCTTTTGAAAAGTGTCTGTTCATATCTTTTGCCCACTTTTTGATGGGTCGGTATTTTTTGTTGTATATCTGTTTTAGTTCCTTGTAGATTCTGGATATTAACCCTTTGTCAGATGGGTAGCTTGCTGAAATTTTTTCCCATTTTGTTGACTGCTGGTTCACTCTAATGATTGTTTCTTTTGCTATGCAGAAGCTCTTATGTTTAATTAGATCTCATTTGTCAGTTTTGGCTTTTGTTGCCATTGCTTTTGGTGTTTTAGTCATGAAGTCCTTGCTTATGCCTATGTCTTGAATGATACTGCCTAGGTTTTCTTCTAGGGTCTTTATAGTGTTAGTTCTTAAAGAGTTAACTCTCTAGAGTTAGTTAAACTAACTCTTTAATCCATCTGGAATTAATTTTTGTATAAGGTGTAAGGAAGGGGTCCAGTTTCAGCCTTCTGCACATGGCTAGCCAGTTTTCCCAACACTACTTATTAAATAGGGAATCCTTTCCCCGTTGCTTGTTTTTGTCCAGTATGGTTGTAGATGTGTGGCATTACTTCCAAGGCCACTGTTCTGTTCCATTGGTCTACATCTTTGTTTTGGGACCAGTACCATGCTGTTATGATTACTGTTCTGTTCTATTGGTCTATATCTTTGTTTTGGTACCAGTATCATGATGTTTTGATTACTGTAGCCTTGTAGTATAGTTTGAAGTCAGGTAGCATGATGCCTCCAGCTTTGTTCTTTTTGCTTAGGATTGTCTTGGCTATGCAGGCTGTTCTTTGGTTCCATATGAAGTTTAAGGTGGTTTTTTCCAGTTCTGTGAAGAAGGTCACTATAGCTTGATGGGGATAGCATTGAATCTATAAATTACTTTGGGCAGTATGGCCATTTTCTCGATATTGATTCTTCCTAACCATGAGCATGGAATGTTTTTCCATCTGTTTGTGTCCTCTGTTATTTCCTTGAGCAGTGGTTTGTAGTTCTCCTTGAAGAGGTCCTTTACATCCTTTGCTAGTTGTATTCCTAGGTATTTTATTCTCGTAGCAATTGTGAATGGGAGTTTGCTTATGATTTGGCTCTCTTTAAGTCTGTTATTGGTGTATAGGAATGCTTGTGATTTTTCACATTGATTTCGTATCCTGAGACTTTGCTGAAGTTGCTTATCAGTTTCAGGAGATTTTGGGATGAGACGATGGGGTCTTCTAAATATACAATCATGTCATCTGCCCATAGAGACAATTTGACTTCCTCGTTTCCTAATTGAATACACTTTATTTCTTTTCCTTGCCTGAATGCTCTGGCTAGAACTTCCAATACTATGTTGAATCGGAATGGTGAGAGAGGGCACCCTTGTGTAGTGCCAGTTTTCAAAGGGGATGCTTCCAGTTTTTGCCCATTCAGTATAATATTGGTTATGGGTTTGTCATAAATAGCTTTTATTATTTTGAGATACGTTCCATCGATACCTAGTTTATTAAGAGTTTTTAGCATAAAGGGCTGTTGAATTTTATGGAAATCCTTCTCTGCATCTATTGAGATAATCATGTGGTTTTTGTCTTTGGTTCTGTTTATGTGATTCATTACATTTATAGATTTATATATATTGAACCAGCCTTGCGTCTCCAGGATGAAGCCTACTTGATCATGATGGATAAGCTTTTTGATGTGCTGTTGCATTGAGTTTGCCAGTATTTTATTGAAGATTTTTGCATCAATGTTCATCATGGATATTGGCCTGAAATTTTCTTCTTTAGTTTTGTATCTGCCAGGTTTTGGTATGAAGATGATGTTGGTCTCATAAAATGAGTTAGGGAGGATTCTCTCTTTTTGTATTGTTTGGAATAGTTTCAACAGGAAAGGTACCAGCTCCTCTTTGTACATGTGGTAGAATTTGGCTGTGAACCCATCTGGACCTGGGTTTTTTTGGTTGGTAGGCTATTAATTGCTGCCTCAGCATCAGACCTTGTTATCAGTCTATTCAGGAATTCACCTTCTTCCTGGTTTAGTCTTGGGAGGGTGTACGTGTCTAGAAATTTATCCAAATCTTCTGGATTTACTGTTATGTGCATAGAGGTGTTTGTAGTAATCTCTGTTGGTAGTTTGTATTTCTGTGGAATCAATGGTGATATCCCCTTTATCATTTTTAATTGCATCTATTTGATTCTCCTCTCTTTTTTTTCTTATTAGTTTGACTGACAGTCTATCTCTTTTGTTGATCTTTTCAAAAACACAAGCGGCTGGATTTACTGATTTTTTGAAGGGTTTTTTTGTGTCTCTGTCTCCTTCAGTTCTTCTCTGATCTTAGTTATTTCTTGTCTTCTGCTAGGTTTTGAATTTGATCTTGCTCCTCTAGCTCTTTTAACTTGACAATAGGGTGTAGATTTTAGATCTTTCCCCACTTCTCTTTTTTTGTGCATCTCACAGATGCATTCATTCATGCCATGAAGTAAACAGTTGAAATGCGTATACAGTGATGTTCCACGCTCCCCATCTAACACAGCTTGCTCAAATTTACAGGCAGACTGACATTTTCTTTCACGTGTACTCCAAGTAAAGCTGGTTACTGATGACCATGAGCAGCGCTGAAGCTTTTGCAGCCTTGCTGCTTTTATCAGCAGCCAGGATTTTATAAATGATGAAGCCCATCAGCCCCCTTCCTACCCAAATCTTCTGGTAAACTTGGGCTTCATGGGGAGCCACATATTTTTCATAATTCTTTGGAGCATCTTGGAACAGGACAGATCGCTCAGGGAGTACCCCAAACCCACAGCCAACTCAGAAAGGCATTCATTCATTCATTCATTCAGTTAGTTAGTTAGTAAGTAAGTATATGGAGTTTTGCTCTTGTTGCCAGGCTGGAGTGCAATCTTGGCTCACCGCAACCTCTGCCTCTGGGGTTCAAGCGATTCTCCTGCCTCAGCCTCCCAAGTAGCTGGGATTATAGGAATACACCACCACCCTGGCTAATTTTGTATGTTTAGTAGAGATGGTGTTTCTCTATGTTGGTCAGGCTGGTCTCGAGCTCCTGACCTCAGGTGATCGGCCAGCCTCAGCCTCCCAAAGTGCTGGGATTACAGGCATGAGCCACCGTGCCCAGCCGTTGGTAGTGATTTTTAAGGCCAAAACACCCCAGTCTCATCTAGTAACCTGAGGCAGGTACAGTTTGTAAGCAGTCGCTTGAGAGGTTAACACTTTAAATCCCCAGTCATTTATAGTGTCATTGGTTTACTTTTGCCCTCAGGAAAAGTTCCAAATTCCTTTTCATGGAATATACACAGCCATGTTCATTTGGTTCTTGTCAAGTTCCTCAGGCATAGCTCTGACCACTTACTGTATTCTGCCCCTTTGTTCTAGCATCCAGCCAAACTGGACTGCACAGAACTCCCCGGTGCTCTTCCTTCACCTCCAGCTCTTTGTGCTTGCTTCTTGGCTCTCACTGCCAATCTTTTTTTCATGTCCTTCAGGCATCCACTAACCATGCCTCCACCAAAAAGCCTACAATATCGAGACAAAACTGGGATAGGTGTCCCTCCTATGTTCTAATAGTGCCCTGTTTTATACCTGTCAGGGTGTCTATGACTTGGCATGGAAACTGCCTATTTGTTTACTTTTTCAGGTTATAGCATACGATTGGTGAGGGGTGGACTGTATCATCTTGATCTTGTAACTCTAGGGCTTGTCATAGTCTAGTACCTTAGCACATGGTTGTTGAATAAATGAGTGAAGAATGAGAAAACCGGAAACTGTGATACTCAACTGCAATGATCACTAATTCAGTGTGCAACTATTGGCAAATTATTATCTAATAATAACTTAGCATTGTAGTCATATGTATTTTTTATTCTTATTAACACTGAAAAGGTTCTCAACTCTTTTTTACTGACTTAACAGTTAGTTACCTATGAAATATATAGAATGTAATTCTTTGGCCAGGAATGTTGGCTCATGCCTGTAGTCACAGCACTTTGGGAGGCTGAGGCGGGCAGATCACTGGTGCCCAGAAGTTTGAGAGCAACCTGGGCAACATGACAAAACCCTGACCACGCATAAAATACAAAAACTTGCAAGGTGCAGTGGCTCATGCCTGTAGTTCCAAGTACTTGGGGTTGAGGTGGGAAAATTGCTTAAGCCTGGGAGGAAGAGACTGCAGTGACCTGTGATCACACCAGGGCACTCCAGCACAGCTGAAAGAGCAAGACCCTGTCTTGAAATTAATAATAATAATAATATAATTCTTGCTTTTTCTTTTCAGCTGCTATTGAGTTAGAATCTGAAGTTGCACACATCACAAATGCGAAGATAGGATCAGTTGAGGCTGCAGTAAAAGAATACAGAGAGGTTTTATGCAGAAAATACAGGATCTGAAAGATAAGGCAATTTTATTTCTGGGCTGTTCACATGATATTTTGTTTCCTTTTTTTTTAACTTAAATTTTTTTGTGGCAAATATGCATAATATAAAATTTACCATCTTAACCATTTTAAGTATATGGTTCAGCAACATTGGGTACGTTCACGTTGTTTTTGTTTTTTGTTTTTAATTGCATTTTAGGTTTTGGGGTACATAGGAAGAATATGCGAGATAGTTGCATAGGCACACATGTGGCAGTGTGATTTGCTGCCTTCTTCCCCTTCACCTATATCTGGCATTTCTCCCCACGCTATCTCTCCCCAACTCCCCGCCCCACGGTGTCCCTCCACTATTCCCCTCAACAGACCCAGTGTGTAGTGCTCCCCTCCCTGTGTCCATCCATGTGTTCTCATTGTTCAACACCCACCTATGAGTGAGAACATGGGGTATTTCATTTTCTGTTCTTGTGTCAGTTTGCTGAGAATGATGGTTTCCAGGTTCATCCATGTCCCTACAAAGGACACAAACTCATCATTTTTGATGGCTGCATAATATTCCATGGTGTATATGTGCCCAATACTCTGACTCCTCTTTTTGTCCACTTTCTTAAAACACTTATTCAATGACAAATTGTGTCTCACTGAGTTTTTCCACCCATTCTTTTTTAAATGGTTGGTGGAAATCAGCAGTGAATTTGTCAGGTCCTGGGCTTTCCACCCAGTAGGTGCATTTGCAAAACATGGAAAATGTTCCAAGATCCAGTTAAGATATCCTTACTGGCAGGCACTTGGTTGGAGAGTTCTTGATGGCCATAAATATGAGACAGCTGAAGGAGTAGGGGGGTTTGCATTTTGGGTTCTGCCTGGCATTGTAGGGCATGTCAGAGTGGGCAGGGGATGCGGGGGTGTCATCCAGGTCCTGGATGGGGCTGACACTCCTGAGGATCGACTCCCCAAAGCCCTTCAACAAGTTCTTGCTCTCGTGCAGCCAGTTCAGGTTGGTCAGCTCTTTATCTTCCATGGCCCCCTCTTCTAATCGGATGTCAGGCAGAGAAAAGTCGAGGGCATCGTCTTCTTGAAGGGCCTTGGAGAAACCGCTGCCCTGGTAACACTGACTCAGTCCACTGGAGACACTAATTCCTGAGCATTCTGGCTTCTTACTGGGAGGCATGACTAGACCCATTTATGTGAAGGCTCCTGGCTGGAGCGGGGCGCAGGGGCGCGGGGGCTCCGCTGCCTTTCAGCGGGAGCCGACAAACTTTCGCAGGTGCCTGGCGGGCATTGCTTGGTGGCCCTGCTAAGGACGTGCGGGCGCTGTGCGGCGAGCCCTGGGCGGCAGGTGGCGGGGGAGGGGGGTGCTGCGGCCACGGGCTGCAGGGGTGCGGGAGTCGCAGCGCGGCATGGGACCTGCGGTTTCCGCCAGGCACGCCGCGTGTCCTCCCGCCAGCCCCGCAGCTCCCCCTTCCCCGTCTCGCCTCCGCTGCGGCCTGTCGGGCTGCAGCACGCCAAGTGGCAAGAAATTGTTTCCCCATTTGACTTCTTTCTTTCCTATTTGGATGCTGCTTATTATTTTCTCTTGTCTAATTGCTTTAGCTGGGACTTCCAATACCGTGTTGAACAACAGTGGTGACCGTGTGCATCTTCGTTGTGTTCCAGATCTTAGAAAAAAAGCTTTTTCAGTTTTTCTCCATTCAGTATGTTGCTATCTGTGGATCTGTCTTACATGGCTCTCATTATGCTGAGATATGCTCTTTCTATATCAAGGTTTTTGAGGGTGTTTATTATGAAGGGAGGTTGAATTTTACCAAATTCTTTTTCACCATCCATTGAAATGATCATTTGGTTTTTATTCTTCATTTTGTTGATATGATATATCATGTTGATTGATTTGCATATGTTGAACCATCCTTGCATCTAAGGGATAAATCCCACTTGGTCATGATGGATGATCTTTCTGGTTTGCTAGTATTTTCTTGAGGATTTTTGTGTCAATATTCATCAGAGAAGTTGACCTGTAGTTTTTCTTTTTTTGATGTGTTTTTGTCTGGTTTTGGTATCAGGGTAGTACTGGCCTCCTAGAATGAGTTTGGAAGAATTCCTTCTTCCTCTGTTTTTTGAAATAGTATGAGTAGGACTGGTGTTAGTTCTTTTTTAAATGTTTGGTGGAATTCAGCAGTGAATTTGTCAGATCCGGGGCTTTTCTTTACCGGAAGACTTTTTATTATGGCTTCACTCTTGTTACTTGTTATTGGTTTGTTCAGCTTTTGGATTTTGTCCTGATTCAATCTTGTCACGTTGTCTGTGCCCAGCAATTTGTCCATTTCTTCTAGATTTTCCAATTTATTGGCATATAGTTTCTCGTAATAGCCACTAAGATCCTCTAAATTTCCACAGTATCAGTTATAGTGTCTCCTTTTTCATTTCTATTTATTTGGATCTTCTCTTTTTCTTAGTCTGACTAAAGACTTTGTATGTTATTTTTAAGTTCAATTTCACGCATTTCTGCCCTGATCTTTATTCTTTCTTCTGCCATTTTGGTTTGCTTTGCTCTTGTGTTTCCAGTTCATAAAAAGGCATCATTAGATAGTTTTTTTGAAGGTTTTGTCCTTTTCTGAGGTGGGTACTTATACCCGCAAACTTCCCTCCTAGTGCGCTTTTGCTGTATCCCATAGGTTTTGGTATGTTGTGTTTCCCATTATCATTGGTTTCAAGAATTTTTAAAATTTCCTTCTTAATTCCTTCATTGACTCGCTGATCATTCAGGAGCTTATTATTTAATTTCCCTGTGTTTGTATCATTTCCAAAATTTCTCCTGTTACTGATTTCTAGTTTTATTTCATTGTGGTCAAGGAAATGCTTGATATTATTTCAGTTTTTGTATGTTTTAAGACTTGAGACCTAACATATGATCTATCCATGTGCTTAGGTAAAGCATGTGTATTCTGCAGCTCTTGGGTGAAATGTTCTGAAAATATCTATTAGACTCATTTGTTCTGTAGTGCAGTTTCAGTCTGTTGTTTCTGTCGATGTTCTGTCTGGAAGATCTGTCCAGTGCTAAACATGGGGTATTAAAGTTCTCCAGCTATTATTGTATTGGGGCCCATCTCTCTCTTTAGCTCTGATAGTATTCCCTGTATATATGTGGGTGTTTCCATGTTGGGTGTGTATATATTTAAAAATGTTACAGCAATTGCCTTAACTTTGTCCTCATGCTTTCTAACTGTTATTTCTATTTATATCTTATTGTACTATGTCTTGAAAAGACGTTGTGGTTATTAATTTTGATTGGTTCATTATTTAGTCTGGAATTCCATTTATGATAAGAGTAGTTTCCACACCACAATTACAGTATTACACTATGCTGAGTTTTCCCAGACATTTTGGAGCTCCATTATATGTTGTTTCTTTTCTCTTGGTGCTTTTAGAATCTTTTCTTTATCTTTGATCTTCAGCAGTTTGATTATTAAATGCCTTGAGAGACTCTTCTATGGGTTAAATCTTCTTGGTGTTCATAGCCTTCTCGTACTTAGATGTAATATCTTTCTCTAGGTTGGGGAAGTTCTCTGTTATTATCTCTGTGAATAAATGTTCTACTTCTATTTTGTTCTCTACCTTCTCTTTAAGCCCAATACGTCTTAGATTTGCATCATTTGGGGCTATTTTGTAGATCCTGTAGGCATACTTCATTGGTTTTTTTGTATCCTCTGCATATTTTCAAATAGGGTGTCTTCATGCACACTAATTCTTCTGCTTGATCCATTCTGCTATTAAAGGACTCTGATGCATTCTCCAGCATGCCAGCTGTATTTTTCAGCTCTGGAATTTGCGCTTGATTTTTAAATATTATTTCAGTCTCTCTATTAAATTTATCTGATAGAATTCTGAATTCCTTCTCTGTGTTATCTTGAGTTTCTTTGAGTTTCCTCAACACAGCTATTTTGAATTCTGTGTCTGAAAGCTCATGTATCTGTTTCTCCAGAATGAGCGGTGTCTTATTTAGTTCATTTGGTGAGGTCATGTTTTCCTGCATGGTCTTCTTACTTGTAGATGTTCATCTGTGTCTGCACATTGAGTTCAGAATTTACCATAATCTTCACTATCTGGGCTTATTTGTAGCCATCCTTCTTGGGAAGACTTTTTATATATTTGAAATGTCTTGGGTGTCACAATCTTTACAAGGTACTCCAAGGCCAGTAATGTTGTGGATTCATGTAGACTCGCAGTGGTACCACCTTGATCATCTTGGTAAAAATCCAGAATAATTCTCTTGATGACCAAGCAGAGACTCTTGTACTCTTCCCTTACTTTTTCCCAAACATACAGAGTCATGGTCTCTGTTCTGAGCCACCTAAAGCCTGGGGGTAAAGTGACACAAGCACCCCTGTGGCCACCACCACTTTGACTGCATTGGGTCAGACCTGAAGCCAGCACAGTGATGGGTCTTGCCCAAGGCCTGCCTTAACTACTCTTTGGCTACTGTATGTGTTTGCTCAAGGCCCTGGGGCTCTACAACAAGCAGGTGGCAAAGCCATCCAGGCCTGTATCCTTCCCTTCCAGGTGGCATGTTCTCCCAGACCCTGGGTAGGTCCAGAAGTGCTGTCTGGGGGTCAGGGACTGGAGTCAAAACAGTTAGAGCTCTACCTGCTGTTCTGTTATACTGTGGCTGAGCTAGCCCTCAAACTGCAAGTCACAGTCCTTCCTGCTCTTCCTCCCTTTCCAAAGGCAGGGGAGCCTCATCTGTAGCCGCCACCACCCCAGCCACAAGGAGTACTGCTGGACACGGATATTTCCATAAGGTCCATGGTCTCTTAAGTTACCTTGTGGTGAAAGTTGCCTGGCCTGGGATTCATACTTCAGAGCAGTGGGCTCCCCTGGCCCAGGGCAGGTCCAGAAATGCCATCCACAGGTCAAGTCCTGAAGCTCGCTTGGTGCTCCAACACTTTGAGGCAGTTTTGGTACCTGGTTTTTGGTTCTTATAAAGATGGGTTTTTTCCTGCATAGATAGTTGTTAAGTTGGTGTCCTTGCTCTTAGGGGTTACCATCAGTGAAGCTTTCTCTTCCGCCATCTTTCTCCACTTTCTAATTGAGTATTCCTTTTAACGTACAGAATACTTTAAACTTCTCATAGGGATAAACCTATTAGTCTTCCCTTTAAACTTCTGCCTTTGGGGTCTTATTTAGGTTTCTCCTACCCATATCATATAAATATTTGTAATATGTTTTCTTATTCAATTTTTTGACTTGTTTATAGAATAACAAAAGTAATAATCATAAAAATACTGAAGTGGCATGTAAATTTCTGTATTAAATATGTATTTTTAAATTATACCAATGAGAGGGGGCAATTCTGTGTTATATTATAACACACATCTTGGCCATTAGGTGAAACACCTTTTCATTTGTGAACACATGACTTGTGCTTTTTCTTTTGTGCAGTTCCTATTTATATTCTTGCCCATTTTCCCACTATGTTTTACAAGTTCTTAGTAATTTGAATGAACTACATATATTCTAAATACTATTTTTAATACATACATTGCAAATACTTCCAGCGTGTCACTTGCCTTTTAACATTATTTATCAATATTTTGCTTAAGGGGAGGTTTTACTTTTTAGGTAGCAAAATTAGTTCATTTTTAAACTTCGGGATATTTGTATTTCATGTCATAAGTAAAAGGCATTGCTTGCTGCAAGGATATAAAGAATTACTTTCTTGTAGTAATGATTTTACATCAAAGTCTTTATGTTAGTTGAAGTTTATTACTGGTTTTCTCAAATTCCACATACCAAACTTTCTCAAAACAATTCCATTCTCTACTGATTTCAAATGCTCTGTTTGTTATCTTGAAATTCTTACGTATAAGTCATGTCTGACTGTCCCACTACTGCCATGAATGTGTTTTGTATCAGCACAGTACTCTAGGATTTATCCTCTGATAACCAGCAGGCCTCCACTCCCTGTCATTCTCTTTTCTTTTGGCCAAAGCTAGCTATTCTCACATGGGCTTATTTTTTATATAAATTTTGAAACAGTTTATCAAATCACACATAAATTGCCATCTGATTAAAATTTTAGTCTTTTTAGATACAGACTTTGGGACAAAGATTATCTCTATCTTTTAAGTTTTCTAATTCAGGTTTTAGGTTTAGATTTAGACCAATGAAAGTTTTCTAGAGGACTTCAAGTGTATCTTACACATTTCTTATGTCATTTTTGTGAATTCAGTAGCTATTTTTCCCATTGTGTGATTATCTAGTTTTCTTTCTTCTATTTGTTTATAGCATATATCAAGGAAAGACATTAACTTTTTTCAGTAGTTACCTTGTATCCAGCCATGATGATGTTAGCCTCCCTATATGAGTTTTTAAATATTTTCTCTTTTTCTTTGCTCTTAAAATTTTAAGTCACATTTGATTTCTTTTTTGAAGTCTGGTAGAACACAGGCATAAAATGAAATGAGCTTGGTGTTTTCTGGGATCTGTCTTCAATTTGATAAAAGTTTTCACAACATTTTTGAGTTAATTAAATTTGGAGGTTGCCAAAACAAGCCTCATTATTTTCTTACATTTATAAGTCAGAGTTATTCTTGGAAATGCTGTGATAGTACAGGCATAAAGTACATATGGGCAATTTTATTATTGCATATTTAGGGCCAGATAAAGCAAAGACAACATCAAGAATAGTAATTCAATGAAGCAAGATATGAATGTAAGTCATAGTTGCATAAAGAAAATACAATTATTCTGAACAATATTTTTAAATAATCAGCAGCCATGATCTTTAAATACTCACCTTAGAATATTGCTTAAAAATTCAAAAACTATCAAGAGTTTAACAGAAATACAGAGTTCCCACACTATTTAGTTGTTAAAAGGGAATCTCTGTTATCTGAGCACAGAATAATTTTGTTATAAAAGAAATATTAAAATATAATTTCACTCTTTGTATATAATTTATATAACTTTTATTGCATTTATGAGCTTTTTAAAAAGTGAATAAATTTATTAATCTTTTTTAACATATACAGACTTTTAAGATTAATGGCAGTATATTTTTGTATGTTTAGACATGCATAAGTTGATAAGTATGTAAATGCATAATAAAATTAAAACCTTAATTTTGAGATATAATTAATCATACCTGAATTTAAAGTATGTATGTTACATGTACCGTTTTATGTTAAATTACCATTTTTGTGAATTAACTTCCCTTACCATTATCTTTGCCAGTATACATATTAATCTTTTCTAATTACTATACCAACTGTAGTCTTTTTATTTATAATTGCTTATTTTTTAATGTGGACCTCAGATTGACTTATACCAACTGTAGTCTTTTTATTAATTACTGGCTTTAATTAAAATTATAAACTGTTTTCTACTCACACAGAGAAAACTAGAAAGAAGACAGGAATCCAAAAACTGCCTAATTTTTTTTAAGTATATATTTTAGGTTATCTTTATAAATGTTAAAGTAATAATATAAATGCCTATATAAAATCCAATGCATTTGGACATTCTCTTGACCTGTAAATCATTTGATAATATATAAGGATAACAGTAGATTGGATCATGTTTATGACTAAAGTTTAATATTTGTGGTGACTTTTATCTATGTTTTAAAATATGTTAACCCTTATTTGAAATTTTTTTTCCTTTAAGAGGTGGAGCCTAAATCTTCTCTAGATTTAGGGGCACATTTCTAATGAATAGGAAAAAGTGGATGTGACAGTTTGTGAGTTAGAAGATGAAGTAAGGAAAGGTACCACACTTTTCTCCTTCCACCTCCTGTGGAATCAGCTGCTCTAAAAAAACCCAACTGCTATGTGGTGAGGACTTGAAGCCGCGTCACGGGTACTTCCACATAGCAAGGAACTGAGAGGATTTTAGCTAATGACCATGCGACTGGGTCATCTTGGAAGTGGAACCTTCAGCCCCAAACTGTCAGATGACTGCAGTCCTCTCTGTCTGACATCTTGACTGCAACCTAAATGGCTTTATGAAAAATCCAGAAATCATCAGCACCCCAGGCAAGTGCAAAACCAAAAACAGCTGCCTTGGAATGGGTAAGAAAAGCTGTTGAATTTCAGCCCTTTCTCCCAAGTGGGCACTGTTTCATGTAACCAGGAGAAGATGTTCAACTCTTGGCTTCTCCCTTGGGAGTAGAAGAGAAGTGGGAGCAGAAGTTCGACAATCTGGCTTTTCTGGGTTCTACCTGAGTGCCTGATTTCTGGCTTGCATGACTTGGAGTGCTAAAGGAGAATCCACCTACTTTGAATAAGTGGAGGCCACTGAGAATAAAGGAGAACTCAGCAGCCTGTAGCAGCACCAGAAAACCCGCAGGACTGCATACAGACACCAGAAAGAGCAAGAGATTATGAGCTGCTGAAAAAGAAACAAGCAAACATCACTGATTGGAAAAATATGTGCACACATCCAGAGAAGATGCATCCCCAGGAAGTTTAGAGAAGCTTCTGAAATATATAGCCGGGCTCGCTGGTGAATTATCTATTAGACCCATTTGCTTTACAGTGAGGTTTTGGTCTGATGTTTCTGGGTTGATTTTCTGTCTGGAAGATCTGTCCAGACAAGGTCTTAACCTTGTATGAAGCCAATCATGAAAAAAGTTGATTTTTTTTAATGACAAATCTCAGCCAAAGCGTATCTTGGCATACAACGAAACAGGGGAACATGGACCAATCAAAGGAAAAAATCTCCAGAACTGACCTAAATGTCCATAGAGTAGGGGTGTAGGTGATGCAGTGATTTCCCTTTTTCATTTCTGAGATTAGACATTTGTGTCCCCTCTCCTTTTCCTTAGATAGCTTATAGGTTTTATGGATCTTCTCACATAACTAGCTTTTGGTTTTGTTGATTTTCTCTGTTGATTTCCTGTTTTCAATCAATAGAGTGATTGAAATGAGGATTAGTGATTTCAATTAGTCATGTCTCTTATTTTCATTATTTCTTTTATTCTGCTTGCTTTGGATTTTATTTCCTCTTTTTCTATTTTCTAAAGTGGAAATTATAATGGTTGATTTAAGAACTTTCTTTTTGTCTTATATATGCATTCAGTGCTATAAATTTTCCTCAAAGTACTATTTCATCCTCCCACAAATTTTGAAAAGCTTTGTTTTAATTTCATTTAGCTAAGAATATTTTTAAATGTCTCTTGAGATCTCTTATTTTACCCATGTGTTATTTAGAAGTGTATTGCTGAGTGTCTAAGTATTTGGGGACTTTTTTCTAGTTACCTCCCTGTTACTGGTTTCTAGGTTAGGTCTGAGAGCAGACGTGATATGATTTATATTCCTTAAAATTTGTTTAGGTGTGTTTTATAGCCCAGAATGCGGTCTATCTTGATGTGTTTGTTCCTTGTGAATTTGAGAAGAAATGTGTGTTCTTCTGGTGGTGAGTGAATTGGTCTGTAGATGTCCATTCTATTTCCTTGATTGGTGGTGTTTTGTTGAGTTCGACTATGTGCTTACTATCTGCCTGCTGGATCTATTCACTTCTGCTACAGGGGTGTTGAAGTCTCCACTCTGATGGTGGATTACTCTACTTCTCCTGGCAGTTCTTGCTAACATTTTTCTCACATATTTTCATACTGTGTTAGGTATAAATCCACGGAGAATTGTGTCTTCTTAGAGAATTGACCCCACCATCACTATCTAATGCCCCTCTTTTTCCCAGATAACTTTCCTTGCTGTGAAGTTGTCTCTGTCTAAAACTAATACCTACTTCTGCTGCCTTTTGGATTAGTGTTAGCACAATGTATGTTTCTCACCCACCATTTACTTTTAATCTATATGTGTGTTTATATTGAAGAGGGTTACTTATAGACAATGTATAGTTGATTCTTGTTTTAGAACCACTCTGACCATATCTGTGTTTTAATTAATGCATTTAGACCATTCATATTTAAGTGGTTATGGATATAGTGGGATTAATATCTCCTATCTAACAAATTGTTACTAAAAAAAAATTTTTCCCCTTGTTATTTGTTTCCATTTTTCTCCTTCATCCTTTCTGCCTTTTGTGGTTTTGACTGAGCCTTCTTTATGACTACATTTTCTCTCCTTTCTTAACATATTAGTTCTATTTCATTTACTTTTTTAAGGGTTGGCCCAAGGTTTTCCATATACATTTACAACAAATTCAACTCTGCTTTCAAATAATACGATACCACTTCATGGTAGTGTGAGTACCTCATAAAAACATAATCCTAAATCCTCATTTCTGTCTCTTGTATCACCACTATCTTTCAATTGAATTATGTGTAAGTATATATATATAATATATATAAAAATATACATAATGTTATATATCATATATAATATAGAAAATAAAATTACAGTACATAATATATATTCATAACAACATATAACATTTTATAATGTATACTATATATTACATAATATAAAAGATGTAAGAATATATAATGTAATATAATATATATTATTATGCATAATTCCATTGAAAGATAGTGGTGATACAAAAGACAGGGATGAGGATTTAGGATTATGTTTTTATGAGGTACTCACACTACCATGAAGTGGTACCGTATTATTTGAAAGTAGAGTTGAATTTGTTGTATATGTATGTGAAAAATCCTTAGGGCAAACACTTAAAGTAATGAAGTATATAATATATATATGTAAGAATATATATATTCTTAAATTATATATAAGGATACGTATATATATATGGATATATAAGAATATATAATGTATATAAGAAACACATATGAGAATATATAATATATATAAGGATATATAATATATATGTATATACATTCCTATAAAAATACACTCAAACAGTAAAAGGAAAATAAATATTGAGACCCCAGAATCACTAAGCCAATGGGAAAAGTCAAGCTGGAAACTGCTTAGGGAAAACCTGCCTCCCATTCTAGTATATAATGAAGTGTATATAATGGTATATGTAAGAATATGGATGCATAAGGGGATATATACAATTACATATAATATAGTAGTAATATATATATTCTTACATATATAATACAGTAATATATATATTTATGTATAATGTTATATAGTATTAATGTATCTATAAATTATATAATATATAATTATGTGTAATAATTATATATAATCTTATATATAAATATGTATTATATATAATTATATATGGCATATGTAAGAATATGGACTTATAAGGAGATATACATAATTATATATCCATATTCTTACATATGCCGTATATAATTATATATAATACATTTATATATATAAGAATTATTATATATAATCATATGTAATTATATATATTATATATAATTTGTAGATACATTAATACAATATATAAGAATATTATATATGATATATGTAATTGTATATATCATATATAGGTATATATTTAAGTATATATCATTATATAATTATGATACTTATATATACTTATGTATATACATACATATATACATATATATAATTATATACAGATATATTAATGCAATCTTATATTTATATAATATAAATATACATAGTTATATAATGTAAAATATACTATTAACATGTCTATTAATTATAATGTATAACATATATTATATATATATTATACAGAGTTAAAATTGTTGTAAATATATATGAAAAACGCTTAGGGCAACCACTTAAGGTAATAAAGTATATATATTATACTTTATATATATGTGTATATATATTAAGATTATATATTGTAATATGTTATAGTCATATATGATATATATCACACAATATATAATTGTGTGATATATTATACCTCAGTATATTTAAATATATATAATATATGTAATTATATGTATGTGTAACATGCATGTATCATACATACAATTACATTATATAGAATTATGTACATATATATTACATATTTTATATATTATATATTCCATATATTTTATATGGAATACTTTATTATATATAATATAAACAATATATCATAAAATATAAAATATACATATAAAAATAAATATAATTTTAAAATTATAATTTAATATATAATATATATTATATATTATATGCATATATACATATGTATATGATATTTAAATCATACATTTCAAAATATACATATATATACTATGTAACATATGTTTATGATATATATCATTTTATATTTCATGATATATATGTATATGTATATATTATATAAAAATATATATTTTATATTTATCATATATACATATATAATAAATTATACATACAATATATGTGATATATATCATTTTATATTTTATATGTATATGTATATTCACATACACATATTTATACATATAAAATATATATGATGATATACATGCTTATATATAATGTATATATATTATAAAATTTTATATATTATATATGAAATATTTTGTATATAATATATATAACTTTATATATCTACTATATATATAAATATATAATATACATATAAAAATAAAATTTATGTATTATATATCATAAATATATATTGTATTTATAATATATATCCTATATGGTATAGATTTTATATAATAAATACTTAACATATATAATTAGGATATATAAATTATAGATGTATTATATAACTATATATGATATATAAGCATTCAATATCTATATGTAATTATGTATGATATATAAGATATAAGTATATATGTCATATATGTATAGTTTGTTGTATATATTATATAAAAGTACATATAAATAAATATATGTACATATGCATATATACATATCATGAAATATAAAATATCTATCATAAACATATATTACATAGTATATATAATATATTAAAAATATATATGATTTATACATATGTATGTATACATATATAATACATATATAAAATATAATTTAAAAATCATTTATATTTTATATGTATATATTTTATGATATATAGTTTATATTATATATATCAGTATAAAATATAAAATATATGTAATATATATTACATATTTTATATATTATATAGTATATGTAATATAAAGTATAAAATTACATGAATATATTATATAATATGTAATTTTATATATGAAATATTTCATATAATATATATAAAATACAATATATAATATAAAGTATATATAAAATGTGAAATATATAACAATGCATAATGTTATATAATTATAAGTTTTTATGCCTATATATAGTAGTTATATGTATAATATATGTATATATTAATGCAATTATGTGTATATGTATATGTATATATACTGGTGTATAATAGAATATATAGAATATATATAATCGTGTTATATGTTACATATATATGACAATACATACATATTATGTAATAATTATAACATTACAATATATGATCATAATGACAATATGTATTATATATATGTAAAGTATACTATATACTTAATTAGTTTAAGTGACTGCCCTAAGGTTTTCCATATATTTTCCAAAGAATTTCAACTCTATATTATATACATTATATATTAAGTAACTTATGTTATATATTATATATAATATAATCATGTAATGGTGATATCAATAGTATATTTTATATTATACAAATCAATATGAGTATATATAAAAATATATTTATATATATAAATAGATTGTATTAATATATCTATTATGTAATTTTATCTAATATATAAAAATATATGAAAATATATAAAATATATTTACATGGAAAATATATATTTACATATTTCATATAATTTGTATTTTATAATTTATATTATGTAAAATATGTATAATATAAATATATAAAATATATATGTAATATACAAAATGTATAAATATATGTATTTTTATATGTAATCTATAAAATTACATATTTTGTATATATATGTAAAGTTATATATTTTATATGTAATTTTATTACATTATTTAGGCTCACTACAACCAATTTATACAATATAAAATTATATATATGATATGTAAAATTGTTTTATGTTATATATTGTATATAAATATATATGATATGTCATGTTTATAAAATATAAAATTTAATATATATTATGTTACTACTATATATTTTATTTAATAATATAAAATATATAGTAAATTTAAAATATGTATAATATATAAATGATGTTATATAATTTCATATGTATTATATGTTATATATGTACATAATTATGTAACATGTATATAATTATATGTATATGTTTATAAATATAAAATAGTGTATTCTATAATATGTATCATGTAATATGTATTATATAATCATAAGTATATATTTATAATATGTAATCATAACTATATATTAAATAATAAATTGAATAGAAAATTTTTTCTTTATATATTGTTACTATATGAATATATATTATGGATAAATATGTGTTACATTATATTATGTGATAAAAATTATACAATATAGCTCATATATATATACAGATATATATGCCCATATATATATTTTTGGATATATATTTATATCCTTATATATTCACATATGTATTCATATATAGAAAAGAATGTTTATATCTTTTTTTATATGTCATTATATGTCCATATACATTTGTATGTGCTTCATTTTATACACTTCATTGTATACTAGAATGGGAGGCCCGTTTTCCCTAAGCAGTTCCTTGTGAATTTGAGAAGAAATGTGTGTTGTTCTTTTGGTGAATCAAGAGCTTTTGGTGTGCAGAAGCTCCAAATATAATATGTAATTATAATATATGTTGGAATATACGTATTATACATAATACATGTTATATATCATATGATATGTATTTAATATATATTATATATGTATAATGTAATATACATGTTAGGTAATATATTATATGTAATATATATTGTGTGCAAATATATAATGTATAAGGATATTGTATATTAGGATATATATAATGTATATTATATATACTTCATTATGTACTAAAATGGGAGGCAGGTTTTTCCTAAGCAGTTCCCAGCTTGACTTTTCCCTTTGGCTTAGTGATTTTTGGATTCCAAGTTTTACTTTCCTTTTACTGTGTGAGTGTATTTTTTAAAAGAACATATATTATATATCCTTATATATTGTATATTATATATATCTTAAATATATTGTGTATTCTTACATATATATTCTCATATATCCATATATATTTTATATATCCTTATATATATGTACTGTATTCTTTATAACAAATATTTTATATATTCTTACATATATGTAATATGTATTTTTATATATTACACATAGTATATATTGTATAATAATATACATTATTCATCATATTGTTTATAATAGTATATATTATTAAGGAAACTCCTTGTGGACAAAGGACAGAGAACTCAAAGTCATCCCTCTGCTTGCTGATATAAATGCATATCTGATACTTTTTTGGAAAGGCTAATCAGAATCTCTAAAGAATGCAACTGTTTGTCTCTTAACTACCTATGACCCCAAAGCCTCCTCAACAGTTTGAATTGTCCTGCCTTTTCGTATGGAACCAGTATACATTTTACATATATTGGTTCCATGTCTCCCTGAAATGTCTAGAACCAAGTGGATCCCTGACCACCTTAAACACCTGTCAAGACCTCTTGAGGCTGTGTCACAGGTGCATCCTTAGCCTTAGCAAAGTGACCATCCTAATGATTGAGACTTGTCCCAGATACTCTTGGTTTACAACACACATAAGCATACATAATGAAATACATTGCTGTCCCTTTGAACAAACTGTTATATGTTAGATCATTCAAGAATAGGAAAAAATCAGTGCTTTTACTTTTTCAAATGTTCTGTCTTTATTGCATTTTCTTTCTTTATGTCATTTCCGTGTCTTTGCTATTGTGAATAATGCTGTGATAAATTTCCAGGAGCATGTGGCTTTTTGGTAGGATGAAGTATTTTGTGTTGGGTATACACCCAGTAGGGAATTGCTTAGTTCAGTAGTAGCTCTGTTTTAAGTTTTTTGAGAAATCTCCAGACTGTTTACAAAATCTCCAGACTGCTTTCCACAGTGCAGTCTGTATTTCCACCAGTAGCGTATTAGTGTTACCTTTTCTCTACAGCCTCACCAGGGTCTGCTGTTTCCTGACTTTTTAATAACAGTCATTCTGATTGGTGTGGGATGGTATCTCATTGTGGTTCTGATTTGCATTTGTATGATAATTAGTGATGATAAACATGTTTTCATGTTTGTCGGCTACTTGTATAATTTTTCTTGAGAAGTGTCTGTTCGTGTCCCTTTCCTATTTTTAGTGGGATTATTTGTTTTTTTGATTGTTAAGTTCCGTACAGATTCTAAACATTAGAACTTTGTCAGCTGCAGAGTTGGGGTAAATGTTTTATACCATTCTGTATGTTGTCTGTTTCCTCTATTCATAGTTCAGTTTGCTAAGCAGAAGCTCTAATTTGATTAGGTCTTACTTGTCCATTTTTGGTTTTATTGTAATAGCTTTTGTGGACTTAGCCAAAAATTATTTGCCAAAGTTAATATCAGGGATATTTCCTAGGTTTTCTTGAAGAATTTTTACAGTTTGAGTTCTTACATTTACATTTTTAATCCATTTTGAATAAATCATTTTACTTAATTGAGATGGAGTCTCTCTCACTTTGTCGCCCTGGCTGGTATGCAGTGGCACAATTTAGGCTCACTACAACCTCCACGTCTCAGGTTCAAGAGATTCTCCTGCCTCAGCCTTCAGAGTAGCTGGGATTATAGGCTTGTGCTACCATGCCCAGCTAATTTTTGGATTCTTAGTAGAGACAGAGTTTCACCACATTGGCCAGGCTGGTCTCAAAACTCCTGACCTCAAGGGATACACCTGTGTAGTCCTCCAAAAGTACTGGGATTACAGGTGTGAGACACCATGCCCAGCCTTGAGTAAATAATTTTATATTGTGAAACGTAGGGGTCCAGCTTCAGCCCAGAACCGTTTATTGAAGAGGGGATCCTTTCCCTATTGCTTGTTTTGTCAGATGATTGTAGATGTGCAGCTTCCTTTTCGAGTTCCCCGTTTTTTTCTGGTAGTTTACATGTTTGCTTTTGTACCAGTACCATGCTGTTTCAGTTACTGTAGCCTTATAGAGTAGTGTGAAGTCGAGTAGTGTGATGACTTCAGCTTCACTCTTTATGCTTAGGATTGCTTTAGCTATCCACATTCATTTTTGCTTTAATATGAATTTCAAAATGGTTTTCTCTAATTTGGCAAAATATTATGTTGGTACTAAGAAAGGAGTAATATTGAATCTATAAATTGCTTGGGCAATGATAGAGTTGGGATATTTGTTTCTGCCCAGATCTCATGTTGAGTTACAGATCCCAGTGCTGGAGGTGGGTCCTGGCAGAAGGTGTTTGAACCATGAGGGTGGATCCCTCATAGCTGGATGCTGTCTTCATAAAGTAAGTTCTTATGAGAGCTGATCATTTAAAGGTGTGTGGCACCTTCCCCACCTCTCTCTCTCTCTCTCTCTCTCTCTCTCTCTCTCTCTCTCTCACACTCTCTTGCCCCTTGCATTCTCACCATGGGATGTTGATATTCACTCAGGGTGGCTGGCAAAATATTAAAGATATATTAGGAAGTTATAGATTAGTCTCAAGGCTTTTGGAAGGCTAAAAGTTTATTGGGACAGGCTGAAGGTGGCAGGCCCATTAGGGAGAAAATAGGGACCAGGCTTTCCCAATTTAAGTCTGCTTACCCCACATCCCTTTGTCTCCAGTCTGTTTACTCATGTAAATTTTCTGCTGAGTGGTCCTCTCAGGGGGAGATCAAAGGGGAATTAACTGTTAATAGTGTTTACTCTGGGCCCAGAACCTAAAGCTTTTATTCATAAAACCACTCTTTTAACCATGTTAATTATCCACAAGAGTGTTGACTTAGACCCTCTGATGTGCAATTCATATTGAATAAATGTAATGATGGAGAGGGAATCGTGGTTGATTGGTTGCATTTCGCCCTCTGAAAGCAGCCAGTGGCCATCCCTAGCCCACTCATATCACTGTAATGGTGTGAGAGTACATTCATTCATCTGTCGTTAAGTCAAGGTCGCAGGCCAGACTTCCGCAGGTGGTAGACATCTTAGATGGTGACCCTGATGTGATAGCCGTCACAGCAGGAGCTCAAACGAGGAACAAACCAATGTGATCACTGCTGCAAAGAAGGAACAGCAGACCTCCTGAGACCAGAAAGTACAGAGGACTGTGCGGTCAGGTCAAGAAGTCGTGTACCCACTGGGGATTGCCAAGCTTAGTGAGGCATTGTTTCAGGCTAGGGATTCATCATGGGACAGCAGTTATCAGCTCAACAGATAAAAGTACAGAATGTAATTCAAGCTGCTGTTTCCCAAGGCCCATAGTTCTCGGTAAAGAACACACTGGATGTAAAGCTTTGTGAACAAATGGGGAGAAATCATGCACAAAAGCATCTAATACATAGGCCAAGGCAGGTGGATCACCTGAGGTCAGGAGTTTGAAACCAGCCTGGCCAATGTGTAGAAACCCTGTCTCTACTAAAAATACAAAAATTAGCCAGGCGTGGTGGTGCACACCTGTTATCCTAGCTCCTCAAAGGCTGAAGCAGGAGAATCACTTGAACTGGGGAGGCAGAGGTTGCAGTGAGCCAAGATCACTCCACTGCACTCCAGCCTGGGCAATAAGATCGAAACTCTGTCTCAAAAATAACTAACTAACCGGAATAGATCAATCCATACAGACAGAATGCAGATTGGTGGTTATCAGGGGCTGGAGGAAGGGTGGAATGAGGATAACCTGCTTAACTGGTAAGTGGTTTTACTTTGGAGTCATGGTGATGTTTTTGCAGAACATTGTGAATGTACTTAAATGCCACTGACTTGTTCATTTTAAGATGGCTAATTTTATGTGAAGTGAATTTCGGTTCAGTGAATCCTTTTTCTTTAAAAAAAAATGTGGCTGGGTGCTCTGGCTTATGTCTGTAACCCCAGCATTTTGGGAGGGCAAGGAGATTGGCTCTTTCTGTGACAAATGGCCATTTTGGATATTTCATATAAATGGCATCATACAGTATGTGATCTTTTGTGTCTGGCTTTTTTGACTTAGTGTAATGTTTTAGAGGTTTATTCATGTTGGAGTATTTATCAGTACTTTACTTTTTTCATGACCGAGTAATACTCCATTATGTGTATATACTGTATTTGTTTATTCATTCATCCACTGAAGAACATTTGGGCTGTTTCTGCCTTCTGCTTTTATGAATAGTGTTGCTCTGAACATGCATGTACATGGGCTTATTTTCAGTTATTTTAAGTATATACCTATGAGTGGAATTGCAAGTCCTGTGGTAGTAGTATATTATTGCTATGTTACTGTTAATGATCTTCTGACATGTTAGAGATCAAAGCCAATATCTGCAGTTTCCCCAGAGTATGTGATTTCAGAGTTGTTGGCTGGGCTTAGATTAGGATTCAGAATCTCTTTCCTGTATGAAGAACTGAGTCATAACATTCTGGTCTTATTATTTGCATTTTACTGATGGGATAATTGAAGAACAGCTTCTGCATGGTTTTAACTTCCTATCATTTTGAGAGCAAGTCAGTGATGGAATTAGGAATTTAAGACTCTTAATCATGTTCTTTGTCTAAGATGACCCGTATAAAGCCATGTTGCATTTACATGAAGCTATTTGAAATGGGCTTCCTATATTTTATAATCCCTTGGAGGGATATTGTTCAGGTGGTGTTAAGCAGATGTTCTCTTTCCGTAGAGGACAGGACAAGAGGGAATGAGTTTTAATTGCAACATAAAGGATGTAGATTACACATTAGAGATAACTTCCTGACTGCAAGATACTGAAATGTTGTTACCAAGGGATATTATGAAGTATCTTCTCCAAAGACTTTATTTTTCTGGGATCATTTAGGTGTAAGCTTGTTTGGAAATTAGGGAGATGACAGAGATGACTTGCTGAGGTCCCTGATAACCCTGAGACATAATTGTTTGATGGTTAATCAAAGCAATATCTCTGGCTGGGCACAGTGACTCATGTCTAATCCCAGCACTTTGGGAGGCTGATGTGGGAGGTTCTCTTAAGCCCAGGAGTGTGGGACCAGCCTGGGCAACATACGGAGACCCCGTCTACAAAACAACAGCAACACCAACATCTCTGGTATTTTCATGAGTATATTTTCACTTTTCTCACAATGCAATAATCACTAGAGAGCAGGTGAATTGCTCAAGGTTCCTGGTAAAATAGCAGATTAGTATTCTAAATCTTCTTGGATTCTGCATCCATATTGAATACTCAGGGATATCTTTCTTAAGTGACTCTTTTCTTGGCTATATGATAAGAGTTATGATTCTTCTTGAATCATAGTGATCAAAGCCAGCATCTGCAGCTTCCATAGAGTGTATGATTTGAGAGTTGGCTAGGCTTAGATTGGAACTGAGAATTTCTTTCCTGTTAACATAGCTTTGGTCCCTGGTTATACATGAGGAAATGGGAACATGTTATTAATAATAGACCACGACAGTGGATTCTTAAGGACTGGTTTAGGCAAGAGCCAGTTTAAAATTGCTTAGGTGAGGGTGCACATGACAGGTATTTTTGGCTTACGGTGCCTGGAAAAATAGAAGACTGGAAGATGGGCAAATGAACATTCGATTCTGTTGTAGAATATAAACATGAAAATACTCATTTAATCTTAGAATTAATTGCCAGTTTAAATGCTCAGCTCAGGAAATGCCAAAGTTAAGTTACTCAGTATTACAGTAATGTATCCATCTCAAATGTAGCATCTATGTTAAGTATCTCATAAGGGAGATCTCTTGTCTATTACCAAAATTGTGGTTTTTGGTCCATGAGTCAGTGGCTGGCTGGGAGGCTAGGCTGGGAGGGTGCTATGGTCTAAATGTTTGTGTCTACCTGGAATTTATGTTGAAATCCTCACCTACAAAGTGATGGTATTAGAAGGGGGGCTTTTGGGAGATGATTGGATAATGAGGACAGAGCCCTTACAAAAAAGATGAGAGAGATCCCCTGTCCTCTTTTACCATGTGAGAACACAGCAAGAAGGCACTGTCTGTGAACCAGAACCTGGGCCGTGAACCAGAACATGGGCCCATACCAGATAGCAGTGGACTTTCCAACCCCAGAATGTTGAAAAACAAATTTCTGTTTTTTATGAGCTACCCGTTTTTTTGTTGTTGTTGTTGTTTTTCTTTTGTGACAGAATTTTGCTCTTGTTGCCCAGGCTGCTGGAGTGCAGTAGTGCTCACTGTCTCAGCTCACTGCAGCCTCCACCTCCTGGGTTCAAGCTCTTCTCCTGCCTCAGCTTCCCAAGTGGCTGGAATGACAGCCACGCACCAGCATGGGCCACCATGCCCAGCTAATTTTGTTTTAGCAGAGACGGGGTTTCACCATGTTGGTCAGGCTGGTCTCAAACTCCTGACCTCAGGTGATCCACCCGCCTCAGCCTCCCAGCGTGCTGGGATTACAGGTGTGAGCCACTGCACCTGGCCAGTTTTTGGTATTTTGTTAAAGCAGTCCAAAAGGACTAAGAGGGAGTTATTAATACTAGTGGTACCTTTAATGAAGGATTTCTTAGGTTTATTTTAGTTGGAGAGCATTTACTTGTTCACTTCTCTGCTGCCAAGAATATCTTCAGACATATTTATTGAGCTTTCTTGAATTAGCAACAACTGTTAACACTACAGATTTATCTGTAGAAAGAAACTAACTTTTGAATGTGAACCATGTATAGGGAGTTTTATATTTACTCTTCCATGTAATATTTGTAACAAACCTGTAAAGGATGAGGAAAAGTGAAGCATTATTTGAAAAAGTGAAACGTTTTTTCAAAGGTTATACAGCTGGCAAATGGTAGAGCTGAGATGGAGAATGCAAAGTCTTCAGTTTTTGTTTTTGCTTTTTTTTTTTTTTTTTGAGATGGAGTGTTGCTCTGTCGCTCAGGCTGGAGTGCACTGGCACGGTCTCGGCTCACTGCAACCTGTGCCTCCCGGGTTCAAGCAGTTAGTCTGCCTCAGCCTCTCAAGTACCTGAGACTACAGGCGCCTATCACCACACCCAGCTAATTTTTGTATTTTTAGTAGAGACAGGGTTTCACCATGTTTGCTAGGCTAGTCTTGAACTCCTGACCTCGTGATCCGTCTGCCTCAGCCTCCCAAAGGGCTGGGATTTTAGGCGTGAGCCACCATGCCCAGCCAAGTTTTCAGTTTTAACCAGTATTTTTGAAAGTATTCCTTGGAGGTGCCCAAGAGTTGACCATGCGAGTAAGGAAGAGCTTTAGTTCTCCCACTTTGCTTAAGCCAGAGCAGCTCAACTTCGACCTGTTTCACATTTTAGTGTTTTCACATAAGATGTCATTTGGAAAAAGGATTCCGTTTCTTTAAAAAGAGAAACCCTGGAAGACCATCAATTTGAGGAATCATAAAAGAAAGTTAGCTAAACCAATCTAAAGATTGAAAAGATGACTAAATTACGTAACTGCCAGTCAGGAAATCATGTCAAAGTTTGAAGTGACTTGATATCACAGCCACATGTGCAGTGCAGTTATTCTGCCCTTAGGAGCATTGTACAGTAGGAAAAGAGCATGGACTCAGGTGTTTGTTTTTGAGACGGAGTCTCTCTCTGTCACCCACACTGGAGTGCAGGGCCTCGATCTTGGCTCACTGCAACCTGAGCCTCCCGAGTAGCTGGGATTACAGGCGTGTGCCACCACATCCGGCTAATTTTTCTATTTTGAGTAGAGACAGTTTCACCGTGTTGGCCAGGCTGGTCTTGAACTCCGGATCAAGTGATCTGCTCACTTTGGCCTACCAAAGTGCTGGGATTAAAGAGTGAGCCACCGTGCCTGGCCAGAATACTTCTTTTTTCCTTTTTTTTAAAAGCCAGCTCAGAATATTTCTTTTTAAATCTGGTGGCTACTGGATGTACCTCATGGTAGGTGCTTAGTATGCTTGTTTTTGATGAAGTTAGTCTTTAAAGTGCTATGATTCTTTACTCATAGATGTGTCTGATTGATTAAATGAGAAAACTTAGACTCCATTAAGTTCATTGTTACTGGATTTAAAGCAGTAGCAGTGCAAAGGAACCCTATATAGTGAGTTAAGAGCCCTGGGCTTATGTCTCAGAAATGCCCCTAGTGAGTTTGTAACTATGAACAAGTGAATCTAACTTTTTGAGATACTGATTGATTGATTGATTGAGACGGAGTCTCATTCTGTTACCCAGGCTAGAGTGCAGTGGTGCAATCATGGCTTACTGCAGCCTTGACATTCCCAGGCTCAAGTGATCTTCCTGCCTCAGCCTCCTGAGTAGCTGGGACTGCAGGTGTGCGCCACCATGCCTGGCTAATATTTGTTATTTTTTTGTAGAGATGGGGATTTGCGATATTATATGCCCAGGCTGGGCTTGGACTCAGTGCTCAATCCTCCCTCCTTGGCCTCCCAAACCACCAGTGAGTTTGGTCTCCCAAACAGGAGTGAGCTACTTTATGGCACTTTTCACGATTTTATGTTCAAAATGATGCCCAAGTCACTTTTAACTCTGTATATCCATCATTTGACAAAAAAGTTAAACATACTTTATTTTCATTGCTAGAATTTCCAACATTTACAGGTTATTTTTGGAGAAAGTGCTTTGTGCTGACTTGAGCTGCCAAACTTGTGTTCATACTTACTGAGCGTGTCCACTGCAGAGATTTGTGTAGAAGGACATTGGGGATCTTTTGCTCAGGCATAAGAATTGAAATTTGTGGCTTATAGAATATCAGCAGAATGAAGCAGAACCACTGTAAGGAAGCAAATGTGAGAGATTATCTGTTGCTTTTGGGAAGATAGCTGGCGTTTTCAAACCAGGCCACTCTGTACTTCCTTGATGGTAACACTTGCCACATTTCAGTACAGTGGTTACAGTTACAGTGTATTGCAGTGTTGTCTTCCTACAAGCTCTCAGAGGTTGGAGGCCTTGTCTGTTTGTTTTTTCTACCTCTCTATCCCTCCCACCTGCAGTAGACCTTGCTGCATAGTGTAGACCTCCAAAAATATGCTCAATGGACAAAAATAGTTGAACCAAGATCAGCAGACATATTTAGAAAATGACTTGTACCTACATACTTGCTAAATGTATTGAAATTTTCTGTTGGCATGTGATAGTATAGAAAAACCTGATGAAGGAAAAAAACACAGTGTTGTAGCTTTTTAATCCACAGTTTATCTCTTACTGGCTTAAAAAAAAATATTAACAGCAGTCAAATTATGGTTTGATGGAGGGCAAGTAATATCGTGTTGAGCCAAGGTTTTCTCTGTAAAATGGGAGTGAGCGTGAGCCACTGCACCTGGCCACTTTGCTTTCAAGTTTCCCTCTTTTTGCCCAGGCTGGAGTACAGTGGTGCAATCTCAGCTCACTGCAGCCTCTGCCTCCTGGATTCAAGCAGTTCTGCCTCAGCCTCCCAAGTAGCTGAGATTACAGGTGCCCACCACCACTCCCAGCTAATTTTTGTATTTTTAGTAGAGATGGGGTTTTGCCATGTTGGCCAGGATGGTTGTGCACTCGACCTCAGGTGATCTGCCTGCCTCAGCCTCCCAAAGTGCTGGGATTACAGACGTGTGCCACTGAGGTGCCCAGCTGTATTGTTTTATTTTTATTTTTATATTTTTAGATAGAGTCTCTCTTTTCTCCCAGGCTGGAGTACAGTGGCATGATCTTGGCTCACTGCAACCTCTACCTCCCAGGCTCAAGTAGTTCTTGTGTCTCAGCCTGTTAAGTAGCTGGGATTACAGATGTGCACCACCATAGCTGGCTAATTTTTGTTAGACAGGGTTTTACCATGTTTGTTGGCCAGGCTGTTCTCGAACTCCTGACCTCAAGTGATCACCCACCTCGGCCTCTTAAATGCTGGGATTATAGGCATGAGCCACTGCACCCAGCCTCAGCTGGGTTTTTCAAGTATAGTTTGGCACACAGCGGGCTAGGAATGGATGCTACTAATTGGTTGGGGTTGCAGTCATAGGCACATGGAAAACGGTCCTTATGTAATGAGTCTGCTTCTGGCTAGGGGCTACAGAGGAATCGCTGGTCAGGGTGTGCTCATCTTGTCATCAGAAGTGCAAAAGTCTGACAAGACATCTTAAAAGGGCAATCTTGACTGGGCGTGGTGGTTTATGCCTGTAATCCCAGCACTTTGGGAGGCTAAGGCAGATGGATCACTTGAGGCCAGGAGTTGGAGACCAGCCTGGCCAAAATGGTAAAACCCTGTCTCTACTAAAAATACGAAAATTAGCCAGGTGTGGTTGTGCTTGCATGTACTCCCAGCTATTTGGATGGTTGAGGCAGGAGAATTTCTTGAACCTGGGAGGTAGAGGTTGCATTGAGCTGAGATTGCTTCACTGCACTCCAGTCTGAGAGACAGAGCAAGACTCTTTCTCAAAAAATAAATAAAGCTGTGCGAAGTGGCTCACACCTGTAATCCCAGCACTTTGGAAGGCTGAGGCGGGTGGATCTCCAGAGGTCAGGAGTTCGAGACCGGCCTGGCCACCATGGTGAAACCCTGTTTCTACTAAAAATGGAAAAATTAACTGGGCATGGTGGTGTGCACCTCTAATCCCAGGTGCCTGGGAGGCTGAGGCATGAGAATAGCTTAAACCCAGCAGGCGGAGACCACAGTAAGCTGAGATGGGACCACTGCATTCCAGCCTGGGTAACAGAGCAAGACTCTGTCTCAACCTTCCCCACCCCCAAAAAAACTATTTAATATGCTTACTTTTTTTTTTAATTTCATTTTCTTGAGATACGGCTTACTCTGTTGCCCAGGATGGAATAGAGTGTCGCAATCTTGAATCACTGCAATCTCTGCTTCCTGGGTTCATATGCTTACATTTAATGGATAATCCTAAACTTGTGGCCTTTTATTAGTTTTATAAAGGCGGTTCAGTTTTGAGAAGGGATATTATTATTTAAACTATAAACTAAATTTCTCCTAAAGTTAGCTTGTCCTACACATTTTACCAAGGGCAGTTAAAGGCAAGATGGAGTTGGTTAGGTCAGATCTGTTTCACTGTCATGATTTTTTTACTGTTAAAATTTTAGCAAAGGCTGTTTCACAGTAGATAAAGTTGCATTGAAGCTTTTCCCAGAAAATCCAGAGAGAATGCCTTCGGGGGTAGATGACTCAATCCCCACCCCACTGGGTCCTGTCTGTAATGTGTTTCAACTATTAATGTCTCTCATTGTCATTTTAAGACTGTTATATAAATGGAATTATATAGTATATAACCTTTTGTATTGGCCTTTTTCACTCAGCATAATTCTCTTGAGATTCATCCAAGTTAATATTATCAGTAGTTCCACTCTTTTTTCTTCTTTTCTTTTTTCTTTGTTTTAAAACTAGTCAATAGTTAAGTGAAGCAGTGGGAGTTGTTTTTTTTTTTTTTTTTTTCTTGAGATGGAGTCTTGCTTTTGTCGCCCAGGCTGGAGTGCAATGGCTTGATCTCAGATCACTGCAGCCTCCAACCCCTGAGTTCAAGTGATTCTCCTGCCTCAGCCATCCAAGTAGCTGGGATTACAGGTACCCACCACCACACCCAGCTAATGTTTTTATTTTTAGTAGAGGTGGGATTTCACCCTATTGGCCAGGCTGGTCTTGAACTCCTGACCTCAGGTGATTCACCTGCTTCGGCTTTCCAGAGTACCAGGATTACAGGTGTGAGCCACCATGCCTGGCCAGTTCCACTTTTTTAATTGCTAAATAGTATTTCATGGGATGCATGTACTGTAGTTTGTTTAATCATTCACCCATTGAAAGACATCTGGCTAGGCACGGTGGCTTACACCTGTGTTTCCAGGACTTTGGGAGGCTGAGGTGGGCAGATTGCTTTGAGACCAGCCTGGGCAACAGGGTGAAACTTTTATCTCGCCTGGGTGTGGTGGCTCACGCATGTGATCTAAGCACTTTGGAGGCCAAGATTGGTGGGTCACCTGAGGTTGGGAGTTCAAGACCAACCTGACCAACATGGTGAAACCCCGTCTTTATTTAAAAAAAAGAAAGAAAGAAACTCTATGTCTACTAAAAAATTAAAAAAAAAAAAAAAATTAGTTGGGTGTGGTGGCTAACACCTATGGTCACAGATACTTGGGTGGCTGAGGTGGGAGGATCACTTGAGACTGGGAGGTGGAGGTTGCAGTGAGCCATTGGTCATGCCACCCACTTTAGCCTGGGCAACAGAGGGAGACCTCTTCTGAAGAATAAAGTCTGAATTCCTCTAATTTTTTTTGGCTATGATGAATAAAACTACATCAATATTTGTATACAAGTTTTTTTTTTTTAATTGCATTTTAGGTTTTGGGGTACATGTGCAGAACATGCAAGAGAGTTGCATAGGTACACACATGGCAGTGTGTTTTGCTGCCTTCCTCCCCTTCACCCACATTTGGCATTTCTCCCCAGGCTATCCCTCCCCAGCTCCCCCCCACTGCTGTCCCTTCCCTATTCCTCCCAGTAGACCCCAGTATGTAGTACTCCCTTTTCTGTTCATGTGTTCTCATTTTTCATCACCCACCTATGAGTGAGAATATGCAGTATTTCATTTTCTGTTCTTGTGTCAGTTTGCTGAGAATGATGTTCTCCAGATTCATCCATGTCCCTACAAATGACACAAACTCATCATTTTTTATTGCTGCATAATATTCCATGGTGTATATGTGCCACATTTTCCCAGTCCAGTCTATCATCGTTGGGCATTTGAGTTGGTTCCAGGTCTTAGCTATTGTAAACAGTGCTGCATTGAACATTCGTGTGCATGTGTCCTTATAGTAGAACAATTAATAGTCCTTTGGATATATACCCAGTAATGGGATTGCTGGGTCAAATGGAATTTCTATTTCTAAGGCCTTGAGGAATCGCCACACTGTCTTCCACAATGGTTGAACTAATTTACACTCCCATCAGCAGTGTAAAAGTGTTGCTATTTCTCCACATCCTCTCCAGCATCTATTGTCTCCAGATTAATGATTGCCATTCTAACTGGCATGAGATGGTATCTCAATGTGGTTTTGATTTGCATCTCTCTAATGACCAGTGACGATGAGCATTTTTTCATATGATTGTTGGCCTCATATATGTCTTCTTTCGTAAAGTGTCTGTTCATATCCTTTGCCCAATTTTGAATGGGCTTGTATGTTTTTTTTCCTGTAAATCTGTTTGAGTTCTTTGTAAATTCTGGATATCAGCCCTTTGTCAGATGGGTAAACTGCAAAAATGTTTTCCCATTCTGTTGGGTTGCTGACTCACTCTAGTGACTGTCTCTTTTGCCGTGCAGAAGCTGTGGAGTTTGATTAGGTCCCATATGTCTATTTTGGCTTTTGTTGCCAATGCTTTTGGTGTTTTGGTCATGAAGTCCTTGCCTGCTCCCATGTCCTGAATGGTTTTGCCTAGATTTTCTTCTATGGTTTTTATGGTGCCAGGTCTTAGGTTTAAGTCTTTAATCCATTTGGAGTTAATTTTAGTGTAAGGTGTCAGGAAGGGGTCCAGTTTCTGCTTTCTGGACATGGCCAGCCAGTTTTCCCAACACCATTTATTAAACAGGGAATCCTTTCCCCATTGCTTGTTTTGGTCAGGTTTATCAAAGATTGTATGGTTGTAGATATGCTGTGTTGCCTCCGATGCCTCTGTTCTGTTCTATTGGTCTATATATCTGTTTTGGTACCAGTACCATTCTGTTTTGATTACTGTAGCCTTGTAGTATAGTTTGAAGTCTGGTAGTGTGATGCCTCCCGCTGTGTTCTTTTTGCTTAGAATTGACTTGGCTATGCGGGCTCTCTTTTGGTTCCATATGAAGTTCAAGGTGGTTTTTTCCAGTTCTGTGAAGAGGCTGTCATAGGTAGCTTGATGGGGATAGCATTGAATCTATGAATTACTTTGGGCAGTATGGACATTTTCACAATATTGATCCTTCCTAACCATGAACATGGAATGTTTCTCCATCTGTTTGTGTCCTCTCTTATTTCGTTGAGCAGTGGTTTGTAGTTTTCCTTGAAGAGGTCCCTTACGTTCCTTGTTAGTTGTATTCCTAGGTATTTTATTCTCTTTGTAGCAATTGTGAATGGCAGTTCGTTCTTGATTTGGCTCTCTTTAAGTCTGTTATTGGTGTATAGGAATGCTTGTGAGTTTTGCACATTGATTTTATATCCTGAGACTTTGCTGAAGTTACTTATCAGTTTCAGGAGTTTTTGGGCTGAGGTGATGGGGTCTTCTAGGTATACTATCATGTCATCTGCAAATAGAGACAATTTGGCTTCCACCTTTCCTATTTGAATACCCTTTCTTTTTTTTGCCTGATTGCTCTGGCTGGAACTTCCAGTACTATATTGAATAGGAGTGGTGAGAGAGGGCATCCTTGTCTAGTGCCAGATTTCAAAGGGAATGCTTCCAGTTTTTGCCCATTCAGTATGATATTGGCTGTTGGTTTGTTGTAAATAGATTTTATTACTTTGAGATACGTTCCGTCAATACCGAGTTTATTGAGGGTTTTTAGCATAAAGGCTGTTGAATTTTGTCAAATGCGTTCTCTGCATCAATTGAGATAATCATGTGGTTTTTGTTTTTGGTTCTGTTTATGTGGTGAATTACGTTTATAGACGTGCATATGTTGAACCATCCTTGCATCCCCGGGATGAATCCTACTTGATCATGATGGATACGTTTTTTGATGTGCTGTTGCAATCGGTTTGCCAGTATTTTATTGAAGATTTTTGCATCTATGTTCATCATGGATATTGGCCTGAAGTTTTCTTTTCTTGTTGGATCTCTGCCGGGTTTTTGTATCAGGATGATGTTGGTCTCATAAAATGATTTGGGAAGAATGCCCTCTTTTTGGATTATTTGGAATAGTTTCAGAAGGAATGGTACCAGCTCCTCTTTGTGTGTCTGGTAGAATTCGGCTGTGAACCCATCTGGACCTGGGCTTTTTTTGTGTGGTAGGCTCTTAATTGCTGCCTCGACTTCAGACCTTGTTATTGGTCTATTCATAGTTTCGGCTTCCTCCTGGTTTAGGCTTGGGAGGACACAGGTGTCCAGGAATTTATCCATTTCTTCCAGGTTTACTAGTTTATGTGCATAGAGTTGTTTGTAATATTCTCTGATAATGGTTTGAATTTCTGTGGAATCTGTGGTGATTTCCCCTTTCTTGTTTTTTATTGCATCTATTTGGTTGTTCTCTCTTTCTTTTTTATCAGTCTGGCTAGTGGTCTATTTTGTTGATCTTTTCAAAAAACCAGCTCCTGGATTTATTAATTTTCTGAAGAATTTTTCGTGTCTCTATCTCCTTCAGTTCTGCTCTGATCTTAGTTATTTCTTGTCTTCTGCTAGATTTTGAGTTTTTTTGCCCTTGCTCCTCTAGGTCTTTCAATTTTGACGACAGCGTGTCAATTTTGGATCTCTCCACTCTTCTTCTATGGGCACTTATTACTATATATTTTCCTCTGGAGACTGCTTTAAATGTGTTCCAAAGTTTCTGGTATGTTGTGTTTTAGTTCTTGTTGGTTTCGAAGAACTTCTTTATTTCTGCCTTCATTTTGTTGTTTATCCAGTCAACATTCAAGAGCCAGTTGTTCAGTTTCCAAGAAGCTGTGCGATTCTGAGTTAGTTTCTGAATTCTGAGTTCTAACTTGATTGCACTATGGTCTGAGAGACTGTTTGTTATGATTTCAGTTACTTTGCATTTGCTGAGGAGTGCTTTACTTTCAATTATGTGGTCAATTTTAGAGTAGGTGTGATGTGGTGCTGAGAAGAATGTATATTCTTTGGATTTGGGGTGGAGAGTTCGGTAAATGTCTATCAGGTTTGCTTCTTCCAGGCCTGAGTTCAAGCCCTGGATATCCTTGTTGATTTTCTGTCTGGTTGATCTGTCTAATATTGACAGTGGAGTGTTAAAGTCTCCCACTATTATTGTGTGGGAGTCTAAGTCTCTTTGTAAGTCTTTAAGAACTTGCCTTATATATATGGGTGCTCCTGTATTGGGTCCATATATATTTAGGATCATTAGCTCTTCTTGTTGTATCAATCCTTTTACCATTATGTAATGACCTTTTTTGTCTCTTTTGATCTTTGTTGCTTTAAATTCTATTTTATCAGAGATGAGAATTGCAACTCCTGCTTTTTTTTGCTCTCCATTTGCTTGGTAAGTCTTCCTCCATCTCTTTTTTTGAGCCTTTGTGTATCCTTGCATATGAGATGTGTTTCATTTTTTGTCTTTTTAAATCTTCATTGATTTAAAGTCTGTTTTATTACAAACTAGGATTGCAGCCCCTGCTTTTTTTGTTTTCAGTTTGCTTCATAGATTTTTCTGCATCACTTTAGTTTGAGCTGATGTGTGTCACTGCATGTGATATGGGTCTTTTGAAGACAATATACTAATAGGTCTTAGTTCTTTATCTAGCTTGCCACTCTGTGTCTTTTAAATAGAGAGGAACAACACACACTGGGGGTTGTCAGGCGGTTAGAGGGTAACCTGTCAGGGAGGAGGAAAAGGATCAGGAAAAATAACAGGTACTAGGCTTAAAACCTGGATGATAAAACTATCTGTACAACAAACTCCCATGACACAAGTTTACCCATGTAACAAAGCTGAACACAGTCCCTGGACTTAAACTTTAAAAAGAAGAAAAAGAAAAATTGGTCTAAGAGCGTATTTCCTAATTTAAGGATGCACACTGAATTTCACTTAAAATATACACAAAGACTAAAGTCACCATTGAGAGAATAAAATCTTTTTGTGTATTTTTGAGTATGGGGGATTATACTCAATTGAGTTTCACATTGTCTTTCTTGTATACCCAGAAGACTTTTTTAGTAACTAATTTTACTTTCCTACCTTGGGAAAGAATGTAAGTACTTTTTTGTAATAGTTTGGTCTTATCATCCTTTGAGTTTTATACTCTTTTTCCTCAATTAAATCTTATAATTATCTCACACTACCTTGACAGTGATTATTCTGATTCACCTTTATTATTTCCAAAGCATGCAATTTTCTTAATAGAACTCTTTTTCTAATGATTTTAAGTGCTTATTTAATTTAATTAATGCATGTAATTGAAAAGAGCAGTAACATTGGCTTTAACAGTTTTACAAGAGCTAGCTGAGTCTTAATAAGCGTTAACATTTAATGCAGAGAAGTGTGTGGCTCACTAGAGAATAGCTACAAGCTTAGTGAGTTAAGAGAGCTTTGGACCCTAGCCAGGATGTCTAACAGAGGAGTGGTTCTCAAATATGGTTGATTTTTTTCCCCTCGGTGATTTGGCTATGTCAGGAGACATTGGCACGACTGCTGAGGGTAAAGTTGTTCTTGGTACCTGGTGAGTAGGAGCCAGGGATGCTAGCAAACATCATGGAGGGTACAGGGCTGTCCCCAAAACAAGGAGTTGTCTGTTAATAGTTTCACTGTGACGGTACCTTGTTTACAGAGGAAATGGAGAGCTTCTAAACCTCTGAGCCCTTTAAGAGGAATACATATTGCAAATGCTATTGTTTCAACTACTAGGATTTGTTTGCATCCAGAGGCAAGTTGAAAAGTCCTATTTTCTTCAACCTTTTATATTCCACACCAAAGTAAATATTAGGTTGTACACAGAAAGTACTCCAACTCTTGTTCAGTGATACAGAAACAGGATGCCAAAATGACTTGTTACAAGCTGAAGGGGAGGTAAAAAAATATTATAGTGAAAATAAATATGGAGCATGTGAAAGCCTTAAGAAGGTGGAAAAGTGGCAAAAGTAAAAAATATGTTTCCAAAAAATTTTAGTTATGCTCTCCTTTGTAAGCAAAAATCCCCTTCTATTACAAACTGTTTAAAACACCCTAAAATATCATGTTCTGCTATTTTAGAAGGTTACAAGTATGGTGGCCGATACACAATATGTTTACTCGACATTAACCTGAATTACTACTAAATTTAATCTTGCTTACACATAAATACAAGCTATACTAACAAGTTGGATTGTTTTAAGAAGAGATGAATAATATTGAAAATAATTTTATGCCAATAGGAAAGAATAAAAAACAGGATATTTCTTTTTTTTTTTTTTTTAAAAAGAAGGGGAAAAAAAGAAAAAGAGGGAAAAAGGAATATTACTTCATTCCTAGAATGGGTTTCAATAATGGCCGATCAATATTTTGAGTGTTTAAAGTGGTTAATGCATATTTTATGTGTTTAAAATGGAGACCTCTATTGTGTTTATTTGTTCTGGCTCTGAGTTCAAGTCCTGGATATCATTATTAATTTGTTGTCTCGTTGAATCTAAATCTCATTATGTGTCTTAGTATCTGGGTGTTAAGATCTCTTATTGTTACATTAATCCTTTTACCCTTGCATCCTTATAGCTTTGAAATCTATTTTATTAAGTGTGAGAATTGCAACTCCTGCTTTTTATTTATTTATTTTTGCTCTCCATTTGGTTGGTCTTTTTCCATCCCCTTGTTTTGAGTCTTTGTGTATCTTTAGATATATCGTTAGATTTTGTGGATAATGTATATTTTGTGTGTTTAAAATGGAGAGCTCTATTGAGTTTATTTGTTCTGGATCTTAGTTCCAGTCCCGGATATCGTTATCAATTTTCTGTCTCGTTGAATCTAAATGTCATTATGGGTCTTATGTATCTGAGTGTTAAGATCTCTTATTATTACATTAATTCTTTTACCCTTGTATCCTTGTAGCTTTGAAATCTATTTTGTCAAATGTGAAAATTGCAACTCCTGCTTTTTATTTATTTATTTTTGCTCTCCATTTGGTTGGTACTTTTTTTTTTTTCCAACCCTTTATTTTGAGTCTATGTATATCTTTGGATATACCGTTAGATTTTGTCTGTATCTTTTGATTGGGAGATTTGGTCGATTTAAATTTAGGGTTGCTGCCATTTGATATTAACTGGCTATTTTGTCCTTTCATTGATAAAAATTCTTCTTTATGTTAATGCTCTTTACTTTTTGGTGTATTTTTAGAAAGGGTCATACTGGTTGTTCCTTTCTGTATATAATGCTTCTTTTAGAAGTTCTTGTAAAGCAGGCCTGGTGGTAATAAAATCTCTGAGTACTTGCTTGTTCCTAAAAGATTTTATTTTTCCTTCAAATGTAAAGCTTAAATTGGCAGGATATGAAATTCTGGGCTGAAAGTTCTGTTGATTAAGTATATTGAATATTGGCCCCCACTGTCTTCTAGCTTGTAGGGTTTCCGTTGAGAGATCTGCTGTAAGCCTAATAGGCTTACCTTTATGGGTAACTTGATCTTTCTCTCTGGCTGCCCTTAATATTTTCTCCTTCGTTTCAATCTTGGTGAATCTAACGATTATGTGCCTTGGGGCTGGTCTTCTTGAGGAATATCTTTGTGGTGTTCTCTGTATTGCCTGGGGTTGAATAGTGTCCTGCTTTGCTAAACTAGGAAAATTTTCCTGGATAATGTCCTGGAGAGTATTTTCCAGCTTGAATTCATTCTCTCTGTCACATTCAGGTACACCAATCAAGCGTATATTAGGTCTTTTCACATAGTCCCATATTGCTTGGAGACTTTGCTCATTCCTTTTTATCCTTTTTTCTCTATTCTTGTCTTGTCGTTTTGTTTCATTAAGTTGGTCTTCGACCTCTGATACCCTTTCTTCTGCTTGATCCATTCGGCTGTTTAAGCTTGTACATATTTCACTAAGTTCTCGTGCTGTATTTTTTAACTCCATAAGTTCATTTGTATTCCTCTCTATATTGTCTATTCTTTGCAAACATTTCATCTAACCTTTTTTCCAAGTTCTTAGTTTCTTTACATTGGGTTAGAACAAGTTCCTTTAACTCCCAGAAGTTTCTTATCATCCACCTTTTAAAGCCTACTTCAGATAATGGAACACAGTCCTTTTCCATCAGGGCTTGTTTGGTTGCTGATGAGTCCTTTTCCATCAGGGCTTGTTCTGTTGCTGATGGGTTCTGATTTTGAGTATACTCGGCCTTCTTCGGCTGTTTTTTCCCCTTCATTGTAGATGACCCGCCTTTCTAATTAGGTTTCTGAGTCGACGTCCGACTTATTGATCCCCAGTGCTGGGATCCGAGCCACCCACTGTGGCGGCCTAAATAGCAGCGATAAGACTGATAGTGCTCTTCTGCCCAGGAATCTCTGGTCTGGCTTCCCTCTTGAGTCCGCAACAAGCGGCTCTGACTTCCCGGAGCTCCAAACTCCGGTCAGTAGGGGAAGCGGTCCCGTTGGCTCTGCATGAAGAGCTGCTGCGCCGAGACGCCGGCAAAACCGCTGCGGCAGCCACAAGAATCGCGCTGGCGACCCGTGGGGCTCCTCCACTGGGAATCGGCTAATCGGTGAGTGACGAAAATTCGTCTAAAGTTGTGGCGTCGTCTCGTTCTCTGAGCTTTCACTGGGAGCTACAATCCTGAACTGTTAGTGGTCGGCCATCTTGGATCGATCTCAGGATATTTCTTTAAAATATATTTTATATGATACTGCAACTCTCTACTTGGAAGACATTTTTACTTCTAGGTTTATAACTAATTTTCTAAAAATTATACTCATTTGAATTTTTAAAAATCATTATGTTTAGTTTAGGATGTAATATTCATAAAGTAAGCAAAATGTTATCCTATCAATAGCTTTACCTTGTTTGTTAAACTTTATACCCAATTTGGAAAGTTGACATACCAGGAGAATTTATATAAGAAGTAATCCATTCACTGTGTGCAAAGCAATTGGCATAACAACTAAGAGATTCACTGTGATATTGGTAGAGGAATTAAAGAGTCATAGCAGAAGTGCACTTCATATTTGCTTTAGTAATATTGGCAGAGAGATAACACCTATTTGAGACTTACTAATGGTGTTTTATTTCTTTCAGCTACATTATACTGTATTTTGAAGGTGAGTGATTTCAGCAAGCTTTGGTCTTATGCCAGCATACTAGCAAACCCAGCAGGGTGGTGAGTGCTAGATAGTTGCAAAATTAATATTAGGAGAAATGTAAGTAATTACATTTAACACCTTAATATTGACTTTTGTCTGGACATTTACATGTAATATTTATTATGCACAAGCAGATGTTAACATTCATGTTGGAAAGGTAAAAATCTTTGGAAAACTAAACATGGGAACTCCCTGATAACTTCACTATTGAATAGTAACATCCTTTTTTTTTGTTTGATCGTCATCTACAAATGACTTTTTAGAATATTATTTGTCTTAATTTGCTTTGAAAACTCTTAAGTTTTTATCCCTGTACTGGTTTTAAACATTATGAAACTTCAGCCCTATCTTTAGCCTGACTGCCCTCTCTTCCATAAGAACCAAGTATTGAGTCACGGGAAGCTGATCATTTGCCTCTGTTAAGATAAATTCATAGGCAGGTCATGGGTCTAGGAAAGTGCCATGGCATTACAGTCTTGACATCAGTGTGTCTGATACAGACACAAGCTCCCCTGAAAAAAAATAGCCCGGTTCTGGAAGTACGCAAACCCTTAAATGTCATTCCAGTTGCAGCATTTATATAGTTTCAAAATGTCACATTTATTTTATGTAATAGCTACTGAAACAGAATAGTATTTTTCTTTTTAAAGGATGAAATTGAGATTTTTAAGCTGAAGGTAGTAAGCCAGATGCTGAACTGGAACTAAAGTTTTAAGAATACAAGAAAAATAAATCCTATCATAGGTAACAGAATGATTTGCAAAGTGCAAAAATAAATTTAAAAAACCATTATGCAGAGGCAATTGAAGTAAACAAAACCACTAGAATCACAAAAATGAAAAGGACTTTAAGTGATCACTACCAAAGCTACTCAGAAGGAAGCTTTTAAAAAGGAACATTGCATAAAGAATGTCATGAATTGAGAATGTGCAGAGTGCCATGGACAAAAACATCATAAAGATAATAGCAGATCCTGATATGATGCTACTTTTTCTGGAAGCTTCCAAGGAATACATGCTAAAAGATTGCTCTATGTAAAAATATTCTGAGATATTTTGAATCTTTGTCCTAAACGTAATAAAAGAGTCCACTGTTGAACCATGAGAGGCTATAGGATGCTTTTACCAATTTTTGGAAAAGGCCTAAGGTGGTCTAAAAATAAGCTGAAAGTTTTTTTTTTCCTTTCTAAGTCTAAACCAGATTCTTATACCTTATAACTCCAAAATGTCCAACATGGTAAGAAGATTTATATGCTGTAACAAAAAACACCAAGAAATAATAAAAGTCCAAGAAAACTTTCAACTGAGCAAGTCTAGTTCATGCAACAAAGAAAAATTCCACAGTATATATTGTCTTTTCCTTTTGGGGTGATGAAGACAAGAAAAATGGCATTAAGGTGAGATACATCATAGCAAATATAATTACTAAATAAAATATAATATAGCTAGAATGTGAGGAGTGTGAAGATGAAGTGTAAAATAAAGATGAAGACAAAAAGACTGTAACTGAGAGAGTCTCATGTTGAAGATTCCAGTCTTGGAAACACTAAGAAAAATAAGAAACAAGTAACAAAGCAGATGAGTGACATGATTATAAACAGAATAAGGTGATAGGGGTAACAGTGGGAACAGTGAAGAAATTCAAGAGATTTCAGGTCAGAAACAGATATTGATTTGATATTGGTGAAAAGAAGAGAGCTTTCTGATTTTGTTTTCTGATTTTTAATGTTCTTTCCAGGTTTTTTAATTTAATATTTTCTGGCTTTAAATATTTATTATTTTTCTGCTCAGGTTTTTTAATTTGGATAATGTGATGAGCAGTGCTGCCAATACTGGAATTGAGAAGTATAAATTTTATGCTTGGATTGTTGGTATAATAAGTTAATTTTTATTCATTTTGAATTTTTGTGTTCCTCTGAAGCATGAATGAGAAGAAATTCCTTAGGTTTTGTATGCAGAAAAGGCATCTAGATTCAAATGTGAATTTGAGGGTTGTCAGCACATAGATAATAATTCACAATGATCAGTAAACTTATTTTTTAAAAATTTGTGCTAATTGTGGTAGGAAATAAACTGCAAAAAGCATTTATTAATTCTATGGACTTACTTTGTCCCGTTTATTTTTCTTTTTATTTATTGAGTATATAGTTGGAAGAAAACTACCTAATAAATTTGAAGGTTGAAGTTAATTACTAAACATTAGTATTTCCTCTCTTAACACTGAGTCTTTCCTTCACCGTTTGTTTACAATGTCCCATTATTCATATAGTCATAATTATATACATTTTGTATTACTCATAAATATGAGTGGTCTTAGTAATATGAGTAATTTATATTGCCCATATAGATATATATAAATATATGAGCAATATATTGTGTAAAATAAAGATGAAGTGTAAATTAAGTGTAAAATAAAGAATATAGGATGTTTTTATTATATAATCTTATATGTATGTTGTCCTACTTTTACTTCCTCTCATTCTAATAAAGAATCTTTGCTTTCTCACTCTTGCCTAGTTCAGAAAAAGAGTAATGGTTAATAGAGCAGTTAATAGACATTTGTAATGTCACGTCAGAAAATGGACAGGCCCTTGCTGTGCTCTGAATGTTGATGTCCACCCAAAATTTATAAGTTGGAACCTCATATCCAATGTGATAATATTGATAGGTGGGGCCTTTGGGAATTTGACAAAGGACCCACCGGCATTAATTAGATTAGTGGGCTTTTCGTGCTGTCTCCAAGTGAAGATGCAATAATAGGCATCACATCATCACTCACAGAGTGACTCCGCTGGAGTTTTGATCTTGAACTTCTTGGCCTCCAAAACTGTGAGAAATACATTTCTATTATTGTATTAATTACCCAATCCAAGGTATTTTATTATAGCCACCTGAAAGGACAAGAAAGCCCCCAATAGGGGGATTCGATTAGAAAGATAACTGCATTTACCCATATCACAGAGAGATTGGCGGTAGGGAGGGAGAGAAGGGAAGCTAGGAAAGAGAGAAAGGCAATTTTATGTACGTTTTTGGTCAGTGTTGTTTTTTGTTAGACATGAAAGGACTATAAAGACAAAAAATTATTTTAGTGAGTTATGAATTTAATATATATTTTAAAAAATACACCATCTATTAATTAGTTATTTTCTTAAATTTGTTTTTTGGTGTAGATATAAACTGCTCTTTTATGTTTCATGAAAGGTACCTAAAAAATAGATTTTTATTCATGGCAAACAGATCTCACCTCTCATTCTACTGCCATCATGGGCCCATGGTAAGGACACAATCTCTGGTCTATGACATACTCATTGCTGGGTAAGATCAACAGGAACAATGAATATTTCTTACCTTTTAAAATTACATCATAAGACAGACTATGTTACTACTGATGCAAGTCATTTTAAAAGTATCAAAAATACAACAATGTGTATCATTAAATAATATGTGTATATGACACTACAATTAGAATTACTGGTATGTTTTCCTTTGCTACTGTAATTACACTCTAAGATATCTGATACCCAGTTTCATCTGTGTAGTTATAGGAAAGTAGTGTTGGCATCCATCAGCTTCAGGAAACATACAATGAATTATCATAATATAAATTATTTGGGTTAGGCTCCATTATGTGTACTTGAAGCTGATGTGTAGACTGATATTAGGTATATTTTTATTCATAACATCTGACAAGACTATCATAATTTTTGAAAAAATACATCAAAGGTCAGTAATCTCATTTTGTAGATTTCAATGTTTTATTGTATAAATTATATATGCATTTGCATAATACATATAGGTACTACATCAGTAAATGTATACATGTAATACTATATATGAACACATGAATATATATGCAAATATGTATAGAAAGAGCAATGTTTGTTTATTAAATACATTGTATCCATCCCAATATTTTCTAAAGAGTAAATATTTCACATTATAGCGAATGTGCTTATAACTACTAACTGCTATTATAGGTCAAAATCTTGCTAAACGAGATATTTTGTTTTGCTCAAAGAAGTTACTATATATTATTGGTAGCCCATTTGGAGACAGTTCTCATCACACATATATTTTTTTCTTTCTTTGTTATTATTTCTTTCTATATTATTCTATGTTATAAGATAAGCCGCATTGTTTATTTGTATATTTTCTAAATCATAATGGTAATAAAATTCACGCTTACAAATATGTATGATTAAAATAGATACAAGGTTATATATCACAGTTCCCTAGACTACATTTCTATGACACAATGTCATCTTCTGATTGATTGACTGGTCTATTGTTTAATACAGAGATGACTGAAAATATTTTTATCAAGAGACATCCTGCACTTTACTGAAACTCAGAAAAATATATTTTCAGCTCTGTTTTGGTGTCTTTTAGCTCTCATTTCCACTGATACATTTGTTACCACTTTCTATGAAGGCCATGAGAGAAATGTGAGTAAAATATAGAAAGTTTGAAATCTATCCAAACCTTGTTAAAGTATATGGGATATGTGTATGCTAATTACCTATGTCATCAGAGAACAATATAACAAAAGTATCAGTAATAGTAGCAATAGTTGAAATGCAGGTCTTAAAAAGGTTAAATATGTTCAGCCAGAGTTATGTGAATCTTTTTTTTTTTTTTTTTTTTTGAGAAATCTTTTATTAGAAGATGTCCCAGAAGGCAACATTTTAAAATCAGGCAATCAGTAATCACAACTAAAAATGAAATTTCAGATGAACTTGCCTTTCAAAATAAATCAGACCCTTGCAACAGAATTGCCCAAGAGTCTTTTTCTTGTACAAAAACAGTTAACACCACTTTGCAAAAGACATACAAAAATACAATATTAAAAAAAAAGACTCCCCCCAGCATGATTCCCAACAGCAGCTTATAAACACAAGCTATTCAGGTGAGACATCAGTAACCTACACCCAAACTGTCCTCCATAGACAGTTCCAAAGTCAGCTGGCTTTTGTAAACCATGTTCCAGAGGTTAGAGAGGCTATTTCCAAACATCCCCTGGGGTCCTTTGAGGCCAAGAAGCAACCTCAGAAAGAAACCATTATGGACAATAGATTTGGAAGTAGCAGCTGGTTTTCCAGAGCCACATATAGTACTTACCATCCCTTACCCACCCCAACTCCCAAACCCAGAGCCAGGAGGCACCTGCTATCCTGGGCAGAGTTCTGGACAGGCTGCTGGTCCTTCTTCCAAGACAGGCCTAGAAATGCCTGTGGTTACCCACATGACAACTGCTAGGTTGGGTGACTTTCTCAGACTGGAGGCTGCACCTGGATTCCACTTGGAGCTGTGAAGTCCAGCTGAGGCAACCATGATGGATTCATCATGGTTGGCTAAGCATATCTCCTGGGGGCTCCTTTAAAACCCACCGGAGGCAAGTCCACCTTCTGGAGCACTGGATCCGGAATGGCTCTCCCCAAAACTTCAGAAAGGCCCAGATTCTGGGAAAGAGATATCATTCATGGCAGGCTGGCTGGGGCCCAAGGGTGGCTGCAGAGCCAGCAAGTTCCTTGGAGTTGCACAAGGAGGACAGATTTGCATGGTTCCAGAACTTCAAACTTGCCGGTCAACGACTGAAATGAGAAGCAGGTGAGAAGAGGAAGCTGTACAGTTCTCCCTCTGAGGGGTCTTACACCTGCCTTGAGAAAAGATTGGGCCTCAAGTGCCCCTCTGAAAACACATGGGTAGGGATCAAGTTCATGAGCCAGGACTCCAAGCTTGCCCGAGGCCCCAGGCTAGGACCCATTTCCCTTTGTCTTGGGGAAATATTTCTGACCTGTGGGAAAGGGTGCTGTAGAGCCCATTGCATAACAAAGGCATAATGAAACAAAAAATCCCTTGTGAGGAAAGAAAGTCCCTCCCTCAGAGGAGGGCCCAGAGGGCTCTGACTCAAAGAATCTAGAGGCCAAGCTCTTTAAATGTTCCCAGGGTCACAGCATTTAGAGTGGGAGGAAAGGGGTCAGCTAACATATATATATTAAAGGTTTCCAACTCCTCGGCTACTGTAAAGTGTCTGACAGTGAAGTAATGGTCCATGTTAATCAAGTCTGCGAGCTTCTCGTCACCTAAGACAGCTCAAGTGTCTTCTGGAAAAAGGAGCCTCAGGGAGAGTATCCAGACCCAGCTGTCCTTGCGTCACCCCAGAGACACCAGTTGGGAGCATCCTTTCCTAGCCTAAAGCTCATGCAGAGTGTGAGATTTCATGCAGGCTGGAGCCCCTGACAACATCCACCACCTGTTGCATAGCATCTGTCAGCCTTTTCTTCAGAGCTAGTGAGCTAGGCAGACCCCAAGGCTCCTCAGTCAGCTGCCTGCTGGGAAACCAAAGGCGCCAGAGAACATACAGCACTCCCATGAGTCAGGGAAGAGGGAGAACTGGGTTTCAAGGTTTCCAAGAATGCAAGCCTTTATTGTGCGTGCACTGGCTGCAATGCATTCTGGGATCTGTCCAGACTGTCTCGCCATAACCAAAATGTGCAAATTACTAAAGGGGACAGGGAGGTTAAAAAATAAACTTGTGTCTTTGTAGGACAGAACAATGAGGCTTTTTGGTCAGTTAGTAGCCACTGAGGTATGCAATTCTTTCCTGCAATGGCTGCTGCCGGTATCGGTGTTGCCTTTTCTCGTAGCCATCCTCTTCTGAGTCCCCACAAGGGCTTGCAAGTATTCCAAGGCCTTGCTTAGGATCACTACTTTAGGGGCCTTAGAGCAGCTGGCCAGGGTGGGCACCTGGTCCCTCAGGGCCAAGAACCGCGAACGCAGGTCATTCTGCCTCTTGCGCTCCAGGAAGTTGTGGTTCTTCCTCTTGGTCACATCCTCAGTATCAGAACTGACAGGTTTGGGGTGGCAGGACTAGGTAGTCTCACTTTCTACAGGTGGGGGGCGCTCACAATATCTTCATCCTCCTCATCTTCCTTTTCCCCAAGAGGAGCATCTCTCTCCAGAGCCTCCTCTTGGGGACCCCTCTCTGGAGCCTCTTCTGGGGAGCAGCTTTCTGGAGGAAAACGGGCAGCATAGTTGTGCTGTTGCCGATGGATGGAGATGAGGAAATGCTTCATGCAGGGATCCAGAGGGTCTGCTTGCACTGTGATGGTGACCGGCTTCCGAATAGCCAGAGACTGCCTCTTCTCTGCTGTCACAATATCGATTTCTTCATTCTCTGAGTCACTTGGGCTCTTGGACCCGGAGCAGGCCTGGGTCTTGGGTTCGCCCAGGGGACCGGGGGCGGCGGGCTCCGGGTTGCCGGCTTCCAGGCTGGGAGTGCAGTCCCGGGTGGTGGATGTCTTCGGCAGGTTCCTCCGGGGGGCGCCAGCGGCGAGCGGGTCACTCACCGCTCTCTCCAGCCGCTCTCGGGCCAAAAAGCCACTCCACATGCAGTCACGGCGGATGATGGAGGCGTAGTTCCTGCCCCAACCTTTCCAGTGGCCCCGGGATTCCGCTTCGTTTCCGGCACACCCTCCGGGCCACGTCTCGGGGTGACCAATCCCGGGGCCGGGTCTCCTGCGCCGGGACCCAAGCCCCAGGGTGGCGACATGGGGGGCGATGGCACCAGCTCGAATTTCTTCCAGATGTCCTCGCTGGGCGCCGTGGAGCAATAGAAATCCTCCCCGCAGTCATAGTCATAGAAATAGTGCTGGTACCAGTCGTAGTCCTTGTCGTTCCCTCGCTCCCGCCGCCCTCCACCTGGAGCAGTCGGACCGGCTCCCAGCCGGCTCAGGGCAACCCGGCAGCCCGCACACACCATGAATCTTCTTATACTTAAAAACATTAACATTTTGGTGATTGAGACGGTTCATGACTGGTAAGTGTTAGGTAATAAACATTTTTACCTAACATTTTCAGGTTAGGTAGGTAGGTTAGGTAAGCAGGTTAGGTTTGTTAGGTAATCTTAATAACATAAAATTACCTATATTTTTAATGTATAGTTATCCAACAAAATTTCCTTTGTGTACAAGCCTAAATGTCTCAATTTAAGGCAAAGAAATAAAGTACGAGCAACCCAAGCTTGAGTTTCTCATGTTACAGAGGATGCAAAGTAATATTTTATATCATTGAGAAAAAGCAAAAGATAATTACATAGGAAACCATCTTATTTAGGGGAGTGAGAATCAAATTGCTATGATTATAATCAACACGGTATCTATAATTGCCTAGTCTAGCCTCAAAAAGTTGGATTAATGTGGGGCCCAGTTGGAGTTAAATAATGAGAAAGACAGTAATATATGGAGATAAGGTGTCTGTCTTTTCTAAATAAAAAATGAAAAATGTGAGTCCTCTCTATAGCTGAAGGGAAATACTTTCCACAGTTCTGAAAGCATTGGAAGTCTAGTGTTTTTAAAAAAGTTGAGCTCAAAAAAATTGAACTCTGTAACCAAAATGAGCTTGTCCTTACAAATCCTCAAAGTGTGTTTTCTGATAATTATTTCAAATACAGTGGACCTTTGAACAACACAAGTTTGAACTCCACAAATTCACTTCTACATAGAATTTAAAAAAAAAAAATGTTACCCGAACATGCCTATGTTTTCTGCCTCACCTTCTATCTCCACCATTTTCTGCCTCTGCCGCCCATGACGGCAAGACCAATTCCTCTTCCCCCTCCTCCTCTTCAGCCTATTCAGTGTGAAGATATTCAGAAAGAAGGCCTTTAGGATGATACACTTCTACTTAAACATGTAAACATGTTTTCTTTTTTCTAATTTACCTGTTCATACAAATACTTTGTATAATACATATAGGATACAAAATATATGTTAACCAACTCTTTATTTTACCAGTAAAGCTTTTCGTCCAGAGGAGGCTATTGGTGCTTAGGTTTTGCGGGGGTCAAAGTCACACACAAATTTTCCACTGTGAGGGAATGGGGGAAGGCATCCTAACCCTTGTATTTTTCAAGAGTCAGCTGTCATATCATTACTGATACCATAAATTGTCCAAATTAAATTCAATATGTATCATATCCCTTTAGAAATGGTGGTATCTCGGTACATGTTAACTTCAGATTAGTAAATTACCTGTAAGTTTGCTGGATGATATTTATGTCTTGTTAGGCAATACAAAGAACATTTGGGATTTGAATAAGGACAAGGCATAGACCTGCAGGAGTTTATCACCCAATGGAAGAAAAACCTGTGGTTGAGAAATCTTCTAAACATAAGCCTCAGTCAACAAACCCTTTGCCTTGAACAAAATCACATTCCAAAATAAGAGTCTGATCCATTTTCAAATCAATTTTGCTTGATTTAACATATTTTCTTATATAAATCAATGATTCACATTTTAAGAAATGTTTGAAAATAGGAATACAAAAGAAGCAATTTAAGGTCATATTTGCTTTTATTTCATATTTTTTTAAACCAGAGAACAAGTTTCTATGTGACAACAAGAGCATTACATGCTCTGAATAATCACATAAGTTTTATTTAAGTTATTCATGGGGGGAGGAAAGAGAGCAATACGCAATCTAAAAATGTATTCTGTTAGAAATTAGGGTAAGGAGAATATGTTCTTATGTTTGTTTTTCATTTTAATATAGTTATATTGTTTTGGCATTATGTCACTGTGTAATAATTGTATGTGACTCCAGAATCAAGGAGTGCTTCAAATTCTCCTTCTCTTCTTGGAAGAAAATAATGTCTTTATTTATATGATAATCCCATTGATAATAGAATGATACTGAATATTCAACAGTTTTTATTTGTCCAATGCTTTTCAGCAAGATAAACATTTGGCGTGTACTCTTTAATGCAATATTTACTCTATACATAGTTACTCTCATAATTCACTTTAGGAAAGTATGTGTATATATCTATTGGTGTCAACATCGTCTTTTTTTCTGCTGTTATGCACACTTCCTCACAGCTGCATTCATGAACACCCACTACCTACAGGTCTGACTCAGTTTTGGACTCAAAATATTATTTAAATATAACTTACCATTAGCCTAACAAATGAGTCTATGTAGTGGGCTTCATTGAAGTGTTCCATTCAAAGAGATTCCCAAATTGTTTTTTAAGAAGCAGATATTATACAGCCTCCAACTCAGAAAACCAAAGTTTTTGTGTGTGTGTTTTTTTTAACATGGAACCTCTTTCTTTTCATTTTCTACCCTCTACAAAGAATATTCAATAACTAGGTTTTATTTCAATTGTGTCTTGAAAATTCTGTCCTGGTAAATTAACTACTACTTTCTTAAATTCCATTATAGTTTATGTAGTTCATAGTCTATGCAGTCTTAACTTAGGCAATTAAAATGCTACCTAGTCTTGTTATGTCACTCTTTTGTGGAAAATATCTTGGAATCCTAGATTTCTTCCAGAACTGTGATTCTATGTAACCCTTTCCAGTAGATCTGAAATGATGCTGAGGTAGTGTTCCAGGTCTTGGGTGCTTATAAATTAGCTAAATATAATCCTGGACGTTTCCCTATTTCTGTTTTGAAATGAAGGTGTGGGAATACAATATATTTAATTGATACCTGTAGAAGACTTTACTTACTTTTATCAAGTGGATGTGGAATGGTTTACCATCACTGCCATTATCCAGTTGGTGAGAATTACTTCAAGATTTTTACAGCTTGTGCTGTTTAACCCATGTTCATAGAATCCTAACATACATGGAAGGCATAACACATTTTTCTCCATCACTTAACTACAAAAAGTCTTTCTAAGTTTCAAACAAAATATGAATTACAGGGTTGAAAAAAAGACTGGTTAGATTTTAAAATCAGGATACACCTTTGGATTTCCTCAGTTCTTCTAATTGTCTCTTGTATTTTTGAGGCAAAATTTCACATGAAGGTGGCCGGTAACTATATTTCGTCTTGTCCACCCTGAATATTCTCCTTTCATTATTATGGAAACACCGATGTCTGTCAGTTACACAGTTACACATTTTTAGTGATATAAACATTCACTAATAACTATTGTGATGATTAATTTTATGTGTCAACATGACCGGATTAAGAGAAGCCCAGTAGGAAGATCAAACATGATTGCTAGGTGTGTCTGTGAAAGTGTTTTGAGAAGAGATTAGTGTTTGAATTGGTAGATTGAGTAAAAAATATTTACCAATGTAGGTGGTCATCATCAACTGTATTGAGGGTATAAATAGAAAAAAGAAAGACAGATAAAGGGCAAATTCTATCACTCTGTCTTTACATTTGAGCTGGGATGTCTATCCTCTCCTGCCCTGAAGCAGGTGGTTCCCAGTTCAGAGGTTTTCAGTTTGGGACTTTTGTTAGCAGCAGCATACCCTTTCTACTCAACCCCTAGGTCTCAGGCTTTCAGACTCAGACTGGGAGTTCAAACTGAATTACACACCCTTGGCTTTCCTGTTTCTTTAACTTGGAAACAGCAGATGATGGGACTTCTCACCCTTTGTAACTGAATGAGCCAATTCCCATTATACATTTATTTTATATATATATATATATATATATATATATATACATATACATATATATATATACACACATATATATACATATATACATATATAATATATATAATCCACATATATAATATATATAATTCCCATTATGTTTATTATATATAATGTATATATATATATATTATATATATATATAAAATCCCCCATTGATTCTGGAACTGTCAGAAATAAATTTCCATTATTTGTAAATTATTCAGTTTCAGGTATTTTGTTATAACAACAAAACCAGATCGAGAGACATGCAAACTACCACTGGCAAATGACAGGTGGAAGTGGTGATGCTGTTGACTTGACAACTTGCCAGGACAGTCTTCACTCTCATGTTGCCTTTAATGCTGTCTCTCTTCCTACACTGATGCAGAGGATGCAACATCTGATAAATGATAAAAAAGGAAAATGTCAACAGATTTTGTGTATCCCTTAACTTAAGAACAGCATTAGGGTTCAAATAATAAATAGACTTAGCTGTTAATATTGGAGATACATAGACACAAATGTATTCAAAAAATGGGTAAGAGCAAGTCATTTAAATTAATCATTAATTAACTACCATATTAATGAATACCCACCCATCACTGGCAATTCTTTTCTATGAAAGAGGAGCAGGTGCATGTGGAGATTTTATATTGATTGAGGTCATTTTAAGTTGTGTAGAGAGAAGAAAAGTGGTCTAACAGTTAAAAATTATTCTAAAATAAATTTTATAAGAAAATATCAAGTGATTTTAAACATAAAAATTGTAATATGATATAAATTCAAATGCACATGCTGCCTTATAGCATATCTATGATGCGTGTTATCCACTCAAATGGTTATATGCACACAACCATATATATTCATCCATGGATAACCTCTAGTAGTATAAACCATATCCACATCCATACGAATTACTACATAGTTTCACAAGAGAGGAAAAACTACTTGGAACAATAAAGGAAAATATTAGCACAAGCTCTTCACTGTGCTGTTAATAAAGAATGACTTTCAAAGATCTATAGACTTGTACTGCACTTTCTATATTTTTATTAATTTGTATTAGTTTTAAAAATATTTTTGTGTACAATTAGAAAAGATGTTTAATATAGAGTAACATGAAATATAATCCTAAACCTAAATACTTTTGTTTGTTTATTTTGGCATTTGTAATGCATTGACAAATTTTCCTAAGATAACAAATTGTTGTGTGTAGTAAACTTTTTAAGCTGAGGGAAATGTTTTTAAAATGTCATTTGATTTATTACTGAATGGAAATAAAAATCCAGCATGGTTAAACTAAATATCCACACTGGCCCTGGATAATGAGACTGATTTAAATTTATCCTAATACATTTTATGCCATAAATTGTCACAGATACTGGTTATGAAGTTTATGTTAGCAACTATTTTCTTTAAATCAATTACTGACCTTATGACACCAACCAGCTTTACAATGCAGCAAAAAAAAAAAAAAAAAGACAAAAGTTTTTTACCCTTAGGTTCATTCAGCAAGGAAGATATAGTGGAAATATAACCACACAAATCATCATCATGATACCTGTGAAAAAGAGACAACACAGTTGTGATGGGGAGAACATCCACTATTTGGATGTGATATTTAATCTATGACCTGAACCTGTTAATAAATATGACTTCTAATAATTGCTACTTCATATATGACTTCTAATAATTGCTACTTCAGAGCACATAGATGTTGATGAAATATACAGATACAGACAGATCTGTAGATAGATATGGAAATCCACATAAATTTATACTTAGTTTTTAACATTGCCAATGTTGTATCTTAATTTTTGTTAAGATGGTACAGAATCATTTTACTGTTTCTCCACATATTTTTGCCTTAATAGATGTGTAATGAATATAAACAGAAGAGTAGGATATGGAATAAGTAACATGTTCTTGATTGTGTTTCTCGTCTACAATAGCAAATCTGGAAATTCATATTGTATTTATTCATATATAGAGGTACATATATATACACTTGTGCAAATGAGAAATCAACTAAACTATGCAAAATACATTCAAAATTAAAAGTTCTTACCTAAGATAATAAATGCAACATTTTCTAATAAAGCATACTAGGTTAGAAATCTATAATATCTATTTAATAAGTCATTGGAAAGTCAATAACTTAGTGTCATATTTGACTATTTTAAGAAAATATTTACAGATTAATACTAAAGAATACAACTTTGTTTAAATAATGAAGCTTCTAAATTTGTCTAAAATGGTGAATAATGAAATGAATTTTTCCAGAGTAAGGAGCTTTTTTACTGCACAGGTCCTATCCTTTTCTATCTTGAAAATACTGCATTGCACACTTTATTAGGTAAAAGCAAAGGTTACATTTCAGAGAAGATACATTCACAAGGGCACACACAGGGCATCTCGGTGATCCACCCCTTCTCCTTAGTATGTCTAACTGCAAGGCACCTATGTCTTAAAACAATACCTAAATCAAAAATCACTGTGCATTAAAAAAACATACACTTTTATTTACTCTAAAATCACTGTACCCTCTAGATGAAAATAATTTTCAAGATTCTTTTTGTCACTTTTTCCAATCTGTTTCTTGTCAATGTAATCATCAAAATAACCAGCATCTCTTCTTATTTGCACCATGTGATCTAAAACCTTTAAAAACATTAAAAAAAAAACCTATCCAGTTTATGGACTAGGTTGCATGAACACAAAACTGTTCTAGGAGTTCTGGTATCCTGGTGTTTTGTTATTTAAAAAATAATGGTATTGTTGGTATTTAATATTGAATAAATAACTGATGTGAGAAAACATTTGGCCTGAACTTTGATATAACCTAGTATTGAAGTTGTGCAGGAATCACTCTTACTTTGTCTTACAATGGATTTCAAGCCATTTCCAAAAATAGATAAATAGATAATAGATATACAATAATGGTATATATTCTCATTAGCTACAGCAATTTGCAACACTATCTTCCTTCCCAAGGAGCTCACCCCATGTTTTTGGCCTTCTGTAGCCATGGATAAGCTGAAGTGGGCAGTAGCATCCCTCCTAGAGCTGAAAACTACTACCCAAAGAGAGTCAGGAAATTTAAGGAGATCCTTGTATGCTGAGCATCTCTGGCTTGTAAAGATAATTTGGATTGGTGTGGATATCTGTCCCATCAGCCTGGGGGAATTTTTCTCTTCGACTTTTTAGCAACTCTCCCAGAATAATGGCTTCCATCTTGGACACTGAAAAACCATGGAATTAATCAGCAACTTGATTAATGTGGATGGCTTTTTAACTAAATTTTCAGTTTTAGAAATTTTTTTTCCATTTCTAAAATATGTTCTTAATGAATGTGTCATAAAAATATACTTTGCTATCAAATTTTATGTTAGTATTTAAATATAATTTATTTAAATTTGGTAAATTTAATATATAACTTTTCTTTTTATATGCCTAAGTAGTTTCACAAAGAAGTATTTTTTTAATTTACCAAATCTTATGCATTCTGTATGTAATTTTTTGGGTGTATGTTTACTTATCTAAGAATTACTCCGATTGCTAAAATAAAAATTACCAATGATTCTGTGTTTTTAATCTGAAACTTAAAATACAGTGATGACATACTTTATAGTTGATTGGATGTGCTTTTATATATACTATAACTATTTTATAGAAGAAATGTTAAATGACTATTCATAAAAAGTTAGTGTGTACCCTACCCGTTTACATGTAGAATAAAAGTGATAACACTATTTATGATATTCTTTGAAATAATTTTGTCCCTGATGATATATCGCAGATGGACTTACAGAAAAAGATGAGTGCTCACATGAAGACAAAATTGTGGTCATTTCTGACGTACTTTTTTAGGGACAGATGATACTAGGGCAACCTTAAATTTCTCTTTGTGTTGCATAGTATATAAAAATCTATAATTTAAAGAATTTAACACACAGGTTCATCTCAGTGAATAATTAAACATTCTGTTAGGTCAGCAGTAGATTCCGAACATATCTTAATGAGGAAAATTGGTAATTTGTCACAAACATTATGGTACACCAGATTTTGTTTTTCATAATAATGATTAATTAGAAAAAGGTTGTTTTGGGTGAAATAGTATGTAATTCAAGAAAAAAACATTTATGTTAATAGAAAAAAATATTATGCCTGTGTCTATAATGTATGAGGCAAGAGTCAAAGTTAGAAGATCTTGGTTTTTAGATATGACTTATACTAACATGCATTGACATTTAGGTGTAACAGTGATGTTAACAACAATTAAACATTAAATCTAATTTTATCAATTCATTATATATACATTGTTTTCAATATTATTCCTAAATAATGTACTATCACAAAGATACTTTTGTAACCATGCAAGTAAATACATATAAATGATAACTTATAAAATATTAAATATGGACAATAAACTAAAGCAGAAGGTATCCTGCTGCTTTGCCCTGCTGTAGTGGTCTTATAATGCATGCATTTTTCAAATTATTTCACATGGTCAATTTCACAAATGGTTATTATTTGCAAACATGCTGATGGTGTGCATTTCATTTTCCCTTTAAGATAAATGAATATTATTAGGTAATAAACACATATTTTGAATAGTGAGAGTCTATTTTTTCTGGGACAAATAGAATAATGAGGGCAATTACTTTCATGTCAATTACAGATCATTTCATATACTGGCTGTGCTTTCCACAAATCATTTTATTTTTCACTTATTTTATACATTTTTCAAACTATCACTTCACTTTTAATGTTTTTTGTTAACTAATTTTATCCTTGAATAATGTAGCCAATCAATATTCCTTAAACCTGCACCATAGAATAAAAAAGATACTAATTTATAATCAAAGAAACAAATCAAATAATTATATACACATATCTGACGGATATGTGTTTCAATTATATGCAAAACAAACCACTTCAGTATTTAGTGGCTTTTATGCAACAATGATTTAAAAATTTTTAAGAGTTATGGATGGATAGGAAGTTCTGGTCTGAGACAGCTCTGTGAGTTAGTTGTCTAAGGTAGCTATGGGGCATGTCTCAGACCTTAGCTGGAATTAATGCAACAACATCGATGGCTATACCTCTATCTCTGTGCTTTCCTTCATGCTCTCTTTTCAAGTGATAGTTTATCCTCATTTTTTGACATGTCTTCAAGCACCTCACTGAGAATAAAAAAGACAAAGCTGAACGACCAACTTCAGATTTAAGAAGCAAGGAGATAGTAGATTTTTGTCTTGACAGAGGAAATGATAAAATTACATTTAAAGTGAATATTTATGCTAACATGGGAGGAATTTTTGGCATTTTTTTCAATTTAGCATCAGGTCTCTGGCCAGTAATTGGTTCACTCTAGTGGATACTATCTGTCCCTTAGATCATTCTTTAATGACAAAAGCAATCTTTCCCTTGGCTCAAAAAGCTCAAAAGTTAACCCCTTCCTAGGAATTGTCTTCATACTAACAGAGTGCCTCTGCTAATATATCTTTTAGTGAAAGTTGCACAAGTAATCTATGGATGCTGGGCATAAAATCTCGGCCTCATTGTGATAGCCTGGGTCAACTTTGAAGGTTTACCTCTCTTCATTAGAGTTCAAATTTTCTCTGCTTAAAAGAGGCGCATTTTTTAGACCTCCAAAGACCTGTTTCTAAGAGCATTTACTAATAGACACCATGCAAGCAATTTCCTCAGAGTATGTTTTGTAGAACTCAGTCCAAGCCACTAACCCATTAAAAAATGTTCATCTTTATCCCAGAACCACCAAATTCTTTTTCAGTTTGGACACTGGGTTTACAATTCATTATCTCACGAACTGCATCAGGTCCAGATACAGAAGAAGTTCATTGGCTGTAGGTCCTCAAGAGCCACTGTTGCTTATTCCAGATAAAAAAATGAAAAAGACAAGTTACTTACCCCATAGACCCAACATATGAACTGAAGCAAAAAGGAAAATAATCAATATGGATACTTGTATTCAAAACAGGAGAATATGAAGCAGTTACAAATTCAAGCTGGATATTTGATCTGTTTCCTGGTAATTGTTTCCCAGTTTATTGTTCTCTTGGTTTTTTAACTTTACCCTTTTATGAAACCTTCTGTCCACTGTAATCACCTTCACTTTTTATAAAATGGACCGTGATTGAAGTTAGTAACAGTCAATGCAACTGTATCAATCAGATACCATTTTGCAATTGAAATATTCTCAATCATTTCATCCAAGTCATGGTTACATCCACCTATACAACTATGGAAAATAAATAGTGAGTTTTCTATTAACCTCGAATCCACTCCCTGTTTCACACATCCAAAAATTTTTGTAAAACCAAGTTCTCTCTAACTTAGATCACACAACTAATAGCTATAGGGCAATCCCTTTAAAAGTCTTAAAAGGTGCCTAATTGCTATAGGGCAATCCCTTTAAAAGTCTTAAAAGATGTCTAAAATCTTGTCATTTTTCTAGTCTTTCCTAACAGATTTCTGTTATTTTTCCAGGGTGCATTTGGTACACCTGGTTCCTGATATCAAAACCAATAATTTATACTTTTGTTAAGGTGGAATTCCTACTTGTAGCTATCAATTTATATATTGGTTTCTATTTGTTGTGAAATAAGTGACCTGAAAATCTGTTGGCTTAAAACAACAGTTTATAGTGTTTCTCAAGACACTTACAGTTATCTGAGCAGTTCTTCTCATTTAGTCATCTGCCAACAATATAGCATTGGTTCACTGGTATGTCTGGAACCTCAGATGAGATGCCTGTGGATGGCTGTCTTATTCTTCATATGGTTACCTAGAAGAAAGCTCCTGGTTTATCTGTATGGTGGCTGAGGACTTCCAGTAGCCAGAAATGACAAGTTACGGTGCAAAAGCATGTTTCAAGCCTTCACTTTCCTCACATCTGCTAATGCTGCTAATGGTTCATTCCCCTATGCAAATTACTGGGCAAATCCCAGATTCAAATGGGTGGGGAGATAGATCCCACCTCCTGAAGAAAGAAGAAGTAAGTTCACATTCTAACATTTTGTGTATGCAGGAATGGGAGAAATTTTGGCCATCTTTTCTTTTTTCTTTTTCTTTTTTTTTTTAATTCTTTTTTTTTTCCTTCTTTCCTCTTTTTTTCCTCTCTCTCCTCCTAATACACACTTTTTTTTTGTAAGGGGAATACCATGATGTCGCTCTAGCCCGGCCCCTGTAGACGCGACCCCGGGGCCTGCTGTTAAAACCACTGTAGAATCGAGAGCGGGAACTGTTGTAGTTGGTGGTCCGTGCGCGGTAGCGGGCTCGTGGAAAACCCCGGTCTGTTGTGCTGATGCCTGGTCTGTTGGTTCGTTTTGGGATCACCTTGATTTGCCTTCCTCTAAATAGGGACTCATCTAAGGCCAAGGAAGTCGTCACTGACTCTTTGTCTGAGAACTCTATATATGCAAACCCTTTGGGATGGCCACTAAATTTGTCACAGAGTATGGTAACACGGTTGACTGAACCACAGCCATGAAAGTGAGCTTCCAGCTCTTCTGCTGTTGCACCACAGTCCTCATTGCCAACATAGATGGAACGGGCATCAGCCTCCATCTTCTCCTCAATGGACATGATCACTGGGCCAGCATTGCCTGGAGGTGGACTCATATTCATCTGCTTCTCTACCTCGTTCTGTAGTTCCTTTAGCTTCTCAGCTTCTTCCTCCATCTCCCTTGACTGGAGCTTTGATAGCTTCCAGCCCCGGGTCCTCAATGGCGCCGTCCCCGGGGTCACCCTTGACCAGTCCCGGCTCCTCCTCCTCCTCTTGACTGCCGGGGGCTCCCGAACCAGGCCCAGGGCCCGGAGCTCCCGGGGGCGGGGCGGCTCCTCTTCAGGCTCGGGCTCCGGCTGGGGCTCCAGTTCCTCAGACTCCAGGCCGTTCCCGTAGTCCCCTGCGCCCCCCGGGCCCTCCTCCCCGGCCTCCCCACCGGCCCCCAGCACAAGATGGCGCCCCGACCGCCCGCAGCCCCCGCTGCTGCTGCCGCCGCCGCCATCGCCGCTCCGGCCATCTTTTCTAATGGGTTATTTGTAAATTCACAGAAAGAAAACACACTACAAATATGAAATTTAAACAACTTTTCATTTCTCTCTATATTAAAATATAAAACTCACATTTTTCATGAATATTCTTGCACAGATAGTAGGAGTAACAGGGTGTCCATTTAATATAAGCTTTTAATTAATATGAAAGAACATTAGACCCTGAAACACGTGGCCAGTAAAGTTATCCTGATAAATGAAGAAAAGGCGATCAGATGATTTACTCTATATGATCTGGGGGGAACGGGTTTGGTCCATCAAGAGCTTTATTTTGTTTAACCTACTTTGGTCTACCCCTAGAGTTATGTTAGTACCTCTGATGAAAAATAGGAAAAAAAATAGAATAATTAAACTAAATATAAAGATCCAGCACCAAAATTTAGCAGTTTATGAGGGACTTAAATATACATAGGTCCAAAGATCATTAACTCTGAAACAGATTTTTTTTTTGAATTTTTCATTTGGCATGGACAGCACTTCTAGTTCACATTCTGGGGTAAGGTGTCCAACAAAAGACACTTTGCCTCTTCACACTGAGTGTTTTATTCTTCCATCAGAGATCATACTTTATTCAACTCCTTGAATTAATCCAGGAAGAAATTATTGCTACTGGTGCCTAAGTAAGAGCCTTTCATTGCTCTAAAAGCAATAACTGTTGCTCATAGATGCAGTTTCTTTATGTAAGTAGTTTGACCTCCATTGGCTCTATGAATACTTGGGACTAGATCTGCTGCTTGGATTCATTGCAGCAGCAATAACTCAGGCTTTCTAAGCCAGTGGGTAACTAAATTGAATGTATTTTTCTCGCTGAATAAATAAGTATAGTATTTTATACTTTCTCATCATTTATTGCTTTCTTATCCTTGTTTAAATGTATACTAATGTAACTATATTTTCCAAAATCTTAAATTTTCTCCTCAAAGATAAAGAAATGGGTTTGTGAAACTACATAGTGCTTTGAAACTAAATATCATGAATGAATTAAATGTCATAAACATAATCACTAGATACAGCTTCATAAAAAAAGTAACTTCAATTCCAAAATATTTTTATTATTAAATTCATTACTGAGTTTAAATCTAATGTATGATATAAAATACTCTGTTGAGTGGCATCCTTGGTTGAATGGTAATTCATGTTTGATTTTCAAATACAGAACAATACATTCTAAAAAGATTATACTAATTTTTATATCCACATGCATGCATGAGAATGTTTTTTAATACTAATCTATTATTAAATTTTGTCAAATTAACTTTTATCAATCAAAATAAAATTAACAATATATTAATTGAAATATATTAAACCATCAGTGACTAACAATATTTTTGGACATTTGTCTTTATCTTCTGCCATTACCTGTTCAGATATTATTTTCGTTAATTTGTAGAAATTGTTTTTACTGTAGGAATACCAATCTCTTATAATTATTTCAGATATTTGCTTTCAATCTCATATTTGTACATACCTATGATTTCTACAAATATACACAAATGTAAAAATGTATATAGTAAAATCTGTCCATTTTTGTCTTTATATCTGTATTGTTTTATTGATTCAAACTCTTTTACCAAACAAGTCACTGTAAATATACAGTGTATTTGCATTTTTAAATATCCTCAAAAAATATCTTCAGGGTATTTTCTCCTTTTTTACTCTTTATTTTCAGGGTTTCCTGGGAAATTCTTGAAAATTATTCTTCTCTTATAGAATCAAAATAAACTGGTCAATATTCATCATAAATTTTCCCAGCTTTATTGACATATTTGAAAAAAATTTGCACATAATTAATGCATAAAATTGATGAGTTTGGATGTATGTATACACTTGTATTACTGTCATCATAATCTAGATAGCAAACCTGTTCATCAATCCCAAAAGTTCCTTATGCTTCTTTGTTTCGTGTTTGTATGTGTGTCTGTGTGTGTGTGGTAAGAGGATTTAACAGGAGATCTATCTTCTTAAATCCTACAACACTTACTAGAAGCTCTATTGTGTACAATAGATATCTAAAACTTATTCACCCTGTAGAAGTGTAATTTTATTTTACAGCAAAAAGTATTTTTAATTTCAGTTTTTATTTTAGATACAGAGAGTACATGTGCAGGATTGTTACATAGATATTGCATCCAGGAAGAAAGCATAATACCCAATAGTTTTTCATCCCCATTCCTTCTATCACCCAGCCCCCAGTAGACTGTAGTGTCTATTATTCCCATGCTTATGCTCATATGTACTCAATGTTTAGCTCCCACTTATAAGTGAGAAAATGTGGTATGTGGTTTTCTGTTCCTACATCAATTCACTTAGAATTATGGCTTCCAGCTCCAACCATGAGTTGCAAAGGACAAAATTTTATTCTTTTTTATAGCTCTGTAGTATTTCATAGCATATATATACCACATTTTTTTTATCCAGTCTACCATTGATGGACACACAGGTTCATATGGAACCAAGAAAGAGCATGAATAGTCAAAGGAATCCTAAGAAAAAATAACCTAGTCAAATGCTTTACAGTTACCTGACTTCAAACTTTACTACAGAGCTACAGTAACCAAAACAGCATGGTACTGGTACAAAAATGGAAAAATAGGCCAAAAGGACGAAATAGAAAACTCAGAAACAAAGCTGCACACCTAAAACCCTCTTATGTTTGACAAGGCTGACAAAAACAAGCACTGGAGAAGACTTTCTATTCAATAAATGATTCTGGTATAACTGGATAGCTATATGCAGGAGAATAAAACCAGACCCCTACCTTTCACCATGTACAAAAATTAACTCAAGATGAATTAAAGGTTTAAATGTAGCAAAAAAAAAAAAAAAAATTAAAGCATAAAAGTCCTGGGAGAAAACCTAGAAAATCATCTTCTCGACATCAGCCTCGGCAAATAATTTTTGGCTAAGTGTCCAAAAAAGAAAACCACAACAAAAACAAAAATTGGCAAGTGAGACCCAATCAACCTAAATAAATTTTGCACAGAAGAAAAAAGCACACACACACATCCCAAAACCATCAAAAGAGGAAATGGACAACCTATATAACGTGATAAGATATTTGCAAACTACATCCAACTAAGGTCCAATATCTGGAATCTATAAGGTACTTAAACCAACATGCAAAAAAAAAAAAACATTAAAATATGGGCAAAGGACATAAGAGGCATTTCTCAAAAGAAAACATACAAGTAGCCAAAAAACATATAAAAAAGTTCCATGTCAGTAATCATCAGAGAAATGCAGGTCAAAACCACAATGAGATAGCATCTAACACCATTAAGAATGACTGTTGGCCGGGCGCGGTGGCTCAAGCCTGTAATCCCTGCACTTTGGGAGGCCGAGGCGAGTGGATCACGAGGTCAAGAGATCGAGACCATTCTGGTCAACATGGTGAAACCCCGTCTCTACTAAAAATACAAAAAATTAGCTGGGCACGGTGGCGCGTGCCTGTAATCCCAGCTACTCAGGAGGCTGAGGCAGGAGAATTGCCTGAACCCAGGAGGCGGAGGTTGCAGTGAGCCGAGGTCGCGCCATTGCACTCCAGCATGGGTAACAAGAGCGAAACTCCTTCTCAAAAAAAAAAAAAAGAATGACTGTTATTAAAAGTTACAAAACAGCAGATACTGGTGAGGCTGCAGAGAAAAAGGGGAACAATTATGCACTTTTGGTGGAAATGTAAATTCATTCAACTATTATAGAAAATAGTTATGTTTCTCAAAAACCATAAAACAGAGCTACCATTCAATCCAGTAATCCCATTATTGGGCATATACCATGTACTCCAAGGATAATAGATCATTCTACCAAAAGACACATGCACTCACATGTTCATCATCACACTATTAAAAATAACTTAGGATTGTAATTTTATATCCACTGAACAAAACACATATCTCCTTCTTTCCCCATTCCCTGGTAACTACCATTCAATTGCCAACTTCTATACATTCGACAATTTTATATGCCTCATGTAAGAAGAATAATGCAGTAGTTGTCCATCTGTGACTGGATTGTTTCATGTAACATAACATCTTCTAAGTTCATCCATGTTGTTGCAAAGAGCACCACTTCTTTCATTTTTATGGATGAATAATATTGCATTCTCTATAAACACCAAATTTTATTTCATCTTCTGATGTGCATTTGGGTCATTTCCATATCTTGAATGCTATTGAGAAAAATGCTTCACTGGACATAGAAGTGTGGATATCACTTTGAGATTCTAATTTCAATGCTTTTGTAGATGTACACCCAGAAAATGGATTGCTAGGTCATATGGTCAATCTATTTTTAATTTCTTTTGTGGAACTTCCATGCTATTTTCCATACTAGCTGCACTATTTTACATTTTCATCAACAGTGTAAAAGGGTTTTGATTTCTCCACAGTGCAGCCAATATATATCAATTATTGATGTCTTCATCATAGCCATTCTAATAGGTGTGAGATGATAATTCATTGATATATTGCTTTATATTTCCTTGATGATTAGTGATGCTGATATTTCTATATACCGGTTGACTATTTGTATATCTTCTTTAGAGACTTGTCTAGCTAAGTCCTATAGCCATTTTTTAACAGTTTATTTATTAATTTTTATTTATTTGCTGTTGAGTTATAGGAGTCTCATATATATTAGTAATAAACTCTTTTGGATATGTGGTTGCAAATATTTCTCCTGTTTTATTCAGTAAAATAATTTTTTTAAAAATTCTAATTACTAATATATTTTATTAGTTTGCAATTTCAAGAGTTGGTAAATTTACTCATATAAATTTCTATTAAGAATATGTTAATCTCAGGCCATGTACAGTGGCCCCCAGCACTTTGGGAGGCAGAGGCTGGCAGACTGCTTGAGCCTAGGATTTTGAGACCAGCCTCGCCAACATGACAAAGCCCCAAATCTATGAAAATATAAAATTAGTACTGGAGAGGCTGAGGCAAAAGAATCACTTGAACTTGGGAGGTGGAGATTGCTGCGAGCTGAGATTGTGCCACTGCACTCCAGCTTGGTGACAGAGTGACCAAAAAAAAAAAAAAATTAGTTGGGCATGATAGCACATGCCTCTCAGCTATCCTGGAAGCTGAGGTGGAAGGTCACTTGAGCCTGAGAAGTCAAGGCTGCGGTGAGCCTTGATGGCACCACTGTACTCCAGCCTGGGTGACAGAATGAGACTTTGTTTCAAAAGATAGAAAAGAAAGAAAGAAAGAAAAGGAAGGAAGGGAGAAAGAAAGAAAAAGAGAGAAAGAAGAGAGAAAAAAGAGAAAGAAGAAAGAAAGAAAAGAAAAAGAAAGGAAAGAAAGACAATGTTAATCTCCTGTAAGACACAAAGGTCTAGATTGGACAACTGGGAAGAAATTTAGGAACTTTTGAGATACTTTCCACTCATTTTACTACCAAACTAATAAATAAGCAATCATGTGTTTCTCCAAGATGGCCATTCTTGCCTAGTACGTCATAATGTTATGTCTCAAAGTTGGGTAGCCTTGGAAGCCACTGTAGAGTGAGGACAAAACTGATCCAAGGGATCCCAGACCAACGCCCTATTGTTTTTATGGGGCTTCAGGGTAGAAGAAGAGCAAGATGAAGGTGAAAATTGTGATTTATGCATTCTCTATTTAGGGTTTCTGAATCAATAGTAATAAAAGTAAAATGTGCAATGTGCTTCTATTTTAATTTATAATTTGGGGGTATCCTCAGACAATTTTCTCTACGATTTTTGAATAGTGTTTTAAACAAACAACGAAAAAGAAAACAGTAACTGTCTGCAGCAAAAGACCCTTGGATCTGATGACTTATAGCAATGGTCCCAGCCTTTTTGGCACCAGAGACAGGTTTCCTGGAGGACAATTTTTCCACTGCTGGGAGAATTGGGGGTGATTGTTTTAGGATGAAACTGTTTCACCTCAGATCATCAGGCATTAAATTTTTGTAAGGAGCGCACTACCTGTGTCCCTCACATGAGCAGTTCACAATAGGGTTCCCGCTCCTATGAGAATCCAATGCCTCTGCTGACCTGACAGGAGCTGGAGCTCAGGTGGTTAAAGTGAGGGACTGGGAGTGGTGGTAAATATGGATAAAGCTTCACTTGCTCACCCTCCGCTTACCTCCTGCTGTGTGGCCTGGTTTCTAACAGGCTATGGACAGGTACCGCTTTGTGGTCTGGGGGCTGGGGACTCCAGACTTACAGTACAATTTCTTATTGTGTTATTTGTTAACCTCACTGCTTCTTTTGGTCTTAGTGCCACATTTTTCTGCTTACTATTATTTCTGACATACAAGACACGTCAATAAATATTACTGAAGTAAAATAAATTCACTAATAAAGATGTATACTACTACTACTGATGTCAACTGTCTCAGTTTTTATATGTTTTTCATTTGAAGCTTTTTTTATGTGAACATACTGATGGGATTTTACAGTATTAATATATTCTAGATATTTCTAATTTTTATTCTATCATGCTGGCCATTATCACTGCCTAGTCAATGGCTTTTCTATTAACATTAGCCTCTTTAACATTTGGGTACATCTCTCTTATTCGTGAAAGCATCTTTGATTTCTGGAGCAAGGTGTTCCAGTCGTGTCTTTATATCTGCCTGAGTACAGTATAGATGTTTGTGAAAGACCTTGAATTCTATAAAACCACCACAGACGATTCCAGGGCTTATGAGGAAAATGACATTGGCAAAACCTGTGCAGTAATATAAACAGAGCACTAACAAAAATAATAATTAGTGTCTTAGAAAATAACTTGGGCAGACCATGCAAGCAGCTCAGGTTTGCCTGAAGGTTGCCCAAGGAAATATTAAACTTATGCAAAAGCAATTGAGGTGAAAGTCTGGCTTGTGCAAGGCACTGAATCAATGCAGAAAGTATGGAGCTCAGAACACAAGAGCAAATAAAATCTGCTACCCACCTGGAACTTTGTATGGATGTGACTCTGGCTCTCCAGAGTGAGTACATTGCACACATAGACTCATTTTCCATTTCTCTAAAGTGGAGCTGAAAAGACTGCTGTGTATAAAGCACCCAAGCAAAATGCTTCCTATGTTTTTTCTCCTTTTTCTTGTTGTTGAGGGTTTAATTTTTCTCATGCTATTTTGGATCTTCAGAAAATTCAGATATGAATATAAAACACAAATTTTAATTTATAATTTCCCTTCATTAATGTTATAAACAATATTCATTACTAGAAGTATCTTATTACAGAAGAAAGACTATGCCAACATCCTGAAATCAGCTACTCTAAAATAGTTTGTGTACTTCCTTTTCAATTTGGAAAGAGTATTAAAAATAAAAACTGAGAGCTTATATTTGACATTTTAAAGGCTAGGAGCTTAGAAAAATGGTTTGAAAGAACACATCTTAAAATGCTGCCATTAACATTTTAACAAAGCACAAAAGGATTTTTTTTGTTTTGTTTTTTTGGTTTCGAGTTTACAGTTTACAGTGATACTTCCAATTCTTGTATTTCCAAATGTGTTAATCTTTTACAAATAAAAGCTAGTTGATTTTCTCTATATCATGCTTATTTAGTTTTTAGTTGTTATCTAAATTACTATTATATCTTTTTCTCTTTCATAACTCTCAAAGTTCTTATTAACCAAGACAAAATATCTGTAAGATAGAGAATAAGATCATAAATAATTCTGATAGGCTTATGTGCATATATGTATGAATGTTCTCTTTTTAAAATAAAGCTAGCTACTTTTAGAAATAAATGATAATGTAAAATGAAAATGTAAGCTTGTTATCTATTACAACCATTGATTTTGGCAAATGTATACTAAAATTCTTCAAAGGGCTGATGCATTTTTCTCCTTAATAAGAGGTTTAACATCCACATATCAAAATCTCATTAACTTTCTCAGTGTGACCATGGGTACATCAACAATAGCGAAACTTTTCTAGAATTTTCTCCTTTGAGTAACATCTTTATTTTTCTCATTTATGATAGAGTTCATTTTTTATGATGAAATCCATTAAATTGAATAAAGGAGTCCAGGAAGCCCTTTTTGGCAAAACAAACGACAACCTTTTTATGAGTGGCAGTACCAACATTTGTTAAATGTTAAATTTAATTTCTCAAATATAATTTTCTTTAATTGACATTGGAGTTATAAACTGTTAAAATCTCTTCTTATAATTTATAGATATTAAAAATAAATATATTTTTTAAATATTCAAGTTCTTCAAATACAGTAAAACATTCAAATAAAGTTTTTAAATCAGTGAATAAAATTAACTGAATAATTTTTTCTGTAATACTGCAGGCTTATAGTCTTTTGAAGGACTATTGATACTATATTATTGATAACATTGCAATTAATAACAATTTATCACTGTCCAAAATCAGTACTTAAATAGATAACATGACCTCACAAAGTCCAAGGCATACATGACATAGTCATTTGTGTGGGAAGCATTATAGTATAATGGTATGGACATTGGCTTGCAATTGAAAATACCTACTTTTAATCCAGGTTTGTGACTTAGTATCTCTTTGAGTATGGAAAAGTAAATTATTTATTTACAACACTGGTAGGCAGAACAACACTCACAAGTTACTTCATCTATAAAACAGGATTATAAGAATACTAACTTCAAAGGTTATTGGAAATAATACATATACATAATAAACATAAAATGGCGAATAGGTACCTTGTGCTTTACCTATTGTTACTATGTTAAAAAGAATGGGCAAGACAAGAGTGGTTAGAATTTAGCATGAAATGATAGAACATTTTTTCATTTTTTTCTTTAAATTATATTTTAAAACCTGAAAGTAAAGTTTAGAATAATACTGTAGGATTGCCTATCATGAGATAGAAAGAAAAATCTCCTTGCTATCTTGATAATAAACTTGAAATAGTTTAATCAACTGGAGATTATTTTAGCTATATAAAGGTTTATCATGCAATAAATCTACTCCTGCTGCTCTGTAGCAATTTGGATGGGGGCAGTATAACTTAAAATAGGTACTCTGCCAATGTAGATGCCTCTTAAACTTTGTCTTGATATTTTCTAAGAAAATATTCAGATGTTTTTACATTATTGGAAATTCATTTCAGAATTCATTCATATATCTCACGTCTCACACATTTCAGAAAATCTGAAATTTGTATTGATGGGAAAAAAAACTTGTTCTTAGTGAAAAACATCAATCAGCCTTATCTCTATAGTGATCCTCCAAACTCAGGGAGAATTGATAAGTGTTTTTGACTTCGTGATAGATCTGAAAATTGTCACCTAAAATTTTTTAAAAGCAACACAGTGGGCCAGTGTTGCCAATCTGTTGTATTTAAGCTTGAATTCACTCAGCACAGTTATTTTTCCAAGTCTGTATGAAAATGGCCTTCAGAGAACATTATTTAATTGTGTGCTATGTTCACCGTACTATTTTACTTCAAAATTTTTATACTTAAAACATCCTATGTTTTCTATGAAATTATCATTGAAGATATTACCAATAATGTTGTTCAATGTTTTATTTTTTTATTGCATTTTAGGTTTTGGGGTACATGTGCAGAACATGCAAGATAGTTGCATAAGTACACACATGCCCATCGATGATAGACTGGCCTGGGAAAACGTGGCACATATACACCATGGAATGTTCAATGTTTTCTTAAGATTTCATGTTTTTTTCCAGAGCAGTTTAAGATTCACAACAAAATTAGGATCAGACAGAAATTTCCCATGTAGCCTCTGACCTCACACTTGTATAGCTTGCTCTGATGAGGGATTATGATCATCGCTCACCAGAAGGCATATTTGTTACCACTGATGAACCTACATCACCTACATTGATGAACCTTCATTGACATATCATAATTATCCAAAGGCCATAGTTTACATTAGCATTCACTCTCAATGTTGTACATCCTGGGGTTTTGACACATGCGTAATGTACATACTCATTTGCAGTATCATGTATAGATGTCATTATAGTAATGTATAGAGTTTACACAATGTCTTTAAACTATTTGCTTTGCCTTTTCACCCCTCTCACCTCTCCATCATTTGTTGGCAACCAACACTCTTCTGCTGGCTTCAGTTTTGTCTTTTCCAGAATGTTATATAGCTGGAATCTTGTAATATATAAGGCTTTAGGTTGACTTATTTCACTTAGTAATGTGCATTTAAGTTTCCTTCCTGTATTTTCATGTCTTGATAACTCATTTTTTACTGTTGAATAATATTCCATTTTCTAGATGCACTGCAGTTTATCCATTCATCCACTGAAGTACATTTTGATTGCTTACAAGCTTGTGAATTATGAATAAAGCTGCCATAAACATCTGTGTGCAGGTTTGTGTGGAAGTTTTCAGTTCCTTCGGGTAAATACCAAGGAGTGTGATTGCTGGATTGTATGGTAAGAGGATGTTTAGTCTTGTAAGAAATTGCCAAACTGCCTTCTTAAGTGACTATACCATTTTGCATTCCTACCAGCAGTGAATGACAGTTCCTGTTTCTCAACATCACTGTCAGCATTTGGTGCTTTCAGTGTTCTAGATTTTGACCACGCCAATAGTATCTTGTTGTTTTAACTTGCCTTTCCTTTATGACATATGATATGGAGCATCTTCTTATATGCTAATTTGCCATTCATGTATCTTCTTTGATGAAGTGTCTGTTAAGGTTATTGAGCTATTTAATCATTTTTTCTTATTGAGTTTTAAGAGTTCTTTGCAAATTTTAAATAACTGCCCTTTGTCAGATTTATCTTTGCAAACATATTCTTGCAGTCTGTGGAATGTCTTTTCATTCTCTTGACTTTGTTTTTTTGCAGAGTAGAAGTTTTCCATTTTAATGACAGCTGGCTTATTAGTGATTGATTTCTTTCATGGATCGTGGTTCTGGTGTTCTTCCTAAAAAGTCATTGTCATGTTGGTGGCCATCTAGACTTTCTCCTTGGTTCTCTCTTGGTTTTATAGTTTTGCCTTTTACATTTGGTCCTTTGATTCATGTTGTGTTAATTTTGTGAAGGGTGTAAGATCTGTGTCTAGACTCACTTTTATTGCATGTCTAGTTATTCTGGCACCACTTGCTGAAAAGACTATCTTTGCTACATTATATTGCCATTGCTTTTTTGTCAAAGACCAGTTGACTATATTTATACATGTCTATTTGTTGGTTACCTATTCTGTTCCATTGATCTATTTGTCTTCTTCTTGCCAATACCAGACTGTTGTGATTACTCTACCCTCAGTAAGTATTATCCAATATATACCTATAATTGGGTATAGACAATCCTTCAGTTTATTCATATCGATCAATATTGTTTCCGCTATTCTGTGTCTCCTGCCCCTCCATATAAACTTTAGAATTAGTTCACTAGTGTCTGCAAAATAAATTACTGGAATGTGATTGGAATTTTATTAACTCTGTAGACAAAATTGGGAATAACTGACATATTTCCAATATTCATTCTTCTTATTCATGCACATGGGAGGTTTCCATTTATTTGTCTCTTTTCTGTTTAACTCATGAGAATTTTATACTTTTCTGTATAAAGCTTGTGCATATATTGTTCAATTTATACCTGAGTATTTGATTTTGGGAGGAGCTAATGTATATTTAATGTTGTTGTGTTGTTTTTAATTTCAAATTTAATTATTCGTGGCTGGTTTATAAGAATTCAGTTGACATTTGTACATTAGCCTTGTAATCAGCAATCTTGCTATACTTGTTTGCTAGTTCCAGGAGTTAATTGTTGTAGTTGTTGATTCCTTTGGGTTTTTTACATAGATAATCTTGCCATCTGTAAACAAAAATAGACTTATTTTTCCCCAATATGTACACCTTTTATTTGTTTTTCTTACTGCATTAGTTAGAACTTCAGTATGATATTGAAAAGCTGTGGTGAGAAGAAGGTAGCCTTGCTTTTCTCTGAATCATAGTAGGAGAACTGCAAGTTTCTCAACGTTAAGAACAGAGTTAGCTATAGGGATTTTGTAAATATTCTGTTTCAGACTGAGAATGTTCTCTATTTCAAGTTTATTGAGAATTATCGGAATTGGGTGTTGTATTTTATGAAATGCTTTTTCTGCATATAGTGATATGATCACGATGATTTTGCAAAAACTCATGAAGATAAAATGCTACACATTTCCTGTGGAGAAACTAGTGTGTTTTGAAGTATCTATAAAAGTTGCAAACCATATTATATCTTACATTTTGCCATGTTTGACAGGTGTGTTAAAGATGGTGATTAATTACAACAGGAATATTAACCTGGATGATTTTAAAGTTTGTTCTTGTTATAGTTTATATTTTCTTCTCATAATTTTACGAGTTTCTATAAGTTGCTTTTGAAAAACTGTAAGAATCAAAAACAGGTAAATGGGACTTTTTAGGTAATCTAGTGATTTTACATGATCAAAAATCCATATTTGATTAATTTTTTCTTTTTTTTTTTTGAAGGCCAATTCTCTCTCTGTCGCCAGGCTGGAGTGCAGTGGCATGATCTCTGCTCACTGCAACCTCCCACTCCCTGGTTCAAGCAATTCTCCTGCCTCAGCCTCTCCAGTAGCTGGGACTACAGGTGTGTGCCTCCACGTCCAGCTAATTTTTGTATTTTTAGTAAAGACAGGGTTTCACCACGTTGGCCAGGATGGTCTTGATCTCCTGACTTCATGATCTGCTCACCTTGACCTCCCAAAGTGCTGAGATTATAGGTGTGAGCCACAGCACCAGGCCTCTACTTTTTCTATTTTTAATATGCTGTATCAATAATCATATGAAAAGGTATAAGAATTTATAACTTTATGATCTATTCCAAAAATCAACTAAGACAAGGAGGTTAACAGAAACTTTCAAAAAAACAGTATTTTCCAATATTATTGCTAGACAAGATTATTCAATTATCTTTTATTTTACAATTTCTATTTGATAATTTTTCTTAATGTCAATAGCAGTCATAACTCTGAGAACCTGAAATTGTAAGCCACTAAATAAACATTTTATTAATTAAATAAAGTTTTTCATAGCTACTAAAAGCTACCACAATTTATAGACTTATTTTGTTTAAATGTTTTATTTCAAGACGTATATTCTCCTCTTTGCATAATGTAAGCATAAATATAATGTTCTTCAGTCAGATGTGAGAAGATCATAAAATTTCTTCCCAGAAATATTTTAATGACTAATAGCTTCCCATTCATGTGCTCAGAAATCTTATTTTATGTATTTAGCCTCTTTTTCATACCACCTTTTAATATCATCTTACCAATTTTAAAATAATGAATGCAATTATTTTTCAACATGTATACTCCTCTTTATACCTTTGTCATTTTTTTTCTGTTTGAATGCATTTCTTACCTACTACCATTAAACCTCCATTTCTCTTACTGTAATTCCACTAAAATTAGTGGTAACAGTATTAATTGTTAAAACTAATTTAAAATTTTAAGATAAAATTATAGTTGCCTGTTTAATAGTTTGACATTCAATAAAAGATAAAAGAAGCATAGTACATATTTGCATTTTGAGTGTGTGTGAATGTACAATGCTTGTATGGCTTTGTGGATATGAGCCTGTGTGTGTGTGTGTGTGTGTCGGAGAAGGGGAGAGAGAAAAGGAGATATTAAATGTAATTTTGTAACCTTTTACAGTAAGTTCTTTTTTAAACATTCAAGTGAATATATATGCTTGGGAGTAGTTTGGCTGGGAGATATTTGAATTTGAAACTCAACCTTATGCATATGAAAATCACACATTGTTTGAGACAAGCTAGGAAAAGTCTAAATAGTAGACAGAGATAACTGTTGAGAGAACTGGAATCCTGAGACTTAATCAAGCATGCCATCCACATTGGAAATTAGCCATCCAAAAAAAATTATAAGACAGTACTGTCATGGTTAAAAAATAAATAGAAAGCTTTAAGAATGCAGTGACACTTCAATTGAATGTGCTCCATAACCTTTGGCTCCGCTTCACGGATGTTTTCCTTTCAATCATCCTCCTTAGCCACCTCTGATCAGCACATTGATCATGTTGGATTAGTTTTTGATGTCTTGCTAAATTCAATTAGCTAGTATTTTGTTGATGATTTTTGCCTCAAAGTACATCAAGAATATGGGTCTGAAATGTGTGTGTGTGTGTGTGTGTGTGTGTGTGTGTGTGTGTGCGTGCACGCATGTGTGTGTGTGTCTGCAAGCTCTTGATATCATGATGAATCTGGGACTCACTGAATGAGTTGTGGAGGAGTCCCTCCTCCTCCATTATTTGGAGTAGTTCAGTAGGAATGGTACCAGCTCTTCTTTGTACATCTGGTAGAATTCAGCTGTGAATCCATCTGGCTCAGGGCTTTTTTGTTGTTGTTGGTGGTGGTGGTAGGCTATTCATTACTGATTCTATTTCAGAGCTTATTATTGGTCTTTTCAGGGATTCAGATTCTTCCTGGTTTAGTCCTGGGAGGGTGTATGTTTCTAGGAACTTATCCTTTATTCTATATTTTCTTGTTTCTGTTCATAGACATGGTCTCAGTAGGCAGTCTCTGATTTTTTTTTTTTTTATTTCTCTATGGTCAGTGGCAACATTCCCTTTATCACTTCTATTTGTGTTTATTTGGATCGTTCTTCTTCTGTATTACTAATTACTTCTAAGTCTTACTAATTTGTTTTCAAAATAACTCCTGGATTTGCTGATCTTTTGCGTGTTTTTTCTTATCTCAATCTCCTTCAGCTTATCTTTGATTTTTATTTCTTATCTTCTACTAGCTTTGGAGTTAGTTTGCTCTTGCTTCTCTTGTTGTTACATTTGTGAGGTCAGGTTGTTAATTTGAAATCTTTCTAACTTTTTGCTGTGGGTAGTTAGTGGTATACATTTCTTTCTTAATACTGCCTTAGTTGTGTCCCAGAAATTCTGGCATGTTTTATCTGTGTTCTCATTAGTTTCAAATAACTTCTTGACTTCTGCCTTATTTTCATTATTTAGCCAGAAGTCATTAAGAAGCTGGTTGGTTGATACTCATGTAATTCTATAGTTTTGAGCAAAATTCTTGGTCTTGTTTTCTTTTTTAATATTTTTTTGTGGTGTGAGCCAAGAGATTTGTTTGCTATATTTTTGGTTCCTTTGCATTTGATGAGGATTGTTTTATATTCCATTATGTGGACAATTTTATGGTATGTGCTATGCGGTGATGAGAAGAATGTATGTTCTATTGTTCTGGTTGAAGAGTTCTATAGATATCTATCAAGTCCATTGGTAACAGTGTTGAGTTCAGATCCTCAATATCTTTGTTAATTTTCTGCTTAATGATCTGTCAAGTGGGGTGTTGAAGTCTCCCACTATTATTGGGTGGGAGTCTAAGTCTCCTTGAAAGTGTCTAAGAACTTGCTTTATGAATCTGGTGTTCTTGTGTTAGATACATTTAGGGTAGTCAGGCCTTCTTGTTGAATGTAACCTTATACCATTATCTAATGCCCTTCCTTTTCTTTTTTGATCTTTGTTGATTTAAAGTCTCTTTCATCTGAAATTAAGATTGCAACCCCTGCTTTTTCTGTTTTCCATTAGTTCGGCATATTTTGTTCCATCCCCTTATTATGAGCCTGTGAGTGTTACTGCCTGGGAGATGGGTCTCTTGAAAACAAGATTCCCTTGCTCTTTGTCCAGCTTGCCACTCCGTGCCTTTGAACTGGGGCATTCAGCCCATTTGCATTCAAGATTAGTATTAATATGTTTGGATTTGATTCATTATTGTGTTGTTAGCTGGCTACTATGCAGACTTTTTTGTACGGTTGATTTATAGTGTCATTGATCTTTGTACTTAAGTGTGTTTTTGTAGTGGCTGTTGATGGGCTTTCCTTGCCATAGATAGAGTTTCTTTCAGGAGCTCTTGAAAGGCAGGTCTCATGGCAATAAATTCCCTCAGCATTTGCTTGTGTGAAAAGGAACCTTTTTCTCCTTCACTTATGAAGTATAATTTGGCCAGTTACACAATTCTTCTTTGAAATGATTTTCTTTAAGAATGTTGATTATATATCCCCAGTCTCTTCTGGTTTGGAAGGTTTCTTTTGAGGGGTTCACTGTTAGTCTGATGGACTAGGCACCCTGTCCTTTCTCTCTAGTTGCCTTTAACATTTTTGCTTTCATTTCAACCTTGGAAAATCTGATAATTATGTCTTGGAGACAACCTTCTTGTGAAGTATCTTGTGAGGGTTCTTTGCAATTCCTGAATTTGGATGTTTGCCTCTCTAGCTAGGTTAAGAAAGTTCTCATGAATAATATCTCATTAAAATATGTTTGCTTTCATTCTCCTGAGATGTCAATGAGGTTTTAGATTTTAGATTTAGCTTTAAATTTTAGTTTTAGATTTTGTCTCTTTACATGATGCCATATATCTTGGCAGTTTTGTTCATTATTTTTCATTTTTTTTCTTTATTCATCTGTTTTATTTCTGAAAGCTAGTTTTCAAGCTCTGAGATTCTTTTCTCATCTTGGCCTATTCTACTTTTAATATTTGCTGTAGCACTATAGAATTCTATTGGTGTGATCTTTCTTCACACAGGTCTATCAGACCTGTATTATTCTTTTTCTATACTGGCTATTTTGTCTGTTAGGACTCATATCATTTTATTGTGATTTTTGCCTTCCTTAAATTAGGTTTCAGTGGTCTCCTGAATCTCAATGCTCTTTGCTCATATTCATATTCTGTATTTTATTCCTGTCTATTCAGCCACCTTATTAAGAACCCTGGCTGGACAACTAGTATGGTTTTGTGAAGGAAACAAGGCACTCTCACTTTTTGAGTTGTCAGAGTTCTTGCACTTGCTCTTTCTTATCTTTGTGGGCTGATGTTCCTTCAATCTTTGAAGTTGCTGTTCTTTGGATGGGCTTTTTACAGATTCTCTTTTATCCTACTTGTTGACCTTGTAGATGGAGCACTGGTGGGTACAACAACATGTGTACCTTCTGCATGCTTTCATGCAGGCAACCATGGCCTCTCAGGGTGGGGGTGAGTTTGTTGTGCTCTGTGCTTAGTTTTGCACCATCAGCAGTGTTGGTACAGGGATGGAGAACCAGTGGGAGTGTGGCTGGCAGGCTCTGTGCTCATCAATACTCTGATGGCAATGGAGGTGCAATGGGAGTCAAGGGGTCGGGGTGCAGTCATGCCATCAGCAGTGGCATGGCAGGGTGTACTTGCACATGTGTGCTGGGAAGGTAAGGGAGAGAAAGTCAACTTGCATACACTGACATGAGCAAATTTATACGGACGTTGTCGTGGATTAATGCATGCAAGCCAAGTGGGCAAAGTGGCACAGGGTGGCCGCAGAGGGATGAGGGTGATGGCAGGCTGGTGTCCACGGGGACTGCTCTGCTGGTGCTCTCTGCTAGTCACATGAGGTCTGCCAACATATGAGCTATGATGTGGCCCCCAGGAGGTATCCCTCCAGGTACGTGAGGAGGCACTGCAAGCAGGTGTTGCCAGTCTGGGGCTTCAGGACAGGCCAGCCTAAAGACAAGTGCTCATTTTGGACTGGCCTCATCTCAAGGACAAGTACCTGAGTTTTGCTTCCCATGTGTAACTCACAGCATTTATTTAGACTGAGAAGTGTTCAGTTTGGATTGGCCTCATCTCATGAGCAAGATCACTCTGAAGAGTTCAGGTCCAACACTTTCTTATGGCTAGTCTCCTATGGGAGCAAGTCGTGCCTATGGTGATAGGAGTCCCTGGCTGTGTTCCACTACATACACTCCCACATCAAACTTTCTGGGCTCTGCACTGGCTGAAATTCTGCTCTTACCGGTTGTCTTAGTATCTCTTGTTTCAAATTCAAGTGTTCTTGGTGGTCTTGGGGGTTCTCCCTCTTCGATCCAGCATCTGTGTCTTCTCTCCATCCACTCTCAATGCTTTACCTCTGAAGATCTGCTAGAAGTGTGCCAGTCATCCGAGTGTCCTGGTCCCTTGGCGGCATATGTTCATCCTGGCCGTATGTAGTCAGTCATCTTGCCACTGTAACCAAAACTAAAAATGTTTAAATGTGAATATTATTAACCCCGGTCTTCTAGCCTTCAAAAATGACTGATTTATTATAGCCAATCCATCAAAAATTGATAATTAAACCTTATACATTTTCAGAGAAAAGTGTATTTGTTATTCTTCCCTTTTTTTAGTAATTGACTTTTGCTTCCCATGTTTAACTTGTGGCACCACTGCACTCCAGCCTGGGTGACAGAGTGAGACCCTGTCTAAAAAAAATAAAAAATATGGACACAAGCTGTAGAGTTAAAATAAGGTTGTATCCCTTTATCACAACATGTGCTAAGACGAGTTTTAAATATAAAAGTATAAAGACATAAGATAAAAAATTCATAGAAATTGTAAAAAAGAAGACAATATAAACTTGAGATGGGGAAATAGTTTCAAGCATAACAGCAAAGACATAAAGTGAAATGTTTACATGCTTGACTACATAAAAGTATATACATCAAAAACATAATTAGCATAAATAAGACAAATTTAATGAGGAAAATATTCGCAGCATCTCTGACAAATACTTAATGCGTGCATTAACATAAAAAGAAAATCTCAACCTCACAAAAATAGTGCAAGCTAAAACAACTGTGAAATAGAGATTCACTGATCACATTGGAAGGGTGTTTAAAAATGGCAATACTTAGGGTTGGTCAGGGTTAGGAAAGTGGGCCTCTCGCACTGAATTGGTGGTACAATCTGTCTAGCTGAGAGCTTGTCAATATTCATAAAAGTGTTGAAAATACACACATACATATGGCCCATTTAGGAAAACAGCCGTGTGAAGAACACATCAAATTATGGTTCTTAATAGTGAGAAGCTGGAAACAGCCGAATGGGTGAAGATAGAGGGTTGATAATGCAGTTATCAAATGATGTGTCCATTGCAAACAATGAAGCAGGAACTAAAAGATAAGCAGGCTGTGTTGGGGAGGAAGAAGAGTGGAATTAACAAGAAGGTTCTGGGGTGTGAAGGAGGGCAGAGGAATGCAGTCTCGATAAGCAGATAGCAAGCAAATAAAGGGGAGGCCAGCATTGGCAGGGAGACCGACTCAGGCCCAGGAATTCTTGTTTTGAACTCAGCTTCCTGCTAGTAACAACTTGGCTAATGAGTCTTGCTAACCAAAGTACTGAACTCCCCCAGCACTAATTGGCCTCCTCCACTCTCTAAGGTCCCAGTTTCTTCCAGATTAAGGACCAAAAAGAAAGTTTCTTTCTGTGCATCCCTTCCCTCTGGCCTTATTAGTGGAGACGCGGAAGACAATCAAATCTCCAGCCTTGAATTGCCTGAACCCAGGAGGAGGAGGTTGCGGTGAGCCGAGATCACGCCATTGCACTCCAGCCTGGGTAACAAGAGCGAAACTCCGTCTCAAAAGAAAAGAAAAGAAAAAAAATCTCCAGCTGCCTCTGTGGGAACCTTTGTTTTTCTTTTTTTTTTTGAGACCGAGTTTGACTCTTATTACGGAGGCTGGAGTGCAATGGCGCGATCTCGGCTCAGCCTTCTGGATTCAGGCAATTCTCCTGCCTCAGCCTCCTGAGTAGCTGGGATTACAGGCACGCACCACCATGCCCAGCTAATTTTTTTGTTTTTGTTGAGACAGAGTTTCGCTCTTGTTACCCAGGCTGGAGTGCAATGGCGCGATCTCGGCTCACCGCAACCTCCGCCTTCTGGGTTCAAGCAATTCTCCTGCCTCAGCCTCCCGAGTAGCTGGGACCACAGGCGTGCGCCACCATGCCCAGCTAATTTTTGTATTTTTAGTAGAGACGGGGTTTCACCATGTTGACTAAGATGGTCTCGATCTCTTGACCTCGTGATCCACCCACCTCGGCCTCCCAGAGTGCTGGGAATACAGGCATGAGCCACTGCGCCTGGCCTTCTCTCCTCTTCCCTTCCTTGCTCCCGCCGAATGGGCTGCTGGCAGCGGGGCAACTCGGAGGGAGAAAGAAGCAAGGGAGGCTGTGAGTAAGAGACGCTGCTCAGGAGGGAGCGAGGGTGACACTACATTGCCCCTTAAGGAACTTAGACATGTTGTTATCGAGGCTTCGTAAATGACATCATATGTGATAAAGAGAAGAATCGGCCAGGCGCGGTGGCTCACGCCTTTAATCCCAGCACTTTGGGAGACCGAGGCGGGTGGATCACGAGGTCAAGAGATCGAGACCATCCTGGTCAACAAGGTGAAACCCTGTCTCTACTAAAAATACAAAAAATTAGCTGGGCATGGTGGCGTGTGCCTGTAATCCCAGCTACTCAGGAGGCTGAGGCAGGAGAATTGCCTGAACCCAGGAGGCAGAGGTTGCGGTGAGCCGAGATCACACCACTGCACTCCAGCCTGGGTAACAAGAGCGAAACTCCGCCTAAAAAAGAAAAAAAGAAAGGAGCTGTGGAACGTGATTTGCATACATAGAGCCAGTCCCATCCGGAGGCCTTTTGTATACCCAGTGTCAGTCAGTCCTTGGCCACTGGTTGCCCTTCTGTTCCCCAAGGCAGTGGGAGCTGAAAACGGTGTTTAACTTCTCTGGCCAAAAAAGGGACAGTTATGACTGGACGCAGTAGCTCACAACTGTAATCCCAGCACTTTGGAAGGCCGAGTGGGCGGATCACAAGGTCAGGAGTTTGAGTTCAGCCTGGCCAACATGGTGAAACCCCATCTCTACTAAAAATACAAAAATTAGCCAGGTATGGTGGTGCGCACCTGTAATCCCAGCTACTCAGGAGGCTGAGGCAGGAGAATTACTTGAACCCAGGAGGTGGAGGTTGCAGTGAGCCCAGATCATGCCACTGCACTGCAGCCTGGGCAACAGAGTAAGATTCCATCTTGAAAAAAAAAAAAAGCAGGGGACAGTTATGAACCTTTAGCAGCCAACACTTACTGCAGCTGGCCGGTGAGGATGGGTGCATCAGCCAGTGAAAGGCACCCACAGCATCTGCTGGTAAACATGAAGGTGCTCATGGCTTTCCTCCCGACAATTCATTCTTAGCGATACATCCCAGAGAACCTTCATCTCTGTGCCCAAAATTATGTGTACAAGAAAAAAGTCATTTCGGCATTGTTTAAAATGATAAACTAGAAGTAACCTAAATGTCCTTCAACAGAAGAATGGATAAACAAATTGTAGTATATCTTTACTAGAGCAGTAAAAATAATGAACTTGAATATATGTATCAGCATGGATAAATCTCAAGAACATAATTTTAGCAAAAAAAGAGAGCAAACTTAACACATACTAGAGGACACCATTGAAATAAAATGGTAAAATCTGTAAAACGATGTTAAATGTTTTCATGGGTGCATGAAAAGAACTTTCAAATAAAATTATTAAAATGTGTGTAAGAATGACCAAGTTGGTCATGGTAGTTAACTCCAGGGAAGAAGAAACTAGGATGAAATCAGCAGTTTGAAGAGTCTCTCAACTGTAACACTAATGTTTTATTTAAAACATGACTGCATGTACTCAGGCAACATTTTAAGATTTATTAAAATTGAAGGGTACATACATAGTGATTATTCTTTATTCTATATACTAGTTTGTAATATTCACACCATTCTACTTTTTTTTAAATTATACTTTAAGTTCTAGGCTTCATGTGCAGAAGGCGCAGGTTTGTTACATAGGTATACATGTGCCATGGTGGTTTGCTGCCCCCATCAACCCATTATCTTCATTAGGTATTTCTCTTAATGCTCTCCCTTCCCTAGCTCCCCCACCCCCTGATAGGCTCCAGTGTGTGATTTCCCTTCCCTGTGTCCATGCGTTTTCATTGTTCAACACCCACTTATGAGTGAGAACATGTGGTGTTTGGTTTTCTGTTTTTGTGTTACTTTGCTAAGAAGGATGGTTTCCAGCTTCATCCATGTCCCTGCAAAGGACATGAACTCATCCTTTCTTATGGCTGCATAGTATTCCATGGTGCATATATGCCACATTTTCCTTGTCCAGTCTGTCATCAGTGGGCATTTGGGTTGGTTCCAGGTCTTTGCTATTGTACACAGGGCTGCAATGAACATTCGTGTGCATGTGTCTTTATAATAGAACAATTTATAGTTCTTTGGATATATACCCAGTAATGGGATTGCTGGGTCAAATGGTATTTCTATTTCTAGACCTTGAGGAATTGCCACACTGTCTTCCACAATGGTTGAACTAATTTACGCTCCCACCAACAGTGTAAAAGTGTTCCCATTTCTGCACATCCTCTCCGGCATCTGTTACCTCCAGACTTTTTAATGATCGCCATTCTAACTGGCGTGAGGTGATATCTCAATGTGGTTTTGATTTGCATTTCTCTAATGACCAGTGATGATGAGCATTTTTTCATATGTTTGTTGGCCTCATATATGTCTTCTTTCGAAAAGTGTCTGTTCATATTCTTTGCCCACTTTTAAATGGGTTTGTTTTTTTCTTGTAAATCTGTTTTAGTTCTTTGTAGATTCTGGATATTGGCCCTTTGTCAGATGGGTGGATTGCAAAAATTTTTTTCCCATTCTGTTGGTTGCTGGTTCACTGTAACAATTGTTTCTTTTGCTGTACAGAAGCTGTGGAGTTTGATTAGGTCCCATTTGTCTATTTTAGCTTTTGTTGCCAATGCTTTTGGTGTTTTAGTTATGAAGTCCTTGCCTATGCCTATGTCCTGAATGGTATTGCCTAGGTTTTCTTCCAGGGTTTTTGTGGTGTTAGGTCTTGTGTTTAAGTCTTTAATACATCTGGAGTTAATTTTAGTGTAAGGTGTTAGGAAGGGGTCCAGTTTCTGCTTTCTGCACATGTCTAGCCAGTTCTCCCAACACCATTTATTAAACAGGTAATCCTTTCCCCATTGTTTGTTTTTCTCAGGTTTGTCAAAGATCAGGTGATTGTAGATGTGTGGTGTTGCTTTTGAGGCCTCTGTTCTGTTCCATTGGTCTATATCTCTGTTTTGGTACCAGTACTATGCTGTTTTGATTACTGTAGCTTTGTAGTATACTTTGAAGTCAGGTAGCGTGATGCCTCCAGCTTTGTTCATTTTGCTTAGGATTGTCTTGGCTATGCAGGCTCCTTTTTGGTTTCATGTGAAATTTAAAGTAGTTTTTTTCCCCAATTCTGTGAAGAAAAATAATGGTAGCTTGATGGGAATGGCATTGAATCTATAAATTACATGGGGAGTATGGACATTTTCATAATATTGATTCTTCCTATCCATGAGCATGGAATGTTTTTCCATCTGTTTGTTTCCTCTCTTATTTCCTTGAGCAGTGGTTTGTAGTTCTCCTTGAAGAGGTCCTTCACATCCCTTGTAAGTTGTATTCCTAGGTATTTTGTTCTCTTTGTAGCAATTGTGAATGGAAGTCTGCTCATGATTTGGTTGTTTGTCTGTTATTGGTGTATAGGAATATTTGTGATTTTACACATTGATTTTGTGTCCCGAGACTTTGATAAAATTGCTAGTTTAAGGAGATTTGGGGCTGAGATGATGGGGTTTTCTAAATATACAATCATCTCATCTGCAAACAGAGACAATTTGACTTTCTGTCTTCCTATTTAAGTATGACCTTATTTCTTTCTCTTGCCTGATTTCCCTGATCAGAACTGCCAATACAATGTTGGTAGGAGTGATAAGAGAGGACATCCTTGTCTTGTGCTTATTTTCAAAGGGAATGCTTCCACCTTTTTACTTTAAAAAATTACAGGCTTAGTGCAGTGTCTCATGCCTGTAATCCCAGCTCTTTGGGAGGTCAAGGCAGGTGGACAACCTGAGGTCAAAAGTTCAAGACCAGTCTGAGCAACATGGTGAAACTCTGTCTCTACTAAAAAGACAAAAAATTAGCTGAGAATGGTGGTGCACGCCTGTAGTCCCAGTTACTTGAGAGGCCGAAGCCAGGAGAATCGCTTGAACCCGGAGGCAGAGGTTGCAGTGAGCCAATAGCACCACTGCACTCCAGCCTGGGCAACAAGAGAGAAACTGCATCTAAAAAAAATTCAGAAAAATCTATTTGTGTAGTTATATTACATCTACAGTGATGCTTCTTGTATATAATAGTTTGCTGTGAATATTTACCAGATTTACCCATTTCCCCTTGGAATGAACACCAAACTCCCTAATAAAAAAAAAAAAACAATGCTTTCAATCATCTTGTGCATGTCTCTCTAGGGACCTTGAGACAGTTTCTCTGAGATATATGCCCAAGAGTGGGATTTCCCAGGTCATAGGAGATAGATATATAGGTGAACGGATGAATAGGTAAAATAGATATAATTAATTTTACTAACTATGCTAAGTTGCCCTTCTGATTGCCTCTATCAGTTTACACTACTATCACAATACAGGATATTTTCATTTATCCAACATCCTCATCAATACTTGGTATCATCTGACTCTCTCGTGTTCTGATTGGTGTAAAGACTATCCCATTACTTCTCTGATTACAAGTAAGATTTAACGTCTCTTCATATCTTGTTAACAATTTGGGTTTTCCTTTCCAAAATTCTCTTTTCATATACCTTACCAACTTTGTTCTGGATTTTCTTCCTATTAACATTTTTCTTTGGTAGAAGTGTCTTATAAACCTAGATATCAATCAATCCCTTATTTGTTGTAAGATATTGAAAATATTTGTGTCTGAAAATATCTCAAAATCACTTTGTCTGATGTATTTTCTGGTAACTTTGTCAATGATCCTCTTTCTTAAACAAAAGCCATAAATTTCAACTTTGTTTCTTAAAATTAAACTTTCTATTTTGAGGTAATTGTAGACTTACCTGTAATTGTAAGAAATAATACTGAGAGATCCAGGATATCCTTTACCCCGTTCTTCCAGTGGTCACAGCTTGAAAAACTCTAGAACAATTTCATGACCAGGATGTAGACATTGATACGACCAAGATATGGAACACTTCCATCACCACAAAGGCCCCTCATGGTGCCCTTTCATAGCCATGCCCATTTCCCTCCCAACCCCTTCCTTGCCTTAACCACAGGAAACTACTGATCTGTTTTACATCTCTATAATTTTCTTATTTCAAAAATGTGATGTAAGTGAAATCATACAGTATATATTTTTAGGGGATTAGCCTTTTCCACTCAGCATAATTATCTGGGGATTCATCCAAGGTGTTGCAAGTACCCATAGTTCATTCTTTTCGTTGCTGAATAATATTTCGTGGTGTGGATGTACACAGTTTGAAGAACACCTGGGTTGCTTCCAGTTTTAGGCTATCACAAATAAAGCTTCTATGAATATTTGTGTGTACATTTTTATGTGACTGTAAGTTTTTGTTTTTTTTTGAGACAGAGTCTTGCTCTATTGCCCAGGCTGGAGTGCAGTGGCATGATCTTGGCTCACTGCAAACTCCACCTCCCAGGTTCAAGTGATTCTCATGCCTTAGCCTCCCAAATAGCTGAGACTACAGATGCCCACCATCAGGCCCAGCTAATTGTTGTATTTTTAGTAAAAATGGGGTTTTGTCATATTGGCCAGGCTGGTATTGAACCCCTGACTTCAAGTGATCCACCTACCTTGGCCTCCCAAAGTACTGGGATTACAGGCACGACCCACCATGCCCAGCCTTGACTGTGAAAGTTTTTATTTCTGTGGCATAAATGCCCAGGAGTGCAATTCCTGGGGTGTACAGTAGTCACTTGTTCAGTTTTACAACAAACTGCCAAACTGCTTTCCACAGTGGCTGCAACATTTTCTATTTCCTATTGGAACATTTTCTATTCCTAGCATTTAGTGTTGTCACTACTCTTTATTTCAGCCATTCGAACAAACGTGTAGTAATGTCTAATTGTGGTTTAATTTGCCTTTCCCTAATGCTTTATAATGTTGAACATCTTTTCATGTGTTTGCTGATTATATATGTATATTCTCTTCAATAAAATGTCTGCACATATATTTTGCCCACTTCCTATTGGCTTTTTAAAAAGAAATTTAAATTGATACATAATAATTGTACGTATTTATGGGATACATAGTGATGTGCTACATATAATGTATAGTGATCAGATGGTAATTAGCATGTCCATCATCTCAAACGTTTACTGTTTCTTTGTGTTGAGAACATTCAGTATCCCCCTTCTCGCTATTTGAAATTAAATATTAACTATAGTCATACCTAACAGTGCTATAGAACAGTAGAATTTATTACGTTTGTGGAGTTCTTTATACATTGTATTAGGTTGAAGTGAGAGCAATTTCAGTTTTTGCCATTACTTTTAGTAATGTAATAATTTTTACATTAATAAATAATAATTCTTTTAATAATTACTTTGAATGACAAAAACTGTAATTACTTTTGCAACAACCTAATAGATAATAGTCCTTTGTCAGATAATGCGGTTTGTAAATGTTTACTCCTGGGCTGTGGCTTGTCCTTTCATCCTTTCAGCAGGATTTTTTTTTACAGAGAAGAAGACTTTATTTTGATAAAGTCCAGTTTTCAACTTTTCCTTTTATGGATCATGATTTTGGTGGAAGACTAAAAACTCTTTGCCTATCCTTAGATTCCCTTGAAAATCTCTAGGAAATTTCCTCTTTTTTTTCCATAAGAGTATTATACTTTTTATATTTAATTTCATGATCCATTTTGAGTTTTTGAATAATGTCTAAAACTTGGTCAAATTATATTTGTCTGTCTGTTTGCTTGTTTTGCCTATGAATGTCCAATTGCTCCAGGACCATTTGTTGAAAGGGCTATCTTCTCTTCATTGAATTGCTTTTACACCTTTGTCAAAAATCAATTGGGCAAGTTTCTGGGTTCTTCAGTCTGTTCCATTGATTTTTGTGTCTATCCCTCCAATACCCCAGTCTTTTTTTTTTTTTTTAAGTTCCTGGATACATGTGCAGAACATACAGGTTTGTTACAGGTATACATGTGCCATAGTGCTTTGCTGCACCTATAAACCTGTTACCTAGGTTTTAAACTCCACATGTATTCCTCATCTATGTTCCTGCAAAGGATATGATCTTGTTCTTTTTTATGGCTGCATAGTATTTCATGGTGTATATATACCACATTTCTTTATTCAGTCTATCACTGATGGAATTGTGTGGGTTCCACTTCTTTGCTATTGTAAATAGTGCTGCAGTAAATGTATGTGTGCATGTGTTGTTACAACAGAATGATTCATAATCCTTTGGGTGTATCCCCAGTATATACCCAATGGGATTGCTGGATCAAATGGTATTTCTAGTTCTAGATCCTTGAGGAATTACCACACTGTCTTCCACAATGGTTTAACTAATTTATATTCCCAACAATGTAAAAACATTTTTATTTCTCCATAGCCCCACCAACATCTATTGTTCCTTGACTTTTTAATAATTGCCATTCTGACTGGCATGAGATGGTATCTCATTGTGAAACAGAGAAATAACACCACACATCTACAACCATTCTCTGCATCTACAAATGCAGAAAAATGCATTTTGATTTGCATTTGCCTAATAATTGGTGATGATGACCTTTATTTCATGTGTTTGTTGGCCATATAAATGTCTTCTTTGGAGAAGAGTCTGTTTATATCCTTTGACCACTTTTTGATTTTTTTTTTTGGTAATTTGTTTAAGTCCCTGTCTCTAAGAACCTGTTTTATGAATCTCAATGCTCCTATATTGGATGTGTATCTATTTCAGATAGTTAGCTCTTCTCATTGCATTCATCCCTTTACCATGATGTAACACCTTACTTTGTCTTTTTGATCTTTGTTGGTTTAAAGACTCTTTTATCAGAGACTAGGATTGCAACTCCTGCTTTTTTTTTTTTTGCTTTCCATTTGCTTGGTAAGTTTTCCTCTTTCCCTTTTTTTCAAGCTTATATGTGTCCTTGCATGTGAGATGGGTCTCTTGAATATAGCACGCTGATGAGTTTTGACTCTATCCATTTTACCAGTCTGTATCTTTTAATTGGGGCATTTAGCTCATTTACATTTAAAGTTAATATTGTTATGTGTGAATTTGATCATGTCATCATGATGCTAGCATGTTATTTTGCACACTAGTTGATGCAGTTTCTTTGTAGTGTCATTGGTCTTTATATTTTTGGTGTGTTTTTGCAGTGGCTAGTACTGGTTTTTCCTTTCCATATTTAGTGCTTCCTTCAGGAGCTCTTTCAAGGCAGACCTGCAGGTAATGAAATCCCTTAGCATTTGCTTATCTGGAAAGGATTTTATTTCTCCTTCACTTACGAAGCTTAGTTTCGTTGGATATGAAATTCTCAGTTGAAAATTCTTTTCTTTGAGGATGTTGAATATTGGTCCCCACTCTCTTCTGGCTCGTAGGGTTTCTGCTGAGAGATCTACTGTTGGTCTAATGGACTTCCCTTTGTATATGACCTGACTTTTCTCTCTGGCTGCCCTTAACATTTTTTTTTTTCATTATGACCTTGGAGAATCTGATGATCATGTGTCCTGGGGCTAATCTTCTTGTGAAGTATCTTATGGTGTTCTCTGTATTTCCTGAATTTGAATGTTGGTCTGTGTTGCTAGGTTGGGTAAGTTCTCCTGGATAATACCCTGAAGTGTGTTTTTCAACTTGGTTCTACTCTCCCTGTCTCTTTCAGATGCTTGAATCAATCATAGGTTCAATCTTTTTATGTAGTTCCATATTTCTTGGAGGGTTTGATTCTTTTCATTCTTTTTTCTCTAATCTTGTCTGCCTGTCTTATTTCAAGATAGTCTTCAAGCTCTGAAATTCTTTTCTCTGCTTGGTCTATTTGGTTATTGATACTTGTGGTTGCATTGCGAAGTTCTCATGTTGCATTTTTCAGTTCCATCAGGTATTGGTGATATTTCTCTCTAAACTGGTTATTGTGGTTAACAGTTTCTGTAATGTTTTGTCGTGGTTCTTAGCTTTTTTGCATTGGGTTAGAACATGCTCCTTTAGCTCAGTGAAGTTCATTATTACCCACCTTCTGAAGCCTACTTCTGTCAGTTCTTCTCTCTCAGCCTTCTCTCAGTTCTGTGCCCTTGCTGGAGAGGTGTTGCAATCATTTGGAGGAAAAGAGGCGCTCTGGTTTTCTGAGTTTTCAGTATTCATTCATTGATTTTTCTTTTCATCTTCATGAGTTTATCTAGCTTTGATCTTTAAGGTTTGGATGGGTTTTTTGTGGGGACTTTTTTGTTGATGTTGTTTTTGCTGTTTGTTTTTCTTTTAACAGTCAGGCCCCTCTTCCGTAGTTTGCTGTGGTTCACTCCAGACCCCGTTCACCTGGGTCCCCCTCCTATACCTGGAGGTGTCATCGGAGGAGGCTGCAGAATGGCAAAGATGGCTGCCTGCTCCTTTCTCTGGGATCTCTGTCCCGGGGTGGGGCGGGGGCCAGACTCGATGCCAGCGGGAATGCTCCAGTATAAGGTATCTAGCAACCCCTGCTGAGCGTTTTCACCCAGTCAGGAGGCACTTGATCCCAGACCTGCTTAGCAAAGTACTGCGGCAGCCCCTTGGCAGAGTGGGTGTGCTGCGTTTGGTGGAACCCTCCCATCTGGATGGCCCGGATTCCTCAGAGCTGGCAGGGGGATAGACTAAGTCTGCGGGTCCTGGAGACCATGGCAACCCCTCCATCCAGGGGCTCAGTCCCGGGAGGTCACAGTTTTGCCCCTAAACCCTGGCCTGGAGTTGCTGAAATTCCTGCAGGGAGGCGCAAGGAGGCGCAAGGAGGAATGGGTCAGGATCCAGCCGCAAGAGGCACTCTGGCCACGATCTACCACTGCTGTGGTGCAGCCCTGCGCTGTAGGGAATTCCTCCTGGGGCCAAACCATCCAGTCTCCCAGCACCGGCAGGGCAAAAAATGGCCGACTGGAGCAGCAGTGATGGCTACCACCTCTTCTCTGGGAGTGCAGCCTCTTTTTTTTTTTTTTTATTTTTTTCAAGATGGAGTCATCCAGGTTGGCACCCAGGCTGGAGTGCAGTGGTCAGATCTAGGCTCACTGCAACCTTTGCCTCCCAGGTTCAGGTGATTCTCCTGCCTCAGCCTCCCGAGTAGCTGGGATTACAGGCACCCTCCATCATGCCTGGCTAATTTTTATTTATTTACTTATTATTTACTTATTTATTTTGTATTTTTGTAGAGATGGGGTTTCATCATATTGGCCAGGCTGCTCTTGAACTCCTGACCTCAGGTGATCCGCATGCCTCAGCCTCCCAAAGTGCTGGGATTACAGGCGTGACTACCTCACCTGGCGGGGAGCTCAGTCTTAGGCAGCCCCTTCCCACAGGGAACTCAGTAGCCTTAGGCAGTCGCGGGCTGAGTGGCCGCTGAGAGTCTGCACAGCCCTGTGCTCGGGACCCAAGGCCCTTGTGGCATGGGATAACCAAGGGGATCTCCTGAGCTGTGGGTTGCACAGATCCATGGAAAAAGCATGGTTCCCTGGACAGCAGAGCACCATCACTCACCACCTCCCTTGGCTGTGGGTGGGAGCTCCCTTGCCCTGTGTGGCTCCCAGGTGGAACATTGCACCACCCTGCTTTTCTTCACTCTCCATGGGTCACACCATCCACCTAGTCAGTCCCAATAAGAGGACCTGGATACCTCAGCTGCCTTGCAGAATTCACTCACCATTTTCATTGTTCTCAGTGGGAGCCTCTGACTGCAGCTCTTTCTAGTCAGCCATCTTGGTCCCTCCCCCCTGCATTTTCTTATAAATTTTAGAATACTCTTGTTTATATCTAAAAAACAAAACAAAACAAAAAAACCCTGCCAGAATTTTGATAGAAATTTAATTAAATCTAAATCTCAATTTGAGGAGAATTGGCCACTTTACTATGTTAACTTTCACAATTCATGAACATGTTCCGTCTCTCCATTTATCTAGGTCTTCTTTATGTCTTTCATGTGTTTTGTAGTTTTGAACATAAAAGTCCTGTACATGTGTTTTGAAGATTTACATCTATTTTCCTGAGCGATTGTAAATGCTTTCGTATTTTTAAGTTTGGTGTCTGCATACTTATTGCTACTGTACAGATATACAGCTGATTTTTGTATGTTTATCATGCATTTTGTGACCTTCTGAACTCACATAAGCATTTTTTAGGTTTTTAAAGAAATTTCTTGGAATTTTCTATGTCGTCTGAAGATGGTGACAATTTCATTTCTTCATTTCTGTTTGTATGCCTTTTATTTCCTTTTCTTATCTTACTGCCCTGAACCTTTATTGAATGAGAGTAGTGACAATGAACATTCTTGATTTGTCCCAAATTTTCATGTATTAAAATTTAGTCTTTCCTCATAACCTCTAGTATAATGTTAGCTGTAGGTTTTTCATAGATGCTTTTTATCAAGTTGAGGAAATTCCTCTTTATTCCTCTCCTTCTGAGTTTTTTGTTTGTTTTTTTTAAATCATGAAAGTGTTAAATGTTGTCAAATGAGTTTACTTTGTCAATTAGTGGGATCCTGCAATTCTTCTTTAGGCTGTTAGTATGCTGGATTGGATTGATTGGCTTTCAAATACTGAACCAACTATGCATACCTGGAATAAACCCAACTTGATCATGGTGTATAATTTCTTTTATATATAAGGATATTGATCTGTAGTTCTCTATGTGTGTATTCTTCATCTGGTTTTGGCATCAGGGTAATTTCTTCTCTCTCCTTTTCTATTTCTGGAAGAGATTGTGTAGAATTTGTGTTAATTCCTTTGATGTGTTAATTCATTTGATGGAGATCTCCAGTGAAACCATCTGGACCTGTACATTTCTTTTGAGGAGTTATAAAATTATTTCAATTACCTCAATAGCTGTGAGTCTACTCAAATGATCTATTTCATATTGGATGAGTTGCATTAGTTTGCATTTTTTTGAGGAATTCATTTATTTTACTTTCATTGTTAAAATTATGTGTGTAGAATTGCTAATAGTATCCTCTTATCTCTTTTATGTCTGCAGGGTCTGTAGTGAAACACCTCGTTTCATTTCTTATATTGTCTTCTCTGTTTTTCCTTTGTCAATCTTGCTAGAGATTTGTAAATGTTATTGATTTTTACAAAGAACTCTCTTTGCTTCATTGATTTTTCTCTGTTGTTTTTTATGTTCAATTTCACTGATTTTTGATCCTATCTTTATTACTTCTTTCCTTCTGTTTGCTTTGAATTTATTTTGTTCTTTTCTAGGCTTAAATGGGAACTTAGATTATTGATTTGAGGCTTTCCTCTTTTCTTTTTTTTTTTTAATTTTTTATTGGATTATAGGTTTTGGGGTACATGAGCAGAGCATGCAAGACAGTTGCATAGGAACACACATGGCAGTGTGCTTTTCTTTCCTTCTCCCCTTCACCCACATTCGGCATTTCTCCCCTGGCTATCCCTCCCCACCTCCCCCTCCCACTGGCCCTCCCCTTTTCCCCCCAATAGACCCCAGTGTTTAGTACTCCCCTTTCTGTGTCCATGTGTTCTCATTTTTCATCACCCGCCCATGAGTGAGAATATGCAGTGTTTCATTTTCTGTTCTTGTGTCAGTTTGGTGAGGATGACGTTCTCCAGATTCATCCATGTCCCTACAAACGACACAAACTCATCATTTCTGATTGCTGCATAATATTCCATGGTGTATATGTGCCACATTTTTCCAATCCAGTCTATTATCAATGGGCATTTTGGTTGATTCCAGGTCTTTGTTATTGTAAACAGTGCTGCAATGAACATTCGTGTGCATGTGTCCTTATAGTAGAACGATTTATAGTCCTTTGGATATATACCCAGTAATGGGATTGCTGGGTCAAATGGAATTTCTATTTCTAAGGCCTTGAGGAATCGCCACACTGTCTTCCACAATGGTTGAACTAATTTACACTCCCACCAACAGTGTAAAAGTGTTCCTTTTTCTCCACATCCTCTCCAGCATCTGTTGTCTCCAGATTTTTTAATGATCGCCATTCTAACTGGCGTGAGATGGTATCTCAATGTGGTTTTGATTTGCATCTCTCTGATGACCAGTGATGATGAGCATTTTTTCATATGATTGTTGGCCTCATATATGTCTTCTTTCGTAAAGTGTCTGTTCATATCCTTTGCCCAATTTTGAATGGGCTTGTTTGTTTTTTTCCTGTAAATCTGTTTGAGTTCTTTGTAAATTCTGGATATCAGCCCTTTGTCAGATGGGTAGACTGCGAAAATTTTTTCCCATTCTGTTGGTTGCCGATCCACTCCAGTGACTGTTTCTTTTGCCGTGCAGAAGCTGTGGAGTTTCATTAGGTCTCATTTGTCTATTTTGGCTTTTGTTGCCAATGCTTTTGGTGTTTTGTTCATGAAGTCCTTGCCTACTCCTATGTCCTGGATGGTTTTGCCTAGATTTCCTTCTAGGGTTTTTATCATGCCAGGTCTTATGTTTAAGTCTTTAATCCATCTGGAGTTAATTTTAGTGTAAGGTGTCAGGAAGGGGTCCAGTTTCTGCTTTCTGCACATGGCTAGCCAGTTTTCCCAACACCATCTGTTAAACAGGGAATCCTTTCCCCCTTGCTTGTTTTTGTCAGGTTTATCAAAGATTGTATAGTTGTAGATATGTTGTGTTGCCTCCGGTGCCTCTGTTTTGTTCCATTGGTCTATATCTCGGTTTTGGTACCAGTACCATGCTGTTTTGATTACTGTAGCCTTGTAGTATAGTTTGAAATCCGGTAGTGTGATGCCCCCCGCTGTGTTCTTTTTGCTTAGAATTGACTTGGCTATGCAGGCTCTCTTTTGGTTCCATATGAAGTTCATGGTGATTTTTTCCAGTTCTGTGAAGAAAGTCAATGGTAGCTTGATGGGGATAGCGTTGATTCTGTAAATTACTTTGGGCAGTATAGCCATTTTTACGATATTAATTCTTCCTAACCATGAACATGGAATGTTTCTCCATCTGTTTGTGTCCTCTCTGATTTCGTTGAGCAGTGGTCTGTAGTTCTCCTTGAAGAGGTCCCTTACGTTCCTTGTGAGTTGTATTCCAAGGTATTTTATTCTTTTTGTAGCAATTGTGAATGGCAGTTCGTTCTTGATTTGGCTTTCTTTAAGTCTGTTATTGGTGTAGAGGAAGGCTTGCGATTTTTGCACATTGATTTTATATCCTGAGACTTTGCTGAAGTTGCTTATCAGTTTCAGGAGTTTTTGGGCTGAGGTGACAGGGTCTTCTAGGTATACTATCATGTCATCTGCAAATAGAGACAATTTGGCTTCCACCTTTCCTATTTGAATACCCTTTATTTCTTTTTCTTGCCTGATTGCTCTGGCTAGAACTTCCAGAACTATATTGAATGGGAGTGGTGAAAGAGGGCATCCTTGTCTAGTGCCAGATTTCAAAGGGAATGCTTCCAGTTTTTTCCCATTTAGTATGATATTGGCTGTTGGTTTGTCATAAATAGCTTTTATTACTTTGAGATACGGTCCATCGATACCTAGTTTATTGAGGGTTTTTAGCATAAAGGGCTGTTGAATTTTGTCAAATGCCTTCTCTGCGTCAATTGAGATAATCATGTGGTTTTTGTTTTTGGTTCTGTTTATGTGGTGAATTACGTTTATAGACTTGCGTATGTTGAACCAGCCTTGCATCCCTGGGATGAATCCTACTTGATCATGGTGAATAGGTTTTTTGATTTGCTGTTGCATTCGGCTTGCCAATATTTTATTGAAGATTTTTGCATCTATGTTCATCATGGATATTGGCCTGAAGTTTTCTTTTCTTGTTGGGTCTCTGCCGGGTTTTGGTATCAAAATGATGTTGGTCTCGTAAAATGATTTGGGAAGTATTCCCTCTTTTTGGATTCTTTGAAATAGTTTTAGAAGAAATGGTGCCAGCTCCTCTTTGTGTGTCTGGTAGAATTCGGCTGTGAACCCGTCTGGACCTGGGCTTTTTTTGTGTGGTAGGCTCTTAATTGCTGCCTCGACTTCAGACCTTGTTATTGGTCTATTCATAGTTCCAGCTTCCTCCTGGTTTAGGCTTGGGAGGACACAGGAGTCCAGGAATTTATCCATTTCTTCCAGGTTTACTAGTTTATGCACATAGAGTTGTTTGTAATATTCTCTGATGATGGTTTGAATTTCTGTGGAATCTGTGGTGATTTCCCCTTTATCATTTTTTATTGCATCTATTTGGTTGTTCTCTCTTTTATTTTTAATCAATCTGGCTAGTGGTCTGTCTATTTTGTTGATCTTTTCAAAAAACCAGCTCTTGGATTTATTGATTTTTTGAAGGGTTTTTCGTGTCTCAATCTCCTTCAGTTCAGCTCTGATCTTAGTTATTTCTTGTCTTCTGCTGGGTTTTGAGTTTTTTTGATCTTGCTCCTCTAGCTCTTTCAATTTTGACGATAGGGTGTCAATTTTGGATCTCTCCATTCTCCTCATATGGGCACTTATTGCTATATACTTTCCTCTAGAGACTGCTTTAAATGTGTCCCAGAGGTTCTGGCATGTTGTGTCTTCGTTCTCATTGGTTTCGAAGGACTTCTTTATTTCTGACTTCATTTCATTGTTTACCCAGTCAACATTCAAGAGCCAGTTGTTCAGTTTCCATGAAGCTGTGCAGTTCTGGGTGGGTTTCTGTATTCGGAGTTCTAACTTGATTGCACTATGGTCTGAGACACTGTTTGTTATGATTTCAGTTGTTTTGCATTTGTTGAGCAGTGCTTTACTTCCAATTATGTGGTCAATTTTTGAGTAGGTGTGATGTGGTGCTGAGAATAATGTATATTCTGTGGATTTGGGGTGGAGAGTTCTGTAAATGTCTATCAGGTTTGCTTGTTCCAGGTCTGAGTTCAAGCCCTGGATATCCTTGTTGATTTTCTGTCTGGTTGATCTGTCTAATATTGACAGTGGAGTGTTAAAGTCTCCCACTATTATTGTGTGGGAGTCTAAGTCTCTTTGTAAGTCATTAAGAACTTGCCTTATGTATCTGGGTTCTCCTGCATTGGGTCCATATATGTTTAGGATCGTTAGCTCTTCTTGTTGTATCGATCCTTTTACCATTATGTAATGGCCTTCTTTGTCTCTTTTGATCTTTGTTGCTTTAAAGTCTATTTTATCAGAGACGAGTATTGCAACTCCTGCTTTTTTTTGCTCTCCATTTGCTTGGTAAATCTTCCTCCATCCCTTTATTTTGAGCCTTTGTGTATCCTTGCATGTGAGATGGGTTTCCTGGATACAGCACACTGATGGGTTTTGGATTTTTATCCGATTTGCCTATCTGTGTCTTTTGATTGGTGCATTTAGTCCATTTACATTTAGGGTTAATATTGTTATGTGTGAATTTGATACTGCCATTTTGATGCTAAGTGGCTGTTTTGCCTGTTAGTTGTTGTAGATTATTCATTATGTTGATGCTCTTTAGCATTTAGTGTGATTTTGGAATGGCTGGTACTGGGTGTTCCTTTCTATGTGTAGTGCCTCTTTCAGGAGCTCTTGTAAAGCAGGCCTGGTGGTGACAAAATCTCTGAGTACTTGCTTGTTCACAAAGGATTTTATTTTTCCTTCACTTCTGAAGCTCAGTTTGGCTGGATATGAAATTCTGGATTGAAAGTTCTTTTCTTTAAGAATGTTGAATATTGGCCCCCACTCTCTTCTGGCTTGTAGTGTTTCTGCCGAGAGATCTGCTGTAAGTCTGATTGGCTTCCCTTTGTGGGTAACTCGACCTTTCTCTCTGGCTGCCCTTAGTATTTTCTCCTTTATTTCAACCTTGTTGAATCTGACGATTATGTGCCTTGGGGTTGCTCTTCTTACAGAATATCTTTGTGGTGTTCTCTGTATTTCCTGCATTTGAGTGTTGGCCTGTCTTGCTAGGTGGGGGAAGTTTTCCTGGATGATGTCCTGAAGAGTATTTTTCAGCTTGGATTCATTCTCTTCGTCCCCTTCTGGTACACCTATCAAACGTAGGTTAGGTCTTTTCACATAGTCCCACATTTCTTGGAGACTTTGTTCATTCCTTTTTGCGCTTTTTTCTCTAATCTTGGTTTCTTGTTTTACTTCATTGAGTTGGTCTTCAACTTCAGATATTCTTTCTTCTGCTTGGTCAATTCGGCTATTGAAACTTGTGCATGCTTCGCGAAGTTCTCGTATTGTGTTTTTCATCTCCTTTAATTCATTCATATTCCTCTCTAAGTTATCCATTCTTGTTATCATTTCCTCATATCTTTTTTTAAGTTCCTTAGTTTCTTTGCATTGATTTAATACATGTTCTTTTAGCTCACAAAATTTCTCATTATCCACCTTCTGAAGTCTAATTCCGTCATTTCGTCACAGTCATTCTCTGTCCAGCTTTGTTCCCTTGCTGGTGAGGAGTTTTGGTCCTTTCTAGGAGGCGAGGTGTTCTGGTTTCGGGTGTTTTCCTCCTTTTTTCGCTGGTTTCTTCCCATCTTTGTGGGTTTATCCACTTGTCGTCTGCATAGTTGCTGACTTTTCGATTGGGTCTCTGAGTGGACACCCAGATTGTTGATGATGAAGTATTTCTGTTACTTGGTTTTCCTTCTACCAGCCTAGCCCCTTCGCTGTACGACTGCTGAGGTCCACTCCAGGCCCTGCTTGTCTGGGGTGCACCTCTAGCAGCTGTGGCACAGTGAGGGATGCTACCAGTTTCTTTTTCTGCTATCTTTGTCCCAGGATGATGCCTGCCAAATGTCAGTCTTTTGGATATAGAGGGGTCAGGGAGCTGCTTGAGGAGACAGTCTGTACTTTTTGGGAGCTCAATTGCTGAGCTGTGAGCTCTGTTGTTCATTCAGGGAGGTTAGGCTGCTATGTTTGATTCTGCTGCAACAGAGCTCATTAAAAAAACCCTTTTTTTCTCAAATGCTCTGTGTTGGGGGGTTCGGGCTTTATTTTTCGATGTCCGTTGAGGTGTCCTGCCCAGCTAGGAGGCAGACTAGCCACTGTTTGCCTGCCGAGGCTCTGCCCTGCTGTTGTGTGATTCGCCCTGTTCCTGCAGGCTCTGCTGTGGTCTCCGCCACGCCCTGCGGCGGAGTCTCTTCGTTGTAGCGTGTTGCCTCGGCAACGGCAGGCTGCATCAGCAGTGGGCGTGTATCTCAGTAGGGACAGGTTGCCTCGGCAACGGCTGGCTGCATCAGCAGTGGGCGTGTATCTCAGTTGGGGCGGGTTGCCTCGGTAGTGGTGGATGCCCCTCCCCCACAGAGCGTCTCGGACCGTCTGCTGGGTATAGTTTGAAATCACGGTTTTGTTCGTCCCACTGGGTACCCCAAACACTCTGTCCCTGCAATCCCCTGGGCTGGGCTACTGTCCAAGTCTCATTCAGTCTCAAGTCCAGCCCTCTCAAGTCTCAGGTTGCCGGTTCAACAGGGCACCCGGACAAGCGTGCCCTGTGGGGATTGCTGGGTAGGGCCGACCGCCGCCGCCCCAGCTGCTGGCTTCGCCAGGCAGACATACTGCCTGGCGTCCCGTGTCTTTTTTATACTTGGGAGTTTCCCCGTTCTGTGGGCAACAAGGATCAGTCTGGAAATGCAGCTCCGACTCACCTCTTTGCAGATTCAACGAGAGCTCCAATCCTGGGTTGTTCTCACAGTGCCATCTTGAGTCCTCCTCCTCCTCTTTTCTAATATATGTATTTGATGCTATACATTTTTTTCTCATTGCTCTTCTAATTTTGTTCCATGAATTCTGATATATTTTCATTTTAATTCGGCTCAAGGTAGTTTTTAAAAATTACACTTGCAACTTACCCATGGATTAATTAATGTGTTGTTTAGTATTTGAGTGTCTGGAGATTTTCCTCATCTTTATTACTGATTTCTAATTTGATTTCATTGTGGTCAGAGAACACACTCTATGATGTATGATTTCAATTATTCTAAAATTGTTGAAGTTTGTCTTATGCCCTAGTATATGATCTATCTTGGCATATATTCGGCGGTACGTGAAAATAATATTAGTTCTGCTGATTGAAGGGGGTGCTCTATAAATGTCAAATAAATACTCTCGGTTACTGCTGTTGTAGAGTTATCCCGTATCCTTACTGATCTTCTGTCCAGTTATTCTATCACTGTTGAGAGAGGGGTTTTGAAGTCTTCAGCGATAATTGTGGACATTCGTCACACATCAGTTTAATCAGTTCTTTTCTCACATATTTTGCATTTCAATGTCATGATGAATACATTTTTAGGATTCCTATATCTTCTTGGTGGATTGAATCCGTTATTGTATCATAGCCCTCTCTGTCACTGGTAATTCAAAAAAAATTTTTTTATTATACTCTGTTTTGGGGTACATGTGCAGAACATGCAGGGTTATTACATAGCTATACACGTGTTATGGTAGTTTGCTGCATCCATCCCCCCCGTTATCTACATTAGGCATTTCTCCTAATTTTATCCCTCCCCAATCCCCCCACCTCCTGTTATCCATCCCCTAGCCCCCCGATCCCCGACAGGAGCTGGTATGTGATATTCCCCTCCCTGTGTCTATGTGTTTTCACTGTTCAACACCCACTTGTGAGTAAGAACATGCGATGTTTGTTTTTCTGTTCTTGTGTTACTTTGCTGAGAATGATGGTTTCCAGCTTCATCCATGTCCCTGAAAAGGGCATGAACTCATCTATTTTTATGGCTGCATGGTATTCCATGGCATATATGTGCCACATTTTCTTTATCCAGTCTATCATTGATGGGCATTTGAGTTGGTTCCAAGTCTTTGCTATTGTAAACAGTTCTGCAATAAATGTATGGGTACATGTGTCTTTATAATAGAATGATTTATAATCCTTTGGGTATATACCAGTAATGGGATTGCTGGGTCAAAGAGTATTTCTATTTCTAGGTCCTTGAGGAATCACCATTGTCTTCAACAATGGTTGAACTAATTTATACTCCCACCAACAGTGTAAAAGCATTCCCATTTCTCCACATCTACTCCAGTATCTGTTGTCTCCTGACTTTTTAATGATACCCATTCTAACTGGTGTGAGATGGTATCTCAATGTGGTTTTGATCTGCATTTCTCTAATGATGAGTGATGATGAGCATATTTTCATATGTTTGTTGGCTGCATAAATGTCTTTTGAGAAGTGTCTGTTCATATCCTTCACCCACTTTTTGATGGGGTTGTTTTTTTTTCTTGTAAATTTGTTTAAGTTCTTTGTAGATTCTGGATATTAGCCCTCTGTCAGATGGATAGATTGCAAAAATTTTTTCCCATTCTGTTGGTTGCCAGTTCACTCTAATGATTATTTCTTTCGCTGTGTCGCTGGTAGTTTTCTTTATGCTGAAATCCACTTATATAGCCACTTTTCTTTTCATTAATGTTTATATATGTGTTTCTCCATTCTTTTCCTTTCAACCCGCCTAAGTTGTTGTATTTGAATATTTGAGGGGAGTTTCTTGTGGATAGTATAGAGTTGGGTAATGTTTATTTTGAATCCACTCTGCCAACCTCTGTCTTTTAATTGGAGCATTTAGACCGTTTGCATATAATATAATTATTAATATGTCCATACTTAAATTTCCCATTTTATTTTTTGTTTGTATTAGTTTTCTCTGTTATTTATTTCTTTTTTCTGCCTTCTTGTGAGTTGCTTTAACATTTGATTCATGTATAGTGCTTTTGAGTGTATCTCTTTGTATAGTTTTTTTGTGGTTGCATTAAACATATACACATATTGTATCACATTTCACTGTTTTCATCATTTTAGCATTTCTAGTGTGGAACTTACTTCCCTTTAATTAATTCACTGAAATGAAAACCAGCTACTGCTAACCATTTTGTACTCCTCATGCAGTAGACCACCAGAAAAAGATTTGAGTCATTTTTTAACTGAGATAATTGATATTGATTATCATGATGATTTTTGCTACTACGTAATTGAAAACGATACAGAAAACAATATGTCTTAAACTTAGGACATTCACTTGGATACGCCATGAACTTTCATATTAATTCCATAAATAGTAATAAATGCTAGTAAGCATTTTAGTCATAACACAAAGCAGAATAACTAAAACGTTTAATGGGTGAAGGATTAATTCATTCTACCAGTCATCAACACAGACCTCCCAGAGTGATAGCCTAGATGAGGGAGATCTGAAATAGGTAGTAGAAAGTCAAGCTAATTATCTTCAGTCTTTGGAACAACTTATCATAGTACGGACTGTGTCTTGTTTTGACTAGACTCTTGTAAAATATTTCCAACTCCTAACTGGCCACCACCTTTGAGGGGATTCTGACTTATGGGCTATCTACTCACCGTATTTGGGAAGGAATGAGACTGTTCATTTTAACAACAACACAAAGAGGCTCCATATGACAGGATGAGAGCTGGATACAATGGGGAACTGCAAGTGGATCTGAGCAGCACAAGGCGTGGACTGCATTGCACATGAGCCACAGGCACCTGCTCATTTCTCTTGACAATCTCCTTCTTTCTGAAGTCATCCCCCGCCTCCTGGACCAAGTCACTACTACTGACAGCCTTACCCCTCTTGTGGGAGATGGGGTGTGCTGTTCAGCACAAGGAAGCACAAGTGTGTGTGGTCCACCATTCTCTTTGCCAAATTCCTCACAATGGATACAACCCCAGTTTTTGACCCAGATCTGTGTGAGCCATAGACAGATTCATACACACAACACTTATAGTCAGCCAGGGCTTATGCAGATAAGGAAGAAAGTTAGAAAGAAATACACACTAGTTACCATAATATATAACTTACATTTATTATATCTTCTCATTACAAATTGTAAATCTCTTTACTAAGAGAAAATAGATCACTCCTATATTGTCAAGATCTTTAACAACTGCAGATATTTCTGATTCATAACCTTGAGACAATAAGTGTTTGTATAATTTCCTATTTTTTGTAGGAAAACATACGTGTTACTCAAAGTTATAAAGTCTTTGCCATCTGCTATTGACTTTATTGCTAATATTATTGTCATGAACCCACTTTCCATGACCTCTTTTGGTTTTGATAAACTAGCATAAAAGGTTATACAGCCTTTTAGAATTAAAAGTGTTGCAAAAGTCATGCCTCTTAGTGAAAAATTATGAAGTAAAATAAGCAAAGTAAAATGAGCAAATAACAGATGAACTTTAAGCACACAGCAAAATATTGATTTTCCTTCATAACACCAAACTTCTTATCCCTTATCACCACTCCAGCTGCAATTCCGGGAGGAGAGTGGTGATAAGGGATACATGGGATTCAGAAATGAGAACCTTGAGGTAGAAATTTCTGCCAAGTCCCTCACTGCAGGGGATGGAGAACACCTTCAGTTTCTCAGCAGAAGTCACTGGACCCATGAAAAGGAGACTCTGCCCTTGAGAAGTCTAAGCACTGCAGCCTTCATGTCCTTGTTCTGCAGACTGTAAATAAAAGGGTTCAGCAGGGGAGTCACCACTGTGTACATGACAGCAGCCACTGTAGCCTCCTCTACTGAGTTGGAGGAATGAGGGACACAGATAAGCCCTGATCACCGTCCCAAAGAACAGAGCAACAATAGGGAGGTGGGAGCCACAGGTAGAGAAGGACTTGCACCGTCCCTGGGCCGAGAGGACCCTGAAGAGGGCTGAAATAATGTGGATATAAGAGGCCAGGATGAACATAAAAGGGATTAAGATGACTGCTCCCCCTAGGAAGAGGAGCACAAGCTCATTGACCTGGATATCAGAGCAGGACACCTTCATCAGTGGTCCCAAATCACAGAAGTAGTCAGGAATTATCTTCTCAGAGCAGAAGGAAAGCCGGAAGATGAGGAAGGTGTGAGTCATGGCGACAAGACTCGTGAGGGTCCATCAGGCAGTCACCAGGAGGGCACAGCGGCGGAGGCTCGTGATCATCAGATAGTGGAGTGGGTGGCAGATGGCCACGTAGCGGTCATAGGCCATTGTAGCCAGGAGAAAGATGTCCATGTCCCCAAAAGTCAAGAAGAAGTAGAGCCAGGCCAAGCACCCTGCATAGGAAATGGACCTGCTCTGGGTCTGGATGTTGGCTAGGGCCTTGGGCATGGTGGTAGAGGTGAAAAGGATGTCTGCACATGACAGGCTGGTGAGGAGGAAGTACATGGGGCTGTGGAGGTGCATCGGTGCCAATGGCCAGGACGATGAGCAGGTTCCCAGCCACAGTGACCACGTACATCCACAGAAACAGCAGGAAGAGGATGTGTTGCTGCTCTGGTTGGCTCAAGCCCCCAGAGAAGGAACTCAAAGACGCTAGTCTGATTTCCTGCTTCCATGGGCTCAGAGGTCAGAGGAAAAAGAAATCTTGAGTGAGCCCCATTACAATTCCGTTAAAATATTTTACTTTAGATTGGTGAGCATGCTATTCTCTGAGCTTTATGGAAGAAGAAAGTGTACTTTTATTGGCCATCTATTGTGTGCACTGTAAATTTTTATTGAAATACACTGCATACACTATGCTAGAAAGTGTGGGAGATACAATGTAAGGTAATTAAAATGCATTTCTCATTTGTTTTTCTACACTCTTTCCTAACCCAAATTTCTTAAGTCGTACTTTCTTTTTCTTTAGCTATACTCTCAGAGGAGTTAAGGCGCTTTCATTCATTCATTCTACTGACTCTGGACCTGGCATAGCGCTAGGTAAATAAGATAGTGATAACCCTTAACCTCAGGATTTTTTTTTTGGTGGGGTAGGGGGGCTATGGAGTGCAGTGGTGCAATCTTGGCTCACTGCAATCTCCACCTCCCAGGTTCAAGCCATTCTCCTGCCTCAGCCTCCCAAGTAGCTGGGATTATAGGCACACATCACCAAACCCAGCTAACTTTTGTATTTTTAGTAGAGACAGAGTTTCACCATATTGGCCAGGCTGGCCTCAATCTCCTGACCTCATGACCCACCTGCCTTGGCCTCCCAAAGTCCTGGGATTACAGGTGTGAGCCACCGTGCCTGGCCCAGAATTTCTGATCTAATGGGCTGGACATAACTGCCTCTATTAAAATCTTATAAGACTTGGATTCTGAGTTTCCCACCCATTCACCTGCTTTCAAAGCACTCTCAGACCCCAAGACTGCACCTGCTCTGATTCATCAAGCCCAAAACTCCGTATACTCTGAAGATGCAATTTCATATGATCTATTCTTCCAGAAACCAATTCAACAAACAACTATTTAGTAAAGACCCACTGTGTACAGATTACTTTTTGAGGTGTCAGTGAAACAACAAAGAACAAGTCATATTCTCTAGTCTGCAGAATCTAAAACACTGGTGGGTCTCCACACACAGACACACACACACACACACACACACACTTTCTGATGCAAGCAGACTCAGGCACAATAGGAAGACTTTCTGGGCCACAGTTAGGACTTTACCAGATGGACGTGGACAGCACATTGAGGCAAACTCTTGAACTGAGGCCAGAAGATAGGAAGCCCTGGAGAGATCCAGAGATGGAGAGCAGGAGCTTTGAACATGAGATGAAGGGGAAAGGGACAGCAGGCTGAGATAAATGGGAACATGTGTTAAGGGTCACATTTGGGAAAGTTCTGAATGGCAAGTAAGGAATTTGGAAACTTCTCTTTTTTTTGAGATGGAGTCTTGCTCGTTACTCAGGCTGGAGTGGCAGTGGTGCAATCTCGGTTCACTGTTGCCTCCTGGGTTCAAGTAATTCTCCTGCCTCAGCCTCATGAGGAGCTGGGTCTACAGGCATGTGCCACCATGCCCAGCTAATTTTTGTATTTTTAGTAGCGATGGGGTTTCACCATGTTGGTCAGGCTTGTCTTGAACTCCTGACCTCAGGTGATCTGCCCACCTCAGCCTCCCAAAGTGCTGGGATTACAGGTGTGAGCGACCATGCCCAGCCTGGAATCTTATTCTATATGGTATAAGGAGCCACTAAAACTATATGAGCAGCAGCCATGTCAGGGCTTGAACAGGTGCAATACACGAAAATCCTGTTCCCATCCCCTATGTGAAACCAACAGAGCATTAGACACGGAGTTGATCATCAGATGGAGAAAAAAAATTACCTTTGTTACTAACAAAGACGAGGTTGGAGAATGTGTCTCAGCTGTCTTTGCTAAGTGATCCTTTTCATACTCTTCCAAAATTAAGTATATTTTCCTTTTCACAGGCTCAGCTGGACAATCACAGGCCTCCTCCACAAAGGAAGAGCCTGCACCTACAGAAAGTAAAACTTGGAAGGAAGAACAGAACAGGATGTGCCCTGAAATCAGATTCCTGAAGAGAAGGGAGAAGCTGAAGGCCAAAACTTAGCAATCAGGTAACTCGCTCCAGGGTAGGACCAGAGAAAACAGCCAGGGCTGTTCTGATGGAAGAGGCCTTCCTATGGATAGAAACAGCAGCAATAGGCCGGGGGCGCTGGCTCAGGCCTGCAATCTCAGCATTTTGGGAGGCCTGGGTGGGCAGATGAGCAGATCGCTTGAGGTCAGGAGTTTGAGAACAGCTTACAACATGATGAAAACCCCGTCTCTACTAAAGATACAAAAATTAGCCGGGTGTGGTGGCGGGTGCCTATAATCCCACCTACTCGGGAGGATGAAGCAGGAGAATTGCTTGAACCCTGGAGGCAGAGGTTGGCAGTGAGCCAATATTGCCCCACTCATGCCAGCCTGGGTCCAGAGAGTGAGACTCTGAAAAAACAAAAACAAAAACAAAAACAAAAAAATTAAAAAAGACAGGAAAGAAGGGAGGGAGGGAGGAAGATCAGCAACAGGGAGTGAATGGCCACTGTGTTGGGGTGACTTTTCTTTCCATCTCTGATTGGTCAAATTCCACACAAATGCCACCTACTACTTAACATTTCACAGGTCATTCTATGAGAAAAATGCTGTCCCTGCACCAAGCTTCTGCAATATTTTGCCTTCACGTTTATTTTCATCCGCACTTGACCATTTTTGTACCCTGTATTACTGACAGATTCTTTAACATGCTATGTCTTCCACACAGTAGCTGTAGTAGTGTCCTGAATACAAAAAAATGAAATAAATCTTAATTAAGTGATTAGAGTTTCCATTTACTTTTCTACTTTCGTAGGGCTTACCTTCCTTTCCTGAATTTATTCCTCTAAAGGCTGAGAATTTTCAAACACGAGTTTGGGTCGATCTAATTCAGTTCAATTCCGCAAACATTTATCAATCTTCTCACCCTCTGTATATGCATCTCAACTGTCTTTACCCCGAGAAGAAGTGCATTCTGTATATTTTATCTACGTAAACACCCTTGGGCTGAATGGCGTGAAGTGTTAACTCTTGACCAGTGGTGATGGCTTTGAGGATTCTGTGAAAGAGAGAAGTTTTAAAACGTAATTTTATCAAGTCACAGATGAAACATTCAGAGACTTTTGGTATCCTTTTCAACAAGCACATATCCATAAAGAAAGAATAAAAAGGGTACAAAGGGAACTACACTTAAAAAACAGTGCAGTAGAACCATTCATACTGAATGACATATCCGGGACTGAACAGTGAAGTCCTTGTGTCTCCACTAAGAACCACACAAAACGAAGACAAGGAGGGGACATAAGCTCAGACATGTATACTGTCACTGAAACGGAGACTCAGTAACATCCCACATTAAAAACAAACACACACCACCTTGGCAATGAGTGGAAGACGACATCATGAATCAGTCCCCTCAATGTGGGAAGTAAAGGCCAAGTAGCAAAGTAGGCGAGTAGGGCAGGGAGTAAGGCAGAGTGCCAGAATCTACAAATCCTCAGCTGACATTCGAGCCTAGAAAGAGGGCGTAACCCTGAGGGACCGTTGTTATGTACAGATCTGAGGAAACAGGGCAAGAAGTAATGCTGAGCCAGAGTGAAGAGGACAGGTAAGGCCCTTGTACAGAGAAGCCTCACGCACTAAAACAGCCTTCATCATGGCAGCAACAGAAGGAGTCCTCGAATAGAGGATCTGGGCAAGTTACCCTAATCTCGCTAAGTCTCTGGTACAGAGAAAAAGCAAATTGTTCAGATGTGAATCATAACTAATGACTACATTGTTGGACCTATAGGGAGAAATACAAAAAAGGAACCCCTGAAAAGTCAAGTTTTTATTTTTTATTTATTTATTTTTGTTGCATTTTAGGTTTTGGGGTACATGTGAAGAACATGCAAGGTAGTTGCATAGGTACCCACGTGGCAGTATGATTTGCTGCCTTCCTCCCCTTCACCTATATCTGGCATTTCTCCCCATGCTCTCTCTCCCCAACTCCCCACCCCACCTCTTCCCCCCAACTGACCCCAGTGTGTGGTGCTCCCCTCCCTGTGTCCATGTGTTCTCATTGTTCAACACCTGCCTATGAGTGAGAATATGCGGTATTTCATTTTCTGTTCTTGTGTCGGTTTGCTGAGAATGATGGTCTCCAGGTTCATCCATGTCCCTATAAGGGACACAAACTCATTGTTTTTGATGGCTGCATAATATTCCATGGTGTATATGTGCCACATTTTCCCAATCCAGTCTATCATGTATGGGCATTTGAGTTGGTTCCAGGTCTTTGCTATTGCAAACAGTGCTGCAGTGAACATTCGTGTGCATGTGTCCTTATAGTAGAACGATTTATAGTCCTTTGGATATATACCCAGTAATGGGATTGCTGGGTCAAATGGAATTTCTATTTCTAGGTCCTTGAGGAATCGCCACACTGTCTTCCACAATGGTTGAACTAATTTACACTCCCACCAACAGTGTAAAAATATTCCTATTTCTCCACATCCTCTCCAGCATCTGTTGTCTCCAGATTTTTTAATGATCGCCATTCTAACTGGTGTGAGATGATATCTCAATGTGGTTTTTTATCAGAAGAGAACTCACTAGGAAATTATCTCTATTGAGAAAAAGTCCAATACAATATGTCTTCAAGAATTTTCTTTTTTCTTTTTCTTTTTTTTGAGATGAAGTTTTGCTGTTGCCCAGGCTGGAGTGCAGTGGCGTGATCTCAGCTCACTGCAACCTCCACCACCCAGGTTCAAGCGATTGTCATCTCAGCCTCCCAGATAGCTGGGATTACAGGCGTCCACCACCATGCCCAGCTAATTTTTTGTATTTTTGGTAGAGATGGTATTTTACCATGTTGGCCAGGCTGGTCTTGGACTCCTGACCTCAGGTGACCTGCTCACTTTGGCCTTCCAAAGTGCTAGGATTACAGGCATTAGCCACTACACCCAGCCAAGAATTTTCAGTCATAAAACTAATTGTGAAGGAGTACTAAAAAGAGGAAGTAAGTACACTCAGAGAATATATGCCCGAACCACAAGAAGGTGTGAAACAGGAACTGAGAGAAGTCTGGAAATAAATTGAAGCAATGTCACTTATTTTATGAACACTAAGTTACAAAGACTTAAAGAATGAACAATACAGAAATCACTATAAAGGACATAAAGGCTATAAATCAGAAAAGCAAAAGAAACAAAAATAAAAATCGGGTAAAAGAATTAGAAAGAAATTGGTATAGAAGACTGACCAAGAAGATTCAGTATATTATAAGCAGAATTCCCCCAGAAAAAAGTAAACTTTGGAGTAGAAGATGATTTAAAATTAATTTCAATGAACTTCCTAGAAATAAAAGAAGACTTTAGTCTACATATTGAAAAGGTATATATCTTGGAAAATTGATATAAAATAGTAAATTCCAAAAAATATCTTAGTAAAATTGTTAGATCTTTAAAATAAAGAATTCTTCATGTAACCAGTTCCTCCTCCTCCACCAAAAAAGAAAAAAAAATCAGGTTGGCATCAGTTTTGATAACATTCTATACCAGAAAATAATAAAAGAACACTTACACTATGGAATACTATGCAGCCATAAAAAAGGATGAGTTCATGTCCTTTGCAGGACATGGATAAAGCTGGAAACCATCATTCTCAGCAAACTGTCACAAGAACAGAAAACCAAACACCACATCTTCTCACTCACAACTGGGTGTTGAACAATGAGAACACATGGACACAGGGAGGGGAACATCACATCCTGGAGCCTATTGAGGGGGTGGGGGTTAGGGGAGGGATAGCATTAAGAGAAATACCTAATGTAGATGACGGGGTGATGAGTGCAGCAAACCACCATGGCACGTGTATACCTATGTAGCCTGCACGTTCTGCATGTACCCCAGAACTTAAAGTATAATGAAAAAAAACAACCCAAAGCTTACAAGAAACTCAGAAATATAGAGATGAGCCAGGAGTTTGATAGCAACCAATCTGTACTTTAAGGGTTACAAGCAAAGCATTTTGAGCATAAAGAAACTCAGGGATTATTGTTCCATGATTCTTTCTGGGATTTCTACTGGAAAATGAGGTTCATATAATCCAGATGATGTTCGAATATACTTAGCAAAAATACAAGTGAAAAGCATTGAATATAGATTTACTGTAAAACTAAAGTAGGATCAGAATGTGGGGCTAAAAGTGGCAGGATAATACCGAAATGCAATATATGCTAATAATATGCAAATAACTAACCAGTAAATGGGAAAAGGAAGAAAGTAGGACGTGTAAGTCTCTGACTCTCTCTTAGGAACACTTAGGAGGAAAGGAATATCATATTAAGCAAATAAGTCAAATAGAAGCTTAAGCTTGTTTAAGAAGATAAAGACTACTCTTGAAAAAAAACAGGAGAAGAGAATAAAGCTTACAAGTTAATTTTATTATTGCATATAGTAAGGAACAAAAGATACTGTAAAGAAAGAAGAGACTAAAAGTATTAAGATATTAGCATTATGAAAACTTCCTATGATCAGAAAGAGAATGCCAGACCACATACCAAAAAAGCATAAAGCCATATGGCACATGGAGGCCTAACACATCAGTCATGTTAATTAATGTAAATGAACTTAATGAACCTTTTAATAGAAAAATGCTTTAAATTGACTCTCAAAGCAAAATATACTATTTTGTATATAAGAGACATTGCTAAAATAAAGTAATTCAGAATGATTGAAAAGGAAATGATAGACAAAAGCACAGGAGGCTAATGTGACCCAAAGAGCATGATCCTTCTATCAAAACAACAGAATTCAGGACAAAAACCGCTAAACAATATGCAGGCTACTTTATAAAAATAACACGATCACAATAAAATTATTTTAAAAAATCTATACTATCTGGGTACCATATAAAACAGAAATTTTCTTAAAGTAGAAACTATAAAAAATACACAAAGAAACAGAAATGCAATAATAAAAAGAGAAAGAAGCTTTTGTCAGGCAAGGCAGATCAAGTGATTAAAAAGAAAGGATAGAAAATATCAAATAAGGCTGGGCGGGGTGACTTACGCCTGTCATCCCAGCACTTTGGGAGGCCATAGTGGGTGGATCGCAAGGTCAGGAGTTCAAGATGACTAGCCTGGCCAATATGGTGAAACCCCATCTCTACTAAAAATACAAAAATTAGCCAGGTGTGATGGTGCACACCTGTAATTCCAGCTACTTGGGAGGCTGAGGCAGGAGAATCACCTGAATACAGGAGATGGAGGTTGCAGTGAGCCAAGATCATGTCACTGCATTCCAGCCTGGGCAACAGGGCAAGACTCCATCTCAGAAACAACAACAACAACAAAAAAACCCCAAAATAATATGTGTGTGAATATATGTGTGTATATGTGTATATCACTATGTTTTGATAATGGTAATAAATACACTTTACTTTCTTTTTTTAATTAATTAATTTATTTTTTTTAATTTTTATTTGTTTATTTTTTTATTGCATTTTAGGTTTTGGGGTACATGTGCAGATCATGCAAGATAGTTGCATAGGTACACATATGGCAGTGTGTTTTGCTGCCGTCTTCCCCTTCACCCACATTTGGCATTTCTCCCCAGGCTATCCCTCCCCCCCTTCCCCCCCACCACTGTCCCTCCCCTATTCACCCCAGTAGACCCCAGTGTGTAGTACTCCCTGCCCTGTGTCCATGTGTTCTCTTTTTTCATCACCTGCCTATGAGCGAGAATATGTGGTATTTCATTTTCTGTTCTTGTGTCAGTTTGCTGAGAATGATGGTCTCCAAATTCATGCATGTCCCTACAAAGGACACAAACTCATTCTTTTTGATTGCTGCATAATATTCCATGGTGTATATGTGCCACATTTTCCCAATCCAGTCTATCGTGGATGGGCATTTGGGTTGGTTCCAGGTCTTTGCTATTGTAAACATTGCTGCAATGAACATTCGTCTGCATGCGTCCTTATAGTAGAATGATTTATGGTTTTTTGGATATATACCCAGTAATGGGATTGCTGGGTCAAATGGAATTTCTATTTCTAAGGCCTTGAGGAATCGCCACACCGTCTTCCACAATGGTTGAACTAATTTACACTCCCACCAAAAGTGTAAAATTGTTCCTATTCCTCCACATTTTCTCCAGCATCTGTTGTCTCCAGATTTTTTAATGATCACCATTCTAACTGGCGTGAGATGGTATCTAAATGTAGTTTTGATTAGCATTTCTCTAGTGACCAGTGATGATGAGCATTTTTTCATATGTTTGTTGGCCTCATGTATGTCTTCTTTAGTAAAGTGTGTCTGTTCATATCCTTTGCCCATTTTTGAATGGGCTTGTTTGTTTCTTTCCTGTAAATCTGTTTGAGTTCTTTGTAAATTCTGGATATCAGCCCTTTGTCAGATGGGTAAACTGCAAAGATTTTTTCCCATTCTGTTGGTTGCTGATTCACTCTAGTAACTGTTTCTTTTGCCGTGCAGAAGCTGTGGAGTTTGATTAGGTCCCATTTGTCTATTTTGGCTTTTGTTGCCAATGCTTTTGGTGTTTTGTTCATGAAGTCCTTGCCTACTCCTATGCCCTGAATGGTTTTGCCTAGATTTTCCTGAAGGGTTTTTATGGTGCCAGGTCTTATATTTAAGTCTTTAATCCATCTGGAGTTAATTTTAGTGTAAGGTGTCAGGAAGGGGTCCAGTTTCTGCTTTCTGCATATGGTTAGCCAGTTATCCCAACACCATTTATTAAACAGGGAGTCCTTTCCCCATTGCTTGTTTTTGTCAGGTTTATCAAAGATTGTATGGTTGTAGATATGCTGTGTTGCTTCCGATGCCTCTGTTCTGTTCCATTGGTCTATATCTCTGTTTTGGTACCAGTACCATGCTGTTTTGATTACTGTAGCCTTGTAGTATAGTTTGAAGTCCGGTAGTGTGATGCCTCCCGCTGTGTTCTTTTTGCTTATAATTGACTTGGCTATGCGGGCTCTCTTTTGGTTCCATATGAAGTTCATGGTGGTTTTTTCCAGTTCTGTGAAGAAAGTCAATGGTAGCTTGATGGGGATAGTGTTGAATCTGTAAATTACTTTGGGCAGTATAGCCATTTTCATGATATTGATTCTTCCTAACCATGAACATGGAATGTTTCTCCATCTGTTTGTGTCCTCTCTTATTTCATTGAGCAGTGGTTTGTAGTTTTCCTTGAAGAGATCTCTTATGTTCCTTGTAAGTTGTATTCCTAGGTATTTTATTCTTTTTGTAGCAATTGTGAATGGCAGTTTGTTCTTGATTTGGCTCTCTTTCAGTCTGTTGTTGGTGTATAGGAATGCTTGTGATTTTTGCACATTGATTTTGTATCCTGAGACTTTGCTGAAGTTGCTGATCAGTTTCAGGAGTTTTTGGGCTGAGGTGACAGGGTCTTCTAGGTATACTATCATGTCGTCTGCAAATAGAGACAATTTGGCTTCCTCCTTTCCTCTTTGAATACCCTTTATTTCTTTTTCTTGCCTGGTTCCTCTGGCTAGAACTTCCAGTACTATATTGAATAGGAGCTGTGAAAAAGGGTATCCTTGTCTAGTGCTAGATTTCAAAGGGAATGCTTCCAGTTTTTGCCCATTCAGTATGATATTGGCTGTTGGTTTGTCATAAATAGCTTTTATTACTTTGAGATATGTTCCATCAATACCGAGTTTATTGAGGGTTTTTAGCATAAAGGGCTGTTGAATTTTGTCAAATGCCTTCTCTGTGTCAATTGAGATAATCATGTGGTTTTTGTTTTTGGTTCTGTTTATGTGGTGAATTACATTTATAGACTTGCGTATGTTGAACCAGCCTTGCATCCCCGGGATGAATCCTACTTGATCATGAGCGATAAGTTTTTTGATGTGCTGTTGCAATCGGCTTGCCAGTATTTTATTGAAGATTTTTGCATCTATGTTCATTATGGATATTGGCCTGAAGTTTTCCTTTCTTGTTGAGTCTCTGCCGGGTATTGGTCTCAGGATGATGTTGGTCTCATAAAATGATTTGGGAAGGATTCCCTCTTTTTGGATTATTTGGAATAGTTTCAGAAGGAATGGTACCAGCTCCTCTTTGTGTGTCTGGTAGAATTCAGCTGTGAACTGGTCTGGACATGGGCTTTTTTTGTGTGGTAGGCTCTTAATTGCTGCCTCGACTTCTGCCCTTGTTATTGGTCTATTCGTAGTTTCAGCTTCCTCCTAGTTTAGGCTTGGGAGGACACAGGTGTCCAGGAATTTATCCATTTCTTCCAGGTTTACTAGTTTATGTGCATAGAGTTGTTTGTAATATTCTCTGATGATGGTTTGAATGTCTGTGGAATCTGTGGTGATTTCCCCTTTATCATTTTTTATTGCTTCTATTTGGTTGTTCTCTCTTTTCTTTTTAATCAATCTGGCTAGTGGTCTGTCTATTTTGTTGATCTTTTCAAGAAACCAGCTCTTGGATTTATTGATTTTTTGAAGGGTTTATCGTGTCTCTATCTCCTTCAGTTCTGCTCTTATCTTAGTTATTTCTTGTCTTCTGCTAGGTTTTGAGTTTTTTTTATCTTGCTCCTCTAGCTCTTTCAATTTTGACGATAGGGTGTCAATTTTGGATCTCTCCACTCTTCTCATATGGGCATTTATTGCTATATATTTTCTTCTGGAGACTGCTTTAAATGAGTCCCAGAGATTCTGGTATGTTGTGTCTTCATTCTCGTTGCTTTCGAAGAACTTCTTTATTTCTGCCTTCATTTCATTCTTTATCCATTCAACATTCAAGAGCCAGTTGTTCAATTTCCATGAAGCTGTGCGGTTCTGAGTTCGTTTCTGAATTCTTAGTTCTAACTTGATTGCACTATGGTCTGAGAGACTGTTATTATGTCAGTTGCTTTGCATTTGCTGAGCAGTGCTTTACTTCCAATTATGTGGTCAATTTTAGAGTAGGTGTGATGTGGTGCTCAGAAGTATGCATATTCTGTGGATTTGGGGTGGAGAGTTCTGTAAATGTCTATCAGGTTTGCTTGTTCCAGGTCTGAGTTCAAGTCCTGGATTTCCTTGTTAATTTTCTGTCTGGTTGATCTGTCTAATATTGACAGTGGAGTGTTAAAGTCTCCCATTATTATTGTGTGGGAGTCTAAGTCTCTTTGTAGATCGTTAAGAACTTGCCTTATATATCTGGGTGCTCCTGTATTGGGTCCATATATATATAGGATCGTTAGCTCTTCTTGTTGTATTGATCCTTTTACCATTATGTAATGACCTTCTTTGTCTCTTTTGATCTTTGTTGCTTTAAAGTCTATTTTATCAGAGATGAGAATTGCAACTCCTGCTTTTTTTTGCTCTCCATTTGCTTGGTAAATCTTCCTCCATCCCTTTATTTTGAGCCTTTGTGTATCCTTGCGTGTGAGATGGGTTTCCTGGATACAGCACACCGATGGGTTTTGGCTTTTTATCCAATTTTCCAGTCTGTGTCTTTTGATTGGTGTATTTAGCCCATTTACATTTAGGGTTAATATCGTTATGTGTGAATTTGATACTGCCATTTTGATGCTAGCTGGCTGTTTTGCCCGTTAGTTGGTGCATATTATTCTTTCTTTGTTGTTGATGCTCTTTAGCATTTGATATGTTTTTGGAATGGCTGGTACTGGTTGTTCCTTTCTATGTGTAGTGCCTCTTTCAGGAGCTCTTGTAAAGCAGGCCTGGTGGTGACAAAATCTCTGAGTCCTTGCTTGTTTGCAAAGGATTTTATTTTTCCTTCACTTATGAAGCTCAGTTTGGCTGGATATGAAATTCTGGGTTGAAAGTTCTTTTCTTTAAGGATGTTGAATATTGGCCCCCACTCTCTCCTGGCTTGTAGAGTTTCTGCCGAGAGATCTGCTGTGAGTCTGATGGGCTTCCCTTTGTGGGTGACCCGACCTTTTTCTCTGGCTGCCCTTAGTATTTTCTCCTTCATTTCAACCTTGTTGAATCTGACGATTATGTGCCTTGGGTTGCTCTTCTTGCGGAATATCTTTGTGGTGTTCTCTGTATTTTCTGGACTTGAATATTGGCCTGGCTTGCTAGGTTGGGGAAATTTTCCCGGATAATATCCTGAAGAGTATTTTCCAGCTTGAATTCATTCTCTTCGTCACATTCTGGTACACCTATCAAACGTAGATTAGGTCTCTTCACATAGTCCCACATTTCTTGGAGACTTTGTTCATTCCTTTTTGTGCTTTTTTCTCTAATCTTGGTTTCTCATTTTATTTCATTGAGTTGATCTTTGACTTCTGATATTCTTTCTTCTGCTTGGTCAATTTGGCTGTTGAAGCTTGTGCATGCTTCGCGAAGTTCTCGTGTTTTTCAGCTCCTTCAATTTGTTTATATTCCTCTCTCTAAGTTGCCCATTCTTGTTATCATTTCCTCGAATCTTTTTTCAAATCTTTTTTCAAGGTTCTTAGTTTCTTTGCATTGATTTAGAACATGTTCTTTTAGCTCACGGAAGTTTCTCATTACCCACCTTCTGAAGTCTGATTCTGTCATTTCATTACACTCATTCTCCGTCCAGCTTTGTTCCCTTGCTGGTGAGGAGTTTTGGTCCTTTGTAGGAGGTGAGGTATTTTGGTTTCAGGTGTTTTCCTCCTTTTTGCGCTGGTTTCTTCCCATGTTTGTGGGTTTATCCTCCTGTGGTCTGAGTAGTTGCTGACTTTTTGGTTGGTTCTCTGAGTGGACGTTCAGATTGTTGATGATGAAGTATTTCTGTTACTTAGTTTTTCTTCTAACCGTCTAGCCCCTCTGCTGTATGACTGCTGAGGTCCACTCCAGGCCCTGCTTGTCTGGGGTACACCTGTAGCAGCTGTGGAACAGTGAGGGATGCTACCAGTTTCTTCTTCTGCTATCTTTGTCCCAGAATGATGCCCACCAAATGTCAGTCTGACCAGTCCTTTTTGAGGTGACTCTTTGGATATTCAGGGGTCAGGGAGCTGCTTGAGGAGACGGTCTGTACTTTATAGGAGCTTGAGTGCTGAGCTGTGAGCTCCATTGTTCATTGAGGACTGTGTGGCAAATACTTTTAAGTCTGCTGCAGCAGAACTCATAAAACCCTTTTTTTTCCCTCAGATGCTCTATCTCGGGGCATTAGGGCTTCCTTTATGAGTATCTGTTGCACTTTCCTGCCCAGCTAGGGGGCAGTCTAGTCACTATTTGCCTGCCGAGGCTCTGCCCCGTTGGCATTGGCTCCGCCCTACTGTGGCGGGCTGTGCTCTGTTGCCTTGGGCTTCGGCCTGTTGCTGAGGGCTCCACCCTGCTGTCGTGTGCTCAGCTCTGTTGCCTCTGTATTGGCGGAGTCTCTCTGTTATGGCGGGTTGCCTCGGCAACGGCAGGCTGCGACAGCAATGGGAGTATACTTCTGTAGGTGCGGATTGCCTTGGCAATGGGGGACGCCCCTCCCGCACTGAGCTGCGCCGTCCCAGGCTCAGTTGCTTTCGCAGTGAAATTCTCACCCCTGGGTGTATGGAATCGCTACCCTGCTTGTCCCTGTGGGGGTGGGACCTGCCGAGCCTGGTCACCTGGCTTGCCGCCTCAGAGCCCCTCTTTTTTTTTCCTTTCCTAAGTTGAAAGGTTGACTCTCTCCCAGGTATTTCAGTCGCCTGCTGATTGGGGACCTGGATCCCTGTGATTTCCTGTGCAGCGACCCACTGTGCCGGCTCAAATGTTGCCTCCCGGGAATCTCCTGGTCTGGGTCACTGTCCAAGTCCCGTTCAATCAGATGGATATACTAATCTGCCCTCCCAAATCTCAGATTGCCGGTTTAACAGGGCATCCAGACCAGTGCGCCTTGTGCGGAGTGCCGCTGCGCTGCTGCGCCAGCCGCAATGGCAGTCCTGGCCAAAACAGCCACGGCGGCGCTCGGTGTCTCTCCTCCACCTGGGAATCCCCCAGTTCTGTGGGCAACAAAGATCCGTCTGAAAATGCGGTGTGAACTCACCCTCTGAGCCTTCACTGAGAGCCACAACCCCGAGCTGCTGCAACCCCAAGCTGCTCCTACCCCGCCATCTTGAAGAGTCCCCCTAACTTCTCTATTTTAAAACGTATTATAGTTAATACTTTCCTTCTCCTCTGAAGAGTGAGATCCTTCAGGGAAGAAACCATGTTTTATTCATTTTTGCATCCCTGCCTCTTGGTATAATGTCTGTCACACACAGACCCTCGATAAATACCACGATTTATTGAAGAATAAATAATGAGAGAAATAAATATGTTAATTAGCTTGATAGTGGAAATTATTACATGAAGAGGACACATCAAATGAACCATTCATTCATTCATGCAATGTGACTTAAGGAATATTATCAAAAGCAAATAAACTACATTGACAGCTCCTTTAAGCAGTTGGAATATCAAATTTAGAATCTGTTATCACTCATTAGACAAGCTGAGATCTGCTTTAATCATGGGTCTCCTTTGCTTACCTTAAAAGCTGATTTCATACCCACACAACTGCCTGTGTCCATGGCAACTGAAATGCATGAATTCCTGTTCTGAAACATAATCTCTCTAGAAGGTCAGGCCCTCTATTAAAACTGTAGGTTACATTTATATCTTCCAAGACAGGTATTATCACAAGCTTGCATAGGTGTCTGTTTCCAATAGGAAATGGCAATTTCATTCATCATCTTGTTTACAAAGTAGCTTCCACTTGGCGTATAGTGAGCTGTTGATAGATCTTGTGTGGTGGGAATCCAGGAGCACATCAATTGCTGAGAGAGCCACCAATAGTGAGGGTAGAGCCTATGGCATTTTCTTTATGTGTCAGCTGGTATTACAATCTCTTTGCCCCAGTTTAATAAAATGGCAGCTCCATCTGTGCTTTAAGTAGACTTCTGGAGGTGAAGACAGCATCGTGTATCCACGTCCCTCAGTGAAAGGATCCTATGTGGGAATGGCTCCTATGTGAGGATGCAGATCCTATTCTTCAATGTTGTTAACCTAATCTTATGACCAAATTAAGACTTAATGTAATATAGTGACTTGGTCAATATATGCTGCAAAGTGGTAGAGGTGTGGCTGGAACCACAACCTTTCAATGTGAGGTGCCACACTCATCCTTTCATTGCATTTTCTTCCTGTTTATAATTTATAAGAACATGAATTTAATGAAACTGGGTGTAAACAGGACTTTTATATCCTGCTCTAGTGGATATGAAATAAATATATATCTTAAGTTTGAATGAAAAAATGTGTATTTTGTTCTCAGAGCAATTTAAGACTAAAATAGAGGATTTCAGGATTCTGGAAGACATTATCTTAGCTGTGGTTTGCAGTTTATCATAACATTAAATTCATGCTACCCATAATAAATTGTGGATTCTAGTTCAGAAAAATATCCCAAGCTCCTCTAAGTCAGATCTTTGTGAAATTAAAGTTCAAGGCAAGAAAATGTCATTTTTTAGCAATTCTCCATATCTCACCATGGAGGGATGTCCTATCACACAATGCAGGTGTGAGGGACCAGAGGGTGAGGGAAAGAGATTAGGCCTAGGAAAATATGACTGACTGTTATTTTAACCTGGGTAGTAAGTGAATTCTCTTCTTTGTGGATTTTATATTTTATAAGCTCTGCTCTCACATAAGGACTTTAAATTAGAACCTTACTATGACTAGCAAAAAACAGAGTTTTTAAAAAAGAACTCTGTCTTTACCAGCTTAACTTAGCTTCACTAAATGCCTTCTTGAAAAAGCAAAATTACCCCTCTGGTTGAGGCAGGCAAGAGGAAGGAAGCTTCCTGGGGCTTAGACAGCAACAGCTCCTTTATTCCTAACTTTTGGTACACTAGTAGCATAGGCATTTAACTTCTGACACTTTCTTTTATTTTTTTCGCTAAATTCTATTTTAGATTAAAAAAAACTGATGTAGTCAAAGAATATTGAGTGACTATAAGCTTATCTATATCCATTTTGTTCAAACATCCAGTCTCTTTCTGCAGAGAAACATTGTTGCTAGTTTCTGGTAACCATTTACCTGAGATTCTCTGTAGAGGGCAAGCGAGGGTTTATAATTGTCTTCACAGAGCCAAGTCCTAAAGGATGGACATGTACCTACAAGAGAGGGTGCAGCATTCCAGGAAGGGAGTGACATGTGCAAAACATTGACATATGAAGTCATAGGTACACAGCAAACCTAATGCTCCAAACCTCCTTTTACCAGGCTCATTATTTCTTCATTGTCCCTCGGCTTAAAAGTAGTTTTGCCTCTCCTTGAATTCATATAAATGGAATCATTCAGTACATACCTTTTTGCTTTATCACTTTGTTCACTCAATGTTTTGCCTATTTCTTAGCGTTGTTGTGTTTAGCAGCAGTTAATTCATTTCAATGTTGTGCCACATTCTATTGCATGACTCTAACAAAATTTACTCACCCATTTTCTTGATATAGGACATTGATTCTATATTCTAACTTTCACCGCACTGCTCAGTATTAACAGTTCACATTTATTTCTCTGGCAGATCTTGCATAGTTTCTGAGGGCATACCTCCTCCCAGAAGTAAACACAGTATTGGTTTGATCACTGGAAGGCGATGCCCCAAGGTCATTGCTCTTTCCTTTGGTCTGGATGACTCTGACAGCACAGATGATGTGGTTTAAGATCGTATCTGTGTTGTTATGCCTCCCTATTTATATTGCTAATGACCAAATAATTTTCATATTTTTAATCGTTCTATTATAAAGACACATGCACATGTATGGTTATTGCAGCACTGTTCACAATAGCAAAGACCTGGAATCTACCCAAATGCCCATCAATTATAGACTGGACAAAGAAAATGTGGCACATATATACCATGGAATACTATGCAGCAATAAAAAAGGATGAGTTCATGTCCTTTGCAGGGACATGGATGAAGCTGGAAACCATCATTCTCGGCAAACTAACCCAAGAACAGAAAACTGAACGCTCCATGTTCTCACTCACAGTGAGAGTTGAACAACAGGGGCGGGATAGCATTAGGAGAAATATCTAACATAGATGATGGGGTGATGAATGCAGCCAACCACCATGGCATGTGTATACTTATGTAACAAACCTGCATGTTCTGCACATATACCCCAGAATTTAAAGTACAGCTGAAAAAAAATTCATTCTGGTGATTCAAAAACCATATTTTCACCAAATTTGTGGATAAAAGGCTGTCTTTTTACATTATTCTGCTAAATTCTGAGAGCAGTGATATCACAGAAACCATCAGCACTTGTGCCCATTTTCCTCCATGGGAAATACTTTTCTGAAGTCTGTATGGACTATCAAGTTATTGGGAGCTACACCTCTTCTGTCTCTACAAAGGCCTTGATTAGATAGAGATCAGGAGTTATATAAAATCATGTCTGCATTACTCTCCTGCAGTTAAACTTATAACTCCTACCAAGTAATTTCTGCAAGGCATTTATTCTGCAAATTGGTGAGAGGAAAATGTTTTTGTATTTCCAGGTTGGGTCCTGCAGCTTGGACCTTCTGATGTGGTGACAGAGACAGCTATCCTGGGTGGGCCTGTCACTAGGAGGGACGAGTCTGCAGGAATCTCTGCTTAAAGTATTTCCTGAGTTGTGCCCTCCTGGCAAACCCAGCTGCCTTCTTAGTAGGCCCATCTATCCTCGGAAATGTTTTTCAGACTTCTGGACAAATCAAATTCCCTCCCCACTTCCTATGATAGCAGCTGCATGAATAAAAGCAAACCCAGCTAGCTTTCTAGCGTGATAAAATATCTGGAGACAAAAACACCAAGGAGCTTATGCAAATGAAGCCACAAAAATATTGAAGTTCAGCGTAAGCTGGTGTGTTATAAGAACTCAAAGGGTCATGTCTAGATGGTCCAAGGATAGATCACAGAATTTAAATTGGTACCCATAGAATTCAATTAAACCTGACAAATATTGACTCAGTGTCTAGTCTCATTGGGACACATTAGCAAGAAGGTAGGATGCAATAGGCAGGGTGAAATGAGAGGTGAATAAGACATAAATCCTGCTTTCAGGAAACTCTCAGCCTAGGGTAGAGAGGGTGGAGGGATATAAGAAAAATGACTATGCTAAACTATGGAGGCAGAAAATAGTAATGTTGAAGTCCCAGGTGCCGGGGTCAGACTGCTGCCTGGTCTCATCACTTAAATCTGAGTGACCTTGGGCACATTGTGTCTTTAAGCTTCAGTTTCATCATCTGTAAGACTGAGTGTAATGAGGCTTTCTACTTTATTTTTGTTGTTTTGAAAATTAAACCACATAAACTGTCCACAAAACTTAACTCAGCAACTGCCACATAGTGCTTTACAGATGAGAGATATGAAATGTCAAGGGAGGGACAAAGCAGGTAGGAAAGCTTGCACCCAATTGAAGAATTTAGAACAAACTTCAGTGAATAGGTAACATGGAAAACAGAAATAAGATATCAAGTAATGGAAACTGGGAAGAGACACACTTAATATATGTTCATAGTGGCTTCCTGTGGGGCTCAGTAGTCTCTGAGGTCAGGGTCCGTGTCTGCCACATTTGTCAACATGTCCCCAGCACCCAGCACCAGAGAAGGGCTCATTTATGACTAAAATAATAAATGATCTGGTAAAACAAATACCATGAGGGACAGAGGCACAAGGTATGCTTGTGGTAACCTGTAGAGGCAATTTCATCAGTGGTCTTGCTTCAGGTAAACCTGGAATGTGAGATTGGAGGCAAATTGTGTAGGGCTTTGAGCACAGAACAAAAAGCTAGGCCCACAGGCAGTGAAATCATTCTGCTTGCATTTCTATCCCTTCAAATTTTGAAGGAAATAAAAAATGCCACTGAGCTATACTGCAGAGTCAGCTGAATTATTATGAACTCATCTTTCATTTTCCTGCCATCAGTTATATGCAAATTAGACATTCTCTCATGCCTATAAATTGCTTAATCTAAGTTTGTGTCACAAATGATGCCAGTGGCTTCAGAAGTGGCTGGCTGATCTGACGATGAGGTTGATAGCGTCTGTAAGGATTATTTTCTAGAGCAGGCAAAGTTTGTAGCAATCAAATGCTTCTTAGATAAAGATGTTGTGTGACTTTACTGGTCTCAGATACACAAATATCAGGATTTGTTTTTAATCCCTGGTTCTCTTTAACTTGTTATGTGTCTCTTATGAGGTTGGTAGTCCAAAGCTACTATTGGTCAGTCCAGTAGTAGCTGCCTGTTGGGCTAAGTAGTCTCTGAGGTACGTGTCCATGCCTGTCATATTCATCAACGTATCCCCAATATTATGGTCATTTCCAAGCCTTTACTTCATCAGGCTTCAACGTTTAGTGTTTATAAAGACTTTTACAAATATTCTCCAAATGTAACATATTACTTACTTCTCAGAACAACTTTATTCTGTGGATTTTATCATATAACAAAGAAGTCCTAAAACTCAGACTCATTCATCTGATTCCCAGTAGCAGGCTCTCACTGCTCAACTCCACAGTCTTTGTAAAGCGTTCTGGCATGTGCTGTGTCCCGCGCTGCATGAGGGTTCAAAGACCTAAAAGGGAATGGTGGGGGATGAAGAAAAACATGAAGATGAACATAGAGAAAAGCGGGGCCAGGTGGTCCGGGAAAGTGAAAGTATCAGTTTCTTTGGCCCCATTCTACCTCAAAGTACTTTATTTTATATATTCACAAAGTATATAGCAGAGGGAGGGTGCAGTTACCCAGAACAGCCTGTGGTTATAATTCTCATACTTCAGTTAACATACCTCAGCTAACAACTGTCTTGCAGCAAGGTCAGTGAAAGCTGGTTATCTTTCGATAGGTCCGACTGCTCTTCTCGGAGACATACACATTTCCCTAATATGGTTTCACTTCTCTTGGAGTTCACCCAAAGTTCACAGCAGCCTAGCTGCTGATCACCCCAGAGCGGGTGGGCTGCTCTGGCTCTCTGCAAAGCATCAGTGTTTTCTGAGCTCTCCAGTCTTCCTGCACTGACTGCCTATGTGTGCAATGCTTCATCTTCAAGACACAAAATGGTTTCTCACTTCTTTGGGGCTTCCTTTATATACTTGATACAGCTATTCTTCTCTTGATCACTTTTTATTTTAAAGTTCAGTTATGGCTTCTTGTCTTTGACAGAAAAACAACAGAGAAAATGATCTGATAATTAACTGGGTTACCTTTCATAAGATCTCTTGATCTGATAATGGCAGCAGGCCCAGCCAAAGCTATGAGTAAGATTCTAATGCAGAAATCAAAAGACGTTCATCTAGATCTTCAGGTGGAAGAATTAGGAGAAAGAAGGCAAATAAGTGCCTGCTACTCCATTAACAAGTATGTTCCTACCGGAAGCTGAGAGCAGCATAGGGTGATGTAGTAGGAAGTGTATGTGCTTCACAGTCAGGCTCACCTGGGTGAACTGTCTCAGCTGCTCTCAAGCCATCCAAACTTCATCTTGATCTTGAGCTGAGTGCAGATGCCAACACTCAGTTTTCTCATTTGTAAAGTGGAATTAGTAATAGTTATATAATATTCACTCATTTCAATCATTCACAAGTTAACAGATATTTACCGAATACCTATTATGATACAGGCATTATTCTAGTAATTGGGAATGCCTCCAAGGATAAATATAAAAATATGGCTGGGCGCGGTGGCTCACGCCTGTAATCCCAGCACTCTGGGAGGCCAAGGCGGGTGGATCACGAGGTCAAGAGATTGAGACCATCCTGGTCAACATGGTGAAACTCCATCTCTACTAAAAATACAAAAAATTAGCTGGGCATGGTTGCGCGTGCCTGTAATCCCAGCTCCTCAGCAGGCTGAGGCAGGAGAATTGCCTGAACCCAGGAGGCGGAGGTTGCGGTGAGCCGAGATCGCACCATCCTGGGTAACAAGAGTGAAACTCCCGTCTCCAAAAAAATAAATAATTAATTAAATAAAAATATATGCTTACTATCTTGATGGACTTGGGGTCTACGGAAGAAGTCAACATTTTATAGATAATTATGCAAATGACCAAAATGTTGATGAAGGCTATGGGGGATGATACAGTTAGAAATTTGTCCTTGGTCAAATCTCATGTTCAAATATTATAATCCCCAATATACTGGAAATATTAGAGATGGATTAGTGGGAGGTGATGGATCATGGTGGTGGATCCCTCATATATGCCTTTGTGCTGTACTCATGATAGTGAGTGAGTTCTCATGAGATCTGCTCATTTTTAAGTGGGTAGCACCTTCCCTGCCACATTCTCTCTTGCTTCTGTTTTCACCGTGTGAAGCGCCTGCTTCTGCTTTGCCTTCTGCCATGAGTAAAAGCTCCCTGCGGCCTCCCCAGAAGCCAAGCAGATGTTGGTGCCATGCTTTTACAGCCTGCAGGAAAAAAAAAGCCAATTAAACCTCTTTTCTTTATGAATTACTCAGTTTCAGGTATTTCTTTATAGCAACACAAGAACAGCCTAATACAGGAAAATGAAAACATCTTGATTTGGGGCAATGTTTGGGAGATCAAAACATCTTGATTTGGGGGATATTTTAAATAAAAAATATTAATTTTGGGGGAATCAAAAAGTTCTAAAATTGAGACAAAAAGGATGAACAGGATGAGTTGCCTTACAGGGTTGTTGAGAGGATAATGGGCTTTGCTTATTGGAGTGCCTAGCATAGCAACTGAGTAATAGCAATGAGAATGATAATATTGGACTCGGTAACTGCACACTCCAGGCACTTTGGGGTACTTCTAGAAGTGAGTGTCCCCATCACATTTCCCTTTCCCAGCTCAGATCTCTTCTCTGCAGAGATTTATTCTAAGTTACCCTAAGTCATGCTATGTTGTTATTGAGTGATGTAAAATCAGTCCTGAGACTGATAGAAATAACACAGGAATTAGTTATTCCAATCTATGCTAAGTAACTAATAATTGATACAATATCCCATCCTGAGAGCAGCTTTTATTAAAGGGGAGAAAACGTAAGAATGATTTTTGAGAATGGAAAAGGCACCACATAGTGTGAATGTGTGTGCGTAGGGGAGGAAGGGACAGAGAATGTCAAACAAAAGGTTTAGGAACTCTCAAACTGAGGTTACTAGGAAAAGGTGGGGGTGTCTGAAAGCATTCTGGTGCTTCCTGAGGAACTTATCCAGGAAGCCTATAGGGTGTGTATTTTCTGATGGCAAAAGTGGTTCCTGCCACATTCACAATCCATGAAGTTCTTTAGTTAAACATGACCACATTGATAGTCCCTCATGTTTCCATGGAGTTTGGGACTGAGGTTGTTCCACAGTCATAGTCACCTCTGATTGTCTCCTCAGTCTTGGAGACTGACTAGTGTGGGCTGTGCTGGTAAGAACATACTGTTTCTGTATTGTTGGGCCTTCTGATGACTGAGAGCAAATAGACTCATCTTTCCATTTGGCATCTATCTAGAATTTTTGAGCACCTGTTAATTCTTGATCCTGCGTTAGAAGTTGTGGATAAAGAATGAATGAAAAATCATTTCTGCTCTCAAGGAGTTTACAGTCTAGTGTTTTGACAGAGCAAAGTAGCAGGACCTATGAAAGCACAGATGAAGAAATTAGTAACTTGGCATAGACATACTCGGAAAGGGAATGTATTTGGGGAGGCCTTGAAATGAGGTCTACCTACCAGAAAGGTGGGTGATATATTCTAGGCAGGGCATATCCTGTGAAAATGCCCAGCAGAATGAGAAAGAACATATTTTTCAGATGAAGTGATCCATGAACCAGACATATTTAAGAATCATTAGTTAAATATATTGTTTCAAGATCCTTTGAGTAGTTCAGAAAGAGAGAAGGAGAAAGAGAGAGAAAGAAAGAGGAGGAAGGAGAGGGGAATGAAGGAAAAAAGAAGGTAGGTAAGGAATAGGGCCATAGCTATCTCTGGTGGAGGGACATTGACTAAATGAAGTGAAGGCGGCATATTTGACTCAAAGGTTCACAGGTTAAAGATGCCCAAATTCTCATTAGTCTTAGGTACTTGGCCATGCTGTTAACCTAATTTTTCTTCATTTATGTATTTGTCCGTGTTTTCAACCTCATTTTTCCTTTGGCACGGAAGACACAGCCTGACAACATGTTCCCATAACTGATGATTCTTTCCTGGCCTCCTAATTCTAAAAAGCAGTGATTTTAGGGCTTGATAACCCAAGGGTTGAATCCCAACTCCTCCATTACTTCTCATATGACCTTGAATAAGTCTCTCAACATCTCTGTGCCTCATTTTCTTCTTACATACATAAGGAGGTGCTCCCTGTCTTGCATTGCTATTGTAGGGATCAGATATAATTTATATAAAGGTCTAGTGTGGTCCTTGATATACAGGAGGGATCCAGTGAATGGGTATCATTGTGATTATTTCTGTTATTATTTCTTGTTTTCAATAGTAATTGTTCTAGTATTATTTCACTTTTTTATGAGATTTTTCTATATTAAATTGTAAAATCTGTGGAGAACAGTTAGACGTTACTCCTCCCTAGGCACCTGACTGGTACTAAATGCTTAGCAAATACTTGGTAACTTACTGATAGAAAATCCTGTGGTGCTTGAAAATGTGGAGTTGACAGAGTAAATTCCTCTTGACTTTTCTGGTATAAACAATTTTATGTAATATTTTATATGCTACATAAAATTTATAGGAACTTCACCAAAGAGAAAAATGGGTAACATTCAATCATTAAAGTGATATGCAATCTCGGAATGATTCAGAAAGAGTCCTTGCTCTTGTGTATATTGTCAGAAAAAGAATGAGTTTCATCTACAATGAGGGACAAGATGCAGGGAAATATTTTGAGGGCATGCCATTAGTTGGATCTTACACATAATTATTTGTTTTGACCAAGGCTTCCTTCTAATAGGATTAATACTGAATAGAAGGCATTCTCTTTTATTAGAGAATTCCAAAAGTTAGTGTACATAGGAGTTACATAGAGAAGCTTTAAAGATGGGAGGGTTCTAACCCCAGAGATTCTGCTTCAGAACTTCAGTTCTGTTTGTGTCCACTTATATCCTGAGGTTCTGCTCAGGCTATAGACTTGTCCTGGGTCCTGTCCTCCCACCCTTCCAGCCTTGCCCTAGGGTGAGACACGGATGTGCTTGTGCTCTCACAGAGGCCACCTCAGCCAGTACTGTCATCTGATGGCCATTATTCTCAGCTGCTATGTGGCCTGCTGAGCCAGTGGATAATTATCCTCTTTAGTATCCCTGCAAGCAGAGCCAGCATTCAGGAATTTGCTAATTACTGTTCCCTGTTGACTAGTTATCCATATCCATCATGTATATACTTGGACACATTTAGTTTCAATATCAATTCAAATCCCAAGTCCACAGCTACTTACCGGAGTGGATGCCCATGATATATTTATGTGTTGCTGCCACCGCCACCACTGAAGGCTGAAAACACTAATAATTACTGCTACAGAAGCAGCTATTACCGCCTGACACTGACCACTTCCCAAGAGCTTCTGTGGAGGCTCCAACATTTCCCTTTGAAGTAGATTTGTCCCTTACTATGAATACAGAATCCTTGGCTCAGAGAAATTAAGTAGCATGTTCAAGGTGACAGTGTTGGTAAACAACAGAACTGTGATCCAAACCCAAATCTGTCTGATTTCAAAACCTCTGCTACTTCCACTAAAATGAAGGGAAGACAAATAGTGTCTTTTCATTGTTTGTGTTAGTTGAGTATGAATTGTAGCATTTCAAACTTAGGTCTGGATGATAAAAGAACCAGTTTTACTTTTTCAAGATGAGAATTTAGAAGGATTTCTCATATTTATTAGATTAGATTATGCTTATTCTTTTATTCCAAAGATTTGCTGTGAGCCAGTATGAGTCAGTGCCGTGCATTGTAAGGGAGCATAAACATCCTCAGGTGTAACCCAAGCCACGGGCTCCAAATGCAGAGTTTGAATACAAGAAGCAAAATACAGCCTTTTGAAATCTTTGTCCTTTTCTTTGTTAAGCCAGATAATATAATTTGCTACACATATTTCAAGGTACTTTAGAAATGGAATAGCTTCACCACGAGCCTTTCTGCAGAGGACAGCCTGAGAGTCAAGTGAGAAAGTGACAGCTGGAAGCTAGTCCATCTCAGGCAACAGAGGAAATCTACTGCATTGTGGAGTCCCGGGGACGACCGAATGGAAAACAAAGAGGGAGTGTGAGCCAGGGCTCTGCTGGTGGAGTTGGGAAGTACAGCTGCAATTCCGAGACACCCAGAGACTACACATGGGTAGAAGGATGCAGAAAGAATGTTTGCATCTTTCCTGAAAGATGAGCAGAAAACATCCCTCCCTACAAAATGATTGCAGGTGAAAACTTCCTGGATACTGAGAATAACATGCAAAAATAATGTCCTGTGCTGAGGAAATTTGAGCCTGAGTGTGCACTAAGGAATGACCTTTGAGAGGAACCACTCACACCTAGAAGTCATTCAGTAATGGGTGCTGGATGGAGTTAAGACACGAGGGTGGTGGGGACATGTACAGGGAGATTTTTAGAGGTATCAGAAGGACAGTCTTCTATAAATTCTCAGTATGGGGTCACTTCTCCGGTTGCAAATTATGTGTCTCCATTTCCTATTCAAATACAAATATGGTACCAGTGAAGCTTCCTGGTGTGAGGGAAAGAACATTAAAATCAGCATAGGATCTTATTCCTTGGGCAGTTCATGCCCTCTTTCAACCTCAGTTTACTATCTCTCACAAAAGGGATATGGACTATTTTAGTGCTTCTCAAACTCTAGGTGTGTGGAAATCACCTGGGAATCTCATCAAATGCAGATTCATGCCCAGACACGGTGGCACATGCCTGTAGTTCCAGCTACTCAGGAGGCTAAGGAGGGAGGATAACTTGAGGCCAGGAATTTGAGGCTATAGCATGCCATGACTGCACCTATGAATAGCTGTTGCACTCACGCCTGGGCAACAAAATGAGGCACCATTTCTTTTGGAAAAAAAAAAGAGAGAGATTCTGATTCAGTAGTTCTGGGCTAGGGCCAGAGAATCTGCATTTGTAACTTCCAGGTGATGTGGATGCTGCTATTCTGGAGTCCATGTTTTGAATTGTATGGGACTAGATTTTCTTCAAAAGCTCTTAACCTTGAAACTAGGTTAAAAAGAGAAGGAAACGAGATGCCTTGATGCATAGAATTCAATAATCTCAGAATTCTCAATGTTTAAAAAGTCTCCATTCATTTATTAATTTTTGAAAATATTTATTGCACCAATATTATGTTATAGGTACTTTTCCAGAAACCAAGTACTTTGCACAGTGAGAAAAAAAATTCCAAGATGCCTGCAGTTTGAAAGTTCAGAGAAGGGAGACAGGCAACAAACACAAAAAAAATAAGTGAACATGGTAATTCAGACAACGAGTTAGAGCTTTAGCTGACATGGAACTCCCATGAGGAAATGGACTTTGCTGTCTTGTTCACATATCTCTTTCTGTTGCCTAGAAGAAAATCTGAAACATAGCAAGTGTTCAGTAAATATTTGTTGAACAAACAAATAAATCAATTATGTTACATGCTATTTATCTAAAAACAACATACAATAGGAAAATATGATTCAGAGAGTGACAGAATGAATAGTGTGGGCGTTTTAGGTTAGTAAGCAGAGGAGTATTCTCTCAAGAGTTGGCATTTGAGCCAAGCATTGCATGACAAGAAGGAATTGACCATGTGCACATGGTTTTCTTTGGTTTTCCAAACAGAGAGAATGGCAAGTGCAAAGGTCCTGAAATAAGTTTTCTTGGTAAGTTCAAGACTCATCAAGGAGCCCTGTGGCTGGAGAGGCTGGTGAGGATGGCTTTAGAGGACAAGGAAAAGAGACAGACTTAGACAGAAGAAGGCAGGAATGAGGTCAGGAAAGGTCTTGCCTGTCATGGTCATGGATGTAGATTTTCTTTAAATGCCATGGGAAGATCATGGAGGCTTTTTATGGAAAGGCTGGATTAATGTAATTTCTTGATTTTAAAAAGACAAATCTGTCATAAAGGATCTAAGGGGCCGGGCGCGGTGGCTCATGCCTGTAATCCCAGCACTTTGGGAGGCCGAGGCAGGTGGATCACGAGGTCAAGAGGTCGAGACCATCCTGGTCAGCATGGTGAAACCCTGCCTCTACTAAAAATACAAAAAATTAGCTGGGCATGGTGGCGCGTGCCTGTAATCCCAGCTACTCAGGAGGCTGAGGCAGGAGAATTGCCTGAACCCAGGCAATTCCATAAAAAGAGGAAACTCCGTCTCAAAAAAAAAGATCTAAGAAGGCAAAGGTAGCAGAGGTATGTCAGGAGGCCATTTCAGTTGAGGGATATCACAGAATTCCAGCAAGAAATAAAAGTGCGTGCTTGAGGACAGTCTTAAAATAAGTAGATGTATTAAATATATAGATTCAAGGTAGACTTGGCAGGATTGACTGATGGATTAGATGCTGGCTGAGGCCAGTGGGGGTGATGGTTGAAGACGAATACAAAGAATAATCAAGGACTCTTCCTTGCCAACTCATTAGCTGATTCCGGAGTATGTGCTCCTTTTTAAGTTAACCTATTTTTGGACAGCTCGATTTGTAGGCAGAATTTTCATAAGTTGAGTTTAAATCTGTCTCCCTGTAACTACATTCACTGATCCAAGGCCTAGTTTTGGAATTTCACAGACCAAGTATACTGCCTCTTCTTTCCAATAATCCTCCATATGTCTAACGACAGTGATTGTAAACTCTTTCACACACACCATGGGTTTGATGTCCTCCAAGCTCAATGTGCTCTGTGTGTTCATGCGGTCCTCTATACCAGGCATGGCTTGACTTTGCTTCTAAGACATACTGACTGTGTGGATTAGAATCTCTTCATCATTTATCATTCCTGATTACTGGATGAAACCAGGTCTGGAATTGGTAAGAACTGAAATCCTCAATGACTGTTTCACAGATATTCTACATGTTGGAATCACCCAATGAGTTTTTAAAAATGCTAAAATCTGTGTCCCATCCCCAGCAAGTCTGATTTAGTTGATATAGGGTGCATCCCAGGCATTGAGAGTTTCATATGCTCTCCAGTTGATTCTTTTTTTTTTTTTTTTTTTTTTTTTTGATACGGAGTTTCGCTCTTGTTACCCAGGCTGGAGTGCAATGGCGCGATCTCGGCTCACTGCAACCTCCGCCTCCTGGGTTCAGGCACTTCTCCTGCCTCAGCCTCCCGAGTAGCTGGGATTACAGGCATGCGCCACCATGCCCAGCTAATTTTTTGTATCTTTAGTAGAGACGGGGTTTCACCATTTCGACCAGGATGGTCTCGATCTCTTGACCTCGTGATCCACCCGCCTCAGCCTCCCAAAGTGCTGGGATTACAGGCGTGAGCCACCGCACCCGGCCGTTCTCCAGTTGATTCTAATGGGCAACAAAGCTTGACAGCTGTTGCTGTTTTGATCCTTGCTATTCAAATATAGCTCACGAACCAGTAGCATTAGCAGCTCCTGGAGATTGTTAGAAATGTATGTAGAATCTCAGCCCTCTTTCTGAACTCTGTCCTACTGAATCAGAATCTGCATTTTAACCCAACCCTCAGATAGTTCTGCCCCATATTAAAGTTTGAGAAGCACTTGTATAAATTAGTGATTTTTTTTAACTTTTCCTTTACGTTCAGGGGTACATGTGGAGATATGTTAAACTTGTGTTATGGAGGCTTGCCGTACAGATTGTTTTGTTACACAGGTATTAATTCTAGTGCCTATGGGTTATTTCTCTTGATTCTCTTCCTCTTCTCATCCTTTACCCTCCAATAGGCCTCAGTGTCTGTTGTTCCCTTCTATATGCCTATATAGTCTCATCATTCAGCTCCCTCTTATAAATGAAAAAGTGTGGTATTTGGTTTTCTGTTCCTGTGTTAGTCTGCTAAGGATAGTCTTCCAGCTCCATTCCTGTTCCTGCAAAGAAAAGGATCTTGTTAATTTTTATGACTGCATAGTATTCCATGGTGTATAGGTACCACATTTTATTTATCCAGTCTACTCTTGATGGGTGTTTAGGTTGATTCTATGTCTTTGCTATTGTAAATAGTGCTGCAATGAACATATGCATGCATGTGTCTTTATGATAAAATGGTTTATATTCCTTTGGGTTATACCTAGTAATGGGATTGCTGTGTCAAATGGTAGCTCTGTTTTTAGGTTTTCAAGGAATCACCACACTGTTCTCCACAAGAGTTGAACTAATGTAACTGTCCACCAACAGTGTATAAGCATTCCTTTTTCTCTGCAACCTTGCCAGCACCTGTTATTTTTGGACTTTTAAAAATAGCTGTTCTGAATGGTGTGAGATGGTGTCTCATTGTGATTTTGATTTGGGTTTCTCTAGTGATCAGTGCTGCTAAGATTTTTCTTTAATATGCTTGCAGACTGCATGCCTGTCTTCTTTTGAAAATATACATGCCACCTACAGCATGGGAGAAACCTTAATTAGATTCCATTTGTCAATTTTTGCTTTTATTGCAGTCACTTTTGGCATCTTTGTCATGAAATCTTTGCCATTTGCTATGTCCACAATTGTATTGTCTACATAGGGGTTTCTTCCAGAGTTTTTACAGTTTTGGGTTTTATGTTTACGTCTTTAATCCACCTTGAGTTAATTTTTGTATATCCTGTAAGGAACAGATCCAATTTAAATCTCCCACATATGGCTAGCTAGTCACCTCAGCACCATTTATTGAATAAGGAATGCTTTCCTCATTGCTTGTTTTTGTCAGTTTTATCAAAGATCAAATGGCTGTAGGTATGAGGACTTATTTCTGAGCTCTCTATTCCATTTGTCTATGTGTCTGTTTTTGTACAACCACCATGCTGTTTTGGTTACTGTGGCCCTGTAGTATAGTTTGAAGTCAGATAGCGTGATGCCTCCAGCTTTGCTCTTATTACATAGGGTTGCCATGGCTATTCAGACTATTTTTTGGTTCTGTATGATTATTAAAATAGCTTTTTCTATTTCTGAGAAGAATGTCATTGGTGGTTTAATAGAAATAGCATTGAATCTATAAGTTACTTTGGGTAGTATGGCCATTTTATTAATATTGATTTGACACAGCAGTTGGGTAGAGCCTGCAGCAGCTCAGCAACACGTCTGCTGGTAGACTGTGACTAGACTACCTCCTTGCTGGGGAGGACATCTCTGAAAAAAGGCAGCAGCACACCAGGAAATTATAAATAAAGCCCCACCTTCCCAGAACAGAGCACCTGGGAAAAGAGGCAGTTATGAGTTCCACTGCAGCAGACTTAAACATACCTGCCCAGAAGCTCTGAATGGAACAACTGAACTCCCAGCATAGTACTTGAGCTCTGACAAGGGACAGACTGTCTCCTCAAGCAGCTCCCTTACCCCTGTATATCCAAAGAGGCACCTCATAAAGGAGAGCTATGGCTGACATCTGGCAGGTACCCTTCTGGGACAAAGATAACCGAAGAAGAAACTGGAAGCAACTCTTACTGTTCTGCAGCCCTACAGGCTGCAGGCAAGCAGGGTCTGGAGTGGACCTCCAGCAGTCCTACAGCAGAGGGGCCTGACTGTTAGAAGGAAAACTTAAAAACAGAAAGATATAGCTTGAACATCAACAAAAAGGACATCCACAGAGAGACCTCATTCAAAAGTCACCAATTACTAAGACCATAGGTAGATAAATCCACAAAGATGGGAAGAAACTAGCACAAAAAGGATGAAAACATCAAAAAACAGATGCCTTTCCTCCTCCAAGGGGTCATAACTCCTCGCCGGCAAAGGAACAAAGCTGGATGGAGAATGAGTCTGGTGAATTCACAGAAACAGGCTTCAGAAGGTGAATAATAACAAACTTCTCTGAGCTAAAAGAACACGTTCTAACCCAATGCAAAGAAACCAAGAACCTTGAAAACAGGTTAGACAAAATGCTAACTAGAAAAAAAATCTTTTTTTTTTTTTTGAGACAGAGTTTCGCTCTCGTTACCCAGGCTGGAGCGATCTCGGCTCACTGCAACCTCCGCCTCCTGGGTTCAGGCAATTCTCCTGCCTCAGCCTCCCCAGTAGCTGGCACTACAGGCGCGCATCACCATGCCCAGCTAATTTTTTGTATTTTTAGTAGAGACAGTGTTGCACCTTGTTGACCAGGATGGTATCGATCTCTTGACCTCGTGATCCACCCACCTCGGCCTCCCAAAGTGCTGGGATTATAGCCATGAGCCACCGCACCCGGCTTCAATTTTTTTTTTTTTTAAACAGAGACAGGGTTTCACCATGTTGATCAGGCTGGTCTTGAACTCCTGACCTCGTGATCCGCCTGGCTCAGCCTCCTAAAGTGCTGGGATTACAGGCGTGAGCCACTGTGTCCAGGCTGGGAGGGCATTTTAGGGCCGCCGATGTCCGAACCCAAACTCCTGAGCTTGGCAACACCATCATTCTGGAATTCAGTGTGGCCCAATAGAACGTCTGCAGAGATGAAACAGGTGGTATCTGTGCTGCCCGACACCACCAGCCACCAGCGAGCGCTGAGTATCTGAAGTGTGGCGCATGTGACTGAGGGGCTCAGTGTTTCCTTGTGTTTAATTTTAACTCATCTAAGTGTCAGCAGCGAAATGCGGCTGGTGTGTTGGACGGCGCAGCGCCGCAGGCTCGGGCTGGGGGTTCCTTCCTCACTCCACCTCACTCTGTCAGCACATGCTGTGAGCTCTCACTTCAAAACATAAACCCCGTCATTACTGGGACCTGGGTCCCAGCCCCCATCGCCTCTCACCTGAGTGGTTACAATGGGAGCAAGTGCAGCCCCTCCTTCCGCCAGCCCCTCCTTCCGCCTTTGCTCCTAGTCTCTTCTTAACTCATCGGCAAGAAGGGTCCTGCTAAGCTGCACGATCATGTCACTCCGCTGACTTCACAGCTCACAGCAAAAGCCTTTCTCCCTCCCTTTTCCTCCCCCTCCCTCATTCCTCCCCCGCCTCACTCCACTGCAGCCCCTGGGTCCTCACCCTGCCTCCACCTGCCAGGCAGGCTCCCACCCCAGGCACCTGCAGCTGCTCTTACCCCAGACACCCACCCACATAGCTCGTTCCCCAACCTCCTCCTGTGTGTGTCCCCCTCCCTAACCACCCCATTGACAACTTCAGCCTCACTCCCCACCCAGAACTCCCTCCACCTTCCCTGCTTCTTCAAAGTTCATCTCACCAAAACAGAATTTACTTTCTTACTATCTTCTCCCCCTAAGAGCACCAGGAGGGCAGGGACCTTTGTGTTGTTCACAGAAGCATCCCCAGCACCAACAGTGCCTGGCACAGAGTACACAGTCCAGAAATGTCTGCCTGACTGATGAATGACTTTGGCGGAAGAGGTGGGCAAGGAAACAGGTCACCTCTAACTGAGGTAGAGGTCATCCTAGCTGTGAAGAACACTGGGTAGCATTGTCCAGAATGCCAATAGACCCAGGTTCAAGGCCACCGAATGGCCCATGCAGGGCCCTCAGTGACTGAGTCTTCTTCCTGATCTAAGAAGTGGGAAGATGGATCTCCGTCTCACCTCTCTCATGGGGTAGCTGAGGACATAGTGAGATAAGCGCAGAAGCTGTTTGTGGGCCACGGGAAGTGGGGAAGGGAGTGTGCGGTGCATCCTGATGGGGGGTTCGCCCACGCAAGCATTTGGGGGACGTTAACTGCAGGAAACCAAGGGCTGCTTCCAACTCACTGAGAGACGGTGGTGGCCAACTGTAATTCTGCGATACAAAACAGCTTATTCTTGCAGTCCTTCTCATAGGGCAGCTGTAACCAGACAGAGAGAGTCCCAATCAGCCAGGCCCCGCCTTCCCCAGCAGCCCTGCCTCTGGGTGTTCTCCTTAGGATGCTTCGGGCTGTGCCTCCTGCTCACCCTGAGACCGGAGGTGAGGGATGCAGGCTGGGGTTGTGCATACACGGCCCGAAGAACAGGGACGATGACATTCCTGGATCTGTCCTATAACATGGGCACACTGTGACCCAGGCCTCTGGCCACGGTAAAAAGTGGGGTGACCTGCATGGAATGTGAGGTGTGCCCATTACATTCACATCATGGGAATTAAGCAGCACACACAGCTCACAACTCCCAGCATTTAGGGAGCAGACAGCTATGTGAAGAGAAGCTTCCTTAGTCTTTTCGGGTGTAGGCAGGAATGGGGGCTACCTAACTGAATATTGTCAAGGTCCAGGCCTCAGAGTTTCTCTTCCGTGTGGCTAGTCATCTCTGGGGTGTGTGTGTGTGTGTGTGTGTGTGTGTTTGAGACGGAGTCTTGCTCTGTTGCCAGGCTGGAGTGCAGTGGCACGATCTCGGCTCACCACGACCTCTGCCTCCTGGGTTCAAGCGATTCTCCTGACACAGTCTCCTGACTAGCTGAAATAACAGGCACCCACCACCACACCCAGCCAATTCTTTTTGTCTTTTTAGTGGAAACTGGGTTTCACCATGTTGGCCAAGTTGGTCTCAAACTCCTGACCTCAAGTGATCCACCCACCTTGGCCTCCCAAAGTGCTGGAGTTACAGGCGTGAGCCACTGCCCCCAACTTGGCTAGCTGTCTCTGTAAGCCATTTCCCTTGCCATCTTGCCTCCACATAACCAACTCATTCCGAAAGCCACATTTAAAAAGGCCCCATGGAGGTTGAAAAGCCCCTTTTCATGTTTTAAAAAATTCCAGTTTTCTAAAGTAGCTGGGTCTGTTTTTTGATTATGAAGAAAGGCAGCTCCTCTGCTGGAGGGCCTCTGCGTTTCTCTCCCAGCGGCCACCTCCGGAGCTTTCTGCAGGTCTGTTACCACGGCCTAGGGTGGCAATAAGAGCCCAGAGCTTGAAAGGAGACTTTCTACTTCCTGGGGAAGGGAGGCGGCATTTGCAGAAGTCAAAGCCTGGAGCTCTAAGTGGGCCAACAGTTTCATGCAGGGCTTTTTTGTTGTATTTTTAATGTAGACAAGTAGCCTGATCTTTTCCACCCAGCCCCAGTGAAAGACAATGGGGTTAAGCCAGCTAGACGCCCAGCTGGGGACACATTCTCTGGTAACAGCGATGTGCCTAACACCACGTAAGTTCTCCTCACCCATTTCACAGACTGAATAAATTTTTTAAACTCTCTGCCGTAGCATAATAGTCATCACTGGTTAAGGAAAGACATAAATAGATGTTAAGCAGCATATCATCTTAAGGCATCTCACCTTGAGATGATTAATTACACAGGCAAATCACACTAGGAATGGGACAAATCCATGAGGTGCCGCCTGAGATGGTGTACTGAGAAGGACACAACTTTACTTCTGTGATATTCCTGCCAAAAATGCAGAACCTGGCCAGGCTCATGCCTGTCATCCCAGCCAAGGCAGGTGGATCGCCTGAGGTCAGGAGTTCAAGACCAGCCTGGCCAACATGGTGAAACCCTGTCTCTACTAAAAATACAAAAAATTAGCCGGGTATGGTGACACACACCTGTCATTCCAGCTACTCTGGAGGCTGAGGCAGGAGAATCGCTTGAACCCGGGAGCTGGAGGTTGTAATGAGCTGACATTGCACCATTGCACTCCAGCCTGGGCAGCAAAAGTGAAACTCTGTCTCAAAAACAAAACAAAACAAAATGGGTAACCTGACTCTATGACGAAACATCAGACAAATTGAGGAACATTCTATAAAAGGACTGGCCTACACCCTTCAAAAACATGAATGTCATCAAAAGACAAGGAAAGATGAGAAACTTTTCCGGATTAAAGGAGATAAATGACAGCAGAACACGATTGATGATCCTGGACCAGAATTTTTCTTTTGCTATAAAGGGCATTAATAGGACAACAGGCAAAATTTGAATAAAGTTTGTAGATTAAATAATGGTATTTTATCAATGTGAATTTCCTGATTTTGATTAAAGACAATGCCTCTGTTTTATAAGGAAATATATATTGAAGTTTGTTTGTTTGTTTGTTTTTGAGAGATTGAGCTTGCTCTGTCGCCCAGGCTGGAGTGCAGTGGTACAATCTTGGTTCACTGTAACCTCCGCCTCCCAGGTTCAAGCAATTCTCCTGCCTCAGCCTCCTGAGTACCTGGGACTATAGGCTCCTGCCACCACACCTGGCTAATCTTTGTATTTTTAGTAGAGTTGGGGTTTCGCCATGTTGGCCAGGCTGGTCTTGAACTACTGGCCTCAGGTGATCCGCCCACCTCAGCCTCCCAAAGTGCTGGGATTACAGGCATCAGCCAGGGCTCCTGGCCGACAAAAGTTTTTTATGACACTACCCGCCTGTCTGAGCTGCACTGATGGGCACCAGCAGGAGAGGCAGGGGCACAGGTTTGGTGGGGCCATTCAGCCTGAAGGCCCTGGCAGGGAGTGAACAGGCAGGGCACCAAAGGGCATCCTCTGCAGCACAAGACAGGCTAGCTCCCATCTAGCTCTCACAAGGGACCCCCACCACAGCATCATCAGAGCTCCCTGCCAAGTGAGGCCCCAGGATGCAACATATGCCTGTGCGTCATGAAATACGCAGCAAGCACTTTTGTGAACATAAAGTCATGGCCCCAGAGACAGATGGAGACCTGTGTTACCCATGAGTGATGCCCTACACACATTAACACGATCACAGTGACCCAGTTTCACATTTGTACAGTGAGTCACCCAAATGCTGTCTGAAGACACTCCCTCCCAGTTCTAACATTCTTGGAAGTCAGGGGAGCAGATGCTTTCTGTGGGATCGGCTCTCAAGAGGGTTGGTACTGGCTGAGGGTAGAGTCACCGGGAAGATGGCAAAGGCTTCAGCGTAGTGGTCGAGGATGGGCTGGGGATGGTCCCTCTGTCTCTCAGGGGTCTCAAGTTGGTAGCTGACCTTGATGCTGGCATTGGAGAAGGAGTCCACCTCATGGAGCTGTGGGGTCACCATGGAAGGCAGGGTTAGAAGAAGATGACAGGAAGAATGCTTTTCTTTTCTCTCTCTCTCTTTTTCTTTTTTTTTTTTTTTTTTTGAGACAGAGACTTGCTCTGTCACCCAGGCTGGAGTGTGGTGGCGTGATCTCAGCTCACTGCAACCTCTGCCTCCTGGGTTCAATTGATTCTCCTGCCTCAGCCTCCCGAGTAGCTGGGATTACAGACCCCCACCACCAAGCCTGGCTAATTTTTGAATTTTTAGTAGAGACGGGGTTTCACCATGTTGCCCAGGCTGGTCTCTAACTCCTGATCTCAGGTGATCTGCCCACCTCGGCCTCCCAAAGTGTTGGGATTACAGGCATGAGCCACCGTGCCCGGCCTGCTATGATTATTTCAATCACCTCATTTGTAGGTCCGGGTATGTGCCCCTCACTGCATCACCTCGAATCCTTTCTCAATAGCACAGACCCCTCCGGACTCCCATCCAAACTCCTCCGCTGGTCTCGAACTCCTGACCTTGTGATCTGCCCACTCGGCCTCTCAAAGTGCTGGGATTACAGGCGAGAGCCACCTCGCCTGGCCACATTCTTTTCTCCAAAGGTATTTTTCTCACTGCCTTCTGACACCTGGCCAGGGTCTCTCAGTGCTCCAACCCAGAGCATCACATTCCCAGGACTGAGTCAGCCTTCATTAGGGAAGGAGGGCTCGAGAAGGGGGTTGAGACTGAAGAAGAAAATGAGGAGGAAGAGAATCAACAAAGAGAATGGAGAGGGACAGAGGGAAACCATGGAGTCAAACCCAAGGAACGCAGTGCTGGAAGCACCATGGAGATCCTGGGGCCAAATCCCTCACGGTATACAGAACAGAACCAGCTCGGCTGGGGAGAGACCTTGCCCAGTGCTGCATAGCCCATCGAGCTCTGTGTCTGGGAAGGGACAGGTCTGTTGTTTCCACCCCCCAAGTGGATAATAGACTCCTGCTTTGATAAAGCCACCGCACCACAGGAGCCTGCTCTGTGACCTGCGGGAGACAGAGAGTCATCTCAGAGACTGTTCCTGAGAGAGTAAACCTCCGTGACTGTGGCTGAGGAATCGTTCCCGAGGGGAGTGCTTGGGTGGGCAGTGAATTCCTGGGCTGTGAAAGCCGTGCCCACCACCTCCTTTCTGGAAACAGTCTCCTGATGAGTTTCAGGTAAGGAAAGAGAAACTCAGCCTAGACAGATTATCCAATCCCACCTGGGCCAGAGGCACAGAGTGAGGAGGGACAGAAGGGATGAGGAGAGGACACAGCCAGAGAGAAGGCAAAGGGCGTGTCCCCAGAGCTCCTGAGTACAGGCACACATGCGGGCATGGAGACATGGCTGCCTTTTTCTGAGTGTTTTTTTCAGAAACTCAACCCTTCAACCCTGAGAAAGGGCTCCAGCAACCCTCCTCCCAAGAGTGTCAGCCCTAAGCCGCTCAGAGTGTTGATGTAACATCAGAACACCCTTTTTGAGGCCGTTTGCATTTCACAGAGCCTGGAGACAAAGGAGCTACAGTTCTAATGGAGGGATTTCAAGCACCAGGATCTCAGACAAACACCCCCACCCCAGCCCACCCCCGCCCTGTCCTCTTTCCCTGCCTCCTACAGAAGCCAAGAAGGAATGACCATCACGCTGGGATGCGGGGGGCAGCTGGGCCACCTCTTACCTGACTCAGAGCTGATTGCAAAACACAAACTGACATTCACATCGCTTTTGAAGCCAACAGGCAGTGCACTGGGGGTGAAGGCCATGGATACATTCAGGCGAACCACAGGCCGGGAGCTGACCGAGACAGCAATGAGGATGGGAGGAGTGACCACAGGCTCCTGGGTCAGGCCTGGCTGGTTGGTTCATGTAGTCAGTGAGTCCATCAAACCTCCCCACACGCAGGTGCTGCCCTGAGTTTCTGCTTTTATGGGAAAGCACAACAAGCAAATAAACAGGGAAATACTATGCATTGGCAATGCTTGGATACAAAATAAAATACCCTTGTCCGGGTGCAGTGGCTGGCACCCACCTGTAATCCCAGCACCTTGGGAGGCCGAGGCAGGCGGATCACTTGAGGTCAGGAGTTTGAGACCATCCCGGCCAACATGGTGAAACCCCATCTCTACTAAAAATACAAAAATTAGCCAGGCGTTGTGGCGGGCACCTGTAATCCCAGCTACTCTGGAGGCTGAAGCAGGAGAATTGCTTGAACCCGGGAGGTGGAGGTTGCAGTGAGCCGAGATGTCGTCATTGCACTCAAACCTGGGTGACGTGACAAGAGTGAGATTCCATCTCAACAACCAAAGTTCTGCAATAAGGACTGGGGGCTAATGGTCAGAGATGGCCTGACTGACGAGAAGCATTTCGGTTGAGATTTGTTAACCGAAGAGCCAGCTATGTGAGGACACGGGGCAGAGCATTCCAGGTGAAAAGCACAGCCAGCGCCAAGGGCCAGTGGCAGGGACATTTGCGGTTTGGGGAGAGCAAAGGTCCGCGTGCCTGGAGCCTAATTAGTGAGACAGAGGAGAGGAGGAGGAGGTGGGAATGGAGGGCTGGGGAGGGCCAGGCCACAAAGAACCCTGCAAAGCCACGGTAAGGAACTGGGTTGTTACTCTAAGTGGGAGCGTGGAGGGGTTTCAGGTGCTGCTGTGTGGAGGATGGAGGCAGGGAAGGCTGCAGGCCAGTGTCCGGGGGTGAGGACAGCACTTATGCTGGGGGGTAGTTGCAGGCAGAGCCAACTAAGACTCGTTGATGTGGTGACAGGGGAAGGAAAAAGAGGCATCAAGGACCAGGTTTTCATCCTGTGTTTCTGGGTGGACAATGGTGCCACTTGCCATGACAGAAAGCCCGAGGGTGGGACAGATTTGGGGGAATGAAGGGTGGGTGGAGATAAGAGCTCCGATTTTGTTTGTTTTGTTTTGAGACGGAGGCTCACTCTGTCACCCAGGCTGGAGTGCAATGATGAGATCTCAGGTCACCGCAACCTCTGCCTCCTGGATTCAAGTGATTCTCCTGCCTCAGCCTCCTGAGTAGCTGGGATTACAAGCACCTGCCACCATGCCCTGCTAATTTTTGTATTTTTAGTGCCGGCTCCCTCCCTCAGTGCCTACTTTCTGCATGGAGCTATTTAGAGCGGGGCAGATGGGTGAGGCTGGGCTCAGGACCCCAGACCCACTGGAACACAACTGCCCGGCCTGGAGTGCCCACCGTGATGTCAGCAAGGCCGTCGCCACTGATATCAAAGCCACCAGCCATGGACATGCCGAAGTACTGCAGTCCTGGGGCCACCGCTGAGGCTCTGATCCGCTGTGGAGGCAGAAACACAAGGCATGGGGTGAGGGAAGGGAGGGGCATGGGACGGGGAGTCCCGGTCAGCGTGGCAGGCACCAGCCCCAGGCAGCCCCCAGTCTAGAAGCAGGAAAGAGTGGACAAGCTTTCCCAGAGGAAGTGGCATGTGCATGGAGCCTTGAAGGGCAGGTGGGACTTGATGTGGGAGAGTGAGGGAAAGAGTGAGGCATGGGGAAAGAGCAGGGCCCTCTGAGAAGCAGCCAGGGGCGGGGTGGGCCGCAGGGGGCTGGGGTACAAGGAGGCTTGATGTGTGGCTTGGGGTGGGGGTGTCAACAAAGGCTCTGTTTTTTTGAAGTGATGTAATCAGGATAACACTTTAGAAATGGCGCTGAAGGTTGGGCTTGGTGGCTCACTCCTATAATCTGGCACTTTGGGAGGCCAAGGCTGGTGGATCCTGAGTCAAGAGATTGAGACCAGCCCGGCCAACGTGGTGAAACCCCGTTTGTACTAAAAATACAAAAATTAGCTGGGTGTGGCAGCGTGTGTCCGTAGTCCCAGCTACTTGGGAGGCTGAGGCAGGAGAATTGCTTGAACCCAGGAGGTGGAGGTTGCAGTGAGCCAAGATCCACCACTGAACTCCAGCTTGGTGACAGAATGAGACTCCATCTCAAAAAACAAAAAAAAATGGCACTGAAGACACAGGGGGAAAGATGCAGAGGAGGAGGAAACTGGGCGGGCTGGGGGTCCAGGAGAGGGATGGCAAGGCCTGAGCTGGGACCACGGTGGTGGGGTTGGAGAGAAGGGGCAGGACTTGGGAGACAGCTAGAATCCTGAGGACGTGGGGACTGACAGGCTGTGAAGGGCGGGGGTGTGCTGGGGATCATCTGAGGTTTCTGGTGTGGGGTGTGGAGGGGGATGAGGTCTCAGTAGCAGCAGGTCTGGGGAAAGCAGGTGCTTTCAGATGGGAGGGAGATGCCTGGGGGCCATCCAGGTGGAGGCGCTCAGGAGGGTCTGGAGGTGGGTGAAAGTGCCTAAGAGATGTGGAGTGAGAGGCTGGCAGCAGACCCTAGGGCAGGAAAGACGAGGCAGGGAGGTGCTGCGTGGGAGACAGGAGCAAGGGACAGAAAGAGAAGCAGTGACCCAAGCCAGGCTGGAGGGAGGAGAGGGTGTAGGCCAGGGAAGGAGACAGCTGCTGCCACAACCTCCCTGCACCTGAGGGGCTGAGGCGAGGCCGTGGGCTGGAACCTCCCGCCAGCCTGAGTAACTTCCTTCTTTCACTGGATACTCCCAGCCCCTTCAGACCTGCCTGGCACTTGGGACTGAAGCCGCTTGGGGCTTGGGTCAGAGCCCCAGAGGAGAGGAAGGAGAGGGCCCCGTGGGCCACCTGTGAGGGGCTGGTGGAGAGGCCGTCCCTGTGTCCATTGTAAATATACAGACTGCCAGAGCCCGCTCCATCATCTGCTGCAAAACCCTCCAAGGGGGCCCCAATGGCCACATCTGTGAGCTTATCCTGACTGATATCCCCCACAGCCGCCATGGCAAAGCCAAAGCAGGCACTGGGGAACCCGGGGTGCCCACTCAGCATGTGTGACAGGGAGAAGGAACCATCCTGTAAAGAAGCAAACAGCTCAGCCCTTGAGAAGGGGGGCACTGGGTGCCTGCCCCATTGCCACCCAGGTGGCATGCTCACTGGTGGATTCTGATTCTCCAGCAGGGAGCCTGAGGCCCAGAAAAGGCCAGGGACCTTCCCAAGGTCACACAGTGAGCCCATGGGGAAAGCTGGGGTCATCCTGCCTTGAAGTTCAGGACCCAGAGCCTGCTCCTCCTACTCCCACAGGCAGGGGTGCCTTGCTGCAAATGGAGGCCCAGGCTTTACTCTTGGCTCTGCCACATACATGCCAGGTACCCTCGAGCACATCTCAGCGTCACTGAGGCTCCCTGAGCCCCAGCTTCCTCACCTGTAAGATGAGAGTGGCAGCTGCCTCCCATAGTTACTGTGAGAAATAAGTGAGATCCGGACAAAATGTGCTTTGGCAGCCCGAAGCTGTAAGAGATGTTGTTATCAGCCGGGCATGGTACCTCAACGCCTGTAATCCCGGCACTTTGGGAGGCCGAGGCAGGTGGATCACCTGAGGTCAGGAGTCCGAGACCAGCCTGGCCAACATGGTGAAACCCCATCTCTGCTAATAATACAAAAATTAGCCAGGCATGGTGGCGCATGCCTATAATCCCAGCTACTCGGGAGGCTGAGGGGGGAGAATTGCTTGAACCTACGAGGTGGAGGTTGCAGTGAGCTGAGATCGTACCACTGCACTTCAGCCTGAGCAACAGAGTGAGACTCAGTCTCAAAAAAAAAGAGAGAGAGAGATTGTCATTCTGCCTTTGGGTAAGAAAGAGGGAGCTGAGAGCAACACCAATGCCCCTGCCCAGCAGCTATCCATCCTGAGCACCTCCCCGTCACTGCCCACTGGTGCCAAGCAGGGCCAGGGCACTCCCAGCCTCCATCACCTCTGTACTGGGCTCAGTGCCACAGCCTTAGCAAGCGCATGAAGATGGCGGCTCTCCCACCTGCTCATTGAGACGGTACACATAGACTCTGCCTTCTTCTCCACGAACGTGGTCAAACAGCGCAGCCACCAGCAACAGGTCCATGGTTCCATCCATGTTGATATCCACAGGACACAGCTCAGAGCCAAAACAGGACCCCATCTGCACCGGGGAGGAGCTCAGCTCAGCAGGAGCCCCACTCCTCCACCCTGCAGCAAGGCTACCTCCACCCTGCAGCCCTGTCCTGCTTCCTGGACCACCCAGTTTGGGTCATTACATATCGATTTGCTCCCTGAGGTACCTGGATGAGCACTCCAGGCCCCAGGGTGGAGGACATGCCCAGCAATCAGACACGCGGCCCAGGGCCAGAGCCCTGGAGTGCTACTCCGGAGCCTGAGTTTGACCTGGACCTGGCCCACTGTGCACCCTGAGGCCCTCCCCTTTCCCTTGGGGCCTCCGATTCCCTATCTGTCACACCGGGTGGAGGCCTTTCCCTGCAGGTACCTGCTCTCCCTCCAGCACTGGCAGGAAGCTGGCCTCTCTGCCCTCCTGGAGCTCAAACACGGCCCCGCGATGTTCGTACCGTGGAGCCCCCGCGATGCAGGACAGGCTGCAGGCCTTGTGCAGCACAGCCACAGCGTAACCTGCGGCAAGGGTAGTGCAGCTGTTGACAGGTACTCCCACCCGGCCTCTCTCCCTGGCTCACCGCACCTTCCCAGTCAGGCCTTCAAAGAGGCCTGGGGAGGGAGCAGACTAGGAGAGACTATCTTTCTCGCTATATCAAAAATCAGCATCAGCGAGCCCTCTCACTTTGCCAGTCACACACTTCCCCATCACACCGATGTGAGGCACAAGCACTGTCCTGGATGCAGCTTTGCTCAAAATACTCGTTTGCACACACTCACTCCCCACACTCACACACATACCCTAGTGGAGTCTTGGTCTATCCCCCAGGCTGGATGCAGTGGCACGATCTCGGCTCACTGCAACCTCCGGCTCCCGGGTTCAAGCAATTCTCCTGCCTCAGCTTCCTGAGTAGCTGGGATTACAGGCATCCACCACCACACCTGGCTAATTTTTACTTTTTTTTTTTTTTTCTTTTGAGACAGAGTTTCGCTGTTGTTACCCAGGCTGGAGTGCAATGGTATGATCCCGGCTCACCGCAACCTCTGCCTCCTGGGTTCAAGCAATTCTCCTGACTCAGCCTCCCAAGTAGCTGGGACTACAGGCACGCGCCACTATGCCCAGCTAATTTTTGTATTTTTAGTAGAGACGGGGTTTCACCTTGTTGACCAGGATGGTCTCGATCTCTTGACCTCGTGATCCACCCGCCGTCTGGTTCAGGAAGCGGCCCAGCGGCTGGGTGTGTTGTAGAGCAGCGCCCCTCCCGACCAGTCAAAGGCCCCGAGGGCGCCCAGCAGCACCTGCCCCTGGAGGGGACAGGGATGGGGCCCAGATTAGCAGGAGGGACCCAGGCCAGCGCGGCTGACCAGGCTGGGAGGAGCGGGGCGTTCGGTGGCCTAGAGCCTGCCTGGCCAGAGATGCAGGCGGGAAGGTGAGATGGCAACACGGGGCTCCTTGCACTCCCTGCTCCGGGAGAAGCAAGCCTGGTTGCTAAGCTTGCCCAGGTCGGGTCCTGTTGACTGGTCTGTATTCAGGGGAACAACTGGATATTTGAGCACACAGAAAAAGTGACTTCCTGCCATAAATATGGCCACTCTTTCCTCTATCTCAATGGTCCAGATTACCGTGAGCATGAAGAAATGTTTCCCTTTATCCTAAAATGGCTCTTTCAGGCCAGGCACAGTGGCTTAGGCCTTGTCATCCCAGCACTTTGGGAGGCCGAGGTGGGCGGATCACGAGGTCAAGAGATCGAGACCATCCTGGTCAACATGGTGAAACCCCGTCTCTACTAAAAATACAATAATTAGCTGGACATGGTGGTGTGCGCCTGTGGTCCCAGCTACTTGGGAGGCTGAGGCAGATTTGCTTGAACCCAGGAGGCCGACATTGCAGTGAGCCGAAATCGCGCCATTGCACTCCATACTGGGTAACAAGAATGAAACTGTCTCAAAAAAAAAAAAAAAGAAGCGCTTGTTATGTACAAAGCCTGTGTGCTGAGAACTAACACTCTTATTCCTAGTTCCAATGAAAGGCGGTCTTTGGCCAGACAGACCCATACCCTTTAATTCGGGCGCAGCTTTGTTGCAGCTCTTTCCAAGTAAGTACTCCCAAGGGGCCAGCACCAGTGAGACTGCACGGCTCAGGGGACAGCTTGGGGCTTTCTCTCTTGTAGATGGAGCTGGTGGTTGGGATGGATGTGGGCATCATCCTTCTGAGAGGAGCCTGCTTAGGACCCCAGCTCTGATATTGCTCTCTAGGGAACTAACAGCTGGTCATAGAAACTCCATTGTGGTCATCAAAGGAGGTGTGGTACCAACTAGTCTTGCTATGAAAGGGAATGAATATGATGCTGTGGAGGGAAGAAGGCAGCGTGGGACCGGGAAGTAAGAGGGGGAAGAGTAAGGCCATTTGAGGAATGACTAGAAAATGAACCGCCCAACTATACAGAGTTCAAATATTCCACCTCATCCCAGCTGTGCTGCAGCCACTCAACATTTTGACATTCAGCTTTTATTTTTTTTTGTTTTTTTTTAAATTGAGAGAGTCTCACTCTGTTGCCCAGGCTGGAGTGCAGTGTGGCTTGATTTCAGCTCACTGCAACCTCTGCCGCCTGGGTTCAAGGGATTCTCCTGCCTCAGCCTCCCGAGTAGCTGGGACTACAGGTAGATGTCACACCTGGCTAACTTTTTATTTTTTTATTTTAATTATTTATTTTTGAGACCGAGTCTCACTCTGTTGCCCAGGCCAGAGTGCAGTGGCATGATCTTGCCTCTGCTGCCTGGGCTCAAGCAATTCTCCTGCCTCAGCCTCCCAAATAGCTGGGAATGCAGGTGGACACCACCACGCCTGGCTAAGTTTTTTTCTTTTTTTTTTTAGTAGAGACAGGGTTTCATTATGTTGGCCAGGCTGGTCTCAAAATCCTCACTTCAGGTGATCTGCCCGCCTTGGCCTCCCAAGGCGCTGGGATGACAGGTGTAACACACCGCGCCCGGCCTCGTTCCTCATAAGGGTCTGATGCCCTCTGCCCTAGTGTAACCAGTTGAAAGCATTCAAGTTCATTCAAAAAGAGAAAGGGGGATGGGTACGGTGGCTCATGCCTGTAATCTCAGCACTTTGGGAGGCTGAGGTGGAGGATGGCTGGAACCCTGGAGGTTGAGGCTACACTGAACCATGATTGTGCCACTGCCCTCTAGCCTGGGCGAGAGTGAGACCCTTTCTCCAACAATGGGAGGGAGGGGCCTCAAGGCCTGACACACGTCCTCTCAATTGCAGACCATCAGTAATGTATGTGAACACAGGCCCAGGGCTTTCTGACCACAAAGAATTCCTCTTCCACGTAAGTACTTATTATTGCAAAGCTATAGGTGGCAAAGCAACACCAGCTTTGACTTCCTACTCTGATTTTAATTTGCAGATACATGGGGAAAACCTCTTTGGAGCAGAATACCAGTTGCAAATTTGTGTCCCAACCAAATTTTGAGGTCTCCAGATTGTAGCAGTGAAGAACCTGACAAAGAGTAAGGTATTTAAAGGCCATTCTTTATCACAATCACATCTCCTCCTAGAGTGACTGTAGACTGTCAAGTATACAAACCAGAGTTCTATAAAAGGAGTAAAGACAGCTTCACCCTGGGAAAAGATGAGGAGTCAATCTTCACCCTGGGAAAAGATGAGGAGTCAATCTTCACCCTGGGAAAAGATGAGGAGTCAATCACCAAAGTCCTGTTCAGGAGTATCAGTCACTCAGCTCTTAAAGCAACCTGTCAGTTGTCTTCCTTTTGATGAAAAATAAGCAAAAGTTAAAACCCTGTCAGTAGGCAGAGACTTTCCCTTTGAAAACTGATAAATTCTGCTTCTCTGTGGGACTGATATAACATGCAACACTTCTTACACTGCCCCCTTTGTTGCTTACTATCTTCCCTTCTTCTCCCCGAGTCTCTTTTTTGGCCTCTGCTTTGCCTCAGCCTGTTTTCAGTTGTCTCATCTGTAGCCTGGTTTCCAAAGTGAGCCTTGATACCTGAAGCAGCAGGTTCTGCTCAGTATGACAGCTGAAGCCTGGGCTTTTTTTTTTTTTTTTTTGCTCAGACTACATAAAGTGTCAAGGCTCAAAAAATGGAAAGGAATTTACAGAATGGACTCTGCTGACAATTAGAAAGAGGGCTACTTATAAACATTTGTTTTCATATGTATTTTATTTATTTTTTAAAACAGAGACGGGGTCTCACTCTGTTGACCAGGTTAGATTTGAACTCCTGGGCTCAAGTGATCCTCCTGCCTCAGCCTCCTGAGTAGCTGGGACTACAGGCACATGCCACTGCACCCAGCTAGTTTACTTTTTCAAGGACATTTGTTATCAGAAAACTTAAACAATTCAACAAATAGGTCAGTTTCTATTTGGAAACAAAATTCTTGTTTGATAGATAAGTTGACTGGAATCTTGTGAGAATGGGATTCCACCCTGCTCTGGGGATGGAGACTGAAATAGCACCAGAGGCTTCAAGACCAGCCTCCTCTCACTTGGGGCAGTAAGACACACTGAGTTTACTGAAATAAACTATGCTGGCAGAGCAAGTCAGTGGCAGAGCTGAAGTTAAGCATTGTGCTATGGAAATCCTGGATCTTTTTCTTTACTTCCTTCATGGCAGGAGTGTTACATTTACTCTTGAAGGTCATTTGTTTCAGAAGCTTATCTGTAAGGTAATGCAGCCAGAGCACATTACTGTAAGGGTGATATTCACCCCAGCAGTTGTTGTTATCCTTCTTCATGAGCCTGTAGATCTCAAACTGGTAGTCACCTTCACCTGTAAACAGGTCCTCATCCATGGAAACGTCACAGAAAACCACAATCCCATCCCGTTCCAAGCGTGACAGGGTGTAGTCGATAATGTTGACTTGCAGCCCGCGGGTGGGGATGGTGCTTGTTTTCCCATTGAGGGTGTACGAGAGTTCTTTGAGGCTGGTTTTCTTCAAGAGCACATTCCCCCAGTGTAAGTCTCGATGCTCAAAGTGCAGTGATGCCTCTGCCACCGCGAGGGAGGCTGTGAGCTGGTGTAGGATGCTCTTTGCAGTAGCCATGGATGACAACTTCCTTCTCATCTGCTCTAAGTCAATCCCTCCAAACTCAAATTCCAGCACAATGAAGAGCTGGTCTTCTTTAAAAAAATCAGGCCGGTCATTTGCAGACCCTTTGGTTGAATGATAGTCATCCCAGGCTTTGAGGAGCAAGGGAGGGTAAGATCCTTGCACACAGTGCACTGAGTTCAGCCCAATAAAGCCTTCCGTGCGGTTGCACGCGTCACCAGACAAGAGGCTCAACTCTTTGGAGATGATGATCTCTGGCAGGATTTCGTCAAAGGTTTTCTGCTGGGATCCATTGACTAAATCTGGTCCTTCAATGGCAATGATTTTTACAGCGACAGGCATGTGATCGGCAATTGTCTGAAACACTTCGCCAAACACCCCTTCCCCAATCTTCTCACAGTGTTCCAGTTTTTCTGTGGGAAGGCAATGGCTAAAGGGGATGGGACCCTTCTGACTGCATTCCCCATAAACCTTCTCAGCATCAGATGCCTTTTTGTTTGAAGGAGTGTTTAAGGGGCTTAGCAAATACATAGAAGAGGAGCACCAGGACAGAGCACTGCTTGTTCTGCTCCGGGCAGGACGGTGTGAATATTCGGACAGAAGGGATCCGGAGAGAGAAGTGGCAGTGGTGTAGCTGCTGTGGACCTCCGACACATCAGTCACAATTTTCTTCTTGTGGAAACTGAAGGAGGCCCTGGTTTTGGTCCAAGAGCAGGCATTCTGTAAATGAGTCAGGTCCTGGGTGGGGAACGAATCTTTTCTCATCTTTTGGCCCTTTTTAAAGTGGTGGGAATGGAGGAGAGAGGTTTCCACTGCCTCCTGACGTTTGCTCTTCCGCCTTGGTTGAGTTCTCTCAGGCCTGTCGGGTCCTCCGGGCACAATGCAGCCGTTGCAAACCCTGGCCTCCTGATGTTCTATCCCCACGGCCTCCTGAAGCCCTTTCTCTGGACAAGAATCCTGGCCTGTGGCCCTCCTCTTGCCTGTGCTTGGCACACCGGAACCCTCTGGTCTATTTCCCAACGGTTTCCTCTTACAATAGGATCCCCTCATATTCTTTCCATCTGCCCCAAACTCTGAATCCTCAGGGGTTCCTCTGTTCATAAGGCCAAAGAGAGCTGACCTGAGGCTGGCACGGGTTTGGCGGACAATCCTGGCTCCTCCTGTCGCTTCCTCCAGGGAGCAGGGGAGAGATGCTCGGTCCAGGGAGACTTCCGGGAGGTGGAGGCCGTTCGGGACGGCAGACGCTGCAACCAGAGAGGTGGAGGTGCCGATGGAGATGACACTGTCCCTCGGCGTTGGGGACCCGGGGCGGGGCGAAGCGAGAGAGCTGAATAGGGAGGCGCTGGTGCCCAGCTCGTCGCCGTCCCTGGGCTGTTCGCACACGCTGAGGTCCGGACTGAGGCGGCCGGGGTGGCGGCTGGGGAAGGGCGGAAGCCGGAGTGGGCCGCAGGGGGTGCTGCACTTCTGCGGGGGCCGAGCTCGTAGCCGCAGGCCTCTTGGGGTCACGGTTAGGCTCGGCCGAGCTCGCAGCTTCCGGCGCTTTGGGGTCACGGTCAGGCTGGGCGGGTCCTTGGGGACTCGGCCGCCGGGATGCCTCCGCCGCCGCGCCACCGGGCTGCCCAGGAAGTCGGGGTCGTCGGGATCGTCAGGATCGTCAGACTGCGAGGGGCAGCCGAAGCTGGCGTCGTTGCTGCCGCTGCTGTCGAAGAAACGCCTCCGCTCCTGCGGCGGGAACCACTGCGCGGCTGCCCGGCCCTGCCGCCGCTGTCTTCTGCCGCCTGCAGCCCCGTAAGTGCGGAAAAGCCGGCTCCCAGTTCCCGGGAGCGAAGCCGCCATAGCCAGCGCCCGCCAAGGCGTTCAAACGCAAACACCGCGAGACTTCCGCTTGACGTGGACGCGCCCGCCGGCCGCGGGGGCGGGGGGGGGTAGCTCCCGGCACTACGCATGCGCACCTCGCCGGGGCTGGGCAGAAGAGTATGGCGGCTTCGTTTGTTCAGCTGGTTGTGGCAGTCGTTCTCGTTTCTCCACGGTATGCACCCCGAGTCAGGAGCGCCCTTGTGGGTACAGTCCGGATCAGGTAAGCGTGGCCGTCCCGAGAGGTCAGGGGAGGGCAGAGGGCCTGAAGCGGGTGATACGAGAGGCCGGGAGACTTTTTCCAGGGTTTCCCCTGCCGGCCAGTGCCGGCGGCTTCCAGGCCCTCCCTAGCTACTCCTGGGTCTCATCTGCCCCCGCTGGAGCTTTGCTTGGGCCGAGGGGAGCGCTGAAATTGCTGACACCCTGTATTCTGGGACCTTACGCTGCTCTGTGTCCTAAGTGTTGAACATTCAGTCTTTCGGCACGAAAAGGAATGATGTTAACTAGGCCTTGCTTTTCCAGCACGTGGAAGAATGGCAGTTAGTGAGCTGTGCCATAGCTTCGGATAAAGAAAATGTAACCGTGGCTGCAGAGATCTCTTTGGACCACTCTAAGGAGATATTTGAGACTGAAATGCTCCAGATTTGATTATCCAACTGCTCACGGACATCACCTGTAGAAGAAATAATAGCGTCTTTTCATAGTGTGTCCAAAATAGGTCTTTTGGTGCAAAAAAATCCTCTGTCCCAACCTGTTCCTTAGCTACCCTCAGGAGGGTGATTTACTCCAGTTACAGTACAGGAAATCTAGGGATTACCTGTGACTCCCCTTTCCTACATCCTCACGTCTATTCCAGCAGCAAGCCCTGCCATTCCAGTGCCAAAATAGATCCGAAATCCATTTACTTCTCTCCGTTTCCGCTGCGGTTGTAATTCAAGCTACTCGCTCCTGCCTAGGGCTGTTGGAAAAACCTTGAGACTGCCCTTTTTTTTTTTTTGAGATAGAGTCTCGCTGTCCGCTCTCGCCAGGCGCCAAGCTGGAGTGCAAGTGGCACGATCTCCGCTCACTGCAACCTCCGCCTCCTGGGTTCGAGCAATTCTGCCTCAGTCTCCTGAGTAGCTGGGAATACAGTCGCCCACCACCACGCCCAACTGATTATTTTTATATTTCAGTAGAGACGGGGTTTCACTGTGTTGGCCAGGATGGACTCGATCTAATGACCTTGTGCTCCCCCCGCAACCCGCCTCGGCCTCCCAAAGTGCTGGAATTACAGGCATGAGGCACTGCACCCGGCGAAGCCTGCTCTTCTTGCCTCTGTTTTTCCCACACCCTCTACAAATAATTCTCCACGTAACAGCTATCCATCTTCTAAGAGCAGACATTAGATTGTGCCACTCCTCTGCTTATTTTTTTTAAAAAAATAATAACGTAAGAATCCCAGCACTTTGGGAGGCAGAGGCAGGTTGATCACCTGAGGTCAGAAGTTCCAGACCAGCCTGGTCAACGTGGTGAAACCCCATCTCTACTAAAAATATAAAAATTAGCCAGGCGTGGTGATGAGTGCTGTAATCCCAGCTATTCGGGAAGCTGAGGCAGGAGAATTGCTTAAACCGGAGAGGTGGTGGTTGCATTGAGCTGAGATCATGCCACTGCTCTCAGCCTGGGCCACAGACTGAGACCCCATCAAAAAAAAAAACAAAAAAGTGGTGCTTGAGCACACTTAGACTAAAATTCATACTTTTTTTTTTTTTCTTTTTTAAATACGGGGTTTCACCATGCTGGTCAGGCTGGTCTTCAACTCCCGACCTCAGGTGATCCCCCCACCTTGGCCTCCATAGTGCCTGGATTACAGGCATGAGCCACCACACCTGGCTAATCCATACTGTTTTAATGGCCAGAGCAAGGCACTACTTGATCTGGTCTCTGCTTAATTCTTCAACTTCATTTTCTAGTCCTCTCTTTTCTCTCCCACTACCCCTTTTATAATTGAGTTATTCTGTTCTCTCCTATTCTTCTGGCTTGCCAGTACAGTATTATTCTGGCCACAAGACTTTTGTACTTACTATTCCTTGGCAAAACACCTCTCTCCCCCAGGTCCTCACGTAGGTGGTTTCTTCTTAAATTTAGCTCAGATGTTATTTTCTTAGGCCTTCCCTGATCACTTATGCTAAAATGGGAACTGGTAATCAGGTTATTAAGTTTAATGTCTTGCAGTGATCCAGGTGAGATTTGTGAGGTCTCAACTGAAGAAGTAGCAATGGATGGAGAAAAAGGAACAGGTGCAAGAAAGAATTTTAAAAAAACAATAGACTTGGCGCAATGGCTCACCCCCATAATCCCAGCACTTTGGGAGGCCAAGGTGGGCGGATCACCTGAAGTCAGGATTTGGAGACCAGCCTGGCCAACATGGTGAAACCCTGTCTCTACTAAATATACAAAAAAAAAAGCCAGGCGTGGTGGTGGGCGCCTGTAGTCCCAGCTACTCAGGAGGCTGAGGTAGAGAATCGCTTGAACCCAGGAGGTGGAGGTTATAGAGAGTCACTGCATTCCAGCCTGGGTGACAGAGCAAGACTTTGTTTCAAAAACAAAAATAAATAAACAATAAAAGGCCGGGTGTGGTGGCTCACACCTGTATTCTCAGTACCTTGGGAGGCTGAGGCTTGAGGATCATGAGGTCAGGAGATCGAGACCATCCTGGCCAACATGGTGAAACCCTGTCTCTACTAAAATACAAAAATTAGCTGGGTGTCGTGGCATGCGCCTGTAATCCCAGCTACTTGGGAGGCTGAGGCAGGAGAATAGCTTGAACCCGGGAGGCGAAAGTTGCAGTGAGCCAAGATTGTGCCACTGCACGCCAGCCTGGCAACAGAGCAAGACTCCATCTCAAAAAACAAAAAAAAAAACAAAAAAAAAAAAACCTGGGTGTGTGGTGGCTCACATCGGTAATCACAACACTTTGGGAGTCTGAGATGGGAGGATTGCTTGAGGCCAGGAGTTCAAGATCAGCCTGGGAAGCATAGTAAAACTCCATGTCTTAAAAAAAAAAAAGTAGCCAGGCATGGTGGTTCAGGCCTCTAGTCCCAGCCACTTGGGAGGCCAAGGCAGGAGGATCATTTGAGCCCAGAAATTTGAAGCTGTGGTGGACTGTGATTAAGCAGCCTCTGCATTCCAGTCTGGGTGACAGAGTGAGACCTTGTCTCAAAAAAAAAAAAAAAAAAAAAAGAAATTCTTATATTAAATACAATGAACAATCTGGGTGCAGTGGTTCATGCCTGTAATCAGCACTGTGGGAGGCCAAGGTGGGTAGATTGCTTGAGCCGAGGAATTTGAGACCAGCTTGAGTAACATGGTAAAACCCTGTCTCTACAAAAAATAGAAAAATCAGCCCAGTGTGGTGGCATGTGCTTGTGGTCCCAGCTACTCCAGAAACTGAGGTGGGAGGATCACTTGAGCCTGGAAGGTTGAGGCTAACAGTGAGCCGTGATCATGCCATTACACTCCAGCCTGGGTTACAGCGACCCTGTCTCAAAAATAAATAAATCAGTCAAGAACTGACTTTGGATGGCACAAGGGAAAAGAAGTTGAAGAATAGGCCGGGCACAGTGGCTCACGCCTGTAATCCCAATACCTAAGGAGGCTGAGGTGGGCGGATCATAACGTTAGGAGTGACCAGCCTGGCCAACATCATGAAACTCTGTCTCTACTAAAAATACAAAATAGCCGAGCGTGGTGGCTCACGCCTATAATCCCAGCACTTAAGGAGGCCGAGGTGGGTGGATCACAAAGTCAAGAGATCAAGACCATCCTGGCCAACATGGTGAAACCCCGTCTCTACTAAAAATACAAAAATTAGCTGGGCATGGTGGCGCGTGCCTGTAGTCCCAGCTACTTGGGAGGCTGAGGCAGGAGAATTGCTTGAACCCAGAAGGCGGGGTTTGCGGTGAGCCGGAATCGTGCCATTGCACTCCAGCCTGGGTAACCAGAGCGAAAAAAAAAAATAGCCAAGCGTGGTGGCGGGTGCCTGTAATTCTAGCTATTTGGGAGGCTGAGTCAGGAGAATCACCTGAAATAAGGCAGGGGTTGGGGGGAGGTGTGGGAGTGGGGTGCAGAGGTTGCAGTGATCCACGATGGTTCCACTTCAGCCTGGGAAAAAGAGTGAAACTGTCTCAAAAAATAAATGTTGAAGAATAACTGGATTTCTTGTTTGGGTAACTTGGTGTTGTGTTATGTATGTTGGGGCCATTAACTAATCCCAGAAATACCTTTAAAGGGAAAGTTAGTGAATGCCATTCAAAAAAAAATGAGTTCACACAAAAGAAAAAAAAAGATAAGAAAATAACTAAAATGAAAAAAAACCAAGGAAAATAGAAAAGCAAAATAATTAAAAAAAAAAAAGTAAAACAAAAATGAGTTCATATCTAAAAGATGTTTTGTTTTCCTCTTTCCTTTCCCCCTCTTCTAGTTACTAAAAGATGTAACTGAACTGGAAATCCTTGGTGAAATATATTTCAACAAATCTCTATGAGGGGCTGAATGCAGAGAACCACAGAACTAAGGTAATTTCTGCCTGGCCTCTGAGTAGTGCCTGAGGAAAGTGCCTCACCTTTGAGTGCCTGCACAGACTTTCTGTTGTTGCCCTTTGCCTGTTCTCAGCCTTAACACTTCTGATCTTGGCTCTGCCATCGCCTCCTTTGTGGCCTTGAGTGAGTCAATTTCTTGCCTGTGAAATAAGGCACTTGAGTAAGAGGCCTAAGCTGAGGAGTTCTGAGTTGAAGTAACTAGGCTGGAATCAACTGCAGTATATACTGATCTGAAAATGTATTGATCGGCTGGGCACGGTGGCTCACGCCTGTAATCTCAGCACTTTGGGAGGCCGAGGCAGGTGGATCACGAGGTCAAGAGATCGAGACCATCCTGGTCAACGTGATGAAACCCCATCTCTACTAAAAATACAAAAAATTAGCTGGGCATGGTGGCGCATGCCTATAATCCCAGCTACTCAGGAGGCTGAGGCAGGAGAACTGCCTGAACCCAGGAGGCAGAGGTTGTGGTGAGCCAAGATCGCACCATTGCACTCCAGCCTGGGTAACGAGTGAAACTCCGTCTCAAAAAAAAAAAAAAAAAAGAAAATGTATTGATCAAAAAACAAATTTCCAGCCGGGTGCCAGTGGCTCACACCTGTAATCCCAGCACTTTGGGAGGACTAGGCAGGTGGATCACTTGAGGTCAGATGTTCAAGACCAGCCTGGCCAACATGGTGAAACCCCCTCTCTACTAAAAATGCAAATATTAGCCATGTGTGATGGTGGGCACCTGTAATCCCACCTACTCGGGAAACTGAGGCAGGAGAATCTCTTGAACCTGGAAGGCAGAGGTTGCAGTGAGCCAAGATCACGCCATTGCACTCCAGCCTGGGCAATAGAGCAAGACTCAGTCTCAAAATAAATAAGTAAATAAAATTTCCTAAGTGTGAAATTGTTTTTTGTATACGTTAACTGTCTTAGTGTGCAGTATCTGTTTATAGTATTAAACAGTACTCAGGACTGCATAAGTCTTTTATAAAATTTAGACTAAATACTGCAACTCTTGGAATTCTTTTTGCAAAAGTATGACTAGAAGTGAAACTGATCCCTCTGATTTATGGGCTGAATGCTGTATGTGTTACCCTGTGTTTCATTCTCGTTGGCACTTGTCCGGACATAGCTTCAGAGGTGATCTGTCTGTGAGCTCTCTAGTTAGTAATGATTGTTTACTAGAGGGAGTGTCAGGAGAGTGACGCTGGCTACTAAATGTAAGGTCCTCTATTTTCCTCCCTGGAGGAGGAGACAGCAGCAATTGTGTAGACATGTCAACATGACATTTTTGTTTCTTTTTAAATAGTGTATTTCTTCTTTTCTTCTTTTTTGAGGCGGAATCTTGTTCTGTCACCCAGGCTGGAGTGCAGTGGTGCCATCTTGGCTCACTGCAATCTCTACCTCCATGGTTGAAGTGATTCTCCTGCCTTAGACTCCCAAGTAGCTAGGATTGCAGGTGCCCACCACCATACCTGGCTAATTTTTTTTTTTTTTTAAATAGAGACAGGGTTTCACCATGTTGGCTAGGCTGGTCTCGAACTCCTGACCTCAGGTGATCCTCCCACCTTGGCCTCCCAAAGTGCTTGGATTACAGGTGTGAGCCACTGTGTCCGGCTAAGTAGTGCATTAGAAAACAATGTGGAAGAAATAGAAGAGCCCCAGATTTTAACAAATAAAAGTAATAGCAAGAAAATCCAAGCCATACAGAGAAGGGTACGAAATGAAAAATAATGGCTCCTGCACTTTCTCGCTTCCTATGCCCCAGCAGGGAGGAGTGACTAATAAGTTTCTTCTGTGCACATTTAAAATTGATATATTTCCCCCTCTTAGTCACTGATGCTTTTATTTCTATAGGAGATTCCCCAAAACTCCTTTCTTTAAATCCAATATCCTTAGCCAAGTGTTAAGTCGTTCCTGACGATAATAAGCACCTGACACTTACAGCAACTCTGTGAGTATAAGTAACTGTGTATCCAAATGCATTGCAGCCACAGCAAGGGCGTGTGCTAGTTTTGCAGTGGGGGAGGCCGACCCGGGGTGATGGTCTGATTTCTTTGGTCCTTGCACTCTGCTGTGTTGGGGATGCTTTCCTTCACGGCCAGCACAAAGTTGCCACATCTCCACAGGCTATATTTTCACATGGCAGGATACAAAACAGGAAGAACTCAGAAGAAAAGGATTTTTCTTCATGTGCCTTCCCTTTTAAGGGATGAAACATTTCCCCAAAGCTCCCAGGAGACATCCTCTTATATCTTATTAGTGAGATCTGAGTCTCATGTCAGTCACTGGCAAAGATAGCTGTGTCATGATCACCTTAGACCAGTCATGAGTCTGAACAAAATCTGACAGGAGAGAGTGGGTGCTGGGCAGACCCGCATGTGTTTCTGGGTGCCAGCGTCGGTGTTTCTGGGTGCGCGCGTCGGTGTTTCTGGGTGCCCGCGTCGGTGTTTCTGGGTGCCCGCGTCGGTGTTTCTGGGTGCCCGCGTCGGTGTTTCTGGGTGCCCGCGTCGGTGTTTCTGGGTGTCCGCGTCGGTGTTTCTGGGTGCCCGCGTCGGTGTTTCTGGGTGCCCGCGTCGGTGTTTCTGGGTGTCCGCGTCGGTGTTTCTGGGTGCGCGCGTCGGTGTTTGCTGCAGGCAGTGGTACCCGGTGTCCCGCTTCACCTTAACCTCTACTAGGGCATTGTTGGGACACTTTGGGGAATCTGGGTTTAGAAGAGGCTAAAGGGAGACGGCTTTGAGAAATAAAGACATTTCTTCTACTCAGATCTGGCCTGTTTCCCAACTGTCACCTCGGGACTTCCTTTCATTTCCCAAACCCAGGTTCTCAAGTCCCCGTTATTCTCCTTAGGTAGAATATTAGAAGAATAATATTCCGGCCCTCTTTCTGTTATTCCTCCCTCTTTGTTGCTATGGCACCTCCCTATTCTCAAGGCCTGGGACTTCACTCCTATTAGTTCAGCTACCTGTGAGTGAAAGGGGATCTGGAAGGTCGACTTTAGGTCAACCAGCACTTGCAACGTAATTGGAAGAGGCCTTAAAGGTAAGTGTGTACAGCCCTTCACCCTGTACAGAAACCTCTCCAAAGCATCCCTGACCTTGGAGCTTAACCGTACGCATGAAGGGAACTCAGTGCTCTAGGCGGGCAGAGAAGTCTTCTTGGCTCTCTGGCTCCACCCAAGTCCTGGGAATTTGCTGTGGCCACAACTTGGAAGGGCCATACCTGGATCTCAGGAAGCACATCCCCTGAACTTTCCAGCTGAGCCCTGCACGAAGAGAGATGAGACTCCCGAAATTGGGAGGGCCTGTGGAAAACAAAAGCTGAGGCTGACTTCTGGTAGCTGAGCTCTGCAGGTAGAAAAGCTGAGGCTGACTCTCGTAGCCGAGCTCTGCAAGCAGTACACACGGATGTGATCTGCATTTATGATGTCCCTTAGGTAGTACACACTTTTTAGTCTGGTGAGGAGGAGAGCAGTACTTTTGTCATGTATTTTGTGTAGGGAAATGTATAACCGAAGCCTTTAGGGATCTGTGCAAGATGAGAAGGAGCCGTCAAAACGGAGTTCATTCAGAGTCATCATTTTAAAGAATAGGCCTGAGGCTCCAGGACGTAGAGCCACACAGCTGCATGACTGTCTCGCAGTCCTGGGTTGAGACCAAATTCCCTCTTTGAAGCTGTCAGGGCATCTTTAACAGAAGGTCACAATCTCCTGAGAGATCTAGCCCTTCTAGATAAGAGGCCCGAATAGTTTCTTATGAAGTCTCTGGATGATTGGATAATTTTAGATGATTTCAAATGCTGCGTCAGGGAATATTTCGCTTTTTGCTTGACTATTGTCGGTTAGTTTAATTATTTATTTTTTGAGATGGAGTTTCGCTCTTTTTATTCAGGCTGGAGTGCAATGGCGCGATCTCGGCTCACTGCAACCTCCGCCTCCTGGGTTCAGGCAATTCTCCTGCCTCAGCCTCCCGAGTAGCTGGGATTATAGGCACGCGCCACCATGCCCAGCTAATTTTTCGTCTTTTTAGTAGAGATGGGGTTTCACTATGTTGACCAGGATGGACTATTGTCAGTTTTGATCAATACACGGGATGTTTCCAAGTGCTCGTGTTTTCCTCCTTAAAATAACGTGTAGAATTTTTTCCTCATTTGCCTCACCTGATTCATTGGATGATCTTTGTCTTGTGTAGATCACCATCATCTTCCTGAAGGAGGAGAAGCACTCTTCTTTGCCTGTCATCATCAAAGGCAGTGTTGGTGGACTTCTGGTTTTGATTGTGATTCTAGTCATCCTGTTCAAGGTCAGTTCCACTCCTGTCACACAGGGAGGGAAGACTGGACTCCAGTTTGGTCACAGAGCTCCCTAGGACAGCCAGCCCCTGACTTAGAGCAGCTGCCCTGGCCCCCGGCCACTTTTTTCTCTTCCTTCAGCTACATACCCCCTTTTAGACAAATGAGTAAAACAGTATCTGTCTGCAAAAAGAAAACCCTAATTGAATAATAAAAAGTGATTTTATATCTATTTCTTTGGTACCTTCCTCTTCTGCTACCTAGGAGTTAAATAGGGCCTGGAAGGCCAACCCTAGACCAGCATTTATAACTTAATTGGAAGAGGCCTTAATGGTAAGGCCTTAAAAAATGTGATTGTTATTCCCCTATTGAAATCCTTTCCTTGCCTTCCCCTGTCCTAAGAGCAAACTCTTCTGCTATTTAAGATCCTCTCCTTTCTGTCCTTTATCCCTCTCTGCCCTTAAGTGTTGCTTTCTTTTCTTTTTGTTTTGAGACAGAGTTGTGCTGTGTCACCCAGGCTGGAGTGAAATGGTGCAATCTCTGCTCACTGCAACCTCCGCCCCCGGGTTCAAGCAATTCTCCTGCCTCAGCCTTCCGAGTAGCTGGGATTACAGGTGTGTGCCACCACACCTGGCTAATTTTCATATTTTTAGTAGAGACAGGTTTCATATATTGGCCAGGCTAGTCTTGAACACGTGACCTTAGGTTATCCACCCACCTTGGCCCCCCAAAGTGCTAGGATTACAGGTGTGAGCCACCATGCCTGGCCTTACTTTTTTTTTTTTTCTTTGAACAGAGTCTCGCTTCTTTACCTAGGCTGGAGAGCAGTGGTGCAATCTTGGCTCACTGCAACCTCCACCTTTGGGTTCAAGCAATTCTGCCTCAGCCTCTCCAGTAGCTGGGATTACAGGCATGAGCCATCATGCCGGGATAATTTTTGTGTGTTTAGTAGAGATGGCATTTCACCCTGTTGGCCAGGCTGGTCTCTAACTCCTGACCTCAAATGATTCACTCGCTTCGGCCACCCAAAGTGCCGGGATTACAGGCATGAGCCACCACCCCTGGTCTTTCTTTTATTTTTAAATAAAAAACAGGGTTTTGCTTTGTTTCGCAAGCTGGAGTCCAGGGCGCAATAATGGCTCACTGCAGCCTTGCAATCCTAGGCTTAGGCAGTCCTCCCACCTTAGCCTTCTCTGTAGCTGGAGATGTTAACTCAGGCGCATGCCACCACACCCAGCTAATTTTTTTATTTTAATTTTGTGGAGACAAGGTCTCCCAGTGTTGCCCAGGCTGGTCTCAACTTCGGGACTCAAGGGATGCTCTCATTTCAGCTTCCCAAAGTGCTGGGGTTACAGGCATGAGCACCTGGCCTTGCTCACAACAAGTCAAACTGTTCCCTACACAGGTTCCTGCCTCTGCACAGGCAGTTTCTCTTGTCCGGAATGGCCTTCCTGACTATTCACTGTGCTCACTGTCTTCCCGGAAAGCAGTCTAGAGATTCCCAAGTCCTCTGTGCTGGTTTCTGTGCTTTTGCTGTGAGCTCCCTTCTGGAAACCCCAAGTGGCAGTTATCACTGTTTTGTAATGATCTCTTTTTCTAGTAGATGGTGAGCTTCATGTAGGAAGCTGTGCTAGATCTCTTTCTCTCTTCAGCATCATAGACTATACTAAGTATTTTTGCATAAGTAAGACTAGATCCAGTACAGCTGAAATTATGCTTTGCATAATTAATGAAGTTAAAAAGGTTCAGGTGCCCAGGGAATGGGGGTTCAGAGGAAGGTGGAATCTGTTCTGATTGAGAAAGGAGCACCCAGGGCCTGGAGGGATTGGACAGTCCAGGAGAGATTCAGAGGAAGGTGGGACAAGGGAATAGGAAGCATGAAAAGCACAGGAATGCAGGGCTATCTAGGCAACAGCCAGAACGGCGGGTTTCTGAAACAGATGGGTATCTTTGGCCTGCAACTGGGCTTTCCCTTCCTTTGTTTCAGTGTGGCTTTTTTAAAAGAACACATCAACAACTGAACTTGGAGAGCATAAGGAAAGCCCAGCTGAATGCACAGAATCTGTTCGCAGAAGAGAATTAGGACTGCGCCATTACCATGGGGAGGGGCTATCAGCCAGTCCTGGGATGTCGAGACCCGGGTCCTTCTGATGACTTTTTCCTTCAGGATGATTTAGAGCAGCTTGAAGCTGTTTGTAGAATATCAGTTTTTAACCATATGTTGTCCCAGTAGTGTCTGTGCATTGTGCAAAAAGTAGACTTGGGAAACATTTGGTGTTAAAGTTACACTTTCTTTACAGTAGTGCCTTGAATCTGGAAATACAGTATTATTTATGATTTGCAGTACATTTTGTCTTATAGGGCGAGTTTTCATTCTTATTTTTAATAGTTATTGATTGTATCCTTTCAGGTAATTCTTAAGTATCAGTTTTTCAGATTTCCCAAAGAAACCCGTTGGGGTTTTAATTTAAACATAAAGGTTAAGTTTGGGAGCATTGATGTCTTTATAAAACTGCCTTTCTACTCAAAAATGTGACATTTCTCTGCTTGCTGAGATTTTTTTTTTGAGATGGAGTTTCGCTTTTGTTGCCCAGGCTGGAGTGCAGTGGCACAGTCTTAGCTCACCACAACCTCTGCTTCCCAGGTTCAAGTGAATTCTCCTGCCTTGGCCTCCTGAGTAGCTGGGATTACAGGCATGCGCCACTACACCCAGCTAATTTTGTATTTAGTACAGATGGGGTTTCTCCATGTTGGTCAGGATGGTCTCGAACTCATGACCTCAGGTGATTCTCCCGCCTCGGCCTCCCAAAGTGCTAGGATTACGTACAGGCATAAGCCACCACACCTGCCCCAAGATTTTTAAAAACACTCTACAGTAAAGTTTTATAATTTTCTTCAAAGTAATTGATTCAGATGCCCCCATCCCCCAAGCACTTGAACCTTTTTAACTTATAAAGACTTACTTCCAGCTGTATTTTTATTTATTTATTTATTTTGGGGACGCTCTGTCGCCCAGGCTGGAGAGCAGTGGTGCAGTCGTAGTTCACTGCAGCCTTGAACTCCTGGGTTCAAGCAGCTCCTCTGTCTCAGCCTCATGAGTAGCTGGGAGTACAGGTTCAGGCCACCACATCTGGCTAATTTTTTTATTTTTCTTTTGTAGAGATGGGGTCTAGCTATGTTGACCAAGCTGATTTCAAACTCTTGGCCTTAAGTGATCCTTCTGCCTTAGCCTCTGAAAGTATTGGGATTACAGGCATGAGCTACTGTGCCTGGCTTGTAGTATACTTCTTTTGTTGCTACTGTGCAACAAAAGTACATTTTTTTCCCCTGACTGCTTAGAGTTTGCACTTAGAACAGTTGGTGGTTTTGAATGTTTATCTTACCTGGCCATCCTGCTGAACTTTTTTTTTTTGAGATGCAGTCTTGCTTCTGTCACCCAGGCTGAAGTGTGGTGCCGCAATCTTGGCTCACTGCACCATCCACCTCTTGGGTTCAAGGGATTCTCCTGCCTCAGCCTCCCGAGTAGCTGGGATTACAGGCATGCACCACCACACCCGGCTACTTTTTGTATTTTTAGTAGAGACAGGGTTTGACCATGTTGGTCAGGCTGGTCTCAAACCCCTGACTTCGGGTGATCTGCCCCCTCGACCTCTCTAAGTGTTGGGATGACAGGCATGAGCTGCTGTGCCTGGCCTGAACTCTGTTTTTTAAATCACTTTTAAAATATATATATATATATATAAATTTTTTTTTTTTTAAAGACAGGGTTTCACCATGTTGGTCAGGCAGGTCTTGAACTCCCGACCTCAGGTGATCCACCCACCTTGGCCTCCAAAGTGCTTGGATTACAGGCGTGAGCCACTATGCCTGACCTTAAATCACTCTTTGAGGCTGGGTTCAGTGGCTCGTGCCTGTGATCCCAGCACTTTGGGAGGCCAAGACGGGTGGATCACAAGGTAAGGAGTTGGAGACCAGCCTGGCCAACATGGTAAAACCCCATTCCTACTAAAAATAAATACATAAATTAGCTGGGTGTGGTGGTGTACACCTGTAGTCCCAGCTACTTGGGAGGCTGAGACAGAAGAATCTCTTGAACACGGGAGGTGGAGATTGCAGTGAGCCAAGATTGCGTCACTGCACTCCAGCCTGGAGACAGAGTGACACTCCATCTCAAAAAAAAAAAAAGCCTTGCTTCTATACTTTTTAAAAATTGCAAATAAGGCTGGGTGTGGTGGCTCATGTTTGTAATCCCAGCACTTTGGCAGGCCAAGGTGGGCGGATCACTTGAGGTCAGGAGTAAGAGATCATTTTGGCCAACATGGCAAAACCTGTCTCTACTAAAAATACAAAAAATTAGCCGGGTGTGGTGGTGTTCACCTGTAATGCCAGCTACTTGGGAGACTGAGACAGGAGAATCCCTTGAACCTGGGAGGCAGAGGTTACAGTGGGCAGTGGTCGTACCACTGCACTCCAGCCTGAGCAAGAGAGCAAGACAGTCTCAAAAAAAAATTTCAAATAAGACCCCACTCCCATTGTAACAGGAAAGGCTTACATTGACTTACTGAGCTATGCTGATCTGATTGGTATTAGAGCAGTGCAGTTGTAATCAGAACTACATGAGGAACTAACTAGTCAGTGAGGAGGAAAAGACTTTTAAGCACAGACATGGTTAGAGTTTACAAATTCATATACTATGGCTTGGGCTGAGGTCTGTGACATACACCTGTAGTCCTACCTACTCAGGAGAATGAGGCATGAGAATTGCTTGAACCTGGGATGCAGAGGTTGCAGTGAGCCGAGATCGTGCCACTGCACTCCAGCCTGGGTGACAGAGTGAGACCCTGTCTCAAAAAAAAAGACTGCTGAGCTCAGCCATGGGACTACAGGTGCATGCCACCACACCCAGCTAATTTTTGTAGTTTTAGTAGAGATGAGGTTTCACCATGTTAGCCAGGCTGGTCTTGAACTCCCGACCTCAGGTGATCTGCCCCGCTGAGATCTTCGATTTTCTAGTAATGGAATTAGGCCTAAATAAGGTGACCAAGTTAGGTTTTCACAGCTGCTTGATTTCATCTCTCCAGTGACTGCATCCAAGGTTTAGATGTTACCATGAAGAAACAGGTTATTTGTACCTGCACTCATGATCCTGTACTGAGGGAAATGAAAACAGAAACCACAGGGAGAAGTTTCCCCTTGGTCGTGCCCAGCTGCTCTTTCTTCTACAAAAAAAAAGCCTTTTTGGTGCTAGGCCTTTTCTTTTCACGCTCTGCCTGGGACAGGAAGTGGTAAAGTTTGCATAGATTGGGGGACAATGTGTCATGCTATGGGTCCTCTCTCTACCCAGAAAAGGACAGAGGGACCAGCAGATGTGAAAACCTGAATCACTCACATTATTTATGCCTAGTTTGATTATGAGAAAACATTACTCTACATGGCTGAGGCCAGCAGTCTTTTGAGACAGGATCTTGCTCTTGTCACCCAGGCTGGAGTACAGTGGTATGATCTCGGCTCACTACAACCTCTGTCTTGTGGGTTCAAGTAATTCTGCCTCAACCTCCTCAGTAACTGGGACTACAGGCGCCGACCACCATGCCTAGCTGGTTTTTGTATTTTTAGTAGAGACAGGGTCAGGCTGGTCTCAAACTCCCAAGCTCAAGGTGATCTGCCCACCTTGGCCTCCTGCTGGGATTACAGGCGTGAGCCACTGCTCCTGGCCTCCAGCAGTCTTAAATGATTTGTACTGGCTCATTCTCTGCACATCTCTAATACATTTACAAGGAAGGGTATTTGGTTAATATTTTCTGAGTCTTCTAGTCATAATAGTGCCAGAATTTTACTGTTACTTGACCTAAGAACAGATTAGTACCTGGAATCAAAGGAAACTTTAATTTTATTAAAATTTTTAAATTTTCATTTTTGGAGACTGGGGTCTTACTTTGTTGCCCAGGCTGGACTTGAACTCCTGAGCTCAAGTGATCTGGAATAGCTGGGATTAAGGGCATGTGCCATTGTGCCTGACTTAGGGAAACTTTTCTTTTTTTTTTTTGAGACAGCCTTTTGCTCTTAATGCCCAGGCTAGAGTGCAGTGGTGTGATCTTGGCTCACCGCAACTTCTGCCTCCCAAGCTCAAGCGATTCTCCTGCCTCAGCCTCCCAAGTAGCTGGGATTACAGGCACCCACCACCATACCCGGCTACTTTTGTATTTTTAGTAGAGACAGGGTTTCTCCATGTTAGTCAGGCTGGTCTCAAACTCCTGACTTCAGGTGATCTGCCTACCTCGGCCTCCTAAAGTGCTGGGATTACAGGCGTAAGCCACTGCACCTGGCTGGGAAACTTTTAATCACTTCAAGCAGAGTCATCCTAATAGCAGAGTTCAGGAGGATGCACCTAACTGGACAATTCCCAACTTCTGTTGACTTGCCTTTGTTTTTTTTAGTGGAAGGAGATTTTGTAAAGTACACGAGTAATATCTAAGTACATTTCTCATAGTGAAATCAGTAAAAATGAAAATTTGCCTTTGTCACAACCTTGCTTCATTCAGTGCTCTTCCTCAGAAGCTGAGGTGACCTGGTTTAACATGTGTCCTTCTAAAACCATAATCTGAGCTGGGCACAGTGGCTCACACCTGTAATCCCAGCACTTTGGGAGGCCGAGGCAGGTGGATCACCTGAGGTCTGGAGTTCATGACCAGCCTGGCCAAGCAACATGGTGAAAAAAAAGAAAATTAAGAAAACCAAACCATACTCTGTGCATTTATAAGTATTCATATATATGTATATCTAAGTACGTAGGGTTTTTTTGAGAGGAGTTGCATAAACAGGATCACATATTTTGCCATTAGTGATCATTTGTGGCCATTTTCAAGGAACGTATGTCGGAAGCTAAGTGGTACTGCTAAATGCTGGGGGTTGGGTGGGGGAATAGAGGTATCTTCTTGGGCTAATGTAATCCTTGGGGAATTAATCACATAAGTTTATATAGCTCTTTACAATTCGTAAAGAAGGCTTTTAGCTTTTTCCAAGAGTGGAGTTAAAAACTTTTTGTAATTGCTGTGCAGTGCCAAAGTGCTTTCCAGAAATACTGGACCACTTTATGTGGTTATCAGCAGCATGAACTTGTGCTGGAATCTCCATTTTTACTTAATTTGTTTGCTTGATGGGTATATAATTACAGTTTCAATTTTACTTTTCTGTGATTGTTGGCAAGGCCGTGTATTTTTCTGTGAATTAAGACGACTTTTTTTTTCTTCTCTGCTTTTCTTTTTCTTTCTTTCTTTCTTTTTTTTTTTTTTTTTTTTGAGATGGAGTCTCGCTCTGTCTCTAAGCTGGAGTACAGTGGCACAATCTCAGCTCACTGCAACCTCCGCCTCCTGGGTTCAAGTGATTCTCCTGCCTCAGCCTCCCGAGTAGCTGGGTCTACAGGCACTTGCCACCAAGCCCAGCTAATTTTTGTATTTTTATTAGAGACAGCATTTCACCATGTTGACCAGGCTGGTCTCGATCTCTTGACCTTGTGATCCACATGCCTTGGCCTCCCAGAGTGCTGGGATTACAGGTGTGAGGCACCGTGCCCCGCTACTTTTTCTTTCTGGTCCAGTTAAAACAACATGGCCGGCCGGGCACGGTGGCTCAAGCCTGTAATCCCAGCACTTTGGGAGGCCGAGATGGGTGGATCACGAGGTCAAGAGATCGAGACCATTCTGGTCAACATGGTGAAACCCCGTCTCTATTAAAAATACAAAAAAATAGCTGGGCACGGTGGCGCATGCCTGTAATCCCAGCTACTCGGGAGGCTGAGGCAGGAGAATTGCCTGAACCCAGGAGGTGGAGGTTGCGGTGAGCCGAGATCGCGCCATTGCACTCCAGCCTGGGTAACAAGAGCGAAACTCCGTCTCAAAAAATAAATAAAAAATAAAACAACATGGCCCTAGTATTTTCTCATTAGCTTTTTCTGAACTGCTCCCTGCTTCTGGGATAGAAGAGGTGCATTGCTACCTCTGAACTTCTGAGCCTTTTTTGCATGTAAGGGTGATTTGACTTTAATAGGATTAGAGACCCATGTGCTGTCCAACGTGGGGGAACTATGTCTTACAGATGAAGTGGTTGGTGTTAGGAAGCAGCCATCATCATTGGTGCTATGTCTAAAAGACACTCTTCCTAAGTACCACAAGGGAGAGGACTCGCCCTGCCCAGAGCACTGGCAGGTGTTTTTGGGGTGATCTTCCCTCTCTTTAGAGTTGTGAGATCTGGGGTGAGTGAGAGAAAACACCACTGGCCCACTTTGGTTCTGCAAACGTTTTTGGTTTCTTAGTCTGGCAAAAGGCTGCCAGTCTAAGTGGAATTGGGATATGGGCTTGGGATTATATGTGCTTGGGATTATATATTTTGCCTCCCGGATGAAGACCTGCCTGACTTGGCTAGCTGGTTAAGGACACCATACCTCTAGGTTAGGGGTTTCTGACTGTTTTGTGTGCCACAAATCCTTTTGGCAGTCTAGTGACCCTTTCTCAGACATTTTCCCACATGTTGTGTTATGAAAATGTTGAACTATACAGGAAGTTGAATTTTACTGTGAACACCGGTCTGCCCACCGCCTAGTTTCTGTCGTGTGCATTTTCCCCTGCTTGCTTTACCATGTGTTCCCATACATTTATCAGCTTACTTTTAAACAATAAACGTTTACAAAAATCAATTATATTGAAATCTAATAATCAGAAGGTTTTAAAAAATGTATAGGCCGGGCCTGGTGGCTCACGCCTGTAATCCCAGCACTTTGGGAGGCCAAAGTGTGTGGATCACGAGGTTAAGAGATTGAGACCATCCTGGCCAACACAATGAAACCTTGTCTCTACTAAAAATACAACAATTAGCCGGGCATGGTGGCGCATGCCTGTAGTCCCAGCTACTTGGGAGGCTGAGGCAGGAGAATCGCTTGAACGCAGGAGGCAGAGGTTTCAGTGAGCTGAGATTGTGCCACTGCACTCCAGCTTGGTGACAGAAAAAAAAAAATGTATGTAGAGGTATATGTGTATCTAAAAAAAAAAAAGTATGTAGAGGTATACGTGTATCTAAAAAAAAAAAATGTATGTAGAGGTATACGTGTATCTTAAAAAAAAATGTATGTAGAGGTATACGTGTATCTAAAAAAAAATGTATGTAGAGGTATACGTGTATCTAAAAAAAAATGTATGTAGAGGTATACGTGTATCTAAAAAAAAAATGTATGTAGAGGTATACGTGTATCTAAAAAAAAATGTATGTAGAGGTATACGTGTATCTTAAAAAAATGTATGTAGAGGTATACGTGTATCTAAAAAAAAAATGTATGTAGAGGTATACGTGTATCTAAAAAAAAAATGTATGTAGAGGTATACGTGTATCTAAAAAAAAATGTATGTAGAGGTATACGTGTATCTTAAAAAAAAATGTATGTAGAGGTATACGTGTATCTAAAAAAAAAATGTATGTAGAGGTATACGTGTATCTTAAAAAAAATGTATGTAGAGGTATACGTGTATCTTAAAAAAGATGTATGTAGAGGTATACGTGTATCTTAAAAAAATATATATATATGTAGAGGTATACGTGTATCTTTCTTAATGCCTTAAAGCAGCAGGTCTAGAACTACCCTACTTCCAAAGCGGTGATAAGCTTACATTACATTTTGAGATACTTGCTGCAGCTGTGGTGTGACAGGAATATATGATTTCTGTTGGGATTAAGATCACAGGCTGGTGTGGTAGCTCTACCTGGAATCCCAGCACTTTTTGGAGGCCGAGGCAGGTGGATCACCTGAGGTCAGGAGTTTGAGACCATCCTGGCCAACATGAGGAAACCCTGTCTCTACTAAAATACAAAAATTAGCCAGGCATGGTGGCGGCGCATGCCTGTAGTTTCAATTACCCAGGAAGCTGAGGCAAGGGAATTGTTTGAACTCCAGAGGCGGAGGTTGCGGTGAGCTGAGATTGTGCCACTGCACTCCAGCCTGGTAACAGAGCGTGACTCCGTCTTAAAAAAATATATAGATGTGGCACATACCTGTAGTCCCAGCTGCTTGGGAGGCTGGGGTGGAGTATCACTTGAGCCCAGGGAGGTCAAGACTGTTGTGAGGCATGACTGTGCCACTGCATTCCAGCCTGGGTGACAGAGTGAGACACTGTCTCAAAAAAGAAAAGAGAAATCTATTAATATACACACAAAAATAAAAGTCACTTAGTCACTCTACCCCAGACACTTCAACTATACAGGCTAATGGGTGATTATAAATTTCATTTATTCTTTTTTTTTTTTGAGATGCGGTTTCACTCTTGTTACCCAGGCTGGAGTGCAATGGTGTGATCTTGGCTCATCACAACCTCTGCTTTCAGGGTTCAAGTGATTCTCCTGCTTCAGCCTCCTGAGTAGCAGGGATTACAGGCATGAGCCACCACACCCGGCTAATTTTTTTTTTGTCTTTTTAGTAGAGATAGGGTTTCTCCATGTTGGCCAGGCTGGTCTTGAACTCCCAACCTCAGGTGATCCACCTTCCTCAGCCTTCCAAAGTGCTGGGATTACAGGCATGCATCACCACACCTGGCCTCATTCATTCTTTGTTCATCATTCTACAAGCCTCAGTGACCACCAACTTCATGCAGGGCCTGTGGTCAGACTGGTAAAGGCCTTTCCTGACCGCTTGGCCCCTGCTTGACAGGTATGTACCAGACTGTGACATCGAGGGAGAAAGCAATGAATTCTCCAAATTGTACAGATCTTATTGTGTGGGTATTTGAGGAGGAGAGTGATCCAGGACCCCCCCACCCCACCCCACTTTTTTTTAAGATGGAATCTCTGTCACCTAGGCTGGAGTGCAATGGCACAATCTCAGCTCACCACAACCGCCAGGTTCAATTGATTCTCTTGCCTCAGCCTCCCGAGTAGCTGGGATTATATGTGCCTGGCAGTGCACCTGGCTAATTTTTGTGTTTTTGGTAGAGATGGGGTTTCACTGTCTTGGTCAGGCTGGTCTTGAACTTCTGACCTCGTGATCCACCTGCCTCAGCCTCTCAGAGTGCTGGGATTACAGGTCCCATGCCTGGCCAGGAGGGTTTCTTGAAGGAGACAGACACCTGTAAGTTGAGCCCTGAAGCCATGATGGACGGAGGAGAGACCCACCTGGGCAGAGACAGGGGGCTGTAAAGTGAAAACTGTGGTAAGGCACACGGGCCAACCTAGCTGAGGCTGAGTGTGCAGCGGGGACTGTGCGGTTGGGAAAGCAGATAGGACCCTGCATTGGATCCGAATCATGTACAAGGAACCATGGGAAGACACAGGCACACTGGCACACGTGTTTTACACGTGGGTTTCACACTCGTCCTCATGTCATGACCAGTCACAGTCCTGGAACTGAGAGTACAGTAGGTGTATGCATGTGAGAAATTTCACACGTGGGGAAACCAGCACCGGGAACTGGAATTAGAACAAGATGTGCGGAGCTCCAGGAGGTGCCGTGGTAGAGTCGTCACTGCTTAGTGGATTTGGTTGACTTGAGTTTGAATCTTTATTTCATTGTTTTTTAATGAGATGGAGTCTCACTTTGTCACCCAGGCTGGAGTGCAGTGGCGCAATCTCAGCTCACTGCAACCTCCACCTCCTGGGTTCAAGCAATTCTCCTGCCTCAGCCTCCCGAGCAGCTGGGATTACAGGCACACGCCACCACACCCACCTAATTTTTGTATTTTTAGTAGTGATGGGGTTTCACTATGTTGGCCAGGATGGTCTCAATCTCTTGACCTCATGATCCACCAGCCTTGGCCTCCCAACATGCTGGGATTACAGGTGTGAGCCACCGCGCCTGGCAAGTTTGAATCTTTTTTAGTGCCCAGTGGATGCTAGGATTTGGCTCTTCACCCTTTCAAGTGTTTGCTATCTCCGTAGTGTTCCTCAGTGGAAATATTGGGGGCTGGGTGCTGAGTAGCAACCCATCATGAAGGTGGGTTACACAGGTGCTGATGGACAGGAAAATGCCTCTGGCAGAGAGGAGCATCCTGTCTCCCATTGACTCTATTTAAACGGCATTAATAATGCATCTGCCATTTAAGTGGCTCTGTAATGTCTATTAATGGGATATGTTCATCATAGCAGGACCTCAGCAGCAGGAAGAGGATCAGTTGCATTGGGAGGCGCTTGGTGAAACTTCCTGCACCACCCTTTCTCACTCTTGTCTCTCTGGGCCTCCCAGCGCCTCAGGACTCTGCGGGAAGGCTGGGTCCGCACCTGCCCCTTATCTTGGAATGGCCTCCTTGTGTGCCCTAGGGTTACCGAATCTCCTCCTTCCAGGCCTTCCTGCTCCTTTGGGGTGGGAAATAGAATTCATCGTAAGGAAGTAACATCTGAGGCCGGGTACGGTGGCTCACACCTGTAATCCCAGCACTTTGGGAGGCCAAGGCAGGTGGATCACAAGGTCAGGAGTTTGAGACCAGCCTGACCAACATAGTGAAACCCCATCTCTACTACAAATATAAAAGTTAGCTGGGCGTGGTGGTGCGCACCTGTAATTCCAGCTACTGGAGAGGGTGAGGCAGGAGAATTGTTTGAACCCGGGAGGCGGAGGTTGCACGCCACTGTACTCCAGCCTGGATGACAGAGCGAGACTCCATCTCAAAAAGGAAAAAGGAAGTAACATCTGAACCTCTACTCCAAGAACCATATTTGTTACAGGATTTTGGATTGTTTGATTTCTATTTTGTTTCCTTTAATTCTGTGATGTTTTTTGAGTTTGTTGGAATCTCAGACTAAGGGGAAGGTGTTATTTCACCCTCACTAGGACTGGAGGGGAAGAGGGAACCCATGTGTCTTTGGAGGCTGCAGGGGTGACCAAGTGACACCTCAGGCTGCTGCTGGGAACACAGTGATGCTGTCAGCAACTCCCCTGCAGCTGACACTTTCCCTCTTGGAAGCTGCTCATCCCATGGAGAAATGAGAGGTTTTCTTTTCCTTTTTTTGAAAGAGTCTCTCTGTGTCATCCAGGCTGGAGTGCAGTGGCATGCTGTCAGCTCTCTGCAGCCTCAACCTCCTGGACTCAAGCAGTCCTCCCACCTGAGCCTCCCGAGGAGCTAGAGCCACAGGTACTTGCTACCGTGCCCAGCTAATTTTAAAATTGTTTTGTTTTGTTTTGTTTTAGAAATGAGAGTCTCACTTTGTTGTCCATGCTGGTCTCTAACTGCTGGGGTCAAGTGATTCTTCCACCTCAGCCTCCCAAAATGTTGGGATTGTAGGTGTGAGACACTGGGCTTGTAGAGGGTCTAGCCCTACAGGGTTCTGTGAGCCGCTCCTGGCTGATGCAGAGACAAGAAATTGTAGAAATAAATGACACAAGACCTAGACAGAGAAAAGAAAGTTTGGACCCAGGGGTCCAATTGCCCCGAATGCCAGAATGCTCTCACTTTTATTGAGTTGTATATCTGGGGGCAGAGTAGGTAGGGCGTGGCCTTGGTGGTCGGAGTCTGGGGACAGGGTAGATAGGGCGTGGCAGTGATAGGGTCAAGTACATCACGGGTCATTCAGGTAGGGGCTCAGGAATTTGGCACCCAAAGTGAGTTAAGGAACATAATGCATCAGCATCTTTTCCATACTTATCAAGAAAAAACTAAAACATTTAAGATTTATATTACTATTACTGATTATCTTTTTTTTTTTTTGAGACGGAGTTTTGCTCTTTTTACCCAGGCTGGAGTGCAATGGCGTGATCTCAGCTCACCACAACCTCCGCCTCCTGGGTTCAGGCAATTCTCCTGCCTCAGCCTCCCGAGTAGCTGGGATTACAGGCATGCACCACCCAATTAGCATGCAGCTAATTTTTTGTATTTTTAGTAGAGACGGGGTTTCACCATGTTGACCAGGATGGTCTCGATCTCTTGACCTCGTGATCCACCTGCCTCAGCCTCCCAAAGTGCTGGGATTACAGGAGTGAGCCACTGTGCCCAGCCCTTACTGATTATCTTTTCTAAGAAAAAAGGAACCAGGTGCAGAAGTAGAACATAAAGAGTGGACGTGGAATGTGACCACTGAAGCACAGCTTCACATAGAGACAGTTAACCCCTGGATGCCTGTGGGCCTCCTGACAGCGTCAGGCTTACCACAAGAGCTTGGAGAAGCGGAGTTTTCTCCTAACTTCCCCAGGAAGGAGATGTCTCGGGCATTTTGTCTCCTTCCCTAGCTGGCTAAACAGCGGGGCTGGCACTACCGCACGGCCGAGGCGCCGTCCAGCAGCCCTTATGGGAGCGTGACAGAGGGCTTAGGGCATCTTGCCTTAATGTCATTCATTTCACAATGTCACCCTAGGTTCATACTTAGACCTGATAGGCATTAGTAAAGGAATTAAGATCACCTATGAATAACTCAGATCACTTATGAATAACTAATAACTACTACGGTTATATTTCTAGTTACTTTCTTCTTCATTATTTATATGGAAATAGGCTGAGGCCTTTTGCTCCTACTTCGGTGCTTATGGGATCTCCCTGATACAGGCCTGGCCTAGTTTGTTTTTGAGCTTTCTTTTTTTTTTTTTTGAGATGGAGTCTTGCTCTGTCGCCCAGGCTGGAGTGCAATGGCACCATCTCAGCTCACTGAAACCTCTGCCTCCCAGGTTCAAGCGATTCTCCTGCCTCAGCCTCCCGAGTGGCTGGGATTACAGGCGCTCGCCACCACACCTGCTATTTGTATTATTTTTAGTAGAGATGGGGTCTTGCCATGTTGGCCAGGCTGGTCTTGAACTCCTGACTTCAAGTGATCCACCCAGGAAAGATGTGGACTCCTGTGAGGAAGGAGAAGAAGGGGTGTAGTAGTGAGGCAGTGAGAGGGTTATGCCTGCTCTGAAGACCAGCCATTCACCCCGGACCCCTGACTGGGGTGAGGGGAGTTTCTGGGGAGGCCTTAGAAAGCTTCCAATCACAGCAGAAGGCAAAGGAGGACCTGGCATGTCACATGTGAGAAGGAGCAAGAGAGAGGAGGAGGTGACAGGCTCTTTTATACAACTAGCTCTCTCATGAACTACCAGAGTAAGAACTCATTCATTATCATGGAGACAGCGCCAGGCCATCTAAGGGAGCCACACCTGTGACCCAACGCCTCCCACTAGGCCCGCCTCCCACATGCGAGGTCACGTTTCAACATGAGATTCGCAAGAGCACACATCCAAACTGTCACTCAAAAACAGCAGGTGATGTTCTCTCCAGTGAAGAACTCATCTTGGCTTCGGAAGTGTCCCTGACTTGGACTTTTTTTTCTTTTGAGCTGGAGTCTCACTCTGTTGCCCAGGCTGGAGTGCAGTGGCACTCCTGAGTTCAAGCGATTCTCCTGCCTCAGCCTCCCAAGTAGCTGAGATTACAGGCATGCACCACCACGTCCAGCTAACTCTTTGTATTTTTAGTAGTGACGGGGTTTCACTATGTTGGCCAGGCTGGTCTTGAACTCCTGACCTCAGGTGATTTGCCCACCTCAGCCTCCCAAAGTGCTGGAATTACAGGCGTGAGCCACTGTGCCGAGCCCTGACTTGGACTTTTAATAATGCAAATGTAAAAAGCAAAGTCCTCGTCTCCCCATTGGGCACGTGTTTGGCATGTGCTTGTGATGGTGGTGAGTTGCTTCAGCTGTGGAGACAGATGCAGATACTGGGGGGTACAACTTGTCAGTATTTTCCACATTATTTTGTGACCCACAAGAAAAAGTATATTCCACACCTGTATGCCATATGTGGACACTCATACTTGAAACAAAAGCTTCATGTAATACCCGCACTTTCTTAAATACACTAATATTTTCTATTTCTTTTGCGATCATTGCTCGCTACCACATTGAACTGCTGGCTCAAGCGATCCTCTTGCCTCAGCCTCCCAAGCAGCTAGGACTGCAGGTGTGTGCCGCCACACCCGGTCAATTGTTTTAAAGAGGTAAGGTCTCTATCACCCAGGCTGGAGTGCAGTGGTGCAATAGTGGCTCGCTGCAGCCTCAACCTACCTGGGCTCAAGTGATCCTCCTGCCTCAGCCTCCCAAGCACCCAGAACCACAGGTGCGCACTACCACCTCAAGCTAATTTTTTTTTATATTTTGGTCTCCAACTCCTGGGCTCAAGCAATCCTCCTGCCTCGGCCTCCCAAGGTGCTGGGATTAAAGGCATGAGCCACTGTGGCTGACCCGGCTAATTATGTATTTATGTCGAGGCAAGGTTCTGCTGCATTGCCCAGGCTGGTCTTGAACTCCTGGGCTCAAGCAATTCTCCTGATTCTCCTGCTTCAGCCTCCCAAAGTGCTGGGATTAGAGGCATGAGCGCCTGTGCCCAATCTATTTTTTTTATGCTGGTTGTCACCCAGTAATTTGATGTAATGACTCACTAGTGGGTCTGGAAATGGTCTGTGAGGCTATGCAGTAAGGGACCCGGTAAGGATGGGCCTGGTCCTGTCCCCAAGAGCCCTGTCCCTTCTAGATGCCACTCGTGGGTTTTTTGTTTGTTTGTTTTGTTTTTTGAGACGGAGTCTCAGTCTGTTGCCCAGGCTGGAGTGCAGTGGCGTGATCTCGGCTCCCTGTAACCTCTACCTCCTGGGTTCAAGTGATTCTCCTGCCTCAGCCTCCTGAGTAGCTGGGATTACAGGCATGCACCACCACAGCTGGCTAATTTTTGTATTTTTAATAGAGACGGGGTTTCACCATCTTGGCCAAGCTGGTCTCAAACTCCTGACCTTGTGATCCGCCCGCCTTGGCCTGCTCAGGTAGCCCTGTGCCGGGGTTGGCAGGGGCTCTTCTCCAGGGCAGCAGCAGTTCCGGCGACTTCTGCCAGCCTCTGAAAGTCCACCTTCCCTCTGACCTCAGCCCGGAGTGGCACCATCAGGAGACGGGCATGACGTCACTTGGTGGCGGCTGCTTTGGTGGGCATTGGAGCACTGTGTTAGCTGGGGGCTAAAGAGGAGGCTGGCAGGACAGCCAGGGTGACTTCAGCTCCTAAAATTCTCAGTAATGACTGGGGCAGGGTGGCAGCTCAAAATGTCTTCCCTGTTTAAAAAAAAAATCAGGGTTGTTTGTCCGTTCTTTCAATAATATGTCTAGAACTATTATGAGGCAGGCTCAGGGCTATACAGAGGTGTCCAAAGGCTAGGCCCCTGCTCCCCGGGAGCTTCCAGAGACACGGTCACTAAGCTAACAAGATCCTGTTGTCTAGTGACAGGTGCTCTGAGGGGAAGGTGGGGAATGGGGTAGAAAGTGGCTGGGCTGGGGCTGGGGGGCTACTTTTGGTGGGTGATGATAAGAACAGGCCTTTCTGAAGAAACAGCGGTTGGGTTGCGTGCTTCCCCAAAGGACAGTCTGAGCAAAATGCAGGTTCCCAGCCCCATCCGTGAAGATGTTAGGGACGGGGCCTAGAACTTGCCTTTTTCTTCCAAATGATTCCCAGGCACGTGGAAACTGGAGACTCCCCTTGGGGCTTTTGCTTTAGAATTGGACGTGGTGAATTTCAGTGTAGCTTCCAATGCCCGGGGTCTGTGGCTGGGGGAAGGGAGCCTCTGTGTGTGAAGGCCAGGAGTAGGGAGAGGAGCAGGGCTGCCTGTGGTCAGATTGCAGGATGCAGAAGATGGACGTGCACAGCTCCTCCCACGAGGCTTCACCTAGGGCCCTGCTTCTGTGGCTGCCAGGAATTCTCAACCTGCCCCCAGGAGGCCCTCCCTCACCCCCTCCCACTCCTGTTTCACTCCACATCTTGAGAGGGTTGTAGTCATAGCTGCATGGATTAGGTCTATATCTTGCACATGGGAACCATTCCAGACAACTGGTACATGCACACGCTCCAGGCATATTTTTAGGATCCTAGGGTGGGCTGCCTGTGTCTCCCCACCCCACCCCACCCCATCCACCCCTAGTGCGAGACAGAGTTCTTTATGCTGTGGGCACTCGGAACCTGCCTGACCACTGACTCCCCAGGAGCGTGGGCTTTTAAACCTGTGTCTGCTGTGACTAATAGAAATGCACACATCACAGCAGACACAGGCAGCCCGGGGTGAGACACATCTGGTCTTTTCCAGCCTGTGTGGGGGCCCCAGCTCCTCAACGGAGCAAGAAAGCATCTCCCTGGCAGGAGATCTGGAGCCAGGTGAATCAAGAAACCTGCGTGTCCACTTCCTGGGCGTCAGGCCTTTCCTTCCCTGGCCTCAGCTCCCCATCTATTCAATAGGAAGAACCCTTTGGGATTTCTTTGGAAGGAAAGGGGGATTTTATTTTTTTTAATAGCAGTGCTATCAGATCTTTGGTCGAGACCCCAAGAGAAGGGGAGATTTTGCTTTAAAAGGAGCCCTTCCCAGCTGGGCACAGTGGCTCACACCTGTGATCCCAGCACTTTGGGTGGCCGAGGCGGGCGGATCACTTGAGGTCAGGAGTTTGAGACCAGCCTGACCAACATGGTGAAACTCCATCTCTAGTAAAAATACAAAACTAGCTGGGCGTGGTGGCGCATGCCTGTAATCCCAGCTACTTGGGAGGCTGAGGCAGGAGAATCGCTTGAACCCCGCAGGCGGAGGTTGTAGTGAGCCGAGATCGGGCCACTGCACTCCAGCCTGGGTGACAAGAGCAAAACTCCGTCTTAAAAGAAAAAAAACATTAAAAAGAGGAGCCCCTCCCCCTTTCACTTCCTCTCCTCCGCGATCGCAGCTCTCAGCTGGGCCACAGCGTAGGCGGTCGTGCGTATCCGGGGCTGCGCTCCCAGGCTGCAGGGGTGTCAGTGTGTCAGGCGAGGAGGAGGAGGAGAAGGTGGCGGCAAGGTCGCGGTCCGAGGCTCCGGCGCTCCCTGCAGCCTAACTCCCAGCCCAGGCTTTCTCCGCTGCGCGGATAAAAGGCCGGCCTGCCCCGCCCCCGCGCCCCGGAGCTGCAGCTGGACTGGCGCAGACAGGCTGGGCGCCGAGCGCAGGCACCCAGGGCTCCCCATGAGCGCACGTGGGCCCGACTGAGATCGCGCCATGGGGCAGGCGGGCTGCGGGGGTCTCTGCCTGTCGCTGTTTGACTACAAGACCGAGAAGTATGTCATCGCCAAGAACAAGAAGGTGGGGCTGCTGTACCGGCTGCTGCAGGTTTCCATCCTGGCGTACCTGGTCGTGTGAGTTCTCCGCGGACTTGTGGGGGGAGGCGGGGAAGGGGCAGGGCGGGTACCAGCCCCCGTGTTCTTCCCCAGGGTCCTGGAAGTCGCCGGCGTGCACGCGGTTTTCCCTGGCGCCAGGATCTGTGAGCCTGTTGGGGCTGAGGTCCTCTTTGGGTGCTTGGGTGCAGGAGTCGGGGTTGGAGAGGGGTCCAACGCTCCCTGCACTGGCTCTGGGGTGATGAGATGTGGGCAGGGGCCTCTGGGCTCCTTGATTTACCAGGCTTTCCATGCGGCAGCTTCCCCTAGAGTGTTGGGGGCAGGGGTGCCGGGGGCTGGGTGGCAGCTGTTGCCCCAGGAGCCTCCCTGGGCCTCGGCCTGGCAGCTGACCCAGGCGCCGGCAGGTTATTTATAAACACAGGGTGTCACTGCCTACTCACGGCTGGAGCAACCCATCAGCCCGCGTGGCCCTCAGCTCCCTTCCCGTCAAGGTGCCCCATCCGCTGCCAGCCTCTCTGCTGTCCAGCTGGGGGTCCTGCCCAGAGGCCTCTATCTCTGCACCCAGCTCGGGAGGCTCCTTCCCCCGTCCTCATATCACTTGGCAGTTGCTGGCTCCGAAAGCCAAGGGGGCAACTCGTGGAGGCTGCTCTGCCAGGCGCCTTCGGGCCCTACCCTCAGGGGTGGGGGGTGAGCAGGTGGAGGGAAGAAGTGGGCTGGGCACTGGGAACATGCCCTGTTCATTCAGCAAATGCTGTGGAGTGCTCCTGCTTCCTCCTGGGAGGGCAGCCCTGACGCCTGGCTCTGCCCATGGGCCCAGCAGTCCGCATTGTCTGAGCTGCTTCCCCAGGCCGCAGGCCACCTCCCACCCAAGCGGCTTCATAGGCTCTGTGCTCTTCCTCAGCCAGGCCTGGCTTTCCTCCTCCACTGGCTTAGCACCCACTCATCCCCCAGATCTGGGCCCTCCAGTAACTCCCTCTCCCTTCTTCCCTGGCGTTCCCACAGGGTAATTATGAGGCTTATTTGGGGGATCATTTGCCTAACGTCGTTGTTGGTCGGGGATGTCATGAGGGTGAGCCCAGCATCTCTTACCTGCTTCCAGAATAGATGTGAAATGAACAAGGGAATATATGAATGAAGCTGCTTTGGCTGAAGCAATAGAAATTTAATTCTCACAGTCCTGGATACGGAAGTCTGAGATGAGGGTGGCAGCATGGTCCGGTTCTCACAGGGGCTCTCTCCTTGGCCTGCAGACGGCCACCCTCACGCTGTGTCCTCATATGGCAGGGAAGCAGGAATTCTTCAACCAAGTGCAAGTATTAAAATTAGGAGATCAGTGGTGGCCAGACACAGTGGCTCACACTTGTAATCCCAGCACTTTGGGAGGCTGAGGCAGGTGGATCACCTGAGGTCAGGAGTTCGAGACCAGCCCGGCCAACATGGTGAAACCCCCATCTCTTCTTCAAAAATACAAAAATTAGCCAGGCGTGGTGGTACACACCTGTAACCCCAGCTACTCAGGATGCTGAGGCAGGAGAATCACTTGAACCTGGGAGATGGAGGTTGCAGTGAGCCAAGATCACACCACTGTACTCCAGCGTGGGTAATAAGGGTGAGACTCCACTTATAAAATAAAAGAAAGCAAGAAAGAAAAAAAGAAAGAGAGAGAGAGAAAGAAAGGAAGGAAAAGAAAATTAGGAATTTGGCTGGGCGTGGTGGCTCACGCTTGTAATCCCAGCACTTTGGGAGGCCGAGCGGGCGCATCATGAGGTCAGGAGATCGAGACCATCCTGGCTAACATGGTGAAACCCTGCCTCTACTAAAAATACAAAAAAGTAGCCAGGCATAGTGGTGTGTGCCTGTAGTCCCAGCTACTTGGGAGGCTGAGGCAGGAGAGCTGCTTGAACTCAGGAGGTAGAGGTTGTGGTGAGCCAAGATCGCGCCATAGCACTCCAGCCTGGGTGACACAGCAAGACTGTCTCAGTAAAAAAAAAAAAGAAAAAAATATGAACTTAACATTAGTCAATATTATCTAACCTTAGACAGTTTGTGACTGGTTCCCATAACTACCTTTATAGCAAAGGAAGGTCTGAAAGCACGCATGCACTTAGTGTCGTCTCCTGAGTCTTTGTTAGTTGGGACTGTTTCTGAGTCTGTCTTTGTGTTTCAGGATATTGACATTTTTGGAAGAGTACAGGATTTTTTACATCATTTTTTTCTTTTTTAAGACGGAGTCTCACTTTGTCGCCCAGGCTGGAATGCAGTGGTGCGATCTCAGCTCACTGCAACACCGCCCCGCAGGTTCAAGCAATTCTCCTGCCTCAGCCTCCCAGATAGTTGGGATTGCAGGTGCCTGCCACCACGCCTGGCTAATTTTTTCTGTGTGTGTAATTTTAGTGGAGATGGGGTTTCACCATGTTGGCCAGGCTGATCTCAAATTCCTGACCTCAGGTGATCTGCCTGCCTCGTCCTCCCAAAGTGCTGGAATTACAGGCATGAGCCACAGTGCCTGGCCTAAATAATTTTTTTGATTGAAGTAAAATTCACCATTGTAACCATTTACAATGATGCAGTTCAGTGCTTTTTAGTACATTAACAAGGTTGTAACCATCACCACTGTCTAATTCCAGAACTTTTCCATCACCCCCAAACGAATCCTGTGTGTCTTACCGTCACAGGGTTTCCTGTATTCCCTGGCAATCAGCAATCTAGTTTCTGTTTCTGTGGATTTGCCTGTTCTGGATGTTTCCTATAAATGAAATTATATAGTATGCGGCTTTTTCTTCGGGCTTCTTTTACTTAGTGTAACATTTTCTGGGCTCACCCATTTGTGGCATCTGTCAGACCTCCATTCTTTTTTGTGGATAAATACTGTCCCATTCCGTGTGGCTGCCACATTTTGGTCATGCATTCATCAGTTGTTGGAAATTTGGGAGGTTTTCACACCGCTGGGCGCGGTGGCTCACGCCTGTAATCCCAGCACTTTGGGAGACCACAGTGGGTGGATCTCTTGAGGTCAGGAGTTCAAGACTAGCCTGGCCAACGTGGTGAAACCCCGTCTCTACTAAAAATTCAAAAATTAGCTAAGTGTGGTGACAGGTGCCTGTAACCTCAGCTACTCGCACTGCTGCACTCCAGCCTGAGTGACAGAGACTTTCTCTAAAAAAAAATAATAATAATGCTGCTAAGAACATTCATGTACAAGTTTTTTGTGTCGATATATTTTCAATTTTTTAATTTTAATTTTTATTTTTTTTGAGATGGAGTTTCACCCTTGTTACCCAGGCTGGAGTGCAATGGCATGATCTCAGCTCACTGCAACCTCTGCCTCTGGAGTTCAAGCAATTCTCCTGCCTCGGCCTCTGGAGTAACTGGGATTACAGGCATGTGCCTGCAATCACCTGGCTAATTTTTGCATTTTTTAAGTAGAGGTGGGGTTTCACCATGTTGGTCAGGCTGGTCTGGAACTCTTGACCTCAGGTGATCCACCTGCCTCAGCCTCCCAAAGTGCTGGGATTACAGGTGTGAGCCCCCGCGCCAGGCCCATGTTTTCAGTCTCTTGGGAATTTTCTGGCTCACGTGGTAACTCTATCCTTAACTTTTTGGGGAACTGCTAAATTGTTGTCTACCGTAGCTGCCTCATTTTACAACCCTGTCAGTGATGTAATGTACAGGGGTTTTAATTTCTTCACAACCTCTTCAACACCTGTTTTCTGCAGAGTTTTTAAAAGATTATAGCCACCATGGTGGGAGTGAAGTGGTGTTTTATTGTGGTTTTGATTTGCATTTCCCTAACGACCAATGGTGTTAAGCATCTTTTTATAGGGTTAATTAGACATTTGTGGGGTTTTTTAAACTTTTTTAATTAAAAAAAATTTTTTTTTCTTTTTCTTTTTTTTTTGAGATGGAGTTTCGCTCTCGTTACCCAGGCTGGAGTGCAATGGCACGATCCCGGCTCACCGCAACCTCCGCCTTCTGGGTTCAGGCAATTCTCCTGCCTCAGCCTCCTGAGTAGCTGGGATTACAGGCATGCACCACCATGCCCAGCCAATTTTTTGTATTTCTAGTAGAGACGGGGTTTCACCATGTTGACCAGGATGGTCTCGATCTCTTGACCTCGTGATCCACCCGCCTCGGCCTCCTAAAGTGCTGGGAAAATTTTTATTTATTTATTTTTATTAAACATTTGTATGTGTGTGTGTTGCTTTTTTTTTTTTTTTTGAGACAGAGTTTCACTCTTTTTGCCCAGGCTGGAGTGAAATGGTGTCATCTCAGCTCACTGCAACTTCTGCCCTCCCGGATTCAAGTGATTCTCCTGCCTCAGCCTCTCGAGTAGCTTGGATTACAGGCACCCAGCACCTCGCCTGGCTAATTTTTGTGTTTTTACTACAGGTGGGCTTTCTCCATGTTGTTCAGGCTGATTTCAAACTCCTGACCTCAGGTGATCCGCCCACCTTGGTCTCCCAAAGTGTTGGGATTACAGGCGTGAGCCACAACGCCCAGCCTGTGTATGTTTTTGTTTTGTTTTTTTTTTAGAAATGTCTATTAAAGTCCTTTGCTCGTTTTAAAATTGGATTATTTGCCTTTTTATTGCTAAATTCTGAGCATTCTCTATATATTCCGGATACTAAACCCTCACCAGAGGCATAATTGCAGGTGTGTCCTCCCATTCTGTGCGTTCCTTTCACTCTCCTGAGAGTGTCCTTTGATGCATGAAAGCTTTACACTTACCTATTTTTTCTTTTGTTGCTTGTGTTTTTGGTATGAAAAAGCATGGGATCTGCACTCTCATTTTATCATTTTGTTGTTGTTCTCAGTCTCACTCTGTCGCCAGGCTGGAGTGCAGTGGTGCGATCTCGGCTCACCGTGACCTCCGCCTCCCAGGTCCAAGCGATTCTCCTACCTCAGCCTCCCGAGTAGCTGGGATTACAGGCGCCCACCACCACGCCCTGCTAATTTTTGTAATTTTAGTAGAGATGGGGCCTCACTATGTTGCCCAGGCTTGTCTCAAATGCCTGGGCTCGGATGGCAGGCGAGAGCCACCATCACACCTGGCCTGTGCTCTGATTTTGTAGAAAGCCCCTTGGTTAGGGTTCGTTTGAGGTCTCCTCGTGATTAGTTTCAGGTTAGGCACCATTTCAACTAATCACAGCACAACCCCAGAGGGATGTATGGGAAATTGGCTTGCCTGGGGTCACCAAACCAGTATGTGGCTGAGCTGGTTTCAGCGCAGGTTTGTCCACTGGGGGCTTTTGAGTGGACAGTGGTCTTTGCCTCTTTAGAGGCCCCGCGTCTGGGGTTGCTTGTCACCTCTGCTGTTTGCGGGACTGCGTTTCAGGCAGCAGTGGGGGCTGTGGGCCCTCCCCAGGAGCCATAGCCTGCCCCCCCTCACCTGGGCCCAGCTGTGACTCCCACCCCACCCCAGGCCTGGGGAAGCTCCTGAGAAGGCAGCGGTGTGGCTGATGTCCCCAACTGTCCCCCTTCCCACAGATGGGTATTCCTGATAAAGAAGGGTTACCAAGACGTGGACACCTCCCTGCAGAGCGCCGTCATCACCAAAGTCAAGGGTGTGGCCTTCACCAACACCTCGGATCTCGGGGAGCGGCTCTGGGACGTCGCTGACTACGTCATCCCACCCCAGGTCTGAGTCCCCTCTGAGCACTGCTGCCAGGGCTGGCAGGGCTGGCCCGGTTTGTGGGTCACACAGGAAGCTTCTCGGATGCCCAGGGACCCCGATCCATGATCCATGGACTCCTTTGGCCCAACAGCTGCCAGGATCTGCAGACAGCGACCCTGTCCAGACTCTGCCTCCCAGGCCAAACTCCTGCCCTCTTTTCTGTGCCACGTGCCACTGCTCTATTTTATCTGAGTTTTTTGAGGACAAATGGGACCCAGAGAACTTTCAGGTCATTGTGAGTCAGTGGCCTGGCACAGGGAACCCCGCTTCTATGCCGCTGCCTCTGGAAAGAGCTCCCTAGCATGTTCAGTTGGCCTGGGCCAGGACCGGGGCAGCCTCATCACTGCCCCTACTTCTCCCAGACCTGGGCCCAGATCTTGGGGGCAGTTGGGGTCTGTGAGCCTGGAAGAGATCTGTCAGAGGACCTCTGCTTGGGGATGGTGGGGTCCATGAGCAGATGGGCAGAGTCTACCAATTTTTTTTTGAGAAAGACTCTCGCTCTCTTGCCCAGGCTGGAGTGCAGTGGTATAATCTCGGCTCACTGCAAGCTCTGCCTCCCAGGCTCAAGCAATTCTCCTGCCTCAGCCTCCCAAGTAGCTAGGACTACAGGCGCCTGCCACCATGCCTGGCTAATATTTTGTGTTTTTAGTAGAGACGGGGTTTCACTGTGTTAGCCAGGAGGGTCTTAATCTCCTGACCTTGTGATCCACCCACCTCAGCCTCCCAAAGTGATGGGATTAGAGACATGAGCCGCTGCGCCTGGTGGAGTCCATCAGTTCTGTGGCCCCATTATCTCCAATACCCAGGTCCATCCTCTTCCAAGTAGCTGGGAAGTGGGGGGTTCTTAAGAGGACAGGAGGAGGTTCCTTAGTGTCTCTCCGGTTCCTTAGGGAGAGAACGTCTTTTTCGTGGTCACCAACCTGATCGTGACCCCCAACCAGCGGCAGAACGTCTGTGCTGAGGTTTGATTTGGCGAGGGGCCCTGGCGTGGGGGTGGGAAAGCCGCTGGCAGTGGTTGGGTCTACTCTTCCGAAGCAGAGGTGTCTGCACTCCAAGGGTCCAGGAGGCTGTGTACGCCCGCACATGGTTCTGGCATTGTATGGGGGAGAAACAGGTTCTCGAAGAGTGTGTGGCCCAGGCCTCGGAAGAACCCCTGTTCTAACTCCTGGAGTGGGACCTGGCTCTAAGATGGGGAAACCCGCCCCCCCACCAGTCCAGGTGCCCCTTCTCTCCTGGCAGAATGAAGACATTCCTGATGGCGCATGCTCAGAGGACAGTGACTGCCACTCAGGAGAGGCGGTTACAGCTGGAAATGGTGAGGGCCTGGAGTGGCTGAGGGCAGAAGTAGGACCCGGAGTGGGAGGCTCCTGGCGCTGATCCTGTCCCACCCTGCAGGAGTGAAGACCGGCCGCTGCCTGTGGAGAGAGAACTTGACCAGGGGCACCTGTGAAATCTTTGCCTGGTGCCCACTGGAGGTGCGCTCCAGGCCGGTGTGAGTGGCTGCAGCCCTGGGACCCTGGGGAGTTTCCTAGCCCTATGCAGTGGGTCCCAACCTGAGGGTGGAGTCCTGCCCACCCTGGGAGCCATGTGCTGAGGGAGAAGTCAGGCTGTCCCAGCGAGGTCCGAAGACCTCCTCAGCAAAGCAAATTAACTGTCTTTGGGCAGAGGCTCCAGGGGACCCATGGCCCAGGCCTGGGGGAGAGGCGTGGGGCGGGGCCTCCTGGACAGGCTGTTCTGGGTTGGTTTTCAGGGAGCCGTTCCTGAAGGATACCGAAGACTTCACCATTTTCATAAAGAACTACATTCGTTTCCCCAAATTCAACTTCTCCAAGTATGTGAGCATGGCTATGAGGGGCCCGGGACTGGGCCTCCTTGGGTCTGTGCGTGGTGGGGTGTGCCTGGGGGGGTGGGTGTATGTGCACATGTGTGATATCTGCGTGTGAATGAATGGTGGGGGACACTGGGGCGCCCCTTCCCCCTGCTGTAAAGTAGGGTGCCGCTGGGGGAGCTGTCAGGACCCAGGTCGGGCAAGGGACCTTGTGGCTCCTGGCCAGGCCCGGGAACATGGAGTCCTACCTCATTTCTCCGCTGCGCATGGCCTGTACCCAGGAGCAATGTGATGGATGCCAAGGACAGAGCTTTCCTGAAATCCTGCCGCTTTGGCCCCAAGAACCACTACTGCCCCATCTTCCGCCTGGGCTCTGTGATCCGCTGGGCGGGGAGTGACTTCCAGGATATAGCCCTGGAGGTGGGTGGTATGCACGAGATGAGCCCTCCCGGAGGGCCTGGGGGCTTTGGGCCGGGCTCTGCATTGAGGATCGGGTGCCCATGAGGACTCCTGGGGTGAGGGTGGCCCTGCAAAGTCACCCACTCCCAGGGACACACTGTTTTCAGAATGAGCTGTGACACAGCCAGGTTTCTGCAGTGCTCAGGCCACGGGCACTCAGTGAGGGCCAGACTCAGCACCTGCTGTGCAGTTCTGTGTCCTCAGGGCCTCTGCTGAAGGGGAGCCACACGGAGCCCATTGGCGAATTCTGGCTGGAGTATGAGGTGCCTGTACAGAGGAGAGGCTCACCCTGGGTGGCTCCCTTCCCCCTGAAGAATGAAGGAGGCAGCCCCGGGGCTGGGTGATGTGGTGGTCTCAGCACCCCCATGGGTGGGACTAAGCCTCCCGGAGAGGCATCTGGAGGGGCTGACCTCATGCCTGAGCACCTCCTCTTGTCCAGCGCTGGTGAAGGGCCAGCCTGTAACACCCTCCATCTCCAGAAAGCTCCTCGCGCTGACCCTTGTCTCTCTTTTATCAAGGGTGGTGTGATAGGAATTAATATTGAATGGAACTGTGATCTTGATAAAGCTGCCTCTGAGTGCCACCCTCACTATTCTTTTAGCCGTCTGGACAATAAGCTTTCAAAATCTGTCTCCTCTGGGTACAACTTCAGGTAACAGCGGCCTGTGCCCCCTTCTGACCTGACCGTGATCAGTGGCACTCCTCTGGGTGCCAGCATGATGAGACCCCTTCCTGGGGGTGGGCGTCAGAGCAGGAAGTGCAGGGACAGATGGCCAAGGAGAGGTGGGGACCACAGCAGAGTGGCCAGCGACCGAAGCTGGGGGTGCCTTGGGGGAGAGGAGTGTGTGTTCTCACCTGTTCTCTCTGTAATGCTGAGGCCTGCTGCCTCTGCTGCGTTCTTTCCACCAGCGCTTTGTCGTGCCGGGGGTTGGTTGCTCAGAATGGGGCAGGAAAGCCTTGCTCCTCGGGGAATGTCTGGCGGGGATTTCAGAGCTAGATGAGTCTTGGTTTTGGCTCAGTGAGAGGGTCTGCACACCTCTCCTGGGGTTGCTGAGAGTCAGAGTCCCAGGAGTCCTCCGAAGTCCCCAGAGCAGATGCATCTGTGCTGCCCAAAGAGGGAAGGCCAGGCAGGCTGAGGCTTCCCCCGGCCTGTCTCCCTCAGATTTGCCAAATATTACCGAGATGCATCCGGGGTGGAGTTCCGCACCCTGATCAAAGCCTACGGGATTCGCTTTGACGTGATGGTGAATGGCAAGGTGTGTGGGTTCTCCTGTTCTGAGGCTGGGCAGGGTGGGGTGGGGGACATTGGGAGGGGCCCTGGGGACCCCGCTGTCCACCCAGCCTCATTCACTCACCTGTCTCTATCTTCCAGGCAGGGAAGTTCAGCATCATCCCCACCGTCATCAACCTGGGCTCTGGGGTGGCGCTCATGGGTGCTGTGAGTACCTCCCCCCCCCCCGCTTCCCACCCTCTGCCCTGGTGGCAGCATGGCAGGGAGAGGGAGGCGCAGCTCAGGACCCAGTGCCCCCAGAAAGAACCAGAGCTGGCAAGAACAGAGTGGGCATGAGAAAGACGGCTTTCTGGGGGTACACGCCCTGCCAGTGGTCCCCAGGTAGCAGCCACAGCCTGAGCCACTTTCCATAGCAGGGGGGCATCTGCCTGTAGCTCTGCAGCTGTGGGTGGGTTTGGGTCAGTCCCCAGCCAAGGCATGGCTGGGATGTCCCCAGGTCCCCACATGAGTCCCCGAGCTTCTAAAGTCTCCATCTCTACTTCTGCTAAAAGAGGGCAGGATTAAAAAAAAAAAAGAGGGCATGATTGGGCTACAGGTTCTGACCTGGGTGCTACTGACTTTTGGGGCTAGATAATTCCTTGTTGTGGACTTAAGCACCTCCTCTGAAGTGCCTGGAAACCTTCCACAGTGCACAGGGGGCGGTCCTGGGTGTCGCAGGATGTTCTGTTTATTTTGTTTTCTATTTCATATTTCACACTTTTCCAATCTAATACTATGTATTTTCCCAGCCCCTGAGGATGTTGATTTCGGAGACAGAGTCTTGTGTGTTACGCAGGCTGGAGTGCGGTGATGTGAGCATGGCTCGCTGCAGGCTTGAACTGCTGAGCTAAGCATCCTCCCGTGTCAGCCGCCCCAGTAGCCAAGACTGCACATGCACAACCACGCGTGGCTAATTTTTAAATTTTTTGTATAGTTGGGGGTCTCACTATGTTGGCCAGGCTGGTCTTGAACTCCTGACCTCAGATGATCTGCCTGCCTCGCCCTCCCAAAATGTTGGGATTCCAGGCAGGAGCCACCTTACCCAGCCCACTGTAATAAGAGCATTCCCAGTTAGTTTCTACCCACGAGATGTCAGGGGCACTCTCCCCTGCAGTTGTGATGACCAGAAATACCTGATGGGAAGCAAAATCCCAGCTGGCTGAGAACCTGCCGACTCAAAGGCTGAGAGGCAGGGAAGACGGCCCTGTGAGAGGTGGCCTTCAGCGGGGCCCAGTGGGGCCCAGCGGGGCTCGCAGGAGAGGAGGTGCAGTGGCTGAGGGCAGGGAGGGGTGTCCTGAGTCTGCTCTGCCCCTTGGTCCTGCCAGAGGTTTTGAAAGCCAGGGCAGTTATCAGTGGGTGGCTGATACCCATCCCGGCAGGTCCCTTTCCCAGGTTTCCAGCAACCTCTTCCCTCACTTCACTGCCTGTGGACGCAAAAGAGCACCACTGGCAGAGTCCACCGGGACCCAGGGTGACTTTTGTTGAGGCGGGAAAAATTGTGTCCTGTACCAGGAGTCAAACAGGCCATCTCCTGGGAGGGGGTCGAGGAAAGTAACCCCACATGGATCCCTAACTGCAGGCAGCACCGCGAGGGGCCTGGATCTTTGTGTCTGTTACTTTCTTAGAGAGGGCCCAGCTTCAGCCACCTCACTCGCTCTTCCTTTTCTTTTTTTCTTTACTTTCTCCTTCCTTTTTTCCTTCTCTCCTTCCTTCCTTCCCTGCCTCTTGCCTTCCTCCTCTTCCCTCCCTCCCTCCTTCCTTCCTGCCCCCCCCCCCACTTTCTTTCTTTCTGGAGACAGAGTCTCGCTCTGTCCCCCGGGCTAGAGTGCAGTCATGTGATCTCAGCTCACTGCAACCTCCACCTCCCAGGTTCAAACGATTCTCCTGCCTCAGCCTCTCGGGTAGCTGGGATTACAGGCATCCGCCACCACGCCTGGCTAATTTTTGTATTTTTAGTAGAGACGGGGTTTCACCATGTTGGCCAGGCTGGTCTTGAACTCCTGATCTCAGGTGATCTGCCCACCTTGGCCTCCCAAAGTGCTGGGATGACAGGCGTGAGCCTCTGCGCCTGGCTGGGTCATCATTTTCTTGTGATATGAGTAAAATGTGAGCACAGGACCTCTGGGGACAGACCCATGAACTGGAGGTGATAGCGCAGGAAGAGCTGGTGGTTAGGCTTAGGCGTGGGGGGTGGTCTCTGGGGAGCAGGGAATTGGTAAACAACACTTCTGGGATCTGGGGGATGTTGTGCAGCACCCAGGGTCGGGGGCAGGCTTCCTTGTCGGCCCATCCTCCAGCCCTCCCCACCTCCACCCAGCTCCATCCTTCAAGCCCCAACCCCACCCTGTCTGTGGGTAGAGTCGCCCTTTGCTGGAGAAGACGGGCAGCTGCCTGGCCTGCTCTGGTCCCACCTTTTCAGGAGGGAGGGGCCAAGCGGGGTCGTTTACCGATCATTTTTCTTTTTGTTTGTTTGGTTTTGTTTTGTTTTTTTGAGACGGAGTCTTGCTCTGTCACCCAGGCTGGAGTGCAGTGGCATAATCTCAGCCCACTGCAACCTCCGCCTCCCGAGTTCAAGCAATTCTCCTACCTCAGCCTCCCGAGTAGCTGGGATTACAGGCACCTGCCACTATGCCTGGCTAATTTTTATATTTTTATATAAACATGTTGGCCAGGCTGGTTTTGAACTCCTGGCCTCAGGTGATCCGCCCACCTCGGCCTCCCAAAGTGCTGGGATTCCAGGCGTGAGCCACCCTGCCCGGTACCCATCATCTTTCTTTGAGTGGCACCATAGTGTCTTTGTTGATTAGAACCCTTCCAACCCATCTCACACTGACTGCCACAGGGATCTTTCTAAATGCCAACATTCTGGCATGGTGCCTCTGCCACGCCTAAAGGATGAGGACCGATGCTCCGAAAACATCCTAAGGAGCCTGCAGGCCGGTCACCATCCACCTCCTCCCACTCTTCCCCCACTGGCCTGCTTCCCGGGCACAGGCTGTTTCTCCCTCGTGATGCCCTTCTACATCTTTGTCTTGTATAAACTCCTATTCAGCCCTTAAGGATGAAGAGGGACCCTCCCCAGGCTGAGTCAAGTCCTGTCTGGGTCATAATTGACATACCTGTCTCCTGCACCAGAGGGAGAATCCCCAGAAGGTCTCTCTAGTCCAGATCCCCCCTGTACCCCAATGTAGTCCCTGGCACGTGTGGGTGCCCAGCAGACGTGCTGAAGGAGCGATTGGGTAGGGTCTGGGTGGTGTGGGGTCAGGAGTGCCTGGCCTGAGAGATCCAGGAGCTCCAGTCCAGCTTGGGCTCCAGCATGGACCCACTTTGTGGTCTCGGACAAGGACGCCCCTTCCTGAGCCCAGTTTCCTCATCTGTTAAGTGGGAACAGTGGTGCCTCCCTTAAGAGCTATTACAGGATCAAAGGGGATGAAGGGGATGAAGCTGCCAAATGGCCAGTGCTCCCGGGAGCCTGGGATTCTGAATCCAGGCCCTCAACTCTTTTGCAGGGGGCTTTCTTCTGTGACCTGGTACTCATCTATCTCATCAAAAAGAGAGAGTTTTACCGCGACAAGAAGTACGAGGAAGTGAGGTCAGTTCTGCTGGGGGCAGCCATGTGGAGCGCCCCGCTGGCGTCCAGCCTTTACAGATATGATGTGGGCGGTGGGGGTGGGTGGCAGGGGCTGGAGGGTGGGGGAGGGTGAGGAGCGTTCAGAGTCCGTGCTCTGCAGAACTGGACTGGGCCTCGGCAGCCCAGCCGTGGAAGGAGAGGGTGCTGTGGCAGCGCAGCAGGAGGCGGAGTTCAGCCTCCGTCTGATGTTGGACCTGTCTCATCTCTGGGGGATGAGAGAGGTGGTTTACGAACGGTGTGTCTGCAGCACTTCTGTTTGGGGGTTTTGGACTTAGTGGTCCTGGTGGTCTGGGTTGAGGGACGCTGAGTGGTAAAGGAAAGGAAAAACAGGCATTTTCTTCTGCAGCAGTTTCCTGGGCAATGGGTTTGGCAGGGTGTGTTTGTTGAGTGCAGAGCACAGCATGGGTGGGGAACCCCGATGATGGGGTGGGAGGGGAGGGAAGAGGTTATGGCCTTTGGGGAAGGCTTTCTGGAGGCACGGGGATCAGAATGGGAATTGGGACACACACCTTAGTACTCGCTCGGTGCCCCCACAGCCTGGGACAGTGGGCGTAGGGGCCGCCTGTGTCATTCGCCGTGATGGAACTCAAGCTGTGGCCTGAACCCCAGCCCTGGGTTGCAGGGTGTGCCCTGACCCTGTCTGCAGGCTGAGCCGCACCCACAGTCCTCAGTGTGCTGCTGGAGGACGCAGGGGGCCTGCAGGGCAGGGATTCTCCCAGGCCCCCGTGTCGGAGGTACCACGCAGGGCCATCCCAGTTAACAGATTGTGTCTCGTCCAGGGGCCTAGAAGACAGTTCCCAGGAGGCCGAGGACGAGGCATCGGGGCTGGGGCTATCTGAGCAGCTCACATCTGGGCCGGGGCTGCTGGGGATGCCGGAGCAGCAGGGGCCGCAGGAGCCACTCGAGGCAGAGCGGAGCAGCGGTCAGAAGGGGAATGGCTCGGTGTGCCCGCAGATCCTGCAGTCCAGTAGGTGAGGTGCTGCTGGGCAGGGAGCCCGAGAACTGGTCCCCTTAGCTGCCGAGTCCCTGGATGGCCAGGGATGCGTGCCGTGCTGTGCCCGTGCTCAGACGATAACAGTGCCCTGTTAGCTGGCACCCGCTCTCTGTACTCTCGGTATATGTTAACTCTTTAAGCTACCTGAATGAGGTGGACATCAATCTTCCCCATTTTATGAGTGAGGAAACTGAGGCACAGAAAGGCTCAGTAATTTGCTCAAGTCACACAGCTGGTGAAAGCAGAGCTGATGTGAATCCCGCAGTGACTGTAGGATGTGGGTCTCCTGAGTCTCTGCCTCCGCCAGATATCTCTGCACTGCGGTCAGATGACCAACCCCCTTCCGTCCCTCCTCTGTGTACGATTCTGGGGCTGCCCCAGCCTCCTCAAGAGGGTGCTAGCCGTGCTGCCAGGGGGTCCTCAGGCCGCGCTCCCTGTTGGTGCTGGCTTCTCTGCAGATGCGGCTCAGCCTGCATGGGAAGGGTGCCTGGCTGAGTCAGGGCCTGTCAGAGGCCTGCTCCTCATCTGCTTCGTGGTGTGCCTGTGCAGTGAGCAGCAGGTGCCTGGCCCTCTCTGTGCCTTGTTTTCCATTTTTTCCCCTCCCAGTGGGGGCTGGACACAGACTGGGCTTCTGTGACTCTCTTGTAAACCACACTCCTGGATGGCCTTTGCCCTGGCCCCAGCTTTCGTTCCTTGCTGGTTCAGGGATTGGCAGCGTCCAGCTAGGAGCTGAGTCCAGGCAGGGGAGGAGCGAGAAACAGATGGGGATGGTGAGAGAGGGAGGCAGGGGCTGCAGCGGTGGGGAAGGAGGCTGGAGGCTGGGCGTCTGGATGGGGCAGGCCCAGAACCCGGCAACCATCCCGTGCTCCCTGAGCTCTCCCTTCCTCAGTGCTCACCTGAGCTCCTACCGAGAGCAAGCAGGAAGCCCGGCCACCTGGCTTGTCTTGGCTGAGCCTTGCTGCGGCTGTGGGCGGCTCCGGACTCACGGGCCCACGCTCCAGCTGCCACGGCAATTCCCGTTGCTCCTTGCCCGGGCAACTCCAGCGGCTTCTGCCCGAGCATCTCCACATGCTCGGCTTCCGCAGGAGCCCTGGCACACTGCGCTCTCTCTGAATGCTCCGTTTGCGGTGCTGCTGAGAGCTCTGCTTCGTCTGCTGAGGCCAGCCCACCCTCCGGCTCCAACAGTCCTCTGCCCTGTGTGCCCCTCCCGCCCACACACAGGTCTGGCCCCCTGCAGAAGGCACAGGCGGATCAGGAGCAGCGGCAGACCCCACAGATGGTGGAGACGTAGCCAGGGCTGTCAGCTACCATCAGTGTTGCCGGGGACGTTGGGGCCAGAACCAACCGCAGCTCTGAACTGGCAACAGGAGTCTGTGCCTGCATGAGACAGGGGCTTCCAGGCCCTCTCTCCTGCACTCTGGGATCTTGCTGCAAGCTTTCATTGTGTGAGGAGGGGAGCCTCCCTATGGCCAGAGGGGCTCAGAGCTGGAAGGAGACCCTGGAGCAGGTGTCCAGGAAAAGGGGCAGGCCAGGGCCTCAGTGGAACTAGTGCTTTAATCTTCTCTGAACAACCTGGCTGCACCTTCGCTCATTCACAAGTGCAGTAAACACGTATCCATGCATGCTGTGTGCTGGGCCCGATCCAAGAGGTGCTTAAACGAGATGCTGACCTGCCATCAGAGAGAGGGCCTGTGTCTATTTCCTCCAAAGTCAACAGAGGCGTCACAGCCAGGCCTGGCCACTCCTGCTGGCCTTTAGCGTCTAGCGGAGTTTCAGAAATCCCTTCTGAAATCCCTTCGGAGAATGATGGTTGCCCAGAGAGAGCTCTTGGACAGCACCCAGCGGGACATTTGGCCTTGCCCAAGGATAAAATTTAAAGGTGGCCATGGAGGCAAGCGGGAAAGGACTGGACCAGTCGGGAGGCAGGGGGCAGCTGGCTCTTAGGAAGAGAAGCCAGCTCCAGGGGAGTCTAGGTAAGATGGGGAAGGGGAGGCAGGGAGGCTTCTGCTCAGTCGGACTCCCCCAGCCTCGGGAAGCTGGGGGAATACGGACTTGAACAGATGGGAGGTGCATTTGCATTGGCACTGTCGGGCTTCCCTCTCATCAGAGGTGGGACCTGAAGTGCTAACAAGATCAAGGATGGGCTGAGTTAGGGAGGCCCTTGCTTCCCTCTTCCATCCCCACCTGTGTCCCGGCCACACCTACCTGCTGCACCCTCAGCTGCAGTCTCCCTCCATCGCTGTACAGCCTTGCTTTTTTTTTTCTTTTTGAGACGGAGTCTTGCTCTGTCACTCAGGCTGCAGTGCAATGGTGCCATTTCAACTCACCGCAACCTCCGCCTCCTGGGTTCAGTCTATTCTCCTGCCTCAGCCTCCGAGTAGCTGGGACTACAGGCATGTAGTACCACGCCTGGCTAATTTTTGTACTTTTAGTAGAGACAGGGTTTTGCCATGTTGGCCAGGCTGGTGTCGAACTCCTAACCTCAGGCGATCTGCCCGCCTTGGATTACAGGTGTGAGCCACCGTGCCCGGCTGAGCCTTGCTATTTAAAGTGGGGTCCAGGGACTAGAGCCTGCTGGAAATGCAGGTCCCAGGCCCCCTCCCTTCTCCTCCTAAATCAGAACCTGTGGTTCAACAGGATTCTGACGTGATTTGTGTGCACAGTGACGTTTGGGAAGCCTTGGTTCTGAGGGGAAAAAGCCCAGCTTTGGTGGACAGAGCCAATTTCGAGGTCAAATTTAGATGCATGCTATCAAGAGATCAAGAGGCTTTCTCCCCACCCTGAACCTAGCAGTATGCTCAGCTGATTTAGGTTAAAATATTTTGACTAGGTAATACTTATATGATTCAAAGTTTAAAAGGTGCAAAAGAATAGTCAGCAAAAAGCAACCCTCCCCCTCCCCGTGCCCCAGAGGCAGCCAGTGTTAACTAATGCAAGAGTCCCCCTGACTTTGCTGAGAACTTGCCTGGTTCCTTACACATTCACTCTGCACCAGTTCTGCACCAGTGAGGCTGGTGACCAGACAGCTCTCTGCAATTATAAAACTTCTCCTGATGCTGGCACGTAAGACTGAGTCTCCTCTGTCAAAAACAGACATGGTCGGGCGCATTGGCTCATGCCTGTAATCCCAGCACTTTGGGAGGCTGAGATGGGCGGATCACCCCAGGTCAGTTGTTCAAGACCAACTCGTCCAATAGGGTGAAACCCTGTCTTTACTAAAAATACAAAAACCGGGTGTGGTGGTGGACACCTGCAATCCCAACTACTCAGGAGGCTAAGGCAAGAGGATCGCTTGAACCCAGAGGGTGAAGGTTGCAATGAGCCGAGATCGCGCCATTGCACTCCAGCCTGAGAGAAAAGAGTGAGACTCTGGCTCAACAAACAAACAAAGGGACATAAAGTACATTTCCGTCCTGGGCTTGGGAGCTACTGTAGCTCTTCTCCTACCCCACTGTATCTGAGTTGTCTCCCTGTAAACCTGAGGTGAGAAGCTTGAAGCTCATCCCTCGCCACTGCCCAAGCCACCTGGCAGAAAAGTCCTCCAGGGCTGCCCCGACTCCATCAGTCCCAGCACTGTTTGGGCAGCTCCCTGGAAGCATCCTCTTTGGAGGGGTTCTCTCTGCACACAGGGAGGTGGGGTGAGAACATCCTTCCGCTGAGGCTTTGCAGAGAAGGGACCTGGCAGGTGTCTTCGAGACTTTTACGGGGGCCCAGGGGCATGGTCTCCAGAACAGCAACCTTCCTGGATGGAGCAAGCAACTTCCCCACTTTGGGTTGTCTGGGAAGGGAGCCTGCCACAAGCCCAGGCTGCTCTCTGATTAGAAAGTGAAGATCCAGGCTGGGTTCGGTGGCTGATGCCTGTAATCCCCGTACTTTGGTAGGATGAGGCGGGCAGATCACCTGAGGTCAGGAGTTGCTGACCAGCCTGGTCAACATGGCGAAAACCGGTCTCTACTAAAAATAAAAACAATTAGCTGGGTGTGGTGGTGTGCACCTGTAATCCCAGCTACTCGGGAGGCTGAGGCAAGAGAATCACTTGAACCTGGGAGGCGGAGGCTGCAGTGAGCCGAGATTGTACCACTGCACTCCGGCCTGGCAACAGAAACTCCGTGTCAAAAAAGAAAGTGAAGATCCAGGTGATCCACTTAGGTGTGTGACTTCCTCACTGAAGCAAACAAAGCCTTGTATTTTATAACTTGGTTAGTTTTAGGTTTGGGAGGAAGCAAAAAGGCAGGGGTCAGGGCTGCTAGTTTGTAACCAGATTTCAAAATGGCTGGCAGAAGCTACAGAACCTGAGGAAAGTTATACTATTTGTTTCAAATTGCAGCAAAAATGTCTTCCTACAGTTAGTAGTTCCTACAGCCAGGAAGTACTTATGGAGCGCCTGGGATGTGTCAGGTGCCAGACCTGACGACGCTGCTGAGGCAGGGCTGAGCATCACCAACACAATCCCTGCCCTCAAGGGTTTCCAGTCTAACGGCGAGTAGACCCTTAATCCAGTGATCATGCCTGTCATCCCGCAGGAAATGGGGTGTTGCAGAGTTCAATGAGTAGCCAGAGGTTTCCCCAAGGAGGTGACCTATGAGTTGAAATCTGAAAGGGTATAGCAGCCTAACTAGGTGACAGGGAAAGCATTCCAGGTAAGGGACACACAGGTGTGAAGAGGTGCTCTGACATGGGTAGGTGCAACTGAGAACCTGGGCGAGGGCCACAGACAGGAGGCAGGCTTGGTGAGGCTTTTGTTTAATCTTACAGTTGACTGTCGTTAACTGTAAGGGTTGTCCCTTTAGACTTCACTTCCTTAGAGGACTGACTCAGGCTCATTGTTTCCCCCAGCCAGCCACGAGTTCCAGTGGTCTCTTTACTGTCCATTGGGGCCCCATGCTCAGAAGAGCCAGGGATCCCATGACAGCTTCTGGACTGCCACTCTTCCAGTTTCCTTGTTTTTTGCACAGCTCCCGGCTCCCATCTTTTTTCTGCATAATCTTGGTGCAAGAGTGGGAGGCTCATTCATTTGATGGAAACTGGCTTTTAAATGGGGAGAAGTGAAGCAGGAACTCGAGCTCCTTTTCAACTTGGGCACTGGTAGCCTCATCGGGAAGATGAGTGTGCCAGCCTCTCAAGAGCTGCTCTCTGTTCTGATATTCCAGGAGCACGTGAAATGCCTGTGCTTATGGTCAGGCCTATCCTAAATCCAGCCATCTAACACTGAGTTACCCATGCCTTTGGGAATGCTGTGAGCTGCCCAACAGGAAATTTGTACGTCGGGTGCTATCAATGTCACACCACAGGGACCAGCCATGAAAGAGCAAAGTGACCTCCACGTCCGATGCTGGGGCCACCAGGACTGACCCATCATGGCTGTCTTTCTGCGCCCTCCCCCCGCCCCCCCACTCCACCACCTTCAGTTCTTCCATTCTCCGTGGCTGGCTTCCTGCACTGGGGAATGGGCTGTAAGTGGAGAACATTGTTCTTGTTTCCTTGAGCACCTCAGAATGGCATCTTGCCTGTCTGGAAAAGGGCTCCATTTGGCTCCACCCACTCCCCTCCCCAAGCGCTGCCGCTTTCCTTGGAGTGTACCCTGAGGGGATCCAAGAACCTGCTCTCCTGAAGACACTGCCTTCCTGCCCGCTGTCTGCCTTCCATTACACCAGGACACAATTAAATTGGGGAAGACGGCAGACACTTTCTGGGACCCACCCAATATATGTATTCGCTGACGCTCTTCTTTGGCCCTAAAACAATAAATTGTGTCAATTTCAAATGTGTTCTGATTTTCTCCCCTTCATGTCTTCATGTTTACCCCGTATTTTAAAGGAAAATGTAAGAAGGCAAGAGCAAAAGAGGCAGACACAAGAAACAATTAGCAAGTAATGTATAATGTATTATGTTCCTCATTATCTTGCAAAGAAATTCAAATTATGAAAACACTTTAAATGAACAACTTAAATGATAGGTTAGGAAGGCACTGATAAAGCAGGTACTTTGCATTCAGTGAGTGTAATCAACTCTAGAAATCATGTGGAATCAAGCTTTATCCTCTGCTGTAGGAACTTAGCAGATCTCAAAACAGTATAAACGCAGACATTCATTGCAGTGTTTTCATAGTAGTGAACATTTCAAACTTACTGCCCAATAATAGGGAGATGGTTAAGTACATCAGCTCACTCATCCCTCTTCCTTTTCCTCCTCTCCTACCAGGGAGGACTCCCTCTGCTTCTCCTTTACAGCAGGAATGAACCTTCCCTTCCCACTGGGAGGAGGCTGAGAGGATTGACGTGTGCAGAACTGCAGTGGTGGGCAGAGAAGGGCTGACTGGGGTAGGAAGGCAAAGCTATGGACTCAGCTTCTCCTTGGTGTCGTGTGTGTGGCCCTGAAGCCGACACAGAATTTAACAAGTCTGGGTCCCAGAGCCACTTCCATGACTGGCCATGGGCCACCCTGTGAAAAGGGGACTTGGATTCAAGCTCTCAGATCCCCTTTTAATTTAAAACAGATTCTTTTTTTAAAAAGTCCAAATGTGATTACATCACTTCAGACTAAAAACTTCCAAAGGCTTCCCCCGTTTGCTCTGAGATCGAGGCCAGAGCAAATGGGAAGTCACTGCAGCCTCAGTCTCCTAGGCTCAAGTGATCTTGATCCTCCCATCCCAGCCTCCTGAGTAGCTGGGACTACAGGCTCATGCCCCATCCCCAGGACTGCCCTCCATGATCTGGTCTGGGTCTACTCTGTGGCCTCTTCTCACACTCTCTAAATATGGGCATGTTCCCTCTTGCCCAATGGGTTGCAAACATGCACTCTCCTGAAGGTAACGCCTTCCCCACACTTGGCTGTTACTCACCTTTTGGGTCTCGGATGTAATGTTATTCCCTCAAAGAAGCCTTCCTTGACCTCCATCCCCTAAGTCGGGCTAGGTGTGCTATGTCTTTTTCATAGCACTTACTATAATTTAAGTATTTGTGAAATTAGGTAATGCTGGTCTCCCCAGTTAATGTTAAATCCAATGAGCAACATCTTGTTCACTGCTGTCATTTCTTTTAAGACAGGGTCCTGCTGTTGCCCAGGCTGAAGTGTAGTGGCACAGTTGTGGCTCACTGCGGCCTCTACCTCCCGGGCCCAGGTGATCCTGATCCTCTCACCTCCGCCTCCTGAGTAGCTGGGACTACAGGCACATGCCACCACACCTGGCTAATTAAAAAAAAAAAAAAAAGTTTTTTTCATAGAGATGGATGTCTATGTTGCCCAGGCACTGGACTCAAGCCATGGCCTCCCAAAGTGCTGGGATTACAGCGTGAGCCACTGCAGTCAGGCAATTACTATAATTCTAATGCATTATTTCTCAACTAAACACATGCACTTTATTCTAAGATAACCCTCCTGACAATAATCATGGATTAACACATATATAGGTGTTTACACCCTAAACCACCCAAAAGTTCAGCTTAAATGCCCAAACAGGTTTTTTGTTGTTTACGATGGAGCCTTGCTCTGTCGCCTAGGCTGGAGTGCAGTGGTATAATCTTGGCTCACTGCAACATCTACCTCCCGCGTTCAAGCGATTCTCCTGCCTTAGCCTCCTGAGTAGCTGAGATTACAGGTGCCCACCATCATCCCCAGCCAATTTTTATGTTTTATTTTAGTAGAGACGGGGTTTCACCACGTTGGCCAGGCTGGTCTCGAAGTCCTGAACTCAGGTGCTGCGCCTGCCTCAGTCTCCCAACATGCTAGGGATTACAGGCGTGATGGACTGTGACCAGCCTAAATGTCCAAACAATGTTTAATCTTCCCTAGTCATATTCTAAAAACAAAAACAGCTTGACTTTATTTTTTCTTATGGAAAAGACTGTCACTAAATAAAATGGAACTGAAATGACACCATTCATACCTGAAGTAGTGGTTAGAGGGAGGGAACACTGGCCTGTGAAAGGCACACCCAGCCAACATAGCAAGAGCAAATTAACAGACCTGCATTTGAATCCTGGCTCTGTCTCTTCCTACCTTCACCTCCTCTGGCAAAAGTTATTTAACCTCTCTGAGCCTCAGGTTCCTCACCAGGGAGTTAACAATAACATCTACCCTGTAAAGTTATTGCTAAAATTAAATGAGAGATTCGGTGTAAAAAATAGAAGTCACAATGCCAGGCATATGGGGAACTTTTTTCTTCTTCTAAGACAGAGTCTCCGTCTATCACCCAGGCTGGAGGGCAGTGGCATGGTCTTGGCTCACTGCAAACTCCACCTCCAGGGTTCAAGCCATCCTCCTGCCTCAGCCTCCCAAGTACGTGGAATTGCAGGCGTGCACCCCCACACCCGGGTAATACTTAATATTTGTATGTTTAGTAGACAGGGTTTCGCCATGTTGGCCAAGCTGGTCTCGAACTCCTGACCTCAAGTTTTCTGCCTGCCCTAGCCTCCCAAAGTACTGGGATTACAGGCGTGAATTACCACGCCCAGCCTAGGGAACTCTTAATACATTAACTGTTACTGCTTCTTAGGATGTTAATAATGAGTTCTTTCCTTATGCAGGCCCTTAGGGCCCATTTCTGGATGGCCTATGTGTAAATGCAAGGACTTAACACAAGGCTATAGCCAGTCCGCGCTCTCCAGGAGTCAAATCTTGGCGCTTTTGCACCAATGGCAGACTATGCGTTAAGGTAAGAAAGAACTCTACAAAGTGTCTCACGCTTCATTTAATCTGAAGAATATTACAGGCTCTTCGTCTTCAGATATAAATTATTTATAACGTTACAGAACAAGCAGCGGATCGAACCATTTAAAAACTAGGTAAGTCTACACGGTGTTAACTTCTCGCCAGAGTCCTCCCAATCTGGTGGTTTAAAAAAGTCCCCCGGGCCCCCATTTCAGTAGACGTGCACCATGCCATAGAGGAACGTCCAGAACAGGACGTAGGTGAACAGGCCTCCGATGAGGCCTCCTGTAAAGAGAGGTCTTCGTGATTTGAAATATTTGTTCCACCTCCTTCCCGCCTTGAGAATGAGGAGCAGGGAGAGCAGGACGGAGGCGAGCAGGTAAAAGATGAAGCCGTAGAGGCCGGTGAGGCCGAGGATGCCGGCCGTGGCCCCCGACAGCGCTGACACCGAGGTCCGGCAGTAATCCAGGACGGCGGCGTTGCCCCGCACGGCCGCCTCGCTGATGAACGGCGGCCCTTCCCGCTTGGCCACCACCGCGGCCATCGCACCCCCCGGGGCTCAGTTTCTCGCTTTCTGGCGGGACAACGCGGAGCTGTAGAGAAAACCAAGTTACAAGTGGCGCCCAGAGCTCGGCGAGTTGGGTTCACGCCGCCGCCGCCCCCTCCCCCGGAGCTTCCAAGAGCTGGCACCAGTCCTGGGCCTCGGACCTTCAAGAGACGCCGAGAAGGTTGAGGGTCCGGGCCGGCCGGGAGGCGGTGGCGCGTCTGCGTTCTCCGGCCACGCTGACCCAGTTACCTGGAATACGGCGCCGGACACCGTACTTAGCGTTTCTTCAGGCGGGTAGGAGAAAAGACTCCCGCGACGCCATCTTGCGCTGAAGGCTGCCGGGAGGTCCCGGACTGCGCACGCGCCCAGATCCCACCCCGCCCTCCACGCCTGCGCCGTGGGCGCCCCGGGCACGCTCCACCCCCTCCCCCCCAGCCCTTTTTTTTTTGCGCACGCGCCGGAACTTCGGAAAGTGGAGTGGCGCTTCGGCCGGTGATTGGCTGGCGGGTGTGCTAACTATTCATGAGGGGGCGGGCCGAGCAGGGCGGCCTTTGTTAAGCAGCGAGGGCGCGGCCGCAGGAACTCTTCTGCCGGCTTCTGCGAGTGGGGCTGGGCGACCAGAGTGGGGTCGAGATGTCCTACATTCCGGGCCAGCCGGTCACCGCCGTGGTGGTGAGTGCGCTTGCGCGGGCTCCTCCTCGTCTTGGCCCGACCCCACCTCCCAGAGCGGGAAACTGACACCCCAAGCAGGTTGACAAAGCATCGAACCCGGGGTTCCTGCGAACCGGCGGCCAGGGCTCGAGTCCTCGCCTTGCCGGAGCCGGACACAGCTGCCCCAGCCACGGAACAGGGACGGCCGGGACCCGAGAGCCTCCCTAGACCCTGGACAGAGCCCAGACCGCGCGCGCGGGGCGGGGAGGGCCACGGAGCCTGGGAAAGCGCCCCCTTCCCGGGCCTTCGTGTCCCCAGCCGGGCAGCTGAGGGGGGGCGGGCGCGGATCCCGACGTCCATGAGTCGCAGCCTCTGGAATGAGGAAATGCTTCTTCCATTGCAGCCTGCGCCGCCGCCCGGAGGGAGATCTGGGGGTGGGGCTGTCCCGAGCCTGCTGTGGCAGCCCCTTCCCCCTTTCTGTCCAGCCTTGCTGCCCGGCCCAGGGTGGGCGCTCACACAGCTGGGATGAGCATTTCCTCTTCTTGGATCTCCAACCCTTAAGGCAAAAAAAGTCCAGGCCTTCTTTCTGGCACTTGAGACCTGAGGAGACCCTCTGGGGACTAGCCTAGGCCCCTGTCCACCCTCTGGCTTGTTTTAAGTGCTGGGTACTATTAGATTAGGCAGAGGGAGGGAGGCTGGGATATTAGACTCAGACGCCTGTGTCAAGGTGGGACGGGGCCTGGAGGCCAACCCTTTGGCAGAGGTGGGGAGACCCAGAAAAAAGTCTGTCTGATGGTGCTCGGCCAGAAAAGACGACGTCAAGAAAGACTCAGGTCTCCTGTCCACCTCCCGAGAGCGTTGAAAGGGAAGAAATGTCCGCCCGGTGGCCCGGTGGGCAATGGGTCAAGTGAAAGTCCCTGCCCTGGAGCCGTGGGGGCCTGCTGTGTACTCTCAGATGGGTGTGTCCAGCAGTCAGGTGGGTGGAGGCAGAGAAGTCACTGATAAAGGTGGCACTCAGGCCCAGGCCCGGAGGAAGCATTGCCAGACCAGCTGACAGCTGTCCTAAGCTTCCCCTTCCCTGCAGCCCCACACCAGCCTGGAGCTTTTTTTTTTTTTTTTTTTAACACGGAGTCTCATTCTGTCAGCCAGGCTGGAGCACAGTGGCATGATCTTGGTTCACTGCAGCCTCAGCCTCCCTAGTAGTTGGGATTACAGGCACGCACCACCATGCCTGGCAAATTTTTGTATTTTTAGTAGAGATGACCCTATGTTGGCCAGGATGGTCTCAAACTCCTGACCTCAAGTGATCTGCCCACCTCGGCCTCCCAAAGTGCTAGGATTACGGGCTTGAGCCACCTCGCCCACCCAGCCTGGCTTTTCTAGGTTCCTAGCTGCCCCAGAGAGAAGGTACCAGGTTTGCTCTTTAGCTAGAAGTGGGGCAGGGGCAGGTGAGGAGCCAAGCAAGCCACCTTCTATGTGACCTCCCGCAGCAAATCAGTGACAGCCCTGTCCCCCAACCCAAAGGCCTGTATCCTTCTGACCACGTGGAGCAGGCCTGGAGAAGCTGTTCTGGGCATGAGGACACAGGCCCAGTGGGCCTCAGGGATTATGCTGCCTGTCCCCCTCCCTCATGCCGTGATTGGTCTCACAGCCTTCCCCAAAACTATAGGCCCATGCCCCCCAATTCTAGTAACACCAGGAACATGCCTGACGTGGTGTGTGTGGCCTGGCCTCTCCCTTGAGTCTTGGATTGGGGGTGGGGTTGGACAGGCTGACTCCCCAGTCTCCACTGTCTCCCATGTAGAATTCTGAGAATATTAAAGCCACTTAGGACTCTTCCCCTGAACTCTGGCTCCATAGATCCATCTGCCTTCTGGACACCTGCCCCACAGCTCCTGGTACTCCAACTCGACCTGCTCCTCCTCCTTCTGGGTCTCCATCTGGGTGATGTGTTCAGCCAGGCGAGGTGTCTGGATGCTCCTTTGGACTCCTCCTCTGCATGAGTGCTCCCCAAGGCTGTAGATCTCCATTTTCGGCATCCTGCTTTTGTGAGATGTCCGTTCCTCTACTGACCACGAGTAGTCATTCTAGCAGCAGAGCTGACCATGCCCTGCCCTACTCAATTCCTGAGAACTCCAGTGGGTTGAGGATCAAGGTCAGGCTACTCCTCACCCCCTCAGGCTACAAAGAACCCCCTCTTTGGGAAAGCTCTTTAGGTCTAGTCTAGTTCATCATCTTTTTTTCTTTTCCCCTTCCTGTTAAAACTCTCAACTTTTGGAGTGATCTGGTTTGGCTCCTAGCATCTGCCAACTGGAGGGTGCTTGCCAAGGGCTTTGAAAGGAATCTGGCACAGTTGGGGACCACAGCCCCAGAGCATGGTGGGAGTGTCCTAGAACACTCTGCACTGCACGAGAGCAGGGCCCAGGGCTTAGGGAGATGCCCCTACTCCCCTTCCAGGACAGGATGTGGCCCCAGCCATATACTTGCAGCCTCATCTCGACGCCTAGTTCTGTGTCCCGTGCTGTACACTCGTCTCACCAACACGAATCCACAGCACCTTGAAGCCTGTGCTCTCATCCCTGTGGCCGGCAAACCCTTTCTCCCCTTTCTATGCAAGTTTGGTCTCTGCTTTTCCAGAGCACCTCCTGGGAGATGGGCCTCCCACCCACAGAAGCCGTAGCACCCTGACCCTTGGGCCAGGAGGGGCTTAGAGCATATGTTGACCAAGACTAGGGCCTGAGACTCACAGGAGAAGTGGTAACAGGCTGCGGCCAGAGGGCTGCATGGGTGGGTCGATGTGGCCAAGGTCCTTGTGCCTCCCAGGCTGCCAAGCAGCTGGATTCCTGCAGGGGCCTGGGCCCCACCCCCTTAGCATGGTGCTGAGGCTGCTGCCCACACAGCAGCCTCATTCTCCACCCACCCACCTCCCTCAACTTGCTTTTTTCTTTGCCAGCAAAGAGTTGAAATTCACAAGCTGCGTCAAGGTGAGAACTTAATCCTGGGCTTCAGCATTGGAGGTGGAATCGACCAGGATCCTTCCCAGAATCCCTTCTCGGAAGACAAGACAGACAAGGTGAGGGCGTGTGGGGTCCTGGGACCGCTCCATGGGGCACTGGAGCCTGAGATGGTGGGTCTCTGCTTCCTGGGTCTGCATGGAAGGAGCAGACCTCATCTGTCAAACCATGTTCTCTTAGAAGGCATTTGGAAGTGACCTGGTGGGAATAAGGATGGGTAGGGGTGAGGATGGGCTGCCCAGACAGAGCCCCGGAGGGGCAGGAGGCGGCCATGAGCAGCACTGGTGCATGGTGGGGCAGCCACATTGCCCTGGCTGTCTCAGAATAGTCCTTACCGATTATGTGTGCTGAGAGAGGCTAGGTGCAGGCACGGAGGGACGGCTGGCAGTGTGCCGTGCTGCCTTCTGCTCTGTGGGTAAGGGGCCAGTCTGGTGACCGCAGGGCTGGCCCCTTACCCATAGAGCAGAAGCCAGCATGGTGACTTGGGCTGCCTTGTTCCAGGGCATTTATGTCACACGGGTGTCCGAAGGAGGCCCTGCTGAAATCGCTGGGCTGCAGATTGGAGACAAGATCATGCAGGTAACAGGTGTCCCAAAGGAGGTCTGGGCCAACAGGTCTGAAGCACGTGGGTGTGGGAAGCTGCCCTGGCCTCCCAGCTGGGAGAGACTCACCGAAGTTGACTGGGAACCCAGGCTGCCGTGCCCCAGAGAACACTGGCTTTCTCTCCTGTGTCTCAGCCCTGGGATGTTAGGCTGGGGGCCTGCTTGAATGACCTGGGCCCCCCAAGCCGTCTGCTTTCAGAGCCCCAAGGGTGGGGACTGAGGGGTGTTCTCTCCCTGGGCCAGGTGAACGGCTGGGACATGACCATGGTCACACATGACCAGGCCCGGAAGCGGCTCACCAAGCGCTCGGAGGAGGTGGTACGCCTGCTGGTGACCCGGCAGTCCCTGCAGAAGGCCGTGCAGCAGTCCATGCTGTCCTAGCAGCCGCCACCGCCTGCGACTCATGCCTGCTGCCTCTTTGAACAGTAACACCACTTCCACACTCGGTCCCCATCCTGGCTTCTGCTGAGCACTGGGCCTCAGCTCAGAAGGGCAACAGCTGATCTCAGAGGCCCATCCCCGGCTTGGGGCCTCTGGGACCAGCTTTCTTCCCTGGACACGCCTGGAGCTGAGTGGTAGCTGGTCTGCTGTGACCACAGGCTCAGGCCTGACCCTGCTGCCCGGCCACAGCAGTGGGTGGGCAAGTGGGAACCACCTCCTCTTGGGAGCTGCCAAAGCTGGGAAATGTGGGGGTGGAGGGCCTTTCCCAGTTTGTCCAGGCTGCAGAGAACGGCTCCATCCCCCACCCTTGTGTGTCCACCTCTACCCCCCAGTGCCTCTGCCCATTAGGGCACTGGCCACACATCCCGCCAGAGGAGCTATGAAGGTTCACCTAACAGGAGCCAGGCAGCTCCTGCTTACTCCCACTCCCCCAGGGGTGCTGGCCTCCCCAGGGTTCACCTTCTTACAAAATTAGCTGACATTTCAGGGCAGCTCAGGATTGCCATTTTCCTCTTTGCCTGTGGGTTTAACTTTTGTATTTTTTTTAATCACAAGTTTGATAGAAAAATATTTTTATCATACTCTTCGACACCCATTCTGCTTTTGAATGTAGCTTACTGATCATGTCTGCACACTTGGAAGTGCGCAGCCTGACTCCGTTACTGTGGAAGTCACTGCCGCCCTCCCCAACATCACATGCTCAATAAACAGTGCTAGAATTCACAGGGTCTTTGCTGGGGAATGGGCTGGGGTACCTGCAGGGTGGGATACTAGGGCCAGAGCTGTGGTTTTAAGGATGGCTCCATCCCCTCATTGTTCTGGGACAAAGGTCACCTCTCCAAGGCCTACCTGCCTGGCAAGCCTGGGCCTGGTGGGGCTGTAACAGCTGCCCTGTGCTTGCCCAGAGCCACATTTGTGGGAGCTGTGGCGGGACCCTGGGGTGCATGTGCTTTCTTGGTGTTACTGTGAAGCTCCTGCTTGCTCCTAACTTCCTCTTTGCAACCTAGAAACCCCTACCTGTAAGATTCTTCAGGACACTCTGGGTGTCACAGTGAGGAACACAACCCCACGTGTTCCTGGGGGCCATCATTGGGCCAGATGGGGGTGAGCCAGAGCCCAGCTGACCTGCCTACCAGCTCTGGGAAGGTGTTAGTACTCCTGCGCTACCGAGCATGGCCAAATCAGATTTTAAAGAAAACTCAATCATCTTTTTTTTCGAGACAGTTTCGCTCTTGTTGCCTAGGCTGGAGTGCAAGTGTGATCTCTGCTCACTGCAACCTCCACCTCCCGAGTTCAAGCAATTCTCCTGCCTCAGCCAACAGAGTAGCTGGATTACAAGCGCCTAGCACCACGCCCGGCTAATTTTTGTATTTTTAGTAGAGATGGGGTTTTGCAGTGTTGGCCAGGCTGGTCTCAAATTCCTGACGTCAGGTGATCTGCCTGCCTTGGCCTCCCGAAGTGCTGGGATTACAAGTGTGAGCCACTGCCCAGCTGGAAAAGTCAATAATTTGAAACCTCTCATTTTAAAAATTAAAGTATGGTACCCAGTAATACATTTGCTGGGTGGCACAAGTGAAACAGGTCTGTGGACCTGGTCTGGCCAAAGTCTGCAGAAACCAGCCCTTAAATTCTTTGAGGCTTGTTAGAACAAGACAGAGGAAGAACGTGCAGTGGGACCCTGACTGCCCTGGCTCCCAGTGCTGGTATGCCCTTCAGGACCTCAGCCACCCCACTCACATCCAGATGAGTGGCATGCCCTGGTAATGGAGAAACATGGTGCCTGGGAGACCTACCTGGCCCTGGGCGGGCAGGCGTCTTACACTACCCAAGAGGGCTCCCTGGTGCAGTGTGGGGTCAGCATGCAGCCACCTCGGGTCAGCGAACTCCACAACCTTATGCGCTTCTTTACGTGAGGGGAGCAAGGGCACTTGGCTCTGAAGGCCAGCACACCTGCCTTCTGTATAGCAAACACTCAGTGTGCAGAAAGGAACAGGAGTCAGGTTTTAATTCAAGATACAGGCCCCTCGTGCTAATCTTGTAGAAAAAACTCAGTGGACTGAAACTCGAGTCATATACAAGGCACGTCCTGGGACCCTCCCCTCCACCACAGAAAGGATGACAGCTTCGGGTGGAGGGAAGGGGGTGTGAGACGAGGGTTGTGCCATACGGATTGTGCAAGGTGGTCTCAAGTACAAATACTTGCCTGAGGCTCCCGAACAGGCTGGAAATTGGTGAGCCTCAGGTAGGGGTCTGGGGAAAGCAAGTAGGGGCCTGGCCTCCCTCCAGGGGAGCTGGTCGCTCTTTGGCAGGCCTAACAGACCTCTAAGGCACAGACCAGTAGCGGGAGAGAGGTGTGTCCTGTACTCCAGATGCTGGGTAAGGAGTAGCTGGGTGTGCTCGGATGGGGCTCATCTGACTGGAAGGTAGAGGTAGGAGAGAGCACAGAAGAGCGTAAGCCACTTCAAATGTCTCTCCAAAAACTCGGAAGGGAGTTACTATGCTAATCTGCTGGGCGTGAGTCCAATCCAGAACCGATCTGGTGGACACCTCGGGGCTCAGCAATGCTCTGGGTAAGGCCAGCTGTTAACTGCAGTCATGGGCGCTCAGTTATGTAGAAAGAGTGCATCAGGAAAGTGGCCTTCGGAGGAAGAACCCCACGTCCAAGCCCAGAGTCCTAACCTGAAGTCTGAGCCCCTCTACCAGCACCTCTGAGTCCACTGGTCGGCGCCTGGCTGCTTGGTCTGTGGGAACACAGTGGTGGCAGCAAAGTGCCCTTGGCGCTCCCGGCTGCAAGGTCAGCCCTTCAAGCTGCTCCCAGACACGCTGATAGTTTGGGGCAAGGCCTTCGGCTGCAAGCTCATTGCCCAGTCCTGCCTGAGACAGCTGCCAGAGCCTGTGCGCGCTGCCTGGAGCCTTAAAGAAAAGAGAGATGGTGGCATCAAGACGAAGGCGCTGCGTGCCTGCCTGGGGAGGCCTGGGGTGGGCACAGGTGAGGGCAGGCTGCTGAAAGGCCTTCAGCCCCGAGGAGCAGTGTGCTCCCTCCTTCCGAGCACTGAGTGGGCCCTGAGTGCCAGGACCCAGCCACTTCTCCAGCCTTCGCTGTGTGGGGCCTTCCCCACCGGGCACGAGGCCTGGGGCTGTGTACACTGGGTCCCTGGGTGCTAGTTGAGCTGGTCGTACCCCGGTCTCTTTCTGTACAAACAGAAATGCTGGACGAAGAAGATGATGTCGAAGAAAATGGAGAAGAGGCCAAGTCCAAACTTGGTTGGGTCTCCGAAGATCAGCGTCCACTGGTCTGTGAGCAGCCGGGGACGGAAGCTGGGGTTAGGCTGGCAGCTCTGGAAGCAGCTGGAGCAGGTGGTGGGAGGTGGGAGTCCCAGAAAACCACAAATCCACCAGCTACAAAGGCCCCTAGTGGGTCTGTCCGTGGGGGCGGCTGGGCTTGGATCCCAGGCGGGGGTGGAGGCTGGCGGAGGGCCCTGGGGGCACCGTGGCTGACTCACCGTTATTGTAGGACTGCAGAAACATCTGCAGGAGGCTGAAGCTGCCCCCGGTGAAGTCCAGCAGCACGTTGCCAATGCTCCAGCCCTCGGTGCTTTTGTAGTGAAAGTTCATGTAGGCCTGGTCCAGATGGACAGACAGATGGAGGGCGGTGAGGAGGCGACTGCCTCCTGCACCTCGTGACTATCCCTCCAAACAAGAGCGGTTCTCACTCCTCCCACTCGGGCCATGGCTCCAGGGAACACAGTGACCTTTGGGCTATGACAGGCCTCTGCCAAGAATAGTTTGGGTGGTCCTGGGGGCAGGGGCCGCATTTGCATGTACAGCAAGCAAAGCCCCCCCGCCCCGCCCCGCCCCCCACAACTCCAGCGGAGGCAGGCCAGATGCCGCCTTCCCGGCTCCTCCCCATCCCCGGGCACAAGGCTAGTTTCCCAGCAGCTATGATTCTTCTCACCTCCAGTGAAGGCTGTCCCCCCTCAGCTTGGATTTCATGCTATGCTTAGGGACTGAGTGGGGAGCCGAACTGCTGGTTTGGAAACCCAGCTCCATCACTGGAGCTTGCTGCCTTGGGGGAGCTACTACTTCTAGCCTTAGTTTCCCCATCTGTAGAGTGGGTTAACTCCCGCCGCAGGCCCGGGCGGGCCTTCCTGGGTCTGGGAGGTGGGTCTGTGGGGGATGCGCCCCAGTCTGACCGCCTGTGCCCCACATCCTCCCACGCCACAGCACCCTGTGTGTCCTGTGCTGCCACCTTTCCTTCCCCTAGCCACGCAGCAGCGCCCTGTGGGTCCTCTGAATGCTGCGACCTTCCCTCCCGGGTGAGGCAGGTCAGCCTCCACTGCGTCCCCGTCTGTGTACTGGCTCACCCTCTTCTGTACCCGCTGCTGCCCCTCCAGTCCTGGACAATTCCAAATGCCTCCAACTCAGGGACCTGCCTCCCCAGCTTCTTGGCCCGAAGCCTTCCCACCCTCAGGGACTGAGCCCCACTTCCCCAAACCGTCCCCTCCTCGGAAGCCCTCCTCAGCTCCAGGGACCTGGCCCCGGCCTCCCGGCTTCAACACCCTCAGTACTATTCCAGCAGCCCGTCCCCTCCCTTATCCCGCACTGTCTGGCCCCCTCCTCTGTGCAGGCTGCCCAGCCCGGAACGCCGCCGCCTCCTTGTCCACAGAACTCAGTCCTGCTTGCCCTGAGTGCAGCCCTGCCTCCCCCTCTGAGCCCTGTCCCTCCCAAGGCAGAAAACACGAGGCTCCCAGGGCTGGGGACACGGAACGGGGCTCCTCCCTCTGGGAATGGGGTGAGTTAAATGAGGCTCTACATCCCTGGGTGCCGCAACTACAGCCCGACCCGGTCCCAGCTGTGCTGGCCCCGAATCCCCGGGTCTGAGGACGGCTGCGCTCCTAGAAGGGGCGGAGCTCTGCACAGGAGGTTCCCTCCCACCTCACCTCTCCAGTCTCCACTGTGGCCCCCTCGGGCTGCCCTTGCTGTAGAAATGGAGGCAGTGGTGGGGGCAGAGCCAAAAGTATCAGGAAAGAATGCGGTGTGGGAAGGGGAACCACCCTCACGACGTCTGATGCTCAGGGGAGCATGGGGTCCCGGGAGCCTCCCCTAAAGACCTCATGTGACTCCAGCCAGAGGGAGAGCAGCAGGCTGGCTTCCCCATGCCCTGCTCCTGCTGGGTTACCCGACTCCCTGTGGCTTTCCGTCCTGTCTCCTCGCCCTGGCAGGAGCAGGCCGCACAGGAGCAGGCAGCACAGCAGGCGCACAGGAGCAGGCGCGCAGGAGCAGAAGCACAAGAGCAGGCCGCGTAGGAGCAGGCGCGCAGGAGCAGAAGCACAAGAGCAGGCGCGCAGAAGCAGAAGCACAGGAGCAGGCGCGCAGGAGCAGAAGCGCAGGAGCAGGCGCGCAGGAGCAGAAGCGCAGGAGCAGAAGCACAAGAGCAGGCCGCACAGGAGCAGGCGCGCAGGAGCAGGCCGCGCAGGAGCAGAAGCACAAGAGCAGGCGCGCAGGAGCAGAAGCACAGGAGCAGGCGCGCAGGAGCAGGCCCCGCAGGAGCAGGCGGCGCAGGAGCAGGCCGCGCAGGAGCAGGCGGCGCAGGAGCAGGCCGCGCAGGAGCAGGCGCGCAGGAGCAGGGTCCGGACCGTGTACCTCTTGCCCCTCCCACGCCGGCCATGTGAACTGGACCCCGGAAGTACCTGTGGAAAATACTTGACCAGCGTGACCGCGAGCTTGATGTAGGAGAAGCAGAAGAGAAACTGCAGCCACGTGGTCACCCCCACCACAGTCACGATCATGGTGAGGAATGCAAAGAGCCACGCCAGCACCAGGAAGCCGATGGCGGGCCAGGACACTCGCTGACCTCCATGCTAGGGGCAAGAGGAGAGGGCAGAGATGCAGACTCACACAGAGGACGCCTGGGCTGAGCAGGGTTGGCTCTGGATAGGTCGGGCTTAGAGGGGGGCAGAGGCTGGACCCTGGCCTTGAAGCAGCCCCTGTGAGGGGAGCCTGCACTGGGGTCATGGGGGGAACATCTGGGTCACAGAAAGCATCAACACCCAGGCAAGGTCCCATCCCCACACCAATCACCCCTTCTCCTCGCTGGGGTCTCCGCTCAGGCCACTGGGCTCTCACGCTCCCGTCTGCTTTGTTCCCGCCCGACAGAACTGGGCACCCCTCCACTCACTCGGGGGAGGAGGGTGGTGGAGACAAGGGCTCCGACCTCTGAGACCTGGTGCCTCTCCCGGCCAGGCACTGCCTCATTCCCCAAGCCGGAGGCAGCCCAAGGATCTGAGGAATCTGTCCCCCAGCCTTGCCTTTTCCTCAACACGGCCCCACAGCATTCCTTCACTCTCGCTTCACACCAAAAGCTAAGACTGGAAGGTTCACGCAGGTGGGACCAGACAGCACCCGGCTGGCCATCCAGTGTGAACTCCCTGAGAAGTGAAAGCAAAGCTGTCCCAGCATCAGTCTCCCGACCCAGCCCTGGCACAGCCCTGCCCTGCTGACACCCACGGCCTCCAGCAGCCAGGCTAACCTCTGGCTGCACTTGGGGCCCTCCTGACACCCTGAAGCCCAGCTGCACCCACCTGCTCAGGGTTCCTCTCAAATGCCCCCCGCCTCCGTGACTGGACCCCTGTAGGAGCTCACACTGGTCCCGTCCCTCCTCCATGGGAACCTCACTCATCCTTGAGGGCTTGGCAAGTGTCTTCCTCCACTCTCCTCCCTCCTCCCTGGTGGGGCTCAGGGCCTTGTCTCCTCCATGAGCTGTCTGCTCCTCTGCGCGCAGCTCTTGGCCTGAGTCTGATCACTGCTTCTCCCTGAGTCCCTTACCCCAGACTCTTGGACTCTGAGGGGTGTGTACTATGCCCACATGGGCCCTGGCCGAATGAACACACACCCTTCTCTTCCTAGGGTCTGCCATGTCTTGTGTCAAAGGTCAGGTGGGTGGCGGGTGTTGGCTGGGCAGCCTTTGGGGGCCAGGCCTGGACTCACCTCGTACAGGCAGCACTGCATGATGACGATCAGAGTGAGGACAACGGCATGCAGACTGAAGAAGACGTCGTTGCTGTTGACGGGGTTCACTCCATTGGGGTATTTGAGGAGAAACTGCTCCTGTTTAGCGGGTGGGGGAAGCTGGGTGGTGAGGGGCGCTGGGCTGCCATGCCGCAGGGGCAGGGCTGTGGGGCAGGTGAGGCCATACCTTGACGTAGGGCACCCAGAGGAGGCTGATGTTGAACACACTGTAGGCCACGAAGCCCGTCAGGTTCAGGGCCACGAAGTCAAAGCTCAGCCCGACGACGCTGCAGAGGGGTAGAGGGTGGGAAGGGGCATGGCAGGGCAGGGTGAGGATGGCGCCACTGCAGGGAATGGGAGGGACAGGCTTCCGGGCCACGGGGAAGGAGGGCTCGGCCCTTTTCATGCACGGCCCTGTCCTTAGGTTCCTCCTGCTACCACCATGGATGCCACCCAATCCCTGCTCTTGAGCGCCACTTCCCTCCTCCCTCCCTTCCTCCCATGCTAAGATCTCTCTGCTCCTCAAGTCCTGGCTCCAGAGGGAAGTTGGAAGGCCTGCTGAAGAAAGCATCCCCCTCCCGGCTCTCTGCTTCCACCCCTCAGGAGGCCCACGTGGCCCAGGTGATGGCAGGACAGCTTGTGTCCTCACTGCACACGGATGCAAGTCAAGGTGGGACCACTTTGTCTCCAAGGCTGAGTACACGGGACTTGTCACTGCAGTCCTCTGGGGCCGGATGGGCCTGAGCAGAGCAGGGAGGACTTCCCCCTCCCCTGGCCAATGTCCACTAGACTAGGGAGCCCTGTTTTGTTTCACAGGGAGGGGCTGACCTGGGCAACAGATGAAATGCCTGGCGCTGGAGTCCCTCCCAGGCTCTCTGAGCTTTCCCATCAAGAGAGCTTTCCAGAAAGGGCAAGCAGATGGAAGGGCAGAGGGGGATGTCTGAGGCTGCACCATCCCATCCTTGCTGGAACGCCCTGCTCCTAAAGGTGCCAAGACAGCCTGCACACAGGCCCAGCCGGTTACCTTTTCCGCCTCCAATTCATGACCACCTGAGGATAGAAGGAGATGGACCAGGCCACAAAGTAGATCCAGCCAATCACCTGGTTGATGATGCTGACGGCGCTGCTGCGGATCACCAGGAAGCGTATCCGCGGGCTGGAAAGGGGTTTGGACCCGGATGAGCTGGGCTTCCGCAGGAAACCCCCACACACCCAGCACGGCCCGATTCTTGTCATGTGAGACCTGCACACGCTCACGCCAGCCTACCTGGTCTGATTGGAGTGATTTCCATGCAGATAAATTGTAACTTGTCCAACATTTTGGGATGTCACTTGAAAAGAGGAATTTGTCACTCTGGGAGGCACCACAACCTGTTAGGAAGACTGAGCTTCAATCCGATGCCGTGTAGAGTTGCAGAGGGCCCTGCTGGCGTCTAGCTCCATGCTACACACCAGGGAATGAAGGAATGCATCACCCACAGCCCCACCTTCCTGTCCCTCCAACTCCCTGTTCACAGTGTTGCCCAGGTTGGTTTTGAACTCCTGGGCTCAAGTGATCCACCCGCCTCAGCCTTTCTAAGACCTGGGATTACAGGTGTGAGCCACCACACTTGGCCGAGACTTTTTTTTTTTTTGGTGAGATAGGGTTGTCTCCTCCGTCACCCAGGCTGGAGTGCAATGGTGACATCTTGGCTTACTGCAACCTCCACCTCTGGTTCATCTCCTGCCTCAGCCTTCCAAGTCCCGAGTAGCTGGGATTACAGGCGTGTGCCACCACGCCCAGCTAATTTTTGTATTTTTAGTACAGATGGGCTTCCACTGTGTTGGCCAGGCTGGTCTCAAACTCCTGACCTCAGGTGATCTGCCCCCCTCGGCTTCCCAAAGTGCTGCGTGTGCCACATCGCCTGGCCTGGGTGTGACTTTCTGAGCAGAGGTGCGGATTTGTCCTCCTGCCCTCCTCTGGCTTATCTCTGAGGGAAGGAGGAATGGCTCTTGTCCTCTCACTGAGCACGTTACCCCCCACAAGTTATTCAAGCTCTGATCTCAGGTTGCTCATCTGTAAAATGAGTTAACAAAATTGTCTACCTTGGCTGGGTGAGGTGGCTCACGCCGGTAATCCCAGCACTTTGGGAGGCTGAGGCAGGTGGATCACCTAAGGTCAGGAGTTCAGAGACCAGCCTGACCAATATGGTGAAACCCTGTCTCTACTACAAACACAAAATTAGCCAGGCACAGTGGCACATGCCTGTAATCCCTGCCACTCGGGAGGTGGAGGTTGTGGTGAGCCGAGATCGTGCCATTGCACTCCAGCCTGGGTAACAAGAGTGAAACTGTGTTTCAAAAAAACAAAAAAAAGTGTCTACCTTTCAGGGCTTCCATGAATAACATGATGTCCAGAAAGGCGACAGCACAGACCCTGGCACGCAGCAAGCTGGGCCACTGTGCTACGCAATACCATCACTTCTACTTCACTGCCACGAGGCTCCTCAGTGTCCACAAAAGCTCGTCTGCCCTGTGCCCAGCCTGGCTGCCAAGTGAGAAAGCAGAAGCAGGGCACAGACGAGACACTTGGCACAGAGGGCGTTTTCACCCTGCTTCAACATTTAGCAAATGCTCTGCTTCCAGAAAATGCAGCTGGGGGCCTGCCTGCAACATCCGATCTCCCAAGCACTCCTCCGGAGACTTTTTTTTTCTGAGGAGAGTTTCACTTTTGTCACTCAGGCTGGAGTGCAGTGGCACGATCTCAGCTCACCGCAACCTCTGCCTCCTGGGTTCAAGCAGTTTTTCTGCCTCAGCCTCCCGAGTAGCTGGGATTACAGGCATGCGCCACCACGCCTGGATAATTTTTGTATTTTTAAGAGAGACAGGGTTTCACCATGTTGGTCAGGCTGGTCTCAAACTCCTGACCTTAAGTGATCCACCTACCTTGGCCTCCCTTAGTGCTGGGTTACAGGTGTGAGCCACTGCACCCAGCCTTTCCTGAGGCTCTTAAATCCCCCTGGAGTGGTGGAGAAGAGGATGATATTCTTACTGAACCCCACTGTCTTCCCTGGTCCCCAGCTCCTGTGCTCCCTGGATAACACTCCACCCATCTTGCAGGTACTGTGAGGATCTGGCTCATTAGATTGCAGTGGCTACTTTTTTTTTTTTTAAAGACTAGCCAAGTGCAGCAGTGAGAAGCGGGGAAAGAGTAGAACAAGGAGTTTGATATGTAACTGACTGTCAACAATCAGTGGAGGTAACTCACTACCTTCAGACCAGCCAGCTTCAGCTTCTTAAGAGTCAGGGTCTTGCTCTGCAGCTCAGGCTGGAGTGCAGTGGTACAACCATAGCTCACTGATCACTCCAACTCCTGGGCCTGAGCGATCCTCCCACCTCAGCCTCCTGAGGAGGTGGGACAACAGGCGCTCTGCCGCACACCGGAGCAGCTTCCTAATGAGGACCTCTGAAGGACTGCCTCCTTGTTCTTAGCATTAGAAATCAGGGGCTTCAGCAGAACAAGTGAAATGGCATGGCGGCTGCTGCAAAGCCTGGAGTCCAACGTATGGTCTGTGTCCTGCAAGCTACGTCTTTACAATACGTGCCACTCCTGGCTCTGTAATTTTCCTGTCACTCACTTTTTCTTATTTTTAACAGATAATCCTTGTAGTGTTGCTTGCACATCTGTTAAGTGGCCACTGAATCCCTTCTGGAACTAGGCAGGGAGAAAATCAATAGACTGACTGATATAACACAGAATGAAATGATCATCGCTGCCTTTCACTGAGTGCTTCCTATGTGCTACGGATGACCCTAGACATTGTCTTTTTAAGATGGAGTTTCACTCATCACCCAGGCTGCTGTGCAATGACACGATCTTGGCTCACTGCAACCTCTGCCTCCCAGGCGCCAGTGGGTCTCCTGCCTCAGCCTCCGGAGTAGCTGGGATTACAGGCATGCACCACTACCACCTGGCTAATTTTTGTATTTTTAGCAGAGATGAGGTTTTACCATGTTGGGCAGGCTGGTCTTGAATTCCTGACCTCAAATGATCCACCTGTCTTAGCCTCCCAAAGTGCTGGGGTTACATGTGAGCCACCGTGCCAGGCCTCTTACTGTTAAAGATTTTTAAAAAAAACTGAACTATGACATATAGGTAGAAAAGTACACACATCACAGCTTGATGAAAAGTCTACAGCCTGAATGCATCCAGCTCCCAGATGAAGAAATGAAACATTCCCAAGTCCTCAGAAGCCCCCCTCGCTCCCTCCAGCCTCTCCTGGCCCCGAGGGTCACTGCTGCCCTGACTGACACTGTGGATTTGCTGGATCTACTTGTGCTTCATGTTTAAGAACTCCTACGGTCCAGGCTTTCTTGGTGTCAGATTTCCTTTCCTTAATATTATGTTTGCCTTACCTGATCTTCAGAAGACGATACTTTCGCCAGGTGTGGTGGCTCACATGGATCACACCTGTGATCCCAGCACTTTGGGAGGCCAAGGCAGGCAGATCACCTGAGGTCAGGAGATTGAGACCAGCCTGGCCAACATGGGAAAACCTTGTCTCTACTGAAAATACAAAAATGAGCCAGGCCTAATGGAGGGCGCCTAAAATTTCAGCTACTGGGGAGTCTGAGGCAGGAGAACAGCTTGAATCCAGGAGGCGAAGGTTGCAGTGAGCCGAGATCATGCCACTGTACTAAAAAAAAAAACCTCCAAAAAACAAAAAAACACGAATACATAAAAACAAAAACATGACTTTGACTTAGATATCTGGCCCTAAATGAAGCAATCAGCATGTTTCTCCCAGAGTCTGAATTTAATCTGAATTTTATCAAAGGGCTGCGCTGTTAGAACCCACCGGCACTGCATGTTAGCCTCACACCCTGGGCAAGAGGGGAGCTGTAGGGAACGGTGCTGTCTAATGAGGTGTTCATGGTGGGAGGAGACCTCCCTCTCATGCAAGGTCCCTTTGGCTGGATGCTCTGAGACCCTGCTCTCAGCAATGCTGTATAAAAATACAGCTTTTTATTTTTATTTTTCATATTTTAGAGACAGATTCTTGCTCCATCATCCAGGCTGGAGGGCTCTCTGCAGCCTTGAACTCCTGGGCTCAAGCGATTCTCCTGCCTCAGCCTCCCAAGTAGCTGAGGACTTCAGATGCACATCACTGAGGTAAGCGATGCTATATTTTTCAGATCACAGATTCCCACATGCTTGAGGCAGATTGTGTTTCATTCCTGTATGCTTGCTGGGGGGCTCAGAGCTGATCTGCAGCCCATCTCTACAAGCACCCCGAGCCTCACCACGTGGTCATAACGTGCCTCATGGATATCGATCTCATCCCTGCATCCTCATCCTGCCTCCACCAGCTCTATTAAGGTATAACTGACAAATAAAAAGTGGGTATATTTGCAGTACACAAGGTGATGCTTTGGTAGATGCATACATTGTGAAATGACTAAATCAAGCGAATTAACATATGCATCATCTCATATACTTACCTTTGTGTGTGTGTGTGGTGAGAACAGGAGTAGCTAGGACCACAAGTGCAAGCCACTGCACCCAGCTGTGGTGGGAACATTTAAGATCTCATCTCTTGGCAATTTTCAGTATGCAATGATGCATGACCATTAACTGTATTGCCACATTGTACGATAGCTCTCCAGATGTTATACATCCTGACTGACTTGCATTCATCTTGGTTTTTAAACCCTTGGTTACCACCTCCCTTATGGATGCTTTCTATCCAATTGAATAACAACTGGCTCAAACTCTCAGTAAGGTGGAAGCAGGGTACACACAAACAGATACATGCGTAAAACTACCGCTATTAGACCACACGACCTCTGGCACGGGGTTTTGGAATCAACACCCAACCAGTGGTGTCTCAGAATGGGGCTTCACAAACCTTGATGTGGACTCAAACCATCTGGGGATCTTGCTAGGCTACGGACTTTAGGTCAGTAGGTTTGAGACGGGCCTGAGGTGCTGATTTTTAAGTAAGCCCAATGCTGCTGGTTCTCGAATGCCCTTTGAGTAGCCAGGCCTTAGAAAATCATAAGGACTTTTCTATTCTTTTTTTTTTTTTTTTTTTTGAGATGGAGTTTGACTCTGTCGCCCAGGCTAGAAGGCAGTGGGGCTATCTGGGCTCACTGCAATCTCAGCCTCCTGGGTTCAACTATTCCTCCTGTCTCAGCCTCCCGAGTAGCTGGGATAACAGGTGTGTACCACCATGCCCAGCTAATTTTTGTATTTAATTTAGTAGGGATGGAGTTTCATCATGTTGACCAGGCTTGTCTTGAACTTCTGACCTCAGGTGATCTGCCTGCCTCGACCTCCCAAAGTATTGGGATTGCAGGCATGAGTCACCGTACCCAGCCAAAAATCATGAAGAACTTTTACATTTCCAGAACCGTTTCTGCCTCAGGTTTCTCACTATCATCTTCTTAATTCCATCTGATGGCATTCAATCCTCATCCCCAAGAAGACCAACGAAGCCGAAACTATAGATTTCCAGGATGATGGAACAGGGACCGCCTAGATCTATTGCCACCAGCTCTTAACTAAAATGTGTGTTTTGTTACCTAGCATTTCCCTACCCATCAGTTAACATTGGTTACTTACTTCATCGGGGAGCTCAAGGATAGTAATATTTTTGGAACGAAATGTGATTTCAAAAGTGATCACCAGGGTTGCATTTAATGGTGGCCTGTGGAGGACAAGAGTCTAATTACTGCTGAGAAGCGGAGGCAGGGAGAGCTCAGCTAACCCTCTGGATTTCACAGCTGGCCTTCCAATCTCATGCAATCGGGTTTAGGAAATGCTAGTGCTCCACCCAAGGGGTAGCTAGGTGGAAATCCTGCTCTGTAGGCTTTCCAGTGTAAACCAGGAGACCAGATGTCCGTCCCTTCAGGGCAGGGTGAGAAGAGAAGAAAGCAAACGGGATGTAATGACAAATGAGGCCTCTGGGGGCCCGGGACTGTGGCTTCCTGGAGGTTGTGGGTTCTGAGCAGGGCCCTGTGTGAGGGCCAGCGTTAGACTGGAGGAGGAGCGAGCTCAGGCAAGGCAGGGGGAGGGGGCAGTGCATGCCTGGAAAGCTGGGACAGGCATCTGACTGCAGAAGGCTGGGAGCCCCTCCTGGGCCCCAGCTCTGGGGTGAGGAGCTTGGAGTTAATTTGGAAGGCAGTGAGAGGCCTCTCGGGGACCTGGAGAGTTGTGGTAAGAGGGTGACTTGTGACATTTGCAAGGGAGGAGGTGCAGAGACAGGAGGAGGTAGGGGTAGGAAGGGCAGGCCAGCTAGGGTTTTGGTTTCAGGTCAGACCTGGCAGGAGAGGCGAGGAAGGGGGAGAGGTGTAGAGAGAGGACAGGACTCTAGGTCTTCATCAGGAAATCCTCATGGCCGGGAGGCAAGGACAGGGCAAAGCAGCTAAGAGTAGAGAAGGCAGAGGCAGCCTCCTGGTGCCGACCAGCCTAGGTCATGATGCTTGTGCCCCAGCCAGCAGAAAGCAGCAAAGAGACTCCCACGCCAGGCCCAGTGTGAGTGGCGTCACCCGACGCGGCCACTTCTGCTTCGCAGAGCAACCTCAGAAGTACCGTCCAGCAGCTCAGCCCCCTACCCCTTGGCCTTCAGGAATCTCTTCAAATATTTAGTCTTAGAATCGCTTTGAAGTCTGGCAACAACTGCTGGTCACGCAGAACTCTTCCCATGCAGGGAAAGGACCCACGTCTCTGGGAGAAGCACCCCTTCCTTCTCCTCCCAGGGCAAGTCAGGATTCAGGGTGGGGTCAGCCTTTGTGATCCCACCCTGCGGCCCAGGGCTGCCACTATCCCTTTCTCTATGGTTTGTCTTACAGGTAAGAGGCAAGAACAGTGCATCTGAAATCTATCCAGACTGAGCCGGGGTCAACCCTGTCCCAGCTGCGGGGTCTGAGCAGGGCTGAGCGCAGCGCCAGGCCTGGGAACTTACTGCAGGGTGATGCTGACGTTGGTTGAGCTCCCATTTTCCAGCTTTACAACGGGAGGAACAGTGAGGCTGACAGTTGACTCTGGAAGGACCAAAATCAATAACATGAGGCGCCAGGTCAGAGCTCGGTCCACGACAGGACACTGGGCCGAAACCCCCGACATGTGAACTCCTGAGCACTGACTCCCTGACGAGCCCTATTCTGCGATGGGCTGGCAAACACGGGCCCTGGTGAGGTTCTTTCCCCACCTGCTGCCAGAGGCAGAGGCAGAGGCACTCCAGCCTGGGCAACAGTGAGACTCTGTCCCAAAAAAAAAAATGATTTTTGTAGAGATGGGGTCTCAGTATGTCGCTCAGGCTGGTGTCAAACTCCTGTGCCCAAGCGATCATCCCTCTCTGGCCTCCCAAAGTATTGGGATTACAGTGTGAGCAAATGCCAGGGCCTCCTCCCCTCCCTGCAAGGACAGGCTCTGAGAGTCTTCGGCTGAGTTACTCAGAGATTGTTAGAGAACATGGAGCCCAAAAATCACCACAAAGGAATCCACGCATGATCTGGAATGCAAAAGGCAGCCCTGAACCACCTCTTCAGATGGAAAGCGCAGCACCTCCTCTGTTCATGGCGTCAAAATGGCCCTGAAGAACGGGACCAGCCCCTTTCCTGCACGAACAGACACACAGGGGCCCAGCTAATGAGTTTCTAAAGAACCCTCTGGGCTCCCTGACTCGCCCAGCTCCCTGGCTCTGGTCCCTTCCTAAGGCTATCTGTGCAGGGGCTGGAAAAGGAAGGGTGAATAGCTGTTTCAGTCTCAGATTTCTCCTCGGCTTTAAGGTGTTATCTCAGAATAAAGATGACAAACCGGCCCCTGGATGAGGGGGAAGCAGGTCTGGGTCTTAGAAATCCATCCTAGGGCCAGGCACGGTGGTTCACGCTTGTAAAACCAGCACTTTGGAAGAGCAAGGTGAGAGATCACGGGAGCCCAGGAGTTGGGAGACCCTGTCCCTACAAAACATTTTCTTAAAAAAAGAAAGAAAATCATTTTTCGAGGCCAACTAGCCCAGAGCACCTTGGTGGCAGGAGTGAGTCAGCCTCCTCGTGCTTCCAGTATTCTTAGGGCAGCCTGGTCCCCACCCCTGCTCCCAGGCGTGCTGGAGGCCCTACACTACACCTGCCCGTCTCACCTCCCCCACCTGACTGCCTTCAGAGTTACACACAGCCTAGAGGTCATGATCATGGTCTAGGCTGAGCAGGGAAGCAGGTGCATGACTGTGATGAAGAGGATACTTGTCATGGCAGAAGCTGTCAGCAGGCGCAGCTGTCGCCCAACCAGACCCCTGCACTCAGACCCCTCAAAGGCAGATGAGTTGGGATCTGAAATTTTACATGCTTGGGTTGGAAGGAAACTTTTTTTTCCAAGATAGTCTTGCTCTGTCACCCAGGTTGGAGTGCAGTGGCATGATCTTTGCTCACTGCAACCTCTGCCTCCTGGGTTCAAGCAATTCTCCTGTCTCAGCCTCCCCAGTAGCTGCGATTATAGGCATGGGGCACCATACCAGCTAATTTTTGTATTTTCAGTAGAGACAGGGTTTCATCATGTTGGCCAGGCTGGTCTCAAACTCCTGACCTCAGGTGATCTGCCCACCTCTGCCTCCCAAAGTGCTGGGATTCCAGGCATGAGCCACTGTGCCCAGCCCAGAAGGAAACTTAGTTACCCAGTTCAAACTCTGATTCTCCACCTCAATATTCCTACTTGGTAGTTTCTCTTCTGCAACCCGATCTCTGAGATCACAGGCTGAAACTTGCCCTCCAGGCCAGGCTCTGCTACAGGGAGCCTCTCAGACTCTGAGAGCTGCCTTCTCCATACTCAACACACGGGAATGCAGATGCAAGCTGTGTCCCAAGCCTGTAGGTCCCTGGGTGGAGACTTCCACAGGCCACCATCTCCAGCCCTCTCTTGGCTGGCTGGGCTCCTCAGAACAGGATGGCCTCCGGCCCTTGCAGAAGCCAAGCTGCTACAGGAACAAAAGGCAGGCCCTTCCTTATGTGGAGCCTCAGGGCCTGTAGCTGCTCTGGCTACCCTACCCTTCTTTTTCAGGCTCTCTGCTCTGAGGTCATTCCGAGGCTTTCATCAGGGCTTGCATAGCTGGGATGGTGCAGGACTTCCTGTACTGCCAGCTCAGTTCTGCCTAGAGCTGAGGACCGTGCCAGATAAGCAAGCCTAGAACCTGCCACTGCTCAGGACGGGATGCTGAAAGGGATGCCAGGCAGCCAGCCAGGCCTCTGGGTCCCAAGGGCTGTGCTGGAGGTAGTGGAGGTCTAGGTGAGCGGAAGATCCACATGGGCACAGAGCTCCTACCATCTTTGCATTATAAAATAGGAGGTTGTGGGCAGTGACTCACGCCTGTCATCCCAGCACTTTGGGAGGCTGAGGCAGGTGGATCACCTGAGGTCAGGAGTTCGAGACCAGACTGGCCAACATGGCAAAACCCCCTCTACTAAAAATACAAAAAATTAGCCAAGCTTGGTGGCGGGCGCCTGCAATCCCAGCTACCCCGGAGGCTGAGGCAGGAGAATCGCTTAAACCCAGGAGGTGGAGGCTGCAGCGAGCTGAGATCATACCACTGCACTCCAGCCTGGGAGAAAGAGCAAGACCATCTCAACAACAAAATAAAATACAGTAAGAGTTTGTGAACTCTCCAAGAACCAGATCAGAGAATGTTCATTTCCCCCTTCTTTAGCACCACAGAAGACTGAGGTGCTCAGTAACTGAGATACTGGGCTCCAAAGTCACACAGTTCCATCCTGGCTCTGACACTTCCTAGCTGTGTGACCATGGGTAAGGTACTTACCCTCTCTGAGCCTCCATTTCCTTATCTGTAAAATGGGGAGAATAACAAGCCCTATCTCAGAGTCACTGTGAAGATAAGATGCAGCCATGCTGGTAACCTGTTCTCCGCAGCCCAGATGCTAAATAATTGTTGCCGTTATTATCATCACAACTGCAGGGCATTCTTACAAGGTGGGAGGCAGTTAGGAAGCTGGCCCCAGAAACTTGAAATCTTTACATTGTATCAGAATTACAAAATGAGTCTTGACATCATGCTAAGTTCCCCCTAAAGAGAATCTGGTTTTTTTGTTTGTTTGGTTTTTTTTTTTGAGACAGGGTCTGGCTCTGTTACCCAGGCTGGAATCCAGTGGTGACCTGGAGTGGTCATGGCTCACTGCAGCCTCGACCTCCCAGGCTCAAGTGATCCTCCCACCTCAGCCACCCAAGTAGCTAGGACCACAGGCATGCGCCACCATGCCCAGCTAATTAAAAAAAAAAATTTGGGGCCAGGCGTGGTGGCTCATGCCTATAATCCCAGCACTTTGGGAGGCCAAGGCAGGAATACCACTTGAGGTCAGGAGTTTGAGAGCAACCTAGGCAACATGATAAAATTCTGTCTCTACTAAAAATACAAAATTAGCCAGGTGTGGTGGCACGCACCTGTAACACCAGCTACGTGGGAGGCTGAGGCACAAGAATCACTTGAACCCAGGAGGCCGTGGTTGCAGTGAACTGAGATCACGATACTGCACTTCAGCCTGGGCGACAGTGCCAGACTCCATCTCCAAAAAAAAAAAAAATTTTTTTTTTTTTTAAGTAGAGATGGGGTCTCACTCAGGCTGGTGTCACACTCCTGTGCCCAAGTGATCCTCCCTCTTTGGCCTCCCAAAGTATGGGAATTACAGGTGTGAGCCACCGTGCTCGGCTAGGTTTTTAAAATTAATTCTTATAGGCCTCTCGCCCACTCTGCACCTCCAGTACCAGCCCCTGTGCTACACTCCTAGCTCCCATTTTCTAACTGTACAACAGTGAGAAGCAGGCATTATTATTTCTATTTTAGATTTCGGGCAACTGTGTATTCTAAGAGGAAAGGAGTCTTACCACACAGCTTGAAAATGGTGAGGGCAGGACTCAAACCTAGGCCTGTCTAGTCCAAAGCCCAGCTTTTGCCACGAGGCTGCACTGCCCCAAGATTCCAGCCAGAGAAGTCAGAGACAGACAATTCTGAAGGCCAGTCATCTCACCTGTGGTCCTTAACCATTACTCCCCAAAGCAAAGAGAAGAAAGAAACAGCAAAGGCCGAAGAAGGTTGGAAATCCAGTTCCTGTGACTTGATTTGATGGTGGCTTCGATTCTTACTTTGTTTCTTTTTTGAGATGGAGTCTCACTCTGTTGCCCAGGCTGGAGTGCAGTGGTGCGATCTCGGCTTACTGCAACCTCCACCTCCTGGGTTCAAGCGATTCTCCTGCCTCAGCCACCAGGCACGCACCACCATGTCCAGCTAATTTTGTATTGGTAGTAGAGATGGGGTTTCGCTATGTTGGCCAGGCTGGTCTCAAACTCCTGACCTCAAGAGATCCACCGACCTCGGCCTCCCTAAGTGCTGGGATTATAAGCATGAGCCACTGTGCCCTGCGCATTCTTCTTTTCTAATGGCATTCAGGAAAGGAGGCAAAGTGATCTCATGCAGCACAGATCCTATGCGGGTCCCAGCTTTGTTACTTTCTAGCTATGTGACTTGGGAAAGCCTTCTACCCTCTCTGGGCCTGTTTCCCCTCGGGGTAACTGGGGTGGTGGTAGCTGGATTTTCTGTTTTTCTCTTAGGGGAGGGTATTAGCATTACTAATGGGGCTTTAAAGTATGTGTGTGTACATCCGGGGGACACAGACACACTCCAGCCCCAGTGTCACAAAGTCTGATCCAGCAGGGTGGGGACGGGGTTCTGACACTGACATCTGCATTGAGAAACACCGGGCTCCAGGGGCTGAAGGACCTTCCTTTCCCAGAAATTGCTTATCTGCAAGGTGTGACGACAAACATCACTGACTGTTCAACAAACCTGGAAGAGATGATGAGGTGGCCACTGTTTCTTGAGGTTCAAGACCTCAGATAACAGCGGGGTCTAGGCTCCAGGGAGGATTTGCACTATCTGTCAAGGTTCACTTGACATGTGAATTTAACATGTATCTAATTTTTTGTATTTGACCCAACAGACAAGCTAAGGATCAAATTAATGGGCCCAGTGCCCTTGAAGTGCTAAACATGGCTCTTTCCGGAAGGAATTCCAGAGATGTTTCGGGCAGTGGGAGAATTGCTAGAAGGGCACCGGCCTCAAACAGGCCAGCGCTGAAGGTCAGTCCTCCTACGAGGACGTGTAAACTCCATCCCAAGTGTGCTCCATGTGACCACTAGCCCTGCTGGGCTGCTGCACCCTGTTCCTCAGCCCCCTCTAAGGGAAAGGATTTCTCATCTTACAGGGGGATGCCGGGCAGACTCCCCAGGTGATCTGTGCCACCTCTTCCGCTTCCGTGGTGTTTCCCAGGACCCAGGACTCTCTCTTCGAGGTCCACAGGGCAGGGGCGCAGCCATTCTTTTTTTTTTTTTTTTTTTAAAGTCAGGGTCTCACTGTGTTACCCAGGCAGGAGTACAGTGATGTGATTATAACTCACCGTAGCCATGAACTCCAGAGCTCAGGTGATCTTCCTGCCTCAGCCTCCCAAGTAGCTAGGACTATAGGCACAAGCCACCACACACAGCTAATTTTTTTTACAATTTTTTTTGTAGACATGGGGTTTCACTATGTTGCCCAGGTTGGTCTCAAACTCCTGGCCCCAACAGATCTTCCTGCCTCGGCCTCCCAAAGCTATGGGATTACAGGTGTAATCGCTCCAGCCTCAGCCATTCTTTAAGACATTACCTCAGGTTGTCCGGCTCTGCAGTCTGACTCTGAGAACCACTTGTTCACTTTGATACAGTAAAGGCACAGATCCAGGGCAGAAGGCCACTTACTTGTGGAACTATCTGCTTCTTTGTGAAACACCTGGATTTCAGACCTGGGTCTGCCCCACCACCCCAGTGGCCACATGGCCGAAGGGCAGACAGAGATACATGGTCTGCACGCTACTAAATCCTTAGCAACAAACAGGTCAGACTACTCCTTTCTCCAGCCACCATTTCCCTCTTTACAAAGTTGACGTGCCATTTCTATACTTACCAGATTTCTCTATGAGCTTCAGGGGGAAAAGGATAAAAACAGTCAGCCAATTCCTTGTCATATTTCCCAATTTCTCAGAACTAGAAAGAAAAACAGCAAGAGAGAAGCTCACATGACTACTGAATCAGCTCAGGTCCCTGTAGACAATCCACCCTCTGGAACCATGGCAAGGGACAGCTCATAAAGGACTCCCACTTCACTGCCCTGACCTCACAGGCTTTGCATCACAGCCTCAGGACACCTAGAGAGGACTTATCTTTCTTTGATATACGGGAAACAGGCTCAGAGCAGCCGAATGGGTTGCGTAAAGTGCCCTCCTGAGGAAGTGAACACAGACCTGAATTTTTCCCTCTTCAACTGCTTTTTGCCACTTAGCAGAAAGAAACAATGCAGTTTTACTGGCTTGAGATTCTTTTCCTCCAAAAATTATTAAAATTGTGGTCAAATATTTGACCTTGTAAACCTACCAATCTCAAAAAAATCAATTTCCTTTCCTATCCTGGGATAAGAGTCTAAGGGCTGAGGATACCAACTGACCCTTAAGACTTAAAAAAAAAAAATTCTTTTTTGAGATAGAGTTTTGTTCTTGTTGCCCAGGTTGGAGTGTAGTGGCACCATCTCGGCTCACTGTAACCTATGCCTCCTGGGTTCAAGCCATTCTCCTGCCTCAGCCTCCTGAGTACCTGGGTTTAGAGGCATGCGCCACCACGCCTGGCTAATTTTGTATTTTCAGTACAGACGGGGTTGCTCCATATTGGCCAGGCTGGTCTTGAACTCTCAACTTCAGGCAATCTGCCCGCCTCAGCCTCCCAAAGTGCTAGGGTTACAGATGTGAGCCACCATGCCCAGCGAGATGTTTTCATTTGACAAGTGTCACCATTCCAGGATTGGCTGGGGTCACCTCACGAGGAGGGCGTGGGGAGGGATGAGCCTAGAGCAACTTCTTGGCTTAGCATGGAAGATGGGGTGCTGCATTCCTGTATCCCCAACACACAACACAGGCGAACCGTGGGTCAACAGCAGGCAGACCAGCATGGATTTCTGTAGCTTGGTCTCTACACTGCCTCGGCACACAGTGCTCAGGTCCTCCCACCCTGACAGCTTCCCAGGGCTCCTGCGAACCAGCCTGGCCAACATGGTGAAAACCCGTCTCTACTAAAAATATGAAAATTAGCCAGGTATGGTAGCGTGCGCCTGTAATCCCAGCTACTAGGGAGGCTGAGGCAGGAGAATCGCTTAAACCCGGGAGGCAGAGTTTGCAGTGAGCCAAGATGGTGCCGTTACACTCCAGCCTGGGCAACAAGACTGAAACTCTGTTTCAACTTTAAAAAAAAAATCCGATTGATAATGACATACAAGTAGTGGCTTGTGAAAGCTACAAGATGGAAATGAAGCATCTCCTGACAACAGGCTCTGCCTGGCATGCTCTTCCTATGTAAGTCCTAACTATCTCCCCGGCCTCATTTGGATGTCACATGTTTCAAGAAACAGCCATTCAGTCCCTTCCCAGGAGCAACTTGGGGCTGGAGTCTCCTGTGGCAGCTCCCCTCTGCCAGGGATGAATTGTTGGTCCTGTCCTCTGTTCTACCACCTGGAACTCCCTGGGTCTCCTGCTTCTGGAGAGGGTATATAGTGGTAAGGGCTGTGTGCACTGGAGACACTCTTGAACCTGGGTTTGCATTTATTAGTTATGTAACCTTGTGGTGGTCAACAGGGACGGTGGTAACTACCTCATAGGACTTAAATGAGGAGATATAAAGCATGCATTGTCAAGTGAGACTAAAATTGGCTGGGGGTGGGTTGGGCACCATGGCTAACGCCTATAATCCCAGCACTTTGAGGCCAAGGCGGGCGGATCACCTGAGGTCAAGAGTTTGAGACCAGCCTGGTCACCATGTGAAACCCTGTCGCTACTAAAAATACAAAAATTAGCTGGGCATGGTGGTGTCTGCCTGTAATCCCAGCTCCTCGAGAGGGTGAGGTAGCAGAATCACTTGAACCCGGGAGGCAGAGGTTGCAGTGAGCTAAGATGGAGCCACTGCACTCCAGCCTGGGAAACAGAGGCTGGAGACTCCATCTCAAAAAATAAATAAATAAAGGAAAAAACTGACTGGGGGTTGGGGGAGGGGGTGGTCAAAACAGCTATTACAATGGTTTGTGGTCACATAAACAAAAACAGGGTGTACCAGCGGTATTAAATTTTACGAGAGGGGGTGGGTAGGAATAGCGAGGTTGAGAAATGATGGTATAATGAAGTGGCTACCTCTGTTGCTCAGGGCGCCGAGCGAGCTCCCACAAAGCAAGGTTATCCTCCTCGCAGGTACTGGAAGAGGTAGGGCTCAGGTCCTCCCTTCGTCCAGCGTGAAAACCCGGAGGGGAGGGTTGGCTCTCGCCCTGCTCAGCCCCCCGGAGCCCCGCACTCCGCGCGTCCACCGGCGCTCCCGCAAAGGTCCTCGCAGCGTCTCCAAAGCAATCTCCAAGACTAAGCAGAAGGGAAGGGCTGGGAACCGCACCCACCTGGCAGCCCTCTGTCCCGGCCACCGCCGACCCCCGCCCGGGCCCTTCCACCCGGGGCATGTCCGGGGTCGCGAAGCCAGCACTGGTGGCAGGGAACGGAGCCCGGCGCGGCAGAGGACGCTGCACCGCGGAAGGCTGCCCCGTCGACCTGCTGCGCCCCGCCTGGGAGACGCGGGAGGCCGCGCCCGCTCTCACCTGAGCCCCCTAGGCTCGAGGACCCGACCTCGCAGGACTCAGGAGCCTCGCCAGGTGCAGCTCCCGAAAGTACCAGGTTCCCGGGGCCGGCTGGACTTTGGAGAGGCGGGTCCGCAGTCACTTGACCTCCGCCACCTGATTCGCCGATCGCGGCGAGGTGCGCTCTGGGATTTGTAGTTTCCACGCGTCTTAGGCGGGCAGAGCGCGGCTGGGTCGAGGCGGGGCGGGGTTCGGGGCTCGGGAGTGAGGAAGGATGAGGCCGCTGCCAGGGACGCACACAGAGGCTCTTGGAGCCGCCAGCGCCTCTCGGCTCCTTTAGGGAGAGGGGGTCAAACCGCGCTCCAAGGCGCGGAATCCTGAGCCCTGAGGGGCGGGGCCTCCTTTAAGTCCCGCCTTCCGCCTCCTCTCCGCCTATAGCAGAGCTCGCCTAGAGGGGTGCGTGGAAGCCCGCCTCCTCCGACCAATGGGAAGACGAGAAACCGCCAAGTTAGGTGTGACTGAAAGTTTGGCGGGCGAATCCCCGTCCCTTCCCCGCCCTCCCGGGTGAAAAGCGCGGACCGGGTTGGGGGACGGCTAGCTGCAGACTGGAGCTGCGCGGGTTGGGGCGACCATGGCTGCGCGCGGGATCACCCTCGGCATTGACTTGGGCACCACCTCTGTGAAGGCAGCTCTGCTGGGGGCCGCGCCCGACGATCCATCCGGGTTCGAAGTGCTGGCGAGCTGCGCCCGCGCTGCGCGGGCAGAGGCGGCGGCCGAGAGCGTGGTGGCCGGGCCCCAGGTGAGGTAGCGCCCCGAGGCCGCGCCGCCTCCGGGAGCCTCCTGAACGCCTCTTCCTACCCAGGAGGCCTCCCTGACAGCCCTTCCCTCCCAAGAAGTTTCCATTCCAGCCTGTCCCCAGCTTCTCCAGGGGCCCCTGTCCCTCTGCCTGCAGCCGCTTTGTTCATGATCCCTGAAGTCTCCTCCCGGAATCCTTCCCACCTGCTGGAACCGATCGCCCCCCGCCCCGGCCTTCTCCGGACACTTGGGCTTGGCGCTGGATCCCTGTGCTCTCCTGTCCCCTGACCTCGGAGGAACTGCCCTCCTGTGTGTGGAATGACACAGGCCTCCCTCTCACTCTCTGTGCCCTCTGCTCCTCACACCTGCCCTGTGACCTCAAGTTCAGGATTCAGTGTGTTGCCCAGGGCAGAGTCTATGTTTTCTTCCGGAAATCAGATGCAGAATCAGGCTCATTTCACAGAAGCAGAATGAAGGACTAAGAAGCCCTTGGTCAGCCAAAGTCCGCCAGCCTCAAAGGCCGAGACATGTTGCAGGAAAGACACCTTAAGAGCAGATAGACATTTTTTAAAATGTCTTAAAACTTTTTTTAAAAGGGTGAGGTTGATAATTATACACTACAGCTACTAGCTTGTGAAACCTACAAGGTAGATAAATGGACGATTTCAGGATTGTGGGCTCTGTTGGGAGCTGTAGGTGAAAAGATGTTACTCTTCATTGCTGAACTCCGTTAATTCCTTAAAAAGGAAAACTGAACTGTGATCAGTTAATTGACAACAGAAATTAATATCAAGGGACTTTCTGTGTAACCTCATATGACTTTTTTCTGGGCCTCAGCTTGTTCTCTGATTTAAAATAGGCAGCCCCTAAGGCCCCTTTCAACTACAAACCTTGGTTTTCTGAGGCAAGACTCCCAAGACTTTTTTTTTTTCTTTTTTGAGACCGAGTCTCCCTTTGTTGCCCAGGCTGGAGTGCAGTGGCGAGATCTCAGCTCAGTGCAACCCCCTGAGTTCAAGCGATTCTCCTGCCTCAGCCTCCTAAGTAGCTGGGATTACAGACATGCGTCACCATGCCTGGCCAAGTTTTGTATTTTTAGCAGAGACAGGGTTTCACCATGTTGGCCAGGCTGGCCTCGAACTCCTGATCTCAAGTGATCCGCCCACCCCAGCCTCCCAAAGTGCTGGATTATAGGCATGAGCCACCTCGCCCAACCGAGCTTTGTTTTTGCCAAGCTCTTGCCACATACCTGGACACAGTTGTTTAGGGTTCAGAGCCCATTAGGCTTAGAAGCATTTCTGAGGCTATGGATTTAGGAGCACTTTGTATTTACATAGAAGCTTTCAAAATGAGTTTGGTTGGGGCATCAGGGCATACTAGAAGGAGTCTCACTTAAAGGACTATGAATTGGTGGCAAAGTTGGCTCTGACCCTGGCGGGGTGAGCAGGAGAGCTGGGACTGGGGAGAGTAGGCTCAGGCAATGCCCCTTTCTCTTAAAATAGGGCAACTTTTTTTTTTTTTTTTTTGAGACAGGGTCTCGATCTGTCACCTAGGCTGGAGTGCAGTGGTGCAATCTCTGCTCACTGCAGCCTCTGCCTCCTGGGTTCAAGTGATTCTCGTGCCTCAGCCTCCAGAGTAGCTGGGACTGCAGGTGTGCACCACCACGCTTGGCGATTTTTTTGTGTTTTTAGTAGAGATGGGGTTTCACCAAGTTGGCCAGGCTGGTCTTGAACTCCTGACCCCAAGTGACCCGCCCACCTTAGCTTCCCAAAGTGCTGGAATTACAGATGTAGCCACCCTTCCCAGCATGGCCACTTCTTGAAAAGGACTTTTCTGCAGTCCTGCCCACTCCCCACCCCCAGCTTTCAGCAGGCTGTTCTGTGCTTACCAGCTCACCTTCTTCGCCACACTTGCCTAAGTAAGTGCTTAGCAGAGGCCAGTCATTACCCCACCCTCACCCCACGTAGGAATTGTGCTCTGGGACGAACAGCACTGCTGTGATTTCGTCTGCAGCAGGATAACAGGGTTTCTCAACCTTAGTGCTGCTGACTTTCTGGGCTGTGTAGTTTCTCTTGTGGTGAGAAGTGTCCTGGGCACTGCAGAATGTTTAGCAGCATCCTTGGCCACACTAGATGCTGGCCACACTTGCCCCTCTTCCCCAGATGTGAAAACCAATGTCTCCATGTTGTCAGATGTTCCCTAGGTGATAAAACCACCTGGAGTGGGAACCAGTGATGTATGGTAACACCTGTGGCAGGGTGCGGTGGCTCACGCCTGTAATCCCAGCACTTTGGGAGACTGAGGCAGGTGGATCACTTGAGGCTGGGAGTTTGAGAACAGCCTGGCTAACATGGCAAAACCCCATATGTACTAAAAATATAAAAATTAGCCAGGTATGTTGACACACATCTGTAATTTCAGCTACTCAGGAGAGTGAGGTGGGAGAATTGTTTGAACTCAGGGGGCAGAGGTTGTGGTGAGCTGAGATCATGCTGCTGCACTCCAGCCAGGGCAACAGAGTGACACTCTGTCTCCAAAAAAAAAAAAAGGCTGAGTGGGTGGCTCTCGCCTGTAATCCCAGCACTTTGGGAGAGACCGAGGTAGGCGGATCACTTGAGGTCAGGAGTTCGAGACCAGCCTGGCCAACATGGCAAAACCCCATCTCTACTAAAAATGCAAAAATTAGCTGGGTGCGGTGGTGTGGGCCTGTAATCCCAGCTACTTAGGAGGCTGAGGCAGGAGAATCAGTTGAATCTGGGAGGCAAGATTGCAGTGAGCCAAGACCATGCCATTGCACTCCAGTCTGGGCAACAGAACAAGACTCTGTCTCAAAAAAAAAAAGGATTAAATGAGATAGTGTATATTTTTCGTCATATTAAATTGCAATCTGGTGTGTGTGTTTCACATTTACGTCTCAGTTCAGACTAGCCACGTGTGGCTTAAGTTTTCAGTATTGGACAGTGCAGGTCTAAACAAATGTTTCTTCCCAGAACCTTTCTTCTTCGCCCATACCCCCATGTCCCCACCCTGCTCTTCTTTCCTCCTTCTGGGGATCCTGCATAGCCACCTGGCTCCTCTGCCTCAGTCTTTCACTTCCTCTTGGCTGTGGTCTCTGTTTCATGTAGAATCCTTGTCGGGCTCTGGGGCGGCTCCCTAGGAAAAGGCTGTGCTTCCTTTGCACTCCTTGCCCATCCTACCCCTCCTCTCTTCCTTCTTTCTCTTCCCTTCTTCCTGCGTGTTAGGAGCCAAGAGCTGCCCCGACCAAGGCCAACCAGCTAACAGGGGCAAATGAGAGGTTTTCCCAGGAGGGGAAGGCAGCCTCCCTACAGGGAAGTGAGAGGTCTGAGAACTCCACCTTTGGATGCCTTTTCAAACTTAACTTTGCTAGTTCCTCAAAGAGCTGACATTTCTTGAGAGCTGGGTCACAACTCTCTTCCTCTTGTTCTCTTCTGAACTTTCAGTGGATTCTTCTCGTTTTTTTTTTTAAGGTGGAGTCTTGCTCTGTCCCCCAGGCTAGAGTGCAGTGGCATGATCTTGGCTAACTGCAACCTTCACCTCCCTGGTTCAAGCAGTTCTCCTGCCTCAGCCTCCTGAGTAGCTGGAATTAACAGGCGTGCACCACCGTGCCTTGCTAATTTTTGTATTTTTAGTAGAAACGAGGTTTCTTCATGTTGGCCAGGCTGGTCTTAAACTCCTGACCTCAGCTTATTGGCCTGCCTCAGCCTCCCAAAGTGCTGGGATTACAGGTATGAGCCACCATACCAGGCCTCTTCTAATCGTTAAGTAGAAGTTTATTTTGCAATTTTGTTACCTGAAAGGGATCCCAATCCAGACCCCAAGAGAGGGTTCTTGGATCTCGCCCATGAATTCCGGGGGAGGAGTTGGTAAAGTGAAAGCAAGTTTATTAAAGTAAAGATTTAAAGAATGCTGCCTGAGCAGAGCAGCCCTGAGGACCACTGGTTGCACATTTTAATGGTTGTTTCTTGATGATATGCTAAACAAGGGGTGGAAATTCATGCCTCCCCTCTGTAGACCTTCTAGGGTAACTTCCTGACGTTTGCCTGGCATTTGTAGGCTGTCACGTTGCTGGTGTGAGTGTAGCGGTGACAGTGACCAGCAGTCATTCTTGTCGCCATCTTGGTTTTGGTGAGTTTTGGGTGGCTTCTTTACCACAACCCATTTCATCAGCAAGGCCTTTATGTGTCTTGTGCTGACCTGTTTCCTTCTGTGACTCAGAATGCTTGACTGTCTAAGTCACAGAGGGAAATAGGTGGTGTAACCCAGCAGGTCTCAGCCTAATTTTACCCAGCCCCTGTTCATGATGGAGTCGCTCTGGTTCAAACACCTCTGACACCTTGAGGTGATTTTTGTGTGCAGAAGTAATTTACTTTGGAAAAAATCATAATATGTGTTTCACTTATGGGAAATTCAGAATCCTCGTTCCTACCTTAAAAAAATTGTTTTTTTGAGAGAGTGTTTTGCTCTGTCACCCAGGCTGGAGTGCAGTAGTGTGATCTCGGCTCACTGCAGCTTCCACCTCCTGGGTTCAAGCGATTCCCCTGCCTCGGCCTCCCAAGTAGCTGGGACTACAGGTGTGTGCCACCATACCTGACTAATTTTTGGATTTTTAGTAGAGACGGAGTTTCACCACATTGACCAGGCTGGTCTTGACATCCTTACTTCAAGTGATCCACCCACCTCGACCTCCCAGAGTGCTGGGATTACAGGCGTGAGCCACAGTGCCTGACCCCTTTTACCTAAAATTGCAAATTTAGCTTATAGAACTTATTCCATTTAGTCTAACATTTTAACTATTATTATTTTTAAATCCATTAGATAAGTGCTCCATTAACTATTGTTTTTGATGGCCTTTGAAAGGCTGGGCATGGTGGCTCATGCCTGTAATCCCAGTATTTTGGGAGGTTGAAGTGGGGGGATCGCTTGAGGCCAGGAGTTTGAGACCAGCCTGGGCAACTTAGTGAGACCCCCATCTCTACGGGAAAAAAAAAAAAAGATAATACTTAATCCCATTTTAGTAAATTAAATGCCTTAAATGTTTTAAACTGCAGTTATACATTTAATGTGGTTTTTTTTTGTTTCTTTTTGTTTTCAGAATAATTAAGTAATTCTTATAAATCAAGTAAATACATACCTATTGGCTGGGCGTGGTGGCTGACGCCTGTAATCCCAGGACTTTGAGAGGCCGAGGCAGATGGATACCTGAGGTCAGGAGTTTGAGACCTGCCTGGCCAACATGGTGAAACCTGTCTCTACTAAAAATACAAAAATTAGCTGGGTGTGGTGGTGCATGCCTGTAATCCCAGCTACTCAGGAGGCTGAGGCAGGAGAATTGTTGAAATGGGGAGGTGGAAGTTACAGTGAGCCGAGATAACACCATTGCACTCCAGCCTGGGCAACAAGAGTGAAACTCAAAAAAAAAAAAAAAAAATATATATATATATATATATATATATATATATATATATATATATGTACCCTAAATGCTCTTATATGTTCCAAATCCTTTTTATAAATGTAAGCTTTGAACATATAATCTCAAATCTAGAACAGTTACTCAATTTCACATTTTAAATCAGTTATAGAGGTAATCTAGGCCAGCTAAATTTACTTAAAATGCTCAGTACCCCAAGATTCTTTAAACAAAAATATTAATAGCATAAGTGTGATTCTTTTAAACATGGATATATTTAATTCTCGATCATTCCACTTTGAAATTTAGTCACCAAGAAAATGATATTGTCATTCGGGTTGTTTTCCCAAGTGATTATTTTGCAGTGGCCTTCTTATTGTATTGATATTTCTTGCTGACTAGAGGCATCTACTAGGATGTGGTGGGACCTTGGGTCCTATTTATAGTGTCAGAGAGGGCTTAATCATTTAAAGGAAGAGGGACTCTCAGTGTCCAGGTTTCTTAGGTTTTTTTGTGATACCACTGTCAGCTTTTGAATTTGTCTGTAACTCCCACCCATTTGGACAGACTGCTTGAGTGCATTTGATATTTCCTTAACTCTAAGCTACCCATTACACCCTCCTCCCTGCCAGTCTAACCCTGAAGACCTTTGAACTTGTCCAAATTCTGCATTCTTTCTTCTTTTTTTTTTGAGACAGGGTCTCACTCTGTTGCCTAGGCTGGAGGGCAGTGGCAGAGAATGGGCTCCCTGCAACCTCAACCTCCTGGGTTTAGGTGATCCTCCTGCCTCAGCCTCCTGTGTAGCTGTGACCATAGGCACATGTGCCACCACAGCTAACTAATTTTTAAAATTTTTTGTAGGGATGACGTCTCACTATTTTGTTCAGGCTGGGTCTTGAACTCCTGGCCTCAAGTGATCCTCCTGCCTTGACCTTCCTAAGTGGTGGGATTATAGGCATGAGCCACTGCACCTGCCTGACCCTGCATTCTTTTCATATTCTGTCTCAAGGACCACTTAACTCTTAGAGATATGAACATGATACTTGACTAAATTCTGCTTATCTCTTATTGTTTCTGTTTAAATTCTGCTTATCTCTCATACATGGTTGTTCAAGATTATTCTGCCTAGAGAAGTTTTCAAGGAGGGAGGAAGTCAGAAGAAAATGCTAATCAGGAAGAGATGGTCCTGACTCTCTTCAATCTCTTTTCCATCCCTGGGAATTGGTCTCCTCCATCAGTCTAATGTAGCTTATAGAATTGCCCAGTCAGTCCTCTGAAAAGCAGCTCTGATGATGATCTCTGCCATCAGAAAGACCCAGGGGTGCCCCGTTACCTTTGGAAGAGCCCTTTGCCCAGAGGCCCCCATCATTAGGCCCCAGCTTCCCCTCCCTCTTAGCCCTATCTCCTACCACCCCTTCACACAGCCCGTCCCCTTTGACGCCACCTGCACGTGTTCCTGCGGCTTTGCCCTTAACCTGCTTCCCTCTGTGGGTTTTGGTTTCACAATCCAGGGCCTGACCAGACGGGGGAAAGCACAAGGGTTCTACCTAGAGACCCATAGGCCTCTCTTGTCCCCACTCTCCTGCCAGCTTCCTTCCTGCCGTGTTCACTGGTCTGACCGCTCCCTGTGCCTGGGGAAAGACTCTTCCTTTATTTCTTCTATTTTATATGTATATATAAAATATTATGTATATATATAAAATAAACATAATATAAAATAATTATATATAAAATAAAGATGTAAAATGATAATTATATGTAAAATAAATAAATGAACAGAAATATGTATTTTTGAGTTGGAGTTTCGCTCTGTCGCCTGGACTGGAGTGCAGTGGCACAATCTCAGCTCACTCCAACCTCCGCCTCCCGGGTTCAAGTGATTCTCCTGCCTCAGCATTCTGAGTAGTTAGGTTTAAAGGTGTGCGCCACCATACCTGGCTAATTTTTTGTATTTTTAGTAGAGACGAGGTTTCTTCATGTTGGCCAGGCTGGTCTTGAACTCCCGACCTCAGGTGATCCACCTGCCTCGGCCTCCCAAAGTGCTGGGATTACAGGTGTGAGCCACCTCGCCTGGCCCTATTTCTCCTGTTTATAGCACAGAGAATGCTGTTGTCAGCTCAGTCCTACCCTAGCGGAGGGCAGGCCCAGGCAGTTTGCTGCAACTCCCCTGCAGCAGCACCTCGGCTGTCAAGTGTCAGGGCGTGGGTGCTGCCCCTGACATTACTGCTCCAGGACATCCTCGGAGGCTGTGCCCCTCCTGCTGCCCATGTGTCTGCCCCTGCCCAGCGTGTTCTCTTCTGCTTCCAGGTGCGGGAACAGGATGTGAGTAGAATCCTCCAAGCCTTAAATGAGTGCCTTGCTGCCTTTCCCTGGCAGCTGCTGCGGAGCGTCGTGGGCATCGGGGTGTCAGGCCAGATGCATGGAGTCGTGTTTTGGAAAACAGGCCAAGGTATGCCGGGCTCTGGGTGCACTCAGGCTGGTGGCAATCATTCCCAGAACCGGAGCAGGGCAGCGCAGGGCTTTCCATGAAGGGTCGGGTTATTCTGCCGTGGGAACAGGGCCCTCTCTCTGGGAATGGACGAACCTGGGCTGCCTCCTGCATCGGTGAATGTTGTACAAATGTGAGGTGAACGGGAACTGCCCACTCTCACATCATCAGCGCGTCATCCACGAACAGGCAGATGGAGCAGAGTGTCTCCCGGATTCTCTGTAGGATTCAGCCGAGTGCCTTTTCCATCACTTTCTCTTTATTTGTATCTCAGAACATTAGTGCAGACAACCAAGAGATTAGCTGTAGCTGCAGGAGATGCTGAGGCACAGAGGGCACTCTTTTGAATTGGGGCACATTGGTTGTCATTTACATATTTTTGATTTTGAAAATTCCGTGGCATATCTTTTTTTTTTTTTTTTGAGATGGAGTTTCGCTCTTGTTGCCCAGGCTGGAGTGCAGTGGTGCGATCTCAGCTTACTGAAACCTCCACTTCACGAGTTCAAGCGATTCTCCTGCCTCAGCCTCCAGAGTAGCTGGGATTACAGGTGCCTGCCACCATGCCTGGTTAATTTTTGTATTTTTAGTGGAGACAGGGTTTCACCATGTTGGTCACTAGACTGGTCTTGAACTCCTGACCTCAAATTATCCACCCACCTCAGCCTCCCCAAGTCCTGGGGTTACAGGCGTGGGCCACCGTGACGCCCAGAGTATCCTTTTCATGGGCTCAGTTGCTAAGCATTTCTAGTTGGTCATCTTATGAAGTTGGCCACAGTACAGAGGTGGGTAATGTGTTCTATTTGGCCTTGAGGAGGAGAACTAAGCCAGTAAAACAACAGTGAGCACTTCACATGCCTGGTCCTGGCTGAGGACATCAGCTCATGATCTCATCAGATATTCCCAACAACCTGTTGACACAGGTCACACTGTTGTCACCATTGTGCAGATGAGAGGTTGATGTTCAGAGAGGTTAGAATAATATGCTTATTCTAACATATTAGGGTCACGTTTCAGCAAGTTAACTCTGCTTTTGAATTCAAGTCTGTCCAAGGAGCTTTCGAAGGCCAGGTGAGGGGGCGTTGTTGGTGGAGAACCAGAGCTGCTGGAGACACAGTGGCTCAGTGAGAAACTTCCCAGCAGAGTGTCCGGGGAAGGATGACGCTCCTGTAGGAAGCTGGGAGCTCCCTGTTACAGCAGGCACTAAAATAACTTTTTAAGGCTGGGTATGGTGGCTCACGCCCGTAAGTCCCAACACTTTGGGAGGCCAAGGCAGGAGGAAGATTGCTTGATGCCAGGAGTTCAAAACTAGCCTGGGCAACATAGTGAGACCCTGTCTCTACAAAAGATGCAAAAATAAGTGGAGTGTGCCACACATGTTTGTAGTCCCAGCTACTTGGGAGGCTGAGGTGAGAGGATCATTGGAGCCCTGGAGGTTGAGGCTGCAGTGAGTTTGATTGCTCCACCTCATTGCAGCCTGGGCTACAGAGCAAGACCCTGTGTCAGAAAAAAAACAAACTAAAAGAAATTATATTGGCCAGGTGCAGTGGCTCACACCTGTAATCCCAGCACTTTGGGAGGCCAAAGTGGGTGCATCACCTGAGGTCAGGAATTCAAGACCATCCTGGCCAACATGGTGAAACCCCTTGTCTACTAAAACTACAAAAATTAGCTGGGTGTGGTGGTATGTGCCTATAATCCCAGCTATTTGGGAGGCTTAAGGTAGGAGAATCGCTTGAACCTGGGAGGCGGAGGTTGCAATGAGTTGAGATGGTGCCACTGTACTCCAGCCTGGGTGACAGAGCAAGACTCCATTTCCCCCCCCAAAAAAGAAAGAAATTATAAAAGATTTAATTTAGACATACAGAAATAGGGAGAATAGTGCTATGAACCAACACATACCCATCATTCAGCTTCAACAAAATCAACATTTTACTGTAGATCAACATTTTAAGCAGAAGATGGATGGCTACTTTGTAGGGGATGTAGTTATGAACACTGGATTCATCCCTTTCTACTTGGAGAGTTAGCAATTTAGAGTGCCCTGAAGTGTGGGTGACTTCCCTGTCAGTGGGCCTGGCATCTAGTGATGTACCCTTTAATTGTTCCCAGGATGGGGCTGAGTAATCATAGAACCTGATGCAGGCTCTCTCTCCTCCCCTTCCTCCGTCCTCCCCTTCCTCCCTCGCGTCCGACTGTTGTCAGGCCAGCTGCAGCCATGGGAGCTGCTTGGCTCCAAGCAGTATGGGGAGCAGAAGGCGATTAGGGTGTCCGCGCTAACCTCTCAGAGGGAGTCTAGGTTGTAAAAGCTTTTAAAACTCCTTAATTTTACATTAACGAGAATAAATGTCCTTTTAATACTAAAACCCTTCCCAAAGAGGACAGCAGAGAGCTAATGATTGCGGCCCTGTCATGTGCCTTCCTTTCTGCTCGTCTCCTGGGCACTCTGACAGCCACACAAACCATCAGCCGCATTGTTGGAAAGAGCTGCTGAATATTTTATTGAGCCAGCCCACATGCCTTCTGGGTTTGTTTTCTGCTTCTGGGAAAAAGGAAAGCCGCAGCTTGGTGAGGGCCATACCTGTTTAGTGGAGTCAAGTGAAATTGCATTTGGGATCCAGCCTTGCTGATTTTAATGGCAGCCTTAATTCAGTTTGGTTTCTGTACCTACAACATATAAAGCCCTTTGCGAAGCCCCAGGGGAGAGATAGAAATGAAGGAATGAAGCCTCTACCTTCCAAAACACGGTCAACACAGACGGGCAGGAGGAACGTGAGCAGAGCTAAGTGCTTAAGAGGGGGCACCGGGAGTGTGCTGGCGGCGGGGAGAGAGAATGACGAGTGTCGTCTGAAAGGCCTGTGGTTACACTGGTTTCCAAACTCCATTTTCAGGCTCAGAAAAAGCAGCAGAGAAACCAGGATCTAAAAGAAAGCTAAAAGGCAAGCAGCAGACAGGGAGAAAGTATCTGGTAGTCAATAGTGGGCAAAGGACAGGTCAGCACGCGCGAAGAACCAGCAACTAAGAGAGCACAAACAGCCCGGTGGAAAAGTGGGCGAAGGGCACAAGCATTATTCCTAGAAGATGAAACACAAATGGCTGATGGCATCTGGAAAGCTGTCTAGCATCGTTAGTGACAAGAGCTGTACTGATGGAAACCGCGAGGTGTCATTTTCCACCCGCTGCATGCAAGAAATCAAAATGTTCAGGCATGTCAAGAGTTGGCAAAGGGAGTGGAAAACTGCTTCTTTTCTTTTGTTTTGTATTTTGAGATGGAGTCTCGCTCTTGTCGCCCAGGCTGGAGTGCGATGGCGCAATCTGGGCCCACTGCACCCTTTGCCTCCCAGATGCAAGCGATTCTCCTGTCTAAACCTCCCGAGTAGCTGGGATTACAGGTGCCCACCACCATGTCTAGCTAAATTTTTGGGATAATTTTAGTAGAGATGGGGTTTCACCATGTTGGCCAGGCTGGTCTCGAACTGCCCCCTCCGACTCCTAAAGTGTTGGGATTACTGAGCCACCGTGCCTGGCCTCCCTTTTTTTTTTTTTTTTTTTTTTTTTTAGACGGAGTTTCACTCTTGTTGCCCAGGCTGGAGTGCAATGGCGCAATCTCGGCTCATGGCAACCTCCGCCTCCTGGGTTCAGGCAATTCTCCTGCCTCAGCCTCCTGAGTAGCTGGGGTAACAGGCACACGCCACTATGCCCAGCTAATTTTTTGTATTTTTAGTAGAGACGGGGTTTCACCATGTTGACTAGGATGGTCTCAATCTCTTGACCTTGTGATCCACCCACCTCAGCCTCCCAAAGTGCTGGGATTACAGGCGTGAGCCACTGTTGCCTAGGCTGGACTGGAACTCCTGGGCTCAGTTGATCCTCCCACCTCAGCCTCCTAAGTAGCTAGGACTGCAGGCTAGCACTGTCATGCCCAGCTTCTTTCGTTGTCAGTGAGGAAATTTATAGGAAAATAAAATGGCTTTGGCCCCTAGATCTGGGATCTGAGATCAGACACAGCCATGAAATGGCTTTCTAGGGTACATGCCCTGCTTCGCTTCTTGGCAGGCGCCATTCTGCAGCAGAAGCCAGATGTTCATCTCCTCCCATGCGATCTGGGATACTCTCAGTTGCTGCTGACTTCTCTGGACTGGTAATTGATGACAACATTGTTTTGCTATTTTGCGGCAGTTGTTATGCTTCTGTTGCATCAAGGTGTGGCAAACATTCCTTGTTTGAGAAGAGAGAACAAAATATATGTAAGGGGATAGATTCTCTTCCTCACAGGCTTCCAGAAAAGCATTGAGACCATGCACAGAGTTAAGAAGCTGTGGGTTTATCACCATCATCATCATCACTAACATTTATTGAGCACTCACTGTGTGCCACGTACTATTCTAGATGCTTTGTGTGTGTTAACTCATTTAATACACACAACACACAGCACACACCCTTAACCCTAACTAACTCTAACTCTTCTGCCTGCTGCTAGCTCAAGAGTGACATGAACACACAGAGGCAGGTAGGCTGGGCACAATGGCTCACACCTGTCATCCCAGCACTTTCGGAGGCCGAGGCGGTGGATCGCCTGAGGTCAGGAGTTTGAGACCAGCCTGACCAACATGGAGAAACCCCATCTCTACTAAAAATACAAAATTAGCTGGGCGTGGTGGCACCCACCTGTAATCCCAGCTACTCAGGAGGCTGAGGCAGGAGAATCGCTTGAACCCAGGAGGCAGAGGTTGCAGTGAGTCGAGATGTTGCCATTGCACTCCAGCCTGGGTGACAAGAGCAAAACTTGGTCTCAAAAAACAAACAACAAAAACACATATGCAGAGCCGCCAGGATCAGGGGAATAGAGTTGTAAGTGCGTCCTACCTCTGGATGCACTTGCCACAATTGCCACCAAGATGCTAAATAAGCGTGACTGCCAGCTCTTGCCCCCAAGATCAGTTTTAGGGGAATTGTAAGAGAAAAACACCAAGAAAGGGGAGAGCACTGTGAGAAATCCTGGGGTGATGGGGCTTTTTCGAGCTGGTATGTGTGGGTTGATGGGTTGGGTGTGGGGCAAGAGGAGAGCCAGCTTGGCCTGCAGGAGGGTAACCTGGGAGGGAACCACTGGTCTCCTGGCTCGCCATGGCTGTAGTGCCTGCAGTGCCTGTTCTCCCCACTCCCCCGCCGCCACCACCACCTCCCGCCCCCGGCCCACAGGAGCTCAGCTATCTTCAGTAATCAAGGCAGTGGAGAAAAGCAGGTGTCCCCTTCAAATTCTAGGACCGATGACCTGTGACTTAAGGGTCCTCTTCACATTGTTTGTCCTTGGGGGGCAGAGAAGAAACCTGTGGGGGTGGATGAACTGGCTTTACCTGTGGTCCTATCTGTCCTTCCCAGCCACAGAGGTCGATAGGAACTGAGGCCTGGCCATTTATATTACCAATATTCCTGGGTAGCCAGTGTTCCCAGGAAGAACGAGTTCACAGGCCTGGATAACAGGGCATTTGAAGAGCACAAGGAAAATAATTGTGCTGGATATTTGCTGGAGATTCTGTCAGAAGCAGAACTGTTAGAATAGATACACTAGGCCGGGTGCAGTGGCTCATGCCTGTAATCCCAGCACTTTGGGAGGCTGAGGTGGGTGGGTCACATGACCAGTCTGGCCAACATGATGAAACCCCGTCCCTACTAAAAATACAAATAATAATAATAAATATATTTGTATAAAATTAGCCAGGCATGGTGGCGAGTGCCTGTAATCCCAGTTACTCAGGAGGCTGAGGCATGAGAATTGCTTGAACCCGAGAGGCAGAGGTTGCAGTGAGCTGAGATCATGACACTGTATTCTAGCCTGGGTGCCAGAGTGAAACTACGTGTACAAAAAAACAAAACCCAAAAAGAATGGACACACTAAAAATTTAAAACTTTCTAGATACACTAAATGATATTAGAGGAAGATATCAGCAAGGACAGAACAAAAGAAAACAAAAAGAACATAACACAAATATTAGATATGAAAATATAACTGAAATAAGATAATGGGTTGATAGCAGAATGGATAAAACTTCAAAACAAGCTAGAGAATGAAAGATCAGATTGAGGAAATCTCTCAGAAGGAAAAAGGAAGGGACAAAGAAGTAGAAAATAAAAAAGAAGAGCTACGAGATTTTTTTTGAGGTGGAGAATCACTCTGTTGCCCAGGCCGGAGTGCAGTGGCGCCATCTTGGCTCACTGCAACCTCCACCTCCTGGGTTCAAGTGATTCTCCTGCCTCAGCCTCCTGAGTAGCTAGGATCACAGGCACCCACCACTAGGCCCAGATAGTATTTGTATTTTTAGTAGAGACAGGGTTTCACCATGTTGGCCAGGCTGATCTCGAACTCCTGGCCTCAAGTGATCCACCCGCCTTGGCCTCCCAAAGTGCTGGGATTACAGCTGTGAGCCACTGTGCCCTATGAGCTAAGAGATACTGAGGACGCATCTAAATAATAGGAGACCAGAAAAGGAAAAATAAAAATGGAGAGGAGGAAATCTGTGAATAAATAATGGGGAAAAATTTTCTATAATTGACAAAGTAAGATGGAATGCCCCTGCCTGAAAAGGCCTATGGCATGCCAAAGAGGAGATAAGGAAAACTTCACAGCGACATATATTCTGGTGAACAGTTAAGGGTTTCAAAGACAGAATTCTGAAAGCTCGCAGAGCAAAAGATCAGATCCCATATGAAAGAAGGAGCAGACTGACGTTAGATTTTTTTTTTTCCAACGGCAACACTCCATGTGAAAAGACAATGTCGTTTTTTTCTTTTCTTTTCTTTTCTTTCTTTCTTTCTTTCTTTTTTTTTTTTTTTGAGACAGAGTCTCACTCTGTTGCCCAGGCTGGAATGCAGTGGTGTGTGGTCTCAGCTCACTGCAACCTCTGCCTCCCGGGTTCAAGCGATTCTCCCACCTCACCCTCCTGAGTAGCTGGGATTACAGGCACCATCATGCCTGGCTAATGTTTGTATTTTTAGTAGAGATGGGGTTTTACAATGTTGGCCAGGCTGGTCTCGAACTCCTGACCTCAGGTGATCCGCTCGCTTTGGCCTCCCAAAGTGCTGGGATTATAGGCGTGAGCCACGGCGCCTGGCCTGGAGTAGTGTTTTGAAGACCAGCTGTGACATAACAAACCACCTCCAACTTAGTGACTGAAAGCAGAAAGCACCGATTGTATCTCATGAGTTTTTGGGTCAGGGATTGGGCAGGGCTCAGCCCACTGCTGCTTCTACATGGAGGTGGTGGATGGAAGTGGCTTGTTAGTGTTCCTCTGGTGGACAGACTGGTCAGGGGCTCATGGTGACTTTCCTCAATGTCTCGTACCTTGGTGGGGAAGGCTGGAGGCTGGGCTCATCTGGAAACGGTCTGCCAACTGCTTTTTCCCCAGCTTCTGGGTAGTTGCAATTCCTTTTTTTTTTTTTTTATGATTAGACAGAGTCTCACTCTGTTACCCAGGCTGGAGTGCAATGGTGTGATCTCGGCTCACTGCAACCTCCGTCTCCTGGGTTCAAGTGATTCTCCTGCCTCAGCCTCCTGAGTAGCTGGTACTACAGGCGTATACCACCATGCTGACTAATTTTTGTATTCTTTTTTCTTCTTTAATTTTTGTATTTTTAGTAGAGACGGGGTTTCACTATGTTGACCAGGCTGGTCTCGAACTCCTGACCTCGTGATCTGCCCGCCTTGGCCTCCCAAAGTGCTGCGATTACAGGCATAAGCCTCTGTGCCCAGTGCGTAGGTGCACTTCTTACTTGGAGGCTGATTACCCCAGAGAGTTGTGTAAGAGACTTGGATGGGAGCTGCAATACTTCCTGTGACTAGCCTTGGGAGTCCCAAGACATCACTGCCTCCACATTCTCTTGGTCAAGCACGTCACCAAAGGGATTCTGTGTTCAAGGAAAGAGGATTCAGATGCCACCTCTTAATGGGAGGAATAATGAGGAATTTGTGACAATCGACCACAAATAGTGCTTCTTTTCGGTGGGGGGGGATGGAGTCTTGCTTTGTCACCCAGGCTGGAGCACAGTGGCATGATCTCGGCTCACTGCAACCTCCGCCTCCCTGGGTTCAAGCGATTCTCCTGCCTCAGCCTCCTGAGTAGCTGGGATTACAGGCACGTACTAGCAATGCCCGGCTAATTTGTATTTTTTTTTTTTTAAGTAGAGACAGGGTTTCACCATGTTGGTCAGGCTGGTCTTGAATTCCTGACCTCAAGACCTACCCGCCTTGGCCTCTCAAAGTGCTGGGATTACAGACATGAGTCACCGCGCCCAGCCCCAAATTAGTGCTTTTAAGCATTGAAGGGAAGGAACTTAGAACCAGACTGTTATAGCTAATCAAATTGGCATTTAAAAATGTTTCATGAAAAATATTTAAAGGCACCTGAACCTTCAGACACTGCCCAGAAAGACTGACACTGAAGTCAGCCTTGGGCAAAATAGCTGGATGAGAGCACAGAAAAATCCAGAGGATGTCACAAGACAAATGAAGTAGAGATGGTCAGATTTTTTAAAAGTCAATTTTGATGTCTAAAAATCTATCAGGGGCCAGGCACAGTGGCTCACGCCTGTAATCCTAGCTCTTTGAGAGGCTGAGGCAGGTGAACTGCCTGAGCTCAGGAGTTTAAGACCAGCCTGGGCAGCATGGTGAAACTCCCTCTCTACTAAAAATCCAAAAAATTAGCCAGGTGTGGTGGCATGGGCCTGTAGTCTCAGCTACTCAGGAGGCTGAGGCACGGAATTGCTTGAACCTGGGAGATGGAGGTTGCAGTGAGCCAAAATTGTGCTGGGCAACACAGCGAGACTATGTCTAAAGAATAAATAAATATCAATCAGCTAAGACCTAAAGAAAAGAGAAAATTTACTGGTAATCAAGTAGAAGGAAGTCTAAATAATGTCATGATGAGGGTTGGAAAGACAGAGACCAGGGGACTTGAGATTGTACCAAATGTCTTCTCTCTTTATTTTTTTTGACAGAGTTTAAAGGTACTTTTTTCTTTTTTTCTTCTTTTTTTTTTTTTTTTTTGCTCTTATTGCCCAGGCTGGAGTGCAGTGGCACGATCTTGGCTCACTGCAACCTCCGCCTCCCAAGATCAAGTGATTCTCCTGCCTCGTCCTCCCAAGTAGCTGAGATTACAGGCGTGAGCCACCATGCCCAGCCAAATGTCTTCTCTTATGGGATGTGGCGAAATATGATATCAACTTCAAAAAAAGAAGAAAAACAGACAAGTGGGACAAACGGAGGGAACATGAGACATGCCTAGGGTCCCACAGTCATTATGTGGTTGAGCCAAGTACCCACAGGTACACCAGGCATATCCTAGGACGATTAGCACGTGTTTTGTAACTCGCCAGCAGAGCAGCAACCAGGCCGTGCGGCGCTTTTTTTCCATCTTTGGTCATCTCTTTTGTTCCAGGCTGTGAATGGACCGAGGGAGGGATCAGCCCTGTGTTGGCACCCGGAGCTGTTAGCCACCTGATCACCTGGCAGGATGGCCGCTGTAGCAGCGAGTTCCTGGCCTCTCTGCCCCAGCCCAAGTCTCATCTCAGTGTGGCCACAGGCTTTGGCTGTGCAACCATCTTCTGGCTTTTGAAGAATTGGTACGGACAACTGCACCTTGACTCTGGCGCTGGGTTTCCAGGAGAGTGAGAATGGGCTGGGGCTGCATGGGCATCACCCCGCCAGCTGGGCTGCACCGTGGTGTATGTGGCCTGGCTCGATGGCGAGCTGGACCACGGCCTGGACCTGGACTGGGTCCAGAGCCGCATCCTTTTGCAGAGCGTTCTCTGTTGCTTATCCAGTTCCCACCCAGATGGGGAAATGAGGGGACAGAGGGGGCAGGTGACTTGCTGAGGGTCACAGGGTGAGTTCGCAGTGTGCTCAGGCCTGTGGGGGAGGCTGGTGTCTGCTTTCCTAGGCTTGCCCCTTCCTCCTCTGAGGCCCTTCCCCTGGGACTGACTCGGGTTGGCTTTGCTTGGAGCAGCCAGGAGGTCCCAATCCTAGGGACCCGGCTATATATGAGCCATAGCATGTGGGGTTGTGGCTGCCTCCGCCATGCCACGTCCAGTCCCGGCTGCCCACAGCAAGGCGTGGCACATGCTTCCGAGTTCATGTTATACCCTGTTGTGTTGTTTCTGGTTTAAAAAACAGCCCAGAGTTTCTGAAGCCCTACGACGCAGCCGGGACCGTCCACGACTATTTGGTTGCCATGCTGTGTGGCTTGCCAAGACCCCTGATGTCCGATCAGAATGCAGCCAGCTGGGGCTATTTCAACACCCAGAGCCAAAGCTGGAACGTGGAGATGTGAGTATCTCGTAGGCTGCTCATCCTGCTCCAGTCTGAAGAGCAATCCCAGAGCCAGTGCTTCAGTGGGAGCTCTCCCATCTGGGCGTGGTGGGGGCTTCCTAGAGGCCGGGACCACAGCCCGGCGCCCCTAACCTGTTCCACTCACAGGGCACGGGTGGGCCAGTGTCCGCGAAGCCCTGAGCCGGGGGCAGGGGCTCTAGCCATGCTGTCCTGCTCCTCCACAGCTGCCCAGGCTCTGGGGGGCTCTCCTCTGTGACCCTGGGCCCAGTCTGTAGATTTCAGAGTACAGCTTTCACTCTTTAATATTTAAAATTAGAGGGCCGGGCACAGTGGCTCACGCCTGTCATCCCAGCACTTTGGGAGGCTGAGGTGGGTGGATCACCTGAGGTCAGCAGTTCAAGACCAGCCTGGGCAACATGGTGAAACCCCATCTCTACTAAAAATGCAAAAATTAGCTGGGCATGGTGGTGCACACCACTAGGCAGGAGAATTGCTTGAACCTGGGAGGCAGAGGTTATAGTGAGCCAAGATCACACCACTGCACTTCAGCCTGGGCAATAGAGTAAGACGCCATCTCAAAAAAAAAAGAAAAAAGAATTAGATACAGTAGGCTTGAGGGATGCCTGTTAAGTTCTTTTTAAAGCATCATTTGCCTTTTCAGGTACAGAAGTCCAGTGCCCTGTAAGCCCACTTCCTTCAGGCCCAAATATGAGCTCTGAAATAAAACAGCCCTGTTAGTTCAGGTAAAGGACCTCCCAGAACATTTTGTGAAATCCACAGCCCCCTGTTCACTAACCCGAGTGATGAATGCATCTGATACTCAGGAGCTTGCTGGGGCCGGCTTTGGTTTGGACTGTGCTAACCACCCAGCTGCGCTGAGCCTCGGGCTGCCTCCTTTGCAGACATTTTGAGTTCCCCTTCGAACACAGGAGGCTGACTCCATCACTGTGTATGGTGTTTGTTTTCTTTCCTGGGCGGTGAATCCTAAGCTTGTGAAAGCCAGTGTACTCTATTTATAAAGCCTAAGATCATGGTTTTAAAAAAGCCAGAGAAGCTGCTGGTGACGCGCTGGATTCTGTCCTCCCTTCACCCACATACGTCCTTCTACAAGCACTTTCCCTTGTAGAATTTCCTGGAAACAAACAACAACAAAAAAGAAAGCAGCTGGGTGTGGTGGCGTACGCCTGTGAGCCCAGCTGCTTGGGAGGCTGAGGTGGGAGGATCGCTTGAGCCTGGGAGGTTGAGGGAGGCTGAGGTGGGAGGATTGCTTGAGCCTGAGAGGGTGAGGGAGGCTGAGGTGGGAGGATTGCTTGAGCCTGGGAGGTTGAGGGAGGCTGAGGTGGGAGGATTGCTTGAGCCTGGGAGGTTGAGGCTGCAGTGAGCAGTGATCATACCACTCCACTCCAGCCTGGGTAACAGGGAGACCCCTGTCTCAAAAAAAGAAGGAGCCGGGCGCGATGGCTCACACCTGTAATCCCAGCACTTTGGGAGGCCAAAGCAGGTGGATCACCTGAGGTCAGGAGTTCGAAACCAGCCTGGCCAACATGGTGAAACCTCATCTGTACTAAAAATACAAAAATTAACTGGGCATGATGGTGGGTGCCTGTAATCCCAGCTACTTGGGAGGCAGAGGTTGCAGTGAGCTGAGATCGCACCAATGCACTTCAGTGTGGGCAACAAGAACGAAACTGTCTCAAAAAAAAATGTGTCTGGGTGTGGTGGTATGTACCTGTAATCCCAGCTACTAGTGAGGCTGCAGCAGGAGAATTGCTTGAACCTGGGAGATGGAGGTTGCAGTGAGCTAAGATTGCACCACTGTACTGCAGCCTGGCAACAGAGCAAGACTCTGTCTCAAAAAAATAAAAAAGAAAGAAGGAAAGAAAATGAAGGAAGGAAGGAGGGAAGGAAGAAAAGGGAGGGAGGGAAGGAAGGAAAGGAAGGAAGGGAGGGAGGGAGGAAGGAAGGAAAGAAAAGGGAAGGAAGGGAGGGAGGGAGGGAAGGGAGAGAGGAAGGAAGGGAGGGAAGAAGGAAGCGAGGGAGGAAGGGAAGGGAGGGAGGGAAGGAAGAGGAAGGAAGCCCTAAACTCCAGAAACCTAAGTGTGGGTGGATGTGTGTGTCCACTTTTGTTTCACAGACTGAGGAGCTCGGGTTTTCCTGTCCACCTGCTCCCAGACATTGCCAAGCCTGGCAGTGTGGCAGGCAGAACTACCCGAGTGTGGTTTGAAATCCCAAAGGGGACGAAGGTGGGCGTGGCCTTGGGTGATTTACAGGCCTCTGTCTATTCCTGCATGGCCCAGAGGACAGATGCAGGTAAGTTGCTCTTTTGTTCTGTCCTCAGACTTACCCTGCCGCCTCCTAACCACCAGCTCTGTGCGAGTCTGCAGGGCACGCAGAGCTTAGCAGCCTTGGCATCCTGCTGGAGTTCATTATTCTATAAAGATGAAAAGCACTCTCCTCCTTGCAGGTCAGATCCTCTGTTGAGGGAGCTCACAGGCCAGCAGGACAAGCTCTGTCCCTGAGCGCTGGCCATCTGTGCTGACCTTCCTGGGGCAGGGGGAGGAAAACGGCTGCTTCTAGCTGTCTGCTTTCTGTGTGACTGTGCCCTAGAAAACAGATGAGCCAATGAGGTTTTGGTTACTGTGTGTTTGTTGGATCTGATTAAAAGTGCAGAATATTTTCTGTATTCGTGGTAAGGGAATCATGGTGAGGTAGAGGCAGCAGTGTTTAGGGCAGGGGTTGGCTCTTTAAAGGGCAGAACATATATATTTGTTTCTTTTTGAGATGGAGTCTCTGTCGCCCAGGCTGGAGTGCAGTGGTGGCCCACTGCAGCCTCCACCTTCCAGGTTTAAGCAGTTCTCCTGCCTCAGCCTCCCGAGTAGCTGGGATTACAGGTACATACCACCACACCAGGCTGATTTTTATATTTTTAGTAGAGATGGGGTTTCACCATATTGACCAGGCTGGTCTCGAACTCCTGACCTTGTGATCCACCCACCTTGGCCTCCCAAAATGCTGGGATTACAGGTGTGAGCCACCGTGCCTTGTGGATCATGCAGACACTGTTGGAAATGCTCAGCTCTGCAGTTGGAGTTCAAAAACAGCCATAGACGATATGTAAATGAACAGGGGTAGCTCTTTTCCCATAAAGCATTGTTCATAGACACTGACGTGTGAATGCTATATAATTTTTTTTTTGAAACGGAGTCTCACTGTGTCACCAGGCTGGAGTGCACTGGCATGATCTCGGCTCACCGCAACCTCTGCCTCCCCGACTCAAGTGAATCTCCTGCTTTAGCCTCCTGAGTAGTTGGGACTGTAGGCACGCACCACCACATCCAGTTAATTTTTGTATTTTTAGGAGAGATGGGGTTTCACCATGTTGACCAGGATGGTCTCGATCTCTTGACCTCGTGATCCACCTGCCTCGGCCTCCCAAAGTGCTGGGATTACAGGCATGAACCACTGCGCCCAGCGATGAATGAATTTTTAAATGTGGTATATACACATAGCTAAAAAGGATTGAGCATTGGATAAAGAAAAACTTAAGTACATTTACATTTTAAAGAATCTATTTGAAGATTCAGTGATTTGTGAATCAGGGTAGTACCAGACCACTAGTACTCTGTCAGGAGAGGCAAGAGGGGAAATTTTCATAAAGTAGTTACAGAAGCAAGGCAAAACATTTTCTGTGCCAAACAGGGATATATTTTATTATTGCTCTGAGCTCAAGATTTTGACCAAGGCATAAGAATGCTTAAAAAGCAGATCTGATTAATCTGAGAGCCTGACTTTTATTAACAGTTACCTACTTCTCCTTTTTTTAAAATTTTTTTTATTTTTTTGACTTTGGGTAGGAGGTAAACAAGCAAACATGTCAGCAGATTCAGTGTAGGCAGAGGAAGGTAGAAAGAGAGGTTAGAAACCTTTACATGCCAATCAAAAATATATCCCATCGTTTCTGAGCTGTCTGGAATTTGTTTGTTTAGGTTAAAACTTCCTTATTGTGGCATCAGAATTCCAAATTATTTTTGGGAAGATTCACTCATTTATCTGCAAATGTTCTGACTCCCTGAATTTAAATAAACCCATTATTTTCCGTCTTCCTGGAACCTCTTCTACTGGAGGTCTTTTATTTATTTATTTTTTGAGACGGAGTTTCGCTCGTTACCCAGGCTGGAGTGCAATGGCGCGATCTCGGCTCACCACAACCTCCGCCTCCTGGGTTCAGGCAATTCTCCTGCCTCAGCCTCCTGAGTCGCTGGGATTACAGGCACGCGCCACCATGCCCAGCTAATTTTTTTGTATTTTTAGTAGAGACGGGGTTTCACCATGTTGACCAGGATGGTCTCGATCTCTTGACCTCGTGATCCACCCGCCTCGGCCTCTGAAAGTGCTGGGATTACAGGCGTGAGCCACCGCACCCGGCTTGGAGGTCTTTTATTAAACCCAATTTAGTTTCTGTCTGACCCAGTCAGACACCTAAAGTTTCTGTCATGACTACCAGATCCAGTCCAGATTTTAAAATGCCCAAATAACTCGGTGAACTTACACAAGTTGTGGAGTTCGTATGTCCAAGAGGGCTTACTGGGGATGACCTCCACATGTGCAGCAAGAAGCGGGGAGTAAAGCGGCTCAGTGGGTGCCTGTGGCTGTTTGCCTATTGCTTCCAGAGGTCATCACGTGCTAGATGGGTGGCTTCAAATCTGGTTAAATGAAAACTTGACCAGGCGAGGTGGCTCACACCTGTAATCCCAGCACTTTGGGAGACTGAGGTGGGCGGATCACCTGAGGCCAGGAGATCGAGACTAGCCTGGCCAACATGGTGAAACCTTGTCTCTACTAAAAATACAAAAATTAGCTGGACGTGGTGATGTGTGCCTATAATCCCAGCTACTCCAAAGGCTGGGACAGGAGATTCGCTTGAACCTGAAAGGCACAAGTTGCAGTGAGCTGAGCTCACACCACTGCACTCCAGCCTGGGTGACAGAGCAAAAGGAAAAACTTAAGTACCTTTAAATTTTACGAAGTTTATTTGAGCCTTCAGTGACTCATGAATCAGGTGTAGCATTAGACTACCCACTGAAAAGGGCCTGAGGGAAGATTTTCATAAAGTGTCTGCAGAAGCCAGGCAGAGAAAACCATTTTGACCGGTGAGAGTGAAAAATTCCTAGTTAAAGGTTAGTTGCTGGTTTCTGACTGGTGTAGTTTCCAGGTTCATTTTACTTTTTACTCTGGGCTTTGGTTTGTTCACACAGGAATGGATGGTACTAGTGCCACCTCTGTCTAATGGCTTCCTGCTTAGAATTTTTTCTTTTCTTTTCTTTTTTTCTGAGATGGAGCGTCACTCTGTCGCCCAGTCTGGAGTGCAGTGGTGTGATCTCGGCTGACTGCAACCTACGCCTCCTGGGTTCAAGTGATTCTCCTGCCTCAGCCTCCCAAGTAGCTGGGACTGGCAGGTACACGCCGCCACACCTGAGTAATTTTTGTATTTTCAGTAGAGGTGGGATTTCGCCATATTGGTCAGACTGGTCTCAAACTCCTGACCTCAGGTGATCCACCCGCCTCGGCCTTCCAAAGTGCTGGGATGACAGGTGTGAGCCATGGTGCCCAGCCATTAGAATTTTTCAAACAGCACAGATAAATGCTACAAAATGTGAAAGTGAAAAGTGTTATCCCTTCCACCTGAGGGGACAGTAGAGGGCATGCTGCTTCTGGTTTATAGTCATGGTAAGAAGCTTGACGTGGCAGAGAGCAAAAGTTATTGGCTTTCTGAGGCTTGTTTTTGCCCTCCTTGCTTTTGACCCTGAGTAGGTGTGAAACTTGGATGCTGAACTCTGGCCCCTAAACAGATTGAGAAAAGCAGGCTTTTTAGCTAGGTCTCATGAGAAATGGAGAAGGCATTGCTGAAACAGTCCCCAGGCTCGGTGCTGGGTCCAGATTTCCCCCCGCTGGTGACAGGGAAGGTGTTAAGAGGGTACTTTCGGGCCGGGTGTGGTGGCTCACACCTGTAATCCCAGCACTTTGGGAAGCTGAGGCAGGCGGATCACCTGAGGTTAGAAGTTTGAGACCAGCCTGGCCAACATGGTGAAACACCATCTCTACTAAAAATACAAAATTAGTCAGATGTGGTGGCAGGTGCCTGTAATTCCAGCTGCTTGGGAGGCTGAGGCAGGATGATAATTTGAACCCAGGAGGAGGAAGTTGCAGTGAGCCGAGATGGCTCTATTGCACTCCAGCCTGGGTGACAGAGTGAGACTCTGTTAAAACAAACAAACAAACATGTATATATATATCTCCTTTGATCAACATCTCTTCAACACCTTGCCCTTCAACCCACCGTGGACATATTTTTTTAGTAGCTGAGATTGCAGGCATGAGCCACCATGCTCACCATGCCTAATTTTGTATTTTTAGTAGAGATGGGTTTTCTCCATGTTGGTCAGGCTGGTCTTGAACTCCTGACCTCAGGTGATCCACCCACCTTGGCCTCCCAAAGTGCTGGGATTACAGGTGTGAGCCACCACGCCCAGCCACCATGCCCGGCCACCTGGACATATTTTTAAAACCCCCAGCTTCTCTCACTGCCAAACTGTGACTTGTGACCTCTGAGTCAGCCGGACAAGCCTAAGCTCTGCTCTCTCTGGACCCCAGTTCTCAACATCAGCACCTCGGTTCAGCTGGCAGCCTCCATGCCTTCGGGATTCCAGCCTGCGCAGACTCCCGACCCTGCGGCCCCAGTGGCCTACTTCCCATACTTCGACGGGACCTACCTGGGGGTGGCCGCATCCCTCAATGGGGGCAACGTGCTAGCCATGTTTGTTCACATGCTGATTCAGTGGACAGCAGATCTAGGTAAGGTGTGGCCCATATAGCACTGTGCTCTCTGCCTGTCCTTTCTACATGGCAGGTCTCAGAGCTTCATGTGCGGTTTCAGCCTCCACATTCAGGTGGCAGGCCCTGGCAGGCCCTGGTGTGTTTCTCCCGTCCTTTGGGATCTGAGCTTGCAGCCACTGTCCTCTCATCCTCTGAGCTGCCGTCACCTCCTCTCTTCTTTGGGTCAGGCACTCTGTATGTGAGCCTTGACTGTATACCCTCACCTCAGTCTCCCTGGCTTTCCTCCACCCTCCCTGCTCCCTTCTCTTATTCCTGGGGTAGAATTTATGGGGTTTTCTCTGCTCTGCATGTACAGATGCTTCTCGACTTACAATGGTTCTTATTTTACCTACAATGCACTTATATCCAGCTAATTCTGACCCCTAGTAAGTGTGATGTAGACATTTCTCTCTTTCCTTTTTTTTTTTTTTTTTTTTTGAGATGGAATCTCACTCTGTCACCCAGGCTGGAGTGCAGTGGCGTGATCTCAGCTCACTGCAATCTCTATCTCCTGGGTTCAAGCAATTCTCCTGCCTCAGCCTCCCGAGTATCTGGGATTACAGGCGTGCGCCATAATACCCAGCTAATTTTTGTATTTTTAGTAGAGACGGGGTTTCTCCATGTTGGCCAGGCTGCTCTTGAACTGCTGACCTCAGGTGATCCACCTGCCTTGGCCTCCCAAAGTGCTGGGATTACAGGTGTGAGCCACTGCACCCAGCCGGCATTTCTTAAAGAAGCACAGTGTGGAGTGGAACCCAGGAGAGTGGCCTTGGTTCCCTGCTGTGTCCTAGAGTCATTATTTATCCCTGGCAAGTCCCTTCCCTTCTGCGTTTTCCTAGCTCCATGTCTTATGGTTCTAAGCCCGTGGGTTAGAACACTCAACAGCTCAAGGGGCTTGTATCCTGCTACGTCCGTTATAAGTGAATTGCAAGGGAAATTATCCTAAGTTGAAAATGCATTGAATGCACCTACCCTATGAACATCATCGCTCAGTCTAGTCTACCCTAAATGTGCTCGGAACACTTACATGAACCTACAATTGGGCAAAATCACCTAGTACAGAGCCGATTTTATAACAAAATGTCAAGTATCTCATATAACATGTTGGCCACTGTACAAAGTGAGAAACACGGTGGTTTATGGCTACTGGAAGTCCGATTTCTGCTGAATGCATGTGGCTTTCACTCCATTGTAACATCGAAAAACAAAGTTGAACCACTGTAAGCTGGGGACCAGGTGAGATATGTAATCTCCCTCTTCCAGGAGACGTTCCCTTTGGCAGCACCTAAGCTAGAAATGAAGTTTCTATTCAGGTCTAGTAAGTCATGGCCATCAGATGCGATGGTTACATCAAAGTCAGAGGATGGTGGAAAACAGAATGGAAGGCAGGGTCCAGGCAGTACGTGGAGAGCTGGGACTGCTCGTGCAGAGGTGTTCCTGAGTGACGTCAGTCCCTTCGGGCTGGCCAGGGACGTCAGGATTGCTGGGGGCATTCTGCCTCCTTGGCTGGGATCTCCTCAGGAATGCTTTATTTTTATTTTTTAATTTTTTGAGACAGAGTCTTGCTCTGTCGCCCAGGCTGTAGTGCAGTGGCGTGATCACGGCTCACTGCAACCTCCGCTCCGTGGGTTCAGGTGATTCTCCTGCCTCAGTTTCCCAAGTAGCTGGGATTGCACCTGTGATTTTTGCATTTTTAGTAGAGATGGGGTTTCACCATGTTGTCCAGGCTGGTCTGGAATGCCTGACCTCAAGTGATCTGCCTGCCTCGGCCTCCCGAAGTGCTGGGATTACAGATGTGAGCCAACACACCCGGCCTTTTTTTTTTTTTTTTTAATTTGTTTTAAAAATGCAGAGCTGGCTGGCCAGGGTTGGTGGTTCACTCCTGTAAACACAGTACTTTGGGAGGCTGAGGCGGGTAGATCACTTGAAGTCAAGAGTTTGAGATCAGCCTTGCCAATGTGATAAAACCTTGTCTCTACTAGAAATGCAAAAATCGGCCAGGTGTGGTGATGTATGCATGTAGTCCCAGCTACATGGGCGACTGAGGCAGGAAAATCGCTCGAATCTGGGCGACAGAGGTTGTAGTGAGCTGATAGGATATGTGCCACTGCACTGCAGCCTGGGCAACAGAGCAAGTCTCAGAAAAAAGCAACAAAAAAGAATGCAATGCTAACATGGTGTCAGGGAGAAAACTCCGACTGGGATTCTGGCTTGACACTGAAAAGCGAATCGCAGGATGGTCAACACATCCCTTCTCCCTGTGGTTCGGGTGCCCTGTGCACGTTACATGGGTGGCCCAGTGACTGGTCTGGAATCCTGGGATTTCTAATGCTGGTAATGACGCTATAGCATCCATGATGATAGTTATTAATCAGTACATGCATTTGGTCCCGTTGGTTAGGAAGCCTGGGATACAGTTAGGGCTCACAGCAGCACTTAGGAGACCTCACCATGACATCTGGCTGGGGTCTGCACTTAGATGGCTAGCGGGGATCCAGGGCAGAGTACAGCTAGCCTGGCTGTAGGAGTCCCTGAGCCCAGAACCACCAGCTGCAGTGTGGGGAGAAGCAGCAAGGGAGCCCCTTCTCGCCCTGTGGGAATTCTGTACCACCTCTGCCTGCATCAAGGGGGTTGCGTTAGCTAACACAGATCTTCCCTGTCTCCGGCAGGCCTGGAGGTGGAAGAATCCACAGTATATTCCCACATCATCCAGGCAGCTATGCAGCAGACAGACACCCACCTGACCATCACCCCAACAGTGCTGGGGGAGAGGCATCTGCCGGACCAGCTGGCCTCAGTGACCAGAATCTCCCCTGACCTCTCCCTGGGGCATGTGACCCGGGCCCTGTGCCGAGGCATTGTTCAGAATATGCTCTCCATGCTTCCCGTGCGGCAGCTGCAGGAGTGGGGCGTGCAGCGCGTGGTGGGGAGTGGGAGTGCGCTGTCCAGGAACGAGGTGCTGAAGCAGGAGGTGCAGAGGGCTTTCCCTTTGCCTATGTTCTTTGGGCAGGATGTGGATGCAGCTGTCGGGGCAGCTCTGGTCATGCTCCAGAGAAACCTCAGCCAGAAGGAATCTTAGAGAAAGCAAATGCGTTCACCAAAGGACTGCTGCGAATTTTACCTGATTCACATTCCTGACACCATCTGTGGGTCATCCTTTCCCTGCATAGTTCAGTGGACAGCTTTTAAGCAGCACCTGTTGTCCCATCTTGACCAAGAACATACCTTCAGGACATACTCTAACAATGCAGCCAGAAGCCATCAGCCAGATCCCAAATTAGTGCCTTCCGAAAGAGACCCACTGGGAGCTACTTGCAAATGTCAGTGTGGGAGAGAGAGTGTGAGAGCACAGCAGCCAGCCTCCTGGTCAGCAGGCTCATCTGTGGCTCAGCTGCAGAGAGCAGATAAAGGTGAGTCTGGTGGCCGTGGCCCCAAGTGAGAAAAGACCTGCCCCATGCCCTGCTTTGGATGATTGTTTTTGGAGACCTGAAATCACATGCACTTCTGGAAAAGTTGCTTCTCTCCTGGAACGTGCCATGTGACCAGAGGCCCCTTTCCTAGTCTCATCCTCCCCTGGCCACAGATGCTAAGCAGGGGCAGAGAGTGAGCCAGGCGTGGTGCAGCAGCTGGCTCAGAAGACAGTGCGGGGCTGTATGCTGGGCTGGAAAGCCTGCCGCCCCTGCGCTGCCCAGGTCTTCATAGCACAACTGCCAGGAAGGCAGGTTGCAGAGAAGGCGAGGCGGATGGCATGAGCAGCAAGGGGCACCGATGCTGTCCAGCCCACACCGCTCTGGCACGTCATTCCCAAGAGCCTGACGAGGCACCAGCAGGACTGATTTCCGGGAGCGTGGCTGGGCAGGTGTACTTTTGCTCCTGCCTGCCCCAGAAGCCTTCACAGGAAGGGATGCAGCCAGGCAGACTCCTGCCAGATGGGGCAGGTGCTTTATCCAAAGAGAACCCTGTATCCCATAGGCCTAGGCTCTCCTTCCCTTGGTGTGGGCTTTGCAGGCCCATTGTGTGTTCCTGGCTCAGCAGAAACATGCGTGAGTCAGCATTCCTGTAGGGTCCCAGAGCAGCGTAAGCCTTCCTGTGATTGACAGGGATGGCTGTGGGGTAGCTTCCAGGAGGAGGCCACCTTTGCCGCATCTACTCCCAGACCCCCAAAGGAGCCCAGGCTCAGGCAGGCCTGGTCCAGAGGCACCCAGGCAACCATGAGTTTGGGAAACAGTCATATTCCCTCTTTCTCTCACTATCCATCACAGGTATGAAACATATTGTCTTTTTATAAGTGTCATATTATAAATTATGTGATCATCTGGAAGCTCTGAGATGAGAGCAAAATGCCTGATCATGCTGACTGAATGTCAGGTACTAAAGCCCATTCTTGGCTGAGCGAGGTGGCACCTGCCTGTAATCCCAACACTTTGGGAGGCTGAGGCGGGCAGATCACGAGGTCAGGAGTTCTAGACCAGCCTGACCAACATGGTGAAACCCTGTCTCTACTAAAAATACAGAAATTAGCTGGGCGTGGTGGTGTGCACCTGCAATCCCAGCCACTCTGGAGGCTGAGGAGGAGAATCACTTGAACCCCAGAGGCAGAGGTTTGCACCACTGCATTCCAGCCTGGGTGACAGAGGAAGACACTATCTCAAAACAGCAAAGCTGGGTGTGGTGACGGCATCTGTAGACCCAGCTACTCGGGAGGCTGAGGCAGGAGAATCACTTGAACCCAGGAGGCACAGGTTGTGAGCTGAGATGGCACCACTGCACTCCAGCCTGGGTAACAGAGCAAGACTCCATCTCAAAAATAAATAAACAAAATAAAATATAAAAGCCCATTCTTCCAGAGTCTTGTGCCTTAAATAAAACACACACCTCTGCTTTGGGAAGACTATGCTGCAGCCAGAGCTTGGTTTGGGAGGTTGAGATGCTCTGGGGGAGCATTCGTAGGTCATCCTGAGAAAAGCTTGCCATGGTGTCCTACCAGACAGACGCCTGCCAATTACCCTGGAAAGTTGTACACAGTAGTCCCCCCAGATCCTCAGTGTCACTTTCCACGGGTTCTGTTATCCATGGTCAACCACCGTCTGATAATATTAAATAGAAAATTCCTGAAACAGTTCCCATGTTTTCCACCGTGTGTCGTTCTGAGCAGTGGGACAGAATGTCTGCTGTGTTGTCCGAGACGAACCATCCCTGTGTCCAGCACATCCATGCCACGGACACCTGCTCAGCAGATCGCCCGTTCTGGCATCACAGTGCTTGTGTTCAGGTCACTCTTCTTTTACTTCATAAGGGCCCCAAAGCACCAGAATAGTGATGCCAGCTCTTCAGATATGCCAAGGAGAAGCTGTAAGGAGCTTCCCTTAAGTGAAAAGGTGGGAAGAAAAAAGTCATGTGCTGAATCTTCTATCCGTGAAATTGTAAGGAAACAGAAATTCATGCTAGTTTTGTTTTGTTTGTTTGTTTTTGAGACACAGTCTGGCTTTGCTGCCCAGGCTGGAGTGCAGTGGCATAATCTCAGCTCACTGCAACCTCTGCCTCCTAGGCTCAAGCAATCCTCCTGCCTCAGCCTTCTGAGTAGCTGAGATTACAGGCACCTGCCACCATACCTGGCTAATTTTTTGTATTTTTAGTAGAGACGCAGATTTGACCATGTTGGCCAGGCTGGTCTCGAACTCCTGACCTCAGGTGATCCACCCGTCTCCCAAAGTACTAGAATTACAGGCGGAGCTACCACGCCTGGTCTCATGCCAGTTTTGCTGTCACACCTCAAACTGCAAAAGTTACATTCACAGTGTGTGATAACTTTTATTACACTGTCTTGTTAAAACTGCTCTACTTTGGCTGGGCATGGTGACTCACGCCTGTAATCCCAGCACTTTGGGAGGCTGAGGCGGGTGGGTCACAACTGAGGTCAGCAGTTTGAAACCAACCTGGCCAATGTGGTGAAACCCCGTCTCTACTAAAAATACAAAAGTTAGCCTGTCATGGTGGCAGGCACCTGTAACCCCAGCTTCTTGGGAGGCTGAGGCTCAAGAACTGCTTGAACCTGGGAGGTGGAGGTTGCAGTGAGCTGAGATTGCACCACTGCACTCCAGCCTGGGTGACAGAGCGAGATTCTGTCTCAAAAACACAAATTGTTTTACTTTATTGTTGTTAAATCTCTTACTGTGCCTAATTTATAAGTTAAATTAGCAATATCTATGTATGAAAAAAACATGGCATATACAGGATCCAATACTATTGGTTTTAGGCATCTGTGGAGGATCTTGGACACATCCCCTGTGGATAACAGAGGGCTACTGGATTTTCTTTTTTCCTTTTAGCTCCCCTGTACAGAGACAGAGGAGAGGGAGATTCCAAAACCAAAAGGGAAGGTCCCTCCACCTTTTTTTTTTTTTTTTTTTTTTCCAGACAGAATCTTGCTCTGTCACCCGGGCTGGAGTACAGTGGTGCAATCCCAGCTCACTGCAATCTCCTTCCAAGCTCAAGCGATTCTCCTGCCTCAGCCTCCTGAGTAGCTGGGATTACAGGCATCTGCCATCACACCCGACTAATGTGTGTATTTTTAGTAGAGACAAGGTTTCACCGTGTTGGCCACGCTGGTCTCAAACTCCTGACCTCAGGTGATCCACCCACCTTAGCCTTTCATAGTGCTGGGATTACAGACATGAGCCCCCACGCCCAGCCTGCTACTGTAATTCTTCTCTCAGCCAGAATGAGTTTAAGACGTCGTCACTGGAGCCCCCGAGGAAGGCGCATGAGAGAGAGTCCTGTCTGCTGGGAGAAGCCAGGCCCTCTGACCTCAGGGCAGCTGCCTCGGCTGCCCAGCATGCTGTGATGGAGCCTGCGAATGTAAGGTTAGGAACTGATGGACAGCTGGCATGCTCAGGCAGCCCAGCCTTGTGTCTGGGGTGGCCCCAGAACTCTGTCCCCTTTCCAGACTGTGTGTCCACTCTGCTTCTGAGAACAGCTTTGGAGGGTCTGTGCTTGTCAGTGGACAGACTTCGGGTGCTGCTTCCATTGCCTGCAGCCTGGAGCCTCGTCTGGGTGGGGATGAGTGCAGCAGCCTAAAGTCACAACCACTTGCCGCTTCCGCCCTCCTTCCCAGGAGGTCCCAGTAGGTGGTTTGAGGCCAGCTCGCTCCTGAAGTGGTGAGCTGGCCCCAGTGCTGGCCACCTGTATCCCGATGTTCAGAGCCCACGGCAGGGCTGCACTTTCCCTCCTGACCCACTTCGGCCAGTGGCGTGTGACAGGGAACGCGGGTCACTCCTGGCAGAAGTCTTTAGGAGCCGGTGAGTTATTTGCCACGCTCCTTTGCCACGAGTGACTGGCAGTGCCCCAGAGAACAGCAGCTCTGTCAGCCTGGGGCCCTGAGTGAGGATGGCAGGCTGCAGAGCCCTCACCCACCAACGAGGGACATGCAGTGGGACTGAGAAATACACCTTTGGGTCGGGCAAGTTAGCTCCCGCCTGGACTCCTAGCGCTTCCAGAGGCCGAGGAGAAATTCATTCCCTACACAGGTGACATTGAACTTAACCTCCCAGAGTTTCCATCCACGGTTACTTATGACAATTCGCATTTTTTTGAGAAACTGCTGTGTACTGGGATCTGATCTAAACTTTACTTGTTTGATTTCATCTTTTTGTTTTTTGAGACAGAGTCTTACTCTGTCAGGCTGGAGTGCAAGTGGCACGATCTCGGCTCACTGCAGCCTCCGCCTCCTGGGCGCAAATGATTCTCATGCCTCAACCTGCCAGTAGCTGGGATTACAGGCACGCAGCACCACACCCAGCTAATTTTTTGTATTTTTAGTAGAGACGGGCTTTTGCCATGTTGCCTCGGCTGGTCTTGAACTTCTGGCCTCAAGTGATCCACCCACCTCGGCCTCCCAAAGTGTTGGGATTATAGGCGTGAGCCACCTCACCCAGCCTCACTTAATCTTGGTAATAATCCTACAAGGTGGGTAGCGTTATTCCCATTTTACAGATGGAAAAACTGATACACAAAGTTAAGTAAATTACCTGAGGTCACAGTGCTAGGATTCAAATCCCAGAGCCCACTCTTTAGCATCTAGGCAGAGGGGTCAGGCTAGGTAAATGCATTTACATTAAAATGATTGTCATTTCCAGGGTGTGACAGATTGGTGTAACTTGGTCATAGGGTGAATGAAAGGATGTTGATGGGCGTTTTGGCTGGAAGTGCTGGCCACACTCTGAACAGTCTTGCATGCCAGGCTGAGGGTTTTGGACTGTCTCTTTTAGACAGCGGGGTTTGGAGGACTGGGGCCTTTGAGGAAGAGCTGAGGGTGCGGACACTGTATTGGAGGACAGGCGTTCCAGGAGGCAGCCAGCTGCAAAACGCCTGAAGAGACAGACTCAGTTCAGGGCAGGGGAGGGGCCTACAGCCCACCAGCCCCTCCTTCCCCTGCCACACACTCCTGGCCTCTGGTCCTGGACTCTGTCCATATCCTGTGTATGTGGCTTTCATCTTCTCTATTTTTCTCTTCTTCTTCCCCCTCTTCCTCCTTTTTTTTGAGACAGAGTCTTGCTGTGTCCCCTAGGCTGGAGTGCAGTGGCGTGAGCTCAGCTCACTGCAATCCCTGCTGCCCAGGTTCAAGCGATTCTCCTGCCCCAGCCTCCTGAGTAGCTAGGATTATAGGCATGCGCCACCACACCTGGCTAATCTTTTGGTATTTTTAGTAGAGATGGGGTTTCACCATGTTAGCCAGACTGGTCTCAAACTCCTGACCTCAGGTGATCCGCCCACCTCACCCTCCCAAAATGCTGGGATTCCAGGCGTGAACCAGCACGCCTGGCTTAGCTTTCTCTTCCTCTGAAGTGGAGTGAAAGCTCCATGAGAGCAGGTGCCTGTTAGGCGTCCTCTGCCAAGGCCCATGTTTGGCATGTCCTCCTCGCAGGGGAAAGTCCTTCCCCTTGTCTGAGGCGCAGCCCAAAGGCCGTGTACCCACGGCACAGGTCTTCCTGGTGGCACATCTACCAGCTTCAGGGGAAGCCAAGACCCCGCTCACCCTTTGTTATGGCCTCTTGGCCCGGGAGCCCCTGGCCTGTGCCTGTTACAGGGTGCCCTGCCCTGCCTAGTGTCAGAGACAGCCTGTGCAGGTCTTCCTTTCCCGTCTGTCTTGGGCTCCTTGAGCTCAGAGACCACCCTGTTCCCCCCACTGCTCTGCCAGAGGATCTGCAGAGCACCTGGCGGGCCCTCGGGAAAGAGGGGCCCACCTGCCCACCTGCCCTCTCCCCTCAGTCACGGTTTGAAGTGAGACAGCCCTTGACATAGAAAGGCTCACTTGCGTGACTCATCAAACATTCAGCAAACCTTGTTTTTTTCATTAAAAAACAATTAGTCATAACTTTGAGCTAATGGCCGGATACAGCTCAGCAGTCAGCAGATGTGGTCCTCATGCTGAAGTAATGAAGATGAGAACAATAGTCTCTCAAGCCTGCCTAGAGCTTTGCCAGACTCAGAGCCCATTCACACCCACTCTCCTTACTAATCCCAGAAAAGCCCAGTACGGCAGGTAGGGCAGGTGTTCTTGGCTGTTTTGTGGAGGAGGAAGCCGACCCAGGGTTCAGCTGCCAGCCCAAGTCCATATACCGGCATGTAGCACACACGGGCCTCTTCCGTGCCAGGTCCGGTCTCGGACCTGCCGCCTCTCCTTGTCCCTCTCATTCCCAGTCCCTGCCCTGGGACACAGGGCTCCAGTGTTCTGTGCTGAGTGGGCGTCTGACCCCTTCCCGGCTCAGACTTCAAGCTCCAGCCACTTCCAGAGGGTGCTGACCCTCTCACAGACCCCTGCCCTCCACGGGAGCTGGTCTTTTAGACCCATGTGGGCACTCGGTGGCACGAACACAGATACCAAATGCAGAAAGGAGGGTATTTTTCTTCCAGGTTTGCTGTTTGCCATCTGGATCTCTGATCCCCGAAGCCTTGTGAAATCTCAGAAGCAAGACACAAAAATCAGGGAAGTTAAACCTCAACGCAAGATGTAGAAAGCCCAGGATGAGACTAGCAGAGCCGACCCTGTGCTCCGGCAGGTTACAGGCACCTGCCGCCGCCCTGTGGCCACTCTCTCACCCTCAGTCCCCGCTGGGTTCCTCCCGGAGATGCGGTGCTGGTGGGCCCCAATTTTGATCATCAGGCTCTGTCAGCACATGGGTATTTGCAGGTTTCTATCTGCTCCACAAAGTCCAGACTCAGACTTTTTTTCGTTGTTTGTTTTTTCGGTCTTCCATTTTTTGAGACCGAGTCTCGCTCTGTTGCCAGGCTGGAGTGCAGTGGTGTGACGCCACTATGCCTGGCTAATATTTTTGGATTTTTAGTAGAGATGGGGTTTCACCATGTTGGCCAGTATGGTCTCCATCTCTTGACTTCATGATCTGCCCACCTTGGCCTCCTAGAGTGCTGGGATTACAGGTGTGAGCCATGGCACCCAGCCCAAACATTTTTTTCTTTTGAGACAGAGTCTTGCTCTGTTGCCCAGGCTGGAGTGCAATGGCACAATCTCGGCTCACTGCAACCTCCACCTTCCAGGTTCAAGCAATTCTCCTTCCTCCTTTTCGATGCCCGCCACCACATGCCCAGTTAATTTTTGTACTTGTGGTGGAGACAGGGTTTCGCTGTGTTGGCCAGGCTGGTCTTGAACTTCTGACCTCAGGTGATCTGCCCGCTTCAGCCTTCCAAAGTGCTGGGATGACAGGCGTGAGCCACCGAGCCAGGCTGGGCCTCAAATCTTGAGAGGGACCCAGGTAGGTGAAGAAAAGCAATCTGTTCCCGCTGGCCACTGTCAAGAGCTCAGCTTAAGTCAATGTGCCCCCTGATGGTAACAGCAACAGAAAACTGCCGCGCATTAGTGACGTTAGCGGGCGTGTAGCGTCCGTTGGGCCAGACTTGGCACAGCGCCTGCTGGTGGGTCCGCAGATGCTTTTCCTGAACTGCCTCTTGGCCGCATCAAACCTGAACTTGGAGATACACCCTCCCTCCCAGAAGTCATTAAAACTTCTCTACTCACAAAGAGTTTTAATGGGTACATCATTACACAGTTGCAAGAATATCCTGTTTGAAATTATGACCCAGAAAACTGCACTGATGGCCATGATGGCCAGCCCGGAGGTCTCGTCCCCGCCGCCATGTCGAGAGTTTTAGAGGAATCATTCGGTGATGGTGCTGTTCAGATAAAGCCACTAGCCAAGCCCACAAGCAGCTCCTGAGTGCTGCTTCAAGCAAGGCACAGGCCAGGTTCGGAGACGGGATGGGAGGCTCGAGAGCCTTACCTCACCCTGGAGACGCTTAAAATCTGCAAAGCGAAGCACAAGAAAATCATGGTGTTGGCCGGGTGTGGTGGTGCACGCCTGTAATCCCAGCACTTTGGGAGGCCGAGGTGGGTGGATCACGAGGTCAGAAGTTCAAGACCAGTCTGGCCAACATGGTGAAACCCCAGCTCTATAAAAATATAAATTAATTAATTAATAATAATAATAAAAAGAAAATCATGGTGCTAAATGTCAATACAGGATTTAGAATGCTCCAGATGAGACTAGTATCGCCGTCACCGTCCTCAGGCAGTTTCATAGCCTATCTGTGCTTTATTTCCTTATCTGTAAAAGGGGACAAACTTGTACTCACCTCATGAACTCTTTGCAAGGGTCTGATGAGATAGTGCAGATGAAGCGCTCGTGCCAGCGCCCAGGACTTGAGACGCACTCAGCACACATGCACAACCATTGTCATGTATTGTGGCCATAGGTTCTGTGCCAGTTGCCGTAGGAAGCGCATTGGGTGAAGTTCCTGTAGGAGTTTAGAAGTGAGCGCTCCTGGAGCTGGGTGCTGTAGCTCGTGTCTGTAATCCTAGCATGCTGGGAGGCTGAGGTGGGGATCACGTGAACTCAGGAGTTTGAGATGAGCCTGGGCAAGATGGGGAGACTCTGTTGCTCCGAAAAAACAAAAAATACAAAAACAAAAAAAACACCACCACCCCCAACAACAACAACAAAAAAGGCCAGACGTGGAGGCTCCCGCCTGTCACCCAGCACTTTGGGAGGCTGAGGTGGGTGGATCACGAGGTCAGGAGATCAAGCCCATCATGGCCAACATGGTGAAACCCCATCTCTACTAAAATACAAAAAAGTTAGCCAGTGTGGTGGTGTGCACCCATAGTCCCGGCTGCTTGGGAGGCTAAGGCAGGAGAACTGCTTGAACCCAGGAGGTAGAGGCTGCAGTGAGCCGAGATCACACCACTGGAGTATAGACTCCAGCCTGGCAGACAGAGCAAGACTCCGTGGGGAAAAAGAATTAGCCAGGAATGGTGGTGTACACCTCTAGTCCCAGCTACTTGGGAGGTTGAGGCAGGAGGATCCTTTGAGCCCAGGAGTGGAGGCTGCAGTGAGCTATGATTGTGCGTCACTGCACTCCAGCCTGGGTGACAAAGCAAGATCCTACCTCTTAAAAAAAAAAAAACAAAAGAAGTGAGCTCTTTTTGCTGGGGCCCTTGAGGAGGAGGACTTTGGGAAGAGGTGGGATTTGAGCGTCCCTGGGGCTCACCTTGCACCTGAAGATGGGTTAAATGGAGTACTGGGGCGGAGAGGGTAAGGAAAGGGTGGGGGCAGCACAGTTAGCGTGGCTGGGAAGGGGTATGTCCAGATGGCAGAAAGTGGGTCATGGTGGGAGAGCAGACTGGGTCTGTGGGCTCAGGCTGCGGGGGTGGGGCTTTGCTCGGCAGTGGGAACCCCTAAGAAGCAAGGGGGCATGATCAGAATGAAGCTCCAGGACTGCTGATCTGGAAGTGATGGGTTGTGGGAGGCTGGGAAAGGAGGCACTTCTGGTTGTTCAGGTGAGAAGGAGCTTCCAGGTAGAGGAGGGATGGAGCCACAGAAACAGCCCAGAGAAGGCAGAGAAGGAGAGGTCAGAGGTAACAAGGGGCACCGGGTTTGGTGACCAGAAGGAAGTTGGTGCCTTTACAGGCAGGGACGTCTCAGGGGAGTGGATGTGGAAGGAGGAGGAGCCAGTCCTGGGAGATACTGGGGGAGGGGCTTGTGGGCTTCACCTGCAGATTCCAGGAGGCAGGGATGGAGCTCAGGGAAGAGGGCCGGGTGGACACTGGATGAAGCAGTTGGTGACTTGGACACATTAGATGGGTCCTGGGAGGGGCTGGACAAAGGTCTCCAAGGACGGTGGTGGAGCGGGAGATGGTAAGGCTGCGGACAAGGTCCTGGGAGCCCTGTGTGTGGGGAAGGGCAAGAGGACGAGAGCCACCAAGGAGTCCGGGCCGGTGCCACGAGGGCGGGAGGAGGGCCAGGGTTTCCCCTGCAGGCTTCGGGGCAGGCACGCACCCTGTGGATGCCCTGCAGACTCTGGTGATACTGTCAGCACCAAGAGCGCTGTTAACAAGGGGGTGGACACGTTCAGTGACGTGTGCTGTGTTCATTGGAGACAGCGTTGTTTTTTTTTGTTTTTTTTTTTAAATGGAGTCTCGCTCTGTTCTGAGTGCAGTGGCACCATCTCGGCTCACTGCAACCTCTGCCTCCCAGGTTCAAGTGATTCTCATGCCTCAGCCTCCCAAGTAGCTGGGATTACAGGCATGCACCACCACACCCAGCTGTTTTATTTTTATTTTTATTTTTAGTAGAGACAGGGTTCCACTATGTTGGCCAGGCTGGTCTCGGACTCCTGAGCTCAGGCACTCTGCCTACCTCAGCCTCCCGAGTAGCTGGGATCACAGGCATGCACCGCCATGCCCAGCTATTTTTTTGTATTTTTAGTAGAGACAGGGTTCTAGTATGTTGGCCAGGCTGGTGTCAAACTCCCAAGCTCAGGCAATATGCCCACCTTGGCCTCCCAAAGTGCAGGATGACAGTCATGAGTGCTGTGGTTACTGGAGGCAGAAATCACTTTGGAAGCTAAGGCAGTGGTTCTGGAGAAGTGTGACCCTCCCCTTTCCAGCCCCCGCTCTGTCCCACATCATTAGAAGGAAATTATCCCAGAGGACTAGAGAGGTGAGGGGTCCCCACTGCTGAGTCTCTCAGATATTACAGATCTCACTTCTGGGTCTATGTGTGCCCAAAAGAATAGAAAGCAGGGACAGGAACAGATGTTTGCACACCTGTGTTCATGGCAGCATGAGTCACCGTGGCCAAAAGGTAGAGGCAAGCCAGGTGTTGATCAGCTGGTGAGTGGATGCACAAAGGGTCCGTCCGCCGCATGCCCCAGGGGACTATTGCTCAGCTTTAAAAGGGAAGGAGGCCGGGCACCATGGCTCATGCCTATAATCCCAGCACTTTGGGAGGCTGAGGTGGGTGGATCACAAGGTCAAGAGATCAAGACCATCCTAGTCAACATGGTGAAACCCCGTCTCTACTAAAAATACAAAAAATTAGCTGGGCATGGTGGCATACGCTTGGAGTCCAAGCTACTTGGGAGGCCGAGGCGGAAGAATTGCTTGAACCGAGGAGGCGGAGGTTGCGGTGAGCCAAGATCGCGCCATGGCACTCCAGCCTGAGCAACAAGAGCGGAACTCCATCTCAAAAAAAAAAAAAAAAGGGAAGGAAATTCTGTCGCAGGCTACAACACGATCATGGGGACATTATGCTAAGTGAAAGAAGCCAGTCACAAAAACACAAATACTGTGTGATTCCTTATCAGAGAACTCCTGGAATAGTTAAATTCATCAAGACAGAAAGTTGAATGGTGGTCGTTAGGGGCTTGGGGCTGGGAAGGGCAGTTAGCATTTAATGGGTGCAGAGTTTCAGTTTGGGATGATAAAAAGGTTCTGTGCATGGATGATGCTGATGGTTGTACAACGGTGTGAATGTGCACAGTGACGCTGAACTGTATATTGAGAACGGTTAATACAGTTCATTTCGTTACATACATTTTGCCACAATTTATAAACAAGAATGAATTCTAAGTTTCATATTAATTGAAGCTTACATGGCACACAGCATAAAAAGGTGTCTAAGAACCTGGGCTCGGTGGCTCACGCCTGTAATCCCAATACTTTGGGAGGCTGAGGCGGGTGGATTATTTGAGGTCAGGAGTTCGAGACCAGCCTGATCAACATGGTGAAACCCCATCTCTACTAAAAATATGAAAATTTGCCAGGTGTGGTGGCACACGCCTGTAATCCCAGCTACTTGGGAGGCTGAGGCAGGAGGATCGCTTGAACCTGGGAGGTGGAGGCTGCAGTGAGCTGAGATTGCGCCATTGCACTCCAGCCTGGGTAACAGAGCAAGACTCTATTTAAAAAAAAAAAAAGTTGGCTAAGCAAGGGGTATGTGGGGTATGGCATGGTGGCACAGGCCTGGCTTTTACACCCAGACCAACAGTGCGGCCTGGGCAGTTACTAATTATCAGTGGTCTAATTGCCTGATCTCACACATTTCTCACCTATAAAGTGGGTATGACAGCCTTTGCCCAGGGTTGCTGTATGGCCTGCAAGAGTCAGTTTGGGAAAGCTCTTTGTCAACTGTCCTGCGGAATTGATGGGGTGGCCACACTTCAATGCCATGGCTCAGGTGACCAAGGTAGGGCTGAGAGGGCCTCTCCGGCGGGGGCTGCTCACTGCAGGCTGGACGGCCCCATGCAGCTTGCTGGAGTCCTGTGGCTTCTGCAGAGCCTTGGGGCCGCAGCCTGGATGCCTCCCTTATCCTGTCCTCACTGCCCTTCCCAGCCGGGGTCTTGTGGGGAGTGAGTCCTGTGGTTCTAGCTCTCCATGGTGTGTGACTCTCTCCTGCGCGTATCTCTCTCGGGGGTCTTCTCTTCTGTGCATTTAGGGTGGTTAGAAGTGGAGTGAGAAAACAGTCATGGTTGTCTGTGTTCTATGGTTCCCCGAAGAACCCTCCGTTGGGAAAGGCTGGGACCTGGTTGACCCAGAAGCCCCACTCGCCCTCAACCCCTACTCCAGGTTTGGGCAGCCAGGAAGGAGAGGACTAAGAGAGTCGGGAATGGGTTCAAGGTTGTGCAGAGTCACAAAGCCAGCACTGTGTGATGGATGGCAGGACCGTCCACTCCTTCTTCATTTTGAACTCAGGACGGTTGCAGGACACTGGTTTCACCGTCGCCGACTGTGAATGTGCATTTGCGGAGCTGTTTCCCAGACCTCTGAGTGCGGGAGCCTCGGGTTTGGGTGGCGGAGCAGCGCCCTCCTTCCCTGAGAGCAGAGGATGCAGGTCTGGCCGGCTCTGGTAAGTGCTCTCCAGCCCTGGCACGCCTGGAGGAGGGGCAGCGGCTAAGTGGTTTCTGAAAAAGGGCAAAAATGATGGGAAAAGCTTTGGGATCCTCTGGGAATCAGAGCCGCAGCAAAGGCAGCTGCTTGCATTGCTGGAAGCGCTTTTCCTTGAGCTCACAGCCCACAGCCCACTCCTGCCAGAGCAGGGCAGCAGCAGCCGGGGCAGGGCCCGGGACCTCACGGAGGCAGGGAGGCCACTCTTCTCCCACACTAGCCCCGCTCTCCCTTCGAGCAGCAACCGCCTTCAAGCCCACAAGCACCCATGGGTCTGAGGTGTGCCTGCGTCTAGCTGGTGAGTCCCTTTCTTTGTGTGATGGCCTAGGCAGACGTTAGCTGTGAAGATGGCATAGTGAGAGTGGCCAAAACTGCCACTTTCCAGCTGTGCGACTATGGGCAGCTCAACTCACCCCTCTGTGCTGCGGTTACCCCATCTGAAAACGGGGATAGTAACAGGTCTTCCCGCAAGGTGGTTTTGAGGCCGAAGTGAGGCTGTGGTGCACTCCACCTGGCTCCTCGTGAGCACCTGGGAGGGGGGCGGACGTCGCTGTCACCATGGCTGCTTCTTCTTGTAGCCTTGCTGCTGAGGTTGCTGGCATGTGGCTGGAGGCTTTCTCTGTGGAGTGCACGAGCGCAGGGCTGGGAAGCAGGTGTCCTGGGTTCTGGGGCTTCTCTTGTCTCTGTTTGTTCCTGCCTCCTGGGTTGGAAAGCCCGCAGCCCACCACCACCCTTTGAGAGAAGGGACTCTTGAGAATAACCAGGGCTGGGCCCTGGGCCAGTGTTCTCCCAGCTTCCAGAAAGTCCCCAGTGGTGAGCAGGAGGTGCTCCCAAGAACTTGGAGGGCTGCTTGTTAGGGATGGATGCTTTGGGCAGAGAGGGGAGTGGGGGAGCCATGCCCCAGGTTGTCTCACCTGCACGGGGGAGAGAAGGGATCCTTCCCCCAGATGGTGGACAGTGTCTGTTCTGGCTTTGGAGTTAAGAAAGACTCAGAGCTCAAACCAGATCTCTGGGCAGCATTGATTTTGCTAGGATTGTCCTTTAGACAAGACTCACAAATTCCAGATTGATGAGTTTGTGAGTCTTGTGTAAACCAGAATCACCATCTCCATCACACAGCCGACACTCGTTTGCTTAAATCACAGCCGAAGTTCCCTGACCACTGTAGAATGTTTTGCGGGGACAGGTGCGTCACCGTGGGCTCAGGTGCAGGGTACACTCTAGGCCTGGCAGTGGAGGACTCTCCTGCCCCTGCTCCCCCACCCAGCCCAGGGCACATGGTTCCTGTCCCACCCTGTTTCCTGGAAGAAGCTTGGTTTCCAGGAGGCAATCAGGTGCAAAGTGTGCAGCATAGAGTTAGCATCTGTCGCATGACTGAATGATAGCACAATCCGGCTGCTTCCTGTCGGCTGGGTTTGGTGGGACTGGGGCCCGTCGGAGGAAGAGGCAGCGCTGCTTACAGAGAACATTGTGAAAGGTTCACAGAGGCTCCGGGTAACAGGTGCTCCCTCACTGGCTGCTAGGGCTGCGTGTTGGGGATGCGCTTATTCTTGGAGACCATAGACATCTCTGGGACAGCCAGGTGTGGGTATGGCCTGGGTCTTAGTCATACTGCATTTTGGGGTTCCTAAGCTGCTTGAGTGGGAGGGTGCTTCAGGTTCAGGTCTTACGCCTGGCCTCAGGGGTGAGAGGGCCTCTTCTGATTGCCCCTCCAGGCCCTGCTGCGGGGTCTGGGTCTGAGTTAAACAGCTGAGAAAGAGCCCAGACCTCCAGCACGGAGGTAGAGTATTGGAGATGCTCTGGAGCCAGCCTGCCTGGCATCAAGGCTGGGTTCTGCCTCTGCATGACCTCAGGGGTGTGACATAATTGCCCCGTGCCTCAGTTCCCTCATCTGTGAAATATTTCCCTCTGGCGCACGTTGTGGGAATTGAAGGAGTGAAGGAATGTGAGTGCTCAGAACCGTGTTTGCTTTGTGCATAGCACCTGCTCAAACCCGTCCATTATTCTGATTCTCATTCGCTTCTGGTGCCTTTTAAGTGCTGCCAGGCTCCCTGTGCTGTGAACAGTCCTTGCCAGGGCGTTATCTTCAGAAAGCACAGACTAGCACCCAGCCCCCAGGCTCCCAAAAGCTACACACTGCTTCCCGGCATCCACACAACATTGGGGTTTGAGGTCCTTGGAGTTTAAGCTCACAGCCATCTGGTTCCAACCCTGCACCTGTCTTCCTGTCCGTGACTTCCTCTTCTTCAGCTGCTCTAGAGTTCCTGCTTCTTTCCCACAGGCTCAGCTCATCTGTCACCACCTCCACAGAGCCCTGCCCAGCACCCTGCCCCCTACTCCTCCTGGCAGTCCCTCTGGCCGGCCAGGAGCAGGTTTCTGTCTCCTCTGGGGCTGACTCCTCTCTGTGCCTCCAGCACAGGGCTGGACTCCAAGGAGGAGGACTCAGTAGATGGGTGTCGAGTGATGGGATGAGGGAAGTGGCTTTCTGTGGCCGGGGTCACTTCCGGCTGCAGGGTGTCCGCCTGACGGGTGAATCAGAGCCAGACTCAGGCCTGTTGAGAGTGGATCAACAGGCAGGCAGGGAGATGGCTGGCAGCCAGTGCTGGTCCTGCTCACAGCCTGCGTAGTGGTGAGGCCACCTCTGTTTTTTCACGGACCTGGCTTGAGAACCTAGCTGGTTCATGGCCATGGCCCCAGCCATGATCTCTGCAGTTTCGCTGCCTGGATTCTCACTTGCAAATGCAGGACTTGGGAGTCTCTCTGAGCTATTCTGGCCTGGGAGGCTGCCTGATTACATATTTTTTAAAAAAGCAAATGCAGCACTGGAGAAGCCTCTTGTCCCTTCTGCGGCTGTTTTCCAGAATCTAGCCACTGCCAGAGCATTAGTCTTCCTAACTTCCTAAGGAAATGGGGATTAGAAGGGTCTGATCGCTCTCATTTCCCCCTCGGGCCCAGCACCCAGTGAACCTTCTTTTTTTTTTTTTTTCAGACGAAGTTTCACTCTGTCGCCCAGGCTGGAGTGCAATGGCGCCATCTCGGCTCACTGCAACCTCCACCTCCTGGGTTCAAGCGATTCTCCTGCCCTCCCAAGTAGCTGGGATTATAGGTGCCCACCACCATGCCTGACTAATTTTGTATTTTTAGTAGAGATGGGGGTTTCACCATATTGGCCAGACTGGTCTTGAACTCCTGAACTCAGGTGATCCACTGGCCTCGGCCTCCCAAAGTGCTGGGATTACAGGTGTGAGCCACCGTGCCCGTCCCAGTACAACTTCTTCTTAGATGGATCAGGCAAGGTCCCTGCCCCAGAGGTGGTCACAGGGCATGGGAGAGATGGAGAAAAACAGCAGTGACCGACAGCAATTGCTAGGCCAGACGGTGGGCTGTGTGGGATGGACAGTCAGTGGGCCAGGCCACTCTGCAGAGGATGGCAGGAAGCGTGACCAGGGCAGGGATTTGAGGGCTTCACGGAGGAGGCAGCATCAGTGCTGGATCCTGAGGGGAAGCAGTGTCTGAGAGGTGGTAGGATTTGTGAAAGGGCAGAAGGAGGAAAAAGGCCCTAGGTGGAGACCCGAGGGGAGCAGAGGCTATGGGAGGAATGTGTGGGCCAGCCCTGGGTGCCAGGGAGTGGGGATGCCCAGCCACAGCGAGAGGGAGCCTGGGAATGGGGCTGGGACAGGGAACGGGACTCGGACGAGAGTGGAAACTCGTGTCCGCTCACGTGACCAATGACACGTGCTACTGCCCGCTCATCTCCAGGTGTTCAGGCCTGGAAGACCCACCAGCTCCAAAAGCCTAAATGTTGCCATCTCTACTCAAAATACAAAAATGAGCCAGGCATGGTAGCCCATGCCTGTCATCCCAGCTACTCGGGAGGCATGACAGTCACTTGAACCTGGGACGCGGAGTGCAGTGAGCCGAGATCCCCCATTGCACTCCAGCCTGGGCGACAGGGAGAGACGCTCTCTCAAAAAAAAAAAGCCTAAACTTTCAAGACCAGGATACTTGACACATACTGATTCATGAAAATGACGAAAAAACACAAAATCCAAAATCTCATATAAGCTTAGTGGCTGTGGCCACCAGGTTGAAGAGCAGAGGTGAGCCAGGCCCCTGGCTGCCAGTGTGTGGAGCCGTGGTACTGCAGGGCCCAGTGCAGTGTGTGCAGCTGTGGCACCGCAGGGCAGGCCCCAGTGCAGTGTGTGGAGCCGTGGCACCTGAGAGCAGGCAGTGCAGTGTGTGGAGCCGTGGCACCTCAGGCCCCAGTGCAGTGTGTGGAGCCGTGGCACCTGAGGGCAGGCAGTGCAGTGTGTGGAGCCGTGGCACCTCAGGCCCCAGTGCAGTGTGTGGAGCCGTGGCACCTGAGGGCAGGCAGTGCAGTGTGTGGAGCTGTGGCATCTCAGGCCCATGGTGCAGCATGGGTGTGCCAGTCTCTGCTGCTCACCGTGTTCCAGGCATAAAGTCGGCTTTGTCATTTGGGCGTCTCATCACTGAGAGCCTCCCTGAATTCAGCTCGCCATGGCCACCCTGGCTGTTTCCCTTGTTCTGTCTGGGGAGGGAGGCATCGCGGTGGTTATCAACCTCACTCTGCAGAGTGGGCACCTGGGGCCCTAAGAAGAGGAGGGATGAGTCTAACCCAGAACGACAGATGGCTCCGAGCCGGGGCCTGTCCCCACTCCACGGCTGACATCCGTGGCCACAGGACTTGCCTGGGCACTGTTAGCCTGCTCACCTCTGGGGCCTCTGGGGTGAGAGGTTCAGTCCTGACAACACCTTAGTTCTAGGGTGCTGGTGGCAGCAGCCAGTTGGAGTTTTGGGTGACCCTGCTTCACAGGACCCTCGGCAAGGAGGGCAGGTGAGGTCTAAGCAGTCCTCAAGCTGGGACCAACCCCGGCATGCTGGCTGCCTGCAGGCTGCACACGGGGCCGCAGAGGATCCCACAAGGATGAAGAAACAGAGCAGCACAGACTCAGGGGTGGCCGCGGCCCCACTCCAGCAGGACGCCTGCCCAGATGCCCCAGATGGAGACCCCAACCCTGGGCCACCCCCAACCAAGCCCCACCTCTCCACGGCCAGGAGCTTCGCCTGGCTCCTTGGGAAGGGCAACTCAGAGGAGGCTTACCCAGCGGGTTGCCCCCATGAGGAAGGTGAGCTGGCCTCCTGTCCCACCATCACAGTCAGCCCTGTCATCACCATCCAGAGAACCGGGGATGGCCCCACCTGTGCTAGGTAAGTCTGTGTCTGGAGACCCCTCCCTGCCAGAAGCCCCACTGGCCATAGCGATGCCACAGGGTGGTCTGGCTTCTGGGCTAAATGTCACAAAGCCAGGGGGCTGGAGAGCCTTAGAGGTGGTCTGGTCCAGCATCCTTCCTCCTGGGACCTCATAGGATGCACAGTCACGGGGCTGGTGTGCTGGGTCTAGGTGTCCACGGCTGCAATCCCTACCAGCCACAAACACTTGGACTTGAAGTCTAAAAGCTTCTTAGAGAGTACAGAACAGCTCCAGTGAGCTCCAAGGCAGGGCAGGGAGGCCATAGGCTGGCTGATTTCCGGGGAGTGTGAAACCACCTTTTCCCTCAGCAGGGGCTGTCTGTACCCCTGCCACCAGTGCCCCCCGTCCCCACCAGGCTCCTGCCTCCTGAGCGCCCGAGCAGATGGAGAAGCCAGTGGTCTGGGAGTAGGAGGATGACTTTCTAGATGGTGTCTATAGAAAGGGTGGGGGCAGAATGGGGACACACACGCCCCACTGTCCCTGTTATATTGGTTTTCTGTACAGTCACCTAGATGGAGGGGGTAGCTTTTATTTTTTATTTTATTTTTATTTTTATTTTTTGAGATGGAGTCATGCTCTGTTGCTCAGGCTGGAATGCAATGGCATGATCTCGGCTCACTGCAACCTCTGCCACCTGGTTTCAAGCGATTCTCTTGCTTCAGTCTCCCGAGTAGCTAGGATTACAGGCCCGCACTGCCACGCCCAGCCAATTTTTGCATTTTTAGTAGAAACAGGGTTTCACCATGTGGGCCAGGCTGGTCTCGAACTCCCGACCTGGTGATCCGCCCACCTCAGCCTCCCAAAGTGCTGGGATTACAGGTGTGAGCCAGTGCACCCAGCCAGAGGGGTAGCTTTTATGTTATTTTTCCCCCTTTTAGTTTGCCTTGGGGTTACCTGTGTGTCCTTGACAAGCTCTGAAGGCCTGAGGGCCGAGCAGAGACCAGGGTATGAGATGGGGGCGTTTTCTGGCCTGCAGGCAGCTGTCCCAGGACTCTGTCGCTGCCGGCACTGAGAAGACCCTCAGGCTCTATGATCGCAGGAGTATCTTCGAAGCCGTGGCTCAGAACAACTGCCAGGAGCTGGAGAGCCTGCTGCTGTTCCTGCAGAAGAGCAAGAAGCACCTCACGGACAGCGAGTTCAAAGGTGGCCCCGGCATGGGTTCCGGCGGGGGGGCCCAGCCCCAGCCAGCCTGACCCGCCCTCCCTCTGTCTTTCAGACCCGGAGACGGGGAAGACCTGTCTGCTGAAGGCCATGCTCAACCTTCACAGTGGGCAGAACGACACCATCCCCTTGCTCCTGGAGATCGCGAGGCAGACGGACAGCCTGAAGGAGTTCGTCAACGCCAGCTACACCGACAGCTACTACAGGGGTGAGGAGGGCAGTGGGCCGGGCACAGCTCAGTCTGGCACACAGGGAGCCAGGAGGGCATGACTGTGCCTGGGCCTGCTGGCTCCCCTGGGTTCCTTATTCCCTGTCCCAGCCACTGCGTTGGTGGCTCCGAATCCTAGGGGGTCCCTGCCTCCCCCATCTGATGTCTCCTCCCTTGGCCCTGGGAAGTCCCTGCCTCCCCTACTGACTGGAAGGTCTCTGTCCCTGGAAGTCACAGCCTCCGGCCTTTCTCTCTGTGACTGTTCTTTGCCCCAGGGGCAACCTTGACTCCTCTGTCTTCCAACTGTTCCCAGGGGTCTCCTGCCTCAGGGCCTCGCTGGGCCCCTTGGGGGATTCTGGCCTGGCCTCCTGCAGTGGAGGGTCCTCCAGGCACTTTCTGTCCAGATCCTCCAGCAGCAGCTGCTGCCTGCCCAGAGCCCTTCCCAGCACCTGCCCAGGCAGCCCCGTGGGACTGCGATCACAAGCCCACCATGCTCGTCCTCCACAGGCCAGACAGCACTGCACATTGCCATCGAGAGGCGGAACATGGCACTGGTGACCCTCCTGGTGGAGAACGGGGCAGACGTCCAGGCTGCAGCCAACGGGGAGTTCTTCAAGAAAACCAAAGGGCGGCCAGGATTCTACTTCGGTAGGGAAACTCTGTGGCTGACCCTGCCTTTTTGGCTTTTGCTCGGGGGAGGTTTGTGCAGAGACAGAGGGAGTCCTGGCAGGTGGCTCAGGGACAGCTGGATCTCCCTCCTGAGGCCCACCTGGGCCTGTGTTCATGCAGGTGAGCTGCCCCTGTCCCTAGCCGCCTGCACCAACCAGCTGGGCATCGTGAAGTTCCTGCTGCAGAACTCCTGGCAGCCGGCCGACATCGGCGCCCGGGACTCAGTGGGCAACACGGTATTGCACGCCCTGGTGGAGGTGGCTGACAACACTGCCGACAACACCAAGTTTGTGACAAGCATGTACAACGAGCTTCTCATCCTCGGGGCCCGGCTGCACCCCACGCTGAAGCTGGAGGAGCTCACCAACAAGAAGGGGATGACGCCGCTGGCTCTGGCCGCTGGGACGGGCAAGATCGGGGTAGGAGGGGTCCAGCCCAGGCTGCTTCGATGCAAGGACGGTGGCGTGGGAGGGGACTGTGGGCTCGCTGCAGAGGCCGGCATCACTCTCTGCACATGCAGGACCTCTGATTCTGTCGGATCAGCCTTCAGGGCTGTTAGAATAAGACCGAGAAATTGGGAGCCTTGGGCAGAACCCTGCATGGCTGATGTGACCATTTTGAATTTCCAGCTCTGAGTATCAGCAACAAGACGTGGTGGGGCGGGGTGATGAGCGATGGAGGTGGGACAGTCTAGGGTGGGACAGAACAAAAGCTGTTGTGGTGGGTGCCGTGACTCACGAGTGTAATCCCAGCACTCTGGAAGGCCAAGGCGGGCGGATCACCTGAGGTCAGGAGTTTGAGACCAGTCTGACCAACCTGGTGAAACCCCGTCTCTACTAAAAATTAGCCGGGTATGGTGGCGGATGCCTGTAATACCAGCTACTCAGGAGGCTGAGGCAGGAGATTCGCTTGAACCCAAGAACCAGAGGTTGCAGTGAGCTGAGATTGTGCCACTACACTCCAGTCTGGGTGACAGAGCAAGACTCTGTTTCAAAAAAAAAGAAGAAGAAAAAGCAAAAGAAAAAGCTGTTGGTGTTTTTCCATGACAAGCAGGAACTGCTTTAGGTGACATCGCTGGTCTCCAGCTTCTGGCCTCAACTGATCCTCCCACCCCAGCCTCCCAAGTAGCTGGGATTACAGGCAGAAGCCACTCGATCTGGCTCTCATTTCTTGCATTCTCTTTATTTCTTTCTGGCTTGAGGTTTTTGAGAATGAACCACCATGTCCTTCATGGTGAGATGGTAGAGCTGAGGCTTGCGGTGAGGCGACACCGGGCCTGCTGTAGTGCAGGTAGCATCTGAGGCAGCGGCTGGTTGATTTTTTATTTTTATTTTTTAAGACAGAGTTTCGCTCTTGTTGCCCAGGCTGGAGTGCAATGGTGCAATCTCAGCTCACTGCTCCTCCACCTCCCGGGTTCAAGCGATTCTCCTGCCTCAGCCTCCCAAGTAGCTGGGATTACAGGTGCCCACCACCATGCCTGCCTAATTTTTTGCATTTTTAGTAGGGACAGGGTTTCATCATGTTGGCAAGGCTGGCTTCAAACTCCTGGCCTCAGGTGATCTGCCCACCTCGGCCTCCCAAAGTTCTGGGATGACAGGTGTGAGCCACCATGCCCCGCGTGCTGGTTGATCTTAATGGTGGTCAGGAAGGGGGTGGGGACTCGCCTGGGGCTTGGGCGGGGCCACCAGCTGGGCTGGGAAGTAGAGCTGTTGTTCGGGTGCTGTCTGGGGCTGGGCCCCAGCTGGCCTCTGACGGGCTCTTGATCCCTGGGGGCAGGTCTTGGCCTATATTCTCCAGAGAGAGATGCAGGAGCCCGAGTGCAGGCACTTGTCCAGGAAGTTCACGGAGTGGGCCTATGGGCCTGTGCACTCCTCTCTCTATGACCTGTCCTGCATCGACACATGTGAGAAGAACTCGGTGCTGGAGGTGATCGCCTATAGCAGCAGTGAGACCCCTGTGAGTGGCCGGGCAAGCCAGGGAGGGCCTCTTGGCCTCTGCACCCCAGCCCAATCCCAGCCCCATCCCAGCCCAATCTCAGCCCCAGCCCCAGTCCCAGCCCAATTCCAGCCCCAGCCCCAGCCCCTGCTCCAGCTCCAGCTGGCATCTCATGAGTGAAAACTACTGCCTGGGCCCAGGCCCTGCAGCCTCAGATCCCCATTCACGCCCACTGAGTTTTCCCTAAGCAGAGCAAGCACACACGATGATCGTCCCATCAAAATGGAAATGTTGCGGAGATACCCACACAAAATGGACCCACCTTTGATACTATGTCAGAATGCGTAGTTTCATTTTGTTCACGTAAATGGGATCAGGCTATACAGAATATGCAACTTTTTTTTTTTTTTCACTTCATGGTAGGGCTTGTAGTTTTTTTTTTTTTTTTTTTTTTTTTGAGACAAGGCTTTGCTCTCGTCACCCAGGCTGGAGTGTAGTGGCGCCATCTCGGCTCACTGCAACCTCCGCCTCCCAGGTTCAAGTGATTCTCCTGCCTCAGCCTCCCAAGTAGCTGGGATTACAGATGCCCGCCACCATGCCGGGCTAATTTTGTATTTTTAGTAGAGATGGGGTTTCACCATGTTGGTCAGGCTGGTCTCAAACTCCTGACATCAGGTGATCTGTCCACTTTGGCCTCACAAAGTGCTGGGATTACAGATATGAGCCACTGCGCCCGGCCAAACTTATTTTATTATTATTATTTTATCTTATTTTTTGAGATGGAGTCTCACTCTGTTGCCCACAGTGGAGTGCAATGGCATGATCTTGGCTCACTGCAACCTCTGCCTCCAGGGTTCAAGCAGTTCTCCCACCTCAGCCTCCTGAGTAGCTGGGATTACAGTCACCCACCATGATGCCTGGCTAATTTTTATATTTTTGTAGAGATGGGGTTTCTCCATGTTGGCCCGGCTGGTCTCGAACTGCAGACCTCAGGTGATCCCCCTGCTTTGGCCTCCCAAAGTGCTGGGATTACAGGCGTGGGTCACTGTGCCAGGCCTATTTGAACTTTATCAAAATTTCTGAATATGAGACATTTGCCCCGAAGCATATTTGTAATGATGGCGTCTGGCATTGTGCCCTCCCCTTGCAGGAGGGCCTCCTAATTCCCTGCCGCCCTGCCTGACCCAGGCTGGAAATGTGAGAAGTGAGGACCCAAAGGCTCTTTCCTGCCTGCCCTCAGCCCCCATGCCAGGCTCCGCCTGAGCCAACTACTTCCCATTATGGAGGGCTCTCGGGAGTGAGTTATTAGACACATGGGCACAGGCTGCTGGGTAGTGCTGTGGGCCATTCAGTGAACACTTAGAGCTTGTCACTTTCACCCCAATCCCTGCGCCTTTGGGGACACTGACGCCAAGAGGCCGGGTCCCTCGGTGAGCTGCAGCAGTGCTGGGACCAGCCCCAGGCTCTGGCTGCTGCTGGCTCAGACCTCCGGTGAGCCTCAGCTGTCCCGTGGGCCGAGGGCGGTCCTGCCTGGACTGTGCGGGCGACAGCTGTGGGGAGCACCACAGGCTGGTGTGGGAGTGCCAGGCTGCTCCTGCTGCGGGAGGGAACCTCACTTCTCTTTGCTCCCTCTAGAATCGCCACGACATGCTCCTGGTGGAGCCGCTGAACCGACTCCTGCAGGACAAGTGGGACAGATTCGTCAAGCGCATCTTCTACTTCAACTTCTTCATCTACTGTCTCTACATGATCATCTTCACCATGGCTGCCTACTACAGGCCGGTGGTTGGCTTGGTGCGGCCAGAGGCTCAGCCTCATGGGCAGGGTTGCGGGTGGTGGGGAAGGGGCATGGACATTCCAGGCAGACTTCCCCGACCCCAGGCCCAGGCTCTGCCCTGGACTCCTTCCCAGCTTGCTGGAGCAATGGAGGGATCACCTGTGCCCATTTCCCTGCCTCAGGCTGCACTGGGGACCTGCCCCTTCCCTGTTCTCAGTCCCTCTCCTTTAACTTAAGGTTCTGGGGGCTGAGTGTGTGGTCACTCAGGTCCCTGATTGCAGAAGAGGTGTGCTTGATTAGAAAGCACGCAGGGGCTGGGTGTGGTGGCTCACACCTGTAATCCCAGCACTTTGGGAGGCTGGCGGGGGGGGAGGATCACCTGAGGTCAGGAGTTCGAGACCAGCCTGGCCAACATGGAGAAACCCTATCTTTACTTACAATACAAAAATTAGCCAGGCTTGGTGGCTCATGCCTGTAATCCCAGCTACTCAGGAGGCTGAGGCAGGAGAATCGCTTGAACTGGGAGGCAGAGGTTGTGGTGAGCTGAGATTTCACTGTGACACTCCAGCCTTGGCAACAAGAGCGAAACTCCATCTCAAAAAAGAAAAAAAGAGAAATCATGCAGGAATTCGGGCAGGAATTCGGGCTTGGGACACAGCTCACCCCTGGCCTGGGGGTCTGCAGGGATGTGGCTGGTGTAAGCCTAGGGCCCACCATCATCCTGCTTGCCTGCCCTCTTTTATTCACTCATTATTCATTCCCTGGATTTAGGCTTTTGAGCACTTCCATGCCAGGCCCTGGGCCATCCATCAAATCAGCCTAAGACCAGACTTTTCCCTCTGCCAAGATCCAAGAATCCCTGGAACTCCTGGACTGCTCCTTCACATGCCGTACCCAGGCACTTAATTTGCTGCCTTTGTTTCCAGGGCACTTTACAAATTTACTTTATTAAAAAAAATTTTTTTTTGCGACAGAGTCTCACTCTGTCCCCTAGGCTGGAGTTCAGTGGTGTGATCTTGGCTCACAGTAACCCCTGCTTCCTGGGTTCAAGTGATTCTCGGGCCTCAGCCTCCTGAGTAGCTGGGATTATAGGCACCTGCCACCACACCCAGCTAATTTTTAGTAGAGACAGGGTTTCACAATGTTGGCCAGGCTGGTCTTGAACTCATGACCTCAAATGATCCACCTACCTCAGTCTCCCAAAGTGCTGGGATTACAGGTGTGAGTCACCATGCCCAGCAGCAAATTTACTTTAAAAACGCAACTTCAGGCCGGGCACGGTGGCTCAAGCCTGTAATCCCAGCACTTTGGGAGTCCGAGGCAGGTGGATCACGAGGTCAAGAGATTGAGACCATCCTGGTCAACATGGTGAAACCCTATCTCTACTAAAAATACAAAAAATTAGCTGAGCATGGTGGTGCGTGCCTGTAGTCGCAGCTACTCAGGAGGCTGAGGCAGGAGAATTGCCTGAACCCAGGAGGCGGAGGTTGCGGTGAGCTGAGATCGCGCCATTGCACTCCAGCCTGGGTAACAAGAGCGAAACTCCATCTCAAAAGAAAAAAAAAAAGAACTCAACTTCACAATTGCATGAAATCCTATTTCTATCCACCTGTTAAGGCCACATAATGACTTCCTTTTAAGAGAAACATGTGCTAATAAGGCAAGCTAGTGAACTAGAGCTTATGAAATCTGGATGGTGACCCACTCCAGGAAATGGCAACTGAAACACAAGGGTGACACCCGTGCGTGTGTGCAAATGGTCCCTCCCTCCATGGTCAGTGGGCGTTCCTGACACTGGTGGGAGACCAGGAGCTGGCCATGGGCTGGGGGGCAGCAGGATGCGTGTGGCGTGGGGTCTGTGAGAGTGCCTCCACCTGTCCATCACCCTGCTCCCAGCCAGGAGGAGCTTCAGGCCTGCCGGGACACTGTTTGGGAGGCAGCACAGCATTGTAAGATGCTCTGCTTGGCACCTAGAGGCTGCCACTTTGGGGAATCAGGCCCACAGTGGGGTCTCCTGGCAGGTGCTCCCCTAATAACACACTATCTCTGCATGTCCTTCCCCTGATGGAGGCTGTGCCTTCGGGCAGGAGTTATGTCTGCATCCCAGGGCTTGGTACGTGGTCAGTGTTTGTTGAATGAACGAATGATCACATGGAGTGACAAACTTCTCTGCATCTCACAGCCTCCCTTTAAGATGGAAAACACTGAAGACTATTTCCGAGTTACTGGAGAGATTCTGTCTGTGTTAGGAGGAGTCTATTTCTTTTTCCGAGGGGTAAGTCTTCCTTCCCACGTTATGAGTTTCCATTATCACCAAGGCAAGAGCAGCCCTGACCACTCACTCACTTTTTTATTCATCAGACACCTAATGGCCCTGCTTGCAGAGCTCAGAGATGCTGAGCCGAAGATGAGAGCCCTTCAGGCAGTCACCGCGGGGGTGGGAGGGTGCTCAGGGCATCTCCACAGGCCCAAGGCAGGCAAGTTGAAAATAGACACTCCGGCCTCTCCATGGAATGTAATGTTTAATTACAGAGGCAGAGTGGAGGCCTCTTAAGTGAGGATCATGACTGGTAGTTATTTAATTAATCACACCAGTCTGTGAAAGCTCTGGACAATGAAGGAACTCTCCATGCATACTGGAATTGCTTTTGCTTTTTTTTCTGTCACCCAGGCTGGAGTGTAGTGGCATGAGGTCAGCTCACGGCAATCTCCACCTCTTGGGTTCAAGCGGTTCTCCTACCCCAGCCTCCCTAGTAGCTGGGATTACAGGCAGCTGCCACCACACACTGCTAATTTTTTTGTATTTTTAGTAGAGGCGGGGTTTCACCATGTTGGCCAGGCTAGTCTTGAACTCCTGACGTCAAGTGATCCACCCATCTCAGCCTCCCAAAATGCTGAATTACAGGCGTGAGCCACTGTGCTGGCAAGGAATTGTTTTATTTTTAACTGGAAATTCAAACATGTGGAATCCTTGGCCATTTTTTTTTTGTAATGCAGGAGTAATCTTTTCTTTGAATGTGGGACCCACTGTTTCAGATTTTTCATCGCCTTTCTTGCAACACCGTATTTATATCATCTAAGATTTCTAGTTTCAGCTTCTTTAAAGAAGAGTGAAAATTTAGATGCATAAAAAATGTCTGAATGTAGAATTTGAGATGATCGTGTTTTGTTTTGTTTTGTTTTTTTGACTCCAGAAACCCTTGTAGTATTTTAACTTGAATTTTTATGAGATGGGGTCCTGCTCTGTCACCCAGGCTAGAGTGCAGTGGCACGATCATGGCTCGCTGCAACCTCTGTCCCCCAGGCTCAAGTGATCCTCCCATCTCAGCCTCTGGAGTAGCTGGAACTACGGGCAGGCGCCACCACGCCAGGCTCCATTGTGATTTTTATCCCCCAGTGTTTTTGGTGGAAGCTATACCCATTTTTTTTAAGTCCCTCATCTTTATGGGATTGTTCTGTCATTGAACTTTGTCTTCACAAAGCCAACTGCTTTTCACACTCACAGTTCACGTTACAATAAAGCACAATGCCACAGTAGGTAGCAAGTGTGGCGGGATTGGCAAGAGCTGGTTGACCTGTGGGAGGGAGCAGAGTGTGGGGATGTCCTGGACAGGACTCCTGGCTGACAGTGGCAGCTTCTTACAAGAATTTTAATTTTAAGGCTTACTTAAAACCAAGAAAAAATTATGCTTGGGGGGTGAAAAAATTAAGAAAAAAGTGGCTCATGCTTGTAATCCCAGCTACTTAGGAGGCTGAGGCCAGGAGTTTGAGACCAGCCTGGGCAACATAGTGAGACTCTGATCTCTTTAAAAAAATGAGGAAAAGGCTGGACATGTAATCCAATTACAGGCTCACGCCTGTAATCCAAGCATTTTGGAGGCCAAGGCGGGTGGATCACCTGAGGTTGGGAGTTCAAGACCAGCCTGACCAACATGGTGAAACCCCGTCTTAAAAAAAGAAAATTAGGAAAAGGCCAGGTGTGGTGGTTCATGCCTGTAATCCCAGCACTTTGGGAGGCTGAGGCAGGCGGATCACGAGGTCAAGAGATCAAGACCATCCTAGCCAACATGGTGAAATCCTGTCTCTACTAAAAATAGAAAATTTAGCTGGGCGTGGTGGTGCCCATGTGTAGTTCCACTACTCGGGAGGCTGAGGCAGGAGAGTTGCTTGAACTTGGGTGGTGAAGGTTACAGTGAGCCGAGATCACGTCACTGCACTTCAGCCTGGCGACAGAACAAGACTCTGTCTCAAAAAAAAAAAATAAAAAAGAAAAATAAATAGGAAAAAAATCACCAATTAGAAGAAAGAAATTTGCCCAATTCGGTATACAACTGATAACATTTTGGTGATTTTCCTTTCTGTCTGCACTTCTGGGTATATTTGTAAATCCACTGTGTATTTTTTGTTTTTGACACAGAGTCTCGCTCTGTCACCAGGCTGGAGTGCAATGGTGCAATCTCAGCTCGCTGCAACCTCCGTGTCCTGGGTTCAAGCGATTCTCCTGCCTCAGCCTCCCGAGTAACTGGAATTACAGGCACCCGCCACCATATCTGGCTAATTTTTTGTATTTTTAGTAGAGACAGAGTTTTACCAAGTTACCCAGGATGAAGGTCTCAAACTGCTGTCCTTGTGATCCACCCTCCTCAACCTCCCAAAGTGCTGGGATTACAGGCGTGAGCCACTGCGGCCACCTCCACTGTGACTTTTAGCAATCTGTACTGACGGGGTGACCTAGTGTTACCCCATTGGCCTGATCCATGCCGTCCCACCCTTTCCACAATCTCTGCTTTCACATGCTCTGCCACCCCATCATGGCGCCATTTAGGAAGCATCTGAGTGCTGGGGACCTTCCTCTGTCTGTTTACCTGCAGATTCAGTACTTCCTGCAGAGGCGGCCATCGCTGAAGACCTTGTTTGTGGACAGCTACAGTGAGATGCTTTTGTAAGTGACGCTTGCACTCATTTCCAGTCCAGTCCCAGGTGACAGCAGTCAGTTATCACATGAGCTCTCATTTACACTGGGCCTGGTGCATAGTGGGACCTCAGTGAACATGTTGAAGGAAAGGCGGAAGGCACTCCATGGATACTCATGGGCTGGGCGGGTGACTCATGCCTGTAATCCCAGCACCTTGGGAGGCCGAGGCCGGGGGGCGGGGGTGTCGGATCACGAGGTCAAGAGATCTAGACTATCTTGGCCAACATGGTGAAAAATACAAAATATCTCTACTAAAAATACAAAAATTAGCCGGGTGTGGTGGCACATACCTGGAGTCCCAGCTACTCTCGAGGTGGAGGCAGGAGAATTGATTGAATCCGGGAGACGGAGGTTGAAGTGAGCTGAGATTGCGTCACGGCACCCCCACCTGGCAACAGAGCAAGACTCTGTCTCAAAAAAAAAAAAAAAGATATTGTGGGATGAATGAATCCTGAGGGCCACTCTGTGACAGGTGACAGGGATGGACAAACTGTGCTGTGAATTACAATCCAAGTGAGAATACTCCTGTTCACCTTTCTACTCATTGTCCATCCATCTGCCATTCATGAGGTTGGCCCTGGAATACTGGATGAAACAGACATGGTCCCTGCCTTCAGGGAGTTTCCTGTCTTTAACCGGGTCGGGGTTCTTCGACCTTGGCACTGTTGCTATTTCGGATTGCATAATGCTTAGTGTGGTGGTGGGGGCTGCCCTGTGCCTTCTAGAATATTTAGCAGCATCACTGGCCTCTACTCACAGATGCCTGGAGCTCTTCCCTGTCCCCGAGTCTTGACAATGAAGAACCTCTCCAGATGTGGCCAAAGGCCCCTCACTTTTTTAGGGGGTGGTGCCAGAATCGCACCTGGTTGAGAACCACTGCTTTAGGAGGGGACAGATGAGTGAAAGCACCGTTACAGAACAGTGTGGATGGTGCGGTGGCTCACACCTGTCATCCAGCACTTTGGGAGGCCGAGGCGGGCTGATCACTTGAGGTCAGGAGTTCAAGACAAGCCTGCCCAACATGGTGAAACCCCGTCTCTACTAAAAATACAAAAATTAGCTGGGCTTGGTGGCACATGACTGTAGTCCCAGCTACTCAGGAGGCTGAGGAATCACTTGAACCCAGGAGGCAGAGTTTGCTGTGAGCCAAGGTTGCGTCACTGCACTCCAGCCTGGGTGACAGAGCGAGACTGCCTGAAAAAAAGAGAGAGAATGCCTGGGCTGAAGGAATTAGCGCAGCCCATCCCTAGCCCCTGTAGTCTGGGCCTCTGAGCAGCCTGTGGCCTTTTGTTTTGGGGGCGCCCAGCCTCCCAAGTTCCTGTGATGGAGCTTTCTGCCCCTCCCCCCAGCTTTGTGCAGTCCCTGCTCATGCTGGCCACTGTGGTGCTGTACTTCAGCCACTGCAAGGAGTATGTGGCTTCCATGGTGTTCTCGCTGGCCATGGGCTGGACCAACATGCTGTACTACACCCGCGGCTTCCAGCAGATGGGCATTTACGCCGTCATGATAGAGAAGGTGGGTACCCTGTGCCCCAGGGAGTCTCCTTGGACCCCGCTTACCTCGTGGGCACGGGAGACGCTGTCCCATGAACTCCACCCATCCTCTCTGTCTTGTCCAGGAATGGGCTGGCTTAGCTCCCAGCCCATTTTCCAAGAATCAAGCAATCTGGCCTTGACCTGGTTGTGTGTGGGGGGTCCCCTGAAACTTGACCCCTCTGCATACCAGGCCTCAGTCTCCCGACCGGAACGAAGGCTATGGGGGAAGGGTGGATGCTCCCTCAAGACCCCTGAACTGAGAACCAGTAAACCAAACCCTCCTGGCGTCCTCAAGATGCACCCCCCAGGCTGACCAGCCCGACCCTCCCCTCGGCTCCTCCTGGGCCTGGACTCGGCTCTGATGAGCCCGCTCTCTCCTGCAGATGATCCTGAGAGACCTGTGCCGTTTCATGTTCGTCTACATCGTCTTCTTGTTCGGGTTTTCCACAGGTAATGGGCTTGGTCAGGGCTGCGGAGAGGGTAGGGCTCCTGCTTGCCTGGACCTCCTGAAGACTCTGCCAGGAGATGAGAAGGGTAGGCAGGTGCATGTCTGCGGTGACAGAGAGGGTAGGCAGGGGACACACTGTAATGAGCCACAGAACTTGGACAAGTGATTCATGAAATATTTTAATCAGGCCGGGCATGGTGGCTCAAGCCTGTAATCCCAGCACTTTGGGAGGCCAAGGCAGGTGGATCACAAAGTCAGGAGTTTGAGACCAGTCTGACCCACATGGCAAAACCCCATCTCTACTAAAAGTACAAAAATTAGCCAGGCATGGTGGCGCATGCCTGTAATCCCAGCTAGTCAGGAGGCTGAGGCAGGAGAATCTCTTGAACCCGGGAGGTAGAGGTTGCAGTGAGCTGATATCACAGCCTGGGTGATAGAGTGAGACTCCGTCTCCAAAAAAAAAAAAGTTGTAAGTAATTTCCCAGGCCAGAAGGGTGCTCGCCTGTTGTATAACATTTTGGCTCAGTTGTTTTTTTCAACTTTTAATTTTGACATTATTTCAGACTTGCAGAAATGTTGCAAGAATAGAACCAATACCTTCCCTGTACTCCTCACCCAGATTCCCCCAAATTACCACATTTATGTTATCACTTTCTCCAGCCCTGCACACGCGTGTGCGCCCACACACACATGTATGCCACACGTGAAAAAGACTCAGAGTAAGTTGCAGATATGATCAGCCCTGTACCAAGAAACACTTCAGTGTGTATTTCCTAAAAGAAATAACTTATTTGACATAAACACAGCTGAAGGAACACAGGCAGGAAGGTCACATTGATTCACGCTATTATCCAACCCACAGCCCTTGTTCCAATTCCATCAATTGTCCTATGAAGGTCTTTAGCAGAAAATGAGAATCCTGGATCATGCATTCCGTTCCATTGTTATGCTTCTTTAGTCTCCTTTAATAATTAATCGACTAGTTAATTCATTATTTTTCCAGACAGAGTCTCATGCTGTTGCCCAGGCTGGAGGGCAGTGGCGCCATCTTGGCTTACATTCAGGCAATTCTCATGCCTCAGCCTCCAGAGTAGCTGCGATTACAGGTGCTACCACCCCTGGCTGGTTTTTTTGTATTTTTAGTAGAGATGGGGTTTCACCACATTGGTCTAAGGCTCCTGACCTCAAGTGATTTGCCCGCTTCGGCTCCCAAAGTGCTGGGATGATAGGTGTGAGGCACCGCACCCGGCCTTAGTCTCCTTTATCTAGGGCAATTCCTGGGTCTTCCCTGGTCATTGTGACCTTAGAGTTTGTAATGAGTAGAGGCCGGTGGTTTCGCACAGTGTTTCTCGAGCTGGGTGTGTCTGATGGTTTCCTCATGATTACAGCCTGGTGTGCGCTTTTGGCCAGAGTATCAAGAAACACTGTATGTCTTCTTCAGTACTTTTTTTTTTTCCGTGATCCGCCTGCCTCGGCCTCCCAAAGCACTGGGGTTACTGGCGTGAGCCACCGTGCCCGGCCCTTCAGTACGTTTTATTGGGAGTCACATGACGTCTGTCTCACCTCTGGAGACGTTAGCTTTGATGACTTGGTGTTGTGGGTCGGCCAGACTTTTCCACTGTAAAGCTACTATATTTACCTTTGTAATGGATACTTTTCAGGGAGACGCTGGGAGACTGCATGAATAACCAGACTTCACCCAGGAGTCAGCATCCACTGATGAGTCTTACCTGAATCACTTCATCCCATCACGGGACCAAATGATGACTTTTTTTTTTTTTTTTTGAGGTGGAGTCTTGGCCTGTCACCCGGGCTGGAGTGCAGTGAAGCGATCTCAGTTCACTGCAGCCTCTGCCTCCTGGGTTCTGGCGATTCTCCTGCCTTGCCTCCTGAGTAGCTCAGATTACAGGTGTGAGCTACCCAAAGGGCTGGGATGGCAGGCCACTGCACAGCCTCCACATCATTTTTTGAGCACTTGAGTCTGCTTTGATGCTCGTCCGAGTTCCAGAGTTACATGGTTCACAGGGCGCACCCCCCCTGTCCCTACCCCGGAGTTTGTGTTAGAATCTCTGGCTGGGAGGGATGGGCAGCTGGATCTGAAGGCCTGCATTTCAGTAGGTACAGAAGGGACTGACTGGGCCAGTGGGGGTTAGTGGATACTGGTATGTAGAACTGCTGTGGAAGCTCTCAGGCTCTGCGCCCCACTTCCCAAAGAAACATGCAGAATGTCGGAAGAGGCCAGTCTACTCTGGGCTCCTCAGTGCTCAGGGTTGCATAATGTACCTCTAAGGGATGCAGGCAAACAGGGTGTGACGGACAAAGCAGGTGTGGAGCCAGAGCTGACAGGTACGGTTAAGCAGGTTGTGCACTGCACAAAGGTGCTGGCTACATGCACATTGCACATATAGATTTATACATCTATATATGTATTTTTCTAATAGATGATGGTAAAGTTCATAAAACAATATATTGTAAAAATTTTTTTGATAGTTTTAGAGAAGAAGTGCCTTAAAAATAACTTCTCACAAAGGTGCCACATGGCTGAGCAGGAGGGTGTATGTTGGGGACTTGGGGTATTGGCTTCTATCCAGCAGCACCCCACCCTCCCCATGCCCTGTAGCGGTGGTGACGCTGATTGAAGACGGGAAGAATAACTCTCTGCCGAATGAGTCCACGTCTCACAGGTGGCGGGGGCCTGGCTGCAGGCCCCCCGATAACTCCTACAACAGCCTGTACTCCACGTGCCTGGAGCTGTTCAAGTTCACCATCGGCATGGGTGACCTGGAGTTTACCGAGAACTATGACTTCAAGGCTGTGTTCATCATCCTGCTGCTGGCATACGTCATCCTCACCTACATCCTCCTGCTCAACATGCTGATCGCCCTCATGGGTGAGACGGTCAACAAGATCGCGCAGGAGAGCAAGAACATCTGGAAGCTGCAGGTGGGTGGGGGGGTGGCGGGGGAAGTTGAGCAGCCAGGAGGGCGAGGGTGCTCTGTCCACTGCCTTACACAGCTGGGCACATGAGCCCTGCAGGAAGCCCAGCCAGGCCGGAGGATACAGCCTCAGCACCTCCCTCCATGGACTCCCAGCAAGCTCCCCTGGCCAGCATCTGCTCAGGGCAGATTAGCTCAGCTGGTGTTTCTAGCCCGCATGCTTGGCTGTGGCCTGGGTGGTCCTGGAGGGAAGGAGGAAGAGGGCTCAAACCACAGGGTATCCACCTCAGAGGAGCCTGGTGTAAGGAGGGCACCAGAGGCCAGACTCAGGGGAGCAGCTAGCACAGGGCAGGGCTGCCAGCTACCTTTCTGAGCCCTGTCGCCGACATCTGCATCCCCAACTACTAATAATAAGTTTCGTTCTTATTAAGAAGCACTTTCTCTGTTGTAGGGACTATACTAACTGTCTGTCCTACTTGAGCTCATTGAATCCTCACAACAGCCCTGGGAAATGGATTCCATTACTGTTCCTTTTTTTTTTTTTTTTTTTTCTGAGACAGAGTTTTGCTCTTGTCGCCCAGGCTGGAGTGCATTGGTGAGACCTCGGCTCACTGCCACCTCTGCCTCTTGGGTTCAAGCGATTCTCCTGCCTCAGCCTTCCTAGTAGCTGGGATTGCAGGTGCCTGCCACCATGCCCAGCTAATTTTTGTATTTTTAGTAGAGACGGGGTTTCACCACGTTGGCCAAGCTGGTCTCGAACTGCCACCCTCATGTGATCCATCCACCTTGGCCTCCCAAAGTACTGGGATTACAGGTGTGAGCCACTGTGCCGGGCCATACTGTTCCATTTTTGAGTGAAGGCACTGAGGCGTAGGCGTAGCAAAGCTGGGTATCTGTGCACAAGGCCACACAGCCAGTGACAGAGCCAGGACCTGGCCCAGGCGGTCTCACCCAGGGCCCTGCTCTCAGCCCCTTGTGAGCTCCTCAGGGTGGGGTCTGGGGCATTCCGTTTCATGCCTTGGGCTGCCCTGTGTAGGCCCAGCAGGCACCAGTAGCACCTGGACAGGTCTGGGCTGGCCAGGCTGGGCTCCCAGCATAGAGCGTGTCCCCACCAGGCTCCGGAAACAAGGCCAGCGTGGAGGGCGCTGGATACCAGCCCAGAGGCATCTGGGGCTGGGAGAGCCCCCGGGAAGATGGGTCCTGGCAGCCACGGGGCCCTGGGATGCAGCCTCTGCCCCTTGGGCCTCTGTCCTTGCTGTCTTCCTGCAGAGAGCCATCACCATCCTGGACACGGAGAAGAGCTTCCTGAAGTGCATGAGGAAGGCCTTCCGCTCTGGCAAGCTGCTACAGGTGGGGTACACACCTGAAGGCCAGGACGACTACAGATGGTGCTTCAGGTAACCCCAGTCAGAGCTTGGGAGTTTCGGGGCTCCCTGTGGGCACAGAGGCTGCCTCAGGGCCTGCTGAGCCCGTCATGAACACGGGGTGCTCTCCCAAGGCCAGCTGTAGGGATGAGGCCCATCCAGAGCTCAGCTATGGGTGTGCACGTGACCCCTCTGAGATCTCAGCTGGTGGGGCCCAGACACAAAATTCCAGAAAATTCCAGGTGCCCAAAGGGGTCATCTAGTGAGCAGGGTCAGAGCCTGCCATCCAATATTTAAAGTCCCTGGGCTACCCGGGATGGTCAGAGATCACATCTTTGGGGATGGTGTCCAAAAATCAAGTCCTCTCTGCCCTCCCTACCCACTGTGTCCTGATGTGTGTGCTTCTTGGGCTGGGCCTGTGGGCAGAGCGCTAGGACCAGGAAGCTGTCCCAGCTCTCAGGCTGCCCTGACCCCTTGCCCTGCAGGGTGGACGAGGTGAACTGGACCACCTGGAACACCAACGTGGGCATCATCAACGAAGACCCAGGCAACTGCGAGGGTGTCAAGCGTATGCCAAGCTTCTCCCTGCGATCAAGCAGAGGTGAGGTGGGTGGGGCCAGTGCTTAGCGCCTCCTCAGCTGGTGGCCCAACATTGGCAGGGGGAGCCTTGCAGGCCTTTGCCGGGCTCCTCACCCCCCAGGACCTGGGCACTGAGCAGCCCCTGATGTCAGCCATGTGCACATACTCCTGGGCTGACATGAGTGCCTCACACATGCCGATGCAGCTGACAGCGCACTGGGCCTGTGCAAGCAGCTGGGCCAGCACCTCCAACCCACGCACCTGTCCTCAGCACCCCGGGGGATGCAGCCAGTCCTGCCCTGCCTCCTTGTGTGGGTCGCCCTGCCTCCTTGGCCCTGATCCTCACCCTGCATGTATTCATGCCACGTCAGAGCTCTGTGGGGCGGTGCAGACACAAACAGGCACATGGGAACACATGTCACTCATGAACACATCCGGGCAGGTAGAGAAGAGGGGAGGGAGAGAGAGGAAAGGGGATGCTTTCAGTAGAAAAACCCCAGGAAGACCAGGTGCGGTGGCTCATGCCTGTCATCCCAGCACTTTGGGAGGCCGAGGTGGGCAGATCGCTTGAGGCCAGTAGTTCGAGACCAGCCTGGCCAACATGGTGAAACCCCATCACTACTGAAAAAATACAAAAATTAGCCAGGCCTGGTGGGGGACACCTGTAATCCCAGCTACTCGAGAGGGTGAGGCAGGAGAATTGCTTGAACCCAGGAGGCGGAGGTTGCAGTGAGATGAGATAGAGCCATTGCACTCCAGCCTGGGCGACAGAATGAGACTCTGTCTCAAATAAAAGAAAAAAATAGAAAAACTCCAAGGAAAATTACTACCAGAAAGAAAGGTGTTTAACAGTTACTGGTAAACATTTAATAGAAAACATTAAAAATGTCTAATTGAGGACATTTACTTAAAAATGAAGCAGGCCTAGTTTATAGTGGACACATTTTGAGTTATAATGACAACCCTGCACACTTTGTTTTGAATTACTTTGTATTTCATTGTAAAAAATTGTGGTAAAATACGTATCATTTTAAGTGTACAATTCAGTGACATTAAGCACATTCACATTATTGTACAACTATCATCACTCTTTCCAGAACTCTTTTTTTTTTTTAGATGAAGTCTCACTCTGTTGCCTAGGCTGGGGTACAGTGGCATGATCTGGGCTCACTGCAACCTCCGCCTCCCAGGTTTAAGCAATTCTCCTGCGTCAGCTTCTGGGGTAGCTGGGATTAGAGGTACCCGCCACCACATCTGGCTGATTTTTTGTATTTTTTTTAGTAGAGACAGGCTTTCACCATGTTGCCCAGGTAGTTCTTGAACTCCTGACCTCAGGTAATCCACCCACCTTGGTCACCCAAAGGGCTGGGATTATAGGTGTGAGCCTATAATCCTGGCCTTTTAAAATTTTTAATTTTTAAAAATCTTTAGCTGCTAGGTTTGTGTTATTTATTTATTTATTTTTGAGACAGAGTCTGTCTCTGTTGCCCAGGCTGGAGTGCAGTGGCATGATCTTGGCTCACAGCAACCTCCGCCTCCCAGGTTCAAGTGATTCTTCTGCCTCAGCCTCCTAAGTAGCTGGGACTATAGGTGCACGCCTCCAGGCCCGGCTAATTTTTGTATTTTTAGTAGAGATGGGGTTTCACCATATTGGCCAGGCTGGCCTCGATCTCCTGACCTCGTGATCCGCCCTCCTCAGCCTCCACAGTGCTGGGATTCCAGGCGTGAGCCACTGTGCGGCAGGTTTGTGTTGTTTGCAGGATTGCTGTTTTCCGCTGCCTAATGTCCTATCCCTGAAAAACATCTGCTGCGTGTAGGTTGCCTAGTTCTGTGATTGCTGACAGCAGGATGGCTAGCACAGTACTAGATACTCCATTAGAGCTGGAAGGGAAAATCTGTTTTATTAAAGGCTCATTTTTAGAAAATTGCTGGAGGCCTATCGGTTTTTCCACAGGCCTCCTGCAGTCATGTGATTTTCCTGAGTTCAGTCGGAAGTTCTCCCCGCGTCATGCCACCATGCTTATTGATGAGCTCTTGGTCAGCTGTTAACTGGTCTGACTTTGTCAGAGAGCTACCGAAAGGCAGCTTTGCATATGATTTGAGCGGTTCTTCAGCATCACTCTTGCGGATCTTTGACGGATTCGCTGTTTTACTTTGCAGTTGATTTGCATCATGTTTGCATGACGTTGTTGACAGTTTACAACATTGCACAGACACTGTGATATTTATAAACACATCGACCCAGTGACAGGGATGGACGTGTTAATTAGGGCAGGGATAGGGGATGGTTGGAGGTTGCCTGACTTCACATTTATAATTTCTTTTCTTTTTCTTTCTTTCTTTTTTTTTTTTTTTTGAGACGGAGTTTTGCCCTTGTTGCCAAGGCTGGAGTGCAATGGTGCCATCTCCGCTCACTGAAACCTCTGCCTCCCGGGTTTAAGTGATTCTCCTGCCTCAGCCTTCTGAGTAGCTGGGATTACAGGCATGGGCCACACACCCAGCTAATTTTATATTTTCAGTAGAGATGGGGTTTCTCCACGTTGGTCAGGCTGGTCTTGAACTCCTAACCTCAGGTGATCCGCCCACCTCCGCCTCCCAAAGTGCTGGGATGACAGGCAGGAGCCACCGTGCCCGGCTGCTTTTCTTTTCTTTTCTTTCTTTTTATTTTTTTTTGAGACGGAGTCTTATTCTGTTGCCCAGGCTGGAATACAGCGGGCCTAGACCCGGAATCCAGCTTCCTTGGTAGTGCTCGTCACCCAGAGCTGCCCTGGTGTTGAGCCACTTATCGGGCAGTCCTCAGCGTTGCTCTGGAGACCTCCTCTCTCTCCCACTTGGGCAGGGAGGAAATGGAGGCCAAGAGGGGCAGGCGATGGGCTCTCTTGAGTCCACAAGCAAGTCGGGGTGGGGCAGAGGAAAAGAATTGAAAGAGCCACCAGAGTGCACGAGGCTCTCTGAGCAGTGGCAGGAAGAGGACATGGCACGATCCAGCTGTCGCAGGGAGCACTCGCATGCCTGGGCCTCCTTTTATCCGGGGATTTGTGAGGCCAAGAGGCAAGTGTTTGTTTTGCTGCATCCAAGGTAGTAATCGTGTTTTACCCTTCAGTTTCAGGCAGACACTGGAAGAACTTTGCCCTGGTTCCCCTTTTAAGAGAGGCAAGTGCCCGAGACAGGCACTCTGCTCAGCCCGAGGAGGTTCATCTGCAACAGTTTTCAGGGTCCCTTAAACCAGAAGATGCTGAAGTCTTCAAGAATCCCATCGCTTCTGGGGAGAAGTGAGGACCTGACACAGAAAGCACCGTAAACACTGGGCCCCCAACCGCCTCAGGGGGCTGCTAGGGGAACTCCAGTGCTCGGTCAGCAGCATGGCCTGGTCCGGGCCTGCTCAGCATGTTCCCAAGTCTGCACTGGACAAGTGTGGAAGGCATTGTTGGAAGCACGAGGAGTGACGTCCATCCAACCGCCACTGTCCCCACATGAACCTCCAAACAAGCTTTCAAGTTCTTACTCACTTTATTCAACAGTGTGGACTGTCAGTCTCTCCTGGGACATGTTGCGCCCTTGTTTCCTTTCCTTTTCTTTTCTTTTGAGACAGAGTTTCACTCTTGTCTCCCAGGCTGGAGTGCAGTGGCGCAATCTCAGCTCACTACAACCTCTATCTCTGGGTTCAGGTGATTCTCCTGCCTCAGCCTCCCAAGTAGCTGGCACTACAGGCATGCACCACGAAGCCCAGCTAATTTTTGTATTTTTGGTAGAAACGGGGTTTCACCATGTTGATCATGTTGGCCAGGCTGGTCTGGAACTCCTGGTCTCAGGTGAGCTGCCCGCCTCGGCCTCCCAAAGTGCTGGGATTACAGGTGTACGCCACTGCACCCAGCCTTCTTTGATTTTATATTACTAGGAGCAAAAATAAATGAAGCCCAGTAAAACACCTTTGGGAACAAAAACTTTTCTTTGCTGGAAAACGCAGAAGCCCTTCCTCTCTGTAGCGTGCTTCCTTTCCTACCTGCCCAGGGTGGCCTGGGGGGCGATGTTGTTTACTCCCCAGGAAGGCAGGGGAGGCTGGTCCCACTCCTAGCTCTGGCAGAATCAAGCTGCTATAGGAGTGTCTTCTTCATCCTACTGGATGATGAATCACAGCCTCAAAAATAGTAGCTCTATTGCTGTTCAGGTAAAAGTACAGAACCATGTCCCAAAGGTACCTGGTGAGAACATTGGAAAGATCTTCCATTTGCAGGGCCCCCCAATCCTGCTTTCCCAAAACAGCACCTGCTTCCCCTCCATCCATACTGGCATCCTCAAATAAATGTATACGCATACATATATATGGTGTCAAGGCTGAAGTTTGTGCCGGGTAACGGGCTGGCAGAGCTCACTGGCCCTGTGTAGGCTGCTTGTGCATGCGTGTGTGCACACGTGGGGGTGTGTGTGGCTGTGTGCATGCATACAGGTGCACATGTGTGCATGTATGTGTGTGTGTGCCCTATTCCATATGGCCAGGAGCCTCTAGCAACTCTTCAGTTGTTACCCGGGGTGAGGGCACCCTTTCAGGCATACACCTTCCACAGTCAGCAAAGTTTGGTCCATGGATCCACCCTGGCCTCCAACTGCTTTTTTTTGTTTTGTTATGTTTTGATTTTTTGAGACAGAGTCTAACTCTGTTGCCCAGGCTGGTGTGCAGTGGCGCCATCTTGGCTTACTGCAACCTCCGCCTCCCAGGTTCAAGCGATTCTCCTGCCTCAACCTCCGGAGTTGCTGAGATTACAGGTGCCCAGCACCACGTCCAGTCTAATTTTTGTATTTTTTTTTAGTAGAGACAAGGTTTCACCATGTTGGCAAGGGTGGTCTTGAACTCCTGACCTCAAGTGACCCACCCCCCTCAGCCTTCCAAAGTGCTGGGATTACAGGTGTGAGCCACTGCACCCGGCCATGCCACCTGTTTTTGTAAATAAAATGTATGTTTTTTTTGGGATGGAGTCTCACTCTGTTGCCCAATCTGGAGTGCAGTGGCGTAATCTTAGCTCACACGACCTCTGCCTCCCAGATTCAAGCAATTCTCCTGCCTCAGCCTCCTCAAGTAGCTGGGATTACAGGTGTCTGCCACCACGCCAGGCTAATTTTTGTATTTTTTTTTTAAAGTAGAGACAGGCTTACACCATGTTGAACAGACTGGTCTTGAACTCCTGACTCAAGTGATCCACCCACGTTGGCCTCCCAAACTGCTGGGATCACAGGCATGATCCACCGTGCCCGGTCATGCAACCTGTTTTTGTAAATAAACTTCTAGTGAAACACACCTGCAGTCATATATTCACATAGTGCCTACGGTTGCATTCCTGCTACAATACAGAAATGAATACTTTCAACAGATACCAAATAGTTTGTAAAGCCTAAAATATAAAAAACTTACCTAAAACATCAAACACGTACTATCTGGCCCTTTACAGAAGGGTTTACTGACTCTTCCTTTACAGAATAGAGCTTAAGAAACAAATACCTGGGAAGAGAGATCTGTTCCAGACCGAGCAGCTTGTGCTAGTATCTGTGGAGAGTAGAATGAGTTATTTAGTTGTGGAGTTACTGGATGTGGGTTCATGAAAGGATGGACTTTGGCTGAGGCTGGGGCTTGGGCCCTACCAAGAGAGGTGTTTTTGGGGGAATACTGGAATCCTTCTTCCCCATTCTTTTTTTTTTTTTTTTTTTGAAATGGAGTCTTGCTCTGTTGCCCAGGCTAGTGTGCAATAGCTTGATCTTTGCTCACTGCAACCTCCACCTTTTTGGGCTCAACCTCTCGAGTAGCTGGAATTACAGGTGCGCACCACCACGCCTGGCTAATTTTTGCATTTTTGGTAGAGATGGGGTTTCACCATGTTGGCCAGGCTGGTCTCGAACTCCTGACCTCAGGTGATCCGCCCACCTCAGCCTCCCAAAGTGCTGGGATTACAGGTGTGATTCTCAGTGCCCAGCCCCTCCTCCCTGTTCTCTAGTTTGGCTTCTGCCTGACCACAGGGGTCCCCACAGAGGCGCCAAGGGCTGGTGCCCAGGTGCCCACGTGTGACCGTGAAGTGAGCGTGGAGCCTGCAGGAGGGAGGCAGACAGCCAGGATGTGGGGAGTGTTTATGAAAGTGCTCCATGTGCATGGTCCTTTAAGTCTCCTAATAGCTCATGAAGACACTATTATTAGTTCCGTTTTATAGATGAGAAAATCAAGGTTCCTGCAGTGAGTAAGGCCGCACAGCCAGTAAACACAAGGCCTGGATCTGACCCCAGGCAGTCTGACTCCAAAGCCTGGGCCTTAACTGCTGTGTCAGGCTGCCTGGCAGAGAATGTGCAGGGGCAGGCCGGCCTGTCCTGGGCCAGAGGGAGTCAGGAGGGCTTCTTGCTTCCTGTGTGGGCCTGGGACTCTGTGCTGTACCTGTAGGCCTTTCCTAGAAAATGTGTGGGTGTCATACAGCTGCAGACTTCTGCAAATTGTATCCGCTTTGTGTGTTTGCTTTTTGAGACAGAGTCTTGCTCTGTCACCCAGGCTGGAGTGCAGTGGTGTGATCTCGGCTCACTGCAACCTCTGCCTCCTGGGTTCAAGTGATTCCCCTGCCTCAGCCTCCTTAGTAGCTGGGATGATGGGAGCCTGCCATCATGCCTGACTAATTTTTGTATTTTTAGTAGAAATGGGGTTTCACCATGTTGGCCAGGCTGGTCTTGAACGCCTCACCTCAAGTGATCCACCAGCCTCGGCCTCCCAAAGTGCTGGGATTATAGGCGTGAGCCACCGTGCCCAGCTGATCAGCTTTTGAATTTACTCAGAGCTAGAAGGGATCCTGTGGGCATACTTTTCCAAAACTAATAATAGAAATTTTTTGTTATTAGATTAGAAACCTGAGATTGTTCAAGGAAGGACATACCTACAATTGGAATGTTTCCTTTCTTTCTTTTTTTTTTGAGACGAAGTCTTACTCTGTCACCCAGGCTGGAGTACAGTGGTGCAATCTTAGCTCACTGCAACCTCCGCACCCCAGGTTCAAGAGACTCTCCTGCCTCAGCCTCCCAAGTTGCTGGGACTACAGGCACGCAGCACCATACCTGGCTAATTTTTTTGTATTTTCAGTGGAGACGGGGTTTTACCAAGTTGGCCAGAATGGTCTCGATCTCTTAACCTTGTGATCTGCCCACCTCAGCCTCCTAAAGTGCTGGGATTACAGGGTGAGCCACTGCACCTGGCTTCTTTTCTTTCTTTTTTAAAAAATTCATAACCTTTATTTTAATTTAATTTTTTTTTTTTTTTTGAGACAGAGTTTTGCTCTATTGCCCAGGTGGGAGTACAGTCTCACTGCAGCCTCAAACTCTTGAGCTCAAGAGATTCTCCTGCCTTAGCCTCCTGAGTAGCTGGGTCTAAATACATGAGCCACCAGGCCTGGCAACTTTTTTTCCCCCTGCAGAGATGTGGTCTTGCTCTGCTGCTCAGGCTGGTCTTGAACTCCTGGCCTCAAGCACTCCTCCCTCCTTGGCCCCACAAAGTGCTGTATTGCAGTGCCAGCCATAGGAACTGACCAGCTTTATTTTTAGAGCAGCGTTAGGTTCACAGCAAAATTGACACAAAAATGATATAGAGAATTCTCATACACCTGCTGTCCCCACATACCCGCAACGTCCCCAACTACTGGCATCCTGCACCAGAGCAGTTCATTGTTACAATTGGTGAATTGACATCGATACATCATTATCATCCCAAGTCCACTGTGGGGTGGTAGCTCACGCCTGTAATCCCAGCACTTTGGGAGGCCAAGGCAGACAGATCACCTGAGGTCAGGAGTTCGAGACCAGCCTGGCCAACGTGGTAAAACCCCGTCTCTACTAAAGATATAAAAATTAGCTGGGCATGGTGGCATACACGTGTAATCCCAGCTACTTGGGAGGCTGAGGCAGGAGAATTGCTTGAACCTGAGAGGTGGAGGTTGCAGTGAGTTGAGATCAGATCGTACCACTTCGCTCCAGCCTGGATGACAGAGTAACTTCATTTCACACACACACATGCATCCAAAGACCCAACAAAAAACAAAGTCCACTGGGGTCACTCTTGGGGTTATAGATTCCATGGGTTTTGACAAATGTATGACCTGTGTTTACCATTATAGTATCATACAGAGGAATTTTATTGCCCTAAACATCCTCCATGCTCCACCCTCTCCCCAAGCCCTTGAGCTCCTGGCAACCACTGAGCTTTTTCTTTTATCTTTTTTTTTTTTTTTGAGACGGTTTTGCTCTGCTGCTCAGGCTGAAGTGCAGTGGTGGTATCATAGTTCACTGCAGCCTTGACCTCCTGGACTCAAGTGATCCTCCCACCTCAGCCTCCTGAGTAGCTGGGGCTACAGGTGAGAGCCACCACACCTGGCTCATGTTTGTATTTTTTGTAGAGATGGGGTTTTGTCATGTTGCCCAGGTTAGGTCTCAAACTCCTGGTCTCAAGCAATCTGCCCACCTCGGCCTCCCAAAATGCTGGGATTACAGACGTGAGCCACTGTGCCTGGCCAGCCACTTATCTCTGTCTCCATGCCTTTGCCTTTTCCAGCATGGCATGTAGTTGGCATCATCATACAGTACATGGCCTTTTCAGAGCAATTGATCTCACTTAGTAAATTATGCATTAGCATTGCCTCCATGTCTTCTCATGACAGGAGAGCTCATTTCTTTTATTGGAGGATAGCATTCCATTCTCTTGGATATGCCATGCATTTTTTTTTGAGACGGAGTCTTGCTCTGATGCTAGGCTGGAGAGCAGTGGCACAATCCCCGGCTCACTGCAACCTCTGCCTCCCAGGTTCAAGCAATTCTCCTGACCTAGCTTCCAGAGTAGCTGGGATTATAAGCATGTGCCACCACACCCAGCTAATTTTGCATATTTTGTGGAGATGGAGTTTCACCATCTTAGCTAGGCTGATCTCAAACTCCTGACCTCTGATGATCCACCCGCCTCTGCCTCCCAAAGTGCTGGGATTATAGGCATGAGCCACTGCGCCTGGCTGGATGTACCACTGTATCCATTCACCTACTGAAGGACATTTCGGTTGCTTCCAAGTTTTGGCAGTTATGAGTAAAGTTGCTATAAACATCCACGGGCAATTTTTGTGTGGACCTAAGTTTTCAGCCTCTGAGTAAACACGAAACAGTGTGACTGCTGGATTGAATTGTAAGAGTATGTTTAGTTTTGTAAGAAACCACCAAAGTGTCTTTCAAACTGGCCGCACTGTTTTGCGTTCCCACCTGTGATGACTGAGGCTTCCGGTTGCTCCTCGTCCTCATCAGCATTTGACACTGTCAACATTTTGAGTTTTGGTCATTCTAATACGTAGGTAGCGGTCATTGTCTTCCTCCTCGTTTTTCTGTTTCTCTCTCGCTTGCTCTCTCTGTGTTTCATTTAGACTTACTATCATTGACCAATGTGTTGTATGTGTTCACACTATAGCACGTTATGCTTTTGTTCTGATCATATTCCTTTTTCACTTTTCTGTTCTTTTCTTTCTTTTTTTCTTTTTTTTTTTTTTTGAGATGGAGCCTAACTCTGTCACCCAGGCTGGAGTGCAGTGGCACAGTCTCAGCTCACTGCAACCTCCTTCTCCTGGGTTCAAGTGATTCTCTTGCCTCAGCCTCCTGAGTAGCTGGGACTACAGGCATGCACCACCACACCTGACTAATTTTTGTATTTTTAGTAGAGACAGGGTTTCGCCACGTTGGTCAGACTGGTCTCGAACTCCTGGCCTCAGGTGATACACTCACCTCGGCTTCCCAAAGTCCTTGGATTACAGGCATGAGCCACCATGTCCAGTCTCTGTTCCTTTTCTTTACTAATGTTCTTATAAAACAAAATAGTAAAAACAGGAATGAAACAAAAAAATTGTTTTACATCAGGCTATCAATTCATATATTTGTGCTTTTTAAGTTTATTTTTAATGGACAAATGAAAATTATATATATTAACAACATACAGTGTGATGTTTTGATTTATGTATCATGTGGAAGGGCCACATCAAGCTGTCCAGCACACGCAACACCTCGCTTTTTGTGTAATGAGAGCACTTCAAATCCACTCTCTTGGCAGCCCCCCACCAAATCTATTGCTTTCTCTGTCTTCACGTCCTTCCCTCCATCACCTGGAAGCAGGATGAGCCACACCCAGAATCCACCGTGGGCAGCTGCTGATCTCTCCTGGGTGGCTCCAGGACCCTCTCCCGGCCATCGTCGGGGTCAGGGAAGTCTGCCTGGCTGCCCTCTCCCTCCTCACTGCACCAAGGAGGGCATTTCCTAGAGTGTGTGAAGGGCCGAGCCTTCCTTGCTAGCCCCCACCCTGCAGAGGCCCCTTTCCCCTTCTCCCATTGTTGGGGTGGAACTCTTGGGCTTGCTGCTTGGCTTGATATCTGCAGGGTTTGGGAATTTTGGGGGGCAGGAGGGTCTGCTCAATGCTGCCAGGTGTGTCCTCTGTAGGGTGTTTCACAGAGGCAGCGACAGCCCCTGCATCAGACAGATGGAGGCTGCTGGCTAAGGCATCCGCTCTGACCACAGTCTGGCGGCTGAACACACATGCGGCACCTCAGTGCTCTCTGAAAGGCAGACCTTGGGGGAGTGGGGTTGGGGCAGGAATACCCGGGGGCTGCCCTCTCCCTTTCCATCTCCCGCCTGCCTCCCACCCCAGGCCCTGGCCCCGTCGCCCCTGCTTGTGCCAGTTGGGAAGTTTCCTTCTCAGGACTGCCGACTCTCAGGCTCCGTTCGTTCCGTCCACTGCCAGTGCAGGATCTGTGCTCACGGCGAAAGGTGGGCACAGCATGGCTTCTGGCTGATACCACGAGTGAGGAGTCAGACACTGTCGGGCAGCAGCGTCTTCATCCTTCCAGGCTCCCAGGCACTGGGGAGGCTGAAATGAGCACTAAAGGTCACCTGTGCACTGGCCGTCGGGGTGGGCCATGAGAGGTGGGCACCTGTAGACCGGAGGCCACACACCCCTGTGGCTGCTGTGCGGACGCCAAACACGGGACAGAAACCTCACCCAGCAAGGGTCAGCTGGAGTTCAGAAAGGCAGAGGCACGACCGTGGTGGGGCGGGCTGTGGGGGCTGGCTCAGCCCAGGGGTCCTGTTCCTTTCCTTCATACTGGTGACAGTGTCCCCACCAGGCCACAGGCCATGAGCCCTCTGAGGCTGGGCCACACCGCCCTGTGGGACTAAGGAGTCAGGGCTGCCCCAGCGGCCTGGGGCCACTCAGTGGGACGCAGTCTGGCTTTGTGGCCCGTCTCTCTTCAGCCAACTGAGTCTGTGTGCTGCCTCTCGCCACTCCTGGAGCGCACTGTGGCCTGGCCTCTGAGCTGCTGCTGGCGTGGCTTTCTCCTGTGGCCTCCTCCCTCCTTCCAAGTCCTCAGAGGCTTCTCTTTCCCGAGTCTACCGGCTGCACCATCAGAGGGACTTCCTCCCGCCTAGGGGTCTCAGCCCTCTTTGTCCTGATCCCTGACTGGTGGGTCACGGTTCCTGCCTGAGCCTGTGTCCCCTGTGGCCGCGCATTCCCAGAGGGTGGACATGGCCTTCTCCAGTTCTGAATCCCGCTTCGCCCACCTGCCTCCTGGCCACGGCCTCTCCTGTGGGCTCTCTCAGTTCAATGCATCAAATGGGGTTCCCTGCAGACCACCCAAGGAAAGCAGCTGCTCCCGTGTGTTTGGGGTGGGACTGGGGTGGGCTCGGGCTTCCTAAGTTGTGACTGCAGCTCCATGGGGTGACCTGGCTCCTGCTGCCTCTCCCCTCCTTCATTGCTGGGCACAGAGTATACCTCTGGGTGGGAGACACGGGCCGTTTTCACCAGCTCCCACCTGCCCTCTGAGAGAAGGTATGAACACAAGCAAAATGGACGCACTGACACCTGGCTGCAGCCTCTTCCCCAGGTGCCTGGGCCACCAGAGGCAAGCCAGGACGGGGCTGAGTCGGGAGAGGGCGCGTGAGGAATGGGGTGGGAGGCTGTGCTCAGCCTCAGCTCAGGCTTTCCCGGAGTTTCAGCCATGGTGATGAGATTTCAATTGTGAGTGGGAGCTTCAGGACCCCCTGACCTCAACAGCAGAAGCAGAGTCCCCCGCTTCACCCACACCTGCAGGCCCAGTCCGCCCTTACCAACCGCATGTCCTGCTCTCCCGCGGCCTCTGAGCCTGACCTCCCTCCGGCTGCCTCCTGGCCCAGGCAGATGGAGATGATGAGGGACTGAGAGGCTCACAGCCGGGGATTTCCCTGCCAGGCGCCAGCTCCGCCATGTCAGCAGGGACTTCCTGCTGGGACCCAGCCGGGTCTTGCCCGCATCTTGCCCTGGGGAGCAGGTGTGTGGTTCCTGAGTGACGAGAGGCAGTCAGGGCCATCCTGACCTCGCTCCACCCATTTCGCAGCTGCAGCCTGGGCCGGGAGACAGGGCACAGCATCCTCCTGCCATGCTCTGGCCTTGGAGATAGGCTGCCCCGGCTGTGGCTGGGAGGACACATGAAGACGACAAAAACAATGATAGCTAAGAGCAGACATGGATCACTGAGTTCTTGCTACGCACTGGACCTGTCCTGGCCCTTCCTTCCCTTCCCTCCCTCCCTCCCTCCCTCCCTCCCTCCCTCCCTCCCTCCCTCCCTCCCTCCCTTCCTTCCTTCCTTCCTTTCTTTCTTTCTTTTAAATGGAGTCTCACTCTGTCACCCAGGCTGGAGTGTAGTGGTTCAATCTCGGCTCACAGCAACCACTGCCTCCCAGGTTCAAGTGATTCTCCTGCCTCAGCCTCCCATAGCTGGGATTATAGGCACCCACCAACCTGCCTGGCTCATTTTTGAATTTTTAGTAGAGACAGGGTTTCACCATTGGTCAGGCTGGTCTCGAACTCCTGACCTTGTGATCCACCCGTCCCGGCCTCCCAAGGAGCTGGGCTTACAGGTGTGAGCCACCGTGCCCAGCCTGCTCTGGCCCTTTCTACCCTCACCTGTTGAAGCCCCATGGTAACCTTGCAAACTGGGTTTATGAAGCACATTTCACAGATGAAGAGATTGAGGCTCAGAGAAACGACTTGTAAGGTCAGACAGCCAGGAAGGGATGAGGTGGACACTGAGGCCTGTGAGGCGTGGCTGCTGGTGGAAAGCGTTAAATGGGGACTTCTGTCCCCGAGAGGCCTCATCCCAGGAACTGACTTTTGTTTTTTGAGACGGAGTCCCACTCTGTCTCCCTGGCTGGAGTGCAGTGGCACGATCTCAGATCACCGCAACTTCTGCTTCCCAGGTCCAAGTGATTCTCCTGCCTCAGCCTCCCGAGTAGCTGGGATTATAGGCGCCCACCACAACGCCAGCTAATTTTTGTAAATTTAGTAGAGACGGGGTTCCATCATGTTGGTCAGGCTGGTCTCGAGCTTGCGACTTCGTGATCAGCCTGCCTCAGCCTCCCAAAGTGCTGGGATTAAAGGTGTGAGCCACCACGCCTGGTCATACAGGAACTGACGAGGGCTGAGTCCTGGGGCTAGGCGCCCTGAAGTCAGCAGGGCATTCTCTCTCAGGAAACAGAGCAGAGCACTGACCCTCCACTAATCCCTCCCACCCCTGTGATCTCTTCCCCTCTTCATGGCATCCTCAGAAAGCAGGTATTATGATTCCCATTTCCTAGCTGGGAAAACTGAGGCCTGTGTTGGGATGTACCTGACCAGCATCAAATGCCAGAGCTGGACGAGTTGGATCCAGAACTTCGACCTTGGCATCTGGTGCCTCCTCTGCCTTTTCCCTGGTAGGTGTTAGGGATGTGGGTGTGGGGGTGACTCACACAGGCCACGTGGGCGGGAGGGCACTGCAGCTGCGGCTGGTGGGCGTGGCCCGCCTGGTGCCTAGGGCAGGTGGCCCAGCCAGTTCTGCCTCTGACGCCTCATTCCAGCCATCCCTCTGCCTGCCATGACAGCTTCCCGCCACCCTAGCCACAGTCCCACCCGGGGGCCTTGGGCCCCGGACATGTGGTGATCTCAGTGCAAGGGTTGCGGCGACCACCCAGAATCTTATCAGGTGAGTCCTCCCTGCACGAGGCAGCTGCTGATCTCCAAGGCCCCTGGGGAGCCCAGAGCGCGGCCCCCAGAGGTCCTCTGGGCTGTGTCTGCCCTTGGCCAATATGCCTTGGGAGGAGGGTTGGAAGGAGCTCAGGCCCCAGCAAGAAAAGCAAAGCCGTGAGCTCTGGGCTGTAGGGCTGTGTGAGGCTACAGGTCCTTATGGACTCAGGCACGTTTCTCTGAGGTTTGGAAATCCTGGGGAGGGAGGGAGAACATCTCAGTATCAGCCCCGTTGAGGGGCAGAGGTGAGGCTCCTGACTCCCTAGGCCAGCCCAGGGATGTGGCTTTCTGGGGCAGGAGAGTGATGGAAGTCCAGGATGGGAGGAGGTGGCCCACAGGATGGGAGAGGGACCCGCCAGCATCTCACAGGTGCTGAGTCAGCAGCTGTGGCTCCGAGGCCTGCTCTGTCGCCCAGGAAAGGCCATTTCAGTGTCAGGGACTGGGAGAGAGAGGGTCAGGGCATGAGAGAGTCGACCAGGTGAGAACGCAGGGTTTACAGGGTGACTCAGGGAGCTAATGACAGCTGCCGTGGCTCTCGTCTGGGGTTCCCCGAGCCTCTCCTACCCCAGCTGCCCGGGGCCATGCACATTTGTGGGCTCAGGGAAGGGAGAGAGCAACCGGCTGGCAGGGCCATGGAGTCCTTGGGGACCTTTTGGCCCACTTCTTAGAAAGGAAACCCGAGGTCCAAAGAGGGGCAAGAGACGCGTCTGTCCTCTGCCTCCTTCTTGCTTGGTGCATCCCAGCATTTCAGTCCACCACAGCCCACGTGGGGCTGGGGAAGCCACAGAGGCTGCCCTATCCTCATCAGGCCGGGACTGGACATGGTAGGGCTGGTGCCCAGCCTTCCCTCCCCGAGGACTGCTCCCCTGCCCGGCCTCAGGGTGCCCACTCTTCAGGGCCCAAGCTCCCCTCGCCACTGTTGCCCCCGTCCTGGGCCTGCTCCCTTTGAGTTGGAGGGCGGGGGACTCTCTCCAGCCTGCTGACACCCAGCTCAGCTCCAGACACTTCCTCCAGGAAGCCTTCCTATTGGGGTAGGATGACCAGTGGCCCCACTTCACCCCACCCGGCTTCTTCTTACAGGAACACATCTTCCTGCCCCACCTGTGTGTCTCCAGGTGAGTTCCCTGAGGCTGACTCGAAAACGGCACCCCCTGACTGCAGAGTTACCACTTGTTCATACAACCCTTTCCCCACCCATGTCATCCCTCTGTGGCCAGCTGCCCCCTTCCCCGTCCCTACGGCCTCCACAGCAGCCTCCTCCAGGCCCCTGGCTTCTGGTCTCCTGCACCCTCCAGCAGCCTGCTCTCTTCTGTGTAACCCAGAGCCCCTGAGCCCCTGCACCCAACTCCTAGCAGCCCCTGGGGGTCAGTCACAGCTCTTTTTAAATGTTTAATAAAATTTTATTTCTTTTTATTTGTTTTTTTGAGTCGGAGTCTTGCTCTGTGACCCAGGCTGGAGTGCAGTGGCACAATCTCCGCTCACTGCAGCCTCCACCTCTGGGTTCAAGCAACTCTCCTGCCTCAGCCTCCTGAGTAGCTGGGACTATAGGCGTGAACCACCATGCCTGGCTGAGTTTTTGTATTTTAGTAGAGATGGGGTTTCACTATGTTGCCCAGGCTGGTCTTGAACTCCTGAGCTCAGGTGACCTGCCCACCTCAGCCTCCCAAAGTGCTAGGATTATAGGCATGAGCCACCGCGTCTGGCTAAAGCCACAGCTCTTATGTGGTGTTTGAAGACTTCACGAGGCCCAACCTGCCTGCACGCCTTTTGCTGGCAGGGTGCCTGTGAGCTCCCAGGTTCTCCAACCACACAGCAGCTCCTGACCCCCCACCCAGGCTGTGCCCTCGGCTCGCCCGCCCCTTGTCCACACAGCAGCCTGTAAGATCTCTCCAGGTCTTGTTGGAAGATGTATCGGTTCCTCTTCCCCAGTCTGCACACCCCTCTGAGCTCAGTCCATACTGAACATCAGTAAAGCAGGTCTGGACTGAGGGGTCGGCCTCCTCCACCTGGGGCCAGGGGACTCAGCTGGGCCCTGCAGGTGAGAGGCGAGTCTCATGGACAGCCAGCCATCAGCTCTTCCAAGTAGCTTTGGGCGGGTCGGGGAGATGATCGCTGTGTTGGCTGCAGAGACCACCTGAGCACTGGGGAATCCAAAACACCCGAGGAGCTTGAAGCTGTGTTATTAGGAGCATAACATCTAGAGCAAAGGAGGTGATAATCTTGCTCTGTGAAGGTCAAACCTCTTTGAGAGCTGCTGTGAACACGAAGTCTGAGAGGGACCTCAAGAAAGCAGGGCTCCTCCTCCTGGGGACTGGTCGACTGGAGATGGTGTCTTGAGAGAGGCTAGGGCGTGGGGGTCTCTACGGGGTTACCATGGTGGTCCATAGCACAGGGGTGCTGGAGCAAGGAGCTGGGGAGCTTTGGAGACAGCTTCTCTGTCCTTGAAGAAAGGTTGGTGACCTGAGAAGGGAGAAGTGAGCTTCCTGTCCTAGGGAGTGTGACTGGGAGCTGGATGCAGCCACAGGTGGGTCCTAAGCCCTGGAAGCTCCCCCTGTCCCCTCGGCCTGAGCATCTGCCCTGTGGTTGTGTTCCAGCCATGAACGTCTACCCCAAGGAGATGGTGCCTCTCATGAGCAGGAGAGTCGCTGCCCCTGGTGGGAACCCTGCCGTCCTACCAGAGAAGAGGCCGGCAGAGACCACCCCCACAAAGAAGAGGTGGGTCTGGAAGGCCTAGAGCTGGGATCCTGTGAGGGGCACCAGCAGGGGCCTGGCACCCCAGGAAGCCCTTGCCTTGGGGAGACCTGAGACACTCAGTCTCGCCTGGGGGGCCTGGAGTCTGGCGAGGTATGGCTGGGGGTGGCGCAGGCAAGACCACAGCACACTCTGGTGGTCAGATGGACTGGCACGGTCAAGGAAGCTTCCTCGAAGGGATTGGGGGGCTGAGGCAAGCGCTGTCTGGAGGGCTCCTGAGGGAGGTGAGGGATGGCTGGAGCCATCCTTGAGATGCAGGAGCAAAACACCAGATGGAAGTTCCGGGTGACCTGGACCCTCTGCCAGGCGCGGTCTCCACACACACCGAGGCTTTCCATCCGCTGTGCAGCAGCCAGGTTATTCGAGCTGTACAAGGAAAGGGGACACCAGCAATGGCTCCAACCACAGGGTGACGGTTGATTGGGATCCAGTCAGCACAGTGCGCAGTGCAGCCCTGACACGCGTCCGTGCTCGGCACGTGTCAGCACTGAGTGTTTTTGTTACTGTCACCATCCTCATTGTCGCCCTCACTCGACGGGGCCTCTGGGAACTGGGCAGGGCTGAGATGATCAGCTTTTCTTCTTGGCTGGGGACACGGAGGAGGCCTGGAGCAGAGAAAGGACCTCTCTAGGGTCACCCGTCCCACCCTTCCACGGCCCCCAGCTGATTTGGTGCTTCTCCAGCTGTCCGCCAACCCAATTCACCTGTGCGTCCCCTGAACCTGGGGTGGCCCTACCCCTTCTGCCTGTATCCCAGGCCCGCTTTGGGCCAGGGGTGCGCTTGGTGCTTCCCCTGTTAGTTGGAATTACAATCACTGAGGTGTCCTGTGTATCAGCCCTGGGGTTGGGCTCAGGATTAGGAATTTAGACATGGAGAGAAAATGCCCACGGATATTCAGTCTGGCAGAAGGGGAGTCCAGGAGACAGTGGGAAGCGCCCAGAGACAGGTGAACCAGCCAGTGGGGCCCAAAGAGTGGCAGGTTACTCTGATCCTGTAGGCAGTCTCAGGGGACTTCCTGGAGGAGGTGGTGCTAGAGAGGATGTGGAGCAGAAGGGAAAGTGCATCTGGGGCAGAGGGATGGGGAGCAGTGCTCAGGGCAGGGCCACTGAGGTGGGGAGTGTGGTGTGGCTGGAATGCTGGGCAGTGGAGTCATCTCTGGGGAGATGAGTCCCCTTGGAGCTGGGTCTTGGGGGTCAGTCAAGGAACTTGGACGATCCTGAGGGCAGTGGGATCCATGGAAGGCTTTTATGTGGGAGGGAGGGCATGGCAAGATTTGGATTTTGGAGAGGTGACTCTGGAGGATCTGTGTGGAGGACGGATTGGAGGAGAGGCTGATGGCAGGGAGACCATGAGGAGGCCTTGAAGTCCAGGGGACAGGTGGTGACAGCTCAGCCTGGGTGGTCAGGGCAAAGCAGAGGGAACAGTAGAGAGGTGCCAGCATCACAGGGTCCGAGAGATCCGCCACGGGAGGTAATCGAGAAGGAGGAATCCCAGCAAGAGGGCCTGGAGGGATGGCGGGGCCGTCTCTGATGAGGCACAGCAGAGATCCGGCCAGGAGAAACGAGCCAGGCTCAGCTGTGAAATGCTGGGGAAGAGGTGCCTGAGGGGCACCCAGGTGGAGGCTCCATCTTGGAATGCAAGAGGGAAAACTGCATGGAAGTAGAGACCAGACAGGTGTCGCATGGGGCCACAGGGGCAGCCTGGTCTGGGTGGGCTTGTCCAGGAAAGGGCAGAGACATCCCTGAGCTAGGCTGGCAAGGACCGGCTCCCTGCTCCCCTCCCCCCTCCCCCCCTCCTCCTTCCAGGGGAGGTTTGGACTTCGGGAAGAAGTGGAGGACAGAGTTCCGGGAAAAGTCCATCCTTCCTCAGCAGGCCCCGTCAGGCCGCCTTTTCTGAGCCTGTCCCCCATTCCCAGACTCAACTCCAGGCTCGGCTCTGCAAAGCCTCAGCCCCGCCAGGGCCGAGAGTGTTGTGCCCTTTGCCTCCCGAATTGGTGTCCACTCCTCTGCCCAAAGGCTCTCCGAGGGCCCTCATGTGAAGGTTTGGACATCCTCCTCAGAACTGAGTAGAGGACTTGGTCCTAGAGAGAAACAGAAAAGAAAAGAATAAATTAAAGGCAAGGCACAGTGGCTCTTTCAGGCTGGGCACGGTGGCTCATGCCTGTAATCCCAGCACTTTGGGAGGCTGAGGCGGGTGGATGACTTAAGGTCAGGAGTTTGAGACCATCCTGGCCAACATGGAGAAACCCCATCCTTACTAAAAATACAAAAAATAGCCAGGTGTGGTCGTGGGTGCCTGTAATCCTCAGCTATTCAGGAGGCTGAGGCACGAGAATTGCTTGAACCCGGGAGGCAGAGGTTGCAGTGAGCTGAGATTGTGCCACTGCACTCCAGCCTGGGCGACAGAGCAAAACTCTGTCTCAAAAAAAAGAAAAAAGAAAAAAAGAATGACTTATAGGTAAAGAAAGAGGACAATGCGGACCTCTAAGGAAACAGGCGCTAATGGTGGAGTCAAAGGCACTGGGGAGGGTGGAGCAGGGAGAGACTTTGGACTTGGGAGTGCTCCTGGACCATCCCACCGTTCCCCCAGAGGAGCTATCATCTTGGCTTCCTTCCTGGACCCTGGAAAGGTGATGCCCAGGGTCAGAGACGCAGACTGATGGAGGCGGCAGGGGCACTGGCCTTGTGGGGCACAGAGCACTTGGGCATTTCTTGGGACAAAGCAAATGGCCGGAAGTCTCCTTCCCAGCCCTAGGCTGCTCAGGGATAGTTCTTTGACTAAATAGTATGATCTACTCAGCTGGGTCAACCACAGCCAGCTGGTGGCCTTTGGTCAGGACAGAAGGAAGGAAGAAGCAAACAGCATCTACAGCAGGTCAGGAGCCAGGATGCCACAGGGCGAGGCCTTGCCACGTGCTTATGACTGTGGGTGGGATGTGGCGCGTGCAGTGGCCGGGAGTGCAGGCGCAGCACAGACCCGCATTGTCTAGCGGCTGCTCTGCCGCAGGAGTCAGGTCCTTGCCCAACAGCTGGGTCCTCCCAGCCGTGCTCTTTTCACTGTCTTCTCACATCTGGTGCTCCAGCTACCAAGGGCTTCCTTCTCCAGACACAGGCCTCCCTTCTCCCAAGACTTTCTCATGTTGTTCTGCCTTCAGGGCTTTTCCCAAACCAGAGACTGATGTCGAGACACAGACCAAATTCCACCCTCCCGGCCAGAAGGCTCTTTTCTTGGGGATGATGTCTTAGCTCTGGTTGAGATCTCTGAGCCTGGGGCCCTGGAAGGTTCATCTCCTCCCTTCTGTCTCCCTGAGTTTCCCGCACAGAGGATATTAGTAGTTTTTGAGTAAGCAGATGAGTCAATTAAAGATCAGGCAGGAAAATGAGAGGGGTGGGTGAGCTGGTGAGTGGGTGAGCCGGTGAGAGGGTGAGCCGGTGAGAGGGTGAGCCGGTGAGAGGGTGAGCCGGTGAGCAAGCAGCCCAGTGGCTCAGCACAGCCCTCCCATGCACAAGGACACTGTATGGAGCGATGGGGAAATGTCTTCCTTTCCCTCGGGCTCTCAGCCTCAGGTCTGGAGTGGATAGAAGCTCTTGTGATATGGCTTTCTGTACCCACTTTGGGCCCCTGTGGACTCTGGGAGAAGGCCTTGAGTAGGTAGGGAGGCAGGGCAGTGACAAAGGACTTCCCCTCATCTTGTTGTGAGAGATTGGGACGGGAATGAGGCTCTGGAGAGGTAAAGGCTTTAAACACCTGAGAGCACAAGGGAAGTCACCTGAAGGATGCAACCTCCCAATATTGTGGTTTAAGATTATGTTGGTTTATCTGCTTATTGGCCCTGTCCACCTAGCCTACCCTCCCAAGTGCTTATTATCTATTCATCCATCATTTATTCACCCATCTGTCATCTATTCATCCATCAATCATTTATTCATCTATCTACCCATCATCCATCCACTCATCTACCCATCATCTATGTATCCATCCATCATCTGTCCATCCATCCATCCTCCACCATCCATCCACTCACCTACCCATCTCGCCATCCAACCATCCATCCATCCATCCACCCATCCATCCATCATTCATCCACTTATATACCCATCCCATCATCCATCCATCATCCATCCTTCTATTCAACCATTATCCATCCATCTATCCATCCATCCATCCATCATCCATCCATCCATCATCCATCCATCATTCATTCATCCATCATCCATCCACTTATATACCCATGCCATTATCCATCCATCCATCATCCATTCCTCTACCCATCCATCATCCATCCATCTATCCATCCATCATCCATCATCCATCCGTCCATCATCCATCCACTTATATACCCATGCCATCATCCATCCATCATCCATCCCTCTATCCATCCATCTATCCAACCATCATCCATCATCCATCCATCCATCACCCATCCACTTATATACCCATGCCATCATCCATCCATCCATCATCCATCCCTCTATCCATCCATCTATCCATCCATCATCCATCATCCATCCATCCATCCATTATCCATCCACTTATATACCCATGCCATCATCCATCCACCATCATCCATCCCTCTATCCATCCATCTATCCATCCATCATCCATTGTCCATCCATCCATCATCCATACACTTATATACCCATCCCATCATCCATCCATCCATCCATCCATCCATTCATCATCCATCTATTCATCTGTCATCCATCCATCCCTCATTCTATCATCTCTCCATTATTCATTCATCCATTTACCTGGGCATCTATACAACCAACCATCCTTCCTTCCACTCACTTGTCCTTCACTCATTATCTATCTTCCTACTCATTTACTGATGAAGTCTTCTGAGTGTTAGGACCAGTGCTGGGAATCAAGGGTAATTCAACGTGGTCTCTACCATTGAGGAATGCACAGCTGTAAGATGGTGTATTTTGCAGAATGTGGAAAGTCGTGGCCTCACTGTACTATTTCTCGGTCAGTTCTGACCAACTCACTGGAGCAGGAGCTCTGGAAGGGACAGAGATTTTGTCCAGTTGTTCACTACTGTATCCCCAACTGCAGGAACAGTGCCTGGCACATTGCAGATGCACAGGAAATATTTGTTGAGTAAACAGCACTGAGGAACGCAGACAGGTAGCATGGGATGGGCAGCAGGGGAGGGACTGGGCCGGCTGTCTTGGGGAAAATGCTGTGGGTACAGGACTTAAAGCTCTGTCTGGACATAATTTGGCAAATCTCTACCAGGATATTTTGGGGCTCAGCCACCATCAAATGTGTTGGGAGCTTCTGGGTCAGGCTGCTGTGGCAGACTGGAGGCTACTTTAGGGCGAAAGCCCTGGGGCACTGCAGGGCTGCAGGGAAGTGGCAATCAGACTGGTTGACCTCTGATGACCACTTCAGCTGGATGTTCCCTAAAAGGACGATCCCAGAGCTGCCCTGGTTCCAGAGTCCAGGCCCTAGGGGTTATCTGGCCCAACCATCATCCATTCAGGTGACGATGACTGGCCCGGATGGCAGGTGATTTTCTGGGGTCACCCAGGAAGCAGAGGCAGAGCTGGACTAGAACCCAGGCTTTCGGTTTTAAGGCAAGGGTTCAACTCCTCCCTTCATCTTCTCTTTTGGAAGACGAGTTTGATTGGCAGCTCGGGTCAGAAGGTTGCTTCTGGTGGGCAGGAGACTGGCAGGTGAGGGCCATCGTGTGGGCCAGGCCCGCACTCCCCACCACGTGTCTCCATTTTTGGGTTCATGTCGACCTTTCCAGGCTTGCCTGTGCTGGAAAAAAGGACAGGGCTTCCTCGGGCAAGCCCAGGGTCTCTCTCTTGCTTGCCCCACCCTAGGAAGCGGCTATGCCAGGCACGCTCCCTCTGTAGCCAACCCCTGGGGCTAGTGTATCTGGAAGAAGGCTCTGATTGCTGAGGTGGGAGCAAAGCAGTGTGGATTGCAGTGTGGACTGTGAGCCCGGACATCAAGAAGCAGGTTATTTGACCAACTTGGCTTTCACCCTGGGGGGGCCCATGGAGGAGCTGCCTCTCCAGGCTGAGCCTCACCTGTCTCATCTGCAGAATGGGGCCACAGTCCCTTCCCTGCTGCCCTCCCTCCTGGGTCTGACATGGCTGAGACTGCCCTTTGGGAGCTCTTCTGTAGTCCTGTGAGGAAGGAAGGGCACAGGTTGGTCCTTCTGGGCCTGAGAATGAAGGAGGCAGCAGAGGTGCTTAGGACCCCATGTGTCTGGAGAGGCCCTGCTGGTCAGGAGGCCACAGTCCCCGGCCAGGCCACAGAGGCTGCAGCTGTCCTGTAGCAGCAGCAGGGCAGGGGTGTTGCTGCCACCAAGGCTGTCCCCAGCCTGATCCTCACAGTCTTGGCTGTCATCTCTGAGCGTGTAATCATGGTTTCCAAGGACATGGGTGCCTGTGTTTGTGGGTGTGTCTGAAGGTGGAGCTGGGGCTGTGTCTGGCCGGGAGTCACATCTTGGGTGTATGTCTTACTTCTCATAGGCCAGTGTCTCCCCTTCCCTGGGGCTCAGCCTAGCCATAGGGCCCTGGCCTCTGTCACTCTTCTCCCCAACCAAGGAGAAAGCTGCCCTTGCCCTTCCCCTCTCCCCTTCGCTGCTCCCCTCCACTGCCTGAGATGGCTTCCTGGGTTTTCCTTCTCCACAGAGAATTCCCAGCCCTGTCCTCTGACCTCTCAAGTCCTCCCTGCTCTAGATTAGTATTTTTTTTTTTTTTTTTTGAGATGGGCTTTTGCTCTGTTGCCCAGCCTGGAGTGCAATGGAGTGACCTTGGCTCACTGTAACCTCCACTTCCCAGGTTCAAGTGATTCACCTGCCTCAGCCTCCTGAGTAGCTGGGATGTTACAGGTGTGTGCCACCACACCCGGCTAATTTCTGTATTTTTAGTAGAGACGGAGTTTCACCATGTTGGCCAGGCTGGTCTTGAAATTCCTGATCTCAAGTGATCCACCCGCCTCGACCTCCCAAAGTGCTGGGATCATAGGCATGAGCCACTGCACGTGGCCTAGACCCAGCTTTGAATCTGGGCTTTGCCACCTGTCTGCTGCATGACCTTGGGCAGGTTGCTCTACCTACAGACAGAAGCCACATGTCTCCATGGGAGGCCTTCCTCTCCCTGACTTTGTGAATTAACAGCTAATTGGCGCTACAGGACAAGAGGAGACTAGAAGTCGTCCACCCTCACCTGCCCTCCCACTGAGACAAATGCATATCTACTTCCCCTGCGCATTTATGCTTATCTTATGTGAAGCACAGATTTACTGAGAGTGAAATGAATCCATAACTGACCGTTTCCTCTACTCGCCCCTTTTCATGTGCCACACGTGTACTCAGGAAGCAGAATCAAAGCCTCAGAAGAATGTGGCCCTATGCTCCCTTTTTTTTTTTTTTCTTTTTGAGATGAAGTCTCACTCTATCACCCAGGCTGGAGTGCAGCAGGTGTGATCTTGGCTCACTGCAATCTCCGCCTCCCTGGTTCAAGCAATTCTCCTCCTGCCTCAGCCTCCCCAGTAGCTGGGATTACAGGCATGTGCCCCCACGCCTGGCTAATTTTGTATTTTTAGTAGAAATGGGGTTTTGCCATGTTGGCCAGGCCGGTCTCGAACTCCTGACCTCAGGTGATTCACCTGCTTCGGCTTCCTAAAGTGCTAGGATTACAGGTGTGAGCCCCTGCTCCTGGCCTGCTCCCTCTTTTTTTTTCTTCCCTCCTTCCTCTCCTGCGCACTTTCCCCCTGTAAATATCGAAGCCCTCAAATCCTGCTCATAGGAGAAAGTGCGGCCACGGACCCCACTGTGTTACATCTCGTTTACGGGTATGTCCTCAACTTTGGCTAAATAACCCTCTCCAGTAACTGAGTTCGCCTCAGTCCTGTTCTGGGGTTTTATACTTGACCAGCAGCTTCCCGGTGTCCGTCTGTGAGATGCAGGTGATGACACTGAGGGCTCCCAGGAGGGCTGGGCGGGGCCATGTGGGCTCAGAGGTGGCGGGTGTGTGCTCAGCATGAGGGCACACTCTGTGGCTGGAGGCAGCAAACAGGCCGACAGGCTCTGCCCAGCTGGGCCCTCACAGGCTTCCTCCATGTTCCCTCAGTGCACACTTCTTCCTGGAGATAGAGGGGTTCGAGCCCAACCCCACGGTGGCCAAGACCTCTCCCCCTGTCTTCTCCAAGCCCATGGACTCCAACATCCGGCAGTGGTGAGTACTGGCCCAGCCCCCACCCCCACCCTCCTCACCCCCGCCTTGGGCGCAGCCCTCAGCTCCAGTATGGGGACAGTGACTCCCCCTGGGCCACAGGGCCAGGCCTGGCTGTGGGAGGTTACTGCTATTATCAAACTTAATTATTGGCCGGGCGAGGTGGCTCACGCTTGTAATCCCAGCACTTTGGGAGGCCAGGGCAGGCGGATCATGAGGTCAGGAGATCAACACCATCCTGGTCAACATGGTGAAACCCGTCTCCACTAAAATACAAAAAATTAGCTGGGTGTGGTGGTGCACACCTGTAGTCCCAGCTACTTGGGAGGCTGAGGCAGGGGAATCACTTGAACCTGGGAGGCAGAGATTGCAGTGAGCTGAGATTGAGCCACTGCACTCTGGCCTGATGACAGAGCAAGACTCCATCTCAAAAAACAAAACCAAAAACTTTACTATTATTATTAATAATTATTATTATTATTTTGACTTCATCTTTTTTTGAGATGAAGTCTCACTTTGTTGCCCAGGCTGGAGTGCAGTAGCCCAGTTTCAGCTCACTGCAACCTCCACCTCTGAGTTTAAGCATTTTTCCTGCCTCAGCTCCCAAGTACTGGGATTAGAGGCACATGCCACCACCCCTGGCTAGTTTTTGTATTTTTAGTAGAGATGGGGCTTCACCATGTTGACCAGGCTGGTCTTGAACTCCTGACCTCAAGTGATCCACTGGCCTTGGCCTCCCAAAGTGCTGGTATTACAGGCGTGAGCCACCGTGCCCAGCCCATTTTAAAACTTTAAAACCCTCTCCGTTCCCTCCCCCAACACCTCTAGCATCTCTGGCAACTGTGATGACATGGACTCCCCTCAGTCTCCTCAGGATGATGTGACAGAGACCCCATCCAATCCCAACAGCCCCAGGTAAATCTGGCCCTCCCCCTCCTCCCACTGTGCCCACCCTTGAGGCTGGGGATGCCAGAGAAACAGGATAGGGATCCTGCAGGAAAGAGAAAGAAGCCAGCATTCCTGGGGGTTGGGAAAGTGGGGTCACAGATCCATGATATGTGGGAGATTTGGGGAGAAGGAGTAGGGCGTTGAATTCCCTAATACCCATTCATTCTGAGATGTTCAACAGCAGGCTGCAGTGGAATAACGTTAGCGTCTATGTGAATTAAAATACACTCGTGCCCAACACCCATATGCATTCTGCAAGAACACATACAGACAAAGAGATGTTGAGGCATTACCACAGTTGCTTATCTGCAGGGGGAGGACAGGGAGGGATCGATTTAAAAAGTTCAAACAGAAAACAGAACACTGATGTTCTCACTGGTAAGTGGGTGTTGAACAATGAGAACACATGGGCACAGGGAAGGGAACATCACACACTGAGGCCTGTCGGGGGTTGAGGGGCTAGGGGAGGGATAGTATTAGGAGAAATACCTAATGTAGATGACGGGGTGATGGATGCAGCAAACTACCATGGCACATGTATGCTTGTGTAATAAACCTGCATGTTCTGCACATGTACCCCAGAACTTAAAGTATAATAATAATTAAAAAGTTCAAACAACACAAAATATGCAATCTCACATTTTTAAGGCAATGTCTATTAACAGTTAGGCATGTGTCCTTCCTGACCATTGCTGCATGCATCCAAATACAGATATTTTGACAAAATGTGATTGCCTCTGCATTATGAGGGGCTCCTGATGGGTCTGCACAGAGCCGAGTGGGTTGTGGGCCTAGTGACAGGCGTGGGGCCGGCGCGGCGCCCTGTGGGCAGCTCTGACAGGGAAAAGAAGGGGCTGAGGTTGAGAGGACGTGTGTGGCGAGCTGGAAACACTGTCTGGCTTCAGTGCACACCAGGCGAGGGAAGCGCAGAGGAGGCGGAAGCGGCGGCTGAAGAAACGCATCTTCGAAGCGGTGTCTGAGGGCTGCGTGGACGAGCTGCTGGAGCTGCTGGTGGAGCTGCAGGAGGTTTGCAAGCGGCGCCGAAACCAGGACGTGCCTGGTCAGTGGCTGAGCCTGGCGGAGGGTACAGGGCTGGGGTCCTGCTTGGCTTCGGGTGCCCACCTTCCCCTCCCCTCAGCAACCTGTGGGGCTGGAGTGTGAGGAGCCCTGCATGCTGGCTAGGGACTCTGAACTTGACTCTGAGGGGGACAGGAGCCACAGAAGGGTTTGGGCAGGTGAGATCGTGGTCTGACACTGTGTGGAAGGTGGGGGTAAAGCTGGAGAAGGCCATCGTCCAGGCAGGGCTGGGACCCTGAAGCAGGGTTTGAGAAGGGGAGGGGTTCTGAGGGGCTCCCCAGGTGTCGGCATTGGCAGGACTCAGGACCTGGGGAGAGGGGGCGAGGAGGAGAGGGGAGTCCAGCATGGTGCCGTTTAGGCTTGGGTAACTTGGTGGATGCTGGAGCCCTGGCTGTCTCCAGGACCAGGACAGTATCAGGTTGATGGGGAGTCCATGAGCTTTATTTGCAGGCCACAGGGAGGGAAGGGGCAGGGTGGAGACAGAGATTCCAGGGTGGGAATGCACAGTGGGAAGCCATACAGTGGACACAGAGGAACAGGCCTCAGAGGAGGCTCCCGTGGGCCACAGAGAGCAAGGAACCCGCAAAGGAGATGGCAGAGGAACAGCTGGAGAGGGAGGAGGAGAGCCGCAGTATGAGGTCTGGGAGCGACGTCTGGAGGTCTGCAGCTGCAGTCCCACCTCCTCCGGGCTGTGAGGGCCCAGGGCAGTGGGCCTCCCCTATAGCTCCATCCCTGCCTGCAGACTTCCTTATGCACAAGCTGACGGCCTCAGACACGGGGAAGACCTGCCTGATGAAGGCCTTGTTAAACATCAACCCGAACACCAAGGAGATAGTGCGGATCCTGCTTGCCTTTGCTGAAGAGAACGACATGCTGGGCAGGCTCATCAATGCCGAGTACACAGAGGAGGCCTACGAAGGTACCCTGCCGCCAATGGGCTTCGCCTCGGGGTCCGAGGGTGGGTGCGGGGCTGCAGGGCCACTGCCAGCCACACCACGTGGAGCCACTGCTGCCACTGAGAAGCCCCAAGCATGCAGCACGGGGCCAGGGACGCTGCAGGCACCCCTCTTTCTTCCTTCACTCTGCAAGTAATTTTGAGCACCATTTACATGCCAGGCATTGCTTTTGGCAGTGCCATCTGCTGGCGAATAAGAGATTAAAGTCACTGCTCTAAGGCTGGGCGCGGTGGCTCACACCTGTCATCCCAGCACTTTGGGAGGCTGAGGCGGGCAGATCACCTAAGGTCAAGAGTTCAAGACCAGCCTGACCAACATGATGAAACCCCATCTCTACTAAAAATACAAAAATTAGCTGGGCATTGTGGCAGGTGCCTGTAATCCTGGCTACTCAGGAGGCTGAGACCTGGGAGGTGGAGGTTGCAGTGAGCTGAGATCCTGCCACTGCACTCCAGCCTGAGCGACAGAGCAGGACTCCATCTCAAAATAAATAAATAAAGTAAGTCACTGCTCTAAATAAGGTAATTTTAGATTAAAAATGCTATGAAGGCTGGGTGCAGTGGCTCAGGCCTATAATCCCAGCACTTTGGGAGTCTGAGGCTGGTGGATCATGAGCTTAGGAGATCGAACCATCCTGGCTAACGTGATGAAACCCCATCTCTACTAAAAATACAAAAAATTAGCTGGGTGTGGTAGTGTGCACCTGTAGTCCCAGCTACTCAGGAGGCTGAGGCGGGAGAATTGTGTATCTGGGAGGCAGAGGTTGCAGTGAGCCAAGATCACACCACTGCACTCCAGGCTGGGTGACAGAGCAAAACTCTGTCTCAAAAAAAAAAAGCTAGTGAAGATAGTGTGACAGAAAGTGACTGTTTGGGAAGGGCCACTTTAGAGTGGACAGTCAGGGTGGTCACCTTTGGCCTGAGGCCTGCATGAGGAGAGGGACCAGGGCGAGAGCTCCCAGACAGGACTGGGCTTGGCATGCTTGAACAGTGGAAAGAAGGCTGGAAGTGAGGCAGGAGAGCCGGGCACGGGCCACTGAAAGTCAGCTGTTAGCAGCATCATCATTAATTGTCCCTGTTTGGGTCTCAGTTTTGTGGATTTCCTTGTAAGTGGGCCAGAGACGGGGCTGGGAGACCAGGTTTGGGAGAGAGGTTCCCTGCCAGCAAATCCACTTGGGAAAAGCAGTGAGGTGTGTCCTTACTTGAGTTTTGGAGTCAGCAAACAGCCCTCTAGGGTCTTATGAGGTGTTTGTGGCAAAGGTGATTGGCTCAAGGATAACTGGATGCGGTCCCGTTGACATGCCAGGGGCACTCAACAGTTTAGCATTTTATTTTTTTTTGGAGGAGGAGTCTCACTCTGTCGCCCAGGCTGGAGTGCACTGGTGTGATCTCTGCTCACTGCAACCTCTGCCTCCCGAGTTCAAGTGATTCTCCTGCCTCAGCCTCCCACCTAACTAGGATTATTTTTTTTGTATTTTTAGCAGAGACGGGGTTTCACCATGTTAATCAGGCTGGTCTCAAACTCCTGACCTCAGATGATCCACCCACCTCCGCCTCCCAAAGTTCTGGGATTACAGACATGAGCCACCATGCCTGGTCACATTTTAGCTTTTTCCAGGTGGGAATCTAGCTTGGGCCTTTAACCCTTCTCATGGGAGAAAGTAATTGTGATCTATTATTTGAACTCTGCAGATTTTCAAAAGCATTTTTGTTATATATAAGAAGTCAAAGATTGTGACAAACTAGAAGGTATGCAGTGGAGGAGAGGAAACCTAGGGAAGGTTGCTGCTACTGAGTGCTAAACTGCACACTGAGCTCCCTGGTAGCCAAAGCAAAGAGAGAAACTAGATGAACCATATCATATTCTCAGCCTGTCTCTAGGGAGTTGACAGCAGTCCCGTAGACAGGAAGGTTCAGGCCAGTGCCTTAAGCTTGCTTGTCCTAATTCTCCTCCCTTCTCAGTCCCCTTGTCTCCTGCTTTCTTCTTGTCAGTATTGCAGGATTTATTAGCCTTTGCTAGCAGCATGTTTCCTTTGAGGGCAGGGATGAAGTCCGCTGAACATAGTTGATTTCCTGGTGCCCTTACGGTCTCACATAGGAGATGCTTAACATGTATTTTTTGAATGAGTGAATAAAAGAAGGTTGTTAGTGTTTCTATTGAGGCTTTGCTGTCCTGGTCACAAACACATTCCTCTCTCTGTTCTCGGCCTCCCCTTTTGCTTTCCTTCTTTCATGAATCTGCCTCTTGCTGGGGCGAGGAGGTCTGGGGTGCTGTGGGCACCTACTCTCTCTCTGAATGGTGGGAGGAGCCATTTATTCCTGTCTTCCTGGAAAGCAGATCCACCACCCTTCCACCCTCTCTGCTGATGCCTCCCTTCCTCTCAGCGTTTCCTGCACCTGGAGCAGAGGGGCTCCGGGACCAGCAGAGCAGCACTATTCCACACTTTGGGCAGGTTATCATGCTTCTCTGAGCCTCAGTTTCCCCACTGGGCAAGGGCTAACATTTCTCCCCTATGCTGCTAAAGAGGAACCAATCACAACTTTATTAATATCATTTTAAAGCATTTTATCAGAGGCCTTCAGAGTTTTACTTTTTAAAGCAATTATTCAATTAAGACATTTTATAAAAGTTTTAAACCTAAAGTTAAGATATTAGCATAATAAACCTCTACACATCCATCATCAGATTCAACAAAACAGTTTATTTTTATTGTTTTACTTTATCTTATTTTTATTTTTGAGATAGGATCTCACTCTGTTGGGTATGCTGGAGTGCAGTGGTGTGATCACGGCTCACTACAGCCGTGACCTTCCCGGGCTCAGGTAATTCTCCATCCCAGCCTCCTGAGTAGCTGGGACTATAGGTGTGCACCACCACGCCCAGCTAATTTTTCTATTTGTTGTAGAGATAGGGTTTCGCCATGTTGCCCAGGCTGGTCTCAAACTCCTGGGCTCAAGTGATCCTCCTACCTCTGCCTCTCAAAGTGCTGGGATTTCAGGAGTGGGCCACTACCCTGGCCTAACTATTTTTAACTACATCCACATCCCATGAATAGAGTTTCATTGTAAAGCAGTCCAACATTTCAGATAAGTTTTTGTTAGGGCCTTTACCCATATGCTTTGAGGAGTTTCCTAGGCTTTTGACATATGTGCGTGTATACGTGCGCACAGGAGAGATTTTATTTATTTATTTAACATAAAATAGTATCATACTGTCTGTATTCTACAAGTTATTGTTGTTTTTGATTGACTATATGTCTTAGAACACTTTTTTTTTTTTTTTTGGAGATGGAGTTTGGCTCTTGTTGCCCAGGCTGGAGTGCAATGGCATGACCTCCGCTCATTGAAACCTCCGCCTCCTGGGTTCAAGCGATTCTCCTGCCTCAGCCCCAGGATTAGCTGGGATTATAGGCGCCTGCCACCATGCCCGGCTAATTTTTGTATTTTTAGTAGAGATGGGGTTTCTCCATGTTGGTCAGGCTAGTCTTGAACTCCTGACCTCAAGTGATCTGCCCGCCTCAGCCTCCCACAGTGCTGGGATTACAGGCATGAGCCACCGCGCCCAGCCTTAGGGCACTTCTTATGCCAAAATGTGAAAGTCTAGCTTCTTTCCAGCAGCTTAGTCTGCGCCACAGCTAATTTCACTGCCCCCCCACCCCCAATGGCAGACAGTCGTCAGGCGCTTCCAGTTGTTTTGCTGTGACAATGTTGCAGTGCACGTTCTTGTCTATGACCCTGTGCACAGATGCACGTATGTTTTAGAAAACACTTTGCATTGGAATATTTGGGTTCAAATGCATGCACATTTAAAGTTATAATAGTGTGACTCACACCTGTAATCCCAGCATTTTGGGAGGCTGAGGTGGGCGGATCACCTGAGGTCAGGAGTTTCAAGACCAACCTGGCCAACATGGTAGAACCCCATCTCTACTAAAAATACAAAAATTAACCAGGCGTGGTGGGTCGTGCTTGTAATCCCAGCTACTCAGGAGGCTGAGGCAGGAGAATTGCTTGAACCTGGGAGGCGGAGGTTGCAGTGAGCCCAGATAGCGACATTGCACTCCAGCCTGGGCGACAGAGTGAGATCCTGTGTCAAACAAAACAAACAAAACACCCCAAACCCAAAAGCCTTTTTGTAAGCCAGTGTGCCAGCCTTCTCTTTGTGGTTTCTGCCTTTCGGACCTTGCTTAAGAAGAAGCAAGATCTTCGGATCTTCCCTACCAAAAGGTTAGTTATAAATTCCTAATTTTTTTTAAAGCTTAATTCTTTAATTCACCATTTATTTACAGCATGGTGGCAGCTCTTTGGGAAATGCTGTTTCTGTTGGTACATGTTGAGACCCTCCCCTCCTCCCAGCCTCTGTCCCCTCCATCTGAAAGTTCTCCAGCCTCTAGCAGGCTGAATGCCTCTCCCTCTGCCCTTCCTGCTCAGTCTCCAGCATACAATTCACTTCCCGCCAGGGCCAGATGCTAGCCTTACCTGAGACACCCTTCTCCCCAGCCCATGGTCCTTAGGGTCCTCGGACGTCCTGCTTTCTCCACTCTTCATGTGCCCTCTGCCTCTTCTTAGCTCAGGCCTCCTCATTTTTTTCGGCTGCCTCTAATGCATCCTCCAATTTTGCAGCCCGAGAGATCTGAAAGCACCCAGGCACCAAACTCCAACTTCTGGTCTGGCCAGTTCCCTACTTCAAGGCCTTCTGTGACTTTAGCGCTTAGGATAAGCTCCACCCTCTTAGCCTGGCTTAGGAGCTGGCCCCACCCAACCTCCTAGACTTTTGAGGTCCCAGGTGAGAGCCTCTGGGAAGACCCCGATGCTCTCTGGCTGTGAAGGGCCCTTGCTCTTGGTCCCCCAGCTCCTGCCCCTCTCTGAATCATGGCACTTAGTTCTCAGTGGCACTGTGGGCTTTTCTTTTTTTTTTTTTTTTTGAGATGGAGTCTCACTCTGCTGGAGTGCAATGGATCGGTCTCAGCTCACTACAACCTTCACTTCCTGGGTTCAAGCGATTCTCCTGCCTCAGCCTCCCGAGTAGCTGGGATTACAGGCACGCACCACCACGCCCAGCTAATTTTTGTAATTTTAGTAAAGACGCGGTTTCACCATGTTGGCCAGGCTGGTCTCGAACTCCTGACCTCAGGTGATCCACCCACCTCGGCCTCCCAAAGTGCTGGGATGATAGGCGTGAGGCACCTGGCTCAGCCACTGTGGCCTCTTGAGGAAAATCAGGGACACTGCGTCTGTGCACCCCTGACCCCTGAACCCCCCCACCGCCCCCGTACTGGTGCCGGAGCTCGAAGCAGGCGCTCCTCATGCGCTCCTTGGGCCGTGGAAGCCTGAAGGAAGCAAAGAATAAAGCTGGGATTCCCGGTGGCGGGAGACACAGTGAAGAGCCCTGATTTCCCTGTGGTTCGCGGGAGGGTGTGGCGGCCACAGAGGGCGGGCGGGCCAGCCCCCTCCCCCGCCCCCGCCCCCCGGTGCTGAGGCTCCCGCGCCCACGTCCCCCGGTCCGCAGGGCAGACGGCGCTGAACATCGCCATCGAGCGGCGGCAGGGTGACATCACGGCGCTGCTCATTGCTGCCGGCGCCGACGTCAACGCCCACGCCAAGGGGGCCTTCTTCAACCCCAAGAACCAGCACGAGGGCTTCTACTTCGGTGGGTGCTGCCCCCGCCCAGCGCCGAGTCTGGGAGGAAGGAGGAGGGAGAGGGAGGGAGGGAGGAGGGAGAGGGAGGAGGGAGGAGGGAAGGGGAGGAGGAGGGAAAGGGAGGAGGAGGGAAAGGGAGGAGGAAGGAGGAGGGAGAAGGGAGGAGGAAGGAGGAGGGAGAAGGGAGGAGCAAGGAAGGAAGAGGGAGGAGGAATGAAGGAGGAGGGAGAAGGGAGGAGCAAGGAAGGAAGAGGGAGGAGGAATGAAGGAGGAGGGAGAGCGAGGGAGGAGGGAGGGAGGGAGAGCGAGGGAGGAGGGAGGGAGGGAGAGCGAGGGAGGAGGGAGGGGGGATGGAGAGGGAGGAGGGAGAAGGAGGGAGGGAGGAGGGAGAGGGAGGTGGGAGGAAAGAATAGGGAAGGGGAGGAGGAAGAAGGAGGGAAAGGGAGGAGGGGGAGGTAGGATGGAGAGGAAGGAGGGAGAGGGAGGAGGAAAGAGGGAGATGGAGGAGGGAGGAAGGAAGAGGGCGGGAGGAATGAGGGAGGAGGGAGAGGGAGGAAGGAAGGAGGGAGGAAAGAAGAGGGAAGGAAGAGGGAGAGGGAGGAAGAGAGGAGAAAGGGTGGAGGGAGGAAGGGAGGGGCAGCCTCGCACTGCACTCCACCCCCACGGTCAAGAGGCTCTGGTGCCCCAGAGGACAGAGCTGGGCCGGGAAGAGGCTGGAAATGTCCATCTGGGAGGACACCAGTGTGGACCAGAGAAGAAGGGTCTGGGAGGTGGCGGGGGGAGGAGCCCACATTCTGGGGGTGTCACCTGGTGGTCTTAGAAGCATGGTGCTGGACATCCCTCTGAGGAAACAGAGACCTGGGAGGGAGGCCAAGGAGGCAACCGCATTTTACAGGCGAGGAGACCGCTCTGCGAAGGGGAAGGACTTGCCCCAGTGTAGCAGGGCATTGACTTCAACGTCCTGGCCTCCAGCCCTGGCCTCCGCGCCGGGGTCCAGTGCCTCTCAGGACTGCAAACAGGGAGTGAGAGGACCAAACTCCTCTGCCCGACAAGTTACAGAGTCCAAAAGCAACTGGGGTTAGGATGCTCTATGAAAAAAAATGGAAATGCATAATGTAGACAGAGTGAAATCCAGCCGTTTAGAGCACAGTTCTGTTCATTTTCACAGCATGGACGGTTGGCTAACCACCACTGCAATCAGGACAGGAACCAAAGGCTCAGTCACACCCAAAAGTTCTCTGTGCAACTTTGTTGCAGAGGAAACCCTTCCTCCCATCCAGTCTTGCCTGACTGGCATCACCCATCTGTTTTCTCTTCTGGGTGTTTTGAAGATGGAGTCTCACTCTGTTGCCCAGGCTGCTGGAGTGCAGTGGCACAATCTCCGCTCACTGCAACCTCTGCCTTCTGGGTTCAAGTGATTCTCACGCCTCAGCCTCCTAAGTAGCTGGGACTATCTTCTGGGTAGTTTTTTTTATCAGCAGGACTAGCTAGCCTGCACTCTGGGCAGCCCTGGGTATCCGGGTCTGGGTGTTCCGGTCTGGGTGTCCTGGCAAACAGGGTATTGTCCAGTTCCTAGTGTGTACCATTGCCCTGCACGGAGAACCTGGTTGGAGCCAGTGTAATATGACAGGAAATAAGTGCTCTTCAAAAATGCAGAGTAAAGCAGAAGACAGGAATTAGGAGTTCTGTCTGGGGCAAGAGGGGGTGGATTTTAATTTAATTAATTAATTAATTTATTATCATTTTTGAGACGAAGTCTCCCTCTGTCGCCCAGGCTGGAGTGCAATGGCTTGATCTTGGCTCACAACAACCTTCACCTCCCAGGTTCAAGCAATTCTCTTGTCTCAACCTCCCAAGTAGCTGGGATTACAGGCATACACCACCACACCCAGCTAATTTTTGTGTGTTTTTAGTAGAGACAGGGTTTCTCCATGTTGGTCAGGGTGATCTCGAACTCCCGACCTCAGGTGATCCGCCTGCCTTGGCCTCCCAAAGTGCTGGGGTTACAGGCGTGACCCACCGCCTTATTTTAATTTTAATAGAGTTAAACAGTTCAATTTTAAATAGAGTTAAATAGTTTTAAATTCTTTAGTTTTAAATAGAGCCAGTTAGGCCGGATCACTGAAAGGTGATGTTTGAGCAAGTACTCGAAGGAGGTGAGGGAGCGAGGGACTGGCTGTCTACGAGCAGAGGGAACAGCCAAGCAAAGGACCCGGGCTGGCCGCGTGTTGGAGGAAAGCCATTGTCAGGGGGAGTGAGTGATGGGAGAGGAGGAGAGGTCAGAGGACACAGGGCTTTGTGGGTATCGTAGGAATCCGAGCTTTTATTCTGGGGGAGGCGCTAACAGTAACAGGTTGGTCTGGCTGCTGTGCCCAGCAGGGAGGCCAGTCAGGAGGCTGCGCACTGATGTAGCTTCAGCCACCCCCACAGAAGCAGGAGATGGGGAGAGGACCAGGGAACCTCACTTGCCGATCCTGCTGAGATAGGATGTGGGCCCCAGTCCTGGGGCTTGGGGATGCTGCTTGCGGCCCAAGCCAAGGACCCAGAACCCAGCTTTGGCGCCCTCCTCTCCCAGGCGAGACGCCCCTGGCCCTGGCGGCGTGCACCAACCAGCCCGAGATCGTGGAGCTGCTGATGGAGCACGAGCACACCGACATCGCCTCCCAGGACTCGCGGGGCAACAACATCCTCCACGCCCTGGTGACCGTGGCCGAGGACTTCCAGACGCAGAACGACTTCGTGAAGCGCATGTACGACACGATTCTGCGGCGCAGCAGCAGCTGGGAGCTGGAGACCACACGCAACAACGACGGCCTCACGCCACTGCAGCTGGCGGCCAAGCTGGGCAAGGCCGAGGTGCGGCCCGGGGAGCGGTAGGCGGGGCCCGGGGACTGAGGGGCGGGGGACGGGGTCGGGAGGCACAGCGGCCACTCCCTCAGCCCCCGGGGCCCCCGACGGGGGATCCACAGAGCACAACCGCGGGCTTGGGAAGGTCCCAGCCTGAGGTCCAGAAATGCAGTGTCTGCCGAGGTGGGTTTGTTCTGAGGGGCCCCACGGAGCTGGCGCCATGCGGCCTGTGCACCCCATCCCCACATTTCTGTCCCCAATCCGCCACGTTTCCATCCCTTGTCCTGGAAGGGCTGCGCTGGGGGAGCCTGAGGCTGAGGTGACACCGTAGCCCCCGCAGGGCTGAGTGGGTGGCCCTCGGGGACTTCTGCCCCTCATGAGGACGGGAGTTTCAGGACTGCTGCTCCGGCCCGGAACCAATGGGCTGCCATTTCCCAGTTATGGAGAGACCCCAGCCTGGCTGTCGGGTTGGAACTCCGTGCCACGTCCCCAGCAGAGTGTGGCTGCTTCAGGCCCTTCTTTCCTTGTGTGAGGCGGCTGAAAAGTCTAGGCTTGGCTGGGAGCCTTGGTGAAGGCTGGACGGATCTCTTTCAGGGGCTGGAATAATGGCTGGGCCTCATGTTCTGGGGGACTGATCCTGGGGACCCAGCGTGTTCCGCAGCCTCACTTTCTCTGCCCTCTGCGAGGAGGCCGTGGCTCCCAGAAGCCGCAGGAGGACGCTGGGGGGGGGGGTGGCTATTGAGTAATCACAGCGGTGCCAGCCTCGGGGTACCCACCCCCGTCAGCTGCCCTGAGGGTCTTGGTCCTGTCCCAAGTGGCCAGGGCTGGGCCCCACAAGGGCCCTTTTTATTCTCCCGTGGGGGAGGAGGAGCTGGAAAAAGGCTTCAACAGAGGAGGGATTGTGTGGCTGCCTCCCCGCGACTTCTGCCCACCCTCAGGGCCACAGTTTGCCGAGGCTTTGAGGAGTCAGCTTGTGGTTGCAGATGGAGCTTTCTCCAAGGCCAGCTTCCCTGTGTGCCACTGTGGTGTGTGCTGTGCCTGCCGCCCCAGCCCAGGGAGGAGGCTTCCTGCATGAAGCATGGCCCCAGGAGCCCTTGTTCTCTAGGCTCACAGTGTGCCCGCTGTGGCCAGCCTGGGGGAGGCACCTGTCCGCTGCTCCCCTCCTCTGTTCCATGTCCTCCAGAAAACTTTTCTGGATGCTGCCCAGGTTGCCCACCGTCCTTGGGCTTTTACAGGCTGGGGTGCGGGACAGAGAGACTTGGCCTTATCCCTAGGAGCTCTCTGGCTGGGCTCTCATGACAGACGGGATGGAACCCCCTGGGTCAGCTGAGACCAGGCCTTGGACGCTGTCCTTCCCAGCAGTCCCTTCCTCTTGGGTCTTGAGTTGGTGCCCTAGGAAGCCCATGTCCCCATCCTGGGGTGACCCAGGGCTCACCTTTCAGGAGGTAAGAAGCCAGAGAGCAGCAGCTCTGCATCCAAAATCTGATCCCTGCACTTGGATTCACCCAGGAAGCTTTGAAAAATAGACTCCAGATCCCACCCTAGAGATTTCCAGTTCATTAACTGATGCTGTGGGGTTTTTTTTGTTTTTGTTTTTGTTTTTTTGAGACAGAGTCTTGCTCTGTTGCCAGGCTAGAGTGCAGTGGCTCGATCTCGGCTCACTGCAACCCCCGTCTCCTGGGTTCAGGTGATTCACCTGCCTCAGCCTTCCGGAGTAGCTGGGACTAAGGTGTGCACCACCATGCTCAGCTAATTTTTGTATTTTTAGTGGAGACGGGGTTTTGCCATGTTAGCCAGGATGGTCTCCATCTCTTGACCTTGTGATCCTCCTGCCTTGGCGTCCCAAAGTTCTGGGATTACAGGTATGAGCTGCTGCGTGTGGCTTTTTTTGAGACAGTCTCACTTCATCGCCCAGGCTGGAGTGAAGTGGTGTGATCTCGGCTCGCGGCAACCTCCGTCTCCCAGGTTCAAGTGATTCTCCTGCTTCAGCCTCCTGAGTCTGTGATTATAGGCATGCACCACCATGCCCAGTTTATTTTTATATTTTTGGTAGAGATGGGGTTTCATCATGTTGGCCAGGCTGGTCTCGAACTCCTGACCTCAAGTGACCCACCTGCCTCAGCCTCCCAAAGTGCTGGGATTGCAGGCGTGAGCTATGGGAATTTCTGTTTCCCAGTGACCCTAATACGGAGCAGAGTTTCGAAGATCACTAACCTACCAATGTCCCATGGGCCTCCCTGTAGGGGGTGGTGCCTATCGTCACCGCCCATCTGGCCAGAGTGGTGAGCCACAGCTGGAGGGGTCTTGGCTAAGGGTGGGCTGGGGGCAGCTGGGAAAACTTCTGGCTTCTTCTCAAGTCCAGAACAAATGGAAACTGGTTCTAAGAAATCATCAGCGCCTCCATTTTTCACTGAACCGGGGCTGCAGCTGGTGTGAGGATTTCGAGCTGATTGTGCAGCTTGCTGCAGCCTGCACAGAACCTTCACACCTTTTTCCCTGGTATTCACAACCTCCCATGAGATGGGCACAATGGCAAGCTTCATGCATGTTCCACAGATAAAGATGGGGCCCCGGGGCCACCGTGCCAGGCGCAAAGGCAGGTCTCCACCTGTCCTGGGCCCAGCCTGCCTCTGGCTGGCCCAGCCCTGCTAGCCACAGCCCCTGTTCTGCAGCTGACGGCTGTGCCTCATCCTGTCCTAGATCCTGAAGTACATCCTGAGTCGTGAAATCAAGGAGAAGCGGCTCCGAAGCCTGTCCAGGAAGTTCACGGACTGGGCGTACGGACCTGTGTCGTCCTCCCTGTACGACCTCACCAACGTGGACACCACCACAGACAACTCAGTGCTGGAAATCACTGTCTACAACACCAACATCGACGTGGGTCTCTCGGGAAGGCTGGGCAGGGCACCGAGGGCTGGGCCTCAGGCCAGGGGCTCACAGACGCTGGGAAGACCCAGTGCTCCCAGCCCTCCCCGCCATGTCTGCCTCCCACGCTCCTTTGCCTTAGTGGGCAGAGTCAGACACAGAAGGGGAGGCCTGGGACAGATGCTGGGCCCAACTCTTCCTGGTTGACCTTGGACTGTAGACCTGAGTGGTGGTGATTGGGGGGGTCTTCTGGACCCAGTATCCAGGGCGGTGTGGATGTGGGTGTGAGTGTGGGTGTGGGCGAAAGGGTGGTTGGGGCTGATCCTTTACATATTTTGTCTCTCCTATCCCCTGTTGCTGTATATGACCAGGCTTAGAATGCTTTCTCTCCCAAAAACTTGTCCCAAATGAGGGTCAGAGAGTGCACTGCTGGAGAAATCAGGGGGGCCTTCCTGGAGAAGGCTAGCAGGAAGAGTTTGGTGCAAATGAAGGTGAAGAGAGGAGCAGCTGGATGCTGCCCAGGTTGGCCACTGTCCTGGGGCTTTTATAGGGTTTATAGGCTGGGGTGCGGGATATAGAGACTTGGCCTTATCCCTAGGAGCTCTCTGCCTGGGCTCTCCTGACTGATGGGATGGGAATCCCCTGGGTCTGGTGAGACAGGCATCGGACACTGTCCTCCTGTGAACAGGAGCACCTGTCCACTCTAACAGGTGAAGCGTGTTCAGCTTTTGGGGGAAGCGGGGCAGCAAAACATTCCTCCTTCATGTTTTACCAAGAGTTGTGCTTCTCAGAGTCTCCTGGCCTTGGGTCTTCCCAGCGCCTCACAGCAGCCTGGCTGGCAGGACAGGGATTGTTCGCAGTTGTATAGGTGAGGAGTCTGAGGCCCAGAGAGGGTCAGGCTGTCCCGAGGTCACACAGCGAATGAGGGGCAAATTGGGGCTGGAACTGCTGTCACCACCTCCTGCCCACTTCTAGCCTTCACTTTCTGCTGTGCTTCGGGTCCTCCTGCTAAAACCCGGGCTCTGGCGGCCTTTGCTGCCCAAGCACCCTGGGGAGGAGCCTCAGGAGCCGTCATCACCCTCCCAGCATTTCCAGCCAAACCAGTCCACTGGGCGTAATCATGGCCCCTTCCCCCAGGGCGACGCTGACTGGGAGCTCCCACCGGCCTTTTGAACTCGGTGCCCCCTCCTCCCTCGCCTCCATGTGACTGCTGGCCTTCCCCCGCAGAACCGGCACGAGATGCTGACTCTGGAGCCGCTGCACACGCTGCTGCGAATGAAGTGGAAGAAGTTTGCCCAGTACATGTTCTTTCTGTCCTTCTGCTTCTACTTCTCCTACAACATCACCCTGACCCTCGTCTCATACTACCGACCCCGGGAGGAGGAGGTATGTGGGCCCCTTGCAGGGGGAAGAGTGGGTGGTCACAGCTGGAGCTGCCCCACGTGCAGACGGGGAAACTGAGCCCCAGGGAGGCCAGGGGATTTGGGTGGGCCCCCAGTCGTCCTTCACACTTTCTAGGGAACTGAGTTTGTCTCCAGTGTTTGGCTGGGCTAAGGCCCAGGTGCTGAGTCCCAGGTAGACCCATGTTGGGGGAAGTTGGAGAATTCAGAGACTCAGGCTCAGCCCAGGGTCTCTGTCTAAATACAGAACTGGTCGGGTATTTCTGCTGTGAGGGCTGCAGGAAATGGGAGGGGGCTAAGCACTCCCTGCCTGCTGGGCCTCGGTTTCCCATCCGTCACATGGGGCACGGAGCCTCGGCTTTATTAACTGTGCTGTGAGGCCATGTTGAGTGTTTGGATACAGAGGGTTCTGGAAAGGCTGTTGGAGTAGAGCATGAGGGTGCTTAGCACGGATTGGATGATACTCCTTGTTGTAGAGATCTGGGCTTCCATCAAGGGTGGGGAGGGTGGGGATCAGGGAGTGGCTCTTCCTTCTCTTGACCTGTACAGAGATGGGGTTTCACGCTGGCCTCTGACCTGGCTTGAGCGTTTTTCCTGTGTTTCGGCTGCTCTAGTGTTGGGGCCAGCTCAGCCCTTCTTCCTCCCTATTCTGACCACCCTTCCTCCTTCCTCCCAGGCCCTCCCGCACCCCTTGGCCCTGACCCACAAGATGGGGTGGCTGCAGCTCTTGGGGAGGATGTTTGTGCTCATCTGGGCCACGTGCATCTCTGTGAAAGAGGTGAGTGGCCACTCGGCCCTTCTGTACCGTCCCTTAAGGCGGGCAGGCGGCAGTGGGCCTGGGCTTCATCCCTGTCTGCTCTGCCATTACAGCTGGGGAGCTTTGGGGAGGCATTTCCTTCCCAAGCCTTAGCTCTCTGAGTTGGAACAAATGAATAAAGCTGGCCTATCCTCCCTACTCCATCCATCTACTTCTCTATCCATCTGCCCAACTCTCCACCATTTACCCTCCCAGCCCCTCAATGTCCATCCTCCTCTCCACCAGCATCACCCATCCAATCACCTGCTCTCTTTCGTGGAACAAGCCACTCATTCATTCGTTCACATGCCCACTCATCCTTACCGACCATCCTTCTATCCTTCATCCAACCATCTTTCCATCTCTCCATCCATCCCTCCCTCCATCCCTCCCTCCCTCCCTCCCTCCATCCATCTATCCATCCATTTGTCTGTCCATCCATCTCTCCCTCCATCCATCCATCCATCCATCCATTTGTCCGTCCGTCCATCTGTCCATCCATCCATCCATTCATCCATTTGTCTGTCCGTCCGTCCATCTGTCCATCCATCCATTCATCCATTCAATGAATCAACACATATAATCTGAACACCTATATATGTGTGGCCCTGGAGGAGGTGATAGGGATGGGACAAGTTTACCATCTTTGAGTTCATAGCCTGGTGGGGGATATAGTATGAGCACAAATATCAAGACTTGACAGTAGACCAAACAAGACCCTAAGCTGGGTTCAGGTCAGTGTTCAGAGGAAGGGAGGTGAATTTTATCTGGGGCCAGGGGATGGCAGAGATGCTTGAAGGCAGACATGGCACTAATTCTGGTGGAGTAGGATTGGGCATGAGGACCATGGGGACAAGGTCACTACAGGGTGGGTGTGGGGAACAGCATGAGCAAAGGCTCAGAGGCTGGATTTGGGGAATGGAAGGTAGCTGTACATTGTACCACTTTGCAGGTTCTGGGGTGAGAATAGGGTAAGGAGTGAGGGAGGTGAGATTTGAGGGCGCACCCACCTTCACCGTGGAGCTGCCTACGCCCCCCCAGGCACAGGTCCCCTTTCATATCCGTCACCTGGGCTCGAGCTGGGCCTTCACACATTCAGCCCTCACTGAGTCTCGGTCCTGGGGAAGCACCCCCCGCTCCCCGCTCAGCTCCCCCAGCGAGGGCCATGAAGAGGGTGCCGATTTTCTCTCCTTCCTGGCCTTAGGGCATTGCGATCTTCCTGCTGAGACCCTCGGATCTGCAGTCCATCCTCTCAGATGCCTGGTTTCACTTTGTCTTGTAAGTAGGTCTGGCGCCTTGGTTACCATCTCACAGGCGGGGCTGACGTCCTGTGTGGTGGCCGCTGCGTTCCCCTTGAACAAGCATCCCAGGCACTCTGCCACAGGGTCACGCCAGGGATCTCCTCTCGCTCCTAGCAGGAGACACATGGAAGCCGTGGACAGAATCAGAAAACTTCAGGGCAACCAGGCTCGGGGTCTCACGCCTGTAATCCCAGCACTCTGGGAGGCCGAGGTGGGCGCATCACCTGAGGTCAGGAGTTTGAGACCAGCGTGGCCAACCTGGTGAAACCCCGTCTCTACTAAAAATAAAAAAATTAGCTGGGCGTGGTGGTGCACGCCTGTAGTCCCAGCTACTCGGGAGGCTGAGGCAGGAAGAATCGTTTGAACCCAGGAGGTGGAGGTTGCAGTGAGCCAAGATTGCGCCACTGCACTCCAGCCTGCGCAACAAGAGCAAGACTCTGTCTCAAAAAAAAAAAAAAGAAAGAAAGAAAAGAAAGAAAACTTCAGGGCAGTGCCCACCATCTACTGGTGGCAATGGCCCACTCCACCTGTCACAGAGCCCCAGGCAGAAGGCAGCATGGGGAAGGCAAGAACAGGCTTAGCGTCCTGTTTCGGTTTTGACAAAGGGATGTTCCAGTCACATGGGGCCCTAAATCCCCTGGTTATGGGGGCCTAGAAGTTGCTGTCTGTGACCTGGGCAGATCAGGACTGGAAGGTACCTGAGAAATTATTGATCTTGTCTGTAGACACCATCAAAGCTCCCAGGGCAGGGAGGTGAGTCACTCAGAGTCACACGAAGCTCCAGCCCTTGGTCATCTTCACTCCAGGCTAGTGCTGGGTTGATGATCACAGGGTCCTAGGCAGAGAGCCCAGCTCAGCAGCCTCTGCATGAGTTCACGTGTAGCTGACATCACGGGAGTGTGTGACCTCTGCCTCTGAATGAGCAGAAATTGATTTAGCGTTGCTGCTGTGGAGCGGAACAGATTCTGCAGCTTGGGATGAAGAAAATCGGACTCAAAAGCTCTTTAGACCCTACCCAAGTCTCTCTTCTGAACATTTGGGAAGCTGGGTCTCTAGGACCTTGAGTGTTTCCAAATACCTAGATGCTCTATTAAGTAGGTTCCCCGACTTCCAGAGGCATGAATTGAGTTCTTCATCCCCGAGGGCAGGGGCGGCCCCCAGATCCTGCAGGAAATGGGTCAGCCAGTACTACCCCACGATGCAAACCATGTGGGAGGAACTATTATGATTCCAGACAAAATCCACTTACACAGATACTGGTTTTAGTGCAGACAAAAAGCGCCAAGGCATTATCTTGCTCTTCACTTTTTTTTTCTTTTTTTTTGAGACGGAGTGTCACTCTGTAGCCCAAGCTGGAGTGCAGTGGCACAATCCTGGCTCATTGCAACCTCTGCCTCAGCAATTCTCCTGCCTCAGCCTCCTGAGCAGCTGGGATTACAGGTGCCCGCTACCACCACTGACTAATTTTTGTATTTTTAGAAGAGACAAGGTTTTTACCATGTTGACCAGACTGGTCTCGAACTCCTGACCTCAAGTGATCCGCCCACCTTGGCCTTCCAGAGCGCTGGGATCACAGGCATGAGCCACCGTGCTCAGCCTCTTCTGCTTCTTGTTTTGTTAGTGTAGAGGAAGGTGTTGACATTCTTCTTCATTTCATTCTGAAAAGCAGTTGATCAATCAGATGGTTTTTCTTACAACCTTGCCTGTGTCGTCACTTTGGTTAACTATGTTATAACTTTGGAAACTGCCTAATGTTATAAGTAAGACAGTGTTTGTATCTAGATGTCTTCATTATGGACTGTATAGTAGGTTTTGATTTTGTGTGTTTGGGATATATTGTACTTAAAAACATTTTAATTGTGGGCAGGGCACGATGGCTCACACCTGTAATCCCAGCACTTTGGGAAGCCTGAGGTCAGGAGTTTGAGACCAGTCTGGCAAAAGCTTGTCTCTCTACAAAAAATATGTCTCTCTCCAAAAAAGCTGTGTGTGGTGGCATGCACGGCTACTTGGGAGGCTGAGGCAGGAGAATCGCTTGAACCCTGGAGGCAGAGGTTGCAGTGAGCCAAGATCATGCCACTGCACTGCAGCCTTGGCAATAGAGGGAGACTCCATCTCAAAAAAAAAAAAATTAATTGTGGTGAAGTACACGTAACATAAAGTTACCATCATAACCATTGTTTAACCATACAAATCAATACTGTGAAGTACATTGTCGGGCAGTCAGTGTCGAGAACCCTTTCCGCCCTGCAAAACTGAAACTCCACACCTATTAATCAACAGCCCCTTTTCCTCTGCTTCCCTCCGAGCACCGCCCCCCACTGTAATCACCATTCTTCCTTCTTTTCCTGTGAATTGAACTATTTTAGGTACCTTATATGTTGAGTCGTATAGTACTTGTTTTTTTAGGATTAGCTTATTTCACTTACCATATATCATACTTTAGAGAGATTTGAGGCTGGGAGCAGTGGCTCATGCCTGTAATCCCAGCACTTTGGGAGACCGAGGCAGGTGGGTCATCTGAGGTCAGAAGTTCGAGACTAGCCTGGCCAACATGGTGAAACCCCGTCTCTACTAAAATACAAAAACTAGCTGGACACTGTGCTGCACACCTGTAATTCCAGCTACTCAGGAGACTGAGGCAAGAGAATTGCTTGAATCCGGGAGGCAGAGGTTGCAGTGAGCAGAGATCACACCACTGCACCCCAGCCTGGGCAACAGAGTGAGACTCAATCTCCCACGCACACAGAAAGATTTAAAAAGTAGGGTTTGGGGGACTTGTGATTGGCTTATAAGTATAGATATTGGCAGCTTTTGTCATTTTGGTTAAAAATGCAGTCATTTGCCACATCTTTGGTCTACTCTAGAAATTCTCAAATCAATGTGGGAATCAGAAATTCTGTGGGTGACTTAGATTATTTTTCTGCATATTTTTTATTTGTAGAGACAAGGTCTCACTGTGCCACTCAGGCTAGTCCTGAACTCCCGGCCTGAAGTGCTCCTCCTACTTCAGCCTTCCAAAGTGTTGGGATTACAGGCGTGAGCCACTACACCCGGCCCGTGTGGGTAACTTAAAAAGTATACGGCCTCCTGGGTTGTACCCTAGAACCTTCTGCGGCCCTGTGGATTTGCATTTTTTTTTTTTTTAAGTCCCGATCAGCTGCAGTCAGCCTACCATGGGCTGTGATTGGCCTCTGGTGATGCTTCTACAGGCTGAATTCTACAGTGGCTGCATGGATCTGGGGCAGCCTGATACCCATCTTTTCAGCGCCCGTCACCAGGGTGACTGTTCGGGGGGTGTAGGGGAGGTTTGGGGATGTGCATGTCTTTGCTCTGATGCCGAGGAGTAGTAAGTAAGGCTGGTGTTTCCTGTGTCTCCTGAACAGTTTTATCCAAGCTGTGCTTGTGATACTGTCTGTCTTCTTGTACTTGTTTGCCTACAAAGAGTACCTCGCCTGCCTCGTGCTGGCCATGGCCCTGGGCTGGGCGAACATGCTCTACTACACGCGGGGATTCCAGTCCATGGGCATGTACAGCGTCATGATCCAGAAGGTGCGTTGGGAGCCGCGTCGGCGGGAGGGCCCTCAGAGGACGGCCACTTTTCAGATGGGGACACTGGGATCTGCAGAGGCAGAGGGGCTGACCGAGGGGTGGCCACTGCTCTTTTTCCCAAATGCTGTGGTCTCCCTTTGCTTTCAGTCAGGCTTTAGGTGTCCAGACCTTAAATCCCCTGGGCTTGTGAGGCACTGGGGAGGGGATGCTTTGTGGAGTAATGTTCTCACCCCCGGCAGTGGCATGCTGGTAAACATTTAACAACCACTCTGTGTGCGTGCGTGCGTGCGTGCGTGTGTGTAGCTGGAATATGTATATATAGGTGTGTATTTGTATACACATACACTTATCATACATTTTACTATTAAAGGATGTCTATCATGCAATTTGCAAATAGTGAAAATATACAATACAATTTATTGTAAATTTCACGTAGCCAGTTGAGTCTTAGAATAATTTGGTGTGTTTTTTTTTGTTTTTTTTTTTAAGACTGAGTCTTGCTCTGTCCCCCAGGCCGGAGTGCAGTGGCCAAGTCTCAGCTCAGTGCAACCTCCTCCTCCCGTATTCAAGCAATTGTCCTGCCTCAGCCTCCTGAGTAGCTGAAATTACAGGCATGTGCCACCACGCCTGGCTAATTTTTGTATTTTTAGTAGAAACAGGGTTTCACCATGTTGTCCAGGCTGGCCTTGAACTCCTAACTTCAGGTGATCTGCCTGCCTTTGCCTCCCAAAGTGCTGGAATTACAGGTGTGAGCCACTGAGCCTGGCTTATTTGTTGTCTTTTATTGAATTCTAGTTTTTGTCATCAACCTTTAGTTGCAGTTGACAAAAGAGTGCTGTTTAGACATAAATGTTGGTTGCTATTCTTCTTTATAAGCAGTGGTGAAAGTGAAACAGTTAAGATTTATGTTGAACTAAAAAATTAGCTGAGCATGGTGGCGCGTGCCTGTAATCCCAGCTATCAGGAGGCTGAGGCAGGAGGATTGCCTGAACCCAGGAGGCGGAGGTTGCGGTGAGCCGAGATCGCGCCATTGCACTCCAGCCTGGGTAACAAGAGCAAAACTCCGTCTCAAAAAAAAAAAAAAAAAAAAGATTTATGTTGAACTTTACTTGTTTATCAATGATGTGAGCAACTTCTTTGCTGAATTGGATGAGAGTTTGCAGACACTGGAAGAATATTTTATTGATATGTGTGTGCTGTACACAGTGTAAAGGCTGCAGACAGAAGAGATTTAAAAATGTGATGTGGATTAACACTTTCTCAATCACTGTCTTAAGGATTGAGCCACTGTACCTGGCCTGTCTTTTTAAAAATATATAACTTATTTAATTATAAGTTTATACAGTTTAATTTTTTTTGCAATGCAAGGATTTCTTATAGGTATATATTGTAAAATGATTTCCAATTTCAGTTAGTTACCACGCCTGTCTCCTCACGTACTTGCTATTTCTTTGTGTGTGGTGAGAACATCTATGATCTATTCTCTTAGCAGATTTACAGCACACAGCACAGTGTTGCTGACTGTAGTCGTCGTGCTGTACATTAAATCCCCAGAACTTACTCATCTTCTAACTGAAAGTTTGATTTAGTTCCGAGTAATGGCTGTGTTTAACAACCAGCTCACAGGCTTCAGGAAAATGTAACTATCAGCTCTTGCAAGCTGTTGTGAGCTGGCTCCAGCATGCCACTGCCCCCAGGAAGTGTGAGGATTCCAGATGTGAAACCTATGGTGAAAGGCACAGGGCAGATCACAGGGAGAAGAGAACCTGGGGCTGGAGCAGGAACAGAAGGCTTCCTGGAGGAGGCGGGATCCAGAGCTGAGCCTTGGAGCATCAGGAAGATTTGGTTGGGGGAAGAGAGAATGGCCCATGTGAAGGGACAATTAGGGTCGGGGCTGGGAGAGGGTGGGAAGCAGGAAGATCAGGGTATGGTGAATATGTGCTTGCACCTTACACTTGAATTCTGTTTCTTTCTTTGTAGGTCATTTTGCATGACGTTCTGAAGTTCTTGTTCGTATATATAGTTTTTTTGCTTGGATTTGGAGTAGGTAATTGATTTGTAAATAATAGTAACTCCCACATTCGTAAACACTTTATACAGATGTCAAAATGACAAAGTGCATGGTGGCCTCAGCAACACTTACATCAGCTACCAGTGGGGCACTTCCCATGCTTGCAATTTTTTTTTTTTTTTTTTTTGAGATGGAGTTTCGCTCTTGTTACCCAGGCTGGAGTGCAATGGCCCGATCTCGGCTCACCGCAACCTCCGCCTCCTGGGTTCAGGCAATTCTCCTGCCTCAGCCTCCTGAGTAGCCGGGATTACAGGCACGTGCCACCATGCCCAGTTAATTTTTTGTATTTTTAGTAGAGACGGGGTTTCACCATGTTGACCAGGATGGTCTCAATCTCTTGACCTCGTGATCCACCCGCCTCGGCCTCCCAAAGTGCTGGGATTACAGGCTTGAGCCACTGTGCCCGGCCCGCTTGCCATTTTCGAAGAATTTTCCAAGAATCCATCCATCTGTCCATCTAATCATCTATCCATCCATCTAATCATCCATCCATCCATCCATCCATCCATCTAATCATCCATCCATCCGTCCATCTAATCATCCATTTATCCATCTGTCCATCTAATTATTCATCCATCTAATCATCTATCCATCCATCCATCTAATTATCCATCTATCTAATCATCCATCCATCCATCCTTCCATCCATCCATGTAATTATCCATCTCAACAACTTGATCAAGGGGGTCATCACCCCAATCATCAGGTACCTGAGGCATAAAGACTCCAGGATTCAGACCAGTCCAGCCACTCATAATCCAACTTTGCCATGTGGTATATACCTCCTGCTTTTCCATCATTGCTCAGGATCTAAGAGGTTCTGCAGGTGTTTTCAACCTCAGTCCACAGAAACTAAAGTTCACAGAAACTCGACTGATGGTCTTTGCAAAATAGGAGCAAAGTAATGCACGGAGATAACTTCCTTTGGCTTTCACACTGTGTTACTCTCACAGTTTGCTTTAGACAACTGTGAGAGCCTCTGGTCTGCTCGGACCAGGAAGGAGCCCCCTCTTAAAATCTCTCCATTTACAACAGAGGGAACAGCACAATCTGGTTGTATTTCTAACCTCTGCATAGAGATACAGTTTTCTCCCACATACCAGTTGCTTTTTTTTTCTTCAGTGACCATTGACATTTGAAATTAGGCAGCTGTTTCCATCTGTCTGGTACCTTTTCTGGGTCACAATTTGCTTATTTATTTGCTTCTTCAACTGCTTGTTTATGCATCCGTCTATTTACTCATTTAATTTACTCATCTATTCATCCATCCACTCATCCATCTAATCATCCATCCATCCATCCATCCATCTAATCATCCAATCATTCGTCCATCCATCTAATCATCCATCCATCCATCTAATCATCCATCCATTCATCCATCTAATCATTCATCCATTCATCCAGTCATCCACCATCTAATCATCCATCCATCCATCAATCTATCCATCCATTCAGCAGTGAACCTCTACTGTGGTGTGTTGGAAAGAAGGGAAGTGTGAATCTGGTCCTGCTCATTGGGAGCTCATGACAGAGCATTAGGAGGAGACTCACGATCTTACAGCTTTGAGGGAGGTGACCCAGACTAGAGGAAGTCAGGAGCTCAAAGACAAGCTGGGAAGCCAGGGACACACATGTGGATTATAATTAGCAGCTCTGCAAAGCTGCAGATGATCAAGGGCAGACTAGGTGTTAGAGGAAGGAGAGAAGACTCCGGGCTTTGTTAGGCAGAGGACTTTCTGCAGGAGGCCAGGGCAGATACACCAGCCTGATGAGACTTTGGGAGGACCTGAAGCTGGAGATGATTAATGGCCAGAGAGAAGGAGGCAGCAGGCTTGTTGTGTGGGCAAATACATGCAAGCTTGTAGAGTAATTTGTCAGGCAGAGAGCTGAGGAGAGCACCCTGTTATGTTCCCCTAGCCCTGGCCTCGCTGATCGAGAAGTGTCCCAAAGACAACAAAGACTGCAGCTCCTATGGCAGCTTCAGCGACGCAGTTCTGGAACTCTTCAAGCTCACCATAGGCCTGGGTGACCTGAACATCCAGCAGAACTCCAAGTATCCCATTCTCTTTCTGTTCCTACTCATCACCTACGTCATCCTCACCTTCGTTCTGCTCCTCAACATGCTCATTGCCTTGATGGGAGAGACTGTGGAGAATGTCTCCAAGGAGAGCGAGCGCATTTGGCGCCTGCAGGTGAGTCTAGGCAGAGACCCCAGTGTGGGGCCTCCCCAGTTCAGCACACGGTCATTGACTACCATCAGCACCCATCTAATCATCCATCCATTCATCCATCCATCCATCCATTCAGTCATCATCCATCCATCCATCCATCCATCCAATCGTCCATTCATCTAATCATCCATCCATCTATCCACCCATCTAATCATCCATCCATCCATCCATCCACCCATCTAATCATCCATCCATCCATTCAGTCATCATCCGTGCGTCCTTCCATCCATCCATCCAATCATCTATCCACCTAATCATCCGTCCATTTATCCACCCATCTAATCATCCATCCACCACCCATTCATCCATCCAATCATCCATCCATCTAATCATCCATCCGTCTATCCACCCATCTAATCATCCATCCATCCATCCACCCATCTAATCATCCATCCAATCATCCATCCATCCAATCATCCACCCATCTAATCATCCATCCATTCATCCATCCATCCATTCATCCAATCATACATCCATTCAATCATCCATTCATCCATCCATCCATCTATCCAATCATCCATCATCTAATCATCCATCCATCTATCCATCCAGTCATCTATCCATCCATCCATTCAGTCATCATCTGTCCATCCATCCATCCATCCATCCAGCAGTGAACCTCTACTATGGTTTGTTCTCAGGTCTGGGGTGGGGCCTGAGAATCTGCAGAAGCTCCACAGTGTTTGTTCAGGTTTGAGGAAGCTTTAGCCTATGTTCTTTGAGTGTCGGGTCTAGGAGGTGTGGCTGTGCAACAGCATGTGTAGAAAAACTCAAGCTTATAGGGGTGCTCTGTTCAGGGGTGACTGTGTGATGTGTGGATGTCGAAGTATGACCTTAGGTTGCATTAAAAGAAATATGGCATCTAGGACAATGGAGGTGACACTTCTGCTCTATTTCATCCTGGCCTTAACACTTTTTACGTGCCGAGGAAACCAATACATAGGATGGGTCCAGAGATGGTAACCAGATTTGGGAGAAGACTGGAGACTGTCTTAAGAAATGGTTGTTGGCGGCCGGGTATGGTGGCTCACCCCTGTAATACCAGCACTTTGGAAGGCTGAGGTGGGTGGATCACCTGAGGTCAAGAGTTTGAGACCACCTTGGCCAACATGGTGAAACCTCATCTTTACTAAAAATACAAAAACTAGCCGGGTATGGTAGTGCGGGCTTGTAATCCCAGCTGCTCTAGAGTCTGAGGCAGGAGAATCTCTTGAACCCAAGGGGTGGAGGTTGCTATGAGTCAAGATCGTGCCATTGCACTCTAGCCTGAGTGACAGAGCCAAAACTCTGTCTCAAAAGAAAAAAAAAGAAAAGAAACTGTTGTTGGAACTACATTTGAAAAAGGTGAGAGTTCCTTCAGTTATCTGCAGAGCAGCCTGTGGAAGAGGGAGCAGACCCCTTCTGTGGTCCCAGGAGGCAGATGTACATGGGGCACTACAGGGAGAAAAACTTTCATGTAACCCATTTCTCATTATTAAGGCCCTCCTTTATTTTTTTTTTTTGAGACAGGGTCTTGCCCTGTCACCCAGGCTGGAGTGCAGTGGCGCATCTCGGCTCACTGCAACCTCCGCCTCCCAGGCTCAAGCGATTCTCCCACCTCAGCCTCCCAAGTAGCTGGGACTACAGGCATATACCACCACGCCTGGCTCATTTTTGTATTTTTGGTAGAGATGGGGTTTCACCGTGTTTCCTAGACTGGTCTTGAACTCCTGAGCTCAGGTGGTCTGCCTGCCTCTGCCTCAAAGTGATGGGATTACAGGCGTGAGCCACCTCGCTGCCTATTAAGGCCCTCTTAATTGGATTGTTGATATTGTTGAAGAGAGACTGGAAAAACGAGGAGTACAGGACAATACAGAGGGGATTCCAAGCTTGGAAGAGTGTGGGACTAAATGGTGTTTGAACCATCCCCTACCGTGGGATTCTAGGATCCAGCACTTTCTGATAGGAAGCTCCTGCTTTCGGAAATATTATTTATATCTGGTGCCCAGGCTGGAGTGCAATGGCACAACCTCAGCTCACTGCAACCTCTGCCCCTGCCTCACAGGGTTCAAGTGATTTTCCTGCCTCAGCCTCCCAAGTAGTTGGGATTATAGGTGCCCAACACTATGCCTGGCTAATTTTTGTGTTTTTAGTAGAGACGGGGTTTTGCCATGCTGGCCAGGCTGGTCTCTAACTCCTGACCTCAGGTGATCTGCCTGCCTCAGCCTCCCAAAGTGCTGGGATTATGGGTGTGAACTACCATGCCCGGCCTGATTTTTTGTCTTTGAATCTGTAGATCAGCCAAACCCTTGGGATCTATGCATCAAGCATGGGGCAAGGGTGAAGTGTGCACCCTAGTGGCATGTATGCTCTTGTGTGTGGTTGTGAGTGTGCATGCATACTCCGTAGAGGGTGTGCCCTGGTGGGGTGTGTGCTGTTGTGTGCGGTTGTGAGTGTGTGCCCTGGCTGTATGTGTGCTCTTGTGAGCGGTTGTGAGTGTGCCTGCATACTCCGTATGCTTGCTTATGTCCCCAGAGAGCCAGGACCATCTTGGAATTTGAGAAAATGTTACCGGAATGGCTGAGGAGGAGATTTCGGATGGGGGAGATGTGTAAAGTGGCCGAGGAAGATTTCCGACTGTGTTTGCGGTAACAGAGGGCCCTGGGGTGGTGGGCTTTAGGGTGGGTAGAGAGAGGCAGGTCAGCTTGCTCACCATAACCACAGCTACCTTCTGTCCCAGGGCCTCTCAGAGGAAGGAATTTGTTTATGGGGTTGCAGGGCCTGGGATGGGGGTTCCCGAGCTCCAGAAGGGAAGGGAAGGAGACTGGCAGCAGTGGGTCCCCTCTCTGCTTTTCTGGAGGTGCCTCCAGGGTCTCTGTCCTTTCACTGTCTAGTGTGGGGAGATCTTCCCGCTTGGCACTCCTTTTCCTGCTGTGTACCCTGTGTGAGTTCCTGTGATCCCGGAGGATGTGAGGCACGTTTGCCCCTGGCAGACAGAAGGTGACATGGCTGCTTTGACAGATCTTTTTTGATTTTTAAAAAAAGTCCTTACATATCTCATGACCACCTTTTCTTATTTTTCTTTTAAACGAAGTTTCACTCTTATCTCCCAGGCTGGAGTGCAGTGGCGTGACCTCTGCTCACTACAGTCTACCAGGTTCAAGCAAATCTCCTGCCTCAGCCGCCCAAGTAGCTGGGATTACAGGCACGTGCCACCACACCTGATAATTTTTGTATTTTTAGTAGAGATGGAAGTTTCATCATGTTGGCCAGGCTGGTCTAGAACTCCTGGCCTCCAGTGATCCATCCCCCTCAGCCTCCCAAAGTGCTGGGATTACAGGTGTGAGCCACCACACCCGGCCCCATGACCACCTTTTCTGATAAGCCCACATCCTCCTTCCCTGATCCAGCTTCTCGAGCCTACAGACCACCTTTTTTGAGTATGACCAAACCTTAACCCACTTCTCTGCTGAAACCCCAGCCCCTGGACAGCAGCATTTCTGACTGCAGTCGTTACCCTAAGTATTTCTGATGTTGCCACGCTCTCTCTAGAGATGTTCTCTGAACGTGAATTTAGGTCAAATCAGTGCCAGCCATTCTGTTCTAACACCTCAGATGCCACCCTCTCTCATTGGTCATGGGTCCTAATCACATGCTCCTAGTACCTCCTCAACCCTTGTGACACTTGGAGTTTAATCTTCACGCCCTCACGGCCCGGGCCCTCCCTCTGTCTGTCCCTGCTTCCTCGTGGGCTGTCACCCGTCAGGTACAGCTACACAGACTGAAGTTGTACCCTTTACACCCGTCCAAGCAACTTGCAGGATTTCCGAGTTCCATACAGTGGAAGGAGAGCTGAGTCTTTGAGACCCGGGGAAATGGAGATGGGGATAGAGTTGAAACTCTAACAACGCTGGTGTGACCACTCGGGGCAGGGGTGCTCCTGATCTCTAGGACAGACAGAGGGGAGCTGTGTAGACACCGGGACTCCCCGAGCGCAGGGCTGTGTGTTTGTATCCAGTGAGGCAATGGCGAAATAGTAAGAGCGATGGCCACACTTGCAGGATCAATGAGGTGAAGTGGACTGAATGGAAAACACACGTCTCCTTCCTTAACGAAGACCCGGGGCCTGGAAGGCGAACAGGTACTATTGCTTCGAGGTGACATGGCATCTGCTCCTGTCTGAGACCATGTGACCTGGGGCAGATCAAGTCTAAGGCTCCTGATTTCCCCATCTGTCAAATGGGAGGGTTGAATGGAAATGCTTCTTAGGTCTCTTCCAGCTCTGACTTTTGGAACCTGAGTTGGAACAACTTTTAGAATGGTATAGCCTTAAGCCATAGAAACACATCAGGCAGAGGGATGTATTTCTAAAACATATATATATATATATATATATATGTATACACACACACACGGTGGTGTTTTTTTCAGATGGAGTCTGTCTGTCACCCTGGCCAAAGTGCAGTGGTGCAGTCTTGGCTCACTGCAACCTCTGCCTCCTGGATTCAAGGGATTCTCCTACCTCAACCTCCTTGAGTAGCTGGGCTACAGGTGTGCACCACCACCTCTAGCTAATTTTTCTTTGTATTTTTAGTAGAGATGAGATTTCACCATGTTGTTCAGGCTGGTCTTAAACTCTTGACCTCAGGTGATCCGCCCACCTTAGTCTCCCAAAGTGCTGGGATTACAGGCGTGAGCCACCGCATCTGGCCTCTAAAATATATCTTTTTTCAAAAGCAGATTTCAACAAAATCCAAGAGTCTTCCAGGAACAATAGCAAAACCACTCTCAATGCATTTGAAGAAATAGAGGAATTCCCAGAAACGTCGGTGTAGAAGCATAACCCAGAGCTGGTGTGCACGTGGGCTGTCTGGTGCTGCAGGCGGAGTCAGGGACTGCTGAGGGCTTTGAGGAGTGGTGGAGCTCTGCTGGCCCAGACACAGAACACACCCTCATGCTGAGTGGGTGTCTGGACTGAGGGGCAGTTGGCGGTTTGTGCCAGTGGGAAACAGCCTAGATTTTGTTATTTGGCAAAGAGCTTGTGTAAACCCTCAGCCAGCCACAGTCTGGAGCCTCGGACACCCCTAAAGTCCTGGGTGAAACCTCTGGTTTTACCAATTGCAGGTCGGCTTGGCTGGGAGAGGTGGGGGGCGGGGAACAGGCCTTGAGGAGCAGGCTTTCCTCCTGTCAGCTTCCCCTTGTCAGCCCTGGCCCCAGTCCACACATTCTACCATCTCACAGGGTTGTCTGAATTTGTGGGAGACCCTTGATCCCATCCCAGAATGTGCGAGGGACGGAGGTAAGCCTGATATCCTGGGAGAGGAGGGGAGTGAGCTTTGGAAATGACCTTCGGGAGCTCTTCAGGGAAAAAGGAAACCATCCTTGGAGTGAGCATCCCCTGAAACCCCAAGGATCAAACTGTCGCAAAGGGAGAGATGTTTTTAGTAGCATAATTAACACAGGGTTTTTATTTTCAGCATGGAAAAGACATTTCAGTTAAGAATGAACATTGCTACAATGAAGTATTGATTTTGAAAGTGGAGACAGATTAGTGGCTTTGGGGCTGGATGTAAGTATTATATATTTGGCCTTAGGGTTGGCAGAGAAAGACAAAAAGCTTTTCTTCACGCACACAAAAGTCTGCATAAAACGCGCGGGGCAGGTCCTGCTGGGCCGCCGCAATCTGGGTGAAAGGGCCTGGCTCTTTTCCTTGTCCCCGCCTTGCAGCAGGGCACGCCACCGCACTGGGATCCTGGCTTCCGCAGAAGCATAAATAGCAGCTGCTCTGTCTCTACCGTATTAGAGCTCAGCAGTCAGCATACCTCAGTAGGTCTCAGTGGGGGAATTTAACAAAATGCCTGAACTGCTGTGGTACTAAGTATTTTTTTTTAACTGTGAATTTTGAAGCTGAAGGGGAATCTTGTGAGAGAGAAACATTTGCCAAGACTTTGGGCTTATTTTTAGGTCCTCATCCTCTGATGTCCTCCCTTGGAAATGACACGGAGTCAGTCTGGGGGCAGAGGGGAAGTGGAGACCGAAGGATTTTCTGGGTAACTGGGGCCTAAACCGTTAGAAAATCTCCTCTGCCTCCATTATCTGGTGAAAGGATTCATGTAAAAATTACAAAAATGGTAACATAAGTTTTAATGTTAAATGGCAGAAATAGAAATTTGGCCTTTGGATGACATGGCAATTGATGAGTTACTCTGGTTTAAGGCAGATTGAGGAGTCCAGGCCTGGCAGTGCATTTGGGACCAGTTTCTCTGCTCTGGGCCACTCCGTGTGCCAGACTGGCTGAGCAGGTGGAAACTCAGCCTCCGTGCCCCTGATGGGGCCAGTTGGGGAGAGGTGGTCTGGGGTGTGAGAGGCATCACAACCCCAGCAGCCCCTGCACTCCCAGCTGACCTAGGGAGGAACCGTGTACTCTTAGCCTCAGTGGTCAGACCAGGCTCTGAGGGGGAACAGGGCTGGGCATGGGCCCCTGGAGAAGAGAAGATTGGAGGGGCCTGTCCTGGGGCAGAAGGAGTAGATTCGTTCTAGAATGGGCAGAACTACTCAACTGAGGAAGACTTCGGCTCAATCCAATCCAGCAACTGGCTCAGATGTTGGAGATGTTTAAGCGAAAGCTGGTTGAGCACTTATGAGGCATGTTGTTGAAAGTGGTAATTGGATGAAGTTTAAGGTCCCTTAGCCTGGAGAGTCTACCAATCAGAATTCCACATGTGGAGTCAGCTACCTGTGTTAAGCCTGAACAGACCTCTTGTTTGAAAGGAAGTGGTTTAGATCCATGGTGCCAGGTTCTACACCACAGAGCTAGGAATTCCAGAACTGCTTTGCTCAGATATTAATGGATAAAGCCATACCCACTAATGGATAAGGTTATCTGTTATGGATAAAGCCATATCCAGAATTGCTTTGACTCAGATATGAATGGGTAAAGCCAATGACTGATTTCTATTTGCCTAACCTTCCAGCTTTTGTCCAAGTGAGAAATGGAGAGCCAGAGGGATCTTTCTCATCTCACATCATGGAGCGCTGCTCTCTGTGGGTCTGGATGGAATTTGTTGGCAAGACCCTTTTCTTTTCTTTTCTCTTTTCTTTCTTCCTTCCCTCCTTCCTTCCCTCCCTCCCTCCCTCCTGCCCTCCTTCCCTCCTTCCTTCCTTCCTTCCTTCTCTCTTTCTTCTTTCTTCCTTCCTTCCTTTTTTTTTTTTGACTGAGTTTCGCTCTTGTCACCCAGGCCTGAGTGCAGTGGCGCATTCTCAGCTCACTGTAACCTCCACATCCCGGGTTCAAGCAATTCTCCTGTCTCAGCCTCCCAAGTAGCTGGGATTACAGGTGCCTGCCACCATGCCCGGCTAATTTTTATATTTTTTAGTAGAGATGGGGTTTCACCAGGTTGGCTAGGCTTGTCCTGAACTCCTGACCTCAGGTAATCCATCCGCCTTAGCCTCCCAAAGTGCTGGGATTACAGGTGTGAGCCACGCGCCCAGCCACAAGACCATTTTCTATACTGGAGATTTTTCCCAACAGTGTCCACCCCAAAAGGCTTTCATCCAAAAGGTCTGAGCCTAGGAAAGTTCACCAAGGCAGAAGGAAGCAATGAGTCAAGAAGCATCAGCATCAGAAGGACCACTTCCTTCACTTCACTCCCAGAGACTCACACTCCGAGAGGAGCGTGTACCTGTGCAGAGTCGGGCAGGAAGTCCTGTCAGCACTGTGAAAGCTGGAGTGTCCTGATTCTCGGACCACAGATGCCTCCCTGAGCCATTATTTATTTTTTAAAAGCACCATTATTCCATAATGTTGAGTCCTTCTTTGTGGTTGGCATATGCTGGAGGGAGGACTATTTTCTCAGATGTCTCATTTGGCAGTCCACATTGTCCCTATGCTCCCCATGACTGGTTGAAAATTTCAGTGTGCCCACAGGGGTGTGCAAAACCACACACACTGCACACCTAAACACACACAACCATCACCCCACCCCCACACATGCCCACACCCATACAGCCACCCACCCACACCCTGTGCCCCCAAACACACCCACGCATACACACCCATACACCCACACACACCCCAAACACACCCACGCATATACACCCACACACCCCCAGACACACCCACGCATACACACCCATATACCCACACACACCCCAAACACACCCACCCATACACCCACACACACCCCAAACACACCCACACATACCCACACACCCCCCAAACACACCCACGCATACACACCCACACCCCTCCCCCCACATACACCCACAGACACACCCATTGAAGTCCCATCAGGACTTCTGAAAAACTCCGTGATTAACATTTCATTAATTTCAGGGGAAGGCATTTTCCAGGGATGGAATCTCCCAGGCTCAGATAGTGCCTTTGGCTGCAAATGCCCTGTTAGCTAAACATTTCCTCAGGAAAATTTCCTTATTCTAGATGTTATGTGATATATCTGTTTGGAATTCAGGGTGCTTAGCCTTCCTTCCAGGGACGTGGGAGAAGCGGCCGGAGGTTGTACTGTGAAGTCATTCAGCTCTGGAAGGCTCCTGCCTGAGAGAGCCCAGTGTTACTGATGTTCCTTTCCTTCCTCAAGGCCTGGTGACCTGTGTCCTTTTGCTCTGGGCAGGGCCCGGGTAGATGGGCCGTTGTCTGGGCCTGTAAACTGTACTTGACTTCTGCATTGATTTACATACTTTTTACTGTGATCTTGCTTCCTCACACAGAATTGTCACCCCAATCCCCTTGAATGAGCTGGATACTTGTCAATTCTACTTGAATGACTTGTTCTTAGTGTTGTGTGTGTGTGAAACTCTGTGTTCAAGAAAGAAATCATAAAAAGAGTAAGAACATTTTTGTGCCATTGAAGAAATGGTGTTTTGATTTCTAATAAATATTTATTTTGCTTCTTACGGCCATGCTTTATCCTTGTCTTAGGTGTGCCAATGTGCAGACTGACTAGGACCCCTAGAGGGTTGCTAAGAGGGGTGGGTAAAGGGAAGGCCAGTTTTGGGGCCTGAAGCATTATCATTGGCTCTGGCTCAGGAGCAGAGCCAGCAAGCCAGAAGACCTGTCACCTTTGTACGTGTTTACATCTCAGGTTGCATTCACATCGGGGAGCCAATTTGAACCACTCAGCAGCTCCAGAAGCAGTTTGAGTAAAAGGAGACTCAGGGTTGAAGTATGTGCTCACAGATTCACAGCCACATGATGTCAGTGGTTCAGGCCACAAAACCCCTCAGAGAGTGCCCTATCAGCTCCTGCACAGCAAAAGAAACTACCATCAGAGTGAATAGGCAACCTACAGAATGGGAGAAAATTTTTGCAATCTACCCATCTGACAAACGTCGAATATCCAGAATTTACAAGTAACTTAAACATGTTTACAAGAAGAAAACAAGCCCATCAAAAAGTGGGCAAAGGGTATGAACAGACACTTCTCAAAAGAAGACAGTTATGAGGCCAACAAACATGAAAAAAAGCTCAACATCATCTAATTTGCATTAGAGAAATGCAAATCAAAACTACAGTGAGATACCATCTCACACCAGTCAGAATGGCAATGATTAAAAAGTCAGGAAACAATAGATGCTGGAGAGGCTGTGGAAAAATAGGGACACTTTTACACTGTTGGTGGGAATGTAAATTAGTTCAACCATTGTGGAAGACAGTGTGGTGATTCCTTAAGGATCTAGAACCAGAAATACCATTTGACCCAGCAATGTCATTACTGAGTATACACCCAAAGGATTATAAATCATTCTACTATAAAGATTCATGCATGCATATATTTATTGCAGCACTATTTACAATAGCAAAGGCTTGGAACCAACCCAAATGCCCATCAATGATAGGCTGGATAAAGAACATGTGGTACATATACACCATGGAATATTATGCAGCCATATAAAGGAATGAGGTCATGTCCTTTGTGGTGACTTGGATAAAACTGGAAACCATCATCCTCAGCAAACTAATACAGGAACAGAAAACCATACCCCACATGTTCTCACTTATAAGTGGGAGTTGAACACTGAGAGCATATGGACAAAGATAGGGGAACAGCACACACCAGGGCCTGTTGGGGGTTGGGGGGTGGGGGACGGAACTTAGGGGACAGGCCAACAGGTGCAGGAAACTGCCATGGCACATGTATACCTATGCAACGAACATGCCTGTTCCACACAAGTATCCCATTTTTTTTAGAAGAAATAAAGAAAAAGATAACAGTGCTCTATCCATCATGCCTGTTGGCTGTCAACTTATTTCAGGTGAACATAAACTCATGGTTCTACCTGGAGAACAGAAGATGTAAATCCCTTCTGTCCACCTCACAGGACTTTCATGAGGAGGCAGTGAGAGAACGAATAGGAAAGAGCTGACATTGTGACTATCATTATTGCCAGTATATGCAATTCTTCATTCCTCTGAGTTATTTCACAAAGATGGCAGTTCTCAACTTGAATGCCAAGTCTTCAGTGCTTGTCTTGGTGGGCTGTGGAGCTAGCAACCACTTTATTAATAAGTGAAATACTGTATTTGGTGAATTATTTACTTAATTCAGATGATTCCTAGAATAACTTCCTTCACTGGGCTGTATCTTGTTGACTGGCAACAAAACAGGGACTGCACGTGATTCGCATCCTAGCTTATATAGGCATTAATCCAAAGTCTAGAAATGTGCCATCCATGGGAATACGTTGGGTGGACTGATAGAAAAAGGATAGAATATATTTCTGGAAACGAGCTGCTGAGGTCAATAGGTTTGACCATTTTTATGGTTCTTGATACTGTGAAACATTACTTCCCCAAAGTGTTTCATCAATTTGTGCAGCCTTTGAGATTGTATGCTACGCTATTTACAAAGCTCTGTTGGTCATGTTGGTGATTGTTTTGTAGGTTTGGTGAGTGTCATATCCCGGTTTAATAGGTAAGGATATCAAGACTTGCAGACAGACAGAATGACATGCAAAGTTCAGCATGCTTTTTCCTGGCTGGAGGATTCAGGTTCTCTGAAGTTTAGTTAGTCCAGTAGCAAGAGCTACCATTTTTCTTGCTGTACCAGCAACCTCTCTGTCAATAACAGCAAAGTTCTGCAGAAAGGAAGGGATTCAGTCCAACTCTAAAAATGTATCTCACCTATATGTGTGAAGATTTAGAACCAGTTCAACAAAAAAGCAATATGAAGTATGTGCAATGATAGATGATACAAATATCAGCGAGACAATTTCTTCCATTTAAGGCAGCGGTAGGAGGGAGAAGGAAATGAGTGTTTATAAAGTGCCATGCTCTTTCCACACAGTGTCTCATTTAATGTGTATAGCAACCCTGATTACTGCCCAGCTGCCCTATTTCTTTCATCGGTTTCGTTTTATTTTTTTAAATCATCATATTTTGTTATTTCAGAACCATCACACTTCTTAAACCTCTGGCCTCACCACTTCCGTATCAATAGCTTGGAAGCCGTAAGTTGGAAATACCTTCAGCTTCTAACCACCAAACCTGTGAATGAATTTATTTGAGCCACATTCCTAAGCTTCAGATGCCTCCCTCCCTCCCTCCCTTCCTTCTTTTGTCTTTCTCGCTCTTTCTCCCTCCCCCTTTCCTCCTTTGTTCCTTCCTTCATTCCTTCCTTCTTCTCTTTTCTCTCTCTCGCTTGTTCTCCTTCCTTCCTTTCTTCCTTCCTTCCTTTTCTCTCTTTCTCTCTTACTTTCTTTTTTGTTTTCTTTTTTTTGAGACAGTCTTGCTCTGTCGCCCAGGCTGGAGTGCAATGGCATGATCTCAGCTCACTGCAACCTCCACCTTCCTGCTTCAAGCAATTCTCCTGCCTCAGCTTCCTGAGTAGCTGGGACTGCAGGCGCCTGCCACCACACCTGGCTAATTTTTGCATTTTTATTAGAGATGGGGTTTCACCATGTTGGTCAGGCTGGTCTCAAACTCCTGAGCTCAGGTGATTCACCTGCTTCGGCTTCCCAAAGTGTTGGGATTACAGGTGTGAGCCACCGAGTGTGGTCCTGCCTTTCACTCAGAGCAAGAAAACTGCCTGGGGACCTCTCCCCATGCCCTTGAGCTTTCTTATGTTTCAAAGACTGTGAAAGTTATTCTTTCCCTTAATAGATGTAGTTTCTAAAAATGGACTAAACTTAAACACTTACACTATCTGCAGCTAATGGAGCTCTAGTATTTTTTCCCTCTTAATTATACTATATGAATCCCCCACACACCTCAGCTTTTGGGTTGACTTTGTTTACTAGTCAAGTTCCTGTTCTTTTTCCTGGTGGAATGGAGGAAACTTTAATTCTGCTTTTGCTTTGATGGGATGGAAGCCTCTGGGCTGTGCCATTGACTTTGACATTGCGGCGTGTGCAGGGCCTCCCTGGAGCCTCGCACTGTGGGACCCATCAAGCCCGATGGGCGGCCCTGGGTGAAGTCCCCTCTGAGTGAGCCTCTCCGTCACTGGCTTGGGAGGTTTCAGGAGCTACCGTCTGCCAAGTTCTAGACAAGGGTTTCTGGCGTGTCTGCTTTAGGAATAGGCTTACAAAGGTCTCCATGGGTAGATTACAAGCCTCTTGAAGGCAGTATGTGTGGGAAGTATAAAGATATTTAAAAAGTGGCCAGATGTGATGACTTATGTCTGTAATCCCAGCACTTTGGGAGGCAGAGGTGGGTGGATCACCTGACATCGCGTGTTCGAGACCAGCCTGGCCAACATGATGAAACCCCGTCTCTACTAAAAATACCAAAATTAGCCAGGTGTAATGGTGGGTGCCTGTAATCCCAGCTACCTGGGAGGCTGAGGCAGGAGAATCGCTGAAACCTGGGAGGTGTAGGTTACAGTGAGCTGAGATCATGCCACTGCACTCCAGCCTGGGTGAGAGTCTCAAAAAAAAAAAAGCACTGGGAGCCCCCTAAGCAGTTATTTCCCTGCAGACTCTGTCTTTGTAAGATATGCAAATACAGGCCTTTCAGATGCTCCCTGGTCCTGACATCCTGGAACCCCCGTGACCTGCACAGGCCTCCCTCCCAGCGTCATGGCCTTGCTCACCCCCAGGGGACTCTCCAGCTCCACTTTTCATTTGTTCCTCCTGTTGGAGCACTGACTGTGCATGGTTCACCATCTCCACCTCTGTCATCTCCAGTGGCTATCTTGGGGTCACCCTTGTGAGGGAAGTGACAACCCACTCTTCCATAGAAGCCCTTCCAGATAGGTTCATACTCATCAGACCAGCTCTCGTTTATCCAGCAAAATGTGTGGAGCTCCTTCCATGCGTTAAGTGCTGCAGATACCACAAAGAGTAAGACAAACGTTATCCCCGCGCTCTTGGGGCTCTTGCAGTTTAATCAAAGAGACAGACAAGCACTTCCCCTGCCCCGATGTTATAAAGCATCATGGTTGCAGTTTGGGTAACTGCCGGTCTGGCACTGTCAGTGAGCTTGTGTAAGAGTGGCCTAACCTAGCCTGGGCCATTTTGTTTTTTTTGAGACTGCACTCTTGCTGCCCAAACTGGAGTGCAATGGCACAATCTCGGCTCACTGTGATCGTCACCTCCCAGGTTTCAGACATTCTCTTGCCTCTGCCTCCCAGGTAACTGGGATTACAGGCACCCACCACCACACCTGGCTAATTTTTTGCATTTTTATTAGAAACAGCGTTTCACCATGTTAGCCAGGCTGGTCTCAAACTCCTGACCTCAGGTGATCCTCCTGCCTCAGCCCCCCAAAGTGCTGGGAATTACAGGTGTGAGCCACCGCACTCAGCTGCCTGAGGCATGTTTAAGAGTAAGCATCATTTAGCCAATAGAAGTGTGGACACCGGGAAGGGTTTCAATAAGCAGGGAAAATGTGGGCAAACAGCCATAGGTAGTAGGGAGCTTCATGCATCTGAGGACTGGAGAAGCCTTATGTGGCCAGATTGCTGGGAGCAAGGGGTCAAGGGACATGAAATAAGCCTGGAGGAATGGGCAGAGGCCAGGGCACAGAGGATTTGTACAGCCACAGTGAGGCTTTGAGATCTCATGACAAGGGTAAGACGCCACAAAAGGATTTTAAACAGGGCAATCATTGAGAGTGAACATTTCCTTGTTTTTGTTTTTTTTTTTCATGGATTTGCAGAGTTCAGTGGGTGTTTTTTCCTTCCACTGTCCTTTGGGACATAGTACCAGTCTGATGGTTTAGAACGAAGTGTTTCACTTGAGAGCGATGGGGACAATCCTCAGGAAGTGACTGGGAAGGAAGAAGAGAAGAAGGCAGGGGCCTTGGTGGGACACGAAGAGGTTTAGGTAGAGAAGGGATGTTTGAGCACACTCAGTTATTCAACTGACTCTGTTGGTCACTGATTAGACTGTAGACATTGAAAAAGACACTGCGAAAGCCCTCAAGATGGGGTAGGGGGAGGGGCAGAGTGGCAACTAAGGCAGGGACAGGAAGCCCAGGAAGTCACTGTCTATGGAATGAAAGTGAGTTGCATTTTAAAGGAGAAACAGGCATCGTTAGCTAGAGGGAAGCCTGAGGCCGGGTGGGAGATGGAGGAGAGTGGGAGGGGATTCTAGGTGGGGGAGTCGTCTAGGTGAAGGCGGATGCAGCCTGAAGGGAGATGAGTGTAGAGAGGCGTCGGGGGTGGAGGGCAGGGCAGTCATGAACAGCCTTTCGTGCCAGGAATTTGAACTTGAATGATTTACTAGGTACATACTCTGTGCTAGGCACAGAGCTAAGTGCTTACAGGTCTTAGCCCACTTAATCCTCACGGTACCCTATGAAAGGGGCACTATTATTATGATCATTCCCATTTTATAAATGAGAGAACATGCAAATGCAGATGGTCAGAATCGCGCCGATGCACTCCAGCCCGGGTGACAGAGAAAGACTCCATCTCAAACAAAACCAAACAAAACTCAGAGTGGCTAAAGCCACACAGCAATATGTTATAGATTAAAAAAACACACACGTCTAATTAGAAACGCTAAAGACTTATAAAAGGGAAACATTAGACTTGATAAAAATAACCAACCCTGAAACTGACTGAAATCACAGTAGTATAAATTGTACTTTGTAAATTTTACAAATAACTAAAGTTTGATGGGAGAACAGAGTATTCTTGCCAAAATTTACATCTGGACAAAGCTGACCTAGAAAAGTTGGACTCAGAAATAAAACACAATGGAACATTCACAGCGGGAGAAGGAAGCTTGCTAAAACTTAGGAACAAAAGCTGATAAATCACATTTTTGCTACAGAATCCGGAAAGAAGAGAGTTTACTCCAATGCAAACGATTTTAGTAAAGTACAATTACAGAAAGAATGCTGAAAAATTTAGAAACGATATGTGCTTTCTAGAACACCGAATATGGAGTAAAATCGGCTTAGTGGGGTTTACTTAGGAATGAAAATGACTAAGTATATAATATTTATTATTTATTCATTCCAGATAATGTTAGTATTTTCAGTAAATACATTTGAAACTATAATTATGGATTCCTTGGAGTACAGATTATGGAATAAAAACATGCTTTACTGGCTGCTGTGGCCTAAGAGACAGACGGGAGGGCCCTAGAGGGGCTGGGGAGGGAGGGACAGCATCCAGTAGAAGGTCCTTTGCAGAGAAAGATCATGGGAGGCAGGGGATTTGGGCATTTAGGACATGGCAGGATTTCTTGAAAGACTGAATTTGCAACCAGGGCTGTGAGTCACATTTCTCTGAGTGTCCACTGCCCTGTTACTGACTTTCACCATCTCTGCTGGCAACAGCTGGAACCCAAAGACCTCCTCACACCTTGCCTGGGAATAAGGGCAGGCACATTCTTTCAAAATGAGAAGTAACAGCTGTGAAGAATATGCCTCTTCCAAATTTTCCATGTTGGGAAGAAACATTAGCTCCTCAGGGTATGTGGAGTCTGGAGGAGGCTCTCTGCTCCGTGCGGTCACGGCAGAGCCAGTGCGCGAGCCACAGTAGCGATGCTGTGTGGGTTATTGTCTGTTTGTGGACAGAGGACCATTCAACTCCTTGATATATTCATAATGTCATCTTTACCATGAAGCCCTCCTTTCTCTTTCATTTTTCATCTACAAAACAGCATTTAAAAGTCTCCTATGGGCTGGGCGCAGTGGCTCATGCCTGTAATTCCAGAACTTTGGGAAGCTGAGGCAGGTGGATCACAAGGTCAGGAGATCAAGCCCAATATGATGAAACCCCATCTCTACTAAGATACACACACAAAAATGAGCCAGGTGTGGTGGTCAGTGCCTGTAGTCCCAGCTGCTCGGGAAGCTGAGGCGGAGGAATTACTTGAACCTGGGAGGTGGAGGTTGCAGTGAGCCAAGATTGCACCATTGCACTCCAGCCTGGGTGACAGAGCGAGACTCCATCTCAAAACAAAATAAAACAAACAAACAAACAAAAAAACCCAAAAAAGTTTCCTCTGGATTTCTAAGAAATGCTGAAGTTTATAGACTGAATATTTAGCATATTACCATTAACTCAAATATAAAAATGGAAAAAATAGCAAGCCTGCACGACTAGTTTCTACTGGCACTTACACATTACAGGCACACACTTTGGCCTTGGCTCCAGATCACTGCAATAAAACAAATATTATAACAGATGAGTCACACACATTTTTTTGGTTTTCTAGTATATGCAAAAGTTGTGCTCACACTATATGTAGTGGATTAAGTAATAGCATTATGTCTAAAAAATGTACATACCTTCACTAAAAATACTTTATTGCTAAAAAAGCTGATGATCATTTGAGCTTTCAGCAATTCATGATCTTTTTGCTGGTGGAGGTCCTTGCCTTGATGATGGCTGCTGCCCGATCAGCGTGGTGGGTACTGAGAGTTGGGATGGCTGGGGCGATTTCTTAAAATAAAATACCAATGAAGTTTGCTGCATTGATTGACCCTCCCTTTCATGAAAAAGCTCTCTGTAGCATGGGATGCTGTTTGATAGCATTTTACTCACAGTAGAACTCATTTCCTTTTCTTTTTTTTTTTTTTTTTTTTTTTTTTTGAGATGGAGTCTTGCTCTGTTGCCCAGGCTGGAGTGCAGTGGTGCAATCTCAGCTCACTGCAACTTTTGCCTCCTGGGTTCAAATGATCCTTCTGCCTCAGCCTCCTGAGTAGCTGGAACTACAGGCGTGTGCTACCACACCTGGCTAATATTTTTGCATCTTCAGTAGAGATGGGGTTTCACCATCTTGGCCAGCCTGGTCTCAAACTCCTGACCTCAGGTGATCTGCCTGCCTCGGCCTCCCAAAGTGCTGGGATTACAGGCATGAGCCAGCCAAACTCATTTTAAAGTAGGAGTCAATCCTCTCAAACCCTGCTACTGCTTTTTCAACCACGTTTATGTAACATTCTAAGTCGTTTGTCATTTCAACAATGTTCACAACTTCTGCAACAAGAGTAGATTCCATCTCAGGAATCCCTTTTTTTGCTCATTTATGAGAAGCAACTCCTAGTCATTCAAGCTTGATCATGAGATTACAGCAATTCAGTTCCATCTTCAGGCTCCACTTCTAATTCTCTTGCTATCACATCTGCAGGACTTCCTTCACTGAAGTCTCGAACTCCTCAAAGTCATCCATGAGAGTTGGAATCAATTTTTTTAAAACTCCTGTTAATGTTGATACCTTGATCTCCTTCCACAAATCCTGAATGTTCTTAGTGGCATCAAGAAAGCTGAATCTTTTCCAGAAGGTTTTCTATTTACTTTGCCCAGATCCATCAAAGGAATCACTATCCATGGCAGCTATAGCCTTATGAAGTGTGTTTTTCTTTCTTTCTTTTGTTTTTTTCTCCCCTCCCCCAGCCTGAAAGTCAGAACGACTCCTTGATCCTTGGGCTGCAGCATGGATATTTGTTAGGGGGCATGAAAACAATGCTAATCTCTGCATATCTCCCACAGAGCTCTTGGGTAACCTGGTATACTGTCAATGAGCAGTAATATTTTGGAAGGAATCTTTTTGTCCCCCAATCAGTAGGTCTCAACAGTGGGCTTAAAATATACAGTAAACCATGCTGTAAACAGATATGCCATGATCAAGGCTTTGCTGTTGCATTTGTAGAGCTCAGGCAGAGCAGATTAAGCATCAACCCTCAGAGTCCTGGGATTTTTGACATGGTTAACAAGCATTGGCTTTAACTGAAAGTTACCAGCTATATCAGCTCTTGACAAGAGAGTCAGCCTGTCCTTTGATGCTTTGAAGCCAGGCATTCAATTCTCTCTAGCTAGGAACGTCCTAGATGGCATCTTCTTCCAATAGAAGGTGGTTTCAATTACACTGAAAGTCTGTTGTCTAGCGTAGCTACCTTCATCAATGATTTTAGCCACACCTTCTGGATAACCTGCTGCAGCTTCCACATCAGCAACTCACTGCCTCACTTTCCACTTGCAGGGTTTGGAGCTGGCTTCTTTCCTTAAACCTTATGAACCAGCTTCTGCCAACTTCCTGCAGCTTCCACACCTCTCTCAGCCCTCACAGAATTGAAGAGAGTTAGGGCCCTGCTCTGGAACGTGCGTTGGCTTAAGGAAGTGTTGTGGCTGGTGTGATCTTCTACCCAGATCACTAACACTGTCTCCATATCAGCAATAAGGTTGTTTTGCTTTCTTATCATTTGTATATTCACTAGAGTAGAATTTTTAAATTTTCTTCAAGAGCTTTTCCTTTGAATCCACAGATTGGCTAACTGGGGCAAGAGGCCTAGCTTTCAGCCTATCTCAGCTCTTGACAGACCTTCCTCACTAAGCTAATTTCTAGAAGTATGACTCCTTCTTTCACTTGAACACATAGAGGCTGTTGTAGAATTATTAATTATTGTGTCTCAAAGAAAAAGGAGGCCAGAGGAGAGGGAGAGAGACAAGGTAATGGCTGGTCAGTAGAGCAGTCAGAACACACACAACATTCACTAAGTTCATAGTCTCATATTGACACGATTCATGGTGCCCACAAACACTTAACAATAGTAACAGCAAAGGCCACTGATCACAGATGGCCATCGCGGCTATAATAAATAATAAAAAGGTTCAGACCGGGCGCGGTGGCTCATGCCTGTAATCCCAGCACTTTGGGAAGCCAAGGTGGGCAGATCATGAGGTCAGAAGGTCGAGACCATCCTGGCCAACATGGTGAAACCGTGTCTCTACTAAAAATACAAAATTAGCTGGGTGTGGTAGCACGTGCCTATAATCCCAGCTACTTGGGAGGTTGAGGCAAGAGAATAGCTTGAACCCGGGAAGTTTATGTTGCAGTGAGCCAAGATCGCACCACTGCACTTCAGCCTGGCAACAGAGCTAGACTCCGTCTCAAGGGAAAAAAAAGTTTGAAGTATTATCAAAGTGTGACATAGAGACGAGTGAGCAGAGACAAGAAGTGAGCAGAGGCTGTTGGGAAAACGCCACTGTTAGACTTTCTAGACACAGGGTTGCTACTAACCTTCAATTCGTAAAAAAAATACAGTAACCATGAAGTGCAATAAAGCAAAGCAGCATAAAACCCATAACTTTATATATACCTCTATTTCCATTTTATATTCTGAATACAAGGCTGTTTATTGAGAATGTTGAACTACCAAAGTAGTATGTATAATAAACTATACAGAAATAGGAAACACTTCTTTGAATAAGCTACATACTTAAAATATGGTATCTTTAAGACATTAATTAATTTAGTACATTTGCTTGGATGCCTACTGGGTAAGGCACTGTGCTGGGAGCTCTGTGTGCAGTTGAGTAAGGCACAGCCCTGCTCTTGAGGAGCTTACAAACTAGCAGAATGTGTAAGACACATGTACACGATGAGAGCTAGAAGTGATTTCTAATGTAAAGAGCAGCGAATGCTGTCTGCATGGAGCGTGAGTTTAGTTGTCTTTGCAAAGGCTTCTTTCTTTTCGTAATATGCGGCCTCATTCACAAACACGGGGTGCACGGTACAGTCTCCGCCCAGTGGGATCGTCTTCCCGTCAAGAGTTAAAAACACGGGATCCCCAGGATGCAATGGTTTCCAGTCTTGATCCTCTCAGGAAACAATCAAAATAAATACATTATATTTGGCTTTTCTCCTTTAAAAATCTATGTCAGACTCTAGACAACTAACACATTACAGTATTCTACTGTTTTTTTGGGGGGGGGTTTTTTTTTTTTTTTGAGATGGAGTTTTGCTCTTGTTACCCAGGCTGGAGTGCAATGGCGCAATCTCGGCTCACCGCAACCTCCGCCTCCTGGGTTCAGTCAATTCTCCTGCCTCAGCCTCCTGAGTAGCTGTGATTACAGGCACGACCACCATGCCCAGCTAATTTTTTGGTTTTTTAGTAGAGACGGGGTTTCACCTTGTTGACCAGGATGATCTCGATCTCTTGACCTTGTGATTCATCCACCTCGGCCTCCCAAAGTGCTGGGATTACAGGCTTGAGCCACTGCCCCTGGCCGAGTATTCTACTCTTTTTTTTAAAAGAGACCTTTGAGAGAGACATTGAGATTCAGGCAAGTGGTCTGACTACACTGAAATTGGGGAATGAATTTTGGCAGTACTTTTAAGAGTTCTTCCCGGGTGCGGTGGCTCATGCCTGTAATCCCAGAACTTTGGGAGGCTAGATCACAAGGTCAGGAGTTCAAGACCAGCCTGGCCAAAATAGTGAAACCCTGTCTGTATTAAAAATACAAAATTAGCCGGGCATGGTGGCAGGCGCTTGTAATCCCAGCTACTCGGGAGACTGAGGCCTAGAATTGATTGAACCCAAGAGGTGAAGGCTGCAGTGAGCTGAGATTGCGCCACTGCACTCCAGCCTGGGTGACAGAGGGAGACTCTGTCTCAAAAAAAAAGCTCCCCTTTAAATTTTCATAATTGACATATGTAATTAACGTTTGCTTCAGCCAGGTGCAGTGGCTCACATCTGTAATCCCAGCACTTGCGGAGGCCAAGGTGGGTGAATTGCTTGAGCCCAGGAGTTCAAGAGCAGCGTGGGCAACATAGAGATCCTGTCTCTAAAAAAAATACAAAAAATTAGCTGGATATGGTGCTGCATGCCTGTAGTCCCAGACACTCAGGAGGCTGAGGTGGGAGGACTGCTTGAGCCCCCAGAGGTCGAGGCTGCAGTGAGCTGTGTACACACCACTGCATTCCAGCCTGGGGGACAGAGCGAGATCCTGTCTCTAAAAAAATAAAAAATAGTTTGCTTCAATACCAGGTTTACCTTGAATGTAACCAAAGGGATTGACAACATTGAAAGGCAGAACTCAATGCACGTCTATGTAAGTGCACATTCCACCTCTTGCCAGCTCAAGTTAAAGTCTGTTCAGCAAAATTTAGGAAATAGCCATTAAGAATCTTCTGTGTTCAGGACATTCTCCGCTGGGAAACATAAAAATGAGCCATGTTGAACCTACATGCAAGGAGGTTCTATTCTGATGGGGGGATTTGTGGGAGAAGGTGGTGCTGGGCTGGGGAAAGTCTGAGACAGGTGGGCGTATTCCAAATGTGCTCCTACGCTGGGGTAACAACTGAATTACCTGAAGTGTCTTGCACTGAGGACTTGGACCTTTGAGACCTCAAGCACCAAGGCTGTCACACCACAGGAACCCTGGAACGGCCCTTCTCAAACTTTGATGTGCTTGTGAATCATCTGGGGATTTTGTTTGTTTTTTGAAATTGAATCTCACTCTGTCTCCCAGGCTGGAGTGCAGTGGTACAGTGTGATCTCGGCTCACTGCAGCCTCCACCTCCCAGGTTCAAGCAATTCTCCTGCCTCAGCCTCCTGAGTAGCTGGAATTGCAGGCACGCACCACCACACCCAGCTAGTTTTTGTATTTTTAGTAGAAATGGGGTTTCACCATGTTGGCAAGGCCGGTCTCAAATGCCTGACCTCAGGTGATCCACCCACCTCAGCCTCCTAAAATGCTGGGATTACAGGCATGAGCCACTGCACCCAGCCTGGGATTTTGCTAAAATGAAGATTCTGGTTCTATAGGTTGGGGGCAGGGGCCTAAGACTCTGCATTTCTAACATTTCCCAGCAGCATCCACATCACCTAGGAGCCTGTTAGAAAAGCAGGATTTCATTACACACAGCAGACCTGCCACATCCAAATCTTCACATTAACGAGTCCCCAGTCATTCACCTGCACAACATGAATGTTGAGAACTCCCATATCACAGAGACTTTTTCCATCCTGGTGGCACGTCATAATCACTGGGGATGCCAAATACATATATACAGGTAGAGGGGCGGGCCCATTGCAGATAAATCAGATCAGAGTCTCAGAGTAGGGCCCAGGCATCATTCTTTTTAAATTTTATTTAAAACTTTACATACAGTTAAACCACTCGTTTTTCTGTACAGTTCTGTGAATTTTGACACACAGAACCTACAACCATGCAATCAGGATACATATTTTTTTTTTTTTTTTGATATGGAGTCACGTTAGCCAGGCTGGTCTCAAACTCCTGATCTCGTTATCTGCCCACCTTGGCCTCCCAAAGTGCTGGGATTACAAGTGTGAGCCACTGCGCCCAGCCAACCTTCCCTATCTTGAATCTCAGGGCCCAGAACAAGCTTAGTTGTCATTGAAAAATATTTGCTGGAATAATTAACCAATCAACCCCTCCTGTAGAATCCTGAGCCATTCTTTATTGTCTATGAAATCAAAGCTATCCTGCCTCACTTTCAAGACCTCCTGCTAACCCAGTTTGCCACTGAGCTCATTCCTCTCACTTCCCAGCCTCCCCAGGATTATTTCTGTACTCCTCAAGAGTATCCTAAAACTTGAAAAATCCTGCTTTAGCCTGTCATGACATCATCACCTTGGCCTCCGTTTCTTGTATTTGGTATTTTTGTCACCAGCGGTGGTTTCTTCCTTTCTCTCCCCCAGTCTTTCCCTTTCCTTTAAAACACTGCCTAAGGCTCCATCTTCTTCTTCTTCCTTTTTTGTTTGAGATGGAGTCTCACTTTGTCACCCAGGCTGGAGTGCAATGGCACAATCTCAGCTCACTGCAAACTCCGCCTTCCAGGTTCAGTTGATTCTCCTTCCTCAGCCTCCTGAGTAGCTGGGATTACAAGTGCTCACCACCACACCCACCTACTTTTTGTATTTTTAGTACAGATGGGATTTCACAATGTTGGTCAGGCTGATCTCGAACTCCTGACCTCATGATCTGTCTGTCTCGGCCTCCCAAAGTGCTGGGATTACAGGTATAATCTCTACTAAAAATACAAAATTAGCTGGGCATGGTGGCACATGCCTATAATCCCAGCTACTTGAGATGCTGAGGCAGAAGAATTGCTTGAATCCAGAAGGTGGAGGTTACAGTGAGCCGAGATTGTGTCATTGCACCCCAGCCTGGGCAATAAGAATAAAACTCTGTCTCAAAAAAAAAAAAATATTTATTGAGTGACTGTCTGAGCAGCTTCCCTACCCACAGTGTCTTTGAGCACATCAAAGAGCGAATGTACACCAAGTGCTGTATGAACTGTAAACTTCTACTCAAAGATACAGCATTATTATTTTCAATATTTTAAAGAAAGAATAAATGTTACCTGCAGATTAGGATGGATGATAGCAGCAATTTCTCCGTTTTCATTCCTGGGATAATCCACTTTCTCCATAATTTTATAGACCTCAATGGCACAGGAAGGAAATTCTTTTCCTATGACAAAAACAATATGTATAAATGCCAAGTAAAAAAATCTCTGGGCCGGGAGCAGTGGCTCACCCCTGTCATCCAAGCACTTCGGGAGGCCAAGGCTGGTGGGTCACCTGAGGTCACGAGTTTGAGACCAGCCTGGCCAACTTGGTGAAACCCCATCTCTACTAAAAATACCCGGCCGTGGTGATGGGCGCCTGTAGTCCCAGCTACTCGGGAGGCTGAGGCAGAAGAATCTCTTGAACCTGGGAGGTGGATGTTGCAGTGAGCCGAGATCGTGCCACTGCACTCCAGCCTGGGCAACAAGAGTGAAACTCCATCTCAAAAAAAACAAGAAAATCTCTGGAAAAAGGGAAGTTGCTAATGTAAGGAAGAGACAGTAACAACAGCGGTAACAAAACGAAGACAGCAACGGGGAGAACAGATTGTGTTTGGTTAAGGATGTTCACAGACAACACTCAGCAAAAGATGTTCTTCAGTTATTCCTGTCAGCTCTCTGTCCACAAAGGCACTGATGGACAGAGGTAGAAAACAGAACTTAAAAAGCCAGTTTGGGAGAAAAGGAATCTAGGACTGGGAGTCAGGAGACCTGGGCTCTAATCTCCTGGCTCTGCAGTCTTAAACAAGATGCTTAGCTTCTTGAGGCTCACTTTCTTTCTTTTCTTTTCTTTTTTTTAGAGACGGGGTTTCACTATATTGGCCAGGCTGGTCTCGAACTCCTGACCTCATGATCCGCCCATCTGGGCCTCCCAAAATGCTGGGATTACAGGTGTGAGCCACTGCACCTGGCCGAGGCTCACTTTCTTTACCTGTCAAATGAAGGTATTGGATTGGCTTATCTTGGATGGCCCTTCCAGCCATGATATTTTATGACTGCATATTTTCAGGAGGAGTTCCAGCAACTTAGATGGCTTCGGTCTTGTGCTTTTTTGTTGTTGTTGTTGTTGTTGAGACAGAGTCTCACTCTCTTGCTCAGGCTAGAGTGCAGTGGTGCAATCTCGGCTCACTGCAACCTCTGCCTCCCGGGTTCAAGGGATTCTCCTGTCTCAGCCTCTCGAGTAGCTGGGACTACAGGTGTGTGCTACCATACCCAGCTAATTTTTGTATTTTTAGTAGAGACAGGGTTTCATCATGTTGGGCAGGATAGTCTCTATCTCTTGACCTTGTGATCTGCCCGCCTCGGCCTCAAGTGCTGGGATTACAGGTGTGAGTCACCGTGCCTGGTCTCTTTTTCTTAACTAAGTACACTAAACACTGGGACAGCTCCCGAGCAATGAGATCTTGGGATGCAAGCAGGCTGCCAGTGGTGGAGACCAACTTCCAAAGATGCAGCAACATCAAACAACCCAATTCCCAGAAAACTGGAAAAGGAATAGTTTACATATATACCTCTGAGCAAACAAGATGAACTTTTGGTCCAGTGTAGGGCCCACAGCGTGTTATGGCCACAAGTGAAAGGAAAGGCTTCCCTTTGCCATTAGAGCAGAGTTAGAATGGGGATACCCAGTGATCACTTCTCTATCAGTTAGCTTTTGCTGCATAACATACATACTATCCCAGAATTCAGTGGCTTGAAACAATCACCTCTTAATTTAGTTCATGATTCTATGGGTTGGTTGGGAAGTTCCTTTGGTCTACACTGGCTTTGTTGATTTTTGATTGTTTAGTTCATGCCTTTGTGGTGAGCTGACAGCTCACCGGTAAGCTGGACCATATGGGATGACCTGACCCTTACGTCTGACGGGCTGTCAGCTGGAGTTGCGTGACTGTCTGTGAGGGTGCCTGAGTTTTCCACCTCATCGGCTTCCATCATCCAGCAGGCCAATGTGGACTGGTGCACATAAAGGTACATGTACAGGGCTTCCAAGGGCAGGAAGAGAGCAAACTGCAATGTGCAAGTGCTTTTCAAGCCTTTTCCATGGTACAAAACAAGTCACGTGGCCAAGCCAGACAGTCAAGGAGTGGGAAAATAGACTCTATCTCTGAACAGAAGGTTATGAAACCTCACACTGCCAGGATGTGGACGCAGGAAAGGGAAGAATTAAAACCTACCACGCCTTCCAAGATGAAGATGGGAACTTACCAGATCTCATGTCTTTAAACCACAAAGTTTGATAGGAAGAAAGTAAAAACTGATGGAACACAGAGGAGTATGTTTTTGCTACTTACAGTTGGAAGGAGGCTTGAAAGCCTAACTTCCATCTATGTTTGAGTATTCTCCATACTGCTCTGGACATGTAGTCATCTTACTTCTGCATGAACAGCCTCACAAAGTGTGGCCTGTTTCATGGCTGCTCAGATTTGTTAACAAGATTTCTGTCTTGCCAGGCACAGTGGTGCAGGCCTATAACCCCAGCACTTCAGGAAGCCGAGGTGGGCAGATTGTTTCAGCTCAGGAGTTCAAGACCAGCCTGGGCAACATGGTGAAACCTCTACAAAAAAACACAAAAATTAGCTGGAGTGGTGGCGCTCGCATGTAGTCCCAGCAACTCAGGATGCTGGGTGGGAGGACTGCTTGAGCCCAGAGGGTTGAGGCTCCAGTGAGCCATGGTCGCACCACTGCACTCCAGCCTGGGCAAGAGAGTGAGACCCTGTCTCAAAAAAGAAAAAGAAAAAAAGAGAAAATTTTCTGCCTTTAGGTAACTTTATCTCCTTGATTCTCTTCTACTCTCTGAGTCACAGAAAATAAGTCTAATTTATTTCCAATGTAGACTTCTTTCCTTTCTTTTTTTTTGTTTTTTGAGATCGTCTCACTCTGTCACCCAGGTTGAAGTGCAGAGGCACGATCTCAACTCACCGCAACCTCCGCCTCCTGGGTTCAAGCGATCTCATGCCTCAGCCTCCGGAGTAGCTGGAACTACAGGCATGCACCACCACACTCAGTTAATTTTTGCATTTTTAGTGGAGATGAGGTTTCCCCATGTTGCTCAGGCTGGTCTTGAGCTCCTGACCTCAAGTGATCCACCTGCCTTGGCCTCCCAAAGTGCAGGATTACAGGCATGAGCCAGGAATTATTCTCATCATGGTTTTCAAGCTCTTCAACATTCTCAATGTCTCCTTGGCTAAATTCCTCTTTATAGACGTTTCTCTTGGATTATTCACTTACAGTTTTCCAGTGTTGTTTATTCAAGGCAGAAAAAAAAAGACCATTACCTTCCTTATTCTGGGATTTTTTTTTTTTTAAACATAAGAGCAAAACTTCGTCCCTGATGTTGTTAACCTTTAACGTTTGGTTTAAAAGATTGTTAAAGATTGTCAGGACTCCTGGGATCTGCCTTCTCAACCAGGGTGTTTTCCTGCTACCTTCCTGTGACCTGTCTCTCAGGTCACTAACTATAATTCTGAGTAGTACAGAGTCAAGGATGAAGCCCTTCTACACACTTCTTGAGACTTTTCACTAGGCGGGACTGATTCATTTGTCAGCATTCTTTGGATTCAGATGCTCAGTTGAAAATCCACCAAGCTGGATAGTCTAAATGAATTGTGGTTGACAATTTTTAAATTGCAGAATCCTTTGCTTAAATGAAATGTTACACAGAAGAGCTATGACATACAGAACAACTCGGTTGACTCAGAGATAGGGGGTACCTGGAATACCTTAGTATTCCAGGAACTGCTTTTCTCCACCCTGTGAGAGGATTCTATGGACCATAATCTGAAAATCATGTTTTCCACCCAGATTTGTGGCCTTCTATCTGAATGTATCACTTCTTAACATATTGTAGTTCTACACTTACTATTCAGAGGGTTTATTGCAAATACGTTGTGATCTTCTTAAAACCAGTTCCATTAAACAGTACAGAACCTCCCCTCAGACAAATCAAATGTTCAATTTTCATGATTTTGGAGTCCAAGGATTCCCAAGCACAAAAGAAAAGTCTGTGATTGCAGTGGGATGCACCATCCGAGGCGAAGGAGTTTACTCCCCAGAGACACTGAGGTACTCACCAGCTCTGTTACTATCATTACCCCTTCCTCAACAGCAATTCCATCTCGGTCTGCTGGAATAATTATTCACATGGAATGCCTCTTTGATTTTAAGCAATTATTTTCCATCTTAAATTTATTTTTTATAATTAATAGACATTTTAGTGCAGTTTTAGATTTACCAAATAAATTAATAAACAAATGAGCAGATAATACCTAGGGTTGCATATGTGCACCTTGTCCACCAGTCCCCATTTAATTTATTTTTAATTACAGAAATAATATATGAATGCATTATTCTTATTGACTATAATGAAGGCAAAATTAGCCTAGGTCTTTCCTCCTCTTCCTGGTAACCACTGTGATAATTTTGGTGTGTTTTCTTCTAGGACTTTTCCTGTGATATGTTAACATATATATGTATCCTAGCAAGTGATTATTATTATAATAATCATTATTTTAAAGCCAATTGGTGTCCTGAATGTCTTGGTCTAGAGCTTGCTTTCTGCTAATTACCAATGTGTTTTGAAGAGTCTTCCATGTTAGCTTATTTATCTGTCCACCAACAGATAGACATTGGTGCTGTTTCCATTCTTTTGCTGTTATAAATGATGCAGAATCACAGTCTTTGTAAACAACATGTTGGTTGTGCTTGTGTTTCTTTGGGATGTGGAATTGCTGGGTAATAAGATTGGTGTTTTGTTTTGTTTTGTTTTTGACTCAGTCTCGCCCTTGTCCGTCTGGATGGAGTGCAGTGGCCTGATCTTGTCTAAATGCAACCTCCGCCTCCCAGGCTCAAGCAAGTCTCCTGCCTGCCTCAGCCTCCCTAGTAGCTGGGATCACAGGCACCTGCCACCACGCCTGGCTAATTTTTATATTTTTAGTAGAGACGGGGTTTCACCACGTTGACCAGGATGGTCTCGATCTCTTGACCTCGTGATTCACCCGCCTTGGCCTCCCAAAGTTCTGGGATTATAGGCGTGAGCCACCGCACCCAGCAATAAAACATCTTTTCATATGTTTACTGGGCATTTGTATTTTCTGGCCTTTCTTTTCCTTTTAAAATGGAGATTAATAGGAAATAAGGATTTAATTTGGAGATTTTATTTGGTAGCTGCTTTTCTTGAATGTCTATTCTGGAATGGCTGAAGTAAACAAAAATTTTTTAAAACACTTAATATCATTAGCATGGCAAATTTGACCTACGTTCCAATTGCAATTTAAATATTTGGTGGTTACATTTTATATACGTTACCTTCATTACTTACCTACCTTCATTGAAATGATGTATAAAATCAAGAGCATGTTTAATCATTTTTCTCATTTGATCCAAGATATCAGCTCTCAGAACCCCTTGAGGCTGAGGACCAACTTCTATACCTAGGTACAGAAGGAGAGACAGTCACATTTATACCAGTAATAAAATATATTATAAAACTAAGCATTTTAATGTATCAAGATTTAGAATTATGTTCTTCAAAATTATCAAAAAGGTGAATCACGTAGCATCATGGAAAATATTTGAGGTGTCATGTTTGGCAAAAGGAAAGCAGAACATTTACACGTTTAAGTTATATGCATAGTGAATAAAGAGTGGGAGAGAACATGGATGAAAAATCAGTACTGTTAGACATGGGAAACTGTGGTTTTTTTCCTTTAAATTTCCTTCAATGTTGCAAAATATTAAAAAATCATAACATAGTAGAAGAGGTGAGCAAGTTTATGCTGACAAAATAAGAGGTGGACATGAAGAGAAACTGTTAAGGTTTGACATTTAGCTTTGACAGGAGGAAGGACATCTATTTAGTCACAGAAATCTAGACAAGATGAATCATGGATGTAAGTCAATGTGACAATCTGTGTGACCCTTCAGCAACAATTTTTTTTTTTAGATGGAGTCTTGCTTTGTCACCCAGGCTGGACTGCAATGGCACTATCTTGGCTCACTGCAACCTCTGCCTCCCAGGTTCATGCAATTCTCCTGCCTCAGCCTCCTGAGTAGCTGGAATTACAAACGTGTGCCACCACACCCAGCAAATTTTTGTATTTTTAGTAGAGGCAGAGTTTCACCATGTTGGCCAGGTTGGTTTTGAATCCTGACCTCATGATCTGCCTGCTTTGGCCTCCCAAAGTGCTGGGATTACAGGAGTGAGCCACTGCACCTGGCCAAGCAACAATTTTGACCTTAACATAACTATCCATCCTAATACAATAGTGCAATGATTTGAATTTTTCTTTCTTTTTTCTTTTTTTTTTTTTTTTTCTTTTCTGAGATGGAGTGTCACTCTTGTCGTCCAAGCTGGAGGGCAATGGCATGATCTTGGCTCACTGCAACCTCTGCCTCCCAGGTTCAAGCGATTCTCCTGCCTCAGCCTCCTGAGTAGCTGGGATTACAGGCAAGGGCCACCATTCCTGGCTTATTTTTGTATGTTTAGTAGAGATGGGCTTTTGCCATGTTGGTGAGGCTGGTCTTGAACTCCTGACCACAGGTAATCTGCCCTCCTGGGCCTCCACAAGTACTGGGATTACAGGCATGAGCGATCATCGCGTTCGGCCTGGTTTTAATTTTACGTAGGAAAAATGCATATTCATTTTTTGTGACTCATATGAAAGGATGCCTGTACTGATGGGTCTACTTTGTATGGCTGTCAAACATCCATCTTGACACCTACAAAATACTCTTTCTGGAAACTACTTCTGTAGACCCTTCCTTCCTATCCAAGCCTCCCATAAAGCCACCTCCCCAGCCATCACCTTCTCCATTTATCAAACCATTTACCAAATGCACGACCCTCATTCTACCCTCATTCTCTCCCACTCCATTCATGGACTACATTCTTTTACACTCATCATATTTTCACCCACCTCTGTTATTTCCCAATACACAAAATCCTGTCATATCTTCTTGCATCATTTTTTGTTTGTTGTGCTTAGGTTTCCTGCATAAATGTATGAACATATATTTAAGTATATGGTGTCATAAATGCATGTGTGCATAAATGACTTATGCAAATATGTGAACAAGTGTGTTTGTAGATATGTTTGTAGGAATACTACAGAATACGGTGTCGTTTGCCTATCCCAAATCAACTTCACCTTCCTCCTTTTTCTAATAGAATCCTGGTTATAGTTGGCTTCCAATCTTCAAGGTAGGTAAATTTTTCTCCAGTTGAAGAGTTAATGTTGAACAGTTTAAGTCAATCATAGTAATCCCCTAGTCAATGATTTAAGAATAAAGGAATCTTTATTATGCACAAAAGTATCAATACTTGAAGTAAGGAATTGGCGTAAGCTAAATATCCAAATAGAGGCAATTAGCTGAAACACACCAAAGGCTTAGCAATAAGAGATACAGATCCTGTTTCTCTGTGACACCAAAGAAAAGCACAAGCTTTCCAAACTTTCAAATATCAGTCTTGGTCTCTGATATTTGCAGGCAATGGTACTGTTAGCCAGAACAAACATCTGCTGATATGTTTGGCTCTTAGGAGTTGATCCAAATCTTTAAAATGTTTCAATCTGAGGGAATATTAAGCTCATTGTAAATGATTAGAAATGTTATATGTTCTCCTTTCAACTTTGCTGTTTTATTTGGATGATTTTTATCTCATGCACTCACTGGAAAATAAAGCATGTTTAACATCAGAGAGACAATCTTTCTGAGTCAACATTTTATAACACACTAAGAATATTACTGCATACAAATTTGCTTTAACTTCTAGTCGGCACTTACAAGGACCACCTTTGCATTCTGTTCCCAAGGCAGAAGAAATGTGACAGGATCATTCTAGGCAAACCTTATCCTGGAAAGAAGCAGTGTACTGCAGCCAGTCTTAGGATCATGCGCGCACACACACACACACACACACACACACACACACGGGAAAGCAACTGGACACAGCCTTCTCCTAACTTTCTCAAATCAACCATGGTCTCATTTGAGACTTAGAAAAGTTGTTTGTGTAACCATTATTCATCCAGCTCCGCCCCTGACTCTGCCATAGCCATGTCCTACAATCTAAATATTCTGCTCTGATATGAGATCTTGTAGCGAAAACTTAACTTTTGGTTTAGACAATATGGTCACCAAACATGGCCATATAAAGATCCCTTTATTATGCACAAAAGGATCAATATTTGAATATCAAGAATAATTTTAGATTTTTATTTATTTACAGGTTGTTTGCCAACCTGGTTTTAAATTAAATTACTCTAGCTAAGCCATCTGAGATTTAACAAAACTATTTTAAGTTGTAATTTTAATTGTAGTGTAGTCTGCAGATAACTAATTATGCTAATGGGGTGCTCAGGAAAGAGAATGGAATAGATAAGAAAGAGCATCTGTTTGAGAGGGTGCACCAGAGTGTGGGGCTGCACGTTGGAAGTACCAGAAGGTAAAGATGGACTCACAGCCTAGTAACTGGCAGGGTAAACAAGAGAACAGATGACAAACAGTTCATGAAACATCTATTGCAAGCAGGTGACAAGACGGATGTGGAGAGAGGATTCTTCATGGGTCTTTTGCATTTCTGCAAGTCTCGTGAGCAAGACATTAATTTTTTTTTTTTTTTTTTTTTTTTTGAAACGGAGTCATGTTCTGTCACCCAGGCTGGAGTGCAGTGGTGCGATCTCAGCTCACTGCAACCTCTGACTCCTAGGTTCAAGCAATTCTCCTGCCTCAGTCTCCTGAGTAGCTGGGATTATGGGCACCCACCACCACACCCAGCTAATTTTTGTATTTTTAGTAGAGATGGGGTTTCACCACGTCGGCCAAGATGGTCTTGATCTCCTGACCTTGTGATCCACCTACCTTGGCCTCCCAAAGTGCTGGGATTACAGGCGTGAGCCACCGAGCCCAGCCTGACACAGACTATTTTTGTTCCAGATTATATTTTCAAGGATGTCTGTACAGTGAACAGCCTTGGAAGTTAGGAATGGGGTTTTCCTTGGGGCAAAGGGTACTTGTGCTTACTGCCCATTATACAAAATTAAGATTCCTCTGCTGAGTGTTTCTCTCCTAGAATGCAGCCAGTGGCATGTAGAACTGCCTCTGACTCCTTTCATGTCACCCTGTGGGAACTGGAGCTTGGGGAGTGGTGCAAAAGTGCTGACACTCTGCTATTACTACTGTTAGTCACCTATTCTTGGTCTCTATTTTAGGAGTCTTGTGTCTTCTACTGGCATCCACTCAAAAGTGCCAAGCTCATCGTTAACATGTAAGTTGGGTAAAATTTTTCAGATCTTTTACAGGTCTTGATAAGGAGAGGCCAGAAAACAGCCTGGAGCTCGTCGCTGGCAGCACGAGCACTTCAGAGAAACAGACCCCTTGCCTTTCTGATCCAATCAAACCTGACCACTCTGGACAAGCTCATGAATGTATGTATTACCAAAGTTAGATGGCTAGTATTTTTCGGAGTGGCTCACACCTGTAATCCCAGGACTTTGGGAGGCCGAGGCAGGTGAATCACCTAAGGTCAGGAGTTCAAGACCAACCTGGCCAACATGGTGAAACCCCATCTCTACTAAAAATACAAAAATTAGCTGGGCGTGATGGCACATGCCTGTAATCCCAGCAACTAGGGAGCTTGAGGCAGGAGAATCTCTTGAACTGGGGAGGTGGAGGTTGTAGTGAGCCGAGAGCATACCACTGTACTCCAGCCTGGGTGACAGAGCAAGACTCTGTTTCAAAAAAAAAGAAAAATTTCTCTGAGTTTCAGCTAGGATGTATTTTATTGCATTATGTCAATGGGAACTACGACTTACCCACAGGATACTTGGCTATAGAACGAGTGGTTGCATATTTGAGGGAAGGATGCTCAATAAGATACACGTAGCAGGGCAGTGGAGCCAAGGAAGTCTGAAAAACATTTAAAACGTCTTTCATCATGTGAAAACCACGTGTTTTGGTCTCTTCACTTCAACAGAGTCAATAATACCTTCAGTACGTTTTACTTCATCAAGTAAGACTGGTAAGATAGCTTTATGAAACACTGTAAAACCCAGTGCTTACAGATTTGAAAATAAATAAATTATACAATATAAAATTCATATAAAATTGAATTATGCCATGTCTTTCCAGGTAAAATGTACATTAAATAGTTCTCCAGACCATGATCCAAAAACATGAATTCAACGGTCCTTCTTAATGGCTGCGGTTATTTTTATTTCATCACTGGTTGCACTAACTATTTAGCTTGGTATTGGTGTCTTAAACAATTCTGTTTCTATTCCTGTGGTCCAGCTCTCTACAGATGTTGGGTGGTTCCCCCTCCTCCTGCTTATCCACATGAGAATTTAAGACAGGCCTCTTGGTTCTTGTAACAAAGTGTCAGCAATGCTGCCTCCATGTCTGGCCACCAAAGCATTCAGCTCTCTCTTCAATAGACAACAAGGAATAGCTACATCGTTTCTCCTATGAGGACCACTGCCCAGTTATTATCCAAAGCTTAAAGGAAACAAAAATAACAGTTAATCTTTACTATAGGTTAGGTATTAGGTTAAATGCTTTAAATACTTTATGTCATTCAGTGCCATCATGGGTAAGTGTTGTTACAACCCCAATTTTATAAAATGAGGAAAGCTGCCAGGCGGGGTGGCTCACGCCTGTAATCCCAGTACTTTGGGAGTCCGGAGTGGGCGGATCACGAGGTCAAGAGATCAAGACCATCCTGACGAACATGGTGAAACCCCATCTCTACTAAAAATACAAAAATTAGCTGGGTATGGTGGTGCACGCCTGTAGTCCCAGCTACTCAGGAGGCTGAGGCAGGAAAATTGCTTGAACCTGGGAGGCAGAGGTTGCAGTGAGCCAAGGTCACGCCACTGCACTCCAGCCTGGCACCTGCCAATGGAGTGAGACTCTGTCACAAAAAAAAAAAAAAAAAGAGGGGAGCAAGGTTTTGGGAATGGTGTGTTCTGTCTAAGGTTACTGAAGGAGAAAGTGAGGATCTGAAAACAGGTTACACTCTTTCCTCCCAATCATACTAGCTCTCAGGAAGGAAGGCTATCTAGTGCACAGAAATAAACATATAATTCTTTATGTGTGTTTCTGGTTGGTTGCTATTTTCTAGCAAATTTTCTCTGAGATTTCTGAACCTTAAAATGATTAGCTATATGAAGCACTGAATGATTAGATGTGTTCTGGGGTATCTAGATCAAATGCAGACAAGGGCAGGACTAAAGGGAGGCAATCTTTTTATCATTGGGCTTTAGTCAACATTAAATGACTATTTCTGAAGTTTCCTAAAACCTTGTAATTGAGATACTTAACCACACCATTTAAAATTTTAATATTAATTTTACTTGGTTTTAACAAGTAGCCCACAATCTGGCGGCTGTCTAGATAAAATGTGTAATTTTATAGACACAAGAATCCACAAGTGTTTGATTATTTTATTAATTGTGTTTAGGATTTTACTTATTTCCTCTCTTTTTCTCCTTTCTTTCACCACTGCCTCTGTATTTTGGCAGCACCCTTTCCCGCCACCAAGCCTGGCTGTGGAATAAATTCCATTTGTCTCACACCTTCCCTTGTAACTGTTTTCTGATTGTCTCACCTCTATAATTGACTTAAAAGTACAAGTCCTTTGCTAATTTATAAATTAATAACATTAACATTACCTTAATATAATGAAACATCTGAATTAAAAAGTTATTCCTGGAATCCTCAAGAACAAGAGTGCACCCCATGTTAGAGGTAGTATTGTGAAGGTCAAAAATAATGTCATAGGAATCTTCACTATTTTTTGGACCAAATAAATGATTTATTTCTTGAGCTCTTCTTACTTCATATGGCAAATCTTCTGACATTTTTTTGCTGTAAAAAGCAGAAAGAAAAAGATTAACAACATCCATGCTGAGATAATATAAATAGAATAAGAACACAGTGTGAAAATGACCAGTTGCCAAATCTTTAATATGAAAAATCTGTATGGGAAGGAAAAACTTACCTGAAATGTTTATAAATGAAAATTACATACTTTGTCTTCATTTGATTCCATATAACTAATGTTGCATTGGCATGCTTGCAAACTAATAAGTTCATTTATGCCGCTGGTCATGAACAAGACAGACATATCAAGCAGAATTTATCATTTGATTTCAATCTTGAACAAAACATATCCATTAATTTAATGAACAGTTTCTTAGTAGTTATGGTACACTGGGTTATTTATTAGGGGACTAGACCATCAAATGCATTGTTTTCCCCCCACTTTAGCTAACTCTAGTACACAAATATATTCACTTAGGGGCTCACATAATCTAATTAGAGATCCTTTTAATTTTTTGAGACAGGGTCTTGCTCTGTTGCCCAGGCTGCAGTGCAGTGGCCCAATCATGGCTCACCGTACCCTCAAACTCCTGGACTCAAGCAGTCCTCCCATCTCAGCTTCCTGAGTAGTTGCAACTACAGGTGCATGCCACCATGCCCAGCTAATCTTCTTCTTCTTATCTTTTGTGGAAATGAAGTCTTGCTATGTTACCATGGGTGGTCTTGAAAATCACCTTTGCAAACATTGTAATTGAGAAAACTGTTTTATTTATTTATTTATTTATTTATTTTTGAGACACAGTCCCACTCTGTCACCCAGGCTGGAGTGCAGTGGTGCGATATTGGCTCACTGCAACCTCTGCCTCCAGGGTTCAAGCAATTTTCCTGCCTCAGCCTCCTGAGTAGCTGAGACTACAGGCACGTGCAACCAACCCCTGCTAATTTTTTGTATTTTTAGTAAAGACAGGGTTTCACTGTGTTAGCCAGGATGGTCTTGATCTCCTGACCTCGTGATCAGTCCGCCTCAGTCTCCCAAAGTTCTGGGATTACAGGCATGAGCCACCACGCCTGGCCAGCTGAGGCAATTGTTGCAATGTAAGAGATCTAACCTGACTTCATCTTGCTTCTAATATCCAAGCCATCCTCATTCATGCCTGGGTGTAAACTGAACCAACTTTGGGAGGAACTTAGTTTATAGTTAACTTTGAAACAAAGATAACAGCTCTTTCCCAAAACAAACCCCCTTCCTACCTGGAGACTAGACTGCCTTTGCAGGACTAATGAATTAGCCCCAAGATTAGAAATTATGGTTTAAAAGTTGTGCAGCTGGAGGCCGCAAGATTCTGAACCTCCTCAAATTGCTCCTGGGGATAACACCACTATTGTAAAACCTAAGATCAGTGCTTGAGGTATTTTGCAAACTCTGAACTTGATAGATCATCTGGCACCACCCAGATGGATAGACTGGCTCCTCTGGTCTTGTGGCCCCCACCCAGGAACTGATTCAGTGCAGGAAGACAGCTCCAGTTCTCTATGAGTTTACCTCAGATCTAATCCATCAGCACTCCTGACTCACTGGCGCCCTAACCACCAAACAATCCTGAAAAATTCTAATCTCTGAATTTTCAGAAAGACTGATTTGAGTAATAATAAAACTCTGGCCTTCTGTATAGCCAGCTCTTTGTGAATTAAACTCTTTATTGCAATTCCCTTGTCTTGATAAATCAGCTCTGTCTGGGCAGTGGAAAAGGAGAACTTGCTGCGTGGTTACAGAACTCTTGGCCTCAAGCAATCCTCCTGCCTTGGCCTCCCAAAGTGCTGGAATTATAAGCATGAGCAACTACACCTGGCCTAATTAGAGGTTCTTAATTGAGGTCCAGGAACCACCAGAGGTCCAGAGACAACGTTTCCAGAGTCTGTAACCTCTTCAAAAGTCCCAAAAGTTTGCTGGTACACATATGTGTATTTTTCTGGCACAAGGGCCAATAGTTTTTCTTCTCAAATAGCCCTCTGTCCTCTCCCCACTTCCTGAAATGGTTAGGGTACATTTTTCTCTATATATAATAGTGTTTTTAATTTACTTTTCCTCATTAAGCCATTCGAGCACATTTTCCTAAAATTCCATCTATTTGTTTTCCTTGGCTATTTTTGCTAGCATCTTCAAGGGACCTACTGTTTACAGCTGGGTAAATCCTGCCTGGAATGCAATCAGGAAGGTGGAGTTGTTATTTTGTGAATTAGAAGCAAAAACCATGGGGACAAAGCTGGCATGTTGAAAGAGTGCAGCGGGAAGATAGAAGGAACCTGTGACGTTGACGATATGGTGTGGCTGCTGCACGGGACCCGGACTGCTACCTCTGGACTTATTACTTGTGAACAAGAAACCTTATTTGTTTAAACCACTATTCTCAGGTTCCTATTATATGCAAACAAAACCTGATGGGTATTTATGCAGTTTAGAAATTAATTCATGAAATAACCCCCTGAGGTTGCCCTCAACAATTTTGGTTCTATATCATTCTTCTGCATTTGAGTAAATGGAGCTAATATCTACCTAGTTGCTCAGAGTCAAGTCTTGAAGTTTTGAAGTGATGGACACTTTGAGTTCTCCTGCCTGCAGTTCAGCTCCCATTGGAAGAGTCCCAAGGGATGAAGAATAGGGAAGAGTGAGATTCTGAAGGGCGTTAGCCATACTAAGTTGATTAAATCTACTCTGGACACATTTTTTAAAAATTGTCAGCAGGGGAGAGACATGATAAGATTTGCACAGTAGGATAATTCCTAGAGGTATCAGATGGAAAACAGATGGCAGGAAGGGTAAGAACACGTCTGGATGCAGAGAGATCTTTTAGGAGGCTATTCTAACTGTCCCGAGAAGAAATAAACTAAGGAAGTAGAAATGAAGAGAAAGGCTGGATTTGTAAAGAACTTGAAAGGAATAATTGGGAGGACTTAGCAACCCTCTAGACCGGGGGTACAGAGCCCTGGGAAGGTTCTAAGGTGATTTTCCTAGGGGACTTGGTAGGTAATGAAGCTACCACTGAGAGGAGGAATACAGGAAAATGAATAAATTTGGGAGAGGTAAGATGGGAGAAGTTAATTAGTTTATCTATTTTATAATTTTTTAACCACCCTGAGAACAGTGTAATCTCTGAATACTGTTAACATTAAGAAGCAGAAAGTGCATTTAACCGAAAAGACTGTGCATACAGTCTTTTCATACAGCTCATAAACTTGCCAGTCAATTTCAGACTTATTTGGGAACTTAACATGCTGACTAAAAGTTACTCTTCAATAAATTCTTACTTGTAATATTGGCCAGGTGTGGTGGCTCACGCCTGTAATGCGAGCATTTTGGGAGGCTGAGGCAGATGGACCACAAAGTCAGGAGGTCAAGGTCAGCCTGGCCAGTATGTTGAAATCTCGTCTCTACTAAAAATACAAAAATTAGCTGGGTGTGGTGGTGGGCACCTGTAGTTCCAGCTACTCAGGAGGCTGAGGCAGGAGAAGTGCTTGAACTCAGGAGGCAGAGGTTGCAGTGAGCTGACATTGTGCCACTGCCTGGTGACAGAGTGAGATTCTGAGATTCCATCTCCAAAAAAAAACAAAGTTAGTTAACAGCTATCTTAGGTAAATATAAGCATGAATTGTGTTGACTTACGCTAGTAAAAATATGACTTGATACAAACAGCATGACTACTGTGTAATTGCTCTAAATAACATCTGTTCCATAAAGCGGGGCATATTTCTATTAAGAATAGTGTCCATCTTTTGATCTGTGGTGAGACTAAACCTAAGGAATTGTCTAACTCAAATTAGAGTTGATCAGAAAACAAGCTCATTGAATGGTGCCCCGAGTTGTGCCTGTGCGTGTCTTCTATCTTCGCTAGTAGTCTACTGACTCCTTGAGGGGTAGAAACCATGTTGTATAGAGCTTTGTACTCCCTCAGTACCTGGCACAGTTTCCTGAGAAAAACAGATGTTTCACAATATTTTTTAGTCAAAGAAAGTGGCGGGGTGTGGTGGCTCATGCCTATAATCCTAACACTTTGGGAAGCTGAGTAGGGTGGATCACCTGAGGCCAGGAGTTCAAGACCAGCCTGGCCAACATGGCAAAACCCTGTCTCTAATAAAAAACATAAAAAATTACCCGGACATGGTGGCAGATGCCTGTAAATCCAGCTACTCGGGAGGTTGAGGCAGGAGAATTGCTTTAACCCAGGAGGCAGAGGCTGCAGTGAGATGAGATTGCACCATTGCACTCCAGCCTGGGCAACAAGAGCGAAATTCTGTCTCAAAAAAAAAAAAAGAAAGAAGTGGCGAAAAGCAAATTGTGGAGGCATATTATATCCACAGTGGTAGCTATTACGATGTAATCAAAGGCAAAAGTAATTAATAAGGACCTAACCATGACAGACATTGTATGCAATATATTGCATCCAGCAAAATTTGAACTCTGAAAATTCAGGTTCTCATCTCTGGCATCCCACCTAAGACAATCCACCACTGAGGTTAAGTACGTCTATTACTTCGGATCACAGGGTAGTCTGATATCTTTTGGCAAAAGGTATTTAATCACTCTTTCCTTCAACAAATATTACTTGAAGCATTACATTTTTCTGAACTAGAACTTTATGCATATTATAAGCATAGTTGCTTGAAAACATAGTAGTGAATTTCCTAAGAAGCTAACAATAATGTAGGCAAGTATAGCAGCCGAACACTAACTCAATGCAAAGGATTGTTAAATCTTTTTCTCTAAAGAGATGATTTAAAAACAAAACTCTTTTCTATTTATTGTTTCAGTCTGTATACATTTGAAAACTTAATCATTAATGCAGCGCTTAAGAACGTTTATAAAAGAGCAGTGAATGCTTAGTTTAGATAATTGTGTAATTCACAATGCAGTGTAATTAAAAGTGAAAGTGATCTTATTCAACATAGAGACTGCATGTACCGACATGAATTATATGCATATACATATATGTGTTCTCTTTCACATGCCTACCACTTTTCACACACAAATACATACATACATACACAATACAAAACATAGTCTTACCCAAGATTTTCAAGGTCAAAAATGCGATTCAGGTCACAGTCAATATATCTGGTACACTTCTTCACTGCTCTTGGGTTAGTAATAAATGGTTTTACCTCCAGCCCTGTTCTCTGAATTTCAACGCCATTCTTTAGCCAATGCTTAACCAGAAATACTCCAGTTAGCTCATTCCCATGGGTTCCTCCAAAGATAGCGACCTTTTTAATAGGTTCTTCAGCAATGTGACAAGAAGTCATTTCACCAAGTAGTTTTTTATCTGATTTCTGCAATTGAGAGGTGAGATCAAAAGTAATTCAATTTCTTAAGAAAGCTTTAGAAATTTAAATCTAAATGAGACTTTAACCAAAGGGCAAAGTACAGAGTTCCCTTGAGAGGAGTATATTTTAATTTTCTGCTACAAAATCTGAGCCCCGTTTATGGACACTCCCTTTTTTAGCCCTGCCCTTTTCCATATTTGGCTTAAAATATGCAAAGCTCAACTAGAGATACAGCTGTTTACTTTAACTTCTAACTCCCTCAGATGGCCAGTAGATCTAAATACAGTATGGGCCGGGCGCGGTGGCTCAAGCCTGTAATCCCAGCACTTTGGGAGGCCGAGGCCGGTGGATCACGAGGTCAAGAGATCGAGACCATATCCTGGTCAACATGGTGAAACCCCGTCTCTACTAAAAATACAAAAAAAAATTAGCTGGGCACGGTGGCACGTGCCTGTAATCCCAGCTACTCAGGAGGCTGAGGCAGGAGAATTGCCTGAACCCGGGAGGCAGAGGTTGTGGTGAGCCAAGATCACGCCATTGCACTCCAGCCTTGGTAACAAGAGAGAAACTCCGTCTCAAAAAATAAATAAATAAATAAATAAAATACAGTAATAAATTAGCATTTCATACTAATACAAAAATTCTGTTCTTTTCCTCAGCTAGAATGTCATCCAGTGAGGCTTTCACAATTACTTGTAATAATAAAACTTGTTTATACATTTCTAATCTCAAAAAAAGTGGCCCACTCAGTATTTCCATTGGCATTTAAAAACATTTCTACTCTGAAATGAGTTCAAGCACTTTTCATGATCTGAGGGCATCTGAATCTCACCTCTCTAAGCAGCCAAAGGCTGACCCTCAGAGACTTCTTCTTAAACTGACACCCATTCTTTCAGAATGCTTTTTCAGTCAGAAACAGATGGGCCAATTGAATGATCACTGGGACTTGAAAAGCTACTCTGAAACATCCCTTAATTTCTTTCTCATGAAGTTTTTGGTAATCCTCTGTTAACTTCCTTATGAATCTTCCTCATTTTTTTGCCTAAATACCAAAAGAAAGACAACTGTTAGTAATTTTCAAGTCTTTATGATGCCTGAAAATATCTTGGGACATACTCCATTACTAACCACATCGTGTGAACTTACACACACAGCCTAACTCACTGTCAGCAGGGACTCTCCACTGAACTGCGTTACTCAAAAGGGGATCTTATTAGGGAAAATTATCCAGAATACTAAGATGATTACATCCCTTTGGAGAAATGACTCTGAGCCAATCTGATTTGATTTCATGCTTAATCACCCAGAAAGACAAATATGTTCAAGTACTGGAAATACCACATACTAGTAATGCCAGGTTTGATAGAGGGTACAATAAGAGTAATTTATTACCATTGCACAGTATCTTAATTTATAATGTTCTTCCACTCAGTTTACTCATACATCAATTTTATAAGGTAGGGTGGGTTAGGTATTGAGATCCCCACTGCAGGGGTAAATGAAAGAGAGGTTAAGTAACCCAATTAAGGTTCTGCAGGGACATAGGAGAAACTAGGCCTGGGACCCGTGTTTCTCATTCCAAGTCTAGTGTTTTTCGCAGGACAATAGGGTGCCTCTCTGTTATTTTTGGTCTTCTCCATGGGTCAGTTTTAGTTTTACTGTTTCCCAATTCATATAAACAGCCATTACAGAGTGCTTGGGAAATGAACATGCATATAAAAAAATACATGGTGGAAAAATAAAATGTGAATGCTTTCTAATATTTAATAAACCAAATTGAGTGTTCTTCCTTTAAGAGCTTTAATGCAGAGATAGAGAAAGCAAAATCACCAAATCCAATCTACACATGAAAACTACCGTTCTAATATTTTTAAAAAGCTCCTGTAGCCTTTGACTGTCTATCGGCGTCCATGTACACTGAACACTTCATTCAGATGGTGTAGAGATGATGAAAACACACATAAACGGAAACAGATGACAGTTGTTTAGTTGCTCTGATTTTAAGAGCAGTAACTATGGTGAATTATTAACACTCTACTGTGCTTGGTTTCTTTTCTGCGGATTTGTAGTTTGTTCTGTCCTTTGCCCTAGTCTCTCTAGAAATGCTGCTTCAGTTATTTACTTGTATCTGGCACAAATGACTTGCATTCTGAAGCTTGTTTTATGGAATTTTAACAGATCAGCACTTTGAAGCACATTTCACATTCAAAAATAAAGTTTCTCTTACATGTCAGAATGAATAATTTTTTTGAGAGTTAGTGAATTGCAATAATTATTTCCCATACTTACCTTGTTGATTGTGCACAGAGTTTGTCTTCTGTGGGAAGCTTTATTAGGAAAAAGGAGAGCATTTCCTTAAACTAGAGCAACAGAGGCTTTTCATACTCTTATACCAAGTTAACTTCCGAAAGGTTTTTAACTCCCTGTTTCCCAAAGCATACTCGATTTTTGGGACCCACAAAAACCACACATTTTTATGAGTTCACTTCTTTTTTGAGAGTTCAGAGAACTGATAGTATACAAAGTGAAACCCTTTTCAGTTGTCACTATCTCATTAAGTTGAATCTACAATGTTCTGAAGTACTCAAAAGAGTAAGCATAACTTCCAGCATTACAAATGTTTTGTGGGATGGAGTTGTCTAATTTATTAGTAAAATAATGTAGTTTAAAACGAAAGAAGGCTGGACGTGGTGGCTCAGGTTTATAATCCCAGCATTTTGGGAGGCTAAGGTGGGGTGAACCTCTTGAGGTCAGGAGTTCAAGACAGCCTGGCCAACATGGTGAAACTCCATCTCCATTAAAAATACAAAATTAGCTGGGCATGGTGGCAGTGCCTGTAATCCCAGCTACTCAGGAGGCTGAGGCAGGAGCATCACTTGAACCTGGAGGTGGAGGTTGCAGTGAGCCGAGATTGCGCCATGCACTCCAATCTGGGCAACGAGAGCAAAACTCCGTCTCAAAAACAAACAAAAGGAGAGCAAAGTTTTACTTCACAGTTGTGGCTGTCCAGTAGAAGAGAATTATTTTTTTTCTTTTCAGACAGAGTTTCATTCTTGTTGCCCAGGCTGGAGTGCAATGGGGCGATCTCAGCTCACCACAACTTCCGCCTCCTGGGTTCAAGTGATTCTTCTGCCTCAACCTCCCAAGTAGCTGGGATTACAGGCATGTGGAACCACACCCAGCTAATTTTTTTGCATTTTTAGTAGAGATGAGGTTTCACCCTGTTGGTCAGGCTGCTTTCGAACTCCCAACCTCAGGTGATTCACCTGCCTTGGCCTCCCAAAGTGCTGGGATTACAGGTGGGAACCACCGTGCCTGGCCTTGTAAGAGACAAATTTAAGGTGGGTTGTTTCGTAAATAGTATGATTCGGGGGATAAGAAGGGTTTTTTTGTTAAAAATTATACATAAGGTGGCTCATATATAATGTGATGTTCAATAGTTATGTAATCAAAACTACTTTTACTACTTTAATTTTCTCCTTCCCTGTGGCCCATCCTGACCAACTTTCCAGGTGGAAAAAACAAGAACAAGACAAGGAAAAAATAGATTAAGTTTGTAAACTGTAAGCAAAGATTCTATATTGCTCATGTCTGCAGTCCTTACAGATGTAATTGGCTTCAGGTTTTTTGGGTTTTTTTTTATGAAAGATCTATTTTTGGAGTGCGTAGGTGCATGTTGTAAATGTATGTACGTAGACGTCAAGTCAAAATCTGCTTCCCTGAAGCTTCCATTCATGTTTTGGGTAACTCCTCTCTGGAACCATGATAAATAACAAGTTTTATTTTTATTGTTCCAAGTCTTCTTCTTCCCAAAATAAAAGATGACCCTATTTCTTGAAAGCTATTCCTTACTCTGGCATTCAAGGTCTGCTATTATCTGGTCTCAGACTACGTCTAATATTATTTCCTATTTCCTAATAAATTACCTCTTTTTGAGATAATTTTCAAAGAAACTACTAAAATGTCTACGTCTTCTAGTCCTACGGCTTTACTGACAATCTTCCTTTCATCTCTGAGCCCTTTCCACCGTCTTCAAATGGTTAGAAGATATGGTAACAAGAAAACATGGTCTTTGAACTCAGAGCTAGAATCCACTACCTGGCCCACAGTAAGATCAGAATAAATGGCAGCTACTGTTATTAATATTAATTAGGGGCTAACATTTACTGTGTGCCAGATTGTCTATTTCATCTTTCAATACTTCTTTTTAGGGGGATTGTTGTTATTGCTCTTTTACTGAGGAAGTAAATGTAGGTCTAGAAGGCGTTCAATAAACAACCAAGGTCACAGGGCCAGGATTCCAGTCTTCTTTGCCAGGAGGCCTGCAGGTCAACGCCCAGGGTCACACACCACGCGGCTTTCCCCGCAGACCGTCTCTGCCGCTCACGGATGCCTTCCGTCCGCAAGCTCCCGCAGCCCCGGGCCCTGCCTCGCTGACCGTTCTCCGCCTTCCATGGCTGCCACCCGAACCCGGGCTTCAGCTCTGTCCCCAGCCTCCTGGGGACTCAAGATTCCCTGACCCTGATCCGACCCAGAAATTCAGCCAGATACCTCGGGTAGCCTTCAAGGCACCCTCTGGGTGGCCACCAGCAGCTAACAAACGGGTGTCTGGGCCCTAAGACACGGCCAGGGGGTGCGGAGAAGCAGGGCACACTTTTTTGATAATGCTGGGGCTGAGGCCGGTTGGGCAGGAGATCTACCCCCGCCTCTCCAGTCACAGGACAGTCTCCTCTCCTCTCTGGGCAAAACTCGAAAGGGTTGGTGCCACCCTTGCACCAACAGCGTGAGAACTTCACAGTGTGAGATCGCCAAGGAGGCGCGTTAACGTTATCGCCCCCAGCCAAAGGAGGCCAGGCGGACCATGAAAACGCCATTGCTCCGAGGAGGCGGCCTCTGCGCATGCGCGGTCCACGGCGCCTACGCAGTGCACGGCGCTTACGCTCGGCGGATTCCCCCACTTTCTTCGCAGGCGGGAAGGGCGGCGGTTGCTGACCGAGCTGCCTGGACTACCGTTGTTTGAGGCGAGGGAAACTGGGGGCTGAAGTTGTGTGTCGGGTTGGCAGGAGGGTCTAGAAGGGAAAGACTAGGCATCGACCCCAGATACCAAACTGCCCCATCCGTGGGCGGGTCGGGAAAGGCCTTTGGAAGAGCGTCTCTACTCTGACTGGAGCCTCTACTCTCGCGCCCCTACCAGGAGCCAAAACGGGCCGCCGTTTGAGGCCGCGGCATTTCTGGGTGGCGTTTGTGGGTGGAGTGTGTGCGCGCTCGCATACTCAATCTGCAAACTTTTTGTCTTACTAAGGCCACTTAGGTCCATTCAGAAGCCAGGGTTGGGGGCTTCTGCCCTCAAGATGAGTGGCATCTTGGGGTCCCTGCCCTCGTGATCAGCGTCCCCTGTGGGGAGAATGTTACACTTGAAAACATTTTTGTTGGCCGGGCGCGGTGGCTCACACCTGTAATCGTAGCACTTTGGGAGGCCGAGATAGGCAGATCACGAGATCAGGAGTTCGAGACCAGCCTGGCCAACATGGTGAAACCCCATCTCTACTAAAATACAAAAATTAGCCGGGCCTGGTGACATGCACCTGTAATCCCAGCTACTCGGGAGGCTGAGGCAGGAGAATCGCTTGAACCTGGGAGGCAGAGGTTGCAGTGAGCCGACATCGCGCCATTGCACTCCAGCCTGGGTGACAGAGGGAGACTCCATCTCAAAAATAAAAAAGAAAATTTTTGCTGCTGTTATTGTTTGATTGATACTAAAAAAAAATCTTAGCCTTTGTAAGTCCCTGTAAATATAGGATGCGAGTTGAGCTGGTAGAGAAAGTGGCAGAATCTCTTTCCTGGCCCCTAGGATGGCACAAGAATATTTTTTAAAGGGTCTGTCTCGGCCCAGCTTCAAGCCCAACATGTTGGAACAAAGCAGAGGCAGCACCTGACCTCGTGTTTCCCAAGTTTTATTTTTACACACGATAGTTGAAAATGCATACCTCGGCCTGACTCGCATGTTGCTTAGCTGTGTATGTGTCTGTCTGTCTCATTGGGTCGTGAATTTGGAACAGAAGTTACCTGGTTTGGGTTTGTATCTTGCCTCTTCATGCGATGGGCAAGTGTTTGTTCAATTAAATTGGTGTTGAAATGTATTAGGGGCTAAACATGCAAAATTACAAGAGAACTTCTATTGTAAAAGAAGACTGGGCCGGGCGTGGTGGCTCACGCCTGTAATCCCAGCACTTTGGGAGGCTGAGGCGGGTGGATCACGAGGTCAAGAGATCGAGACCATCCTGGTCAATATGGTGAAACCCCGTCTCTACTGGAAATACAAAAAATTAGCTGGGCATGGTGGCACGTGCCTGTAATCCCAGCTACTCGGGAGGCTGAGGCAGGAGAATTGCCTGAACCCAGGAGGTGGAGGTTGCGGTGAGCCGAGATCGCGCCGTTGCACTCCAGCCTGGGTAACGAGCGAAACTCTGTCTCAAAAAAAAAAAAGACTAAGGAAAAACTTGTTTCACTTGTTGAAGTTGTGGAAATGGAGTGGTAACTTATCATTACAATTATTCTGGATATGAAGGGAGGAGTTGGTTTTTTTTTTTTTTTTTTTTTTTTTTGAGACGGAGTCTGGCTCTTACCGCCCAGGCGGGAGTGCAGTGGTGGGATCTCAGCCCACTGCAACCTCTGTCCGTCTCCCAGATTCAAGCAATTCTCCTGCCTCAGTCTCTGAATGGCTGGGACTACAGGTGCCCACCACCATGCCTGGCTAATTTTTGTATATATTTTTTAGTTTAAAAAAAATTTTTGTATTTTTAGTAGAGATGGAGTTTTACCATTTTGGTCAGGCTGGTCGTGAGCTCCTGACCTTAGATGATCTGCCTGCCTCGGCCTCCCAAAGTGCTGGGATTATAGGTGCCCACCACCTCACCTGGCTAATTTTGTGTTTTTAGTAGAGACGGGGTTTCACATGTTGGCCAGGCTGGTCTTGAAGTCCTGATCTCAGGAGGACTTAGTCTTTGGTATTATATAATCCAGGTAGTTTAAACTGATGCCAAGGCAGATAACCTGCAAAGTGTCTTAAAGTGGGGCATGGAGGATGTTCCCAGTGGCTAAATACTGTGTTTCCTTCCTGGTCTTGGAAGCATATATGTTTGCCAATGCTGTCATCCATTTTCCTCTTTGTAGTTCTGGTTCAGAATTCTCTTTGTGGGTGCTGTATTCTAAAATAAATTACATATACTGTGTGAAAAATTCTGTATATGTTTCAGAAGCAAGGTTACAGCTGCTCTAGTCATAACTTAATTTGAACAGGGTTGGAGAAGTGGATTATGTTGTAAACTTCTGGAAAGCAAGGGACTCCCTAAAGTATTTACATGATCAGGTTTGAAAGTGGTTTGAAACCATAATTTCAGTAATTACTGGGCTGAGGATTTGGTTTTGTGGTGAGACAATATGAGTTATAAATTTCTTTGCAGGTTTAGTGGGACAACATCATAAATTTGGAATGCTGAAGGGAAAATTATAAATTTTGATACTGAAGGAAATGAAGCGAAGTCTAAATGAAAATTCAGCTCGAAGTACAGCAGGTATTGAACAACTTTTATTTTACAATTTTCTGTATATCATACAAAGCTTGTATAGTTTATAGATGTAACGTTTTGGAAATAACTTTAAAATAGATTGAACAGTTAGTGTAGCCTCTACTTTTTAGGCCGAAGGAAGTAAAATAACTTACTCAAGACAAAACATTTAGTGGTAGATATGGGAGTAAGATCAAACTTCTTGGATTTATTTTGGTGTTTTTTCCTACAAATTCGACGCGCTTGAGTTATTCTATGCTTTTAAACTGGAAACAAAGAAATAGATCTGTTTTTGTTTGTATTTGTGACTGACTTGCTAAAAACGTTTTCAGAAGCACTTCTGTCTTTCTAATAGCTTCTCCTATCACTTTTGCTTTCCCAATTCATTAGTGTAAAGACAGAGGGCAAGGATGATGAGAACCAGGGGAATGATGATGCATAACTAAGATAATAGTAACTGTTATTTATGGTGGATTAACTGTATTCAAGACATTAATTATATATATTTATTTAATCCTTAACACCAGTCCTCTGAGATAGGTTATTATAATCATTTCTGTTCTTCAGATGAGAAAACCAAGGCTGAAAGAGGTTAAATAAGTAATCTATGATTAGCAGAATCAGCATTTGAACCTAGAAATCTGGCTCTTAGTCCATGCTGTCAATCATTATGCTGTCAGTATATGTCATATTGGCACAAAGAGTTTAGGGAAATTGCCCAAGGTCATACTCTGAAGTTGTAATTCAAACCTACTTTGAAGTTGTAATTTAGAACCAAGCAGTCTGATGCCAGAGCCCATAATTCTCCCAGCCTTCAATCAGAGAGTTTTCAGAGAGTCTGTATTTGCCTGTAATACAAATGATGATGACCAGTTAGAGAATGGTACAGTGGCAAGAGATCTGAACTGTTATTTAAGAATCTTGGGTCCTATCTAGATTCTTCTACTGACTTGATTTATAGCAATGCACAAGCATTTTGAACTTCTTTCCCCTTCGAGTTCCCTAAGTTTTAAAGTTTATATTTTGTGACTTTTAGCCTGACTTGAGATCCTAGATCTGCTATCTGGAGGAATTGGTAGTAGTATTTATTCTTATTTGAACCGAATATTATTACTCTCTAAGGTATTCTCAAAATGATCCACATAGAAATATAATTATAGGCACCTGGGGTACTTGTTAAAATTGCAGAGTTTTGAGTTCCAGGCTAACTCTATTGAAATAAAATCAGTGAGAGTGGAGTCTAGGAACCTGCATATTAAGCATTCCAGATGAATCTTAGTCCAATGAAGCTTTGAGAACCAAGGCCCAAAAGGATATGGCACTGTTGTTCAAAGCATGTTCAGAGCTTGGTTCTTCCTCACCTCCATTGTACTCCAAAGGTCCCCTGCAGTGAATATGGTAATAGGCAAGCACAGGACATGGATAAGGAAGACAAAAAGTGGATTTGGAAAGGTTGGGGGATGAGGGAGGAGATGGGAATTAATTCCATATGTGAGGAATTAAAACAGTGTTAGGGTAGAATAAGAAAAGGTTTTTGAAGAGACAAATGAGGCTATTCAGGATCTTAAAAAGAATAAAAATCCAAAGATATAGAAATGTCGAAGTATATTAGCATATAGAAGTAGACAAATTTAAAATGTATATTATATGCTAGTTATTTTATAACTAGATCTGCTTCTGTGTCTATTATGTACTAATTTATTGGTACATTCAATTTAGGCTGTTTGCCTGTTCCATTGTTCAATCAGAAAAAGAGGAACCGACAGCCATTAACTTCCAATCCACTTAAAGATGATCCAGGTATCAGTACTCCTTCTGACAATTTTGATTTTCCTCCTCTACCTGCAGGTAAGAAAATCAATAAGGTAAAAATTTTCACGAAATTCAAGCTAGGATTATAGAAAATTGTATTTTCTATTATAATGAAAACAGTTTATTTTTTCTTCTTTCCATTATCCACATAGAGAAATTACATGGCTCTTTCTGAACATTCCAGGTCAGGAATTTGAGTTTCCTTGTCTACAATGGTAGCTTAGCATTTAAATGGAGTATCTTAGATTTGGAACCTTTGTTCTAATAAAGTAGTAACATATATCGGAAAAAATATTTTTTCATTCTCAAAATACGTGCGGATAATATAGCTTATACATTTGGTGGTAAAGAATGGAAACACATGAACTGTCTCAAGAGTGGGGATAAGTGTGCATGGGAACACAGGAGAAATGGAAAAAAAAAAGATAGATTTTAGGAAATGCAAACGCCTGGAAATACCTGGTGCCTGGCGGTAGTCTTTCTCTCTTCTTAGGGCATTTTTGCCTCATTCATTTGTTGGCTGTTTACTCCGTGGTCTCAGTGTGTCCCCCCCCTCCCCAAATTCATACACTGAAACTTAACTGCTGGTGTGATAGTATTAAGATGTGGGGCCTTTAGGAGGTAATTAAGGCTCTGCCCTCTTGAATAAGATTAGTGACTTTATAAAAGGTGTGAGGGAGCTGTTTGATCCTTTTGTCATGTGAGGACACAGTACAAAGCCTTGACTTCCCAGCCTCCAAAACTGAGAAATAAATGTATCATATTTATAAATTACCCATTCTAAAGTATTTTCTGTTGTAGTAGTTCAAACGGACTAAGACACACCTTCGGCCAGTGGGCTTCTTTATAGTTTCAACTGGCACATGAACTAAGTTGCCCTTGCTGGGAGTTTACATAACCTTTGAGCTCTAGTTCTCAGAGGTCATTGGTAGGCTGTCCTCTGTATCTCATGATGTGTGTCCTCCTGAAGTATTTCAGGCTCTGACCAGGGTTACTATTTGTCAGAAATAGTAATTTTCCTGTGTTGGGCAAGAGAGAGGACTACATCAATGTTTTTGTTTTTTGTTTTTTTAAAAAAATTTTGTCTTGATCCATTAGTTGGGCTGGGATATAATTGATCTTTAAAAAGAAGAACTAGAAGAGAATAAAGTAGAGTAGAATAGATAATACAGCCATGCATTACATAACAATGTTTTGATCAGTGATGGACTACCTGTGTGATGGTGGTGCCGTTACAATTATAATGGAGCTGAAAAATTTCTATCTCCTAGTGACATAGTAGCTGTGATGATATCATAGCACACTTTATTATGTTTTTTATAAATTAGTATAGCCTAAATATATGGTGTGTTTAGTCTACAGTAGTGTATAGTAATGCCCTAAGCCTTCATATTCACTCACCACTTAATCACTAACTCACCCAGAGCAACTTTAAGTCCTGCAAGCTTCATTTATGGTAAGTGCCCTCTTGAGTGTATTGGTTTTTGTCTTTTGTATTACATTTTTACTGTATCTCTTCTATGTTTAGATATGTGCAGATACACAAATACTATTATATTACAGTTGCCTATGGTATTGAGTGGAGTAATATGTTGCACAAGTTTGCAGCCTAGGAGCAATAGGCTGTAACTACACCCTAGGTGTGTAGCAAGCTATACTCTCCAGGTTTTCGTAAGCACACTCTCTGATGTTTGCACAACAAAATCACCTAACAAGGCATTTCTTAGAATGTATCCCTGTCATTAAGTGACACATGACTGTGTCAGTGTATTACACATATTAAGGATAAGATTTGATGGTGAAGTTTTATATTCTTTTTCCTCCTCTCTCTCTCTCTGTCTCTGTCTCACACACACACCATGCGTATATATGCTCGAGTTATGATGTATTTCTTTCTGTTGGTGGGATTTAAAAAGTTCAAGAAACATTGGATTAAATGAAATTCATGTTACAAAGTTTGAGATACTATACTAGAACTGATTGTAGAAGAGATACAGATTAAATTATCTTTGCTTAAAATATAATGGATAAGAAAGACATCTATAAAAATTAATAAGGCAGGCTGTGACAAATTTTCCAACAAAGTATTGTTGAAGAAGTTTGTATATGCAAGTTTTCTTCTTCAAGTTTTTAAACCCCCCAAATTAAATAAGCATGAAGTTATTATTTTGAAAAATACTACCTATCTTACTTTTATCTATGTTACTTATATCTTTTGAGATTGGGCCTGGGAAGCTATGAATCCAGAGTTGGCTCCTGTAATAAAAACAATGGACACTGGGTATGTAGAAAAATATAAACCAATGGATGTGTGTCTGTTACTGACTGATGTTATTCTTTTATGTATATCTTAGTTTCTCAATTTGAAAGCAAACTATTAATATTTAACAAGACATATTTCCTTGAAAGGCAAATACCACATTCAGTTTCTCGTCCTCTGAGAAGTCAAGATTCTGTCTTTAACTCTGTTCAATCAAAATCTGAAAGAAGCCAGAGTGGTTGGAGGTGAGTCTACTTAAAATTTCTTTGTTCTTCTATTCTTTCTCATTTTCCTGTCTTTCTCTTCATCTTTCCCTCTTTCTTTTCTTCTTCATTTCTTAAATAGAATTACATTTAGAAAATTTCTATAAATAGTAGCTATAGCAGTATTAATCATGTTTTATAAAAGAACTTAACATGCATCAAAAATTTTAAAAATATGTAAATTTGACAGTGATTATGCTTCAAAAGATTCTTAATGTGATAATGAAATTTCTGGCAATATTTATTGCCATGAATTTATGATTTTGCTTATGGGTTGTTAATGATTTAATTGACAATAGATAGGAATCATATCTTAGTATTGGTTATATTTAGGAATTGAGAACCGGTTAGAGTGCTCATTCTTATCCTGTAAGACAGTCAGCTTCGAGGTAAACAGAATGGAAGAAGAAAGAAAAATGGAAGCTGAGATACATATGCATCTGCAACAATAGGGGCTCAAGGAGTGAATAAGATGGTCGAAAGATGGTGAGGGTTCTTGCCATAAGGACCAAAGTTTAATGTTTAAATAGCATGAAAAAATTGATAGAAAAAGAACATGGATTTTTTTGGTTGGACTTTAATAGCCTTGGATAAATGGCAATATTGAAGGAAATAACTTTGGAAACAAAGTGCTGGGAAAACACCACCAAATACATATGTCAGTCATTGTTAAGTGCTTTGATATATTATTTCAGTCCCTGCAACAACCATATGAAGTTAATACTATTCTTATTTTTATTAGATAAAGATACTGTATTTTTTTAAAGGGGGAACTTTTTATATAGTTGTTAATAAATACATTGAAATAATATCTTTATTTCATGCCTGTAATCCCAACACTTTGGGAGGCCGAGGTGGGTGGATTACAAGGTCAAGAGATCGAGACCATCCTAGCCAACATGGTGAAACCCTGTCTCTACTAAAAATACAAAAATTAGCTGGGCGTGGTGGCGCACACCTGTAGTCCTAACTACTTGGGAGGCTGAGGCAGGAGAATCACTTGAACAGGGAGGCGGAGGTTGCAGTGAGCCAAGATAGTGCCACCGCACTCCAGCCAGGTTGACAGAGTGAGACTCTGTCTCAAAAAAAAAAAAAATAGAAAAGAGTTTTGATTTTATTATTCATGCTAGTTTCCCCAGGACCAGTCCATTAGTTTCTTCACAACAAGGCCTTAAAACTGGGCCTGTTCAGTGGTTTGGGATGGTTCTTAGAGACATTGTTCCAACTTCAGGTGCTAGAAAAAAATCCATTTTCACAAGCTCTAGACAGAAAACTAGGTAAAAGATTTTAATCTGGACAGGTAGCCAGTATTGGATATTACAATTTGAATTAATACATGATCTGTCAGACTGTTGGAATACAACAGAAAATCCAGGAAGAGAGAACATTTAAAAATCGATACAGGCAGTTGGTAATCTATTGAAGATCTTTTGAACCATTTAAAGATTTAATCCTCAGGTTTAGAGACCAGGCTAGCGTCGCCAGATTTAGCAAATAAAAATAAAGGATTCCCAGTTAAATTTGAATTTCAGGTAATCAATAATTTTTTAGTATGTGTTACAGCCAATATTTGGGACATTCTTATATCAAAAATTTGTTGCTTATTTGAAATTCAAATTTAATTGGGCATCCTGTATATTTTCTGGCAGCCTAGTCTAGACTTCCTTGGGGCATGGAGTTTTCAAGAACAAAGTACACTCCAATGTTAGAGCCATTGTCAATATAGATTTCATTCACCAGAATTAGGATATGGGCAATTAGTAAGATTAGTAAAGATGGGCTTCTTTGCCAAAGCTCCTACAATTGGCTTTAGACTCTGAGGAGACATTGAGCTTGCACTTACTTAGTAGTTAAGAAATCTCAGTTGAGGAATTGAGGTGATATGAGGACTTTTAAATTTAAAATATTTTTAATCTTTTTTTTTCGAGACTGGATCTCGCCCTGTTGCCCAGGCTGCCATGCAGTGGCATGATGGCAACCTTGAACTCCTGGGCTTAAGCAATCCTCCCACCTCAGCCTCCTGAGTAGCTGGGACTGACTGTAGGTGTGCACCACCATGCCTGGCTAATTTTTAAATTTTTAGCAGACATGAGGTCTCATTATGTTCCCCAGGTTGGTCTTGGACTCCTGGGCTCAAGTGATTCCCTCACCTCAGCCTCCCAAAGTGCTGGCATTACAGGCATAAGCATTGTGCTCAGTGAGATGAAGGCTTTAGAAGCTGAGAACTGAACACAAACTGGCAAACAGGATCAGGTAAATGCATAAATTTTAAAGGAATATTGGGATATTGTTTTTTTCTAAAATAACTTATTATTCTCATTATAAAAATAATAGAATAATTCTAGAAAAAAGGTAAAAAATTATCATAGTTGCACTGATCCAGAGTTAACCATTTATTTATTTTTCAACAGAAAAAAGCCATTTCACCTTTTTTGAGTCTTACATCTTTATCCATGGGAAAAAAGTTGAACTAGATGATATCTAAGGTTACTTCAATGCTCAGTATATATTGTGGATAAAACATACAGTTTTGATGTATTTATGTAAGTTTGTGCTGTCTTGTCTATCACCACCAAGAAAACCATTGATTAAGGATTTTACAAATACACAAATATATTTAACATGTTTGTATGTGGTGGAATACTTAGAATGCCTATTGTGCTGATTCACCCAGTATTGTTTTCTTATCACACAGCATATATTTCAGCCATTCTTGTTACACAGATCTATTGTAAAAGTTTAATAATCTAAAATGGTATATAACTTGTCAGTAATTCATAAAAGGAAGTGGCAGACCCCCAATACCCATATAACTAAATTTTTAATCTTTTAAATCTTCAACTTGCTCAAGATGGCCAAAGATATGAGAAATATTTTTTGGGGGGGGTTCTTATTTGCCTCTGGAACACTCTCTTGACACTCTCATCCTTGTTATAGTTCTGACTGCAGTTGAATATTTATTGTACTTCTATTATGTTAAAAATTTTTAATTAGGCCCGAGTGCAGTGGCTCACACTTATAATCCCAGCACTTTGGGAGGCTGAGGTGGGCAGATGGCTTGAGGTTGAGAGTTTGAGACCAGCCTGGCCAACATGGTGAAACCCCGACTCTACCAAAAGATAGAAAAATTAGCCAGGCGTGGTGGCGAGTGCCTGTAATCCCAGCTACTCGGAAGGCTGAGGCAGGAGAATCACTGGAACCTGGGAGGTGGCATTTGCAGTGAGCTGAAATCCTGCCACTGCTCTCTAGCCTGGGAGACAGAGTGAGACCCTGTTTCAAAAAAAGCTGTTTTTTTTTTTTAATTAAAACTATATGTATTTAAGTTGTATAACCTGATATTTTAATATGCATATACATAGTTACCTGATTATTTCAGTCAAGCCAGTTAACATATCCATCTCTTCATATAATTACCATTTTTTTCTTGTAGTATGAACATTTACTATCTACTCTCTAAGAGAATTTCATCTGTATAGCACAGTATTATTAACTTTAGTCCTCATGCTATACGTTAGATCTCTAGATTTTATTCATCCTATATAACTTTGTACCCTTTGACTGACATCATCTTATTTCTCTCACCTCTTCACCGCTGGAAACCATTATTCTCCTGTCTACTTCTATGAGTCTGATTTGTAAAGATCTCACATATAAGTAAGCATATACAGTATTTTTATTAATATGTCTGACTTATTTCAATTAGCATACATCCTCTAGGTTCATCCACGTTGTCACAAATGGCAGGATTTTCTTCCTTTTAATGTCTAAATAGTATTCTGTTATTTCTTCATGACATATTTTTTAGTCCATTTATCTGTCACTTAGATTGTTTATATATCTTGGATTTTTTTTAATTTTTTTTTTTTTGAGGTGAAGTTTCGCTCTTGTTGCCCAGGCAATGGCGACAAGACAATATAAGTGCGATGGTGTGATCTCGGCTCACCTCAACCTCCGCCTCCCAGGTTCAAGTGATTCTCCTATCTCAGCCTCCTGAGTAGCTGTGATTATAGGCATGTACCACTATGCCCAACTAATTTTGTATTTTTAGTAGAGATAGGGTTTCACCATGTCGGCCAAGCTGGTCTCAAACTCCTCACCTTAGGTGATCCACCTGCCTTGGCCTCCCAGAGTGCTGGGACAACAGGCATAAGTCACTGTGTCTGGCCCTCTTGGCTATTGTGAATAATACTGCAATGAATCTGAAAATGCAGATATCTCTTTGAGATACTAATTTCATTTTCTTTGGATATATATCCAAAAGTGGGATTGTTAGATTATATAGTAGTTCTGTTTTTAATTTTTTTGAGGAAGTTCCATACTGTTTTTCATAATGGCTATACCAAGTTACATTCCCACCAAGAGTGTACAAGGATTGCCTTTCTCGACACCCTTGCTAACACTTGTTATCTTTTGAATTTTTGATGACAGCTATCCTGACAAGTGTGAATTGATCCTTAACTATTGTTGTAGTTCTGATTCACATTTTCCTGATTAGTGATGTTGAGCACCTTTTTATATACCTTTTGGCCATCTGTGTGTCTTCTTTAGAAAAATGTCTATTTAGGTTCTTTGCCCATTTTTAAATTGTGTTACTTGTTTTTGTTACTGAGTTCTGTGAATTCCTTAAATATTTTGGATATTAACTCCTTATCAGATATGTGGTTTGCCAAAATTTTCTCCCATGCTGTAGACTGTCTTTTCACTCTGTTGATTATTTCCTTTACTGTACAGAAGCTTTTTAGTTTGATGTAGGTCTCACATGTTGATTTTTGCTTTTGTTGTGTTTTTGGTGTCATATTTTAAAAAGTCATTTGCGAGATCGATCCAAGATGGCCGACCACTAACAGCTCGGGATTGTAGCTCCCAGTGAAAGCTCAGAGAACGAGACGACGCCACATCTTTAGATGAATTTTCGTCACTCACCAATCAGCCGATTCCCAGTGGAGGAGCCCCACGGGTCGCCAGCGTGACTCTTGTGGCCGCCGCAGCGGTTTTGCCGGCGTCTGGACGCAGCAGCTCTTCATGCAGAGCCAACTGGACTGCTTCCCCTACTGACCGGAGTTTGGAGCTCTGGGAAATCAGAGCCGCTTGTTGCGGACTCAAGAGGGAAGCCAGACCAGAGATTCCCGGGCAGAAGAGCACCATCAGTCTTATCGCTGCTATTTAGGCCGCCACAGTGGGTTGCTCGGATCCCAGCACTGGGAATCAATAACGTCGACTCAGAAACCTAATTAGAAAGGCGGTTCATCTACAATGAAGGGGAAAAAACAGCCTAAGAAGGCCGAGTATACTCAAATCAGAACCCATCAGAACAAGCCCTGATGGAAAAGGACTCATCAGCAACCGAACAAGCCCTGATGGAAAAGGACTCATCAGTAACGGAACAAGCCCTGATGGAAAAGGACTGTGTTCCATTATCTGAAGTTGGCTTTAAAAGGTGGATGATAAGAAACTTCTGGGAGTTAAAGGAACTTGTTCTAACCCAATGTAAAGAAACTAAGAACTTGGAAAAAAGGTTCGATGAAATGTTGAAAAGAATAGACAATATAGAGAGGAATACAAATGAACTTATGGAGTTGAAAAATACAACACGAGAACTTAGTGAAATATGTACAGGCTTAAACAGCCAAATGGATCAAGCAGAAGAAAGGATATCAGAGGTCGAAGACCAACTTAATGAAACAAAACGACAAGACAAGAATAGAGAAAAAAGGATAAAAAGGAATGAGCAAAGTCTCCAAGCAATATGGGACTGTGTGAAAAGACCTAATATACGCTTGATTGGTGTACCTGAATGTGACGGAGAGAATGAATTCAAGCTGGAAAATACTCTCCAGGACATTATCCAGGAAAATTTTCCTAATTTAGCAAAGCAGGACACTATTCAACCCCAGGCAATACAGAGAACACCACAAAGATATTCCTCAAGAAGACCAACCCCAAGACACATAATCGTTAGATTCACCAAGATCGAAACGAAGGAGAAAATAATAAGGGCAGCCAGAGAGAAAGATCAAGTTACCCATAAAGGTAAGCCTATTAGGCTTACAGCAGATCTCTCAACGGAAACCCTACAAGCTAGAAGAGAGTGGGGGCCAATATTCAATATACTTAAAGAACAGAACTTTCAGCCCAGAATTTCATATCCTGCCAATTTAAGCTTTGCATTTGAAGGAAAAATAAAATCTTTTAGGAACAAGCAAGTACTCAGAGATTTTATTACCACCAGGCCTGCTTTACAAGAACTTCTAAAAGAAGCATTATACACTGAAAGGAACAACCAGTATGACCCTTTCTAAAAATACACCAAAAAGTAAAGAGCATTAACATAAAGAAGAATTTTCATCAACAAAAGGACAAGATAGTCAGTTAATATCAAATGGCAGCAACCCTAAATTTAAATCGACCAAATCTCCCAATCAAAAGATACAGACAAAATCTAACGGTATATCCAAAGATATACATAGACTCAAAATAAAGGGTTGGGAAAAAAAACATACCGACCAAATGGAGAGCAAAAATAAATAAATAAAAAGCAGGAGTTGCAATTTTTATATTTGACAAAATAGATTTCAAAGCTACAAGGATACAAGGGTAAAAGGATTAATGTAATAATAAGAGATCTTAACACCCAGATACATAAGACCCATAATGAGATTTAGATTCAACGAGACAGAAAACTGATAACGATATCTGGGACTGGAACTAAGATCCAGAACAAATAAAATCAATAGAGCTCTCCATTTTAAACACACAAAATGTAAATTATCCACAAAATCTAACGATATATCTAAAGATATACAAAGACTCAAAACAAGGGGATGGAAAAAAACTCACCAACCAAATGGAGAGCAAAAATAAATAAATAAAAAGCAGGAGTTGCAATTCTCACACTTAATAAAATAGATTTCAAAGCTACAAGGATGCAAGGGTAAAAGGATTAATGTAACAATAAGAGATCTTAACACCCAGATACATAAGACACATAATGAGATTTAGATTCAACGAGACAACAAATTGATAACGATATCCAGGACTTGAACTCAGAGCCAGAACAAATAAACACAATAGGGGTCTCCATTTTAAACACATAAAATATGCATTAACCACTTTAAACACTCAAAATATTGATCGGCCATTATTGAAACCCATTTTAGGAATGAAGTAATATTCCTTTTTCCCTCTTTTTCTTTTCTTTTTTTTTCCCCCTTCTTTAAAAAAAAAAAAAGTAATTTGCAAGACCCATGTTAAGGAGTTTCTTCGCTGTTTTTTCCTAGGAGTTTTATGATTTCACTTCTTATTTAAGTCTTTAATCCATGTTGAGTTGACTTTTGTATATGGTATAAGATAAGGGTCCAAGTCCATTCTTCTGCTTGTAGATACCCAGTTTTTCCAACACCGTTTATGGCAGAGACTATCTTTTCCCCATTATGTGTTCTTCTCACTTTTGTTGAAAATCAATTACATCTAAATGTGTGGGTTTATTTCTGGGCTCTCTACTCTGTTCTGTTAGTCTATGTGGCTGTTTTAATACCAGTACCATACTGTGGCAGTTACTGTAGGTTTCAGGTATAATTTGAAATAAGGAAGGGTGATGGCTGCAGCTTTGTTCTTTCTCAAGATTGTTTTGGCTATTCGAAGTATTTTGTGGTTTAATATTTTAGGATTTTTTTTCCATTTCTGTGAAAAATATCATTGAAAGTTTGATAGAGATTACATTGAATCTGTAGATCATTTTGGGTAGTTTGGACATTTAACAATATTAATTCTTCAAATCCATGACACAGGATTTTTCATTTATTTTCTCTTCAGTGTCTTTTTTTTTTAATCAGTGTTTTATACTTTTTAGTGTATAGCCCTTTCTCCATGTTGGCTATTTATTCCTAGGTATTTTATTCTTTTTTATGTTATTGTGGTGGGATCATTCTCTTGGTTTTCTTTTGGGATATCTGTTATTGATGTAAAGAAATGCTCCTGATGTTTGTATGTTAATTTTGTATCCTGCAACTTTACTAAATTTGTTTTTTAGTTCTAACAGTTTTTTAATGGAGTTTTTGGGGTTTTCTACATACAGGATCATGTCATCTGCAAACAGAGACATTTACTTCATCCTTTCCAATTTGCACTCCTTTTATTTCTTTTTCTTGGCTAATCGATTGGCTAAGACTTTCAAGAAAAGTTGAGAATTCCTTACCTGAAATGTTTGGGATTAGAAATGTTTTCAATTTTTTTGGAGTTTGGAATATTTGCAGGATACCTACCAGTTGAGTATCCTAAATCTGAAAATTCAAAATCTGAAATGCCTCAATGGGCATTTTGATAGAGCCTCATGTTGTTGCTCAAAAACTTACAAATTTTGGAGAATTTCAAATTTTGGATTTTCAGATTTAAAATGCCCAGCCAGTAAGTATGTTTGAATAGAAGTGGTGAAAGTGGGCATCCTTGCCTTGTACTGTATCTTCGAGAAAAAACTTCCACTTTTTCCCCATTATGATGTTAGCTGTGGGAATTTTGCAAATGACCTTTATTGTGTTGGAGTATGTTCCTTCTGTACTTACTGTTTTGAGAGTAAACTAAATGGATATTGAACTTTGTCAGATGCCTTTTCTGCATCTATTTTTAATTCTGCTACTGTGGTGTATAACATTATTGATTTGCACATATTAAACCACTGTGCATCCCAGAAATAAATCTCAGTTAATCATGGTGTGTAATTTTTTAAGAAAAGATTTCAACTTTCGCTTTAAATATGGGGGATACACGTGCAGATTTGTTACATGGGAGTATTGTTAATGCTAAGGTTTGAAGTATGGAATCTGTCCCCTTACCTATGTAGTGAGCAGAGTGCTCGTTAGGTAGTTTTTTTGATATGCTGTTGGATTTGCCTTGCTAGTATTTTATTGAGGGGTTTTGCATCTGTTTTTTAGTGATATTGGTCTGTAGTTTTCTAGCAGTGTCTTTGTTTGATTTTGATATCAGAGTGATGCTAGCCTCATAAAACGAATTTAGAAGTATTCCCTCTTATTTTATGAAAGAATTTAAGAAAGATTGGTATTAATTTATCTTTGAATGTTTGATAGAATTCACTGTGAAGTCATCTGGTCCTGGGCTTTTCTTTGTTGAGAGATTTTTTTATTACTTCTGTAACTTATTATTGGTCTGTTTAGGCTTTCTGCATCTTCTTGATTCAATCTTGGTAGTTTGCATGTTTCTAGGTATTTATCCATTTCTTCCGTGTTATCTAATTTGTTGTCATATAATGTTCGTAATAGCCCCTTATGATCTTTTTTATTTCTGAGAAATCCATTTTATGTTTCCTCTTTCATTTATTTAAACCTTCTCTCTTTTTTTTTTTTTTTTTTTAGTCTATGTAAGGGGCTGTTGACTTTATCTTTTCAAAAAATAAGCTCTTAGTTTTGCCTTTTTTTTTTTTTTTTTTTGAGGCAGAGTCTCACTCTGTTGGAGGCTGGAGTGCAGTGGTACCATCTTGGCTCACTGCAACATCCTCCTCCCCGGTTCAAGTGATTCTCCTGCCTCAGCCTCCAGAGTAGGTGGAATTATAGGCACCCACCATCACGCCTGGCTAATTTTTGTATTTTTTAGTGGAGATGAGGTTTCACCGTGTTTGCCAGGCTGGTCTCAAACTCCTGACCTCAGGTGATCCACCTGCCTCGGCCTCCCAAATACTAGGATTACAGTGTGAGCCACCATGCCCAGCCTAGTTTTACTTTGTTTTTTTTTTTCCTATTCTCTATTTTATTTCTACTCTAGTTGTCTTATTTCCTTTATCTGCTTATTTTGGGCTTGGTTTCTTACTCTTTTTCTAATTCCTTTAGGTGTGAAGGTAGGATGTTTATTTGAGATCTTTTTATTTCCCCTTTGGCATTTATTTCTATAAGCTTCCCTTATCACTGCTTTTGCTTTCCCATAAGTTTTGGTATGTTGTGTTTTGTTTCTGTCTCAAGATAATTTGAAAATTTTCTTTTTTAATTCCCTCTTTGATTAATGGTTGTTCAAGAGTGTGTTGTTATATTTGTGAATTTTTCCATTTTCTAGCTGTTATTCATTTCTAGTTTTATACCATTATAGTCAGAAAAGATACTTGGTATGATTTTGATCTTCTTAAATTTAAGTCTGATTTTGTGGCCTAACATGGGAGTTATCCTGGAGAAAGTTCCATCTGTGCTTGAGGAGAATGTGTAGTCTTCTGCTGTTGGGTGGCAAATTCTATGTATGTCTTTTGGGTCCATTTGATCCATAGTGTTATTCAAGGTCACTGTTTATTGATTTTTCTGTTTAGATGATTTATCTATTATTAAAAGTAGAGTATTGAGCTTTCTTTCTATTATTATATTGCTGTCAATTTTTCTTTTGGGTTTGTCAATATTTGCTTTATATACTTAGGAGCTCCAATATTGGATGTGTATATATTTACAATTTTTATATCTTCCTATTGAATTTACCCATTTTCATTATATAATGACTTTCTTTGGCTTTAGAGACAACTTTTAATTTAAAGTCTATTTTGTCTGACATAAACTCAGCCACCCCTGTTTACTTTTGGTTGCCGTTTGCATGGAATATCTTTTTCCATCCCTTTATTCTAAGCTTTTATGTGTCTTGTGAATCTAAACTGAGTTGATTGTAGACAGCATATAGTTGGATCTCTAATCCAGTCAAATCTTCTTTATTTAGGCCTATCTTATTATATTGCACTTTATTGCACTTCACAGATTTGCATTTTTTACAAGTTGAAGGTTTGTGGTAACCCTGCATTGAGTAAGTCTATTGGTGCTATTTTTCCAACAGCATGTGCTCACTTCATGATTCTATGTCACATTTTGGCATTTCTTGCAATATTTCAAACTTTTTCATTATTATTATATCTTTATGATTGTGATCAGTGATCTTTGATATTACTACAAATGTGCTGTTACCAATAGAGAGTTGTAAAGCTGAAATAAATATTTCTAGACCATGAATAATAAACGTAATTTCTCTAACTGTGAGAGAGAGGAAAGACGAAACTATTTCTGTTCTCTCTATTGAAAATAAAATTACAAAATTGCTGGGTGTGGTGGTACATGTCTGTAGTGCCAGCTGTTCCAGAGGTTGAGGCAGGAGAATCACTTATGCCCATGAGTTTGAGACTGACCTGGGCAACATAATGAGATCATGAATCCAAAAAATATTATAAAATTATTGTCATATGAAGAAGTGATCAAGGTAGGAAAACTTCCTATAAAGGGGTATCAGGCAGTTCATTTAACAATAATTCTAATAATATATTTTCTGAGTATTGTGATGTTTGTGGTGTTTATAACTTAAATTGTTGTAATTTTGCTTTCTCATTCTTTTATACTAACTTTATACCCAATTAACAGTGTTTCCTAAATTATACAAGCTTCAGGCCTCATAAAATTTGAATTTGTTCCTGCTCAGTAGTATACCTGGACCTCTTTTGGATTATTTACCTAAATAAAGGGTGGTTGTATTGGTCGCCCTCTTGTGATACTTGTATTTCCAGGAAAATTACTGAGAATTAAGAATTTGTGGGCTGGGAATGGTGGCTTATACCTGTAGTCCCAGCACTTTGGGAGGCCAAGGAGGTGGATCAGTTGAGCCCAGGAGTTTGAGACCAGCTTGGGCAACATGGTGAAACACTGTCTCTATGAAAAAATAACAAAAATTAGCTGGGTATAGTAGCACTCACCTGTTCCAGCTACTCAGGAGGCTGAGGCGAGAGGATCACTTGAGCCTGGGAGAGTGAAGCTAGAGTGAGCTGTGTTCTCACCATTACACTCCAGCCCCTGTCTCTGAGAAAAAAACAACAAAAAAAGAATTTGTGACTTGGACTAGTTTTATTTCCTGTGGAACTCCTAACTAGCCTGCTCAGAAATTATGCTTTTGATTTTGGCCTCATCAGCATCTAACATAATGTTCTGGTCAGCTGATATAACACACTTAATGTTGCTGGCAAATGCTGCACTTAATTCATTATAGGGCTTTTAAGCTACGTAGTAAAAGCATAAAATTTCTAATCAAGTATTAGTAGCTATCCATCCTGCCTGTATGTATTCTCCTTGTGATTTAAAATCATTGATAAGCCACAGTATAACTTCTTAAAATTTTACTTTGTAGAAAATTTTAAAATTTTGAATATATAAAGAAGTATGCAGATGTCCTCAAAATCTTACTACTTGGATGGTAAGAAGGATGCTATTATTTAAAAATATACTTTGTAGTGCTAGACTCTGAGTTAGGAGATCTTGTATTTCCCAGGCTCTAGACTTGTGAGTAGTTTGCTGTATGACTTTGGGCAAGTTAATGCCTCATTAAGGATCAGTCTTCTCATCTAGAAAGAGAAATAATAATATATTGGAGGGTTGTTGTGATGTATTTGGAATTTCTAAGTAGTCAGTAGTTATAAAGTGCTTTCTAAATAATAAATTGCCATATAAATTAATTTTTTATTTTTTTATAATTAAGAAACCTTATAGAAACAAATCCTCTTTTTTTCCCACTATTACAGCTACAAAGATGGCAACAAAACTACCAACGTGAAAACTTGGAATAAAAATGATTTTAGGCCTCAGTGTAAACGAACAAACTTAGTGGCAAATGATGGAAAAAATTCCTGTCCAATGAGTTTGGGAGCTCAGCAACAAAAACAGTTAAGAATACCTGAACCTCCTAACTTATCTCGCAGCAAAGAAACCAAGCTACCTAGACAAACACATTCATCAAAAATATCTGGTTCCACAGTGAGAGGGCTAGACAAAAACAGTGCATTACAGACATTTAAGCCCAATTTTCAACAAAATCAATATAAGAAACAAATATTGGATGATTTTACAGAAGAAAACACTCTGAAGGTAAATGTTTAAATATCAATTAATGACCTATTCACATTTTTTAAAATGTGAGGTAAATATTTAGAAATATACAGAGATAAGAGCATCTGAAATCAATTCCATGACATACATTACTTGATTAGCATAAATATTTAGTTCCATTTAAGTGGGTGAATGTTAGTTTCCAGAATATTTTCTTAGAGGATATGAGTGGCTGCTCCTTTTCCTTTCAAACTTTAGAGTTTTCTACTGGATTTTTGACTTTCACTTTATACTCATTTTAAAGATAATGATGGTTTATCTATTGTTGGTAAAGTTACCCAGGCTCTTCATATGTCATTCTAAGTATTTTTCAACAGAGGTCAGCAAACATTTTCTTTAAAGGGCCAGTTAGTAAGTATTTTTGGCTTTATGGTCCATACTGTCTCTGTTGCAGCTACTCAATTCTACTGAACTCTGCCACTGTAGCTTGTAAGCATCCATAAACAATACGTAAGTGAATGTGCATGGCTGTCCTCCAACAAGCATTTACACTAACAGATGGCAGGTTAGATTTGCACTGCAGTCCGTAGTTTTCTTTATGATCACCTATTATGACCTTTGCTTTATGATCTTGTCCTGTTCTACTTTTGTAGCCTCATATTTAATATTTTACTAATTGTCCAATGCTCTAGCCACTTCGGACTTGTCACAATTCTCTAAACATAGCATACACTCTGTGCTTTGGTTTATATTCTTCCCTAAAGCTGTATGTCAACTGTACTTCCTCTTTATGCTCAGTGCTCTAATTATTCTTTGTAAATGTTATTTACATATTATGTGTGCTGGTTATTCTTTGTCTCTGCTCCCTGGCCCCTTGGCCCACTTGATTTTTCACCTGCCCTTCTCTGTTCTGGAAGGCTGAACTGTCCTACAAAGTACATCATCCTGAGATTCTTTACTTGCTGGCTTTTGCTAGAGGTCATCCAGTAGGAATCACTGGTATGACATCAAAGGGTGGGAGGAAAGATTGAGTTTTCTCACTTTCTCCAGTCTTAAATATTCTATCACCAGCAGTGGCTGTGTCACTGCATGATGTAGCTTTTTCATGAGTATAGCTTTTCTTGATACTTTTATTTTCTCCTCTTGTCTTTTCAGCCTAGGATGATTGCTAACAGTTTCTTACTGTTGTGAGTTTTTGTTCTGCCTGTATGTCTGAAAAAGCGTAAGCCATTGGGGTAAAATCTATTTTTGCGTGTTTTGTTTTTTGTTGGAAAAAAGACTAATAAAGCATGTTTCACAGTGGTTCTCAACTTTATGTTTCCTTGCACTCAAGAATTGTATGACATAATCTCCTTAGTAACGGGTTTACTGTGGCCATAATCATCAACAGGAGACATGTTAGGATCTTGGTTAAGAGGGGGAAGAGGGAGGAAACTACTTGTATTTTGAAGAAAAGTTTCATCATGTATTCTTCACAACCCTAACCCTCACAAAGGAGAGTGTCCCCCTACCTTTGAAAATTGGTATCTTAATACACTTTATTCTTAGTTGATCTTAAAAAATGCCAAGAACTTTGCATTCTCAGGGCCTTTGTACTTGCCGTTCCCTCTGTCCTCATTCAACAACCCACTTAAAATAATAACCCCCATCTCTCTCTCTCTCCCTTTACCTTGTGTTTTTTTCTTAAAGTACATTTCCTGACATTCTATGTTATTTATTTTATAAATCCTCCACTAGACTATAAAATCTTTGAGAGCAGATATCTTGATTATTTTGTCCATGAATGTATCCTTAATAGCTACGTTTGTCAGGTAGGAGGTGCCCAATAAACACTTTTGAAACAAGTAAATGAATGAATGAATGTGTCTGGCTCCTTCCCTAGAGTGTGAGTGCATTAGGGAAAGGAATGGCTTTACCTATATTTGTCACAGGATCTGGCATATGATGCTTTAAAATATTCCGTGAATGAATAAGTGAACAAGTGCCCATATAAATAATTCTCCTCTTGATTAATTGTTTCCAAGTGCACCCTGGTTTCTCCTCCTCCAATAGAGTAATGATGGCATTAATTTAGGGAGGTAACTAAAATTTTCAGTAGTTCTTTTTACACATTTGTCCATTATAAGGACTTAGAATTTTTACATAGAAGATAAATGAGTATGATGAAAAAAAGAAATATTTTTCTAATGCTATATTTTTTATTTTTTCAAAAGGAAACCTCATTGTATCAGGTACAGTTTAAGGAAAAAGACAATTCTTTAAGAATTATTTCTGCAGTTATTGAAAGCATGAAGTATTGGCATGAACATGTTCAGAAAACTGTACTTCTTTTTGAAGTATTAGGTAAGTAAAATACTTCAAAAATACTTCAGTAATACTATTTGGACAACAAGTTTTAATGTCTGATTAGTCCTTTTTCTTCCAAATAAAACAGTCTGATTTTTGCTACTCCCTAAAGTATATTCAAAGAAATGAAGTTTTAATAATAGTCCCTGTGGTAGGTAGAATAATGCCCCCTAAACATGTCTACATTATAATTACCAAAATTTGTGAATGCTACCTTATATGGCAGAAGGGACTTTACGAATGTAATTAAGTTAGGGATCTTGAAATGGGAAGATTATCTTGTATTACTTGGGTGGGTTCAGTGTAATTGCAAGGGTCCTTTATACAAGAAGGCATCAAGGTCAGAGTCAGAGAGATTGAAAGACACTGCCTTGCTGGCTTTGAAGATGGTGGAAGGGGCCATGAGCCAAAGAATGCAGGCATCTTCTAGAAGCTGGAAAAGTTAAGGGAACAGATGCTACTCTAGAGCCTCCAAAAGGAACATAGCTTTGATGACTCATTATAGACTTCTGACCTCCATAACTATTAAAATAATGCTTTTGTGTTGTTTTAAGCCAGCCACTAAGTTTGTGGTAATTTGTCATAGCAGCAACAGGAAAGATACAGCCTCCTTCTCCTTATATTTATATATAAATATAAATATAAATGTGTATATATAAGGAGTAGTGGTCGGTTAGCTGCAGTTGCCCTCTAAAGGCAGCTGATGATCATCCCTGGCCCACTCAAATCACTGTACTAAGTGTATAAGTGTATTTCATCTATCCGTCACTGAGTCAAGGTCTGCCCAACAGACCTCAGCAAGTAGTGATCAGTGTCTCAGGTTTCCATCAGTGCGTTCATTTCACATGTTTAACTTTCACCTGAAAATGATTCCAGTTTCTCTCGTTACCATTAAGGAAAAAGCTTTATTATGTGAAGTGACATTGGATTCAATAGAGACTCAGACTCTGAGTAAACACACTGTATTAGTTTTCAATTGCTGCTTAACAATGAATGGAAACTTAACAGCTAAAAACCACACCCACTTCTTAACTCAAGTTTTGTACATCAGAAATCCATGTGGGCTTGACTGTGTTCTATACTCAGGATGTCACAGTGCCAAAATCAAGGTGTTGACCAGGCTGGTTTTGTTCAGTTTTCACTTTTGGCTTTTTGGAGGTTTCCATGCCTCCGGCCTCTGGAACTCCCATATACTTCAGGGATTCTTCATCAAGTCCTACTCATTTTGCCTGAAGCATATTTCTGAGCTAGTTGGTATGGCTGTTACTACTCTACAATGAAGCTTGTCTTAGCTCTTATTTTGTTCAGTTCTTATTGGTAGCTATATAACTGCGATAGCAGATGGTATTCTGTTTCATGTCTGTTTTCTGTCAGAACTAGAATAACTGTCGGAGGAGAATGTCTATTTCAAATATCTTAAACCCTGTTGGACTTCCCACTAAATTGCTTTTTCCTGTGTGAAGGATGCCTTTGGCTCTCACCCTCATTTGCAGAACAGAAATATTAGAAATAGCCTGAACCCGTTAAAAGGATGTGCTAATTCCATTCATTTCCCCAGGTTCTCTTTGGTGAACTCTTCAGGTTCACTCCAGAATAATCTTTTTAAAAATATCACAATACCCAATATAAACAGCAGTAGACATTCTTACCAGGAAATGAAGGGGTTCCATGCTTTTATATGTGTTGGTTAGCTTTCATAGTGCTTTAACAATCCTGAGTTCTAGGCTAGACTCTAAAGTTACCTAAGGTAGATACTTCCTTTTTGTTAGACTTTAATGTCTAGTACACTGCACAGTATATAGGAAGTCCTTTTCATTTGCAAGCCCCCCGCCCCCCCCAAAAAAAAACAACTTTAGTGGCTTTTAAACAATAATAGAGAATTATTCATGAAACTGAAAAGCAGCTGGGTTTTTTACTTTAGGCAAAGCTTGATCTAGCTGCTCAAGAGATGGCACAGTGATTTCTCTCCATCTTTCTGGCCATTCATAGTATTGGCTTCATCTTAAGGTTCCACACTATAGTCTCTCCAGAAGCTTCTGACTCTCCACTTATGGTAGCAAGTTGATTATTAAATTTCTGTAGACTATGCATTCTTATGCCACACTATCACATTCTTAGGTTTTTCTTCTGGTTGCTCTTTCCTAGAAACTAACAAATGAGTCTTTGCATATAATCATTTCTGAAGTAACACGCACAGTACAGAAACCCTGAACTGTGTAGTTGAGTAATAAAATATGCTGATTGAATTAAGTCACTCACAGTTCACTCCTGGATCTGAGGATGGGGACAAATCCTATCCAAATCATGTGGCTAAAAATGGAATCTTCCTAAAGGATAACTGTGTCTTTTTTAGAAGAAATGGAGGCCAGCCTCAAAATAACTCAGTAGATGGTTATTAAATAAATGAATAATGCTGTCATTTGATAATAGTTTCTTGAGATAAATATGAATTACAACTTGTATTTTATAGGTGAAGAAACAGATTTGAAAGTGGTTAAGCAATTTACTCAAGGAGGAGGGAATAGGGAGATGTAGGTCAAAGGTGCAAACTTGCAGTTATGTAGGATGAATAAGCCTAGAGACTTAATGCGCAGAGGAGGTCTCTAGTTAATATCACTGTACTGTATATTAAAAGTTTGCTACGAGAGTAGTTTCAGGTGCTCTTACCACACACAAAAAGCATAACTATGGACAGTGGTGGGTATGTTAATTTGCTTGCTGTAGGACTGATTTTATATATATACATATACATATATATATATGAAAATATGTTGTATACCTTAAATGTGTATAATGAAAATAAATTAAAAACTCAGTTTGCTCAAAGTCACAAAATATTAGTAAGTTGAAGGACCTGGGACTTCAACACCTGACTCCTGATTCTAATTCAATGTTTCTTTTTTCATTAAATTATGATGCTTATTTGTTATACCTGTGCATTTTATTATTATAATGTTGTAGACTGTTCTGGGGATTTAACTGCTCTATACTGCACATTCTAAGGAAAAAGTTTCAGATGGCCATTTATTGTCAATTGTATGAGCTTGGCATATGATCTGTTCCTAAGTTGGAGAGAGTCAGAAGTTTTGTTTTCCTTCATATAAAACTGTCTGAGAAATATCTTCCCTTCTTAAAATGTCTTCTTTATTATTACTGTATAAAAACTATAAATAAGATGAATAGTTATTTAAACATCAACTTTGTCAAATTTTATTTGCAATTTACCAACATTTATTTTTTTCCCCCATTTCAATATTGCTTAGCTGTTCTTGATTCAGCTGTTACACCTGGCCCATATTATTCAAAGACTTTTCTTCTGAGGGATGGGAAAAATACTCTGCCTTGTGTATTTTATGAAGTTGTAAGTATTTTAAAAGTATTCTTTGCAAAGCCTATGTCAACAAAATATAAAAGTGCAGGCTACAATTCAGTTGAAACAGAAATTCTGTTAACAATTTAGTACTTTCAACACTTTGGTTTTAGTTCTGTTATAAAAGTTGTTTATTTGTATAATATGAAGAGCCTTCTATGTGCCAGGTACTGTGCTGGATATGAGGGATATAAAGTGGAGTATAAATGGTAAATGGCTCTCTCTCCCAAAGAGTTTGTAATCCCAGTTAGAATGATACAGAAATGTTACACTGTGGTATGGTGAATGGCATGGTGAGCGGCATGGTGAGCTAGGTATGTGCAGGGTGCTGAAGAAGTAGGTAGGAAAGGTGGGGCAGATCAGAGAAAGATTTTTAAAGGAGGTGGTAACTTATCCTAGATCTTTAAGGACTGGTAAGAATCAACTCAGCCAAATATGTTGGGGAGGGAAAGAAGGATGTAGTCTAACGTGAGGAAGCAGCATATGCAAAGACATGAAGCTAAGAGAGAGCTTCACTTGTTTAGGGAACTGAAAGTAGTTGGCTTGGTGACACAGAAGTCTGGAAATTGCAAAGGAGGCTATAGACCTACATACATTGAGGCTGTATAGAGCTACATACTTTGTAAAAGTTCAACCTTAGTTCTGAAATTGTCCTCAGTTCTGAAATCAGACTTGGATTCTAGCATTTACTCCAGCATTTACTAGTTGTATGACCTTAAATAACCTGCTTAAATTACTTGAATTTCAGATTTTAAAAAAAAATCTATAAAATGGGGAAACAAATTCCTATTTTAAAAGGTTGTTATGGAGATTAAATGATGAGACATGAATATACAGTGCATGACACATAGTAGGTGATCAAGAAATAATTGTCATGTTAATTGCTATAATATTTTGAATGAGTATTATTTTTATCTAGTCTGATTTTTTTTAAAAAAAAAACTTTGTTATTGAAGTATAACATTTACAGAAAAGTATAAAAATCATAACTGTACCGTTCTAGGAAGTATCACAAAGTGAATGCTACCCAGGTTAAGAAACAGAACATTGCCATCACCCCCAAACCCCTTTGTGCCTCTTCCTATTCACTACCTCTTGTCTTCTACCTACAAGTAACCACTAGCCTGGCTTTTAATGTCATCAATTCTGTTTTTGAACTTTATAGAAATAATATCATACAGTACATCTTTTAAAATATTTGATTTCCTTTACTTGACAAAGTTTGTAAAATTCATCTATGTTGTGTGTAGCTATAGTTCACTCATTTATATTGCTATGTATAATATTGTGTTGCATGAATATACCACAGCTTTCTATTTCACCGTGGTGGGGATTTGGGTTTCTGTATTTTTGCTGTTATACATAATGTTCTATGAACATTCTTAGCTATGTCTTTTATGCATTTGCATGTATTTTTGTTTGATATATACCGAGAAGTAAAATTGCTGGGTCATAGATCATGTGTATATTCAAATATAGTAGTTATTGCCAAAGAATTTTTCAGAGGATTCTGTCAATTGAAATACTCACAGGCAATGTAAGAGAGTTGTGGTTTCTCCGTATTCTTACCAACGCTTAGTATTGTCAGTCTTTTTTATTATAATCATTCTGGTAAGTTTAGTGTTATTTCTTTACAATTCTCTGGGGAGTAATGAGATTGAATACCTTTTCATATGCTATTTGGATATCTTCTTTTGTAAAGTCTGGGCATCTTGCTGTTTTTTTCTATTGAGTTATTTGTCTTTCTCTTACTGATTCTAGGAATTTTTTTAACTATTCTTGGAATAAGTTTTCTGTCCATAATGTGCATTGCAAATATTTTCTCATACACATAGTTCACTTTTTCACACTTACTGATTGCTTTTGATAAACAGAAATTTTTCATTTTAATACAATCCTTTTATCAATCATCAGTCTTTTCCCTTATAATTAGTGCTTTTTGTGACTGTTTAATGAAAGCAATTCAGAAGGCTTTAATTTTATTCACAATTGAGAGGATTTGGAGATTGCTAATCTTTTTCTGATTTACTTGTCTCTAGAGACATAGCACTTTTGAGTACCAACGGTAAGCCTTGGGTCAGAGTTGGCGTGGTTACTAGATCTCTTTTCTTTGGGGGCCTCAGACTTGTTTCCCACATGTACAAGTCTGAAAGCTCTGCTCAGTTTCTTAGAATCTCAACTGCCTGTCTGTAATCTGCAGATATCTCAGGGAGAAAGCACCCCCCAAATCAGGTTTCATCTGAGACTCCCATACTCTTCTAGATGGGGAGGGGGTTTCTGTAATTCCTCACTGTTTTGATATCTCTCTAATGCTTATGAGGATTTTTTTTTTTTTTTTGAGATGGAGTTTTGCTCTATTGCCAGGCTGGAGTGCAGTGGCACAATCTTGCCTCACTGCAACCTCTGCCTCCCGGGTTCAAGTGATTCTCCTGCCTCAGCCTCCCGAGTAGCTGGGATTACAGGTGGGCACCACCACACCCAGCTAATTTTTGTATTTTTAGTAGAGATGGGGTTTCAACAGGTTGACCAGGATGGTCTTGATCTCCTGACCTCATGATCCACCCACCTTGGCCTTCCAACTGGGATTATAGGTGTAAGCCACCATGCCTGGCCACAAGTAGATTTTTTTTTTTTTTTTTTTTTGAGACATAGTCTTGCTCCATTGCCAGGCTGGAGTTGAGTGGCACAATCTCGGCTCACTGCAACCTCCACCTCCTGGGTTCAAGAGATTCTTCCACCTCAGCCTCCCGAGTAGCTGGTACCAGAGGCGCGTGCCACCACGCCCGGCTAATTTTTGTGTTTTTAGTAGAGATGGGGTTTCACCATGTTGGCCAGGATGGTCTCGATTTCTTGACCTCGTGATCCACCCACCTTGGCCTCCCAAAGTTCTGGGATTACAGGCATCAGCCACCACGCCCAGCCGGGAGATTTTTAACAAAACAGTTCATCCAGTTATTCTAATTGCTCTTATCTGATGAGCTGTTTTGAATCACCCAGTCTGCTGCCTACTGAAAGTGGAACTCTGAGAATCCAATATAAGAGTGGGTAATTCATGTGTTGTTGCCCTGGGAATTATTCAGTCTCTGAAGAAGCAACAACTTGCTAGCTTGTAAAAGCCCTACCAAGTGAGGGTCTCTCCTCTGCTACAGGGCACCAATATGTGAATAACTGTCATAGTCTTGTCAACAGTGGGCCCTGACTCACGTGAAAGAATTATAGCGTTTTGAGGTGATACATGTTTAGTTGATTGTATCAATATTTTAAAAAATTGAAATTCAAAGGAAGTAATTAATTTTTTTGATATTTATTTTTTGAAAAACAGGATCGTGAACTTCCAAGACTGATTAGAGGCCGAGTTCATAGATGTGTTGGCAACTATGACCAGAAAAAGAACATTTTCAAATGTGTTTCTGTCAGACCAGCATCTGTTTCTGAACAAAAAACTTTCCAGGCATTTGTCAAAATTGCAGATGTTGAGATGCGGCATTATGTTAATGTAATGAATGAAACTTAAGTAGGGATAAAAGGAAGTTTAAATAGCATAAATTATAGCAGTTTTCTGTTATTGCTTAATTTACCATCTCCATAGTTTTATAGCTACTGTTTTCCTGTATTTCACTTGTTGAATTAAAGTATTTGAATCCTTTTAAATGTGGAGTTTTTGAAGCATAATTTTAATGTTTTTATTAAAATGATATATTTGCAAAAAGTTCACAACCATCCTAGATAACAGTGCTCACTATAACAGGAATAGATCATGCTTATTTAATATGGGATAATAATACATGTGTTAGCTTAAAAGCCAGCATCAGGCTTAAGGGGAAAATACTAGAGGTATTTGCACTATCAGGAAAAAGACAAGTCTGCCCACTGTCAGTACTGTTACTAAGCATTGTTCTGGAACTGCTAGTCTGTGTGGTTCATTTAATTCAAATATTTAATGAAAATCTGCTTTGTGCCAGGCATTGTTGCAAATGCTAGAGACAAAGCAGTTCACAAAGTAACAAAAATTAGGGGTACCTATTTTTTGAAAGGTAGGTGTGCTTGGAACCAGGAGCCCATATATCATCATGTTTCTCCCATAGCCATGATTCATGAGTCTGGAAATCAGGGAATTGTAGCAGGGCTGACGTTCCTCATTATTAGACCAAATAACGTACCCACAGAACTTTTGCTTCCTACCCCTACAATTTTGGGTTGATTTACAGATCTTACTTTCTGTCATAGCTTTAGTTACCCAAAAAGTAGAGACAGAGAAAAAGTCTTATTTGTAAGTAGCTTATTTGAGAATTTTAGTTCACAGGAAGAAGTAAGCAATAGCGGGGGTGTTAAGTAGGGAAGGAGGAAGACCAGTTACTAGGATGGCTTAATGAGTTGGCAGCCACCAAGAGGACCTAAGGCACATATGCATAAGCTCCCAGCACCTGTACTTAAGGGGTGACCAACACAGCAACAACTCTCTTCTACTTTCTAGTTGGGGATGTATGACTATTGGGCTGGTTTTCCATGATATTCCACCCCATGGGGTTGGAGAAACCCTATGGCAGGACACAAGAAGCAGATGGACTAGGCCTGAGGTAATACTGTCAGACCGAACCACTGTGAAGCTGGTCGAAGTCTGCGAACAATTGGTTACTGCAGCTGTGGCTGGAATAAGAGGATGGCTGAGAGAATCTGAAGTTGTGCACAGGAAGTGTCTGTTACAATTCTAAAAGGAGGAATGCTTTTACCAGAAGTGCTTCATTGGTTCCATTCTACTGAAAGTTGAGACTGCCATTTGGCAATTTTGTTTCCTTGTTTCCGAATCAATAGGCAGAAAGGGGGTTACTCTACTGCCTGTGGCACTTCAATCCCAGTTAACAATGGAAAATTGTGTTTCTCTGCATAATGAGGAAAGGGAAGACCATATCTGTTATGCAGAGGATTCTTTTGGATGTCAGTAAAGGTTAATGAAACACTATTACAGCAACCCAAGAAAAGCAATAACACTGAGGATGCAGGCTCACAAGGAAGGAAGGGTGAATCTAGCTGCAGTTAAGAAAAAGGGAACATGGACTAGGTGTGGAAGAAGGAGTTGTAAATGCAAATTACACTGAATGTGGGTCTCCGTATTGAGGGCTTTTTCTCTCCAGGCCAAACAGGACCTGGGGGCAGACACAGGCCAACTCCTAAACTTGATCAGGATGAAACTTGCCTTGGATCTGGGGATGGGAAGAAACCGAAGAAAGGAGGAAAAAATGGAAAAAGCCCTTTGCAACTTCACTTCTTTCTTTTCAACTTTTTTCTTTTAGATGGAGTTTCGCTCTGTCACCCAGGCTGGTGCGATCTGGGCTGACTGCAGCCTCCGCCTCTTGGGTTCAAGCGATTCTCCTGCCTCAGCCTCCTGAGTAGCTGGGATTACAGGCATGCACCCCTATGCCTGGCTAATTTTGTAATTTTAGTAGAGACAGGGTTTCTCCATGTTGGTCAGGGTGGTCTTGAACTCCCAACCTCAGGTGATCCACCTGCCTCGGCTTCCCAAAGTGCTGGGATTATAGGCACTAGCCCCGGCACCCGGCCTTAACTTTTGAGTTCAGGGGTAAAAGTGCACGTTTGTTATATAAGTAAAGTTGTGTCATGGGGGTTTGTTGTACAGATTATTTCATCACTGAGGTATGAAGCCTGGTACCCATTAGTTATCTTCCCTGACCCTCTCCCTCCTCCCATCCTTCACCTTCCAGTAGGCCTCATTGTGTGCTGTTCCGTTCTGTGTCCACACGTTCTCATCATTTAGCTCCCACTTACACATGAGAATATGTGGTATTTGGTTTTCTGTTCCTGTGTTGGTTTGCTAAGGATATTGGCCTCAAATTCTTAATGAATCCTCAGGAAGAAGAAGCATTCCCACCCAGGGCCTTGTTAGTGAGGGCCTCAGGGACTGTGTCTGGAGAGTTCCACAAGGATCAGGCAGAGATGGGGGAAGCACTGTGCTGTGCTGGCAGGAGCCGGGGCGGGGGACTGTGAAGCTGCCCCCACCATGATTTTCTAGGCCAGGCCCTTAGAAGTTGAGAGTTTATTGAAATCTTCAATTCTGTTAATGTTTGCTATAGATATTTGGACACATTAAATGGAACATTATAAGTTGGAAGGCATGAATTGCCACGATTTTTTGCTGTCTCTGCTGCCTTCATCAGCTCTCACTTTCACCTTAATTGTGGTTGTAGCTCAGGTGCTATATGTCATGTGTTGCAGCTAGAAAACAGAATTTCTTACCCACAAGGACTGTTCTCTTCATATGGTTGTTAATGCTTGTGTTGCAAAGAGCTTAGAGCATTAAACTGAGATTGTAAAAAAAAAAAAAAAAAAAAAAAAAGTTGAGAGTTTACTGGTAGAGATGATAATGAAGGAAAGTGGGGAGGTTGTGTGGCACCCTGTCAGACTCTCTTGCCCTCCTTTGACAATGCATTGTGCACCCAGCCCCACATGACAACACATCCTTGGTGGGAGGTCTGCGGGACTTGACTTCGTAGATGAGAGACCAGCTTTTCCGTTTACTAGCAACTGCGGAACTCTTTGGGCCTCAGTTTCCTTATCTGTGATGTGAGAGTAATATCTGTTCTGAGGGTTGCTGGGAGAATTAAGTAACACACATAAGGTTCCTAGGAGGGGACCGCCAACAGTCTTAATAATGGATAACATCTCTCACGTGTTTGTTACACACATGACATCAGACCATGAGCTTTATACACATTAAACCCCAATCACCCTTTACAACAGTTCTATGAGATAAGTACTTTTATCATTCCCATTTTACACATAAATAAATTGAGGTTCAAAGTAATTCAGTAATTTGCCTAAGGCCACACGGGAATTTGAGGAGTAGGGGTTCAATCAGGCATTGATTCCTACCTACGTAATGCCAGCAACTGTGCTACGTGACTTCCTCTTACCACGCCCTTTCAGCTTGCCTCTCTCCGTCAAATGACATACTTTGAGCTTCTGGTGTTTGTGTTGACTATGGCTTCCCACATCTGTGGACTGTGTTCCGGGGATGAGCCTAGGAGTCCGTATCTCAGCAGTAGCAACCTCTGCTCTATTCCTAATATCCCAGTCCACAGCACCAAAACCGACTTCCAGCTGCTACCTCCAGTGTTACTCTCCTGCTCTCCTGGTATATCTGGTCCTTACTCTCACGGCAAATAATTACAATCTTGACTGTGGGTGCTGAGCCCCAATGTTAGGTTCACATTGCTGGGTCCCAAGGCTCCCACTTAAGGATGTAACATATGAATGTGAAGGCTGCTCATTGCTCACTAACATTTTTCTAAATATGAAACTATAGGCCGGGTGCACTGGTTCATACCTGTAATTCCAGCACTTTGGGAGGCCAAGGCGGGTGGATCACCTGAAGTCAGGGGTTTGAAACCAGCCTGGCCAATGTGGCGAAACTCTGTCTCTACTAAAAATACAAAAAATAAGCTGGGCTTGGTGGCAGGCACCTGCCATCTCAGCTACTTGGGAGGCTGAGACAGGAGAATCATTTGAACCTGGGAGGTGGAGGTTGCAGTGAGCCAATATCGTGTTACTGCACTCCAGCCTGGGTGACAAAGCAAGTCTCCACCTGAAAAAAAAACAAAAACTATAAAAATACTAGGACCAACAGACACTTGGGTCTACCAGAGTGTGGAGGGTGGGAGGCGGGAGAGGAGCAGAAAAAATAACTACTGACTACTGAGAGCAAGGCTTTGTACCCGGGAATGAAATAATCTGTACAACAAACCCCCATGGTAAGAGTTTATCTATGTAATAGACTGTACATGTCCCCTGAAACTAAAGGTTAAAAAAATAAAAATAAGAAAATTGAGTTACAAATGATAATAGAAATTAAAACAATGAAATTCACAGAGAAATTAAATATACTGTCTTAAGTAACTTTTGGACAAGAAAAGAAATCTACAGCTGTAGTATTTCACTAGAGACATCCACGCAACCAGGCTTCATGGATTTTCAACCTAGGTGTGCATCTTGGTAGTGAGAGCTTTAAGCACTGATCCAGTTTAAAGTTTTGTTGGAGACTACAGAAAAAAGTAAGAACTCTAAGAATGAGGAATTGTACTATAGAAAGGGCCTTGCTGGCCGGGCGTGGTGGCTCACGCCTGTAATCCCAGCACTTTGGGAGGCCGAGGCGGGTGGATCATGAGGTCAAGAGATCGAGACCATCCTGGTCAACATGGTGAAACCCCGCCTCTACTAAAAATACAAAAAATTAGCTGGGCATGGTGGTGCATGCCTGTAATCCCAGCTACTCAGGAGGCTGAGGCAGGAGAATTGCCTGAACCCAGGAGGAGGAGGTTGCGGTGAGCCGAGATCGCGCCATTGCACTCCAGCCTGGGTAACAAGAGTGAAACTCCATCTCAAAAAAAAAAAAAGAAAAAGAAAAAAAGAAAGGGCCTTGCTTACTATAAGAGTGAATCTAAAATAGTTTAGTACAAGCTTGTCCAACCCATGACCCACTGCCTGCATGAGGCCCAGGATGGCTCTGAATGCAGACCCACACAGATTCATACATTTTCTTAAAGCATTGAGTTTTTATGTGTGTGTGTGATTTTTTTTTTAAGCTCATTAGCTGTCATTAGTGTTACTGTATTTTATGGGTGGACCAAGACAATTCTTCTTCTTCCAGTGTAACCCAGGGAAGCCAAAGGACTGGACACCACTCGTTTAGAAGATACAGACTGATGCTTTATCAGACTGTTTGATTAGTGTTGTTAACAATATCGCTCTAAAAGTTATTTGTCATCCAATGAACAGAACAACATAAAACTATATTGCTAACAGTCTAGTTCAAGATTTTACTTTTCCAGCCAATTGACAGACATGCTTTATTTAATGGAAAAGTAGAAAAATAAGTGAAATAGGCCTGCCTGAGACCCTAGAGCAATGGTTGGAAGAAGATTCCCCTAAACTTCTTTAAATGGTGTCAAATTAACCGTAGGAAAAAGACAGTGCTTAAAAAAACAGGCTGAGCCACCATACTCATGGTCTCAAGACATTTGCCAGATTCTGAAGTTGCGTGGGGTGGGAGTCTAGAAAGCTTTGCTGTGAAACTCATAAAGATAACTATACGCCCTGCTGAATTTTGGTGCTGAGGTATCAGTTAAAAGTCCAGGGGAGGCATCCTTAAGGAAGTGGGGAGACAGGGTTTTGCAAATCTGTAATGTGCAACCATCCCAGCCTAATCTCTGCTGAATCATGGTAATTAGGCCTTCACTTTTTCCATGTAACAGAGGAAAAGAAAAACTTGATGTAAAGTAGAATATAACGTCATCTAAAGCTTCTATAATTATTTTATAGACAAAGTATAATATACAATATAAAATTACTGAACATAAAAAGTGGCAAGAAAATATAACCACGTTTATCGATTTGCATATGTTGAACCAACCTTGCATTCTTGACACTTGATCATGGTGTATTATCTTTCGAATGCATCATTGGATTCAGTTTGCTAGTATTTTGTTGAGAAGTTTTACATGTTCATCAGGGTGTTGGCCTGTAGTTTTCTTTTTTGGTTGTGTTGTTGTCCAGTTTTGGTGTCACATCAACAGAATGAAGAGAAAAAAAATGTATGACCGGGCCGGGCGCAGTGGCTCACGCCTGTAATCTCAGCACTTTGGGAGGCTGAGGCGGGTGGATCACGAGGTCAAGAGATCGAGACCATCCTGGTCAACAAGGTGAAACACCATCTCTACTAAAAATACAAAAATTAGCTGGGCATGGTGGCGCGTACCTGTAATCCCAGCTACTCGGGAGGCTGAGGCAGGAGAATTGCCTGAACCCAGGAGGCGGAGGTTGCGGTGAGCTGAGACGCGACATTGCACTCCAGCCAGGGTAACGAGCAAAACTCCGTCTCAAAAAAAAAAAAAAAAAAAAAATGTATGACCATATGATAATCTCAATAGATGCAGAAAAAGTATTTGATAGAATTTTTTAACATTGCTTCATGATGAAAACCAACTCTCAACAAATTAGGAATAGAAGGAAAACATGTCAACACAACAAAGGCCATATATGACAAATCCACAGTTAACACCATACTGAATGGGGAAAAGCTGAAATTCTTTCCTCAAAAAACTGGAATGAGACGAGGATGCCCAGTTTCACCACTCTTATTTAATATAGCCCTGGAAGTCCTCAACAGAGCAATTGGGCAAGAGAAAGAAATAAGGGGCATCCGAAGAGGAATAGAGGAAGCCAAATTACAGCAACCAAAACAGCATGGTACTGGTGCAAAGCAGACACTGATGAAACAGAATAGAGAACTCAGAAATAAGACCACACACCTGCAACCATCAAATTTTCAAAATACGTGGCAAAAACAAGCAATGAGAAGAGGATTCCTTATTTAATAAATGGTGTTGGGAGAAATGGCTAGCCATATTCAGAAAATTGAAACTGGATCCCTTACTTACATCTTATACAAGAACTAACTCAACATGGATTAAACCCAAAACTATAAAAATCCTAGAAGAAAATCTAGGACATAGGCACAGGCAAAGATTTCGTGACAAAAATGTCAAAAGCAATTGCCGCAAAAGCAAACATTGACAAAGAGGATCTAATTAAACTAAAAGCCTTTTGCACAGCAAAAGAAACTATTGTCAGAGCAAACAGACAACCTATAGAATGAGAGAAAATGTTCGCAATCTGTTTATCTGACAAAAGTCTAATATCTAGAGTCTACAAGAAATTGAAAAAAAATTTACAAGAAAAAACAACCCCATTAAAAAGTGGGCAAAGGACATGAGCAGACACTTCTCAAAAGAAGACATACATGCAGTCAACAAGCATATGAAAAAAGCTCAACATCACTGATCACTAGAGAAATGCAAATTAAAAGGACAATGAGATACCACCTCATGCCAGTCAGAATGGCAATTACTAAAAAGTCATGAAACAACAGCCACTGGCAGGGCTACAGAGTGAAAGGAATGCATTTACGTTGTTGGTGGGAATGAAATTAGTTCAACCATCGTGGAAAACAGTGTGGCAATTCCTCAAAGACCTAAAAACAGAAATACCATTTTACCCAGCAATCCCATTACTGGGTATATACCCAAAGGAGTATAAATCATTCCAATATATACATGAATTGACCAGGCACGGTGGCTCACGCCTGTAATCCCAGCACTTTGGGAGGCCGAGGCGGGTGGATCACGAGGTCAAGAGATCAAGACCATCCTGGACAACATGGTGAAACCCCGTCTCTACTAAAATTACAAAAAAATTAGCTGGGCACGGTGGTGCATGCCTGTAATTCCAGCTACTCAGGAGGCTGAGGCAGGAGAATTCCCTGAACCCAGGAGGCGGAGGCTGTGGTGAGCCGAGATCGCGCCATTGCACTCCAGCCTGGGTAACGAGCGAAACTCCATCTCAAAAAATAAAATAAAATAAAATAAAGATACATGAATGCATGTGTGTTCATTCCATCACTATTCACAATAGCAAAGACATGGAATCAACCCAGATGCCCATCAATGATAGACTGGATTTAAAAAACTGTGGTACATATACACCATGGAATACTACACAGCCATAAAAAGAAATGAGATCATATCATTTGCAGGGATAGGGATGGAGCTAGAAGCCATTATCCTCAGCAAACTAATGCAGGAAGAGAAAATTAAACACTGCATGTTCTCACTTATAAGTGGTAGCTGAACAATGAAAACACTTGGACACAGGGAGAACAACACACATTGGGGCTTGTCAAAGGCAGGGGCAGGGGAGGGAGAGCATTAGGAAATATAGTTAATGTATATTGGGCCTAATACCGAGATGATGGGTTGATAGGTGCAGCAAACCATCATGGCACATGTCTACCTACATAATAAACCTGCACATCCTGTACCCTACCCCAGAACTTAAAATAAAACAAAATAAAAAGAAATGTAGATACAATATTTTTACAGTGAAAGACAACATTCTTCAGACGTTGACTCCTTAGAAACTGATTGGGAGAGTTAACAAAATTCCAGTAAATATGCTAACAGAAATTTTTGTGCATGATTTGACAATGTGATTATAATATTTGTGTGTAAAGACAAATACACCCAAAATCAAAATTCATTTTGAAAGAGGAGAACAATGTAGAAGGGCTAACATTGTCTTGTTTCCAAATTAACTATTAAGTTACAGTAATCAGGAAAGGATAGTATTAAAGTATAGAAATATAGATCAGTATTGAGAGTATGTAATACCATAAAGAGTCCAGAAACAGATCTACTCACGTATCATTCACTGATTTTTGACAAAGGTACAGAAGCAATTCAGTGAAGACTAGTCTTCAACAAATGGTGCTGGAAAAATTGGGTTTCCATATGCAAAAGAAAAAAATGGAACCTCAATTTATACCTAACACCCTACAACAATGAATTCAAAATGCATCACAGATCTTAATATTTGTGTGAGCGCTAAAGATTCGCCATGACATCTGTGGGGCCAGAGACGTCCCAGAGAAGGAGGCAAGGAGGATATTCAATAGCAGTGAGGTGAGGTGCTTTTAGATGCATCCACTAACTCTAGCTGAAGCCACTGCAGAACTGGTTCCTTCAGCTGTGCTGAAATACCAAACAAGACCGAGAAAACCGAAAATGGCGCATCATAAGTGTCTCCTGTAGCTCTCAAGGGATGTGTTATTCTACCAAGTGATGTAACAATGGTTTCCCCGAATTGGAGGTTAAGCCTACCACCCAGCCATTTTTGGTACTCATGTAAGGCAACGTACAAAGAGTAGGATTGCCCTTCTCTGCCTGGTGTGATTGATATTTATTACCAAGGGAAAACTTGGTTGTTCTACATAACTGGAGAAGCAAGGACCGTGTCTAAAATCCTGGGGAATTCTTTGGTTGCCACGTAGTGTTTCCATGCCTACCAATAAAGGTTAATGAAAACTGTAACAACTTGATAAAGTGAGGCTTATGGGATGCAGATTTCCTAGGGATGAAAGTTTGCACTGTTACCAGTATGTAGAGAAGGTCATCCAGCTGATAATGGCCAAGAGAAAGGGGAACATAGAATGGGTAGTGGAAGAAAAAGATATAAATGTCCACTGTGGCCTTGTGATCACTTGTGGGGACAGGAAGAGTGTGGCATTGGGAGGTAATCTGACATAGGTGGAGAGCGGTTGGCACCATGGTGGTGATGTGTGCTATCAAGTTGTCCTAGAAAGATAAGGAGATAACATTAACTGAATGGTAAAAATTTCATTTTCTTTTTCTATTTTGGCCTGAGGAAGAATTGAGCATGACCTGAGAGAGCTTGTATTTTCTTCTTTTCATGTCCCTTCTTAATATCTGCTTATGACTGGGTCACAGAAGTCTGATCTTTGTCAATGGAATGTTTATCTCTCCTGGGGTATTTTTACAGGAAGTTGAGTTTTAGTGCGAGACTGCCACCTGGATATCTTTACAAAGCATGTGTCTTTCATGGTGTTACTCTGCTTAAAGACCATTATGTTTTCATATCAACTTATTGTGTAAATGTTGCACACCTAAGATATCCGAGGCCATTCACAGTCTTTTATGGCCATTCTTTTTCACCTCCCCAAATGTAGGCTGCAGCCACACAGGACTACTGTCCATTCCCTAAGCAGGCAGTGATTAGGCACCCATCCATCAGCTCCATCCTCGTGATCCCCCTAAGTATAGTCAGATGCAATCGGTGACTGATTACAATGACTGATGGCATGTAATTAGTCACTTCTGCGGGAGTCTGAGTGAATTTGTTCTAGAGAGAGCCGGGGTAATTATCTTTAATGAGTTATTCCAGAATCTGGATTCCTCTGGGATGCAGGGTCCCTCGGGCTAAGGGATGGGTAGAAGGGGAAATGTAAAAAGGAGTGGGCCAGACACAAGGCATGACTACAGAGACTGTTGATACTTTACATGTCATAATGGATAAAGGGGAGCAGGATCTCAGGTCGGTGCCCTGGAGTTACCTTCAGATGCTAGGTGAGTTGGGCAAGAGGGTGAATGAGCTGATTCTTGGTGTCCTTTCAATCTGAGAGTCTTGATTTCCCAGATGTGGGATCTGCAGGCTATTTTTTCAGTCATAATGACTTCCCTCTTTTCTATATCTTTGCCTCCCAAGACTTTCCAACATTCTGGAATTATTTTAACTAATGTTTTTCAGTTACAGCCATTGGTAATAATAGCATTTATGCTTATTTCTTATTGTGGAATATATCCTCACCAGATCCTATCATTTCAGTATAATGACAGCTCTGTGAAATATGCTTTAATGCAGTCGTTCTCAAGACTTGTTTTGTTTTAAAATTATGTATGAAGCCTTATAGACAATTTTATGGTTCTCCAGAAGTCAGAACCATAGCATGGTCTATCTACCTATCTACCTATCTATCTATCTACCTATCTATCTATCTATCATCTATCATCTATCATCTTCTATCATTATCTTTCTCTCTACCTGTATCTATCAATCTATCAATCAATCTACCTACCTACCTATCTACTTATCTACCTATGTATATCAAGATAGAAAGAGGGAGAGAGACAGAGAGAGAGAGAGAGAGAACTTTTAAGAAATTAGCTCATGATATTGTGAACATGGGCAAGTCTGAAATCCACAGGGCAGGAAAGCAGGCTGGAGACCCAGGGAAGAGTTCATGTTACAGTTTTGAGTCTGAGCAGTTTGAAGGCATAATTCTTTCTTCTTCAGGAGACTGTGGTCTTTTCTCTTAAGGCCTTCAACTAATTGTTGTTTTTTTTTTTGAGATGGAGTTTCGCTCGTTACCCAGGCTGGAGTGCAGTGGCACTATCTCGGCTCACAGCAACCTCCACCTCCGGGGATCAGGCAGTTCTCCTGCCTCAGCCTCCCAAGTAGCTGGGATTACAGGCATGTGCCACATGCCCAGCTAATTTTTTGTATTTTTAATAGAGACGGGGTCTCACCATGTAGACAAGGATGGTCTCGATCTCTTGACCTCGTGATCCACCCGCCTCGGCCTTCAACTAACTGTATGAGGCTTACCATATAATAGGGGGAATCTACTTTACTCAAAGTCTACTGATTCAAATGTCTATCACATTACAAAATACCCTTATCACAATATCTAGAACTGGTGTTTGACCAAAACTTAGTATCAGGGCCTAGCCAAGTGAAAGACTGGATAAAGAAAATATGGCACATATACACCATGGAATACTATGCAGCCAAAAAAAAATAATGAGTTCATGTCCTTTGCAGGGACATGAATGAAGCTGGAAACCATCATTCTCAGCAAACTAACACAGAAACAGAAAAATAAACACCACATGTTCTCATTCATAAGTGAGAGTTGAACAATGAGAACACTTGGACACAGGGAGGGGAACATCACACACCGGGGCCTGTTGGGTGGCAAGGGGAAAGAAAGCATTAGGACAAATACTTAATGCATGTGGGGCTTAAAACCTAGATGTCGGGTTGATGTCTGCAGCAAACCACCATGGCACATGTGTACCTATGTGACAAATCTGAATGTTCTGCACATGTATCCCAGAACTTAAAGTAAAATAAAAAAATAAAATAAAAATTAACCATCACGTGGGATATGGATATCTGAGGACAAACTCAATGAAGGCTTGAGCTTAGAAATTATCCTTCTTCTGTTTGTCCCCAAATTTGTAAAAATATTTTCATGTTTATTTTTCCCACATCAATTTCAATGACATGGTGTAGATCTGAGCACAAGAATGTTTGGTTTGGCTCATCTGTATCTGTGAAAGGAGTAGTACATCTGAGATACCCTAATATTCCCCATGGGTACAAAATTACATTTGTGAAGTCAGCAGTAGCGTGTCAAAATTCAGTGTTAAATTGCTAAAGAGAATGAGTTCTTATTCCAGGAGGATTTAGTAGGAGTAGTTATTCTAAGTTAATGGGCATTTGCTGCCAACTAAAAGTTGGATGAATGCATGTTCCAGCCTGAGAGACAGTCAACAAATATTTTTAAAACATCCACAATATCCAGGCACCACCAAGTGCGGTGGCTGCCTTGCTGCAGTGATGAAGGCAGACATGGACTTCCATGCACAGAGTCTACAGTCTGGGAAGGAGGTCAGCTATCAACAGATGATCAAAAGCATGGAGCGCTCTTAGATGAGTATGGAAGCAGGTCTCACTGGGTTTACAGAGACACAGGGAAGGTTTAGTTTACAAAGTTACATGTAATACACCTGAAGGATAAATGAGAATGAGCTGGATGAAGATGGGGCATGGTGGGGATAGGTGCTAGGTAGGAGGAAGAGCAAATAGGAAAGGATAGAGGGGAGAAATTATGACTTATAAGTCCAGCATTGCTGAAAAAAGGATGCAAGAGTCATTGTGGGGTCAGATGAGGCTGGGGAGGTAGGCATGGGTCAGGTAAAGAAACGTCCTCTGTGCTCTTGAAAGGAATTTTACCTTTATCTTCAGAGCAATGATAATCCTTGAAGTATTTCATAAGGAGAGAAAGGGATGATCAGATGTTCATCTCAGAATGCCACCGTGTAAATGAGATTGTTGGAAGAGAAGGGTTTTGAAGCACAGAGGCAGGAAGACGAATTGAGAAGCAGTTTCAATCGTCCAGGTAATACAATATTTCTATCTAAACTAGTGCAACGGTAGCTGGGATAAAGACTGGATGAATTAGAGAATGAAGTGCAGAATCTATAGGACTTGCCAGAGTGGAGACTGACTGTGAGACAAATGAATTAATGAAATAAAACCTCAGGTTTCTGACTTGAGCCTGGATTTCTTTCACTAAATATGGGAGAGTGGAGGAGGATGGAGTTAGAAGAGGTGCAATGTGAGATCAGAATGTCATTTAGGATCTGTTGAGCCAAAGATGCCTGTAATCCATCCAAGAGGTAGTAATCACTGAGACTCAGGATACCAAGTTCTGTGTACTAGAGAACGCTACACCTGAGTGGTTTGTTTCTGTTTCTGTTTTTTTTAGACAGAGTCTCACTCTGTCACCCAGGCTGGAGTGCAATGGTGTGATCTCAGCTCGTTGCAACCTCTGCCTCCCAGGTTAAAGCAATTCTCCTGCCTCAGCCTCCCAAGTAGCGGGGATTACAGGCACGTGCCACCATGCCCAGCTAATTTTTGTATTTTTAGTAGAGATCGGGTTTCACCATGTTGGCCAAGCTCGTCTTGAACTCCTGGCCTCAGGTGAACCACCTGCCTTGGCCTCCCAAAGTGCTGGGATTACAGGTGGGAGCCACCACGCCCAGCCTACATCTGAGTTTTAAATAGCAATTAAAAATATTGGAGTTGATGTGTTTTTATTGGGAATTATGCAGAATTATAAAAAATGAAGTTTAGAGAAATTCCTGAGGAATATCAACATGTAAGAAACTGACAGAGGAAGAGCCAGCTGCAGTTACTGAGGATGTCTGGGCAGGCAGGCAAGAAAGAAACCAACACATTTTATGTTTCAGAAGTAAATAGATGAATGTTTCAGAAAGGATGAAATATTGTTACATGTTAAAGATAAATGAAGAGAAAAAATATAGAATTAAATGAGTCATTTCTGATTGTAGAGATTCTAATTATAGATATTTGTGGTATAGAGATAACTACTGTAATGTCAGGTAAATAAAAAATTTTGGCAAAATGCCTAACAGACCAAGCATCACAGAAATATCTCCATTTCAAAATTTAGGTTTTTAAAGGACACTATTGTTTTCCCTTAAAGATACTGGAGACAGAGCATGATGGAACAAAATCAAACCAGCATCTCAGAGTTCCTCCTCCTGGGCCTGCCCATCCAGCCAGAGCAGCAAAATTGTTCTATGCCCTGTTTTTGGCCATGTATCTTACCACGCTCCTGGGGAACCTTCTCATCATCATCCTCATTCGACTGGACTCCCATCTCCACGCCTATGAATTTGTTTCTCAGCAACTTGTCCTTCTCCGACCCTGTTTCTCTTCCGTGACCATTCCAAATGGTTACAGAACATGCAGAACCAAGAGCCATCCAACCCCTATGCGGGCTGCCAGACCCAGATGTATTTCTTCCTGTTTTTCGAAGACCCGGATAGCTTCCTCCTTGTGGCCACGGCCTATGACTGCTACGTGGCCATCTGCTTCCCCCTACACTATGCCACCATCATGAGCCCCATGCTCTGTCTCTCTCTGGTGGTGCTTTCCTGGGTGCTGACCACCTTCCATGCCCTGTTGCACACTTTACTTATGGCCAGGTTGTGCTTTTGTGCAGACAATGTGATCCTCCACTTTTCCTGTGATATGTCTGCTCAGCTGAAGCTGGCCTGCTCTGGCACTCGAGTTAATGAATTGGTGATATTTATCATGGGAGGCTTCATTCTTGTCATCCCATTTCTACTTGTCACTGGGTCCTATACATGAATTGTCTTCTCCGTCCTTAAGGTCCCTTCTAAAGGTATCTGCAAGGCCATCTCTACTTGTGGCTCCCACCTCTCTGTGGTGTCGCTGTTCTATGGGACACTTATTGGTCTCTACTTATGCCCATCAGCAAGCAGTTCTACTCTGAAGGGCACTGTCGTGGCTGTGATGTACACTGTGGTGATCCCCATGCTGAACCCCTTCATCTATAGCCTGAGGAACAGAGACATGAAGGGAGCCCTGGGCAGAGTCATCCGTCAAAAGAAAACTTCCTTCTCCCTATGATGATAACACTCGGAGCTATTACATAGTCTATCCAGTAAAGTATTGACATTAATGTTGGAATATTATTCAAGATTACCTCCTCACCATAAATATTTTTGTTTAAGTGGCATCCTACATAATTTTTCAATATGTGGTGGAGAGGAAGTAGAGCTGAGTACTTGAACTAGGAGAGAGAGTGTCTTGGTGACTCGGCTCAGACTTCCTTTTTGTCTTCCCAAGGTGATCCTGGAAAAATACAGTTGAAGAACGACTGTTATAAACGGTCTTCATGCCCCACATCCTTAAATTACCATAGGATTTTGTTATGTTACTCAGAATTCTGCTTTGATTGTAGAATCATTTTTATTTATTTTTTAAATTTTAATTATTTATTTATTTTTATTTTTTATTTCAGACAGGCTCTCATTCTGTTACCCAGGCTGGAGTGCAGTGGCACAATCACGGCTCACTGTAGCCTCAGCCTCCCAGACTCAAGGGATTGTCCTGCCTCAGCCTTCCAAGTAGCTAGGACTAGAGGCACACACCACCACAGCCATCCAATTAAAAAACTTTTTTATATAGATGAAGTCTCCCTATGTTTCGAAAGCTGGTCTTGAACTCTTGGTCTCAAGTGATCCTCCCGAGTTGGCCTCTCAAAGTGCTGGGATTACAGGCATGAGCCACCATGCCCAGCTTGTAGAATCATTTTTATTTTTATTATTTATTTATTTATTTTCAAAACTGAGTCTCACTCTGTTGCCCAGGCTGAAGTGCAATAACATGATCTTGGCTCACTGCAAACTCCGTCTCCCCAGTTCAAACAATTCTTCTGCCTTTGACTCCCAAGTAGCTGGGATTACAGGCACGTGCCACCACGCCTGGCTAATTTTTATATTTTTAGTAGAGACGGGGTTTCACCATGTTGGCCAGGATGGTTTTGAACTCCTGACCTTGTGATCCACTCACCTTGGCCTCCAGAAGTGCTGGGACAGAATCATTTTTAAATAGTGCTCTATAATCTTAGGTCAGTGCTAAATAACATCCAAACAGCTCAACCTCCCAGCCTCCCTTTGTGTGTCTCCTGTATAATCTCTCTGCACACATTTTCACATCATTTTACCTCTTCTCTCTTGCTCCTGATACATTTTCACTTCTCCGTAGTCTTTTCTCACCTGTCCTGAACTTCGATACATTTTCTAACCCTTTTACTACAACGGTTTCTTTTGTCTTTACCTCGAATTGACTAATATCCTGAGGCCCTAAAATTTATTTCACCAGGAAAGAAGCTAGATGCTGGTAAACAAACAAACAAACAAAAAAAAATGAAAGAATGTCTCTCTTGTGTTTGGTGTTTTTGATGTTACAAAGAACTTCATATTTATGTTTGTATTCTACCCCCATGACAATTCCCAGCAAGTAGAGAAGTTGCTAACGCAGTGTTCTATGTGGAGAACTAGGGAGTTCAGCAACTTTTTACATCATACAGTGTGTCAATTGTTGAGTTTATGTAAAATTCCAGGTTGATTCTGCAGTTTATTCTCATTTTCTCTCACTTTAGATAGAAAGGGAGCAGCCATTTGTGGGAGTGTAAATTAGTTCAACCATTGTAGAAGACAGTGTGGTGATTCCTCAAGGATCTAAAACCAGAAATGCCATTTGACCCAGCAATCCCATTATTGGGTATGTACCCAAAGGATTATAAATCTTTTCAAAACTTATCTCCACTCGTGGCATGGGTAAGTTTCCAATATTGGTGAATTTGTATTTTTTTTTCTTTTTTTTGAGGAGTCTCCCTCTGTCACCCAGGCTGAAGTGCAATGGCCTGATCTCACTCACTGCAACCTCTGCCTCTCAGGCTCAAGCGCAAGTGATTCTCTTGCCTCAGCCTCTGGGACCTCAGTCACCTGTCACCAAACCCAGCTAATTTTTGTGTTTTGAGTAGAGACTGGGTTTCACCATATTGGCCAGGCTGGTCTCGAACTCCTGACCTTAAGTGATAGTCTTGCCTTGGCCTCCCAAAGTGTTGAGATTACAGGCGTGAGCCACCGTACCCCACTCAATTTGCATTCTAGTTTTCCCCTCTAAGTGATGGCATCCAAGCCTACCACTTTCATCCTGTATGTTCTGCCGACGTCCACAGCTCTGTCTGAAGCCCAGCCTTCTCCAGGGCTTCCAGCTGCCTCGTTGATACCTCCTCTTGAGGCTCTATGAGCAGTTTAATCTCGACATGCACAACATTAAGCTTTTCATGTTCCATCTAAGTCTGCTCTTTGATATTGTTTCCATACGGGGTCTCCTCTCATGCAGTCACCTGACCAACCGCTTCTATATGTGTATACCTACCATCTTGACTTTTGCCTTTTTCATTGAATATTTTCTGAAATACTTTATTAATCTCCATATGGTCATTCAGTTTTTGTAATGGATACACTCTAAAAATCTCAGTGGCATAATACAACAGAGATACTAGAGGCAGGAAAAAAGGTTGGTCTTTAAATTAAATCATTTTTCTTTATACCAGAAAAACCCAATTTAAAAACGAATAAAGCTTTCCCTGTAGCCGCAGCTCCGGGTCTCGTCTTCACTTCTCTGTGTCCTGTTCTCCTAGACGCCTAGCTTGTGTGGCCCTGTGACCTGCAAGTATTGGAGATCCACAGCTAAGACTCCAGGATCCCCTGAAAGCCTAGAAATGGAACCGCTGACATTTAGGGATGTGGCCATAGGATTCTCTCCGGAGGAGTGGCAGTGCCTGGACACTGCACAGCAGGATTTATATAGGAATGTGATGTTAGAGAACTACAGAAACCTGGCCTTCCTGGGCAGACAAGCAACCTCATCAAGCAGCTCCCTGACACCACAGCCAGGTAAATCCACAAAGATGGGAAAAAACCAGCACAAAAAAGATGAAACCATCAAAGACCAGAACACCTCTTGTCCTTCAAGGCATCACAACTCAACAACACAGGATCACAGCTTGAACAAGGAGTGCAACAAATTGACAGAAACAGGCTTCAGAAGGTGGCTAATAACAAACATTTCTGAGCTAAAGGAATATGTTCTAACTCAATGCAAAGAAATCAAAAACCTTGAAAAAAAGTTAGACAAAATGCTAATCGGAATAACCAGGATTGAGAAGAATATAAACGACTTGATGGAGTTGAATAACACAGCACAAGAACTATGTGAAGCAAACCCAAGTTTTAACAGCCAGATTGATCAAGGAGAAGAAAGGATATCAGAGATTGAAGATCAACTCAATGAAATAAAAAGAGAAGGCAAGACAAGAGAAAAAAGAGTGAAAAGAAATGAACAAAGCCTCCAAGAAATATGGGATTATATGAAAAGACCTAATCTACACTTGATTGGTGTACCTGAATATGACGGGGAGAATGAATCCAAGCTGGAAAACATGTTCCAGGATATTATCCAGGAGAACTTCCCAAGCCTAGCAAGGCAGGCCAAATTTCAAATTCAAGAAATACAGAGAACTCCCCAAAGATATTCCTCAAGAAGAGCAACCCCAAGGCACATAATTGTCAGATTCACCAGGGTCGAAATGAAGAAAAAAATGCTAAGGGCAGCCAGAGAGAAAGGTCAGGTCACCCACAAAGGGAAGCCAATTAGACTCACAGTGGATCTCTTGGCAGAAACCCTACAAGCCAGAAGAGAGTGGGGGCCAATATTCAACATCCTTAAAGAAAAGAACTTTCAACCCAGAATATCACATCCAGCCAAACTAAGCTTCATAAGTGAAGGAGAAATAAAATCCTTTATGGACAAGCAATTACTGAGAGATTTTGTCACCACCAGACCTGCCCTACAAGAGCTCCTGAAAGAAACACTAAGCATGGAAAGGAACAAGTACCAGCCACTGCAAAAGCAAACCAGTGGCAAAGACCAAAAATGCAATGAAGAAAATGAGTCAACTAACAGGAAAGGAAACCAGCCAGTAACAAAATGGCAGGATCAAATTCACACATAACAATATTAACATTGAATGTAAATGGCCTAAACGCTCCAATCAAAAGACACAGACTGGCAAACTGGATAAGAAGTCAGAACTCATTGGTATGCTGTATTCAGGAAACCCATCTCACATACAAAGACACACATTGACTCAAATAAAGGGATGGAAGAAGATTTACCAAGCAAATGGAGAACAAAAAGAAGTAGGGGTTGCAATCCTAGTCTCTGATCACATGGACTTCAAACCAACAAAGATCAAAAGAGACGAAGAGGGGCACTATATAATGGTAAAAGGATCAATCCAACAGGAAGAGCTAACTATTCTAAATATATTTGCCCCCAATACAGGAGCACCCAGATATATAAAGCAAGTTCGTAATGACCTAAAACAAGATTTAGACACCCACACAATAATAGTGGGAGACTTCAACACTGCACTGTCAATATTAGATCAATGAGACAAAAAATTAACAAGGATATCCAAGGACTTGAATGCAGAGCTGGACCAAGTGGACCTAATACACATATACAGAATGCTCCACCCCAAATCCACAGAATATACATTTTTCTCAGCACCACATTGCACATACTCTAAAATTGACCACATCATTGGAAGCAAATCACTCCTCAGCAAATGCAAAAGAACAGAAATCATAACAGTCTATCAGACCACAGCACAGTCAGACCAGGACTCAGGATCAGGAAACACACTCAAACCCACTCAACCACTTGGAAACTGAACAACCTGTTTCTGAGTGTCTACTGGAAACTCTGTCTCAAAAAAAAAAGAAATACTAAACTTCCTAGAATCAACCCAAATGCCCATCAGTGATAAACTGGACAAAGAAAATGTGGTACATATATATCATGGAATACTACGCAGCCATAAAAAACAAGTTTGTGTCCTTTATAGGAACTTGGATGAATCTGGAAACCATCATTCTCAGCAAACTAACACAAGAACAGAAAGCCAAGCACCATATGTTCTCACTCATAGGTGGGTGTTGAACAACAAGAACACATGGACTCAGGGAGAGGAGCATCACACACTGGGGGCAGTTGAGGAGGGTAGGGAGAGACAGCGGGGGTTGGGGAGGGAGGGGGTGTGGGGAGGGATAACATGCGGAGAAATGCTAGATATAGTATGCACCTAAAGTAAATAAATTAATTTAAAAATATACAAAATAGCTGGACATGGTGGTGCCTGCCTGTGGTCTCAGCTACTCAGGGGGCTGAGGCAGGAGAGTTGCTTGAACCTGGGAGGTGGAGGTTGTAGTGAACCGAGATCATGCCACTGCACTCTAGCCTGGGCAACAGAGCGAGAGTCTGTCAAAAAAAAAAGGCACTTATTTTTGAGACGGGGTCTTGCTACATAATCCGGGCAGGTCTTAGTGTTTTGACCAGAAGCAATTCTCCAACTTTAATGAACCATGTAGCTATTATTACAGGTGTGAACCATGATGCCTGGTTCTCTCATAAAGGGATTTTTGTCAAGAATCAGTGACAGATTTTCTTGGTGTCAGAAGATAAGCAAATAGGGCACCGTTTACTTTCTTGTCTTATTAATGTCACTGTCCATATGAATTTTTACTTTTTATTCTCTACTTCAAATTTGTCTGTAATTTTAGATTCAGACATTTAGGGCAATATACTAGAAGTTACATATTGTGCATGAAATAAATTAGATAATTAGTATGCAGGCAGGCAAAAAGGAATTATAAAATTTTAAATTGCTTCTGTTAGCCTATATCTAAAGAATACAATTTATTCCCCAAATATTTGTTTTTTATATGAGACTCTTACCATATTCTGCTAAATGTGTGTGTGTGTATACATATAATTTAGCAATGTAAGGCTATTCTTTGCTTCTAAACTTGGATTGCAGTAGTTTTGTTTTGTGTAAAAATAGCATATATTTAAAACTTTAAAATTGACACTAGTTTCTTTTAAATGCTTATCTTGTAAAGTTTGTCATTAGCATCTCCTATTTCTGATTGTAGTGCATTTCCCTGAAATTTTATTGCTATACAATAGATGCCAGTAATTTTAAATTCCTGCCTTCCATAAATGCACAGTGACAGTCAAACATTGCAGTTATCTAGACAAAACATTTTTATTTTTTTGAGATGGAATTGTGCAGGCTGGAGTGCAGTGGCAAGATCTGGGCTCACAATGACCTCCGCCTCCCAGGTTCGGGCGATTCTCCTGTCTCAGCCTCCCGAGTGGCTGGGATTGCAGGTATGTGTCACCACACCCAGCTAATTTTGTAATTTTAGTAGAGACAGGGTTTCTCCGTGTTGGTCAGGATGGTGTCAAACTCTGGACCTCAAGTGATCTGCCCACCTTGGCCTCCCACAGTGTTGGGATTACAGGCGTGAGCCGCCGTGCTGGGCCTGTTTGTTAGTATACATTAACGTTGCAAACTAGATTTTATGAGTAAACATTTCTGTTATTATTGTCTTGCAGTTCTATATTAGCGTGTTTTTTAGTGTAATTTCTTAACATCAGTTTATTGTGTGTTGGTTTTACTTATGTATTATAATTTTAGATAATTTACAATTGTTTGTATACTTTAAGTTAATGTAGGGTTTAACTAAAAGATAAATTAGCCTTATGTATGTCACCATCAGATTATATAGATGTGTGTGTTTATATCCACAGATATGACCCCAATTTTGGTTATACCTTATCTTGTATGTATTATTTCTTAGGTCATTTTCTTTATTTTTTCATTGAAATGGAGTTTTGCTCTTGTTGCTGAGGCTGGAGTGCAATGGCACAATCTCGGCAATTCTGCCTCAGCCTCACAAATTGCTGGGATTATAGGCATGTGCCACCATGCACCGCTAATTTTTAATTTTTATTTTTAGTAGAGACACGGGTTCCCCATGTTGGTCAAACTGATCTTGAACTCCTGACCTCAGGTGTTCTGCCTGCCTCGGCATCCCAGAGTGCTGGGATTACAGGCATGAGCCACCTTGCCCAGTCCCTTAGCTCATTTTCAGTGTTGCTTTTATGTTGTCTAAGTGAGTAGCCTTGGAAATAGTCTTATTTTCACCATGTGTTTAATGATGAACATGTATATCTTTTGTGTGAGAAAAAGTTTTATGATTTAAAGGTAATTTTTTTTTTTTTGAGATGGAGTCTTGCTCTGTCGCCTGGGCTAGAGTGCAGTGATGCGATCTCGGCTCGCTGCAGCCTCCACCTCCCGGGTTCAGGTGATTCTTCTGCCTCGGCCTCCGAGGTGGCTGGGACTGCAGGCACATGCCACCACCCCAGCTAATTTTTGCATTTTTAGTAGAGACAGGGGTTTCACTGGGTTGGCCAGGATGGTCTCGAACTCCTGACCTCATGATCCGCCCACCTCGGCTTCCCAAAGTGTTGGGATTGCAGGCGTGAGCCACCACATTTGGTGATTCAAAGGTAATTTTTAAAAAGATTTATAATTCTGTATTTTTTAATGTTTTTTTAAAAAAATAATTGTAAAGATATATAATTTCCTTCTTAAATCTATTTAAATGTACATGTCAGGAGAAGACATGGTGGTGGGTCACATCTGTGAAACCAGGATTTTGAGAGGCCGGACAGGAGGATTGCTTGAGTCCAGAAGTTTGAAAACAGCCTGGGCAAAATATGGAGACATCCTCTCTACAAACATTTTTCTTTATAAGAAATGGCCAGGCATGGTGGTGTGCACCTGTGGTCCCGGCTGCTTGAGAGATTGAGGGGCAGGATTATTTGAGCCTGGGAGTGTGAGGCTGAAGTGAGCCATAATTGTGTCATTGCACTCAAACTTGGGTGACAGATTGAGATCCTGTCTCAAAAAAAACCCCAAAAAACAAACAAAAACTGTGTATTTCAGTCATGTCAACTACATTCACCTCATTATGCAAAACATCTCTTGAAATTTTACCTATTGTAAAACTAAAACTCAATATGCGTTAAATAACACCCGTTTTATGCTGTCCTGAGCCCTTGACAAACACCACTTCACATTGTTTTTATGAGTGTGACTATTTTATATAAGTGAAATCATAACATCCATCGTTTTGTTACTGGCTTATTTCACTTGAGATATATTCTCAAAGTGTGTCTTTGAGACTTTTTTTTTAGGCTGAATAATATTCCATTATATTAAATATATCTTCAAGGGTCCCATGTTGCACGTTTTATATATAGATTCATAAATGGAACTGCTGTATTTGATCATTTTATTTTTGATTATTTGAAGTACAGTTATAACATTATAAAATAATAGGTGTATCCTCATTTTCCACTGACAACCTAGCTAATTTTTGAATTTTTGGTGGAGATGGGGTTTCACCATGTTGGTCAGGCTTCTCTCAAAATCCTGGCCTCAGGTGATTCACCTCCCTCAGCCTCCCAATGTGCTGAGATTGCACCGGTGAGCCACAGCGGCCGGTAATTATACATCGTTACAAGGTAGTGATTTATAATTGCTTAGAGCTGACCTGGTTAGACAAGGTCTTTTTTTTTTTTTTTTAGACGGAGTTTCGCTCTTGTTACCCAGGCTGGAGTGCAATGGCACAATCTCGGCTTACCTCAACCTCTGCCTCCTGGGTTCAGGCAATTCTCCTGCCTCAGCCTCCCGAGTAGCTGGGATTACAGGCACGCGCCACCATGCCCAGCTAATTTTTTGTATTTTTAGTAGAGACGGGGTTTCACCTTGTTGACCAGGATGGTCTCAATTTCTTGACCTCGAGATCCACCCGCCTTGGCCTCCCAAAGCGCTGGGATCACAGGCTTGAGCCACCGTGCCCGGCCCTTTTTTGTATTTTTACAGATATATTTATTTATCTGGAACTAAAAGATAAGCAGGCTGTGTTGGGGAGGAAGAAGAGTGGAATTAACAAGAAGGTTCTGGGGTGTGAAGGAGGGCAGAGGAATGCAGTCTCGATAAGCAGATAACAAGCAAATAAAGGGGAGGCCAGCATTGGCAGGGAGACCGACTCAGGCCCAGGCATTCTTGTTTTGAACTCAGCTTCCTACTAGTAACGACTTGGCTAATGAGTCTTGCTAACCAAAGTACTGAACTCCCCCAGCACTAATTGGCCTCCTCCACTCTCTAAGGTCCCAGTTTCTTCCAGATTAAGGACCAAAAAGAAAGTAAGTTTCTTTCTGTGCATCCCTTCCCTCTGTCCTCATTAGCGGAGACACGGCAGACAATCAAATCTCCAGCCTTCCCTCAGCGCCTCTGCTGCATTATCCTGAACTCTCATTTGGGAACTAATTAGGGATGCTGTTTGAGGAACTTGTAAGCACTTAACTCCCCAGTCCTAGCCCTGGCTGCCTCCGTGGAAACCTTTCTTTCTTTTTCTTTCTTTCTTTTTTTTTTTTTTTTTTGAGACGGAGTTTCGCTCTTGTTACCCAGGCTGGAGCAATGACGCGATCTCGGCTCACCGCAACCTCCGCCTCCTGGGTTCAGGCAATTCTCCTGCCTCAGCCTCCTGAGTTGCTGGGATTACAGGCACGTGCCACCATGCCCAGCTAATTTTTTGTATTTTTAGTACAGACGGGGTTTCACCATGTTGACCAGGATGGTGTCGATCTTTTGACCTCGTGATCCACCCGCCTCGACCTCCCAAAGTGCTGGGATTACAAGCGTGAGCCACCGCACCCGGCAGGCCTATCTTTTTGAAATGTGTGCTGAAATTGCACCTGCTTGGTTACAGTATCTTTTTTAAAAAGTGACCCTGACTTAGAATGGTCAAAAAAAGAAAAAAAATCTGACCGAGAAATCCTATGTGTTAAGAAACAGAGCGGTGAGCGGGGCGCGGTGGCTCGGGCCTGTGGTCCTGGCACTTTGGGAGGCTGAGGCGGGTGGATCACCAGATTAGCAGATCAGAACCATTCTGGCTAGCACGCTGAAACCCCGTCTCTACTAAAAATGCAAAAAAATTATCAAGGCACGATGGCATGCACCTGTGGTACCAGCTGTTCGGGAGGCTGAGGCAGGAGAGTCCTTTGAATCCTGGCGGCAGAAGTTGCAATGAGCTAAGATCACATCATTGCCCAGCCTGGGTGACAGAGCGACTCTCTATCTCAAAACAAAACAAAAAATAGGGAGCTGTGAAAAGAAAATACTTTTTAGAGAAGGATAAATAAATTTTACTGCAGTTGGTTTTTGTTGTTTATTTGAAACAGAGCCTCGCTCTTGCTGCCCAGGCTGGAGTGCAGTGGTACGATCTCGACTCACCGCAACCTCCGCCTCCCGAGTTCGGGCGATTCTCTTGCCTCAGCCTCCTGAGTGGCTGGGCTTACAGGCATGCGCCACCACTCTCGGTTAATTTTATATTTTCTCGAACTCCTGACCTCCGGTGGTCCGCCCGCCTCAGCTTCCTAGGGTGCTGAGATTGCAGGCGTGAGCCACGGCACCCGGCCTACCACAGTTATTTCTAAGAAAATAAATGCTTCAAAGTCAAATCAAATGTATTTATTTAATTAAAAATTGCAAATATTGTAGTAGTAAATTAAATTAAGGTGTTGGCCGGGCGTGGTAGCTCACGCCTGTAGTCCCAGCACTTTGGGAAGTTGAGGTGGGTAAATCTCTTGAGGTCAGCAGTTTGAGACAGCAGCCTGGCAAACATGGTGAAACCCCATCCGTACAACAAATACAGGAATTGGCCGCTCGTGGTGGTGCATGCCTCTTAAAATCCCAGCTACTGAGGAGGCTGAGGCACTGGAATCGCTTGAACCTGAGATGCGGAAGTTGCAATGAGCCGAGATCCTGCCACTGCACTCCAGCCTGGGTGACAGGGTGACACTCTTCATAAAAAAGACAAGAAAAATAAATTAAAGGTTTTTGCCTTCACAGAGTTTACACTGTAGTTTGAAAAACAAAGACAATTAGGGAATAAATGATCCCTCATATGATGCTGGTAGCCAATGCCTACGCGAGCTGAAGATACAAACATGTTAATTATATGTGTGGTTATATATTTACATAATTGCACAATTTGTAAATTCTTTAAAAATGCCCAAGAGAAGCCGGGCATGGTGGCTCACGCCTGTAATCCTAGCACTTTGGGAGGCGGAGGTGGGTGGATCACCTGAGGTCAAGAGTTCAAGACCAGCCTGGCCATCATGGTGAAATCCCATGTTAGAAAAATAAAATAAAGTAAAAATGCCCAAGACAGTTTATAGGAACACTAAAATATCTGAAAAATCACCAAAATGTTTATGAACAGTAAATAAACTAATTGTACTGTATTTACATAACCTCACAGTGTAGAGCAATGAATGTGGATAAAGCACAACTACAGGCAACAACAGAGATCAATTTCACAATGTAGAGTAAAATAAGATGACCAAGAATGAGAACTTATTGTTTTAATCTATTTATTTAAAGTTCAAAAACAGGCAAATCTTATTTATTGTATTAAAAATCAGGCCGGGTGTGGTAGCTCATGCCTGTGATCTCAGCACTTTGAGAGGCCAAGGCCGGCAGATCGCCTGAGGTCAGGAGTTTGAGACCAGCTTGGCCGATATGGTGAAGCCCCACCTCTACTGAAATAATACAAAAATTGGCTGGGCATAGTAGTGGCCACCTGTAATCCCAGCTAATTGGGAGGCTGAGACAGGGGAATCACTTGAATCCGGGAGGTGGAGGTTGCGGTGAGCCGCGATTGCACCACTGCACTCCAGCCTGGGTGACAGGGCAAGACTCTGTCTCAAATAAAATAAAAGAAAAGCCAGGATGTAAGTCACTCTTGGGAATAGTGACTGAAGGGGAGAATTTAAAAAAGAGAGTGTCCAGGTTGTTCCCACTCTTCCATCACTGGGCCCTGGGTTCATAGTGTATGCATTTTGTAAAAATATTTCAAGCTGTTTTTAATGATATATGTGTGTAAACTTAAAAACAAGATTTTTTTATGATATATGTATGTAAACTTAAAAACAAGATTTTTTATGATATATGTGTATAAACTTAAAAACAAGATTTTTTATGATATATGTGTGTAAAATTAAAAACAAGATTTTTTATGATATATGTGTATAAACTTAAAAACAAGATTTTTAATGATATATGTGTATAAAATTAAAAACAAGATTTCTCATCACTTTTATTTCATCCTCAATTTTTTGTTCATATACTATTCTGGAAGAAAGGTAAGTTTCTCTAATGGTTTAAAACATCTTATGATTAAATTTTTACATCAGTTATAAATATTCTATTTTCTTTTTCTGTTTTAGATGGGTTTTCACCATGTTGGCTAGGCTGTTCTCAAACTCCTGACCTCAGGTGATCTGCCCACCTTGGCCTCCCAAAGTGTGTGAGCCACCACACCCAGCCCTATTTTATTTTTCTTAATATTTTTATTGCTTTTAAATTTTATTTATTTATTTACTTTGAGATGGAGTCTTGCTCTGTCACCCAGGCTGGAGTGCAGTAGAGTGATCCTCTTTCATTGCAACCTCCACTTCCCAGGTTCAGGTGATTCTCCTGCCTCGGCCTCCTGAGTAGCTGGGACTACAGGCACCCACCACCATGCCCGGCTAATTTTTGTAATTTTAGTAAAGACTGGGTTTTTTTTTTTTTTTAAAGAGGCAGGGTCTCACTATGTTGCCCAGGCTGGAGTGCAGTGGCTATTCACAGGTCCAATCCCACTATTGATCGGCAAGGGAGTTTTAACCTGCTCCGTTTCCGACCTGGGCCAGTTCACCCCTCCGAAGGCAACCTGATGGTTCCCCGCTCCCGGGAGGTCACCATATTGATGCCGAACTTAGTGCAGACACCCAGTCCGTATAGTGCACTACAGCCCAGAACTCCTGAACTCAAGGGATTCTCCAGCCTCAGCCTCCCGAGTAGCTGGGACTACAGGCATGAGCCACCACACCCGGAGAGACTGTGTTTCACCATGTTGGCCAGGCTGATCTCGAACTCCTGACCTCAAGTGATCTGCCCACCTTGGCCTCCCAAGGTGCTGGGATTACAAGTGTGAGCCACCACGCCCAGCCCATTTATTAATATGTTCAAAGAACAAGACATTTTTTTCTCTCTTCTTTTTCTTTAATTGTAAGAGAACAACACTTATTTCATAGACTATGTGGCGCTTTTTTTTTAATGGAGTTTGCTCGTGTTGCCCACACTGGAATGCAGTGGCAGCAACCTTGGCTTACCACAGCTTCTGACTCCCAGGTTCAGGCGGTTCTCCTGCTTCGGCCTCCCAAGTTGCTGGGATTGTAGGCATGCACCACCATGCCCCACTAATTTTTGTATTTTTAGTAGAGACGGGGTTTTGCCATGTTGGTTGGGCTGGTCTCGAACTCCTAACCTCAAGTGATCCAAAGTACTGGGATTACAGACGTGAGCCGTGGTGTCTGGCCATAGGCCATGTTATTATTCCCAAGTGACAGATAAGTCAGAGACATTAAGAAACTTGTCCAAGGTTACACAGGTACTCTGAGCCTGCTCTTCTTTTTTTTTTTAATTGAGACAGGGTCTCGCTTGTCACCTAGGCTGGAGTGCAGTGGCGTGATCTCCACTCACTGCAACCTCTGCCTCCCGGCTTCCAGCAATTCTCCTGCCTCAGCATCTCGAGTAGCTGGAACTATAGGTGCCCACCACCATGCCTGGCTACTTTTTCTTTTTAGTAGTAGAGATGGGGTTTCACCATATTGGCCAGGCTGGTCTCAAACTGAGCCTGCTCTTCTAACCACTGAACACTGTCTCACCCAGGAAACACACAAGCAATGCTACTTCTAAATGTACGTAGAATCACATATGCACATGCAAATTGGTGTAAAGATAAAATAAATTTATACTGAGTTTACCTGCAGAAAGGGCACTAGGTTAAAGAGTATAGAACGTCACATGAAAATCAGCATTCTCAGGCTGGACATGGTGGCTCAGGCCTGTGGCCCCGGCACTTCGGGAGGCCGAGGCGGGTGGATCACTAGAGGTCAGGAGTTTGAGACCAGCCTGGCTGGCATGGTGAAACCCTGTTTCTACTAAAAGTACCAAGGATTGGCTGGGCGTGATGGTGTGCGCCTGTGGTCCCGGCTGCTTGGGAGGCTGAGGCAGGAGAGTTGCTAGGGCCTGAGAGGCAGAGGTTGTGGTGAGCCGGGATTGCGCCACTGCAGCCTGGGCGACAGAGAGACTCCATCTTGGAAAAAAAAAAAAGTTTTAGTTTAACCTAATATTTATTAATGACAGGTAAACAAATTTTTTGAAAATGTTATAGACCTATTAAATTGTTGAAGATGTTTTTAATTTAAAAATTCTGTTTTTCGGCCAGGCGTGGTGGCTCACGCCTGTAATCCAAGCACTTTGGAGGCCAAGGCGGGCAGATCACCTGAGGTCAGGAGTTCGAGACCAGCCTGACCAACATGGTGAAACCCCGTCTTTACGAAAAAAAAATTTTTACAAAATTTTTGTTTTTCAATGTTGTTTACAGAAATTTAGGTCTCGCCTAATCTGCTAAATGTGTTAATCAGTGTCAGATGCTGGATTCCAATTCATTTTTAGTGTGCCTGTATGACTTACTCCACATCCTTTAATTAAATGTATATTGTTAAAAATAAATAAATAAAAACCAATAAAAATGGATTTAATTCTTAATAGCAATTAAAAGCAGATAAAAAAACTAAGGAAGAAACCTTTACAAGTTTAATAAAAGATATAAAAAATACTACAGAAATGAACATATATAATGACTCTGGAAAGGATACCTCAGTTTTAACAGTCTTTTGAAGATTAATTTTATGCAATAAAATCAGTCTAATTGAAACTGTACCATTTAATATGTTTTGAAACCTCAATACTTTTACAAAAGGAACTCTACTCAAATACATTCAATGTAATCCAAATAAAATTCCCAGTAGAATTCTTTTTGTGGAGATGGACGAGTTTGTCCTCAATTTCTCTTGAAAGACAAAATAGGTAAAATGTGTAAGAAGTATTTGAAAAATAGAAACCATAAATTGGTCCTTTGTCTACCACGTATCAATACATACTTGAAAAACACAATAATTAAAATAGTATGCATTTATGCAGGAATCGACAAAAAAGATCAATTGAGTGAAAACAACTTTAAGATAGTCCTGTGTACATGAAGATTTATTCTGTGATCAAGAAAATCAATGGGAGAAAGGGCATACTACCAGGAAAATTGACATGGAAAAATATTAAATGAAATTTTTACAGTACGAGTAAAATTATATTTTAAATGGCTTAAAAACCTAAACAAATTACAACCTATAAAAATACTCTAACATAAAATAATATTTGTAATTTATGCAAAACTCAGAAACGCTATAAAAATGTTGACAATTTTGACCAGCTAGAAATAGGAAAGTTTTCTGGCACAAAAGGTAACAGAAACTTGAAAAAGAAGTGACAGGCTATAACACGTCTAATAAACACGATATTAAAATTGAAAATTTAAAACTGACAAAGAGCTCCTATAATCGGATCAAAATAAAACATAATAAAAATGTACAAAGAGTATTAACAGAAAATTCATAAAGAATAAACAATATGAGAAGATGTTAACCGGGAAAAAACTTTAAAAAGGCTGGGCATGGTGACTCACACCTGTAATCCCAGCACTTTGGGAGGCTGAGATGGGTGGGTCACTTGTGGTCAGGAGTTCAAGACCAGCCCCACCAGTATGGTGAAACCCCTTCTCTATTAAAAGTACAAAAATTAGCCAGGTGTGGTGGTGGGTGCCTGTAGTTCTAGCTGCTCAGAAGGCTGAGGCAGGAGAATCACTTGAACCCAGGCCACAGAGATTGCAGTGAGCAGAGATTGAGCCACTGCACTCCAGCCTGGGCGTCACGGAGAGACTTTATCTCAAAAAATAAAAAAAAAATGTTGAAAAACTCTAAGAGATTATTGAATGACCACATACTTGGAAAATTTAGAAATGATTGACCTTCTATGGTAATGGCAAGGATGAGGGAATAGGGGACTTTTATATCATGTAACCCCTACCCCAATCCAAATCTAGAATAATTCCATCACTTAATAATTCAATGTGAACCCTTGCAATCAAGCCCTTCCTACCACTAATCTGATTGTTATCTATCTGATTTCTATTACTACAAATGAGATTTGCCCGCTTTTGAACTTCACATAAGTGGAATCATTTAGTATGTGCTCTTGTATCTGGCTACTTCAGCTCCACATAATGTTTTATAGATTTCATTATGTAATTGCGTAGATCAGCAGGGTTTTTAAATTACTGAGTAGTATCTCATTGTATAAATATACCACGATTTGTTCATTCTTTTACTTTTTCATAGTTTTGGGGTATGTTCAGTTTTAGATTATGAATTGTTGAAAAATGCTATCCTTTTCCCCATTGAATTATCTGGGTAACTTGTAGAAAGTCAATTGACCCCATATAGTTGGATCTATTTTTTTTTAACTTTTAAGTTCAGGGGTACATGTGCAGGTTTGTTATACAGCCAAACTTGCATCACAGGAGTCTGTTTTACAGATTGTTTCATCACCCAGATGTTAATCCTGGTACCATTAGTTATTTTTCCTGATCCTCCCCCTTCTCCCATCCTCTACCTTCTGATAGGCCCCAGTGTATGTTGTTCCCCTCTATGTGTACAGGCGTTCTCCTGTACACCAACAATGGTCAAGCAGAGAGCCAAATCAGGAGTGTACTTCCAAATCAGGAATTCACAATTGCCACAAAAAGAATAAAATACCTATGAATACAGCTTACTAGGGAGGTGAATGGTCTCTGCAAGGAGAACTACAAACCACTGCTCAGAGAAATCAGATTACACAAGTAAATGGAAAAACATTCCATGTTTATGGATGGGAAGAATCAATATTATTAAAATGGCCATATTGCCCAAAGCAATTTATAGATTCAGTGCTATTCCTATTGAACTAAACGAAACTAAACATTGACATTCTTCACAGAACTAGAGAAAATGATTTTAAAATTCATATGGAGCCAGAAAAGAGCCCTAATAGTCAAGGCAATCCTAAGCAAAAAGAGCAAAGCTGGAGGCATCACTTCAAACCATACAACAGGGATACAGTAACCAAAACAGCATGGTACAAAAACAGACACATGGACCAATGGAAGAGAAAGAAGAGCCCAGAAATAAGATTGCATATGTACAACTATCTAATCTTCAACAAAACTGACAAAAACAAGCAATGGGGAAAGGATTCCCTATTCAAGCAATGGTGCTGGGATAACTGGTTAGCTAAATGCTGAAGATCAAGACTGGACACCTTCCTTATGCCATAGACAAAAATTAACTCAAGATGGTTGGGTCTGTTTCTGGACTCTATTCTGTTCTATTGATCTATATGTCTCCTACTTAACCTACTCTTCCTAAAATGTTAGAATCATTCTATTTCGGTCACATCATTTTTTCCTGATATATTTTTATAGCTGTATTGTCTTTTCCAACCCGTCCATACCTGAAAGCAATCTTTTTATCTACTTTATTATAGCAGTGAACTTTGGTCTCTGCAATGCTGTTTGCCTTAAATTCAACTTTGTTATTAAAATATAAAGCACGTGGAAAAGGGGAATCTCAATCTTGACGGGGAAGCCAGGTGGGAGGCGCAGGGTGATGAAAGTCATGCAGCTTGGCAAAGTGAGCTTTGCTGATGGCCATTAGGTTGATGATGGGTGTCACCTGGTCACCCGGGGAGAGCGGGTGCTCCTCACTCAGTCAGAGTGTTGCCTTGAACCTCTGGACTTTGTTGGACATCTCGAGGGGGAGGCCAATGTTCCGTGACTCCAGGATGAAGCTGGGGTCGAAGTACTCCTCAGAGGAGATTGCTGTGGGGTTGGTGGGGCTGGCTGCCTTCTGCATGGGGGCCCCAGTGTGGGAGGAGTGCTGCTGGGCCATCCCCAGGAAGGACTGCAACGGAGTCTTCCCCCCTTTGCTCCTCGACTTGTCCTGGTCAGAGAGGTGCTCCATGTATGTGCGTGTCACCAGCTCCACGTTGGTGGCACTGTATACCTTGGCCTCGTAGCTGCTAACAGTTTCCATCTTCTCAGATCGCCAGCCCCAGATACCACATTTATTCCTCTGGAAGGCCACATTCCGAGTGTCCAGGTGGGTGGAGACGATAGAAGTGAGGCAACTGGCCACGTCCTCCTCGCTCGGCCGCATGGCCGCCAGCAGTGCTTCAGGCTCCTGCAAAGTGAGCCCCAGCGTCTCTGCGTGCACCACCTGCTGGTCATGGTCCACTTCCATCACCACGGCTCCTGCCTCCTTCCTGGCCCTTGAAGATGAAGCTCCTCCGGCCCCGCTGCCAGGTCATGTGCTCAAAGCCCAGGAGACTGGTGTCCACTCGCAGGCTCTCACCCCGCTTCCACACGCGGTACACATCGCTCAGGCACCTCTTGGACACAAGGGGCACCCAGCTGGTGAACTTCCACTTCATCTCCACATAGAAATCAGGGGCCTGGCGAAGTTTGCTGAGCAGTTCTGGAATGCCCGCCAGCCTCTGCGTGGCACTCTAGTAGTCCCGATACTGGAGCACCGGCTGCACCATCTCGGGGTCTCCAGTGCTGACTGCCTCCTGCAGGACTGCCCAGCCCTTGCGGTTCTCTTTGCCCACGTTAGCATTGTGCCGAAGGAGCACTCGCACGGACTCCAGGTTTCCCAGAGACACGGCCAGCTCCAAGGGGGCCCGCCCGCGGGGATCTTCCTGTTCAATGTCGTGCTGGCGGCTGTGCACTGCGGCCTTAGTTCGCGGTGCCGGTTCGCCCAGACGAGCGGGTGCAGCGGGAAGGTGGGGCCCGGGCCGGCCATGCTGGGCTTCAGCGCCTCATCCCGGCCCCGCCTCGGCTTCGGGCCTGGGGCGACTCCCTCGCCTCCCCTAGGGGCCGCGCCCCAGCTGCGACCCCCGCGGCCCCCGCAGCAGTGGCGGCGGTGGAGGCGGCGGCGGCAGCAGCGGCGGCGCGGGCGGCGGGGCCTGTAATCCCAGCTACTCGGGAGGCTGAGGCAGGAGAATTGCCTGAACCTAGAAGGCGGAGGTTGCGGTGAGCCGAGATCGCGCCATTGCACTCCAGCCTGGGTAACAACAGCAAAACTCCGTCTTAAAAAAAAAAAAAAAAAAAAAAGAATTTTAAATAGCAAATGAGTAAACTGGTAAACAACAGAAAGGACCCCAGTGTCTCTAAACCTCTTCCAAGAAATAGGCTTCATATTTATGAGGTAGGAGACTGTGAAGTAATTGCAAATCCCTGTTCAAAGTCCCTTAGGTTTAGAAATAATGCTTGCTTGTGATTTGTCGTATCAGTGTCCTAATCAAGATAAAAGGAAAAGCTGTTCAGATGTTCCTATGACCTGTCCCGAGCGAAGCTGTTAAAAATAGAACAGGCCAGGTGCAGTGGCTCACGCCTGTAATCTCAGCACTTTGGGAGGCCGAGGAGGGTGGATCACCTGAGGCCAGGAGTTCGAGACCAGCCTGGCCAACATGGTGAAACTCCTGTTTCTACTAAAAATATAAAAATTAGCCAGATGTGTTGGCACATGCCTGTAATTCCAGCGGCTCGCGAGGCCGACATTCTTATCGCTCGAACCTGAGCGGCGGAGGTTGCGGTGAGCTGAGATTGCTTCATTGCACTCCAGTCTGGTTGCCGGAGCAAGATCTCACAAAACAAAACAAAACAACCTGTTCCATTGCAGCAGTCATCCAGTGCTGCTAGCAGAGACTTAGACGGTAAGTCCAGGGCAAGCAACCCACTGCTGAGTTCAGAGGCACTGAAGCTGTTTGAAGAGGTGAAGAATCTTGGCTGGAAGCGGTGTACATTATACCTGATATTATTGTTGATAAAGAATGAAGGGAGAGCAAAATCTTTTAATAGGATTGTCTAGGGGGGTCCTATAATTTCCATTTTATTGCAATATAGAGAATTAAAGAATGCTTTCATCCAGCGAGAGGATAAGGTACAACCTTGGCTGAGTCTAACACATTATGTTAAGGAAGTAGCCTTTTATTTTATTCTGAACTTTGATCAGGAATTTGATTTTTAAAGATGTCTTTTGCCTCTGATGAGGTAATCCTAAATTTTTAAATCGAACATATTAGCATGAATTTAAATATGAAAAGATGGTTTATTGGTGTTTTAGACAACATTTTGATATCTGTTTTCACAGATAGAATGGGTCTATAATTTTATTCATGTCTTTCGTTTTTATTCTTCAGTAAATCAGGTAGCTATTTTAATTTGACTTAATTTTAGGTTCTGGAATACTGTATAGAGCCTGGGGATTATTCCTTGAAAGTTCAAAAAGGGAATAAGCTTCCCCACCCAAGGACTTCTAAAATTGTAATATAGTGCACAAATCCTTAAGCATACAGCTTGCTGAATTTGACACCTGTCAAATTCGGATTAAGGTATAGAGGATTTATGTCACTTCAGAAATCTTCCTTGTGCCCCCTCCTTGTCAGTCCCTATCCACATCCAGAGGTAGCAACTACTCTGGTTTCTATTACCAGAGATGAGATTTGCCAGCTCATGAACTTTAAATAGATGGAATCATACAACATTTTTTTGAGTCTGGATTCTTTTGCTCAACATAATGTTTTAAAGATTTATCTATGTTGTGTGAATCGGCAGAGTTCAGTCTTTTTCACTGCTACATAGTATACCATTGAAATGATTATGCCATGCTTTATTTATTCCTTCTGCTGATGAACATTTGGATTTCTCAGTTTTAGCTGCTATGACTAAAGCTTCTGTGAAAATTCTAATGCACACCTTCTGCTGGACACTTGTTTTCATTTATTTTGGATACCTCAGGAGCAAAATTTCTGGACTGTAGATTGGGCAAATATTAAAACGTTGGGAACCACAAACAGTTCACAAAGCAGTTTTATTCTTTTTTTTTTTTTTTTGAGACAAAGTTTCACTCTCGTTGCCTATGCTGGAATGCCATACTGCAATCTTGGCAGGGTGCAATGGTGCAATCTTGGCTCACTGAACCTCTACCTCCTGGGTTCAAGCAACTCTCCTGCCTCAGCCTCCTGAGTAGCTGGAATTACAGGCACCTGCCACCATGCCCAGCTAATTTTTGTGTTTTTAGTAGAGACAGGGTTTCACCATGTTAGCCAGGGTGGTCTCAGACTCCTGATCTCAGGTGATCCACCTGCCTTGGCCTCCCAAATTGCTGGGATGACAGCCGTGTCCAGCCAGTTTTATTCTTTTACATTCTTACTAGCAATATATGAGGGTGTTAATTGCTCCACATCCTGACTAACATCTGATATTATCAATCTTTGATTTCTAGCCATCTGGTGGGTATGTAGTAGTACCTTATTATGATTTTAATTTGTATTTTCCTGATGAATAATAATGTTGAGCATGTTTTCATATGCTTATGGTCAGCTTCAAGACTTTCATTAGAGATGATTTTTTTTCAGTTTATTTTATATTGCTCTTTATTTTCCCTTCTTAAATACTTATTTTAATGGTCTATTCAGACATTGTATATATTATTGAGCCAGCTTTTGCTGTTTGTCTTTGCTTAGAAAAGTCTTATTTTGATTTTTAAATTTACTTGAGTTTTAGAAAGATTAAAAATACCTTCTTTTGTTGATTATATTCTTTTTTTAAAACAATTCTGAATGTTGTATCTTTGCCTCGATTTTTTAAAAAATTGGGTTTCCCAATTTTGTCTATTTTGCTGATCTTTGGAGAAAAAACTTTCAAATTATTTTATTAACTTTACTGTTTTTCTGGTTCCATTTTGTTAATATATGTTTTGTTAATCACTTAATCCTATTTATTTGAGTTTTCGCCACTCTTTTTCTCTCCTTTTCAGCTTATACTTTATTGATTTATTTTCCTGTTTAGTTTTTAAGTAAGTCAAGCATTAATTTTTCTTCTGTGATGAATACTATATGTAGTATTTGTAGTTTTTTTTTTTAATTTCTTTTCTTTTTTTTTTTTTTTTTGAGATGGAGTTTCTCTCTTGTTACCCAGGCTGGAGTGCAATGGCGCGATCTCGGCTCACCGCAACCTCCGCCTCCTGGGTTCAGGCAATTCTCCTGCCTCAGCCTCCTGAGTAGCTGGGATTACAGGCACGCACCACCGTGCCCAGCTAATTTTTTGTATTTTTAGTAGAGACGGGGTTTCACCATGTTGACCAAGATAGTCTCGATCTCTTGACCTCGTGATCCACCCGCTTCGGCCTCCCAAAGTGCTGGGATTACAGGCGTAAGCCACCGCGCCCGGCCCTTTTTAAATTTCTTAATGGAGCATTGTTACTTTATTGATTGCTTCTTGGACACAAAGGCTGTTTAGGAGAGTCTTAATATAATTTCACAGCATTATGTTCAGGTAATGTGGTCTTTACAATTTCTATTTTTGGGCTGTAACCTTATAAGAAGTTGTGGTACTTTATTATCCATCATATGTTATGTGGAATAAAGAAGGATGATGATATCATTAAGTGAAGACCAAATGACGTGCAGACAAGCGACTCTCAAGGTGAGGGAGATAGACATGGTCCTTGCCCTCATGAAGGTTCCTCTCTAGAGGCTGCCTTATGTTAAGCAGCCCAGTGAGATTTGAGCTCACAAATTGCTCATTTAGAAGACTGGGGCTGTAATTTCCTGGCTAGAGAAAAAGTGAATGCCAGACCACTGGGAGAAGCCCAGCATTGATCATCTCTTTGGTTTCTTGAGTAAATATAGGTAATTTATGTTATTTTTATCTCTATGAAAATAAATCATTTCATTAAAGTCATCAGATTTATTGGCAGTGTTTTAAGGAAGTTTTACTCTCCTCTGAGTCAATGGTTGTATCTTGTCTTCATGCCTTCCTAGTGGCATTGACGGGTCTTTCCTGTTCTTGGGACCCATTGACCATTCTTCATCCTCCCTCTTCCTGCCTAGGTCAAGAAAATCTCTTTCGCATTTGCTATAAAGAAACTTCACTTCACCTCCCAATTCTGGCCAAGATATTATTTATCTATACCATCAAATTCTGTCTTCCCTCTAGGGCTCAGCCTTTTGGAAATAAAAGCCGGGAGAACGTGTGGACTTTTTTTACATCTTTATCTTATGGCAATGAACATGGAGCTGACTACCTACCTGAACAGGGAGGAAGGAACAGTGGAAAAAAATAAAACAAAATCTTCAACGATTAATGTCTCACAAACGAGTCTGTCTGTAACTCTTTCAAGGTAATCACAAATTGAGAGTTTAAGGACTATGTTTAATTTCCCAATCTGTAAATTGATTTATATGCACCATGTATTTCACAGTATCCAATGCTTTGGGTTTTTTTGTTTTTGGTTTTTTGGTTTTTTTTTTTTGAGATGGAGTTTTGCCCTTGTCACCCAGGCTGGAGGGCAGTGGCACGATCTCGGCTCACTGCAACCTCTGCCTACTGGGCTGAAGCGATTCTCCTGCCTCAGCCTCCCGAGTAGCTGGGATTACAGGTGTGTGCGACCACGCCTGGTTATTTTGTATTTTTAGTAGTGACGGGGTTTAACCATGTTGCCCAGGCTAGGCTTGAACTCTTGACCTCAGGTGATCCTCCTGCCTCGGCCTCCCAAAGTGCTGGGATTACAGGTATCCAGCACCCGGCCTGTTTGTTGTTGTTTTCTCTTTCCTTCTTTTTAGTATTTTATTTATTTATTTGCCACCTTTATTTTAGATATGGGGTACATAGGCAGTTTCGTTACAAAGGCATATTGGGTGATGTTGAGTTTTGAAGCACAATTGAGCCCATCGCTCAGATAATGAGTGTAGTCCCCAACAGGTAGTTTTTCAGCCCTTGCCCCACACTCCTTTCTGCACTGTGACACTAGCAGTCCCCAGCATCCAGTGCTCTTGTGCGCTTCCACCAAAGAAGGATCTTTTGCTTGCCCTCCGGCTATGTTCTCTGACCAAGACACCCTGTAGGTATCTCTCTTTAATCATCAGAGGTGTCGATAAAAAACATTTCCTACTCCTTCCCCGGAGTGCTTCACTCTCAGTACTCATTTTGTCTATGCTACCATCTGTAAGACTCTCTCCTAATAATACATACTAACCTGCAATGTGTAATCAGCCCTAGAATCCCTCCTGGGTAAAAGCAAAGGTCTGAAGTTAGACCATCTGGGCTTAAGTCTAGATTCTTTGCTTCACAGATGGGAGATGTCAGACAAGTTACTTACTGAATATAAATATCGTTTGAAAGATGAAGATAATAGTACCTATCTCATAAGATTGCTATGAAGAGTAAACCTCTGCATGTTAAGCTTTTATCTCACTGTTTGGCAAGAGTAAGCACTGACAAATGTTGCCATCGTCTTATCATCATCTTCATCATGATAGTTATCACCTCCATCACCATCATCATTATTCTGGAGTGCTAAGGATGGTGACTGGTTTTCTAGCTGGTATGCTATTTGCATCCCTAAGCTAGCAGCAAACCAAAGTGTTTTCTTAGATTACTTCTTACCTACTTTCAGACCATAATTATCTAATCCCACCCATGGCACGGTTATGGAACATCCTTATAGAATCCTGGAATACTGTTACATTTGATTCATAACTTTATATGCTCTTGTAGTTTTTCTTTATATAAATATTTATTTGTATACTTGAGAGAGAACAAATAAAGTACTGAAATTAACTCCTGACTTACGGGAATTTAATTAAAAGATCTTTCAGAAAGCTCTGCAATGTATACATGCATGTGTTAGTATATAGGTTTCTACTTTTTTTTTTTTTTTTTTGAGACGGTGTTTCACTCTTGTTACCCAGGCTGGAGAGCAATGGCACGATCTCGGCTCACCGCAACCTCTGCCTCCTGGGTTCAGGCAATTCTCCTGCCTCAGCCTCCTAGGTTTCAACTTTTATATAAATTATTATTAATTCACTTTTCTCTGGGATAGTGACTCTAAAGGCTAAAGTATGTTTTGAAACAGTAGGTGCAATATTGAAGATTAGTAGTGAAGTATTAACAGCACTTAAGCTTGGCACTGCCAATGCAGCCCCCACAGCACGTGCAGGGGGAGTTTTCTCAAGTTTTGCCAGGGGAGAGTCCATTGTGCCTCTTGGCCTTACCGCTGTAACTCAGGTGTGATCTAGCCTAAGGCTTGACATGTCATGGGTGTTCCACGATTATTATTCAAGGTGGAATAACTCACTCTTACCTTGGAGTTTATTGTACTCAAAGAATGTGCAGTCATCCTTAGTTCCCGGAGAAATAAATCCAAAGTCCACAGCCACTTCAGTGTTTTGCTTCCGCCAAATGTATCGGTTCAATGAGGAATATACTCTAATTTATTATGTACATGTTCTTATGGTTTTTTACTCTCCAGGATCATTATTTCTCATCTTAGCAACCTATTCAGCTCTTAGTCTTCTTTTCATGTTTTGACTCTTCACTTAATAATCATATTCTGAAATTATCTCTTCTTTCTGAAGTAAGTGTACAAACCATTTGTTAGATAATAATGAATTACTTGTTTTGATAATGTTCATATTTTGGATGAGAATTCCTCTTTTGAATTAAAAACACACATTATGGAATGAATGAGAGTTCTGTTATACACTGTTTAATTTATAGGCAGTAAAATGGTGGCCCAGAGGATAGATTAAGGTAACATAACAGAATGACTAGAATATATCTGTGACTCCCAGGTAGGTGTTTTTTCCCCTTGGAATATTCTGCTAAAATAATTTGAAGCTTTGTTTATTTCTTTTCTTACCATGTATAAGTGTCTTAAAAACAGGTGCTCTCTAATCTCTGTAATGCCTGGGTCAGTGCCTTGCATCTGTTAAATGTAAAATGAATATATTTCTGTGATCAATGAACAAGATGAAAACCCCTACTATGCTAAAAAATAATAAAAATAAAAATTTATGGATTTAAATACATTTTCATGTTTTAAAAATCAATTTACACATTTAAAAAATCCCATCTTAAAAAATCTTCCTAATAATGCAAATGTTGACTTCATTTCTTCAAAATATTTTTACTGATTACTAAAGTAATACTGGAAAACATCCAAACAACAAAGAAATAAAGCAGAATGTAAGGGGCCCCCACAGTTCCGCTCCTCTCCCTCATAAAGGCAGTCAGAAGTTGAGGAGTATTACTCCAGATATTGCCCATGAACAGACTACCATCACATATAATCAGTAAGTAGGGCTAAGTTATACATGAAATTTTAAAATTGTTTTCATTTAAAATGAATTCTGATTTCATCAATATAAAGAGATGTAACTTCTTTAGAAGCTATACAGTATTTTGTTGAATCAGTGCATTTATCATAATTTATTTAAATCATCTGCTTTTGATAAACATTTGGGTTGTTTTCAGTTTTTAATTATTTTGAACAATGTTCAATTTTATATTTTGGTCCATATATTTTTTGGGGTTTTTTTCTGTGTTTCTATGACACATTCTTAGAAATGGGCGTGTTAGATCAGAGGACACCAACATTTTATACTGAGATCGAAATTGCCAGATTGCCTCCACAAAAGTTCTACTATAAACTCCCTCCAAAAGTAAATGACAGTGGCTGTTTCTTTACAATGTCCCCAACGTGGATATTTTGCTTTCAAAATTTTTGTCACTCTCATATCCAAAATATCAGATTTTCCTATTTTTAAATTGGATATCCGTATGTATCAGTGAAGTCAAATATCTCTTTATATTCATTAGCCACATTTTCTTTCATGTATTATTTGTGCATGTTGCTTTGATATAATGTTTTTCTTATAATGGATGGTGTCACTTTGTCTGACTTATACATGACATTTCTCTCAGCTTGTTATTCATGCATTGGTAGGGTGTATTTTCTCCTTATTAGAGGTTTTAAATTTCAATGTAGATGAATGTTTATTTTTACTCTCTGATTTTTTAAACATGTTTAAAAATGACTTTTTAGATGTTTTTCTATCTAAATTATGTCATCCCGTTTTTTCTCTAGTTCTTGTACAGTTTTAGTTTCTACACCTCTTATTTTTGATTCCCTTGAAATTTGGTTTAATGAAAATTGTCATATTTCTCTTCTCCTCTTCCCCAGCAAGTCAGTTGTCCAAACCTTCACTAATTAAAAAATATTATATTTATATTAAGCATTCATATATATTTATATATACATGTATACTTATATACACACACATATATACATAGGTACGGCTGACACACCGCTGCTGCAGTCATAACACATGGTTCCCAGGAGGTAGCTCTCAGTGATGCCCAGAGCCACTTAACTATCCACCTTACTAAATTCTCATGGTTTTTAATAAGGATTTTCAGTGAAATGTTTTGGGTATCAGAGATTTACAATTCAAAGCTAACAAATTTCTGATAAGTATGCTTACTCCTTTCGAATATTTAGTTATATTCTTTCTCCTTTTCTAATTCCACTAAACACTACTTCAAGAATAATGTCAAGTTTACCTCTGAACTCTATTTGATTGATGTAATTTTATTTTTGTACTAGTACTATGTAAGGTATTTCATAATAGCACATTTTAAGTATCTGTGTGACGAGCCCAGCTCAAAATTCTCTTTCAAAACTTTCTTGACATGTTTATTCTTTCAAATATGCTTAAGATCTATTTTGTTAAATTTCAGTGAAAATGTTTTGGAGAAATTACATTGTATTTTCATCACACTACTGGTACCACACGGAGTTATACATTTATTATGGAAAATTGGCTATTTGTTAAGAAGCATTTGCTATTTATACAGTTGTCTTACAAATTATAAATAAGAAATATTTTGGCACTTACTCAAGCTTTCTTAACTTAGTTGAATTCTGTAAATTTCTTAATTTGGTATGTGTGCATTACGTTCTACTGTTACTCCTCAGTGTCTTACATGTTTAAAGTATGTTAGAAGGGGTTCACTCTTGTGTTTTCTGACAGGTCATTTTTTGTACATAGAAAAGTTACTGTTTTGTATATCACTTTGCAACAATCCACCTTACTAAATTATCGCAGTTTTTAATAAGGATTTTCAGTTAAATGTCTTGGGTATCAGAGATTTACAATTTAAAGCTAACAAAATTCTGATAAGTATGCTTACTCCTTTCAAATATTCAGTTATATTCTTTCTCCTTTTTTAATTCCACTAAACACTACTTCAAGAATAATGTCAAGTGACAGTGTTTCTGACAAGAGTTTAGATGTTGGTGTGGGGCCCTGCCCTTTGTTCTCCCACTCCCAGGTGAGAAGATGATAGAATCTTCCCAACAGTTCTGGTTATTGGAGGATATGGTAGACTTACTCAGCTTGTTTGTGGTACTTTGAGAGGAGAAAGCTTTTCAGAGGAGCTGCCACCACATGGAGCAGCCACGTAATGGCAGCACTTAAGTGTAGACAAGTGTCTAAAATACCACCTCTACCCGCACACACACACAAACGTGACTCTTCTCAACCATCTTGGGCCACGGAGAGCTGAAACATTCTTACACACACTGGTGTAGCCTAGACAGTAGCTAGGAGTCGAGAGCCAGTGTGTCTCCAAAAGCTGTCATGATATGGAATGAGGGGACCTGTGGCAGAGGCTAAGATCAGAGCCCAGGGCCAGAGGGAAGACATGGCTGGGTCTAAGAAGATCAGCAGGACTGGTAAGACTGGGGAAGATCGTCAGCTTTCTCGCCAAAAGAATAGTCGTGTATGGTGCGTGGTAATATAAGAGATGTTCAGTTGTATTAATAGTGGTAATCAGCAAGACAACCCTTTCCCAAAGTCAAGATGAGATATAAGCCTCACGAATCTAGAAAAAGGGCTAGTCTGAGTCCAGTTGTGTTTTACAACCAGTTATAGATTCATTTGTAGTAGAATTACCATTAATTAAGCTAAATGTTGGTTCTTTGGAAATATTAATATAATAGGTAAAACTCTGGCATGTAAAACAAAACAAAAAAGAACAAAGGAACAAGCAGAACTCTAGCAAAGAAAAAGGAACAAAAATGGATACCTAAGAGGCAATTTAAAAATGGAAAGAAAATGTGGGCAAAATTATGTTCTAGGGACTTACGTAATATTAAAACTTAGTAAGATGCAAAAGATTGCATAGACTACAAATCATTGCAGATAAATTTCGTAGACTTACAACTTTGGGACAGTGACCTGGTTTCTCTAAGTCTGTCTTCTCTCCCGTATAATGAGAAAAATGGAACTTTCTGGTGTTCAATTGAGGCATATGAATAGAACACTTAGGACAGGGCCTGCCATGTAACAGTTCATCACTAAATGTTAGCTTTTATCATTTTTGTTGCAAGAATTTCCATTACAACCTTGCAATAGTGAAAAATTAGAAAACCATTAATATTTGTCAATAAGGGAATGATTAAACTGTGGAAAATCCACAGTATAGGACTGTATAGCATGAAGTTAAGAATGAGGGCATTCTATTTTCATCATAAGCAAGGTCTTCTAGATGTATTGTTTCATGAAAAAAGAAAATTGCAGAATAAGATATACATAGAATGATACTGTTTATGTTTCAAAACCAGAGGGAGAGAGCAAGAATGCAAGAGAGCAAGACAGAAATTGAACCGATAATGGGGATGGTGGTGGAGGTTGATTTGGGTGATAAAGAGAATTTTATTTTTAACTATGAATTTTTACAATAAAAATGGTGGATATAGTATCTAGGAAAAGAATTGAAAATTTTTTAAGCCACTTATTTTAAATAACTAGGATCTTGAAGTTTCTCCGAGTCTGCAGGGGCATTCGACAATACCTCTTTAACATCTCTTTCAGATCCTCCCCTGGGCCGGGCGTGGTGACTCACACCTGCAATCCCAGCACTTTGGGAGGCTGAGGTGGGCAGATCACTTGAGGCCAGGAGTTTGGGACCAGCCTGGCCAACATGGCAAAACCCTGTTTCTAGTAAAGAATATACAAAACAATTAGCTGGGTGTGGTGGCGGGCGCCTGCAATCCTGGCTACTCAGGAAACTGAGGCAGGAGAGTCACTTGAACCAGGGAGGTAGAGGTTGTAGTGAGTGGAGATCAGGCCACTGCACTCCAGACTGGGCAACAGAGTGAGACACTGTCTTAAAAAACAAAAATTCTTCCACTGCTTCTCAAGCTTCCTGTCTATGCACCGGGTTGCTGCTAGTCAAACTCTTCCTTCTCCTTCTTTTCTTTTTTTTCTTTTTGCTTCCAGCCCAATTGCTGAAGGGGTTTCTGATAGGTTTGGGCATAGCAAATATAAACAAAGAATATTATGTGGCTTTTTCATCAGTTAGAACAGGTCATTTCATTTCTTTTTTTTTTTTTCTTTAAGAAAGAAAGAAAGAGGAAGAGAAAGAGGGAGAGAGAACAGAAGTCTTCCTCTATTGCCCAGGCTAGAAGGCAGTCTGAAAATGGGTATTAAAAACTTCTTTTATGCCAATAATTGTGCTTGATAATAGAGACAGGAAGGAATAAGGGAGGAAGATAACAAACAAGCAGCCAACCAATATTTCATTTAAACCTCTGAAATGCTTTGCATTTGCTGAGAAGTGCTTTACTTCCAATTATGTGGTCACTTTTAGAGTAGGTGTGATGTGGTGCTGAGCAGAATGTATATTCTGTGGATTTGGGGTGGCGAGTTCTGTAAATGTCTATCAGGTTTGCTTGTTCCAGGTCTGAGTTCAAATCCTGGATATCCTTGTTAATTTTCTGTCTCGTTGATCGGTCTAATATTGACTATGGAGTGTAAAGTCTCCCACTATTATTGTGTGGGAGTCTAAGTCTCTTTGTAAGTCGTTAAGAACTTGCCTTACGTATCTGGGTGCTCCTGTATTGGGTCCATATATATTTAGGATCGTTAGCTCTTCTTGTTGTATCGATCCTTTTACTATTATGTAATGACCTTCTTTGTCTCTTTTGCTCTTTGTTGCTTTAAAGTCTATTTTATCAGAGACGAAAGTTGCAACTCCTGCTTTTTTTTGCTCTCCATTTGGTTAATAAATCTTCCTCTATCCCTTTATTTTGAGCCTTTGTGTATCCTTGCATGTGAGATAGGTCTGGATACAGCATACCAATGGGTTTTGGCTTTTTATCCGATTTGCCTATCTGTGTCTTTTGATTGGGGCATTTAGTCCATTTACATTTAGGGTTAATATTGTTATGTGTGAATTTTATACTGCCATTTAATGCTAGCTGGCTGTTTTGCCCATTAGTTGGTGCAGATTCTTTATTATGTCTATGCTCTTTACCTTTTGGTAAGTTTTTGGGATGACTGATACTGGTTGTTCCTTTCTGTGTGTAGTGCTTCCTTCAGAAGCTTTTGTAAAGCAGGCCTGGTGGTGATGAAATCTCTGAGTACTTGCTTGTTGACAAAAAAATTTCACTTTTCCTTCACTTATGAAGCTTAGTTTGGCTGGATATGAAATCCTGGGTTGAAAGTTCTTTTATTTAAGGATGTTGAATATTGGCCCCCACTCTCTGCTGGCTTGTAGGGTTTCTGCTGAGAGATCTGCTGTGAGTCTGATGGGCTTCCCTTTGTGGGTAACCTGACCTTTCTCTCCGGCTGCCCTTAGCATTTTCTCCTTCATTTCAACCCTGGTGAATCTGACGATTAAGTGCCTTGGGGTTGCTCTTCCTGAGGAATATCTTTGTGGTGTTCTCTCTATTTCCTGGACTTGAATATTGGCCTGCCTTGCTAGGTTGGGGAAGTTTTCCTGAATAGTATCCTGAAGAGTGTTTTCCAGCTTGGATTCATTCTCTCTGTAACATTCAGGTCCACCTATCAAACGTAGATTAGGTCTTTTCACATAATCCCATAATTCTTGGAGTCTTTGTTTCTTTTTACTCTTTTTTTTCTCTAATCTTGTCTTCTCATTTTGTTTCATTGAGTTGATCTTTGAACTCTGATATCCTTTCTTCTGCTTGGTAAATTGACTATTGAAACTTGTGTATGCTTCACGTAGTTCTTGTGTTGTGTTTTTCAGCTCCATCAATTCATTTATGTTCCTCTCTAAGCTGTTTATTCTCATTAGCATTTCGTCAGATCTTTTTTCAAGGTTCTTAGTTTCTTTGCATTGGGCTAGAGCATGTTCTTTTAGCTCAGAGAAGTTTGTTATTACCCACTTTCTGAAGCCTGTTTCTGTCAATTCATCAGACTCATTCTCCATCCAGCTTTGTTCCCTTGCTGGTGAAGAGTTGTGATCCCTTGGAGGAGGAGAGGCATCTGGTTTTGGGTGTTTCCATCCCTTTTGCACTGGTTTCGTCCCATCGTGTGGATTTATCTACCTGTGGTCTCTATAGTTGGTGACTTTCAGATGGGGTCTCTGAGTGGGTGTTCTTTTTGTTGATGTTGAAGTTATTTCTTTCTGTGTTTTTAGTTTTCCTTCTAATAGTCTGGCCCCTCTGCTGTAGGGCTGCTGGAGGTCCACTCCTGCTTGCCTGGGGATCACCTGCAGTGGCTGCCCAACAGTAAGGGTTGCTGCCAGTTTCTTCTTCTGCTATCTTTGTCCCAGAAGGAATCCGCCAGATGTCAGTTTCAGCTCTCCTTTATGAGGTGACTCTTTGGATATATGGAGATTGGGGAGCTGCTTGTAGAGACAGTCTATCCTTTATAGGAGCTCAAGTGCTGAGCTCTGAGCTCCGTTTTTCCATTCAGAGCTGCTGAGCAGGTACATTTAAGTCTGTTGCAGCAGAACTCATAACTGCCTTTTTTTCCCCAGGTGCCCTGTCCCAGAAAGGTAGGGCTTTATTTATAAGTTTCTGTCATGCTGCTGCCTTTTTCCAGTGATGCCCTGCCCAGCGATGAGGTAGCCTAGTCACAGTCTGCCAGCAGAGGCATTGCTGAGCTGCCGTGGGCTCTGCCCAGCTGCCGTGAGAACTTCCTTGCAGTTTTGTTTATAGGGGTATAGTTAGAACAATGGCAGTGCCCCCCTGTAATGGCGGACTCTCTGTGTAATGGCGGACTGCCTCAGTAATGGCAGACTGCCTTGGCAATGCTGGACCACCTTGACAATGGCAGACCGCCTCGGCAATAGCAGACTACCTTGGTAGTGGTGGACTGCCTCAGTAATGGCATATGCCCCTCCTCCACCTAGTTGGACTGTCCCAGGTTCAGCTGTGCTTGATGTAAACTCTCAATCCAAAGTGTTTCAGATTGCTGGTCTTTGTCGGGGTGGGACCGATCGTGCCTGATCACCTGGCTCTGTGCCTCAGACCCGTTTTTTCAGGTGAATGGGCGACTCTGTCTCCTAGACGTTCCAGTCAGCAGTTGAAATGGCACCCAGATTTGTGTGAGATTTTGTACAGAGACCTGCTGCACTGGCTGTACTGGAAGCACTTTTCCACCAGGGAATCTCTTGGCCTGGCTCCTGATTTCAGTCTCCTTTTTTTCCATTGAACAGGCAACTCTGTCTCACAGGTGTTCGAGTCACCTGTTGAAAAGGCACCCAGATTTGTGTGAGATTTTGTGTGGAGACATACTGCACTGGCTAAAACAGCCACACTGGAGACTGGTGGTACTTTTTCACCTGGGAATCTCATGGCCTGACTCCCTGTTTGAGGGGTTTCACAGTGTTGACCAGGATGGTCTCGATCTCTTGACCTCATGATCCACCCACCTCGGCCTCCCAAAGTGCTGGGATTACAGGCTTTAGCCACCGCGCCCGGCCTATACTTGATCTTAACCAAAAGGCCAAGATGTTATGCCTCAACTTTTAAAAAGAGGCTTGATTAGAAAAATAAAATAAAGTTACAGTTATTGAAACACTGTGGTACTAACAAAGACTGATGTAACAGAAGATACAAGTATATATATTTCATTTTTTTTTGGAGGAGGGAAGGAGGAAGGGAGAAAGGCAGGAAGGGAGGTAAGGAGGAAGGGAGGGAGGAAGGAAGGCAAGGAAGGAAGGAAGGGAGGAAAAAGGGAGGGAGGGAGGGGGAGGGAGGGAGGGAGGGAAGGGAAGGAAATAATTCAAGCAATGAGAGAGACATTGCCGACCTGGATCTAGAGGTTTACAAGTTGATTTCTTTTTTTGAGAGAAGGAAAGAAAAAAAATGAGTAAAGGAGAGAAAGAAAGAGGAAGAGAGAGAGAGAGGGTGAATGGAAATATTGCTTTATTCTGAAAAAAAAAAAAGGGTATTTATAATGGCCAATCAATGTTTCATTTAAACCTATGAGTAGGTGTGATGTGGTATTGACAAGAACGTATATTTTGTGTATTTGAAGTGGAGAGCCCTATAAATATTTATTAAGTTTACTTTTTCCGGATCTGAGTTCAAGTCCTTGATATCCTTATTATTTTTCTGTCTCATTTAATCTAAGTCTCTATGTATCTGGGTGTTAGGATCGTTAGCTCTTGTTGTTGTATTGATCCTTTTACCACTATATCTTTGTTGCTTTAAAATCTATTTTATCCTTTACGAGAATTGCAACTCCTTTTTATTTATTTATTTATTTATTTATTTATTTATTTATTTATTTTTGCTCTCCATTTAGTTGGTAAATCTTTCTCCATTCCTTTGTTTTGAGTCTTTGTGTATCCTTGCATGTGAAACAGGTCTGGATGTAACATGCCGTTGGGTTTTGGCTATGTCTTTTGATTGGGGGATTTAGTCGATTTAAATTTAGGGTTACTGCCATTTGATGTTAACTGGCTGTTTTATCCATTCGTTGATGAAAATTCTTCTTTATGTTGGTGCTCTTTGCTTTTTGGTATATTTTTAGTAAGGCTAATACTGGTTGTTTCTTTCTGTGTGTAATGCCTCTTTCAGAAGCTCTTGTAAAGCAGACCTGGTGGTAATAAAATCTCTGAGTACTTGCTTGTTCATAAATGATTTTATTTTTCCTTCAGTTGTGAAGCTTAGTTTGGCTGGATATGAAATTCTGGGCTGAAGGTTCTGTTCTTTGAGGATGTTGAATATTGGCCCCCACTCTCTTCTGGCTTGTAGAGTTTCTGCTGAGAGATCTGCTGTAAGTCTGATTGGCTTGCCTTTGTGGGTAACCTGACCTTTCTCTCTGGCTGCCCTTAGTATTTTCTCCTTCGTTTCAGCCCTGGTGAATCTAACAATTATGTGCCTTGGAGTTGCTCTTCTTGAGGAATATCTTTGTGGTGTTCTCTGTATTACCTGGGGTTGAGTATTGACCTGCTTTGCTAGTTCAGGAAAATTTTCCTGAATAATATCCTGAAGGGTATTTTCCAGCTTGGATTCATTCTCTCCGTCGCATTCAGGTACACCTATCAAACGTAAATTTGGTCTTTTCACATAGTCCCACATTTCTTGGAGACTTTGCTCATTCCTTTTTATCCTTTTTTCTCTAATCTTGTCTTCCTTTTTTCTTTAAGTTGGACTTTGACCTCTGATATCCTTTCTTCTGCTTGAACAATTCGAGTGTTTAAACCTGTGCATACTTCTCGGAGTTCCTGTATTGTATTCTTCAGTTCCATTAATTCACTTTTATTCCTCTCTAAGTTGTCTATTCTCAATAGGATTTCGTCAAACCTTTTTTCAAAGTTCCTAGTTTCTTTACGTTGAGCTACAACATGTTCTTTTAACTCACAGAAGTTTCTTATTATCCATTCCATGAAGCCTGATTCTGTCATTGGGATGCGCTTGTTCTCCATCAAGTCTTGTTCCCTTGTTGATGTGGAACTGTGATCATCTTTAGAGGGAGAGGCATTCTGATTTTGAGTATTCTCAGCCTTTTTACACTGGTTTCTTCCCATCGTTGTAAATTTATCCTCCTGTCGTCTTTGAAATTACCAACTTTCAGATTAGGTCTCTTGAGTGGACGTCCAAGTTGTTAATTCCCAGGGCCAGAACGGCGGCGTTAAGACTGATGGTGCTTTTCTGCCCAGGATTCTCCTGTCTGGCTTCCTTCTTGTGTCCGTAATGGGCGACTCTGCCTTCCCAGGGCTCCAAACCTCGGTCAGAAGGGGATCCAGTCTCGTTTACTCTGCGCCGAGAGCTGCCGCACTGAGGTGCCATCACAGCCACTGCGCCAGTCTTAGGAGTCATGCTGGGGACTTGTGTGGGTCCTCCAAACCTTGGTCAGAAGGGGAGCCGGCCCTGTTTACTCTGCTCCGAGAGCTGCCGCACCGAGGTGCCGGTGAAACCGCTGCGCTGGCTACAAGAGTCGCGCTGGCCACCCGTGTGGTTCCTCCACTGGGGATATTCTGCTCCGTGAGCGACCAGAATTTGTCTGAAAGTGTGGCGTCCTCTAGTTCTCTGGGCTTTGACTGAGAGCTGCAATCCCGAGCTGTTATTGATCGGCCATCTTGGATCGTTCCCCCTCGATTTTTTTTTTGAGGCAGCTCCCTGTCACATCAAAATGTTCTGTACATCAAAAACATCATTAGCACAAATAAGACATATTTTAAATGTGTATATATAATTTGATAAAAGGAGATACTTCAAAACATTTGGAACTGGCTGGGTGGGGGAGCTCACTCCTATAATCCCAGCACTTTGGGAGGCCAAGATGGGTGGAACGCCTGTGGTCACAAGCTTGAAACCAGTCTGGCCAACATGGTGAAACTTGATCTCTACTAAAAATACCAATTAGCCAGGTGTGGTGGCAAGTGCCTATAATCCTAGCTACTCAGAGGCTGAAGCAGGAGAATCACTTGAACTTGGGACATAGAGGTTGCAGTGAGCCAAGATTGCACCACTGCACTCCAGCCTGGGTGACAGAGTGAGACCCTGTCTAAAAAAAATAAAAAATATGGACACAAGCTGTAGAGTTAAAATAAGGTTGTATCCCTTTATCACAACATGTGCTAAGATGAGTTTTAAATATAAAAGTATAAAAACATAAGATATAAAAAATTCATAGAAATTGTAAAAAAGACAATATAAACTTGAGATAGGGAAATAGTTTCAAGCATAACAGCAAAGACATAAAGTGAAATGTTTACATGCTTGACTACATAAAAGTATATACATCAAAAACATAATTAGCATAAGACAAATTTAATGAGGAAAATATTCGCAGCATCTCTGACAAATACTTAATGCGTGCATTAACATAAAAAGAAAATCTCAACCTCACAAAAATAGTGCAAGCTAAAACAACTGTGAAATAGAGACTCACTGATCACATTGGAAGGGTGTTTAAAAATGGCAATACTTAGGGTTGGTCAGGGTTAGGAAAGTGGGCCTCTCGCACTGAATTGGTGGTACAATCTGTCTAGCTGAGAGCTTGTCAATATTCATAAAAGTGTTGAAAATACACACATACATATGGCCCATTTAGGAAAACAGCCGTGTGAAGAACACATCAAATTATGGTTCTTAATAGTGAGAAGCTGGAAACAGCCGAATGGGTGAAGATAGAGGGTTGATAATGCAGTTATCAAATGATGTGTCCATTGCAAACAATGAAGCAGGAACTAAAAGATAAGCAGGCTGTGTTGGGGAGGAAGAAGAGTGGAATTAACAAGAAGGTTCTGGGGTGTGAAGGAGGGCAGAGGAATGCAGTCTCGATAAGCAGATAACAAGCAAATAAAGGGGAGGCCAGCATTGGCAGGGAGACCGACTCAGGCCCCGGCATTCTTGTTTTGAACTCAGCTTCCTGCTAGTAACAACTTGGCTAATGAGCCTTGCTAACCAAAGTACTGAACTCCCCCAGCACTAATTGGCCTCCTCCACTCTCTAAGGTCCCAGTTTCTTCCAGATTAAGGACCAAAAAGAAAGTTAAGTTTCTTTCTGTGCATCCCTTCCCTCTGGCCTTATTAGTGGAGACGCGGAAGACAATCAAATCTCCAGCCTTGAATTGCCTGAACCCAGGAGGCAGAGGTTGCGGTGAGCCGAGATCTCGCCATTGCACTCCAGCCTGGGTAACAAGAGCGAAACTCTGTCTCAAAAAAAAAAAAAAAAAAAATCTCCAGCGCCTCTGCTGCGTTATCTTGAACTCTCATTTGGGAGCTAATTAGGGATGCTGTTTGTGGAATTTGTAAGCACTTAAACTCCCCAGTCCTGTCCCTGGCTGCCTCTGTGGGAACCTTCCTTTTTTTTTTTTTTTTTTTTTTTTTTTTTTAGTATTTCAGTTTCCTCAGTTCTTTTGTTGCCCATGTAGCAAGGGTTTTTGCTTTGTTAGTCTTTGAGCTCCACCCTTAAGTTAACAATTCATGAATCACTGGCCTAGCTTCTACTAATTTCAGTACATCCTTCCCAAATGCTGTACATAAATCCCTTATTAGTCGATGTGGGAACCTTTCTTTGACCACTTGCTCGGTGCTGTCTCCCTAGGCCTCATTGAACTGGGGAAGTTGGCAAAGTTTATCAATGAGTGGCTGCTTATCTAACACGCCAAAATGTACTGAAGTGGTGTGGAGCCCAAGAGATGAATCATGCTCTCTCCCAATGTGGGAGACACTGTGGCTTCTACATGTCTGAGTTCTCCACTGGCTCATTCATGGAAAGAGAGGGCTCATGTGGGACAAAGGGCCTAGCATTGGCGGGAGGGCTAGAGTTTTGGGCCTAGGGAGATAAATTCTTACTCTAGTTTTGATTAGAGAGAAGGCACAACTCTAGAAACAGGGTAACTCCTTCAACTCAAAACCCAGTGAAATCTTAACCTGTTCTACACTATACTTGTCAACTCAGCAATTCTGTACCTCAGTTCATTTAGTCCTCAGAATAATCATTTGAAGTGCATGGTATGATTCCCATTCCTGTCTTATGGATGGGAAAACTGGGGCCCACAGAGAGGAAATGATCTACCCAGTGTCACGCAGCTAGCAAGGAGCAGTGTTAGCCCAGAACCCAGGCCTCCCAACTTCTCAGTCCAATGCTGTGTTCCCTTGACCAAAGTTGACTCAATGCAACAAGGTGCCTGCCACACAGAAGATGCTGGATTTGTATTTATTTGTCCTTATATTCTGGCCTTGACAACTACCCATAAATACCAAAGAAAAGTAACCCTTTCAGACCCCTGATGTCTTTGCACTTCAAGATTTTACAAACATATTCTAAAAAAGAGGTTGTATCTTTTCTGGCTGATGTTCCAAGACTCTTTCCAAAGCTCACTTCTTTCTGTTTCACTTATTGCTACTTCTCAGGCCTTTACATGTCTTCCTGGCTCACTGTCAACACCTCCAATTCAAGCCTCTCTCCAGTTTCTGAAGCCCAAGAAGGAGCTTCTGACTGTAAGATTCACTGTGCACAAATTGTTTCTGGGTTTATGCATCTGTACTCAGCCATATTACCTGTCCATGTAATAGCTCATAGTCTCTTAATCCCTGCAGTTTTTGGCATCCTGTATGGGCTTGAGTATTTGTTACGTAGTGGGTGAATGAAAAAAACCTGAGATACTTGGAAGTGACTAATTTTGCAAATAAAGAATCAAGATTTGAACAGATCTGTAGGCTAAAAATGGCAGAGGCATTGCACCCACAGTCATTATCACTCTGTTTAGTTTTGAATTCTTTGCTGATTAACTGGATGCAGGGGGGAAGGCAAAGTTACTGGACCAGGAGTCAGCACCTGGAGGCTGCTCTACTTTCTAACTCTTTGGCCTCTGGCAAGTCACCTAACCTGTCATCTGTGAATTAAGTGTAATAAAAACTGGCCTTCATATTTTCTAATCCTAGCCCTGGTTGTCATTGTGGGTTACATTCAACTGTGCTACTGAAAAATTCAAATGAGAATGTAGATTTTAAAATTGCTTTGTAAATATTATTATGTACTAATAAAATGATAAAATAAAATATACTATTGTTACAATTCTACTGAGTCCTAATAGAGCTTTTCTCTGGACTGGACACAGATGGTAGGATAAATGTGGGAGAAGGTGGTATTGTTGAGATGTGTGTGAGATCATCTCCAAGTAAACATATGTAGATGCCCATGGCATGTAAAATGATATCTGCTGAGCTTGACAGATGGATTGTGGGTGTACTCAACAGTTCACAGTTGTGTTGAGAACTCACAATGTCTGAAACATGTTTCTTTGAATATGAGCTATCTCAGGACAGCTGGGCAAAAGTATCTTTTGGTGTCAGGAATCCATGGACTTGTATTTGCATAGATCACACATTCATCCCAACCAAGATGAGTCACCACTTTGACTGGAATTCCATATAAAGATTCAAAGCTATGCAACAGGGAAGTGGGTGCTGGGGGAACAGGTTGTTGATGGTGCAGGATGAAGGGTTGGTGTGGAGTGGAGGGTGAAATTTCAGTCTTCAGGGATGGGAGATTGAAAGAGGAAAGAAGGGCTACCAGGGTTATTCTCTTCAGGATGAGAATGTTTGGTTTGACTTTTAACTCAGATGAGGAGAGATATACAGGATGACCAATGACTTCTTCATGTTTCTTCTGGGCCTCTGAATCTTGATCAAGTGCACAGGGTGGCCTTGTGTTGGATACACAGGCAAACTTACTAGTTTTTTCAAAGGTGAGGATGGCAGAGGACACTCTGAAGGCTGAAGAGAAAACACTACAGTTGACTCACCTTACCACTGCCCACTCCATTCTCACCATGAGCACTTTAAAATTTTATTTAGTTAGTTATTGACAATTGGAACCTAATTAAAAAGAGCAGCATAGCAAAAGAAACCATCAGCAGAACAAACAGATAACCTATAGATTGGGAGAAAATATTTACAAACTATGCATCTAACAAATCCTAATATCCAGGGAACTGAAACAAATCCACAAGCAAAACTCAAATAATCACAGCAAGTATATGAACAAGGTGGCTTTGCCCAAGGCTGCATTCCAGTATGGTTTCAAAATGTCTGAGGGCGGAAAGCCAGGTGCTTCAAGGAAATCAATGACAAAGCAGAGCTTGATTGCCAGTGGAAGGTTAGTGCAATCATTGAGAAGAGGAAGAAGACGGAAGCTGTTGGGGTTGAAGTCAAAAGTCCAAAATACTAATCTCTGGTTACAACCAGAGACTCTCCACAAGGATACACTTCCCACTGTTTTCTTTCTCCAGTTTCCAGAGGTTGCAAGATGGACTTTTGTGGATGAATATAAAATTGTATTGTGTAATTTCTTGGTCCCATTAAAACTGGTTAACCTGCACACACACACAAAATCAAATAATCACACTAAAAAATGGGCAAAGGACATGAACGGACCCTTCTCAAAAGGAGACATACAAGCGGCCAACGAACCCTTGAAAAAGTGTTCAGCATCACTCTTCATCAGAGGAATGCAAATCCAAATCACAAGGAGACACCACCTCACACTAGTCAGAGTGGCCACTACTAAAAAGTCAATAAGCAACAGATGCTGGCAGGGCTGCAGAGAAAAGGGAACACTTCCACGTTGTTGGTGGGAATGTAACTTAGTGCAGCCACTGTGGAAAGCAGTCTGGAGATTTCTCAAAGAACTTAAAACAGAGCTACCATTTGGCCCAGCAGTCCCATTACTGGGTATATACCCAAGGGAAAATAAATCATTCACCAAAAAGACACAAGCACACATATGTTCACTGCTGAGCTATTCACAATAGCAAAGATATGGAATTAACCCAGGTACCCATCAATGATGAACTTGGTAAAGAAAATATTATACATATGCACCCATGGAATACTATGCAGCCATGAAAAGGAATGAAATCATGTCCTTTGCCACAACATGGATGCAGCTGGAGGCCATTATCCTAAGCAAATTAACACAGAAACAGAAAATAAAATACCACAGGTTCTCATCAGAACAGAGCTAAGCATTGAGTACACATGGACATACTACTGTGAATAGCTCATTAGTGAATAGCTCAGTAGTGAGTCAGAGCATTGATGAATGAGATGGTGCAGCAAGTGCCCACCAGGGCACCCTGGACTTCGCAGCTCATACAAGGGCTGTAGGTGAGAGGCCAACAGATGGCCAGGTAGTGATCATAGGCCATGGCTATGACCTCTTTTCCAGCTCTCCTGCTCCAGCATCCACCTCAATGGGCAGCTGCCTTTTGTGGGGGCCACCTTCATGTGAGTGATCCCCAGGATCCTTATCTCAATGTCCTATGCCAGTGTCACATCTGCAGTGTTATGAATCTACTCAGCTGAGGGGAGGAAGAAGGCTTTCTCACATGTGGCTCCCACCTCACTGTGGTCTGTATCTGACAGAACTCGCTTCTTCAGTTACATGCACCTGGCATCAGTCTTAGCCTCAGACAAGGATAAGGGGATTAAGATCCTCAACACTACCCTCAGTCCCATGCTGAACCCAGCCATTTGCAGCCTCTGGAATGCTGACATGCAGGGTGCCCTGACAGGTGCTGACAGGGAAGAGGCCCCCAGCATGAGAAGATGGAGTGGGTCTCAAAATACAACCTCCCTCCTTGAGCAACCCCAACTTTCTTACGCTGAAGGACTAGGTGTGGGCAGAAAACATCTTCAGGGTTGGGTCATGGGATGGGAGGAAAGTAGATAGCATTGGTTAGGGTAGAGTGTGGTCCGCCCTGGATGGAGGAGAAAGGCTAAAGCTTAGGTGAGAGAGTGTCTAAGTCACTAACACAAAGTGAATTGAAGACAGGAGAAAATTATGATGTGGGTCAGGTAGTGAGAGATGAACTATTTTGTATTTTTAAAAATTTAATGATGTTCAATTGAAACATATTTAAAATGTTAATAAAAAGGAAATGTCTGGTCTCCTTTTCAGAAAAATTGTATTTTTGTATTTGAGTGGGGGTGTGTGGTTTTTAAAAGGTTCTACTTTAAGAAATAAGTCTAGTATTGTAAAGTTAAATTTGGGCTTGACATATGCTAGGAGCAGAGTGTAGGTACCTGTCAGAGCACCCTGCAAACATCTTCAGAACAACGCTATCAAACACCTGTTCCCAAAACCGGTGGCCCCTTTCCGCTACTTATTAGTAGGGACAACACAGGTACATGGCAGTACATGAGCCGATTCTGACAACTCCCCACCAGAAACATACGAATGTATCATTATATGTTCCCTGAGAAGAAGCATTAATAACTATTTATTTATTTTTGAGATGAAGTTTTGCTCTGTTGCCCAGGCTGGAGTGCAGTGGCGTGATCTTAGCTCACTGCAGCCTCAGCCTCCTGGGTTCAAGTGTTTCTCCTGTCTCAGCCTGCTGAGTAGCTGGGATTACAGGCCCCTGCTACCATGCCAGGCTAATTTTTGTATTCTTACTGGAGATGGGGTTTCACCATATTAGCCAGGCTGGTCTTGAACTCCTGATTGCATGTGGCCTCTCAAAGTGCTGAGATTACAGGCGTGAGCCACCACGCCTGGCTGTAAGTTTTATTTTTAATGGCAAAATACACTGATTTATGTTGGACATTCTGTTCAATATGTGCAGATAATTAGTAAAGGTGAGGAGACTGATAAGAAGGGAAACTAGAGGGGAACATCATTTGCGATTTATCAATGAGTAAGTACTGGAACCTGAGATTTTAACAACAGAGTGAAACTATGGCACTCTAGAGAGAACTAATAGAATGATAGTCAATTTCATGTGCCGTAGTGCCCATTTCTAGAACTTATTCTGTGAATCATTCAGGCACTTTCTGGTCAAGGAGTTGGAAGTCGATAACGGACCTTGCCCGACATGCTTATTAATTATTTGAGGAGGGCAACAGGGAACCCTTAAGGGGCCTGAGATTATCTCAGCACACAGAGGCATCCACAGTCATTCTCCACATCCCGCCAGCCGCGGGTCCCACTGAACATCATGCTGGACTCTCTTATACCACTGTCCTCTAACTGATAGCTGCCTCCATCCAACAGTTTCTGAGCCCTGGGCTCCTCCCTAACTCAGTGCTGTCTACACTGCCCCATTAATCCCCTGGTCCAATGTCTGCTCCATGTCATTTCATCTGCCAAAGGCTCCCAAGTCTTTCTGATCAAATCTAGACCATTTTTAGGTACGCAAGGTCTTCTGTCATCCCTTCCTGGCTTCTCCACTCAATCTTCATCTTTTCTTTTTTTTTGAGATGGAGTTTCACTGTTATTGCCCAAGCTGGAGTGCAATGGTGCAATCTTGGCTCACTGCAATCTCCGTCTCCCGGGTATAAGTGAGTCTCCTGTCTCAGCCTCCCAGGTAGCTCGGATTACAAGTGTGCACCACCATGCCCAGATAATTTTTGTTATTTAGTAGAGACAGAGTTTCACCATGTTAGTCAGGCTGGTTGTGAACTCCTGACCTTGGGTGATCCACTCGCCTCAGCCTCCTAAAGTGCTAGGATTACAGGTGTGAGCCACCACACCCAGCCCAATCTTCACTTTCAACCACAAGTGCTGACTTAGGTGGTTCATGAATCCTTTTGCTTGTATTCAATGTTCTTAATCTCCTCTGAAAGAGTGTGGCCTACACAGTAGGACAGCATCATAATTTTCTCTGTATTCCTCGAGGCTTCTTTTGTTCTCCCCAGCTAAGTTGTAATCTCCTTAAGGATGAGATCTGCATCTTATATTATGTCCTCCAAACACACAACAAAGTGCGGAGGAGAGAGCTGGTGTTCAAGCCGTCTGTGGCTTAGCTGACAACAGAAAGCATGACTTAAAACAAGAGATTTGTCTTCCACATGGGAAGTCACTGAAACTGCCAGATATTCTCAAAATATCCTAAAGGTCCCAATATTAGGATAGTATAAAGATATAAAGAGAATTTCTTTTTAAAAAGAAACTTTCTTCTGATGAAATAAAGACAATCACTGAATTTGACATAACAAGGAGAAGTTTTCCTGACTTTGTGCATGAACTACAATATCATTTCTCCTCAAACAAAAAAAAAATACCCTTAAGCTAAAACCAAAGAAGTATCTCCTTGCAAAAAATTAGAAATAGAGCATTTAATTAGCAAAATCTGAGCATAACACTACAGGTTGGGAAATTCTAAAATATCCAAAGGTTTGGGAGCATATTACAGAGAGGGGAGTAATAATAAATGAATGATCATAAGTTGTGTCAAAGTGTTTGCCCTTCCTTGATTCATCTTCTAAAATGAGTTTTTAACCCTGCTATGCCAATATAAATAATTCATGTTTTACGTAAATAATTTAAGTAAAAAGCATATATTTGTTTAAAAAGAAGAGTGAAGGTATTGACATGAGAAGTTGTATACCCTATATTACGAAATTTGGAAAGTGATGATGATGTAAACAGGGTATGGATAGAAAAAAGTCCTGGAGGAAACTCTTAAGCTGCACGTGATGATTCCCTCTGTGGAGGGGAACAGGACTGGGGAAGGCTGTGGAAAATGAGGAATGACTTTCAGTTTTTACTCCATTTACTCTGGTATTATTACAAGTTAAAAAACATATTTAATTTCTTTTATCAACAAACCATTTTGTGGGAGACACTAGATGCCACCAGGTTAAAGAAATACAATCATGTCGAAGATTCACTAACAGGTTCATCCACCGAACGTCAATGAACAAAGCCATCACAAACAAGGCATTTTGGAATGCAGGAGCAATATTATTAGGCAGTGCTGTATACTGTTCTCTACTTCATAGGAGTACCCTACTAATGATTTCCAGAATGTCTGTGGACACCTCTATCGGTGTACACCCTCTTCCTAACATCTGAAATGTTTTCCTGTATTATTCTGACAAACGTATTGATCTGTTCGTCTTTTAAAACGGACTGCTAAAAATAAATAAAAACAGAGTGTTAGATGAAATTAACCCTCCTCCCGGCTGTATTTCCCCAGGTAAACAGGTATCTCGGTATCTCCTTCCTTGGGGCTCCCCTAGGACTTTACTGATCTTTCTACTGCATCTCTACCATCTGAACTGTCGATAACTGCTTTACACATCTATTCCCTTTGCTCCTACGCTATAGGAACAATCTCGAAAATCATCTTTGTACAAAGAGTCATTATCTATTTCACTCAGCAATTTTTTTACTGAGTCTTGCTATGTGCTAAGCACAAGGATTTAAAGAGGGAAAAGACAGCATGTCAGAGATGTCTTTTCTAGAGATCCTACCCAAGCTGACACTTAAAGAATGAGAGCCAAATTAGAAGGGGTAGGGGGCAGGAAAGGGTGAGAGCATGCCAGGCAGCAACGAAAGGCAGAGAGAGGCCTGAAAGGGTATATGTATTTGCCCACAATCGAGGGATGGGTGAACAGGACAGGACCAGCAGTTCAGTAAGGCCAGAGAAAGAGCATATAGGGGAAGGGGCTAAAGATGGAGAGCTGAGCAGAACTCACGTTATGAAAGCCTTATGTGTAATTTTAAAACACTTGGATATTAATGTTCTCAAGAGTCCTATTTGCATTGACCAGAGAACACTCTCAATGCCAAAACCAACATTCCTAGTGAACACATTTATTAACACAGGTGGTAGCTCACGTGGACACAGCCGAGGAGATACTATGCAGCTAATTTTCTATGATTCTCATTAATCACTGACTTGGAAAATCAATTCTATAATACATAAAGTCATAGACAGGATAGGAAGTCACTTAATATTTGCTTTTGGAAGGTGCCTTTTAAGTTTGTAGTGCATATAGTTATCACTAACAGCTGTGAATTCAGAACTGTAAAAATAAAGCAAAGAAACCAGACTGTGTTGGAGCCAGCAATCTTTAGGTCTCTACTGAGTTATCCTAAATATAAACCAATGTTAGTCCCTAAAATATTTAGTCTCTACATTCTAACTTTAATCCTACTTTCTAAAGAAAATCGTGCTTTCCCCTAATTCTCTGTTATTTAGTTGTCGCTTTAGTTAAAGGAAGAATACAAATGTCCTGCCAAAAGGTATTCTGTTCAGTGCAAAAGGAGAGTAAACACAACGCACATGTTACCAGGAAATACGTTTTTAAAGTTAGAACCATAGCACTATGCGGCCAAACAGGGGCACTCTAGGACTGAATTCTCCCTGCTTCTTTGTTACCTTCTTCGCTCTCTTCGCTTTCTGACAGCTGTGATTGTAACACGTCATGGAGAGTAGTATTCCCTGAGAGAACCGTAACTCCAATGTTCATCTTTTCTTGTTCTATTATGTTCATCTGTCCCAATTCTTTGGTGTCTGACTGTTTTTTAGACATTGATGGTGATACAGGTAGACATTTATCATCAACTTTCAGATTCTTGAAACTCTCACAAGTCTTATCACTATCAGTCATATTAGTAGGATGCTAATCTGAAAAATCCAATAAAGTTTTCATTTATTAGGATGTAAATAAAACAGTAATTTAACTAACTTGTATACATATTTTCTTTCTTTTTTTTTTTTTTTTTTTTTTTGAGACGGAGTCTCACTCTGCTGCCCAGGCTGGAGTGCAATGGCATGATTTCAGCTCACTGCAACCTCCGCCTCCTGAGTTCAAGCAATTCTCCTGCCTCAGTCTCCTGAGTAACTGGGATTATAGGTGCATGCCACCACGCCTGGGTAATATTTGTATTTTTAGTATAGACGGGGTTTCACCATGTTGGTCAGGCTGGTCTTGAACTCCTGACCTCGTAATCCACCTGCCTCAGTCTCCCAAAGTGCTGGGATTATAGGTGTGACCACAGAAACAGTCCCACGTCCTGTGTCTCCCAAAAACACACTATGCATTCAGGGCTTATTGTATTTTATATGTTCTATGCTGGCGATTCATTGAGATAAGTTTTTTTTTTTTTTTGAGACAGAGTTTCGCTCTTGTTACCCAGGCTGGAGTGCAATGGCGCGATCTCAGTTCACCGCAACCTCCACCTCCTGGGTTCAGGCAATTCTCCTGCCTCAGCCTCCCGAGTAGCTGGGATTACAGGCACGCGCCACCACGCCTAGCTAATTTTTTGTGTGTTTAGTAGAGACGGGGTTACACCATGTTGACCAGGATGGTCTCGATCTTTTGACCTCATAATCCACCCGCCTCGGCCTCCCAAAGTGCTGGGATTACAGGCGTGAGCCACCGCGCCCGGTCCCATACTAAAGTTTTATACCGAAAATTCAAATCGGCCTACTGGTAATTTCCAGATAGCTTTTCTATCACAATTTTAAGTATTACTTGCCCACCAACCTTTGAACCATGATTGTGTAAGCTAGACGAACCATTTACCCTTCGGGCACAAGAAATTAAGTCTCAACTGTGACAACAACTTGTAACATAAGCACAATACATGGGTTTGAGAGGCATGTAAAGTAATGTACTCCAATCTGCAATAATCACCTAATTTCTCCACATGGTTTTAAGACTTCTGTGCCTTGATTCTATTAAAAATTTCAACTAGTATGAATGCTAAATCATACTTGTTTATATGTAAACAAGTTAGAAGGCTGTTCTCTGAAATTCTCTAATTAGTTAATACTATTACTGTGCTTCTAAGTGCTTGGCTTCTATGAGGGCTATTTCAACACCAAGTAAATAAAATACGCTTTCATAAAACTATAAAGGAATTTACAAAACTAAGCGGCTAGAAAGGACCACTGGAAATGGAGGGCGATGCTATGAGGTGGGGGTTGGGAGCAGAGAAGAAACTGCAGGAAGGCAAAGTGTAACTAGTAATATACCTTCCGCGATGCTCCAGAAACATGTTGACTGAGATTACCTTGATTGGAGTTTCTTATAAAACAGGCTGATCATCAAGATCCTTGACTCAGGTTTCAGTGAAAAAATTGGAAACTTTAACAAGAAAGATTTGAGAAGCAGAAGGCAGGCCATGAATTTTCCAGATATTATGCTTGCATTTCAAATTCCTGTTTCAGACTTTTCAAGTAGGCATGCACATTCCCAAAGCCATGATATTTGGCTAAATACACAAGGACCCCCGTTGCACGCCGTCCATCTCGCTGCCGGCAGAAACTGCAGTTGCAGACTCCTCGACAAGGCGGGCAATGCCAGTTCATATCCAGCAAAGCATCCCTGACCTCTTCACCAAAACGGTTTCGAAGGCAGGGGCCACAGAACTGTCCTCAAACGCCACAGCAGTCTGGGTTTCTGCAGTTTGTTCTGGTATCAAGTCTTCTGACGGCGTTGATGACAAGTGGAGCCCAGTGAACGGTCATATATCTTCTCTCCAGAGTTGCTGCAGATGTTCTCCAAATCTTCCTCTAATTTCTTCCACTGGGCGAATTACATGCAGAAGGGTCAGGGATGACCTGGAGTGACGACTTCTGGGCATGTCATCTTCGTTCATGTAGCTGTCTATGGTCTTCCTCTTTCTCACCAACATGTACTTATCCTCTTCCTCCTCCATGGGTAGGGTGTCAACGGACCTGAGGATCTGGGACCTTGACCTGGTAAGAGGATGAGCTCTCCGTTCAGGGTTCCTCCTGGACGCAACACCTGGGAATGTACGCCACACCTGGGAATGTACGCCACACCTGGGAATGTACGCCTTCGAGGTCTCCTCGATTGTGAGTTGGAGCCTAGGAGGGAATGTCTTCCAGGGAACGAGCCAGGGAAGCTTTCTAATTCAGACATTAGTTTTGCAAGCATTGCTTTGTTTTGCTTTGTATTTAAAGCCCTTTTCTCAAAAAAATTCATCCCACTTTCATCTTCTGAATCGGAGTTGGAATCAGTCAACTCCGAAGGACTATGGGAGCTCTGCTTTTTTGTTGGTTGCTCCTCTGGTACTTCGAGCTGGAAACTCCATCGCCGCCCTGAGAGGTCCAGAGTACCTGCACTGGCTGCGGGTCCTACAGTCTTCCCGAACTGACTGCAGCCTCGTGTTTGCAAAATTATCAGAAGCAAAGCTGTCACAACTGTCATCAGAGATGATGAGGTTTCCATGGAAATCAACGTCACATATCTGAATTTCTTTAAGTTCTTTACTCTGAGATCGTTCTGCAGCACGCAGCGAGCGTCCATGCTGGCGGCGGGTGCCCAGGCCCATACTTGGAGCTGGAAGAGCGAAGCAGCCGTGTGCTCAGAGGTCCCACAGCAGGAGTAACAGCAGCCGCGCGGCCGGCAGGCGGGGCGCGCCGACCCCACTTTTCTACGTTTTTATGTTTACTACTTACTTGATTCACCCAGCAGTCTCTATTACATATTTTGCTTTCCATTAAGATTCTTCATGGATATAAATTTTTTATAAACATAATTTGTGTCTAACCATTTTAAACTTAAATATACATGACGTCATCGTGTGTATGTATTCTAGATTCTTTGTTACCTTCTTTGCTCTGTTTTCTGGCAGCTGTGATTGCACACGTCATGGAGAGTAGTATTCTCTGAGAGAATTATAACTCCAACGTTCATCTTTTCTTGTTCTATTAATAAAAAACAGACTTACAGGATTTATAAAAAGTCATAATAAATATACTTTAAAAACTATTTTAATTATAATAAGATAGCCTTTCCTGAATGTACCACTATCTTCAGAATTCACTTTCAAATACTTGGATAAACTTCATACATTTCTATGCAAAAATGAGAGCCTTAAGGGACCTAATTGTTCCCATATAAAAACAGGATTAGTCTAGGACCACATTAGATCCAAAGAGCACGCAGTACCATGAGATGGGAAAGGAATACGTAACAAAAATATTTTCCTTTTTTCTCTTTTTTGTATGGAAAAAACAACTTTTTCTAAATTGTTATACTTTAAGTTCTGGGGTACATGTGCAGATCGTGCAGGTTTGTTACTGCTACACAGGTATACACGTGCCATGATGGTTTGCTGCGTCCATCCTCCCGTTATCTACATTAGGTATTTCTCCTAATGTTATTCCTCCCCTATCCTCCCACCCCCTGCTATCCTTCCCCACGCCCCCACCACCTCCCAACAGGCCCTGGTGTGTGTGATGTTCCCCTCCCTGTGTCCACGTGCTCTCACTGTTCAACACCCACTTACGAGTGAGAACATGAGGTGTTTGGTTTTCTGTTCTTGCGTCAGTTTGCTGAGGATGACGGTTTCCAGCTTCATCCACGTCCCTGCAAAGGACATGCACTCATCCTTTTTTATGGATGTATAGTATTCCATGGCAGATATGTACCACATTTTCTTTATCCAGTCTATCATTAATGGGCATTGGGGTTGGTTCCAAGTCTTTGCTATTGTGAACTGTGCTCCAATAAACATACGTGTGCATGTGTCTTTATAACTGAATGTTTTATAATCCTTTAGGTATATACCCAGTTATGGGATTGCTGGGTCAAATGGTATTCCTAGGTCTAGATCCTTGAAGAATCACTACACTGTCTTCCACAATGGTTGAACTAATTTACATTCCCACCAGCAGTGTAAAAGTGTTCTCATTTCTCCACATCCTCTCCAACATCTGTTGTCTCCTGATTTCTTAATGATTGCCATTCTAACTGGTGTGAGATGGTATCTTAATGTGGTTTTAATTTGCATTTCTCTAATGACCAGTGATGATGAACTTTTTTTCATATGTTTTTTTCTATATAAACAAAATTGTTGGGATTTAAATTTTTTAAGACAAGTGAAAGAAAAAAAGCAAAAAAACCACAGAAGTGAAACTTTAAAAGCCATTTCATCATCAAGGGCCCATTTATCCACAACCATATTCAAACTACATATGTATGTGGTTTAAAACGTTGGCTCTAAATTGTGATCTGAGAATCCCTGGAGTTCAAGATCCAGGCAGGGGGTCTAAGAGATCAAATAACACAAAATGTTATTTGCCATTTTCACTTTCATTCTCTTTCAAGTGTACAGTGGAGCTTTTCATAGACATGATGTGTCATAACGGCATAGCTCTAACGGTGAATGGGTCATAGTCCTAATGTCTATTGGGATGTATGGTTGTGCATGCTTGTTTTTTAAATATTTTAGTTTTTATTTCTAAAATAGTAAATATCAATAGATACAACCAACTTAAAAGCTCTTTGGAATCTGCAATCATTTTTAAAATGCAATCATTTCATTTATCATTACGAAGAGCGTTTAACTGAGATCCAGTAATTTGATAGAAAACCAGAGCTTCCTGTGTCAATAAGGACTGACCTCAATAATGTAATGTGACCAGACAAAAGAAAGTTGCAAAATATGTAGAGTGTACAACAATATATATGCACTTTTAGGACATAAAAACAAATTCTACATATTATTTATGACCATACACATATGTAATAAAATGTTTTAAAAGAGAATGAAAATGATAAATGGAAATAATAATTTGGGGTATCAGTTACCTCTAGGCAATAATATTTAATCATATAAAAGAAACTTCAGGCCAGAAAATTTTGGAACCAGTGTTTTAAAAGACTATGTCCACCACATACTCAGTAAAGAGTGATTAATTACTTTCCTCATTCTTGATAATCAAAGATACCCTCCCCCCAACACACACACACACACACACACACACACACACACACTCACACACACGGTCTGCTAACTAGAATATCTGACTGGCTTAAAATCATCAGTATAGCCACAGTATGAAGAAATAATTAAACTTAAAGCACAGCTCACATGTTGGCAGGTAAAGTTTGTCTTATCTGATAAGTTTTGGGCTACACGTTGACCTTACATTCTTTCCACCTTCCTAATACCCACTCTTCCTTCTTCGGAGGTGTTATTTCATTTTACCACCCTCTATCATATGCACCTGCTTCTTTTCCCTTCATTTGCTCCCTACACTCTCTGCCTTCCTCGTTCTTTATTCTCCCTTTTACTCTTATCCTCTTCCTTCTAATCTGACATTGCATATCTAGGGTTCAATAGTATCCACAGTTCCAGGCATTCGCCAGGGGTCTTGGAACATATCCCCCGTGGATAAGGTGGGGAAATGGTACATTTTGTTGTGTCACAACCTAAATTCTCCAGATCTTCAGTTAAAACTGTTCCGTTTAGGAAAAAACACCCTAGCACAAGGAAGCTAGGTCTATGGGTACTGTGCTCTGTCATATGGCAAAACATAGGAAACAGACCAGGGACAAGGATCTTTGCACAGACTTTCACTGCCAGTGGAGAAGAGCTCAAGGGAGATCAATGTATTCGCTCTCACTAATCCTTTTCTGGGGCAGATGCTGGTTATGTTTACTTACTTCTAGCTATTTTCTCTAGCACAAACGAGGCTCAAATTCACTCCCATTTTACCTCCCGTGGAAAGAACCACTGGAAAGATCACTCCCTTAAAGAGCTTATTCACTCTGAGCCATACCACTCATTCAGAGAGAAGCTTAAGAAGAAACACTACCACAGTGGCAGCAGGTTGCCAGGGCGTGCGATCTGATATGAAAAATACATACGAACACAACTATCATCAACTCACTCACACTACCAGAATGTGCCAACAGTTGTTGCTCTCGCTGGCGAAAACAAAATTATTTTTCAGTTCTTGTAAAGCAAAACACTGGCATTTCCTATGACAGGGAATCTAACTGTAGATGAGCCATGTTATAATAATATAGACTGTTTTCAAACTCATCTCTAAAAGGAAGAGAATCGGTGGGGAACATATTTAGTTTCACCTGTCATATTCACTGCCCGATCTTTTTAAATGCCGGGTAAGTATGAAAGACTTTGTGATTCCAGTTTTATAAAGTCCAACTCTTGAGATTATCCTGCCCCATTGCTAAAGTCTCTCTGGACCCACCTCCTGCTGTGGAGTACTGCATGATGCCATTTTTCCCCTCTCCCCATTACATGGCAAATGTCTATAGAAATCACACTTTCTCAGCACGTCAAGTCATATGTCATCAGATCCTATGCTGATGAACAAGACATGATGAAAACAAAGGCAAGGACAAAGAACATCTAAAATGACAGAATGAAATTACCATGGCACTTTATTTTTTAAATGTTCAAAAAGATATCCACTCTTTCATTCCAACTATATGACAAGTCTGGAAAAAGCAAAACTATGGAGACACCAAAAAGACCAATGGTAGCCAGAAACCAGCCGAGAGGAAGAGATCAAAAGGCAGAGGATGGAGGATATTTCGGTCTGGGAAACTATTTTGTCTATGATGCTACAAGGATATATACATGCCATTACACATTTGTCCAACAGCAGAGAATTTACAACACCAAGAGTGAGCCCTAACAAAAACTGTGGACCTTGGGGGTGATGTGTCTGTCCAAGTAGGTTCCTCAACTGTAACTCTCATGGGGGGTCCTGATAATGGGGAGGCTACTCATATGTCTGGGGTCATGGGGAATATGGAAAATCTCTATACCTTCCCAATTTTGCTGTGAATCTAAAACTGCTTGGAAAATAATGTTATGAATTCTAAAAAACATACTGAACTTGCTATTACCCTAAATCATAAAAAGACAATTTTCACCTTGAAAATTGTGAATCACTAAAGATCAAGGTAACAGAATATGAGTATAAGCTCCCAAACTGAAGCATATAAAAACACATAAAGCAATTCATTTAACTGCACACATAGGCAAAAAAATTGATAAAAATGATTGACTATGAAACCATTATTTCACAATTATAAACAGGGATTTAATACAATATGAATCAAAACTGGTCCATCCATGTACATAAAATGAAAGACAATTTTTATTCTAATTTTAAATCAGAACTTATTATGCCCATTTTATCCACAATTTTATTGAAAGTTTAATCAGATAAGGACAAGTTATAATTATTTAATATTGCCATAGTGACTTATGTACAATTACCTGTTAAGTATTCACCAAATGTCACAACTGTAAGCAGCACTGCTACTTAATATGAATGATGCAACTGAAACCAGTACCATGTTATGGTCTACCATTCTATTATTTGCTATCATATTACATCAAATTTTATGATAACACCAAAAATTTAGTCAGGGCCATAGCTGCTGGGCAGCAAGGATTTCATATAGCAGGCACGAGACAGCCATCCTTAGAAAGCTTGCTTGCAAGGCTGGTCCTTGGCTGGTGTTCGGGACCTTGAATTTGGGAGGGCTCCCACCATTCCCTAACTTAGAAGAAGGGAATGGCTCACTGTGCCTAAACTGTTTGTGCAAATGCAAACGTAAATGTGGTTTACTATGAACAGTTCATTTCCTCCTAGGAGTCTGGAATTTTGGTACATGTGAAGGAGAGGAGAGGATGCCTACGTGACTAGCCTCCATCTAAAACACGGGTGCTGAGCCTCTAAAGAAACTCTGGTAAGGCAGACAACATTGTACGTGTGTTTTCAAAATTTGAGGCTGGGGGAATTAAGCACATCCTGGTAACTACACAGGAGGTGACTCCTGTAGCTTGTGCCTGGCTTCCTCCAGACTTTGACACATGCACCTTTTCCTTTCTCAGATTTTGCTTTGTGTCTTTTCACTGTAATAAATCAAAGCTCTAAGAATGACTGTCTGCTGAGTCCTGTGAGTCCTTCTCAGTAAATTACCAAACCTGGGGTGGTCTTGGGAACCCCTGATACAATTGCATCATATAATTTTTTTATTTTTTAAGTTGATGTGTTACATGTGACTGCAATCAGAAGCTTGTTTCACAGAATACCTTTCTCTAATATACTTATTTTTTAGTTTTTGACATTTGCCTTGGAGATTCCTGCACTTTCGTATCCAATAAACTAAAGGCATTAAAAATGCATCAATGATGTCAGAAAGTAATTTTTAAAAGCAACAATCCTATATTAACCCAATTAAAAAATAGAAAATCTTGATGATTGACAGTATGTTCTATAGTATAAAAGTTTCTGACACAAAAAATTAAAAGATCATAGTAAATTTTCTCCAACTCGGTAGGGTTTAATTCACTTTTACAATAAGTGTGCAGCAGGCCAGGTGCAGTGGCACACATCTGTAGCTGCACCTATTCAGGAGGCTGAGGCAGAAGGATTGCTTGAGGCTGGAAACTAAAGCTACAGTGTGCTATAATCACACCTGTTCAAAAAGAAAGACTGCATCCAAAATGTAGTATAAATTATCCATTTCTCCCTCCATATAGTGGAACTGATCAGTAAGGATCAACAGGACTTTTAACTTATCTGGCCAGGAGAAGAGACTTATCTTATACATAGATAGTTAAAAGTGTGATAATCCAATAGACCACATATTCTAGTTAAATCACAGATTACCCATTTCTGAAGAAATGCAATTACCAGAAAAGCACTTCACATTTAAACTATGTCAGATAAAACAATTTGTATTTGACAACCAGAAGACACTTAAAATCTTCGCAGACCATCATCATTGTGTCATTATGGTGCAGATATAAAGAAATATATTTGAAATGTGTTTTAACAGTTTTTTTTTTTAGGAATAAAATTCAAAAGGAAGCAGTAAAAGCAGAAGTATCACAAGGGTAACTGCAAAGGGAACTGCACTAACAAAGAGTCAGGCACTGACTTTTCTACCGATGTGACCAGTGTTCCCCAAATACAGAACCACTATATTCAGCATTTCACTGTACATTTTTCTCCAGGACATCATATTAGTTTCCTGCAATAAACTATTTTTTTAATGTTGGTTCCACTAAAGTGCTGGTCTCTAAACTATTTTTAATTAAAACTTGAAATTTTGTCAAAACATCACAGGCCGGGTGCGGTGGCTCAAGCCTGTAATCTCAGCACTTTGGGAGGCTGAGGCGGGTAGTTCATGAGGTCGAGAGATCCAGACCATCCTAGTCAACATGGTGAAACCCCGTCTCTACTAAAAATACAAAAAATTAGCTGGGCATGGTGGCGCGTGCCTGTAATCCCAGCTACTCAGGAGGCTAAGGCAGGAGAATTGCCTGAACCCAGGAGGCGGAGGTTGCAGTGAGCCGAGATCACGCCATTGCACTCCAGCCTGGGTAACAAAAGCGAAACTCCGTCTCAAAAAAAAAAAAAAAAAAAGTCGCTATATTATGATTCCATGTCAGAGGAGGGGATATATGTGCGTCTGATAGTGGCTTCCAGTTGCTGCTGTCAGATGTTTGTTTGGGAATGCATCCAGAAGACCTTATCAAGAATTTGAGTACAAAACAAGCATTTCCACAAAACAACAGGTAAGAAAGACTACACTCTTCCTCACATAGGACGTTTAGGTTTAGACAATTCTAGGAGAGTGGTGGTACATGAACTCACCAGTCTTGACCATTTTCCCTGATCCTGTATAGGGAGCTGCTGCAGTTACAAAAGTTAGGTAGGACCTTGGTAGGTGTATTCTTCCACATTTGAACCCCAGAAGTACTGATCACGTAATCAGCCAACCCTGCAACTCTATGATTGTTCTTTAGAAGAGAGAGGACCACTGAAAAGCTTTTCTCTCTCTTGCTCTGTTTTTTTTTTTTTTTTTTTTTTTTTTTTTTTGAGATGGAGTCTCGCTCTGTCGTCAGGCTGGAATGCAGTGGTGTGGTCTTGGCTCACTGCAACCTCCACCTCCTGGGTTCAAGCGCTTCTCCTGCCTCAGTCTCCTGAGTATCTGGGACTACAGGCATGTGCCACCACACCCAGCTAATTTTTGTATTTTTACTAGAGACAGGTTTCACCATGTTTGCTAGGATGATCTCCATCTCGTGACCTCATGATCTGCGCACCTTGTCCTCCCAAAGTGCTGGGATTACAGGCGTGAGCCACCGCACCCGGGCCACTGAAGAGCTTTTAAAAGGTTAACTCACTTGACTTTTTAGTAATCTTATCGGTTAGAATTTATACTCCCTCCCTGGAATTCTCACCTTTGTAAGTTTTTGCAACATCCCTTTTGATTCCTCTCCTCTTTCTCTTTAGCCACTGCTCAGGCTTCTTTCTTAACTCCACTGAAAAATGCTGATATTCCTAGGGTTCTCTCACTGGCCCTCTGCTCATTCTATACCTTGTCCATCATGGATAAGCTCACTCAGGTCTATGATTTTGCCTCCGTTATTCCAAGTCTGCATCTCCAACCTCAGAGTTCCATCTCCAGCCATAGATGCCTATTATCCAATTACTTACTGAAAGTATCCTACATGGACATTCCAGTAAACTTAACAATGCTGAGAAATGCTAGTCATGCCTGTTGACCTGCTCTCCTTTACACACCTGAAAACTGCCTACTCCTTCATGTCCCGGTTAGGTGTGAGGGCACAAGCCAGAAACCTGAGAATCATCTGAGATTTCTCCTTATCCCCTATCTTTTTACATTCAATAATTATGAAATCATTTTAACTGTACCTCTTTTCTGCATCCGCTTTATATTTCCACCACCACACATTCATTTTATGCTTATATTTCCTAGTTAAACATGGGTTCTTAAGTAGTGGCTTTTATAGGGAAAAAACAACTAACTATTAATGTTATTTCTTAAATGGAAAAAAAAGTTTAAGTAAAATAAATTAAAAAGGCATCATGCCAAGAATGAGACCGACATTTTTAAATGAGTAACTGAGCTCCTTAATCTTCTTGATTTCACCAGGGCTGGGTGAAAACCTCACAACAGACTGCTACTAGTCTGAGGACAGGACAAGGGAACTATAGCTCTGCTAACTGCATGCTTCCTGTGTTTCCCTGTCTCTTTATATGGTTATCTTCTAGCTGTTCTCCATATGAGGGGGTCAGCAGACTACAGGCCATGGGCCAAATCCAGTCTGCCTTATAGTTTTGTAAATAAAGTTTTACTGGAGCTCAGTTATGCGTATTTGCTTACCTGTTATCTATGACTGTTTTCATACTTCAGTGGCAGGGTTGAGTAGGAATGACAGAGACCACAAAAAATCCCTGTACAGAAAGAGCTTCCCAATCCCTGCTTTATACCATAACCAGAATGCCCTAATACTCCAATCTAATTGTGTGACTCCCAGCTCACAATTCTCCAATGAACCCCTACAGTAAACATTGCTGTCTCCCTACGCGATTCCCTACTCTGTGTTGCTGGAGAAACACACGTCTATTTGGATATTTATCAGACCAATAGCCCTCCCAACTCCAAAAGAAGAAAGGATTATTCTAAGCTTATCACAGTTATTACATTTGCTTTCCCAGTGCCTGGTGTAGGAATGAGCATGTAGCAGCCAATAAAATGTTACAGGAAGTCCACTGCATGCTTCTGAGTCTTCTCCCTAATTAAAAGAAAATGTAAACAAAAGCCACCCTTTCAGCTTCAGATATTGTCAGTGAGACCATGATGTTTGGAGCTGCTGCTAATTAGCCAGCCATGAAAAGAGACATAAACAAAGCACTGTGATGTCACTGAACAGTCAAAACGACTGGTCCCTACTGTTTTAGCCACTGTTAGTTAGGTCATCTAGTATTTGCAGCCCAAAGTATTCCACCTGGTAAATTTCCCATGGCCTACAGGAAAAGATCTACTCATTTCTACAGTATTAAAAAGCCTGGGCAGCAAGTGGTGGCTCATGTCTAATCCCAGCACTTGGGAGGCCGAGGGGGATGGATCACTTCAGGCGAGGAGTTTGAGACCAGCCTGTCCAACATGCCAAAATCCCGTCTCTACTAAAAATACAAAAATTAGCTGGGCATGGTGGCTCGCACCTGTAATCCTAGCTACTTGGAAGGCTGAGGCATGAGAATCACTTGAACCTGAGAGGTGGAGGTTGCAGTGAGCCGAGAGAATACCACTGCACTCCAGCTTGGGTGACAGAGTGAGACTCTTGTCTCAAAAAAAGAAAAAAAAAGATGTCTGTGGTAAGCTTGCCTTAGGTATTCACTTCATTCCCAAGCATTCACATCTCACATGACTTGCACTAGCAAAACTGAACTGCTCATAAACCCTGCAAAGGTCATTCAGGCATCTGACTTTTGCACTTGAGGCTCCTTCTGCCAAACACACAATCTTCTAAGATGTTCTTTCTGCCCACATTATCCTTCTGCCTCTTTACCTAATAAAGTTCTACTTTCTCTGCATGCTTACCTTAAATCCTACCCACTGTTTTACAGCTTTCATTCCTCACCACATAAAGTGTTGGCACATATTTAACACAATAAATTATCATTATACGCTTCAGAGGGCATCTAGCCCACAGTAGTAGGCACTGAATAACTAATTCAGCAAATAAATAAAATGACAATGATAATAACAAGCTCCTGGGTTTTTTGTTTTTTTTTTCTTTTTTGAGACAAGGTCTTACTCTGTTATCCAGACAAGAGTGCAGTGACATGATCATAGCTCACCATAACCTCAAACACCCAGGCTCAAGAAATCCTCCCACCTCAGCCTCCCAAGTAGCAGGAAACACACGCACCTATCACTGTGCCCAGCTAATGTTTTATTATTTAAAAAAAAATTTAGTAGAGACGAGGTCTTGTCATGTTGCCCAGGCTGGTCTCAAACTCCTGGGCTAAAGCGATCCTCCCATCTCAGCCTCCCAAATTGCTAAGATTACAGGCATGCACCACCAAGCTGGCCCTGGCAATATTTTTAAATGTTTGTATTCTGTAACATTAGAAAAAAATGCTTAGTATCTAACAGACATTTAAAAATTGTTAAGTGGACAAGTTAATTATTTCCTTGAAAATTCTGTTGAACAAAACACAGAAATTAAATAGAGAAAGTTCTATTATGACCACCTCAAAGTTTTAGTCTTTCTCTATTTTTGTCTCCAACAACTTGAAAAACCTAACTTACAGAAGTTCTTTGATTAATATGTACTAAATTAAAGGTGTCCTCTTACAATTCAGGTTGTCCAATGCATGAGGCATCACGTCTCAGTAGCACAGTAGCATTCTTGTTATTGTGAAACATTTTTATACTTTTATTATAATCTGTTGAGCCTAGAGTTGGGCTATTTGAATATTTATTATGATAATCTTTTGGCTAATGGTAACAGGATATCTTGTGCTAAGAAAATTATTGTTGTCATAATAACTAACCAGCAGGTAGAAGAACACATCTTGTTCTAATGAAGTAAATATACCTCATTCGATTTCAAATTAAGGGGAAAGTCAATAATAGTGAGACCTTGTTGGTTTGTAAGTATGTAACATAACCTATACTTCTCAACAAGGAATTGCTTTTCTGAATTCTGCACTCAGTAGATATCTTTAAAAATAATTTCCTATTAGTATGTGCACTGGATATGTTTTGCAGGTTTTTTTTTCTTTTGAGACAGGGTCTCACTCTGTCATCTGGGTTGGAGTGCAGTGGCATGATCATAATCATAGTTCACTGCAGCCTCGACTCCCAGGCTCAAGTGATCCTCCCATCTCAGCCTCCCAAGTAGCTCAGATTACAGGTGTGCACCAAAACACCCAGCTAATTTTTTACTTGCTTTTGTAGAGATGTGGTCTCACTATGTTGCCCAGGCTGGTCTGGAGCTTCCCAACGGAAGCAATCCTCTAGCCTAGGCCTCCCAATGTGTGGGACTACAGCTGTGGGCCAGCATACCTGGCCGTTTTGCAGTTCTTATTGCCATTTGTTTATGGTGCCAGAAAAGCAATGTTGATTTTCCAGTTTTGAAACTACTTTGTGTTACTTGAGTGACACAAATCACTATGTAATACTGTAAGCCTTTGAACAACACAGGTTTGAACTGCAGGGGTCTACTTATAGGCAGATTTTCTCCCACCTCAGATAGCAAAGACCAATCTTTCTCCTCCTCCTTAGCCTACTCAACTTGAAGACTATGATTAAGAGTTACATAATGATCCACTTGCATTTAATGAATAGTAAACTTACTTTTTCTTATGATTTTCTTAGTAACAGTTTATTTCTCTAGCTTCCTTTATTGTAAGAATACAGCATATTAATACAGACACCACACCAAACACATCTTAATTGACTGTGTATGTTATCAATAAGCTGCTGGTCACCTTCTTGGGGGAGTCAAAAGTTATACACAGATTTCTGAATGCAGAGGGGATCAAGCATCCCTAAATCCCACGTTATTATGGGTCAACTGTGATTGATATTCATTTACTAAACACAAGCCATTTATTTTAAAAATTAAGTAGGAGTTCCAATTTCATAACAAGTCTAATTCATTATAATGTGACCAGAAAGAAAACATACAACTTACTAACTTAAAAATATCTTTTTCTTCTTTATACAAATATAGCATATAGGATTTTGGGACCATAATTAAGTAATTTCTTTTTTGGACAAGATTGTTTGAGATAATAAGTGACCTGCAATTAACTTTTTACATAATTGTGAAATCTTACCTACCAAGAAAGAAATTAAGAGAAAAATATACAAGCAACTTACACACACAGGGCTTTTAAAAAACTGCTTTTCATGATCAAAACTTCCTTACTCTTACTTTTTTATCTATAGGACCACCAAAAATAATTCACTATCAGAAGTCTTACCTGATTGCTGTTTTTCCTTGCATTCAGAAATTAGTTGCTGAATGCTATGGATAAAAATGTAATAAATGAAACTACTATTTTAAAGCAAATGAAAAATACCAAATATATTAAATTTTTAGAGTATTTCAAACAATATCAGAGTTAATATCAGAACTTTATCCTATATACTAATTTGCAAGTTCTACCAACTTTTCTTTAAGCTTTTAAGGAAGAAAACAGATGAAGTACTCCTAAATTGAAGGGAGTATAGCTCAGTATAAATTAACTCACATTCGCTTGACATAATGGGAAGTGTCCTAGCCCTATTACCAGCAGCTACTTGTTCTCCGACAAGTCGCTTCTCTCAGGCTCAATGTATTCTTCTAGAAAGCAAGGATTTTACTGGCTTATTTCACTAGGTTGTTAAAGATTTAATGAAATAATGTTTTGAAAATGCTCAAACAGTGAAGCAATAAAATAATTTGTTCTTGAACTTTATTGCCAAAACTATCTCCCAATGTGTATTTTTTCAGAGGTTCTAAAATTCCCATTGCAGTTTTCTGAAACTGTTATTAAGTCCTAGTTTTGCTTATCAGTTGTTCCATTCTTTGTGGCTTATAATTCAGGGCATCACAACTATTTCATACTTTGTAACTAAATTTTCTAATAAATATATTATTTCAGCAAACTAGATAACTTCCCTGTCCACTATGACTGAACTCATCAATCACACTAAGGGTAGAAAGCTAACATGTCAAGACCTAGCTTGAACTACTGTTCCAGACTCAAACTCTGAATTGGAAGATCTTTGTTAGAATGATGCTCAATCCCATGTTAACCTCCAGCTGACATGGAAAACAAAATTCTACTTTTATTTTTTCAGTTCCATGAAAGAGATGCAAGTTGACATTCTCTCATTTCTGAGATACATACTAACAATATATTTACACACACATCCCACATGTTACTCAGCTCAATTCTCATTCCATAGATCACCTTACTGCATATTTTGTAGTGAAAATCACAATTTTAATATTAGGTTACACCCAATTTGCTTTGACTCACACTGTTTCTTTGGAGCTAGTCAGCAAATAGTCAAATGAACTTCCAGTGATGGTGCAAAATATGGACCACTTCACAGATCTGTGCATCATCCTTATGCAGGGCCATGCTAATTTTCTCTGCATTTTGTTTCAATTTGAGTATATGTTTGCTGCTGAAGCAAGTACAAAGCTCTCCTTTTCTACATGGATACTCATGAGTCATGAATGAGGCTTAGCTTTGTTAAATCCAACTAACATACTTGAGTCTCTGAATTCTGGTGATGGCTTCCTGCCACAACTCTTGGGAAGGATAATATGGGACCTTCCACGATCTAAGAAAAGGTACTATACTGGATATACAGGGCCCTCAGTGTACAGGTCTGGTAGCAATGAAAAAAGGAAACTCATCTCTTTCTGCAACATTATTTGAACTGAACCCGAGGGCCTAAAGGATAACTTAACATAAAGGTCTTGGCTAAGTCTAAGCTAAGATGTTGGCCCCACCTAGTTTCTGAGTGAGGGGTGAAGGGTCGGTTGGCTCACTATGTGTGTGGATAATGCTAGGAGGCTCAGCTGCCAGAGCAGGATGCTGGGCATATAAACATATGTATGTGAAGCAAAAAAAGTTTAACTTTGAAATCTATGTATGGAACACCAAGAAGACTTGAGGGCATCCTGGTGGCAAAGGTCAACCATTACTGGACTGCAGGACCAGTTTCAGTGCAATGACACAGCAACAGAAACAACAGCAGAAACAACAGCATGATTACAGTGACCTTTTCTTCCCTCCTTCTGACTTGCAAAAGAGGGTTGTCTTCTGAAACTTAAAGAACCCCAGCCGGGTGCGGTGGCTCAAGCCTGTAATCCCAGCACTTTGGGAGGCCGAGGTGGGTGGATCATGAGGTCAAGAGATCGAGACCATCCTGGTCAACATGGTGAAACCCCATCTCTACTAAAAAAATACAAAAAATCAGCTGGGCATAGTGGCGTGTGCTTGTAATCCCAGCTACTCAGGAGGCTGAGGCAGGAGAATTGCCTGAACCCAGGAGGCAGAGGTTGCAGTGAGTCGAGATCGCGCCATTGCACTCCAGCCTCGGTAACAAGAGCAAAACTCTGTCTCAATTAAAAAAAAAAAAAAAAAAAAAAGGACCCCATAGGTTCCGAAAAAAATTCAAGGAAGCGGGTAGAGGAGACAGTTCCCAGAAGACACTACAAAATTTTCTGCTAAACTGGACATTTCAAGACCCAAATACCTAATCAGAAAACCCTAAGCTGTGACACTATTTTTTATCTCATGCATAGGGGTTACACTTGGAAATGGACAATGCTGGGATCCCTAAGGATAAAGGTCTTAAAAGTCCTGAGATAAAGAAGCCTGTACCCTTTGCTACTTTTAACTAGTTTGGCCTTTTGCTGGATTTCAGGTTAATGACGTGGACTAATTCATTGCCACTCCAAAACTACCTGAACCAAACTATAAAATCTCACCTGATGTATACAGTACAATCATTATAATTATTTTAGACCTCAATTTGGTGTTAACTAGCCTTTTAATGTAAACACTTACCCAGTAAACTGATTTAAAACTGCATAGTCTTCTGCAGTCCTCCCAAGTGTATCTTGAGAAAAGATGTCAATTTGTTGCTGCAGAAGAAGGCTAACTATGTTCGCTGATCCACACTGCACGGCGAGAATGAGCGCTGTTCTAAAATGACAGAGCGATAACTTCTCCCTTAGGAACTGTAAAAAGCTATTTAAAAAGCTTATTCAATATACTTTACCAAATTAATAGCTTGCCCATCCGTGTAGAACTAAACATTTACTTGTACTAACAGACACCAGCATCTTGGGTGCTCAAGTGTTCATCTTTGTAAATTACCACCAAGGCTAAACGGAAGGGACAAAGAGGAAGTCTCTTGTCCCAGTGGGGTATGTCATAGTAGAAGTTACTAACTTTCAGTCCCCTGATGAGCAAGAAACTATGCTGAGGTCACTTATCTAAAGTAGGCAAAGATTTAAGTGAAGATTTCACCACTGCTTCCCTAGACCGATAAGCTGTAATTCAAAATCAGCCAGGGGTCAGATAAGTGAGAGCTATCTGCAGGCTGAAAAACAATAATATCAATAACAATGGTAATATTAGTAGTCACAGTGGTTTCAGTTACTGATACTGATAAGCATGTGCTAGGCACTGAATTAAAGGCTACACACACCATCTTTCTTACATACACAACCCTGGAAGGATATATTCGTATCCTCTTTTTAATACAGAAAAACATATTTGGTGATGAGTAATGTTCCCAAGGTCACACACCTAGCAAATGGGAAAGCTAGAAATTTAAACTCAGTCTTGTGTGAATCTGAAGCCTAACTCTTTTCTCTTTATCATCCACCTATGAGTTGCCTTCGTGAACGAAAAAGTTTATCCACTGAAAACTGTATTTTCTCCCTCTGCCCATACCAATTTAAAAAACATCAAAATACATTAGAAGTGAAAAAGGAAACCCACATATCTGGTAATGGCAATTCACAGTCATGTAGAGATAATCTAACATTAATATTCTTCAAAGAAATAAAGCAAAGAGTTATCCAAAAGACAAAATTATTTTTAACTTTATTCATGTTTATTTAACATAGTAAAAGAAAATCATGTGAGGAGAGATTAAAAACTACAATAAAAGGGTTAAGAAATTCAGTATCGAGTCATAAAGTAAAAATTAAAAAGTCCACACTCCATAAACTAATAAACTAATAGGAGACCTCTGTAGCTAATACAAGATCATATGACCCAAAACATCAAATTACAAATAACAAACACCAGTCAGTGTAAGAAGAGAAGATGAATCCTTCTATACACTGTTCATGTTGCCCAGTCCAAATAATTTTCCACCAGATGATTTGTGTTTATATTTTTTACTATATCCCAATAATTTTATTAATCTCTTTATTAATTTCATATTTCTGACTTGAGTGACTGCTTTCACTCCAGAACCACACTGAGGTTTAAAAAAAAAACATACCTTTGACACTTATCAACTGCAAGTAAATTTGCTCCTCTCTCCAGTAAAAGTTCTACCATTTGCTGTCTTTTTCCGCTTATGGCAAATAGAAGCGGTGTGAGGTCATTCTGTAATACACCAACAACAATTTACAATTCACAAAATTCTTATTTCTCAATGGACTGGAAACCTTACATAAGATCCTATAGACTTAAATGTGTAACACAGAAAGTAAATTAAAAATAGTCTCTTCCTTCTCACTCTGTGTTTTCCCATGCGCTGCTCCTTCCCTTAGAGGCCACCTTCCTCTGCCTCACCACATCAACTCTAGTCATCTCCAAAACTCCCTTCAAATATTACTGGTTCCAAAAATCTTTGCTTCTATCATAGCATTTAGCATGGAATATCGTAACAGTGGTATTGCTTCCCATGTAAACCAAGAGCTTCTTGGAGGGCAGGCTCTTTATCACTATATATGTCTCTGTATTTAGCTGCATATTTCCAATCCCTGAGACATACCAGTAAATGCTTCAAGTATTTTTACTAAATTAATGATCTAACGTATTTGCCTTTAGATCAGTGTTTCTTAAACTACATTCCAACAACTATTTACTTTACCAGAAGTTATAGACTGTATATCTTCCCAACAGGAAGATTCCATGATCATCTACATTTGGGAAATATTATTAAACAGCACATTATATATCCAGTATTCACAAAATCTCTTGAATTTTGCCTAATTCCTATTTGGCAATACTTTCTTTGTGGCAAACAGTAACATTTGAGGATCTAGAGTTTCGGGAATACCGTGGTGAGAGCTTTCCAGTAAAGGCGGGTGTGTCCTCCAGGTTACACAAACTTGCTTAGTTCTCTTCTATCAGTGGTGTCAGGATCCCAGATGCCCAATGTCAGCGCCCAGTGTCAGGCCCTTCTACTACAAATGGGTCACTAAGAAAATGGTCTGTGAATTACAGAAATCAGCTTCAAATGAACTTCCATTGCTTATTACTAAAAGGCTCAGGGGTTTTCTCCTACTACAAGAGGAGAGATTTTTATCTTAGATGTTAGAAAGCACAGTATAAAATTCTCTTCTTAATTATAATACTAAGATCCTAATGCACATCTACTGTTAAAATTCTTTGTTAATTTTGTTTCCATTTTTATTGCCTCTTAAAACTATCTTTCATTTTAGGCAAAATGTAAATCAGAAATACAAATACAATGGCTTATCAATAAAACCATCTAATACCGATCTATCTGGATTGTTTCTATAATAATGAAAGCCACTAAGTCACCTGCATTTCTAAGGGACAATGCTGAGGAGAAAAATATAATTTTTTTTGCAGTGTGAATAGCCCAGCCACCTACAGTCAGGAATAACCCAAACAGGCTTACAGGCATGCTAATGGGAAGGCGACTCTTCGTGGTAGCTATAAGGCAAAAGAGTTTGTAAAAAACAACTTCCAAACCCTAAAGTTCAACCCCATTACTAAGGGATATCTATAAAATTTAGACTATATTTTATAAACAAATATAAACTGTTTTGAAAAACTTCAAATCTTTATCAAAATATGCCATGACAGGAGCTGTAAACTCAAATCTTACCAATGCAAAGGAAGGGACCTGAGTGAAGTACCTAGGTGGGCGCAGCAGCAAACCAGAGAACATATACCTCATACGAAGGGGCAACCTAGTCGCAGCACACCGAACAGTGACATGGGCTCAAGGGACAACAGGCTTGATTCTTAAAGAGAAGCCTGAAATCCAGATCTGTGCATGAGTCTCCTAAATTTTACACATTGACACAATTTGTGGAGGCAAATTAAACATATCTGTGGGCCACATTTTGACTACAGCCCTTGTGTTTTTATACTTGTTATAGATGTGTTTCAAAATGGTTGTGTGTAAAGCATTTACATGTAAAATATTTCCTTTAATTTCATATGTTTTACCAAAACAAATCAGGCCCCAACATGTAATAAAAATTGCTATTAAAACTCACAGTTGCTCACACCTGCAAGTCCAGCACTCTGGGAGGCCAAGGCAAGAGGATCACCTGAACCCAGGAGTCTGAGACCAGCCTGAGCAATTCAGTGAGATCCTATTTCTTCAATATAAAAAAATATGCTCACAGGCTCAAAATACTCACACTTCAAGAATTTTTCCAATATTTATTCAATTAAAATCTACTTGTATTTTTCCCAGCTTGTTAACCAAATGGATAATTAGTCCACATGACTGCCGAAACTAAATTATTAAAAGAATCAATATTTGTACTCTAATTTCATGGTTTTCAGTGCTTAAAACTGCCATCTTGATTATTTCAAAACTGTGAACTTAACAGAGATACTGAGATAGTCCATAACAGAGCTTCAATGAAAAAAAAAAAAGGCTAAGTGTTTGCCAGCTCTAATCGAGAAAACTGCTTGTAATAAAGATTAAGCTGCTTGTAATAAACAATAATCACCTGGATGGTAAAAAAAGACAGAAAATCCTAAAGCAGTCAGCCTCTGCTTACTGAAGGGCTATGAGGTTGGGAAGGAAAAGGTATTCTGGAAGCTGAGAGATATTACCAATAATATTCCTTTTAACTTCCCAACCCAGAGATAAAGAAAGATAAAAGTCAGGATAATAGTATTGAAAAGAGACAGATTTAAAGGAAGTAGCACCTATCAAACTCCAACTCCTCTAGAGATTTCTTACGTTTCTGAGAATGGGCATTTACATATTACACCTACCTATTCACTGGCTCTTAACCAGGACTGTATCTGAAGTTTTAGGACTTCACTGCTGTTGTTAGAGACAGGGTCTCACTATGTTGCCCAGGCTAGACTCAAACTCTGGGGCTCAAGCAATCCTCCCAATTCAGTCTCCCAACTAGCAGGGACTTCAGCCAAGTACCACTATGCCTGGCTTCAAGGAAATATTTTAAAACATAAACTTGTTCAGGCTTTATTAGACTTATTATATCAAAAGTATTCAGGGAAGAGCTTGGACTTGTAGATTTGTTTTAATTTCCTCAGGTTACTGTGATGCACAACTCTAGCTGAGAACTAGAACAACAATTACTTCAGTCTCATCTCTCACCCACATGACCAGTTCCCTTTAACATTTGAGGATTTTGTCAAAAAGAGGAAAGAATAAGAGACAGTCATTTGCTAAAAACTCCATTTAGTTTTCCTGGGTAGGAGTAGCACAGGGACTGGTAAACTCAAAATCCAACTTGATTTTGCTATTTCTAAACTCCGCATCGCCCACCTTCCCGTCAGGGCATTCTAGATTTGAGGGCTGAGCGCAGACGCTTATCTAAGTGGCTGTTTCCTACTCATCACCACCTAGTCGCAGCTAATCTTGTTTCCTCAGAGTCCTCCTAAATTGGATTCCTAGGCAAGTGCACAACTCACTCTCTTCCAAACTGAAAACGATGATCCGATTATCCCCAAAACTGAAGAAAACCTTGTCTAAACATATAAACTAGAAAAAAAGAAATAGTAATAACAACAAAACACATTAAAAAAAAGGTCGTCTTGGTATTTTCCCTCAATTACCTAACCTCCAAGCTGGCCTCCATATTTCTAGCTGCTTTTTTTGCCCTTTCCATTTTGCCCTCCTAAGCTTTGCCACTGAGAGTTAACCTGCTTGAATGTGTGTTATTTAAGAACCTGTTTGTTCTTGGAGTTTTAAGATAAAGTCTATTTCCAGGGCAAATTTTGCTTTCTTGTGTTGTTTTTCCTTAGAAAAAAAAAAAATTGGGAAGAAAAAACAATTTTTAAGTATTAACTTTTACAAATTCAGTGTTTTCAAAAATATTTACCATATGTGCATAAAAGAAAGCTGTGCCCTCTAATGCTGCTTTAAAAGTGTCAAGATTTGAAATATTAGATAATTATTTCAAAATATTCTCATTCAGGGGTTCTTGAGCTTCCAAATATGGAAAACTGACAGTTACATATGTCAGTGTTAAATGCATTTCAAATAGTTTGAAAATAAAGTTGGTTGGTCAATACCTCATTTTTTGCCTCCTTGTTTGTACTGTATGAAAGCAGTTTTTCTGCTAGTGATTCGTCTTCATTATGCACAGCATAGTGCAGAGCGGTGTTGCCGTAGATATCGGGAAGGTCTGGATCAGCACCCCCGTCCAGCAAAATAGTTGCACATTCCTCTTTTCTGCATTGTACGGCCTGTCATTATTAGACCAAGAAATAGATTACAAATGCTAGGAATTCAAAATAGAGATTTTGCTAATGAGTTACATTTAAATGAGATGAATTCATTTTTGTTCTGTTGAGAAATGTGAAGTTTATGAATACTGATGAACGCTAAGTGTATGATAGAATATATTGTTTGCTAGGAAGAACAATGGCAAGGAAAACCTAGCAGCTCCACCCCCCCACCACAGAAAACCACTTGGTGCATTCCAAAGTGGCAGGACAATATGTAAATATCATACACCTGTTAAAACTATTCTTTAAGCTATCTGACCCTGCCCCAGTGGCTCCCTCATGAAGAATACATTTTAGGTTGTTTGATCAGTGGTAAGTGGGCACCAGCTGCCTACTTGGTGTGTTTTGTGTTATGAGAAAATACTGAACACCTGTTTGTTAATAATGATCACCTGTTCAGAGAGATTAAATGCGTGGGTCAGAGTCTACCTGGGGCCTTCAGCCTGGAATGCTGTCAGCCCTTGAGCCTCTCAGTTTGGAAGGCTGCTGGCCCCCGTGCTTGACCCACTTTGCTGTTCTATCTGGGTGTTACTGGTGCCCCACACATTCCGGCCTGCTTCCTGCTTTCCCCGACACCCGGAGAAAACTCCTTGGCCTACAGGTGGCGCTGCAGCTCCGGCACCGGCCTGCGCTGGGGGGTCCTTCCGGGTGACGGCTTCTCTACGGCCGAGCTGGTTCTCAGTAATTCTACGTAATCAGATCAATCTCATGCTGAAATACTTGGTTACTATATACCTTTATCAGAGCTGTCCTCTTATAGCTGTCAAAAATTAAGTTGACATAGTCTGTCCACCAGGAGATTTACCACTGCTGGATGTCCACGATCACACGCCAAGTGCAAAGCAGTCCTATGACAGTAAGAAGACTTTAGGAAATTGTACTGTACTATCCGAAAACACACAATGATTCACATATATCCATAGCACTGGATAGAATGTTAGTCCTCTGTCTTTAAAACAAGTATTTAATTTTCCTGAGAAGAAAGCACAGTATTTACCAGCTCTTATTATTCACTACATTAATGAAATGTAGCTTATTTGAATAGAAAATGCTTCGCCTCTGCTCAGCCTGTAATCCCAGCAGTTTGGGAGGCCAAGGCGGGTGGATCAAGAGGTCAAGATATCAAGACCATTCTGGTCAACCTGGTGAAACCCCATTTCTACTAAAAATACAAAAAATTAGCTGGGCATGGTGGTGCGTGCCTGTAACCCCAGCTACTCGGGAGGCTGAGGCAGGAGAATTGCCTGAACCCAGGAGGCGGAGGTTGCGGTGAGCAGAGATCCCGCCATTGCACTCCAGCCTGGGTAACAAGAGTGAAACTCCGTCTCAAAAAAGAAAAAGAAAGAAAAAGTAAATGCTTCGCCTCTGGATTCAGTTCACATCGTAGTGAAATCCTACTTTAAGATGTCACTTCCTGTTTCACCATGTTGACCAGGATGGTCTCGATCTCTTGACCTCGTGATCTGCCCGCCTCGGCCTCCCAAAGTGCTGGGATTACAGGCGTGAGCCACCGCGCCCGGCCTGCAACACTTTTGCAATAGAAATAACCATTTATATTTGCTCCTGGCTCACGGAGAGGCCTGGGCCCCCGACCCTTCCGAGGTTTCTCCATCCGGGGTACCGTGGAACCTGTGGGCACCGGAAAGCCCGGGTCCCCGACAGGATGGCGCGCCCGCCTCCTTCGCCTGGCCATTACCTATTCTCACTGTCCCTCTCGTTCAAGCCAGGGCCTTCGGACTCCAGGACGCGCTCCAGCCCGGGGACGTCGCCCAGCCAGGCAGCTCTGTGGAGCTCCCCGAGATCTTCCAGGTGGACGTGATAGTGAGGCGGGGGGAGGATGAAGTAGCAAATCGGGTTGAAGGCGTCCGCTGCATCCTCGCTTCCGCTGTCCGAGCTGTCAGGCGGGCTCCAAACTCCGTATCTCCTCCTCATGGCGGAGACTGCCCCCTTCGGAGACCCCCTCAGCCCCTCCCCGCACCTCCCCGCTTTTCTCCACCTCAGGAGGCCAACAGTAGGAGTTACTGCCTTGGCCACAACCTCCCAGGAGGAAAGTCTGAGGTTTCCAATCACTGAAAGGACTACGGCCGAGCCAAGTAAAAAACGTCAAGCCAAGCGACCACCGCCAAGCCAAGCGATCACCTCGAAGCCTCACGGACAACGAACGCCAAGCCACACGGGTAACGGCCTAGTCACGCGGGTAACGGCCAAGCCCTCGCGTGTGACGTCATCGCACTTGCTCATGCTCCTGTGACATCACTGCACCTGCGCACACCTCACTGGTGCCGCACACATTCCGGCCTGCTTCCTGCTTTCCCCCCCCCGACACCCGGAGAAAACTCCTTGGCCTACAGGTGGCGCTGCAGCTCCGGCGCCGGCCTGCGCTGGCGGGGGGGTCCTTCCGGGTGGCGCCGTCCAGCCTGCCTGTCATCAGGGAGTGCCGCTTCACAGCGCCGCCGCGCACCTGCTCCTCGGCTTGCTCAGTTCAGGCGTGGAGACCGGTTCCCGCCCCTGTGCCGCCATCGCTTGGCCGCCCCGGGCTAGCCACCGCAGCGGAGTTGCCCCAGAGTCATCGCTGCCAGGACACAAGCCGAGTCAGGCGGCTGGGTCAAAGCGAGCTGCCCGCCCCGCGGGAAGAGCCTGCCCGACGCCACTGCCCACCCAGCTCCTACTCGGCTGGCCCCCAACCCAGGGGACCAGTTCTGGGCATTCCGCTGCCTGGGGATGGGGCCGCACAGCGGCTCCCGGCTCTGAGCCGCAGGCGCCGCGCCCATCTGCCCAGGGGCCGTGAGGCTGGCGACCCGATTGGGTCGGGGAATGCCAGGTGCCGCTGGGGTCGCTCGCCTCTAGTCCGTCCTGTCCGTGCAGCCCACGAGCACTAGTGTCGGTCGGGCGCGGTGGCTCACACCTGTAATCCCAGCACTTTGGGAGGCCAAGGCAAGGGGATCACCTGAGGTCAGGACTTCAAGACCAGCCTGATCAACATGGCAAAACCCCATCGCGACTAAAAACAAAAATTAGGCCGGGCGCGGTAGCTCACACCTATAATCGCAGCCCTTTGGGAGGCCGAGGCGGGTGATCACGAGGTCAAGAGATCGAGACCATCCTGGTCAACAAGGTGAATCCCCGTCTCTAGTTTAAAAAAAAAAAAAAAAAAAAAATACAAAAATTAGCTGGGCATGGTGGTGCGCACCTGTGGTCCCAGCTACTCGGAAGGCTGAGGCAGAATTGCCTGAACCCAGGAGGCGGAGGTTGCGGTGAGCCGAGATCGCACCATTGCAGCCTGGGTAACGAGCGAAAACTCCGTCTCAAAAAAAAAAAAAAAAAAAAAAAAAAACAGAAATGCACCTTTCAAACATAAAATACTTAAGCAGAAACTGTTGCAAGGGTACTGACTGCAGCACCTGTCCAAAAGTAGCAGACTGGTCTAACAAACACAGGTGTACATCAACGTTAGGCAGCTGGAACGCACCCAACATAAAAAGATCCACAGTCACCAGGTACCTAGACACAGGAATGTATCCAAGGTCTAAAGGTCTACAGAAGGAAGATTCTTACACTGTTTCCAGGAATGAATGCTGGTTTACCGCCGTCTGCGATGTGTGCATGCATCACCGTCAAAGGACTAATTCTCCACTACTGCCACTGACCTCTGGAGGAAGAGGGCACACAGTTACCTCTAAGAATTACTGTAAGACATTCAGCCTTATTTGGTTGAGCAACTCAAAATACGCTAGAAAATGATCCCTAGTTATACCTTGCACTACTCATACTGCACTTTAATGATTAAAATAAATACCATGTTGCTACCTGCTTTGGAAGACAAGACATGTAATCAATTGACTTAGTGTTCTTCACAACCAGATTACAGGCAATTTTTTCTCCCAAATACACGTTTGGGAAGCAAACAAATTATTTATGGAAGAAAAAAGGAGGAATGTTTTGCATTCACGGAGACATAATACTGTTTGGACTAGAGATTTTATTTTAGAAGTATAAAGGATAGAGGCGCAATGATATCTGGCATTTTTAATTTAGGTTTGTTTTATTTAAGTTTAATGTTAATCCATGCTGTGTTTCAGTAAGAACAATACAGATTCTGTATCTGTGGCTCCAGTCAGATATCCAGTAGTACAAATTAGCTTCAAGTTACACATACTGAACAAAAGAGGCTGAGCGAGCGGAGGAGAGGAGGACTGAGGGAGGGGAGGGGGGAGGAGGAGAAACAAAGAATTGAACAGGCATGCAGGCTTTTCCACACCACCTCCAACGCTAACCTGCTTCAGTGGGAGAGTCAAGTAGGCAAGAATGAGCAGCCACGGATTGTTGAACTGTTACCAGCACCATGCTTTTCAGCAACATTTCAGCAGAGCTTCAAACACTTTTTACAGTAAAACCATTACAACAAACTCCCTCCCCAAACAACCTGAACCATATCAAGCTAACACCCAATTACTTTCAAACACTGGTATAAAATACAGTTGAAACAATTAGAAAAATGAAAAGTGATCCCACCTCTGCCTCTACATTGTGATTAACCTCTCTTAGATGCCTGCACCAGCTACAAGTCTAACGGCTTTCACATGTAATTTCCATTTCTAATGGTGATCTTGCCATATCTGGCACGGAGACAGTATGGTCATGCTGAAAAGCCTCTATGCAGTCCTGTTAGTGTCTTAAAGAACCTAAAAGCTGGGACCAGCAAAATCCACAGAAATTCACTCTTGCCTTTTAGAACTTTTGAAAACTTTAAAAAAAAAAAAAAAAAAAAAAACCAGGGCAGGAACCTAAATTCTGAGACCAAATGTAAAGTCAGATTTGGTGGTTCTCAGTGACAGTGGGGAGTTTCCAAGGGGTGGGGAGGGGAGGTGTAGGGTTGTCAGAGATGGTTTCTCTTGTTGGCTTTTATGTCTCACTGATTTTCGTCTTCCGCATCCTGCAGCGCTTCTTTATTCTGCTCTTCACCTGTTTAAAAAAAAAGAAGACAGTTAATTATTTCATACTGACTACATGAAGCTTTGGTAGGCACAAACAAAGGTGTCATTCCAAGCATAAAACTCCTTGTATTTGTTACAACTGTATTAAACACAGACAGGCAAAGGACCATCATCCCTGACACCTGACATGCCTAAACCAAGAAGGGATCGTGGTCCTGAAAATATAGGTCAATAAAAGGCAAAAAACTGATGTGCAGTTAGACTCAATGCCTTTATGCTAAGTGAGCCCTTCAAGTACATAGCCAAGAAAACCATCTTACTAAAATGATGTTCAAGCTTCCACATACATCTTGCCTCACCTCTTCAAGAATCAAGAGTATTTTGCAAACTTCTTTCAAAATCTTATTTACCCACAAGCTAATTATCAGAAATGCTTCAACATGGTTAACTGGGCAATAAAATGTTCCCAAGAAGTTCTACAGTATTTTATTGTGGGATGCTCGGCTGTTGTGAATGAATATTTCACCTTTTGTATCTTAGCCAGATACACCAAACTGTAATCAGATTTTCCTTCAGGGAAACACAGCATGCTCAAAGTAAACCAGACCACTGAGGTTATTAAAGAACAGCATTTGGACACTTCGCTCATGCTTTTTTCCCTTTCAACAGGATGATTACCCTGGGGAGTTTCATCTGCATTACAACATGCAACAGGAAGCCAGACTATTCACTGGAAGGTCATCTACCTATTAGTAAGCATTAAACAAGTCAGCCAAAATAAAGAAGCATGCAGACTTTTCCCTTAAAAATAATGTAACGGGTAAGTTATATTCTCTGGTACTTTAAACAAACCACCTATAATTCCTACATAGTTAACCAGTTTGAATCAAAATAAATAAAAAATCAATAAACCTAACAATCTTAAGCGCTCAGATGACCATCCATTCCTAATGCTGTTAAATTATTTCATTAGGATGGACGAGTATCCCCAGACTAGCTGCCTACAAACAGGAGGCATTTTTACACTGAGGACAGCTTTAACCAGCCTAAAACATTTATCCAAAAATGATAAATGTTGTTACAGCATGAAGGTTTCAGTAAAGGTAGTTTTTTTCTGTGATGGAAATGTTTGACACTGACATTTCACATGTAATTTCCATTTCTAATGGTGATCTTGCCACATCTGGCACGGAGACAGTACGGTCATGCTGAAAAAGCCTCTATGCAGTCCTGTTAAGTGTCTTAAAGAGCCTAAAAGCTGGGACCAGCAAAATCCACAGAAATTCACTCTTGCCTTTTAGAACTTTTGAAAACTGTTAAAAAAAAAAAAAAAAAAAAAAAAAAAACCCTGAGAGCCTGAGCAACACAGTGAAGCTCTGTCTCTATAAAAAATAAAAGGCCGGGCCAGGCACGGTGGCTCATGCTGTATGTAATTCCAGCACTTTGGAAGGCCAAGGCGGGCAGATCAAAAAGTCAGGAGATAAGACCATCCTGGCTAACACAGTGAAACCCCATCTCCACCTCAAAAAAAAAAAAAAGGCCAGGCATGGTGGCTCACGCCTATAATTCCAGCACTTTGGGAGGCCAAGGAAGGTGGATCACGAGGTCAAGAGATCGAGACCATCCTGGTCAACACAGTGAAACCCCGTCTCAACTAAAAACAGTAAAACATTAGGGCATGGTGGTGCACACCTATAGTCCCAGCTACTCGAGAGGCTGAGGCAGAAGAATTGCTTGAACCTGAGAGGTGGAGGTTGCGGTGAGCCGAGATCACACCTTTGCACTCCAGCCTGGGTAACAAGAGTGAAACTCCATCACACACACACACACACACACACACACACACACACAAATTAGCCACGATGGCATATCCCTGTAGTCCCAGCTACTCGAGAGGCTGAGGCAGGAGAATTGCTTGAACCCAGGAGGCAGAGGTTGTGCTACTAGACTCCAGTCTGGGTGACAGTGAGACTCCATCTCAAAAAGTAAATAAATAATAAATACATAAATAAAAATAAAAGTAAAAAAACTATATAGGCTGAACATGGGGTCACATGTCTACAGTCCCAGCTACTTGGGGGGCTAAGGTGGAGTTCTAGTTGCAGTGAGCTTTGAATGCTACTGCACTCCAGGCTGGGCGACACAGCAAGACCGTCTTTTTTTTTTTTAATTTTAAGACCATCTTTAAAAAACTGGCCAGGTGCGTTGGCTCACACCTGTAATCCCACCACTTTGGAGGCCGAAACATGCAGATTACCTGAGGTCAGGAGTTCCAACCCAGCCTGACCCAACATGGAGAAACCCCATCTCTACTAAAAATACAAAATTATCCAGGCATGGTGGAGTATGCCTGTAATCCTACCTACTCAGGAGGCTGAGGCAGGAGAACCGCTTGAACCCAGGAGGCGGAGGCTGTGGTAACCCAAGATTGCACCATTGCACTGCAATCTGGGCAACAAGCTCAAAACTTTGTCTCAAAAAAATTTTTTATATTTTTAATTTAAAAACTACTTAAGATACATAAAGATCTTAGTAATACAGGAAATAATATGCAAAGGCAAAAACAAAAAACATGGCTTACGGATGAAAGAACTGACAGGCATCCAACTGTTCTTTAAATGACAATAACGTATTCAAACTTAGGAAACATGATAGGAACATTCACTCTCATTAACAGCAAACCACTGCCAAAATATACTTAAAACACTAGAACACAACTCACTAGTAAGCAACCATGCGATTTGTAAAAGTTCCACATAACTTTGGCATAAAAATATCTTTGCCATATACATCATCACACCCAACCACAAGTAGGCAGGAGGAGCAGTCCATAAAAGGCGCCCTGGAAGGTGGTCAGGCAGTTTGTGAGCAACAGGATGGAAAGACGCAAGCATGATTAGTGAAGAACCAAACCGAAAGCAGAATTCACTGAGCCATGATCATGACTTACAAAGTGGAGCGTTTAGGAAGGGGAGAGTTGGGTTTTCCATTAGGAATCTATATTGCAAGGAAAAAGGAAGGGAGAGCAATCATATGAAGGCAACATTACAAGAAAAGTAAACCAACAGAGCAGGACAAAGGAAAGAGTCAATGATAAAGGAGCCAGACTTGGGACTTTTTACTTCCTATAAACTTCACTCTAAAAAACAATGTCTATTCCTCCTCCCTTTTACTCTGAGGAGGATGTAAGAATATCCTCTTGAAAGGTACAGATAGGGAAAAAAAAGAGTTCCTTGGATGGTGGTGCACGCCTCTAATTCCAGCTACTTAGAAGGCTGAGGCAGGAGAATCGCTTGAACCCGGGAGGCAGAGGTTACAGTGAGCCAAGATTGCACCACTGCACTCCACCCTGGGCAACAAAAGCAAGACTGTCTCAAAGAAAAAAACCAAAGCCCGGCCAGGCCTGGTGGCATGTGCCTGCAGACCAAGCTACTCAGAAGGCTGGGGCAGGAGAATCATTTTAAACTGGGGGATGAAGGGTTGTGGAAGGGTGCACACAGTAGCGGCAGCATAGGGTGCAGTGAGCCAAGATCGCATCACTGCACCCCAGCCTGGGCAGTAAGAGCGAGATGCAGTCTCAGAAACAAACAAAAAATGTAATGCTATTATTTTTTGACAAATCCAGCCTCTCAAACAGATGAACAATTTCTCTGTACTCACATCTGTTAGTGTATTTGGAGTTTGTTAGTTGTATCAGAATGTCAATAGACTACCTAAATTTTTCATTGTTGAACCATTTCATGACTTGAAACATTACATCAATAAAAATATTTCATTTAATAAATATTAAATGAAAATGAGTCTGCTTAGCCAAACTTTTATCAGCTGTTTGATTTACAGACTAAACAAGGAACTGAATACAAATGAATTCTGTAGATTTAAAGAAACTGCCAAGGCCAGGCATGGTGGCTCGCACCTGTAATCCCAGCACTCTGGGAGGCCAAGGTGGGTGAATCACAAGGTCAGGAGTTTGAGACCAGCCTGGCCAACATGGTGAATACCCCATTCTCTTCTAAAAATACAACAAAATTAGCTGGGTGTGGTGGCAGGCACCTGCAATCCCAGCTACTCAGGAGGCTGAGGCGGGAGAATCGCTTGAACCCAAAAGGCAGAGGTTGCAGTAAGCCAAGATAGTGCCACTGCACTCCAGTCCAGGTGACAGTGCGAGACTCCATCTCAAAAAAGAAAAGAAATTGTAAAGGTATTACCCTATTTTAAGATGATCCATTTCCTAAAACTGTACTTCCAAGAATAAGGGTTATCTTTAGTTCTGTATGTGGACAGACAAGTAGTCTACTTTGATTAATCACCTACTGGTTAGCAGTGATGATGAGCTACAGAAGCACTACTTACCATAAACCATTTCATTTTGTAATCTAATTTGGTTATCAGTTGACATCCAATGTTTTTATTAAATTAAAAAAAAAAAATGCCAGGTCACCTTTATTACCCTTACCCCTACTCTCAAAAACATGTCCCTGAGGTGACAGGGACATGATTTCCTGAGGTCAATCCTGCTTCCCAAATTCTCCACACGCTTTCCTTCCAGGCTCTCAAACAGGCAGAGAGATACTAGTCTCTGAGTGGGGGTGACTGTTAGGAGTCCAGAGCTGTTTGGCCATTCTCCTTCATAGCTGTTGTTAAAAACAGATTTATTTTTCTGGTAAGACATGGCATCTTGCTCAGTCATCCAAGATGGAGTGCAGCAGCACCATCAAGGTTCATTGCAGCTTCAAGATCCCTGAATCTCAGCTGTCGGAGTAGCATTCGTTGCCACACCTGGCTATTTTTGTTCTTTTGAGACAAAGTCTTGCTCTGCCCCCCCACAGTGCAGTGGTGCAATCTCAGCTCACTGCAACCTCCGCCTCCCAGATTCAAGCAATTCTCGTCTCAGCCTCCCAAGTAGCTGGAATTACATGCGCATGCCACTGTGCCTGGCCTTTTTTTTCTTTTTTTTTTTAAAAACAGGGTCTTACTATGTTGCCCTGTTTCAAGGCTAGTCTTGAACTCCTACGCTCAAGTAATCCTCCTACTTTGGCCTCCCAAAGTGCTGGGATTACAGGCATGAGCCACTGCAACCGGCCTAGAACAGAATTTTAAAGCTAGAACCCATTGTTCAGAGTTGGTGAATTGGTTTTGAGTCCCAAGGGCTGGTACGGCTGGTAGCAGGTGCCTGAAATGCCATGTTGAGAAGTGTTCTGTGGCTCCCTCTGACATTGCTGGAAGTGTTTGAGCAGGTCCTACATATCACATATCTCACGCCAATCCTCATCTAATCAAATCCTAAGCATGTCATACAGCCAATGAGCGTTAAAAGCGGAGTCACCTAATTCTCACTTAATATCATAACCCAAAACTTACAAATCTGATCTGCTCCTTTCAAAGAAACATACACGTCCACTTTCAGAGGCATTTTCAGAAAGTGTAACACTTCCAAAGACAATGCAGTAAGTGGTTTCACCAACAGAACTACAGCTAGCGTCAAGCATGCAATGTATGTTTCAGCCTAAGAAACCTTCTTTTTTGAGATACAGTCTCGCTTTGTCACCAGGCACCAGGCTGGAGTACAGTGGTATCTCAGCTCACTGCAACCTCCACCTGCCAAGTTCAAGCAAATCTCATGCTTCACCCTCGAGTAGCTGGGACTGCAGGTGCGGCGCCACCACACCAAGCTAATTTTTGTATTTTTCGTAGAAACAGGGTTTCATCGTGTTGTCCAGGATGGTCTCAATCTACAGACCTCATGATCCACCCGCCTTGGCTTCCCAGAGTGCTGGGATTATAGGCATGAGCCACTGCACCCGGTTGTAAAAAACATTCTTAAAGGAATGGCAGCTAAAACGGACAATAAACTTTGTTTCTAACCCCCTACCCACCACCAAAAGCAAATCTAAAAATATCTTATAATGCTCATATCACACTCATTTGTCCTCTTCTCCACCCCTGCTTAACAATCTACCAGGGATAAAAATGATTCTTTAGAGACACAGCAAAATTTCCTTTAAAATCAACAAATGTAACAATGTTTAAACACCCACATACTCAACATCACGATTAAGTTTAGTAAACTACTCTAGTTAAAGTGTTTGCAATGAAAACTTTTATTTTATTGAGAGACAGAGTCTCATTCTGCTGCCCAGGCTGGAATGCAGTGCCGTGATCTCAGCTCACTGCAACCTCCACCTCTGGGGTTCAAGTGATTCTCCTGTCTCAGCCTCCCAAGTAGCTGGGATTAAAGCTAATTTTTTTTATTTTTAATAGAGACAGGGTTTCATCATGTTGGCCAGGCTGGTCTTGAACTACTGACCTTGTGATTCGCCTGTCTTGGCCTCCCAAGTGCTGGGATTACAGGCGTGAGCCACCATGCCCGGCCTGAAAATCTCTAAAAATAGAAATAGCTGGGCACTCCAGATCAGCCTGGCCAATAAGGTGAAACCCTGTCTCTACAAAAAAACAAATACAAAATTTAGCTGGATGTGCTGGCACATGCCTGTAATCCCAGCTACTCGGGAGGCTGAGGCAGAACAATCACTTGAACCTGGGAGGTAGAGGTTGCAGTGAGCAGAGGTAGCACCATTGCACTCTATCTCAATAAATAAATATATAGATAGATAGATAGATAGATAGATATAGACAGACAGACAGATAGATAGATAGATAGATAGATATCTGTATCAGGGACTGCACCAGGCTTTTTTTTTTCCCCGAGACAGAGCCTCGCTCTGTTGCCCAGTCTGGAGCGCAGTGGTGCAATCTCAGCTCACTACAAACTCCACCCTCCCGGGTTCAAGCGAGTCTCCTGCCTCAGTTTCCCAAGTGGCTGAGACTACAGGACCTGCCACCATGCCCGGCCAATTTTTGTATTTGCAGTAGAGACGGGGTTTCACCATACTTGAAACAGTGTAAAGGATGAGGTAAAAGTTTCCAGAAATGGAGCACAGTACTTTAGTACCATTTCCTACAGAGGCACTAGTTAAAATCTCAGTTTAGAAGGCAGACAGTGAGTCTAAATTGTAGTTTGATGTCAAGACATCCCAAGGAATTTAAAACCACAGCCTGAAACTCAAAGAGATGTCTGTTTTCCTTGAGGTTGTTTCCTTACCGTCACCCTGCATGTCTGAAGTCCATAGTGTCAGATTATCACGTAACAACTGCATGATAAGTGTAGAGTCCTTATAGCTTTCTTCGCTCAGCGTATCCAGTTCTGCAATTGCATCATCAAAAGCTGCTTTTGCCAACCTAGAGTATTTAAATAAATGTATTATAAAAATTAAGTCCCAAATCAAAATTAGAAATGACAGACAACAATCTTTTTTACAGTTATTCCAGTGTGTAAGTGACAGTGATATAAAAAAAAGCAAACACAATAATAAAAATTAACTTAAAGATATGTGGGGCTGGGCACGGTGGCTCACGCCTGTAATCCCAGCACTTTGGGAGGCCAAGGTGGGCGATCACGAGGTCAAGAGATCGAGACCATCCTGGCCATGGTGAAACACCGTCTCTACTAAAAATACAAAAATTAGCCGGGCGTGGTGGCACGCGCCTGTGGTCCCAGCTACTCAGGAGGCTGAGGTGGGAGAATTACTTGAACCCAGGCAAAGGTTGCAGTGAGCTGAGATTGCGCCACTGCACTCCGGCCTGGCGACAGAGTAAGACTCCATCTCAAAAAAAAAAAAAAAAAAAAAAAAAAGGTATGTGGAGCACTACTTCTTCTTCCTATGCTTTAAGCCTGCTACTGATATGCTATAATAAATATATCGACTAATAAAATATAGTGAACAAATTCCATCCTAAATCATCACCAAAAAAAATCTCCAAGTTCCAGTCAACAGAAAAAAAGACTGAAAACTAATATACAAAAATAAAAACAATTACAATTCCTCTCCTCATTTTAACATTTTCTATCTACCAACAACAAAACTATCCCACATCAGAATACTTCTCCTGACAACTATGCTAGTAGGTTGAGAGGTCTGTTTCAATACTATCCAAAGTAGTTTCAGTAAGAGCCAGAAGTACTCAGCCGAGTCTATAAAGGCAGGGCCCAGAAACAATAGGAAAGCCCAAACAGCTACCCTGAACATTCATGCTGAGAGCTTTTGCTCTTCCCCACAACTTACCTGCAGGCACGGTCAGGGGAATTAAGAATTTCGTAGTAGAATACAGAAAAATTGAGAGCAAGACCTAAGCGAATAGGATGCGTTGGTGGAAGTTCTGTCATTGCGATATCACTGGCAGCTTTATAGGCCACAAGGCTGTTCTCTGCAGCCTCCTTTCTGTCATTCCCTGTGGCAAACTCTGCCAGATACCTGTGGTAGTCCCCTTTCCTAAAACAGAACCAAAATTAAAAAAAAAAAAAAATTAAACCAGGTAACAATGATTTTTAAAGGAAAATAAAACTGTTCTAAATTATATGAAATTATGTGACAAAAATATATGTAACAACTAGCAGGTGTACTTCAGTAATTTTAAACACTCTCAGGAATAACTTTGTTTTGTTTTTTACCTTAGACATTTCACATTACTAAATATAAGCAAAAAAATCTCAAGAAGATTAACTGAGGCACCTCTAAAAAAAAAAAAAAATCAACAAAATTAACCCGATAGACTAGAATTAAGCAAGTTGTACCAAGGAATGGCATGACAGTATATTAATCAGAAAGTAAAATTTCTAAATGAAACACTAAGCACTGTGAAATGTATGCTGTTTAGAGGAAGAGAATGAGATGTCTCACAAAAGCAAAAGCGAATACATTTTAATAGCCTGACCATCTTTTTATTCCAACATTAGGTATCTTTCTAACATTAAGCAATTAATCTTAACAAAAAGTTGAAAACCTACATAGAAAAAAGTTATAATTAAAGACCAATTTCAATCTTACATTTTCCCTTCTAGTATAAAACCTACATTTTATAATAGAAAACCTTGGACTCGCCAGTGTTAGCTGCTGGAATGAGGTGTTTGTCCAGTACATCCAGAATGTCACAGCAGATTAACTTTAGCTCAGTCTCAACCTGAAAAAACAAAAGAAAATTTTTTTTAATCAGATTGTTTAAGTCTAGAAATTCAACAAATTATTACAAACATTCTATCTATCTCTGGTTTTCAGGAAAAGAGCTTAGTATTAAAAAGAATTAGCTTTCCTCTTCAAACTCCCTTTTCCCTCTTGACACAGAAGCAGAGAAAAGCTGCCTGTAAGTTATTCAAAGTATCTTTTCCTTTCTGCATGCTATTAATTATTGCACACACACACACACGGCACACACATTGCACATATGCCAGCCCCCACACCCCCTTCACAGTCCAGCTATAGAATTACCAGTGACCAAAGCTGAACACTGATGCTTCTTTCACAAGGTAGCAACGTAAGACACTGCTCCAAGATCAACTTAAAATAATTTAATGAACAAACCTAGGATTTGAACCCAGGCAGGTTGCAAGAAGCAGAATTAAAATTTAAATGCAGGCAGTTTGGATTTCAACAGTCACACTCCTAACAACATTCCACAGGCAATTCCTTTAATGGCAGAGATCCATAACTAGTTAAGACACCAAAAACCTATCTACTTAAGTAACTATTGCCACCCATCTCTATCCACTGATGCTGCTGAAAGCATACACCACCTCTATGCGTACACATCCAGCTTGCTTTCTACTTTCTGTTAACACATGGTACTACTGCTTAGCCTTTCATGAAGTTCCTCTTATGCCCCTGGAATCACCTTTCCACTGTAAAACATTCTGACTTTTTCTTGTATAATCGCATCCTTATCCCAAGCAAAACAACTATTTTCTGAATAAACCACCTCCCTGATGCTGATGGCTTGGTTCCAATAGAGACTGTTATAGAAGGAAGATTTTCCTTTTTTTCCCCCGCCCAGAGATGAAGTTTCACTCTTGTTGCCCAGAGTAAAGTACAATGGCGTGATCTTGGCTCACTGCAACCTCCACCTCCCAGGTTCAAGCAATTCTCCTGCCTCAGCCTCCTGAGCAGCTGGGATTACAGGCATGCGCCAACCACGCCAGGCCAATTCTGTATTTTTAGTAGAGATGGGCTTTCTCCATGTTGTTGAGGCTGGTTTCCAACTCCTGACCTCAGGTGATCCACCTGCCTCAGCCTCCCAAGGTGCTAAGATTACAGGTGTGAGCCACCACGCCCGGCAAGGACAAGGAAGATTTCTAAGTTCTCCTAAGCTCCTCACATATTAAATGACTGCTTTCCTATTACTCTTAAACCCTTTCTCCTCAACAAGCTAATTGTATGTTCCATTTCTCAGTTTCTGTCATCACTAGATCTCTACGCCCTTCTCCCACATTCGCTGAGTCTCTACAGCCAACCTATGCAATACCTGAGATCATACCAAGGTGTGGTGTGGCCGTGTTCCATGCAACAGACTCCAAGACTCGTACTTGTCCATACCCTGACCGTGCTGCTCCACACTACAAGTCTGAATTGAAAACACTCCACTCTTGGCCCATGCTTCCTGTTCAATTTCCTTCCTTCTTATTTCTGTTCAGGGACTCATCAAGAAATCTGATTTTTTTTTTTAAACGTTTTCCTTCTTTTTAAGTGCACGTATCTCATCTAAGACATCAGACTCTTGAACTTTCCATGTCTTCTCTCACTTCCCGCTTCCTCTCCTAGCTAGCCCAAATCCCACAACACAGCTCGTGGGCTTCTTTCTTCAGCACTTTCAACTTTCTCATTTCCTCATTCCTCTGGGACATGAAACTTGTCTACTGACCATCCAAATTCTTTGACCCACATATTTCAGGGTAGTGGTTAACACATCAATACCAGCTTACAACTTTATTTTTAAAGATAAGGCCTCACTTTTTTGCCCACTACTGGGCTGAAGCAAGCCTCTTGCCACTGTCTCCGCAAGTACTGGGGTTACAGCCATGAGCCACTATGCCCAGGCCTAGCTCACAACTTTATATGTGACCTCAGTTATGTTAAACACTAAAAACCCTTGTTTGTGCATTCATGGGTTGGGATAATACTTCCACTCCCTTTCCAGTGCCATTTTAAAGATTTCAAATACTACCTAGCACAAATATAAATAATAAAAATAGTTCAGTGCCCGGTAGAGCTGGTGAGTCACTAAGTGTGGTTCCCCCACCTTTCCTACTCCAAGCCACGCTCACTTTCAACCTGCCCTGTAATTCCCGCCCTACTCTCTTTTATGTGCTTAGGTGCCTGTCTCTTCCACCACAATCAGTTTCAAAAAGCAGCGCTCCCAGCAGTTTGGGCAGAATCACTCTTTGCTATGGGGACTGTGCTGTGCATAGCAGCATGGTAAGCAGCAACCCAGTCTCCACCCCACCAGATGCAGGAGCACCCTCCATGCAGTGACAATCTCCCTAGACACTGTCAAACATCCTCTGAAGGACAAAATCACCTCTAATTGAAAACCGTTGCATTAGAGTAATGGCTATTAAACTTTTTTTGAACAAGACCTACACGTGTATATACACACACACACACACGATGTGTAAAATAACTTCATTAAATAATTATTCTTACAGTGTCCCACTCTGATATGTTCTATTCTGTTTAAAAAAACAAACAACAACAAAAAACAATGACCAAGCCAGACGCAGTGGTTCATGCCTCTCATTCCAGCACTTTGGGAGGCCTAGGCAGGTGGATCACCTGAGGTGGTCAGGAGTTCAATGCCAGCCTGGCCAACCAACATGGTGAAACCCTGCCTCTTCTAAAAATATGGAAATTATCCAGGACTGGTGGCAGGCACCTGTAATCCCAGGTACTCAGGAGGCTGAGGTAGGAGAATCATTTGAACCCATGAGATGAAGGCTGCGGTGAGCAGAGATCACACCACTGCCTTCCAGCCTGTACAACAAGAATGAAAGTCCCTTTCAAAAAAAAAAAAAGGCGAGGCGCGGTGGCTCACATCTGTAATCCCAGTACTTTGGGAAGCCAAGGCAGGTGGATCACGAAGTCAAGAGATCGAGACCATCCTGGTCAACATGGTAAAACCCCGTATCAACTAAAAGTACAAAAAAATTAGCTGGCCATGGTGGCGCGTGCCTGTAATCCCAGCTACTCAGGAGGCTGAGGCAGGAGAACTGCCTGAACCCAGGAGGTAGAGGTTGCGGTGAGCCGAGATCCTGCCATTGCACTCCAGCCTACACTCCAGCCTAGGTAACAAGAGCAAAACTCAGTCTCAAAAAAAAAAAAAAAAAACCACCTCAGCCTCCATGAGAATAGTAATTATGTATTTCATCTTTGTATCCAAACTAAACTACATAAACAAATTGTGTGGCACACAAGAGAAACACAAATACTGAAGTTACAATGAAGCATCATTTCTGGTAGTAAATGAAGACTTTCAGTTGCCAGAACAAAAATTACATCTGTTGTCTGGTTGCACAGTGCTCAAAACTGAACAACAACCCTCTGAAGCTTCCAGAAGAAAAAGTTGTTCACCTCTGCCCTGCAATATTCTGTAGCCAAATCCATATAAGACAAAAATCCACTAAGATATAAAATGTCTACTACAATGTAATTGTGTGCCCAAGGCCGTGACCTAAAATGCTGATAACCACAGCCAAGTAAATGACAGGTCCAAGCCCGAGACCTCAGCCAGACACTGAAAAGAAACAAGTCCCCTTTCCTTGGAGACATTTTCTAAAACTATAGGAATTAAGAGCAAAAATTAGGCCGGGCGCGGTGGCTCACGCCTGTAATCCCAGCACTTTGGGAGGCCGAGGCGGGTGAATCATGAGGTCAAGAGATCGAGACCATCCTGGTAAACATGGTAAAACCCGTCTCTACTAAAAATACAAAAAATTAGCTGGGCACGGTGGCGCGTGCCTGTAATCCCAGCTACTCAGGAGGCTGAGGAAGTAGAATTGCCTGAACCCAGGAGGCGGAGGTTGCGGTGAGCCGAGATTGCGCCATTGCACTCCAGCCTGGGTAACAAGAGCGAAACTCCGTCTCAAAGAAAAAAAAAAAAAAAAGCAAAAATTAGGACATATTCACAATAACCACCACTCCCTTCCTCAAAATAATTTGTTGTATAGACGTTGAAGATTAAAAACTACAAGACTGGATATAGAAACTGAGTCTTTCAATAAAAACAGGAATGAGGCCGGGAGCGGTGGCTCACGCCTGTAATCCCAGCACTCTGGGAGGTCGAGGCAGGTAGATCACCTGAGGTCAGGAGTTCGAGACCAGCCTGACCAACGGTAAAACCCATCTCTACTAGAAACAAACGAACAAAAAAAAGTAGCTGGGCATGGTGGTGCATGCCTGCAGCCACAGGTACTCCAGAGGCTGAGGCAGGAGAATCACCTCAACCCTGGAGGCAGAGGTTGCAGTGAGCTGAGACTGCGCCATTGTACTCCAGCTGGGGCAACAAGGGTGACACTGTCTCAAAAAAAAAAAAGAGGAATGGGATAAATTAACCCAACACTCATCATTTCACTTGAAAATACAATAGTTCCCCCTTATCCGAGATGGATCCATTCTGAGACCCACCCGTGGATGTACTGAAACCATGGTTAATAGCAAACCTAATAAATACTGTTTTGTCCTATACATACATACCCGTGAAAAAGCTGAGTTTATAAACTAGGCACAAAGATTAATAACAGAACCGTTATAACATACTGTAATACAAGTAATATAAACAGAGTCTCTATTACTCTCAATCTCTTAGTGTGCAGTACCACAGGTAGCCCTCACTGCACAACAATCGCACCATTTGCCGATACTCCCGAATCATTTTTAGCTTGTCTTCTCCTCCCTTGTTTTCTTCTTTCTGTTCAATGCTGCTGATTATTCTCCAGGAGGCTCTTCTGGCTCCAATCACATTCTTATATGCAACAGATAGGAGGTTTCTTTCTTCAACTGTCAGCTCCACATCCATCCCTGCTACCTTCTTCATTGACTCCACCATTTCTAGATAAGAAAAGGAAAGTCAGATCTTAGAAATCTGAAGTTTTGTTAACATATCCTTTCAAAGTAGGTTTTTGTGTCAAGCCACAGGAAAAAAATTTTTTAAATAATTTCATAATCATTAAAACTAGTATGTGTAACAAACCAAAAACATGTAAAAGAAACCAGGAGCCAATACAGAGAATCCAGAATGTAAGCTCTATGGAATCAGGAAGACTTCATACACTACCTCATGCAATTCACTGTGGTCTGAAAGCACCTCTCATTACATAAAGTAATTAGGTACACCTAATCATTTTCCAGCAAAATAAATAAGCTGCCAATTAAAAGGAAGACTAAGAATTTGCAGGTTCTAAAACGTATTGCTTACAAATAAATGCAAAAACAGTATTTCAAAAAGAAAAAAACGAAAGGAAGGCAAATTCATTCATACAGCAAAAATAAACAGAAAATATGGTTAGCCACAAACACAAACTGGATGTTTTCTGTCCTTCCTCCTATGAAGTTCCTTCATAGGTGACTTCTGATGACTCCTAATTGTTACCACTAGGTGGCAAGCAAAGAAAGGGGCCCAGAAAAGCCACGGAATATATACCAAGCATAGAGAAATACAGTTAATACAACAGCATGTCAATGCAAAGAGCCACAAACAGTACAAGAAATAGAAACTGAATAATAAAAACTGTATTTTTGATGCCGTTATTGCCACATGGCTTGCCAACATTACCCATCTTTAACTCTGTGGTTATTGAAACTCAGGACTGCATTTTAGGCCAGGAGTACTCATACTTGTAATCCTAGCATTTTGGAAAGCGAGACAGGAGAATCACTTGAGTGCAGGAGTTCAAGACCAGCCTGGGCAACAGAGTGAGACCCTATCTCTAAAAAATAAAAACAGAGGCTAGGTGCAGTGGTTCACACCTGTAACCCCAGCGCTTTGGGGTGCTGAGGTGGACAGATCAGGTAAGGACACTGAGACCATCCTGGCCAACACGGAGAAACCCTGTCTCTACTGAAAATACAAAAATTAGCCGGGCGTGGTGGCACATGCCTATAATCCCAACTACTTGGGAGGCTGAGACAGAAGAATTGCTTGAACCACGGAGGCAGGGATTACAGTGAGCCGAGCTCACACCACTGCACTCCAGCTTGGGTCACAGAACAAGACTCCTTCTAAAATAAAATAAAATAGGCCAGGCGCAGTGCCTCATGCCTGTAATCTCATCACTCTGGGAGGCCCAGGCAGACAGATCAAGAGGTCAGGAGATCAAGAACACCCTGGCCAACATGGTAAAACTCTGTCTCTAATAAAAACATAAAAATTAGCTGGGTGTGGAGGTACACAACTGTAGTCCCAGCTACTCAGGAGGCTGATGCAGAAGAATCGCTTGGACCCAGGAAGTAGAGGTTGGAGTGGATCACTTGAGCCCAGGAGTTTGAGATCAACCTAAGTGGAGGCTGTAGAGCCGAGATCGCACCAGTGCACACCAGCCTGACAGAGCAATACTACATCTCTAAAATAAAATAAAAACAAAGACGGGCTGGACACAGAAGCTCATGCCTGTAATCCCAGAAAAACTAAAGGCCGAGGCAAGCGGATCATTTGAAGTCACGAGTTTAAGACCAGCCTGGCGACCATGCTGAAAACGTCTCTACTAACAATACAAAAATTAGCTACATGTGGTGGTACATGCCTGTAATCCCGGCTACTTAAGAAGCTCAGGCAGAACCACTTGAACATAGGAGGCAGAGGTTGCAGTGCGCTGAAATAGCGCCACTGTATGCCACCCTAGGTGACAGAGTGAGACTCCGTCTGATAATACAGATTAAAAATAGGGCCGGGCGCGGTGGATCACAAGGTCAAGGGATCGGAGACCATCCTGGTCAACATGGTAAAACCCCGTCTCTACTAAAAATACAAAAAAATCAGCTGGGCATGTTGGCGTGTGCCTGTAATCCCAGCTACTCAGTAGGCTGAGGCAGGAGAATTGCCTGAACCCAGGAGGTGGAGATTGCGGTGAGCCGAGATCGCGCCACTGCACTCCAGCCTGGGTAACAAGAGCGAAACTCCATCTCAGAAAAAAAAAAAAAAAGAAAACAGATTAAAAATAAAAAAAGAATCTGCATTTAAATAACATCCTTAGCATTCACTATCACCCTAACCATAAGCATATCTTAACTGATATGTGTAAGAGATGGTGACTTGGGGAGGGGAAATGGGAGAAATGCCTGATGGTGGGGGGTGGGGATGGTGGCAGCAAACCGCCATGGCATGTGTGTACCTATGCAACAACCCAGCAAGTTCTGCACATGCCCCAGAACTTAAAGTATAATTTTAAGAGAGAGAGAGAAAGAGAGAGATGGTGACTTCATAAAACACTACTAAATTGGGCGAAGTACAGTGGCTCGTGCCCATAATCCCAGCACTTTAGGAGGCCAAGGGCAGATCACCTGAGGTCAGGAGTTCAAGACCAGCCTGGCCAACATGGTGAAACCCTCTCTCTCCTAAAAACAGAAGAAAAAAAAAATCAGCCAGGTGTGGTGACATGCGCCTGTAATCCCACCTACTCAGGAGACTGAGGCAAGACAATCGGCTTGAATCTGGGAGGCAGAGGTTACAGTGAGCCGAGATGGTACCACTGCACTCCAGCCTGGGTGAAAGAGCAAGACTCTGTACTTTAAAAAAAAACAAAAAAAAAAAACAAAACACTAATTCTTTCATTTGTAGGAGTCTGAAAGCATTCATCTGAAACATGCCGAATTTTGTTTTGTAAACCACAGTCATGAAACAGGCTAAATTTAGAAGCAGTGGAGTAAGTAACCTCACTTCCATACTAGTTTATTCTTAAAATAAACTAGTAATAGTCTACTGTTCCAATGATAGTCTATCGTTCCAGATTCAAGTATAACTGCCTTCATTTTAAATATACACAAAACAATGCACAGAGAATTGTGCGATAAAATTACAGAAGCAGCAGTCATCCCTTCATTTAATAATAGCTTTACTTGGCCGGGTGCAGTGACTCACGCCTGTAATCCCAGCACTTTGAAAAACCAAGGCAGGCAGATCATAAGGTCAAGAGATTGAGACCACCCTGGCCAACATGGTGAAACCCCATCTCTACTAAAAATACAAAAATTAGCTAGGCATGGTGGCGCATGCTTGTAATCCCAGCTACTTGGGAGGCAGAATCAGGAGATTCGCTTGAAATCAAGAGTCAGATGCTGCAGTGAGCCGAGATCATGCCACTGCACTCCAGCCTGGCAACAGAGTGAGACTCAATCTCAAAAACAAAACAAAAAAACCCAAAACAATAGCTTTACCTGTATGTAATTGATCAAACACAAATCAGAGGTGAACCTGTAATTAAACTTTGTAAATTGATTATAAAGCAAATCAAAAGTAACCCACCTACACAAAAATCAGTACCATTAATTCTTTTAATTGTAAGGCTTTACAGTATTACATACAGAAAAACTATGCACAGATGTCCAATACTACCAAAAATTTAACAATTACGTATCAAATATTATTATGATTTAATTTTCTTCACATTTCTGTGCTTTACAAAATTTCAACAAGACTTTTTATAATGCAAGGGGAAATACTGAATACACTCAGTGATAGTCTAGTGTTCCAGATTCAAGCATAAGTGCCTTCATTTTTAGGTATGCACAAAACAATGTAGCACAGAAGACGGTGTCATAATATTACAAAAGCAGCAGTTACCCTTTATTTAAAAACAGCTTTACTTATATACAATTCACCCACTTAAAGTGTACCACTTGGCCGGGCATGGTGGCTCAGGCCTGTAATGCCTGCACTTTGGAAGGCCAAGGCGGGTGGATCACCTGAGGTTGGGAGTTCAAGACCAGCCTGGCCAACAAGACAAAATCCCGTCTCTACTAAATATACAAAAATGAACCGGGCGTGGTGGCAGGCACCTGTAATCCCAGCTACGAGGCTGAGGCAGTAGAATCACTTGAACCCAGGAGACGGAGGTTGCAGTAAACCTCCCAGGTCTGAGACGCACCACCCTAGCCTGTGTGACAGAGCGAGACTCCATCTCCAAAAAAATAAAGTGTACCATGCAACAGTTTTCAGTATATTCACAGAATTCTGCCATCATCATCATTTTAAATTTTCATCGCTTCAAAAAGAAAAGCCCCAAATCCATTAACAATCACTTCACATTTACCCAAGCCCCAGCCCGAGTCAACCACCGATCTACTTTCCACCTCTACAGACTTGTCTCTTATGCACATTTCAGGTACCGGCATACCTTGGAAGACACTGCGGGTTCAGTTCCAGAGCACTGCAAAAAAAAATATTGCAATAAAGCAAGTCACATTAATTTTTGTGTTTCCCAGTGCATAAAACGTTATCTTTAAACTACACTGTAGTCTATTAAGTGTGTAACAGCATGTCTAAACAATACACATACCTTAATTTAAAAAAACTTTATTGCTAAAAAAAATACTAATTCTCTTCTGAGCCTTCAGCAAGTTGTAATACTCAGCTGGTGGAAAGGTTCTGCCTTGATGCTGATGGCTACTGACTGACTAGGGTGATGGCTGCTGAAGGCTGGAGTAGTTGTGGCAAGAAAATGAAGTCAGCCACACTGATGGGCTTCTCCTTTCCTGCATGACTTCTCCGTAGCATCTGTGGGTAGTAAATCCAACCAGCATTTACTACCCACAGAAAAACTTTTGTTATTTATTTATTTTTGAGACAAAGTCTTCCTCTGTCATCCAGGCAGTGGCACGATCTCAGCTCACTGCAGACTCCACCTCCAGAATTCAAGCAATTCTTATGCCTCAGTCTCTCCAGTAGCTGAGATTACAAGTGGGCACCACCACACCTGGCTGATTTCTCTATTTTTTGTTTTGTTTTGTTTTAATTTCTGTATTTTTAATAGAGACGGGGTTTCACCATGCTGGTGAGGCTGGTCTCAAACTCCTGACCTCAGGTGATCTGCCCGTGTCAGCCACCCAAAGTGCTAGGATTACAGACCTGAGCCACTGCGCTCAGCCAGAAATTCAATATTACAGGATTCAAGATTACAGTGAATCCTCTCAAGCCTCAGTTGTTTTATCAACTGAGTTAATGTAATACATTCTACATCTTTTATCATTTTAACAATATTTGCAGTATCTTTACCAGGATTTGATTTCATCTCAAGAAACCACCTTCTTTGCTCATCTATAACAAGCCAGTCTTCATCTGTTGAAGTTTTTTTAGCATGAGATTTCACATCATCAGGGTCAATTTTTTTCTTCTTTTACCAGCAGGGTCTCACTTAGTAACCCGACTGGAGTGCAGTAGCCGGTTCATAACTCATATAGCAGCCTCAAACTCCTGCCTCTGCCTCCTTGGACTACAGGTACACATAACTACACCCACTAGATTATTTAAAAAATCTTTTTGAGAATCCTTTTGCCAGGTGCTGTGGCTCACGCCTGTAATCCCAGCACTTTGGGAGGCTGAGGGGGACAGATCACCTGAGGTCAGGAGTTTGAGACCAGCTGGGCCAACATGGTGAAACCCTGTCTTACTAAAAACATAAAAAATTAGCCAGGCATAGTGGTGGGTGACTATAATCCCAGCTACTCAGGAGACTGAGGCAAACTGCTTGAACCCAGGAGGCGGAGTTTGCAGTGAGCTGATGTCACGCCACTGCACTCCAGCCTGGGTGACAACAGCAAGATTCCACCTCAAAAAAAAAAAAAACAACCTTTTTAGAGATGGGGTATTACTATGCTGCCCAACCTAGTCTGGAACTCCTGGACATAAGCAACCTCCCCACCTAGGCTTCCCAAAGTGCTGGGATTACAGACAGGAGCTACCACACCCAGAAAAATTCTTAAGAGCAAACCGTGAAAGCTGAAAAGTACACCTTGATTCATGAGTTACAGAATGAATGCTGTGTTATCAGGAATAAAAACAACATTGCTCTCCTTACACAACTCCATCAGGGATCTTGGGTGACCGTGTGTATGGGGTGTCCATGTGTGAAAAAGAGAGAATTGGCCAGGCACAGTGGCTTACACCTGTATTCCCTGCACTTTGGGAGGCTGAGGAGGTCAGATCACGAGGTCAGGAGTTCGAGACCAGCCTAGCCAACATGGCAAAACCCCATCTCTACTAAAATTACAAAAATTAACCAAGCATGGTGGCATGCACCAGTAATCCCAGCTACTAGGGAGGTTGAGGCAGCAGATTGTTTGAACCCGGGAGGCAGAGGTTGCAGTGAGCCAAGATTGTGCCATTGCACTCCAGCCTGGGCAACAAAGCAAGGTTCCATCTCAAAAGAAAAAAGAAAGAAAAGGAAAGGAAAAGAAAAAGCTGCCAACTTACAGCTTCATATCTGTAGCTTTCTCATTTCTCTCAGCTTTCTTAGATTTGAAAAGAGTTAGAGAGTTGGTCTGAATTAGGCTTTGGCTTAAGTGAATAGTGTAGCAGGTTTGATCTATTCAGACCACTAAAACTTTCTCCCTATCAGCAAGAAGGCTGTTTTCGCTTTCTCATCACCCCACTGCACTCCAGCCTAGGCAACAAAACTGAAACTCCATCTCAAAAAAAAAAAAAAAAATCCATTTATTAACGAACATCTGGGTTGTTTCCCCTTTTGGACTATTATCAACAATGCTGCTAGGAACATTCTTCTAACTTTCTGTATGAATGTGCTTTCAGTTCCCTTGAGCACGCGCCTAGGAGGAACTTCAGGATCATATGGTAACTAACTCTTTGAGGAAGGACATGCCAGACTTTTCCACAGTACCGGCACCACTTTTACATTCCTACCAGCAATGCAGGGTTCTAATTTGGCCATATCCTCAGGAGCACTTGTCAGTTTTTCTTTAAACTAGTCATCCTAGTGGGTGTGAAGCTGCATCTCACTGTGGTTTTGATTTGCATTTCCTTGATAACTAAACGTTGAACATCTTTTCATGTGCTTATGAGTCTTCTGTGTATGTTCTCTTTCGGATACTTTGCCAAATATTTAATTGTCTTTTAATTATTGATATGTAGGAGTTGTTCATTTTTAAAATCCCACTGACTCCTCTTAATACCCCCCACCCTCACCATCCCTTAAGGTAGTAGATTTAGAAGTAGTCTGAGTCAGGAGACACTTTGCTTCAAGAGACATGGTCTCCCTCTGTTGCCCAGGCTGTATGTAGTGCAGAGGCTACTGACAGGCCCATATTATAGCACATGATAGCTTTCAACTCCTGGCCTCAAGTGATCCTCCTGCCTCAGCCTCCCAAGTAACTGGGACTACAGGTGCACATTACTAAGCACACCACTCCTTCAAAGATTAAGGAATCAGCTCAGTGCAGTGACTCAAGCCTGACCAACATAGTGAAACCCCATCTCTACTCAAACTACAAAACTCGGCCAGGCCTTGGTGGCAGGTGACTGTAATCCCTGCTACTTGGAAGGCTGAGGCAGGAGTATCGCTTGAATCCGAGAGGCGGGGGTTGCAGTGAACCAAGATCACGCCACTGCACTCCAGCCTGGGCAACAAGAGTGAAACTCCATCTCAAAAAAAAAAAAAAAAAAACCCACAGTTGTATAAACTCTAAAAACATAATCCTCACAAGTTCATCAAATATGGTTAAGTGTGTTTAGTTCCAGTAAGCTTCCCTTTATTGTATGGTAATATCCCAGACCCAGGTTGCGTCTGGGACACCCAATTTGCTGCTGCTAGTAGACGCAAAAGATTTTCGTAGGCCTGGGGCGGTGCCCCACACCTGTAATCCCAGCACTTTGGGAGGCCAAGGCGAGTGGATCATGAGGTCAGGAGATGGAGACGATCTTGGCTAACACGGGAAACCGTGTCTCTACTAAAATTGCAAAAATTAGCCAAGTCTGACGGTACACGCCTGTAGTCCCAGCTACTTGGGAGGCTGAGACAGAAGAATCGCTTCAACCTGGGAGGCAGAGGTTGCAGTGAGACAAGATCGCGCCATTACACTCCAACCTGAGCAACAGAGCAAGACTCCTTCCAAAAAAAAAAATTTTCATCTTGACGTTTTAATTTAGGTTTGGTTCTTGGTTGTGTTCAAGTTATTTATGCATTCATCCAACAAACTACTTGACAAATAAAACACCCCATCCTAAACTAAGCACTGTTCCAAATGCTTTGCATGTATTAATGCATTTAATCTTCTTAACAGACCTCTGAAGTAGCTGCCAGTATTATTCCATTTTAGGATAACTCCCTATAATAAAGACCATGAAGGTTAAACTTGCTCAAGATCACAAACTCAAAGGGCTATACAATTCAGGCCATCTGACTTGAGCTGTGCTTTGATTTAATCGCACTGCCTCAGATTTGAGTATTTATTTAAATCATCTGCACCAGGATCCCTTCATTTGCTGTCTGTAACAATGGAGGAAAATAACTTGTTTCAATGACACTACCAGAGAGACAAGTTTCACATATGAAAATGTGGTTTAGATCCAGGTATGGGTAGCATCTGCCTATAGACCCAGCTACCTGTAAAGCAAGAGGATTGAGAGGTTCAAGGCCAGCCTAGACAACATAGCGAGACCAAGTTTCAACAGTACTTTCATTTAAAAATAAAATGGGAGCCGGGTGCGGTGGCTCATGTCTGTAATCCTAGCACTTTGGGAGGCTGAGGTGGGTGGATCACGAGGTTAGGAGTTCGAGAGCAGACTGGCCAATATGGTGAAACCCCATCTCTACTAAAAATATAAAAATTAGCCAGGCATGGTGGAGGGGACCTGCAGTCCCAGCCACTCAAGAGGCTGAGGCAGGAGAATCACTTAACCCATGAGGCGAAGGTTGCAGTGAACTGAGATGGCACCACTCCACTCTAGCCTGGGAGAGTGAGACTCTGTCTCTAAAGACATAAATAAAATAAAACATGGTTTATTCCTGCTCAAAACACACTTTTTTTCCACTTACAGGTTAACCCCTCTCCTTAAAGTTTACTTTCTTTATGCTTTTCTCTTAAAGAGACAGGAGTCTTGCTATGTTGCCCAGGCTAGTCACTCCTGGCCTCAAGCAATCCACCCACCTCAGACTCCTGAAAACAAAAAGCTTACTTTCATACCTCTAATATCTTTACAACAGCCCAGGACATTTGATTTTCCCAAGACTGTCCCTGCCAGGTAGTAAAACAAGTTTCTGCTGAGCTTCAACAGTTTCTTATAAAGACAGAATATAAAAATCACAAAAGAAACAGTCTGCCTATCTAAAGGTCTCTGTCTATCAGACTGACCAGTCACAAGGCACAATTGTACAGCTCCTAATCAAATTCAGGGTTAGGAAAAAAGCAAACTTCAGAATCTGTCATGGGAAAAATGAGCAGGTTCTGTACTGGCTGACAGCATTAATGAACCTCTTACCAAAGCATACAGCGTCATAACTAACTTCTTTTTTTTGTGAGACCCAGTCTTGCTCTGTTGCCCAGGCTGAAGTACAATCTCAATCCAACCTCCACCTCCTAGGTTCAGGTGATTCTCCTGCCCCAGCATCCCTAGGAGCTAGGACTAGAGGTGTCTGCCACTGTGCCCAGCTAATATTTGTATTTTTAGTAGAGAGAGAGTTGTACCATGTTGGCCAGGCTGGTCTCAAACTCCTAACCTCAGGTGACACTCCCACCTTGGACTCCCAAAGTGATGGGATTATAGGCATGAGCCAACACACCCTGCCCTAATTCTGACTTTTTTTTTTTGAGGCGGAGTTTTGCTCGTTACCCAGGCTGGAGTGCAATGGCACAATCTCGGCTCACCGCAACCTCCGCCTCCTGGGTTCAGGCAATTCTCCTGCCTCAGCCTCCCGAGTAGCTGGGATTACAGGCACGCACCACCATGCCCAGCTAACTTTTTTTGTATTTTTAGTAGAGATGGTGTTTCACCTTGTTGACCAGGATAGTCTCCATCTCTTGACCTCGTGATCCACCCGCCTCAGCCTCCAAAAGTGCTGGGATTATAGGCTTGAGCCTCCGCGCCCGGCTTTTTTTTTTTTTTTTTTGAGATGGAGTCTCACTCTGTAGCCCAGGATGGAATGCAGTGACACCATCTCAGCTCACTGCAACCTCTGCCTTCCAAGTCCAGGTCCCAGTTCAAGCAATTCTCCTACCTCAGCCTCCCAAGTAGCTGGGATTACAGGCCAAGGCACCATGCCCAGCTAATTTTTGTATTTTTTAGTAGAGATGCGGTTTCACCATGTTGGCCAGTCTGGTCTTGAACTCCTGACTTTGTGTTCCGCCCGCCCTGGCCTCCCAAAGTGCTGGGATTATAGGTATCAGCCACCATACCTGGCCCCCAATCTTGATTTTAAAGGCAGAAAAATGAAGCTAAGAATAGTGTTCCTGAAGTCACACAATGGTAAAACCCAAATTCAAATTCAGATAATCTAACAAGAGCCTGAGCTTTTAGCCATCACACTTCAATGCCTTTCCAACCGAAGTGCTTACAGAAACAAATTCTCCAGGCCAAGAACAGTAAAAGCAATCATACCAAGCAAGGGGAAAAAAGGGCATGCCATCAAGCACTGATATAAGAAGGTTCAGTCAGAACTGGGAGTGTGGCTCACACCTGTAGTCCCAGTTACTCCAGAGGCTGAGACAGGAAGATCACTTGAGCCCAGGAGTCCGAGGTTATGGCAAGCTATCATCATGCCACTACACTCCACCCTGGGCAACATATCAAGACTCTGCCTCTCAAAAAGCAAAAGAGTTCGGTTGCCTAGGTTCTACAAAGGTCCTGAGCTTCCTTTATATAAGGGTTAATCGATTATCCAGTGACCTTTCCTTTTTGCCTAGGAAACATCGTCCCTCTGGATCAAACTCAAATGTCTTGCCATATAAAGACTTCCTGGCTGGGCGCTGTGGCTCATGCCTGTAATCCCAATACCTAGGGAGGGCGGGGCAGGCGGATTACCTGAGGTCAGGCACTCAAGACCAGCCTCGCCAATATGGTGAAACTCCCTCTCTACCAAAAATGAAAAAATTAGCTGGGCATGGTGGTGGGCACCTGTGATCCCAGCTACTGAGGAGGCTGAGGCACTGAGCCGGGACTGTGTGAGCCACTGTACTCCAGCCTGGCGACAGAGCAAGACTTCACCTCCAAAAAAAAAAAAAAGACTTTCTGGGCTCTCCCATCCATATGGACATTTCTCTGCACTGAGGATCAATGTTCACATTCCTAGCAAATATTACCTAAAAGGGCATCAAAAGTATCTTCATCTCTATATTCCTAGAATATAGTATCAAATGCCACAAAAATATACAAACATTCAATGAAATATTATTCCTAGAATATAGTATCAAATGCCACAAAAAGTATACAAACGTATAACCTGGGGAGAAATGCCAAATGTGGCTGAAGGGGAGAAAGGAAGCAAAACACACTGCCATGTGTGTACCTACACAACTGTCTTGCATACTCTGCTCATGTACCCCAAAACCTAAAATGCAATAAAAAATTAAAAAAAAAAAAGTATACAAACGTTCAATGAAATAATGACAAAGCTAAGCAGAACTGCGTTAGAGGCTGAGATACATGTTTCTGTAGGCATAACTGAGTATGTCTCAGGTAAATGAAAACTGTTTAAGAACCCCTCTAGATTCTGGGCCGGCACAGTGGCTCAAGACTGTCATCCCAGCACTGTGGGAGGCCAAGGAGGGTGGGTCACTTGAGGTCAGGAGTTTGAGGCCAGCCTGGCCAACATGGTGGAACCCCACCTCTACTAAAAAATACAAAAATGAGCCAGGCTTGGTGGCACATGCCTATAATCCCAGCTACCCAGGAGGCTGAGGCAGCAGAATGACTTGAACCCAGGAGGTGCTGGTTGCAGTGAGCAGAGAGTGCACCACTGCACTCCAGAAAGAGCAAGACTGTCTCAAAAGAAAAAAAAAAAACCTCTCTAGATTCTATAATCCTTTCTGGACAATTTGTATAGTTCTGTAGCCCATTTTATTTACTGGGAAATCTGGCTAAATCTGTCCCCAAAGAAGTTTCTGAGGCTGAGCATAGTGGCTCATGCCTGAAATCACAAGTCTCTCTGAAGACCTAGGTGGGCAGATCACTGGAGGTCAGAAGTCTGAGAATGGACTGGCCAACACGGTGAAACACTGTCTCTACTAAAAATATAAAAATCAAACAGGTGTGTTGGTGCCTGCCTGTAGCCCCAGCTACTCGAGAGGCTGAGGTAGGAGGATCACTTGAGCCCAGAGGTCAAGGCTGCAGTGATAACTGCGCCACTGCACTCCAACCGGGGTGTGACAATGTGACCTTGTCACAAAAAAAGAAATTATTTATACTGTAGGAAAGCTTTAGCTAGACTTTCCTTTATTTAAAAAACTAAAATGATTTCATTAGCTCTGTCCCAAATCAACAGAAAAGAAAACCAGACCAGTGCCAAGAACAGTACTGGGGAATAGGTAGAATGAGAATCAAGGGAAATATTAAAACCACCACCACAAAACACAGAGGCCAAGCAGCTTAGCACGTTGGGAGGCTGAAGTGGGTGGGTCACTCGAGCCCACAGGCTGGAAACGAGCCTGGACAACATACAGTTGACACCTGAATTGCATACAGTGTATGACAAAACTCACATACAGAATGGTGAAACTCTGCTCTCTACAGAAAGTACAAAAATGAGTCAGGTATGGTGATGCACTCCTGTAATGCAGTCACAGAAGACTGAGGTGAGAGGATAACCTGAGCCCAGGAAGTGGAGGCTGCAGTGAGCTACGATGGTGTCCCCTCACCCCAAAAAGTCAGATAACTCAATGTGATCAATGTTTCCCTTAAAATCTTAGCACTCAGGGCCCGGGCACGGTGGCTCACACCTGTAATCCCAGCACTTTGAGAGGCCGAGGCGGGCAGATCAATTGACACCAGGAGTTCAAGACCAGCCTGGCCAACATGAAAATATAACAAATTGGCCAGGTATAGTGGTGCCCACCTGCACTTCCAGCTACTCGGGAGGCTGAAGCACAAGAATCACTTGAACCCAGGAGGCAGAGATTGCACTGAGCTAAGATCATGCCACTGCACTCCACCCTGGGCAGCAGAGCGAGAACCATCTCAAAAAAGAAAAGAAAAAAAGAAACTAAAGAGTGAAAAAGAGAAACTCCTCCCAAAGGGAACTAGGCTGTCCCAAAGGGAAGAGTATTAATGCTCTTTTTCTGATTAATTCATACTCTGAGGCATGCTTTAAATCAAAATGGCCTTCACACACAGCATGCACACATTTAACATACACCATCCAAAGGATGATTTTATTTATCTTTTTTTTTTTTTTTTTTGAGACGTTTTGCTCTTGTTACCCAGGCTGGAGTGCAATGGCGCAGTCTCAGCTCACCGCAACCTCCGCCTCCTGGGTTCAGGCAATTCTCCTGCCTCAGCCTCCTGAGTAGCTGGGATTACAGGCACGCACCACCATGCCCAGCTAATTTTTTGTATTTTTAGTAGAGATGGGGTTTCACCATGTTGACCAGGATAGTCTTGATCTCTTGACCTCGTGATCCACCCGCCTCGGCCTCCCAAAGTGCTGGGATTACAGGCTTGAGCCACCGTGCCCGGCCCAATCTTTTTTTTTTTTTTGAGACGGAGTTTCGCTGTTGTTACCCAGACTGGAGTGCAATGGCACGATCTCGGTGGCTCACAGCAACCTCAGCCTCCTGGGTTCAAGCAATTCTCCTGCCTCAGACTCCCGAGTAGCTGGGATTACAGGCATGCACCACCATGCCCAGCTAATTTTTATATTTTTAGGAGAGATGGGGGTCTCACCTTGTTGACCAGGATGGTCTCCATCTCTAGACCTGGTGATCCACCTGCCTCAGCCTCCCAAGTGCTGGGATTATAGGCATGAGCCACTGTGCCCGGCCGATTTTATTTATCTTTAGAGTAACTGGCAGATAATAATGGAACAACTCTACTTCCCCTAAGATTCTAGAAGGCAGAGGAATCTGAATATATTCTACTTAGCATGAAAAGATTGAAAGCACACAACAGTAAACATTTTTTTTGCATGAAGTGTCTATCTCAGTAAACATGTTTAAAAGAATTTATAGTTCTGAATTGCAAATGACAATTCTGCATTCCCAAACAATAGGATGAATGTGCTTGTGAACCAAATTAATTCCCAAAGGGCCAGGTGACAGCAGTAGTGGTGACTCATGACTATAATCCTAGCAATTTAGGAGGCCAAGGAAGGCAGATCTGAGATCAGCAGCTCAAGACCAGCCTGGCCAAAATGGTGAAACTCCATCTCTAGTAAAAAAATTTTTTTAATTAGCTGGGCATGGTGGTGGATGCCTGTAATCCCAGCTATTTGGGAGTCTGAACCAGGAAAACCCCTCAACCCTGGAGGCGGAGGTTGCAGTGAGCCGAGATCGCGTGCCACCGCACTCCAGCCTGGGCAACAAGAGACAAACTCCGTTCAAATAAAAAAAATCACCTCCAAGAATCTGGGTGGCTAATCACAAACCTCTATTACTTCTCCTCCATATTTTTAACTCAGTCCACCATTCTGTAGCTGCACTACCCAGTACTAGAGGCTTCCCTGGTCAAAAAAAACCAGGAAATCACTTTTCACTACCTCAGTATACTTAGGCATACAATTTCTCCTTATATTTTATTGGCCAAAACAGTGCACCTGGCCTTGTCACATTTCCCAAAAAAAGGCTGGTGAAGAGGGAAAGCAGTATGTCTCAACATGGCCACCCAAAAAGCCAATTAAACTGTACTTTTTCTTTTTGAGACAGGGTGTCACTCTGTTCGCAAGGCTGAAGTGCAGTGGAACGGTCTCAGCTCACTGCAACCTCCCACTCCGGGATCACTTGAGGTCAGAAGTTCAAGCACAGCCTGGGCAACATGGCGAAACCCCGTCTCTACTAAAAACATTAGCCGGGTGTGGTGGTGCATGCCTGTAATCCAAGCAACTCAAGAGACTGAGGCACAAGAATTGCTTGAACCTGGGAGGTGGAGATTGCATGAGATGAGATCCTGCCACTACACTCCAGTCTGGGCAACAGAGCCAGAATCCGTTTCAAAAAAAAAGCCTCATGTTTTTTGTTTCCTTTTTATGTTTTACAGAGATGGGGGTTTCACCATGTTGGCTAGGATGGTCTCGATCTCCTGACCTCATGATCCACCCAACTCAGCCTACTAAAGTGCTGGGATTACAGGCGTAAGCCACCATGCCCAGGCCTTTTTTGTTTTTAAAACTCAGTCTTCCTCTTGTCCACCAGGCTGGAGTGCAATGGTGATCTCAGCTCACTGCAATCTCTGCATTCCAGTTTCAAGCGACTCTCCTCCCTCAGCCTCCCAAGTAGCTGGGATTACAGGCACCCACCATAACACCTGGCAAAAATTTCTGTATTTTTAGTAGAGACGGGGTTTCACAATGTTGGCTAGGCTGGTCTCAAACTCCTGCTCTTAGTTAATCCACCCGCCTTGGCCTCCCAAACTGCTGGAATTACAGGTGTGAGCCACCGCGTCCAGCCAAGTTAAATTGTTTTTATGGGGTGTGTGTGTGTGTGTTGGGGTGGGGGGTAGTATGGTGGAGTGCACCCGTGATCCAGCTACTCAGGAGGCTAAGGCAGGAAAATAGTTTGAACCCGGGAGGTGGAGGAAGTTGCAATGAGCTGAGATCATGCCACTGCACTAGAGCCTGGATAACAAGAACAAAACTCTGTCTCAAAAAAAAAACAAAAAACAAAAAGAAAAGAAAACAATTCAGTATGATCCCCAAGAAACATTTGGTGGTTAGTTGATAAAAGCCCATCAAGTTACATTCTCAGATGGCTAACCTGACTTACACTGGTTTTTAAACATTAACTCCCTCCCCAAATTTGGCAATTTTAATTTTATAATTAATTCAGCTGCTTGATGCCTGTACAAAGTTTGTGATGTCATCACTGTAAGGTTGATTATTTATACTCATGTCGGCGTGCTACCAAATCACTTAAGAGCTCTACAATATACTAAGACACACTTATTTTGCATGGTCTCACACCTGTAATCCCAATACTTTAGGAGGCCGAGGTGAGCGAATCATTTGAGGTCAGAAATTTGAGACCAGCCTGGCCAACATGGTGAAACCGTATCTCTACAAAAAAATATAAAAACTAGCCAGGCATAGTGGTGGTTGCATGTAATCCCAGACACCTAAGAGGCTGAGGCAGGACAATCACTTGAACTCAGGAGGCGGAGGTTGCAATGAGACGAGATGGTGCCACTGCACTCCAGCCTGGGTGACAGAGTGAGACTCCTTCTCAAAAAAAAAAAAGAAAAAATTAGCCAGGTACGGTGGCACATAAGTGTAGTCCCAGCCACTCTGGAGGCTGAGGTGGGTGGAACACCTGAGCCCAGGAAGTCAAGGCTGCAATGAGCTGTGATAATACCACTTCACTTCAGCCTGGGCAAAGAGAGCAAGACTCTGCCTCAAAAAGATTTCATATATGCAAAACTTGTAACTCAAATGATAAAAAAAATTAAGTACTTTAATTCTAATAGTAAATAACATGGAAAGAATCTAAAACTGTAATAAAAATGTCAAATCTGTTCATATTTTCTTAGAAAGATAAAATGAGTAATAGTAATCATGATGGCTGGGCACAGTGGCTCACACCTGTAATCCCAGGACTTTGGGAGGCTGACACAGACGGACCAGAAGGTCAAGGGTTAGAGACCAGCCTGACCAACATGGTGAAACCCCATCTCTACTTAAAAATACAAACATTAGCCGGGCATGGTGGAGCACACCTGTAATCCCAGCTACTTGGAGACTGAGGCAGGAGAATTGCTTGAACCCAGGAGGTGGAGATTGCAGTGAGCCAAGAGCATGCCACTGCACTCCAGCCTGGGCGACAGAGCAAGATTCCGTCTCAAAAAAAGAAAAAAAAAAAAAAGAATACAAAACTTACCTGGCGTGATGGCACACACCTTGTAGTCCCAGCTATTCAGGAGGCTAAGGCAGGAGAATCGCTTGAACCTGGGAGAAGTGAGCAGAGATCACGCCATTGCACTCCAGCCTGGCGACAGAGCTAGACCTCTTCTCAAAAACAAAAATAATAATCACTAGTTCTCTTCAATAAAAATAAGCAGCAGTACTATGGGATGTATCCTAGAGTGTGTTACAAAGAGTTATGAAGGAAGGAATAACTTGAGTAAATAGGAAACACCTGGGACTTGTTTTAAGCAAAGATTTAAAATTGTGTAAACTGAAGAGGATTAATTAGTTGACACGTAAATTATACTTTGTGTTCAGTACTGTGAAAGAAACAGGGCACAGTGGCTCAAGCCTGTAATCCCAGCACTTTGGGAGGCCGAGGTGGGTAAATCAGGAGGTCAAGAGATCGAGACCGTCCTGGTCAACATGGTGAAACCCCGTCTCTACTAAAAATACAAAAAATTAGCTGGGCATGGTGGTGCATGCTTGTAATCCCAGCTACTCAGGAGTCTGAGGCAGGAGAATTGCCTGAACCCAGGAGGCGGAGGTTGCAGTGAGCCGAGATCATGCCACTGCACTCCAGCCTGGGTAACAAGAGCGAAACTCTGTCTCAAAAACAAAAAGAAACAGAATGCCATAAACAGAAAATAACGGAAGTACTAAGAAGCTTCTCTGAAGAGGTCATATTCTAATCCAGTAACTTTGACTATTCTTGCAGTGCCCACATACCACTTGTGCTTTTATTAGACAAAAATGACACACACTTTGAGAAACAGCAAGGAAGGTACCACCACAGCACAGCACAGCGACCACAGTTAGAAAAAAAAGATTCAGAGTAAAAGACCACCTGTTTGTTTGTTTTTTTTTTTTTGAGACGGAGTCTCGCTCTGTTGCCCAGGCTGAAGTGCAGTACTACTATCTCAGCTCACTGCAACCTCTGCCTCCCACCCAGTTTCAAGAAATTCTCCTGCCTCAGCCTCCCAAGTAGCTGGGATTACAGGTACCTGCCACAACACCCAACTAATTTTTGTATTTTTAGTAGAGACAGGGTTTCACCATGTTGGCCAGACTGGTCTCAAACTCCTGACCTCAGGTGATCCTCCCACCTGACCTCAGGTGATCCTCCCACCTCAGCCTCCAAAGTGCTGGGATTACAGGTGTGAGCCCCTGAACCCGGCCGAGACTACGTTTTCATTCCTGCTTATTTATATGCTATTTAACCTGAAGCATGTCATTTAACCTCTAGGAGCTTGTTCCTCATCTATAACATGGAGGATATTCAGCCCTCACTGAGTTATGAGAGTTTAAAATGAGATTGTATAGAAAATTGTCTGGCATATAATGTGAATCCAGTTATATGTTTAATTCCTTTTCTTTGCCTCACTTCCAAGATTAAATAACAAAAAAACAAAACAGGAATCCAAAGGTGTGGGAGTGTTAATATGCCTGATGCAGTAAAGAGCTAAAAAAAGAACACACAGCTTAGAGTCTAAGTCTAATAAAGCCTTTTGTATGATATAGCTCCATTTTTTCTAACCCAGATATTCCATTCGTATGTCTATGTTTAATCCCGTATCTGGTAACATAGCCAAAGAACCTCACTCTCACACCATCCAAATCTTACCCCTCAAGTCTCATCTATCAAGTTTTCCCTAATGACCTCAACACACAATCCCGTTCTCCACAATTCTTGTATTATACAACTTGGCAATCAACATTCTTGTTTCTAGACACAGTTTCCCTGATTAGACTGGAACTCTTCCACAGTAGGAACTGTGGAAGAGTAAGTAATCATTTCATTACTCGCAAGGGGAAAGTTGTTCCCAAGACATGCTAAATAAATACATACTCATTAAAAGGCCCAACAGACCGGGCGCCGTGGATCACACCTGTAATCCCAGCACTTTGGGAAGCCTAGGATCACTTGAGGTCAGAGTTCCAGATCGGCCTGGCCAATATGGCAAAACCCCATCTCTACTAAAAACCCAAGAATTACTTTGGGTATGGTGGCACACACCTGTAATCCCAGCTACTTAGGAGGCTGAAGCACGAGAATCCCTTTACACCAGGAGGTGGAGGTTGCAGTGAGCTGAGATTGTGTCACTGCACTCCTGCCTAGGCAACAGGGCAAAACTCAGTCTCTAAATAAACAAACTAACTCAAAAAATAAGTAAATAAAAATAAAAACAAAAGGTCCAAGAATGCATTTGAAGAGGGGAGGGAAATTCCAAACTATAAACTAATCAAACTTAACATAAAAGCATTGAGGACGGCCGAGCACAATGGCTCAGCCCTGTAATCCCAGCACTTTGTGAGGCCAAGGTGCGCAGATTGCTCGAACTGAGTTCGAGACCAGTCTGGGAGAAATGGCGAAACCCTGCCTCCTTAAAAAAAAAAAAAACTACAACACGCCTATAATCCCAACACTTTGGGAGGCAGAGGCAGGCAGATCACAAGGTCAGAAATTCGAGACCAGCGTGGCCAATATGGTGAAATCCCATGTCTACAAAAAATACCAAAAAATTAGCTGGCCACGGTGCCATGTTGGAAACAGACGCTCAGTGCTGCAAAGAAAAATTAGCACTGGCCAGGTGTGGTGGCTCACGCCTATAATCCCAGCACTTTGGGAGGCCAAGGAGGGTGGATCACCAGGTCAAGAGATCGAGACCATCCTGGTCAACATGCTGAAACTCCGTCTCTACCAAAAAAAAAAAAAGAAAAGAAAAGAAAAATTAACACGGAGACAGAGGTTCTTTCAGCAACGTGATTTTTACTTCAAGACTGCAGGAAGGGTACCCTTGCTAGCCATCATGCCACAAGAGTAAAATGAACAAAGGAAAACAGACTAATTTATCCCTTACACATCTGGGTTTGTCCTTACTGCTATGTCTGATCTCCGTTGGTTGGAGCCAGACCTCACAGTCTAAACTTACACCTGATTGGGTAATAACTGAAAACTTTTCTGAACAGGCAAACCAATGGAGAGCTGGGACATGCCTGTGAGCACATCCAGCACAAATATCTTGGTTAAAGTACAAGGACATAGAAGGTACTATGTGCCTGTAAGCATGGCATGTCTAACAGCTACATAGAATAGGGGTTTCACAAAGTTATTAACACACTTATTCTTTAGCAAGACAGGAAACTTTAAAAAGAAACTTTTCTAGTTCCCACATGGCACATGCCTGTAACCCCACCTACTCGGGAGGCTGAGGCAGAATTGCTTGAACCTGGGAGGCGGATATTGCAGTAAGCCGAGATGGTAGCACTGCACTCCAGCCTGGGCAACAGAACAAGTCTCCAAATTAAAAAAAAAAAAAAACTTGGCCAGGACTGGCAGTGCATACCTGTAGTCCCAGGCATGGGACTGAGGTGGGAGCATCACTTGAGCCTGAGGTCAAGGATGCAGTAAGCCAAGATTGCGCCACTGCACTCCAGCCTGGGCAAGAGAATGAGACTCTGTATCAAAAAGTTTAAAAAAAAAGAAAGAAAAAGAAAAACACACACACATTTATAGATAGGCACTGGAGCAAAGAAGTTCTGAAAAGAGACAAGTTACTTGAAGCAGGAAGTAGTAGTTTTCATTACTTGATATGCTTGTACTGATGACTTTACATTTAAATTCATTTTTTGCAGTAAGAAATGTAAAACAGGCCAAGCATGGTGGCTCACCGCTGTAATTCCAGCACTTTGGGGAGGCTGAGTTGAGCAGAGAGACCTGCCTGACCAACATGGAGAAACCACGACGTCTCTACTAAAAATACAAAATTAGCTGAGTATGGTGGCGCATGCCTGTAATCCCAGCTATTCAGGAGGCTAAGGCAGGACAATCGTTTGAACCTGGGAGACAGAGATTGCAGTCAGCAGAGATCTTGCCATTGCGCTCCAGCCTGGGCAAGAGAAAAAACTCTGTCTAAAAACAAAATGTATACATGAGGGAAAAGAGTGTATTTTAATACTTTAAATCATATTTTCTCTGCAGGGCATGGGGGCTCATGCCTGTAATCCAGCACTTTGGGAAGCTGAGGTGGATCACATGAGGTCAGGAATTCAAGACCAGTCTAGCCAACATGGGTAAACCCCATCTCTACTCGAAGTACAAAAACTAGTTGGGTGTGGTGGTGCATGCCTGTAGTCCCAGCTACTAGGGAGGATAAGGCAGAAGAATCACTTGAACCCAGGAGATGAAGGTTGCAGTGAGCTGAGATCACATCCACCACACTCCAGTCTGGGCAACAGACGAGACTATCTCAAAAAAAAGAAAAAAAATAAAAGAAAAATCACATCTTCTTGTGATTAGTGAGACAAATCTACTTGCCAATCTATCCAGACTTGACCTGAGACCTGTAAAATGGTTTCAAACTAAATGTTCTCCTTACCTATCATCAAAGTCACAAAGAAGTAGACTGCCAAACAGAATCCTACTGAAGTCTCAATATTCCTTTAGCCTTTAAAATGGACAAAATTGGAAAACAGTACTTGTGCAGTATAACAGACAGGGAAAAAACACAAAGATAAAATGAATGAACAAATGTTGGCAGCATTCCGAAATGAGAAAAACTAACCTACAGCAATACGATAAAGGGATAGAGACCATATTAATGATGTACATTTAGTATTTGCTGAGAAGATGAAAATTTGCCAGCAACTGCTCTAGAGGAAAACATCAAGGTCCCCCATGGTCATTCCCCCAGGCCTCCCAACTACGTGCCTGAAAAGTCATCTACTGAAAAGCTACACAAAGAAAAGGCAGAACAACACTGTGATTTACTGAGTTCCTAGGGCTTCTCATCCAGCCATCTATAAAGCTTAAGTCCCATGCATCAGTGGTTCCCTACCTTTCTGGCACCAGGGAGCAGCTTCATGGCAAACAATTTTTCCAAGGACCAGTACAGGTGCATGACCCGGGCACTGGCAATCCCTGCCATGTATCAAAGAGTTAAAAACAATGTAAATTTTTCAGAGTGGGGGGAAAGAGGGAGCAAAGGAGGAGGGAGGATGGAGATGGCCCACTCCTAAATTTAATGACTCCTATTCCACTGCTAGTTCTATTATGTTACCTGGAAAATACACTCAACCTGTATTTCGTTCTGTCTTCATGCTATGTGAAGCTAAGCAAAAGACTGCTATAATTCCAGCACTTTAGGAGGCCAAGACAGGAGGACTGCTTCAGTCCAGTTGGGAGACCAGCCTGGGCAACATAGTGAAACACAGTGCCACAAAAAAAAAAAAAAAAAAAAAGGAGGGGCGGGGGAGAAAGAAAATAAAGCCTCAAGCAGTTTGGACTGATGTTTACACACAAGAAATAACTGACGTGGAAGGAATACCAGCTTTGAAGTGCAACCGACTTGGCAGAATAGACCTGGCAGAATATCAGTGTCGTTTCAAATTTGTTGTCACTTTTCCTCAGGTACTTAATCCTTATCTGTAAAATGGGTAATACTTTGCATGGTATATAGTTTGGGTAACAAGTGAAAGAAATCGCCAATAAACAGTAGGTGGTACTGTTACAGAGTTTTATCATCACAGTCAATGAAAACACTTTAAAGAAGTTTTTCAATTTGTTACTACCATTTTACACCAGTAGTGAGTGAAGAAAACACAGAGCTTTCTACAGTCTAATATAGGACAACCACTCCTGACATCAGGTAATCCACCCACCTCTGCTTCCCAAAGTGCTACTAGATACAGTACCCTGCATCTAGTGAACACCACTGTTGTCAACTAATCCGAATTAACTCATCAGTACACACAATAACAGAACAGCTCTGAAAGCAATTATGCATTCACTAGAATATAAAGCCTTTTAAGAGATCTTTTGTCTGTTTTCTTCACCGATGAATCCCAAGTGTCTAGAACAGTGCCTGATACATAGTTGGCATTCATCCGCATGGTAAATTTTCCCTTCAGTCTCAACATTTGGGGTAAGACTGTGCTCACTTTGGCAGCAAACATGCTAAAACTGGAATGACATAAAGATTTAAAAAAACAAAAAATTCAGCGCATATACTAACATTGGAATGACAGATTAAAAAACAAAAATAAAAATATTGGGGGTAGGGGAGTAATCCCTTACTCCATCAGAATGGGACATCTCCTTTCAATTTATGAGGATACTCACTTGTAAACATGTTTGGGTGGAGCAGTACCAAAAAGATGAAGCCCCAGTGAAAGCAGAGGTGGAAAATAAAGAGGCTGCAGAGATGGATGACCTAAAACACTAAGGACAGGAAAAAGAGGTGGATCAAAGCTTCAACCTTTTTTTTATATATATAAGATGGGGTTTCATCATGATGGCCAGGCTGGTCTGGTCTTGAACTCCTGACATCAGGTGATCCACCCACCTCTGTCTCCCAAAGTGCTAGGATTACAGGTGTGAGCCACCACGCCTGGCCAAGCCTCAACCTTTTTACAATTTTTATGGAATTAGAAAGACAATGAAACGAAAAATACTTTAAAACTCTGTTTTGGAATACTTAGGAAGAAAATGACTACAAATACCCCTGGGGTCCAACTGAATTTAGTAGAAGGAATTAGCTATACATTCAGATTTTATAGAAATCTCACTTGATTTCTCAAGTTGCTGATTGTTAAGAGGATATTTGGGGGGGGCGGGAGGAGACAGAGTCTTACTCTGTTGCCCAGGCTGGAATGCAGTGGCACGATCTCTGCTCACTATGGCATCTGTATCTTGGGTTCAAATAATTCTCCTGCCTCAGCCTCCCGAGCAGCTGGGATTACAGGCGCACAGCAACACACCCAGCTAATTTTTTGTATTTTTAGTAGAGATGGGGGGGGCGGTGTCCCACCATGTCGACCTGCCTGGTCTTGAATTCCTGACCTCGGGTGAACTGCCTGACTTGACCTCCCAAAGTGCTGGGATTACAGGCATGAGCCACTGCACCTGGCCTCTCTTCCGTTAAACAGAACGAGGTCTTGCAATGTTACCCAAGTTGGTCTCAAACTCCTGGCCTCAAATGACCCTCCCACCTTGGCGTCCAAAAGCACTGAGACTATAGATATGTCAAGTCTTTGATGAGCTAAGAAGCCCTCATTAAAATATCAACACTTTAATAACATATTTTAATGTTTAAATATGCATGAAGTATTTCATACTCATTAATGTTTTTAAAAATCTACAAAACTGTTGTAACTGTTATACAACAGTGACAGTGTTTTCTGGTCAAAGAATGTTTTTGAAAATTTCATGGTAATCCTATCATAAATCTTTAATAATTATTAATTAGACCTATTATAATCAAATACAACTCATTAATCCGACGAAATCTTTTTTTTTTTCCTTGAGACAGGTTCTCTCTCACTAAATCGCCCAGGTGGGAGTGCAGTGGTTTTATCATGGCTCACTGCATCGTCGACCTCCCGGGCTCAAGCAATCTTACCACCTCAACCTCCCAAGTAGCTGAGACTACAGGCACATGCCACCATGCCAGGCTAGTTTTCTTTTGTTTTTTGTAGAAACGGGGTCTCACTATGTTGCCCAGGCTGGTCTCAATCTCTTGGGCTTAAGGGATCCTCCTGCCTCTGCCTCCCAAAGTATTGGGATTACAGGCATTAGCCACAGCATCTGGCCCCCAATGAGCCTTAAAGGTGTTCACAACCATTCCAAGGTCCTGCAAAGTCCTCAACTGACTAACGCAGGGATTAAGCAGGATTTAGTAGCTTTCTCTTCACTGCCCAAGGCTTCTACAATGCTGTTAGGATCACATCTCACAAAACTGCTCATAGGTAGCAACACTCTCTTTAAGTAATCTGAGACAGCTAAAATGCAAATATTTAGCAATGATTCACATTTTTTTTTTTTTTTTGAGATGGGGCTTTGCTCTTGTTGCCCATGCTGGAGTGCAATGGCACAATCTCAGCTCACCATAACCTCCACCTCCCAGGTTCAAGCCTCAGCCTCCCCAAGTAGCTGTGAGGAGGGAGACCCAAGCATTTAAGATTTCCTCCCCCTGTCTTCCACTGTGCATCTCAATAGGAGAGAGAGTAGGCCAGCTGGCGCTGCCTGAATCTCTTTCCTGAAAACAGGCTACGCCTTGAGGAAACTCTGCAGAAGGCACGATTTTTACTTAAAACAAGATCAAACCAGAAACCTTTTCACATGACTCCTAAAACTGTAAACCAGAACCCTTTCATATGTGATTCCTGAAACTGTAAAGAGACCTTTTCACATGTGAGTCCTAAAACTGTAAACCGGAACCCTTTCATATGTAACTCCTGAAGCTGTAAACTAAAACCTTTTCACATGAGTCCTAAAACTATGAACCTAACATTCTTCCATGTGTAACATCTAAAGTATAAGCCTATATAAAGGCTGAACCTCCCTTTGTTAGAGGAGCTTAGATGTTAGACACCTATGCCACCTTGCTCCCAGCTGAAATAGATTCCTTCCTCCTGTATTCAGTGTCCAAGAGATCCTTTCCCACGGCCGGTCCTGCTACAGCTGGGATTACAAGCGTGCACTACCATGCCTGGCTAATTTTTATTTTTAGTAGAGATGGGGTTTCTCCATGTTAGTCAGGCTGGTCTCAAACTGCCAAACTCAAATGATCTGCCCACTTCTGCCTCTCAAAGCGCTGGGATTACAGGTGCGAGCCACCACACTCAGCCTACATTTTCATATTACAGAAGCTTTCATCCCAAATCCAGACAAAAGGTGTTACATTTGCTAAGAAGAAAACAGTCTCTTATTAATCTAAAATTAGTATCAAAATAACTACATACCAACTCAACATGACAAAATTATTACTTGGGAATAAATGATTTGGTCAACCTTTACTTTGGATATGCAAATTTACAGATGTAAGATGAAGGACTGAGAACATTTCATTGTGCAGATCTTACTTGAGTACTAAGTCCAGAAGAGTGCATTCGCTAAGAATAACTCGAAAGGTAGGTTATCATCTCCTAATACGAACCTAGCACAGCAAGAACAAAAACAATTATGTGACCTTTCACTTTAGGTAAGAGTGTCTCACAGTAAGTAGTACTGACACCTATTACACTTTGCAGTTTACAAAACCCCCATTTCATTCCCACCCTGTAAATTAGTAGGCAAAAGAGACATCACTAATCCCCATTCAAAAGATAAGGAACCCAATGATTCCTGTGCCTTCTGTGACTGGCAGATATGCCACATTTGCCAAATTATAAAATACTGTCATAACTCTTCTAACAGGAATGTGTTCCCTTGAAGCTTTAGATATGAAGGAAGAGTTAAACACAGTTCATGTTGCTTTAGATCCATAGAACCCTGACCTGATCCAAACCAAGCCCACCAACAACACATCTGTCACGCTACTATGACAGATTACTGGAAGGGCAATAAATTCAAGACTAAAATTTCAAAAGAGATAAGCCAGGATCATGGTCATATGTTCTCAACTATACAGAGTTCGGTGTTCTAAATAACACAGTCATAACAAGATGTGGGTGTCTTTACATTTTTATGTGGGGATTTGGTATGAAAAAGACTTGTAAAAACAAAAAAAAATAAAATTAATGTGGGGAAAGCTCTGAGCTTAGGACACCGTTATCAACACCTATGGCTGTTACATTTTTAAACACAGAACTAGCTCAAGGTAGACATAATAAAAGCAACATGCGGCTGGGCGTGGTGGCTCAAGTCTGTAATCCCAGCACTTTGGGAGGCCGACGTGGGTGGATCACCAGGTCAAAAGATCGAGACCATCCTGGACAAAATAGTGAAACCCCGTCTCTACTAAAAATACAAAAATTAGATGGGTGTGGTGGCGTGTGCCTGTAGTCCCACCTACTGGAGGCTGAGACAGGAGAACTGCTTGAACCCGGGAGGCGGAGGTTGCAGTGAGCCGAGATTGTGCCACTGCACTCCAGCCTGGCCCCTGGCAACAGAGTGAGACTCTGCCTAAAAAATAAATAAATAAATAAAACCAACATGCTTGGCATTGACACCATCAGACTGATGATTTGGTATGCCAGCAAGCTCTATTTTCAGCAACTATCCTTGCTATCCTTGACTAGCATGCTCCCATTTGTGGGGGAGGGAGCTAGGAGGAAATTTTCACTTGTCCTTTGACGTATGTTCTTCCAAATGCTAACTGCGTTTGAAAAAACTGAAAGTCAAAATCTCCTAGAGACTGAGATCTAACATATCTCTGTGACAGAAGGATGGACAAAGTTTAGGAAACTTTCCTGTGAGTCTAAATGAGAAAATCTAGCAACAAATGGCTTTAAGTAGAGTGACCACAAGGCAACTCTGTGGGGCCCAGGACAATCTCAGTTGATGCCTGCTGTCACAGCTTATGAATTAAGTCTTCTCAAGATGTGCTCATTTGGATGTGAAATTATGGTGACTATATTATTTGCTACATTTTAATAAATTTAAATGAACTTCTGAAATTGTTCTTAGGACCATGACTAGTATGACCATTTAGTTATAGCACAAACCATTAAAGTTCTGCTGGCCTTGCGTCTTTCCGGTCCGTCGTGGAAGGAGGTCTGCACCGCATCTTCCTTAAGGTTGAGAACAAAAAGATGCACCTGGACTTTCTCCGGAGCCCTCTGCATGGTTAAGCTTCGGTGGAATTTCAGGGCTCTTAGCTGCCAGCCACGCTTGCCTGATAGCAACAGAAAGCTTGCCTCCATGCCACAAAAAAGCCTCACCCAAGATCACCTGACACCCATCCTGTCAAGTGTCCATGATGCTGGGCCGAGGGAGGTGAGGGCTTTGTGGTCAAGCTCCATGGCCTTCCCTGGTCCTGCTCTGTTGAGGACGTGCAGAACTTCCTCTCTGACTGCACGATTCACAATGGGGCCACAGGTATCCATTTCATCTACACTAGAGAGGGCAGGCAGAGTGGTGAGGCTTTTGTTGAACTTGGATCAGATGATGATGTAAAACTGGCTTTGAAAAAAGAGGGAAAGCATGGGCCACAGGTACATTGAAGTGTTCAAATCCCACAGAACTGAGATGGATTGGGTATTGAAACACAGTGGTCCCAACAGTGCCGACAGCGCCAACAACGGCTTCGAGGACTCCCATTTCGATGCACAAAGGAAGAAATTGTTCAGTTCTTCTCAGGGTTGGAAATTGTGCCAAACTGGATCACACTGCCTGTGGACCCCAAGGGCAAGATTACAGGGCAAACATTTGTGCAGTCTGCCTCCCAGGAGTTAGCTGAGAAAGCTCTAGGGAAGCACAAGAAGAGGATAGGACACAGCTACATCAAGGTGTTTAACAGCAGCCAGTAGGAAGTTAGATCATAGGCAGAGGGTGCAGTGAGCAGACTATGCCACTGAACTCTAGCCTGGGTAACAGAGAAAAACACCATCTCAAAAAAAAAAAGTGTGTGTGTGTGTGTCACACACACATATAACTGAAACTGCTAATTGACCATTTCAAAAATAGTAAAAATAACCATTTTTCTTGCTGTTCCTTGCTACTCCTTAATGGATTCTGTTTGACAGCTATCTAGCCAACTATCTGGAACATTAGTGAATCATGCCAACCTCTGTCCCTCCTAAAAGACAATATCTGGCCAGGAGCAGCGGCTCACACCTATAATCCAAACACTATGGGAGGCCAAGGTGGGCGGATCATTTGAAGTTTAAGTTCGAGGCCAGCTTGACCAACATGGAGAAATCCTGTTTCTACTAAAAATACAAAATTAGCTGGGCATGGTGGTGCATGCCTGTAATCCCAGCTACTTGGGAGGCTGAGGCAGGAGAATTGCTTGAACCCGGGAAGTAGAGGTTGTGATGAGCTGAGAGTGTGCCACCACACCCCAGCCTGGGCAACAAGAGCAAAACTCAAAAAAAAAAAAAAAAAAGGCAAAAATTAGCTGGGCATGGGTGGCAGTCCTTTAATCCCAGTTACTAGGGAAGCTGAGGCAGAATCGCTTGAACCCAGCAGGTGGAGGCTGCAATGAGCTGAGATTACACTACTGCACTCTACTCTGAATGACAGAGTGAGAGACTCCCTCTCAAAAATAAAAACTAAAAAGGTTCTATAACTACAACACTAACTCAACAAGTTAAGAGCATTTGGTAAGATAAAGGTGGCTGGATGTGGTGGCTCATGCCTGCAATCCCAGCACTTTGGGAAGCCAAGTCTGACAGACTGCTTGAGTCCAGGAGTTCAAAGACCTGCCTGAGTAACAAGGCAAAACCCTATCTCTACTAAAAATACATAAAATCAGCTACATGGGAGGCTGAGGTGGAAGAATCACCTGTACCTGGAAGACAGAGGCTGCAGTGAGCCAAGATTGTGCCACTGCACTTCAGCCTGGGTGAGAGTGAGACCCTGACTTTAAAAAAAAAAGACAAAATTGAGAGAGGACAGTATTTTAAAACTTCTTTACAGAAATGCACAGCATCAGCCATATCCTAATAATGATAAACCATGGGGCTTTTTTTTGAGACAGGGTTTCCCTCTGTAGCCCAGGCTGGAGTGCAATGGTGTGATCTCGACTCACTGCAACCTCCGCCTCCCAGCTTCAAACAATTCTCTCGTCTCAGCCTCCTGAGTAGCTGGGACTACAGGTGCACAGCACCACAGGCCAGCTAATTTTTCTATTTTTAGTAGAGACTGTGTTTCACCATATTGGCCAAGCTGGTCTTGAACTCCTGACCTCCGGTGATCCACCTGCCTTGGTCTTCCAAATTGCTGGGATTACAGGTGTAAACCACTGCACCCAGCCTAATTTTTGTCTTTTAAAAGTAGAGATAGGCTTTCATCAATGTTGGCCAGGCTGGTCTTGAACTCCCAACCTCAGATGATCTGCCTGCCTTGGTTTTCCAAAGTGCTGGGATTACAGGTGTAAGCCACTGCACCCAGCCTAATTTTTGTCTTTTTTAGTAGAGATGGGCTGTCATCAATGTTGGCCAGGCTGGTCTTGAACTCCCAACCTCAGATGATCTGCCTGCCTTGGTCTTCCAACGTACAGCGATTACAGGCATGAGCCACTGCGTCAGACCAGGACTTTTTTGTTGTTGTTGCTGTTTTTCTTAAAGAGGTGAGGTCTACAAAAAGATCATAGTTTTAAAGAAACTGTATGTTAATACACATTCTGAGTATCTAAAATTCCCTTCATTTTAATTTCATTGTGCCTTGAGATGGGGATGTACCCTTCCTGGCCGGGCATGGTGGCTCACGCCTGTAATCCCAGCACTTTGGGAGGCTGAGGCGGGTGGATCACCAGGTCAAGAGATCGAGACCATCCTGGTCAACATGGTGAAACCCCATCTCTACTAAAAATACAAAAAATTAGCTGGGCATGGTGGCGTGTGCCTGTAATCCCTGAGGCAGGAGAACTGCCTGAACCCAGGAGGCGGAGGTTGCGGTTAGCCGAGATCGCACCATTGCACTCCAGCCTGGGTATCAAGAGCGAAACTCCGTCTCAAAAAAAAAAGAAAAGAAAAGAAAAGATTATTTTGATTACAATTCACCATGGATATTAGTCATCATAAATACCAGAATGTGAAGTATTATTTGAATTGTTAAAGAACAAGCATACCCTACTCACCACCCCATTCCCCTAAAAGGCAACATCTTACTTCAACATAGGTCTCTCATGAATGGTTAGGAGAAAAAGTGTACTGGTCTAAACGTCAGCAGACACCTAAGTTCTGACTTGACCATTTAATGACTGATTAGCCATATGATTATAGAAAGATCACTCACTCTCTCAAATTCACTTTTTTGAACCAGAGAACAGGAGTACACTCTACCTGCTTCAATTCTGTTACATAAAGGAAAAGAACTTTCGTCAAAGTGGTCTGTGAAATGTGAGGTGCTGCATAAATGTTACATACATATATGTAATAATATAAAGTTTAGGCCACGGGCAGTGGCTCACACCTGTAATCCCAGCACTCTGGGAGGCTGAGGTGGAAGTGCAGGAGTTCAAGATCATCCTGGGTAACATAGAGACCCTATCTCTAAAAAAAGCCACAAAAATTAGGCGGGCACAGTAGTCCCAGCTACTTGGGAGACTAAGGAAGTAGGATCACTTGAACCCAGCAGGTCAAGCCTCCAGTGAACTGTAACTGCAACAATGCACTTCAGCCTAGATGAGAGAGCAAAACCTTATCTCAAAAAAAAATCCAGGCATGGTGGCTAACTCCTGTAATCCCAGCACTTTGGGAGGCCAACGCAGGTGGATCACAAAGTCAGGAGTACAACACCAGCATGGCCAACACGGGGAAACCCCATCTCTACTAAAAATACAGTAATTAGCCAGGCGTCGTGGCGTGCGCATGTAGTCCCAGCTACTTGGAAGACTGAGGCAGGAAAATCGCTTGAACCCGGGAGGCAGAGGTTTCAGTGAGTCGAGATTGCAACATTGCACTCCAGCCTGGGCGCAGAGCGACACTCCATCTCAAAAAAAAAGTAAGTTTAAAAATGTAGCCTTCCTGGCCGGGCACGGTGGCTCACACCTGTAATCCAAGCACTTTGGAGGCCAAGGCAGGCGGATCACCTGAGGTTGGGAGTTCAAGACCAGCCTGACCAACATGGTGAAACCCCGTCTTTAAAGAAAAAAAAAAAAAAATGTAGCCTTCCTATATACACACCTAATATTATGCCGGGCGTGGTGGCACGTGCCTTTAGTCCCAGCTACTCAGGAGGCTGAGGCTGGAGGATCGCTTGAGCCCCGGAGTTTTGGGCTGTAGGGCACTATGCCGATCTGGTGTCTGCACTAAGTTCGGCATCAGTATGGTGACAGTCCAGGAGCAGGGAACCACCAGGTTGCCTAAGGAAGGGTGAACCGGCCCAGGTCAGAAATGGAGCAGGTCAAAACTCCTGTGCTGATCAGTAGTGGGACTGCACCTGTGAAGAGCCACTGCAGTGCAGCCTGGGCAACACAGCCAGAACTCATCTCAAAAACAAACAAACAAACAAAAAACACCTAATTTGTACCCACAAAAATTAAACATTTAGGTCAGGTGCAGTGGCTCACCCCTGTAATCCCAGCACTTTAGGAGGCTGAGGAGGGCAATCATCTGAGGTCAGGAGTTCAAGACCAGCCTAGACAACATAGTGAAACCCTGTCTCTACTAAAAATACAATTAGCAGGGCATGGTGGCGGGCGCTTTAATTCCTGCTACTACTCAGGAAGCTGAAGCAGGAGAATCGCTTGAACCCAGAAGGCGGAGCCAAGATTGTGCCACAGCACTCCAGCCTAGATGACAGAATGAGACTCCGCCTCTAAGAAAAAGAGAAAGAAAAAAAAAAAAATCAATGCTTTCAGATCAGCCTCTTGAAGTATTTAAAACGTATTTGTAAATGAAACATATTAATCTATGGGACAGAAATTTCACTTGGTATACCAGGTTAAAAGGCAAAAAATTTTTTTAAATTTCCTATTCCTCTGACTAGGCTATAAAACAATTATGAAAAGCCTATTTATATGGCTTTTCTATATTCTATTCCTTTTTTTTTCTTTTTTTGAGACAGTTTCGCTCTTGTTGCCCAGGCTAGAGTGCAATGGGCACGATCTCAGCTCACTGCAACCTCAGCCTCCAGGGTTCAAGCAATTCTCCTGCCTCAGCCTCCTGAGTAGCTGGGATTACAGGCGTACACCACCATGCCTGGCTAATTATGTATTTTTAGTAGAGACACGGTTTCTCCATGTTGGTCAGGCTGGTCTTGAACTCCTGACCTAAAGTGATCCCCCCTCCTCGGCCTCCCAAAGTGCTGGGATTACAGGCGTGAGCCGTCCCGCCCAGCCAATCTTGCTTTTTTAATACTTGCCATTAGTGTTCTTTCCCACCCTGTAAGAGTTCAAACTGAAACCTTTTCATATAAAGGTGAAAAAGGTGCCAGGCATGTCTATAGTGGTAAGAATTTACACTTCACAGCCGGGTGTGGTAGCTCACTCCTGTAATCCAAACACTTTGGAGGCCAAGGCAGGCAGAGCACCTCAGGTTGGGAGTTCAAGACCAGCCTGACCAACATGGTGAAACCCCGTCTTTAATTAAAAAAAAAAAAAAAAGAATTTACCCTTCACTGCAAATTGCAGTGATTCTTGATTTCATTATATCCCAAATTTGTGAAAGACAACTAAATAGAATGAAATATGCCAAATACTTATACTATACAAAAGCCTAAAGAATACATGAAAGAGCATCTGCTTTAAATATACAGGCTACTTGCAGAAGGGATTTTTTTTGGGGGGGAGACGGAGTCTCAACTCTGGCACTTAGGCTGGAGTGCAGTGGCATAATCTCAGCTCACTGCATCCTCTGATTCCCAGGTTCAAGGGATTGTACTGCCTCAGCCTCCCGAGTAGCGGGACTAGCAATATTTTTGTATTTTCAGTAGAGACATGGTTTCAACTGTGTTAGCCAGGATGGTCTCGATCTCCTGCTCTCATGATCCACCTGTCTCAGCCTCCCAAAGTGTTAGGATTACAGGCGTGAGCCGTGGAAGGAATTTTTAACACTACATTGCCCAGTTCTGTCTATGTATTTAGGTAGGAGAAAATCTTTTCTCCAAAAGTTAGTCCATTAACTGAAATGGCAATGGAAAATTGCTGGCCTATAGTCAAATAATTAGTAGTTAATCTAAATGCTTCTAAATTTATTAACAAAGTTAATTTACTACTACCCATATTTTCCCTAACAGGACTGTAGTAAAAAGTTCATTCCACACATGCTCCCTCTCCATTCTTCACTAACTAGCAGAATAAGCTAGCTGGAGGTGAGGTTCTGGTGTTTTCACAGGACAGCTCTCAAGTGACTCAACAGATGCATTCCTAGTGAATCAAAAATGACCGTCAAACTTCATCCTACCTCCCATGCAGCCAATCTTGACAGGGAGAAGATGAGGAAAGGACAAAATCAACAGCTGCTGCACAAGCCCAAATGCAGTTTATGTTGCCCCTCTGCTCCCCAAAATGGGGAAACTATTCATTTTTCCCCTCTATATTGTCCACCTTCCCCCCCTCCCCAGTGTCGCTCTGTCGTTGCCCAGTCTGGAGGGCAATGGCACAATCTCGGCTCACTGCAACCTCTACCTCCAGGGTTGAAGCAATTCTCCTACCTCAGCCTCCTGGGTGGCTATGCGCAGCTAATTTTATTTTTGTAGAGACAGGGTTTCACCACATTGGCCAGACTGGTCTTGAACTCCTGACCTCAGGTGACCCACCCACCTTGGCCTCCCAAAGTCCTGGGATGACAGGCCTGAGCCACCGCACCCAGCCTATTCCCCACGTTTTTGTACCAATTTGTATATGGGACGGTAAGACTTACTTGAGAAATGTTAAATGATGGACTTGCTTAACATGGTTTTAAACGATGTAAAAACTATTCCTTAGACCACTAGCTTGTTAAAGTAATGAGATGCTAGATGTAATCTTCAACTCCTAGCCCCAAACTTCAGTATTTCCTGTGACCCAAAATTGTCCTTTTCCTGAACACAACTTAACTCTTCCTCCCGTACCATTAAATAATCCATATAAATTGATTCCAATGCCCCAGGACAGAATTAAATGAGGCTACAAAGAAGTTTAGGCACTCGTTTAACACAGCAAGCAAAACAAAATAAACCTACTGCAGTACAGGGAGATAAGAGCGAAGGACAGCTGGAAAACCAGCACTTGCATACAAGCACCCAAAAAAGAAATCCTGCCAATACTCTTAGCTTCTTCCACCAGTCCCACCCCCTCCCCACACTTGATCAATTCCATTTGGTGACTAGAACTAAGGGAAAAACTTTTTGTCACCACAAACAAAAAAATATTGCCCTAAATAAAGGAATGGACAAAGACAGAGGCCGATTCCTGGTGTCTGTCTCCCCTCCCCTTTCTACTGAGTCCTTACCTTATGCCCAAGTCACAGGAAGAGCTCCTCACCTTGGAGATCTATTTTCCTACCGCTTTAGATGCTGAAAGGGACACCTAACATTAATAACTGCAATATTGTGGCCGTATCAAAGAATCCTACGTTCAAAACCCAATAAAGGTTCTGGTCAGAAATCCTCACGCCAAAATATAACTACAATAACCTGTAATTTATTTGGAAACTACAATCATAAGCTTTCCAATCGGTTTAAAAAAAAAAAACTCACATTCTTTCTAGTTACCACAGCCAGTTTAATTAAATAGCCCCAATCCCCACAAAACAGAAAGCATTCAAGTATCATTTGTTTCCTACGGAGAACACTAATAGATGAAGAGGGGAACATCTGGAGATGAGGGCGGAGGGGAGTCTTCCAATATAAGCACACCTATTTGTTTGATTTTTCAACACTGAAATAAAGAGAGCTGACCTTGAGCTGTACTTCCCCATTTTATCCCTTCCCTCCCCCAACAGCAACTTTGTTCAATACAAATAACAAAGAATTTACAAGACGAAATTTAGTTCAGCATATTTCGTATATTTGAGCTCTAGAGGACTTGTCTTATTTTCAAATCCCTGAATCCTCATTTCTGATAATGGGAACCAGCCCTGAGGTTATTCACATGACCAAATCGGCATTTCCAGGAAAGCAATGGCCCTCTGAAACATTTTGAAATATAGGTAGCTTAACCAGGAAAAATCTCACATCAAGGACACTAGATTCCAACCATGTCTCACCCCACCGTACCATGCAAAAGCATGAAAACCACAGCAGCCGCATACAGGACTTCTGGTTTCGGTAATACCACAGTATCGAAAAATTCTAAATGTGAGGGAAATTCAAGTCTACAGGTCAAAAAAGGTGGATGGGGGGGAGGATGAAGAAGAAACTTCCTGGCAGACACAATGGATATTTCGATCAAGTTCTGAAAGAGGACTGAAGAACCAATTAAGGGCAAAGGGACAATGAGCAAAGAGGAACTACTCAAAGTCCTACATAAACCCACTTATTTAAAATAAAAAATAATAATAAAAAAAAAGAATAGGACCTCCAACCTTCATAACTCAAAGACCCCAGGCCCAGCCGAGTGCCTGGAAGAGGCAAAGGTCCCCCACGAAGTACAAACCCGCATTTCGAGCCTGCAGAGTCAACCAAAATACAGTTACTAAACGCTACTGGAAACAACTTTATTTCAACAGGTCTTTTTTTTCCCATGTGTCATGAGGGTGCGGACAAACTGTAAAGTCATCGTTTTCCCAAACGCGAGGACGAAGGCTCGAACCCAGAGTCGCGCAGCCCCCTGGTCTCCTGGTTCCATCCATCAGAACCCGCTGCTGACGGAGCCAGAGAAAGGTTACAGGAACTTCGAGCTTCACCATTTAGAGCGCGGAAAAGGGGCGGGAGCCCGGATCTTCTGGACCTCCCCGGAAGGCGGCGAGGGGGGAAAAGCCCGAAACCCCTCACTCCGCGGCGCCGGCGGACGCAAAACAAACCCGACCGCGGCCCCGCAGCCCGCCACCGCCCAGGACCCAGAGCAGCGATGCTCGCTCGCCCGCTCCCCGCTGTCACCCAGGGCGGCCTCCCGACCCAGGCCCGAGGAAGCGCATCGCGTTCCAGGCTCTCCTTTGTGAGACTCCACGGCCGCCGCCCCACACGAAGCCTCCGGGGAGAAGCCACCGCCCCCACCCGCCATATTTCCCTGAAAGGCGCCCGCGCTACAGCTCCCGGTCTTGGCGCTCTCCCGTGTGGAGGGTGCTGCTTCCCCCGTCACCCTACCCAATCGTTCTCCACCTCCCAAGGCCGTCCCGGAAGCTTCCCTGGGGGTGGCCGGTTCCGCGGCAGCGCCCGCCATCTCCTCCCCCTCCCCCGCCCCGGGATTCGCCCTCCCCCCAGCCGCCATTTTACAACCAACTCCTCCACCCCGGCCTCTCGGCCCGCGAGGTATGTGTAGCTGAGGACAGCGAAGGGGTCACATTCCGGGGCACACGGCCTCCCGTCGCTCCGGGAGTTCCCAAGCCAGGTTCCGCTCCCCGAACCCAAGTCCCCGGGCCACGCTCGCGGACGATGCCGCCATTTTGTCTCCCGTTCCCGGCCTCTGTGGGCGGCGGCAGAGGGTCCAAGAATTCCAGCCCCCCGTTGCCCCCACAACTCACCGTCGTATCGCTCAGCCTGCTCGGCCAGCTTCGCCTGGTACACCAGATCCTCCCGATCATCCATAGCGGCAGCGGCTCCGGCAGGGTCTGCGCGACGGATGGAAACGGATAGTGTCTACGACTCTCTCAGCCTTTCGCTCCGCGTCCGGGCAGCAAAAATGGCGGCGCCTCAATCCGGGACTTCCGCCTGCGCACGCGGACAACTGCTCAGCTCTATGGCAACCGCTCCCTGGCAACTGGCGCGGGGGGCGGGTCCTGGAACCTGCGCCGGAGACGCCCCTCCTCCGTCCGCTCAGCGGGCGCCGGGGCCTAGAGGCGGGAACTGCGACTGCCGCGAGGGAGCGGCCCCCGGGGAACACGACGGCGGTGGCCAGGCCGGCCCGGGCTGCTCCTGAAAACCGCGGGCGCGAGACCTGGGCCAGACTGACGGCCGACGTCCGGCCTGCGGAAAACCACCACGGAGGCTGGGACGGTTTCTGTCATCATAGCAGGTCTTCCTGCCTGAAATCAGCGCTGTTTCTACCGCGCCCTGGTTTTCTTTTTCCTTTTTCTTTTTCTATTTTTTTGAGATGGAATTTCACCCTATCGTCCAGGCTGGAGTGCGATGGCGCGATCTCGGCTCCCTGCAACCTCCGCCTCCCGGGTTCAAGAGATTCTCCCGCCTCAGCCTCGCGAGCAGCTGGGATTACAGGCATGCGGCTCCACGCCCGACTGATTTTTGTACTTTTCGTAGCGAAGGGGGTTTCTTCATCTTGGCCAGTCTGGTCTCGAACTCCTGACCTCAGGTGATCCGCCCGCCTCGGCCTCCCAAAATGCTGGGATAACAGGCGTGAGCCACCGAGCCCAGCCAGCGTCCTGGTTTTCTCCGCCAAGCCTGGTCGTGGGCCTTTTGCAGACACTTTTACCCTCAGGGTAAAGAGCTGGGCCCTGGCCCCGGCGCGGTGACTCACTCCTGCCATCCTAGCAGTTTGGGAGGCCGAGGCCAGCGGATCACTGAAGTTGGGAGTTCAAGACCATTCTGGCCAACTTGGCGAAACCCCGTCTCTACTAAACAATGTACATATGAGGCGGGCGCGGTGGGGGGCGCCTGTAATCCCAGCTACTCCGGAGATTGACGCAACAGAATCATTTCAAACCGGGAGGGGGAGGGTGCGTTGAGCCAAGACGGCGCCATTGCACTCCAGCCTGGTCAACAAGAGCAAAACTCCATCTGAAAAAAAAAACAACACTGGGCCCTATTACAGTTGGCAGGGACAGGGGAGCTGCAGTTTTCACGCCTCCACTTTGCCCTCACACTCATCTTTATCTTCTCCTGTTTAACCTTTTTTCCCCAGAGGCTGCCATGAATGGGAGCAGGGAAATTGTTAGAAGAGGATGGTGTGGAGTACATAGTATAGAATAGTCGAACTGAGATCAATTTAAGATTGAGGAGGCAGGAATAACTCAGGGAACATTGCTTCAGTGCCTGGGCCTTGGGAGGCTGAGGCAGGAGAATCACTTGAGCCCAGGAGTTTGAGACCAGCCTAGACAACATAGCGAGATGCCATCTCTACAAAAAACTTTGTTTTTAATTAGCCAGCCATGGTGATGTCACCTGTGGTCCCAGCTACCCAAGAGACTTCGGTAGGAGGATTGCCTGAGCTTGGGAGGTCCGGGCTAAAGTGAGCCATGTTAGTGCAGCTGCACCCCTGCCTGGGCAACTGTGAAACCCTGACTCAAGAAACAAAACAAAACAAAAACAGAAAGAAAGAAAAAGGTAGGGCCCAGAGTGGTGGCTCACACCTGTAATCCCAGCACTTTGGGAGGGTGAGGCAGGTGGATCACCTGAGGTCAGGAGTTTGAAACCAGCCTGACCAACATAGAGAAATCCCGTCTCTATTTAAAACAATAATATACCTGTAATCTCAGCCACTCGAGAGGCTGAAGCAGGAGAATCGCTTGAACCCAGGAGGCAGAGGTTGTGGTGAGCCAAGATTCCCCCATTGCACTCCAGCCTGGGTGACAGAGGGAAACTCCATCTCAACAATGACAACAAAAAAAAAAGGTAGGTTAGAATCAAATTGTGAAGGACCTGGGATAGTAAGAAGTTTAAATCAATTTTTTTTTTTTTCCGAGATGGAGTCTTGCTCTGTCACCCAGGCTGGAGTGCACTTGGCACACTGCAACCTCCACCTCCTGGGTTCAAGCAATTCTCCTGCCTCAGCCTCCCGAGTAGCTGGGATTATAGACACCCATCACCATACCCCGCTAATTTTTATGTGTGTGTGTGTATATATAATTTTTTTTTTTTTTTTTGAGACGGAGTTTCACTCTTGTTACCCAGGCTGGAGTGCAATGGCGTGATCTCGGCTCACCGCAACGTCCACCTCCTGGGTTCAGGCAATTCTCCTGCTTCAGCCTCCTGAGTAGCTGGGATTACAGGCACGTGCCACCATGCCCAGCTAATTTTTTGCATTTTTAGTAGAGACGGGGTTTCACCGTGTTGGCCAGGCTGGTCTCAAACTCCTGACCTCGTGGTCCACCTGCCTCAGTCTCCCAAAGTGCTGGGATTACTGGTGTGAACCACCCTACCCAGCCATCAATTTCACTTTTTAAGAGACATAGGGGCATGTTGGCTCATGCCTCTAATCCGAGCTACTTGGGAGGCTAAGGCAGAAGAAACACTTGAACCTGGGAGGTGGAGGTCGCAGTGAGCTGAGATCCTGCCATTACACTGCAGTCTGGGTGAAAGCACAAAGCTCTGTCTCAGAAAAAAAGAGACATAGGAGCCTGGCATGCTGGCTCACACCTTGAAATCTTAGCACCTTCAGAGCCTGAAGCAGGAGGAACTCCTGAACGCAGGAGGTTGAAGCTGCAGTGAATCGTGATTGCACCAGTGCACTCCAGCCTGGGTAACAGAGTGAGACCCTGTCTCAAATAACAAAGTGGGGAGGGGGAGGGATATTGCGGTGTTTCACACACTGGCCTTAAACTGAGCTCAAGCAGTCTCACCTTGGTCCCCCAAATAGCTGGGAAAATACAGGCTTGCACCAGCACACCCAACTCTGCATCCTATTTTGTGGCCAAGGGAGCTGTATGATTTTGTATGGAGGATGATGTCATCGTTATATTTGAGAAATATTAATAAATGTTGAATAGCAATGATTAAAGAGGAGGAGAAGCAAAGGTAAGAGATGGTAGCCATGAAAATAGAAAGGAAAGGATAAATAGGAATAGCACTATAGAGGCAGGCCACACAGTTTCTAGCTGATCAGATTGGAGCTCTTTTTTTTCTGAGACAGAGTCTCACTCTGTCACTGAGACTGGAGTGCAATGGTGCGATCTCGGTTCATGCAACCTCTGTCTCCCAGGTTCAAGCAACGCTCTTCTCAGCTTCCTGAGTAGCTGGGACTGCAGGCGCCTGCCACCATGCCTAGCTAATTTTTTGTATTTTTAGTAGACAGGGTTTCACCATGTTCTCGAACTCCTGATTCGAGAACTCCAGATTACTCAGGTAATCTGCCCACCTAGGCCTCCCAAAGTGCTGGGATTACAGGTGTGAGCTACTGCATCCAGCCTTTTTTTTTTTCTTTTTTTGAGATAGATTGTCACTCTGTCTGCAGGCAGGAGTACAGTGGCATGATTTCGGCTCACTGCAAACTCCGTCTCCCGGGTTCAAGTGATTCTTCTGCCTCAGCCTCCTGAGTAGCTGGGATTACAGGCATGCGCTACCATGCCCAGCTAATTTTTTGTATTTTTAGTAGAGACGGGGTTTCACCATATTGACCAGGATGGTCTCAAACTCCTGACCTCGGGATCCAGCCGACTCAGCCTCCCAACGTGCTGGGATTAGGGGCGTGAGCCACCATGCCTGGCCGATTGCACATTCTTAAACAGCCAAGAGGTAAAAGAAATAACGAGAGAAATTAGAAACTACCAGGGTTATTTTCTCTGTGATAAGGGTGACAAAAAAAAAAATCCCACTAGAGATGAATAAAAACACAACGTTCCAAAATGTACGGAACCAGCCAAAGGAGTGCTGGGGAAAACTGTGTGTGAAAATGCCTGAGTTAAGGAAAAGGGTGTGACTAAAGGATATGGTTTGTCCTGGAGAGAAGAGACATAGGGTTTGAGGAGGAATGAGTTCTGGTTCTCTATTGCACAGCAGGGACCGGACCTCACAATGATGCCTGTGTATTTCCAACAGCTAGAAAAGAGGATTTTGAATGTTCTCAAAACAAAGAAATGATAAGTCTTTAAGGTGATAAATACACTAATTACCAAGATATCATTACACAATGTATACATGTGTGAAAACATCATGGCCAGGCACTGTGACTCACACCTGTAATTCCAGAACTTTGAGAGGCCAAGGTGGTCGGATCACGAGGTCAGGAGCTAGAGACCATCCTGGCCAACACGGTGAAACCCCGTCTCTACTAAAAGTACAAAAATTAGGTTGGCTCATACCTGTAATCCCATACCTTTATCCGCGGTGGCTCATACCTGTAATCCCAGCATTTTGAGACGCCAAGGCAGGCAGATTGCCTGAGCTCAGAAATCCGAGACCAGCCTGACCAACATGGTGAACCCCCATCTCTACTAAAAATACAAAAATTAGCCAGGTGTCGTGGTGCGCACCTGTAGTCCCAGCTACTCGGGAGGCTGAGACAGGAGAATCACTTCAACCTGGGAGGTGGAGGCTGCAGTGAGCTGAGGTCACACCACTGCACTACAGCCTGAGTGACAGCGAGACTCCATCTCAAAATAAATACATAAATAAAAATAAATAATAAAATAAAATAAAAAATACGAAGTTAGCTCCTCCTTCTGCTGCTCCAGTGCTGTTTCTGTGCCGGTTCGGTGCAGACCTGCTACCTCTTGTGAAGCGGCAGCTGAGGAGACTCCAGCGCTCACTGTGGCTGATGAAAAGCCCAAGGAAGGAGTCCAGACTGAGAACAACGATCCTATTAATCTGAAAGTGGCGGGGCGGGATAGTTCTGTCGTGCAGTTTGAGATTAAGAGGCATACACCACTTAGTAAACTAATGAAAGCCTACTGTGAACGGCAGGGATAGCCAATGAGGCTGATCAGATTCTGAGTTGACAGGCAACCAATCAGTAAAACAGACACACCTGCATCTTTGGAAATGGAGGCTGAAGACACAATTGATGTGTTCCAACAGCAGGCGAGAGGTGTCTACTGAAAAGGGTTCTTTATCCCTGAACTCTGTTCTTTAAAGACCAAGATGACATTCTCAATTAGAAAACTGCAATTTGGGCCGGGCACGGTGGCTCAAGCCTGTAATCCCAGCACTTTGGGAGGCCGAGAAGGGTGGATCACGAGGTCAAGAGATCGAGACCATACTGGTCAACATGGTGAAACCCCGTCTCAACTAAAAATACAAAAAATTAGCTGGGCATGGTGGCGCATGCCTGTAATCCCAGCTACTCAGGAGGCTGAGGCAGGAGAATTGCCTGAACCCAGGAGGCGGAGGTTGCAGTGAGCCGAGATCACGCCATTGCACTCCAGCCTGGGTAACAAGAGTGAAACTCCATGTCAAAAAAAAAAAAAGAAAACTGCAATTTGGCCGGGCACAGTGGCTTATGCCTGTAATCCCAGCACTTTGAGAGGCCTTGTGGATGACAAGGTCAGGAGATGGAGACCATCCTGGCCAACGTAGTGAAACACCGTCTCTACTAAAAATACAAAAAAAGGCTGGGCGCGGTGGCTCAAGCCTACTGTACTCCCAGCACTTTGGGACGCCGAGGCGGGTGGATCACGAGATCAAGAGATCGAGACCATCCTGGTCAACATGGTGAAACCCCGTCTCTACTAAAAATACAAAAAATTAGCTGGGCATGGTGGCGCGTGCCTGTAATCCCAGCTACTCAGGAGGCTGAGGCAGGAGACTTGCCTGAACCCAGGAGGCTGAGGTTGCGGTGAGCTGAGATCATGCCATTGCACTCCAGCCTGGGTAACAAGAGAGAAACTCCGTCCCAAAAAAAACACAAACAAAAAAAATAGCTGGGTGCGGTGGCGTGTGCCTGTAGTCCCAGCTACTCGGGAGGCTGAGGCAGGAGAATTGCTTGAACCCGGGAGGTGGAGGTTGCAGTGAGCTGAGATCGTGCCACTGCACTCCAGCCTGGTGCCTGGTGATGAAGTGAGACACTGTCTCAAAAAAAAAAGTAGCCGGGCATGGTGGTACTTGCCTTTAGTCCCAGCTACTCAGGAGACTGATGGAGGAGAATCACTTGAACCTGGGAGGCAGAGGTTAGTGAGCCAAGATCATGCCATTGCACTCCAGCCTGGGCAACAGAGTGAGACTCTGTCTGAAAAAAAAAAAAAGAAATAAAACTGCAGTTTGTTTCCACCACCTCCTGACTACTACGGCACAGTGTGGTCTGTTCTTTCCTTTCCCCCTCCGCTTCCTCTATTGTACATAAAGTAACTGGCATACGTACACAAGCATACTGCACCTTTTTTTTTTTTAGACTGAGTTTCTTTTTTTTTTGTGATTAAAATCTTTTCTTCTTTTTTTTTTTTTCTTTTTCTCATTTTACTTTATTTTTTTTTAGAGGGAAAAAGAGAAAAAGAAGGGAAAAAAAGAAAAAGAGGGAAAAAGGAATATTACTTCATTCCTAAAATGGGTTTCAATAATGGCCAATCAATATTTTGAGTGTTTAAAGTGGTTAATGCATATTTTATGTGTTTAAAATGGAGATCTCTATTGTGTTTATTTGTTCTGGCTCTGAGTTCAAGTCCTGGATATTGTTATCAATTTGTTGTCTCGTTGAATCTAAATCTCATTATGTGTCTTATGTATCTGGGTGTTAAGATCTCTTATTGTTACATTAATCCTTTTACCCTTGCATCCTTGTAGCTTTGAAATCTATTTTATTAAGTGTGAGAATTGCAACTCCTGCTTTTTATTTATTTTTGCTCTCCATTTGGTTGGTGAGTTTTTTTCCATCCCCTTGTTTTGAGTCTTTGTATATCTTTAGATATATCGTTAGATTTTGTGGATAATGTGTATTTTGTGTGTTTAAAATGGAGAGCTCTATTGAGTTTATTTGTTCTGGATCTTAGTTCCAGTCCCGGATATCGTTATCAATTTTCTGTCTCGTTGAATCTAAATCTCATTATGGGTCTTATGTATCTGGGTGTTAAGATCTCTTATTATTACATTAATCCTTTTACCCTTGTATCCTTGTAGCTTTGAAATCTATTTTGTCAAATGTGAAAATTGCAACTCCTGCTTTTTATTTATTTTTGCTCTCCATTTGGTTGGTACGTTTTTTTTTTTTTTCCAACCCTTTATTTTGAGTCTGTGTATATCTTTGGATATACCGTTAGATTTTGTCTGTATCTTTTGATTGGGAGATTTGGTCGATTTAAATTTAGGGTTGCTTTCATTTGATATTAACTGGCTATTTTGTCCTTTCGTTGATAAAAATTCTTCTTTATGTTAATGCTCTTTACTTTTTGGTGTATTTTTAGAAAGGGTCATACTGGTTGTTCCTTTCTGTGTATAATGCTTCTTTTAGAAGTTCTTGTAAAGCAGGCCTGGTGGTAATAAAATCTCTGAGTACTTGCTTGTTCCTAAAAGATTTTATTTTTCCTTCAAATGTAAAGCTTAAATTGGCAGGATATGAAATTCTGGGCTGAAAGTTCTGTTGATTAAGTATATTGAATATTGGCCCCCACTCTCTTCTAGCTTGTAGGGTTTCCGTTGAGAGATCTGCTGTAAGCCTAATAGGCTTACCTTTATGGGTAACTTGATCTTTCTCTCTGGCTGCCCTTAATATTTTCTCCTTCGTTTCGATCTTGGTGAATCTAACGATTATGTGCCTTGGGGTTGGTCTTCTTGAGGAATATCTTTGTGGTGTTCTCTGTATTGCCTGGGGTTGAATAGTGTCCTGCTTTGCTAAATTAGGAAAATTTTCCTGGATAATGTCCTGGAGAGTATTTTCCAGCTTGAATTCATTCTCTCCGTCACATTCAGGTACACCAATCAAGCATATATTAGGTCTTTTCACATAGTCCCATATTGCTTGGAGACTTTGCTCATTCTTTTTTATCCTTTTTTTCTCTATTCTTGTCTTGTCGTTTTGTTTCATTAAGTTGATCTTCGACCTCTGATACCCTTTCTTCTGCTTGATCCATTCGGCTGTTTAAGCTTGTACATGTTTTACTAAGTTCTCGTGTTGTATTTTTCAACTCCATAAGTTCATTTGTATTCCTCTCTATATTGTCTATTCTTTTCAACATTTCATCGAACCTTTTTTCCAAGTTCTTAGTTTCTTTACATTGGGTTAGAACAAGTTCCTTTAACTCCCAGAAGTTTCTTATCATCCACCTTTTAAAGCCAACTTCAGATAATGGAACACAGTCCTTTTCCATCAGGGCTTGTTCCGTTACTGATGAGTCCTTTTCCATCAGGGCTTGTTCGATTGCTGATGAGTCCTTTTCCATCAGGGCTTGTTCCGTTGCTGATGGGTTCTGATATTGAGTATACTCGGCCTTCTTAGGCTGTTTTTTTCCCTTCATTGTAGATGAACCGCCTTTCTAATTAGGTTTCTGAGTCAACGTCTGACTTATTGATTCCCAGTGCTGGGATCGGAGCAACCCAGTATGGCAGCCTAAATAGCAGTGATAAGACTGATGGTGCTCTTCTGCCCCGGAATCTCTGGTCTTGCTCTTGAGTCCGCAACAAGCGGCTCTGACTTCCCGGAGCTCCAAACTCCGGTCAGTAGGGGAAGCAGTCCCGTTGGCTCTGCATGAAGAGCTGCTGCGCCGAGACTCCGGCAAAACCGCTGCGGCAGCCACAAGAGTCGCGCTGGCGACCTGTGGGGCTCCTCCACTGGGAATCGGCTAATCGGTGAGTGACGAAAATTTGTCTGAAGATGTGGCCTCGTCTCCTTCTCTGAGCTTTCACTGGGAGCTACAATCCTGAGCTGTTAGTGGTCGGCCATCTTGGATCGATCTCCTAGACTGAGTTTCGCTGTTGATACCCAGGCTGGAGTGCAATGGCACGATCTCAGCTCACTGCAACCTCCGCCTTCTGGGTTCAAGCAATTCTCCTGCCTCAGCCTCCTGAGTAGCTGGGACTACAGGTACGCATCACCATGCCCAGCTAATTTTTGTATTTTTAGTAGAGACGGGGTTTCACCTTGTTGAACAGGATGGTCTTGATCTCTTGACCTCGTGATCCACCCTCCTCGGCCTCCCAAAGTGCTGGGTTTATAGGCGTGAGCCACCGAGCCCGGCCATACTGCCCGTTTTTAACAGCCAGTGGTGTGTTTTGATTGACATCAAGTGGAGATTGTCGGGGTCCGGCACGTCTGCCGGGGGACTGCCGACCCGCGGGAGTCCCCAAGACCGCCAACGTAGATGTCTCGTTCAACCTGAGAGAGAGAGTGCGCGGAAAAGAAAGAATATAGAAAAGTAGAGTCTGGAGGGCTGCGTGAAGATATGGCCAAAACGCAGCAAATTTATTTTTGTGGGTTACAGCTTTTATACCTTTTGTCTTGTTTACATTTACGTCATCTCAGCAGAAAGAAACAAAGGGGAAAACAGAAAGGAAACAAAAACTCCATAAAATAGATATCCGGGGCTTGATATCCTGCTCAGGAAGCAGTTTAAGGGGGCTAATGGTAGTAGTTTACATTTCAATGATTTTACATTCCAAAGATACAATGGCACCCTTAAGGTGGCTGGTTAAACCTGTTTTGCATCAGGAGCTAAAACAAAGGCTTGGCTCCAGGGAAAATATGGGCAGAGGTCTCTGCTCCTCTTAGACATTTCAATTGCAGCAAGTTTATTGCTTACACAGAGACTGAAGGGGGACATGGAAGCAGACAGCACAATGTCCTCATAAACTGCAGGCCTTTGCTTTGCATTTTGTTGTTGCTTTTAGTGAGTCAGCTTACGGCTTTGTCTCACTCGACAGCCCTCGAGGTGAGGAAATGCAGTACAGGTCCAGCAGCCAAACTGAGACGAATCAACTAACTGTCTCGAGCCTTTGGCGCGAACACCACATCTCCCGTTTTTTTACTTTGCAAATGAAGTGTAAACAGCTTCAGTTGCATCTCTCGGAGGGTGGAGAACACAAGATGGAAGACACATGGCAGGCACAACATTAAGCATTACTATTATTAATATGTAGGGTGTAGTACATTGAAACAGACCACACAGGAATTTCATGTCCGAGCAGCAGTCAGTGGCAGCTGTCACCTTCACTAGGAAGACAAGCTAGATTTACAGCATTGTGGGGTAATGCTCAAAAGCCTCAGGAGGGATTGCCGGCTGGGCACATCCCCGGTGTATGCTGGCCTTACTGCGGCTGTGCCTGTCTTAGGTTGTCCTCCCCTGAGGATCTTACCCGTCATTGACTAACCAGCCATCCCTTCAGGTCCAGCATCATAGTCAATATTATCTTTAGAGGCTAATGGCCTTGCAAGTGATATTAGATTATATGTCACTGAGGAGCACATGCACCTACATTTCTTCAGCTTGAGCCCGCCACCTCTGCTAGGACTGACATTCTGTGTGCCTCTTTTTTGTACAAACACCTCAAATGTTAGCTAACGCCTATTTTACTGTCTAACTTTAAATGATGCAGTTTAGCTTCTAACTTGTCATCAATAGACATTTGAGATCCCATAGCAATAGAAACATTTTTGGCTAAATGATTCACATATACAGTAGTATTAACAGATTTTGAAAGACTAACAGCAGCTGTAGCTGTAGAAGTTATCACAGACACAATGGCTATAATTGCCGACATAGAATCACAAGAAAAAATGGCTAGCATGGCTAAAAATAGAGTAACCGGATTAAGAGAATGTCCTTGCTGACGAACAATGTGTGACGCATCAGCCACTAGGTGTCACATCTGGGTCCAGGTCAGGACTGGAACCTTTTGAGGAGGTGTCAGCTGGTGCCGCTGGCGATGGACATGGCGGGATGTCGTCTTCCGCAGGCGTAGACATCGGATTCTCAGGGGAAGGGAGTTTGGTGAAGTCATCTGAGGGCTCGGCTGACGAGGAGATGTCAGTCGAGGAAGAGGGCTGGTCACTGGCCTTAGAGAGGACTGTCTTCTTCGGGGCATGCTTGACGTGTTGCTCAGGCACCCAGATAGGTGAGGGGGCAGACCTAGGAAAACCACAAACGTGACCTCTGCCCCAAACTAATACAGGGTCAGGGCCATTCCATTGATTAGAAAATAAATCTCTCTATAACACCATAGGCGTGGCTGAGCCCTTTGGGTGCCAGAAACGATTAGCTGCTGAGTGACCTTCTGCATCAAGGGTTAAAAAATTTAGAACATAAAGAGCATGTCGAAGTACATCATGTGGAGACTTGTAAAAGGAAGGAGGTGAATTATTTAGTTTAAGTAATAAAGTTTTAAGGGTGGCATGAGCACGTTCAACAATTCCCTGTCCTTGAGGATTATAGGGAATTCCTGTTTTATGAATCACCTGAAATTGAGAACAAAAGGTTTGGAATGAAGAGCTGGTGTAAGCTGGAGCATTATCAGTCTTCAAAATTTTTGGTGCACCTAGGTTGGAGAACACTAGTAGACAATGAGCAGTCACGTCTTTGACTGCCTCTCCTGTATGGGCTGAAGCTATTATGAAATGAGAAAAAGTGTCAATAGTTACATGCACATATTTTAAACGACCAAAAGAAGCAATATGGGTGACATCCATCTGAAAGATGTGGCCAGGTTGTAGACCACGAGGGTTTACTCCAGTATGTGTGGGTTGAGGTAAGTGAGTCACACAAGCAGGGCACTGCTTAACAATGGCACGAGCTTGTTCTCTGGTGATCTGAAACTGCAGCCGCAGGCTACGGGAGCCCTGGTGGTGCAGGGCATGGGACATCTCAGCCTGTCTTAGAGGAGAGAGGGCAGAAGCGATTACTGGGCGTGTGAGAGCATCAGCATTCCTGTTGCCTGCAGAGAGAGGACCGGGTAAATCAGTATGTGCACGAATGTGACCAATAAAGAATTGATGAGTCCGCTTGCGGATAGTCTGCTGTAAAGGAAGAAGTAGGTGTATTATAGCAGAACTGTCAGAAAATGACAAGGGTGCTGTCTCTAGCAGATTGATCAGGTTAACTACATATTGACTGTCAGAGTATATATTAACTGATTGACCACAGGTGGAGAGCACATGTTGAACAGCAAGCAATTCTACCCTTTGGGCGGAAGTTTCAGGTGTCTGGAAAGAAAAGGGAACATCATCAATTTGTCCAGCAGCAAGTCCGTTTGAGGAACCGTCTGTGAATGCCAAAGCGGCCTGAGAAATTGGCTGCAAAGAACATGTCTTGGGGAAAATAAGATTACATCTGGAATAAAAATGCAGTATTTTGTCTTTGGGATAGTGGCAGGAAAGCTGCCCTGTGAAATCTGCAAGAGCTAATTGCCATGAGTCAGAAAATGACCACAACCAAGATTGTTCTTGGGTGGTGTAAGGAACAATCACAATAGGTGGGTCAGAGCCAAAGAGAGTGAGTGCCCTGAGGCGGCCTTTGGCGATTAGCATAGATACTAAATCGTGATAAGGAGTGGCAATACGAGGCCAACTGGCAGACAGATGGAGCCACTCTAAGATTCCTTTTTGCCAGAAAAGACCTGTGGGGGTGTAAGAGGTGCGTAAAATGCATAAACACCAAGACACTCCAGTAGTGACACGGTTTAGTTTTTGTTCTGAGAGAGCATCTTGCACCAATTGCAAGGCATGTCTAGCTTCATTAGTAAGTGTCCGGGGAGACTTTGGGTCTGCGTGGCCTCTGAGCATATCAAAAAGAGGCTTAAGCTGACCAGTAGTTAATTTAAGACTAGGCCTGATCCAGTTAAGGTCTCCCAAAAACTTTTGGAAATCATTCAGCGTACTGAGATGGGCAGTAGATACGACAGGAGTCTTATAGGACACTTGATTGGAGTCAATGAGGCGACCCAAATAATGGAAAGGAGTTACCTTTTGGACTTTGTCAGGAGATATAACTAAGTTTGAATTTGTAAGGAGGTCGCTTAAATCCTGAAAGGCTTCCTGTAGGAGGCCAGGGGAAGGAGCTGCCAAAAGGAGATCATCCATATAATGTAACAAAAGGACATCTGGATAGCGCTCACGGACGGGTGCAATTACCTGAGCGACAAATTTCTGACACAAGGTAGGGCTGTTCGCCATACCTTGAGGAAGAACCGTCCACTCATAGCGCTCAAAAGGCCTGTCAAAATTGGTTGCAGGAACACTGAAGGCAAACCTGCAGCAATCTTGAGGTGCCAAGGGGATGGAAAAGAAGCAATCTTTCAAATCAATGACTAGTAATTCCCAATTTTGAACAACAGGCGAAGGGAGACCAGGTTGCAGTGGTCCCATGACTTCCATAATTTCATTCACTTTCCTAAGGTCTTGTAAAAGTCTCCATTTACCAGATTTCTTTCTAATGACAAAAATAGGAGTATTCCATGGACTGGCAAGTAGTATTAGCATTTTCATAGGCCAATTGTTTTGTAAATAATTGAGCTGACTCGCTATCTCCAAATTGCCGTTTGACTGCCTGCATTAATCGAGAGATAAAATTTTGGTAGGGTTCCTCATTTCCCTGTTTAATTTTGGTAATTTCATCAGTAAATTCTCCATGAGTGGGAAGCTTTCTCCAGGCACGCAAAGCTAAAGCGTTTACCTGCCCAAATGCCGCTTCTGGGAGGGCAACTTGTGCCTGAACACTTTCATAATCACCTGTACCTTTTAACATCTGTAAATTAACTCCCACTCTTTGTCTCTCATTCTTTTCCGCCAACTCAAAAGCGGCATCATCATAATAAGCTTTCCACAATAAGTAGTCGCCACCTGAAAGGCAGGCATTGGCGATGCGATGCCAATCTGCAGGGGTCATGGCTTGAGTACCAAAATTTTCGAGTAAAGAGAGAGTATAAGGTGCAGTGGGTCCATAATTAGTCACTGCCTCCTTGAAATCTTTCATGAATTTTGGTGGAATAGGTTCATAATGGCGAACAATCTCGCCGTTTTGATTGGTCACCTCTATAACAGGACAGACGAGGTGAAGGTCAGAATCGGGAAATCCCTGTCTCATAGACTCAAAGGCATAAGTAGTTGCAAGGATAGGTTCTCGTGGCATAGAGCACACCACAGGCTTAGAGGAAAGCGTAGTAACAGCAGGGAAAGCTTGAGGTTTGGAAAGCGAAGCCAGGAGCCTGGATAATTCCTCGAGGGTAGAAATTGAGGGCACAGCTGAAGCCCTTACCTGCGCACTCTCTGAAGCGCTGATTTCTGCTCCGGCTCCGATCTTTTCGTCCGGAGCTCCCCCATTTCTGGCTTCAGGTCCGACTCCGAGAGCGGAATCGGGCTCGTTTAGAGGATTGCAAGGTGGTAAATTACCGCCGCCCCCTCCACCATCAGGGTTAGATTTGCAAGAGAAAGAAGAGGAACTAGAAGCAAGAGAAACACCAGGGAAGCAGTGAGGCAGGCAGATAGCCTGGCGCAGGTGAGGCCAGACCGAGAGAAGCAATTCTGCCTGCGGGGAAAATTGATGAGCGGCGGCATATTCCTCAATCTTAGTTCCTATTTTACTCCACGTCGATTCATCTAACGATCCCTCCTCAGGGACCCACGGACACAATACATAAACAATCTCTAAAAACTTAGAAACATGTTTCTTTTTTACGTCAACACCTCTCTTTCTTAACATTTGATGTAATAACTTCGTGAACATTAACTTATTTTTGGACTCAGACTGCCCCATTTTACTCCAGATGAATTTTGAGTCCAGAACTACAAGAACCGCGGCTTTACCTTGTCTCCTTTGATTTGGGGTGCGTCACTGTACCTCTCGTACTCAGGTCCCTGTTCCCAGGTGCCAGATTCACCTCTCGTACTCAGGTCCCTGTTCCAAGGCGCCAGTTGTCGGGGTCCGGCACGTCTGCCGGGGGACTGCCGACCCGCGGGAGTCCCCAAGACCGCCAACGTAGATGTCTCGTTCAACCTGAGAGAGAGAGTGCGCGGAAAAGAAAGAATATAGAAAAGTAGAGTCTGGAGGGCTGCGTGAAGATATGGCCAAAACGCAGCAAATTTATTTTTGTGGGTTACAGCTTTTATACCTTTTGTCTTGTTTACATTTACGTCATCTCAGCAGAAAGAAACAAAGGGGAAAACAGAAAGGAAACAAAAACTCCATAAAATAGATATCCGGGGCTTGATATCCTGCTCAGGAAGCAGTTTAAGGGGGCTAATGGTAGTAGTTTACATTTCAATGATTTTACATTCCAAAGATACAATGGCACCCTTAAGGTGGCTGGTTAAACCTGTTTTGCATCAGGAGCTAAAACAAAGGCTTGGCTCCAGGGAAAATATGGGCAGAGGTCTCTGCTCCTCTTAGACATTTCAATTGCAGCAAGTTTATTGCTTACACAGAGACTGAAGGGGGACATGGAAGCAGACAGCACAATGTCCTCATAAACTGCAGGCCTTTGCTTTGCATTTTGTTGTTGCTTTTAGTGAGTCAGCTTACGGCTTTGTCTCACTCGACAGCCCTCGAGGTGAGGAAATGCAGTACAGGTCCAGCAGCCAAACTGAGACGAATCAACTAACTGTCTCGAGCCTTTGGCGCGAACACCACAGGAGATGGTATGGGGAAATACTGATCCTGTGAAAATACCCGCTTTCTCCATCAGCAGCTTGCTCATTCAGCTCTTATCTTTATATTCCAGTAAGTTATTTTGCTCTCACTGTTTCAATGAAAATAAAAATAAAATCCCTGCATACCTTGTTCAAGTGGAGGACTTAAAGTTTTTTCATTTATCATTGTAAGACCAAGGACAATTGTATAACTTTTTCATATGTAGCTGTTACAGGCAGGGCAGTCTGTCTTCAAGTGGGGGTAAATGACTGTAAAACAGAAAAAAAATCCTAGAGTTTTCCCTTCAAGTCAAGCATCTTGTTGTCTAACTAAACTTCTTGTTTTAAAAACAAAAACAAAATTTAAAACAGCCAGACATGGTGTCACAGGCCTGTAATCCCAGCTACTCCGGAGGCTGAGGCAGGAGAATTGCTTGACAACGGGAGGCAGAGGTTGCGGTGATCGGAGATCGCACCACTGCACTCCAGCCTGGGCAACAAGAGGAAACTATATCTCAAAAAAAAGAGAAAAGAAAAGAAGGAAAAGAAATAATAAAGATTAGAGGCCGGGGGCAGTGGCTCACACCTGTAATCCCAGCACTTTGGGAGGTCGAGGTGGGCAGATCATGAGGTCAGGAGTTCAAGACTAGCCTGACAAACATGGTAAAATCCTGTTTCTACTAAAAATACAAAAATTAGCTGGGTGTGGTGGTGGGTGCCTGTATTCCCAGCTACTCTGGAGGCTGAGGCAGAAAAATCACTTGAATTTGGGAGCTGGAGGTTGCAGTGAGTGGAGCCAAGATCACGATACTGCACTCTAGCCTAGGTGACAGAGCGAGACTCTGTCTCAAAAAAAAAAAAAAAAAAAAAAAGATTAGATCACAAATAAAATAGAGAACAGAAAAATTTGAGAAAGTCAACAAAACTAAAAGTTGATTTTTTTGAAAAGATAACAGGCAGGGCTCAGTGGCTCATGCATGTAATTCCAGCACTTTGGGAGGCTGAGGCAGGTGGATCACGAAGTCAAGAAAGTCCTATAAAAATTCAAAAAGTAGGGGCCGGGCACGGTGGCTCACGCCTGTAATCCCAGCACTTTGGGAGGCCAAGGCGGGTGGATCACGAGGTCAAGAGATCGAGACCATCCTGGTCAACATGGTGAAACCCCGTCTCTACTAAAAATACAAAAAATTAGCTGGGCATGGTGGCGCGTGCCTGTAATCCCAGCTACTCGGGAGGCTGAGGCAGGGGAATTGCCTGAACCCAGGAGGCGGAGGTTGCGGTGAGCCGAGATCGCACCATTGCACTCCAGCCTGGGTAACAAGAGCGAAACTCCGTCTCAAAAAAAAAAAAAAAAAAAAAAAATTCAAAAAGTAGGTAGGCGTGGTGGTGCATGCGCCTGTAATCCCAGCTAGTTGGGAGGCTGAGGCAGGAGAATCACTTGAATCCAGGAGGTGGAGGTTGCAGTGAGCCGAAATCATGCCACTGCACTCCAGTCTGGCGCCTGGTGATGGAGTGAGACTTTGTCTCAAAAAAAAAAAGAGAAAAAAAAGAAGACAGGCTGGCGTGGTGGCTCCCACCTGTAATCCCAACACTTTGGGAGGCCAAGGCAGGAGGATCACTTGAGCCCAGGAGAGTGAGGCTGCAGTGAGCCATGATTGCACTCCAGGTTGGTGACAGAGCAAGACCCAGGAGGCAGAGGCTGCAGTGAACCGAGATCACACCATTGCACTCCATCAAGCCTCAGAGTCCTGACTCCCTCTTCAAAAAACAAGAAAAAAGGAAAATAAATGAAAGTACAGACATTACTAATAACCTTACAAAAAAATTTTTTTTCTTCCTTGGGAGATGGAATGTCAGGTTTTTTTTGAGAGGGAGTTTTGCTCTTGTTACCCAGGCTGGAGTGCAATGGCATGATCTCGGCTCACCACAACTTCCGCCTCCTGCGTTCAGGCAATTCTCCTGCCTCAGCCTCCTGAGTAGCTGGGATTACAGGCACGCACCACCATGCCCAGCTAATTTTTTGTATTTTTAGTAGAGACAGGGTTTCACCATGTTGACCAGGATGGTCTCGATCTCTCGTGATCCACCCGCCTCAGCCTCCCAAAGTGCTGGGATTACAGGCTTGAGCCACCGCGCCCAGCCAGAATGTCACTTTTGTTGCCCAGGCTGGAGTGCAATGGCGCGATCTCGGCTCACTGCAACCCCTCCACCTCCGGAGTTCAAGCGTTTCTCCTGCCTCAGCCTCCTTAGTAGCTGGGACTACAGGTGCGTGCCACCATGCCCAGCTAATTTTTATATTTTTAGAAGAGAAGGGGTTTTGCCATATTGGCCAGGCTGGTCTTAAACCCCTGACCTCAGGTGATGCACACGCCCCCTCAGCCTCCCAAAGTGCTGGGATGACAGGTGTGAGCCACCACACCCAGCTGCAACATTTATTTTTATTTTTGGAGACAATGTCTTACCGAGTTTGGAATGCGGTGATGCAATCATTGCCCACTGCAATCTCAGCCTCCCAAGCTCAAGCAATTCTCCCCACCTCAGACTCCCAAGTATCTGGAAATACAGCCATAGCCACCATACCCAGCCTCTTCTAAAAGTTTTAAAACTTGTAAGAAAGCACTTAAAGTTCTCCAGAGAGACAGGACCAATAGGTTCTGTTTAAATATATTTAAGAAGCAGCCAGGCACGGTGGCTCATAGCTGTAGTCCTAGCAGCTCAGGAGGCTAGGGCAGGAGGCTCGCTTGAGCCAGGAATTCAAGGTTACAGAGAGCTATGATGGCCCCACTGCGTTCCAGCCTGAGCAACAGGCAAGCAAAAGACCTTGTCTCTAAAAAAATAAATCAATAAATAAAAACAAAAAATAAATATATATAAGAGGAGATTTATGGAAATTGACTCGTGCGATGATGGAAGTGCCATTTCCACGCCAGAGACCCTGGAAAGCTAGTGGTGCCATTCAGTCTGAGCCCAAAGGCCTGAAAACCAGGAGCTCTCACATCCAGAGTGAAAGAGAGTGGGCCTCACAGCTAGAGGAGAGAGAATCCACCCTTCTACCTTTTTGTTCCTTCTTGACCCTCAAGAAATTGGATGACGCCCAGCCACTTTGGTGAGGGAGTCTTTACTCAGTCTGCTGATTCAAATGCGAATCTCTTCCAGAAACGCCATCACAGACAGATCAGAAATGATGTTTTATCAGCTCTCTGGGCATCCCTTAAGTTCATCAAGTTGACACGTAAAATTATTTATTTATTTATTTATTTATATTATTTATTTATTTATTTTTGAGACGGAGTTTCGCTCTTGTTACCCAGGCTGGAGTGCAATGGCGCGATCTCAGCTCACCGCAACCTCCGCCTCCTGGGTTCAGGCAATTCTCCTCCCCCAGCCTCCCGAGAAGCCGGGATTACACACACGTGCCACCACGCCCAGCTAATTTTTTGTATTTTTAGTAGAGACAGGGTTTCACCATGTTGACCAGGATGGTCTCGATCTCTTGACCTCGTGATCCACTCGCCTCGGCCTCCCAAAGTGCTGGGATTACAGGCTTGAGCCACCGTGCCCGGCATTATTTATTTTTTTTAAAGATGGGGATTCACCATGATGGCCAGGCTGGTCTTGAATTCCTGAGCTCAGATGATCTACCCACCTCAGCCTCCCAAAGTGCAAGGATTACAGGCGTGAGCCACTACACCCAGATATTTATTTATTTATTTTGTGAGGTGGAGTCTCACTCTGTCTCCCAGGCTGAAGTGCAGTGCAGTGGTATGATTTCGCCTCACTGCAACCTCTGTCTCCCAGGTTCACGAGATTCTCCTTCCTCAGCCTCCTGAAAAGCTGGGGCACCAGCACGCCCAGCTATTTTTTTTTTTTCTTTTTTTTTGGTAGAGACAGGTTTCAACATGTTGGCCAGGAAGGTCTCAATCTCCTGACCTCATGATCTACCTGCCTCAGCCTCCCAAAGTGCTGGGATTACAGGCTTGAGCCACTGTGCTGGGCTGACACGTAAAGTTTAACCATCACAAAAGTTATGCCAACAAGTTACATAACAAATGAAATGGACAAATTCCTGAAACACATAAACTATTGAAACAGTCTCAAGAAGAACTGTTAATAGTATCTGGGCTGGGTCTGATGGATCCGTTGAAGCCAGGAGTTTGCAACTGATCTGGGCAACATAGTGAGATCCTATCTCAACAAAAAAATATATATTCAAAAGTAGCCAGGCTAGATGCAGTGGCTTATGCCTGTGATCCCACCACTTTGGGAGGCCAAGGCAGGCGGATCACCTAAGGTTGGGAGATTGAGACCAGCCTTACCAATACAGAGAAACCCCATATCTATTTAAAATACCAAAAAATTAGCCGAGCATGGTGGCACGTGCCTGTTATCCCAGCTACTCAGAAGGCTGAGACAGGAGAATTGCTTGAACCCAGGAGGCAGATGTTGCAGTGAGCCAAGATCTCACCATTGCACTCCAGCCTGGGCAACATGAACAAAACTCCGTCTCAATAAATAAATAAAATAAAGGTAGTGTTAGTCGTATTGAATTCTACAGAGGCACACATAAGATTAGCACTGAGGAAAAGCCATTGGATATAGCGATTAGGTCATTAGTGACCTTCAAGAGGAGTTTCGAAACAGTGTTGGAAGCTGGACTGCGTTTGGTTGACACTCCAGGAAGTGGAGAACGTGGAACTGGTGAGTGCAGGGGTCTCTTGAGAAGCGCAGTGAAGAGAGGCAGGGTGGTAATTTGAGAGCACGGAGTGGCCAGCGGGGTGGCGGAATTCTGCATTTGGTCCACGTGTCCACAAAACCCCAGCTTACAAAGCCAGCTCTGTTACCAGGTGGATTCCAGGGCTGCCTGGACAAGCAGCTTCTGTGCTAGGGACAACACGCTTTTACCTACCGGCCATCTCTTTCTCCAAGAAGCTTCTGGACAGTGTCTCCCAGACCCACTCAAGTGTCTCCACAGTGCCTCTTCCCGAGTAACTGCTGAGACAGCAGAAACCCCACACCTCGGTTGATTCTGTGACTGTACTGCCTGTTCTCAACACATAGATCTAAAATGGGCAGACATTGTTGATAGGGCACCAAAAATATAAACAGAAACGCTTTTGATATCTCGCTTGGGATTATAAACACATAGGAAGAAAACCCTGCTGCTATACAGGGATGGCTCTCATGATACGGTCCCAAGCTTTTCATGGCCGCTGGATAATAGACGCTTCAATAGACACTTAACAGTCCATGGAAAATCCTTTGAAACAATAACCAGGTCATTTGGTCGCACCCTCAAGGGTAAGTCTTTGGGCTGCACTGAACATTTGCTTTTTACGAAACAAGAACTCACTTGGTCTGTCCCAAGAGCCCCTGGATATGTGGCGGGGCACTAAGTACTATGAGAAAGAAATTAGCTAGGCGCGTGGCTTACACTGGTCATCCCAGCATTTGGGAGGCCGAGGCGGGCAGATCACCTGAGGTCGGGAGTTCAGACCAGCCTGACCAACATGGAGAAAGTTCATTTCTACTAAAAACACAAAATTAGCCAGGCGTGGTGGCACATGCCTGTAGTCCCAGCTACTTGGGAGAGGGCTGAAGCAGGAGAATCTCTTGAACCCACCCAGGAGGTAGAGGTTGCAGTAAGCCAAGATCCTGCCACCGCACTCCAGCTTGGATAACGAGCAAAACTCCATTTCAAACAAACAAACAAATACACAAACAAAAATAAGCCGGGCTTGGTGGTGGGAGCCTGTAAATAATACCAGCTACTTGGGAGGCTGAGGCAGGAGAATTGCTTGAAACTGGCAGAAGAATCTCTTTAACCCAGGAGGCTGAGGTTACAGTGAGCCAAGATCATGCCACTATACTCTATCCTGGGCAACAGAACCAAACTCTGTCTCAAAAAAAAAAAAAAAGCTGGGTACAGTGGCTCACGCCTGTCATCCCAGCACTTTGGAAGGCCAAGGCGGGGGGATCACCTGAAGTCAGGAGTTGACCAGCCTGGCCAACATGGTAAAACCCCGTCGCTACTAAAAATACAAAATAGCCGGGCGTGGTGGTGTGTGCTGTAATCTCAGCTACTGGGGAGGCTGAGGCAGAAGAATCACTTGAACCCGGGAGGTGGAGGTGAGTTGAGATTGCACCATTGCACTTCAGCCTGGGCAAGAAAAGTTATCTCAAAACCCATGTAGATTTTGTTTGAGGCTGTTCTAAATTTATAGATTAATTGAAAGAGAATTGGAAATATTTTTTCTTTTTCTTTTTTTTTTTTTTTTGAGGCGGAGTTTCGCTCTTGTTACCCAGGCTGGAGTGCAATGGTATGATCTCGGCTCACCACAACCTCCACCTCCCGGGTTTAAGCAATTCTCCTGCCTCAGCCTCCCAAGTAGCTGGGATTACAGGCCTGTGCTATCATACCCTGCAATTTTTTTTTTTTATTCAGTAGACAGGATTTCACCATGTTGGTCAGACTGGGCTCAAACTCCTGACCTCAGGTGATCCAACTGCCTCAGCTTCCCAAAGTGCTAGGGTGACAGGTGTGAGCCACCACGCCCAGCCCAAGAATTGGAAATATTTTCAAAAATGAGTTTTCTCAGGAAAATTCTCCAATTTTATTCCAGTCTCCTTGTTGACATGGTCTTAAATTTGGTTGTATAGTTAGATGTTAAGAGGTCTTATGTATTTCTAGGTAATTTTGTTCCCAAGTATTTAGGAAGCTATTGATGTTATAAATGGCCTCTGTCCCCCTATTTTATATATCTGCTTGATCTATACTTCCACTGATATATACAAAAATCTTTTTTTTTTTTTATATAGATGGGGTTTTGCCATGTTACTCTGTCTGGTCTCAAATGCTGGGGCTCAAGGATCCACCAGCTTCAGCCTCCCAAAGTGCTGAGATTACAGGTGTGAGCCACCGCACCTGGCCACAAATCAATTTTTTTTTTGAGATGGAGTCTCGCTCTGCACCCAGGCTGGAGTGCAATGGTGTGGTCTCAGCTCACTGCAACCTCTGCCCCTGCCTCCCAGGTTCAAGTGATTCTCCTGCCTCAGCCTCCCGAGTAGCTGGGATTACAGGCGCCCGCCACCGCACCCAGCTAACTTTTGTATTTTTGGTAGAGACTGGTTTCCCCATCTTGGCCAAGCTGGTCTCAAACCCCTGACCTCTTGACCCACCCATCTCAGCCTCCCAAAGTGCTTGGATTACACATGTGAGCCATCATGCCCAGCTGCTTTTTTGTTTGTTTGTTTTTGAGATGGAGTTTAGCTCTTGTTGCCCAGGCTGGAGTGCAGTGGCACGATCTCTGCTCACTGCAACCTCTGCCTCCTGGGTTCAAGCAATTCTCCTGTCTCAGCCTCCCAAGTAGCTGGGATTACAGATGCCTGCCACCACGACCAGCTAATATTTTGTATTTTAGTAGAGATGGGGTTTCACCGTGTTGCCCAGGCTGGTCTCCAACTCCTGAACCCAGGCAGTCCACCCGCCTAACCCTCCCAAAGTGCTGGGATTACTGGAGTGAGCCACTTCACCCGGCCAATTCTAATTGTTTTTCAGTCATTTGATTCATTGATTCATTTTGAGACAGTGTCTCACTCTGTTGCCCGGTTTGGAGTGTGGTAGCATGATTGTGGCTCACTGCAGCCTTGACCTCCCCAGGTACCAGTAATCCTCCCACCTCAGCCTCCAGAGTAGCTAGGACCACAGGCGTGCACATCCACACTCAGCTACTATTTGTGTTTTTGTAGAGTTAGAGTTTTGCCATGTTGCTTAGGCTGGTCTCAAACTCCTATACTCAACCAATCCTCCCTCCTTGGCCTCCTAAAGTGTGTGAGCTACTGTGCCCAGCCTTCAGTTATTTCGTTTAGTCTGTTTTTTTTTTTAGACAGAGTCTTGCTCTGTCACCCAGGCTGGAGTGCAGTGGCCTGATCTCAGCTCACTGCATCCTCTGCCGCCCGGGTTCAAGCCTCAGCCTCCCTAGTAGCTGGGATCACAGGCATGCATCACCACGCCCAGCTAATTTTGTATTTTTAGTAGAGTGGGGGTTTCTCCCTGTTGGTCAGGCTGCTTTCCAACTCCCGACCTCAGGTGATCCACCCACCTTGGCCTCCCAGAGTGCTAGGATAACAGGTATGAGTCACCACGCCCAGCCATATAGCTCTTACTTAATTCTAATTTCTTTCTGCATAGATTTGGAACTTTAGAGAAATAGTAAATAAGAGAGATAAAAATGGGCATTACTGAATTCTGTTGAATTCTTGATTTTAATGGGAATGTCTCTAATATTTCACCATTGAGGTTTACTATTGGTTTCTGATAAACAGCTTTGTTTTGTTCTGTTTTGTTTTTTTGAGATGGAGTCTTGCTCTGTCACCCAGGCTGGAGTGCAATGGTGCAACTGCGGCTCACTGCAGCCCTTGGTACCCAGGTTCAAGCGATTCTCCTGTCTCAGCCTCCCGAGTTGCTGGGATTACAGGCTCCCGCCACCACACCTGGCTAATTTTTTTTTTGGTATTTTTAGTAGAGATGGATGGGTTTCGCCATTTTAGCCAGGCTGCTCTTGAACTTCTGATCTCGTGATCCACCCAGCTTGGCCTCCCAAAGTGCTTGGATGACAGGCGTGAGCCACTGTGCCCCACCCGTTTCTGATAAATAATTGTTACCAAGTTAAGGAGATCCTGCTCATTCTAATTTGGTGAGTTTTTTCAAAAATTAGTGTTCAGGCCGGGCACGGTGGCTCACACCTGTAATCCCAGAACTTTGGGAGGCTGAAGCAGGAGGATCACCTGAGGTCAAGAGTTCGAGACCAGCCTGGCCAACATGGTAAAACCTCATCTCTACTAAAAACACAAAAATTAACCAGGGCTGGTGGTGAGCACCTGTAATCCCAGCTCCTTGGGAGCCTGAGGCAGGAGAATCGCCTGAGCCCTAGGAGGCCGAGGTTGCAGTGAGCTGAGATCACACCACTGCACTCCAGCCTGGGCAACAGAGTGAGACTCCATCCCAAGAAAAAACCAAACCAAGCCAAACCATGAGCGTTCACCTGTAATTCCAGCTATTCAGAAGGCTGAGGTGGGAGGATCACTTGAGCCCAGAGGTACAAGGCTGCAGTGAGCTATGACTGTGCCACAGCACTCCAGCCTGGACAACAGAGCAAGACCCTCTTAAAAAAAAAAAAAAGAAAAAGAAAACAAAAAATGAGCGTTGACCTTGACTGGATGCTTTTTTATGCTCAATTTTTGCAAACTATGGTTCTTTTTTCTTTTTGGGACAGTAGCTGGAGTTCAGTAGCACGATCTTGGCTCATTGCAACACCCACCCGCACTAGGTTCAAGTGATTCTCCTGCCTCAATCTCCCGAGGAGTAGCAGGAATTACAGACATGTGCCAGCACGCCTAGCTTATTTTTGTATTTTTAGTAGAGATGGGGTTTCTCAATGTTGGCTGGGCTGCTCTTGAACTCCTGATCTCAGGTGATCTGCCTCCTAGGCCTCCCAAAGAGCTGGGAATACAGGTGTCAGCCACTGCACCCGGACTAATTTATTTATTTTTTGAGACAGAGTCTCACTCTGTTGCCTAGGCTGGAGTGCAATAGCACGATCCTGACTCACTGTGACCTCTGCCTCCTGGGTTGAAGTGACTCTCCTGTCTCAAACTTCGAAGTAGTTGAGATTACAGGTACCTGCCACCACGCCTGGCTAATGTTTGTACTTTTAGTAGAGATGGGGGTTCACCATGTAGGCCAGGCGGGTCTTGAACTCCTGACCTCAAGTGATCCACCTGCTTTGGCCTCCCAAAGTGCTGTGATTACAGACGTAAGCCACAGCACCTGGCCTCTATTTTATTTGTTTGACACAAACGTTTTACTATTTTACAAAGTCTGGACTCAAACTCCCAGACCAAGTGATCCTCTGTAAAAGTTAAAGAAGAAGGGCGGGGTGCGGTGGCTCCTCCTGCCTCGGCCTCCCAAAGTGCTGGGATTATAGGCGTGAGCCACTGCACCTGGCCAAGGTTAGGGGATTATTTAAACCCAGGAGGTTGAGGCTGCAGTGAGCTGTGACTACGCCGCTGCACTCCAGGCTGGGTGACAACATGAGACCCTGTCTCAAACAAAACTAAACAAAAACGATGATCCCTCAGGCAGACAAAGCCAGGACCAAGTCCATCCTGTGGAGAGCAAAGCACCACTCCTCCCTGCCCATCACCCTTGGTAAGGCATCAGCTTCGTATCACCGGCAGCAGCACTGCAGTAAGACCACGTATTCAGTTCTCCTTTACAATCTTCTTTGCAACACCTAATAGAGGCCCTGGGATTCATGCCTGTAATCCCAGCACTTTGGGAGGCTTAGGAGGGCATATCACCTGAGGTCAGGAGTTTGAGACCAGCCTGGCAACATGGCGAACCCCTCCTCTCTGCTAAAAATAGAAAAATTAGCTGGGTGTAGGGGTGGGTGCCTGTAGTCTCAGCTACTGGGGAGGCTGAAGCAGGAGAATCACTTGAATCCCTTGAGATCAGGAGTTCAAGACCAGCCTTACCAATATGGCAAAACCCTGTCTCTGCTAAAAATACAAAAAAAATCATGCCTGGCCCGGTGTGGTGGCTCACAGCTGTAATCCCAGCACTTTGGGAGGTGGAGGACAGATCATGAGGTCAAGAGATCGAGACCATCCAACATGATGAAACCCCGTCTCTACTAAAAATACAAAAATTAGCTGGGCATGGTGGTGTGCGCCTCTAGTCCCAGCTACTGGGGAGGCTGAGGCAGAAGAATTGCTTGAACTTGGGAGGTGGAGGTTGCAGTGAGCCAAGATTGCGCCACTGCACTCCAGCCTGGCCACTAGTGACAGAGCAAGACTGTCTCAAAAAAAAAAGAAAAAAAAAAAAAAATCACGCCTGTAATCCCAGCACTTTGGGAGGCTGAGGTGGGTGGATCACCTGAGGTCAGGAGTTCGAGACCAGCCTCACCAACATGGAGAAACCCTGTCTCCACAAAAAATACAAAATTAGTGGGGCATGGTGGTGCATGCCTGTAATCCGGCTACTCCAGAGGCTAAGGCAGGAGAATCGCTTCAACCTGGGAGGCGGAGGTTGTGGTGAGCTGAGATCGTGGCATTGCACTCCAGCCTAGGTAACAAGAGCAAAATTCTGTCTGAAAAAAAAGAACACAGACCCTCCCATAAAGAGTTGGATTCGATCTCCTTTCTCCTTGAATCTGGGCTGGCTTTGGGACTTGCTCTGATCCATAGGATGCCGGGGAATTGACATTGCAACAATTCCAAGGCTAGACCTTGTGTGATGCTGCCTGCTCTCCTGGAACCCTAACAATAGCCACGGACTCAGTCCAGGCTGCCCTGCTGGAGGATGAAATAGAGATAAACTGTGTCAGCTGAGAGTCAAGACCTGCCAGCCCTGGCCAATCAGCAGCTGACCTCATCCATGAGTGAGACTGGCCAAGGCCTGGAGAACTGCCTGGCTGAGCCCAACACCAGCTGCTGACCTGTGTCATTGTAAGAAGACTAAGTGATTGCTGTTTTAGCACTAAGGATTGGCATGGTTTACTTTGCAGCAAAAGCTAACTGATATACTTTGTTTTTTTGTTTTGTTTTTTGAGACAGAGTCTCGCTCTGACGCTCAGGCTGGAGGGTAGTGGCACAATCTCAGCTCACTGCAACCTCCCATTCCTGGGTTCAAGTGATTCTCCTGCCTCAGCCTCCTGAGTGGCTGGGATTACAGGTGGGGGCCACCATGCCCAGCCAATTTTTGTATTTTTAGTAGAGATGTGGTTTCATCACATTAGCCAAGCTAGTCTGACTCCCGACCTGAGGTGATCTGCCCACCTTGGCCTCCCAAAGTGCTGGGATTACGTGGGCCACACGCCCCACTCCACATGGCTTTCGATGGCCTCTAGCCCACCTATCCTTGGTTTGCATTCTTTTTTTTTTTTTTTTGAGACGGAGTTTCGCTCGTTACCCAGACTGGAGTGCAATGGCGCGATCTCAGCTCACCTCAACCTCTGCCTCCTCAGTTCAAGCAATTCTCCTGCCTCAGCCTCCCAAGTAGCTGGGACTACAGGCATGCGCCACCATGCCCAGCTAATTTTTTTTTTTTTTTTGAGATGGAGTTTCGCTCTTGTTACCCAGCTGGAGTGCAATGGCGCGATCTCGGCTCACCGCAACCTCCGCCTCCTGGGTTCAGGCAATTCTCCTGCCTCAGCCTCCTGAGTATCTGGGATTACAGGCACGCACCACTGTGCTCAGCTAATTTTTTGTATTTTTAGTAGAGACGGGGTTTCACCATGTTGACCAGGATGGTCTTGATCTCTTGACCTCATGATCCACCCGCCTCGGCCTCCCAAAGTGCTGGGATTATAGGCATGAGCCACCGCGCCTGGCCGGTTTGCATTCTTTGATTCAGAATACAACCCCTGGGTATCTGCTGTGTGTCTAGCAGAGCTGGGTGTTGGAAATGCAGCAATGCATAGCCTTGGATGGACAATTTCAGTTCAGTGTGAGGTCATAGCAGTGAGCACATATCAGCAAGACAGGACATAGGACAGGCACCTAACCCAAATTAGGACATTAGATAAGACTGATTGGCCAGGCACAGTGGCTCACGCCTGTAATCCCGGCACTTTGGGAGGCTAAGGCAGGCGGATCGCCTGAGGTCAAGAGATGGAGACCATCCCAGCCAACAGCGTGAAACCCCATCTCTACTAAAAATACAAAAATTAGCCGGGCGTGGTGGCACATACCTATAGTCCCAGCTACTTGGGAGGCTGAGGCAGAAAAATTGTTTGAACCCAGGAAGCAGATGTTGCAGTGAGCTGAGATTGCACCACTGCACTCCAGCCTGGTGGCAGAGCAAGACTCCATCTCAGGCTGGGCGCGGTGGCTCACGCCTATAATCCCAGCACTTTGGGAGGCCAAGGTGGGTGGATCACGAGGTCAAGAGATCGAGACCATCCTGGTCAACAAGGTGAAACCCCATCTCTATTAAAAATACAAAAATTAGCTGGGCATGCTGGCGTGCGCCTATAGTCCCAGCTACTCGGGAGGCTGAGGCAGGAGAACTGCTTGAACCCAGGAGGCGGAGGTAGCGGTGAGCCAAGATCGCGCCATTGCACTCCTTTTTGGCTTCAGCCTGCCTGCACCCAGGTGAATAAACAGCCATGTTGCTCTCTCACACACACACACACACACACAGACACACACACACACACACACAAATAGGCTGGGTATGGTGGCTTGTGCTTGTAATCCCAGCACTTTGGGAGGCTCAGGCGTGGATCATGAGGTCAGGAGGTCAAGACCATCCTGGCCAGCATGGTGAAACACCATCTCTACTAAAAGTACAAAAATTAGCCAGTGTGGTGGCATGTGCCTGTAATCCCACCTACTTGGGAGGCTGAAGCAGAGAATTGCTTGAACCTGGGAAGTGGAGGGTGCAGTGAGCTGAGATCGCACCACTACACACTCCAACTGAGATTGCAGGCACCGCTACCATGCTTGGCTAATTTTTAAAATATTTTTACTAGAGACAGGGTTTCACCATGTTGGCCAGGCTAGTCTCGATCTCCTCACCTCAGGTGATCTGTCCACCTCGGCCTCCCAAAGTGCTGGGATTACAGGTGTGAGCCACTGCATCTGGTCTATTTTTATTTTTTAGAGACAGGGTCTCACTTTGTTGCCCAGGCTGGTCTCGAACTCCTGAGCTCCACTGATTCTCCTGACTCCACTTCCCAAGTGCTAGGATTACAGGTGCGAGCCATTACGCCCACCTGGGATCATAAATTTGGCTTGTAATATGTTGAGTATGAGGTACCTCCACGACTTCCAGAAGGAGATGTCCATTCAGTGAGACCTGACAGTAATTTTTTTTTTTTAAAGATGGGGTTTCTCCGTGATGGCCAGCCAGGTCTTGAACTCCTGACCTCAGATGATCCACCCACCTTGGCCTCCCAAAGTGCTAGGATTACAGGCTGAGCCACCGCACCCAGCGACAGTAATTTTTTTTTAACAGACAGGGTCTTGAGCCAGGTGCGGTGGCTCACGCCTGTGATCCCAACGCTTTGGGAGGCCAAGGCAGGTGTATCACCTGAGGTCAGGAATCCGAGACCAGCCTGGCCAGCATGGGGAAACCCGTCTCTACTAAAAATACAAAAATTAGCCTGGCGTTGTGGTGGGCACCTGTAATCCCAGCTACTTGGGAGGCTTAGGCAGGAGAATCGCTTGAACCTGGGAGGCGGAGGTTGCAGTGAGGCAAGATTGTGCCACTGCACTCCAGCCTGGGCAACAGAACAGACTCTTGAAGAAAAAAAAAAAAAAAGAAAATGTGATCAAAGACAGAATTAAAGTCCATCATGTCAGGGACAGTGGCTCACGCCTCTAACCTCAGCACTCTGGGAGGCTCAGGCGGCGGATCTCCTGAGGTTGGGAGTTTGAGACTAGCCTGACCAACAAGGAGAAATCCCGTCTCTACTGAAAATACAAAATTAGCCAGGCATGGTGGCACATATTGTAATCGTAGCTACTTGGGAGGCTGAGGCAGGAGCATTGCTTGAACCCGGGAGGTAGAGGTTGTGGTGAGCCGAGGCTGTGTCATTGCACTCCAGCCTGGATGACAAGAGCAAAACTCCATCTCAAAAAAAAAAAAAGAACATCACTTTGGTTGGGCACAGTGCGTCATTCCTGTAATCCCAGCACTTTGGGAGGCCAAGGCAGGTGGATCCTTTGAGTTCAGGGTTCGAGACCAGCCTGGGCTACATAGCCAGACCCCATCTCTAAAAAAAAAAAATCTAAAAAAAAAAAAAAAAATGCAGTCTGGGTATGGTGACTCACACCTGTAATCCCAGCACTTTGGAAGGCCAAGGTAGGTGGATCACAAGGTCAAGAGATCAAAACCATCCTGGCCAAAATGGTGAAACCCCATCTCTACTACAAATACAAAAATTAGCCTAGCGTTGTGGTGGGTGCCTGTAATCTCAGCTACTCGAGAATCGCTGGACCCCAGGACTCAGAGGTTGTGGTGAGCCAAGATTATGCCACTGCACTCCAGTGTGGCAAGAGTAAGACTCCATCTCAAAAAAAAAAAAAAAAAAAAAAAAACCAGCTGGGCATGGTGGTGTGTGCCTGTAGTCCCAGCTACCCTAAAGGCTGAGAAGTGAGAGGATCGCTTGAGCCCAGGGGGCAGAGCCTTCCGTGAGCTGAGATCACACCACTGTGCTTCAGCGTGGGCAAGAGAACCGTCTCAAAAAAAAAAAAAAAATTACATTCAGCTGGGTATGGCAGCTCATACCTACAATCCCAGCATTTTGGGAGGCTGAGGCGGGAGGATTACCTGAGCCTAGAAGTTTAAGATCAGCCACAGCAAGACCCCAACTCAACCAAAAAATCCGAGCTCCTCTGGAGGCAGAGGTGGGCAGACTGCTTGAGCCCCGGAGGTTAAGACTGTGTGAGTCCTGATTGAGCTGCTGCATCCCAGCCTGGGAAAGAGTGAGTTTTGTTTCCCAAAACAAAAACCCATCACATTCATTCCTTTTTTCGAAGTATCATAGTTTTTTTTGCTTGTTTTTTGAGACAGTCTGGCTCTGTTGCCCAGACTAGAGGGCAGTGGTGTGGTCTTGGCTCATTGAAACCGCTACCTTTCAGGTTCAAGCAATTCTCCCCCACCTCAGCCTCCAGAGAAGCTGAGATAACAGGTGCTAATTTGTATTTTGTTGGCAGGGGATGGAGTCTTGCTGTTCCCTAGGCTGGAGTACAATGGCGTGATCTTGGCTGACTGCAACCTTTGCCTCCTGGGTTCAAGTGATTCTCTTGCCTCAGCTTCCCGAGAAGCTGGGATTACAGGTGCCTGCCAACACCCCCAGCAAATGTTTGTATACAGGGTTTCACCATGCTGGCCAGGCTGGTCTCGAATTCCCAACCTCAGGCAATCCACCTGCCTAGGCCTCCCCAAAGGCTGGGATTTCAGGCGTGAGCCACCATGGCTGGCCTAAGTATCATCGTTTTTATTTTTGAATGGCCAAAAGTGGCACTTATTAAATCTCAACAGAGAAAATATAAAAAAGATTCATCCTGCTGTTCCAAATTCTAGTTGCCAGCCCATTAAGTTGGTGTTTTCTTTCCACCAAGATGAAATTTGCCCCAAGTCACTCCAAACTACAGCTCTCCCGGTTCCTGCTTATGTAAACAAAAACCGACTACCCTTGATCACATGGCAGAACTTGCTGAAGGACAAGCAACAACTAGCTGGTTCAGCTGCAAACTTGATCCCACAGCCTGCCCAAGGGAAATGGGAAACTGGAGCAGTTTTCTTCAAAAGAAAAACCCAAAGTAGAGGCGGCACTGATTCTAATGGGAGAAAAGATGGGACCAAATCATTTAAACAAACCACTTCCTCTTCCATTTTTTGACGATGGTATCTAGCTTTCTCCTTTTTTCCTTGGTATATTCCAAGGCTCCTAAAAGGATGCAATCCCAGGCTCAGGCCAACTCGTTTTTTGACACACTCTCATATTGTCGCCCAGGCTGCAGTGCAGTGGTGTGATTTCAGTTCACTGCATCCTCCACTTCCCGGGTTTAAGCAATTCTTCTGCCTCAGCCTCCTGAGTGGCTGGGATGACAGACGCATGTCACTATGACTGCTAGTTCTGTATCTGTAGTAGACAGGGTTTCATCACGTTGCTCAGGCTGGTCTTGACCTCCTGACCTCAGGTGACCTGCCCACCTCGATCTCCCAAAGTGCCGGGATTACAGGCATGAGCCACTACGCCCGGCTTGCTGTTTTTGAGCTTCACTTCTAGATAGCTGTTTTTTCCCCTCTACCTTCTCTCCCATTTCAATGTCTTCAGGACATGGGTCAACAGCACTAAGAATTCTTGGCCTCCCCTGTCAAACTCAGCAGGTTTAACGGTTTTCACATTCTTCTCTACTGCTCCCCTCTCATCTTTTCATACCTGCAGGAGGAACAGAATTTAAACTGGAAGTCAAGGTCATAAAATATGACAGTTGGTATGAATACTGCAGACCACACCACTCAATGTGAGTTTTGGTGTTTACTTCAGACAGGGCTGCAGTGCAGTGGCACAATCTCACTGCAACCTCAGCATCCCAAGTAGCTGGGATTACAGGCATATGCCAATCCACCCAGCTAATTTTTTGTACTTTTAGTAGAAACGGGGTCTCACCACACTAGCCAGGCTAGTCTCAAACTCCTAACCTCAGGTGATGCACCCGCCTGGGCCTCCCAAAGTGCTGAGATTACAGGTGTGAGCCACCATGCCTGGCAAGAGCTAAATCTTAGTAGAGACAGGGTTTCAACATGTTGGCCAGGCCGGTTTCCAACTCCTGACCTCAAGTGATTCGCCTGCCTTTGCCTCCCAAGTGATAGCATGACAGGTGTGAGCCACCTCTCACCTGGCTTTCAGACCTTTATATAATAATTCTTATTCCCCCTGGAATCATAATTTTATGACTCATGGACTCTCAAAAATATCACCAAGGGCCAGGAGCAGTGGCTCACGCCTGAAATCCAGCACTTTGGGAGGCAGAGGTGGGTGGATCACCTGAGGTCAGAAGTTAAGAGACCAGCCTGGTCAATATGGCGAAACCCCATCTCTAATAAAAATACAAAAATTAGCCCTGGTGGCACATCGCAGTAATCCCAGCTCTGAGGAGGCTGGGGCAGGAGAATCTCTTAAACCCAGGAGAGAGGCTGCAGTGACTTGAGATGGCACCATTGCACTCTAGTCTAGGGAACAAGAAAAAACTCCAAAAAAAAAAAAATCACCAGTGAGGCCAGGCGCAGTGGTTCACACCTGTAATCCCAGCGCTTTGGGAGGCTGAGGCAGGCCAATCATCTGAGGTCAGGAGCTCAAGACCAGCCTGGCCAAAAGGGAGAAGCCCCATCTTTACTAAAAATATAAAAATTAGCTGGGCATGATGCAGGTGCCTGTAGTCTCTTAGTGACAGAACAAGACTCTGTCTTAAAAAAAAAAAAACGAAATATGGCCGGTGCTGTGGCTCACACCTGTAATCCCAGAACTCTGGAAGGCCGAGGCAGGCGGATCACCTGAGGTCAGGAGTTTGAGACCAGCCTGACCAACATGGAGAAACTGATCTCTACTAAAAGTACAAAATTAGCTGGGTGTGGTGGCACATGCCTGTAATCCCAGCTACTCGGGAGGCTAGCTAGGGCAGGAGAATCACTTGAACCTGGGAGGTGAAGGCTGTGGTGAGCCTAGATCGTGCCATTGCACTCCAGCCTGGACAAGAGCAAAACTCCATCTCAAAAACAATACACACACACACACACACACACAAATACAGATATAGATTCAAAATCACCATTGATTCATCCTTTTTTTTTTTTTAAGACGGAGTTTCGCTCGTTACCCAGGCTGGAGTGCAATGGTACGGTATTGGCTCACCTCAACCTCGACATCCTGGGTTCAGGCAGTTCTCCTGCCTGAACCTCCTGAGTAGCTGGGATTATAGGCACTCACCACCAAGCCCAACTAATTTTTTGTATTTTTAGTAGAGACGGGGTTTCACCATGTTGATCAGGATGGTCTCAATCTCTTGACCTGGTGATCCACCCGCCTCGGCCTCCCAAAGTGCTGGGATTACAGGCTTAAGCCACCTCGCCCTGCCAATTAATCCCATTTTTAATAAGCATCCACAGAGCTTGTATAACTTTATCTATATGGCTGTAGGCTGCTGAAGGCACACACCGCCTATTCCCTAAGCATAAAGATTTAGCTCTTGCCCCATGCAGTGGCTCATGCCTGTAACCCCAGCACTTTAGGAGGTCAAGGCGGGTGTATCAACAGAGGTAAGAAATTTGAGTCCAGCCTGGCCAGCACGGTGAAGCTTCGTTTCTACTAAAAATACAAAAAATGAGCTGGGCGTGGTGGCAGGTGCCTGTAATCCCAGCCACTTGGGAGGCTGAGGGAGGAGACTTGCTTGAACCCGGGAGGCTAAAGCTGCAGTCAGTCGAGGTCATGTCACTGCACTCCGCTTGGGCAGCAGAAGCAAAACTCCATCTCAAAACAACAGCAACAACAAGATTTAGCTCTTCTGTGAAAAATATTCAAAGATTACTTTTTCCAAAAGATCACCAAGCCAAACATTTGGCCATATTTTTATTTACTACATATACTATAAACATATACAATACATGCTACAAAAAAAAATTTTTTTTTAAAATTTAACTGTCAAGAAAGTGTATAGTGTTATAATACAATGGCACATGTTTATACTTTATTTCAAATTGGTTTGCTTATCACCTATTTCAAACCGTTAATAGTGAAATGTTACTTGTGGATAATTAAAAATTATCTATTTGCATTATTAACAATAAACAATTCCAACAAATTAATAAGAATTAACCATGTCAAATATTAGTATTCAAAAAACGGGATTTGCAGAAATGATTATATAAAATATAGCAGCCAATTTCGGTTTACTTTGCCAGTAGGATTTCAGCATTTGCTCTTTTTTTGGAAGACATATGTAAGACATCCTTTGATTTCTTGAGGTGCAGGAACTGCCACATGCAGCCCAATCGAACCCAGCAGTTCATCAGGGGCTCTGGACCACGCCCACTGAGGGGCCTCAGGACGTGAGTGGCGCTGCATGCTCCGCTGAGATTATGTATGATGAAAAGAGACACGACAAGCCAAGACCAAAGTGGAAGGAAAAGAAAATACAAACATTCAAATCAGTTGTGACGAGGCTTTTCTACAAATATTTTAGATGGCATACTTTCAGGAAAACAAGATTTAGGTGTATCTCGATTTTACAGTATCTATGCTCTAACTGGAAAGTTAACAAAGCAGTCAGATGGATGACATCTAGTATCAGGGATTTGTTCACTCAACATTACTGAGCACCCACTGTGTGCAGAGCACTGTGCTAATGTCTTTATCAAGCATTACCTTAGTGTGAGGTAAAAATATATTAAATTAGTGTCAACGCATCAGTCTGCTTGTGGCCATGTGGGGATCCTGTGCCACGAAACCAGCTTCTCAGTCTCCTCATTCATTCAGGCACGTGCATGCTGACTGTGTGTCAGGCAATGCGCCAGTCCCTGGGATACCATGATTTGTTGAATGTTCAAAGAATGCTAATTTATCATATTCACCTATGCAGAACAATTAGAAAGGTAGATTCTCCTTCCAAAATGAGGTCCAAAGGTGTTTCTATTGTCATACCATACCATAGACCAGTAAGTGCCTTTACGGACTGAGAACTCACTTGGAAGTTTCATGCCGTGGTCTAAATTGCCTAGATCATTTTTGGTCTCATCTGTCTATTTTTTGGAGCACCTGACCCCATATAAATCATTCCATACTTAAATGGGTTTGTAAACAAAACCTGAACATGAACAGAAAGAACCAGAAATGAAGGCAGTTTATAATGTAATGTACTTCAATAGCATCACTCTGCCCATAAGACGTGAGGGATACGTAAGTAACTCACGATTGCTTCTAACACTTTTCAAAGCACTAACCCTACCCCAAACTCATTTAATACTAACTTGACTTTCATACAAGTTGCACAGAATACAGAGGGCAGAATTTGGCCTCAAAACCTTCCACGGACTATTAGAGGTGATTGGTCCTTCCACTCCAAGCAGAACCTAAGAATTCCAAGAGTCTCCTGATAGGATACTGGTACTCGGCAGAAACGGCCCTGTTGGATCCCATTAGTTAAGACTCTGTTGAGCTGCTGTAGAAGGGTGACCTACCACGACCCTTTTGGGAAAGGCAGAGAGCTGGGAGACTGGCTGTCCACTTAGTGAATCCAACACTGCCTTAAAGCTATGCACTGAATAAAGTACTCGGTACATCCTGCTTGTCACCTGGAATGAAAATACAAACTCACCTTAGGAATTAACCTACTTACAGGTTTGGGGGAAAAGAATGACAAGGGCTAAAAGAATCTCAAGAAATAGTATGAAGCACTGACTAAGAAGGAAGACAAATGCTTCTAGTAGTGTTCTTAGAATTCTTAGGGTCTGCAGTGTCACAATGAGTCATACAATGGTCACGTTCCATAAATGAAAGCAGTCCTGCTCCATACTATTCACACGGTGCATGATTACTTCGTGGGAGTAGAAGGGAACAGTCTGTTGCCATTCGACAGTATGGTTCCAGAATGAAAACAGAACCACTGAATAAATCAGGGTAAGCAGTGTGTAACTCTTTCCTGTCCGTCGGTTTTCCACAGGTGATCTGCACTGCCTGAAAGGAGGCAAGACACCTCTCCCTCCTGATACACACAGGCACCGCCACTACCTCCTCAAATCGCCAATTCAGAAGCTAACACACAGCCCTCCAGTTCGTACCCTGAATGTGCTAAGTAAGACTAGGAATGGAGTTGTTCAGTCTAAAAAAGATCACAGGTAACAGAATGCTTATATAAACAAGACTGCTTTTGACATCTGTAAGAAAATTGTATAGATGGCAGTTAGAAAAAAAAAGATTGTTCCCATGTGTCAGCAAAACTGTTGAGCTCTACTCAGCTGAAGTCCTCATCGGGATTCTGTTGATCCAGCAGACGAACATGTGTGAAAGGGAAGTGACCTCGTTTGCCATTGCACTCCCCTTCCCACTGACCACTCACATTAATCTTCGTAACCTTTACCAGCTCACCGACCTGCAGGAGGAGAATAAGGACAGCACTTTATTTCTGGTTAGGAATGCAGCGGACAAACTCCATTCTCTGCTCAGGCATACCCTGCCCATGTGATCACTCTAGGGATGTCACAGAAATGGCCATTTGCTGCCTCCCCAGCCCCAGCCACCAGACTGATTACTTGTGGTTAATGCAGGCAGAAGGAAGAAGTGTTTTTAGCAGTGCAGAAAAACACAGAGAATACAGAAAGTAAAAGAGGATCCCAGATAATGATACTTTTTGATTAAAAAAGAATGATAATGAATGGAAATCCCAAGCATCTCTACATGAGCAATCCTGGTGTCAGTGAGCTCGCTAGTGTTCCCTTTCTTTGTACTCACTGCCCTCAGCATTCCACCTGCCTGCAGGCCCTGTCCCAGGACAAGCAGCCTTTCCCTCTTTGGCATGTGGTAGCAACACAATCCCGCCACCCACTAGCACACACACATCCTGGCCTGTTGCTGCTTGCATAGCATCAGCGATCACGGCAAGCATATATGTTATGTGGTCCTAGAAAATCCTGTGTTCCTATCACTCCTGACCAAAGCAAGCCTTTTCCCGTATGGGCAGGTAGAGGCCAAAACTCCAAATCCAATTAGCTTCCTGAGAGACCCCGACCTAATTCTGCCAGCTCTATTTGACAAGCTACTGCCCGCCCTGCCAGCAATCCCACCCTCAGACAGACCTTGAGGCTCCCTCAATGCCCCTTGCTACCCAAGCATTACCCAATGAGGGGATAAAAAAACAACTATGGTTGGGCGCAGTGGCTCATGACTGCAATCCCAGCACTTGCTGACCTTGACACAGGTGGATGGATTCCCTCAGCTCAGAAGTTTGAGACCAGCCCAAGCAACATGGTGAAACCCGTCTCTACAAAAAATACAAAAATTATCCTTACAAATGGCTAGCTTAAAAATAAATTTTAAAAAATATACTGGGTGTGGTGGTGGCTGCCTATAGTCCCAGCTACTTGGGGGGCTGATGTGAGAGAATTGCTTGAGCCCAGGAGGCAGAGGTTGCAGTGAGCCGAGATTGCGTCACTGCACTCCAGCCTGGACAACAGAGCCAGACCCTGCCTCAAAAAAAACAAAACAAACAAAAAATCCCTATTGTTTTGTCACGTATTTATAAAATGTCTCTTGTTGCAAAATGAAATATGAAGTTCTAACAATCTACGATATACTACGAAACTTAAGAGGTCAACCTGATGAATGAATTCACCATGTGAGATACTAAATACTAAACGGTGAGATAAAGTCTCAGATGTCACTGGACTAAAGAGTTTTTTTTTGAAGGCTGGGCGCGGTGGCTCAAGCCTGTAATCCCAGCACTTTGGGAGGCCGAGGCGGATGGATCACGAGGTCAAGAGATCCAGACCATCCTGGTCAACATGGTGAAACCCTGTCTCTACTAAAAATTACAAAAAATTTGCTGGGCATAGTGGCGCGTGCCTGTAATCCCAGCTACTCAGGAGGCTGAGGCAGGAGAATTGCCTGAACCCAGGAGGCGGAGGTTGCGGTGAGCCGAGATCGCGCCATTGCACTCCAGCCCAGGTAACAAGAGCGAAACTCCATCTCAAAAGAGTTTTTTTTGGTTGTTGTTTTTTTTTTTTTGAGATGAAATTTTGTTCTTGTTGCCGAGGCTGGAGTGCAATGGCGCGATCTCAGCTAACTGCAACCTCTGCCTCCCGGGTTCAAGCGATTCTCCTGACTCAGCCTCCCGAGTAGCTGGGATTACAGGCGTACACCACCATGCCCGGCTAATTTTGTATTTTTAGTAGAGACGGGTATTCTCCATGTTGGTCAGGCTGGTCTTGAACTCCTGACTTCAGGTGATCTGCCCGCCTCGGCCTCCCAAAGTGCTGGGATTACAAGTAGGTGTGAACCATTGTGCCCACCGTCTAAAGAGTTTTATGATTGGCCGGGCGTGGTGGTTCACACCTGTAATCCAAGCACTTTGGAGGCCAAGGCGGGTGGATCACCTGAGGTTGGGAGTTCAAGACCAGCCTAACATGGTGAAACCCCATCTTTAAAAAAAAAAAAAAAAATTTTATGATTACCCTTTAGGTAACAATATTTGAATTCTGAGCATGCTCTGTTCATTTGGTTTTATTAAACCAACTATTACTTACTGAATTATTATATAGTATAGTAGAGGGCATTCTTTTTTTTGAGACAGAGTTTCACTCTCGTTGCCAAGGCTGGAGTGCAATAGCACAATCTCGGCTCACTGCAATCTCACCTCCTGGGTTCAAGCGATTCTCCTGCCTCAGCCTCCTGAGTAGCCAGGATTATAGGCATGCACCACCATCCCCGGCTTTTTTTTTTTTTTTTTTTTTCCGAGACAGAGTCTCGTTCTGCCGCCAGGTGCCAGGCTGGAGTGCAGTGGCACAATCTCCACTGCACTCTGCAACATCTGCCTCCCGGGTTCAAGCAATTCTCTTGCCTCAGCCTCCCAAGCAGCTGGGACTACAGGCGCGTACCACTACGCCCAGCTAATTTTTTTATATTTTAATAGAGATGGGGATTCACTATGTTGGCCAGGATGGTCTTGATCTCTTGACCTCGTGATACGTCCGCCTCGGCCTCCCAAAGTGCTGGGATTACAGGCGTGAGCCACCGCGCCCAGCTATTTTTTTGTATTACTCGTAGATACAGGGTTTCACCATGTTGGCCAGGCTGGTCTCGAACTCCTGACCTCAGGTGATCCACCTGCCTCAGCCTCCCAAAGTGTTGGGATTACAGATGGGAGCCACTGTGCCAAGCCAAGGGGATTTTATATTTTGTAATATAATAGTTTATGTTAAAATACCAAGTACTTTTTAACCTCATAATAATCCTGCAATACAGTAACTATTTTCATTTTACAAATGAAAAGACAGCAGTTTAGAGAAATCACATGATATATGTGAGGTAGCCCAGTTAGTGACGGGGCTGGGAATTTGAGCCCAGCACTACCTGGCTCCAAAGCCCATTTATGCTTTTTTGAGACAGGGTCTCACTTGTCACTCAGGCTGGAGTATAGTGACACCATCACGGCTCACTGCAGCCTGTAACTCTTGGGCTCAACTGATCCTCCCACCCTAGCCTCCCAAGTAGCTGGGACTACAGGCACACGCCACCATGCCCAGCTAATTACAGGCATGAGCATCTGCACCATTTATGCATTTTATATAGTATCAGAAACTTTCAAATTATGCTCCTGGGGCTGCACTGGGTTCTCTAAAAACATCCGCAGACCACAGCCAACCTACGTCCAGGCACAGGCCTCTTCCAGGACCAGTGTGGCCTCACTCACAGACGGACAGTTTGCCTACTAGTCCCTCCGTTGTTTCCTAAATAACTCTCTGAAGATTACAGAGGCCTGGCCGGGCGCGGTGGCTCATGCCTGTAATCCCAGCACGTTGAGGCTGAGGCGGGCAGATCATAAGGTCAGGAAATCGACACCATCCTGATCATGGTGAAAGCCCATCTCTACTAAAATACAAAAAATTAGCCGGGTGTGGTGGCACGCGCCTGTAGTCCCAGCTACTCCAAGAGCTGAGGGACAATTGCCTGAATCTGGGAGACGGAGGTTGCAGTGAGCCGAGATCATGCCACTGTATCACTCCAGCCTGGTGAGAGAGCAAGCCTCCATCTCAAAAAAAAAAAAAAAAAAAAAAAAAAAAAAAAAAAAAAGGATTACAGAGGCCTAAAGTCATGGTATGGGTCATAGGATGCTGAGAAAAAAGGGACAGAGATAAGCAGATACGATACTGAAGCTGAGAAAAAGCAGCAGCTGCCCGGGCGCAGTGGCTCATGCCTGTAATCCCAGCACTTTGGGAAGCTGAGGTAGGGGGATGGCCAGAGCCCAGGATTTTGAGAGCAGCCCTGGCAATACAGTGAGACCTTGCCTTTACAATAAAACTAAAAATTAGCCAAGCATGCTAGTATGCGCCTATGGGCCCAGTTACTTGGGAGGGTGAGGTAAAAGGTCACCTGAGCCACCTGGGAGGTTGAGGCTGCACTCTAGCCTGGGCAACAAAGACCCTGTCTCAAAAAAGAAAAGCAGCTACATCTGCCTATATTGTGAAGATTAAGGCTGAGCACACGTGTAAAGGAAGGAGAGGAAGGGATGAATGGTGTGCTATTCTTATAAACAGATACAGTGGAAGTATGGATCTTTTGTGGAAGGTGGATCTTTAGAACACAGTCTTAAGTCTACCATAGCAAAATCTGTTTAATTACCTCTGCCTCCTGGGTTTAAGCAATTCCCCTGCCTCAGCCTCCTGAGTAGCTGGGGCTACAGGCATGTACCACCACTCCCAGCTAATTTTGTACTTTAGTAGAGACGGGGAGCCCTGTTGGCCAGGCTGGTATCAAATTATCCTTGTAGGCTGTTATCACCAGGGTTCTGTTCATTCCCAGCAATTTTGTTTGTACTTGTGTTTATGTTTGTTTGGGACAGAGTCCCAACTGTCACCCAGGCTGGAGTGCAGTGGTGCCATCTCGGCTCACTGCAGCCTCTGCCTCCTGGGTTTAAGCAATTCTCCTGCCTCAGCCTCCTGAGTAGCTGGGGCTACAGGCATGTACCACCACTCCCAGCTAATTTTTGTACTTTAGTAGAGACGGGGAGCCCTGTTGGCCAGGCCAGTGTCAAACTCATGACTTTAGGTGATCTACCTGCCTTGGTCTCCCAAAGTGTTGGATTACAGGAGTGAGCCACTGTGCTTGGCTGGCCAGCAATTTTAGAATTCAAAGTTTCTCATATCTGGGCAGGATCCTGTGGCTCACACCTGTAATACCAGCACTCTGAGAGGGCAAGGAGAGAAGATCACTTGGACTCAGGAGTTCAAGACCAGCCTGGGCACCACAGTGAAAACTCATTTGTACAAAAAATAAAAAAATTAGCCGGGCATAGTAGTGTGCGCCTGTGGTCCCAGCTACTGGAGAGGCTAATGTGGGAGGATTGTTTGAGCCTGGGAGGCTGAGATTACAGTGAGCTAAGATTGTGCCACTGCTCTCTAGCCTCGGCAACAGAGCAAGACCGTTTCAAAAAAAAAAAAAAGTTCTGGCATGTACCAGCCTGGCCAGGCTAGGCAACAATAGCAAGACCATGTCTCTTGAAAAACAAAAAAAAATTAGTAAGGCACCGTGCTGTGCACCTGCAGTTCCAGCTGCTCAGGAGACTGTGGCAAGAGCACCACCTGAGCCTGGGAGTTGGAGGTTGCAGGAGCCCAGACTGTGCCACTGCACCCCTACCCTGCATAACAGAGCAAGATTCGGTCTCAAAAGAAAAAAAAAATCTTGCAGTATTGTAAGTGAGACACCAGCTCCTTCAAATTAGACTGTTCCTTAGTGAATTACCTGTACTGCTGACCTGCCAGCTAGCAATTCTCCACCCTCTGCAAACACTCATGTACACACTTCGCACGTGTTACTGGAACTAATACCTCTGTGATACTATTCCCTGGCTATGTTAAGATAAATTACATTAAATGCAGCACTTCTTCCCCCACTTTTAGTATTTATCTGTACTGCCTGTTAAAAACTCATGTCACAGGCCGGGTACGGTGGCTCATGCCTATAATCCCAGCACTTTGAGGCTGAGGCAGGTGGATCACGAGGTCAAGAGATCAAGACCATCCTGGCCAACATGGTGAAACCCCGTCTCTACTAAACATACAAAAATTATCTGGGCGTTTGGCACACGCCTGTAGTCCCAGCTACTCCGGAGGCTGAGGTGGAAGAATCGCTCGAACTCGGGATGCGGAGGTTGCAGTGAGCTGAGACTGCGCCACTGTGCTCCAGCCTGGCGACAGAACAAGACTCCGTCTCAAAAAAATAAACAAACAAACTCATGTCACTTAAAGTGCCCTTCTGCTAGCTGGAGCTGGAATCATACGTCCCAGACCTGAAGAAAGAGAAACATGCTTGAGGGGATGTTTTTGACACTCAGGTCAAAAAATTTCAACTGCCTGAGCTGAGACTGCACCACTGCACTCCTGCCTGGGCCACAGAACAAGACTCAGTTTCAAAAGAAAAAAAAAATTAAACTGCTACTCAGATTAGGCTGTCCTCTATTTGGGAACTAAGGGGTCAGTTTCTTTCAAGAAGCTGGTCTGATGACTTAAGGCCTGACTTCTCTGCTAACATCCCCAATATTGGCTATATCTGAATCCGTTAATGTACTCATACGGGAAACACACCCAGGAGGCCAGGTACGGTGGCTCACCCCTGTAATCCCAGCACTTTGGGAGGCTAAGACAGGTGGATCATGAGGTCAGGAGTTCAAGACTAGCCTGACCAAGATGGTGAAACCTCACCTCTACTACAAATACAAAATACAATTAGCTGGGTATGGTAGCGGGCACCTGTAATCCCAGCCACTTGGGAGGCTGAGGTAGAGAATTCCTTGAACCTGGGAGACGGAGGCTGCAGTGAGCCGAGATCATGCCACTGCACTCCAGCCTGGGTGACAGAGCAAGAATCTGTCTTAAAAAAAAAAAAAAAAAGATACTTGTTATATTTTAGTCAGCTTTTCCAGGTGTTTTGTGGAAGGTGGATCTTTAGAACATAGTCTTAAGTCTACCATAGCAAAATCTGTTTAATTACCTCAATGTTATATTGTCTTTATTCTTAAGCATTCAAAGTGTAGTCTTGAATCACATCCCACGGAGCTCTAACAGGTGGAGGGCAGGGTGAAAAGTAGACCAGCCCACCCCTGCTGTTACCACAGAACCACATCAATTTCTCAAAACGTAGGGCAAAAGCTGCTGATGTGCCTCCAGATCTTTTTTCTTTCAGCCTTCTAAGGGATAAATGAGTAGGGATTCCTATGAGGCAAGATGTTGCTGGGGAAAGTATTTATGTGCAAATTAGACCTTCGGACTGTATGAGAACTATCTTTAATGTACAGATTCTCTTGGTTCTATCTTACAGAGGAAAGCCACACCAAAATCCAAAACTTCTTTTTATGCCAGGTGTGACGGCATGCACCTGCAGTCTCAGCTACTTGGGGGATGGAGGGAGATGACCCCTTAAGCCCAGAAGGTTTTTTCTTTTTGAGATAGGGTATTGCTCTGTTACCCAGGCTGGAGTGCAGTGGCACAATCTTGACTCACTGCAAACTCCGCCTCCCAGATTCTCCTGCCTCAGCCTCCTGAGGAGATAAGATTATAGGTACACGCCACCACACTTGACTACTTTTTGTATTTTTAGTGGAGACCGGGTTTCACCACGTTGGACAGGCTGGTCTGAAACTCCTGACCTCAAGTGATTCATCCACCTCAGCCTCCCAAAGTGCTGGGATTACAGGCTTGAGCCACCTTGCCCAGCTGAGCCCACGAGTTTGAGGGCTTCCTCAGCAACACAGTGAAACTGTCTCAAGAAAATGGAAAGGGAGAGAAAAGAAAAAATAAAAATAAAAGATTTAAAAAATTAAATAAAATAAAAATAAAAGAGAAAAGAAAAAGAGGCCACAGCTGGGGGGGGGGGGAAGGGCAGGGAAGGCGGGAAGGAAAAAGAAAGAAAAGGCCAGACGCAGTGGCTCATACCTATAATCCCAGTTCTTTAAGAGGCCCAAGCAGGACTGCTTGAAGTCAAGGGTTCAAGATCAGCCTAGGCTACAAAGCGAGACCCCATTGCTACAAAATTTAAAGTACAAAATTAGCCAAGTGCAGTGGCACATGCCTGTAGTCCCAGCTACTTGGGAAGCTGAGGTAGGAGGATCACAAGCCCAGGAGTTTGGGGCTGCAGTGAGCTGTGACTGGGCACCCTAGCTTGGGCAACAGAGCAATACCAGATCTGAAAAAAAAAGAGACAAATCTTTTCTTTACAATAGATCAGGTTCTTGGCAGAGAGGTTCAAATACCAGGGGATGAGATAATGGATATGCCATAACTGAAATAATTCAGATGTTTTTTTTCTTTGAGATGGAGTTTTGCTCTTTTTTTTTTTTTTTTGAGACGGAGTTTCGCTCTTGTTACCCAGGCTGGAGTGCAATGGTGCCATCTTGGCTCACCGCAACCTCCGCCTCCTGGGTTCAGGCAATTCTCCTGCCTCAGCCTCCTGAGTAGCTGGGATTACAGGCACGCGCCACCCTGCCCAGCTAATTTTTTGTATTTTTAGTAGAGACAAAGTTTCACCATGTTGACCGGGATGGTCTCGATCTCTTGACCTCATGATCCACTCGTCTCAGCCTCCTAAAGTGCTGGGATTACAGGCGTGAGCCACCACGCCCAGCAAATTTTTTGTTGTTGTTGTTATTGCATGAGAGCTTCTTATGTTGCTCAGGTTGGCCTTGAACTCACAGCCTTGCCTCCTCAAGCGCCAAGACAACTGGCTGGAGCCATCGCGGCTCCTGGAGTTTTGCTCTTGTTGCCCAGGCTAGAGTGCAATGGCACAATCTTAGCTCACTGCAACCTCTGCCTCTCTGGTTCAAGTGATTATCCTGCCTCAGCCTTCCAAGTAGTTGGGATTACAGGCATGCGCCACCATGCCCAGCTAATTTTGTATTTTTCTTTCTCTTTCTTTTTTAAGACATAGTATAGACCCAATAATTTTGTATTTTATTATTTTTTTGAGATGGCTTGTTGCCTAGGCTGTAGTGCAATGGCGCAATCTTGGCTCACTGTAACCTCTGTCTTCCGGGTTCAAGGGAGTCTCCTGCCTCAGCCTCTGGAATAGCCAGGATTATAGGCATGTGCTACCACACCCAGCTAATTCTTTATTTTTAGTAGAGACAGGGTTTCTCCATGTTGGCCAGGCTGGTCTCAAACTCCTGGACTCAGGTGATCCACCTGTCTCGGCCTCCCCAAAGTGATGACATTACAGGAGTGAGCCATCAGGCCTGGCCTGGTTCTAATTTTTAAATGGATAAAAAGGAAAAGTTGTAAGCAATCAATTGGGCTAATTAACCTGACCAAACAGCCTTTAAGTAAAAATACCTCAAGGAAGTTCTTATTAAAATTAAATAACCCGGCCGGGCGCAGTGGCTCAAGCCTGTAATCCCAGCACTTTGGGAGGCCGAGGCGGGTGGATCACGAGGTCAAGAGATCGAGACCATCCTGGTCAACATGGTGAAACCCCGACTCTACTAAAAATACAAAAAATTAGCTGGGCAGGGTGGCGCGTGCCTGTAAATCCCAGCTACTCAGGAGGCTGAGGCAGGAGAATTGCCTGAACCCAGGAGGCAGAGGCTGTGGTGAGCCGAGATTGTGCCATTGCACACCAGCCTGGGTAAACGAGCGAAACTCAAAAAAAAAAAAAAAAAAAAAAAAAAAAATTAAATAACCCTTTGTGCTTTTGGGGGTCTTTTTCCTGAAATGTTTAAAGCACATGAAATTCTCCTAAGGTCAAGAAGAGACAAATCCTAAAGGCAGTATAATGACTTTTGGGGGTCTTTTTCCTGAAATGTTTAAAGCACATGAAATTCTCCTAAGGTCAAGAAGAGACAAATCCTAAAGGCAGTATAATGACATTAGAGACCAGGGTTTCCTGTGGTCCACATGAGGCCTGAGTCTTCAGCAGTTTAGAAGAAGGGGTGGTGGCCGACTCTGGCTTGGAGGATAGAGGAAGAAGGCTGGAGAGGCGAGGTATTCTAAGAAAACTTGGCTCCATTAAGTGCAGTTGTTTCTCTAATTCAGAAATGGTCAGAATTGTGACTCCTGTTAATTCACTAAAGCATAATTCTCAAAGACCAGATCACGGAAGGTGGCGGGTTGCATACAGCTTTGAAACTTGGTGTACTACGACTACTTTTTTCTGAGGCTGGCTGGAGTGCAGTGGCACAATCACAACTCACTACAGCCTCGACCTCCCGGGCTCAACCATCCTCCCACCTCAGTCACTAGAGTATCTGGGACTACAGGAGTGTCACCACACTCGGCTAATTGCTGCACTGACCAGTTGCATGATGTTGCCCAGACGAGGGTGTCCTAATTCAAAGACAAAGACGGTGAAACCTAGTACCTGCCCCAGAACTGCTACAATCTTACAATACAGAGGAATGTACTCATCAGTGAATGTAGTAGTAACAGCAGTTCTAACACTACTAATTTCAAAATTCAAGTTATAAATAGGAAATAAAAATATTAACACCAATTACCAATGAACAAGAAAGAGTTCACACAGGACTTGAAGTACCTCACTACAGGAAAGAGACTGTTGAGTCTCGTCTGGTCCTCAGCCTCCTGATCTTATAATACATCCTTAGGGGCTTCTTACAGCTCTGTGGGATATGACTTTAGACTGCACTTTGAGTGCTTAAGAATAAGACAATATAGGCTGGGTGCGGTGGCTCACGCCTGTAATCCCAGTACTTTGGGAGGCTGAGGTGGGCGGATCGCTTGAGGCCAAGAGTTTGAGAGCAGCCTGGTCAATGTGGCAAAATCCCACCTGTACTAAAAATACAAAAATTATCCAGGCATGGTGGCACACACCTGTAATCCCAGCTACTTGGGAGGCTGATGCACAAGAACTGCTTGAACCCAGGAGGCAGAGTGCGATCACGCACTGCACTCCAGCCTGGGTGATAGAGTGAGACCCTGTCTCAAACAAACAAACAAAAAACAACAACAAAGAATCAAGACAATGTAACACTGAGGTATTTAAACACAGATTTTGCTATCAAGTAGAATGGTAGACTTAAGGCTAAATCCTAAAGGACCACCTTTCACAAAACACCTATAAGAGTTGACTGTAACAAGCACCTTTCTCTTCGCTTCTATAGGAAGCAAGTCCGACTGTGTGTGTGTGGAGTCATTCGTAAAGGCGAAATGTGATTACCACAGCACCTTTGCTCCCAAGGAACGTAAAAAGCCTGCCTGCTTCCCCAGCTCTGTGTAGTTTTCAAGGCTGTCATGATCCTGGTGCAGTGACAACTGAAACTGGTCCAGGAACAAAATATTACCCAGCTTATCTCCGCCAGTGAGTACCAGTGATGATGAGAACACAATCAGAACCCAAATGGCATTCACTTCTGGAATTCACTGTACTGGAGCCAGCACAGAATTCTGATTTTCTTTGCTGCTGCAACCCCAGGTGACGGCTTTTCTATGTCCCTACCACCAACCAGAAGAACATCAATGACTTAACATTCCTCTGATCCAGACATGCTGCAGGATTTCAGTGAGCTCAGGGCAGGAAGCACACACACATTCACAGACACGAGTCCAGGGAAAGCACATACAGAGAGGCACTACAGCAGCCCTGTCTTCCAACCTCCTGAGCTCAAGCCATTTTCCTACCTCAGCCTCCCAGGCAGTTAGGATCACAGGTGCACAACTCCACAGCTGGCTAAGTTTTCAAAAAGTTTTTTGTAGAGACCGGGTCTCACCAGGCTGGTTTCAAACACCTGGACTCCAGCAACCCTCCCGTCTCTGCCTCCGGAAGTGCTGGGATTACAGGCGTGAGTCACAGAGCCTGGCCACACATCAGCCTGTTGCTTCTGTAGCTTTACTGGAACACAGCAAGCTCCTTTGTTGTTTTATCTATGATTTCTTTCTTGCTACAATGGCAGAGTCGGGACATAGAATTTAAGGCCCTCAAAAACGTTTACAGAAAAGGTCAGCAGACAGTCCTTTAGGACCCAGACAGTCCTTCAAAGAGATGGAAACAAATAAGGACGATTCACCCTTAACTATTCACCTGCATGAGACTGGCATGGGTGGTACTGGTGGAGAGCTGCAGGTCTTTGAGATTTAACTGTCTACCTTCCACATGAGCAGAAAAAATACCCCACAGAATCCCAGGAGACAGGCCTTACCCTGGTTCTGGTGTGAGTCACAAAAGATCTCTAGCTTACCAGCTGATAATGCCTGAAACTAAGCTCCCCACCCGCTTGATGGGCGGTGACCGTATAGTACACACGTTTTAGCTCAACATAAAGACACATCTCTCAACAGGCCCGGCGCAGTGGCTCATGCCTGTAATCCTGGCACTTTGGGAGGCTGAGGCAGACGGATCACCAGCCTGGCCAACATGGTAGAACCCTATCTCTACTAAAAATACAAATATTAGCCAGGTGTGGTGGCATGCTACCGTAATCCCAGCTACTCAGGAGGCTGAGGCAAAGGCATCACTTGAACCCAAGAGGCAGAGATTGCAATGAGCTGAGATCGCACCACTGCACTCCAGCCTGGCAACAGAGCGAGACTCCATCTCAAAAAAAAAAAAAAAATTGTTTTTCTAAAAATGAATACAATCAACTTCATCTGAGTTTCCCAAACAGCAGTATCAGAGGCATCACGGTTGACTCACACAGATGCCACGAAGTATTCTAAATGTTTGAGGTAAACACAGTAATACCTGACATCTATCATGCCATGTGAACTACTAACTCAACGCAGTTCTCAATTTTCACATTAGCTCATGATATGTGCCTTCCAAAGATGTCATATCCTTGTGAAGCTCAGTTCTGGAAGCTGTGATGATTAAGAAAAAGCAAGGGCCGAGTGCGGTGGCTCACGCTTGTAACCCCAGCACTTTGGGAGGCTGAGGTGGGCAGATCATGAGGTCAGCAGTCAAGACCAGCCTAACCAACATGGTGAAACCCCGTCTCTACTAAAAATACAAAATATTAGCTAGGTATGGTGGTGTACACCTGTAATCTCAGCTACTGAGGAGATTGAGGCAGGAAAATTGCTTGAAGCCGGGAGGCAGAGGTTGCAGTGAGCCGAGATTGCACCACCACACTCCAGCCTGGGCGACAGAGCAAGACTCCATCTCAAACAAACTAACAAAAAAAACCAAGGACCTCCTGAAAAAAATATGAAACAGGAAATGAGGGTGGCAATGTTCAGTACAATCACAAAGTCTGAGAAAGTACACAGTGTCTAACAGATGTACACATCTCAATAGTTAAGTACTTACAGTTATTTAATAATACAGTAAGAATATAATTTGCTGGGTACAAAAACCTAAAAAGAATGAATACGATCTAGTATTTGATAGCACAAGAGGGTGACTACAGTCAACAATTACTGATGTATTCATTTGTTTAAAAATGACAGGGTCTCGCTCTGTCGCCCAGGCTGGAGTGTACTGGTGCAATCAAAATTCCCTGCAGTCAACCTCCTGGGCTCAAGCAATCCTTCCATCTCAGTCTCCCCAGTAGCTGGGATTACAGGCTCAGCCCACCACACCAGGTTACTTTTCGTATTTTCTTTAGAGATGTGGTTTCACCATGTTGCCCAGGCTGGTCTCAAACACTGTGGCTCAAACACCTGCCTCGTCCCCCCCCAAAGTACTGAGATTACAAGTGTGAGCCACTACACCCAGCCAACAATAATTCATTGTATAAAGAACTAAAAGAGTGGAATTGGAATGTTCCAAACACAAATGATGAGTGCTTGAGCTGAGATACCCTGCTGTGATTAGACACTGTATGCCTATTTCAAAGCATCATATGTATCTCATAAATATGTACACCTACTATGTACCCACAATTACACAAAAATTTTAAAAGGCTGGGTGTGGTGGCTCACACTTGTAATCCCAGCGCTTTGGGAGGCCAAGGTGGGTGGATCACAAGGTCAGAAGTTCAAGACTAGCCTGGCCAAGATGGTGAAACCCTGTGTCTCTACTAAAAACACAAAACTAGCCAGGCATGCTGGCAGGCGCCTGCAATCCCAGCTACTCAGGAGGCTGAGACACAGAACTGCTTGAACCCTAGAGGCAGAGGTTGCAGTGAGCTGAGACCATGCCACTGCACTCCAGCCTGGTGGGGACAAGGCAAGACTCCGTCTCAAAAAACATAAAAATAAATACAATTTTCTTCTAATTATGTTTATTATTTTTTAAAATGGCTAGTGAGTTATTAGAATACAAACATGTCGGTTGTAAAGACCTAGCTACTTAATGAACTGTGAGTTAGGTATTTCTTTTGGTCTTGGGGCACTATGAAATATTACTGAGACACTAGGGTTGCTGTGAACCAAGAAAGTTTGGTGCCTCTGAACTACACTGTTGTGGTTGATAGTTCCCCACTGAAGACATATTCAAACAGATGTTAAAAAATAATCTGGGCCAAGCACTGTGGCTCACGTCTACAATCCCAACACTTTGGGAGGCCCAGGCTGGAGGACTGCTTGAGCCCAGGAGTTTGAGACCAGCCTGGGCAACATGTTGAAACCCTGTCTCTATAAAAAAATATAAAAATTAGCCAGGCATAGTGGCACACACCCATCCTCTCAGCTACTAAGAAGGCTGAAGTGGGAAGATCACCATAGCCCCAGGGGTCAAGGCCACAATGAGCAGAAGCCGAGCCACTGCATGCCAGCCTGGGTGAGAGCAAGTCCTGTCTCAAAAACAAAAACAGCAACAACGAAAGGATATACCCTTTACTCCAATTCTCCATACACAGCTCAAAAGGCCTTCACAATTTTGGAGTAATACAGAGCTGATATACTCACTGCTGCACGTCACCAAGAACCCAAAGAATTTTACCTTCCCTATCTAAACCCTGAAGACCAGGTCCAAGCCTGAGAATACCCAGAGTGCACCCTAGTTCTCCTTAAGTCTCATCACCATCTATTCAAGGCAAAATGCCTGCTCAATCAGGGAACGAACTTACACAATTACTGCATTTAAAGAAAGAGTCAGGTAGGTGCAGTGGCTCACACCTGTCATCCCAGCACTTTGGGAGGCCGAGGTAGGCAGATCACCAGGTCAAGAGAAGACCGTCCTGGCCAACATGGTGAAACCCTGTCTCTACTAAAAATATATCAAATATTAGCTGGATGTGATGGTGGGTGTCTGAGTTACTCAGGAGGCAGAGGCAGGAGAATTGCTTGAACCAGAATCAGAGGTTGCAGTGAGCTGAGAACGCACCACTGCATCCCAGCCTGGGCGACAGAGCAAGGCTCCATCTCAACAACAAAAACAAACAATTCAAAACTTAGCTGGGTGCAGTGGGCCACGCTTGTAGTCCCAGCTACTCAGGAGGCTGAGGCACGATAATGGCCTGAACCTGAGAGGCAGAGTTTGCAGTGAGCCGAGATTATACCACTGCACTCCAGCCTGTCAACAGAGTGCGACTCTGACTCAAAAAATAATCAGCCGGGCACAGTGGCTCACACCTGAAATCCCAGTACTTTGGGAGGCCAAGGCAGGTGGATCATGAGGTCAGGTGTTCAAGACCAGCCTGACCAATATGGAGAAACTGCATCTCTACTAAAAATATAAAAATTAGCTGGGCATGGTGGTGGGCGCCTCTAACCTCAGCTATTCAAGAGGCTGAGGCAGGCAACTGCTTGAAGGAGGTTGCAGTGAGCCAAGATCACGCCACACTGTACTCTAGCCTATAGGACAGAACAAGACTGTGTCTCAAAAAAAGAAAAAATGTTCAGGCACAGTGGCTCATGTCTGTAATTCCAGCACTCTGGGAGGCTGAGGCAGGTGGGTCACCTGAGGTTCGGAGTTCAAGACCAGCCTGGCCAATATGGAAAAACCCCGTCTCTACTCAAAATACAAAATTAGCCAGGCAATGATCATAGCAAATATCCATGCAGAAAACATTCACCTGTGAGATGAGTGGCACACGCCTGTAGTCCCAGCTACTTGGGAGGCTGAGGCAGGAGAATCACTTGAAACTGGGAGGTGGAGGCTGTGGCAAGCCAAGATCATGCCACTGTACCCCATGCTGGGCAACATGAGCAAAACTTTCTCTCAAAAAAAAAAAAAAAGGGCCAGGAGCGGTGGCTCACGCCTATAATCCCAGCACTTTGGGAGGCCGAGGCGGGTGGATAACGAGGTCAAGAGATTGAGACCATCCTGGTCAATATGTTGAAACCCCGTCTCTACTAAAAATACAAAAGTTAGCTGGGCATGGTGGCACGTGCCTGTAGTCCCAGCTACTCAGGAGGCTGAGGCAGGAGAATTGCTTGAACCCAGGAGGCGGAGGTTGCAGTGAGCTGAGATTGCGCCACTGGACTCCAGCCTGGGTAACAAGAGTGAAACTCCATTTCTAAAAAAAAAAAAAAAAAAAAGTGTAATATAAAAATGAATGCCTGCATATCCTGCATATACAAGATAAGATTTGCCACAATACAAGCTCCAAAGGAACCACGAATCAAAAAGCTGAAATCTAAGATCAAACAATGAAAGATGCCTCTGTACTGTTCCAATGTTACTGTTCTCTCAGTATTTCTTCTTCACAGCACCAGTGTATCTGTGTCTGTTTAGTGTCTGTTTTCATCAACAGCTCCAGGATGGGGAAAATGGAGTCTGTCTTCCTCACTGTTACATTGTCCCAGAATATGTGACTGCTTTACCCACACAACTACAGTGGAGAGAGGACTATCTCTCCTTTGCTAACTAGTTAGTCCCTTCTGCCTATAGCTTTCTTCCCTACTAAAGAAATCTAGTGGGTGGAAAAAGGGAAAACATTTAATAACTTATGGTTTTTTTTTTTTCTTTTGAGACAGAATTTCGTTCTTGTTGCCCAGGCTGGAGTGCAATGGTACAATCGTGGCTCACCGTAACCTCTGCCTCCCGGGTACAAGCAATTCTCCTGCTTATTACAGGCGCCCACCACCATGCCCAGCTAATTTTTTTTTTTGAGACGGAGTTTTGCTCTTGTTACCCAGGCTGGAGTGCAATGGCGCGATCTCGGCTCACCGCAACCTCCACCTCCTGGGTTCAGGCAATTCTCCTGCCTCAGCCTCCTGAGTCGCTGGGATTACAGGCACGCACCACAATGCCCAGCTAATTTTTTGTATTTTTAGTAGAGACAGGGTTTCACCATGTTGACCGGGATGGTCTCGATCTCTTGACCTCGTGATCCATCCGCCTCGGCCTCCCAAAGTGCTGGGATTACAGACTTGAGCCACCGCGCCCGGCTAATTTTGTATTTTTAATAGAGATAGTGTTACTCCACATTGGCCAGGCTGGTCTCAAACTCCCGACCTCAGGTGATCTGCCTGCCTCGGCCTCCTGAAGCGCTGGGATTACAGGCGTGAGCCACCACACCCGGCCTAATAATTTATATTCTAATGAAAGACTCTGGTCACAGCAAATACACCATGCAGAAAACATCCATCCGTGAGATGACGGGGGTGGTTCTTGAAACACTGTTTTGTAAGTTTATTTATTAAAAAAAAAACAAAACTTTTTTTTTTTTTTGAGACTGTCTTGCTTTGTCTCCCAGACTGTAGTACAATGGCAAAAACATGGCTCACTACCACCTCAACCTCCTGGGCTAAAATTATCCTCCTGCCTCAGCTTCCCAAGTAGTTAGCCTGGCATACCACCATACCAGGCTAATTTTAAAATATTTTGTGGCCGGGTACGGTGGCTCAAGCCTGTAATCCCAGCACTTTGGGAGGCCGAGGCGGGTGGATCATGAGGTCAACAGATCGAGACCATCCTGGTCAACATGATGAAACACCGTCTCTACTAAAAATTACAAAAAATTAGCTGGGCACAGTGGCGCGTGCCTGTAATCCCAGCTACTCAGGAGGCTGAGGCAGGAGAATTGCCTGAACCCAGCGGGCGGAGGTTGCAGTGAGCCGAGATTGAGCCATTGCACTCCAGCCTGGGTAACAAGAGCGAAACTCCGTCTCAAAAAAAAAAAAAAAAAAAAAAAAAAAAATATTTTGTAGAGACAGGGTCTTGCTACATTGCTCTGGCAGATCTGGAAATCCTGGCATTAAGTGATCCTCCCATCTAGGCTTCCTAAAGTGCTGGGATTATAGGCCTCTTATTTAGAAACAGAGACTGTCGCCCAGGCTGAAGTGCACTGGCGTGATCTCAGTTCCCTGCAACCTCCATCGCCCCGGTTCAAGAGATTTTCACAGCTCAGCCTCCCGACTAGCTGGGACTACAGGCGCATGCTACTACACCTGGCTAATTTCTGTATTTTTAGTAGGGACGGAGTTTCACTATGTTAACCAGGCTGTTCTCAAACTCCTGACTTCAGGTGATCGAGCCATCACACCTGGCCAAATTTATTTTTTTTGAAGCATTGAAATGCTTTCTTCAAAGAAAATCTTAGGGACCTTACTATATAAGACAATTAGAAACAAGGTGCAGGCCGGGCGTGGGGGCTCATGCCAGTAACCCCAGCACTTTCGGAGGCCAAGACAAGTGGATCGCAAGGTCAGGAGTTTGAGACCAGCCTGACCAACATGAAGAAACTCAGGAGGCTGAGGCAAGTGAACAGGTTGAACCCAGGAGGAGGAGGCTGCAGTGAGCTGAGATCTCGCCACTGCACTGCAGCCTGGACAACAGAGCGAGACTCCATCTCAAACCAACAACAAGACACCCAAAAAGGAAAACTTACTAAGATCATAAACTAGCTTTCTACTCAAATCTTTATTTGTAAGATGTGTACTTCACAGCAGGGAGAGAAGCGCAACCATTTTTCTGAGCAGTAAGGCCTCTAATCAAAGCAGGCATGATTAAACCTCTTGGAGAAAGGAAATGCAAACAGAAGCAGAATTAATGAGATAACTAGTTTCTCCTGGGTGTCAGCCGCCTTGTTCTGTGTTTTTTTTTTTTCCTTTTTTGAGACAGCCTCAGTCACCCAGGCTGGAGTGCAGTGTTGTGATCTCGGCTCACTGTAGCCATGGCCTCTCAGGTTCAGGTGATCCTGCCTCCTCAGCCTCCTGAGAAGCTGGGACCACAGGCGTGACACAAGGCACATGTCATCAGCCCGGCTCATTTTTTGTAGAGACAGGGTTTTGCCATGTACCTACACTGGTCTCCAACTCCTGAGCTCAAGTGATCTGTCCACCTTGGCCTCCCCCAAGATGATGGGATTCTAGGTATGAACTGCCATGCCCGGCCTTTGTTCCATGTTTTCATACTTACTTCAACCCACTGTTAACAAAGTCTGTAATAAATGTCAAGAGTTTTATCTAGTGACTCAGAAAAGCCAGATAAAAATAAAAAGCCGGGCGCGGTGGCTCACGTCTGTAATCTCAGCACTTTGGGAGGCCGAGGCAGATGGATCACGAAGTCAAGAGATCGAGACCATCCTGGTCAACATGGTGAAACCCCGTCTCTACTAAAAATACAAAAATTAGCTGGGCATGGTGGTACGTGCCTGTAGTCCCAGCTACTCAGGAGGCTGAGGCAGGAGAATTGCCTGAACCCAGGAGGCGGAGGTTGAGGTGAGCCGAGATCGCACCATTGCACTCCAGCCTGGGTAACAAGACCGAAACTCCGTCTTAAAAAAAATAAATAAATAAAATAAAGAGAAAGAAAAAAGAATCACATCCATCATATGTACAGCACCATGCTGGATGCTCATCTGAACTTAAGGGAAAACCTGAAGCTAGAAATGTATTTTCCTTACCCTCCAAACAATAGTAGTGCTAACCCCAGATGACATACATTCACTTCTCATCAAAGCTAGGACTACAGGTACACGACCATGCCTGACAACTTTTTAACATAGGCTAAAAAAGCCTTTTTAAAAAGCCCTTTAGCAGAGTCTGCACACCTCGAATAGGCTAAAAGCCATAGGGATCTCACTATGTTTCCCAGACTGGTCTTTAACACCTGTTCTCAAGTGGTCATTCTGCCTCGGCCTTCCAAAGTGCTAGGATTACAGGTGTGAGCCACTGTGCCCAACCTGTACTAGCTTTTACACTGAACCATCAGCTCTTCTGAAAAGGAAGGAAGGGAGAGAGGAAGAAAGGAAGGAGGTGAGGGACAAAGGTGTGAGTGCGAAAGAGAATTAACATGATGTAACGGCTGGCCAGAAGGAAATGGGCTATCAAAGATACTTCACCAGCAAAAGGCAAAAATTAATTCCTCAGGAAGAACTGGCTTCTTGTGTGTGAAATGATTTAACAACAAAGACCACGTGTAGCTGCTGCTCCTCCTTGGAATGAGCAGCTTTTGGTCTCAATCTCTACACACCTCGATAGGCCTCACTGTTTCCTCCTGGGTTCTTAATGAATGCACACAGTTAGTGGCAAGGAACTTCATTGCCCCCTGAAGCAAAACATGTTTTTGTGGGAAAATTCCAAGTTAAGTGCTTTGCTAGAGACCACTTCTTACACCCAAATCCATCTGAACCCACCTTCTTTCAGACAACGACAAACAGAAAGCAAGAGACAGGTGAGAGTGCAGATGAGGAAAAGCATTTGAGGTTAATTCTGTGAATTCAGGTGGTATGAAAGTAGTCCACGTGTATTTAGTAGAGCAATTAAGAACATTCAGTTACACAGTTTTAAGCTTACTCATTCCCCAACAGGTTTTCTACAAAAAAGAGAAAACCCAACATTCAATGCCAACATCAGTACTTAACGGCTTGACATCTGCAACATCCCAGTGCTGCCGAGTCAGCGTTCCTACAAAGCTCTAAGAGGACCGAAGCCCTGCGGCAGATCTCTTCCTTCTACGTTTTGCACATTATGTACCTCCAAAGCCAAGGCTGTCTTGTCGTAGGCATTGGGGACTCGCTTCTGGATAACCCTGGCATATATGGGCCCATTCTGGAGGTTAGGAAGCGGAGTGTTGACGCTGGGTTGCGCATAGGGCCCCGGCTCCGGCCCACCCAGTGGCTGCGGGTGGGAACCCTCCTGGTTACCTCCAATCAGAGCCGACACTGAGGCGGAGGCAGGTCTATACTTCTCGACGTAAGGGACCGGGATCATCCCCCTCTTGCCTTCGCTGTCCTCCGCATTCCACCACTGCTCTTCAGGCTTATCCCGGATTCTCAGGATGTCTCCTTTCTTAAAGGGAAGATCTTCTTCATCATTCCCATTAAAGTCAAAGAGGGCTCGCACATACTCCGCCTCCTCCTGCCTGAGAATCACTCCACTACCCTGCCTGGATCTGGAAACCGGTTCTATCAACGTTGTAGTGTCCAAATAGTGTATTTTGTAGAATTCCAGTAAAGCAGGCAATGAATCGAACTCTTGATCTCCTATTCGGAGTCTGGAGGGGCTCACCCCTGGAAAAAACAGAGCAGGGTGTTATTTACTGATGTACTACACTGGAGACTAAATGCAGATTTTATTTTTCTTTTTCAGAGTTGGGATCTCACTATGTCACCCAGGCTGGTCTGGACCTCCTGGGCTCAAGCGATCCTCTCACCACAAACTCCTAAGTAGAGGGGACTACAGGAGCTCACCACTGTGCCTGGCCAAAATGGAGATTTTATGCCTGCCCCATACACGTTTAGTCAAGATTTAATCAGCAAAAAAAACTAGAAAAGATAACCCCTTCTCTTCATAACACACCAACATCACAGCTGGAAGCAGAAACACCCCTGGGAAGAAAGATGCCCATCACTCCCAGCCCCAGAGAAAGATCAAAGGCCAGGACAGATGAGGCCGCTCAGGACGTGCTCGAATCTCCTCAAAAATAGAGGGGCTTTTGGCGCATGCTCCAAATATGTTCTGCTGCCACCCCATTCACAGAGCAGCATAGGGCTCACGGTTCTGTTGCATCTACTTTTTTTTTTTTTTGAAACTGAGTCTCACTCTATTGCCCAGGCTGGAGTGCAGTGGCCAAATCTTGGCTCACTGCAACCTCCTCCCGGGTTCAAACGATTATCCTGTCTCAGCCTCCCAAGTAGCTGGCATTATAGGCATGCACCACAATGCCCAGCTAATTTTTGTATTTTAAGCAGAGATGGGGTTTTACCAGGTCGGTCAGGCTGGTCTCAAACTCCTGACCTCAGGGAATCCGCCTGCCTCGGCCTCCCAAAGTGCTGGGATGATAGGCGTGAGCCACCGTGACCGGCCTACATCTCCTTTTCAACCTCAGAAAATGTAGCAAGCTCTTGTTTTTCATGGGTCCCCGTAGCTGCTCCAGACGAAGGTGGAGAGAGCTTAGTATCTACACTGAGCTCATACATTTTTTTCTCTTCACATCTAAAATGTACAATTCCAACTTAAGAAAAACTATCTTGTTGTTGTGGTTTTTGTTGTTGAGACAGGATCTCATTGTGTTGCTCAGGCTGAAGGGCAGTGGCACTAACACAGCTCAATGCAGCCTTGACCTCCCAGGCTCAAGTAATCATCCCACTTCAGCATCCTGAGTAGCTGGGATGACAGGCACACACCACCACACCAGGCTAATTTTTAAATATTTTGTAGAGACGGGGTCTCACTATGCTGCCCAGGCTAGTCTCAAACACCTGGGGTCAAGCAGTCCTCTAGCCTCAGCCTTCCAAAGTGCTGGGATTAACAGGCATGAGCCGCAGCGCCTGGCCTCTCCTATCTTTTCTGATCTAAGACAGCTGATCTCAATTTTATCTGACAGTTAAAAGGCAACAGAACCAAGAAGCTGAAACTGATAAACTGAAGGGCTAACTGCTTAAAAATCAATTCCCAAGATCTTAAATAAAACATTTAGAAACTAGACTGCTATGAAGCTAACAGGTCATTGAAAGAAAGAATGCTTGAGGAAATAAAGTGTTAACATACTCAACATCTGATAACACACTGAGGATGCAGAGAAAGATATTAGGGGACACTTAAAATTCCTAAGACACAGGTGTGTATGTGACCCTACACACAGAACATACTTCGGGATGTATTTCGTCTATGCTGATTCTAAAGTTCAAGGAAAATAAATGAACATATTCAAACAAAACGAGTAAGTTCAAACAAGAATCACAGTTTCTTTTTTTCTTCTTTTAAATGAGTCAGAGTCTCGCTGTGTCACCCAGGCTGGAATACAGTGTCATGATCATAGCTCACTGCAGCCTCAGCCTCTGGGGCGCAAGCAATCCTCCCACCCCATCCTCTGGTGTAGCTTAGACTACAGACACACACCACCACCACATATGGCTACTTTTTGTATTTTTTGTGGAGAGGGGTTTTGCCATGTTGCTCAGGCTGGTGAACTCCCAGGGTCCTTGGAATTTCGGCTTCCCACAGTGCTGGGATTACAGGTGTGGGCCACCATGCCCGTAAGAAACGAAGTTTCTGGCCAGGCGCGGTGGCTCAAGCCTGTAATCCCAGCACTTGGGGAGGCTGAGGCGGGTGGATCACGAGGTCAAGAGATCGAGACCATCCTGGTCAACATGGTGAAACCCCGTCTCAACTAAAAATATAAAAAATTAGCTGGGCATGGTGGCTTATGCCTGTAATCCCAGCTACTCAGGAGGCTAAGGCAGGAGAATTGCCTGAACCCAGAGGTTGCGGTCAGCCGAGATCCTGCCATTGCACTCCAGCCTGGGTAACAAGAGCGAAACTCCATCTCAAAAAAAAAAAAAAGAAAAGAAGTTTCTAATTAGGAATACCAACCTTTAACTGCACTCAGGTAAGCGCCCAAAAGAGCAAATTATCTTCACTGGATTTTTCATGTTTCGGTTCCCTAAAGAAATAATAAACAACTCTATAGAGAATGAGTTCTGGCTGGGCATGGTAGCTCACTTTTCTAACCCTAGCATTTAGGGAGGCAGAGGCGGGTGGATCCCTGGAGCTTAGGAGTTCAAGACTAGCCTGGGTAACATGGCTGTCACTGCAAAAAATTTAAAAATTAGCTGGGCGTGGTGGCGCATGTCTGTAGTCCCAGCTACTCAGGATGCTCAGGTAGAATGGCTTGAGCCCGGGAGGTCAAAGGCTACAGTGAGCCATGATCACACCACCGTACTCCAGCCTGAGCAACAGAGCAAGACTCTGCGTCAATTTAAAAAAAAAAAAAAAAGACAAGAAGTAAAGAAAAGAGACAAGATGAGAAAAGGAAATGTGTTGGGCATGGTAGCTCACACCTGTAATCCTGGAACTTTGGGAGGCTGAGATGGGAGGACTGCTTGAGTCCAGGATTTTGAGACCAGCATAGGCAACACAGCCAAGACCTCATCACTATAAAAATTATTTTAAAATTAGCTGGGTGTAGTAGTGCACGACTGCAGCTGCAGCCACTCGGTAGGCTGAGGTGAGAGAATCGCTGGAGGCCAGGAGTTTTATGAGTGTACAGTGCGCCAATGATCGCGCCAAAGCACTCCAACCTGGGTGACAGAGCAAGATCCTGACTCTAAAAAAAAAAAAAAAAAAACATAAAGCAGCTGGAAAAAACAAAATGACCAGGCACAGTTGGCTTACGTCTGCAATCCCAGCACTTTGGGAGGCTGAGGCAGGACTGACTGATGCCAGTAGTTCAAGACCAGCCTGGGCAATAAAGGGTGACCCCATCTTTTCAAAAACAAACAAAAGACATAAGCCAGGCATGGTGGTGCATGCCTGTGAGTCCCAGCTACTGGAGAAGCTAAGTGGGAGAATGGGCTGTGCCCAGGAGGTCAAGGCTATGGTGAGTTGTGATCATGCCACTGCATTCCAGCCTGGACAGCACAGGAAGACCTTGTCTCAAATAAACAAAAATCAAAATGAGTTTTGTGAGTTTTGCCTTTGTTGTTTTGAGACAGCGTGGTCTGGCTCTGCCATCCAGACTGGGGTGCAATGGTGTGATCTCAATTCACTGCAACCTCCACCTCCCAGGCTGAAACCAGCCTCTCACCTCAGCCTCTCAAATAGCTGGGACTACAGGAGCACACCACCACACCCAACTAAATTTTTGTAGAGACAGAGTTTTGCCATGTTGCCCAGGCCAGTCTCAAACTCCTGAGCTCAAGTGATTCATCTGCCTTGGCTTCCCAAAGTACTAGAATTACAGGGGTGAGCCACCATGCCTGGCCTTGGCTTTGTTTTTTGAGACAGGGGTCTCCCTATGTTGCCCAGGCTGGTCTCAAACTCCTGGTTCCAGTGATCCTCTCACCTTAGTCTCCTGAGTATGTGTTTTTATTTAAGAGAGAGGGTCTAACTCTGTTGTTCAAGCTGGAGTGCCGTGGTGGGATGAGCGCTTACCAGTCTCAAGCTCCTAGGCTCAAGATATTCTCCCACCTCAGCCTCCTGAGTAGCTCAGACTAAAGGTGCAGATGGCATTGTACCCAGATGCTTCTTTTTTGAGAGTCTCACTGTCACCCAGGCTGGAGTGCAGTGGCATGATCTCAGCTCACTGCAACCTCCGCCTCCCGGGTTCAAGCAACTCTCCTGCCTCAGCCTCCCAAGTAGCTGGGATCACAGATGCCCACCACTATGCCCGGCTAATTTTTTGTATTTTTAATAGAGATCTCGTGACCTCAGGTGATCCACCCACCTTAGTCTCCCAAAGTGCTTGGATTATAGGTGTGAGCCACCATGCCAGGGTCTTGCTGCTGCCCAGGTTGGGGTGCAATGGCACAATCTCAGCTCACTGCAGCCTCCACTTCCCAGGCTCTAGTGACCCTCCCACCTCAGCCTCCTTAGCAGCTGGGACTATAGGCATACACCACCACATCTGGCTAATTTTTGTATTTTTTTGTAGAGATGGGGTTCCGCTATGTTGCCCAGGCTGGTCTCGAACTCCTGGGCTCAAGTGATCCGCCCCCCTTTGCCTCCTAAAGTATTGAGATTATAGGTGTGAGCTACTGCAACCAGCGTACTATTAAATGTTTTTAATTCTTTGTTTATTGCTGGGATTTTTCTTTTTTGTGTGTGACAGGGTCTCTCTCTCTCTTTTTGGAGAAGGAGTCTTGCTCTGTCGCCCAGGCTGGAGTGCAATGACTCAATCTCAGCTCACTGCAACCTCCGTCTTCCTGGTTGAAGTGATTCTCCTGCCTCAGCCTTCTGAGTAGCTGGGATTACAGGAGCCCACCACCACACCCAGATAATTTTTTTGTATTTTTAATAGAGACGAGGTTTCACCATGTTGGCAAGGCTGGTTTGAGCTCCTGACTTCAGGTGATCCACCCGCCTCAGCTTCCCAAAGTGCTGGGATCACAGGTGTGAGCCACCACGCCCGGCTGCAGCCTCTACTTTGTGGGCTCAAGCAACTCTACAGCCTCAGGCTCAGCCTCCCAAATAGCTGCGACTACAGGTACAAGCCACCCACCAACAGCCAGCTGTTTTTTTTTTTTTTTTTTTTTTTTAAATAACAGGGTTTTGCCATGTCGCCCAGGATGGTCTTCATCTCCTGAGCTCAAAGTAATCCTCTTCCTCCTTTAGGATGCTGAAAGGTGTGAGTGCCAGGACTGTCCTCTATGGCCAACGCTCCTCAGGCCTCCCAAAGTGTTTTGATCATACACATGAGCCACCGTACTTGGTCTTATTAATTTTTAAAAGACAGGTTTTTGCTATGCCGCCCAGATTAAACCATGTAGCTATTCACAGGATAATCATTGCACACAGTGGCCTTGGACTCCTGGCTTCAAGTCATCCCAATACCTCAGACTCCTGGGGAGCTGGGACTATAGGTGTGCACCACCACACCCAACTAGAGACCTCATTATTTTGTTCAGTGTTAGAAAACAGCTCTTCTGGGTCGGGCGGGTTGGTGCCCATCTTTAGTCCCAGTCACTTCGGAGGCTGAGGTGGGAGGATCACTCAGGCCTGCAAAGCAGAGCTTGCAGTGAGTCAAGATCGTGCCACTGCACTCTAGCCTGGGCAACAGAGTCAGAGCCTGTCTCAATTAAAAAAAAAAAAATTTCTTCCAGAATATCAGGAAAAGCACATTTTAAATTCACTACCAGAGAGAGGCAAAAAGATAAAACATTAACTTTGGAAGCGAATCAAAAGTCCTTAATGCAGAATGAAGACTATGAGGGCCTCTCTTTTCCATCCAAATGAATGAGACCAAGACACAATCTCAAGGATAGTCACACATTTCTTATACTACACAAGGTCCACATGTAGAACCCATGGCTGTTAGCTTCAAACAAGTTAACAGCCCAAACTCAGGAACACTGGCTGTCTCTCCAATTTCAGACACTGAAAGGGGTGTGAGTGCTAGGACTGTCCCCATGGCCAACACTCCTAGGGCAACAGCAGACCATGATCACACTAATTTTGAGCGCAGGACTGGAGAGGTGAGCTTGGGTACCATCGTGGCAGAGCATGGTGGTGCTATATTCTGGAGATTCTTTACCGAGGAGGATCACTGATGGAGAATAATTCCCATTCAAGTCTGATAGTCAAGGAGATTCATGGCCACCTTGCCTGTCACCATTAGGCTAATGCAGGATGACCTTTCAGGCCTACGAAGAAACTGTTCAGGACAGGGTCAGTGTGAGCAAAGGGACCTACTTAGCACTGCCTGGTCAAGAAAACTCTAGGGCAGAGTGGTAGAGAGGCCACCTGAGCACCCACATCTTAGAAAGGGTTCTGATCACACCTGGGTGGAGAAACGCTCCCTTGCTAATGTTTATCCAACTACACGCCAAGGTGTCCTATTAGTTGTCCTTTTGGGACAGTGGCTGGCAGATGAGAAGTGCTCAGTAAGTGTCAGATACTATTCTTTCTGTTGTTGTCTTTGAGACAGTCTCACTCTGTCACCAGGCTGGAGTGCAGTGGCGTGATCTCGGCTCACTGCAATCTCCACCTCATGGGTTCAAGCGATTCACCTGCCTCAGCCTCCTGAGTAGCTGGAACTACAGGCGCACGCCACCACACCCAGCTAATTTTTTTTTGTATTTTTAGTAGAGATGGGGTTTCACCGTGTTAAGCAAGGATGGTCTTGACCTCTTGACCTCACAATCCGCCACCCTGTCCTCCCAAAGTGTTGGGATTACTGATGTGAGCCACTGCGCCCAGCCAGGTATTATTCTTAATAAACATAACTCTGGGCCGGGCGCGGTGGCTCAAGCCTGTAATCCCAGCACTTGGGGAGGCCGAGGTGGGTGGATCACGCGGTCAAGAGATCGAGACCATCCTGGTCAACATGGTGAAACCCCGTCTCTACTAAAAATACAAAAAAATTAGCTGGGCATGGTGTCGTGTGCCTGTAATCCCAGCTACTCAGGAGGCTGAGGCAGGAGAATTGCCTGAACCCAGGAGGCAGAGGTTGCGGTGAGCTGAGATCGCGCCATCGCACTCCGGCCTGGGTAACGAGCGAAACTCCATCTCAAAAAATAAATAAATAAAATAAACGTAACTCTGAAGTGCTAGAAAGAAGCTAAACACAATATCCTCCAAGATTTGAGAAGCTCAAAGCATTGCTGGAGATACAAAGCAAGCACAGTGCAGATGGTGAGCAAGGAGCAAAGCAGTGTGTCCCAGGAAGACAGCCTCCCCACCTGGCCTTCACTTTCAACCAGAGCCACATTCCTGCAAAAAACAGTAGCAGCAACAACACAGTGTCCCGAGACAAAACAAAATCGCAACAAGCAGCTGTGACCATCCGTGAAGGGTTCCAAGGCACACTCTTCACCCTAAGAAGGAAGGCAGCCACTCCCTGCCATCCACTGCTGAGGAACGGTTCCTCAGGTTCCTCAGTTGCCACAGCAGGCCGAGTGAAACGAATTTTGGGGTGGGGGAGAGAACAAAGACTGTGAAGTCAAGTCCCTTTGAAAGATGAGCGAGAGGAAACTGGCAGATCACCTGGCACGAAGGTCGGAGGCGGGCTCAGGGCTCTTGCTCCAGTGCCACACAGTGTGAACTGCACTCACTGCGACTTTCTTCTTGCTCAGCATCCCAATATACACAGAAACGCAAGCAACCTGCCGTGGGAACCCTTTGATGGACTTGACTTACACACTATTATAATCACAGAGAAATGCTCATGTCTGTGCACTGCTGGGGTAGTTAGACTCCCGGGGCCATCGAGCTTCACTGACCCAAACTCCAGAAGGAAGGGAGGAGAACAGAACATACACAAGTCCCAGATAAGCCCAAACCTCACCACAGCTGTGTGTTCCGGCTCCTTTTCTCTTTCCTCTCCTTCCAACCACAAACAGCCAAAGGCAGGAAATAGAAAGGCGGGAAAGGAAGGAGACACAGCCAGCTAGTCTAGAGAACAGTAGCAACCACAGGACTCTCACAGATGTCTGGGACCTGGCTTGTTCTCCATCACCCTGTATTAGATTCTGAATGTGGAGTTACAAATTCACACATACTGAAATCAAAATCAATGCAAGGAGAGGATATTCTTCTGGCTTCTCTGTACCTGCTCAACCCATTACTTCTAAGCCTTCGAAGCACTTCAACCCTGAGGTTACAATTTTTACACCACCACTCCTGCCCTGAAAGTTTCAGGAAGAACACCTGGGGGCTTTGTGGCTAAAACAGACCAAGTCACTTGTGGCAAGGCTACCTGGAAAGTGACTGGAGCATCAGCCTCTCCTTGATCTCACAGCACTTTCTCTTTTGGTGCCATGTCTGCTCACTGCAACCTTTGCCTCCCGGGTTCAAGCAATTCTCCCTGCCTGAGCCTCCCAAGCAGCTGGGATTACAGGCACCCACCACCATACCTGGCTAATTTTTGTTTTAGGAGAGACGAGGTTTGGCCAGGCTGGTCTTGAACTCCTGACCTCAAGTAATCCACCAGCTTCAGCCTCCCAAAGTGCTGGGGTTACAGGTGTGAGCCACCAGCCCCTCTCTTCCCTTCTCTCCTCAATTCTGGCTCCCTCTCTTCCTTCTTCGCCTATGGTATTTACAGAAGTGGCTTAGATAAATACCCACCACCACCTGTCCAATACAAAAGGCTAAAAAGGCCAATGGCTTCCATTTGAGAAGGTATCCCAAAGAGGTATCAAGATGTGCAGCCTCCTAAGCAAACAGAGTGTTCCGAAGACGGTGGGTATGAGGATGGGCCTTTGCAGGTTCCACGTATTCGGGCGCTCATTTACCAGCTGTCTGAGTTATCTAACTTCTACGTCACTCTGCCCCTGTCTCTGTCAATTGGGGTCAAACACCCATCTAATAAAGTTCCTAAAAGTGGCCAGTGGCTGGGTGCAGTGGCTCACGCCTGTAATCCAGCACTTTGGTAGGCTGAGGTGGGTGGATCACCTGAAGTCAACATAGTGAAGCCTGGTCAACATAGTGAAACCTCGTCTCCATTAAAAATATAAAAATTAGCCGGGCATGGTGGTGCACGCCTGTAGTCCCAGCTACTCGGGAGGCTGAGGCAGGAGAATCACTTGAACCTGGGAGGCAGAGGTTGCAGTGAGCCGAGAATATGCCACTGCACTCCAGCCTGGGTGACAGAGCAAGACTTCGTCTCAAAAAGACAAAAACAAAAAAACAAAAACGTGCTCAATGAAAAGCAAATTTAGTTTAACCCACCCCCCAACCCTCCAAATTCCTTCAGCAATATTCAGTTCATCCTTAAATCCAGAGCCCACTGCACTGTTTCCCAGAGAAAATTCCACAGAATCTCAAAATGCAGTGGCAGGTGCAGTGGCTCACACCTATAATCGTGGCACTTCAGGAGGCTGAGGAAGGAGGATCTCTTTCTTTTTCTTTGATTAATTTATTAATCAATGTTTGGGGAAAATCTCTAGAGGCCAGGAATGCAAGCCCAGCCTGGGTAACATGGTGAGGCTGTAGTGAGCTACGATTGAGCCACTAAACACCAGCCTGAGCGAGAGCAGTGGGGAAGGTTCTGTCGAGGAGAAACAGGTCTGAAAAGCCAGCACTCTCTCTTGGAAACTCACAATTCACATGTGCATAGTAAAGACATGGGGCAGTCCTGCAATCAACAAACCCACTCCCTTCACCATGGGATTATTTTGGTTTCAAATCTGTAAGTAGCTCTCACTGAAGAACTTCTCCAGAACCACTGGACGTAAGGCCACCATGACATCGAGAAAAGACAAGAGAATCAGGAGTGTGAAACTCAGATGAGATGAACAAATAACACACAGAAGCTGAGGTGTAAAAGGCAGGGACAGGTCACCGGCAGTCTCACACTACCTCCAGAGAAGTGGCTTGGCCCGGCTGCCAGCCTGGCCTGTAGCTCTTCACTACTTTGAGGTGATACCACAAACTACTGCCACCCTAGCTTCTGTCCCACGCCTTCAAAATGAAGCAAGTTTTATGCCCCCTCCACCCATTAGGACAACAGATAGAAGGCTTTGGGATGAGCACGCGGCAGGAGGCAGCATCTTATTCCCATGCACTTAGCCCCAGGTCCTTTCACACTTGTGGACGTACCCAACCCAGGCACTTACTCCCTAAGACAACTGTTTCAACAGCTCCTACCATCCACACTATGCATCCCCATGAGCCTCTCAAGGGTAAGAACAATTTTCCATTTTGCTTCCAAAGTCCCCACACCTCAGTTATGTTATTAAGATTAATATATGGCTGGGCATGGTGGCTCATGCCTGTAAACCCAGAACTTTGGGAGGCCGAGGCAGGTGATTCACAAGGTCAGGAGTTTAAGACCAGCCTGGCCAAGATGGTAAAACCCGTCTCTACTAAAAATACAAAAAAATTAGCCAGGCATGGCAGTGGGCACCTGTAATTCCAGCTACTTGGAAGGCTGAGGCAGAGAGCTGCATGAACCCGGGAGGTGGAGGGTGCATGAAGCCCAGATCGCGCCACTGCACTGCAGTCTGGTGACAGAGCGAGACTCTGTTGCAAGAGCAAAACAAAACGAAAAGATGAAAATATATATATATATATATATATATATATATATATATATATATATATATAAATAATACTTACGGAATACTTAATATGTCAGTACTTAAAGTGGAATATCATTATAACAACCCTATGAGGTATTACTATTTCCATCCTTCACAGATGAGAAAACTGAAGCAAAGAAAAATAAAAAATTAAAGTTTCTTCATCATTAACTTTAGATAGCAGATGTATACTGTCTGAATGATAAAGCCAGTTTTCTTGGCATTTTTTTTTTTAAATTTTTATTTTTTGAGATAGAGTCTCGCTCTGTTGCCCAGGCTGTAGTGCAGTGGTACAATCTCGGCTCACTGCAACCTTCACCTCCTGGGTTCAAGCGATTCTCCTGCCTCAGCCTCTTGAGTAGCTAGGATCACAGGCGTGTGCCACCACGTCCAGCTAATTTTTGTATTTCTTCGAGACAGGGTTTCACTATGTTGGCCAGGCTGGTCTCAAACTCCCGACTTCAAGTGATCACCCACCTCGGTCTCCCAAAGTGCTGGGATGACAGGCGTGAGCCACTGCACTAGGCCTCTTTTTGCCATTCTTTAATTCTGGTCTTTGAACAAAACCCGGGTTGGGTGCAGCTGTACATGCCTGTAGTCCCAGCTACTCAGAGCCTGAGTCAGGACTGCCTGGCCCCAAAGTTAAGGGTTGCAGTGCACTGTGAGTGTGCCTGTCAACAGCCACTGCACTCCAGCTTGGGCAACACAGTGAGACCTGTCTCTTAAACAAACAAACAAGGCCAAGGCGGGCAGATCGCCTGGGGTCAAGAGTTGAAGACCAGCCTGACCAACTTTGTGAAACCCTGTGTCTACTAAAAATACAAAAAAAAAAATAGCCAGGCACAGTTATAGGCGCACACCTATAATCCTGACTACTTGGGAGGCTGAGGCAGGAGAATCACTTGAACTTGGGAAGTGGAGGTTTCAGGGAGCCAAGACTGTACCACTGCACTCCAGCCTGGGGGACAAGAACGAAAGTCCGTCTAAAAAGAAACCCCACCAAGTCTGAGACTCCGGGGCAGAGACAAAGTACTGAGGATGCAGACCCTCATGTGCACTGCTGAGATCCCAAGGGAACGCCACTTTGACAGAGTCTAGTGTGAAATGGCCAGCTGTCGGGCCAGATGCCCAGGTTCAACTTCTGAAAGTCGTTTACTAGCTGTATGACCTTATGCAAGTTACTGAATTTGAGTGTTTCCTCCTCTGTAAAATGGGAGTATTTTAATAAATGGAGATCATATTACTGATCTCACTAGACTGTCAGAGACAGTCAGTGAAATAAGGCACATAAAATCCTAAGCAAAGTACCTGGCACAGAATAATCAGTCAATAGGCATTAGTTATTAATACTATATATGCCTCTCTAAAATTCAAGATATTTCTGAGTGACTTCAAAAGGACTTGGTGAGGGGTAGAACAAAGATTCCATGCTTAGTACTTGAGATTTGTGAGGTACAAAGTAATTCTGAGGCTATACAGACTGGCCAGGCACGGTGGCTCATGCCTGTAATCCCAGCACTTTGGGAGGCCGAGGCGGGCAATCATCTGAGGTCAGGGGTTCAAAACCAGCCTGGTCAACATGGCAAAACCCCAACTCTACTAATAATACAAAAGTTAGCTGGGCATGGTGGTAGGCACCTCTAATTCCAGCTACTCGGGAGGCTGAGGCAGGAGAATCACTTGAACCTGGGAGGCAGAATTTGGAGTGAGCTGAGATTGAGCTATTGCACTCCAGCCTGGGAGACAAGAGTAAAAACTCCGCCTTCAAAAAAAAAAAATGACAGCACTGGCCAGGCACAGTGGCTCAGAGCTGTAATCCCAGCACTTTGGGAGCCTGAGGATGACTGAGATCAGGAAATCTGAGACCAGCCTGGACAACATAATGAGACCCCTCATCTCTATAAAAACATTTAAAAAAGTTAGCCAGGCATGGTGGCACACGCCTGTAGTCCCAGCTACTCAGGAGGCTCAAGTGGAAGGACATCTTGAGGCTGGGAGGTCAAGGATGAGCGGTGCTCATGTTACTGCATTCCAGCATGGGTGACAAAGGCCCTGTCTCAGAATCGAGAGAAAGACAGCAACTGAATCATGGAATACAGGGTACATGGCAGAAAGAATTATCACAATACTTGTGAATTTTCCACACCCCGTCCACAAACTTTGGCAATCTTCGCCTTCTGTCCTGGGCCAAGGAACTGAGCTCTTATCTGTTTTGAAAAGGTGGTGCTCAATATCAAAGTAAGTGCTGAGACAGAAAATCATTACACTGAGGTGTGAAACAAAAGGCTGAAAAGTGATTTCAATCACAGTTTGCCATCATGTTACTATGTGAAATGCAAAACCCTAGATACCATGCAGGTGGCATCAAAGTAGAATAGAATCTGGTTAAAGGCAAACACATGTGCATCAATATTCCCATCTCATATTACAATACTATTAAGCTGGCCAGAATGAGAAAGACCCAGAATAATTTGTGAATATAAAGACCCCATATTCATTTTTAAAAACTGTTATGTGCTGGGCCAGGAGTGGTGGCTCATGCCTGTAATCCTAATATTTTGGGGCAGGCGGTTCACCTGAGGTCAGAAGTTTGAGGCCTGCCTGGTCAACATGTTGAAACACCGCCTTTACTAAAAAAAAAATTAGCCAGGCGCAGTGGCGCGTGCCTGTAGTCCCAGCTACCAGGGCGGCTGAGGTGGGAGGATCTCTTGAGCCCAGGAGTTCTGGGCTGTAGTGCACTATGCCAATCCGGTGTCCGCACTAAGTTCAGCATCAATATGGTGACCTCCCGTGAGCGCGGGACCACCACGTTGCCTAAGGAGGGGTGAATCGGCCCAGGTCGGAATGGAGCAAGTCAAAACTCCCATGCTGATCAGTAGTGGGATCGCACCTGTGAACAACAGCCACTGCAGTGCAGCCTGGGCAACATAGCAAGACCCCGTCTCAATAAAAACAACAACAATAACAAAACAACAAAAAAATACAAAAATTAGTCTGGCGTGGTGGTGCGCGCCTGTAATCCCGGCTACTCGGGAGGCTGAGACAGGAGAATCGCTTGAACCCAGGAAGTGGAGGCTGCAGTGAGCCAAGACTGCGCCACTGCACTCTGGCATGGGCATCGGAACAAGACTCCATCTCAGAAAAAAGTAAAATAAATATTGGTATGTGTTAACCACAAAGAAACTGCCCATCCAGTTCTCTATTTCTGGCCAGAAAGTAACTCTAAATCAGAACTATCCTACAAGGGCAAGCGTACAAAGGCTGACTCAGGAGCTTCTAGATTCATAGGAGGCTAGCCCGGAGCTAGTCTAAGCTGGCAGAGAAGCTGCTTGGACTTGGCAACAGCGTGAAGGCACGAGAAGTCCTGACGCTGTTCCACAGACATACACATCTAACGGGACCTCAGAATGACTCTGCACCTCAGTCTCCAGCACTAAGGACACAAATCTACTCCCTTAACCCTCCCAAACAACTCAATGTCACCGGCAAGGCAGTCACCTCCCTGGGGTCCCCGGCAAGGAAACCCCGTGCAGACCATTCATGTCCTCTGCGCAGTCTGTTCCCAACATCCAGGAAGATCCAGCCCGCAGTCTCGGCTCACGGGGCAAGGTCACGCCCTGGAGTACACACGGACCCTGTTCAAGCCCAGGGAATATCAAGTTCCAGATCCTTCCAGGGATGGGGCTGTTTCCATTGCCTCACTTCTGGTTTACTTTCTGGAATAAGATGTCTTTCCTCCACTAAACACTGAGAACCAGAGCCTATAACAGCGGAGGGCAGCCTACGGGGACGCTTAGATCGCTCCGACACCGCCAACATGCCCCGACAGCGGGTCGGACTGGTTCCTGAAGGCGTCCTCCGATCACCCAGGCACTTAGTTCACCCCCTTCGTCCTCAACCGGGGAAGAGGACGGTGGAAGTATTTTGGAAAAATGCCCAAGAAAGGAAAAAACGGACCGGCTTCCTGAGGGTGTCTCCATCCCTCCCGGCCAGTACGTGGTGACTTCCCACCCCAGGCCACCAGGGGAGCACGGCCAAACCCGGCAGGAAACGATTCCAGCCTAAAAGCCACTTGCAGGATTACCGGATTCATTCTGGGCACCGCTGCCAAGGGATGCCCCCGCAGTGCCAACAGCTCCCTCGGCTCTTTGTCCGCACGCTGCCCTGCGCTCCCTCCCCGAGCGCCGGGCCCGGGAGCCAGCCCCACCCTGGGCCGAAGCAGTTCCCCTTCCCCGGGCCGCTCTCCGCAGGCACACCCAGGGGCCTCGGCCCGCGGCTCCTCCTCCCGACGCTCCCGCTCCCCGGCTGGGCGCCGCGGTCCCCCAGCCCTCGGCCCGCGACCCCCGAGGGTCCGCTGGAGCAGCAGCCGGCTGGGCTGCCAGTTCCGCGGGCCTCACCACGCCCAGCCCCCGCGTCCCGTCCGTCCCGTCCGTCCCTCACCGGACGGCGGCTGCGCGGGCGACGGCGGCACCGGCGGGCGCGGGCCGCTGCTGTTGATGATGTAGTGGGAGACGCGCGAGTTCTCGGACACGCTGAGTACATAGTCCCCGGGGCTGGTGCTCGAGTCCCGCACCAGGAAGACCCCGTGCCGCTGGCCCTGCAGCAGCGCCACCGCCTCCTGCCGACTCAGACGCCCCCAGTACCAGCTACTCCGCTCCTCCGAGTCGAAGTTGCCCGCCATGGCTGCCTCCGCGCCTACACGCTGGGCTGCCGCGCCGCGCGCGCCCCTCCTGCCCACGGCGCCCGCCGCCCAGCAGACCGGCTCCGGTTTCAACCTCACAGCAGCGCCCGAAATGGCGGCGGAGGCCGCGGGTCTTCCCCACCGGAAATGACGCGCTCCCTGCCCTGGGGAGGCTGCCGGGAAAGGGCCCGCCGCCCGCCATTGGGAGAAGGGCAAGGCGGCCTCGCGCGCGCACTGCGCATGCGGCCTCATGGGCGGTGCCGCCTGGCCGGGCCAGGGGCTGGGAGGCGGGGTCTAGGGCGTGGGGGCGGGGTCTCACCGCCTGCCGCAGAGATGTGCGCCTGCGCCACTGGCCGCGGTGGCCCTTCCCCCACCCCCCACAACCAGGCTATCGTTCACGGAAGGCCTGGGTCTTCTAGATAGCGACTCCCAGACAGAACTGGAGGAGAAAAGATGCATGTAACCCCCCCCCGAGTTTTCGGCCAGGCTTCCTGAAGTGTCGGTCTGTTTCTTTTTTTTGAGACGGAGTCTCGCTCTGATGCCCAGGCTGTAGTGCAGTGACGCGATCTCGGCTCACTGCAACCCCCGCCTCCGCCTCCCGAGTAGCTGGGACTACAGGCGCGCGCCACCACGCCCGGCTAATTTTTTTGGTATTTTTAGTAGAGATGGAGTTTCACCATGTTGGCCAGGCTGGTCTCGAACGTCTGACCTCGTGATCAGCCCGCCTGGGCATCCCAGTGTGCTGGGATTACCGGCAAGAGCCACTGCGTCCAGCTTCTTTTTTTTTTTTTTTTTTGGAGACGGATTCTCGCTTTGTCACCCAGACTGGAGTGCCGTGTCGCAGTCTCTGCTCACTGCTACCTCTGCCTCCCGGGTTCAAACGATTCTCCTGCCTCAGCCTCCCTAGCAGCTAGGACTACAGGTGCCCACCACCACACCCGGCTCATTTTTTAATTTTTAGCAGAGATGGGGTTTTCACGTTGTTAGCCAGCTGGTCTCAAACTCCTAACCTCAGGTGATCCACCCGCCTCGGCCTCCCAGAGTGCTGAGATTACAGGCGACAGCCATTTGCGCCCGGCCACGTCGGTCTGTTTGTGTGCATTCCTCTCGCTTCTCCGCTGACGTTCTCGTTTCCATTTATTCATTCAGCATATCGTTACTGACACTCTGCCTGCACTGTGGGTGCAAAGGTGATGGAGGCCAGGCCCTGCCCTCCTCCAACTCACAGACTAGTGAGAGGAACCAGGAAACTGGATGACAAAAGGATGACAAATGCTGACGAGCGCTATCATGGGAGACAGATATGGACACAGAGCAGAGCCCCCAGTCCAGTCTATGGAGTAATCCAGGAAACCTTCCCAGAGGAGGTGGCATGTGTTAACTGTTGAATGGCAAATGGAGAAGGACATTCAAAGCAAAGGGAGCAGAGTTCTCTCTTTTGAGGCCTTGGAATCACCTGCCCAGATAATTCCAAACACTATTGTGGCCAGGGGTGTCTCCTACTCTCACTGCTGTCATGATCACCCTGGACTGTGTTCCTGTGAGCAGCTTGCTCGCTGGTGCTCTTTTTTTAGACAGAGTCTCATTCTGTTACCCAGGCTGGAGGGCAGTGGCACAATCTCGGCTCACTGCAACCTCTGCCTCCTGGGTTCAAGCGATTCTCTTGCCTCAGCCTCCCCAGTAGCTGGGATTACAGGCACCCGTCAACACGCCCGACTAATTTTTGGATTTTTAGTAGGGATGGGGGTTCACCATCCTGCACAGGCTGGTCTTGAACTCCTGACCTTGTGATCTGCCCTCCTTGGCCTTCCAAAGTGCTGGGATGACAGGCATGAGGCACCGCCCCGGCCAGCTTTGCTGGTTCTCTTTTGTATGGCTGCCCCAATTGCACTGCAAACAGCTCCCCCTACGTTTTCTAAAATACAGATCTGCCTAGCGCTGTGGTTCACACCTGCAATCCCAGCACTTTGGAAGGTTGAGTCTGCCGGAACACTTGAAGCCAGGAGGCAGACATTACAGTGAGCCGAGATCGCACCATTGCTCTCCAGCCTGCGTGACAGAGGGAGATACTGGCTCAAAAAAACAAAACAAAAAGACCGGGCGCGGTGGCTCACACCTGTAATCCCAGCTCTTTGGGAGGCTGAGGCGGGCGGATTACAAGGTCAGGGGTTTGAGACCATCCTGACCAACATGGGGAAACCCCATCATCTCTACTAAAAATACAAAAATTATCCCAGTGTGATGGCAGACACCTGTAATCCCAGCTACTCAGGAGGTTGAGGCAGGAGAAACAGTTGAACCAGGGAGATGGAGGTTGTGGTGAGTCACTGCACTCCAGCCTGGACAACAGAGTGAGACTCTTGTCTCAAAAAAGAGAGAAAGGCCGGGCGCGGTGGTTCACGCCTATAATCCCAGCACTTTGGGAGGTCAAGGCGGGTGGATCACAAGGTCAAGAGATCGAGACCATCCTAGTCAACATGGTGAAACCCCGTCTCTACTAAAAATACAAAAAATTAGCTGGGCATGGTGGCACATGCCTGTAGTCCCAGCTACTCAGGAGGCTGAGACAGGAGAATTGCTTGAACCCAGGAGGCAGAGGTTGCGGTGAGCCGAGATCATGCCATTGCACTCCAGCCTGTGTAACAAGAGCGAAACTCCTCAGAAAGAGAGAGAGAGAGAGAGAGAGGAGAGAGAGAGAGAGAGAGAGACAGAGAGAGAGAGAGAGAGAGAGAGAGAGAGAGAGAGAGAGAGAGAGGAGGTCTTATTATGGTGCCCAGATTGGACTCTGATTCCTGGGCTCCAGGGATCCTCCTTCCTCAGCCTCCTCAATAGCTGGGATTACCGATGTGCTGCCTGCTGGTCCACAGTCTCGTTTAACTGCTCCTCTGTGAGTGCGGTGTTTCTTTTTCCTGGGATGCTCTTCTTCCCACTCTGGAATCTCAAATTCAAATGTCATCCCTCTCTTCTCCAGCCTATCACACACTCTGGCTCCGCATCAGTGGCTGTATGTCCAAATTCTTCCTGTGACAGCTCTTACCTGTTCTGCTGTAATTTTTCATTGGCAGTTCCATCTGTGTTCCATGCCGGCCAAGCAGCTAGTATACAAGGTGCTCCATACATGTTTCGGGACTGCTGCCATTTACTCAGCGATGACTATCTGTCAGGTGTGGTGCTGACAGCCTGTGTATGGATCATCTCATTTAATCCTCTCAGCGACCTTATTTGACAAGTCTCTTCATCTTACAGAAGAGAAAACTGAAGCTCAGAGAGTTTAAGTAACTTTTCCAGAGATACATGGTGGCAGAGAGAGGAGCTAGGATTCCAGTCCTGGGAGGAGACGCAGCTATGGTCACTGTGCTACAGCCTCAAATTTCTGAGATAGGAATTGGGAGGAGGGGATGGCAGGAATCTACATTAAAAAAAAAAATCAGTCATCTGTGGATTATGGTCTAATGAATAACGCAGCCCTTCTGCACTCACCTTACACACCCTCCAGCCTGCTTTGGGGAAGCAGGGGTGGGGGCTGGGAGGGACAAGGGCACCTTTCCTGGTGTAGGTGACTCATGACCCCGGCTTAGTCACAGCCTGGCAGCATGAGCCAGCAGCAGCAGTCATCCCACTGTGAATTCTGGCTGGCCTGTGAGCTCTGGACCTTACCCAGAGATGGCCTGTTCCAAAGCAGTACCTCTAAGATCCCTCCCTAGGGCACATGGTAGTTATAAGAAAAAGATTTTTTTTTGAGATGGACTCTCGCTGTGTTGCCCAGGCTGGAGTGCAGTGGCTTGATCTAGGCTCACTGCAACCTCCGCCTCTGGGGTTCAAGCGATTCTTCTGCCTCAGCCTCCCAAGTAGCTGGGCCTACAGGAAAGCACCACCACGCCCGGCTAATTTTTGTATTTTTGGTAGAGGCGGGGTTTCACCATACTGGCCAGGCTGGTCTCAAACTCCTTACCTCCTGTTCTGCCCACCTTAGCCTCCCAAAGTGTTGGGATTATAGGCGGGATCCACCACACCTGGCCAGAAATTTTTTTTTTTTTGAGATGGAGTTTCACTCTTGTTGCCCAGGCTGGAGTGCAATGGCGTGATTTCGGCTCACCACAACCTCCATCTCCTGGGTTCAAGCAGTTCCCTTGCCACAGCCTCCCGAGTAACTAGGACTACAGGCATGTGCCAATACACCCAGCTAATTTTTGCATTTTTAGTAGAGACGGGGTTTCACCATGTTGACCAGGATGATGTCGATCTCTTGACCTCGTGATCCACCTGCCTTGGCCTCCCAAAGTGCTGGGAATATAGGCATGAGCCACCACACCTGGCCCCAGCCAGAATTTTTTTTAAAATAGGCTGGGTGCGGTGGCTCATGCCTGTAATCTCAGCACTTTGGGAGGCCAAGGCAGGTGAATCACTTGAGATCAGGAGTTTGAGACCAGCCTGGCCAATGGAGTGAAACACTGTCTCTATCAAAATTACAAAAATTAGCCAGGCGTGGCAGCAGGCACCTGTAGGCCTAGCTACTCAGGAGGCTGAGTCAGGAGAATTGATTTACCTGGGAGACAGAGGTTGCAGTGAGCCAAGATCGTGCCACTGCACTCCAGCCTGGCAACACAGCAAGAGTCCATCTCAAAAAAAAGAAAAAGAATAAAAAGAAAGAAGAGGCTGAGTGTGGTGGCTCATGCCTGTAATCCCAGCACTTTGGGAGGCCGAGGTGGGCAAATCATGAAGTTAGGAGTTCCAGACCAGCCTGGCCAACAGAGTGAGACCCCGTCTCTACCAAAAATACAAAAAATTAGCTGGGTGTAGTGATGTGCCCCTGTAATCTCAGCTACGTGGGAGGCCGAGGCAGGAGAATCGCTTGAATCCAGAAGGTGGAGGTTGCAGTGAGCTGTGATCCTGCCACTGTACTGCAGCCTCGGTGACAGAGCAAGACTCCATCTCAAAAAAAAAGAAAAGAAAAAGAAAGAAGTAATCACAGTGAGCTGAAAAATAATGAGATTGACAAGAAGGGAAGACCTAGGCATCAGCCAACATTCAAGTGTGTCTTCCCTCCTTATAGACGGAGAACCGAGAAATTCAGACCCACAATATGGGAGCAGAAGTCATCCTCAGGACAGTGAGTGAATAAGCCCACCCCTCTCTCTTCTCATCCTCCTCCCTCCCCTTCAAACGTGAGAATTTGCAGCTAAAAGTGTGGGTTCCGCCCTCTGATAAACCGGAGACCTGTCCTACAAAGAAACTGACTTTCTTGCTTAGGAAAGATTCCTGTGTGTATTTGGGGCAGGGAAAGGAGAAAAGGCAGGTTCCTGAAAGGAGGCATCTGAAGCAGATGGAGTGGGAAGAGAATGGAAGGCTGCACATCCCAAGAGAAAAATACACCCAAATCTTCCACTTCCAACTCTTCTGACTAAAGGCGGCCTTTTTTTTTTTTTTTTTTTTTGAGACAGAATCTCGCTCTGTTGCCCAGGCTGGAGTGCAGTGGCGCAATCTCGGCTCACTGCAACCTCCCCTTCCTGGGTTCAAGTGATTCTCCTGCCTCAGTCTCCCAAGTAGCTGAGATTACAGGTGTCTGCCACCACGGCAGGCTAATTTTTGTATTTTTATTAGAGATGGGTTTCACCATGTTGGCCAGGTGGGTCTAGAACTCCTGACTTCAAATGATCCACCCATCGCAGCCTCCCAAAATGCTGGGATTATAGGTGTGAGTCACCACTCCTGGCCAAAAAAGACAATTATTTGTAGCAAGCAAAAATTGCTATTTAAAGAGAAAACTGACAGTATCACCTTCCAAAATGTGTGTAAGAGAGAAAGAGAGAAAAGGTGGGTGTGTGCAGGTACAATTTACGATAGTGGGAAAATACATTTCAGCCCTGTTCTCATCCAGATATAGAAACAGGAAGGGTACAAAGGGGACAGGGAAATGTCTAAGGAATTGACTATGAGAAAGAGGCACCCCAGTCACCTCAATGGAAAGCCTGTAGTTTTGCAGAGACAGGGACCAGTCATCTTGAAATGTGTAAAGGAGGCTGGGCGCGGTAGCTCACACCTGTAATCCCAGCACTTTGGGAGTCCAAGGTGAGAGGATCACCTGAGGTCAGGAGTTCAAGACCAGCCTGGCCAACATGGTGAAACCCGTCTCTGCTAAAAATACAAAAATTAGCCGGGCATGGTGGAGCACACCTGTAGTCCTAGCTACTCAGGAGGCTGAGGTTGGAGAATCACTTGAACCCGGGAGGCAGAGGTTGCAACGAGTTGAGATCACACCACTGCACTCTAGCCTGGGCAACAGAGACTCTGTCGCAAAAAAACAAAAAGGCAGAGCTCTCATATGCATTCTGCTGTGCTAGAGAAAGGAATGTGTCACAGTTATGAAGGATGTAATTTCCCTTACCTCAATACCTATCTTACTTATCAGTTTCTCAGAGCAACTGTTATTACTGATAAAGTGGACAAATTCTTGTGGTGTTTTCATTTCTCCTCGGGAAAATTAGTCGTGGGGAGAGGCATCAACATTTAGGTATGACAAGAGCGTGTGGGGCCCAGGATGTCACACGTTGTGTGGTCTCTCATGTGCTACCTCATTGTTTGAGATCCTCTGCCGCAGGTTAGAAATCTAAGCTCCTGGCTGGGCACGGTGGCTCACACCTGTAATCCCAGCACTTTGGGAGGCTGAGGTGGGCAGATCACCTGAGGTCAGGAGTTTGAAACCAGCCTGGCCAACATGGAGAAACCCCATCTCTAAAATAATAATAATAGTAATAATAATAATACTAATAATAATAAATATCTAAGCTCCTCAGGCAGGTGTCCTGACACCGGGCTAAACCTTTTCCTGCCTCTAAGCCCCACACGCACTGTTCCCTCCACCCACAGCACACTGCTCTCTGGAAGAGCAGCCATCTGCTGACACCGTGGTTGCAGCCTGAAGCCTTCATTCTCTCTCTCTTTTTTTTTTTTTGGAGATGGAGTCTCGCTCTGTTGCTTGGGCTGGAGTGCAATGGCACAATCTCGGCTCACTGCAGCCTCCACCTCATGGGTTCAAGTGAGTCTCCTGCCTCTCAGCCTCCCAAGTAGCTGGGATTATAGGTGCACACAACCATGCCCCGCTTTTTGTATTTTTTTCACCCCTCATCCCCCCGCTTTTTTTCACTTTATTTGTTTGTTTATTTTTTTGAGACAGTGTTTCGCTGTTGTTACCCAGACTGGAGTGCAATGGCATGATCTTGGCTCACCACAACCTCCACCTCCTGGGTTCAAGCAATTCTCCTGCCTCAGCCTCCCGAGTAGCTGGGACTACAGGCGTGCACCACCATGCCCAGCTAATTTTTGTATTTTAGTAGAGATGGGGTTTCACCTTGTTGACCAGGATGGTCTCAATCTCTTGACCTCGTGATCCACCCGCCTTAGCCTCCCAAAGTGCTGGGATTATAGGCGTGAGCCACCACGCCCGGCGTCACTTTTTAAATTTTTAAGTAGAGAGGGGGTTTCATCGTGTTGGTCAGGCTGGTCTCGAACCCCTGACCTCGTGATCTGCCTGCCTCAGCCTCTCAAAGTACTGGGATTACAGGAGTGAGCCACTGCACCTGGCTATTTTTTCTCTTTTTTTTTTTTGAGGCAGAGTCTTGCTCTTGTTGCCCAGGCTGGAGTGCAATGGCATGATCTTGGCTCACCGCAACTTCCACCTCTGGGGTTTAAGCGATTCTCCTGCCTCAGCCTCCTGAGTAGCTGGGATTAGAGGCACACACCACCACAACAAACTAATTTTTGTATTTTTAGTAGAGACGGGGTTTTACCATGTTCGCCAGGCCAGTCCTGAACTCTTAACCTCAGGTGATCCATCCACCTTGGCCTTCCAAAGTGCTGGGATTACAGGCATGAGTCATGGTGCCTGGGCCACTCATTCTTTCTTGTGGAGGCCACACTGATTTCATTTTGGGGAGCCCTCTCCTCCCACTCTTGGTCCTCCTGGCTTCTGGTGAGGTTCACAGGGCTCTCTTAGGGGGCTGGCACTCCATCCAGGCCTAACCAATCAGAATTGGCCCTTCTCCCTCACTGTGGTGATTGGCTCAAGGCGGAGTACGTCCTTCAACTTGGTGCACTGAGGCTCTGAGACTTTCAAATTTTGAGAGACACTTCTGTTTCTGCCTCCAATGCCGAACTGACAGACTAAAAGCCTGGAGCTGTGGGTGGCTGTTGCTGCCACCTCACCTCGAGGTGAGAATCCGCTTGGGAAAGGAGCCGCCGTGGAGGAGGTTGAGCCAAGCGATGGTTCCAGACACATTCCTGACAATGTGTGAGCACTAGTAGCAGCCCTACCCTGGGACTAAGGTGCCAGTGCTAATAAATGCCCTTTTTTTTTTTTTTTTTTGGCCCAAGCCAGGGTTTGTCACTTGCAACAGAATTTGAACAAGGCATGGCCAGGCGCAGTGGCTCATGCCTGTAATCCCAGCACTTTGGGAGTCCAAGGCACAAGGATCACCTCAGGTCAGGAGTTTGAGACCAGCCTGGCCAACATGGTGAAACCCCGTCTCTACTGAAAACACAAAAATTAGCCGGGTGTGGTGGTGGGCACCTGTGATCCCAGCTACTCAAAAGGCTGAGGCAGAAGAATTGCTTGAACCCGGGAGGCGGAGGTTGCAGTGAGCTGAGATCTCGCGCCACTGCATTCCAGCCTAGGCAACAGACCGAGATTCCATTTCAAAAAGAAAAAAAAAAATTGAATGAGAGAATACAATCCCCCGCCTTTTTTTAACACCGAGTTGTGCTCCTGTTGCCCAGGCTGGAGTGCAATGGTGTGATCTCACGTCACTGCAACCTCCGCCTCCTGGGTTAAAATGATTCTGCTGCCTCAGCCTCCTGAGTAGCTGGGATTACAGGGGTGCACCACCACGCCTGGCTAATTTTTGTATTTTTAGTAGAGGCAGGGTTTCACCATGTTGGCCAGGCTGGTCTCGAACTCCCGACCTCAGGTAATCTGCCCGCCTTGGCCTCCCAAAGCGCTGGGATTACAGGCGTGAGCCACCGTGCGGGCCAGAACAAGGGAACAATCCTTTGGGACCCAGCTCTTATGTCATCTCTAGGACATGTGTACAACCCCTGCTTCCCTGCCGTCTGAGCCCGTCTCTCATCAGCGTGCCCTTGCTACTGCACCACCTGCATGGGGGCCTTGTCCTGCCCACAGCTGTGCCCAGCAGGCTGAGGACCACAAGGCCAGGTCTGCGTGTGATGCTGGTTTCTCCTCAGCCACACAGTCGATGAAGGGGTGAGTCTGGGTCGACAATGCCCCTGCTGGCCACTCCCCTTCCCCATGGTGGGGGCTTGCCTCAGTCCTTCTGAGGACAAGGCCAAAACAGCAATGCAGGCTGGGTGCAGTGGCTCACACCTGTAATCCCAGCACTTTAGGAGGCCGAGGCACGAGGATCACCTGAGCCTAGGAGTTCGAAACCAGCCTGGGCAAGGTAGAAAGAAAAAATATTTAGCCAGGCATGGTGGTGTGTGCCTGTAGCCCAAGCTACTTGGGAAACTGAGGTGGGAAGATCACTTGAGCCCAGAAGATCAAGACTGCAGTGGCACTCCAGCCCAGGTGACAGAGCAAGATGCTGTCTAAAAATAAACACAAAAATTAGCTGTGGCTGGGCACCATGGCTCACACCTGTAACCCCAGCACTTTGGGAGGCCAAGGCAAGTGGATCACCTGAGGTTAGGAGTTCAAGACTAGCTTGATGGAAACGGTGCAACCCCATCTCTACTAAAAATATAAAAATGGCTGGACTTGGTGGCTCATGCCTGTAATCCCAGCACTTTGGGAGGCCAAGGTGGATAGATCACAAGGTCAGGAGTTCAAGACCTGCCTGACCAACATGGTGAAACCCCGTCTCTACTAAGAATACAAAAACTCAGCCAGGCATGGTGGTGCACGCCTGTAATCCCAGCTACTTGGGAGGCTGAGGCAGGAGAATCGCTTGTACTTGGGAGGCAGAGGTTGCGGTGAGCCAAGATCACACCACTGCACTCCAGCCTGGGTGACAGAGCGAGACTCCATTTCAAAAAGAAAAAAAAATTAGCTGGGAATGGTGGTAGAGGCCTGTAATCCTGGCTACTCATGAGGGTAAAACATCAGAATTGTTTGAATCCGGGAAGCGGAGGTTCCAGTGAGCTGAGATCACACCCCTGCATTCCTGCCTGGGTGACAGAGCAAAGACTCCCTCTCAAAAAAACAAATAAATAAAATTAGCTGGGCATGGTAGTGGGTGCTGGTAATCCCAGCTATGGGGAGGCTGAGGCAGGAGAACCACTTGAACCTGGGAGGCAGAGGTTGCAGTGAGCCGAGATTGCGCCACTGCACTCCAGTCTGGGTGACAAGACTCTGTCTCAAAAACAAAACAAAACAACACAACTCCCTGCAACGCAAGGCCCTCAGCTGCCTCCCACAGGCCCTCTCTTTTCCTGATATTCACAGGGAGACCATGTTGGCAAACATATTGCTTTATTTAGTGTTTCTCTGGATTGCAGAAGTGTCAGCAGTGGGCTGAGACCCCCGAAGGGCACAGAGGCAGCTGGGCAGTTCCAGACCCCCGAGGGCAGGGGTGAGGAGAAACAGCAGAAAGAGGTGATGCCCCTGCCACTCCTCCCACGGCCAGCCCCTTCCCCAGGCTCCTGTGCCAGGGAGGGGTCAGGGGCCAGAAAAAGCCCTACATCCTTGAGTGGGGCACGTATGTGTGGGCAAGGTGTCTGCCGTGCCAAGGCATGGACCCAGGCAGAAGGGCTCTTCCCACCTGGTGGCCCCCAGGGCTGAGGGCTGGTCAGGGAGCCAGATCCATTCTTTTTTTTTTTTTTTATAAAGATGGGGTTTCACCATGTTGGTCAGGCTATCTTGAACTCCCGACCTCAGGTGATCTGCCCACCTTGGCCTCCAAAGTACTTGGATTACAGGTGTGAGCCATCGTGCCTGGCTGCCAGATCCATTCTTAAGAGGAGACCTGTGTTTTACAGGGCCCCCGTCCCTGGGAGCAACAGGGAGGCACGCGGAGGCGGCCGGCAGTCCTGGTTTTGCGACACCTGCTATGTGACATGGACAAACCCTTCATCTCTGCGTCTTCTGCTCTGAAACATCAGGGCTGGGCTCGATGATCTCAAGAGTCTTCGGACCTCTATGGTCTGAGACGTCCTTCCCCACTCCAGCACGGCCTCAGAGCGGAATGATCATGACAGTGAAAGGGCATTTTTTTTTTTTTTTTTTTGAGACAGAGTCTTGCTCTGTCATCCAGGCTGGAGTGCAGTGGCGTGATCTCGGCTCACTGCATCCTCCACCTCCCGGGTTCAAGCGACTCTCCTGCCTCAGCCTCTCGAAAAGCTGGGATTACAGGTGCCCGCCACCACGCCCGGAAAATTTTTGTATTTCTAGTAGAGAAGGGGTTTCGCCATGTTGGTCAGGCTGGTCTCAAACCCCTGACCACAGGTGATCCACCCGCCTCGGCCTCCCAAAGCGCTGGGGTTACAGGCGTGAGCCACCGTGCTCAGCCTAAAAGGGCATTCTCAAGGCAGGAAGGAGGTGGGCAAGGGTGGTCTCAGCCCCCAGGTGGAAGTCAGAGTGGGCCGCACCAGGTGCAGTGGGCAGGCAGGGGGACAGGTGGACAGATAGGCAAGGCGCCAAGGGAATGAGGAGGAGGGTGGCCTGGCCAGGAAAGAGGGCACCAGAGCCCAGCCCACCCCACCTCTCAGCCACATTCCCTTCCCCGCTGGAGTCAGGGAAAACACATCCAGTGTGTCCTGGGGTGGGAAATGGCTTTTTAAAAAGTAGTTTCCTATAAAGCATCAAAACATCTCAGAGAAAACCTCAGCAAAAGTTCCCTTCTCTCAAATATTTGGCATCGGCAGTAGGGCTGGCACAGGTCACTCTGGCCCCGGCTTTGCCACTGCTGTGACCTGGTCTGGCCCACCCCCACGGAGCTCCCAGCCCCTCTGCTCCCTCAGGAGTGGGCTGGGCAGGAGGCGGGAGTCTGCAGGGGGGCTTCAGGGTATCCCTGGGTCCCTGTCTGAAGTTTGAGTCTTTGGCAGCTGGGGGGAGGTAAGCGAAGCAGTGGGGGTTGGGAGGGTTCGGTGGGTGCCTGTATCACCGGGAATTGAGCCGTGGAGCAACCTGTGGGGGCAGAGAGAGACGCTCAAGTGGTGAGGGGAGCAGACAGGGTGGGCCAGCACTTAACGGCTTTTTTTTTTTAAGATGGGGTTTCACCATGATGGCCAGGCTGGTCTTGAACTCCGGACCTCAGATGATCCACCCAACTCAGCCTCCCAAAGTGCTAGGATTACAGGTGTGAGCCACCGCACCCAGCATGACTTTTTTTTTTTGAGACGGAGTCTCACTCTGTTGCCCAGGCTGGAGTACAGTGACACTATCTCAGCTCACTACCACCTCCAACTCCTGGGTTCCAGCAATTCTCCTGCCTCAGCCTCCCCAGTAGCTGGCATTACAGGTGCTCGCCACCACCCTCGGCTAATTTTTTTGTATTTTTAGTAGAGTTGGGGTTTCACCATGCTGGTCAGCTTGGCCTCTAACTGCTGGCCTCAGGTGATCTACCTGCCTCAGCCTCCCAAAGTGCTGGCATGACAGATGTGAGCCACCATGCCTGGCCTGACTCGTGTGTGTGTGTGTGTGTGTGTGTGTGTGTGTAGTGGGGCCCGGCCTGACTCTGTGTGTGTGTGTAGTGGGGCCTGGCCTGACTGTGTGTGTGTATGTGTATAGTGGGGACCAGCCTGTGTGTGTGTATGTGTGTAGTGGGGACCGGCCTGACTGTGTGTGTCTATGTATGTCGTGGGGACCGGCCTGACTGTGTGCGTGTGTGTGTGTGTGTGTGTGTGTGTAGTGGGGCCCGGCCTGACTCTGTGTGTGTGTGTAGTGGGGCCTGGCCTGACTGTGTGTGCATGTGTGTGTGTAGTGGGGCCCGGCCTGTGTGTGTATATGTGTAGTGGGGACCAGCCTGACTGTGTGTGTGTATGTGTGTGTGTGTGTGTGTGTGTGTGTATGTAGTGGGGCCTGGCCTGACTCTGAGTGTGTGTGTGTGTAGTGGGGCCTCGCTATATTGCCCAGGCTGGTCTTGAACTCCTGGGCTAAAGCTATCCTCCTGCTTTTGCCTCCCTAAAAGCTGGGATTATAGGCATGAGCCACCATGCCTGGCCCCAGCACCTAGGTGCATGGGTTCAATGTAGGCGGGAGCTGGGGGACATAGTGGCCTCCATCCTGGAGACTTGCACCTGACTCCCAGGGGAATGCCTGCGGTCCTGGCCGGAGTGGGCCTCTCCCTCCTGGCACCCCCAAGTCATCACATATCTTCCCTGAATCGCTGCACTGCCTTTTTTTTTTTTTGACAGGGTCTCACTTTGTCACCCAGGCTATAGTGCAGTGATGAGATCTTGGCTCACTCCAGCCTCAACCTCCCAGGCTCAAACGATCCTCCCACCTCAGCATCCTGAGCAATGAGGACTATAGGCACCCACCGCCATGCCAGGCTAACTTTTTTTTTTTTTTTGAGATGGAGTCTCACCCTGTTGTCCAGGCTGGAGTGCAGTGCCATCTTGGATGACTGCAATCTCCCCCTCCCGGGTTCAAGCAATTCTCCTGCCTCAGCCCCCACTAGCAGCTGGGATCATAGGCACCTGCCACCATGCCCAGCTAATTTTTGTATTATTAGTAGAAATGGAGTTTCACCATGTTGGTCAGGCTGGTCTCAAACTCCTGACCTCAGGTGATCTGCCCGCCTGGGCCACCCTCGGTGCTAGGTTACAGGCGTGAGCCACTGTGCTGCCCTGTGCTGCCATCTTTACAACTTTCTGCATCGAGGGGCTGGAATAGCCTCTCTCTCTGGCCCTCACAGGTGGGCCAGGGGATGGGGGAGGAGGTATGGTGCCCACTGGATTAAGGCCCATGGGTGATGCCCGGGTCTGCCAAGCACAGCCAAGGAAGGCTTGGCCATCGCCACCCAGGCCAAGAGCAGGAAAGCAGCCCCACTCACCACAGCCAGGTGCCCATTCTTGGCCTTGGTGATGAGCAGCTCCGAGCCGGGGGTGAAGTCAATGGTGCCATCCCTGCCGGGGCCCCCTGCAAATGTGATACTGGGGGAAAAGGGTGGGTGAGGGTTTCTCATTGAGACAGACCTCAACCCCAAGGTGGACCCCATGTGCCTGCATGGCCCCCTGCCGCCTCTGCCCTCCCATGTACCCCCACATGGCCCTCTCCCTACCCCCGCCCTGACCCGTTTGCCCACACAGCCCTCTCCCTGCCCCCACCCTGTCCCTGTGTCCCCACAGCTCTCTCCCTGTCCCCACCCTGTCCCCTTGTGCCCCCTCAACCCTTTCCCTGCCCCCATGTACCCCCTCAGTCCTCTCCCCGCCGTGTACCCTCTCAGCTCTCTCCCTGCCCCTGCCCTATCCCCATGTACCCCCACAGCCCTCTCCCTGCCCCTGCCCTGCCCTGCCCCCGTGTGCCCACCTGGCCCCCTTGCCGCCCCCACCCTGCCCCTGTGTGCCCGCCAGGTCCCCTCCCACCTCACCTGCCCTGGTTGATGTTGATGTTGTTCACTCGGTCAGCACTGAGGGCCGTCTTGGTCAGTGTCTCAATCATGTGGTCACTCTGCAGCACCACATCTCCCTGGGGGACCAGGCAGGAGGAGGGGTCAGGCCCTTCCCAGAACTCAAGGACCCCCCCCACTTCCCCCTCATCCACAAAAGGGCACCTTTTGCTTACTGTCCTCACGCTGTACATGAAGCACAAACAGGCTGTCGCTCAGGCTGCTGACAGAGATTCCTGAGAGGGAGGGCAGAGGTCAGAGGTCGGGGGTCAGAGCAGGGCCCTCCCCCACCGCCCTGGACTCTGGCTGACCAGTCAGGTTGGCATATTCGATCCTCTGCTTGACTTTGGCGTCCTCCACGATGACCACAGCGTTGGGTGTGAGCAAGAGCTGCCGCGCGCGGGGCTTGTAACCCTTGCGGTCGTATTTCACGACAGGCACGGCGTACTGGGGACAGAGGCCAGGCTGAAGGGCTGTGGAGAAGCTCCCGCTGCTGCCCATGCCTGGACCTGCCTCCAGCTCCCCGGCAGCAGAAGTGTGCTGCTGGACTGCATGCTGTGGGCAGGCTCTTACCTGAATGGGTTCAGAGCCCAGGGCCTGCAGCACTCTGGGGCTGATCTCATCTGCACCTGCAACCCAGATGGCAGGGAGGGAGGTCAGAGGAGGCGACGGGGGACCAGGACGGCGAGGAAAGGCCGGAGTGCTGGGAAGTCAGGGGCTCACCAAGCCGAGTGCTGATGAAGAGTCTGGGCACGCTCTGAGGATAATTATCCTTCTTGCCCTTGAAGATCTCACTAGCCACAGCCTTCTGCTGCAGCTGAGGAAGAGGCGGGGGAAGAGTGTCATGGTGTGGGGGGTACTATCTTCGGGGGCAGGGCCAGCCTCAGGACCTTAAACAGCCTCCCTAACCCGCTCTCTGTTCCCAGCACCAGGAGCCCTGCTCCCCACACTCTCAACAACCTCCCACTTCCTTACCCTCTGCTCCCACCAAGCACTCCCAGCAGCTGTTGGGCTGTGAAACTGGTTTTGGAAATGATTCCCCACCCCATCAGGTCCAGGCGCCCCTGAGATTCAGCTCCAGCCTGGGGTCTTGTAGGTAACAGATCACTAACATTCAGGGTTACTGTAGGTTATCTAAGCTGGGTGGGTCCCTGAGCATCATCCAGTACTGAGTTGGCAAATACAAGGCACATCCACCAATGGCTGTAACCAGGGCAGACATCACCAATTGATCCCAGTGAAGGCACAGACTTTTCAACACAGGGTTCTAAGCAGTCTCTACCAATCAAGGGCAGTTGGCCCATGAGATGAACCCTATTTGCCACCCCAAAGGTACTCCAACCTCTACTTCCTACATGAGACCCAGCAGGGCCTGGCATCCAACTGAGGTCGCCAGTAGACTAGGGTAAATACAGCAGACCAGGGTAAATATGATAGACTGGGGTAAATACGGTAGACTGGGGAAAGTGCCCCTCGAGGCTGACACCCTTTGAGCGATGCCTGTGGCTCCCAACTCCACTGCCGTGTCATCACCCAGCCCCGCTCTCCTACCTGCTGCATCCACTCAGGGCTGATGCTCCGGCAGTATTTCCACACCATATTCTTTACACACAACTCCCGCAGAAGGTCTGAGGCCTGGGGGAAAGAGGGGGTCAGAGCTCCTGGACAGTGCGGGCCCTTCCCTCTGAAGACATCAAAGTCATGCTACCCTGGCCTTTGGATAAGCAATTCCCCCTCCATCTGGATGATGCTTCCCCTCCTGAGTCCTCTCAAGAGACCTTACTCTTGGCTGTGGCTCAGACCTGTAATCACAGCAATTTGGGAGGCCAAGGCAGGTGGCTGGCTCATAGGGTCAGGAATTCAATACCAGCCTGGCCAACATGATGAAATCCCATCTCTACTAAAAATACAAAAAAAAAAAAAAAAAAAAATTAGCTGGGTGTGGTGGCAGGTGCCTGTAATCCCAGCTATGCAGGAGGCTGAGGCAGGAGAATCGCTTGAACCAGGGAGGTGAGGGTGGTAGTGAGCCGAGATGGGGCACTTGCACTCCAGCCTGGGCAACGGAGCGAGACTCTGTCTCAACAAAAACAAACAAAAAAGAGACCTTACTCTTCACTGCCCAGCTCCAGTCCCGGCCATCCATGAGCCTCCCCGACCGATCCTTTGGCCCCAAGAAACCAGATCTTTCTGCTGTGTACTCTGAGGGCCCCTCACTTGGTGGGGGCATCCACAAACCTCTCGCAGGGCAGGTGGAGGCGTGGGCCAGGACGTGTCCAGGACATTTCGGGGCAGCTGCCGCCGCAGGCTTAGCAGAAAAGAAGTGCGCACGTGGTCCAGGAAGAAGGCGTTCTCGGGGCAGCGTGGGGCATGGCGCAGGATGAAGCCTTGGACAAGCCTAGGTGGGGCCAGATGGGGTGGGGATGAGGGGCCTGGTGCAACCCCCTCACACCCTACTCTGCAGCCCCCACGGGCACCCTGGTGCTCACTGTCGGATGGTCTGTGCGGCCCACTTCCTCTTGGCTGCCTTCCTCCGGCCCAGTATTCCACGCCACCATGACTGGATGCAGATGGCTGTGGAGAGGGACCAGATGGCTGACCTCCATCTTCTTACCACGGGGGCCCCACCCCAGACCCCACCCCTCACGAACACCCACGGGGCCACGAACCCGATTGCTTCGCCAGGAGGAATTTCTGCCGCCAGTGAAAGCCCCTCCAGGCAGCCTGGATCTTGGTGGCTGTGTTGGAAAAGAAAGGCAATTGGCCAGAGCATCGAGAGCCAGCGGGGGAGCTGGGCAGAGTCTGCGCAACAGGAGTGGCAAGACAATGAGAAAGGAGAAAGCTCGAAGAATCGTGAAGGAGAATGAATGTGACTTCCCAGTGTGGAGGGGTGGGGGGGTGGTGTTCCCCTTTTTTTTTGTTTTTTGAGACAGAGTTCTGCTCTGCCACCCGCCTCCCGGGTTCAAGCGATTCTCCTGCCTCGGTGTCTCAAATAGCTGGGATTACAGGCATGCACCACCTTGCCTGGCCAACTTTTGTATTTTTAGTAGAGATGGGGTTCTGCCATGTTGGCCAGGCCAATCTTGAACTCCTGACCTCAGGTGATCCACCAGCCTCAGCTTCCCAAGGCTCTGGGATTACAAGCGTGAACCACTGTGCCTGTTTTTTTCTTTTTTCTTTTGTTGAAATGGAGTCTTGCTCTGTTGCCCAGGCTGTAGTACAGTGGTGCAATCTTGGCTTACTGCAACCTCCGCCTCCTGGATTTAAGCAATTCTCCTGCCTCAGCGTCTCAAGTAGCTGAGATTACAGATGTGCGCCACCACACCCGGCTAATTTTGTATTTTTAGTAGAGATGGGGTTTCTCCATTTTGGTCAGGCTGGTCTCAAACTCCCGACCTCATGATCCGCCTGCCTTGGCCTCCCAAAGCATTGGGATTACAGGCGTGAGCTGCCACGCCTGACTGCCTCTCTCTTACCCAGGCTCTGCCGCCGGAGCTCCAGTGCATCCTCTGTGGCAAACAGGGTCTTGGGGAAGCGGATGAAGATCTTGGTCCTGGGAGAGCAGCAGTGATGAGCCCTGGGTTGCCACCCCTCCCCTATCCACCAGGCACAGGCACCACTCACCTGCCCATCTTATACTCTTCCGGCTTGTAGCCCAGGTGCCGCACCAGCATAGTCACTCCATCCTGCGGCCGTCCTGCCCATGAGGGCCACGTCTCTGGGCACAGTGACTTGTATCTGGGGACAGGAGGAGGGGGAATGCACACAGCCCCACCCCAGGCAGCACCCTGCTCTGGGGACCTGCTGGGTGCTCCCAAGGACTCGTTCACAGCTCACAGGGGGCTCATGGGTCACTGCCCCCATTTTTTTTCTTTTTTGAGATGGAGCCGCACTCTGTTGCCCAGGCTGGAGTGCAGTGGCGAGATCTCAGCTCACTGCAACCTCTGCCTCCCGAGTTTGAGCGATTCTCCTGCCTCATCCTCCTGAGTAGCTAGGACTACAGGCATGTGCCACCAGGCCTGGCTGTTTTTTTTTTTTTGCTTTGTTCCCTGTGAATAATTTTGTGTTTTGAGTAAAGACGGGGTTTCTCCATGCCGTTCAAGCTGGTCCCCAACTCTCGACCTCAGGTGATCCGCCTGCCTTGGCCTCCTAAAGTGCTGGGATGACAGGTGTGAGCCGCCTCGCCTGGCCATCCCGTTTTAAAGATGAGGAAACCATTATCTACCTAAGGCCAGGAAACTAAAAGTGAGAGATGGAATTCACACCGATTGAAGCCTGGGCCCCAGCTCAGAACCACAAAGTTGCTCCACCCTTTTTGAGCTCCTTGGAAGCCGCCCACAAGGTTTGCTACTGTCTGCCTCCGGTGCCCGGCGTGTGGGTCAAGCCTCAGGTACTCCGAACAGGTGCTCCTGCAGGGCACGGCCTAGGGGACTGGCCAGGTGTTCTTTCCACCAAAGGCTCCTGGCGCGAGTCCCACAGCGGCCCAGGGCCCCTCGTCCACATTCTAAAATGGGGCCCAGGGGCTCCTCCCCTCCTGCCCCCTCAACCCCGTCCCTGGTGCCCAGCAGGACCGGTCCCGACCTTTGCAGGAAAGCTTCGTATTTGCGGCGATAGGCGAAGCCGGCTCTTCGCACACGGAGGTTCTCCATCAGCCCCAGGTACTTCACCTGGTGCCGGATCAGCACCTCGTCAAAGCGGCCTGGGGAGGTGGAGGTGCAGTCAGCCGGCTGGGGAGGGGGTGGTCAATGGCCAGTGCTGACTGCCTGTTGCCTGCAGGGGACGCTGGGCCGAAGTACCCGGCAGGAGAGGCCTACCGGGCTGCTTTGCGTCGTTGGGCTTGATGCAGCGGATGTAGGCCGGCTCCTTAGACTGCAGGATCTCCACCAGCTGCAGGAGGCTCATCTTGAACTGGGTGGCGACCTGGGAGGCCAGGAGGCAAGGAAGCTTGACCGGAGCTTGGCTAAAGCTCATGACCCCAGCAGCGTGTATCCCACTCCCCTGGCTGGGGACCCGAGCGGCAGCCTGGCCTTATTCCTCCCACCATACCGTCCCCGAAGAAAAGGAAGGGGCCAGACTCCACCCCAGACCACTCTGGCTGGGCGAGGGATCTCTGCTTACAGCCGCGCTCCAGCCTCACACTCCTGTTCAGGTCTCCCAGCAACCCCAGTGCGACACCTCCCTTTAGCCGCCCTTCTTTTTCTTTCTAGAACTCCAGGGCTGCATTCCCAAACAGCATGTCCCATGCTACGCATTCGGCTATGATCAGGGTAAACTGCTCTGTCGGACGGGGAAGATCTCAGGCCAGGCGGAGAAACACTTAGCAAAGACCAACAACTCTGGGTGGCTAGGGAATAACAGGTGCATCCCTGGGGGTCCTGAGAGCGCCAGAAAGGGACAACGCATCCAGTCCGAGGGGCAGGGAGCATCAGGAGAGTCTTCAGGACGTTACAGGATGAGAAGGGCCGGCACAGTGGCTCAGGCCTGTAATCCCACCGGGAAGGAGCCGGAGCTGAGGGAAGTTGCTGAGAAGGACTCAAGCCAGATCCAGCAGCTGGATGAGGGAGGCAGGAGAGTAGAGAACCAGGGAGCTAGTCGCAATAGCTCACGCCTGTCATCCCAGCACTGTAGGAGGCCAAGGTGGGCAGATCACCTGAGGTCAGGAGTTTGAGACCAGCCTGGCCAACATGGCAAAAATCTATCTCTACAAAAATACAAAAATTAGCTGGGCATGATGGCAGATGCCTATAATCCCAGCTACTTGGGAGGCTGAGGTAGGAGAATCACTTGAACCCGGGAGGTGGAGGTTGCAGTGAGCCGAGATCGCACCACTGCACTCCAGCCTGGGCAACAGAGCAAGACTCTGTCTTAAAAAACAAAAAGGAACAGGAGGACATTCAGGTTTCTTGCCTGGGGGACTGGGTGGAGAGTAATCCCTATCCTGAGTTAGGGACAGAGGAGGAAGCCTGAAGAAGAGACCAAGGGCCTGTCTGTTATAGACCAGTGGAGTCCAGGGTGCCTGGGGCCATGTGGGGAGAGAAGAGATACAACATCTGTGGCTTGCTGGAGAGGCCTGGGCCGGAGGGGTATGCAGGCATCCTCAGCAGGGAGATACGAGCGCAAGGAGGATGTGGGCACTTCGGGAGATGGTGGGGTGGACAGCAGCAGTGGGCAGGGCCCACAGAGCCAGACCGCTGGCGGCATGGTGCCTGCATGCCCTCCCTGGTGAGCAGTCTCGCCTCTACCTCCCTGCTGACCGACCGACCCCGCTCTTCCTGGGGCTGCCCTGATCCTCTCCTTGCCAAACCCAACGACTGCCCCTCGCCCCCAGCTCGCTGGAGCTCTGCCTCTGGCACCTCGCCTATGCCTGCCTTTCCCGGTCCCTCTCCTTGACGCCATCGCTTTCCGGCTCCACTCCTGGCCTTTTCGAACTCTCTGAGTGTCTGAGTTGGGCCCTCACTATAGGTTCATCTGACATTCTCAAGTGATATCCAATGCTCCCTCCTCCAGGGAGCCTCCCAGCCCTCACCCCTTCCACCCCTGAGGCCATCTGCTGTTTCTCTTCCAAGTTCGCAGTGCACCCTGTGCATGTGGCTGCAGGTGCACCCCCCTGGTGCCTGGGCAGCATCTGCTATAAATGTCGGCTGAGTGGGTGGACATGAGAGTGCCCACATAGAGGCAGGTGTCAACATACTGACACCCACAACGGAGACAGGAGCACACACACATTCCCCTACAGCACAGCCCCCCACTTAGGAGACACGGCCCCACTACAGACACAGCACATGCAGAAGCAGGCAGACAGGGCTGGGAGCCGAGGCTCACGCCTGTAATCCTAGCACTTTGGGAGGCCGAGGTGGGTGGATTGCCTGAGGTCGGGAGATCAAGACCAGCCTGGCCAACATGGCAAAACCATGTCTCTACTAAAAATACAAAAAATTAGCCATGCATGGTGGTGCGAGGCTGTAATCTCAGCTACTTGGGAGGCTGAGGCAGGAGAATTGCTTGAATCCGGGAGTTGAATCTCAGTTGCAGTGAACCAAGATTGGGCCATAGCACTCCAGCCTGGGCAACAGAGCGAGATCAGCCTAAAAAAAAAAAAAAAAAAAAAAAAAAGGGGGGGGGGCGGGCGCGGTGGCTCACGCCTATAATCCCAGCACTTTGGGAGGCCGAGACGGGTGGATCTCATTAGGTCAAGATATCGAAACCATCCTGGTCAACATGGTAAAACCCGGTCTCTACTAAAAATACAAACATTAGCTGGGCATGGTGATGCATGCCTGTAGTCCCAGCTACTCGGGAGGCTGAGGCAGGAGAATTGCTTGAACCCAGGAGGCAGAGGTTGCGGTAAGCCGAGATCATGCCATTGCACTCCAGCCTGGGTAACAACAGCGAAACTCCGTCTGAAAAAAAAAAAAAGCAGCAGCCAAAGAGGCACCTAGAAGCAGCCCCCTAGACACCCACAGATGTGCACACGGGCACCAACACGGGCTCACACGCATGCTGCCAGCTCCCAGGCTGGCTCAGCCCTCACCCACGCCTGGCCCCACCCCTCACCGTCTCCGGCCGTTTCTTGTCACTGAGCTCACTCCGGTTGAAGCACTGGCTCATAATGGGATTCTTCGAGCTGCACATGGTCTGTGTGGCAGAGCCGGGGTCAGGCTGGAGCACAGGGACAGGCCCCTGGACACAGGTGCAGAGTTGTGGGTGACCCCTTCCCCCTCGGCCCCCACTTCAGGTCCCTCACCTCCTTCAGGTTCCGGAAGAGAAGGTCATTGTTTTTGTCCAGAAACCCTGGGAGGGGAGAGCACATGTGAGGTGAGACAGAGGCTCCCTGCGGCCCCCGTGAGGACCCAGCCCAGGATCCTCACCAGTCACGCTGTAGGTCACCTCCCCAGCGTAGTGCAGAAGGCGGAATTCCTCTCGGCCCAGAGATTTCCTGGTCCGCTGGTCAGCCAGCTTGTGCCTGAGGTGATGGGGAGGAAGCTGCAGGTGGCCGGACTGCAGGAGGGATCTCAGGAGCAGGAGCCAGCCACCCAGCAAAGAGTAGGCACACCCCAGGGCTGGGTCGTAACCCCTGCGCCGTGTGGGAGGCCAGACAGGGCCAGCAGCCTCCCCCAGCAGAACAGACCACAGTGGCTCAGAGAGGTAGACAGCCTTGCCCAGGGCCACACAGTGCCAGGACCAGGGCCTGGGCCTCCTGACTGCCAGGGCTGCTGCAGGGAGGGCAACTCTCGCTGCTTCGGGCTCTGCTCGAAAGGGGGTGGTGAGCTGCCTGCTGCTTTTCAGAATGGAATCTGCCGCCTGGAGAGAGTACGTTAGTCCAAGGCGTGTTTATACCCTTTGGTCCACTTACTACTTTTAAGAACTATTCCAGGCAATAACCAGAAATACAGACAAAGATAGAAGCATGGAGATGGGTGGTAGCCTTGAGATTCCAGCAGAAACCTGGGGTTGGCCTGGGGCCCCCAAAGGCCAGAGGAAAAAGTGTGTGGGTCAGAGCCTCGGCAAGGAGGGTTTTGAGAAAACTTTCTGTTTGATGCTGCAGGAAAACACTCAGGATACAGCATTGCCCTAAGCCTTGTATACAATAAGTTCCTGACTACAAAAAAAAAAAAAAAAACATATGGAAAAAGGCCAGAGGGAAATGCCTGGTGCTGTTGACAGCCACGGCCTGTAGCTGACAGGTTCACGGGGCTTTTGCGAACATTCCAACGCTTCTCCAACGAGCGGGATCATTTTTATAACCAGAAACAAGTTTTTTTTTTTTTATTTAATGAATCATGCGGCCCCCAAACCAGCATAGATTCAGAGAGACTCCCAGAAACAAGTTTTTTCCTTTTTGAGACAGAGTCTCACTCTGCCACCCAAGCTGGAGTGCAATGGTGGGCTCACTGCAACCTCCACCTCCCGGGTTCAAAGGATTCTCCTGCCTCAGCCTCCCAAGCAGCTGGGATTACAAGTGCGTGCCACCATACCTGACCAATTTTTGTATTTTTAGTAGATGGGGTTTCACTATGTTGGCCAAGGAACTCCTGATGTGAGGTGATCCACCTGCCTCAGCCTCCCAAACTGCTGGGATTACAGGCATGAGCCACCACACCTGGCCAGAAACAAGCCTTATTATGCAAAAAAATACTATGGCTTTGGCATTCAACAGCCTTGGGACTGAGCCCCGCTCAGCTCCCCAGATGAGAGATGACCTGGGGAAAGAAAGGACTTCCCCCTGGAGTCTCGTGAGATGCAGGAACAACAGGACAGCTCCCTACAGAGCGGCTCAGGTTTGGCAATGACGCACGGAACATCCTGGCCGCTGGTTCCTGTTTCTACCTCTCCCCACTTTAGGGGATTCCTTCAATAAAAAGCAATTTCCAAATAAGGAAGCTAAAAAAATCTCAGCAAGTTTTATTCTCAAAAAAGAATAGGGAGGAAACCAGGCTACTAACGTCGTCTTTTTTTTTGGAGACACTGCAACCTCCGCCTCCCGGGTTCAGGCGATTCTCCTGCCTCAGCCTCTCGAGTAGCTGGGATTACAGGTGTGACCCACCACACCTAGCTAATTTTTATATTTTTAGTAGAGACAGGGTTTATGTTGGCCAGGCTGGTCTTTAACTCCTGACCTCAAAAGATCCACCTCTTCGGCTTCCCAAAGTGCTGTGATGACAGATGTGACCATGTGCCCAGCTGTCTTTTTCACTTTTTGAGATGGGATCTTGCTCTGTGGCCGAGGCTGGAGGTGGATTGATCCTCGCTCACTGCAGCCTCAAACTCAGGGCTCAAGTGAAGCTGTGGCCCTAGCCTCCTGTGCAGGTGAGACTCACGCGTTCAGCGTGCTTATCTAAGCTTCTCAGTTTTCTGGGTGCTTGTGAGGGATCCTTAGCTCGGCACCTTCCCTGGACACCCCCTTGCGGCTGTGAGGGATGCCTGTGCTCCACAGGCTCTGCCCCACAGGAACCTTGCTCCAGCTGTCCACAGCCCCACTCACGTCAGGAAGTGGGGGTGGTGCTTGACGGTGTCCTCCAACTTCTCCAGGAACGTCAGGTCTGTGGCCTCGCCAGGGCGCAGACACTCCTCATCCTGGGGGGTGTGGCACAGGGGAGGGATGTGTGGCGGTGGGGCCAGAGAGCAGAGAAGATGGGGGCACCATGACGGGAGGCACAGACACAGGGAGGGGTGGATCTGCAGGGGGCCTCGGCAGGGAGCTTCCAACCCTGGCAGCGACTCCCTCCGCCCTCCATTCACAGCCCGGCCAGGCCCTGACTCCAGCCCTCTGTGGGCCAGCCTGGAGAGGAAGGAGACAGGGCACCTGGGGTACTCCCCCACCAGCCTCCAGCCTGGAGGACTCACCAGAATGGAGATGATGCCCTTGAACTTCTCCTCCACCAGATCGCAGATAACCTTGTTGTTGAAATACAGGACAGGCTCCCACTGAGGGGGACAGGGAAGGAGGCATCACCGTGGGGGCCCAGCGTCCTCAGCCACAGCCAGGCTGTGCCATGGAGAGCGCCCCCAGGCTGTGCCCACGGAGAGTGCCCCCAGGCTGTGCCACAGAGAGCACTCCCAGGCTGTGCCCACGGAGAGCGTTCCCAGGCTCCACGCACCGCGATGCCCTCGGCCTCGTACTCCTCCTGCTCCGACTTGAGCGTGAGCTCGATGAACAGCTGCTGCAGCTTCTCGTTGCAGTAATTGATGCAGAACTGTTCAAAGCTGTGAGGACAGAGAAGAGCCCAGCGCGGCTCAGAGGGCACAGAGGACCAGGAGGGGTGGAAGGCAGGACAGGGCCCCTGAGCACAGACAGTACAAAACACAGAGCCGCCCTCTGGCTGGCTGGGCAGTCCCAGAGCAAGAATCAGGCTGGGGGACAGAAGAGAGGGGCCAGGCCAGGAGACCCAGGAGGAGGGCGGGACAGGGGAAGGCGGCACTGACCTGTTATGCTGAAACACTTCAAAGCCGTAAATATCTAGCAGCCCAAGGACGGTAGTGCTCCGCCAGCTGGGGCTGTCCACATCCTAGGGCAGTCATTCAACCAAAGACATGGCCCCAGCGATGTCTGCCAGCCCACCCACAGCCCTGGCCCCGCCTCTGCCTCCCTCCCACCTTGCAGCAGCCCAGACCCAGCCCTTACCTTGGAGGCCAGTGACCTGTTGATCTTCCCAACCAGCCAGCTGAAGGTGCGGCTGTACACTGCCTTGGCAAGGGCGTCCCGCGCGTAGGCGGCCTGCTCCAGGTTCAGTGGGCTCAGGAGCTGGGAGTGAGGCGTGAGGCGAGGAGAGGAACACCACCAAGCCTGTGCACCCCGCCTCCCGCAGGCTCAGGCAGAAGACCAGGAGCCGTCACCACGGCACTCCCAGCTCCATCGAGCCTATGGTGCGGGGAGGGGTGCTGGCAGCGGGACCCCAGCAGGAAGGTGTGGAGGGGCAGGAGGCCTCATTTCCAAGGCGGGAGTCTGCTACTCTCTTCCTGTGTGACCCTGGCCAGCTCACTGTGCTTCATTTTTGTTTTATTGAGACAGAGTCTGGCTCTGTCGCCCAGGCTGGAATGCAGTGGTGTGATCTTGGCTCACTGCAACCTCCACCTGCCAGGTTCAAATAATTCTCCTGCCTCAGCCTCCTGAGTAGCTGAGATTACAGGCACGCACCACCACGATCAGCTAATTTTTGTATTTTTAGTAGAGACAGGGTTTCACCATATTGGCCAGGCTGGTCTCGAACTCCTAACCTCAGGTGATCTGCCTGCCTCGGCCTCCCAAAGTGCTGGGATGACAGGTGTGAGCTACCACACCCAACCCTTCCTTACATCCCTCCAGCACCGTTGAGGGGACCCAGGGAGCAGACCAGGGGGAGGGGAGTGATGGGAGTGGGGGGTGCCCTGGAGCAACTGCACCTCCACACCCAGTAAAGGCCTGGCTTTACTTCTTCCCCCTCCCCCCCTCCCCCTTCCCCACCTCCCCCCTTACCTCCTCCCCCTTGGCGATGATCTTCCTGTGAGTCAGGGCTTCTCGCAGGGTTGAGCCTTCCACACTGAGGAGCTGCCGAGGGTAGAGGGTGACGGCAAGGTGAGGGTGCACCCCCGCCCCCACCATCCTCCCCCCGCCCTCTGCCCGCCCCACTCACCCTGGTCAAATACTTGAGCTGGTTCTCGGTGGTGACCTGGGCATTGCTCTCCTCGTCGGCAGCAAAGTGGATATTGCCTAAATGCAGGACACTGGCCACGATACTCAGCAGGTCCTGAAGGAGCAGGCCGGGGAAAAGTGGGGTGAGTGGGGCCAGAGAGGGTCCGAGAGAAGGGACTGAAGTGGGAAAGGGCGTTAAAGGTAGAAGTGACTCTGAGGGGGGGCCGGGCACGGGCTCAGGCCTGTCATCCCAGCACTTTCATAGGTCCAGGCCGGCAGGTCACCTGAGATCAGGAGTTCGAGACCAGCCTGGCCAACATGGTGAAAGCCCGTTTCTACTAAAAGTACAAAAATCAGCTGGGCGTGGTGGCGGGTGGGTGCCTGCAGTCCCAGCTACTTGGGAGGCTGAGGCAGGAGAATCCCCTGAACCTGGAGGCGGAGGTTGCAGTGAGCTGAGAATGCGCCACTGCACTCCAGCCCAGCAACAGAGTGAGACTCCATCTCAAAAGAAGAAAGAAGGTGACGCAGGGTGTGGCAGGAGGAAAGGGGGTCCCGGAAGAGGTCTCACCTCCACCTCATCCTCCGTGAAGTCGATGACCGTCAGGGCCTTGCGCACGATCTTCCAGTCGCTCTTGTCATTGATGGAGGACACTTTGGCACACTGGCCCTGGAGGAAGGCACAGCTGGGTGGCCAGCCCTGGCACCAGACCCCTGGGTGGCGCCTGCCCTGCCTGCCAGCCACTCACCTTCACCAGGTACAGGTAGCTCTGTGGGTTCCGCTCCAAGCCCAGCCTGCGAAGAGTCTCCTCCTCGCCGCCCTCCAGCAGCTGGTAGAAGACGTGGAAGTTCCGTTCCCCATGGTTCTGGTGCACCACTCGGGACTTTTCCAGGAGGTAACTGAGGATATGGCCACCCACGGGGGCACCCTGTGGGCAGGGCAGGGCACAGGGCCTGGTCAGGGGGACCAGGGAAAAGGCCCTCTTCCCTCCTGCATGCCTGGCCCTTGCCGTCAGCAAGACCTGGGCTCCAGTTCCAACCCTGTCACGAGCTCTGTGACTCAGGCACGCCACCCACGCTGGACTCAGCTACCTCACCTAGGAAATGGGGACACGCCACTCTGTCCATCTGGCAGCTGGATGGCTGACGGGCATCCCAAATTCAACAGGTCTGAAACTGAACACCTCACCCTCCCGTCAGCGCCTGCCCGTTGAGGCCAGAGGCGGCCACATCCTTCTCACTGTTCAAGCCAAGGCCTTGGCCGTCCTCCTGGAAGCCTGTTTTCCTTCCAGACTCTACGTCCCATCAGGCAGCTGATCCTGCTGCCTTAACCCTTAAAACATCCAGAATCACCACTTAACTGTACCACACTGGCCTGAGCCACCATCACCTCCACGATGACATCAGCCTCCTAACTGGTTTCCCCACTTAGCCTGCTTCCCCCCCGTCCATTCATCTGCTCCCAATCTCCCAAAGCAGCCACAGTGATGTTTTTTGGAGACAAGGTCTTGCTCTGTTGCCCAGGCTGGAGCGCAGTGGCGCAATCACAGCTCACTGCAGCCTCCACCACCCGGACTCAAGCTGTCCTCCCACCTCAGCTGGGATCACAGGTGCACACTGGCACGCCCAGCTAATTTTTCTTTTAGATAGAATCTAGCATTGTCACCTGGGCTGGAGTGCAGTGGCGCCATCTTGGCTCACTGCAAACTCTGCTTCCTGGATTCAAGCAATTTTCCTGCCTCAGCCTACTGAGTAGCTGAGATTACAGGCATCCACCACGCCCAGCTAACTTTTTGTATTTTTAGTAGAGACGGGGTTTCACTATGTTGGCCAGGCTGGTCTCGTACTCCTGACCTCAGTATCCACCCACCTTGGCCTCCCAAAGTGCTGAGATTACAGCTGTGAGCTGCCGCGCCCGGCCTATTTTTTATTTTTTTAGAGACAGGGTCTCACTCTGTCGTCCACGCCGGAGTACAGTGACGTGATCATGGCTTGGGGTAACCTCAGACTCTTGGCCTCATGTGACCCTCCTGCCTCAGCCTCCAGAGTAGCTGGGAGAACAGAGAGGTGCCACCCCGCCCAGCTGTCAGGTTTTCATTTAAATGCCACTTTCTCAGCAAGGCTCACCCTATCCTGACTGCAACTGCCCCCTACCGCTTACTGTGTTTCATTTTCTGCCAAGCTCTCCATTTCTGTTTACTGTCTATCACTCTGGGAGGCAGGATTCTTGGAATTCCAGCACCTGGAATGGACCCTGGTACATAGCAGGCACTTCACACCTAATAGGAGCCTCTCACAGCAGACCCATCACCCGTACCTTGAAGTCAAACTGCACGTCCATGTACTTCCCAAACCTGCTGGAGTTATCGTTCCGGAGGGTCTTGGCGTTTCCAAAGGCCTAGGAGTGGATGGGGTATGAGGGACACCTGCATTCTCTCCCAGCTGTCCCCAGCTCGCCCTGTAGCCACTGCTGCCCCTCACCTCCTGCACAGGCCTCCCTCCTCTCCTCCCGCCCTCACCTCCAGCACCGGCCTCCCTCCTCTCCTCCCGCCCTCACCTCCAGTACCGGCCTCCCTCCTCTCCTCCCACCCTCACCTCCAGGACGGGGTTGCTCTGCAGCAGCTGGTCCCGCACAGCACCTCCTCGCTCGGGGGCCGGGCAGGTCTCCGCATAGAACTGCAGCAGCCTCTTGGTGGCCTCCGTCTTGCCTGCCCCGCTCTCCCCCGAGATCATCACCGCCTGGTCCCGCCGCTCTGTGCGCAGTGCTCGGTACACGGTGTCGGCCACGGCAAACCTGGGTCACAGGCTCATGAGGGAGATCGGGGACCAGGGCCCACGGAGGGCCACAGGGAGGCCCACTCCCACCCCTGGTGGAGTCCTCCAGGGTGGGGTCCTCGAGGGTGGGTCGAGCACATCTTTGAGGACGGGTACTGGGCTGTGTGGTCAGAGATGCCTCACAGTTGAGGGCGGACACCGCTTTCAGAGAGAGGACAGGACCCTGCGCAGGTGGAGTCTGCGGTACTTAGGTGGAGGCGGGAGTCACTTGCAGGGAGGCCTGGGAGGGCTTTGCAGGTGGGGTTCAGAAGCCTGAGATTGAGGGCCACTCCCGGTTGTGGGAGAAATCACGGGTGTGAGCTGAGGTAGGACTGGGTCCCACCCAGACAGTTGAGCTGCCACATTCATCTCTGGTCACTCTGGGGTGGAAAACCGCGGGATTCCTCACAGATGTGACGTGGGAGGTCAGGTCACCTCAGATGGGACAGGGTCACTCAGAGATGAGGGGGGACTTCGGGGTCACTCAGAGGTAGGGGGGACTTCGGGGTCACTCAGAGGTGAGGGGGAGACTTGGGGTCACTCAGAGGTGAGGGGGGACTTCGGGGTCACTCACAGGTGAGGGGGGACTTCGGGGCCACTCATAGGTGCGGGGGGGCTTCGGGGTCACTCACAGGTGAGGGGGCCTCGGGGTCACTCACAGGTGCAGGGGTGCTTTGGGGTCACACAGGTGCGGGAGTGCTTTGGGGTCACTCACAGGTGAGGGGGGCTTCAGGGTCACTCACAGGTGTGGCGGGGCTTCGGGGTCACTCACAGGTGTGGCGGGGCTTCAAAGTCACTCACAGGTGAGGGGGGCTTCAGGGTCACGCACAGGTGTGGGGGTGCTTTGGGGGCACTCACAGGTGCAGGGAACTTCGGGGTCACTCAGGTGAGGAGGGCTTTGGGGTCACTCAGGTGCGGGGGGCTTCAGGGTCACTCACAGGTATGGGGGGGCTTCAGGGTCACTCACAGGTGTGGGGGGACTTCGTAGAAACTGACACCGCGGTACCGCTCCATGTGCTGCCGGCTGTAGATCTGCAGGTCCCGGTAGGGGTTGATGGAGACCAGGACGGGGCCGATGTAGGTCTGGGGTCAGGCGAAGAGGGCCAGACGCTGACCTGCTGACCCGGGTGCCTCCCTCCTGCCACCCCGTCTGTGCCCCCAGCACCCCACTGGTCTCCCCAGCAGCCTCACGTAGATGAGGTTCTCCCGGAAGCGCCTCCGCAGGTTCTCGATGAAGGCAGCCTCACTGGTGAAGTTCTCCAGCAGCACGAAGTCCTGCACCCCCACCCGGTCCCGGGCAGTCAGCCCGCTCTCCATGGTCACCCGAACCCCGTCACTACCCAGGGCCTGTAGAGAATGGGCCATGGAAGAGAGTCAGAGCCATCAGAGTGGGGCAAGGCCACGTCTCCACTCCACTGCACCTGCGGGACTGGGAGGGAATGCAGGGACTAGTGGACTCTGCTGGATATGGGGTGTGAGCATGCCGGGTTTGGAGGGCCTGGGTGTGACGGTACGGGGGTGCAGGTGCGGAAGGAGTGGGTGCGGAGGGTCTGGGTGTGGGTGCTGAAGGTCTGGGTGTGGGTGGTGTGGGTGCGGGCAACGTGGGTGCGGGGGTCGTGGGTGCAGAGGGTGTGGGTGCGGAGGGTGTGGCTGTGGAGGGCCTGGGTATGAAGGGTCTGGGTTTGGGAATCATGGGTGCAGAGAGTCTGGGTGCAGAGGGCGTGGGTGCAGGGTCCCGGGTGCGGAGGGCATGGGTGTGGGGGGGCCTGGGTGTGAAGGGTCTAGGTTCGGGGATCATGGGTGCAGAGAGTCTGAGTGCAGAGGGCATGGGTGAGGGGGGTGTGGGTGTGGGGTCCTGGGTGTGAAGGATCATGGGTGCGAAAAGTCTGGGTGCAGAGGGCGTGGGAGCAGGAGGCCTGGGTGCGGGGGCGTGGGTGCAGGCGAGCTGGGTGCAGGGGACGTGGGTGCGGGGAGCGTGGGTACCTGGTCCTGGGTGTGGACGGCCTGGGTGCGGAGGGCGTGGGTGTGAAAGGTCTGGGTTTGGGGGTCATGGGTGCAGAGAGTCTGGGTGCGGAGGGCGCGGGGGCGGGGGGCGTGGGTGTGGAGGGCCTGGGTCCCAGTGTGGAAGAAAAGGGATCGCCAACGATGTGAGCACCCAGAGCAGAGACCACACAGGCCACGACACACACGGGACCAGAGGACTCGGGGGCAAGGCCGCCGAACCTGGGAGGCGCTGGTTTTGGATGAAGAAAGCAGGGTCGCAAGAAGGAACTGCTTAAAGAATGATCTGTTGACCTTGGGCCAATCCCTTCCTCTCTCTGGGTGGTTTCCTCCTCAAGGAGGAGTTTAGTTAGACCAGGTGACCTCAGGTCCCTTAGTTCTAAGCCACGTGTGACAGGTGCTTTGGAGGACAAATGGCTCAGGGTAAATTCTGCAGGCAGGGTGGGGCCTCCTCTCCGCCGGGACCCACCCACATGTCCACAGCAGAGCAACAAGTGACTCCCAGACCACAGCACGGGGCTTCCCTGAGGGCCTCCCGCCCCCACGAGGCTCAGCTGCCCACTCCAGAAGGCAGCCAGAGTGGGCCCGGTGGGCCCCTCCCTTCGCTTCCCTCCGGCTGCTGGGCTCCCCAGGCGCCTCCTCCACGGAGTCCTGAGAAGCCTCAGGGGTGGGGGTTTTCCCAGGCGAAGCCAGCGCCCTCTGGGTCCCACTGGAGGGTGAGCGGGGTACAGGCCCCCCATCCAAGGCTGAGATTCCCCTTCAAAGAGGGTCTGACGGCTCCAGGAAACAAACGCCCAGAGTGTCAAGGCTCAGAGAAGCGCAGTGTTTTGACTCCTCGCGGTGGAGGGGGGGAGGGGGAACCCCGCGGAGGCCTCGGGTCTCCTCAGATCGCGAAGGGCCCACACCCTGGCCTGGGGCTTTGCTTGGGCCCCGGCCTCCAATCCCGCCCCAAATCTGGCCGCAGTCCCGCCCCTCGCCCTCGGGTCGGGGGTCTCCGCGTCCTCAGAAGCCCCTGCAGCGCCGCATCCCCCTCCTCCGGCAACTTCCCGGGACGTTTTTCCACCCGGAATTCCCGGGCCGCGCCCGCTTCCTGGCGAGGCCGAGGCGGCGCCGCGGGGCGGGAAGGGGCGCCCGGGACCCCCGCTGGCCGCCCCCCTGCTCACCGACGCCCGGTAGCGCATCCTGCCCCGCCGGCCTGGCGCCTGCTCCGCTGCCCGCGCTCTGGGTCCCGGGCTCGGCGGCGGCGGAGGCGTCAGCGAGGGAGGGGCCGGGCCGGCCCGCCCCCCGCACCTCCGCCCACTCCCGCCCCCGCCTCCCGCGCGGCCCGGCTAGGTCCACTCCAGGTGGGGGCCGGCTGGATGGGGGGCCGGGGCGGGGCGGGGCGGGGTCTGCCTGAGTCAGGTTTTCCATTAGGGGCGGTGTCGGCGCCCGGGAGCAGCCCGGAACCCGCGCGGCCGCCGCGTCTACACCGACCCGGAACTCACTTCCGGGCCTGGGATGAAGCTCCGCGGCGGGGCTGGGCCGCGAGGCCCGCGGGTCCCAGAGGAAGCAGATCTCCCTCCCCTAACCCCGAACTCCAGTCCCGGGAAAGTTAAAAATAGAACCCATGTCCAAATACGGCCGGCGCGCCGGGCAGGCGGAGCGTTTTCCGCGCGGGACCCCGTCCAACTCCCACGCGCGCCGGGCTGAGCCCGAGCCTCGAACTCAGGGAGATCTCGGTTCTCCTCGTCAGCGCGGAGCGCGCGCCCCGGGGAGAGGGACGGCCCCGGGGAGCCCCGGCAGAGCGCGCTGAGTCCGGGCCCCTCTGGAGACCGCAGTTCTCATCTGGGAGATTCGCGCTCCACCCCCACCAAAGGCATTTGAGGCCCACAGACTCCCCAGCCGGGACACCCCACTCGCCTCCGGGCCTAGGCCTCCGCCCTCCCTCCCGCTCTCTTCTGCAGGGGCCTTCCTGGTCCCTCTGTACCCCTCACGGCCCAGCCCAGGACGCCCCCACCCCGACCCAGCCTCGGCTGCCCCCGCCCTCCTCCGCGGGGGGCGAACCCTGGCTCAAATCCCAGCGCGGGCGGGGCGGGACGCCTAGAGCCGGCCGGAGGCTCAGCGGGTTCTTCCCGCGGGGGGACTGTGTACCAGAGTCCCCAAAGTCACTTCACTTTTCCGCTCCAGGCCCAGGAGGGCCGCGGGGTGGGTGGCCTGAGCCTGAGCGCGAAGGGACCTCCCAGGCCCTCTGTAGACCCCGCCGCCCTGCCTCGGCCGGACACTCGGTCCTCACTTGCAGAGACCCACTAAGACCCAGGCCCGGGGACACGCTTCCGTTCCTGCAGGGAAACCTCGGACGCGCACCTGCCCCACGCCTGAACACAACGGCGGACACGGACTTGCCCTGGGGGAGAAGCAGAGCCAGGACCCAAAGCCCCATCGCGCCCCGCCCCGCCCATGTCCGCGAACCCGGCTCCCTGGGGACAACGCAGCGGGCTGCATCCCAGCGGGGAAGGGAAGGCTCGTTACTGCAACAGCAGCAGCCCGGCCGGAGCGGCGGCCCCGGAGCTGGGGCGCCAGCTGTGGGGCCGGGAACGAGGGGGATAGGGGCGCCTCGGACAATGTGTGGGGAGGAGGCGCCCGCTGCGGTGTCCCCAGGTTTAAAATCCAGAGGCGGGGGGCGGGCGCGGTGGCTCACGCCTGTAAGCCCAGCACTTCGGGAGGTACTCGGGAGGCTGAGGCAGAATTGCTTGAACCCAGGAGGCGGAGGTTGCAGTGAGCCGAGATCGCGCCATTGCACTCCAGCCTGGGTAACAAGAGCGAAACTCCATCTCAAAAAAAAAAAAAAAAGTCCAGAGCGAGCAAGAAGACGACCAAGGGGTGAGGAGCGCCTTAGCAGACTGGCCCCGGGCGAACTCTCCCTCCCCTCAGGGCGAGGCGTGGGGCGGGACCGTCGGGGCGGGACAGGGGCGGAGCCTCGCGGCCGCAGTTCCACCCCGTCCCCCACGTCACGCGGCTGGAATGAGGGGAATCCGCGCGCTCAGGGGCCGCGCTGCCGCATTCCCCGGATGCCCGCTGGCGCCCCCGCAGCCACCGCCCGGCGGCGGAAGGAAGGGGCGTCTCCACGGCGGCTCCAGCCCCGGCAGCCCCCGCTGGCCTCGCCTCACTGGATGTTGGAAGCGCGAGTCGCGGCCGGGGAGGGAAGCGTGGAACCCGGGAGTGAAAGACGCCGCGACCGAGGCTGCAGCGCGACGCTTCCCGCATTCCCTGCGCTTTCTCAGGTCACTCCCTTCAGTCACCCCAGCCAAGCCATGAGGTCTGTATTATCACTCCAATGGAGAAGAGAACACTGAGGCAGGCGACTTGTGCCATCCCAGTCTCAGGAGTGGGATTGGAACCCGGGAACTCGGACACCTTCCTGCAGGGCTGCCCGGAGCCTCTCTGTACGGTTGCCAGGGCTACTGGGGCTGTGACCTTCAGTAACAGCACAGGCCCCAGTCGGTTCTGTTAAGTCACCTGTAGGCCTTACGGGTAGTAGCTAGGGAGTGGGCCCGGGCCTTTGGCTCCCTGCAGGCGAGGGTGCAGCCACGGCCCCGGTGACCTAGGAGCCTTCTCCCCGAAGGCTGCCTCTGGGTCTCCTCCCACCTGGGGAGGTGTTTACTGGAACCGCAGGGGATGGGCTATATCTAGTGACCTTCAGCTCATATAGGCCAGCGGGGGCCCACAAGCCTTACTGCTGGGGACAGCAGGAACCTCAAATGTTCCCCCAGTCTAGGGACCACACAGATCTTGCCCTGGGGTGGGGTGTTGGGGGCTGGGAGGGGGTGTCATCTGAGCACCCGGGACTGCTGCTATAAACCCATGTCCAGAGCCCCCAGGTGGTACAAAGACAACCTCAGCCTGTCTCACGCTGGTACAGCGTGGGCACAGAGCAGGGACTCAACATCTGTTTATCAAACGAATCTTAGATGGGCCTTCCTGCCCACCAAAGACCGTTTCAGGCCTCAGGGAACTGTTGTGAAGGGAAATGGGGAGAAAGTGGCGACTCAGGGTCCCGATGGCTCAGACTGCCTCAGTCAGCGCTGTCCTCTCTAGCTACACAACCAGCAAACGTGAACAGAGGCAAGGTGCAATGAGTGGCTCATGCCTGTAAACCTAGAACTTTGAGAGGCTGAGGCAGGAGGATCGTTTGAGGACAAGAGTTCAAGACCAGCCTGGGCTATGTCCTGAGACTCCTGCCTACCAAAGAGTTTTTTTTTTTGAGACAGAGTTTCGCTCTTGTTACCCAGGCTGGAGTGCAATGGCTCGATCTTGGCTCACCGCAACCTCCGCCTCCTGGGTTCAAGCAATTCTCCTGCCTCAGCCTCCCGAGTAGCTGGGACTACAGGCGCGTGCCACCATGCCCAGCTAATTTTTGTATTTTTAGTGGAGACGGGGTTTCACGATGTTGACCAGGATGGTCTTGATCTCATGACCTCGTGATCCACCCGCCTCGGCCTCCCAAAGTGCTGGGATTATAGGCGTGAGCCTGGCCCCAAAAAGTTTTTTAAAAATTAGCTAGGCATGGTGCAGTGTGCCTGTGGTCCCAGCTACTCAGGAGGCTAAGGTGGGAGGATCCGTTGAGCCCAGGAGGTTGAGGCTGCAGTAAGCCCTGATGGTGCTATTGCACTCCAGCCTGGGTGCCCCAGAAGACCCTGTGTCAAAAAAAAAAAAAAAAAAAAAAAAAAAAAAAAAAAAAGGCCAGGCAAGGTGGTTGATGCCTGTAATTCCAGCACTTTGGGAGGCCAAGGCAGGAGGATCATGAGGTGAGGAGTTGGAGACCAGCCTGACCAACATGGTGAAACCCCATCTCTACTAAAAATACAAAAAATAGCCAAGCATGGTGGCAGGCGCCTGTAATCCCAGCTGCTTGTGAGGCTGAGGCAGGAGAATCGCTCGAACCTGGGAGGTGGAGGTTGCAGTGAGCCGAGATCGCAACACTGCACTCCAGCCTGGGGAACAAGAGCGAAACTCCTTCTCAAAAAAATAAAATAAAATAAAAAGCAATAAACCCATAACACCTTAACATAAATTTGTAGGGGAAAAAAAAAGTAAACGACCCAGGCGAGGTGGCTCACACCTGTCATCCCAGCACTTTGGGAGGCTGAGGTGGAAGGATCACTTGAGGTCAGGAGTTCAAGACTCGCCTGGCCAACACAGTGAAACCCCATCTCAACTAAAAATACAAAAAAATTAGTGGGCTGTGGTGGTGAATGCTTGTAATCCCAACTGCTTGGGAGGGTGAGATAGGAGAATCGCTTGAACCTAGGAGGCAGAAGTTGCAGTGAGACGAGATCGTGCCACTGCACTCCCGCCTGGGCAACAGAGCAAGACTCTGTCAAAAAAAAAAAAAAAAAAAAAGGAAACAGGGCTCCTGACCCCTAACCTGTACTCTCCCTGTTCAATGTCGTTGTAGAGAGAAGGGCAGCACTTTCAGCTGGTCATCACCGCCTGGGTTAACAGGCCTGCTCTCCACTCCACACACCATGTGGCCACACCCCGCGAACGCCTCACCTCCATCACTGCCCCTTTTCTGGCGGAGACGCTACCGTCTCCTAACTGATCTCCTTGCCTTCCTACTACCAAACCATTTCCCCTCGGGCAATACAAATCACATCAACATCCCCTGTTAATAGAGTGAAGGTTTACAGGGCGCCCTCCATGTCCCAGGCCCACGATTCACATCCGCTGCTTGTGATCAGGACGTTGCCTATGAACTCCCGAGACCCACCCCCACCCAATGCTGTCCTCGGTTTACCCCACTGCTCCTGCATTCCGGTGTGACAGGTGGCCCTCTCAGTCCCTTCTCTCCCCACCCGCCCCTCCCACCCACCACCTGCAGCCTGCCGGAGCGCGTCAGAGCCTGGACCCGCACCTGAGGCGCCCTCAGCCCCAGGCACTCCCCCCACACGCTGAGACTCGGCCCAGGTATCGCCTCCTCCAGAGTTTCTTCCTGATTCTCTCCGACGCGCGGCGCCTCCTTATCGCACCCAGCAGGAATCGACTGTTTCCTGGTGGGTCCCTCCCAGGAGGCTGCTGCCACCCCCTCCGCGCAGCGAGTCACCGAGCGGGGCTGGGTGACCCCTTCCTGGCCGCCTAGATGAATGAATAAATCTCAGGGCCCCGAGGGTGCACGGGAGGCCGGGGCGAGAGGAGCCGCTGGCGCGGTGGCCAGTCCCCTCCCGCCACTCTCGGGGTGCGCGGGGCCCCAGGGGCGGAGGACGGGAAGGGGCGGGGTTCAGGTCGCTCCTCCGGAACCAGAGGCAGGGCCGGGCTGCGTGCGGGGCCCGAAGGGCGCGCGGTCCTGGGTCCCGCCGCCCCGGCCGTTCTTCCCGGCTTCCCACCTCCACGGGTGCGCTGTCTTCACTCGGCTACGCCGGCGCTTCCGGGTCCCGGGGCCCCACCCGGGTCCACACGGCCGCTGTTCCGCCCCAGCGATCGCGGCGGTGACCTCCGCTTCGCTCCGGGCCTGGCCCCCAAGGCACGCCCGCCGGCGGAGGCCTCACGGGTCCCGCACGCGCAGTCCCCGCGCCCCGAGTACTCACCGGCTCGGCTCTTACGGCGCGGGCGGGGGCCGGACTGGGCGGCGTGGCAGGCTCGGAATCCGCGGCCCGGGCGCGCTCTCCCCGCCCAGGGCCCGCCGGGGGCCGGGCCGTGCGCCCTCCGGCCCCGCCCCGGCCCGGCAGCGTCCGCGAAACCTCGGTGCTAGCAGCCCCCGCCTCGGGCAGCTCCGGGCAGGCCCGTCCGGTCACGGCGAACACGCGCGCCCCAACCCCGCCGCGCTGCTGGGGCCGTGGGGGCGCCTGGCGTTCTCTCCCGGCCCTTTGCCTCTCCAGTCCCTTCCCCGCGGGCCGGGCCAGGGCCGCTGTCCCAGTTTCCACCTCCCACACCGTTCCCCTGGGCGGCCCCGGCTCTGTGGACCAGAGCGGAGCGGGGCATGCACCGAGCCAGTCCCGCGTGCCTGGAGCTTTCCACGCCCGCCTCCTGCGATCTCACAGCAGCCCTCATTTGCCTTTGTGCCCAGCATTCACAGTTGTGCCCACCTAGGTTCAGGGAGCTGGAGAAGAGTCAAGCACAGACCTCCACTTCCAAAAATCGTGGTGCCCGTGGCCCTTCCATCCTGACTCTTCCACTCACCCTGTCTGTTCATTCCGTTCGGCCCCTCCCCACTGCTCACCTCTTGCGGGAGGGCTTTGCTTGAGAGGGGCTGCCAGGCCCCGGGGAGATGCTACCACCCTCCGCCCAGCCCAGAGCACCCCAGCTTACAAGCTTGCAGGGCCTGTGGGGATGAACCACGCGGATGATCTCCCCGGTGGGTATCAGCTCCACTTGCAGCGCCATTCCGCCCTCGGAGACCCGGCGCTGGGCACTGGGGCCTGTGAGTAAATGCTGCCTGCCCCCTTGCTGGCTCCGCCTGCTCCAGGAGCCAGGAATCTGTGTCTAACGCCGGGATGGCCACTTGGTTCTGCTTCAACTGCAGCCCCAGGGGATGTGGCTGGTCCAGCGCCTCAGTACACAGCTGGAGCCGTCCAGGTCTGATTGGAGGCCTCTTGGCCCGGATGGTTGGAGCAGGAAGAGGAGGGGCTGGGATGGAGGAAATTCCTGTTGTCCCAGGTAACCAGAGGAGCCGATGCAGCCACCCATGGGGGACCCTGGGTTCCAGGTCAAAGGGTAAGACGCCTTCCCCCTTTCCCCCATCCCGCAGCAGCTCTCTGGCTGCCCCTCCTCCTGCCCACTCTCCAGTCCCAGCTAGAGAGCAGAGGGACCACTCCCCAAAGCAGGCCTCTCCTCCCCTAAGCCAAGAAGACCCCTCGGTGGGCACTGCCTTTCTTCACATCCCGCAATGGGGCCGCCTCCCACAGCAGGCGAGCCCCACCATGAGTGTGATGGGCGGGGGGGCTGGTCATGCTGGGCAGAGGGGTTGTTCCGCTGTGAGGAAGTCCTGTTTTACCCTCCTCTGTACCTCAGATGCTTGTGAGATTCGTTCTTGGGTTCCTGGCTGTGGGTAACCTCTAGCCCTGGGCATCCCCTGCCTTTCAACAGCACCCACAGGAGCCCCCCACCCCTGATGTTCCTGTTCTTCTATTTTCATTGTTGCTAAATCACAACAGACACTTTCCTGGCCTGAGACTGAGCCCTCATCTCCAACCATTCCTTATAGGAAGTAGGAACGGGAAAGTGGAGAGGGGAAACAGGCCTTTCCAGAGAGGCTGGCACGGGCAGGGCTGGGTCCCTCGGGCCTGTGCTGGCCCTGACAGCCCCAGAGGCAGGGGCCTCCCCCAGCACCCTTCTCTCCCACAGCTTCTCCTGCCCCGGAAAGGCGAGCAAGCCCTCCTTCCTTCCTTCCTTCCTTCCTCCGGGAAGCACATCCATCCCGGGCAGGCTCATCCCCGGTGGCCACACAATGGCCCTTATCGGCCTCAGAGCCAGGCGCAGACCCAACGCACACCAAGTCTCACATATTTCCTGTTTCCACCCAGCAGGTTGGGTGGACCCAGCATGGCCATATCCTGACTGGGCCCAGGGGACGGAGAGCACTCACCTTCCCCCTTTGCCTCTCAACTACTGCTGGGCTCACCCCTCCCACAACAGGAGGGGCCGAAACAGGAGGCAGGGTGTGGGGACTCCAGTTCACAACCCGGGAGGGAAGCAGGCGGGGGTCCCTGGGGTCAAGGCTGGGGTGGCATTGACCGAATGGGGAGGCAGGTATAGTGTGATATGCTTTCCGCAGCTGCTCTTCCGAAGTAACCTTGCGAATAGGTGCATCACCTGTACTTCACAGATGACAGGCCCCTCTGCGGTGGGCTCAGGCCCATGCCTGTGTTTCTGGTCCTGCAGGAAACCGCAGGAGCCTATAACTCTTGAGATCCGCCCCCTGTCTCCAGCTCTGGCTTTCCCGCCTGCCAGATGAAGCGACACGACAGCTGTACGTGCAAGAGGAACAGGTGGGCCAGTGGCGGCTCTGGAGGTCCCCGAGCATATGTGGGTGGCAGGGACAGGTCACTGTGGGGGAAGACTCAGCAAGGGTCTGGGGAGAAGTGGGGCAGAAAGAGACGGTAACAGTCTGGACTGGTTAACCAGGCAGAAGGCTCATGACTGGGGCATGAGCAGCAGTGGGCCAGGAGGGATGAACCAGGAGTTCCTCTACTCCACAGAGGCGGCAAGCCCCACCTGGGCCAGGACTCCAGCACTCCCCATGCTAGAGCCCCATCCTAGCCATATTTTAGCGGCATCTGCAAATCTCAGACACAAGCCTAGCTTGGGTCCATAGGGCCCTGTCCCTGGAGTCCAGCCGTGAGCCCCAAACCCCCAATCATGAGTCACACACAAGTGTAAAAGCCACACTTCTAATTCCCCCTGCACAATGTAACAGTCACAATGTTCTGGCCTGTGGGAAGCCAGGGGACGGTTCTGGATGGTTCTTGCAGCACAGAGCAAGTGCAGTGGGCCTCAGCCTCGGGACACAGGACAGGCACTCGAAGGCTCCCAGAGGCATCTTCTCTGGGAAAAGGGCTGCCGAGAGACCATGGCAAGAAGCAAGTGGTGGAGATGGGAACAAAGCCCCTCAAGAATGCTCTCTGCAGACCCCCAGGGCCAGACCCTCCCACACGTCTTAAGCTGGCTCTCCCTTCTGCCTGCCCCCACTTTGAGGTCTTGGGGGGTCCAGAGGGAGGACTGTCATCAGTGACTCTTGACAAGGGTGAGGCAAATGCACTTGACCTGAGAAGCACCATCTGGGAAAAGTCTGTGGCCACAGCTCCTGACCACTCGTCACCCCTTCCTTCCTCAGATGGTAGGCTGGAGGCATGGGACTCGAACTACCAGCAGAATCGAACCTGAATCCTTCCCAGTTCTCTGTTTGGGCTCTGGAAGTCCCTGGGTGAGCCTCCATGTGGTGGGTAGGGAGGAACACTGCTGGCTGCAGGGCCCTCATCAGCCCGCTTACAGCCATGGCGCAGGAGCTTGGCTGCAGGGGCCCCTCCATCCTGCCCACTGAGTCATACTGCTTTTGCTGAAAGCAGGAATCCCAGACCCTCTGTTCACTCCTCCTGGGGACAAGCTGTGAGACGCCAGGACTCCTGGAATCCAGCACTGCTGTCACCAGTCTATGCAGCCTGTACAAATGTGAGCATCCCCCTCCCAGACAGCCCGAGGCCCAGGATGACACGACAAGAATTCAGACCTGTGCCAAATGGGGCATGTGCCTGGCAGGACTACTTGGGCCAGACTAGCAGAGGGGGTAGGAATCCAGAAATAAGATCAGAACTGTCCCCAGGTCTACACTGTGGACAACTAGCTGGTCTCACTCACATCTCAGCAATAAAAACCTGTATTTAAGTGGCTAATTCTAGAGATCAGTATGGAGAGAGCAAAGGAGCCTGGCCAGAGCTCACTGTGGGAGGAGGAGGTGGGCGACACTTGGCTGTCTCTTCAGGGCAGGCTGGACTCCCAGCCCTCCTGCAGTGGCAAGGCAGAGCTAGCTGCCAGCTCTGGCCTCTGCCTGGGATCCACTCCCATCCTGGCTCAGATCTGTGGCTGTGCTTCACCCAGTGGGTCCTCCCTCAGGGAGAAAAGCGGGATCTGCGAGATAAAGCAGGTGGCAGAAGTGGGAGAGCGGGTCTTCCTCCTGCTTCCAGTCAGCCCATTCCCCCATCGGAGCGGCTCCTCAGGTGCAGGCTGGGTCCCAGGCCTGGGCCTCAGGGAACCAACGATGGGCTCAAGCCCCTCCCCTCCCCTGCCCTCCCCAACATCCCTTACCTGGAAGGGTCTGCTTATCCCCGCTACAGAACGCAGGTTGTTGCTGTAGTAACAGAGGAGAAACTCTTCTTCTGTTGCAGGGATGTTGCTGATGTCAATGTAAACCTGGAGGGAGGATCCACAGGACTGGGGTCAGCCCCAGGCCCTGGGCACCACCCAGCTCTGAGTGACAAGCTATCCAGCTCTGTTCCTCCCATGACACAGGAGTGCTGAGGCCAGCCTGCCTGCAGTGACATACCTGGTTCAGGTTGTTGCTGAAGGAGACCTGGTTGTCCCCAACCCAGATGTAGGACACGTAGTCATGAATGTCACGCAGCCCCACCTGTGGGGGGAGACATGTAGTCATGAATGTCACGCAGCCCCACCTGTGGGGGGAGTCGTTCGATCAGTGGTCAGGGAGAACATGGGACCTAAGGCAAGTCCTGAGGAGGAGATGGTCTCACTGCTGGGCCTGGCTGTTGTACTGGATGCCTCCCCGCAGCCCTTCACTGCCCTTCCATGCAGAAGAACCCCTGGGATGGACAAGGGCAGGTTCCTCAGAGTCTGCCCAGCTCCCAGGAGCCCTCGGGAGGGATGAACCTCACCTTGTACAGTCCGATCCAGTCCCACGGGCTCCTGGGGAAGTCTGAGGTTGAGGAGTAGCTGACCATCAGGTTGTTCTCCAGGGTCCACAGGTCCTCTGGCATCAGAACGATCAGTGGAGCAGACAGCAACGGCTTCAGCTAGACACAGGGGTGGAAGGGCTCAATCTGAAGCAGCATTCCCTCCTCAGAGGCCAAGTGATCCTCCCTGCCTTTCCAACACAGCGGGGAGGGTGGGGCACCCAGAGGGGTGGGCACAGAACTCCAATGGGCTGCTCCAACTGACCTTGGCTGGCCAAACACGAGTCACCGGGGTGGCTGGGCCTGTCAGGGAGTCACAGGGCCCAGCACTGAGGGGTAGGAATTGGGGAGAGCAGAGGCGCAGTTGAGAGGCTTAAGAAGCGGCAGGCAGCTGCTCTCAGGCCACTAGAGTATCTGACCCAAAGCCCCACCTGGGGGATGTTCTGGTGAAAACAGCTGTGAATGAGCAGGAACACAACAAAGAAACTAACTCAGGCTGGGCATGGTGGCTCACACCCATAATCCCAACATTTTGGGAGGCCAAGGTAGGAGGATCACATGAGCCCAGGAGTTCAAGACTAGCCTGGGCAACATGGTGAAACCCTGCATCTATAAGAAATACAAGACTTAGGCATGGTGGCATGCGCCTGTAGTCCCTGCTCCTAGGGAGGCTGAGGTGGAAGGATCAGTCACTTGAGCCCCTGCACTCCAGCCTGGGTGACAGAACAAGACCCTGTTGTGTATATATATAAAGCCAGTAAGCCAGTATGAAAATGTGAAGGCTGAGCGACCAGCCTGAAGGAGGCCAGCACTGCCTTGTTGAGACAGCAAGACACAAGGACGAAGGGATGGAGGGAGCTCCCTTTGCAACTTGATCCAGATAGATTCAGGACAAATAAAAGAAGGCCTACTTCCCACAGTGGGTAATAATCGTAATGGAACTCATTAGCCCCAAGGGAGAATACCCAAAGGAAATGGAAACCCTTTCACAAAGGGTTAGAACACGTTTTTGACAGAGCCATCAACGGCTCCTAAGAAGAGCTGGGATATCTGACCTGGGGGAAAGGCAATCATGGCCTCCACAGGCCTCCCTGGGGAACTGGCTGACATTAGAATGCAAGGATGGAGGGCTGGGGATGGGGCCCAGCACAGCAATTCCTCTGGCAAGTATCAGGCAGCCCTGAAGTTCACCTCCAAGTCGAAAGTGCCTGCAACAGGCTTATGGTCACTGATGGTGTACGTCATGTAGCTGCCATAGCTCCTCTGAGACAGGGAGAAGTCTGGGGCTGGCAGTCCAGTGGTGTGGGGGCCGGCCTGGGGCTGCCGCTTCAACCTCCACAAGATGCGGTCTGTCCATGCGGGCTTTCGTTTCTTCTCACTGCAGGGTTGGGGGGATGAAGAGGAAGAATGGGCGGGCATAAGAGCAGAAATGAGCCCACAGGAGCTTGCTGGAGCCCCTAACTCCGGCATCTACTAGCAGCCACAGAGCCCTGGGCCAGAGCTGGAGGGAGCGTGGCAACAGGCAGGGAGGTGCCCAACGGAACCAAAGGGGTGCTGGCCCTCATCAGGCTTCGCCAGGACCCTCTGTCTAGCTCACATTTTATGGATCACAATCAATTTATATTGTGACTTAGAAACACTACATTTCAAAGCTTTGCTTCTTTCTTGAGCAAAAGCAGCAGTGGATCAAAGCAGCTGAGGTTTGGAATTTTGAAGCTGGACGGACCTGAGCTTGACTCTGGCTGCCCTGCTTACTAGCAGTCTATCTCAGGAAAGGGAAGGAAGCATTTAGGAAATGCTTAGAGATGTAGCTGGGACTACAGGTGCATGACAACCATGTCTGTCTTGAATTGCTGGCCTCAAATGATCTTCCCATCTCATCCTCCTGAAGTCTGGGGATGATAAGGCCTGGGCTACTATGCCTAGGTATAGCATGCTCTCTTTACAGGTGGGGAAACTGAGGCTTAGCTTCAAAGAGAAGCACCTTTCCCAAAGTCACAAGCTACAAAGTGGTGGAGCCAGGATTCAGGGCCAGCCAGCATGACCACAGGGCATGTGCTCCTCCCACCTGATGAACCCCTCTCAGGCCTCAGCTTGAAGAGCAGGAGCTGCCGCACTCCCGCCATGAGATCAAATACATAAAATGCAAAGTGAGCTCCCTGTGCACGCTGGCCATCATGATTTGTTCTCTGTCCACTGAGACCTCCCACCTGCTCTTCACCAGCCAGCTTCCCTGAGGGGTGTGAAAGAGGTCATATAGCCCCTGGAGACAAAAATGCTTTCCTCCTCTAGGTAACTGAAGTTGACCAAAAACTAGTCTCTGACCCAAGCAGCCTTCCCAAGCAACTATTGGAGCAGTTTCTAAGGCCAGCTTGGTCCTGAGGCCCTGCCCTCCTGGAGACTACCAGATGAGTCCTGCCTTGGAGTTGAGGTGCATGTGTGGTAGGGGGAACATGACAGCTGCTATTTCTGGGTTCCCTCCCCTTGGTGGACAATTCCCTTTCTTGAATGAACCCAGAGTAATAAAGCCTGACAGGATCAATCAATCAATCAAGAGACAGGATGTCACACACTATCTTATCCATCATTTAACAGGGCCTTGAATAGCTAGCTAGCTAGCTATCAACAAGCAGGGTCTCGCTCTATTGAATCCTATCTATCTATTAATCGATGGATTGACAGGGTCTTGCTCTGTTGGCCAGGCTGAGTGCAGTGGCACAGTTGTTAACTCACTGTAGCTTCAAATGCCTCAGCTTCAAGCAATCCTCCCACCTCGGCCTCCTGACCAGCTGGGACCACAGGCCTGTGCCAGAGCACTGTTTAAAAACCTTCAAGGAGTCTCCATTGCCTCCAGAATTAAGTCCCCAAATAGGGCTTTCAAGGGACTGAGGAGTCTGATCACACCCACCTTTCATCTCACACCACTTCCCCAGACCTACTCCACCTTAGTGCCTCTCTCAAGCCCCTGGACCTTTGCTCTTGCAGTTTTTGCTGCCTGGAACACCCTCCTTCACCAGGGAGAGGCCTGTCAAAGCCAGCCCGGACCTCGCCTTTCTGCTTCTGAAGTATTACCCGATTTCATTATATTGTAGTTTTCCGCTTCCTACTCAGCACATCACCTGGTGTGTGAACTCTGAAGGCAACGACTTGGCTCTCGGGGTCTCCTGTGTGTCCTCAGCATTACAGCAGATCCTGGCATGCAGATGCTCCATGACCAGACACTTTCTAAAATCCCACGCTCAAGCTCTCCCTCAAAAATGCCCATCTTGGGCCGGGCGCAGTGGCTCACACCTGTAATCCCAGCACTTTGGGAGGCCGAGGCGGGTGGATCACGAGGTCAAGAGATCGAGACCATCCTTGCCATGATGAAACCCTGTCTCTACTAAAAATACAAAAATTAGCCAGGTGTGGCGGCACACGCCTGTAGTCCCAGCTACTCGGGAGGCTGAGGTGGAAGAATCGCTTGAACCCAGGAGGCGGAGGTTGCAGTGAGCTGAGATTGCCCTACTGCACTCTAGCCTGGCAGCAGAGCAAGACTCCGTCTCAAAAAAAAAAAAAAAAAAAAAAAAAAATGCCCATCTCCATGTTTACAGCTCAATATACTCATCATCAATTGGAAACTCTGTCTCCTCCTTTATTTTTTTGAGATGAAGTCTCGCTCTGTTGCCTAGGCTGGAATACAGTGGCGCAATCTTAGCTCACTGCAACCCCCGCCTCCCTAGTTCAAGTGATTCTCCTGCCTCAGCTTCCCAAGTATCTGGGACTACAGGCATGCACCACCATGCCTGGCTAATTTTTGTATTTTTAGTAGAGACGGGGTTTCACCATGCTGGCCAGGCTAGTCTCAAACTCCTGACCCTGTGATCTGCCCGCCTCAGCCTCCCAAAATGCTGAGGATTACAAGCATAAACCACCATGACTGACCTATTCAACTGCTTTTTTTTTTTGCGATGGACTTTTGTATTTGTTGCCCAGGCTGGAGTGTAATGGCACCATCTTGGCTTACCACAATCTCCACCTTCCGGGTTCAAGCGATTCTCCTGCATCAGCCTCCCAAGTAGCTGGGATTACAAGCATGTGCCACCATACCCGGCTAATTTTATTTTTGTATTTTTAGTAGAGAAGGGGTTTCTCCATGTTGGTCAGGCTGGTCTCGAACTCCCAACCTCAGGTGATCCACCTGCCTCGGCCTCCTGAAGTGCTGGGATTACAGGCGTGAGCCACTGCGCCCAGCCTTCAAGTGCTTTTTTTTTTTTTTTTTTTTTTTGAGGCAGAGTCTCACTCTATTACCCAGGCTGGAGTGCAGTGGCGAAAACTCGGCTCACTGCAACCTCTACATCCTGGGTTCAAGTGATTCTCCTGCCTTAGCCTCCGAAGTAGCTGGAATTACAAGCACCTGATAGCATGCCCAGCTATTCTTTGTATCTTTAGTAGAGAGGGGGTTTCACCATGTTGCCCAGGCTGGTCTCAAACTCTTGACCTTGTGAGCCACCCGCCTCAGCCTCCCAAAGTACTGGGATTACAGGTGTGAGCGCCTGGCCTGCTCAACTGCTATCTTACTGTTTTTTTTAGTTTTTGAGACAGTCTCGTTCTGTAGCCAGGTTGGAGTGCAGCGGTGCAATCTTGGCTCACCGCATCCTCTGCCTCAAGTGATAAGTGATCCTGCTGCCTCAGCCTCCCAAGTAGCTGGGACTGCAGGCACGTGCCACCATGCCCAGTTAAGTTTTTGTATTTTTAATAGAGACAAGAGTTTCAACCTGTTGGCCAGGATGGTCTCCATCACCTTATAAACTGCCCACCTCGGCCTTCCAAAGTGCTAGGATTACAGGCATGAGCCACTGTGCCCGGCCTCAACTGCTATTTTAAGTAAACTTTCCCAGTGTACTGTTGTCCCTTTAACAGCAATAGAGTAAGTATTCCAGAAATGGTGGAGAATGGCCACAGTGGTGACCTCAGACTTTAGAACTGGAGGCCATCTGGGGAAGGCTCTGTCCTGTTAATTAAGAGCTGTATGCCCCTGGGCAAATGACTTCATCTCTCTAAGCCTGTTTCTTCAGCTGTTAAGATGGGGTGATAACAGTACTGACTTCAAAGAGCAATGAGGAAATTAAAGAGCGTCAGGGGCCGAGCGCGGTGGCTTATGCCTGTAATCCCAGAACTTTGGGAGGCAGAGGCAGGTGGATCACGAGGTCAAGAGATCGAGACCATCCTGGTCAACATGGTGAAACTCCGTCTCTACTAAAAATACAAAAAAATCAGCTGGGCATGGTGGCGCGTGCCTGTAGTCCCAGCTACTCAGGAGGCTTAGGCAGGAGAATTGCCTGAACCCAGGAGGCAGAGGTTGTGGTGAGCCAAGATTGAGCCATTGCACTCCAGCCTGGGTAACAAGAGTGAAACTCCGTCTCAAAAAAAAAAAAAAAAAAAAAAAAAAAAAAAAAAAGCGTCAGGGAATGGTTGGGAAGTGGTAACTGACCCAACTGGGGTCTGCTTGCTGGCTCCTTGGTTTGTTCCCAACCTTCCACTCTTCTGAGGAGTGCTCTGAGGGCACTGGAATGTGCTGTCCCCATCCCAGAGACTACAGATGCTGCACCCCTGAATCTGCCATGGACACTGGTGCCTAGAATGCTTAAAACCCAGTAATGAACTACATTACTGCCTTCCCTCCAAAGCGCTCTCCCTCCCTAGCTGCCCTGTGATGGGCTGGAGCCCATACCTGCTGCCACTGAAGGATTCTCCCCAGGTCCTGACCACAGTCTCTCTCTCCTTCCTCCTCAGGACCTCTCCACCTGCCCCTGCCCCCATCGCCTTTTCCTTTTCCTTGCCCCGGCCAGGCTGATCACTGGGCACCTATATTGCTCATTTTTTCAACCAAGATTGACTTAGCGATTCCACACGCCCCAAAGTTGGAGATATGAGAAACAGGGCGGACATGGTCCTTGACGAGCTTGTTGAACAAAACCCAAGAAACAATCAAAGTGAGAGTGTACAGATTCACCAAATTCCCTCCACTCCACCTTGTAATTTAGAGACAGGGTCTTGCTGCCACCCAGGCTGGCGTGCAGTGTTGTGATCGTAGCACTCTTCAACTCCTGGGCTCAAAGGACCTTCCTGCCTCAAGCCTCCCGAGCAGCTGGGACGTCAGGGGTACACAGCACGCCTGGCTATTATTTTTAGACAGGGTCTCACTCTGTTGCCTGGGCTGGAGTGCAGTGGTGTGATTACAGCTCACTATAGCCCAACTTCCTGGACTCAAGCGATGCTCCCGAGTCTCCTGAGTAGGTGGGACTGGGACTGTGGGCGTGTCCTACCATGCCCAGCTAACTTTTTTTCTTTGAGATGGAGTTTTGCTCATTACCCAGACTGGAGTGCAATGGCGCGATCTCGGTTCACGGTAACCTCCGCCTCCTGGGTTCAGGCAATTCTCCTGCCTCAGACCCCTGAGTAGCTGGGATTACAGGCACACACTACCATGCCCAGCTGATTTTTTTGTATTTTTAGTAGAGACGGAGTTTCACCATGTTGACCAGGATGGTCTCCATCTCTTGACCTCGTGATCCACCCGCCTCGGCCTCCCAAAATGCTGGGATTACAGGTGTGAGCCATCGTGCCCGGCCCAACTTTTGTATTTTTTATAGAGATGGGATTTTGCCATGTTGCCTAGGCTGATCCTGAACTCCTGGGCTCAAGTGATCGTCCTGTCTCTGCCTCTCAAAGTGCTGGGTTTAGAGGTGTGAGCCACCACACCTGGCCTGTAAAAAAAATATTTGTAGGGGGAAGGGTCTATGTTTCATGGGCTCCCATTTCTAATAAAAGTAGTAACTAAAAATTGGGTAGTTCTGGCCGGACACGGGGACTCACGCCTGTAATCCCAGCACTTTGGGAGGCTGAGGCAGGCAGATCATGAGGTCAGGTTCTAGACCAGCCTGACCAATATGGTGAAACTCCAACTATACTAAAAATACAAAAAGTAGCTGGGTGTGGTGGCACACGCCTGTAGTCCCAGCTACTCAGGAGGTTGAGGCAGGAGAATCACTTAAAGCCAGTAGGCAGAGGTTGCAGTGAGCCAAGATCGCATCACTGCACTGCAGCCTGGGCAACAGCGGGAGACTCCATCTCAAAAAAAAAAAAAAAAAAAAAAAAAAAAAAAAAGTGGCCGGGCAAGATGGCTCACGCCTATAATCCCAGCACTTTGGGAGGCTGAGGCGGGTGAATCACGAGGTCAAGAGATCGAGACCATCCTGGTCAACATGGTGAAACCCCATCTCTACTAAATATACAAAAAATTAGCTGGGCATGGTGGCGTGTGCCTGTAATCCCAGCTACTCAGGAGGCTGAGGCAGGAGAATTGCCTGAACCCAGGAGGCAGAGGTGAGCCGAGATCGCACCATTGCACTGCAGCCTGGGTAACCAGTGAAACTCTGTCTCGGAAAAAAAAAAAGTTTGTCTACGGCTGGGCACAGTGGCTCACGCCTGTAATCCCAGCACTTTGGAAGGCCAAGACAGGTGGATCACCTGAGGCCAGGAGTTCAAGACCAGCCTGGACAACATGGTGAAACCTTGTCTCTACTAAAAATAGAAAAAATTAGCCAGGTATGGTGGCGCAGGTAATTGCAGGTACTTGGGAAGCTGAGGCAGAGAATCGCGTGAACCCGGGATGCAGATGTTGACGTGAGCAAAGATCATGCCATTGCATTCCAGCTTGGTGACAAGCGTGAAACTGTCTCAAAAAAAAAAAAGAGTACGTTTCTCTGGGCTCATAGGGGCAACTGTAACAAAACTCCGGTGTAATCCTGGACTTGAGCAGGATTTCCGCCCTGCCCTATGAGGAGCTGGCTCATTTCTCATTACATCTTGGCTTGGGGACACTGGAATGGCTGGCCCAGCACACTGACACGCAGTCCCTTCATCAAACCGGGACCCGCCAGGCTCTGCGGTCAGGCCCTCCAGGTGCCTCTCGTCAGTGTGCTGATGAAAAAGCCTGCCCTTCTACTTTCTGCCAAGCTCTGCTGCCTCCTTCAAGATACTCTCCTTGACAGGAAATCTGACAGGCTTCTCCAGCTTTACTGTCTACCACCTAAGGAACATTTGCTCCAACCTTCTGCACGGAGTCCTGGAAACCCACTAACTTCCAGGCTTGGTACACATGCCAGGCACTGTGCTACTGCCAGGGATGGCCCTAAATCAGATAATCTCTGCTATCTGGGCAATCACAGGACAGGAAGAAAGGCACAGCATGTCTTCAAAGCAACACTGGAAGCATGGTGTGTGCAAGCAGGAGAGGGGGCAGCGCAGGCAGGAGAGGAACCCTCAGTGAGATGGGGTCAGAGAGCCGTCTTAGGAGAAGTGATGTCTCAACCTGGTTTGCAAGGATAAAGTCAGTTTCATTAGAAAGGACTATCTCTGTTCCCCAGGTGGGCTCAGGCCCTGCTCACTGCAGGAACTCCCAGCTGCTTCTGGACCCTGGCCCCTGCCAGGAATAGTTCAGTTATGATGCCCCCTGGTCCTGCCCAAACCTTTCATTTCCTGGGCTCTGCCAAAGGGAAGAAACATTGAAGGCTCATGAGACTAGAGACACAGGAAGGGAAGGAGACTAAGGCTCAGGAGTCTAGAGACAGGAAGGGAAGGAGAGTGAGGCTCAGTAGTCTAGAGACACAGGAAGGGAGGAGGCTGAAGGCTCAGGAGTCTAGAGACACAGGAAGGGAAGGAGAGTGAGGTTCAAGAGTCTAGAGACACAGAAAGGGAAGGAGAGTGAGGTTCAGGAGTTAGAGACACAGGAAGAGAAGGAGGCTGAAGGCTCAGGAGTCTAGAGACACAGGAAGGGAAGGAGGCTGAAGGCTCAGGAGTCTAGAGACACAGGAAGGGAAGGAGAGTGAGGTTCAGGAGTCAGAGACACATGTGAGTTCCAATCCGCGTTCGATTACAAAGTCCATCACTCCTTACTATTTATTCTTTGGGACTCAGTGGCCTTATTTGTCAATAGTCAATAATAACACTGTCTGCCTCCTAAGAGCATGGTGAGAAATGATAAGGTGGAGCTTCTGCACATACCTGTGTGCCAGTCACAGTGAGCTGTTATTTGGAAATAGGTGCATGCCTCCCCTAGTGGAGCCTGGCTTCCTCACTGTGCCATCTTTTTGCTGTTGCTGGCAAGGCTGGCCATGAATCCTGAGGTATGACGGGCTTGAGGAAAGCACTGTGGGCCACAGAGCCAGAGAATTGGGGCTGAGCCACAGCTTGCCACTCAATGGCTGAGCCACCTGGGGGGATCCTCTCACTTCTCCTAAGCTCTCCACCCTTCCAGACCCTGCCAACTCCAGCCCAGACCCAGCTTTTGCAACAAGCTCTAGTGTCCTGGAGGTCTCTCTGCCATAGGGTTTCGAGAAAGGGACACCTGGCTACAGGGCCTACCAGCAGCTCTCTTCATGCTGGCAAGTTTTTAAAGAGAGGTTTTTTTTTTTTTGAGACAGTTTCCCTCTTGTTACCCAGGCTGGAGTGCAATAGCGTGATCTTGGCTCACCGCAACCTCTGCCTCCTGGGTTCAGGCAATTCTGCCTCAGTCTCCTGAGGGGCTGGGATTACAGGCACGCGCCACCACGCCCAACTAATTTTTGTATTTTTAGTAGAGACGGGGTTTCACCATGTTGACCAGGATGGTCTCGATCTCTTGACCTCATGATCCACCCGCCCCAGCCTCCCAAAGTGCTGGGATTACAGGTGTGAGCTACCACGCCCAGCCCAAATAGAGTTTTTTTTTTTTAAGACAGAGTTGCCCAGGCTGGAGTGCAGTGGGTCAATCTCAGCTCATTGCAGCATTTAACTCCTGGGCTCAAATGGTCCTCCTGCCTCAGCTTTCCTGAGTAGCTGTGACTACAGGCACATCCCAGTACACCAAGCTAATTTTCAAATATTTTGTAGAGATAATGTCTAACTACGTTGCCCAGGCAGGTCTTGAACGCTTGGCTTCAAGGAACACCTCCCCACGCATGGCCCCACCCATCCTTACTGTTCCCACCATAACTCTCATTGCTAATGGATGGCTGCAGAGACTGGCAGTCCCCCCGCAGCCGTGGATCAGGGCCAGCCAGCCTGCCGTGGCCTGCCCTCCTACCTCCTTTCCTGCCCGCCCTGTGGCCCAGGCCGGGTCCTGCTGCCAGTGCCCCTGCCTCTTCTTCTGGAGACTGCCCTCATCGTGACCCCACTGTCTTGCTCCACACAGCTCGATCGGCTCACTCTTGCCCTTTTCCTTGGCAAGTCTGTCTTTGTTGTATCGCTTCCAGAACCAAGCTTGAGTTCTACCTCCTGTCCTGGCCTGGCGGTTGAGATGTTTCTGCACTGGCTAAATACCAAAGGCCTGGGCTGTCCTGCCAGCACCCCGCGCCTCCCTTGCTGAGATGCTCCACTGAAACGAAGACCCTTATGACATGTAAGGCCTCTTCTTTTCTTCAAAGAGATTAGGGTCCTTGCCCCAAACTGGGTCAGGGACATGTTGCCAGAGGTTCTTTCTCAGGTTTTGGTGGTTGCTTGGCCCCTTCTCAGCTGCTTAGAAAGGTTTTTAGTAAAACTATGGCGGGAAGACATGGATCTAAGAGTAACAACAGCAGTTACCTCCCGTGGTTACTGGGTGCCGGGCACCGGGCTAGGCGTACACAAGGCCTCCTTTAATCCTCGCTCATCCACATCTCAAAGATGACAAAATCGAGGCCTAAACACTTTGTCTGAAGTCATAAAGAGCTGTGCTTCCAATTACCAGACTTGCGATCTCTGCATTGACCCTGATGAAATGATTTACGACTGCTTCATCTTCTCACATAGTACCGGACCCACTCACAGGCTGGGGCAGGGGTACTTAACACCAGAAACTGGCTGGGCCAAGCTTTCTGCCCCGCCTGGGGACCAGAAGGTCCTGGAAGTGAGGCCTGGGGTTCCAGAAGGTCCTGGAAAGCGGAGCCTGGGGTTCCAGAAGGTCCTGGGAAGTGGGGGCTGGGGTTTCAGAAGGTCCTGGGAAGTGGGGGCTGGGGTTCCAGAAGCTGAAGTGCAGTCTCTCCTACGTCAGGAGGCAGCTGCTGCACCCTCCCCTCTGGCTCCATCTGTAACCACCCCCCACACCTCTCCGGCCCTTGCTGGCACTGGCTTTCCACCCATGCTCTCTGAGGACATCTGAGATGGCTCCCACAGTCAGTGCCTTGTGAAGTGGGCAGGAGGCGGCACTCTGGAGAGGGGATGACTAGACCTCTTCCTGCCCCCCAACACTTTTATTCCATCCTGCGACAGCTCCCATCTGGTAAGCCGACTTCCTAGAGCTTCTGGCCCCCACTTTCTCCTCACCTGGTGTCGTAGTTGCTGGAGTTCCTATCAAACTTGTAGGTGGGTGGGAAGAGCAGGCGGCCCTCCTGGAACTCCCGGAGCAGTGGGTCATGTTTCTTGGCAATGCTGAGCTGCAGACAAAGTCACAGGCCCCATCTCCCAGCAGTGTCAGGCCCATGGCCCAGCACCACACTCCATTCAAGGAATCAGCACATCCCGTCACAGATGGGCCAAGAGTCAAGCACTGCCGCTCCACTTCCTCACTGCCTGGTGGCTACTCAGCAGCCCACCCCCACCAGAAAGAAGGTGAATCCTTTCAGAAATGTTACCAAGGCCCAGGGGAGGCAGCTGCTGCCATTTCCCCAGTCCTTAGACTGAGGGACCAGAGTTTGAACTCCATCACTAGAGGAGGTCACTAGCAGACATGCGCCAGAGGGGAGCCGGGGTAGCCAGGGTCCTCCAAAGGGGTAATTCACCCTCCAGGAGGGAAACAAGGCTGGAGATGGGAAAGACAACAGGACTACGATGGGCACGTGCTGAGCCAAGGCATGCAAAGCCTGCTGCAAAGCCCTTCTGCTTCCCTATTCTTCTTTTTTAAAGAATTCATTTCATGCCTGCATCTGGCTCCCTATTCTAGAGCACAGCTGGGGCTGTGACCCTGGCTCTTCCATGTGAAGATCAGGCACTGGCAGGCGTGGCTGCCTCACCCCTAGATGCAAGGTCCTGCTAGACACCCTCCCCCAGCAGACCTGGGCGAAGGAGAAGAGTGTCGAGGGTATCTAGCAACACTGCACATCTCACATGGGCCTCCACTGTGCGCTCAGACCACCCCTGGGGACCCTCCCTCACTCGATACCTGATCCTTCTCCCACAGGTCACTGTAGCACCGATTTTTAATGGATTCCCGGACAAAGTGCAACCCAAAGTCCTCGATGCGAAAGTTCATGTCTCCAAACCAGATAATGAGGCTTCAGAAAAAAGGAGGGCAGCCTGAGGATTTGTGATGAGGTCAGAGAAGGGAAACTGCTGGGTGGCTTGGCCTGCTCCACCAGAGGGCTGCTGGGGCAGAGAAAGCCCAAGGGGCAGGGGAGACGCCAGATGCCAGGGCACACATGGGTCCACTGGAACTGTGCTCATGGCTCCCAAACCACCATTCAAACCAAAGACACCCACCAAAGAGCCTGCTCTGGCAAACACAGAGCAAGCTGTGGCCCTTCCTTCCTCAAGTGGTCATGAGGAAAGGCTGAGGAGCCTTCCTGGAGACCTCAGGAACCACAGGGTCCTTGGTCTATTCCAAAGTGTTCAGGGTTTCTAGGCAGGACAGAGGGGCTGGAGGATGAAGACCCCCGGCAGGCAAAGCAAGGGCAAACAACAGACGGGGCATAAGGGAAGGGGCAGGGAGAGGGTGGGAGCCAGACTATTGACTGCTGGGCAGAGGATGCTGGCTTGGGTCAGTGAGGGGTAGAGGGCAGGGTAACAGTGTGCAGATCCAGGCTCACTCATGATCCAGGATGTTGGGAATATCTTGTCCCCCAAAATTCTGCATCTCCAGGATCCGGTCAAAGTGCTCCAGCCGCTGGTAATTGTTGGAAATGTGGGGAGGCAGGTGGCAGTTGATGATGCTGATGTAGTAGCCATACAGCTTCAGGCAGATGTTGACTCCTCCTTTGTTCCCCTGGAAGACAGGGACACAGAAGAGTGGCTGGACATGTCCCTCTTTTCACATCCTGGGCTTGAGGGGAGATAGTCTCACCTCCCGCAGGGTCTCCCAGGGACAGAAACAAAGCTTCCCACGTGATCTCTCCATGCACAGAGCCCAGGTTACCTAGCCTGGGCCTCAGGGGCAGCAAGGTCACTCTCACGCACAAGAACAGATATGCAGGGCACTGGGCGGGACAGAGTACCGAGATTCCTTCCCCCTCCTTTTTCTTTTGCCCAGCTCCACAGTTCCCAGCACTTCCCAGCTTACTACTCGGACAATAGCTCAGTCCTTACCCAGTACCCAAACAGGCCGGTGGGGGTGGATTTAGTAGAGAGAATCTGGAGATAGGGCAAATGCTGATACTTGGCAAAGACCAGTAAGAGGATCCCTTGCATACGCACGTGGGAGACCTGCAGGAGAGAGATGGTGAAGGTTGCTCATTAAACCAAACAGGCCAAGGGCACCCCTTCCAAGCCCTGCGCTAGGGACTCTGGAGAGCCCTCAGCTACAGGCAGCGTCCTGTCCAGGGTCTATGATATCCCAGTTTCAATCGCAGTTTCAAGCCTTTCTATTCTTCTCCTGAGCTGCCAGATGATACACTCTGGAAAACAGGTTTTAGATGCTGCTCCTAGGCCTGGGGATGGTGGGAAGAGAAGGCTGCCAGGGCACCCTGCCTTCAGTAGAGTGCCCCTGCCCCAGGGATGTCTAGGCCCCTCTCAGCAATGCTACCCTGAGATCCTCTGGGCACTCTGAGGCTGCAACCCTGGCTGGCTGGGACCTCAAAGAGGAACGTGAATGTAAGAGGACAGTGGCCAAGGGTACCGGCTTTGAAGTTAGATTTGGGTCCAAATCCTCGTGCTGATTCTTAGTATTTGACATTGAGGAAGTTTCTCAGCGTATTTTCTCATTGATAAAGCAGGAATCTCTCATAGATACTGTGGGGATTATCTGACAGCTATTATTTTTGGTTTAAGCATTCTTTTTTTTGAGATGGAGTCCTGTTCTGTCTCCCAGGGTGGAGCACAATGGCACAATTTTGGCTCACTGCAGTATCTACCTCCGGGGTTCAGGTGATTCTCCTCCTGTCTCAGCCTCCCAAGCTGCTAGGATTACAGGCGCCAGCCACCAGGTCCAGCTAATTTTTGTATTTTTAGTAGAAACAGCGTTTCGCCATGTTGGCCAAGCTGGTCTTAAACTCCTGATCTCAGGTGATCCACCTACCTCAGCCTCCCAAAGTGCTGGGATTACAGGCATGAGCCACCGCGCCCGGCCTGCATTCTTAAAAGAAGTAATATGAGAGGTTTCCAGGGTTCCAGAAATGCTCTTTATTCCCTTCCCCCTGGAAATGTTCTTTATCCACCCTCTGCCCCTATCCCTCCCTTTTTATTTAGAGACAGGATTTCGCTCTGTCTACCAGGCTGGAGTGCAGTGGTGCAATCATGGCTCATTGCAGCCTCAACATCCTGGGCTCAAGCAATCCTCCCACCTCAGCCTCCTGAGTAGCTGGGACCACAGGTATGTACCACCATGCCCTGATATGTTTGTTTTGTATAAAGAGGGTCTTGCCATGTTGCCCAGGGTGGTCTTGAACTCCTAGGCTCAAGCAATCTGCCTGCTTCTGTAATCCCAAAGTAAGTGTTGGGATTATAGGCATGAGCCACCTCGCACTGCCTGCTCCTTATCTAGATATGGCTGATAGTAACATGGGTACATATGTATATATAGAAATCCATCAAGGTGTACGCTGAATTTCTGCACACTTTTCTGTGTACATTACAGCTCAGTGAAAAACAATTAAGAAAATGTTCCCCCAAAACTCCATAACTATAGACCGTGTGAAGCTGGAGGTCCATATAGGCAATACCCAGGTTATGCCGGTGAGTAAGCACACATGTCCACAGGCTGTGCAGAGCAATTAGCTCAAGTGCCTCCTCTCTCATTACTCCTGATGCTACCCCGTAAGGAGGCACCACCCCTGTTTTGCAGAGGAGGGACTAAGACTCAGGGAGGCTAAGGAACTGGTAGAGCTACCGTACTATAGAACAACATCATGGACTAGAAGCCCTACTATCTGCTGCTGCAAAAGGTGGGGTGGGAATGGGCTGCAGCCAGTAACTCCCTTTCAGGTTCAGGTTGTCTACACCCAGCATCCGAGTAGCTGCTTCCGGAGAATGAAGTGTGGAGGCCAAGGAGGAAATCCCCAGGTGGGGAGCGTGTACTGGAGCCTTCCAGGAATTATGAAACTTGATCCTGCAGGCCACCAGCCCTAGCACAGCGGAGGAGTCAAAACAGGGGCACCTCAAACCCAGCACCGGGCAAGGGAGGCATCAGAACTTCCGCATGGGCAGGCATTGCTGCAGATGTATCCTTAAGCCTCGCTCCACCTCAGTCTTCTCTCTCCCACCCCCAAGCAGGATGACAGCAGGAGTGGAAGACGGACTGGATGGTGAGAAGCTGACTCCCAGGGTCAGGACTGAAGTAATGGGACTGATAAAGACTCAGGAAAAGTTTCAGGCTTAATCCCCACCCACAAGGCAGCTTTAGGCCACTGGGTTCCACTACAAAGACACTGGCTCACTTTGTGGAGGAGCAGCAGGGACGTGGGGCAGGGAGGGCACGGTGGGGCAGGACAGAGTTAGACTGGGAGAAGGGGTGGGGCTGTGGGAAAAGCAGCAGAGTTCCAGGGCAGGTTCTAGTTGGAGGAAATGGAGGGGGAGGAGCAGAGGATGGACTAGCAGGAGGTGGCTGGGGGCTACGGAGCCGTCCTAGGGGTCAGCCCTTCTCAGTGGATAAGGCTTAAGCAGAGCTCACCCCTCCACCCACATTCTTGGCTGGGAGAAAAAGGGCACCCGTTTTGGGTGCCAGGCCCTCAGGCTGGCCTCCCAATGTACCACATGGGTAGAAAGGGCTATGTCCCTGCCACAAGCTGAGCTAATTTCTTTGGCTCAATTCCACCCTACCAATCCCTTGCCAGTCAGCCGAGAAGCAAGGAGGCCTGCAGTCATGGGAAGGGACTGGCTGGTGAGAGAAGGGGTTCTGTCTTCTGGAAGGATCTAGCTCCCTGTCTAGAGAAGGAGGCCTCTGGGTTTCAACTGGAGGGGACCAAGGACCCAGGCTGGCATTTTCTGTCCTCAGCAGAAGTTCTAAACCTTGAATTCTTTTTTTTTTTTTTTTTTAAGATGGAGTTTCTCTCTTGTTACCCAGGCTGGAGTGCAATAATGATATCTTGGCTCACCGCAACCTCTGCCTCCTGGGTTCAGGCAATTCTCCTGCCTCAGCCTCCTGAGTAGCTATGATTACAGGCACGCACCACCGTGCCCAGCTAATTTTTTGTATTTTTAGTAGAGATGGGGTTTCACCATGTTGACCAGGATGGTCTCGATCTCTTGACCTCATGATCCACCCACCTCGGCCTCCCAAAGTGCTGGGATTACAGGCGTGAGCCACTGCGCCTGGCCCAACCTTGGATTCTTTACTCCCCATTCTGTCCCCTCCAAAGGACACACAGCTCTTGCCCCAGCACCCTCAGGCAAACAAGGCTGACAGAGTTCATTCTGAAGAACAAGAGGCATCCAGGAAACGGGGAGAGGGAATTCTGGCATTTCTAAGCAGCTGTACACCAGGTGCTATGAAGGGGAGTGTGTTTCCACCCTCAGGTGTGCGGGGCAGAACCCAGGGGAAGACCCAGCAGCCCAGAGCCTTCCTGTGGACTCTCCTGCGGGCTACAGATGCCCCAGAGTATGCCCACCACACCTGACTGACTCCCCTTTCCTAACCTCTGGAGCCCCAGAATTTGAGATGCATGTTTCGTATGACTTGAGAATACTGTATGACATCAGCACGTTAGCCATGTTTAGACCTGTTGGTTTTTTTTTTGTGTGTGTGTGCGACAGAGTCTCATGCTTGTTGCCCAGGCTGGAGGGCAGTGGCGTGATCTCCGCTCACTGCAACCACCGCCTCTTAGGTTCAAGCGATTTTCCTGCCTCAGCCTCTTGAGCAGCTGGGATTACAAGTGCCCATCACCACACCCGGCTAAGTTTTGTATTTATAGTAGAGGCGGGCTTTCATCATGTTGGCCAGGGTTGACTCGAACTCCCGACCTCAGGTCGGATCCACCCGCCTCAGCCTCCCAAAGTGCAGGGATTACAGGCGAGAGCCACTGCGCCTGGCCAAGGCCTGTCAGTCTTGGAGTTCACCAGCACAGCAACAAAGTATTAGCAGTGAAGAACTCGGGTCATGAAGTCTGAAAGACCTGGATCCAAATCCAAGATAGCCCATGTGACTTCTGAGCCATGGCTGTCTGTAAAGTACCTCTATTTCAACAGACTTGATGAGGTTTTAGAGGAACATATATAAAGAGCTACTTATGATGTTTAACACCAAGTAAGCACCTGATAAATGACAGCCATCATTATTACACTCAGAGGCTTCAGGATGGGCATTTGAGGAGAGACTGGTAGCTAGGGCAGGGGCCAGCACTGAGGTGTTGACAAGCCTTGCTGCACCTCCCCTTAGAATCTTCCCAAGCCGAAAAATATCCAGCTGTTAACCTAACCCCTGGAGACTCAGCTTAGCTCTAGCTACTTCAGAAAGGCACAAGGCAGGCAAGAGTCCCAGGGATGCAGATGTAAGCAAGGTTTAGCCCTTTAAACAAATGGGAAACAGAAGGAAAGGCTGAGTAGGAGTAAGAACACATCAGACCAAACAAATGGGGGTCAGTGGAGAGGGGAAAACACAGCTCTCAGTTGTCCATGAACTTCCAGTTACCTTGATGAAGCTCAGAGGGGAAAGCGTATCCATGAGGAAACTGCTCCATGAGTCATTAAAGGCAGCATCGGAAAGGAGGCTTATGATTCCAGAGTTCAATTCCTGCAAACTGATCATGCCAGCTCAGAGGCTTGTCCCCGGCCTCCAGGGTGCTTCCCCTGCCACAGATATTTCATCCTGTCTTCACGGACTTCCGAGCCCTGAGTTGTGATGACCATGAGGTTCCCCTCCCCTGCCTGCTGATCGCCCACCCCTTGTTGTTGCTGACCAAGGACAAGTGACATGGGATGGGCCCAAAGCAGGCTGAAGGCTCCCAGCCCTCAGACTCCAGAGTGCAGGAGGGCAGGCTATAGTGCTTCCTTCCCCACAGGGAAACTTGGGACTGGTCAGGGATGGGTGAAGGAGCCTGCAGATACCTACCCAATGATATATATGTCAAGATTTGCATTCTGGTTGTTCAGCTGAAGCAGGTCACTGAGATCTAGAGGGGGTGCTGCTGAGGCCACATTCCAAGTCACAACGTGGATGCTGTGGAAGGGATGCAGGGGGAAGTCATGCAGGAAGGAAGATAAGATAGGTCACTGGGTGGGCCGGGCGCAGTGGCTCAAGTCTGTCATCCCAGCACTTCAAGAGGCCGAGGTGGGCAGATCACAAGGTCAGGAGTTCAAGACAAACCTAGCCAACATGGTGAAACCCCGTCTCTACTAAAAATACAAAAATTAGTTGGGTATGGTGGCGGGCTCCTGTAATCCCAGCTACTCAGGGGAGATTGAGGCAGGAGAATTGCTTGAAACTGGGAGGCAGAGGTTGCAGTGAGCTGAGATCATGCCACTGCACTCCAGCCTAGGCAACAGAGCGAGACTGTCTCAAAAAAACAAACAAAGATAGTGCACAAATGGGGTCTAGGCCTGCTCAGGTCACCATAATCCCCTGTACTCGTGATGGAAAATGCGGATTTCTGCATTGGTGGATGGAATGGGGATACTGAACGATGGGCTATCCGTCCTCACCTTTGTCCACTGAAGCAGGAAACCGCACCGCAGACTGGCTCCTCCAGGCAAGCGCACAGCCGTAAACAGCTGGCAGCCCTGGTGCTGCTGACATAGCAGAGGTGCCGAAGGGAGCCCAAGACTTCCGGGTCAGGCAAGGGAAGGTCAGGGGGCTGAATGGATTAACTCCATCAGCTCCTCCAGCTACCCACACACAACTTTGATCATCTATGGCTCAGTCAGCAACTTACCACCCTACTTTTCACCCCAAGTGTTCCTAAGACCACCAGGAAGATCCTGGGGACTCAGATTTTACCTTGTGCTAGGCCTCAGCACCACAAGGGCAGATGAATTTAAAACATGAAAGAGATAACAACACCATATTGCCTTCCTCTCTCCTCCCTAGCAAATCCCTGGAGCAAATCAATTTTGCCAAGTACTTCAGTGAGCCTAAGGAAAAGCTTCTTCTTTTTTTTTTTTTTTGAGATGAAGTCTCATTCTGTTGCCCAGGCTGGAGTTCAGTGGCATGATCTGGGCTCACTGCAGCCTCCACCTCCTGGGTTCCAGCGATTCTCCTGCCTCAGCCTCCCAAGGAGCTGGGATTACAGGCATGTGCCACCACACTTGGCTCATTTTGTATTTTTAGTAGAGATGGGGTTTCACCATGTTGGCCAGGCTGGTCTCAAACTCCTGACTTCAGGTGATCTGCCCACCTCAGCCCCCCAAAGTGCTGGGATTACAGGCCTGAGCCATCACGCCTGGCCAAGGAGAAGTTTCTAAGTAACAGGTTTCTCTGCATATGTCTTAAGAGTCTATACTCTATGGCTGTGTAGTATTGCATGAAAAAAGAAAAAAAAGAGTACTCTCTCTTGGGAAGTCTTTACTTGGATAATTTTAACCTCAGCATACAAGTCTTAGGGAGGCAAGAGACTTCCTAGGTGATCGGGGGCCTCAATGACACTGGACCCACTCAGAGGCTCAGAGGAAGGAGAGACCAGAGGAGGCCAACAGATGTCTTTAGTGGAATACTGACAGCAGCCTTACAAGCAGTGTCAGACTGTGCAGAGCACAGAGCAGACAGGAGCTACAGCCCCTGCAGAGACCAGCAACAGCTGGCCTGAGTGCTAGGCGCACAGTAAGGAGGAGGACCTGCAGCAGTTGGAGATTCCAATGCGGGGGAAGTGGGGGAGTGGGTGTGTAATGGGACTGGGAGAAAAGGGCAAATGAGGCCAAAACATCTCTTCTCCAACAGACCCTGCTCTTAGAGGTCGACGTTCTCCAAAGCACTTCAAGAAATTCTTGGCCAGTTTAAAACAATTTCCTGTCCCTCCCTATTAGCATAAACAACACCATACAGAAACCACCTTCCCAGGCACTCGGCCTGAGATTAAGTGCTTCATTTGTCTACGATCTCCCCCTGCTGTCCGACAGAGGCTTAAGGAACAAAGACCTTTTGCTCAGACTTATTTTCCCAGACTTGCTCTAAGTGGATGGAGAGCACAAGTCCAGATTTCTTGTTCCCACTCTCAGATCCGACGATTAGCAGCAAATCCGTGCATCATGACTTAGACTAAGTAGGCGATTAGCGCTGTTCCCCGTGAAAGAGCTGGCAAGAGACCAGGCTAAGTCACTTCACTAAAGGATCTTATCTCAATCTGATTGTGGATTTCCAGGGGTCACCGTGGAATCAGGCAGAACTCATGATGTATGTGCTGATGAAAAGTAGGAACGCCGGGCGTGGTGGCTCACGCCTGTAATCCCAGCACTTTGGGGGGCTAAGGCAGGCGGATCATTTGAGGTCCGGAGTTCGAGACCAGCCCGACCAACGTGGAGAAACCCTATCTCTACCAAAAACACAAAATTAGGCCGGTGTGGTGGTGCGCGCCTGTAATCCAGCTACTAGGGAGGCTGAGGAAGGAGAATCGCTCGAACCCGGGAAGCGGAGGTTGCGGTGAGCCAAAATCGCGCCACTGCATTCCAGCCTGGGCGACAGGGCAAACCTCCATCTCAAAAAAAAAAAAAAGAAAAGTAGGAACGAGATTCCTAACCTAGAGCTGAAGGGTGACGGCCTTGTGTCTCTAACCTCACAAACCCAACACGGCGGTCCTCTCCAGAAAGCAACCGCGACACCCGATCGCGCCCCAGTAGGAACGAGCTTGGCGGCCTCGGCTTAGGGGGCGCGCGAGGCTCGGGCCCAACACAGCCCACCCGGCACAGGCCTGGGAGAATGTGAGGGCGTCCCTGAACCCAAGGCAGTCATGGAAGTCTGCAGCCTTGCCTCCAAGGCTGCGCCCACCAGCAGCCCGCAGTCCGCAGCCTGAGGGGGTCGGCGGCCGCCATCCGCCCCAGCAGGCCATCCCGCTTCCAGCCCCTCCTCACCCCAGCCTCCTGCCTTTCGGCCCGCTCGGCTTCCGAGAGCTCATGGCCGCCGTCGTCCCGCGCGGTGGTCCGGCAGCTCGCGTCTGGCGGCCAGAGCAGCCCCGCGGCCGGCCGGTCTCACGCGCCCCGCTGTCGTTGACTGTTTTTCTTCCGGACTCCGACCGCCCGCCCCGGCTTCAGTCAGAGACGGGCCACGGGCGCACCGCGGGCTCTCGGTGGTGCGGCTCGCGGGAGGAGGCGGGACTCTTCCACAAGCGCGAAGCTGCGAGAGGCTGAGCTAAGGACGGCTTCGGTGACGTCAGGGAGGCGTGTCTGGCCCGTCATCAGCGCACAATGCTACACAGCCGCAGCCGGCCCGGATGCGCGGCCTCCACTGGACCCCGCCCAGCCCACCGCCCACCGCCCGCCGCCCGCCGCCCGCCTCGCGACTCCCAGCGTGCCCCGCGCCAGGGGCCGTCTTCCGGCGGAAGTTGTCGCTCCGCCGCCGCGGCCTCTGACCCGCTCGTGAGGGATCCGAGAGTCCGGTACTTGTGCTGTCTTCGCCCCGGCTCACGGCCGTCCAGAGACCCAGTGGGCAAACGAGGGCCGGGGGTGGGGACACGCAGCCTAACCACCGTCCTGCCTGGAACCCGGCCTCCCCAGCTGCGAGTAATCTCCCACTCCCGTGGCGCCCATGCCGCTCCTGGAGCGTCTCCATTCTCCACCTCCACTTGCAGGCGGCTTTTGCCCTACTAACTGATGGGGTTGCCTATTGCATGTGGGACGTTTGGGGATTCCTAGACTCCTAGAAGTTTAGTCATCAATAAACGAGAAGGCCAGGCGGGGTGGCACGCGCCTGTAGTCCCAGCTACTCCGGAGGCTAAGGCCAGAGAATCGCTTGAACCCGGGAGGCGGAGGTTGCAAAGAGCCGAGATCGCGCCGCGGTACTCCCAGCCTGGGCGACAGAGCGCGACTCCGTCGCCCCGCCCCCCTCAAAATAACTCACTGCTTCCATATGGCCCGTTTTCAAGGCCAGACGGCTTCTATGTAGTCTGAATTCAAGACCAAACGTGAAATGGTTACTTTGCTAAAGATTCACTGTGATTTCCTTTAAGTCATTGTTCTTTATCAGTTTTCCTGGGTGGTGGGGTTATTTATGGGAATACTTTGACAGCACTTTCCTCAAAAAAATTGCAGTTTTACAAACAAGCTTCCTGAGGTTCACGCGCCAGGGAGCCAGGTTAAGAACTATTTTTTTTTTTTTGAGATGGAGTGTGGCTCTGTTGCCCAGGCTGGAGTGCAGTGGTGCAATCTCAGCTCACTGCAACCTCCACCTCCGGGGTTCAAGCAATTCTCCTGCCTCAGCATGGGAGCCCGCTACCAGGCCCAGCTAATCTTTTTGTATTTTTAGTAGAGACACAGTTTCACCATGTTGGCCAGGCTGGTCTCAAACTCCTGACCTCAGGTGATCCAGCTTCTCAAAGTGCTGGGATTACAGGCATGAGCTACCGGGATCGGCCAAGAACTACTTTATTTTTTTGAGACAGAATCTCGCTGTCACCCAGGCTGAAGTGCAATGGCGTAATCTCTGCTCACGGCAACCTCCACCTCCCGGGTTCAAGCAATTCCCCTGCACCAGCCTCTGGAGTAGCTGGGACTACAGGGGCTCGACACCACGCCCGGCTAATTTTTTGTATTTTAGTAGAGATGGGGTTTCACCATGTTGGTCAGGATGGTGATCTCCTGACCTCGTGATCCGCCTGCCTCAGCCTCCCAAAGTGCTGGTTACAGGCGTGAGACACCATGCCTGGCCAAGAACTACTTTAAATAAATGTTTTGCTTGCTTGGTATGGTGGATAAAGAGGAAAATGTGAAGAGGGGAGACAAAAACAAAAGGAAATACTGTCAGTAGGAAACATCCAAATTACAACTCAGATGTGCAATGTTTCCATAAGTAAATTGACAAGGGACTATTACAATTTGCAGAAATCCATGTGCAGAAATTTTCAGATACATCTTTGTGCCTCTTCCTAATCCTGCCTAGTAAAATGGGGGATATATCAGTGCAAGTTTGAGGAGATCTACAGTTGGAAAATGGACATCACCAAACTGGACTCCAGAAAGTTCTGTCTAGGATTTTATTAGACTGCTTTTTTCTCAATATACCTGTGTTGGAAGATTGAGACAAAAAGGCACAAACTCACGTTAAATAAACAAGATAATCTAATCAATTCTACAAAGTGTAGTTTGTAAAAGAAGTAGTACTAGGAACCAACCAAAATGAGTCAGGGAGTCCCAGCGGGGACTGTAAAAGGAGAACTTGGGAAGATACACATGCCCGCGGTACTGACCCTGTCCTGGACCTCTCTCCAGGAGGCCAGAGCCCAGCACTCCTCTTCCCCCCTGGCACTGCTGCTCTGCTGGGGCTGTGACCCTGGGATCCTCATGGAAGCAGCTGGTCTGAAGGGGCATCGCACACACTCATGTGCTACCCCTGGAGCTGAGCCTTTATTGTAAGTCCTTCTGAGTGCTGGTCAGTTTGGGGTGGGCGAGGAGGAAATGGGGTACTTAAAAGCAGCCAACACTGTTGCCCAGCAGCAGCACCATCCATGGGGATGGAACAGACCAAGGACATCTCTATGTTTATATGGGCTGGAGTTCCAGATCCAGGCTGACAGCTCATCATGGACGCTTTTAAACTGGGACAACAGGTGGAGGTGGGAGGAGCCCTCATTAGGGTTAAAGTGATATGTGTGGGTCTCAAAGAGCCAAAGGAGGGATATTAACAGCTGCTGACCCTCAAACCACTAACAACTGTCTGCCTAGAACGCCAGTTTTTCTTTCAAGATAACCCCCATCTGGACTTCCCCTATTTGATGAATGAAGAAGGGAACTCTTTAAGCACAAATATAATTAAGAGCTAATACAGAGGTTATAGGAAAACATTTATATTTTTCTCCAGTAGGATTGCCTCTTCTCCAACTTTCCAAGTCAGATAAATGCTACCAGCAGTTGAGATGCTACCCAGATGCCTTTAAGTCCCCGAAAGGTGAGGAGACTCACACAGAGGAAGGTGCCTGTAACAAGACATCTGGTTCCAAAGGGACCTCAATAAAGGTCAGAGCTAACCATGCTGGGGGGTCTGAGTCTGTCCACCCTTGCCCCCGGAGGGCCACAGGGAAGCATCCATCAGGACGTCGTAGGTGCAGTCCTGTGAGACACTCCCTTATTGCACTTAGAAATGAGTAAGGCAAACAAACTGACAAAAACATAAGGGTACATTATCCCACCCCACTTCTTGGTTCCCGGACAAAGATTTGGTCTCTCATTAGCAGATGCACCCAGGCTAGTGTGGGCTTGGATCATGACACACTTAGGCCAATATGCTTCACAAGGTTTGGGGAACATCCGGTGACACTACTGCTATCTCAGATTCTCCCAGAAAGAGGCATACTCAGGCCCTGCCAAGTGGTAGGGAACTGTGAACACACAGCAGCGTCTATGCCGCTGGAGCCTGGACTTCCTCACTGCCTGCTTTGGTAGAGTTCTGTACTATGACCAGTACGTGCTTTTGAATTTCCAGGACAGAACACAGCATGGGAGTAGGACAAGCTAAGTTCTTGATCCCCAAATTCCTTTCCGGTAACTGGAGATGGGGAAGAATGTTCTGGAAAAAAGCTTTTTGCATGCTTATATTGTGCAACATCAAAGACCAGGACTCTTGTGTCCTGACCCGCCTCAAAAACAGAGGACAGGGACCTAAGAAAGCACAGAGAAAAAAGGATTATTGCTGAGTGGCAGCACCAGCCCGAAAGGGAAGAGGAGGAGCATGGACTTACAGAGCTCCTCGGGGTTGGACAGTTGGCATTTAGAGGGCGACTCAATTCTAGGGGCCACACGGGACAATTCCCTACAGGTGGAGAGCTGACTGGGGTGATTTTGTAGGCTCTGCAGAGAGATTCAGAGTGGGCAACAGGAGGGCCAAGAAGCCACAGGTGTTTCTAAGAGAGCAGTAACTAAAGATTCAGTGACCGGGGCAGGTTATCTGCATTTGTTAAATTTTCTTAAACAGATCGGCTGAGCCTTGGGTACCTCCATGTGCTAGAGCGCACTAAGGAAGGGTTACTGGGAGTAGAAGTACAAAAGCACATTGCTATTCTGCAGAAGTGGGTAAAACAATGGATCTCTAGCTCATCCCCTCTCCCCACATGAGCACTCAAAATTGCAAAGATCTGCCCAGGAAGCAAATACCTCAGTTTATCCCAAGGCTGAGAACAAATGAACTTAAATCATTTAAATCACCATATCACAAAAGGCAGCTATCTGAAAGACTGAAAATGTCACTTGGAAATAAAGGTCAGGGGCACACACACAAATGGGTCAGAACACAATGGAGAGACGGAAGACCTGTAAATACAGCAGCCTGCATGCCACGTATGTGGGAGGAGCAGGCTTCTGCACGCGCGGGCTCTGTAATACCAGACGGTCTATCTGTTAACAATGTTAAAGGGCATCTAGAATTAGCTACAGGAATGGGCTGGAAATTGCCTGGAGAACGGGCACAGAACAGCTGCTTCTGAAGATGGCCTGTCACGTGGGAGGGTGGAGCTGCTGGGCCTTCTTGTTGACCACTGTCTTGCAAAACTAGAAGAAAATAAAATGATTAAGGAAGCAACAGGCACAAACGGACACAACTGTAAATCATCCTCAACAGGGGTTTCGAAAGGAAGGACACTGGCTGGTGGGCAGGGAAGGGAGTGGGGGGAGAGAGCACTAAGGCCTGAGCAGTGACTGGGAAGCTGCATCACACATTCTACCTAGTCCTACCCTCCTGCCCCCCATAAGCTGCTTTAAGAACACAGGCCAGAGGGAGCGAGCCAAGCCTGGCATCACGGCTGGTGAGATCCTAGGCCTGCTTACCCGCTAGTCTTAGAGGCCAGTTTTTATTTGTGAAAATAATTTTCTCTCAGAGCCTAATTGGGAGCAGAGCCAGGTTTCAGTGATTAAGACTGCTTTGAGCTGCTGGAATCCCATGAGTGGGGAGGTGTACAGGGCACTGGGGAACCAGTACCAAGAGCTAGAGGAGGAAGGAAGGGGCTTGGGGAAGAGTGACAACATGGAATAAGGGGCCACCAATCTGGGCCCATAACCTGGGCACCCTCCCAGAACCTGAAAGACGCCATCTCTTATGAGGGCAGCTTAGTATGGGATCGGGGGTATAAAGAGGAAGGAAATGCAGCACCTGACGCAACGGTGGATGCTGACAAAAGCTGTCTGGCCAGCAAGTTTTCCAAGGGGGAAGGGCAGGTCATGCCAGCATTTGGGAGCTAGGAACTAGTGGGAGGGTGCCCAGGTTACGGGCCCAGATTGGAAGGCCAGGGAGTGCCCAGCATGGCAGCTTCCACTTGAGATGGATCAAGTTGCCAGAGGGAAGAGTGATTAGCAGCAGATGAACCTGGCTTCTGTACACCCCACCCCCACCCCCACTTCCCACCACCCTCCCTGTCCATGTCTCTATCCCAGTGGTTCTTTGGAAAACGTCTCTGAAATGTCCCAATAGCCATCATTTCTTTTAGTGGAAGCTGAGAGCTGTTTGGTGGGGCAGACATCATTACTAGAAGGAAGGAGAAGGAAAAGGTTTTCTCACTCCATATTGAGCTGCTGAGGCCTTGAAAACACAAACTGATTTTACCGGTCTGTGACACACACAGTGAGAAATTTGGTACATACAGTGCAGAGGGGGAAGGGTGGCTTTAGTCATCTGCTGTCATTCCTTTCACTGGGTCCTTTTGTCTCATCTGAAACAGAAAAAGCAGGAAAAATGGAAGGCTCCTGCTGCTGATGAAATTCCACCAAAAATACATCCCGCCTTCTCAATCCTGCTAATAGGTAGGGTGGGGCATTTTTTGTGTACAAAGCAAAACACTGGAAGGACAGAATTCTGCATATATACTCCAAGCCATCCATCTCTCGCTCTGTGCAACTGGCCTCACCAGCATGATTCCTATTTCTCTTCCTTGCGTCATGGTGTTTGGGTCAGTTCATAAGCACTTCTCTCTTCTTTTGGTAGAGAGGTATGGGGTTGGGGTAGGTCTTCCTATGTTGACCAGGCTAGTCTGGACTCCTGGCCTCCCAAAGTGCTTAGATTACAGGTGTGAGCCACTGCATCTGGCCTCAACGAAGCATCTCTTTAGTTCTAAGAACTTCTACAGGGCTGGGGATATTTAGCTGTGCACTAAAACGGACCAATTCTCTCCTCAAGCAGCTTATATTCTGGGGCAGGGTAGGCAGAGAACAAACACATGAATATATGTCAGGTGGGACTAAGGGCTGCTCAGATAGAGAATGACTGTGGGTAAGAGCTATTTTAGGTAGTAATGGAAGCTTGTAGTGAGGTTTGAGAGGAAACCTGAAGAAATGAGAAAGAAAATCCTGTGGTGCTCTGGGTTAGGAGCGTTTCTGGCAGTGGCTCATGCCTGCAATCCCAGCACTTTGGGAGGCTGAGGCAGGCAGATCAAGAGATCGAGACCATCCTGGCCAACACAGTGAAACCCTGTCTCTACTAAAAATACAAAAATTAGCCGAGCGTGGTGACATGCACCTGTGGTCCCAGCTACTCAGGAGGCTGAAGCAGGAGAATCGCTTGAACCCAGGAGGTGAAGGTTGTGGTGAGCCAAGATTGCAAAACTGCACTCAAGCCTGGCAACAGAGTAAGACTCCATCTCAAAAAAAAAAAAAAAAAAAAAAACAAAAAAGTGGGCACAATGTTGTGGCATGAGGATGCAGAGGTGGAAAGTACAGGGGCAGATCTGGGTCACAGAAGTGCGAGGCTGCTGGAAAACAGGACAGAGGCTTCTCTGGAAGCACCGAGTGGTCCCTGTCACTGGCACCTTCCAGGTAGAAGCAGATGTCACTTACTGAAAATGCTATATATCTGATCTCTCTAAATCAGTTATGACTTGAAAACTTTATCCTATTTGAAGAATGTCAATAACATAAGTAAGTGTTTCTTCCTGATCCATTAGTTTTCTGCTCAACTTTTGTTCTTTATAATGTTCAACAGATTTTGAGCACCTAAGAACATAGCTTCTAGAATTGAACTCTCTGGACTGTATTCTGTTTTGTTTGAGACAGTGTCTGGCTCTGTTGCCCAGGCTGGAGTGCAGTGGCGCAATCACGGCTCATTATAGCCTTGACCCCCACCCCGAGCTGAAGTGATCCTCCTACCTCAGCATCCCAAGTAGCTGAGACTACAGGCATGTGCCACCATGCCAGGCTGATTAAAAAATTTTTTTTGAGGCCAGGCGCAGTGGCTCATGCCTGTAATCCAGCACCCTGGGAGGCCGAGGCGGGCGGATCACAAGGTCAAGAGATTGAGACCATCCTGGCCAATATGGTGAAACCCCGTCTCTATTTAAAAAAAATAAAGAAAAAGAAAAAGAAAAAGGCCAGGTGCAGTGGCTCACACCTGTAATCCTAGCACTTTGGGAGGTCGAGGTGGGTGGATCACCTGATGTCAGGAGTTCAAGACCAGCCTGGCCATCATGGTGAAACCCCATCTTTAAAATAAATATATATATATATAAAATTTTGGTGTAGGGACAGGGTCTCATTGCGTTGCCCAGGCTGGTCTTGAACCCCTGGGCTTAAGTAGTCCTCCTGCCATGGTCTCCCAAAGTGGTGGGACTACAGGCGTGAGCCACTGCACCTGACTTGTATTGTATTCTGGCTCCATCACTAATTGTATGACCTTGAGTAAGTTACTGCACTGCTCTCTAAGCCTAAATTTCTTTTTTTTCGAGACAGGGTCTCACTGTGTCACCCATGCCAGGCTAATTTCTGTATTTTTTGTAGAGACAGGGTTTCGTCATCTTGCCCAGACTGGTCTCAAACTCCTGGACTGAAGCAATCTGCCCACCTCAGCCTCCTAACGTGCTGGAATTACAGGCATGAGCCACTACGCCTTCCCAGTTCAAACGATTCTCCTGTCTCTGCCTCCCCAGTAGCTGGGATTACAGGCACCTGCCACCACACCCAGCTAGTTTTGTATTTTTAGTAGAGATGGGGTTTCTCCATGTTAGTCAGGCTGGTCTTGAACTCCCTACCTCAGGTGTCTGCCTGCCTTGGCCTCCCAAAGTGCTGGGGTTACAGGCATGAGTCAGAGCGCGGGGCTCTATCCCATGAGAAGTCCTAGGAGCAGCAATATCCCAGTAGTAATAAGCATACCCAGCACCAGACCTCATTTCCAAACAGCATTCTCCTCTCTACAGAAGCAGGGCTCCTTGAAGGTGGCCAATTACAGGCTGGGTCATGGAAAAACAAGACAAACCTGGAGCACCGTGTACTTCGAGGGCACAGCAGGGACCTTACCAGTAACTGGACAGACAGACAGAAGAGGATAAAAAGAACACCGAGGTGGTGGCAGCCAGGCTAAAATACCCATGTGGGGTCTAATCGTGCAGAAACATCAGACAAATCCACGTTCAAAGACATTCCACAAAACCACCAGCATGTAACCTTCACAAACATCACAATCGTGGAGGTCAAGACACTGAGGAGCCACACCAGACAGACAGAAATGAGAGTCGGATGCTGGGAGGCAGTGTGTCCTGGCTGCAGCCTTTGCTCTAAGAGAGTAGATGGGAGCTCTAGGTACTCCCGGATGCTGGGAGGCAGTGTGTCCTGGCTGCAGCCTTTGCTCTAAGGGAGCAGACAGGAGCACTTGGTACTCTTCTCGCCTGTTTTCTGTAAGTCTGAAAGTATTTCAGAATAGAATTTTAAAAAGACAACTTGCTCACTAATGACCACTGACATAAATTTTCAGTCATCAGAGAATTTAATGTCATGGGAACAGAGCTCCTTGGGCCTCAACCAGAGAGTTCACCACCTTGCTTTCAGTTTGTGAATGCAGAGCCAGGGTCTTGTTTTCCCACTGCTTGAAATAAGATGGCACCTCCTACCAGGAACGTGAGAGCTTCCCCTACTGTCAGAAACAAGCTCTCCACACCCACAGAGGCTACCACTGAAATAAAATTCATTACTTCAATCTTTTTTTTTTTTTGAGACGAAGTCTTGCTCTGTTGCTCAGGCTGGAGTGCAGTGGCCCTATCTCGGCCCACTGCAAGTTTCCAACTCCTGGATTCAAGTGATTCTCCTGACTCAGCCTCCCAAGTAGCTGGGATTACAGGCACCTGCCATCATGTCTCGATAATTTTTGTATTTTTAGTAGAGATGGGGTTTTGCCATCTTGGCCAGGCTGGTCTCGAACTCCTGACCTCAGGTGATCTGCCCACCTCAGCCTCCCAAAGTGCTGGGATTACAGGCGTGAGCCACTGAGCCCAGCCCATTACTTCAGTCTTATAATATAATGAACAATAGGAATGCTTATTTCCTATTTCGTGGGGCCTATATGACATGCAAGATTTATCTGATGTTTGTGGTGTTCCCAAGAGTTAGCCAATGTAGGCTATATATACACATATAACATGGTTGAAAAAAATATGTATATGTGAAAATAGGAAAACATCAACTTCTTGGGGGGTGGGGGGCTAGGGGAGGGATAGCATTAGGAGAAATACCTAATGTAGATGACGGGTTGATGGGTGCAGCAAACCACCATGGCACATGTATACCTATGTCACAAACCTGCACTTTCTGCACTTGTACCCCAGAACTTAAAAGTACAATTTAAAAAATAATAATAAAATAAAATAAAATAAAAACTTCAATCTTGGTTTGCTTTTAACAGTGTTTTCCTCTAGGGAATGAGACCAGGGGCTGAAACAAGGAGACTTTTATTTATCTATTCATCTATGAGTTATTTGGACTTTTAATTTTAAATGTATTTTTCTATCTTTTGAAAATCATTTGACCGTTAAGTATGAAAGACTCCTTTGACCTAAAAAAAATTAGTAAAAGTATCAATGTTAATATCCTAGTTATTACATTGTGCTATAGTTTTGCAAGATGTTACCATTGGCAAAAACTGGGTAAAGGGTACACAGATCTTTCTGCATTATTTTTTATAACTGCCAGTGACTCTTTCAATCATCTCAAAATAAAAATTTCAGTGCAGAAATGAAGCTGGCTGGGTGTGTTTGGGAGGCTGGGGTAGAAGGATCATATGTGGTCAGGAGTTTGAGACCAGCCTGGACTACATACAAAGATCCTGTCTCTACAAAGAAAAAAAAAATTAAAATTAGGTAAGCATGGTGGCCTGTGCCTGTAGTCTCAGCTACTTGGGAGACTGAGGTGGGTGGATCACCTGAGGTCAGAAATTCAAGAACCAGCCTGGCCAACATGGCAAAAAACATGTCTCTACTAAAAATACAAAAATCACCTGGGCATGGTGGCGCACGCCTGTAATCCCAGCTACTCGGGAAGCTGAGGAAGAACTGCTTGAACCAGGGAGGCGGAGGATGCAAATGAGCTGAGACTGCTACTGCACTCCAGCCTAGGCAACAGAGTGAAACTCCTTCTCAAAAAACAAAACAGCTGTGCGCAGTGGCTCACACCTGTAATCCCGGCACTTTGGGAGGCTGAGGCAGGTAGATCACGAGGTCAAGAGATCGAGACCATCCTGGTCAACATGGTGAAACCCCGTCTCTACTAAAAATACAAAAAATTAGCTGTGCATTGTGGCGCGTGCCTGTAATCCCAACTACTCAGGAGGCTGAGGCAGGAGAATTGCCTGAACCCAGGAGGCGGAGGTTGTGGTGAGCCGAGATCACGCCATTGCACTCCAGCCTGGGTAACAAGAGCGAAACTCCATCTCAACAAAACAAAAAAGCCGTAAGACAGAGCTCAAGAGTAGGTGATGAGAAGGTCAGGTACACTCATATCCAAGCAGACAGACAGGGAAACCAGCTGTGAAGAGGCTCAGAGAGGGCATCTGAGGTGGGCCAGCTGAGCAAGGGCATCACACAGACTCTCAGCTCCATCACAAAGAGGCAAGACCAGAACAAACTGTGGAGGGACCAGAGGAATCACAGAGCCAATAGGGACTTAAAAAGAAGGCAAGAAAATTCTGCAGAATCTTATTCATGCAGTCTAACACATAGGATCTTTGCTTTGCTATTTTTCAGCAAATGGGAGTCCAGTAAATAGGAACACAACAACTGGCTGGGCGCAGTGGCTCACAACTGTAATCCCAGCACCTTGGGAGGCTGACTCAGGTGAATTGCCTGAGTTCAGGAGTTCGAGACCAGCCTGGCCAACATGGCAAAACTCTGTCTCTACTAAAAATACAAACATTAGCCAGGCATGGTGGCACGCTCTTGTAATCCCAGCTACTCAGGAAGCTCTGGCATGAGAATTGCTTGAACCGGGGAGGTGGAGGTTGCAGTGAGTGGAGATCACACCACTGCAGTCCAGCCTGGGTGACAGAATGAGGCTCTGTCTCAAAAAAAAAAAAAAAAAACCAACAACCAATATCTCCTTGCATTTTTCATATTATGGACCTCTTAAGAGAGCATGGGAAAGGGAGAAAAAAGGGAAGCTGGGGAGAAAGAGAGAGAGACAAAAAGAAACTGCTTTCCTACAGGCATGTATTTCCAGAAGTTTTTTCTTCTTAGGGCAAAGAACTCATCGCCTGATCACTTGTTTCCCAGATCTTTAAACCTCATTCAAGAATGGTGGGTCCACCCCCACAGGGACTAGAGTTTCAGTGGTGGTGACTGTGGCCTTTACAGTGACCCTCATAACTCACAAACAAAATCTGCCTGCACTAGACAACTATGTATTAGTTTAGAGAATAAATCATAATTCCTACTGCAAATTGCAGTTAATCCCGGCTCATGGAAGACATCCATTTACCTCTAGTCCTCCCCCAAACCCTACTATATGACAGTGAAGGAATTTAAAAATATATAAACTATGAAGACAAGAACAGAAGAAGCCACTGCAGGTAAGAGCCAGGAACAAACTTTTGGAAGGTGGAAAAGGGACAGAAGAGTCAGTAACTAATGTGCAGAGCAGCAGCAGCTGAAACCTAAGTTCCTGGAGGATGGGGAGCCAAGAAGGAGCCAGCCGGCTTGTGCTGTGGGTTTTCCAAAGGCTCGGAGCTGCAGGCAGCAGGTCCCACTGCAGGGGGAGTGCCAGGTAAGGCTGAAAACTAGAGACGTGTTTGAAAGTCCAAATGGAGAATGGTTAGGGCCTGGTGTTCCTTCTCCTGCTCTGGAAGTCAAGCAAACACCCTGCTTCCTACAGCAAAAGGCAGGAGATTCACTCTCTGAAGCACTGAAGGAATCCTAAACTCAGGATGGCAGGGGCAGCGAGGGGCAAGGTGGGCATGATGCAGAATCTGAGGGGATTAAAGTCAACTGATGGCATGACTAGCTTACTGGGGCCCCTCCTCAACTTGGCATACAGAATGCCAGCTGCCTGCCTGTCTCCCCTAGCAAGAGACGGGGAGCCCTCTCTAGCGAAAGTGAGAAGCCCCCCTGACACCCTGACAAAAAAGACTCAAGGTCCTGAGGCAGAGTTTCCCCACTGTAACTACTGAGTACCCTATAGTGAAGCCATCTACTGATCTGTGGAAGGCCCCTAACATGAAACAGAATCCAATCCAAACTGGACAGAGGAGCTCAGCAGAAACATTACTGAGGAGCAGAGAGAGGTCTCACCAAGCAAAAACCAAAACTGTCACTTCAGAAAAGGAGGTAAAGGAGAAAAAGTGCATTAAGAAAGAACACAGAAGAAGAAATGCTCAAAAATAATTAATAGAATAGAGAAATGTTAAAATTGGAAAAAAAATCTCCCAGAAAGGAGGCTGGGCGTGGTGGCTCACACCTGTAATCCCACTTTGCAAGGCCATGGTGGATGGTTCACCTGAGGTAGGGAGTTCAAGACCAGCGTGGCCAACATAGCAAAACCCTGTCTCTACCAAAAAGACAAAAATCAGCTGGGCAAGGTAGCACACACCTGTAGTCCCAGTTACTCGGGAGGCTGACGCTGGAGAATCACTTGAACCTGGGACGCGGAGGCTGCAGTGAGTTGATATCATGCCACTGCATTCCAGACTGGGTGACAGAGCCAGACTGTCAAAAACAAACAAACAAACAAAAAAAAAAACAACTCCCAGAAAGCAGAGAAAACATAAAAAAATTAGAAAGTCAATTCACAGGGTTCAACATCTGGCTAATAAAAATTCTACAAAGAAAACAACACAGGAATGAAAATTACAAAAACATTTTCCAGAACTAAAGAGATTTTTTTTTTTGAGATGGAGTCTTGTTCTGTCACCCTGGCTAGAGTGCAGTGGTACAATCTCGGCTCATTGCAACCTCCGCCTTTCCGGGTTACAGCGATTCTCCTGCCTTAGCCTCGTGAGTAGCTGGAACTACAGGTGCCCGCCACCACACCCAGCTACTTTTTATATTTTTTAGGAGAGATGGAGTTTCACCATATTGGCCAGGCTGGTCTCAGACTCCTGATCTCATGATCTGCCTGCCACGGCCTCCCAGAGTGCAGGGATTATAGGCGTGAGCCACGTCGCCTGGCATGAAGGGATCTTTTGATTTAAAGAGTAAAACAAGGCTCTTTAAATGTGCCTTTAAATCTGCATTTGGTTGAAAATAATCCATTTGGATCTGACCTCGTGATTCGCCCACCTCAGCCTCCCAAACTACTCGGATTACAGGTGTGAACCACCGTGCCCAGCCGAGAAAGATTTTCACAAGGGGGAGAGATTAAAAAAGAATTTTCTAACATTGAGGGCTCTCAAATTTTGGATCTGAAGAAAGCGGTACAGTAGATCCTCTGGAGAGTTCTAGCTCTAAGAATTTGAATTCTACCCAAAGAATGAAAGGTGGTCAGCAAACACTTCCACCAACCCCAATGTATATTATGCTGGCCTTTGTCAAGCAGTAGATGCTGAAGCTCCAGGATAAACCCCAATGCAAGTCTCCATGTTTCTTCATTTGGTGATGTTTTCCCCTTCTTTCTGTCAGGACTCGGGTGACCAAAAGACTCAGGCGCCTCTTCCACAGTCAGAATCATCAGACCCCTGGACACTCAGGTCTGCCCCTTCCTAAGGATCCTCAGCAAAAGCATCAGGGATTGTGCCCCAATGAAATCCTGCCACTTCACTGCTAAATGTAGCTAGATGAATAACCACAACACCTGCCTTCCCCACGAAGCAACTCAGTGCACTGCTCAGCAGTTAGCCCAGGAGGAGTGTCATCCTGGATGGTAAAAACAGCTCCCTGAGGGGCTCCAGAGGAAGAACTTGTGGACCTAGTCTCTGCCCCAGCCCGCGTCGTGAAGCAGGGAGTGTCTGCGGCCAGGCAGCACAGGCACCCGAGCCTGGCTCTCACTGAGGCCCTGAAGGAGAGCTGGGTGGGTTGTTACAAAGCCAAGCCTCTACTGGATACCCAAACTCCATGCCAACCTAACCTGGGGCAGCGAGGGAGGAATGATAGCAATTCTTATGAAACAGGGCTTCCGCCTTATTACAGTTTTAGCTCTAAGAGGGCAAGGCAGCCCAAAATTACATTCAGAGGGAGGAGTACGGGAGAATGATTCAGAGCTGTGGTTCTGGGGCCAGACAGTCCTGGGCTCTTCCCTGACCACACCGGCTGTGAGGCAGTGTGGCCCAGGGCGCAGCAATATCCAGCTCTCTAGGCCTCCACTTCCTCACCTGAGGGTGGGGATGGCCACAGTGCCTCCTCACAGTGAACCGTGCAGGCCACAAGATGGTGTAAGCAGAAGCTGTTGGAATGGTGCACAGCACACAGTGAGTGCCTGAATGTTACTGACTGACCATCTCCTCCGAGTGGGCCTCTCAGGGAAGCATCAGCATGCCCACATGAGGCATGAGGAACGCTGGGTCTTTAGGCTCCTATGGAACAGAGAGCCCTCTTTCTGCAATCCATGCCGAGGCCGAAAACAAAAGCAAATGCTCCAAACTCTTGACAGCTCAAAACAACTGCAGGGAGCACCAGCTGTCAGCTCCTGCATGTGCGCCCTTGCTGCCTTCTGTGGCAATGTGCATGATATGCATGGTCAGCCCAGCCTGCCTCCCCCAGGGTCACTTCCAGCTCTGCAGCCCTGTGCACTCCTCCCACTGGGCTCTGAGGAATCATTGTCACAGCTGTGTTACCCACTTGGCATCTGGCACCGACTATTTGTCTCTGTGGATGTGGCAAGACTTCAACTAAACTGTCAATTCAAGAGCACAGGCTGTTTTCTTCCTCAGAATGCCCACATACCACCGAACGCTATACCTTACCTGCAGCAGACACTGAGGTGTTCCTAGAACTACAGGACAGTGCTCAGTGAACTGCACCAGCAAAACAGGCTTCCTCATCCTCATGTTTATCTCACTGAGAGCCCCAAGTCTCTCTCAGCCTCGTGTGTTTATCTGATGGAGAGCCCTGAGTCTCCCTCAAACTCGTGTGTTTATCTGATGGAGAGCCCCGAGTGTCCTACGGAGCCACTTACTTCGTCCAGCTGTCTCTTTGTCTCTTCTTCCATCCTTCGAATGTCGTCCATGGTCAGGTCCACCCACTTATCGAGCCAACAGAACAGCTGCCTGTGGAAGTTTGTAAACAGACGCCTCTCTTGCTGTAAAGGACGGAACCAGCTGGAACTCAGAAGGGGAAGGCCATGACCACAGCCCTCCTACCATGCTCTCCACACTAAGACCCACACTTTGCTGGGGAAGGGAGGAAGAGTGACACTGGGCTGGCTTATCTGTATTAGCCAGAGGTCAATGACCTTTGCCTTCATGTTCCTAACAGGTATAGCTTCACATAGGAGGGAGCCCCCAAGAGAGAATGGAGGCCTACCTCACGCTAGGCCTCTGCCCAAAGTACTACCAGGACAGGCAGCCCCTGAACTCCAAGGCAAGCCAAGGCCCCAGACCATAGCAACATTTCCTCCTGTCTTTGGCGTCTAAGGCCAGATTAAAACTGGCCACAACTATGAAATGCGGCCCAAGAGGGAGGCTCCAACACATCGGAGAATTAAAAGGCTATAAAGTCCTTAGGTCTGCCCAACAGAGTAATTCATGGCACTGGCGAATCTGGCTCACAGTACCTCTTGCCTTTTGGCTGCAAGAAAAGAAAGACTGAGTTTTATTTGTAGGTCAGCTTTTGCCTCGGTTTCCTTCCCTGTCACAGGTGGTGCCCCTGGAAGAACAGCATTAAACTGTAAGACACTGGAGTGCAAGGGGAGGCGGCATCTGGGAAGTCAGCCTGTGAAATGCTCTGATGCTGGCAATCCTGCAATGCAGGCCCCATGGGCTGGACCATCTTCTGTTGGGCAAAACAGCCCCCACCACACACACGCATGCGCGCACACACACACATGCACACGCGCAGGCAAACACAGTCACTGGGAAGGCCTCACCCTAGTCACTTACCTTGTGTATAAAGTTTTCCACTTTGTTCTGCAGGCCCCACCACTTGAACTTGACAGTAACCAGTTTGTATGCACACATATACGGGCAGTCTTTCTGATTTACAAGTTCTTGCTGCATTAGAAACATACCCACAGGCAGGCAAGTAACTAAGGGCAGACCTCAGGCTGTCCCCTGGCTCACCCCAGCCATTCCCCTCCTCCGCAGGGAGCAGCCCACCCACACACTGTCCAGTCCCCTGGCAGTGAAGGTGTGAATGGTACCTTCCAGTTGGGGCCCAAGGGTCCTCGGCCTGTTTTGATAGATTTAAATTTTGCTGGGTCTTCCTCTGCCTTGTAATCCTGAGAAAAATTGTGGAATTGGGGTTGGAGGGAAGTGGGAGAGGGAGTGAGAGGCGGGGAGAGCAGATTTTTCATTAGCATTCACTTCATACCAGTTCCCGATGCTGATGGCGCAAAGCAAATATGGGAAAATGTTCTAAACCAGTTGTTGAACTGTTTACATTAGCCTCAGAGGAGAGTTCTATGTGATTTTCTCTGAGTGTTTGTTTTGAATTTTGCCAGTGTGAAAGTATCACCAGACGGTCTGTGCAGGCACACATTTACAGTGTTGAAGACAGAGACTTTCAGTCTGGGCTGAGCTTCCACATCACCAGGGAAGACTTTTTAAAAATACAGATTTCTGAGCCACTCCACCTAAAATCCAGTGACTGAGAATATCTGCAGGTGAGGGCAGCACGGATTTTTTTTTTAATCTCTGCAAGTGACTCTAAAAGACAGTCAGCACTCAGAATGACTGGCTGTCATTCCTTAAATCTTCTAGTGCAATCCCCCTCTGGCTTGTTTTAACAAAATAATTTACTGGAAATGTTCAATGTCGAAAACCCATCCACTATTGGTGAAGCTCACTTGACTGATTTCTAATGCAGTGAATTCCCTATGTTAATTAACCACAACAAAAGTTTAATTTTCAGCTGTCCCTCTACACTGACTGATGTGGGCTCAGGAAATACAACTCATAACAAAGATCATACATTTGTCTCTCTCTCTCATAAAGTATTTCCCCAAAGCTCAGAATTTTTTTTTTTTTGAGACGGAGTCTTGCTCTGTCTCCCAGGCTGGAGTGCAATGGCACAATTTTGGTTCACTGCAACCTCCACCTCCTGGGTTCAAGCCATACTCCTACCTCAGCCTCCTAAGTAGCTGGGATTACAGGTGCCCACCAACACGCCCAGCTAATTTTTGTATTTTTAGTGAAACAGGGTTTTGCTCTGTTGGCCAGGCTGGTTTCGAACTCCTGACCTCAGGTGATCCGCCACCTTGTCCTCCTAAAGTGCTGGGACTTACAGGCATGAGCCACCATGCCCAGCCCCAAAATATCTTAAGTGCAGTGTGACCACAGGAAAGAGGTATCACACCCCTGGGATGCAAAGAGCAAACATGCATTCCCTATCAATGGGCAGAGAGTTAAAATTCCTGTCTTTTAAACCCAACAAGACCTTTACCCAGTAAGAACAGTAATGAATGAGGAGGAATCTCACCCCCTCATTCCCTGAGCAAATACTTCCTGGGTGCAAAACAGTGAGCAAGCAAGACCTGGGCCCTCTTCTGACCATGCTTTTGGTCTAGCAGTGGACTGTCCTCCAGGCATCTACTACAATGTGTGTTACTCCAAAAAGCCACCACCAACTTCTTGAGGGCAGGGGACCTGTCTTTTCATACATTCTGCATCCCTCACCTGGAACCCCGAGATCCTAACACTATCTCAAACACAGTAGGCAGGCAATACATGTTTTTATAATCACTGAGTTGGGAAATAAATTTGGGAATTGGCACTCTGACTTTTCAGGCTAAAAATCATTTTAGCAGGGCCAAACACTCTACCTACAGCACCTACATAGTCCAGTAATCATTTTCAGAGGCCAAACAGGACACATAAATTTCGGGCCACTAATTTCCCGGTGGTATCCCCAGCTCAAGACAAGAAAACTCCTAATACTCACTTTTAAAAGTAAAACAAGCCACACAAACCAGAGAGAATTTCCTTTTGTGCCAAGTTGGGTATGGCTTCCTGGTTTCTCTAACATTTAGAAGTCATTTCTGCATCTCAAAGGCCGCCCACATCTTGAAATAGTTCCTACCTTGCTAAGCACCTGGCTTCGGTCTGCGATGTCTATGTAAATGGCTTCCACATGTTTCCATGCCTCAGGCTCCAGCTTATGCACCTGCGGGAAGCAGTGGGAACCACTATGCAACTTGTCAGCTACAAAACACCCTCTAGCCAGAATGGACCCCTAGGAACTGCCATTCCCAAGGCCACCGATGTAAGAGTTCTACTGCTAAAAAATTATAGAATTACATACAATTATCCAAAGAAATGGGAGAATGCATTTTTTTTGTAAAGAGATGAGGTCTCATCATGTTTCTCAGGCAGTGGCTATTCATAGGAGTGATCACCGCACACTACAGCCATGAGCTCCTGGGCCCAAGTGGTCTTCCTGCCTCAGCCTCCTGAGGAGCTGGGACTACAGGCATACAACACTGTACCCAACTGGATATTTTGTTTGTTTGAGATGGAGTCTTGCTCTGTCACCAGGCTGGAATGCAGTGGCGTGATCTCAGCTCACTGCAACCTCCGCCTCCCCAGTTCAAGTGATTCTTCTGCCTCAGCCTCCCAAGTAGCTGGGATTATAGATGCCGCCAACACACTCAGCTAATTTTTGCATTTTTAGTAGAAATGGGGTTTCACCATGTTGGCCAGGCTGGTCTCAAACACCTGACCTAAAGTGATCCACTGCCTTAGATCTCCCAAAGTGTTGGGAGCCACCACGCCCAGCCCACATTGGATTTTAAGTAGACACGGCTGAGAACCAATGCGCTGATTTTTCAGAGCAAGCATCACTTCTGCAGGTCAGAACGCTTTCAGGAGATGACGGTGCCCATACCATTTCCATATGTTCCCCGCTGTCAAGACTGCAAGCACTTCTAGAGATGCTGCCGGTTTAGCAACACCGCTTATTGTGATCAGGTTGTACATGTGCGAATACAAAATTATGACCAGATTTGTAATGTACCAAAGGATATGATATAGAGCAACTAGAGTAACTCTTCCTCCTGCTTGTCCCCTGGCCCCCACTCTAGTAGCCGCCACCTCTAAGAGATCCTGTATACGTAAAAACATCCATGTGCGTGGAGTTTTCTTCTAATATGAAGAGCAGCACATATACACACAGTTTCATAACTTCCATTTTTTTGAGGGGGGTGGGTGGGGGATGGAGACTTGCTCTGTCACCAGGCTGGAGCGCAGTGGCGCAATCTCAGCTCACTGTAACCTCCGCCTCTTGGGTTTAAGCAATTCTTCCGCCTCAGCCTCTCAAGTAGCTGGGACCACAGGCGTGTGCCACCATGCCTGGCTAATTTTTTTGTATTTTTAGTAGAGATGGGGTGTCACCGTGTTGGCCAGGATGGTCTCGATCTCTTGACCCCATGATCTACCCGCCTCAGCCTCCCAAAGTGCTGGGATTACAGCATGTATGCTTGAAGACTGCTCCCTACTGGTTCTTTTTAATGGCTGCAAGTATATCAGTATTTGGCAGCTCCACAATCTATTTAATGTTGACCTACTAATGGACTCTTATGTTGTTTTTTTGTTTTTGAGACAGGGTGTCACAAAAAACAAAGGTCAGCAGATCAACACTAGCCTCGCCCAGGCTGGAGTGCAGTGGTGCAATCACAGCTCACTGCAGCCTTGACCTCCCAGGCTCAAGCGATCCTCGAGCCTCAGCCTCTGTAGTAGCTGGGACCACAGGCACATACCACCATTCCCAGCTATTTTTTTTTTTTTATTTTTAGTAGAGACAGAGTCTTGTTATGTTGCCCAGGATGGTCTTATGTTGTTTATAGTCTTTGGCCACACAAAGATGACTGCAATGAGTCTCCTTGTATACATGTTATTTCACACATGTGAAAATAACTGTCTAATACATTCTTGAGCATAAAAAAGCTGAAGTAGGCCGGGCACAGTGGCTTATGCCTGTAATCCCAGCACTTTGGGAGGCCAAGGCGGGTGGATCACCTGAGGTTGGGAGTTCGAAAACAGCCTGACCAACATGGAGAAACCTGTTTCTACTAAAAATACAAAAAAGGTGGCCATGGTGGTGTGCGCCCGTGATCCCAGCTACTCCGGAGTCTGAGGCAGGAGAATCGCTTACATCCAGGAGATGGAGGTTGTAGTGAGCCGAGATCATGCCACTGCACTCCAGCCTGGGCAACAAAAGTGAAACTTCATCTCAAAAAAAAAAAAAAAAAACACCTGGGGTAAAGGATAGGTATGTGTATTTTTAATTTGGGGAGTTACTGCAAATTGTGCTCTAGAAAAAACTATAATTTTGGTCTTTAAAAAATACAGCTCCGCTGTGCCAGGAATTGCACCAATTCAAGCAGTACCAGAAGGCCCCATAAAGTTCTGGAGATCACATTCTGCAAATCACAGACACAGCAGTCCATTCGGGTAAGAAAGGTCTAGGCAGAGGCCACTGGTTTTCTGGCCAGGCAGTAGAGGACCCCAGAGAGGACCCCGTGGTAGCGCTAGATAAGCTACAAGCAGAGACTCAGGACCTCACCCCTGGGGCTCTTGGGAAATACTACTTACATTCTCCTGGGTGCCAAGATCTGGTTTGTGCCAGGTTTCGATTTTAATCAGAAAGTCTTCCTTCATGTACTCATTCTGGAAGAGGAAAACAATATAATATATATTAAAGTCACCAGGTTCATGGTTGAGAATAACTGTCTCCCATTACTGGAGATGGGCATCACTGGGCCATGGGCAGTTGAGAGTCCAGCCTCTGCCTTCTAACAGCTAACTTGATCAGAAGCCCACAGCACACTAGGCACACATCGTCCCCTTCAATCCACACCCCAGCCTGAGAGGTCTATGGAATCACCCTTATTTTATAGATGATGAAAGTGAAGTTCAAAGAGGTTAGGTGACTTAACCAAAGTCACAGATCGGGCCGGGTGCGGTGGCTCATGCCTATAATCCCAGCACTCTGGGAGGCTGAGGTGTGCGGGTCACTCGAGGTCAGGAGATTAAGACCAGCCTGGTCAACTGGTGAAACGCTGTCTCTACTAAAAATATAAAAATTGGCTGGGCATGGTGGCACGTGCCTGTAATCCCAGCTACTTGGGAGGCTGAGGCAGGAGAATCACTTGAACCGGGGAGGCAGAGGTTGCAGTGAGCCGAGATTGCGCCACTGCACCTCAGCCTCGTCCACAAAGTGAGACTTCATTTAAAAAAAAAAAAGTCACAGAGATCATGACAGAGTTGGGCCTGAAAAACAGGTTTGTCTGTCTTCAAAATCCATGCATTAGCAGGCTACCATACTGTGACGTGCAGAGTGCTAGTGGGTAACAAGTAGTGTGGAAAGAGCACAGGGGACTTTCTAATCCATCAGAAATACTCACCATGGCCCCTTTTCCTCCAAAAGGCCTTTTGGCGGAAATGCTGAGGTCTCAAGTTCTCTCCTCAGTAACTCAACGCTTCAAGCTCATGAATGCCTCCCTCCCTTCCTGCTTCTTAAACACTGGAACTACTCAGAGGAGGAACACATTCGCCATTCACTCCTCAGCAGGAACCAGTTTCCCAGACACAGCCTATGTTTTATCAGCAGGGACAAGGCACTGAGATGAGTGTGCTAAAGGCAGGGGGATGACAGAGGGGATGGTGGTGGGAGAGGTGAGGATGCTGAATGGTGGGGGGAATGAGAGGGGATGGCAGTGGGAGAGGTGAGGATGCTGAATGGTGGCGGGGATGAGAGAGGGGATGGTGGTGGGAGAGGTGAGGATGCTCAATGGTGGCGGGATGAGAGGGGATGGTGGTGGGAGAGGGGAGGATGCTGAATGGTGGGGGGAGATGAGAGAGGGGATGGAGGTGGCAGAGAAACCCTGTGGAATTCATGGTTTTGCCAAGAGTCAGTGCTCTGTGGGGTCAACAGATACACAGATGGGGAAGGGATGTTGGTCAGGTCAGCTGAATGGAAGTTTCTATATAGTCATGAAGAGATGTGACCTGGAGCGGGGAAGGGGGGGGAGGGGGAGGGGAGGCTGGAGCCATTCTGTACATATAGGACCTACAGCCAGGATGCCCCGATGGAGCTCCATGCCAGTGCAGCGTAAAGCAGGGGGTCATCATGCAGTTCACAGATTCCTCGTCAGGACTGAGCCTCAGCCACTCCAAACGTCAACCAAGGGCAAGAATACCCAACATCACCAGTGCAGTTACATTTTTATTTCTCCTTTTCTTATAAATCACCTACAGTTCCAACCCCCTTGACAATACTTACTGTAATCACTGCTCCCAGACAAGGACATGGAAAGAAGAGAGAAAAAGATTAATGAGGATGAAGAAATATCCACCCCCAACTCCCAAGGACCACGCATGGCAGTTTTTTACTTCCTGCCGCTTATCTACAGTCACCACCAAGCCCCAGTGAGTCAGAAACACCTCAGTGCACCAACCCTCAAATTTCACTCATACAGATGTCCCAAAAGACCAAAGGGGGAATTTAATTAAAGTGATGCCACTATGGGCTTCTTGGGATTCTTTTCAGCAGGGCAAAGACAGGGACTGGCTCTGATCAGCCAAGGCGCTGCCACCTGTCACTCCGCCTTCAGAGCATCCCAGGGTGCCTCCCATCCCACCCCAATCTCTACCTCCCGGGGCAGCAGAGCAGGGTGCTTTGGGCCAGGCACTGTATCTGCCTCCTGCACCCTTGCACCCTTCCTCCTGCTGTAACCAAACCTCCCACACACTCCTCTGCACTCCTGCTCATTGTAACGTGAACCCTAAGACAACACAGTTCAATTATTTATCAGGGAGAATGACTGTAGCTCTCGTGTCACTGAGGCCGGACTAGCTCTGCTCTGAGGCCACGTGGTTTGTTCTGGACCCTCAGAATTTAGGAGCTAAGGCCATTTCTGCCAGACTAGCTCTGCTCTGGGGTCTCCTGGTTCATTCTGGACCCTCTGAGTTTGGGAGCTATGGCCATTTCTGCTGGCTGCCCCACTGCCATGTTCGTAGAGTACATGGGGCTGACAAACCCCATAACTGAAAGGGTTACCCCAAGTACAAAATGAGAAGTTGAAATATAAGGGATCAGAGCCATCATGTACAGAAATAACCCAAAAGACTTTCAGTAATTTCCCCAAACCCAAGGAAAGATACTTAGAAGGAAGCACCAGATTAAGATGACAACTGAAAGGCCTATGCTCAAGTAACTGCCCTGTTTCAGCCTCAAGGAAACCACGTGACAGTAAGAAAAGGAAATGATGGGTATAAAATCTACCAAGGGACGTCCACAGGCGTCGGCAAACTCCTGTGCCGTGGTGGGCGTGGGAGCCCCAGCCCACACAGGTGGCACCTCTGGCAGCACCATCCCTAGAGTGGGGGCAGCAGTGCCAGGCTGGCCTGGTCTGCTGACACCAGCCCTTCAGCTTCTCCAGCCACCCACCTTTTCTGAATCCATCTCCTCTAAGAAAGCCTCTCCTTGTTTGGCCTCTCTGAGAATGTGCTGATCAATGGATACAAAATCTGATCACTTAGCCAAGAGGACATTCTTCACTACACATTGGTATTCTGATCATAATTCGGTTTCTCATGTAGAAGAATCCACAGGAAAAGAATGCCTTGATCAGCAAACAGGAATACCTGGTTTTGTAGTAATTCTGTGTTTTAGCATAACCTCATAGACTGGCATTGAAGATTTATACATTAGTCTTTTGGAGATCCTGAGACACAGATCCACTCAGTTCTGACAAACTGGCTTTCTGAAACCATGAGGGTGCAACTTGAGTGACGGGACAATCTTCCCCAAACCCGCTCTAGCCCTCCTGGACCCTCACACAGCTCTGCTTCACAGCATTCCCTTTTGTTCAAAACGTAACCCGAGGTGCTCAGAAAAGCCACGGGAAATCTTTTGCAGTGGGAGAGCAGAGCTTTCCAAATAAAATAAATAAGACTTTTTTTTTTTGAGACAGAGTCTCATTCTGTACCCCAGGCTACAGTGCAGTGGCACAATCTCAGCTCACTACAACCTCCACCTCCCAGGTCCCGGTTCAAGCAGTTCTGTCTCAGCCTCCTGAATAGCTGGGATTACAGGCATGCGCCACCATGCCCAGCTAATTTTTGTATTTTTAGTAGAGACGGTGGTTCACCATGTTGGCCAGGCTGGTCTTGAGCTCCTGACCTTGTGATCTGCCCTCCTTGGCCTCCCAAAGTGCTGGGATTACAGGCGTGAGCCACTACGCCGGCCTACATTTTTTTTTTTCTTTTGAGATGATGTTCCGCTCTCGTTGCTCAGGCTGGAGGGCAAAGGTGCACTCTCAGCTCACCGCAACCTCTGCCTCCTGGGTTCAATTCTCCTGCCTCAGCCTCCCGAGTGGCTGGGATTACGATTACAGGCATGCGCCACTATACTGAGCTAATTTTTTGTATTTTTAGTAGAGATGGGGTTTCTCCATGTTGGTCAGGCTGGTCTCGAACTTGCAACCTCAGGTGATTCACCCACCCCAGCCTCCCAAAGTGCTAGGATTACAGGCATAAGCCACCACACCTGGCCCTAATAAGGCATTTAAAAACTATGGCAGGGCTGGGTACAGTGGCTCATGCCTGTAATCCCAGCACTTTGAGAGGTGGAGGTGGGTAGATCACCTGACGTCAGGAGTTTGAGACCAGCCTGGCCAACATGGTGAAACCCTGTCTCTACTAAATATATAAAAATTAGCTGGGGCCGGGCGCGGTGGCTCAGGCCTGTAATCCCAGCACTTTGGGAGGCCGAGGCGGGTGGATCACGAGGTCAACAGATCGAGACCATCCTGGTCAACATGGTGAAACCCCGTCTCTACTAAAAATACAAAAAATTAGCCTAGCATGTTGGCGCGTGCCTGTAGTCCCAGCTACTCGGGAGGCTGAGGCAGGAGATTTGCCTGAACCCAGGAGGCGGAGGTTGCAGTGAGCCGAGATCGCGCCATTGCACTCCAGGCTGGGTAACAAGAGCGAAACTCCGTCTCAAAAAAAAAAAAAAAAAAAAAAATTAGCTGGGCATGGTCATGGGTGTCTATAGTCCCAGCCACTCAGAAGGCTGAGGTAGGAGAACTGCTTGAACCTGGGAGGCGGAGTTTGCAGTAAGCTGAGCTCACACCACTGCATTCCAGCCTGGGCGACAAGAGTGAGACTCCGCCTCAAAAAATAAAAATAAATAAATAAAAGCATGACTTGGCTATACTGTATCAAGCTGAGGGCTATGGCTCCAGGGAGAGATGGAAGGAGAAACAAAGTTTCTTTTCCTTTTTCAACTTTCATTCATTCACAGACCAACTCCCATCTGACCCTCTCCTCACTTTCCAACCCATCAGCTTCCAGGGAAAAGAGCAAGGGAAACAAGCTAAGAGAACAGCAAGGCTGATAACTACTAGGGTATTCCCAGTGTGTTTTCATTCCACTCAGAATAAGGAGAATAAGCCTCCCAAAAGGCACAGGGCATTTTATTTCATGCTTCTTTATCTAGCTTACTTCAAACTTTGATCTACTGAGGCCAAGCTAAGACATCTCAGCTGATACCCTCTCCCCCATCAGCCCCCAGAGGGAAGTGGAAAGCAGCCTTCCTTGCCTGTCTGTCTCTCTTATTTTAAAAGAGCAAGTGTCTAACTGAACAGATCTAAGATTTGACATATCCGTTCTGGGTGAAGTTGTATCCGGAAAGTGAGGTCAGTCCCCACTGAAGAAATGGGGCATGCATACATGCCTCATGCCTTCCCCCTACTTCCTGTCTTCATGAAATATTTAGAAATTACATTTTTCTAGTGGAGCTCCAGTGGTGCAATCGGTTAGCGCATGGAACTGATACAGAAATTATGTTTTTCTTTTTCTTTTGGCCAAGGATCAATATGTGAGCTAACATTTAGGGTGCAGAAAGATGCCTGTGTCCGCTGCAGTCCTCTCTCCAGAATTACACACAGGACAGTGGCATCTCTCAGTTGGCACAAGCTGTGTACCCAGAACCCTGTCCTGGGCAGGGAAGTGTGCATGCTATCTGCTGGCCTCCTTTATGCCAAGTTGCTACAGTTCTTGCAATGCATGCTCACTCTCACTGCAACTCTCTCAGACAAGAAAATCCACCTTTGGCCCCAGACCAGACACAACCAGCCATACCACATACTGTCTTTTAAGAACACATATTCATGCCTCATTTCCAAGAACTTAACTTAGGGAGTAGGATGTCTGCATTTTCAGCTACAGCAATAAAGCTTTAAAGGTTACACACCCCAGATCCTGCCAGTGACTGTGCATATCCTGATACAAGATCCTTGAACCTGTGAAGGCCACTGAGGGTTAGAAAGAACAATGACCCTGCATTCTGGATTTCAGTCATTCCCAAAGTCCAGCCCACAGAATAAGGGTGATATGCGTCACAGAAGGATCACATCCTCATCAGATAGACTCTAGGGAGGGCCAGGTCCAACAAATAAAGCAGGTGAAGGAGTCCAGGTAAGCAGAGGCTGCAGGGAGGACCCACCGCCCAACACTGTCTGCACCCCCACCTGGAGGCTGGCAGGAGGAAAGCTCACCCACCTCAGACAAGTTCCAGGGGACCTCTCGGGACCCTCAGGATTAGGAATCAAAACCAGCTTAGGCCTTCCCAAGAGGTCTATTCCTAGATGGCCCTGGAAACCTAGGAATCTTGGAAAGCTAAGAATCTGAATCGCTCAAAAGAAGTCCAAGAATATCTGGACTAGAACAGAAAGTTCTCTGTGAAGGTTCAAATCTTTCCTCTCCTTTCCAGAAACTCTATGCAGGAGGCTGGCCGAGATTAAGGAAATAATTCCACCCCTATTCTCAACTACAGAACGTGCTGTTCCAGCATAAGCCACATTTAATTCATATGATGGAATACTATGCACCTACTATAAATTAAAAAAAAAATACTAGACACCCTAATGACAGGGAAAATGTACTCCATTCGATGAAGAAAAATTAGAAATTTAGGCCAGGCACGGTGGTTCATGCCTATAATCCCACCACTTTGCAAGGCCAAGGTGAGGAGCATTGCTTGAGCCCAGGAGTTTGAGACCAGCCTGGGCAACATGGTGAAAGCCCATCATTTAAAAAAAAAAAAAAAAAAAAAACTAGCCAGGCATGATGGTACACACCTATAGTCCCAGCTATTTGGAAAGCTGAGGTGGAAGGATCACTTGAGCCTGTAAGGTTAAGGCTGCAATAAGCTGTGACTGTGCCAGTATACACCAGCCTGAACAACAGGGTGAAACCCTGTCTCACTCACACACACACACACGCAAGCAATGAAAAAATTAGTAATCATATTAGTAATCCCAGGATTTTGGGAAGCAGAAGGGGGTGGATCACTTGAAATCAGGAGTTCGAGATCAGCCTGGCCAACATGGTAAAACCCTGTCCCTACTAAAAATACAAAAGGTAGCTGGGCGTGGTGGCATGTAATTCCAGCTACTTGTGTGGCTGAGGCACAAGAATCGCTTGAACCCAGGAGGCAGAGGTTGTAGTGAGCTGAGATGGCGCCACTGCACTCCAGCCTGGGCAACAGAGGCAGGCTCCATCTGAAAAAAAACAAAACAAAAAACAAACAAAAAAAGGCTCGGCACGGTGGCTCATGCCTATAATCCCAGCACTTTGGGAGGCCGAGGCAGGCAGATCACCTGAGACTGGGAGTTCGAGACCAGCCTGACCAACACAGAGAAACCTCGTCTCTACTAAAAATACAAAATTAGCCAGGTGTGGTGGCACATGCCTGTAATCCCAGCTACTTGGGAGGCCGAGGCAGGAGAATCACTTAAACCTGGGAGGTGGGGGTTGTGGTGAGCCGAGATCGCGCCATTGCACTTCAGCCTGGGCAACAAGAGCGAGACTCCATCTCAAAAAAAAAAAAAAAAAATTTGTCTGGAGATTTTGTGTGTGTGTGTTCTTTTAAAAAGGACTAGAGGCCAGGCACAGTGGCTTACGCCTGTAATCCCAGCATTCTGGGAGCCTGAGGTGGGTGGACTGCCTGAGGTCAGGAGTTCAAGACCAGCCTGGGTATCACGATGAAACCCTGTCTCTACTAAAATACAAAAAATTAGCCGGGCGTGGCAGTGTGTGCCTGCAGTCCCAGCTACTTGGGAGGCTAAGGCAGTAGAATTGCTTGAACCCAGGAGGCAGAGGTTGCAGTGAGCCAAGATCATGCCATCGCCCTCCAGCCTGGACAACAGAGCAAGACTGTCTCCAAAAAAAAAATAAATACAAATAAGGCCGGGCACGGTGGCTCACGCCTATAATCCCAGCACTTTGGGAGGCCGAGGCGGGTGGATCACGAGGTCAAGAGATCGAGACCATCCTGGTAAACAAGGTGAAACCCCGTCTCTACTAAAAATACAAAATTAGCTGGGCATGGTGGCGTGCGCCTGTAGTCCCAGCTACTCGGGAGGCTGAGGCAGGAGAATTGCTTGAACCCAGAAGGCGGAGGTTGCGGTGAGCCGAGATCGTGCCAGATTGCACTCCAGTCTGGGTAACAACAGCAAAACTCCGTCTCAAAAATAAATAAATAAATACAAATACAAATAAAAAAGACTAGGAAAATATACCAAAATGTTACAATCAATCACAACAATCAGAATTATTATAGCATCCCCAAGCGAAAGAGTTGGTTCTGTGCTCTCAGGCCATGACTACCCTACTGTTCAACAAGTCGTGCTGGACAGCACTGACACCCACCATCAGCTTGGAGGGTTCCCCGCCTCCTCCTTTCCCTAACCTGGAGAATGCAGGTGGAACACAGAGCCCTGCCTCATCCCCAGCCTGGCAGATCTGGCCACACCCTGTCCACCTGGGCCCCAGCTCCAGCCTCCAGCCAAGACTACACTCACCAGTTCTGCAGTAAGGATAGGCATTCCATGCTTTTTCATGTATATTCAGGGCTCCCTCTGGGGCCAGCATTCGGACAAAAGTGGGTACTTTGCTACAGTGGGGGGGAAAAAAGGGTTATAAAGAGAAATGGAAGAGAGGAAGACACAATAGGCTTTTCAGATCCAGCTTCTTCATGGGGAGTTGACAAGCAAGTTTCCACGAGATAAGCAGGCTACCAGTGGGTGTGAGAAGTTACCTGTCAGAGCCTGAAGCCTCACCTTGGCTGGCTCCTAGCACACACACACCCGTGCTCCACCAGCCACCAGAAACAGGACAGCACAGGGAACCCCAGGCTCCTTGCCGTGGCTTATCACCCCTTCCATCAGCGTGGCACCTTTTTCTAGAGCATGCTGGGCCCAGGGCATTACACTACATGGTGCAAGGAAAACACACAGAGGGAATGCCTCCAAGCAAGTACTAGCCTAGGTTTACGGGCCAGGGTGATGGCTGACTTTGAATACGGGATCCAGGATTGTCTGATCTGCTGTATCAGTTCTGAGAGGCCAGGAGGGCCTCAAACACCATTTGCCTCCCAGGACGAAAGATTTTCTTCTACTCAATTCTTATCTCAGGTTACAGAACAACATGTATAGGATAAGCACCTCCCCAGCCTTTTTTTTGAGGTAAGTGGTTTAAATGACCAGAGTAGGAAAACATTTAGAAAAATTTTTAAAAAGTAAAATGGTACATATATTCCTTTTCCTTGATTTTTTTTTTTTTTAGATGGAGTCTCACTCTATACCCCAGGCTGGAGCACAGTGGTGAAATCTTGGTTCACTGCAACCTCCATTTCCTGGGTTCAAGTGATTCTCCTGCCTTAGCCTCCCAAGTAGCTGGGACTACAGGCAGGCACCACCACATCCAGCTAATTTTTGTATTTTTAGCAGAGATGGGGTTTTTCACATTGGCCAGGATGCTCTTGAACTCTTGACGTGATCTGCCTGCCTCAGCCTCCTAAAGTGTTGGGATTACAGGTGTGAGTCACTGCGCCTGGCCAGGTCCATCTTTTCTATGTAGAGGCCTCACCTCTGTCACTTTGGTTGGACCAACATAGTCTTAAGCAAACATTTGGTCCCTTCTACCTAAAATATCAACTTCACCATCTCTTTTCAAAATTCTCTTTAAGAAATATAAATACCAGAGGAGGGGCAAAAGGGGACATGGAGGAAAAGTGCAATGGTGAGGAGTCCGGGTGATGGTGGGATTCCTCCCCACATGGAGAAAAAATGTATTGGTGAGGAGACCGGGTGATGGTGGGATTCCTCCCACATGGAGGAAGGGTGTACTGGTGAGGAGTCTGGGTGATGGTGGGATTCCTCCCACATGGAGGAAGGGTATACTGGTGAGGAGTCCGGGTGATGGTGGGATTCCTCCCCACATGGAGGAAGGGTGTACTGGTGAGGAGTCCGGGTGATGGTGGGATTCCTCCCCACATGGAGGAAGGGTGTACTGGTGAGGAGTCCGGGTGATGATGGGATTCCTCCCACATGGAGGAAGGGTATACTGGTGAGGAGTCCGGGTGATGGTGGGATTCCTCCCCACATGAAGGAAGGGTGTACTGGTGAGGAGTCCAGGTGATGGTGGGATTCCTCCCACATGGAGGAAGGGTGTACTGGTGAGGAGTCCAGGTGATGGTGGGATTCCTCCCACATGGAGGAAGGGTGTACTGGTGAGGAGTCCAGGTGATGGTGGGATTCCTCCCACATGGAGGAAGGGTGTACTGGTGAGGAGTCCAGGTGATGGTGGGATTCCTCCCCACATGAAGGAAGGGTGTACTGGTGAGAAGTCCAGGTGATGGTGGGATTCCTCCCACATGGAGGAAGGGTATACTGGTGAGGAGTCCGGGTGATGGTGGGATTCCTCCCCACATGAAGGAAGGGTGTACTGGTGAGGAGTCCGGGTGATGGTGGGATTCCTCCTCACTGCACAGTGCTGTTCTCCCTAGCACTGAGGTCCTGGACCCCTCTGGGGTGAGCACTTTTATACCATCAAAGTGACAGACCACAATGAAGTAGAGCTTTTACCAAATGAAAGTAAACTGATTTTAGTTCAGTTTTGAGACTAGAACTTCAGATTCAGGTTTCAGTTTCACAGCAGTGTGGATGTACTTAATGAACTGTATACTTAAAAATGGTTAAAATGGTGAGTTTTATGTTATGTGTACTTTATCACAATTTTAAAAAAAGACTCAGGTTTACCTTTTCCAGCTCTGGATCGTTTCTAAAACTAGCTTGGTTTCACTTCCATTCAAGCTGATGTGTGATTAATATCATCAACGGCCTGTGGGTCCGCTCATAGTTTACTGAAATATTACTGTTTTGGTTAGGGATGCAGCAAATTTGTGTAGTTTGATATGGATTTCAGTACATAAATCAGTTCAAGCTTTATTTAAAAATACGGATGCCTTTGATTCAAAGAGAGGTGCCAAAATTTCTCTGGCAACTGATTTCACAATATCAGATTTTAAAATACTACCAGCCCAGCAATTCTAGGAATTCAATTTTAGGAATATTTGCTAAAGATTTGCATATACAAATACATGAGAAGATTTATACAGGAATTTTACTCAATTATGTCAGCATCTGGAAATAACCAAAAATATGCATCAAGAATGGAGGGTTAGATCACGCACAGCACATCTGTGCCACATGGTACTCTGAATGATACTATGAAGGATGATACTATGAATACATGTACCCTAACCTAAAGACTGAGGCAGAATAGGCTGAGAGGCACCATGATAAGTCATAAAAGAGAAAAAATAGTATATTCCCATCTACATAAATGTTAGTATAACATTTACATAGTTAGTATATAACTATTAACATTAATCGTTATGACAATTAGTATAATCCCATCTACATACAACAACAATAAAGGAAGTAACATTCATTTACACACACACACACACACACACACACACACGCACACTCTCTCTCTCTCACACACAAAAGCAACCTGAGCAACCAACTACTAACTTGGAAACACCCCAATTAGCCACTGTCACCACCTCCACCGGAGGCCATGGTCTGGCCTGCTGCTGGGCCACATACCTCTGCAGGTGGTAGATCTTGTGCGTGTACTGGCCTTTCTCACCATCCTTCTCATAGGGTTCATTCACCAGGACCTCCACGCCTTCGCCACCACCAGTTTCATTTTTACTGGCCTCAGCCACAGAATACAGCTGTCCTACTTGATACTAAACGAACAGAGACAGGTGTTATTCTCAACACGGAGTATTCTCAACAGTTCCACAGAATCCAGCGCCGTAACTGTGGAAAGAGATCACCCTGGGGGCTCCTCACCCAGGGGCTTATATTGGAGTTTGAATCAGGCCTTGGCCAAATCCACTCAAAGCAACTGAGCGCTGCTTCATGGCCTCTTTACCCATCAGGTATCTTTAATTTCATCCTTCTCATTTCCACATCATCCATCAGGGTCTATTTATTTACTTATATATTTTTTTTTTTTTGAGACGGAGTTTTGCTCTTGTTACCCAGGCTGGAGTGCAATGGTGCGATCTTGGATCACCGCAACCTCCACCTCCTGGGTTCAGGCAATTCTCCTGCCTCAGCCTCCTGAGGAGCTCGGATTACAGGCACGCGCCACCATGGCCAGCTAATTTTTTGTATTTTTAGTAGAGACGGGGTTTCACCATGTTGACCAGGATGATCTCGATCTCGACTTCGTGATCCACCCGCCTTGGCCTCCCAAAGTGCTGGGATTACAGGTGTGAGCCACCGCGCCCAGCCTACTTACGTGTTTTTTTTTTAAGAAACAGGCTTTCACCATCTTGGCCAGGGTGGTCTTGAACTCCTAACCTTGTGATCCACCCACCTCAGTCTCCCAAAGTGCTGGGATTACAGGCGTGAGCCCCCGCACCCGGCCCATCAGGGTTTATTTTTCTTTTCATTTATTTACTAATTTTTTTGGTAGCGACAGGGTCTTGCTATATTGCCCAGGCTGGTCTTAAACTCCTGGTCTGAAGCGATCCTCTCAGCTTGGCCTCCAGGAGTGCTGAGATTATAAGCATGAGCCACTGCTCCCAGCCAATACATCGGGATTTAAAGAGGCAGGTGAATCTACTTAACCTCATACCACCATGCAGAAAACAGATTAGAGTCCAAAGGAGCTTTTGTGCTGAACCTGCTTCTGGTATTAAGACCCCATTAAGATCTGGGTTGGTTGCCAGAAATCACTTGTTCTTACTCATTTAAACAGACCTTAAGACATGACTTCTTGTCAAAGAAAGGTGCTCAGTGCTCTGTGAGCCTCTACTGTAAAGTTGGCTCATCTACTTGCTTCTTCTCTAGTGTCAGGCCTCTCAACCCCCAAGCAGCTCTTTTGGACAATTAAACTTCTTTGACACTTTCCAGGTTCCTGCTGGGGCCGAAGCAAGCATTCATTCCTGCTTCCCGTATGAGATATTTCAGATTCCTAGCCCACAGCCTGTGCCAGCTGGGTATGCCCTCTGTGCTGGCACTTACATGGCAAAAGCCTGGTTTTCCTTTATTTGGGTCACATGCCACCCTATCAAGTCACCCGTCAAGATTATTGGCCTCTTCTGACCCGGTCGGCCGTGTTAGGGCCGATGACCTGGACAGTGCCCAGGCTTAGCCCTGCTGCCTTCTCTCTGAAAGAAGCTGTGCAGAAGGGAAAACAAGGTGAAAAGAAAATGAACAGCAATGTTTAATGCAGGAAGTCATATCTATAGCAAGGAACCCATCTTTCCTATCACTGCCAGTTCCAAGTGGGTATGACAGCTTAGGGGATGTGAGAAACAGGGAAAAAGGGCCTGGACCCCCATATGCTGGGAGTGCAGGGGAGATAAAGGGTTTCCTCACTCTCTATGCCCTCTCCCCCAATGCCTGGTACACCATGAAAAGTGCCCTTCACTTGCAGCTTGTGCAGGCCAGTCTTGCTTACCCCTTGAGATTAACAAAACTGCCTTCACTTGTCTCATTGGGATTAAAGGATCAGAATATCAAGAGAGATTAAAGGGGGAAGATGCCAGCCAGCAGGCTGATCCTCTTAGAACCTGCCTGCAAGGGGAAAGGCAAGGGTGTTTCTCTCTTTTTTGAGACAAAGTTTTGCTCTGCTGCCCAGGCTGGAGTGCAGTGGCGCGATCTCAGCTCACCATAACCTCTGAGTTCAAGTGATTCTCCTGCCTCAGCCTCCTGAGCAGCTGAGATTACAGGCCCCTAGTTTTTCTCTTTGAGAATAAAACAGAAAGCCTGTATCTCTAGGCAGCTGCCACGTAAATCACTGCCTGCAACACCAAGGAACAGAGGCAGCTTCCAGAGCTGCTTTACTTTAAACTTAGAAACCTGCTCTTCCAGGCAGCTTCCTAAGCACTGCAGGGAAATTTCTGGGCAAAATCTGGAAAGTGAAGCAGAGGGCCAGGAAAATTCACTGCTCACCACAAAGCTGAAAGAGCCCTAACTTTCAAAGCAAAAATCCAGAGCAAAATGCATGAAAAGGCCCAGGCAAGCAACCAAGGCTCAGTGAAATCCATAAAGAGGAGCATCTGGATGGAAGCCAGGCACCTCGACCTTGCTAATCCTAAGCAGCATCAGTGCTGCCTCAATGCCTGCCTGAAGCCACAAACTGTCCCTGTGCCTTTCCCAGTCCACCACCCAGCTAGGCACACATGAAAACCCATCAAGTGGGTCAAGGCTGGGCTGAGCCAGGGGTGCCTACAGAGGAGCAGTAGCTCTGTTTCAGAGAAGAGTGGTAAGAACATCTAACCACTGACTCAGCAATCCTAAAGGGCAGCTGGGGAGAGGGCCTGGTAGAGAAGACAAGGTTGCTGGCTAGCAGTGCCACTTGGGAAGGGGGCCCCGAGGCAGAGACTAATCGCCTTCATTTGGTTTCTCTTCAGCTGCAGGAATCAGAGGGCAGGTTCTAAGAGGATCAGCCTGCTGGCTGGCATCTTCCCCCTTTAATCTCTCTTGATATTCTGATCCTTTAATCCCAATGAGACAAGTGAAGGCAGTTTTGTTAATCTCAAGGGGTAAGCAAGACTGGCCTGCACAAGCTGCAAGTGAAGGGCACTTTTCATGTTAGAGAGTTCCTTTCGGCATAGCTGCTCTGCACCCTGGGAAAGCAGCCAGACTTGGATGGGGTGGAGACAGGAGTGGGGGTTCAGACGATTAAATCGAATTTTTTAAAAACCCCAAGAAGACTGGGCCTCCGGCCTCCTCTGATCTACAATGATGCTCCCTACTCTTGAGATTTGTTTGCTTGTCCCAAAGAACTAAGCCATTCAACTAAGAAAAACAGAGACTCCATCGCTTTGGCAATCTGGGAGAGGGAGCACAGTGGTGGGCCTGAAATACTGACATCATAAAAAACAGTATAGTTAGGGGCCAAGCGCAGTGGCTCACATCTGTAATCCCAGCACTTTGGGAGGCCGAGGCGGGCCGATCACCAGATGTCAGGAATTTTTTTTTTTTTTTAGTTCTTTTTTTTTTTTGAGACGGAGTTTTGCTCTTGTTACCCAGGCTGGAGTGCAATGGCGCGATCTCGGCTCACCGCAACCTCCACCTCCTGGGTTCAGGCAATTCTCCTGCCTCAGCCTCCTGAGTAGCTGGGATTACAGGCATGCGCCACCATGCCCAGCTAATTTTTTGTATTTTTAGTAGAGACGGGGTTTCACCATGTTGACCAGGATGGTCTCGATCTCTTGACCTCGTGATCCACCTGCCTCGGCCTCCCAAAATGCTGGGATTAAACATGGATTTTATGCAGTACAAGAGGTCAGGATTTAAGACCCGCCTGACCAACATGGTGAAACTTCGTCTCTACTAAAAATACAAGAGTTAGCAGGGCATGATGGCTGGCGGCTGCCTGTAATGCCAGCTACTTGGGAGGCTGAGGCAGGAGAATCACCTGAATCTGGGAGGCAGAGGTTGCAGTGAGCCAAGATCGCGCCACTGCACTCCAGAATGGGCAACAGGGTGCAACTTCATCTCGAAAAAAAAAAAAAGGACAGCTTTGGTCCCAGCCAATGGCCCCATCGGGCTGGGTACCAGAGAAGGAATGGTGTCACGTATCTCTGGAAACAAGAAGTAAAACAGCCCTGCCCGAAGCAGAGGGTGGGCTGACCTGAGCCAGGAAGCACTGGAGGCCACACCCATGCCAAATACCCAGGGCTATCTTACTCTGCTGCAGAATGCATGGACACTCTGGCCAGCCAGAAGCTAATTCTGCCCCCAAAATATTGATGCAGGTCATCAGAATGATTACAGGGGCATGACCTTCTCTTTCTTCACTTTCCCTAAATCAGAACACTGCAAGGGCCTCAAGTCGTGGCCTCCAATTTAGGAAGTGAACCCAGCAGTCACATGATGCTGGGCTGTTCCCACAGGAACTGTGAGTCAGGATGGGGTGATTGACAAAGATTCTGAGAACGCTGATGATTTCTCGTTTCTTCTTTGGCCTTCCCCTCCAGGATTTTTCGGATCCTCTGAAAGGACGTTCCGCTTCAACCCTGGCTAGGCCACGTACTACTCTCAACGGTTTCTTGCTGAGAACCAGCTGCCCACCAGGAGGCAGACAGCTGAATCCCGATCAGCACGCACTTCCCAAGCTTCTGCTTCAACTTCTGGCTCCGATTACCCATCTCTGCCCCACCACTTCCTCAATGCTGGAGAAAAACCATCACGGGTGAAAACCCACCAAGGGTGGATGCTCTCAAGGTGGAAGTTCCCCTTCCTTCCAGTCTTGGCCCCATGATGAGTGGTCAGCGTGTTGGCCCCTTCAACCTTACTGCGAGAGCAGCCACAGGGCGCCCCAGGACAGGTCTGCAGCCTTCTCAGACACACTCCAGCCCTCGTTCCATCAATAAATCCCTGTAAAAGGATCCATTTCACCCCAATCCCTACACTGAGGAGATCCCGAGTTCCTGGGGCTCATATTCCTAACAATGGGGGTGGGATTGTCCTGTACCACAGAGAGGAAGTCACCGGACACCTCTCCAAGAGCTAAGTTTCAGAGCAAGGGACATGCTAGGCTCTCTTGCTTGGCCTCCTGGTTTGGAAAATCATCACTTGCTATTTTTTTTTTTTTTTTTTGAGACGGAGTTTCGCTGTTATTACCCAGACTGGAGTGCAATGGCATGATCTTGGCTCACCACAACCTCCGCCTCCTGGGTTCAAGCAATTCTCCTGCCTCAGCCTCCCAAGTAGCTGGGACTACAGGTGCGCACCACCATGCCCAGCTAATTTTTGTATTTTTAGTAGAGATGGGGTTTCACCTTGTTGACCAGGATGGTCTCGATCTCTTGACCTCATGATCCACCCGACTCGGCCTCCCAAAGTGCTGGGATTATAGGCGTGCGCCACCATGCCCGGCCTATCACTTGCTATTTTTAATAAACACAGCACAGGCTGGGTGCGGTGGTTGACATCTGTAATCCCAGCATTCTGGGAGGCTGAGGTAGGAAGATTGCTTGAGGCCAGGAGTTTAAGACCAGCCTGGACAACACAGTGAGACCCTATCTCCACTATTTAAAAGAAATATTATATAAAGTACGAAAATAAAGACAACATGGCCAAAGCAGCTGGGTTAACAAGACCCCTTCCAAGCCAACACCTGTCAGCCCCGGCACCTGCTGCCTCTCAGGCCCCAGGTATACCCCACGCCTACAGCGACCAGAGCATCTACCAGACATTCCCTCTTTTCCCCAGGTTCCCCCATCTTCTTTCTCTTTTCTGCCCTTCCCAGAACCCCCAAATCATGGTCAAGGCCTACCTCTGGCCCCCTCCCCAGGTCCCCAGAGCTCTTATCAGATTCGTAGTCCACCCCTGGAGGCAACCCTTTATCGGGCCATTGTCTGCCCACCCCTCTTGGGGGCCAACAAGCCTGGATGTCTGTCTCAGCTAAATGTGCTGCAGGCTTTATTGGCCTGATTTCATTTTTCAAAGGTCCAGTTCATATTCGGAACAGAGTGAAAGTTATCACGGAGCTTCATGCTGACACTGCAGGAGAGAGGAAGCCCAATGACTAGAGGCACTATACTGCCTGATGAGCCTCACCAAACTCAAGTTTAACTGGAAGCTGGGGTGGGGTGGGGCTGTGGGTTCAGAAAGGAGCAAAGAATGAGGCTGCCCCAAGAGAGGAGAGTGGAGGAAGTTCAGAGGAAGAGTGAGACAAGGGAGGCTCCGTGACAGTTTTCTGTTGTCCAAGAAGCTGGCTCTGAGTCAGCATGGCCTATGAACCTTCTTACAGCAAATCCTCCTGCCAGATTCCCATATACAGGACGTCAGATCCAGGAACCATAAAAGGACAGAGGGCAAGCCAAGCCTATTTGTTATTCCCTGCCCTCCATAAAAGAAGGGTTCTGTGTCTTGGTCTCTCCAACAGTCACCTATCGTGGCTAGGGAGAGCTCAAGAGATTTCCTGCCCTGCTGGTTTGCTGCACAACCAGAGAGAGCCGTGCGCACTTGCCAGCAGAGTCATGGAGGTCCCAGAAAGCACATACTTGATCCCATCAATAATGTGTCCCTGGCCAGGCACAGTGGCTGATGCGAGTCATCCCAACACTCTGGGAAGGTGAGGCGGATGGATTGCTTGAGGTCGGGAGACCAGCCTGGCCAACACAGTGAAACCCCCATCTCTACTAAAAATACAAAATTTAGCCAGGTGTGGTGGCACACACCTGTAATCTCAGCTACTTGGGAGGCTGAGGCAGGAGAATCTCTTGAACCCAGGAGGCAGAGGTTGCAGTGAGCCAAGATGATGCCACTGCACTCCAACCTGGGTGAGAGTGAGACTCTGTCTCAGAAAAAAAAAGTGTCCCCAAACATGCACGGTCCCAGCAGATACAAGGGGCTGGTTTAGTTTCTACTCAGTCATCCAGCACGCCAACAGCGTGAGGCAGGTTGCACACAGCTGCCCAGACATACAAAGTGAGTGCCATTTTGCAACTGAAAGTGGCACTGGGAAAATTCACATTGAAATATGTGTGTTAGAACAAATAAGAAAACCAACATATGGACCAGAAGGTAAAAGGACTTACCTCTTCTACAGACACAGGCAGGATTACTCGACTATAAGAAAGGGAAAAGAGAGTATCAACTTTAGGCTGTGCGATCTGCCCCAGGCTCTTTAAACAGTCAGTATTTTGCTGTGTAAGACACTAAACTCAGTGATGAACAGACCGCAGAGAATGGCCCTCTGAGTGCTCCAAGGAGGGGACCCTCCGGGCCGCAGAGGCACCCACTTAGAAGCCCGTGGTTCAGTCCAAACCTGTCCTCCCACCAGCTACTTCCCAGGCCTCGACCTCATGACTGGAATTGGACATCTGCATGATAAACTTCACCCAAACTCCCCAATGACTCGTCCCCAAAACAAGACTTGCCAATGAGTCTAGTAAGACAGGTGAACACGGGAGGACCTATCACGGTGAGGATTCAGACCCAAAGAAGAGGCCCTGGGGACTTCTGTTTCTGTGGACCCAACCTTCCAACAGCAGCCCTCCAGGGGTAAGGCCAGGAAGGGAGCAAGCCTCTTGAAGCCGGAACCACACTAAGAAGCGCACGGACCACCTCTAATCCGGAGCAGGATACTACAAGACAAGATGCTACCATGAGGCCACCAAGAGGGCCTTCGACAGACGTCCTGACCTCCAGGAGCTGTCCAGAGGAATCCCAATTACCATTTTCTGTTATTCTTCTCCACCTCAATAACCGCCAACTGCTGGCGATGTCAGCAATGACCTGATGGAGAAGCCGTGGCCAGCAAACTCTCCACGGGGATCCAAACCCCACGAAGGTGCCGTGGCTGGTGGCACCTCTCTGGGTGGCTTGCATTTGTAATGCAGACCAACAGCCAAGCCCCAGTTCAAAGCTGTGAGGCTGGGGAGCTAAGACAAAAACCCTTGGTTTCACTCATACAAGTCAGGCCAGTTCCCAAGCTTAGACTCTCAGTCCCCAGACCCTTGTCAGAACCCTCTGGGTCCTTTTGTGTCTCGAGTGCTTAGTGCAGCATGAGCTGCTAGGCCTTCCTGATGCAGGGGGCTCGCCATGCAGGCTACTTGCTCCAGGCTGGAAAACAGCTGTTTTCTAGTTCCACAAAGGTCCCCCAGGAAGCAAGAAGGACACAGAGGGGTCTGGGGAAAACATCGCATGAAAGGCAAGGCACCGAGCAGGAAAGCAGCAAGAAACAAAATGGGCTCCCAGTCTCAACTGCCTGCTAGCAACTCCCTTCCTCCAGAGCGACTCAGGGAACGGAAAGCCTCCGGTTCACTGGGTGCTGCCACTGACGCTCCCCTCCCATTAGAGAAAGCCAACCGTGCAGAAAAACACTCCCAACTTGGAGCCCAGAATTTCTGCACCCTCAGAAGAAACTTCCTAGAAAAGAATAAGCCTTTTATCTTCAAGAACAGTAGTAAAAATCATATCCAAGATTTTGCAGAAATCAAATTAGGTCGAATCCTGCTAGAGGAAGTGTGAGAAACGTCAACAGGGGCAACCTGCAGACGCTGGGTGGGCACCAAGTCTCACCCCAAAAGAGAATGGCATTACCCAGTTCCCGACAGGATACCCGGAGGCTGCTTCCCTTCTGGTTGCACACTCAGGCATTCCTCCCTGCTCCTTAGGAGCAGAACCACTTCGACAGCAATAGGGTACAATTGCAAAGGACAGGGCCACAGAGGCGCTGCCGGGCTGACACTGGAGCAGCGCTCACTCTAACATGACCTTCACTCGCACCCTTTCCAGAGCTGCATCGCTGCAGCCACGGCCAAGTGTCTCAGATGCCCCTGCTCCCCCCATCGGCCCCCACCCAAGGATGCACACACAGGGCACAAGTCAGGCAGGAAGGAAACACGGATGCCAGGCAGGCTCTGCATCTCCCGCATCTTGGACTTCTCCCTCGCAGGCTTCAAGGGGAGGAGAACAAAGAATGGGAAAGGAGGGCCTCTCTCCCAACCTCACTCATCTCTTCTAAGGGTGTTCCCCTCTCTGCCTGACCTTCACTTCAAAACCACACATTTCTACGGATTCTAGGATTCATCTGGGAGCAGGGAAAAGGATCAGAAGAACGGGAAAAGCCTGCCGGTCTGGACATTGGAGATTCAAATCCAGAGTGCACCACGTTCTCCTGTGGGCATTCTAAGGTTCTTCCTCCTCACCAGAAACAGCTCTGAGCCCTGGGTGAATAACATCAGACTGCATGTCTTAAGAAACAGGCGGTGAGGCCTCAAAATAATGCTCCTCAGATGAGGTGTGGGGCTCAGCTCCCTCTGTTACTCCAGCGCCACTCTATGTCCTCAGTGTCCTAAATGCCTCCAAGGAGCAAGCCTGGTGGGGATGGTCAAAGTGCCTTCGCTGCCAAAGCGGAAAGAGCCCTCTCCAGGCCTGGCCTGGCTGCCGGAACGCCCCATGAGCTGCTCTCTATTTGAACCTCTCCCGCTCCTGAGATACTGGCCCTATGCTGCCCACCTGCCCTCCCTCCCTCCGCGCGCGCGCGCACACACACACACACACACACACACACACATCCAGCCTCTCCTCTTTGGGGGGAAAAATGACCCACGATGTTTACTTGGAACCCTGAGCTTCCACAACAGGTCATCTTGTACCCGAAAGGTTTAGCACTCCAAATGTCTCCACCTGTCGCCCAGTCCCCGGATTTCGGGACCAAACCCTTCATCCTGCAATTCCTGCCAGAAGTCACCCGTTTCCCATTCACCCCTCGTCACTACTCCACAGCTCCCCCAGCCCCTTCAGCGTCTCTCCTCAGTTCACGGCGTCGTGGACCCCTCCATTCCTCAAAGAGTTCCCCATCTCTCTGCACCAAGCCTGAGAATCCCTCTAACAAGCTGGCCCTGCCCTGGTCTCCCCATCTCCACCAACAGGTACTGGTCCCCAGCTGCGCCCCGGGACAGCCTCCAGCTGCCACCCCGGCCTCTCCCTCGCCACGCAGCCCTCATACCACTCCCGACCCTGAGCAGTGCTTTCTGGGCTCCTCACCTGAGCGCCCCCAAGTCACTCCCAAGCCTATTCCCAAAGCGCCCTCTTCCGCACCTGCAGCGTGAGCGCCGCGGACACACTAGCCCCATTTCAGCCCCGCTGCTCTCTCCTCAGACCCTCCCCTGTCACCCGGGTCCCCAGTCCGCCCCTGTTCCCTTTCCAGCACCCTGGAGCCCTGGCCACGGCGGCCACTCCTCCCTACCCGGCCCCGGAGCCCCCGAGCCACCCGCCCGGCTCTTGGCGGGGACCCTTCGGCCTCCGCCCGTCCCCGCCGCGTCTCCGCGGCCCCGATTCCTCCGCCCGCCGGGGCCTCTGAGCGCCGCCTGCGGTCCCGGCGAAGCCCGCGCCCTCGGCCCGTGCAGGCGACCCCGTCACGGCGCTCGGCGTCCCCTCGGCCGCCCCCTGATCCCGACTCGGGCCCAGCCCGGCCTCGGTCCACTCGGGCCTCCGAACGCCTCGGGTGCCCTCCGTCCCCGCCTCAGGGGCCGACGCCCGGGTCCCCTCCGGCCCCGCCTCAGGCGCCCTCGTGCCCGGCGCCCCCCGCCCCTAGCGGCCGCGCATCCGGGCCCGGCTCTGTCGCCGCGCCGCCGCCGTCCCCACCCTCCTCCTCCCGCACCCGTGCGGCCGCCGGACACTCACTACTCCTTGAGCAGCACCATGTCGCTTCGCGGCTCGGTGGCTGCCCGCGGCCCGCCCGGCCTCCCGCCCGCTGCCCGCCGGCCGCTCTCGCCGTGACCCGGCCCGGCCCGGCTGCCTGCGCGCCTTCGTCGTGGTCTGCTCCGTCCCCGCCGCGCTCGCCGCGCCGGCTCCTGCCGCCCGGGCCTCGTCGCCTCTCGTGCCGCTGCCGACGCCGCCCGGAGCTCCGGTTCCGCAGCGCCGCGCGGGGGCGGGGCGTCTCTGCGGCAACCAGAGCGTCACACGCCGCGGTGCGCGCTGACGTCACGAGGGCGGGGCCCCCACCGGGCCCGACCCTCCGTCCTTAAACGGGACGCGGCGCTGGCGTCGGTTCCTAGGTGGGGCCCCGCGGCGTGCGCCGGAGCCGGCGGGAGGCGGAGCAGACGCCGGGTGCCAGTCAGAGCCCTCGGTGTGAGCCGCAGCTGAGGCACGCGGGTGCTGGCTGGGGGTCTCCCCGGTTGAGGGAGTTGAGACCCAGGGAAAGGTTGTGTCAAAAAAATACAAATAGCCGGGCGCCGTGGTTCACGCCTGTTATCCTAGCATCTTGGGAGGCCGAGGTGGGCGGATCACCTGAGGTCAGGAGTTCGAGACCAGCCTGGCCAACATGGAGAAACCCCATCTCTACTAAAAGTACAAAAATTAGCCGGGCGTGGTGGCACGTGCCTGTAGTCCCAGCTACTCGGGAGAATCGCTTGAACCCGGGAGGTGGAGTCTGCGAGCAGAGATCACGCCACTGCACTTCAGCCTGGGTGACTGAGCGAGACCTTGTCTAAAACAAAAAAAAAAAAAAAAAAAAAAAAAAAAATTAATAGCCGGGCACGGTGGCTCGCGCCTGTAATCCCAGCACTTTGGGAGGCCAAAGTGGGAGGATCACCTGAGGTCAGGAGTTGGAGACCAGCCTGGCTAACATGGCGAAACTCCATCTTTACTAAAAGTACAAAAATTAGCCGGGCGTGGTGGCATGTGCCTATAGTCCTAGCTACTTGGAAGGCTGAGGCAGGAGAATTGCTTGAACCCGGGAGGTGGAGGCTGCGAGCAGAAATCATGCCACTGCACTTCAGCCTGGGTGACAGAGCAAGACTCTGTCTCAAAACAAATATAAATAATAGCCAACGTGTGTGCAAGCGCTCCTGTAAGTGCTTGGCTCCTCGCAGCGACTGTCAGAAGGGCACTTCACTATTCCCATTGTACAGGCCAGGAGGAGGAGGACTCAGGCAAGGCCTCACTAGTGTGTGACAGAGCTGAGGCTTTAACCCAACAGCCTCAGGGTAACCTCATTCATCTAGTAAATAGTGTGGGAGTGTCTGCTGTGTACCAAAGCCTGAACTTGTATTGAGAGGGGGAACAAGGTGGATACCATCTACCCCTTAGGGAGCTCAGGGTCAGGTGCAGGGTGGCTGGAGGAGACAGAACTATGAGATTAGAATGAAAAGGGCTGGGAGGCCAGGCACTGTGACTCCTACCTGTAAATCCCAGCACTTTGGGAGGCCAAGGTGGGTGCATCTCCTGAGGCCAGGAGTTCCAGACCAGCCTGACCAACATGCTGAAGTCCCATGTCTACTAAAAACACAAAATTTACCCCGGCATGGTGGCATGCACCTGTAATCCCAGCTGCTGGGGAGGCTGAGGCAGGAGAATCGCTTAATCCTGGGAGGCAGAGGTTGCAGTGAGCCGAGATCATGCCACTGCACTCCAGCCTGAGTGACAAAGCAAGACTGCATTAAAAAAAAAAAGAATGAAAAGGGCTGTGAGAGGTGAGACACAGGCTTAATGGGATTACACAGGAGGGAGGGGCACCTAATTGAGCATGAGGGGTGTAGTCAGGGAAAGCTTCCTGGAGGAAGAGATTCTCAGCTGAGATCTGCAGGGGGCTTCGGAGAAGAGGGTAGCAGGCAGGGTGAATGCAAAGGCTGGAGGCAAGAGGGAGAGAGTGGTGCATCTGGAGAACTGACAAATGAGTGGAACGGAATGTTTCCGGGCGGAGCAGCTGGATCGGGGGAGGGTTCCTGGTGGGTTGTGATAAGGTATTTGGAGTCCACCTAAGGGCCATGGGAGGGCATTTAAGGGCTCTGAGCAGTGACATGCGCCGGTGTCCTGGGCGAAGGCTCACTCTAGTGGCTGGGTGGACAGAAGTGATGAGTGCCAGGCAGGGAGGCCGGCAGGTGAGGAGGCTACCGCAGAAGTACAGGTGCGGGTGGACCAGGGTAGTGGGAGGGAAGGAAAGGGATGCATGGATTCAGGAGCAACTCAGAAAGTAAACTCCATGGGATGTGTTGGCTCATTGGCTGAGAGGAGGAAAGAAAACCACCCAGGCTTCTGGCCTGGGAGCCAGGGTGGACGGCACTGCCTTCTCTGAGAACACAGGAAAGACAGGCAGGCATGCGGCAGGTAATGACTCCAGTGCTGGACTCACACTCAGCGCAGGATGCTAGAGGGGCATCCGGGGGCGATGGCGAGTGGGCTGCCCAAGACAGGGGCTTGGGAGGGGAGGGTGGAGTGGCTGGCCATATTGCTATCAAAATGTGACTGGCATCCCAGGACTGCCCTGAGCATTGCACCCACTCATCAGATCCTAGAGTGGAGGCTGGGCGCGGTGGCTTATGCCTGTAGTCCCAGCACTTTGGCAGGCTGAGGTGGACAGATCGCAAGATCAAGAGATCGAGACCATCCTGGCCAACATGATGAAACCCCGTCTCTACTAAAAATACAAAAACTCAGCCAGGCATGGTGATGCACTCCTGTAATCCCAGCTACTCGGGAGGCTGAGGTGGGAGAATCGCTTGAACCCGGGAGGCGGAGGTTGCAGAGAGTCAAGATCACACCACTGCACTCTTTGAGACAGAGTGAGACTCTGTCTCAAAACGAAAACAAAACCAAAAACCTACTTCTGCATTTCTGCACGCTGCAGGCTTAACAGAGGAAAGAAACAAGCAGCCCTCCAGTGCCATGGCTTGGTCTCTCTGGGCTCTCCGTCTCTCAAGCTCCCTCTCTTCCTGTCTTGCCTGTCCCTTTCTTATCTGTCTCTCGCTGTGTCTCTCTGTCTCTGTCTCTCCCAGGCTGTCTCTCTGGGCCTGTCTCCCTGTCTTATTGCCCCTGTTTTCTGAGTCCCCCTCCACATCTCTCTCTCCCTTTATGACTGTTGTCTCACCACTCTGGGCTATCTGCGTTTCTGCCTCACTTTACCTCTCTTCCTGTCTCTCCTCTTTGGGCCTCTCTGTCCCTCTCTCCCACTTCCTGTGGTCTCAGTCTTTGGTTTTTGTTTTTTTAGTTGTTGTCTTATTTTGAGATGGTGTCTCACTCTGTCGCCCAGGCTGAAGTGCAGTGGCACGATCTCAGCTCACTACAACCTCCGTCTCCCAGGAGTAATTCTCCTGGCTCACTCTTTCTAGAAACTGGGATTACAGGTACCTGCCACCATGCCCAGCTAATGTTTGCATTTTTCATAGACACAGGGTTCACTGTGTTGGTCAGGCTGTCAGTCTTTGTTATTCTGTTTTGGGTAATACACCTCAGCTTGTCTTTCCTCCCTCCCTCCATGCCTCCCTTTCTTTTCTTTTCTTTTTTGGAGATAGGCTCTTGCTCTGTCACCCAGGAGAGTGCAGTGGCACAATCGTGGCTCGCTGCAGCCTTGAACTCTTGGGCTCAAGCAATCCACCTGCCTGACCATCCGAGTGCATGGCTGGGACTACAGGCACAGGCCACCAGGATCAGCGAATTATGTTTTTTTTTTTTGTAGAGGCAAGGTCTTGCCATGTTGCCCAGGCTAGTTTCAAACTCCTGGGTTCAGAGAATACAATCCTCCTGCCTTGGCCTCTCAACTTGCTGGTATTACAGACAGATGAGAGCCAGCAGGGCCTGTGTTTCTTCATCTCTTTGCAGCCATCTCTTTCCCCTGTGTCTCCTGTCTGTGTTCTGTCTCACTCTGTCTCTTTCTCACTCCTTTGTCTTTGTTTTTGTTTTGTTGTTGTTATGTTTTTGTTTGTTTTGTTTTTTTGAGATGGCGTTTCACTCTTGTTGCCCAGGCTAGAGTGCAATGTGATCTTGGCCCATTACAAACTCTGCCTCCCAGGTTGGGGTGATTCTCCCGCCTCTGCCTCCTGAGTAACTGGGATTAAAGGCGCCCGCCATCACACCCGGCTAGTTTTTCATATTTTTAGTAGAGACAGGGTTTCACTATGTTGGCCAGGATGGTCTCGAACTCCTGGGCTCAAGCGATCCGCCCACCTCAGTCTCCCGAAGTGCTATGGTTACAGGCGCGACCGACATGCCTGGCCGCTCCTTCTTTGTCTTTGTGTCTGTGGCTCTCACGGTTCCAGCCCTCAGCATGGTTTCTCCCAGCCAGTTGACTGGCCGTGTTATAGCCAGCCCTGTAACCCATCTCTGGGTATCCTGGGGAGACTGTATTTCACTGTTTCCATCTTCTGCGCTGCTCTTCTCCCAGCCTCTTAGTCTATTTTAGCTTCTTTTCTGTTTATTTCTGCCTCTCTCTCTTTTTAAACTTCATCCCCCAAATATTTATTGAGTAGCTATTCCATGCCAGGCATGACTCTAGGCACTGGAGGTGGAGTGGGGACCAGGGCGGAACATGTACCAGCCTTCGAAGAATGTTCCTTCCAGTGGAGAGACAGGCAGCAGGCAAAAGAAAAGCAAGAACGTGACCTGACTGCCCAGCTCGTCCCATGGGGCAGAGAATTGTTGGCGAGGCCAGGCCAGGCTGTGGGCAGGGACTCAGGCCTGTGAGGGGGGCTGGCTGTGCTCTGAGCTTCGCCTGAAAATTCCTCATCCCTAAATAGCAACTGTGGCTGGGTGCAGTGGCTCATGTCTGTCAACCCAGCACTTTGGGAGGCCGAGGCAGGTGGATCACAGGGTCAAGAGATTGAGACCATCCTGGCCAACATGGTGAAACCCGTCTCTACTAAGAATACAAAAATTAGCCGGGCGTGGCCACCTCTGCCCATAGTCCTAGCTATTCAGAAGGCAGAGATCACACCACTGCACTCCAGCCTGGGCAACAGAGCAAGACTCCATCTCAAAAAAAAAAAAAAAAAACCAGCAACTGTGGACCACTTGAGAAACTAAACTGGAGTGTTTAATCCATGTGCTCACTCAACAGCATTCATGGTGAGCTAGGCTGAGGGAGACAACAGCAAACGTCTGGCCAGGCATGGCTCACACCTGTTATCCCAGCCTTTGGGAGGCCGAGGAGGGAGGATCTCTTGAGCCCAGGAGTTGGAGACCAGCATGGATGACATAGGGAGACCCCATCTCTACAAATAAATTTTAAAAATTAGCCAGGTGTGGTGGCATGCACCTGTAGCCCCAGCTACTTGGGAGGCTGAAGTGGGAGGGTCACCTGAACCTGGGAGTTCGAGGTAGGATGAGCTATGATGGCACCACTGCACCCCAGACTGGGCAACAGAGTGACACTGTGACTCAAAAAAAAGAAAAAGAAAATGGGCATATTATACATAAAATTCAGGCATTCCAGTTTCTTTTCAAAGAAAAAAATCAGCTCTGGCAACATTTGGCTTATTCCACATGACCATAATTGTTTGGTGCTTTGTCAAGGCTGTCCCTTTGTCGGGGGGTTGCAGCCTCCAGAACCCCCAGTCCCCAGCAGGTCCTTATGTTCCCAACACGGGGGTCCAGGTCTGCTTGCCCATGTCACTGCAGAGCTTACGCTGTGGCTCTACTTCTTTCTTTTGTGAGACAAGGTCTCACTCTGTCACTCAGGCTGGAGTGCAGTGGCACAATGTCAGCTCACTGCAACCTCTGCCTCCTGGGTTCAAGCCATTCTCCTGCCTCAGCCTCCCAAGTAGCTGGGATTAAAGGCACCCAGTACCATGCCCAGCTAATTTTTTGTATTTTTAGTAGAGACAGGGTTTCACTATGTTGGCCGGGCTGGTCTCAAACTCCTGCTCTCAGGTGATCCACCCACCTTGGCCTCCCAAAGTGCTGGGATGACAGGCGTGAGCCACCATGCCCGGCCTGTGGCTCTAGTTTCACTCAGACTTCCGATGATCTGAGGGGGGGGCTCTCTTTATAAGCAGAATTCACCAGCGGAATTATCCATCCTGTCTCCATCAAAAGTGGAGAAATGGGGGCACACTGGCTCACTCCTGTAATCCCAACACTTGGGGAATTTGAGAACAGTCTGGGCAACGTAGCAAGAACCTGTCTCCAAAAAAAAAATTTTTTTTTTTTGAGATGGAGTTTCGCTCTTGTTACCCAGGCTGGAGTGCGATGGCACGATCTCGGCTCACCGCAACCTCCGCCTCCTGAGTTCAAGCAATTCTCCTGCCTCAGCCTCCCGAGTAGCTGGGATTACAGGCGCGCACCAGCATGACCAGCTAATTTTTGTATTTTTAGTAGAGACGGGGTTTCATCTTGTTGACCAGGATGGTCTCGATCTCTTGACCTCGTGATCCACTCGCCTTGGCCTCCCAAGTGCTGGGATTATAGGCATGAGCCACCGGGCCCGGCCCTCCAAAAAAATTTTTTTTTAAGCAGTTTTGTTCTTGTTCCCCAGGCTGGAGTACAGTGGCACGATCTCCACTCATTGCATCCTTTGCCTCCCGAGTTCAAGCAATTCTCCTGCCTCAGCCTCCCAAGTAGCTGGGATTACAGGCGTGCTCCACCACGTCCGGCTAATATAGTATTTTTAGTAGAGATGGGGTTTCACCATGTTGATCAGGCTGGTCTCGAACTCTTGACCTCAGGTGATCCACTCTCATTGGGTTCCTTGACCTCCCAAAATGCTGGGATTACAGGTGTGAGCCACTTCGACCAGCCCCCAAAATAATTTTAGAGACCGGTGTGGTGGCATGCACACCTGTATTCCCAGTTAGTCAGGAGGTTGAAGTGGGAGAATCACCTGAGCCCAGGAGGTAGAGGCTACAAGTGAGCCATGATCACCCCACTGCACTCCAGCCTGGGCAAATGAAGTAGGAAAATGAAAGGTTACATCACAGGGTCGTGGCAGAGCCCAGCTTTTGAGTTTGCAATCCCGACAAACTCAATCTAACCTCCCTCTAGCATCTTTCTGACTGCTCTGCAGGAACTCCCCAGGCTCTCCACACCCACACTGGGCCTCAGCCAGGGGCCAGCCCTCAAATCACACAGCCCCCTCCCCTATGGCCAGATGGAGATCTCCCTGGGGCTTCTCTGGAGAAGCCTGGGACAAAAGAAAACAGGCTGCCATGCTGGCATGGTGGCTCACGCCTGTAATCCCAGCACTTTGGGAGGCCAAGGCAGGTGGATCACCTGAGGTCAGTGGTTCAAGACCAGCCTGGCCAACACGGTGAAACCATGTCTTTACTAAAAATACAAAATTAGCTAGGCATGGTGGTGTGCACCTGTAGTCCCAGCTACACCAGAGGCTGAGGCAGGAAACTCGCTTGAACCAGGGAGGCAGAGGTTGCAGTGAGCTAATATCATGCCATTGCACTCCAGCCTGGGTGACAGAGTAAGACTTCACTAAAAAAAATAAAATAAATTAAAAAAAGGTGGCTGGGCACTGTGGCTCACACCTGTAATCCTAGCACTTTGGGAGACTGAGGTGGGTGGATAACCTGAGGTCAGCAGTTCAAGACCAGCCTGGCCATCATGGTGAAACCCCATCTTTAAAAAAATAAAAAAGGCAGGGAGCTGTCTTCTTTTTTTCTTCTTGAGATGGAGTTTTGCTCTTGTTGCCCAGGCTAGAGTACAATGGGGCAATCTCGGCTCACTGCAACCCCCGCCTCCTGGGTTCAAGCGATTCTCCTGCCTTAGCCTCCGGAGTAGCTAAGATTATAGGCACACATCACCACATCCGGCTGATTTTTGTATTTTTAGTAGAGATGGGGTTTCACCATGTTGGCCAGGCTGGTCTTGAACTCCTGATTTCTGATGATCTAAGGGGGCTCTTTCTATAAGCAGAATTCACCAAGAGACTTTAGTCTTCCCACCCAAAAGGCCCATTGCTCTGCCCTCCCACACTTCAAATGGTAGCGCAGATCAAATCAGCAAATGCAGCCTGGGAGGGGTGGGGTCAGGAGCACACTCCAGTAGTCAAATGACAGGGAACCGGGCACCAGACAAGAGGCGAGAGACGTGTGATGTCGGGAGGAATAGACACAAGAGCCAACAAGGAAGCCGCTCGCAGTCATTCTCAGCATACATTTATTGAGTGCTTACTGTGTGCCAGGAAGTAAGCCAGGTGCTGTAAACAGCAGAGGAGCAGGGAAGAGGTGAGTCAGCTGCTGGGTTGACCCTGGTTCATTCCGGGCACGGATTAACCCTTCAGGCTTCCTTCTGAGAGCCTGGCTGGGGCTTTGGGCTGCTCCTGCCTAGCTGCCCTTTCCAGCAATGGAAGAGAACTCAGCAAGGCTAGACCCTTCCCCTTTCCCGCACTGGGGTAGAGGCACACGGACAAGCTCCTCCACATGCCTCCAAACACGTACACGCCCTGATGTACCCAGGACACATCTCAGATATACGCACACACATACAGTGGGAGGCACGACCACACAGCCGTGTGAGGATGTGGCACACAGGTGCTGCCTACATGGCAGTGCCTTGAGCTGTCCCACTTAGCACTGACCTGTCTACCAGTGATTGATTATCTCCAGCAGCTATTTGGCCAAGTTTTACCAAAATGTGAAAGTCACAAAAGAAAAGTGAACAAGAGAAGAATTTTGTAAGGCTTTGCTCAGAGAGGGCTTCTGAGAAGGGCAGGGGTCAGCAGATACAGACCTTACTATTTTTTTTTTGGAAATGGAATCTCTGTCACCCAGGCTGGAGTGCAGTGACATGATCTCAGCTCACTGTAACCTCCACTTTCCGGGTTTAAGCGATTCTCCTGCCTCAGCTTCCAGAGTAGCTGGGATTACAGGTGCCCACCACCATGCCCAGCTAATTTTTGTATTTTTAGAAGAGGGGGTTTCACCACATTGGTCAGGCTGGTCTTGAACTCCCAATCTCAAGTGATCCACTCACCTTGGCCTCCCAAAGCACTGGGATTACAGGCGTGAGCCACCACGCCAGAGTCCAGCATCCCACCATGCAGTTCTTCCATGTGTCCACGAAGCTGCGCCATGCAGGTATTATTTCCTCCATGTTTCAGATGATGGCGGTGAAGCTCAAGACTCGCCTGAGGCCACCAGGACAGTCCTCCAGCCTTTGGTCTCCCCTGAGAAGGGTCAGGGTCTGGGCGCTGCGGGTGGGCCTGGCTGAGTCTCAGTGCTGCCTGGGCGGGTGGGGACGGCTCACTAAAGCAGCATGGGCAGTGGCTTCGTGCTGGTGGGGAGAGGTCTGCGCAGGGGTGGGCCACCCATGGGGACCATGTGCCCCCTCCTCCAGTGGCCTTCAGGGAGCTCCATCCTCACCCACCGATTGGAGTCAGTAAGGCGTGGGGAAGCAGGCTCACAGAGCCATTTGCTCAGCCTGACCACTCCACCCCAGGGGAGGGCAGCGGTCTGGGGATAACCCACTCATGTTGGGGGTCCCAGGCTCCTAACTCTCAGAATCCCATGGTCTGTACTAGGGGAAGATGGACTGCCACCCTTGAGTTGGGCCCCTGGTCATTGGCAGATACGGGAGCAGCTGCCAAAGGAGCCCTCAAGGCCGACTCTGCTGAGGCTTCTTAGAACCCCCTTGCAGGAGCCCTCACCGTAGGGCACCCACAGTATGTCCCCGGCCCCTCCCAGCTGCGTATCTGCCCACATTCCCACGGGTGTCACACACTGGCATTGGAAACACAGAATCTTGTGCACATAAGCCCAACACTGGGTGTCCCAACATTTTCAGCGTCCCCAGGGCCTACGGCAAAGTGATGCACTCCTTGGAGTGCACCATGCGGGGCCCCGACGAGGAAGGTTTAAATGAAAGTTCGAACCAGGATGATGCTGGGTGCAAGAGGGGACGGGGGACGGAGCAGAACAGAAAGGGTCTGTGAGGGCCATGTCTTCAGGCCTGACGAGGGTGGAGGCCTGTGTCCACGCGGCGGAGGCTGCAGATGGAAGCCAAGAGGGTTTGGAGAAGGCCAACCACCAAGAAATGCCCAGACCCGAGTCTAGCAAGGAGGGGCTCGTGGCGGGGTTCCTGCAGCAGACCCATCCCCTTCCTCACTGATCAAACCACAGGCCAGGGAGCCCTTCCTGCTCCTTCCTGCCAGAGCCTGGAGGATGAAGAGATGGAGGGCCCGGCCACTCGGTGCCGGCTGCCCTGACCAGCTGTGGTCCCTTCCCTGGCACAGGCCACTTCTCCTGTGGGTTGGGGTCACCAGGGAATTGCTTCCCCAAGCACCCATCAGCCTCCGGATTCAACTCAGCCAAAATGATTCAACTCAGCAGATCTCACCCCACTCCTGAGAAAGCTCTTGGCTCTAAGAAACAGAGACCAGGCCTGGTGGCCCTGAGCTGCTGCTCTGAGTGGAATGTCCCAACCTAGAGAGCCGTGCTGCTCTAGCAACTTGAGACCCATATAAGTGTCCTGGCTCTGACCTTGAACAAGTGACTCCATTGCTCTAGGCCTCGTTTTTCAGTTGTAAAGCAGGGAAGATAGTATCTATTTAACTTCTAGATTGTTATCAAGGACAACACTAGGAAAACATGTCACCTGTCAGCTCCATACAAGGCAAAGTAGGACGGGTGGGCCTACCTAGTGGGGATTGGGGTGCAGGGAGACCCAAGCCGTCTGGCCACCCACAGTTTTTGTACCCCGCTCCTGCTTTCTGGCCTCAAATCCCCAAGCACTGGTGCCCTGCACTGCTGTCAGCCCTCGATTCTGGTTTCTCAACACCCTGCTTCCTCCCAGTAAGTACCACACCCTGAGGGTGGGTGGGAGAAAGAGGCAGCAGTGCCCACTCTGGCTGGCCCTGGGCACTGCTGGGACAGCACAGGCCACGCCTGCACCACTTCAAGACTAGCTTTTTTGCTGGGCACTGTGACTCATGCCTGTAATCTCAGCACTTTGGGAGGCTGAAGTGGGAGAATTGCTTGAGCCCAGGAGTTCCAGACCAGCCTGGGTAAAATCGGGAGAACTGGTCTTTATGGAAGAAAAAAAAAAAAGCCAGGTGTGGTGGTACATACCAATAGTCCCAGATACTTAGCAGGCCAAGGTGGGAGGGTCCCTTGAGCCCATGAGCTGGAGGCTGCGGTGAGCTGTGAACTGCACCACTCACTCCAGCCTGGGTGGCAAAGCAAGACCCCAGCTCACCAAAAAAAAAAAAAAAAAAAGGCCTTTTCCCAGCTGGCAGTGGCCTTGCTAGTTAGGGCTTCCCAAATCTGCACTCCTGCTTGATGGTGGATCTCAAACGCTGGGAGGCAGCAGAGTCAGCAGCCTGCGGCAAGGCTACGTGTGATACCAGCTCCCAGGAGCCTCTGCTGCAGGTGGCCATGGGGTGCAGTGGTTCGAGCTGTACCTCAGCAGCACCACACGCCAACTCGGGGAGCCCCAGAGCTCATGAGATGGGAAAGGACTGCCAGTGCTGGCTGTAGGAAACAGGCTGGAGTTGAACTCATCCCTTCCCAAATTTCACTCTAAAACCTCCTTGAAAATGAGGATAACCACTAACATCACAAAACAAGCATTCTCAGGAGTAGACATGTTGACTAGCTCTCTCAATTTTTTTTTTTTTTTTTAAAGATGGGGTTTCACCATGTTGCCCAGGCTGGCCTTGAACTCCTGACCTCAGGTGATCCACCCACTACAGCCTCCCAAAGTGCTAGGATTACAGGCGTGAGCCACCGCACCTGGCCTCTCTCAATTAAAAAAAAAAAAATTTATTTATTTAGAGATGGAGTCCTGCTCTGTTGTGCAGGCTGGAGTGCAATGGTGTGGTCTTGGCTCACGGCAACCTCTGCTTTTCGGGTTCAAGCCTCAGCCTCTGGAGTAGCTGGGATTACCGGCTAATTTTATATTTTTAGTAGAGGCGGGGTTTCTCCGTGTTGATCAGGCTGGTCCCGAACTCTCAACCTCAGATGACCTGCCTGACTTGGCCTCCCAAAGTGCTGGGCTTACAGGCATAAGCCACAGTGACTGCCTTTTTATAATATTTGAGTGAACAAAAGCCTATGAGATGTGTTTCAGGCACACAAGCTGGTAATGTGGAGCTTGAATGTGGCCTGGTCTGCCCCTTCTTCTCCCTTCATCCTTCCCCCATCCTAAACTGCTCTGAGCCTGCAGCTGCCCTGGGCTACCCTTCAGCTTAAATGCACGGGGAGTCCTCAGGGTTGTGGAAGGGCGCAGGGAGGAAAAGAGGCCAGGGCTTGCCTGTTTGGCTGGACAATCAGCAGAGGAGGGCGGCCCACACTCTAAGATGCCTGTGCAAGCCCCGTTGGTGTGAGGGTGGGGAGTAAGCTCTTTGCCTGGCCCACAGCCCCTCCCAAGAAGGCAGATTCCCAGAGATGAAGAGCAAGCTGGGCATGGCTGGGGCTGGTCTGTGGCAGGAAAAGGTCTGTGCCTTTTCTTCTCCAGCTCAAAAGAGGCACATGCAGCTAGACTGATATCCTAGGAGGGGCATCCCTTACCAGGAGGAGAACGGATTTATTGCTTTATAAAAAGAAGTCTGATAAAACTGTTGAGAAAAAAAATAACTAAAAACCCAAACATCAGCTCACCCCACTAAGCACACCCAGGAGGTCTCAAGAGACTTTTCTGGGGGCAGTCAAGGTGGGTGGGTTGATGGGCCAGGCATCCCTGCCACCCCTGTCGTCAGCTCCAGGGCCCCATGGATCCCGCCAGCAGGGGGTGCTGTGGGCCTGCGGCCTCGGACGAGCTCCTGGCCCCACACCAGAGTGGCTCCTGGGCACTGGCTGGGCTGCAGGCCTGGTGGCTCCTGCCTGTACACCCCAACCCCACACACTGATCCACGGCCCCACCCCGGCCTGGATCTCTGTCTGCTGGCCACAGCCTTATATCCACCCCCACAAAAGCAGCTGTGTGTATGAAGGCAGTGCCCTGGCTTCTGGCGGTGCTCCTGAAATTCCCTTCAGGTGGCAGACAGCACGAGGGTGGCCATGGAAACGTGTCCCCATGTAGGCCCTGGGGGAGGAGGCAAGGGCTATGGCCACCATGTCCACCCAGCCTGCTCTCCCCTCCCCAGGCTGTAAGCCAGGGGCTTCTGTGCCAGCCAGACCTGGCCAGGCCACAGGGTCTGGAATGACAAAGGAGTTAGCACCAACAACAGGAAGCAGGCCTTCCTTCCTCAGGCAGCCTAGACAAGTCAGGGAGGGAGAGGGGCCAGGTGAGGCGAGACAGTGCGAGCCTTTGTCCTCAGGCAGGTGTGGCCATGGATGCGCAGCCGGGGGCAGGTGGTGGGCAGCCCCCTCTGCTTTGGCAAGAGGCAGAATCCAGACACTGGCGGGAGAGCGCCTGCCGGGAGGGGTTCCTGGCTCCTCCCACAGGCACCACGGAGACCCCAGTCGGTCCCTCACAGGTGGCAGAGCAAAGCCAGGGCAGCCCCTGCGTTCAGCAGGAGGAAACGGACACGTCCCGGGCCCTCTCCCGTCCTTCCACCGCTGCGCTCCAAGGCAGGACTGGCCCCGGGAGGGAGCGTGGACTCCAACACGCGGATGGCAAGGGTCCTGGGGTGCGTGGTGTCGTCTGGGGTGGGCAGGGCAGGGTCAGCCGCGGACGCACAGTCAGGGCTGCAGTCCCGAGGTGGTGGCCGCTACACAAAGGCCTCCTGGTTGGATGAGCCGTTGATTTTGAGGAAGAGCTTGTCGTCCTCCCGCCTCTGCCGCAGCTGCCACTCCAGCTGGCGCCGGTAGCAGATCAGGTAAAGCGGCAGGCAGAAGCCCAGCAGGCTGAGCGCCAGCAGCCCCACGTTCACCTGTGGAGGCAGGGGGACTCCGCGTCACCATCACCGGGCTGCAGGCCCACCCTCCACCAGGTTTGGGAAAGGAGACAGGGTCACAGGAGTGGAGGGGGAACCAAACAGGAAGGCCGTCACTCCGAATTCCAGTGTCCCAATTTCTGACTCTTCACAGGCCATGCAGCACCCCCAGGGCTGCACCTCCCCTCTCCCCTCCCTGCCATGAACACCCTGGTCTGAATCTCCAGGGCGGCCTGGGACAAGCTCCTGGTTTCACTCTGTTGCTCAGGCTGGAGTGCAGTGGCCTGACCTCGGCTCACTGCAACCTCCGCCTCCCGGGTTCAAGTGATTCCCCTGCCTCAGACTCCCGAGTAGCTGGGACTACAGGCATGCACCACCACACCTGGCTCATTTTTGTATTTTCAGTAGTGGCAGGGTTTCATCACAAGGCTGGTCTTGAACTCCTGACCTCAAGTGATCCTCCCACCTTGGCCTCCCAAGTGCTGGATTACAAGTGTGAGGCACTACACCCAGCCCAGGAACTCTGTTCTGTTAACCCCCAAATCAGGTCCAGAGAGGACACGTTCCTCCTCCTGCCTGGCCTCCATGCACAAAGGGACCCTGAACTGATCTGAACCAACATTCCCAAATCACCCATCCTTGGGGCCCTGAAGCCCCCTGAGTAGCGTCTTGCAGCTCCCAGTTAGCAGAGGGGAGCAGGCACCCATGACCCACCGCCCCCAGACCCCTCTTACCCACAGAGGGTCTCCCTGGAGGGGACCCATCATGGCCAGAAACAGCGGCTGCTGCAGGAGGGCAAAGAGCGCACTGACCAGGGACTGCAGGCCCGTGAGGCTGCCGAACTGGGTGGAGGGGTACCTGCCAGGCAAGCCATAGCTGTCATAACCAGCCTCCTCCTTCCTGGGCTCTGCTCAGCCCCCGATGCCTGGCGACCCCAGGCTGCACCACTGGTGCCAGACAAGGGGAGGTGCTGGCCCTTGGATTTCTGCCAATGGGCAGTTTTTTTTTGGACAGAGTCTGGCACTATCGCCTGGGCTGGAGCGCAGTGGCACGATCTTGGTTTACTGCAACCTCTGCTTCCTGGGTTCAAGGGATTCTCCTTCCTCAGCTTCCTGAGTATCTGGGATTATAGGCATGCGCCACCACGCCTGGCTAATTTTTTTGTATTTTTAGTAGAGACAGGGTTTCACCATGTTGCCAGGCTGGTCTCGTACTCCTGACGTCGTGATCCACCTGCCTCAGCCTACCAGAGTGCTGGGTTATAGGTGTGAGCCACCGAGCCTGGCCCTGCTGGGCAGTTCTGCAAAGTGTTTCTCTTTGGGACCAGCCCCAGCCCCAGATTCCAGGGAGGGCCAGCCCCACTCAGCTCTGCCCAGGGCTGCGGGTGTCTGGCTGAGCCGAGTACAAAGTGTGGTGCCAGGAGGAGTCTGCGGTTTGGGAAGCAGCCCCAGAGACGAGCATGGAGGCTGGGCTGGGCTCAGCGGTACCTTTGCCCAGAGGAGCGTTGAGTAATCATGGAAACTCAGCCCCATAGACCCTGCCTCCCATCCTCAGACCCGGCCAGGTGAGCCACAGCTTCCTCCAGGCCTGGGGCGGGGCAGGTGGAGGTCGAGCAGAGCCGGAAGGACCCCACGGGATGTTGCAGAAATGGGGAGAATCCTGGGTGAAATCTTAGCACACAGCAGGCTCTGCTGGCCCAGAGGTGGGAAAGGAATCCTGGCAAGGGATGAGCTGGTCCCACGTCAGAGCCCATGGATGGTGGCGTTTGAGTTTCAGTGTTTGCACCAAGCCCTGAGCCAGAAAATGAGGAACAACTGTGGTTCCTTATGTTTCTGCGGCCTCTTGGAAAAACACACAGGTTTCATTTCAGCAGGGCTGGACAAAGCTACGGCCAGGCTGGGTGCATGGAGGCTCTGGATGGGGCCGCCTGGGACATTCTGGGCTGAGTCACCCATGTTGCTTACTCGGTGAGGGTCATTTGAACTCAGGGTTGAGCTTCAAGCAGCCAGAATCTACCCATGTCCTCCCTGTGACCAGTCAGGGCCAGCTCAGGACTCGGCTGAGCAGTGGCCCCTGAGGCTGTAACGAGCTGCACAGGTGCCCAACCTGGCTGGGGGAACTGATTTCGTGCTGAATGGCAAGGCTGGTGGGCACCCAACTGTCTGTCCACTGACCTGCCTCCCACTAGGTATGGCCTCCCCCGACACACCTAGCAGAAACCCTGGCACCTGCCCCTGATGCAGGAAGATGAGCCCTGCCGGAACAGGCTCACCCAGCCTCCGAGTCTCAGTCCACAAGCAACCTACCTGCGCTATTCCCACACCCTCGCCCACCAGGTACCTGCAGCTTCTAGGACTTACACAGCGGCATACAGGCCCCCAACAGCGGAGTGGATGAATCCTCGCACGATCGTGTGCAGGATGAAGGAGAGGATCTGAGGGAGGGAAGGCACACTGTGAGCAGAAGGCTTTAAGAGCCCTCACCTCGCCCTGCTCTCCAATTCCTGGGGGCCCTCGCCCAGGAGCAGTGTCAGCCTGGAGTGGGATCAACCCTGTCCTCCAGAGCCAATCGTGAATTTCTGGAAATTTTGCAAGCCAGTCATTAACACGGTCATTACAAATTAAATTATAGTCTGGATGCAGTGGCTCACATCTGTAATCCCAGCACTTTGGGAGAGCAAGGTGGGTAAATGATCTGAGGTCAGGAGTTTGAGACCAGCCTGGCCAACACGGTGAAACCCTGTTTCTACTAAAAATACAAAAATTAGCCAGGCTTGGTGACAGATGCCTGTAATCCTAGCTACTTGGGAGGCTGAGGCATGAGAATCGCTGGAACCCAGGAGGCAGAGGTTGCAGTGAGCTGAGATCAGGCCACTGTACTCTAGCCTGGGTGACAGAGTGAAATTCATTCTCAAAAAATAAATAAATAAGGCCGGGTGCAGTGGCTCACTTTGGGAGACCAAGGTGGGTGGATCACGAGGTCAAGAGATCGAGACCATCCTGATCAACATGGTAAAACCCCGTCTCTACTAAAAATACAGTAATTAGCTGGGCATGGTGGCGCACGCCTGTAGTCCCAGCTACTCAGGAGGCTGAGGCAGGAGAATGCTTGAACCTGGGAGGCGGAAGTTGCGGTGAGCCAAGATCACGCCACTGCACTCCAGCCTGGGCGACAAGAGCAAAACTCCGTCTCTAAATGAATAAATAAAATAAAATTACAGGCTGGGTGGCTCACGCCTCTAATTCCAGCACTTTGGGAGGCTGAGGTAGGTGGATTACTTGAGGTCAGCAGTTCGAGATCAGCATGGCCAACATGGCAAAACCCCACCTCTACTAAAAATAGAAAAATTAGCTGGGCATGGTGGCAGACTCCTATAATCCCAGCTACTTGGGAGGCTGAGGCAGGAGAATCGCTTGAACCTGGGAGGTGGAAGTTGCAGTGAGCCGAGATCACGCCACTACACTCTAGCCTGGGCAACAGAGCTAGACTCCATGTAAAAAAAAATTAATTAATTAAATTATATACATTTGTGACTAAATAAATAAATTATATTAAAATAAAGGTAATGAATACTCAAAACTCATCACTTGCTGGCCTGGTGCAGTGGCTCACGCCTGTAATCCCAGCACTTTAGGAGGATGGGGAGGATCGCCTGAACCCAGAAGTTCCAGACCAGCCTGGGCAATGTGGCAAGACGCCATCTCTGCAAAAAAATGTAAAAATGAGCTGGGCTTGGTGGCACATTCCCAGCTACTCAGGAGGCTGAGGTGGGAGGATCACCTGAGCTCAGGAAGTCAAGGCTGTAGTGAGCCAAGGTCCCACCACTGCATAGGAGCCAGGCTGATGAGAGTAAGACCGTCTCAAAAAAAAAAAAAAACCCATACACACACAGAAAACCTCATCCCTTCCTAATCACTGTACTTGGGTCACCAGTCTCAGTGTTTCAGGCTTTTCCATCTGCCATAGATGTATGGTAGAAACACCATGTGACTGTGAAGCTCATTCCAATTCCACATCAGTGACATCACATGGGTGGTTTGAAATCAGCCATGCTGAGACCAGGTACACCACAGAAATCTGTAAACACTAACCCGGGGCCCCGCCGCTGTTAGATGTGTGGGCACAGCGCTGAGTGGGAAGAGGTGACTGAGCACGCCTCAGGCTGCCTTTGCCCACCGTGGACTGTGCGCCCAGGTCTCCACACCGGCTCCCCCGGCCCTCCCAGTGGGTGGCTGCCCTCTCATCTCCCTACTCAAGTGTTTCTTCCTTGTGTGTGTGGTTTATTTTGTTGTTTTGAAACAGAGTCTCCCTCTATCCCCGAGGCTGGAGTGCAGTGGCGTGATCTCAGCTCACTGCTACCTCTGCCTCCGGGGTTCAAGCGATTCTCCTGCCTCAGCCTCAAGAGTAGCTGGGATTACAGGTATGTGCCACCATGCCTGGCTAATTTTTTTTTAGACAAGGTCTCACTCCGGTTGCCCAGGTTGGAGCGTCCTGGTGTGATCTCAGTTCATTGCAGCCTCAACTTTCCAAGGTGCAGTGAGCTGAGATTCCCCCACCTCAGCCTCCTGAGTAGCTGGGACTACAGGTGTGTGTCCCAACACCTGGCTCGTTTTTATTTTTAGAAGCAGGGCGTTGCCATGTGGCCCAAGCTGGTCCCTCCTGAGGTCCTATGCTGTCTGTGGGAGGGCCCCTGCCTAGGGAGGCTGCTGCTGGCAGGCCTCGAAAGCTCCAAGAGGCGCCTTTTAACGCTTCCTGGCAGGCCCAAGAGCTGTCCTCTTGGCCACCAGGTCCCTGTGGTTGCCTTTTTTTGTGTTTTGTACACAGCCCTGCCATCCCGCTCAGCAGCCAGGACCTGTTCCCAGGAATGCGGAGGGGGGCGGGGAAGGGGAGGGAGAGGGGGAGGGGGAGGGGCTGCTCTTTGCCGTGTTGAGGGCTGTACCCAGTGTGCACATGCACACACACAGGCATGCACACACATGCATGCATGCATACACACAGGCACATGCACATACACATGCATGCATACACAGGCACACGCACATGCACACACACGCACAGGCACACATGTGCACACGCACACATGCACACAAACGCAGAGGCACATGCACACAGAGGCACACACACACATGCACGCACACACACGCACACGCACAGGCACACACACCTGCCTCAAATGCCTTGTTGCCTTTTTACAGCTTTTCTTTCAGTGAGAGCAAAAAGGAGATGACTGTCTCCGCTGAGCACTGCCCCTTGACTGGACAAGGTGGTCAGGGCAAAGGTCTGCCGGTCTTGCAGAAAAAGCCACCTGGGAGGCCAGGGAGGGCAGGAGGGCTGCAGCACCCCACCCCTCGGGGCAGCACAAACATTCATGGGGTCACTGCAGTCTGCACACCCCAGTGTCGGCATGCACAGAAACTTCCCGTGGGTGGGGCACACCTGGGTACTGAGCGCCCCTCAATAGCTGGCCACCTGTAAGAAGGAAGGGACTGCTACTTTCCTCCTGGACTTGACCTGAGATACCATCTGGATACAACTATCTGGAAGCAAGAGTGTCACTCGTGTCCTTCCACCATCTGTAAATTTAAGGACTGGACCACATCTCCTGCTAGCCCACTTCACAGAACTGCAGGGGGGACCAGGCGAGTGACAAAGTCCATCTTACCCAAAATCTCTGCCAAACATTGCAGAAGCCTCAGAAGTTTGGCAAACAAATTAAGCTTTTTTTTTTTTTTTTTGAGATAGAGTCTCACTCTGTGGCCCAGGCTGGAGTGCAGTGATGCCATCTCGTCGGCTCACTGCAACCTCCGCCTCCTGGGTTCAAGTGATTCTCCTGCCTCATCCTCCCAAGCAGCTGGGACTTCAGGCGCCCACCAACATGCTTGGCTAATTTTTGTATTTTTTGTAGAGAAATGATCCACCTCAAGCAATCCACCTGCCTCTGCCTCCCAAAGTGTTGGGCTTACAGGTGTGAGCCACCGCGCCCAGCCTTGAATAAAGCCTTTGATTCCAGATCTGAGGGCACCATCAGGTCTTTCTCCAATCTGTTCAGTGTCAAAACCCTGTGAGACTCTGGTAATGGGAGCAGAGGTTCCTACCAACACCACAGATCAGCCAGACCTCTCTGGACATCAGCTTCCAGCTGTCTGAGCCAATACAAAACAACCCCACAGCAACCCCACGCACTTCCGGGAAATGGGATGATGGTGGCATCAATGGTGCTGCACGACGCCCCCAAAACCAAGACTGATGTGGCTTCCTGCAGAGGAGTGCCCGTGTAGAGACAAACCAGCAGCGAGCAGAGCCTGGCAGGTGACACCCTCTGCGGACAGCCAAGGGCTGGTGGGCTGCTTAGTTGAATCAAAGTCACCATCTGTTTTTTGATGATGTCCATAAAACATTACACACTTTTTTTGAGACATTGTTTCACTCTTCTTGCCCAGGCTGGAGTGCTGTGGTGCAATCTCGGCTCACCACAACCTCCGCCTCCTGGGTTCAAGTGATTCTCCTGCCTCAGCCTCCCGAGTAGCTGGGATTATAGGCACACACCACCACACCTGGCTAATTTTGTATTTTTAGTAGATTCGGGCCTTCTCCATGTTTGGCCAGGCTGGTCTTGAACTCTCGACCTCAGGTGATCTGCCTGCCTCGGCCTCCCAAAGTGCTGGGATGACAGGTGTGAACCCCTGCACCCGGCCCACACATTTGAGCCTTCACATGTTCCTTCTTATTGCCCGGAACCCCCCATGGCCTCTCCTGCCCCCCACACCCACCTGTAGAGGCAGGTTGGGAATGAGGCAGGTCACCCCGAAGCCCACAAGCAGCACGTTGGTGAAGGCGAAGGCCCGCATGGCGTTGGTGACCTTCTGGATCTGCCGGTCCCGCGTTGTCTTCTTCTCGCTTCTGCAGAGACACAGAACATGCAAGGGTGGGAGGGCTCCCGGGAGGAAGCTGGTGCTCCTGAGGAGTCAGGCCCCAAGAGTCACAGCACGTGAACTGATGCAAGATTCAGAAGCCACCCAGGCAGGTTTTAGGGACTGTGTCAGGGCTAGACCAGCACTGCGGGCACTCCCTGGTCCCTCTCAATGGAGAGGGGTCTCGGGTATGAGAAGATGGCCATTGATATGCTGCAGCGCTGCTGTGATGGCCGAGCTAAGATGACGAGGAGGGAAGGAGCAGACTGTGCCTGGGCTAGCACATGGCAAAGCCTCACTTCACCACTGGCTTCAGGTTCACCCAAATCTTCCAGGATGCTGATAATAAGCCAGATATAAGCCAAATAAGGGAGTGAATGGGTTTCTCCTTGGCAGGGGGGCAGGAGAGGGTAAAGGGGAAACAGGCAGGCAGCAGAACTGGAGTGGAACCGGAGTGGGCAGAAATAACCTCCTGGCCGCAGGAGCTAACCTAGCTAGCAGAGCTCTCTCTGTAATTATCTCCTGGTGAATTAACTATTAGCGATCCCAGACTTGCACCCACGCAGACACTCGGGTGATCACACAGCATGCAGGAGCAGACCCCAGGTACTCAGAGATTTACAGGGAGTCCCAGGCCCCCCACCTCCTGTGTGGCCCCAGGAAGACCACTCAACCTCCCAGCCTCAATTCCCTTGTCTTTAAAATGGGTCTAGCAATTCCCCGTGGTGCTGGGAGGCTTCACTGAGATTCTGTGCATTAATTGCTCGGCAGAGAGCCTCATGCAATAAACCGTACCTTATTATATGAAGGTGGAGTTCTAGAACAGCGTTTAACTCATCCTCTGATCTTAGAACCCGTCCCTTACGTACAGTGGGACTCCTGGGCCTTGTTTCAGCTTCACAATCATGAAACTCTATTAACACATACTATGCTTATAGCAATGTACTACTCAAACTGAGTGGATAAACCCTGCAGACAAGTGGGGCGCCTTTAAGGTGGCGTACATACCACTGCCAAGCGGTGGGGGGGGGTGTTCTCAGGAGCAGGATGCTTTGCTCTCCATTCTCTACACACTTTCACCTGCTATCTCTTTCTTTCATCTTGCTCAATGCTGCTTTTTTTTTTTCTTGAGACAGAGTCTTGCTCTGTTACCCAGGCTGGAGTGCACCGGTGCAATCTCGGCTCACTGCAACCTCTGCCTCCTGGGTTCAAGTGACTCTCCTGCCTCAGCCTCCTGAGTAGCTGGGATTACAGGCGCCCACCACCACGCCCGGCTAATTTTTGTATTTTTAGTAGAGGACAGGGTTTCACCTTGTTCAGGCTGGTCTCGAACACATGACCTTGTGATCTGCCTGCCTGGGCCTCCCAAAATGCTGGGATTACAGGTGTGACCCACCATGCCTGGCTTAAACTTTTTTTTAAGAGACATGGTCTTGCTGTGTCACCCAAACTGGAGTGCAGCACCACGATCACAGCTCACTGCAGCCTCATGAGCAGCCCTGTTGCTTCAGCCACCTAAGTAGCTGCCACCATGCTTGGCTGATTTTTAAATTTTTTTGAAACACGGTCTTGCTCTGTCGCCCAGGCTGGAGTGCAACAATGGGATCACAGCTCACTGCAGCCTCAACCTCCCCAGGCTCAGGCGATCCTCTCACCTCAGCATCCTGAGTAGCTGGGATTACAGGTATGAACCACCATATCTGGTTCACTTTGTATTTTTTTGGTGGAGATAGGGTTTTACCATGTTGCCCAGGCTGGTCACTAACTCCTGGGCTCAAGCAGTTCACCCAACTCGAACTTCCAAAGTGCTGGTATTATAGGCATGAACCACCAGGCCTGGCCAATTTTTAAATTTTTGTAAAGTTGGGGGGCTGGCCATGTTTGCGAGGCTAGTCTCGAACTCCTGGCCTCAAGTGATCTTCCTGCCTTGCCTTTGAAAGTGCTGGGATTATAGGCATGAATCAGCAGACTCAGCCTCAAACTTCAGCATACCAAGGAATTTACATAAAGAGGGATGCTGAGCTGAGTGAGTGAGTGAGTGGAAGGACCCAGAGAGGAGCTAGAGTGCACCCCTCTCTCCCTCCCACCTGCCTGACACGAAGCTCTGGGGTCTTTGTGCAGGGCTGAGGGCTGGGGGCCTACGCACTGGGTGGGGTCTTTGTCCTCGGGCTCCTCAGAGGAGTCTTCACATTCCTTCAGCCTCCAGTCCATAATGTAGCCGATGACGGGCGCTGTGAGCAGGCACAGCAGCTGGAGCACACCGAAGATGGAGGTGTAGAGGCCAACTGTGGGGGAAAGGGCTGCGTCACGGGGGGACTGGGCACCAGCTGGGAAGGGGCTGGTGCCAACAGGCTCTTTGGGGATCTGCCCCAGAACCCCATCACTGTGGGTCTTGCAGGGAGCCCAGAGGTCTTAACTCTGAAGTCGAGGCTGGAATGGGGCAGGGAACCACCTTCTCAGCTCCAAATCCCCTGCTTCTTTTTTTTCTTTTTTCTTGAGATGGGATCTCGCTCTTATTGCCTAGGCTGGAGTGCAGTGGTGCGATCTCGGCTCACTGCAACCTCTGACTCCCTGGTTCAAGTGATTCTCTGCCTCAGCCTCCCGAGTAGCTGGGATTACAGGCATTCACCACCATGCCTGATTTTTTTTTTTTTTTGTATTTTTAGTAGAGACAGGGTTTCACCATTGGCCAGGATAGTCTCGATCTCCTGACCTTGTGATCCACCTGCCTCAGTCTCCCAAAGGGCTGAGATGACAGGAATGAACCACCGAGCTCAGCCTCCCCTGCCTGTTTCTAAGAAACAGCGAAGAAAAAAAATAAAAGAAAAAAGAAACAGCGAAGGAAACTCCAGGAAACCACCGGTACGTGGGAACTCCACAGCTGCCAATGCCCATGACAGAGGTGTTCTAAGCCACTGGCCACTAGTTTCTCCCTCTAGAAACATCCCAGGAAGGCACCACTCATGGGGCTCTAGCAGGAGGGCTTCCCTGTTCAAAGACTTATAACTATGGGGGGCTTACCAGGGAAACAGATGCTGAGTGTTGACTGCCCCCTCTACCCCCACGGCTCTAGCCAGAAGGGATGTCTGGAGCTTGAGGAGAGGAGCTTCTGGGTTGAACAGACTGACTGGGTGGGGATGTCATAAGGTTCCCTGACATCCCCCTCCCCCACTTACCCGTGGCCATCACTGCATCAGGATAGCACACGTGAAAAAGCAGAAAGAAGCAAGGTTAGTGGCAGAAACCTGAGCGCTGCAGAGATGGGGGGAGGGGCGGGCTCCTTCGGGCCCAGCACACACTCCCATTTCCCACCAAGCATGACTTGGGGTCCTGAAGGGGGGGCAGCGAGCTTCAGCCAGGCCTCTGGAAGTGGACTCAGGACAGCGCCCAGCCCGGGCCCTGCAGACATCCTGTCTGCTGGTGCCGGGTCACAGGCATGGTGAGTCAGGCCCATGATGCTAGTGGGTAGCGTGGTGGGAAGTGGTGGGTGAGCGCAAGGCCTGGTGCAATCCGAGTCCCTGCTGCTGCGGCCTATGGGAGTGGCTGTGTCATAGCTCCCGCCTGCCCTACTGGCTCAGAGACAGGGAAAGGATACAGAACCTGCCCCAGACGCGCCGCCAAGGCATCTGACACCACGGGTCTCCTCCAGATGGCCAGAGTTGGCCTCCCTTCCACTCTGTTAGGAAATGGAGATTGTGCCTGGGCCTGCTCCCCTGCTTTGGGCCGTGGCCCCAGCTACCAAGGCCTGGTGGCCCTGAGCTGCTGCTCCAAGCGGAATGTGCCAGTCTAGAGGGCCGTGCAGCTCCAGTGACCTGAGACCCATATGTGAGTCCTGGCTCTGACCTTGAACAGGTGACTCCATCGCTTGAGGCCTCATTTTTCAGTTGTATCTGATGAACGTATCTATCTTAAATGATGATGTAATAGATGATAGTATCTATTTAACTCCTAGATTGTTATCGAATCAAGGACAATAGAAGAACATGTCACCTGTCAACTCTGTACAAAGGCAGGGTAGGACAAGTGGCCCTGACTATCGGGGGCAGGGGGACCCAACCCATCTGGCTACGCATGGCTTCTGCACCCTGTTCTCATGTTGAGGCCTCAAATCCCCAAGCACTGGTGGCCCTGGACTGCTGTCGGCCCTGGACTGCTGTCGACCCTGGACTCTGGTTTCTCAACACCCTGCTTCTTCCTAGCAAGTGCCACACCCTGAGGGTTGGTGGGAGGATGAAGCAGCAGTGCCCACTTTGGCTGGGCATGGGCACTGCTGGGAACACCTCAAGGCTGCATTTTTGCCCAGGCATGGTGTGTTCACACCTATAATCCCAGCACTTCCAGGGGCCAAGGATCACCTGAGCTCAGGAGTTCAAGACCAGCCTGACCAACATGGTGACACCCTGTCTCTACTAAAAATACAAAAATCAGCCAGGTGTGGTGGCACATGCCTGTAATCCCAGCTACTTGGGAGGCTGAGGCAGGAAAATCACGTGAACCTGGGAGGTGGAGGTTGCAGTGAGCCGAGATCTCGCCATTGTACTCCAGCCTGGGGAACAAGGGTACAAATCTGTCTCAAAAAAAAAAAATAGACTGAGTTTTTGGGTGGGCACTGTGGCTCATGCCTGTAATCTCAGCACTCTGAGAGGCTGAGGTGGGAGAACTGCCTGAGCCCAGGAGTTCCAGACCAGCCTGGGTAAAGTTGAGAGAATTGGTCTTTATGAAAAAAAAAATTAGCCAGATGTGGTGGCATACACCCGTAGTCCCAGATACTTAGCAGGCCGAGGTGGGAGGGTCCCTTGAGTCCATGAGCTGGAGGCTGTGGTAAGCTGTGAACTGTACCACTCACTCCAGCCTGGGTGGCAGAGCAAGACCCCAGCTCACACACACACACAAAAAGACAGCCTTTTCCCAGCCGGCAGCAGACTTGCTAGTTAGGGCTTCCCGAATCTGCACTCCTGCTTGATGGCGGGTCTCAAATGCTGGGAGACAACTGGGTCAGCAGCCGGCGGCAAGGCCCAGAGTCTACATGTGGTACCAGCTCCCGGGAGCCTCTGCTACAGGTGGCCATGGGGCACAGTGGGGGCAGGTGGCTCTGCTGGTTCCAGTTGCTCCTCCGCAGCACCGCACGCCTGCTCTCAGGGAGCCCCAGAGCTCATGAGCGTGGGGAAAGGGACCCAGACCCAGCAGCCACCTCTCTGGACAGAGCTAGAGCTGTAGTGTTGGGTGCAACGGGTCGTGGGAGGAGGATGGGGAAATCCAATGGCCTGTCTGCCATGGACCAATCTTCTGGCCTGGCTTCCTCTAACTTCCTGAAATTGACTTTCCAACATAGGAAACAGTTGGAAAAATTCCTCTTGGGCAGCAAAAGATGTCTCAAGAGCTTGCGTAAAATACCCTGACTCAGCGGCAGGGAGATGTGCCTCTCAGGGCCAGGAGCTGGCTCTCTGCACACTTTGTGGTTTCCACCGCTCTGGGCCTAAGTATTTATCAGGTCAGCCATGGCAGTTTACGTCTGTAATCCCAGCACTTTGAGAAGCCAAGGCGGAACAATCCCTTGAGCCCAGGAGTTTTGAGACCAGCCTGGGCAACACAGCAAGACCCATCTCTACAAAAAATTAAAAAATTAGCTGGGTGTGGTAGCATGCCTCTGGGAAGCGCTGAGAGGTCAAGGCAGCAGTGTCTGTATCACCACAGTCCAGCTTAGGCAGCGCAGAAACGCAGAAAGAGACCCTCTCTCAAAAAAAAAAACAAGGAAAAAGGCCGGGTGCAGTGGCTCATGCCTATAATCCCAGCACTTTGGGAGGCCGAGGAGAGTGGATCATGAGGTCAAGAGATCGAGACCATGTTGGTCAACATGGTGAAACTCTGTCTCTGCTAAAAACACAAAAATTGGCTGGGCATGGTGGCGCGTGCCTGTAGTCCCAGTTACTCAGGAGGCTGAGGCAGGAGAATTGCTTGAACCCAGGAGGCAGAGGTTACGGTGAACCGAGATCATGCCATTGCACTCCAGCCTGGGTAACAAGAGTGAAACTCCGTCTCAAAAAAACAAACAAACAAAGAAAAAAACAAAAAAACACATGATAGATTGTCTTTCCCCAAATTGTGTTCCACAGATTTTTTTTTTTTTTTTGGAGATAGAGTCTTGCTCTGTCGCCCAGGCTGGAGTGCAGTGGTGTGATCTTGGCTTGCTGCAACCTCCACCTGCTGGGTTTAAGCAATTCTCTGCCTCCGTCTCCTGAGTAGCTGGGATTACAGGCGCCCGCCACCATGGCTGGCTAATTTTTGTATTTCTAGTAGAGATGAGGTTTCACCATGTAGGTTAGGCTGGTCTTGAACTCCTGACCTCAAGTAATCAGCCCCCCTCAGCCTCCCTAAGCGCTGGGGTTACAGGTGTGAGCCAGTGCGCCCCACCTAGACGCCCATTTTCACAGTAGAACTGGCATGTGTGATCTGATTCCGTCTCCTATCTCACTTTTATTAAAGTTGGATTTCTCACCCCCTAAAAAACTGATTACCGATTCTTCACAAGGCCTAGGGTATCTTCACCTTGATAAAAAGAAATAAACCATCAAAAAACAGTTGCACCCCATGGAGGCTGCCAATAAAAAGGGTTTTGAGTGTGTGTCCCACCTGGGGATGACTAGGGCTGACTCAGCTCAGGCCCTGGGAAGTCCTGACTTTCTTTGCAGAATCAAAACCTCTTATCAGCTGCAGTCCTGTGCTGTTTTGGAAAAGTGGAGTGTGGGTTATCAGCCATGTCTGCCGGGGCCAGCAAGCCTCGACTGGATCCCAGGCTCGGAGAAAGCCTGTGCACCACCCTGTTTCTCAGTGAGGGATGAAGATCAGTGTCAGCCAGTTGCCCTGGCGTCTCCAGCCACACCCTGACCTCCATGCGCAGGGTGTCCATGCACCTGCCGTGCTGCTTTCTGGGAGGACTGAGGGCGTGATCTGCTGTCTTTCAGCTGCACTGGGGTGCAGGGCTCTGTTTTGTGCCACGTTTTCCTTTACAGCACACACGGCAGCCTCCCCCCTCAGACATGAAAAACACCCCACATCCCATGCACAGGCAGCCGTTTTGGTCCTTCCCTCCCTCCTGGACCCGGAAACCCTGATGGGGACATGAAAGAATGGTTGGGGCTGGTGGTGATGAAAGAACTCTGCCAGGCAAGCAGCGCCCAAGAGGCAGCAGTCCGCGGCCCTGCCAGCCTAGCTCAGCTTCACATGTCCCGCGGCCAGTGGCTGGGCTGCCTACCTGTCTTCTGGTCGCCACTGACCAGGAACTTGAGGATGTTGTTCATGGCTCCCATGTAGAAGATGAGCCGAAGCTGGGTGACGCACATGGTGACGAGGCTGAGCATCAGGATGGGGCTGAACACGCTTTGCATGAAGGACGGGGCTGCTGCGGGAGAGGCCATGGGTTCAGGGCCGGGCACACTGCCCCCACCACGCGGGGCTGTGCAAATCCCTCCACATGGGAGGCCAGGAGGCCCCCTGGGGTGGGCCTGGTGAGGGCTTAGCACTGCTGTGGGGTCGCCCCCTGTGTGAAATCAGTTGGGCAAATCCCTTTCCCTTCCCAGGCCTCTGCAGAACGGGGCAGGTGGGGCTGCCTCCCATTTTGGGATGAAGTGGGAATGGGGTGAGCTGATACCCACAGAGCCCCCTCCCCGTCACCCAGCTGCCATCTCAGGCAGGTACCTGCAGCGTCTGGCTGGCACTTCACTTCCAGGTCGACGGTGGACAGGCACAGCTTGTGGCCCTCCTGCAGCGCCACCTGCTCCTTGGCACTCCTCATGGAGCTGCCCACGCTTAGGCGGCGGCCCACTGTGGTCACCTGCTTGTAGAACTGCTTCCCCGTGATCTTGTGGTCAAAGCCCAGCCAGCTGAACTTGATCTTCACCCTGGGGCCCAGGAGAGTGTCTGTGGGTGCCAGTTGGGACCTCGGCTGGAAGAGTGTGTCTGTGGTGCTGCCCAGAACCCAAGCTTGGGGGAAATAGGGCCAGGGCCCTGGGAGAGAGTCTGTGGGCCCTGGGAGAGGGTCTGTGGGCGCTGCGCAGGACTCCGGCTTGGGGTGGGGTGTGGGCAGGGCAGAGGGCCTGGGAGAGTGTCTATAGGCACTGTGAGTGACCCCGGCTGTCGGGGGAGGGCAGGACAGAGGGCCAGGGAGAGTGTCTGTAGGCTGCTCGGAACCCTGACAAGGGTGGGATGGGGCCCAGGGCACCTTTACTTACGAGTAGTCCATGTCCTCCGGCCCAGGAAAGGGCTCCAGGGGCCAGTTAAAGAAGCAGTTGAGGAAAACCAGCCCGGAGCAGCCGGCCCAGACCACAAGAATGACGACAAAGGAGACGCCAGCATCATAGATGAGCTGACAAGCACCGTGGGGTGGGGTGGGGGAGGGACAGAGTTAGCCGAGGGAGACCAGGGCCGGTAGGCAGGGGCATCCGGCAGCCCTCTGCTATCCCTGTGCTGAGCCTTGTGAGGAGGCACAGCCCTGCCAACCTAGGCATTTGGCCATCAGACCCCCACCCTCCAGTCTTCCCACCATGCCTGCCCTGCTAGTTATCTGGGCCTGGCGTGTCATGAACCCCCCCAATTTGGAGGCCTTCCCAACGGCCCACTGTGATCACAGCACGGCTCTTGGGCTCATAGTGAACAGCCTGGCAGAGGTGATGGTACCTCAGGCCCATCGGCTTATCTGGTGTGAATGGAGCTCCCTGAAGACAGGCTGGCCCTGTCCATGGATTCTCCTGAGCCCTGGAGAGCTCACATGGCAGAGAACAAACAAATGCTCCCTCGGACCCGTGCAGTGGGCGTGTACCAGCCTGGGTCCCCGGCACTGTGGGGGCTGCTGGGTGTGGCCCTCGGGGAGTGCTCAGCATAGGATCTGACCGGCAGGCAGCCTACTGGGCACGGTCGCTGCAGTCATGAGTACCAGCGACTTCCAGCAGTGACTGAGTCCCTGAGGCATTGGCAGACAGTTACCCAGCATGCCAGGGAGGACCTGGCAGACAGTTACCCAGCGCGCCAGGGAGGACCTGGCAAACAGTTACCTAGTGCGCCAGGGAGGACGCTGCCATGAGCCACTGAGAAGAGGAGGAGGAGGAACTTGTGGGATCCGCCCCGTCCAGGGGTGCAAGAATCTCGGCAAGTCCACAGGATGGCTGGCACCGAGTCCCAGCTCCCACTGCGTTGATGCCCAGGAGGCCACCCCATGCCATGGCGCCTGAACTCTCCTAGCCAGCAGCCTTCCCACACGCACCCCTGAGGAAAGGGACTTCTCCCCAGTGTCAGGGCCAGAGGCAGGTGTAGCCCCTGTGGGGCCCTGGGCAGAGCCATGGCATTTGGGAATAGAAACTCAGGCGGATGGGCTGTGAGGCGTTTGCTTCGTCCTGACCCTGTGTGACTTCCACAGGTCAGAGTCCTGCCTGGGAGGGAAACAGCTGAGCCAACTTGGCCAGGAGCAGTGCTTTGACGGATGGAGCAATGGCACAGTAACAGCCACCAGCGGGTGGGGAAAGACAGGGAGCTGGGGGTCAGGGAGCCGGGTGAGACAGGAGCTAGACTCAAGTCTGAGACAAACTCACCCCCTGCCCTTTCCCTGCCCCAGTCCAGAAATGCACAGGTACCTACAGCAGAGCCCACAGCAGGTGTGTGAGTCCTGCCCCCGAGGCCACGTGATTCTTCTTGCTGGTGATGCCAGGTGCATCCTGCTGGGGTGGGGGTGCTGGGGAGGGGCCACCCCCAGTTCCCACAACTGCCTCCCTCTCAGAGAGGGTGGATGGAGACTGGAGCAGGGCTGAACATGGACGCCAGTGCTCACCTTGATTCCCGGGAAGGTGACAGCCGAGGAGGCGTAGGACCCAATCATCAGGGCAATAAACGTGGACCGAAGGTCTCCGAACATGTTGGGCAGCTGAGAGATAAGAAGCAGGGAAGCCTCAGTGGGAGGAGGCACTGGGGAAGCACAGGAGGAGTGGGCAGATGACCAGGCCTATCAGCCCCTCTTCACCTGCGTCCCTCCTGTGTGACTCACAGGGCAGTAGTCCAGGAGTGATGACCGCTCACTCAAAGTGTCTCCTCTCTGCACCGGGGCTGATACGGGCAAGGAGGGAGGTCACACAGGGTACAAGTGGCTGCCTGACTGCAGCGGGCAACCCTCCCTGGCTCTCTGCTCCCAGCAGAACCCAGGAGCCTTCTTGTCCTTCCAGGGTAACACTGAGATGCCAGAGAACAAAGTTATGAGCCTCAGGCAGCCCTCAAAGGGAGAGAGCCTGTTAAAAATAAGCATCTATTTGGGGACAATCAAGACATTTTATAAATAAAAATATCAGCATCCCAGAAAGACCAGATGTCAGCAAAAACTACTTTTGGTTTGGAGAGAGTAGGTTTTGGGAAGGTTTCAATCAGAATTCAACAGTTCTCTCTGGTCTGGTGATGAAGATGGCCCAGGAGTCCTGCTTCTAAATTTCTTTGTTTTTGAGATGGGGTTTCGCTCTTGTCGCCCAGGCTGGAGTGCAGTGGTGCAATCTCAGCTCATTGCAACCTCCGCTTCCCCGCTTTAAGCGATTCTCCTGCATCAGCCTCCCAAGTAGCTGAGATCAGAGGCGCCCACCACCACACCTGGCTAATTTTGTATTTTTAGTAGAGATGGGGTTTCTCCTTGTTGGCCAGGCTGGTCTCAGGTGATCTGCCCGCCTCGGCCCCTCAAAGTGCTGGGATTACAGGCGTGAGCCACTGTGCCTGGCCCGCTAGCCTTTATTTTTGTAGAGATGGGGTCTCATTATATTGCTCAGGCTAGTAGTGAACTCCTGGCCTCAAGCGATGCTCCCAGCTTGGCCTCCCCCCCAAAAAACTAAACCATTTTCTGTTATCAAACCTGCCTACCTACAAACAAATTAATCGCAGCTGAGGAGAGGCAGTCTGCACGTGGCGACATGCTGTCTCCAATCATTTCCACCTGTTTTGCCCACAGTTAAAAATGAGTAAGATATCGTCAAAATGTACACCTTCTGTGCTTTAAAGGATGGCATCGAGAAAGTGAAAAGAGACGGGAGTGGTGGCTCAGGCCTGGCATCCCAGCACTCTGGACGGCTGAGGCAGCAGGATTACTTGAGGGCAGGAGTTGGAGAAAGTGAAAAGAATGCACAGAATTCAAGAAACTTCTTACAAACCATCGATCTAATCAGGAGCTTGCATCTAGAGTATGTAAAGACAGCACCCAATAGTCATTCAAAAAACAAAAAACAGAACATACAAGAACCCTTACCACTCAATAATAAAATGATACATAACCCATTTTTTTTTTTATATGGAGTCTTGCTCTGTCTCCCAGGCTGGAGTGCAGTGGTGCCATCTCGGCTCACTGCAACCTGTCTCCTGGGTTCAAGCGATTCTCCTGCCTCAGCCTCCCCAGCAGCTGGGATTGCAGGTAGTGTCACTGTGCCCAGCAATTTTTGAAATAACCAATTTTTTAAATGGGCAAAGATCTAAATAGACATTTCTCCAAAGAAGATATACAAATGGCCATTAAGCGTATGAAAAGAAGCTCAACACCATTAATCACAGTGAAATGCAAATCAAAACCACAGTGAGATACCACTTGATACTCACTAGGATATCAAAAAATCACAGTCAGACGGGGTGCAGTGGCTCACACCTATAATCCCAGCCCTTTGGGAGGTCGAGGCTGGCGATCACTTGAGGCCAGGAGTTCAAGACCAGCCTGGGCAACATAGTGAGACCCTCGTCTCTACCAAAAATATAAAAAATTAGCTGGGTGTGGTGGAACATGCCTATAATCCCACCTACTTGGGAGGCTGAGGCAGGAATCGCTTGAATCCAGGAGACAGAGGTTACAGCAGTGAGCCGAGATCACGCCACTGCACTCCAGCCTGGGTGACAGAGCAAGACTCCATTTACAAAAAAAGAAATGAGGCCGGGCGCGTGGCTCACGCCTGTAATCCCAGCACTTTGGGAGGCTAAGATGCGTGGATCACCTGAGGTCAGGAGTTCGAGACCAGCCTGGCCAACATGGTGAAACCCCATTTCTATAAAAATGCAAAAATGACCTGGGCATAATGGCAGGTGCCTGTAATCCTAGCTACTGTGGAGGCTGGGGCAGGACAATCACTTGAACCTGAAAGGTGGAGGCTGCAGTGACCCGAGATCACATCACTGAACTTCAGCCTGGTGACAAAGCAAGACTCTGTCTCAAAGAAAAAAAAAAAAGAGAATGCTCTGCAGACAGCCTGCCAGGGAGGCCTTTGCCCTACCTTCTTAACCTCAAGTCTGGCTTAAACCTACCTAGGCTACAGACCAACAGAGCCACAGGGATTTGGGGTGAGTGAGCTCATGGCTCTGCCCGGTCTCCGCAGCACTCGATCCAGGATGGGGAAGAGCAGAACCTGGGGAAAAGACCGACTCTCCATCTGTCCACGGATGAGGCCCTCGCCTGCAGGCCTGGACAGGTCAGGGGCCTCCCCAATGCTCCCTTTGATACCCTGTCTCTTGCCGCCTGGAATGTTCTTATAAGCGCCAAGAAAATTCTTCCCAACATGTGATTCCGGTCAGGAGAGCCATTCTTTAGCAGGGTAGAGTGCCTTAGGGGAGCCCACACTAGGCAGCCTTCAAACCAACATCTTGTAAAACATCTTGTATTTTAAATTGTGAACTTTTCCTTACTAAAGTAATGCATGGGCCAGTTGTGGTGGCTCACATTTGTAATCCCAGCACTTTGGGAGCCCGAGGTGGGCGGCTCACAAGGTCAAGAGATCGAGACCATTCTGGCCAATATGGTGAAACCCCATCTCTACTAAAAAATACAAAAATTAGTTGGGCGTGGTGGCATGTGCCTGTAATCCCAGCTACTGGGAGGCTGAGGCAGGAGAATCGCTTGAACCTGGGAGGTGGAGATTGCACTGCTGCACTCCAGCCCAGAGCGAGACTCTGCCTCAAAAACAAGAAAAGTAATGCATGTCCATTGCAAAATGTTTGGAACAAAGTATAGAAAGAATAACGTGAAAATCACCCTAAGGCCAGACATGGTGGCTCATATGCATAATCCCAGCACTCTGGGAGTCTGAGGCAGGCAGATCACTTGAGGCCATGAGTTCAGGACCAGCCTGGCCAACATGGTAAAACTATCTCTACCAAAAATACAAAAAATTAGCCGGACATGGTGGTGGACACCTATAATCCCAGCTACTTGGGAGGCTGAGGCAGGAGGATCACTTGAACCTGGGAGGCAGAGGTTCCCATGAGCAGAGATTGAGCCACTGCACTCCAGCCTGGGTGACACAGTGAGACTCAGTCTCAAAACAAAAACAAAAAACAAAACAAATAACAACAACTTTATATGTGTGTGTATATATATACACGTTTGAATGGACTTCCTTAAGGATAAACGTATGTACACACAACTATTTTTATTTTCTTTTTTATGACCATACCTGAGACTTAAAACTATTATTTCTTTAAGGTAAATTCCTGAAAGTAGAATCATTAGGCAAAAGAGAACACACTTTTTTTTTGAGATGGAGTCTCACTCTGTCACCCAGGCTGGAGTGCAGTGGTATGATCTCAGCTCATTGCAACCTCCACCTCCCAGGTTCAAGCAATTCTCCTGCCTCAGCCTCCTGAGCAGCTGAGATTACAGGCGCCCACCACCACCCCTGGCTAATTTTTGTATTTTTAGTGGAGACAGGGTTTCACCATGTTGGTCAGGCTGGTCTTGAACTCCTGACCTCAAGTGATCCACCTGCAATGTTGACACCTAACATTTTACCCTTGAAATTTTACCTGTAGATACAGAAAGAATGGGTCCATATGAGGGTATCATTAAGCTCTTGCATAACACATCTGCCACCTCTGCAGGGTTGTCATGGTAACGAATAATTTTCCACCCCTCCCAGTTTGGTGGTTTTATTTCTGTTTTCTTTTCTTTTCTTTCTGAGATGGAGTGTTCCCCCATCGCCCAGGCTGGAGTGTAGTGTGATCTCGGCTCACTGCAACCTCTGCCTCCTGGGTTCAAGCGATTCTCCTGCCTCAGCCTTCTGAGTAGCTGAGACTTACAAGTGCACACCAACACAACTGGCTAATTTTTTTTTTTTTTTTTTTTTGAGACAGAGTTTCATTCTTGTTGCCCAGGCTGGAATGCGTGGTGCGATCTCTGCTCACTGCAACCTACGCCTCCCAGGTTCAAGCGATTCTCCTGCCTCAGCCTCCTGAGTAGCCGAGATTACAGGCACCTGCCACCACGCCTGGCTAATTTTTCATTTTCAGTACAGATGGGGTTTCATCATGTTGGCCAGGCTGGTGTCAAACTCCTGACCCTCAGGTGATCTGCCCACCTCTGCTTCCCAAAGTGCTGGGATTACTGGCATGAGCCACTGTGCCTGGCCCCAGCTAATTTTTTTGTATCTTTAGTAGAGACAGGGTTTCACCATGTTGGCTGGGGTGGTCTCGAACTCCTGACCTCATGATCCACCGCACCCGGCAGTGGTGTTTTTTTTTTTAAGTAAAATGTCTGAAATAGAAAAATGCTGCCATTTGTTTCTCTTAATGCATTGAAAACAGTGGAAGTTTGCAGATTTTAAATTCTTTTTTTTTTTTTTTTGAGACAGAGTTTCGCTCTTGTTACCCAGGCTAGAGTGCAATGGCGTGATCTCGGCTCACCGCAACCTCCGCCTCCTGGATTCAGGCAATTCTCCTGCCTCAGCCTCCTGAGTAGCTGGGATTACAGGCACGCGCCACCATGCCCAGCTAATTTTTTGTATTTTTAGTAGAGACAGGGTTTCACCATGTTGACCAGGATGGTCTCGATCTCTTGACCTCGTGATCCACCCGCCTCAGCCTCCCAAAGTGCTGGGATTACAGGTGTGAGCCACCGCGCCCGGCTAAGATTTTAAATTCTTAAGTCCAAGCTGGGACAAGACTGCTCTCAAAGGGGTCTGTTCAACACACTAACTCCAGGTTTGGGGCCATCACTGAGCTGCAATTAAACCTGCAGGCATGCATTTTACAGAGTGGTGGAATCTCATTCCCATATGCAACCAAGCTTCCAGATGTAGCCAGGAGAACCCAATGTTCCCTGGATCCTGAGACAGCTAATAAGCACTCAGGCCTGCCACGCTGCAGAAGAGAAGCCCCATGGCCAGGGAAGTATGCTGCCTGCCTTCGCGCAGCCGAAGCCAGCAGAAGCAGGTGCTGTGCAGACCAGGCCACAGCAACACTGAGGCAGTCCCGCACTGAGACCACCCAACCCTGCACCGCCTTCCTGGAGGTCCGCGCGGGCCCACAAGGGCGCACAAGGGTCTGGGCAGCATGGTCTCCTTCATCTTTCTTTGTTTTCATTCTTTCAGTTTTATAAAGACAGGGTCTCACTCTATTGCCCAGGCTGGTCTTGAACTCCTGGACTCAAGCCATCCTTCCACCTCGTCTTCCTAAAGTGCTGCGATTACAGTTATGAGCCACTGTGCCCAGCCAATCTTTATATATTGATTTTGTGAAGACTCCTGTATTGAAGACATTCACAGGCCAGGCGCAGTGGCTCACACCTGTAATCCCAGGACTCCTTGGGAGGCAGAGGTGGGCAGATCACTTGCGGTCAGGAGTTTGAGACCAGCCTGGCCAATATGGTGAAACCCGATCTTTACTAAAAATACAGAAATTAGCTGGACATGGTGGCAGGAGCCTGTAAGCCCATCTACTCAGAGAGTTGAGGTAGGAGAATCACTTGAACCCAGGAGACAGAGGTTGCAATGAGCCTAGATCGTGCCACTGTACTCCAGCCTAGGTGACAGAGCAAGACTCTTGTCTCAAAAAATAATAATAGCAATAAACTAAAGACATTTGCAGTTCTTCTATATACTATTAAGTTTTACTAGTTTGTCATTTAACTTTTTAATTTATGGTTTTTTGTTTTTTTTTTTGAGATAGAGTTTTGCTTTTGTTGTCCAGGCTGGAGTGCAATGGTGCGATCTCGGCTCACTGCAACCTCTGCCTCCCGGGTTCAAGCGATTCTCCTGCCTCAGCCTCCCGAGTAGCTGGGATTATAGGTGCTCACTACCACACCGGCCTAATTTTTTCTCTTTTCAGTAGAGATGGGGTTTTGCCATGTTGGCCAGGCTAATTATGAACTCCTGACCTCAGGTGATCTGCCCACCTCAGCCTCCCAAAGTGCTGGGATGACAGGACTGAGCCACTGCCCCCGGCCTCACGGTGTTTTTTGACCAATACAAGTTTTTAAATAGGTGGTTGAAAGTGTGTTTCAGCTTTTAGGAACTACCTAGCATTCGTGCCAAATGAAATCTCTCTGGAAAGAAGGTGAAGGATGACCTTGACCAGGGAAACCCAAAGCATAAACATCCTGGCAGAAGTCAACGTGTGGCCACAAAAGAACAAGGACAGGAGAAGAAAGCTGTCTCTGTGGACGCTGATTATTTATGTCAAGGGTAATAGGCATCGGACTTGTAGCCTGGAGCCAGCTTCCTTTTCTTCCTCCCAAAGTTGCTGCGCCTGCCAGAGGCCACTTCCCCCGCTGGCTGTGCCAGAGCAGCTTAACCAGGACATTTTCCTTGCTATGAAGTCATAACACATAAGATAATGGCTACCTTTGTGTGTGTGTGTGTGTGTGTGTGTGTGTGTGTGTGATGGAGTTTTACTCTTATTGCTCAGGCTGGAGTGCAGTGGCACGATCTCGGCTCACTGCAACCTCCACTTCCTGGGTTCAAGTGATTCTTCTGCCTCAGCCTCCCAAGTAGCTGGGATTACAGGCATGCGCCCCCACGCCCAGCTAATTTTGTATTTTTAGTAGAGACGTGGTTTCTCCATGTTGGTCAGGCTGGTCTCGAACTCCTGACATCAGGTGATCTGCCCGCCACCGCGCCCGGCCCAATAGCAACTATTTTTAATACCCACCCTATTTCCGATCCTAAAAACCCTCAGCCTGGCGTGGTGGCTCACACCTGTAATCCCAGCACTTTGGGAGGCTAAGATGGGTGGATCACCTGAGGCCAGGAGTTTGAGACCAGTCTGGTCAACATGGCAAAAATCCTTCTCTACTAAAAATAAAAATAAAAATAACTTTTTATTATTTTTATAATTTATTAAATTAGCCAGGTATGGTGTTGGGAGCCTGTAATCCCAGCTATTTGGGAGGCTAAGGCAGAAGAATCACTTGAACCTGGGAGGTGGAGGTTTCAGTGAGCTGAGATCATGCCACTGTACTCCAGCCTTGGCAGCAAGAGTGAAACTCCATCCCAAAAATTAAAAAAAAAAACAACTCAAAGCAACTGTATGAGGTAGGTGTCACTTATGACCTCACTTAATAAGTACCAAACTTAAAGCTTAGAAAAGTCAAGAACTCTGCCAAGGTAGTAATGGTCAAATTTGGGATTCAAGCCAGGCCAAGCATCTATGCGTAGTCCCAGTCCACATTGCCTCTCGGGAGCCTCACGTGGGCAATACACACTTCAGTTTGGATCCCATGCCTTGTATGTGTTACTTATTAAGCATTCAACCTGCGTCCTCCAACTAGAGCTTTATTTTTCATTCATTCATTCATTCATTCATTCATTCATTCATTTTGAGACAGAATCTTGCTCTGTCACCCAGGCTGAAGTGCAGTGTCGCAATGTTGGCTCACTGCAACCTCCACCTCCCAGGTTCAAGCGATTCTCCCACTTCAGCCTTCCGAATAGCTGGGATTAAAGGCGTGCGCCACCACGCCTGGCTAATTTTTGTATTTTTAGTAGGGACAGGGTTTCACTATATATTGGCCAGGCTGGTCTCAAACACCTGACCTCAGGTGATCCACCCACCTTGGCCTCCCAAAGTGTTGGGATTATAGGTGTAAGCCACCAATCCTGGCCGTTTTTAAAAATTTTATTTTTAGGTTGGACGTGGTGGCTCATGCCTGTAATCCCAGCACTTTGGGAGGCCGAAACGGATGGATCACCTGAGGTCATGAGTTCAAGACCAGCCTGACCAACATGGAGAAACCCCATCTCTGCTAAAAATATAAAAAATTAGCAGGGCATGGTGGCGTGTGCCTGTAATCTCAGCTACTTGGGAAGTTGAGGAAGGAGAATTGCTTGAACCCAGAAGGTGGAGGTTGCAGTGAGCCAAGATTGCTCCATTGCACTCCAGCCTGGACAACAAGAGGGAAATTCCATCTCAAAAATAAATAAATAAATTTATTTTTAGGATGAGATCATGCTATATTGCCCAGGCTGGAGCGATGTGGCTGTTCACAGGCATGATCCCACTACTGATCTGCAGGGGAGTTTGGACCTGCTCGGCTTCTGACCTGGTCCAGTTCACCCCTCCTTAGGCAACCTGGTGGTCTCTGCCCCACCATGTCACCATAGTGTTGCTGAACTTAGTGTAGACAGCTGGTCAGTACAGCACACTACCGTGCAGCGCTCCTGGACTCAAGTGCTCTGCCCGCCTCGGCTGCCCGAGTAGCTGGGACTATGGGAGGGGGTGCTACCACGCCCTGTCTCATCTAGAGATTCCTTGTATTCCTTCCCAAGCTCCTTTTATCCCTGTCTGCCCCCTGCCCTCCCCTCCCACTGGCTGCCTTCGGCTGCCCTCCCGGTGTTCCCCACCACAGCAGCGAGTGGGTTTGCATCTGCCTGTGGACCCTATGGGTCCTCCTCACATCTAGGTCCCTCCCCACATCTCCCAGCAGCTTCCCTGCCTCTGCCAGTCTCAGCTGCGCAGAATGGCTCCTTGGAAGCCGCAGTGCCCGAGTGAGGGCTGAGTGCTGAGCAGAGCGCCCCAGTGCGGGCCTCGGGCTGGCAGAGGGAAGAACCAGGTCTGCTGCCAGGCAGGAAGCCAGCACTGTGCTGCAGCGACAGATGCCAGGAAGACACTCAAGAGGCCGTTTCCTGACTCACAGACACACTCATAGTGGGCATGCAAGCCCCTCTGCCAGCCCTTGGGTGCTTCCCACAGCCCCCTGGCTACCTACGGGAGGGTCAGAGCTGGAGCAGGCAGTACCTGTCCCGCCGGCCCGGGCTACGTGGCCTCCACATGGCCTCAGGCACACAGCACCACCCATGACTCTCTCTCAGGCCCCTGGCTGCACCATACACAGGCCAGACCGTTTGACCTTCACAGAGGGGAAAACAGAAGCTGCAGGCGGCCCCTACCCTGGCGTTCTGGCTGCAGAGCAATGCCACTGGACAGGCGTCCCTGGAGGCCACAGCCCTGGGACAGTGCACATGGAGGAGCTTCTCTGCGATGCAGGAGGTGCGTGCCTTTTGGCCCAGCGCAGGCAGAAATGAGGGGCTGCTACGGCATCCCAGCCCTGACATTCCACATCCACGGCCTTCCGAGTCCTCCCTGGCCTGTGGGAGCTGAGCGGTGGGTGGGGGGCGGCATTCTGGCCCTCGGGTCCCTTCCAGAGGGAGCCTTGTCCTCAGGTGGCTGGGGGCACACCCAGAGTTCTGTACAGCCTGCACAGGCCGGGACCCCAGGAACCAGGCTGAACGGGCAGGCTCAGCAAGGCAGGGCTGTTTCCTACCCAAACAACTGGCCCCTCCAAGCCCACGCTGCCCATGAGAAGGTCCTTGTGTCACCTTTCTGCTTCACTGGTGAAGAGGAGGGGAAGGGCCACCCTGTGCCTTCCCGGCCCAGTCCAGCCCTGCCGGTGCCACCATCGTTTCTGTCCAGCCCTGACTGTGGTCACATGCTGAAGCAAATTCATGAGGCAGAACCCTTGGATGGCAAATTCTTCCCAAACCAATGGCAAGCAGCTGACTACCTGAGAGTCCCCAAGCACAGGACAGAAACAGAAGGAGGCGGGGAGGCAGAACTGGCACTGGGCACTGGCAAGTCTGCTCACCAGGCATCTGGACCCTCTGGAGCTGGTCGGGGAGTGCTGCAGGACTCTCTCTTGGACCCTCCAGAGCTGGCCGGGGCATGCCACGGGACTTTCTCCTGGACCCTCCAGAGATGGCTAGGGGCCACCCCAGGACCCTCTCCTGGACCCTCCAGTGCTGGCCCGGGCGGGCCATGGGACCCTCTCCTGGCTGTAGACTCAAGGTCTACTGAGCTAGGGCACTAAAGCCCTGTCCCCTTCTGGAGGCAACTGCCACCCTGCCTTCCTCTCCAGGATCGAAAGGGCTGTTTATCCCCTTCACCTCCCTTGGATCCCGACTCCCATGGGCTTGTCTTCCTCAGGTTTAAAGTCAGACCAAGGGATCAAAAGGGAAAAGCCACAGAGAAATGTTTCATCAGGAGCCGGTGACATTCTGCAACCTGCTTTTCTGTGTGGTTTCTGCTCAGAACTCCTGGTCCCACCCACGGGGACAGGGGTCAGGGCAACGGAGCAGAAACGGCAGCTTCACAATTTTGGCCACAGCAGCTCCATCTCTAAGCAACCCAGGCCCGGGCTGGAGGGTAGTGGTCCCAACACCGCACCAGCCGCCGGCCGTGTTTGTGCTTGGGCTGATGAAGCGAGTTGAAAGGTGTGCAAATGCAGGTCCTGAGCAAACACGAGTGTGCTGTCCAGATGGCCCTGGGAGGCCGAGGTGCCACAGCGCAGGGCGTGCTCCGCGCCCTTCCAGGGACGCCAGGCAATGGCCCCGGCCCTGGGAGAGCCAGCCCACCTGCTGTGAGATCTACCCTCACCCCTGGGAGCCTCCACTGGGGAAGAAAAAGCCACCCATGGTGCCAACCTCTCAGGCTCTGGAAGGAGGGCTCGTGGCCTCCTTCCATGAGGAAAAGGCATTTGCCCACGTGGGGCCCCTCTCCACCAGTGGGGTCAACAGCTCCCAGCTGCTGGTCACCTATATTTAGACCGTAGCTCGTGCAGCACAAAGCCCCTGGGGACCCAGGAGCCCCCCAAATCAATGCTTCCATGGCAATGCTGCCGTCCCCGATTCCCGAGTTATCACAGCGCTATCATCCCTGGCCCCAACATGGCTAGTGGAGATGGGATTTTAGAAATTCCTAAAGGCGACCCTGGAGACTCTTTTGTTCCCAAAATTAGAACACGTGTGGGAGACACAAACAGAAAGTGCCATTGTGCTGCGGGCGCCGCGTCTCTGGAAGCCGATCCTCACGGTTCTGCCTTCTAAAGGCCTGGCTGTATCAGAACAAGATTCAGCTCTGCTCAGCAGAAGCCAGTCAGCCTGAGATTGCTCAACCGCTCCAGCCCTGCCCTCACTGACCTCATTCCCCTCTTGGGGTCTGTTCTCAAGGAGCAGCCACTGCAGCCCTCAGCAGAGGCCTCATGGGACAGGGGAATGCCCACGGAGCTCCCTCCAGGCCCAGGGGGAGGGGCGGGAAAGAGATGACTCAGAAAGAGCTGGCCCATGCAACCACAGGGTGTGGGATGGGGGAGGGTTAGCCCCTGCCCCCAGACGGGCAACAGTGACCTGGCAGCCTCTTGGGGCCTCTAGACCAAGGGTTGGCAAACTTTTTCTATAAAGAACCAGACAGTAAACTTTTGTTTTTGTTTTTGAGTCAGAGTCTTGCTCTGTCGCCCAGGCTGGAGTGCAGTGACGGGATCTCTCAGCTCACTGCATCCTCCACCTCCTAGGTTTAAGTGATTCTCCTGCCTTAGCCCCTTGAGTAGCTGAGATTATAGGTGCACGCCACCACATCCAGCTAATTTTTACATTTTTAGTAGAGAGGGGGTTTCATCATGTTGGCCAGGCTGGTCTCAAACTCCTGGCCTCAAGTGATCTGCCTGCCTTGGCCTCCCAAAGTACTGGGGTGACAGGCGTGACCTACCACACCCAGCCAATTTTTTTTTTAAATACAGAAAGGCTTTCGCCATGTCGCCCAGGCTGGTGTCGAACTCCCAGGCTGAGGCCATCCACCTGCCTCAGCCTCCCAATGTGCTGGGGTGACGGGTGTGACCCACTGCACCCAGCTGATTTTTTTTTTTTTTAAATGGAGAAAGGCTTTTGCTATGTTGCCCAGGCTGGTCTCAAACTCCCGGGCTGAGGCCATCCACCTGCCTCGGCCTCTGGAAGTGCTGGGGTGACAGGCGTGACCCACTGCGCCCAGCTGAGATAATAAACCTTTGGGGTTTACAAGCCATATATGTGGTCTCTGTCACCAGAGCATAACTGCCACTGTAGCACAAAAGCAGCCACAGACGGGAGCAAATGGGTACAGCTCTGCCCCCACGAAACTTTGTTTACAAAAGCAGGCAGTGGTCTGGGTTTGGCGATGGTGGTTTGCTGACCCTGCTCCAGGTCAAAGAATGAAAACCGTGGAGAACAAACCACCAGCTTCTCTTGGGCAGACCCCTGGGAGCCAAACGCTTTAAATGGTGACCAGGCAACTCTCTTGCCTGGTCATTATCTAATCTGGGCAGCTTTCTGCCTCTAGTGACAGAGCAAAGAGTGAACAGAAACGCTCTTGCTACAGTGGTTTCTGGGTTTTTTGAGACTGAGTCTCCCTCTGCCATCCAGGCTGGAGTGCGGCGGCATGACCTCAGCTCACTGGAACCTCTGCCTCCCGGGTTCAAGCAATTCTCCCACCTCAACCTCCCGAGTAGCTGGGATTAGAGACACCCGCCACCATCCCAGGCTAATGTTTGTATGTTTAGTACAGATGGGGTTTCACCATGTTGGCCAGGGTGGTCTCAAACTCCTGGCCTCGCCAAGAGTGGTGGCTCATGCCTATAATCCCAGCACTTTGGGACCGAGGCAGGCGGATCACCTGAGGTCGGGAGTTTGAAACCAGCCTGACCAACATGGAGAAACTCTGTCTCTACTGAAAATACAAAATTAGCTGGTTGTGCTGACGGGCACCTGTAGTCCCAGCTACTCAGGAGGCTGAGGCAGGACAATCGCTTGAACCCAGGAGGCACAGGTGAGCTGAGATTGCACCACTGTACTCCAGTGTGGACAAGAATGAAACTTCATCTCCAAAACAAAACAAAAAACTCCTGACCTCGGGTGATCCACCCGCCTCGGCCTCCCAAAGTGCTGGGATGACAGGTGTGAGCCCCCATGCCCGGCTACAGCAGTGGTTTTTAGCCTTTACACAGACCTGCCAGAGGCCAGTGAACCTAATGAACCCTCCCCTCCAGAAAGATGCAGCTGAGCGGCACCTACATGCGGTGTGTTGGCATGGAATTCCATGGGTGTGCACAGCCCTCCTGAAACCGATTCATGGACCATGTAGAGACCTGAAGAGCCCAGGGAAAGATCTCTTGCTCACTCAGAAAGAACACTAGTTTCTTGGTATTTGAAAGAGCTCTTACAAGTCACTAAATAATAATAATAATAAAATCAAGAGCACTGTAGAAAAACAGACAAATGACACAAAGAAGCAATTCACAGAAGAAATGCAAATTACCAAAAAAGCAGAGAAAAGATGATCTGTCTTACTAATGAAAGATACTTTTAAAATCATGGTATATCATTTTTTACCAGATCAGAGTGGCTAATGTTTAGAAGATGAATGGAATGGACTGGAAAGGACATGGAGAAAAAGGCATTCGCATGCAAGCTGGTGGGCTTGTGGTGGCAGGCAGGCTTTGTTATTTCAGACAGTCTCACTCTTGTCACCCAGGCTGGAGTGCAGTGGCACGATCTCGGCTCACTACAGCCTCCACCTCCCAGGTTCAAGCAATTCTCCTGCCTCAGCCTCCCAAGTAGCTGAGATTACAGGCACGCGCCACCACACCCAACTATTTTTTGTATTTTTAGTAGAGATAGGGTTTCACCCTGTTGGCCAGGCTGGTCTCCAACTCCTGACCTCAGGTGATCTGCCCACCTCGGCCTCCCAAAGTGCTGGGATTACAGGCATGAGCCACAGTGCCAAGCCAGGTAACCTTTTACAAGACCATTTAACAGTACATATTAAAATTTTAAATATGCTAATCCTGTGGCCCAGCACTTCCTCTTCCAGGAACTTATTTTACAGAAATACAGGCACAGGGATGTTCACTTCAGCAGCATTCACACAAATCGAAAAAATTGGAAACCACGCCAAGAGTCCATTAGTAGGAAACCGGTTGAATAAATGATGATACATCTATATTACAGAATAACACAGAACTGCTTAATAATAAGGCAGACCTCGAAGTAATGACAGCAAAAGAAATAAAAGATACATTAAGAGAAAAGGCAAGTTATGGCTCTTTTTTTTAAGAAAAGAATAACATTGGTATATGCAGATCTTTTAAAAATTGAAGAAATATATTCCAAACTGATAAAGACAGGCTTATAGAATTTTTTTTTTTTTAAGACAGAGTTTTGCTCTTGTTGCCCAGACTGGAGTGCAATGGCGTGGTCTTGGCTCACTGCAACCTCCGCCACCTCCTAGATTCAAGCAATTCTCCTGCCTCAATCTTCCAAGTAGCTGGGATTATGTGCCACCACACCACACTAATTTTTTTGTACTTTTAATAGAGACAGGGTTTCCCCATGTTGGCCAGGCTGGTCTCGAACTCCTGACTTCAGGTGGTCGGCCCTCCTTAGCCTCTCAAAGTGCTGACATTACAGGCATGAGCCACCGTGCCTGGCAGGCTTATAGACGTTTAGTCTACAATTCATGTTTCTGAAATACTGAATTTTTACTCTTATTTTTGGGACAAGGTCTTGCTCTGTCACTAGGCTGGAATGTAGTGGTGCAATTGTGGAATACTGTGGCCTCAAACTTCTGGGTTCAAGCCCTCCTCCCACCTCAGCGTCCTGAGTAGCTGCGACTACAAGCACCTACCACCATGCCCTGGCTAATTTAAAAAAAATATATGTCTCGATTTGTTGCTCACACTGGTCTCAACCCTGGCCTCAAGAAATCCTCCCACCTTAGCTTCCCACACTGCCGGCATTGCAGGTGTGAGCAACCGCACCCAACCCAAATTTTTAAAATTAAAACCACTTTTGGGCCAGGTATGGTGGCTCACAATTGTAATCCCAGCACTTTTGGAGGCCAAGGTGGGCGGATTACCTGAGGTCAGGAGTTCAAGACCAGCCTGACCCATACGGTGAAACCTCATCTTCACTAAAAATACAAAAAGTTAGCCGGGCGTGGTTGTGCACACCTGTAATCCCAGCTACTCAGGAGGCTGAGGCAGGAAAATCACTTGAACCTGGGTGGCTTGAACTCAGCTCATCTTGCAATGAGCTGAGATCACGCCATTGCACTCCAGCCTGGGCAACCGAGCAAGACTGTCTCAAAAAAAAAAAAAAACCAGGAGAGGCCCAGAGGCCCTCAGAGCTCCCTCAAAGCTAAACAAGAACCCTTCAATGGCACCACTCCCGACTCAGCGACAAGGGAAGTCAGAAACCAGAGTGTCCTATAAATAGTAATGGTAGGTATTGTGTCTTTTTTGTTGTTGTTGTTGTTAGTGAATGAGAGCTTCTTATGTTGCTCAGGTTGGCCTTGAACTCATAGCCTCACCTCCTCAAGCGCCAGGACAACAGGCCGGAGCCACCGCGGCTCCCAGTATTGTGTCTTAAAACCCTTTTCACCGGGAAACGGACACAGGCAAGGTTTCCTTGCTAGAGAGAACTCTCTCTGAAGAGGCTGCTAGTCTCACGCTTTCCAATGGCCAGCTCTGAATGGCACCATTGCCCAACTAAGCAAACACACAGAGAGTTCCCTTCTTTCTTCTGGGACAGACTTTTTGTTCCTTTTTTGACTTTCTTTTTTTTGAGAAAGAGGCTCGCTCTGACACCCAGGCTGGAGTGCAGAGGTGCAATCTCGGCTCGTGGCAACCTCCGCCTCCTGGGTTCTCCCACCTCAGCCGTCGAGGAGCTGGGATTACAGGTGCCTACCACCACACGGCGATTTTTTTATTTTTTAGTAGAGACAGTTTCGCCATGTGAGCCAGGCCGATCTCGAACGCCTGACCTCAAGTGATCTGCCTGCCTCGACCTCCCAACGTGCTGGGATTTCAGGCGTGAGCCACCGCACTGGCCCCTTTGTTGACTTTCTTTCTTCCAACCCATACCTTTCTTCTGCCTCCCCAACTTCAAGAAGACGCACATTTTGTGACATCCTGATGCTCTCAATGAGGGGGTACTCAGCACCCGAGGAGACATCTCCCTTCCCAGACAGCTGGCTGTGCCCTGGCACTCAGGAAACCAGGAAGAGCAGAAGCCCAGGTGTCCCCTGAGTTTCCCATTGGGCTCCGGACAAAGGCAAAGGCTGGGGCTGGGCAGTTCCATGGGAGGTCTGTGTGGAGGCTGCTCTATGAGCCCAAGCTCCCAGAGGCCCCGGTGACAGCTGCCGTGGAAAACAGGAAAAGAAAGTGGGCGGCAGCATCTTGTTTTCCTGCTTCTGCCTTCCTTGGGCACACAGCTTCAAAGCCCTGATCAGAGGCAGAGAATGTCAGCCGGGCACACAGGCCCACACCTGTCATCCCAGCACTTTGGGAGTCCAAGAGGGGTGGATCACGAGGTCAAGAGATCGAGACCATCCTGGTCAACAAGGTGAAACCCCGTCTCTACTAAAAATACAAAAATTGGCCGGGCGCGGTGGCTCAAGCCTGTAATCCCAGCACTTTGGGAGGCCGAGGCGGGTGGATCACGAGGTCAACAGATCGGGACCATCCTGGTCAACATGGTGAAACCCCGTCTCTACTAAAAATTACAAAAAATTAGCTGGGCATGGTGGCGCGTGCCTGTAATCCCAGCTACTCAGGAGGCTGAGGCAGGAGAATTGCCTGAACCCAGGGGGCGGAGGTTGCGGTGAGCCGAGATCGCGCCATTGCACTCCAGCCTGGGTAACAAGAGCGAAATTCCGTCTCAAAAAAAAAAAAAAAAAATACAAAAATTAGCTGGGCATGGTGGCACACGCCTGTAGTTCCAGCTACTCGGGAGGCTGAGGCAGGAGAATTGCTTGAACCCAGGAGGCAGAGGTTTCGGTGAGCTGAGATCGTGCCATTGCACTCCAGTCTGGGTAACAACAGCGAAACTCCGTCTCAAAAGAAAAAAAAAAAATTAGCTGGGCGTGGTGGTGGGTGCCTGTAATCCCAGCTACTCGGGAAGTTGAGGCAGGAGAATCTTCTGAACCCGGGAGGCAGAGGTTGCAGTAGGCTGAGATCGTGCAACTGCACTCCAGCCTGGGTGACACAGGGAGACTCTGTCTTAACAAAAAAAAGGAAGGCAGGGGATGGTGAGAGCCATGCCCTGCTGCCTGTAGGACCTCAGTTTGGGAGGCCCTGCTGTGTTCTGTGGCCAGAACACGTCACCCAAGCCCCTGTACTGTTGGGGACACCCAGGCACATGCAGGCAAATGGAAAGCAAGGACGTAGAAACAATCACAGCAGCCTCAAACATAGAAGCAGATTACTGAACTAGAGAGCTTTAAGAAGTCCGTACTCACTGTTAATGAGGTGAAGGTCATACACATCCCACCAAAGCCATTCAGAGCCAGGGCAATGAAGATGAGCACCGAGAGGGCTGTGGGGAGATGCGAAGCTCGTGAGTCAGTGGAAACCCCGGCCGAGCACCTGGGAAGCAGATCCGGCCTAGAGTCCTGAGTGGTGCAGGCTCCAGGAAACCCAGCGAGGCAGGCGGGGGTTAGTGTTGACACCTGGGGAGGGAACCGCCTCTTTCTCACTCCCCTCGTCTTGCCTATTTTTTTTTGGTGGGGGTTGCGGCGGGGGGGGGGGGGGGGGGGGGGGGAAGGGGGCGGAGACAGAGTCTTTCGTTGTCGCCCAGGCTGGAATGCAGTGGGACAGCCTCGGCTCACTGCAGCCTCTGGCTCCCAGGTTCAAGCGATTCTTCTGCCTCAGCCTCCTGAGTAGCTGGGACTTCATTCATGGGCCATAATGCCCAGCTAATTTGTTATATTTTTAGTAGAGACAGGGTTTCACCATGTTGGCCAGAATTGTCTCGATCTCTTGACCTCCTGACCCACCTGCCTCGACCTCCCAAAGTGCTGGGATTACAGGCATGAACACTGCACCTGGATTCTTTTTTCTGAGATGGAGTTTCGCTCTTGTTGCCCAGGCTGGAATGTATTGGTGCAACTGTGGCTCACTGTAACCTCTGCCTCCTGGGTTCAAGTAGTTCTCCTCCCTCAGCCTCTCAACTAGCTGGGACTACAGGCATGCACCACCATGCCCAACTAACTTTTGTATGTCTCACCATGTTGGCAGGCTGTTCTTGAACTCCCAACCTCAGGTGATCTGCCCACCTCAGCCTCCCAAAGTGCTGCTGTGATTACAGGCATGAGCCACCACACTTGACCTCCGCTTGCCTATTTCACATAGCCTGGGCTCTTGCAAAAGGGGCACCCCATCATCTTCTCTCCAATTAACATTAGCAGTGGCCAGGTGCAGTGCTCACACCTAGAATCCCAACACTTTGGGAGGCTGAAGCTGGAGAATCGCTTGAGCCCAGGAGTTAAAGACCAGCCTGGGCAACAAAGTAAGATCTCCTCTCTATTAAAAATGAGCCAGGTGCAGTGGTGTGTGCCTGCAGTCCCAGCAGTTCTGGAGGCTGAGGTGGGAGGATCACTAGAGCCCGGGAGGTCCAGGGCATAGTGAGCTGTGATGCATGACTGCGCTCCAGCCTGGGCGACAGAGCGAGATCCTGTCTCTAAAACAAAACAAAACAACAAAAACAAACATTAGTTTCACCTGTCAACTTGAAAAACAAAACAACATCAGCAGCAAGCAGAGGCCTTAAAGAAGCTATTTAACTGAATCCAAAACAGAGGTGCCTGAAAATCAGCAGATGAGCATAGCTGAGATTTTGGGGAAACTCAAGTCCTTTTTTGGTGTCTGCTCTACAAGTCCTTAAAACAACGGCTCTACCTGAGCAGGGCTGTGGACCAGGTGGCTTCTAAGTCATCCTTAATGCTGTGGCCTGTGCTGCCTGGAGGGAACTCAGCTTGTGACTTCTGCACACACCGAGGACCATGCCCCTGTGGCCAACCTGGTTCTTAGAACTCGCCTCGGCCGGGCGAGGAGGCTCACACCTCTAATCCCAGCACTTTGCGGGGCTGAGGCAGGCAGATCAAATGATGTCAGGAGTTTGAGACCAGCCTGGCCAACATGGTCAAACCCCATCTCTACTAAAAATACACAAAATTAGCTGGGCGTGGTGGCAGGTGCCTGTAATCCCAGCTACTTGGGAGACTGAGGCAGAATCACTTGAACCTGGGAGGCAGTAGTTGCAATGAGCCGAGATTGCACTATTGCACTCCAGCCTGGGTGACAAAGCAAGAGTATGTCAAAAAAAAAAAAAAAAGCCGGGCACGGTGGCTCATGACTATAATCCCAGCACTTTGGGAGGCCGAGGCAGGTGGATCACGAGGTCAAGATATTGAGACCATCCTGGTCAACAAGGTGAAAGCCCATCTCTACTAAAAAGACAAAAATTAGCTGGGCATGGTGGTGCGCGCCTATAGTCCCAGCTACTCGGGAGGCTGAGGCAGGAGAATTGCTCGAACCCAGAAGGCGGTGGTTGCGGTGAGCCAAGATCTTGCCATTGCACTCCAGTCTGGGTAACAACAGCAAAACTCCAACTCAAAAAAAAAAAAAAAAAAAATTGGCCTCCCGGTTGGCATCAGTGAGGGACTGGCTTGGTTTGGTGATGAGATGAAGCTGTGTTTACCCTGGGAGCTTCTCTCTGGGGTGGCTGCTCTCTGACCCGGCCATCCATTTGAGATAAGTGACTGAGGAAAGGCCTAATAGGTACCCCTCTAACTTGAGCAGGGAGCGCCAGACCCAGTACCAAGTCCAAGAGCAGGGGGCCCGGGGGCAGCTTGGGGCACTCTCTCCCCAGTCCCTGACAAAGATGGAGGAAGATGACACTCACAGTTCGGGTTGCTTGCTCCGTACGCGATCAACAAGCAGGAGACAGCAAAGCAGGCACTAAAACCAAGCAGAATGGGAGGGATGTCACTCACCATTACGACTTTATTAAGTGTTTTTTTTAAACAACTTTATTTTTCTGTTTTTTGTTTGTTTTGAGATGGAGCCTCGCTCTGTCACCCAGGCTGGAGTGCAATGGTGTGACACCAGTTCATTGCAACCTCCACCTCCCGGGTTCAAGTGAGTCTCCTGTCTCAGCTTCCTTTGTAGCTGGGATTACAGGTGCACACCGCCATGCCCATCTAAGTTTTGTATTTTTAGTAGAGACGGGGTTTCACCATTGTTGGTCAGGCTTATCTCGAACTCCTGACCCCAGGTGATCCACCCACCTCAGCCTTCCAAAGTGCTGGGATTACAGGTGTGAGCCACCGTGCCCATAATAGTCAGTGTTACCATTAACGTCAGTGTCACTTTGGGGTGTGTACTGTGTCAGATGCTTGCAGAACATTTACATGCATTATTTCATCTAATTGAACAATTCTTTTTTTTGTTTTTTTTTTTTGAGACGGAGTTTCGCTCATTACCTAGGCTGGAGTGCAATGGCGTGATCTCAGCCCACCATGCCCAGGTAATTTTTTTTTTTTGTATTTTTAGTAGAGACAGGGTTTCACCATGTTGACCAGGATGGTCTCGATCTCTTGACCTCGTGATCCACCTGCCTCAGCCTCCCAAAGTGCTGGGATTACAGGCTTGAGCCACTGTACCCAGCCTAATTGAACAATTCTAAGGAGAATAATTGGCCCCAATTTACTGATGAGAAACATAAATCTCATTAAAAAACAAAAATTATCTGGACATGGTGGCTCACACCTGTAATCTCAGCACTTTGGGAAGACAAGGGGAAAAAAATCACTTGAGGCCAGGAGTTCAAGACTAGCCTAAGCCACATAGTGAGACCTTGTCTCCAAGAAAAAATTTTTTTAGAGAATCATCTTGTGCAGCTTAGGAGGCCCTGCCAGGCTCTATAATCCCAGCACTTTGGGAGGTCCAGGCGGGTGGATCACCTGAAATCAGAAGTTTGAGACCAGCCTGACCAACATGGTAAAACCCCGTCTCTACTAAAAATACAAAAATTAGCCAAGCATGGTGGCAGGCACCTGTAATTCCAGCTACTCAGGAAGCTGAGGCAGGAGAATCACTTGAACCTGGGCAACAGAGGTTGCAGTACGTGGAAATTGCGCCACTGCACTCCAGCCTGGGCGACTCCATCTCAAAAATAATAATAACACAAAAAATTAGCTGGGCGTGGTGGCGTGTGCCTGTAATTCCAGCTACTTGGGAGGCTGAGGCAGGATAACCGCTTGAACCTGGGAGGTGGAGATTGCAATGAGCTGACATTTCGCCATTGCACTCCAGCCTGGGGGACAGGAGCAAAACTGTGTCTCAAAAAAAAGGCACGGAGGAGCTGGGCGTGGTGGCTCATGCCTGTCATTCCAACACTTTGGGAGGCCAAGGTGGGTAGATCATGAGGTCAGGAGTTCGAGACCAGCCTGGCTAACGTGGTGACACCCCTCTCTACTAAAAATACAAAAATTAGCTGGATGTGGTGGAGGGCGCTTGTAATCCCAGCTACTCGGGAGGCAGAGGCAGGCGAATCGCTTGAACCCAGGAGGCGGAGGATGCAGTGAGCCGAGATCACACCCCTGCACTCCAGCCTGGGCGACAGAATGAAACTCCATCTCGGGATGGGGGGGATGAAAAAGAATGGCATAGATCATTTATAATTCCAAGTGCTTATTATATTGGGGTACATGTTGAAAATCTCTCTGGTAGAGGGAGGAAAGCAGTGTTGCTGTTTCTGCATCAGATGGATACTGCGCCAGCCTCAGAACTAGGTTTGAGGGAAACACATCTCACACGTGAGAGTGAATCCCCAGTGGTCACACTTCTGAAGTAGAAAGAGATCAGAAACCCATGTTCCTAATGCCAAGCAACTCCAGATACCCCCAGCCAGCCCAAAGCCTGGCACTTTTCTTATTCAGCACAGGAACACAGCGAGGACCACAGTACCTGGCACCCAGTGGGTGACAGGGTAGGAACTCCACTCTGGATGGGCCTTTACGGAGCCCCACAGCACACCTGAAGCAGGCACGACCAGGATACCCTTCGGTGTGGAGTTCAGCCCACGGGCGCACCTGCCCACTCCCTGCCCCCCTGGGACCCGCACTGACCTGCCCAGTAGCCGGAGCTTCCTCGGGCCATACTTGTCCATGACGATGCCCAGGGGCAGGGTGATGGCACTGAGCAGAAAGGAGCCCACGGTGAAGGCCAAGTTCAGCATCTCGTCCTGGGCCTGGCAGCTGACCCAGCCATTCATCCAGCTCACGTCCTCATGCCCCGGCTCTGTTGTGCCACCCACTGTGCCATTGGTGACATTCTCTGTGTGAAGAGGGAAGGAAACCCTGACCTCAGGGTCACAGCAGGGACAGGTGCCCACTCAGAGCCCCCCACTGGGAATGCCAGGGCTGGCTCAGGGACTTGCCAGGGCTCAGGCTACCTCACAGCAGGCTTGGATGGCCATTTGGCCCAAGTCCCTGGAGTGAAAATAACTTCTTTGGGGGCCATGGGCCCTTTGAAGAATTCAGTAGAGACCCAGGAAATGCACACCAAGGTTTATCCCCAATTTCAGCAACTTCGTGTGTACCTCAAAGAGCGACGAAGCCCAGGTTGAAAGCCCTGTTCCAGCTGTTCTAGTGCATCCTCCACCCTGAACGGCAGACCTCAGGGCAGGGCCTCAGCCTTGGCTGGGAGCTCCTCACTGCAGCTGTATCCCTGGGACAGACTGCAGCCAGCAGGCGGGCAGACGCCAGACCACCTGGACGGACAAGCTGCTGCTGTACCCCAATACCCTGGTCCTCCTGTCAGGGTGGGGAGACTGAGGCACCTCCTTCAATGGTGAGCCCAATGGCCTTCACAAACGCAGAAGAACAGACAGATGCCACCTTCTGCCCCTAAAATTTTCATAGCATCAAACACCACATGAACTGTGTCTTATAACCACTTTGGAAAGTTTTGGTTTTTTTTTTTTTTTTTTTTTTTTTGAGACGGAGTTTCACTTGTTACCCAGGCTGGAGTGCAATGGCGCGATCTTGGCTCACCGCAACCTCCGCCTCCTGGGTTCAGGTAGTTCTCCTGCCTCAGCCTCCTGAGGAGCTGGGATTACAGGCACGCGCCACCACACCCAGCTAATTTTTTGTATTTTTAGTAGAGACGGGGTTTCACCATGTTGACCAGGATGGTCTCCATTCCTTGACCTCGTGATCCACCCACCTCGGCCTCCCAAAGTGCTGGGATTACAGGTGTGAGCCACTGTGCCCGGCCAAGTTTTGGTTTTTTATTTTTTATTTATTTATTTTTGAGATGGAGTTTCGCTCTTGTTACCCAGGCTGGAGTGCAATGACGCGATCTTGGCTCACTGCAACCTCCGCCTCCTCGGTTCAAGCAATTCTCCTGCCTCAGCCTCCTTAGTAGCTGGCATTACAGGCACGCACCACCATGCCTAGCTGATTTTCTGTATTTTTTTTAGTAGAGACGGGGTTTCACCATGTTGACCAGGATGGTCTCGATCTGTTGAACTTGTGATCCACCTGCCTCTGCCTCCCAAAGTACTGGAATTATAGGCGTGAGCCACCGCGCCCGGCCAAGTTTTGGTTTTTTAAATCATCCTGTGTTATTTGCTTTCACTCACTGAGATGCACCTCTCCCTTTTTTTTTCCTTTGAAGACGGAGTCTCACCTCTGTCACCCAGGCTGGAGTGCAGTGGCACGATCTTGACTCACTGCAACCTCTGTCTCCCAGGTTCAGGTGCCTCAGCCTCCCCAGTAGCTGAGACTACAGGCACCCGCCACCACGCTCAGCTAATTTTTGTATTTTTAGTGGAGACAGGGTTTCAACATGTTGGCCAGGCTGGTCTTGAACTCCTAACCTCAGGTGATCTGCCCACCTCAGCCTCCGAAACTGCTGGGATTACAGGCATGAGCTGCAGCGCCCGGCCAAGATGCACCTTTCTAATTTTCCTTGTTGGGGTCACTGTGTTGCCATCCTATGCCCACATCCAGACCCCACTGCGTGCTGAGCCTCTAAGTCTGGTGTGTCTGACACACCCAGCCCTTAATGGCCCCCTCCAAAGTCCACCCAGCCACCCAACAGCACAAAAAGGAAGAGAAAAGTGCTGTGGCAGCAGAGGGCAGGAGGGCGAAGGATGGGCCGGGAGTGTGGCTGAGGAGCTCTCCTTGCCGGGACTGCGAGTTAACAGATGCTGACTAATCCTGCAGAAAACAGGAGCAGACTTTGATTAGATGCGAGGTCACACTGGGAGAGTGAAGGAAACGCTTTTCTCCAGATAACTGCCTGCCTTCCAACTGCAGCCCTCTGGCGCCAAGGCCGTGGAGCTGAGGTTTGCAAAGGCTTGCTCAGGCCTCTCGGGGCTGTCCTAAGGTCACTGGAAGGGATGCACAGGGTGTGGAATTGGGTCTCGTGCCAGTGTGTGACCAGGGAGTCCATCCGGGGTCAGGTGGATGGAGAACGTGGTGCTGGAATCTGGCTTCCAGGTTCCAATTTTGGTTCCTCCGCTTTCTACCGACATGACCTTGCTCTGGCTCGGTTTCCTCATCCACAAAATGGAATTGTATAATAAATCCACCTCCTGGAGTTTAGGGGAAGATCCATGAGAAAATCCAGAAAACCAAAGACAACGGAAAAAAAATTAAAAAAAAACAAGAGAAAATCCAGAAAACCTTCTGGAGCTCACCTAGGTATAGAAAGAACCCAATAAAGGCAGGGCGCGGCAGCTCCTGCCTGTCACCCCAGCACTTTGGGAGGCCAAGGCGGGCGGATCATGAGGTCAAGAGATCGAGACCATCCTGGTCAACATGGTGAAACCCCGTCTCTACTAAAAATACAAAAAATTAGCTGGGCATGGTGGCACATGCCTGTAATCCCAGCTACTCAGGAGGCTGAGGCAAGAGAATTGCCTGAACCCAGGAGGCAGAGGTTGCAGTGAGCCGAGATCGCGCCATTGCACTCCAGCCTGGGTAACAAGAGCAAAACTCTGTCTCAAAAATAAATAAATAAATAAAAATTTTAAAAAATAATAAAAATACAAAAATTAGCTGGGCGTGGTGGTAATTCATATCTATAATCCCAGCACTCTGGAAGGCCAAGGTGGGCAGGTCACCTGGGGTCAGGAGTTCAAGACCAGCCTGGCCAACACGAAGAAACTCCATCTCTACTAAAAATACAAAAATTAGCTGGGCATGGTGGTGGTGGGCACCCGTAATCCCAGCACTCTGGTAGGCCGAGGCAGGCAGGTCACCTGAGGTCGGGAGTTCAAGACCAGCCTGGCCAACACGAAGAAACTCCATCTCTACTAAAAATACAAAAATTAGCCGGGTGCTGTGGCTCACGCCTGTAATCCCAGCACTTTGGGAGGCCGAGGCGGGTGGATCACAAGGTCAAGAGATCAAGACCATCCTGGTCAACATGGTGAAACCCCATCTCTACTAAAAATACAAAAAATTAGCTGGGCATGGTGGCGCGTGCCTGTAATCCCAATTACTCAGGAGGCTGAGGCGGAAGAATTGCCTGAACCCAGGAGGCGGAGGTTGTGGTGGGCCGAGATCGCGCCATTGCACTCCAGCCTGGGTAACAAGAGCGAAACTCCGTCTCAAAAAACAAACAAACAAACAAACAAAAATTAGCCAGGTGTGCACCTGTAGTCCCAGCTACTGGGGAGGTTGAAGCAGGAGAATTACTTGAACTGGGGAGGCGGAGGTTGCAATGAGCCAAGATTGCACCACTGCACTCCAGCCTGGGTGACAAAGTGACACCCCGTCTCAAAAAAAAAGCAAAACCAAAAGTGAAACCAGATCACAATGGCCAAAAGGCAAAGGATCAAGAGAGGAATCAACAGAACCAAGCTGAATCTCGGGGGATTTAAGGAGATCAGAGCCACAAGGTGAACCACTCAGAGCTGTATAAACAAAACCTCACAACCTGACTCCCCGCTCTGCCAGTTTCTCTCCGTTTTCCAAAAGAAGCCCCCTACACTGTCAGCCAAAGCATGTGGCAAGCAGGGTCCTCAAGCCAGCAGCAACAGGAATTGGCTCTGAAGTGGGGAGAACAGAGTCTCTACAGAGCAACAGTCATTTCCAGGAGGACATGCAGAGAGGAGCAAACTGGCGCTAAGGAGACGGAGGGGACAGCTGGAGAGGGTGCTTCAGGGCCCGGGAGGGGGGCCTGTGGGGCCATGCAGGGTCTGGAGGCGGCACCGCCCAGGAGCAAAGGCATGGGGACCTCCAGTTACCCCAGGGAGGAGCCACAGCTGGGTCCCTAAACCCATGGATTTTCTCATCTAGAGCCAGAAGGTAAAAATCCCAAGGCTCTGTACCCAAGGCAGCCTCCTTGACTTTTTTTTTTTAAAGATGGTGTTTCTTGGGAGGCTGAGGTGGGTGGATCACGAGGTCAAGAGATCGAGACCATCCTGGTTAACCTGGTGAAACCCTGTCTCTACTAAAAATACAAAAAACTAGCTGGGCATGGTGGTACGTACCTGTAATCCCAGCTGCTCAGGAGGCTGAGGCAAGATAATTGCCTGAACCCAGGAGGCAGAGGTTGCGGTCAGCCGAGATGGCGCCATTGCACTTCAGCCTTGGTAATGAGCGAAACTCCGTCTCAAAAAAAAAAGGTGGGGTTTCACCATGATGGCCAGGCTGGTCTTGAACTTCTGACTTCAGGTGAGCCACCCACCTCAGCCTCCCAAAGTGCTAGGATGACAGGCCTGAGCCACCACGCCTGGCCAGCCTCCTTGATTTGCCAGCAGCAAGGTTGGGGTAAAACGTCTTAAGGCCAGATCACCTGAGGTCAGGAGTTCGAGACCAGTCAGGAGTCATCATGGTGAAATCCCATCTCTACTAAAAATATAAAATTTAGCTGGACATGGTGGTGTGCCCCTGTAATCCCAGCTACTCAGGAGGCTGAGGCAGAAGAATCGCTTGAACCCGGGAGGTGCAGGTTGCAGTGAGCTGTGATGGAGCCATTGCACTCCGTGTCAAAACAAACAAACAACAATAAAAATGTCTTAAATTGATTAGAGATCTGGTCACCCCTTTAACTGCATAGGGGAGAGGTGATGGTATCTGTCCTTCCCATCTTTACCCTGGAGCCACCACACACAGGCGCAGGGACCTCACATTCTAGACCACCATCCTTCTCCCCTTAAACAAATCCCTCCCATGTGGCCAGCAGGCCCCCTGCCTGCCTCCTGCCTCCAGGCAGTCCTGTCCAGCCACAGATGCTTCTGGGTGGGCCAGCGGGAGGTGAGTGGCTTCTCGTGCTTATAGAGCAATTGAGAGTCTCCCTGCTCCTGGAGGGAACAAAACCCTTGGTGAGCCGAGCAGCTTTGTTGACAGTAACAGCCCATACAGTCCCAGCAGATGGCCACACACAGTCACACCCAGGCTGCTCCTCTCCCTCTGCTCCCACCTGGGCACTGTGGGTCAGGAGAGAGACAAACAGATTAAACACCCAGGAAGTGCCAAGGCCTGGGATGCCCCTCTGCTTCCAGCCTGGAGCTTGGGGCTCACCCTGGGCCAGCCTGCTGCGCTCCTCACCTGCACCTGTTTATTCAACAGATGCCTCCTTGGGGGCGGCCAAAGTGGCCCAGCCCAGCCAGGGAAGGTGAACCGAGGGGACGGGCAACAGCTGCAGTGGTCAGCGGGTGCCAAGAACAGGAGCAGGGCTGCTCACGAGGAGAGCTGGGCAGGGAGGCGGGGCACTGCCCGCCCACTCACAGGAGATGCACCTGTGTGTTTATGGAGGAATCAGGGAGAAGAGAGGGTGCTGTGACCCCGCCCAGGCTCCCCTGAGTCAAAGAGGAGCCTCCCCACACCCCAGGGAGACAAAGGAAAGGGGGGCCTCCAACATGAGACTTTCGGGGACCAAGGAATACCTGGCTTGAGGTCTCCTCCAAGTTCCTGAGCTGCTCTTGCCTGACTGGCTGCTTCCAGAGCCCCCGCTCCAGGCTGCACCCCCGCCCGGACCTCCCAGCATCCCCCGTCACCCCCGATCCCTCCCGTTCCTGGAATCTTAGTCCATCCGGCAGGAAACCCCATCTCCATCCTCAGCCGGCAGGGCACATGTAGGTGAGAGGTCAGCTCAGGCACACAGCACACCACACGCAGGAGGGCACAGGCAAGCGGAGGCGGTGCTGGACGGACCAGGCCTGGTCCCCGAGAAGCAGGTGGGCCTAGCAGCAGATGCCACATGCGGAGTACCAGTGTGTGCCGGCTGGGCGCTCAACGGGTGAGCCCATGTGCACCCCATAGTCCCCATGAGGACACAGTCAGGGTATCCCCGAAGGACGCTCAGGGCAGGTGAGTCACTTGTGGAGGTCTCCTGGAGGGCCCCTGGGGAAGCTGGCTTCATTGCAGGCCGCCAGACCCCGAAGCTCCGTGCCAATGCTGGCCTACCCAGGGAGAGGCTGGTATCCCAGAGAGAAGATGCTGAGAGCACAGCCAGGAAAAGGCTGCCTGCGGTGTCGGGCAGGAAGCCTGAACCTTGCTGGGCGAGAACAGCACCAAGAGCCTCCCGCGACACCCCAAGAGCCAGCCTGAGCCGGATGGGACCTTCACGGAAACCAAGATGCCGGGGTGCCCGAGGGGCACCTGTGAGGGAAATCAGGTCACAAACCGAGGAGGGAGGCTGGGATGTGAGAGGCCAAGGGCGAGCTCTTCCTTGAGACACATGCGGAGGCCCAGCCTTTCAACCTTCTTCCCCATTTCTAAGGAATTTTTTAAATTCCAAATAAACTGGGGGAAAAGTTTAAAAGTTATATTTACAGTAATAAAAATGAAAGGCTGAATTTAAGAAAGCTATCCACACTGGCCTGTGGGTGTGGGGAGAGACACGAAAAAGAGAAGTTCTTGGGCCGGGTGTGATGGCTCACGCCTGTAATCCCAGCACTTCAGGAGGCCGAGGCAGACAGATCACCTGAGGTCAGGAGTTCAAGACTAGCCTGGCCAACATAGTGAAACTCCCTCTCTACTAAAAATACAAAAATTAGCTGGATGTGGTGGAGGCACCTGTAATCCCAGCTACTCAGGAGGCTGAGGCAGAAGAATCACTTGAACCCAGAGGCGGAAGTTGCAGTGAACTGAGATTTCGCCACTGTACTCCAGCCTGGTGACAGAGACTCCTTGCCAAAAAAAAAAAAAAAATTGCTAGGCGTGGTGGCTTAAGCCTGTAATCTCAGCACTTTGGGAGGCTGAGGTGGGCAGATCACCTGAGGTCAGGATTTCGAGACCAGGCTGACCAACATGGAGAAACCCCATCTCTACTAAAAATATAAACTTAGCCGGGCATGGTGGCTCGTGCCTGTAATCTCAGCTACTCAGGAGGCTGAGGCAGGAGAATTGCCTGAACCCAGGAGGCAGAGGTTGCGGTGAGCCGAGATCGCGTCATTGCACTCCAGCCTGGGTAACAAGAGTAAAACTCCGCCTCAAAAAAAAAAAAAATACAAATACAAATACAAAAAAATCAGCCAGGTGTGGTGACGGAGCCTGTAATCCCAGCTACTTGGGAGGTTGAGGTAGGAAAATCACTTGAACCTTGGAGGCAGAGGTTACAGTGAGCCGAGATCACGCCACTGCACTCCAGTCAGGGTGACAAGAGCCAAATCGTCTCCCTGCCGGCCAAAAAAATAAAGAGGTCCTCTAACCAGCAGAGAAGTCTCCTGTCAACATCCACAGCTTCACTCAGCCCATGGGGATCGAGCGTGGCCCTGTGTCCCCAGTGCAGGCGGCAGCCCCTCTGCCCTCACGGGGACCCCTGCGCCAGACTCTCTCCCCGAACCACAGGCAGAGCAGCAGCGGTAAAGAGCATAAAACTATGGTCAGACCGTGAGTGCCTTTTACGGGCAGGGGCTTGATGACTTCTGCTTTCTACAGCGCCCACGCCCCAGCATGTGGCAAGCTGTCAGCAATTCACTTGAGCCTCTAACAGGGGAACAGGACCATCGCCCTCCTCCACCTCCCCGGTTTCCTTCTGCCTTGGGAATAAAATCCAGTTTCCCCAGAAGGCCTCCCAGGCCTCGCAGGCCCAACCCCTTTCCACTTCTCTCCCTCCTCCAGGGTAAATCCTCCTCTCCTGACTCACCCCTTCTCAACCTCCAGGCTTCCACCTGAATGCAGAGAGGTCCTCCCACCCGGGGGAAATCAGACCCCTGCTGCTGTTCCAGCTCCTGGCACCCTGCTTTCTTGGGGCCGGACCACCACCTGGAATTACACAGGTGTGCGTGTTTGCTCTGCACCCCCAGCATGGCACCTTCATCAATCTTTACTGAATATTTAGGTTACCAGAAAGAGGGGATTCAATATCCACACACAGGCCAGGAACGGTAGCTCACGCCTGTAATCCCAGCATCTGGGAGCCAGAGGCAGACAGATCGACTGAGCCAGAAGTTGAAGAGCAGCCTGGGCAACATGCTGAAACCCCCTATCTCTACAAAACATTTAAAAATTAGCAGGATATGGTGGCCCGCACCTGTAGTTCCAGCACTTTCAGAGGCTGAGGCTGGAGGATCATTTGAGCCCAGGAGTTGGAGACCAGCCTGACCAACATGGTGAAACCCCTATCTCTACAAAAAATTTGATCGGGCTCGGTGGCTCACGCCTGTAATCCCAGCACTTCAGGAGGCCAAGGCAGGTGGATCACCTGAGGTCAGGAGTTCAAGACCAGCCTGACCAATATGGTGAAACCCTGTCTCTACTAAAAAATACAAAAATTAGCCAGGTGTGGTGGTGGGCGCCTATAAGCCCAGCTTCTCAGGAGACTGAGGCAGGAGAATTGCTTGAACCTGAGAGGCAGAGGTTGCAGTGAGCCGAGATCACGCCATTGTACTGAAGCCTGGGCAACAGAGTGTGACTCTGTCTTGAAAAAAAAAACAAAAAAACACTAAACCTAACTAGGTATAGTAGCTCATGCCCGTAGGCCCAGCACTTTGGGCAGCTGCGGTGGGAGGACTGCTTGGGCCCAGGAGACCAGCCTGGGCAAGATGGTGAGACCCTGTCTCTACAAAAAAACAAATTCAAAAATTAGCTGGAGGCCGGGCGTGGTGGCTCACGCCGGTAATCCAAACACTTTGGAGGCCAAGGCAGGTGGATCACCTGAGGTCGGGAGTTCAAAACCAGCCTGACCAACAGGGTGAAACCCCGTCTTAAAAAAGAAAAAAAAAAGTATAAAAAAAAATTAGCTGGGTTGGTGGCACCCACTTGTAGTCCCATTACTCAGGAGCTGAGGTGGGAGGATCACTTGAGCCCAGGAGTCAAGGCCGCGGTGAGCTGTGACTGCACCACACATTCCAGCCTGGGCAGCAGAGTGAGACCCTGTCTCAAAAAGAAACCATCCACAGGTAGCTGCAGCACTGCAAGCCCACCCTGACCCTCCTGAAGTGGGCCACTGGACCACAGACGAAAGGAGGGAAGGGCTGGGCACCATCCCAGAGGCAAAAAGGACACAGCTCTGGGAAAGCCCCACTTCTGGGGCTGAGAACCCAGTAGGTCTCCCACCCTCTCCAGGGGCCTAGGGAGGCGCCCAGCACCAGCACCTATTGGATGTCGTGCAAAGCCCGTCGTCAACGGCCCGCACCCAGGTCTGCAGACCCCACCTGCCACCTCTCCCAGTGGGCAAGGAAGAAGAAACGGAGGGGAGCGGAGAAATGAGCTGTCTCCTTCCTTCTGCCACTGCCCCACACTGGAGCCAACATCGCGCCTGAATCCTCCAGATTCTGGCTGGAGTCCTGAGAAAGAGTTCTAAGAACCCTTCAACAGGTTCAGGCGAAAAAGCTGACCAATTTGCATCTCAATCAGCTGGGGACTGCCCGGGACTGCTCAGCCTTTCACGAGCCTAATTCAATAAATTCGAAAAATGGCCTGAGTGCTTCTCTGCAATCCAACCATCCGCCAAGTTTGAAAATGTCAGACCCAAGCAGAAACCTTTACCCTGACTTTGCCAGGCACTCCCAGACAAGAAACGTGTGGGGATTTGTGGCCTGAAAGAGAACTGGTGGTGCCGACTCCAAGAATCGTGGAGCAGCGAGGCCACAGAGATAAGCTGTGTGGACTCAGCAGCCTTCCTGCCTGGGATGGGGGCTCCAAGAGTTTGCCAGATGGTCAGAAAAAAACAAAATCGGAGGCAGGAGCAAAAGCCCAGGATAAGAGGTTGATGTTCAACCCACAGTCCTGACCCTTCACCTTTACTTCGGTTTAGAGGAGCAATCTGTCAAGTCTCCCCGGGGTTAACCACCGACTCAGCACCTCGCCAGCGCGACAGAGACTGTGGGGAAGAAGCTGAGGTCCCTTTCTTAGAGGAAGAGGCTGAGGTTGAGGCAGGAATGAAGGAATTTGGAATTCTGCCAAAACCATACAGTAAGTTAAATCAGTGGACAATCTACGAAAAAAACCACCTAGTTTATGACCTTCCCGACACCATGTCGGGTCCAAAGGAAAAAAAACTACCCACAACAGTCCTCTGGTTTGGATGAGACACTAAAAGCTTTCTTTGGGGATTTTTTTTTTCTGCCTTTTTTTTTTTTTTTTTTGAGATGAAGTCTTGCTCTGCCACCTAGGCTGGAGTGCAGTGGTATGATCTTAGCTCACTGCAACCCTGCCTCCCAGGTTCAAGTGATTCTCCTGCCTCAGCCTCCTGAGTAGCTGGGATTACAGGCACGCGACACCATGCCCAGCTAAATTTTTGTATTTTTAGTAGAGATAGGGTCTCACCATATTGGTCAGGCTGGTCTTGAACTCCTGACCTTGTGATCTGCTTATCTCAGCCTCCCAAAGTGCTAAGATTACAGGTGTGAACCACCGTACCCGGCCTGCTTTAAAAAAAAAAAAAAATGGCAAGCAGGAAGAATCATGATCTATAAAGGAGGAGAGAGGACAAGACGAAGCAAACACTCCCACCTGTGCCCTTAGGAGAGAAATTAATCTCCTACCATCTCTTGGGCAAAGCAGAAAGCTTGCTCAGGGAACAAGGTCTGACTCTTCCCAACTCCTAAGGTTTCTTGCTGATGTGGAGAAAGACCTGCCAAGAACCCTTAGGCTATTAGTAAATATTTTTGAGTGGCTAAAGGCTAAAGGTTAGTTATAAATGATACTCTTTCTGTCCACTCCTCGAGGCCTCTGTGTTTCCCGCTTTCTCCTGCTTGAACCTCTCCAGCAAAGCCTCCCTCTCTAGAGACTGGGACACACAGGGGACTCCCGGCAGATCAGAGAAAGGAAACAGGGAGGCTTCCACAAAGGATGACACCCAGCATGAGCTGGCGCAAAGCCTTCTCTTCCTGCAAAGAGCTCTAGAAGGAAAAGGCCTGCTGGTGGGGACTCAGGAAGTCAGTCCTGGGCTACCTCCATCTAAGGGCCCTCTGGCCCTGGGGAGAGAGGTGATATGAGTTCAGCTATTATACAGCTACCAGTTGGGATCAAGGAGAGCGCAGAGGGAAGCATTTCCTGTTACTGTCGCCTAAGGAGGAGGGTAGGAGGCCAGAGGCTGGGCTGCTGTGGCCCTCCTGTGGGGCTGAGCCTACTGCCCTGTAGTAACTGGGATCCTCCCACAGGATGTGAAGGTGTAAAGGTGGTGCGGATGTCAAGCACACAAGCGTGCCCAGCCTGCCTTCGGCAAGAAGAGAGCAGGCCGCACTATCTCCACAAACGTTCCCTTCTCCTCTTCCCCTTCATCCCCACGGGGCTGGGAAGCCGGGAAATGTCCTCATAGCCCATGGGAGGGAATGTCCTTTGGAGAATCATAAGTCGGCAAAAATAGACAAGAAACTGTGTCCAGCCAGCACTTGGGAGACTCCGCAACCACCTAAGAAACGTCTAGATTCTAGATGAGCCCTGCCTGGGGCAGAGGCAAGGCCACTTCCTCTCCTGCTGCACCCCAGCCGCTAAACCAGGAGTTCCTCTTTCTCACCATTCAAGAGCAACATGTTTACTACAAGGCAAGCCGTGTTCCAGCCAGGCGCGGGGAGGAGAGGAGGGGAGCCCAGCAACGCTCCTGGGGTGGAAGGAACACCCTGGACAGCAGCTGTGGCTCTGTGGCCTTGCCCAAGACCGAAGATGGCTCTGAGCCTCCATGTCTTTGCCCACAAAACGGGGCAATGATAAGTACCCGGCAGGGCCGGGTGAGGATCCAGTGGACCTTCAGATGCCGGAGAGGCGATGGGCAGTGAGTGAGGTACTGCTTATAGGTCTTTGCCCCCTCCCGCCCCACCCGCCCCCACCCAAAGCCCCGACTCCGGGAGCCCCCCCGCAGCCACAGGCGTCTGTCTGTCTCACCTGGCTCGGCACACAGGTAGGAGTAAAAGCCTTCCGATTTGAGCATGATGAGCAGCGAGCCCCAGCCCAGGAGGACTGCCGAGAAGAGGAGGTTTTCCAGCACGGCCGTGCAGGCCATCCACCAGCGGCGCCGATGGGCAGTGGCCAGGGTGGGCGCCATGGCGCGGCGCGGCTCGGGCTCGGGCTCTGCACCACCTGCGCACAGACCGCAGCGTCAGCGCTGGCCCTGCCCGGCCTCTGCCGCACCCCCCCCGCCAGCCGCCCCGGCTGCTGCGCAGGGCGCGGGGCTCGTCACCCCTCCGTGGCTGCGGTGGCCGGAGCGCGCAGAGAAAGAGGTCAGGCGAGGCGAGCCCCAGCCCTGCCCGGCCCTGGGCCACCCCAACGCGCGGCCGGCTCGCACCGCCGCCCTCCGCGCCGACCGAGCCGCCCCGGCCAGGCAGGGAGGCGTCTCACTCCGAGGTAAACTGAGGCACGAAGGCACGAAGGGCCCCACGCATGCTCAGGGCCGTGGACCTGACCCTGGCCCCCGGCAGGACTGACACGGCTTGGGGCCGGCCTGGACAGCGGTGCGGGGAGCGGCCACCTGGGCCGGAGGATGCCCGAGGGTGGCCACTCCCCGGGTCCCTGACAGGCGCCCTCCCGCCCGCACCCGAGACCCTTCCCCGGAGCCTGTTTCCTCAACCACGAGATCAGCGCACTAAGCTCCAGAACGGCCCGCCCCACCACGCTGATTGGCCAGACGGCGCAGGAACTGCCGCGCCATTGGCCGCCGTCTAAGTCGCTAGGCGCTGCGGCCACGCGAACGCGGCGTGGGAGACCGGGAGCCGGTTCAAACCGGCGGCGCGAGACCCCCCAGCCCGGGCGTTTCCCGGCGCCTCGCCCGTTTCCATGGCAACGGACCCCCAGCCTCCATCCCTGGCCCTCCGCTTCTCGCGGTCTCCCCCGGCGGGCTCTCACCGCTCCGTCCGGTTCCTCGGGTTCCGTCGTTTGCTCCCCGCACCGCTTCGGTGCCGCAGCTGCCCGCGCGCCCTCGCCGACCTCGCTCCCGGCTCCCGCTCCCCGGCTGCTCCGCGCGTGTCGGGCCCGCCCGACGCCTTTTCTGCCCTTTTTTAATTCCAGCCCTTTTATTCCGACCCGAGATGAAAACACTGTCGCCCGCGGATTGGCTGAGCGGGGGCTGGAAACAGGCGTTGACCAATCAGCAGCCAGCCACCCGCCCGCCCCGCCGTGAGCAGAAGCCGGTTCCGGCCGGACTCGGAGACAAACAAGAGAGACTAGGGGCTGGGGGGGCCGTGTTGCTGCGAGCCAGGCCAGGGCTCTGCCGCCTTCACCCCGGATCCCAGCGTGGCGGGGCCCCGCGACATCGCCCCGGTGCCTCTCCAGCGCCCTGACCCTGCGAGGCTGCGGCTTCCGCTTCGCGTTCCGGCGCCCCGCGAACCCCCACGAGACCCCCGGGGCCCCCAGCCGGGTTCTCCCGCGGCCGCCTCAGTCACCACGCCCAGATGCGCCGGCTCCGCGCGGCCGTTCCGCTCTCCGGTCCCCCCGGTGCTCCCTGCATGGCGCTGCCGTCCCCGCGGCCTCGGGCTTAGGGTCCTGACTCCTCGCGCTCCCGCCCGGCGGCTCCCGTCTCGGCGCACTCGGGGTCTGGGATCCCGGACGCGGTTCAGGCGTGGTGTCTCCTGTCGGTTCACGACCCCTTCCCCTCACGGGCGCCGTCTGCCCGGTCCCTGGAAATGTGCGAGAGAATTTGGGGTCTTCCGAGGACCCCCTTGTCTGTCTCGTCCTACGGTTTGGGGTCTCCCAAGGACCCACTTCTCTGTCCCGTCCTAGGATTTGGGGTCTCCCGAGGCCCCCCATCAGATGGAGCCTTCTCCGCCCCTGTTCACGCACTGCTGGGTCCCCCCGGGAATCCTCCTCCCGCATCCGTCATCTGGGTGCTCCCTGCCCGGGTTGCCACCTGCTGCCCTGAGCCCCACTCCCCACCTTCACCCCGTTCCCAGTCCCTTTCAGGTGAGGCCCTTTCCGACGGGCGATGCCTCAGGGACAAGTCCGGGTGGGGTCGAAGAGGCTCCGGGTCCCAGTCTGATAAGCCTTGGCACCAAAAGCTCAGCTGCCCGTCTTCGTCCCCCCGCATCGGAGGCACTAGCCCGACCTGGAAGACCCTCTGACTGCCCCAGAATCGGCTTGGTCTTCCTGGCCCGCCCCAGGGGACTGGCTTAGCACCCCAGAGCTACCGCTGCGCGGTGGCCACGTCTGGAATCCCAGTGCTTTCGAGGCCAGGAGTTCGAGACCCGCCTAGGCAGCATGGTGAGACCCCCGTCTCTACCAAAAAATATATATAATAAAACCCTACCACCACCCCAGGGCAGTGGGAGCCCCAGATGCCTCCTGCCCCAGTCCGAGTGTGCCCCCTACCGCGTAGAACCGGCCCTGGCTACCTGGCAAGGGAAACCTCCCCAGACAAGGATTGGTGCCGTCAGCCTGAGGGGGAACGGGGGTGGGGGTGGGGAGCGGCGCCAGCTGGTAACCTATCTGGTTCCCCACCCTGTGGAATCTCCCATCCACAAGGTTTCGACTGCCACCTGGCAAGTCTCTTCCTTCACCCTCCCCTCCTCTTTGAGCAGGCTGAGGGCCCTCCAGGGCTCAACCATCCCTCAAATATCCCTCAGAACTACTGTCCTCCCCATCTTCTCTCAGGTGACCACACTACTATCTACTGAAGTTAGATGCCAAGAACCATCTTTTTTCTTTTTTTTTTTTTTTTTTGAGAAAGGATCTCAGGCACCTAGACGCTGGAGTGTGGTGGTGTGATCATAGCTCACTGCAGCCTCCACCTTCTGGGCTTAGGCGATCCTCCTGCCTCAGCCTTCCAAGTAGCTGGAACCACAGGTTCATGCTGCCACGCCTGGCTAATTTTTGTATTTTTTTGTAGAGATAGGGTCTTGCCCTGTTGCCCAGGCTGGTCTCAAAGTCCTGGGCTCAAGTGATCCTCCCAACTCGGCCTCCCAAAGTTCAGGGATTACAGACATGACTCACAGTGCTCTGCTGAGAACCATCCTTTCTTTTTTTTTTTTGAGACAGAGTCTTGCTCTGTGGCCCAGACTGGAGTGCACTGGCACAATCTCGGCTCACTGCAACCTCTGCCTCCTGGGTTCAAGCGATTCTCCTGCCTCAGCCTCCCGAGTAGCTGGGACTACAGGCGCCCACCACCACGCCCGGCTAAGTTTTTGTGTTTTTAGTAGAGACGAGGTTTCAGTGTGTTAGCCAGGATGGTCTTGATCTCCTGGCCTTGTGAACTGCCAGCCTGGGCCTCCCAAGGTGCTGGAATTATAGGCGTGAGCCATAGCACCAGGCCAGAACCATCCTGTCATCAGACATTTGTTAGGCAATCGCTGTGATTCTGCCTGTCCCTCACCCCATCCACACCACACAGATACAGCTGCTCTCCTACAGATTTGCCTAATCGCTGCATCTGTGCCCTTAGGCCTGCAACTGCTGTTGTTGAGCCACCTTCAAATTTCAGCTTGTCAAATTCAGCCCCTATCACATCCCAGGGCACCAAGAGAATTGTAAATTCCAAAATCCTTCAGAAACTATCATTTGTAAATCAGGATGAAGTTCCAGTTCCTGGCTGGGTGTGGCGGCTCGGGCCTGTAATCCCAGCACTTTGGGAGGTCAAGGCGGGCAGATCACTTGAGGTCAGGAGTTGGAGACCAGCCTCTGGCCAACATGGTGAAACCCTGTCTCTACTAAAAATAGAAAAAAGGGCTGGGCGCAGTGGCTGACGCCTGTAATCCCAGCACTTTGGGAGGCCGAGGTGGGTGGATCACGAGGTCAAGAGATTGAGACCATCCTGGCCAACATGGTGAAACCCCATCTCAACTAAAAATAAAAAAATTAGCCGGGTGTGGTGGCACGCGCCTGTGGTCCCGGCTACTCAGGAGGCTGAGGCAGGAGAATTGCTTGAACCCAGGAGGCGGAGGTTGCAATGAGCCGATATTGCGCCACCGCACTCTAGCCTGGCAACAGAGCAAGACTCCGTCTCAAAAAAAAAAAAAAAAAAAAGAAGAAAGGCTGGGCACAGTGGCTCACACCTGTAATCCCAGCACTTTGAAAGGCTGAGGTGGGTGGATCACAAGATTAGGAGTTCAAGACCAGCCTGGCCAAGATGATGAAACCTCGTCTCTACTAAAAATGTAAAAATTGGCGAGGCATGGTGGTGGGCACCTGTACTTCCCAGCTACTTGGGAAGCTGAGGCACAAGAATCCCTTGAACCTGGGAGGTGGAGGTTGCTGTGAGCTGAGATAGAAAAGAAACTCAACCTTAGAATAATCATAGAAATTTAAATTGTAATGAGATATAATTGTTGGTGGTTAAACACACACACAACATTTTATATACAAGGATTATAATTTTAGAAGCTTTAGTGGCTGGTTGCAGTGGCTTACACCTGTGAGCACTTTGGGAGTACTCTGGAGGCTGAGGTGGTGGCTCAGTCCTGTAATCCCCGCACTTTGGGAGGCCAAGGTGTGTCAGAAGGTTGAGCCCAGCCTGGCCAACATGGTGAAACTCCATCTCCACCAAAAACACAAAAATTACCTGGGCATGGTGCTGGGCGCCTGTAATCCCAGCTACTCAGAAGGCCAAGGCAGGAGAATCGCTTGAACCATGGAGGCAGAGGTTGCAGTGAGCTGAGATCGCACCACTGCACTCAAGTCTGGGTGACAGAGTGAGACTCCGTCTCAAAAAAAAAAAGGGACTGCCTCTTTTCTTTTCAGACTAGGTAATACAATATGTGAGCAAAGAATTCAAACAAGACCAGAAAGCAGTCAGGGATAAGGAGATTCTGTCTCTGTTTTCACCCACAGACGCCTCTGGGGAGAAAGGAAATCTTCGTTTTACTTTACACATGTCTATAATGTTAGTACTTTTAAAATTTTTAACAAAGATCACCGCTTTTTAATGTACTTTATGAAATTCAATCTAGTCACAAAAGTAAAAAAGAATTTTCACTGTTGAAAATTTGCAAACTATACAAAAGTTTCAGAGGAAAATAAATATCACCTACAATCTTATCTTCTGGAGGAAAATACCATTTAGTGCCTTTCCCTTGAATCTGTTTTATGCACATACATCCTTTTTAAAAAGTTTGTAAAACAGCTGGATGCCGTGACTCACCTGTAATCTCAGCACTTTGGGATGTCAAGGCGGGTGAATCACCTGAGGTCAGGAGTTTGAGACCAGGCTGACCAATGTGGTGAAACTCCATCTCTACTAAAAATACAAACAGCGGGGAGTGGTGGTAGGTACCTGTAATCCCAGCTACTCAGGAGGCTGAGGTACAAGAATCGCTTGAACCCTGGAGGTAGAGGTTGCAGTGGGCAGAGATCCCACCACTGCACTCCAGCCTGGGCGACACAGCAAGACTCCATATCAAAAAAGAAAAAAAAGTGGCTGGGCTCGGTGTCTCATGCCTGTAATCCGAGCACTTTGGGAGGCCAAGGTGGGCGGATCATGAGGTCAGGAAATTAAGACCATCCTGGCTAATATAGTGAAACACCCTCTCTACTAAAAATACAAAAAAAATTAGCTGAGCGTGGTGGCACAGGCCTGTAGTCCCAGCTACTCGGGAGTCTGACTCAGGTGAATCATTTGAACCCAGGAGGCAGAGGTTACAGTGAGCTGAAATCATATTACTGCACTTCAGGCTGGACAACAGTGCAAGACTCTGTCTCAAAAAAAAAGAAAGAAAGAAAACAATGGACGCATACTGCATCCAATAACTCGGAACTTACTTTTCATACACTTAACCGCATAGCGTGGACATTCTCCCAGCTTAAGTATTGTTGCACAACATGATTTTTAGTGGTTGTGTAGTCATTTACCATAAGAAATATTTGTTTAGCCAATCTTTTATCAGCAAACATTTAGGTTGTTTCCCAGTTCAGAAAAATGTTTTTCACATGAAAGAAAGAATAGCCCTTCTTCAAACAGCAGAGGAGAAGTCCCTGCAGCCATCCCTCCCTGACCCTCCCGCAGGGTCTCTGCCCCTGGCCTCCCCAGCCCCCTCTGGGAGCACCACCAGGGCCCTGAGCCAGCTGGCCTCGAACCCTGCCTTTTCCCTGTGGAAGGGCAGAGGCTCTGGGATGTCTGTCCGGGCCCTGGGACTGTTCCAGCACACAGCACAGTCTAGTCCATGGGCAGTTCTGGTGCCCCCTCTTGTCCCCTCCAGGCTTCCCACTCCCCAGATTCAAGGTCATCAGGGCTCTGGTAGCCTGGGGATGGGCATGACATTCTCATACTCAGGTTCCTCCTGCCTTTCCTCTTCAGCCTGCTTCTGGGGATCCTGTTCTGGGGAGCCACCCCCAGAGACTGGCTCCTGGGTGCCCCCTGAACTCTCAGTGCCAGCCCCCAGCCCCTGGGCCACTTCCTCTGGCCTGGCTGCTGGAGACCCCATGGCTCCCGGGAGCCTGGCATTTGGGGCTGAGCTGGGGCTCTGGGTGACACAGGCCACACCAGGGCTGCCCTTTTTCCGATTCAGGGCCTGGCGTGGAGGCTTAGGGATGGCCCTCTTGACCTTGGGTTCTGCCTGGCCTTTCTGAAAGCCACCAAAATGGCGCAAAACGGACCGGATGGGGCTTCCAGGTTCCCGGGGTGTCCCGGCCAGCACGTAGATTGTGGTCACAGGGCCTGAGGCCTCCTGGACGCCGCCCTCAATGGCTTCCACATGTTCAGCCACTGTCAGGCCACCCAGGGGAGGCCGCCGGTGGCCAGTGGCTGAATCCCCGGGGCTGGCAGCCATGGGAAGGGACTCTCCCGCTTCTGCTTCCTCTGGGCCTGTGGACTCCTCTGCTTCCTGGCCCTCGGGAGCTGCCTGTGCCCCCCGGGAGAGCCTCTTGGGCTTTCGGAGTGGGCTGGAGAGCTCCCCTGAGCTTCGGCGAGTCTGCGACGCAAACTTGGTACCTTCGGCGAAGGAGACAGACGGCCGCTTGGCCCGAGCTAGGCTGGAGGTGCGTGGGATGGCAAATGGCGTGGAGGCGTCCTCGGGAGGGAAGGCACCTCCAGCCAGGCTGGCTTCTGACAACTGTGCCTGGGCCACAGGGACCATCCCTGGCAGAGGAGACAGAACAGCTTGGCTAGAGCCGAGCTGGCTACCTCAGTTCCTCCTACCTACAGCTCAGCATCTCCCAGAGGCCCCAAAATAGAGCAAAGAGAGGGTGAGGGTGGAGAGAGAGACAGAAGGAGCAATTCAGTTAGACACTTTCTTCTACACCCTTTTTTTTTTCAGTTTTGTAGAGATGCGGTCTCACTATGTTGGCCAGGCTGGTATCAAACTCCTGGTCTCCAGCGATCCTCCCACCTCAGCCTCCCAAAGTGCTAGGATCACAGGTATAAGTCACCACACCTAGTTTCTATACTCTTTTCTCACTGCCGCTCCCTACTTTGAAATACTGTGACGCTCTCACCCAGCTGAAATTCTTTCAGTGTCACAAAGCCACCTCCCTCTCATCTCTAGGCCTTCGTGTATGCTGTTGCATCTTCCCGAATCCCCGTTCCCTCCTCTCCCTGACTTTCCCTCGGCTAACTCCTACTGATTCTGCTAGACACAACTGGGATACCATAAACATCTTCCCTGACCCCCAGTCACCCCAACGTGGCTAGCGAAGGAGCCGCCACTTGTATGTCCCTCATCGAAACACATGTCACTCTGTCCTATCTTTGTCCAACAACTGCCTGTCTGACTCGAAGCATGGTGGGGTCAGGAATCTACCTTGTTCTCTCTTGCGTCCCTGGAGCCAAGAACAGGGACTGGCACAGAACGAGCCCTTCTAACTGCAGGCTGGGCACCATGGCTCACGCCTATCATCCCAGCACTTTGGGAGGCCGAGGCAGGCAGATCACCTGAGGTCAGGCGTTCAAGACCAGCCCGACCTCTTGGTGAAACGCTGTCTCTACTAAAAATAAAACATGAGCATGATATCACGCCATCGCACTCCAGCCTGGGCAACAAGAGCGAAAATCCATCTCAGAATGAACAAATAAATAACCGTTTGCTGGAGGACTAAAGAGGAGGTGGCAGTGGAAGAGTGCACAGGGTAAGTGGGCTGTAGGGGGGTACCTTCCTGGGGTGGCACACAGTAGGCCGGAGCCTCATCTGCCTCTGCAGACTCAGAATCGGATGAGAAGGAGTCGTCGGAGGCCCAGCCAGCAGAGGGTGGCTCGATGAAGCTGTGGTTGAAGGGGAGGTCCGGGTCGTGGTGCGAGACTGTGGAGAGTCTGGGTCAGGCGCCCGCAGGGCCTGACACAGAGCCCTGTCCCACCCCAACCCCCAGCCCCCAGCCCACTGACCTGTCACCCAGGGGAGCTTGTGGGCACTGAGGGAGCCGCACGGGAGCGAGGAGCGCAGGCTGGTCAGCGTCCCCCAGACCTGTAGCTTCATCCTGGACACCGTGGTTCCATCTCTCGCTGGCCTGAGGAGGAGGGCAGGGACAGTGGTCAGTCCGTAAGACCCAAGGTGACCCGGGTCACCTCAGCAGGGTGTGACAGGCAGAATAAAATCCAAACAACTGAGCTCAAGACTCAGGCCTGCCACAGAACCAACCAAGCATCGTGCTAGGGCCAGACAGCCCAGAGTAACAACTCTGGCTGAGGCTTCACCTCCCTAGGCCTCAGTGTCTGCATCTGTAAAACGAGGACTACAACCCTGTCTATCAGAGCTTCACGCGGAACCAGGAGGCCGCCCCGCATTTGGTGGGGCTTCCCCAAGATGTGGCCGTTTGTTTCATCATCCTAGCTGAGCCCAGCTCGCCTGTCTGTCTCTGTTTTTTGAGATGGAGTTTCACTCCTATCGCCCAGGCTGGAGTGCAGTGGCGTGATCTTGGCTCACTGCAACCTCCACCTCTCGGATTAAAGCAATTCTCCCGCCTCAGCCTCCCGAGTAGCTGGGACTATGGGTGTGCACCACCAGACCCAGCTTATTTATTTATTTTTTTTAGTATAGATGGGGTTTCTTTTTTTTTTGTGACGGAGTTTTGCTCCTGTTACCCAGGCTGGAGTGCAATGGCGCGATCTCGGCTCACCGCAACCTCCGCCTCCTGGGTTCAAACAATTCTCCTGCCTCAGCCTCCTCAGTAGCTGGCATTACAGGCACGCACCACCATACCTAGCTGATTTTTCGTATTTTTTTCAGTAGAGACGGGGTTTCACCATGTTGACCAGGATGGTCTCGATCTCTTGACCTCGTGATCCACCCACCTCGGCCTCCCAAAGTGCTGGGATTACAGGTTTGAGCCACCGCGCCTGGCCTGACAGATGGGGTTTCACCAGGTTGGCCAGGATGGTCTTGAACTCCTGACCTCAGGTGATCCGCCTGTCTCGGCCTCCCAAAGTACTGGGATTACAGGCATGGCCCACCTATTTCAAATGACACCCCCTCCAGGAAGCCTTCCCTTGTTCCCACTCTGCTCTACCCCCACATGTGGAGATGGCTCTGCCCTTCACTGTTCCCCAACAGCTTCTGCCCCTGTCCTCGTGTCCCTGCAGGGGGCTTCTTGCCACCCCGGGCTCTCTGCCCTGAGCTGGGGCAACTGTGTCTGCTCATCTGTGAATGCCCCACAAGTGCAGGGAGGATGTACTAGAGGACTAGGGCAGGAATGAGTAAGAGCAGTCCAGACACAGAGTCCAGGAAGCTGGGGAGGGGCTTCCTGTTTGCCAGTGACTCGCCAGGTCACCTTGGGCCGCATGGCCTCTGGGAATTGAGGATGGTCCTCCCGGCCCCACACTCGCTGCTCCAAACTTCCATGCTGCTGTGAGTCTCAAAGGATCCCTGAGTGTGAAGAGCTTTTATAAAGGATCAAGCTCTGTGTCTACCCTGCAGTGGGCTCCACCAGCCCCGTCCTTCCTCCCTCTCCATCTCTCAGGACGCTGCATTCTCCGCTGAAGCAGTGCCCACTGCACAGACGTCTAGGTCACGCTCCTTTTCTTTTTTTTTTTTTTTCAAAGATGGGGTTTCACCATGATGGCCAGGCTGGTCTTGAACTCCTAACCTCAGGAGATCCACCCACTGCAGCCTCCCAAATAGCTAGGATTACAGGCGTGAGCCACCATGCCCGGCTGGTCACGCTCCTTTTCAGGGCATCTGAGGCCTGGTTGATTTTCCCTCCTGGGCCGGACGGAGTTGGGCTGCTGCTTCTGTGGTCCCAGCCCTCTGCCTCTGTCCCCACCGGGGTCAGCTCTCTGCCTCCGCCTCAGGCTCAGGTTCGCCAGCCTGGTGCCCAGTGCCCCCTGCCCACATAACTCAGAAACTTCCCCATCAAGAAGGGCAGGCAGATGCTTACCTGGCAGTGGAGACATCATGATCATGAGGAGGGCAGTCAGCTGACCTGGTGTCTGCAGCATCTCCAGGCCACTGCCAACTGCCTCCATCACCTCTGACCTACATGGGTGACAAGGCCAGCCCTCCTCACCCCCACAAGGAAACCAGAGGCCCCCTGCTCCCTCACCGCATGGCCTGAGCTGGGTGTGGAAGGGACAGGCTGGTGCTCACCTGTCCTTGAGGTCTGAGTGGGCGGTCCAGCAGCAGCAGGCACAGCAGGCGAGGCCGAGGAAGAGCAGCAGCAGGGGCACAAGGATGCCCACGAGGAGGGCAGTGGCACGACCTCGAAAACCTGGGGGAGCCAGGACAGGAGTCGCAGCCCTTCCTGTCTCCCGTGCATCCTGTTCTGTCCTTCACTCTGAGTTGCCTCCTACACAGAAGCTTCCTCCTGGGGGTCTCTCCCTGCCTCCGGGCAGCCTCTCTCCTGATGTGTCCCCTCCTCACGGTCTGTGGCCCATTCCGCAAATTCGTGTCCCTGATTTCACTTCAGTGTCCAGCCGCCCACTGCCCATTCCATGGTTCTAGCTGGTTTCTCAGGGGGCAGGGGCTCTGTCATATCTTCAGGGCATCCACACAGAGATCAGGTATAAAGAATGTCTTGGCCAGGTGCAGTGGCTGACGCCTATAATCCCAGCACTTTGGGAGGCCGAGGCAGGCAGATCACCTGAGGTCGGGAGTTCGAGACCAGCCTGACCAACATGGAGAAACCCCGTCTCTACTAAGAATACAAAATTAGCCAGGCATGTTGGAAGGTGCCTATAATCCCAGCTGCTTGGGAAGCTGAGGCAGGAGAATCACTGGAACCCAGGAGCTGGAGGTTTCGGTGAGCTAGACTGCGCCATGGCACTCCAGCCTGGGCAACAAGAGCAAAACTCCCTCTCAAAAAAAAAAAAGTCTCTGGGCCAGGCTCAGTAGCTCACGTCTGTAATCATAGCACTTTGGGAGGCCGAGGTGGGAGGATCATTTGAGGTCAGGAGTTCGAGACCAGCCTGGCCAACATGGTGAAACCCCATCTCTACTAAAAATCTAAAAATTAGCTGGGTGTGGTGGCATGCACCTGTAATCCCAGCTACTCAGGAGGTTGAGACAGGAGAATTGGCTGAACCTGGGAGGCAGAGGTTGCAGTGAGCTGAGATTGTACCACTGTACTCCAGCCTGGGGAACAGAATGAGACTCTGTCTCAAAAAAAAAAGAATGTCTCTGAGGTGAGCTGAGACTCCCTGGCAAGGGACCAGCCCTGGAGCCTGCATGGTGGGCCCGCCTTCCCTGCCCAGTGCACCCTGCAGGCTCCCTCCACCTTACCCGGCTGGCAGGACCCGGACACAGGGTGGCAGAGTCCCTCTGGGCATTCACAGGGAACTGAGCAGTTGTTTCCATAGAAGCCGGCTGAGCAGGAAGCATTGCAGCTATGGAGTGACATGGAGAGGCAGGCTGAGGGCTGGGGGAAGGGAGGCAGGCAGGGAGAGGGGCAGGAAGATTTCTGGGCATGGCTGGAGGCCTAACCTGGGCCCCTGTACCCTCCTGACCCCAGGACTCCCAGGCTCACCTGGGCCCCCAGTAGCCGGCACTGCAGACACATTCCCCTGTCACAGCGTCACATGCCCCCTGAACACAGGTGGGGCAGGTAGAGCCGCAGTCTTCCCCAAAGGTGCCCGTGGGGCAGGGGTCAACACACCTGGGTGAGGCAAGACTCAGGGGCACGGCAAGGCAGGCCCAGCCCCAGCGTGGGGCCCCACCCATCTGCCCCGGGCTCCTGGACTCCAGACACGTCTGGCCACTCCTCAGCATGAAGCTCAGGTGCAGACAGGGCCTTGAACTTGGGGCCCAACCCAGCAGTGACAGACTATGTGTTCCCAGAGTGGGAGGAGGGTGGGAAGCCTCAGAGGGGAGGGAGCAGGAATCCTGCCCAGGCCCCCCAGAACCCACTGCCCTCCCTTGGTCTTCATCAGGAGGGAGACCCTGGGGCTTCGAGGTGCATGAACCTGCGTGTTGGGGTAGGGTGGGGCGGCATTCCCAGAAGAGCCGCTGAGGTGAGGGTCCTGGGGGGAGGTGTGCCCTGCCCTGAACAGAATGGTGTTCTCACCTGGGCCTCAGCCAGCCGGGGTCACAGTGCTGACAGTGGCCGGTATCTGGCTGACAGGCCTCCCCATGTTGGCAGTGAGGGCACTGCTGCCCGCAGCTCTTGCCAAAGGTGCCAGGTGGGCAGGGCTGCTGGCACTGAGTTCCATTCCAGCCCGGCTGGCAGGACTCACAGCTGCCTGTGTCTGGAGAGCATGGCTCATCATGTTTGCAGTGACCACAGCTGGGAAGAGAGGGGCTTCTTGGGAGCACTGGGGGTGGAAGGAAGGAGCGCCTACCCCCTCCAATCCCTGTACTGGCCACGCAGGCCTTCAGGGGCCCTGAAGAGTGTTCGGGTCCCACCTGGGTCACTCAGGCAGGTTTGGGCCTCAGTTTCCCCATGTTGTACAGTGAGGAGGCTAGACAATGAGGGCTCTTACAGGACCCCATCCCTCTCCTTTGAAGCACCTGCTCTGTGACCACCTTTCCCTGAGTCCCAGGGTCATCAGAAGCCAACAGCCCAGCCAGGGCAGCCGAGACACTACCAACCTGAGGCCCATCTGCCTGGCCTTCCCTCCTACCCTTTCTCCTCTCTTCCTTCCACACCGAGCTGCCCTGAGGTCTGGCATCAATGGGACTCAGTATTGTCTTCTTTTTTTGAGACCAAGTTTACTCTTGTTGCCCAGGCTAGAGTGCAGTGGCAACATCTGGGGTCACTGCAACCTCCATCTCTCAGGTTCAAGTGATTCTCCTGCCTCAGCCTCCCAGGCAGCTGGGATTACAAACACATGCCACCATGCCTGGCTAATTTTTCGTGTTTTTTTTTTTGAGACGGAGTCTTGCTCTGTTGCCCAGGCTGGAGTGCAGTGGCATGATCTGGGTTCACTGCAACCTCTGCCTCCCGAGTTCAAGCGATTCTTCTGCCTCAGCCTCCTGAGTAGCTAGGATTACCACTACATGGTGCACCACCATGCCCGGCTAATTTTGTATTTTTAGTAGAGACGGGGTTTCACCATGTTGGCCAGGCTGGTCTCAAACTCCTAACCTCAGGTGATCCACCTGCCTCGGCCTCCCAAAGTGCTGGGATTATGGGCGAGAGCCACCACGCCCAGCCCTCAGTAGTGCCTTCTACTCCATCATATGAAACAGAAAAGATACAAAGTTTTCTCACCCAGAGGTTTCGAAACCCTGGTACAGTCGGTGGGCTGTTAGGAGCCAGGCGGCACTGCAGAGATGAGCAGCCAGGGAGCACAACCACCTGAGCTCTGGCACCAGGCAGATATGCCGTGGCCTTTGATTCTCATAGGAACCCAATCCTACTGTGAGCTGTGATGGGAGGGACCCAGGTTACACGCCCTTTATGAGAATCTAATGCATGATGATCTGTCACTGCCTCCCGTCAGCCCCAGTGGGAAACGTCTAGTTGCCAGAAAACAAGCTCAGGGCTCCCGCTGATTCTGTATTATGGTGAGTTGTATAATGATTTCATTATTGATCACAGTGTAACAATAAAAAATCTGTCTTCCATGAGACCAATCCCCAGGGCCAAAAGGTTGGAGACCACTGTTGTCACCAATATAATTTCACATTATATAAAAGTATGTTTTGTCTGGTTTATTCCTTATTTCAGGCTGGGCGCAGTGGCTCATGCCTGTAATCCCCGCACTTTGGGAGGCCAAGGCAAGCGGATCACAAGGTCAGGAGTTCCAGACCAGCCTGGCCAATTTGGTGAAACCCCATCTCTACCAAAAATACAAAAATTAGCTGGGTGTGATGGTGTGTGCCTGTAGTCCTAGCTACTCGGGAGGCTGAGGCAGGAGAATCTCTTGAACTTGGGAGGCGGAGGTTGCAGTGAGCTGAGATCACAGCACTGCATTCCAGTCTGGGGGACACAGCGAGACTCCATCTCAAAAAAAAAAAAAAAATCCTTATTTGAGGGCTGGGCATGGTGGCTCATGCCTGTAAATCCCAGAATTTTGGGAAGCCGAGGCAGGTAGATTTCTTGAGTGCGGAAGTTTGAGACCAGCCTGGGCAACAAAGTGAGACCACTGTCACTACAAAAATTAGCTGGGTGTGTGGCACAAGTCTGAAATCTCAGCTGCTTGGGAGGCTGAGATGAGAGAATCGCTTGAGCCTGGGAGGTGGAGGCTGCAGTGAGCAGAGATGGCGCCACTGCACTCCAGCCTGGGCAACAGAGTGAGACTCTGTCTCAAAAATAAATAAATAAATCCTATTTCAGTTAAATAAAACGTGTTATATATGTTGGATCAGATGACTTTTTTTTTTTTGAGACGTATTCTCGCTCTGTTACCCAGGCTGGAGTGCAGTGGACTGATGTCAGCTTACTGCAACCTCTGCCTCTCAGGTTCAAGTGATACTCCTGCCTCAGCCTCCCGAGTAGCTGGGACTACACAGGCACGCCACAACACCCAGCTACTTTTTTGTATTTTTAGTATAGATGGGGTTTCACCTTTTGGTCAGGCTGGTCTTGAACTCCTGACCTCAGGTGATCCACCCGCCTCAGCCTCCCAAAGTGCTGGCATTACAGGCATGAGCCACTGCACCCAGCCAGGGATGAAATTTTTTTTTTTGAGACGGAGTTTCGATCTTGTTGCCCAGGCTGGAATGCAATAGCACAATCTCGGCTTACAGTAACCTCCGCCTCCCGGGTTCAAGTGATTCACCTACCTCAGCCTCCTGAATAGCTGGGATTTCAGGCATGTGCCACCAAGCCCAGCTAATTTTTGTATTTTTAGTAGAGATGGGGTTTCTCAGTGTTGGTCAGGCTGGTCTCGAATTCCCCACCCTCAGGTGATCTGCCTGCCTCGGCCTCCCAAAGTGCTGGGATTACAGGCGTGAGCCAACACACCCATCCAGGGATGAAATTTCTTACTGTGAGTGGAGCCGGTCAAAGTTTGAAAACCACTGAGTCCTAAAGGGATCTTGCCCAGGACCTCTGGTCACTCAACCAGTTCATTATCTACATCTGGCTTGTGAGCAGGACTAGCACTTTTTGCGAAGCAGTAATTGGATGAAATGAGCAGGCGGGACTGGACCTGGGGCAACAAAGGGTTTTTTTAAATTTTTGACTGGGTGCACTTTGGGAGGCCGAGGCGGGTGGATCACGAGGTGAGGAGATAGAGACCTATATGGTGAAACCCCGTCTCTACTAAAAATACAAACATTAGCTGGGTATGGTGGGCACGTCTGTAGTCCCAGCACTTTGGGAGGCCGAGGCGGGCAGATCACCTGAGGGTCGGGAATTCTGGACCAGCCTGACCAACACTGAGAAACCCCATCTCTACTAAAAATACAAAAATTAGCTGGGCTAATTAGCTCCCACTAGGGAGGCTGAGGGAGGAGAATTGCTTGAACCTGGGAGATGGAGATTGCTGTGAGGCAAGATCGCACCACTGCACTCCAGCCTAGCAACAGGGCGAGACTCTGTCTCAAAAAAATAAAAATAAAAAAGTAAAAGTAAAAATAAAATAAAATAAAATGTTTTATTTTCTTTTTGTTTGTTTGTAGAAAGTCATTTATGTGCTTACTTTGGCAGCACATATACTAAAATTGGAATGATACAGAGAAGATTAGCACGGCCCCTGCGCAAGGATGACATGCAAACTTGTGAAGCGTTTCTTATTTAAAAAAAAAAAAAAATAGGCCGGGCGCGGTGGCTCACGCCTGTAATCCCAGCACTTTGGGAGGCCGAGGTGGGTGGATCACGAGGTCAAGAGATCGAGACCATCCTGGTCAACAAGGTGAAACCCCGTCTCTACTAAAAATACAAAAAATTAGCTGGGCATGGTGGCGCGTGCCTATAATCCCATGTACTCAGGAGGCTGAGGCAGGAGAATTGCCTGAACCCAGGAGGCGGAGGTTGCGGTGAGCCGAGATCAGGCCATTGCACTCCAGCCTGGGTAACAAGAGCAAAACTCCGTCTCAGAAAAGAAAGAAAGAAAGAGAGAGAAAGAGAGAAAGAGAGAGAGAGAGAAAGAAGAGAGAGAGAGAGAGAAAGAAAGAAAGAAGAAAGAAAAAGAAAGAAAGAAAGAAAGAAAGAAAGAAAGAAAGAAAGAAAAAGGAAGGAAGGAAGGAAAGAAAGAAAGTCATTTATTTAGGGAGAGAAACAGGAGAAAGAGAAAAACAGCTAACTCTCAGGCTGAGTGAGAGAATCCAGAAAGATGGAATCCAGGAGAGGAAAGCAGCTTCCACATTGAGGGGAAGGGATAGAGAGAGATGGAGTGTGGGAGGGGAAGACAGGCTTCCACGAGAGTGTGTGGAAGGGGACTCCAGAGGGGAAATCCAGGAAAGAGAAAGATGGCTTCTACTAAGGGAGTGTTCATGGAAGGGGACCCAAACATGGAGTCCCTGTTTTGTTTTCTTGAGACGGCATATCGCTCTGTTGCCTAGGCTGAAGTGCAGTGGGGTGATCACTGCAACCTCCGCCTCCCGGGTTCCAGCGACTCTCCTGCCTCAGCCTCCGGAGTAGCTGGGACTACAGGCGCCCGCCACCACGCCTGGCTAATTTTTGTATTTTTAGTAGAGATGGGGTTTCTCCATGTTAGCCAGGCTGGTCTCCAACTTCTGACCTCAGGTGATCCTCCCGCCTCTGCCTCCCAAAGTGCTGGGATTACAGTCGTGAGCCACCGCGCCCTACCGTTCTTTCCCCTTTCATGCCTTTGCTTTGTATGTTTTTTGAGGGGAGCACCGCGAAGCCCTGACCCCTCCTCCCGGCGCCCCCGCCCCGCCCACCTGTGTCCGCCCCGCCCCACCCACCTCGTCCGCCTCGCCCCACTCACCTGTGCGCGCCCTGTCCTGTTTACCTGTGCCCGCCCCGCCCTGCTCACCTGAGTCCGCACTGCACCCCGTAGCTCCCGGCCGGGCAGGGCAGCTCGCAGCGCGCTCCTCGGAAGCCCGGAGGGCAGGTGCACTGGCCAGAGGCGGGGTTGCATTGGCCGCGCTCGCACTGGCACTGCTGCCGGCAGTCGGGGCCCCACCAGCCCAGCCGGCAGGCGCAGCGGCCCGAGTCCTGCTCGCACGGGGAGCCGTGGCAGGCGCAGCGGAAGGTGCAGCGGCGGCCCCACCAGCCCGGCTGGCACACGCAGGCGCCCGTGGCCTGCTCGCAGTGCGCCGCCACGGGGTTGCACTGGCACGGGCGGCGGCAGGTGGACGACCACCAGCCCGGCTCGCAGCGGCACACGCCGGTGGCGGAGTCGCAGCGCCCGTGGGGGCCGCAGGCGCATGGGAACTCGCAGCGGGCACCCCAGCGGTCGGCTTGGCACCGGCACGTGCCCGTGGCCGGCTCGCACTGGCCGTGTGGGTGGCAGGGACAGCTCTCGCGGCAGTCGGGGCCCCAGTACTGGCCCGGGCAGCCTGCAGGGTGGAAAGGAAGGGGTCAGCGGGCTCAGGGTGCGCGCGGATCCTGACACTGCATCCCCTTCCACAAGGAAAAAGGGTGCCGGGCCCACCCTCCGAGGGCCGGGGACAGATCCTTGGAACATCCGGCAGCCTGTCGGGGCAACAGTCACTTCCTGCTCTGCTCTGACTTACAGAAAACCCTTTGCCATGGCTCAGCCTCCCGCCTCCCACTCCAGAACACACTCAGATATCCCGAGTGGGCAGGGGACTTGCCCAGAGTCCTGGGCAGAGGTGGGGGGAGGGGCTGCCTTCATGCTGCTCCTCCCCGCAGAGATCGATCCCTACTGGGCTGGAGGAGAGCAGGACTCCTTCCGGATCTCAGACGTGGATGCTGCCTGCCAGGGTGGCAAGAGAAGCCACCCTTCCCCTAGTGATCCCTTGATTGCTGGTACCCACCCTCCGGCTCTCCTGCTACCCAACCCCTTCCCCTTCTGTTTCGGCCAGAGAGGGCACACAGCCCAGCAGGGCCTCCTTCCCTCCACCGTCTGCGTTAAAGGTGTATGTGGGAAAGACCAGGAATACAGTCATGTTGCAGTTCACAAGAGTCACAGGTTTTCCGAGAAGTGGAACAGAAAGATACTCAGGTGGGGAGGGCTTTGTGGATGTGGGTGAAGACCCAGTGCCCCAGGCCATCCCCCAGGAGTGTGTCACTTCCTGTCTCTGGACCTTGATTCCTCCAAGGCTAGGAGGCGTCCTGACCCCGCTGTCCTGAGGCTGCTTGGTACCTGCCTTGCCTGCCCCAACACCACCGCCTCGGTGCCCAGCTCTGCCCAGCAACCTCATCCTGCCCCTGAGACTCACGGGAGCTGCAGTGGGCCCCAAAGAACCCAGGTTTGCACCGACAGAGGCCCGGTTTCACACACACCTCATCTTCCCGGCAGGCGTCTGGCCCCTCACAGATGGCTGAAAGACACCCACCCAAGTTGGAAAGACAGGCAGGACCAGAGGACACACCCACCCTCTCACTGGCTCTGGGGGCCAAGCTTCCTCAAGGAGTGCCCCTTCAGGGCTGGGGGCATTGCAGGAGAAAGCCTGGCTCCTGGGCTTGGGAGGGAAGCCGGCCCCCGGGGGTAGGCAGGAGGGGCTGTCGCTGGCTGCGACCTCCCTTCTCCTTGGCTGGGGGTCTGTCCTGGATACTCACGGATGCTGCATTCTTGGTCTTTCTGCCTCCAGCCTGTGCAGCACTGCAGCTCAGCAGAGGGGCTATGGGGCAAAAAGGGGTCAGCGGGAGTTGCGGCCTGGTCCTGAGCAGGATGGATCACTGTCTCTGGCTGAGGTGGGGGAGGCTGCCTAGCCCCCTGGGGAGGCCTCGCCGACCTGTACAGCTCTGGGGTCCCCACCTCCTCCCCACTCCTTCCCTGGCCCTTCCACCATTTGCCCTGGTGAGCCACTGCCTGCCAGGCTGCCCACAGCAGCCCATCCTTTCAGTGCCAAGACCTCTTTCTATGCCCTCCTTCCCCCAAAGGCCTCAGCACCAGTTCAGCCACCCCTGTCAGACTCCCATGAAACCCACCTGCTGGCCACACAGACGTGCTGCCCACTGGGGTCCAGCTGGGACCCCCGAGTCCCCCGAGGCCAGAGCAGCAGCAGTGGGAACAGCAGCCACAGCCCCATGGCAGCAGTGCAGGGAAGGCTGGGTTATTCTGGCCCCCACAGCTCCCGACCTCCTCCCTGCTTCCTCCCAGGGCTTTTCCTGAGGAAACCAGGCCGGAGGGGCGGGCAGCCCTGAGGCGCCTCCCTGAGGGGGCGGGGGTTGCAGGTCAGACCGACACTCAAAACAAGAAAGGGAAAGGAAGGCCAGCGGCAGAGCTGACTGCCCTTGGCCTAGAGGGGCCAGAAGGGTGAAGCTGCAGGTCCCTGGGTGCTGGGACCGGGGAAGCGGGTGGAGTGAGGGTGGGAACCTCAGCCCTCCATCAGGCTGCAATCCCAAAGCAAGGACGGGGCTGCAAGAAGCCTCCCCACCCAGTGACTGACCAAGGGCGCCCTGAGGCCCCCTCGGCCTGCCTCTGCTCCTGGCGGGGCTTGGAGGTGATACGGACACGGACAGACAGGTGAGGGACAGTTTCTGGGAGTTTCAGGTAGTTCTTTATTACACAAGCTCAGGCCATCTGCACAAAGGCCTGGGAACCAGCTCTCATTTTGTGGATGGGGAAACTGAGACTCAGAGAGGTGCTCTTATGTCTGGCCCCAGAGGTCTGGTACAGAGACGTAGAGAGGGAGGTGGGCTGAGCCCCCGTGCTGCCCTGGTGCAGGCCAGAACTGGGGAAGACGCCTGGGAGGCCACAAAGGAGGGAGCCCTGTCCTCATATGAGGTCACAAATCCAGCCACAGCCAGATCCCCAAGTCAGGCCTCTGGGGTGGCTGAGGCCCCCAGACAGAGATGTTCCTGACAGGCAGGACAGGGCAGCTCAGGTGCTGGAGACTATGGTTGGGTCTCCTCTTCTGCCTCTGGCTTGCCGGGAGCAGGGCTGTGGGTCTCATCCTCCGGGGATTCGGCTTTCCCGCGATACCACAGGTCAAAGCTGGAGAGACAGCCAGAGGCACTCTGCTTTAGGAAGCCGGAGAGGTCCAGGACGTGGGCTGAGGGCAGGGTGGGGGGTGGTGAGGACAGGGGAGAGGGGCAGGAAAGGGCAGCCCGAGGGAGTGGAAAGGTGATGGGGCCGATGGTGGGTCGGAGAAGCAGGAGGGGAGGGCCTGCTTAGAGCCAAGGACAGCAGGGTGACAGGCAGGGAAGCGGGAAAGGAGATCCAGTATTCTTCCTCCCTCCCCCACTGTTGCCCTTCCCCTTCCCCCAACATACAAACTCTGTATTTTGGATTCCGGGGGTGGGGGATCCTTATCATCGGCGAGCAGGAGCCAGGAGCCATCCTCATCGTCACTGAGACAGGAGAAAGGAGACGTGAGGGATCAAGGCCTGAGGGACAGCGGGAATCTAGCAGGGGGGATAAGGGACAGCAGGGCCCCCAGGGCTGAAGAAAAGGCGACCCTGGGGAGATGCAGGATGTCTTGAGGCTTTATTTATTTTATTTTATTTTTGAGACAGTCTCACTCTGTCACCCAGGCTGGAGTGCAGTGGCATGATCTCAGGTCACTGCAACCTCCACCTCCTGGGCTCAAGCAATACTCTTGCCTCAGGCTCCCGAATATTTGGGATTACAGGCGCATGCCACCACACCTGGCTAATTTTTGTATTTTTAGTAGAAACGGGGTTTCACCATGTTGGCCAGGCTGGTCTCGAACTCCTGACCTTGTGATCTGCCTGCCTCAGACTCCCAAAGTGCTGGGATAACAAGTGTGAGCCACTGCACCCGACGAGGCTTTATTTTATGTCTCGACACACAGCAGGCCCTGACACAGCTACAGTGTCACCCCTGTAAGAACAGACAGAGCCAGCCAAGGCCAGGAGCTGAAGGGTGAAAGTGGGGAGGCAGCACTGGCAGGCAAGGCAAGGGGAGCCATGAGATCCAGGGAGAAGGGCACAGGCTGGACCACAAGCCACAGGACCCAGCCAGACCAGGTCAGCAGGCCCTAAAAGTGGCCAGGCTGGGAGGCTCGAGGGGAGAGCAGGTTGGGGTGACAGGCTCAGTCTGAGACAATTGGCTCAGAGGGTGACCAGGCCAGGTCATCAGGCTCAGCAGAACTCGGGAGGGGAGCTGGCTCCGTGGGGATGCAGGCTGGGACCCACCTGCTCTCTGCTTCCTCTGGAGTCCCTAACATCTTGGCCTTGATCTTCTTTCGCTGCTTCCTGACAGCCACCTTCATGGCTTCCAGCAGAAGGCCGGGGACCCGGTGGTCAGTGAGCAGCTCCCTGCAGAAGAGGGGCAGGGCAGGAGAAAGCAGCAGAGATGCAACCGTGGGCCTCACTCCTGGTACACCGGTGCAGAGGCTCCTCCCTGGACACCTGAAACCTGTGCCCAGCTGACACCCTCAGACCTTCACTTAGGTGCCCCTCCTAGGAGAGCTTCCCTGGCGGCTGCAGCGGTGACCCTGTGCACTGTCCCTCTTCTGTGTCTGGGTGACGCTGTGGACGGGAGGGGCCGTGCAATTTACATCCTTCCACTACCCAGCGCAGGCCTTGCACATGTCACCATGTCACTGTGGACATATCGATGATGGGAGAACGAGGTGGGGTGATCGGAGCCCCTCAGCTTCCCGGCGCCCTCACCGCTGGAAGTAGGCCAGCTCCTCCTTGAGCAGGAACACTGTGGCTTTGAGTTCATTCCGCTCCTGAAGGATCTGCTCAAACTCCTCCCGGCTGATGCGGCACTGCCCTGCCTCCTGGGGGCGCCCTGGCGGCTGCGCGGCCTCTACCTTTAGGAGGACAGGCACGGTCAGAGGGTCGCGCTCGAGGGCCATCGCGAGAACGCTAGAGGAAGTGACGGGCAGGGAGACCTGTGGGACAAGGGTGCCCCAACAAGTAACAGAGGCCGGTCGGGGGCGCGGACCTGCTGTGCCGATGCGGACCTGGCCCGAGTGCCCTCCTGGGCTGGATCCTTGCCCTCGTGCAGCACTCACAGAGTCCTCAGGGGTCGCCCGTTCGGGCTCCTGCCCCTGCTGGTGCTCGGGCCCCCAGACCTGGCCCCGCGCTCTCTCCTCAGCCGGTGGATCCGCGCCTCCTCCAGGCTGCTGGCGCTCTGTCTCGCGGTCCTGCGCGGTACGCAGCTGGGTCTGCACGGCCGCCAGCTTCTGCCGCAGCTCGGCATTCACCAGCAGGAGGCGCTGCAGCTGCTCCTGCAACTGGGGGCGGAGCAAAGTGTGGGGTGTGCGGGGCGCCGAGGTGGCCGGGGCCCCGCCCCGCCCCGCCCCACCCCGCCCCGCCCCGCACTCACCGCCTCGGTCTCCAGGCCGCGCTGCAGCAGGTCGCGGTTGTACGCCCGCAGTTCGTCCCGCTGTCGGTCCGTCACCTCCTTGAGCTGCCGTAGCAGCGCGCGCTCCTCTGAGAAAGGGGTGTTCTTAGCGGCGGCGCGCGGCCCACGGGAGGGAGGAGAGGACCTGAGCCGGCCGTCACCCGCCCGCCCTGGCCGGGGCTGCACTTACCCTGCGGCCCCGCGCGTAGCTCCCAGCAGAGGCGCTCGTTCTCCTCCCGCAGCCGCCGCAGCTCCCGCTCGGCCAGCTGCGCCGACACCTGCAGCTGGGGAGCCCAGGTCTCAGGCTTCCGCCCTGGCGGCCCCTCGGGTGGCGAGGGGAGGGCGGTGACTCACCGAGTCCGGGGTGGGCCCCACGGCAGCCTGTTCCAAGAGCTCCAGCGCGCGCACCACTAGCGGCACCAGCCCGGCCGCCGCCTCCGGCCCGAAACGACGCGCCAGCTCCTGCAGCTCAGTGCCCAAGGCCCCGGCTAGGTGGTACACAAGCTCCGCCACCATCCGCGGCCCCACGGCCCCTCGAGGGCCCCAGCCGGGCGCCCCAGGCGCCACCCTCCTGGGCTCCATGTCCCGCAAAGGCCTGGGGCCGCGACCCCCCACCCTCAACTGGGACAGGGAAAAGCCAAACAGTTCCGGCCCAGGAAGCCGTTTAGGGTGGTGGAGGCGGGGTAGAAGCGAGAAGGGTGGGAGGAGCGAGGGAAGGAGGCGTGTAGAAGGGAGATCGTGCCCTAGACCCCTGGGCCCGTCCTTCCACCCCCAAGGTCACAGGAAGCAGGACAGCCACTTTCCAGCCAGGCACCAGGAGCTGAGCTCAGGGCTGCCTGTGGTCACTTGAGTGGAGCCCTCCCCACAGGCCCGATCCAGGCTCCGCCCCCGTGTTTGGAGTCATGGGGACAACTTGGCAGCAGCGCGCTCAGGGCCAGAGGTGACAGATAGGCGGCGGATCACTGGCCTCCGCGCGGCCGTACACAAACTGCCTGCCTGTGTGCTTGTTTTCCTGACCAGGAGTGACCGGAAAGCTTACAGGGCTGGGCTGGACACCCCAGCACTCAGCACAAGCCACGGAGCTCGGAGACCTGGGAAAAGGCAGCGCTGGCACAGCTGTGGAAGGGAGGTGAGGCCTTCCAGTGCTGTGTTGTCGGGAACCAACCAGGAAGCAGTGAAAGCCCCGCCCCACCGCAGGTCTCCACCCAGTCCAGGGGGGTCTCTAGCCCCAAGCCCCTAATAGGGAGGTAGGGGCCTCAACTCCCCGTCACCACGGCTGGGCCCAGCATCTTGCTGCCACCTGTCCTGCCACCTGTCAGACCTAAATCCAGAATCTGAGTTCAGGGGGAAAAAAAACCAGCCCCCAAACTCCTATTTATACAAAATTTATTACTGTATTTTATTCAGGATGAGGCCATCAAGAAGTCAACAATACAATAAGTGCACACAGAGGGAAAGGGCCAAGCTGCTGAATGTCACCAGCCTGCAGAAGGCTGAGGCAGGGGGCAGGGAAGCGACTAGGCATACAGGTCCTCCCTGTCGGCAGAGTACACCTCCCCCTCCTGCAGGAGGGCAAAGTTGAGGAAGTGGGAGGGTCTGTGCACCTCGTGGTAGAACTCTTTGGGGTTCGCCAGCTGCAGCTCGTACTTCATGTTGGGGTCATGCCGAACGCCTTAGGGAAGAAGGGAACATCAGATGTTAACGGGCCCTCTGCCTCATGCAGCCAGCCGGTCCCTAAGCATGCAGGGCAATGGCCTCACATACCCCTAGCGCCACCCCCACTTACCCATGAAGTTGTAGTTCCATGAGGACTGGGCAGGGACCATGAAGAAGCCGAGGAAGCGGTCAGACAGCAGCATCTGGACCCGCTCGTAGTGCGAAGGCAGGTAGCCCTTGGGGTTGTTGCCCTTGTCTGTGTTCTGGCGGCCCCATTCGTAGCCACTGGGGGTCAGCTTGTAGGCCGTCAGTGTACAGGAGCCTGGAGTGAAGCTGGGGGAGGGCGAGGACACACAGCAGCTCAGGCCACGTTCTGGGCCCCGGCCTGCAGTCCCTGCACCACCGCACTCCTCCTGAGGAAGCCCAAGCCCACCTGCACGTGATGATAATGGTCTTCTCGCCATCCCAAGATGGGTTGTCAGCCATGATCTTGGCGTGGGTGGTGACATCCTGGGGTGACAACTGTGGGGACTCATTGGGCTGAGTGTGGATCCAGCCTAAGGGTTCCATCTCCTGTAGGCAAAGTAGTAGAGAGCTGTTCAGAATCGCATCCACAGACAGGAATTGCACCCACGAGGGTAGCACACCTGACTTGAGGGCCAGGAAGCCCCAGCTCTTCCACACTTCCAAGCTCCATCACCGCCACTCACCTTGAGGTACTCGTGCTGGGGCAGCTGGCCAGGCAGGTGCACAGTCTGGTGGGTGCCCCACTGTGGCACCATCACGATGCAGCGGATCTCCTTCACCTGCGGGTTATCTGGTGGGCTCACCCCATAGAGGTACCCTGCGATCTAGAGACAAAGGGGTCCGGAACCAAAAGGCTTCTTAGCACCAGCTCCGAGTTGGAACTGCAGCCCTGTTTCCTTCCTTCCCCCAAGAATGAGGACAGAGTTTCTTAAAACGTGATCAGAACCCCGTCTGAATCAGCCAGGCGCGCTTGTTCAAAATGTCAAACATGGACCTTATCTCAGACTCACCACATCAGAATTGCCCGAGTGTGGTCCAGGGATCTGCACTGCTTACAGCTTCCCAGCTGATTATTAAGTACAGTGTTCGTAAGCAAATGAGCATACAAACATACAGCCCAATGTACTTTCACAAGCTGAAAACATCTGGAAAACCAGCACTTGGTGGTATTTTTAGTTTTACATTTCCAACAAAGAGGATCTGTTTACTATAAACTCACCCACACAGGATATTAACAATCTTTTCAAATTTGCCAACCTGATGGCCACAAAATAGTGGGTTTGAGATGGAGTCTCGCTTTGTCGACAAGTCTGGAGTGCAGTGTGCGATCTCGGCTCACTGCAACCTCCACCTCCTGGGTTCAAGTAATTCTCCTGCCTCAGCCTCCCAAGTAGCTGGGATTATAGGCGCCCAATGTGCCCGGCTAATTTTCATATTTTAAATAGAGACAGGGTTTTGCCATGTTGGCCAGGCTAGTCTTGAACTCCTGACCTCAGCTGATCCACCTGCCCCCAGCCCAAAATGGTGTTTTATAAACTCCTGTAGGCAGAGTAGTAGAGAGCAATATATATGAATATCCCTGATACACTAGTAAAGTTAAGCGTCTTTTCTCTTTTTTTGAAGCAGGGTATCACTGTAACCCAGGTTAGTGGGCACTGGCACGATCTCAGCTCACTACAACCACCACCTTCCAAGCTCAGGTGATCTTCCCACCTCAGTCTCCTAAGTAGCTGACGTTACAGGTGTGCGCCACCAAGCCTGGCTAGTTTTTCTATTTTTTTTTTTTTTTTTTTTTTTTTGGAGAGACAGTGTTTTGTCACATTGACCAGGCTGGTCTCGAACTCTTGGGCTCAAGAGATCTGCCTGCCTCAGCCTCCCACAATGCTGGGATTACAGTCATGAGCCACTGCGCCTAGCCTCTTCTTTTTCCTTTGTTAGAGACAGAGACTGGGTCTTGCTGTTCCCCAGGCTGGAGTGCAGGGGCACCATCTAAGCTCACTGCTTAGACTGCCTGGGTTCAAGTGACCTCAGCCTCCTGAGATGGGACTACAGCCACATGCTTTTTTTTTTGTAAGAATAGGGTCTTGAACTTAACCTGTGCTTAAGCAATCCACCTGCCTTGGCCTCCCAACAAGTTGGGATTACAGGCATGAGCCACCACACATGCCTGGTCAGGAATTTTCTGACTAAGTGCCAATACTACATTTACTACCTTCTTCTCTCAACTTCCACAGCTTTTAATATCTCACGGGGGCCAGAACCCTGCTTGCTGTTCTCCTTGTATAATTACTCATCCATGAATCTTGAAACCAGCATCTCAAGTCCCTAACCATCTCAGGTCTGTGTTTCAGGCACAACGTGTTAGGCGCACACTGTGGCCTCGCAGGGTCCACCTACTCACTTGGGCCCGAAGGTCAGATATGCAGATGAACTTCTTAAGCACATTCTTGGGAAGGATGTAGGTATAGCCCGTCTCCTTGATGTCATCAGATGAAACATAGATGTGATTGGTCCTTAGGTGCAGGTTGGCAGCAGAGATGGCCCTAAACGCAGGTAGGGAACATCAGCACCAGCAGTAGTGCCAGCGGCCTTTCCATCCCCATGTGTTGCCCTTCACAGTACCTGACCCTCCACTCAGTCTTGGATGAGAAAGTCTGGGTCTCATAGTTGCTGGTGGTGGAGGTGATGATCTCATCGCCATGCTTGTTGACAGTGCGAGTCTGGGTGGCAGTCAGCTGCGACTGTTCCTTGGTCTGCTTCTCAATCTCAGCGATTTGCTGCCGCTGCTGTGATGGTGCCGAGATCTCCATACCCAGGATGATGTCTCGAATTTCCGACTGTGTCAGTGACGCCACGTTCACACTGTGGGGATGGTGTGGGTCATATCACAAGGATCCCTCCCCCTGGTCACTTCTGCCTCAGTGGAAAGGATTAACTTGGTAGGGCAGGGCAGCCTATATTCGTGCCCCAGACAGTCCGCCAGTGCTGCTTCCATAGGAAGTGTGAGATGGACGTGCACTAACGCTTCCAAGAGTTGTCAGACCCAAGAGGGCAGCAGGCTGCATGTGCCCCTTCCCACTGTTTGGCATCCATACACCCCCGCTTCCTTGACCAAAACAATGCTCTGGAGTGGAACAATTCTCAGAAATGGAAACCCCGGAAACCCTACAATACTGGCTCTTAATCAGAGGTGGTACTGTCAGTAACCCTAGGAGGTACTTGGAAATCTATGGACAGCTTCGGCTGCCACAAAGGGAGAGTGGAGGAAGGTGTATGTGCGTTGGCAGCAGTCTCCAACACTTAGGGTCTCGGATGTTAAAACTTATCATGTATGGACAGTAAAGAAATGCCCTGCTCTGGCTGGGCACGGTGGCTCACAAGGTCAGGAGTTCAAGACTGGCATGACCAACATGGTGAAACCCCATCTCTACTAAAAATTTAAAAAATTATCTGGGCATGGTGGTGGGCGCCTGTTATCCCAACTACTCAGGAGGCTGAAGCAGGAGAATCACTTGAACTTGGAAAAGGTGCAGGCTGCAGTGAGCTGAGATCACACCACTGCACTCCAGCCTGGGCAACAGAACAACACCCCATCTCAAAAACAAAGGAACTACCCTTCTCAAAATGGCAAGTGCCTCCACTGAGAAATAGCCAAGAGAGTTTAGCTGAAACCATAAAACACGGACGCCTTCCCATACTATTGGAAGACACTGCCAATCTCTTTTCTATGAGACTAAGATAATTTCTTTCCTTTTTTTGATATAGGGTCTCGCTCTGTCATCCAGGCTGGAGTACAGTGCCACAATCATGGCTCACTGCAGCCTCAAACTCCCATGCCCAAGAAAGCTTCCCGTCTCAGCCTCCAAGAAGCTGGGACTACCAGCATGCACCACCACACCTAAGGATTAATTTTTTTCTTTTGTATAGATGGGGTGAGTCTGTTTTGTTGATCAGGCTGATTTTCAACTCCTGGCTCATGCAATCCTCCCACCCTGGCCTCCCAAACTGCTGGAATTACTAATGTGAATACTCAAGCCTAGCCAAGATAATTTCTTGAGAAACGTTTTTTTCCTTTGAGACAGTCTCGCTCTTGTCACCCAGGCTGGGGTGCAGTGGCATGATCTCAGCTCACTACAACCTCCACCTCCCGGGTTCCAGTGATTCTCTTGCCTCAGCCTCCCAGGCTGGAATTACAGACACATGCCACCACGCCCGGCTAATTTTTGTATTTTTAGTAGAGACAGGGATTCACCATGTTGGTCAGGCTGGTTTTGAACTCCTGACCTCAAATGATCTGCCTGGCTGGCCTCCCAAAGTGCTGGGATTACAGGCATGAGCCACTGAGCCCCGCCTTCTTGAGAAAATTCTAAGCCTAACTCCTTCAAATCCCCAGAAACCATACATAGGCCTGCTGTCTCCAATCACCACTGCTCACTTGTTCTTCTTGCCATAGTCTGCCAAGATCAGATCCTTGAGCTGCACCTCGACCTTGATCCACTCTTCGTCAGTCAGGGTGGGCCAGATGTGGTGTGGTTCTGTAATGGTAGTCTTGTCTGGCTTCAGGATCACTTTTGCCCGGTCATTGTTTACATGCAGGGCACGGAGAATCAGGATGAGACGGGAGAAGGCCTGGGAAGAGATTTGAAAGGGTCGGTAAATCAGCTTGAAGCTCTCCCACTTTAATCCTAACCTTTCACAAAACTCAAGAATTTTTTTTTAAGAGTCTTACTCGAACTCCTGACCTCGTCATCTGCAAATCTCGGCCTCCCAAAGTGCTGGGATTACAGGCATGAGCCACTGCATCCACCTTTTTTTTTTTTTTTTAAAGTAGAAATGGGGTTTCACCATGTTGGTCAGGCTGGTCTCGAACTCCTGACCTCATGATCTGCCCACTTTGGCCTCCCAAAGTGCTGGGATTCCAGGTGTGAGCCACTGCACCTGACCCTGATTTTTTTTTTTTTTTTTGAGATGGTGTTTTACTCTTTTTACCCAGGCTGGAGTGCAATGGTGCGATCTCGGCTCACCGCAACCTCCGCCTCCTGGGTTCAGGCAATTCTCCTGCCTCAGCCTCATGAGTCGCTGGGATTACAGGCACGTGCCACCATGCCCAGCTAATTTTTTTGTATTTTGAGTAGAGACGGGGTTTCAACATGTTGACCAGAATGGTCTCGATCTCTTGACCTCGTGATCCACCTGCCTCGGCCTCCCAAAGTGCTGGGATTACAGGTTTGAGCCACCGCGCCTGGCCGTGACCCCGATTTTTAACTTTAAGGTCTTAACCCTTCATGAGTTAACAGAGTTCCCACAATCCAGAGGCTAAAAATGTGAAAATGGCAAAAACCTAAGACACAGATCTTCTCCTAATCCTAAATCCGCTCCTCCTACAGGAATCTTCTCTTCCCAAGGTTCATACCGTATAAGACGAAATAGTTTTGAGCCAGTCATCATAGAGGTTGAATAGAACCATCTGAGGTTCAGTGGCTTTAAGGATGAGATCCCCAAACTTTTCCACCTTGAGACACGCCTGGAAAGGGAGCTGGAGCTCCGATCCTTTGATGACGATATTGGGGAAATCCAGCAAGTGCACCTAAGACAAGATCAAGTCCAAGCTTAGAAACAGCCTCAAGGTCTCAGGTCTCTTTTCTTCTACCTCCCGCTTACCTCCAGGGGTCCAGCAGGCCCTTCCTGGTGACAATGATGTACCCCACCCACCCTCTTACCTCCAGTGGGTCCAGCATGCCCTTCCTGGTGACAATGATCTGCTTGGGCTGCTCCTCCACAGGCAGAGATCGGATCAGGGCAGCCACCTCCTCAGCTGTCTTCCACTTAGCCAACTTAAAAGCAACAGACAAAATGGAAATTTAATCTCCACCCTCCCAGATCAACTAGAACAGAAATGTTTCTATTGAACACTGATGTTAATTAAATGTTAGGCACTTAGAAGGCAGAAAGAGTACCAAATGGCCTTGTCTAAAGGGCGTTTTTCAACTAGGTATCTTTCAACAAGATAATGCCACAAGCTGGCATATGAGTATGTGCTAAACAATATACTGTATTACAGAGTTTAGGAACAAAAGAAATTAATGCTACTACAATCAGAAAAAGCTGCACAAAAATGTGTCTTAAGGAGTGACTGATTAACAGAGCAAAAGGAGTTCATTCTAGAAAGAAAAATACAAGCAAAGCCACAGATGTGGAGATGAGCGTCAGGGGCTGGGGATACTAAGATCCTGGACTGAGTCGAAGATAAAACATGCCATAAATGTAAAGAAGAGAAACTGGCTGGACAGATACAGCCCAGCCAGATAGTGAACATCTAGGAAGCTGAAGAAGAGTTAATTCAGCAAGAGTTCTGAGGTAGAGAAGAGATCTGGATCAAATGGATATTTCCAGAATATCCGTTGCCTTTAGAAAAGTGATTGATAGCCCTGTTTGAGAAAGGTTAGAACTTCAGGAAACAGACCAGCTGGAAGGGAATGAAGCAGCTGGTCCACTCTTGGGCCTCCTACAGAATACTTCCCAAGTGATTTAGGGAATAAGTTCAAATGACACATTCTCAGTCGTGACTACCCTGTCCACACCAATAACTACTACCCTGTCCACACCACGGATAAGGGGCAATGTGGCTCCACGGCCTCTTCATCTTTAAACCTGCTCACCTGCCCCAAACGCTTTTGTCCAGCCCACACGGACGTGTGGATGATCTTGAGGAACAGCTGCCCTGTGCGTGGGTTGAAGATGAAGATGGCACCATTGATGGGCTTGGTTGTCAAGTTCCCTTCAAAGGTCTAGAGAAGGACGCATTCATGAGCATGGCCTACACACCACCATCCTGCCTTCACCCCAGCATATGTCCACAATTAGCCTGTTACCCTCCCACAGGCAGACACAGAGCCCCACACGCATACACTGCTTTGAACACTCACCTTGTGAATAGTCACTCTGTAGACATTGGTATCATCCACAAACCAGATAATCTGGTTGGAGAAGAGCTCACCATAGTTCTGGGACGACAAGTAAGGTTCCGTGGGCTCAGACGAATAGAGCTGCAGGCCCTTGCGGATCCGTTCACGTAACACATACAGGGCAGGGTTTGCCTTCATGATCTTGGCCATGGCCTGCTGTATGAGAGGCTTGCTTCCTGGGAACCAGTTTCCATAGGCACTGTGAGGGTAAAGGGTCAAGGCAAGTTAAGACCAGGCTGATAGCCCCAGGAACAAGACAAACCACAACTCAATGGAGAAAGAAAGACAGTTGGCCAGGCTGACAATACTCTGCTGGTGTACATATAGGCTGGGAGAAGGGAGTCAGTGACCCACGGGAGGAAGGGGCCAAATTTCCTCTCACTCAGACAAAGAAAAAAAGTATGACTGCATTAAAGTATGGGACTAATGGAGAACACATTTTTTTTTAGAGACAGAGTCTCGCTCTGTGGGCCAGGCTGGAGTATAGTGGCATGATCTTCGCTCACTGCAACCTCTGCCTCCCAAGTTCAAGCAATTCTCCTACCTCAGCCTCCTGAGTAGCTGGGACTACAGGGGCAGACCACCACGCCTGGCTAATTATTTGTATTTTAGTAGAGATGGGGTTTCACCATGTTGCCCAGACTGGTCTCAAACTCAGGCAATCCTCCCACCTCAGGCTCCCGAAGTGCTGGGATGACAGATGTGAGCTACTGCGCCACGGTTCTGGGTCTCAACTCACCTGTGCAAGTTATAGGCCAGGTCAATGGCAATGAGCACACCTGTGGGCGAAGGGTAGATACTCATGTTGTCTGTGGTGTAGTCCAAGAACTTGGCCCGGGCGTAGCGCTCAATGTCATGGGAATCGTAGTCCCCCCAGCGCAACTGGATGTCAATCCAGTATTTCTGGGTGGTGGTGCTGTCCATCACATCCCTGAGGATGAAGAGGGCTCAAGCTTCTAGAAAACCATGCTCATAACCCATGTCCCCAGAACCACAGACTTCCTCATCACTTATATCCCAAAACCATCCCACCCACCCCACCAAGTTGTTCCAGATCAGCAAGACCCCAGAGGGTCAGCAGATCTGACTAAGGGTATTGACAGGCTCCCAGTTTGAGAAAGGCAGACAGGGCCAATTCCTCAAGTAGCAGTGCTGGAAGAACAGTCAAACTAAAGTTCCCAGATTCCTAGGGCTGTGGCCTGAGGCCCTTACTTGGAGTCAGCCAGCAATGAGGGCCGGGAGACATTCCACTTATAGGAAGCAAAGAGCAGGATATCCGCACAGGACGAGTTCATCTTATATGACTTTCGGGGATGTATTGTTTCCTTTTGTACTGTCTCAATTTCCAGTGCATCAAGTTCCTGGTCAAACACCTGAAGCAAAAGATGTAGAGATGAAGGCTTGTCAGGAAAGCCCAATGAGAACGAGAGTGTGCAGATTTCAGATGAGGCAATGGGAATCTCATCCTCAGAGCTTCCAGCATGAATTTCCCATATCAAGAGAGCAAGCCAGGCTGACTTCTGATGGCACCCCTTGATCCCAGCCAACCTGACATAAGTCCATGACGATGCTCTCATGGATCTTCTGCCACAGGTGAGCTCGGAAGATCTGGATGAGTGAGATCTTCAGCGTGGGGATCTTGCCATGCATGAAGATGCCCGTCAGGTCGAGCTGCACCTGAAAGCCTACATACACCTGGCAGGAAAGACAGTGTGACATCAGAGATTGAGACTCGGGCGCTCGTGACATAACCCAGGAGAAACAACTGTTTTCAGCTTCCCATCTCCAGTCTACCAGTCACACTCACATTGGCTCGATTGATGGTTGGGGACCACCAGAGGGTGAATCTACGATTGGGAATCTGGTTCAACCCTGATCGCTGAGCATTAGTTAGCTTCTTCCACTTCATAGACTCCTCAAAGCCACTGGCCTTCTCCCTGGGGAGCAAGAGAACCAGGTGAGGTGATATCCTTCCAGCTCCCAGCACACAGCTGACCTCCTGGAGGTGGCTGTCTGGGAAACACCACAGAAGACCACGGAGGCACACAAGAGACGAGCTCAAAGGGCTGTGACAGGTCTCTCTGAGAGGAGAATCCTCACCAGAAAAGCCCCTCCCAGGTAGGGAAGTAAGTGCCCTTGAAGAGCGTGTGTTCTAGAATGCCTTCCACACCGCCCAGGGCCTGGATCATGTCTGTACGGTAGTTGTTCAGGTTCCAGAGCTTCCCATCATGCCGCTGGTGTGTCCACCAGAACGGATTCTGCTTCAAAACCTAAAAGGCAAGGCAGGCACGGTCAAGTTTCTGGGTGCCCACTGCCCCAAGTTTCCGGGACAGCCATGGATTTTCCTGATTCAGGGAAAATCTACTCCCGCCACATACCTGATACTGCTTAAAGTCAGTTCTGACACGCCAGCCCTTATCATAAGCCAGTGTGTGCCGATCCTTCTGGAAGAGGGTATTGATTCGAGGAATGCCACGATCCCATGAATCTTCTAGGTCTTCTAAAGTCAGCCGTCTTCCAAGAAAGAAAGATTAAAGTCAAAACACTTTCTCATATCAAGAGCTCAACACTCCTTCCTAGCCAAAAATAATCAGGGTCAGGAGTAGAACCAGCCTCTCACCCCCATAAAAACATGGCATGCTTTAGGCCTGAACTCCACACAAGGTTCAAAGGCCACCTCCTGCCCCTGCCCCATGGTTGGCATGCCCTCTAGGTGCCCACCTGTTCTGAGCGATGGCCTCCTGCCTCTTGAGTGCATACTCAGCCCAAACCCGCTGGGAATCAATGAACTCACTTTCCCATGGCTGTATGTAGCGGTACAAGTTGGGAATCAGTTGGTCTTCCTCATGGCTCATTCCTGAACGGAAGTGTGTGATACCTACATCTGTCTGCTTGGACCACCTGTTTGGGGATACAACCAAGATGAGAGAAAAAATAAAGCCTAAGACTAAAGAAATACCCAATTCCCTTAGGGCCTGAGCAACAGGACTTAGAAACAGGTGTAACCAGGCTGTACCTGAGGTCGGACTGGGGGATGAGCACGTGACCCATGGAGAGCATGCCGAGTCCACCCAGCTCCTTAGGGGTGTAGAACACAACTGGGGGGAACCGACTTGGCATCTTGGAGTTGAGTCCAATCTTGATACGTGTCTGGATCTTGTTCTCACACTTCACCAGCAAGTCCAAGAGCTCTTGGGTGTTCACCACAGCCTCCCGAAAGTATGTCATGAGGCCAATGAGAGCTGTATTCCACTTATTCACAATCTAAAGACAGTAGGAAAAAAAGCAAATGACAGATGGGCCAGGGGCGGGGAGGGTGGAGACAACCTGACCCAGTTAGTTTTATCCCTACTACTCAAGAAAGATTTGAGTTCAACATCATTAGTCACTAGGGAAATAGAAAGCAAAACCACAATGAGGCTGGGTGCAGCGGCTCATGCCTATAATCCCAGCACTTTGGGAGGCCAAGGTGAGAGAACTGCTTGAGCCCGGGAGTTGGAGACCAGCCTGGGCGACATAGGAAGACCCTATTCAGTAGGCTGAGATGCTAGGATCGCTTCAGGCCAGGAGTTACAGGCTGCATGAGCCATGATCATACCACTGCACTCCAGCCTAGGAGACACATGACTGTCTCAAAAGAAAAGAGAGAAAAGAGAAAGCAAAATACTTTTTTTTTTAGGCAAACAAAAAGCAAAGCCTTTTGGGCCAGGTGCAGTGACTCATGTCTTTAATAATAATACCAGCACTTTGGGAGGCCAAGGTGGGTGGATAACCTGTGGTCAGCAGTTTTGAGACCAGCCTGGCCAACATGGCAAAACCCCTTCTCTACTAGAAGTAAATACAAAAATTAGCCGGGTATGGTGGCAGGCACCTGTAGTCCCAGCTACTCGGGAGGCTGAGGCAGGGAGAACTGCTTGAACCCAGGAGGCAGAGGTTGCAGTGAGCCAAGATTGTACCATTGCACCCCAGCCTGAGCGACAGAGTGAGACACTGTCTCCCAAAAAAAAAAAAAAAAAAGAAAACCAAAAGAAAAAGGACACCAGATGGAGCTATACAAAGTAGTGAAGAACACCAGAAATAGTAATTACGTGGTTAAAATGTAAAAGATATTTTTTCTCATTTTGCAATTTCTATAAAAGATAAAGGCTGTTTAAAGCAAAAAGAGTAAAAATATTGTAGCACTTATAATTCATGTACAATTAAAACATTATGACAAAAATACTACTAAGAGTGGGAGTGGAAGTTAAAGTGTACCTTGTAAGGCTCTTGTATTATATGTAAAGTGATTGGCAGTAGATTAATGGTCACAGATCACCGTAAATGAGGGATGTATACTATAAACCTCAGAGCAAACAGTAAGGAAAAACCATGTAGCCAAATAAATGAAAAGTGGAGATAAATTAGAATCACAAAACAACTGAATTCAGAAGGCAAGAAAAGGGAAAACAGAAAGAATGAAACAAAAAAAAGATGGATAAGATGGTAGATATAAACTGAACTACAATGCTACACTGAGAGCATTGTAACTTAACCTTAATTGAGATATTTATACCATATTTGTGCAGTAAACACTATCAAATTAGATTAAATAAAAATCAGGCACGCTGGCTCACAGCTGTAATCCAGCACTTTAGGTGGCTGAGGAGGGTCTTGGGGTCAGGAGTTCGAGACCAGCCTGGCCAGCATGGTGAAATTGTTTCTACTAAAAATACAAAAATTAGCTGGGCGTGGTGGCACATACCTGTAGTCTTAGCTATTTGGGAGACTGAGGCAGGAGAATCACTTGAATCTGGCAGGCGGAGGTTGCAGTAAGCCAGTATCGCACCACTGCACTCCAGCCTGCCTGGGTGACAGAGTGACAGACTCCAACTCAAAAAAAAAAACAGGCCGGGCATGGTGGCTCACGCCTGTAATCCCATCACTTTGGGAGGCCAAGGCAGGTGGATCATGAGGTCAAGAGATCAAGAACATCCTGGCCAACATGGTGAAACCCCGTCTCTAGTCTCTACTAAAAGTACAAAAAATTAGCCTGGTGTGGTAGTGCGTGCCTGTTGTCCCAGCTACTTGGAAGGCTGAGGCAGGAGAATTGCTTGAAACCAGAAAATGGAAGTTGCAGTGAGCCAGGATCGTGCCACTGCACTACTCCAGCCTGGCAAAAGAGGGAGACTCTGTCTCAAAAAAAAAAAAAACCCACACACCAAGATCCAACTATATGCTGTCTATAAGAAATAAACTTTAATTACAAAGACAGATTAACAATAAAAAGATGGAAAAATACACCCACGCAAACACAAAACAAAGCTGGTGTGGCACTACTGATATAAGACGAAGACTTCAGACGATAGAATACTATCAGGAATACAGAGGAACATTCGATTTAATAAAGTAGTCCATTCAGAAGACATGGTAATTCTAAATACCTTATGTAACCAAAAACAGACTCTCAAAAAAAAATGATGGACCTGAAAGAAAAAACAAACCCACAGCTGTAGCTGGAGGTAACTCTTTCTCTTTATGGAGACAGGGTCTTGCTCTGTTGCCCAGGCTGGAGTGCAATGGTGCTATCTCCACTCACTGCAAACTCCACCTCCCAGGGTCAAGAGACTCCCAAGTAGCTGGGACTATAGGCGCATACCAACACATCCAGCTAATTTTTGTATTTTTTTGTAGAGATGGGGTTTCGCTATGTTGCCCAGGCTGGTCTTGAACTCCTGGGCTCAAGCAATCCATCAGCCTCAGCCTCCCAAAGTGCTGCAATTACTAGAGATTAATACTCCTCAGTAATTGACACAAGTATACTGAAAGTATCACAAAGGATATAGAAGACTTGAGAAATATAACCAATTGACTGAACCTAACATCTGTAAAACACTCTACCTAAATAGCAGAATACAAATTAACAGATCTTTTCAAGTATACATAGGTCAGTCACCAAGATAGACTATATGCTAGGACACTAAAAAAATTCAGTCTCAGCCAGGTGCAGTGGCTCACGCCCGTAATCCCAACTCTTTGGAAGGCTGAGGCGAGAGGACTGCTTGAGCCAAGAGTTTGAGGCAACAGAGCGAGACCCCACCTCTAAATTAATTAATTATTATTTTTTGAGATTGTGTCTCGCCCTGCCACCCAGGCTGAAGTGCAGTGGCAGGATTTTGGCTCACTACAACCTCCACCTCTTAGGTTCAAGTGATTCTCCTGCCTCAGCCTCCCGAGTAGCTGGGACTACAGGCAAGTGCCACCATACCTGGCTAATTTTTTTCTATTTTTAGTAGAGAAAGGGTTTCACTGTGTTAGGATGGTCTCAAACTCCTGACCTCAGGTGATCCGCTCCCCTTGGCCTCCCAAAGTGCTGGGATTACAGGTGTGAGCCACCACCCCCAGCCCTAAATTAATTAATACATTTTTTCTTTTAATTTTTTTTCTTTTTTTCAGGTGTCAAGATACCCGATAATTAATATATTTTTAAAAACTAAGATTGGCCGGGCACGGTGGTTCACGCCTATAATCCCAGCACTTTGGGAGGCTGAGGCGGGTGGATCACAAGGTCAAGAGATTGAGACCATCCTGGTCAACAAGGTGAAACCCTGTCTCTACTAAAAATACAAAAATTAGCTGGGCACAGTGGTGTGCGCCTGTAGTCCCAGCTACTCGGGAGGCTGAGGCAGAATTGCTTGAACCCAGGAGGCGGAGGTTACAGTGAGCCGAGATCGTGCCATTGCATTCCAGTCTGGGTAACAACAGCGAAACTCGTCTCAAAAAAAAACCTAAGATCAGACAGAACATGTTTCCTAACCATAATGGAATCAAACTAGAAACTAACAAGGAAAGCCCCCCAAATATATAAACAGTATAATTCTAAACAACCTATGGTGAAATATGAACTCATAACTCATAAGGGAAATTAGAATATACTTTTTTGGGGGGGCGATGGAGTCTCACTCTGTCACAAGGCTGGAGTGCAGCGGCACAATCTGCTCTCTGCAACCTCTGCTTTCCAGGTTCAAGCAATTCTCCTGCCTCAGCCTCCCAAGTAGCTTGGGAGTACAGGTGCACACCACCACATCCAACTAAGTTTTGCATTTTTAGCAAAGACGGGGTTTCGCCATGTCGAAGTGCTGGGATGACAGGCGTGAGCCACCGCACCCCACCTAGAATATACTTTTAACTGAATACAAATGAAAACGCAACATATTAAAACGTGAGAAATGCAAGTAAAGCAATGCTGAGAGGAATATTTATAGATGTTAATAATTCTATCAGAAAAAGAGACAAGTAGGGACATGGATTAACCTGGAAACCATCATTCTCAGCAAACTGACACAAGAACAGAAAATCAAACACTGCATGTTCTCACTCATAGGCGGGTATTGAACAATGAGAACACATGGACACAGGGAAGGGAACATCACATACTGGGGTCTGTTGTAGGGGAATAGGAGAGGACAGTGGAGAGTAGGGAGGCTGGGGAGGGATTACAGGGGAAGAAATGCCCGATACAGGTGACGGGGAGGAAGGCAGCAAATCACACTGCCAAGTGTGTACCTATGCAACAATCTTGCATGTTCTTCACATGTACCCCAAAAATTAAAATGAAATAAAAAATATTAAAAAAAAGAAAAAGAGACAAGTCCAAAATTGATCATCTGATCTTTTACCTCAATAGAACTAGCAAAGGGAAGGATATGATAAGAGAAGAAAGCAATGCAGTAAGGCCAGGCACGCTGGCTCAACCTATAATCCCAGCCCGTTGTGGGTGGATTACCTGAGCTCTGGAATTCAAGACCAGCCTGGGCAACATGGCAAAACTCTGTCTTTACCAAAAATACGAAAAAAAAAAAAAAAAAAACCCAACATAGTGGCACGTGCCTGGGAGGCTACTTGGGAGGCTAAGGTGAGAGGGTCTCCTGAGCCTGGGAGGCAGAGGTTACTGTGAGCTGAGCCTGCACCACTGCACTCCAATCAGGGTCACAGAGACCCAGCTTCAAAAACAAAATCAATGTAACAAAAAAAGAAAAAACATAAAAATTAATGAAACCAAAGCTGTCTGACAAGCTCAATTGAAAAAAAAGGCAGCAGCTGGGCACAGTGGCTCATGCCTGTAATCCCAGCACTTTGGAAGGCCAAGGCAGGTGGATCACCTGAGGTCAGGAGTTTGAGACCACCCTGGCCAACGTGCTGAAACCGTTTCTACTAAAAATACAAATATTAGCCAGGCATGGTGGCTCACTCCCATAATCACAGCTACTCGGGAGGCAGAGGTAGGATAATCGCTTGAACCCAGGAGGCGGAGGGCTTGAACCCAGGAGGCGGAGGTTGCAGTGAGCCAAGATCAAACCACTGTACTCCAGCCTGGGTGACAGGGCGAGACACCATCTCAAAAAAAAAAAAAAAGACAGCAAACCACAAAATACCAAATGATACAGTCAAGACTTTAAGGCAAAAAATGTCTTCTGAACAATTATGGAAATAAAAGCGTGCATTGGCTGGAGTTACCATAGAAATCTGCCTTGAGCAAATAGTATTCAGACAAGCAAGGAGAAAGGACTGCATGGTGAGAGAACAGCTCAAACGCAATCACGAAAGCTCAACTGAGCATCTAGCAGTCCACAGGATGAGACAAGCATGGCACATCTACCCAAGGAGGGCCAGTGGCCAGGATGGGCTAGACAGTGGGTGAAGGAAGCCAACAACTCCCAGCAGGCTTAGTAAATTCTCTAACTGCACTTGGAATTGCTGATGTGTGTAACAGAACACGGCAGTTCTGCTGCAGTTACCAGTGCTCCCTGAAGGGGAGGAAGTATAAATTCCTGAGGAGTCCAGTGTTACTTTATTATTATAGCAGAAATTCCCAGGAAACAAGGGGAGGCAGGAAGGAAAATAGTATTTATTCAGGTCTACGTGAACTAGACACCATGTAAGAAATTTATATATATCTTTTAAGTCTTCATAAAAAAACAAATTATAAGGCCAGGCATGGTGGCTCCCACTTGTAATCCCAGCACTTTGGGAGGCTGAGGTGGGTGGATCACCTGAGGTCAGGAGTTCAAGACCAGCCTGGCTAACATGGTGAAACCCCCATCTAAAAAAAAAAAACAAAGAAAGTTATAGAATTTGCCCATGACATAGCTTTTTAAACACATTTTTAAAAAATCTATCTTATTTTATATTATTTGTTTTTTATTTATTTATTTTATTTATTTATTTATTTTTGAGACAGAGTTTCGCTCTTGTTACCCAGGCTGGAGTGCAATGGCGCGATCTCGGCTCACCGCAACTTCCACCTCCTGGGTTCAGGCAATTCTCCTGCCTCAGCCTCCTGAGTAGCTGGGATTACAGGCACGCGCCACCATGCCCAGCTAATTTTTTGTATTTTATTTTTTAAATATAAACAGGATCTTGCTATGTTACCTAAGCTGGTCTCGAATTTCTAGGCTCAAGCAGTCTTCCCGCCTCCAAAAGTGCTGGGATTATAGGTATAAGCCACCGTGCCCAGCTTTATCAAGCAATTTATCAAGTAATATGGCTTATTAAATACACTATTTCACTTAAGTTTCACAAAAGCCCTCTGAACTAGGTAATATCAGTATCCCTATTTTACGGATGAGGAAATTAAGGCCCAGCACGGGCAATTTTCCCAAGATCTCAACTAGTAATATGACAAAGGTATGATGTGAACCTAATCTGCCTCCAGAACCTGTGCTTCTAACCACTACAGTCAGCTGCTTCCTTAACCTCTCAGATCTTCTTCCACTCCTCAGGCTCTCACTTATTTTTTTATATTTTGAGACAGAGACTCACTCTGTCACCAGGCTGGAGTACAATGGTGCAATCTTGGCTCACTGCAACCTCCACCTCCTGGGTTCAAGTAATTCTCCTGCCTCAGTCTCCCAAGTAGCTAAAATTACAGGTGCCCGCCACCACACCCAGCTACTTTTTTGTATTTTTTAGTAGAGATGGGGTTTCATCACGTTGGCCAGGATGGTCTCAATCTGCTGACCTCGTGATCCACCCGCTTCGGCCTCCCAAAGTGCTGGGATTATAGCTGTGAGCCACTGTGCCCAGCCTGCTTGCTCTTTATTCTACCCCTAGTGAACCCCTCTGCAACTCTGTTGATCAATTACCAAACTTTTAATTTCTTTTTCCTTTTTTTTCCCCAAGACAGTCTTGCTCCATCATCCAGGCTAGAGTGCAGTGACATGATCTCAGCTCACTACAACCTCCACCTCCCGGGTTCAAACAATTCTCCTGCGTCAGCCTCCAGAGTAGCTGGAATTAAAGGTACCCACCACCGTGCCCAGCTAATTGTTGTATTTTTAGTAGAGGTTTCATCATATTGCTGGTCTTGAACTCCTGACTTGGTGATTCACCCACTCCCAAAGTGCAGGAGTTACTAATGCTGTAGTGCAGTTACTACAGGAGTCAGCCACTGCACCCGGCCAACCATCACACTTTTCTATTGTACACTAAACTCTACTGGGCTCCTTAATTAAAATATACTCATGTCACTGACTTACAGCTCCCTCTAGATGGCATCTAATGTCCTTCCTTCTCTTCAACTTGCAAATAGACTGTCCTTGCCATCTCCACTCACTCACTTCCCAAAAAGCCTCGGCCACTGCCATCTGGCTTCCATCCCCACTATTTCTGTAACAGCTCTTGCTAAGGTCACCAATGACGTCCTAACTGCCAAATCCAATGGATCCTTTTCAGTCCTTATTTAACTGAAATGCTCTGAGGCAACTTACGCTGTGAAGCATCCGCCCGACTCTGGACACTTGCTCCTGACAGCCTTGCTTCCCAAGACCCAGCATTGTCCCACAGGCTGTGGCACACTTAATCTTGGTATTCCCCACAGGCCAAATTCGTTCCTCTCGTCTTCTCCCTCTGCATCTTCCCTGGGTGATGTCACTCATTCTTCGGCTTTCAATCTTTATTGTGACAGACTCCTAAATCAACATCTTTAATCCAGACCCTCTCTCCATGCTTAGACTGCCACTCAGACATCCTAGGAACCTCTACATTATCCCTGACTGCTCTTAACTTTGTAGTTTCATTTCTCTCCCTGGAATATCAAACTCATACTTCTTAAAAATCAAATCTAACAGATCATCAATTAAAGAGGCACCATTAAGGGAGAAGGAGGAATATACATAGATGTGTATACATGTACTTATGTGCATATCTTGGAACTGAAGAAACATAATATAAATAAATACCTGCTGGGCACCTGCATCTGAATGTTCTCGAACTTCACACTTTATAGATCCTAAATTATAAGTCTTTATCTTCTTCCTAAAGCTGCTCTTGTTGACGCAGTCTTCCAGCTGGCGGCACTAACATCCACCTGGTCACCCGCGCCAAGATCTGCACATCATTTTCTTCCTTCTTCGAGCATCCCCATGACAACAAAGTTCTGCTGACTTTACCTAACTTCTTATCAAGTCTATTCCCCACTTCCTACTTTTACTTTCACTGCTCTCATCATTTTTACTTAACTTTATTTATTTATTTAGGAGACAGACTCTCACTCTGTTGCCCAGGCTGGAGTGCACTGGCACAATGTCGGCTCACTGCAACCTCCGCCTCCTGGGTTCAAGCCATTTTCCTGCCTCAGCCTCCCAACCAGCTGGGATTACAGGTGTGCAGCACAAAGCCCAGCTAATTTTCGTATTGAAAGTAGACATGGGGTTTCACCATGTTGGTCAGGCTGAGCTCAGGTGATCCAGACACTTGGGCCTCCCAAAGTACTGGTATTACAGGCACATGCCACTGCACCTGGTTACTTTGCTCTCATCATTTTCATCTGGACTTCTGCAGCAGTCCCCAAACCTGGTCTCCCATCTTATCCTTTAGTACTGTCTTTCTCATAGCTCTAAGAGTGAATCATCTAACACAGAAATCTCAGAAAGTCTACATCTGCAGCATGGGACATTAAAAAAAAACAAATCTGACAAAGTCACTCTGTGCTTAAGACCCTCACATACTTCTTCATAAGGTGTCCAACACTCTCCATGAGATGGCTCTCCACTATTTATCCAGCCTCATTTCTGAACATTCCCAATTCCACAGTTTATCCAGCAAACCTTGAACTTCCCATAGCCCCACACACACCAAGCTAGTTACGTCTCCACACTTGGCTAGAGGAATGCCCTCCCTCACTTGCCTCATCACATGCAATTCTTTTAGGAATCCTTTCCTCTTCCACTTCCAAACTGGCTAGAGCAATCATCAACTCTGATGCTCTCACAGATTCCCCAGATACAGGTTAATCACAAATCCAAAATGCTCAAAAAGCTGAAATTTTTTGAGTCCCAACATTCTGAGCACCAGCATGATGCTGAAAGGAAATACTCACTGGAGCATTTCAGATTTTGGAATAGGGATGCTGAACCTGCAAGTATAATGAAAGTATTTCAAGGCTGGGCACAGTGGCTCACACCTATAATCCAACACTCTGGGAGCCTGAGGCAGGAGGACTGCTTGAACCCAAAGAGTTTGAGACCAGCCTGGACAAGAGGGTGAGACCCCAGGTCTACAAAAAAAAATCAGGCCAGGCGCACTGGGTAATCCCAGAACTTTGGGAGGCGGATCACCAGAGGTCGGGAGTTCGAGACCAGCCTGACCAATGTGGAGAATCCCCACCTCTACTAAAAACACAAAATCAGCCAGGTGTGATGGCACATGCCTGTAATCCCAGCTACTTGGGAGGCTGAAGCAGGAGAATCCCTTGAACCTGGGAGGCGGAGGTTGGGGTGAGCGGAGATCATGCCATTGCACTCCAGCCTGGGCAACAAGAGTGAAACCCCGTCTCGGAAAAAAAAAAACAAAAAAATTAGCCAGACATATGTGCCCATGGTCCCAGATACTAGGGAGGCTGAGGTGTGAGGGTCACCTGAGCTGCAGTGAGTTATGATAACGCCACTGCACTTCAGCCTAAGTGACAGAGTAAGACACTGTCTCTAGTAATAATAATGAAAATACTCCAAAAAAAAAAAATATGAAATCAAAACATTTCTGGTCCCAAGAATTTTGGATAAAGGAAACTCAACCGTAATGCAATAGTTCTATAACAGAACATACCCTTAACAGAAGACTTACTAAAAAAGAGAAAACATTCTGCACATGCAAATGCTGCACATTTAGAGATATGAAGTTCAGAATGCAAGAAAAATATAATAGTGAATGGAAACCAGAGTGAGCCAACTTTTTTTTTTTGAGACAGAGTTTTTGCTCTGTTGCCGGAGCTGGAAGGCAACGGTGCAATCTCAGCTCACTGCAACCTCCACCTCCCAGGTTTAAGCAATTCTGCCTCAGCCTTTCAAGTAGCTGGGATTACACCTGGCTGCCACCAGGCCTGGCTAATTTTTTTATTTTTAGTAGAGACAAAGTTTCACCATGTTGGCCAGCCTAGTCTCAAACTCTTAACCTCAGGTGATCCACCAGCCTCAGCCTCCCAAAGTGCTAGGATTACAGGTGTAAGCCACTGTGCCCGGCCAAGGTAACTTTTTAAACCTGGCAAAAACTTAAATATCCACAGTTCAAAATTCCTCAGATTTTTCTTTTCCACTCTGAAGGTAACCAGGAGAAATGCACACTGAGATACCTAGAGAGAACTGCTTTTTCACAGGTTATTTATGCCTGGTTAATATGATTTAGATAAACAAGCCCCTGAGTAAATGCAAAAACAATGCTTTTTTTGTTCAAAATAATAAATCCAACTTCTACTCTTGCCTTAATTTAGAATCATCACAACTCCACAGGAGACTGCAGAAATCCTACAAGGAATGATCAGAAAATCACTACAAAGTGACCAACACTCTAAGCCACTATTGCACAGAGCTTGAAAACTGGTATATGGAGCAAAGCTGGGAAGAAAGGAGAATCAACCACGGGCAGAGCTGAAAGGGATGTGAGGTTAGCAGAGGACAGGAAGGAAGCTGGGGGTGAAGGCCTTGTACCTTGGTGAAGGTGGTGGAGCCAGAAGCCATCAGAATTTGACGCACGCGGTTGTGGAAGCGCTGCATTGACTCATCATCCACACGCAGGAAACACTGAGCTGTCCGCTCCTTAGTGACCTGAACCACAGAGTCAAGGTTAACTTGCCTCAGGAACCCACAGAGGCAAGGTTAACTTGCCTCAGGAACCCACAGAGGCAAGAGCCAACTGTGACTCCCACTGAGCACTTTCCACCAAACAAGGCATAAGTGACTGACAGGGATTAGGGACGCCTGTGTGCCTCGCTCCCACCTACCCCAGAAGCACAGGAGTGCTGGCGCCCGTCCCAGCCCCTCCGGGTGGTACCTCATTCTGCAGGTTCCAGACCCCGTCCTTGTGGGTGAACTCCTCATAGCTGGTGCGGCACTTGGGCAGGATGCGGCACTCGAAGCCGCACATGTTGAACAGTAGGTTGGGATTGTCCTTACTGTACACAGACACAAAGCTGTTCTCCCACTGAACCGTGGTCACTGACCGTGGCAGGCGGTTCTTGATGTCCCAGAATACTGCCCGACCCCTGCCCACAGAGAACACATGGTCACATCAGTCTCTTGGAAGGAAATTCCCTTCCATGGCCAACCGATAATATCCCAACACAGCTACGCTTCTCAGCCCAGGACACAGTTTCACAGCTGCCCTCTTTGGGTCCCTCAGCCTCTGTGTCCTTCCAGCCCGCACAGCCCAACCTATACTTACAAGTTAACATCGTGTTTCATGAGGCGCATGCGGGCATCTCGGGGCCAGCATTTCTTGTTATTATAGCCAACGATGTTTTCATTGTTGGGGTCAGGGTGCTCTGTCAGGTAACGCTGAATTAGGTCCCGAGCCTCATCTGCTGTGAACCTACACCAGACCAGGGACATTGCTGAGACCCACATACACTGAGATTTGGGACCCCCTCGAGTCCTCCAGCTCCAGAGACAGACACCCTACCCCATCCTACCCCACCCTCCCCGGACTTCATTCCATTTTGAAGTCCCAGCAGCAGTTATGTCAGCTAAGGTACCATAGCTGATTTCAGAGGCAAGGCATAGGCCTCAGCACCCTGCAAGGCTAGGAATCCAGGCAGGCCCTCACCTGAAAAAAATATGGATACGATCAATGTATCTGCAGAAGAGACGGATGGGGTGGGCAGCCTCGGTGGCTATGTCCTGGAAACTGAGGAAGTCATTCGGCATCTGAGGGGGCCCAGCCATCTCACTGGCCCGGTGCAATCCCAATACAAGCAAATCCATCACCAGGCCGTAATACTGCACGATGAACGAGGCAAACTGCAGGCCTCTGATGATCCCATATGAATTCGTATGGTTCATGTCCTAGAAGGAAAGAGCCACGATTCTCAACAATCTGGGTCACGTCCCAGCATTCTCTGAGACCCACCTCTTCTGTTCTCCCTCAGCAAATTCTGCGGTCAGTGGACCTGACAAGCCCCAAGACACACCTTGTAGTTGATGACGACGTTGTTCTTGGCGGTCATGTAGTCAGCTATGTTGTGGTCCACGATGAGGCGCAGCAGTCTGTTAAGCAGGGTCAAGTCGATCTTTTCATACATCTTCTCAAAGCGTGATTCCAGCATGACATTGCACTCGCCTTCACTTGTCTCCCACACATCCTGGAGATTATTGATGCCTGAGGAGTAGCAATGCAGGTCTCCAGCAGTTAGAAATCCTCTCAGGACTAGCTCCACAGTAACTATCATGATATTCCACATATGCATCCAGATCGCTATGACTCAGTTTAACATGAACACTACCTTCCTTCTGTGACAGGTATCAAGAGAGGAAACCAATCACACTGCTCACATGAGAATTTTGACGCTGAACTAAATCCACCCCCCACTCCTCACAGGGCAATCTTGGAAAAGTTCTACCTTGGCACCACTTGTAAACCAGCAGTGGCGGTGGCTCTGTGTCTGCAGGCTTAATCCAGGGTGGAAAGAGGCGGCGCTTGTCAGCTTCGTACCACAGGTATTGGTCCAGGTAGGCATCAGTTATCTTCTCCAGCGGCTCTACGTCGTACACTGGAACCAGGTGGCTATAGAGATCCATAAACTCGATGCCCACCTGTGGGACAAGGAGGCTGGTTCACACCAATCCACCTATCACCTGAGGCAACCTGCTACCTTTGGTTCTACCAAGAATGAATGGCAGAACCAAAAAGAAAACTTGGATAGCAGCTCACTCACTTCTTTGAAGGCTCTCTGTGTGAGGAGGTGACGCTTGATGCGGGACAGAGCCTCGTGGGGGTTATCGTAGGCTTGCTCAATCAGACCTAGCTCCTCCCTCTGAGACTGGTTTAACCGAGACTTCACACTGACGTGAAAGCAATGGGAAAGGTGAATGTGAAAACCAAGAGGAAGTCAACCCAGAAAAGAGCGGGCTACACCTTCTTTCTTTGGACTCTGATGAGGAGCCCACTCCCTGCTGTCCCTTCCCAGCAGGAACCTATCTACCCTGCTACTCACCTATAAGCTTCCTTGAGCCGCTCCAATGCCAAGATGAGTAACTTGGTGTCATGCTTATAGGAGAGTGGGGGGAATGGGATCGGGGAGAACCTACGGCTTTCCAGCCAATGCACGGTGGTGGTGTACACTGCCACTGCCTCCTCTGCCGTGATGTAAGGCCCGTCCTGCAAGGGGGACATGAAGTCAGCCTCCACTACAGCCCCATCCCCCGGACAAGGTCTAGTCACAAGGCTGCAGTTCTCGCTCCCGTGTACTCCCCACCACTCATACCAGCCCAGCCTCCTCTGCCCCACCTTCAGGTAGTTGTGCTGCCGCTCCTGTTCTGCCTTCAGGTAGAGCCGCGTGAGGCGGCCCAGGTTCTTTTTACAAACAGTCTTGTCCACAGTGGCCCCTCGGCGAATCCGCTCGCGGTTGTAGTGGGCAGTGTTGGTCCACCAGTCAGCCTTGGCCTTCACGTACCGAAGGATCATATTCTCTATGGGCGTCGGCAACCCAGGGACCTGAAAGTCCAAAAAACACCATCAAGCCAGGTACTGTGGCACACTTCTGTGACCTGGCTCCTCAGGAGGCTGAGGAGGATCACAAGCTCAGGAATCTGAGGCCAGCCTAGGCACCACAGCAAGTCCCTCTCTAAAAGGGAAAAGAAAAGAGACGGGAGCCAATTAGCCCCCTATTGATTCCCGAAGTGGTGATCGCAACCTAAAGATGGATGAGGCCGGGTGCGCCTGTAATCCTAACACTTGAGGAGGCCCAGGCAGGCAGATCATGAGGTCAAGAGTTTGAGACCAGCCTGGCCAACACGGAGAAACCCCGTCTCTACTACCACTGCACTCCAGCCCAGGTGACAGAGCAAGACTCCACCTCAAGGAGAAAAAAAAAAACAAAAAATGGTAATTTACGCCTCCGAGAAAAGAGAGACACACTCACCTTCCAAGGAATGTTGGCTTTCCAGCAGCGCCAGGCTTCGCTGAGGTGCTGCAGGATCGTCCGGGCCTTGTTCTGTTTGATTCCCTCAGGCATCATGTCCAGAATATCATGCATCACAGCTGCCCGAAGCTCCAGGTCAAAATGCGACTCCACTCGCTGCTTTGTTACTGTCTTCGCCACCCCCTTTGAGTGTCGACCTAGAAGTAGAGTGTCCCGTGGTGATTACAAGCAAGATTCCTTGCTTTTAGTAAGGGTCTCTACCTTCATGCCCCTCACTCATTATGGTTACAATCAAATTAGGTATTAACAAAGCGTCCATGTGCCCAGCATACCCAAAAAGACGAGCTGCCTTAAACATTCACAAGTATGCTTCTGAGGAATCTCCACTCTCATGCAAATGCATGACTGCTTCTCAAGGCCCCAGAAGGAAGCCCAAGATATAGAATACTAGGTCATTTGAGAATTGGATCTAAAGGCAATCCAGTAGAAAGGGGTGCTCACACAAGAGCAGGGAACTAGGGCAGGGGACAGAGCAGAAACACACAAGCTACCTTTGAAACAGTAACAGGAGAAGGTGGACAGAGAGAAAACCACTCACCTTCAAACTGCCGGGCCAGGAGGTTGCCCAGCCATCGCTCCAATAAAGGCGTAATGCCACGCATGAAAAACAGCCAGACTCGCCAACCAGCAGCCCAGAAGCCACAGCCAGGACCCTTCCCTACAGGGCCCTAGGAGCCAAGCAGAAGTTCAGAACACAAATCAGCAACACATTTAAAGAACAACAGAAACCTGGGCAGAGGTGGGGCATCAATATATATATACATAAAGGGGAACACGGGTATGGCAGTAGAAGGGAAAAAAGAAAAACTCTGGGACCTCAACATCTAAAACAAGAAGGTAAATGAGAAACCTTAAGGCAAAAACCAGGAACTAAGTTCTCCCATATGAATTTAAAGGAGCAGTAAGAAGACACTCACAGCTGCTCTCCAAATAGGTCCCCAGAAAGAGCCAGTCTAATTGTATAAATGAAAAAAGATCTGAGAAAGTCAGTCGGTAAGGACAGGCACAGTGGCTCATGCCTGTAATATCAGCACTTTGGGAGTCCAATGTGGGTGGATGATGAGGTCAGGAGTTTGAGACTAGACTGGCCAACATAGTTAAACCAAGTCTCTACTAAAAATACAAAAATTATCCAGGCATGGTGGCACACGCCTACAATCCCAGCTACTCAGGAGACTGAGGCAGGAAAATCACTTGAACTCAGGAGGTGGAGGTTGCAGTGAGATGAGATCAGTGACACTGCACTCCAGCCTAGGCAACGGAGCAAGACTCAGTCTCAAAAAAAAAAAAAAAATTAGCCAGGTGTGGTGGTGGGCACCTATAATCCTAGCTACTTGGGAGGCTGAGGCAGGAGAACTGCTTGAGCCCAGGAGGCCCAGGTTGCAATGAGCCGAGATCGTAACATGCCATTGTTCTCCAACCTGGGCAACAGAGTAAAACTCTGTCTCAAAAAAAAAAAAAAAAAAGTCAAAGTCAGTAAGTAAGATCAGGGCCTCACCGTGTTGAAGCGATAATAGATGAGATGCTTCAGGTCCTTGCACATGCGAATCTGTCGCATCAGCTTGTATTTGTATCGATACATGCCCGTCAACTGCCCAACATGGGCAAATATATACTGCAATCCATCTGCCAGCTGCAACACAAGTGCCCTGTGAGACTTGGAGCTTAAAGCAGCCCCATGGTAAGCACAGGCTTCATCCAGCCTCCTCACCTGGGTGGGGGTTGGGAATACCTAGCCTCACCTGGAAGGCATCCACATTGCCCAGCCGGTACTGCACATGACTATCCACAACCAGCTTAGTCAACCGCAGAACCTCCCGACACAGATGGAAAGCATTTCCGAAACGAGATTTCTTTCTTTCCTGGAGAAGATGCAAAACACAGAGAGAACATGAATAAGCAATGGTCCCACCTGGACGTACGCCTCCATAGGAAGCCAGAGCAGAGGCAGCTGTCCACCCTCAGGCCCAGGAGACCCCAAAGCTCCAATGCAGGCACCTTGGTGGTGAGCGTTTTCACAGGCTTCAGATTAAAGTTGTAGTCCAGGTGCAGGTAGTTGAGGTTTTTACGGTGAATGAGAAGGTTGAGCATGTTGTAGCCCTGGCGGCAAACCTGTAGCCCAACCTCCACCCAGTCCAGCTTTGTGGACTGAAAGAATTTGGTGGCTTTGAAGGAGCGGAACAGATACCTGACGTGGGAACATGGAGAGTGAGAGTCAGCCACTGATGATCTCCAGAACAGAAGGCTAAGCAGGGCCTCTGGCTGGGCACCTTACCTCTTCTTTTGGGCCTTAGGGGGCCGGTGCTTCAGGGCATTCAGCACGTAGTACTTCAGCAGCTTCTGGTAGGAGACCCTCACTTTCACAGGCTGCCCAGCTGGACAGTGCTCCCGATACCTGGAAAAATCAGCCCACAAGAGTTTGCCCATCTCTTCTTCCAGCCACTCCGCTAATAGCTACAAAAGCCTTGGGTTGTCTACCAGTTTTATGGAAAAAAAAAAGAATTTTAAAAAAGGCTACATGCCCACCTAGGTGGAGCCTTTCCTCCTGTACATCCCCTACCATTCCTCCTGCCCCAGGAAGGAGCCTTACCAGTTCTTGACAAGGGGTATGTCCAGGGCCCGGCGGGTGCGACCAGAGCGTAGGTTGAAGGGCCGTGGGGCCCAGAGCAGGGCAATGCCGTTGGCCGTGTTGTCAGTATAGAGGGGTGTGTCCTTCAGGAAGGGCTCCACAAACTCTGGGAGCTCAAATTCCTCATCATCATCCGGCAACGGTTCCTGGCTCTGCAAAAGGAAAGGAATCCCCCTAAGGGTTTATCTCCTGCTGCACGAGGCACAGACTTGAGATGAAATTCTCTGGGGCCAAGCACGAAGCCCACATCTGCCATGGAAACTGGGTTGCCCGACAAAAGCAGCCCTAAAGTGCCCATGCCAAGGTAACCGAGGGAGCACAGGGCACCAGGAAGCAAGCCTCACTTCTCACACCTCCACTGGCTCACCACCAGAAAGCCTCCTAAGGACCCCACATCACCGGAGGTCAATACTGCATCATCTCCCACCCAAGCTCCAAACACGGGGCTTGGACACTACAGAACACAGATGGACATTGAAAACATCATAGGAAGCTTAAGAAGCCCAGCGCCAGAGACTACACAGTGTACGGTTTCATTCCATTCCATTATATAAAACGTGCAGAACTGGCAAATCTATAAACAGGAAGTAGATCAGTGGTTGCATGAGAAAGTTGGGGAGAAATGGAGAGAAACCGCTAAGTTTCTTTTTGGGGTAATAAAAATATTCTCAAATTGCATGTGGTGACAACTGAGACAACTATGAGAATAACCTAAAAATCATCAAATTACACACTTGAAATGGGTAACCTGTATGGTACATCTCACTATAAAGACTAAAACAAACACATACAAAAGAGACCCACCGGGTCAGATTATCTACAGCACCCAAGAGGAGAACCATCAAGTTCAGAAAGATAATCACAGAAACCAGGATTATATCAACGACATGTTTTAGGCAAATGCTAAATTCTCAAATTAGCTTATAGCTCAAGGGGAAGACTTAGCAAGACGGAAAACATGTCTCCCTCCACCTGAGTATTTATCTAGTAACACTGGCTGGGCATGGTGGCTCACATTTATAATCCAAGCACTTTGGCGGCCAAGGCGGGCGGATCATCTGAGGTCAGGAGTTCAAGACCGGCCTGACCAATATGGTGAAACCCCATCTTTATTTTAAAAAATAAAATAAAAAATAAATTATCTAGTAACACTTCAGCCAACCTCAGGCCATTGCTCCTAGAAAAGCTGAGGGCAAGTGTCCCTCCCTTCCTCTCACCTTGACAGAGTGCCTGTGGGAGATGGGGTTAATCAAAGGATCAAAGTAGAAAGCTGGCAAATCAGGGTCCTCAGTTTTGATGAACACGACATTGGGCGTATGGTACCTAAAACGAAAGGAAGAGTCAGCCAAAGTTTCCCTGCCCTGGCCCAACCTAAACACCAGCCTTCCTTTCCAGCTGTGATGCTCCAGGTCTCTTACCAGGTGAGGTGGACATGGTGTGGGAGATTGTTGTACAAATAAGGAAAAGCAATCTTATATTCAGTGCGGATAGGCTGCCGGATGATAATCTTGTTAATATCATTGAATTCATTCCAGTCTTCATCCCTAGGGTACAAAATTGAGAATAAACAGACTATTTTTGTTTGTTTTTTGAGACAGAGTCTCACTCTTGTCACCCATGCTGGAATGCGACAGCATAATCACGGCTCATGCAGCTGTGACCTCCTGGGCTCAAACAGTCCTCCCAGGTCAGCCTCCCAAATAACTGAGACTACGGGAAGCTGCGAGCACCACCACACCCAACTAACGTTTGGTAGAGACAGAGCTAATGTTTTGCCATGTTGCCCAGGCTGGTCTCAAACTTCTGGGCTCAAGCAGTCCTCCCGCCTCAACCTCCCAAAGTGCTGGGATTACAGCATGAGCCACTGTGCCTGGTGCAAACAGACTGATTTGGAAGTTATATCAGGACTTTAAGGATGAAGATTACATTTCACTCAACTCAAAATGCCTAAAATCCCTAATCTGTCCAACTTACTGTAGGTTAATGTCTCGAACAAGAGGTTCAAATTTGGGACCTCCAGGAATGGCCATATTGAGTGCCTTGGACGTGAAGAAGGCCTTCAGATCAAACAGGTAGAAGTAGTTGTCATCCACCAAGTCTGTCAGGAGTTGATTAGCCAGGCGGTAGAGAGTTGACATCATAGGCAGTGTGAACTGCCAGCGCTGGTAAGTGGAGCCATTTACATACCTAGGGTAAAAAAAGAAAGGCCCACATCAAGCAAGCAGCTAGACAAACCACACCGCCTACTCATCTCCCAGGACTCCTTCTGGGTTTCCACAGCTCCTCTCAGGAGCAGCATCTCCATCTGGCACTCACTTCCTGCTGTCCCTTAATGGCTGGTGGTCATAGAACCAGTCCAACACAGGGGCATCCTCCTCGGGGTCCAGCTCCAGCTGAATGGCCTCCAAGGGCTCAACATCTAGGATGTTGTCAGCATAGTCCAAGGGCGGCTCCTCATCATCAAAAGGGGGAAAACGCATCCTCTTGAAATGCCTCCTATCTCTCTTTTCTCGACGCATCATAATCCACATTGACCTGAAGGCAAGAACGTCACATAACCATTCACCCACTGCCTCCCAGCCACCGCCACCACCGCACACCCTAGTTCAGTCTTCTCACCCCCACTGGGAGATGTAGACAGGTTCGATGACCCAGGGAATCTCATTGACGAAAGAAATGGCTCCAGTGATGTGGTACAGCACAGGCACGTCCCGGATCTGCTCCCAAGGCATAGGCATGTTCTCCAGAAGCTTGAGGACCGCATGGGGCATGTACTTCAGGGCACTGCCGTATCAGAAAAAGACAAGGCTATCAGAAATGACATGGTATTCTGCTGCCTGTCCCCTGCAGAGAAGCCACGAGTTCATGTTCCGCAGTAAATGCTACCTTACAATCCAAATGCCCAAGCTTAGCATACAGGCTCTTCATAACCAGAAACCCTGCCTCTGCCTTTCCAACTTCATCTGGTTAACACTCTTCTTAAACTTCACAGTCCTGCAATGCTGGTCTCAGCTCCCCTAAATCAACGGCTGTCCCTCCGAAGACAGCTTTGAGGCTGTCTCAAATTCTATTCTCTCCGCATCTTCTCACAAGAATAAAAAAACATTCACCATGCTTCACTATAACTAGTTGTCACCTGTCTGTCATGCCACTAGACCACACACTGCACAAAGGCGGAGACTGGTACTGTCTACTCACTCCTAGATCCCCAGCACCCAGCACAGTTCTCAAAAAAAAAGTACTTTTTTTTTTAAATAAACAAATCTTCCAGTTAATTACACAGTAAACATTTTTGTGTCCAAATAGAACAAGGATCTATTAAGACATCTGTACCTGTACTCATCCAGTTTAGAGCCTCAGAAAATCAGGAGTAGGGATACCTCTGAAGTTAAATACCCCGAACACAGAATTCAGGTCCCTGAGTAGTGTCTGGCGGCCACTGTACATAGTATCCCACTCTGGGCTTCAGCCAGTTCAATGACAGGAGTGTTTTACAACAGCAATAACAGGACAAATGAAAGCACCAGGCCCAAATCAGGAAGAGAAGGGAGAAAGACTGCATAAGTGGAAGATGCAGAAATTATCAGAGAATCCTACTGGTTTTCTCCTTTCTCATATCCACCAAGATGAGTTGTCAAAGCAGAGTCCTACTCCAAATGACAGCACATCTATCCAAGGATGCAAACTGGGACAGGGAGAAGGCAAAAGGGCCAAACTCCAAGTGAAATTGTTTCAAGGTGTTCCTTACCCCAAGTAAACCCTTTTGTCATGGCGGAACTTCCTGTTGGTCATGTCTCCATGGTCTCGAATGATCTTCCTGACATGTTCTGGGGGCATGTCTTCCTTCTGGGCATCCACAAACCCAAACTTCCGCTTTTCTGCATAGCGCTTGGCCTGCAATTGCTGCCATTTTCGAGCTACAAAGGCACCTCAGTTTAAAGGACTGCACACCCTCAACCTAATCATCTTCACCCCTTGCCCTAAGGTAAGTTTCTGTCAGTGTATGTGAGGGAGAAGCAGGCATCCGGCAGGAAGAAGCACTCCTTGCCAATTCCCTTACCATTTTACTCTATTTCTCCCTTCATCACATTTATCACTAGCTGACACTATTTATTTATCTTGAGAAGTTGTTTTGCTCTGTTGCCCAGGCTGGAGTACAGTGGCAGGATGTCACTCACTGCAACCTCCCCCTGCCAGGTTCAAGCGATTGTTGTGCCTCAGCCTCCGGAGTAGCTGGCATTACAGACACGCGCCACCACAGCTGGCTGATTTTTGTGGTTTTGGTAGAGACGGGGTTTCGCCATGTTGACCAGGCTGGTCTCGAACTCGTGACCTCAGGTGATCCACCCACCTCGGCCTCCCAAAGTGCTGGGATTAGAGGAGTCAGCCACCGCACCCGGCCTAACATTTTTATAACAGATCTTCAAGGTCTTTTCATTCTCTCTCCCTCTCTCCCGCAGGATAATTGTCTCCCACAGACAATAATTTGAACCCCAGGACAGGAATTTTGTCTCCATCACTATTGTATCCCCGCTGGATCAACGCCTGCAAATAACACGCGCTTAAAATGACTTGACTAGATAAAAAATTCAAAGGGGCATCTAGGGAGCTGACACCTAATGAGCTGCCCAAACGCGGGGGGGAGTCCCACCCCGCCTGGGAGCGCACCCTGCCCGCGCCCCGCTCTAGTCTCGCCTCACCTTTCTCCTGCAGTTTCTCCTCCGACATGTAGTCCGGCAGCGGGGCGAGTGGGCCGGGCACCGGGTTACCCGGCCCTCGGTAAGGAAATACTCCAGCCATCCCGGAGAATCTGCGGAGCGGCGGGAGAGAAAAATTAAGGAGCAACAGGCCCGGGCCCACAAGAAACGCCGCAAAAACGCGCCCGGGACCCCCGGCCTACACTCCCGCCATACTACGAGTGCATCCACTCCGGCCCGGCCTATCCCCTCCGGTCACCCCGCCCGACCCGACCGCGCCTCCCGCAGCCCGGCCTTAAACGCCTGCCACGCACCCCACAGCCCCTCACACAGGGGAACGCTTTCCCCACAGCGCAATGGCGGCCAGCCTGCGTCCGCTCCGCGATCCCAGCGCTAGGAAGTGCGCAACCCCAGTTCAGCAGTTGATCCAATCGGCGCCGAGATGCTCAGATGGATTAGTGAGATGACCAGTTAGAGTTTATATACTGCGCCGAGGGGGCGGGCTTACAGGCGGAAAAGCTTGAACGCAAGGGGGTGCGGTCGGAGTGAAGCCCCGCCTCCTGCGTTTGCCAGGCTGTTTCTGGCGCCCGGCAGCCCTCAGTGTGTGTGATAGGCTTCTGGCGTCGGACTGCGAGAGACCAAAGTCCACAGGATTTTAATAACTGTGCCAAGACTGCACACTGCACGATGTCTGTTTTCATAAATGTGGACATGAAATGCAGTGCTAGCTCCAGGACAGTCATTTGTTCATGCGTTCATTCATTCAACCATTCTTTATTGAGTGCCCCCTGTGTACCAAGGGCTGGACACAGCAGGGAAAAAGACAACCAGTGGCGTTCACGGGGGAGCAGAAAGGCAGACAGGAACCAAGACTTCACCCGGGCGCTGTGGCTCACGCCTGTCCTCCTAGCACTTTGGGAGACTGAGGCGGGTGGATCATTTGAAACCGGGAGTTCGAGGCCGGGGGCGGTGGTTCACGCCTGTAATCCCAGCACTTTAAGAGGCCAAGGAGGGAGGATCACCTGAGGTCAGGAGTTCGAGACCAGTCCGACCAACATGGAGAAACCGTCTCTAAAAAATAATAAGTAAATAAATAAATAGGGCCGGGCGCGGTGGCTCACACCTATAATCCCAGCACTTTGGGAGGCTGAGGTGGGTGGATCACGAGGTTAAGATATTGAGATCATCCTGGTCAACATGGTGAAACCCCTATCTACTAAAAATACAAAAATTAGCTGGGCATGGTGGTGCGTGCCTGTAGTCCCAGCTACTCGGGAGGCTGAGGCAGGAGAATTGCTTGAACCCAGAAGGCGGAGGTTGTGGTGAGCCGAGATCGTGCCATTGCATTCTGGTCTGGGCAACAACAGCAAAACTCCGTCTCAAAATAAATAAATAAATAAAATAAAATAAAAAGAGATCAGGAGTTGAGACCACCCTGGTCAATATGGCAAAACCCTGTCTCTACCAAAAATATAAAAATTCGCCGGGCGCGATGGCTCACGCCTGTAATCCCAGCACTTTGGGAAGCCGAGGTGGGCAGATCACGAGGTCAAGAGACTGAGACCATCCTGGCCAACATGGTGAATCCCAGTCTCTACTAAAAATACAAAAAAATTAGCCAGATGTGGTGACACGCACCTGTGGTCCCAGCTACTCGGGAGGCTGAGGCAGAAGAATCGCTTCAACCCAGGAGGCGGGGGTTGCAGTGAGCCGAGATTGCGCCACTGCACTCCAGCCTGGCAACAGAGCAAGACTCCATCTCAAAGAAAAAAAAAAAAAAAAGTCCGGGCACGGTGGCTCAAGCCTGTAATCCCAGCACTTTGGGAGGCCAAGGGGTGTGGATCACGAGGTCAACAGATCAAGACCATCCTGGTCAACATGGTGAAACCCCGTCTCTACTAAAAATACAAAAAAATCAGCTGGACATAGTGGCGTGTGCCTGTAATCCCAGCTACTCATGAGGCTGAGGCAGAAGAATTGCCTGAACCCAGAAGGCGGGGGTTGCCGTGAGCGGAGATCGCGCTGTTGTATCCAGCATGGGTAACAAGAGCGAAACTCTGCCTCAAAAAACAAAAAATAAAACAAAAGAAAATTAACCAAGGGTGGTGGCACATGCCTGTAATCCCAGCTGCTCTGGAGGCTGAGGCACAAGAATTCCTTGAACCTGGGAAGCAGTGGTTGCCATGAGCCGAGATCGTGCCACTGCACTCTGGCCTGGGCAACAGAGCGAGACTGTCTTGAGGAAAAAAAAAAATCAAGACTTTTATAATATATAATAGTATGGTAGGAGTTTGCGGGCAGGGCATTTAACACTGCCTGTGAAGTCAGGGAGTAGTTAGCAAACCTAGAAACATGAAAGAGGCTGTGGGGCCAGGTGCGGTGGCTCATGCCGGTAATACCAACACTTTGGGAGGATGAAGCAGGCGGATCATGAGGTCAGGAATTCAAGACCAGCCTGGCTAACATAGTGAAACCAACTTCTACTAAAAAAATATATAGAAAAGTTAGCTGGGTATGGTCGTGCGGGTCCCAGCTACTTGGGAGGCTTAGGGAGGAGAATCGCTTGAACCCGGGAGACAGGGATTGCAGTGAGCTGAGATGGGGCCACTGCACTCTAGCTTGGGCGACGGAGTGGGACTCTGTCTCAAAAAAAAAATAGAGGCTGTGGGAAACTCCATTGGCAGTTGTCTGTCCCCGTTCCCTCTCCATTCCTTTCTCTCTGGCAATGGTTACACTATGGAGTGAATAGTGGACACCCTATAAAATACTTTTGTTTATTTATTTATTTTTGTGGGTTTTTTTCGTTTTTTTAGTTTTGAGACACAGTCAGGCTCTTTCGCCCGGGCTAGAGTGCAGTGGCGCGATCTCAGCTCACTGCAACCTCCACCTCCCGGGTTCAAGCGATTTTCCTGCCTCAGCCTTCCAAGTAGCTGGAATTACAGGTGCATGCCACCACATCCGGCTAATTTTTGTATTTTTAGTAGAGATGAGGTTTCACCATGTTGGTCAGGCTGGTCTCAGACTACTGACCTCTTGGTCTGCCTGCCTCGGCCTCCCAAAGTCCTGGGATTATAGGTGTGAGCCACAGCGCCCAGCCTATTTTTATTTTTTAATATAGGTTCTTGCTCTGCTGGGAGACCAGCATTCAGGCTGGAATCATAGTTCACTAAAGCCTGGACTTCCCAGGACCAGGCGATCCTCCCACCTCAGCCTCCTGAGTAGCTGGGACTACAGGTGTGCACCACCATACCCAGCTAATTAAAAAATTGTTAAAAAAAAGAATTGTTTTGCAGAGATAGGGTCTTGCTATGTATCCAGACTGGTCAAGTTCCTGGCTTCAAACCATCCTCCCACCTCGGCTTCTCAAAAGTGTTGGGATTACAGGTGTGAGCCACCACTCACAGCAAACAACTTTGATTATTAGTCAACTGATAAGTTTGTTTGAAATTCCCACGAAGGGTTGGGCATGGTGGCTCACTCCTGTATTCCCAGCACTTTGGGAGGCCGAGGCAAACGGATCACTTGAGATCAGGAGTTTGATGGCCAGCCTGGTCAACATGGCCAACATGGTGAGGCCAGCCTGGCCAACATGGTGAAACCTTATCTCTACTAAAAATCCAAAAATAGCTGGGCATGGTGGTTCATACCTGTAGTCCCAGCTACTCAGGAGGCTGAGGCAGGAGAATCGCTTGAATCCTGGAGGTAGAGGTTGCAGTAAGCCGAGATCACACCACTGTACTCTGTCTCAAAAAAAAATCTGAAATTCCCACCAAGTTTATTGTGGAGGATGCAGAGGAATTGTAACCTGTACAGCCCCTCAATCTAGTTGAGAATTTAGAAATCAAAATGAAATAATTAGAACAAAATGCAAGAGATGTCAATGTTTTTTACCATTTTTTGTCACCCACGCTGGAGTGCAATAGCGTTATCTTGGCTCACTGCAACCTTCACATCCTGGTGCAAGTGATTCTTAGGTCTCAGCCCCCTAAGTAGCTAAAATGATAGGCATGCGCCGCTATGCCCCACTAATTTTTTTTGTTTGTTTGAGATGGAGTCTCGCTCTATTGCTCAGGCTGGAGTGTAGTGCTCACTGCAACCTCTGCCTCCCAGGTTCAAGCAATTCTCCTGCCTCAGCCTCCCAAGTAGCTGGGATCACAGGCACGGGCCACCACGCCCAGCTAATTTTTGTGTTTTTAGTAGAGATGGGGTTTTGCCAGATTGGCCAGGATGGTCTTGATCTCTTGACCTCATGATCCGCCCGCCTCAGCCTCACAAAGTGCTGGGATTACAGGTGTGAGCCACTGTACCCAACCTATGCTCCATTAATTTTTGTGTTTTAGTGAGACAGGGTTTCATTATATTGGCCAGGCCGGTCTCAAATTCCTTTTCTTTCTTTTTTTTTTTTTAATTGTGAGGGGACTGAGCCTGACAAGGCTGCAGGGCCATGAGCTCCCCCCGCCCCCGCCAAATTCCTGACCTCAGATGATCCACCCTCCTCAGCCTCCCAAAGTGCTGGGATTACAAGCATGAGAGAATGGTAAAAATTTTAAAACAATATTCTTTTTCTTTTTGAGAAAGGGTCTCACTCTGTTGCCCAGACTGGAGTGCAGTGGCACAATCTCAGTTCACCGCAGCCTCCACCTCCCAAGCTCAAGCCAGTCTCCTGCCTCGGCCTCCTGAGTGGCTGGATTACAGGCATGCACCACTACTGCCAGCTAAATTTTGTACTTTTGGTAGAGACAGGGTTTCTCCATCTTGGCCACACTGGTCTGAAACTCCTAACCTCATGAAATCCTCCTGCCTTGGCCTCCCAAAGTGCTGGGATTACAGGTGTGAGCCACTGTGCCTGGCCCGAGGGCTGGGTGTTCTAAAGTCCCTACAGTCAAAGAAGACAGAGGAGAATTGTGAAAGATTTGATGGAGATGGATGATGTGGAGGATTTCATAGAGGTAAACGGATAGGAAGGAAAAAGGGAATTCCAGGTGGGAAAGCCACTAGAATGAGTTGGGAAAGAGGCTGAACACTGTGGCTCACACCTGTGATCCCAGCACGCTGGGAGGCAGAGGCGAGAGAACTGCTGGAGCCCATGAGTCTGAGACCAGCCTGGACAACATACTGAGACCCCCATCTCTATAATTAATAAAAACATTAGCCAGGCAGAGTGGCATGTGCCTGTAGTCCCAGCTATTCGGGAGGCTGAGGTGGGAGGATGCTGAGGGCACCACTGCACTCCAGCCTGGATGGCAGAGCAAGACCAATTTCAAAGAAAAAAGGGGGGTTTTTTGGGTTTTTTGGTTTGTTTGTTTTTTGAGGTGGAGTCTGGCTCTGTTGCCCAGGCTGGAGTGCAGTGTTGCAATCTCGGCTCACTGCAACCTCTGCCTCCTGGGTTCAAGCAATTCTCCTGCCTCAGCCTCCCTAGTAGTTGGGACTACAGACACCTGCCACCACACCCAGCTATTTTTGTATTTTTAGTAGAGATGAGGTTTCACCATGTTAGCCAGGCTGATCTCGAACTCCTGAGCTCAAGTGATCTGCCCACCTCGGCCTCCCAAAGTGCTGGAATTTCAGGCGTGAGCCACCATGCCTGGCCAAAAAAGAGTTTAAAAATAGAAACTGCTGGGCACCATGCCTCATGCCTGTAATCCCAGCACTTTGGGAGACTGAGGCAGGCAGATCACCTGAGGTCAGGAGCTCGAGACCAGCCTGACCAACATGGAGAAACCCCATCTCTACTAAAAATACAAAATTAGCCAGGCATGGTGGCACATGCCTGTAATCTCAGCTACTGGAGAGGCTGAGGCAGGAGAATCACTTGAACCTGGTAGGCGGAGGTTGCAGTGAGCAGGGATCAAGCCCCTGCACTTCAGACAGAGTAAGACTCTGTCTCAAAAAATAAAATAAAATAAAGAAACTAACATGGTGTTCTCTGAAAATAGGCAGCAGATCAATCTGGCTGTGCTAGAAAGTCCAACATCACCGTTATCATTTTCATCACCATCATTGTAGTGAAGTTACCACCTGCCAGACATTGCTCTAAGCCCTGGTGAAATCCTAATATGGTCTGTAGTTTCATTAAGAGTGTTGCAGGCTGGGCGCAGTGGCTCACTCCTGTAATCCCAGCACTTTGGAGGTTGAGGTGGGTGGATCACCTGAGATCATGTGTTTGAGACCAGCCTGCCCAACATGGTGAAACCCCATGTCTACCAAGAATACAAAAATTAGCTAGGCATGGTGCCACGTGCCTGTAATCCCAGCTACTTAGGAGGCTAAGGCAGGAGAATCACTTGAATCTGTGAGGTGGAGGTTGCAGTGAGCCAAGATCGCGCCACTGCACTCCAGCCTGGGTGACAAGAGCAAAACTCCTTCTCAAAAAAAAGAGCATTGTGCCAGTGTCAATTTCCTGGTTTGATTGTTGCACTATGGTTATGTAAGAAGTTCTCAGCCAGGTGTGGAAGCTCACGCCTGTCATCCCAGCACTTCGGAAGGCTGAAGCAGATGGGTCATCTGAGGTCAGGAATTCAAGACCAGCCTGACCACCATGGTGAAATCCCATCTCTACTAAAATACAAAAATTAGTAGGGCATAGTGGTGCATGCCTGGAATCCCAGCTGCTTGGGAGGCTGAGACACAAGAATCACTTGCAACAGAAGGTGAAGGTTGCAGTGAGCCAAGATCGCTGTATTGCACTCCAGCCTGGGTGACCTAATGAGACTCTCTCTCCAAAAAAAAAAAGGTCTCAAGCTGAGTGAACGGTTCACAAGAACTGTCTGTACTATATTCAAAACATCATTATTGAGATAAAATTTGCACTCCATGGCTGGACATGGTGGTTCATGCCTGTAATCCCAGCACATTGGGATTGGGATCACCTGAGGTCAGTACTTCAAGACCAGCCTGAACCACGTGGTGAAATTCCATCTCTGTTGAAAATACAAAAATTAGTGGGGTATAGTGGCAGGAGCCTGTAATCCCAGCTACTTGGGAGGCTGAGGCAGGAGAATTGTTTGCACCAGGAGGTGGAGGTTGCAGTGAGCTGAGATCGTGCCATTGCACTCCAGTCTGGGCAACAGAGCTAGACTCTGTCTCATAAAATAAATAAATAAATAAATAAATAAATAAATAAATAAATAAATAAAACCCAGAACTTAGAGGTGACTGTGGTTCATACAAACGAAGGTGTCCTTGGGCAAGAAATACACAAATGGTAGTCCAGGAACTCAGGCAAGAGGCTTAGTTATCAGACCAATGGTGATACCACAGGCATGAGGACTCCGGTCACTGAAGAAGGAGTAAAGGGAAAGCAGATCAAAAAGTGTGTCTGAGGAAGGCCAGAGACACACACAGTCAGAGAGATAGGAGAAGGCCGGGAAAAAGCCAGGGAGGAACAGCTGGAGAAGTTGGGAGAGGCCCACAGACGAAAGTGGTTTTAGACAGGGCCCTGTGGTAATCCCAGCAATTTGGGAGGTCAAGGGTGGGTGGATCACCTGACGTTAGGAGTTCGAGACCAGCCTGACCAACATGATGAAACCCTGTCTCTACTAAAAATACAAAAAATAGCTGGGTATGGTGGCAGGCGCCTATAATCCTGACTACTTGGGAGGATGAGGCAGGAAAATTACTTGAACACGGGAGATGGAAGTTGCAGTGAGCCAAGATCAAGCCATTGCACTCCAGCCTGGGCGACAGAGTGAGGTTCCGTCTTAAAAAAGAAAGAAAGAAAATAAACCACTTTTACCCATTTTTCCTGATTATTTGGCATTCATTTTCAAGTCGTATTTCCACATGTTTATTTCCATGTTTGGCATGCTGTTTCTGAGTAATAGGCTTGTATTGCAGCTTCTCGACTTCTCCCTTTTTTTTTTTTTTTGAGACGGAGTTTCACTCTTGTTACCCAGGCTGGAGTGCAATTAGATGAGGCACGATCTCAGCTCACCGCAACCTCCTTCTCCCGGGTTCAAGCAATTCTCCTGCCTCAGCCTCCCGAGTAGCTGGGACTACAGGCACACGCCACCACGCCCAGCTAATTTTTGAATTTTTAGTAGAGATGGGATTTCACCATGTTGAACAGGATGGTCTCGATCTCTTGACCTCATGATCCACCTGCCTTGGCCTCCCAAAGTGCTGGGATTATAGGTGTGAGCCACTGCGCCCGGCCTCCCTTTTTTTTTTTTTTTTTTTGAGATAGAGTCTTACCCTGTTGCCCAGGCTGGGGTGCAATGGTGCAATTTCGACTCACTGCAACCTCTGCCTCCCAGGTTCAAACGATTCTCCTGCCTCAGCCTCCCTAGTAGCGGGATTACAGGCATGTGCCACCACTCCTGGCTAATTTTATATATTTAGTAGAGACGGGGTTTCTCCACGTTGATCAGGATGATCTTGAACTCCTGACCTCAGGCAATCTGCCCAGCTCAGCCTCCTAAAGTTCTGGGATTACAGGCATGAGCCATGCTCCTGGCCACAGCTCATCCTTATACAGCACCTACTCTGTTTCAGGCATCAGGGCATCAGCTCGGCCTCTGTTTCAAGCATCAGTGTTTTTGTTTGTCTGTCTGTTTTTTGAGTTAGAGTCTCACTCTATTTCCTAGGCTGGAGTGCAGTGGTGTGATCTCAGCTCACTGCAGCCTCTGTCTCCTGGGTTCAAGGGATTCTCCTGCCTCAGCCTCCCGAGTAGCTGGGATTACAGGTGCCAGCCACCATGCCAGGCTAAGTTTTGTATTTTTAATAGAAACAGGGTTTCCCCATGTTGGCTAGGCTAGTCTTGAACTCCAGGCCTCAAATTATCCACCCACCTCTCACCTCGGCCTCCCAAAGTGCTGGGATTATAGGCATGAGCCACCGCACCCATCTGATTAATCCTTTTTAAATGTTCAAATACAGCCGGGCGTGATGGCTCAAGCCTGTAATTCCAGCACTTTGGGAGGCTGAGGCGGGTGGATCACGAGGTCAAGAGATCCAGACCATCCTGGTCAACATGGTGAAACCCTGTCTCTACTAAAAATACAAAAAATTAGCTGGGCGTGGTGGTGCATGCCTGTAATCCCAGCTACTCAGGAGGCTGAGGCAGGAGAATTGCCTGAACCCAGGAGGCAGAGGTTGTGGTGAGCCGAGATTGCACCATTGCACTCCAGCCTGGGTAACAAGAGCGAAACTCTGTCTCAAAAGAAAATTAAAAAAAATAAAAAATAAAAGTTCAAATACTTAAAGAGGTCTATTGATTTCACCTTCATCCCTCAAAAAAGTATTTCCAGATTCTCCTAATCTGCAGTAGTATGTATATTTTCTCCTCTGCTTGGTGTACATTCTCTTCCTAAAACTCCCCTTCCTCATCTTCCTGGGAAGTCCCTTTCTTCTTGCCTGTGTTGAATTCCCTGTTTTCTGTATCCATGACTTCCTTCTCTGGTGAATTCCCTCGTTTTGGTGAAGTGTATCTTCTGGTAGCTTTCTGGGAAGGGTGCATGGAAGATAAATTTGTTGGAGACATTGTATGTCTAATAATATCTTTCTTTTCTTTTTTAATTAAAAAAATTAATTTTGCTTTTTTTAAAGATGGAGTTTCACCATGATGGCCAGGCTGGTCTTGAACTCCTGACCTCAAGTGATCCACCCACCTTGGCCTCCCAAAGTACTAGGATTACAGGTGTGAGCCACTGCGCCCGGCCAGTACCTTTATTTTCAACACTCACATTTGATTGATAGTTTGGCTGGGTATCAGATTCTACTTGGAAATAATTTTCCTTCAAATTTTTGGTGGCTTTCCTCCTATGCCTTTTAGTTTCCAGTGTGGTATTGAGAAACCAAAGTCATTTTTTTTAGATGGAGTTTTATTCTTGTTGCCCAGGCTGGAGTGCAATGGCACGATCTCAGCTCACCACAACCTCCACCTCCCAAGTTCAAGCAATTCTCCTGACTCAGCCTCTCGAGTAGCTGGGATTATAGGTGTGCACCACCACACCCGGGTTAATTTTACATTTTTAGTGGAGACCGGGTTTCTCCATGTTAGTCAGACTGGTCTCAAACTCCTGATCTCAGGTGATCCACCTGCCTCTGCCTCCCCAAGTGCTGGGATTAGAGGCATGGACTACCGCACCCAGCCATGGATGACCTGACTCTTACTTTCCCAATTTCCCACTCTCTAGCAAAGTCCTGACTGCAGGCTCTCTGATGCCTGGGCTCTGGTTCATTGACTCACTATTATATCTCATAGTCTGTGCTTGGCATGTAGTAGGACCTTCATATATATATATACATATATATACATGTGTGTGTGTGTGTATATATACATATATATGTGTGTATGTATATATATAAATTTTTTTTTAGCCAGAGTCTCACTTTGTCTCCAGGCTGGAGGGCAGGGGTGTGATCTCGATTCACCGCAACCTCCGCTTCCTGGGTTCAAGTGATTCTCCTGCCTCAGCCCCCAGGTAGCTGGGATTACAGGCGTGTGCCACCATGCCCAGCTAATTTTTGTATTTTTGGTAGAGATGGAGTTTGACCATGTTGGTCAAGATGGTCTCAATCTTGACCTCGTGATCCCCCGACTTCAGCCTCCCAAAGTGCTGAAATTACAGACATAAGCCATCTCGCCCAGTCTATAAATATTTATTAAAAAGAGAATAAAGTCTGGACATGGTGGTTCACACCTGTAATCCAGGAGTTCCACTTGAGGCCAGGAGTTCAAGGCCAGCCTGCCCAGTGTGGTGAAACCCAGTCTGTACTTAAAAAAAAAAAAATCCGGCATGGTGCCTTGGGCCTGTAATCCCAGCTACTCAGGTTGAGGTGGGAGAATTCCTTGAAATCAGGAGGCAGAGGCTGTAGTGAGCTGAGATTGTGCCACTGCACTCCAGCCTGAGTGACAGAGCTAGACTCTATTTAAAAAAAAAAGAGAGAGAGAGAGAATAAAGAAAAGTGAACTGTGCCAGTGATACTTAGAGCCACGGAATAAAATGGGACATCTTCCTTAAATCATAAAATTGACAGTTTCACTTGACATTTTGTAAAGTTTTTGAAAAACCAAGTATTGTAATTTTATTTCAAATGGTGTACTATCTTATCTTTTTAATTTTGTATGTGTGTGAGAGAGACTTCACTGTTGCCCAGGCTGGAGTGCAGGACACACTATGACTGTAGCCTCCAACTCCAGGAGGCTGAGCGACCCTCCTGCCTGAGTCTCCTGAGAAGCTAGGACTGTAGATATGCAGCACTGTGCAAGGCCTTTTTGTTTTTTTAATAAGACGGGGTTTCTCCATGTTGGTCAGGCTGGTCTCAAACTCCCAACCTCAGATGATCCACCCACCTCGGCCTCCCAAAGTGCTGGGATTACAGGTATGAGCCACCGTGCTTGGACTTTTTTTTTTTTTTTGAGACAGAGTTTCGCTCTTGTTACTCAGGCTGGAGTGCAATGGTGCGATCTCGTCTCACCGCAACCTCCGCCTCCTGGGTTCAAGCAATTCTCCTGCCTCAGCCTCCCGAGTAGCTGGGATTACAGGCACGCGCCACCATGCCCAGCTAATTTTTGTATTTTTAGTAGAGACGGAGTTTCACTATGTTGACCAGGATGGTCTGGATCTCTTGACCTCGTGATCAACCCACCTCAGCCTCCCAAAGTGCTGGGATTACAGGCGTGAGCCACCACGCCCCTTTTTTTTTTTTTTTTTGAGTTGGAGTCTTCATCTGTTACCCAAGCTGGAGTGCAGTGGTACAATCTTGGCTCACTGCAACCTCTACCTCCCAGGTTCAAGTGATTCTCCTGCCTCAGCCTCTCGAGTAGCTGGAATTACCAGCGCCTGCCACCACACCAGGCTAATGTTTATATTTTTAGTAGAGACGGGGTTTCACCATGTTGTCCAGGCTGGTCTAACTCTTAACCTCAGGAGATCCGCTGAGGTCGGCCTCCAAAAGTGCTGGGATTAAAGGTGTACGCCATCGTGCCCAGCCTTTTTTTTTTTTGAGATAATCTCACTCTGTCACCCGGATTCGCGTGCAATGATGCAATCTCGGCTCACTGCAACCTCTGCCACCCAGATTCTCCTGCCTCTACCTCTGGAGGGTTATTTTTAAAAATTGCTTTTAGAGACAGGGTCTCACTATGTTACCCTGGCTGGTCTCAAACTCATGCCCTCAAGTAATCCTCCCACCTCGCCCTCCCAAGTAGCTGGGACTACATGCCTGGCTAATATTTTTATTTATAGAGATGGGGCTCTCACTATGTTTCCCAGGCTGCTCTCAACTTTCTAGACTTAAGTGATCTTCCTGCCTTGACCTCCCAAAGTGTTGGGATTACAGGCATGAGCCACTGCGACTGGCCAGTATTTTATTTTATTTATCTTAGTTTATTTATTTTTATCTTTTTTTATTAGTTATTTATAGTATTTAGTTTATTTATTTTGAGACACAGTCTTACTCTGTCACCCAGGCTGCAGTGCAGTGGTGTGATCTCAGCTTACTGCAACCTCTGCCTCCTGGGTTTAAGCAATTCTCCTGCCTCAGCCTCCCAAGTAGCTGGGATTAGTTGCCTGCCAGTACACTGGACTAATTTTTGTACTTTTAGAAGAGACGGATTTTCACCATCTTCGCTAGGCTGGTTTTGAACTCCTGACCCCGTGATCTGCCTGCCTTGGCCTCCCAAAGTGATAGGATTACAGGTGTGAGTCACCGAGACTGGCCAGTATTTTATTTTAAACAGATATAGATTTTGAAGCAGAATGCAAAGTTCATGTGATTTTTTTCTTTCTTTCTTTTTTTGAGACAGAGTCTCACTCTGTCACTCAGGCTGGAGTACAGTGGCATGATCTTTGCTCACTGCAACCACTGCCTCCTAGGTTCAAGTGATTCTCCTGCCTCAGCCTCCCTAATAGCTGGGATTACAGGAGCCTGCCACCATGCCCAGCTAATTTTTGTGTTTTTGGTAGAGACAGAATTTTGCCATGTTGACCCAGCTGGTCTCGAACTCTTGACGTCTGGTGATCCACCCACCTCAGCCTCCCAAAGTGCTGGGATTACAGGTGTGAGCCACCACAACCAGCCTCATATGAATTTTTAGATTGAATATATTTTGAGGAAATACTGCTGCAGCCACCCTAGACTGTTCCCCTGTTTCCCTCCCTCATCTCCCCCATTTCCCCAGCACTCCACTCGTTTGCTGTCAAGGTGGAAATATTTGGATTCCACACAGTTGGGGCTGGGAAGGAAGGGCAGGAGTTTCAGAGAACAATGTTTTCACAAGCTGCTGAGGGAGCAAGTGAAGAGCTCGGTAGCGGGGCTGGCCTGTGTCGGTGCAGCAGAAATCTGTGGCTCTCCAGTTCTGCAGCCTTCTCTGCTGTCTTCTCGCTGGCCCCAACCTAGGACCTGGGGCAGAGAGAGCTGCCATGCCAGCCTCTCAGGCCCCAGGGTTAGCAATGCCAACCAAGTGAAGGTTGAGGAGATGAAGGAGTCTTCTTAAGGGCACACACTGGAAGGCCAGAGTGAGGGGGCAAAGCTTACGCTAAAGAAATTATTTATGGGCTGGGCACATGGTTCACGCCTGTAATCCCAGCACTTTGGGAGGCCAAGGCAGGTGGATCACCTGAGGTCAGGAGTTCAAGACCAGCCTGGCCAACATGGTGAAACTCTGTCACTACTAAAAATACAAAAAAAACAACAACAACAACAAAAAAAACTGTGCATGGTGGCAGGCACCTGTAATCCCAGCTACTCAGGAAGCTGAGGCAGGGGAATTGCTGGAACCCGGGAGCTGGAGGTTGCGGTAAGCTGAGATCACGCCATTGCAGTCTAACCTGGGAACAAAAGTAAAACTCCATCTCAAAAAAACAAAACAAAACAAAACAACATACTCCAGCTCTCTCCTGAAAAAAAAGAAGAAAAAACACTTAAGAAAAAAAAGAAGGCCGGGCAAGGTGGCTCATGCCTGTAATCCTAGCACTTTGGAAGGCTGAGGCAGATGGATCACCTGAGGTCGGAAGTTCGAGACCAGCCTGACCAACATGGTGAAACCGTCACTACTAACTGACCAACATGGTGAAACCCTGTCACTACTAAAAATACAAAAAAAAAAAAAAAAAAAAAATTAACTGTGCATGTTAGCAGGCGCCTGTAATCCCAGCTACTCCAGAAGCGGAGGCAGGGGAATTGCTGGAACCTGGGAGGCGGAGGTTGCAGTGGGCTGAGATTGTGGCAATGCATTCCAGCCTAGGCAACAAAAGCAAAACTCCACCTCAAAAAAAAAAACTTAACAAGGAAAAAAAGAAGGCCAGGCGCAGTGGCTCACTCCTGTAATCCCAGAACTTTGGGAAGCCGAGGCAGATCAATCACCTGAGGTTGGGAGCTCGAGACCAGCCTGACCAACATGGGGAAACCCCATCTCTATTTTTTTTTTTAAAAGAAATAAATTATTTACTCTCTCTGGAATGTCAGACGCAACTCCAGGGTCTCTTTCTAGCGGGGTGGGTACTCAGGGAGCCCTTTCCAGAGATTCTCCTGGAAGGCCTACTATTCTACTTCCAAAGCCTGCATGGCTTGTATCCTCATCTCTGTGGCTCACACCTGTAATCCCAGCACTTTGGGAGGCCGAGACAGGTGGATCACAAGGTCAGGAGATCGAGACCATCCCGGCCAACATGGTGAAACCCCGTCTCTACTAAAAAATAAAAATTAGCTGGGCATGGTGGCGCACCTATAAACACAGCTACTCAGGAGGCTGAGGCAGAATTGCTTGAACCCAGGAGTTGGCTGTTGCAGTGAGCCAAGATTGCGTCACTGCACTCCAGCCTGGCGACAGAGTGAGACTTTGTCTAAAAAATATAAATTAAATAATAAAAAGCTCACTCCCTGTCCAGGTCCTGCAAAAGGCGTGGAAGAGGTGTCTTGGCTTCTGTCAAATTAGAAGCAAGGAAAGAATATGTTCCACAGTACCAAGCTAAGTGATGTTCATGTCTACAGAGTAAAGCTGAAATGAACCTCTGCCCTCCACAGTTATTCCTGAAAAGTGCAGAAATCAATACTTGACGAACAGGAGTCTGGCTTTAAACTGAAACACCTTGACTTACAAATATCACTTCAGAGGCAATTTATCTGACTTGATGAATGTTTAGCTGTCAGCTGACTCCTACCTTTCTACCTTGAAATTTCTCCACCCCGCAGCCTTTCTATAAAGAAAGAGGCAAAATAAGTGTATAGGAAGGAGCCCTGAACCAAAGCAAAGACCTGGATTTCCATGCTGGCTGTGTGATGAACCCACTGAGTGTGCTTGGAGAAGTCACTAAGCCTCTCTAGGCTTCAGTTCCTTCAATTCCCTGCAAAATGAAAATACGAGACTGCATAATCTTTTCCTTTCCTTTTTTTTTTTTTTTTTTGAGACGGAGTTTTGCTCTTGTTACCCAGGCTGGAGTGCAATGGCTCAATCTCGGCTAACCACAACCTCCGCCTCCTGGGTTCAAGCAATTCTCCTGCCTCAGCCTCCTGAGAGGCTGGGGTTACAGGCATGCACCACCACACCCAGCTAATTTTTTGTATTTTTGGTAGAGACAGGGTTTCACCATGTTGATCAGGATGGTCTTGATCTCTTGACCTCATGATCCACCTGCCTCGGACTCCCCAAAGTGCTGGGATTATAGACGTTAGCCACCGCGCCTGGCCCCCCGACCCCGAGCCTTGCTCTGTCACCCAGGCTGGAGTGCAGCAGCAGGATCTCAGCTCACTGCAGCCTCCACCTCTTAGGTTCAAGCGATTCTCCTGCCTCAGCGTCCCGAGTAGCTAGGATTACAGGCATCCGCCATCACACTCAGCTAATTTTTTTGTATTTTTAGCAGAGACAGGGTTTCTCCATGTTGGTCAGGCTGGTCTCAAACATCCAACCTTAGGTGGTCTGCCTTCTCCGCCTCCCAAAGTGCTGGAATTACAAGCCACTCAGCTGGCCCTTTTTGTTTTAAGATGGAGTCCGAGGGCTGGGCGTGGTGGCTCAAGCCTGTAATCCCAGCACTTGGGAGGCCGAGGCGGGTGGATCACGAGGTCAAGAGATCGAGACCATCCTGGTCAACGTGGTGAAACCCCGTCTCTACTAAAAATACAAAAAAATTAGCTGGGCATGGTGGCGCGTGCCTGTAATCCTAGCTACTCAGCAGGCTGAGGCAGGAGAATTGCCTGAACCCAGGAGGTGGAGGTTGCGGTGAGCCGAGACCGTGCCATTGCACTCCAGCCTGGGTAAACAAGAGTGAAACTCCGACTCAAAAAAAAAAAAAAAAGATGGAGTCTCGTTCTGCCACCAGACTGGAGTGCAGTAGTGCAATCTCAGCTCACTGCAACCTCTGCCTCCTGGGTTCAAGTGATTCGCCTACCTGAGCCTCCCCAGCAGCTGGGATTACAGGCACCCACCACCATGCCTGGCTAATTTTTGTATTTTCACTAGAGACAGGGGTTTAACCATGTTGGTGAGGCTGCTCTCGAACTCCTGACCTATGATCCACCCGCCTCTGCCTCCCAAAGTGCTGGATGATATGTGTGAGCCACCTCTCCCAGCCTCCATCTTTTGAGTCTTGTTTTTCTGTGTTGGCTTCATGCCCAGGGAAGCACTCTTACATCTGGATTAGCAAGGTCAGAACAACTAAGGTGCATCTTGGCCAAAACTCTAGCAGAAGTCACAGTCTCTCCTCACGTCATGAGCTCAGTTCAGTGAAAGCGAATACGGTGTTCCAGCTGACTCTGCCTGGGTCATATGCCCATCTGCAGTGCAGTGAGAAAAGGGTGGTTTTAAGCTGGTTGCGGTGGCTCACGCCTGTAATTCCAGCACTTTGGGAGGCCAAGGTGGGCGGATCACGAGGACGGGAGATCAAGACCATTCTGGCCAACATGGTGAAACCCCGTCTCTACTAAACATAGAAAAAATTAGCTGGGTGTGGTGGTGCATGCCTATAATCCCAGCTACTCAGGAGGCTGAGGCAGGAGAATTGCTTGAACATGGGAGGTGGAGATTTCAGTGAGCTGAGATTGTGCCACTGCACTCCAGCCTGGCGACAGATACTCTGCCTCAAATTAGAAAAAAAAAAAAGGGGGTGGTTTTCAAAGGAAAATTCCTTCAATGTCAGGCACGCAAAATGACAGATGTGGGTCACAGGTGGTATAAGACAAAAAAAAAGAACATGAGTTTGACTCATGTACCCTAGTTAGTCCTATCACTAACTAGGGTAAAGTATTTGACCTCTCTGAACCTTTTTTTTTTTTTGTATTTGTTTTTTCTTTTATTTTGAGATGGAGTTTCGCTTTTTTTTATTTTTTTATTTTTTAGACAAAGGCACACTCAGTCTCCCAGGCTGGAGTGCGGTGGTGCAATCTCCTACCTCAGCCTCCCAAAGTGCTGGGATTACAGACGTGAGCCACCACGCCTGGCCTGGATCTATAATTAATTGTTCTGTGCTCTCCTCCTTTTATTTCTGTGATTCTTTTTTTTTTTTTTGAGAGGGAGTTTCACTGTTGTTACCCAGGCTGGAGTGCAATGGCACGATCTCGGCTCACCACAACCTCCACCTTCTGGGTTCAAGCAATTCTCCTGCCTCAGCCTCCCGAGTAGCTGGGACTACAGGCGCGCACCACCATGCCCAGCTAATTTTTTGTATGTTTAGTAGAGGCGGGGTTTCACCTTGTTGACCAGGATGGTCTTGATCTCTTGACCTCATGTTCCACCCGCCCCGCCTTGGCCTCCCAAAGTGCTGGGATTATAGGCGTGGGCCACCACGCCCGGCCTATTTCTGTGATTCTTTGTTAGCCCCTTTGCTTACATTTCCATCTAGTGACATCCCTGATTCTGACTTGTCCTCATCTTCCTACCAGCCTCTGCCTACCAGATACTGTCAGTCTCCATCTCTGCGTTTTGCACTGTAGCTGTTTGTCCTTTGTCGTTCTGCCTGTCTCCCAGTTCCCATATCTCCTGGTCTCTTCTGTCTGTGAATCTTCCCACTGACGGCCTCCTCAGCCTTCTGCCCTTCTGAAGCTTCTCTGCTCCCAAGACTGATCCCCCCTCTTCTGTTTCTGCCTCTCCCCTTGCTCTTCTGATCTATCTGCCACGATTTCCTACATCACTCCTGAGCCCGGCTGTTCCTCCTTGTCACTCACTCTTACTATGTCACTGTCTAGACCCTCTGTGCCTTCCATCTAGGGGTCTCTTCTCGTTGCCCTTTATTTCTATTTTTCTGGTTCTTTTTGTTTTTTGTTTTGAGACGAAGTCTCGCTCTGTCACCAGGCTGGAGTACAATGGCATGATCTCACTGCAACCTCCGCCTCCCAGGTTCAAGTGATTCTCCTGCCTCAGCCTCTTAAGTAGCTGGGATTACAGGTGATTACAGGCATTCGCCACCACACTCAGCTAATTTTTGTATTTTTAGTAGAGACGGGGTTTCACCAGGTTGGCCAGGATGGTCTTGATCTCTTGACGTTGTGATCCACCTGCCTCAGCCTCCCAAAGTGCTGGGCTGACAGGCATGAGCCACCGTACCCAGCCAGAGGGCCAGCTATACCTTTAACATCCTGCAGCTGCATGGGAGCCTTCCCTCACATGCTCTGCCTCTGACCTCATTTGTCCACAAAAGCCTGGGCCTGGGAAGGCTCTATACTGCGCACCCGAGTGGGTGCTCGGAGTTCTTTCTGTGACTCTGTACTTGAGCGCCGCACTAAGACAGACCTACCCTGTGCTCATTTCTCTAAGAATCTGAATTTTCTTTGAAAAGTCAAAAGAGGCCAGGCACAGTTGCTTACGCCTGTAATCCCAGCACTTTGGGAGGCCAAGGCAGGCGGATTACCTGAGTTCAGTAGTGCAAGACCAGCCTGGCTAGTATGGTAAAATCTACTAAAAATGCAAAAATTAGCCAGGCATGGTGGCACTCACCAGTAGTCCCAGCTACTAGGGAGGCTGAGGCAGGAGAATCGCTTGAACCCAAGAGGTGGAGGTTGCAGTGAGCTGAGATCGTGCCACTGCACTCCAGTCTGGGCAACAAGAGTGAAACTCCATCTCAAAAAAAGAAAAACCCACAAAAATTAGCCTGGTGCAGTGGCATGCACCTGTAGTACCAGCTACTTGGGAGGCTGAAGCGGGAGACAGGAGAATTGCTTGAGCCTGGGAGGCAGAGGTTGCAGTGAGCTGAAATCAAGCCATTGCACTCCATCTTGGGCTACAAAGGGAGAACTTGTCTCAAAAAAAAAAAAAAGTCAAAAGATACTAAAAAAAAAAAAAAATTAAAAGGCTAGACACAGTAGGACCAGGGTTAAGTAGAAAAACAGGAGTGTGGGCCAGGCGCAGTCGTTCACGCCTGTAATCCCAGCATTTTGGGAGACCAACGCAGGCGCATCACTTGAGGTCAGGAGTTCGAGACCAGCCTGGGCAACGTAGCGAAACACCGTCTCCACTAAAAAATACAAAAATTAGCTGGGCTTGGTGGCACGTGCCTGTAATCCCCAGCTACTTGGGAGGCTAAGGCAGGACCTGGGAGGCAGAGGTTGAACTCGGGAGGCAGAGGTTGCAATGAGCCAAGATTGGGGCACTACACTACAGCCTGGGCGACAGAGTGACTCTGTCAAATAAAAAAAAAGCCGCGTGTGGTGGCTCACGCCTGTAATCCCAGCACTTTGGGAGGCTAAGGCGGGCGGATCACGAGGTCAGGAGTTCACAAGCAGACTGTCCAACACAGTGAAACCCTGTCTCTACTAAAAAATACAAAAATTAGCTGGGCACAGTGGTTCGTGACTGTAATCCCAGCTACTTGGAAGGCTGAGGTAGGAGAATTGCTTGAACCAGGACCCAGGAGGTGGAGGTTGCAGTGAGCCAAGATCACGCCACTGCACTCCAGCCTGGGCTACAGAGCAAGACTCCATCTCAAAGAGCAAACAAACAGGAGCATGGTTTGAGAACCAGAAGTATCAGCAGCATTTGCTGTGGTCCAGGTTCTGTCTCTTGTCAACTATCACGTCCATCTCCGCTGGCTACAGATAGTATCACCTGTGCCTTCCTCCCACTGCCAGAGTTCAGTTATAGGTGAGACTGTTTTCTCTCTGACCCTGCCCCTCCATACCAGATCTCACTGGTCCTAGTAGGACCTCGCCTTCCCTCATCTGTCCCTCGGCTAAAGCAAAGAGCTTCTGTCTCCACTGGCAGTTTCTTCTAGCTTCATGCCTCCTGTCACCCCTTATTAATAGCTCCAGCTGTGCCTCTCGAGTATATTTGCTGGAAAGGGTCCTCATCTGATGAGGGATTTCAGTGAACACAAACCCAGGTTCCCACCCATCCAACATCAGTTTATTTTTTTTTGAGATGGAGTCTTGCTCTATCGCCCAGGCTGGAGTGCAGTGGTACAGTCTCGGCTCCTGCAACCTCTGCCTCCTGGTTTCAAGCCATTCTCCTGCCTCAGCCTCCTGAGTAGCTGGGACTACACGCTCGAGCCATCATGCCTGGCTAAGTTTTGTATTTTTAGCAGAGACAGGGTTTCACCATATTGGCCAGGCTGGTCTTGAACTCCTGACTTCAGGTGATCTGCCCACCTCAGCCTCCCAAAGTGCTGGGATTACAGGCGTGAGTCACCTTGCCCAGATAATTTTTGTATTTTTAGTAGATACAAGGTTTCTCCATGTTGGCCAGGCTGGTCTTGAACTGCTGACCTCAGGTGATCCGCCGGCCTCAGCCTCCCACAGTGCTGGGATTACAGGCGTGAGCTACCGCACCTGGCCCAACATCAGCATTTCTTCTTAGATCCTAAGAAGGGGAAGGGATGTGAGTTAGCGGGAAGATGCACTGAGATGCTGATAGTCAGTGGGCCTCACCCTGATGGGGACTATGCACTGAAGACTGTCATCTCCTGGCCCTGGCCCTGGCCTCATCTCCCCCAGGTAGCGGCCATGGCTTCTCTCTAGTCTTTCAGGTTGAAAGTGGAACTGTCCCTAGTGACGGGTCCATCATCACCACATGTCCTGGTCCTCCTGGTTTTCTCATGCCCGGGGATGGATGAATGGGGTTGAAACCGCAGAATGTCACTGACGAGGATGCGGATACCCAATAGGATGCTCATGACGTCCACAGTGGCCAGCCCAACTCCACCCAGGATGACCAGAGCAAGAGGAACCTAGTGGCGCTGCTGGAGCAGCCACAGACTCATCAACCCCAGCGGCACCAGGTGGAAGAGGGCCAGGGTGGCCAAGGAGGCCCAGCTGGTCATGCTGAAGGCCAGGGACGGGGCCTGGTGAGAAAGCAGCAGCAGCAGCAGCAGCAGCAGCAGCTTCCGCAGTTGCAAGCAGGCAGAGTTCAGCTCCAGCAGCAGAGACACCATGGGGAAGCCCATGTACTGGCTGGACAGAACAGCAGTGCTGAGGCAGCTTACTACCTGGGAGCCAGGGTCAGAGGTCAGAGGACCCCAAGACCTGCTGGCCACTATGTCCCAATAGCCCAAGGCGTCAGAAAGAGGCTTCCATGCATTTTGTGGGACTCCACAAACACCTGACCTTTATGCCTACCCTTATCTTGGGGCCCTGAGCAGCCTTAAAATAACACTTCTGGCCAGGCGTGGTGGCTCACACCTGCCATCCCAGCACTTTGTGAGGCTGAGGCAGGCGGATCACCTGAAGTCAGCAGTTCGAGACCAGCCTGACCAACATAGAGAAACCCTGTCTCTGCTAAAACTACAAAATTAGCCGGGCATGGTGGCACATGCCTGTAATTCCAGCTACTCAGAAGGCTGAGGCAGCAGAATCGCTTGAACCCAGGAGACAGAGGTTGTGGTGAGCCAAGATCATGACATTGCACTCCAGCCTGGGCGACAGAGCGAGACACTGTCTCAAAAAAACAACAAAAAACCCAACCCTTCCATAGATGGAACGAGGCTTGGCCCAGGGAGAGGCTGTCTCGCCCCCTCAACCCCCTTAACTTCCCATTCCTGGGGTTCTATGCCCCATACCCACACCCTATACCAGATTACCTGAGGTCAGAAGTTTGAGACCAGCCTGGCCAACATGACAAAACCCTGTCTCTACTAAAAATATAAAGCTTAGCTGGTCATGGTGGTATGCACCAGTAATCCCAGCGACATGGAAGGCTGAGGCAGGAGAATCACTTGAACCCTGGCGGCGACAGTTGCAGAGTTGAGATCCCACCACTGCACTCCAGCCTGGGCAACGGAGTGAGACTCCATCTCAGAAAAAAAGAAAAGGAATGAAGAGAGATTGGGAACCTCAGGCTGGACAGGGCTCCCACCCCTGTCTGGCTTCTCCCCTCAGAGTCTCACCACCAAGTGATAACAGAGGAGATCCCACGTCTTGCCCAGGGGCTGGTTCCACAGCAGGTCAGCTCCATTGGCCAGGAAATAACCTTTGGGCGAGGGGATGGGGGCTTAGGCTTCTCCAGAGCTGGGTGGCTTAGAGTGGATTTCCAGCCTCCCCCGCTTCCCAGTTCTTAAGTTTCCCTGGGTAAAGCCTTCAGGAACGTTTAACCTCCATGGGGGAGGGGGAAAGGGACATAGAAGGACGGCAGAGGCTGCCCCCTCCCCCTAACCCTCCAGCCTTCCCAGCAGACTCACCTATAGACACCGCTACCAGCACCAGGGCCCAGCGCGGGTGGCTCTGGATGGGGTCGGCGGCCATCTAAGGGTGTAGGGTCAGCCTGGGGACACGGGGGAGGCATGGTCGGCCTCTCCGAAGCCCCGGCTCCGCCCTCCTGCCACGCGCGCCCCCAGCCCAGTCTCCACTCCTGGTCTCCCGACCTCAGCCTTCCGCCCCCACCCTCGCCCGGTGCGCCTCGAACCCCCAAAGCCGCACCCAAGCAGCGCCGCGATCCCCGACAGCAGGCTGTGCACCAAGGACATGCAGAGGTTCCGCCACCGCCAGCCGTCCCAAGCGGCGGGTCCCGGCTTGGGCAGCAGCCGCAGCCCCCGGAACGCCAGTCACGAGGAGCCCCGGGGGCGCAATGGCCGGCGAGAGGGTCCGGGTAGGTCCCCTCGGCGCCCGCGCTCTCGGCCGGGAAGCAGCACCGGCCCCGCGGGGACTGGAAACCCACTACCAGGAAGGGCAGGGAGGGGCGCTAGGGGCGCCCTCCCCCGCGCCCCGCCTTCGGGATCCGCAGGAACTTTTCCCCGGGTCCACGCCCCGTTCCTCGGGCCGGGCGGTGATTGGAGCAACCGCGGGGCCGCCGTCCCGCCCCAGCTCGGGAGAGCGGTTCGGGGGCTCCGGGCACCAGACCGAGCGCTGCAGCTCGTCCTCCCGAGCCACGTGCGTCCTGAAGCGCTCTGTGCTGCAGACCAGGGTCTCCAGTCCCACCTCACCTGACACTTCCGGCCCCACCCCGCGACCCTTGACCTCCTCTTCCCCCACTCCCGCGCCTTTCACCTGCTGAGCGTCATCAGCAGCCACAGCCACCTGGGAGGCGGAGGTTTGCCCGAGCCTGGCCACCGCCCCGCCCTTCCCTCCCAGCGTCGGGGGTGGGGACTGGGCGCCGCGCTTTCTTGGAGCCACCCCTTGTCTCCTGAGGTTTCCAGGCCTATAACATACCCAGCAAACTTCTAACTCCAGGAGTTTGCCCCCACAATCCTCAGGAGCCCCCCTGTTGGAGAAGCGACCCACTGGACCCCACCCCGCCCCGCCGCATTTTTTTCGGCCCCACAGAGGAGCCTTATCAGGAAGAGGAGGCAAAAGGGAACCGCTGGCTACCAGAGTCCTGAAAAGCACCCCTTCCCCAGGGGCTTTGGTACCAGGTGGGTGGGTAGGATACCTTTCAATCCGAGGGCAAGAAAAGATGACGCAGGGTCCCTTCAAGGCCGGGGCAGTTAGGAGAGAGAGCTGTCCTGCTTTCAGTAGCAGGACTGTTAGGATTCTAGAACCCTCCACCCAGCCTTAAGAGGAAGAGCCCCCCAGCCCCTCACCACCTGAAGAGCTACAGGTCTGTGCTTTCCTTCCACCTACCCCACTCCACCCCTCTTTACCTGGCCAACAGCCAGCAATACAGCGCTGTTTTCCTGTAGGCTGAGGGAGGATTCCAGCTACTTCCAAGAATGAACTTCATCAACCAGGAGGCACCCCAACCAAACCTCACCAGAAAGCTGAGGTCTTCTCTTCCTTCTTCTACACCCACTTCTCCAAAGCTTTAAATAATAACACTGATCTCTTAAATTATATGAAAGTCATACACCATTCATGTAAAAAATTTGGAAATTACAGAAAAACCAAAGGTGAAAATCACAATTTTATTCCACTATCCAAAGATAACCACTAAACATTTTTTAGTATGCCTTCAGTCTTTATCTGTTCAATGTAAACAGTAAGTATAAACCCAGATATTAAAAAACAAAATTGAGATCACATAACATGCACTATTTTTACAACCTCTTTAATATTCAAGGAACGTTTTTCTGTCAGATGTTCTTTTACATGACTTTTAGTGTGTGTGCAGTACTCCACCATCTGGATGGATATACAATCATTTACTTAAGCAATCCCCTATTGCAAACTTTCATTACAGCAGAAAAGGAATGAATTCCCAACCACACCAATGCTTTCCATTTTTCTCCATTGCAGCGCTGGGATGATCTTTTTTTTTTTTTTTTGAGATGGAGTTTCGCTCCTTACCCAGGCTGGAGTGCAATGGCGCGATCTCGGCTCACCGCAACCTCTGCCTCCTGGGTTCAGGCAATTCTCCTGCCTCAGCCTCCTGCGTAGCTGGGATTACAGGCATGCGCCACCGTGCCCAGCTAATTTTTTGTATTTTTAGTAGACAGGGTTTCACCATGTTGACCAGGATGGTCTCGATTTCTTGACCTCGTGATCCACCCGCCTCGGCCTCCCAAAGTGCTGGGATTACAGGCTTGAGCCACAGCGCCCAGCCTGGGATGATCTTATAACTAACTAAATCCTTAATTATTTTCTTAGGATAAATTCCCAAAAATAGAATTAGTAGGTCAAAGGACATGGAAGCTTTTAGGCTACATGGCACATATCACCAAACTGCCATCCAAGAAGCCGGCACCAATCTATCCTCCCACACGAAATGTATGGGCATGTTATTTTAGCAGTTTCTTTGCCAGTACTGGGTCTTATTTTTTTTGTGATGGTTTGCTAAGGGAAAAACACTTTCAGCTCTATTTGCTTTTCTTTAATTACTAATGAAGCATACATTTTGTTCAGGGTTTTAGCCATTTGAATTTCCTTTATGAATTTCTTGTGTGTGTCCTTCCACTGCTGGCTCTTGGTCCTTGAGGCTGCTTATATAAACATTACAGGCTGGGAGGAGGAAGTAGGGCGCTGAAGCCTGCACGACTGTGCCCCATGTCAGAGGCAGAAAGACTGGAAAGAAATAGTGATCAAAGTAGGAGGGGCTGGAGGCTTGCCGTCGATGGAGGCTGGCTGTGCTCCCTCCCTCCTCTTGGAGTGCTCCGACCTTTGTGGGCGCCTCTGTTGGATGCCCAGGGAGGACCCTGTGCTGTCCAGGCCTGGTCCCTCACTGGTCTCTGTGTTCCCAAGCTGCCTTTCCTCACCTCTGCTCCATGACAGGTGATGATGGTAGAAGAACATGTCGAGGGCTGGAGGGAGACACTGTGGCCAGTGAAGCAACGAGAAGAAAGGACGGAGGCAATGTCCAGGGACAGAGCGGCCTCTGCTGCAGCCTACCAGTCCATCCACCCTCTCGACACTGCCCCCACACAGCCTGCCCTCAGCTCGGCTGCATAAAGGCAGGGTTCTGTGGTCTACTCTTCTCCACATCCTTCAGTTTTTCACAGGTGGAAAAGACAGAGCTCCCTGCACCTCTCCTCCCACCAAAGCGAACACACAGCTTCCTGTAGCCCTTGAGTGAGACTGGATCAGAGCTGGAAGTGGCAGGTTCACACTGCCTGATAACCCAGGAGGTCACATCGCATAACCCATCTCCCCCGCTGGCTGGAGAGGAGAATTTCCTGTCTGCACAGGCCTGAGCTGGGGACTGCATACCACCCGGGAGAGCAAAGTGAGGAAAGCGGCAGAGCAGCAGCAGGTACAGTCCCCCTGGGGCTGCTGTCCTGCCCTGGATGGCAGGGGAAGTATGGGGCCGCCCTTGCGTGGGGGACCTCATGAGCTTCTCCTAGCTCCTTGGAATTGTCTAACTATAAGGGCCCAGGCCGTCTTGCCTTGGAATTTCTATACTCAGAGTGTAAGAAAAATTGGGGGCACAGGGTGCAGTCCAAACTCCGAAACCCTCTTCAGAGGTGTGAACTTTGTGGTGTCTTCCTCCAGCTCCCCATTACTCCCCAGATCCTGGGTGATGGTGTCAGGGATCCGGGAGGGACAACAGCTTATATAAAAAGGTGTTCTGTTGCCACCCACAGGGGGAGGCGAGCCCAGGTTCTGAATCTACAAAGGTGGGCTTGATTCCCTCATGCCCACTCATCTGTGTGACTCTCCATCTCACAGGTGGAGAAACAGATAGGAGATCTAAGGGTCCCAGATACAGGTAAACGCCCACAAGTCTAGAGTCTGGGACAGCCTGAGGAAATGCAGGGAAAAGAAAGAGCAGAAGAAAGTCAGGCATGGTGGCTCACACTTGTAATCCCAGCACTGTGGGAGGCCGAGGCAGGCAGACCACAAGGTCAAGAGATTGAGACCATCCTGGCCAACATGCTGAAATCCCGTCTCTACCAAAAATACAAAAATTAGCTGGGCGTGGTGCTGCGTGCCTGCAGTCCCAGCTACTCGGGAGGCTGAGGCAGGAGAATCACTTGAACCTGGGAAACGGAGGTTGCAGCGAGCCGGAATCATGCCACTGAACTCCAAGCTAGCGACAAAGCTAGACTCCATGTAAAAAAAAAAAAAAAAGTAAGAGCAGAAGGATACTTGCTCACACCCGAGTTTTAGCGTCACTTTTCCCTGAAGAGTGAACTTACTTTTGGACCTCCATCTGGAAAGGCCAGTGGGGAAGGATGGAAGATAAGGAAGGAGGATCAAGAAGGAAGTCGGGTAGACAGAGTCTTCTTTTTTCCACACCTTCCCACTGTCACACAAAGACCAACTAACCTTGGGTTGTTTGAGCCTTCTCCTCCTCCAGCCAGTGTCGCTAATCTAAAACTGCTCCTTGCGGGGGCCCATCTGGGCAAAGGCTCTCCAGCTTTCCCAAAATGTATCACCAACCCTGCCGTGCGGACCTTCCCAGCCCTGGTTCTGTCACCTTCCAGATGCTGGGGAAAGCAGCTCCTCTTTGTCTTCCTCGAAGCCAGGGGCAGAGGGCAACAGTTCTTCAACTGGCAGCTTTAGCGGGGTCAGGACATAAAGCTTGCCACTGAAGAACTACTGCGGCTCAGCCAGGTGAGGGTGTGAGAGGCGCCGGCTCCTAGAGGGAGAGGGAGGAACAACGGGAACCACGTGAGCAAGGCCGGTTCAGGGTCACTGACCCACTGGCCATCGGAGTCCCACCCAGCAGACAGACCTTCAAGCTTCTAGCGAAGGGTTGCAGCTCTGACCTGGGCCTGCAGAAGCTGTTAACTCCGGGGGGCGGCAAAAGGCAGCTCTAACAGATCCCTTGCTCTTCTTTCCAGAACTGGAGTCTACACAAACCCAGTCCAGCTCTGCCCTCCCCTGCCCCAGCAGCCCCCAGGGCCCAGCCTCCTCAGCATTCAGGCAGGGCCGGGCCTGAGACCCTGTACACACCCCACTAGCACCCAGGTGCTAGATGTGTGGTACCTCAGGTCCAGAAACGTAAGTTCAGGGATCGGCCCAACTGACGGTTCCCAGGGAGCTGAGCTGGAAGGAGAGTGCTGGGGCCCTGGGTTGGGGAAGAGCGAGGAAGGGAGGAAGTCTAGCGTTGGAAAGAAGGTCAGCAGAGGCTCCTGGGGCTGTGAGGGGGCGGACAGGGGACCACAGGCTGGAGGGGAGGGAGGGACAGGCAGGGTGGTTGGGCAGCTTCCCCAGGCCTCTCAGATGCCAGGCATTCCGCTTGCGCATTCCGGGTACATCTGGTATGAATTCCAGGCTGTCTGCCGGCCCCTCCATGTCTGAACTTTGTTCCAAGTTGCAAGCCCCGCCCCCACAGTTCCAACGCATGAATCAGCAGGAAAAGCCGGGCCCTGCAGCATGGCCCAGGGAGGGGGCTGGGGGCGTGGCAGGCTCAGGGGATATGTGCTGGGGAGGGCGGGTGTGTGCCGACACTCGGTCCAAGGGCATGGCCCACACTGCGCAGAGGGGTCCGGGCGGTCTTGCCTTGGAATTTCTACACTCAGAGTGTAAGAAAGATTTGGGGATACGGGGCGCGGTTGAAATTCCGAAACCCTCTTGGGAGGCGTGCACTTTGTGGTGTCTTCCTTCCCCTAGGTGACCAGTCCAACTCTGTCCGACTTTCCTCTGTCTGAGATGGCTCCGTTCAGCCCAGAGGACTCGGCAGCTGCTGAGAGTCTGTGCCAAGCAGGTGCCCTTGGCTACAGGGTGGGGTGGGCCCAGGGCACTGACCCTCTGACCAGCTGCTCCATCAAACCCCTGGCACTCTGACAGCTCCTAGTCCAGTCTGACAGCCAGGATGACAGGCCAAAAGAGTTGGAGGCTGGAACCAGGGCCGGAGGGACGTGGGGGCGACAGCCTAGGCCATGGGGAGGGGCCAAGAGTTGGCCAGGAGGTGGGGAGAGAGGCAGCCCAGTGATGACTAACCCAGGCGCCCCACCCAGCCAGCCGGCTTCCCAGGCAGTCGGGGCCAGGCCTGGGCTAGGGGCCTCACGACAGGACAGGCTGGGGGGAGGTGCAGAGGTGACCTTCTCTCGGCCCAAGACAGCCAGTTAGTCTGGGGAGAGGGGGTTAGAGTTTCCAGGCCCTCCTCTTGCCCTCTTCCCCCCGCCCGACCGCGGTGAAACCCTAACCTTTGGGTTGCATAAGGCCCCGGCACCGCCGCCCCCTACTCGCCTCCCCTCCCCCCTTACATAACATCCCCGGGAGGGAACGAGAGGAGGGGCCGGCCCGCCCAGAGACCCCTTCCCTGCCACGGCGCTGAACTGGCCCTGACCCAGTGAACGCCGATAACGGCAGAGAACCTCCTCGCCTCCTGTTCGGGAGGTCCAGACCCTCCCCAGGCTAGATGGCCGGTTCCCGTATCCTCAGGCCGGGGGGCGCCGGGTGAGCCGCCCCCGGCCCTCCGGCCCCTGCGCTTCGCCCACGTCCCCGGCGGCTACTCCTTCAGCCCTTCCGCCACGACTCCCACCCCGGACTCTTTCTTCGGCGCTCCTGACACACTCGCCCTGCCAGTCCAGGCCCCTCTCCCCGCAGCGCCCCTGCCTCCGCCGCCCCCCTCTCCTCCAAGGAAGGGCAGGGTGTGGCCGCCCGCACCCTACTTTCGCCCTCCACCCCGTAGCCGCGGCTTCCCCCTGCGTGGCCGGATGGTCAGCTCACACCCACCTGGTGCTGGGTGTGGGGGCTGCTGCGCGGAGAGGAGCAAATCACTGCGTCCGCTCCCCACGGCCGGCGGCGCTGTCTCTCCTCGGCGCCCAGCACACACCGGCTCCAGGCTCCGATCAGCTGGCGGCGTCGTGACGCACAAGCTGCGAAAGAGCCGTCCGGGGCCAATCACTGCCCACTGTTGGGCAACGTGGCCACGCCCACCCGGGGGGCGCCGGGGCCTCGCCCTGATCCCGCCTCTCTGGGAGCCCCGGCTCTGATTGGCAAGGAGGCCACCCCTTTGCCAGGCGGCATTGCACCAAGCCACGCCCACAAACTCCGGAGCCGGCCAATAGACGGAAGGTCGTGGCCCAGCCTTTCGCGTCAGCGACCTGCTTAGAAAAGCGCTACGTCAAACGAGACTCCTAAAAAGCAGGCGGAAGTCACGGCGTCTGCGTTTGCAGTGCATGCCGGTCCGTGTAGTTCGCAGCCCGACACCCTCATTCCCAGAACCCAGCGCGCTCTGTGAGTTGGCATTTTTAAACTGAGCTCGGAATCCAGCCCAGGGAAGTCCTTAAAGGGCGACTGCCCCTCTGTGTTGGAGCTGTGAGTGCTTCTTTTAGACATCCCCCAAACGGACTCGCCGGCCTCCGCAGGACGCTCTAGCTCTTTAAGGAAAGGTGGAGCTGACCCAAGAGCAGGAATGGGCAGAGCATCAGCGCCCAGGGCGGCAGAATCTGTGGCTTATGGAGGAGGGCGGATGCCCACCTCGCCCAGCCCAGCCCAGCCCGCTCCTCCTGGGAGTCCTTCCTAACCAGAGGAGGCTTTTTTCTTGGATCTCTCTTCCCAGTTCCAGCCTCCCAAGAGGTAGCTTTCTAACAAAAGATTCATAGCACAGTCCTCACCTTAAGGTAGAGGGAGGGCTTCTGGTCAGAAATTAGGGGATGGACCATGCCAAACTGCAAATGGTCAGCAGTCGCATCCTCTGATTAACCCCTATTCAGTCCCGCCCTCCAAAGCTCTTCACTGACTCAGGCCTACTTAGGGAAGAGATTTCAAAGGTGGAGACCAATGAGCAGGCTGCTCCTTGCCCAGGGGCCAATCAGAGTCTAGGTGAGCGGGGGATGGGCACAAACTGAAATGAACCCAATGACTTGGCAAAAGCTGCTGGTCCGCTTTTTTAAAGGGGAAGCCTGAGACCTGCCCCACCTCATCACTCCCCGCGACCCCCGAAGAGGAACGTGTGGACTGAAATCCGTGACTTTTCCTTAAGCTCCAAAGAGGGTCTGAGAGTAACTGAGCAGGAGAGATGAGCCTGGAGGGTGAGATCGTTCCCTCTGATAAATACTCTCTCCATCAGGTAATTGATAAAGTTCCTCGGAGCTCCAGAATTCTGAGCCTGCGTTCAGAACATTTCGCCTTTAAGGAAACTTCCTGCCTCCCGCCCCAGTAACAGCTGATTGTTGGAAAGTGTGACCTCTTGGGACGAATCAGCTGTTACCACATCCTCCTCCTTGCTTACCCTCCTCCATCCCCTGATCCACCCCCATGGGTGGCGAAGGAAAGAAGAACATGGGGGATGTGATTGTTTGTATAATCTTTCTTTTCCCCCATCACTCCAAGATTGTCTCCCCCAACCCCAGCCCCCATCTGCTCCTCAGAGCTTCAGAGGTTCTGGGCTTGGAAAGACCTATTTCCTGTTGGCACTGTCAGTTCAGACCCTCTGGGCTAGATTCTCCCTGGTCGAGGGGGAGGCCAGTATTGGGGAGGTTCAGAATGGCGGCTGGGGCTGGGGAGGGTGCTGTGAACCTGAGGACCCAGCTTAGGGAGGAGGAATGCCTATGGGATGTAAACCAGCGGCTCAGAATGCTGCTTCCCAGGCCAGTGCCCCCCCCCACTTCCTACTCGAGTTGAGGAAGGAGACCGCCAATCCTCTTCTGCTTTTTTTTTTTTTTTTTTTTTTTTTGAGACGGAGTTTTGCTCTTGTTACCCAGGCTGGACTGCAATGGCGCGATCTCAGCTCACCGCAACCTCCGCCTCCTGGGTTCAGGCAATTCTCCTCCCTCAGCCTCCTGAGTACCTGGGATTTTAGGCACATGCCACCATGCCCAGCTAATTTTTTGTAGTTTTAGTAGAGATGGGGTTTCACCATGTTGACCAGGATGGTCTTGATCTCTTGACCTCGTGATCCACCCGCCTTGGCCTCCCAAAGTGCTGGGATTACAGGCGTGAGCCACCGCGCCGGGCCTCTTCTGCTTCTAAGGCCCTTTCCCCTTCAGCTCTCTGCATTACATTTCAAAAGAAGTTAGAAGTCAGCCAGAGGAGCAACTGGTGGGTGCCGCCAGCCAGGTTAAGGATAAGAACCCTCACTGCTAACCACTAACCACCATCCCATCCATACATCACAGGTATGGTGTGGAGAAATCTTTCTGGAAGACACTGTTTTTGCTTAAACATGATCACACACCCACCTAAGTCACACACCCCACGCCTACTTCACGGATCAAGACCCTTTCGCGTGTAATTTCTAGAGCTGTAAGCCTTTAAAAGGGCAAGGATTTTCTTTGCTGAGGATCTGCGCTATTAGGGCATTCAGGCCCACCTCAGCTCCCAGCCGAGTAAACCACCACTTCCTTCCCAGTTTGGTGTTCCAGAGGCTTGTTTGCGGCCTTTCCTGCTTCAGAGTTGCTCTATTCCTCCCTGGACAGGGGCCTGCTGATGGGATGCTCCTGGTTTTGCCCATTCACTCCACTTCTAACTGTTCTCAGCTGCCACCTGCTCCCTGAGCAGCTCTGTTTTTGCTTTCAGTGGTGCCCTGCCCACATAGCCACCCCCCAGAGCAAGGCTCCTAATTGCTAACGGGCAACTGCTGAAGGACTCCAGGAGGAACACGTTGGCTGCAGAAGCCAGTGTCATAGGCTGGGAAGTGCTGCAGGAAGACCCAGGTAAATATTTGCCCCAACCCTGAGTTGGGAGTCGGGGTCACACCAGGACAAGCTTAGTGTGAAGTCCTAGGCTGACTTGGCAAGGCTGGGAGAAATGGAGCAGGGCCCGGGCCAAGCTTGGAAGAAAGATGCCTCACCAGGAGCCCCAATTCTCTATTACCCTAAGCATTGCAATCCCATCCCCTTCCCGCTCAAGGCCCTTGGGGTGGCCCTTTTCCATTTTCTTCTGCACACAGATCCCACCCTCTAGGCCAAAAGCACAGGCTTAAGAGTCCAGGTTTCTCAACCTCAGCACCCACTGGCATTCGCAAGTTTCTTTGAATGGCTGCACCATAGGCCAGACCCTAGGTGGAGCCATGACGACCCCCGTGACTGGCAAGGATACCCTGGGATGGCCTCCTGGAAGCAGAAAATCTAAATTAAAATAACTGGAAGACCATGAAGAGGGGAAGAATGACCAACTCTGCAGCACCTAATTAACTTTAGACAGTCTTCTGTGGCTCCTTATTCCCGCCTCAGTTGATAAGGCCATTGGACTTTGTAACTGACCTTGATCAACCTCATGACTGCAGACCCTACGGCCCCCTCCCAGCTTGCAAAAACCGCCGTCAACTATAACTTCTGTTACAATTTTTGTGTTTTTTTTTTTAGTAGAGACGGGGCTTCACCTTGTTGACCAGGATGGTCTGGATCTCTTGACCTCGTGATCCATCCGCCTCGGCCTCCCAAAGTGCTGGGATTATAGGCGTGAGCCACCTTGCCCGGCCAAAAAAAAATTTTTTTTTTTAATGGTGGAGCGAGGTGGCTTACATCTGTAATTGTAGCACTTTGGAAGCCTGAGGCAGGCAGATCGCTTCAGCTCAGGAGTTTGAGACCAGCCGGGCAACATGATGAAACCCTGTCTCTACCCAAAATACAAAAAATGAGCCAGGCGTGGTGGTGCACATCTGTGGTCCCAGCTACTCAGGAGGCCGAGGCAGAGGTTGCGGTGAGCCTGGGTGACAGAGTGAGACTCCATCTCAAAAATAAATAAAACATTTTTAATTTGAAAACACCTAGCACAGTACCTGCCACACTGGTCGGCAGTTGGTGCACTATTAACTTCCTTTACTTTTCTCCCTGCCAGACTAGCAAAAGCTGGCCCCACTCAACACGGGTGACTGCTGGCCAGCTGCATCCTCCATACCTGACTCTCCAAGATGTGGTCTCCTGGAAACCCGACACTGAGTTGGCCAAGGGGAGGGGCTCATTTGGTCTGAGATTCCCCAAACCCCAAGGGTGCTTGCACTCGGACTCAGGGAAAACTCTTACTGGGGGCAGTGTGAGGGAAATTCTGGAGGAGAGCTGTTATAGAACGTTACTTCTCAAGATGTAGCCTGAAGATCGCTGCATCAGAATTACCTGGGGACTTGTTACAAATGTGGATACCTGGGTTTCACTCCAGACTACGGAATTAGAATTATTCCCTAAAGGGCTGAGTGTGGTGGCTCATATCTGTCATCCCAGCACTTTGGGAGGCCAAGGTGGGTGGATCACCTGAGGTCAGGAATTTGAGACCTACCGGCGAACATGGCAAAACCCCATCTCTACTAAAAATACAAAAATTAGCCAGGCGTGATGGCGGGCACCTATAATCCCAGCTACTAGGGAGGCTGAGGCAGGAGTGAATCGCTTGAACCTGGGAGGCGGAAGTTGCCGTGAGCAGAGATCGGGGGCTGTTGCACTCCAGCCTTGGCGATAGAGCAAGACTCCATCTCAAAAAAAAAAATTATGCCCTAAAGTTTGAAAACTACTGCCCTAGGGCTCAGATCAGGCTAGGGTTGCCCTTGAATACCCCAGGAATTCCAGTGCACCAGTTCCTAATGTTGCAAGGACATCTCTGTTAGAGAGGAAAGGAGAATTGCAAGAGGTAAAATTAGGTACACTCAAGTTCACTGCTGCAGTGTAACCCCAAAACCACTAGAGGGCAGGGCACACACAGACTTGCAGACAGAAAAAGTAGTGCCTGCTCAATCTAGGTAAACTGAGACCAGTGCAAAGAACAGATAGACCCAGCCAATTCTATTGGTACTAAGAAGCAGACACTACCTCCTGACCATCAAAAACATATCCTCTGGTCCGAGCGCGGTGGCTCAAGCCTGTAATCCCAGCACTTTGGGAGGCCAAAGCCAGGGATCACCTGAAGTCAGGAGTTCGAGACCAGCCTGGCCAACATGGTGAAACCCCATCTCTACTAAAAATACAAAACTTAGCTGGTGCAGTGGTGGATGCCTGTAATCCCAGCTACCCTGGAGGCTGAGGCAGGAGAATCACTTGAACCCGGGAGGTGGAGGTTGCAGTGAGCTGAGATCATGCCACTGCACTCCAGCCTGGGTGACAAGAGAGAGACTCCATCTCAAAAGAAAAAACCAAAATCAAAGCTGGGGTTGTGCAATTGTGACAGGAAACTTCATTCCCCAGGTGAAAAAAAAGTGCACAACCAAGGAGCCCAGAGAACACTGGTTTCATTTCGTTTTATTTATTTTTTTGAGATGAAGTTTTGCAATTGTTGCCCACGCTGGAGTGCAATGGTGTGATCTCTGCTCACTGCAACCTCCACCTCCCGGGTTCAAGCGCTTCTCCTGCCTCAGCCTCCCAAGTAGCTGGGACTACAGGCACCTGCCACCAGGCCCAGCTAATTTTGTATTTTTAGTAGAGACAGGATTTCTCCATGTTGGTCAGACTGGTCTCGAACTCCCAACCTCAGGTGATCCTACCGGCTCAGCCTCCCAAAGTGCTGGGATTACAGGCGTGAGCCACCGTCTCCAGCCTATTTTTTAAATTATTATTTTTTGAGATGGATCTTGCTCTGTTGCCCAGGCTGGTGTGCGTGCGATCTCGGTTCACTGCAACCTCCACCTCCCAGGTTCAAGCAATTCTCCTACCTCAGCCTCCCAAGTAGCTGGGATTACAGGCACCCACCATCATGTCCAGCTAATTTTTGTATTTCTTGTAGAGATGGGGTTTCACCATGTTAGCCAGGCTGATCTCGAACTCCTGACCTCAAGTGATCTGTCTACCTTAGCCTCCCAAAATGCTGGGATAGCAGGCGTGAGCCACTGTGCCCAGCCAAGAATACTGGTTTTAGAATCAGACAGGCCTGGGTGTGAGTCCTGGCTCTATTGCTTCTTATCTTCTTACATGACCTTGAGTGAGTTACCTAAGGTAGTCAGTCATCTTCCTTATCCTAAAATGGACATAAACGTATCTTCCTATGCTGGGCACGATGGCTCATGCCAGTAATCTTAGCACTTTGAGCCCAGGAGTTTGAGACCAGCCTGAGTAACACAGGGAGATCCTGTCTCTATAAAAAATACAAAAAATTAGCCACCGCCTGTAGTCCCAGCTACTTGGGAGGCTGAGGTGGGAGGATCACCTAAGCCTGGGGAGGTCGAGGTTGCAGTGAGCTGTGATCAAATCACTGCACTGCAGTCTGGGCAACAGAGTGAGATCCTGGGTCAAAAAAATAAAAACATGGCCAGGTGCGGTGGATCACACCTATAATCCCAGCACTTGGGGAGGCCGAGGCGGGTGGATCATGAGGTCAAGAGATCGAGACCATCCTGGTCAACATGGTGAAACCCCCTCTCTACTAAAAACACAAAAAATTAGCTGGGCATGGTGACGTGTGCCTGTAATCCCAGCGACTCAGGAGGCTGAGGCAAGAGAATTGCCTGAACCCAGGAGGCGGAGGTTGCGGTGAGCCGAGATCGCGCCATTGCACTCCAGCCTGGGTAACAAGAGCAAAACTATGTCTCAAAAAGAAAAAAAAAATTGTTCTACCTGTGAACCTAAAAAAAAAAACCCAGAAAACAAAATGGCCAGGTATGGTGGCTCACGCTTGTAATCCTAGCACTTTGGGAGGCCAAGGCGGGCAGATCACGAGGTCAGGAGATAGAGACCAGCCTGGCCGACATAATGAAATCCTATTTCTACTAAAAATGCAAAAAATTAGCTAGTGGCGGGTGCCTGTAATCCCAGCTACGTGGGAGGCTAAGGCAGGACAATCGCTTAAAGCTGGGAAGTGGAGGTTGCAGTAAGCCAAGATTGTGTCACTGCACTCTAGCCTGGGCAATAGTGTGAGACTGTATGAAAAACAATAAAAAGAAAAAAGAAAAAAACAAATCTTTTTTTTTTTGAGACAGTCTCACTCAGTAACCAGGTGCCTCAGCCTCTCAAAGTGCTGGGATTACAGGCATGAGCCACCACGTTCAGCCTAAAACAAATCTTCTTAAAAGGGTAGTAAGGATTACACAAAACAGGTGGAAAATGCTAAGAGGTGACTGGATCCTAGGAAATGCTCCCATACATGCTGGTTGTAAGTTATTACTGCTCAAGGTCATATGACCAAGCACATCAGAGGCTCCAGCTGCCCGTGAAGAAAGAGGAGACAGATGAAATCACATCCTGCAGGAGCCATTCCTGTTTTCTCCCTCATCAGGCCTTTTGTTTTCTTAAGTGCCTTTCTGGGATCTTCACACCTGTACACCAAACTCCTACAAGAGACAAACTCTCTCCTAAGAGGGAGACAACGAAACAAGGCCAGGCTGGGCTCAGTGGCTCACGTCTGTAATCCTAACACTTTGGGAAGCTGAGGAGGGTGGATCACGAGGTCAGGAGTTGGAGACCAGCCTAGCCAACATGGTGAAACCCTGTCTCTACTAAAAATACAAAGATTCGCGGTGCATGGTGGTGTGTATCTGTAGATCCAGGTACTCGGGAGGCTAAGCCAGGGGAATTGCTTGAACCTGGGAGGCGGAGGTTGCAGTGAGCCAAGATCGTGCCACTGCATTTCAGCCAGGGCGACCGAGCAAGATTCTGTCTCTAAAAAAGAAAAGAAACAGGGCCAGTGGTTTTGCTGTAGACAATGGTCTATCTGTCCTGCAGATGAGTCACAACTGCCACCATGCAGTTTTGGTGCCAGCTCTCTGGTTTCTATTCCGTGTCCTGTGCCTCGCCCTCCCCCCAGCCACAGTGCCATCTGCAAGGCTCTGACCGCAGCTGGCAGGCTCAGTGGTACAGCAGAGACCATCTTCAGCAGGAAGTCTTGGGGAACGTTTCCTCCCCAAAACGCCAGGCCTCTGGGCCTGGGCCATTTCTCTCCCTCAGACATCTCAGGGTTTTGTTTTTTTAAAGGCAGTAGGAAGGCTGTCAGGAGGGAGTGCTCCAGAACAGAAAGAAGTCTGACACCAGCTTCTGAGTCTCCATTCTGCCACACGGACAAGCCTCTTCAGCAGTTCTTGGTCAATACCTGTAAAATATAAACAGTAATAACTGTCCCCACTGCTTCACAGAATGTGCTGGGAGGGCCAAATGGTTTGTTCCTGTTGAAGTACTTGGGAAGATTAATAAGCTCCTTCCTGTGGAAGGCGGCATGGAGGCGCCAAGGGGATTCCATGTCAAAGTCCCAGTTGGGGCCGGGTGCGGTGGCTCACGCCTGTCATCCCAGTCCTTTGGGAGGCCGAGGCGGTGGATCACTTGAAGTCAGGAGTTCGAGACCAGCCTGGTCAACAGGGTGAAAACCCTCCTCTACTAAAAAATACAGAAATTAGCCGGGCGTGATGGCGGGCGCCTGTCCCAGCAACTTGGGAGGCTGAGGCAGGAGACTCGCTGGAACCCGAGAGGTGGAGGCTGCAGTGAGCCGAGATCGGGCCAGTGCATTCCAGCCTTATGACAGAGCCAAACTCAGTCTCAAACAAAAACCAAAAAAAAACCAAAGACAACAACAACAACAAAAACCCGCAGAAATCCTGCAGAAAACCAGTTGTGCCCCTGGTTGCGCAGCTAGCACTTTCAGTAAAGGCTGGCATCTCCGGGCACAGCCTCCCCGACCCGCGCGCCGGCGCTAGCTGGAGGGGAGAGGGAGGGGTGGAAAGGCGGCGCCGCCCTCCGCCAGGCCGGCTGGAGCTGCCGGGAGACCCGCGCGGCCCCGGGAGGGAGAGGGGAGCCTGGCGGAACAGCGCGAGAGGGCGCGGGCAGGAAGCGGAACGGGGGACGGGGCCCCTTGGGGCCCCCGCCCCGGCCCGCCCCGGCCCGCCCCAGCCCCCGGAGCCACGTGCGCATGTTTCCGTGCCGGGGCAGTCACGTGACCCGCGTCAGCTGACCCGTCACGGCGGAGCCCGGTGCCCGCGCCCGGCAGCCTCTGCCCCGCCGCGCCCGGAGCGAGCGCAGGACCCGCGGAGGATAAGCGCGCCCCGCCCCGCTCTTTTCATCGCCGGCCCCCCGCCGCCGCCCTGCGCCCGCCCCAGCCCTGCGGGCCTGGCACCCGGAAGCCGTCGCCAGCAGCGCCGTGGCCGGGCGCAGTCCCGCGCTGCCCCCGGGCGGCCCGGAGGAGATGGCCCAAGGGAGCGGGGGGCGGGAAGGCACCCCGAGCACCCCGGCCGGGGGCTGGTACCCGCTCCCAGGCCCAGACATGCGGGAGCTGCTCCGGAGCGTGGAGAGGGACCTAAGCATCGATCCCCGGCAGCTGGCGCCGGCCCTGAGGGGCACCCACGTGGTAGCCCTGGTGCCTGCGCGCTGGCTGGCCAGCCTCCGCGATCGCCGGCTGCCCCCGGGCCCCTGTCCCCGCGCCGAGGGCCTGGCAGAAGCGGAAGTCCGGACTCTCCTGCAGCGCTCGGTGCAAAGGCTGCCCCCCGGCTGGACGCGCGTGGAGGTGCACGGGCTGCGGAAGCGGAGACTGTCCTACCCTCTGGGAGGGGGCCTGGCCTCGGAGGACGGGTCCTGCAGCCCCGAGACTCTCATGCGCTTCATGCAGGACGTCGCTGCCCAGAATTACCGCAACCTGTGGCGCCACGCATACCAGAGGTACGCGCAGCCCTACAGTCGCAGCCCTGCGCCCTCGGCAGCCCCTGCCTTGGAGTCAGTACGGCAGGCTCTGCAGAGGGTCTACGGTTGCTCCTTCCTGCCAGTGGGTGAAGCCACCCAGTGCCCATCACATGCCAGAGAAGGTCCCTGCCCCCCTCGGGGCGGCCCTGCTTGCCCCAGTCTTTTACGGGCTGAGGCCTTGCTGGAGTCTCCGGAGATGCTGTATGTGGTTCACCCTCACCTGCCGTTCTCCCTCCATGACGTGGTCACCTTCAGCCCCGCCAAGCTGACCAACAGCCAGGCCAAGGTGCTGTTCATTCTCTTCCGTGTGCTGAGGGCCATGGATGCTTGTCACCGCCAGGGCCTGGCGTGCGGGGCCCTGTCTCTGCACCACATCGCGGTGGATGAGAAGCTTTGCAGCCAGCTGCGGCTGGACCTGAGTGCCTATGAGAGGCCCGAGGAGGATGAGAGCCAGGAGGCCCTAGTGGCAAGGGGTGAGGCGGGCAGGAAGTCTGAGGAGGAGCGGGCAGGGCAGCCTGGGCCACCCCCCTGTCAGGAGGAACTTGGTGGCCTGGTGCTAGACTGGGTGCACGGCCGCATCAGCAACTTCCACTACCTCATGCAGCTGAATCGGTTGGCCGGCCGGAGGCCGGGAGACCCCAACTACCACCCCGTGCTGCCCTGGGTGGTGGACTTCACCACGCCACATGGGCGCTTCCGAGACCTGCGCAAGTCCAAGTTCCGTCTCAACAAGGGGGATAAGCAGCTGGACTTCACCTACGAGATGACGCGGCAGGCGTTTGCGGCAGGGGGCACGGGCGGCGGGGAACCCCCCCACGTTCCCCACCACATCTCGGACGTGCTGTCAGACATCACATACTACGTATACAAGGCTCGGCGCACTCCTCGCGCTGTGCTCTGCGGACACGTGCGGGCGCAGTGGGAGCCGCATGAGTATCCGGCCAGCATGGAGCGGATGCAGAGCTGGACCCCCGACGAGTGTATCCCCGAGTTCTACAGCGACCCCTCCATCTTCCACTCCATCCACCCCGACATGCCTGACCTGGACGTGCCGTCCTGGTGCGGCTCCAGCCAGGAGTTCGTGGCTGCCCACCGAGCCCTGCTGGAGAGCTGGGAGGTGTCCCAGGACCTGCACCACTGGATCGACCTTACGTTTGGCTACAAACTCCAGGGCAAGGAGGCGGTCAAGGAGAAGAACGTGTGTCTGCACCTGGTGGACGCCCACACGCACCTGGCCAGCTACGGGGTGGTGCAGCTCTTTGACCAGCCTCATCCGCAGCGCCTGGCCGGGACTCTTGCCCTCCTGCCGGAGCCTCCACTCATCCCCAGGCTGTTAATCCAGACCATCCAGGAGACAGAGGGCCGGGAGGACCCGGGACAGCTTCCAAATGGGGTGGGCCAGCCAGTTTTAGAGGCCATTCCCTGCGAGGCTACCTGGGCCAGAGACAGGCCAGTGGCAGGAGAAGAGGACTTGGAGCAGGCCACAGAGGCTCTGGATTCCATTTCCGTTGCTGGGAAATCGGGGGACCAGCTGGCCACCTCCTCCGGCCAGGCAGCCCCTAGCCTTCTGTCTTTCTCGGTGGCCTCAGCCTCTCGTCCAGGCCGAAGGAATAAAGCTGCTGGGGCAGACCCTGGGGAGGGTGAGGAGGGAAGGATTCTTCTTCCCGAGGGCTTCCACCCCATGCAGGCCCTGGAGGAGCTGGAGAGAACAGGCAACTTCCTGGCCAAGGGCCTCGGGGGCCTGTGGGAGGTGCCTGAGCAGCCCCAGGGTCGGCCAGCCATGCCGCTGCAGCACCTGTTCCACAGGGACATGCAGGCACTGGGAGTCCTGTTGGCAGAGATGGTGTTTGCCTCCAGGGTGCGGACGCTGCAGCCTGATGCACCTCTGTGGGTGCGCTTCCAGGCCGTACGGGGACTCTGCACGCGCCACCCTAGGGAGGTCCCTGTGTCTCTGCAGCCCGTGCTAGATATACTCTTGCAGCTGAGTGGCCCCGAAGGCCCCCTGGGAGCAGAGAGGGGCAAGCTGGACCGGCTGTTCGAGTACAGGCCTGTCTCCCAGGGACTGCCTCCGCCCTGCCCGGGCCAGCTGCTCAGCCCCTTCAGCTCCGTGGTTCCCTTCCCGCCCTACTTCCCCGCGCTGCACAGATTTATCCTCCTGTACCAGACGAGGCGTGTGGAGGACGAGGCACAGGGGCGTGAGCTGGTGTTCACTCTGTGGCAGCAGCTGGGTGCAGTGCTAAGTGACATCACCCCTGAGGGCCTGGAGATCCTGCTGCCCTTTGTGCTGTCACTCATGTCCGAGGAGCACACGGCCGTGTACACTGCCTGGTACCTGTTCGAACCGGTTGCCAAGGCACTGGGCCCCAAAAATGCCAACAAGTACCTCCTGAAGCCTCTCATCGGTGCCTATGAGAGCCCCTGCCAGCTCCACGGCCGCTTCTACCTGTACACTGACTGCTTTGTGGCCCAGCTGATGGTGCGGCTGGGGCTGCAGGCCTTCCTCACTCACCTGCTGCCCCACGTCCTGCAGGTGCTGGCAGGCACAGAGGCCTCCCAGGAGGAGACCAAGGACCTGGTGGCGGCTGCTGAGGACGAGGAAAGCGGGCTGCCCGGGGCCGGGCCAGGATCCTGTGCTTTTGGGGAGGAGATTCCCATGGATGGGGAGCCTTCTGCCTCCTCGGGCCTGGGGCTCCCAGACTACACGTCTGGCGTCAGCTTCCACGACCAGGCTGACCTCCCTGAGACAGAGGACTTCCAAGCCGGGCTCTATGTAACTGAGTCTCCCCAGCCCCAGGAGGCTGAGGCTGTGAGCCTGGGCCGGCTGAGTGACAAGAGCAGCACCAGCGAGACCTCCCTGGGTGAGGAGCGGGCTCCAGACGATGGGGCTGCCCCCATGGACAAGAGCAGCCTCCGATCAGGCGACAGCAGCCAGGACTTGAAGCAAAGCGAGGGCTCAGAGGAGGAAGAGGAGGAGGACGGCTGCGTGCTGTTAGAGGAGGAGGAGGGGGAGCAGGAGGAGGTCACTGGGGCATCTGAGCTCACTCTGTCCGACACGGTGCTGTCCATGGAGGCGGTTGTGGCCGGCAGCAGTGGGGGAGACGGGGAAGGACAGGAGGAGCCGCTGCCAGAGCAGTCAGAAGGCAAAGAGCAGAAGATCCTCCTTGGTGAGTTCCCCGGTCTGGGGGGTGTCTGCCAAAATACCTCCTACTTCTCCTTGCACCCTTGCAGAACACCTACTCTGTGCCAAACAGTGGATCGAGCCAGGTCTACCTGCAACACAGATGCAGGCCTGCCTTCAAGCAGCTCACACCCAGCAGACGAGAGGCTGCAGTGTAGGCGGTCTTAAGCACGTGTGTTATGTTAGTGCCATAAAGAACACGGCTGCGTTCTTACTAGGGAGTGGAACTTGGTGCTCTTCAGCTGGGCGCGGTGGCTCATACCTGTAATCTCAGCACTTTGGGAGGCTGAGGAGGGAGGTTCACTCGAGGTCAGGAGTTTGAGACAAGCCTGGCCAACATGGTGAAACCCCATCTCTCCTAAAAATACCAAAATTAGCCGGGTGTGGTGGTAGGTGCCTGTAGTCTCACCTACTCAGGAGGCTGAGGCCGGAGAATCATTCGAACCTGGGAGGTGGAGTTTGCGGTGAGCTGAGATTGTGCCGTTGCACTCTAGCCTGGGCAACAGAGTGAGACTCCAAAAAAAAAAAAAAAAGCTGCTGTTCCGTCTGGTTTTCAGGGGTCAGAACAGGCTTCCTTAAACACAGGGACAGTTGAGGTTCAAGCAGGAGTCAGAAGTAGGAAGGCAAAAACGGGCAAAAAAAAAAATTCTGAAGGCGAGGGAACAGCATGTGTGAGGCTGTGAGGTGGTTACGTTCCATTAAAGAGGGGAAGCAGGGAAAGGCCAGTATGGGGAGACTGAGGGAGTGGAGGGAAGAGAGGCTGGAGGGAGGGAGCCACGGCCAGCCCGGCCTTGTTAAGGAGCTTCAGAAGACCCACTGGAAGGAAACGTGCTGCACGTGGTGTCTGAGGCGGGGAGGCCAGGCCTGGGCAGCTCTGCCGCTGTTGCGTGAAGGGGGTGATGTGGGGCCGCTGCCTGGGCTGGGCTCTGGATACAGCTGCGGCCGGGGTGGTTGAGTGGGGTGCCGTGGGGCGGGGTGGCAGGGGTGATGAGCCCTGCTATCTGAGGTGCTCAAGGCCTGCTCCCGCTCCCAGATACAGCCTGCAAGATGGTCCGCTGGCTGTCTGCCAAGCTCGGCCCCACAGTGGCCTCCCGCCACGTGGCCCGGAACCTGCTGCGCCTGCTGACGTCTTGTTATGTTGGTAAGGAGGCCTGCGGTTGGTGCTGGAGACGGGGCTTCTCCCCGGCCCTCTGCCCATCTCCAGCCCTCTCCAGCGGGGATCCCTCCCAGCCCTCCCTCAAACCACCTCCTGGCGGGTCCTGGGTCCCGGTCTGTAAGTGGCCACCTTGGGTAGGGCTGGGGCAGACCACAGGCTGGTGGAGCTCACGTGGCCAGCACAGCTCTGCAGGGCCAGCCCCTCCCGCCCACCACTGGCGACTCAGGGCTGCTGGGCCTTCCTCGGCAGGGCCCACGCGGCAGCAGTTCACTGCCAGCAGTGGCGACAGCCCCTCACTGAGCGCCGGCAACATCTATCAGAAGCGGCCAGTGCTGGGCGACGTGGCGTCAGGGCCGGTGCTCAGCTGCCTCCTGCACCTTGCGCACCTGTATGGGGAGCCCGTCCTCACCTACCAGTACCTGCCCTACATCAGCTACCTGGTCAGTTGCTGGCTGGGCAGCCCGGGCTGGGAAGGCTGAGGACCTGAGGGCCAGCCCGGGGCCTCTGGGGTCCCAGGGGTCTGTGGGGCTGCCTGGCCCTCATCTGCTCGGTGGCCCTAGGTGGCCCCAGGGAGCGCCTCAGGCCCCAGCCGACTCAACAGCCGTAAGGAGGCAGGGCTGCTGGCCGCAGTGACGCTGACTCAGAAGATCATTGTGTACCTCTCGGACACCACGCTCATGGACATCCTGCCCCGGATCAGCCACGAGGTCCTGCTGCCCGTGCTCAGCTTCCTCACGTCCCTCGTCACAGGGTAGGCCCCGCCCCACCCGATGCAGGGGGAGCTGCCCAGTGGAGGGGCTCCCGGGAGGGGATGGGAAGCTTAGTGGAGAGGAGCCAACACTGGGCGAGGCAGCAGGAGTCCTGGTTTTGAGCCCGACTGTGTGACCCTGAGCAAGCCACACCCTTTTCCTGTGCCTCAGTTTCCTCAAAGACCAGTTGGTCTTTGAGCTTGTTTCATTTAAAGCTTTTGATATGGCTGGGTGAGGTAGCTCACGCCTGTAATCCCAGCACTGTGAGAGGCCGAGGCAGGAAGATTGCTTAAGTCCAGGAGTTCAAGACCAGCCTGGGCAACAAAGTGAGATCTCATCTCTAAGAATATAGGCCAAGTGTGGGTGAATCAGTTGAGGTCAGGAGTTCAAGACCAGCCAGGCCAACATGGTGAAACCCCATCCCTACTAAAAATACAAAAAAAGTTAGCACCTGTAGTCACAGCTACTTGGGAGGCTGAGGCAGCAGAATCACTTGAACCTGGGAGGCGGAGGTTGCAGTGAGCTGAGATCCCATCACTGCACTCCAGCCTGGGTGACAGAGCGATACTCCATCTCAGTCAATCAATCAGTAAAGGTTTTGATAGATTCTGGCCACGTCCTGCAGAGCTGGGGGCTGGAGCTCATGAGCTCTGTCTCCAGGTTCCCAAGCGGCGCCCAGGCGCGGACCATCCTGTGTGTGAAAACCATCAGCCTCATCGCTCTCATCTGCCTGCGTATTGGACAGGAGATGGTCCAGCAGCACCTGAGCGAGCCGGTGGCCGCCTTCTTTCAGGTCTTCTCTCAGCTGCATGAGCTTCGGCAGCAGGTGTGCGGACCTGCGAGGCAAGGCGGGCCGGGGTGGGGCCATGGACCCGGCTGACCCCCAACCCCCGTGCGTCTTGTTTACAGGATCTGAAGCTGGACCCCACAGGCCGCAGTGAGGGCCAGCTGCCAGAGGTGGTCTTCTCCGATGGGCAGCAGCGGCCTGTGGACCCCACCCTGCTGGACGAGCTGGAGAAGGTGTTCACCCTGCAGATGGCGTACACAATCTACGTGCCCTTCTCCTGCCTGTTGGGTACTACCCCGTTGCGTCCCCTTACTCAGCCTTTGTGGCTGGCTCCTCCCTTGGGAGGCCCTGTTCTCTGCCCTTCCCCCAAAGTCCACAGTGGGTTCTAAGCAGCTTTTTGGGTGACAGCAAAGGGATTTGGCCTCAGACTCCTACCCCCAAGGGGACATACAAACAGGGACTGGGCATTAGCTAGCAAGAGGGGCCTAGGAGTTGGCCTGCAGTGTCCCTGGGGAAGGCAGGAGAGGCAGGGCGGTGGATTGGCGGTCTCTGGGAGTGGGTGAGACGGAAGGAGTGGCCTCCTGTTTCTGAAGCTTCCCCGGGCCTGCTGAGTGCTGTGCTGATTGGTGCAGGGTGTATCATCTCCCCGGAGAGGACCAGCAGCCCTGTGGTTAGACGTGTGATCGCCCCAACACTGAAATCTAAGCTTTGGGAGGGCAGTGCCCCACCTGGCTTGTTCTGTGTTCTATTTCTAGTGCCCAGTGTGGCACAGCACATATAGAAGACGCTCATGTGTATATCACAACAGAATGAACCGATATTTCACTGGAGAGGAAGCAGGCTCAGAGACACAGTTACTTGCCCAGAGTTGCACAGCCAGTACCTGCCCCATCTTCTGTGGTTCCCGAGTCCTCGGATGGGTGATGGCTGCCACCCGCCGTCCTCCCTAATCTCAGAACTTGTACCACTCCCATCCAGGTGACATCATCTGGAAAATCATCCCCAACCACGAGCTGGTTGGGGAGCTGGCAGGGCTGTACCTGGAGAGCATCAGCCCGAGCAGCCACAGCCCTGCCAGTGTGGAGCCCACCGTGCCCAGTATGGGCCCTGAGTGGGACCCCCAGGGCGGACGCTGCCCCCAGGACGACGGCCACTCGGGAACCTTTGGGAGCGTCCTGGTGGGGAATCGCATCCAGATCCCCGCTGACTCTCAGCCCGAGAGCCCCGGGCCACTGGGCCCCATCTCGGGGGCGGGCAGCGGGAGTGAGGACAACGCCCTGAAGCAGGAGCTGCCTCGGAGCGCCCACGGGCTGAGTGGAAATTGGCTGGCCTACTGGCAGTACGAGATCGGCGTGAGCCAGCAGGATGCCCACTTTCACTTCCACCAGATCCGCCTGCAGAGCTTCCCAGGGCACTCGGGGGCTGTCAAGTGTGTGGCCCCCCTGAGTGGCGAGGACTTCTTCCTGAGTGGCAGCAAGGACCGGACTGTGCGCCTCTGGCCGCTGTACAACTACGGGGACGGCACCTGCGAGACGGCCCCGCGCCTGGTCTATACCCAGCACCGCAAGAGTGTCTTCTTCGTGGACCAGCTCGAGGCCCTGCAGCATGTGGTGAGCTGTGACGGGGCTGTGCACGTCTGGGACCCCTTCACAGGTGAGCAGGCCCAGCTGCGGCCTGTTCTGGGGATGCTCCTGTGGCTGCCAGGCTTCTGGGAAGGGGGCCCGGGGGTGGGGGTGTTATGCCCCGGAGTCTGCCTAGAAGAACAGTTAGCGCTCAGAATCTGTTCTGCTTGGGTCTGTGTCGGCTCCACTGGCTTAGCTGCTGAGTGGCCCCGAGCGAGGGCCTGTTGCTGAAGCGTCCGCTGCCGTCTAAGCTGAGAGCTCACGAAGGGTTTTGGCTTCAGGTGTGGCAGATGGTATTTATTTTGCCAATGGTGACTTATTTTTTGGCATCATCATAGGAAGAAATAAGGTTAAAAGGGGGAAAGGGGTAGTGTCGGGGCAGACAGAGGGAGGGGGCACTGGGTCAGCGGCGCTGTGCAGAGAGAGGAGGTTGCTTTGGGGATGGGAGCCTGGCCTGGCCATGGAGGCAGGAAGGAGGGGGAGAGTTAGGAAACATGTTTAAGCCAGACGCGGTGGCTCACACCTGTAATCCCAGCACTTTGGGAGGCCAGGAGTTTGAGACCTGCCTGGCCAACATGGTGAAACCCTGTCTCTACTAAAAATACAAAAAAATTAGTGGGGCATGGAGCTGGGTGCCTATAATCCCAGCTACTTGGGAGGCTGAGGCAGGAGTATTGCTTGAACCCGGGAGGTGGAGGTTGCAGTGAACCGAGGTTGCACCACTGCACTCCAGCCTGGGCGACAGAGCAAGACTCCGTCTTCAGCATTTCCTAAGGCTCTCTGGGGGCTGGAAGGCAGGTTTGGGGTGAGCTGGGGGGTTAGAAGCGGCTGGAGCTCTTCCAGCAGCTGCTGGCCCCAGATCCACTGGCCTCTCCTCCCCAGGGAAAACTCTTCGCGCAGTGGAGCTGCTGGACAGCCGGGTGCCCCTCACGGCAGTGGCTGTCATGCCCGCCCCCCACACCAGCATCACCATGGCCAGTTCCGATTCCACCCTGCGCTTTGTGGACTGCAGGAAGCCTGGCCTGCAGGTCAGGGGGCATCCAGGGCCCTGAGCTCTCGCCTGGTTCTCTGGGGACCTGGCAGGGAGGAGAGACTCCCCAAAAACAGAAAGCCAGGATGTTGTTGGGGCGCTTTACTTTATCCTTGGTGCCAGCTCACCCATAGCGGCACCTCCTGGGGGGCAGGACCCCGGCCTGTGAGGGGGGTGGGGTTCTGGCTTGTCCTGTCCCTCCATGAGGGTCCCAGGTCAGGCCTTCCTGCCGTGTGGGCTGCGGTGGTGGGCAGGGCCTCGGGGAGGGGGTCAGAAGGTCAGGCCTCAGCTCAATCGTCCTCTGTCTGCAGCATGAGTTCCGCCTGGGCAGTGGGCTGAACACTGGGCTTGTCCGCTCCCTGGCAGTCAGCCCCAGTGGCCGGAGCATCGTGGCTGGCTTCTCCTCGGGCTTCATGGTGCTCCTGGACACCCGAACAGGCCTGGTTCTGCGAGGCTGGCCAGCCCATGAAGGGGACATTCTGCAGATCAAGGTGATGGGCTGGGTCCCCTTCCCCTTACCACCCAGCCCCCGTCCCTGTCCGGTTATCACCCCTGCTTGGGGCCTGCCTGCCTGGGGACAGGCTCCAGCCGGTGTGTCTTATATACCTGGCGGAGGATCAATGGGCAGGGAGGGAGGAGCAGGTCTTGCAGCAGGGGGCTCGGCAGGTGGCAGGCCGTGGGGGCAGGAGCCACAGGGGCTGAGCTGACCCTGTCAGATGTTCTAATGAGTAACCCTTGTCCATATTTGTCTTGTTAGGAGGATCAGGGGTCAGGCCCTGTCCGTGACCCAGTTCGGGTTAAATAAGCTCAGCTGGGAGGCTGTTTACTGCCCACAGACCACTGAGCAGAGTCCACGGCCTGCTGGGCCACCCCGGCGAAGGCAGGGGTACACCTGAGTATGGGGATCCTGCCCCTGCCTCCTCCCCTCCCCCACCCCCGTTCTCAATCACAGGCCTCAGGGAGCTGCTCAGGGAGGCCCAGGAGGGGAGGATTTCTGCAGACAGCTGGGGCTTTCCTCCCATCGTGGCTGGAGGCCAGGCAACGTGCGTGGCCCCACTTACAACAGGCTGTGGCTGGCTCCCTCCCGGGCCCTGGGAACCCTGAGCTCCAGGGGCCTCTAAATTCTAACTTTCCAAGAGTGTGTCAGGAGGCTCTGGGGTCAGCCTGGGTGTTAATCCTGGCTCTGCTGCTTCCTGGCCCCATGACCATGATGTGGTTATGTCACGTCTCTGAGCCTCAGTTTTCCTCTCTGTAAAATGGGAACAATGGCCGCACCCACCGCATAGGGTTGCTATGAAGGTCACGTGTGGTCACGTGCTCGCTCAGCACAGTGCTTGTAAATAGTTCTCAAGTTAGAGTGACCACTGGGTTACTGACGCTGAGTGTGTTCAAATGAACCAGGCTGAGTATGGCATGGGAGGGTGGCAGCCTGTCACCCACCCAGGACGGCCTGTCTTCCTAGAGAGACTGCAGAGGGAAATGAAGGTCTCAGGGCTCTGGGGTATGCAGAAGGACCGGGGTCTGGGCTGAGGCTCCCCTCTCCTGGGACAGGCGGTGGAGGGCAGCGTCCTGGTCAGCTCCTCCTCTGACCATTCCTTGACTGTCTGGAAAGAGCTGGAGCAGAAGCCCACGCATCACTACAAGTCGGCGTCCGACCCCATCCACACCTTTGATCTGTACGGCAGCGAGGTGGTCACTGGCACCGTGTCCAACAAGATAGGCGTCTGTTCCCTGCTGGAGCCGCCCTCCCAGGCCACCACGAAGCTCAGTTCTGAGAACTTCCGTGGCACGCTCACCAGCCTGGCCTTGCTGCCCACCAAACGCCACCTCCTACTGGGCTCCGACAACGGGGTTATCCGCCTCCTGGCATAGGCTGGGGCCAGAGCTGGCCAGGCAAGGGTGGGGAAGGCATCCCCCGGCGGGGTGAATGCTCGCCCTGTTTCCCAGCAGCAGCTCCCTCCAGGGAGTCGCTGGGCCCCACACCCTGGGTGCTCACATGGCCTGCCAACCAGGACCCCCAACTGGGGTCTGGGAGTCCTGACCCCTGAATCGCCAGAGCCAGCAAGGCTGCCAGAGGGGTCTCATTCATGGCCTGGGGCCACACTGCTCCTAGCAAGCGGGAAGTGAGAGCAGGAGGAAGGACGGCCGCCTTCACTTCTCCCCAGCTCTGCCCTGTGGTCCACGTGAGGACAGGGAAGCTTGGCCCTGCCTGGTCAGTCTCTAGCCCCTCAGCCCCTGCTGGGTGCTCTCTGCCCCATCCCTCCAGGACGGGGGGCTGCCCCAGTCCAGGGTACTGATGGTGCTTGGATTCCAGCCTGAGGAGGCTGGCCACAGTCCAGGAGCTAAGCGCCTTGGTCTGCGGTTCAAGTGTTCACCCATTCAGGGTCTGGCCATGGTGGGACCAGGAGGGGAAGGAGGAAAGAGAAGGTGCCCTCTGCCAGCGGCCCTTTGCCTCCAGGAGTGAGCCCATGCCTCGCCTCTCACCCCTAACCACAGTGTTTGTGCCTTGAGCTGAGGAGGCAGCCTTTGGGCCCTGAAATCCTGCTGGGCTTCATGACCCTGAGGGGAGGGGTGAGAAGAACCATCTCTGTGCCTCAGCCTCACATTCGAGAATGGAGCTGAAGCCTGGGATGGCACCTGCTGCCTCCTCACAATTTGCAATAGATGTAAATATGACCAATAAATCCTCTGGAAGGGCCATGGGATGAACTGTGGCTTGTCTTGTGTGTTTTTCCAAGAGTTGCAGCCTCACCGTCCCATCCCGGGTCTGTAAGGTATGTGGCCCAAGCTGGCCTCCAACTCCTGGGCTCAATCGACCCTCCCGTTTTGGCCTCCCAAACTTAGGATTACAGGTGTGAGCCACCATGCCCAGCCTGAGGCTTATCTCGATGGTGGGCAAGGGGAGACCTGGCAGTTTCCAGGGCAGTTAAGAGCCGCCCATGGGGGTGGGAGGCAGCCTGATCGGCATGGGCTGCAAGCCTTCTGGTTCATGCAGCCTACTCAGGTGTGTTTCCAGGACCCTCACTCTGGGTTAGGGGAAAGAGACACTGCTGTGGGGAGGCAGGACACAGAGAGGTGACCCCTCCCATCTCTCCTCCCTCACCCCTGCCTTCCAGGCTTGGTCTGAAGGCAGCCAACTTGGATCTGGGCTTGTAAGGTGGAGTGGGCGTTCCATTCCAGGTCTATAAGGTGAGGTGGGTGTCCCATCCTGGGTCCATAAGGTGAGGTGGGCGTCCCATCCTGGGTCTGTAAGGTGGGGGTGGGCATTCTATCCCGGGTCTGTAAGGTGGGGGTGGGCGTCCCATCCCGGATCTGTAAGAAGAGGTGGGCGTCCCATCCTGGGTCTGTAAGGTGAGGGTGGGTGTCCCATCCCACGTCCGTAAGGTGAGGTGGGCATCCCATCCCGGATCTGTAAGGTGGGCGTCCCATCCCGGGTCCATAAGGTCAGGTGGGCATCCCATCCCGGGTCTGTAAGGTGGGCATCTCATCCTGGGTCTGTAAGGTGGGCATCCCATCCCAAGTCTGTAAGGTGAGGGTGGGCGTCCCATCCCGGGTCTGTAAGGTGGGGGTGGGCATTCTATCCCGGGTCTGTAAGGTGGGGGTGGGTGGACACCCAGGTCCAGCCTCTTCATCTCTCTCCTCCTGAACCTCTTTCCAGGCTCAGGTGGGACCCAAATCCATGGGGTCCTGCCTCAGGATCACACGCCTGGGGGAAAGGGGCTTCAGGCTTCAAGATCAATGTTTAACCGGATGTGCCAGTCAATGTTTACCAGAAGAGAAAGCACTCTCCACGGGGTTGGCTGAGAGTAAAGGTCCCGGTGGGCGGAGGGGTGGGCCGGGCCGGCCGGAGCCTGTGCAGAGGGTGGGGAGCACCCAAGTGGGGCCAGAGGAACTTCGAGTGCAGCAGCAAGGAGCCGGCAGAGGTACGGGGGAGGTGGGTGGCTCGGCCTGCTCCCTGGGCGGCAGAGGAGGCAGGGAGCTGTCTTCCCCACTGAGGGGTCTGGGCTGGATTGATTCCGGCCTGTCACTCCCCAGCCTCCTCTGGCAGTGCGGAGCCAAGGCGGGGGCTCCGGGAGAAGTACCTCTGGGACCCAAAACACTGGAGCCTGTTCTTGGCAAGAAGATTCAAACGCCCAGGTCCGAGATGGTGCCTGGTCAGAGCGCTTGTGTGCAATAGGGGTGGGGCCAGGGGCCACAGAAGGACCCTCGGAAGGATTGGCCCTGAGATGGGGTTGGGGGGAGGCTGTAACACCTGCTCTGGCTTGTCCTCCTGAGACCCACCCCTGCCCTTCCCAGAGCCAGCATGGTCAGGGTCACGGTCTGTGATTCTCCTAAGTCCACAGGCGGCTCTGGCCGGAGTCATTCACTGGGCTCTGCTGCTGGGTCAGAAGGCAGCTCTCCAGTCGCCTCGCCAGCCCTGCTGAGACCTCAGGGCCTCAGAAATATGTCCAGCCTTGTAGGCAAGACCTGATGGGCCTGAAAAGACTGGCTCAGAGGACACAGCAGGTTGGGCGGGAGCTCTGGGGTGGAGGCTTTAGGGCAGGCTTCCCGGAAGAGGCGGCCTTGAGCCAAGCCGAACCCAGCCATCGGTGAGTGCCAAGCATTGTGCTCACAGTTTACAAAGACAGCCTTATTTTATCTTCCTTTTTTGAGACAGAGTCTCACTCTGTCATCCAGGCTGGAGTGCAGTGGCGTGATCTCGGCTCACTGCAACCTCCACCTCCCAGGTTCAAGCGATTCTCCTGCCTCAGCTTCCCGAGTAGCTGGGATTACAGGCTTATGCCACCACGCCCAGCTAATTTTTGTATTTTTAGTAGAGATGGGGTTTCTCCATGTTGGCCAGGCTGGTCTCGAACACCTGACCTCAGGTGATCCATCTGCCTCAGCCTCCCAAAGTGGTGGGATGACAGGCGTGAGCCACCGTGCCCGGCCACACAGACGGCCTTGTTTTGGTCCTCACCGAGCATGCGAGAGGACTGAGGGACTCAGGCCACCATTTTATTTTTATTTTTATTTATTCTATTTTATTTTTTTTTTTGAGACAGAGTTTCGCTGTTGTTACCCAGACTGGAGTGAATGGCGTGATCTCGGCTCACCACAAACTCCACCTCCTGGGTTCAAGCAATTCTCCTGCCTCAGCATCCTGAGTAGCTGGCACTACAGGTGCGTACCACCATGCCCAGCTAATTTTTGTATTTTTAGTAGAGACGGGGTTTCGCCTTGTTGACCAGGATGGTCTCAATCTCTTGGCCTCGTGATCCACCCGCCTCGGCCTCCCAAAGTGCTGGGATTATAGGCATGAGCCACCTCGCCTGGCCTTCAGGCCACCATTTTAAAGGTAACGCCAAGCCTGGTGGGGTTACAGGGAGTGCCGAGGTCCTTTGCAAGAGGCAGTCTGGATTGAGATGCAAGTCTGCTCAGTGCAGGGCCTGGAAGGAGGGGAACGTTTTTGTTTTGCTATTTCCCTCCTATTAACCAAAACACTTTTAGTGCACGGAATGTGAAAGACCAGAAACTAAGGGGGAAGGAGCTGGGAGGGCTGTCCTGCCCCACAGGAGGGGAGCCGCTGCATGAGTGCTGTTCTCACTCTGGAACCTGCTTCTTCCCCTGGGCGCTGGTGACTCGGTGTCTGTGAGCGTGTGGGTAGGAGTCCCTGGCGGGCGTGGGGACAGAGATGGTAACATACCTTCTGTCCCTGCCACAGGAACATGGTGCTGCTCTGGGGGCTCCTGCTGCTCAGCTCCTGCTCCATGGTGAGGCTGGGCTGACGTCCAGGTGGGGCGGGCGGAGGGGGAGAAGAGGGGCACTTGTGTGGAGGGAGGGCTTGGCTTCCAGGGGGCCCTCCTAGCCTCACCCCTTTTTCTACAGTTCTCCCCTGTGAGCGCCATGGAGCCCGTGGGCCAGCAGGTACTGGGAAGCGAGGAGCCCTAACGGGGAAGGCCCTGGGGTCTCACCAGTGGCCTGGGCAGGGTGGGGCCTTGTGGGAGGGTCACACTCCAGCTGCTTCCTCCGTTCTGCAGCTAACTATGGGGCCAACCCAGAAGAAGGTGCTCCCGCTTACCTTCCTCAAGCTGGACAACCAGGTAACCAGGTGGGGCTGGGGAAGAGTGGGCGGGGCTAGCGGAAGGCAGCCGCAGCAGCAGGGCGGCGGGCGTACCAAGGCCAAGGCTCTGGAATCTGGAGGCCAGGAGGGACAGAGGGTGGGGAGGACCATAGGTGGGCGCCAGGCCCCAGAATGCCAGTGCCCTCCGTCAGACACCCCCTCTCCCCTTGGGCTGTGACCAGGCCCTACTGTCCTCAGGACCTGCAACACAGAACCTGGAGCTGACCCCTTGATCTCTCTGCCCCCCATCTGTCCCCGCAGGAGCCTGGTGGCCGGACTGCCCCTAAGAGTCCCCCAAGAGACTGCAGCGGAGAACCCACCCCACAGCAGACCCACAGTCTGGCCCAGGCCATGATGGCCTTCACTGCTGACCTGTTTTCCCTGGTGGCTGAAACCTCCACCAGCCCCAACCTCATCCTGTCACCCCTCAGTGTGGCCCTGGCGCTGTCTCACCTGGCACTAGGTACCCTGGAACCACTTGTCCAGACAAAGAGAGATGGGAGGCCAGTAGGAACATGGTACTCCAGGGGTTCTCCAAGGGTACCTCCTCCACCAGGCTGCTGGGTTAAAAACTGCAGATTCCCAGGCTCCCACCCGTCGGTCTGTGTGCATCAGATCTCAGGGACTGGGCAGGGGAATCTGCTTATTTACAAGTCTTCCAGGTGATTTGTTTGTTAGTTTGTCTGAGCAGAGTCTCGCTCTGTCGCCCATGCTGGAGTGCTATGGTGCAATCTTGGCTCACCACAAACTCCGCCTCCTGGGTTCAAGTGATTCTCCTGCCTCAGCCTCCAGAGTAGCCGGGATTATAGGCATCTGCCACCACACCAGGCTAATTTTTGTATTTTTAGTAGAGACAGGGTTTCACCCTGTTGGCCAGGCTGGTCTCAAACTCCTGACCTCAGGTGATCCACCTGCCTCGGCCTCCTGAAGGGATTATAGACATGAGCCACTGTGCCTGGCCTCTCCTGGTGATTTTTACGTGACAGTTTGATAGCTGTACTCTCTCCCATTGTGCTGGAGGGTTTTGCTCTGGGAAACGGAAGCCCAGAGAGGGAAGGTCACTTGAGAGACGTGAGGTCACCCAGGCTGTCAGCCACGGGGGAAAGACTCAGTCATGCAGAGCAGAACCGTGGCTGTGGGAGGGCACTGTGCGGTCCTGTGGGCATGCTCATCACAGGTATCCAGGAGGGACTGGAGCAGGCAGTGGGGGTGAGAAAGGGCCCCAGCAGGCCTCAGCCGGTGCACTGCCCTCCAGGTGCTCAGAACCACACGCTGCAGAGGCTGCACCAGGTGCTGCATGCCGGCCCTGGGCCCTGCCTTCCCCATCAGCTGAGCCGCCTCTGCCAGGGCCTGGGCACCGGCACCTTCCGACTGGCCGCCAGGATGTACCTGCAGAAAGGTGGGTGCTGAGGCCGGGGACCCTCCATCCTGACCTGGGGTGAAGGAGGGTGAGAGACAGGGGCTGGGCCTCCGGCAGCGGGTAGGAGCATGGCTGACCGTGGAGCCTGAGTCCCAGGGACAGCCTGTGCTCCCTGTGTGCAGGATTTCCCATCAAAGAAGAGTTCCTGGAACAATCAGAACAGATATTTGGTGCAAAGCCTGTGAGCCTGACGGGAAAGCAGGAGGATGACCTGGCAAACATCAACCAGTGGGTGAAGGAGGCCACGGAGGGGAAAATTCCGGAGTTCCTCTCCCAGCTACCAGAAGACACGGTGTTGCTTCTCCTCAATGCCATCCACTTTCAGGGTGCGCTCCTCCTCCTCATACATCCCCCACCTGGCATCACCCATGCCATAGGCCGAGCTGGGATGTGCAAGCTTTTTTTTCTTTTTGAGACAAGCCTCACTCTTGTTCCCCAGGCCAGGAGTGCAATGGTGCGATCTCAGTTCACTGCAACCTCCGCCTCCTGGGTTCAACCGATTCTCCTGCCTCAGCCTCCGAGTAACTGAGATTACAGGCCCTGCCAGCATGCCCAGCTCATTTTTTTGTATTTTTAGTAGAGATGGAGATTCACCATGTTGGCCAGGAGGGTCTCAAACTCCTGACCTCAGGTGATCCACCCGCCTTGGCTTCCCAAAGTGCTGGGATTACAGGTGTGAGCCCCCGTGCCCAGCCCCCGCTTTTTTGACTGATTCTTGCTCTGTCACCCAAGCTGGAGTGCAATGGCACAATCTCAGCTCACAGCAGCCTTTGCCTCCTGGGTTCAAGCTATTCTCCTAATTAGCTGGGATTACAGGCATGTGCCACCATACCTGGCTAATTTTTAGTAGAGACAGGGTTTCACCATGTTGGCCAGGTTGGTCTTGAACTCCTGACCTCAGGTGATCTGCCCACCTCAGCCTCCCAAAGTGCTGGGATAACAGGCGTAAGCCACAGCCCCCGGCCATACAGGCTTTGTTCTGAGGGTCCCCTTTCTCCTCTGTCTGGGCCATGAGGCAGGGGGCATCTGGGTGTGGTGGGGGCGGATGCCCAGGAGCCAGATGAGGTTGTCCTAGAGGGAGTACCTGGGAACAGATGGTCTGTAAAGACCCAGGGGAGATTCCTGGGGGCATTGCTGGGGTAGCGGGGAAGCATGAACCCAGATTTCAAAACCCCGCAGGAAAGAGACCTCAATCCACTGGATGCCACCGACATTCCCTGGGGTCTTGGCCTCTACCGCTCTCCACCTCTTGAATGGGTGCTGGGTGGGATGGGCAAGGGGCTGGGCCCCATCTCCATGACCCCTGCCTCTGCCTGGTTGCAGGTTTCTGGAGGAACAAGTTTGACCCGAGCCTCACCAAGAGAGGCTTCTTCCACCTGGATGAGCAGTTCACGGTGCCCGTGGAGATGATGCATGCCCCCACGTACCCGCTGCATTGGTTCTCACTGGAGCAGCCTGAGATCCAGGTTGTCCCCAGCAGGCTGGGCCTGAGTGCTGGGAGGCTGGGAGTGGAGGGGACAGTCTGTGGAGCCTACACAGGGCTGGGTGGTGGGTGTTTCGCTTTCCTTGCTGCCACTTCTCAGGGGCAGGCAGTTCCAAAAGGTTCCACATCCCTCTTCCTACCTGGCAGGAGGACTGAGGCTCCAGGCTCTTTGAGGTTCATTAATTCAATGAAAATATAGGGGACATTTGCTGTGTGCTTAGACACTGTTGTAAGCACTAGGGTTTTTGTGGAGCATGAGGGAGGCCGGGCCTCTGCTCTTGGGAGGCAAGATCCACAGGGCAACAGTAAACGTCCATCAACACAGGAATTCCAGACAGTGGAAGCACTATGGAGGGAAAGCTGAAAGAGAAGGTGATTTTGGCCCGGAGCGATGGCTCATGCCTATAATCCCAGCACTTTGGGAGGCCGAGGCAGGTGAATCATAAGGTCAGGAGTTCAAGACCAGCCTGGCCAAGACACGAAACCTCGTCTCTACTAAAAATACAAAAATTAGCCAGGCGTGGTGGCGAGCACCCATAATCTCAGCTACTCGCTTGAACCTGGGCAGCAGATATTGCAGTGAGCCGAGATTGTGCCTGCACTCTAGCCTGGGTGATAATGAGGTCAGGAGTTTGACACCAGCCTGACCACCATGGTGAAACCCCATCTCTACTAAAAATACAAAACTGAGCTGAGCGTGGTGGAGGGTGCCTGTAGTCTCAGCTACTCAGGAGGTTGAGGCAGGATAATTGTTTGAACCCAGGAGGCAGAGGCTGCAGTGAGCTGAGATTGTGCGCCTGGCAACAGAGCGAGATTCCGTCTCAAAAAAAAAAAAAAAGCTGGCCTCAAACTCCTGACCTCAGGTGATCCGAGCACCTCAGCCTCCCTAAGTTTTGGGATTGCACGTTACAACCACCACATCTCGCCTTATTTAGGTAGTTTAGAGTGGTCAGGGAGGATTCTTTGAGGAGGGGCACTGAACTGAGACTCAGGTGACCATCGTTGATGAGGGTTCATACAAGGCCCTCACACAGTGTCCTTAGAAGGGAGGATCTAATTGGACTGGATTTCCTTCATCCTGTGTGGAACATTCTGATTCTATACACTTTTTTTTTTTTTTTGAGACTGAGTCTCGCTCTATCCCCCAGGCTGGAGTACAGTGGTGTGATCTCAGCTCACTACAACCTCTACCTCCCAGGTTCAAGCGATTCTCCTGCCTCAGCCTCCTGAGTAGCAGGGACTACAGCACCACCACGCCTGGCTAATTTTTGTATTTTTAAAAGTACAGATGGGGTTTCACCATGTTGGCCAGGCTGGTCTCGAACTCCTGACCTCAAGGGATCTCGTGTTGGCCTCCCAGTGCTGGGATATTACAGGCCTGAGCCGCTGCGCCCGGCTCTGATTAGATAAAGTTCTGTGCCGAGCTGTCTCAGGTGTTGCCTCCCTTGCTTCTAGCCTAACTGTAGTCCCCTTGGCCTGGGCATTGAGCCCTGGGCAGGACAGCTGTGGCTGAGATGGCAGTGTTTGTTAGCTTCACAAGGCAAGTGTGACACAGAGCACGGCCACTTCTGCAGGGAGGAGCCGAAGCCACCTGGGCAGCCCTCCTGGGAGGGGCTGTGGGGAGTGGGGCCTGGGCAGAGTGTCCTAGCTTCCCTCCAGCTCACTGTGGAAGGTCTGATTCACCGCCCCACCTGCCCCTCTTTTCCTGCCTCTTCTTCCTTCCACACCGTGTCCTGCGCACCCTTCCTTCTGCTTCCTTTTTTCTCCACGCTGTGCCCTGTGCACTCTTCCTTATGCTCTGTCTCCTTTCCCTGGCCCCTCCGCCTTCCTCTTCCTCAGGCCCTCTGCAGGCAGGCCCAAACAGCCAAACCCCATGCTTATCCTCCTGTGGGCGGAGGTTCTGCACACAGGCACTCTGCCTGGAACCCAGGGAGTCACAGCTGTAGGATGCCCTCCAGCCCCATGGTGCCCACACAGCTTTCACTGCAGTATCCCTCCAGATGAAATCCTAATGGCCAGGCACAGTGCCTCACGCCTGTCATCCCAGCACTTTGGGAGGCCAAGGTGGACAGATCACGAGGTCAGGAGTTTGAGACCAGCCCGGCCAACATGGTGAAACCCTGTCTGTACTAAAAATACAAAAATTGGCCAGGTGAGGTGGTGAGCGCCTGAAATCCCGGCTACTCAGGAGGCTGAGGCCGGAGAATCTCTTGAACCTGGGAGGCAGAGGTTTCAGTGAGCCAAGGTCACGCCACTGCACTCCAGCCTGGTGACAGAGCAAGACTCCGTCTCAAAAAGACAGAAAAAAAGAAATCTTAAGCCAAATCACAACATATATACACAGCTGGCTGGTAGCAGGTGAAGAGAGAAACCCACATGTGTTGAGCACTCTCTATGAGATAGACACTGCTGGAAACTTTTTTTTTTTCTGGAGATGGATTTTCACTCTTGTCACCCAGGCTGGAGTGCAGTGGTGTGATCTTGGCTCACTGCAGCCTCCACTTCCCGGGTTCAAGGGATTCTCCTGCCTCAGCCTCTCGAGTAGCTGGAATTACAGTGCCACCATGCCTGGCTAATTTCTGTATTTTTAGTAGAGACGGGGTTTTACCATGTTGGCCAGTCTGGTCTCAAACTTTTTCTTTTTTTCTTTTTGAGGCAGAGTCTTGCTCTGTCACCCAGGCTAGAGTGTAGTGGTGTGATCTTGGCTCACTGCAACCTCTGCTTCCCAGGCCAAAGTGATTCTCCTGCCTCTGCCTCCTGAGTAGCTGGGACTACAGGTTCTCACCATCACGCTGGGCTAGTATTTTTAGTAGAGACGGTGGTTCACCATGTTGGCCAGGCTGGTCTTGAACTCCTGACCTCAGGTAATCTGCCCGCCTCAGCCTTCCAAAGTGCTAGGATTATAGGCGTGAGCCACGGTGCTCAGCCTAGTCTCAAACTTCTAACCTAGGTGATCCACTCACCTCAGCCTCCCAGAGTGCTGGGATTACAAGTGTGAGCCACCTCCCGGCCACACTGCTAGAAACTTTAAAAGCATCTCATTCAGTTCCATGTCCACCTGCAGTGGACAGGTGGTGTGACTCCGCCTCGCAGAGGAAGTGTAGTGCGGTCCAGGCACAGGCCGGCAGGGTGACCAGCAGCCCCAGCGTCTGCCTGGTGCGGGAGCACTTGCTGGCTCGCCCTTGCCCAGCTCTGCACTTTCTGGTCCTCAGGCTCTTCCCTTCCTTATCTGCAGGTGGCTCATTTCCCCTTTAAGAACAACATGAGCTTTGTGGTCCTCATACCCACCCACTTTGAATGGAACGTGTCCCAGGTACTGGCCAACCTGAGTTGGGACACCCTGCACCCACCCTCGGTGTGGGAGAGGCCCACCAAGGTCTGGCTGCCTAAGCTGTATCTGAAACACCAAATGGACCTGGTGGCCATCCTCAGCCAACTGGGTAAGGAGGAGGGTATAGGCCGGCCGCCGAGGTCAGGCTAGGCAGGGTGGGGGAGGAGGAAGCCTGTGGTTGGCAGTGGGGCTGGGTCAGAGCCGGCCTGTGTTCTGCTCTTTTCCAGGGCTTCGGGAGTGGGAGAGGGTTGAATATGAACACCTGGCCCCTAGGGCATATTGGGTGACCAGTGAATGGGGATCTGCCTTGCTGCCCATGACCAAGCATTGCAAGGAGAGTCTGGATAGAGCCTGGGTGGCATGCGAGCCTCCCCAGCTGTCCTGGATGGGGAGGGAGGAGAAGCTGGGGTGTCGTGCTGTTAAAGAAATGCTGGGTGTGGTGGCTCACACCTGTAATTCCTGCACTTTGGGAAGCTGAGGCTGGTGGATTGCTTGAGCCCAGGAGTTCGAGACCAGCCTGTGCAACATGGTGAAACCCCGTCTCTACAAAAAAATACCAAAATCAGCTGGCATGGTGCATGCCTGTGGTCTCAGCTGCTCGGGAGACTGAAATAGGAGGACCTCTTGAGCCCAGGTGGTTGAGGCTGCAGTGAGCCGGGATTGCGCCACTGTACTCCAGCCTGGGTGATAGAGACCCCATCTCAAAAAATAATAATAATAATAACTAAAATAAATAAATAAGCATTAGGCTGGGTGCAGTGGCTAAAGTCTGTAATCCCAGCACTTTGGGAGGCCAAGGTTGGTGGATTAGGAGTTCAAGGAGGTCAGGAGTTCAAGACCAGCCTGGCCAACATAGTGAAACCCTGTTTCTACTAAAAAAAAAAAAAAAATTAGCTGGGCGTGGTGGTGGGTGCCTGTAGTCTCAGCTACTTGGGAGGCTGAGGCAGGAGAATGGCTTGAACCTGGGAGGTAGAGGTTTCGGTGAGCCGAGATCAGGCCACTGCACTCTAGCCTGTGCGACACAGTGAGACTGTCTCAAAATAAATAAACAAACAAACAAATAAATAAATAAAGCATCTATCCTTTAGCCATTTGCTAGGCAACTGCTGTATCCCAGGCACTGTAGCAGGCACTGGGACCCCACCAGTACACACAGCTCAGTCTAATGGGGCGGGTGGACGAATAATCAGGTACCTACAGCTGCATAAGTGATGAGACAGCGAGGGCTTCTCTCAGTTCACCCGGGAGGACACGGAAGATGTACCTAGCTTGGACTTTGGAGCTGGAGATCAGGGAAGGCTTCCTAGAGGAAGTGGTGTTGAAGCTGAGGCTTGGAAATTACATAGGAAGTAAGCCGGGATCTGTGAGTTCAAGGTGTTTGCTGGCCAGGATGTCAGACACCCTCCCAAGCAGCTCCAGGAGCCTGAGAGCCGAGCTCTGACCAGCGGTCTCTGGCCCCGGGCAGGCCTGCAGGAGCTGTTCCAGACCCCGGACCTGCGTGGGATCTCCGACCAGAGCCTGGTGGTGTCCGGCGTGCAGCACCAGTCCACCCTGGAGCTCGGCGAGGTCGGCGTGGAGGCAGCCGCAGCCACCAGCATCGCCATGTCCCGCATGTCCGTGTCCTCCTTCAGTGTGAACCGCCCCTTCCTCTTCTTCATCTTCGAGGATACCATGGGCCTTCCCCTCTTCGTGGGCAGCGTGAAGAACCCCAACCCCAGCGCACCGTGGGAGCCCAGGGAGCAGCAGGATTCCCCGGCCAGCAAGGACTCCCCCCCAGGCCGGGACAAGGCCTTCGGTCCCGACTTGAAACTTGCGCCCCGCTTTGAGGAGGATTACCCCCAGCTTCACAACCCCAAGTGAGGGGCCGTGGCCACTGCATCCAGAGTCCTGGCCTGGACCAGCCTCTCCACTCATGTGACTTTTTCCAACCTGCTTTGTGGCACTGGGGCAGGGGCTGGGGAGCCTGGGGGGACAGTTTGAGAGAGGCCATTCTTTCCTGACACCTCTTGGGGAGCTTGAGGTGGGGGGCCGGGAGGAGGGCAGGCATTGGAGCATGGGAGGGAGGAGCCCAGAGGGTGTCCTATGCCAGGGTCTGGGTGGGAGGGAGGGAGGTGTGCTTCTAGTTCTCCCAGGAGACAGGTGAGCTGCCCCCCAGGTCAGCTGGGACACCCCACTTTTGTTTACCAGAGAGAAAGGGAGGGGGAGAGGGCTGCCTTTGGGCTTGTCCCAGGAGACCCAGGACAGGGCAAGGAGCAACAGGCCCTGGGGGTGGCTCGCTCGGTGTGGAACTCGGGTCCTGCACAGCCTGGCCAGGGCCTAACCTGCCCAGCGCCCCTTGGCCTCCACCCCACCCACGCCTTTGGCCCCTGAGATGCCAGCACTGCCGGGATTCCCTTCCTTCCTCTCCTGTCTCCCTCCTCTGCACAGGAGCTCAGGGACTGAGGCAGGAAAGGCCCCACAGGCTCCTTGAGGCTCTTTTGTAAGGTTTTTGTAGGATTTTTATGCCACCTGAATAAAGAATGCATAGGCTTGGCTGGTTTGATATCACCATTCTGGGCATGGGTAGGGACAGGCCGGGAAGGCAGGGAGGCAGCCACAGGGTGGGCTGTGCTGAGGGACGCTGGGCCCAGCAGGGGCAGCAGCCTGCTCCATGCCACGTTGGGCCTCTGGCCGCTCTCCAGGCGTTCTCCAACTCGTGGTCCCCTCTGACTTCACCGGCCCTCCCTAGGGACCCCTCCAGGCCAGCCTGCTTCTGCTCCTGGTCTCTTCTCTCTTTGTCTTGGGCAGCGGCAACAGGAGCAGCTCAGAATAGCGCCAGCCTCCCGCGGAGAAGAACTGGCAATTAGGGAGTTTGCGGAGTTTCTAATTACACAGCAGCCTCTCTGCCAGGAGCTGGCGCCCGCCAGCCGGGGGCAGGCTGCTGGGAATACCCGGCTCCAGGTGGAGACAGTCAGTGCCTGAGGATTTGGGGGGAGCAGGTGGGGAAACCTTGGCACAGGGCTGACACCTTCCTCTGTGCCAGAGCCCAGGAGCTGGGGCAGAGTGGGTGTCCGTGTGGGTGGCACGCTTCCCTGGAGGCACAGCCACCTGGAGCCCTAATGTGCAGTGGTTAAGAGCCAGTCGGAATGGAATCTGGCATGGAATCTTGCTTCTTGCAAACGAGCAAGTGGAGAGATGGATATTGAATAAACAAAGAGAAACGCATGGTGTATCAGAGGATGAGCTGGAAGAGCTATGCTGAAGAGTGAAGCAGGGAAGGGGCAGGGCTGGGAGGAAAAGCCTCGTGTGAAGGTGACCTGGGTGCAGGGACTTGAAGGGGATGATGGAGGACACTCGGGAGGTCCCGGTGAGGAGCGGCCTGGCTGAACAGCCGCCTGTGCAAAGGGCCTGCGGAGGAGCTCCGGAGAAGCAGGGATGGGGGTGCTGGAGTGGAGGGACTGAGGAGGAGCAGGAGGAGGGCATCAGAGAGGAGTTGGGGACAGATCCTGGAGGTTCTAGGGGCACAGTAAACCCTGTGGCTTTTGTCTTGTCAGGTCTGTCTTTTTTCTGAGATCGAGTCTCACTCTGTCCCCCAGGCTGGAGTGCAATGGCACGATCTCAGTTCACTGCAACCTCCACTTCCCAGATTCAAGTGATTCTCCCACCTCAGCCTCCCGGGTAGCTGGGATTGCAGGCAAGTGCAGCTAAATTACACCACCCTCAGCTAATTTTTGTGCAGGGTTTTGCCATGTTGGCCAGGCTGGTCTTGAACTCCTGACCTCAAGTGATCCACCTGCCTTGACCTCCCAAGGTGCTGGGATTACAGGTGTGAGCCACTGTGCCTGGCCTGAACTTTCTCTCCCACCACTTTTTTTTTTGAGATGGAGTCTTGCTTTGTTGACCAGTCTGGAGTGCAGTGGCACGATCTCGGCTCACTGCAACCTCTGCTGCCCAGGTTCAAGTAATTCTCCTGCCTCAGCCTCCTGGGTAGTTGGGATTACTGGTGTGCACCACCACGCCTGGCTAATTTTTGTGTTTTTAGTAGAGACGGGGTTTCACCATGTTGGCCAGGCTGGTCTTGAACTTGTGACCTCAGGTGATCCACCCGATTTGGCCTCCCAAAGTGCTGGGATTGCAGGCCTGAACCAGCCAACTTTCGTTTCTTTAAATTTTGTGGGTACATAATAAGTATATATATTTATAGAGTTCATGAGATGTTTTGATACAGGTAGGCAATGTGAAATAAAAGTATGGAAGGCTTCACGAATTTGCACATCACCCCTGCACAGCCCCCAGGCTCATCTTCTCTATATCACTCCAATGACAGTGTATGTGCTGCCATGGTGAGCACCTCTTTTTGGACTTTTTTTTTTTTTGAGACTGAGTTTCACTCTTGTTGCCCAGGCTGGAGTATGATGGCACTATCTCAGCTCCTCACAATCCTCCACCTCCTGGTTCAAGTAATTCTCATGCCTCTGTCTCGAGTAGCTGGGATTACAAGCATGCACCATCACGCCCGGCCAATTTTTGTATTATTAGTAAAGACAGAGTTTCTCCATGTTGGTCAGGCTGGTCTCAAACTCCTGACCTCAGGTGAGTGCCTGGAAGTCGGAGAGACCTGGCATGGAATCTTGCTTCTTGCTTCAGCCTCCCAAAGTGCTAGGATTACAGGCGCGAGCCACCGCACCCGGCCTGAACTTTCTATAAAGGATTCATACAGTCCATGCTCTCTAATGCCTGGCTTCTATCATTCAACCTTATGCTTGTGAGACTCATCTGTGTTATTGTGGATGGTGATAGTTCATTAATTCAAAGGCTTTTTTTTTTTTTTTGAGACGGAGTCTTGTTCTGTTGCCAGGCTGGAGTACAATGGCATGATCTTAGCTCACTGCAACCTCCCTCCACCTCCCATGTTCAGGTGATTCTCCTGCCTCAGCCTCCTGAATAGCTGGGATTATAGGCACATGCCTCCACGCCCAGCTAATTTTGTATTTTTGGTAGAGATGGGTTTTCACCTGTTGGCCAGGCTGGTCTCAAACTCCCGACCTCAAATGATTCACCCACCTCAGCCTCCCAAAGTGCTGGGATTACAGGCATGAGCCACGTGCCCAGCCACAAAAGGCTTTTAATTGTGGAGTGTGGTGATCTGAGCCAAGCTCTGGGAGAACAAACTGGACAAGGTCAAAGGTGGGAACAGGCAAGAGACTTAGGGGCGCGGCCGAGGGTGCTGGCTGCGGAAATGGGGGAAGCCGGTAGGAATTCAGATGCATTTTGCACATCAATATGATAACATGTGTGGATAGATTGTGTGGGAGATGAGAGACACTCTAGGACCGTGGGATTTATTATTTAAATTTCTGTGCTTTTGTCTTGAGAAAATCGGGAGGTAGGGGCTGGGCGTGGTGGCTCACACCTGTGATCCCAGCACTTTGGGAGGCTGAGGTGGGCGGATCATCTGAGGTCAGGAGTTCAAGACCAGCCTGATCAACATGGAGAAACGCCGTCTCTACTAAAAATACAAAATTAGGCAGTTGTGGTGGCACGCGCCTGTAATCCCAGCTACTTGGGAGGCTGAGGCAGGAGAATTGCTTGAACCCAGGAAGTGGAGGTTATGGTGAGCTGAGATCACGCCATTGCACTCCAGCCTAGGTAACGAGCAAGACTCCATTTCAAAAAAAGAAAAAGGAAATGGGTAGGTACCAGTGCCTTTTACTGAGATGGGGAGAAGAGTGGGGGCAGATTTTAGAGTGCACTGAGGATGTCATGTGGGCATGTGATGGTGGACACGCCGCACTAATACAGGATGATCACACATCCCAGCTTGTGCAGGACAGCTCAAGTTGTGTCTGTGGTTTTAGCTTAACTAATAGAACCCCTGCTGACTGGGCACGGTGGCTCATGCCTGTCATCCCAGCACTTTGAGAGGAGGATAACTGAGCTCAGGAGTTCAAGACCAGTGTGGGCAACAAGGTGAGACCCTGTCACTACCAAAAATACAAAAACATTAGGTGGGCATGGTGGCGCATGCCTGTGGTCCTAGCTACTCAGGAGGCTAAGGAGGAAGAATCGTTTGAGCCTGGGAAGTTGAGGCTGCAGTGGGCCGTGATTACATCACCACACTCCAGTCTTGGTGACAGAGCAAAACCCTGTCTCAAAAAAAAAAAAAAAAAAAAACCAACAACCCTCCTTTTAGCTCTTAGACATGTCTGTGTTAGCCAGGTGGGGTGGCTCATGCCTGTAATCCCAGCACTTTGGGAGGCTGAGCGGGGAGGACTGGAGACCAGCCTGGAAACAGAGCAAGACTCGGTTTCTATTAAAAGAAAGAAGAAATCTTCATATTTGGGTGATAATTTATAGGTTTATCCTCCCTGTTTGGCATCCATGTCAAATGGTAGGAGGAGAATGGCCAGAGTTATGGGTTTGGGCTTTTTTTTTTTTTTTGAGATGGAGTCTCCCTGTCACCCAGGCTGGAGTGCAGTGGTGTGATCTCAGCTTATTGCAACCTCTGCCTCCCAGGTTCAAGCAATTCTCCTGCCTTCAGCCTCCCTAGTAGCTGGGATTACAGGTGCCCACCACCACACCTGGCTAATTGTTGTATTTTTGGTAGAAGGGTTTCACCGTGTTAGCCAGGATGGTCTCAATTTCCTGACCTCATGATCTGCCCACCTCAGCCTCCCAAAGTGCTGGGATGACAGGCATGAGCCACGGTGCCTGGCCACTTTTTTTTTTTTTTTTTTTAAGAGACAAGGTCTTGCTCTGCCGCCCAGGCTGGATGGAGGGCAGTGGTGCAATCACAGCTCACGGCAGCCTTGACATCCTGGGCTCAAGCCCTCTTCCTGCCTTGGCCTCCCGCATGCTGGGATTACAGGCATGAGCCGCTGTGCTTGGCATCTATTCATCTTTAATGCCAAGTAGGCAGCTGAATATTCCGACCAGGGATAGAATTGTCTACGTGGGGTACATAGACACACTCGAAGTCATGGAACTGGTGGAAATCACCGAAGGGGTGGCATAGAAGAGAAGAGGGGTCCCAAGATCAAGCCAGCAAAGGAGACAGGAAAGGTAAGGTGTGCGAGCTGGCAGAAAAGGGGTAGAGTGTGGAGAGCCAGGGTGTCAGGGAGGGACACCCCTGCCTCCTGCCAAGGACGGAGGCGTCCACTGCCAGTCCACATGAGGTCACCCATGAACTTGGAGACAGCGATTTCAGGGGAGAAGTGGTACAGACACAAGTCTGGGCTTGGTGGGGATGGGAGCCAAGGCAGCGTCAACCAAAGAGGAAACTAACTGCTCCTTCCAGAGCAGCCCCGAGGAGCACTGGGAATGGGCAGGGCTTTAGGGGGTGCAGCATCAGGGAAGTGTCTGTTAAAGAAGCAGGGGGCCAGGCGCGTGGCTCACTCCTGTCATCCCAGCACCTTGGGAGCCTGGGGCGGGCGGATCACTTGAGGTCAGGAGTTCAAGACCAGCCTGACTGACATGGTGAAACCCCGTCTCTCCTAAAAATACAAACATGAGCTGAGCATGGTGGTGCATGCCTGTGATCCCAGCTACCTGGCAGGCTGAGGCAGGAGAATCCCTTGAATTCGGGAGGCAGAGGTTGCAGTGAGCCGAGAATATGCCACTGCACTCCAGCCTGGGCAACAGAGTGAGACTCTGTCTCAAAAAAAAAAAAAAAAAAAAAAAAATTGGGGAATGGAGGAAGTTTGAGGGCTGAGGAAGGAGCCTTCAGGGCAGACATGCTGGTCATGCAGGAGAGGGGCTGCCTGCAGGGGTGAAGCCCCTGCCAGGAACAGGATGCAGCTGAACAAAAGAGAAATCTTCTTTATGTTATTTTAAAATTTGTATTTATTATTTTTTATAGAGACAAGTGTTTCACCATGTTGCCCAGGCTGATTTCCAACTCCTGGGCTAAGAGTGCTGGGATTATAGGCATGAGCCACCACACCTGGCCCAGAACCCTTACTAAGGATTTATTTAAATTGTATACTTATTTGTGAATATTTTGTTCACCTGGTTCACAACTCAAATGCAGCAAAGCTTTCCTCTCATTCTGATTTCCAGTCACCGGATTCCACTCTTGGGATACAGCGTTTTTTAATCTCTTCCTTGTCTCCTTTTCGAGATAGTGTTATACTTTAAAAAGCAAATATAGGCCAGGTGTGGTGGCTCACGCCTGTAATTCCAGCACTTTGGAAGCTGAAGCAGGGGCTCACCTAAGGTCAGGAGTTTGAGACCAGCCTGGCCAATATGGTCAAACCCTGTCTGTACTTAAAAAAAAAAAAAAAAATTGGCCGAGCGCGGTGGCTCAAGCCTGTAATCCCAGCACTTTGGGAGGCCAAGGCGGGTGGATCACAAGGTCAAGAGATCGAGACCATCCTGGTCAACGTGGTGAAACCCCCGTCTCTACTAAAAAATATACAAAAAATTAGCTGGGCATGGTGGCGCGTGCCTGTAATCCCAGCTACTCGGGAGGCTGAGGCAGGAGAATTGCCTGAACCCAGGAGGCAGAGGTTGCGGTGAGCCGAGATCGCGCCATTGCACTCCAGCCTGGGTAACAAGCGCGAAACTCCGTCTCAAAAAAAAAAAAAAAAAAAAAAAAATTAGCTGGGCCTAGTGGCAGGTGCCTGGAATCCCAGCTACTGAGGAGGCTGAGGCAAGAGAATTGCTTGAACCTAGGAGGCAGAGGTTGCAGTGAGCTGAGATGGCACCACTGCACTCCAGCCTGGGCGACAGAGCGAGACTGTCTCAAAAAAAAAAAAAAAAAAAAAAGAAGGGAGCCACGGTGGCTCCGGCCAGTTGTCCTGGCGCTTGAGGAGGCGAGGCTATGAGTTCAAGGCCAACCTGAGCAACATAACAAGCTCTTGTTGATTAAAAAAAAAATTTTTTTTTGGCCGGGTGCAGTGGCTCATGCCTGTAATCCCAGCACTTTGGGAGGCCAAGGCGGGTGGATCACGAAGTCAAGAGATCGAGACCATCCTGGTCAACATGGTGAAACCCCGTCTCTACTAAAAATACAAAAAATTAGCTGGGCATGGTGGTGTGTGCCTGTAATCCCAGCTACTCAAGAGGCTGAGGCAGGAGAATTGCTTGACCCCAGGAGGCGGAGGTTGTGGTGAGCGGAGATCATGCCATTGCACTCCAGCCTGGGTAACAAGAGTGAAACTCCGTCTCAAAAAAAAAAAAAGGGCTAATACAAACATACATATACAATAGGCAACATTGTAAACATTTTATTTTATTTTTAATATTTTTAGCAAAGACATGGTTTCACCATGTTGGCTAAGCTTGTTTCATACTCCTGACCTCAGGTGATCAGCCCACCACAGCCTCCCAGTGTTAGGATTACAGGCCTGAGCCACCGCACCTGGGCTAAAATTGTAAACATTTTAGAATAAAGTATAGAATCTCTTTGTGATCTTGGGGAAGAAGAGATTTTTTTTTTTTTTTTTTTAAAAGATACCGAAAGAGGCTAACGCCCTTTTCGGCCTTAGTCCACCTGTACCCAGGTGAATAAAAAAGAATAAAAAGATAAAAAAAATACCAAAAGAAGCAAAAATTATAAAAGAAAAGACTGACCCTGCTGGCATTAAAATTAAACATTTGTTTCCATGAAAATACACCATAAAACAAGCTTGTGTGACCCACGACCCACAGACCCCATGCAGCCTAGGATGGCTTGGAATGCAGCCCAACAGAAATTCGTAAAAAGCTTTCTTAAAACATTGAGTTTTTTTTTTTTTTAGCTCATAAGGTATCATTAGTGTTAGTGTATTTTATGTGTGGCCCAAGACAATTCTTCCAGTGTGGCTCAGGGAAGCCGAGACGTTGAACACCCCGCCATAAAACAAAATGAGAAGACAAGCCTCACGCTGGGAGAGAATGTTTGCAATGCAGACAGCTGATAAAGATCACCAATTGCAATCCAGAAAGGACTAGAAGTCAGTGAGAAAAAGCAGCACAACAGAAGAACAGGCCCAGGTAATTCACGGAAGGAGAACCCTAAGCGGCCAATAAACTATGAACATATGTTTCACCCCCACTAGTAATCAAGGAAATGCAAATTAAAACCATAAGGACAAGACATCTATTTCACACGCATCAGGTGGGCAACATTTAAATGTCTGACAATACAGCGAGCGCGGGTGAGGACAGAAGCAGTGAGTCTCTTGCCCTACCGGCATCTACTGACACAGCCACTTTTTGTGTTTTTAATTTAATTTTCTTTTTTTTTTTTTTTGAGACAGAGTTTTGCTCTTGTTGCCCAGGCTGGAGTGCAGTGTCGCGATCTCGGCTCACTGCAACCTCCACCTCCCAGGTTCAATCAATTCACCTGCCTTAGCCTCTCGAGTAGCTGGGACTACAGGCATGTGCCACCACGCCCAGCTGATTTTGTATTTTTAGTAGAGACGGGGTTTCTCCATGTTGGTCAGGCTGGTCTCCAACGCCCAACCTCAGGTGATCCTCCTGCCTCAGCCTCCCCAAAGTGCTAGGATTACAGGCATGAGCCACCTCACCGAGCCACTTTTTATTTTTTTAATTAATTTAGTTTGGGAGACAGAGTTTCACTGTTGTCAGACTGGAGTGCAATGGTGCAATCTCAGCTCACTGCAACCTCCACCTCCCAGTTTTAAGCAATTCTCCTGCCTCAGCCTCTGGAGTAGCTGGGGTTACAGGCATGTGCTACCATGCCTGGCTAATTTTGTATTTTCAGTAGAGACAGAGTTTCTCCATGTTGGTCAGGCTGGTCTCGAACTCCTGACCTCAGTTAGTTCGCCCGCCTCAGCCTCCCAAAGTGCTGGGTTGACAAGCGAGAGCCACCGCACCCGGCTAATACAGCCACTTTGAAGAACAATCTGGCAATGAGTGTCAAGGTTGTGCAGAGTTGCATATGACATACAGCCCTGGAAGATAAATATGGACAAGCCCCAAAATGGAACTCAGCAATTCCACGTCTAACAATGCCAGCTCAAAAGACTCCCACATATGTGCCCAGGGAAGTGAATACAAGAACGTCAGAGGGGCATCGTTGGTAGTGTCAAATAATGGAGGCTCCCTGAATATCCATCAGCTGGAGACCAGATGAGGAGTGGGAAACAGTCAACAGCCATGAAGAATCACGAAGGAACACTTCCTACATCAACGAAGCCTCTGGAGCAGCTGGGATTGCAGGCTCCCACCGCTATACTTGGCTAATTTTTTTGTATTTTTAGTAGAGATGGGGTTTCACCATGTTGGCCAGGCTGGTCTTGATCTGCTGACCTCTTGATACGCTCACCTTGGCCTCCCAAAGTGCTGGGATTACAGGTGTGAGCCACCGCACCTGGCTCCTTAAGGAAAATCTAATGGAAGAGGAAGGTGTGGAAATGCGTATGCCTTGGGGTACGGGATGGCAGTGCAGTAGCGGGTTAAAGTTAACACCAGATAGTGATGCAATCACAGAATCCAAACTGAGTGCAGGTCGCTTTAAGAAAGGAGTAGCTGTAATCTGAAGCCTGCTGGACGCTGGATTAGAAAGCAGCAAAAAAGCTCTTGTGCTGGCTGCAGCCCCTCTGCGTGCAGGCTCAGAGGGACAGGGCTGGGAGTGGAGTTGCAGCGTCCGCAGGTAAAGTCGCTCCCTGGTTGCTCCGATGCTGGGGAAGACGGGAGAGCCTCCCCTGGGCTGGGGGGACACGGGAGAGGCAGGGGCACCCCAGGGAACAGAAAAGAGGGGTGCAAAGGACAGAAGTGGGGAGATGGCAGCCCCTGAATTCTGGGCATGGGGCTGAGTGGATGAGCAAGGGCAGAGGGAGTGGGGGCAAGGCAAAAGGCTGGGACCCAGTGATCCCCAAATCCCACTGCACCTATGGAAGAGGCTGGAAGGACTTTTTAATTAAGTGAGTGGGAAACAGCGGAGGGGGCGGTCATGGGAAGAAAGGGGAGCTAAGCTGTGGGGTCAGGTCTGAGCGGCACCCGGAGGGGCTGGAGCCGCGAGGGAAGGGGGCTTTCAGGCAGCTGCTTCCAGCAAAGGCAGTCAGGAAGGCGTCCCCTGCCACCCAGCCCTGGCCTCTGCTCCCTGGGCTCCCTGCTGCCTTCTCAAAATCAACGGGTGCTGACGGCAAAAGCAACTTCCCAGCACCACCCAGCAGCTGGCCTCGGCGCCCTGCCTGAGGCTGGGATGCAGGACAGCTGGGTCCTTCTGGACGGCCCCCACCACTCTCCTTGGCCACATGAGCCGTGAGTAAAGGCTGGGAGACGATGAGGCTATGGCCTCTGGCAAACAGTGCCCACTATGTAGGTGTGCAGGGCAGGGGACCCGGTCTCAGGCGCTGCAGGGAGGGGCAGTGCTGGGGGCACCCTTCCTGCTTCCCGTGGCGAGCCCCGGGAGGGGTGGTCTAAGCCAAAAAGAAAAGCTGCAGGTTTCTCAGAAACACCACCACTGCCCAGCGGAGGCCCTCCACCCGGAGTGACCCCCCAGGTTCAGTGGGGTTGGGGGCGGGGAGTCCTGTTCTGGGGGCTGGTTCTTCTGGGGTGTGGGAGGTGCAACTCCACGGGGCCCTGGGCTGACGGATGTGTTCAGGTTCCGAGACTGCAGGAAACATTGTTTGCAGCCGGTCCCCAGGTGGTAGGCCAGAGAAGACCCCTCAGAATCCCCCCAGAGAGCTAGGGAAAGGGGGAGGTGCCCTCCCTGCATTGTCTACCAGGCCCACTGCCATGTGGCGTGAGGGCTGTGTGGTTCTGGGAAGGAGGAGGCGGCAGTGGAGGGGTTTCTCTGGGAACTGGCTTTAATCTGAAACACATGTCTTGGCTTGAGCTTGTCTGCCTGTTATCCGCCTAACTTGGAGGCAAGGTCGCAAAAATCCCAGTTTCTCGGTTTCCTGATTTGGGCAATTGTCAGAAAATAAGGCCTGACCTTGGTGCAGCATCCGGGGACCTGCCTCTCCCTGAGCCCTCCCCAACTGGTGAGGACAGGAGTCGGGCTTGGATAGTGCCCTTTGGACAGGGTGGCATCATTGCCTGTGGCCGCAGCCAGCCAAGTCGCCTGCTCAGCCATGAATGGCCACCGTGGAAGCGTATTTCGAGTGTGCCGAGGCCCCCCGTGCAGACCCGACCCTCTGCCTCTCACCGCCTTGCAGTGTTTTCAGTCATCTCTCCTCGTCCCTTATCTAGATGGCTTCAGGTGGAGGATGCGGCCTGTCATTCACACTCCAGCCCCTGTGTTGAGCTCCAGGCCACCTTTGCACCCATGTCCCTTCCCTGCCACGTTCCCTCACCTCACCTCAGCCTACCCACATTGTAACAATGATCTGTCCCCTGATCTGGGGTTTGGGCTTAGACTGTAGGCTAAAGTCCCACCTTCAAGTCCTTGTCACTTTAGTATCCTTAAATACTATGCCAGGATAATGGACGGGCACAATGGCTCACACCTGTCATCCCAGCACTGTGGGAGGCTGAAGTGGGCAGATCACCTGAGGTCAAGAGTTTGAGACCAGCCTGGCCGACATGGTGAAACCCTGTCTCTACTAAAACACAAAAATTAGCCAGGCGTGGTGGTAGGCACCTGTAATACCAGCTACTCGAGGCTGAGGTGGGAGAATTGCTTGAACCCAGGAGGTGAAGGTTGCAGTGAGCCGAGATCGCGCCACTGCACTCCAGCCTGGGCAACAAGAGCAAGACTCCGTCTCAAAAACAAAACAAAACAATTGCCAAGGAGCCTGTCTCCTCCCTCAATTCCTTAGTTCGGCCAGAGGAACTAGAGCGAACAGCGTTTCCTCTCGTCTTGCCTCCTACATGCCTCACTGCATTTTTGGTCTCCAATAAAGCAGTCTACAGAGGCTGGGGTGGGAAGGCTCCTGCCAGCTGGGTGGGGCTGGCTGCAGGCCTGGGTGGTGGCAGAGCCTCTATCTTGCTTGGCAGAAAGCTTTTCCTGTTGTCTTCATGAAAGCCTTCTCCCTGCATGTCAGCGCAGCTCGTGCAAGAGCAGCTGGCTGGGAACACGGGGTCTGCAGAACTCTCGCCAGAGACGTGGCTCGAGGTCGGGTTTAGAAAGCAAGCCAGGCTGAAGCTCAGCAAACTCAGACAATCTTCATCCTGCAATTTTGTCCAGTGGATTATCAGATTTAATTTTAAGGACTAGAGCCAACAGTCACACAATGTCCTCCCCAATTTTCTGATCTAGTTTGTTCTGGGAAGTCAAAAAGTCTGTGCCATGTGGACGGATGTTCGTGTGGTGGCTCATGCCTGTAATCCCAGCACGTGTGAAGGATCATGCGTGCTGCATGGGTGGTGAGGGCAGGGGACACAAGGTCATTCAGATTATACTTTTTCTTTTTGAGATGGAGTCTCATTCTGTCACCAGGGTGCAGTGCAGTGACATGATCTCAGCTCACTGCCAACCTCTGCCTTCTAGGTTCAAGTGATTCTCCTGCCTCAGCCTCCTGAATAGCTGGGATTACAGGCGCGCACCACCACACCCAGCTAATTTTTTCATTTTTAGTAGAGATGGGCTTTCTTTCACCATGTTGGCCAGGCTGGTCTTGAACTCCTGACCTCAGGTGATCTGCCTGCCTTAGCCTCCAAAAGTGCTGGGATTACAGGCAAGAGCCACTGTGCCCAGCAGTTATTTTAACAGTAGGTTATTTTATTTCCATTTAATAAGAGAAAAAATGGTGATTTAGAGAGCTACTAAGACACAGAACTGAGATGGTGTGTGGTGGCATGTGCCTGCAGTCCCAGCTACTCAGGAGGCTGAGGCAGGAGGATCATGTGGGGTGGGAGCTCCAGGCTGTGGTGTGCTATGGCTGTGCCTGTGAATAGCCACTGCATTCCAGCCTGGGCACCACAGCAAGACCTTGACTCCAAAAAAAAAAAAAAGGACACAATTGAAATGTGCACCCAGGCTCTCAGACCCTAGGCCCTGTACTCCTAACCTTGGGAGGAAGAATTTTTTTTTTTTTTTTGAGGTGGAGTCTCACTCTGTCACCCAGGCTGGAGTACAATGGCATGATCTCGGTTCACTGCAACCTCCGCCTCGTAGGTTCAAGAGATTCTCCTGCCTCAGCCTCCTGAGTAGCTGGGATTACAGGTGTGTGCCACCATGCCCAGCTAATTTTTGTATTTTTAGTAGAGACGGGGTTTCAACATCTTGGCCAGGCTGTTCTCAAACTCCTGACCTTGTGACCCACCTGCCTCAGCCTCCCAAAGTGCTGGGATTACAGGCGTGAGCCACCGCACACAGCCAAGGGAGGAAGAGCTTTTGAAAGGGAACTGTTGGAGAAGGGAATGAGCTTCCCATGAGGCCGCAGGTTCCAGACTGGAGAATTCCAAAGGCAGTCTGAGAGTGTGGAGGGCTAGCAGGTGCCAGACTGGATGCCTCCATTCTTGGTGTCCTGTGATTCCATGGAGGAGATCTGGGTTCTGCCCCTTTCTCCTGGGAGCGGCTGCCCCAAGTCTGATCACTGGAGCAGGTTGGCTGCCTCCAGGGCCAAGCCTTGGTACACATTTGTGCCCGGCCACACTCCACGCAGAGCAGCCCTGCTGGGGTGAGGCCCCACTGCTCTGGATGTTTTTTTTTTGAGACAGAGTCTCACTCTGTAGACCAGGCTGGAGTGCAGTGGTACCATCTTGGCTCACTGCAATCTCTGCCTCATGGGTTCACTTGATTCTCCTGCCTCAGCCTCCCAAGTAGCATGGATTACAGGCGCACACTACCACGCTTGGCTAATTTTTGTATTTTTAGTAGAGATGGGGTTTCATCATGTTGGTCAGGCTGGTCTCGAACTCCTGACCTCGTGACCTACCTGCCTCGGCCTCCCAAAGTGCTGGGATTATAGGCGTGAGCCACTGGACCTGGCCTGCTCTGGATCTTTAAAAGCTTTCAGTTCAGGGGCTGGGTGCAGTGGCTCACACCTGTAATCCCAGCACTTTGGGAAGCTGAGGTGAGCAGAATGCCTGCGGTCAGGAGTTTGAGACCAGACTAGGCAATATGGTGAAACCCTATTGCTACTAAAATATGAAAAATTAGCCAGGCATGGTGGCACATGCCCGTAATCCCAGGTACTCGAAAGGCTGAGGCAGGAGAATTGCTTGACCCCAGGAGGCGGAGGTTGTAGTGAGCTGAGATCACTCCACTGCACTCCAACCTGGGCAATGGAACAAGACTCCATCTCAAAAATAAATAAATAAAAGCTTTAGGTTCAAAGGAGGGTCCCCTGATGCAGACAGTGTGACAAAAGCCCAAGCTTGTGGTGTGACTATGGGCCCCGAGGTGGGGGGGAGGGTGGGAGAAACTTGCTGGGGGTCCACTTCCAGGTGGGGGGCATGACAGGGGAAAGTGCCTTCCCCCCTGCCCACTGTCTGTGCCCTGCCTGGAGTGGCCAGCGCAGAAGGTGAGAGCCAGGCTGCTGCCTCGAGCTTTTCCTGCAGGCCCCAGGATGCAGGCCCTGGTGCTTCTCCTCTGGATTGGAGCCCTCCTCGGGCACAGCAGCTGCCAGAACCCCTCGGGCCGCCCGGAGGAGGTCAGTAGGCGGGTGGGAAGGGCGTGCTCAACATTCCTGGCCACTCCTTGGCAGGCAGCATGGAGACAGGACAGGGAACCGAGTCCTGGGTTCCAGGCCAGGGTTGGCCTTTACTTCTCCAGGGTCGGAGTTTCTCCAGCAGCAAAACAAAGAAAATGTTTTGCCTCACCTTTCATGGGACGGAGTGGAGACAAGAGTAAGATCCCAAAAAAGTGAAAATCCAAAGCACTTCAACAAGCCCAGGGCTGCTCCCTTCAGTCAAGATCTTTTCTTGGCCTGGTGTGGTGGCTCATGCCTGTAATCCCAGCACTCTGGGAGGCCAAGGAGGGTGGATCATGAGGTCAGGAGTTCAAGACCAGCCTGGCCAACTTGGTGAAACCCCATCTCTACTAAAAATACAAAAAATTAGCTGAGTGTGGTGGCATGTGTTTGTAATCCCAGCTACTCGGGAGTCTGAGGCAGGAGAATCACTTGAACCAGGGCAGTGGAGGTTGTGGTGAGCTGAGATTGTACCATCGCCAGACTCTGTCTTTAAAAAAAAAAAAGAGACTGCCGTGAGCCATGATTGTGCCACAGTAGTCCAGTCTGGTTGACAGAGCCAGACCCTGTCTCAGAGAAACTCGGTTCTTTTTTTAAACTTTTTTTTTTTTTTTTTTTTTTAAGAGAATCTCGCTCTGTCACCCAGGCTGGAGTGCAGTGGCACGATCTCGGCTCACTGCAACCTTGGCCTTCTGGGTTCGAGCATTTCTCCTACCTCAGCCTCTCGAGTAGCTGGGACTACAGACGTGTTCCACCATGCCTGTGTAATTTTTGTATTTTTAGTAGAGATAGGGTTTCTTCATGTTGGCTGGGCAGGTCTTACACTCCTGACCTCAAGTGATCTGCCTGCCTCAGCCTCCTAAAGTGCTGGGATTACAGGCGTGAACCACTGCGCCCGACCTCACTTTTTGCCTTCTTCAAGGAACTCAGTCTTCTGAGATATTAGTCTTTTGGGGTATTGGACAAATGCATCAACAAATATAAAATGAAGCAACTTCAAATAAAGAAAACTAGCAAAGAGCCAGGCACATGGTGGGCGCTTAGTAAGTGTGGTTGACTCTGCAATAAGGTCAGAAACCCCAACGGTCCCTTCAGGATGGAGGAGACACCAGGGCATGGAAGACAGGGAGGGCTTGAGAGGAGGGTGAGGCAGAGGCCTGAACACAGGGTTTTTGTGGGCTTGGGATGGAGGGTTCCTTACCAATTTTTTTTTTTTTTTTTTTTTTTTTTTTGAGCTAGGGTCTCACTCTTTTGTCCATGCTGAAGTGCAGTTGTACAATAATGGCTCACTGCAACCTTCGCCTCCTGGCTCAAGTGATCCTCCCACCTCAGCCTCCCAAGTAGTTGGGACCACAGGCACATGCCACCATGCCCAGCTACTTTTTTTGTGTATCTTTTGTAGAAACAAGTCCTCACCATGTTGCTCAGGCTGGTCTCAAACTCCTGAGCTCAAGCGATCCACCTATCTTGGCCAAAGTGCTGGGATTAGAGGCATGAGCCATTGCACCCAGCTCCCGATTTTTATTTTCATATTTATTTATTTATGCAATGGCGTGATCTCAGCTCACCTCAACCTCTGCCGAATTCAAGCGATTCTCCTGCCTCAGCTTCCCAAGTAGCTGAGATCCCAAGTAGCTGAGATTACAGGCTTGTGCCACCACATCCAGCTACTTTTGTATTTTTAGTAGAGACGGTATTTCTCCATGTTTGTCAGGCTGGTCTTGAACTCATGATCTCAGGTGATCTGCCCACCTTGGCCTCCCAAAGCGCTGGGATTACAGGCATGAGCCACTGCGCCTGGTCTATTATTTATTTTTTGAGACAGGGTGTCAGTCTGTCACCCAGGCTGGAGTACAGTGGCACGATCTCAGCTCACTGCAACCTCTGCCTCCCAGGCTCAAGCGATACTTGTGCCTCAGCCTCTCAAGAGGCTGGGACCACAGGTGTGTGCCAACACTCCCAGTTATTTTTTTGAGACAGAGTCTCACTCTGTTGCCCAGGCTGGAGTGCAGTGGTGCAATCTTGGTTCACTGCAACCTCTGCCTCCCAAATAGCTGGGACTACAGGCACACACTGCCATGTCTGGCTAATTATTTATATTTTTATAAAATTAAAATATAAATTTTATATTTTTATAAAATTAAAATATAAATTTTATATTTTATATAAAATTAAAATATAAAACAGTGAAACAGTGGGGTTTCACTGTTTTGCCCAGGCTGGTCTCAAACTCCTGAACTTGTGATCTGCCTGCCTCAGCCTCCCAAAGTGCTGGGATTACAGGCATGAGACACTGTGCCCAGCAGTTTTTTTGTGTTTTTAGTAGAGATGGGTTTCACTGTGTTGCCCAGGATGGTCTCGAACTCTTGGCCTCAAGTGGTTCACCCACCTCAGCCTCCCAAAGTGCTGGGATTATAGGTGTGAGTCACTTGGCTGCCAGTTTTTAAAAAGTGTGTCATAGGTTTGTGGCTTACAGGTCACAAGTGTTAAAACCTGGCCATCAGGCCAGGCACAGTGGCTCAGGCCTATAATCCTAGCCACTTGAGGCTGAGGCAGGAGAATCGCTTGAACCTGGAGACGGAGGTTACAGTGAGCCGAGATCATGCCATGGCACTCCAGCCCGGGCCACAGAGTAAGACTCCATCTCAGAAAAAAAAAAAAAAAAAAGACAAAGAACCTGGCCAGCCAATCTCTCTTCTGGGCTCCCTCACCCCGCAGAGAGCTCATGCACAATCAGAGTACACTCATTCCAGTACTAGGCCAACACAGAAAAATTAAGAAGGACGGTCCAAGGGGCCAGAACCACCACCCTACAGAAAGCCACGAGGAGGTGGTCATTCACTGTTTATCTCCACGTGTCCTTGTCCTCAAACCCAAGACTTCCCGTCTTCTGCCAGGACTCCCCAGACCCCGACAGCACAGGGGTGCCGGTGGAAGAGGAGGATCCCTTCTTCAAGGTCCCTGTGAACAAGCTGGCAGCAGCAGTCTCCAACTTTGGCTATGACTTGTACCGGGTGCAATCCAGCATGAGCCCCACGGCCAATGTGCTCTTGTCTCCACTCAGTGTGGCCACCGCGCTCTCCGCCCTCTCACTGGGTGAGTGCTCTGATGCAGGAAGCCCCAGTTCTGGAGAGGCCGCCTGTGGCTTCTGCGTAAATGTGGCTGAGTTCATTGACATTTCCGCTCAAGGAGGGGTGAAGTAGCACTAGGGGGTTAGCTTGGGGGTCCCAGCTGTGCAAGCAGCTCAGGGCTGTGCACGCACAACCCCAGAAGAGGCTGGGCACCACTGACATGGTGCTTGGCCTCAGGGGCCATTTCTTTCTTTTTTTTTTTTTTTTGAGATGAAGTCTCGCTCTCACCAGGCCGGAGTGCAGTGGTGCGATCTCGGCTCACTGCAACCTCTGCCTCCCGGGCTCAAGCAATTCTCTTGCCTCAGCCTCCCGAGTAGCTGGGATTGCAGGTGTGAGCCACCATGCCTGGCTAATTTTTGTATTTTTAGTAGAGACGGGGTTTCACCGGGTTGACCAGGCTGGTCTCCATCTCCTGACCTCGTGATCCCTTGCTTTGGCCTCCCAAAGTGCTGGGATCACAGGCGTGAGCCCCCACACCCAGCAGGGGCTGCTTCTTGACGTGGTGACTTCAAGGCTAATTCTTGCATTTCTTAAAGAAGCCCATGCCAGCCAGGAGCCTAGGTTCTGGAGACGTAACTGCCCACAAGCAGGAGTGGGCTTGTCCTCACTGAGGACACAGTTGGGTTGACAGGGGAAACTAATGCCAGGTAATACAGAATAGTCATCCTCCCCACCCCCCAGGATGGAGCCTTGCTCTGTTGCCCAGGCTGGAGTGCATGGCATGGTCTTGGTTCACTGCAACCTCTGCCTCCCAGGTTCAAGTGATTCTCCTGCCTCAGCCTCTGGAGTAGCTGGGATTATCAGCACCCACCACCATGCCCAGCTAATTTTTGTATTTTTAGTAGAGACAGGGTTTCGCCATGTTGGCCAGGCTGCTCAAACTCCTGGGCTCCAGCATGAGCCCCACAGCTCTATCCACCCACCTCAGCCTCCCAAACTGCGAGGATTACAGGTATGAGCCACCACACCTGGCCAGAAGAATCTTTTTTATCTTTTTTTTTTGAGATGGAGTTTTGCTCTTGTTGGCCAGGCTGGAGTACAATGGTGCAATCTTGGCTCACTGCAACCTCTGTCTCCCAAGTTCAAGAGATTGTCTTGCCTCAGCCTCCCGAGTAGCTGGGACTACAGGCACACACCGTTATACCTGGCTAATTTTTTTTTTTTTTTTTTGTATTTTTAGTAGAGATGGGGTTTCGCCATGTTAGCCAGGTTAGTCTCAATCTCCTGACCTCATGGTCTGCCTGCCTCGGTATCCCAAAGTGCTGGGATGACAGGCGTGAACCACCGCACCTGGCCAGCATGGTCTTAAGGGCTGTGATGGGAGGAGTACAGGGACTGGTGCCCTCACTCCCACCTCTAGGCCTGATGCCTTTCACGTACTTCAGGGAAATCTCTAAGGAGGAAAATTCCTTGGCCACCTAGATTTTCTCTAAGATCAGCCTACCTGGGCCCTCAGCAGACAAAAGGAATGAGTATAGTATCTGCATTCTGCGAGGGGCTTGACTTGGCCTGGTGTGGTCCACATCCTTGTCTCTGGCAGGAGCGGAGCAGCGAACGGAATCCATCATTCACCGGGCTCTCTACTACGACCTGATCAGCAGCCCAGACATCCATGGCACCTATAAGGAGCTGCTTGACACTGTCACTGCTCCCCAGAAGAACCTTAGGAGTGCCTCCCGAATCATCTTTGAGAGGAGTAAGTTGCCTTTCCAGCCTGAGCTGCCTGAGGGATGTGGGATCTATGCTCCAGGCCGGGGGTTCGTTTCTACACATGGGTCACATAGGCTTAGGCCAGGCCTGGCACCCACGGGGGAGGAAGGGCCCATGAACCCAAAGAGGATTGGAAAGAGGAAGTGGGCTGCAGGAGGCGGTGGGAGGTGGAGGCGTGACGATGAACAGCATGGTGGGGGATCTGCTGCACCCTGTCCGTTGCCTGGGGGTGCCAGCAGAAGTGCCAGCAAGTCACAGAAAGATGCTGGCTGGGAAGTCAGGGCCTGTTGAGCAATAAACCTGAACCTTCAGGCTCTCAAAGACGGCACGCTCACCTCTGTTCTGCCTCTTTTCAGAGCTGCGCATCAGATCCAGCTTCGTCGCCCCCCTGGAAAAGTCATATGGGACCAGGCCCAGAGTCCTGACAGGCAACCCTCGCTTGGACCTTCAGGAGGTCAACAACTGGGTGCAGGCGCAGATGAAAGGGAAGCTCGCCAGGTCCACGAAGGAGATGCCCAGTGATGTCAGCATCCTCCTTCTCGGCGTGGCACACTTCAAGGGTGAGGGCTTCTCTGCTGCTTTCTCATTTATGGTATTGCACTTTACTTATTTTTGAGATGGAGCTTCACTCACTCTGTTGCCCAAGCTGGAATACAGTGGCATGATCTCAGCTCACTGCAACCTCTGCCTCCTGGATTCAAGCAATTCTTGTGCTTGAGCCTCCCGAGTAGCTGGGATTACAGGTGCCCGCCACCACTAATTTCTTGTATTTTAGTAGAGTGGGGGTTTCACCATGTTGTCCAGGCTGGTCTTGAACTCCTAAGCTCAGGTGATCCACCTGCCTCGGCCTCCCAACATGCTGAAATTACAGGTATGAGCCTCCATGCCCGGACCTTTTAAATTTATTTTTTATTTTATTTATTTATTTTTTAAATTTTTTATTTATATATATTTTTTGAGACGGAGTTTTGCTGTTGTTACCCAGACTGGAGTGCAATGGTACTATCTCAGCTCGCCGCAACCTCCGCCTTCTGGGTTCAAGCAATTCTCCTGCCTCAGCCTCCCGAGTAGCTGGGACTACAGGCGTGTACCACCATGCCCAGCTAATTTTTCTATTTTTAGTAGAGACAGGGTTTCACCATGTTGACCAGGATGGTCTCGATCTCTTGACTTTGTGATCCACCTGCCTCGGCCTCCCAAAGTGCTGGGATTATAGGCGTGAGCCACCACGCCTGGCCTAAATTTATTTTTAAAGTAAGAGACAAGGTGTTGCTATGATGCCCAGGCTGGTCTCAAACTCCCGGGCTCAAGTGATCCTCCCACCTTGGCCTCCCACAATGCTGGGATTACCATGTCCGGCTTTCCACTTCTTTGACCAGAGGTGGAGGGCAGGCATCAGATGGGGCTTGGAAAGGGGAGGTGGCAAAGACCTGGCCCAACATGGACACAGGGGCACAGCTTGGGGAGGATCTGGAAACCGAACTCACCTGGAGTGTATCTGCTTGTCAGAAAATCCAAGGGAAAGCATGAATGTCTACAGAGTGTCAGAGACTTGTGGAGAGAGAGAGGGAAAGAGAATGAACACTGGGCCTGTCTTGGTCTGGGCACTGAATGAGATTTCTGGCTTTTGAATCAACAAGATTTATTTATTTCTTTTGAGATGGAGTCTCACTCTGTCGCCAAGGCTGGAGTGCAGTGGTGTGATCTTGACTCACTGCAACCTCCACCTCCCAGGTTCAAGTGATTCTCCTGCCTCAGCCTCCTAAGTAGCTGGGATTACAGGTGCGTGCCACCACACCTGACTGATTTTTGTACTTTCAGTAGAGACGAGGTTTTGCCATGTTGGCCAGACTGGTCTCGAACTCCTGACCTCATGTGATCCGCCCGCCTCAGCCTCCCAAAGTGCTGGGACTAAAGGTGTGAGCCAAATCAGACAAGGTTTAAATCCCAGCTCTGCCTGTGCTATGGAGTAGAACTCTGCACACATTTCATAACATTTCCAGGCCTACGTTCTCACCTTTAATGTCAGGATAATACACCAACTTCACAGACACCTTGTATGTTGTCCCCAAGTTTCACAGCAGCCCTAGTGCTGTACCTGAGACGTGGCAGGTGGTCAGCAACATCCTCTAGGCTGTGGTGATGTGTCTGGAGATCGTTCCACAGGCCTAGTGTGGGGCTAGCTCCATTCAGAGAAGGCCTTGTGGGGTGGCATCGGGTAAGGGCTAGGGAACTCCTGTTAAAATGCTTTGTAACCGTCTATGAGGCACCAGCCAGAGTAGCCCCCTGGACTGGAGAAAAATCCCAAGTGGCTTCCTGCTTCAAGCACTGGTCTCCAGCGAGGGAAAGAGCAGCTCACAGGAAACTAAAGGAGCGTGGCCTTCAGGGGGCGCCGAGAGTCAGCAAGTCACGCCACCTCTTTGGCTTCAGAAGGTTTTCAGCTACGAGGGGACATTCCCGAGGACCTCAGAGGCCTCTTCCAGCTCAGACCTTCCTTGACTGTCTCCCAGAGTCACTGATGGAGTAGTGTACACAAGTTTAGTTTTTGTTATGAGACGGAGTTTCGCTCGTTGCCCAGGCTAGAGTGCAGCGGTGTTATCTCAGTTTACTGCAACCTCTGCCTCAGCCTCCCAAGTAGCTGGGATTACAAGCACCCAGCTAACTTTTGTATTTTTAGTAGAGATGGGGTTTTGCCATGTTGGCAAGGCTGGTCCTGAACTCCTGACCTCAGGTTGATTCCCCCAACTTGGCCTCCTGAAGTGCTGGGATGACAAGAGTGAGCCACCGTGCCAAGCCACCGGTTTACTTTTCTTGCAGGTTATCACAGAACATGTACAATCTAGAGTCTAATCAACCAGATCAACGTGTTGGCATCTGAGTTTGTTTGTGAAGGGTACTCAGGGTCCTGGAAATAACTGTGGGGTCCAAACCACACAGTGAGATAGGCCGATTCCCTGATGCGTCAGAGCCCTTCACAGCTAAGGTTCCTTTAGTCGGGTAATTTTCAACTTACTGTGGGGACACAGCATGGTCCCACTGTCTTTCTGGTCTCCTGGGCTCAGAATATTTCATTCATTTCATTCCAGGGCAGTGGGTAACAAAGTTTGACTCCAGAAAGACTTCCCTGGAGGATTTCCACTTGGATGAAGACAGGACTGTGAGGGTCCCCATGATGTCAGACCCTAAGGCTATTTTGCGTTATGGCTTGGATTCTGATCTCAGCTGCAAGGTCTGTGGGGGCAGGGAGGACGGTGGGTGGGGGGAGGGGACAGAGAAGCAGAATAGTGTAGTGGAAACAGAATGACCTTTGAGGCCCGACAGCTGTGTATATTCTGCCTGCTGTGTGACTTTGAGCTGGTTAGTAAGATCTCTGAGCCGTTCCTCTTCTTAAGATGGGGGGCCGGGCATGGTGGCTCACGCCTATAATCCAAGCACTTTGGAGGCCAAGGCAGGGGGATCACCTAAGGTCAGGAGCTCAAGACCAGCCTGACCAACACGGTGAAACCCTGTCCTTCATTTAAAAAAAAAAAAAAAAGGTGTGGTAGGGAACGGTTATCAACACGGACCCTCTGGGGTTTGCTCTAAGGACGAACATCCTATGAAATGGGTGCTCAAATATTTGTTCTCTCCTCTTTTCTCTTGAGACTTCGCTTCTAGAATTTAAAGACAAACACTGAAAAATAATGACAAGCTCCAAATTGTTGGCATTCTTTTTTTATTTTTTTGAGACAGACTCTTCTGTCTCCTAGGCTGGAGTGCAGGGGTGAGATCTGAGCTCACTGCAACCTTGCCTCCCGGGTTAAGGCGATTCTTCTGCGTCAGCCTTCCGAGTATCTAGGATTACAGGCGTTCGCCACCATGCCCAGCTGATTTTTGTATTTTTAGTAGAGACGAGGTTTCACCATGTTGGCCAGGCTGGTCTCGGACTCCTGACCTGGTGATCTGCATGCCCTGGCTTCCCACAGTGCTGGCAAGACGGGCGTGAGCCACCGTGCCTGGCCACTCACTGGCATTCTAAGGCTCTCATGTGCCCCTGACTTCTTTTAGCTCTCAGTCTGTGACTGCTAGACTTCCTTGGGCCACGGCTGTGACACGATCTCTGGGAATCTGACAGCACTGGGGGAACCCGGGATAGTTTCAGGCAGGGTTGTCAGATCCCCATAGTCACACAGCAGGCGGAATATACACAGCTGTCAGGTCTCACACCGCCAGCTATGCACACACACGTCCATCAACGACCTTAGGGGGCTCTTGGGACCCTGACACCACCCGTTCCATGGACCTTGGGTTAAGAGCCTCTGTTCAGAGGATGCTTTTGCTCTTGGTGGCTGCAGTGGTGCCTCCGAGCCCTCCTCCTGCTGCCTCTGCATTCCCACCCAGGGTTCTCCCTTAGTCCAGCACTCTCCCCTAACGAGTGATCAGTAAATGTTGGCAGAAGGACTTGGGGAGAAAATAAAGACCTGAAAATTAAATTCTAGCTCCTCAGAACCACAGGACATTATTCTTTCAGCAGATACTCAGTTGGTATCAGGCCCAGGTGAGGAAAGACAACAGCACAGTCTTTGAAGAAACATCAGGAGAGGGCTTGCTGCCAGAAAGCAATAACCTAGAGGGGGGTTGCTAAACAGAGGGGCTGGCGGAAGACAAGGCAGGGCCCCACCCCGGGAAAGGGAGGGCAGCTCTCAGCTGTGTCCACCTGCTCTCCGGCTCTCAAGGACTAACCCATGTGCTTTCTCACTTGTCTCAGATTGCCCAGCTGCCCTTGACCGGAAGCATGAGTATCATCTTCTTCCTGCCCCTGAAAGTGACCCAGAATTTGACCTTGATAGAAGAGAGCCTCACCTCTGAGTTCATTCATGACATAGACCGAGAACTGAAGACCATCCAAGCAGTCCTGACCGTCCCCAAGCTGAAGCTGAGTTACGAAGGCGAAGTTACCAAGTCCCTGCAGGAGATGAGTACGTCTGCAAGCCCCTTTTGCTCTTGGGGGGTGGGGTGGGGTCTTTGGGCCCTTTACTTTGGTAAGCAGAACTCAAGGGCTCTGCGGCTTTGTAGGGAGGCCATGGATGATTTCTTCATCCTCATAATGCCAGAAGGGAAGGCTGAACTGCCTTCTCTCATCAGACTCCTTCCTCAGCCTGAGGAGCCACCTCCTGTGACAGGAGCTCAGAACACTGCCCCTCAAGTCAAGTCTGTCCGGCCTGTGTTCTAATCTCTCCGACTTGCTAAGTGCTCCTGGGCGAGTCACTTAACCCTTAGCCAGCTCAGCGCTCTTCATGCCTCACAGAAAGTCAATGGTGATATGCCATCCCAGTTTGCCTGCAACTGGACCCCTCGGTTGGGGTGCCAGGCAGGGCAGGGTTTTAACGGAAATCTCTCTCAATCTCTACAGAGCTGCAATCCCTGTTTGATTCACCAGACTTTAGCAAGATCACAGGCAAACCTATCAAGCTGACTCAAGTGGAACACCGGGCTGGCTTCGAGTGGAATGAGGAAGGGGCAGGGGCTGGGGCCACCCCCGGCCCAGGGCCACAGCCTGCCTACCTCACCTTCCCCTTGGACTATCACCTCAACCAGCCTTTCATCTTTGTACTGAGGGACACAGACACCGGGGCCCTTCTCTTCATTGGCAAGATTCTGGACCCCAGGGGCACCTAATCCCCCAGTTTCATATTCCAGTGCCCTAGAAGAAAACCCCAGAGGGACAGATTCCACACCACCCGAAGGCTGCCCTGTTACATTTCAGTGCATACAATAAAAGAGCTCGATCCTTCACTCCTGGTACTTCCTCCTCCTCCTACTTTGAGCTAGGCTACATTTAATATGAAGAGAAATTGCTCTTTGGGAATTTGTTAGTCCTGTGCTTTTAGCCTGCTTTTATCTAAACTCTGCAAAAAGTCACCATTTATAAGAACTTTTAGGCTGGCAGCGGTGCCTCATGCCTGTAATCCCAACACTTTGGAAGGCGGAGGTGGGTGGATCACCTGAGGTCAGATCAAAATCATTCTGGCTAACACAGTGAAACCCCATCTCTACAAAAAAAAAAAAAAAAAAAAAGCTGGGTATGGTGGCACTCCGCTGTAGTCCCAGCTACTCGGGAGGCTGAGGCAGAAGAATCGCTTGAACCCTGGAGGCAGAGGTTGCGGTAAGTCGAGATCGTGCTACTACACTCCAGCCTGGGTGACAGAGTAAGAAAAAAAAAAAAGAAAAGGACTTTTAGTTATCTGTGTTGGATAAAGCAGGGAACGCTTCTCTGCTCTGGGGTGTTTCTGTACTAGGACCAGTAATCCTCCTGGGAGGGCATTTCCTGCTCCCGTAATCAGTGAAGCATGCTAGAAACCACACATGGGCAGATGAGAAGCCATCTGTAACTTAAGGAGATCATTATTTTACACGTCATTTAAAGAAAGCTTCCAAGGACACAGAAAATGTACCTGAGAAGGCAAGATTCTAATCCTGTTCTTTGTAAGGAGGCATCCCTCTTTTACAAAGGACAATGGGGCTTTCCAGGAGCATGAAGCATGCCCAGTGTTTGAAGTAGAGGGGCTACCAAGCCAGGCGCAGTGGCTCAAGCCTGTAATTCCAGCACTTTGGGAGGCCGAGGTGGGTGGATCACGAGGTCAAGAGATCGAGACCATCCTAGTCAACATGGTGAACCCCCGTCTCTATTAAAAATACAAAAAAATAGCTGGGCATGGTGGCACGTGCCTGAAATCCCAGCTACTCAGGAGGCTGAGGCAGGAGAATTGCTTAAACCCAGGAGGCAGAGGTTGCGGTGAGCCGAGATTGCGCCATTGCATTCCAGCCTGGGTAACAAGAGCAAAACTGTCTCAAAAAAAAAAAAGGAGGGGCTACTGGACTGTCTGCAAGATGACAATTTTTTCTTGAAAAAGCTCTACCAAAAAACCACTGGCCACTCCCTTGTCAAAGGGAGAAATGATGTTCTGCCTGCCCTGCCCCTCATTCAACACGTTTGAGTGCTAGTTGTATTTCAAACAGGTTCCTAAACCCTACTGGCAGGTGTCTGCGGGGCTACTGATTTCCTGATCATAGTGCAGTGGCAACTGATGGGCACTTCTTGGGCCTGGTCAGGCTGGAAACTCTCAAAAGCAGCATGGAGCTGGCATTCTTTCCAACTAACGCACCTCAACTACTTGGTCACCAGTGGTCAGTCTGGGCTACTGCTACACATCCTGGTGGAAGAGATCCATCATCCCTACCTTCTGTCTCGCTTTTTTTTTTTGAGATGAAGTCTTGCTCTGTTGCCAGGCTGCAGTACAATGGCACGATCTTGGCTCACTGCAACCTCTGCCTCCCGGGTTCAAGCGATTGTCCTGCCTCAGGTCCCTGAGTAGCTGGGACTGCAGACGCCAACCACCAATTTTTGTATTTTTAGTAGAAACGGGGTCTCACCATATTGGCCAGGCTGGTCTCGAACGTCTCCTAAGTCTGAACCACAAACAGCAGCATCCATGACCTCAGCATTTCCGGAAACCCTGCAGCTCCCATTTCTCATAGTGTCTGTATTCTACTCGCCAGTTTGGAGAGGTCTGGTAGGAAAAGGAGTCTCTATTCAGGCTCGCTAACAAATAGAACTCAGAAAGGAGGCATATGTGTTACAAAGTCTTTCCTGTGAGTTTGAGTATAGAATGAAGGGCAGAGAATAAGCACTGGAAACTGGCAGAAAACAAATCTAGAGCTGTCATCCCCGGAGGAAACTGCTCAATAAAATGGCTCCACAGTTACTTCCCTGGTCACAATATATACCCCACCGACTGTAGGAGGATTTGAGGAGCCTGACGGCATAAGTGGAACACTGTGTCTCTGGAGGCAAGCAGGCTTACTGATTTCCTGTTTTCTAATATATATATATATATTTATTTATTTATTTTGAGATGGAGTTTCGCTCGTTACCCAGGCTGGAGTGCAATGGTGTGATCTCGGCTCACCGCAACCTCCGCCTCCTGGGTTCAGGCAATTCTCCTGCCTCGGCCTCCTGAGTAGCTGGGACTACAGGCATGCGCCACAATGCCCAGCTTATTTTTTGTATTTTTAGTAGAGATGGGGTTTCACCATGTTGACCAGGATGGTCTCAATCTCTTGACCTCATGATCCACCCGCCTCAGCCTCCCAAAGTGCTGGGATTACAGGCATGAGCCACCGCGCCCGGCCCTCTAATTATTTTTCAATTACAACACAACTGCTAAGAGTTGAGGTTCCTGCTGGAGTGGCACACAGCATTTCATTACCTCTAAAACCATAGGAATGTTCCAGGAAAACACACCATCAGCGTTTAGTGAGGTGGAATCCAGCCAAGACCCCGGCCAGCATCCAGATTCTGCAGAGCAGCTAAAACCCTTTTAAAGGACTTGGAATCTCCAGACACTGGCTTTAAGTCTTTCCTAGCGACTGGGAGTTTTTACTGGAGGGCAGTTAACTATTTCAAGAAACAGTCACCAAAACAGGTGTCTCTCTCATTGCACTTTCTGAGTCCGCCTCACCCCTCACACCCGGCCCACAGAACCCACGCCCGGCCGCAGAACCCACTCCATGGGCTCCTTTTCTGTGTTCAAAATCCTCCTGGGACCCTACACTGAAGACCCTACAGGGGTGGGTGTTAAGTCCAGTAAACAGGATTTCATCTTCTGGAGCTCCTGGATCTCATCATCCCATGGGCCACAGTGCAGCGACAGAACCTCCTCAGCCTTCTGTATGGTGCTTAGCGCTTCAGGTACTGCAAACCTAAGCCCGGGGGTGAGAGCGGGTAGAGTGAGTTCACTGACTCAATGAAGCATATGCAAACCGAGGGCCTCACACACTGTGAAGAACAAGATCCCACGCCTGGCCCACAGATCCTTCTGTCATCAAGGATCTTACCCTCTAGAACAGTTAAGACACTGTCACAAACACACGGCAAAGCAGACTGTGAGAAAACAGTTATAAAAGAGAGCATAGACTATGGGATCCAGGCGCAGGCAAATCTCAAAGCTTTTTGTTTTTCTGAGTCAGAGTTTTGTGACTGCCACCCAGGCTGGAGTGCAGTGGTGCCATCTTGGTTCACTGTAACCTACGCCTCCCAGGTTCAAGCAATTCTGCCTCAACCTCCCAAGTAGCTGGGATTACAGGCACCACCACCACGCCCGGCCTCAAAGCATTCAGCTGGTATTTAGCACAGGTTACATAACAGTTTTCATTTTAGGTTGTGACCTAACTCTGACCAAAATAGACTGTCTCTGTGTCTTGGGATCAGGCCCACTCACCATTCATAATCTTAGGCTGAAGCCTTAAACACTTCCTCATACTAATGAACACCAAGGGCAGCTTTACTAAAGTTGGAGGAGTTCCACCCAGAAATCCTGAAATAGGGACTCCTAAGTGGTCTCAGTAGCAAAAGTGGATTTGGCTTCAGCTGACCAGTGTGCTGTTCTTCCCTTTCAACCCTCAACATAGGATTTCTCTGCTTAGAGCAGGTGATTGAAAAACAATTTCTTTTTTAAAAGCAGGGTTTCTCAACTCTGACACTACTGACTGGATAGCGGCTGGATCCTTCTTTGCAGGGAATGGTGGGGTGCACGGTCCTGTGCGCACTGGGATGTCTAGCAGCACCTCTGGCCTCTTTCCACTAGATGCCAGCAGCACCCCCGTTTCAAGTCATGACAATCAACAATGTCTCCAAAGATCCCCTGAGCCCGGGAGTTTGACGATGCAGTGAGCTGTGACGATGCCACTGCACTCCAGCCTGGGAGTTTGACGATGCAGTGAGCCGTGACGATGCCACTGCACTCCAGCCTAGGCAAGAGAGCAAGACCCCTTCTCAAAAAAAAAAAAGTCTCCAGGCAGTGCCAAAGGTTGTCTGGGGGTAAAATCAGCCCTGGTTCAAACAAATGCTTTAAAAGGAACAGAATGCAGAGTAGGGAAAGGCAGAGAGCCTGCAGCTGAGCATGCTGGGAGTGAGAAAGTCAGGGGCTGTGATTTACCAGAGGAGCTGGAAGCAAGCTTTGCTGGAGGCTGGGCGGGACTGCCTGGCCAAGTTCTCTCTGGGAAACTCACTTGAGATCCAAAAGCTTCCCCCTTATCTCCCAGGAGGAAATTCTAAAGCATTAAGTTTGTTAGCAAAACAGAAGGCAAGATCTCTCCTAAACAGGAAATAAGGAAGTTTCAGCATGCTTTTAAAAACACCATACAAAAACAGGAATACCCAGAAGAGCCTAGGAAAAGAACAGTATGTGCCTGTGAAGTAGGAAAGGGGAAGACTCACCCATTGAAAAAGATCTGGGCCAGCTTGAAAAGCTCATGGCCCATTTCAACACTGGACGGCCCGTGGCGAGCCTCAACCACTCGGAGGCTGTTCTGTAGATGGGTAGCTGACTTCTGCCAGTCCCCTGTGAGAAAAGAAAGATCTTGCTCCAGAAAAGAACCATGGTCAACTGTGGATGCACATTTTCAGGGGTGAGGAAGGTGAATGACAGGACAACAGCCTCAGTTTACAGAGTGGGGCAGACAAGGCCGGGACCCGACGAGGCATCCAGGGTAGACGTGTTCCTGAGGCAGAACACGGAGGCCGTGCCGTACCTAAGGCAGCACAGGCCTGGGCCAGGCCATCTTCGATCTCTCCCAGCACGGCGTGCTCTGCCGACAGGAAGCTCCCAGCATCATGCTGGCACCATGACAGCTGCTGAATGGCTGGCTCTGTCAATTCAGAGGAAAGACGCCTCACTATACACATAAGCCCACCCCTAGAAACGAGAACCCAGGTCTCAAATTCTCCTTTTTTTTTTCTGTTTTCTTTTTTTAAGATGGGGTTTCACCATGTTGGTCAGGCTGGTCTTTAACTCCCGACCTCAGGTGATCCCCGCCTTGGCCTCCAAAGTGCTTGGATTACAGGTGTGAGCCACCACACCCAGCCTCAAATTCTCAATCAGCTGTGCTTAATGTGGAAATTCCCCTTGGCCTCCCTGGGTTGTGACCAACCCTGATGTCCGATCCAATAAAGCTGCTGTTCTCTTTTCTGTCAATAGAGAAAGGTGCCAGGGGAGGCCTCCCCACATTTGCCCTGGGTTTGCAGCATCAGCCTTCCAACATGACCACCTCTACCCTCCATGTATGGCCATGGTTTCTCCTGACCCTGAGATCTAAGCTGAAGGTCAACGTTCATAGAGCAGGGTAAGTACAATCCATGATGTCAAGCTCTAAGGTAGGGTTTTCAAGGGTAATGGGGAGTTCCACAACTGTCTTTCTGAAAAAAGCAAGACACTCTTATCCGTTGGGCTCATGCCCCGCTGCTCTCTAAAACAGAAGAGCTCTGATAAGAGCAGACCCGCCTTCTAGCAAGTTGTCACTAAGCCCTGGAATTAACATAAATGACACTGAACTTCTGGAATTGCACAAAGCTCATGGATGTCCGAGCTCAGCCGTTGCTTGGCAGGGGTGCTTTAACTTAGCAATCTGATGCATAAGAAAACAACGGCCTGAGTCATCTGGCCCCTTTTCAAGGGCACCACAGTAACAGAGTTGGTTAGGGTTTGCTCTCACTGGCCTATATAGCCATCTTGTGGCTGGCATGGGGATTACATTCAGTTCTTCAATCAGTACTGAGTATCCTTGAGTCCAAAATGCATCAGAATGAATAAAAGGGAAGGAGCTAGAGGACCAAAGCAGGGAGCCAGCCTCACCTAGTTTACCATCGCTGAGAAGCTTCTGGGCCATTCCAACCTGCTGCCGAAGGTCCTGTAAGCGAGAGGTGAGGTGGTCCCTGCGGACGGATTCTGCACAGCCTCTGCGGCCACAGCTCAGCACGTCATCTCCCTGTGGAAGTCAGTTTTCTCTTTATTCCAATGCCAGAGTCGGTTATCAGCACTGCCCGTGCTTACATTAGAGGATCGCTCCATAGTTTCTTGCCTCATGGAGGAAAGAGCCTCCTCTAATAAAACGTCATGACCAAAGCCTGAATGAATTTGGTTTGAGAGCAGCAATTCTAAGGAAGGCAGTCGCTGAGCCACCTGAGATTTCATTTTTGGAACAGAACTGGTCTAGTCCACAGTTTCTTTCAATTTCTATACCCCTCTCGTGTCTTTTTGGGGCTAGGACTTGAGATGACAAACATTTCTAGTGGTTATGAAAAAGTCACAAGAAAACCAGTAGAAAGGCTGAGCGCGGTGGCTCACGCCTGTAATCCCAGAACTCTGGGAGGCCAAGGTGGGTGGGTCACTGAGGCCAGGAGTTTGAGACCAGCCTGGCCAACATGGAGAAACCCCGTCTTTACTGAAAATGCAAAAATTAGCTGGGTGTGGTAGCATGCACCTGTAATTTCAGCTACTTGAGAGGTTGAGGCAGGAGAATTGCTTGAATCTGGGAGGCGGAGGCTGCAGTAAGTGGAGATTGCACCATTGCATTCCAGCCTGGGCAATAGAGCAAGACTCCGTATCTCAAAAAGAAAGAAAGAAAGAAAAGTAACAGAAAAAGGTGCTAGGTGTGACTGTCCTGCATTTGACCTTGGGTTTGCGCACTCAGCTTTCTAACACAGCCAGCTCTGCACTGACTCATGATTCCCCTAAGAATACTGCACCGCCTGGCAGAGGGGAAGCCTCCGAGGTGGATGTTTGCTGTGTTTCAAATGCTGGTATCTGTTTTCTCATCTGGCAACAGCATCCCAGTTTCTCACGAGGATGCCTTTCCCCTCAGTCCCATGGCCCGTGGCTCACACATGGCTCATTCCATCATTCCTCTGGCCCAGATGGCTGGAGAAAAACTACCTCTAATTTTCCTCTAGTCATAGTTCTCAGGTCAATGAGACACAGTAACACCTTTGCCCAGGCTGCTGTTAGAGTGACATGTGTTCTTTTTTTTGAGATGGAGTTTCACTCTGTCACCCAGGCTGGAGTGCAGTGGCCGATCTCAGCTCACTGCAACCTCCGCCTCCCGGGTTCCGGTGATTCTCCCACCTCAGTCTCCCTAGTAGCTGGGATTACAGGTGCCTGACACCAGGCTAATTTTTTTTTTTTGAGGCTGAGTCTCACTCTGTTGCCGAGGCTGGAGTGCACCGGAACAGTCTCCATCACTAAATGAAAGCTTTCTCTGTGGTTTCTTTGGAGGAGTAACCAGTGTATGGGGATGACTGGCGAAAATGGAGATAGTATTACTGCTCTCAGCACTTAGAAGGCCCTGCTGGCTTCCTCCTCAACGCTTCTCACCCTTGTGCTGGATAACTGACCGCCAGGAAAAGTAGAGAAGACAGAATTACCTGCATGGGCGCTCTGCAGCTGTTGCAGCAGAAAGCCTCCCACCTGGGCCTTGCAGCCATACAGCGTGTCTCAGTCTGACAAGCTGGACAGGTGCAGTCAAAGAAATACTGAGACCTCAGCTTCTGCTGCCTTTCGGCCACCCCAATCCGGCTCTTGTGAGGCCCTGGAGAGAGATCACCCTTAGCCAAGATTTAAAGCAAGAGAGTCAAACACTTCTTGTTTTATTTTGTTTTGAGATGGCGTTTCGCTCTTGTTACCCAGGCTGGAGTGCAATGGTGCGATCTTGGCTCACCGCAACCTCCGCCTCCTGGGTTCAGGCAATTCTCCTGTCTCAGCCTCCTGAGTAGCTGGGATTACAGGCACGCGCCACCATGCCAGCTAATTTTTTGTATTTTTAGTAGAGACGGGGTTTCACCATGTTGACCAGGATGGTCTCGATCTCTTGACCTCATGATCCACCCGCCTAGGCCTCCCAAAGTGCTGGGATTACAGGTTTGAGCCACTGCGCCCAGCCCTCAAACACTTCTTAAAAACCTTCAGCCTAGCACAGGGTCTGGACAATTATTTATCATTTGACAGATAACCTTTACTCAAACATTTGTGGAACTAGATACTAAAATAAGCTTCCAAGTTGCTAAGGCAGGAAGGAAGAGAAGCCAAGAAGTTGTTCCTAGCCCATTTTCAGAAGAGGAAGTTTATAGCGATTAAACAGAGACACAGTTCAGCCACAATAGGGCCCTAGTAAGAAGGCCCTTCCTTCCCTCCTTCCCTCTTTTTTGGCCTAAGTATGCACTGCCTCTTGCAGGTGAAGTCACATGCCTGATGGCTTGCTCACTGGCATCCACCCTGTCCTTTCCTCCTGGAGAAGGGCAGGGCGGCAGTGTGGAGGCACGGCTCACCGTAGCAGTGGAGAATCTCTTGCCCCTTTCCAATCCGCTGTGATGCCCGGATGGTGGCGACCGTGCTCACGAAGGACACGCTGGTGTTGGGGCTGCAGGAGTGGTTCAGGAGGCTGATGACAGGGAAGATGCCCGTGGCCAGGCGCACCTGCCTGCTGCCAGTGACAATGCCCTCTTTAGATCCTGAAAGGGCAAGAGGAAAGGAAAGATGTGTCAGGATGGGAGCCCTGGCCTTGCCGTCTGTTCCTCACCCGATGAGCCGGGCAGCTAGGCCTGCAGCCCATCTGAGTCATGGCTCCACAGCCAGGTCCAACAGAAATCAGATGGAACATGCCTCACAGCAAGCTCCGGTCCCCAGGAAGCCACGTGATGTGCACACGAAGTTCACTGGAGTCCTGGGACCTAACAGCGGTGTCTCTACACCACGAAACAGCCAACGATGAGAATTTATAAAAAAAATAACAAAAACGGAATGATCAGTAGGGAGCGTTCTAGATAGTTTCCTAATGTTCATGAGGGAAGAACACAGAAACCACAGCACCTGTTGAGGCTTCTTCCCAAAGACTTTTCTAGTCAAGGGCTTTGTTAATTGGGTCTTTGGTTGGTTAATAGAACAAGTGACCTAGTTACCACCCTGAACTTGATACCTTGAAGCAGGCCAGGCATCAAGGCTCATGCCTGTCATTCTGAGGCTCAGGCAGAAGGATTGCTTGAGTTCAAGACCAGTCTGGAGAACATAGCTAGATCTGGTCTCTACAAAAAAAAAAACTTTTGAGATGGAGTCTTGCTCTGTTACCCAGGCTGGAGCACAGTGGCGCAGTCTCGGCTCACTGCAACCTCTGCCTCCCAGTTTCAAGCAATTCTTCTGCCTCAGCCTCCCAAGTAGCTAGGACTAACTATTAGCATGCCAAATGCCTGGCTAATTTTTCTATTTTTAGTAGAGACGGGGTTTCACCATGTTGGCCAGGATGGTCTCAATCTCTTGACCTCATGATCCACCCGCCTAGGCCTCCCAGAGTGCTGGGATTACAGGCATGAGCCACTGCGCCTGGCCCCCACAAAATTTTTGAAGTTAGTTAGCAGTGGTGGTACACACTTGTAATCCCAGTTACTCAGGAGGCTGAGGTGGCAGGATCCACTGAGCCTGGAAGTGCGAGGCTGCAATGAGCCACAATCACACCACTGCACTCCAGCCTGGGTCACAGAGCAGACCATCTGAAAAAATAATAAAATTTTAAAAAAAGTTTTACTGGCCAGGTGTGGTGGCTCACACCTGTAATCCCAGCACTTTGGGAGGCCGAGGCAGTTGGATCACCTGGGGTTAGGAGTTCGAGACCAGCCTAATATGGTGAAACCCTGTCTCTATTAAAAAAAAAAAAAAAAAAAAAAAAAGTTTTACTAATATGTAACATTTCTGTCTCTCTCTTTTGCTTTTTTGGTCTTTTCAGGCCCACAGTAGTTTACTTTAAAATTCTGTTGATTTCCGAAAAGAAAACATGTGGCTAAGTAGCATTTTAAAAGTACACCTGTAACATTTCACTTAGCCAAAGGCATTCCCTGTGCCAGCTTTTGTCAAAGCCACCTGTCCTAGGAGTATGTACAGCAAAGATAACCCTGAACATACAGAAACACTTAAATTATGTTCAGTAGCCTCAGTTTAAGCCTGAGGAGAACTGTGTTTTCAACAAAACATGTTGGAAGATAAATGATACCAGTATTTAAAAGAAAATATTAAGTTTTCTGGAAAACTAGAAAAGCATCAAATAATCATGATATCACTGAATATATGCCAGGAATATTAAAAAAAACAACAACCCATTCACCAGGCTGGGTGCTGTGGCTCATGCCTATAATCCAGCTCTTTAGGAGGTTGAGGCAGGCAGATCACCTGAGGTCAGAAGCTTGAGACTAGCCTGGCCAAAATGGCAAAACCCTGTCTGTGTTAAAAATACAAAAATTAGCTGGGCATGGTGGCATTCACCTGTAGTCCCAGCTACTTGGGAGGCTGAGGTACGAGAATTGCTTGAACTTGGAGGCAGAGGTTGCAGTGACCCAAGATCACGCCACTGCACTCCAGCCCAGGCAACAGAGCAAAACTCTGTCTCACAAAACAAAACAAACAAATAAGAAAACCAAATTCACCAAAGAAATAAATAGGTCTAGGTACAAATGTAATGAACAAAATATTATGAACCATCATGTGAAAATGTTTTATGGGCCAGGTGTGGTGGCTCACGCCTGTAATCCTAGCACTTCGGGAGGTTGAGGCAGGTGGATCACTTGATGTCAAGAGTTTGAGACCAGCCTGGCCAACTTGGTGAAACCTCGTCTCTACTCAAAATATAAAAACTTAGCTGAGCATGGTGGTGTGCACCTGTTATCTCAGCTACTCGGGAGGCTGAGGCTGGAGAATCGCTTAAAACTGGGAGGCAAAGGTTGCAGTGCTAAGATCACACCACTGCACTCCAGCATGGGTGACACAGTGAGACTCTGTCCCTCCTCCCCAAAAAAGAAAATGTTTTATAAAGAAAAACATTAAATACAGGAATAATGTCTCTCTGCAGGCAATTCTACTATCTGTTGCTAAGGAGAGCAAGTAAATACATTTCACAGGGAATCCAAATGACTCAATTCTAGTTAATAATTCTACGAACTGTATTAAAATCTTTCGTCAGAGCTTCTCCGAAGTGCTTTGCTGATTTTTGTTTCTTCTTCCTACCTCGTCCAATTCCCACCTTCTGGCATATGTGCTAATGAGCAGTGAAAATGCTCAAAGGCAGGTGGCAGGAAGGAGCTGTTCAGGCCATGAAGAGCTTGAGTCTGAATAACCAGCCTCTGCATAATTAAAAGTGGACTTGCATTGCCAAGTACTGATAACTGGCAATCTATATCAGAACTGTTGCTAAAATCTTCCAGAGAAGGATGATCACAATAGAGTGAGTAATGTCACCTCTGTGAATTATTTATAGATTAGCCTCTGACAGAAGTAGGCCCAGGAACTGTGTGGGCATTTATGTCAGAGCTGAGTATCTCTCTAATTATTTCTAAAAAATTAAGTATTGATTTTTAAAAATTACTCCATATTTTGCATTAGTGATCTATTCGTAGAGATAATAGAAAGTGAGAATATGTACGTACTTCATCAACCAAATTTAGTCTGTGACATTTTGTATTAAAATAAAGAGGGAGTGACTCTATACCAGAAGGGAATCTTGCTAATATCCCTAGTGCATTTAAACTGGGATTCAAGTAACGAAGAAAAGACTCGTTCATGATACTTCCAGAATAGACATACGCAGGTGTATATTTTGCACCATGAGAAGTCTGAGGCTGTGTGTCCAATCAAGGACTCAAACTGAAGGTAGATTCCTTTGTTGTCGAAGAATGAAAGCAAAGAGCAGTGAACCGATGTGCGGGGATAGGACTCAGAACCCCACACAACCTTGTCATGACCCAAACTGGGACACATCATCAATGTGCCATTCCTACTGAGAGGACCACATGGGTCAAGGTCTAGAAAACTATTCGTGGCCAGTTCGTCCCTTGAGATGAGCCCTAGTGAGAGGTTTCTGGAGAACTTTGATTAAATAGGATCTATGTAAAGGTAACAACATACATTTTTATAGGTTTTTGTCAAAGTCTATCCTAGTTAACACTTTAATCCGTCTGTGCTACTAATGAAACAGCTGCTAATGAAATTCAATGAGAACACCAAATTGGGAGGTATTGGAACCCCAAAGAAATAATAAAAAGGGATATAACAAGATTAGAAATATGAACATACTGAAACAAAATTAGATGAAATTCAAAAATGAGAGTGAACACTGCTCGTGGGTGTCTAACAGTGGAACTTTCCTGGAGGGCAATTTTGCAATATGAATCAAATGCTTAAAAATGGTCACAGAAAAATACTCTTATCATTTGAATTATCTTTATTATTAAAAAAACAAACTGAGGCTGGGTGTAGTGGCTCATGCCTGTAATCCCAGCACTTTGGGAGTCAGAGGCGGGAGGATCGCTTGAGCCCAGGAGTTCGAAGTTACGGTGAGCTATGATCACCCCACTGCACTCCAGCCTGAGCGACAGAGTAAGACCCTGTCTCTAAAAGCAAGCAAACAAACAAACAACTCATTGAAATTACAAAAGGAATATGTGGTAGTCAGAAAAAAATTTAAAAACTGAACCTTACAGAGAAAATGATAGTCGCTTGTAATCCTTCAGGCAGATATAACATTTTGTCTTTAAATCCTAACCTAAAATACATTTTAGAATTAAAAATACAGGCGGGGTGCGGTGGGTCACCCCTGTAATCCCAGCACCTTGGGAGGTTGAGGCAGGAGGATCACTTGGGCTCAAGAGTTTGAGACCAGCCTGGGCAATCTGGCAAAACCCCATGTCTACAAATAGAAAAGTTAGCCTGGTGTGGTGGTGCACACCTGAGCCCAGCTACTCGGGTGGCTGAGGAGGGAGGATCTGGAGGTTGAGGCTTCAGTGGACTGAGATCACACCACTGCACTCCAGCCTGGGCAACAGAGAGAGACCCTGTCTCAAAAAAGAAAAACAAAATCAACAAAACAACTCTGCTGCTGTGATAGGCCAATGGTGTCCTACTTACTAGAGAAAGGTTACAGGGTGGCCGTTTTTATTTATCACTATCTACTTTGATACAGGCTTGCTCATGTGTACTTTTTTTTGAGACGGAATCTCTCTGTCACCCAGGCTGGAGTGCAATGGTGTCGTCTCGGCTCACTGGAACCTCTGCCTCCCAGGTTCAAGTGATTCTCCTGCCTCAGCCTCCTGAGTAGCTGGGACTACAGGCATGTGCCACCACACCCGGCTAATTTTTGTACTTTTAGTAGAGACGGGGTTACACTATATTGGCCAGGCTGCTCTTGAACTCCTGACCTTGTGATCCGCCCACCATGACCTCCCAAAGTTTGGGGATTACAGGCATGAGCCACAGCGCCTGGTCTCATGTGTACTTTTAACGGCTGTATTAAAATATAATCCATCTACCATAAAAATTCACTTGTTTTAAATGTATAATTCAATGCTCTTTTGGGGAAATTTACACAACCCAGTTTTAGATTTTCATCACGATGCATGTTTTTATTTTTATCTTATTTTTCAGACAGGGTCTCACTCTGTTGCCCAGACTGTAGTGCAATGGGGTGATCTCAGCTCACTGCAGCCTCTACCTCCCAAGTAGCTGGGACCACAAGTGCGCACTGCCACGCCCAACTAATTTTTGTATTTTTGTAGCCACAGTGTTTAACTGTGTTTCCCAGGCTGGTCTCTTAACTCCTGGGCTCAAGTAATCCTCCAGCCTTGGCCTTCCAAAGTGCTGGGGTTACAGGTGTGAGCCACTAAGCCTGGCTTCTATGTGTATTTTTAAAAGCTGATTTTAGCTGTGTTGTTGCTAGAAATGTTCTGTCATTTTGTCCACTGACATCTTAATTTTTGTTTGAGTTTTTTTTGGGGGGGAGGGTTGTTAAAACAACAATATTTTCATTTGTTCACAATTCTGTAAGCCGGCAGTTTTGGCTCAGCTCCGGGGAATGTTTTTTTGCTGCTGGCTTTGCCTGGGGCTTACTCAGGTGACTGCATTCCTCTGGCACATGGTCTTTTGTCCTCCAGGAAGCCAGCCCAGGCTTGTTCACATGGCCACACTATCATTCCAAGAAGGTGACTGTGGGCTTAGACTCAAAAGTTACATAACATCAATTCTGTCTACTGGCCAAAGCAAGTTCCAGAGCCAGCCCAGACTCCAAGGAGGGGGAAAAAACTCTGCTTCTTGACAAGAGAAACAGCAATGTCAAGTGGCAAAGAGTCAACTTACAGGGATGGGAAAAACTGGGGTCATGTTTGCAAAGTCTTCCCCAGAGGCTCTGAGGCTTATCCAGTCTTGTCATGTCCATGATGATACCGACATACACAAAGGTTCAGGAAATTAGGTCTTCTGCCTCTCAGTCCAATGTTTTCAATTCTTGGGTTTTTTTTTTTTTGAGACGCAGTTTTTCACTCGTTTTGCCCGGGATGTAGGGCAGTGGCATGATCTCAGCTCACTGTAACCTTCGCCTCCCAGTTCAGGTGATTTTCCTGCCTCAGCCTCCCAAGCAGCTAGGATTACAGGCACATGCCACCATGCCTGACTAAGTTTTGTGTTTTTAGTAGATGGGGTTTCACCATGTTGGCCGGGCTGGTCTCAAACTCCTGACTTCGGGTGATCCACCCGCCTCGGCCTCCCAAAGTGCAATGTTTTCAATTCCTGCAAGGCCCTCTTTCACCTACATCCTTTATTTTTTTCTTTTCTTTTCTGAGACAGAGTTTCGTTCTTGTTGTCCAGGGCTGGAGTGCAGTGGTACAATCTCAGCTCACTGCAACTTCTGTCTCCCAGGCTCAAGCTATTCTCCTGCCTTAACCTCCTGAGTAGCTGGGATTACAGGTGCCCGCCACCATGCCTGGCTAATTTCATATTTTTTTTTTTTTAATTTTGTATTTTTAGTAGAGATGGGGTTTCTCCCTGTTGGTCAGGCTGGTCTCGAACTCCCGACCTCAGGTGATCTGACCTCCTCGGCCTCCCAAAGTGCTGGGATTACAGGTGTGAGCCAACGGGTCCAGCCTCACCTATATCCTTTATCTTCTCAACCAATTATGGTGTTCTTGATATTTGGTACGTAGGTAGCTAAATCTGGCTCTCTTTTAATTACCTAAATTTGATATTATATAGTATTTTAAAAAGCCTCTCCTGCCCTAAGACTATATAAATGTTCACTTAACTTCATCTAGATAATTGATGGTTTAATTCTGAAACAGTTAAGTTTTTAATGATTTGAAAAAAGACTCTAATCCTTTTCGGGGGCTGTCATCAGTTTCAAGTTGTTTTTAAGTTTGTAGCTTTAATGCTGGTATGAAATCTGACAGTACCAAGACCTTTCACTTCTCTTAAAAAAAAAAAGCTATTCTCACCCATTTATTCAAGATGAACTTTAGAACGTTGTCAAGTTCCACGAAAACTCAATTGTGATTCCGTTTGAAATGGTATTAGATTGATGAGGTTAATGCAGGGAAACCTCAAGTTTCCAGTCTTCCCATTAGAATATGGCATGCCTCTGTGGTTATCTAGGCCTTCGTTCACATCCCCCCAAATTAAAACGCCTTTGCAATTCTGGGAGAAACTCTACTTCATCCTTTAATAAACTGCTAGATGTGATATGGCAGTGATTTATATGGGGCTTCTACATCTATATTCAAAAGTGAGACTGGACTCTAGTTTTTACTATTGGCTTTCTAAAGTGAGTGGGAAAGAGTTCTAGGTTTCCCCACCCCTGGAACAGTTTACACATTGTAGAAATGAGCTGTTCTTTTGTTTGCTGGTGCTCCCCATGGTGGGGTCTTAAACTCCAAGGCTCAAGCATTCCTCCTGCCTCAGTCTTTGATTTTTTTTTTTTTTTTTTTAAATGTCTTGCTCTGTTGCCCAGGCTCGAGTGCAGTGGCGCGATCTCGGCTCACTGCAACTTCCACCTTCCAGGTTCAAGCAATTCTCATGCCTCGGCCTCCCTAGTAGCTGAGATTACAGCCACCTGCCAAAACATGTGGCTAATTTTTATATTTTTAGTAGAGATGGGTTTCACCATGTTGGCCAGGCAAGTCTCAAACTCCTGACCTCAGGTGATCCGCCTGCCTTGGCCTCCTAAAGTGTTGGGATTACCGGCGTGAGCCACTGGGCCCAGCCTTTTGAGACAGGGACAGAGTGCACTGGCGCCATCGTAGCTCACTGCAGCCTTGCTTCTGGCTCTACCAGTCTTCCCACCTCAGCTTCCTGAGTTGCTGAGACCACAGGTGTCTGCCACCATGCTCAGCTAATTTTTGTAGAGATGGGCTCTTGCTGTGTTGTCCAGACAGGTCTCCAACTCCTGGGCTCAAGCGATTCTCCCACCTCAGCCTTCCAAAGCTCTGGGATTATAGGCATGAGTCACTGTGCTTGGTTTTGATCTGTTCTTCAGAGATGGTTGTTTCTTTTTTTTTGAGCCAGAAGGTCTGGGTGTCATTTATTGACAGCAGTTTACACACATTTGTTTCCTTCCCATGGTTGTGTCCTTCCCAGCACAGGCACAGAGCCCTTGAGAAGGGCAGCCTCTGAATGGGGGAGCCAGGAACGCAGGTCGGACATGTCTTTGGCAGGCATGTTCAGCTCCAACAGGATGCAATCCTTCAAGTTGGAATTCCACTGGGTATTTGAGAGGGACCAAGGTGTAGGGTAGAGAGGAAGTCTTTGACAGGACTCATCTCGGTGCAGGTCTCCTCTCTCACTATCCAAGTCCATCCTAGTTATTGGAGCCTAGGGAGCAACAATCAGGCCCACCCACCTCAAGAGGGGCAGATTCTTCAATCTGTGCCCAGTTCACAAACACCTGTTTCTGCTGGTCACACAGTTAAAGAGAATCAGTCTTATGGTAAGAGACAGATGGCTTCCTCTCTGCCCCTCCCCAGAACCTCTCTTCAGCAGCATCTGTGCAGGAACTGCTAGGAAGACGGAGGCCTGCCTTCTCAGTTCAGTCACATGCCCTCATCCGCAAATCTTGCAGCATCAGTGACAGGATGGAGGCCACCCATGGACCCAGGCAGACAACTGTGCTCCCCAGTCCATCACACACTGCCCTACCTGCGTGCTGTCAAATGCTGGTGCCCAGGCCAGAGCTCTAGCAGACCCCAAACTGGAACCTAAAGCCAGTTAGTTGCATAGGCACTTGGCAATTTTTGGTAGGGAGGTGGATAAAAAAGTAGATGGATGTGAGAAGAATGAAAGCAGTTCATCTGACAGACTAATTAGAGATCTGAAGTGATTTTACTTTATTTCCTTCACTTTAAGCCAATCATGAGATTTCACAGTGATTTTTGGGGTGGGGGCAGAAGGCAGGCAGTGTCAAGAATCACTGGGGCTGTGGCCCAGTCAGCCTGTGGAGGTGCAGGTAGAGTGGGCCCTCACTGGGGCAGCTGGAGGAGCACGGACTGCCCCGCCGGCAGGTAGGTGATGTTCCGAGAGCGTGACAGCTGGTACGCAATGTCCTCCGTAGCTTCCAGCTTGCACAGCCTGATCAGCTCATCCCCTGCGGTGGCCAGTGAGTTGGCAATCAGCTCAGCTGCCGTGGAGTCGCCCTCAGCAGAGATGATAGCCGCCTTTTTCTGCTGCTCAGCCTTTTCCACCACAAATCTGGCCCTCTCTGCTTCCTGCTGAGCCACCTGTTTGGCTTCCACCGCTTCTGTGAACTCCTTCCTGAAGGTCAGATGTGTCAAGGACACATCGTCCAGGATGAGCCCAAAGGTGGCTGCTCGCTCTGTAAGGTCGTCGCTCACCTGCCTGGAGACCAGCTCTCTCTGAGTGATCAGATCTCCAGCATCAAAGCGAGCCATGTCTGACCTGAGGATCTCGGTCGTGATGGACGGCAGCACACACTCATCATAGTCCTCTCTGGTGCTGGTGAAGATGAGAGGCAGCTGGCTAGCAATGGGCCGGAAGAGAATTCGTAGTGTGATGTTGACGTTCTGTAAATCTTTGCTACCAGTGATGACTGGCACATTACATGGCCAAGAATGGCAGTCAAAGATAATTGGTTTCTGTACCCATGGGATGAGAAAGTGAGTCCCTTCCCCTACCACAATGTCCTGTACTCCACGGAATCGGTCAAAGATGACAGCTCTGTGCCCAGCATCCACATTATATAAGGCCGAGTTCACCACACCTCCTGCAACAGCTAAGGCCAGGCCAAACTTGCCAATGGTCTCAAACACTTTGGCAGCCATGTTTTCTTATGCTGGACCCTCTCACACCTGCTTCCACTCTGACCTCCACATGAATTCCCTAACCCCCCTAAAAGTTTTAAAGAATTCAGGCCAGGTGTGGTGGCTCATGCCTGTAATCCCAGCACTTTGGGAGGCTGAGGCAGGTGGATCACGAGGTCAGGAGTTCAAGACCAGCCTGGCCAACATGGTGAAACCCCATCTCTACTAAAAATACAAAAATTAGCTGGGCATGGTAGTACATGCCTGTAAACCCAGCTACTTGGGAGGCTGAGGTAGGAGAACTGCTTGAACTGGGACCTGGGAGGCAGAGGTTACAGTGAGTTGAGATCGCGCCACTGCACTTCAGCCTGGGTTACAGAGCGAGACTCTGTCTCCCAAAAAAAGATAAAAAAGTTTTAAAGAATTTATGCTGGGCGCGGTGGCTCAAGCCTGTAATCCCAGCACTTTGGGAGGCCGAGGCGGGTGGATCACGAGGTCAAGAGATCGAGACCATCCAGGTCAATATGGTGAAACCCTGTCTCTACTAAAGATACAAAAAATTAGCTGGGCATGGTGGTGTGTGCCTGTAATCCCAGCTACTCGGGAGGCTGAGGCAGGAGAATTGCCTGAACCCAGGAGGCGGAGGTTGCGGTGAGCCGAGATCGTGCCATTGCACTCCAGCCTGGATAACAAGAGTGAAACTCCGTCTCAAAAAAAAAAAAGAATTCACATGGAAACAAATAGGTCTGCCTTATTTTAATGGAAGTATTTTGGTACCTTGACTCTTCTACAATTGCTGGCTTTTTGAAGTGTTTTCCTCCTTCTGGGACAATTTAGGCAATTTTTTTTTTAACAAACAGGGTCTCACTATATTGCCTAAGCTGGTCTTGAACTCCTGGACTCACGCAATTCTCTCACCTTGGCCTTCCAAAGTGGTGGGATTACAGGAGTGAGCCCCCGTGCCCCAGGAGTGAGCCTCTTTTTCTAAATCCCAAGATGGATCTTTTTTTTTTTTTTTTTTTTTTGAGACAGAGTTTCGCTCTTGTTACCCAGGCTGGAGTGCAATGGCGTGATCTCGCTTACCGCAACCTCCGCCTCCTGGGTTCAGGCAATTCTCCTGCCTTAGCCTCCCGAGGAGCTGGGATTACAGGCACACGCCACCATGCCCAGCTAATTTTTTGTATTTTTAGTAGAGACAGGGTTTCACCATGTTGACCAAGATGGTCTCGATCTCTTGACCTTGTGATCCACCCGCCTTGGCCTCCCAAAGTGCTGGGATTATAGGCTTGAGCCACCGCACCCGGCCCAAGAGGGATCTTGCTCTGATACCCAGGCTGGGGTTCGGTGGCATGATCATAGCTCACTGCAGCCGAACTCTGGCTCAAGCCACCTCCCTAATCAACCTCCTGAGTAGCTGGGACTACAGATGCATAACACTGTGACTGGCTTATTTTATGTTCTATAGAGATGGGGGTCTCACTCTGTTGCCCAGATTAATCTCAAACTCATACCTTCAAGCAATCCTCCCTTCTCAACTTCCAAGGTATCGGGATTACAGGTGTGAGCCATAGCGCCTGGCTTTTTTTTTTTTTTTTTTAAGATGGAATCTCGCTGTGTCACCCAGGCTGGAGTGCAATGGCATGATATAGGCTCACTGCAACCTCCTGCGATTCTCCTGTCTCAGCCTCCCAAGCAGATGGGACTATAGGTGTGCGCCATCACACCCAGCTAATTTTCGTATTTTTAGTAGAGACGGGGTTTTGCCATGTTGGTCAGGCTGGTCTTGAACTCCTGACCTCATGATCCACCTGCCTTGGCCTCCCAAAGTGCTTGGATTATAGACGTGAGTCACTGCACCAGGCCCTATTAAGTATTTTAAAGGCAAGACATGGAATTAAGAGTTGGTAACTTTCTGCTCTTTAATCTGGAAGCCCCATATATTATGTTCAGAAAAACAAAATAAGTGTATTAAAAAATGCAAGTGAATGTGCGCAAAGGAAAACATAATTCTGGAAAAACACTCAACAGCTGTATTTTAGAAGGTAGCAATGGCTCAAAGAAACAGGAGGGCAGAGAAGAACACAGACTAACTTGAAACGTGATTTAGTAGTATCAGGGGATGAGGCCAGTTCTATTTTTGGATGTTCCATGTGCTTCAGGACGGGGAAGAGAATCATGGCCAAAACATGTCTAGCAAGATACCTATATACAATATAACTTGCCTGCCAAAGTAAAATTAAACATAAAAATACACACAAAAATAGGTTGACAAATTCTAGATTATCTAATGTGAGAAGATCAAATGAGCTAAACATGTATAGTTAAGTCACATTTAATATTAATCTGTCTACAAAAACTCGGTTTAGCTAGGACCTAGTTTCTTCCCTCTCAAGAGAGTTAACCGAAAAAATTAGGAAAAGTATAATGAACAGATTGAGTCAAAAAACATTTTCTGTTAAAATAAAGCTTATACAAAGAAATACTGCAAATGCCACTTTTCTAATAATAGTTGTATCTGTTGTCAGTAGTCACACTGGAGATGTCACACTGGATCAAGATTCTGGCACATCCAACGTTCCCGTCTATCTTAAGTCACATTATCTATAGACTCCAGCTCAGGAAAGTGGGGCTAAGCCGGCGGGTCTGTTTAGAGGTGGCTCCTTGATCAAAGCACAGGCAATATGTAGGCAGGCAGCTTATGGTACAGTGTGGGGTGGAAGGCTGTGCTGGGCTTGATTCCTCTCTCGGAAATTTAGAAGAATGAGAAATATGTGTCAATTGGAAAGAGAAGACAGAGAGTAGCTCAGTGAGTTAAGAGTCTAATACCTGGCTGGGTGCAGCAGCTCATGCCTGCAGTCCTGGCACTTTGGGAGACTGAGGCAGGCAGATCACGAGAGGTCAGGAGTTCGAGACCAGCCTGGTCGACATGGTGAAATCCCATCTTTACTAAAAGTACAAAAGTTAGCTGGACGTGGTGGTGTGTGCCTGTAATCCCAGCTCCTCAGGAGGCTGAGGCAGGAGAATCACTTGAACCCAGCAGATGGAGGTTGCAGTGAGCCAAGATCACGCTACTGCACTGTAGCCTGGGTAACAGAGCAATACTCCATCTAAAAAAAAAAAAGAAAGAAAGAAAGAAAGAAAAGGCCGGGCGCGGTGGCTCACGCCTGTAATCCCAGCACTTTGGGAGGCCGAGGCAGGAGAATTGCCTGAACCCAAGAGGCGGAGGTTGTGGTGAGCCGAGATCGCGCCATTGCACTCCAGCCTGGGTAACAAGAGCGAAACTCTGTCTCAAAAAAGAAAAAAAAAAGCTGGGCACAGTGGCTCGTGCCTGTAATCCCAGCACTTTGGGAGGCCCAGGTGGGCGGATCACCTGAGGTTGGGAATTCGAGATCAGCCTGACCAACATGGAGAAACCCTGTCTCTACTAAAAGTACAAAATTATCCGGGCGTGGTGGAACATGCCTGTAATCCCAGCTACTCGGGAGGCTGAGGCAGGAGAATCACTTGGACCCAGGAGGTGGCAGTTACAGCAAGCCAAGATCACTCCATTGCACTCCAACCCCGGGCAACAAGAGTGAAACTCTGTCTCAAAAAGAAAAAAAGTTTGATACCTTACTCAGCTACAGGCCCTCTTCTTTCTGCAGGCTAGTTTAACTTTCACTTCTGCCCTCCCTAAGGAAAAACTATACAGCTTTCTCTGGATTCTTGTGTGTGTACCTGTTTTTACTTGAGACAGTGTTTCGCCCAGGCTGGAGTGCAGTGGTGCAATCTTGGCCACTCACTGCCACCTTTGCCTCCTGGGCTGAAGTGATTCTCCTGCCTCAGCTTCCTGGGTTCGACCCATTCTCCTGCCTTAGCCTCTCAGGTAGCTGGGACTTATAGGCGCATACCACTGTACTCGGCTAATGTTTGTTTTTTGTCATGATGCCCAGGCTGGTCTTGAATTCCTGACCTCAGGTGATCTGCCCACCTCAGCCTTCTGAAGTGCTGGGATTACAGGCGTAAGCCACTGTACCAGGCCTCTTGTATATATATCCTTATAACAAACTTGCTATTACTATTTATTTAAGACAGTTTTCCTTCATAACCAAAAAAATCTCAGGTCAGGTGTGGTTGCTCATGCCTGTAATCCCAGCACTTGGGAAGGCTGAGGTGGGGAACTCCTTGAGCCCAGGGGTTTAAGACCAGCCTGGGCCACATAGCAAGTCTCTTATCTCTATTTAAAAAAATTTAAATCTCAGTGAGGTGGCTCACACCTGTAATCCCAGCACTTTGGGAGGCCAAGGTGGGTGGATCACCCAAAGTCGGGACTTTGAGACCAGTCTGACCACCACGGTGAAACCCTGTCTCTACTGAAAGTACAAAATTAACCAGGCATGGTGGTACATGCCTGTAATCCCAGCTACTCGGGAGGCTGAGGCAGGAGAATTGCTTGAATCCGTGAGGTAGAGGCTGCAGTGAGCTGAGATGGTGCCACTGCACTCCAGCCTGGGTGACAAGAAACTCCACTTCAAAAAAAATTTTAAATTTTTTTTAAAAAGGCTGGCAGCAGTGGCTCATGCATGTAATCTTAGCACTTTGGGAGGCAAACGAGGGTGGACTGCCTGAAGCCAGAAGTTCAAGTTCCACTTAGCTAATATGGCAAAACCCCATCTCTACTAAAAACGAAACAAAAAAAATTGGCCAGGTGTGGTGGCGCATGCCTGTAATCCTAGCTACTTGGGAGGCTGAGGCACGAGAGTCGTTTGAACCTGAGAGGTGAAGGTTACAGTGAGCTGAGATTGCACCACTGCACACCAGCCTGGGAGACAGAGAAAGACTCTGTCTCAAAAAAAAAAAATTAAAAAAAATTTTTTTCAGTAATATGGACTTTTGAAATGATTTTTACAAACACAGCTTTATACAACTCTGCACAGTTAGCTGGGATAAAACTACTCATTTTACAGATGAGAAAACCAAGGCAGAATGGTATCAAATTATTATTATTTTTTTGAGATGGGGTCAAAAAAAACCCTCAGCTGTCACCAAGCTGGAGTGTAGTGGTGCTATCTAGGCTCACTGCAACCTCTGCCTCCCAGGTTCAAGCAATTCTCCTACCTCAGCCTCCCGAGTAGCTTGGACTACAGGCACGCACCACCATGCTCAGCTAATTTTTTTTTTTTTTTTTTTTTTTGTATTTTTAGTAGAGACAGGATTTTACCATATTGGCCAGGATGGTCTCAATCTCTGGACCTCATGATCCACCCGCCTCAGCCTCCCAAAGGGCTGGGATTACAGGCATGAGCCACCGAACCCGGCTGGTCATATAGCTTCTTAATGTCATAATAAACAAGGCAGCTTAGTGACCCTATCAGCTCACTGATTTTTTTGAATCCTACTATTTTCCTTTGCAATTCTTTCTTCTCAAACACCTGCTCCATCAAGACTAATACTGTCAGCAGGCACATCAGTTTCCCTCTTACCTGTGTGCAGTATGGTGGTTATCGCCTGGGCGTTACACTGTAGCTGGAGCATGTGTCGGAGCATCACCACACCCCAAACAGTCATGTCTGGACACAACTCAGGCGCCACTGCTGCTTTCAGCTGGGAGGAGCTTGCACCTGTTGTGACGGGCTGGAAACTGGCTGCTTCTAGCTGCCTGCACAGTGCAGAAACACAGAGCGCGCAGAGGAATTTGTGCTCTGGGCTATGGTTTTCAGTATGGGGCAAAAGGTTGAAGACAGCCTGATAATTACTTTCATACTTCCCATTAACATCGCATCCAGGAATTGGGGTCTCAACGATTTTGCCATTTTTCTCAATCTCCCCTAGGCCAGAATTAAGTGTCTTAACCCAATTGCTGCTTTCAGGTATGTCCTTATTACTAAACTCATCACAAAGCTTCCTGATTTTGCTGACATCCTGAAATCCCACCAAGAGAGTCAACCTCAGGGCAATGTGGCAAAACACACCCAGTGTGAGAAGCAGCCCACCTAGAGGACATTCTATCCTATGGTAGAGCTTCCAGGCCTGCTGCAAACACTCTTGGCTGCAATACTTGGCATAGCTGCATCCATCACAGGGAACTGTGGCCAGAGTGTGCTTCAAGCATCGGTGACAGTAGAGGTCCCCATTGGTAACTCTGGTGTCCCATTTGCTCTCTAGGCTGTGATGCAGTGGTGGCAGTTCTCCTGGGTTAAGAACACTCACAAAAGCATCCTCCTTCACCAGGGGCTCTCCTGGGAGAATCTCTCTTGTGGCCACGAGATAGCGACCTTTTAAAGGATCCATGCATAAGCCAACAGATGATGAGGCATTGGAAAGTTGTTTATTCTCTTCTCTTAGGTCCACACCCTCAAGGGTTTTGGCAAGAGCTACCGGGAAGGTTTCTGTGAGATTCTCCTTGTCTTGTGCTTTCATTTTCAGAAGATGGAGGTTTCTCTGCACACTCTGAGAGGGGAAATCTGCTAGGGTTGGGCTGGCAGTGAAGTTCCTTTCAAGATCACTGATGGTCTGGCGCGCCTCCTGTAGTCTCCCCAGGGCCATCAGACATTCTGCTTTACGTAACATTATCTTGGGTTGCAATCTTTCTGGATACCCATGCGTCTGTGCTCTGATAATGTCTTTAAGGCACATCTGAAAACAGAAAGAAAATCCCCAAATGACCCTTGGTCCCTATTCTTCAATGTTTACTAAAAATGTTTCCAAAAACCTACAGGAAAGTTAAGGATTATTAAAAATGGAACAACTACAACCATGTGCTTTTAAATATATTTATGTGTGATCTTTTGAGTAATTAGCAATACTTGTTGAAGATAATTGTTATGCTTAATGTTCTTATTAAATACTTCTATTTTTAAGGGAAAAAAAAGTCTTTTGGATAGAAGAAATATAGTATAGTGACTAAGAGGCAGGCTTTGAGGCTAAGCAGACCTGCACTCAAATACACTCTGCCTCTTACTGGCCACATGATCCTGTGCAATCGACTTAATTTCTCAGTGTCAGCCGGGCGCGGTGGCTCAAGCCTGTAATCCCAGCACTTTGGGAGGCCGAGGCGGGTAGATCACGAGGTTAAGAGATTGAAACCATCCTGGTCAACATGGTGAAACCCCGTCTCTACTAAAAATACAAAAAATTAGCTGGGCATGGTGTAATCCCAGCTACTCAGGAGGCTGAGGCAGGAGAATTGCCTGAACCCAGGAGGCGGAGGTTGCAGTGAGCCGAGATTGCGCCATTGCACTCCCGCCCGGGTAACAAGAGCGTAACTCCATCTCAAAAAAAAAAAAAAAAAGAACACACACACACACACAAAACTTCTCAGTCTTAATTTTATCTAAAGAACAGTGATAATAATATCTTACAGGGTTGTTTTAAGGACAAAATGAAATAATAAATCTAATGTGGCAAAAGGAGTACCTGGAATATAGTATGTGCCCAATAAATGGTAATCATTATTAGAAGAGGGAAAACATCTGGGCATGGTGGGCTCACACCTGTAATCCCAGCATTATGGGAGACCAAGTGGGGAGGATCACTTGAGTCCAGGAGTTCGAGACCAGCCTGGGCAACACAGGCAAGACCCTGGGCTCCACAAAAAATTACAAAATTAGCCAAGCCTGGTGACACTGAGCACTGCTGACCTATTGGATACAGTCCATATGCCCATGGAATGTCCCATAGCTCTTTTCTTTCTTTCTTTTTTTATTAAGACAGTCTTCTGTTACCCAAGCTGGAGTGTAGTGGCATGATCTCTGCTCACTGTAACCTCCACCTCCTGGGTTCAAGCGATTCTCCTACCTCAGCCTCCTACGTAGCTGGGACTTACAGGTGCCTGCCACCACACCTGGTTAATTTTTATCCCTGTATTTCTAGTAGAGACAGGGTTTCACCATGTTGGCCCGGGTGGTCTCCAACTCCTGCCCTCAGGTGATCTGCCCGCCTCAACTCCACAATGTGCTGGGATGACAGGTGTGGGCCCCTGGCCCGAGTTAAGTAGGTATTAATGTGCTTCCAATTCAACCAGTTGCAGCAGGACCTATTTTAGTGTTCTCAAAAAGAAGCAGAGACAAAGGTCTAGTCCTCCAGTGAAGGCCCTAGAATCCTCTCCAATCACACCAAACACCCTCACACTCACCTCGTACTGACCCAGGTGGAAGAGAGCTGCCGAGCGGTTAGCATAACACAGTGACATGTCCTCAGTGTTAGGCCTTGAATGTGACACTCCC